>NC_087362.1:7500-10007500 GCF_030014295.1 Loxodonta africana
CTAACCCCGAACCCGAACCCGAACCCTGACCCTGACCCTGACCCTGACCCTGACCCTGACCCTGACCCTGACCCTGACCCTGACCCTGACCCCTAACCCTAACCCTAACCCTCTGACCCTAACCCCCTGACCCTAACCCCCTAACCCTAACCCTAACCCCCTAACCCTAACCCCCTAACCCTAACCCTAACCCTAACCCTCTGACCCTAACCCCCTGACCCTGACCCTGACCTGACCCTGGCAGGCCTGACACTAACCCTGGCAAGCCTGATCCTAATCCTGGCAAGCCAAACCCGAACCCTCGCAAGCCTGTCCCTAACACTGGCAACCCTGACCCTAACCCTGGCAAGACTGACCCTAACCATGGCAAGCCTGACCCTTACCCTGGCAAGCATGACCCTAACCCTGACAACCCTGACCCTAACCCAGGCAGCCCTGACCCTAACCCTGGCAAGCCTGACCTTAACACTGGCAAGCCTGACCTTAACCCCTGGCAATCCTGACCCTACCCCTGGCAAGCCTGACCCTAACCCTGGCAACCCTGACCGTATCCCTGGCAAGCCTGACCCTAACCATGACAAGCCTGACCCTAACCCTGGCAAGCCTGACCCTAACCCTGGCAACCCTGACCCTAATCCTGGCAACCCTGACTCTAAACCTGGCAACCCTGACTCTAAACCTGGCAACCCTGACCGTAACCCTGGCAAGCCTGACCCTAACGCTGGCAAGTCTGACCCTAACCCTGGCAACTCTGACCATAACTCTGGCAACCCTGACCCGAAAATTGGCAAGCCTGACCCTACCCCTGGCTTGCCTGACTCTACACCCTGGCAAACCTGACCCTATCCCTGGCAACACTGACCTTATCCATTGGAAGCCTGACCCTACCCCTGGCACCCCTGACCCTAACACTGGCAACCGTGACTCTATCCCTGGTAAGCCTGACCCTAACCCTGGGAATCCTGTCCCTAACCCTGGCTAACCTGACCCTAACCCTCGCAAGCCTGACCCTAACCCTGGCAAGCCTGACCCAACATTGGCAAGCCTCACCCTAACCTTGGAAAGTCTGACCCTAACCCTGGCAAGCCTGACCCTAGCACTGGCAAGCCTGACCCAAACCCTTGGAAGCCTGACGCTAACCCTGGCAACCCTGACTCTAACCCTGGCAAGCCTGACCCAAAACCTGGCAATCCTGAACCTACCACTGGCGAGCCTGATCCTAATCCTGGCAAGCCGGACCCGAACCCTCGCAAGCCTGTCCCTAACCCTGGCAACACTGACCCTAACCCTGGCAAGACTGACCCTAACCATGGCAAGCCTGACCCTTACCCTGGCAAGCATGACCCTAACCCTGACAACCCTGACCCTAACCCAGGCACCCTGACTCTAACCCTGGCAACCCTGACCCTAACACTGGCAAGCCTGACCCTAACCCTGGCAATCCTGACCCTACCCCTGGCAAGCCTGACCCTAACCCTGGCAACCCTGACCCTATCCCTGGCAAGCCTGACCCTAACCATGACAAGCCTGACCCTAACCCTGGCAAGCCTGATCCTAACCCTGGAAGTCTGCCCCTTACCCTGGCAAGCCTGACCCTAACCCTGGCAACCCTGACCCTACCCCTGGCAAACCTGACCCTAACCCTGGCAAGCCTGACACTACCCCTGGCAACTCTGACCCTACCCCTGGCAACCCTGTCCCCTACCCCTCGCAGCCCTGACCCCTAACCCTGGCAGCCCTGATCCCTACCCCTGGCAAGCCTGACCCTACCCGTGGCAAGCCTGATCCTAACCCTGGTAGCCTTGACCGTAACCCGGGTAAGCCTGTCCCTAACCCTGGCAAGCCTGACCCGATCCCTGGCAACCCTGACCCTAACCCTGGCAAGCCTGACCCTAACGATGGCAAGTCTGACCCTACCCCTGGCAACCCTGACCCTACCCCTGGCAAGCCTGACCCTACCCCCGGCAAACCTGACCCTACCCCTGGCAACCCTGACCCTAACCCTGGCAACCCTGACCTACACCTGGCAAGCCTGATCCTAACCCTGGCAAGCCTGGCCCTAATCCAGGCAAGCCTGACCCTAAACCTGGCAACCCTGACCTACACCTGGCAAGCCTGACCCTAACCCTGGCAAGCCTGACCCTAATCCAGGCAAGCCTGACCCTAACCCCGGCAACCCTGACCCTACCCCTGGCAAGCCGGACTCTACCCCTGGCAATTCTGACCCTACCCTGGCAAACCTGACCCTACCCCTGGCAACCCTGACCCTACCCATGGCAACCCTGAGCTGAACCCTGGCAAGCCTGACCCTAACCCTGGCAACCCTGACCGTACCCCTGACAACCCTGACTCTACCCCTGGCAATTCTGACCCTACCCTGACAAACCTGACCCTACCCCTGGCAACCCTGATACTACCCTTGGCAACCCTGACCCTACCCCTGGCAACACTGACCCTAACCCTGGCAAGCCTGACCCTTACCGTGACAAGCCTGACCCTAACCCTGACAACCCAGACCCTAACCCTGGAAAGCCTGACCCTACCCCTGCAACCCTGACCTTACCCCTGGCAAGCCAGACCCTACCCTGGCAACACTGACCCTACACCTAGCAAGCCTGCTCCTATTCCCGGCAAGCCTGACCCTAACCCTGGAAAGCCTGACCCTAACCCTGGCTTGCCTGACTCTACCCCTGGCAAACCTGACCCTGCCCCTGGCAACACTGACCCTACCCCTGGCAAACTTGACCCTAACCCTGGCAACAGTGACCCTATCCCTGCTAAGCCTGACCCTAACGCTGGGAATCCTGTCCCTACCCCTGGCAACCCTGACCCTAACCCTGGCAACAGTGAACCTATCCCTGGTAAGCCTGACCCTAACCCTGGCAAGCCTGACCCAACCCTGGCAAGCCTGACCCGAACCTTGGAAAGCCTGAGCCTGACCCTGGAAAGCCTGACCCTAGCCCTGGCAAGCCTGACCCAAACCCTGGCAAGCCTGACCCTAACCCTGGCAACCCTGACCCTAACCCTGGCAGGCCTGACCCTAAACCTGGCAAGACTGAAACTAACCCTGGCAAGCCTGATCCTAATCCTGGCAAGCCGAACCCGAACCCTCGCAAGCCTGTCCCTAACCCTGGCAACCCTGACCCTAACCCTGGCAAGACTGACCCTAACCATGGCAAGCCTGACCCTTACCCTGGCAAGCATGACCCTAACCCTGACAACCCTGACCCTAACCCAGGCAGCCCTGACCCTAACCCTGGCAACCCTGACCTTAACACTGGCAAGCCTGACCTTAACCCTGGCAATCCTGACCCTACCCCTGGCAAGCCTGACCCTACCCCTGGCAAGCCTGATCGTAACCCTGGTAGCCTTGACCGTAACGCGGGCAAGCCTGTTCCTAACCCTGGCAAGCCTGACCCTACCCCTGGCAACCCTGACACTAACCCTGCAAGCCTGACCCTACCCCCGGCAAACCTGACCCTACCCCTGGCAACGCTGACTCTACCCCTGGCAACCCTGACCTACACCTGGCAAGCCTGACCCTAACCCTGGCAAGCCTGACCCTAACCCTGGCAAGCCTGACCCTAACCCTGGCAAGCCTGACTGTAAACCTGGCAACGCTGACCCTAACACTGGAAAGCCTGACCCTAACCCTGGCAAGCCTGACCCTAACCCTGGCAAGCCTGACCCTAACCCTGGAAAGCCTGACGGTAACCCTGGCAAGCCGGACCCTAACTCTGGCAACCCTGACCCTACCAATGGCAACCATGACCCTACACCTAACAAGCCTGACACTAACTCTGGCAACCCTGACCCTAAACTTGGCAAGCCTGACCCTAACTCTGGCAAGCCTGACCCTAACCCAGGCAAGCCTGACCCTAACCCTGGCAAGCCTGACCCTAACCCAGGGAAGACTGACCCTAACCCTGGCAACCCTGACCCTAACCCTGGCAAGCCTGACCGTAACCCTGGCAACCCTGACCCTAACCCTGGCAAGCCTGACCCTAAACCTGGAAACCCTGACCCTAACCCTGACAAGCCTGACCCTAACCATGGCAAGCCTGACCCTAACCCTGGCAAGCCTGAACATAACCCTGGCAAGCCTGACCCTACCCCTGGCAACCCTGACCCTAACCCTGGCACCCCGGCCCCTTCCCCTGGCAGGCCTGCCCCTACCCCTGACAGCCCTGACCCTACGCCTGGCAACCCTGACCCTAACCCTGGCAAACCTGACCCTAACCCAGGCAAGCCTGACCGTACCCCTGGCAACCCTGACACTAACCCTGGCAAGGCTGACCCTAACCGTGCCAAGCCTGACCCTTACCCTGGCAAGCTTGACCCTAACCCTGGCAATTCTGACCCCAACCCTGGCAAGCTTGACCCTAACCCTGGCAACACTGACCCTAACCCTGGCAAGCCTGACCCTAACCCTGGCATGCCTGACCCTAACCCTGGCAACCCTGACCCTAACCCTGGCAAACCGGACCCTATCCCTGGCAAGTCTGTCCTTAAGCCTGGCAACCCTTAACCTAACCGTGGCAAGACTGACCCTAATCCTGGCTAGCCTGACCCTAACCCTGGCAAGCCTGACCCTAACCCTGGCAACCCTGACCCTAACCCTGGCAAGCCTGACCCTAATCCAGGCAAGCCTGACCCTAACCCTGGCAACCCTGACCCTAACCTGGCAAGCCTGACTCTAACCCTGGCAACTCTGACCCTACCCCTGGCAAGCCTGAACCTACCCCTGGCAACCCTGACCCTAACCCAGGCAACCCTGACCGTACCCCTGGCAAGCCTGACTCTACCCCTGGCAATTCTGACCCTACCCCTGGCAAACCTGACCCTACCCCTGGCAACCCTGATACTATCCTTGGCAACCCTGACCCTAACCCTGGCAACACTGACCCTAACCCAGGCAAGCCTGACCCTAACCCTGCAACTCTGTCCCTAATCATGGCTAGCCTGACCCTAAACCTAGCAACCCTGACCCTACCCCTGGCAAACCGGACCCTACCCATGGCAACCCTGAGCTGAACCCTGGCAAGCCTGACCCTAACCCTGGCAAGCCTGACCCAAACACTGGCAAGCCTGACCCTAACCCTGGCAAGCCTGGCCCTAACCCTGGCAACACTGACCCTAACCCTGGTAAGACTGACCCTAACCCTCGCAAACTTCACGCTACCCCTGGCAAGCCTGACCCTACCCCTGGCAACACTGACCCTACCCCTGGCAACCCTGACCCTACCCCTGGCAATCCTGACCCTACCACTTCCAACCTTGACCCTACCCCTGGCAAGCCTGACTCTACCCCTGGCAACTCTGACACTACCACGGGCAAGCCTGACCCTACCCCTGGCAACCCTGATACTACCCCTGGCAACTCTGACCCTACCCCTGGCAACACTGACCCTAACCCTGGCAAGCCTGAACCTACACCGAGCAAGCCTGATCCTAACCCTGGCAACCCTGACCCTAACCCTGGCAAGCCTGACCCTAACCCTGGCAACCCTGACCCTAATCCTGCCAAGCCTAACCCTAAACCTGGAAAACCTGACCCTAACCCTGGCAAGACTGACCCGAACTTGGCAAGCCTGACTCTAACCCTGGCATCCCTGACCCTAACCTTGGCAAGCCTGACCCTAACCCTGGCAAGCCTGACCCTAACCCTGGCAACCCTGACCCTAATCCTGGCAAGCCTGACCCTAAACCTGGCAAGCCTGACCCAACATTGGCAAGCCTGACCCTAACCTTGGAAAGTCTGACCCTAACCCTGGCAAGCCTGACCCTAGCCCTGGCAAGCCTGACCAAACCCTTGGAAGCCTGACCCTAACCCTGGCAACTCTGACTCTAACCCTGGCAAGCCTGACCCTAAACCTGGCAATCCTGAACCTACCTCTGGCAAGCCTGATCCTAATCCTGGCAAGCCGGACCCGAACCCTCGCAAGCCTGTCCCTAACCCTGGCAACCCTGACCCTAACCCTGGCAAGACTAACCCTAACCATGGAAAGCCTGACCTTTACCCTGGCAAGCATGACCCTAACCCTGACAACCCTGACCCTAACCCAGGCAGCCCTGACCCTAACCCTGGCAACCCTGACCCTAACACTGGCAAGCCTGACCCTAACCCTGGCAATCCTGACCCTACCCCTGGCAAGCCTGACCCTAACCCTGGCAACCCTGACCCTATCCCTGGCAAGCCTGACGCTAACCATGACAAGCCTGACCCTAACCCTGGCAACTCTGACCCTACCCCTGGCAAACCTGACCCTAACCCTGGCAAGCCTGACACTACCCCTGGCAACTCTGACCCTACCCCTGGCAACCCTGTCCCCTACCCCTCGCAGCCCTGACCCCTACCCCCGGCAGCCCTGATCCCTACCCCTGGCAAGCCTGACCCTACCCGTGGCAAGCCTGATCCTAACCCTGGTAGCCTTGACCGTAACCCGGGCAAGCCTGTCCCTAACCCTGGCAAGCCTAACCCGACCCCTGGCAACACTGACCCTAACCCTGGCAAGCCTAACCCTAACGATGGCAAGCCTGACCCTACCCCTGGCAACCCTGACCCTACCCCTGGCAAGCCTGACCCTACCCCCGGCAAACCTGACCCTACCCCTGGCAACCCTGACCCTATCCCTGGCAACCCTGACCTACACCTGGCAAGCCTGACCCTGACCCTGGCAAGCCTGACCCTAATCCCGGCAAGCCTGACCCTAACCCTGGCAACAGTGAACCTATCCCTGGTAAGCCTGACCCTAACCCTGGCAAGCCTGACCCAAACCATGGCAAGCCTGACCCTAACCCTGGCAACCCTGACCCTAACCCTGGCAGGCCTGACACTAACCCTGGCAAGCCTGACCCTAACCCTGGCAACTCTGACCGTATCCCTGGCAAGCCTGACCCTAACCATGACAAGCCTGACCCTAACCCTGGCAAGCCTGATCCTAACCCTGGAAGCCTGCCCCTTACCCTGGCAACCCTGACCCTAACCCTGGCAAACCTGACCCTAACCCTGGCAAGCCCGACCCTAACCCTGGAAAGCCTGACCCTACCCCTGGCAACTCTGACCCTACTCCTGGCAACCCTGTCCCCTACCCCAGGCAGCCCTGACCCCTACAACTGGCAGCCCTGATCCCTACCCCTGGCAAGCCTGACCCTACCCCTGGCAAGCCTGATCGTAACCCTGGTAGCCTTGACCGTAACGCGGGCAAGCCTGTTCCTAACCCTGGCAAGCCTGACCCTACCCCTGGCAACCCTGACACTAACCCTGGCAAGCCTGACCCTACCCCCGGCAAACCTGACCCTACCCCTGGCAACCCTGACTCTACCCCTGGCAACCCTGACCTACACCTGGCAAGCCTGACCCTAACCCTGGCAAGCCTGACCCTAACCCTGGCAAGCCTGACCCTAACCCTGGCAAGCCTGACTGTAAACCTGGCAACGCTGACCCTAACACTGGAAAGCCTGACCCTAACCCTGGCAAGCCTGACCCTAACCCTGGCAAGCCTGACCCTAACCCTGGAAAGCCTGACGGTAACCCTGGCAAGCCGGACCCTAACTCTGGCAACCCTGACCCTACCAATGGCAACCATGACCCTACACCTAACAAGCCTGACACTAACTCTGGCAACCCTGACCCTAAACTTGGCAAGCCTGACCCTAACTCTGGCAAGCCTGACCCTAACCCTGGCAACTCTGACCGTATCCCTGGCAAGCCTGACCCTAACCATGACAAGCCTGACCCTAACCCTGGCAAGCCTGATCCTAACCCTGGAAGCCTGCCCCTTACCCTGGCAAGCCTGACCCTAACCCTGGCAACCCTGACCCTAACCCTGGCAAACCTGACCCTAACCCTGGCAAGCCCGACCCTAACCCTGGAAAGCCTGACCCTACCCCTGGCAACTCTGACCCTACCCCTGGCAACCCTGTCCCCTACCCCAGGCAGCCCTGACCCCTACAACTGGCAGCCCTGATCCCTACACCTGGCAAGCCTGACCCTAACCCTGGCAAGCCTGACCCTAACCCTGGCAAGCCTGACCCTAACCCTGGCAAGCCTGACTGTAACCCTGGCAACCCTGACCCTAACCCTAGAAAGCCTGACCCTAACCCTGGCAAGCCTGACCTTAACCCTGGCAAGCCTGATCCTAACCCTGGAAAGCCTGACGGTAACCCTGGCAAGCCGGACCCTAACTCTGACAAGCCTGACCCTAACCCTGGCAAGACTGACCCTAACACTGGCAAGCCTGACCCTAACCCTGGCAAGCCTGACTCTAACCCAGGCAAGCCTGACCCTAACCCTGGCAAGCCTTTCAGTAACCCTGGAAAACCTGACCCTAACCCTGGCAACTCTGACCCTAACCGTGGCAACTCTGACCCTAACCCTGGCAACCCTGAACCTAACCCAGGCAAGCCTGTCCGTACCCCTGGCAACCCTGACACTAACCCTGGCAAGGCTGACTCTAACCCTGGCAACCCTGACCCTAGCCCTGGCAAGCCTGACCCTAACCCTGGCAATTCTGACCCCAACCCTGGCAAGCTTGACCCTAACCCTGGCAACACTGACCCTAACCCTGGCAAGCCTGACCCTAACCCTGGCAACTCTGACCGTATCCCTGGCAAGCCTGACCCTAACCATGACAAGCCTGACCCTAACCCTGGCAAGCCTGATCCTAACCCTGGAAGCCTGCCCCTTACCCTGGCAAGCCTGACCCTAACCCTGGCAACCCTGACCCTAACCCTGGCAAACCTGACCCTAACCCTGGCAAGCCCGACCCTAACCCTGGAAAGCCTGACCCTACCCCTGGCAACTCTGACCCTACTCCTGGCAACCCTGTCCCCTACCCCAGGCAGCCCTGACCCCTACAACTGGCAGCCCTGATCCCTACCCCTGGCAAGCCTGACCCTACCCCTGGCAAGCCTGATCGTAAGCCTGGTAGCCTTGACCGTAACGCGGGCAAGCCTGTTCCTAACCCTGGCAAGCCTGACCCTACCCCTGGCAACCCTGACACTAACCCTGGCATGCCTGACCCTACCCCCGGCAAACCTGACCCTACCCCTGGCAACCCTGACTCTACCCCTGGCAACCCTGACCTACACCTGGCAAGCCTGACCCTAACCCTGGCAAGCCTGACCCTAACCCTGGCAAGCCTGACCCTAACCCTGGCAAGCCTGACTGTAACCCTGGCAACCCTGACCCTAACCCTAGAAAGCCTGACCCTAACCCTGGCAAGCCTGACCTTAACCCTGGCAAGCCTGATCCTAACCCTGGAAAGCCTGACGGTAACCCTGGCAAGCCGGACCCTAACTCTGACAAGCCTGACCCTAACCCTGGCAAGACTGACCCTAACACTGGCAAGCCTGACCCTAACCCTGGCAAGCCTGACTCTAACCCAGGCAAGCCTGACCCTAACCCTGGCAAGCCTTTCAGTAACCCTGGAAAACCTGACCCTAACCCTGGCAACTCTGACCCTAACCGTGGCAACTCTGACCCTAACCCTGGCAACCCTGAACCTAACCCAGGCAAGCCTGTCCGTACCCCTGGCAACCCTGACACTAACCCTGGCAAGGCTGACTCTAACCCTGGCAACCCTGACCCTAGCCCTGGCAAGCCTGACCCTAACCCTGGCAATTCTGACCCCAACCCTGGCAAGCTTGACCCTAACCCTGGCAACACTGACCCTAACCCTGGCAAGCCTGACCCTAACCCTGGCATGCCTGACCCTAACCCTGGCAACCCTGACCCTAACCCTGGCAAACCTGACCGTATCCCTGGCAAGTCTGTCCCTAAGCCTGGCAACCCTTACCCTAACCGTGGCAAGACTGACCCTAATCCTGGCTAGCCTGACCCTAACCCTGGCAAGCCTGACCCTAACCCTGGCAACCCTGACCCTAACCCTGGCAAGCCTGACCCTAATCCAGGCAAGCCTGACCCTAACCCTGGCAACCCTGACCCTAACCTGGCAAGCCTGACTCTAACCCTGGCAACTCTGACCCTACCCCTGGCAAGCCTGAACCTACGCCTGGCAACCCTGAACCTAACCCTGGCAAGCCTGACCCTACCCCTGGCAACCCTGACCCTAACCCTGGCACCCCGGCCCCTTCCCCTGGCAGGCCTGCCCCTACCCCTGACAGCCCTGACCCTACGCCTGGCAACCCTGACCCTAACCCTGGCAAACCTGACCCTAACCCAGGCAAGCCTGACCGTACCCCTGGCAACCCTGACACTAACCCTGGCAAGGCTGACCCTAACCGTGGCAAGCCTGACCCTTACCCTGGCAAGCTTGACCCTAACCCTGGCAATTCTGACCCCAACCCTGGCAAGCTTGACCCTAACCCTGGCAACACTGACCCTAACCCTGGCAAGCCTGACCCTAACCCTGGCATGCCTGACCCTAACCCTGGCAACCCTGACCCTAACCCTGGCAAACCGGACCCTATCCCTGGCAAGTCTGTCCTTAAGCCTGGCAACCCTTAACCTAACCGTGGCAAGACTGACCCTAATCCTGGCTAGCCTGACCCTAACCCTGGCAAGCCTGACCCTAACCCTGGCAACCCTGACCCTAACCCTGGCAAGCCTGACCCTAATCCAGGCAAGCCTGACCCTAACCCTGGCAACCCTGACCCTAACCTGGCAAGCCTGACTCTAACCCTGGCAACTCTGACCCTACCCCTGGCAAGCCTGAACCTACCCCTGGCAACCCTGACCCTAACCCAGGCAACCCTGACCGTACCCCTGGCAAGCCTGACTCTACCCCTGGCAATTCTGACCCTACCCCTGGCAAACCTGACCCTACCCCTGGCAACCCTGATACTATCCTTGGCAACCCTGACCCTAACCCTGGCAACACTGACCCTAACCCAGGCAAGCCTGACCCTAACCCTGCAACTCTGTCCCTAATCATGGCTAGCCTGACCCTAAACCTAGCAACCCTGACCCTACCCCTGGCAAACCGGACCCTACCCATGGCAACCCTGAGCTGAACCCTGGCAAGCCTGACCCTAACCCTGGCAAGCCTGACCCAAACACTGGCAAGCCTGACCCTAACCCTGGCAAGCCTGGCCCTAACCCTGGCAACACTGACCCTAACCCTGGTAAGACTGACCCTAACCCTCGCAAACTTCACGCTACCCCTGGCAAGCCTGACCCTACCCCTGGCAACACTGACCCTACCCCTGGCAACCCTGACCCTACCCCTGGCAATCCTGACCCTACCACTTCCAACCTTGACCCTACCCCTGGCAAGCCTGACTCTACCCCTGGCAACTCTGACACTACCACGGGCAAGCCTGACCCTACCCCTGGCAACCCTGATACTACCCCTGGCAACTCTGACCCTACCCCTGGCAACACTGACCCTAACCCTGGCAAGCCTGAACCTACACCGAGCAAGCCTGATCCTAACCCTGGCAACCCTGACCCTAACCCTGGCAAGCCTGACCCTAACCCTGGCAACCCTGACCCTAATCCTGCCAAGCCTAACCCTAAACCTGGAAAACCTGACCCTAACCCTGGCAAGACTGACCCGAACTTGGCAAGCCTGACTCTAACCCTGGCATCACTGACCCTAACCTTGGCAAGCCTGACCCTAACCCTGGCAAGCCTGACCCTAACCCTGGCAACCCTGACCCTAATCCTGGCAAGCCTGACCCTAAACCTGGCAAGCCTGATCCAACATTGGCAAGCCTGACCCTAACCTTGGAAAGTCTGACCCTAACCCTGGCAAGCCTGACCCTAGCCCTGGCAAGCCTGACCAAACCCTTGGAAGCCTGACCCTAACCCTGGCAACTCTGACTCTAACCCTGGCAAGCCTGACCCTAAACCTGGCAATCCTGAACCTACCTCTGGCAAGCCTGATCCTAATCCTGGCAAGCCGGACCCGAACCCTCGCAAGCCTGTCCCTAACCCTGGCAACCCTGACCCTAACCCTGGCAAGACTAACCCTAACCATGGAAAGCCTGACCTTTACCCTGGCAAGCATGACCCTAACCCTGACAACCCTGACCCTAACCCAGGCAGCCCTGACCCTAACCCTGGCAACCCTGACCCTAACACTGGCAAGCCTGACCCTAACCCTGGCAATCCTGACCCTACCCCTGGCAAGCCTGACCCTAACCCTGGCAACCCTGACCCTATCCCTGGCAAGCCTGACGCTAACCATGACAAGCCTGACCCTAACCCTGGCAACTCTGACCCTACCCCTGGCAAACCTGACCCTAACCCTGGCAAGCCTGACACTACCCCTGGCAACTCTGACCCTACCCCTGGCAACCCTGTCCCCTACCCCTCGCAGCCCTGACCCCTACCCCCGGCAGCCCTGATCCCTACCCCTGGCAAGCCTGACCCTACCCGTGGCAAGCCTGATCCTAACCCTGGTAGCCTTGACCGTAACCCGGGCAAGCCTGTCCCTAACCCTGGCAAGCCTAACCCGACCCCTGGCAACACTGACCCTAACCCTGGCAAGCCTAACCCTAACGATGGCAAGCCTGACCCTACCCCTGGCAACCCTGACCCTACCCCTGGCAAGCCTGACCCTACCCCCGGCAAACCTGACCCTACCCCTGGCAACCCTGACCCTATCCCTGGCAACCCTGACCTACACCTGGCAAGCCTGACCCTGACCCTGGCAAGCCTGACCCTAATCCCGGCAAGCCTGACCCTAACCCTGGCAACAGTGAACCTATCCCTGGTAAGCCTGACCCTAACCCTGGCAAGCCTGACCCAAACCATGGCAAGCCTGACCCTAACCCTGGCAACCCTGACCCTAACCCTGGCAGGCCTGACACTAACCCTGGCAAGCCTGACCCTAACCCTGGCAACTCTGACCGTATCCCTGGCAAGCCTGACCCTAACCATGACAAGCCTGACCCTAACCCTGGCAAGCCTGATCCTAACCCTGGAAGCCTGCCCCTTACCCTGGCAACCCTGACCCTAACCCTGGCAAACCTGACCCTAACCCTGGCAAGCCCGACCCTAACCCTGGAAAGCCTGACCCTACCCCTGGCAACTCTGACCCTACTCCTGGCAACCCTGTCCCCTACCCCAGGCAGCCCTGACCCCTACAACTGGCAGCCCTGATCCCTACCCCTGGCAAGCCTGACCCTACCCCTGGCAAGCCTGATCGTAACCCTGGTAGCCTTGACCGTAACGCGGGCAAGCCTGTTCCTAACCCTGGCAAGCCTGACCCTACCCCTGGCAACCCTGACACTAACCCTGGCAAGCCTGACCCTACCCCCGGCAAACCTGACCCTACCCCTGGCAACCCTGACTCTACCCCTGGCAACCCTGACCTACACCTGGCAAGCCTGACCCTAACCCTGGCAAGCCTGACCCTAACCCTGGCAAGCCTGACCCTAACCCTGGCAAGCCTGACTGTAAACCTGGCAACGCTGACCCTAACACTGGAAAGCCTGACCCTAACCCTGGCAAGCCTGACCCTAACCCTGGCAAGCCTGACCCTAACCCTGGAAAGCCTGACGGTAACCCTGGCAAGCCGGACCCTAACTCTGGCAACCCTGACCCTACCAATGGCAACCATGACCCTACACCTAACAAGCCTGACACTAACTCTGGCAACCCTGACCCTAAACTTGGCAAGCCTGACCCTAACTCTGGCAAGCCTGACCCTAACCCTGGCAACTCTGACCGTATCCCTGGCAAGCCTGACCCTAACCATGACAAGCCTGACCCTAACCCTGGCAAGCCTGATCCTAACCCTGGAAGCCTGCCCCTTACCCTGGCAAGCCTGACCCTAACCCTGGCAACCCTGACCCTAACCCTGGCAAACCTGACCCTAACCCTGGCAAGCCCGACCCTAACCCTGGAAAGCCTGACCCTACCCCTGGCAACTCTGACCCTACCCCTGGCAACCCTGTCCCCTACCCCAGGCAGCCCTGACCCCTACAACTGGCAGCCCTGATCCCTACACCTGGCAAGCCTGACCCTAACCCTGGCAAGCCTGACCCTAACCCTGGCAAGCCTGACCCTAACCCTGGCAAGCCTGACTGTAACCCTGGCAACCCTGACCCTAACCCTAGAAAGCCTGACCCTAACCCTGGCAAGCCTGACCTTAACCCTGGCAAGCCTGATCCTAACCCTGGAAAGCCTGACGGTAACCCTGGCAAGCCGGACCCTAACTCTGACAAGCCTGACCCTAACCCTGGCAAGACTGACCCTAACACTGGCAAGCCTGACCCTAACCCTGGCAAGCCTGACTCTAACCCAGGCAAGCCTGACCCTAACCCTGGCAAGCCTTTCAGTAACCCTGGAAAACCTGACCCTAACCCTGGCAACTCTGACCCTAACCGTGGCAACTCTGACCCTAACCCTGGCAACCCTGAACCTAACCCAGGCAAGCCTGTCCGTACCCCTGGCAACCCTGACACTAACCCTGGCAAGGCTGACTCTAACCCTGGCAACCCTGACCCTAGCCCTGGCAAGCCTGACCCTAACCCTGGCAATTCTGACCCCAACCCTGGCAAGCTTGACCCTAACCCTGGCAACACTGACCCTAACCCTGGCAAGCCTGACCCTAACCCTGGCATGCCTGACCCTAACCCTGGCAACCCTGACCCTAACCCTGGCAAACCTGACCGTATCCCTGGCAAGTCTGTCCCTAAGCCTGGCAACCCTTACCCTAACCGTGGCAAGACTGACCCTAATCCTGGCTAGCCTGACCCTAACCCTGGCAAGCCTGACCCTAACCCTGGCAACCCTGACCCTAACCCTGGCAAGCCTGACCCTAATCCAGGCAAGCCTGACCCTAACCCTGGCAACCCTGACCCTAACCTGGCAAGCCTGACTCTAACCCTGGCAACTCTGACCCTACCCCTGGCAAGCCTGAACCTACGCCTGGCAACCCTGAACCTAACCCTGGCAAGCCTGACCCTACCCCTGGCATCCCTGACCCTAACCCTGGCACCCCGGCCCCTTCCCCTGGCAGGCCTGCCCCTACCCCTGACAGCCCTGACCCTACGCCTGGCAACCCTGACCCTAACCCTGGCAAACCTGACCCTAACCCAGGCAAGCCTGACCGTACCCCTGGCAACCCTGACACTAACCCTGGCAAGGCTGACCCTAACCGTGCCAAGCCTGACCCTTACCCTGGCAAGCTTGACCCTAACCCTGGCAATTCTGACCCCAACCCTGGCAAGCTTGACCCTAACCCTGGCAACACTGACCCTAACCCTGGCAAGCCTGACCCTAACCCTGGCATGCCTGACCCTAACCCTGGCAACCCTGACCCTAACCCTGGCAAACCGGACCCTATCCCTGGCAAGTCTGTCCTTAAGCCTGGCAACCCTTAACCTAACCGTGGCAAGACTGACCCTAATCCTGGCTAGCCTGACCCTAACCCTGGCAAGCCTGACCCTAACCCTGGCAACCCTGACCCTAACCCTGGCAAGCCTGACCCTAATCCAGGCAAGCCTGACCCTAACCCTGGCAACCCTGACCCTAACCTGGCAAGCCTGACTCTAACCCTGGCAACTCTGACCCTACCCCTGGCAAGCCTGAACCTACCCCTGGCAACCCTGACCCTAACCCAGGCAACCCTGACCGTACCCCTGGCAAGCCTGACTCTACCCCTGGCAATTCTGACCCTACCCCTGGCAAACCTGACCCTACCCCTGGCAACCCTGATACTATCCTTGGCAACCCTGACCCTAACCCTGGCAACACTGACCCTAACCCAGGCAAGCCTGACCCTAACCCTGCAACTCTGTCCCTAATCATGGCTAGCCTGACCCTAAACCTAGCAACCCTGACCCTACCCCTGGCAAACCGGACCCTAACCCTGGCAAGCCTGACACTACCCCTGGCAACTCTGACCCTACCCCTGGCAACCCTGTCCCCTACCCCTCGCAGCCCTGACCCCTACCCCCGGCAGCCCTGATCCCTACCCCTGGCAAGCCTGACCCTACCCGTGGCAAGCCTGATCCTAACCCTGGTAGCCTTGACCGTAACCCGGGCAAGCCTGTCCCTAACCCTGGCAAGCCTAACCCGACCCCTGGCAACACTGACCCTAACCCTGGCAAGCCTAACCCTAACGATGGCAAGCCTGACCCTACCCCTGGCAACCCTGACCCTACCCCTGGCAAGCCTGACCCTACCCCCGGCAAACCTGACCCTACCCCTGGCAACCCTGACCCTATCCCTGGCAACCCTGACCTACACCTGGCAAGCCTGACCCTGACCCTGGCAAGCCTGACCCTAATCCCGGCAAGCCTGACCCTAACCCTGGCAACAGTGAACCTATCCCTGGTAAGCCTGACCCTAGCCCTGGCAAGCCTGACCCAAACCATGGCAAGCCTGACCCTAACCCTGGCAACCCTGACCCTAACCCTGGCAGGCCTGACACTAACCCTGGCAAGCCTGACCCTAACCCTGGCAACTCTGACCGTATCCCTGGCAAGCCTGACCCTAACCATGACAAGCCTGACCCTAACCCTGGCAAGCCTGATCCTAACCCTGGAAGCCTGCCCCTTACCCTGGCAAGCCTGACCCTAACCCTGGCAACCCTGACCCTAACCCTGGCAAACCTGACCCTAACCCTGGCAAGCCCGACCCTAACCCTGGAAAGCCTGACCCTACCCCTGGCAACTCTGACCCTACTCCTGGCAACCCTGTCCCCTACCCCAGGCAGCCCTGACCCCTACAACTGGCAGCCCTGATCCCTACCCCTGGCAAGCCTGACCCTACCCCTGGCAAGCCTGATCGTAAGCCTGGTAGCCTTGACCGTAACGCGGGCAAGCCTGTTCCTAACCCTGGCAAGCCTGACCCTACCCCTGGCAACCCTGACACTAACCCTGGCATGCCTGACCCTACCCCCGGCAAACCTGACCCTACCCCTGGCAACCCTGACTCTACCCCTGGCAACCCTGACCTACACCTGGCAAGCCTGACCCTAACCCTGGCAAGCCTGACCCTAACCCTGGCAAGCCTGACCCTAACCCTGGCAAGCCTGACTGTAACCCTGGCAACCCTGACCCTAACCCTAGAAAGCCTGACCCTAACCCTGGCAAGCCTGACCTTAACCCTGGCAAGCCTGATCCTAACCCTGGAAAGCCTGACGGTAACCCTGGCAAGCCGGACCCTAACTCTGACAAGCCTGACCCTAACCCTGGCAAGACTGACCCTAACACTGGCAAGCCTGACCCTAACCCTGGCAAGCCTGACTCTAACCCAGGCAAGCCTGACCCTAACCCTGGCAAGCCTTTCAGTAACCCTGGAAAACCTGACCCTAACCCTGGCAACTCTGACCCTAACCGTGGCAACTCTGACCCTAACCCTGGCAACCCTGAACCTAACCCAGGCAAGCCTGTCCGTACCCCTGGCAACCCTGACACTAACCCTGGCAAGGCTGACTCTAACCCTGGCAACCCTGACCCTAGCCCTGGCAAGCCTGACCCTAACCCTGGCAATTCTGACCCCAACCCTGGCAAGCTTGACCCTAACCCTGGCAACACTGACCCTAACCCTGGCAAGCCTGACCCTAACCCTGGCATGCCTGACCCTAACCCTGGCAACCCTGACCCTAACCCTGGCAAACCTGACCGTATCCCTGGCAAGCCTGACCCTAACCCTGGGAATCCTGTCCCTACCCCTGGCAACCCTGACCCTAACCCTGGCAACAGTGACCCTATCCCTGGCAAGACTGACCCTAACTCTAGCAAGCCTGACACTAACCCTGGCAAGCCTGATCCTAATCCTAGCAAGCCGAACCCGAACCATCGCAAGCCTGTCCCTAACCCTGGCAACCCTGACCCTAACCCTGGCAAGACTGACCCTAACCATGGCAAGCCTGACCCTAACCCTGGCAAGACTGACCCTAACCATGGCAAGCCTGACCCTTACCCTGGCAAGCATGACCCTAACCCTGACAACCCTGACCCTAACCCAGGCAGCCCTGACCCTAACCCTGGCAACCCTGACCTTAACACTGGCAAGCCTGACCCTAACCCTGGCAATCCTGACCCTACCCCTGGCAAGCCTGACCCTAACCCTGGCAACCCTGACCCTATCCCTGGCAAGCCTGACCCTAACCATGACAAGCCTGACCCTAACCCTGGCAAGCCTGATCCTAAACCTGGAAGCCTGCCCCTTACCCTGGCAAGCCTGACCCTAACCCTGGCAAACCTGACCCTAACCGTGGCAACACGGACTCTAACACTGTCAAGCCTGACCATAACCCTGGCAATCCTGACCCTACCCCTGGCAAGCCTGACCCTACCCCTGGCAAGCCTGATCGTAACCCTGGTAGCCTTGACCGTAACGCGGGCAAGCCTGTTCCTAACCCTGGCAAGCCTGACCCTACCCCTGGCAACCCTGACACTAACCCTGGCAAGCCTGACCCTACCCCCGGCTAACCTGACCCTACCCCTGGCAACGCTGACTCTACCCCTGGCAACCCTGACCTACACCTGGCAAGCCTGACCCTAACCCTGGCAAGCCTGACCCTAACCCTGGCAAGCCTGACCCTAACCCTGGCAAGCCTGACTGTAAACCTGGCAACGCTGACCCTAACACTGGAAAGCCTGACCCTAACCCTGGCAAGCCTGACCCTAACCCTGGCAAGACTGACCCTAACCCTGGAAAGCCTGACGGTAACCCTGGCAAGCCGGACCCTAACTCTGGCAAACCTGACCCTACCAATGGCAACCATGACCCTACACCTAACAAGCCTGACACTAACTCTGGCAACCCTGACCCTAAACTTGGCAAGCCTGACCCTAACTCTGGCAAGCCTGACCCTAACCCAGGCAAGCCTGACCCTAACCCTGGCAAGCCTGACCCTAACCCAGGGAAGACTGACCCTAACCCTGGCAACCCTGACCCTAACCCTGGCAAGCCTGACCGTAACCCTGGCAACCCTGACCCTAACCCTGGCAACCCTGACCCTAAACCTGGAAACCCTGACCCTAACCCTGACAAGCCTGACCCTAACCATGGCAAGCCTGACCCTAACCCTGGCAAGCCTGAACATAACCCTGGCAAGCCTGACCCTACCCCTGGCAACCCTGACCCTAACCCTGGCACCCCGGCCCCTTCCCCTGGCAGGCCTGCCCCTACCCCTGACAGCCCTGACCCTACGCCTGGCAACCCTGACCCTAACCCTGGCAAACCTGACCCTAACCCAGGCAAGCCTGACCGTACCCCTGGCAACCCTGACACTAACCCTGGCAAGGCTGACCCTAACCGTGGCAAGCCTGACCCTTACCCTGGCAAGCTTGACCCTAACCCTGGCAATTCTGACCCCAACCCTGGCAAGCTTGACCCTAACCCTGGCAACACTGACCCTAACCCTGGCAAGCCTGACCCTAACCCTGGCATGCCTGACCCTAACCCTGGCAACCCTGACCCTAACCCTGGCAAACCGGACCCTATCCCTGGCAAGTCTGTCCTTAAGCCTGGCAACCCTTAACCTAACCGTGGCAAGACTGACCCTAATCCTGGCTAGCCTGACCCTAACCCTGGCAAGCCTGACCCTAACCCTGGCAACCCTGACCCTAACCCTGGCAAGCCTGACCCTAATCCAGGCAAGCCTGACCCTAACCCTGGCAACCCTGACCCTAACCTGGCAAGCCTGACTCTAACCCTGGCAACTCTGACCCTACCCCTGGCAAGCCTGAACCTACCCCTGGCAACCCTGACCCTAACCCAGGCAACCCTGACCGTACCCCTGGCAAGCCTGACTCTACCCCTGGCAATTCTGACCCTACCCCTGGCAAACCTGACCCTACCCCTGGCAACCCTGATACTATCCTTGGCAACCCTGACCCTAACCCTGGCAACACTGACCCTAACCCAGGCAAGCCTGACCCTAACCCTGCAACTCTGTCCCTAATCATGGCTAGCCTGACCCTAAACCTAGCAACCCTGACCCTACCCCTGGCAAACCGGACCCTACCCATGGCAACCCTGAGCTGAACCCTGGCAAGCCTGACCCTAACCCTGGCAAGCCTGACCCAAACACTGGCAAGCCTGACCCTAACCCTGGCAAGCCTGGCCCTAACCCTGGCAACACTGACCCTAACCCTGGTAAGACTGACCCTAACCCTCGCAAACTTCACGCTACCCCTGGCAAGCCTGACCCTACCCCTGGCAACACTGACCCTACCCCTGGCAACCCTGACCCTACCCCTGGCAATCCTGACCCTACCACTTCCAACCTTGACCCTACCCCTGGCAAGCCTGACTCTACCCCTGGCAACTCTGACACTACCACGGGCAAGCCTGACCCTACCCCTGGCAACCCTGATACTACCCCTGGCAACTCTGACCCTACCCCTGGCAACACTGACCCTAACCCTGGCAAGCCTGAACCTACACCGAGCAAGCCTGATCCTAACCCTGGCAACCCTGACCCTAACCCTGGCAAGCCTGACCCTAACCCTGGCAACCCTGACCCTAATCCTGCCAAGCCTAACCCTAAACCTGGAAAACCTGACCCTAACCCTGGCAAGACTGACCCGAACTTGGCAAGCCTGACTCTAACCCTGGCATCACTGACCCTAACCTTGGCAAGCCTGACCCTAACCCTGGCAAGCCTGACCCTAACCCTGGCAACCCTGACCCTAATCCTGGCAAGCCTGACCCTAAACCTGGCAAGCCTGACCCAACATTGGCAAGCCTGACCCTAACCTTGGAAAGTCTGACCCTAACCCTGGCAAGCCTGACCCTAGCCCTGGCAAGCCTGACCAAACCCTTGGAAGCCTGACCCTAACCCTGGCAACTCTGACTCTAACCCTGGCAAGCCTGACCCTAAACCTGGCAATCCTGAACCTACCTCTGGCAAGCCTGATCCTAATCCTGGCAAGCCGGACCCGAACCCTCGCAAGCCTGTCCCTAACCCTGGCAACCCTGACCCTAACCCTGGCAAGACTAACCCTAACCATGGAAAGCCTGACCTTTACCCTGGCAAGCATGACCCTAACCCTGACAACCCTGACCCTAACCCAGGCAGCCCTGACCCTAACCCTGGCAACCCTGACCCTAACACTGGCAAGCCTGACCCTAACCCTGGCAATCCTGACCCTACCCCTGGCAAGCCTGACCCTAACCCTGGCAACCCTGACCCTATCCCTGGCAAGCCTGACGCTAACCATGACAAGCCTGACCCTAACCCTGGCAACTCTGACCCTACCCCTGGCAAACCTGACCCTAACCCTGGCAAGCCTGACACTACCCCTGGCAACTCTGACCCTACCCCTGGCAACCCTGTCCCCTACCCCTCGCAGCCCTGACCCCTACCCCCGGCAGCCCTGATCCCTACCCCTGGCAAGCCTGACCCTACCCGTGGCAAGCCTGATCCTAACCCTGGTAGCCTTGACCGTAACCCGGGCAAGCCTGTCCCTAACCCTGGCAAGCCTAACCCGACCCCTGGCAACACTGACCCTAACCCTGGCAAGCCTAACCCTAACGATGGCAAGCCTGACCCTACCCCTGGCAACCCTGACCCTACCCCTGGCAAGCCTGACCCTACCCCCGGCAAACCTGACCCTACCCCTGGCAACCCTGACCCTATCCCTGGCAACCCTGACCTACACCTGGCAAGCCTGACCCTGACCCTGGCAAGCCTGACCCTAATCCCGGCAAGCCTGACCCTAACCCTGGCAACAGTGAACCTATCCCTGGTAAGCCTGACCCTAGCCCTGGCAAGCCTGACCCAAACCATGGCAAGCCTGACCCTAACCCTGGCAACCCTGACCCTAACCCTGGCAGGCCTGACACTAACCCTGGCAAGCCTGACCCTAACCCTGGCAACTCTGACCGTATCCCTGGCAAGCCTGACCCTAACCATGACAAGCCTGACCCTAACCCTGGCAAGCCTGATCCTAACCCTGGAAGCCTGCCCCTTACCCTGGCAACCCTGACCCTAACCCTGGCAAACCTGACCCTAACCCTGGCAAGCCCGACCCTAACCCTGGAAAGCCTGACCCTACCCCTGGCAACTCTGACCCTACTCCTGGCAACCCTGTCCCCTACCCCAGGCAGCCCTGACCCCTACAACTGGCAGCCCTGATCCCTACCCCTGGCAAGCCTGACCCTACCCCTGGCAAGCCTGATCGTAACCCTGGTAGCCTTGACCGTAACGCGGGCAAGCCTGTTCCTAACCCTGGCAAGCCTGACCCTACCCCTGGCAACCCTGACACTAACCCTGGCAAGCCTGACCCTACCCCCGGCAAACCTGACCCTACCCCTGGCAACCCTGACTCTACCCCTGGCAACCCTGACCTACACCTGGCAAGCCTGACCCTAACCCTGGCAAGCCTGACCCTAACCCTGGCAAGCCTGACCCTAACCCTGGCAAGCCTGACTGTAAACCTGGCAACGCTGACCCTAACACTGGAAAGCCTGACCCTAACCCTGGCAAGCCTGACCCTAACCCTGGCAAGCCTGACCCTAACCCTGGAAAGCCTGACGGTAACCCTGGCAAGCCGGACCCTAACTCTGGCAACCCTGACCCTACCAATGGCAACCATGACCCTACACCTAACAAGCCTGACACTAACTCTGGCAACCCTGACCCTAAACTTGGCAAGCCTGACCCTAACTCTGGCAAGCCTGACCCTAACCCTGGCAACTCTGACCGTATCCCTGGCAAGCCTGACCCTAACCATGACAAGCCTGACCCTAACCCTGGCAAGCCTGATCCTAACCCTGGAAGCCTGCCCCTTACCCTGGCAAGCCTGACCCTAACCCTGGCAACCCTGACCCTAACCCTGGCAAACCTGACCCTAACCCTGGCAAGCCCGACCCTAACCCTGGAAAGCCTGACCCTACCCCTGGCAACTCTGACCCTACCCCTGGCAACCCTGTCCCCTACCCCAGGCAGCCCTGACCCCTACAACTGGCAGCCCTGATCCCTACACCTGGCAAGCCTGACCCTAACCCTGGCAAGCCTGACCCTAACCCTGGCAAGCCTGACCCTAACCCTGGCAAGCCTGACTGTAACCCTGGCAACCCTGACCCTAACCCTAGAAAGCCTGACCCTAACCCTGGCAAGCCTGACCTTAACCCTGGCAAGCCTGATCCTAACCCTGGAAAGCCTGACGGTAACCCTGGCAAGCCGGACCCTAACTCTGACAAGCCTGACCCTAACCCTGGCAAGACTGACCCTAACACTGGCAAGCCTGACCCTAACCCTGGCAAGCCTGACTCTAACCCAGGCAAGCCTGACCCTAACCCTGGCAAGCCTTTCAGTAACCCTGGAAAACCTGACCCTAACCCTGGCAACTCTGACCCTAACCGTGGCAACTCTGACCCTAACCCTGGCAACCCTGAACCTAACCCAGGCAAGCCTGTCCGTACCCCTGGCAACCCTGACACTAACCCTGGCAAGGCTGACTCTAACCCTGGCAACCCTGACCCTAGCCCTGGCAAGCCTGACCCTAACCCTGGCAATTCTGACCCCAACCCTGGCAAGCTTGACCCTAACCCTGGCAACACTGACCCTAACCCTGGCAAGCCTGACCCTAACCCTGGCATGCCTGACCCTAACCCTGGCAACCCTGACCCTAACCCTGGCAAACCTGACCGTATCCCTGGCAAGTCTGTCCCTAAGCCTGGCAACCCTTACCCTAACCGTGGCAAGACTGACCCTAATCCTGGCTAGCCTGACCCTAACCCTGGCAAGCCTGACCCTAACCCTGGCAACCCTGACCCTAACCCTGGCAAGCCTGACCCTAATCCAGGCAAGCCTGACCCTAACCCTGGCAACCCTGACCCTAACCTGGCAAGCCTGACTCTAACCCTGGCAACTCTGACCCTACCCCTGGCAAGCCTGAACCTACGCCTGGCAACCCTGAACCTAACCCTGGCAAGCCTGACCCTACCCCTGGCAACCCTGACCCTAACCCTGGCACCCCGGCCCCTTCCCCTGGCAGGCCTGCCCCTACCCCTGACAGCCCTGACCCTACGCCTGGCAACCCTGACCCTAACCCTGGCAAACCTGACCCTAACCCAGGCAAGCCTGACCGTACCCCTGGCAACCCTGACACTAACCCTGGCAAGGCTGACCCTAACCGTGGCAAGCCTGACCCTTACCCTGGCAAGCTTGACCCTAACCCTGGCAATTCTGACCCCAACCCTGGCAAGCTTGACCCTAACCCTGGCAACACTGACCCTAACCCTGGCAAGCCTGACCCTAACCCTGGCATGCCTGACCCTAACCCTGGCAACCCTGACCCTAACCCTGGCAAACCGGACCCTATCCCTGGCAAGTCTGTCCCTAAGCCTGGCAACCCTTACCCTAACCGTGGCAAGACTGACCCTAATCCTGGCTAGCCTGACCCTAACCCTGGCAAGCCTGACCCTAACCCTGGCAACCCTGACCCTAACCCTAGCAAGCCTGACCCTAATCCAGGCAAGCCTGACCCTAACCCTGGCAACCCTGACCCTAACCTGGCAAGCCTGACTCTAACCCTGGCAACTCTGACCCTACCCCTGGCAAGCCTGAACCTACGCCTGGCAACCCTGAACCTAACCCTGGCAAGCCTGACCCTACCCCTGGCAACCCTGACCCTAACCCTGGCACCCCGGCCCCTTCCCCTGGCAGGCCTGCCCCTACCCCTGACAGCCCTGACCCTACGCCTGGCAACCCTGACCCTAACCCTGGCAAACCTGACCCTAACCCAGGCAAGCCTGACCGTACCCCTGGCAACCCTGACACTAACCCTGGCAAGGCTGACCCTAACCGTGCCAAGCCTGACCCTTACCCTGGCAAGCTTGACCCTAACCCTGGCAATTCTGACCCCAACCCTGGCAAGCTTGACCCTAACCCTGGCAACACTGACCCTAACCCTGGCAAGCCTGACCCTAACCCTGGCATGCCTGACCCTAACCCTGGCAACCCTGACCCTAACCCTGGCAAACCGGACCCTATCCCTGGCAAGTCTGTCCTTAAGCCTGGCAACCCTTAACCTAACCGTGGCAAGACTGACCCTAATCCTGGCTAGCCTGACCCTAACCCTGGCAAGCCTGACCCTAACCCTGGCAACCCTGACCCTAACCCTGGCAAGCCTGACCCTAATCCAGGCAAGCCTGACCCTAACCCTGGCAACCCTGACCCTAACCTGGCAAGCCTGACTCTAACCCTGGCAACTCTGACCCTACCCCTGGCAAGCCTGAACCTACCCCTGGCAACCCTGACCCTAACCCAGGCAACCCTGACCGTACCCCTGGCAAGCCTGACTCTACCCCTGGCAATTCTGACCCTACCCCTGGCAAACCTGACCCTACCCCTGGCAACCCTGATACTATCCTTGGCAACCCTGACCCTAACCCTGGCAACACTGACCCTAACCCAGGCAAGCCTGACCCTAACCCTGCAACTCTGTCCCTAATCATGGCTAGCCTGACCCTAAACCTAGCAACCCTGACCCTACCCCTGGCAAACCGGACCCTAACCCTGGCAAGCCTGACACTACCCCTGGCAACTCTGACCCTACCCCTGGCAACCCTGTCCCCTACCCCTCGCAGCCCTGACCCCTACCCCCGGCAGCCCTGATCCCTACCCCTGGCAAGCCTGACCCTACCCGTGGCAAGCCTGATCCTAACCCTGGTAGCCTTGACCGTAACCCGGGCAAGCCTGTCCCTAACCCTGGCAAGCCTAACCCGACCCCTGGCAACACTGACCCTAACCCTGGCAAGCCTAACCCTAACGATGGCAAGCCTGACCCTACCCCTGGCAACCCTGACCCTACCCCTGGCAAGCCTGACCCTACCCCCGGCAAACCTGACCCTACCCCTGGCAACCCTGACCCTATCCCTGGCAACCCTGACCTACACCTGGCAAGCCTGACCCTGACCCTGGCAAGCCTGACCCTAATCCCGGCAAGCCTGACCCTAACCCTGGCAACAGTGAACCTATCCCTGGTAAGCCTGACCCTAGCCCTGGCAAGCCTGACCCAAACCATGGCAAGCCTGACCCTAACCCTGGCAACCCTGACCCTAACCCTGGCAGGCCTGACACTAACCCTGGCAAGCCTGACCCTAACCCTGGCAACTCTGACCGTATCCCTGGCAAGCCTGACCCTAACCATGACAAGCCTGACCCTAACCCTGGCAAGCCTGATCCTAACCCTGGAAGCCTGCCCCTTACCCTGGCAAGCCTGACCCTAACCCTGGCAACCCTGACCCTAACCCTGGCAAACCTGACCCTAACCCTGGCAAGCCCGACCCTAACCCTGGAAAGCCTGACCCTACCCCTGGCAACTCTGACCCTACCCCTGGCAACCCTGTCCCCTACCCCAGGCAGCCCTGACCCCTACAACTGGCAGCCCTGATCCCTACACCTGGCAAGCCTGACCCTAACCCTGGCAAGCCTGACCCTAACCCTGGCAAGCCTGACCCTAACCCTGGCAAGCCTGACTGTAACCCTGGCAACCCTGACCCTAACCCTAGAAAGCCTGACCCTAACCCTGGCAAGCCTGACCTTAACCCTGGCAAGCCTGATCCTAACCCTGGAAAGCCTGACGGTAACCCTGGCAAGCCGGACCCTAACTCTGACAAGCCTGACCCTAACCCTGGCAAGACTGACCCTAACACTGGCAAGCCTGACCCTAACCCTGGCAAGCCTGACTGTAAACCTGGCAACGCTGACCCTAACACTGGAAAGCCTGACCCTAACCCTGGCAAGCCTGACCCTAACCCTGGCAAGCCTGACCCTAACCCTGGAAAGCCTGACGGTAACCCTGGCAAGCCGGACCCTAACTCTGGCAACCCTGACCCTACCAATGGCAACCATGACCCTACACCTAACAAGCCTGACACTAACTCTGGCAACCCTGACCCTAAACTTGGCAAGCCTGACCCTAACTCTGGCAAGCCTGACCCTAACCCTGGCAACTCTGACCGTATCCCTGGCAAGCCTGACCCTAACCATGACAAGCCTGACCCTAACCCTGGCAAGCCTGATCCTAACCCTGGAAGCCTGCCCCTTACCCTGGCAAGCCTGACCCTAACCCTGGCAACCCTGACCCTAACCCTGGCAAACCTGACCCTAACCCTGGCAAGCCCGACCCTAACCCTGGAAAGCCTGACCCTACCCCTGGCAACTCTGACCCTACCCCTGGCAACCCTGTCCCCTACCCCAGGCAGCCCTGACCCCTACAACTGGCAGCCCTGATCCCTACACCTGGCAAGCCTGACCCTAACCCTGGCAAGCCTGACCCTAACCCTGGCAAGCCTGACCCTAACCCTGGCAAGCCTGACTGTAACCCTGGCAACCCTGACCCTAACCCTAGAAAGCCTGACCCTAACCCTGGCAAGCCTGACCTTAACCCTGGCAAGCCTGACTGTAAACCTGGCAACGCTGACCCTAACACTGGAAAGCCTGACCCTAACCCTGGCAAGCCTGACCCTAACCCTGGCAAGCCTGACCCTAACCCTGGAAAGCCTGACGGTAACCCTGGCAAGCCGGACCCTAACTCTGGCAACCCTGACCCTACCAATGGCAACCATGACCCTACACCTAACAAGCCTGACACTAACTCTGGCAACCCTGACCCTAAACTTGGCAAGCCTGACCCTAACTCTGGCAAGCCTGACCCTAACCCTGGCAACTCTGACCGTATCCCTGGCAAGCCTGACCCTAACCATGACAAGCCTGACCCTAACCCTGGCAAGCCTGATCCTAACCCTGGAAGCCTGCCCCTTACCCTGGCAAGCCTGACCCTAACCCTGGCAACCCTGACCCTAACCCTGGCAAACCTGACCCTAACCCTGGCAAGCCCGACCCTAACCCTGGAAAGCCTGACCCTACCCCTGGCAACTCTGACCCTACCCCTGGCAACCCTGTCCCCTACCCCAGGCAGCCCTGACCCCTACAACTGGCAGCCCTGATCCCTACACCTGGCAAGCCTGACCCTAACCCTGGCAAGCCTGACCCTAACCCTGGCAAGCCTGACCCTAACCCTGGCAAGCCTGACTGTAACCCTGGCAACCCTGACCCTAACCCTAGAAAGCCTGACCCTAACCCTGGCAAGCCTGACCTTAACCCTGGCAAGCCTGATCCTAACCCTGGAAAGCCTGACGGTAACCCTGGCAAGCCGGACCCTAACTCTGACAAGCCTGACCCTAACCCTGGCAAGACTGACCCTAACACTGGCAAGCCTGACCCTAACCCTGGCAAGCCTGACTCTAACCCAGGCAAGCCTGACCCTAACCCTGGCAAGCCTTTCAGTAACCCTGGAAAACCTGACCCTAACCCTGGCAACTCTGACCCTAACCGTGGCAACTCTGACCCTAACCCTGGCAACCCTGAACCTAACCCAGGCAAGCCTGTCCGTACCCCTGGCAACCCTGACACTAACCCTGGCAAGGCTGACTCTAACCCTGGCAACCCTGACCCTAGCCCTGGCAAGCCTGACCCTAACCCTGGCAATTCTGACCCCAACCCTGGCAAGCTTGACCCTAACCCTGGCAACACTGACCCTAACCCTGGCAAGCCTGACCCTAACCCTGGCATGCCTGACCCTAACCCTGGCAACCCTGACCCTAACCCTGGCAAACCTGACCGTATCCCTGGCAAGTCTGTCCCTAAGCCTGGCAACCCTTACCCTAACCGTGGCAAGACTGACCCTAATCCTGGCTAGCCTGACCCTAACCCTGGCAAGCCTGACCCTAACCCTGGCAACCCTGACCCTAACCCTGGCAAGCCTGACCCTAATCCAGGCAAGCCTGACCCTAACCCTGGCAACCCTGACCCTAACCTGGCAAGCCTGACTCTAACCCTGGCAACTCTGACCCTACCCCTGGCAAGCCTGAACCTACGCCTGGCAACCCTGAACCTAACCCTGGCAAGCCTGACCCTACCCCTGGCAACCCTGACCCTAACCCTGGCACCCCGGCCCCTTCCCCTGGCAGGCCTGCCCCTACCCCTGACAGCCCTGACCCTACGCCTGGCAACCCTGACCCTAACCCTGGCAAACCTGACCCTAACCCAGGCAAGCCTGACCGTACCCCTGGCAACCCTGACACTAACCCTGGCAAGGCTGACCCTAACCGTGCCAAGCCTGACCCTTACCCTGGCAAGCTTGACCCTAACCCTGGCAATTCTGACCCCAACCCTGGCAAGCTTGACCCTAACCCTGGCAACACTGACCCTAACCCTGGCAAGCCTGACCCTAACCCTGGCATGCCTGACCCTAACCCTGGCAACCCTGACCCTAACCCTGGCAAACCGGACCCTATCCCTGGCAAGTCTGTCCCTAAGCCTGGCAACCCTTACCCTAACCGTGGCAAGACTGACCCTAATCCTGGCTAGCCTGACCCTAACCCTGGCAAGCCTGACCCTAACCCTGGCAACCCTGACCCTAACCCTAGCAAGCCTGACCCTAATCCAGGCAAGCCTGACCCTAACCCTGGCAACCCTGACCCTAACCTGGCAAGCCTGACTCTAACCCTGGCAACTCTGACCCTACCCCTGGCAAGCCTGAACCTACGCCTGGCAACCCTGAACCTAACCCTGGCAAGCCTGACCCTACCCCTGGCAACCCTGACCCTAACCCTGGCACCCCGGCCCCTTCCCCTGGCAGGCCTGCCCCTACCCCTGACAGCCCTGACCCTACGCCTGGCAACCCTGACCCTAACCCTGGCAAACCTGACCCTAACCCAGGCAAGCCTGACCGTACCCCTGGCAACCCTGACACTAACCCTGGCAAGGCTGACCCTAACCGTGCCAAGCCTGACCCTTACCCTGGCAAGCTTGACCCTAACCCTGGCAATTCTGACCCCAACCCTGGCAAGCTTGACCCTAACCCTGGCAACACTGACCCTAACCCTGGCAAGCCTGACCCTAACCCTGGCATGCCTGACCCTAACCCTGGCAACCCTGACCCTAACCCTGGCAAACCGGACCCTATCCCTGGCAAGTCTGTCCTTAAGCCTGGCAACCCTTAACCTAACCGTGGCAAGACTGACCCTAATCCTGGCTAGCCTGACCCTAACCCTGGCAAGCCTGACCCTAACCCTGGCAACCCTGACCCTAACCCTGGCAAGCCTGACCCTAATCCAGGCAAGCCTGACCCTAACCCTGGCAACCCTGACCCTAACCTGGCAAGCCTGACTCTAACCCTGGCAACTCTGACCCTACCCCTGGCAAGCCTGAACCTACCCCTGGCAACCCTGACCCTAACCCAGGCAACCCTGACCGTACCCCTGGCAAGCCTGACTCTACCCCTGGCAATTCTGACCCTACCCCTGGCAAACCTGACCCTACCCCTGGCAACCCTGATACTATCCTTGGCAACCCTGACCCTAACCCTGGCAACACTGACCCTAACCCAGGCAAGCCTGACCCTAACCCTGCAACTCTGTCCCTAATCATGGCTAGCCTGACCCTAAACCTAGCAACCCTGACCCTACCCCTGGCAAACCGGACCCTAACCCTGGCAAGCCTGACACTACCCCTGGCAACTCTGACCCTACCCCTGGCAACCCTGTCCCCTACCCCTCGCAGCCCTGACCCCTACCCCCGGCAGCCCTGATCCCTACCCCTGGCAAGCCTGACCCTACCCGTGGCAAGCCTGATCCTAACCCTGGTAGCCTTGACCGTAACCCGGGCAAGCCTGTCCCTAACCCTGGCAAGCCTAACCCGACCCCTGGCAACACTGACCCTAACCCTGGCAAGCCTAACCCTAACGATGGCAAGCCTGACCCTACCCCTGGCAACCCTGACCCTACCCCTGGCAAGCCTGACCCTACCCCCGGCAAACCTGACCCTACCCCTGGCAACCCTGACCCTATCCCTGGCAACCCTGACCTACACCTGGCAAGCCTGACCCTGACCCTGGCAAGCCTGACCCTAATCCCGGCAAGCCTGACCCTAACCCTGGCAACAGTGAACCTATCCCTGGTAAGCCTGACCCTAGCCCTGGCAAGCCTGACCCAAACCATGGCAAGCCTGACCCTAACCCTGGCAACCCTGACCCTAACCCTGGCAGGCCTGACACTAACCCTGGCAAGCCTGACCCTAACCCTGGCAACTCTGACCGTATCCCTGGCAAGCCTGACCCTAACCATGACAAGCCTGACCCTAACCCTGGCAAGCCTGATCCTAACCCTGGAAGCCTGCCCCTTACCCTGGCAAGCCTGACCCTAACCCTGGCAACCCTGACCCTAACCCTGGCAAACCTGACCCTAACCCTGGCAAGCCCGACCCTAACCCTGGAAAGCCTGACCCTACCCCTGGCAACTCTGACCCTACTCCTGGCAACCCTGTCCCCTACCCCAGGCAGCCCTGACCCCTACAACTGGCAGCCCTGATCCCTACCCCTGGCAAGCCTGACCCTACCCCTGGCAAGCCTGATCGTAAGCCTGGTAGCCTTGACCGTAACGCGGGCAAGCCTGTTCCTAACCCTGGCAAGCCTGACCCTACCCCTGGCAACCCTGACACTAACCCTGGCATGCCTGACCCTACCCCCGGCAAACCTGACCCTACCCCTGGCAACCCTGACTCTACCCCTGGCAACCCTGACCTACACCTGGCAAGCCTGACCCTAACCCTGGCAAGCCTGACCCTAACCCTGGCAAGCCTGACCCTAACCCTGGCAAGCCTGACTGTAACCCTGGCAACCCTGACCCTAACCCTAGAAAGCCTGACCCTAACCCTGGCAAGCCTGACCTTAACCCTGGCAAGCCTGATCCTAACCCTGGAAAGCCTGACGGTAACCCTGGCAAGCCGGACCCTAACTCTGACAAGCCTGACCCTAACCCTGGCAAGACTGACCCTAACACTGGCAAGCCTGACCCTAACCCTGGCAAGCCTGACTCTAACCCAGGCAAGCCTGACCCTAACCCTGGCAAGCCTTTCAGTAACCCTGGAAAACCTGACCCTAACCCTGGCAACTCTGACCCTAACCGTGGCAACTCTGACCCTAACCCTGGCAACCCTGAACCTAACCCAGGCAAGCCTGTCCGTACCCCTGGCAACCCTGACACTAACCCTGGCAAGGCTGACTCTAACCCTGGCAACCCTGACCCTAGCCCTGGCAAGCCTGACCCTAACCCTGGCAATTCTGACCCCAACCCTGGCAAGCTTGACCCTAACCCTGGCAACACTGACCCTAACCCTGGCAAGCCTGACCCTAACCCTGGCATGCCTGACCCTAACCCTGGCAACCCTGACCCTAACCCTGGCAAACCTGACCGTATCCCTGGCAAGCCTGACCCTAACCCTGGGAATCCTGTCCCTACCCCTGGCAACCCTGACCCTAACCCTGGCAACAGTGACCCTATCCCTGGCAAGACTGACCCTAACTCTAGCAAGCCTGACACTAACCCTGGCAAGCCTGATCCTAATCCTAGCAAGCCGAACCCGAACCATCGCAAGCCTGTCCCTAACCCTGGCAACCCTGACCCTAACCCTGGCAAGACTGACCCTAACCATGGCAAGCCTGACCCTAACCCTGGCAAGACTGACCCTAACCATGGCAAGCCTGACCCTTACCCTGGCAAGCATGACCCTAACCCTGACAACCCTGACCCTAACCCAGGCAGCCCTGACCCTAACCCTGGCAACCCTGACCTTAACACTGGCAAGCCTGACCCTAACCCTGGCAATCCTGACCCTACCCCTGGCAAGCCTGACCCTAACCCTGGCAACCCTGACCCTATCCCTGGCAAGCCTGACCCTAACCATGACAAGCCTGACCCTAACCCTGGCAAGCCTGATCCTAAACCTGGAAGCCTGCCCCTTACCCTGGCAAGCCTGACCCTAACCCTGGCAAACCTGACCCTAACCGTGGCAACACGGACTCTAACACTGTCAAGCCTGACCATAACCCTGGCAATCCTGACCCTACCCCTGGCAAGCCTGACCCTACCCCTGGCAAGCCTGATCGTAACCCTGGTAGCCTTGACCGTAACGCGGGCAAGCCTGTTCCTAACCCTGGCAAGCCTGACCCTACCCCTGGCAACCCTGACACTAACCCTGGCAAGCCTGACCCTACCCCCGGCAAACCTGACCCTACCCCTGGCAACGCTGACTCTACCCCTGGCAACCCTGACCTACACCTGGCAAGCCTGACCCTAACCCTGGCAAGCCTGACCCTAACCCTGGCAAGCCTGACCCTAACCCTGGCAAGCCTGACTGTAAACCTGGCAACGCTGACCCTAACACTGGAAAGCCTGACCCTAACCCTGGCAAGCCTGACCCTAACCCTGGCAAGCCTGACCCTAACCCTGGAAAGCCTGACGGTAACCCTGGCAAGCCGGACCCTAACTCTGGCAAACCTGACCCTACCAATGGCAACCATGACCCTACACCTAACAAGCCTGACACTAACTCTGGCAACCCTGACCCTAAACTTGGCAAGCCTGACCCTAACTCTGGCAAGCCTGACCCTAACCCAGGCAAGCCTGACCCTAACCCTGGCAAGCCTGACCCTAACCCAGGGAAGACTGACCCTAACCCTGGCAACCCTGACCCTAACCCTGGCAAGCCTGACCGTAACCCTGGCAACCCTGACCCTAACCCTGGCAACCCTGACCCTAAACCTGGAAACCCTGACCCTAACCCTGACAAGCCTGACCCTAACCATGGCAAGCCTGACCCTAACCCTGGCAAGCCTGAACATAACCCTGGCAAGCCTGACCCTACCCCTGGCAACCCTGACCCTAACCCTGGCACCCCGGCCCCTTCCCCTGGCAGGCCTGCCCCTACCCCTGACAGCCCTGACCCTACGCCTGGCAACCCTGACCCTAACCCTGGCAAACCTGACCCTAACCCAGGCAAGCCTGACCGTACCCCTGGCAACCCTGACACTAACCCTGGCAAGGCTGACCCTAACCGTGGCAAGCCTGACCCTTACCCTGGCAAGCTTGACCCTAACCCTGGCAATTCTGACCCCAACCCTGGCAAGCTTGACCCTAACCCTGGCAACACTGACCCTAACCCTGGCAAGCCTGACCCTAACCCTGGCATGCCTGACCCTAACCCTGGCAACCCTGACCCTAACCCTGGCAAACCGGACCCTATCCCTGGCAAGTCTGTCCTTAAGCCTGGCAACCCTTAACCTAACCGTGGCAAGACTGACCCTAATCCTGGCTAGCCTGACCCTAACCCTGGCAAGCCTGACCCTAACCCTGGCAACCCTGACCCTAACCCTAGCAAGCCTGACCCTAATCCAGGCAAGCCTGACCCTAACCCTGGCAACCCTGACCCTAACCTGGCAAGCCTGACTCTAACCCTGGCAACTCTGACCCTACCCCTGGCAAGCCTGAACCTACCCCTGGCAACCCTGACCCTAACCCAGGCAACCCTGACCGTACCCCTGGCAAGCCTGACTCTACCCCTGGCAATTCTGACCCTACCCCTGGCAAACCTGACCCTACCCCTGGCAACCCTGATACTACCCTTGGCAACCCTGACCCTAACCCTGGCAACACTGACCCTAACCCAGGCAAGCCTGACCCTAACCCTGCAACTCTGTCCCTAATCATGGCTAGCCTGACCCTAAACCTAGCAACCCTGACCCTACCCCTGGCAAACCGGACCCTACCCATGGCAACCCTGAGCTGAACCCTGGCAAGCCTGACCCTAACCCTGGCAAGCCTGACCCAAACACTGGCAAGCCTGACCCTAACCCTGGCAAGCCTGGCCCTAACCCTGGCAACACTGACCCTAACCCTGGTAAGACTGACCCTAACCCTCGCAAACTTCACGCTACCCCTGGCAAGCCTGACCCTACCCCTGGCAACACTGACCCTACCCCTGGCAACCCTGACCCTACCCCTGGCAATCCTGACCCTACCACTTCCAACCTTGACCCTACCCCTGGCAAGCCTGACTCTACCCCTGGCAACTCTGACACTACCACGGGCAAGCCTGACCCTACCCCTGGCAACCCTGATACTACCCCTGGCAACTCTGACCCTACCCCTGGCAACACTGACCCTAACCCTGGCAAGCCTGAACCTACACCGAGCAAGCCTGATCCTAACCCTGGCAACCCTGACCCTAACCCTGGCAAGCCTGACCCTAACCCTGGCAACCCTGACCCTAATCCTGCCAAGCCTAACCCTAAACCTGGAAAACCTGACCCTAACCCTGGCAAGACTGACCCGAACTTGGCAAGCCTGACTCTAACCCTGGCATCCCTGACCCTAACCTTGGCAAGCCTGACCCTAACCCTGGCAAGCCTGACCCTAACCCTGGCAACCCTGACCCTAATCCTGGCAAGCCTGACCCTAAACCTGGCAAGCCTGACCCAACATTGGCAAGCCTGACCCTAACCTTGGAAAGTCTGACCCTAACCCTGGCAAGCCTGACCCTAGCCCTGGCAAGCCTGACCAAACCCTTGGAAGCCTGACCCTAACCCTGGCAACTCTGACTCTAACCCTGGCAAGCCTGACCCTAAACCTGGCAATCCTGAACCTACCTCTGGCAAGCCTGATCCTAATCCTGGCAAGCCGGACCCGAACCCTCGCAAGCCTGTCCCTAACCCTGGCAACCCTGACCCTAACCCTGGCAAGACTAACCCTAACCATGGAAAGCCTGACCTTTACCCTGGCAAGCATGACCCTAACCCTGACAACCCTGACCCTAACCCAGGCAGCCCTGACCCTAACCCTGGCAACCCTGACCCTAACACTGGCAAGCCTGACCCTAACCCTGGCAATCCTGACCCTACCCCTGGCAAGCCTGACCCTAACCCTGGCAACCCTGACCCTATCCCTGGCAAGCCTGACGCTAACCATGACAAGCCTGACCCTAACCCTGGCAACTCTGACCCTACCCCTGGCAAACCTGACCCTAACCCTGGCAAGCCTGACACTACCCCTGGCAACTCTGACCCTACCCCTGGCAACCCTGTCCCCTACCCCTCGCAGCCCTGACCCCTACCCCCGGCAGCCCTGATCCCTACCCCTGGCAAGCCTGACCCTACCCGTGGCAAGCCTGATCCTAACCCTGGTAGCCTTGACCGTAACCCGGGCAAGCCTGTCCCTAACCCTGGCAAGCCTAACCCGACCCCTGGCAACACTGACCCTAACCCTGGCAAGCCTAACCCTAACGATGGCAAGCCTGACCCTACCCCTGGCAACCCTGACCCTACCCCTGGCAAGCCTGACCCTACCCCCGGCAAACCTGACCCTACCCCTGGCAACCCTGACCCTATCCCTGGCAACCCTGACCTACACCTGGCAAGCCTGACCCTGACCCTGGCAAGCCTGACCCTAATCCCGGCAAGCCTGACCCTAACCCTGGCAACAGTGAACCTATCCCTGGTAAGCCTGACCCTAGCCCTGGCAAGCCTGACCCAAACCATGGCAAGCCTGACCCTAACCCTGGCAACCCTGACCCTAACCCTGGCAGGCCTGACACTAACCCTGGCAAGCCTGACCCTAACCCTGGCAACTCTGACCGTATCCCTGGCAAGCCTGACCCTAACCATGACAAGCCTGACCCTAACCCTGGCAAGCCTGATCCTAACCCTGGAAGCCTGCCCCTTACCCTGGCAACCCTGACCCTAACCCTGGCAAACCTGACCCTAACCCTGGCAAGCCCGACCCTAACCCTGGAAAGCCTGACCCTACCCCTGGCAACTCTGACCCTACTCCTGGCAACCCTGTCCCCTACCCCAGGCAGCCCTGACCCCTACAACTGGCAGCCCTGATCCCTACCCCTGGCAAGCCTGACCCTACCCCTGGCAAGCCTGATCGTAACCCTGGTAGCCTTGACCGTAACGCGGGCAAGCCTGTTCCTAACCCTGGCAAGCCTGACCCTACCCCTGGCAACCCTGACACTAACCCTGGCAAGCCTGACCCTACCCCCGGCAAACCTGACCCTACCCCTGGCAACCCTGACTCTACCCCTGGCAACCCTGACCTACACCTGGCAAGCCTGACCCTAACCCTGGCAAGCCTGACCCTAACCCTGGCAAGCCTGACCCTAACCCTGGCAAGCCTGACTGTAAACCTGGCAACGCTGACCCTAACACTGGAAAGCCTGACCCTAACCCTGGCAAGCCTGACCCTAACCCTGGCAAGCCTGACCCTAACCCTGGAAAGCCTGACGGTAACCCTGGCAAGCCGGACCCTAACTCTGGCAACCCTGACCCTACCAATGGCAACCATGACCCTACACCTAACAAGCCTGACACTAACTCTGGCAACCCTGACCCTAAACTTGGCAAGCCTGACCCTAACTCTGGCAAGCCTGACCCTAACCCTGGCAACTCTGACCGTATCCCTGGCAAGCCTGACCCTAACCATGACAAGCCTGACCCTAACCCTGGCAAGCCTGATCCTAACCCTGGAAGCCTGCCCCTTACCCTGGCAAGCCTGACCCTAACCCTGGCAACCCTGACCCTAACCCTGGCAAACCTGACCCTAACCCTGGCAAGCCCGACCCTAACCCTGGAAAGCCTGACCCTACCCCTGGCAACTCTGACCCTACCCCTGGCAACCCTGTCCCCTACCCCAGGCAGCCCTGACCCCTACAACTGGCAGCCCTGATCCCTACACCTGGCAAGCCTGACCCTAACCCTGGCAAGCCTGACCCTAACCCTGGCAAGCCTGACCCTAACCCTGGCAAGCCTGACTGTAACCCTGGCAACCCTGACCCTAACCCTAGAAAGCCTGACCCTAACCCTGGCAAGCCTGACCTTAACCCTGGCAAGCCTGATCCTAACCCTGGAAAGCCTGACGGTAACCCTGGCAAGCCGGACCCTAACTCTGACAAGCCTGACCCTAACCCTGGCAAGAATGACCCTAACACTGGCAAGCCTGACCCTAACCCTGGCAAGCCTGACTCTAACCCAGGCAAGCCTGACCCTAACCCTGGCAAGCCTTTCAGTAACCCTGGAAAACCTGACCCTAACCCTGGCAACTCTGACCCTAACCGTGGCAACTCTGACCCTAACCCTGGCAACCCTGAACCTAACCCAGGCAAGCCTGTCCGTACCCCTGGCAACCCTGACACTAACCCTGGCAAGGCTGACTCTAACCCTGGCAACCCTGACCCTAGCCCTGGCAAGCCTGACCCTAACCCTGGCAATTCTGACCCCAACCCTGGCAAGCTTGACCCTAACCCTGGCAACACTGACCCTAACCCTGGCAAGCCTGACCCTAACCCTGGCATGCCTGACCCTAACCCTGGCAACCCTGACCCTAACCCTGGCAAACCTGACCGTATCCCTGGCAAGTCTGTCCCTAAGCCTGGCAACCCTTACCCTAACCGTGGCAAGACTGACCCTAATCCTGGCTAGCCTGACCCTAACCCTGGCAAGCCTGACCCTAACCCTGGCAACCCTGACCCTAACCCTGGCAAGCCTGACCCTAATCCAGGCAAGCCTGACCCTAACCCTGGCAACCCTGACCCTAACCTGGCAAGCCTGACTCTAACCCTGGCAACTCTGACCCTACCCCTGGCAAGCCTGAACCTACGCCTGGCAACCCTGAACCTAACCCTGGCAAGCCTGACCCTACCCCTGGCAACCCTGACCCTAACCCTGGCACCCCGGCCCCTTCCCCTGGCAGGCCTGCCCCTACCCCTGACAGCCCTGACCCTACGCCTGGCAACCCTGACCCTAACCCTGGCAAACCTGACCCTAACCCAGGCAAGCCTGACCGTACCCCTGGCAACCCTGACACTAACCCTGGCAAGGCTGACCCTAACCGTGCCAAGCCTGACCCTTACCCTGGCAAGCTTGACCCTAACCCTGGCAATTCTGACCCCAACCCTGGCAAGCTTGACCCTAACCCTGGCAACACTGACCCTAACCCTGGCAAGCCTGACCCTAACCCTGGCATGCCTGACCCTAACCCTGGCAACCCTGACCCTAACCCTGGCAAACCGGACCCTATCCCTGGCAAGTCTGTCCTTAAGCCTGGCAACCCTTAACCTAACCGTGGCAAGACTGACCCTAATCCTGGCTAGCCTGACCCTAACCCTGGCAAGCCTGACCCTAACCCTGGCAACCCTGACCCTAACCCTAGCAAGCCTGACCCTAATCCAGGCAAGCCTGACCCTAACCCTGGCAACCCTGACCCTAACCTGGCAAGCCTGACTCTAACCCTGGCAACTCTGACCCTACCCCTGGCAAGCCTGAACCTACCCCTGGCAACCCTGACCCTAACCCAGGCAACCCTGACCGTACCCCTGGCAAGCCTGACTCTACCCCTGGCAATTCTGACCCTACCCCTGGCAAACCTGACCCTACCCCTGGCAACCCTGATACTATCCTTGGCAACCCTGACCCTAACCCTGGCAACACTGACCCTAACCCAGGCAAGCCTGACCCTAACCCTGCAACTCTGTCCCTAATCATGGCTAGCCTGACCCTAAACCTAGCAACCCTGACCCTACCCCTGGCAAACCGGACCCTACCCATGGCAACCCTGAGCTGAACCCTGGCAAGCCTGACCCTAACCCTGGCAAGCCTGACCCAAACACTGGCAAGCCTGACCCTAACCCTGGCAAGCCTGGCCCTAACCCTGGCAACACTGACCCTACCCCTGGCAACCCTGACCCTACCCCTGGCAATCCTGACCCTACCACTTCCAACCTTGACCCTACCCCTGGCAAGCCTGACTCTACCCCTGGCAACTCTGACACTACCACGGGCAAGCCTGACCCTACCCCTGGCAACCCTGATACTACCCCTGGCAACTCTGACCCTACCCCTGGCAACACTGACCCTAACCCTGGCAAGCCTGAACCTACACCGAGCAAGCCTGATCCTAACCCTGGCAACCCTGACCCTAACCCTGGCAAGCCTGACCCTAACCCTGGCAACCCTGACCCTAATCCTGCCAAGCCTAACCCTAAACCTGGAAAACCTGACCCTAACCCTGGCAAGACTGACCCGAACTTGGCAAGCCTGACTCTAACCCTGGCATCACTGACCCTAACCTTGGCAAGCCTGACCCTAACCCTGGCAAGCCTGACCCTAACCCTGGCAACCCTGACCCTAATCCTGGCAAGCCTGACCCTAAACCTGGCAAGCCTGACCCAACATTGGCAAGCCTGACCCTAACCTTGGAAAGTCTGACCCTAACCCTGGCAAGCCTGACCCTAGCCCTGGCAAGCCTGACCAAACCCTTGGAAGCCTGACCCTAACCCTGGCAACTCTGACTCTAACCCTGGCAAGCCTGACCCTAAACCTGGCAATCCTGAACCTACCTCTGGCAAGCCTGATCCTAATCCTGGCAAGCCGGACCCGAACCCTCGCAAGCCTGTCCCTAACCCTGGCAACCCTGACCCTAACCCTGGCAAGACTAACCCTAACCATGGAAAGCCTGACCTTTACCCTGGCAAGCATGACCCTAACCCTGACAACCCTGACCCTAACCCAGGCAGCCCTGACCCTAACCCTGGCAACCCTGACCCTAACACTGGCAAGCCTGACCCTAACCCTGGCAATCCTGACCCTACCCCTGGCAAGCCTGACCCTAACCCTGGCAACCCTGACCCTATCCCTGGCAAGCCTGACGCTAACCATGACAAGCCTGACCCTAACCCTGGCAACTCTGACCCTACCCCTGGCAAACCTGACCCTAACCCTGGCAAGCCTGACACTACCCCTGGCAACTCTGACCCTACCCCTGGCAACCCTGTCCCCTACCCCTCGCAGCCCTGACCCCTACCCCCGGCAGCCCTGATCCCTACCCCTGGCAAGCCTGACCCTACCCGTGGCAAGCCTGATCCTAACCCTGGTAGCCTTGACCGTAACCCGGGCAAGCCTGTCCCTAACCCTGGCAAGCCTAACCCGACCCCTGGCAACACTGACCCTAACCCTGGCAAGCCTAACCCTAACGATGGCAAGCCTGACCCTACCCCTGGCAACCCTGACCCTACCCCTGGCAAGCCTGACCCTACCCCCGGCAAACCTGACCCTACCCCTGGCAACCCTGACCCTATCCCTGGCAACCCTGACCTACACCTGGCAAGCCTGACCCTGACCCTGGCAAGCCTGACCCTAATCCCGGCAAGCCTGACCCTAACCCTGGCAACAGTGAACCTATCCCTGGTAAGCCTGACCCTAGCCCTGGCAAGCCTGACCCAAACCATGGCAAGCCTGACCCTAACCCTGGCAACCCTGACCCTAACCCTGGCAGGCCTGACACTAACCCTGGCAAGCCTGACCCTAACCCTGGCAACTCTGACCGTATCCCTGGCAAGCCTGACCCTAACCATGACAAGCCTGACCCTAACCCTGGCAAGCCTGATCCTAACCCTGGAAGCCTGCCCCTTACCCTGGCAACCCTGACCCTAACCCTGGCAAACCTGACCCTAACCCTGGCAAGCCCGACCCTAACCCTGGAAAGCCTGACCCTACCCCTGGCAACTCTGACCCTACTCCTGGCAACCCTGTCCCCTACCCCAGGCAGCCCTGACCCCTACAACTGGCAGCCCTGATCCCTACCCCTGGCAAGCCTGACCCTACCCCTGGCAAGCCTGATCGTAACCCTGGTAGCCTTGACCGTAACGCGGGCAAGCCTGTTCCTAACCCTGGCAAGCCTGACCCTACCCCTGGCAACCCTGACACTAACCCTGGCAAGCCTGACCCTACCCCCGGCAAACCTGACCCTACCCCTGGCAACGCTGACTCTACCCCTGGCAACCCTGACCTACACCTGGCAAGCCTGACCCTAACCCTGGCAAGCCTGACCCTAACCCTGGCAAGCCTGACCCTAACCCTGGCAAGCCTGACTGTAAACCTGGCAACGCTGACCCTAACACTGGAAAGCCTGACCCTAACCCTGGCAAGCCTGACCCTAACCCTGGCAAGCCTGACCCTAACCCTGGAAAGCCTGACGGTAACCCTGGCAAGCCGGACCCTAACTCTGGCAACCCTGACCCTACCAATGGCAACCATGACCCTACACCTAACAAGCCTGACACTAACTCTGGCAACCCTGACCCTAAACTTGGCAAGCCTGACCCTAACTCTGGCAAGCCTGACCCTAACCCTGGCAACTCTGACCGTATCCCTGGCAAGCCTGACCCTAACCATGACAAGCCTGACCCTAACCCTGGCAAGCCTGATCCTAACCCTGGAAGCCTGCCCCTTACCCTGGCAAGCCTGACCCTAACCCTGGCAACCCTGACCCTAACCCTGGCAAACCTGACCCTAACCCTGGCAAGCCCGACCCTAACCCTGGAAAGCCTGACCCTACCCCTGGCAACTCTGACCCTACCCCTGGCAACCCTGTCCCCTACCCCAGGCAGCCCTGACCCCTACAACTGGCAGCCCTGATCCCTACACCTGGCAAGCCTGACCCTAACCCTGGCAAGCCTGACCCTAACCCTGGCAAGCCTGACCCTAACCCTGGCAAGCCTGACTGTAACCCTGGCAACCCTGACCCTAACCCTAGAAAGCCTGACCCTAACCCTGGCAAGCCTGACCTTAACCCTGGCAAGCCTGATCCTAACCCTGGAAAGCCTGACGGTAACCCTGGCAAGCCGGACCCTAACTCTGACAAGCCTGACCCTAACCCTGGCAAGACTGACCCTAACACTGGCAAGCCTGACCCTAACCCTGGCAAGCCTGACTCTAACCCAGGCAAGCCTGACCCTAACCCTGGCAAGCCTTTCAGTAACCCTGGAAAACCTGACCCTAACCCTGGCAACTCTGACCCTAACCGTGGCAACTCTGACCCTAACCCTGGCAACCCTGAACCTAACCCAGGCAAGCCTGTCCGTACCCCTGGCAACCCTGACACTAACCCTGGCAAGGCTGACTCTAACCCTGGCAACCCTGACCCTAGCCCTGGCAAGCCTGACCCTAACCCTGGCAATTCTGACCCCAACCCTGGCAAGCTTGACCCTAACCCTGGCAACACTGACCCTAACCCTGGCAAGCCTGACCCTAACCCTGGCATGCCTGACCCTAACCCTGGCAACCCTGACCCTAACCCTGGCAAACCTGACCGTATCCCTGGCAAGTCTGTCCCTAAGCCTGGCAACCCTTACCCTAACCGTGGCAAGACTGACCCTAATCCTGGCTAGCCTGACCCTAACCCTGGCAAGCCTGACCCTAACCCTGGCAACCCTGACCCTAACCCTGGCAAGCCTGACCCTAATCCAGGCAAGCCTGACCCTAACCCTGGCAACCCTGACCCTAACCTGGCAAGCCTGACTCTAACCCTGGCAACTCTGACCCTACCCCTGGCAAGCCTGAACCTACGCCTGGCAACCCTGAACCTAACCCTGGCAAGCCTGACCCTACCCCTGGCAACCCTGACCCTAACCCTGGCACCCCGGCCCCTTCCCCTGGCAGGCCTGCCCCTACCCCTGACAGCCCTGACCCTACGCCTGGCAACCCTGACCCTAACCCTGGCAAACCTGACCCTAACCCAGGCAAGCCTGACCGTACCCCTGGCAACCCTGACACTAACCCTGGCAAGGCTGACCCTAACCGTGCCAAGCCTGACCCTTACCCTGGCAAGCTTGACCCTAACCCTGGCAATTCTGACCCCAACCCTGGCAAGCTTGACCCTAACCCTGGCAACACTGACCCTAACCCTGGCAAGCCTGACCCTAACCCTGGCATGCCTGACCCTAACCCTGGCAACCCTGACCCTAACCCTGGCAAACCGGACCCTATCCCTGGCAAGTCTGTCCTTAAGCCTGGCAACCCTTAACCTAACCGTGGCAAGACTGACCCTAATCCTGGCTAGCCTGACCCTAACCCTGGCAAGCCTGACCCTAACCCTGGCAACCCTGACCCTAACCCTAGCAAGCCTGACCCTAATCCAGGCAAGCCTGACCCTAACCCTGGCAACCCTGACCCTAACCTGGCAAGCCTGACTCTAACCCTGGCAACTCTGACCCTACCCCTGGCAAGCCTGAACCTACCCCTGGCAACCCTGACCCTAACCCAGGCAACCCTGACCGTACCCCTGGCAAGCCTGACTCTACCCCTGGCAATTCTGACCCTACCCCTGGCAAACCTGACCCTACCCCTGGCAACCCTGATACTACCCTTGGCAACCCTGACCCTAACCCTGGCAACACTGACCCTAACCCAGGCAAGCCTGACCCTAACCCTGCAACTCTGTCCCTAATCATGGCTAGCCTGACCCTAAACCTAGCAACCCTGACCCTACCCCTGGCAAACCGGACCCTACCCATGGCAACCCTGAGCTGAACCCTGGCAAGCCTGACCCTAACCCTGGCAAGCCTGACCCAAACACTGGCAAGCCTGACCCTAACCCTGGCAAGCCTGGCCCTAACCCTGGCAACACTGACCCTAACCCTGGTAAGACTGACCCTAACCCTCGCAAACTTCACGCTACCCCTGGCAAGCCTGACCCTACCCCTGGCAACACTGACCCTACCCCTGGCAACCCTGACCCTACCCCTGGCAATCCTGACCCTACCACTTCCAACCTTGACCCTACCCCTGGCAAGCCTGACTCTACCCCTGGCAACTCTGACACTACCACGGGCAAGCCTGACCCTACCCCTGGCAACCCTGATACTACCCCTGGCAACTCTGACCCTACCCCTGGCAACACTGACCCTAACCCTGGCAAGCCTGAACCTACACCGAGCAAGCCTGATCCTAACCCTGGCAACCCTGACCCTAACCCTGGCAAGCCTGACCCTAACCCTGGCAACCCTGACCCTAATCCTGCCAAGCCTAACCCTAAACCTGGAAAACCTGACCCTAACCCTGGCAAGACTGACCCGAACTTGGCAAGCCTGACTCTAACCCTGGCATCCCTGACCCTAACCTTGGCAAGCCTGACCCTAACCCTGGCAAGCCTGACCCTAACCCTGGCAACCCTGACCCTAATCCTGGCAAGCCTGACCCTAAACCTGGCAAGCCTGACCCAACATTGGCAAGCCTGACCCTAACCTTGGAAAGTCTGACCCTAACCCTGGCAAGCCTGACCCTAGCCCTGGCAAGCCTGACCAAACCCTTGGAAGCCTGACCCTAACCCTGGCAACTCTGACTCTAACCCTGGCAAGCCTGACCCTAAACCTGGCAATCCTGAACCTACCTCTGGCAAGCCTGATCCTAATCCTGGCAAGCCGGACCCGAACCCTCGCAAGCCTGTCCCTAACCCTGGCAACCCTGACCCTAACCCTGGCAAGACTAACCCTAACCATGGAAAGCCTGACCTTTACCCTGGCAAGCATGACCCTAACCCTGACAACCCCGACCCTAACCCAGGCAGCCCTGACCCTAACCCTGGCAACCCTGACCCTATCCCTGGCAAGCCTGACCCTAACCCTGGCAACCCTGACCCTATCCCTGGCAAGCCTGACGCTAACCATGACAAGCCTGACCCTAACCCTGGCAACTCTGACCCTACCCCTGGCAAACCTGACCCTAACCCTGGCAAGCCTGACACCACCCCTGGCAACTCTGACCCTACCCCTGGCAACCCTGTCCCCTACCCCTCGCAGCCCTGACCCCTACCCCCGGCAGCCCTGATCCCTACCCCTGGCAAGCCTGACCCTACCCGTGGCAAGCCTGATCCTAACCCTGGTAGCCTTGACCGTAACCCGGGCAAGCCTGTCCCTAACCCTGGCAAGCCTAACCCGAATCCTGGCAACACTGACCCTAACCCTGGCAAGCCTAACCCTAACGATGGCAAGCCTGACCCTACCCCTGGCAACCCTGACCCTACCCCTGGCAAGCCTGACCCTACCCCCGGCAAACCTGACCCTACCCCTGGCAACCCTGACCCTATCCCTGGCAACCCTGACCTACACCTGGCAAGCCTGACCCTGACCCTGGCAAGCCTGACCCTAATCCCGGCAAGCCTGACCCTAACCCTGGCAACAGTGAACCTATCCCTGGTAAGCCTGACCCTAGCCCTGGCAAGCCTGACCCAAACCATGGCAAGCCTGACCCTAACCCTGGCAACCCTGACCCTAACCCTGGCAGGCCTGACACTAACCCTGGCAAGCCTGACCCTAACCCTGGCAACTCTGACCGTATCCCTGGCAAGCCTGACCCTAACCATGACAAGCCTGACCCTAACCCTGGCAAGCCTGATCCTAACCCTGGAAGCCTGCCCCTTACCCTGGCAAGCCTGACCCTAACCCTGGCAACCCTGACCCTAACCCTGGCAAACCTGACCCTAACCCTGGCAAGCCCGACCCTAACCCTGGAAAGCCTGACCCTACCCCTGGCAACTCTGACCCTACCCCTGGCAACCCTGTCCCCTACCCCAGGCAGCCCTGACCCCTACAACTGGCAGCCCTGATCCCTACCCCTGGCAAGCCTGACCCTACCCCTGGCAACCCTGACACTAACCCTGGCATGCCTGACCCTACCCCCGGCAAACCTGACCCTACCCCTGGCAACCCTGACTCTACCCCTGGCAACCCTGACCTACACCTGGCAAGCCTGACCCTAACCCTGGCAAGCCTGACCCTAACCCTGGCAAGCCTGACCCTAACCCTGGCAAGCCTGACTGTAACCCTGGCAACCCTGACCCTAACCCTAGAAAGCCTGACCCTAACCCTGGCAAGCCTGACCTTAACCCTGGCAAGCCTGATCTTAACCCTGGAAAGCCTGAGGTAACCCTGGCAAGCCGGACCCTAACTCTGACAAGCCTGACCCTAACCCTGGCAAGACTGACCCTAACACTGGCAAGCCTGACCCTAACCCTGGCAAGCCTGACTCTAACCCAGGCAAGCCTGACCCTAACCCTGGCAAGCCTTTCAGTAACCCTGGAAAACCTGACCCTAACCCTGGCAACTCTGACCCTAACCGTGGCAACTCTGACCCTAACCCTGGCAACCCTGAACCTAACCCAGGCAAGCCTGTCCGTACCCCTGGCAACCCTGACACTAACCCTGGCAAGGCTGACTCTAACCCTGGCAACCCTGACCCTAGCCCTGGCAAGCCTGACCCTAACCCTGGCAATTCTGACCCCAACCCTGGCAAGCTTGACCCTAACCCTGGCAACACTGACCCTAACCCTGGCAAGCCTGACCCTAACCCTGGCATGCCTGACCCTAACCCTGGCAACCCTGACCCTAACCCTGGCAAACCTGACCGTATCCCTGGCAAGTCTGTCCCTAAGCCTGGCAACCCTTACCCTAACCGTGGCAAGACTGACCCTAATCCTGGCTAGCCTGACCCTAACCCTGGCAAGCCTGACCCTAACCCTGGCAACCCTGACCCTAACCCTGGCAAGCCTGACCCTAATCCAGGCAAGCCTGACCCTAACCCTGGCAACCCTGACCCTAACCTGGCAAGCCTGACTCTAACCCTGGCAACTCTGACCCTACCCCTGGCAAGCCTGAACCTATGCCTGGCAACCCTGAACCTACCCCTGGCAAGCCTGACCCTACCCCTGGCAACCCTGACCGTACCCCTGGCAAGCCTGACTCTACCCCTGGCAATTCTGACCCTACCCCTGGCAAGCCTGACCCTACCCCTGGCAACACTGACCCTACCCCTGGCAACCCTGACCATACCCCTGGCAATCCTGACCCTACCACTTCCAACCTTGACCCTACCCCTGGCAAGCTTGACTCTACCCCTGGCAACTCTGACACTACCACTGGCAAGCCTGACCCTACCCCTCGCAACCCTGATACTACCCCTGGCAACTCTGACCCTACCCCTGGCAACACTGACCCTAACCCTGACAAGCCTAACCCTAACCCTGACAACCCAGACCCTAACCCTGAGAAGCCTGACCCTAAGCCTGGCAACTCTGACCGTACACCTGGCAATCCTGACCCTACCCCTGGCAACCCTGACCCTACACCTAGCAAGCCTGATCCTAACCCTGGCAACCCTGACCCTAGCCCTGGCAAGCCTGATCCTAACCCTGGAAACCCTTACACTAACCCTGGCAACACTGACCCTAACTCTGGCAACCCTGACCCTAACCCTGGCAAGCCTGACACTAACGCTGGCAACCCGGACCCTAACACTGGCAAGCCTGACCCTAACCCTGGCAAGCCTGACCCTAACTCTGGCAACCATGACCCTAATCCTGCCAAGCCTAACCCTAAACCTGGAAAACCTGACCCTAACCCTGGCAAGACTGACCCGAACTTGGCAAGCCTGACTCTAACCCTGGCATCCCTGACCCTAACCTTGGCAAGCCTGACCCTAACGCTGGCAAGCCTGACCCTAACCCTGGCAACCCTGACCCTAATCCTGGCAACCCTGACTCTAAACCTGGCAACCCTGACCGTAACCCTGGCAAGCCTGACCCTAACGCTGGCAAGTCTGACCCTAACCCTGGCAACTCTGACCATAACTCTGGCAACCCTGACCCGAAAATTGGCAAGCCTGACCCTACCCCTGGCTTGCCTGACTCTACCCCTGGCAAACCTGACCCTATCCCTGGCAACACTGACCTTATCCATTGGAAGCCTGACCCTACCCCTGGCACCCCTGACCCTAACACTGGCAACCGTGACTCTATCCCTGGTAAGCCTGACCCTAACCCTGGGAATCCTGTCCCTAACCCTGGCTAACCTGACCCTAACCCTCGCAAGCCTGACCCTAACCCTGGCAAGCCTGACCCAACATTGGCAAGCCTCACCCTAACCTTGGAAAGTCTGACCCTAACCCTGGCAAGCCTGACCCTAGCACTGGCAAGCCTGACCCAAACCCTTGGAAGCCTGACGCTAACCCTGGCAACCCTGACTCTAACCCTGGCAAGCCTGACCCAAAACCTGGCAATCCTGAACCTAATTCTGGCGAGCCTGATCCTAATCCTGGCAAGCCGGACCCGAACCCTCGCAAGCCTGTCCCTAACCCTGGCAACCCTGACCCTAACCCTGGCAAGACTGACCCTAACCATGACAAGCCTGACCCTAACCCTGGCAAGCCTGATCCTAACCCTGACAACCCTGAGCCTAACCCAGGCACCCTGACCCTAACCCTGGCAACCCTAACCCTAACACTGGCAAGCCTGACCCTAACCCTGGCAATCCTGACCCTACCCCTGGCAAGCCTGTCCCTAACCCTGGCAAACCTGACCCTAACCCTGGCAAGACTGACCCTAACCATGACAAGCCTGACCCTAACCCTGGCAAGCCTGATCCTAACCCTGACAACCCTGAGCCTAACCCAGGCACCCTGACCCTAACCCTGGCAACCCTAACCCTAACACTGGCAAGCCTGACCCTAACCCTGGCAATCCTGACCCTACCCCTGGCAAGCCTGACCCTAACCCTGGCAACCCTGACCCTATCCCTGGCAAGCCTGACCCTAACCATGACAAGCCTGACCCTAACCCTGGCAAGCCTGATCCTAACCCTGGAAGTCTGCCCCTTACCCTGGCAAGCCTGACCCTAACCCTGGCAACCCTGACCCTACCCCTGGCAAACCTGACCCTAACCCTGGCAAGCCTGACACTACCCCTGGCAACTCTGACCCTACCCCTGGCAACCCTGTCCCCTACCCCTCGCAGCCCTGACCCCTACCCCTGGCAGCCCTGATCCCTACCCCTGGCAAGCCTGACCCTACCCGTGGCAAGCCTGATCCTAACCCTGGTAGCCTTGACCGTAACCCGGGCAAGCCTGTCCCTAACCCTGGCAAGCCTGACCCGACCCCTGGCAACCCTGACCCTAACCCTGGCAAGCCTGACCCTAACGATGGCAAGCCTGACCCTACCCCTGGCAACCCTGACCCTACCCCTGGCAAGCCTGACCGTACCCCCGGCAAACCTGACCCTACCCCTGGCAACCCTGACCCTAACCCTGGCAACCCTGACCTACACCTGGCAAGCCTGACCCTAACCCTGGCAAGCCTGACCCTAAACCTCGCAACCCTGACCTACACCTGGCAAGCCTGACCCTAACCCTGGCAAGCCTGACCCTAATCCAGGCAAGCCTGACCCTAACCCTGGCAACCCTGACCCTACCCCTGGCAAGCCTGAACCTACCCCTGGCAACCCTGACCCTAACCCAGGCAACCCTGACCGTACCCCTGGCAAGCCTGACTCTACCCCTGGCAATTCTGACCCTACCCTGGCAAACCTGACCCTACCCCTGGCAACCCTGATACTACCCTTGGCAACCCTGACCCTACCCCTGGCAACACTGACCCTAACCCTGGCAAGCCTGACCCTTACCGTGACAAGCCTGACCCTAACCCTGACAACCCAGACCCTAACCCTGGAAAGCCTGACCCTACCCCTGCAACCCTGACCTTACCCCTGACAAGCCAGACCCTACCATGGCAACACTGACCCTACACCTAGCAAGCCTGCTCCTATTCGCGGCAAGCCTGACCCTAACCCTGGAAAGCCTGACCCTAACCCTGGCAACACTTACACTAACCCTGGCAACCCTGACCCTAACGCTGGCAACCCGGACCCTAATCCTGGCAAGCCTGACCCTAACCCTGGCAAGCGTGACTCTAACCCTGGCACCCTGACCCTAACCTTGGCAAGCCTGACCCTAACCCTGGCTTGCCTGACTCTACCCCTGGCAAACCTGACCCTACCCCTGGCAACACTGACCCTACCCCTTGGAAGCCTGACCCTACCCCTGGCAACACTGACCCTACCCCTGGCAAACCTGACCCTAACTCTGGCAACAGTGACCCTATCCCTGGTAAGCCTGACCCTAACCCTGGGAATCCTGTCCCTACCCCTGGCAACCCTGACCCTAACCCTGGCAACAGTGACCCTATCCCTGGCAAGACTGACCCTAACTCTAGCAAGCCTGACACTAACCCTGGCAAGCCTGATCCTAATCCTAGCAAGCCGAACCCGAACCATCGCAAGCCTGTCCCTAACCCTGGCAACCCTGACCCTAACCCTGGCAAGACTGACCCTAACCATGGCAAGCCTGACCCTAACCCTGGCAAGACTGACCCTAACCATGGCAAGCCTGACCCTTACCCTGGCAAGCATGACCCTAACCCTGACAACCCTGACCCTAACCCAGGCAGCCCTGACCCTAACCCTGGCAACCCTGACCTTAACACTGGCAAGCCTGACCCTAACCCTGGCAATCCTGACCCTACCCCTGGCAAGCCTGACCCTAACCCTGGCAACCCTGACCCTATCCCTGGCAAGCCTGACCCTAACCATGACAAGCCTGACCCTAACCCTGGCAAGCCTGATCCTAAACCTGGAAGCCTGCCCCTTACCCTGGCAAGCCTGACCCTAACCCTGGCAAACCTGACCCTAACCGTGGCAACACGGACTCTAACACTGTCAAGCCTGACCATAACCCTGGCAATCCTGACCCTACCCCTGGCAAGCCTGACCCTACCCCTGGCAAGCCTGATCGTAACCCTGGTAGCCTTGACCGTAACGCGGGCAAGCCTGTTCCTAACCCTGGCAAGCCTGACCCTACCCCTGGCAACCCTGACACTAACCCTGGCAAGCCTGACCCTACCCCCGGCAAACCTGACCCTACCCCTGGCAACGCTGACTCTACCCCTGGCAACCCTGACCTACACCTGGCAAGCCTGACCCTAACCCTGGCAAGCCTGACCCTAACCCTGGCAAGCCTGACCCTAACCCTGGCAAGCCTGACTGTAAACCTGGCAACGCTGACCCTAACACTGGAAAGCCTGACCCTAACCCTGGCAAGCCTGACCCTAACCCTGGCAAGCCTGACCCTAACCCTGGAAAGCCTGACGGTAACCCTGGCAAGCCGGACCCTAACTCTGGCAAACCTGACCCTACCAATGGCAACCATGACCCTACACCTAACAAGCCTGACACTAACTCTGGCAACCCTGACCCTAAACTTGGCAAGCCTGACCCTAACTCTGGCAAGCCTGACCCTAACCCAGGCAAGCCTGACCCTAACCCTGGCAAGCCTGACCCTAACCCAGGGAAGACTGACCCTAACCCTGGCAACCCTGACCCTAACCCTGGCAAGCCTGACCGTAACCCTGGCAACCCTGACCCTAACCCTGGCAACCCTGACCCTAAACCTGGAAACCCTGACCCTAACCCTGACAAGCCTGACCCTAACCATGGCAAGCCTGACCCTAACCCTGGCAAGCCTGAACATAACCCTGGCAAGCCTGACCCTACCCCTGGCAACCCTGACCCTAACCCTGGCACCCCGGCCCCTTCCCCTGGCAGGCCTGCCCCTACCCCTGACAGCCCTGACCCTACGCCTGGCAACCCTGACCCTAACCCTGGCAAACCTGACCCTAACCCAGGCAAGCCTGACCGTACCCCTGGCAACCCTGACACTAACCCTGGCAAGGCTGACCCTAACCGTGGCAAGCCTGACCCTTACCCTGGCAAGCTTGACCCTAACCCTGGCAATTCTGACCCCAACCCTGGCAAGCTTGACCCTAACCCTGGCAACACTGACCCTAACCCTGGCAAGCCTGACCCTAACCCTGGCATGCCTGACCCTAACCCTGGCAACCCTGACCCTAACCCTGGCAAACCGGACCCTATCCCTGGCAAGTCTGTCCTTAAGCCTGGCAACCCTTAACCTAACCGTGGCAAGACTGACCCTAATCCTGGCTAGCCTGACCCTAACCCTGGCAAGCCTGACCCTAACCCTGGCAACCCTGACCCTAACCCTAGCAAGCCTGACCCTAATCCAGGCAAGCCTGACCCTAACCCTGGCAACCCTGACCCTAACCTGGCAAGCCTGACTCTAACCCTGGCAACTCTGACCCTACCCCTGGCAAGCCTGAACCTACCCCTGGCAACCCTGACCCTAACCCAGGCAACCCTGACCGTACCCCTGGCAAGCCTGACTCTACCCCTGGCAATTCTGACCCTACCCCTGGCAAACCTGACCCTACCCCTGGCAACCCTGATACTACCCTTGGCAACCCTGACCCTAACCCTGGCAACACTGACCCTAACCCAGGCAAGCCTGACCCTAACCCTGCAACTCTGTCCCTAATCATGGCTAGCCTGACCCTAAACCTAGCAACCCTGACCCTACCCCTGGCAAACCGGACCCTACCCATGGCAACCCTGAGCTGAACCCTGGCAAGCCTGACCCTAACCCTGGCAAGCCTGACCCAAACACTGGCAAGCCTGACCCTAACCCTGGCAAGCCTGGCCCTAACCCTGGCAACACTGACCCTAACCCTGGTAAGACTGACCCTAACCCTCGCAAACTTCACGCTACCCCTGGCAAGCCTGACCCTACCCCTGGCAACACTGACCCTACCCCTGGCAACCCTGACCCTACCCCTGGCAATCCTGACCCTACCACTTCCAACCTTGACCCTACCCCTGGCAAGCCTGACTCTACCCCTGGCAACTCTGACACTACCACGGGCAAGCCTGACCCTACCCCTGGCAACCCTGATACTACCCCTGGCAACTCTGACCCTACCCCTGGCAACACTGACCCTAACCCTGGCAAGCCTGAACCTACACCGAGCAAGCCTGATCCTAACCCTGGCAACCCTGACCCTAACCCTGGCAAGCCTGACCCTAACCCTGGCAACCCTGACCCTAATCCTGCCAAGCCTAACCCTAAACCTGGAAAACCTGACCCTAACCCTGGCAAGACTGACCCGAACTTGGCAAGCCTGACTCTAACCCTGGCATCCCTGACCCTAACCTTGGCAAGCCTGACCCTAACCCTGGCAAGCCTGACCCTAACCCTGGCAACCCTGACCCTAATCCTGGCAAGCCTGACCCTAAACCTGGCAAGCCTGACCCAACATTGGCAAGCCTGACCCTAACCTTGGAAAGTCTGACCCTAACCCTGGCAAGCCTGACCCTAGCCCTGGCAAGCCTGACCAAACCCTTGGAAGCCTGACCCTAACCCTGGCAACTCTGACTCTAACCCTGGCAAGCCTGACCCTAAACCTGGCAATCCTGAACCTACCTCTGGCAAGCCTGATCCTAATCCTGGCAAGCCGGACCCGAACCCTCGCAAGCCTGTCCCTAACCCTGGCAACCCTGACCCTAACCCTGGCAAGACTAACCCTAACCATGGAAAGCCTGACCTTTACCCTGGCAAGCATGACCCTAACCCTGACAACCCTGACCCTAACCCAGGCAGCCCTGACCCTAACCCTGGCAACCCTGACCCTAACACTGGCAAGCCTGACCCTAACCCTGGCAATCCTGACCCTACCCCTGGCAAGCCTGACCCTAACCCTGGCAACCCTGACCCTATCCCTGGCAAGCCTGACGCTAACCATGACAAGCCTGACCCTAACCCTGGCAACTCTGACCCTACCCCTGGCAAACCTGACCCTAACCCTGGCAAGCCTGACACTACCCCTGGCAACTCTGACCCTACCCCTGGCAACCCTGTCCCCTACCCCTCGCAGCCCTGACCCCTACCCCCGGCAGCCCTGATCCCTACCCCTGGCAAGCCTGACCCTACCCGTGGCAAGCCTGATCCTAACCCTGGTAGCCTTGACCGTAACCCGGGCAAGCCTGTCCCTAACCCTGGCAAGCCTAACCCGACCCCTGGCAACACTGACCCTAACCCTGGCAAGCCTAACCCTAACGATGGCAAGCCTGACCCTACCCCTGGCAACCCTGACCCTACCCCTGGCAAGCCTGACCCTACCCCCGGCAAACCTGACCCTACCCCTGGCAACCCTGACCCTATCCCTGGCAACCCTGACCTACACCTGGCAAGCCTGACCCTGACCCTGGCAAGCCTGACCCTAATCCCGGCAAGCCTGACCCTAACCCTGGCAACAGTGAACCTATCCCTGGTAAGCCTGACCCTAGCCCTGGCAAGCCTGACCCAAACCATGGCAAGCCTGACCCTAACCCTGGCAACCCTGACCCTAACCCTGGCAGGCCTGACACTAACCCTGGCAAGCCTGACCCTAACCCTGGCAACTCTGACCGTATCCCTGGCAAGCCTGACCCTAACCATGACAAGCCTGACCCTAACCCTGGCAAGCCTGATCCTAACCCTGGAAGCCTGCCCCTTACCCTGGCAAGCCTGACCCTAACCCTGGCAACCCTGACCCTAACCCTGGCAAACCTGACCCTAACCCTGGCAAGCCCGACCCTAACCCTGGAAAGCCTGACCCTACCCCTGGCAACTCTGACCCTACTCCTGGCAACCCTGTCCCCTACCCCAGGCAGCCCTGACCCCTACAACTGGCAGCCCTGATCCCTACCCCTGGCAAGCCTGACCCTACCCCTGGCAAGCCTGATCGTAAGCCTGGTAGCCTTGACCGTAACGCGGGCAAGCCTGTTCCTAACCCTGGCAAGCCTGACCCTACCCCTGGCAACCCTGACACTAACCCTGGCATGCCTGACCCTACCCCCGGCAAACCTGACCCTACCCCTGGCAACCCTGACTCTACCCCTGGCAACCCTGACCTACACCTGGCAAGCCTGACCCTAACCCTGGCAAGCCTGACCCTAACCCTGGCAAGCCTGACCCTAACCCTGGCAAGCCTGACTGTAACCCTGGCAACCCTGACCCTAACCCTAGAAAGCCTGACCCTAACCCTGGCAAGCCTGACCTTAACCCTGGCAAGCCTGATCCTAACCCTGGAAAGCCTGACGGTAACCCTGGCAAGCCGGACCCTAACTCTGACAAGCCTGACCCTAACCCTGGCAAGACTGACCCTAACACTGGCAAGCCTGACCCTAACCCTGGCAAGCCTGACTCTAACCCAGGCAAGCCTGACCCTAACCCTGGCAAGCCTTTCAGTAACCCTGGAAAACCTGACCCTAACCCTGGCAACTCTGACCCTAACCGTGGCAACTCTGACCCTAACCCTGGCAACCCTGAACCTAACCCAGGCAAGCCTGTCCGTACCCCTGGCAACCCTGACACTAACCCTGGCAAGGCTGACTCTAACCCTGGCAACCCTGACCCTAGCCCTGGCAAGCCTGACCCTAACCCTGGCAATTCTGACCCCAACCCTGGCAAGCTTGACCCTAACCCTGGCAACACTGACCCTAACCCTGGCAAGCCTGACCCTAACCCTGGCATGCCTGACCCTAACCCTGGCAACCCTGACCCTAACCCTGGCAAACCTGACCGTATCCCTGGCAAGTCTGTCCCTAAGCCTGGCAACCCTTACCCTAACCGTGGCAAGACTGACCCTAATCCTGGCTAGCCTGACCCTAACCCTGGCAAGCCTGACCCTAACCCTGGCAACCCTGACCCTAACCCTGGCAAGCCTGACCCTAATCCAGGCAAGCCTGACCCTAACCCTGGCAACCCTGACCCTAACCTGGCAAGCCTGACTCTAACCCTGGCAACTCTGACCCTACCCCTGGCAAGCCTGAACCTACGCCTGGCAACACTGAACCTAACCCTGGCAAGCCTGACCCTACCCCTGGCAACCCTGACCCTAACCCTGGCACCCCGGCCCCTTCCCCTGGCAGGCCTGCCCCTACCCCTGACAGCCCTGACCCTACGCCTGGCAACCCTGACCCTAACCCTGGCAAACCTGACCCTAACCCAGGCAAGCCTGACCGTACCCCTGGCAACCCTGACACTAACCCTGGCAAGGCTGACCCTAACCGTGCCAAGCCTGACCCTTACCCTGGCAAGCTTGACCCTAACCCTGGCAATTCTGACCCCAACCCTGGCAAGCTTGACCCTAACCCTGGCAACACTGACCCTAACCCTGGCAAGCCTGACCCTAACCCTGGCATGCCTGACCCTAACCCTGGCAACCCTGACCCTAACCCTGGCAAACCGGACCCTATCCCTGGCAAGTCTGTCCTTAAGCCTGGCAACCCTTAACCTAACCGTGGCAAGACTGACCCTAATCCTGGCTAGCCTGACCCTAACCCTGGCAAGCCTGACCCTAACCCTGGCAACCCTGACCCTAACCCTGGCAAGCCTGACCCTAATCCAGGCAAGCCTGACCCTAACCCTGGCAACCCTGACCCTAACCTGGCAAGCCTGACTCTAACCCTGGCAACTCTGACCCTACCCCTGGCAAGCCTGAACCTACCCCTGGCAACCCTGACCCTAACCCAGGCAACCCTGACCGTACCCCTGGCAAGCCTGACTCTACCCCTGGCAATTCTGACCCTACCCCTGGCAAACCTGACCCTACCCCTGGCAACCCTGATACTATCCTTGGCAACCCTGACCCTAACCCTGGCAACACTGACCCTAACCCAGGCAAGCCTGACCCTAACCCTGCAACTCTGTCCCTAATCATGGCTAGCCTGACCCTAAACCTAGCAACCCTGACCCTACCCCTGGCAAACCGGACCCTACCCATGGCAACCCTGAGCTGAACCCTGGCAAGCCTGACCCTAACCCTGGCAAGCCTGACCCAAACACTGGCAAGCCTGACCCTAACCCTGGCAAGCCTGGCCCTAACCCTGGCAACACTGACCCTAACCCTGGTAAGACTGACCCTAACCCTCGCAAACTTCACGCTACCCCTGGCAAGCCTGACCCTACCCCTGGCAACACTGACCCTACCCCTGGCAACCCTGACCCTACCCCTGGCAATCCTGACCCTACCACTTCCAACCTTGACCCTACCCCTGGCAAGCCTGACTCTACCCCTGGCAACTCTGACACTACCACGGGCAAGCCTGACCCTACCCCTGGCAACCCTGATACTACCCCTGGCAACTCTGACCCTACCCCTGGCAACACTGACCCTAACCCTGGCAAGCCTGAACCTACACCGAGCAAGCCTGATCCTAACCCTGGCAACCCTGACCCTAACCCTGGCAAGCCTGACCCTAACCCTGGCAACCCTGACCCTAATCCTGCCAAGCCTAACCCTAAACCTGGAAAACCTGACCCTAACCCTGGCAAGACTGACCCGAACTTGGCAAGCCTGACTCTAACCCTGGCATCACTGACCCTAACCTTGGCAAGCCTGACCCTAACCCTGGCAAGCCTGACCCTAACCCTGGCAACCCTGACCCTAATCCTGGCAAGCCTGACCCTAAACCTGGCAAGCCTGACCCAACATTGGCAAGCCTGACCCTAACCTTGGAAAGTCTGACCCTAACCCTGGCAAGCCTGACCCTAGCCCTGGCAAGCCTGACCAAACCCTTGGAAGCCTGACCCTAACCCTGGCAACTCTGACTCTAACCCTGGCAAGCCTGACCCTAAGCCTGGCAATCCTGAACCTACCTCTGGCAAGCCTGATCCTAATCCTGGCAAGCCGGACCCGAACCCTCGCAAGCCTGTCCCTAACCCTGGCAACCCTGACCCTAACCCTGGCAAGACTAACCCTAACCATGGAAAGCCTGACCTTTACCCTGGCAAGCATGACCCTAACCCTGACAACCCTGACCCTAACCCAGGCAGCCCTGACCCTAACCCTGGCAACCCTGACCCTAACACTGGCAAGCCTGACCCTAACCCTGGCAATCCTGACCCTACCCCTGGCAAGCCTGACCCTAACCCTGGCAACCCTGACCCTATCCCTGGCAAGCCTGACGCTAACCATGACAAGCCTGACCCTAACCCTGGCAACTCTGACCCTACCCCTGGCAAACCTGACCCTAACCCTGGCAAGCCTGACACTACCCCTGGCAACTCTGACCCTACCCCTGGCAACCCTGTCCCCTACCCCTCGCAGCCCTGACCCCTACCCCCGGCAGCCCTGATCCCTACCCCTGGCAAGCCTGACCCTACCCGTGGCAAGCCTGATCCTAACCCTGGTAGCCTTGACCGTAACCCGGGCAAGCCTGTCCCTAACCCTGGCAAGCCTAACCCGACCCCTGGCAACACTGACCCTAACCCTGGCAAGCCTAACCCTAACGATGGCAAGCCTGACCCTACCCCTGGCAACCCTGACCCTACCCCTGGCAAGCCTGACCCTACCCCCGGCAAACCTGACCCTACCCCTGGCAACCCTGACCCTATCCCTGGCAACCCTGACCTACACCTGGCAAGCCTGACCCTGACCCTGGCAAGCCTGACCCTAATCCCGGCAAGCCTGACCCTAACCCTGGCAACAGTGAACCTATCCCTGGTAAGCCTGACCCTAGCCCTGGCAAGCCTGACCCAAACCATGGCAAGCCTGACCCTAACCCTGGCAACCCTGACCCTAACCCTGGCAGGCCTGACACTAACCCTGGCAAGCCTGACCCTAACCCTGGCAACTCTGACCGTATCCCTGGCAAGCCTGACCCTAACCATGACAAGCCTGACCCTAACCCTGGCAAGCCTGATCCTAACCCTGGAAGCCTGCCCCTTACCCTGGCAACCCTGACCCTAACCCTGGCAAACCTGACCCTAACCCTGGCAAGCCCGACCCTAACCCTGGAAAGCCTGACCCTACCCCTGGCAACTCTGACCCTACTCCTGGCAACCCTGTCCCCTACCCCAGGCAGCCCTGACCCCTACAACTGGCAGCCCTGATCCCTACCCCTGGCAAGCCTGACCCTACCCCTGGCAAGCCTGATCGTAACCCTGGTAGCCTTGACCGTAACGCGGGCAAGCCTGTTCCTAACCCTGGCAAGCCTGACCCTACCCCTGGCAACCCTGACACTAACCCTGGCAAGCCTGACCCTACCCCCGGCAAACCTGACCCTACCCCTGGCAACCCTGACTCTACCCCTGGCAACCCTGACCTACACCTGGCAAGCCTGACCCTAACCCTGGCAAGCCTGACCCTAACCCTGGCAAGCCTGACCCTAACCCTGGCAAGCCTGACTGTAAACCTGGCAACGCTGACCCTAACACTGGAAAGCCTGACCCTAACCCTGGCAAGCCTGACCCTAACCCTGGCAAGCCTGACCCTAACCCTGGAAAGCCTGACGGTAACCCTGGCAAGCCGGACCCTAACTCTGGCAACCCTGACCCTACCAATGGCAACCATGACCCTACACCTAACAAGCCTGACACTAACTCTGGCAACCCTGACCCTAAACTTGGCAAGCCTGACCCTAACTCTGGCAAGCCTGACCCTAACCCTGGCAACTCTGACCGTATCCCTGGCAAGCCTGACCCTAACCATGACAAGCCTGACCCTAACCCTGGCAAGCCTGATCCTAACCCTGGAAGCCTGCCCCTTACCCTGGCAAGCCTGACCCTAACCCTGGCAACCCTGACCCTAACCCTGGCAAACCTGACCCTAACCCTGGCAAGCCCGACCCTAACCCTGGAAAGCCTGACCCTACCCCTGGCAACTCTGACCCTACCCCTGGCAACCCTGTCCCCTACCCCAGGCAGCCCTGACCCCTACAACTGGCAGCCCTGATCCCTACACCTGGCAAGCCTGACCCTAACCCTGGCAAGCCTGACCCTAACCCTGGCAAGCCTGACCCTAACCCTGGCAAGCCTGACTGTAACCCTGGCAACCCTGACCCTAACCCTAGAAAGCCTGACCCTAACCCTGGCAAGCCTGACCTTAACCCTGGCAAGCCTGATCCTAACCCTGGAAAGCCTGACGGTAACCCTGGCAAGCCGGACCCTAACTCTGACAAGCCTGACCCTAACCCTGGCAAGACTGACCCTAACACTGGCAAGCCTGACCCTAACCCTGGCAAGCCTGACTCTAACCCAGGCAAGCCTGACCCTAACCCTGGCAAGCCTTTCAGTAACCCTGGAAAACCTGACCCTAACCCTGGCAACTCTGACCCTAACCGTGGCAACTCTGACCCTAACCCTGGCAACCCTGAACCTAACCCAGGCAAGCCTGTCCGTACCCCTGGCAACCCTGACACTAACCCTGGCAAGGCTGACTCTAACCCTGGCAACCCTGACCCTAGCCCTGGCAAGCCTGACCCTAACCCTGGCAATTCTGACCCCAACCCTGGCAAGCTTGACCCTAACCCTGGCAACACTGACCCTAACCCTGGCAAGCCTGACCCTAACCCTGGCATGCCTGACCCTAACCCTGGCAACCCTGACCCTAACCCTGGCAAACCTGACCGTATCCCTGGCAAGTCTGTCCCTAAGCCTGGCAACCCTTACCCTAACCGTGGCAAGACTGACCCTAATCCTGGCTAGCCTGACCCTAACCCTGGCAAGCCTGACCCTAACCCTGGCAACCCTGACCCTAACCCTGGCAAGCCTGACCCTAATCCAGGCAAGCCTGACCCTAACCCTGGCAACCCTGACCCTAACCTGGCAAGCCTGACTCTAACCCTGGCAACTCTGACCCTACCCCTGGCAAGCCTGAACCTACGCCTGGCAACCCTGAACCTAACCCTGGCAAGCCTGACCCTACCCCTGGCAACCCTGACCCTAACCCTGGCACCCCGGCCCCTTCCCCTGGCAGGCCTGCCCCTACCCCTGACAGCCCTGACCCTACGCCTGGCAACCCTGACCCTAACCCTGGCAAACCTGACCCTAACCCAGGCAAGCCTGACCGTACCCCTGGCAACCCTGACACTAACCCTGGCAAGGCTGACCCTAACCGTGCCAAGCCTGACCCTTACCCTGGCAAGCTTGACCCTAACCCTGGCAATTCTGACCCCAACCCTGGCAAGCTTGACCCTAACCCTGGCAACACTGACCCTAACCCTGGCAAGCCTGACCCTAACCCTGGCATGCCTGACCCTAACCCTGGCAACCCTGACCCTAACCCTGGCAAACCGGACCCTATCCCTGGCAAGTCTGTCCCTAAGCCTGGCAACCCTTACCCTAACCGTGGCAAGACTGACCCTAATCCTGGCTAGCCTGACCCTAACCCTGGCAAGCCTGACCCTAACCCTGGCAACCCTGACCCTAACCCTAGCAAGCCTGACCCTAATCCAGGCAAGCCTGACCCTAACCCTGGCAACCCTGACCCTAACCTGGCAAGCCTGACTCTAACCCTGGCAACTCTGACCCTACCCCTGGCAAGCCTGAACCTACGCCTGGCAACCCTGAACCTAACCCTGGCAAGCCTGACCCTACCCCTGGCAACCCTGACCCTAACCCTGGCACCCCGGCCCCTTCCCCTGGCAGGCCTGCCCCTACCCCTGACAGCCCTGACCCTATGCCTGGCAACCCTGACCCTAACCCTGGCAAACCTGACCCTAACCCAGGCAAGCCTGACCGTACCCCTGGCAACCCTGACACTAACCCTGGCAAGGCTGACCCTAACCGTGCCAAGCCTGACCCTTACCCTGGCAAGCTTGACCCTAACCCTGGCAATTCTGACCCCAACCCTGGCAAGCTTGACCCTAACCCTGGCAACACTGACCCTAACCCTGGCAAGCCTGACCCTAACCCTGGCATGCCTGACCCTAACCCTGGCAACCCTGACCCTAACCCTGGCAAACCGGACCCTATCCCTGGCAAGTCTGTCCTTAAGCCTGGCAACCCTTAACCTAACCGTGGCAAGACTGACCCTAATCCTGGCTAGCCTGACCCTAACCCTGGCAAGCCTGACCCTAACCCTGGCAACCCTGACCCTAACCCTGGCAAGCCTGACCCTAATCCAGGCAAGCCTGACCCTAACCCTGGCAACCCTGACCCTAACCTGGCAAGCCTGACTCTAACCCTGGCAACTCTGACCCTACCCCTGGCAAGCCTGAACCTACCCCTGGCAACCCTGACCCTAACCCAGGCAACCCTGACCGTACCCCTGGCAAGCCTGACTCTACCCCTGGCAATTCTGACCCTACCCCTGGCAAACCTGACCCTACCCCTGGCAACCCTGATACTATCCTTGGCAACCCTGACCCTAACCCTGGCAACACTGACCCTAACCCAGGCAAGCCTGACCCTAACCCTGCAACTCTGTCCCTAATCATGGCTAGCCTGACCCTAAACCTAGCAACCCTGACCCTACCCCTGGCAAACCGGACCCTACCCATGGCAACCCTGAGCTGAACCCTGGCAAGCCTGACCCTAACCCTGGCAAGCCTGACCCAAACACTGGCAAGCCTGACCCTAACCCTGGCAAGCCTGGCCCTAACCCTGGCAACACTGACCCTAACCCTGGTAAGACTGACCCTAACCCTCGCAAACTTCACGCTACCCCTGGCAAGCCTGACCCTACCCCTGGCAACACTGACCCTACCCCTGGCAACCCTGACCCTACCCCTGGCAATCCTGACCCTACCACTTCCAACCTTGACCCTACCCCTGGCAAGCCTGACTCTACCCCTGGCAACTCTGACACTACCACGGGCAAGCCTGACCCTACCCCTGGCAACCCTGATACTACCCCTGGCAACTCTGACCCTACCCCTGGCAACACTGACCCTAACCCTGGCAAGCCTGAACCTACACCGAGCAAGCCTGATCCTAACCCTGGCAACCCTGACCCTAACCCTGGCAAGCCTGACCCTAACCCTGGCAACCCTGACCCTAATCCTGCCAAGCCTAACCCTAAACCTGGAAAACCTGACCCTAACCCTGGCAAGACTGACCCGAACTTGGCAAGCCTGACTCTAACCCTGGCATCCCTGACCCTAACCTTGGCAAGCCTGACCCTAACCCTGGCAAGCCTGACCCTAACCCTGGCAACCCTGACCCTAATCCTGGCAAGCCTGACCCTAAACCTGGCAAGCCTGACCCAACATTGGCAAGCCTGACCCTAACCTTGGAAAGTCTGACCCTAACCCTGGCAAGCCTGACCCTAGCCCTGGCAAGCCTGACCAAACCCTTGGAAGCCTGACCCTAACCCTGGCAACTCTGACTCTAACCCTGGCAAGCCTGACCCTAAACCTGGCAATCCTGAACCTACCTCTGGCAAGCCTGATCCTAATCCTGGCAAGCCGGACCCGAACCCTCGCAAGCCTGTCCCTAACCCTGGCAACCCTGACCCTAACCCTGGCAAGACTAACCCTAACCATGGAAAGCCTGACCTTTACCCTGGCAAGCATGACCCTAACCCTGACAACCCCGACCCTAACCCAGGCAGCCCTGACCCTAACCCTGGCAACCCTGACCCTATCCCTGGCAAGCCTGACCCTAACCCTGGCAACCCTGACCCTATCCCTGGCAAGCCTGACGCTAACCATGACAAGCCTGACCCTAACCCTGGCAACTCTGACCCTACCCCTGGCAAACCTGACCCTAACCCTGGCAAGCCTGACACTACCCCTGGCAACTCTGACCCTACCCCTGGCAACCCTGTCCCCTACCCCTCGCAGCCCTGACCCCTACCCCCGGCAGCCCTGATCCCTACCCCTGGCAAGCCTGACCCTACCCGTGGCAAGCCTGATCCTAACCCTGGTAGCCTTGACCGTAACCCGGGCAAGCCTGTCCCTAACCCTGGCAAGCCTAACCCGAATCCTGGCAACCCTGACCCTAACCCTGGCAAACCTGACCCTAACCCTGGCAAGCCCGACCCTAACCCTGGAAAGCCTGACCCTACCCCTGGCAACTCTGACCCTACCCCTGGCAACCCTGTCCCCTACCCCAGGCAGCCCTGACCCCTACAACTGGCAGCCCTGATCCCTACACCTGGCAAGCCTGACCCTAACCCTGGCAAGCCTGACCCTAACCCTGGCAAGCCTGACCCTAACCCTGGCAAGCCTGACTGTAACCCTGGCAACCCTGACCCTAACCCTAGAAAGCCTGACCCTAACCCTGGCAAGCCTGACCTTAACCCTGGCAAGCCTGATCCTAACCCTGGAAAGCCTGACGGTAACCCTGGCAAGCCGGACCCTAACTCTGACAAGCCTGACCCTAACCCTGGCAAGACTGACCCTAACACTGGCAAGCCTGACCCTAACCCTGGCAAGCCTGACTCTAACCCAGGCAAGCCTGACCCTAACCCTGGCAAGCCTTTCAGTAACCCTGGAAAACCTGACCCTAACCCTGGCAACTCTGACCCTAACCGTGGCAACTCTGACCCTAACCCTGGCAACCCTGAACCTAACCCAGGCAAGCCTGTCCGTACCCCTGGCAACCCTGACACTAACCCTGGCAAGGCTGACTCTAACCCTGGCAACCCTGACCCTAGCCCTGGCAAGCCTGACCCTAACCCTGGCAATTCTGACCCCAACCCTGGCAAGCTTGACCCTAACCCTGGCAACACTGACCCTAACCCTGGCAAGCCTGACCCTAACCCTGGCATGCCTGACCCTAACCCTGGCAACCCTGACCCTAACCCTGGCAAACCTGACCGTATCCCTGGCAAGTCTGTCCCTAAGCCTGGCAACCCTTACCCTAACCGTGGCAAGACTGACCCTAATCCTGGCTAGCCTGACCCTAACCCTGGCAAGCCTGACCCTAACCCTGGCAACCCTGACCCTAACCCTGGCAAGCCTGACCCTAATCCAGGCAAGCCTGACCCTAACCCTGGCAACCCTGACCCTAACCTGGCAAGCCTGACTCTAACCCTGGCAACTCTGACCCTACCCCTGGCAAGCCTGAACCTACGCCTGGCAACCCTGAACCTAACCCTGGCAAGCCTGACCCTACCCCTGGCAACCCTGACCCTAACCCTGGCACCCCGGCCCCTTCCCCTGGCAGGCCTGCCCCTACCCCTGACAGCCCTGACCCTACGCCTGGCAACCCTGACCCTAACCCTGGCAAACCTGACCCTAACCCAGGCAAGCCTGACCGTACCCCTGGCAACCCTGACACTAACCCTGGCAAGGCTGACCCTAACCGTGCCAAGCCTGACCCTTACCCTGGCAAGCTTGACCCTAACCCTGGCAATTCTGACCCCAACCCTGGCAAGCTTGACCCTAACCCTGGCAACACTGACCCTAACCCTGGCAAGCCTGACCCTAACCCTGGCATGCCTGACCCTAACCCTGGCAACCCTGACCCTAACCCTGGCAAACCGGACCCTATCCCTGGCAAGTCTGTCCTTAAGCCTGGCAACCCTTAACCTAACCGTGGCAAGACTGACCCTAATCCTGGCTAGCCTGACCCTAACCCTGGCAAGCCTGACCCTAACCCTGGCAACCCTGACCCTAACCCTGGCAAGCCTGACCCTAATCCAGGCAAGCCTGACCCTAACCCTGGCAACCCTGACCCTAACCTGGCAAGCCTGACTCTAACCCTGGCAACTCTGACCCTACCCCTGGCAAGCCTGAACCTACCCCTGGCAACCCTGACCCTAACCCAGGCAACCCTGACCGTACCCCTGGCAAGCCTGACTCTACCCCTGGCAATTCTGACCCTACCCCTGGCAAACCTGACCCTACCCCTGGCAACCCTGATACTATCCTTGGCAACCCTGACCCTAACCCTGGCAACACTGACCCTAACCCAGGCAAGCCTGACCCTAACCCTGCAACTCTGTCCCTAATCATGGCTAGCCTGACCCTAAACCTAGCAACCCTGACCCTACCCCTGGCAAACCGGACCCTACCCATGGCAACCCTGAGCTGAACCCTGGCAAGCCTGACCCTAACCCTGGCAAGCCTGACCCAAACACTGGCAAGCCTGACCCTAACCCTGGCAAGCCTGGCCCTAACCCTGGCAACACTGACCCTAACCCTGGTAAGACTGACCCTAACCCTCGCAAACTTCACGCTACCCCTGGCAAGCCTGACCCTACCCCTGGCAACACTGACCCTACCCCTGGCAACCCTGACCCTACCCCTGGCAATCCTGACCCTACCACTTCCAACCTTGACCCTACCCCTGGCAAGCCTGACTCTACCCCTGGCAACTCTGACACTACCACGGGCAAGCCTGACCCTACCCCTGGCAACCCTGATACTACCCCTGGCAACTCTGACCCTACCCCTGGCAACACTGACCCTAACCCTGGCAAGCCTGAACCTACACCGAGCAAGCCTGATCCTAACCCTGGCAACCCTGACCCTAACCCTGGCAAGCCTGACCCTAACCCTGGCAACCCTGACCCTAATCCTGCCAAGCCTAACCCTAAACCTGGAAAACCTGACCCTAACCCTGGCAAGACTGACCCGAACTTGGCAAGCCTGACTCTAACCCTGGCATCACTGACCCTAACCTTGGCAAGCCTGACCCTAACCCTGGCAAGCCTGACCCTAACCCTGGCAACCCTGACCCTAATCCTGGCAAGCCTGACCCTAAACCTGGCAAGCCTGACCCAACATTGGCAAGCCTGACCCTAACCTTGGAAAGTCTGACCCTAACCCTGGCAAGCCTGACCCTAGCCCTGGCAAGCCTGACCAAACCCTTGGAAGCCTGACCCTAACCCTGGCAACTCTGACTCTAACCCTGGCAAGCCTGACCCTAAACCTGGCAATCCTGAACCTACCTCTGGCAAGCCTGATCCTAATCCTGGCAAGCCGGACCCGAACCCTCGCAAGCCTGTCCCTAACCCTGGCAACCCTGACCCTAACCCTGGCAAGACTAACCCTAACCATGGAAAGCCTGACCTTTACCCTGGCAAGCATGACCCTAACCCTGACAACCCTGACCCTAACCCAGGCAGCCCTGACCCTAACCCTGGCAACCCTGACCCTAACACTGGCAAGCCTGACCCTAACCCTGGCAATCCTGACCCTACCCCTGGCAAGCCTGACCCTAACCCTGGCAACCCTGACCCTACCCCTGGCAAGCCTGACCCTACCCCCGGCAAACCTGACCCTACCCCTGGCAACCCTGACCCTATCCGTGGCAAGCCTGACCCTAAATCTGGCAACCCTGACCGTACCCCTGCTAAGCCTGACCCTACCCCTGGCAAATCTGACCCTAACCCTGGCAAGCCTGACCATAACCCTGGCAACCCTGACCCTAACCCTGGCAAGCCTGACCCTACCCCTGGCAACCCTGACCCTACCCCTGGCAAGCCTGACCCTAACCCTGCCAACCATGACCCTAACCCTGGCAAGCCTGACTCTAACCCTGGCAAGCCTGAACCTGGCCCGGGCAAGCCTGTTCCTAACCCTGGCAAGCCTGACCCTAACCCTGCCAACCCTGACCCTAACCCTGGCAAGCCAGACCCTAACCCTGGCAAGCCTGACCCAAACCCTGGCAAGCCTGAGCCTAACCCTGGCACCCCTAACCCTAGCCTTGGCAAGCCTGACCCTAACCCTGGCAACCCTGAACCTAACCCTGGCAAGACTGGCCCTATCCCTGGAAAGCCTGACCCTACCCCTGGCAAGCCTGTCCCTAACCCTGGCAAGCCTGACCCTACCCCTGGCAACCCTGATATTACCCCTGCAACCCTGACCCTACCCCTGGCAACACTGACCCTAACCCTGGCAAGCCTGACCCTTACACTGACCAGCCTGACCCTAACCCTGGGAACCCAGACCGAAACCCTGGCAAGAAGACCCTAACCCTGGCAAGACTGACCCTATTCCTGGGAAGCTTGACCCTAACCCTGGCAACCCTGACCCTTACCCTGGCAACCCTGACCCTACCCCTGGCAAGCTTGACCCAAACCCTGGCAACCCTGACCCTTACCCTGGCAACCCTGACCCTACCCCTGGCAACCGTGACCCTAACCCTGGCAACCCTGACCCTACCACTGGCAAGCGTGACCCCAAACCTGGCAAGACTTACCGTAGCCCTCGCAACCCTGACCCCAAGCCTGGCAAGCCTGACCCTAACCCTGGCAACTCTGACCCTATCCCTGGCAACCCGGTCCCCTACCCCTGGCAGCCCTGACCCCTACCCCTGGCAGCCCTGATCCCTACCCATGGCAAGCCTGACCCTACCCCTGGCAAGCCTGATCCTAACCCTGGCAACCCTGACCCTAACACTGGCAACCCTGACCCTAACCCTGACAACCCAGACCCTAACCCTGGGAAGCCTGACCCTACCCCTGGCAACTCTGACCGTACACCTGGCAATCCTGACCCTACCCATGGCAACCCTGACCCTACACCTAGCAAGCCTGATCCTAACCCTGGCAACCCTGACCCTAACCCTGGCAAGCCTGACCCTAACCCTGGCAACCCTGACCCTAATCCTGCCAAGCCTAACCCTAAACCTGGAAAACCTGACCCTAACCCTGGCAAGACTGAACCGAACTTGGCAAGCCTGACTCTAACCCTGGCATCCCTGACCCTAACCTTGGCAAGCCTGACCCTAACCCTGGCAACTCTGACCCTATCCCTGGCAACCCGGTCCCCTACCCCTGGCAGCCCTGACCCCTACCCCTGGCAGCCCTGATCCCTACCCCTGGCAAGCCTGATCCTAACCCTGGTAGCCTTGACCGTAACCCGGGCAAGCCTGTCCCTAACCCTGGCAAGCCTGACCCTACCCCTCGCAACCCTGACCCTAACCCTGGCAAGCCTGACCCTAACGATGGCAAGCCTGACCCTAACCCTGGCAACTCTGATACTAACCCTGGCAATCCTGACTCTACCCCTGGCAACACTGACCCTACCCATGGCAAGCCTGACCCTACCCCCGGCAAACCTGACCCTACCCCTGGCAACCCTGACCCTACCCTGGCAACCCTGACCTACACCTGTCAAGCCTGACCCTAACCCTGGCAACGCTGACCCTAATCCTGGCAAGCCTGACCCTAACCCTGGCAAGCCTGACCCTAACCCTGGAAAGCCTGACTGTAACCCTGGCAAGCCGGACCGTAACTCTGGCAAGCCTGACCCTAACCCTGGCAAGACTGACCCTAACACTGGCAGGCCTGACCCTAACCCTGGCAAGCCTGACCCTAACACTGGCAACCCTGACCCTAACCCTGGCAAGCCTTTCTGTAACCCTGGCAAACCTGACCCTAACCCTGGCAACTCTGACCCTCACCCTGGCAACACGGACCCTAACACTGTCAAGCCTGACCCTAACCCTGGCAAGCCTGGCCCTAACCCTGGCAACACTGACCCTAACCCTGGCAAGACTGACCCTAACCCTCGCAAACCTGACGCTACCCCTGGCAAGCCTGACCCTACCCCTGGCAACCCTGACCCTTCCCCTGGCAACCCAGACCCTACACCTAGCAAGCCTGACCCTAACCCTGGCAAGCCTGACCCTAACCCTTGCAAGCCTGAACCTAACGCTGGCATCCCGGACCCTAACTCTGGCAAGCCTGACCCTAACCCTGGCAAGCCTGACCCTAACACAGGCAAGCCTGACCCTAACCCTGGCAACCCTGACCCTACCCCTGGCAAGCCTGACCGTAACCCTGGCAACCCTGACCCTAACCCTGGCAAGCCTGACCCTAAACCTGGAAACCCTGACCCTAACCCTGACAAGCCTGACCCTAACCATGGCAAGCCTGACCCTACCCCTGGCAACCCTGACCCTACCCCTGGCAACCCTGACCCTACCCCTGGCAACCCTGACCCTACCCCTGGCAACCCTGACCCTAACCCAGGCAAGCCTGACCGTACCCCTGACAACCCTGACACTAACCCTGGCAAGGCTGACCCTAACCCTGGCAAGCCTGACCCTAACCCTGGCAAGCCTGACCCTAACCCTGGCAAGCCTGACCCTATCCCTGGCAAGTCTGTCCCTAAGCCTGGCAACGCTTACCCTAACCGTGGCAAGACTGACCCTAATCCTGGCTAGCCTGACCCTAACCCTGGCAAGCCTGACCCTAACCCTGGCAACCCTGACCCTAACCCTGGCAAGCCTGACCCTAATCCAGGCAAGCCTGACCCTAACCCCGGCAACCCCGACCCTAACCTGGCAAGCCTGACTCTAAACCTGGCAACTCTTACTCTACCCCTGGCAAGCCTGAACCTACCCCTGGCAACCCTGACCCTACCCCAGGCAACCCTGACCGTAACCCTGGCAAGCCTGCCTCTACCCCTGGCAATTCTGAACCTACCCCTGGCAAACCTGACCCTACCCCTGGCAACCCTGACCCTACCCCTGGCAAGCCAGACCCTACCCTGGCAACCCTGACCATAAGCCTGGCAAGTCTGACCCTAACCCTGGCAACCCTGACCCTAACCCTGGCAAGCCTGACCCTAACCCTGGCAAGCCTGACCCTAACCCTGGCAAACCTGACCCTAATCCTGTCAAGCCTGACCCTACCCCTGGCAAGCGTGACCCTAACCCTGGCAACCCTGACCCTAACCCTGGCAAGCCTGACCCTACCCCTGGCAACCCTGACCCTAACCCTGGCATCCCTGACCCTACCCCTGGCTTCCCTGACCCTACCCCTGGCAACCCTTACCCTAACCCTGGCAACCCTGACCCTACCCCTGGCAACCCTGACCCTACCCCTGGCAATCCTGACCCTAACCCTGGCAACCCTGACCCTATCCCTGGCAACCGTGACCCTATCTCTCGCAACCCTGACCCTAACCCTGGCAAGCCTGACCCTAACCCCGGCAAGCCTGACCCTACCCCTCGCAACCCTGACCCTAAGCCTGGAAACCCTGACCCTAACCCTGGCAAGCCTGACCCCAACCCTGGCAAGCCTGACCCTACCCCTGGCAAGCCTGACCCTACCCCTGGCAAGCCTGACCCTACCCCTGGCAAGCCTGACCCTACCCCTGGGAAGCCTGACCTTACCCCTGGCAACCCTGACCCCTACCCCTGGCAGCCCTGACCCCTACCCCTGGCAGTCCTGACCCCTACCCCTGGCAGCCCTGACCCCTATCCCTGACAGCCCTGACCCCTAACCCTGACAACCCTATCCCTGAGAACCCTAACCCTAAACCCTAACCCTGACCCTATCCCTAAACCCTGACCCTGACGCAAACCCTAAACCCCAACCCTAACCCTAATCCCTAACCCCAACTCCAACCCCAACCCTAACCCCAACCCCAACCCCAACCCTAATCCCTAACCCCAACCCCAACCCTAACCCTGATCCCTAACCCCAACCCCAACCCTAACAACCGGAACCCGAACCCTAACAACCTGAACCCGAACCTTAACCGAACCCTAACCTGAATCCCTGACCCTCACACTAACCATAACCCCTTACCCTCACCCTAACCCTTACCCTAAATCTCACCCTAACACTAACCCTAAACCCTAACCCTCACCCTAACCCTAACTCTATACTCTAACCCTTACCCTAACCCTAACCCTAAACCCTAACCCTTACCCTTACCCTACCCCTGCCCCTACTCCTAACTCCTTTATGATATTTAACTCTTTAGTATCTTATTCATATCATGGTGCTAACAACCAGAAAATTACTTCTTCACTAGTTGAAAATAATCTTTTTCATTTCTGTTTCCTCAGAGCATTTTGTCCACTTTTTTTTGTAGTAGATGGTACTGGCGATGCATTCCCCTGTCCCTCTGCTGTTAGGAGTCAAATTTCTGATGACTCACAACTTTCACCTTTCTCAGGAGTTACTCAGATGCCCTGGAAGCCACCTCTACTGGAAATGCATGGGAGTGCGAGATCCAAATTACACAGGCAGGACGGGGCGGTAGTTAAAAGGGGGAGTCAATGACTGGCTTATGTGGGGCACAAAAGGCCAACCTCTTTCCTCAACTCCTTGACGCCTTTCTTACTCCAGAACCCCTCCATTGGATCAGAATGAGGTTCCCCACCCCGCGTTCTGTCCTGGCTTGCCTCGCAGGTTGTACCTGAGGGTGTCTACTCAACATACAGACTCTGCTTTCAGGAAACCGGACCGCAGACACTTCTGTTAGAGTACTTGCCACTCTTTAACTTGCGAAGTTCTATAAATACCTGCTAGAATAATGGTATTTCAGTACATCGCCCCAGCTGTAATGGCATTTTGCGTTTTAACCTGTACCAACCATTACAGCTAAGAAAATTCTATGTTGCAGTTCTACTCCGTAACACACAGGGTCGTCATGGGTCAAAACCTACTTGACGTCAGCTACCACAGCAACAATAACAACGCCTTAAGATAAAGGCATGAAACTACAAAGAGTAAAGCTGTTGTCACTGTGGGTGATTCTTCTGCACGTCAGAAGCCTTTCTGAAGTCACATCCGTGGCTGGGGGTCCTGCCTTAATCCATGCCAAGCACTTTAAGAATTATTTCTCTTTCCTTATAGTTTTCCAAAATAAATATGTGAGCCAAGAACTTAAAAATGCTAAGTTATATAAGTCAATAATAAAAATAACTTTTTTAATCTTTGGAATTCTTCATTTTCATTAAGCTTTTCACAAAATACAAAGCTCAAACAGAACTGCCTAAGTCCACCGCAAAATAGAATCAAATAAGTGGTTAGCGTACAAACAAAATGATCTTTTTTTATTAGAAAAATATAAATAATAACAATGTTCAAAGTTCTACAGTTCTTTCCCTCGGGGTGTATGTACGTACATGTGTGTGAGTATGTCTGTCTTTTTACGGCTTTATGTTGCACACCCTTCATTAATGAGGACTTGTACCGTGTCTTCAGGATACTGTGCCCACAAGAAAGGAAGGTCATTGTGGATACATTCCTGAGGTGGCCACACACTGATCTATGTTGCCTCAGGCTATTAAAAATTAATGATCAATCAAACCAGTTCTCAGTTTCATTTTTTTCTTTACACTACAAAATACTAATAGAAATGGGTAAGTTCTCAGCAGCACTCAAGTTCTCAGAGGATCAATCATGAAAGGAGAGAAGGAAAAAGCAGGCTTTTTCCTGCACAGAATTTGTTTCCTTTTATCCAGAAAAACCCCAATAACGCGTATAGTTTAAAAAGTAGTTTGCACTGAAACATTTTTCAGAATAAATACTGTTTGAGAAAAAAAAGGCGATCTTTTGGCTGGGTGTTTTGTAAGACGTTAAAGTGGAGAGGTTAATGCTGAATAAATACTACTGAAAGTACATTCCCCGCGGGAGCTGTCTCACTTGCAGTGTTTGTGGGCTATGCCAGGGGCCCTGCCTTGGGAATGAAATCCAACAGAAGGCTCTCCACTAGACACTTGACCTGCTCCTGGCACAGTTTGAACTTGTCATGCAGCTTTCACGGCTCAGTGAGGAGTGCTGACTTCATTTTCACAAAATGCTGGTAGTCCTGGAGTTACTCCTCTGAAAGGTAATTGGCCAGGATGTCCAGCACCACCTGTTCTCTTCAGTTAAGGTTCTCCTTGAGCTCCTGGGCACCCTCGTGCTCCCCAGTCAGGACCTTTCTATTCTCGTTGAGAGAGCTCCATTCTTCATTATTAGTATCTTCCCCAAGACCACTAAGGAAGTTCTCAACACAGGCCAGGTTACCCAAGAGGAAGAGCAGCAGGTTTACCACTGTGTACAAGTCCCCAGTGAACATCTTGCAGTTCTCGAACTCAATCGGGCTGGCAGAACTCACAGATCAAAGCCTCCACCTCTTCTCCCAAGGCATTATTGAGCTTGATGTCCATCAGCAGACTCCCTTTCACTTCCTGGAGAGTCTCAGTCTTGCAGGTAAGGCTTCCAATGGGCTCTGCCTTCATTTCATCTGCCTACTCCTCTTTCTCATTCACCTCTTCCGGCATATCTTTGATTTTGTTCAGAAGCTCGGCCTTGGAGGCAGACACACTGTAGTAAGCCGGACAGTTGACCAACATGCCCACCATTTCCTCTTCTTCACTCTTGTCTTTGCGTCCTGGGCAGTTGGCAGCTCTCTCAATGGCCTACCTCTTTATGCCATTTTCCTTCATCAAGTTAATGTCTTGGGGAAATAAACCTTCCATCAGGTCCATAGTTATCTTCATTCTGGAGTCTGGATCAAAAATGTTTGCCAGAGATTTGTCTTGGTGGACAATTTCCTTGGTTAGAGCCTCTTCTGAGGTCTTCTGAGGATCAGCACTGACTTTCTTTTCTAAACCCTGAGTTGTGATTGGATCATGAATGAGGCTTTGGGTCCAGATGGGAGGTGGCTGCCCTGGACTTGGCTGCTTGCCAAGAGACCCTGCCAGCTGGAGCTGGTCACCCATAATGGAGGCAGGTTGGCCTCATAGGTCTCCAAAGCCTTGATAGAAGCTTGGAGTCCAGAAGCCAGTATCTTACCACCCACCAGATGGGTTTCACCAGGAACTTTCTCTTGCCATCAACACCTTGGGAAATCTTTTACAGCTGCTGGTATGGGAATCCTCATCGGCTCCGCTATCCAATTGTGCCTCACACACAGCTTGGGGAGGGTGTGGAGGAAAGTCATCCGAGCTTTTCAGTGGGGTTTCTAGGCTCAGTGGAGGAGGTGGGGGTAGGGAAAGAGCTTCATATGTGGGCCTGGAAGTGGCACTGGATTGCAAGTCCTTCACAAACATTTCATCATTATAATCCTCCCCAGGTGGTGGGGAGGCCTGCAGGACCAACTTGGACATTAGGAGGGAGATCCTCCCTGAGTGCTTGGGGCCCCAATAGGAGTGTCTGGGTCGGAAGTATTGCTAGAACCCAAGACTCTGCTGTTTTTTATAGTGCTTCAGGTTTACAAACTCTGGCGACAAGGATTCCTCAGGAAGGCTGTCCTCCTGGACTGCATAGGCCCGTTTTATTCGAGGAGGAGGAGGACTCTGAGGCAGCAAGAACTTTTTCCTCATCCCCTCCCTATCCTATTCTCTGGGCTGGTGAATTCCGGGCCTTTGGGACTTGGAGGCGGGGTCAGGCTGGGACAATTGCTTCTGGGGGTTACTGCAGGGGTGCAGTGTAAAAGAGGCTGTTACCCCACCTGACCATCCTTCTCAGCCTGCTGGTCGGCAGCAGCCTATGAGCAGTAGGTGGAGGGCACAGTGGAAAGCAGAGAGGAGCTGAGTGGGGTCAGTGGTCCCATCCTGGTGTCTGTAAGATGACTCTGCATTCCTGCTGGGGGTGGCCTGGGGCAAGGTGTCTTGCTAGCTTGTCTCTAAGGGTCCAGGGTTCTAGAACATTCACTGGGAACTGAGGGGCCACCTATTACTCTGCAGCCTCCACCACCCCAAGGAGGGCGAGGATGGTGTGTGAGCAGTGGCATCTCTTCACAGCCTCTTTCTGAACAACTGAGTGACCTAGATCCAGGGCCAGCAAGGAGCACAGATCCTTCACAAGAAGGCCAAAGCTACTGTAATCCACAAAAACATATCCTGGTGCTTTTTGTCTGCAGTGGGAGATGACCTGGACCACATTCGGACCAGGAAGGCCAGGACATCCCAACGCCCCAGCAGGTCCTCGGCTGACTTGGGTTTCCTGATCCTCTCAGCTGTGGCTCCCCAAGAAGATTGTTTCCCAGGGGTCCTGTCCACCCTCTGGGAACTTCGGGGCCCGCAGCTGGCACCACAGAGCAGCTCGGCCCCAGTAGGCTCCCTTGAGGCTTCGTGGTCCCCTTTGCAGAGGAGGCGGTGGCTGGCAAAAGAGCTGGTGCTATTCTGAGGGGCCCACAGGCACTCCCACCCAGCCTCCAGCACCGAGGCCAGCAGGAACGAGGTCTCACTGCGGGACTGCAGGCTCGGGCTCCTGCCAGTGAGCTAAGGTTAGAGACCTTGGCAAGGCCAGGGCCTTCTGGCGCCCCCCGGCCGGGGCTGAAGATATGGGCTCTGGGCATACTTCCGCAGAGAGAGCTTCCGGCTCCTGGAAGCCACAGCCGGCGGAGAACGAGGGCCGCTTGCCCATTTGCGCTGAATGTAGTCGGCCAGGGCGCTCTGCTGGAACTGCTTCAGCTCTGGGCTCTATCGGCTAAGCGTCTAGCAGGTCTTCACGTCACGTTCGAAGATTCAGCGACGGTCAGGCAGGGAATCTCCACAAAACGCGACCCCTTTCACTGCGGATCCAAGGGCATTGGTTTGGCCTCCTCCCAGTCCCCACCTTGTTCATCTTCCAGGGCTCAGAGGAAGGCTTCTTCTGCTAGGGGGTCAGGTGCCGGCGTGCCCTCTCCGAGCAGCAGGGGACGCTGGCTGGGCCGGTTCGCCCTAGGCCAGGGTCAAGCTGTGCTGCTCACGGGGACTGTGTGGGGACAGAGAGGCCGCCGCTGGCGTCTCGAGACTCTGCAGCCCCACGTGGGCCAAGGCTGGCCGGACCGCCAGGGCCTGGATGCCCCAGGTGCCCCCAGTTCAAGGTCCCCCCATCAAAGGTGGTGGTCCCCCAGACAAGAGACTGTGCGTCCTTGGTGCTGTTCTGGTAGGTGCAGCTGAAGAGGGCGTGGAGCAGGGCAACTGGTGAGTGGCAGACCTGTCATCTGGCCACACGGTCACCTTCTCTGCCTCGCTGAAGAGCTGAAAGGTGCTCTGGCTGTAGAGGAGGTAAGCATCCCACCTAGGGGCTCACCTCCTCGGAGTAGGGGGCAACCACCACCATCTGCACCCCTCCTCAGCTGTTGCTCACATGGCTGCCAGGAAACCTCTTCCAACTCTGTCTCTCCGGTTTTGAAGTGCTACTCCCCATTGTCTAGATGATCAGTGGATTCAGAAAATTGGATATTGGCTCCTGCCTCCTCAAATTCATTCCCAGAAATACTGGAAGTTGAGACTGTCCAGTTGGCCTATAGGCATGGCCATAACTGGAGCAACCTACACTTGAGGGTCTCTGGCTCCCTTGCTTTCACTGCTCAATCTTGGAAAACTCCAGCACCAAGCCGTGGGGCTTCCCATACTGAAAGCCCTGCAGAGCTGAGGTGATGCCTGAGCTGAGCCTCCTTTGGCCCAGACTGGATGTCTGCTGGTATGGTGGGACACAGGGCTCTTCATACCTTGGGTATGAACTGTGGATAAAGGCCGAAACACTAGTTCTCCCTCTGGGCTTGGATAAGTAACTGGCCTGTTCTGATGGCTCCTGTGATCAGGACCGACTTTCCTTCTAGGATCCTCAGCCTTGGTGTTGACTGTAGAGGCTGGTTTGCCAGCTGGGTAGCCTTCCTGAGATCCCCCTCCGAGCTTCAGGCTGCTTTGTCTTCTTAGACTTTCTGGAATGTTGTGGAGAGATGAGAAGTCTGACCTGGTCTTGCCAAAATTTCTCAACAGACTCTGGCCTAGGCCTTCTCTCTCCTGCCTCCTTTGGAGGTTGGCACTGTGGTCTTCTGGAAATCCACCTTCGAGGGCTATGAGGGTCTGGAACATCTCTTGTCTTCCACTTGCCAGCCCGAGGGAGTTTGAGGCTGTGGTGATTAGAATATGGTTTGTTGTCGTGGGTGCTCTTTCTCTCATTGGAATATGGGCTGTTGCCTTGGGGAGATGTGAGATGTCTCCTCAGGGAGTTATCCTCCTCATTTTTAGGCAATGCTGGGAAATGGACTTTGTAGGGGAACAACTTGGCTCTAGTTTCTGATTTCCTCTCCACTGGGGACAGTGAGTTATGTTCTAGGGACTGGGAGAAAGCAAACCCAGGCCTGCTAAACCCATTTTGGTTCCCATTTTCGTCAAAGGTAGCCATCTAGTCACAAGTTGCCTGAGGGGCTGTATATCCACTCTCCTTGGCCAGTACAGGCTGGAGCATAACATTACTGTTCCTGGAAGGTTGGGGCACATGGGCAAGGCGTGGCTCCATGAAAGGTACAGGTTAGATGCCAGTTGGGAGCAGAGGCTGGCCTGGTTGAGCCTTCTGGGTATAATTATGCTTGGGCTTCACTGGGGGGCTGCTCTCTAGACTCCTCTCCAGTACAGAAGTGGAACTCTGTTGCCCCGAGGAACATTATGGCATTTATCACGGCTCTGACCTTCTGCTGATGCTCAGGCCTCCCTACCTTGAAGAAGCAGGGCTGAAGAGTTTACCTCATACTCTTCTGAGACTCCCCTTCTTGACATGGTGAATGTCTGTCTGCTTTATCCCTTCCAGGAGGCCACCTCAGGCAGAAGTGGTATCTACAAAGCCTGAACATTCCCCACCAGAGATGGCAGAAGGCGGATACTCTAGGATGCTTGAACTGGTGGAGAAGGAGCTGTAAGCAGGGTCTCTCTCTTTATGCCAGTGGCTGAGCTGGTCAGTGCTGCTGGATGATTTGGCAGGGGACAGAGGATGGCAAGGTGGGCATTATGCACTGGGCTCCAGGCTCTCTGTGCTCCTCTGGGAGCTGCACCGGTCAGGGCTTTGCCTCAGATAAGTATGGTCACAGTTGGAGAGATCACTTGCAGAGGAGCTGGAACGGTAGCCTTGGTGCCAAGGAGTGCCAATCATGCCCTGGGATATTAGCATCCTGCTGGCATTGGGTTGGTTCTTCACAAATTTGGTTGAATGCCAAGAGTGAGGCTGGCCTGTGGGTTCACCGAACCTATCTTTTAGCTGAAGTTTATCTGCTCCTGACCACTTTGCTTTCCTCTGCCAGGGGTCAGAGGTGAGGTGCTCAGGGCCGAAGAAGTTGGAGGTGGCAGTATCTGCACTGCCAGGGTCGGCACGTGTCTCATCACAGCTTCCCATGCAGCTGCCGTCAGCGGGCCAGGAGGGGCTCCAGGCCGTCACCAACGCCAAGTTCAAACCTTGTCAGCTTTTGGAGCAGGCGGTGCAGGCCATCCCTGAAGGGGCTCACAGCGCCCAACAATGGGTGACTCTACCGTGCCCTGCACTGCTGCACCCTGGCTACAGTGGCTTCCGTGTGGAGGACCCAGGGTACGGGCTCAAGGGGCTGAATCCAGCTGCGGGAAACGGGTGGGGGGAGGCCGTGGGGGCTCTCACAATCACTCCTCCCTGCCCCAGGCCTGCGCAGCCCCTTGCCCTGCAGCCAGCCATGCCAGAAAAGGTTCCTGCTGGCAGGTGCTCACCAGATCAATAATTGTTAACCAATCAAATAAAATCAAGCCACCTAACCACTTGTTTTTCTCTCCATATACCTCAAAGGGGAGGGCATATGCCAGAGCGGTTGAGTGTCAGAGTGTGTTCATAATGCATCCAGAGCTGAGCTCAAATCCCAGCTCTGCCACCTATTAGATCTGGGTCTTGGGAAAGTTACACAACCTTGCCAGGTTTTCTTTTCATCATCTATAAAATGAGAAAAGCAGTAAGATACCAACTTTGAAGACATTTGTGAGGATCAAAACTGGCTATACGGTAAGAATTTCACAGTTTTCAGCCATTTTTATCCTGAAACACCCTAATGCATTTTATAATGGAACATTTTAGATAAAATCAGTCATTATTTCCCAGGGTTTTATGCATCAACTCCTACTAGGCATCTCCAGGTCTAGCCTAGAAATATAGGAGGACGATTAGAAGAATGAGTGGAATAAACCCCATGTTTACCACCAGGACTTCAAGAAAGCAGCAGTCTGAGCTTTCACTATAAAGAGAATCAATATTGAAATCAGACACAGAAGACATAAATTACACAGTCAAAGCCCTTTCCAGACTCCTTTTCTACCTCTGCCTCCCTTGGGGCAAAGACCCAGAGAATTACTGAATATTTCTACGGGGAATATCAACATATTCCTTCTAATTTTCTAATATTCATGGCTTAGACTGGTATGGAAAAATATCAAGAAGAATCATTCCTTAGTTCCTAAATTCTTCAAGGGGAGAAGCTACATCAAATATCAAATAGAGTCTGGAGTCTTTCCCATAGCATCCCATACAGTGATAGTCATATTGTAAATGACTGTTAAATTCTTGATGGACCAAGTTAATCTCCACACCAGTAGAGGACAGATTATGTTTCAAAGGAAATAATAATAATAATAAGGTATGACAAAGGAGAAACAAAGACAAGGACAATTAGGCAGCAGTGAGGACAACTTGAACCACAAGCAACCACAAGAACAAAGGCTCCTCCCACCTCAAAGACTTGATCATTTTACATAATTTACCATATTATTACTTTTGTTTACAAAATACTGCTCACAGAGACAGATCTCACAAATTCGTGAAGGATGGAGTCAAATAGTCTGGCATAAGGAAGAGACAATGCAGGTCTGTGGCCTATTAAAAATGTAAGAAAACCAGCGAAGGAAACAGTCCAAACCCTTCGGATCTCCAGGCAGTTGGCATGCAGTCTGGGGACAGCTTACCCCACAGTCAAGCCAGGGAATGGGCTTTAATTCTAAAGGTCACTGGGAAGTTAATTCACCTGGGCTCACTTTCACATAAAACACATCTATTTGGGCAAATTTCTTATCCCAGGGCTTTCTGAAACTTACCGGTTGTGGGGAAAAAAAGAACTATCAAATGAATAGAGTAATCATGATTTTAATTTTTTGTGCTACACTTAGCCCACCCACCCAAACAGTAGTAGATAAAAAGTAACTTGCTGAATGGATAAATAAATGCCAAGTTTTTCACAGCTTTGAAAAACACTGGAGTAAGATTGACTGGCTCTAGATTGCTTAGGAGGGACCAAGACCACTAAAGCATGATTTTGCTCACTTCATCTCAATTTGTGCATCGTTAACATTCCTCTGTGTCCCAAATGGGACATTGGCAGTTCAGTGATAGAGATCTCATCTTCCATACAGAAACCTAGGCTGGATCCCAGCCAATGCCCCTCACATGCAGCCATCACATTTCTGTCAGTGGGGGCTTGCACGTTGCAATGTTGCTGAACAGGTTTCAGTGGAGCTTCCAAACTAAGACAGACTAGGAAAAAAGGCCTGGTGATGTACTTTCGAAAATCAGCCAGTGAAAATCCTATGGATCATAGAAGTCTAAAGCCCATCTGATCTTGGGGACAGAGCAGGACCAGGCAGAGTTTCTGTCTGTTGTGCGTGGGGTCACCAGGAGCCGAGGGCTGACTAGATGGCAGCTAACAACAACAACATGCCCAACACTGGGCTAAGTGTTTAGTGGTATTGAAGAGAATTGTACATGCAGATTCCAGCCTCAAGAAACTTGTAATCCATTTTAGGGTGCAAAAAAAAAATTTTTTTTTTTTTTTTACTACCTAGTCAGGTGGAAATACACATTTAAGCGTAAAAAGATAGTATTATAAATTGCTTTTATCTTAAATTATTTTGACAATTCTTTTTTTAGCTTAAAAACTATAATGAGTTCATTTTTTGTTTTTGTTTGTTTATTGAATATTTGTCACATGTTTAAAGCACAGATTAGTTTCTCATGTAAAAATTTATACAGCAATTGTTTTGTGACATTGGTTGCAATCCTCGAAATATATCAGCATTCTCCCCTTTTCCCTTTCCAGTCCAGGATCCACGTGTCTATTCTTCCAGGCTTCCTGTCCCTTTCTGCATTCCTGTCTTTGCTTTTGGGCAGTTGTTGCCCATTTTGTCTTGAATACTTGATTGAACAAAGAAAGACATTCCTCACATGTGTAATTGTTTGTTTTAGAGGACTGTTTAGTGATGGCTGAAAAGTGCATTGAGAAGTTGCTTCAGTTCTGATTTAGCAGGGCGTCCAGGGGTTTCTCCAGTAACTATCAGACCAGTAAGTCTGGTCTTTTTTTGTGAACTTGAATTTTGTTCTACATTTTTCTCCTGCTCTGCCTGAAACCCACTATTATGCTCCCATTAGAGCAGTCGGCAATAGTAGCTGGGCACCATCTAATTTCACGCTGGTGGAAGCTGTGATTTATTTGACCCGTTAAAACTGCGTGGTGTTAAATGTTTGCAGTGTTCATGTGACATCACATATCATTCATATGTTCACACTCATGCGGTTACATGTCATTGAATGTAATTCACATGTCAGCACATGACTTGCATGTGTCATTAGCATGATGTCCATATGTCATTCACATACCATGATGTTCACATGCCATCCGTGTATTTGACATGACATCACATGTAATTTACGTGTTAACACACATCAACATAAAATGGCCATCACGTTATCATTCACATGTCATTTAATCTGCATGTTGTTCACGTGTCATTCGCATCTATATCACATGACCCTCATGGGTTGTTCCCATGTCATTCAGGACCACAATACATTCACATGTCATTCACGTGGCATCACATGTAATTCACATGGCATCACATGTAATTCACTTTACACCATATTTTGTTCACGTCATTTACAGTTCATTCATATATCATTCAAATGACCCACAATTCATTCACATGTGATTCACATGACCAAATCATGTCATTCGCATGACTACCACGTCATTAACATGTTGCCACTTGATCATCACGTCATTCACACGACCATTGCAAGTTGTTCACATGACCATCACATTTCATTCACATGACCATCACATGATCACCAGAAATTATTCACTTGACACGGGGTCATCACATGTCATTCACATGGCCATCAAATGCCATTCACATGGCCATCCTATGTCATTCACAAGACTTCACATGATGTTCACATGTCAGTAACATGGCCATCACATGTCACTCGTAGCAGTCTACTTCTTAAAAAATTGGCCAATGAAAACCTTAAAGGATAGTAGTGGAACATTGTCTGATACAGTGCTGGAAGATTACCCCACAGGTTGGAAGCCACCAAAAATGTGACTGTAGAAGAGCTGCCTCCTCAAAGCAGAATCAGCTTTAACGACATGGGCGAAGTAAAGCTTTTGGTACCTTCATTTGCTGATGTGGCATGACTCAAAATGTGAAGAAACAGCTGCAAACATCCATTAGTAATTGGAATATGCAATGTACAAAGTATGAATGTAGGAAAATTGGATCATCAAAAATGAAACAGAATGCATAAACATTTATATCCTAGGCATTAGTGAGTCTGGCACTGGCCATTTTGAACCAGATTTTTTTTTTAATCATATGGTCTACTGTGCCAGGGGTTGACAAAATGAACGGCAATGACGTTGCATTTGTTTGTCATCAAATAGAGCATTCAAAGATCTATCCTGACGTACAACGCTGTCAGTGAAAGCATAATATTCATATGCCTACAAAGAAGACCGGTTTATACAACTATTTTCGAATTTATGCATTAACCACTAATGCCAAAGGTGAAGAAATTAAAGATTTTTATCAACTTCCACAGTCTGAAACTGACAAAAACATGCAATCAAGATTCATTGATAACTTGCCGATGATTGGAATGGGAAAGATGGAAACAAGGAAGGATTGGTAGTTATAAAACATAACCTTGATGATAGAAATGACACCAGAGATCACACAATAGAATTTTTGGAAGCCCACCGAGTTATTCATTGCAAATACCTTTTTCAGCAACATAAACTGTGACTATACACGTGGACCTAGCAAAGCAACTACATCTGTAGAAAGAGATGATGAAGAAGCTCAATATCATGAGTTAGAAGAAGACCAGGGGCCTACTTTGGAACAGAACATCAGTTGGTCAGATGCAAGTTCAAGTTGAAGCTGAAGAAAATTAGAACAAGTATGTGAAAGCCAAAATACAACCTTGAGTATATTCCATCTGAATTTAGAGACCATCACAAGAATAGATTTGACACATGGATATCACACATGAAGAAAGTAAAATGTCATTGAAAAGAAAGAAAAGACAAAAATGGATGTCAAAAGAGACTCCAAAACTTTCTTTGAATGTAGAGCAGCTAAAGTGAATGGAAGAAATGATGAAGTACAAGAGCCAAGCAGAAGATTTCAAAGGACGGCTTGAGAAGACAAAGTATAATAATGAAATGTGCAAAAACCCGGAGTTAGAAAACCAAAAAGGAAGAACACGTACGGCATTTCTCAAGCTGAAAAAGTAAAGAAAAAGTTCAAGCCTTGAGTTACAATTTTGAAGCATTCTACGGGCAAAATATTGAACGATGCAGGAAGCAACAAAAGAAGGTTAAAGGAATACACTGAGGCACTGTACCAAAAAGATTTGGTCAACATTCAACCATTTCAGGAGGTAGCATATGATTTTAAAAAACAACGGTACTGAAGGAAGAAGTCTAAGTTGCACTGAAGGCATTGTCAGATAACAAGGCTCCAGGAACTGACAGAATACCAACTGAGAGTTTCAATAAACAGATGCAAGCTGAAAGTGCTCACTCATCTATGTCAAGTAATTTGGAAGATAGCTACCTGACCAACCAACTGGAAGAGATTTATATTTGAGCCCATTCCAAATAAAGGCGATCTAACAGAATGCAGAAATTATTACACGTTATCATTAATATCACATGGAAGTAAAATTTTGCTGAAGATAATTCAAGAACGGTTGCAGCAATACACCTACAGGGTACTGCCAGAAATTCAAGCTGGATTCAGAAGAGAACATGAAACGAGGGATATGACAGCTGATGTCAGGTGGATCTTGGCTGAAAGCAGAGAATACCAGAAGGATATTTACCTGTGTTTTACTGACTATGCAAAGCCATTCGACCGTGTGGATCATAACAAATTATGGATAACATTGCAAATAATAGGAATTCCAGAACACTTAGTTGTGCTCATGCAGAATCTGTACATAAACAAAGAGACAGTTGTTTGAACAGAACAAGAGGATATTTCATGTTTAAAAGTCAGGAAATGTGTGCATCAGGTTTGTATCCTTTCACTGTATTACTCTGTATGCTGAGCAAATAATCCAATAAGCTGGAGTATATGAAGAAGAATGCAGCATCAGGATTGGGGGAAGACTCATTAAATCTGTGATATGCAGATGATACAACCTTGCTTGCTGAAAGTGAAAGGACTTGAAGCACTTACTAATGAAGATCAAGGACTACAGCCTTTAGTATGGATTACACCTCAACATAAAAAAAAAAAATTCTCACAGCTGGACCAAGAAGCAACATAATGATAAATGGAGAAAAGATTGAAGTTGCCAAGGATTTCATTTTACTTGGACTCACAATCAATGCCCATGGAGGCAGCTGTCAAGAAGTCAAAAGACATATTGCATTGGGCAATTCCATTGCAAAATACCTCTTTAAAGTGTTGAAAAGTGAAGATGTTACTTTGAGGAATAATGTGAGCCTGACTCAAGCCATGGCATTTTCAATCGCATCATATACATGTGAAAGCTGGACAGTGAATAAGGAATACTGAAGAATTGATGTCTTTGAATTATGGTGTTGGTGAGCAGAATGCTCCTTAGAAGCAAGGATGGTGAGACTTCTTACATACTTTGGACAGGTTATCAGGAAGGACAAGTCCCTGGAGAATCACATCATGATTTGTAAAGTTAGAGGGTTATTGAAAGAGAGGAAGACCCTTAACGAGATGGACTGAGACTGTGGCTGCAAGGATGGGTTCAAGCATAGCAATGACGGTGAAGATAGCACAGGACTGGGTAGTGTTCTGTTCTGTTGCACATAGGGATGGTATGGTTGGAACCCACTCGACAGCACCTAACGACAACAATGGGATTGTCAATGAATGCCAGGGAGATTCCAAACAGGCTAAAGAATCTGTTCATCTGGGGGCTGTCTTAGTTATCTAGTACTACTATAACAGAGACCACAAGTGGATGCCTTTAACAAAGAGAAATTTGATCTCTCAGTTTAGGAGGCTAGAGGTCCCAATTCAGGATGCCAGCTCTAGGGGATGGCTTTCTCTCTCTCAGTTCTGGGGAAAGGTCTTTGTCATCAATCATCCCCTGGTCTAGAAGCTTCTCATCGCAGAAACCCCAAGTTCGAATAACTTGCTCTGCTCACAGTGCTGTTTTCTTGTTGGTATTAGGTTCCTCTGTCTGTTTGCGTCTCTCTTTTATATCTCAAAAAAGATTGACTTAAAACACAACCTAATCTTATAGATGGAGTCCTGCCTCGTTAACATATCCGCCTCTAACCCTGCCTCATTAACATCATAGAGTTAGGATTTACAACACATAGGAAAATCACATCAGATGACAAAATATTGGACAATCACACAATACTGGGTATCATGGCCTAGCCAAGTTGACAGGTATTTTGGGGGGACACAATTCAATCCATGACTGGGACTATGGTGGTTCAGTGGTGGAATTCTTGCCTTCCCGATTCGATTTTGGCCAATAGAGCTCATGTGCAACCACCACCCTTCCATCAGTGGAGAGTTGCATGTTGCTATGATGCTGAACAGGTTTTAATGGAATTTCCAGACTAAGATGGACTAGAAAGAAAGGCCAAGCAATCTACTTCTGATAATCAGCTAATGAAAACCCTGTGGATCACTGTGGTCTGATCTGAAGCCAATCATGGGGATGGCCTGGGACTGGGCAGCGTTTGCCTGCTGCGCTTGGGCTCGCTGTGAGTTGGGGTGACTCTGCAGGAGCTAACAAAAGCAACTAATAGGTAAAAATTTAATAAAAGGCCTGAAAATTCTAGGTATTGACAAGGATGTGGAGCCAAGGGGACTCTCATACGCTGCTGGTGGAGGTGTAAATTTTTCAAACATTCTAGAAAGCAATACGTAAAAATTGGCATCATCATGTAAAGCTGACCACGTTTATATCCCACGATGCAGTAATATCGCTACTGACCCATTCCTAGAGAAACTCTTAGATGGCCATGAAACACACGTACGAAAACGTTCAGCGTTAAACTGTTGGTAATAGCAGAAAGACTAGAAACAACTGCTTCCATACACAGGACAGTGGATAAATGTGGTATATTTTCTTAATGCATTCTAAGACAATGAAAATGAATGAACTACAGGTACATGCATCAACGTGGATAAGTCCAAAAATCAGCTTTGAGTGAAAATAGTATTTGCAGAAGAATACATACCAATATCATTTTTATGAAGTTTAGAAACATACAGTATTAATACACTACTTAGGGATACACCAAAGCAGAAAAAATATGACAAAAAACGGTAGAATGGTAAACACAAAATCATAAGAGTGGTTAACCTTAGGAGACGACGTTATTCAGATGGACGCCCGAGAGTTACGTTAAAAAAAAAAAAAAAAAAACAACCAAACCGCTGCCATCCAGGGGATCCCAGCTCATAGCGACCCCATAGCACAGGGCAGACCTGCAGCGTAGGGTTCCCAAGGGGCAGCAGGTGAATTCAAACTGCGGACCTTGTGGTTAGAAGCAGAGTAATGATTTATTTCCTAATCCAGTGTTATATTCTCTTGTACGTATGAAACTTGTTATAATACGTTTTTAAACAGAAAGAAAAGCAGCAGAGAATATTAGCCGTGGAAGGAACTGTCCTCATTCACGAATGAGGAAAGCGGGATAGAAGTAAGATAACGTGCCAAGATCACACCGCTGGTTAGAGGCAGCAGCAGGACTAGAAACCAAGTCCCATCTTTGCGGCGTTGCTTTACATTAAGTGAACCGACTGACGGCAACGGGTGCGGTTTCCGGGTTACGTTATGTAACCACCCAACGGCCTCAGCGGTGGCGCCCAGACCCGGGTTGGGATCCGCCCCTTGCCGGCGCCCGCCAGTTCTCGCTCCGTCACTAGCCCCGCCCCCTCCCCGCCCCCAAGGGCCGGGCGCAAGAGCCGAGGGAGCTTCCGGGCCCAAGAACGGCGCAGGGCGCGAGTGGGAGGGAAAGCTCGGAACCGGTCGGAGCCGGTCAGCGACTGGTTGGAAGGCGTGGACTCCAGCACCACTTCCAGCGATTCGCAGGCCAGGTTTTCCCTCACGCTCCCGGCCGGGGAGGAGCCCAAGTCCAGCACGAAAGTGAGGTCAGGGGTAGAGTGCACGCTGCTCGGCCCGGATTGGCTGTTCCGAGCTGCGCGGGAGTCGGCGGACTCTGGCGGCTCTGCGGGGTCGAAGGGCGGCTCCATGGCCCCTCGGCGGATTCCGGCCCAGGGGTGCACCGGGTAAGTGCTGCCAACGCTCCGCTCGCTGGGTGGGAGACCGGCTTTACTTTTTCCTCTCTGCCGAGGTTGATGTTCTTTTCCTCGGAGCCGTGTGTGCTGCGTACCTAGTCTGCCTGGTGCCGTCGCTGTGGTAACTTGTCCGAGTGGCGAGGCCGGCATTCCCACATGTGCCTAGTAGTGATGGTGCCTGCTTGAGTGATTTGCCGTGGATCTTAGAGGAACTGCGGGGACCCCAGTGACCGGTAGGTGGTCGGAAAGGCTGCCTGGTGCTGGCATTTTGCGGGCTGACAGAGCGCCGGGCCCGCCCCCAGTCGTGGACTCTGACGGAGCGCCGGCCCCCGTCCCCCGGCGTCGTGCGGGCTGACGGAGCGCCGGGCCACCCACCCCCCGGCGTCGTGCGGGCTGACGGAGCGCCGGGCCACCCACCCACCCCCCGGCGTCGTGCGGGCTGACGGAGCGCCGGGCCACCCACCCCCCGGCGTCGTGCGGGCTGACGGAGCGCCGGGCCACCCACCCACCCCCCGGCGTCGTGCGGGCTGACGGAGCGCCGGGCCACCCACCCACCCCCCCGGCGTCGTGCGGGCTGACGGAGCGCCGGGCCACCCACCCACCCCCCCGGCGTCGTGCGGGCTGACGGAGCGCCGGGCCACCCACCCACCCCCCCGGCGTCTTGCGGGCTGACGGAGCGCCGGGCCACCCACCCCCCGGCGTCGTGCGGGCTGACGGAGCGCCGGGCCACCCACCCACCACCCCGGCGTCGTGCGGGCTGACGGAGCGCCGGGCCACCCACCCCCCCCCGGCGTCGTGCGGGCTGACGGAGCGCCGGGCCACCCACCCACCCCCCCGGCGTCGTGGGGGCTGACGGAGCGCCGGGCCACCCACCCCCCCGGCGTCGTGCGGGCTGACGGAGCGCCGGGCCACCCACCCACCCCCCCGGCGTCGTGCGGGCTGACGGAGCGCCGGGCCACCCACCCCCCCGGCGTCGTGCGGGCTGACGGAGCGCCGGGCCACCCACCCACCCCCCCGGCGTCGTGCGGGCTGACGGAGCGCCGGGCCACCCACCCCCCCGGCGTCCTGCGGGCTGACGGAGCGCCGGGCCACCCACCCACCCCCCCGGCGTCGTGCGGGCTGACGGAGCGCCGGGCCACCCACCCCCCCGGCGTCGTGCGGGCTGACGGAGCGCCGGGCCACCCACCCACCCCCCCGGCGTCGTGCGGGCTGACGGAGCGCCGGGCCACCCACCCCCCCCGGCGTCGTGCGGGCTGACGGAGCGCCGGGCCACCCACCCACCCCCCCGGCGTCGTGCGGGCTGACGGAGCGCCGGGCCACCCACCCCCCCGGCGTCGTGCGGGCTGACGGAGCGCCGGGCCACCCACCCGCCCCCCCGGCGTCGTGCGGGCTGACGGAGCGCCGGGCCACCCACCCACCCCCCCGGCGTCGTGCGGGCTGACGGAGCGCCGGGCCACCCACCCCCCCGGCGTCCTGCGGGCTGACGGAGCGCCGGGCCACCCACCCACCCCCCCGGCGTCGTGCGGGCTGACGGAGCGCCGGGCCACCCACCCCCCGGCGTCCTGCGGGCTGACGGAGCGCCGGGCCACCCCCCCCCCGGCGTCGTGCGGGCTGACGGAGCGCCGGGCCACCCACCCCCCCGGCGTCGTGCGGGCTGACGGAGCGCCGGGCCATCCCCCCCACCTCATGCGGTCTGAAGGAGCGCCGGGCCCCTACCCCCGCGTCGTGCGAGCTGACGGAGCGCCGGGTCCCCCCCACCTCGTGCGGGCTGACGGAACGCCGGGCCATCCCCCCCCCCCCGCCGTCGTGCGGGCTGACGGAGCGCCGGGTCCGCGCCCTAGTCGTGCGGTCTGACGGAGCGCCGGGCCCCTCCACCCCCGTCGTGTGGGCTGACGGGGCGTCGGGTTCCCCCCTCCGCGTCGTGCGGCCATCCCCCCCACCCCGCGTTATGCGGGCTGACGGAGCGCTGGGTCCCCAGGCGCGTCGGCAAGCCTGCGGTATTTCTCTTCCGGTTTTTATTGTATTTTGTGGTACAGACCGAGTAGAGCAAAGCTGAACTCAGGATCTGGTGGGGAGGATCACGCTGCTTGCTGTTTTTAAACGGACAGTTTATAATGGCTCAAGTAATTTACTTTTTATTGAAAAAGGCGTGCGTTTAAAAACAGGTTGGAGAACCGCACTTTAAGTTGTTGGTCGTCTTGGGTTAATTGGCGAATGTCAGGAGCGTATCCAAGGGCCCCATCGGACCTGGCATGAGGGGGTGGCGGTGGTGGGAAGACTGCCTGGAGGAGGTGGCCTTTGTACTAACGGGGTGGGGGGGGAGGCTGGATGGAGCAGGAGGCGGGGAAACCCAATAGTAGGTGTCAGGGATTGAATTATGCCCCCCAAAAGTGTGTGTATCAGTGGGGCTGGGCCATGACTCCCAGTATTGTGTGAGTTTCCTGTAGGTTGTAAATGTTGTCTCCGTGATGTTAATAAGGGAGAACATGCAGCAGTTGTGTTAGAGGGGCAGGAGTCAATCTACAGGATTGGACTGTGTCTTGATACAATCTCTTAAGACATGAAAAAGAGCAGAGAGACAGGAAGACCTCATACCACCAAGAAAACAGTGCCGGGAGCAGAGCACCTCCTTTGGATCAGGAGTCCCTGCACCTGAGAAGCTCCTAGTCTGGGGGAGGATTGATGAGAAGGCCGGCAAAGAGAGAACGCCTTCCCCTGGAGCTGACACCCTGAATTTGGACTTACAGCCTACTTTACTGTGCTTTAATAAATTTTTCTTTGTTGAAGCTATCCACTTACGGTATTTTTGTTGTAGCAGCGCTAGATGATTAAGACACTAGACCCTTACGGTCAGTGGGGAAGAAGTGAGGACTTCCTTAATGGAGAAAAGGGTGGGAAAAGAATATATGGGCCTTGGACGTCAGCTGAAACGAGTTAAACTTTGTCTGATAGATCAGTGGGTTTTGTTTGTTTAACATTTTTGCATTTGAGAGGCTTGAGATCTCTTCATCCCTCCCACCAAAATGCACTGATGAAAGTATATCCGAAAAGAAACTACGTAAGGATGTCAGAGATGTTCCCATCTTTCTAAAGCCCACCTTGGACCCAGCCTAAGGCACAGTGGAACCTTGACTGTTTTTGAGCATGGACGTGGCAAGAGACAGTGGAAAGGACTTGGGTTAAGACCTTATGTAATCTGGTTTCTAGTCCTGTTTCTGTTATTTGGCAACAGAACTGCTACTGGGCTGCTTAACTTTTCTGAACCCCAGGATTATAATCTATAAACTCTTTAAAACGAACACCGTTTCTTTCTTCTCTCATGGGTTTTGACAATCAAATAAAGCCACGTTTCTCAAAGTGGTCCCTGGACCAGCCACATCAGCATCAGCAGAAACTTCCTAGAAATGCAACATCTTGGGCCCCACCCCCAGATTTAAGGAACTCAGGGGGTGAGGCTCAGCATCTGTGTTTTTATAAGCCTTCCTGGTGATTCTGATGCACACTAAAGTGGGCACCGCTGCTCTGAAGAGTTTTCCAACTTTTTTGACTGATTCGTGGTAAAGATGTCTTATATACGTAACTAGTATGGATACACAAACGCCCCTAACAGAAAACAGAAGATTCGTGAAACAATACTATGTGTAGTGCAGTCTTATATTTTATATTTTCTTGTATTTTAAAAAAAATGCTGAGGAAGAAATGGTCAAGGATATTAGGGGGCAGTTGATGAAATTTGAATATAATCGCATATCAGCATTAGATTTCTTGATTTTGAAAATTGTACAGTTGTTAAACAGGATACATGAGTGCCTTCTTAGGGAAGACACTCAAGTATTTAGGGGTAAAGATGTACCATGTCTGCAGTTTAGCTCTTCTCCCCTCACACAGAAACCAAATGAGACAAAACGGTTACGTTTACTGGTGAATCTGGCTAAAGGATATATACAGAAGGTTCTTACTCTTTCAGCTTTTCTCTAAGTTTCAATATACATCAGATAAAAAATTACTAAAAAAATTGGTTCAGACACACTAAACTGATTTTGCAATCTACACGTAGGTATTTGAAAAATACTGCTGTAATCTCTTAGTCTGTGTTGTCTCTGTGGTGCATTTTAAAGTCAGGGACCATGTATGGAAGTGCACTGGGACCCTTGTACAAGGCCTAGAACACACAAGATGCTCAGTATGTTATTTCCTGCCACTGTTAAATCCAGTCTTTATTTTAGTCACTGTTGTTGCATTTTTTTTACTTTGACCATGTTGAAGATAGGCAACTTTATCCTTTATCCTTTTATTTTAATGCTCAACTGAGTGAGCATGGAGAGGTGGAATGAGGGCAGACTCTGGATTTGAAATGAGGTGGATTTGAATACAGTGTTTCTCTATCCTAGCAGAGTGTTGCTTTGGGCAGATTTACATCGGAAGCATGGGATTTGTGCTCTACCACTAGCCTAAAGGTTGGTGGTTTAAACCCACCCAGCAGCACTGCTAAAAGAAGGCCTGGTTATCTGCTTCCGTAAAGATGACAGCCAAGGAAACCCTATGGGGCAGTTCTACTCTGTAACACATGGGGTCACCATGAGTCAGAAGCAACTCAATGACAACAGGTTTAGTTTTTATAGGACTGTTAGAGTTAAATGAGAAAGTGTACATGAAAGAGCCTATCACAGATGGAACAGGTGTCAGGTGCTTAATAAATGATCATGTACGTTCCCTTTCCTGACCTCTGCAGAGATGTTCTGTCACTTGCTGATGATTAGGACTTCAGAGGTAAGGATAACAGCAGGATTATGAGTTTTCCATGTTCCTGAGGGAGAGGGGTGTATTATTTTACACATTAGTGATAAGATTTGGCCTATAAAAATTTAGTTATGTAAATTTGTGGTATATGGGTTTCTCCTCCTTAAAAGGATTTTGCCGTAACCTGAACTTCGTTGTATGTACACTGTTAGTGCAACGAATGGAGAAAATAGCTTGAAGATGCTTTGAAAAGGTTGCAAGTTATAAGTTTTTCCTAATTATTTTAGATATTTCCTAACTTTCCTCTGTGCTTTTGTTGTTTAATAGTGCAAAATACTCAAAGAACACGTTGGGAAGAACATATCCCACGAAAGATGTAAGTTGTCTTTTTATATTTTAATGTAATTTTCTCACAGTTGACAATAATTCCCATTTTGTGGGAGTTTCCAGAGTTTCGTAGATTTCATTTGATAAGCTCAGTGTTTTATTTTAATGATAAATTATTCTGTTTCCTTTTTTTCCATTATAATGGAGAAAATGACCGTGGTTAACATTTTGGAATCATTTCTTTTTTTTTGAGTCTAGGTTTGGTTTTATTTTGGTTTAGATAATTGCCACTGTGTAAAAATCGTACAACTTTTTGTATTTTGCTTTTTTTCACTTGTACTCTTTTCTCCGTCTTATTTATTATCTTTTATAACAATTGTTTATTTCTTTTAGTTCACATTATAGTTTTATTTGACCGGATTCCTCATAATTTGGGCTGCTTCCAGTTTTTCACTCTTAGAAGTAAAACAGAAATTTGTGTATAAGATAGTAACTGTGTATAGAGACATTCCCTTAGTACAGAGTCTTAGTATAAAGGTGGACGTTAAAGGCAGATGCATTTATTTAATGCGCGTGATAGCTAATTCCAAGTTATTTTCTGATGGCTTGTCCGCGTTTGCATTGACATTAGCAGTGCATATGAGTACTTTTTTTAGGTAGCTGGAGTCTTCTCTGTGCTGTCTAGTTCTGTCCCTGTCTTTCATGATCTCTCTTCTCTGCCACCCTAACCCCAGCCTCCAAAGGGTGGCTGCTTTTCTCTGTGAAGCCCTGGGATACCTCTGAGGGCTTGCTCTCAGCTCCGACTCCAGCCTTAGCTTGCTTGTTCTGTAGGTGAATATTTCTCTTTCTCATACCCTACTCCCTGCCTTTGGTAGCTACTGCCAGTTTGCCCTGGAGGGGTTTCTCTAAGTTCTTTAGTCTTGCTCCCAGTGTTCTTAGCTGGGAGTATCTGGGATGGATTTCTTCAGCTTTCCTGTCCTTGTTCCTTTGGACGGCAGCCACCTTACACTGGTGGAAGCCCCCAAATCCCTCAGAGAGCATCTGTCAACTCTTCTTCTTTGTCATTGCCCCCCAAGTCCTCCATGAGTAATTCTGTCAGTGAGGGCCTGTGAGTGGTAAAGGTTTTCGTTTTGTCAGTTTGATTCCTTCTCCTTTATAGCTTTCATATTTTCTCCTATTTTTTTGTCTGTTAATAGTACCCTTCCACATTTTCCAGAGCTACTATAGAATTTTTCTCATTTTATATATGCTTTTTTTTTTAGTCGTTCGGTAGGGGTTGTCATAGGAAGAAGGGAATCTTCATGGGTTTATGAATATATTGAGGTGTAAACTTGGTCTTTTTCAGTCAGGGGTTCTCACACCTGCATACACTAAAAAATGTTTATGAAATTTGGGGTATATGGGCCTATTTCTGACTAGAGGGCCCTAGTTTTCCTTAGATCATAAGTTAGTGGACTTCTACCCTCAAACCAAATTCAGCTCTCTTTTTTACTTTGGCTTGTTTTTGTACAGATCTACAAGGTGAGAATGTTTTTTAAATCTTTAAATGGTTGAAAGAAATAAAAAAAAAATCTCATGCCACATGAAAATTATATGAAACGCAATTTTTAGTGTCCATAAATAAAGCTTTATTGGAACATAGCCATAGTCATTCTTTTCTGCATTGTTGCTATCTGCTTTCACACTAAAACGACTGAGTTGAGTAGCTGCATCAGAAACCCTGTGGCCCACAAAGCCTAAAATATTTCCCCTCTAGCCCATTATAGAAAATGTATGCTAACCTCTGCCTTAGATTCTAAATTCCCCCAAAACTATTATCACTCCCGTAAGCAGCAGTGATAGCAGGTATGCCCTTAAAAATAGATGCAGCTTTGTAATGTTCTTTACTTGTTAGAGCCAGTTCAGTAACTTTGACTTTATTCACTTTTAGAAAGCTGACCAAAAGCACAAGCCTCCTGATGTGTTTGATTTTCCTGATAATTCTGCTATATCAAGCATTGACAGGCTGGGTGAAAATGATCAAGTTGAAGAACCTTATGAGACCTTCGGTCAGTATTTTAAATCTTTATTCCGAAACAACTTCATTTAGGCTCCATACTGATAATAGATGCAACAACAACTAATAAAAATATAGAAATTACTTTAAATGTGAAAATCAGTTATCTGCATATAAATATGTTCTGGGGAGTGCTTGATAATTTCAATGAATTTTTAACACTTCTGGACATTGGAACTGTTGTTATTTAGTTGCTGTCAAGTCGATTCTGACCCATAAGGTTTTCTAGGCTGTGACGTTTCAGAAGCAGATCACCGGGTCTGTCTTCCGAGGCGCCTGTGGGTGGGTTCGAACCACCAGCCTGTTGGCTAGTAGTTGAACACAAAACCTTTGCGACACTCAGGGACTCAACATTGGAACTAAGAACTCTAAACAAATATCTAAGTAGAACTCAGATCCACCTGCTGTAGTACTAATGAGAGGAACATAAAATATATTTCTCTCATCGTACCACCAATAGAGCCATTCAGAGGGGTGTTTTAATTTAGTGAGGAGAAGAGGGCTTATTTCCCCTTACCTTAAACCAATTGAGGCAGGGATCCTCTAGGAAATCTACCGCAGAGCTTCACCCTACTTCCTTGGAGTGTGAGGGAAGCAGGGTGGCCAGGAGTATGGTGAATTGTTCAAATGGAACTGCTGGTCTCTTGATGGGTCACTGATGGCTCCAGATGCCAAGAACGATACAGAAAGTGCCATGTGACCCACTTCTAGAATAGCAGTGATTGGACATTTTTGCTGGAGCATATTTTAAGAGAATTTTGAAAAGTTATGTACCCTCCCATATATTTTTAATTTGGCATCTAAAGCATTTTTCAACCTAATTTTTTTTTTCTTTTTTTGGTTAATAAAAGCAGGAAATATTTTTAATTTTATGAGACAAAAAGTAATCATCACTAGTATGTATCTTTTGTTATGATTTGATAAAAAAAAGTTTTAATTATTACATAAATCACCTTGAATCAAAAAGAAATTCCATTTTTAAAATTGAGATCTAGTTCACATACCATAAAATTCATCCTTTTTTTATTTTTTAAATTGAGATGCAATTTACGTATCATAAAATGTATCCATTTAGAGTCTGTAGTTCTGTGGCTTTTAGTACATTCACAGAGTTTTACAGCTGTCACCACTGTCTAATTTCAGATGTTAATCATCCTCAAAAACCCCAAACCCTTTTCCTCCCAGCCACTGGCAGCCATTAATCTGCTTTCTGTCTCTATGAATTTGCCTCTTCTGGACATTTCATATAATTAGAATAACACAATACTGTATTTTTACGCAGGTAACATATACCTTCTAGATTTGTTTTCCAACCACACCCTCCCCCTGTGAGGTATTTTCATAAGTGCAGGATATAATCAGCAAACAAATGTAGAAGGAGTGAGCTATTTGCTTAAAAATATGGTATTTGGCCTTATGGGTTTGGATTCTTTGAATTAATGTATTTTCCGGGTTTACCCATATTATAACATGTATCAGTACTTCAGTGTTTCTATGGCTGAGTAACATTCCATTGTTTGGCTATACCAGATTTTGTTTGTCCATTCATATTGATGGGCATTTGGGTGGTTTTTACTTTTTGGCTGTTGTGAATAACGCTACTATGAACATTCTATGCAAGTTTTTGTCTGGACATATGTTTTCAATTCTCTTGAGTGTTCCACCTAGGAGTGGAATTGTTGGATTATCTGATAACTCAAAGTTTAACTTTTCCAGGAACTGCCAAACTGCTTTCCAAAGTGATTGTACGATTTTGTATCTAATTTTTCTACATTCTTGCTGACACTTGTTACTTCTCTTTTTTTTTAATTCTAGGCATCCGAGTAGGTGTAAAGTGGTATCTCATTGTAGTTTTGATTTGCGTTTCCCTAGCCCTGGGGGCACAGTGGCCAGCCTAAAGGTTGGCAGTTTGAATCCACCAGCCGCTCCTTGGAAACCCCATGGGGCAGCTCTACTCTGTCCTTTAAGGTCGCTATGCATTGGAATTGACTTCACGGTAACGGATGTGGTTTTTTGGTCTGGAATGATTAATGCTGTTGGCATCTTTTTATGTGTTTCTTGCCATTTGTGTCTCCGTTGTAGAAATGTGTGTTCAAATCCTTTGCCGATTTTTTAATTGGGTTGTCTTATTGTTGAGCTGTAAGAGTCTAGTTTGTATTATTGGTTACATACAGAGATTTGGGGTTGATTTATTTCTTTTTTCTTTTTCTCTTATTATTCACGGTAGTAAAGTAAATAAATTTGTTTGCCTAGTTGAGTGGGATATAATGTATACTGCCAACTTTAAAATTGTGCAGTTGATATGGAAAAAAGTGCTGTTTCAGTTTGCACAGTCATGCTAAAATCTGAGCATGAAGAAATGGTTGCGTAGTTCTTACCTCCTATAGCAATTCAACCCCACCACTGCTGGTACCTGCTGCTTACCCCTGCTCCGCAGGTTCTCCACCCCTGCTGCAAGCCCAAGGCAGTGTGCTTAGATCTCTCTTGTTACTGCTCTTTCCTGAACAGGTACAGTCTCCTCAGTTACTGCACCCTCCTTTTCTCTCTTGTTTCTATGCCTTCCTGCCAAAAACCACTTGGTTTCCTTCTTCTCAGGTATAAGCCTTTTTATCTCCTTTCTTATTCAAGATAACATTTTTGTGCTAGCTAAAAGCCCTAGAGGAGCCCTAGTGGTACAGTGGTTAAGCACTTGACTGCTAACTGAAATGGTGGTAGTTAGAACTCACCCAGTGGCTCCACAGGATAAAAGGCCCGTCGATCTGCTACCTTAAAGGTAACAGCCGAGAAAACACTATGAGGCAGTTCTACTTTGTCACATGGAGTCCTTATGAGTCAAAATCGATGGTACTGCGCAAAACAGCAACACTGACACCACATAACCCCCATTGCTGTCAAGTCGATTCCAACTCACCCTGTAGGTCAGAGTAGAACTGCCTTCCAAGGAATGGTTTCCAAGAAGCACCTGATGGATTTGAACTGCTGACTTTTCAGTTAGCAGCCGTAGCTCTTAACCAGTACATCACCAGGGTTCATACAATAGCAAAGGCCCTAGCAATCCACAGTAGAGAGTGAGAGGTGTGGGAGGAATCCCTCCCCAAACAGCCACTCATTCACAGATACTGAGTACCACTGTGTTCTAGGCACTTAGTGAGGTGTTAGAGTCATAGGAGTGGGCCAAGCACTTATCATTGATGTGGTGGTCTCTAAAGCCTGTGGCAGCCCATAGGGGTGGGGGAAGAAATTGTTAGACTTCCTGTTTATATTTATTTTTTATCTCATTAAAATATTCCCGTATAACGTGTAAATATAGTAATACATATTGCAGTGGTATGGATCACTTTTCTGACGTCTTTCTTGCCTTGGTCTTGTAACTCCCACCCAAATGATTGGGTAGGACTGTGCAAATAGGGTAATTGTGGCCCACCAAGAGATTGGTCAGTTTTGCCATCCCACTGGGCTGTAGGTGAACCATCCCAGAGGCAGGAAAGGGAGAATCCTACCACCACCAAGGAGGAAGAGCCAGCATGTCCTTTGGACTTGGGATCCCTGTGCTGAGAGGCTCTTGACACCAGGAGACTGGCTTGTGGGGAGAGAGAGAGAGAGAAAGAAAGAGTGACGAGCTGTAACACTGAAGATGAGAAGTGGTGGCAGGGAAATGGCAGCAGGAAAGACCAGCAGGAGACAGTGTGGTGGGCTTCCTGGCCTACAGAGAACACTGAGCGCTTTTGGGCAGGAGGCTTGCTGCAGGAGTGGAGTGCCTCTAGATACTTAGCAGCAGAGCTAAAAGAGCTTTATAACACTTGCTGAGGAGGACAGAGGCTGAGGGCCAACGAGAGCCCTGCCTGTGAGCATGGCTGATGAGAGGCTGTCCTGATGTAAGAACTGTATCCTGAGTGTTTCTAAACCTGAATTATAACCTGTTACTTCCCTAATAAACCCCATAGTCATGAGTATGGTCTGTGAGTTTTAATGTGGTCACTGTGATAAATCATTGATCCCAACAGAGAAGTAGAGAGCGCTGTGGGAGGGACTGTTGGTGTCAGAAGTGGTAAAGGTGGCAGAGAGAGGAGGCTTGTCTGACCTCCACCTCCTAGGACTCAGCCTGGGGCTGTTGATCTTGATTCTCCTTCACCCCTGTGAAGTTAGAGGAGGTCAGACGCCACCCCTGTGCCATTGTTACACATGTTTAAAATTTATAAATATACAGGTGTTTATTGGGGTTATGGTTTAATTTTTTTAATTATCGAGACGTGAGATCGAAAACATTTGGGAAGTGGCCTGCATAGTTGATTTTGATTTTGTGAGCTATTTAAACAAAAGATTGTTTTGTATTCCATTGTAAGGGAATAAATTTAAATGCTGCCAAACAGCCAGACTGTTAAAGTTGCTCCTCTTTTGTAGCCCCTCCTTTACACAGCACTGCTATATATGCTGATGAAGAAGAGTTCTCCAAAGTGTGTGGATCATCTATCCCTTCAACTCCTCAAGGAAAAGAAGCGGGAAGAAGGTAGTTACACTTCAAGCAGTTGTTTGTGTATGGCTGATGGGATTTCTCAGAAGCTAAATTAGAAGGTTATAAAACTGAAGTTTTTTTAAAGATCTTTTGAGCTGACTTCTGTTTTTTCCTCAAGAGAACTGGGAAATGAAAACTTAATTTTTAAATATTTGACATTAATTATAATAATTGTAATAATTGACATAACTGACATCTGGTTGTCCTAGTAAACATGCCTGTGAAGTACTTTAGCTTAGGTAAAAACAAAGGGAGGTGGAGAAAAAGTTTTATGAACATAGAATTTTCGGTGATCTTGAGAGGTCTCTTTAACTTACAGATTATCTAATATTAAAGAGATGATCTCTAGCACAGGGAAATGGGCTACAAGGGAGAAAAAGGAAATACAAAGCCTGTTTCAGATGTGCTGTCTCTGAGAAGCACTGGTCAGAGCTCTACAGTTTATGTGGAAGCATGGGCCACGTAAATCATGTAGAAATGATACAGGTAGTCCCTGTTCTGGGGTTCTTTTCTGACGACTACTCCGTTGTAAGTCAGTTCTAATGTAAGTCAAATACTTTTTTTTTTTTAGTTTTCTGTGTTGTCTTTATCATAAATATCTTTTATAAATACAATCTTTATTTTTCAGCAAGTGAACATCTGAGAATGATAACATCAGCAGATTACGTGCTGCAGCACTGTAGGTAGCACATATTACTAACGATAACACGTACCAAAAAAAAACCTGGACGGTCGTGAGTGCAGTTGGTCATAACTCGAATTGTAAGTCAGGGACTACCTGTATAATGAGGAACTGCAGCACTAATTATAAGTCAGCACTAATTATAAAGTTGTCTGAATATAAATTACTAGCTTGAGCAGATCCTTGACTTCTGTTAACAGGCCAATTCTAGTTACTGAAGGTATTTTGAAAGTAAGAAACCAGCGTTAAAAAAATAGGTCAGTTGGAAATCTGAATTAGGAAGTCTCTTGGAGGTTATCTACACTAATGAAGTTTTGTGGTACTTGGTTATCACCAAGACTTCAGTTTTTTATGAGATGCTATTAAAAATTCTGAAGAATGCACATTCAGCTCTAAATGGTGTTGAATGTAATTTTAAAAGTGTATTTTTTAAATAGATAGCACATTCACATGGTTTTAAAAATATAAAAGGGTTTTTAATTAAAAAATTTTTTTGTTTCATCTCTACCATCCATCCAGCTCCTAGCACCCACTGCTCCCTTCACCCAATGTTACTATTTTCTGAGGTGTCCTTCCAGAGTGCCTGTGCATATAGAAGTACATAAGAATACAGATTATTCTAAATCTGTCTTTATACACAAAAAGTAGCATATATACACTGTTCTGAATACCTTGTCCTTTTCACATATTAAGTCTTGTAAATTTTTACATATGAATACACAGGGAGCTTCCTCATTCTGCTTTTTGCAGTAGCAGGTATTCTGTGAAGTAGATAGTCCATAACTTGTTCGTTGTTGGTGGTGGCCTTTGAGTCGATCTAGACTCGTGGCGACCCCACGTGTGCAGAGTAGAACTGCTCCATAGGGTTTTCAAGGCTGTGACCTTTCAGAGGCAGATCACCAGGTCCACCTTCTGAGGCACCTCTGGGTGGGTTTGAACTGCCAACTTTTCAGTTAAATCATTTTTACCACCCAGGGACTCCTCGTAATTTATTTACCTGGTCCCATGTTGATGGCAGTTGGGTCATTCCAGTCTAACGCTACCACCAGCAGTGCTACATTCAGTGACCTTGTACATTGGTCATTGGATACATGTGACCATATATCTATAAAAGTGAAATCCTGATTCAGATGAAATGTGTATTAGTACACCCTCTCCTCCCTTATAGACATGGTTAGCTTGTAAAGACCAGGTCATTACGCGCAAGTCGGTGTTATGTAAGAGAAGCAGCCATGCCCGGTCTTCGGCACTGATGTACCACCTGCCCATTGGGCGCCCCTGGTGTGTCTTGAGATGCGCATGGTGGGCCTTCTTTCCCTACCATGACATCCCCACCACTGTGGAGCCCATGGGAGTTGGGGACGGTGGTTGCCCACTGCCTCCAGGGCAGCAGGGGCCCACCATCACTTGGCTACGCTCCACACCTCTGCGTGGCCACCCACCCAAATCCTGCAGCTCCAGCACCTCCCACCACGTTGCAGCCCGGCTCCCCTTACTTCCTGTGCACCACCCACCTGCCTTGCCCTCCTCTTGCTGGCCACCCAGCTCCTCAGCCAAACCCAGACTGCAGTAGTACCAACTGCCCAAGGCTGTGTGGCCTTGGCTTCCTCTCACAAACCTCGCCCTCCTCTTCCTCCTCCTTTCCTCCCCTTGCCTCGGCTCCTCTTTAGTGTGCAAAATAGATAGTAGATTTTTTTCTATTGTCATAAATGCAAAATATTGGATAATGAGATAGTCCATAAGTGAGGAGTAGGTGTTAATTTTCATAATTTTTGCCGTGTCGTATTCCAGAAGGGCTATACCAAGTTACGGTTCCACTAGGAGTTTCTGGGTGGTGCAAAGGCTAAGCGCTCAACTACTAACCTAAAGAGAGGATAGTAATTGAACGCTAACCTCAAGAGAGGTCTGGCCATCTGCTTCCAAAAGGTTACAGCTGTGAAAACCCTATGGAGCACAGCTGTGCTCCGCACACAAGAGTTCACCATGACCAGAATCAACTGAAGGGCATCTAACAACAACAGTAGTTCCGCTTGCAATATAGAGTGCCTGTTTGCCCTGTAACCTTGCCGCGCCAGCGTTGCCAAACTTGCGGGTTTTTGCCAGTGTTCTAGGTCAGAAAGTGGATTTTTGCCAGTGTTCTAGGTCAGAAAAAGCTCTCTGTCTAGTTCTGGCCTTTTGTTTCTGGTTACTGAAAATAGCCCTTTAAATTCTTGAGCAATTTTCCAAAATACCCAGGCGACACTTGAACATGTGGAAGTAATTTCAGGAAGGAGGAGGGGCATGGTGCAATCCTGCATACTCGGTGATTCAGACATTGACTATGCATGTTGGATCATGAGGTGGTATACTGAGAGAACGGAGCTATGAGATAAAAGAACCTGGGTGTCTGATGATGACCCAGCTGCCATTCTAGCCCTGAATTCCCTCTGGAGTTTTACTGAGAAGAAAATGAAGTATCTTGTTTAAGGCATTTGTAGAAGGGAGGTTTCTACCATTTGCAGCCATATCTAATCCTATTTAATATACATTATTCTAGTGAATGCACTGGACCAATGCTCTGATAGAAATTAAAAATTTTATTGAAGGAATAATTTCATTCCGCGTTCCACAGGATGGAGAACACATGGCATTCAGACAGACTGCAGTGGTTGATTTGTTTCACATCAAAGCCGGTACAGGAAAAGGAAGGGAAACTTAAAAGGGGTTATTAAACTACAGACTTTCTTAACATCAGTTTCTAGCCTCCCACAAATCTCTTATTCCTGATACATGTTGACTAAAGCAATATTTCTAAAGTGAGACATGTAAGCATTTTTGATGTAGGCGTTTAGTGATGGATTGCAGGCTGAGTCAAACTTAATCGGAGTCCCTGAAAGGTAAAATCTACCATTACTTAACCCAACCCATTGCCATTGAGTTGATTCTGACTCATAGTGACCCCATAGGACAGTAGAGGTGCCCTGTAGAGTTTCCAAGGAGCACCTGGTGGATTTGAACTGCCGACCTTTTGGTTAGCAGCCATAGCATTTAACCACTATGGCCCCAGGCTTTGCACCATTACTTAAGAAAGGGTAAATACTAAATCAGGTCTAAATCTGACGTTTTCTGAAATGTAAACATCACCCATCCAGCTAAGGAGGAATTAGATAGGGCCTTACCTGAAAGCAGTTAAGCCAAAAGGTTTGTTTACATGAGTTAAAGCCTAAATCTGTACTCTTTATATTATGACAGTCAAGACTTCTACAGCTGTGTCTGCCTTCTTACTTTAACAAACAGTCTCTCCCTGAGGCCCCGGTGGCACAGTGGTTAAGAGCTCAGCTGCTAACCAGAAGATAGGTGTTTTAGCTGCTCCTTGGAAACCCTGTGGGTCAGTTCTGCTGTCTTATAGGGTTGCTGTGAGTTGGAATTGACTCGGTGACAACAGGTGTTCTCTACCTAGTTACTGATTTTCAAAGAACTAGCAGATATGCAGTGAAAAAATCCCAGTGAGTAATAATTTGCTAGCCAGGACAGGGAACTTAGGCTTAATATATACCAGTCTTGGCTATGGAAACCGTGGTGGTGTAGCGGTTAAGTGCTATGGCTGCTAACTAACAGGTCGGCAGTTCAGATCTACCAGGCACTCCTTGGAAACTCTACGGGGCAGTTCTGCTCTGTCCTGTAGGGTCACTATGAGTTGGAATCGACTTGATGGCAATGGGTATCTTGGCTATGAAGTTATTTATAGGTTCTAGTTATGAGTCAGAATCAACTCGGCGCCAGTGGGTTCGGTTTTGGCAGTGGGTAGCTTTATTTAACATTATCAGTCTTATTTCCTACCTTCTTTTTGTGTTGAGCAAGGCACCTTCTCTAGAGTTAGCTTTGTAAACATTCTTAACAGGCACTAAGTAATTGTTTATCCAGATTAGAACCCTGAATCCTTCCTTTTTTTTTTTGAGCAGTGAAAACTTTGACAGAAGGCTGAATGGTTTCTTTAGAAGAGTAGAAATGAGCATATTAGTTTAATTCAGAATGGAGTTTTTAATTTAGGTCTGAAGTCACCCAATTCAGGTATGCCAAAACCTCAGATTCTAAAATTCACATTTACAGTATGGTAAGGAGTTTTGTCATTATCCTAAGAGCAGTTGTGAAATTTTAAGCAGGAGGTGACATGGTTAGATTTGCATTTAAAAGTTATCATTCTGGCTGCTGTGTGGAGAATGGATTTGAGAGAAGCAAGAATGGGGATGGGTAGATGAGTTTGGAAACAGGGAGGACTAGGGTAATGGTGGCAGAGATAGAGGGAAGTGAATGGATTCCAGAAATAGGAGGCAAATCAACAGGGTTTAGTGATGGGTTGGATATAGTAGGGTAGGAGGGTGGGGAGGAGTTGTTGTTAAGGATGACTCCTGGGTTTCTGGCTTGTATAAATGGATGATGGTAGTGCCATTGACCAAGATAGGGGTCGCTGGAAGAAGACTGAGTTTTAGGGGGTGATCATGAGTTTGGCGTGGTGATGTTAAGGTGACATTGTGTATTTGGGTCTGGAATTTAGAGAATAGGGCTGAGCCGTATTTAAAACTTAAGTTGTTTGCATATAGGTGGTATGAGGCTGTGGGCAAGGATGAGATCACACAGAGAGCATAGCCTGAGAGAAGACAAGAACCTGAGACCAGCTCTTGAGAAACTCTGAAATCTGCTGTCTGGGTAAAGAAGGAGCCTGCAAAGGAGAGAGAACAAAAGTGACCAGAGAGGAAGAAAGAAAACCAGGAGAATGTTTGCTCACAGAAATAAGGGGATGTCGCTGTAGAGTGGATTCCAATTCATAACGACACTGGAGGACAGAGTAGAACTGTCTCACAGGGTTTCCAAGGCAGACTGCCATATCTTTCTCCTGTGAAGTGGCTAGCAGGTTCAAACTGCCAACCTTCCGGTTAGCTGAATGCTTAACCACGGTGCCACCAGCGCTCCTCTTGAGAGTACTCAGGAGGGTCAAGTGCAGCTGAGAAGTCAAGTAGGGTAAGGACTGAACATGCCCATTGCATTTGACTGCATGAATGTTCTTGGTAACCTTGATACAAGTTGTTTTGGTGGAGTGATAAGTCCAAATGAAAGATGCCATTTGGGTAACTCAGGCAAGGTTTGTGTGTGGATAGAAAAGGAAGTCAGGGCAGAAGGGGGACGCACCTTGGGGGAGGAGGACAGAGGAAGAGAGATTGATCAGCGGCATTTCCCAGGACTCTTGCAGGCACCAGCATCCAAGCCCCAAAATCCTCACCAGGGGTGCTCAGTTCTTCGTTTCTGGGTCTTTTCCCTCTGTCTTGTTTGCTCTGAACCCTCAGCTCTCCAGTACCCCCTACCCCTAGTTTTACTCCCGTGGTTTTAACTACCTATGTGCTGCTGCTTCACAAGTCTCTCTCTCGTCCAGCTTTTCTCGTCTTGAGTCCCAAGGTGTCCTGTCTGTTGGTCGTATTCTCCTTGATGCCCACAGGTGCCTTGGACTCAGCAAAGGCAAAGCCCAGCTCAGTCCTTTTCTCCCTCATCCAGTGTCAGTGAGCTGCTTTACTGTTTTCTAGGTTCATGGTCCTGCTGTCCACCCAGTCACCCGAAATCCAGAAATCTTTTCTTTCACACCCTAGGAAAAATTACTTTGCAAATCCTGTTGGCTCTGGCCTGTGACTATCTCACGATCCCATTTTCTCCTCTCCATACCTGGCAACCTCACTGAAGCTGCGGTAGTTCATGCACTTGCCACTTTTACTAGCATCCCTGCAGGAGTGTTCTGCCTGTCTCCTTGTCTTCTGAGTTGTCCTCTTCCCCCGAGCTACATACCCACTCACCCAGCTTCCAGAGTGAGCTTCCTAAAGTGCAAGTCTTGTCATCTCACTGTCACGTCTGCAGCCTTGAGGGGCTCCACATGACCTGTATGCATGGTATAAAAGGCCCCTGAGCCGGTTTGGGAGAGTTAGGAGTAGAAGAGATTTGTTAGGGGATAGCATCTGTGAAAGGTAAAGGTGAAAAAATTGGGATTGGGCAGGGATGGCCTCAGACTCTCCATTTTGGTCAATCCAAGCGAGAGCTCCAGAGCAAAGATTGCCTGTTAGAATATTCCTGTATTGGGCAGAAATAGCCTTAGTATGCTCACCGTGCTTAGTCATCGGCTGAAGACTGCCTGCAAAGTGTGTGGCCTCAGCTCAGACGCCACAAGTCCTGATGGCACTACAACTGGCAGCTGAAGGTGCACTGTGTTCCTCACAGCTGAAGGGAGATCTGAGCAGCAAGTCCCTGTAAAGCCAGGTCAAGTCCTTTGACTTCTTCCCCAGCATTATCTTCTCTTGAACAATACATTCTATTCTGTACAGTCTTTCAAGTTCCTTGAATATGAATGTTGTTTTACACCACCATGCTTTTACACTGACTTTTCCTTCTCCTTTGAATACCCTTCCCTCTACTTCTGTGCCTGGAAAAGTGTTACCAAAAGTCAGCTCAATTGTCGTAACCATGATGCTGTCCCTGCCTCTCAGTCATGAATCCACATCTTCTCTGTCAAACGCTTCCTAAGTCATCACTCTGCGCTGTATTTTGGTTTTTCTTCTAGACAGTGGGACCCATTTTTAAAGTAATTTGTTCAGCACACCTTGCCTAATGAGGTTGGTATTAAATAAATGCTTGTTGTATTGAGTTGAATGAAAAGATGAAAGAACTCTCATCACCCATCAGAAATTAGGGTTATTTTGTTTTTCAAAGGGCAAAAGAAGATTTTCCCTTTATTGTCACCTTACTATGGGCTTCAGAATTCCCTGGTGGCACAAATGGTTAAGCGCTCAACTACCAGGTGAAAGGTTGATGGTTTGAATCCACCCAAAGGCACCTAGAAATACAAGCCTCGCAATCTGCTTCCCAAAGGTCACAGCCTTGAAAATCCTATGGAACAGTTTTACTCTGCACACGTGGGGTTGCCATGAGTTGGAATCTTCTTGGTGGCAACCAAAAACAACAGCAACGATGACAGGCTTTGACTGTGGATTAGCTTTTAGTATAAATGATAAACCTATGATCTGCTTTGAGGAAAGTGCTGTTCTCAGATATGTAAGACCGCAAGGTGCTGCAGGAATGAAACACTGTCACTTGCCTGACTAGGATAAAGTGATGGAGCCCGGGTGTAGGAAGATGGGAGAGACAACCAGTGAATCTGGGAAGGTGTAGGCCTGCCCACCACAAGTATGGAATATCCTTATTAAATTGAGCCTGTTTTCATCTTGGACAAGCACTTGTAGAAAACACTTGTGAATAAATATGTAATGTGTGCAAGATATTGATGGCTTGTTCTTTGGTACAGTTTGAACACTTCTGAAGATGAAGCAAGTGAAAGTGAATCTGTAAAAAACCGTGCAAAAAAGGTATGTAGAAATGTTCGCTATTCTACCTTAATTTGTAGGATATACCATATTTAGGTACAAATAAATCTGTAGCAATATTTTTCATAGAGAAGGAATATTAGTTGTGTTTCAGAAGAAAACACTTTGATTATAAAAAGGGAGGTATTTTATATCTGAAAGTGTTTCTTATTGAAGAGGCATCAAATCTCTTATGTACCTTTTCAGTTTTCATAGTATTCTTTTAACATGGTTCGGTTGTAATTTATAAAGGCAGAGTGAACTGTTGAAAATACTTACTTGGAGCTTCTTAATCCAGGTTTTCCTTCCTATCCATTAGTGATGTTGCCATCTTCATAGTATAAAGGGTATGTTCCCATCATGTTTGATATTGAAGTTGAGAACTGTGGACCTTATCGTTATTTACTATTGCATTAAAAATTGTAAGCATTTGCATATCCTAAACCAGTAATGCTGTTTTCTTGACATAGCTAAGAAGAAAAATCAAGCGCATTATTGATGAATCTGAAAGCACTGAAAAAAGTGATGTAACAAGAGATAAGCCAGCTGAGAAAAGTACACAGCAACGTGAAGCTATTCCAGCTATGGCATCTTCAGAGCTTTCGGAGAAACCAGCTAAATCGGTCACTCCTAAAAAAATAAGGCCTCTTAATGCCCAGTCCTCTGTAGAAAAGGAGACCTGGGCAACGGAAAGTCGACAGGTAAGAGAGTACCTGCCATTCTCTTGGAGTGGAAAGAAAAAGTTTATTGACGAATGTTTGGGAGTGTTTTCTCTCTTTCCTTTACTCTTTTTAAAAGATAAATTTGCTATTTACAATCTGCTGTTTAATGGGCTCAGTGGTGATCCCGAAAGATATGTCCACATCCTAATTCCTGGAATCTGTAAATGTTATATTTGGGAAAAGTGTCTTTGCATATTTTATTAAGTTAAAGATCCTGACATGAGAAGATTATCCTGGGTTTTGTGAGTGTGCCCTAAATGGCACCACAAGTAGATGGGTGGAGAGAGATGAGGTGGACACACAGAAGAAAACGATGTGATGACAAAGGCAAAGATTGGAGTGATACAACCACAAGCCGAGGAATGGCATTGCCACCAGAAACTGGAAGATGCAAGGAATGGATTTTCATCTAGAGTCCCATAGGGAGTATGGTCCTGTCGACATCATAATTTTGGCCCACTGAAATTGATTTTGGACTTCTGAGATCCAGAGAGGATACTTTTTTCTTGTTTAAGCCCCCAAGTTTGTGGTAATTGCTACAGAAGCCACAGGAAACCAATATACCATTCCGTGGCTCGTTCTTTTCAGCTATGTGCTTTTCAGTTCTAGAATTTCCATTTGGTTCTCCTTTAATAGTTTGTTTCTCTGCTGAGATTCTCTATATGGTAATGTTGAGTCATTAAGACTATAATTCTCTTTACTTCTTTGAAAATATTTATGATATGTCCTTCTTTAAAGTCTGTGTTTTCTAAATCCAATATCTGGGCCACCTGGGAGTCAGTTTCTACTGACTGCTTTTTTTTTTTCTTTTTTTTAGGTTAGTTGACTTTTTCTTTACATAATTTTTAGCGTACATTAGATGAAGGTTTACAGACAGACAAGTCTCATTAAACAGTCAGTACACACATTGTTTTGTGGCATTGGTTAACAACCCCATGATATGTAATCACTCTCCTTTCTCAACCTTGGGTTCACTATTACCAGCTTTCTTGTTCTCTCCTGCCGTGTAGTCCCTGCCCCTGGGTAGGTGTGCTGCTTTAGTCTCGTTTTGTTTTATTGGCCTGTCCAGTCTTCAGCTGAAGGGTCAACCTCAGGAGTGACCTCATTACTGAGCTGAAAGGGTGTCCGGGGGCCGTATTCTTGGGGTTTCTCCAGTTTCTGTCAGGCCAGGAAGTCTGGTCTTTCTTTTTTGAGTTAGAATTTTCTAATACATTTTTCTTCAGCTCTGTCCAGGACCCTCTATTGTGATCCTTGTCAGAGCAGTCAGTGGTGGTAGCCAGGTACCGTCTAGTTGTACTGGATCCAGTCTGGTAGAGGCCGTGGTAGATGTGGTCCATTGGTCCTTTGAAATAATCTTTCCCTTGTATCTCTAGTTTTCTCCATTCTTCCTTGCTCCTGAAGGGTTTAGACTAGTGGAGTTTTCTAAATGGCTGCTCACAGGCTTTTAAGACTCCAGACACTACTCACCAAAGTAGAATGTAGAACATTTTCTTTATAAACTATGTTATGCCAATTGAGATAGATGTTCCCCGAGCCCATGGTTCCCACAGCCCTCAACCTAGCAATTCAGTCCCTCAGGAAGTCTGGATGTGTCTATGGAGCTTCCATAACCTTGCCATATACAAGTTGTGCTGTCTTCCTCAGTATTGTGTACTCTTACTCTTCACCAACGGGTATTGTCTATTTAGTGTGTTTTCATTCCCATGCCTCCCCTCCTTCGTAACCATCAAAGATTGTTTCTTTTTGTGTGTAAACCTTCTCATGAGTTTTTACAGTAATTGTCTCATAGAATATGTGACCTTTTGTGATTGGCTTATTTCACTCAGCATAATGTCCTCCAGATTCACCCACGTTATAAGATGCTTCACAGATTCATCATTGTTCTTTATCGTTGCATAATATTCCATTGTGTGTATGTACCACAGTGTGATTATCCATTCATCTGTTGATAGGCATCTAGTGTCATGGATTGAATTGTGTCCCCCAAAAAATATGTGTCAACTTGCTTAGGCCATGATTCCCATTATTGTGTGAGTGTCCTCATTTGGCGATTGTAATTTTATGTTGAGAGGATTAGGGTGGGATTGTAACACCACCCTTACTCAGGTCACCTACCTGATCCAAGGTAAAGGGAGCTTCCCTGGGGTGTGGTCTGTACCACCTTTTATCTCTCAAGAGATAAAAGTAAAGGGAAGCAAGCAGAGAGATGGGGACCTCATACCACTAAGAAAGCAGCACCGAGAGCAGAGCACGTCCTTTGGACATGGGGTCCCTGCACCTGAGAAGCTCCTTGACAAGGGGAATATTGAAGACAAGGACCTTCTTCCAGAGCCAACAGAGAGAGAAAGCCTTCCTGTGAAGCCGACACCCTGAATTTGCACTTGGAACCTTCTAGACTGAGAAAATAAATTTCTCTTTGTTAAAGCCATCCACTTGTGGTATTTCTGTTATGGCAGCACTAGATGCCTAAGACATCTAGGTTGTTTCCATCTTTTTGCTGTTGTGAACAGTGTTACAGTGAATCTGAATGTCCATGTGTCTATTCGTGTGATGACTCTTAATTCTACAGGATATAGTCCTGGGAGTGGGATTGCTGGATCATATGGTTTTTCTATTTCTAGCTTTCTAAGGAAGCACCATATTGTTTTCCAGAATGGTTGTATCATTTCTCATTCCCACCAGTAATGCATAAGATCTCCCCACAGCCTCGCCAGCATTTGTTATTTCCTGTTTTTTTGATTTGTGCCAGTATTGCCAGGGGGAGATGGGATCTCACTGCGATTTTAATTTGAATTTTTCTAATGGCTAGTGATCACAAGCATTTCCTGTGTCTGTTGGGAGCTTGAATGTCTTCTTTAGTGAAGTGTCTGTTCATTTGCTTTGCTGATTTTTTAACTGGATTGTCTTTTTGTTATAGGGGTGTTGGATTTTCTTGTAGATTTTAGAGATAAGACCTTTGTATGATTTGTAATCGCCTTTTTTTTTGTCCCCAGTCTGTAGGTTCACTTTTTATCTTTTGCTGAAATCTTTTGATGAGTAAAAGTGTTTAATATTTAGAAGATCCCGGTTATCAGCTTATCATCTGGAGTTTGTGTGTTGTTGGCTGTGGTTTGTATCTTGTTAATGCCTCGTATTACGGCCTGTAGTGTTGATCCTGTTCTTTCATCTATGAACTTCATGGTTTTTGGCTTTATATTTAGGTCTTTGATCCATTTTGAGTTGGTTTTTGTGTATGGTGTGAGGTATGGGTTCTGTTCCATTTTTCTACAGAATGGACATCCAGTTTGGCCAGCACCATTTGTTTAAAAGGCTGTCTTTCCCCCATTTGATAGACTTTGGGCCCTTGTCAAAGATAAGGTGACCATAGGTGGATGGATTTACGTCTGGGTTCTTGATTCTATTCCATTGGTCAATGTGTCTGTCATTGTACCAGTACCAGGCTGTTTTGACACCTTAGCTGTATAGTTGGTTCTGAGGTCAGATAGTGTCAGTCCTCCTACTTTATTCTTCATCTTCAATAGTGCTTTGATTATCCGAGGCTACTTCCCGTTCCATATATAAAGTCAATGATTAGTTTTTCCATCTCTTTAAAGAATGTTGTTGATATTTGGATTGGGAGTGCATCGCATTTATAAATCACTCTGAGTAGGTTTATCATTTTCACAATGTTGATTTTACCTATCCATGAGCATAGTATGTTTTTCCATTTACGTAGATCTCTTTTGGTTTCTTGCAGTAGTGTTTTGTGTAAGTCCTTTACATCCTTGGTTAGATTTATTCCTAAGTATTGTATTTTTTTAGGGATTGTTATAAATGGTATTGTTTTCCTGATTTCCTTTTCATTGTTCTTTTTGTTGGTGTATAGAAATCCAACTAATTTTTGTATGTTTATCTTGTATCCTGCTAGTCTGCTGAATCTTTCTATTTAGTTCCAGTAGTTTTCTCGTGGAGTCTTTGGGTTTTCTATGTATAGTATCATGTGACCTGCAAATAAGGACAGTTTAACTTCTTCATTACTGATTTGGATGCCCTTTATTTCTGTTTCTTGCCTTATTGCTCTAGCTAGAACTTCAGCACACTGTTGAATAGGACTGGTGACAAAGGGCATCCTCGTCTTGTTCCTGTTCTCAAGGGGAATATTTTCATCCTCTCTCCATTAAGAATAATGTTGGCTGTTGGTTTTACATAGATGCCCTTCATTATGTAGAGAAATTTCTCTTCTGTACCTATTTTATTGAGAGTTTTTATCAGGAATGGATGTTGGACTTTGTCAGATGCCTTTTCTGTGTTGATTGAGATGATCTTGTGATTCTTTTCTTTCCTTTTATTTATGTGGTGGATTACACTGACTGATTTTCTAATTCGAATCATCCTTGCATACCTGGTATGAATCGTGCTTGGTCATGGTGTATTATTTTTTTGATATGCAGAATTCTATTGGCTAGAGTTTTGTTGAGAATTTTTGCATCTATATTCATGAAAGATATTGGTCTGTAATTTTTTTTTTTTTTTTGTGGTGTCTTTGCCTGGTTTTGGTATCAGGGTTATGCTGGCTTCATAGAGTGAATTTGGAAGTATCGCTTCTGTTTCTAAATTCTGAAATAGTTTGAGTAGTACTGGTGTAAACTCTTCTCTGAATGTTTGGTAGAATTCTTCAGTGAAGCCACCTGGGTCAGGGCTTTTTTTCTTGGGACTTTTTTAAAATTATTTTTCAACCTCTTCTCTTGTTATGGGTCTGTTCAAATTTTCAGCATCATTTTGTAGGTAGTGTGTTTCTAGAAATTTGTCCATTTCCTCTAGGTTTTCTAATTTGATGCAGGATGGTATTTCATAATACTCTGTTACGGTCCTTTTTATTTCAGTCGCGTCTTTTGTAATGTCCCCGATTTCGTTTCTTACTTGAGTTATTTGCATTATTTTCTGGTTTCCTTTTGTCAGTTTGGCCAGTGATTTGTCAATTTTGTTGATCCTTTCAAAGAACCAACTTTTGGTTTTGTTGATTGTGTTGCTTTTCTATTCTCTATCTCATTTATTTCTGCTCTGATCTTTATTATTTCCTTTTTTCTGGTGGCTTTGGGTTTCTTCTATTGTTCTGTTTCTGTTTGTTTCATGTTGTGTAGCTAATGTTTTGATTTTATCACTTCTTTTTTGATGTGTGCATCTATTGCTATAAATTGACCTCTGAGGACTGCCTTTACTGTGTCCCAAAGGTTTTGGTATGATGTGTTTTCATTCTCGTTTGATTCTAGGAATTTTTTTATTCCATCTATGATTTTTTTCTATTTCCCAGTGGTTTTTAAGCAGAGTGTTACTCAGTTTCCATGTTATGGATTTTTTTTTTTTTCTTTGCTCTTCCTGTTGTTTATTTCTACTTTGATGGCATTGTGGTCAGAGAAGATACTTTGTATTACCTCAGTGTTTTCAATTTTGTTGAGGGTTGCTGTGTGGCCTAAGATGTGGTCTATTCTGGAGAACATGCTATGTGCTTTGGAAAAGAATGTGTACTTTGCAGCTGTTGGGTGGAGTGTTCTGTATATGTCTTTGAGGTCAAGTTGGCTGCTTGTGCCGTTTAGCTCCTCTGTATCTTTGTTGAGTTTCTCTCCAGATGTTCTGTTCCTTTCCTGAGAGTGGTGTGTTGAAGTCTCCTCCTGTTATTGTGGAACTGTCAGTTTCTCTTTTCAGTGCTGTTAGTTTCTTTTATTGTTTTGGAGCCCTGTCGTTGAGTGCATAGATGTTTCTTATGGTTAAGTCTTCATGATGAATCATCCCTTTGATAATTATATAGTGTCCTTTGTATTTTAGGGTGGATTTTGCTTTAAAATCTGTATTATCTGCGATTAGTATTGGCACTCCTGCTCTTTTGTGGTAGTTATTTGCTTGATATATTTATTTCAATTTTTTTATTTTTAATAAATTTATATCATTGTTTCTGAGGTGTTTCTGTTGTAGACAGCATATTGATGGATTTTCTTTTTTATCTGTTGTTTCACACTTTGCCTCTTTATTGGTGCATTTAGGCCATTTACATTCAGTGTAATTACTGATAGGTGTGACTTTATTGTTGTCATTTTGTGGTGCTAGCATTTTCTTTGTTCCTCTTACTCTCCTGTGCTGAATTCCTTTTGTTTGTGAATTTTTTAATTTTTCTGTTTTTATTGAGACTTTATGTTTTTTTCCCTTATTTTGATGAGTAAGTTTGTTAACTTTTTCTGTGGTTACCTTGAAATTTATCCTTATCTTTCTAGGTTTAAAATAGCCTATTATTACTTGATATCACCTTGCCATCCTCTCCATTAGAAAGCTCTATACCTATACCATTTATTCACTCTGACGTTGTTATCATTTGCAGTTTAACCTTTCTAGTTCCCTGTTATAAATCTTTTGGTTTTCGATAGTCCTTGAGACTTCATTTCCTAGGTTGGTATCTGGCTGGTACAGTCTTGCCTCCTAGATTCAGGCTGTGGTCTGATGTTTGTTCTCAAACTGAAGGACCCCCTTAATAATTCTTTTAAGTTTGGTTTGTTTTTACATATTCCCTTAATTTCTGTTTATCTGGAAATGTCCTAATATCACCATATTTGAATGAGAGTTTTGCAGGATATATTATTCTGGGTGGCGATTTTTTTTTTCTTTCAAGGTTTTATACATGTCATCCCATTGCCTTCTTGCCTGCATGGTTTCTGCTGGATAGTCAGAGCTTAGTGGTATTGTTTTTCCTCTGCATGTGACTTTTTGTTTTTCTTGAGCCACTCTCAGGATTTTTTGTTGTCTTTGGTTTTAGTGAGTGTGATTATGATATGTCTTAGTAATTTTCTTTTGAGGTCTATCCTACGTGGGGTTCGTTGAGCTTCTTGGATGGTCAGCTTTTCATCTTTTGTGATGTTAGGGAAGTTTTCTGTCATCAATTCTTTAATGGTCCACTGTGTGTTTCCCATTTCTTCCCCCGTTCTGGAACTCCGATCACTCGCTAGATTTTGCCTTTGATTGTATCTCGCATAATTATCAGCGTTTCTTCATTTTTCTTCATTCTTTTTCTGATTTTTCCTCAGAGTTGTATACAAGTGCTTGTCTTCAGTTTGGCTGATCCTGTCTTCCATTGTTTCACACTTGCTCCTCTGCCCATCTATGACACTGTCCATTTCTGAAATCTTGTTTATCTTTTGGATTTCTAATTGTTGTTTTTGTATGATTTCTAGTTTTGAATTTATTTTGGCATTTTGTACCTGTATTTTCCTGAATTCTCCTTTTTTTGTCTGTATTTTCCATGAATTTGTCTGTTTTCTTCATTTCTGCCTGCTTTTTGCTTCACCTCTTGGATAGCTCTGAATATTAGAGATTTAAATTCTCTGCCAGGTAGTTCTAGTGCCTTTTCTGCTACTGGAAAGTCATCTGGTATTTTATTTTGCATGCCTACTGGAACCATCCTATCCTGTTTTTTTTTAATGTGTTTTGATATTGTCTGCTGTCTTCAGGACATTCAGTAGTTATTTGGTTATCGATTATAGGTGTTTGTTTCATCCTGCTTTTTTGGGTTTTTTTGTTTATGTCTGAGCAGGTGGGCTGTGTGTTGTTCGTTGTTTACTTGTATGTGGTCACAATACTTTTCACATCCTTCTCCAGTGAGCAGGGCCAGTCAGTCAGCTGTGGTGCAGCAGGGCATGTCCAGCTGAAGGGGAGGGGCCGGGGTGGGTTGTTTGGGGCATGTACTAGGGCCAAATGGCAGGCCAGGAATTAGTGCTGGGCAGGTTCTGGTAGGCCATGCCATGCTGCTCGGGGGTGTGATGTTCAGCGCATGGTGCAGGTAGGCAGGAAGGAGGGGGAGGCTGTGATGTTGGAGCTAATACGGGTATGGGGAAGAGGAGAGACAGGAGAGAGAAACAGGAACCAAAAACAAAGAAACAACAAAAAAGTGCTTAGGGAGCTTGCCTTTGGAGTGGAGAGATGAGAAACCAAGAAATGGAGAAAAACAAAGAGGAAGAAAAAAAGGGGAATAGAAAAAAAATAACTAGACAAAAATTTGGAAGCAAAGGAAAGCCCCCAGGGTCCCACTGGTACGGCTGCAAAAGCCGGAGACTTGGCTCCCAGGCTGCACAGTATAGCCTGGTTAGAGGGGGTGTAGATGTGACACCACGCCAGGTTTTTAGGAGACAGGAGAGGAAGGTAAGTGTAGAGAGACGAGAACTGAGAAATGAAGAAAGAGAGAAAGGGAGGGAGGGAGAGAGAGAGAAGGAAGGAGGGAAAAAAAGAAAAGAGTAATGCCCCCAGGGATCTCACCCGCACAGCTGTGCAGATTGAGGAGTGGCTCCTAAGCCCTTCAGTGCAGCCCAGCTAGAAGAGGCTCCCAAGCCATGAAAAGAAAACAAATAGAGCAAAAAAGGCCTCAGGGATCCCGCCAATGTGTGGTCTGGGGAAGTGGTTCTATGTTCGAGTGTTGCTTCACAGCCTTTCAAGAGGAAGCAAAGATGGCACATGGATCCAGGGGTTCAAGAGAAAGGAGGGGGAGGTAACAGGAGGCATGGAAGAAACCAATAGGACTGGAGAAAAGCAACACCAGCAACAAACAAGTGGCATGCAGCGTGGCTGCGGTGAATCCAGGCAGCCCAGGGCTGAAGCAGTTGTCTCTGGGCCAAGAGACTGTGGCGAGCAGGAAGCAGAGGAGCCCGAAGATGAGGGGAGGGGGAAGAAGGATGGGGATTAGGAAAGCCTATATCGCTAGTTACCGGGTGCTCTGTCTCCTGCTGGGAAATTTGTGAAGCTGCTTTCCTGTACTCCCTGTCCACCGATCTGTAATGTGATTGGGGTGAATCCAAGGGCACAGATGCTGCACTTTGCCACCTATCAAGCCACTGCTGCCAGCCAGGAAGCATGGAGGTAGAGCAATGGGGAGAAGATGCAGGTGGGAAAGCATGTATCGCTGGTCACCAGGTGCTCTGTCTCCTGCTGGGAGCCTGTGAAGCTGCTTTCCCATGCTCCCTGTCCACCAGTCTCCAATAGGAGTCCAAGAGGGCAGATCCATGGTGTGCTAGCTGTTAGGGGTCCTCTGCATACATCTCTCCTCGCTCTCTTGACTCTGTCAATTTCTTACTCCATATGGTGTTTGGCTGAGTTCTTTCTCTCTTCATTTGACACTTTGTTTTCCAGGACTGGCATTTGTCTCTCTTTTGCTTAGTTTTTCGGCTCTTTACTGTGGAGGGATGGCATGGTGATTCTGTCTGTGGCACCATGTTGGCTGGAAGTACTCTGCTTTTTTTTCTTGACTGTTAGGTGCTTTCAAGTCGGTTCCAACTCATAGTGATCTATGAGTACAGCAGAATAAACACCGCCCAGCCTTGTGCCATCCTCACAGTCGTTGCTGTTTGAGCCCATTGTTGTAGCCACTGAGTCAGTCCATCTCGTCAAGGGTCTTTCTCTTTTTCGTTGCCCCTCTACCAAGCATAACGTCCTTCTCCGGGACTGGTCCCTCATGATAATACATCCAAACTATGTGAGACAAAGTCTCGCAATCCTTGCTTCTGAGGAGCACTCTGGCTATACTTCTTCCGAGACAGGTTTGTTCATTCTCCTGGTAGTCCATGGCGTATTCAATATTCATCACCAACACCATAATTCAAAGGCGTAAATTCTTCTTTGGTCTTCTTTATTCGTTGTTCAGCTTTCGCATGCATATGAGGCGATTGAAAATACCATGGCTTGAGTCAGGCACACCTTAGTCTTCAGAATGATACCTTTACTTTTGAACACTTTAAAAAGGTGTTTTGCAGCAGATTTCCCAGTGCAATGTGTCCTTCGATTTCTTGACTGCTGCTTTCATGGGCCTTGATTGTGAACCCAAGTAAAATGAAATCCTTGATAACTTCAGTCTTATCTGCAGTTATCATGATGTTGCTTACTGGTTCAGTTATGAGGATTTTTGTTTTCTTTATGTTGAGGCATAATCCATACGGAAGGCTGCAGTCTTTGATTTTCACCGGTAAGTGCTTCAAGTGCTCTCCACTTTCAGCAAGTAAGGTTATGTCATCTGCATATCGCAAGTTGTTAATGAGTCTTTCTCCAGTCCCAGCTCTGTGTTCTTCAGATGATTCAGCTTTTCAGATTATTTGCTCAGCACACAAATTGAGTAGATGTGGTGAAAGGATACAGCTCTGACTCATACCTTTCCTGGTTTTAAACCACTCAATATCTCCTTGTTGTGTTCGAAAAACTGCATCTTATTCTAAGTTCAGGTTCCATATGAGCACAATTAAGTATTCTGGGATTCCTATTCTTTGCAGCATTACCTGTAATTTGTTATGATCCACAGAGGTGTATGCCTTTGCATAGTCTATAAAACACAGGTAAACATCTTTCTGGTATTCTCTGCTTTCAGCCAAGATCCATCTGATTGCAGCAATGAAACCCTTTTCTTGACTTTGGGTCACATCTTCCTGTGTAACGTTTTTAATCCAGTATTTTTTAACAGCGTGAATAATGGTAGTTTGATTATTGGCTGATCATCTTGAACTTCTGTAGGCTTGGTTTTATCCTTTGTTAGGGTCAATATGTGGAAAGCCTAAGGTATTGATTTGAAAGCCTCTCTAACTCGGTGGGACTCAGCCTCCTAATTAATTTTCAGTTGCTGCATAAAAATGACCACAAACTTAATAGCTTAAAACACCATACATTATCTCATAGTTTTTTAGGTCAGAAGTCTGAGCACAGCTGGATTCTCTGCTCAGGGTCTCAGAAGGCTGAAATCAAGGTGCTAGCCAGGAGTGAAATCTCATCTGAGACTCTGGGTCCTCTTCCAAGCTTGTTCAAGTTGTTAGTAGAATTAACTTCCTTTCAGTTGTAGGATTGAAGTCCTTGTTTTCTCCGTGGCTATCAGTCGAGTATCCATTTCGTCTCTTAGAGGCTGCCTTCTAGTCCTAGTGACGTGCCCCTCTCGTAATACGGCGGCTTCTTCAAAGCCAGCAGGAAAATCACTTCAGTCTGCTGCAACAAAGTCTTAAATAATGTAACCTAAACTCACAGGTGCCACCCACACTCAGGGAGGAGAGGATTATACAAGTCATTGGGGACCATCTTAGAATTTTGTCTACCATAGCCTCCAATGTCTCTTGTCTCCCTGGTGGATCTTGTCAGAGATTGATTTTAAGCCTTGTTAGGATTCTAAGTGTAGGCCTTGCTTAAGGGCAGTGTTTCTTAACCTTTTTTCATTATTGTGCTCCCCAAGGAGTCTTTTTGGCATAGTGGTTAGGAGCTCAGCTGCTAACCAAAAGTTTGGCATTTCGAATCCACCAGCAGCTCCTTGGAAACCCTATGGGGCAGTTCTCCTCTGTCCTATAGGGTCACTATGAGTTGGAATCAACTCAGCGGCAATGGATTTTTATGATTAAGGAGTCTTTTTAGACGCTTTTTTCCCTAATCACCCACCCCTCCCAATTAAATTTAATACCACATACATACTGTATATTAGCTTATGTACTTGGGCGCTTTGCAGGGTCACAAACCATTGTAATATGTATGATTTTTTTGCACCCCTTCCCCCTACAAGAACCAGTTTTTGCCCCCTTGGAGGCAGTATCGCCCCTGTTGAGATTATATGCTCTAAGGTATATATGGTCCTTACCCCTAAAATGTGGCCTTTCTACTATCTCAGTTGAATAGATAGGTCTTAACAAAGTATTAATGAGGCCCCTGCATTCTCTGCATCCAGTTTTCCCCAGCACTGCTTTTCCTCTATCTTTTCTGTTCTTAATCTCATGATCGCCACTCTCTGGTAAACTTCATGTAGTCTCACTCTACACATGTGTAGCACAGTGCTTGATAAGGGAGTCTTGAGAAACGCTACATGGACTTCTGATGCTCCTCTCTGAGCAGCTTATTCCAAGGGCTTCAAATTCCCAGTGTCAGACCTCTGCCTTCTCAGCTGAGGATAATCACAGTGCTCTGCTTAGACTCCAGTTTGCTGTGCTACTATCAGGAAATTGTCCCCAGGCAGAGCAGGAGGTCATTCATGGGGTTTACCTTATCAGTCTGTGTTGCCTGTTGTCTGATGCCTGTATGAAATTGCCATATTTCCCTCCTGTATTAGGGTTTTCCAGAGAAACAGAACCAGTAGGAGATGTGTATTTGTGTATATATACATGTAGAGAGAGAGAAATTTTAAGGAATTGGCTCATGTAGTTGTGGGGTCCAGCAAGTTCAACATCCATAGGTCACGTGGAAGGCTGGAAACGCCAGCAGTCTTGAGCCCGAAATCTGGGCCAAGCAGGCTGGAAACTCTGGCAGGATCTGTGTCACAGCCTTGAGGCAGAATATATCTCCTTTGGAAAACCTCAGTTTTTGCTCTTGAGGCCTTTAACTGATTGGATGAGACCCACTCACATTGTGGAGAGTAATCTACCTTATTTAAAGACAACTAATTGTAAATATTACTCATATATGACTACATTTATAGTATATCTAGACTTGTGTTTGAACAATTGGAACCTAGTCAAGTTAACACATAAAATTGACATCACACACCCAGTTTTAGGGTTGTTTATGGCAAGAGAACAAGTCTAAAAGCTGTTCCTTCATCGTTCCTGAAAGGAGAAATTTGAGCTTCAATAATAAAAGTTCAGCTTCCTCCCAAACGAGAATTTTTTAAGTTGACTGAAAGTTTTGTTTATTTTTTATATAACAAAGTTATTTAATTTTCACAGTGTTTTCTTATGTTTAATTTAGATGATTCCTTTGCATAATTCAACTAATACATTAATTTAGAACTAAATGAGAATTCCCCACATGTCTGTCAAGTTTGTCATACTGTGGTGGCTTGCGTGTTGCTGTGATGCTGGAAGCTATGCCGCTAGTATTTCAAATACCAGCAAGGTCACCCATGGTGGACAGGTTTGAGTTGAGCTTCTAGACTAAGACAGACTAGGAAGAAGGACCTGGTGGTCTACTTTTGAAAAAAACTAGCCATTGAAAATGTTATGGATAGCCGTGGAACGTTGTCTGATATAGTGCCCAAAGATGAGACCCTTAAATTGGAAGGCACGAGAAAAATCCAACTGGGGAAGAGCTACCTCCTCAAAGTAGAGTCTACCTTAATAACGTGGATGGAGTCAAGCTTTCGGGACCTTCATTTGCTGATATGGCACAACTCAAAATGAGAAGAAACAGCTACAAACATCCATTAATAATAGGAACGTGGAATGTACAAAGTATGAATCTAGGGAAATTGGAAATTGTCAGAAATGAAGTGGAATGCATAAATATTGATATCTTAGGCATTCGTGAACTGAAATGGACTGGTATTGGCCATTTTGAACTGGACAGTCATATGGTATACTGTGCCAGGAATGACATAATGAAGAGGAGTGACGTTACATTCATTCTCAAATAGAACATTTCAAGATCTATCCTGAAATATGCTGTCAGTGATAGGATAATATCCCTAGGCCTACAAGAAAGACCAGTTAATTCAACTGTTACTCAAGTTTACACACCAACCACTAATGCCAAAGATGAGAAAATTGAAGTTTTTACGATCTTCTGCAGTCTGAAGTTGATCAAATGTACAATCACGATTCATTGATAATTACTGGTGATCGGAAGGCGAAAGTTGAAAATAAAGAAGGAATAGTAGTTGGACAATATGTTGATAGAAACGATGGTGGAGAGTGCATGATAGAATTTTGAAAGACCACTGACTTCTTTATCGCAGATAACCTTTTTTCACCAACATAAATGGCAACTATACATGTGGACCTCGCCAGATGGAATACACAGGACTCAGACTATATGAAGGAGGAGATGGAAAACTCAACATCATCAGTAGAACAAGACCAGGGGCCGACTGTGGAGCAGACCATCAACTGCTCATATGCAAATTCAACTAGAAGCTGAAGAAAATTAAAACAAGTCCATGAGAGCCAAAATAAGACCTTGGGTATTGTCTTAGTTATCTAGTGCTGCTGTAAGAGAAATACCACAAGCAGATGGTTTTAACAAACAGGAGTTTATTCTCTCACATTCCAGTAGGCTGGAAGTCTGAATTCAGGGCACCAGATTTAGGGGAATGCTTTTTCTCTCTGTTGTCTCTGGAGGAAGGTCCTTGTCATCAGTCTCCCCTGGACTAGGAGCTTCTCTGCTCAGCAACCCCGGGTCCAAGGGATACGCTCTGCTCCTGGCACTGCGTTCTTGGTGGTAAGAGGTCCCTTGTCTCTCTGCTCCTTTCTCTCTTTTTTTTTTATCTCAAAAGAGATTGGTTCAAGACGCAATCCAGTGTTGTAGATGGAGTCCTACCTCATTAACGTAATTGCCATCTATCTTGCCTCATCAATATCAGAGGTGGGATTTACAACACATAGGAAAATCACATCAGGTGATGAAATGGTGAATGATCAGACTGTACTGGGAATCGTGACCTAACCAAGTTGACAGATATTTTGGGGGTACACAATTTGGCCCACGACAGGTATATCCAACCTGAATTTAGAGATCATCTTGAGATTAAATTTGATGTGTTGAACACTAGTCACTGAAGACCAGATGAGTTGTGGGATGACATCAACTACATCATACATGAAGAAAGCAAAATGTCATTAAAAAGACATGAAAGAAAGAAAAGACAAAAATGAATGTCAGAAGAGCCTCTGAAACTTGCTCTTGAATGTAGAGTAGCTAAAGTGAAAGGAAGAAACAGTAAAAGCTGAACAGAAGATTTCAAAGGGCAGCTTCAGAAGACAAAATGAAGTATTATAATGGAATGTGCAAAGACCTAGAGTTAGAAAGCCAAAAGGGAAGAACACACTAAGCATTTCTCAAGCTGAAAGAACTGAAGGAAAATTTAAACCTCGATTTGCAATATTGAAGGATTCTGTGGGGTAAATATTAAATGACACAGGAACCATCAAAAGAAGATGAAAGGGATACACAGAGTCACTGTACCAAAGAGATTTGGTTGACGTTCATCCATTTCAGGAGGTAACATATGATCGAGAACTGATGGTGCTAAGGAAGAATTCCAACCTCTACTGAAGGAATTGGTGAAAAACAAGGTTCCAGAAATAGAATACCAATTGAGATCTTTCAGCAAACAGATGCAGTGCTCAAAGTGCTCACTTGGCTATGCCAAGAAATTTGGAAGATAGCTACCTGAACAACTGATTGGAGGAAATCCATATTTGTGTCCATTCCAAAGAAAGGCAATCAGCAGAATGGGAATTATTGAACAATATTGTTAATATTATACACAAGTAAAATCTTGTTGAAGATCATTTCAAAAACGGTTGCAACAGTACATCAACAGGGAACTGCCAGAAATTTAAGCTGAATGCAGAAGAGATCGTGGAACAAGGGATATTATTGCTAATGTCAGGTGGATCTTGGATGAAAGCAAAGAATACCAGAAAGATGTTTACCTGTGTTTTAGTGACTATACAAGGGCATTCGACTGTATGGACCATAACGAATTATGGAGGACATTACAAAGAATGGGAATTTCCGAACACTGAATTGTGCTCATGCTGAACCTGTGCATAGACCAAGAGACAGTCATTTGAACAGAACACGGGGATACTGAGTGGTTTAAAGTCAGGAAAGGTATATGTCAGGGTTGTATCCTTTCACCATACTTAGTCTGTATGCTGAGCAAATAGAGAAACTGGACTATATGGTGAAGAACATGGCATCAGGATTGGAGAAAGAGTCATTAGCAACCTGCAGATGACGCAACATTGCTTGCTGAAAGTGATGAGGACTTGAGGCACTTACCAATGAAGATCAAAGACTACAGCCTTCAGTGTGGATTACATCTTAAAGAAAACAAAAATTCTCGCACCTGGACCAGTAAGCAACATTATGGTAAATGGAGACAAGATTGAAGTTGTCAAGGATTTCATTTTACTTGGATCCACAGTAAAAGTCCACGGAAGCAGCAATGAAGAAATCGAATGATGCATCGCATCGGACAAATCTGCTGCAAAAGACCGCTTTATGGTGTCGAAAGCAAAGATGGTCGCTTTAACGACTAAGGAGCACATGACCAAAGCTATTGAATTTTCAGTCACCTCATATGCACTTGAACATTGGACAATGAATAAAGACCAAAGAAAAACTGATGCCTTTGAATTATGGTGTTGGTGAAGAACATTCAGTATACCATGGACTTCCAGAAGAATGAATGAATCTGTCTTGGAAGAAGTACAGCCAGAATGCTCCTTAGAAGCAAGGATGGCATGACTTTGTCTCACACACTTTGGACCAGGAGGGACCATTCCCTGGAGAAGGACATCATGCTTGGTAAAGTAGAGGGTCATTGTAGAGGGTCAGTGAAGAAGAGGAAGACCCTCAACGGGATGGGTTGACACAGTGGCTACAACATTGGCATCAAGCATAACAATAATTGTGAGGATGGAACAGGACCTGGCAGTGTTTCGTTCTGTTGTACATAGGGTCACTTGAGTCGGAATCGACTTTATGGCACCCAACAACAACAGCAAATAAGAATTATAGCTAAAATATTAATTGACATAATAGATTCTTAATCTATATGTTTTAAGAAAAAAATTTTCTCAAATTAAAATCTATGCTTTTTTGTAGAAAATTCAGAAAAAGGGGAAGATGTCTCATGGCAAAGTGAAGAAATCAAGAAGTAAAGATGTAGACTCAGGTACAGAATTGTGCTTTATACTATGTTATTGATTCAGGAATTTCATTTTTTTTTTTTTAAATAAAAACCTTTATCTTAACATAAGTCGTAAGTATATAAAATTGGTGTTTCTAAAAATTAGGAATGTGTGACTTTGGAGTAACTTTATTTTTTTCCAATGTTATATCATGAAAATTTTCAACATACAGCAAAGGTGAAACAATTTTACAGTGAACAGTACAGTATACCCACCACCTAGATTTCACTGTTAACATTTTATTATACTTGCTTTATCACCTACCTAACCCTCCATTATCCATTTTAACGTCTGGTGCATTTTAACATAAGTTGGAGACATCAGTATGCTTTTCTCTGAAGTAATACAACATGCACATCACTAACTGGACTTCAGTGCTTGTATATAGTCTGTACATTTTACATACAATGAAGTACCCAGCTCTAAGGTGTATATTTGTTGAGTGTTGGGAAAGGTGAACACCTGTGTAACTGAAACCCTTATCAAGACATAGGCACTTACCATCATCCAGAATTCTCATGCCTCTTCCAAGTAGTTTCAGACCTTGCTAACTACTGTTTCTACATTTCTGTTTCACAAATTGCTGGTAGCAGAAACAACATTGGAGTGTTTACTACATGGCAGTCATTGTATGAAGTGTTTAATATCATTCTCTCTTTAATTCTTTTAATAAATCTATGAGGTGTAAATACTATTATTTTTACAGACGAGGAAACTGAGACTTAGATCAAAATTCTTGTTTGAAGTTGCACAGCCTTAAATGAGCTCAGCCATGTTTTAGGTAACAATCGATGCATGATAAACCACCTCAAAATCTAGTGATTTAAAATAGAGGTCAGAAAACTGGTGTGCAGTCCAATTTGCCCAATTTTAGCTCGTCACCTCTTTGAAAGTTGGGACACGGCTACATTCATTTTTTACATATTGCGTATGGCTGCTTTTGTGCTTAAATGGCAAAGTTGACTAGTTGGCCCACGAAGCCAAAAATATTTATTATTTGTCACTGAATTAAAATAGCTACCAGTTTATTGGTTTACAATTTGGATTCTACTCATTGGGCTGCATTCAGTTGATGGCTGAGCTGGGGTGGAAGGTCTGAAAAAGCTCCATTCATATGTCTGATTCCTTGGTGCACCTCTACGTGACCTCTTTTTTTCTCCATGTGGCTGGGTTGGTCTTCCTTATGGTTCGAGAGTCAGAATTTCACTTGACAGCTCAGTTCTAAGAGCGAGCATTTAAGGAGGCAAAAAACAGAAGCTGCAGATCTCTTGAGTCCTGGCCTTGGAAATTGTACAACATCACTCTGTCACATTCTGCTGGTCAAGCCAGTCACAGGGCCAGCCAAGATTGAAAAGGAAGGGAAATACAAGTGGCAGAGAATTTGTGGCTGTCATTAACAGCCCTGAATCGAGTTCAGGTCAGTGTGATTTGGAGATGAAGTCTCAATCAGTATGCTCATCAGTTTTGAGGTATTAAATGAGAAATTAGTTGTGGGAAGAGTGGGCTATACTACCAGTGCTTTTAGTTAACATACAAAAGATAATTTAGGTGTTAACCAGAAATTGACCGATAATAGCACCTTACAAATGTATAGTAATTTATTGTTTTGGGACATGCATTCACAGGTATTTTATTGCTCGAGTCCCACAGCAAACATAAAAGGTAGATTTTAACATGGTTTTTTTTTTTTCCCCCTTCCGTTTTACCTGTGAGGAAGCTGGGGCTCTTGAAGGTTAAGTAAATGATCTACCTGAGATCTTACGACTAGTAAGTAAAGAAGCTCAAAGCAGAACCGAGGTCCAGTGTATTTCCATATATTATCTTAACTATTTAAATTAATGTATCGAGTAATTGTGATGCATTCTAGAAGTGGCCTACCAGATAGGTTAGAATTCAGAAAATACAGTTAAAGGAGAAGAACTGTATCACCAGTCCTAGTATTGAGCAACAGCAGGCTACTAAATAAAGGCACAGCCAGGTAACCAAAACGCAGCATGTTTTGGGCTGCTTCAGCAAGGATGATAGGAAACCAAGGAAACAGCAGTGAGTGACAGAAGATGGGAGCTTGTGAGACTGTGTACTGGGATGGGAAGAAGAAAGTGTGTTTCCTCACGTTTCTTCGGCTATAGCTGTCTTTAGCAATTTGGTGGGAGTGCTTTAGGCTTTCAGAGCCCTGGACCAGAACCAAATTATGAATAATCTAAGTAAAAATGATTTTTTTTAATGTTCTAGATAGTGATATTTCCGACAGTGCATTTATTTGGTGTCTAGAAGGAAGGAAAACCAGTGACATCATGGAGTTAGATGTTGTTTTGTCTGCATTTGAGAAAACCCTCTCAGAGTATAAGTAAGTATTTTGTTATTGTGATATATGTACCTAATAAATTTCCCTTGAAGCACCACTTTTGCATATCACAGTTTTTGATATGTAATATTTTCATTGACATTCAATTTTAGGTATTTTGTACATTTTCTTGTAATATTTTCTCTAATCCTGAGTGATTTAGCATCGTGTCTTTAAATGTCCAAACGTGATTTTTAATTCATATTTTTGTGTTAACCTTCCATCTTAAATATGTTGTAATCAAATCATGGTCTGGTGATACCTTTTTTTTTTTTTAATTTTGAGACTTGCTTTACAGCCTAGCGTATGATCTTTGTGGAATCTCTGACTATTGAATCCGTGTATAATCAGTAATCAGTTTTTCCTGGTATGTCTGTCAGTTTTTGCTATGTATATTTTGAGGCTATTAGAAACATCATGTTTCAAATTCCTCTGTCTTGTGGATGGAACACTTTATAATTACGTAGCTGTTGAATTTAGTCCATTTACATCTATTGTAATTTCCAGTATATTTAGAATAGTATACTGATACATTGTTACTACCTCTTTGATTTTTTCTTCCACTTTTTAATGTTTTTAAGCCTTACTAGCTTTATAAAAAGGAGTCTCTGGGGTGTAAACAGTTAAGCGCTCAACTACTAGCTGAAAGTTTGGCGGTTTGAACCCACCCAGAGATCCCTGGGAAGAAAGGCCTGGCAATCTGCTTCCAAAACATCACAGTCTCAAAAACACCATGGAGCAGCTCTCCTCTGCACACACGGGGTCACTATGAGTCAGATAACTTTAAACAAAAAACCATGTATTTATAACTCCCCAGTAAAAAGATTAGAACTTTGGCATGCTCTGTTATCCCCTGGTCTCTTTTCCCTTACCCCTACCCTTAACCCCATCATGTTTAGATTGTCTGAACCAAAAACCAAACCCATTGCCATTGAGTCAATTCTGACTCAGAGCAACCCTGTAGGATAAAGTAGAACTGCCCATAGGGTTTCCAAGATTGTAATCTTTACAGAAGCAGACTGCCACATCTTCCTCCCCTGGAACAGCTGGTGGGTTCGGTTAACAGCCAAGCACTTAACCACCGCAGAGACTTATTTCTGGTTCAAGATAGATGAAATTTCTCCTTTTTTGTGTTGTCTCTGTAGTTTGTTTTTTTCCCCTAAGACAACAAACTTTACTAAGGTATTTCATCACTTGTACTTCATGTATTTCATGCAACATTCTCTGGATATGTCTCTTCCCTTATTTAAAACCTTGTTTTCAGTGTGGTTCTTTATGTTATAAAACTTTTGAACTCTTCCATTTATTTTAATCTTGCTCTTGAATGTGAATGCCAGTTTAGCTGGATATAATATTCTGGGTTCTAAATTATATCCTTGAATATTTTGAAAACTGCTCTTTTGCCCTTTGTTTTTGCATCTAGTGTTGGTTTTGGAAAATTTGATGTCAGTCTAATCTTTGTATATGATCTCCTCTTTCTCTCTGTAAGCATTAAAGAATATTTTGTCTTTGATATCCATAAATATCACTGTAATGGGCCTGGCATTTTAAATCTAAGGTTCTTTTTTTTTAATTCTAAGAATTAAAAATATTTTCGTATGTTCTGTTTTTATTCCTTTCTTTTTTTCTGGGACTACCTTTATCTGAATGATAGCTCTTTCTTTGTTCTTCTGGGAGAATTCCTCAATCTGGAAATTGGAAAGTTTGCTTATTTATAGCAGATGTATTCACTCTGCTGTTTATTTCATTTGTTGAGTTCTTTATCTAGCTGTTGTATTAGTTATCAGTTATATAGGGCTGTTATAACAGAAATACCACAAGCGGATAGTTTTAACAAAAAGAAATTATATACTCTCACAGCCTAGTAAGCTAGAAGGTCTGAATTCAGGGCGCTGGCTCTAGGGGAAGGCTTTTTCTTTCTCTGCCAGCTCTGGAGGAAGGTCCTTGTCATCAGTCTTCGCCTGGTCTAGGAGCTTCTCAGTGCAGGAACCCTGGGTCCAAAGGACATGCCCTGCTCTTGGTGCTGCGTTCTTGGTGGTATGAGGTCCCCACATCTCTCTGCTCTTTTAGAGATGGACTCAAGACACAACCTAATCTTATAGATTAAGCCCTGCCTTATTAACATAATTGCCTCTAATCCTGCCTCATTAATATCTTACAGGTAGGATTTACAACACATAGTAAAACCACATCAGATGGTAAAATGATGGACAATCACATAATATTAGGAATCATGGCCTGGCCAAGTTGACACACATTCTTGGGGGATACAATTAAATCCATAACAGCTTTTTTTTTTTTTTTTAAATATCTAATATTTCTGCTTGTTTCTTTGTTGTGTCTCTTGTTCATGTTTTATGCTGCTACTATCTTCCCTTAGAATTTTTATTCAGCGGAATTCAAATTACTGGGCCATCTATTCTAAAAATATCTTCTGCTGATCGAAACTAATACATTTTTATTCTGAGCTAGTTGTGTTCCTCCAGTGTTTTGTTGTTTCAGCCTGTGAGCTTATTTTCTCTTGAGGCTGTCAGCTTCTCTTTCAGACAGTGGGTACAAGTGAAGACCAAACCCCAGGCCTTGTCAGGTCCCATAAGTTCAGGGGAGGAAGTGAGTGAGCCCTTGGTGGAAGCCTTAATCACTAACCCCACAAAATAGCCTGTCAGATCAGGACTTCACCCTTTGCCCTCCAGAGAGAAGTAGCATTAACAGCAGATAGACTCCTTAGATTATCATTCTCTGCACCTGGGGGTTGGGCAGGGAAGGATGAGGCAACAACTGCCCAGAGTAAGTCGACTCTACCTGTTTTTTTCCAGCCCTCACATGTACAGCCCTGCTTTACTCTTGAGGACACAGGGGTAGAGGTCCATCCATGTTGCTACAGGTGTTGGGAGGCACTGTTGGTAAGAATCGGTGGTGGGGAAGAAAAGCAGGAGTCAGCATCAACAGCTCTTCTTGTGTTTTCATCCTTTACATCCCAGGCTACAGCTACCACAGACCAGTTCTAAACACCCCTCAGTGATTTTTCCACAACTTTCTCGGCCCCCCCCCCCTTTTTTTTTTCATTTTCCTATCTCCTCTGCATTGATCTTGGCTTCAGAACAGAGCCAGCCTGTCATGGTAACTCATTATTGTGGGAAGTGTCTGTTTTATTTATCTATACTGTATGTTCCCGAGCCAGTTTTCTGCTAAAATGGGTGTAAAAGTTCTCTTAACATACCTGTGTTAGTTTCCTAGGGCTCTGTAACAAAGTCCCACAAACACGTTGGCTTTATATCAGTAGAAATTTATTGCCATGCAGTTCTGAAGGCCAGAAGTCCAAATTAAGGGTGTTGGCAGGCCCATGCTTTCTTCCAGATCCTTCCTTTCCTCCTCTTTTCATCAGGGTTGTGTCTGTTGACCACACTTATTCAATCTGTATGCCGAGCAAATAATCCAAGAAGCTGGACTTCATGAAGAAGAACGGGGCATCAGGATTGGAGGAAGACTCATTAATAACCTGCGCTATGCAGATGATACAGCCTTGCGTGCTGCAAGTGAAGAGGACTTGAAGAACTTACTGATGAAGATCAAAGACTACAGCCTTCAATGTGGTTTACACCTCAACATAAAGAAAACAAAAATCCTCACAACTGGACCAATAAGTGGCATCATGATACACAGAGAAAAAAATTGAAGCTGTCAAGGATTTCATTTTACTTGGATCCACAATAAATGCCCATGGCAGCAGCAGTCAGGAAATCAAATGATGCATTGCATTGGGCAAATCTACTGCAAAATGTCTCTTTAAAGTGTTAAAAAGTAAAGGTGTCACTTTAAGAACTAAGGTGCGCCTGACCCAAGCCACGGTGTTTTCAGTCACCTCATATGAATGTGAAAGTGGACAATGAATAAAGAAAACCGAAGAATCAATGGCTTGATTTATGGTGTTGTCAAAGAATATTGAATATGCCATGGACTTACAGAACAAACCAATTTGTCCTGGAAGAAGTACAGCCAGAATTCTCATTAGAAGCAAGAATAGTGAGACTTCATCTCACATACTTTGGACATGTTGTCAGGAGGGAACAGTCCCTGGAGAAAGGCATCGTGCTTGGTAAAGTAGAGGGTCAGCAGAAAAGAGGAAGACCTTCAGTGAGATAGATTGACACAGTGGCTGCAACAATGGGCTCAAACATAGCAACGATTGTGAGAGGTGGCGCAGGACCAGGCAATGTTTCGTTCTTTCCGGTCTCTGTGAGTTGGAATCAACTGAATGGCACCTAACGACAACAACAGCTTCTGGTAGCCCCAGGCATTCCTTGGCTTGCAGCTATAGTACTCTAGTCTCAGCCTTTGGAAGACCATCTTCCGTATCATAAAAACATCAGTCGTATTGGATTAAAGCTGGAATTCTTCATTCATAGATTTTTTTGAATTTTTTTCTTTAATTCAGTGTGTTTGTCATGGATTGAATTATGTCCCCCCAAAAATCTGTGTATCAACTTGGTTAGACCATGTGTGGTTGTCCTCCATTTTTGATTGTAATTTTGTGTTGAGGGGATTAGGGTGGGATGACCTCCCTGATACAAGGTAAAGGGGGTTTCCCTGGGGTGTGGCCTGCACCACCTTTTATCTCTCAAGAGATAAAACAAAAGGGAAGCATGCAGAGAGTTGGGGACCTCACATCACCAAGAAAGCAGCACCAGGAGCAGAGCGCGTCTTTAGGACCTGGGGTCCCTGCACCTGAGGAGCTCCTCGACTAGGGGAAGACTGATGGCAAGGAATCTTTCTCCGTAACTGACAGAGAGAGAAAGCCTTTCCCTGGAGCTGAGACCCTGAATTTGGACTTGCAACCTACTAGACTGTGAAAATAAATTTCTCTTTGTTAAAGCCATCCACTTGTGGTATTTCTGTTAATGGCAACACTAGATGACTAAGACAGTGTTAGAATCAGTTATATCTGTATGCTTTTTTAAATTAAAATTTTTGAGATAATTGTGGATTCGTATGCAGTTGTAAGAAAAAATACAGAGACATTTGTGTACCCTTTAGATAATTTCCCCTAGTGGTAACACCTCACGAAGTTATAGTACAATATGTCAATCAGGATATTGACATTGATACAATCCACTGATCTTATTTAGATTTCCTGTTTTACCTGTACTCGTGTGTGTGTGCGCGTGCGCGCATGCGTGCGCTTGCAGGTACCAAACCAAACCTTTTGCTGTCAAGTTGATTCTGACTTACAGGACATTATAGGATACAGTAGAACTGCCCTCTAGGGTTTCCAAGGAGTGGGTGGTAGATTTGAACTGCTCACGTTTTGGTTAGCAGCTGAGCTCTTAACCACTATACCACTTGTTGTTAGGTGCCGTCGAGTCAGTTCCGACTCATAGTGACCTTATGCACAACAGAACAAAGCACTGCCCGGTCCTGCGCCATCCTTACAGTCTTTGTTATGCTTGAGCTCATTGTTGCAGCCACTGTGTCAGTCCACCTTGTTGAGGGTCTTCCTCTTTTCCACTGACCCTGTACTCTGCCAAGCGTGATGTCCTTCTCTGGGGCTGATCCCTCCTGACAACATGTCCAAGGTATGTAAGACGCAGTCTCGCCATCCTTGCCTCTAAGGAGCATTCTGGCTGCACTTCTTCCAGGACAGATTTGTTCGTTCTTTGTAATTTGATCATATGTTTAGGTTTGTATATCCACAGCTAGTCAAGATACAGAAGAGTTCCTTTATGTCCTTGAGTTCCCCTTTTCATAACTACACTGAAGTTTTTATAAATTCCCCTCTTGCATTCCATCCTTAACCCTTGTTGTTAGGTGCCGTCGAGTCAGTTCCAACTCATAGCAGCCCTGTGCACAACAGAATGAAACACTGCCTAGTCCTGAGCCATCCTTACAATCCTTGTTATGCTTGAGCTCATTGTTGCAGCCACTGTGTCAGTCTACCTCGTTGAGGGTCTTCCTCTTTTCTGCTGATCCTGTGCTTTGACAAGCATGATGGCCTTCTCCAGGGACTGACCCCTCCTGGCAACATGTCCGACGTATGTAAGACGCAGTCTTGCCATCCTTGCTTCTAAGAAGCATTCTGGTTGTACTTCTTCCAAGACTGGTTTGTTCGTTCTTTAGGCAGTCCATGGTACATACAGTATTCTTCGCCAACATTACAATTCAAAGGCGTCAACTCTTCTTCGGTCTTCCTTATTCATTGTCCAGCTTTCACATGCATATGATGCGATTGAAAATACCATGGCTTGGATCAGGCGCACTTCAGTCTTCAACATGACATCTTTGCTTTTTGACACTTTAAAGAGGTCCTTTGCAGCGGATTTACCCAATGCAATATGTCATTTGATTTCGTGACTGCTTCTTCAATGGGTGCTGATTGTGGATCCAAGTAAAATGAAATCCTTGACAACTTAAGTCTTTTCTCCGTTTATCACGATGTTGTTCATTGGTCCAGTTGTGAGGATTTCTGTTTTTTTTATGTTGAGGTGTAGTCCACACTGAAGAGTGCAGTCTTTGATCTTCATTAGTGCTTCAAGTCCTCTTCACTTTCAGCAAGCAAGGTTGTGTCATCTGCATAACGCAGGTTGTTAATGAGCCTTCTTCCAATCCTGATGCCCTGTTCTTCTTCATATAGTCCAGCTTCTCAGATTATTGGCTCAACATACACATTGAATAGGTATGGTGAAAGGATACAACCCTGACATGTACCTTTCCTGACTTTAAACCACTCAGTATCCCCTTGTTCTGTCTGAACAACTGCCTCTCATCTATGTACAGGTTCTTCATGAGCACAATTAAGTGTTCTGGAATTTCCATTCTTCACAATGTTATCCATAGTTTGTTATGATCCACACAGGTAAACATCCTTAACCCTTGGCAACCACTTATCTGTTCTTCCTTTCTATTGTTTTGTAATTTTAAGAATATTATAGAAATGGAATAATACAGTATGGAACCTTTTAGAATTGCTTTTTTTTGGTCAGCATAATTTCCTGGCGATGCATCCAAGCTGTTGGGTTATCAACTGTCTGTTCCTTTTTTCTTGTTGAGCAGTATTCTATGGTGTGGATGTTCCACAGTTGGTTTAATCATTCACCGGTTGACTACTTGTCACTTAAGTGGGAGACGTGTTACTTTAAACTACAGGGATATTTTTGTAACTATAGTGTCCAGCTGTGCCAAGGCAGAGGCAGGGCCCTACCTGCCCTGTGGACTGTCTGCTGTTGCATATTCCCGGCGTGTCCGCCATCCATCCAGGAGTAAGTAGACATCAAGAATCAGCTCCTGAGCCCTAGACCTCTTGCGCCTGAGGACAGGGGCCTGAACCGGTCTCTTTGTTTGGGCCAGCTTTAGGGTTTCTGAGGGATCGAAGAGTTGACTTCCGACTGATTACTCAGTGATTAGTCCAAACAAGTAACAAGCAAGGTGGGAGGAGATAAAGTTTTGCTGGTCAATTGGATCAGGCAGCAGGAAAAGATCGGTTGTTTGTAAGCATTTCAACATTGATTTGTATCACTCGTGGACGTGGCCAGTATCAGGGAGCGAAGATGGTCACATACCAGAGGGTTTTGGGGAATATATATATATATATATATATATATTTATTTATTTATTTATTTATTTTGCTGAGACATTTCCAGTACGTTTTAATCGTCAGAAAGAGCTGCAGGCTGAGCATTGCCATTTTAAATATTTAAAATAGCATATGTGAAATTTTGTGTATTTGAAGCACTTTTCAAAATCCTTTATTATGCCTAATTTGATCTTTATTTTACTCCTCCATAGACAAAGAATAGAATCTAGAGTGTGTAAGGAAGCCATCAACAAATTTTATTCTAATATTAAAGAGGAACTCATCAAAATGGTAAACTCATTGACATAAATTTGTTGTTCTAAATTTTTTTTCTTTATTACTAATCCTGAGGCAACATACTTTTGTCTTAGAAAAGCTTGCATTTGCTGGCGAAATGGTAATGATCTCGTTAGAACCACCTGTATTACACTATGCTGTTTTTAACTTGGAAACCCTGGTGGCGTAGTGGTTGAGGGCTACGGCTGCTGACCAAAAGATTGGCAGTTCGAATCCATCAGGCACTGTTTGGAAACCCTACGGGGCAGTTCTACTCTGTCCTATAGAGTCGCTGTGAGTCGGAATCGACTCGACGGCAGTGGGTTTTGGTTTGGTTTTTAACTAAGTATGATGTATGTTAAAAATAAAAGTTGTATGTGTATGTAATTTTGAAAAATGCATGCAAATATTTATTTTTGGTTTTGTGTAGATTAAAGAAGTCCAGATGGTGAAAAATCTTAAAAGGAAGAATGCTAAGGTAAATAACTTACGTGATTAAAGACATACAGTTGTACGATACTAAAATATATAGAATTAAGTAAAGATGTAACTGTGGGTTTTGGCCTTCAGAGTTTGTATAAGGTTTTTTTGTTTGTTTTTAATTGTGGTATTGCCTTAGTCATTTGGTGCTGCTGTAACAGAAATACCACAAGTGGATGACTCTAAATGTTTATTTCCTCACAGTAGAGTAGGCTAAAAGTCCAAATTCAGGGCATTAGCCCAAGGGGAAGGCTTCTCTGTCGGCCTCCTCATCAGTCTTCCCCCAGACCAGGAGCTTCTCTGCGCAGGGGCGCCGCGTCCAAAGGATGTGCTCTGCTTCCAGCACTGCTTTCTTGGTGGTATGGGGTCCTCCCTTTCTGCTTGTTTCCCTTCCTTTTCATTTCTTGTGAGATAAAAGGTGGTGCAGGTCACACTCCAGGGAAACTCCCTTTACACTGGGTCAGGGATGTGACCTTGATAAGGGTGTTAAAATTCTACCCTAATCCTCTTTAACATAAAATTACAATAAAAAAATGGAGGACAACCACACAATCCTGGGAATCATGGCCCAGCCAAATTGATACACACATTTTTGGGGACATAATTCAATCCACGACAGGTATGTGTATAGGTAACGTTTGCCATTTCAGCAGTCTTCACATGTACCTTTCTGTGATGTTAATTACACTCTTCACGTTTTTCAGCCATCACCATTACCATTTCCAAAGTTTAACACCTTTAACAACAGCTTAGCGCCTCCCAAGCATTGTGTCGTTCTTCCCCGTATAAGGTTTTTTTTCTTTTTTAGTTAGGTTTTTATTTGATCTGGTGAGTGCTGTTAATGCAAGCTAAGGAATGGGGACCCTAGTCATCTTTGTTTCCTAAGGCTGCTCAAATGTCAAAATAATTGTTTTTATAATCAAAGACGAGAAATTCAAGACTTTTTTTGTTGCAAAGTTAAGCTAAAAGTGGCTAAAAGTGACCACTTATATAAAAAAAGTATAAAATAATGCATATTTATTGTTTCTGTGAATGTCAAAAAGCAAAACTTCCTAGAAAATTGTCTCAAGTCAAAGGATGGCCCAGGAAAAATACTGGGTTAATGGTCAGGAGACTTCATTTCTAGTCCTGGTGCTGCTACCTCGGTGTCGCACCGCCTTGAAAAATCCCACCTGTAGGTGTGGGAAACAAGCACCTTCCTCATCTGTAAAATGAGGAGCTTTGGACAAGTGACCTCAGGATCCTAGCCCTAAACCGGCATGAATCCCAGAGTGAGAGACCACTCCTTCTGCATTTACAATAGAAGTGGATTTGAGAGGTATACATTTTTCTTCCAGTGATTACAAGCCTTTGTTTCTTCAGTTTTAAGCTCTTACTGGTCATTTCTACGTTGCTTTTAAGTAGTGGGAACAGTCTGAATGTCTGGCAGTGGAATATTAGGTAGTCACTGAACGTGATGGCTGAGATAATAAAATCTGTTGTACTGAAATGTTCTTATTAAAATGTTCTTTTTGGGAGAGGACCAAAACATTCCCCTGCTTCATTGTTTTCCCAGGACACCTAGATAAAATCTAAACTCCTGAGCTCAGAGGGCCTAGTAAAACCTCCAGAGCAGCCGTGAGGTAGATGCCCCACTATTCGTTTCCTTTATAGCACTTTGTAATACACGCTGTTTGTATGTAGTAACTGTCTTCCCTACTAGACCAGAGTTTCTTGATGGTAAGAATTGGGTCTGTCTTGTTCTCCACTCTATTTTCAATACCTGGCACAATGTCTTGCACATGGCAGAGCTCAAATATTTACAAAATTAATTTAACAAAGGCATTATTATATCAGGTGATTTCAGGTATCGAAAAGAAAAGGCAACGTTTGATTGAAACCCAGGATGAACTGCTTCGGTAAGATAATATCAAAATCCTGTTTGAGAATTTACCTAGTAGGATATAATTATGGTGTCCCATTGGGGATGGTATAATCTGCTGCCGCATCACATCGAAAGCCCAAGTTACCTCTGAGCCCGGAAATTCAGTAAAGGTGGGTTATGCTGCCTAGTTGCTAAACCTTTAGCAAAGGAGAATTCAGCACTCATCTTCTGCCAGCAGGTGTCTGGACTCTGGCCTCAGAGGCAGCCTGATTCTGTAATTTAATGCGTAGACTCTAGAACCAGGCTGCCTGGGTGTGCGTCCAGGCGCTGCCACTTACGTCTGTGCAACCTTGGGCAAGTTAACCTCCCAGTGCTTCAGTTTCCTCGTTTGTAATATGGTCATAATAATACTTGTACTCATTAGGTGCTGTGAGAATTAAATGAGTGAATGTATAGAAAGTACTTAGCAGTGACTGGCATGTAATAAGTGCTGCATAAGTGTTAATGGTTTTTGTTTATGTCGTTGCTGTTGTTGAATACATTCCCAAGTGTTGGATTAGGAGAACTTGCCAGTCTTTGCAAGCCAGGGCTGTCCCCATGGGTTCTTTGGGAAATTGGAGCACACATTTGGAGCACATAACACAAGCCTGTCACCCAACAAGGATTTTTTGCTCTTCTGCGAGGCCAAGACTCTCATGTGAGCTGGATGGTGGATAGTAAAGCAGTACCAGATTAGGTCTCTACTATTTAAGAGCTTTAAAATCACTTGAGATATAAACGGATATTACCAGAAAAGACAATACATAATTAAATACTAAATTTTAAAGAAGAGACTGCCACAGGAATTTGGAGAGGGGAAAAATTGGTTATCTGGTCTATTGGTTTTCAAATCTAGACTGTGGACAGGCACTGGCCCATGATAAAATTTTCATTGGTCCAGGTGAAAATAAGAAAATAAAGGTAGTAAAATAATGATAGTTTTTTTTTTTTTTAACACTTACAAGCTTGCTATGTGCAGGACAGAGTCATAAATGCTTTGTGTATTAACTCTAAATGCTTTGTATATTAACTCAATAATGATCCCCATGACCCGGTAAGGTAGATGATTATGGATGGCCCTAAAGTAAGACTCTGACTTACTGTAATTGTCACCAGTGTGAGAGCACTCAGACATGTTTTAAAGACCAACCTCTTTTGTTCCTTTTCTAGATGTGATTTTAGAAGTTGAGAAGCATATTTTGAAAAGGAATAGTAGAAAAAATGTGGCGTATCATTGTTTTACCTTTACATGTGAAAAATTTAAGACACAGGGAGGTTACTCACTCACAGTCACACACGAGGGACGTGGTGGAGCCAGGATCTGATGTCAGCCGCCTGACCCTGGCCCTGGCCCTGCCAGCATAAGACCGAGTCTTCCGGAATGTTAAATTTGTGCAATATGAAGAACTGCTAAAATGACTTCTATACAATTATAATACTAGAAGATAGTTCTTTCTTATATCTTTGACAAAAAATTGGCAGCCCCTGCCACTTTTAAAAATAGACTCGTGAAATCCAAGTTATCCCTTTTTGTTTTATTGGAGCCCTGGTAGCATAGTGATTAAGAGGTAGGTTGCTCACCATAAGGTCAGCAGTTCTAATCCCCTACCTGCTCCTTGGAAACTCAGTGGGGTAGTTCTGCTCTATCCTGTAGAGTTGCTATGAGTTGGAATCAACCAACAGCAAAGGGATATGTATTTTATAGGTGAAGAAACTGAGCCACTGAGAGCTGAAGCACTTTGCCCAAGGTCACAGCAGCCAGTGTGATAATTTTTCCACTGGTCTTTTTGGAAAGTGGGCAAGATTTTTACCTTGAAAGGGGCAAGGGGAAAGTTTTTGCCCATATCTTCACTCTTAAACTGAAATGCCTGATTACTGCTGCCTGGGGGCACTAAAATTCAACTAAGTATATGTTTTAATACAGTAGTTCCTAAATAGTCTTCCATGTGTTTAACTGATTTATTTCACGTTGTATTTCAGAGTTGTTTCTAGGTTTCACACTAAAATCTAGAATCTTTCACACATTTATAATTTTTCCATTCTTATAATTTATCATTTCAGAGCCAAAGAAATCTTAAATCATCTAGTCTACCTCCTTGTTTTTCCTGTTCACTCAGTATACTCACGTACTCAATCTTACGTAGTATAGGCTATTACACTTTATTATATCTCATTGATTTTTTTTGGAAAAAAACACTTTGTTTTAGGTTAGAACCACAACTGAAACAGCTACAAACAAAATATTTTGAACTTAAGGAGAGAAAATCTTCCCTGAAGAATGCAGCGTATTTCTTATCTAATTTAAAGCAGCTTCATCAGGATTATTCAGATGTCCGAGAAAGAGCACCAGCAGCCAAGGAAACGGTAACCAATCTGTACATTTTACCGTACTTTAGGAGGAGATACAGGGCGTCTGCATGCTGGAACACCAGAAGCTTTGAGGAAAGATAGACGTAGATGCAGCATTACAGAGTCTACCAAGCCAGCATCGTTGTAAATCAGTGCACGTTTGTTACAGCATTACTTTTTCAGCTGCTTCATGAAGGCTAGAGGGGTAGAGAAAAGTCCTGCCCTGATTTTATTAAGTTACTTATGCTTCAGAGAAATGAATTTCCCCAAGGGAAGTGTGTATTTTGTGTACAAATCTCAGTTGAACAACCATGCTCTGCATTATTACTATTTTGAAAAATGTAAGACCACTCTGATACATTTTTTCTTTTTTAAAAAATTTTCATTGGGCGTTAGGTGAAAGTTTACATAACAAATTAGTTTCCCACTCAATAGTTTGTACATAAAGTGTTCGATGACATCAGTGCCTACCCCACAATGTGCCAGCGCTCTCCCCATTTCCACCCTGAGTTCCACATTTCCACCCTGAGTTCCCCATTTCCTCTGGTCCGGTTTTTCTACTCCTTTCTGCCTTCTCAAATTTGCTTTTGGGCAGATGTTGTCCCTTTGATCTCGTGTAGCTGGTTGTTCTAAGGCACATGTCAATTCAGCCATCTCTACATGTGCAGTTTGTGTTGGGAAGCAGATCGCCAGGCGTTCTTCCATGGCTTCACTGGGTGGGTTTCAACCACCAAGCTTTTGGTTAGTAGCAAAAAGTAAACTGCACCATCGAGGGACCTCAGTCAGACCCACTTTTATTTTTTTTTATTGTGCTTTAGATGAAGGTTTACACAGATTATTTTCTCATTAAACAGTCAGTACGCGTAGTTTTGTAACATTGGCTGCCAGCACCACAACATTCTAACCTTACTGACCTTGGGTTCCCCATTACCAGCTTTCCTGTTCCCTCCTGCCTTCTCATCTTTGCCTCTGGGCTAGTGTGCCCACTTAGGTCTGTCTAATCTTTGGTTGGAAACCCTGGTGGCGTAGTGGTTAAGTGCTACGGCTGGTAACCAAGAGGTCGGCAGTTCAAATCTGCCAGGCGCTCCTTGGAAACTCTCATGAGGCAGTTCTACTCTGTCCTATAGGGTTGCTATGAGTCGGAATCGACTCAATGGCAGTGGGTTTGGTTTTTTTTGGTTTTAATCTTTGGTTGAAGGGTGAACCTCAGGAGTGACTTACTGAGTTAAAAGGGTATCCAGGGCCCGTACACTTGGGGTTTCTCCAGTCTCTGTCAGACCAGTAAGTCTGATCTTGTTCTGTGAGTTAGAATTTTGTTCTGTATTTCATACCAGCTCTGTCCAAGACCCTCAACTGTGATCCCTGTCAGAGCAGTTGGTGGTGGTAGCTGGGCACTGTCTAGTTGCACTGGACTCAGTCTGGTGGAGACTGCAGTAGTTGTGGTCCATTAGTCCTTTGGACTAATCTTTCCCTTATGTCTTTGGTTTTCTTCATCCTCCTTTGTACCAGGTGGGACCAGTGGAGTATCTTAGATGGCCGCTCACAAACTTTTAAAACCCCAGATATTACTCACCAAAGTAGGACGTAGAACATTTTCTTTATAAACTTTTGTTATGCCTATTGAGCTAGATGTTCCCCAACATCATGGTCATAACAGCCCTCAGCCCTCAGCCCAGTTTTTCGATCCATCAGGGAGTTTGAAAGTGTCTGTGAAGCTTCCATGACCTTGCCTTGGTCACGTTGTGCTGACTTCCCCAGTTTTGTGTACTGTCATATCCTTCACCAAAGTTACCACTTATCTACTTAGTGTTTTTCCCTTACTTCCCTTGGAATCGTCAAAGATTGTTTCTTTCTGCTCTAAATCTTTTCATGAGTTTTTATAATAGTGATCTTATACAGTATTTGTCCTTTTGTGATTGACTTATTTCACTCAGCCTAATGCCCTCCAGATTCATCCATGTTGTGAGATGTTTCACAGACTCATCATTATTCTTTATTGTTTCATAGGTGTCTTAGTCATCTAGTGCTGCTATAACAGAAAAACCACAAGTGGATGGCTTTAACGAAGAGAAATTTATTCTCTCATGGTCTCACAGGTTACAAGTCCGAGTTCAGCATATCAGCTCTGGAGAAAGGTCATTGTCATCACTCTTCCCTCAGTCTGGGACGATCTCAGTGTAGGAACCTCAGGTCCAAAGGATGCACTCTGCTCCTGGCGTTGCTTTCTTGGTGGTATGAGGTCCCCATGTCTCTCTGCTCACTTCTCTTTTATACCTCAAAAGAAATTGGCTTAAGACACTACCTAATCTTGTAGACCTCACCAGTGTAACTGCCGCTAATCATCTTATTACATCATAGTGATAGGATTTACAACATACAGAAAAATCACATAAAATGGTGGACAGTCACACAATACTGGGACTATGGCCCAGCTAAGCTGACAGGTATTTTGGGGGGACACAATTCAAACCATGACAGTATTGCATTGTGTGCATGTACCATAGTTTGTTTATCCATTCATCTGTTGATGGGCACTTAGGTTGTTTCCATCTTTTTGCTATTGCGAACAATGCTGCAATGAATAGGAGTGGGATTGCTGGATTAAATAGTATTTCTATTTCTAGCTTTTTAAAAAAAAAAAAAAGGAAGCGCTATATTGTTTTCCAAAATGGTTCTTCCATTTTACAATTCCACCAGGAGTGCATAAGAGTTCCTTCCAATCTCCCTGCAGCCTCTCCAACATTTGTTATTTTCTGATTTTTAATTTTTTGATTCATGCTAGGAATGTTGGGGTGAGATGGTATTTTAGTTTGCATTTTTCTAATGGCTAGTGACCACGAGCATTTCCTCATGTGTCTTTTAGCCGCCTGAATATCTTTATTGGTGAAGTGTCTGTTCATATACTTTGCCTGTTTTTAAATTGGATTATTTGTCTTTTTGTTGTAGAGTTGTTAGATTTTCCTGTTAATTTTAGAGATTAGACCTTTGTCAGATTCATCATAGCCCAAAATTTTTTCACAGTCTGTAGGTTCTCCTTTTACTCTTTCGGTGACGTCTTTTGATGAGCGTAAGTGTTTAATTTTTGGAAGATTCCAGTTATTTAGCTTATCTTCTGGTGTTTGTGTATTGTTAGTTATGGTTTGTATCCTATTTATGCCATCTGTTAGGGCCTCTAGTGTTGACCCTATTTTTTCTTCTATGATCTTTATAGTTTTTGGTTTTATATTTAGGTCTTTAATATATTTTGATTTGTTTTTGTGTATGGTGTGAGTTATGGGTTCTGTTTCATTTTTCTACAGATGTACATCCAGTTTTGCCAGCACCATTTGTTAAAAAGACTGTCTTTTCCCCATTTAATGGACTTTGGGCCTTTGTTGAAGATCAAATGACTCAAGGTGGATGGATTTACCTCTGGGTTCTCGGTTCTGTTCCATCGGTCAGTGTATCTGTCAAGCTGCTTTGATTACGGTAGCCTGCATAGTAGGTTCTTAGTTCAGGTAGTGCAAGGCCTCCTACTTTCTTCTTCTTCATTATTGCTTTACTTGTCTGCACCCTCTTCCTTTTCCATATAAAGTTAATGATTAGTTTTCCCATCTCCTTACAGAATGCTGTTGGTATTCGTACTGGGACTGCATTGTATTTATAGATTGTTTTGGGTAGAATTTTCATTTTCAAAATGCTGAGTCTACCTGTCCGTGAGTGAGCATGGCATGTATTTCCATTTATATAGATCTCTTTTGGTTTCCTGCAGCAGTGTTTTGTAGTTTTTTTGTATAGGTCTTTTACATCCCTGGTTAGATTTATTCCTAAGTATTTTATTTTTTTAGGGACTGTTTCGAATGATATTGCTTTCTTGATTTCCTTTTCATAGTTCTCTTTATTGGTGAATAGGAATCCAACTGGTTTTTGTATGTTTATCTTGTATCCCGATACTCTGCTGAATCTATTAGTTCCATTAGTTTTCTTGTGGAGTCTTCTGGGTTCTCTGTTATCATTATCGTCTGCAAATAGGGATAGTTTACTTCTTCCTTACCAATTTGTATGCCCATTATTTCCTTTTTTCCCCTTATTGCTCTAGCTACGACTTCAGCACAATATTAAAAAGGAGTGGTGATAAAGGGCATCCTTGTCTTGTTCGTTTTCTAAGGGGGAATGTTTTCAGCTTGTCTCCACTAAGAATGATGTTGGCTGTTGGCTTTGCCCTTTATTATGTTGAAGAATTTCCCTTGTTTCATTGAGAGTTTAACAGGAATGGGTGTTGGACTTTATCAAATGCTTTTCTGCATTGATTGAGATGACAATGTGATTCTTTTATTTATGTGGTGGATTACACTGACTGCTTTTCTAATGTTGAAACATCTTACATACCTGGTATGAACCCCACTTGGTTGGAGTGTATTATTTTTTATATGATGCTTAATTCTCTTGGCTAGATTTTGTCGAGAATTTTTGCATCTACGTTCATGAGAGATACTGGTCTAAATTTTCTTTTCTTCTTTTTTTTGCAGTGTCTTTGTCTGGTTTTGGTATCAGGGTTATGCTGGCTTCATAGAATGAATTTGGAAGTATCCCTTCCTTTTCTATGTTTTCAGATAGTTTGAGTAGTACTGGTGTGAGCTCTTCTCCGAATGTTTGGTAGAATTCTCCAGTGAAGCTGTCTGGGCCAGGGCTTTTTTTTTTTTTTTGGTAGGGGTGTGGGTTTAGGGTTTATTCCCTTTTCAGTCTCTTCTCTTGTTATGGGTCTATCCAGATTTTCAACCTCAGTTTGTGTTAGTTTTGGTAGGTAGTATATTTCTAGGAATTTGTCCATTTCCTTTAGGTTTTCAAATTTGTTGGAGTATAGTTTTTCATAGTACTAGGTTATGATCCTTTTTATTTCAATTGGGTCTGTTTTAATGTCCCCCATTTCATTTCTTATTTGTGTTATTTGCATCCTCTCCTGTTTTTCTTCTGTCAGTTTGGCCAATGGTTCTTGATTTTGTTGATCCTTTAAAAGAACCAACTTTTAGTTTTGTTGATTCTTTCTATTTTTCTATTCTCTGTTTTATTTATTTCTGCTCTGATCTTCATTATTTCCTTTTTTCTGGTGGCTGTGAGCTTCTTTTGTTCTGTCTGCCTTTGAGTTGTATAGCTAATGTTTTGGTTTTGTCCCATCTTTTTTTTTTTTCCTTTTTTTTTATGGTACTTTTGGGTGGTTTTACTTTAGATGAAGGTTTACAGGACAAACGAGTTTCTCATTAAACAGTACACACATTGTCCTATGACATTGGTTAACAACTCCATGACATTTCAACACTCTCCCTTCTCAACCCTGGCTTCCCTATTACCAGCTTTTCTGTCCCCCTCCTGCCTTCTAGTCCCTGCCCCAGGACTGGTGTGCCCCTTTAGCCTTGTTTTTTTTTTTCATGGGCCTGTTCAACCTTTGGCTGAAGGGTGAACCTCAGGAATGACCTCATTACTGGGCTAAAAGAGGGTCCAGGGGCCATACTCTCAGGGTTTCTGCAGTGTCTGTTAGGCCAGCAAGTCTGGACTTTCTTTTTGAGTTAGAATTTTGTCCTACATTTTTCTCTGCCTCTGTCCGGGACCCTCTGTAGTGATCCCTGTCAGAGCAGTCAGTGGCAGTAGCCGGGCACCATCTAGTTTTACTGCCCTCAGTCTGGTGGAGGCCATGGTAGTTGTGGTTCATTAGTCCTTTGGACTAATCTTTCCCTTGTGTCTTTAGTATTCTTCATTCTTCCTTGCCCTCGAAGGGGTGAAACAATTGGAGTGACCTAGATGGCTACTCACCAAAGTAGAGTGTAGAGTATATTCTTTATAAACTGTTGTATGCCAGTTGACTCACCAAAGTAGAATGTAGAGTATATTCTTTATAAACTATTGTATGCCAGTTGAGATAGATGTTCCCCGAGACCATGGTCCCCACAGTCCTCAGCCCAGCATCTCGGTTTCTCAGGGAGTTTGGATGTGTGTGTGAGCTGCCATGACCTTGCCTTGTACAGGTTGTGCTGGCTTCCCCAGTATTGTGTACTGTCTTACCGTTCACCAAAGTTTCCACTTATTTATTATGTTGTTTTTCCATCCCCACCCCTCCCCTCCCTCATAACCATCAAAGATTGTTTCTTTTCTATGTAAACCATTTTGTCAGTTTTTACTGTAGTGGTCTCATACAATATTTATTCTTTTGTGATTGGTTTATTTACCTCAGCATAATGCCTTCCAGATTCATCCATGTTATGAGATACTTCACAGATTCATCACTGTTCTTTATCGTTGCGTAATACTGCAGTGTGTGTACGTACCATAGTTTATCCGTTCATCTGTTGTTGGGCATCTCGGTTGTTTCCATCTTTTTGCTATTGTGAACAATGCTGCAGCAAACATGGGTGTGCATAAGTCTATTCCTTTGACGACTCTTATTTCTCTAGGATATATTCCCAACAGTGGGATTGCTGGATCATGTGGTATTTCCATTTCTAGCTTTCTAAAGAAGCGCCATACTGTTTTCCAAAATGTTAAAGAATTCTGATCTCCCTGCAGCCTCTGCAATATTTGTTACCTCCTGTTTTATTAATTCGTGGCAGTAATGCCGGGGGGTGAGATGGTATCTCATTGTGGTTTTGATTTGCATTAAAAAAAAAAAAAATTTTTTTTTTTTTAATGGCTAGAGTTTGTGAGCATTTCCTTGTGTGTCTTTTGGTCACTGTAATGTCTCCTTTGGTCAAGTGTCTGGTCAAGTGTCTGTTCATTTCCTTTGCCCATTTTTTAATTGAATTATTTGTCTTTTTGTTGTAGAGGTATTGGATTTTCTTGTAGATTTTAAGTCATTAGACCTTTGTCTGATTTGTAATAGCCAAAAATTTTTTCCCAGTCTGTACATTCTCTTTTTATTCTCTTGGTGAAGTCTTTTGATGAGCATAAGTGGTTGTTAGAAGATCCCAGTTATCTAGCTTACCCCCTGGAGCTTGTATGTTGTTGGTTGTGGTTTGTATCCTGTTAATGCTGTGTATTAGGGCCTCTGGCGTTGATCCTGTTTTTTCTTCTATGAACTTCATGGTTTTTGGCTTTATATTTAGGTCTTTGATCCATTTTGAGTTAGTTTTTGTATATGGTGTGAGGTGTGTGGGTCCTGTTTCATTTTTTTGCAGATTGACATCCAGTTTTGCCAACACCATGTGTTAAAAAGACAGTCTTTTCCCCATTTGATGGAGTCTCGGTCCTTTTTGAAGATCAGGTGACCATAGGTGGATGGACATACATCCGGGTTCCCAATTCTGTTCTATTGGTCGTTGTACCAGTACCAGGCTGTTTTGACTACTGTAGCTGTATAGTAGGTTCTGAGGTCAGGTAGTTTGAGTCCTCCTACTTTATCCTTCAGTAGTGCTTTACTTATTTAGGGCTCCTTCCCATTCCATATAAAGTTAATGGTAAGTTTTTCCATCTTTTTAAAGAATGTTGTTGGTATTTGGATCGGTATTGCATTGTATTTATAAATCACTTTGGGTAGAATTGTCATTTTTGCAGTGTTGATTTCTGTGCATGAGCATGCTATGTTTTTCCATTTATGTAGATCTCTTTTGGTTTCTTGTAGTAGTGTTTTGTAGTTTTATTTGTATACATCTTTTATATCCCTGGTTGGATTTATTCCTAAATATTTTATTTTTTCAAGGGCTTTATTGGCTTTTATTTATAGAAATCTAACAGATTTTTGTGTGTTTATCTTGTATCTTGCTACTATGCTGCATGTTTCTATTAGTTCCAGTGGTTTTCTCGTGGAGTCTTTTGGGTTTTCTATGTATAGTATCATTTCATCTGCAAATTAGGGAGTTTACCTTCTTCATTATCAATCTGGATGCCCTTTTTTTCTGTTTCTTTGCCTTATTTCTCTAGCTAGAACTTCCAACACAATGTTAAATAGGAGTGGTGAAAAAGGGCATCCTTGTCTTGTTCCAGTTCTTAAGGGGAATGTTTTCAGCCTCTCTCCATTAAATGGAGATGTTGGCTCTTGGTTTTGCAATGATGCCCTTTATTATGTCGAGAAATTTCCCTTTTATACCTATTTTATTGAGAGTTTTTATCAGGAATGGGTGTTGGACTTTGTCCAGTGCCTTTTCTGCTTCAGTTGAGATGATTATGTGATTTCTTTCTCTTTATTTATGTTTGAATTTCTATTGTTGAACCATCCTTGCATACCTGGTATGAATCCTACTTGGTCGTGGTATATTATTTTTTTGATATGATGCTGAATTCTATTGGCTAGAATTTTGTTGATTATTTTTGCATCTATATTCATGAGAGATATTGGTCTGTAGTTTTCTTTTTTGTGGTATGTTTGCCTGGTTTTGGTATCAGGGTTATGCTGGCTTCATAGAATAAATTTGGCCATCTCACTTCCTTTTCTATGTTCTGAAATAGTTTGGGTAGTACTGCTGTAAGCTGTTCTCTGAATGTTTGGTAAAATCCTCCAGTAAAGGCATCTGGGCCAGGGCTTTTTTTTTTTGATGGGAGTTTAATTATCTTTTCCATCTCTTCTCTTGTTATGGGTCTCCAAATTTTCAACATCATTTTGTGTTAGTTTGGTTAGGTAGTGTGTTTCTAGAAATTTTTCCATTTCCTCTAGGTTTTCAAATTTGTTGGAGTATAGTTTTTAATGATACTCTGTTATGATCCTTTTTATTTCAGTTTTGTCTATTGTAATGTCCCCCATTTCATTTCTTATTTGGGTTGTTTCCTGTTTTTCTTTTGTCAGTTTGGCCAGTGGTTTGTCAATTTTGTTGATCCTTTCAAAGAACAAACCTTTAGTTTTGTTGATTCTTGTTGTTTTTCTGAGCAGGTGGGCTGTGTGTTTTGTTGTTTGCTTGTCTGTAGTCATGATACTTTAACACCTTTGTCCACTGGGTGGGGCCAGTCACTCAGCTGTGGTGCAGGGCAGGTCCAGCTGAAGCAGAGGGGCTGGGATAGGTTGTTCGTGGCACATAATAGGGCTGAGAAGGCAGGCGAGGGATCAGTGCTTGGCAGGTTCCTGTAGGCTTTGCGTGTCCTGCTTGGAAGTGTGATGTTCAGTGCACGGTGCTGGTGGGCAGGAAAGAGAGGGTAGGTTGTGATGTCTGGAGGTAATATGGGTGTGGGAAAGCAGAGAAACAAGAGCCAGAAACAAACATACAGAGGAAGAAAAAAGAGTGTAAAGAGAGCTTTCCACTGGAGTGGAGAGATGAGAAACCTAGAAATGGAGAAAAGGAAAAAGAAAAAGGGGAAAAAAAAACTAGATAAAAATTTGGTAAAGAAAAGCCCCCAAGGGTCCCACCAGTGTGGCCACGAAGACCAGGGAGTTTTCCCAGGCTGCGCAGTATAGCCTGGCTAGAGAGGGTATAGATGTCACAGTATGAGGTATTCAGGAGACAAGAAAAGAAGGTAAGTATAGACAGAGGAGAGCTAAGAAAGGGAAAAAGAGAGAGGAAAAAGGAAAAAAAGAATGAAAAAAAAGGAATTGCCCCCAGAAATCCAGCATATGCAGCTGTGCATATTGGAGTGGCTCCTAAGCCGTGCAGTGCAGCCTGTCTACAAGGGGCCCCCGAGCTGTGAAAAGAAAAAGAAAACCAAACAAAACAGAATAAAGCAAAAAAACAAAAAATAATGCCCCAGGAATCCCACCGGCATGGTGTGGTGGGCCAGGGAAGTGATTCCCCAGCCAGGCGGGGCTTCACAGCCATTCAAGAAGCAGCAGAGATGGCACATGGAGCCAGGTCTTGGAGAGAAAGGAGGGGGAGGTGGTGGGAGGCATGTAGTAAACCAAAAGAAAATGGAAAGAGGCAACACCAGCTCAGGTATCCAGCTGCCAGGTCAAATCCATGTGGCCCGGGGTAGAAGCATTTGCCTCCTGGCCAAGAGGCCACGGCTGGCAGGAAACAGAGGAGGCCGAAGTGGGGAGGGAAAAGAGCGTGGGGGTTAGGAAAGCCTATATCGCTAGTTACTGGGTGCTGTCTGCTGCTGGGAACTTCGTGAAGTTGCTTTCCGGTACTCCATCTGCCAGTCCACAGTGTGGGTGGGGCAAATCCAAGTGGCACAGACACTGCACTTCCCAGCCGACTGGGGCACCACACCTAGACAGGAAGCTCAGAGGTAGAGCAGCTGGGAGAGGGTGGGGGTGGGAAAGCATGTAACGCTCATTACTGGGTCCTCTAGCTCTTGCTGGGAGCTCCATGAAGCTGCTCTTCTGTGCTCCCTGTCAGCCCATCTCTGACTGTCCAAGATGGCGAATCCATGCTGCATTAGCTGATGAGGAACCTCAGCACATATCTCTCCTTGCTCTCTGACCTGTCAGTTTCTTATTCCATTCAGTGTTTGGCTGTGTTCTCTGTCCATTTGATACTTCGGGTTCCAGGAATGATGTTTGTCTCTGTTGTACTTAGTTTTTTGGGTCTTTGCTGTGATGGCACAGCATGGTGCTTCTGTCTAGGGCTGCATGGTGCCCGGAAGTCCCTGTCCCTTCTTTTTTGATGTGTGTTATCTATTGCTATAAATTGACTTCTGAGCACTGCCATTGCTGTCTCTAAAAGGTTTTGGTATGATGTGTTTTTCATTCTTGTTTGATTCTAGGCATTTTTTTAATTCCATCTTTGATTTCTCTAGTGGTTTTTAAGCAAGGTGTTATTCAGTTTCTATGTATTTGATTTTTTTTCCCATGCTCTTCTTATTAATTTCTACTTTTATGGTGTTGTGCTCTGAGAAGATGATTTGTATTATCTCATGTTGTCTGTTCTGGAGAATGTTCCATGTGTGTTGGAAAGAATGTGTACTTTCCTGCTGTTGGGTATGCTATATGTCTACGAGTTCAAGTTGGTTGATCGCGGCCTTTAGATCTTCTATATCCTTGCTGAGTTTCTTTCTAGATGTTCTGTCCTTTACTGAGAGTGGTGTGTTGAAGCCCCCTACTGTTATTATGGAACTGTTGATTTCTCATTTCAGTGCTGTTAGTTTATGTTATATGGTGTTTAGATATTATAGCTATGTCCTCGTGGTGGACTGTCCCTTTAATCATTATATAATGTCTTTCCTTGTCTCTTACGGTGGATTTTGCCTTAAAGTCTATTTTATCTGAGATTAGTCTTGCTGCTCCTGCCCTTCTTTGGTTGCTGTTGACCTGTTTTTTCATCCTTTGGTTTTTAATATATCTCTTTGTTTCTAAGGTGTATCTCTTGTAGACGGCATATTGATGGGGCCTGTGGTGTTTTTTTTTTTAATCCGTTTTGTCACTTTCTGTCTCTTTATTGGTGCTTTTAAGCCATTTACATTCGGTGTGATTATTAACAACCAAAACCAAACCTATTGCCGTCGAGTCGGTTCTGGCTCATAGTGACCATAGAGTTTTCCCAGGAGCACCTGGTGGATGTGATTATTAATAGGTGTGATTTTATTGCTGCACTTTGACATATTTCAGAGACCACACTCCTCTGTTCCTTTTCTACAGATTCATAGTATCTTCAGTACCTTTGATAGGGTCTCTGCTAGGATGTGATTTTAGAAGTTGAAAAACATTTTTAAAAATATATTAGGAAAAAATGATATATTATTGTTTTGCTTCTGAATTTTTCCTAAAGACTTTGCTATTATGATATCCAGCTCATATTAAGAGATATCTAAGCAATTGAAAAAATCATATATGTTTACATATTTTAATATAATTGTTATATATGTCATCTCCACCTGCCCTGGCTCTGCATGCCCCCCTTTCTCTCCTCCTTCTCACCTACCCGTTGATCCCCCTGGGACCTTTGGGCCCTCGTCGGCCTCCCCCTGCCCTCCTGCAACCTTGTGTTATCCCAGTCACCTCGTGCCCTCTGTGGCTAGACCGAGATGTCATGGATGAATGGGAGGTGGTGTCCCGCAGCCAGTTGGCCACCATCCCTCACATGGCCTAGTCGTTGCCGGGGCTTCGGGTACATCGTTCGGGATGGCCCTTGGGAGGGTATCCCAGGCACAGCCGAGGTCCTGTCTGGGGCCCAAACCGTCAGAGGCGCTGCCTGAGAAATTTTTCAAAGTCGTCATAAATGTGAAATGTCAGATAACGAGATGGTCGATAATTGATAAGCAGGTGTGATTTCAATTATGTCCTAAGAAAAATGGATTGAAACTAATTTGCACAGTGGTCTTCATTTAAAAATGAGAGGAGGAGCAATGGAAAGGTCTACCTGAACCGGCATTTGAACATAAGATTCAGCTATTTAGAAGAAAAATACTGTTACAGAGGTTTTTGTATTTGTTAATCTAAATAAATGTTTTTCCTTCAATAGTATGATTCATCCAGCCTTCCAGCTCTGTTACTAAAAGCAAGAGGCCTTTTGGGAGCCGAAAATCATCTGCAAAATATTAACCATCAATTAGAGAAGCTCCTTGGCCAGAAATGAGAAGAGAAGTCTACCGAAACGTACCTGTATAAAGATTCGTTGTGTGCTACTGTCTGTTACCTTCTAAAACTGTACTTTATTTACAAATAAACACTTTCTTGAAAAATTAAAGGGAGATGTATATTTTTAATTTTCCACAAAGGAGACTAGGAAAAAGCCTAAACTTTACTAATGTCGAGTTGGACATTTCTTTTTATTGTTACAGCAGCACCTTCAAATACTGAAAAGAAACCTGTCTAAGTGTTCAGGCTGGAAGTATGGCCTAGTCACCAGAATTTATTATTTTGTTATCAAATCAAATGACTGTGACAATGTTAAATAGCATCAGTTTGATTTATATAATAGCTTTAAGGTGCCATAATCATTTTCCTATTTTCTTGAGTAATAATTTGTAAGATGTTGACACCTTATCCTAATTAGCTCCAGACATGAGTTTTAGGCTATAAATGAACTTCCAAAATCATATAGATGTGAACATAGACTAATTTTGGTTAATAAGAGATTTCTATTAAATTTAAGTAAACCAAAGCCAATTTTTAATAAAATTGGTTTACTTAAGTAAAAAACAATAGTCAAAAAGCAAAGTGATAAAACTTAGTTGATATAAATAGGCGTTAAGTTAAAATAATTTGTTTACATTATCAAATCTAGTATTTAATCTTCAGACAAGTTCTCCGTGGTTATCAGCTACTCTTGTAATACTTCTAAGATGAGTTCATCAGGAATTTCATCCGCTGCACTGCTGTAACCGAGAAGACTAGCCTCTGCAGCTTCAGCCAACTCAGCATCTTCAGTGGCTTCTAAGAAGGAACCATCATCGATGCCATTATCCCAGTCATCGCTGGAAGACACATCTTCTGGCAACTTAATAGGTGACAGTTGATGAGGATTCTTGGTTCCATTGCTTTTTGTTTCAACTGTTTCATCTTCTGTTGTAAATTCCTCTTCCTTTGTTTTCATGGGGGAGAGTAAGGGCATAAGAGAAGAAGTTATTCAGTCAGAATATATGACGATCTCACCATATTCAATCTATGTTGTATTAAGGTACTAAGAAATAAAGCCAGTTCTTCAACAGACACTAAAAGGAGTATGCTGGATGAATACTGTGTCCAATACAGTGACCACGGGAACGAGTTCACTCCCTGAAATGTTGCTGACACTGGAGCTCAGACACTGGGAACTCCAAATCTTTTCAGTGTCCTCGGGTGGGGCTAGAGCAAGGGTTGATTGACTATGATTGATTGATTGATTTTTAAGTGGACAGTCCAGCTGAAGACAAACTGGAAAACATGCATAAAGACTTATTTCCCTAATTTATATAGTACTTTAAAAATAAGAACATTGAAAAAACTGGTATAAAAAAGAGTTTGGGAACAACTGTGAAAATATGACTCTGGATTATAAACAGTTGCCAGCTATTGGATGCCAACTCAGGGTGACCCTATGGGTGTCACAGTAGATCTGTGCTTCATGGAGTTTTCAGTGGTGGTTTTTCTGAAGTACATTGCCAGGCCTTTCTTCCAGAGTGCCTGAGTGGACTGGCACTGCCAACGTTTTGGTTAGCAGCTGAGCATTTGCACCACCTCGGGCTCTGGGATCATATAATACTAACCCTGTTGCTATCGAGTCAGTTCAGACTCAGCAACCCTATAGGACAGAATAGAGCTGCCCCATAGGGTTTCCAAGGAGCGCCTGGGGCATCTGTGAACTGCTAACCTTTTGGTTAGCAGCTGTAGCTCTTAACCACTATGCTACCAGGGTTTCCAGGGTTATATATTAGGTAACAGTAATATATCAATGTTAAATTTCCTGAATTTAGTAATTCTACCAGTTATATAAGAATGTCCTTATTCTCCAACTACATGCTTAAATATTAAGCGATGAAAGGTTTTCATGCCTGCAACTTACTCTGAAATAATTCATCAAAAATAACAATGTGTGTATATACAGTTGAGAGGAAAAAAATGTGGCCAAATGTTAACAATTAGCCAATCTAGATAAACGGCATATAGGAAGGAGTTCCTTGTTCTCTTGCAACATTTCTGTAGGTCTGAATTTTTTAACTCAGAATCTGAATAACAATTTAAAAAGGATTAAAAAATCAGTAAGAAAGATAATGCAACAGATCTAAGTGGAAATGACAAAATGTTAACTGTTTAAACTAGGTGATGGGTACTGGATATTCATTAAACTCTTCTACCTTTCTAGATGTTTGAAATTTTACATAAAATCAAAACAAATCAATAGATATGTCCAAGCATTGGTAATACTGCACACCAAAAGTACTTTTAACTTGATAATTCTGAGGTATTCATAAATACAAAAATACAAAATTTTACAAGTACACTGAAACTATAAACCAAAAAAACCAAACCCATTGCCGTCCAGTCGACTGCAACTCATAGCAACCCTACAGGTCAGAGGAGAACTGCCCCATAGAGTTTCCAAAGACGCCTGGTGGATTGGAACTGCTGACCTTTTGGTTAGCAGCCGTAGCTCATAACCACTATGCCACCAGGGTTTCCAGTGAAGCCACACTCATCAAAATAACACTCCAAAGAACAAGGATGACATACTCCTCCTGGTAGAGTAAAAGTTTTTAAAAATATTTTTCTTCAATTTGTTCTTGGTTATTTCCAAGTGCTCTTTTACCTAGTAGTTTAGCAGAGTCTAGCTTAGCAGCTATATTACAGCCAGCTCCTACAGACCAAGAATGAGATTCTCGCCATTTCCAGCTTGGATATTTGTCTTAGTTGTCGAGTGCTGCTGTAACAGAAATACCACTAGTGGATGGCTTTAACACGCAGAAGTTTATTCTCTCACAATGTGGGAGGCTAACAGTCCAAATTCAGGGTATCAGCTCCAGGGGAAGGCTTTCTCTATCAGCTCTCAAGGGAGGTCCTTGTCATCAGTCTTCCCTGATCTAGTAACTTCTCAGCACAGGGACCCTGGGTCGAAAGGACACGCTCTGCTCCTGGCAGTAATCTCTTGGTATGAGGTCTCCCTGGGAAGCCTGAAGGGGACATGATGGTACTTACTAGGCACTGCCCACTTTGGTGTGCAGAATGAGGTCACCTGCCTGTAAACTAAAGAGAAGGGTTTCCAAGCCAACCAGTTATGCAGGGACTCTGGACCCTGGGTCGGAATATGAGAAGGGGCTTGCGGCTTGTCCTTGCTCACAGATACAGCAGCAGAGGACAGGGCTTTGGTGGCAGAACCTGCTCTGTTTGGAAGGCTAGAGAAGTGGACAGTTCCGACTGTGGTTAGACCCAAGTCCCATCTGGATCATGTAGAAAGCTGAAGAACCACTTGAAATAGATCATATGCAACACGGGCTCTGCAATTTCAAAGCCACTTCATTCTCCACCTGCATTCGGCTAATAGCCTGATTACAGCCATACCAAAAACCTCCAAACACTGAGCAGCAGCCTTGGCTGCCCTTCCTGGCAGATGCGCCTCCCTTCCACCTTGCCCTATTTCATGCTTCTCTGGGACTGCAATTCCAACAGCTGTTTATACCTCCCAGGGCCAGAGTTACCTGGAGGAGAGGCAGACAGCTGTGGGCTAATTCCCGAAGTGCACTTCTGGGGACCACCAACCCTGGCAAGCAGGCCGACACCCCACACAGGGCTGTATGTAGGTCAGAGCATGAGCAATGCTCCATGAATGTGGATGCCACGGACTGAGGCTGACTGCTCCAGTCCTGCAGGTCAAAGTAGGCCTTCAGATGGGGATGATATTTTTGGTGAGATGCAGGGTGAGGGGAAAGGGTTGTCCCCTGAGTCACAAGGCAGGATGTTTTAAGGTTTAGGACACCGGCCTCTTGACAAGGGAGTCACTACCAGGAGATGCAGCACAGGGAGGAACTGGTGTCTGCTGTGTTGTCCTTCCGCTCAATTCTGGCTTCCTGTCCTGACAGCATCAGTTTGAGGTGGGTGCTCAGGGTGCTGCTGGAGGATTCAGACACCTCGGATGAACATCAAGGGGCCTTCCAAATCTAAGGGGCTAGGCGTCCTGACAGGAGCCCTGGTGGTGCAATGGTTAAGCGCTTGGCTGATAACCAAAAGGTCAGAGGTTTGAACCGACTAGCCACTCCAAGGGAGTACTTAAGAGTTTGTTCAGGAGACTTTTTATTAATCAGATTGAATAGGTACCAAACTTAGACCATTATCTAGGATGTAAACTCACTCACTTGTTCAGCTTGTAGCAGGTAATTTTTATTCTAAACATAACACTAAAGGAAAAGGCTGACAGAAGTGGCCAAAAAAAAAAAACTAAAATTAGACTAGAAAACATAAAGCATCAAAGAGTACTGAGAAAAAGTTCTTACGAAATACAGGACCTCAGAAAAATGGACAGAGGACAGGTACAGGCAATTCATAGTAAAAACATGAATAGTAAATTTTAAAAAAAGTTCAAATTCATTAGTAAAAACATACAAATTTAAACAACTGAAGTACCACTTTCTACCTGTCAGGCAGGTAAAGGTCAAAAGGTAACAAAAGCAATGTTGGCGGAAGCACGGGGGAATAGCTGTTCTTACAAAACACTTATGGATGTTTCATTTCCTATAATTTTTATATAATTAGAGCGATTCGGCAATATGTACTACTGAAAATATTTGTGATGTAACAGCAAGAAAGCCTACAAACCTTGTGTACTATGATTTAAAAAAAATATGAGCATACATAGACAAGTTCTGGAAGGCTCATAATTATAAGGATGATTTCCCTTTCGTTTATGTGTTTTGTAATGTCTTGGCACTAATTTTTATTCGTGTAAATAAAAGTTGGTTTCCCCATTTGAAAAGAGCCCTGGTCCTGGTGGTGCAGTGGTTAATTACCTGGCGGCTAATCAAAAGGTTGACGGTTTGAATCCACAGGTAAAAAGATGTGGCAGTCAGCTTCCGTCAGATCACAACCTTGGAAACAAGATGAGCAAGTTCCACCCTGTCCTACAGGATTGCTACATGTCAGAATTGACTTGATGGCAACGGGTTTTTGGTTGGCAATTTGGTAATACCCATGAAAACTAAAAATGCATATACTCTGACACAATTGTACTTCTAGAAATTCATCTTATAGATAGAAATGTTCAAAGAACACATACAAAGATGTGTATTTTTGGCATAGTTTATAAAGGAAAAGATGAGAAATTTCTTAAATGTCTGGGATTAGATAAATTGCTATCTATACAAAGAAGTTCAAGCTGGATTCAGAAGAGGATATGGCACCAGGGATATCACTGCTGATGTCAGATGGACCTTGGCTGAAAGCGGAGACTACCAGGAAGATGTTTACCTGTGTTTACTGACTATGTAAGAGCATTCAACTGTGTGGATCATGATAAATTATGGATAACATTGTGAAGAATAGGAATTCCAGAACACTTAATTGTGCTCATGAGGAACCTGCACTTAGATCAAGCAGCAGTAGTTCAAATAGAACAAAGGGATACTGTGTGGTTTAAAGTCAGGAGAGGTGTGTGTCAGGGCTGTGTCCTTTATACTTATTCAATCTGTATGCTGAGCAAATACTTTGAGAAAGATAAGAAGAAAGGGGCATCAGAATTGGAGGAAGACTCGTTAACAACATGCGATATGCAGATGACACAACCTTGCTTGCTAAAAGTGAAGAGGACTTGAAGCACTTACCGATGAAGATCAAAGATCACAGCCTTCGGTATGGATTATACCTCAACATAAAACAAAAATCTTCACAACTGGACCAATAAGCAAAATCAGGATAAACGGAGAAAATATTGATGTCAAGGATTTCACTTTACTTGTATCTACAAGCACTACTCATGGGAGCTGTGGTCAGGAAATCAAACAACGTATTGCATTGGGCAAATCTGCTGCAAAGACCTCTTTAAAATGCTAAAAAGCAAAGAGGTCACTTTAAGGACGAATGTATGCCTGACCCAAGCCATGGTGTTTTTAATTGCCTCATAAGGATGCAAAAGCTGGACAATGAATACGAAGACCAGAGAACTGATGCCTCTGAATTGTGGTGTTGGAGAAGAATACTATGGACTGCGAGAGGAACAAACAAATCTGTCTTGGAAGACGTACAGCCAGAAGCAAGGATGGTGAGACTTCATTTCACATACTTTGGACATGTTATCAGGTGCGACCAGTCCCTGGTGAAGGACATCATGCTTGGTAGAGGGTCAGCAAAATGAGTCACCTCGCTGTGTCAACGAGATGGATCAACACAGTGGCTGCAACAATGCTCTCAAGCATAACAACGATTGTGAGGATGGCACAGGACTGGACAGTGTTTCGTTCTGTTGTACACAGGGCTGCCATGAGAACTAACTGACTAGAAGGCACCTAACAACAACATACAAGGTGACTACACAAGAATTAGAAAGAATGAGGTGCATTTTCTCAAGTATGGGCCAAGAGGGACAATCGCTACATTATATTTCTAAGTGAAATCAAGATACCAAACACTGTGTAAAAGCTATGTGGATACACCTGGACACACTGTACATAGCTCATTTATATCGTTGTACCAAGAACCAGTCAGTAATGACAAGCTAAAAACTGCACTTACGTCTTTGAAAAGCATCAGGAGACGTACTTCAGGAGGTAATGGGAAACCTGAGTCAGAAAGATAGTAAAACTGCTTTAGATAGATATCTAATTTTTACTTTGTGGTAAACACTGTAAAAACTAATAACTCACAGTCAGATTTGAAGTTTTCTGCTTTACATACAGGATCATGACATTTTTGATACCAAACTTCATTTTTCAGATCAACCAGGATCCTTTACATAAAAAAAAAAAAAAAAAATTAATACCCTGACTGGATAAAAAATGAAATCCAGCTACATGCTGTTGACAAAAGATACACCTAAAACTTAAAGCTAGAGAAAAGTTAGAAGGATGGAAATAAACATACACCAAGCCAAAAAAAAAAAAAAACTGTGGTAACCAAAATATCACAGAAAATTGACTTTAGGGCAGAAAAGCACATATTGATTAAAAACTTCAACCTATATCTACCAAGTAAGACATCTTCCAAGTATTTAACAGCAAAAATGGTCGTAACTACAAGTATAAACAAATCTACCGGAAGTCAAGATTTTCAACTTACTCTTGGTAACTCATAGATCAAGTATCTATACACACAAATAATATCAGTAAGAATACAGGAAATTTGAATAACAATTTTAAAAAATTAACAAGTTTGATCTAATAGGCTGTTTCCAGCAACTAGAAACAACTCTTCACAGTAACAATAGTAAAAATTGACTCCATGTTAGCTAGAATCTCATAAATTTAAAAGGGTCAGTTCACTCACACACAGCACATTCTCTGACCACAAAGATTATTTAGGAATAAATAACGAAAGATAGCTAACAGAAACCCATGATTTGGAAATTCAAAAGACATTTCTAAATAACCAGTGTCTCAAGGGGAAAAATCACACAGGAAATTAGAAAATGTTTAGGAATGAATGAAAATGAAAATACTTCATATTACAATGTGAAATGCAGGTAAAAAGTGATCTTTATAGGGAAATTTAGTCCTCAAGGCTTATATTACAAAAGGACAGCTAAAGATAAATGAGTTATCTAAATTGGAAAATGAACAATAAAATACACACTAATAAAATAAAAGCAAGTAATAAAGAGCAAAAAATTAAACAGAATCAATAAGGCCAAAGCTTGAAGACTAATAAAATTCTTGCAAGGTTAAGAAAAAAAAATCACAAATGTTATTATGAGAAATCAAATGCCAGTGTAACTACAAATACAGCATATTCTAAAAACAAAGATATTGTGAACTTTTGCCAGTAACTTTGGAAACGTTGGTAAAACAAATGACTAGGAAAAAAAAGATAAAACCAAACTATAAGCAGTCTCAAAAAGCAAGAGAAAATCTAAACAACCCTCTGTTGTCGTTAGCTGCCATCAAGTCGACCCCCACTCACAGCGACCCCATGTGGGACAGAACAGAACTGCCTCACAGGGCTTTCTTGGCTGCAGTCTTCACAGGAGCAGACTGCCAGGTATTTCTCCTGTGGAACCGCTACATGGCTTCGAACTGCTAACCTTTTGGTTAGCAGCCAAGCACTTTACCATTTGTGCCACGCGGGCTCCTTACACAATCCTATGTCTACTAAAAATGACACCTTTTGATTAATTTAGAATCTTCCCACATTTCACAGAAAAGTCAACATAAAACGGCCAGTGTTCTGCATGGTAGTAGGGGAGGGAAGGGGACAGGTACCCACTGCCCAGGAAAGAACAAGGCAGGTGGATCAGGTCTAACTGCTCAGAGACATTTCGGTGACAGACTTCCTAGTACGCAGACTCACGTGCAGTTCCCAGACTGCACACTAGGCACCTGAGGTACTGAAAGAGATCACAGCTTTCTAGGGAAACTCAGCAATACTTGACATCTGTCAGATGCCTGGCAAACTTGCTGGAGGTAGGTCACAGGCTCAACATTACATGGCACTTCACTCCTTTCAGTGGTATCATATCTCTGCAGAGCTCTTCATTTTGGTGGTGATTGTGATTAAAAAGTAACACACGTCTAATCAATGTGGGATAAGAAATGAGGAGCACTATCCAATCTGATTCCAAGGTTTAAGAGGGTATGTGATGCCCAGAAGGCACACAGTCCATTAGTAAGTAATTGTATTTAAGAATGAAATAAAAAAAAGAATGAAATAAAAATATTTTTCTTAAAATGTGTACATATTAGTTTTTTTTAATAGCTATAAATTTTTAGGACATAAATACTTATTAAGTTGTTTGGAACTAATAAAGAGAACCATTAGGTATTTCTTTTGGCTTAGGAGCCACTTGGAAAAATTCATAATGAAACACTAAGGACAACATGAGCCAAGCAAGTTTAGGAACCTCTGGACTAGTGGTATTTCATAGGATAAAAGTCCTTACTCACGGAATGCTCTTTCCAGGATGTCTCTGATTTGGGAATTGCATATAGTAAGCAAACCTAGAATCAATGAATTTACAGCACATGGCCCCCTGGAAAATATCACACACACTAGGTAACCATGCTGTTGTTGTTGTTAGGTGCTGTCAAGTCAGTTCTACCTCACAGCAGCCCTATGTACGACAGAATGAAACACCGCCCAGCCCTGCACCGTCATCCCAATCATGGCTATCTTTGAGTCCGTTGTTACAGCCCCTGAGTCAATCCATCTTGTTGAGGGTCTTCCTCTTTTTTAACTCTCTACTTTACCAAGCATGATGTCCTTCTCCAGGGACTGGTCCCTCCTGACATGTCTCAAGTATGTGAGATGAAGTCTTGCCCTCCTGGCTTCCAAGGAGGACTCTGGCTGTACTTCTTTCGAGACAGACTTGTTTGTTCTTCAGGCAGTCCATGGTATGTATATTTGATATTCTTCCCCAACACATAATTCAAAGGCATCAGTTCTTCTTCAGTCTTCCTTACTCCTTATGTAACCATATGAATTATGAAATACAGCATAAATGTTCCCTGCTATGTTAGATGACCACACACTTCTGAGAACATCCAGAGCAGGAAGGAAGGCCCTGGGGAGCGAGGCCACATGTCCTAGTCCTCACTCCACTTTCACCTGTGCCTTTTGAGTCCTTCTGTGCTTAAAATTATTAGTAAAGGTTGATATTCAATAAGATCTCTAACTCATCTGAGTATGATTATACAATCCAATCCTCAACTTCATTAGTAATCAGGGAAATTCCAAAGACAACCACACAACATATTTTATATTCACTAGGTTAGCAAAGGAAACCCTGGTGGCATAATGGTTAAGTGTCATGGCTGTTAACCAAAAGGTCGGCAGTTCAAATACACCAGGCGCTCCTTGGAAACTCTACGGGGCAGTTTTACTCTGTCCTATAGGATCGCTATGAGTCAGAATGGACTTGATGGCAATGGGTTTGGTTTTTGGGTTTAGGTTAGCAACAACAATAATAAATAAAACCTAACAATAATAAGGAAACCCTGGTGGTGTAGTGGTTAAGTGCTACAGCTGCTAACGAAAGGGTCGGCAGTTCAAGTCCACCAGGCGATCCTTGGAAACTATCGGGCAGTTCTACTCTGTCCTGTAGGGTTGCTATGAGTCGGAATCAACTCAACGATACTGGGTTTGGTTTTTTCGGGTAACAATAATAAAGTGTTGGTGAGAATATGGAACAGTAGAAAAATTTCAAAACAATGCTAGTGAGAGTATAAATTAGTACAACCATTTTGGAAAACTATTATTCAGTAAAATTAAACATGCACATGTTCTATGCCATAGCAATTCCACCTGTAGACATACATTTCAGAAACTTGAACATGTGCACCAGGTGATATGTATAAGGATGTTTGTAGCTTCATTGTTCACAGCAGCAACCCAAATGACCATTTCAGGGCAATGGGTAAACTCTGGTGTAATTATGTAATGGTAAGACTATACAATAATGAAAAAAAGAATGAACAACGGCTATATCAATGACCGTCACAAATACAATGCTGACCAAAAGCAAGTCAAAGGATGCAATTTACATAAAACTAAAAAACAAGTAAAAAGAAACAACAGACTATTTAGGGATACAAACAGAAATGGAAAAACCATAAAGAAAAGCAAGGGAAAGACTGACACAAAATTCAGGATAATGACAATCACCTCTGAAAGCTGGAGAAGGGGAAGAAACTGCGGCTGGGCCCACAAGGTGCTTCTAAGGTTTGGTAAGTTCTGTTTCTTCAGGTGGGTGTTCACTTTATTGTTAGTCTTTAAAATGTACATATACATTATTAAGAAACCACCAGTCGCTATCAAGTCAGCTCTGACTCGTGGCGACCCCATGTGTCAGACTAGAACTGTGCTCCACAGGGTTTTCAATGGCTGATTTTTTGAAAGCAGATCACCAGGCCTTCCTTCTGAGGTGCCCGTGGGTGGACCAGAGCCTTCAACCTTTTGGTTAGCATCTGAGTGTGCTAACTGTTTCCATTATGCAAGAACTCACTTATATGTATATTTCAGTTAAGAAAACAATACATTATGAATACAGCTTTGAATAGATTATAAATACAACTTTGACAGATTATGAATAAAGTCAATAAATGTAACTTTGTAATTCTTCCAAAAATATATACATATAGCAACCTCGAGAATTTCAAAAGGGTATAAGATGATCACGGTATGATACTGCTTTTTTTGTAAATTTATATGCATAGGAAAAAAGACTAGTAAAATTAAATATGCACAAGAAAGACAAACATCCAAATGATAACCATAGTTCTGGCTGACTTGTGGGATCATGCATTATCTTTTCCTTTGTGTTTTTCTATGCTATTTGTGTTCTGTGCATACAGTCTCTGAAGTCTTTTTTTTAACTGCATTAATCTAAGTATACCAAGTACAGCATTGAAACACGCTACTCAACATATTTTACAGCTTTCTAGCAAAAGTTTCATGATCAGTTTCTCATGATTGGCCTATGTGCCATGAAGTCTCAGCTTGGGCATTAAATATAAAAAACATAGCAGAATTTCTCATATGATTGATAACCAGTGGGTTTTTATTTAACCCCTATTCTAACCATATCCTTATATTATTTAAAATTCCATCCCTGGTTTTACTACTTCTCCTTTACGTCCTCTTCTTTTGCCATGGGCATTCTGAAGGAAATTTGGGAATATAGGCCCGAGCATACACAGCAAACATTCAATAAATACTGATTCCCTTCAATACCCAGGCTTTGTTTTGAACAAGTCAGCACTACCTTAACCTCTTTTTCTTCTTTTTTAGAGGAGGATGGAAAATATTTATTTTGTTCCTCTTGAGTTGCTTTTCCATCTGAGCAAATAGTACCATCTACGAGGTTATATGCAGCACATGTGAACATAAGAAAATGAAAATCCTCAGAACTGGACCAAACATCATCATAAGCAGAGAAGAAGTTGTCAAGGATTTCATGCTTTTTGTATCAACAATCAACACCCATGGAAGCAGCAGTCAAGAAATCAAATAACGTACTGCACTGGGCAAACCTGCTGCAAAAGACCTCTTTAAAGTGTTAAATAGCAAAGATGTTACTTTGATAACTAAGGTGTGCCTGACCCAAGCCATGGTCTTTTCAATCCCCTCATATGAATGTGAAAGCTGGACAATAAAAAAGGAAGACTGAGGAAGAACTGACATGTTCAAATTATGGAGTTGGCAAAGAATACCGAATATACCATGGACTGCCAGAAGAATAAACAAATCTGTCTTGGAGGAAGTACAGCCAGAATGCTCCTTAGACGTAAAGATGGTAAGATTACTCTGGACACGTCATCAGGAGGAGGACATCATGCTTGGTAAAGTAGAGGGTCAGTGAAAAACAGGAAGACCCTCAACAAGATGGACTGACACAGTGGCTACAACAATGGGTTCAAACATAGCAATGATTGTGAGGATGGCGCAGGACCAGGTGACCTCTCATTCTGTTATACGTAAGGTTGTTATGAATTGCCACCAACCCCATGGCACCTAACAACAGCATAAAGCTGCTTAACAAGTTCTTTTCCATTTTAACCTCCAACTCTTAATATTAACTGGGCAGTTTTCTTCTTGCTCCAAACTGCCTCATTTATATTTTATACTTCGTAATGTATCAAGGGCCAACAGCGACAGAGTAGGTAATATCATACCTTTCCATCATCACTGTTTATTCACTTATCTACTGCCTGTGGTGCCTTTCTAGTCCTAGTCAATTCCACCTTGGTCTTCTCAAGATTATACTATCTAAGAGATTATTTTACCAAATAAAATATAGATAAAGCTGATAAGTGCAAGGGCATTGTAATAATTAAGATATTCAAGTTAAATACTATCAAATACCAACCAAATACAACAAATATAAATTGAATTTATTAAACTAAATTTATTACAAAATATTTTCATATTCTCAACTATTAAGAAATTGTAAACATTTAAAATGTAATATTGGTTAAATACTTAGAAATGATTATTAAATAGCATCACTTACATGATATTATTACTCTTGTGAGCTCTTCCAATGTTTTTGCACCAGCGATATTTACAAATGTCATAAACCAATAATTCTTCAGGAAAAAAGTAGTTCCAACGCCGAATTCCTAAAATGCAAACAATGTTTCTAAAAGTACTAATACCCTATCATATAGTAATTAATAAAGAATAAGATTATCTTTACCTCCTTTAATGCCATTTTTATTCACCAGAGAAAGAACAAATTGATCAATTTCAGGGTAGGGTGAACACTGAAAACCTTCAATTGTTTCTACTGCAACAGAGAGAAGAAACATTTATAAATCATAACGGTTAAAGTTGAAGAGTTAAGTTTTGATTAAATTGTTTTTAGTACAATTAGAAATTCTGTAACCTCTCAGCTTTTTTTTTTTTTTTTTTTTTTGTAATCTACCGTTTAGTTATGTCACGGATCCTTATTACTCCATAAGGAATCAGGTAAAATTAAAATCTCTCAATTATGTCAAATGTTAACTTTCATAAAAAGCATTTGAAATAATATCAACTGCTTCCTTCATTCTGAGAAAGAGAAAATCAGCCCCTGACATCCAGGAGCTTGGCTGGTGCTCTCAACCAGGCCCTAGTGGTGCTACGAGCTGGTCCAGCGGCACTCACCACTCACCGCTTGGCCTTGGTGTTCTCCTGTTGAACATAAACTACTTCACAGAATTTCAGCCTCAGACAAGGCCACTCTGTGGTCATGAGGGAGCAAGACAAAAACAGGACCACTGGTAATCATGGCTGAAAACAAAGTATAAATATCATCCAAACCACAAAAATGACCAAGCTCCCTCCCATCCTAGCTAATATAGAAATGACTGCTACTTCTTTACCAGTTACAGCCTTAGTTTCGTTTCAGTCTGCCTTCCTTTTAGACAACATTAATATTAAGATGGCGCCCTGGTGGTACAGGGGTTATCAGCTGCTAACAAAAAGCCCGCGGTTGGAAACCAGCAGCTGTTCCACAGGACAAAGATGTGGCAGTCTGCTTCTGTAAAGATTGCAGCCTTGGAAACACTATGGGGCAGTTCTACTCTGTCCTACAGGGTCACTATGAGTTGGAATTGAGTTAACAGCAGTGTTTTTTGTTTTGTTTTATTTTTTGATATTAAGAGACCCAATCATACAGATATCCCTGACACCACCCAATGCACAGCAATTACCTGCTCTCCTGGATAGTTTCCCGAGCCACCTTGTCAAAGCCTATAAAATCCTTCCTCACACACTCTTACTGAGGGTCTGTGCTCTCCCTTGAGGCAAGGACTAAGAAACCCACCTGGTTCACTACAGTTCACCCTGGTGGTCTCTAGCTGGAGGGCACTGGCAATTCAATTATATTTTGTATCTAAGAATCTGCTGTAATAATTTAGAATAATTTATTTAAATCTTCATTTAATATTTAAAGATGTAATAGCCTAGTTTTCTGAAAAAATCAAGTCTATATTTCAATTACAAAAGTAATATGCATAATTAGAGAAATCTCGGAAATATGTTAAAGTAGAAAGGAGAGAAATAAGCTACAAATTAATGCCTAGAAATAATAATCAGAAGGAAACATACAAAAATGTTTTCTGTATTTCTTTAATAAACTTGTGATCATACCATACATACAATTTTCGAGCCTACTTTTTTCTCTTAACATCATGAATGGGTATTTTCCCTATAATTATATAAGCTTTATAAACTGAATTTTAGTAGCTACAAAGTATTTCACGGTATATAAAAAATGCGACTTTGTTTTAGATATAGATGTTCAGGTTTTCACTATTATAAGTAATGCTGTATCAAAATGAATGTTTAAAAATATTTACTGGAGCATTTATGTAAGAAATCTTATAAAAAACCTATGTTCTTTCAGTACCAGAATGGGTAAATTATGATACAGCCATACTATGAAAAACTATGCTGTCATTAAAAAACTGAGGACGATCTCCACACGTTGGAAATACCGGAAAAATTCTGCCAGATTAAAAAGGAGATTATTAACAGTGATTACCTCTCTTTGATTTTGGGCAGAAAAGTGAAGAAATTTTTATTTTATTATTTGTTTATTTTAATTTTACAGCCTACGTTATTTTTGTACTTTTTAAAGAAAACACCATAAAATGAAAATTAGTGAATAATGCTCTAATAAACATCTTTTTACACATTCCCCATTTTGGATAGAAACCTAGAGGTAGTTTTAAAGAATCAGTAGATATGAATTTACTCAACATTTAAGATTTTTAAGGCAAAAGAGATTTTGTATTTTTAAAATTTGATAGGAAATTATTTTCTCAAAATTACCTAAAGGAAGCAGAGCCAAGATAGCAGAGTAGTCAGACACTTCTGGTGATTCCTCTTACAAGAAAGGCCCCCAAAAAACAAGTGAGAACAATTATATTTATGACAGGCTAGGGGCCCTGAACATTAAAGACAAAGTTAGAAAAAAAAACTTGAGCGGCAGGGAGATGGAGAGAGACGGTTCAGAAGCCGAGAGGACTTGCCAGACCTCAATCACCGGGAACCCTCAGGCACCATTCTGTGGAGCAGCTGTGGTGGGATGGTGATAGCATTCCAGCTGCAGTTTCCTCAAGAAAAGAAAGCCAGCCACACAGCGTACTCACGCCTCCAGAACCTGAGAAGAACTGCGCTCTCGGCAAAAGCTAAGTACTTGGGTATATTTTACCGTGCCACCAGCCCCCAAGCCAGCTACGGTGGCTGTTGATTTCACTGGACCTGAGATAGGCCAAACTCATCCTATGAAGCCAGAGTAGCTCTGATATCAAAACCAGGTAAAGACACCACAAAAAAAAAAAAGAAAGAAAATTACAAGCCTATATCCCTCATGAACTTAGATGCAAAAATCCTCAACAAAATTCTAGCCAATAGAATTCAACCACGTATCATAAAAATAATTCACCATGACCAAGTGGGATTTATACCAGGTATGCAGGGATTGTTCAACATTAGAAAAACAATTAATGTAATCCATCATATAAATAAAACAAAAGACAAGAACCACATGATCATATCAACTGATGCAGAAAAGGCATTTGACAAAGTTCAACACCCATTCCTGATAAAAACTCTCAGCAAAACAGGAGTACAAGGAAAATTCCTCAACATAATAAAGGGCATTTATACAAAGCCATTAGCCAACATCATCCCAAATGGAGAGAGTCTAAAAGCATTCCCCTTGAGAACGTGAAACAGACAAGGATGCCTTTTATCGCCACTCTTATTCAACATTGAGCTGGAGGTCCCAGCCAGAACAATTAGGCTAGATAAAGAAATAAAGGGCATCCAGATTGGTAAAGAAGTAAAAGCATCTCCATTTGCAGGTGACATGATCTTATACACAGAAAACCCTAAAGAATCCTCAAGAAAACTACTCAAACCAATGGAAGAGATCAGCAGAGTATCAGGATATAAGATAAACATACAAAACTTAGTTGGATTCCTCTACACCAACAAAAAGAATATCGAAGAGGAAATCACCAAATCAATACCATTTACAGTAGCCCCCAAGAAGATAAAATACTTAGGAAGAAATCTTACCAAAGATGTAAAAGACCTATACAAAGAAAACCACAAGACACTAATGCAAGAAACCAAAAGAGACCTACGTAAGTGGAAAAATATAACTTGCTCATGGATAGGAAGACTTAACATTGTAAAAATGTCTATTCTACCAAAAGCAATCTATAGATACAATGCAATTCCAATTCAAATTCCAATATTTTTTAATGAGATGGAGAAACAAATTACCAACTTCACATGGAAGGGAAAGAGGCCCTGGATAAGTAAAGCACTACTGAAAAAGAAGAACAAAGTGGGAGGCCTCACACTACCTGATTTTAGAACCTATTATACTGCCACAGTAGTCAAAACAACCTGGTACTGGTAAAACAACAGATACATAGACCAATGGAACAGAATTGAGAATCTAGACATAAGTCCATCCACATATGAGCAGCTGATATTTGACAAAGGCCTATAAGTCAGTTAAATGGGGAAAAGACAGTCTGTTTAACAAATGGTGCTGGCATAACTGGATATCCATCTGAAAAAAAAAATGAAACAGGACCCATACCTCACACCATGCACAAAAACTAAGTCAAAATGGACCAAAGACCTAAATATAAAATCTAAAACGATAAAGATCATGGAAGAAAAAATAGGGACAACGCTAGGAGCCCTAATACATGGTATAAACGGTATACAAAACATTACTAACAATGCAGAAGAGAAACTAGATAACTGGGAGCTCCTAAAAATCAAACACCTATGCTCATCCAAAGACTTCACCAAAAGAGTAAAAAGATGACCTACAGGCTGGGAAAAAGTTTTTAGCTATGACATTTCCAATCAATGTCTGATCTCTAAAATCTACATGATACAGCAAAAACTCAACTGCAAAAAGACAAATAACCCAATTAAAAAATGGGCGAAGGATATGAACAGGCACTTCACTAACGAAGACATTCAGGCAGCTATCAGATACATGAGGAAATGCTTGTGATCATTAGCCATTAGAGAAATGTAAATCAAAACTACAATGAGATTCCATCTCACTCCAACAAGGCTGGCATTAATCCAAAAAACACAAAATAATAAATGTTGGAGAGGCTGTGGAGAGATTGGAACACTTATACACTGCCAGTGAGAATGTCAAATGGTACAACCACCTTGGAAATCAATTTGGTGCTTCCTTCAAAAGGTAGAAATAGAACTACCATATGGTCCAGCAATCCCACTCCTTGGAATATATCCTAGAGAAATAAGAGCCTTTACACGAACAGATATATGCACACCCATGTTCACTGCAGCACTGTTTACAATAGCAAAAAGAAGGAAACAACCAAGGTGCCCATCAGCTGATGAATGGGTAAATTATGGTATATTCTCACAACGGAATACTACACATCAATAAACAACAATGATGAATCCGTGAAATATTTCATAACATGGAGGAATCTGGAAGGCATTATGCTGAGTGAAATTAGTCAGTTGCAAAAGGACAAATATTATATGAGACCACTGTTATAAGAACTTGAGAAATAGTTTAAACAGAGAAGAAAATATTCTTTGATGGTTACAAGAGGGAGGAGGGAGGGGTATTCACTAATTAGGTAGTAGACAAGAACTATTTTAGGTGAAGGGGAAGACAACACATAATACAGAAGCGGTCAGTACAACTGGACTAAACCAAAAGCAAAGAAGTTTCCTGAATAAACTGAACGCTTTGAAGGCCAGTGTAGCAGGGGCAGGGCTTTGGGGACCATGGTTTCAGGGGACATTTAGGTCAATTGGCATAATAAAATCTATTAAGAAAACATTCTGCATCCCACTTTGGAGAGGGGTGTCTAGGGTCTTAAATGCTAGCAAGCAGCCATCTAAGATGCATCAATTGGTCTCAACCCACCTGAGGCAAAGGAGAATGAAGAACAACCAAGACCCAAGGTAATTATGAGCCCAAGAGACAGAAAGGGCCAAATAAAAAAGAGACTACACCAGCCTGAGACCACAAGGACTAGATGGTGCCCGGCTACAACTGATGACTGCCCTGACAGGGAACACAACAGAGAACCCCTTAGGAAGCAGGAGAGCAGTGGGATGCAGACTCCAAATTCTTGTAAAAAGACCAGACTTAATGGTCTGACTGAGACTAGAAGGACCCTGGAGGTCATGGTCCCCAGACCTTCTGTTAGCCCAAGACAGGAACCATTCCTAAAGCCAACTCTTTAGACAGCGACTGGACTGGAATACAGGATAGAAAATGATACAGGTGAGGAGTGAGCTTCTTAGATTAAGTAGACACATGAGACATGAGACTATGTGGGCAGCTCCTCTCTGGGGGGGAGGTGAGAAGGCAGAGGGGGTCAGGAGCTGGCTGAATGGACACAAAAATACAGTATGGAGAAAGGAGTATACTGTCTCATTAGGGGGAGATCAACTAGGAGTATATAATAAGGTGTATATAAATTTTTGTATGAGAGACTGACTTGATTTGCAAACTTTCACTTAAAGCACAATAAAAATTAAAAAAAAAAAAAAATTACCTGAAGTACTGCTGTGGTTAAAATACTCAACTCGTTTTTTTATATTCTGGTATGTGTCACATGTAAGAATTTGTAAAGTATCTGAGAATCTGAAAAAGAAAATATGGAAAAGAAAAAATTAACATATATAATAGTTAAGGAAGCACGGTCAGAGAAACAAAACTGAATTCCAAATAGTTCCGTGTGAAAATTTTTTCCTCAACAGCTATTTGTTCTAGGACATTTATGTCACATTTACCTACAAAAGCACCATTCCTATACAAAAAAAAAAAAAAAAAGTGTAGGCTGCTGATTGTTTAAGATACTTTCCTTAATTACACAGTGAATCACAGGACTCTCGGACTGCTGAAGCTATTGACTGATGCAGAATTCTTTTTCCAAGGCTTTTGAAATTTTTGTTACAATTACTTAAAAGATGTGATATCATAGGAAGAAATAATTTTTATGAGCAAAAAGGGAAAAATGGATTAAAATTAACTGAATGAAAGGTACATTTATAACCATATAGAATTTAATTCAGCTTTCCTTTCAGGAAAAAAAAAATAGTATTTACTTGGATACGCAAAAAAAATTGTTAAGATAACCCTGTTCAGTGGAATCTCCACTTCTGTGTGATTAATACTGATCTCAGCAAAAAAAATGTATGGAATTTGGTAATCAGGAGAGCAATCTTCTAATTCAGGCTGTACTAAAGGCCACCACGTTGCTTTTCCCACATACAACAGAAATAATGTGGCCTGATTCTGGTGCCAACAGTTATATAAACTTCATAACCTACTACCATTGTACCAGCTCTGCCACCACCCCACTAACAGCTAACACTTACTGAGCAGATACCATGTGCCAGGCACTAATCTAAATGCTCCACAAACCAAAAAAAACGGTTGCCAGTGAGTCGATTCCAATCACAGCGACCCTACAGGATAGAGTAGAACTACCCCATAGGGTTTCCAAGAAGTGGCTAGTGAATTCGAACTGCCGACCTTTTGGTTAGCAGCCATAGCTCGCTGTAGCTCTTAACCACTGTGCCACTAGGGCCAGTTTAAATACATCACAACGACCTCATGAAACAGATGTTATTATTTTAAAGGTGAAGAAACTAAGACTTTGCCTTTGCCTCTGAGATATGATATGAAAGTAAACAGTACAGAGATAAATACGTGAAAAAAAAATAATCCATCTTCTCACCCTCCTGGTTAACCACTGTCAACACTGTATATCCTGGCACAACTTTCCCTACAGTAATGTATATTAAATATTATTAAAATTAATACCTAAGGCATTTTTATTTAAAATTGTATCTAAGGAAGAAAAAGGAAAAGAATTCTAGCAAGTTCATGGCAAGTTAGTTTAATCCTTAGCCACATGTTTGGGGCTGAGAAAATCAGTTGTCAGTCCAGAATGAATAGGAATGAAGGCAAATATTCCTGCTGAAAGATGTCTTTCGTACTTTTTAAAAATGACCAAATGGGAACTTAAATGTTCAACAGTATAACAGACAATAAATTAGAGTATATCAATATAATAAAATTTTATAGGCATTAAAAGTTGTATTACAATTAACTTGGCAAATTATTAACTTGGTAGAATACCCATGAAATAATGCTGAATGGAAGAAAAGGTGATGTAACTATGTAATCATCTGCAGAGACACCCTGAAGGAGCTATGTAAACATGCATGTGTGTATACATATGAAAAGAAAAACAGGCCTTAGTAATTATATTACCAAATGCAATACCGTTTTCACTTTCTTCTTTAGAGATGTGATAATCATGCTAGAAAACCAGGAAAATATGTAAAATATAACCATAAAAAGACATAAAGAGAAAATGACATGTTAAAAAAAAATCTTTTACTATTATTTTTCAGTTAATGGAGAAAAGGAACAGTTAACCTAGAATTTTAAGAACTGACTTTTTTTATTTAGAATGAATTTACACATTTCACACTTCATTAATATACTATGCCATTCACTGCTATTAAATATTCATAAGTACAAAATGTTTAATTCTGGTACTATATACCTGACATTGCTGACCAACGAAGAGAGAAAAAAATGATTTTCTTCAGAAATATTCTTTGATTGCACAGGGAAAAATTTGTTATCTTCAGCAACCTCCAAAGCCACGTGCTTTCCTATTTTTGATGATTTATACAGCCGAAAGTTTCTATTTCTTGTATAAACTCCTACATCCAAAATTAACAAAATAATATAAATGTATGTCTTCAGTGATTAGTTTTTATAGTCAGCAAATATTAAGTTATTTTGTTTTTATGTAGGATTGTAAACATAATAAAATACATAAATTAGAAATGAATTGGAATTGGGATAGAAGAATGCCACACCCAGAAATGGCAACTGGATTATTTTGGACAGCTTTTCCATTATCCAATCATTCCCTATACCATCTTTTGAAAAGTTCAGAGGTTTAATAGTACATGCCAATTTTTCTTTAGTAAAATTTTTTATGAAGTATAACATTCATACAAAAAAAGCATAATTCATGAACGTACAGCTCCATGAATCACAAAGTGAACGCACCCCTATCACCACACCAGCCACGGCAAGAAATGGAAGATTGCCAGGACACCAGAATCTCCCTCTTACCCTCCCAGACCGTGCCCCTTCCCTGTCTCCTAGAGCGGACCCCTATTCTGTCCTTTTAATAGCAGCGCTTAGCTTGGCCTGTTTTTGAACTTTATGTAACTTGAATCATACCATATGTGTGTTTTTTGTCTGGATTCTTTTCCTTACGTCTGTGAGATTAACCCTTATTCTGAATAGAGCAAGATCAATACTCATCAGATCAATTAATCAATACTCATCAGATCCGTCTTTTGGTACACAAATAAATCTGGACATACTTTCGAAATATTTCTTTCTAGAAGATCAGGGAAATTTCCTTACTAGTCCAATAATCTAACTTTCAAGGCCAGAACTGTCATGAATCGGGGTATTGTGTTTGAGGTCTTTAATACTGGGGCAGAGGTAGGGCATGGCTATTGGTCACTACTGTGCTCCCTCCATAAGCTCTGGCTTGCATTTCTCCTAGTTTATTGCAGGCTAGTCCTCCTGGAGAGGATTTGCTCCTCTGCTATAACTCACATGATTACTCATGCCCAAACCAGTACACTGCACTTTTCTGAGCATATTTTAAAATTCTGGCACTTGGTTATCAGGGGTGCTAGAAAGATATGCAATCTTTTATGTTTGTTTGTATTTAACAAATTGTTGCTGTTGTTGGTTGCTCCTGATGCCAACTCATGGCCACTGCATTAGGTGCAGAGTAGAACTACTCTATAGGGTTTTCAAGGCTCTGACCTGTCAGAAGCAGATCACCAGGCCTGTCTTCCACAGGTCTCTGGGTAGGTTCTAACCACCAAACTTTCAGCTAGTAGTGCTTAACCGTTTGCACCAGCCAAGGACCTGAAAGACATGTCATCTATGGCAGGTACCTACTCTTGGTACCACTGTTGGCCTGGTTATCTCGCCTACAGTTTAAACCTACCCTCCCTCAATCTTTACATACTGATGCTCTCTGAGGTGCTCAAACACCTAATGGCAAAAGTTGCTGCTTTTACTGGCTTTTTGAATCACCTGAGTATAAAAATGAGGTTTGGTTCACCAAATTGAAGGTGTCATATCAGGCTTGTGTGTTATCTAACCAGGCTGAAGTCTTGGCAGCCTAGTCTTCATACTTTCTCAGATTCAGAGAGCAGAAGACAGCATGACTGAAGCGGTCACCAGCTCCATCACAGCAGGAAGCTGACAGTGTCCCCTTCTACCACCACCAACAAGCCTGCCACTACTGCATAGCTCTTCCGTGAAGACAACACTCAAACCTGCTTTGCCACATAGGAGTACTGTTTTTATAGTGTGCCTATGTTTTAATTTATTTAATGTTATTTAGACTCTCAGCAGTGTTAGAAAGTGCTGGTCCATTTGTCCCCTGTCATAGCTCCCCTGACACGAAATCCTTTGAGCATTTCAGAGCAGAAGCTAACCACACCGTTGTATTCTGGAGCTCAGGCCAGCCTGGTGCTTCTGTCCCACAGGACCTCCTAAAGCCTCTGAACAGAAACTGAGTAGATTCCTAGCACCTGAGCTCGCTGGTTCCGTTCTGCTAGTGATTCCACTGTCATCGTGGAGACGTTGTGGTAGCACAGTGACAAGTGGGCACTGACAGGTCTCCTACAGAAGCACACAAGGACAGTCTGATAAGACAGAGCTGTCAATTTTACTCACCTAAATCTACAAAAAGATGCTTTTCTCCTCTGTTATTCTTCACAACTAAAAATGAAAGATCAGGACTGCTTTGCTCCGCTGACCCTGGCCTCTCTGGTTTCTCTGAATTCAATCTTTGACTCTCTCTTACATTCTTTTCCACGGACGCTGTGTTAACGGAAGTTCCTTGTTTTACTGGCACTTCAGAAAAATGCGAAAATCCATGGTCTGTCGTCTCTGGAGTCCTATCATCATCTTCACTGGCAATTAATTTAAGTGCAGGCTGTAAAATTTTTCTCACAAAATTACCTAAGGAAAAAAGGCATTATGATTAATCTAATTCTCCTTTTACACAAAACGTAACTTAAGATCTATGTTATACATCTACGTATAATTTTAACACAGTAAGGCTTTTTATTTTTGTTTTTAAAGCTGAGTCATCACACATACCTAGATAAACTGTAACGTGTCAACACGCCTCTCCTGTTCTTTCCTTCCTCTTGCGCCATCTTTCACTTTTTCAATTCCCACTAACGTGGGAGCTTGGTGTCACTTGTAAACGAATTGTTTTAGATGGGAAAGTTAATTTGAGAAAACGTGTCAGTGCTGCTAGAATGGACCAGAGTCTAACATACTGTCACAAAAACACATCACTTTCATGAATACAAACTGAGTAAAATCATCGTCACAATGATTAGAGAATGAAGGGTTTACACGAGTGAACTGTGTGCTGCCAAGATAATGCCCAGATCCACGGAGAGAACCTCTGCCATGTCCTCGAGTTGGGATGTCAGCGAAAAAATTTTTTTTATTTATTCTTGCTCTAAAAACCCTGACATTCACAGCTATCAGCTCCAAGATTGTTGCTACTCTGACTTCTCCCTCAGGGTGAGGGGCGTAGGATGGGTCAAGCCTAATGACTAATGTCCACCTTCTCTCCTATTCAGTTCCTTCCTACTCCAAGGAAAGCACAGCACTAAGCAACAGGTTTCTTAACACTAAAGCCACTGACAGTCAGGCTGGTGATTCAGAGCTACCAGGAAGGACAACTGGAGTGGAAGAGACTGGTGAGGGGTACCAGGTGGAGGAGATTAAGGCTATTTGGGGAGAGGATGAATTCACGCTAGATCATGATAAAGGAGAAAATCTGACTGGTGTAACTATATACTACAGTGTGCTGTGTTGTATTATTATTATTACACTATACATATTACAATAATATATAATAACATAACACAGTGCAATAGAAAGAGTAAGATCTCTGAGTTCAAACCTGACCTCTGCCATTAACCAGCTGTGGGAACTCTGGACAAATTACTTAATGTGTCTGTGCCAGCTTCCTCATCTGTAACATAGTGATGATAATAGTAACTGTGTAGACTTGTTACGAGAATTAAAGATAAGTGAAGCATTTAACACAGAGCTTAAAATTATTAAATGACCACTGTTATTATAAATATGCATTGTAACAGGTTACTGTCATCCTTTTTATAAAAGACATTGGCTTTCGGGGATTATATAAAAAAGATTACATACATTTATTGTGTTTTAACATATATTTTAAGAGCTCTGAATATTACTGGTCCAGTCTTTACAGTGAAAAGTTGGTAGAACAATTAAAATTTCTTTAAACTCATGTATTATTTATACCATAAAATCAGGTCATAACTTAGTTATTAATTTGCTTCATGTAGCACTATACTGGAGAAATATTATATTGTAAGAAAAGCTTAATTTTAATGTCTAAAACTGTTATAAGTTTATAAGTTTAGTTATCACTTTATTTACCAAACAGGCTTGAACCCTTAAATCGTAAGAGACAAACATTCCAACTCCAAAATTCCCTTTCCCCAAATTAGGCTTACTTTCCTACTCAAAGAAACAAATCCAGTTTAATATAAAATGCTAAACATCAAAATGAAAGCAAAAGCATTTGATCCTTGCAATGATATGTGCACAGGACTAACTCTGAAATGAGAGCGATAAGGTAAATACAAAGTGAAAAGAAATCAGGACATAGAAAAGGACAACAAAGCAATACAAACATAAATTGATACAGTTAATTTTCCAGGAAACTTAAAACCGCATCGTCTTGTGTGCTGATGAGTCAATTCCTACTCATAGCAACCCTGTATGACAGAGTGGAACTGCCCCGTTGGGCTTCCTAGGCTATAATCTTTACGGAGCAGATTGCCAGGTCTTTTCTCTCATCAGCCCCTGGTGATCAAACCAACTTTTTGGTTAGCCGCCAAGTGCTTAATCATTGCACTCCCAGGGCCAATTAGACAAGTAAGAGCATGGCTGCAGATACCAGTTGTGATGTAGGGCTAAGGAGGCTGGGGAAGCCTTTGCACCTTGGCAGGGAGCTGGCAGGTACAGGGTACGGTAGTCAACCAGCATAACTACTAACACACTGGCAATTAGTAGCAAAACTACTCTGCTTTCTACTTCCCTTCCCCAATCTCATCATCCACTTCCCCAACAATACAGGGACTATCTTACCGGCTGAGAATAACTCAAAAGAACTAATCAGTCATAGAAACTTCAGCTACTATGCAGGCTGGCAGAAGAGCATTTTCAAAGCAGATCAAATCTATACAATTTGCAAACATTCTATGATCTCTTGCACTTAATTGTCCTTTCTGAAAGGTTGACAGTAGGAACTAGAAATGTCGTCAAGAGATACACAGAGGGAGGGAAACTGAAGAGGAAATTTTGGACTACTTCATATTCTCTTCCTTTCTGCTTCTGGCAATTCATAATTTTAGGGGAAATAAGACGCAGGGGATTATGTCTCTCCTTCTAGCCACGCGAGACTACCCACTGCTCCCCAAATTATCCATGAATTCATATCTCTATACCTTTGCTCATGGTGTCCCCTCTGACAGTAAAAGCCTTTCTTACCTTTGTCCATATGATGAAATTTTATTCAAAGTCCAGCTTGAACGTCATCTGCTTTCAGAAGATAACTGCAGCAGAGACTGCTAGCTAGCTACCTAACAAATTTCTATTCTCCCCTTCTTGCCTAACAACTGATTCAAAACTTTCCGTGCATGGCTAGGAGTCACACAGCAGACTATGAGGAGAAATCAAAGGAAACAGCCTGCTTAGGACCCTCCCTTGATACACTGACAATAGAGCCTACTCAACGTTTAGTCATTCATACAGCAAATATTTATTAAGGGCCTACTTGTATTTGTTAACTGCTGTTGTTTTCATTGTACTGTAACTATTATGTGCTAACCCTGTAAATGAAATGGTGAATATGAAACAGCCTCTGCCCTAAAGAAACATTGAGTGGACCACAAGAATAGGGGAAAAAAGGGTGGGGGGGATGCTTTGACACTCTAAGCCATGAATGCTATCCAGAAGCCAGAGCAAACACCTCACCTCAGTCTCAGGGTTTGGGATGTGACAGAAAAGGCTACTCAAATAACTTCATATTTCCCTGAGTCTTAACAGGGCAGCAGGGCTTGCCCAGGTGAATTAAAGGCACAGGAATAACTCAAAAGAACTAATCAATCATAGAAATTTCAGTTACCATCACAGGCTGGGTATGAGTCAGAACTCGGTGGCAATGGGTTTGGTGTGTTTTTTGTTTTTATCACAGGCTGGCAGAGGAATTTTTATTTATTTCTCTTCTGAACAGAGCACTTACCAACATGAATGTTATCTTTAAATGCCACATCATGGAGCTGAAATATTAAATGGCGGCTAAATTTTTCCTCAGTGCTAGAATCCAAATTGAAAACGTCCTCAGCTGAACAATTAACACTGTATAATCCTCGAAGTGCTTGACAAACATGCTAAAACACAAGTAAAATACAAATAACTTGTACTTTTAAATTTATTTTTAAAATTTCTCATAAACAAAGTATATTCCAATACCTTGGTATAAGTAAGTCTAACTAAAGTTTTTTTATTTTTATTTACTATCAGAATAATATCACAATTTTAACAAATTATGGATCGAAATATACATCATATTTAAATTATTACACGTTTATGTTAAAAGGTTCATAGGATCCCAGGATTAAAGTCATCTGAGAAATAAAACAATTTGTACATTAATCTCTACAATCACAAAAAAATTATTTCTTTTTAAGCATTTCTTCAAATACCATCTATGAGTTGAAAAGTCATAGTTTTAATTATCAGAAAGTTCCTCATTCATATCAGGCCCAAACCTACCTCCAAGAACACGTCACTGGGGCTAGACAACACTGATACCGGAGGCAGTAATGCATTGTAAGAAGGTAGCAAGCATAATGGTTAGGCCACAAGATCTGCAGTCAGGGATCCAGAAGTTAAAAATACATGATTGCTTGAGCAATATTTCTGTTCTACATGGTTTTATATAATAATGCATTAGCACTAGAATCCATTCTAACTGGCAGAGTGGCTTATTGAAATCTGTCAGTTATTGATTCATAGTACCTTATATATTATTACCAGTTATCATTAACCAATTATTTATTAATCATCTCTTAAATTAAGATAAGAACTAACCTAATTTATGCCTTCTTACACAGAGATGCTCAAATGAAAAAGGACTTACTGGATTGCAAATTTGGTACATACAAATTAGCCAATAAATGAAATTAATTTCAATATAATCATTTACAAACATGTTATATTAAATAAAATAGTCCCACCATTTCAGCTCAGTAATGAAGTCACTCCTGAGGTTCAACCTTCAGCCAAAGATTAGACAGGACCATAAAACAAAACAAGACTAAAGGGCACACCAGCCCTGGGGCAAGGACTAGAAGGCAGGAGGGGACAGGAAACCTGCTAACAGGGAACCCAATGCTGAGAAGGAAGAGGGCTGACATGTCGTGGGTTGTTAATCAACGTCATACAACAATGTGTGTACTAATTTTTAATGAGAAGCTAGTTCTATAAACTTCATCTAAAGTACAATAAAAACAAACAAATAAATAAATAGTCCTAATAGAAAATTTTTTATGAATATGGTAAATATGTTAAGGAAAATTACTGTATAATTTTGAATTACTTTCTACAACTTTTCCCAACTTTTATTGATGTTGAAGATTAGTTGTTCTAAACTTATTTGGATACTGTGGTGTAAGGAACTATGAAGGAAAAGATTTTAAACACCTACATGATCTTTGACATGCCAGTGTTTATTAATCTATGTTACAAATGGGATTTATACTAGTTCCGATTCCATTAGGGATATTTCTAGTTTCTAATACAATATGGTACTTCTTTATTTGAAGTATCACCATATTAAAGTATCACTGAAAAATCTCTGAATCTTAATTTCTTGTCAGCTACACAGAGCCTACATGATATATCCCCTCTTAGATTTTAGAAGCGTATTATACGTCATAAACAGTTAATATTTACATATTATTAAAAACACAAATAAGGCTAAAAATTAAACAAAATCTACCAAGTACAATGAAATAAAATGTTTACATTTATTTTCAAGGGTCCAGTAGTTATTTTTAAGAAAAATGTAACTTGTTTTGAGTTTTTTTTTTTGGGTGGGGGGAAGAACTTAATATGCATAAGCTTTGCATATGTTTTCAAATATATTTAAACTAAAAACATTTTCAAATATATTTAAACTAAAAACATGCAGATGTCCAACAAAATTAGCAGGTATCTCAAAAACATTTTAATTTGATGCCACAAAGCAATATGTGTATTGTTTAATGAGAAACTAACTTGCTCTGTAAGCCTTCATCTAAAGTACAATAAAAAAAATTTTAATTGGATATAATTTAAAAGTTTTAAAATGGGTTATTTAAAATTACTATTCAGTTAACAATAAAAAGAAAAAATAGTTTAAGAGCCATCACATAAACAGACACATGCACACCCATGTTCATTGCAGCATTGTTCACAACAGCAAAAATATGGAAACAACCTAGACGCCCATCAACAGATGAATGGATAAACAAACTATGGTACGTACACACAATGGAGTACTATGCAGCAATAAAGACCAACGATGAATCTACAAAACATCTTACAACAGGGATGAATGAGGAGGGCATTAAGCTGAGTGAAATAAATCAATCACAAAAGGATAAACATTGTATGAGACCACTACTATAAAAACTCACGGAAAGGTTTACATACAAAAAGAAACATCTTTGATGGTTACAGGGGAGGGGAGGAGTAGGGATGGAAAATCACTAACTAGACAACAGGTAAGTGGTAACTCTGGTGAAGGGTAAGACAGTATACAATATTGGGGAAGCCAGCACAACTTGTCCAAGGCAAGGTCATGGAAGCTCCATAGACACATCCAAATTCCCTAAGGGACCAAATTACTGGGCTGGGGACTGGGGACAATGGTCTCAGGGAACATCTAACTCAATCGGCATAACATAGTTTATAAAGAAAATGTTCTACATTCTACTTTGGTGAGTAACATCTGGGGTCTTAAAAGCTTGTGAGTGGCCAGCTAAGATACTCTGCTCGTCTCACCCCATCTCGAGCAAGGGAGAACAAGGAAAACCAAAGACACAAAGGAAAGATTAGTCCAAAGGGCTAATGGACCACAACTCTACCAGACTGAGTCTAACACAACTACATGGTGCCTGGCTACCACCACCAACTACTCTGACAAGGATCACAATAGAGGGTCCGGGACACAGCTGGAGAAAAATGTAGAACAAAATTCTAACTCACAAAACAAGACCAGACTACTGGTTTGACAGAGGCTGGAGAAACCCTGAGAGTATGGCCCCCAGATACCATTTTAGCTCTGTAATGAAGTCACTCCTGAGGTTCACCCTTTAGCCAAAGATTAGACAAGCCCATAAAACAAAACGAGACTAAAGAGGCACACCAGCCCAAGGGCAAGCACTAGAAGGCAGGAGGAGATAGGAAGGCCAGTAATGGAGAACCCAAGGTTGAGAAGGGAGAGTGCTGACATGCCATGGGGTTGGTAACCAATGTCACAAAACAATACGTGTACTAAATAGTTTGCTCTGTAAACCTTCATCTGAAGTACAATAAAATAAAATAAAAGGGTAAAATGTCAAGAAAAAAAAAGAAAGGAAAAATAGTTAATAAATGTTGATACCTACTATTACGAATTGAATTGTATCCCCCAAAAATATGTGTCAACTTGGCTGGGCTACGATTCCCAGTGTTGTGTGGTTGTCCTCCATTTTGTGATCTGATGTAATTTTCTTATGTGTTGTGAATTCTAACCTCTATGATGTAAATGAGGCAGGATTAGAGGCAGGACACAAGCTAAAGATTAGGTGTCTCTTGAGTGAATGTCTTTTGAGATATAAAAGAGAGAAGCAAGCAGAGAGGAGAGGGACCTAATCACCACCAAGCAAGAAGAGCCAGGAATGGAGCTCATCCTTTGGCCCTGAGGCCCCTCCACTGAGATGCTCCTAGACCAAGGGAAGACTGATGACAACGACCTTCACCAGAGCCAACAGAGAAAGAAAGCCTTTCCCTGGAGCTGGCGCCCTGAATTGAACTTCTATTCTCCTAAACTATGAGGAATAAATTTCTGATTGTTAAAGTCATCCACTTATGGCATTGCTGTTACAGCAGCACTAGATACCTAAGACACCCACTTTGAAGGCAAATAACAAACAATTTTAATATAATTTAATGCAATCAATTTTAAAATTATTTTTGAAACATAAAAATACAAACTCAAAAATATATACTAGAACTATACTCTTTTCTTTCTGTTGAAAACTATGATAACCATATTTCTAAACTTGTTTTGCCAATTAGTAGCTATAGGATCTTGGGTAGAAGCTAATTTCTGAAGCCCATAATTTCCTCATTTCACAAGGTACAAGATAAAAGGATTTCCAAAATTCCTGCCAGCTCGAAAATTCTGATGCTATTTTCACCGAAGTTTTTGTAAAGTTCACAGTACCTCATTTTTACAGTAAAAATTACTTTGGCCTTTACCAGAACCAGCTATTTGCAATGGTGGTAAGAGAATTAATACATAATTAAAAAATGCAGAAAATCCCCAAACTGCTATCTTTCTCAAAAATTTAAACAGATATAGTAATATTACAAAATACATGGATAAAACTGAACATTTCCTCCTTTCACAGTTTATTCACAGAAGTGATGTTAAGAAATAAAAGTCAAAAGAAAGAGTAGAAAGAAAAAGGGGACTTATTTCATCATCTATATATCACACAGGCTAGATTCACTTAATGAATGAATGAGTGAATGAAGAAATATATGGATAGATACAAGGAGAAAAACTTGAGTCTATTATTTACCTCAATGAGTAATGCAACCATCTTCTTCCCATCAGCTCTTGGATTGGCACGTTTGTTGAATTCCAAATCAAAATAAAGCTTGCACACAGAATTTTCAGGAATAACTTCATAACAGTGCAAGAGATTTTTGCTAAATCAAATAATTTGAGATTGTTAGATTTATATCTTATGTCCTTTAAATCACAGAAGTTGAACTTACATATCAAGAGACTGTGTTAACTGTTCTTTAAGTACACATAACTTTGGAAATAATGAAGACATGACAAAGTGAATGACGGTTCACCATAGGTTTATGGCTCATCCTAACAAGTCTCCACCAAACAAAACATAACTTCATATTCTGAAACATCATGTAACTCGGAAACGTGGTCAACCTCATACTGGTATTTACTCACAGACGATTTGAATACCGTGTAACACACACATCTCTGAAGCAGGCAGTCATGAAACCGTTATTAAGAGTCATTAATAACCATCTGATATTAGTTGTTTTTCAGGAAAGTCTACTCTTGCTACATTTGTGTTACAACTTTTACAGCACGTCACCATGATTGGCTGAATCCCCAGGTTTCTTCTCTTCTCCTGGCAGGAGGCCAAGGTGCAGGCACATGACTCAGTCTACCCACTATATGACCTTCCTGGGATGCAGCAGTGAACCATAGTCATTTCTAGGGCTGTGTGCAATATTTTTAGAGTCGTGTGCAAAAACTCATTCACTAAAATTATGTGGACTGTGCACATATCACAAAACTGAAGATACTCCCCTCGCTGTTCATGCGTATGTATGTCCCTCCCTATAAAAGGAGCAGATCTGCCCTGGTTCAGGGAGCTGGCAGCCTTAGGTCACCAGACCCTGCCCGTCTCCCAGTTTGCAAACTGTGAATAAACCTTTCTGTTCTTCCAACCCTGTGTCTGGCTGGCTTCAATTCACTAGTCTGCTTGACAAGAACCTATTAGTTGATGGCTTCACCTCTGTATTTGCTTTATTGTCACCATGGAACAAATTTTGTTTTAGGAAAAAACTGTCTTTTCTCAAACCTGGATCCCAGGATCACATATTCTTGAAATTCCATGAATTTTCAATGAGAATATTTAAATACCCTATTTTCATTGAGAAGATATTTTAAAAATTGGTAAAAAAAAAAAAAAAAAAAATTTTTTTTTTAATCATCTGACTTCCAGGAGCTTTCAACCCTCACATTTGCAGTTATAACTTTGCTGGCTTACGAGGAGTACAACTTTGACATGGGTTAATAAGAATGGATGCTGATTTAATATGTAAATGAGAATTTGGACTGCTGATTTAACAGGTAAATAACAATTTGGGCTAAGTGAAGTTCAGATGGCATCCTGTACAAATAGAGGCTTGTAGTGACAGCAAGAAGGAAAAGTTTGGGAGAAGGGTGTCCTTATCTGGCGCAGGTAGCCAAGTACACAAAACGCACACGCATGCTCTCTGACGGCACCACATTCACGTTGCAAGATGAGATTTAGTCTCAGCAAAACATGTCACGTTACTGTAATGATTTTGACTCTAACTGGCGTTGCATGTATATAAACATAAGCAAACCTAGTTTTATATTTGAAGCTATTTAAGCAACACTATAATAAAAATATTTTGGGTCAATACAGGGTATCCATATCAATTTTTTTCCCTTTCTCATTTATTACTCAAGTATGGTAAATACCGGAATAGATCATTAAGTTATATTAAGCAGCAATTTCTCTATCACTAGACAACAATGTATGTATTCATTTGTGATTCATAGTACAATTTAATTTAATATTTGTTTACAAAAGAGAAACTTCAGAATCCCCTTTGGGTAAAGGAGGGATAAATGTGTGTGTGTGTGTGTGTGTGTGTATACACGCACATATGTATATATATATACACACACATATATATGAATATGTAAATATATATGATATTTTTCCTTACAACTCCTAGTGAGAGAATTCAGTGTTGCTACTATCAACCTTAGAAACCCTATGGGGCACCTCTATTCTGTCCTATAGGGTCGCTACGAGTCAGAATCGACTCAACAGCAATGGGTTTGGTTTTTGGTATGACTGGGGAACTCTACAACTAATTTCTAACATCGAAGAAGTAACTAATTCTGTGGTCATGAATTGTGAAAGCCAATTCAACCTGAATTAATTTCACAAAAATTACTAGATGAAAGAAACATAACTTCAGCTTAATGTGTTGTTCGTTTATAAACTACTTACCGGGATTTATAGTAGAACCAAAGCTGAACATAGGTTGTTACGAGGTAAATACGTTGTCCATCTCCCACTTTGCATTCCAAAGCAAATACATGAACGTTCTTTGTAAAATCAAAAATAATATTCAAAAACTTCACAAAATGCAAACTAAATTCAATTATGGCTATTAAATGTTCGTAGAGAATTTAACCCTCCAAGTTTTAGAAAACTGGAATTTGAACTTCGTATTATTAAAATCAAGAAAAATAATTATTAGATCTATGCCAATCAAAATCTAATTACCTGTATTTATTTTTTGATTAATCAATTAATACATGTACAAGGTAGAAACAATTAGAATATCCAGATTTAAAAAAAAAAAAAGGATTAAAAACCACCCTTAATTCTATCATTACAGTTTGACTTCCTATCACAGGTTTTTGTTTGCTAATTTATGAAATTAATTTTTCAAAACCACCTAAACATTATTATAAATGATTTGGGCTAAGATTAATTAATAAAGTCTCTAGAACAGGGGAAACATCTAGCTCAATTGGTTTAACATAGTTTATGAAGAAAATATTCTACATTCTACTTTGGTGAGTAGCATCTGGGGTCTTAAAAGCTAGCGAGCGGCCAGCTAAGATAATCCACTGGTCGCACCCCATCTGGAGCAAGAGAGAACAAAGAAAACCAAAGACACAAGGAAAATATTAGTCCAAAGGACTAACGGACCACAACTACCACAACCTCCACCAGACTGAGTCCAGCACAGCTGCATGGTGCCCGGCTACCGCCACCAACTGCTCTGACAGGGATCACAATAGAGGGTTCTGGACAGAGCTGGAGAAAAATGTACAGCAAATGTCTAACTCACAAAATAAGACCACACTTACTGGTCTGACAGAGACTGGAGAAACCCCGAGAGTGTGACTCTGGATATCAGTTTAACTCAGTACTGAAGTCATTCCCAAGGTTCTGCCTTCAGCCAAAGACAGAAACAAAACAACACTAAAGGGGCATGCCAGTCCAGGGGCAAGGATGAGAAGGCAGGAGGAGACAGGAAAGCTGGTAACAGGGAACCCAAGGTTGAGAAGGGAGAGTGTAGACATGTTATGGGGTTGGCAACCAATGTCACAAAACCATGTATAGTAACTGTCTAATAAGAAATTAATTTGCTCTGTAAACCTTCACCCAAAACACAAAAAAAAAAGTATTCTAAGTTCATTAAGAAAAAAAAATCCTCTAGTACATATAAAAATTTTTGTGGGAACAAATTTTTAAGGCTAATCACTGTGGTATTTGATTAAACCTAACTTTATGTCTGCTGTCATAAAGACTGTCTTGAAATAAAGGAATATACACGTAAGTTCCTTTTGTTTCCATTTAGCTAAAGGTAGCTGCGGAGCCTACAGAGGAACTAAACTTTCATTTGCATATGAGTAAGGAGCCATAGGAGGACTCAGTTAACCTGATTCTGTTAAAAATGTTTTTGAGGTAAGTTATATTGACTAGTAATTGGAAAGCCCAGTGATCATACCATTGCATGTTTTATTAAATACAAGTTAAAATGAATCAGCCTTCTGTTAATCTTTTAAATTCTGATGCCTGAATTTACAAAATGAGTAAAGAAGGTTTTTCTTATATTTCCTAAACTTTAGAGTGAGCTTCTCTTTACTACGGAAAGAGGGTGCCCCTCCTAAAAAGCTTATAGCACTTTTAACTTTTATGACTTCTATGATCTAAGGGGAAACCCTTGTGACTTAGTGGTGAAGTGCTACGGCTGTTAACCAAGAGGTTGGCAATTTGAATCCGCCAGGCGCTCCTTGGAAACTCTACGGGGCAGTTCTACTCTGTCCTATAGGGTTGCTATGAGTCGCAATCAACTTGACGGCAGTGGGTTTGGTTTTTTTTTATGATCAGAGGTAGAGCATATTTATATTAGATTTCACATATTCACCTCATTTTTTCATTTTTCCTCTTTACATTCTCCACGGTGCCCAGCAAAGGACGCACGATACACATCTGTTGCTTTGTTTATTAATTGTTTTGTGAGGCTGGGTTGTAGCATGCACTTCTTGCTCTCACTTACCTACTGTGCAGGCAATTGCCAGGATAAATCCACTCTACTACGCCAAAGCACAAAAGGAGGCAGCAGGAAAGAAAGGGCAAGTCTGCTTTGGCATTTTGATTTAAGTTCTAGGCCTTATTCTAAGCTCATGATGTTTGAGGCATTTTTGTTTCCTTTATCTCTTAAATTCAACTCTCCTGTCTCTTCTTTCTAAAAATCTCACACTCCATTCATTTATTTCCTCATATTTCTGTATTTTTTAAATTTTATTGACAGCAATTTCATTCTATTATCTTTCAGCCCATGAATATGACCACCCTTCCTCAAAACACAGCTTCACTTAAATGTCATTACAAATATTCAGTTAAACCTCATTGTTGTTGAGTTGATTCCAACTCACAGTGACCCTATAGGACAGAGTAGAACTGTCCCACGGGGTTTCCAAGGCTCTAAATCTTTAGAGAAGCAGACTGCCACATCTTTCTCTCGAGGAACAGCTGGTAGGTTCGAATCACCGATCCTTAGGTTAGCAGCTGAGCACTTAACCACTGTGCCCTGCTAGGGCTCCTTTATAAACTAATTGGTACTACATATAGCATTCTTTTCCATTATTAATATAAACTAAATGGTTTATGATTCTGAGATATTATTCCTAAATCTTGTGATACAGGAATTCTCTTGGTATAATATGTGACCTAAGATGAAGACAAGTCAGATTTTTTATAAATCTTGGTATAAACAAAAACCAAACCTGTTGCCGTGGAGTCAATTCTGACTCATAGTAAACCTACAGGACAGATTAGAACTGCCCTATAGTGTTTCCAAGGAGTGGCTGGTGGATTCGAACTGCCGACCTTTTGGTTAGCAGCCAAGTGCTTAACCACTATGCCACCAGGGCTCTGTAGCTCTTAAGAAAAAAAAAAGGAAGGAGACGAGATAGTTACCTCTTTACAGCTTTTAACAAAATTAAAAGCTTGAGTTTGTCGATAAAACAGTTTCCAAATAGAAGGTGGTTCTTCCGGTTTGGATAACCTTGGCCTATACACTGAGGACAAAGGTTTCCTCTCATAATGGGAAGCTCGTTCTTCAATTTGCTTCAGTTTTGCTTCCCATTTTCTCTTCATTGGTTCAGAAGCACAGAAAGAACCAATCCTAGTCCACGCAGGATTTCTATAAATCACTACTAAAACAAAAAAAAACAAAAAAGGATTATCAATTTGTTTTGAATATATTTTGTCTGGTAAAATTTCAAAACTCATCTCCTAAAGCTTATTTTGCATTACATATTTTATTTTTTGCATAAAATTTTACTGTGGAAAGAGAAAAGGGCTAGTGCTATGGATTGAATTGTGTGCCCCCAAAATAAGTGTTGGAATCTTACCCCTATACCTATGGATGTCAACGATTTCATATCACTTGGATCCACAATCAATGCCCACGGCAGCAGCAGTCAGGAAATCAAATGAGATACTGCATTGGGCAAATCTGCTGTAAGAGACCTCTTTAAAGTGTTCAAAAGCAAAGATGTCCCTTTAAGGACTAAGGTGCGCCTGATCCAAGTCATGATATTTTCAAATGCCTCCTACGCATGCGAAAGCTGAACAATGAATAAGGAGACCAAAGAAAAATTGATGTCTTTGAATTACGTTGTTAGCAAATAATATTGAATACACCATGGACTGCAATAGAACGTGCTGCAAAGGACCTCTTTAAAGTGTTGAAAAGCAAAGATGTTGCCTTGAAGACTAAGGTGTGCCTGACCCAAGCCATGGTATTTTTCAATCACATCATATGCATGCGAAAGCTGTACAATGAATAAGGAGACCGAAGAAGAACTAATGCCTCTGAATTGTGGTGCTGGCGAAGAATATTGACTATTCCATGGACTGCCAAAAGTACGAATAAATCTGTCTTGGAAGAAGTACAACCAGGATGGCGAGACTACATCTTACACACTTTGGACATATTGTCAGGAGGGATCAGTTCCTCAAGAAGGACATCATGCTTGGTAAACTACGGGGTCAGGAGAGAAGAAGACCCTCAATGAGATGGAATGACACAGTGACTACAGTAATGGGCTCAAGCATAACAACGATTGTAAGGATGGTGCAGGACTGGGCAGTGTTTCGTTCTGTGGTACACAGGGTCGCTATGAGTCGGGACCGACTCGACAGCACCTAACAACAACAACAACATGGACTGCAAGAAGAATGAACAAGTCTGTCTTGGAGGAAGTACAGCCAGATTGCTCCCTGGAAGCAAAGATGGTAGGACTTCGTCTCAAGTACTTTGGGTCAGCAATAAAGAGGAAGATCCTCCACAAGATGAATTGACACAGTGTCTCTAACAATGCGCTTAAACACAGCAATGATTTTGAGGACCATGCAAGACCAGTGTGTCGTTCTGTTGTACACAGGGTCACTACGAAGTAGGAAGCAACTTGATGGCACCTAACAACAACAAATACCTGTGGATATAATCCTACTTGGGAATAGAGTTTTCTTTGTTACGTAAACAGGCCACATCACTGTAGGGTATGTCCTAAACCTAACCATTTCTGAGCTCAAAAGAACAGCACAGACGCAGAGACAAGACCCACAAGGAGGGGGAGACAGACTCCATGTGAAGATCATCAAGGAACACCGGGGCTACAGAAGCTAAAACAGGACCGTCCCCCAGAACCAAAAGAGAGAGAGAACCTTCCCTTTACAGCTGGTGTCCTGAATTCGGACTTCCAGCCTCTTAAACTGTGACAAAATAAATTTCTGTTCTTTAAAACCACCCACTCGTGGTATTTTTGTTACAGCAGCACTAGGAAACTAAGATACCTGGTTATCAGATATCCTTACATTCTGGCTCTTCCATCTAAACAGTGCTATGATTTTGGACAGGTTAATGAAGTGCCCTGGGTCTTAGCTTCAACAACTGCAAAATGGGAATCAGCATCATCTTAAATAATTCATATAGTTACCCTGAGGATAAGCGTGATAGGATATAGGGAAATTCTCCATAAATTACAAAGTCTTACGTAAATATAGGTACTTTTTGTATCACTATGACTTTTCTTACAATCATCTTATTTAATCAAGTGCTATCTACCTGGCCCAGCATGGTGCTACCACCTTGGACGCCATTTCTGTGCTATCACTGTTCAGTGTAAAATCCATTTCCAGGTACAACTGTGCAGGTCTTAGTTCCTTTTTCTTTGTTTCTATCCAGTGTTCCCTCTTCTCTGTCAATACAACTTTAAATTGGGAGGATAACTTACTGTATGAACAGAAATTACAATATTTGCTAGATTTTGCTTTGGATGTCTATGGTAATGGATGATTTCTGTTCCCATATGATTTCTGTTCCCAAGGTGAGGGGCTAGGCAATATATTCCTACTTTAGGATTATGGTTTGCTTACAAAGGAAAGAGAAGAGGTTTTTAGAAGGGATGGGGGAGGACTTCCACTGTGGATTCAAGGTAGCCATAAACTCTCTGCTATCCCTCCTATCATGAGAGGCTGCCTAAGGCCACCCTCACACTGGCTCTGGGCGTGGCCGCGTGATTTGATGAGCCAACCAGAAGTTGGCAAATGTGAACCTAGCAGTGGTTTAACAAGCGTAATTTTAAGAAAAAGTTAATTTGTTGCTTTTTTTTAAGCCAGTAAGTTTTGGGCTGTTTTTCACACAGAAATAATCGATAGTCTTCCTTTTCACTGATAGCACCATGAGGCAGTCTGACTCTGTTATATGGGGTTGCTATGAGTCAGAATTGACTCTAGGGCATACAACAACATGTCATAATTTAGAAGTCCCTGGGTGTCGAAATTGGTTAAATGCTAGACTACTAGCCGAAAGACAGGCAGTTAAAACCCACCCAGGGGTGCCTTGGAAGACAGGTCTAGTGATTTGCTTCTGATAAGTTACAAGCTTGAAAACCCTACGGAACAGGTCTACTCTGCACACATGGGTCACCATGAGTTGGAATTGACCCCACGGCAACTAACAACAAGAATGCCATAATTCATCTATGGGGAAACTGATGGATTACTATTTTTTAAAAGTGACATAATAATATACATCAAAGCTTTTGAGGGCAAATTCCTATGTACCTCTACCAATGCTTTTCTAGAACTTGTCTTATTCAGGGGATAGATATTGTCTTGAATTTTAGCAGAAAAGTTTGAGGCAACAGCAAACTCACTGGTAAATGATATATTCCCTGGGAGGTAAACAGTATCACCTTAAAAGATTGAGAGGATAAGGATATCACGACATTGTTAGAAAAAAAGGGCATATTATCCATAAATTTCAAGTTTAATTTCAACTACAACAGACCTAAGAAAGATTATCCTCTCAAAGTCATATTTAATCCACATGGAAATTATAAATTATAAAAGAAGAAATAAAATTCTAAATGTATCATTTAGATATACCTGAGAAAAAAATAAAATTTCAGAGGATTGAGGCAATGGAGCAATTAAAAACAATTATTTTTCAATGTAAAATCACTTGATTCCTTATTGCTACGTAGATCTGATATTACTGTACTTCGCAGATACTGTGTTTTTCACCAATTGAAGGACTGTGGCAACACTATGTTGAGCAAGCTATCGTACCATTTTTCCAACAGCATGTTCTCAATTTGTGTCTGTGTCACATTTTGGTAATTCTTACAATATTTCAAACTTTTTCATTACTATTATAGCTGTTATGGTAATCTGTGATCCGAGATCTTTTATGTTCCTATTGTTATAGTTTTGGGGCACCACAAACCACACCCATATACGACAATGAACTTAATTGATAAATATATGTATTCTGACTGCTCCCCATCTCCCGAGCTCTCCTTGGGCCTCCACATTCCCTGAGACAGAACAATACTGAAATTAGGCCAGTTAATAACTCTACAATGTCATCTACATGTTCAAGTGAAAGGAGGAGTCACACGTTTCTCACTTTAACTCAAAAGCTAGAAATGATTAAGCTTAGTGAGGAAGGCATACCCAAAGCCTAGGTAGGTGGAAAGCTAGGCCTCTTGTGCCAAATAGTCAGCCAAGTTGTGAATGCAGAAGAAAAGTTCTTAGAGGAAATTAAAAGTGCTATTCCAGTGAACATATGAATAATAAGAAAGCGGAACAGCTTTATTATCGACACGGAGAAAGTTTTAGTGGTCTGGATAGAAGATCAAACCAGCCGCAACATTTCCTTTAGCCAAAACCTAATCCAGAGCAAGGCCCTAACTCTCTTCAACTCTGTGAAGGCTGAGAGAGGTGAGGAAGTCACAGACAAAGAATTTGAAGCGAAGTTGTTTCATGAGGTTTAAAGAAAGACGCCATCTCCATAACATAAAAGTTCAAGGTGAGGCAGCCAGTGCTCTTGTAGAAGCTCCAGCAAGTTATCTAGAAGCTCTGGCTAAGACAATTGATGAAGACGCCTACATGAGACAACAGATCTTCAGTGAAGATGAAACAGCCTTATGCCGGAAGATGCCATCTGGGACTTCCATAGCTAGATGAAGATGCCTACACGACACAACAGATCTTCAATGAAGATGAAACAGCCTTATGCCGGAAGACGCCATCTGGGACTTCCAAAGCTAGATGAAGATGCCTACACGAGACAACAGATCTTCAGTGAAGATGAAACAGCCTTATGCCGGAAGATGCCATCTGGGACTTCCATAGCTAGATGAAGATGCCTACACGACACAACAGATCTTCAATGAAGATGAAACAGCCTTATGCCGGAAGACGCCATCTGGGACTTCCAAAGCTAGATGAAGATGCCTACACGAGACAACAGATCTTCAGTGAAGATGAAACAGCCTTATGCCGGAAGACGCCATCTGGGACTTCCATAGCTAGATGAAGACGCCTACACGAGACAACAGATCTTCAGTGAAGATGAAATAGCCTTATGCCGGAAGATGCCATCTGGGACTTCCACAGCTAGATGAAGACGCCTACACGAGACAACAGATCTTCAGTGAAGATGAAACAGCCTTATGCCGGAAGACGCCATCTGGGACTTCCATAGCTAGATGAAGACGCCTACACGAGACAACAGATCTTCAGTGACGATGAAACAGCCTTATGCCGGAAGACGCCATCTGGGACTTCCATAGCTAGATGACAACAGACCTTCAGTGAAGATGAAACAGCCTTATGCCGGAAGACGCCATCTGGGACTTCCATAGCTAGATGAAGATGCCTACATGAGACAACAGATCTTCAATGAAGATGAAACAGCCTTATGCCGGAAGACGCCATCTGGGACTTCCATAGCTAGATGACAACAGACCTTCAGTGAAGATGAAACAGCCTTATGCCGGAAGACACCATCTGGGACTTCCGTAGCTAGATGAAGACGCCTAGCATGAGACAACAGATCTTCAGTGAAGATGAAACAGCCTTATGCCGGAAGATGCCATCTGGGACTTCCATAGCTAGATGAAGATGCCTACACGACACAACAGATCTTCAATGAAGATGAAACAGCCTTATGCCGGAAGATGCCATCTGGGACTTCCATAGCTAGATGAAGATGCCTACACGAGACAACAGATCTTCAATGAAGATGAAACAGCCTTATGCCGGAAGATGCCATCTGGGACTTCCATAGCTAGATGAAGATGCCTACATGAGACAACAGATCTTCAGTGAAGATGAAACAGCCTTATGCCGGAAGACGCCATCTGGGACTTCCATAGCTAGATGAAGATGCCTACACGAGACAACAGATCTTCAGTGAAGATGAAACAGCCTTATGCCGGAAGATGCCATCTGGGACTTCCATAGCTAGATGAAGATGCCTACACGACACAACAGATCTTCAATGAAGATGAAACAGCCTTATGCCGGAAGACGCCATCTGGGACTTCCAAAGCTAGATGAAGATGCCTACACGAGACAACAGATCTTCAGTGAAGATGAAACAGCCTTATGCCGGAAGACGCCATCTGGGACTTCCATAGCTAGATGAAGATGCCTACACGAGACAACAGATCTTCAGTGAAGATGAAACAGCCTTATGCCGGAAGACGCCATCTGGGACTTCCATAGCTAGATGAAGACGCCTACACGAGACAACAGATCTTCAGTGACGATGAAACAGCCTTATGCCGGAAGACGCCATCTGGGACTTCCATAGCTAGATGACAACAGACGTTCAGTGAAGATGAAACAGCCTTATGCCGGAAGACGCCATCTGGGACTTCCATAGCTAGATGAAGATGCCTACATGAGACAACAGATCTTCAATGAAGATGAAACAGCCTTATGCCGGAAGATGCCATCTGGGACTTCCATAGCTAGATGACAACAGACCTTCAGTGAAGATGAAACAGCCTTATGCCGGAAGACACCATCTGGGACTTCCGTAGCTAGATGAAGACGCCTAGCATGAGACAACAGATCTTCAGTGAAGATGAAACAGCCTTATGCCGGAAGACGCCATCTGTGACTTCCATAGCTAGAGAGAAGCCAACGCCTGGCTTCAAAGCCTCACAGCACAGGCTGACTCTCTTGTTAGGGCCAAATACAGCTGGTGACTTTAAGTTGAAACCAACGATGACTTACCATTCGGAAAATCCTAGGGCCTTAAGAACTATGCTAAATTAAGCTGCCTATGCTCTATAAATGGAACAACAAAGCCTGCATGACAGCACATCTGTTTGCAACATGGTTTACTGAATATTTTAAGCCCATTGTTGAGACCTACTGCTCAGGAAAAAGGATTCCTTTCAAAATATTATTGCTCATTGACAACGCACCTGGTCACCCAAGAGCTCTGATGGAGATGTACAAGAAGATTAATGTTGTTTTCATGCCTGCTAACACAACATCTATTCTGCAGCCCAGGGATCAAGGACTAATTTTGACTTTCAAGTGTTATTATTTAAGAAATACATTTCATAAGGGTATAGTTGCCGTAGATAGTGATTTCTCTGGTGGATCTGGACAAAGGAAACAGAAAACCTTCTGGAAAGGATTCCCTGGTTTAGATGCCATTAAGAATATTCATGATTCATGGGAGGAGGTCAAAATACCAACATTAACAGGAGTTTGGAAGAAGTTGATTCCAACCCTCATGGATGACTTTGAGGGGTTCAAGACTTCAGTGGAGGAGGTAGCAAGAGGTAGCAAGACAACTAGAATTAGAAGTGGAGCCTGAAGATGTAACTGAACTGCTGTAATCTCAGGAAAAAACTTGAACGGATGAGGAGTTGCTTCTTATGGATGAGCAAAGAAAGTGGTTTCTTGAGATGGAATCGACTCCTGGTGAAGACGCTATGAACACTGTGGAAATGACAACAAAGGATTTAGGATATTACATCAACTCAATTGATAAAGCAGTGTCAGGGTTTGAGAGGACTGACTCCAATTTTGGAAGAACTTCTACTGTGGCTAAAAACAGTGCTATCTTTCTTTTGGAAACCCTGGTGGTGTAGTGGTTAAGTGCTACGGCTGCTGTCCAAGAGGTCAGCAGTTCGAATCCACCAGGCACTCCTTGGAAATTCTATGGGGCAGTTCTATTCTGTCCTATAGGGTCGCCATGAGTCGGAATCAACTCGACGGCACTGGGTTCTGGGTTCTGGTATCTTTTAAGATTGTGTATCAAAGCCTCTTTTCACACAAGGACCATTGACTATCTTGGATAACAGTCTCCAAGTTCCAAAGAAAAACGGTATTCATTATACTTTAACAGTAGGCTTAAAAGCTCTTTTACATATTTCTTAAGATAGCACTAAAATATTTATTTAACCGTTTTTGATACTGATGTTACAACTAACTGTGACCAGGACAGAAAAAAAGGCTGGCCAGCAAAGTAACCAAAAAACCCATTGGCATTGAGTCGATTCTGACTCGTAGCCACCCTGTGGGACAGAGTAGAACCACCCCATACAGTTCCCAAGGAGCGCCTGGTGGATTCGAACTGCCGACATTTTTGGTTAGCAGTCGTAGCTCTTAACCACTACGCCATCAGGGTTTCCAGCCGGCAAAGTATGCTTGGCTTAATCCTTTTAGAGTGACTGTAGTGAAAGGACAGTGGAAACTGAAGAGAAGACCCAGACATTCCACCCAAGTAACCCTGGCTTCTCTGAGTTTTTGTCTAGTCTTGCGCAGTTATGATACCTGATGATATGATACCAATTTCCAAGAGCAGCTGGCTAGGGGGAGCATTCTTCATGCTCACTGGCTTCTAGAGAGACAAGAAATCAGCTTTACCATGGATCTCCCTAGCCCAGCTCTTCCAGCTTCTTTCTTTTGCTTGTTTAGCCACTGGTCAATTCCTCTTCCTGAACTTTGACTTTTCTTTCTGCCCCGAAAATCGGCATTTTGTGTTTTCTGGCATTTATGTTTTAGTTGTAGTATTTAGAGATGTTTTCTTAATACAATCCCTGTCATGGATTGAATTATGTCCCCCTAAAAATATGTGTATCAATTTGGCTGGGCCATGACTTCTAGTATCGTGTACTTGTCTTTCATTTTGTGATTGTAATTTTATGCTAAAGAGGATTAAGGGGGAATTGTAAAACCCTTACCCAGGTCACATCCCTGACCCAATTAAAGGGAGATTTCCTGGGGTGTGGCCTGTACTACCCTTTATCTTTCAAGAGATAAAAAGGAAAGGGAATCAAAGAGAGAGTGGGGGACCTCATACCACCCAGAAAGCAGTGATGGGAGCAGAGTGTATCCTTTGGACCTGGAGCCTCTGTGTGGAGAAGCTCCTAGTCCGGGGGAAGACTGATGAGAAGACTGACTGAGACAGAAAGACTTCCCCTGAAGCTGACACCCTGAATTTGGACTTTTTGCCTACTTTACTGTGAAGAAATAAATTTCTCTTTGTTAAAGCCATCCACTGGTGGTATTTCTGTTATAGCAGCACTAGATGACTAAGACAATCCCTGTCTGGCCTCTTAGAACATATTTATACTATTTCTCCCAGCAGTAAAGTTTTCAGAGGAAAGTACATTACTTAAATTTGTTTATAGTAATATTGTACAAGTTGAATTTCTAGATGAATAATACCTTAAGAAATTACATATAAAAATTGTGTTTTCTTACCCTCCCTCCCCATATTACCTTGCCTGTCTATACTTGAACACAAATAACTTACATTCAGATTTCCCCAAAATCTACTGTAAGAGATAAAAAAAAAAAACAGTTATATGTTGTTTATTTTTCCAGTTCGTCCTTTCTTTCCACAGGATCTCCCATCCAACCAGCACAACTCTGCCAGACTTATGTCACCCTTGAAACCATTTTCATAACTTTTCATATGCATACTCATTTATGATTCTTAGCATCAATAAATTCACAATACAGTTTACCTCGCAGAGTCTGGACTCATCTCCATAGTCTTGTCCTAAATAACTTACCCATTTTATTTCTCATTGCTCAGCCTTCTCACCAGAGGAATAATGGCCACTCCCTGCTCCCCGGCCCACTCCCAGAGTCCTCCTGCACCTGTTTCTCTCCTCTGGAATGCCCCACTGTTCCTTTCCTAGTCTTCTCTTTTAGGCATTTTAAGGCCCAGATCAAGTTGTGGCATCATTATGTCACCTCTGTAAGTGAAATCACTGGGCTTTGCCACAAGACATTGACTCCGCTCAGCCATTTTGCTATAATTAAGGTTTTGCTAATTCAAGTAAATTAGCATAACTTACATGAAAACAGACATCTGCAGCTGATGCTGTATTCGAAGCATCTTGTGAAGAAAGTTCTGCACAGGAAGGGGTTGTTCTGCACAGGAAGGGGTTTAGGCTTGGGTTAGAAGGGTTCATCCAACTATACTAGTTACCTCCTTGAAAGTTACTGTCATGTTGAATGAATCACTGCTTGGAGCAGGTCCTATCTTTCAGTTTTGTTGCAGCAGGAAAAAGGACTGCAAAACAGTGGTTCTCTCTCCGTTTCGGAGGAATAGAAAGAAAGAAAAAAAAAAAAACAGGTGAACTGGAGTTGATCCTGACTCATGGTGACCCATGTGTGTGAAAGGGCCTAAATTTTATTCCTGGTATCTAAGTTTAACTTCCGTGACTGTCCTACTAGCAAAAGCAAACTACTTCACCTCCTGCAGGCCCAGTGGGGATTGGAATTCCTACGTCGAGGGGTTGTTGAAAGAATACAACTAAGAAAATATATAATGAAAATGTAAGAGCGTGGTATAAGCAGTAAAATACGAGCACTAAAATATAATTACGCATATTTACGTACAGAATACAACCCGTTGCCATGGAGTCAATTCCGACTCATAGCGACCCTATAGGACAGGGCAGAACTGCCCCATAGGGTTTTCATGTAGAGGCTGGGGGATCTGAACCGCCAACATTTGGGTTAGCAACCGAGCTCTTAACCACTGCGCCACCTGGGCTACAAGTACAGAATATAGTCCCTGACTTATACTGGAATAGGGTAAGTGCTGGGGCAGGATACTTCCTAAGATGGAGTCCCTGACCTGGCGTCAGGAAGTCATGTCTTGAAATTTTATGCAGCATTCCATGCTCAAGTGTGTTGGTATATTCTTCCGGGAAAACGATTCATAGTTTGCATCCGGTTCGGAAATGAGTTCGCGACCCCAAATTGGCAGGAACCAGCAGGACAGTTAAGGCTTTCGATTTGGTTAAAGCTAACTGGAGGGTAGCAAAGGGAAGACATCACATTATCAGAGGGGAAGAAGAATTACCAACCCGGGTGCCGACTTGCTCCCCTTCATCCCGGCTGTCGGACGCGGCGTCAGACTAGGTGTCGCCTCCCGTCTCTGCGCCTTGGCCGCGGCGCGGTGTGCAGGTCCCCAGTTCGTCGCCAGGACCCCGCGCTCGGGGCGGAAGGCCGCGGGTCGTCAGAGGAGCGCGGGCACCGCCCACAGTGGTGGGAAGGGGCCTTCAAACCCGGCGCGGGGCGGGAAGAGGAGCGCGCCCGGCCTATGGGGTGGCGACGGCGGCCCGGCCTGTGGGGTGGCGACGGCGGCCCGGCCTATGGGCGGTGCTAACGGGGGGCGGCTCTGCCCCCCAGCTCACCCGTGCTGCCCGAGGGCGCTGCAAGTCCAACTAGGAGCGGCGCGGAGGTGCTGGCAGGAGTGTGGAGCTGTGGGGTGAGTGCAGTCGTGTCTCCTTTCCGCCGCGGCGGGGTCCGCCCTGGGCCCGCTCCCCTCTTCTCCCGAGCCCGGCGTCTTCTCCGGGGACCTGCTGGGTCTGCAGCTGCTTCAGGGAGAAGGAGAAGATGGGCGAGGTCCGGACGGTGGATCCTTTGTCTTGGCACTGCCACGAGTGCAGAGCGAGCCCTGAAGCCCGGGGAGCGGAGGCCGGGCCGGGGGCGCCGAGGCCGGGGAGCTGGAGGCCGGGCCGGAGACGCCGAGGCCGGGGAGCGGAGGCCGGGCCGGGAGCGGGAGGCCGGAGAGCGGAGGCCGGGCCGGGGACGCCGAGGCCGGGGAGCTGGAGGCCGGGCCGGGGACGCCGAGGCCGGGGAGCTGGAGGCCGGGCCGGGGACGCCGAGGCCGGGGAGCGGAGGCCGGGCCGGGGACGCCGAGGCCGGGGAGCGGAGGCCGGGCCGGGAGCGGGAGGCCGGGCCGGGGACGCCGAGGCCGGGGAGCTGGAGGCCGGGCCGGAGACGCCGAGGCCGGAGGATAGGAGGCCGGGCCGGGGGCTCTGAGGCCGGAGAATAGGAGGCTGGGCCGGGGGCTCTGAGACCGGGGAGCGGAGGCCGGGCCGGGGGCTCTGAGGCCGGGGAGCGGGAGGCCGGGTCGGAGACGCTGAGGCCGGGGAGCTTAAGGCCGGGCCAAGGGCGCCGAGGCCGGAGGATAGGAGGCTGGGCCGGGGGCTCTGAGACCAGGGAGCGGAGGCCGAGGCCGGAGGATAGAAGGCTGGGCCGGGGGCTCTGAGGCCGGGGAGCGGGAGGCCGAGTCGGAGACGCTGAGGCCGGGGAACTGGAGGCCGGGCCGGGGGTTTCTGAGGCCGAAGAATAGGAGGCTGGGCCGGGGGCTCTGAGACCGGGGAGCGGAGGCCAGGCCGTGGGCGCCGAGGCCGAAGGATAGGAGGCCGGGCCGGCGGTTCCGAGGCCGGGGAGCTGAAGGCCGGGCCAAGGGCGCCGAGGCCGGAGGATAGGAGGCTGGGCCGGGGGCTCTGAGGCCGGGGAGCGGGAGGCCGAGTCGGAGACGCTGAGGCCGGGGAACTGGAGGCCGGGCCGGGGGCTCTGAGGCCAGGCCGGGGGCTCTGAGACCGGGGAGCGGAGGCCAGGCCGTGGGCGCCGAGACCGGAGGATTGGAGGCCGGGCCGGCGGTTCCGAGGCCGGGGAGCTGAAGGCCGGGCCAAGGGCGCCGAGGCCGGAGGATAGGAGGCTGGGCCGGGGGCTCTGAGGCCGGGGAGCGGGAGGCCGAGTCGGAGACGCTGAGGCCGGGGAGCGGGAGGCCGAGTCGGAGACGCTGAGGCCGGGGAACGGGAGGCCGGGCCGGGGGCTCTGAGGCCGGGGAGCTGGAGGCCGGGCCCGGGGCGCCGAAGAGTTGGGGGGCGCGGAATGCTGGCGAAATTGACCGCGGCGGAGACTGCAGGCTCAGGATTGGATGGGGGAGCACCGGAGCATAGGCGCCGGAAAATGGTGCCCCGAGGGCACGCGGCGGCCTAGGAGCAGACCGGGAGGCACTGGCTTTGGGGGCTGGTTCTCTATAGACGTGGGGTTGGTCCCTTCTGCTCTTCGTGTCTGGTTGCCTATGTGACTTAGTGGTGCCAGAGAGCTAATTTCAAACCTTAAACTTAAGCTGCGTTTCAGAGCTGCAGATTTCCCAGAATCCTTCCTGTTGGTCCCTGTGACTCTGTATCCGTGGCCAAAATCACCTGAGATGGGCTTTGAAATCCCCTCAGGCCCTGTTGAGTAAGAATGCCTTTCTCACACCAGTCACTATTTTTCAGTGGTTCTACTCACAAGCCTTTTTACTGGGACTCTCAAGCCTTATTCCCAAATTGCTACCTCTTTCCCCATTCTCAGTAATCATCGAAGCCTGGAAACCGAATGTCAGTCTCCTTGACCACCTCTCCCTTACCCCACCCATTCCCCAGTCAGCCGCCCAGCCCTGTGGCACATCTCTCTACTTGATTTCTGCCACCCTGGTGGCGCAGTAGTTAAGAATTCGGCTGCTAACCAAAAGTTCAGCAGTTCAAATCCACCAGCTGCTCCTTGGAAATTATGGGGCAGCTCTGCTCTGTCCTATAGGGTCATTAGGACTCGACAGCAATGTTTTTGTTTTTGTTTTTGTTTTTCGCTTTGTTTAGTCTCTCACCTAGCTACAGCAGTCTCCTCACAGGTCTGCCCACTTCCAGACCCTTCCTGCCCCTTCACAGCACAAAGCCAGAGGGATCTTTACAAAATGAAAATCCAGATAGCTGTGCCTTTGCACTTAGAATAAATCCGGCCCTTTTAACCTAGTTAATAAGCCAAACTCCGATTGGTTCCCGCTACCCTCCCTTTCATTGTTGGTTATAGTAACACTGTCTCACTTTCTGCACAGCCATGCTCACCTTCATACCTGTTCTCTGCCTATCCCACTCACTATTGCTTGAGAAACACCTACTTATCCTTACGTTCTCATTAAACACTTAAAGATTAGGTCTCCCTGCTATGTGTTCCTTTTGCACCCTACTTTTCCTGTGGAGCCATGGTGGGGTAGTGGTTAAGAGTTTGGCTGCTAACCAAAAGGTCGGCGGTTTGAATCCACTAGCCGCTTCTTGGAAACCCTATGGGGTAGTTCTGCTCTGCCCTGTAGGGTTGCTATGAGTGGGAATGATGTTGATGGCAACGGGTTTGGTTTTTTGGGGTTTCCTAAGATTTTTTTAAGAGGTAAATGTAAAGCTCTATATGACGTGTTGGTTTTTTTTTCTCTGCATATTTTGTTCTTGCCTTCAAATACTGACTATAGAGCTTCTGAATTAGGGTAGAGTTGTTACCGCTGAGGGCACGGAGGCCCTTCAGACTCAATGGATCTTTGTCTTTCTCTTGTGAGAATACATAAAGGAGACAGTTTTGGGTTCAGCTGTATCTAACAGGTTTATTTTACTTGTGACAATTAAAAGGAGTCAGTGGGAGCTTATGCCGCTCCAAAAGACTTACTCAAAAAGGGAAGTGTGAGTGTTTATATGGGCTGGGATGGGGACAGTAGAGCAATGAATATTCAGTGGGTTTCTTTGAAGGGGCGGGTCCCCCTTGGAATGGCAGTGCATACTAATTAGAGGGCGCTTGCATCTGGAATCCAAGATGGAACCTGCTGATATTCAAGCTGGAGCTCTCTCGGCAGCCCTTGGCATCACTTATTATGGGATATAGTGCAGGCACACTGATCTGCACTACATCGCCCCCTTGAGGAGGCAGGGAAGGTCAAACAACGTCACACTTTGTCCTTCTGTGCATGTGGAGCCTGTAAAGGGGGAAGGGACTAAAAAAAAAAAAAAAAAAACTAAGAAGGAAGTAGTAATTCAGTGTCCTTTTAACCTTATCTCCTGTTTACAGGATGTGGCTCCTATTTACCCAACTTCCAGGTGGTAACCTTTCAACAGCTCTTCTATTCCGCCAGCACAGTTAACCCTATCTGTTTCAGAGTAAGATGAGGTTGAGGAGCCCTGGTGGTGCAGTGGTTAAGTGCTCGACTGCTAACCAACCGAAAGTTCAGCAGTTTGAAGCCACCAGCTGCTCTGTGGAAGGAAAGACCTGGCAATCTGCTTCTGTAAAGATTAAACCCATTGTCCCTGTAGGACAGAGTAGACCTGCCCTATCGTAGGCTTTCCAAGGCCTTAATCTTTACAGAAGCAGACTGCCACATCTTTCTCCTGCAGAGCCACTGGGTGGGTTTGAACTGCTGGCCTTTCAGTTTGCAGCTCAGTGCTTAACCACTGCACCACCAAGGCTCATTGGAACTGTCTGCAAAGATTACAGCCTAGGAAACCTGACGGGGCAGCTCTCCTCTGCCATATAAGGTCGCTGTGAGTTGGACTTGACAGCACACATCAAGAGCAAGATGAAGTTATCTGATATGTACCATCTGGAATCTGCCCTGTTGAGTCACTTTTGAATACTGAGTGAACATTGATAGCAGCCCCGAATGAGGACACTTTGTTTCATCCATTACTTTATATATACTCTGAGTGTAATACAGTGCTCTACAAACAGTAGGTGTTAAGTAAGTTATTATGGCATGAATGTTGAATGAATAAATGTTATTAACTCTGACTTTTTACAGTTTCAAGCCACCGCTGGCAAGCAGGATGTTTTTAATCAGATGGTCGTAAACCTGAATCTGATTCTACAGAGCAGTGTTCTTCAATGAGGGGCGGGGAGGGCATTACAGGTTATCTGTAACTTTTACAAAAGGCATCCAGGATCCTTCATTCTACATTTCTTTCATACAAAATATTTAGAGCTGCAAAGACCTTCCCTCTTTCCTCCTTGCACAATGCAAATACTGCGTTCTTTGACTTGTTGCAGCATAAACTCAGGGCCTTGGAATAGTGGAGAGCACTCTAGCTTGTCTTCCTGGTCCCGTGGCTTACACAGGAGAAAAGAAAGGAATGGTTTTAGCTGTTCTTCTGGCACAACTGAACTTACTTTATTTTCTGTTTAATTTTTCTGGTCTATTTACATGATTTCACCTTAATTACATAGAGATTGACTTCACCAGACCCAATAGCAATATCCAGTTTGATAATTCTTGTAAGTTCCAAAAGAAATTCAGAGACCACCTTGGAGAAAATTTTAATAAAATGTCTACTACAATACACCTAAATCTTTTCTTATCCTAACTATTGTGAAAAGGATGCTTTCTCTCTCACTTACTAAATCTGGAAATGTGACTGCTTTTGAGACTTTGTCCTTTCTAACAGATAATAAATACAATCCTGGTATTTTTCAGGTTCCTAGACAAAGTGTAATCTCCCCAGAGGTCATACTAGAAAAGCTTTACCTTTCCTTCAGAGGAAAATGTTTTTGGTTGTTGCCATCGAGTCAGTGTTGACTCATGGTGACTCCCAAGTGTGCAGAATAGAACTGCTCCATAGGGTTTTCAAGGCTGTGACCTTTTGGAAGCACATCACCAGGCCATACTTCCAAGGTGCCTCTGGGTGGGTTTGAACTGCCAACCTTTCAGTTATTAGTGCAGTCTTAACTGTTGGTGTCACTCGGGGACTCCAGAGGCAAATAGAAATAAGAAAATATGTCTTAATTACTTTTACCGGATGCTTAACATGAAACCAGTTATTTTTCTTTTAGAAGTGAATTACCACTTACATTAGAAATCCATAACCACTGTTTCCATCTTCTTCGTTACTTGGAATAAGTGCACTAGATGTTACTTCATTGTCTTAGAGCTTCTGAGGTTTTAGAATTTTGCTTCCTCTCTTGAGATTATATATAGTATTATCACTGCTATATGGTCTTAAGCAGTTAGGAATAGTGGCAGTCTTCCTGCTCGAGTCAGACAGTTCCTGGTTTGAATATTAGTTCTGTCACTTCAAAGCGTGGGCAAGTTGCTTAACTTCTGTGAGCCTCAGTCAAACTGTAAAATGGGGATCAATCATAATGCCTCAGAGTGTCGCTGGGAGGACTGCCTGGAAATACCTGTGTACCTTTTAGCTCAGGGTCTGGCCCATAAAAACCAACCGTAACATGAACTGTTAACACTTCGCACACACTGAGTTCACATAGGGTTTGTTCCCTTTCTCTTTCTACCTGTTGTGTTAAATTTTTATTTATAAAAATTTTTAAAGTATTAATGGAGATAATTAAGAAATACGTGTCATTTTGAGATTAAAAAAAGCTTATACCAAAAAGAATTAGTCAATGTTCAACCATTTCACGAGGTCGCATATGGTCAGGAACCGATGGTACTGAAGGAAGAAGTCCAGGCTGCTCTGAAGGCATTGGCGAAAAACAAGGCTCCAGGAATTGGTGGAATATCAATTGAGATGTTTCAACAAACAGATGCAGTGCTGGAGGTGCTCACTCGTCTATGCCAAGAAATATGGAAGACACCTTCCTGGCCAACTGACTGGAAGAGATCCATATTTATGCCTATTCCCAAGAAAGGTGATCCAACCAAATGTGGAAATTATAGAACAATATCATTAATATCACACGCAAGCAAAATTCTCCTGAAGATCATTCAAAAACGGCTGCAGCAGTATATCGACAGGGAACTGCCAGAAATTCAGGCCGGTTTCAGAAGATGACGTGGAACCAGGGATGTCATTATCGATGTCAGATGGATCTTGGCTGAAAGCAGAGAATACCAGAAGGATGTTTACCTGTGTTTTATTGACTACGCAAAGGCATTTGACTGTGTGGATCATAACAAACTATGGATGACACTGCGAAGAATGAGAATTCCAGAACACTTAATTGTGCTCGTGAGGAACCTTTACGTAGATCAAGAGGCAGTTGTTCGGACAGAACAAGGGGATACTGATTGGTTTAAAATCAGGGACGGTGTGCGTCAGGGTTGTATTCTTTCACCAGACCTATTCAATCTATAATGCTGAGCAAATAATCCAAGAAGCTGGACTATGTGAAGAAGAACGGCACCAGGATTGGAGGAAGACTCGTTAACAACCTGTGTTATGCGGATGACACAACCTTGCTTGCTGAAAGTGAAGAGGACTTGAAACACTTGCTAATGAAGATCAAAGACCACAGCCTTCAGTATGGATTGCAGCTCAACATAAAAAAAACAAAAATCCTCACAACTGGACCAATGAACAACATCATGATAAACGGAGAAAGGATTGAAGTTGTCAAGGATTTCATTTTACTTGGATCCACAATCAACAGCCATGGAAGCAGCAGTCAAGAAATCAAAAGACGCATTGCATTGGGCAAATCTGCAATGACCTTTTCAAAGCGTTGAAGAGCAAAGATGTCACCCTGAAGGCTAACGTGCGCCTGTCCCAAGCCATGGTATTTTCAATCACATCGTAGTCATGTGAAAGCTGGACAATGAATAAGGAAGACCGAAGAAGAGTTGATGCCTTTGAATAGTGGTGTTGGCAAAGAATATTGTATATACCATGGACTGCCAAAAGAACAAACAAATCTGTCTTAGAAGAGGTACAGCCAGAGTGCTCCTTAGAAGGAAGGATGGCGAGACTGCATCTTACATACATGTTGTCAGGAGGGATCAGTCCCTGGAGAAGGACATCATGCTTTGCAGAGTAGAGGGTCAGTGGCAAAGAGGAAGACCCTCAACGAAGTGGATTGACACAGTGGCTGCAACAACGAGCTCAAGCATAATAACGATTGTGAGGATGGCTCAGGACTGGGCAGTGTTTCGTTCTGTCGTGCATAGGATCGCTATGAGTTGGAACCGACTCAACAGCACCTAACAACAACAGCCGTAGGTTCACTTTCAAAATATTCATTCTTTAGTAACACAGCCCCCCCAAACCATTAGTAATTTATAGATTAGTATAGAAATTTCAATGTTAGAAATTAATTTTTATTCTGTCTTAACTCTGTAGATAATTTAGTGTAGTTTATTTTGTATTGAATATACAACAGCACCTTTAATTAGTTGACCACAGTGTAAGTTGGAAAAGCGTTACAACTTTAAACTTGTTTTGGAAAACACAGCTTGAAATATTGAAGCTCCGACGGTTGTGACTTCAGTGGCAAGTGTTAGAGGATCTAGGAAATAGAAAAGTGATTCTAAGACCTGAGTTCCAGGGGGCTATCTAATGTGAGTTGGTCCACTTAGAGCTTCATCAGCACCCTGATATTATGCAGATTTATACTTATTCAATACAGTTAGAAACAATTTGTGTTAAGCCCATTTCTATACTAGGATATATTTTTTAAACCCCCATTATTTATTTTTGCTCTTTGTTTTGTCAAATGAAAATGTTTTAAAAGCCTAAAGGCCTGTTATCTTTTAGGGTCCTAAGTGTTTCCCTTAGGAGGTAATTTTGTAATCCTTTTACGATGAGACCATCCCGAGAGTAATAAGTACTCAGCTAGGCATGAGCTAATGGAGGTGAGGTCATGCTTAGTCTAACACTTCAGTGAGTTCTGCAGGAACCAAAGCTCTGCTCCAAAGAGTGTGGATTTGGTGCTTTCGTGTGGAAAAAGCAGATGGTGACAAGTGAAGAAAGAACAAATGTGCACATGTCTGATGCTATAAGGATTTTATTTCAGTTTAAGAGTTACTGTGCTGCCTGCAGAAGAAATACTTAATAAGAAATCTTTAGTGTCTTGATTGTTAGTGGGAATCTGTTATGAGTTGAATTGTGTTCTCCAAAAATGTGTGTCAACTTGGCTAGGCTACGATTCCCAGTATTTGTGTAATTGTCCACCATTTTGTCATCAATGTGATTTTTCCTGTGTTGTAAATCCTACCTCTCTGATGTTGATGAGGCAGAATTAGAGGCAGTTATCTTTTTTTTATGTTAATGAGGCAGGACTCAATTTACAAGATTAGGTTTTGAGTCAATCTCTTTTGAAATATAAAAGAGAAGCTAGCAGAGATATGGGACCTCCCCTACCACAAAGAATGAAGAACCAGGAGGGGAGTGCTCCCTTTGGACCTGGGGTCCCTGTGCTGAGAAGCTCCTAGACTGGGGGAAGGTTGATGATAAGGACCTTCCCCCAGAGATGGCAAAGAGAGACTTCCCCTGGAGCTGGCATCCTGAATTCGGACTTCTAGCCTCCTAGGCTGTGAGAGAATAAATTTCTCTTTGTTAAAGCCATCCACTTGTGATATTTCTTTTATAGCAGTAGTAGATAACTAAGACAGAACCTTTCAACATTTTGAGGTCCCTGAACACTACGGACCCTGCATTTGATAGGCTTGTTAAAAAGGGCCAACTTGGAGCAAACAGTAGGGCCAGAAAGGACATTGGCAATTCAATTTCAAGAATTTTAATTTCCCACTGTGTTTTCACTCATATTTTCTCCAGTTTGGAAACATAGGTAATGTTATTTTTTCATGGATTGTAATATAACGTCAATAAACCATTTGTTACGTATTTGCCTGTGTTTCCAGACTTGTTAGCCACCCTGTACTGTACTCTAGTGGATCGGGTTAACCACAACCTTGTTTCTCACCATGGATGGATAATTTTGGCTTGTGGGCTGCCCACTTAGAGTTGACATGTAAAAGTTGTAAGATCTCTTGGGAATATTTAATTGTCCTTACTGCCTACTTTTAGGAGCGCTCTTTCCTTCTAGATTGTCCTGTGTGCATGCAAGACCCAAATATGTACTTGGAATCAGTATAAATAGCTGCTCGCTCACCTTTTGTCATTTAAGTGTCTGGAGCATGGCAGTGAGCTTGGCCTTCTGGGCAGAAGTATCTGGGGGGAGCATGTGAGCCTCTAGAACCTCTTCTAAAGTGACCACCGCATATCCAGCTTTCCTTTTTCCTTGTTCCACGTAACTGCTTCCATCAGTGAACAGTTCTAGGTCTGGGTTTTGGAGCTGCTGGTCAGTGAGGTCTATGGCAGCTAACCAAAAGGTTGGCAGTTCGACTCTACCAGGTGCTCCCTGGAAACTCTATGGGTCAGTTCTGCTCGGTCCTGTAGGGTTGCTATGAGTCGGAATCAACTTGACAACAACAGGTTTGGTTTTATTTGGTCAGTGGGGTCAGGCTGACTGGCATACACCAGGTCAATGGTCTTTAGGCAGTCATGTTCTTTTTTTTGCTTTGACAAGGTGGCTGCGTTTAAACTGACAGTTTCTCATAGGGTGATGGCTGGGTCATCTAACAGCACCCCTTGGTACTGGGCCATTTGCCCAAGGTAGATCCAGTTTGACCCTTTCTACTCTAAGATGGTTAGAATTAAGTGGGGCATGGTCACCTGGAGAGGTTGGTCAAGGGTAAGTTTCTTGCCTTCCTTGATGATTAATACTTTGGTTACTACTGCCTGAAGGCACACAGGCTGTGTCCACATGCCAAGAGTCTGGGCAAGTACCCTGGCCACCACTCCCGTGGACTCATGTGCAAACAGGCCAAGAGGTTTATTCATACCGGGAGTCCCAAGGCTGGGGCCTCTATCAACTTTGTTTTAATGGTATCAAAACCTGTTGCTCTGTCCCAGTCCATCCTAAGGGATCTGTGTCTTTTCCCTGTAAGGCTTGGTATAAAGGCTTTGCAATAAGTCCAAAATTTGGGATCCAGATGTGGCAAAAACCAGTCATTCCCCAAAACCTCGGAGCTGTCTCTATTTAATAGGGGCTGCCAACCTACAGATAACATCTTTTCGGGCTGTTAGGAGTTCTCACTCTCCCTGTCTGATTTTAAAGCCCAGGTAAGTCACCTCCTTTTGGCTGACCTGAGCTTTTTCTTCCAAGACCTGATACCATGCATTTCCCAGGAAAGTGAAAAATTTTATGGTGTTCTAAACTGAGTTGTACTCACTACAATGGGCAAGGAGTCGGTCATTCACATATAGGAGGAGGACACCATTGGTCAGGATCAGTTGTCTCAGTTCATGGGCCAGAGCTGATCCAAAAAGAGTAGGACTGTTTTTAAAGCCCTATGGGAAGACTTGCCAGCACAACTGCTGTTTCTGTCCTGTTCTAGGTCCTCCCACTCAATGAAGATTTTCTCAGATGCAAAAGAAGGCATTCTTCAGGTCTAGCATAATGAATCTGGCAGATATGTGACAAGGTTGACAGCAGGTTATACAGGTTGGGAACTGTAGGGTGGACCATGACTGTTACCTGATTGATGGCTTGTAGATCCTGAATGAACCGGTATTCTCCATTTTTCTTCTTCACTGGCAGGATGGGAATGTTGACCTGTGACTGACACAGTCTAAGCAGTCCGAGGTTCAGGTATCTGGTGATGATTTTGCCTAGTGCCTATCTGGCCTCCACCTGGATAGGGTATTGCCTAAGTCAGGGGGAGTGAGTAGGGAGACTATGCCAGGTAGGAGTTCTGCCATCACTGGGGGAACATTTTTGGTACATCCTGGCACTTTGTTGGCCCATATCCACAGGACCACTGCATCCTTGATGTCTGGCCCTACTGATCCCTGGTAGTGTCCTTCCGCTTTATAGTTGGTGGGTGATTCAGTGGTAAGGGCCATCTGCAGTCACCATCCATTCTCTGGTGGTATATCCATCTGCATAGTCCCTTTATCAAAAGAAATCTGTGCTTAGGGTTTGCACAACAAACTCTTCACAGCAAGGGAATGGGACAGCCAGTCATGTAGAGAAAAGAATGTGTTAATGACTTCCCTTGTATGGAGCAGGTTAGAGGCTGGAGGAAGGGAGAGTTCTCCCACTTACTTGAGACTCCCACAACCGACACAGTTTGTTTCATTGGAACTTTTTCTGGGTCAGGACAGAGTGGGTTGCTCTGGTATCCACTAGAAACTGTACAGGTTCCCCACCCCACCATCATTATTACCAGAGGTTCAGGTAGGGGACTCACCTCTGGTCCTCCTCAATCCGAGTCTTCCTCCATTGGCATCATGGGGCACTGGGCAGCCCAGGCTCTTTCTTACTTCTGGGTAGGAATTTAGGGCACTCTCTTCCAGTGTCCTCTCTCCTTGCACAAGGCGCACTGGTCTTGGCTTAACAGGGTTCAGGGCCTCTCACATCCCTCTTTCCTCAGGGGCCCTCCTCTTCTTGGGCCACTGGAGATGAGCCATTACTTCACAGGGCCAGGAATGCAGCCTGTCTCTTCTGATCCGTGATTTTCCTCTTTTCCTCTTTCTGGTCCCAATTGGAATATACCTGGTAGGCAAGCTCAACAAGCTGTGAGATCCCCAGCTCCACACCTCCCTCAAGTTTCTGGAGTTTTCTGTGCCCAATCAAAATCATACTCACCAGGAGAGTATTTTCAGGACTCTCAGGGTACGGACCCTATCTGTGAACTCCCTAAAAGCCTCATAAATTCTTTCTAGAAACTTGGGGGGACCTTCGATTGGCTCTTGTTTGATCCCATATGTTTTGCCAAGGTTTTTTGGTTTAGGCACCCCTTTCTTCAACCCTGCCAAAAGGTACTTCCTATGATAAGCAAGTTGGGTCCATCCCTCAGCAGTATTCTGATCCCAGTCAGGGTCCCCCACCGGGAAGGTCACTGCCCCCAGTTGATTTACTGCCTGCACTTCGTGGAGCCTGTCAGCCTCAGCCCTAAGACTTTCCTAGTACCATTTGCTTTTCTTCTGGGTTCAGCAGCACATCTAATAGTGCCTGACGAGCTACCCAATTAGGGTTATGAGTGCAGAAGATGGAGGCAAAAAGATCATGCATTCTCTTAGTGTCTTCCAATACCTGGGGCAGTGGTTTCTCCAGTTATAAAGATTACTTGTTGAAAATGGTTGGTGGACCTAGACCATGCTGGTGTCTCCTGTTGGGACTTCTCAGAGGGGGGTGCATGCCCCTGGGCTCGGCTGTGTTATCAGTCACCCTCATGTTACTTTCGTTCTCCGTAGTCACTGAATTGGGCTACCCAAAGGCAGTTCTGCTCTGCATATAGGGCATGGAGCCTACTGGTGGGACAGAAGGACCCAGGAGGGGTAGATACAAAGGTTGAGGGGAGTGTTGCCAGGTGGAAACCCTAGGTTTTTCTTGGTGCGACTCATCTCAGCCAATACATGAGAGACGAAGGTGGGAGATTGGAAAGGTGCCTTTATTTCACTGTGCAAGAAAAGGAACAGTCGGGGCTGCTGCCTCCAGTACTGCTCAGGGAGGGTGAGAGGAAAAGTTACTTTATGGGGTTTACGAGCAGGAAGTTCATACAAGATACCTCAGCAACATTCTTAATCTTACAACACAGGCACAGTGGGGTTTACATATAACTTCATGAATTCTGTGTTCAGAAAATGGTGGTTAAACTCCACACAAAGGCAGGGAAGTTACTATGTTTAAGGTACTTAATGAACTAAAAGGTCATCCCAAATGTCAACATGGCACCTAAACCGGTTTCCACTCAGTTTGCTCTAGTTTTGTAGCAGTTAAGAAAAGGGAAACCAAGATTTTAATTTAAAGCTACGGAGTCTGTGAAGCAAAGAAACCAGGATTTTAATGTAAAGCTACGGGGCATGTCACACAAGCTGCTGGAGGTAGTGGAATTTTCCGCAGCCTGGGGACCTCTGCCTTAAATGTATGAAAGAAAAAGAGAAAGGCAGAGAGACTGAAGCATGGTACAGAGCATGAAAATGATCACTTTCATTATAGAAAAGTACTTCTGTTTTTGTCACCCCTGATACAGGGTAAAGACTGAACTGGCCAACTCAGTCCTGATTGATACAGTCTGCCATTATTGATATTATTTTATAAAGTAGTATTTGTTATTATTTTTTAACTTTTAAAACAGTGCAGATTGTATTAGTTTACCAGGGTGGCCGTAACAAAATACATACCACAGATTGTGGGTGGCTTTAAACAACAGAAAATTATTGTCTCAGAGTTCTGGAGGCTAGTAATCCAAATTTAGAATGCCAGCTGAGCCATATTCTCTCTGAAGACGCTAGGGGACGATCCTTTCTCGCCTCTCTCAGCTTCTGGTACCCCCAAGTATTCCTTGGAGTATGGCTACATCTTTACAAGGCCCTTTTTTCTCTATATCTTCTTCTCTTTTATAGGACACCACTCAGATTGGATCAAGACCCACCCTGCTCTGTCAATAACTGTTAGTCTAACTGATTATGTCTTCAGAGACCCTGTTTCCAAACAAGATCTTATTCACAAGTATCAAGGATTAGGACTGCAACGTATCTTTTGGGAAGACATTTCAAACCATAAAATTGTCACTGAGGAGGCCCAGACATGGGACTTACTAGACAAAGATTTTAAATGTGCTTAAAGAGCTAAAGGAAAACATGGACAAAGAACTAAAGGAAATCAGGAGAATGATACATGAACAAATTGAGAATATCAGTAAAGAGGTAGAAATGAAAAGGAATCATACGCTTCTTCTAGCTTCTGGTTATGGCCCAAGATCCTTGGTGATCTTTGCCTTGCAGCTCTAGTCTCAGCCTCTATCATCACATGGTCATCTTTCCTCTATGGTTGTGTCTGTGTCTCTTTTATAAGGACACCACACTTATTGGATTAGGACCCACCCTATTCCAGTATAATCTCATGTTAACTGATAACGTCTTCAAAGACCCTATTCTAAAACAAAGGCATGTTCACAGGTATCAAATTTTGTAGGAACACAATTCAACCTGTATCACAGATGTTATACAAAAATTAAAAGTTACAGAAGGATATTAAGGACCAAATAAGCTACCAGTAATCTCATCACCCAGAGACAGCCACTGTAGAAAAAAACTGAGTGAAGATGCTATATATAGTTGGTCTTATTTTTGTGTATATTTTAATAGAGATCATATTATTGCATCAGTTTTATAGCCTATTTTCACTTAGCCTTATATTATGTACATTTTTCCATGTCATTGATAACTTCTCTGTTCTCAAATTCTCAGTTTTTTAATGAATAACACATGCCCCTGCCCTTTCTGCTCCACTCACCTCCTGTAATTATTTCCTTAGGCTGCATTCTTAGAGGTGAAATTTTAATAGGTCAAACTGAAAGATTTTTTTTGGAGGGGGCAATTGGGGAGACATATTGTCAAAATGCTCTCAAGAAGTTACACCAATTTTTGTCCTTTCTTGTAGTGATTGAGAATGCCAATCTCATGCACCTCTGCTAACATTGTGTATGATTAGTTTTTGATGTTGCTTGGTAAATTACATGGGTAGACACACATGAAACTGTACATAGACGACATTTGGGGATTCTTGTCTCATAGTTTATCTTCTAAATATAGGCAAATAGGTGCAATAATATGAGTGCGTCATCCCTCCATCAAATTCATAACACTCTCCTGTGTTGTGCCAAAATACTTGTTTTCCTTACCATTACAATGAATGAATTGTCCCATTTCTCTGTGACTAATACCTTTCCATATACGAGCTGGATTTCCAAACCCTTTCATTCCTTTAAGAACTTCACTCTTAAAATTGTTCCCTTCCCTCCTCCTGCATTATTACATCTCCCTTTCTACTGGATCATTCTCATCAACATAAAAACATGCTTAATATGGCCCTTCTTTAAATAAAACAAGAAACCTCCTCAGCCTCTTGTCTCCCTCCAACAATTACCCCATTCTCCTTTCCCCTTCACAGGAACACTGGGGAGAATTGTGTCTACTCAAATTTTTGCACGCATCCTCTCCTCAGCTGAGCCAACATTTGTTCTTCTAAAGTATAATTTTCAAAAAGTTGAAAGCATCACTCTCATGCAAATATGAAATGAATACATGTCAAATATGTTATCAGTTAATAAGGGAACAAATAAGATGTTAAGGCCAAACCAACAGAATTTGAATAACAGGTATACATGTAGACAGTGGGCATGATGAATGAATTTGCTAATACATGCAAAACTGGTTAATATCCTAACAGGCAATAAAATGTAATGGGAAGGGTCATCTTTCTATAAGGAGCCCTGGTGGCTAACACTTGACTCCTGACCGAAATGTAAGCAGTTGAAACCCATCCAGTGGCTCAGTGGGTGAAAGACCTGTCAACTTGCTTCCGTAAGGATTGCAACCTAGAAAACCACGTGGGGCAGTTCTGCTCTGTCACATGGGGCTGCTGTAAGTCAGAATCGACTCAACAGCACACAACAGTATCTTTTCTGTAGGGTGGAAATCAGTTGTATCATTACAAGACAAAATTCATTTTATTGCTATGGGTAAGAATCATTTGCGTAACTATCCGTTTGTTAAGGTTTAACTTCCACTCATTCAGTAGAAGGTCAAAGGGCACACCTTATAGAATCAGATAATCCTTTAGAGTCCTCTGGACAATGCCCAGCACTCCACTGAAAGGATACTCAATGATTTCTTTTGAGTATTAAGGCCAATTCTTGACCGTCCCCCACCACGCCAGTGTTCAATTCTGTCCTCATCTGAATTGACCTCTTAGCAAGATTTGAAAAGGTTGAGCACTCTCTTGAAAAACATACTTGGGTATGTCACATTCACCTGCTTTTCCACTCCTTCACTCTCTTCTCTTTAATCTATTTTGCTGCCTCCACTTCCCTAATAAACCTCTCAATATCAGAATGCCACAATATATCTCCAGCCCTGATCTCTACCCTGAGCTCCAGACACTTAACTACCTGTATCTACTAAATGAGCCCTGGTGGTGCAGTGGTTAAGAGCTCAGCTGCTAACCAAAAGGTTGGCAGTTTGAATCAACCAGCTGTTCCTTGGAAGCCTTATGGGGCAGTTCTATTCTGTCCTAAGGTCACTGTGAGTCAGAATCAACTCGACGGCAACAGGTTTGGTTTGTGGTATCTACTAATCAACTGTGTAGTCCACCACAAGTACAAGCAAGACTGGAAGGAGGGGAGGACAGAGCTTGACTTTGGTAAGGGATATTACATATTCCTGGAGACTGAAAATTGAGACCTAGGACATTCTATAAAGACTTTTGTGGTTGGGTCCTGTTGGTAGAATTGTATATTCTTTAAGATTTTCTGATTTTACCGTAGGAGCTAGGTTAAAGTCATTTTTTAATTGCAGTTTTATAGATAGGACTTCTAGAAGCTGGAGAAAATCATTCAAGGTTTTTGTTTTCCTTTCGTCCCTACTTTCTGCTTTATCCAAAGACTTAGACTACACTCTTAGGCTGGGTTCCTTAGAGAAGTAAAACCAGTAAAGTGTATAAATATATATAGATTTATATCAAGGAAACTGCTCACACGATTGTAAAGGCTACAATGTCCCAAGTCCGTAGATCAGGATAGAGGCTTCTCTTCATTCACATAGCCTCACGGGTTGGTGAACCCAAGATTGGCAGGTCGTAGAGCAGGGCCCTTGATCACAGGCCGTGAAGAGCAACAAATCCCAAAATCAGCAGATGAGCTGCTAGCTGAAGTCCCAAGAACTGGAGGTCAGATGAACAGGAGACACCTGCAAGATCCAGAGTAAGCAAAAAAGCCAGAACGTCTGTTTTATATTCAGATGCAAGCCACACCCCCAAGGAAACTCCCTTTCAACTGATTGGCTATTCACAGGAGATTCAGTCACAGGAAAGATCACATATAAACACAGAGACACATGGCCCAGCCAGGTTAACAATCTTAACCATCACAGTCCCCCCCTTGTCAATGTGGCACATGTACGCATTGCCTTAAACCATACATAATCTCTGAATAAAAACATTTATAAAGTCATATTTGGGCCTAATATGATACAACTAACACACATACAACCAAAAAATGCACTAGCCCCATTTAACATTTTGTATTTTATTAGTGCAGAAAACAAAAATATTTCATGCACACATACAAAGCAGAAATACTGATAACAATTACAGTCCTTATTTCTGTAAGGAATAAGGTCACATGGCCATAACTGGTATTTAGAACCACCTTCTTCCACCACCCATTCCGTATTTCTTTTGCCCTCAGCAAACACCTCAGCTAGTCTCAGTTTTTTGCCTGGTGGGGCAACCCAAACCTTCATTCCTTGAAGGGTCTGGGTCGTTAGCAGTCATGTTGGAATTGAGTTGCTGTAGTTTTTCATCAACATTTTTTATTTTAATCTCAGGGCATGGTAATTTTAAGAGACATCGTAAGGAATCTCCTGCATTCCCGACATACTCTTCTTTACCTCCATTATGTAATATCAGTCCAATTTCCTCTTGGTAATCAGGATCAATCACATTAGCCAATAGGTAAGTTCCTTCTTTGCCTGTTGACCCAGAGGCATAAGGAACCCTAAATGGCCAGGTGGCATTCTTCGCTTCCAGTTCAATGGAATCAGTGACGTGTATCCAAGTGGAAGCATTCCTCCCTTTGAAACTAAGACCTCTAGACCTGCAAAGCACAAGGTTGTGGGGACAGGAAGCAAAACTCTTGCGAGTGGGTCACTAGGGGTAATAGTGAGTGGTGCCACTCCCATTTCCACTGCTTCATTCATGGACCTGTGAATCTTGGCTATGGGAGAAACAGCACCATATATTGAACGTGGGTTTAGAGCATATACCGCCTCCTGAGGTACATGGTAAGACCGGTAAATTCCATGAGCATGGGCTCACTGCCACACTTCATTTGCTGTGAAATGAGTCCCTCGATCTGAGGCAACGCTGTGTGGAATACCATGATGGTGGATAAGGCATTCTGTAAGTCCGCAGATGGTAATTTTGGCAGCAGCATTGCGTGAAGGGAAGGTAAATTCGTATCCAGAGTAAGTGTCTATTCCAGTAAGGACAAAACACTACCCTTTCCATGATGGAAGTGGTCTGATGTAATCAACTTGCCACCAAGTTGCTGGCTGATCACCTCAAGAGATGGTGCCATACTGGGAACTCAGTGTTGGTCTCTGCTACTGGCAGATTGGACACTCAGCAGTGGCTGTAGCTAAGTCAGCCTTGGTGAGTGGAAGTCCATGTTGTTGAACCCGTGCATAACCTCCATCCGTGCCACCATGGCCACTTTGTTCATGAGGCCATTGAGCAATGATGGGAGTTGCTGGGGAAAGAGGATGACTGGTTTCCACAGAACACAACATTCTGTCCACTTGATTGTTAAAATCATTCTCTGCTGAGTTCACCCTTTGATGAGCATTCATATAAGACACAAATATCTTCACTTCTTTAGCCCATTCAGACAGATCTATCCACATACCTCTTCCCCATAAATCCTTGTCTTCAGTTTTCTAATCCTGTTACTTCCAAGTCCCTGACCATACAGCCAAACCATTGGCCACAGCCCATGAATCAGTATATAATCGCATATCTGGCCATTTCTCCTTCCAAGCAAAGTGAACCACCAGGTGCACTGCTCTAAGTTCTGCCCTTTGTGAGGGTTTTCCTTCACCACAGTTTTCAGGGAGGTCCCAGAAAGGGGTTGTAGTGCTGCCATTGTCCACTTTTGAGTGGTGCCTGCATGTCGTGCAGAGCCACCTGTAAACCACTAACAAGTTTTCTTCAGTCAACTGATAGTAAGGAACTCCCCGTGGAGCCATAGGTGCAGATTAGGAGATGACAGGTAATGACAGGCGTGGAGACAATGGGCATTTGGGTCACCTCCTCATGCAACTTACTTGTACCTTCAGGTCCTGCTCGAGTCCGATCTCATATATACTACTTCCGTTTAATGATGGAGTGCTGCTTTGCACGTCCAGCTTTATGACTCTGTGGGTCAGACAATATCCAGTTCATGATGGGCAGCTCAGGCCACATGGTGACTTTGTGTCCCATGGTTAGGCAGTCTCTACTAAGGCCCAGTAACAAGCCAAAAGCTCTCTCTCAAAAGGAGAGTAGTTATTTGCATAGGATGGCAGTGCATTGCTCCAAAATCCTAAGGGTCTGCCCTGTGATTCACTAATAGGGGCCTGCCAAGGACTCCAGACAGCATCTCTATCTGCTATTGACACTTCAGCACCATTGGATAAGGTGGATCACATGGCCCAAGTGGCAGAGCAGCTTACACAGCAGCCTGAACCTGTTGCAGAGCCTTCTCTCGTTCTGTGCCCCACTCAAAACTAGCAGTTTTTCTAGTCACTTGATAAACAGGCTGGAGTAGCACACCCAAATGCGGAATATGTTGCCTCTAAAATCCAAAGAGGCCCACTGGGTGTTGTGCCTCCTTTTTAGTTGTGGGAGCAGCCAGATGCAATAACTTCTTCTTCACTTTAGAGGGGATATCTCGACATGCCCCACACCACTGGAACCTTAGAAATTTCACTGAGGTGGAAGCTGCCTGAATTTTTGTGGGATCAATTTCCCACCCTATAGCACGCAACTGTTTCAGCAGTAAGTCTGGAGTCATTGACACTTCTTCTTTACTAGGTCCAATCAGCATAATGTCATCAATGTAATGGACCAGTGTGACATCTTGTGGAAGGGACAGTTGATCAAGGACCCTGTGGACTAAATTATGACATAGGGCTGGAGAGTTGATGTAGCCCTGAGGTAGTCAAGTAAAGGTGTATTGCTGGCTGTGCCAGCTAAAGGCAAACTGTTTCTGATGGTCCTTTGAAACAGGTATATGGAGAAAAGGGCATTAGCCAGATCAATAACAGCATACCAGGTACCAGGAGATGTATTAATTTGCTCAAGCAGTAAATTACATCCGGAACAGCAGGTGTAATTGGAGCAACCACCTAGTTAAGTTTTCAATAATCTACTGTCATTTTCCAAGATCCATCTGTTTTCTACACAGGTCAAATAGGCGAGTTGAATGCGGGTGTGGTGGGAATCATCACCCCTGCATCCTTCAAGTCCTTAATGGTGGCAGTAATCTCTGCAGTACCTCCAGGGATGCGGTATTGGTTTTCGTTTACTATTTTCCTAGGTAAGGCCAGTTCTAAGGATTTCTCTTGGCTTTTCCTACCATAATAGCCCTTACTCTATTTGTCAGGGATCCAATATGGGGGTTCTGCCAGTTGCTGAGTATATCTATTTAAATTATGCATTCTGGAACTGGGGAAATCACTACAGCATGAGTTTGGGGACCCACTGGACCTACTGTGAGATGGACGTAAGCTAAGACTCCATTAATAACCTGACCTCCATATGCCCCTACTCTGGTGGGCCACAGTGAAGTTTTGGGTCTCCTGGAATTAGTGTCAGTTAAGAGCCAGTGTCCAGTAATCCCTGAAAAGTCTGATTATTTCCCTTTCCTCACTGAACAGTTGGAAACCCTGGTGGCGTAGTGGGTAAGTGCTACGGCTGCTAAACCAGAGGTCGACAGTTCAAACCCACCAGGTGCTCCTTGGAAACTCTATGGGGCAGTTGTACTCTGTCCTATAGGGTCGCTGTGAGTCAGAATCGACTCGGCGGCAACAGGTTTGGTTTTTGGTTTAATGAACAGTCACTCATAAAAGGCCGTAGGTCCCTTTGGGGAAAGCTGGGAGAAAAATTAACAGTAAAAGTTTTTAGCAGTGTATTGGAGTCATTCCTCAAGGGGACACAGCCTCTCCTTCATTCAAGGGGTTGTGGGTCTTTAGACTCACTCAAAGCTGGGAACTAACTAGTGACTCTCTATTCTGCCCATTCAAGTTACACTGCTATTCATCTAAACTAGAATTCATCTGTTTGTACAGATCAAGTAAATATTTCATAGTCTTCCTATCTGTTTCACTCCTAGGAACACCTTGACTAAGTAGCCAATGCTGTAAGTCCATAAAAGGCAGATTTTCTGATTACTGCTTTGACTCTGCAGTCCACTACTGTGACCACATCCACCTTGTCTTTGTCGATTGAGTGCAGCCACTTGGCCCCTACTACCACAGGGTCCAGTGAGCTTCATTTTAGTGTCTTAATTCAGTTAGGGTAGTTCCCACTGTCAAATCTGATTTACTTAAGATAGCAATCACAGCAGTCTTCAAGGATCCCGGAGCTCCCTTCACAAATTTGTTCCTCACAGTTGTGGTAAAAGGTGTGTCCTCTGGTACTCCATGTGTGAGTCTGTGGGTCTAACCTAATAAATCCACTCCAGCATACCAATTTCCCTAAGCCTTTGGATACCTTCTTCTACAGTATACCAATGTAGATCCAGTACTTCAACTTGATTTAGTGTAAGCCACCTCGTAATCCATGCTTCAGGGACCCAAACAAATAAACCATTAGATCCTTTCCTAACTTCTTGAGCTGAAACATGGAATAAAGAATCTGTGCTTAGTGGACCCATATCAATAAACTCAGACTGATCCATCTCGATCTTCATTGCGCCATTATCCCAAACCCTTTATAGCCATTCCCACACATTCCCCAGGTGTTTTTTGGTACATATTAGAAAAGCCAAGCAGGTCTTTTGGAATGTAGCATACCTCCTCCTGGGTCATACTTTGTACTTCACCTTTTGGGACTGGCTGGGACTTAAGTCTAGTTACAGGTCTAGAAGCCAGAATCCATAGTGTGGAATTGTTTTGAGAACATTCAGCATTGTCTTGTAAAGCATCTGCCTCAGTCAATGCCCCAGGCAGTGACTCAGGCAAGGGCTCTTTAGAGGCAGCTGGGCTAGGGCTAATCTCATTAGATAGGAGTGGAGGAGGTAATGGTTTTTCTGGGCAGAGTGGTTTAGCAGAGAAACATGAAGTAATCTCTTCAGCTGGGATTGGTTCTGCTGGCAGGAATGATTTAATGGAATATAGGGGCTGTGTCTCCAGCTTCCTGATTATCTGCCCATACGTCCCCATCCCAAGTTTCAGGATCCCATTTCTTCCCAATGCCCTTACTTTAACTTCAGACTCCTCTCAAGGTTGACAGTTGAGCTGGGCTTGTAATTCAGTCACTCTTACAGTAAGACTCTGAGTTTGGTTTCCAGAAATTTCAGCTCTGTTACTACAAGAAATAAGGCTTTTTTTTTTTTCAAATCACAAGTGGAAGGATTGAGGTCATATATGTGGCACTTGAGCTTTAACTCTGAAGCCCTGAGCACATCTCTTTAACCAGTTTGTCTACCTACCAACCTACCAGCTTTCTTATACTTTTCATTCTGACAAAATTTAGAAAGATATCACGTGTGTTCATCCAGAGCCTTGCCTTTCACCAATACCTGATCTACTGGTGGTGATATTTTGCATAATTGTATTGCCACCTCACGCCATGAATTAGCAGTGCCCTCTTTATTGCTGGAAGTAGAGTCATCAACATCTTTAAGACTAACCAGACTTGAGAACCAATTTAGGAAACTCATCCTTACAATTCTGTTTCTCTAGAACCACTCTGTGTGCCAAATGTCTGAGGCTAGGTTCTCTAAGGAAGCAGAACTAGTAAAGTATATAAATATATACATAGAGAATTATATCAAGGAAATGGCTTACATGAATGTAGAGGCTTGAACATCCCAAGTCTGTGGATCAGGATAGAGGCTTCTCTTGATTCATGTAGCCACAGGGGCTGGAGAACCCACGATCAGCAGGTCTGAGAACAGTGCTCTTGCTCACAGGCTGTGAAGATCGATGAATCTGAAAATCTGCAGATAAGCTAATAGCTCAAGTCCCAAGAGCCGGAGGTCAGACGAACAGGAGACAGCCGTATGATCCAGAGTGAGCAAAAAAGCTAAAACGTCTGGTTATATTCGGATGTAGGCCACATCCCCAGGGAAAATCTCTTTCAACCGATGGAGTACTTACAGCAGATTCAATCATGAAGGTGATCACCCATAAACAGCCAAGTTAACACATAATCTTAACCATCACAATTGCCTAGAAAGTTCCTTTGCTTCTGGATAGCTTAGAGGAGACAAAGTAGAACTCTAGAAGACAAGTAGTAAGGACCAAGCTTCTTAAGAAGCAGTAGAGCAGAGTGGCAGGGAAAGCCTTGGATCTCCATCACGTAGCTCTGTGTCATAGAAAAAGTTACTCAGTAGGGGTTGCGTTTCCTGACTTTTAGGATTGTTCGGAAAATTAAAGATGCTTAACACAGTACCTATGAGTTGGAATCGACTTGATGACAACAGGTTTGGTTTTTTTTTTTTTTTTTGGTAAACACAGTACCTAGTATGTAATAAGTGCTCGGTAAGTGGTAGCTGCTTACAAGGACTTGTTCACTGTGTGAGGTGAAAGAATGAAAGAAGAAACTTTAGCTTATACTTCCAGGTTTCGTAAACCAATTCACCACCCTAAATGAGAAGTTGGGATGCCAAAGCCCAGTTGAAGAATAAAAATTTTGTGGTAGGTTGGAATTTCCTGGTACTGTACCTCTTGGGAATTTAAGCATCGTATACTAGTGTTATGTGAGTTATACCATTTTGGTGCCAAGTTCTTTGTTTTTTCTTTTAGCAAGGTGAAAATAGTATAAAGTCTTCTTATTGACTGAAGGGCTGCGTTCTTAAAATGGCCTGATCTGTTGAAACAGAAATAAGCTGCAATCTATATCTTAATGTGGGAGGGGGCATACAAATGTAAAAATTTATCCAGATGCACATTTATTTGTGCACTTTGTGTACTTCACTGTTAATATCTTGGTTAAAGGGAAGAAAGGAAGGAAGTAGAAAGGACATTGCTCAGCTCACAGAAACCTTTAGCAATAAAGGTGAAGCTTGGGTTAGGGTGGTAATGCTGATACAAAAATGTCCATATAAAGTACTAACATGCAGAAATAATCATTCGGATAATGAATATAGTGCAGTGGTTTTAGTGGTTTTATAATGGCTGATTTTGATTGACTTCTATTTTCTTTATATTCTAGTTAATAAAAGTATCCATGGAGAACACTGAAAACTCGGTGGATTCGAAATCCATTAAAAATTTGGAAACGTGAGTATTTAAATGGAACCCTGTATAATCAGAGAAAGATCGGTATGTTTAAATGGCAAACTGAGGAGTGGGGAAGCAGAGCGTATATGAGCTTTCTAGCCAGAGAGACCAAGTTGACTTCTTCCCTCAGACAGCTGTGTGACTTTACACAGTTAACCTCTCTGAATCTCATCCTTATAACTTTCATGGAATTGTGAAGAGGATTAAGGGAGGCATCTAAAGATCAAGCACGGTGTCAGTCCCATAGTCAGAAACCCAGTCCTGGAACTGAAAGAATGCACCAGGAAAAACCAAACCCACAAGTTTAGTTGGTTCTGTACCTTCCCAGATTGCTCTGCTGAAGGATTATAGGTTTTGTGTCTGTGGGAAGTTTTTTGGCCTCCTGTTAACGTATAACTTTTAAGACTAAAATGAAATGGCAGCTCTCACTGCCTGTTGTCAGATGCCATCGAGTTGGTTTCAACTCAGAGCAACCCTATGCACAACCGAATGAAACACTGCCTGGTCCTGTGCCGTCCTCACACAATGGTTGCTATGCTTTAGCCCATGGTTGTAGCCACTGTGTCAGTCCATCTCGTTGAAGGCCTTCCTCTTTTTCGCTGACGCTCTGCTTTACCAAGCATGATGTCCTTCTCCAAGGACTGATCCCTCCTGACAACATGTCCAAAGTATGTGAGATGCAGTCTTGCCTTCCTTGCTTCTAAGGAGCGTTCTGGTTGTACTTCGGAGACAGATTTTTTTGTTCTTTTGGCAGTCCACAGTATATTCAATATTCTTTGCCAACACCACAATTCAAAGGCGTCAATTCTTCGGTCTTTCTTATTCATTGTCTAGCTTTCACATTCATATGATGCTACTGAAAACACCATGGCTTGAGTCAGGTGCACCTTAGTCCTCAAGGTGATGTCCTTGCTATTCAACACTTTAGAGAGGTATTTTGCAGCCGATTTGCCCAGTTCAATGTGTATTTTGATTTCTTCGCTGCTACTTCTATGGGTGTTGATTGCGGATCCAAGTAAAATGAAATCCTTGACAACCTCGGTGTTCTCTCCATTTATCATGATATTTCTCCGTTTATCATGATGTCCTTCTTCCTAGGCTGTCTTAGTCTGGAAGCTCAGCTGAAAGCTGTCCACCATGGGTGACCCTGCTGGTATTTGAATAACAATGTCATAGCTTCCAACATCACAGCAACACACAAGCCCCCACAGTACAATAAACTGACAGATGAAGTGTGGGGGTCTCAGTGCCTAGTTATGAATTATCTTTTACCCTTTGTTTTTCTCTGGTCTTTCTTTTTGGAATATTGTAATTATAAATGCTTCTAGTAACTATCAAGTTCAGGAGGGGAAAAAGTTAAAACTCAAATATTCTTAATTTAATTCATATCTATTATTATCGATTAGAATTTCTTGTGATACTTTTAATTCTAATAATTTCTTTCAGGGACCCAATATCCTCTGGGTTAACCCAAGAATTACAAATTAATTTTAGTACTAAACAATATTATTACAGCAATATTGTTAACAAGTTGTCAATAAAGATTTAAAACCAAAAAAACCAAACCCATTGCCATCAAGTTGATTCTGACTCACAGCGACCCTATGGGACAGAGTAGGACTGCCCCCATTGAGTTTCCGAGGAGCGCCTGGTGGGTTCGAACTGCCGACCATTTGGTTAGCAGCTGTAGCACTTAACCACTATGCCACCAGGGTTTCCAATAAAGATTTTTCAGTGTTTAATTACCTTTAGGGAACTGGGTTATAGGTAAAGGAATTATCCTAGAAATTGAGCCTTTGAAATGTAATTCCATTTAAAATATAATTCCATTAAAGTAGTTTTTGAAACCTTTGTAAAGTGATTTACACATTTTCCTTCCTACTTTTCATTATCATATAGAACATCACTTAAATAGCAAATTACTTGGGAGCCCAAAACAGGTTTAGGACCATTATGGTCCTATGATTAGTTACCTTCACATTTGCAAGCATTTTGGGTCTCTGTTCTTCATCAGGATCAGGTGTGTCCACTCTCAGTCTAGCTATCACACATTGCCGCCTGTCTCTTTAGGAGGGAAATGGGACTTATAATTCTGTGACTCATTATCTAGGGGTCTCTGGGTGGTGCAAATGTTTTGTACTAGACTACTAACCAAAAGGTTGGTGGTACAGATTCACCCAGTGGTGCCATGGAAGAAGGACTGTGTGATTTAGTTTTATAAAGAAAGATTGCAGTCATTGAAAACCCTGTGGAGCACAACTTTACTCTGAAACGTGGGGTCACCATGAGTCAGAACTGACTTGATGGCAATGGGTTTGCATTTTTTTGTTGTTGTTTTTTGACCTCTCATTTCCTGATTCTTGGTCTAGATCAGGGTCAGGCTTGTGGTTTGCTTTTGTCAGGTTTTATGGACACAGCCACACTCATTCGTTTACATATTGTTCAGGGCTGTTTTCACCAGCAGAGTTAAGTAGCTGCAACAGAGACTCTATGGCCTATAAATCTAAAATACCATCTTGCCCTTTAAGAAAAAATTTGCAGATCCGTGGTTTTTGGATAAATGATCTCCAAACAAGTATTTTCAATTGTTTATAATAGTGCTTTTATGTATTAATAAATTATTAGTTTGTTCAGCTCATAGAGTTTAAGGAACAATTTATGAATTTTGATAAATATTGTGCTTTGAGTCATATTTGCATGTTTTTGGTTTCCTATAATTTGGGGGTAATTTTCAAGATATTGCTCTTAACTTGGAGGATAAAATACTTCACAGAATTAAAGTATAAAACCTATTCGAGGGCAGAGCAAACATGGCGCTATAGACAGAAGCACCACACTGTCCCTCCATCGCAAAGACCTAAAAAGCTAAAACAGAGAAAACATCAATCCTGGAACCTTAAGCATCAAATGAAGAGATAACGCAACGTAGCATCAAATGGAATAAGAAAGTAACAGAGAACAGAAAGCGAGGAGAGAGATGTGTGGAGATCCACTATCAGCTAACGCACCGCATGTTCACCGTCTTGGACGCCTGTCAGAGATCGGTGGACGAGGGAGTACGGGAAAGCAGCTTCACAGAGCTCCCAGCAGGAGACAGACCACCCGGTAACCAGCAATATACGCTATTCCATCCCTCATCCTTTTCCCCCTGCTTGGGCTCCTCCTCTTCCTAGCTGGCTGCAGTCACTCAGCAAGCTGGGAAGTGCAGGCTTCGTGGCACTTGGACTCTCCCCACCCATATCAATTGGCAGACAAGGGGTACGAGAAAGCAGCTTAATAGAGTTCTCCTGGTAATGAGTGATATACACTTTCCAAACACTGCTCAGCCTCTGCCACTTCCCTCTGGTCGCAGTCTCTTGGCGAGGAGGCACGGGCTCCAGCCCCATGCTGTGTGGATTTGCCTGGCCCACGCTGGCCAAATCCCTCAGTACCATTCCTTTGTTGTTAGTGTTGCTTTTTTCTGATACTTTTGTTTCCTTCCTGCATTTTACCTCCTCCCCCTCTTTTTTCTCAAACACCTGGCTCCATATGCCATCTTTGCTTCTTGTTGAAAGGTTGTGAAGCACCGTTTGACTGAGGAACCACATCCCCAGGCCACACCGCCATGTTGGGGGAATCCCCAGAGCTTTTTGTTTAGTTCTGTTTTGTATTGTTTGTTTTCTTTTTCTTTTTACACCTTGGGAGCCCCTTCTAGCCAGGCTGCACTGCTCAGCTTGGGAGCCACTGCCCCAATCCACACAGCTGCGTTGGTGGGATCCCTGGGGATGTTTTGTTTTCTCTCTTTTCCTTTTTTTCTTTCATAATATCTCAATTTTGCGCCTCTCTATACTTACACTCTTTTCCTGTCTCCTGAATAGCTGGCATTGTTTGACATCTCTACCCCTCCCAACCGGGCTGTACTGCGCGGCCGGGGAGCCACTTCCACAATTTTTGCAGCTGCACCGGTGGGATCGGTAGTGGCTTTTCTTTTCTTTTTTTCTGTTTCTTTTTTCCTTTTTGTTTTTTTCCGCTTCTCAGTTTCTCATCTATCCACTCCAATGGCAAACTCCCCAAGTACTCTTTTCTTTTTTTTTTCTTGTTTTGTTTGTTTCTTTGTTTCTTGGGAACCCTGGTGGTGTAGTGGTTAAGAGCTATGCCTGATAACCAAAAGGTTGGCAGTTCGAATCCACCAGGCACTCCCAAACCCTATGGGACAGTTCTCTTTTCTGTAGAGTGGCTAAGAGTCAGAATCCACTTGAAAGCAACGGATTTGGTTTTTCTAGTTTTGGAGCTTTTTTGTTTTTTGGCTCCTGTTTCTCTTTCCTCTCTCTTCTTGCCCATACACATCTTAGCTCCACACATCACAGTCTACCTTCTCCTTCCTGCCTGTGTGCACCTTGTGGTCAACGTCACACTGCCAAGCAGCACAGGCATAACCTAATGGAACCTGCCCTACACTGGCTTTCAGCCCACCCTCTTAACCCTAGTACATGCCACACTCAACCCATCCTAGCCCCTCCCCTTCAGCTGGACCTGCCCTCCTGTACCATAGCTGAGTGACTCACCCTGCCCATTGAACAAGAAGGTGAAAAGAATCATGCCCACAGAAAAGGAAACAACAAAGAATGCATAGCCCGCCTGCTCAGACATAACCAAATAAAACGAAAAAGCAGGATGAAACAAATCTACAGTGAATAGATGAAAAAGATAACTACTGAAAGTCTCAAAGACAGCACAAAAAAACAGGACGGAATGGTAACGGTAGGCATCTGTCTTGGTTGTCTAGTGCTGCCATAACAGAAATACCACAAGTGGATGGCTTTAACAAAGAAATTTATTTCTTCACAGTAAAGAAGGCTAAAAGTCAAAATTCAAGGTGTCAGCTCCTGGGGAAGGTTTTCTCTCTCTGTTAGCTCTAGAAAAAGGTCCTTGTTCTCAATCTTCCCATGGTTGAGGAGCTTTTTGGGCACAGGGACCCCAGGTCCAAAGGACACGCTCTGCTCCTTCTGCTGCTTTCTTGGTGGTATGAGGTCTCCAACTCTCTGCTTGCCTTCCTTTCATCTCCTGAGAGATAAAAGGTGGTGCAGGCCACACCCCAGGGAAATTCCATTTACCTTGGATCAGGGAGGTGACCTGAGTAAGGGTCGTGTTATAATCCCACCCTAAGCCTCTCAACAAAAAACTACAATCACAAAATGGAAGACAACCACACAATACTGGGAATCATGGCCTAATCAAGCTGATACACACATTTTGCAGGGACATAATTCAATCCATGACAGCATCCAAAATAAAACACCACATGATTTTCTAGTGGAAGGAAAAGCATAGAACTACCTGATAGGGAATTCAAATCTCAGAGCTACCCAACAGTTGATTCAAAAAGCAGACAAAAATGAGGAAAAACTAGACAAATTCATGGAAAAGGCAGACAAATTCATGGAGAATACAGAGAAAAAAAAATTGAAGAATTTAGGAAGATAATACAGGAACAAAATGTCAAAATAAATTCACAACTAGAAATAAAAAAAAAGCAACAATTAGCAGTCTGAAAGATAAACAAGATTTCAGACATGGACAGTGTCATAGAAGGCTAAGGATCAGGTTTGAAACAATGAAAAACAGGATCAGTGAAATCGAAAACAATCATTTGGATACAACTTTGTATGAGGAAAAACCAGAAAAAAGAATGAAGAAAAATGAAACCCTGAGAATTATGTCAGATAAAATCAAAAGCAAAAATATGGGAGTGATTGAAGTTCCAAAACAGGGTAAAGAAATGGAAAAAGCAGAGAGGATCATTGAAGAATTGCTGATGGAAATCTTCCCTAATATCATGGAAGATGAAAACCTGACCATCCACAAAGCCCAACGAACCCCAAATATGATACACTCCAAAAGAAAATCACCAAGGCATACCATAATCATACTTGCTGAAGACAAAAAGAAAGAATCCTGAGAGCAGCTTGAGAAAAATGAAAATTCACATACAGAGGGGAAACAATAAGACCAAGCTCTGATTACTTGGCAGAAACGATGCAGACAAGAAGGCAATGGGATGACATATATAAAACTTTGAAAGAAAAAAAATTGCTAACCAAGAATAATATATCCTGCAAAACTCTCATTCAAGAATAATGGTGAAATTAGAACATTTCCAGATGAACAGAGATTAAGGGGTATGTGAAAACCAAACCAAACTTAAAAGAATTATCAAAGGGACTCGTTCGGTTTGAGAACAAAAAAAAAAATCAGACCACAGCCTGTATCTAGGATGCAAGATCATACCAACCTAGGACATGAACTCTCAAACCACAAGAATTACAACAGGGAACCAGAGAGGTTAATCTGTAAATGATAACAACATGAAAATAATAAAGGAGGGAATAAACGTTATAGGTGTAAAGCATTCTAATGGAGACAAAGGCAATGTGAGCCCAAGTAATAATAGACTAGAACAAACCTATGAAGATAAGGGTAAATTTCAAGGTAACCACAAAGAAAGTTAACAAACCTGCTCATCAAAATAAAGAAGAAAAACATAAAGTCTCTTTTAAAAACAAAAGAAGTGGGAAAAAAATCCACAAACAGAAGAAATTCTGCACAGGAGAGTAAGAGAAACAAAGAAAACATCAGCACCACAAAAGCACTACAAAATGACAGCAATAAACGCATACCTATCAATAATGATTACGCTGAATGTAAATGGCCTAACTGCGCCCATAAAGTGACAGAGAGTGAAGGAATGGATGAAAAAACAGGATCCATTAATATGCTGTGTAAAAGAGACACACCTTAGAAACAAAGATGTAAATTAATTAAAAATTAAAGGATAGAAAAAAATATATCAAGCAAACAGCTACCAAAAAAGAGCAGGAGTGGCAATAATAATCTCAGATAAAATACACTTTAAAACAACATCCACCCTAAGACAAACAAGGGCAGTACATAATGATTAAAGAGATCATGCGTACTGAAGACATAACCATAATAAACATCTATGCACCCAATGACAGGGCTCCAAAATAAATAAAACAAACTCTAACAAGACTGAAAAGAGAAATTGACAGTTCCACAATAATAGTAGGAGATTTCAACACAGCACTCTCAGTAAAGGGTAGGACATCTAAAAAGAAACTCAGCAAAAATACAGAAGCACAAAAGGGCACAATCAGCCAACTTGACCTCATAAACACATGGAACACTCCACCCACAACCTACAAAGTACACATTCCTTTCCAATACTCATGGAATGTTTTCCAGAAAAGACTACATCTTTGGCCACAGAACAACCCTCTGATCCACAGTATCATCAAAGTAAAGATTAACAACAGGACGAGAAAGGGAAAAAATAAGTTACATGGAAACTGAATAACACCCTGCTGAAAAACCACTGGGTAATAGAAGAATCAGAGAAGAACCAAAAAATCCCTAGAATCAAACCCATCATGCTTTGGGACATAGCGAAGGCAATTCTCAGAGGTCAACTTATAGCAATGGAAACACAAATCAAAAAAGAAGAAAGGGACAAAATCAATGCATTAGCTGTACAACTTGAACAAATAGAAAGAGAAAGCAGCAAAAGCCCACAGCCACCAGAAGAAAGGAAGTAATCAAGACCAGCGCAGAAATAAATGAAATAGAAAAGCAATAGAAAGAATCAACAAAACCAAGAGTTGGCTCTGTGAAAGAATCAACAAAATTGACAAATCACTGGCCAAACTGACAAAAGAAAAATAGGAGAACACGCAAATAACCAAATGAGAAATTAAATCGGGGACATTACAACAGACCCAACTGAAATAAAAAGGATCATAATGGAGTATTATGAAAAACTATCCTGCATCAAATTAGAAAACCTAGAGGAAATGGAAAAATTCCTAAAAACACACTGCCTACCCAAACTAACACAAAATGATGTTGAAAATCTGAAGAGACCTGTAACAAGAGAAACGATTGAAAAGGTAAAAAAAAAAAAAAAAAAACTTCCTCCCAGAAAACCCTGGCTCAGATGGCTTCCCTGGAGAACCCATTCCCGTCGAGTTGATTCCAACTCATAGCAACCCTATAGAACAGAGTAGAACTGCCCCATACAGTTTCCAAGGAGCGCCTGGTGGATTTGAACTGCTGACCTTTTGGTTAGCAGCCATAGCTCTTAACCACTGTGCTAGACGGGTTTCCTTCCCTGGAGAATTCTACCAAAATTCAGAGAAGAGCTTACACCAGCACTAAAAACTACTTCAGAACATAGAAAAGGAAGCAGTACTTCCAAATTCATTCTATGAAGCCAGCATAACCCTGATACCAAAACCAGGCAAAGACACCACAAAAAAAAAAAACTACAGACTAGTATCTTTCATGAATACAGATGTAAAAATTCTCAACAAAATTCTAGTAAATAGAACTCCGCATCATATCAAAAAAATAATACACTGTGTTCAAGTAGGATTCATTCCAAGTAAGCATGGATGGTTCAACATTAGAAAATTAATCAATGTAATCCACCACATAAATAAAAGGAAAGAATCACATAATCATCTCAATCGATGCAGAAAATACACTCAGCAAAGTCCAGTGCCCAATTCCTGATAAAAACTCACAATAAAATAGGTATAGAAGGGAAATTTCTCAACATAATAAAGGACATCTATGCAAAACCAATTTCTAGATTCATACTTTGTACATTCCAGGTTCCGATTATTAATGGATGTTTGCAGCTGTTTCTTCCCACTTTGAGTCGTGCCACATCAGCAAATGAAGGTCCAGAAAACTTTACTCCATCGGCGTCATTAAGGTCGACTCTACTTTGAGGAGGCAGCTCTTCCCCAGTCATCTTTTGAGTGCCTTCCAACCTGGGGGGCTCATCTTCCAGCACTATACCAGACAATGTTCCGCTGCTATTCATAAGGTTTTCACTGACTAATACTTTTCAGAAGTAGACTGCCAGGTCCTTCTTCCTAGTCTGTCTTAGTCTGGAAGCTCAGCTGAAACCTCTCCTCCATGGGTGACCCTGCTGGTATCTGAATACTGATGGCATAGATTCCAGCATCACAGCAACACGCAAGCCCCCACAGTATGACAAACTGACAGATACCTGGAGGAAATGGAATGCATAAACATAAATATCCTGGGGATTAGTGAGCTGAAATGGACTGGTATTGGCCATTTTGAATCGGACAGTCATATAGTCTACTATGCTGGGAATGACATCTCGAAGAGGAGTGGTGTTGCATTCATCATCAAAAAGAGCATTTCAAGATCTATCCTGAAGTAAAATGCTGTCAGTGATAGGATAATATCCATACGCCTACAAGGAAGACCAGTTAATATGACTATTATTCAAATTTACACACCAACCACTAGGGCCAAAGATGAAGAAATAGAAGATTTTTATCAGCTGTTGCAGTCTGAAATTGATCAAACATGCAAGTAAGATGCATTGATAATTACTGCTGATTGAAATGCAAAAGTTGGAAACAAAGAAGAAGGATCAGTAGTCGGAAAATATGGCCTTGGTGATAGAAACAATGCCAGAGATCGAATGATAGAATTTTGCAAGAACAACGACTTCTTCATTGCAAATACCTCCTTTCACCAACATGACCTCGCCAGGTGAAACACACAGAAATCAAATTGACTACATCTGTGGAAAGAGATGATGGAAAAACTCAATATCATCAGTCAGAACAAGGCCAGGGGCCGACTGTGGAACAGACCATCAATTGCTCATATGCAAGTTCAAGCTGAAACTGAAGAAAATCAGAGCAAGCCCACGAGAGCCAAAATATGACCTTGAGTATATCCCACCTGAATTTAGAGACCATCTGAAGAATAGATTTGACACATTGAACACTAGTGACCTAAGACCAGACGAGTTGTGGAGTGACATCAAGGACATTGTCCATGAAGAAAGCAAGAGGTCACTGAAAAGACAGGAAAGAAAGAAAAGGCCAAGATAGATGTCAGAGGAGACTCTGAAACTTGCTCTCGAACTTTAAGCAGCTAAAGCAAAAGGAAGAATTGATGAAGTAAAAGAGCTGAACAGAAGATTTCAGAGGGCGGCTCAAGAAGACAAAGTATTATAATGAAATGTGCAAAGAGCTGGAGATGGAAAACCAAAAGGGAAGAACATGCTCGGCGTTTCTCAAGCTGAAAGAACTGAAGAAAAAATTCAAGCCTCGAGTGCAATAGTGAAGGATTCCATGGGAAAATATTAAACGATGCAGGAAGCATAAAAAGAACATGGAAGGAATACACAGAGTCATTATACCAAAAAGAATTAGTCAATGTTCAACCATTTCAAGAGGTCGCGTATGATCAGGAACTGATGGTACTGAAGGAAGAAGTCCAAGCTGCTCTGAAGGCATTGGCAAAAAACAAGGCTTCAGGAATTGATGGACTATAAATTGAGATGTTTCAAAAAACAGGTGCAGCCCTGGAGGTGCTCAATTGTCTATGCCAAGAAATTTGGAAGACAGCTTCCTGGCCAAACTGACTGGAAGAGATCCATATTTATGCCTATTCCCAAGAAAGGTGACCCCACTGAATGTGGAAATTATAGAACAATATCATTAATATCACATGCAAGCAAAATTTTGTTGAAGATCATTCAAAAACTGCTGCAGCAGTATATCGACAGCGAATTGCCAGAAATTCAGACCGTGGAACCAGGGATATCATTGCTGATGTCAGATGGATCCTGGCTGAAAGCAGAGAATACCAGAAGGATGTTTACCTGTGTTTTATTACCTATGCAAAGGCATTCGACTTTGTGGATCCTAACAAACTATGGATGACATTGCGAAGAATGGGAATTCCAGAACACTTAATTGTGTTCATGAGGAACCTTTACATAGATCAAGACGCGGTTGTTCGGACAGAGCAAGGGGATACTGATTGGTTTAAAATCAGGAAAGGTGTGCATCAGCGTTGTACTTTTTCACCATACCTATTCAATCTGTAATACTGAGCAAATACAAGAAGCTGGACTACATGAAGAAGAACGGGGCATCAGGATTGGAGGAAGATTCAATTAACAACCTGCGTTATGCAGATGACACAACCTTGCTTGCTGGAAGTGAAGAGGACTTAAAGCACTTACTAATGAAGATCAAAGACCACAGCCTTCAGTATGGATTGACCTCAACATAAAGAAAACAAAAATCCTCACAACTGGACCAATGAACAACATCATGATAAATGGTGGCAAGATTGAAATTGTCAAAGATTTCATTTTACTTGAATCCGCAATCAACAACCATGGACGCAGCAGTCAAGAAATGAAAGACGCATTGCATTTGGTAAATCTGCTGCAAAGGACCTCTTTAAAGTGTTGAAGAGCAAAGATGTCACCTTGAAGACTAAGGTGCGCGTGGCCCAAACCATGGTATTTTCAATCACATCATGTGCATGTGAAAGCTGGACAATGAATAAGGAAGACCGAAGAAGAATTTTGACACCTTTGAAGAATATTGAATATACCATGGACTGCCAAAAGAACGAACAAATATGTCTTAGAAGAAATACAGCCAGAATGCTCCTTAGAAGCAAGGATGGTGAGACTTACATACTTTGGATGTGTTGTCAGGAGGGATCAGTCCCTGGAGAAGGACATCATGCTTGGCAGAGTACAGGGTCAGTGGAAAAGAGGAAGACCCTCAACAAGGTGGATTGACATAGTGGCTACAACAGTGAGCTCAAGCATAACAACAATTGTAAGGATGGCTCAGGACCGGGCAGTGTTTCATTCTGTTGTGCATAGGGTCCCCATGAGTCGGAACTGACTCGATGGCACCTAACAACAACAACAATTCAAAACCAACAACCAACATCATTCTTAATGGAATACAATACAATTCCGATCCAAATACCAACAACATTCTCTAAAGAGATGTAAAAACTAATCATTAACTTTACATGGCAAAGGAAGAAGCCCCAATAAGTAAAGAACTACTAACGAAGAGTAATAAAGTAGGAGGCCTTGCACCACCTGACCCCAGAACCTACTATACAGCTACTGCAGTTGAAACAACCTGATACGTTGACCAGTGGAACAGAATTGGGAACCCAGATGTAGATCTGTCCACCTACAGTCATCTGATCTTCAGTAAGGGCCCAAGGTCAATCAAATGGAGAAAATACAATCTTCTTAACAAATGGTGCTGGAAAACTGGACGTCCATCTGCGGAAAAGTGAAACAGGATCCATAGCTCACACCATACACAAAAACTAATTCAAAATGGGTAAAAGACCTAAATGTAAAGCCAAAAACTACGACATTCACAGAAGAAAAAATAGGATCATCACTTGATGATCAACACAACATTAACAGGATACAAACTGTTGGAGAAGCTGTGGGGAGTCGGAACTCTTACGCACTGCTGATGGGAATGCATAATGATACAACAATTTTGGAAAACGATATGGCGGTTCCTTAGAAAGCTAGAAATAGAAATACTATATGATCCAGCAATCCTACTCCTAGGAATATATCCTAGAGAAATAAGAGCCGTGACATGAATAGGCATGTGGACACCCATGTTCATTGCAGCACTGTTCACAATAGCAAAAAGGTGGAAACCACCTAGTTGCCCATCAACAGATGAAAGGATAAACTGTGGATCCATACACACAACGGGGCACTACGCAGTGATGAATCTGCAAAGCATTTCACCACGTGGGTGAATCCCGAGGGCGTTATGCTGAGTGAAATAAGTCAATCACAAACAGATACATTGTATGAGACCACTACTGTAAAGACTCATGAAAAGGTTTACACACAAAAAGGAATAATCTTTGACAATCACCAGGGGGGAAGCAGTGGGAGAAAAACAGTATATAGACAAATGAGGTAACTTTGGTGAAGGGTAAGACAATAGTGGGAAGCCAGCACAACTTGTACAAGGCAAGGTCATGGAAGCTCCGTAGACACATCCAAACTCCCCGAGGGACCGAATTGCTGGGCTGAGGGCTGTGGGGACCACGGTCTCAAGGAACATCTAGCTCAATTGGCATAGTTTATAAAAGAAAATGTGCTACGTTCTACTTTGGTGAGTGGCATCTGGGGTCTTAAAAGGCTCTGATCAGCCATCTAAGATACTCCACTGGCCTCACCCCTTCTGGAGCAAGGGAAGATGAAGAAAACTGAAGATACAAGGGAAAGATTAGTGCAAAGGACTAATGGACTGCATCTACCACGGACTCCACCAGACAGTCCAGTACAAGTAGATGATGCCTGGCTACCACCACTGAGTGCTGTGACAGGGATCACAATAGAGGGTCCCAGACAGAGCTGGAGAAAAATGTAGAACAAAATTCTAACTCACAAAAAAAGACCAGACTTACTGGCCTGACAGACAAGAGAAACCCTGAGACTATTGCCCCAGATACCTTTGTAACTTGGGAATGAAGTCACTCCTGAGGTTCACCCTTCAGCCAAAGATGAGACAGGCACATAAAACAAAATGAGACTAAAGGGGTACACCAGCCCAGGGGCAAGGACTAGAAGGCAGGAGGGGACAAGAAAACTGATAATAGGGAACCCAGGGTCTAGAAGGGAGAGTGTTGACATGTCGTGGGGTTGTTAGCCAATGTCATAAGACAGTATGTGTACTGTTTAACGAGAAAGTAGTTTGTTCTGTAAACCTTCATCTAAAGTACTATTAAAAAAAAAAAAAACTATTTGATGAAAAGTTTATTAACATTTTGGTGGAAAACATAAATACAGAGATTAAAAGCTTGAATTCTGAAGTCCAACAGATGTTATCATCCTTGGTTCTGATAATATCTACATAACCCTCAACGCATTACTTCACCTCATGGAGGGTCATTCCGTCATCTGTAAAACGGATTGTTGTGAAATTTAAATTTAAAGGCCTTCATCATTGTCTCATAACGTTTAATAAATGGTAGCTGTTATTACAGGTTTGAAAACTGTTATTAATGTGAGTAGCAGCGTTGGTCATTTCTAATTCTGTCAACTATTGTTTGATTCTAAACAGAAGGGTCCTCCATGGAGGCAAAGCAGCAGACTCTGGGGCGCCCCTGGACAGTAGTTACAAAATGGACTATCCTGAGATGGGCTTGTGTATAATAATTAATAACAAAAACTTTCATCCAGGCACTGGTATGTATCTTACGTAATTTTTTGTCCTTTTTAAATATGTGTACCGTTTGAGATGTTAAAAATAGTATTTATCTGTTATTAGTCAGAAAACTATGACAGGATAATCATGAGTAGAGAGAAGGCACTGTCCTATAAGTCACATGATACAACGTGAACTCGAACTCGTGTACCTGTCTTTCTCTCTTCCAAGAGCTGTTCTCTTATCTGTATGCTTGGCCTCTTCTACCCTGACTTCTCAGTAAACTTCATTCTTTATTCTCTTGCTCCCTCTTTAATGCTAATGGAAAGTTCTTAACAAAGTACTAGTATTATTACTTTTTACAACAACCCTGAAAAGTAGCTACTATTAGATTCTGAAAGGTTAAGAACCTTGTACAGAGCCATACAGATACTTTCAGTAGCTAAGCTGCGATTCAGATCTTATCTGGCTGACTCCAAAGCCGGAGTTTTAATCTGTATATCATTCTATTTTATTTTCTCGTATCTCTAGTTGCTCTACTGAGGAACTCTTATTCCCATCTTAAGGAGATCTTTCTTTATCTGCTTCCTCTTACATTTTGGTCTGATTTTTGTCTTTCTTTATTCTATGAATTTTGAACAGAAAATTTAAGCTTGCCATCTCCACTTGTTTCCTTTCCCTCCTAAACCCGGTTTGCTCTGTTTTCTACCTCGACCACTCCACTGCCACAGCCTAGTCACCAAATCCCTTCTCAGTCTCCATACTACGTAAAATTTGACTCTAATAATACAATTCTGAATATTTTTCTAGAGAATATAGAAAGTAAAATTCTTTACAATCCCCAAAAAACCTAACATTTTGGTGTATTTTTACCCAGTATTTTTTCCTAGACAGTTTTTAAAACTTGATTTTATTCACATATGCAATCAATATTGCACCCTGCTTGTTTAGCTTAATATAATATAGGCATTTTTCATGTTGCTGCATAATTTTCATGTCTGTTATTTTAATGATTATATAATATTTTATTCTGTAAATATATCATCCACTTACATAATTTGCCATGTAAATGAATGTTTTGGCTCTTTCCCTGTTTTCACTTTTAAAGTAATTGTGTACTAATACTCTGAATGTGTATTTTAATCATATTAGAATTAATTTTAAATTTGAAAAACTAGAGGAGGTGAATCTAATTTAGGAGGCTCCTGAGGTAATCTGTAAGTCAGGAGTTCAGATCCAGGGTGCTTGTGAAAATGGAAAGAAGCCCAATACAGTGGAAAGATAAGCAGCATTTGTTTTTAAGATTAGTTATAATGAATGCGAATAGAGTAGTTGAAAATGGGTCTCTAAACCTGAATAATGCCATCTTTATTGCTTTTGGCTGTATATTGAGCTACCACCTCCAACCATTAAGTAGAGAGGACATTGTTTCATCATTAGTTTTTAAAATTTTATTTCAAATATTCTGCCTCACAATATTAATGATACCATCATCCTATGGAATTTTACACTGTTGAACCTATTCTTTAAAAACACACAACAACAAAAAAAAATGTCATTTCACTCTCCCCATGTCCCCCCCTCCAAAAAAAATATTTGGACTAGTAGTTGGCTTTTGCTTTGAAATAAGGTTTTCTGGTTTGAAATTAGAAGATGAAGTTCTCACAGCCATCTCTGGCAGCCTGGTGTTTCCTGTTCTGAGAGACTCACAGATGGCACTAGCGGTCAGTCACCTTGTCACACAGCTACATGGTGTCCTCAGGCTTTCCAGTGTCAAAACCTTGAGGATCTTTTTAATTTTTATAAAAACAATATATGCCTGTAACAAATCTCAGAAATTACAGATTAGCAAAATGAAAAAAAAAAAAGAAAGAAAATCAGACTACACAGAGATAAGCAACTACACATTAAAGGTATAGTCTTTTTTTCTATTCATACATATTAAAGTCCCCCCACATTTTAGCATTTTTGAGATCTGAGTGCATCATGCAATTGATAAGTATATTTGTGTTGATGGTACTGTAAAGGAGTGGTCAAAAAAGCCCAGGATCCCTGGATTTGGCTCTGACACTGGCTTCGTTACTTTGGACAAGTTTCTTAACTCTTTATGCTGGATTTCTCACACCTGTACAAATGAAGCTAGTACATGATAATAACTACCTTATGGTGACTGGAAGGATTAAAGGAAGTTACCCGTAGCAGAATGCTTGATGAATAGTATTAATGTGGTAGTGTTTTGATTTTTGTTTCCTGAAAAGATACTATGAAATTAGTAATGTATCTTAAGATCATTAGAGGTGTAGAGTCGAGGAAGCACACTTCCTCTATGAGAGAGTTGGGTGTGCATGTATGTGGGAGATAGTTAGATACCCACCCATATAATTTTTTAAAACAAAAGTAGGACCGTGTTGTCTTCTGGTCTTTTTTTTTTTTTTTAAACTGGCCATTTTTTCCATGGCAAAATATTGTCTACAAGATGGCAACATAGTATTCCATTATGTGAATGAATCCTAGTTTATTTAAGCAAACACTTATTAGTAGGCATTTAAGTTGTTCCTGTTTTTCACTGACTAGGCAGCTACGAAAGTATCTTTGTGGCTGTAACGCTGATACAGTTTATATTAAGAAATGTTTTTATATGCCAAAAAATTAAAGAGATTTTGTATCATCATGATCAAAATAATTAGAATATTCTCAGCATTTGGAAGGATGGATTTATTATAGGTTGTGTTTGTCATTGAGTAGTTCCTTTCATTTCAATTCAGTTATTATTATTTTTTTTAAGCATCTAAAAGTATTCTTTCTGTTCCAAGGAATGGCACCTCGGTCTGGTACAGACGTAGATGCAGCAAACCTCAGGGAAACATTCAGGAACTTGAAATACGAAGTCAGGAATAAAAATGATCTTACGCGTGAAGAAATTTTGCAATTGATGCACAATGGTAAGAAAATTCAAATGACCTTCGTTGTCCAATTTTATATTTTGGCCTAGCTATAATTATGCATATAATAAAGTATGAGAATTGTAGGATTATGCTGTATGTAGTCCTAATCTTACATATCTCACTAAGAATTAAAAAAACAGTTATTCATGCCAACTCCCTGAAATGTTTTCACGTATGTCGCTTTGCCCCGAGTTTAGATGATCTCTTAGTTCAGTTTCTTCATCTTGTTCCCATACAGTTTATCTGAGATTATCGAATAAATTGTACTTCTTTTTTTCTTATTGGTAAATATCTTTCAAGTTTCTGAAGAAGATCATAGCAAAAGGAGCAGTTTTATTTGTGTGCTTCTAAGCCATGGTGATGAAGGAGTTATTTATGGAACAAATGGACCTGTTGACCTGAAAAAATTAACAGTTTTCTTCAGAGGAGATAATTGTAGAAGTCTAACTGGAAAACCCAAACTTTTCATTATTCAGGTACTGTATAACTTAGCTAAAGTCAACTTGGTTATTGCAGATTGTTGTTTTTTGCTATCAAGTTGATTCTGACTCAGGGTGATCTCACGTGTGTCAGATAGAACTGTGCTCTGTGGGGTTTTCAGTGGCTGATTTTTCAGAAGTAGGTCCCCAGGCCTTCCTTCCAAGGCACCTCTGGATGGACTCACAGCTAAGTACTCGCTTAATGGCCAAATACCATAACAGGGGCTCCTATTGAGGACTGGTCAGGGATTAGTTTACTCAGTTGTAGAATATCCAAAGGATTTATTTTTTCCTTGAGGCTACTGAATTATTGTTACTTTTTTCTTCATTTAAACCATCAGTTAGGAGATATGGAATAAATTTTAATTTAGACTTATAACAAAAAGGTTCAGCATAATTAACATCAATTTTTATGCAGCCTTTGCATTTCTTAAAAATAATTTCTAATTCTTGGAAAAATGCGTACACATTTTTTTAATGGTTATTTTCTAACATTCAGGCCTGCAGAGGTACAGATTTGGACTGTGGCATTGAAACAGACAGTAGTCTTGGTGAAGACATGACATGTCAGAAAATACCAGTTGAGGCAGACTTCTTATATGCGTATTCTACAGCACCTGGTAAGAAAGTTACAGATAATGAAAGCTGTATGTAGAGTTCAAATGAATTACTTTGATTTATCATTGAATGAAACAATGAAGAGTGTGTTGTAAAGGCTGTCAAGAGTTTGATGTCCCTAAAGAACAACTAATTTATCTGTATTATAGTGTACCTTAATCACAGAGAAGTCTCAAAAAATTATCTCTGGCCAAAAGTTTGACTGGAAAAATGTGTGCGTGTGTATATATAAAAGGTGGTGCAGGCCACACCCCAGGGAAACTCCCTTTACACTGGGGTCAGGGAGGTGACCTGAGTAACGGTGGTGTTATAATCCCACCCTAATCTTTTTAACCACAGTCAGATATATAACATAAAGGAAAATCACAAAATGGAGGGCAACCACATGGCCTAACCAAGCTAACACATACTTTTGGGGAACACAATTCAGTCCATTACGATAGCCTATTGAAGGAGCTCTAGTGGCACAGTGGTTAAGAGCTCAGCTGCTAACCAAAACGGTTGACAGTTCAAATCCACCAGCCACTCCTTAGAAACCCAATGGGGCAGTTCTGCTTTGTTCTATAGGGTCACTGTGAATAGGAACCAACTCCAGGGCACCTAACAACAACAATGTATCCTATATTAACCTGCAATTTTTTGTGGTTGTATTGCACATGCCATCATATCAATAAATATTTATTGGTCATACAACTATTTATCATACAACTAATTTAGGATGTCACAAAGTTTGACTATGGTAAGATACACATACATAAAATTCACCGTTTTATTGTGAATTTCTTCATGCTTTAGAAATTTTTTTTATCCTGATACACCTAACAAAACTCACCATTTTAACTAACCATTTTAAAGTGTACGATTTAGTGACATTAAGTATATTCACAGTGTCATGCAACCATCACCACTATCTAGTTCTAGAGCTTTTTCATCACCCCGAAAGGAAACCCTGTACCCAGTAAATGTATTTTTATATAGGGTGTTACATTTTCAGATATGCTTGATATAGTTTCCTTTAACCTCCAGGTAAAGTACTTCTAAATTTAAAACAATGGGTCCAATATTTAATCTGAAAAAAGTGCAATAAATATACTATTTTCCCCTTTTGGACTTTTTCCAGGCACCCTGTAGACAATTTAAAAGCACACACATTTATGCATACATTATGAGTTTATTTCTTGGGAAAGCCAATGTTAGAACAAAATTAAGTCTGATTGAAATACTGTGCTATTTATAATGATCATTTTTAGATATCTCTGCTTCGTATCTTCTTACCTTCTGCACGTTTACTTGTTCTTCCCTCCTGGAAGGGGAACCCAGGAAGTAGAACTCTTAGTAATTGAATGGTAAAATTAGTCCACAATTCTTTTTCTTTGATGAAAGCAATGGTATATACACAGGGCAGGTTTTTTTACCTCCATCATCATTCCCCCTGAAACCAAATGTGTTGCTTTTTTTTTTTATTGCTAATAAGACCTGTGGGAGTTCCTGCATATTTTTACGTTTGTCGTTATATGACAATTCGTAGAAACCCATGGTATTTTGATTACATTGTACCTTGTAGGTTACTATTCCTGGCGAAATTCGAAGGACGGCTCCTGGTTCATCCAGTCACTCTGCGCCATGCTGCGACAGTACGCCCACAAACTGGAGCTCATGCATATCCTCACTCGGGTCAACCGGAAGGTCGCAACAGAATTTGAATCCTATTCCCTTGACTGTACTTTTCATGCAAAGAAGCAGATCCCGTGCATCGTGTCCATGCTCACAAAGGAGCTGTATTTTCATCACTGAAGAAATGGTTGATTATTTTTTAATTTGTAAGCCAAGTGAGAAAATGGTATAACCCATACTGTATTTCCCTCTTTTATTGAAGTCTCATACTTCAGCTGGTCCTTTGAAACATACCATTTTCATAGCAACAGAGCCCCTGTGAAGCTACCTCAAACTCAAAATCAGGTAGTTGAAATCAAATTTAATTAGGAATAAATTTAAATGGATAATGTTATAATCATTATGAGAGGAAATGATTGTAGATTTGCATCTCTCGTAATTAGCAAGTTTGAGTGATACTGTACTATGAATTTTCAAGTGATTATGAAAAAGTTACATATTGGAGTAATGAATTATAATAATATGCCCCCAGTTAAGACTATGGGTTTTAGTTTTTCTCAGACTGTAAAAACGGTGATGTGGAATAATGGATCCTAGAACTTGGGGATCCACTGGCATGATCAAAGGCTTGAAGACCTTTACTTTTTTTTCTTAATAATATTGTGTTTTAGGTGAAAGTTTACCTAGCAAATTCGGTTCCCCTTTAACAATTTTTATACAAACTATTCTGTGCCATTGGTTACAATTTTCACCACGTGTCAGCATTCTCATTCTTTCCATTCTGTTTGCCTTGATCTAGCTTCCCTTCCTTTCCTTGCCTTCTCATCCTGCTTTTGGGTAACCATTGATTGTTTGGTCTCATGTAGTTAATTATTTAAGGGAGCATATTACTCACAGGTGATATTGTTTATTTTATAAGCCGATCTGTTATTTGGCTGTGAAGATCTTTCCTTTTAAAACTGGTTAATTGCGTTTTTAGAACATTTACCTGAGTTCATGATTTTGTGATGTTTTATCTTGAGCATGTCTTTGTGGGTTTTTTTAAAAAATCATGTTTCGTATTGAAAAAGAAAGTAGAGATTTTCTTTGAGAGTACAAGCTTACTGAGTTGACTCTTTAAAAGCCAAATGCAACGTTAAATGAAGGGACAGAATTACAGCTATGGGTGCTGAGATACAGCTTATCTATCAGCATAAGTATCCTATCATTTGTTCCTATGCAAATTAATCGTTTCACATACCAGCAAAATTCCTGAGAAGCTGTTATGTAAAAACCTCAAACTTCATGTTTCATTATTAGCAGCATGAAATGAAGCAATTCTAGAGGAGCATACCAAGGTGCAGCTTGTATGATAAGCAATTTGATGTAAGAGCAATAAGCCAATTAGCTGGGTACCTGGTAATCAGAGTGAAGGTGGTTTGATCCTGCACAGTCACTGCCTCGCTTTTGTGAAGAAGGCAAGAGCCACAGTCCTTCAAAAAAGGAGTTCTGGCTTATACAGGTATACATGGGGGATAGCTTCCAAGGCAGGAACTTCCAAGTAAGTGAACCAAATCAGAAGCTTCTAAAATGGAAATTTCCCAAAGGTGGTGGGAGTCACAGTAAAAATCATAGAACTCTTTGTAGTAAAATTTTTAGCATACTTGAAGTTTACAATCAAAAGGAAACAGTGATACCGTCTTCCACCATCCTCTGAGCTGAAAGGACCATGGCACACAGGACTTGAGAAATCACCCAGCCTGGGCCTCTCGTGGTGCCTGAGGAAGTGGAAGGCCCGAGAGGAGCAACAGCACAGCGCGCAGCCTCCTTCCCACGGAGGTGTTGGGCTATTACTGCATCATCCTGGCAATGGCTCTCAGTCTGACCTTTTTAGTTAGCTTTCTTTTTGTTTAAAGAAAGAAAATCACATATATAAATGACAGCTATTCGTTTTTACTAGGTTTGTATTTTTTGTAAATGTAGCATGCAACGGTATCTTAAGGTTGTTGCTGTGACAATTTTGTAAAAATGTGTTATTCTGAATTTTTACTTCAAAATATAAGTTTAACAAAATTACCAGTGTGTTCATGTTTTTTGTTGTTGTTATTGACTTTGATGTTGTGCTACTACTAATTGGAAGTGAAACTATTTTTAACCAAGAGCTTAGTTTGAAGAGTCAAAGAGAATGCAACAGTACTCTAGTATTTTGAGATGGTGGCAGATTACCAAATAGGGTAAGCAGACTTCCTATGCTTCCCAATTTCTCTCAGAGGCCCTGTTCCTAAAATGACCTTGATAAGAAAATACTAGGTTTGCATACATCTCAGTCCTTAGGTACAATTATATTTTTGTTTGTTTGCTTTGTAGAGTAATGAGTAACACCGTATAAAAGATATTACTGAAATAAAACATTTTCTACCATGTAAATTTTAAATTGGACTATCGTTAGTTGCTCTCGCGTCAGCTCTCACTTATGGCAACCCATGTGTCAAAGTAGAACTTGCTACAGAGGGTTTTCAAGTCTGTAACCTCTCAAAGCAGATCACTAGGCCTGCCTTCGAGGAGCCACCAACCTTTCAGCTAGTAGTCTGGCACTTGACCATTTGACCCACCGAGAGACTCCTAAATTGGGCTGATGAGGAAAAAAGAAACCAAGGGCATATGCAACAAACCTTTGATGTTCACTGATGGCTGCTCTGGGAGATAAGAATTGACACAAGGGAAGATGTTTCCTTTTTTCTTCGTGTACTTAGAAAAAGAATATAATAAAGTGGAAATGTGGGTGGTTTTTAATTCCTTTCAATATATCTATAATGAACATGTTACTTTTAAGTCAGAAAAATAAAATCAAATTGTCCTAAGTGGAAACAGGACTCCTGCAACAGTAAATGGTGGTGTTAATGACTGCTTTGACTATTTTAAAGCTGTGATTCTGTGATGTGTTGAGACAATCTAGCCCATTCTAATCTCTACTGTAAAAAGAGTTCTCATATATTAAAAGACCCTTGGGTGGTGCAAATGATTTGCACTCGGCTGCTAACTGAAAAGCTGGTGGTTCAAATTCACCCAGTGGCGCTGCAGTCTACTTCCGTATGGTTACAGTCATTGAAAACCCTAAGGACTGCTGTTCTCCTGTGACACACATGGGATCATCATGAGTCAGAATAAATTCAATGGCAATAGGGGCATTTATTAAAAAGAGAAGACCAACAACCCAATAGAAAAATGGGCCAAAGACATGAACAGACAGTTCACCAAATGTCCCTTAAACTTGGGTAAAGAGTTTAATCATGATTATAATTAGAGAAATGCAAATTAAAACTTAACTATCATTTGTCACCTATCAGACTGGCAAAAATCCAGAAGTTTGATAACATATTCTGTTGGTAAGGCTATGGTGAAATGGGCATTCTCATGTACTGCTTGGAGAACAAAAATGTATAAATTTCTCATGGAGGTTGACTTAGGCTGGGTCCTCTAGAGAAGCAAAACCAAGAAAGTGTATAAATATATAAAGAGAGATTTATGTCAAGGAAATGGCTCACTGGTTTTTAAAGGCTGTAATAGTCCCAAGTCCATGGGGTAGGAAAGAGGCTTCTGATTGACGTAGCCACAGGTGCTGGTGAACTCAAGATCGGCAGGCTGGAAAGTAATGCTGTTGCAGGCTGTGAAGATCGACAGATCTCAAGATCAGCAGGCAAGACTGCAGGTAAGCTGCTAACCCAAGTCCCAAGAACTGGAGGTCAGATGAACAGGAGCCAGCTGCAGGAGCCAGAGCAAGCAAAAGCCCCAGCAAAAAGGGCAGGAAGGACTAGGCAGTTGAGGGTGGAGAGATGAAGGCTGAGGGGGCGATGAGTTGCCACAGGCCCCACCCCCACCAGTACCACTCAACAGATCCTATCATGGAGGTGATCACATAACAAATCTCAACAGGGAAGTGATCACAACATTATACTACTGCCAAAACAAGAATCGTGGCCCAGCCAAATTGACATACAATCTTAACTATCACAGAGGAGAATCTGGCAATACCTGTAAAATTAGTTGCTCCTTAAGGTAGCAGCCTCATTTCTTGAAACCCAACCTATCCAATGACCAGCACATGTACAAAATTATAACACAAGATTATTGATCACAACATTGTTTTAATGGTTAAAAAAAAAAAAAAAAAGGTAGCAACTCAATTGCAAAGAAGACACGATGGAACGTTATGGTATAAAACAGAATGAAGAGGACCATACTCAAGTGTTAAAAAATTTTCAAGTGTTAGGGAAAGATTATTGCACATATGGTTGAGTAGGCATATATATATAATATATATAGCGTATTTTGTGTTAAAGGGGGAAGACTAGAAAATGTGTTTCCATAAAGAGACAGCAGAATGGTAAAAAAAGAAACTAATTGTATAGTAAAAAATCAGTCTTATGCAAAGAGAGGTCTAGCCATTCTCCTCAGCTCCTGGGAAGTGATCTTTAAGCCTTTAGAATGTTGTATCTGATAAGAGTGTCTTTATTAGACCTAGATAGTCTAACGATGTGATTTAGGGTGAGGGCTCTGGGTCATGTGATATGCAATTGACCTCTGGAGGGGCTGGAGACTGACTTCAGTCACCTGGGAGGCGAACCAGATCTACATGACTGAACCCTACCACAAACTGGACACCCAGACTCCGGTGAGCTTCCTGGTTGGCAATATTCTGTGCTCGTCACACACCCTTGCCAGGAAAGTTAACTCTGGACAACTGGAAGCCCCACTGTGGAACTTCTCTGGACTGTGCCACATCTGCCTCTTCCCTTGACTGATGTTAATCTCTGTTGGTGTAATAAACCATAACTGTGAGTATAACGGCTTTCAGTGAGTTTGATGAGTCCAAGTGAATTATCAAAGCTGAGAGTTGTCTTTGAGACCCCAAGACTTATAATTCAGAAGTGAGAGTGGTCTTGTGGACTGGCCCCTACCTTCACCCTAATAACAGTGGAAATGGTGAATCGGGGACAGAGATGGGCGTGAGACTTCTCAGTGTGTACTTTTCTGTATCATTTTGATTTTTTGAACCATGGAAATATATTACCTGGCTTTTAAAATAGAATTAATTTAAGGGGAGGAGGTGGGGCTAAAACTCAGTAATGAGAAAATACATCAGTACAGAAGATAGGGTTGCTGAGGATTGCTATAAACTTCCACATAGCCATGTTAATGGAGTTTGTTTAGCTTGGTTGCTTTATTCTTTGCTTCAATGTCTGTAGGTTCTAGTTGAGAAATCATAGTATATTTAATATTAGGACTTGAGCCTGAAGTAATTATCAGTATCAGCTCTTTTAGTTGAAGGAGCAAACTAGATAGGATGTTTATTCACATTAGTTTCTTAATTCATCCCCTAATTATTCCATCTTATTCTTTGCAGTATGATTATAACAAATTATCACATGATAAGCAATCTAACAAATATCCACAAAATAATTTTCACGCACAGAATATCAACTGTCTGCTTCATTGATAATGAAAGGAACTAAGGAATTGACACTTATAGGAATGATATTCAGATAAGGCAAGCATTTCTCTTTTAAGAAAATGCTTTTGCCAAATTTAAACTTGGCACAATACTAAGCAGCATGTTTGAGCTGAAAGAGCCCATTGTCTAATCTGCCCCTTTATGCCATATGTTTCTGGATGACATAACTGTAAACTCAGGGAAGCAGACAAATTTGTTGAAAGCTATCCATCAATTTTACCAAAATATATACAAAACTCTAATGCCTAACAAGTTTAAGAAACACCGAAGGGGTCCGTGCGCCTGGAGGAGAATCAGCAAGAGGAGGGAGAGCAGATGTGGCCACAGAGTCTTGTAGATCCTATACCTAGAGATCTCCTCTAGGGAGAGAGTAAAGGAAATGAGGCACCAGCATTTAAAGATCTGAGAAGCAAGGCTGAAAAGAGTGGTAGGAGGGAAGCAGGAGAGTACAGAGAGGGAAAGCCAAAGGAAGAAACCGTTTTGAAAGGGAACGGCCAGCTGTGACAAACTACTGAATGTTCAGAGAGAATTAAAATGTTTAAATGTGTCCGTTTTATAACAGGAGGTTATGGGTGACCCCAACAAAGGGGATTTTGTGCAAATATCAGGGCAGAAGCCAGCATGGTGATAGATGAGTGAAAGTGAGGAAACAGCTTGAGAAATTTGGATTTGAAAGACAGGGTGGAAAGAGAAAGAAGTAGCTGGAGGGAGAAGTGAGTTTACTTTTTTGTTTTCTTTTTTTAATATGAGAGATTTGGGCATGACTATGGTGATGTCAAGGATCCAGTGAAAAGGAATATTGAAAATACCAGAGAGAAAAGTAACTGACAGCATTGAGCTCTTAAAAACATGGAAGAAGGGGAAATCAGCACGAGTTGGGAAAAAATTTTTTTTTTTTTCCTGCACAGGGAAAGGATGAGAATGGTACAAATGAAGCTAGGTTTGTAGTTTTTGTAACAGGAAATTGAGGAAGTTCCCTCATGATAATTTTTTCCCCCTATGGAATAGAAGGCAAGGAGTCTGCTGAAAGCTAGAGAGGTGATTGTGGGATCAGGAGTTTGAAACACCCATTCTCAAGAGTAGAAGACTGAGCTGACCAGAGTTTAGGAAGATTGCTGGACAGTGTGGAGAACCCAGTTGAAATTAATAATTATGATTTGACTGTGGTACCAGCCTGTCCTGTGTGTGATTCGTATCTGTTGACACTTAGTTACTTGTGTAGTATCACAGATATTGCATGTGTTAGATTTATCCAACTTCAAGCTTTTGCCAGCATTTGTAGCAAACAGACAAAAGAGCCACAGATTTTAGGGTAATGCAAAATGACTTACTCAATTCATGGACTCTAAGTTGGATAGGAAGGAAATTAAAACGTGGGGAGATTAAGGGAATGAGAATTATGGTCCATGGCCTAGTGGTCCTGAGGAAGTTGAAGGTCCTGAGGAAGTTGAAGATCCATTGTAGTGGGAGTATGGAACAAGAAGACTAAAATAATGGGAGGTCGTGGTCAGAAAATGAATTGTCTAAATTAATCGTTTGGATATGCGGCAAATTTTAAGAATGAAAAGGTTGTGACTGAGTAGAAGAGTGAAGTAGCATGAAAGAGACACCATTGGAAATGAGGTGATGGAACTAAGAGGTGAGAACATTGGATGTGTCTTCCCTATGGGCATTGATTTCTTGCTGAAGTGGAATTCAAAACATGGGAGTATAGTAATAACACGATGTGATACAATTTAGTTGTGTTTACAAGCCTTTGATTTTATGGATTTGAAAGAAACCCATGTTTTGTTTTTGTTTTCTGTCTCTGTCTCTCTAAGGGCAGGCTCTCTGCTCCTGGCTGTTCTTCCTTGGTGAAGGATTCACCTCAAGCCCAGCGGGATGATAAAACTGATGTAAAGTTGAATTTTTAAACGTTAAAAACCTACTTCTAATGGACAGATTCCATCCATCTTACTTTCTAACACTTTATCCCTTTTGGTAGCTTTCTGGAAAAAAAAAGTTTTCAAAAATCTTTTCTTTGTATGTGAGAAATTTAATATGAGCTTTTAGTGTATGTCTCCCTGATGTTCATACATTCAAATATTCTTTATATTTTATTTGAATTTCTAATACAGGATCATACAAAATTATAATTGCTCTATCCTTGTTTTTCCCCTCATCCTGCTCTATCCCCTCACACACCTACAGAGGAGAATTACAAGGTTGAAACAGCTGAACCAAAACAGTGGTTTGGTGTATTCAATGAGCATACCAAAAAAGAAAGATGGGGTTGGCTCAGAGCCACTGTAATGTCTTCATATCCTTAAAGTTAAGTGCTAAAACGTTAAGACAATTTGGTATAGATTCTCTTCACAAATATCTTCTAAGAACTAGCCAAGTCACTGATGGAGGCCTATTGTGAGAGTTTATCTACAAGATCAGACCTGTCTACACAGTGTTCAAGTTTTGATGTAAACACCCCTTCAAATCACTGCATTGATTTTAACTATGGAGCCTTTTCGGAGAGGGAAATAATTTGAAATTGCATCCCCAGTAAATTCTAGGAAATGCTGAGTTGATATCTGCACCATCTTTGGAAGTGTTATTCATTTGGCAATCCATCTTTCCGCATTATGTGAAAGTTACTAAGAAGTCTTCTTTACAAGACACAGTCACAGTTTATTTGAACTTAGAATTCCCTCTGCTAGCTTCATCTTCACTTTCTCCATTGGGTTTCATGTAGTGTGGATAGTGCCAGCTCTGGAATCAGCTAGCTAGCTACCACTCCTCAGCCAGAACTCCACTTTCTCCTCTAAATTGGGGGCAATTATACCTTCCTTCAAGTGGGAGTGATATGAGAATTTTTTAAAAGGTAATAGTGGAAAAGCCTGACAAGGCACTACAGAACAGTTATTCTAGATATTCATCATAGCGCTATCATTGAAGAGGTCAGCAAACTGAGGAAGCTATTTATCAATACAAGCAGTTCTGCTCTGACAGGTCACCATGAGTCGGAATCAACTCAAAGGCAACTGGTTTGGTTTCGGTTTACATAGCTCTTAACTGTGTGCCAACCTGTATTCTAAGTGCTTTATAAATATTACCTTATTTAATCCTCTCATTTTTTGCATTTTTTTTTTGTCTACCCTATGGAAAAAAAAAAAAAAACCCAATGAGGTATCCCCATTTTACAGAGGGGGAAACTGAAGTAGAGTGAGGTTAAGCAAATTGACCAGGAGTACATTGCCAGCATTTAAATCCAGGGAGTCTGGGAGTCTATGCTTTCAACCTCTATAAGCTTCCTGGAGAGATCCTGCGTGACTCGGGCCATTTTAGCAGATTTAGCCTTAAATGTGAAGACGATCCCTGAGAATTTATAGTTTATTCATTCAACAGATATTTATAATTTATTTGTAGGCATTATGCTAGGTGCTAGGACTACAGAGATAAAAGGCAGTCGCACCCTCTTGAGGCATTCATTCATATGGTAAGGAGCTATTTCCCTTCCTTTCAAGGCACTGGGAGTAAAATTCCAGAGCAGAAGAATTTTACTTCCTGCTTTACCCCAGATTTTTTTTTTTTTTTTAGTAGGTAAACTTTGCCCAGCTGGGCAGAAGGCTGACATAGTCACAGGGGACTGACACCAGACACCATGGTGCCTCAGCACCTCAGCACACTCTGTGTGTGTGTGTGTGTGTGTGTGTGTGTGTGTGTGTGTGTGACTTACGTCACTTCTTGTTAGGTGCCATTGAGTCGGTTCTGACTCAGCGACCCGATGTATAAATGAAACACTGCCCGGTCCCGCGCCATCCTCACGATCGTTGTTGTGTTTGAGCCTTTTCGTTGCAGCCACTGTGTCAATCTGTCTCGTTGAGGGTCTATTTAGTAGATAAAAAAAAATTGGATATTTACTCATTAAGTTTATGGCACATAATAAGTGCTTGATAAATGAAAGTTATTATTAGTATACACCACCCGTTTGTCAGTTTGTCATACTATGGTTTGTGTGTTGCTGTTGTTAAAAATAATCAAAATGTAAAGAGGTGGAAACATGAGGTTTATTCTGAGCAGTTATTCTATATGCATACAGGGAGACCATTCTGTTTTGAAAAAAAAAAAGCAAATGGCTTGAAGTACGCTGGTTACAATGAGGTTTATAAAAAGAAAAGCAGGGAGAAGAATTGGTAAATCTTAACTGTGATTGAACCCCCTTCCTTTTACTGAGATTTAAAGATGGTCTCTGGCCCTCCACCCACCTGTAGCCATGATAGCTTTTGAAATTTTAATTAAGTAAGGTTGGCTTCTAACAAGAGAAAAAAGATTAACAACTTTGGGTGAAAAAGACTGTCTGCCGGCAGAATTAATTTTTGGTGAGAAAATCTTTTACAGTTAATATTTGGTTTCATGGGTAAGAAAAACTTTCAAATCAAATATGATGTCTGTTATTAATTTTTCTCTTCATCACTATGATGCTGGGAGCTATGCCACCAATATTTCAAATACCAGCAGAGCCACTGTTGGTGGACAGGTTTCAGCAAAGCTTCCAAACTAAGACAGACTGGGCAGAAAGACCTAGCGATCTACTTCCAAAATTAGCCAATGAAAGCCTTATAGATTACAACAGAGTCTTGTGCAGTATAGTGCTGGAAGATGAGCCCTCAGGGCTTGAAGGCACTACACAATAGCTGCAACAATAGATTACACCTGCCGAAGACCATGAAGACGGTGCAGCACTAGGCAATATTTCGTTCTGTTATACGTAAGTTTGTCATGAGTCAGAGCCAATTCAACAGCAACTAACAACAACAATTGTTGATATTATTGCTACTATTATTTAAAGAATATAATGGCCATTTACAATAATGTCTAAGAGAATAAAACACCTAGGAATAAATTTAGCCAGGGATGTGAAGGACTTATGTATTGAAACTTATAAAACACTGCTGGAAGAGACTGAAGAAGACTTATAAATAGAAAGATGTTCCATGTTCATAGATTGGAAGACTAAGTATTGTTAAGATTGTGACTCCAATATTCCCCAGCATGTTTTCTCCTTTTTCAAAATGGATGACTGAGAGCTTAACAAAAGAATGTCATGATGAACCTATAAGTTTTTCTCCTTCCTCTGCCTGCCTCCTCCTTCCCATACCTTTGTTAATGACTTTGTTTTGACCTAATGTGAATGATTTTGTTCTTTGTTTTAGTTTGATGCAAATAACTTTGCTTTGTTCTGTCCAGACCACCTGTGATTTACAACCCCCCACAGGAAAATCAGAGCCCAGGTGTCTGACATGTGTATCTTTAACCTGATAAAAAGAGTATTTTGTCACTACCTCGTAATGAGTGACTCCTCTGGCCAGGCCATCTGCGGACCACAAAGACACTTCTAACCCCTGTAAGATTCTATATAAGCTCTAAAGTAAAATTGCTCTTGGGGACTCCATAGATACAGCCTGTGCTGCTGCTGGGTCCCTGGTGATGTATACATACTACCCAAAGCAATCTATAGATTCAACACAATCCTGATCAAAAGTCCAACAGCCTTCTTTGCAGAAATGGAAAAACTAATTCTCAGTTTTATATGGAATGGCAAGAGGCCCTGAATGGCTAAAAAAGCAATGTTGAAAAAGAACAAAGTAGGAGGACTCACACTTCCTGATTTTAAAACATTGGACAGCTATAGTAATCAAAACAGCCTGGTACTGGTATAACAATAGACAATAATCAATGTACTAAAATTGAGAATCCAGAAATAAACTCACATCTATGGGCAACTGATTTTCGATAAGGGTGCTAAGTTAATTCATGGGGGGAAAGAAGACTCTCTTCAACAAATGGTGTTAGGAAAATTGCATTTCCACATGCAGAAAAATGAAAAAGGATACATGCCTCACACCATACACAAAAAACAAAAAATGGATTAAGGACCTAAATGTGCAAACAAAAACAGTAAAATTCTTAGAAGAAATTATAGGGACAATGCTGTCGGGCCTAGCTTTTAACAATGGATTATTTAATATAATAACAAAAGCACACACACCTATAGACAAATTGAATAAGTGGTACCTCTTAAAAATTAAAAAATTTTGCTCATCAAGAGACTGTACCAAAAAAGCAAAAGGACAAACTACCAACTGGGAGAATGTCTTCAAAAACCGTATATCCAGTAAGAATCTAGTAACTGATCTATATATATTTGGCAAATTAGCAAATTACAACCTAAATGTAAAGCCCGAAACTATAAAGATCATAGAAGAAAAAATAGGATCAACACTACAGGCCCTAATACATGGCATTAAGAGGATGCAAACCATAACTAACAACACACAAACTCCAGAAGATAAGCTAAATAACTGGTATCTTCTAAAAATTAAACAATTATGCTCATCAAAAACTACACCAAAAGAGTAAAAAGAGAACCTACAGACTAGGAAAAGATTTTTGGCTGTTACAAATCCGATCGAAGTCTAATCTCTAAAATCTACAAGAAAGTCCAACACCTCTACAACAAAAAGACAAATAATACAATTAAAAAATGGGTAAAGGAAATGAACAGGCACTTCACCGAAGAAGGCATCAAAGCAGCTAACAGACACATGAGGAAATGCTCGTGATCATCAGCCATTACAGAAATGCAAATCAAAGCCAAAATGAGATACCACCTTACCTGGGCATTACTGGCATGAGTCAAAAAAACAGAAAGTTACAACTGTTGGAGAGACTGTGGGGAGATTGGAACTCTTATTGCACTGCTGGTGGGAATGTAACCGAATGAGGGTTCCTGTCCTGTCCTGTTAGCCAATCAAAATAAGATGGACGCCACACCACCAGTTGCAAGGGAAACAAAGTGAAAATTTATTGTTTGTGCAGACAAGGAGCAACATGGGGCTTAGCTGCTGAAAGACCACGTTCTCGCTGTCCTAGGGGGTTGGGGAGCTTTTTATTTCCAGTGGCATCTGGGGGTTGTGTTTGGAGCCCAGAACTCTCTGCCCTTAGCTCTCGCATGTAGACATTTGGAGGTCTGCGTGTTGAATCATGTCAGTGATGTTCAGCTCCAAGGACAGATTGAGGACACAGCTCTTCAGGTCCTGCGCATGCTCCCAAATCCTGGTGTGCGCGTGCCCAGGATTCCGGCATCAAATTCAAACTGCGGTTAGGGCTGCAGTGTGGATGGGCCAAACCGCAGTTAGAAGCCACCACTCCCAAGCCTTCCAGGGGTGGGGAACTGGGGCGGAGAGGGAGGAAGTCTGGAGGGAGGCTTCAGGACTGCAAAATGATACAACAATTCTGGAAAATGATGTGGCGCTTCCTTAGAAACTAGAGTTAGAAATACCGTATGATCCAACAATCTCACTCCTAGGAATATATCCTAGAGAAATAAGAGTTGTCACACGAATAGACATATGCACACCCATGTTCACTGCAGCATTGTTCACAATAGCCAAAAGATGGAAACAACCTAGATGTCCATCCACAGATGAATGGATAAACAAACTATGGTGCATACACACAATGGCGTACTAAGCAACAATAAAGCATCTCACAACATGGACGAATCCTGGAGGGCGTTATGCTGAGTGAAATAAGTCAATCACAAAAGAACAAATATTGTATGAGACCACTACTGTAAAAACCCATAAAAAGGTTTACACACAAAAAGGAACAATCTTTGATGGTTATGAGGGAGGGGAGGGGTGCAGATGGAAACACACTAAATAAATAAGAGGTACTTTGATGAAGGGTAAGAGAGTACACAATACTGGGAAACCCAGCACAACTTATCCAAGGCAAGGTCATGGAAGCTCCATAGACACATTCAAACTCCCTGAGGGACCAAATTCCTGAGCTGAGGGGCTGAGGGGACCCTGGTCGTAGGGAGCATCTATCTATATTGGCATAAAATAATTTATAAAGAAATTGTTCTACTTTCTACTTTGGTGAATAGCTCCTGGGGTCTTAAAAGGCTGTGAGTGGCCATTTAAGATACTCCACTGGTCTCACCCCTTTCGGGAAGAAGGGAGAATGAAGAAAACTAAAGATATAAGGGAAAGATTAGTCCAAAGGACCGATGGGCCACAACTACTGCCACCTCCACCAGACAGCCCAGTACAACTAGATGGTGCCTGGCTACCACTACTGAGTGCTCTGACAGGAATCAAAATAGAGGGTCCCGGACAGAGCTGGAGAAAAACGTAGAACAAAATTCTAATTCAAAAAAAGAGACCAGACTTGCTGGACTGACAGAGACTTGAGAAACCCTGCAGGTATGGCCCCAGACACCCTTTTAGCTCAGGAATGAAGTCACTCCTGAGGTCCACCCTTCATCCAATGATTGGACAGGCCCATAAAACAAGGGGAGACTGAGCGGGCACACCAGCCCAGGGGCAAGGACTGGAAGGCAGGAGGGGACAGGAAAGCTGGTAATAGGGAGAAAGGACAGTGTTGACATGTCATGGGGTTGTTAACCAATGTCATAAAACCATATGTGTACTGTTTAATGAAGAGCTGGTTTGTTCTGTAAACCTTCATCTAAAGTACAATTAAAAAAAAAGACAAATAACACAGTCATAAAATAGACAAAGGACTTCACTAGATATTTTCCCAAAGAGGTCATTCAAATGGCCACCAAACACATGAAAAGATGCTCGACATCTTTAGCAAATCAAAACTACAATGAGATAGCATTTTACCCCCACCTGGTGGTACAGGGGTTAAAAGCTTGTCTGCTAATCAAAAGGTCAGCAGTTCGAATCCATCAGCTGCTCCTTGGAAACCTTAAGAGACAGTTCTCTGTCCTATAGGGTTGCAATGAGTCAGAATTGACTCTACGACGATGGAGGATGGCTAAGATTTTTCCCAACTTCTGCAGTCTGAAATGATCAAACATGCACTCGAGATGCATTGATAATCACTAGTGATTGGAATGCAAAAATTGGAAACAAGAAACATCAGTAGTTGGAAAATATGGCCTTGGTGATAGAAAAGACTCCAGAGGTCACGTGACAGAATTTTCCAAGACCCACAAGTTCTTCATTGCAAATACACTTTTTCAACAACATAAACAGCAACTATACATGTGGACCTCACCGGATGAAATACACAGGAATCAAATTGACTACATCTGTGGAAAGTGACAATGGAGAAGCTCAATAACATCAGTCAGAACAAGGCGAGGGGCCAACTGCGGAATGGACCATCAATTGCTCACGTGAAAGTTCAAGTTGAAGCTGAAGAAAATTAAAACAAGTCCATGACCATGATATAGAAAGTACAACCTTGAGTACATCCTACCTGAATTTAGAGACCATCTCAAGAACAGATCTGACATATTGAATGCTAAGGACTGAAGACCAGATGAGCTGTGGGATGACGTCAAGGACATCATACATGAAAAAAGGAAACGGTCATTAAAAGAGAGGAAAGAAAGACCAAACTGGATGTCAGAAGAGACTCAGAAAATTGCTCTTGAACATAGAGTAGCTAAAGTGAATGGAAGAAGTGATGAAGTAAAACAGAAGATTTCAAAGGGCGGCTCAATACGACAAAGTAAAGTATTATAACAAAATGTGCAAAGTCCCACAGTTAGAAAACCAAAACAGAAGAACATGCTTGGCATTTCTCAACCTAAAGGAACTGAAGAAAAAATTCAAGCCTCAAGTTGGAATATTGAAGGATTCTACGGGCAAAATATTGAACGACTCAGGAAGCATCAAAAGAAGATGGAAGGAATATACAGAGTCACTGAACCAAAAAAAATAAAATAAAATTGGTTGATGTTCAGTCATTTCAGGAAGTAGCATCTAACCAAGAACTGACAGTATTGATGGAAGAGGTCCAAGCTGCACTGAAGGCATTGACAAAAAACAAGGGACAATACCAGTTGAGATATTTTAGCAAACAAATGCAACACTGGAAGTTCTCACTTGTCTATGCCAAGAAATTTGGAGGACAAACAGCTGGCCAACTGACTGGAAGAGATCCAGATTTGTGCCCATTCCAAAGAAAGGTGATCCAATACAATGTGGAAATTATCAAACAATAGCATTACTATCACACAGAAGTCAAATTTTGCTGAAGATAATTCAAAAATTGTTGCAGCAGTGCATCAACAGGGAACTGCCAGAAATTGTAACTGGATTCAGAAGAGGACATTGAATGAGGGATGTCATTGCTGATGTCAAATGGATTTGGCCGAAAGCAAAGAATACCAGAAAGATGTTTAACTGTGTTTTCTTGACTATGCAAAGGCACTCGACTATGTGGATTGTAACAAATTATAGGTAACACTGGAAAGAATGAGAATTCCAGAACACTTAATTGTGCTCATAGAACAAGAGGCAGTCCATCAAACAGAACAAGTGGATACTGCGTGGTTTAAATCAAGAAAGGTGTGCATATGGGTTGTATCCTTTTACTGTATTTATTCATTCTGTATGCTGAGCAAATAATTCGAGAAGCTGTACCATATGAAGCAGGTGACATCAGGATTGGAGGAAGACTTATTAACAACCTGCAATATACAGATGATACAACCTTACTTTCTGAAAGTGAAGTGGACTTGAAGCACTTACTGATGAAGATCAAAGACTACAGCCATCACTACGGGTTAGACCTTAACATAAGAAAAACAAAAATCCTCATAACTGGACCAATAAGCAACATCATGATAAAGAGAGACAAGACTGAAGTTGGTCTTTATTCATCTGGAGCAACAGAGAAACAAGGAGAGTCAGAAATAAAACCAAAAAACCAAATCTGTTTCCTTCGAGTCAATTTAGACTCATGTTGTTGTTGTTAGGTGCCATCGAGTCAGTTCCGACTCATAGTGACCCTATGCACAACAGAACAAAACACTGCCTGGTCTTGAGCCATCATCACAGTCGTTATGCTTGAGCTCATTGTTGCAGCCACTGTGTCAATCTACCTCGTTGAGGGTCTTCCTCTTTTCCACTGACCCTGTACTCTACCAAGCATGATGTCCTTCTCCAGGGACTGATCCCTCCTGACAACACATCCAAAGTATGTAAGACGCAGCCTTGCCATCCTTGCTTCTAAGGAGCATTCTGGTTCTACTTCTTCTAAGACAGATTTCTTCATTCTTTTGGCAGTCCATGGTGCATTCAATATTCTTTGCCAACACCACAATTCCAAGGCGTCAATTCTTCGGTCTTCCTTATTCATTATCCAGCTTTCACATGCATATGATGCGATTGAAAATACCATGACTTGGGTCAGGCACACTTTAGTCTTCACGGTGACATCTTTGCTCTTCAACACTTTGAAGAGGTCCTTTGCAGCAGATTTGCCCAGTGCAATGCGTCTTTTTATTTCTTGACTGCTGCTTCCATGGCTGTTGATTGTGGATCCAAGTAAAATGAAATCCTTGACAACTTCAATCTTTTCACCATTTATCATGATGCTGCTCATTGGCCCAGTTGTGAGGAATTTTCTTTTCTTTATGTTGAGGTACAATCCATACTGAAGGCTGTGGTCTTCGATCTTCTTTAGTAAGTGCTTCAAGTCCTCTTCACTTTCACCAAGCAAGGTTGTGTCATCTGCATAACACAGGTTGTTAATGAGTCTTCCTCCAATCCTGATGCCCCGTTCTTCTTCATATAGTCCAGCTTCTCTTATTATTTGCTCAGCACTACAGATTGAATAGGTATGGTGAAAGGATACAACCCTGACACACACCTTTCCTGACTTTAAACCAATCAGTATCCCCTTGTTCTGTCCAAACAACTGCCTCTTGATCTATGTAAAGATTCCTCATGAGCACAATTAAGTGTTCTGGAATTCCCATTCTTCGAAATGTTATCCATAATTTGTTATGATCCACACAGTCGAATGCCTTTGCATAACCAATAAAACAGTGGTAAACATCCTTCTGGTATTCTCTGCTTTCAACCAGGATCCATCTGACATCAGCAGTGATATCCCTGGTTCCACGTCCTCTTCTGAAACCACCTGAATTTCTGGCAGTTTCCTGTCGACATACTGCTGCAGCCACTTTTGAATGATCTTCAGCAAAATTTTACTTGCATGTGGTATTAATGATATTGTTCAATAATTTTTCTGCATTCGATGTGGTCACCTTTCTTGGGAATAGGCATAAATATGGATCTCTTCCAGTTGGTTGGCCAGGTAGCTGTCTTCCAAATTTCATGGCATAGACGAGTGAGCACCTCCAGCGCTGCATCCATTTGTTGAAACATCTCGATTGATATTCTGTAATTTCTGGAGCCCAGTTTTTTGCCAATGCCTTCAGTGCAGCCTGGACTTCTTTAGTACCATTGGTTCCTGATGATACACCACCTCTTGAAATGGTTGAACATCGACTGATTCTTTTGGTATAGTGACTCTGTGTATTCCTTCCATCTTGTTTTGATGCTTCCTGTGTCGTTTAATATTTTCACCATAGAATCCTTCACTATTGCAACTCGAGGCTTGAATTTTTCCTTCAGTTCTTTCACCTTGAGAAACGCCAAGCGTGTTCTTCCCTTTTGGTTTTCTATCTCCAGCTCTTTGCATGTGTCATTATAATATTTTACTTTGTCTTCTCGAGCAGCCCTTTGAAATCTTCTGCTCAGTTCTTTTACTTCATCATTTCTTCCTTTGCTTTACCTACTTGCTGTTCAAGTCTGCAGGTTGTCTTTTTACTCTTCTGGTGAAGTCTTTGGATAAGCATCAGTGATTTTCAGGAGCTCCCGGTTATCTAGTTTCTCTTCTGGTGTTTGCGCGTTGTTAGTAATATTTCGTGTACTGTTTATGTCTTGTATTAAGGCTCCTGGTGTTGTCCGTATTTTTTCTTCCATGATCTTTATCATTTTAGATTTTATATTTAGGTCTTTGATCCATTTTGAGTTAGTTTTTGTGCATGGTGTGAGGTATGGTCTTGTTTCATTTTTTTGCAGATAGATATCCAGTTACGTCAGCACCATTTGTTAAAAAGACTGTCTTTTCCCCATTTAATGGACTTTGGGCCTTTGTCAAATATCAGCTGCTCATGTGAGGATGAATTTATGTCTGGATTCTCAATTCTGTTTCATTCATCTATGTATCTGTTGTTTTACCAGTACCGGACTGTTTTGACTACTGTGGTCGTGTAATAGGTTCTAAAATCAGGTAGCGTGAGGTCTCCCACTTTGTTCTTCTTCAGTAATGCTTTACTTACCCGGAACCTCTTCCCTATCCGTATGAAGCTGGTAATTTGTTTCTCCATTTCATTAAAAAGTGCCATTGGAATTTGGATCAGGATTGCATCATGTCTATAGATTGCTTTGGGTAGAATAGACGTTTTCACAATGTTGAGTCTTCCTATACCTTAGCAAGGTATGTTTTTCCACTTATGTAGGTCTCTTGGTTTCTTGAAGTAGTGTCTTGTAGTTTTCTTTGTATAGGTGTTTTATGTCTCTGGTTAGATTTATTCCTAAGTGTTTTATCTTGGGGGCTATTGTAAATGGTATTGATTTGGTGATTTCCCCTTAGAAGTTCTGTTTGTTGGTGTAGAGGAATCCAACTGATTTTTGTACATTTATCTTGTATCCTGATTCTTTGATGTATCTAGTACTCTTCGATTAGTTCCAGTAGTTTTCTTGTGGAATCTTTAGGGTTTTCTGTGTTTAAGATCATATCAACTGCAAATAGAGATACTTTTACTTCTTCCTTATGAATTTGGATGCCCTTTATTTATTTTTCTTCTAGCCTAATTGCTCTGGCTAGGACCTCCAGCACAATGTTGAATAGTAGTGGTGATAAAGGGCATCCTTGTTCCCATCCTCAAGGGGAATGCTTTTAGACATTCTCCATTTAGGATGATGTTGGCTGTTGGCTTTGTATAAAAAAAAAAAAAAAAAAAAAACCATTGCCATCGAGAGGATTCCAACTCATGGCAACACTATTGGACAGAGTAGAACTGCCCCACAGAGTTTCCAAGGAGTGCCTGGTGTGTTTGAACTTCCAACCTTTTGGTTAGCAGCTGTGGCTCTTAACCATTACGCCACCAGGGTTTCACGGCTTTGTATAAATGCCCTTAATTATGTCAAGGAATTTCCCTTCTATTCCTATTTTGTTGCAAGTTTTTATGATAAATCGTTGTTGGATTTTGTCAAATCTCTTTTCTGCATCAATTGATAAGATGATGTGGTTCTTCTTTTGTTTTAGTTGTATGATGGATTACATTGATTGTTTTTCTATTGTGAAACCAACCCTGCATACCTGTTATAAATCCCACTTGGCCATGGTGATTTTTTTTTTTTTTTGATATGTTGTTGAATTCTACGGGCTAGAATTTTGAAGAATTTTGCATCTAGATGCATGAGGGATATTCGTCTGTAATTTTTTTTTTTTTTTTTTTTTTGGTGTCTTTACCTGGTTTTGGTATCAGGGTTATGCTGGCTTCATAGAATGAGTTTGGGAGTATTCCATCCTTTTCTATCCTCTGAAATACCTTTAGTAGTAGAGGTGTTAACTCTTCTCTGAAAGTTTGGTAGAATTATCCACTGAAGCTGTCAGGGCCAGGGCTTTTTGTTGTTGTTGTTGGTTTGGGGAGTGTTTTAATTAACTTTTCAATCTCTTCTTTTGTTATAGGTAGGATTCTCCCGTGAGAATTCTTCAGTGAGAATTCTCCAGTGAATCCATCAGGACCAGGGCTTTTTGTTGTTGTTGTTGTTTTGGGGAGTGTTTTAATTACCTTTTCAATCTCTTCTTTTGTTATAGGTTATTTAGTTGTTCTATCTCTGTGTTAGTTTAGGTAGGTAGTGTGTTTCTAGAAATGTGTCCATTCCCTCTAGGTTTTCAAATTTGTTAGTGTAAAAATTTTCATAGTATTCTGTTGTGATTCTTTTAATTTTAGTTCAATCTGTTGTGATATTGCCCATCTCATATCTTATTCAGGTTATTTGCTTTCTCCCCTGTTTTTCTTTTGTCGGTTTGACCAGTGGCTTATTGATTTTGTTGATCTTTTCAAGGAAGCAGCTTTTGGTCTTGTTAACTCTTTCAGTTGTTTTTCTGTTCTCCATTTCATTGAATTCTGCTCTCATTTTTATTATTTGCTTTCTTCTGGTGCCTGAGGGTTTCTTTTGCTCCTCTCTTTCTATTTTTTGGTGTTGTAGGGATAATTCTTTGATTTTGGCCTGTCATGGATTGAATTGCGTCTCCCAAAAATTCATGTGTCACCTTGGTTCGGCCATGATTTGTGTGGTTGTCCTCCATTTTGTGATTGTAACCTTATGTTAAGAGGATTAGGGTGGTATTATAACACCACCCTTACTCAGGTCACCTCCCTGATCAAATGTAAAAGGAGTTTCCCTGGGGTGTGGCCTGTACCACCTTTTATCTCTGAAAAGATAAAAGGAACAGGAAGCAAGCAGAGGGTTGGGGACCTCATACCACCAAGAAATCAGCACCAGGAGCAGAGCATGTCCTTCAGACCCAGGGTCCCTGTGCCTGAGAAGCTCCTAAACCAGGGGAAGATTGAGGACAAGGACCTTCCTCCAGAGCCGACAGAGAAAACCCTCCCCTGGAGTTGATGCCCTGAATTTGGACTTGTAATCTACTAAAAACCTAGTGCAGTCAAGTCGATTCTACTAGACTGTGAGAAAATAAATTTCTCTTTGTTAAAGCCATCCACTTATGGTATTTTTGTTATGGCAGCACTAGATGACTAAGACATGGCCCTTTCTGATTTTTGGATGTGTGCATTTATTGGTATAAATTGACGTCAGATCTGTGTCCCAAAGGTCCTGGTAGGAGATGTTTTCATTCTCATTTGATTTTATGAATTTCTTTAGTCAGTCCTTAATTTCTTCTATAACTCAGTAGTTTTTGAGCAAGATGGTGTTCAGTTTTTATGTGTTTGATTTTTTTTCCTTGCTTTTTCTGTTATTGATTTCTGCTTTCATGGCTTTATGGTCAGAAAAGATGCTTTGTAATATTTCGACGCTTTGGATTCCGCTAAGGCTTGCTTTATGACCTAATATGTGGTCTATTCTGGAGATTGTTCCATGTGCGTTGGAAAAGAAAATATACTTTGCTGCTGTTGGTTGGAGTGTTCTGTATAGATCTGTGAGGTCAAGTTGGTTGATTGTGTCATTTAGATCTTCCGTGTCTTTATTGAGTTTTTTTTCTGGATGTTCTGTCCTTCTCCAGAAGTGCTGTGGAGCTGTCTATCTTTTCAATGCTGTTAGAGTTTGTTCTATGTATTTTGGAGCTCTGTCATTGGGTGTGTAAATATTTACTATGGTTATATCTTCCTAGTTTATTGACCCTTTAATCATTATCCATTTTGGTGGATTTTACTTTAAAGGCTATTTTGTCAGAAGTTAATATTGCCACTCATGCTCTTTTTTGATTGTTCTTTGCTTGACATATTTTTTCCATCCTTTGAATTTTAGTTTGTTTGTATCTTTAAGTCTAAGGTGTGTATCTTGTAGGCAGCATGTAGACGGATAGTTTTTTTAATTCATTATGCCACTCTCTGTCTCTTTATTAGAACATTTAGTCCATTTACATTCAGCATAATTATTGACAGAGATGAGTTTAGTGCTGTCATTTGATGTTTTTTTTGCATGTGTGTTGTCAATAGTTTCTTTGTTCCACTTAATTTTCTGTGCTGAGTCATTTTACTTTAAATATTGTCTTTTTCTCTTTTTCATTGTTGTTGCTTTTGTATTTGCTGAGTCTTCATGTTTTACTTGTTTTTTGTTTTGATGTGTAGGATTGTCAGTTAATATTTATCCCTTATTTTAAGGTTTAAACTAAACTTTTATTTCTTTATATCGCCTTGACTTCCTCTCCATATGAAAGATCTATGACTACGTTCTTTAGCCTTTTGTTTTCGTTTTAATGATGTCATCTTTTACAAAAGGACATCTCTGTTTCCCTGTTTTGGGTGTTTTTGCTTTATTTTTGTGATTTTTCTGTCTGGGTTGATATCTGGTTGCTCTGTCCTGTGTTCTGGTCTTGTGTTATTGTCTGATGGTATTGATGTTCTAACCAGAGGACTCTCTTTAGTAGTTCTTGTAATTTTGGTTTCATTTTAGCAAATTCTCTAAACATCTGTTTATCTGGAAATATTCTAATTTCACCTTCAAATTTGAGAGACAGATTTGCTGGATAGATAATTCTTGGCTGGCAATTCTTTTTTCCTTCAATACTTTACCTATATATCATCCCATTGCCTTCTCGCCTGCCTGGTTTCTGCTGAGTTGTCTGAGCTTAGTTTTATTGACTCTCCTTTGTAGGTAACTTTTCATTTATCCCTAGCCACTCTTAAAATTCTCTTTTTGCCTTTGGTTTTGTCAAGTTTGATTATAATATGTCTTGGTGACTTTCATTTGGGATATACCTTGTATGGGGTTCAATGAGCATCTTGGATAGATATCTTCTCACCTTTCATGATACCAGGGAAGTTTTCTGCCAACAGATCTTCAGCATTTCTGTCTGTATTTTCTGTTATCCCCCACCCCCCATTCTGGTATCCCAGTCACGCGTAGGTTATTTCTCTTGATAGAGTCCCACATGATTCTTAGGGTTTCTTCATTTGTTAAAATTCTTTTATCTGATTTTCCTCAAATATGTTGGTTTCAAGTGCTTTATTTTCTATCTCACTAATTCTGACTTCCATTTCCTCAATTCTGCTCCTATGACTGTATTGAGTTGTCTAATTCTGAAATTTTATTGCTAATCTTCTGAATTTGTTTGCTGTCTCTCTATGGATTCTTGCAGCCTATTAAATTTGTCATTATGCTCTTCTCTTATCTTCTTAAGTTCCTCTAATGCTATGTCTGTGCGTTCCTTGGTTTGTTCCACTTTTTGACTGATCTCCTTCCTGATCTCTTGAAGAGTTCTGTATATTAATGTTTTATATTCTGCCTCTGGTAGTTCTAGGAAGTTATCTTCATCCAAAAGATTTCTTGATTCTTTGTTTTGGGAGCTTGCTGAAGCCATCATGGTCTGCCTCTTTATGTGATTTGATATTGACTGTTGTCTTTGAACCATCAATAAATTATTTTATTTATTTATTTTATGTTTGCTACTGTGTCCTAGCTTCTTGTCTTGTTTTGATGTGCCCCAACAGGCTGCTCGAGTGAACTAGTTTGATTTTGGGGAAATTCGAAGCTCTAAGGTCCTGTCACCAGGTGGTTAGAGCTGTTACTAAGTATAGGAGCCCAGGAGTCTTTTTACTGTTTTTTGTATGAATTCAGCTCAGGTGTCTAGGTAGTCAGTCACCAAATGTGCAGAGCAGGCTCTTACTTACAATCTTAGATGAGCAGGACTGATTGGGTGTAGGCATAGGTATCTGGCTGCAGTAGGGGGTCATGTGCTGAGTAAGGCAGGGGACTGATAACCACCCCTGAGTGTCTGTGAGGAAAGCATGTCCCTGTTCCCTAGGGCACCTAGGTGGGTGGGTTTTGCATCCAGACTATGGGCACCCAGTGCTGTTGGCTGTAAGGACTGAGAGGCATCACTTATCCTTGGACCCCTGTTAAGGGTGGCTAGGTAGTGTGGGTAAAGCCACCAGTCCTCAGGCCCCTGAAGTGGGTAGGTGAGGACTCTGCTTAGTAGGTCGAGTGATGTCAAATGTCATTAACCTGCCTCTCCACCATATAGCTGAAACAGTTGAAGTTACACATCAGGTATATGCCCTGTTATATGTGCTAATGAGGACCTATGGTGTTGAAGTGGGCCCACAAAGGCCTATGCAGGGGAAAAAGGCATTCAAAGTCCGTGGAGTGCTTATGCCTTTGCCTAGGCAAAAAAGCTGTTTCTGTCCAGAGTTCCAAGCTTAGGGAAGCCAACAGGTTATTTTTTCCTTGTTTGTTAGTTTGTTCCTTCTCCAAGGCCAGGAGGATGGCTCAGGGTGTGCTACAGGTCCCACTTCCAGTCCAGGGAAAGAGCCTATCACTGAAGACAGCTTGGGAACTGGTGCAGAGCAGAGAGGGGTCAGTTAAATGGGAGAGAGTTCTTTTCCCAAAGGGATTTTTTTGGTCCATGTGGTAGATTAGACCCAAGTACTTATCTTTTGCTGAGAGCACTGCTTTTCACCGGTTCTGTAGGGGTGAGTGAACTCACTGACGCTCAGTCTCTCCCAATGTGGAAAACACGTCCTGAACGTCACTGCTTGTCTTGCCATGCTTGCACCAGTGGAATCAGCTTGCGGGGTGCCAGTTCCTGCCGGCTCAGGTCTGGTAAACTCCTTCCTGCTTCTGAACTATCTCTTCCTCCCCCTGCTGCTCAATCCAATTCCTCAGTTTTGCCTTTGATATTCAGGGCTCCTAGATTGGCATATATAATTGATTTACTTGTTTTTTGGGAGGGTCTTTGTTACAAGAGGAACCACTGGAAATATCTGACTACTCAACCCTCTTGGCCCTGTCTCCATTACTGAACATTTTGATCAAGGATTCTATAGAAGAATTCTAATCAAAAGGGAGGAAAGGCAAAACAATTTCAAATTCTCATAGACTCCAGACCTTCTGGAGTCATGAAGGCTGGATGAACCCTTGAAACCATTTCCCTGAGATAATGTTTAAACCTTAAACCAAAATACACCCTCAAGTCTTCTTAAAACCAAACAATAGTTTAGCTTAACTAGTAAAGAGTGCGTACCTTAAGCATTAAGCTTTTTTAAGGTCTGTCTGTATGGGGTCAGATTCACATCAACTCAAAAGATTAGATAGGAACCTTAGGAGGCAGTGAGTTTATGTTAATGGGGAGGAACAAATCAGAAAAGGAGGGTGGAAATGGTTGCACAACTCAAAGAATGTAATCAATGTCACTGAATTGTACAAAACTGAATTGGTGTATGTTTTGTTATGTACATTCTCAACAACAACAAATGATATTATAAAAAAAGAATATAATGGGATTTTTTTTTTTTTTTTTTTTTCTCCATCTTACTCAGATTGAAGCGAGAGAGGAGCATCTTGTCTTGGATTTGGCATCACAAATTATCTTTCTCCACCTAGCAAAGTTGACTTAATCATGTATTATTTGATAATTTTGAGGTGCCAAAAGAAAGGAGTAACCCAGTCAGCCCCCAACATTGTTTCTGAAGGGAAGGCATCATAGGATCCATTTTACTACACTTTCTCTTTATTGGCAGCAAATTGCTCAAAAAAAAGCATTTAAGACTTTTGCACGTTATTATTGCTGTTCATAAGGTGACCAGTTCTTTGCGTGGTGAGCATACATTTCACAATCCACCATCTCTAGAATCCAAAAAATGTAACTTTCTCTGTTTATAAGTAAGTTTCTTGAATACCAATTCTGGTCGTTAGTGGAAAGTTTAGGGCAAATTCAATTGATTTAAAGTTAACTTAGTCAGTTGATCTCCATCCCCCTTACAGGGGCTTGCAAAACATCCTGTCACATGGGTAGGAGGAGGTTGGAGGTTGTGATGGTTAAGATTGTGTGTCAAATTGGCTGGGCCGTGATTCTCAGTGTTTATATGTGATCACCCCTGTGATCAAATCTACTGGGAGTAGCCAATCAGTTGAAAGGGGGTTTTCTTGAGGTGTGGCCTACAACTGAATATAAGCAGATGTTCTGGCTTTTTTGCTTACTGTAGATCCTGTGGCTGTCTCCTGTTCATCTGGCCTCCGGTTCTTGGGACTTGAGCTATCAGCTTATCTGCCAGTTTTGGAGTTCATTGATCTTCACAGCCTGTGAGCAACAGCCCTGCTGTCCGACCTGCCGATATTGGGTTCACCAGCGCCTGCGGCTATATGAGTCAAGAGAAGCCTCTATCCTGATCCATGGGCTTGGGATGTTCCAGCCTCTACAATCATGTGAGCCATTTCTTTGATATAAATCTGTCTATATATATTTATATGCTTTATTGGTTTTGCTTCTCTAGAGAACCCAGCCTAAGACAGGTATTTGGTCTTTCATTGTCATAGATTGCCTCTGTTTTCTGCTGAGATAAATGTCAATCCATTTAGTTGTCCCCATCATCTCTCCACTCTGGCATCCATTGAGATATCTGCGTACCCATCTAGCTTCTCATATTATGGTCTCTCCTAAAACCACTCCATGTCCTCTCATCCCAGTCTTGGGACCCCTCAAAGCTGGCTGCATCTCAAACCACTGAGAAAAATAACTTAGCTGCTCCCTGAATCCTGCTGTGACCAGCAGGGTGACTGTGGCTGCCTCAGGCCCACCTGCCACATAGCTTTTCTATTCTCTTAGCCTACTACAATGGGAAGAACACTTTGGGAGCTTACAGTTTTTCAAGGATCCAAGCAGGAAATGGTGTACAAGTCCCTTTCAATTTGCAAAACCCAAAATCCAAGGGGCTAGAGAACAGGGCCTCCTTCTCTGAGGTCCACAGCGGTGACTGACTTTGCTGTTCTCCTTACCGGTTCTCTTCCCTTGCCCAGCTTGGAGTACTTTTACATAGTGGTAGGAAGGGGGAGGGGTGGGAAGAACTAGATCTCCCTTACCTTTCTGTGACACACCTAGCCTTCAGCTGTTAAACTTCAAAACTCAAGAATGTAATGCTCTTGTTCTCTGGTTCTGTTGGACCATTCTCCTTGTGGCCATGAGGGTCTTATGTGTAACAGTCTTAGTGACAATGTGGGAGTAGGGGGTGGTAATGGAGTCAAAGGAAGTAGGGATACAGATGATGGGAACACAACAGTTCATACTTCCTAATATCATTTTCCCACATCTGCTTATAATAGTAGTTATCAGGCAATTTCTCTATGCCAAGCACTTTACAAACATCATCACCCTTAATTTTCACAAGAATTTTATGAAGCACTTATTATTATCTTGATTTTACAACTGAGGAAATATAACTTTAGAAGTTAAACAACTTGTCTAGGGTCACTCAGCTGTACGTGGTGAAGCCTGAATGTGAATCCAGGTATTTCTGACCCCCAATTCTTTGTGCTTTTCTCTATCCCGTATTACTTACTCCCCCCAAAGGACATCAAAGAATACACAAGCAAAAGCATGCACTAGACTCTAGCAAAGAGCATGCTTCTATGAAAGATTGGAAACATATATTGCACCTGGTTCTTAGAGGTCTGGCCCTGTGAGATGCAAGGCCGCACACAGAGGGAGACCAGTCAACTGATAGTAGATCGGAAAGGAGAGGGCAGGAGCATGGCCTTTCCTTGGAAGTAGCAGGGGAAACAGCCGAAGGGTGATCTCAGATCCTTAAAAACAATCTGGACAAATGACAGGGACCTGCTTTTTCTAAAACCTGCACTTGAGATGCCCAAGAACTATACTTCATTACATCATCTAAAGAAACCAATTTAGGGGAGGGTGGCCGAGTCCCATGATACAGTGGGAATGCTAAAGATTTGGAGGGTCAACTTTGGTTGAAAATTGGTAGATCCACATCCTGTGATTTAGAAGCGAGGATGGAGAGTCTTTGTCTTGCTCACTTTAGACACATCATCAGGACAATTGCTGGAAAAAGACATTATGCTTGGCAAAGTAAAGGGTCAGCAAAAAAGAGGAAGACCCTCAGCGAGATGGATTTACACAATGACTGCAGCAGTGGGCTCAAACATACTTACTATTGTAAGGATGGCACAGGACTGGACAACGTTTCACTCTGTTATGCATAAGGTTACAAATAAGTCAAGCCTGGCACCTAAAAACAACATATCCCGTGAGCTGTACACTGCTTTTGTAACTAAACTTCTAAATCTCTTGGCAATAAATTTAAAACACCATAGTTATCTTTTTTTACTTTTTTCTTGAATTTTCAATCCAATTCCATTCTTCTCTCAATTATCTGTCACATTAGGATCCTGAAATTAAAAAGTAGCAGCTGATATAGCTGAGAGAGCTAAGTGAGGAGCTACCATACATGGTGTCATGTGGGTAGCAGTAAACATACATGAGGAAGAAGACCAATAAGAATAATTTGGGCTACAAACATCGCTCTAGGCAAGGAGTAACTACACACGCATGCAGAAGAGGTGACATACTCAAGTTATGATACTGTGACCCTCAGGAACTCTTTTTCCAAAACAAAATGGAGATGAGAAATAAGAAGCAGCATTGTAAAAACGGAAACCTCATGGCTTTGGAGTCAGCGAGATCTGGCTTTGAGTCCTGACTTTTCCACTCATTAACTACATAACCTTGGGCATTTTACTTAACCCCTATGAATATCAGGTTTCTTATTCATAAAATAATTTACAATAAATAACATCTTTGCAGAGTGGTTTTGAAGATAAAGTGTACCGTTTAGGAATTGGTAGGCAATCAGTTCTGTCCTACGTCAGGCTCATTTATCTCCTATGAGATCCTTCGTGGTTTCCATCAGATTCTTAGAGCTCATAAGAGAATGTATTCACTGCCCTAATATGTGCATGGCAGTCTGCTAACAACAACAACAAAAAACTTGTTGCTGTCGAGTTGATTCCAGCTCATAGTGACTCTATAGAACAGAGTAGAACTGTCCCATAGGGTTTCCAAGGAGTGGCTGATGGATTTGAACTGCCAACCTCTTGGTTAGCAGCAGAGCTCTTTACCACTGTGCCACCAGGACTCCAAGGCTCTGTGCTAGTACTGTGAAATCGAGGAGCAAACAGCTATGGCAGAGCTGAGAGAAATATTAGTATTGATTGATCCCTGCTGTATTCATTTTCTATTGATGTATAAAAATTTACCACAAATTTAGCAGCTTAACACAATACATATTTATTGTTCTGTAGTCTGGAATTCAGGCCCAACTTAACTGATGCTCTGTTCAGGATTTTACCAGGCTGAAATTAAAGTTTACCAACCTGTAATGTCAACTGGATTGCATTCTTATCTGGAGACTTGACTAGGGAAGAAATCATTTCCAAGCTCATAAAGGTCATTGGCAGAATTTATAATTGTAGGACTGACGTTCCCGTTTCCTTGCTGGCTCTCAGCTGGGGACCACTCTCAGTGTCTACTGGCATCCTCAGGGCCTTGCCACTTGTTTCTTTGTGGCCAGCAGAAGATATCTATCACTTCGAATCTCTCTCTTCAGGAAAGGCCTGGACCCTCTTTTAAAGGGCTCACTTGACTAAGTATAGCCCATCCAAGATAATCTCCCTTTTGATTAACTCAAAGCCACCTGATGAGGGACTTCAATAACATCTGCAAAATCCCTTTCTTTTGACATATAACAGCAGAACCTTGGGGCTCAGGTCCCGTCATATTCACAAGTCCTGCCCACACCCAAAAAGAGGGAATTATATAGGACAAGTACACCAGGAGCAGGAATTTTAGGGGCCAGCCTGAGATTCTGCCCACCATACCGGCCTGATCACATCCAGCTCCAAAGGAGCACTGAAGGCTGAGTCTTAACAAGGGTTAGTAACACTTGGTAGACACCTGTGACTCACGTCTTGATTAACTTAGAAGTTCACCAGGTGAATTTTTTTCTTGCCAAACTAACATATTCTACAGAATCTCCAGCAAAAATTTCAGACACCACACCCTGTAGGAAGATTTTCCTTCTGGGAAATATACCCTGGAGGAAGCATCTCTTACCATCTCACTTTCCACTCTGTCCTGTAGAATATCTTAAAGATGTGATGTGCAGCTGGAGAAATACAGGCCATGTGATCTGTGATCTAATACTGGGAATACCCTCAATCTAAATGTGGGGAAACAAAGATCCAGACAGGACCAAACTCATCCAGCTCTCTGCTCCAGGCCTCCTACAGTGCTGACTTCATCAACATTTCTGTGGACTGGTTGGGTCTGGCTGTCAAAGAAGAAAAGTGTCAGCTAACCAGGTTTCTGGTCCGGTGGTCTAATGAGTGGGTAACATCTAGAAAGTGGAAAATATACTAGTCAACCTGGGTGGATTGGGGCATTTTCTAAATAAAATATAAATTCCTGCATGACTATTACTGTAAAGATAAAGAAATTGGTTAAAAAAAAAAAAAAGTTTTCAATCTATGTGAATTGAAGAGCATTCTTTTGTATAAAGACCTTTTTCTCATTTGCAATAGAAAAAAATTGTATTAATATTAATAGGCTCGTGATACAAACCACATTTTTGAAAGTAAGTAACTTACAGTCTGTCAAGGTCAACCAGGCTTACAACAGCTACAAAATTATCTTGTTCATTACTGCTTACCCACCTTACTGACACCTGACTGATATACTGGTCTCCACTACCCTCGTCCCTCCAAATGATTTGTACATCTCATTCAGGCTAAGCTTCTTAATGTAACCTTAAGGAAGAATCCCCCATTCTGATAAAAAGCAGAGATAGGCTTGAGAAAGTCTTGTGTGTCTCCAGAATTCAAAAGTCAAATGGGAAGAATGGTTCTAGGTGTACGTGGGGACAGTCCTCAGAGCCTGTATGGACTCAGCCCTCCAGTGCGAGGAATTTAAAGAGCCAAAATAGTGGGAACCTGGGCCTGTTATTGTGAGAAGCCTTTGGCTGACTGTAATACTGAAGCCATGCTGGCTTAGGAGGAATTCTCACTAGTGCAGGTGGTGGAGACCAGAGCCCCAGCTGCAGCCCCAGCCGCAGCCCCAGCCTTCTGGTTCTGTGAAGTAACCAGAATTACAATGCACTGTTTCTGGGAATGCAAAATTGTACAACCACTTTGGACATCAGTTTGGCAGTTTCTTATTAAGTTAAACATAAACTTACTGTACAGCACAGCCATTCTACTTCTAGACGTTTATTCAAGAGAAATGAAAATACATGTCCACAGAAAGACTTGTACCTGGGTGTTCATAACAACTTTATTCATAATGGTCCACAGTGGACACAACACAGATGTTCATCAAGAGGTGAACGGATAAGCAAATTGAGGTATACCCTGAGGTCATACACTGCAAAAGTGTTTACCAATTAAAAGGAACAGACTACCAACACACATAACATGGGTGAATCTCAGAAGCATCCTGCTGAAAGAAGCCAGGCATACTGTATAAGTCTGTTTACATAAAAGTTTAGAACAAGCAAAAACCAAGGTGTAGTTTCAGAAAGCAGATCAGTACTTACCTGGGCAGGAATTAGGAGCATATCGGCTGCAAAGGGGCACAGGGAGATTTGGGGGGCAATGGAAGTGTTCTATATATTGATGGTAGTGGTAGCTACACAGATACATACATTTGTCAAAACTCACTAAACTGTAGTCTCAAAATGAATGCATTTAATTTATTATTAATGAATAATTGATTAATAATAAATAAGTAGTTAAATCAATGAATTAATGAGTACAATGTTTATTATTGTATGACTATTAAACCTCAGTAGGAGTCCCTGGGTGGCACAAATGGTTAAGGGCTCAGCTACTAACCAAAAGGTTGGTGATTCCAATCCACCCAGAGGTGGCTTGGAAGAAAGGCCTGGCAGTCTGCTTCCGAAAGTTAATATAAAAACGTTGAAAACTCTACGGAATGCAGTTCTATTCCAAAATACATGGGGTCACCACTGGAAATGACCCTGGGCAGCAAGTTTTGTTTGGTTTATTAAGGCTCAATAAACTTGCTTTTAAAAATGATCCACGTTCAGAGTTTCCACTAGAGAAAACATGGATCTAGGTCACTTTGTGTGTCTCTAGAGACATCTGCAACTTATGCTTATTTCTCAATTTCAATGAAATTCCTATTTAGTTGATATAAAAATATCATAGGGACCAAGAGGTTGTAGATTCTCCCTATTCCTCCTGCTAAGGATAGCTAAAAATCCTAACATATTTAAAACAAATATAAGAAGACTCTGAAAGGCGGGTAGAAGAATTTTCTTTTTGTCTCTTATATCCTGGACTGGGTGCTGCAGAGATCAGCAATGTGGAAGTGCCAATGGGCACAGACTAAAAAAAAAACAAACCAAAAAACAAGAAATGCCTGTGTTTTCTTGCCAGAGGACTACAAAGGGAGCAGCCCAGCAAGACAGAAACTTTTGGACAATAACCACCCTACTTATGCCAAACACCAAGCAAATAGCTGTGACTCCACTCCCGGCCCCATCAGCAAAGGCACCCCAGTGGCAGAACATGTTCTTCCTCAAATTGAGTAGTTTCTTCTAAGAAAAACTGTTTCTATTTCCACTGACTCTAGATATGTGTTCAAATAATTCATGACTAATAACAACTGTGTTATTAAACACTAAACACTATTATTAAACTATTATTATTATAATTATTAAATATTATTACTATTATTGGAAACCCTGGTGGCATAGTGGTTAAGTGCTATGGCTGCTAACCAAAAGGTCAGCAATTCAAATCTAGCAGGCGCTCCTTGGAAACTCTATGGGGCAATTCTCCTTTGTCCTATAGGGTCAGTATGAGTCGAAATCAACTCGATGGTAACAGGTTTGGTGATTTTTTTATTACTATTATTAAAATATTATTAATAGCACTATTACTAAACACTATTAGACACTGTGGCACAGTGGTTAAGTGTTTGGCGCTGCTAACCAAAGGGTCAAATTCACCAACAGCTCATTGGAAACCCCAAGGAACAGTTCTTCTCTGTCCTATAGGGTCATTAGGAGTCCGGATAGACTCCACGGCAATTTTTTTTTTTTTTTAATACCAATTTTAAAACCAGAAGGGTGCCTTACTTCTGGAGGTGCTAATGTATCCAAAAGTAGGTTTGCACTCAACTGCTAACCTAAAGGTTGGTAGTTCGAAACCGTCGAGTAGTAAAGGCCTGGTGACCTGTGTCCATAAAGATTACCACCAAGAAAACCTATAAAGCAGTTCTACTCTAACACTCAACATCAACGAACAGCAACAACAAAGTCCTTACTTAGACGGGGTTTTATCAAGTCCTGCTAAGAGTTAATAGTAGTGTCAAGTTCTTACATCTTAAATCCCTACCTCCAGTAAGCAGATGCCAGCTCCACTCATTTTAAAACATTTTTCTTTTCTTTATTTTTTCACCCTAAACGCAGGAATTAGTAACCCATTCACCAACAAGTCCCAGATCAATCCTGGCACCATGAGAGTGAAGCTACAAAAACGAATGACAGACATGCTGCTCTGTAAATACTACATTGCCACCTTCTAATATAAGACTTTGCAATTGCTCATCCTCACACTGGACTCTTGATTTTTGAACCAGTTGTGATGGTTGAGGTTGTGAGTCAACTTGGCTGGGCCATGATTCTCAGTGGTTTGCTGGTTGCGATGTAGTTTGGCAGCTACGTAATGATGTAATCACTTCCGTGATGAGATCTGATATAATGTAGTCACACCCATGATGAGATAGATCTGCTGTGGAATGTCAATCAGTTGAAAGGGAGTTTCCTTGGGGGTGTGGCTTGCAATATATGTGAATTTTCTGGCCAATCTTGTGAGCTTTTGCTCTCTCTAGGTCCTGCATCTGGCTTGTCATCTGACCTCTGATTCTTGGGACTTGAGCTAGCAGCTTACCTGCCGATCTCCCAAGATCAGCATCAGTCTCAGCAGCCTGTGAACCAGAGGCCTGCTGTCTGATCTGCTGATCTCGAGTTTGTCAGCCTTGCAGCTATGTGAATCAGGAGAAGCCTCCAGGCTGACCCACGGACTTGCAGCTTTCCAGCCTCTACAACTACATGAGCTATTTCTTTGATATAAATCTGTCGCTATTTCTTTGATATAAATCTGTCTCTACACACACACACACACACACACACACACAAATATACACATTTCGCTGATTTGGGTTCTCTAGAGAATCCAAGTTATGATATTTGGTACAAAGAGTCGTTCTAGAGAAACAAAATTATAAGGATGAGTTTTCTAAACTGGTTCTCAAGTCTGGTTAGTCTTAAAGATGTTGATGACTCTGCTTCCAGCAGTAAAGAGAGCACGGCTAATTCATGGTGTGAGGTGACAATAGAAATACTGAAATTATCACCACCAATAGATAAGGTATTGGTAAGAGACAAGGTTGTAGGTGATTGCATGTTTGATACCTTTCTATAATTTTGTCATAACGAGAAGTATAAGAAAGCAGGTTTTTTGGTCCTACTTTTGCCAGAAAAAGTGGTGAAAGAAAGCAGTGAGCTCAAGGCTTCAAATTCACGGCTCAAGCACCACAAAAACAACCTCAAAGCTGCCACTTGAGCCTTGAAAGAAAGGCTAATTCCTCGTAGTAACAGAGCTGATATTCCAACATCAAACCCAGAGTCTTATCATAAGGTGGCTGAAATACAATGCCATCTGAATTCTTAACCTCAAATGGTGTCTGAAGTTAAAGTGAGGGCATTGATTGGGAAGAAATGGGATCCTGAAACTTGGGAGGAGGACATATGGGCAGATAATCAGAAAGCTGTGGACTCTGATCCCCTAAATTTTATTGAATCACTCCTGCCAACATAACCAGCCCTTTCACTCCCATGTGAAGAGATTACTCCATCTTTGTCTGCCAAGCCACCCTTCCCAGTAAAACAATTAGACACTCCATCCCATCTGATGAGATTAACCCAACTGTGTCAGAAGAGCCTTTATCTGAGTCATTCCCTGGGGAGGCAGCTGAATCATTGGCTGGGGCATCGCCTGTGGCAGATGCCTTAGAAGGCATTGCTGAATGTTTTCAGATCACATCCCCACCACCCATTTTTGCTTTTAGACCTATGTCTTAGGCTGGGTTCTCTAGAGAGGCAAAACCAGTAAGGGATGTAAATATATATAGACAGATTTATATCAAGGAAATGGTTCATGTGCTTGTAGAGGCTGGAATGTCCCAAGTCCGTGGATCAGGCTTCTCCTGATTCACATAGTGGCAGGGGCTGGCAAACCCAACTTTGGCAGGTCAGAGGGCAGGGCTCTTGCTCACAGGCTGTGAAGATTGACAAATCCCAAGATGGGCAGGCAAGATTGCAATTAAGCTACTAGCTTAAGTCTCAAGAACTGGAGGTCAGATGAACAAGAGCCAACTGCAGGATCCAGAGCAATCAAAAGGCCATGAGCCTTACCAGAATGTTCACTTACATTCAATGCAGGCCACATGCCCTTTCAACTGAATGGCTAATCACAGAAGATTCCATCATGGAGGTGACTTCATTAAATCGGATCTTATCATGGAAGTGATCACAACATAATATGACTGCCAAACCACTGAGAATCACGGCCCATCCAAATTGACACACAACCTTAACTATCACAACCTATAGCTAGACTTGAATCCCATGAGCCCCAAAAGATGAAGTACAAATTGTGACCCAGGAGGAGATATGCTACACTCCAAAAGAACTGCTTGACTTTTATAATGTGTACAAACAGAAACCTGGGGAATATATGTGGCAATGGCTACTAAGGGTGTGGATAATGGTGCAAGGGACATAAAGTTGGATCAGTCTGAGTTTATTGATACGGGCCCACTAAGTACAGATTCCTCATTCAGTGTTTCACCTCGAGAGGTTAGGAAAGAATCTAACAGTTTATTTGGCTGGTTCACTGAAGCATGGATTATGTGGTGGCCTACACAAAATCAAGTTGAAGTGCCAGACCTGTGCTGGTATACTGTAGAAGAAGGAATCCAAAAGCTTAGGGAAATTGGCATGTTAGAGTGGATTTATCAGGTTAGACCCACAGACTCCCACATAAAGTGACCAGAGGACACAAACTTTACCACAAGGGTGAGGAACAGATTTGTGAAGGAAGCCCTAACATCCTTGAAGACTGCTGATAGTGGGCACTGCTCTAACTGAATTAATACACCTAACTACAATGTGACTGTTGGATCCCCTGGTGGTAGGGGCCAAATGGTGGCACTCAATTGACAAAGATAAGGTGGGCATGGTTACTGTACTGGACAGTAGAGTCAAAGCAGTAATCAGAATACTTTGACTCATATACTCTTATGGCACTGACTACTTAATCATGGTGTTCCTAGGAGTGAAATAGATGGAAAATCTAAGTATTTACTTGATCTGTACAAGCAGAAGAATTCTAGGTCAAGTGAACAGTGTCTAACTCAAATCACCAGAATAGAGGATCATGGTTCCTCAATCAATTATGAGACTTGAGCCAGTTTACAGAACCACAACTGCTCGAATGAAGGCAAACTAATCATTTCTTTTATAAGGATCAACACAAAGCTAATTCCTATGAGGCAGAGGTTAAAGGTGTCCCAAATGTCTAACCAAGCTGCTGTACCACTCCATCATCTCTAACAGCAGCTACTCTCTCTCACCTCAGTACTCTCCCTCCTGTCTTTGGGTTCCCTAAGTCCCTGCAATGTCTCACAGGACTCATGAAAATTATAAAAGAAATGGTTCATGTGGTTGTGGAGGCTGGCAAGTCCCAAATTCATGGGTCCCGCATAGACTTCTCCCTGGCCCTCAGTCTCTGCCCAAAGGCACTCAGCTTTCTCGCTCTGTGGGCCAGGAAGCCCACTGGACCATCTCTCTGCTGCAGGTCTCTCCTTTGGTGGTAGTGTGTTCTCCTCTGTACTCTGGAATTGGCTCTCTTTTAAGGCAAAACTGACCAATCCCCTCAGTGGGCCACAATTTTCTTGTCTGCACAGCCCCACACAATCACCTGGGTGGGGGTCACAAGACCAGGGCTAGAAAGGCCACACACAAATGTAATTAATTGTGCCACAGAAGAGGAGGCCAAGTCCTCCTGAGGAAGGACTCCACTACACTGCCAAAAATTTATACTGTTAATCTTTCTCCTGGCCTTCCCAAAGTAATCTATGACCTTTTATGAGAGTGACTGTTCACTGGGGAACATGAAATAATCAGACTTTTCAGGAAGTACTGGATACTGGTTCTGAACTGACACTAATTCCAGGAGACCCAAAATGACACTGGGGCCCACTCGTCAGAGTGGGGGCATATAGAGGTCAGGTTATTGATGGAGTCTACACTCAGGTTTGGCTCACAGGAGGTCCAGTGGTCCCTGAACCCATCCTGTAGTGATATGCCCAGTTCCAGAATGCGTAATTGAAATATACATACTTGGCAACCTGAGAACCCCCACACTGGATCCTGGACAAGTGAAATAAGGGCTACTATGGTAGGAAAGCCAAGTGGAAACCATTAGAACTGCTTCTACCTAGGAAAATAGGAAACCAAAAGCTATACCACATTCCTGGAAGGATTACAGAGATTACTGCCACCACCAAGGACTTGAAGGATGCAGGGGTGGTGATTCTCAGCCCATCGCTATTCAACTCTCCTATTTGGCGTGTGCAAAACACAGATGGATCTTGGAGAATGAGAGTGGATTATCATAAACTTAACCAGGTGATGACTCCAATTGCAGCTGCCGTTCCAGATGTGGTTCATTGCTGGAGCAAATTGACACGTCTCCTGGTACCTGGTATGCAGCTGTTGATCTGGCCAATGCCTTTTCTCCATACCTGTTTTGAAGGACCACCAGAAGCAGTTTGCCTTCAGCTGGCAAGGCCAGCAGTACGCCTTCACCATCCTACCTAAATGGTATATCAGCTCTCCAGCCCTATATCATAATTTGGTTCTTAGGGACCTTGATTGCCTTTCCGTTCCACAAGGCTTCACATTGGTCCGTTACACTGATGACATTTATGTTGATTGGACCTATTAAGGTATAGTGTCAATGACTTTGAACTTATTGGTAAAACATTTGCATGCCAGAGGGTGAGGAATTAATCCAACAAAAATTCAGGCACTTTCCACCTCAGTGAAATTTCTAGGGGTCAAGTGGTGTGGGGCATGTAGAGATATTCCTTCTAAAGTTAAAGATAAGTTTTTGCATCTGTCCCCTTCAGCAACAAAAAAGGAGGCAGAACACCTGGTGGTTGCCTTTGCATTTTGGAGGCAACATATCCCACGTTTGGGTGTGCTACTCCAGCCTATTTATCAAGTGAATCAGAAAGCTGCTAGTTTTGATTGGGACACACCAAGAGAGGCTCTGCAACATGTTCGGGGTGCCATGCAGCTACTCTGCCAGTTAGGCCATATGATCCAGCTTATCCAATGGTGCTTGATGTGTCAGGGGCAGATAGAAATGCTGTTTGGAGTCTTTGGCAGGCCCCTATTGCTGAATCACAGTGTGGACCCATAGAATTTTGGAACAAAGTCCTGACATTCTCCGCAAATAATTACTCTCCTTTTGATAAACAGCTTTTGGCTTGTGACTGGGCCTTAGTAGAGACTGAACACTTAACCATGGGACACCAAGTCACCATGCGGCCTGAGCTCCCCTTCATGAACTAGATGTGGTCTGATCCACAGAGTCATAAAGTTGGACACGCACGGCAGCACTCCATCATTAAATGGAGGTGATATATATGAGATCAGGCCCAACCAGGACTTGAAGGCACAAGTAAGTTGCAGGAGGAAGTGGCCCAAATGCCCATGGTCTCCACTCCTGTCACATTATCTACCCTCTCCCAGTGTGCACCTATGGCCTCATGGGGAGTTCCTTATGATCAGTTAGTTGACTGAAAGGAGAAAAATTCATTTCTGGTTTACAGATGGTTCTGCATGATGTGCAGGCACCCTCAAAAGTGGGCAGCTGCAGCCCTATAGCCCCTAGCTAGGATTTCCCTGAAGCACAATGGTGAAGGGAAATCTTCGCAATGGGCAGCAATTCAAGCTCTACACCTGGCTGTTCATTTTGCTTGAAAGGAGAAATGGCCAAAATTTACTTATTTATGGGATTTGGCCAGTGGTTTGGCTGGATGGTCAGGGACTTGTAAGGAACATTATTGGAAAATTAGTGACAAGGAGGTGTGTGAAACAAGTATGTGGATACACTCCTCTGAATTGGCCAAAGAAGTGAAGATATTTGTGTCTCATGTGAATGCTCATCAAAGGGTGACCTCTGTGGAGGAGGATTTTAACAATCAAGTGGATAAGACTGTGGAAACCAGTCATCCTCCTTCCCCAGCCAGTCCCATCATTGCCCGGTGCACTGATAAGGAACATGGCCATGGTGGCAGGGATGGAGATTATGCCTGGGCTCAGTAACAGGGACTTCCCCTCACCAAGGCTGACTTGGCTACAGCCCCTGTTCAGTGCCCGGTCTGCCAGCAGCAGAGACCAACACTGAGTCCCGGATATGGCACTATTATTGAGGTGATCAGCCGGCAACCTGGTGCCAGGTCAATAACATCGGACCCCTTCCATCATGGAAAGAGCAGCGTTTTGTTCTTGCTGGAATAGAAACTTATTGTGGATATGGATTTGCCTCCCCAGTATGCAATGCATCTGCCAAAACTACCATCTGTGGACTTACAGAGTGCCTTATGCATGGCCATGGTATCCCACACAGCATCGCCTCAGGTCAAGGGACTGACTTCATAGCAAACGAAGTGTGGTAATGGGCTCATGGAATTCACTGGTTTTACCATGTTCCCCATCATCTTGAAGCAACTGGCTTGATTGATCAATGGAATGGCCTTCTAAAGACATAATTACAGCACCTTGCAGGTTTGGGGCAATGTTTTCCAGACAGCTGTATATGCTTTACACCAGCATCCAGTATATGGTGCTGTTTCTCCATTGCCAGGAATCATGTGGTAGAAATGGGAGCGGCACTATTCACTATGACCCCTAGTGACCCACTTGTAAAATTTTTGCTTCCTGTCCCCTCAATTCTATGTTCTTTAGGTCTTGAGCACCACAACACATGCTGTCATAATTTTTGCTTCAGCCTTCAAATATTTAAGAAACTCACGAGAAGAATAGTCTATTTACCCCTATTTTTTACCTTTATGTTGTTTTTCTTTCCTTTCTGAAGTCTTAAGCCTTCGTCTGTTATCATTTCCTATCTGGAGACTTGTTTTAGCCATTCTTAATGGGAAGGTTTGCTAGTGACAAATTCTCTTAGTTTCTTTTTGTCTGAGATGTTTTTGTTTCCACTTATTTCCTGAAGGATAGTTTCACCAAATATAGAAGTCGTGGTTAACAGTTCATTTCTTTTGGCACTTGAAAAACATTGTGTCACTTCCTTCTGGACTATGTAGCTTCAAATAATAAATCTACTGCTATTTGAATTTAGGTGTTCCTTTACAGGTTATGTGTCATTTCTTTCCGGTTGCTTTAAAAATTGTTTTCTCTGTTTTCAGTTTTCAAAAATTTAATTACCACATGTCTTGGCATGAATTTCTCTGGATTTTTTTTATTTGGGGTTCGCTCAGCTTCTTTTATGTGTACATTTATGTCTTTCACCAAATCTGGGAAACTTGAGGTCATTATTTCTTCAAATACTTTTTCAGCTGCACATTCTTTTTTTCTCTCTTTGGGGCTCCAATGATACAAATTTTAGAGCTTTTGCTCCACAAGTTTCTGAATCTGTTCTTTCCCCTCCCCCCCCCCCCCCCGGTTATTTTCCCTGTTGTTCAGATCTAGTAAAATTCCATTTACTCTTCTTAAATTTGCTGCTTTTGCCTTTTAACTTCTGTCATCCCTACTTTGCTCTTGGCCCCATCCCGTGAGGTTTATTTTTTCTTTTGAGTGGGGTTGTTGTATTTTGCTTGAATGTTATAGAAAAAAAAAATTAACTGAAGCAAAAGTGAAATTAAGGTTGAACTTCAGAAGAAGTATTTTTTTTTTTTTTCACTCCATGACAAAATAAAGCTCCTTCTCTTCAAATTGGGGAATATTGGCTGGGCCATTTAAAAATTATGGTAGGTCGTGGACACTCATATTTTTGGAGGCTCCCTCAGTTCTTATCATATCAGACATATTAAAGTGATCACACACACCATATTAAATAAATTTTTTCCTATTAAAATATTTAAAGAATTTTATAACGTTCAAATATTTATTAATTTTTGTTATTGAATTTTCATTTTGAAATCATAATATTTTCTCAGGTATCAAACATTTTGAAGGTCCTTATAGTTTTATAGGACCCCTGGTGGTGCAGTGATTAAGTGCTTGATTGCTAACTAAAAGGTCAGCTGTTCGAATCCACTAGTTGCTCCACAGGAGAAAGATGTGGCAGTCTGCTTGCATAAAGGTTAAAAAAAAGATTACAGCCTAGGAAACTCTGCAGGACAGTTCTGCTCTGTCCTACAGGGTCACTGTGAGTTAGAACCAACTCTATGGATGATGGATTTGGTTTGGTACTGGGTTTTGTATGGTTTTATGGTCCTAGGCTGTACTGTACTTCACAGTGGCTCTGAACTGATTTTGTTGGTAGGAGTGAGTTTGACATCTGGCAGAGCCTTGACGAAAATTTCTTCCTCTTTCATTGGCCATCATCTCTTTCTGAAGTTTAATGTCTGACATTGTACCCAATTCTGTGTTTGGTTGGTTGCTCCAGGGGAATTGTACTGTTTCCGCCATGGTAGTTTACGTCATTGAGGTATAAGGAAGGAGGTTCCTATGATCCAGCTTTATTCTGTCATGTTTCTCCCAAAAGTCGTATGTTGCTTTTTAACAGTAAAGTCTGTCATTTTTGGTTTTTGTGTGATACCTATCTAAAGAAAGACATTATTTCCATTTTAGATATTTTAGTACCTGCCATTCTTTGTTTATAGCTTATTTAACAACACTTTCTCTAAATTAACCCTAATTAAAGACTGATTATATTCCATTAATCCTAAATTATGGCTTTATTCATTTTAATTACTTATTTTTTAAATGTCCCAAACCATTCCCATCTTTTTAACCAAAGCATTATGCCTTTTGGTCATCTACTGAGGATAAATATATTTCAGTTTACCTGTTACTGAGATTTCTCAAAATTTTCGGACCAACACGTGTTACCTTTTTCCCATCTTCCACTTTGCCTGACAAACAAACCCAGAGCTCAGCTCACTATATTTGTTTTCTTTTCACAATGATGCTTGCTAAGTTTTTCTGTTTACTTCACCGCCATACTTCATTGCCATTTTCTATTCAATTTGGCTGTCTTAAAAGCTACCCCTTTCTGACAAACCCTGGAGTCATCAAGTTTTTTTCCTACTTTAATGTCCCTGATGTTTGACACTGTGAATAATAATATTAATGTAAAAGCCAATTTATTGCTTTTTCACTTGTATCAAAAAAGAATAAAGTATGAAGCTGACAGGCATCTTAAAAATATGAATAATAGGAAATTTCTTTTCTTTTTTTAATTGTTGTTGCTGTTTGTTTCTATTGTTTTGTTTTCCAGGTCTTTGATAGATTCATTTTAAAGTTTTATGGAGAAAGGGACAAGACTATCTGGTGACAGTTGTACCCTGTGACCTTTGGTCGGGGAGAGTGGTCTTGACAAATACGTCAGCCCCTGTGGAGTATTTGTGTCTTAAACGAAGAGCCTGGAGAGGTGGCTACAGAGACGTGTTTTAGTTGTTGGTGGAGGGGACAGAGTATCACCCTACTCCTCTGTTTACACTTTGCAGGACCATCTTTCTTTAGGAGAGAAATACGAAAAAGAAAAATGTCAATAGAATATGGCTGTTACAGTGCACATCACACTGAATCGCAATCACCTATTTGTTGTTCATTCCAGAGCAAGAATCTCTAGCCAAAGACCTTGTTTTATTGATCTTTCTATCCTCAGGGCCTAGGACAGTACCTGCCCCATGGTCGATTTCAGTAAATGTTTACTGAATAATACTTTGTGTATTTAAAATATTATTCCATGGTCTGTATCTAGAGGTTAAATTTTTATTTGCAATGCTTGTACCTAAAAGGCACTTATCCAGAACTGCAGGGATGGTATTCTAATTTCTGGAAAGGAAGACAAACCTTTATTATTAAGTAGCACTGGTAAGGACTGGTAATTTTTCTCTTCTGTAAATAAATGTCTGTTTACCAGATGCACTGAGGCCAGTGACCCATCCTGGCTCTGCCGTCTCACATTCACCACTGGGGGTCAGCACAGATAATGAAATCAACTTCATAAGCTTACATCTTGCAGGATCCTTCCATACCTATTTAGAGCACAAAATAATCCCTAGCTTGTAGTAAACATCATTAAATAGCAAATGATTACAGTATGCATGAGGAGGATAGTGGTGCTGCAGTAGCATTCTTGCCTTTTATGTGAAAGACCTGAGTTCAATTCCTGACCAATGTACCTCATGCATAGTCACCACCTGTCTGTCAGTGGAGGCTTGTGTGTTGACAGGGTCCTGAATAGGTTTTAGGAGAGCTTCCGGATGAAGCCCTGGTGGCACAGTAGTTAAGATCTATGGCTGCCAACCCAAAGGCCTTAAGTTTGAATGCACTAACTGCTCCTTGGAAGCCCTATGGGGCAGTTCTACTCTGTTCTGTAGGGTTGCAATGAATTGGAATCAACTCAACAGCAATGGGTTTTCCAGAAGGGCTAGGAAGAAAGGCCTGGCTTTCTACTTCAGCCAATGAAAACCCTGTGGATCACAACAGTCTGATCCACAACCAATCAGATTGGGTAGTATTTCATTCCAATGTGCATAGATAGGGTTGTCGTGATCCTACCTGACAAGCAGCTAACGACAACAACAGTATGCATAAGGCTTTTAAGACTGTCTTTCCAAAATCTATGAAAGCAAACAAAACAAAACAACATACTGCCTTAGGCTATAATCCTGCAATAGAGTCTCATTTGTTAAAAACAGGGGTTCATCTTAAGATTCCTTCTAGCTCTAAGATATATGATTTCCCAGGTTTATGCTCTCCTCCTCTGCCACCAAGTCCACTATCCCTATTTTCTAAATTGTGGAAGTAAGTAGTAGCTGGTCAGGTTCAGCTGCACGTAGGAGTGGCAGATTCTCCAGGCAGAACCCAGCTCTGAGGAAGAAGAGCCCCATAACCCTAGCCAAGCTTCCCATTGCACAGTAACCTTATTTTCCAAAGCTTAACCCTGGACAAAGGTCTGATCAGTAGAAGAGTATTTGTGAATTTCAGATTAAACATTTGAAATTGGGACTATCCAGTAAAGTCTGGAATCTTCATCTCAGTCCAGTGGTGAACCATAAAAAAGGGGCCACTTGCACTTTTTCTTGTTCATGTAACCTTTAGAATCAAAATTATTCACAGCTACTTGCTTCTGGTCTACTCCCCCCCCCCCCCCCGTTCATTTCCTGGAAGGAGCACCCTCCGTCCTGTCTTCCAACAGGCCACAGTCAATTCGGGAAATTTTAACCATGAACATGAGGCTCCATAGAAAGGAATTTAGACGTTAAAATAGAGAAAAGAACAAAAAGCCCACTCCTTTTAAAAAACAAAACTCTGTCGTAGGAGTTTAGGTTATAATATGAAGGAGCTTAAGTGCTCAGCTGCTAACTGAAAGGTCCATGGTTGAAACCCGCCAGCCGCTCCAAGGGGGAAAGATGTGGCAGTCTGCTCCATAAACGTTACCCCCTCGGAAGCCCTATGGGGCAGTTCTACTCTGTCTTTAAGGGTCACTATGAGTCAGAATAGATTCAACAGCAATGGGTAGGTTATAACATAAATGTGTGGAAAATACTTTTACTTGAGGAAAAGTGAGACGAAGCTGATGCTACAGCTGTGTTTGGAATGGATTTGTCCTTCCATGTCCCGGACTTGTCCCTGTCTTCTTTTTAGTACACCCTAAAAACAGAGCCTGAGGCAAGGACTTCAGGGCGGGTGTTTTTTTTAGAAGGTGATTTCAGGAAGCAAGAATATGGGAACAGAAAGAGTGAGACAGAGAAGGAGAAAAAAACAAGAATATACTATTGGGGTCACTGCTGTGTACAACAGGCTTGTTTCTGCCAGGACGTCCTGAGATGATCATGGAGGGCTTCCCAGAATTGTCCACTGGAAACAACGGGAAGCTTGAACCTTTGTCCACCAGCTTCTGCACTGCACAGGTTGAAGTTTGCCCTGAGGCTGTAACATCCGAATACTTCTGGCCACACCTGGATACAAGAACACTACTACAGTGTTGGAGACAGCCCTGGAGCAGAGGGGTGTGTGAGCCTGAGGTGATGTGCTCACATCCCAAGGCAAGTCGAGCTTTCCCGGAGCTGTCTGCTGTGGTTGAGGCTGAAGTCAAAGGCGGCTTGAGAGGACATAACGTGCCAGGGCAGCCGACAGACACAGGGGATGAGCAGCTCTCCCAGGAAACCAAGCCAGCGGCCACCGAGTGAACTCCGTCGTATTGCAATACGACGTGTGTCAGAGTACATCTGTGCCCCACAGGGTTTCAATGGTTAATTTTCAGAAGTAAATTGCCAGGCCTTTCTCCTGAGGCGCCTCTGGTTAGACTTAACATCCGACCTTCCAGTTAGCCACTGAGTGCCTTAACCACCACCTGGGGACTCTGTTGGTTCTACCCAAAAACAAACAAAAAAAAGCCCATTGCCATGGAGTCAATTCCAACTCACGGTAACCCCATATGTTCCATAGTATAATTGCTCCATGGGGTTTTCTTGGCTGTAATCTTGATGATTAAAGCAGATCTTTGTTCTGTAGGGTTGCTGTATGGGTTCAAACTGCCAACCTTTAAGTTAGTAGTCGAGTGCAAAGCATTTGCACCATACAAGGCCCATAAAAAATATAGGCCCAAGCAAAAGGACCCCTGTCCTGGATCCTGTGCTTTAGAAAACACTGCTCTGCCCTCTCCTGACTGTACCCCTTCCCACCTGGAGTGTGTACCCAGCACCCTGTCCAAATGGCCCCGAGCCTGCCTTCAGGACCTGCATGGTCTCTTCCCCAGGTCTGTCCTTCCCAAGGGCAGACTGTGCTTACCCAAAGGATACCTAAGGTGCTGCTGTTTGAGGGGGTGTCGGTGTGTGGATGACGTTTGAATGGGGTCTAGGGAATCCCCACAGAGGTGAGTGAGGCTCCTCCCAGTGAGGGAAAGGGGTGGGACTAAAGGGAAGGGACTGAAGCCTGGGAGCCAGCCCTGCCTCTGTCCCACACGCCCATGCAACATGCCGGAGCCTGAGATTCTAAACTCATTCTCAGCCTTTTCGGTCATTATGGAGGATAAATGTAGTTTAGTTAACTTGTTAGCTTGGTTTATAACTTGTAATTATTTAGACATATGGAAATGTGGGCTGGGAGTCAAGTTCTATCACGTTCTGATTTTTTGGCCTTAAACTAAGAAAAAGGGACTTTGGAGAATAGGCTTTGTATGCTTGGATGGCTTCATAGAATTCCCAAGCTTTAGCGATGACTCATAATTGTTACTAAAATAAACTTTGTATTATCTTTAAAAAATAAAGGGTGTCATGGATTGAATTGTGTCCCCCCAAAATATGTGTCAATTTGGTTAGGCCATGATTCCCAGTGTTGTGTGGTTGTCCTCCATTTTATGATTTTCCTATGTGTTATAAATCATAATCTCTGCCCGTGGCTAAAGAGGATTAGGGTGGGATGTAACACCCTAACTAGGGTCACATCCCTGATCCAATGTAAAGGGAGTTTCCCTGGAGTGTGGCCTGCACCCCCTTTTATCTTACAAGAGATGAAAGGAAAGGGAAGTAAGCAGAGAGTTGGGGACTTCATACCACCAAGGAAGCAGTGCCAGGAGCAGAGCAAGTCCTTTGGACCTGGGGCTCCTACATGGAGAAGCTCCTAGTCCAGAGGAAGATTGGCGACAAGGACCTTCCTCCAGAGACAACAATGAAAGAAAGCCTTTCCCTGGAGCTGACGCCCTGAATTTGGACTTGTAGCCTACTAGGCTGTGAGAAAATAAATTTCTCTTTGTTAAAGCTATCCACTTGTGGTATTTCTGTTATAGCAGCACTAGATGCCTAGGACAAAAGGATATATGGGTCAGCAATTAAAATGGCACTAGACTCAAAGTTTCTGTGAACCCAAGGGAATGAGTGACTAAGGCAAGAGAATTACTACCTGAGGGTGGAATCTCAGAATGTTAAATGTGAACTTCTTCTTGCAGACTCGGTGCCACTGAAGGTGGGGCAGGAGAGTGCCAGAAGCAATTCAGATCTGGGGCAGAGAGGAAAGTGGGAAGTAAGCCAGAGAGAAATGGGCCTTTTTTAGGCAAAGACCAATCTTACAAGAAAAGAAGAAATTTGGAAGAAGAAAAATTGGACTGTGAGAATCATGGAAATTAAATGGCAAAGAGAATGTAAACATAAATTTCAATGTTGTAGAAGTTGAAAATTTTCTTTTATACCCCCAATTTCTTATGTTCTTTTAAGAAGCTGGATATGAAGTAGAATAATTCTTACTACTAATGGTAGCTGGAAATTATTGAGTGCTCACTATGTGACAACCTCTCCTTGAAGGCCTTTCCATAAATGGTCTCTTTTAATCCTCTAAACGACCCTAAGTGTTAGATATTATTATCATCTCCTTTTTATAGATGAAGGAATGGCAGCCCAGAGCGGCAAGTAACTTCACTATTGTCCAGCAGTGAATAAATGATAAAGCCCAGGTGCAAATCCAGGCAGTATCCTTCTATTACACAAAGTTCAGTATTTGCCTGTGTTCATTTTGTTATGATTATGCCCATTTCCAAAAGGGTTTAGAAGCTACTTAATTTTTTTTGTTTTGAGATTTTAGAGCTTAGCAGTTGAATAGGGGTGAGAGAATTCGACAGGCCTTCGGTGAGGTCCCACTGTCAGTTGGCACTGTGGGAGATTTAAGGATGATTGCACACAGTGACCAGGCAGGAAAAAATCCCCAAATCGTTGCTGTCGAGTTCATTCCGACTCATAATGACTCTATAGGATAGAGTAGAGCTGCCCCATGGGGTTTCCAAGGAGTGGCTGGCAGATTCCAACTGCTGATCATTTGGTTAGCCACTAAATTCTAGTTACTGAACAGATTATAATATAAGGCAGAAAATGGCAAATATTCTAAAAAAGGTACAAAGTGCTATGGGAACATAAACGTGGGGAAGTTTATTTCTTGGAGTTGTGGAAGGATCGGGGGAGTTCAGGGAACAAATCACATTGCTCCCAGGCTAGGCCTTGAAAAACGGGTGGGGTTTTAACGATCGGAGTTTGAATTTTGAAGTCCTGGCCATGTCAGTAGATTGTACTCATGTGTATTTTTGTCTACCAAGATCTACCCTAGTGCTATTTTTTTTTTTTTTTAGTTAAAATATAGCTTCTACTGTGTACTGTGTGCTGAGCTAGGCACCAGGTGTGCAAAGGAATGTATGACAGTCTACTGCTGCTCTCCCTCCCTCAGCTTTGCAGTCAGATCCAGGGTGTAGCCCTGCTTAACCACACACAGCTGAATAGCTTAAGCTGAATTACTTACCCTCCCTGAACCTTAGCATCCTCATTTGCAAAATAAATGGAATAAGATAATAGTTGGAATGCTGGCGGTGCAGTGGTTAAGAGCTCAGCTGCTAAGAAAAGGTCAGCAGTTCAAACCCACCAGCCACTCCTTGAAACCCTGTGGGGAAGTTCTGCTTTTTCCCATAGAGTGGCTATGAGTGGAAATCAACTCAACGGGCAATGAGTTTGGTGATAATAGTTAACAACAGGTAAAAATGGAATGTTCAGTGGATCAGTAGAAATAAAATTTGTAACTGCCAAGTGCTTTATATATTACTGGGTTTCATTAAACAGTATTTGAATATCTGCTGTGTGCCAAGCACTGGGGATACGAAAGGGAAAAAACCCCTGTGTTTTAGAGGCTTATCTTTCCTGGAGGGAAGAAATATAAACAATTTTGATAAATAAGTATTATAATAGAGGAAATAACCAAGTATAATGTGAGCATGGAGTAAGGTCTACCTGGGGGGTCTGGAAAGTCCTGGAAGGCAGCCTTCAGGTATGACTTGAAGGATGAGGAGGTGATGGGTGGATGAGGGCTATTTAGGGTGTGGGAACAGCTGGACCAAGGAAAGGGAAATGAAGGATCAGAGTGCCTTCAAGAAATGGCAAGTAGCTGCCTGTGGCTGGAGAGAATGATGAGAAATGACAGATGGAAGATTACAGACGGGAGATAAATGTGTGTGTCGGGTCCTGGTCATAAAGGAGTAGAGACTATTCGGAAAACAAAATTTTAAAGCAGAGAAGAGATGCAACTTGATTTATAAATTTGAAAGAGCACTATTTATCCTCTACTAATAAGGAAACTTTGGTTTGTTAGTTTCAAGAATCATGAGGCTGTGTCCACCTAACTCCTTTGTATGGAAACTTATAATGAAATATATTATCCATAATAAATGCTGTTATTGACCGTAGGTGTGCCGAGGTGGTGGTGCCATTCTTAAAAGAGATTACAAAAAAAAAACTAGTTAGGGGGAAAATATTCTGGTCATTTTTTTTCTTCAAATTTTTGTTCTGGTTTTATTATGGAGAATTTCAAACATATATAAAATTAGGTGAAGCAGAACAATGCACCCTCATGTCCTCATCACTACCCTCAAGAACCAGCACATCTATCTTTGCATTTTAAACTACAGAGAAAAGTTTTCCTTGCAGTTCTCTGAAATTGTTGCTGTTGTTGTTGTTAGGTGCCATCAATTCGGTTCTGACTCATTAGCAACCCTACGCACAACAGAACAAAACACTGCCCAGTCCTGCGCCATCCTTACAATCGTTATGCTTGAGCTCATTGTTGCAGCCACTGTGTCTATCCACCTTGTTGAGGGTTTCCCTCTTTTCCGCTGACCCTGAACTCTGCCAAGCATGATGTCCTTCTCCAGGGACTCATCCCTCCTGACAACATGTCCAAAATATGTAAGATGCAGTCTCGCCATCCTTGCCTCTAAGGAGCATTCTGGTTGTACTTCTTCCAAGACAGATTTGTTCGTTCTTTTGGCAGTCCATGGTGTATTCAATATTCTTCGCCAACACCACAATTCAAAGGCGTCAACTCTTCTTCCATCTTCCTTATTCATTGTCCAGTTTTCACATGCATATGATGCGATTGAAAATACCATGGGTTGGATCAGGTGCACCTTAGTCTTCAGGGTGACGTCTTTGCTCTTCAACACTTTGAAGAGGTCCTTTGCAGCAGATTGCCCAATGCAATGCGTCTTTTGATTCCTTGACTGCTGCTTCCATGGCTGTTGATTGTGGATCCAAGTAAAATGAAATCCTTGACAACTTCAATCTTTTCTCTGTTTATCATGATGTTGCTCATTGGTCCCGTTGTGAGGATTTTTGTTTTCTTTATGTTGAGGTGTAATCCATACTGAAGGCTGTGGTCTTTGATCTTCATTAGTAAGTGCTTCAAGTCCTCTTCACTTTCAGCAAGCAAGGTTGTGTCATCTGCATAATGCAGATCTATCTTTATCTTTAAAATGCATCTATCTTTGCATTTTAAACTACAAAGAAAAGTTCTCGCAATTCTCTGAAATTAGGAAAGATAAAGTCTCTTATGCAGTTCCCTGATAACCAGATAGAATAAGCTTCTCCGCACTTCCCAGGTAAGAGGTGACCACCCCCTGCTGCCAACCAGTCCCACCCAGAGACTCCTGGAGGATAGTGTCCTACCCCTAGAACAAGGCAAAGCCGGCTTCCAGAGCCTGTTAACGCAGAGGGTGCCTCTGACTTTCAGAGATACCTCTTGTTTCCTGTCTTGATCGTTCACATTTGATGCTTATTGGCTTTGTCAGGAGTGAATAAAATAAACCATGGGTGAGTTCAGACCTCGAATTCCTTGACAGGAAGCACGGGTCAAACCTGACAGAGAAGTGGCAGGTGTTCCTGTCAAGGCACCGCACAGTGTGGATGGTACAGCACAGCACAGAGCACGTGACAGTGCACACTCCCTCCTTCCCTGCAGTCTGACCTGATGGACAGACCTCTGCAGCCAGACAGACCTCTGCAGCCAGACTCCAGCAACAGGGCTGCTTGGCCCCCTGCATTCAACACTCCTCGATCTGGGGGTTGGCACCATAGCTTCATTAACCATTTATTGAATGCTTATTATATGCAGGTATTGTGCTAAGTATGTCAATTCTCAAAATTACCCTTTGAGTTAAGTTCTTTTATTGTCATCTTTTTTAAGAAGAGGAAACTGAGGCTTGCAGAGGTTAAATAGTTTGTTCCAAGTTACATAGGCTATAAGGGGCAGAGCTGGGATTTAAACCCATGTTTGACCAACTCCAAAGCCCCAGGCCTTCACCTGCGGGATGGAAGGAAGAAGAGAGGTTTTGCGGGAAGACCCTAGTGTCCTGACACTATCACACATGTCCAATGTCACTGTGTGTTTTGTCTATCTTGATCTAGGATATATCCGTGCTAAGTGGTTTTAAAACTCCTAACTGAAGCACTCTGAATATACATAGGAATCAGTGTCAACTGAGTAAATCAAACTCTATTTTCTCATGTTGTCATTGATATTTGAATAGTTATCAGGTACTTGCACATTCGTGATCTCATTTGTTTCTTTAGAATTGAATTAGGTTAGTGAACTTCTTGAATCCAACATGGAGATTTAAAAAGATAAAGTACATACAAAACAGGACAATGTCCATTGATAACTCTGCTACATTAAATGTTCACAGCCAAACCTAGGCCAAATTCTTCTCTAATAAACTTAGAACTCAATGGCTTAGGTTAGCCCAGAACTTGTTCTGGTTCAGTGGGTTGCTAGAGTTGGCTTATACTGGCTCATAAGAATGACGGGGCACATCTCTTCCCAATTCTATCATGTCAGTGAATGTATTTATACCCAAGCCATGGTATTTTCAATTGCCTCATATGGATGTAAAAGCTGGGCAATCGGTATGGAAGACTGAAGAAGAATTGATCCCTTTGAATATGGTGTTGGCGAAGAATATTGAATATACCATGGACTGCCAGAAGAATGAACAAATCTGTCTCGGAAGAAGTACGGCCAGAATGCTCCTTAGAAGCGAAGATGGACACTTAGTCTCACTTACTTTGGACATGTCGTCAGAAGGGACCAGTCCCTGGAGAAGGACATCAAGCTTGGTAAAGTAGAGGGTCAGTGAAAAAGAGGAAGACCCTCACTGAGATGGATTGACACAGTGGCTACAACAATGGCCTCAAACATAGCAACAATTGTGAAGATGGTGCGGGACCGGGGGCTGTTTTGTTCTGTTGTACATAGCGTTGCTGTGAGTCAGAACCAACTTGACAGCACCTAACAACAACAACAACAGTGGCCTTGGTGGAAGTATTTACACAAAGAAAATCATCAAATGCTACAATTCCGGGCTTTTTATTTTCTTTTTAAGAGACCAGTGTTCTGGTCTGTCACATGATTTCAGGAGGGTGGCCACTTACCTCAAATGTCACTTTTCCATTTGTGGGGTTTCCACGAGAAATTTTCACATACTCCAAATGGACTATACCCTCCCTGCCAGAGTAAGAATTAAAGGTATAGCATGCCAGTTGTGCCTTGCTAACCGTTTCTTAGACCTTTAACATTTTTGTATATGAATTTCATTATAGGAAACTTGAAAAATATGGAAGAGTAGAAGTTAAAATTATATCCTTCATAGTTTTATCATCCACAGAAAACCAAAACCAAACAAACAGTTGCTGGCAAGTGGATTCCAACTCATGGCAACCCCATCTGTGCACAGTAGAACTGTGCTACTTAGAGTTTTCAAGGCTGTAACCTTTCGGAAACAGATCACCAGGCCTTTTTTCCAAGGAGCCTCTGGGTAGGTTCGCCTGTCAACCTTTTGGTTAGCAGGTGAGCACATAACCATTGTGTCACCAGGTCTCCTTTTTCATTCTATTGATGTGCTATAAATTATTTAACTATTCTCCTATTGATAAACTTTTAGGTTGTTTTCAATTTTTTACTCATACAACTAAGAAGCAATGAAAATCCTTGTACGTGTCTCCTTGTGTACATGTACAAATATTTCTCTGGGGTAGATAACAAGAAGCAGAATTTATGAGTTGAAGTGTACTTATAATTTTAATATCATGCCAACTTTCCTTCAAAATAGGCAGTACCAATACAAGCTCCCACCAACAGTGCAAGAGAGTTTCCTTTTCTCCACATTCTAATCAACACAGTTTGATTCTTTTAAAAGTTTGTCAATCTGATAGTGGAAGTGGCATTTTATTGTAGTTCTGGTTTGAGTTTTTCTGATTAGTAGAGAGGATGAGTTTATTGGCTACTTATTTAACCTTTCCGGTAAATTTCAATGGTTCTTCATACATACACAACTCATCAGTCCTTCGTAATGGCTGAGAAACAACTAATATGCAGTGGGCTTAAAGCTCAAATTCTTATAATAGGACTCTACAGATTAAATAACTGACACATTATGGAAATAAAGCTAGTGTTTCCTTTGAACTCAGGTTGATGCTCAGTTTATTAATGAATCTATTTCTATCCTGGATGTTCTTTTAGGGAGGCACTGTAATGCTGTTTGTTGATTCAGGGTTTGAAAAAGTGGGATTTTTTTTTTTTAATTTGTTAATTTAGAATTTACCCTGAAGAAAGGTTCCTGCAAAATCAACTATGGAATAAAACAATTAAGCAAAGCATTTAATACAGTAATCAGTTTTACTGCCTAATCCAGGGGGGAACTTTAACTCTAATTTCCAAATTTCTGAAGGTTATTTTCAATTATGCCAGTTGAATACAGTAGAAGCTAAGTTAACTGATGGAATTGATACTGGTTGGCTAATCAAAAAAGTAAGGTGAAGAATTGTAAAAATTGAAACACACATTAAACATTTTAACTGAAAAAGATAAATGTAAACTCACCAATTTTTAAATGTAAGGCCAAGGTCTTTTCTCTTTATATGGGTTAACCCACTGGATTTCTAGGTAGGCTTTCTGGCGTAAATCACCCTGTGATTGTTAAGATTGTGTGTCAGCTTGGCTGGGCCATGATTCTCAGTGTTCATATGTGATCACCCCCATGGTGGGTCTGCTGTAAGTGGCCAATCAGTTGAAAAGAGGTTTCCTTGGGTGTGTGGCCTGCATCCGAATATAAGTGGACGCTCTGGCTTTTGCTTGCTCTGGATCCTGCAACTGCCTCCTGTTCGTGTGACTTCTGGTTCTTGGGACTTGAGCTACCCGCTTATCTGCCAATCTTAGGATTTGTTGATCTTTACAGCCTGTGAGCAAGGGCCCTGCTCTCTGACCTGCTGATCTTGGATTTGCCAGCCCCTGCAGTTACACAAATCAGAAGAAGCCTTGCAGTCTTGCTTGCCAATTTTGGGATTCGTAGATCTTCAGAGCCTGTGAACAAGAGCTCTGCTGTCTGACCTGCTGATCCTGGGCTCGCCAGCCCCTGTGGCTACTTAAATCAGGAGAAACCTCTATCCCGATCCCTGGACTTGGGACATTCCAGCCTCTACAATTGCATAAGCTGTTTCCTTGATATAAATTTCTACATATATTTCTATGTATATTTACTGGTTTTGCTTCTCTGGAGAAACCAGCTTAAGACATTTGGTACTGAGAGTGGTTCTAGAGAAACAAAATCGTAAGGATGAGTTTTCTAAATTGGTTCTCAAGTTGGGTTAGTGTTAAAGATGTTGATGACTGCTTCCAACAGTAAAAAGGGCACAAATTTTTTTTTTTTTTTAATCCATGGTGTGAGGTGGTGATACAAGTATGCAAAATATCACCACAAATAGATCAGGTATTGGTGAAAGGTGAGGCTCTGGGTGGGTGAACACATGTGTGATATCTGTCTACAATTTTGTCAGAATGACAACTATAAGGAAGGTGGTTGATTGGTCCTACTTTTGCTTGACAAACTGGTGAAAGAAAGAGATGTGCTCAGGGTTTCAGAATTAAAGCTCAAGTGCCGTATAAATGACCTCAAAGTTTCCAGTTGTGCTTTGGAAGAAAATCTTATTTCTTGTAATAACAGAGCTTATATTGCCAAAAACCAAACCCAGAGTCTTTTTGTAAGAGTGGTTGAATTACACCACCAACTCAGTTGCCAACCTCCAAAAGTGTCTGAAGTTAAAGTAAAGGCACTGATTGGGAAGAAATGGGATCCTGAAACTTGGGATGGGGACATATGAGCAGAGAATCAAGAAGCTGGAAACACTGAACCCCTAAATTCCCTTGAATCACTCCTGCCAGCAGAACCACTCCAATCTGAAGAGATTACTTCACGTTTCTCTGCTAAACCACCCTGCTCAGAAAAACCATTACCTCCTCCACTCCTATCTAATGAGATTAGCCCTAGCCCAGCTGCCTCTAAAGAGCCCTTGCCTGAGTCACTGCCTGGGGCATTGACTGAGGCAGATGCTTTACAAGACAATGCTGAATGTTCTCAAAACAATTCCACACTATGGATTCTGGCTTCTAGACCTGTAACTAGACTTAAGTCCCAGCCAGTCCCAAAAGGTGAAGTACAAAGTATGACCCAGGAGGAGGTATGCTACATTCCAAAAGATCTGCTTGACTTTTCTAATATGTACAAACAGAAACCTGGGGAATATGTGTGGGAATAGCTATTAAGGGTGTGGAATAATGGTGCAAGGAACATAAAGCTGGGTCAGTCTGAGTTTATTGATATGGGTCCACTAAGCACAGATTCGTAATTCAGTGTTTCAGCTTGAGAAGTTAGGAAAGGATCTAATAGTTTATTTGGTTGGGTTGCTGAAGCATGGATTCCGAGGTGGCCTACACTAAATAAGTTGAAGTACCAGACCTGCCTTGGTATACTATAGAAGAAGGTATCCAAAGGCTTAGGGAAATTGGCCTGCTAGAGTGGATTTATCAGGTTAGACCCACAGACCCAGACATAGACCACCCAAAGGACACAACTTTTACTGGAATTGTGAGTAACAAATCTGTGAAGGGAGCTCCAGGATCCTTGAAGACTGCTGTGATTGCTATTTTATGTAAGTCAGATTTGACAGTAGGAACCGCCCTAACTGAATTAAGACACCTAACTACAATGGGGCTGACTGGATCCCGTGGTAGTAGGGCCAAGTGGCAGCACTCAATCGACAATGACAAAGTGAGCATGGTTACAGTAACAGACAGTGGAGTCAAAGCAGTAATCAGAATAGCCTGATTCATACGGACTTATGGTGTTAGTTGCTCAGTCATGGTGTCCCTAGGAGTGAAATAGGTGGGAAATTACTAAATATTCACTTGATCTGTACAAACAGAAGAATTCTAGGTCAAGTGAACAGCAGTCTAACTTGAATCACCAGAATAGAGAATCAAAGTCCCTCAGTCAAATTCCAGATGTGAGCGAGTTTAAAGGCCCATAACCCCTTGAATGAAGCGGAGGCCAGGTCCCCTTGAGGAATGACTCCAATGTACCACCAAAAATTTATACTGCTAATCTCTCTCCCAGCCTTCCCCAAAGGGATCTATGGCCTTTTACAAAAGTGACTGTTCATTGGGGAAAAAGAAATAATTAGACTTTTCAGGGATTACTGGATATTGGCTCTGAACTGACATTAATTTCGGGAGATCCAAAACGTCACTGTGGCCCACCAGTCAGAGTAGGGGCATATGGAGGTCAGGTTATTAATGGAGTCTTGGCTCATGTCCATCTCACGATAGGTCCAGTGGATCCCCAAACCCATGCTGTAGTGATTTCTCCAGTTCCAGAATACATAGTTGGAATAGATATACTCAGCAACTGGCAGAACCCCCACACTGGATCCATGACAAGTGGAGTAAGCGCTAATATGGTAGGAAAATGCAAGTGGAAGCCATTAGAATTGCTCCTACCTAGGATAATAGTAAACCAAAATCAATACCACTTTCCTGGAGGTATTGCAGAGATTACTGCCACCATCAAGAATGTGAAGATGCAGGGGTAGTGATTTCCACCACATTGCCATTCAACTCTCCTATTTGGCTTGTGCAAAAAACAAATGAATCTTGGAGAATGACAGTAGATTATCGAAAACTTAACCAGGTGGTGACTCCAATTGCAGCTACTGTTCCAGGTGTAGTTTCATTCCCTGAGCAAATTAATGCATCTCCTGGTACCTGGTATGCAGCTATTGATCTGGCTAATGCCTTTTTCTCCATGCCTGTTTTGAAGCACCACCAGAAGCAGTTTGCCTTCAGCTATCAAAGCCAGCAATACACCTTCACTTGCCTACCTCAGGGCTACATCAACTGTCCAGGCCTATGTCATAATTTAGTCCGCAGGGACTTGGTTGCCTTTCCCTTCCACAAGACTTCACCCTGGTCCATTCATTACATTGATGACATTATGCTGATTGGACCTAGTAAGGAAGAAGTGTCAATGACCCTGGACTTATTGGTAAAACATTTGCACACTAGAGGGCAGGAAATTAATCCCACAAAAATTCAGGTACATTCCACCTCAGTGAAATTTCTAGCGGTGTGGGGCATGTCGAGATATTTCTTCTAAAGTGAAGGATAAGTTATTGTATCTGGCTGCTCCCACAACTAAAAAGGAGGCACAAAGCCTAGTGGGACTCTTTGGATTTTGAAGGCAACATACTCCTCATTTGGGTGTGCTACTCTAGCCTATTTATCAAGTGACTTGAAAAGCTGTTAGTTTTGAATGGGGACCAGAACAAAAGAAGGCTCTACAACAGGTCCAGTCTGCTATGCAAGCCTTTCTGCCACTTGGGCCATATGATCCAATGGTGCCTGAAGTGTCAGTAGCAGATAGACGTGCTGTTTGGAGTTTTTGGCAGGCCCCTATGAATCACAGTGTAGACCTTTAGGATTTTGGAGCAAGCCCTGCCATCATCTGTAGATAACTACTCTCCTTTTGAGAAACAGTTTTGGCTTGTTACTGGGCCTTAGTAGAGACTGAACACTTAACCGTGGGACACCAAGTGACCATGCAGCCTGAGCTGTCCATCAGGAACTGGGTGTTGTCTCACCCACAGAGTCATAAACTTGGACATGCACAGCAACACTCTATCATTAAATGGAAGTGGTAAATACGAGATCAGGCCCAAGTAAGACCTGAAGGCACAAGTAAGTTGCATGAGGAAGTGGCCCAAATGCACATGGTCTCCTCTCCTGTCACATTATCTTCCATCTCCCAGTCTGCACCTATGGCCTCATGGGGAAAGCCTTACAATCAGTGGACTGAAGAAGAGAAAACTCATGCCCGGTTTACAGACGGTTCTGCACGATATGCAGGCACCACTCAAAAGTGGACAGCAGCAGCACTACAGCCCATTTCTGGGACCTCCCTGAAAGACAACGGTGAAGGGAAATCCTCTCAATGGGCAGAAATTCAAGCACTGCACCTGGTTGTTCACTTTGCTTGGAAGGAGAAATGGCCAGATGTGCAATTGTATACTGATTCGTGGGCTGAAGCCAGTGGTTTGGTTAGATGGTCAGGGACTTGGAAGGAACATGATTGGAAAATCAGAGACAAGGATTTATGGGGAAGAGGTATGTGGAGAGACCTCTCTGAATGGGCTAAAGAAGTGAAGATATTTGTGTCTCATGTGAATGCTCACCAAAGGGTGATCTCAGCAGAGGAGGATTTTAATAATCAGGTAGATAGGATGACGCATTCTGTGGAAACCAGTCATCCTCTTTCTCCAGCCATTCCTGTCATTGCTAAATGGGCTCATGAACAAACTGCCATGGTGGCAGAGATGGAGTTTATGCATGGACCCAACAACATGGACTTTCACTCACTAAGGCTGACTTGACTATAGCTACTGCTGAGGGCCTAATCTGCCAGCAGCAGAGACCAACACTGAGTCCCCAATGTGGCACCATCCCTGGAGGTGATCAGCTAGTCACTTGGTGGTAAGTTGATTAAAAAAAAAATTTTTTTTTATTAGGCCAATTCCATCATGGAAAGTGGTCCTTATTGGCATAGACACTTACTCGGGACATGGATTTGCCTTCCCTGCACATAATGTTTCTGCCAAAACTACCAACCGTGGACTTACAGAATGCCTTATCCACCATCATGGTATCCCATACAGCATTGCCTCTGATCAAGGGACTCACTTCACAGCAAATGAAGTGCAGCAGTGGGCCCATGCTCATGGAATTCACTGGTCTTACCATGTTCCTCATCATCCTGAAGCAGCTGGCTTGATAGAAAGAAGGAATGGCCCCCTAAAGTCACAATTACGGTGCCAGCTAGGTGGCAATACCTTGCAGGGTTGGGCAGTGTTCTCCAGGAGGCTGTGTATACTCTAAACCAGCGTTGAATATATGGTGCTGTTTCTCCCATAGGCAGGTTTCATGGGTCCAGGAATCAAGGGGTGGAAATGGGCTCACTATTACCCGTAGTGACCCACTCGCAAGATTTTTGCTTCCTGTCCCTGGGACCTTACGCTCTGCAGGTCTAGAGGTCTTAGTTCCAAAGTGAGGAATGTTCTTACCTGGAGACTCACTGATTCCATTGAACCGGAAGCTAAGATTGCCACCTGGTCACTTTTGGGCTCCTTATGCCTCTGGATCAACAGGCAAAGAAAGGAGTTACCATACTGGCTGGTGTAATTGATGTGAGGGCACTGGGTGGGTTTACCAGGAGGAAATCAGATTGATATTACACAATGGAGGTAAAGAAGAGTACGTCTGGAACGCAGGTGATCCCTTAGGGCGTCTCTTAGTACTACAATGCCCTGTGATTAAAGTCAACGGTAAACTACAGCAACCCAATTCCGACATGACTACTAATGGCCCAGAGCCTTCAGGAATGAAGGTTTGGGCCACCCCACCAGGTAAATAACTACAACCACCTGAGGTGCTTGCTGAAGGCAAAGGGAATAAGGAATAGCTGGTGGGAGAGTATAAAAAAAAAATTTTTTTTTTTTTTTTGGTGGGAGAAGGTGGTTCTAAATACCAGTTACATCCATGTTACCAGTTGCAGAATAGAGGAGTGTAATTGTTATGAGTATTTCTGTTTTGTATGTGTGCATCAAATATTTTTGTTTTCTTCACTTATAAAATATAAGATGTAAACGGGGCTAGTGTGTTTTCAGTTATACAAGTGTTAGTTGTATCATGTTAGGCAAAAGTATGGCTTTGTAATTGTCTTTATTCAGAGATTATATATGGTTTGGGGAGATGTGTACAGGTGTCAAGTTGACAAGGGGTGGACTGTGATGGCTAAGATGGTGTGTCAGCTTTGCTGGGCCATGATTCTCAGTGTTTGTATATGATCACCCCCAAGATGGAATCTGCTGTGAGTAGCCAATCAGTTGAAAGGGAGTTTCCTTGGGTGTGTGGCCTGCATCCAAATATAAGTGGACGTTCTGTCTTTTGCATGTTCTGGATCTTGCAGCTGCCTCCTGTTCACCTGACCTCTGGTTCTTGGGACTTGAGCTACCAGCTTACCTGTCGACTTTGGGATTCATCAATCTTCACAGCCTTCGAGCAAGAGCCCTGCTCTCTGACCTGCCTGTCTTGGTCTCACCAGCCCCTGCAGCTTCTTGAATCAGGGGAAGCCTCTGTCCTGATCCACAGACTTGGCACGTTCCAGCCTCTACAATCACATGAGCTGTTTCCTTGATATAAATCTCTTTCTATATATAATTATACGCTTTACTGGTTTTGCTTCTCTGGAGAACTTAGCCTAAGACATACCCCTTTAATATATCATCTCCAATTTCCAGTGTCTGTTTCTTTAAAGTGGATTAGAAATTTAAATATACTTGTAAAACATTCTGAGTACAGTCTAATTCAATAGCATTTTTTAGCTATTCGCCTTTATTGTGTTTTCCCAAAGCGTTCAATTTGGTTATTATCATAGAGATGACAACAAGTATCTTTCTTTCTTGGACTCATATTTCATAGTTTCATGTGGAACAATTAAATTACATAAAAATAAACACAACTGGTGCCCATGGGTTTGAAGACAACCACAAATGACTTTGGAAACCTACCATCTCAAGTAAAGGAAGCGGACAGAATTTGACATACCTGAGAGAACTCTCCATCTGACACTGGCACCAATCAAAATATTTTATTGAAGTTATGGGTGGTGTAGGTTAACCTGGAGAGTTAGTTAAGTAGAAGTCATTGAACTGGAGGACTACTCTGTTTCAAAACACACTAAAAATAAAGTTTTCAGAGCAAAATTATTTTTGGAACCACTTGAGAAAATAGTTGAAATGTAATAAATGCCTTGAGGAGCCCTGGCGATGCAGGGCTTAAGAGCTCAGCTGTTAACCAAAAGGTCGGCAATTCAAATCCACTAGCCACTCCTTGGAAACCCTATGGGGGAAGTTCTAATCTGTCCTTATAGAGTCACTATGAGTCGAAATTGACTCAACGGCAACAGGTTTGGTTTTCAGATTTTCAAATAGTTTGAGTAATGTAATCAATCACCACTCATCTATCAGTTTGTCATACTGTGGTGGCTTACATGTTGCTATGACGCTGGAAGCTATTCCATCAGTATTTCAAAAACCAACAGGGTCATCCATGGTGGACAGGCTTCAGAGGAGCTTCCAGACTAAGGAAGACTAGGAAGAAAGTCCTGGCAATCTACTTCTGAAAATTAGCAAATGAAAACCTCATGGATCACAACACAGCATTGTCTGACTTGCTTGCTTTGGACATGCTATCGGGAGGAATCGGTCACTGGAGCAGGACAACATGTTTGGTAAAGTAGAAGGCCAATGAGGGCATGGGCGACCCTTGGTGAGATGGATTGGCACAGTAGCCACGATGATGGGCTTGATCGTGCCAGAGGTTGTGAGGATGATGCAGGACCTAGCACAGTTTTGTTCTGTTGTGTGTGGAGTTGCCATAAGTCAGAGTCAACTCAATGGCATCTAACAGCACCACCACCAATGTACTCAAAGAGCTTTCATTTCTTGGGTGAAAAAAAAAGTAACATGAACTCAAGATGCTGAATAGTTTGGTGGGGAGAAATAAAACTAAGCTTAAAGTTAGAAGAACTGGGTCTTAGCCTTTGATTCAAAGAGAATTTCTTGTCTTTAACAGTATTAGGAATGTTATTTAACCTCTCTGCACCACGGTTTCCTTTTCTGTTAAATAAGAATAGTAATTACTGATTTGCTTACTAAATAGCATCATTGTGATAAGCAGAATATATATTAGTAGATGATATGCTCCCAAGGGCAGAGACCATGCCCTATTTATTTTTTGTGTGATCCACAGCATTTTTGAGAAAACGTATTGCTGTCAAGTTGATTCTGACTCATAGCAACCGTATAGGACAGAGTAGAACTGCCCCATAGGGTTTCCAAGGAGCAGCTGGTGGATTCGAACTGCCAACCTTTGGTTAGCAGCGAAGCTCTTAAACACTGTGCCACCAGGGCTCCACTACACAGAAAGGACCCCTTTAAAAGTAAAAAAAAAAAAAAAAAATGTGAGCAGGATAATACTTGTCTGCTGAGTATCCAGTGGCGGAGAACATCAGTGCACCCACAAGAAGGACTGGGAATCACATTTCCACAGCACTCAGCATACAACCCCTGCCCACAGCAGTTGTTCAATAAATGTTTACTGAACTTTCAAAAGCAAAAGGCACTGTAACAATAGCATTTATATCAGACGAAAATTTTGCTGTTGTTTTAGTCAAACGTGATTATTTTTATGTATATTTTTTCAGTAATTTATTCATGACGGAAACTATTACCGGCAGTTCAATGCCTGGATGACTCCCAGATCAGGACCATGGCACCATGTCTTTGCCACTAGAAGTATGGCCTCAGCTTCTGCCCAGCTGGGGATATTAATTGTTCTCGATAATTTGAACTCAGCCTTTCCCTCCCTCAGTATGGATAATTGAGAATTCATTATTACTATTTTATATATTGTTTTATGTGTTTATTAGTTACTTATTAAACAGTATGACTTATTTTTTTAACCAATATAATAATGCCCTAATTGACATTGTAAAGGTTATACCAATAATGTACATACTAACCAAAAACCAAACCCACTGCCGTCAAGTCGATTCCGACTCTTAGCAACCCTATAGGACAGAGTAGAACTGCCCCATAGAGTTTCCAAGGAGCACCTGGTGGATTCGTACTGCCAACCGTTTGGTTAGCAGCCATAGCACTTAACCACTACACCACCAGGGTTTCCAATGTACGTACTAAAAAATAATCAAATATTAAGTAATTGAAGAAATAAAAATCACAAGTCTGAAGCTCTATACTGTACTTTGTATTTGTTTATTTATACAGAATGTTCCATTTTTCTCCTGTCTGAATTTTCTAAGTTTTATCCAAGTTCTCTGAATACTAGCTCCAACAACATAGTCCTTGATTATAGCTTCAAACTGCCAGGTGACTCCCTCTATGGCGCCCATTCCATTTCCCTGACCACAGTTATAGGTTCTGGGGTGTCATATGAGGCAATCAATGTGAGGCCAGGGCTTTTATCTAAAGGTTGGAAAAGAGAAACTTTTCTTCTAGACAGTGTGGTATGCAGTTGAGATACATGGGACTGCCACAGCCTTTTTGGATCTAAGGTTGAACCCAGTTTAAAGACTCTGACTCCAACTTCCCTAGAAGGCTCTTGGCATATTTTGACACCTATTATCTTCTTTCCTTGCTGGGCTCTGGCAAAACAATAGAAAACACTTGGCCCAGGATATAGCTCTATTAAGCATTATGATTATTTGTATAACCTCACTGTCTAACACAATGCTGGCACATAAGAGGAGTATAATAAATGTTTGTTGAATAGAAGAATACATGTGTCTTCATGGAAGTCTACCATATGTCCAAGCTTAGTTGGCAAAGAAAATAGATGAGCATCCCAGGACCTTCTATGGGATGGCAGAGACAGTTATTTGTCCTCCAATGCACATTCTCTCTTTTTCTTTATAGTAGAAACTTCCATTTTAGCTGGGCACATGATTCCCCAGAATAAATACTATATTTTCTAGTTTTCCTTGCAACAAGGAGTAGCCAAATGGCTATAGATTCTAGTCAATAGGATGTGAATGAGAAATGATGTATGCACTTCCGGTTTTGCCCTTTTAAGGAAAAAAGTGCCCTCCCCTTTCTTCTCTTTCTCTTCCCATTGCTGCAGTGGAGACATGGAGGTGAATCATTGTGGATGATGGAGAAAGGGCAATACTCTAAGAGTGAAAGAGCAAAAAGATAGAAGAAGCCTGGGTTCCTGACAAATTCACAAAGCAGAGCCACCAAATCATAAGAATGAGGTAAGCTGCTATCTTATTTAAGCTACCGGGTCTCTCTACAACCATAGCTGAATCCATATCCTAACCAGTACAACTAGGAAGAGAGGCACTTAAAGGCCACAATTCCCAGTGATCTTACCTGGTAAGGGCACAGACTCAAAAATTGCTCTATACAACTGCCTCCCGTACATCTCCACTTGGATATCACAGAGGCAACTCACAAACAACATGCTAATTCATTTATTTATCCACTTATAATTAGCCCTTGAATGCCTACTTTTTATTGTAGATTAAAAAAAAAAAAGTCTTCCTTTTATTAAGAGGAAATCTGGAGTAAAGAAATTATGTAACTTGTCCTATTACCTAATCAAGACAAAGGATCTGGTACAGAGATGTAAAAGTCTCCCTGAATCTAAAGATATTTCATTTGTATAGATGGTTTGCAGTAAAAGATTTTAGTTCTATTTGATAAACACAGAGAAATTAAAGCAAGTAACTAATTAGCTGATTATGTTAAACCACATTCCAATAAGACTAGTTTAACTATGCTCTGTTCAGGTAGTAGGGTCTCTCTCGTGACATCCTTTTATTCAATGTAAGGAAATAAAAATCTTGTTAAAATTAACTAAGATGGTGTCTTAGAATGGGTGCTCTCGTGAAGGAAAACCAGTGAAGCACCTATCTGTCTGTCTGTCTGACTGTCTGTCTATCTATCATGTATCTATCTATGAGAGATTTATATAAAGGAAATGGTTCATGGGGTTGTAGAGGCTGGGAGGTGCCAAGTCTGTGTGTCAGGCTGGAGGCTTCTCCTGACTCACGTAGCTGCAGGGGCTGGTGAACCCAGGATTGCCAGGTCAGACAACAGACCTCTGGCTCACAGATCACAGGGGCTGATGAAACCCGAGATCAGCAGGTAAGCTTCTAGCTCAAGTTCCAAGTTCTGGAGGAAATGGACAGGAACCAGCTGCAGGATGCAGAGTGAGGAAAAGCCCAAAAGTCTTGCCAGGAAGTCCACCTATATTGGATGCAGGCCACGCCCCCAAGAAAACTCCATTTCTACTGATTGTCTACTCACAGCAGATCCCATTACATAGGTTATCACATGTCAGATCCCATCATGGAGGTGATTACATCCTTACACGACTGCCAAACTACATCATAACTGCCAAAACTTTCAGAAGCACGGCCCAGCCAAGTTGACATACACCCTTAATGATCACAGTCCATTCCTTGTCAACCTGGCACCTGTACATGTCTCCTTAAACCATATATAATCTCTGAATAAAGACAATTATAAAGTCATTCTTGTGCCTAACATGATACAACTAACAAGTGTACAAATGAAATGCACTAGCTCTGTTTATATCTTACATTCTGTAAGTGAAGGAACCAAAAAATATTTGATCCACACATACAGTGAAGAAATACTCATAACAATCACAAAGTCCTCATTTCTGCAAATGGTCACATGCTCGTAACTGGTATTTAAAACTGCCTTCTCCCACCACCTATTCTGTATTCCCTTCACCCTCAGCTGGTATTGGTTCTTTGCCTAGTGGGGTGACACAAACCTTCATTCCTGAAGGACGTGGGCCATTAGTAGTCATGTCAGAATTGGATTGCTGTAGTTTACCATTGACTTTAATCACACGGCATGGTAATACTAAGAGGTACCCTAAGAGATCTCCTGCATTCCATACGTACTCTTCTTTACGTCCATTATGTAATATCAATCTGATTTCCTCTTGGTAATCGGGATTAGGCATTCGACTGTGTGGATCATAACAAATTATGGATAACACTGTGAAGAATGGGAATTCCAGAACACTTAATTGTGCTCATGAGGAATCTTTACATAGATCAAGAGGCAGTTGTTCGGACAGAACGAGGGGGTACTGATTGGTTTAAAGTCAGAAAAGCTGTGCGTCAGAGTTGTATTCTTTCACCATACCTATTTAATCTGTACGCTGAACAAATAATCCGAGAAGCTGGACTATATGAAGAAGAACGGGGCATCAGGATTGGAGGAAGACTCATTAACAACCTGAGTTATGCAGATGACGCAACCTTGCTTGCTGAAAGTGAAGAGGACTTGAAGCACTTACTAATGAAGATCAAAGACCACAGCCTTCAGTATGGATTACACCTCAACAAAAAGAGAAAAAAATCCTCACAACTGGACCAATGAGCAACATCATGATAAACAGAGAAAAGATTGAAGTTGTCAAGGATTTCATTTTACTTGAATCCACAATCAACAGCCATGGAAGCAGCAGTCAAGAAATCAAAAGACGCATTGCATTGGGCAAATCTGCTGCAAAGGACCTCTTCAAAGTGTTGAAGAGCAAAGATGTCATCTTGGAGACTAAGGTGCGCCTGACCCAAGCCATGGTATTTTCAATCACGTCATATGTGTGTGAAAGCTGGACAATGAATAGGGAAGACCGAAGAAGAGTTGATGCCTTTGAATTGTGGTGTTGGCGAAGAATATTGAATATACCATGGACTGCCAAAAGAATGAACAAATCTGTCTTGGAAGAAGTGCAGCCAGAATGCTCCTTAGAAGCAAGGATGGAGAGACTGCATCTTACATACTTTGGACATGTTGTCAGGAGGGATGAGTCCCTGGAGAAGGACATCATGCTTGGTAAACTATGGGGTCAGCGGAAAAGAGGAAAACCCTCAACAAGCTGGATTGACACAGTGGCTGCAACAATGAGCTCAAGCATAACAACGACTGTAAGGATGGTGCAGGACTGGGCAGTGTTTCGTTCTGTTGTGCACAGGGTCGCTAATGAGTCGGAACCGACTCAATGGCACCCAACAACAACAACAATAATCGGGATCAATCACACCAGCCAGGATGGTAACTCCCTTCTCTGCCTGTTGATCCAGGGGCATGAGAAGCCCAAAGTGGCCAGGCAGAATTCTTTATTTTTTAAAATCTTATTGTGCTTTATTTTTTTAAGTGAAAGTTTACAAATCAAGTCAGTCTCTCACACAAAAACTTAGGTACACCTTGCTAAAAAAAAAAAAAATTTTTTTTCTCCCCTAATGAGACAGCCCGCTCCCTCCCTCCATTCTCTCTTTTCATGTCCATTTCACCAGCTTCTAACCCCCTCTACCCTCTCATCTCCCCTCCAGGCAGGAGATGCCAACATAGTTTCAAGTGTTCACCTGATCCCAGGAGCTCACTCCTCAACAGCATCCCTCTCCATCCCATTGTCTGGTCCAATCCCTGTCTGAAGAGTTGGCATAGGGAATAGTTCCTGTCCTGGGCCAATAGAAGGTCTGCAGGCCATGACCACTGAGGTCCTTCTAGTCTCAGTCAGACCATTAAGTCTGGTCTTTTTTGAGAATTTGGGGTCTGCATCCCACTGCTGTCTTGCTCCCTCAGGGGTTCTCTGTTGTGTTCCCTGTCAGGGCAGTCATCGGGTGTAGGTGGGCACCATCTAGCTCTTCTGGTCTCAGGCTGCTGTAGTCTCTGACTTATGGGGCCCTTTCTGTCTCTTGGGCTCATAATTACCTTGTGTCCTTGGTGTTCTTCATTCTCCTTTGGTCCAGGTGAGTTGAAATCAATTGATGCATCTTAGATAGCAGCTTGTTAACATTTAAGACCCCAAACGCCACTCTCCAAAGTGAGATGCAGAATGTTTTCTTAATAGATTATATTATGCCAGTTGACTTAGATGTCCCCTGAAACCATGGTCCCCAAACCCTTGCCCCTGCTATGCTGGCCTTCAAAGCATTCAGTTTATTCAGGAAACTTCTTTGCTTTTAGTTTGGTCCAGTTGTGCTGGCCTCACCTGTATTGTGTGTTGTCTTTCCCATCACCTAAAGTAGTTCTTATCTACTATCTAATTAATGAATACCTGTCCCCCCACATACCTCCCTCCCCCCTCTCATAACCATCAAAGAATATTTTCTTCTCTGTTTAAACTATTTCTTGAGTTCTTATAATAGTGGTCTTATACAATATTTGTCTTTTGTAACTGATTAATTTCACTCAGCATAATGCTTTCCAGATTCCTCCATTGTTATGAAATGTTTCACAGATTCATCACTGTTCTTTATCAATGCGTAGTATTCCATTGTGTGAATATACCGTAATTTATTTAACCATTCATCCGTTGATGGGCACCTTGGTTGCTTCCATATTTTTGGTATTGAAAACAGTGCTGCAACGAACATGGGTGTGTATATATCTGTTCTTGTAAAGACTCTTATTTCTCTAGGATATATTCCAAGGAGTGGGATTGCTGGATCGTATGGTAGTTCAACTTCTAGCTTTTTAAGGAAGCACCAAATCGATTTCCAAAGTGGTTGTACCATTTTACATTCCCACCAGCAGTGTAGAAGTGTTCCAATCTCTCCACAGTCTCGCCAACATTTATTATTTTGTGTTTTTTAGATTAATGCCAGCCTTGTTGGAGTAAGATGGAATCTCATTGTAGTTTGGATTTCCATTTCCATTTCTCTAATGGAAATGATCGTGAGCATTTCCTCATGTATCTGTTAGCTACCTGAATGTCTTCTTTAGTGAAGTGTCTGTTCATATCTTTTGCCCCTTTTTTAATTGGGTTATTTGTCTTTTTGTGTTGGAGTTTTTGCATTATCATGTAGATTTTAGATATCAGGTGCTGATCGGAAACTTCATAGCTAAAAACTTTTCCCCAGCTTGTAGGTAATCTTTTTACTCTTTTGGTGAAGTCTTCAGATGAGCAAATGTGTTTGATTTTTAGGAGCTCCCAGTTATCTAGTTTTTCTTCTGCATTGTTAATAATGTTTTGTGTACAGTTTATGCCACGTATTAAGGCTCCTAGTATTGTTCCTAGTTTTTCTTGCATGATCTTTATCGTTTTAGATTTTATATTTAGGTCTTTGGCTCATTTTGAGCTCGTTTTTGTGCATGGTGTGAAGTATAGGTCTTGTTTCATTTTTTTGCAGATGGATATCCAGTTATGCCAGCACCATTTGTTTAAAAGACTGTCTTTTCCCCATTTAACTGCTTTGGGGACTTTGTCAACTATCAACTGCTCATATGTGGATGGATTTATGCCTGGATTCTCAATTTTGTTCCATTGGTCTATGTATCTGTTGTTGTACCAGTACCAGGCTGTTTTGACTACTGTGGTGTTATAATAGGTTCTAAAATAAGTATAATAGATTCTAAAATCAAAAACGGCTGCAGCAGTGTATCGACAGGGAACTGCCAGAAATTCAGGCCGGTTTCAGAAGAGGACGTGGAACCAGGAATATCATTGCTGATGTCAGATGAATCCTGGCTGAAAGCAGAGAATACCGGAAGGATGTTTATCTGTGTTTTGTTGATTATGCAAAGGCATTCGACTGTGTGGATCATAACAAATTATGGATAACATTGTGAAGAATGGGAATTCCAGAACACTTAATTGAGCTCATGAGGAACCTTTACATAAATTAAGAGGCAGTTGTTTGGACAGAACAAGAAGATACGGATTGTACCAGTAAGAGGATACATAGGTAAGTAGAAGAAAGAGAGAAAAAAATGGGGGGCGGGGGGGAAGGGATAGGAAGACAAAAGAAGAAAGGAAGGGAGGGAGGGAGGGAGGGAGGAAGGAAGAAAAAAGGAACAAATAGAGATATTTATTATAAGGAATTGTCTTACGCAATTGTGCTGGCTGGCTAAGTAAGTCTGAATTCCATAGGGCTGGCAGTCAAGACTAGGAGGTCATGAGCTGAAACTAATGGGTACATGCTCACGAGCACAATTTTTCTTCATTAATTGAAAAATTCCATAATGTTAAGAGTTAATTCTCCCTAGATTGAGCTATAGATTTAACATAATCCCAATCAAAAGCTCAGCAAAATTTTTAGAAATTGATAAATTGATACTAAAATTTATACAGAAAGCCAGTGAGTTAGAACAGCCAAAGCAATTTTGAAAAGAAACAAATTTGGACATCTTATACTGCCTGATTTCAAGACTTACTGTAAAGCTTTGGTAATCAGTACTGTGTGGCACTAACAAAAGGATAGACATACAGATCAATACAACAGATTAGAGCGCCCAGAAGTAGACCCACACAGACTTGGCAATTGATTTTTGACAAAAGTGCAAAGGCAATTCAATGAAGAATGTATAGTCTTTTCAACAAATGGTACTGGAGCATTTGGATATTCATATGCAAAAAAAAACTTTGATCCATACTGGAATTATACACAAATATAAATCTCACGACTGATGATAGATCTCATTGTAAAACCTAAAACTATAAAACTTCTGGAAGAAAACATGAGAAAGTCTTTATAATTTTGAGTTAGGGAAAGGTTTCTAAGATATGATACCAAAAGCATGACTCATAAAATAAAAACTGGTAAATAAGACTTCATCAAAATAGAAACTTCCACTCTTTGAAATACACTCTAAAAAAAAAAGATGGAGAGATCCATTGACTGAGAAAAAATATTGGCAAAACATGTATCTGATAAAGGCCTTATTTCCAGTTTACTAAAGAACTCTCAAAATTTAGTAAGAAAGTAACTTTATATAACTGGCAATAGATTTGAACAGACATTTCACTAAAGAAGTGTTATGAATCACAAATGAGCACATGAAAGAATGCTTAACATTGTTAGTCATTCAAACCCGTTACTGTCAAGTTGATTTCGACTCATAGGGACCCTATAGGACAGAACAGAATTGTCCCATAGGGTTTCCAAGGAGCGGCTGGTGGATTCGAACTGTCGACCTTTTGGTTAGCAGCTGAGCTCTTAACTACTGAGCCACCAGGGCCCCATTAGTCATTAGGGTTCATTAGTTATTAAAAGGGAAGTGCAAATTATAATGACAATGTGAAATCTCTGCACATCTTTGATGACGATGATGACAGCTGCTGTTAAGTGGACTCTGACTCCTGGTGATGGGTATTCAACACAATGAAATGTTCCTTGGTCCTACTCGTCATTACAATAACCTGTGCTGACAAGGGTACAGAGCAACTGAAACACTCATCCATTGCTGTGGGAATACAGAATGGTACAGACACTTTAGAAAAGAGTCTGATGGTTTCGTATGAAGTTATATACTTTCCATATGATCTAACAACCCCAAAAGAAATGAAAACTAATCTTCACACAAAAACCTGTATGCAAATGCTTATAGCACATTTATGGACATTCACCCCAAACCGGAAACAACCCTAAAGTCCTTCAATCTGTGAATGGATAAACAAACTGCATTACATCTGTGCTTTGGTATACTACTTGGCAGTAAAAAGGGAAATACTACTGATAATGCAACGACGTGGTTGAGTCTCAAATACATCATGTTGAGTAAAAGAAGCCAGACTCAAAAGACTGTGTGATTCCATGTACACAGCAGACTCAGAAAGCCAATACTACAGGAACAGAAAATAGGTTAGTGATTGCCAAGGCCTCAGAGTTGGAGCAGTTGTTTGCAAAAGGGGCACGAAGAAATATTTTGGGGTGATGGATCTATTACGTATTTTGTAGTGGTGGTTCTATTACTGTATGCGTTTGTCAAAACCCATAGAACTATACACTAAAAAGGGTGAATTTTATGAAGTGTAAATTATAGTTCAATAAACTTTAATGAACCTAAAAAGATTTTACATATGACAGACAGCAAGATACAAAGCCAGTGTCTAAAAAACTGAGAGGATGAATGAATCCTTTTAGATGCAGATGGACAAAGCAAAGGACAGGTCTGGGCTGAATGACTAAAAATGCAGAAAGTGAACAAAAATAGAAAAAGCTAGCTTCTGGTGAGAAACCACTCATGAGAAAAAGATCTGGGGCTTTAGGTGCCTACAGGTTCAACTGAATTGAATACTCTGTTTGTAGCTATAGTAAGTAAAAACTTAAAGCACCTTTAGGCAGAACTCATTAGAAATACAGTGCTCTCTACACTATCAGGAAAATATTGCTCAGTCCTTGCTATGTATAAAAAAAGCTATTGGTAAATGGAGTAATAAAATTAAACATAATTATAATATACAAGTATTCTATAATATAAAGTATTACTGAAAACTTAAATATAGGAAAAAGAACAACATCTAAACTCAATCTAAAATAATTTTACTATGCAAATAATACATGTTTCCTATTGAAAAACTACCATATGTAGGTAAACAAGAAGAAAATGAATAAAAACCGCATTTTCAAAATGTAAAAAAAAAAAAATGACTGAAAATGAGTAATCAGGGACATGCAAATTAAAATAACAATCAATCACTATTTTAAGCCTATCAAAATGACATTAATGCAGAAGTTATCGACAACACCCCGTGACGACAAGCATGTGGTTCAGAGGGAACTTGCAATTTACTCCTGGTGGAGGAAAAGAGGTTCAAGCATTTTGTAGAGCACTCTGGCGGCATCTCATCAAGCTGAAAATATGTATCCCTTGACACCTGGCAATCCCGTTCTTAGATATACACCCTAGAGAAACAGCATTGTAACAGCAAAATATTTCAAATAGTCTAAATATCCCTTATCAGAAGACATAATTAAATTGTCATTGTCGTACATTAGAGCTACATGTACCATATTTTTGCATAAATTTCAAAATCAGGGTGCAGAGCAGTGAGAAAAGCAAATTATAGAATGACATATATGGTATTATAACACCATAATCATCTTTTCCTCTTTTTTTTTCTTTTTTAAAGAAATAAAGGGAGAGGGAGGGGAGGAGGAAGAAAAGACCTTACAGCAAACATGGCAAAGCTTTGTGATGTTAAATATATTGCTCTATATACTTTTCTTTACACTTTAGGTATTTTATACCAAAAAGGAATACTTAACTCGTTGTTAACAATTTAAGAAATATATAAAAGTGTAAAAAAAAGAAGTAATCCCCACATCCAGAGAAAATCAGTCTTAACATTCGGCTTTATATGCTTCCAGACTGTGCCATACTTTCATTAGTTTTGTACTTTCATACTAATGCATTATGTACGTGATACACTTTTCAAAAATTTTTTCATTGCGCTTTAAATGACAGTTTACAAACCAAGTCAGTCTCTCATACAAAAACGTATACATGATATGCTTTTTAAGTATTTTTAGATAAAAAATTTTCAAAAATGTTCTTCTGATTCATGAAGCAAATGATATTGACATGTGTTCTTTGAGACTTTGGAATGGCTTCCTTTCCTTGATTCTGCAGTGTTTTCTCGTGGTTCCTTTTTTTTTTTTTTCCAACTTTCAAATATTTTATTGTGTTTTTGGTGAAAGTATACACATCAAATTAGGTTCCCATTTAACAATTTCTATACCTATTGTTCAGTGACATTGGCTATATTTTCCACATTGTGTCAACACTCTCATTATTTTCTTTCTGCTTGTTCCGTTTCCATTAATCTAGCTTCCCTGTCCCTGACCTCATCTTTGCTTTAGGGTAAAATTGACTGTTTAGTCTCATATAGATGATTTTCTCGTGGTTCCTTTTGGAAATAGATTGTGTGGATTGCTCTTTACCCCACTCTGTCCACTTGGGGGCTATCTCAATCATCTCAGAAGTACCGCTGGACCAAGGCAGACACACACAGTTCTCAGACCAAGACTGTCCGGCAGGCACTCATCAGGAGCACCCTTGCTATCTGAAATGAGAAATGTCCTAACCGCACTGCCTCAGGTTGCTGGGGAGGTGTTGGGAGTAGATTATTTTTTTCTGTCTCAAAGAGCAGCTGGTCCACCACAGACAGATGGCTGCTCCGTTTCTGGAGTGCACAGATCTTGCTTTTCTTTGCACCTCAGTTCAGGCAGACCCAGCACAGGTGGCTCACGGGTTGCTCTTGTCCATTCAGTCTGGAGTTGTCCAAAAGCCTTCCTAGAGTGTAAGAATAGGTTGACTCTCTTGGTTTTTACTGAGGTTTCTGTATCTATACCTTCACAGGCATTTAGTAGGAAATTAGAGGACTAGAGGAGGTCCCTGAGTGATGCAAACTGTTAAGAGCTCACCCTCTAATGGAAAGGCTCATGGTTTGAATCTACCCAGAGGCCTAGCTATCTACTTCCTGGAGATCATGGCCATTGGAAACCTTATGGAGCACAGTTCTACTCTGACACTCATGGGGTCACCAAGAGTCGGAATCGACTTGACATTAACTGGTTAGGAGGCTGTAAGTCAGATATTTCATGTTGTAAATCCATGCACACTTTGTGTAAAGATTGTTTTTAGGTACGGTTTTGTACTTTGTTTCAGTTACTTCTGTGAACTCCATTTTTATGATGGTTTCAACTGTTTATTGTTAATATGTTCTAAAGACAGTCCCCTGGGGAGAATAAAGGAAGACTGGGGGAAAAGGTGCAAGCTAAAGATTTGAGAAGGCATGTCCAGAGAGCTAGAGGGGTGCTTGGCTGTAAAAAAGCGTCATGGAGGCTGATGGGAGCAATTGAGGGCGTCAATTACTCTCCTTACCAAAAAAGGAAAACATTGGAGATCCAGAGCAAGGCGATCGTCAGATTGAAATGGGTTGAAAAGTGAATGGTGGATGGAGGTGAGAAATTATATTAATTTTTCAAAAGGTTTGTTATTATTGAGAAAGATGGGATGGTGGCTTGAGACCCATCTATGCAATGTGTTAACTCTGTAACCTCAATGAGTCTCAGTTTCCTCATCTGATAAACGAAGGTCTTGTTGCCTGTCCTCCCTGCCTGACAGAGTTTTCGTGAAGATAATAAGTTTGTGAACATAGTTGGTAAACTCTAAAGTCACCCAAAAGTGAGCTGGTAATAATAATAGTAATGTGGCAAGTATAATGAAAGGCCAGGACAACTAGGAACGACAATTAAAAAAAAGTTGAAGCGGCAACCCTGGGGTCAAGGCTAGGGAGTAAAGCCTGGGAAGGGCCTGAGAGTCTGGGAGAAGACAGATGGATCAAACAGCAGTATTGCTTACTCAGCTCTAAGCTTGAAGAAGGTGGGAGCCACATGCGTCTTGTTCGCAGTCGTTTACCTGATGTCTAGCACAGTATCCAACAGATGTGTCTTTGCTTTCATGTTGCCTTGCCCTGGAACACTCCTACCCCAGAAAGCTTCCTGGCTCACTCAACCTTACTCAAGTCCTATTCAGATGTTCCATTTTCAGTGGGATTACTCTAATTACTGTATTTAAAATTGCAGTCCTCCATGCACACATTTCCTGTTCCCCTTTCCCCTAATTTATTTTCCTCATAGCACTTAATATTTTTGAACTGCCTTTATATTTACTTATTCTTATGTTTACTGTCTTCCACTCCTTTTAAGATATTACCTAGTATACAGTATGCTCTCAATAAATCTTTCTGAGTGACTGAATGAAGTATTATGGTGGGTACCCAGTTGAATTTTTATTGAATGAATGAGGGACTGGAGGTCATCTTGAGGTATTCCTGAGTAGCCTCAGTAGGAGAGGGGTTGGGAAAGGGTGCAAGGATAGCAGACTGTAGGAAGAAAAGGGGAAGGATTTCAGAGTTTGATATTTAGGAGGTAAAAGAATTAGTGAATAAGCAGCATAGACAGACTTGGGTGTGAGTCTCCCTATAAAAATGGCATGGGAGTGGAGTCTGACCTTCTCTAACTTTATAATGGGGGAGGAGAATCAAGATCAACAGCCCTAGGCTGATTCATATGAGGTGGAGGTCAGACATGCCTCCTGTCTCGGCCATCTTTACTTATTCTGACACCAACCATCCATCCCAGGGCACACTCTACTTCTCTGCTGGGTTCAATAATTCATTGCAATGGCCACACAGAACTCACAGACCATACTTAGGATTACGGTGTTTATAAGGGAACTAACCAGTTACAATTTGGGTTCAGGAAGCTCAGGATACAATTCTTCCATCAGGACACCCTCTTTTCAGCTGTGTCTGCAGGCACGCCTCTCTGGCCCTCGGCCTCTGTCCTTGTCTGGCAAGAGTTATGAAGCTCTTTTAGCTCTGCCAATAAGTGCCCAAAGGCACCCCAGTCTGTCAGTAAGCCTCAGCCTAAAGGCACTCAACTCAAGCTCTATGAATCAGCAAACCTAGCTCCATCAAGTGCCTGGAGACACCCTACTCCACCAGCAAACCTCCTGCACAAAGCCACTCAGCTTTCTTGCTCCATGGGCCAAGAAGCCCACCATGCCATCTCCTGCTGGTCTCTCCTGCCACCGCTTCTCTCCATCTTGCCATCTTTGGTATTACAACTCTTCTCACTTCCTTCTGAGCCATCACCAGAATTGTCTTTGATGTCCGTAATTCCACCAACAGTCTCTTCAAGGCAATCTAGGTTTTTACTATTAGGCACTTGAAAACTTTTCCAGTCTTTACCCATTATTCAATTCCAAAACCACTGCCACATTGTAGGTATCTGCTAGAGCAGCACCCCACTCTTGGTACCAATTTCCTGTCTTAGTTACCTAGTGCTGCTGTAACAGAAATACAAGTGGATGGCTTTAACAACAGAAATTTATTTTCTCACAGTCTAGGAGGCACTCCATTCCTGGCTCTTCTTGCTTAGTGGAAGGACCTCAGTACTACCAAGGCACCCACTGGGGTCCCTGTGCTGAGAAGCTCCTAGAACAGGTGAAAATTAATGACAAGGACCTTCCCGCAGAGCCTACAGAGAGAGAAAGCCTTACCCTGGAGCTGGTGCCCTGAATTTGGACTTCTAGCCTCCTAGATTGTGAGAGAATAAATTTCTGTTTCTTAAAGCCATCCACTTGTGGTATTTCTGTTATAGCAGCACTAGATAACTAAGACATCCCCTTTGCTCCTAACTAGCTAAGTGACTTTGGACAGTTTACATAATCTCCCTTAACCCCAATTTCTTCATCTGTAAACTGGGAATAATAATATTTAACACATAGTGTTACTCCAATGAGGAGGAATTGATGTATGTAATGAGGTTAGCACAGAGACTGGCACATAGTATGTAGTAAGAGTTGGCTGCTGTCATTGTTTTTCAATGCCAAAGTGGGGAAATTTATAAGAATAATTGAAGTAGAGTAAAATTATTGGAGTTTAACAGATCAGATATCTGTGAGATTGGGGTGCTAAAATCCGAAAAGATGTAAATATACAAGTTTGGACTCCACAGATTCAGGACCACAGTTTAATTAAAAAAGGTTCTTTTAATTTGTTTCAAAATGGAATGAAAATCCTTCAGCATATGTGATTAATGATATAAAAACACTTCTGTTTGCTCCAAGTTGTCATTTTACGTGCAGGGTTAGCTGGTTCAAGATCAGAGGCTCCATTCATTTGCTTCTTTGTGACACACGAGAGAAAATGTGCACTTTTTGCTGCTCTTCTACTCACCAAGATTCCTTTGTTTTTCCCGCAGTTGTTGTTTTGGACCACAAGCGTGTCATGGATTGAATTGTGTCCCTCCAAAATATGTGTCAACTTGGTTAGGCCATGATTCCCAGTATTGTGTGGTTGTCCTCCATTTTGTGACTGTAATTTTATGTTATAGTGTATTAGGGTGGGATTGCAACACCCTCACTCAGGTCATACCCCTGATCCAATATAAAAAGAGCTTCCTTGGGGTGTGGCGTGCATCACCTCTTATTTTACAAGAGATAAAAGGAAAGGAAAGTGAGCAGAGAGTTGGGGATCCCATACCACCAAGAAAGCAGTGCCAGGAGCACAGCACGTCCTTTGGACCTGGGGTTCCTGCACAGAAGCTCCTAGTCCAGGGGAAAATTGTTGACAAGGACATTCCTCCAGAGCCAACAGAAAGAGAAAGCCTTCCCCTGGAGCTGACACCCTAAATTTGGACTTGTAGCCTACTTTACTGTCAAGAGATAAATTTCTCTTTGTTAAAGCCATCCACTTGTGGTATTTCTGTTATAGCAGCACTAGATAACTAAGACAAAGGGTGACACTAGAGTCCAACAAATCTTCATAACTACAATGCCCCAACTGTACCATAATTATTACCACACATAGCTAAAAGGATTTTTAACAAAATCCAAAGGAATATACACTCACGTTGAACCCTGTACATGTCTTGTTGCTTGCATGTCAGTACAAACAGAATTCACAGTGTTTTGGTTCCCTCTGATAAAAATTAATAATTTTTTTCAGTATGTGGGTGGTGTGCTTATTAGAAAAATGCTAACTCTGAAAAAAACAGTGTGGACCTTGTCATTTTATGACCTTATGTCTTATTTTAACCTTTTGTGAAGAGACATTTACAGTTACGAAGAAAAGTAAATTTCATGCAGAAGAAAGATGAAGGCCAGGTGTTTGAGGTTTTTCTTCTGGTCTCTCTGTTTCCTGTAGTATTTGACTACAGAAAACTAAGCTACTTATGATGTTTCATCTTTATTTATGGTGTGGGCAGATCGATCCTGAAAACATAGGTAGTTGGCTGCAGCATTCTGAGCTATGTTTTTGTTTCTTGATTTCTGCTTTGCTCTGTTTTTAAGAGAAATAAATGGGAGGAAAAACTATAGTTAGGACTGATAGAGTCTTTCAGCAGTTCTTTTTTTGACAGAAGGCCATTTCTTCACACTAACAGAATTGTGGAATTTGGAGTAACTTTTTTTTTTTTTAGTGTTATGTAATTTAAGATGACTGAATTTTGATGGGGGACAGTGGTTGTTTCCGTCTTCCTACAAGATAATTTCTTATCTAAATGTGAGGGATGGACTCATAAAAGGGTCACTCTTTTGTGCTCTAAGAAGGCTCCAAATGGGGGAAAATACTGATTTAAATATAATTACTTTATGCTCTCCTGTGTTAAACGTGTTTAAATGCGTTCATAACAATGAATTAAAACAGTAATTTAAAATTTATTATTTTCAAATCAAGGGTATAATTAATCGATGTTCTGTTCAAAGCATCAAAAATATCTTGATAAACCGTCTCCTAACAGGAATGCATAGGATAAAATTTGAACAGGAATCCACACTTCTTTTTTTTTTTTTTTTTTTTTGGGTTGTTGTTCTGTTTTAGAAATAGGGCGTCCAAATCTGTATCCTTTCTGATAATTAAAACATCTGGCAGAGATGAAAGTCTCACCTTTTTTAATTAATTTTGTTTCACAGCCTCGGAGCATGCATTGCAAACACCCAGGGGGGACATTTGCATCAAATTACAATTTCTTTTCAAAGAAGAAGCCCTGAATATTTATTTCTATCAATTTCTTAAATATTGCTCTTTTCATTCCTGAGATATGTCACCTGGGGTCACTTTTTTAGTAAAATTGGGATTGAGTTCCAAGATTCCTTCCGATTCCCGGGAACATTCTGGTTCTGAATTCTTGTTCTCGTCCGACTCACTATCTCAGCCTCCGTGGTGGGATTTTTTATTGCCAAGTACTTACCAGACATCTTTTTCTCCAACTCTAGTCTCCTCCCATGTTGGAGTGCCAAGTTTCCCCACCCGCCTTGGGGCTCTTTCTTTCAGACTGTCCATGGAAATAAATTTTTTGCTCTTTATTATACTGAGCAATTTAGCCTTATATAGCCATCTCAGCTTCAGACCTACCTTTGCATATCCAACATCTTGTTAACGTTTGCCCTGCTAAACAAAGGGTCTTGTATTAGGGCATCCAAACTTTGATAAAGGTTTCATAATTTTGAGTTTTTTTCTACAATCTATTATAAGTGGACACAAGCCTTATTTTCTGATATGAATTATGCCATGATCCCTTAAAAAGAGATGCTTCGAAGATTCATCATTGTTCTTTATCATTGCATAATACCCCATTTTGTGTTTGTACCATTGTTTATTTATCCGTTCATCTGTTGATGGGTATCTAGGTTATTTCCATCTTTTTTCTATCGTGAACAATGCTGCCACGAATGTGGTTGTGCATATGTCTAGTGTCTCGGCTCTTACTCTATAAGAGTGGGATTGCTGGGTCATATGGTGTTTCTATTTCTGGCTTTCTGAGGAAGTGCCATATCATTTTCCAAAGTAGTTGTATCATTTCGCACTCCCCCCAGCAGTGCATAAGGGTTCGGATCTCCCCACAGCCTTGTCAACGTTAGTTTTTTTCTGTTATTTTGATTCCTGCCTGTAATGCCGGGGCGAGATGGTATCTCATTGTGGTTTTGATTTGCATTTGTTTAATGGCTAGTGATCGCGAGCATTTCCTCACGTGTCTGTTAGCCACTTTAATGTCTTCTTTGGTGAAGTGTCTGCTCATTTCTTTTGCCCATTTTAGTTGAATTATTTATCTTTTTGTTGTAGAGGTGCTGAATTTTCCTATAGATTTTAGAGATTAGACATTTGTCTGATTTGTAATAGCCAAGAATTTTTTCTGATTTTGTAATTTTTCTTTTTACTCTTTTGGTGATGTCTTTTGATGAGTATAAGCATTTAATTTTTAAAAGATCCCAGTTATCTAGTTTATCTTCTGGAGTTTGTGTGCTGTTGGTTATGGTTCATATCCTGTCGATGCCATATATTAGGGCCTCTAGCATTGATCCTATTTTTTCTTCTATGAACTTTATACTTTTTGGCTTTATATTTAAGTCTTTGATCCATTTTGAATTAGGTTTTGTGTGTGGTGTAAGGTATGGGTCCTGTTTCATTTTTTTGCAGGTGGACATCCAGTTTTGCCAGCACCATTTGTTAAAAAAGACTATCTTTTCCCCATTTGATGGACATTGGGCCCTTGTTGAAGATCAGGTGATTATTGGTGGATGTATTTAAATCTGGTTTCTTAATTCTGTTCCATTGGTCAATGTATTTGTTGTACCAGTACCAGGCTGTTTTGACTACCGTAGCTGTATAGTAGGTTCTGAAGTTAGATAGTGCAAGTCCTCCTACTTAATTCTTCTTCTTCAATAGTGTTTTACTTATTTGGGCTTCTTCCCTTTCCATATAAAGTTAATGATTAGTTTTTCCATCTCTTTAAAGAATGTTGTTGGAATTTGGATCTGGATTGTGAATTAGCTTTGGGTAGAATTGTCATTTTCATAACGTTGAGTTTACCTATCCATGAACATGGTATGTTTTTCCATTTCTGTAGATCTCTTTTGGTTTCTTGCAGTAGTATTTTGTAGTTTTCTTTGTATAGGTCTTTTACATCCCTGGTTAGATTTATTCCTAAATTTTTTTTTTTCAGGGCCTATGGTATTGTTTTCCTGATTTCCTTTTCATCATTCTCTTTATTGGTGTATAGGAATCCAACCGATTTTTGTATGTTTGTCTTGTATCTTGCTTCTCTGCTGAGTCTTTCTATTAGTTCCATTAGTTTTTTTGCAGAGTCTTTTGGGTTTTCTATGTATAGTATTATATCATCTGCAAATAAGGACAGTTTTACTTCTTCATTACCAATTTGGATGCCCTTTGTTTCTTTTTCTTGCCTTATTGCTCTACCTAGAACTTCCAGCACACTGTTAAATCGGACTGGTGATAAAGGGTATCCTTGTTTTGTTCCTTCCTCAAAGGGAATGATTTCAGCCTTTCCCTGTTAAGAATGATGTTGGCTGTTTGTTCTGCATAGATTCCCTTTATTATGTTGAGAAATTTCCCTTCTGTACCTATTTTATTGAGAGTTTTTTTAATCAGGAATGGGTTTTGAACTTCGTTGAATGCCTTTTCTGTGTCGATTGAGATGATCATGTGATTCTTTTCTTTCCTTTTATTTATGTGGTTTATTACATTGATTCATTTTCTAGTGTTGAACCATCTTTGCATAGCTGGTATGAATCCTACTTGGTTGTGGTGTATTATTTTTTTGATATAGTGCTGAATTCTATTGGCTAGAATTTTTATGAGAATTCTTGCATCTATACTCATAAGAGATGGTGGTCTGTAATTTTCTTTTTTTGTGGTGTCTTTGCATGGTTTTGGTATCAGTTTTATGCTGGCTTCATAGAATGAATTCAGAAGTATCTCTTTTCTATGTTCTGAAATAGTTGAGTAGTACTGGTGTAAGCTCTTGTCTGAATGTTTAGTAGAATTCTCCAGTGAAGCCATCTGGGCCAGGGCTTTTTGTTGTTGTTGTAGGGACTTTTTTTTAACTGACCTTTTCAATCTCTTGTTATAGGTCTGTTCAGATTTCAACATCATTTTGTGTTAGTTTGGGGAGGTAGTGTGTTTCTAGAAATTTTTCCATTTCCTCTAGGTTCTCAAATTTGTTGGCGTATAATTTGTCACAATAGTCTGTCATTATCCTTTTTATTTCAGTTGGGTCTGCGATAATGTCCACCATTTCATTTCTTCTATGGGCTATTTGCATCCTTTCCTGTTTTTCTCTTGTCTATTTGGCCAGTGGTTAGTTAATTTTGTTGATCCTGTCAAAGAGCCAAGTTTTGGTTTTGCCGATTCTTTCTTTGTTTTTCTATTCTCTATTTTATTTACTTCTGCTCTGATCTTCTATTTCATTTCTTCTAGTTGCTCTGGGCTTTTTTTTTTTTTTTTTTTTTTGCTGTTCTCTTTCTTTGTTTGAGTTGTGTAGGTAATGTTTTGATTTTGTCCCCTTCTTTTTTGATGTATGCATCTATTGCTATAAATTGACCCCTGAGGACCACCTTTACTATGTCCAAAGATTTTGGTATGATGTGTTTTCATTCTCATTTGATTCTAGGAATTTTTTAAAATTCTATCTCTGATTTCTTCTATTACCTTGTGGTTTTTAAGCAGGGTGCTATTCAGTTTCCATGTAATTGATTTTTTTTCCTTGCTCTTCCTGTTATTGATTTCTGCCTTGATGGAGTTGTGTTTGGAGAAGATACATTGTATTATTTCATTGTTTTGGATTTTGTTGAGGGTTGCTCTGTAGCCTAAAATGTGGTCTATTCTGGAGGATGTTCCATGTGTGTTGGAAAGAATGTGTACTTTGCAGCTGTTGGGTGGAGTGTTCTATATATGTCTATGAAGTCAAGTTGGCTGATTGTGTCCTTTAGCTCTTCTGTATCTTTGTTGAGTTTCTTTCTAGATGTTCCATCCTTTTCTGAGAGTGGTATTTTGAGGTCTCCTACTATTATTGTGGAACTGTCAATTTCTATTTTCAGTGCTGTTAGAGTTTATTTTATGTATTTTGGAGCCCTGTCATTGGGTGCAGAGATGTTTACTATGGTTATGTCTTCAAGACAGATGGTCCCTTTAATCATTATATAGTGCCCTTCTTTGTCTTTTATGGTGGATTTTGTTTTAAAGTCTGTTTTCTCTGAGATTAACATTGCCACTCCTGCTCTTTTTTGGTAGCTTTTGCTTGATATATTTTCTTCCATCCTTTGATTTTTAATAAATTTACATCTTTGTTTCTAAGGTGTGTCTCTTGTAGACAGCAGATTGATGGATCCTGGTTTTTTTAAATCCATTCTGTCACTTTCTGTGTCCTTATGTGTGCATTTAGGCTATTTACATTCAGTGTAATTATTGATAGGTATGAGTTTATTGCTGACATTTTGTAGTACTTTTTTTTGTGGTGCTGATGTTTTCTTAGTTTCTCTTACCCTCCTGTACTGAATTCCTTTTGTTTGTGGATTTTTTTAGAATTTCTTTTATTTTTGCAGATTTTGTGTTTACTGAGATTTTATATTTTTCTTTATTTTGATGAGTCGGTTTGTTACCTTTCTTTGTGGTTACCTTGAAATTTACCCGTATCTTCCTAGGTTTGAACCAGTCTATTATTACTTGGTGTTGCCTTGCCTTCCACTCCATTAGAAAGTTCTATACCTACACCATTTACTCCCTCTTTTATGGTTCTGACATTGTTGTTATTTACAGATTGACCTCTCTGGTTCCCTGTTGTAAATCTTTTGGTTTTGAGTAGTCCTTGAGAGTTCATTTCCTGGGTTCGTACCTGCCTGGTACAATCGTGCATCCTAGATTCAGGCTGTAGTCTGAGGTTGTTCGTTCTCAAACCAAAGGATTCTTTTTAATAATTTTTGAAAGCTTGGTTTGGTTTTTACACATTCCTTTAATTTCTGTTTATCTGGGAATGTCCTAATTTAACCATCTTATTTGAATGAGAGTTTTGCAGGATATATTATTCTTGGTTGACAATTTTTTTTTTTCCTCAAGTTTTATATATGTCATCCCATTGCCTTCTTGCCTGCATGGTTTTGCTAAATAATCAAAAAAAGTAAGTGACTTTTCCTTTAGTTCAAGCTGCTGTCAGGATTCTTTCTTTGTCTTTGGTTTTAGGGTGTGTGATTATGGTATGCCTTGGTGATTTTATTTAGTTGTCTATCCTACATGGGGTTTGTTGAGCTTCTTGCATGGTCAGCTTTTCATCTTTCATGATATTAGGGAAGTTTTCTGTCAGCAATTCTTCAAAGATCCTCTCTGTGTTTTCCATTTTCTTCCCCTGTTCTGCAACTACTTCACTTGCAATTTTTATTTATTGGGTTTTAACTGAAAGTTTACAATTAAAATCAGTCTCTAATACAAAAACTTACACACCTTGCTATGTAAACCTAGCTGCTCTCCCCCTAATGTCACAGCACGCTCCTCCTCTCCACCCTGTATTCCCCGTGTTTATTGAACCAGCTCCTGTCCCTCTCTGCCTTCTCATCTCACCTCCAGGCAGGAACTGCCTACAAAGTCTTATGTGTCTACTTGAGCTAAGAAGCTCACTCCTCACCAGTATCAATTTCTGTCTTATACTCCAGTCCAATCCCTGTATGAATACTTGGCTTTGGGAATGCTTCCAGTCTTGGGCTATCAGAAGGTCAGGGAGCCATCATCGCTGGGTCCCCTCCAGTCTCAGTCAGACCATTAAGTCTGGTCTTTTTATGAGAATTTGAGGTCTGCATCCCATTGTTCTCCTGCTCCATCAGGGATTCTCTGTGGTGTTCCCTGTCAAGGCAGTCATTGGTGGTAGCTGGGCACCATCTAGTTCTTCCAGTCTCGGGCTGGTGGAATCTTTGGTTTATGTGGTCTCTTTTGTCTTTTGGGCTCATATTTACCATGTGTCTTTGGCGTTCTTCATTTTCCTTTGCTCCAGGTGGGTTGAGACCAATTGATGCATCTTAGATGGCTGCTTCCTAGCAGTTAAGACCGCAGATGCCACTCACCAAAGTGAGATGCAGAATGTTTTCTTAATACCTTTTGTTATGCCAATTGACCTATGTCATCATCCCCAGACCCCTGTCCTTGCTCCTCCGGCCTTTGAAGTGTTTGGTTGTATTCAGAAAACTTCTTAGCTTTTGGGCTAGTCAAGGTGTGCTGACTTTTCCTGTACTGTGTGTTGTCTTTCCCTTCACCTAAAATAATCCTTGTCTACTATCTAATTTGTGAATACCCCTCTCCTTCCCATCCCACCCTTGCAAGAATCAAAGGATATTTTCTTCTGTGTTTAAACTTATTCTTGAGTTCTTATGATGGTGGTCTCATACAATATTTGTCCTTTTCCAACTGACTAATTCCACTCAGCATAATGTCTTCCAGATTCCTCCATATTATGAGATGTTTCAGAATCATCGTTGTTCTTAATCTTTGCATAGTATTCCATTATGTGAATATACCATAATTTATTGATCCATTGACGAGCACCTTGATTGCTTCCATCTTTTTGCTATTGTAAACAGTGCTACAGTGAACATTTGTGTTCATATATCTATTCATGTGAGGGTTCATATGTCTCTAGGATGTATTTCAAGGAGTGGAATTGCTGGGTAGTATGGTGGTTCTACTTCTAGCTTTTTAAGGAAGCTCCAAATCAATTTCTAAAGTAATTGAACCCTTTTACATTCCCACCAGCAGTGTATAAGTGTTCCTGTCTCTCCACAATCTCTCCAGCGTTTATTATTTTCTGTTTGTTGGATTAATGCCAGCCTCGTTGGGTTGAGGTGGTACCTCATTGTAGTTTTGATTTGCATGTATCTAATGGCTAACAGCTGTGAGCATTTCCTCATGTATCTGTTAGCTTCCTGAATATTTTCTTTGGTGAAGTGCCTGTTTATATTCTTTGGCTGTTTTTTAATTGGGTTATTGTTGAGGTTTTAATTTTAGGGATCAGACGCTGATCAGATTTGTTGTAGCCAGAACCTTTTTCCCAGTCTGTAGGTAGTCTTTTTACTCTTTTGGTCAAGTCTTTGGATGAGCAAAAGTGTTTAATTTTTAGGAGCTCCCAATCATCTAGTTTCTCTTCTGTTATTTGTGCATGGTTGCAATGTTTTATATACTGTTTATGTCATGTTTTAGGGCTCCTAGCATCGTCCCTATTTTTTGTTTCATGATATTTATCACTTCAGATTTGATATTTAGGTCTTTGATCCATTTTGAGTTAGTTTTTGGGCATGGTGTTAGGTATGGGTCTTGTTTCATTTTATTTGCAGATGGGTGTCCACTTATGCCAGCACCATTTGTTAAAGACTGTCTTTTCCCCGTTTAACAGGCTTTGGGTCTTTGTCAAATATCAGCTGTTTATATGTGGATGGATTTATGTCTGGATTCTCAATTCTGTTCTATTGGCCTATGTATCTGTTCTTGTACCAGTACCAGGCTGTTTTGATTACTATGGCAGTATAATAGGTTCTGAAATCAGGTAGTGTGAGGCCTCCCACTTTGTTCTTCTTTTTTAGTAACGTTTTGCTTATCCGGGGCCTCTTTCTCTTCCTTATGAAGTTGGTGAATTGTTTCTCCATCTCATTAAAAAATGTCATTGGAAGTTGGATCAGGATTTCATTGTATCTATAGATTGCTTTTTTTTTTTTTTTTATAGATTGCTTTGGGTACAATAGACATTTTCATAATGTTGAGTCTTCCTATCCATGAGCAAGGTATGTTTTTCCACTTATGTAGCTCTCTTTTGGTTTCTTGAAGTAGTGTCTTGTAGCTTTCTTTGTATAGGTCTTTTACATCTCTGGTTAGATTTATTTTCTTGGGGGCTATTGTAAATGGTATTGATTTCATGACTTCCTCTTTGACATATTCTTTTTATTGTGTAGAGGAATCCAACTGATTTTTGTATTTTATTTTGTATCCAGAGACTGTGCTGAACTCTTCTATTAGTTTCAGTAGTTTTCTTTTGGAGTTTTAAGGATTTCTGTGTATCTAAGATCATGCCATATGCAAAAAGAGATACTTTTACTTCTTCCTTACCAATCTGGATGCCCTTTATTTCTTTATCTAGCCTAATTGCTCTGGCTAGGACATCCAGCACAATGTTGAATAAGAGTGGTGATAAAGGGCATCCTTGTCTGTTTCACATTCTCCAGGGGAATGCTTTCAGACTCCCTCCCTTTAGGATGATGTTTGCTGTTGGCTTTGTATAAATGTCTTTCATTAGGTGGAGGGATTTTCCTTCTATTCCTATTTTGCTGAGAGTTTTTATCATGAATGGATGTTGGACTTTGTCAATTGATAAGATCCTGTGGTTCTTGTCTTTTGTTTTGTTTGTATGATGGATTACATTGTGCTTTTTTCTTATGTTAAACCATCCCTACATACTTGATATGAATCCCACTTGGTCATAGTGCATTATATTTTTGATATGTTGTTGGATTCTACTGGCTAGAATTTTGTTGAGGATTTTTGCATTTAAGTTCATGAAGGATATAGGTCTCTAATTTTCTTTTTTGTGGTGTCTTTTTTTTTTTTTTTACCTGGTTTTGGTATCAGGGATATGCTGTCTTCATACAATGAGTTTGGGAGTATTCCATCCTTTTCTATGCTCTGAAATACCTTTGCTAGTAGTGTTAACTCTTTGAAAGTTTGGTAGAATTCTCCAGTGAAGCCATCAGGGCCAGAGCTTTTTTTTTTGTTTGGGGTTTTTAAATTACGTTTTCAATCTCTTTTTTTGTTATGGGTTACTTATTTGTTCTACCTCTGTTTGTGTAAGCTTAGGTACATAGAAATTTGTCCATTTCCTCTAGGTTTTCAAATTTGTTAGAGTACAATTTTTCATAGTAATCTGATATGATTCTTTTAATTTCACTTGGGTCTGTTGTGATATCATCCATTTCATTTCTTATTCAGATTTTTTGCTTCCCCTCTTGTTTTTGTTTTGTCAGTTTGGTCAATGGTTTATCAATTTAGTTGATCTTTTCAAAGAACAAGTTTTTAGTGTCGTTAACTCTTTCATTTGTTTTTCTGTTCTCTATTTCATTTAATTCCATCCTCATTTTTATTATTTGCTTTCCTCTGGTGCCCATGGGTTTTTTTTTTTGCTGCTCTTTCTATTTGTTCCGGTTGTATGGATAAGTCTTTGATTTTGGCCCTTTCTTCTTCTTGTATGTATGCCTTTATTGCTATGAATTGATCTCTGAACACTGCTTAGGTGTGTCCCAAAGGTTCTGGTAGGATATGTTTTCATTCTCATTGGATTCTATGATTTTCTTTATTCTGTTTTTAATTTTTTGTACATCTCAGTAGTTTTTGAGCAAGGTGTTGTTCATTTTCCATGTGTTTGATTTCTTTTCCCTGCTTTGTCTGTTGTTTATTTCTACTTTTATTGCTTTCTGGTCAGAGAAGATGCTTTATAATATTTTGAAGTTTTAGATTCTGTTAAGGCTTGCTTTATGACCTAATATGTGATTTATTCTGGAGAATGTTGTATATGCTTGGAAAAGAAGGTATACTTGGCTGCTGTTGGGTGGAGTGTTTTGTATGCATCTGTGAGGTGAAGTCGGTTGATTGTGGCATTTAGATCTTCCGTGTCTTTATTGAGCTTCTTTCCGGATGTTCTCTCCTTCACTGAAAGTAGTGTGTTGAAGTCTTCTACTATTATTGTGCAGCTGTCTATCTCACTTTTCAATGTTATTAGAGTTTCTTTTATGTACCTTGAAGCCCTGTCATTGGGTGTGTAAATATTTATTATGGTCATATCCTGCTGGTATTAAAAAAATTGAACATTTAATCATTATGTAGTGTCCTTCGTTATCCTTTGTGATTGTTGTTTGCTTGATATATTTTTTTCCATCCTTTGAGTTTTAGTTTGTGTCTTTAAGTCTAAGGTGTGTCTCTTGTAGGCAGCATATAGACGGATTGTGTTTTTTTAATCCATTCTTCCACTCTCTGTCTCTTTATTGGTGCATTTAGTCCATTTACATTCATTATTATTATGGATAGGTGTGAATTTAGTGCTGTAATTTTGATGTCTCTTTTTGTGTGTCACTGACTTTCTTTTTTCCCTTTAATTTTTTGTGCTGAGTAGTGTTTCTTTATAAACTGTGGTTTTCCTTTTTTGTTGTTGTTGATTTTGTTTTTGCTGAGTATTTACGTTTTTCTTGTACTTTATTTTGATGTATAGGATTGTTAATCTCCTTTGTGGCTCCCTTTATATCTACCCCTCTTTTTCTAAGTTTCAGATAAAATTTTATCTCTGGGTATTGCCTTCACTTCCTCTCCATATGAAAGATGTATGACTACATTTTTTAGTCCCTAGTTATTGACTACTGGGTTAGTTATTGATTTAATGATTTTATCTTTTACATATTGACTACTGGGTTAGTTATTGATTTAATGATTTCATCTTTTACGTAATGACATCTCTGTTTCCCTGTTTTGAGCATTTTTAATCTTGATTTATTTTTATGATTTCTCTATATGGGTTGATATCTGGTTGCTCTGTCCTGTGTTCTAGTCTTGGTTTGATATCTGATGTTATTGATTGTCTAACTGGAGGACTCTCTTTTGTATTTCTTGTACTTTTGGTTTGATTTTTGCAAATTGTCTGAACTTCTGTTTATCTGTAAGTGTCCTAATTTAGCCTTCATATTTGAGAGTCAGTTTTGCTGTATATATGATTCTTGGCTTGCAATTTTTTTCTTTTTAAGGCTTTATATATGTCATCCCATGCCTTCTTCCCTGCATGGGCTCTGCTGAGTAGTCCGAGCTTATTTTTATTGACTCTACTCTGTAGGTGACTTTTTGTTTATCCCTAGCCACTCTGGTGGCATAGCGGCTAAGTGCTATGCCTGCTAACCAAATGGTCGGCAGTTTAAGTCTGCCAGGTGCTCCTCGGAAACCCTATGGGGCATTGCATAAGGTCGCTATGAGTCGGAATTGAATCGATAGCACCGTTTTTTTTTTTTTTTCTTTTGCCACTCTTAAAATTCTCTCTTTATCTTTGGTTTGGGGACATTTGATTTTAATATGTCTTGCTGACTTTCTTTTGCTACCTTCCTTTTGTGGAGTTCGATGTGCATCTTGGATAGATATGTTCTCATCTTTCACGCTATCAGGGAAGTTTTCTGCCAACAAACCTTCAACAATTGTCTCTGTATTTTCTATTCTCCTTCCCTGTTCTGATACTTGAATAATTCATAGGTTAATTCTCTTGATAGAGTCCCACATGATTCTCAGGTTTTCTTCATTTTTTAAAATTCTTTTATATGATTTTTCTTTGACTATATTGGTGCCAAGTGTTTTATCTTCAATCTCAGTAATTCTGGCTTCCATATCCTCAATTCTGGTGTTCTGACTTTCTACTGAGTTGTCTAATTCTGAAATTTTATTGTTAATCTTCTGAATTTCTGATAGCTGTCTGTCTATGGATTTTTGCAGCCTATTTAATTTGTCATTATGCTTTTGAATAGCCTTCTTAATTTCCTCCACTACTTTATCTGTGTGTTCTTTGGCTCGTTCTGCATTTTGCCTGATCTCTTTCCTAAACTCTTGAAGCATTCTGCATATAAATCTTTTGTATTCTACCTCTGATAATTCTAGGAAAATACCTTCATCCAGAAGATTCCTTGATTCTTTCTTTTGAGAGCTTGTTGAAGCAATCTTGGTCTGCTTTTTTATGTCATTTGATATTGACTGTTGTCTCCAATCCATCTATAAATTATTGTATTAATTTATGTTTGCTTACTATGTCCTAGCTTCTTGCTTTGTTTTGTTTTGATATGCTCAAATAGGCTGCTTGACTGAGCTAGTTTGATTATTAGTGCCTGTCGCCTGATTCTTCAGGCTGTTACCAGGTATATAAGCCCAGGAATCCATTCACTTTTCTTGCATGGGTTCAGCTCAGGTGTCCAGGTTGTCCATTACCAAGCGTGTGGTGCAGGCTCTCACCTACAGTCTTAGAGGAGCAGGGGTAATTCGTGAAGAAACAGGTATCTCGGTTCAGCAGTAGGTCACACTCTGAGCAAGGTAGGGAATTGACAACCATCCCCTGAGCATCTGCAATGAAAGCAAGTCCTTCTTCCCTACAGCACTCAGGTAGGTGGGCTCTGCAGCCAGATCATGAGCACCCTACGTTTTTGGCTGTAAGGACTGGGAGACAGTACATATCCTTGGACCCCTGTCATGGGTGGCTAGGTGGCATGGGTGGAGCTGCCAATCTTCAGGCCCCTGATGTAGGTAGGTGAGCACCCTGCTTAATAGCAAGAGCGGTGTCAAATGTTAAAAACCCACCTCTCCTCCACACAGCTGCAACAGTTGAAGTCAGACCTCAGGCACCTACAGGATTGGACTGTGCCAATGAGGGCCTAAGCTGCTGAAATGGGCCCACACAGGTCTATGCGGGGTGAAAGATATTCAAGGTCTGTGGGCCACTTATGCATGTGCCCAGGCAAAGGAGCCGCTTCTGCCCTGAGTTCCCAGCTTAGGGGAGCTGGCAATTCTTTTCCCCCATTGGTTAATTTGTTCCTTCTCCAAAGCCAGGAATATAGATCAGGGCACCCAGCAGGACCTATCTCAGGCTCAGGTAAAGCAACTGCCACTGAAGCCAGCTCAGGGGCTGGAGCAGAGGGAAGAGGGGTCAGATAAATGGGAGAGAGTTCTTCGCAAGGGGTGCTTTTTGGTCCATGAAGTAAATTAGACACAAGTACTTATCTTTTGCCAACAGCACTCTTCTTTGCTGATTCCGGAGGTGTGAGTAGATTCTGTGATTCTTGCTCTCTCTCACTGTGGAAAATGGATCCCGAGTGCCATGCCAGCCCCACCATGGTTGTGCCAGGGGATTGGGCCTACAGGGTGCCAGTTCCCACCAAGTGAGTCCCTGCAACTCCTCGCCACTTCTGAACCGTCTCTCCCTCCCGCTTCTGCTCAGTCCAATTTCTTAACTTTGCCTTTGATGTTCAGGGCTTCTAGTTTGTCTCATATATAATTGATTCACTTGTTTTTGAAGTCTTTGTTGTAAGAGGAACCACCAGAAACGTCCGAATACTCTGCTGTCTTGTCCCCTCCTCCCATCCCCAAATTTTTTCTTTTGATTGTACCCCACATAATTCTCAGGGTTTCTTCATTTTTCTTCATTCTTTTTTCTGATTTTTCCTCAATCAAGGTTGTATCCAGGTGTTTGTCTTCAATTTCTCTGATCCTGTCTTCCGTTGTTTGAAGTGAGCTTCTCAGCCCTTCTACGACACTGTCCATTTCTGGAACTTGTTGTTTATCTTGAATTTCTAATTGTTGTTTTTGTATGATTTCTACTCATGAATTTATTTTGGCATTTTGTTCCTGCATTATTCTCCTGAATTCTTTACTTTTTTGTCTGTATTTTACATGAATTTGTCTATCTTTCTCTCATTTTGGTCTGCTTTTTGCTTCAACTCTTGGATAACTCTGAATATTAGAGATTTGAATTCCCTATCAGGTAGTTCTCGTAGCTTTTCTTCTACTGGAAAGTCATCTGGTTGTTCATTTTGGATGCCTACTGGAACCATCCTGTCTTTATTATTATTATTATTATATGTTTTGATATTGTCTGCTGTCTTTGGGACATTCAGTAGTTATTTTCCTTGCTTATTAATTATAGATTTCTTTGTTTCACCTTTTTTGTTTGTTTTATTTGGTTATGTCTGAGCAGGTGGGCTATGTGTTCTTTGTTGTTTGCTCATCTGTAGGCATGATGCTTTTTACTTTCTTGTCCAATGGGCATTGCCAGTCACTCAAATATGGAGCAGCAGAGCAGGTCCAGGTGAATGGAAGGGGAAGAAATGCTCCCAGGGATGTCACTGGCATGGCTACCCAGATCAGGGAAGTGGCTCTCAAACTGCACAGTAGAGCCTGGCTAGAGGGGGCTCCCAAGCCAGAAAAAGAAAAAGAATACAAACCAGAACAGAACAAAACAAAACAAAACAAAATCAAACAAACAATAACAACAAAAAACAAAGGTCCCAGGGATCCCACCAGCATGGCAGGGTGGACCAGGTAAGCAGTTCCTTAGATGAGCAGTGCTTCACAGCCTTTCAAGAAGAAGTAATGATGTCACATGGAGCCAGGTGTTTGAGAGAAAGGAGGGGGAGGAGTTGGAAGGCAGGGGAGAAATCAAAAGAATTGAAGAAAAGTAACACTAGCAAGAAAGAAATGGCATTGAGAGAGCCCACCTATGCGGGTGGGTTAAATCCAAGTGGCACAGATCCAGAGCCAGTGCCTCTCAGCCAAAAGACTGTGGCCAGCAGGAAGTGGTGGCTGAGCAGAGGGGGGGAAGGAGGGTGGCATGTGGGAAAGTGTATATTTCTGGTTACCAGGTGTCTTGTCTCCTCTTAGGAGCTCTATGAAGCTGCTTTCCTGTACTCCGTGTCCACCACTCTTCAATGTGGGTGGAGCAAATCCACATGGCAGCACAGAGCCCACAGCTCTTGGCAGAGTGACAACAGCTAGCTAGGAATTAGCAGGGGCTGATCGGGGGGAGAAGGATGGGGGGTGAGAAAACATATATTGCTGGTTGCTGAGTGCTCTGTCACCTGCTGGGAGCTCTGTGAAGCTGCTTTTCTGTACTCCCTGTCCACCAATCTCTGACAGGAGTCCAAGATGGTGAATCTGTGCAGTGTTAGCTAATAGGGACCTCCACTTGTATCTCTCCTCGCTCTATCTTCTCTGTCAGTTTCTTATTCCATTCGGTGCTTGGCTGAGTTCTTTAAATCTTCACTTGAAACTTAGGGTTCCAGAATTTGTTCCATGTTTGTCTCCATTTTACTAATTTTTTCGAGTCTTTGCTGTGGAGGGATGGTGTGATGCTTCTGTCTACAGTGCCTTGGCTCCTCCCCCAAAATAATTTTTTATTTAAAATATCTTTTCACCCCATTATACATAGTTGTTAGGGAACCCTAGAGGCTGAAGACACCTAATTAGTACTCCACCAGTTATCAGGCCACTCCCAGTCACCTCTCCACCATGTCACTCACTTCCTGTAAATTGTTTTGCAGAGCCTCTGGAAAGCCTCAGACGGGTCCAGGTCTAACCAGCTCAGAGTGATCAGGCATGTACAGAACAAAGAAGACCAGTAGACAATCCCAGTCCACCATGCATGCACAATAACACAAGAGAACTCATGTTAAGGAATGAAAAGACTAATGTCAAGGAACCAAAATCACTGGACATGTCATCTTCAGTAACTGAGCCCATTTCAAAAGCAAAGAGTCTGTCGGCCACTTCTGTGCCGAGTCTTAGCCCTGCCTCATAACAAATAATCAATAGAAACTATGAATAGTTAAAACTTCCTGATTTTGCCCATTGCCTTCCTCCACCCCTATATGAATATGTATAGTTATGAAATGTGAATGCTTCCTCAAACTGAGGAACTCAATCTGAGGTTGATCCCTCTGAGTTTCTGCTTGCTAATCTGCAAAATAAACTCTTTTTTCCTCTCACGACGGGCTTCTGAGATTTTGGCTTCTTGTACACTGGGCACAGACCCATTGGTCTGGTTTCATATTCTCCCCTTCATTCATTAACTCAGCAAATAAATTCTGGACAAATATTAGGTATCAGGCACAAAAAATAGGTATGAGAATATGACAGTGAGCAAGATACGAGAAAAGTCCCTTCCATCTCAAAGTTTACATTCTAGTGAGAGATATACAATAAATAAGTAGACAAATTATACAATGGCAAGCAATTATAAGTGACAGGAAGAAAATTAACATAGAATAAGAGGCTAGAGAGTGAGGGTACTGTTATTTTAGATAGGACGATCAGGGAAACTCTTTTAGAGGTAGTGACAATTGAGCAGGTTCCAGAATAAAGTGAGGAAATTAATCATGCAAAGATCTTGGGGAAGAACATTTCAAGCAAGGAACAACAGCAAAAAAAACCATTGCCCTTGAGTTGATTCCAACTCATAGTGATCCTAGAGTACAGAGTAGAACTGGCCCATATGGTTTCCAAGGCTGTAAATCTTTACGGAAGCAGACTGCCACATCTTTTTCCTGTGGAGCTGCTGGTGGGTTTGAACTGCCAGCCTTTTGGTTACTAGCTGAGCACTTAACCACTGCCCTACCAGGGCTCCTAAGCAAGGAAATAGCAAGGGTAAAGCCCCTGAGGCAGGAGTAGGCCAGGGGGCAGCAGAAAGGGTACCATCGCTGGCATACAGTGAGAGATGAAAAAAGTGATAGGCAAAGAAATGGGAGGAGAAGCCAGGGGCTAGATCAGGTAGTCTTGTAGGCTAAAGAAGGACTTTGGATTTAAGCGTTATGAGACGTCCTTGGAGGGTGTATCTGTTTTTGAGGTCTGCCATAGCAGAGTACCACAAACTAGATGGCTTATAAGAGCAGAAATGCATTGTCTCACAGTTCTGTAGGGTAGAAGTCTGAAATCAGGATGTTGATTCCTTCTGAGAGCTCTCCGGGAGAAAATGTCCCATGCTTCTCTCCTAGCTTCTGGAAACTGCCAGTGATTCTTGGCGCTCCTTACTCCAATCTCTGCCTGTTCTCACATGGCTATCTTTCCTCTGTATCTGTGTCTTTTCTCTTTTATAAAGACACCACTCATATTGAATTAGGATCCATCCTACTCCAGTGTGACCTCATGTTAACTGATAACATTTTCAGAGACCCTATTTTTAAACAAGATCACATTCACAGGTTCTGGGGGTTAGGGTCTCAACATATCTTTTGGGGGACACAGTTTAATCCATAACAGAGGGTTTTGTTCAGGAAAGTAACACAATCTGACTTATTTTTTTAATTGACATATATTTCACATAACATAACATTCACACTTTAAAGCATAAGATAAAGTGGTTTTTAGTATATCCACAAGCAACCATCCCCAAACCAAAAAACCAAACCCGTTGCTGTCAATTTGATTCTATATGACAGAGTAGAGCTGCCCCATGGGGTTTCCAAGGACTGGCTGGTGGATTTGAACTGCCAACATTTTGGTTAGCAGCCAAGCTCTTAACCACTGTTGCACCAGGCTCCAAACCACCATCACCACTATACAGTTCCAGAACATTTAATCACACTAAAAAGTAACCCTTTAATGGTACTCAATCCCCCTTCTCCCTTAGGCCCTGGCCGTCACTATACTTTCTTTACGTGTTTGCATATTCGGACTTTTCATATAAATAGAATCATATAATTTTGTGTTTGGCTTCTTTCATTTAGTGTAATGTTTTCAAGATCCACCATGTTGTATCAGTCTTCATTCCTTTTATGGTTGAATGATGTCCTATCGTATAGACATACCACATTTTGCTCACCCTTTCTTCAGTTGGTAGATATTTGGATTAGTTCACATTTTTTGGCTATTAGAAATAATACTGCCATAAACATTTGTGTAGAAGTTTTTGTGTGGAAATGTTTTCATTTCTCTTGGGTATTTACACACTGTTCTTATATAAGAGAGGAGAAGAGACACAGAGATACAGAGGTAAGACATCTAGGAGTGGAATTTCTGGTTCATATGATAACTCCATCTCTAACCTTTTGAGGAACTACCAGTTTTCCAATGTATGAGAATTCCGGTTCCTCCATATCCTTGCCAACACTTGTTATTTTCCAAGTTTTTTATTACAGCCATCCTAGTGGTTGTGGGAGCCCTGGTGGTGCAGTGGTTAAGAGCTCAGCTGCTAACTGAAAGGTCGGTAGTATGAATCTACCAGCCACTCCTTGGAAACCTTATGAAGCAATTCTACTCTGTCCTAAAGTGTTGCTATGAGTTGGAGTCAACTCGATAGCAACGGGTTTAGTGAGTATGAGTCCCTGGGTGGTGAAAATGGTTAAGCACTGAACTACTAACCAAAGGTTGGCAGTTTGTACCCACCTAGAGACACCTTGGAGGAGAGGCCCAGGAATCTACTTCTGAAAGATCACAGCCTTGAAAACCCTATGGAGCTCAGCTCTCCTCTGCAACACATGGAATCACCATGAGGCACTCTATTGGATGCCAACTGGTTTTAGTGAGTGTGAAATAGTATTTTGTTGTGGTTTTGAATTGCCTTTTCCTGATGACTAACGGAATTGAGCATCTTTTCATGTATTTATTGGACATTGGTTTATCTTCTATGGAGAAATATCTATTCATATCTTTTGCCTATTTTTTAATTGGGTTATTTGTCCTTTTATTGTTGAGTTACAAGAGTTATTTATAGATTTCAGATTATAGACTCTTGTGAAATATATGATTTGCAAATATTTTCTTCCATTTTTTGGATTGTCTTTTCACTTTTTTGATAGCATTCATTGAGGTACACAAGTTTTTAATTTTTATGAAGTTCAATTTCTCTTTTTTTGTTGTTGCTTTTGATGTCATATTTAAGAGACCATTGCCTTATCCAAGATCATGAAGACTTATACTTACATTTTCTTCTAAGAGTTTTGTAATTTTAGGTCTTTGATCTATTTTGAGTTAATTTTAAAAAATGATGTGAAGTAGGGGTTGAACTTCATTCTGTTGCAGGTTGTGTAGTAGCACCACTTGTTGAAAAGACTGTTCTTTCCCCATCAAATGGACTTGCCACCCATGTCAAAATCAGTTCGGCTACTGATGTAGGTAGAAGTTTATTTATGGACTCTCTAGTCTATTTTATTATCTCTGTTTATCTTTATGCCAGTATCACACAGCCTTGATTACTGTAGGTTTGTAGCAAGTTTTGAAACTGGGAAGTGTGAGTCCTCTAACTTCATTCTTTTTTTTTCATGGTTGTTTTGGTTGTTCTGGTTCCTTTACAGTTCTGTATGACTTTTAGGATGAGCTTATCTATTCCTGCAAAAAAGCCAATTGGAATTTCTTATGTTTTAAAGGTAAATCTATGGATGTTTTGCAGATGACACAACCTTGCTTGCTGAAAGTGAAGAGGACTTGAAGCACTTACTGATGAATATCAAAGATCACAGCCTTTAGTATGGATTACACCTCAACATAAAGAAAGCAAAAAATCCTCAGAACTGGGCCAGTAAGTAATATCATGCTAAACAGAGAAAAGATTGAAGTTGTCAAGGATCTCATTTTACTTGGATCCACAATCAACATCCGTGGAGGCAGTAGTCAAGAAATCAAAAGATGCATTGCATTGGGCAAATCTGCTGCAACAGACCTCTTTAAAGTGTTGAAAAGCAAAGATGTCACTTTGAAGACTAAGGTGTGCCTGACCCCAGCCCTGGTGTTTTCAACCACCTCATATGCATGTGAAAGATGAACAATGAATAAGGAAGACGGAAAAATAATTGTTGCCTTTGAATTATGGTGTCAGAAAAGAATATTGAATATTCCATGGGCTGCCGAAAGAATGAACAAATCTGTCTTGAAAGAAATATAGCCAAAATGCTTCTTAGAAGCAAGGATGGTGAGACTTTGTCTCACATACTTTAAACATATTATTAGGAGGGATTAGTCCCTGGAGAAGGACATCGTGCTTGGTTAAAGTAGAAGGTTGGTGAAAAAGAGGGAGACCCTCAATCAGATGGGTGACACAGTGGCTGCAACAATGGTATCAAGCATAACAATGATTTTGAGGGTGGTGCAGGAAAAAAAAAAAAAAAAGCAGGACCAGGCAGTGTTTTGTTCTGTTGTATGTAGATTCGCTATGAGTCAGAACTGACTCGACAGCACCTAACAACAACATGATGGATGTTTTTGGAGAATGTATCGTAGACAGGCATGAGTGAATCAGAAAAACCAGGTGAAAAATAATGTTGACTTTGAACAAGGTACTAGCCATGGAATTGATAAGGAGAGATTGAATTTTGAAGGTATGACTCCCTAGGTTCAAAGATGGATTGTATGTGGGGTACGAGCAAGGACTGTGAATGAAGAAGAGAAGAGATCTGAACATTAATCATGAATACTCCAACTTTTAGAGGCTGGAAAGGGAAGATAGGCTAACAAAAGAGACAGCAGATAGTAGGAAAACCAGAAGAGTATGTGTGGTTTTTTGAATGTGAAGGGAAGAAAATGTTTGACAATGGAGGGCATTATTAAGTGTGTCACAAACTGTAAAATGAGGACTGAGAATTGTGCACTGGAGGTCATTGAGGAATGTAGTCTCAACAGCAGTCAGGACAAAAGATTGGAGTGGGTTTGAGAACAATATGAAGTACAATCAGAAGACACAAGGACTCTTTTTTCTTATTTTGTTTTACTTATATGGAAATTTTCAAACATGAAAGTAAGAATAGAGATTTCTACTTCTAATCAAATAGAATGACAAGGACCGGATTTACTCTCTTGCGTGAAACAATTTAAAAATGGACAAAATATATGAAAGAGTAGTTTGAAAGAGGCAAGAAACAAATGAGGTGAGCCCTATGACTGCCCAAGTTTACTGCTTTGAGAGAATTTTCAGGCCTCAGCACAGGGAGGCAGAACCTAGGCAGAGCACAATGGACTCCTTGAGTTGAGAAGATGGACCTGAGAGTCCAGGGAGATCTAGGTGGCTAGAGTGCAAAGGACAGACTACCAGAGAGGAGAAAACTTCACAGAGAGAGAATTTGAGAGATTTGTAGAAGGGCCCCTTAAGTATTCAGCTGAGTACTCATCAGCACATGTGTATGAGGAAAGAATCACTTAACAGGATTAGAGGGAACTGCCTGGCACTCACACAGCACCAGGAATAGTGCCTATTCCCGCCATCCAGACTGGAAAACCTCAAGATTCAGATGCCATTTGGTATACTATACAGAAGGTTTTGCCTCAGTAATGGATTCTAATTAACCATAGACTAAGTACTGCTCTGGTCCTGCAAGACCTGCGAAGATCAAACCATTGCAAAGTTGCTTAACAATGTTTAAGGACAAAGCTCAAGGATATTTATAGGAATACAATAATATCCAGTATCCTTCCAAGTAAAAGTCACAACGTCTAGCACTCAATCACAAATTACCAGACATGCAAAGAAGCCAGAATATACTACCTATAATGAACCCCTTTTCATTGCCTTCGAGTCGACTCCGACTCATAGCGACTCTATAGGACAGAGTAAAACTGTCCCGTAGAGTTCCCAAGGAGCTCCTGGTGTATTTGATCTGCCAACCTTTTGGTAAGCAGCTGTAGCACTTAACCACAGGGTTTTTACCTATAATGAAGATATGAAATAATCACACAAAACTAACCCAGAACTGATACAGATGTTAGAATTAGCAGGCAAAGACTTAAAAGTTAATGTAATTGTATTCCATATGCTGTAAAAAGTTAAGTGGAGACATGGAAGATACAAAAATATTCAAATCAAACTTAGAGAGAGGAAAACTACAATATCCAGATGAAAAGTATACTGGATGAGATTAATGGAAGATTAGACATTGCAGAAGAAAACATTCATGAACTTGAAGACATAACAATGGAAACTATCTAAAATGAAACACAGCGAGAAAAAGGAATAATAAAAAAATGAACAGAGTACCAATGAGCTTTGGGATAACTTCAAGTGACCTAATATAAATGTCTTTTTCTTCAAAAAATATTTGGAGAAATAATAATAGCCAAATTTTTTTTCTAAATTTAATGAAAACTATATTCAAATTCAAAATGTTGAACAAACCCCAGGTACAAGAAATATAAGGAAAACTACACCAAGGCACATCATGATTAAACTAGTGATAAAGAGAAAATCTTAAAAGCAGGCAGAGTTTGAAAAGACATGTTACATGAGGCAGAAAAAAAGATAAGGGTGACAACCAATTTCTTGCCAGGAGTGATCCAAGTGAGAAGACAGTAGAGCAACACTTTGAAAGTTTTGAAAGAAAAGAAAAATAACTGCCCAGAATTTTGTACCCAGCAAAACTATCTATCAATTAGGAAAGTGAAATTAAGATTTTTTCAGACATACAGAAGCTGAAAGAATTTGTCACTAGCAGACCTAGTAAAGTTAGTCCTTCAGATAGAAGAAAGGTGATACCGGTTGGAAACGTAGATCTACATAAAGAAATGAAGAGCACCAGAAATGGTAACTACGTGGGTAAATATGCAAATATAAATATTTAAATTTCTTTAAAAGATAATTGACTATTTGAACATAAATAATAACATGTAAAAGTAAACTGTGTGGTAAATAGAAAGAGGTTGGGAGGAGAGAAACAGAAGCATGCTATTTTTTGGTTCTTATTTTTATTTTTGCTTCTTATACTATACATGGAAACCCTGGTGGCAGAGTGGTTAAGTGCTACGGCTGCTAACCAAAAGGTGAGCAATTAAAATCCACCAGGCACTCCTTGGAAACTCTATGGGGCAGTTCTACACTGTCCTAGAAAGTTGCTTTGAATTGGAATTGACAGCAAGGGCTTTTTTTTTTTTTAATACTATACATGGAGTAGTATAATATCACTTGAAGATAGACTGAGGTAAATTAAAGATGTATACTGTACACTCTAAAGCAACCACAAAAATAAAAAAATGGAATTATAGCTAATGAGTTAACAAAGGAGATCAAATGGAATCATAAAAAATATTCAGTTAAATGAAACAAAAGTCAAGAAAAGATGAAAAAAGTACCAAAGATTTTATGGAACAAACTGAAAATTTATATATTTGAACCCAACCATATCAATAGCCACATTAATGTAAATGGTCTAAATTTAAAGGTAGGGATTTTCAGTTGGATAAATTGGCAAGACCCAGCTATGTGCTGTCTACAAGAAACATACTTTAAATACAAGGACAGCAACAGATTAACAGTAAAATAATGAAAACTATATACCATTCTAAATTCCTTCAAAAGAGTGGCGATACTAATATCAGACAAAATACATTTCAGAGCAAAAAATGTTACCAGGGATAAAGAAGTTCATATAATTCCAATCTAAAATTTATCTAGAAGACATTCAATAAGGATAGAAAGCCAATAAGGCGATATGCGATTTGAACAACATTATCTGTCAAATTGACCTAACTGAGAATCATAGAATATTTAATCTGACAACAGAATACACATTCTTCTCAAGTATGCATGGAACATACACTACCATAGACAATAACCTGCCCCATAAAATAATTCCAAATAAATTTTAAAAGATTCAATCCATTGAAAGTATGTTCTATAAGTACAACGGAATTAAGTTAGAGATCAGTGACAGATCACTAAAAAATCCTCAAATATTAACAATCTAAACAACAAACTCTAAGTAAGACATGGGTCAAAGAAGAAATCAAAAGGGAAATGAGAAAGTATTTTCAACTAAATAAAAATGAAAAGACATCATATGTAAGATGTTAAGATGCCACTAAAATAGTACTTAGGAGGAAGCTTATAGATTTAATGTATATCTCTATCTCTATCTCTATCTCTATCTCTATCTCTATCTCTATCTCTATCTCTATCTCTATCTCTATCTCTATCTCTATCTCTATCTCTATCTCTATCTCTATCTCTATCTCTATCTCTATCTCTATCTCTATCCCTCTCTATCATCTCTATCTCTATATCTATATCTGTATCATCTATATATAATTTTATTTATTTTGTTGTTACTGTTGAAAATGTACACAACAAAACATACAAGATGACTTCAGGTTTATATTTTTGGTTTAAGGTTGAAAGATTATCTCAGGGCAATAGTTTCAGGGGTTCATCCAGCCTTCATGGCTCTAGGAGGTCTGGAGTCCATGAGAATTTGAAATTCTGTTCTGTACTTTTCCCATTTGATTAGGATTCTTCTATGGAATCTTTGATGAAAATGTTCAGTAATGGTACCCGGGCACAATCCAGTTCTTTTGGTCTCATGGCAAAGGAGACAGTTGTTCATGGAGGCAATTAGCCACACATCACTACATATACTTAAAGGGTGATAAGGGAACATTAAGAACAATTTTATGCCAATAAATTTAACAAATTAAGTGAAATAGACAATTCTTTAAAAGACAGAAACTAAGAAGCTCAGTCAAAAAATACATAACCTGAATAGCCTTATTTATTAGATTTTTAGTTAAAAATTTTCTCACAAAAACTTCAGGCCAAGATGAATTCACTAGTGAATTTTTACCAAACAATTTTTTTCTTTCTTTTTTTTTATTGTTGTTTAGATGAAAGTTTATACAGCAAATTAGTTTCTCATTAAACAATAAATACACAAATTGTGACACTGATTGCCAACCACGTGATGTGTCAACACTCTCCCCTTTTCGACTTTCGGCTCCCCATTTCTGTTCATCCAGTTTTCCTGTCCCTTCCTGCCTTCTTATCTTTGCTTTTGGGCTGGTATTTAGTCTCATATACATGGTTGAACTATGTGTGTTATTGTTTATTTTATACCAAAAACAAAAACTAAACCCATTGCTGTCGAATCCATTCCAACTCACAGAGTACAACTACCTCATAGGGTTTCCAAGGAGTGGCTGGCTGGTGGATTCAAACTGCCGACTTTTGGTTAGCAGCTAAATGCTTAACCACTGTGACACCAGGCCTGTCTAATCTTTGGCTGAAGGACGAACTTCAGGACTTTCAGTATTGAGTTAAAAGGGTATCCAGGGGCCATACTCTCAGGGTTTCTCCAGTCTCTGTCAGACCAGTAAGTCTGGTCTTTTTCTGTGAGTTTGAATTTTGCTCTATGTTTTTCTCCAGCTTTGTCTGAGATCCTATACTATGATCCCTGTCAGAGCAGTCAGTGGTGGTAGATGGGAACTACCTAGTTGTGCTAGACACAGTCTGGTGGAGGCTGTGGTAGTTGTGGTCCATTAGTCCTTTGGACTAATCTTTCCCTTGTGTCTTTGGTTTTCTTCATTCTCCTTTGCTCCAGACAAGGTGGGACCGGTAGATGTGACTTAGATGGCTGCTCACAAATTTTTAAGACCTCCAATGATACTCATCATTCGTTTAGGATGTAGAACATTTTCTTTATAAAGTATATTATGCCAGTTGAGCTAGATGTCCCGCGAGATAATGTCCCTAGGCCTCAGCCCAGTAATTTGTTTCCTCAGGCAGTGTCTTATTCATCTAGTGCTGCTATAACAGAAATACCGCAAGTGAATGGCTTTAACAAATAGAAATTTATTCTATCACTGTCTAGTAGGCTACAAGTCCAAATTCAGTGTGTCAGCTCCAGGGGAAGGCTTTCTTTCTCTGTCAGCTCTGGAGGAAGGTCCTTGTCATCAGTCTTCCCTTGGTCTGGGAGCATCTCAGTGCAGGAACCTCAGATCCAAAGGACACACTCTGCTCCTGATGCTGCTTTCTTGGTGGTATGAAGTCCCCAACTCTCTGCTTGTTTCCCTTTTGTCTCTTGAGAGATAAAAGCTGGTGCAGGCCACACACCAGGGAAACTCCCTTTATATTGGAGTTGGGTGTTACAATCCCACCCTAATCCTCTCTAACACAAAATTACAATCACAAAATGGAGGACAACCACAGAATACTGGGAATCATGGCCTCAGCAAGTTGATACACACATTTTTTTTTGATACACACATTTTTGAGGGGACATAACTCAATCCATGACAGGCAGGTTCGATGTGTCTATGAAGATTCTACGACTTTGCCTTGGTCAAGTTGTGCTGACTTCCCCAGTATTGTGTACTGTCTTATTCTTCACCAAAGTTACCTTTTATCTATCATCTAGTTAGTGTTTTCCCTCCCCATTTCTCTGTCCTCGTAACCATTAAAGATTGTTTGTTTCTGTATGTAAACCTTTTCTTCAGTTTTTATAATAGTGATCTCATACAGTACTTGTCCTTTTTGTGATTGGCATATTTCAATCAGCATAATGTCTTCCAGATTCATCCATGTTGTGAGATGTTTTGCAGATTCATCATTGTTCTTTATCATTGCATAGTATTCCATTGTGTGTGTGTGTACCATAGTTTGTTTATCCATTCATCTGTTGATAGACACTTAGGTTGTTTCCATCTTTTTGCTATTGTGAATAATGCTGCAATAAATGTGGGTGTGCTTGTGTCTATTCGTATGACACTCTTATTTCTCTAGGATATATTCCTAGGAGTGAGATTGCTGGATCATACGTTATTTTTATTTCTAGCTTTTTAAGGAAGTGCCATATATGTCCAAAATGGTTGTACCATTTTACATTCCCACCAGCAGTGCGTAAGAGTTCCAGTGTCCTCGCAGCCTCTACAATACTTGTTATTTTCTGTTTTTTCTTTATTAGTGCCTGTACAGTTGGGGGTGAGAATTTTGTAGTTTTGATTTGCATTTCTCTAATGGCTAGTGGGAAACCCTGGTGGCATAGTGGTTAAATGGTATGGCTGCTAACCAAAGGGTTGGCAGTTCAAATCCGCCAGGCGCTCCTTGGAAACTCTATGGGGCAGTTCTACTCTGTCCTGTAGGGTTGGTATGAGTCGGAATTGACTCGACGGCAAGGGGGTTTGCTTTTGGGTTTTTAATGGCTAGTGATCGCAAGCATTTCCTCATGTGTCTTTAAGCCACCTGAATGTCTTCTTTGGTGAAGTATCTGTCCACATCCTTTGCCCATTTTTTAATTGAATCGTCTTTTTATTGTAGAAGTGTTGAATTTTCTCATAGATTTTAGAGATGAGACTTTTGTTGGATTTGTCATAGTCAAAAAACTTTTTTTGCCAGTCTGTAGGTTCTCTTTTCACTCTTTTGTTGAAGTCTTTTGATGAGCGTGTGTGTTTAATTTTTAGAAGATCCCACGTTTCTAGTTCATCTTCAGGTGTTTGTGTATTGTTAGTTCTGTTTGTATCATATTTATGCTGCATATTGGGGCTCCTAGCATTGACCATATATTTTCTTTCAGGATCTTTATACTTTTAGGTTTTATATTTAGGTCTTTGATCTATTTCGAATTAGTTTTTGTGTAAGGTGTTCTGTTTCAGTATTTTACAGATAGACGTGTAGTTTTGCCAGCACCATTTGTTCAAAAGGCTGTCTTTTCCCCATTTAATGGACTTTGGACCTTTGTCAAAGATCAGGTGACTGTAGGTAGACGGATTTACATCTGGGTTCTTGGTTCTGTTCCATTGATCAATGTGTCTGTCTTTGTACCAGTACCAGGCTCTTTTGACTACCTTAGCTGTATAGTAGGTTCTGAGGTCAGGTAGTGCAAGGCCTTCTTCTTCAGTAATACTTCACTTATCTGAGGCTTGTTTCCTTTCCATACAAAGTAAATGATTAGTTTTTCCACCTCCTTAAGAATGCTGTTGGTATTTGCACCAGGGTTGCATTGTATTTATAGATTGTTTTGGGTAGAATTGACATTTTCACAATGTTGAGTTGAACTATCTATGTGTATGGTATGTTTTTCCATTTATATAGGTTTCTTGCAATAGTGTTTTGTAGTTTTCTTTGTACAGCTCTTTTACATCTTTGGTTAGATTTATTCCTAAGTATTTTATTTTTTTAGGGGCTATTGTAAATGATATTGCTTTTCTGATTTCCTTTTTGTAGTTCTCTTTATTGGTGTATAGGAATCCAACTGATTTTTGTATGTTGATCTTGTATCCTGCCAATCTGCTCCATCTTTCTATTAGTTCCAGTAGTTTTCTTGAGGAGTGTTTTGGGTTCTCTGTGTATAGTATCACATCATCTGCAAATAGGGATAGTTTTACTTCTTTCTCACCAATTTGAATGCCCTTTATTTCTTTTTGTTGCCTTATTGCTCTAGCTAAGTCTTCTAGTACAGTGTTAAATAGAAGTGCTAATAAAGACCATCCTTGTCTTTTTCCTGTTCTTGGGGGAATATTTTCAGCCTTTCTCTGTTGAGAATGATGTAGGCTGTTGATTTTGTATTATGTTGAGAAATTTCCCTTCTCTTCCTATTTTTTGAGAGTTTTTATCAGGAATGAGTGTTTCACTTTATCGAATCCCTTTTCTGCATCAACTGAGATGATCATGTGATTCTTTTGTTTTATTTATGTGGTTGATTACATTGATTAGTGTTCTAATGTTGAATCATCCTTGCATACCTGGTATGAATCTCACTAGGTTGTGGTGTATTATTTTTTATACGATCCTGAATTATATTGGCTAGAATTTTGTCAAGAAATTTTGCAAGCATCCAGATACTAAAGGTCATGTACTGTATAATTTCATTTACATTGCATTCTTTAAAAAAGGCAAAGCTATACGTAGAAAAATCAGATCTGTGATTGCCAGGGCTGTAAAGGGTCATGAAGGAATTTTGGAGGTGATGGAAATGTTCTTGATTGTGGTGGTAGTTACACAACTATATTTATTTGTCAAAGCTCATGAAACTGTACTTAAGAGGGGTGCATATTATTTTTGTACATTATACCTTTATAAACTGAACTTAAAATATAATAAAGGTTAAAAAAAAAAGACAAAAAAACAACAAAAAAACGTGGATGCAGAGAGATCGGTAAGGAGACTGAAAAGAGATGAGGTTTAAAATAGGGCAAAGATTGCTGAATAATAGACACATGGGTTTAAGAACTATCGTCTTTGGAATCAGACAGACTTGAGCTTGAATATTGGCCTTCCCATATACTAGTTATGTGGTTTAAGCAAATTACTTAACCTCTGTAGGTCTGTTTGCTAATCTGTTAACTGGGGATGATAATAATAATAGCGCACATTTATGTGCCTACTACAGTGTCTAGAGAAGAGATAATTATATCTGCATAGTGTTTCAGAGGTAAAAGTGGTAAGATATGGTGATTAATTGGTTCTTGGAAGTCAGAGAATAGAAGGAGGCAAGAGTGATATTTACATAGGGACACAATAGAGGGCCCTGGGTAGAATGGGAGAAAAATGTAGAACAAAACTCAAATTCACAAAGAAGACCAGACTTAATGGACTGATAGAGACTGGAGGAACCCCCAAGACTATCTCCAGAAGACACTCTTTTAACCTGGAACTGAAGCCACTCCCAGAGGTCACCTTTTAGCCAAATAATATTGGCCTAAAAAATAAATAGCACCTGGGAAGAATGTGCTCCTTTAAACAATCAACTATATGAGACCAAAAAAAAAATTTTATACGAAAGTAAAGATGAGAACACAAAGAGGGGCAGGCAGGGAAACTGGATGTATGGAAATGGGGCAGACAGGGTGGAAATGACACATTGCAGGGATCGTAACCCATGTTATGGAACAATTTGTGTTTGAACTGTTGAATGGAAATCTAATTTGCTGTGTAAACTTTCCCCTAAAACACAATAAAATATTTAAAACAAAACAAAACAGTGACTTGCAAGTCCTGATTTGGATGATTGTGTTCCACCAGCTGACATACAGACTTGGAGGGCAGACAATGAGCTCAAGTTTAAAGATTAAAGAACGGCTCTGACAGATGCCTTGGAGAGATTTCCACCAAGCTGCTCAGTTAATGTGAAAGGCCACAGCCCATATTGATCTCACTTTTAAAGCAAAGACATTTTTTAAAAAGTCACAACATAAAAGACGAGTTATGTTTTAATTCAGGCTCATGTTGAATATCTTTGGAGTCCCCACTGGTTGTCTAAAGGTTAATTTTACAGGGTTGATATGCAAGCCACCTCTTGTTACCATAACTCCTTATGTCTTAGTGCCTGGCATATGGTAGGCACTCAAGTATTTGCTGAATGAATCTGTTGAATATTCTATCTTTCCAAAGTATTGGAGGCTTCAGGAGGCCTTGGACTCTGGCTGGATATAGGTGGGCTCCAAATGCAAATTCTGAGAGATATACTGCATGACTGGAGACCCCTTTAAACTTATGGTGCCTGATGGAAGGATAGGAAGAGCTGGGCTGCTTGCTACTTGGTTTTGGTGACTTTGCATTCCACCGCTGATTTCTTTTTATCGTTTCTTCCAAAAAGTCTCTCTTAAATCCAGCTACGGTGTTCCCTTACGGAGTCACTGCATTTTCTTTCATTGCACTAACAGTTGGAACCACGCAGGAAAGACCTAAACCTTTTCAAAAAAGTGTTTTGTTTTGTTTTTTTCAGTTTTCTTTTGTGATATTAGCAACAAGGCCTGGAAGCGTCACAGGGAGCATAGATGGTTTATGGCGGAAGTCATTTTAGTCTATGTTACCAGCTCAGTTAGTCTTGGGCACCAAAGTATTATGTTCCCAATCTTACAGGAGCCTGTGCATTCAATTAAAATGTGGTGTGACTTTCTGAACAGCACCAGTTAGAATGACTGCATTCCCTGAACTCGGTTGGGCAGGATGGCACATGTCCTAAAAGTTCCTGTAGTTTCTTATTAGCAGCTATTTCTCACCATCCATAATCCAAGAAAGCAGTCCCCATTCTGTGATCATTATTTCGTCTGCGGACCGTTGACACTCGCTGTGTGCTTTCTCAACATCCTGTGTATGGAGCAGGTTGGGTTTGAATGTCATCGCTTTTGAGCAAATTTGAAAATAAGTGGGTTTGTAGGAGTCAGAATGAGAGGAGTAGCTGGTCTAGTGAGAGCAGTGGGAAGCTAACGGACTGTAGGAGGGGTGAGTCATCACTGCTCTGAGCTTCAGAAACAGCTCAACCCGGCCAGCTGTGGACACTTGCTTCACCATTTTAGCAAGTGAATCTCTCCATACTCCCCCAAATGGGGTTGGCAGGAATGGGTTGGGAAGTTCTAAATAGGATACTCCAGGTTTAGAAACCCTATCTTAGCATCTCAGTTCCACTCAGGGACTGGTGACGAGAGACCCTGAATGAAGAGCCACCAAGATGACGAGGTTGGAATACACAGAATCTCACTCTTTCTGGTATAGTAAAGCTGCAGAACCTGATGAAATTGTATACTCAAAACATTCCTAACACTTCCTCACTTCTCTCAGTTCAGACCAACAAAAAGTTCACAGGTTTATTTATGCACCACACCCTTAAATGTGTTAGAAGGAAAGAGTTCATAATAAAAAGAAGCCAAAACCAGAGACATAAGCAATGTGGTTAGGTTCCACTCCTACCACCCTAAGACTAGTGATGTCACTGGAGAGAAGCACAGAGATGTCAGACATGTAGAGGAAGAGAAGGTAAGTAGTTCTAGATAGGATCAACCATTCAGTATAACAAGGGTATTTTTAAGCAGGAATTGTCTAGACAGACTCCAGGATCTTAGTCCCCTGACGGACTCTGTGGCCCATGATCTTGGTGAGGCTACAATTTAGGTTCCAAAAAGGGAGAAGATTGACCTCCCTCTTCACTTATCATTTTAGTGTCCCTTATAAGGACACCACATTGTCACTCCCCTCATGGTTGAAGGGCTTTACTGCAAAAGGTCCTCAGCTTCTGGGCAAATGCAGTGAAGTGAGGATGCTTTACAGATGCCTGTGGTGACATCTTCAAGTTTAGGTATTTGCTCTTGGGATCCTGTTGTCGAACACTGAGAAACTAAGTAGGCTTCAGTACCATCATGTCTCGACCCACCCTGTCATAGAGATAGATAGAAGCAAAATGTCAAGATATTGTTAAGCCATTTGGTTGTCCCATGTATCCATTTAATTTTTTTTTTCCTCTCCCAGATGGGACCACATGGCAACTTTCAGAAAAATACTTTTCACAGAACCAAGATGTCCTTGACTGAAGTGACCCTTGGGACCTAGGACACCAGGCAACACCTAGCACGCACATGAGAAAAATCAGCAAAATTGGCTTTATGAGGCTCACAACTTATTACTTGTGGAAATTACAATGTGACAAACCCCAGGTCTCCTCTTCTGAGACAGGTCCTCAGGTCTGGGACAAGGAGAGGGAAGGGATTAGCTGCGCATCAAACTCCCTTGTGTTGCCTGGTGTCCTAGGTCCCAAGGGTCACTTTAGTCAAGGACATCTTGGTTCTGTGAAAAGTATTTTTCTGAAAGTTGCCATGTGGTCTCATCTGGGAGAAGAAAAAAAAATTAAATGGATACATGGGACAACCAAATGGCTTAACAATATCTTGACATTTTGCTTCTGTTCTATCTCTATGACAGGGTGGGTTGAACAGGTAGTAAAAAAGACAGTGATAATCACATGCAGTATTCCTTCTTCTATTTCTAGAATCTATGATCATTATGCAAATATTCCTCCAGAACACAACTAAACATCATTGCTTTATGCTTGTTGTTAGGTGCTGTCGAGTTGATTTTGACTCATAGCGATCCTATTTGACAGAGTAGAACTACCCCATGGGGTTTCCTAGGCTGTAATCTTTATGGGAGCAGATCACCAGGTCTTTTTTCTGCAGAGCTGCTGGGTTGGTTTGAACTGCCAACCTTTCGGTTAGTAGGTGAGCACTTAACTGCTGCATCACCAGCACTCTTTGTTTTACCCTTAGCATCACAGATGTTTGGTGCAAGGATTTGAAATGTGGGTAACTCTACTGTAGCGACTCCTGAATACACTGAAAAGAAAAAAAGTTTAGCAATAAACTGTGCTGTTTACTGCTAATAACTAAAGTCTGTTCCTGAAATGCATGGATAGCAGAGGACATGGGATATAAGAAAAATCTACCAGGACCTCTTTCATCCCATTAAGTGCCAAGCAAGGTTTGGTTCAACTAATCTGGCTTGCATGGTGGGTACACTCTTCATTCCTTCACCTCTCCATGGGTGCCCTGCCTGGATTTGTGCTGCAACCTTACAACTACACATTCAAATTTTAGGTAACAGCTTAAAGTCAGACAGGTAGTTTCGTAAAGAAAATCCTCTCTTAAACTAAAATGTAATTAAGACTATGATATTCATTCATTAATTCATTCATTCAACTAATGTTTATTGTCTACCGTATACACTACTTGTTAGGCATTCACTTCTTCTAGGTGTTGAATATTAGACACCATGTTGAAAAAACCCAAAAATATATCTCTCTCATTTTGGCTGGAGGGAATGAGGGCTTTGATCGCCTCCTCTATCCAGGTGTTGTTTCCTTTTATTCATAAAGATGGCTGAAGGCTTCTCGGAACAGAGCTTTGTCATCTCAAGAACAGCTTTTATTAGAGCAACTCTGTTAACTTGTTCCTTTCTCCTCATATTCAAACTGATTCTGTAGGTCTGGAACTTAATGGGAGAAATATTTTAAATTCCACCGATAGGTGACCTTTCAGTGATTCTTGGAAGTGGAAAATATTTTGGTTTTGGTCTGAAGCAACTCCAAGGACAACTCCAACATTGTACCTCTTGCGTGGTGTGGTCAAGCAGCTGCAGGCTATTATGGGAGGTGGAGAACATTTTGTGTTTAAAATGAAATCCCTGCACTTTACAGCACTGCAGAAAGGATTCACACAGTAGGGAAAAGTGGCTCTCAGGGATGGGGGCCTTTGATATGTCACACACCAGGACAAAGCACCCCTGCTGCAAGCCAGGGTAAAATCTGCCCGCATCCCACAATCGTCCCATGTGAAATCTCTAATTAAATTTACTTATATGGGTCTCCAAGTTTTCTTCTCCAGGCAAGCCAAGGCTTGGCTTGCCATCTGCCTACTCGTACTCTCGAAAAGGCCAGTCATGCGATGAACCATGACTATTAACGAAGATGCTCATTAAATGAAGTAATACATATTTAGAATATTCATCCTTGCTGAACTTTTCAGATTAGCATCAAAATGGCTGGAAGGATAAATAGCCATAACAATTCCAGATTGGGCTTTTACCCTAAAGTACAGAAAAAACAAATTACATCCCCAAAGCACTACTCTCGCCCACCAGAAACAATGCTCTGGTCCCTAAGAATCCTATACCTGACAGTGCTCTTGATTTAATTAGATACAGGAAAGGAACAAAAATGACATATGAATGAATGCGAATGAATGCCTAATTTTTTTCCGTTGCAAATTATCTGTAGGCTCTGGCCTACATTATCTTATTGAATCTCACAGCAGCTTGTGAAGAAGGCAGGGGACAAAGGTGGCTATCACCATTTTGCAGGTGGGGAAACTGAGGCTCCAGGAGGTCACATGACTAAGAATAGGCAGTGGAGCTTTGTACCAAAAGTAAGGATCTAACCTTTGCTGCTTTCCAAAAAGAATTAAGGCAGTTTGTCGGTGCAGCTAATACTTGTGTGTGACAGCACGGCAGAAGCATGTGGTGCTTGGAGAGTAAAACAGCAAAAAGGTTAAAAAAAAAGGAGAAAAAGAAATGGAAAGTGGATTAAAGGGGTGGTCCGTGTGTGGTTCGGTGTAGAGAATCAGCCCCACGTGCCACAGGATGAAAACACTAGATGAGCAGCTGTCACACGTGCTAACTTCGTAATTTCTCAAACGTGGGCCGTGAGAATCTTTGAGTTGGCACCCAAATTAGTCACTAAAAACCTGATGCCACTGAGTCAACTCTGGGTCACGTCATCAGAGTAGAACTGTGTTCCACAGGGTTTTCAATTGCTGAGTTTTCAAAGTCGATTGCCGGGCCTTTCTTCCCAGGAGCCTCTGGTAGATTCAAACTTCTAGCCTTCTGGTTATTAGCCAAGCACTTAACCTCTTGCACCACCTAGGGATGTCAAACTAGTCACTAAGCATTGCTGTTAGCGGATACTGTAGTCAGTACATGGGGCAACACCAAGACAGTCAAAACCTTGACATGAATCTAACCTCTGGGACTAAAATGTGGAGGCATCTAAAGGTAATGGGTGAAGTTCCACTAAAGAATAATCAGTAAATTACGGACTAAGGACATAGAGATGTTCCAAAGTCATCACTGTGTTGTATCAGGGCATCTATATTAACTTATCTGAGGCTGAACATAATAAGTATATTAACCTGGAGGAATATGAATCAGTTGTGTTTTATTTTATCTAGGGGAGAACTGATAGGAGGGGGATAGGTGAACGCCAACCCTCTCCAGCATGAATCTAGACAGTGGGAATCTGGCAGCGGGGGTGCGAGAGGGAAGTAGCTAACATTTGCTAAAGTACCTTGTTGTGAGGCAGGGCGTTTCATCAGGTGTCACGGTGGCTCGGGGACCCTTGTGCTCTACTTCCATGCCCATCAAATAGCCTCTAAAGGGGTCTGGGTAACTGGAAAGGGCTGCTGTGGATGGCAAGGCCTATTCCCCCTTCTAAAGTAATAAAATGGCACTCTGGTTTAGATTTCAGATCTTTGTGGCTAGCTGGTGTGAATCAGTCTTCCATGATGAAACCAGTTCTGAGGTTTCTGGATCAGCAAAGCAGAACCCTGATTTTTTAAAAAATTTATTGTGTTTTAGGTGAAAGTTTACAAATCAAGTCAGTCTCTCATAAAAAGTTGTACATGTGCTATGCATTCCCAGCTGCTCTCCTCTTAATGAGACAGCACATTCCTCCTTTCCACCCTGTAATCCCCATGCCCATTCAACCAGCTCCTGTCCCCCTCTTCCTTCTCATCTTGCCACCAGATAGGAGTTGCCCACACAGGCTCAAGTGTCCACTGGAGCCAAGAAGATCACTCATCACCGGTATCATTGTCTGTCTTACAGTCCAGTCCAATTCCTGTCTGTAGAGTTGGCTTTGGGAATGGTTCCAATCTTGGGCTAACAAAGGGTACCGGGACCACGACTGTCAGAGTCCGTCCAGCCTCAGTGAGACCATTAAGCGTGGTCTTTTTACGAGAATTTGAGATCTGCATCCCCCTGTTCTCCTGCTCTGTCAGGGATTCTCTTTTGTGTTCCCTGTTAGGGCAGTGACCAGTGATAACCAGGCACCATCTAGTTCTTCCAGGCTCAGGCTGATGGAGTCTTTGGCTTATGTGGCCCTTTCTGTCTCTTGAGCTCATCTTTTCCATATGTCTTTGGTGTTCTTCATTCTCCTTTGCTCCAGTAAGTTGAGACCAATTGATGCATTTTAGATGGCCCCTTATTAGCGTTTAAGACCCCAGATGCCTCTCACCAAAGTGGCATGGAGAATGTTTTCTTTAGTACGTTTTGTTATGCCAGTTGACCTAGATGTCCCCTGATATCATGGTCCACAGACCCCCCCTCCCACCTACTCTGGCCTTTGAAGCATTTGGTTGTATTCAGGAAACTTCTTTGTTTTTGGTTTAGTCCGGTTGTACTGGCTTCTCCTGTGTTGTGTGTTGCCTTTTCCTTCACCTAAAATAAAATTTTGTCTACTATCTAGTCAGTGAATATCCCTCTCTCCTCATCCCCACCCTCGTAACCATCAAAGAATATTTTCTTCTGGTTTTAAACTTTATCTAGAGTTCTTATAATAGTGGTCTCATACAATATTTGTCCTTTTGTAACTGACTAATTTCACTTAGCATAATGTCTTCCAGATTCCTCCATGTTATGAAATGTTTCACAGGTTCATCATTGTTCTTAATCGTTGTGTAGTATTCCATTATATGAATATACCATTAAAATTTATCCATTCATCCACTGATGGGCACCTTGGTTGCTTCCATATTTTTTCTATTGTAAACAGCACTGCAATGAACTTGGGTGTGCATATATCTGTTTGTGTGAAGGCTCTTATTTCTTTAGGGTATATTCCAAGGAGTGGAATTGCTGGGTTGTATGGTAGTTCCATTTCTAGCTTTTTAAGGAAGTGCCAATTGATTTCCAAAGTGGTTGTACCATTTTACATTCCCGCCAGCGGTGTATAAGTGTTCCAATCTCTCTACAGCCTCTCCAGCATTTATTATTTTGTGTTTGTTGGATTAACACCAGTCTTGCTGGGTTGAGATGGAATCTCATTGTAGTTTTGATTTGCGTTTCTCTAATGGCTAATGATCGGGAGCAGTTCCTCAAGTATCTGTTAGCTACCTGAATGTCTTCTTTAGTGAAGTGTCTGTTCATATCTTTTGCACCTTTTTTAATTGGGTTATTTGTCTTTTCATTGTTGAGTTTTTGCTGTATCATATAGATTTTAGAGATCAGGTGCTGATCGGAAATGTCATAGCTAAAAACTTTTTCCCAGTGTGTAGGTAATCTTTTTACTCTTTGGGTGAGGTCTTTGGATGAGCATAGGTGTTTGATGTTTAGGAACACCCAGCTATCCAATTTCTCTTCTGGTGTTTATATATTGTTAGTAATGTTTTGTATACTATTTATGCCATTTATGAGGGCTCCTAGCATTGTCCCTATTTTTTCTTCCATGATCTTTAACTTTTTAGATTTAATATTTAGGTCTTTGATCCATTTTGAGTTAGTTTTTGTGCATGGTGTGAAGTATAGGTCTTGTTTCATTTTTTTGCAGATGGATATCCACTTACGCCAGCATCACTTGTTAAAGAGACTGCCTTTTCCCCATTTAACTGACTTTGGGCCTTTGTCAAATATCAGCTGCTCATATGTGGATAGATTTATGTCTGGGTTCTCAATTCTGTTCCATTGGTCTATGAATCTGTTGTTGTACCAGTACCAGGTTGTTCTGACTACTGCGGCGGTATGATATGTTCTAAAATCCGGTAGTGTGAGGCCTCCCACTTTGTTCTTCTTTTTCAGTAATGCTTTACTTATCCAGGGCCTCTGTCCCTTCCATATGGAGTTGGTGATTTGTTTCTCCATCTCATTAAAAGTGTCACTGGTATTTGGATCAGGATTGCATTGTATCTATAGATTGCTTTGGGTAGAATAGACATTTTTACAATGTTGAGTCTTCCTATTCATGAGCAAGGTATGTTTTTCCACTTATGTAGGACTCTTTTGGTTTCTTGCGGTAGTGTCTTATACTTTTCTTTGTATAGGTCTTGTACATCTCTGGTTAGATTTATTCCTAAATATTTTATATTCTTGGGGGCTACTGTAAGTAGTATTGATTTGGTGATTTCCTCTTTGACGCTGTCTTTGTTGGTGTAGAGGAGTACAACGGATTTATGTATGTTTATCTTATATCCTGATACTCTGCTAAACTCTTTTATTAGTTTCAGTAGTTTTCTTGAAGATTCTTTAGGTTTTTGTGTGTATAAGATCATGTCATGTGCAAACAGAGATACCTTTACTTCTTCTTTGCCAATCTGGATGCCCTTCATTTCTTTATCTAGCCTAATTGCTCTGGCTAGGACTTCCAGCACAATGTTGAATAAGAGTGGTGATAAAGGGCATTCTTGTCTGGTTCCCGATCTCAAGGGGAATGCTTTCAGACTCTCTCCATTTAGGATGATGTTGGCTGTTGACTTTGTGTAAATGCCCTTTATTATGTTGAGGAATTTCCCTTCTAGTCCTATTTTGCTGAGAGTTTTTATCATGAATGGATGTTGGACTTCGTCAAATGCCTCTTCTGCAGCAATTGATAAGACCATGTGGTTCTTGTCTTTTGTCTTATTTATGTGGTGGATTACATTGATTGTTTTTCTAATGTTGAACCATCCCTGCATACCTGGTATGAATCCCACTTGGTCATGGTGAATTCTTTTTTTGATATGTTGTTGAATTCTATTGGTTAGAATTTTGTTGAGGATTTTTGACTCTAAGTTCATGAGGGATGTTGGTCTGTAATTTTCTTTTTTTGTGGTGTCTTTACCTGGTTTTGGTATCAGGGATATGCTGTCTTCATAGAATATTTGTGGGAGTATTCCATCTTTTTCTATGCTCTGAAATACCTTTAGCAGTAGTGGTGTTAACTGTTCTCTGAATGTTTGGTAGAATTCCCCAGTGAAGCCTCCAGGGCCAGGGCTCTTTTTGTTGGGAGTTTTTTGATTACCTTTTCAATCTCTTCTTTTGGTATGGGTTTATTTAGTTGTTCTACCTCTGTGTGTGTTAGTTTAGGTAGGTAGTATATTCCTAAAAATTTGACCATTTCCTCTAGATTTTCAAATTCGTTAGAGTACAGTTTTTCATAGTATTCTGTTACGGTTCTTTTAATATCAGTTGGATCTGTTGTGATATCACACATCTCATTTCTTATTCAGATTATTTGCTTCCTGTCCTGTTTTTCTTTTGTCAGTCTGGCCAATGGTTTATTCATTTTGTTAATCTTTTCAAAGAACCAGCTTTTGGTCTTGTTAAGTCTTTCTATTGTTTTTCCATTCTCTATTTCATTTAATTCTGTTCTAATTTTTATTACTTGCTTCCTTCTGGTGCCTGAGGTTTTTGTTGTTGTTGTTCTCTTTCTATTTCTTCAAGTTCTATGGACGATTCTTTGATTTTGCCCCATTCTTCTTTTTGGATGTGTGCACTTATTGCTATAAATTGACCTCTGAGCACTGCTTTAGCTATGTCCCAAAGAGAACCCTGATTTTTGAATGGGATGAGCATGCCAAGGCTCTTGTCCGGTTCTGGCCCTCCTGTCTGGTTTGGCCAGTCTCTGTGACCACAGCTCTACTCATCTCCCTTAGTGAGAGTGGACATGGTTCTTTTTTGTTTTTTTGTTTGTTTGTTTAAGTGAGTAACATACTTGTGGCTGCAGTTTGGTTCAGGAGCAGTAACAGCCCCGTAAAGGCACTGAAAAGAATAGCAGTTCTTGTTTTGGCCTTACCACTAGCCATGTCTTTGATATTTCAAGCTATTTAACGTTAGTCCAGGTTTCCTCATCCATAGAGTGAAAGGATTTCATTAGGTTATCTTTATAATTCGCTCAAGGTCACTTATCTGGTTAGTGACGAATGCACCTTTATCCCACTAACCTCCCCAACCTTCTTCTACTTCTTCCCATGAACATTTTCTGCCCAGGGAGTAGATCTCAGGTTGGGGTGAGGGTGGGGGCCCAACTGAATAGTAAGGTATTTTGAAATGGACTTCCCTTCTCATTAACTGGGTTGGAATTCAGCAGGATAGGTTATGCATAGATTATGCAAAATCAAAGAATTACTGACATGAAGTTCTCATCAATAAAGAATCAACACAGCCACAAAACAGTGTCTCCCAACCATTTCCACCTTCCTGGCCACATATAGAAAATTATATAATGATTGGAAATGATAATATTTGTACATGGCATGCTGAGGTTAACTGCATGCGGCTGCACATGGCCAACCCAGGAGATGAGGGCACACCTAGAATGTATCTGCCCCAGCACACTGGCTTGAATGTTCTGTTATAAGCCCTCTCAAACCAGGGTTGCTGTTTTTGTTACCTGCCATCGAGTTGTTTTTCTACTCATAGTGATCCTATGTGATAGAGTAGAACTTCCCTGTAGGGTTTTCTAGCTGTAAATTTATGGGAGCAGATTGTCCGGTCTCGCTTGGTCTTTCTTCTGCAGAGCCACTGGGTGGGCTCAGCTGCCAACCTTTCAGTTAGCAGGTGGACACTTAACTACCAAGGGCAGTGGTAGATTAAGTTATCCCCCTTATTGGGCTCCACCTCCCATTGGTAGAATGCTTTCTTCTTGTTCAGAAATGGAGCTGGAAGACCCAGCCTTCCTCTGTCCCATGATACAGTGATGGTTTATTGTACAAGGCTTACAGATTAGGAAAAAACATATCTCTTTGGTTTGGCGTCTTTCTGTAAAGTGATGATGCATTTTATAGACTGTCGGTTTCTACTGTGTTACTTGTCTTATCATTGCTTTTCTCTACATCTATCACCATTCTTCTCTTCTTCCAGCATAAGTTATTTGATGGTATAGTCTGGTTTGTTCCTCAAGTTGATTAACATCCTGAGAGACTGGAAAGCCAACTTTCGTAACTTCAATATGTTCTATCACTTTTCCTGTATGTATTCTAGAAAGCACAGTTGCCCTTATGAAGAAGTCTTTTCCTATAACAGACTCAAAGTTTTAGGTCCTATCTCCACACCACATAATTTCACATTGTTGATGGATAATAATAACTCATTTTAATGTTACTGCTCTAACAGCAGAATGTGATAAGATCAGATAGGATTAGTCCAGTTGGTATACTTTTTTCCTTTTTCATCGAAGTATAACTTACACACAATAAAGGCTAGTACATTTTTTGCAGAGCACCTTGGCTGCCTTGGAGCTCACTCATGTTCCCATGTCTTCCACAGATGTTTTTGGCATATCTGTCAAGTATGCCTGCATACCTGCACTCTGTATTTTTTCTCTTCATGTTCTGTTCTTGACTCAGAATCTTTAACTCCTCCCTCCCTACTTCTCTGATCTTGCATCTACTTTTCCATTTTCTTGCCTACTTCCTTCCTGTTTCTACCTTTTTCTTTTTCTTATTTTCTCTCTTTCTTCTCCATTTATTATTTGTTATGTATTTATCACATTGTTTTAGGTTTCCATAGTCCAATATCTCAGTTATAACAACTATACTCATAATTTTCCTTACTAATCTTCTGATCTATCTAGGCTTGTTATTTCACTAGCCTGAAGGGCTTTCTTTTCCACTTGTCTGGCCCCATGTCTGATGGCTGAGGTTACTGAGGGTAGAATCTGGAGGTAATTCCAAGTGGCAGTGTCTCTCCTATGGGGATGCCTTGTCAATGAGGAAATCCCGTTACCAAAGACCAAGATGAAAAGCACAAACCACAATGTCACAAGAAGAGGATGGGAAAACATTAGAACCAGCATATGGGGCTTGTCTTTGGTTCCAAGTAGCACGTAAGAAGATAGATTTGTAGAAAATCTGAGATCTGATGAACAAGGAAGCAAAATGGCTGTTTTTATGGTCCCTGTTCCAGTTATCTACGGACGTATAAAAAAATACCTGAACTTTGTTGTTATTGTTGTTAGGTGTCGTCAGGTCAGCTCCCACTCATAACAACCTTCAGTATAACAGGACAAAACTTTGCCCAGCCCTGTGCCGTCCTCAAAATAGTAGATATGTTTAAGCCCTATAGCCACTGTGTCAGCCCATCTAATTGAGGGTTTTACTCTTTTTCGCTGATACTCTTCTTTACCCAGCATGATGTCTTTCTCCTGGGATTGGTCCCTCCTGATAATATGTCCAAAGTGAAGACGAAGTCTCTCCATCCTTGCTTCTAAGGAACATTATGGCTGTACTTCCTCTAAGACAAATTTGTTTTTCTGGCAGTCCAAGGTATATTCAATAATCTTTGCCAGCGATATAATTGAAATGTGCCAATTCTTCTTCAGTCTTGCTTTTTCGTTGTCCAGCTTTCATGTGCATATGAGATGATTGAAAATACCATGGTTTGGGTCAGGTGCACCTTGGTCATCAAAGTGACATCTTTGCTTTTTAAGATTTTAAAGAGGCCTTTGACTTGATGGCACTAGATTTGGTTTTGGTTTTTTTGCAGTAGATTTGCCCAATGCAGTACATTGTTTGATTCCTCGATGGCTGCTTCCATGGGCATTGACCCAAGTAAAACTAAATCCTTTACAGCTTCAATCTTTTCTCCGTTTATCATGATGTTGCTTATTGGTCCAGTTGTGAAGACTTTGGTTTTCTTTAGGTTGAAGTATAATCCATACTAAAGGCTGTAGTCTTTGTTTTTCTAAATTTTTTTTATTGTACTTTAGATGAAGATTTGCTGAACAAACTAGTTTATAATTAAACAGTTAGTACACATATTGCTTTATGACATTGGTTAACAATCCCACAACATGTCAACACTCTCCCTTCTCAACTGTGGGTTCCCTGTTGCCAGCTTTCCTATTGCCACCTGCCTTCTAGTCCTTGCCCCTGGGCTGGTGTGCCCCCTCAGTCTCATTTTGTTTTATGGGCCTGTCCAATCCTTGGCTGAAGGGTGAACCTCAGGAGTGACTTCATTACTGAGCTGGAAAGGTGTCCGGGGGCCATACTATCCAGTCTCTGTCAGGCAAGCAAGTCTGATCTTTCTTTTTGAGTTAGAATTTTGTTCTACATTTTTCTCCAGCTCTGTCCGGGATCCTCTATTGTCCTCTTTGTCAGAGCAGTCAGTGGTGGTTGTACTGGACTCAGTCTGGTACAGGCCATGGAAGATGTGGTCCATTAGTCCTTTGGACTAAACTTTCCCTTGTATCTTTAGATTTCTTCATTCTTCCTTGTTTCTGAAGAGGTGAGACCAGTGGAGTATCCTAGATAGATAGTTGCTCACAGGCTTTTAAGACCCAAGATGCTACTCACCAAAGTAGAATGTAGAACAGTTTTTTTTATAAACTATGTTATGCCAGTTGAGCTAGTTGTTCCCTGAGACCATGGTCCCCACAGCCCTCAGTCCAGCAATTCCATCCCTCAGGGAGCCTAGATGTGTCTATGGAGCTTCCACGACCTTGTCTTGTACAAGTTGTGCTGGCTTCCCCAGAATTGTGTACTGTCTTACCCTTCACCAAAGTTACTACTTATCTATTATCTATTTTGTGTTTTTCCATCCCCTACCTCTCTCCTCCCTCTTGACCATCAAAGACTTTCTTTTTGTATGTAAACCTTTTCATGAGTTTTTGCAGTAATGGTCTTGTACAATATTTGTCCTTTTGTGATTGAATTATTTCACTCAGCATAATGTCTTGCAGCTTCATCCACGTTATGAGATGCTTCACAGATTCATCATTGTTCTTTATTCTTGTATAATACTCCATTGTGTGTATGTACCACAGTTTGTTTATCCAATCATCTGTTGATGGTCATCTGGGTTGTTTCCATCTTTTGCTATTGTAAATAATGCTGCAATGAACATGGGCGTGCAAATGTCTACTCATGTGATGACTCTTATTTCTCTAGCACATATTCCTAGAAGTGGAATTGCTGGATCATATGGTATTTCTATTTCTAGCTTTCTAAGGAAGTGCCATTTCGTTTTCCAAAATGGTTGTATCATTTTGCATTCCTACCAGCAGTGCATAAGAGTTCCGATCTCCCCACAGCCTCTCCAACATTTGTTATTTTCTGTTTTATTGATTCGTGTCAGTAATGGTGGGGTGAGATGGTATCTCATTGTGGTTTTGATTTGCACTTCTCTGATGGCTAGAGATCGTGAGCATTTCCTCATGTGTCTGTTGGCCGCTTGAATGTCTTCTTTGGTGAAGTGTCTGTTCATATCCTTTGCCCATTTTTTAATTGGATTACTTGTCTATTTGTCGTAGAGGCATTGGATTTTCTTGTAGATTTTAGAGATTAGATCTATGTCTGATTTGTAATAACCAAAAATTTTTTCCCATTCTGTAGCTTCTCTTTTTATTCTTTTGGTGAAGTCTTTTGATGAGCCTAAGTGTTTAATTTTTAGAAGATCCCAGTTATCTAGCTTATCTTCTGAGATTTGTGTGTCGTTAGTTGTGGTTGGTATCTTGTTAATGCTGTGTATTAGGGCCTCTAGCGTTGATCCTATTTTTTCTTCTATGAACTTCATACTTTTTGGCGTTATATTTAGGACCTTGGTCCATTTTGAGTTAGTTTTTGTATATGGTGTGAGGTATGGGTCCTGTTTCATTTTTTTGTAGATGAACCTCCAGTTTTGCCAGCACCATTTGTTAAAAAGACTGTCTTTTCCCCATTTGATGGACTTTGGGCCCTGTCAAAGATCAGGTGACCATAGGTAGATGGATTTACAACTGAGTTCTCAATTCTCTTCCATTGGTCAATGTATCTGTCGTTTTACTAGTGCCAGGCTGTGTTGACTATTGTAGCTGTATAGGAGGTTCTGAAGTCAGGTAATGTGATTCCTCCTACTTTATTTTTTCTTCCTCAATAGTGCATTAATTATCTGGGCTGTCTTCCCTTTCCATATAAAGTTAATGATAAGTTTTTCCATCTCTTGAAAGAATTTAATATAAGTGGACCGGGATTGCATTGTGTTTGTGAATCGTTTTGGGTATAATTGTCATTTTCACAATGTTGACTTTACCTATCCATGAGCGCGGTATGTCTTTCCATTTATGTAGATCTCTTTTGGTTTCTTGCAGTAGTGTTTTGTAGTTATCTTTGTATAGGTTTTTTACATCCCTGGTTAGGTTTATTTTGAAGTATTTTTTTTTTAGGGGCTATTTTTATTATAAATGGTATTTTTTTTTTATTTATTTACCATTTATAATAGCCCCTAAAAAAAAAAAAAAACTTCAGAATAAACCTAACCAGGGTTGTGAAAAACCTATACAAAGATAACTACAAAACACTACTGCAAGAAACCAAAAGACACTGGGGTTTTTTTTTGTGTGTTTTTTATAAATGGTGTTGTTTTCCTGATTTCATTGTTCTCTTTATTAGTGTATAGGAATCCAACTGATTTCTGTATGTTTAACTTGTATCTTGCTGCTCTGCTGAATCTTTCCATCAGTTCCATTAGTTTTTTCTGTGGAGTCTTTTGGGTTTTCTATGTATAGTATCATATCATCTGCAAACAGGGACAGTTTAACATTTCTTCATTACCAATTTGGATGCCCTTTATTTCTTTTTCTTGCCTTATGGCTCTAGCTAGGTCTTCCAGCACAATGTCAAGTAGGAGTGGTGATAAAAGGCATCCTTGTCTTTTCCTGTTCTCAAGTACAATGTTTTCAGCCTCTCTCCATTAAGAATGATGTTGGCTGTTGGTTTTGCACAGATACCCTTTATGATGTTGAAAAATTTCTCTTCTATACCTATTTTATTGAGAGTTTTTATCAGAAATGGGTGTTGGACTTTGTCACATGCCTTTTCTGCATAGATTGAGATGATCATGTGACTCTTTTCTTTCCTTTTATTTATGTGGTGGATTACATTGATTGATTTTCTAATGTTGAACCGTCCTTGCATACCTGGTATGAATCCTACCTGGTCATGGTGTATTTTTTTTTTTATATGATGCTGAATTATATTGGCCAGAATTTTGTTGAGAATTTTTGCGTCTATATTCATGAGAAACATTGCTGTGTAATTTTCTTTTTTTGTGTGATGTCTTTGCCTGGTTTTGGTATTAGGGTTGTGCTGGCTTCATAGAATGAATTTGGCAGCATCACTTCCTTTTCTATGTTCTGAAATAGTTTGAGTAGTATTGCCATAAGCTCTTCTCTGAATGTTTGGTAGAATTTTCCAGTGAAGCCATCTGGTCCAGGGTTTTTTTTTGGGGGGGGGGAGGTTTTTTTTTTTTAATCTCTTCTCTTGTTATGAATCTGTTCAGATTTTCCACAACTTTTTGTGTTAGTTTGTGTAGGTGGTGTGTTTGAAGAAATTTTTCCATTTCCTCTAGGTTTTCAAATTATAGTTTTTCATAGTACTATGTTATGATCTTTTTATTTCAGTTGGGTCTGTCGTAAAGTCCCCCATTTCAGTTCTTATTTGGATTATTTGTGTCCTCTCATGCTTTTCTTTTGTTAATTTGGCCAGTGGTTTGTCGATTTTGTTGATCTTTCAATGAATCAAGTTTTGGTTTTGTTGATTCTTTCTATTCTCTATTTCATTTATTTCTACTCTGATCTTTATTATTTCCCTTCTTCTGGTGGCTTTGGGTTTCTTTTGCTGTTCTCTATTTGTTCAAGTTGTGTAGCTAAAGTTTTGATTTTGTCCCTTTCTTCTTTTTTGATGTGTACATCTATTGCTATAAATTGACCTCTGCGGACTGCCTTCGCTGTGTTCCAGAGGTTTTGGTATGCTGTGTTTTCCTTCTCGTTTGATTCTAGGGATTTTATTTTATTCCATCTCTGATCTCTTCTATTACCCAGTGGTTTTTCAGCAGGGTGTTATTCAGTTTCCATGTAATTGATTTTTTTTCCTTGCTTTTCTTGTTGTTAATTTCTACTTTCATGGCGTTGTGGTCAGGAAAGATACTTTTTATTATCTCAGTGTTCCAGATTTCGTTGAGGGTTGCTCTGTGGCCTAAGATGTGGTCTATTCTGGAGAATGTTCTGTGTGCATTGGAAAGGAATGTGTACTTTGCAGCTTGTGGGTGGAGTGTTCTACATATATCTATGACGTCAAATTGGCTGATTGTGTCCTTTAGCTTTTCTGTGTCTTCGTTGAGTTTCTTTCTAGATATTCTGTCTTTACTGAGAGTGGTGTGTTGAAGTCTCCTCCTATTATTGTGGAACTGTCAATTTCTCTTTTCAGTGCTGTTAAAGTTTGTTTTGTGTATTTTGGAGCCCTGTCATTGGATGCGTAGTTATTTATTATAGTTAAGTCTTCATGACAGATCATCCTTTTAATAATTATATAGTGCCCTTCTTTGTCTTTTATGATGGATCTTGTTTTAAAGTCTATTTTAGCTGAGATTAGTATTGCCACTGTTGCTCTTTTTTGGAAGTTATTTTTCTATCCTTTGATTTTTAGTAAATTTACATCTTTGTTTCTAAGGTGTGTCTCTTGTAGACAACATATTGATGGATCCTGTTTTTTTATCCATTCTCTCACTGTCTGTCTCTTTTTGGGAGCATTTAGGCCATCTACATTCAGTCTAATTATTGATTAGGAGTGTGTTTATAGCTGTCATTTTGTAGTGCCTTTTTTGTGGAGTGGTTCCCCAGCTGAGTGGCACTTCACAACCTTTGAAGAGGAAGCAAAGATGGCACACAGAGCCAGGTGTTTGAGAGAAAGGAGGGGAAGCTTGTGGGAGGCACAGAAGAAACCAAAAGAAATGGAAGACATCAACCCAGCAACAGACAAATGGCAGTCAAGTATGGGTGGGGTGAATCCAAACAGCCCAGGGCTGAAGCAGTTGCCTCTGGGCCAACAGACTATGGCTGGTAAGAAGCATAGGAGGCCAAAGGGGGTGGGGGAAGAAGGATGGGGTTAGGAAAGTGTATTTCACTAGTGCTCTGTCTCCTGCTGGCAACTTCTTGAAGCTGCTTTCCCATACTCCCTGTTCACTGATCTCTGATGTGTGTGGGGCAAATCCAGGTGGCATGGACACTGCACTTCCTGGCTGGCTGAGCCACCACTGCCAGCTCAGAAGCACAGAGCTAGAGCAGCAGGGAGAGGATGGGGGTGGGAAAGCGTGTATCACTGGTTACCTGGTGCTCTGTCTCCTCCTGGGAGCTCTGTGAAGCTGCTTTCCCATGCTCCCTGTCTGCCAGTCTCTGACAGGAGTCCAAAATGGTGAATCCATGCTGCCTTAGCTGATAGGGGACCTCTGCAGGTACCTCTCCTCACTCTCTCTGTCAGTTTCTTATCCCATTCAGTGCTTGGCTGAGTTATCTCTTCCTTTGACACTTCGGCAGCATGTTGCTTCTGTTTAGGGTGCCATGTTGGCCGGAAGTCTGGGGGCTGTAGTCTTTGATCTCCATCAGTAAGTGCTTCAAGTCCTCTTCACTTTCAACAAGCAAGGTTGTGTCATCTGCATATCACAGGTTGTTAATGAGTCTTCCTCCAATCCTGATGCCACATTCTTCTTTATATAGTCCAGTTTCTTGGAAAATTTGCTTAGCATAAAGATTGAATAAATATGGTGAAGGGATACAACCCTGGCACACACCTTTCTTGATTTTAAACAATACAGTATTCCCTTGCCCGAATTTTAGTGGCATAAAACAACAAAAATCATTATTATTATATCTCACAGTTCCGGTGTTTGACTGTGCTAACCTAAGCAGTTTTTGCTCAGGGTCTCTCCTGTGGTTGCTGTCAGCTGGTGGTTGGGGTTGGAGCCTGGGGTTAATGCTAACTGTTGGCTAGGACCTAAACTGGAGCAGTGGGTCAGAACATCCACACCGGCCTTCTCATGTGGTTTGGGCTTTCTCACAGCATGGCAGCTGAGTTCCAAGAGCACATATCCTGAGTGAAAGCCAGGAAGAAACTGCATTGCCTTTTATGATCTAGTTTTGGAATTCACATAGTGTCACTTCCTGCCATACTCTGTTGGTTGAAACAATTACGACAGACCACCCAGGTCCAAGGGGAGGGGCATAGACTCCAGCTTTTGGTGGGAGATGACAAGATCATATTGTCAAAAGAGCACAAGAAATGGAAAATACTATTATGGGCATCTTTGCATGATATAGTCTGCCAAGTTCTGCCCTCTGTCCACAAAGGTACATACCCCTCCCACATGCAAACTACACTTAACTTCCCCCCAAGACTTCCAGGTTTCATTGATTCATGGTATCAGAGCAGGTCAGGAGAGAACAAAAACAGTGGATTCCTCACTTTGTTCTCTGTCATGCATGGCCCTATTCTTTTTCCTTTGACCAGAGAGGGTTTCTCTTGGAGCTTTTCTGCCCATGCAACTTAAGCAGTTGCAGGTTTTCTGAGTCTGTACCGGATGTGGAAAGAAAAAAAAAAATCTTAGGACACTCGCCACTTTATGGGTCTTTCTTGGAGTTTTCATTTCCCTTCCCAATCTGCCTCCTATTATTTATTTTCAGAGTCCTTATTAGTTGCTTTATATATTTTATCCAGGATTTTTAGATCTAATCAATGGCAGAGAGCCCATGGAGTCTATTCACTCTGTCTTAACTGGAACCAGAACATGAAGCCATTTCTTAATTTTAGATTTGTTTGCCATCTGGAGAGGCTCTGAATGAGAAACTTTTATTTTCAAATTCAGCAAGCCCTGTCACTTTTATATTCAATAGTTTATTCTTAGCTCATCTGCACGCTCTCTCGTTTTGTTATAGGCAGCTAGAAGAAACCAGGCAGTACTTTCAATACTATGTCTGGAAATCTTGACTAGATCACACAGTTCTTTAAGTTCATTTTCTATTTTCCAAGTTACCACAGGTGTCAATGTTGCTAACCTTCCTGTCACTACATAAAAATGTCTCCTTTCTTACAGATTCCAATAATATTTTACTCATGTTTATTTAAAACTTCATTGACAGACTTCTCAAGGTTCTCCTGCTTTCTATCCATTGCCCAATACCAAAGCCAGTGCCACGTGTTCTAGGATTTAATTACAACAGCACCCACTCTGGTTCCAAAATCTGTACCAGTTGAAGTTTAATCAGAGAAGAAAAACCATCCTGAGCGAAACAAGGAGCTTACTGTAGGGATTAGAATGTACATGACTCTGGGAGCTGTTGAGGCACTCTGTGCAACCTGCTGTCCACGTGTCTAGAGATGCGCCCGAAGTCAGCAGGACTGGCTTCAAGAAGGAAAGATGGAGATGAAGAGGGAGAGAGCAAACACTAACTGGAACCTATGTGGGCGAAGTGGAACCATATGGACGAACTGGAACCCATGTCCGTCTCTCACCGGAAGATGGATGTGCAGTGAGGGAGAACAAGCACAAACAGGAACATGATGGGGACAAAATGAAACACATGTCGGCCTCTCGTTGGAACCCACATCAACTGTGATGATGCTTGGTGAGTTGCTGTTGAGATGTTATCCTGAGAGAATAGGGTTTGGGTGGTGCTATGGATCAAATTCTGTCCTCCCAAAATACGTATTGTAAATCCAAACCTGTATAGTGGTTATATTCCCATTTGGGGAGGGTTTGTTTTTGTTATGTTAATGAACAGTATTAGCATAAGGTGTGCTTTAAGTCAATCACTTTTGAGATATGAAAGAGATTAAACAAGCAAGGAAGAGAGCAAGGATGGGGCAAGAGAGATGCCAAGCCACGTGAAGATGGCTCAGGAGCAGAAGCTCAAAAGAGCAAGGACTTTCCTTCAGAGCTGACAGAGAGAAAGCCTTCCCCTAGAGCCAGCACCTCGAATTTGGACTTCTAGCTTCGTAAACTGTGAAAAAATAAATTTCTGTTTGCTAAAGCCACCCATTTGTGGCATTTCTGTTTTAGCAACACTAGATAACTAAGACAGGTGGACAAGAGGGTTGAACCTTGTAAAATCTGTGCCAAAAGGACCCTCCAGATTGCTGGGGGCCTGGAGTTTGCTTGCTCACCTACAGCTGCTGTCAAGGGTGAGTGCGTCTCACTTGACCCGACTTCTGCTCCCTGCTTTGTTCTCATTGTCAGGTGAAGGAAAGAACAGACTTGTGGATGGCCTGGGTTGGGGACAGGCAGCTGGGCAAGGATCCATAGAGGAAGGGTGGAGATAGGTGATAAGGGTCACTGCCTTGCCCAATCAACTAGTTCTGCAGTGGCAGGGGGAGAAAGAGTCTCGTCACACCCTAGCTCCAGATATCCAGCTCCTGTCATCTGTATATACCACTTGAACAAGGCCTGCTTTCTGCTTCTTTCTTTCACTTTTCCTCTAGCTCAGACTTTGGTTTTCCTTCATGATTACAATTAGAGTTCTCTCCCTAGGCCCTGGGCCCCCATTCTGAGGAATTCCCGGGGCTCTGGCCTTACCCTAGTGCTCAGAGGCAGACCCCAAATTCACTTCTACTTTCCAGCCGAGTGAAGAGTCTCTCTGTTACTTTGGCACCTGAGGAAGCAGATGGTTCTGTCTATTTTAGCAGTGCTCTTATTATGAATCACCTGCAGGTACCTGCAACTGGATTTTTGTCAGCTTCTAGTCTCAGCTATGCTTCAAACTGATATCCTTGCAGCCTAGTGAAGAGAATGTCATCTAATGAAGTGTACATCTCTACAGCAACTCACCAAGCATGCAGGAACAGTAACAATAGCTTTCCTTTGAGCAGGGGCACAGTACAGATTGCTTTACATAAATTCTCTCTATTCCTCCCCAACAACCCTGCAAGATAGAATATATTGTCCCAATTTTGCAGATGAGAAAACTAGCTCCTGAGAGCCACCTCACACAGACAGTAAGTGGCTGGCACCCACGCCTCCTGACCCCAGAGCCGTGGCACATTGTACACACCATCCATAGCTGCTTCATACATGCCTTAGCAGAGATATTGGTTTATGTTAAAACCTGCCCTTAGCCCAGCATTGTTCTCACTTTCTAAGGACTTACCACATTTTCTTCTAAATCTCAACTCGAAAGTTTCCTCATTCAAGCGCTCCCCTTGGAATTTGCTACACTTAGTAAGTGGTGAACCTCTTTTACAGAACACTTTGGGAAAAAATACTCTCTGAATTAAAATTGTCGCATAACACAAAAGGATGAATATCGTATGATTCCACTTCTATGAAGTATCTAAAACTCATTGCCATGGAGTCGATTCAGACTCATAGTGACCCTATAAGACAGAGTAGAACTGCCCCACAGGGTTTCCAAGGAGCACCTAGTAGATTCAAACTGCCAGCCTTTTGGTTAGCAGCCATAGCACTTAACCACTACGCCACCAGGGTTTCCATGAAGTATCTAGAACAGGCGAATGTATGGGGACCAACGTTCATCAGTGGTTATGGGGATGGGGGTTAGGGAGTAGGGGAAGTTACTGCTTAGGAGCACTGAGTTTCAGTCAAGATTAGTGATGAAAACATTTGGAAACAGTAGTGACAGTTGGGCAACATGGCGAATGTAGTTAAGGTCAATGAAGTGGACATGTAAAAAAGGTGGAATGGCACGTGTTTTGTTATATATATTTTTACCACAATAAAAAAATTGTTACATAAATCTGAGAGTTGTCCTTACCAGCAGGCATTGATGCATTTCTCCTCCTGGCCCGGCCTTGACCTGTTATCACAAAAGCTTCCTTTCTCAGGATCTCCCTTTCTTACCTCAGCCTCAGACAAGCTGCCTGCTGCATCTTACAGGACGTGTTTGCATTCTTAGCTGACAGCCCTTAAAATCTCATATCTATCATTTTTATATACATCTAGGAACAAAATAATACATTTATGATCACAGCAATTTACTTAAATACTCAAAATAGTTGCAAAATTGTGGGAGTTGTCAGTGAATTCAGTGTTCCTGTGCCATGATAGTAAGACAGAGTTAGTGAAATATTTTATATTTACAGTCTTACAAACATTTTCTCATTTGATGCTTAAGAATCTCCAGGAGGATTATGCTAGTTACTCTGAGAACAGGCGAGGACATGCACTTAGAGCGGGCAGAGGACTTACTGTGGTCTAGAAGCTGCTAGGGGGAGAGGAGGTCTTCTGGTCTAAAGTGCTCGTGGACCACACCACACACTACTCTTATGTGACTTTATGCAGAGGGCCTACGAACTTCTTGTGTGGACCTGTCTCTCTGATAAAAAGAAAACGTCATCCTCTCTTGTACTTCCTAGGTCCACAAATTACGTGAATTCTGGGCTGCATTCACTGCTTTGCTGGCTAGGATGGGACAGAAATGGCTCTGAGGAGAGTCTTCAGTGAAGCCTCTGTTCCCATGAGTCTAGGAGATGGAGCAGTCTCTTCTTTCAGTTTTTTAGTTTCCTAGGTGAACAGGTGGGGAACACCCGCTCACACAGACTGCAGAAGGAATCACCATGTCAACAGAGTTCAGGGCTGGCTATGGCCTGAGAATGGATGAGATAGCTTCTTAAACCAAATCTCTCCATGCAGGGTTTGGAGACCGATCATTTTACGGGTAAAGGACACAGCCTGATAGTGTATGACTGTCTGCTGGTTTAGTCCACATTAAACGAGACCTTATAAGCCATGCAAAGAGCTAGAGAGGTGCAAGGTAGATGAAACGCATAGCAACCTTATGTACAACAGAATGAAACTCTGCCGGGTCCTGCACCATCCTCACAATTGTTACTATATTTGAGCCCACTGTTGCAGCCACTGTGTCAAGAGGGAGCAGGAGGTAGAGAGTTCTCAAGAGATAATGCGTGGGGTGAGTTTTAGGAACAGAAAGGAGGCCAGTGTGGTTAAAGCAGAGTTCAGCTAACGTTTCTGTAAAGGGCCAGTTAGTAAACACTTAAAGCTCTGTGGAATATCCCAGTCTCTCTTGTAATTTCTCAGCTCTGATGCTGTAGCAGGAGAGTAGCCTGGGACACTATGTAAACGAATGAGTGTGGCTGTGTTCCAATAGAGCTTTACCTTGTTGTTGCTTTTAGGTGCAGTCGAATTGGTCTTAGCTGCCTAATTGCTTGACTCTATTTTCCCTATCTGTAAAAATTAGGCTTCTTGTTGTTAGGTACCCTCAAGTTGGTACCGACTCATAACGACCCAATGTACAACAGAACGTAACACCGCCCAGTCCTGCACCATCATTGTTATGTTTGACCCCATTGTTGCAGCCACTGTGTCAATCTATCTGGAGGGTCTTCCTCTTTTTTGCTGACCCTCTACTTTAGCAAGCATGATGTCCTTCTCCAGGGACTGGTCCCTCCTGATAACATGTCTAAAGTACATGAGATGAAGTCTCGATACTGAAATTTGGATTTCATATAATTCTTATGACTCACACAATGCTATTTGTCTTTTGACTTTTTTTCAACCAGTAAAAGATGTGAAACCCATCCTTAGCTCAGGAGTCATACAAAAACAGGTAGTAGGCTGGATTTGGCCTTGGGGCCATACTTTGCTGACCCCTGGGCTAAAGCACAGTGAGTAGGGAAGAAAAGAGTCCCAGGTGAAATTAGAGTTCTATGGATAAGGGCCAGACTACATGCAAAGGTTTTGTAAGCCATTGAAGGGAGGGTGATCTTTTTTTAATTGCTACAGGAAATGCCTGAAGGGCTTTAGGCAGGGAAGTGACGGGGCATATCTTGATAACACTCTGGTGCATCTAAGCAGAATGGACCATAAGGAGACAAAAGTAGAAATAGCGATACCAGTAAGGAGACTTCTACACCAGACCCGGCAAAGATGATAAAATATTAAAATGGGCATGAGATCCCCAATCTCAAAGGGAATGACTTATGGGGGACAGGGTGTTTAAGCATCCATCAGAGTGCCTGGCACATAGTATGTACTCAGGGGAAGTTAAATCCATTGCTTTTTTTCCTTCTTTGGTGGTAAAGAGTCTGGGAATACTTGGTGTGGTCCAGATCTCTCACCGTTCTCAGAAAAAGGGGTCATTCTACTAAAAATGGGTCATTAGAAGTGAGCAAATATCTGCTTATGTTTTGTTAATGACTCTGACAGGAGATATATATGTTTATATTCAAATTTTGTTGAGTCATATTAAATAACAAAAACTTCCCCCCTAATGAAGGTTTGTCAAGGTCATTGGCCCATTGTTCTGAAAACACATTAACTTTTAATCTATTTCTTTGTTCCTCTTAAAAGTATTGGAAATCCTGGTGGCTACGGCTGCTAATGAAAAGGCCAGCAGTTCGAATCCACCAGGCGCTCCTTGGAAACTCTATGGAGCAGTTCTACTCTGACCTATAGGGCTGCTATGAGTTGGAATCGACTCAACAGCAACAGGTTTGGTTTTTTTTAAATTAAAACTATTAGTATATCATAAGGTATTTTAGAAAAAATTATCCTACAGAGAAAAAACAAAGTTATTTGATCATTTTGTTAGAGTTAACAAACAAAAAACTAGTCTTTACATGTTTTCTCCCATTCCCCTGATCCCTGCTGACATTGAATAGTCAGGAATTTGCCTGATATTGGCAAATTAGCAACTTGGAAAAGAAGCTGAGTTCCTCAGGAACTCAAAAAGTACCACGTGGGACCATGGAGTTGAGATGAGGTATTATAAAAATCTAACCAACCCAAAATCTGCGTGTTAAATGAAATAGTGTAGATAGTTGTGGGATTAAATATTTTATACTTAACCAATTTGATGTACTTAGAAAGGTGGAAAAAAAAAGGTAGGGGTGTTTAATCAATAGTTATTAATATTGTATATATATATAGTAAAAGCATAAATATGATAATAGTTCTTAACTTCACATTTAGAATTCATAACAATTTACTGTATTTCCTATAGAATCACAAACTCAGAGAAACTCAGGGTAGATGACTGTGGACTGTTTTTGGCAAAAGTTTACTTTCTAGAATTGGCAGTATAATTAGCCTACATACCAAATACAAGTTAATACATTACCCTGGAATTATTTTCTAATCATTTGCAGTATGCAAATCTTACCTCTTCGACAAAGTTTAAGTTTTAGGTCCGTTATAGGACCTTTTGAATTGAGTTCATCAATCCTACTATTAATTAGTATCATTTCATAGTCTACTATCATCTTTATCATTGTTCCTCTGTGTATGCTTTTCTTCTTCTTTGTCTACTTTAAATTTTTTTCTCCTTATCATGGGCCTTCAGAAATTTGATTATGATATGCCTTGGGGTATGTATTTATGGTTTTCTAAAATTTTATTTTATTATCCTGCTTAGAGTTTATTGAGCTTCTTGGACCTGTGGGTTTATGACTTCCATTAAATTTGGAAAATTTTTGATTATTATTTCTTCAAATATTTTTCTGGCCTCCCTTCTCCCTTTCTGGGACTTCAATTATGCATATGTCAGTTTTTTTTTTTTTTTGTATTGTTCTATATGTTACTCAGCCTCTCCCCACCCCCTGAGCTTTATTTTGGATAGATGTCATTGCTACAATTCCTATTTCATGACTTTTTGTGTCTAATCTGCTGTTAATCCCATCAGTGACTTTTTAAAGATACAGTTTTATTTTAGAAGAGTTTTAGATTTATAGAAAAATCACAAAGACTCTACAGAGAGGTCCTGTATACCCTTTACCCAGTTTCCGCTATTGGGAAAACATTACTATGTTACTATGATATGTTTGTCACAACTGAAGAACCAACGTTGACACATTACTATTAACTAAAGTCCATAGTTTACTCAGATTTCTTTAGTTTTCACCTAATGTCCTTTTTCTGTTCCAGGATCCTATCCTGGATACAACATTACATGTAGTCGTCACATCTCCTTAGGCTCCTCTAGGCTACGATCGTTTCTCAGACTTCCCTTGTTTTTGAAGACCTTAACAGTTTTGAGGAGTACTGGTCAGGCATTTTGTAGAATGTCCTTCAATTTTGGGTTGTCTGATGTTTTTCTCATGGTTATACTGAGTGTAGTACTTTTATATTACTACAAATTTAGTGCTTAAACAACACAAAGTTGTTATTTTATGGTTTTGTAAGTCAAAAGCTTAACATAGGTCTCATTAAGCTAAAATCAAGGTGTTGGCAGAGCGATGTTCCTTTCTGGAGGCTCTAGGGACGAATCTGTTTGCCATTTCCAGCTTCTACAGCCTTCCAGCTTCCTTGACTATTTGTCCCCTCCCTCCCTCATCAAAGCTAGCAACACTGAATCTCTCTGACCCACTTTCCATTGTCACATTTATTTCCCTTACCATAGCCAGAAGGGCTCTCCACATTTAAGGACTTATGTGATTAGGTTGGGCACAGTCAGATAATCCAGGATAAACTTCCCATTTCAAAGCCTCTATCACATCCACAAAGTCCCTTTTGCCATGTAAAGTAGCATATTCATAGGTTTGGGATATTAGGACGTGGACATCTTTGGGGCCATTATTCTGACTACCACAATGGGGCTATGGGTTTTTGGGAGAAAGATCACAGAGATCATTTAATGTCATTCTCATTGCATTTAATTCTTATAGTATCATTTCAAAGGTACATGCAATCAACATGACTAAGCACTGGCGATGTTAAATTTAATCACCTGGTTGAGACAGTGTTTGTCAGATTTCTTCACTGTAGTTACTCTTCACTCCACCCCCTTCCATACAATAATCTTTGGAAGGAAGTCACTATGTGCAGCCCACATTTAAGGGGTGGGGAGTTATGCTCCATTTCCTCTAGGAAGAGTATCTATGCAAATTATTTGAAATTCTTCTATATAGGACATTAGTCTCTTCTCCCCCATTTATGTATTTATTTAATCATTGATTTATACGAGTATAGACTCATGGATATTTATTTTATATTTTGGGTTATAGTCCAATACTTCTTTATCTTGTTGCTTAAATTGTTTCAGACTTGGCCACTTGCAGCTCTTTCAGTTGGCTCCTGTGTCCCTTTGACGTATCCCCATCATTTTGTTTTTTTGAGAACTTCCTCGCTTTCTGGCACTACAAGATGCTCTAGGCTCATTTTGTATATTCCTCGCCCCAGCCCTGGAGGTAGTCATTTCTTGAAGGAGCCCTGGTTGCTTTTATTGGAGAATGATTTTAGAAACTGAGACCTGGGTGCTGGGTCCATCCACTAAAATTTTCTTTTCAGATAGTATATTTTTTATCTGGTTCTATTTTTTTTATTGATTGATTTTTTTTCCTGATTACGGGTCGTGTTTTCTTGCTTCTTGGCATGTTTAGTAATTTGTCTTAGATTTTAGACATTGTGAATTTTATGTTTTTTGTTTTCTTTAATGAGTTTTATCTTTGTTTAGTCAGGCAGCTATACTCGCATATCAGTATACTTGCTATACCTTTTAATATCTGTTTTGCTAAGGTATGTCTAAAGTGGCCTTCACTCACAAGGATTGTTCAGCCCTCTACAGAGGGTTGAATGGCCTGGATGATCACTAATGCCTCTCCATTCTGGCTATTCGGAATGTAATAAATTCCAAGGCTTGTATGAGCTTATTTAGTTTACCATCCCCCAGTCATTCTCTGCCCACTATTTTGGAATACTGGTTTCCACATGCATGCTCCAGTACTCAGTCAACACTCAAGCAGATCATACAGATTTCTAGAGCTCTTTTTCTGTATAACTACTGCCCTGGTAGTGTAGTGGTTAAGAGCTATGGCTGCTAACCAAAAGGTCGGCAGTTCGAATCTACCAGGTACTCCTTGGAAACCTTTTTGGGCAGTTCTACTCTGTCCTATAGGCTTGCTATAAGTCGGAATTGACTTGACAGCAACAGGTTTTTTTTTTTTTTTTTCCTTCTGACAGTGAAGAGGACTTACTGATAAAGATCAGAGACCACATCCTACTGTATGGATTACACATCAACAAAAAGAAAACAAAAATCCTTACAAATGGACCAATAAACAACATCATGATAAATGGAGAAAAGATTGAGTTATCAAGGATTTAATTTTACTTGGATCCACAATCAACACCCATGGAAGCAGCAGTCAAGAAATCAAAAGACATATTGCATTGGGCAAATCTGCTACAAAGGACCTCTTTAAACTGTTGAAAAGCAAAGATGTCACCTTGAAGACTAAGGTGCTCCTGACCCAACCCATGGTGTTTTTAATTGCCTCATATGCATGAGAAAGCTGGACGATGAATAAGGAAGACTGAAGAAGAACTGATGCCTTTGAATTGTGGTGTTGACAAAGAACATTGAATATACCATGGACTGCCAAAAGAACGAACAAGCCTGTCTTGGAAGAGGTACAACCAGAATGCTCCTTAGAGGCAAGGATGGTGAGACTACATCTCACATACTTTGGACATGTTATCAGGAGGGATCAGCTCCTGGTAAATCAGACTTGGTAAAGTAGAGGGCCAGCGAAAAAGAAGACCCTCAGCAAGATGGATTGACACAGTGGCTGCCACAATAGGCTCAAGCATAACAGCGATTGTGAGGAGGGTGCAGGACCAGGCAGTGTTTTGTTTTGTTGTACATAGGGTCGTTATAAGTTGGAACCAACTCAATAGCACCTAACAACAACAAAAACATTTTTTCCCAAACTCTGCCTTACAACTTCCAACTGCCTCAACCTCTCTGACCTTCATTTCCTCAAATCCATTTCCTGGCTCTAGTTTGTGTCCCACATCACTGCAAATGCAGTATGGAAACCGTTCTGATAGAAAGCAGAGGTAGTCACAGGGCTCACTTCATTTGTTTTCTTTATCCCAAGAATCACAGTCCAGTGCTGCTTATTGTTCGCTGCCTGAAAACAGTTGTTTCATGTGTTTTGTCCAGTTTTCTGTTTACCTCAGGAGGTCAAGTCCAGTCCTTGTTACTCTCTAATGGCCAAACTGTCTTAGTCATTGTGATGATGGTTTTGTTGTGGATCTTCACATCATATATTCAGTCATATATTGTCTTACACAGTGGTGTGTTTTTTAAATTTGGAAAATCGTGTTCTTTGAAATTTTCTTGTGTCTTTACTAATTTTTTGCCCACTGTTATCTGAATTCTATAAGTCAGGAATTGGTTCTCTTGGATTAAGCCTCCAATTTTTTTTGTTTTTTGTTTTTTTCTCCTGTTGTCTTTCTATTATTTTCTTTTACCATTTTCTTCCTCTTTATGTGAGATTTACTTTAACTTATCTTCCAATTATTTTACTAAATCTTAAATTTCTATATTTTTAATTTCCAAGAGCTTTTTCTTGTTCTCTAATTGTTTCTTTTTATATCCTTGTGCTCACTTCATAGATGTAATATTTTCTCACAAATCTCTAATGATACTAATTAAAATTTCTTTGAAGTTTTCTTTTTTTATGCATGATTTTCGTTCCCTGAGTTCTTTTATTTTGTTCATTTTCATTTTGGTCATGTCACAGTTTTTCCTTGGTGTCTCTTAAACCCTTTAGTATTCATTCATGTTTAAGAGTAAGGCACCAAAGAGCAAAAGTTCTGTGTACATGTGCTGTGCTTCTAAATTAGTGGTCCTCACTGAGGAAAACTGGGTAACCACCTGGTGTTTTTACCAAGGACCTCCTGTTATTACTGTCTTAAAGTATTTAATCTGAAGTAAAAAAACAACAAAAAAAACAAAAAACCTCTTCACTGGGCATCTTATCTAGCTGCGGGTTTTCTAGGTTTGAGCTGTGGAAGGGAGAAGATTTCCCTATTCACCGTGCAGACTGTCCCTCAATTCTCTTGCTTTGGAAGGAACTTCGCTTCTCTCCTCTTCAGTATTTAGAAGGAGAAGAGGAGTCAGCCAACTGCTTGGGAACTGGATGGGTAGAGAACTGGAGGGTTCTAGCTACTCCTTATATAGACTTTAACATAATCTCATTGCACCCTGCCTAGTTTCCCCTATTCCTGTGTCTTTTCAGGGCTCTGTATGGAAATATACCTTACTTCTTATAGATATCTTACAACTCCCCTTGCAGGCACTAAGTTTTGACCTTCTTCCTTTTTAAGTCTTTTTTTATTTCTCTTTCCAAATTCTACCTTCTTATATTGTGGTTGTAAGGAGCCCTGGTGGCGCAGTGGTTAAAGCACTTGGCTGCTAACTGAAAGATTGGCAGGTCAAACCCACCAGCCACTCTGTGGGAGAAAGATGTGGCAGTCTGCTTCCGTAAAGATTATAGCTTTCCAAACTGTATGGAGCAGTTCTACTCTGTCCTATAGGGTCGCTATGAGTCAGAATTAACTCGAAGGTGATGGTTATATTGTGGTATTAGATGTCTCTTAGTTTCTTAAAGATGGATGTACATTTCTCCTTACTGTTTCCTGTGTTTTTTTTTTTTTTTTTAAATTGTGCTTTAGGTAAAAGTTTACAGAGCAAATTAGTTTCTCATTCAAAAATTTCAACACAAATTGTTTTCTGATGTTGGTTGTGATCCCTGCAATGTGTCAGCACTCTCTGCCTTTCCACCCCAGGTTTCTAGTGTCCTTTCGTCCATTTTTTACTGTCCTTTCCTGCCTTCTCATCTTTGCTTTTGGACAGATGTTACCCATTTGGTCTTGCATATTGATTGAACTAAGAAACACGTTCCTCACATGTGTTGTTTATTTTACAGGCCTGTATAATATTTGGCTGAAAGGTAGACTTCGAGAATGGCTTCAGTTCTGAGTTAGCAGGGAGTCTGGGGGGCCACAGTCTTGGGGATTCCCCCAGTTGTGGGTCTGGTCTTTTTTTTGTTCCTGGTGATTTTTGAGTGAAGGTAACTGAGGAGTATGTCTTTACTCTGCCATTCTGAAACCAGAAGTCTCACATTTTTACAGCAGAAAACATGGCTCACCATATTATGGATTTTTATAGTATCTTCATTTTTGTTTTCTATGAGTCGGAATCGACTCGAGGGCACTGGGTTTTGGTGTTGGATTCATTTTTGTTTAAAGCCTAAATGAGGAGATAAACTGATTTTTAATCTAATTTGGGCTTTATACTGGCTAACAGGAGATAAATATAGGCTCATACCACCAAACATCTGGATATGATAACTAGTTTAATGCACAGGTGCTCCTGCCTACATGATGACAAGCTAAACATCTGGACACTGCACATTCTCTTCTTTAGTTTTCACAGATGTTTGATATCATGGAATAAACATAGCCAAACAATTAAACTAACTTGTGAGTAAAGTGCTGAGGTAGTAACTTGAGGCTACTCCTGTGTGCATCCTGAACGTGACTGTAAGTGCACCTCCATTATTACGGCAGCCTCTCTGCCGATGCATGCTCCAAGAGAGACCGAGGAACTCTGCGGGCACTGATCCCGTGATTAGAACTTCTCTTCTTCATTACTGAGCGATCAGTTAAACCATCACAAGGAACTAATTTTCAACCTATAGTTTCAGAGGCCAAAGAGCTGCCTTAGAGATCTTATTAAATGTACATATTTATTCTGTATCTTGGAGCTAGGATTCTTCCCTCCCATCCCCAATTTTTAATTGTAAAAACCAGTTTCCCAACTCTACCAATATATTGAATATGCAATTCAACAAAATCCCTTTGGCCTAAAAACAGAACTGGATTGGACTATAAGACCAGATGAGTTTGTCAAATGGGTGCTCTCTGTGAGTGAAAAGATGTTTTAAAATCTAAAAGCTTGCACTGGAGTTTTTTTTTAGGCTGATTTTTTTTTTATATTAACAATAGATACACATATAAATCTATTTCTAATTAAACTGATGTTTATTTTTAACCCATCTTTTAAGGTAGAACTCAAGTCCCACTACCTGTGGGAACACTCTCAGCCTTTCCTTTGGTGGTCCTTGCTATGCTTCATTGTTTCCTCTCTGTAATGATTTATTTCAGTTCTTGAGTAATGAAAGTGTCAAGCTGATGTAAGGGACATATCTCTTCCAGCGAATAATTGCTCAGAAGAGGTCCAGAGAAAACTAGACTAAGCCTATTTGTCCTGGGCTTATGGGTAGTGTTAAGGAGAAATGTACACAGCCCTTTGTTCTTAAAGTGTATTCAGTGTGCCAGACCCCACTAGAAGCTCACTTATTTCCTGCTAGTACACCCACCTGACTGAAAGAAGCCATGTTGGTTCTTTAAGGAGACACAATAGTGTTCATTAGAACAAGGCAGAGAACCCTTAGAGTGGAAGCAGGGCTCATCCTGGGAGAATGCAGTACCCCACAACCTAATAGTCTTACACTTTAGGAAGCTCTTTCTCGCCATTTAGCTGCAGAGATGCACAGAAGGGGCTAAGACGAGCCTTTGCCACAGGCAGAGTGTGGTTGTTAGGAGCTGTAGAGTTGGTTCCGAATTACAGCGACCCTATGTACAACAGAGCAGTCCTGCACCATTCTCACAATTGTTGCTATGTTTGAGCCCATTGTTACAGACACTGTGACAATCCATGTCCTTGAGGGTCTTCTCCTTTTTGCTGACCCCCTACACATTTCAAAGAGGTCTTTGCAGCATGTTTGCCCAATGTAATACATCCTTTGATTTTTTGACTGCTACTTCATGGGTGTTGATTGTGAATCCAAGTAAAATGAAATCCCTGACAACTTCAATATTTTCTTTGTTTCTCACTGATATTGCTTATTGGTCCAGTTGTGAGGATTTTTTCTTTTTTTATGTTGAGGTATAATCTGTACTGAAGGATGTAGTCTTTGATCTTCATCAGTAAGTGCTTTCAGCAAGCAAGGTTGTGTCATTTGCATATCACATGTTGTTAATGAGTCTTCCTCTAATCCTGATGTCACTTTCTTCTTCATATAGTCCAGCTTCTCAGATTATTTGTTCAGCATACAGATTGAATAAATATGGTGAAAGGATACAACCCTGATGCCCACCTTTCCTGATTTTAAACTATGCAGTATTCCCTTGTTCTGTTTAAACAACTGCTTCTTGGTCTATGGACAGGTTCTGCATGAGCACAACTAAGTGTTCTGGAATTCCCATTCTTTGCAATGTTATCCATAACTTGTTATAATCCACACAGTTGAATGTCTTTGCACAGTCAGTAAAACACAAGTAAACATCTTTCTGGTATTCTTTTCTTTCAGCTGAGGTCCATCTGACATCAGCCATGGTATCCCTCGTTTATGCCTTCTTTTGACTCTGGCTTGAATTTCCGGTAGTTCCTTGCCAGTAACTGCTGCAACCATTTTTGAATTACTTTCAGCAAAACTTTACTTACATGTGAAATTAATGATATTGTTCAATAATTTCTACATTTCATTGGATCACCTTTCTTTGGAATGGGCACAAATATGGCTCTCTTCCACTTGGTTGACCAAGTAGCTCTCTTCCAAATTTTTTGGCGTAGGCAAGTGAGTGCTTCCAAGGTTGCATCTGTTTGTTGTAACATCTCAGTTGGTATTCTGTCAATTCCTGGAGCCTTGCTTTTCACCAATGCCTTCAGTGCAGCTTGGACTTCTTCCTTAAATACATCGGTTCTTGATCATATGCTTCCTCCTGACATGGTTGAACGTCGACCAGTTCTTTTTGGTATGATGACTCTGTGTATGCCTTCCATCTTCTTTTGATGCTTCCTGAGTCGTTCAATATTTTGCCCATAGAAACTTTCAATATTTCAATTTGAGGGTTGAATTTTCTCTTCAGTTCTTTCAGCTTGAGGAATGCCGAGCATGTTCTTTCTTGTTGGTTTTCTAACTCCAGGTCTTTGCACATTTTATTATAATATTTTGCTTTGACTTCTGGAGCTGCCCTTTGAAATCTTCTGTTCAGCTCTTTTACTTCATCTTTTCTTCCATTTGCTTTAGCTACTCTACATTCAAGAGCAAGTTTCAGAATCTCTTCTGACAGCCATTTTGGTCCTTTTCTTTCTTTCTTGTCTTTTTAATGGCTTTTTGCTTTCTTCATTTATGATGTCCTTGTCGTCTCACAAGTCATCACAACAGGCAGAGTAGGCAGATGCATAAGGAACCGAAATGCCTTGCCTGCTTAAAAGTCTCCACCATGGGTGTTTGGCTTTTGGTTAAAGAACTCTTGCCAGAGGCTTCTAAAGTGATGTAAATGGAGTGTAAAGTCAAGAAATATTTACTTATAATTAATTAACCAGTGCAGTTCAAACACACACACACATCCACACACCACCCAATAAATTAAAATAGAAATCAGAAATTAAAGCAATTTAAATTTTTCTCTTTAATCTTTTCTATATCTCCAAATTTTCATTTTGTTTTAAAATTATCATTTTCCCTCTCTCAATACAAAGATTAGCAAGGAAAAATTAATAACTCCCCCATCCTCATGGTGACCAATGTTAATAGCTTGGTTTGCATATCATTATTCTTTCTAATTCAGACTTTTTTTTTTCCATGGTTTTTGCAAAAATGAGATCAAAGGATGCATCTCGATTTTCATTTTTTACAATATGTCTCAGTCCTCTCCCTACAGAACATCAACAGATTTTCTTGAATTCTTTATTTTTTCTTGGTGCCTAACATCCTGTAGACTGGATCAACCATAGCTTATACAAATCATTTAGTTATTGACTCAAGTTCTTTCCAATTTTGTCTCCATAAATATGTCTGTATTGTTCTAATGTTCTGCTATAATCATGTATTACTTACGTTAGAAAAAATGTTTAAAATATAAAGCAGAGAAAGATAATTATACTATAAAGTGAAAACACAGATGCTGAATGAACAGGAGCGGGGCCCTATACCATCTTCTGTCTTGAAATAGTCTCTATTCATTCCAGGCCCTGTCTCCCAGTGCAGACTGTGCATGCCTTCATATGGGCAACCAGACCCCTTTCTTCCTCATCTCTTCCAAAGTGCTGAGCACAGCTCTGTTACGGGTTGGTAGTCCCAGGCCCACACAACCCACTGTGCTCTAATAGTTTCTTTAGAAAACAGTTGTTTAGACCTCAGATTGCATTTACAATATATACAGTGTTGTAAAATGATGTGTTCCTCGGCCAACCCACAAACTATTATTTTAACTCACAGTTTCTTATTATTTCTGTGGTGTCTTAGGCTGAGTTCTCCAGAGAAACAAACCAGTAAAACCTATATCTAGAGGGCGATCTATATCGAGGAAATAGCTCACGAGGTTGTAGAGGCTGGGATGTCCCAAGTCCGTGGGTAAGGATAGATGCTCCTCCTGATTCACTTAACCGCTGGGAGCTGACAAACCCAAGATTGGCAGTTCAGAGAGCAGGGCTCTTGCTGACAGGCTGTGAAAGTCTATAAATCCCAATATTGGCAGGTGAGACCACAGGTAAGCTGCTAGCTCAAGTCCTGAGAATTGGAACAAGGGCCAGCTGCAGAATCCAGAGAGAGCAAAATCCCACAAGCCTTGCCAGAACATCCGCTTATATTCGGATACAGGCCACACACCCAAGGAAACTCCATTTCAACTGATTGGCTACTCAAAGCAGATCCCATTATGGAGGTGATCACATTATATGATTGCCAGACTGCTGAGAACCGTGGCCTAGCCAAGTTGACACACAACCTGAACCATCACAGGTGGAAAACTCTTCTGAATTCCAAACGGAAATTTGGATGCAGTGAACTTTGCCCTACTGTTAGAGAGGACAGAGACACAAAGTTACAGACGGACAGACAGGAAGAGAGAAAGAGAGTTCCTTTCCCTCACTGCCCCAAATGAGAGATGTTCTTCTCTCCCCTTCTGCTAATCTGGTTGGATGTGGAAACTGAGCAAGAAAAAGTGCCACTATGATGACTAAATATGAAGGTGCCAGAAAGAAGGCAAAAAGAACAAATTTAACATAAAAGTTTGAATATTTTTCTTAAAAGTCCTCATTCATGTTTGAGATCTAAGAATTTGAATTTGATTGCCAAGAATATTGTAACATGCATCTGCATATAAAGGATGTAAAACATCACAATTAGAAAAAATTCTTTATTTGTTATAGATTGCTTTGAATTCTTAATCTTTTTCAAACAGCATATTTAAAACATGTGAATCCAAGAAAAATAGTATTATTTAAATATGAATAATGATCATGGGGCATATCACTTATTAATAGCTATTGATCAGTACACAACATTAATTTATAAGTTATTTTCATACTTTGGGAGCACTGAGTCCCAGAAAGCTTGTTTTTCATGGTGTCCGTTCCTTTAAAGAGTCAATATATGAAATGCTAACCTAAAAGCAAAAACGCTTTTTAAAAATGAGTCTTTTGATAAAATAAAAGACTAGGAGAAACTCTATAGCATTTGAAGGAAAAATTATCTATGTAACTTGGGTATTTTTTTTTTTTTTTGGCTTTTTTATGTAACTTGAAAGCTACATAGGTTTAAAAAATCAAAGTGTAATATATCTTGGATATGTTAAACAGCACTTTCTTTTTTGAAGCACTGTGAGAAAACTAGTTAAAAGTTATATGTAATTTATATCAAAATCATAAGCATATCCAGAAATAAATTTCTGAAATCACTTATAAAAATATTCTTTAAAATTTTGTATCAGTAGAAAAAAAAAATTACCCATAGTTCCATCACTCAAAGACAACCACTGCTCATGTTTTGACGTGTTTCTTTTTGGTCTTATCTCTATGAATATCTTTGTTGTGGTCATACTGTACATAGAAAACTATGTTTCCCTTTTGCCCTCGATGTGTAACATACATGTTTCCCATTACCATACTTAAGTTCATAATAAGCAAAACTATCAACTAATCGAAACGTCTGTATGTGGTACAATACTTAGCATTGTGAGAGATGGTAGGGTGGGAGATAATGTTCACCCAGTTTCTCAACAAGGGAAAAAGGTTACCTGTCAGGAGGTGCCATAGAAGCCTACCAATCACGGACACTGTGAAACAAGTGGTCATGGACCTGTTGGGTCTGTACCAATGAAAAGATAAAAAGTCTTCATCAAGGTATGAAGGGAAAATAATGAAACACGGAGTCAATTTGAGCATAACTACACTGATGATGAAACTATGATATTGGTGTCCACATACGGTCAGCTCTGCCTGGCTACCCAGTGAGAGCTTGTTTAATTATGTTGACTCTTGCACAGCCTTAGGTTGCTTGGTGTGTACATTTCTTTCTCTCCTTCAATCTTATGGTTTTTCTTTTTTTTTTTTCCTCAAGGCCAACATTCTTTATTAATTGAGCTAAACTGTTGTTTTGTTTACAGATGACTTCATGGGATAGTTTTGCACAATAGATTTGGGAACTCCCCCGTCTCAATGGATCCAAAATGTCTCCATTTAATTTTTCAGTCATCGTTGGTTGTATTTTCTTTCTTGTTAACTCTAATTATCAGGAAATGAAGTAACAATAACAAGTCTCCATTACTGGCTTTGATCTTTTTCCATTTCTTTAAGCAATATAATGTTTTTCCCAAATGAAATCTTACTCAGAAACTCAATGCATAAAACAGACGAAAGTGGAGCTTCTTTGGTTGTCTAGGGAGTAGCAGTGCCGGAAACCAGGATCCATAGCTTGAGGTTGAGAAAATGTGTAATGGACTGTGTAAGCCAATTATTTACTTTCGAATTACAAAACATCAAAGGCAAACCATTAAGTTTTACTTCTGTGGAACGAAAATTCTGTTCTGTGGAAACTATCACACAAGGCGTTTCTAATGAAAGAAGAATCAAGAAAATGTTTAGGAATCAAAAACGTGAAATACACTTGAAACCAGAATAATATTGTAATGAATATTGGTGTTGTGGTGACACAACCTCTGATAAATTATCACTGTTCGTTCAAAACAGACTGAGGGAAATAGTGTGTGCCTGGAATCTACAGCTGGAAATTTCTTCTTCTTCTTCTTTTTTGGCTATAAAGACCTGAATTTACTTCATTCATTTATGGAGATGGAAATTAGAGAAAAAGTTAAGGGGAATAAATATTTTTTGAATTGAGTTCAAAATGGAATAAAAAAGACTGAACCATTTTAGGACATCATAAATTCAATTCCTCATTTGTCCTCAGTAAATTCATCCTGCCAGGAACTGAGGGCAAAGAAGCAACAATTGTAAATTCCTCTAAGCAATCAGCAAGTTAACAAGCAACTCTTGTATTTCACTGATGTCGGAGTCAAACAGGATCAACCTAAATAATGGTAAAAAAAACAAACAACAAACTTACTGGAGCATAGACGATTTTATAGTATGCTCTTTTAAAACCACAGGGAGATCCTGTTTAGAACCCTTCAACGTCGTCATTGCTCTGGGAGTGAGATTCAGGTTTCTTGATGTGGCCGCTGCCCACTTGTCCATCCACTGATACCTTATGTCCTCCTTACCTCACTCACAGCCCTGAAGTCACCCTCATCTTCAGTCAGTTCCCAGAATATCCCAGCCTCTTGTATCTTAGGGTTCTGTCCCACTTTTTCTTCTGCCCGGGAACTTTATCACACAATTAGAAGGAAACTGGGTGGTGCAAGCAGTTTGCAACTGGCAGCTAATCCAAAGGTTGGCAGTTCAAACCTACCCAGTGGCTCCGTGGAAAAAAGGCCTGGTGAACTGCTTCCATAAAGATTACAGCCAAGAGTACAGTCATTCTACCCCGTAATGCATGAGGTTGCCATGAGTCAGGGGTCAACTTGACGGCAGCTAAAACAACATCCTTTAAATCTTGGCTTAAATGTCATTTCCTCAGAGGCACCTCCCTTGACCACCTATATACCCCAGTATTTTCTATCAAAGCATCTGTTTACGTCCTTCATAGCACTAAAACAAACCTGTAATGATTTTATTGGTTTGTTTGTTTATTTAACTGTGGACATCACCCTCACTACAACATAAGCTCCCTGAGGTCTGTTGTTCACAGCAGCTCAAGAGTATGTGGAGTCTGGTGGCGGTCCATGACCCTGGTGGGACATGTGGCAGAGATGCAGCCAGGGCTAAGGAAGCAGTGCTAAAAGCTCTATCTACGCACTGTCATGCTCATGGATTTAGCGGAGATGAAGTTTTTTGAGGAAGAATTTAAAAATACTATCAATTTTCCCAACATGAATTACAGATTCAACATGATCCCATTTTCCCAATATGAATTATAGATTTGACATAATCCCAATGAAAAATTTGGCAAGTTATTTTGTGGATATGACATGCTCATCCTAAAACTTATATTGAAAGGGAAAAGACTCAGAATAGCCAACATAATGCTGTAGAACAAAGCTGGAGGACTGACTCTATCCGATTTCAAGACTATGAAGCTACAGTTATCAAGGCAGCATGGTATTTGTGAAAGAACAACCAGATTAGTGGAACAGAAAAGGGAATCCAGAAATAAACCCAAACCAATGTACTCAACTGATCTTTGACAAAAGAACAAGGGCAATTCAATGGAGAAAGGATAGTCTTTTTAAGAACGAGTCTCGAAATAACTAACATCCACATGCAAAAAAATGAATCTAGAGACATACCACAAGGATGGCAAGACCACGTCTCACATGCTTTGGACATGTTATCAGGAGGGATCAGCATGATGTCCCTGGAGAAGGACATCATGCTCGGTAAAGCAAAGCGTCATCAAAAAAGAGGAAGACCCTCAACAAGGTGGATTGACAGAGTGGCTAGAACAATGGACTCAGGCATAACAATGATTGTGAGAGTGGCGCGGGACTGGGCAGTGTTTTGATGTGTTGTACATAGGGTGGATGTGAGTTGGAACCGACTTGACGGCACCTAACAACAACAGACACATACCACACATCTTTCACAAAAATTAACTCAAAGTGGACCATAGACCTAAATGTTAAACACAAAATTTATTCTCTCACAGTCTAGTGGGCTGCAAGTCCAAATTCAGAGTGACAACTCTAGGGGAAGGCTTTCTGTCTCTGTTGGCTCTAGGGGAAGGGCCTTGTCATCAACCTTCCCCTCATCTAGGAGCTTCTCAGCACAGGAACCCCGGATCCAAAGGATGCACTCTGCTCTCTGTGCTGCTTTCTTGGTGGCATAAAGTCCCCATGTCTCTCTGCTCGCTTCTCTTTTTTATATCTCAAGAAAGATTTGACTTAAGACACAACCTCATCTCGTAGATTGAGTCCTGCCTTGTTAACATAACTCCTGATAATCCCACCTCATTAACATCATAGAGGTAGGATTTATAACACACAGGAAAATCACATCAGGTGACAAAAAGGTGGGTGATCACACAATACTGGGAATCATGGTGACACATTTTTTGGGGACACAATTCGATCCATGACAATATATAAAGAACTCTTAAAATTCAACAATAAGAAAGCAAACAACCCAATTAAAAACGGGCAAAAAATATGAACAGATACCTCACCAAAGACATTCAGATGGGAAATAAGTGTGTGAAAAGATGCTCAACATCGTATGTCATTAATCCCCCCACACAACTCACACCAGTTACATGTCAGTAGGGAATTGCAAGTTGAAATAACAATGATACAACTACACAGCTATTAAAATGGCTGAAGTACAACACATTGACAACAATAAATATTGGTGAAACGTGGACCAAAATGGTACAGCCACTTGGAAGACAGTCTAGCAACTTCTTACAAAGCTAAACTTTACCATAAAACCAAACCAAACCTGTTGCTGGGGAGTCGATTTCGACTTATAATGACCCTATAGGACAGAGCAGGGCTGCCCCACAGGGTTTCCAAGGAGCAGCTGGTGGATTACAACTGCCCACTTTTGGTTAGCAGTTGAGCTCTCAGCCACTGTGCCGCTAGGGCTCCAAAGCTGACCACATGATCTAGCAATTGTGCTCCTATGTATTTACCCAAATGAGTTAAAAACTTAGGTCCACACAAAAACCTGGGGACACGAATGTATATAGCAGCTTTATTCATAATTTTCAAAAAACTGGAAAGCAACCAAGATGTCCTTTATTAGGTGAACGGATAAACAAACTGGAGGACATCTATACGATGGAATATTTCTCAGTGATAAAAAAGAAATGAGATACCAAGCTATGAAAAGACATGGAGGGACCTTACCTGCACATTGCTAAGTGGAAGAAACCAGCCCTGGTTTATACATTGTATGATTCCAATTACATGACAATCTGGAAAAGACAAAACTATAGAGACAGTCAAAAAATCAGTGGTTGCTAGAGGATGGGGAGGGAGGCAATGGACAGCTGGAGCACAGGGCATTTCAAGGGCACTGCAACGATTTTGCATGATACTGTAATTGTACATATATAACATTATGCATTTGTCAAAACACCTAATGTAAACTACAGACTTCAGTTAACAATCATGTATCAACGTTGGTCCATCAACTGTAACAAAGGTACCACACTAACGCCCGATGTTAGTAACAGGAGAAGCTGTGTGAGGGAGTAGGAGTGTATATGGGAACTTTCTGCACTTTTTGCACAATTTTTCTGTAAACCTAAACGGATCTAAAAATAAATTATGTTAAAAATATAAAAAATATTCTCAATTCTGTATTTTATGACTCTTTCTGTCTTTTTTATTGGCAAATCTCCAGACATTTTCAAATCAAATCAGAGTGTATCATTCAAAATACCATGAAGGCCGGGGAGAATGAGGACAGAGTGCACATGATTAAGCTCCATTCATATGACTAAGGTCACAGAGAATGGCAAAACTGTAGCAAAAAATTCTTCAAATGTCTAGGTGACCAGCAAGTCAAATGGCTTGCTGAATATTGGTTACAAATTTGAAACTTATTTCTTGTTCAGAGTATCTTTAATACTCCCGAATATTACAACAGTTCTTTCTAAAAAACTTCAGGGCAAAGCTATAGACATTTTTCCCCTTTGTCTTCAAAAGTAAAAGCAATACTTTATAGCTTACCACCTCAGAGAAATAATAAATATTTCAAAGCCATTTGAGGTAGAACAGAGAAGCTATGCCAAAAAATAATCTACGAAGTTTTCAAAATTGAAAGCTTCCCTTTGGACAAGAAAAAACTGACCACACAAACAAAAAATCATGGCAATTTTGGAGAGTATGTTTTCCCCTAATCAGAAGAAGAGTACGAAATTAATATTTACTACCAAGGATTTGGAAAACCTGGTGGCATACTGGTTAAGTGCCATGGCTGCTAACCAAAATGTTGGCAGTTTCAATCTACTGGGCGCTCCTTGGAAACTCTACGGGGCAGTTCTACTCTGCCCTATATGGTCACTATGGGTCGGAATCGATTTGATGGCAATGTTCTTTTTTTTTTTTTTAACCAAGGATTGGGTAATATATTACTAAATTTAATTTCGTGATTTTTAGGGAAATAATTACAATAAAATGAGACACTAGTAAAATAGAAGAAACCATGACGTGAGGTAACGGTCAAAAATGCTCAAACACTTCTCCAACTCGAGGGCTGTGATACTCGAACTTTGACTGAAGACTTTTTTAGCTTCATTACAGTTCTCTTACGATTTGTGGTTGTGATTCATGCAGTCCGTTGGTGGCACAAATGATTAAGTGCTTGATTGCTGAAAGATTGGTGGTTCAGACTTACCCAGAAGCTGCTTGGAAGACAGGCCTGGCAATCTGCTTCTGAAAGGCCACAGCCTTGAAAACCCTGTGGAGCAGTTCTACTCCGCATGCACGGGGTCACCCTGAGTCGAAATCAACTCGACGGCAACCATGTGTCTCTATTACCTCAAATCCAACTTGGCTGTGTGTTTAGTTAACTTGGACTTCATAAGAATAGTCTTCCTATGCCGGAACTATTGTCTACAGCTTTGTTTTGGCCAACTGCTCTGGCAAGTATAGAATGTTCATTCTCCACGATTCTGTAATCTTCTCAGTGGCCAGGGCAGTGGTCCCAGTGATACTGTGAAGAAAACTGGGGCTTCAGCCGACAGGCAGATGACGGATTTAATCATAGCTGTAAATATTTACACTTTGTCTTTTGTGTTCATAACTTCAATGTACAGTTGTGAAAGCTTTGGTTATAGGTAGAGGGTGATACAATGGAGAGTAACACGCCAATCGACTAGAACGTAAGGAAGGTCCTTGCAAGGCAGAGGTGTTCCTCAGTGTGGAGAAAAGTTCCTGGCAGACAACAAGCACTCAACAAATGTTACTTGAATTATTATTATTTTATAAAGCTATTCTCATTTGCTAAGGAAAAAAAAAAATTCAAAGGGGCTAACTTTGAATTTTTCTGTAAATTTCTTCCTGAACTCCATGAGTTAAGGTGCCCGCATGGAGAGGTCTTTCACCGCCATGTCCAAGTAATCACTGTCCTTACCCAGGCCCCCAGAAAACAAATCAGTCCTGATGTGCCTAGGTAGATCTTCTTTTAGGATGTTCTGTTCCACAGGTGAAGGATAAACATGCCTCATACCCACGAGATCACTCTAGTTTCATTACACAAGATTGCTCAACATCTGTTTACATATTTGACTCAAGCGTTTGGTCAGATTTCCTTGATAAAAATGAAGGTTACTTTTTCCACAGACTTGACCAGCTTTCCACAGAGATTTACAACTATATGCATCTCATTCAAGGGCTGAGAACAACTTCTTGACTATGTCAGTACCATGTGGTTGTTTCAGGTCATATTTTCATTTTTGGTCTGCAGTAACATGTCATCAAGGGCATAAGAATAGAATAAGATTCCTCCTGTGTTTTTTGAGTTTAGGGGCCTGAAAAATTGGAAATAATACTTACGCCTTAGGGGTATGCCTAGTGGTTCAGGAAAGTGGGGAGTCTGTGATGCCTCCCAGCTTCCTGTCTAGTCAGCAAAGTGAAAAATACAAGGTTGTGGGGAAAGATGTTATGAGCTTAGTTTTGTTGTTAGCTGCTGTCAGCTTGGCCTCTGACTCACTGTGACCACATGCACAATGAAATGCTGCCCCGTCCTATGCCACCCTCATGATTGCTGGCGGGTCAGACTACTAAGACCCATAGGACTTTCACTGGCTAATTTTTGGAATTAGACCGTCATGCTTTTCTCCGGAAGCCCCATGAAAACCTGTTCAGCATCACAGCAACGTGCAAAGCTGTGGTGGTGGCTGTGCATCGGCTTGGAATCGAACCCGGGTCCCCCGTGTGGAAGACGAGCATTATACCACTAATGCTCGTACCCAAGGACCATCTGTGAAACAATGTGTCTAGAGCTCAGGAGTTCCGATTTTGGAGTCATCACCAAATAGTGAAATTTAAGCTTTGGGGGTGGATGAAAGCACCCAGAGAGAAAACATGAAGAATGAGACAGTACATTTAAGGGCCAGGCAGCAGAAGAGAAGCGAGTCAAGACGCGGCCAGGAGAGACAGGTGTCACACAGATAGGATGTAAGATGGGTGTGATTGACCAGCATCATTAAACGGTGCAGAGACTGAGTAATGCAGGACCAGAAACGGTCCTTTAGAAACAACAGTGGCAGGAAATACATTAAAATATTAACAGATCTATTCCCGAGTGGTGAGATTTCTTACGGCTTTATTTCCTTCTTTCAACTTTTCTGTGGGTCCCAAATTCTGTACAACAAATTATTTTTACATTAAAAAATTATTAAATATAAAATAAATGCTCTGATAAAGTCTTAAAAAGTCATGAGAGCTTGAAGAGGAGCAAGTAATTATTAACTGAGAAGAATTTGAGTGTCTATGTGATGACACCTTGCTACGATAGAACAACGAACAAGAGGGTGGCTCCGTTGTTTCACAAAAAGGAACGGCAGTGGGTTTGGCAAGGCAGGACTGCAGTATTCCTGGGGTGCAGTGGCAGAGGAGGCCAGAAAAGGAGTGTGGTGTCGGATTACAGGGGACTTTATGTGTCTTGTCAAATAATATGGATTTTACTCTAAAGGCTACAGAGAGGTTTTTGAGGGGCAGAGTTAGGATTGGAATGGCTCTTTCCCTAATGTTAACTTTACATTTAACTTGGATAATAGTGTGGATGCTATTATCCTATCCAACAGACTGGAGGGTTGGAGTTAGAGACAGGGAGCACAGCTACCAGGCAACCGCAACATCAGTGAATGAAGGCAGTGCAGTGAGGATGGACAGAGGGCCAGGCCCAGCGGTATCTGGTAGTAGCATCAACCGGTCAAGAGGATACGACTGATGGGAAAGGAAGACATCAGGGATGTCTGATGTTGTTAGCTGCGGTCAAGTTGGCTCTGACTTATGGTGACCTTATCCACAACAGAATGAAACGTTGCCTCACCAACGCCGGCATGTTTGAGTCCATTGTGTAGTTGTGCCAATCTGTCTCCCTGAGGGTCTCCCTCGCCCTTGCTGTCCCTCTCCTTCACCACACGATTGCTCCTATGGCATACCCACAGCCATGCTATGTTGTGATTCACAGGGGTTTCATTGGCTACGTTTTGGAAGCAGATAGTCAGGGCTTTCTTCCTTGTCTGTCTTAGTCTGGAAGCTCCGCTAAAATCTGTCCACCACGTGTAACCCTGCTGGTATTTGAAATGCTGCTGGCATAGCTCTCAGCGTCACAGCAACACGCGGCCACCACAGTACCACACACTGACAGATGGGTGGTGGCAGGGATGTCTGCTGGGTTTTTCGTTTGAGCCCCGGTAGGCAGAGGCGGTAATTATCCTATGGAGTTTGTTTACAGTTACTCTAACTGCCTGTTACATGAACTAAGAAAGTGAATAGATGTGTAAGGTATTATTTCTAAGAGAGAATTAGGAATAACATGTGCATGTGAGATCTATTTCTGAGACCACTGTCACAAACGGAATCCTAAACCCTGAGCTCTCTCCTCACCACGCACGCATATTTAATTTGGATAATTTTCCTTATCCAGTCCACAGAATTCAATATTCCGTGACAAAGAGAGGTAGGTGCTGGGAGTTGTTTTTAAGAAAATGCTTACATATAAATAGGTATGGTGGAGTCCCAGGAAAGGACACTCTCTGCTGGGTAGAGAAGTTTGGATAAAGGGCGATGAAACGCTATGTGGGAAGAAGTAAAACTAGACAAGAGTATACTTTTAAAGAAGGGACCAGAAAGGGATAGGTAGTGAGTTGTATTAGTTTGAGCTAACACCCCGGGAGGATGACAGGTACTATCCCTCGTTTAACCCCACTTATGCCATGGAAAACAGAGATCTTAGGCTGAGCAAAACTGACAAGATGCTCAGCTAGTAAGTTAAAACCAGTTGCCTCAGGTCAATTCTGACTCATGGCGACCTCATATATTTCAGAATAGAACTACGTTCCATAGAATTTTCATTGGCTGTGATCTTTTGGAGGTAGATGGCCAGGCCTTTCTTCCGAGGCGCCACTGGGTGGATTCAAACAGCCAGCCTTTAGGTCAGTAGCCTAGCACTTAACCATCTGTGCAACCCAGGGATTCTTGCTAGTTAAGGAGGCCAAGTCTGAGACAGGCTGGAAGCAGTCCTACAGTATACACCCTCTCTTGGATCAGCAACGACCAAGACGTCTCTAAGTCAGAAGTAACTCACATCCTTGCCCACCTCATCTTGCAGGAACAACTTCTGCTGAGCAGGCGATACCTGGTTCTGGAGCGCGCTGCTGCTGACTTACTCGGGGAGGCCTTCCTTATCGTCCAGCCCCCGAAGGAGTGCCAGGTGGTGCCAGTTATGGCAGATGCACCTCAGATGGTTACACCCTCAACCACTGAAGGGGGTTCTAGTAAGGTTACGGGCACCAGTCCCTTGACCTAGTTCTTGCATTAATATCTAGGTAATGCTGTCTTTTCAGTGAGTTATCTCTTTTATTCCCTTGAGGCGGGCAGTTTTAAAGCGTGCATTTTTACTCACCCTGAAAAAAGAGGTTCTAACCCTGGTGGCAGAAACCCTGGTGGTGCAGTGGTTAAGTGCTACAGCTGCTAACCAAAAGGTTGGCAGTTCTAATCCACCAGGCGCTGCTTGGAAACTCTGTGGGGCAGTTCTACTCTGTCTATAGGGTCGCTATGAGTCGGAATCAACTCAGGGCCAACAGGTTCGGTTTTGGTTTGAACACCCCTTACACCCGCCCTCCCAACTTGATGGCTAAAACCCCTTTTCTTCCCTGAAGGCTCTCTCTTCCCCAAGCGTCAGGTCACCCTTAGGACGGAGTCAGTCAGGTCCCTGCTTTCCTCCGCGGCTGCCACCAGATTCTGGCCAGATCCCAAGCTTGCGCCCAGCCACGCCTGGAGCCTCAGTGGAGCGTTCGTGCCGCGAGCGTGAGCGCCCTGGTGTGCAAGCCACGCACTCCAGAGCAGCCGCTTGTTGCTCCTGCCGCCACGACGTGGGGAAGTGAAAATGAAATTGACTTTTCCGAGAAATAATGAAAGCGGCGCTGTCTGCCAATGAACGGCGGCGGCGAACTTCCGCACCCCGGCCGCGGCGGGCGCGCTCCCCGGCCCCCACCGCCGGCTGCACCAGCTGGAAACAAACAGGGGAGGAAGGGCGGCGGGAGGCGGGCCGAGCGGGGCGGGGGCGGGAGGGGCGCCGGCCGCGGCGCTTCGCAGTTTCCTCTCCTTGTTTTGCTTTCGTTCTGGACTGTTCTCAGGCGAGCCGGGGATAACTTTTAGTTTTGCTCCTGCGATTATTCAACTGACGGGCTTTCATTTCCATTTCACACACCCTAGCAACACTTAAACCCTGCGGAATTGTATTGGTAGCGTGAAAAAGCACACTGAGAGGTAACATTTTTCAAATATAGTTGTGACTGCGTGTGTGTTTTGCTGGGGGGCTTGCCGACGAGGACCAGGGGGCTGTGTGCTCGTGCGTCCTGCTGGCGCGACACGGCGCTGGTTTTGTAGACGGAAATGCCGGGATTCATAAACACCGACGCCGGCTTCTGGGGGAGCAGTCGGCGCAGTTATGGATCGAGCGTCGGGTTTTAGGGGAAGCAGGTTCTGCGGCTGTTGCTGCCGCTCCTGGGGCTGCTGAGGCTGCGAGGAGGAGGAGGAGGAGGAAGAGGTGTGAAGGGAGGAGGAGGGGGAGGTTGGTAGAGGTTTAATTTCACTTTTGGATTTGCAGTTGTGGAGAGGTGGCTCCATGGACACAGACCTGGGCTGTGGGCTCTGCGCCCCGGCTGCCGTGTGTGCCGGTCCCAGTCCGCTGGAGTCGGGCCTCCCTTGGAAACAATTATGTCGTGTGTGTTTACAGCGCCGCCGCCCCCAGAGCCCGGGGAGGGGAGCAGGTCCAGCTCCGCGCCGGCGGCGGCGCCCCTCGCTGGGCAGCCTCGAGCGCCCATGAGCAGGAAGCCGCCGCTCGCCGGGCTGCCCGCGCCCCGGCCGGGACGGGCGCCGCTCGCCGGGGCCAAAGGCAACTCGGCGGGGCCCCGCGGGGCCCGGGGCTCGCCCGGCCTCCGGGCTCAGCCAGGGGCCCGCAGGCGCCGGGTGCCAGCGCGCAGAGCCGGCCGGGCGGGCTCGGAGCCGGGCCTGGCCAGCGCGCCCGGCTTCCTGGGGGCTGGGCCGCCGCCGCTCGGGAGGCGACGCGGCGTCCTCCTTCCCGCCGCCCGCGCCGGCCTGGCCCGGGGCCTGGGTCGCTGCGCTTGTCCGGGCGCGCGCGGGGCTCGGGCGGCTCGTCCCTGGAGGGCGCCACCCTGAGCCGTCACCTGCCCGGCCGCGGCCTAGCGCCGGCGCCTCGGGTCCCCGCAGGCGCCCCTGGGCCGGCCTCCCGCGCTGGGCCTGACCCGCCTCGGCTACGGAGCGGGCGAGGTGGGGGCGGGGAGCCCGGGGACCGAGCGGCGCCTGGGGGTCGTGGGCGCGGGCGGCGCCTGGGGGTCGTGGGCGCGGGGGGCGCCTGGGGGTCGTGGGCGCGGGGGGCGCCTGGGGGTCCTGGGCGCGGCGGGCTACTGGGGGTCCTGGGCGCGGGGGGCGCCTGGGGGTCGTGGGCGCGGGGGGCGCCTGGGGATTCTGGGCGCGGGCGGCCCGTGGGGGTCCTGGGCGCGGGCGGCCAGGGTGGGAGTGAGTCCCCGCCCCGCACCCTCGGACCCGGCCCTGGGCTCCGGGTGACATTCGCCCGGCGGCTGAACATGGCTGGTGGCCGCCACTTCCTTTCCGCCTCGCGGGCCTGGCTCCCCAGCGATGCCGGCCGCGGCCGACCGCGGCGCCCGTCCGCCTGCCTCGCTCCTGGGGCACGGCCTGGGGCCCAGCAGCCGCGGGGGCTGGGAAGCCTCTCCGAGTTCTCATAGTTTCAGATGCCAGCTCGGCTCCCTCGGCCGCACACGCCGGCGTCTGTCCTTGGCCCCGGAGCTCGATGCGTTTGCCAGCCTGAGCCCCTGTGCCGAGCCGGCCAGAGGGACAGTGATGGGGCACCAGACCCGGCGCCCGGGTCAGTTGGGTAGACGGGACCCTTTGTGATCAGCTGTAAATGGGGACTCCTGGGACTGGCAGTCGAGATTGTCACATACTGGGGGGTGGTTAAGAGCTGGGCTGCTAACCGAAAGGTCTGCAGTTCGAATCCACCAGCCGCTCCTGGAAAACCCTGTGGGGCAGTTCTACTCCTTCCTGTAGAGTTGCAATGAGTTGGAATCGACTCGTTGGCAGCGAGTTTAGGGGGTGGTTTAAACCCGTAGTGTTTGAAACGTGGGGGCATTTTAACTGCTCCTCTGTCCTCCGCAGCCTTCTCCGGCAGTATGAGCAGTGGGTGTACGCCTTGCCCTTGGTTATGGAATAAGAAAATGTGGAGGCTTTCTAAATGGGAAAAAGTGACCATGACATTTGCTTTCTGCTACTGGCCTCCCTGTTGCTGTGACTCCATCTGCTTTTGATGAATGGCTAGGAGGGTGGAGGATAGTTACATTTCCTGTTGTGGATTTTTAGGAATCAGCAAGGTTGTTGTCAAGCGTACAGTCGTTCATGGGTTTTCGGACTGCCTGTGAATACCGTTGGAGCCTAGCAGCCTGCACTTTTTGGTGCTTAAGTGCAGGTGCAGAGAGGAGTCTGGTGACAGACGAGCAGGGAGAGTGGACGGCCTTGATGCTAGACAGATGCTGCTTCCTTAGCAGGACCTGGCGGGCGGGGGGAATCCCTGCTTAGTTTTGTCTCCCAGGCTGATCCAGCATTATCTGATTTTCCAGAAGCCCCATCTTTTTTTTTTTTTTGCGGGAGGGAAGAAAACTAAGAATTCCTAGAAAAACTTACGTTTTCTAAGGAAACTTCAGCAGAAAGAATATTTAGGACTTAAACTGGAATCTCCAAAAGGAAAACCTTGAATATCTATTGATTGATGTCGCAAAGTCCAGAATTTCACTGTTAATTAGTGAATGATTATAATTAAATAACTTGGCCTGTTGTGTAAGAAGTTAGATTTTTGCCACTTAGATCCAAGAGTTCTTGTCTGTTGTTATGATTTGTATAGTTTAATTGCTTCTTGAAATGAAACACTTACATTTTCCATTCTCAACAAATAGCCTTTTTTCTGTGAACCCTCAGAAGTTAAGAGATAATTCCACATATTTCAGATGTACTTAACGTGTAAAAATGTGGTCATAATCAACAGTAAGGGTGTGTGTTCAGATGGGAGGCCGATCATGGCCAGCAAACGGTTGCCATGAAGCAGCGGCAGCTCTGTGAACTCTGGCCCCACCGCTGTCCTCGCTGCCGTCTGACGTGCTTTATTAGGGCAAATATTCAATGTAGGAGCCAGTTAAAGATGTTTACACTTCGTGACGGAGCACTCGAAACTAAGGAAGTTCAGCATTTGATGTGCCTTAAATTCCTTGTGTTGCCAAGGACATTTTAATTTTATTCTTAGTATCAAATATAAGCTCTGTTTTTCTTTGTTGTTGTTGTTCACTTGTTTTGTTTTTAGAGCAGTTTCACACATTTCATTTTGATAGTGAACAGACCTCTGAACTGGGTCATGATTCCCTAATCTGCCTTATACCAAAAAGGGCTTAAAGCAGATAAGGGAATTAGTTTATTCATTCAGTAAATATTCGCAGAACATTTACTGTGCACCAGACCCAGTGCTAGGCTTGTGGATTCAACCGAGAACAAGAAAGAACACGAAAGGCCTTTAGGGAGATTGCTTTTTAGTTGGCGAGCTGATGATAAACAACCACAAAATAAATACAGTGATTACCTTTTGGGGTCCTTTGAAGGTAATAATAATATTTGACTGTATATCTCAGAGTTGCTTTTGGGAATAAATGAGATACTGTGTATGAAAGAAAGTTGCCTATAGTACAGTAATCTATAAATGTGTAAGGCATTAACTTAAAAAAAAAAAAAAAACTATCATTACTATTAACCTAAAAAGCCGGGCGATCATGATTGGGGATTAAATGCTGACTTTCTCTTATCACACTTCCAGAAAGGAGGGGCTTTACTTCTGAGAGTATATGAATGTTGGCAAGGAGTTAAACATGGAGTAACTATTTTATGTCAAGTATCGAGAAAGTATTTAACAATGAAATATAACAATGTCAGTGAATTTTTCCTGTCAAAAATTAGGTGGTACCTATGGAGACCAGATGAGATGAAAATAACAATGATTGGACCAATGTATTTTCTGTATAGCGGGAGAAAAAAATCTTCCCAAGCCTCATTGTGCTGTAGTATGAATTTTCTTCGTCATTGCTTTGAGACTCTTCGATTCATTATGTATAATTACAGGCATGCCTTAGCTAATTTCAATATTTTGCCATAACATCTTTAAAGGGACTTGATTAACTTGCATTTATTGAATACTTGTGTGCTCAACGTTACATATGTGAAATAAGGTATTAAATATATAACATATTTTTACATATATAAAACAAAATACAGAAAGTAATACATAAAAATAATCTGCTGAGAAATGTCAGTTATTATTAATAAAAGTCAACTCTTCTTCCTTACATCTCTCTGGGGTACTGTGTTCCTTTCATGCAGGAGTAAAAGGTCAGGCCTTTCTGCCTCCGTCCCGTTTCTGTCGCCCTTGGACTTGAGTTGGAACAATGATTTCTGCGTTACGTCTGCCCGAGGCAGGGCTGTGCGGTGGCCAGGTGGTGGGAGTGGCTGGTGGGAATGGGAGCAAGGTTTGATTAAACCTCACTTTTTCAACAAATAATGATAAACTTCTGTACGTAGAAGGAAAATAATACAGAGAGTTGAGATGTAAACCAGAAGTCAGTATTTATCTAAAATACCAAGGGAAATTCACAGCCATGAAATGAAGCCTATAGGCACCTGATCCTGGCAGCTTCTTTGTCTGCAGGGCTCTACCTGGGCCCCTCTGGATTCAAAGTGGACAGCAGGCTTGCAGCCTCCAACTTTTTACCTCGAAGCAGCCCTTCAAAATGATTTTCCCCTCACAAGCCCTGTATTTTGAGGGTCTTGAAATAAATTGCATTTACTTAGGGAGAGTTCACTTGCTCATTTTCTATTATTCAGAACACGTGGCGTTTCCAGTCAGAACTTACGATTGACTTGAGAAAAGCATTGTTATCGAATCTAGTTGATCTAATTCCAGGCACAGTAGAGGGACTTGGTGTTTTAGACAGCCTGGACAGCGCTTTTCAGGTAAGCTCACGGTCCTGTTGGGCTTTTTGAGGTACTGAAACTAGCAGAGGACCCTCCCACCTCCATCAGTACCTTTGCGTTCTGCTCGGGGTCCAGGGAGTCCAAGATCCGAACCACTGTAGAACTCACGCAGTTAAGTTGTTAAATGAATATGAACCTTGTGCCATTAGTTCATTTATTTGTTAAATATTTGTTGACAGCCACCTATATACTAGGCTCTGTGTGGGGGAAGGTGCGTGGACCCAGAATCCAGAGGCCCAGAGTTGACTCCCAGCTGTTGTACTAACTCTTCAATCACTTCCCTTTTCTGGACCTTAGTTTTCACATCTGTAAAATGTGCTGGTTGGTTCTGTCATCTCTGAGGGGATGGGGCACAGGAGCCCCCAGATTTGAGACTATATAGAGCCTCTCCCCGCCTTTCCCCGCGACAACCCGTCATTCCCCAGACTGGGATCCCTCGGGTGAGTGGGGCAGAGCCAAAGTGGAGAACCACTGAATCGAGCGTCTATGTTGTTACATGCTGTGCAGTTGATTCCTACTCCTGATGACCCTACAGCACAGAAGAGAACTGCCCCATAGGGTTTCCTAGCTGTAATCTTTATGGGAGCAAATAGGTCTTTTCTCCAGCAAAGCCAGCCACTGGTGAGTTTGAACCGCCAGTCTTTCGGTTAGCAGCTGATTGCTTAACTGTTGCCCCAACAGGGCTCCTTCAAGTGTCTCTAACCAGAAAACCAGACCCATTGCTGCCGAGTCGATTCCACTCATAGTGTCAGAGTAGAACTGCCCCATAGGGTTTCCAAGGCTGTAAATCTTCATAAACGGCCACATCTTTCTCCTGTGGAGGTGCTCGTGAGCTTGAACCAATGACTTTTTGTATTTTTATCTCGTTGTCCCGGAAGGCCACAGAGAATTTGGGCTTCTTTTCTATTTGTTTCTGTTTGGGCTGAGAGTCCTTTTGTCAGTCTAGTATTCAGCTCCCATAAGCAAGAAAGAATTAGACCCAAGCAAGGAACATCTCCATAAGTCACGGTCCATGTGTGTGCTGCACTGCCCTGTCTTCTTGACGAGCAGAAGGCTTGTGCGGTTCTCTCTCATGATGGATTCTAAGCATTTTTATCTCAAGGGCAAGACCAATTTAGTTCAACAGAATATCCTAGTTTAGGATTTTGTGGATAAATGCCTGTCCAGCTTTCATTAAACAAACATTTTGGGAGTTAACTGCTTGCTATGTGATTTTCATAAGGAATTTCTTTTCAGATGTAGTTGGCAGCCTGTTGCTGTCTGTGTTACAGCCTTTGACACTTGGTTACATAATGTGATCAAAGGAAAAAGTGATTTCACAGTTTAACTTGTTCTTATTGAGGTTATGAATGTCAGGTGTTTGGAGGATCTAAATTTTTTTTAACTTTTTTTTTGTGCTTTAGATGAAGGTTTATAGAGCAAATTAGTTTCTCATTAAACAATTGATACACGTACTGTTTTGTGACATTGGTTGCCACCCACAAGACATGTCAGCACTCTCTCCTTCTTGACATTGGGTTCCCCATTACCAGCTTTCCTCTCCCCTCTTGTCTTCTTGTCCTTCCCCCTGGGCTGGTGTGCCCCTTTAGTCTCATTTTGTTTTATGGGGCTGTCTAATCTTTGACTGAAGGGTGAACCTCAGGCGTGACTTCAGTACTGAGTTTAAAGGGTGTCTGGGGGGCCATACTCTTGGGGTTTCTCCAGTCTCGGTCAGACCAGTAAGTCTGGTCTTGTGAGTTAGAATTTTGTTCTGCATTTTTCTTCAGCTCTGTCCCGGACCCTCTGTTGTGATCCCTGTCAGAGCAGTTGGTGGTGGTAGCTGGGCACCATCTAACTGTGCTAGACTCGGTCTGGTAGAGGCTGTGGTACTTGTGGTCCATTAGTCATTTGGACTAATCTTTCCCTTGTGTCTTCCTTTGGTTTTCTTCGTTCTCCCTTTCTCTAGATGGGGTGGAACCAGTGTAGTACCTTAGATGGCTGCTGACAAGCTTTTAAGACTTACTTTGATACTCACTAAAGTAGGATATAGAACATTTTCTTTATTACCTGTTGTGCCAATTGAGCTAGATGTTCCCTGGGACCATGGTACCCAGCCCTCAGCCCAGTAATTCAGTCCCTCAGGGAGTTTGGATGTGTCTTTGAAGCTTCTATGACTTCGCTTTGGTCAGGTTGTGCTGGCTTCCCCAGTATTGTGTACTCTTACCCTTCACCATGCCTCCTGAATTCTTGATTGGGAGAGAAAGAAGATGTAATCAGGCAGATAAATTTTCTGTCTTTGCACAAATGCCATTGAAAGAGTTTCAGAGGTTGGGGGTGGTGGGCAACGGTAACAGTTGGTAGTTAATTGATAGGAACTCAAGGACCAGCTGAACTATTGGAGGACCCTCCACTCTGGGCTTAGAGGTCAGGCCTTTTTATCCAGGGAAAGATAAAGTCTGATGGGAAAACTGTTAGGTATCAGTAGACTTTTTACAAATGAACAGCAAGTTGTCAGTAGTTATCACTTGGGCATGATTGAAGCCACCTTAGGAATACTAGTATTAGGACACTGTCTGGGCTGGAGGAATTGGTACCCACCATCCGAGGCCTTAAGGCATTGGTGGTTCAGTGGTAGAACTCGGACCTTCCGTGTGGGAGACCCGGGTTCAATTCCTGGCCACCGTAGTGTGTCATTGGAAGCCCGTGTGTTGCTGTGATACTGAACAGGTTTCAGCAGAGCTTCTAGACTAAGATGGACTAGGAAGAAAGGCCTGGCAATCTGCTTCTAAAAATCAGCCATGAAAACTGTATAGATTTCAGTGGTCCAGTCCTCAAAAGGATGATGCAGGACAAGGCAGCATTTTGTTCCATTGTGCAAGGGGTCACTGTCTGTCAGGGACTGACTCTGCAGCGGATTACAACAACATTCGAGGCCTCAAACTTAATCCAAAATTTCCTTTGGAAGAAACTATAGGCTTCTAGAGGAAGATACAGAATACAGGTAGATAATATTTATTAGAAATACTGTGATAACACTCTTAGGTCCTCTTCCTTTCCCCCAGGTGGTCTTCTTTGGTTCAGTGTTGTTTTTGTCAGCAGGAGGTAAATAAGGAACCCTGGTGGCACAATGGTTAAGTGCTTGGCTGCTAACGTTCATAAGTTCAGTAGTTTGAACCCACCAGCCTCTCCGTGGGAGAAGGATCTGGTGATCTGCTTCTTTAAAGATTGCAGCATAAGAAAACGTATGGGGCAGTTCTGTGCTGTCACATAGGGTCACTATGATTCTGACTGTGAGTTAGACTTGACAGCACACAGTGCCAACAGCAGAAGGTAAATATGGAATCAGGAAAAGAGAATGGACCAATTCTGTGTTTCCTTAAAGAATATATGGCACAAGTGAAGACTGAATCACGAATGCTGTAACTGGGTACTGCATGCCATTGACTTTGAAACTGAGTAATCTATCTTGTAGTTAGAACTGTACATTGAAATAACCTTCCTGGAATTCAGTTTAGTGCTATGTACTGAAAGTCTTGAAAACGTTAAACCCTCTGACCCAGTTAATTCCACTTCTAGGAATCCACTCAGTGAAGTAACCAGAGTTGGGAACAAAGATTTATGTACGAGGATGTTTACTGAATTGGCTTTTATTGTAGTGAAAACTTGGAAACAACCTAAATATCCAACAGTAGGAGTACATTTGGATGAATTATGGCACATGCAGATATGAGTATAGTTAGCTTACAAAATTCATGTTTTTGAAAAGCATTTGATGATTGGAAAATGTTTATGGTATATGCTGGATGGAAAGAAGAGGGCATTAAATTGTGGCCCTAATTCTGTTTGTAAATGTATTTGTATAACATGATTAAAAAAAAAAAAACTGGAAGAAAACATCATTTGGATGGTGGGGTTGTGTTTTTTGTTCCCTTTGAAATAGTTTTGTAATTTCCAAATTTAATACAACAAGCACAATTACTTTTATAACTCAAGACAATTCTAAAATGTCCCCTCTTGACCTTACCCCTGGGTAGCGTAAGATTGTTGTTGTTGTTAGGTACCGTTGAGTCAATTTCAATTCATAGTGACCCCATGCAGCAGAGTAGAACTGCCCCTTAGGGTTTTCTAGGCTGTAATCTTTACGGGAACAGGTCACAAGATCTTTCTCCCGAGGAGCTGCTGGGTGGGTTTGAACAGCTAAGCTTGGGTTAGCAGCCATGCGCTTAACCGTTGTACCATCAGGGCTCTGTAGTGTAAGTTTGGGGAAAGTGTACTGGTCCTTGTTGAGGAAGGTGCTGTGCTAACCTCGGGCGGATTAGCCAGTGAGCAAGGCAGGCACAGGCTTACTTGTGTTTACTCACTGTGAGGTGGTGAAAAACAGGAGAGATTGTGCACTTCGGATTAGTAAGTAAACAGTTAAGCCCGTGCATACCTTGCTTATTGGGTAATCCGTCCCTGGACCTGGATTTAACTATTCTTGTGCTCTTTCTGCCTTAATGTCTGGAGCCAGGCTCTAGAATCACGATGTCCTCAGCCAGCGCTGGGAGAAGGTACCATCGACCTACTCTTCACGGCTCTTGCTACTTGAAAACAGTTTCAGACTGGTGGCTCCTGGTGAGGTTGGACGCGCTCTTTGTCAAGAAGCATGAAGGGTCTGAGATGTTCCTCAATAGCATTGTTATATTCTTTATAGACATGAATACTGCAGAAACACAAGGCACCTGAGTCAGGGAAAATAGTTCTTTACTGATATTTACAACCAGGTCACAGGTCAGTAGCCAGAGTAACATTGCAGTGTTGGTCCCCCATACCTTGACCTACAGGTAACAACGTGGGAGCTGGTGGAAACTTTCTATACGGATGCAGGTTACATCCTGCGGATGAGGGATGGAGCAGCTGCCCTCCCCCCCACCCCCGCTGGGTGGAGAGGGGAAAAAACCGTTGCTCCTTTGATGGAAAGGATCCTGGGTTCTCAGCTAACCTTGTGGATCATTCTAAGGGTAAGATAAACCCCAGGTGTCTCTGGCTTTACAACCTAGAGATGTGTCCAAGGTCTGGGCTTCATCCTTGTTGAAATTTCATAAGTAGGGAGGTAGGTTTTCCTAGCACCTTGGGGGCTTAACTTAGGGACCTAGGCCAGCTGTAGCCATTTGGCTTTCTCATGAAGATAAAAACCACAAAACCAAACCCCCTGCCATCAGGTTGATTCAGACTCACAACAGCCCTGTAGGGCACTGTAGAACTGCCCCATAGGGTTTCCAAGGCTGTAATCTTTACGGAAGCAGACTGCCACATCTTTCTCCCACGGAGCAGCTGGTGTATTCGAACCGCCAACCTGTTGGTTAGCAGCCGAGTGATTAATCACTGCACCACCGGCGTTCCGTTCATGAAGATAAGAAAAACTTTGTTATCCTTTCTGGTTAAAAAAAAAAGTTTTTTAGACAAATTCTCATGATATGTCAAGAGTAAATTGCTTCTAGGGAAAGTGAAAGCAAACGTTATCTATATGTCATATACATTCTCTGTTTTTATATTGTACGCGTCCTCATGTCTTGGGAGACTAGGGTGTTTTGTAGGAACATGGAGAAATCCAGGCGAGTTTTACTTATCCCCACATAACCACCTTTATAAGTCCTCTAGTGGACAGTGACTTAGTATGACCTTATCAGAGTGGAATCTCTGATTTCCCACAGCTGAAGAAGCCCCTCAAGCCCTAATTTTTATCTGAAAAAAATTTAGAACACTTTTGATCCCTTTTTGGATACTGAAGACATTTTTGGATTGTTATGCAACTAGGGTAGGGCATAACTGTTAGGAATTCAGCAGCAGAATGCTGAAGAACAGCCAAAAAATGGCAGTATTGGTTAGGACAGCACTGTTCTGCAGTAACGTAATGTGAGACACATACGTAACTTTTAATTTTCTAATTGTTGGGCATAGTCAGGTCGATTTTCGACTCATGGTGACCCCACGTGACAGAGAACTGCCCCATAGGGTTTCCTAGGCTGTAATGTTCACAGAAGTGGGTTGCTAGGTCTTTCTCCTGCGGTACCACTGGATGGGTTCGAACCACCAGCCTTCCATTAGCAGCTGAGCGCTTAACCGTTACCACACTAGGGCTCCTTCACTCTTCTAGTAGCCACATGAAAAAAGTAAAAAACAAAACAAAACAGGTGAAATTAATTTTAATAGTATATTTCATTTAACTCAGCATACCCAAAATATTATTTCAACGTGTAATTGATATACAAATATTAATGAGATCTTTTACATTCTTTTTTTCATACTGAGTCTTCAAAGTCCAGTGTTACGTCACACCTACAGCAGACCCAATTCGGACTAGCCACATTTCAGGTGCCCAGTAGCTGCATGTGGCTGCTGGCCACCATATTGGATAGTTCAGGCTTAGGAATCGAAGCAAGGTCTGAGGAGAAATACGGGGCTGGGTGGGGGAGAGTTTTATTCCGGGAATGAAACCTAAAAGGACTGGAGGAAAGCAGAGCTCAGGTGGTCATAACTGCACAAATCTCCTTGTGCCTCCCCCCCCGCCAAAACTTTACCTGATCTCTCCAGCCTAAAATAATAACCTGCTCCGAATTTCTAAGGAGTCCCTGGGTTAATATGCTTGGCTGATAACTGAAGGGTTGGAGGCTCGAGTTCACCAAGAGGTACCTTGGAAGAAAGGACTGGTGATCTGCTTATAACAAATCAGCCACCGAAAACTCTATGGGCGTAGTTGTACGCTGACATACATGCTGTTTCCATGAGTCGGAATTGATTGGACGGCAACTGTTTGCTTTCTGAATTTCTACAGACACACCCAGTGGATGTGCCAGCGATATGGCAGTTAGTCTTGTACGTTTTGATGGTTCTCCTCTTGCCTCTTGAACTGTTAAAACAATCTTTGATTACTCAGTTTTTCCATTTATATCATCTACATGGTGTGTTATCTGAGAGCTGGGATCGTGTCGTGTTTCTTTGCATTCCCTCCCAGCACTTGATATGCAGTGAGAACTAGATAATCCTCTGTTGATGTGGTTTTCATCTGTAGAGCAAAGGTTAGCTCAGAAGGCTGAATTCCAGCTCGGGGAGGATGGCACAGGCTCACTTGGTGTTAGAAGCCTGGTGATGTATGTCTTGGGCACATAAACATTGGGATTTGTCGCTTTGCATTAATTAGGGACTCATCACCTACAAGGTGAAAAATTAACGTGTGGGTATTCTGTTTTTGTACCCAGACCGCTAAGAAAACCTTGCCAGGCCATTCCTATGATCATCTAAGTCTCAGTGATGGTATTGATGCTGTTTATATGTATCAATAAGCTATTTGGTCATAAGCTGGAGCTGTGCATCAGGGAGCTGCTGCTTTCCCTCTGGGTTTGTTAATGAACACTTCAGTCTGTAGCATATATGCAGTGAAATTCTTTTAAAATCAAGTACAATATTTTGCAGTTGCTGTCCTTTGCTCTCTTTGACTGTAATTGTGAAGTTGAAGCAACAGACTTCCCCACAGAGGCAAGGCAATTTATTTTTATTGAATCCTACCTAAGAACTGCTTAGGTAGCTTTTCTCTGCAAGATTTAATGCAACATTCACTGATTCATGTTAGCAGGGCCAGCAGCTAGAAAAATAAAGACTAAACCAAACCTTCAGCAGAGAAATTCCCAGCTGCTCAGTGGGCCAGAGCTTTTCCTGATTGCTTTCTTCCAATGAAAACACCGTAGATTAGTTTTAAGTGAATTCTAGTAGGTTTGGGGATTTGCAAGTGACAGAAGAATAGGAAAGCATAATCTCACTTTAAAATAATAATCCTGAAGGTAAATCTTTATTGACTCTTTTCTGGGGTGTTGGGATTTTGTTCACATGGGAAAACTTAAGTCACGCCCTCTGCTTAAAAAAAAAAAAAAGCCCTCTGCTTAGCTGATTTTTAAAGTTAAGGTCCTCAAGGTAGCAAGAAAGAACAGGCGCAGAGAAGTCAAGCATGAGGCCGTAGCCCCATGAGGATGAGCTTGCGGGTTTGGGGTGTTGTAGGGACTCCCAAGGAGCCACACAGATGCTGCTGCTCCCCTCTTCTTCTCAGCCTGGGGAGCCTGGCTGGGAGGTCCTGGTAGGAAATGTAGATGAAGCGTTGTTTCCACTTTTGGGTGTCGTGATACTGTTGATCTGTGAAGTCAGGGCAGATTTCAACGTCATTGGAGAGGAGTTGCCTCTCTTACAGGTGCTCTTAATGCCTTAACGTTTTTTCTTTCTGTTTTTTCAAAGTCAGGTTGCAGTTTGGGAGATGGGAAACGTAAAGACGTTTCAACTGGAACAAGTGACTCTTTGGACCACTCAGTCACTGGATGAGCGTTTATTTAGTGCTAACTGTATGTGGGGAGTTCCTGGGTGGTTAGAGGCTCAAGTCCAGTTGTCGTCAAGCTGACCCCGACTCCTGGAGACCCCATGTGTGTCCAGGTAGAACTGTGCTCCGTAGGGTTTCGGTGGCTGATTTTTCTGGAGTAGATCATGAGGCCTTTCTTCCAAGGCACCTCTGGGTGGCCTCAAACTTCTAACCTTTCGGTTAGCGGGGAACATGTTAATTGTTTGCACCACCCAGAGACTCCAACTACATGTAAAGGAGTATATAAAAAAGTAGAAAAGTAATCAACTTGGATTTGAGTTAGCTAAATAGATTTTCTGAAGTCTTTAGTTAGGAACCTATAAGGGAGACCAGTTAATATAACTGTTAGTCAAATTTATGCACCAATGACTAATGCCAAAGATGAGGAAGTTGAAGATTTTACCGACGTCTGTAGTCTGAAATTGATCAAACGTGCAATGAAGATGTATTGATAATTACTGGTGATTGGAATTTAAAAGTTGGAAACAAGAAGGATGGATAGTTGAAAAATAGGGCCTTGGTGACAGAAATGACACCAGAGATCACATGATAGAATTTTGCAAGACCAACGATTTATTCAGTGCGAATTCCTTTTTTCAGCAACATGAACGGTGACTATACACATGGACCTCACCAGACAGAAAACACAGGAGTCAAATTGACTACATCTGTGGAAAGAGACGATGGAAAATCTCAATGTCATCAGTCAGAGCAAAGCCAGGGGCCAGCTTTAGAATAGCCATCAATTGCTCACATGCAAGTGCAAGCTGAGGCTGAAAAAAATTAAAACAAGCTGCCAGACCCAAAATAGGACCTTGAGTATATCATACCTGAATTTAGAGACCATCCAAGAACAGATTTGACACATTGAACGTTAATGACTGAAGACCAGACGAGTTGTGGGATGACATCAAGGACATTATACATGAAGAAAGCAAGTTGTTGTTATTGTTAGGTTCTGTGGAGTGGGTTCCAACCCATGGCGACCCTGTGTACCACAGAACGAAACACTGCCTGGTCCTGCACCACGCTTACAATTGTTATGTGTGAGCCCATTGTTGCAGCCACTGTGTCAGTCCATCTCATTGAGGGTCTTCCTTTTTTCCGCTGACCCTGTACTTTACCAAGTGTGATGTCCTTTTCTGGGGACTGATCCTTCCTGACAACATGTCCAAAGTATGTAAGACACAGTCTCGCCATCCTTGCTTCTAAGGAGCATTCTGGTGGTACTTCTTCCAAGACAGATTTGTTCGTTCTTTTGGTAATCTGTGGTATATTCAGTATTTTTCACCAATACCACAATTCAAAGGCTTCAGTTCTTCTTCGGGGTTTCTCAAGCTGGAAGAACTGAAGGGAAAATTGAAGCCTCAAGTTGAAAAATTGAAGGATTCTATGGGCAAAATATTGAAAGACTCAGGAAAATTCAAAAGAAGATGGAAGGAATACACAGAATCATTGTACCAAAAAGAATTTGTCAGTGTTCAGCCATTTCAGGAGGTAGCCTATGATCAGGAACTGATGATATTGAAGGAAGAAGTCCAAGCTGCACTGAAGGCATTGGCAAAAAACAAGGCTCCGGGAATTGAAGAATACCAATTGAGATGTTTCAGCAAACGGATGGAGCATCAGAGGTACTCATTCGTCTATGCCAATTTATTTGGAAGACAGCTACCTGGCCAACCCACTGAAAGAGATGTATGTTTGTGCCCATTCCAAAGAAAGGTGATCCATCAGAATGTAGAAATTATCGAACGATATCATTAATATCACATGCACGTAGAATTTTGCTGAAGATAATTCAAAAATGGTTGTAGCAATACATCGACCTGGAACTCCCAGAAATTCAAGCCAGATTCATCCCAGAAATTGAAGCCAGATTCAGAAGAGGATGTGGAAGAAGGGGTATCATGACTGATGTCAGATGGATCTCAGCTGAAAGCAGAGAATACCAGAAAGATATTTACCTGTATTTTATTGACTGTGCAAGGGCGTTAACTATGTGGATCATAACAAATCATGGCTAACATTGCAAAGAATGGGAATTTCAGAACCCTTAATTGTACTCGTGGGTAACCTGTGTATAGATCAAGATACAGTCGTTTGAACAGAACAAGGGGATACTGTGTGGTTTAAAATCAGGAAAGGTGTGCCTTAGGATTGTATTCTTTCGCCATACTTATTCAATCTGTATGCTGAGCAAATAACCCGAGAAGCTGGACTCTCTGACGAAGAACGTGGCATCAGGATTGGAGGAAGGTTCATTAACAATTTTCGATATGAAGAGAACTTGAACCACTTACTAATGAAGATCAAGACCACAGCCTTTAGTATGAATTAAACCTCAGCATAAAGAAAACAAAAATCCTCACAACTAGACCAATAAAGTGTATTACGATAAACAGAGAGAAGATCGAAGTTGTCAAGAATTTCATTTCACTTGGATCCACAGTCAACACCCATGGAAGCAGCAGTCAAGAAATGAAACAAGGTATTGCATTGGGCAAATCTGCTGCAAAAGACCTCTTTAAAGTGTTGAAAAGCAAAGATGTCACTTTGAGGACTAAGGTACGCCTGACCCGGAAGCAGTGGTATTTTCAGTCACCTCATATGTGTGTGAAAACTGGACAGTGAATAAGCAAGACCGAAGAAGAATTGATGCTTTTCAGTTATGGTGTTGGTAAAGAACAAGCGTGTCTTAGAAGGAGTACAGCTAGAGTGCTCCTTGGAAGTGAGGATGGTGAGACTTTGTCTGAGGTAGTTTGGACGTGTTATCAGGAGGGACCAGTTCCTGGAGAAGCACGTCATGCTTGGGTGGGTAGAGGATCAGCAAAAAAGAGGAAGACCCTTGACAAGATGGATTGACACAGTGGCTGCAACAATGGGCTCAAACATAGCAACAATTGTGAGGATGGTGCAGGACCTGGCAGTGTTTTGGTCTGTTGTACATTGGGTTGTTATGAGTTGGTACTGACTTCAGGGTACCTAACAACAACAATAACAAGGAGTCTAATTTTTACAGGTGGATAAAATAGAGTCAAGCAATTAGGCAGCTAAGATCATAGTTCCAGAAAACACTTCTTGGTGATTTTTGTTATCCATAATACCTTTTAGAGGTCTTCTTCCTTGGACCACAGGGGATAGTTTCAGATTATGGTGGAAGCACTAGGGCTAATGTGATGGAGCTATAACCAAGTTGTTGTCATTAATTGTTGTTGAGTCACATTGAGTTTACTCGGACTCATGGTGACCCCAAGTGTGCAGAATAGAACTGCTCCATAGACTCTTCAAGGCCTTTCAAAAGTTGATAGATTTTCTTCCGAGGCACCTCTTTGCGGATTTGAATTGCCAATCTTTCAGCTAGTAGTTGAGCGCTGAACTGTTTGTGCTACTCTTTGGCCAAGCGTATGCATTTTATTTCATTTTTTTAAAAGATTCTTAATTTTATAATAATTATAAAAAAAAGACATTGTTTCATTGTTACTGCTGTTTTTCTCCCATTCTTTCACATTCCATTTGGTAGGTAGAATTCAGCTGTTGTCTGGTGTCTTTTGCCTTTGAGAAAAACTGATGTGGGCAAGTCAAGCACAGATATAGCTCTTTTACGGTAATGTATGTCTTTGTTTGAAAAATCCTGATAATTGTCTCCACTCCCTACGTTCCTGTCCCTCAGGGTAGACACTGTAACTAGCAAGGCTGCTTAATACATAGCAGTTTTGCGTGGGGAGAACCTCCCCCTGTGCATGGCGGTGAGAGGCTTTCTCCTCACATGGCTTGAGTTGACATCCACTGGCTTGAGTTGACATCCACTGTGAAGGGAAATTAGGACCTTATTTGTTTTTTAAAATGCTTCCTTTTCTCTGTGTATTTGTAAGTGTGTTTTTGGCCATGGTGAATACTTCCAGTTGCCCATGATGGGACTGAGGGGACAGAGTGACAGCAGGAACTTATGGATGCATTTCCGGTTGTTCTTTTTGTGGGTTCCACAAGGATGTACTAGTACAGTCTGAAAAACTAATGAAGATTCTACCTATGACGGTGTGTGTAGCATATAGCAGAAAACCATTTTTAAAATTAATTAATAAATTTTTTTATTGTGCTTTAAGTGAAAATTTACAGCTCTAGTTTCCTGTTCAGAATTTATACACATTATTATGTGGCCCTAGTTGCTATCCTTAAAATGTGATAGCATACCCCTGTCCACCAGGGATTTCCCGTGTCCATTCAAACAGCTCCTATACCTTTCTGCATTCTCATCTTGCCTCTGGACAGGAGCTGCCCATTTAGTGTCGTGTATCTACTTGAACTAAGAAGCACACTCTTCACGAGTATTATTTTATGTTTTACAGTTCAGTCTAATCTTTGTCTGAAGAGTTGGCTTCAGTAATGGTTTTAGTTCTGGGTTAACAGAGAGTCCAGAGGCCACGGCTTCTGGGGTTCCTCCAGTCCCAGTCAGACCATTAAGTCTGGTCTTTTTACTAGAACTTGAATTCTATACCCCGCTTTTCTCCTGCCCCATCGGGGACTGTCTGTTGTGTTCCCTGTCAGGGTGTCATTGGTGGGAGCTGGGTGCTATCTAGTTTTAGCCTCAGGATGTTGGAGTCTGGTTTATGTGACCCATTTTGTCTCTTCGGTTAATATTTTCCTGGAGCTTTTGGTGCTCTTCATTCTCCTTTGCTCCAGGTGGGTTGGGACCAATTGATACATCTTAGATGGCCTCTCGCTGCCTTTTAAGACCCCAGATGCCACTCAACAAAGTGGGGTGCAGAACATTTTCTTAATATACTTTGTTATGACTGTTGACCCAGATGTCCCCCGAAACCATGGTCCCCAGACCCCCACCCCTGCTACTTTGTCCCTTAGAGTGTTTGGCTTTGTTCAGGAAGCTTGTTAGCTTTTGGTTTCGTCCATTTGTGTGGACTTCCCTTCACCTAAGATAATTCTTGCCTACTATCTAGTTAGTGAATCACCTTCTCCCTCCCTCCCCGTCCTCATAACCATCAAACAATGTTTTCTTTTGTATTTAGTTCTTTTCTTGAGTTCTTATAATAGTGGTCTCATACAATATTTGTCCTTTCTTGACTAATTTCACTCAGCATAATGCTTTCCAGATTCATCCATGTTGTGAGATGCTTCCCAGATTCATCATTGCTCTTCATCGTTGCATAGTATTCCATTGTGTGAAAACACCGTAATTTGTTTATCCATTCGTCCGTTGATGAGCATCTAGGTTGTTTCCATCTTTTTGCTGTTGTGTACAGTGCTGCAGTGAACATGGGTGTACATATCTCCATTCATGTGGCGGTTCTTCTTTCTCTAGGATATATTCCAGGGAGCGGGATTGTTGGATGGTATGGTAATTCTATTTCTAGCTTTTTAAGGAAGCGCTAAATCAATTTCCAAAGTAGTTTACCATTTTATATTCCCACCAGCAGTGTAGAAGTGTTCTAGTCTCTCCATAACCTCTCCAACATTTATTATTTTGTGTTTTCCAGATTAATGCTAGCCTTGTTGGGGTGAGATGGTATCTCGTTATTGTTTCGATCTGCATTTCTCTAATGGCTAATGATCGTGAGCATTTCCTCACATATATGTTAGCCACCTGAAAAAGTCGTTTTTGGTGAAGTGCCTGTTCATATCCTTTGCCCATTTTTTAATTGGGTTGTTTGTCTTTTCGTGGTTGAAGTTTTGCAATATCTTGTAGATTTTAGAGATTAGACCCTGATCAGATATGTCGTAGCCAAAAATTTTTCCTAACCTGTAAGTTTTCTCTTTACTCTTTTGCTGAAGTCTTTTGATGAGCGTGTTTGATTTTTAGGAGCTCCCAGTTATCTGGTTTCTCTTCTGGTGTTTGTGCATTGTTACGTTTTGTATTCTGTTTATGCCATGTATTAGGGCTCCTAACGTTGTCCCTATTTTTTCTTCCATAATCTTTATCATTTATGATTTAATATTTAGGTCTTTGATCCATTTTGAGTTAGTTTTTGTGCATGGTGTGAGGTATGGGTCTTGATTCATTTTTCTGCAGATAGATATCCAGTTATGCCAGCACCATTTGTTAAAGAAACTGCCTTTTCCCCATTTAATGGCCTTTGGGCCTTTGTCAAATATCAGCTGTTCATAGGTGGATGAATTTATGTCTGGATTGTCTGTTCTGTTCCATTTGTCTATGTCTCTGTTGTTGTACCAGTACCAGGCTGTCTGGACTATTGTAGCAGTATAACAGGTTCTAAAATCAGGCAGTGTGAGGCTTCCCACTTTGTTGTTCTTCAGTAATGCTGTACTTATCTGAGGCATCTTCCATTTCCATATGAAATTGGTGATTTGTTTTTCCATCTCATTAAAAAATGTGGTTGGAATTTGGATCCAGATTGCATTGTATCTGTAGATGGCTTTGGGTGGAACTGACATTTTCACAATGTTGAGTTGTCCTATCTATGAGCAGGGTATGTTTTCCCACTTACGTAGGTCTTTTTTGGTTTTTTCCAGTAGTGTCTTGTAGTTTTCTTTGTATAGGTCTTTTATGTCTTTGGTTAGATTTATTCCTAAGTATATTTACCTTCTTGGGGGCTATTGTAAATGGTTTTGATTTGGTGATTTCCTGTTCGAAGTTGTCTCGTTGGTATAGAGGAATACAACTGATTTTTCTATGTTCATCTTGTGTCCTGATAACTTTGCTGAAATCTATTGGTTTCGGTAGTTTTCTTGTGGATTCTTTATGGTTTTCTGTGTATAAGATCATATCATCTGCAAATAGGAATACTTTTACTTCTTGCTTACCAATTTGGATGCCCATTGTTTCTTTTTCTTGCCTAATTGCTCTTGCTAGGACCTCTAGCTCAATGTTGAATAAGAGTGGTGATAAAGGACATCCTTGTCTGGTTGCCATTCTCAAGGGGAATGCTTTCAGATTCTCTCCACTTACGATTATGTTGGCTGCTGGCTTAGTGTAAATGCCCTTTATTATGTTGAGGAGTTTCCCTTCTATTCCTATTTCGCTGAGAGTTTTTGTCATGAATGGATGTTGGACTTTGTCAGATGCCTTTTCTGCCTCAATGGATAAGATCATGTGGTTCTTACCTTTTGTTTTATTTATGTGATGGATTACTTTGATTGCTTTTCTAATGTTGAACCATCCCTGTATAAAAATTCCACTTGGTCATGGTGAATTATTTTTTTGATGTGTTGTTGAATTCTATTGGCTAGAATTTTGTTGAGGATTTTTGCGCTTGCGTTCATGAAGGATATTGGTTTGAAATTTTTTTTTTTTTTTGTGGTGTCTTTACCTTGTTTTGGTATCAAGGTTATGCTGGCTTCACAGGTCGAGTTTGGGAGTATTCCATCCTCTGAAACCTTGTGTAGTGGTGGTGTTAACTCTTCTCTGAATGTTTGGTAGAATTCTCCAGTGAAGCCGTGAGGACCAGGGCTTTTTTTGTTGGGAGTTTTTAAATTACCTCTTCAATCTTTTCTTTTATTCTAGGTTTATTTAGTTGTTCTACGTCTGTTTGTGTTCGTTTAGGTAGGTAATGTGTTTCTGGAAATTTGTCCATTTCCTTTAGGTTTTCAAATTTGTTAGAGTACAGTTTTTCGTAGTATTCTGTTATGATTCTTTTAATTTCAGTTAGTTCTGTTATGATATCACCCATATCATTTCTTGTTTGGGTTGTTTGCTTCCTGTCCTGTTTTTCTTTTTTCAGTTTGGCCAGTGGTTTATCGATTTTGTTGATCTTTGCGAAGAATCAGCTTTTTTTCTTGTTAATTCTTTCAGTTTTTCTCTTCACTATTTCTGCTGTAGTTTTTATTATTTCCTTTCTTCTCATGCGAGTGAGCCTCTTTTACTGCTCTTTTCCATTTTTTTGAGTTGTAGGGTTAATGTTTGATTTTGGCACTTTCTTTTTTCTGGATGTGTATATTTACTGCTGTAAAATGGCATCTGAACACTGTTTTGCTGTGTCCCAAAAGTTCTGGTAGGATGTGTTTTCATTCTTATTTGATTCTGTGAATTTCTGTATTCTGTCCTTAATTTCTTCTACAGCCCAGTAGTCTTTGAGCAAGGTGTTGTTTAGTTTCCATGTGTTTGATTTTTTTTTCCTTGCTTTTTCTGTTATTGATTTCTACTTTTAGGGCTTTACAGTCAGAAAAGTTGTTTTGTAATACTTCCATGTTTTAGATTCTGTTCAGGCTTGCTTTGTGGCCTAATATGTGGTCTATTCTGGAGAATGTTCCATGTGTGTTGAAAAAGAAAGTACACTTGCCTACTGTTGAGTGGAGTGTTCCGTGTATGTCTATGAGATTAAGTTGGTTGATTGTGACATTTAGGTCTTCTGTGTCTTTACTGAGCTTCTTTCTGGATGTTATGTTCTGTTCTTCACCAAAAGTCGTGTGTTGAGGTCTAATATTATTGTGGAGCTATTTCTCTTCCTAGTGCTGTTAGAGTTTGTTTTGTGTATTTTGGAGCTGTGTTGTTTGGTATGTAAATATTAACGGTTTTCTCCTCCTGGTGTATTGACCCTTTAATCATTTTATAGTGTCCTTCCTTATCCTTTGTGGTAGATTTTGCTTTAAAGTCTATTTTGTAAGAGATTAATATTGCCACTCCTGCTCTTTTTTGATTGTTGTTTGCCTGATATATTTTTTTCCATGCTTTGTGTTTTAGCTTGTTTGTCTTTCATGATAAGGTGTGTCTCTTATAGGCAGGATATAGATGGATTGTGTTTTTTTTAATCCATTCTGCCATTCTCTGTCTCTTTATTGGTGCATTTAGTCCATTTACATTCAGCATAATTGTTTTTGGATATGAGTTCAGTGCTGTCATTTTGATTTTGTGTGTGTGTGTGTGTGTGTGTTGTTGACACTTTGTTCCACTTAATTTTCTGTGCTGTTGTTTTTTTTTATGTTGTTGATTTTGTATTTGCTGAATCTTTATGTTTGTCTTGTTTTTTATTTCGATGTATAGTATTCTTAATTTTCTTTTTGGTTACCTTAATATTTATCTGTTTTTCTAAGTTTAAACCAATCTTTTATTTCTTGCTGTCACCTTGATTTGCTCTCCATATGAAAGTTCTGCGACTGCATTCTTTAGTCCTCTTTTTTGTTTTAATGTCATCTTTTACACATTGACATCTCTGTTTCCCTATATTCAGTGTTTCAGCTTTGATTTATTTTTGTGACTTCCCTATCTGGGTTGATATCTGGTTGTTCTGTCCTGTGTTCTAGTCCTGAGTTGTTATCTGATGTTATTTATTTTCTAATAGGAGGACTCCCTTGAATATTTCTTGTAATTTTGGTTTGGCTTTTACAAATCCCCTAAACTTCTGTTCATCTGGCAATACCGTAATTTAACGATCATATTTGAGAGACAGTTTTGGTTTAGATGTAATTCTTGGTTGGCAGTTTTTTTCCTTCAAGGCTTTATACATGTCATCCCATTGCCTTCTTGCCTGCATGGTTTCTGCTGAGTAGTCAGAGTTTAGTCTTACTGACTGTCCTTTGTAGATGACTTTTTGTTTATCCCTAGCCACTCTTAAAATTCTCTCTTTATCTTTGGTTTTGGGAAGTTTGATTACAATATGTCTTGGTGACTTTCTTTTGGCATCTACCCCGTGTGGGGTTCAGTGAGCTTCTTGGATATTTTCTCATCTTTCACGATATCTGGGAAGTTTTCTGCCAATAAATCTTCAACAATTCTCTCTGTATTTTCTGTTATCCACCCCTGTTGTGGCACTCCAATCACTTGTAGGTTATTCCTCTTGATAGTGTCCCACATAATTCTTAGAGTTTCTTCATTTTTAAAAATTCTTTTATCTGCTTTTTCCTCAGGTAAGTTGGTGCCAAGTGCTTTATCTTCAGTCTCACTATTTCTGGCTTCTGTTGCCTCAGTTCTGCTCCTGTGACTTTCTATTGAGTTGTCTAATTCTGAAATTTTATTGTTAATCTTTTGGATTTCTGTTTGTTGTCTCTCATTGGGTTCTTGCAGCCTGCTAAATTTGTCTTTATGCTCTGACATAACCTTCTTAAATTTCTCTATTGCTTTGTCTGTATATTCCTTATTTTGGTCTGCATTTTGCCTGATCTCGTTCCTGATATCTTGAACAGCTCTGTATATTAGTCTTTGGAATTTTACCTCCAGTAATTCCAAGACGCTATCTTCCTCTGGGAGGTTTCTTGATTCAATGTTTTGGTCACTTCCTGAGCCATCATGGCGTGCCTCTTTATGTGATTTGATATTGACTGTTGTCTCCGAGCCATCAATAAGAAGATATTACATTTATTTGTGTTATGCCTGCTTACTGTGTCCTAGCTTCTTTTTTTGTTTTGATATGCCCAAATAGGCTGCTCGAGTGAGCTAGTTTGATTATTGGCAAATTTGAAGCTCTAATGTCCTGTCACCAGGTGGTTAGAGCTGTTATTAGTTATATGAGCCCAGAAGTCTGTTTACTTTTTTTGTATGAATTCAGCTGAGGTATCTATTTTTTATCTAGGTAGTCAGTTGCCAAGTGTGTGGAGCAGGCTCTCACCTACAGTCTTAGATGAGCAGGGCTAATTGGGTGTAGGCATAGGTATCTGGCTGCAGTAGGGGGTCATGTGCTAAGCAAGGCAGGGGACTGATAACCACCCCTAAATGTCTGTGTGGAAAGCGTGTCCCTGTTCCCTAGGGCACCTACGTGGGTAGGTTTTACAGTCGGACTTTGATCATCTAGTACTGTTGGCTGTAAGGACTGTGTGGTACCACTTATTCTCAGACACCTGTCGTGGGTGGCTAGGTGGAGTTGGTGGAGCCACCAGTCCTCAGGCCCCTGATGTGAGTAGGTGAGGACCCTGCTTAATGGGCAGGTTTGTGTCAAATGTCGTGAATCAGCCACTCCACTCCTCCTCAGCTGTTGGATTTGAACATAGGCTTCAGGTGTATACCCTGTCGTACTGTGCTAATGAGGGCCTAAGCTGTTGAAATGGACCCACACAGGTCTGGCAGCAATGAAAGGTATTCAAAGTCCATGGACTCCTTATGCCTGTGCAAAGGGACTGCCCTGAGTTCCTGGCTTAAGGGAGCTGGCACAATATTTTTCCTGTTTGTTGATTTGCTCCCTCTCCAAGCTGGGAGAATGGCTCACGGCTCATGACGGGTCCTACTTTCGGCCCAGGGAGGAGAGCAGTCGCTGAAGATGGACTGGAACCTGGAGCAGAGCGGGTAGGGGCAGGTAAATGGGAGAGAGGTACTTCCCAAGGGAGGGGGGAAGGGTTCTTTTGATCTGTATGGCAGGCTAGACACTCACCTTTCACTGATTCACTGCCACTTCTCCCTGTTTTTGGAGGTTTGTGGAGACTCTCGACGGCTCTGTTTATCCCAAAGCGGAAAACTCATCCCGAGTGCTAGTGCTTGTGCTTGCCACGGTGCAAGCACACCAGCCGATCCAGCCTGTAGGGTGCCGGCCAGGTCACGTCTGGCAAATGCCGACTGCTTCTGAACTGTCCCCCTCTCCCTCTGCTACTCAGTCTGGTTCCTCAACTTTGTCTTGTTGTTCAGGGCTCCTAGATTGTCATATATAATTGGTTCACTTTTTTTTTGGGTCTTTGTTGCGAGAGGGACCACAGGAAGTGTCTGACTACTCCACCGTCTTTGTCCCACCTCCTCACAAAACCATTTTTTAAAATTTCATCTGTTATAACCCTGATGAAACACACACTGGGGAATTAAATTATACTGAATAGAGTAAATCAGAGTGGATTGGTAAGTGAAAAAAATCAGATAAAAAATTTAACTTCTCATAGAATGCTAGCATTGGAAATATACGTAGAATGCTGCTGTGGCTGTTAGTCGCCATCAGGTGGGCTCTGGCTCGTGTACAACAGAACGAAACGTAGTCTGGTTCTCCTCCATCCTCGTGCTCGTTGGTGTGTTCAAGTCTATCGTTGAGGCCACTGCATTTTGAGTGCCTTCCAACCTGGGGAGCTCGTCTTCCAGCACGAAAGCAGACAGTACTCTGTTGTGATCCGTAGGGTTTTTGCTGGCTGCTCTTCAAAGCAGATCATCAGAGCTTTCTTCCAAATCTTTCTTAGTCTGGAAGCTCTGCTGAAATCAGAACACTGCGGGGACTCTGCCGGAATTTGAAATACTGGTGGGAAAACGTCCAGCATCATAGCGACGTGGAAGCCACTACAATATGGCAAACTGATAGAAGGGGAGGGGAAGGACATAGAGTCGGGAAAACACTGTTTATAGCGTGTTGGAAATCATGTGACCTGCTGAAGCCAGGTGAGCAGATGGAGTGATTTTGCTGAACTCGCCAGCAAATAATTACTGTTAGTTTTATTTTGAATTCTAAAATTTCTAAAGAGAGGAAAAATGTCGCAGTGCTCGAATGTGGTAGTGAATTAATCGTAGCAGCCGCTATCAGTTTGGGGATCATGAAAAAGACCTTGGGGTTCATTCACTTTTATGGTATTTTGGGGTAAAGGTGAGTAAAAGCAGCCTCAAAATAACATTTGAGGGGATGAGAATTTAAATATGATATGTTTTATTATGTTTCAGTGCTATTCTTTGAGTGGATAAAAAAATCATTGCTGAAATAACAGATCTGTTGAATGAAATGAATAAAGGCATTTGTGATTTGCTGTGAATTACCAACAGAACGAGAAGCCATTTATTTATCCCGGATTGGGTTTTAGTAGATGAAGAAATTCCGGGAAGTAGTGCAAGGGTGCAGTAGCAAATTTATTGTTGGTTTAGGTTTATGTTCTGCTCAAAATTTTCGTTTCACTCAATTCTTTTGAAAAGTTGATCTTTACAAGATGATTTGGCCTGGCAAGGTGACATGAATTCTGACTAAGAATGAGTTGGGAAGAAGATACATAATGTCTGTTTGACACAAGGCAGAGCTTAAGGAGAACTGTACTTTGCAGAAATTTATATTCTTCTCTTTAAGCTTGGGGCAGAAGTTCAAAAAAAAAAAATCCTTAAAATTAACCTCAAGTATTGGTCTCATGGTTAACGCATTCAGCTGCCAACTGAAAGATGGGCCGTTCAAGCCCATCCCAAGGCGCCTTGGAAGAAAGGAACTTCTTCCCGTTCTGTCCCCTCTGCATCCCCGGAGACTGACTGAGAGGTGAGAATGTCGCCACCATCGGGTGTGGAGGTCTAACAGCTTAGGTTGACTGGCTGTGCTTTACTGGATATTTCTCTTCATTGTAGGGATCAAGTTGTAAGGTCTTAGTCAAAGACCCTAGATACTTTTATGGTATATTTCTATATGTGATAGTCTATATTCTTTTGTAAAGTGCTGCCCTTTTGACCCATTTATAAATTTTTGAATGCAGCAAAGTGTTTTTCACCAAAACCAAAACCTGTTGCCGTCAATTCCGACTCATAGTGATCCTGTAAGACAGAGTAGAACTGCCTCATAGGGTTTCCACGGCTCTACTCTTTAAGGAAGCAGACTGCCACATCTTCTACCACTGATCGGCTGGTGGGTTTGAACTGCCAGCCTTTAGGTTAGCAACTGAGTGCTTAACCACTGCGCCACCAAAATGACTTGCATATATGCAGTACTAAATAAATGTTGGTTGAATTGAGTTACGGTGGTTGACTTAGTTTCTGTATTTGTTATTTCCTGCCCAGACGTAGATCCATCCATGGTACTTTGGAGCTATTAAGGCTCGTGCTGTGTTTTCCACTGAGGCAGAAGGACCAGACAGCAGGTGGAAACGCGTCAGCCATGTTTGTGTGTGCCCTGGGGTGTGTTGGGATGTTTTCCCTCGTCAGTCAGTAAAGATCCTTGCTAAGGTACAAGTGCAAATGACTGTTAAATAGCCAGCTGTAGTCATGCCTTCCACCTGTTTCTCCACCACATCCATCCATTTTTCCTGCGCCAGTCACTCCATGTTAATGGTTCAAATATGGCATCCACTCTCCTCCTTCCTGCCTTTCTTGTTATTCATCCTTCTGTTCAGAATGTTTTCCCTTCCTTTCCACCTAAGGGACTCTCACCTGTCCACATCCAGCTCAGATGCCCCCTCTTCTATGAAACTTTCCAGAGTCCTCTCAGTTCTGGGCTTCTACATAATATAGTAATACTCCCCCAAAGCCTTCCCGAAAAATTCACCTGTGTAAAATGTAGGGTCCCATTACTGTGAGGTTACTGAAGTGATGGGGTGAGTCTGATGCAGAGAATGAACCAAGAGCTAATTGTGTTAAGTGTGTACTCAGTTGTCACAGAATGTGTTACTGCGAGGCGCATCCTCACACATTGGCTCCTACCCCGCTTGTTTCTCCAGTGTCGCCTTCGGGACGCGGTGCCTGATTTCACAGCTGGTGTCTCATGTGCCTTCCTCCACCCTTGCATTGTAAGCTCTTTGAGGACAGCGACTGTGTCTTCATCATCTTTGTATCTTGGTCTTGGCATGTATCAGTACCTAACAGGTTTTTTTTTTGAATGAACTATTGAATAAATGTAATTTAAAGGTTTGTGAATAGACTTAGCTTAGTTCACCTGGAAAATACATGAAAATGGTAAAATTACTTTTCCTTAGGCTGCATGCTTTTGCACTCACCTTTTTTTGCTTTTATCACTTCTTATAATAAGTTTTACCTGTCACAACACGTTGCTGATGTCATCTGCCTCCTCTCCAATCCCCTCACCCCCAAAGTGCTTCTCCAAGAGGATTCATCCACTTTCTCATCAGTCAGTAATTACTGCATGTTAGGTTCTGTGCTTGGTATTTTGGGCAGTTCAGAGACGGGTGAGATGGGGCTGCTCTCACAAGGACTGCACTCCGAGAGAGCCTGTCTGCACGTCCATGAAGCTGTGAGCTCCAGCTGAGTCAGGAGGTGGAGGGACTCAGTGGGAGGAGAGGTTGGAACGGTGGGAGAGGGGCGACTTACGGCAGTCGAGAGTCCAGATTTTATTCGGTGGGCATTGTGGAGCCCTGAAGGATTTTGAGCAAGGTGATGAGATGTTTTGGAAGATTAATCTGGCCAGCACTCCACAGTGGGGAGACTATGCCATTATTCCAGAAGATGTACCCTGAGTATCTTCCTGCTCCTTGTGGGATCATCTAGCGTTGTCCACTCCGCTACTGGTGGATCACTGGCTGTTACTAACTGAGGTTTCTTTGGGGACGCCTTGGAGAGGACCAAAGCAATCTCATTCCATACTTTTCCTGCTAATATAAAATGCCCTTTATCTATTTCTTCCTCACACAGCTTTGTCAAGCTGCTATTAAGATCTCTGTTTATAGATGAGGAAAATAAGGTTTGGAGAACTTACAGGTTGTAAGAGGTGGGGTTTGAATCCAGGTGTGCTTGACCGCAAACTTGAGCTCTCTCTACGACATTATACTCAACAAAGAGAGGGAGGGAAGGAAACCACTGTGTTTCTGGAAGGAGTTAGCAGGGTAGGAGATATAGTGACAGAGCAGTAGACACAAAACCCAACTTCAGCCACCATTTGGAAATAGTATAATTTCCAAAAAATTGAAGACAATTATGCAGCTTGCAGGAGAGAGATGCATTTTTGCTTCAGAGGTAATCCTGTACCTAGAGAGGGTAGCAATTTTGGCTCTCTTTTCTAGTTGGAATTCATTGGAAATCAGGAGGTTTACCCCAGGAATAGAACCAGACCAACAAAAACTGTAGTGCATAAGTTTATAGGTTTTGTGTTGGGTCATGACCTGGTTTGTACATAAAGAGTGCAGTTGGGCGGCTCAGTAATAATAGTAATGACCTTTATTGAGAGTTACTGGCTGGGTACCGCCCTGTCAGCTAGCCTATCCTCAAAGGAAAAGTGGCAGCAAGAAGGAGGTCAGGGCAGCCTGTGGATGTGGAGCGAGGGAGGGAATCATTTTTTCTCATCCAGGAAAAAAGATAGACTGTGCCTTTCAAAGTTAACCTTTTTCAGAGCAGATTATCTTCAGGCAACTGTCTTGTGCTAAGGGAGTGGTTTTCAGCAGTCTGCTAGTAATGGATTTAAAATCAGATGACAGCAAACAATTTTGTCATTTTATGGAAATAGTTTTTCTTAAAAGGTTCCAGTATGCTGGCGCTTCTAAGAGTCCCTGTTATCGGACTTTTCAAATTTCAGCATTGAAAGCATTACTGTCTCTTCTTTCCCCATGTCCTCTTCTCTCAATGGGGCAAAACACACCTTTTCTAGGTCTGTAGAGTGTAAAAAGCAAGCGGCAGGTTTAAACAGCCCATGTAATTGAGGTCCTGTCCATTCCTTGCTGTGTTCCCTTCCCCGAGCCAATGTGTAGGTCTTAATCACCTGCTTTGTTTTCTGCCCTTTTCCCACACATGCACCATGTTACTGAACTTTTCCCCTGCTTTCCCTGTGTGCGTGATGGCTAAGAAGTCCTTTCCTGCCTTGTATTCTGCTGACTTAGATGGATGGTTCTAGGGACACCAGCGTTTTCATGGAGAGAGGGACAGTCTTGAATGAACGCCACAGTTAGGAGGCTGGATGCTCCCACGTTGTATGGTTGGTCTGTTTATAGACCACTGGGAGTGGGGGGTTGGATGCCAAGGAGAACCTGTGATTTTCAGAGTTTGCTTTCCTTCTTCAATACTGCAAAGGCGACATTCAGGACACGCTGATTAAGGGAAAAATAGGATCGCTTCTTTTCTCATTTTCCATACGGAAAGAAGATTTGGAAACGCAGTACTAGCTCAGTCCATACGCTTTGAAACCTGCGGTGATTGTCTCTTGCTTTGCTGAATTGCAGGATCTGATGCCGTCATGGTGCTGGGACCTGGGGCCAAACTCGAGGCATGGTTTTAAAATTATGAAATTTTTTGAAAGGTCAGCCTACCCTTTTAGTTATTTATTGTCTTATATGAATTGTTTTAGAAAATACACTTTAAAATGGTGATGCATTTTTAAAAAACCTCATGGATTTTCATAATTTAGATGACCTGGAAAGTACTTAGAACAAGTTCACAGAACTTTCCGAGCATCTCATTTTCTTTTTTCACCAGAAAGAATATGACATTTATATCAGCAACAAATTTAATAATCATTGTAGGTTTTTTGCTTGCTTGTTTTGTTGTTGGTTTTCTTTTTAAAAAATTTTTTTTTGTGCTTTAAGTGAAAGTTTACAAATCAAGTCAGTCTCTCATACAAAAATTTGTATACACCTTGCTATATACTCCTAGTTGCTCTCCCCCCAATGAGACAGCGCACTCCTTCCCTCCACTGTATATATTTGTGTCCATTCTGCTGGCTTCTGGCCCCTGCTGCCCCCTCATCTCCTCTCCAGACAGGAGCTGCCCACATAGTCTCATGTGTCTACTCGATCCAAGAAGCTCACTCTTAAAAAAATATGGAATGCTTTACGAATTCGCGTGTCATCCTTGCACAGGGGCCGTGCTAGTCTTCTCTCTGTCCTTCCAATTTTAGTATCTGTGCTGCCAAAGTGAGCACGTTGGTTTCTTTTTTTTGGAAAACATGTTTCACATATAATTAAATTGAAATTATGAAGAAGCATTAGCTTAGTCTGATTTCAAATATGCTATAGAAATAGAGAGATGGTGGATCTAATGCTATCTGTGTCTACCTGTCTGTATTTACCTGTCCTTATCAAGCATCCCACATGCTTCCAAATGTTAAGCCTGTGATACCTTGGGACCCATCACCAAGGTAGATTTTATCTCTAGGAAATCCTAGGGAGGCGGGTTGACTCTTTCCCTCTGGGGTAGTTGGTTAGAGCTTAAGGATAGATTCTCTCCCAGGTCCCCTTCAGCCTTGTTAGTCTAGAATCTTAAGTAAATCGTTAGTATCCTTTAGTCTGTAAATAAAAGCGTTTTTAAAAGAACACTGTTTTGTAATGCACAGAATTATCCTCTCAAGAATAAGGAAAACTAAGCAGCCATCCCTGAACTTCAGATACTCGACCTCACTCAAGGGCAAGAGAAACTACTGCCTATGGGAATGCTTTAAATAAAACCTCCCATTTCGCAGACTTGTGACAGCTATAGTTGATGAAAATATAAAAGGTGACTTTATCAAAACATTTCCTTCAGTAATTAGATGGAAACAAAGCGTAAAAGCACTTCACGTGTACTCTTACATGCTCCTATTTAAGCTCATTCTGTCATATTCTTGCTCACTGTATTGTGAGCATGTGATCTATATGGCTTGCTATTTTTAAATGGCTACAATTTTTACTTAAGTCAACATTATAAATCAAAACTTTATATCCTATTTATTTGAAATGAAAACAGCTTTCATGAATTTAAAAATGATGCATGTTCAGTGTAAAAAAATTTAAAATAAAAAAAGTTAACATTTCCTCAAATCCTGTCAGAGCTACTCACAGTTACCATTTCACGGAGCTTCCTTAAGGACGTCACACTGTGTTCATGGGCACATAAAGCTCTCATTAGTTTTACATCACTGGGCTCATAGTGTATAACCTTATCTAATATTATGTCATGGATCTCTTATGTTTCACTTTCGCTGTTATAGAATGTTTTTGTGCATTTATTATCAAGCACTGTGTGATTATCTGCCTGGGAACCATTCCTAGGAATGACATGGTTGGGTCAAAGAATGCTATTTAAAATTTTGATACCTATGGCCAAGCTGCTGTGTGGAGATGTTGTACCTACTTGTACACCCACCCTTAGTGCCTGTGAGGCATAAAGCACTGTTCTAAGTGTTTTGAATGTTTCCTCATTTAATCCTCACAGAGCCCTGTAAGAGCAGAGAGGTTCAGTGACCTGCCCAAGGTCATGCAGCCAATAAGTGGTAGAGCCCAAGGTCATGCAGCCAATAAGTGGTAGAGCCAGGGTTTGAAACCAGGGAGCTCAGCCAGGTCCCATAGGCAGTGTTATATTACTTCCATGGAAGCCAGTCTGAGAAAATTAACAGAGAGATGCGGCGATGAGACTCCTTCCTTACTTTATGAGTCTTAGGTGTGGATATGAGCTTTTCTCGTTCTTGATTTATCTGCTAGGATAGGTGCGGAATAATTCTCCTGGGGCAACGCTTACTTACATTCTTTATGAACCTGTGTAACTGGGAAAGTCTTCTTTAAGAAGTCACTTTGGAGATCCAGACCCTTCCCTCCGGTCTTCCTTAAAGCTGAGACAGTGCTCGGCCTTGTACACACACAGCTCCTCACCCTGCCTGCCTCCCAGTCACCTAAATGTTGGTGGGAGAAACCTGACTTGGTTCCCCATGTGACCTGAGGGGGTTAATAAGTAGAGGTGCAAAGGTTTGACGAAGCTTTGCTTAAGGACTTCAGCTTTGAAACCCTTATCTTTGCTGCGGGATTTGTTGTGAAAACTCACCAAAAAAAAAAAAAAAAAAAAGTGTTTTCAGCAGTGCAGCCCTGGGGTCATACAGGGTCAAAAAAACCGAAACCAAACCCATTGCCATTGAAAAAGACTTCCTCTTTTAGGAAAAGCCCCAGACAGTCACTTATCTTCTTGTCCCATCCTTGTCTGTGAAGGATTTGATTTCTTTCCCCCCCACCCCCTCCCGCTGTGGTCATATCTCTTTTCTTCGAAAAAATTTTATTTTTTTGTTGTTGTTGAGAATATACACAGCAGAACATCTGCCAGTTCAACGTCTTCTACATGTGCGACTCAGTGACATCAATTATATTCTTTGAGTTGTGCAGCCATTTTCACCCTCCTTTTCTGAGTTGTTCCTCCCCAGCAACATAAACTCATTGCCCCCTAAGGTTCCTATCTAACAGTAATCTTTGGAGTTGCTGTGGTCACTTTGATCCCATGTAGATACTTCTTAGAAGAGCACAATGCTCAAGGCAGACTTTTTTTTCCCCCCTAGTTAAGCTAAAATGTTGTTTGGTTTTAAGAAAACATCAGGGGATATTTTTGGTTTAAGGTTTAAAGATTATTTTAGGGCAATAGTTTCAGGGATTCATCCAACCTCCATGGCTCCCAAAAGTCTGGATTCCATGAGAATTTGAAATTCTGTTCTTCATTTTCCCCCTTCCGATCAGGATACTTCTATGGAATCTTTGATCAAAGTGTTCAGTAGTGGTGGCCAGGCACCGTCCAGTTCTCTGGTCTCATGGCAAAGGAGGCAGTTGTTGATGGAGGCAATTAGCCACACATTCCATATCCTCCTCCTGTGCCTGACTTTCCTTCTTCCTTTCTTGTTCCAGGTGAACAGAGACAAATTGTTGTGCCTTGGATGGCTACTTGCAAGCTTTTAGGACCCTAGACACTACACAATGAACCAGGAGATAGAACAGAGGCACTAAACACATTATTAGGCCAATTAACTGGGATACTCCGTGAAACCATGACCCTAAACCTCCAAATCAAGGAACCAAATCCCTTGAGGTTTTTGGTTGTATATAAGTAGCCTCAGCAGCTACTCTTTTTTTTTTTTTGTCATTGTTGTAAATATACATATTGCACAACTTTACTCAATTCATCTTTTTATAGGTATACAACTTACAGACAGCAGTTAAAATAATCAGCTGTGCAACTCTACCCTTAATGCGGTTTTTCCAGGGTGATTTGTATTCTTGATTGTCCCTCTCAGAACAAAGACTGAACCAAGCAGAGAGTGTTGTGAAGTGCCACAGTGAAAACTCTGGCCTTGTGTTTTCCTTCTGATCTGTAGACCTGTTCCTGACATGAGGAGATAGCCACCAGAATTAGCGTGGTGTCCATGTAAAGCTTTGGAAGCACACCATTTTCTAGTGTCTGTGTTTGAGCACCTGAAGGGCACATGTAGAAGAATATTATTTCCCAGAAGTTTTATATTACCAAGAAGACCACTAAAGGTTGACTTCTGCATTTGGATACTCTGTTCGCATATTAATGGAGCTCAGCAACCAAGAACCTGCTTTGGCAAACATTATGCCACAGCTGGAAACAATGCTGCTTAAAATGGGGGTAGTAATAGTACCTGCCTTGTAGGGTTGTAAGGACTGCATGAGATGACATATGGAAAGCACAGATTTAATGCCAGGTGCGTCCTAGGTGCTCAGTAGGTGGTAACTACCATCATTACCACCACCACCAGCCTTCCCTCCTGAGGAATCAGGAGAGCATTCCTTTGGAGACAAGTTTGACTTTGGCGCATATATATATATATGTATATATATATATATATTTATGAAAAATTCATTTCAGCGCCCACGGATGTCTAGGGTGTCTCCTCATCTTGACCCTCTTTAGCCTTAGTATGTTTTCTTTCTTCACCCTGCCAGGAAGAGGTATGTCCCCAAGGATCTATAAACTATATTTTTACCTAAATCCCTAGAACCTAAACAGTTCAATGTATATTAATCTTATATTGCAATAATTTCTTTGCCCTTTCATTCAACATTATTTTAGGTGACAAAAAAAGGAAGAAAATTTACTAGAGTTTCTTAAATAAATATGCATTTGTGCTGCTGTATTTAATCTTTTTAAGAAGGTTGCATGTAGAAATGGAATAATTTTGTTTTATTCATAGCTTTCCACAGATGAGCAGGCCTTATAAAAAAGTGGGACAGTAGCTTAGGCGTCCATCTCAGTAGATGATACAGTTCTCATTCATAGTGCCTGTCCACATCTGATTTAACTCGGTATTCATAAAAGTATCCTTTGTAATAAATTTAATTTTTGCAATCAAGTATTTAAAGTATTATAGGAGATGTTAATTGTAAAGGAACCTTTAGGGAGAGTAAAGAAATTCTGAATCGCATTTAAAGCTTTTCTTATTTCATAAATAAGTATTTTTATGTATTGGATTGGTAAAGCACTTATACATATTGCTAGGTATACCTGGCTTAAAGGAAATAATAATTTTTAAATGGCTGTTCACAATTTCAAATTTTTTAAAAAAATATTCAGCAAAAGTATTTTCCTACTTTCTAGTGTGCAAAAGTAGTTTGTATTAAAATTTTCTGTTTCGGGACTAAAAATGTGCTGCTCGTCGTTAAATTAAGCAGAGTGTGAGCCAGGTTAATTTTTAAGTACAGTTTCAGGTAAAAGGTGCTGATTTTCTTGTATAGCATGAGAACAATAATGTCATCCAAGGACAGAAATAACTTGAAATCTCCTAGAGGTCCAAATTCCTTATTTGCCATCCAAAAAAGCTCTGAAAGCGGAAAGTTTTCATTGTGACTCATTTGGCAACATAGCCTGTCCTGAATTGACAGGAAGCTGCCATGGTCTTTATTTATCCCAGTCAGTGTGAATGTTCATGTTTTGCTGCAGAAATATTACTGCGTCGGATTAAGGGGTTCTGCCCTAGATACTGCCGGGGGTATCGTGTGCTACATGGTATGTGCACTATATGATCTTGCTAAAACCCCGAAACTTCTGAATTCTGAAACATGTCTGGCCCAAGGATTAAGAATAAAAGCTGGTGAACCTATTCCAGAGCAACTATGCCCTACATCCGAGGTACCTCTTTATGTCTGTTTCTAGTATAATTATAAATAAGGTCCTGTTCCCACTCAGACGTGTCCCATTTTGAACAGTAAATCATGTGGCCGCCACACTGACCGCCTCAAGTTCTCGGGAACGGGCAAGGCAGCGATGGCGAGTGAGCATTAGTAAGCTTCTAGGGCATTCCCGTATATAAAACTGTGAAACAAACAAGATTCTAAGTTGTCTCTGGAACCTAAAATTAACTATTGTTTATGAGAAATAATTAAAAAAATATGTATCTCTGCCTTCTTAGAGTTCCCCACAAAATTTACATATACCTCTTTTTCAGGCAATTCATCAGTTTCCCCATGGCAGTTGCTTGTGTATGAGCCTCCTTGCCCTTACAGGTGGAAGCCCCCTTTCTATTTCCTGTTTGTTTATCACAGAGTCCCTGGGGGGTGCAGAAGGTTAAGTGCTCAGTTCCTAGCTGAAAGGTTGACCATTCGAACCCACCCGGAGGTGCCTCAGAAGAAGGGCCTGGTGGTCTGCTTCCGAAAGGTCACAGCCTTGAAAACCCTATGAAACCGTTCCACTCTGCGCACATAGGATCTCTGTGAGTTGGAGCTGATTTAATGGCAACTTTTTTTTTTTTCTTATCGCAATGCCCAGCATATATAGAAAGTTCACTGTCCGTTTATTCAGCAAATATTTGTCGAGCATCAGTCTCCGCTGTACCCTAGGCCCTGGGAACATAATGGTGAACAAACCAGAGCTGGTCCTGGTCCTCATGTAGGTCCAGTCTAGTGGAGAAGACGGAGACAGACAGGGCTTTGCCGAGGAAGTGGTTTGGAAGTTGAGTGAAAGGGGATGCTCTTGAAGCTGAGGGACAATAGGTTCAGAGGCTTTGGAGTAAACACGCTGGCCGGCCGGAGGTAGGGGGGTGTAAGGACAGCGGGGGAGACGAGGCTGGAGCAGGTGGCAGCAGCCAGCTTCAAGCAGTATAATGATAAGATCGTATCTGTGCTTTTAAAAGAGCATTCAGTTTTTCTGCCAAATTAACGGATTGGGGTGGGATTGGGAAGAGCAGTCGGAATCTGCTTGTTGCATCTTTGTTGAAGGAAGGAATTGTTCTTGACCCACCGGTTTCACTTTCTATTCTTGAAGTGTTGTAAATGCTGTCTTGGAGAATAACAAATATGGGCTATGCTTGTTCCTCTGAGACCAAAGTAGTTACTGAAGTTTTCAGGAAAGAAGATTAAAATTGAAGGTTATTCAGGCGTCTATATTCTAGAAAAGTTGCAAATGAGAAACAAAAAGCAAAACCCTTACTCATGGTGGGCCGTTTTTGAGCCAATTGCTTGAAAGGCTGTGGGAGTGGAAAATATTGTCATGATAGAAAATGAAACTATGCTGGGAATGCCAGCTTTGGGGGCCCTGGCCAAAGCTCGAGGCTGTCCTGAAACGTCCTGCAGAGCAGGCCCTGGAGTCCGGGCCTCTGTTCGTCCGTCACCAGAAAACGCCGTCGGCGGCTGCCAGCAACAGGTGCTTTTGACTTCTTCCTTCGGTGCAGCCTTAACCTATGAAGGGAGGGAGTATTGCTTGGAAACCAACCTTGCGTTTTAGTTTAAGTAACTTCGGTTAGTACGGTATTGGCACGGAAGTTTGACTAGAGCTAAATCTTTGATGGCTTTGATGAGGGCCTTCTCTAAAATACGCAGATGAGCTCTCTGGTCATCTTAGTTCTAGCTTCCTACACCACCTACCACCTCAGGTTAAATGAATGAAGGGCCATCACTTCTACCGTCCCAGGACAGGAGCTTAGAGCCTCCTTGTTCAGATCGTTGCTGCTTGGTTGAGCTGCCCCTTATGGATGGATGGATGAAGGGACACAGTCATGTGCCTGGTTTGAGAATAAAACTGCCAGTGGTTTAGTTTAAGCACCACAAAGGGAACTTTCTGCAGAAATGCTGTTTTTCCCTCCCTATTGTGAATCAGTTATGTACTTTGCTGTTGTATTTCTAAGTCCTCTTCTTTTTCTTTTGAAATTGTTTTAGACTTAAACTAGAGTCGAAAGAATAGTACAAAACTCTTTCTGAACCTTTTGAAAGTAACTTGCCAGCCCGATATCCCGTTATTCCTGAATGCATGAGTGTGTATTTTCTACAAACAAGAACACTCTCCAGCATGACCACAACCTAACCATCAGAATCAGGAAATTAACACGGAGACACTCCTACCATCCAATCCGCAGACCCCGTCCAGCTTTCCCAGTTGTCTCAGAAATGTTCTCTATAGCAAGTGTCCACTTCAGGCCCCTGAACCACTCACTGTGATGGAGAAAGATCAGAACCAGCTTTGACACTGTGCTTCCATCTTTGGTGACAAATGTTTCCTTGGTTACTCTAGCCACATGACAAGTATTCAAGTGGCTGCCTTACTGAATTGCACAGATGTAGAACATTTTTCCATCATTGCAGAAAGTTCTATTGGACAGGACTGGTCTATACTTACAGGGTGTTTGCTGGATGCAAAGTGCCAGATGACATAGTTCAGTGGACACAAAGTAATGGTAACCTAGGTGTCCAGCTTGAAAGGGGCATATTGTCTCAATGGACTGAAATACATAAAGACATGAGACTAAGTATAAGCATAAGATAAATGTTAAAAAGACTGTAAGAGGCAGTGTGTCTTATGAATTAAAGGAAATAGGAGGTGATTTGTAGGTGTGTTGAATTGCCCAGGATAGCTTCTTGGAAGAAATGGGTTTTGAGCAGTCTTTAAAGAATGGTTGCATATTTCCAGGCTAGACCTTTCTCCTGAGCTCCAACATGTCTAGTTACCTACCCAGCATTTCCTTTTGAACATCCTAAAGATATCTCACAGTCCCTGGGTGATGCAAAGGGTTAACACACTTAGCTGCCAACCAAAAGGTTGGAAGTTTGAGTCCACAGAAGAAAGGTTTGGTAGCCTACTTCTGAAAAATCAGGCACTGAAAACCCTTTGGAGCACTTCGGCACCTGTGGGGTTGCCATGAGTTGGAACTGATTTGATGGCGACTAGATGGAGCCCTGGTGGCACAGTGATTAAGCATTTGGCTGCTAAACACATCTGCCACCTGCTCCTTGGAAACCTATGGGGTGGTTCTACTCTGTCCTGTAGGGTCACTGTGAGTCAGTGGCAATGCGTTTAGTTTTGGTTAGTTTAAAGGTATCTTAAACTCCAAAACTGAACTGAGTATTATCTCTCCTTTTAAACCTTCTCTGTTTCCTGTTGGAGAGAGTGGTGTCACCACCCATCTGGTCTGAAAGAGAAAAGAGGAGGTCACCAAAGTACAGATACAGAAGGGGGAGGGAAGTTAGAAATTCAGGAAGATGAGGCCCGATGGCTTCTATTTTCTCTGTGAAGTTGGAGGAAAGATCACTTACCAGAATTGATAGGGCAGTAGTGAATTAGGGGGTGAGGATGGAAAGAGCTGAAATCACTCTCATGGGAAGTGGAACAGAGGCTGACGAAGGAAAAGCAGAAAAGGTCCCAGAGACTCTGAAAGCTTGGATGAGGCGATAAACCACAAATCTGTCACGATAGCATTCAACCCAGTCATGAGTTTTTGCAACATCCTGTGATCAAACAACAAAATGGTGGCTATGAGACCCATTCGTTGTAGGGAAGTTGTGGGGCTACTGTGTTGGGGCAAAATGAAGCCAGAGAGCAGACATTCTAGGGAGAGGGGGCAAGGGAGCAAAGTCAAGAAAAGAAAGGCAAATTGGGGAAGTGGAACTAGTTGGACAGGAAGGGAGCATGAAGGTCTGGGAGTGCAAAGGTAGGCAAGTATACTAAAGGGTGTTGGAGACCCAGCAAAGTGTCTTTAGGTCATGGTAGGGAGTCACAGCTTTCTCCTAAAGGTACCAGATGGGAAACCGTTGAAAGGTTTTAAGTTCAAATTTGTGTTTCTGAGATTTCTGAGTAGAATGTGGAAATGGACTGAAGGCAGAATGACCAGTAGAGGCATGGTACGGAAGTGCAGGAAGGAGGAGGAGACCAAGACCAGGCAGCAGTGGGGAGGATGAGTGAGGGCATAGGTCACAGAGGCCTTGATGTGGGAATTTACCACCTGTCAGCTTGCACAGCGGTGGCTTGTGTGTTACTCTGACACCGGAAGCTGTGCCACCAGTATTTCAAATGCCAGCAGGATCACCCATGGTGAACAGGTTTCAGGGGAGCTTCCACACTAAGACAGACTAGGAGGAAAGGCCTGCCAGTCTGCTTCAGAAAACTGTTGTTGTTAGGTGCCTTTGAGTCAGTTCTGACTCATAGCAACCCTATGCGAGACAGAATGAAACACTGCCCGGTCCTGCGCCATCCTCACAATTGTTGCTAAATTGCTATATTTGAGCTTATCGTTACAGCCACTGTGAGCGTTCATCTCATGGAGGGTCTTCCTCTTTTTCGCTGAGCCTCAACTTTAACGATCATGAGGTCTTTCTCCAGGGCCTGATTCCTCCTGATAACATGTTCAGAGTACATAAGACGAAGTCTTGCCATCCTCACTTCTAAGGGTCGTTCTGTTTGTACTTCTTTCAAGACTGATTTATTCGTTCTTCTGACAGTACAGGGTATATTCAGTCTTCCTCGCCAGCACCATAATTCAAAGGCATCCATTCTTTTTCAGTCTTCCTTATTCTTTGTCCAGCTTTCACATGCATATGATGCGATTGAAAACACCATGACTTGGGTCAGGTGCACTTTAGTCCTGAAGTGACATCTTTGCTTTTCAACACTTTAAAGAGGTCTTTCAACACTTTAAAGAGCAGATTTGCCAATGCAATGGGTCATTTGATTTCTTGACTGCTGCTTCCATGGCTGTTGATTGTGGATCCAAGTAAAATGAAATCCTTGACAACTTCAGTAATTTCTTCTTTAATCATTATGTTCTTATTGGTCCAGTTGTGAGGACATTTTGTTTTCTTTATGTTGAGTTGCAATCCATATTGAAGGATATAGTCTTTGATTTTCATCAGTAAATGCTTCAAGTCCTCTTCACTTTGAGCAGGCAAGGCTGTTAATAAGTCGTCTTTCAGTCCTGATGCTGCTTTCTTCTTCAGATTGTCCAGCTTCTCGGATTATTTGCTAAGCATGCAGATTGAGTAAGTATGGTGAAAGGATACAACCCTTATGCACACCTTTCCAGATTTTAAACTATGCAGTATCCCCTTGTTCTGTTTGAATAACTGCCTCTTGTTTTATGGACAGGTTCCTCATGAGCGTAATTAAGTGTTCTGGAATTCCCATTCTTTGCAGTGCTACCCATAATTTGCTATGATCCACAGAGTCTGGTGAATGCCTTTGCATAGTCAATAAAACACATGTAAACATCTTTCTGGCACTCTCTACTTTCAGCCAAGATCCATCTGGCATCAGCAATGATATCCCTCGTTCCATGTCCTTCACAGAATCCGGCTTGAATTTCTGGCAGTTACCTGTTGGTGTACAGCTGCAACCATTTTTGAATTATCTCCAGCAAAATTTTACTTTGGTGTGATATTAATGATATTGTTAGATAATTTCTGCATTTTGTTGGATCACCTTTCTTTGGAATGGGCACAAATATGAATCTCTTCCATTCAGTTGGCCAGGTAGCTGTCTTCTATATTTCTTGACATGGGTGAGTGAGCGCTTCCAGTGTTGCATCCCTTTGTTGAAACATCTTGATTGGTATTTTGTCAATTCCAGGAGGCTTGTTTGTTGCCAGTGCCTTCAGTGTAGCTTGGAATTCTTTCTTCGGTACCATTGCTTCGTGATCATATGCTGCCTCCTGATATGGTGGAATATTGACCAATTCTTTTAGGTACGGTGACTATATATTTCTTCCATTTTTATTTTTACCTTACGTTAGATGACAGTTATACCTCAAGTTAATTTCTTATTCAAAAATTTATACACGTATTGTTTGGTGACAATGGTCGCAATCCCTGCAGCGTAACAGCACCCGGAGTTCTCCGTGCCCAGTCATCTGGTGCCTGGTTTCTCGTCTTGCTTGTGGACAGGAGGGGTGCCCACTGGGTCTCGTATATTTGATTGTCTCGACGTGTTCGTCCCCAGGCCCCATTCCCAGCTACTTAGTCCCTTATTTGGAATTGGTCTTTTTGTTATTTAGGTGTCGAAGTATTTTGTAGACTTCAGAGATTAGACCCTTGTGGAATATGTCATAGCCAAAATTTTTTTCCCAGTCAGTAGCTTCTCTTTTTACCCTTTTGCTGAAGTTCTTTAATGAGCATAAGTGTTTAATTTTTAGGAGCTCCCAGTTATCTAGTTTATCTTCTGGTGTTTGTGCATTGTTCGTTATGGTTTGTGTCCTATTTATGCCATGTACTAGGGCCCCTAGAATTGTCCCTACTTTTTCTTTCATGATCTTTATCATTTTAGATTTTATATTTAGGTCTTTGATACTTTTTCAGTTAGTTTTTGTACATGGTGTGAGGTATAGGTCCTGTTTAATTTTTTTACAGATGAACACCCAGTTAGGCCAGCATCATTTGTTAAAGAGACTGCCTTTTCCGCATTTAACAGACTTTGGCCCTTTGTCAAACATCAGCTGCTCATAGGTGGACTGATTTACAACTGAGTTCTCAGTTCTGTTCCACTGTCTTCTGACCCCTTTCTTGACCATCCCTGACCTACGTCCGTTTCCCTGACCCTCCTCACCTGTCGCCACTTCAGTCACCAACATCACGCTGGCTCCGACTGATGGCAGCCTTATGTGCAACAGAACAGAAGATTGCCCCGTCCCGAGGCATCTTCGTGATAGTTGGAGGGTTGGAGTCCACCGTTGTCGCTGCTGTGTCAGCCCGTCTCGCTGAGGGTTTCCCAAACCATAACTGACGGTGCACAAACACCAGAAGGTAAACTGGATAACTGGGAGCCCCTAAAAATTACTTATGCTCATCAAAAGACTTCAGCGAAAGGGTAAAAAGAGAACCTACTGACTGTGAAAAAGATTTTGGCTATGACATATTCCACAAGGGTCTAATCTCTGAAGTCTACAGAATACTTCAACACCTAAATAACAAAAGACAAATAATACAATTAAAAAATGGGCAAAAAATATAAACAGACACTTTACCAAAGAAGACATTCAGGAGGCCAACAGACATATGTGAAAATGCTCACAATCGTTAGCCATTAGAGAAATGCAAATCAAAAGTAAAATGAGATGCTGTCTCATCCTGACAATACTGGTACTAATCCAAAAAACAAAAAGTAACAGATTTTGGAGAGGTTGTTGAGAGAGTGGACCTCTTATGCACTAGTGGTGGGAATGCAAAATGGTACAACCACTCTGGGAAGCAATATGGCGCTTCCTTAAAAAGCTGTAAATAGAAATACCATAGGATCCAGCAATCCCACTCCTAGGACTGTATCCTAGAGAAATAAGAGCCATCACATGAACAGACACATGCATACCTATGTTCATTGCAGCATTATTCATAGCAAAAGAGATGGGAACAACCTAAATGGCCATCAACAGATGAATGGGTAAGGAAATTATGGTACATACACACAACGGAATACTACATAAAGGACGATGATGAATCCATGAAACATCTCACAACATGGATGAATCTGGAGGACGTTATGCTGAGTGAAATAAGTCAGTCACAAAAGGACAAATATTGTATGAGACACTATTATACGAACTCAAGAAAAGGTTTACACACAGAAAAAAGCATTCTTTGATGGTTATAAGAGTGGGGAGGGAGAAGGAGGGGAAATCACTAATTAGATAGTAGACAATTGTAAACTTCTGTGAAGGGAAGGACAACACACAGTATAGGGGAAGTCAGCAGAATTGGACCAAAGCAAAAGAACAGAAGTTTCGTAGAGACTTGTAAACACTTCGAGGGGCTGAGTAGCTTGGGCTGGGGCCTGGGGACCATAGTCTCGGGGACACCTAGGATGATTGGCATAACATAGTTCATGAAGAAAATGTTGTACATTCCACTTTGGTGTATAGCGTCTGGGGTCTTAAAAGCGTTCTAGCGGCCATCTAAGATACATCTATTGGTCCCATCCTGTCCGCAGCAAAGGAGAATGAAGAAAACCAAAGATACAAGGAAAATAGTAGCCCTAAGGACTGAAGGACCACATGAACCAGAGACTCCACCAACCTGAAGGACTAGATGGTGCCCTGCTACCTTTTTAGTGGCCCACTCTGACAGGGATAACAACAGAGTGTCCTGAACAGAATGGGAGAAAAATGTAGAACAGAATTCAAATTCATGAAAAAAGACCAGACTTACTGGTCTGACAGAGACTGGAGGAACCTGGACAATGTGCTAGTGCAGAACTGAAACCATTCTCAAAGCCCACTTTTCAGACAGATTAGACAGGCCTGTAAAAGAATAAACACAAGTGAGGAATGTGCTCCTTAGTTCAATCAAATATATGAGACCAAATGGGCAACTCCTGCCCAAAAGCAAGGTGAGAAAGCAGGAAGGGACAAGAAGTGGATGAATGGACACAGGGAACCCTGGGTGGAAAGGGGGAATGTGCTGTCACTTTGTGGGGATTGTAACCGATGTTACTAATCAATATGTGTATAAATTTTTGAATGAGAAATTAACTGGAGCTGTAAACTTTGACCTAAAGCACAATGAAATTAAAAAAAAAAAAAAAGACAAGGTTCAGAAGAAAGGCCTAGTTAGACTTCCATTAGTGTTTGTTAACTCTGTTTAAGTGTCTCTAGGTTTCTGCCCTTTCCTCTCTCAGGAAAGCACACATTTGCATAAACATAACATGCTATATATATATATATACATGTGTATGTGTATTTTTTTTTTTGCCAATTCAACTTTTTACAGGTGTACAATTTATTTACAGCAAGTACAATAATTGGCGGTGCTGTTTGTGCTTTTGTTATTATGTTAGATAATCCATTGTTACAAACTAGGCCTGACAGTGTAGCCTCTGCTTTTTCTTCTGAGAATTTCATGGATTTAGTTTGCATGTTTATGTCCTTAATCCATTTTGAATTAGTTTTTTGTGTATGGTGTGAGGCAGGGATCCTGTTTCATTTTTCTGCATGTGGAGATCCCACTTTCACAGCACCCTACATGTATTTTTAAGGCTTACTACCTGAATGAAGAACTCATGTTCTCTTTAGGCTGCATCGTGAACTGCTGTAGAACGACCACTGCATCACTCGCAGTAATGAAAACCACAGGTGGGAACCTTAAGTCAGTTTTTCTGTCCTCTTATAGTTGTTCATTATGCAGTAGAAGTTATTAACGGTAGTGAAATTACACTCTTACAGGTACCAGAGTAGTTTGTGGTCAGAGATGGGGTAATTTTTGTAATATGGTAATAACTTCCAAAAGGATATAGAAAACCCTGCTAATAAGAAAATTGTGGGTAGACTGGCAAATATGCAAACCTGTAATCCGGATGAGTCTCAGTATGGAAAATTTGTTTTGTGGTACTCGAAGGCATTTTAGAATTTTAATTTCGTATGTACTTTTATATTCCGCTCATGGTGAAATCTATTCACCATTGGCCGCCCCATTTTCCCATGACCTCAATGGGAGATGTTTATTAAACATCTGGAGTCCAGAAGGCTGCTGGGCTAATGAGTACCAAATGACAGTGATTCCCACATTTGGATGCATATTGAAATTATCCTAGGATAGTAGTAATAATAATAAAAAATCTGGTTCCTAAGCCCCAGAGAAGAATTACTCAGTATGTCTAGCTCAGGGTAAGGGAGTTCTTTTTTTTTTTTTTTAAAGTATCCTGGGTAATAATGTTGCAGAGGCAGTTTTGGGATACTGGCAGAGGAGACAGAGAAAAGTGTAACTGTGTGTTATGATGTAGTCAGAGGTATGAGCGATGGACAGCAGTTCTGCCACATCATTCAAGGCTGAGTCCCTGAAAAGTAGCATCGTAGGAGAATTCATGGTTGAATTTCTTAAAACCTCATGAGAGAAACTGGGCTAGAAGCTAGAGTTCATAAATGAATCTATATCTTAAAGACATATATCTTTTTAAGTCCAGTAAAGTAAAACAGTAAAGACATGAAATAAGGGTTGCACTGATGATATAATTGGTATTATCCGGTTGACGTCCTTTGCTTATAAACTCTTCTCAAGTTTAACAAGTCTTTTTAAAATAGTGTCTGCATTGTAGATATTATGCATCCTTGGAGACATGCTTTTTTCTGTGGCTGGTGTCACACACGAATGTTAAATGTCTTTCTGATTTCATGACCAGTAATTGTTGACTTAATCTCGCAGGGTCCCATTTAGAGAGATGTGAATTCTTCAGGCAGAGTAGTATCAAGCATAGTCAAAAAGATGGTTCACAAGCAGCCTCCCTGCTAGACAAGGTCGTGTTGCCCTAGCTCTGAGTGTGATGTTTTCAGGCTGAGCACCTACCATAGAGCGTCTCTCATGTATTTCACCTCTGTCTCCCAGAGGTCAGCACAGTTCGCAGGGTTTGCTTCTTGTCTTCCTGTGTCCTCCTTTCTTGCTTTTCACTTTATACAGTCACCCTCTCCCTCCACCATACTACACACCCATAGGCAGGAAAACCTGCCAAAGCCAGAACCTGTGTAAGGAGGAACCCTGTCAGAGAAGGAAAACTCAGATATTTTCCACTAAAACGGGAGATAGAAAAATGGTAAGACCACACCCTGTTAAAGGTGGAAAACTTGTGAGACCCAGAAAAACAAGGCAATCGATCCATTGACTTCTGTCTCTCATAGGTTTTACTGTACATTTATACGCACACACGTGAGAAGCAGTTCAGCCTGGTGCAGTGTTTTGCATACTCTTTTGACCATAGCACCATTATAGCATAATATATTATATCATAATATAAAATTGAAACAAGTTTCATGAGACAGTGCCTACGCTTACTACTTAGGATACACTCATATTTTCTGTTCTATATTCCAGTTGAGAAACCCTGGTGGCATAGAGGTTAAGAGCTCAGCTGCTAACCAAAAGGTTGGCAGTTCAAATCCACCAGCTGCTCCTTGGAAACCCTATGGGGCAGTTCTACTCTGGATGGATTTTTTTTTTTTTTTTGTATATTCTCGTTCCATAAAATTAAATTAAAAGTTGCTGATCTCGATTCACTGATTTTGTGACCCTCTAGAGGGTTGTTACCAGAGGTTTGGAAAATACTGGTCTTAAGAGATTTCTGTTGTATTGTTCGGAGTCAGGCAGATCTGGGTTTGAATCCCATCTTTACCACTTAGTGGAAACCCTGATGGTGTAGTGGTTAAGTCCTATGGCTGCTAAACAAAGGGGTGGCAATTCGAATCCGCTAGGCGCCCCTTGGAAACTCTATGGGGCAGTTCTACTCTGTCCTATAGGGTTGCTATGAGTCGGAATCGACTCGATGGCACTGGGTTTGGTTTGGGTTTTGGTTTACCACTTAGTAGCTGTGGATCTTGGTAAGTGGCTTCACCTCTCTGCATCAGTTCCCTAATCTGTACAGTGGAGTAAGAGACTTTATCCCGTGTAGCTTGTTTGAAGATTGAATGAAATAATGCATGAAAAGTACCTGGCCTAGCGCCTGGTTCCTAGTAAGCACCTGAACAAATGTTGTCATGGGGGTGGTGATGATTTTCTGTTTTCAACCTCAGTTTCCTCCCAATTCACATAATTTTGAACTGAAATTCTTACTTTTGCTGAAAAGGTACCTAAAAGTCAGTGTAAGGAGTGTAGAATGTTGTGCGAGAGGAACTTGTATTTTGGGAAGGTTACTGTGTGCGTGGAGTCCCTGGGTGGCACAAACAGTGAAGCGCTTGACTATAAACCAAAAGGTTGGTGGTTTGAACCCACCCAGAGGTGCCAGATCACCAGAAAGGCCTGGTGATCTGCTTTCAAAAGGTTACAGCCTTGAAAATCCTGTGGAACACAGTTCTACGATGCCACACGTGGGGTCGCCATGAGTTGGAATTGACTTGGAAGCAACTGGTACTGTATGCACATGAAAAATTACAACTATTAATTACTATTGATGCCTGTAAGTGTATTATTACTTGTGCTTTTTCTTGTACATCTCCATAACCACAATCCTGAACCAGAGCAGTAGCTTCCAGCTTATCTCCTTGTCTCCATTTGGCCCTGTATACAGTGCTACAGTGCTACTGAATTGATGACAGTAAAAACATGGCTTTTATCATGTCACATACTCAGAAGTCCTTAGTCCAAAAAACCAAACCCAGTGCTGTCGAGTCGATTCCGACTCATAGCAACCCTATAGGACAGAGTCGAACTGCCCCATAGAGTTTCCAAGGAGCGCCTGGTGGATTCCAACTTCCGACCCTTTGGTTAGCAGCCCTAGCACTTAACCACTACGCCACCAGGGTTTCCAAGTCCTTAGTAGCCTGTGTAAACAAGCTCAGCCTTAGAGGGGCATTGGAGACACTTCAGAAAGATCTAGGTTCAAATTTTGGCTCCTCATCTATTGACTTAGATGACTGGGGCAAGTTTTTTTTTTTTTTTTTACGAGTTGTACTTCTCCTCATCTCTAACACGGGGATAATACTAATTGTTAGGGCTGTTGCAAGGATTAGGGCTGATTTATGTACATTCTCTAGTGTGGTGCTTCTCACAGCCTAGGTGACTGTTACGAAGCCTGCACCCCCATATCGGCTCCAGTCAATTGCTTTGCCCACGTCAGTAAACACATCTCCTTCAGTCCAGCTCTGGCCATCAGCACCAGCCTCTTACCTTGCCTGGCTTGCCTGCTGCCATATCTGTCTAGACAGTTCCTCGCATCCTTCGTATAAACTCTTCCTTGACCATAAAGCTTTCTCATACAAACCATTTAATAATGATTTATATATTCTTTATGAGCTAGTTCACTTAGCTGGCAATCATATACTGCCTTCTAATCTCTACTGCATAGTCTTTCATTACTATAATTATAGTATTATTAGTTAACTTTATATGATTTACGTCTCACATCCCCAGTTAACTTACTGGTTCTTTGAGGGTAGTGATCATGCTTTACACATCTTTCACTCCTCTACAGAACTTAGCCTAGTTCTTTGTGATAATATATGTTTAATAAATATTGGATGATACACTGGGTGACTGGGTAGTGCAGACAATACATGCTGTAGGAGAAGGGTACAGTGGGAAGACCCGTGGGGGAGAGTTTAATGGATGATTTGAGCTAACCATTGTTGGGAGGGTAGAATTTCTGTAGGTTGATAAGAGGCGTGGGCACATGGCTGTGTAGGGGGTGCTGTTAGGTGACAGGAGCCCTACAGCTACTTTAAAACAAATGATGCAGCTGCAGACGGAATGGAGGCGAGCTCTGCCGTGGAGCAGTCTCAGACAGAAGCCCTGGTTTAGTAACGTAGTTCCCACTCCAGTGCTTACCTTCACTTCCCCAGCTTTGACCTGTCTCCTGTGACTCCGTTACTATGAACTGATGAACTAGCACATGGGCAGTGTTCTTAGTCATCATCTTCCTCATCCACCCTTTACTGGTTGGCATTTCCACAGTGGCTCCAGCTTCCTCAGTTTGCTCTTGCCCTTAGGATATTTTCAAAGGCTCAAAGTTGTTCAAGTCCTTTGGGGGAGATTGTTAGAGGACCTGCCCGGTTGGTGAAGGCTCGTATTTAAAAGGAATGGAAGATAAGGTTAAAATGATGGCTTTTGGTCTATCTTTTTAAAGAAAGTTTTGCATACTCAATAAAGGATTTTGATTACCCAAGAGATAACACATATCTTTGACTTACCAAAACCAAAACCAAACCAAACCCTTTGCCGTCGAGTCAGTTCCGACTCATAACAACCCTATAGGACAGGGTAGAACTGCCCTATACGGTTTCCAAGGAGCACCTGGTAGATTCGAACAGCCGACCTTTTGGTTAGCAGCTGTAGCTCTTAACCACTATGCAACCAGGGTTTCCTGACTTACCAAAGTCTAGTATAAATTAGTATTTTTTTTTCTTCTTGGACCAGGCAAGGTCCATTTTCCTCCCTTTTGATTCGAATATTATTGTTACCAGGTATTTTAGTTCTCTATATAATTTATTAAGGAGCTCTGTTCTCACAACCGTTAAGTGCTCAGATGGTAACTGAAAAGCGGGTGGTTGAAACACACCAAGTGGCTCTGTAGGAGAAGGATTTGGTGATCTGAAAGATCTGGTGATCTGCTCCTGCAGAGATCGCAGCCTGTCACGTGGGTCGAGCTGAGTCAGATCAGCTCTGCCACACCAACAACAACATGGAATGTTTTATATAGTCAATAATTTGGATTTAACTACATATTTATCCTATTTATTGTTCTTTATTCCTTCTTGAATCCCCAGGCTTCCGTCTAGATTTACTTTTTTTCTTCTGCCTAAAGGATACCTTTTAACATTTCCTGGCTCCTGGGTCTGCTAGTGGGCGCACTGTCTTCTGGTTTACTTGATGTTTTTTCAGTGGTGTCTAATCTATTCAGCCCGTCCATTGAATTCTTAATTTTAATTAGTTTTTAGTTCTAGTATTTCTATTTTTTAAAATAATTTCCAGTTATCTGCCAAACCTTTTATTTCCTTGAGCTTACTAGGCAGTTATTTTAAAGACTGTGTCTGAAAACATTTAGTGTCTATATATCCATTAGATCTGTATCTGTTTCCCCTGGGTCTATTTCTGATGTCCACAGTTTTCCTTGGTTTCCTAGTATGTTGCCTTTTATCCTTGTATTCCTAGGTATTTTGACTGAATTTTGGCCATTGTATATGAAAAAACTCTAGAGATAATATAAACCTTAGGAAAATGTTATGTTCTATATATGATTTGGAGCCTTGATGGTGCAGTGGTCAAGAGTTTGGCTGCTAACCAAAAGGTCGGCAGTTTAAATCCACCAGCTGCTCCCTGGAATCCCTTTGGGGCAGTTCTACTCAGTCCTACAGGGCCGCTTTGAGTTGGAATCGACTTGATGACAGAGGGTCATGGGGTCAGATATAATTTAATTTTTCTCCTGATAGTTCCAGATTACTTTAATCTGATGAGACCAGGCTATAAAGTCAAGCAAAAAGGAAGTGCCTTCATGTAAAAGGATTCGTTTTTTGTTGTGTATCATTGGGGATGTCCTGTTACTTTAAAAAACAAGCAAACAAGTACACAAAAAACAAAGCCTAAAATCAGAAATAAGTGAAACACTTTCTAACAGAGTTTGTCCTACTCTGAAAAAATACTCTATTTGCTTTTCCTAAAAATGAAATTATAATTTATGAAAGCTTTGAAGATTTTGAAAAAAAAAATTGTTTGATTTGCATAGTATTTTGGTTTGGTGAGAAAAATTTTGCTTGTTAAAAAGACATAGCATGGAAATAAGGGACAGACCAACAGGTGATGCACTGACACACTTAGACAAATGGAGGAGGTCTGTCTGCCAGAATGATCAGACTTTGCAGGAAGCCACGGAAGAACTGCGTAAATAGTAATTAAAAGTAAATCCAGACCCTGGATCCTCCAAGTGTTTTCCGCAGACCTAAGAGCTTATTAGGATTATAGACTCACAGAGTCCACCCAGACCTATTGGAGATGTGTGTGCACATTAAAATTGGTGAAGCACTGGTCCAGATTCCATAATCAACTCTTGAAAAAATAAACAAAAAAATACCCAACAGTTGCCATCAAGTTGATTCTGACACTTGGAGACTCCATGGGTGTCAGAGTAGAACTGTGCTCTGTAGGGTTTCAGTGGCCAGTTTTCTGAAGCAGCTCACCAGGACTGGCTTCCTAGTCTTAGTCTTAGTTCCACTGAAACCTGCTCAGCATCATAGCAACATGCAAGCCTCCACTGTGCTTGAGGTACGCTGGCCAGAAATCACACCTGGTTTCCTGCGTGGAAAGTGAGAATTCTGCCACTGAACTACCAACGCCCATGACCGTAGCTACCATTTATATGCTAGTGATTCCAGAATTCCTATTTTCAGACTTCACCTCTGCAGAGTACTGGACTTTTGAAATATAACTCCCTTTGTTTCTGTCTATGCGAATGATGAAAGATAGGCCTGTCAGAAAGCCAAAATTAGCATGTTTTCTTCCAAACATGCTTTTCTGCTTAAATTTTCTATCTTAATTCATTTAACAAGTATACATTAAGCACCTGTTATGTGCTGGACTCTGAGCTGCTGCTGGGCAAAAAGGGGAAAAAAATAAGCAGCCACCATCTTCCTGCCCAAATCACACATAAGCCCTGCTTCCCCATGGCTCAGGGAGCTGGATCTGAGGAACCTCCTCCCAGGTCCTTGCTCTGGGCACTGCAATGAAGTTACTTTCTCTTCTCAAAGGCCGGTGCCAGGAAATTGGCAAGTCTGAGTGTGCTGGACAAGGACCCACCTTCTAGGGTTCAGTAACAATATCATCACCATTACCCATGGTGGTGATAGCAAATTCTAGTAAAAATTTATACACACAGTTATGTGATCCTAGCTGCCATCCCTGTATTGTGACGGCATATTCTGCCTTTTCACTCCGGATTTTGTGTGTCCATTCACCCAGCTCCTGTCCCCTTCCGCCTGCTCATCTTGCCTCCGGACAGGAGCTGCCCATCTAGTCTTGTGTATCTACTTGAACTAAGAAGCACGCTCTTCGCAAGTATCTTCTTATGTCTTAAAGCCCAGTCTATTCTTTGAAGAGTTGGCCCCAGGAATGGTTTTAGTTCTGGGCTATCAGAGAGTCTGGAGGCCATGTCTTCTGGGGTTCCTCCAGTCTCAGTCAGACCATCAAGTATGAACTTTTTAGTAGAATTTGAGTTCTACACCTACTTTTCTCCTGCTCCGTCAGGGACTGTCTGTTGTGTTCCCTGTCAGGTTGGTCATTGGTGGTAGCCGGCTACCATCTAGTTCTTCTGGTCTCAGGCTGATGGAGTCTCGGTTTATGTTGCCCCTTTTGTCTCTTGGGCTAATATTTTCCTTGTGTCTTTGGTGTTCTTCCTTCTCCTTTGCTCCATGTGGGTTGGGACCAATTGATACATTTTAGATGGCTGCTCCCTAGTTTTTAAGACCCCAGATGCCACTCATCAGAGTGAGATGCAGAACATTTTCTTAATAAACTTTGTTATGACAGTTGACCTAGATGTTCCCTGAAACCATGCTACACTGTCCCTCCAAGTGTTTGGTCGTGTTCAGGAAACTTCTTAGCTTTTCGTTCAGTCAGGTAGTGCTGACTTTCCTTGTATTGTACATCATCCTTCCCTTTACCCAAGACAATTCTTGTCTATTATCTAGTTAGTGAATTTCCCACTCCCTTCTTCCCCACCCTCATAACCATCAAAGAATGTTTTCTTCTGTGTTTAAACCTTTTCTTGAGTTCTTATAATAGTGGTCTCATATAATATTTGTCCTTTCACGACTACTAATCTCATTCAGCATAATGCCTTCCAGATTCATCCATGTTATGAGATGTTTCTCAGATTCATCGTTATTCTTTATCATTGCTTAGTATTCCGTTGTGTGAACATACCATAATTTGTTTATCCATTCGTCCATTGATGGGCACCTAGGTTGTTTCCATCTTTTTGGTATTGTGAACAGTGCTGCAGTGAACATGGGTGTGCATGTATGTATTCGTGTGATGGCTTTTATTTCTCTAGGATATATTCCAAGGAGTGGGATTGCTGGACCTTATGATACTTCTATTTTTAGCTTTCTAAGGCAGTGCCAAATTGATTTCCAAAGCAGTTGTACCATTGTACATTCCCACCAGCAGTGTAAAAGTGTTTCAGTCTCTCCACAACTTTTCCAACATTTATTATTTTGTGTTTTTTGGATTAATGCTAGCCTTATTGGGGTGAGATGGTATCTCATTGTAGTTTTGATTTGCATTTCTCTAATGGGTAATGGGAAGTGTTAAGATCTATAGCTGCTAACCAAAAGGTCGGCAGTTCAAATCCACTGAGCACTCCTTGGAAACTCTATGGGGCAGTTCTACTCTGTCCTGTAGGAGCACTATGAGTTGGAATTGACTTGTTGGCAACGGTTTTTGGATTAATGGCTAATGATCAGGAGCATTTCTTCATGTATCAGTTAGCCACCTTAATGTCTTCTTTGGTGAAATGCCTGTTTATATCCTTTGCCCATTTTTTAATTGGGTTATTTGTCTTTTTTGTGGTTGAAATTTTGCATTGTCTTGTAGATTTTAGAGGTTAGACCCTGACTAGATATGTCATAGCCAGAATTTTTCTCCCAGTCTGTAGGTTGTCTTTATACTCTTTTGTTGAAGTCTTTTGATGGGCATAAGTGTTTGATTTTTAGGAGTTCCCAGATACCTAGTTTCTCTTCTGGTGTTTGTGCATTATTAGTTAGGTTTTATATTCTGTTTATGCCATGTATTAGGGCTCCTAGCATTGTCCCTATTTTTTCTTCCCTGATCTTTATCTTTTTAGATTTAATATTTAGGTCTTTGATCCATTTTGAGTTAGTTTTTGTGCACAGAGTGAGGTGTGGGTCTTGTTTCATTTTTTTCCAGATGGATATCCAGTTATGCCAGCACCGTTTGTTAAAGAGACTGTCTTTTCCCCCATTTAATGGCCTTTGGGCCTTTGTCAGACATCAGCTAGGTGAATGAATTTATGTCTGGATTCTCAATTCTGTTCCATTGGTCTATGTATTTGTTGTTCTACCAGGCTGTTTTGACTACCGTGGCAGTACAGTAGTTTCTAAGATCAGGTAGTATAAGGGCTCTGGCTTTTTTCTTCTTCAGTAATGCTTTACTTATCCGGGGCCTCTTCCCTTCTATATGAAGTTGGTGATTTGTTTCCCCGTCTCATTAAAAAATGTGGTTGGAATTTGGATCAGGATTGCATTGTATCTGTAGGTTGCTTCAGGTGGAATTGACATTTTCACATTGTTGAGTCTTCCTATCCATGAGCAAGGTATATTTTTCCACTTACGTTGGTCTCTTTTGGTTTCTTGAAGTAGCGTCTTTTTACTTTTCTTTGTATAGGTCTTTTACATCTCTGGTTAGATTTATTCTTAAGTATTTTGTCTTCTTCAGGGCAGTAGTAAATGCTGTTGATTTGATGATTTCCTCTTTGTTGGTATCCAGGAATCCAACTGATTTTTATAAGTTTATCTCCTATCCTGAAACTTTGCTGAAATCCTCTATTACATTCAGTAGTTTTCTTGTGGATTCTTTGGGGTTTTCTGTGTATAAGATCATATCACCCGCAAATGCGAATACTTTTACTTCTTCCTTACGAATTTGGATGCCCTTTATTTCTTTTTCTCACCTAATTGCTCTGGCTAAGACCTCCAGCACAATGTTGAATAAGAGTGGTGATAAAGGGTATCCTTGTCTGATTCCCATTCTCAAGGGGAATGCTTTCAGACTCTATCCATTTTGGATGATGTTGGCTGTTGACTTTGTATAAATGCCCTTTATTATGCTGAGGAATTTTCCTTCTATTCCTATTTTGCTGAGAGTTTTTATCATGATTGGGTGTTGGACTTTTTCAGATGGCTTTTCTGCATTAATTGATAAGATCATGTGGTTCTTATCTTTTGTTTTATTTATGTGATGGATTACATTGTTTTTCTAATGTTGAAACATCCCTGCATACCTGATATGAATCCCACTTGGTCATGGTGAATTCTTTTTTTGATATGTTGCTGAATTCCCGTTGGCTAGAATTTTGTTGATGATTTTTGCATCTATGTTCATGAGGCATATTCATCTGTAATTTTCTTTTTATGTGGTGTCTTTACCTGGTTTTGGTATCAGGGTTATGCTGGCTTCATAGAATGAGTTTGGGAGTATTCCATCCTTTTCTATGCTCTGAAATACCTTTAGTAGTAATGGTGTTAAGTCTTTTCTGAAAGTTTGGTAGAATTCTACAGTGAAGCCATCTAGGGGCATGGCTTTTTCTTGGGGGCGGGGGGTTTAATTACCTCTTAAGTCTCTCCTTTTGTTATAGTTTTATTTAGTTGTTCTACCTCCGTTTGTGTATTAGTTTAGGTAGGTAGTGTGTTTCTAGAAATTTGTCCATTTCCCCTAAGTTTTCAAATTTGTTGGAGTACAGTTTTTCATAGTATTCTGTTATGGTTCTTTTAATTTCAGTGGGGTCTGTTGTGATATCACCCATCTCTTTTCTTATTTGGCTTATTTGCTTCCTCTCCTGTTTTTCTTTTGTCAGTTTGGCCAATGGTTTATTGATTTTGTCAATCTTTTCAGAGTACCAGCTTTTGTCTTTTAACTCTTTCCATTATTTTTCTTCAATTCTATTTCATTTAATTCTGCTCTAATTTTTATTATTTCCTTTCTTCTGGTGCCCAAGGGCTTTTTTTGTTGATCTCTTTCTATTTGTTCAAGTTGTAGGGATAATTCTTTGATTTTGGCCCTTTCTTCTGTTTGGATGTGTGCATTTATTGCTATAAATTGACCTCTGAGCACTGCTTTTGCTGTGTCCCAAAGGTTCTGGTAGGATGTGTTTTCATTCTCATTTGATTCTGTGAATTTCTTTATTCCATCCTTAACTTCTATAGCCCAGTAGTTTTTGAGGAAGGTGTTATTCAGTTTCCATGTATTTGATTTTTTTTCCCCCCTCGGTTTTTCTGTTATTGATTTCCACTTTTATGGCTTTATGGTCAGAAAAGATGCTTTGTAATATTTTGATGTTTTGGATTCTGTTAAGGCTTGCTTTGTGGCCTACTGTGTGGTCTATTCCGGAGAATGTTCCATGTGCATTGAAAAAGACTGCTGTTGGGTGAGGTGTTTGTCTGTGAGATCAGGTTGGTTGATTGTGGCATTTAGATCTTCTGTGTCTTTACTGAGCTTCTTTGTGGATGTTCTGTCCATCACCAAAAGTGTTGTGTTGAAGTCTCCTGCTATTATTGTGAAGCTGTCTATTGTGGAGCTGTGGAGCAGTGCTGTTGGAGTTTTTTTTTTTTTAATGTATTTTGGAGCCCTGTCATTGGTGTCTAAATATTTACTATGGTTGTGTCTTCTTGTTTTTGACCCTTTAATCATTACGTAGTGTTCTTCCTCATCCTTTGTGGTGGATTTTGCTTTAAAGTCTATTTTGTGAGAGATTAATATTACCACTCTTGCTCTTTTTTGATTGTTGTTTGCTTGATATATATTTTTTCCATCCTTTGAGTTTTAGTTTGTGTCTTTGAGCTAAGGTGTGTCTTTTGTATGCAGCATATAGTGGATTGTGCCTATTTATCCATCCTTCCACTCTGTCTCTTTACTGGTGCATTCAGTCCTTTTACATTCAGCGTAATTATTGATAGGTATGCTTTTTTTTTTTTATGAGCTTAGTCCTGTCATTTTGATGTATTTTTTTGCGTGTGTGCCGTTGACTGTTTGTTCCACTTAATTTTCTGTGCTGAGTTGCTTGTTTTTATTTTCTTTTCATCTTTTTCCTTGTTGTTGATTTTGTATTTGCTGAGTCTTTGTTTTCTTGTTTTTTATTTTGATGTGTTGGATTGTTAGTTTCATTTGCGGTTACCTTAATACTTACCCCTATTTTTCTAAGTTTAAACCAATCTTTTATTTCTTTATCTCACCTCGACTTCCTCTCCATACGAAAGTTTTAAGACTACATTATTTACTCTCCCTTTTTTTGGAAATCCTGGTGGCATAGTGGTCAAGTGCTATGGCTGCTAACCAAAGGGTTGGCAGTTCAGATCTGCCAGGTGCTCCTTGGAAACTCTGTGGGGCAGTTCTGCATTGTCCTATAGGGTCGCTATGAGTCGGAATCAACTCGACAGCACCTGGATTGTTTTTTTATTTTAATGTCATTTTTTACATGTTGACACCTCTGTTTCCCTATATTCCGTGTTTTAGCTTTGATTTATTTTTGTGACTTCCCTATCTGGGTTGATACCTGGTTGTTCTGTCCTGTGTTCTAGTCTTAGGTTGTTAACTAATGTTATTCATTTTCTAATTTGAGGACTTTCTGTAGTATTTCTTGTAATTTTGGTTTGTTTTTCACAAATTCCCTAAACTTCTGTTTATCTGCAAATGCCCTAATTTCACCATCATATGTGAGAGACAGTTTTGCTGGATATATGATTCCTTGGTTGGCAGTTTTTTTCCTTCAAGGCCTTATACATGTCATCCTGTTGCCTTCTTGCCTGCATGGTTTCTGCTGAGTAGTCAGAGTTTAGTCTTATTGGCTCTCCTTTATAGATGACTTTTTGTTTATCCCTAGCCACTTTTGAAATTCTCTCTTTATGTTTGGTTTTGGCGAGTTTGATTATAATATGTCTTTGTGACTTTCTTTTGGGATCTACCTTGTGTGGGGTTCAGTGAGCTTCTTGGATAGATATCGTCTCATCTTTCCTGATATCAGGGAAGTTTTCTCCCAACAAATCTTCAACAATTCTGTTATCCCCCCTGTTTTGGTACTCCAATCACTCATAGATTATTGCCCTTGATAGAATCCCACATACTTCTTAGGGTTTCTTCATTTTTTAAATTCTTTTATCTGATTTTTTCTCAAATAAGTTGATGTCAAGTGCTTACATCTTCAGTCTCACTAATTCTGAGTTCCATTGCCTCAATTCTGCTCCTGTGACTTTCTATTGAGTTGTCTAATTCTAAAATTTTACTGTTAGTCATTTGGATTTCTGTTTGCTGTCTCTCTATGGATTCTTGCAGCCTGTTAAATTTGTCATTATACTCTTGTGCAATCTTTTTAAGGTCCTTTAATGTTTTGTCTGTGTGTTGCTTTGCTGCTTCTGCATTTTGCCTGATCTCCTTCCTGATCTCTTGATGAGTTCTGTATATTAATCTCTTGAATACTACTCTGGTAATCCCAAGAAGTTCTCTTTTTCCAGAAGGTTTCTTAATTCTTTGTTTTGGTGGCTTGCTGAAGCCATCATGGTCTGCCTGTTTATGTGATTTGATATTGACTGTTGTCTTGAGCCATCAGTAAGTTATTATATTTATTTTATGTTTGTTTACTGTGTCCTAGCTTCTTGTTTTGTTTTGTTTCAATATGCCCAAATAGGCTGCTCGTGTGGTCTGCTTTGATTTTTGGCATCTTTGAAGATCTCATGTCCTGTCTGCAGGTGACTAGAGCTGTTACCAGGTATGTGAGCCCAGGAGCCCGTTTACTTTTCTTGTGTGGTTTCAGGTCAGGTGTCCTAGGTCATCGGTCACCGAGTGTGTGGTACAGGCTCTCACCTAGAGTCCTAGATGGGCAGGGGTGATTGGAGTAGGCACAGGTATTCGGCTGCAGTAGGGGGTCATATGCTGGTCAGGGCAGGGGGCTGACTGCTGCTCCTGAGTGTCTGGGTAGAAGGCATGTCCCTGTTCCCTAGAGCACGTAGGTGGGTGGGTTTTGCAGCCAGACTAGGAGCAGTCAGTGCGGTCGGTTATAAGGACTGGCAGTCAACACTTATTCTTGGACCCCTGTCTGGGGTGGCTCGGTGGAGTGGGTGGAGCCACCAGTCCTCAAGTTCCTGATGTGGATAGGTAAGGACCCTGGTTAATGGGCAGGGTGGTGTCAAATGTCATGACTCTGTCACTCCCCCTTAGAGCAGATACAGATGAAAATAGGCTTCAGTTATATACCCTGTCATACTGTGCTAAGGAGGGCCTACAGTGTTGAAATGGGCCCACACAGGTCTGTGCAGGGGTGAAAGGCATTCAAAGTTCATGGACCCCTTATGCCTGTGCTTAGGTAAAAGGGCTGTGTCTGCCCTGAGTTCCCAGCTTAGGGGCTGGCAGATTATATTTTCCTGTTTGCTAGTTTGTTCCCTCTCCAAAGCTGGGAGAATGGCTCCAGGGCACAGCGATGGGTCCTACTTCTGGCCCAGGGAGCATAGCAACCACTGAAGGTGGACCAGGACCTGGTGCAGAGTGGGGAGGAGACAGGTAAATGGGAGAGAAGTACTTCCCAAAAGGGTTTTTTTTTTAATCTTTTTGATCTGTGTGGTAGGTTAGATGCTTGTACTTTTGCTGATTGAGTGCTGTTTCTCGCTGGTTCTGGAGGTTTGAGCAGACTCCCTGCCACTCAGTCTCCCCTGGTGTGGAGAACGTGTCCAAAGTACTACTACTTGCCTCACCACTTGCGCCAGCCTACAGCCTACAGGGTGCCAGTGCCAGCCAGGTCAGGTCTGGCAACTCCTCACTGCTTCTGAACTGTCTGTCCCTCCCCCTGCTGCTCAGTCCAGTTCCTCAACTTTGTCTTTCTTGTTCAGGACTCCTAGATTGTCATATATAATTGATTCACTTGTTTTTTTCGGGTCTTTGTTGTAAGGGGGACCACAGGAAGCATTTGACTACTCTGCCATCTTGGCCCCGCCTTGAGATCTAATTAAGAGGGAGGGTCTGACTGGGCTGGTGTGTCACCCCTGTGCTGGCCAGTGACCTCATGGTGGTCACTCCAGTGGGTAGACCTTTCCTAGCACCCCCATAGGTCTTCCATAACTCCTTATCATTTGAACACAGAATTCAACATGTGGTGTTGTAATTCTCTTCCTTCCTGTCTCTCGTGTTAGACTAGGAAGTCCTAGATGGCAGAGATGTCTTATCTTTTCCGGTTCCTAGAACGTCATGCTCAGAAAATGATCTTGGAATGGGTGGATGAATGAATGAATGGAACGACCTGAGAACCACTTACAACAGCTGTACTTGGGGCTTTTTGTGGCCTTGTCCTTTTGGCCTGTCTCTGAGGTTCCTTTTGCTTGTGTCAAAGAATGCTGGCCTGAAGCCTCCAGGTAAGGAAACGGTGACAGTCCTCAGTGGCAGTACTACCCAGGCTGGTCTTTAGAATTGGCCTGTTCCTTGGTTTAACCACCTGTGTGGAAGGCAGCATTTGGGTTTTAAAGGCTTATAAAATGATTTATGAGAGGTGAAGTCCTCAGAGAATTTATAATTAACCAGAACTAACCAGGAAGAACTAATAGGAAGAGAGGGTATACAGAGCTGAAAGTTTATAGGCAATAAGAGAATTAGATACAAATAAAGATAACATGTAATCGCTGCCCCTTTTAAAACCGTGTTTGCTATTCACATGAGCGGTACAAGAAGAGCGAGTGCTGTAGAGTTGGAGGAGGAGGGATTACCTCAGCTTGGGGTGTTCTGGGAAGGCCTTGTGCCGGAGGTGGAGGTTGGCTCCTAGAGGGTGGATAAGGATCAGCAGGGCTGGGGAAGGAAGAGCAGAGGGAATGATATGAGCAAAGGAGCTGGAGTTGTCTGCAACAGCGAGTGGACCAGAACTGAGAGAGGTGGCTTCACAGTAGGCAGAGGGTGAGGCCCCACATGAGTTCAGTTAATAACGTTTGTAATCTGCGATGAGCTGGGGGGCAGGGCATAGGGGAGGAAGGAGGCCCTTTGCAAGCTGCAAGGGACAGTTATTGGATCATCTCAGCCCAAATACACCTGAATATAATTTTCAGAGCTCATTTTTAGAGCAGGAATGAGTAAAAGAAAGAAGACACTGTGAAGGGGTGAAAAGAGGATTATCACATCACATTGTTAATGAAATCCTACAGAACAGAGAATTGTATTAGTATCGTCTTTGCTTTTAGATCCCAGATTAAAGTTCACTTTAGGTCCAATTAGGATGGAGCACTGGTGGCGCAGTGGTAAAGAGCTCAAGCTGCTAACCAAAAGGTCGGCAGTTGGAATCCACCAGCCATTCCTTGGAAACCCTGTAGGGCAGCTCTGTTCTGTCCTGTAAGGTCGCTATGAGTCAGAATCGACTCGATGGCAACAGGTTTTTGGTTTCTTAAGGTGAAGATGAGTACTAGACAGTTTGGAAGGTACTTTGTTAGTAATTCTACTCTGAGTAAATTTTGGTGGACAAGGGAGAGAGTATCTTAGAAAGGAATCTGCAAGGAGGAGTGTCGTGGATTGAATTATGTCCCCCAAAAAATGTGTTTATCAACTTTGTTAGGCCATGATTCCCAGTATTGTGTGGTTGTCCTCCATTTTGTGGTTGTAATTTTATGCTGAGATGATTAGGGGGGGATTGTAATACTGCCTTTACCCAGGTCACCTCCCTGGATCCAACGTAAAGGGAGTTTCCTTGGGGTGTGGCCTGCGCCACCTTTTATCTCTCAAGAGATAAAAGGGAAGGGAAGCAAGCAGAGAATTGGGGACCTCAAACCACCGAGAAAGCAGCACAGGGAGCAGAGCGTGTCCTTTGGACCTGACGTTCCTGTGCTGAGATACTCCCAGACCAAGGAAAGACTGATGCATCACAAGGACCTTCCTCCAGAACCCACAGCGAGAAAGCCTTCCCCTGGAGCTGACACCCTGAATTTAGACTCGTAGCCTACTGGACTGTGAGAGAATAAATTTCTCTTTGATAAAGCCATCCACTTGTGGTATTTCTGTTACAGCAGCACTAGATGACTAAGACAAGGAGAGAGGGGCGTCCTGTGGGCCGGATGGAGGGAAAGTAGGTTAAATAAAGAGGAGGGGTAGGGTGGTATTGAAAAAAGATGCCTGCAGGAGTGAATAAAATACTGAATTAGGGTAAAAGTCAAGGCGAAGCCAAAGCAAGATGCTGGCAAGCTCTGAAAGCAGATAGAACAAGCCTGGAGATGCCTGGTTGGTGAAAGACCTTGGAGGAGCCAAATTAACTGATCCCTTTAGAGCTTTTAAGTGCCTGTGTTTGGAGTTCGTAGCCTTTATAACTCAGATACCAAAAAGGAGTGAATTGGTTATAATAACTCTTTGCCACCACAGCTGTTTCGCTCCATTCAGCCAGGTCACCAGTGAACCAGTTGCCGTCGATTTCAGCTTGTGGTCACCCCAAGTGTGTCAGAGTAGAACTGTGCTCCACAGAGTTTCCGTTTGCTGATTTTTCAGTAGTAGACTGCCAGGCCTTTCTTCCAAGGCAACTCTGGGTGGACTCGAACCTCCAGCATTTCAGTTAGCAGCAGAGCTAATTAACTGTTTATGCCACCCCAGCACTGGTAAAACCTAGCATCAGGCAAGGTCACAAGGAGGAGTCGGAGTCCTCCATCTAGCTGGGTGTCTGCCGGTCTGGGCCTCCAGCGCATCCCCTTGGCAGAATGGGCAGACCTGGCCCATACCGTTGCCCCACTGAGGCAGCTCCCTGGGAATGGGGCAGAGTGGCAAGCAAGGCAGAGCCCTTCAGTGCAGTTCCCTGACTACACCCCACATGCCCATGCAAATAAGCTGTGTGCTTCTGAGGAAAGGCAGATAGAAAAGGATCAAGCAGGGGTGTAGTTCCTTGGAGTGCAGGCAGCGACAGCGATAGAATTGCCTAATGTGTTTTCTCCTTTGCAAAAGGGTACCTACCATGCCTGTGGAGAGGATGCGGATGCGCCCGTGGCTGGAGGAACAGATAAATTCAAACACAATACCGGGGCTGAGATGGCTTAACAAGGTAGGCGCTTTGGGTGTGTACGTGCATGGGTACGTGTGTGAGAGAGACTTGCTAAAGGTCAAATTGTTCTTCATGTTCAAAATCTTAGGCTTATTAATTACAAAAACAAACCGTTACCCCCCAAAACCCATAAAAACATTGAGTTATCATGTAAATAAGATTTTTATCATCTTTTCTGCCCATGGCCTCAAGCTTGAGTTACTAGTGCCAGCTTACGTCTGGTGTTTCGGATGACTGTTTGGGGAAACTTCTTACTGTGTTTTTCTTCAAGGACCCTCGCCCTCCTCTCCAAATTCCTTCTCTGCTTGTCCTGACTTTCTAGGGTTTAGAGGTCCTAGGAACTCCCGGATTGATATTGGGGATGAAGCATATAGATTTTCTTTTCAGTGGTCTCTATGTAAAGAAAACTTGTTTTGTCTTAAATGTTTCCTCTTCATCTTTGTCTTGAAGCCCCGTCCATGAACCCAGCTGTTCTAACATCCCCCTGACACATGTATACATAAACACTCCCTTACTTTGACAACTGCAAAACTCTCAACTTAATTAATCCTAGCTGTTAGGGTGAACCAGGAAGAGATGATGTATAGAAAAATAAAAACATTTGAAAATATGTAGTTATAACATAGGCAGCTAAATAAAATATATCAGGGCTTCTTTAAGGGCGAAGTTTCTCTCCCACTGCCAGGGTTTGTTGAAATTCTTCGGTGCAGGTGGTTTTTTCTTCTTTTCCTCCCCAAGACCCCCTCCCACCGATTTTTTAAATCTTGAGAACACGTGAATAATTTAGCTGATCAACTTCACTTCATATGGGGCACTGGAAAGCTTAGAGCCAGACTGTTGCCTGGAAGTGTAACTTTTTTTTAACTGATCTCATTCCTGGCTTCATTTTATCTTTTCAGATATCTATGAAATTTCATTTCTTTTTGTTTTTTTTCCTCACTCACTTATATTTAATGTACTTGTATTTGAATGTATTGGTTTAAGTGAGTCCTTTCTGAAGCAACGTAGGGTACAGAGTAAATAGATTAAATAAGCCATGTGTTCATTTTATGTGACCTTAAAAGCATAAAGTTGTCCATACAAATTGAAATTTATGGCAAACAATGAGTTTTTATAGCCTTGCAGTATCTATAGTGTTTTAGATTTATACTCTGAGGGGTCTCAAAATTAGCTTCTCCCAAATAAGGACACAAACATCAAGGTGTTCCTCTGCCTGCCCAGTTAGTAGGAGGCATAGGAGGTATCAGGAAAGGGGAGGTGATGGTGCAAGAGAGTAGGGACACAGGATAATAAGTAATCATAAAAGTTAAGCGCTTACTGAGCGCTTGCTGTGTGCCTGGTATTCCTCTACGCAGTGTATGTGCATTAACTCACAGAATCCCTACTATGAGATGCGTAATTCTACTATTTCCATTTTACAAATGAGGAAACTGAGGCACAGAGAGGTTAAGTAGGATTATATTTTGAAGAACAAGATAACTTTTTTTTCTTCCTGAAGGTGCCTTTAGGTTGATTCTGACTCATGGCCATCTTATATGATAGCTGCCCTATGGGGTTTTCTAGGCTGTAATCTTTTTGGGATCAGATTCCCAGGTCTTTTCTTCCGAGGAGCGGCTGGTGGGTTCTAACTGCCAGCCTTATAGTTAGCATTCAAGTGCTTAACCATTGTGCCTCCCATCCAAACCCATTGCCATTGAGTTGACTCTGACTTGTAGCGACCCTATATGACAGGGTACAACTGCCGCATAGGGTTTTCTAGGCTGTGATCTTTATGGGATCAGATTGGCAGGTCTTTCTCCTGGGGAGCCACTGGGTGGGCTCGAACCAGCAACTTCCCTGGTAGCAGCTGAGCGCTTAACCAGTGCTCCACCAGGGCTCTTTAACATTACCTGTTTTGATTTATAGTGTGAGATTAAAACAGATATTCTTGAATTCTGAGGAGAAGTGAGCTGTTTGTTTTACTTTTGCTTTCTTTAAAACATATCTCCAAATTTTGGTTGGCTTGATGCAGTGAACATACAAAGTCATCATGCCTTGTGCACTGAGTAGCAGCCACTTACTAAGTTGCTCAAAATGGTATATCCACATCCTAACCCCTCGAACCTGTAAATGACCTTATTTGGAAAAAGGGTCTTGGCAGATGTAATGAAGTTAAGGATCTCGAAATGAGATCATCCTGGATTATCCAGATGGGCCCCAAATCCACAGACAAGAGTCCATGTTTTATGACATAAGAGGAGGAAACACAGAGAGGAGAAGGAAAAGGCCTGTGAAGATGAGTCAGAGATTGTAACACCTGGAGCCACCAGAAGCTGGAAGAGGCAAGGAAGGATTCTTCCCTAGAGCCTTGGGAGGGAGCATGGCCCGCTGACACCTTGATTTCAGACATCTGGCCTCCAGAACTGTGAGAGAATAAGTTTCTGCTGTCATAAGCCATGCAGTTTGTGGTATTTGTTACGGCAGCCCTGGGGAGCTAATAGAGCCTCTAAGGGTTGTTTCCTTACTGGGACTCTCCACTTGAATGCCTTTTCTTCCATCCACTTAGTCTCTGTTTTTCTCATATGGGGCCAGAAGGAAATGAATCCTCTTTGTGCAACTGGGCACTTAGATCCTCTCAGGTGGCCCTTACCTGCTGAGCCTCACTCATCTGGCTGTTGACTCGTGAGTTCTCTTCCTAAGGCAGAGAGGAGATGGAGACCCTCTCTGCCATCTCACTGGCCCTCTGATAGAGCTGGACTGAAGAAAGGGGGTGCGTGCGCATGGCTACCTACAGACACCGCCTCTCAGTAACACTGGCACAGGAGCCCGTGGGCTGTAGTTGCTGCCTGAGGGGCCTGGTCAGTCAGGACTCTGGGCCCTCAGGGAGAGTGGGCGTGTGGCTGTGTTTGTGCAGTGGGCGCCGTGACTGGAGGCCTTGCGTGAGGTCAGGGCATTTTCTCTCTGAACCTATACTCCCACAGGGCATCTTTCCACAGGCTTCCACCAACTTTGGACTCAGATTTTCACTATCTGCCTTAGTTATCTAGGGCTGTAACAGAAATACCACAAATGGATGGCTTTAACAAACAGAAAATTGTTTTTTTCACAGTGTAGGAGGCTAGAAGTGCAAATTCAAGGTGCCAACACCAGGGGAAGGCTTTCTCTCTTGACTCTGAGGGAAGGTCCTTATTCCTTGGCTCTTTGGTGGTCTTCATGTGCTACGGTGTGTGCTTCTTTAATCTCCTTTTATACGTTGTAAGAGATTGACTCAAGATGCACCCTACAGTAATCCTGCCTCATTAACGTAACAAAGACAACCCACTGCCAAATGGGATTATAACCACAAGCATAGAGGTTAGGATTTACAACATATATTTTAGGGGGACACAGTTCAGTCCATAGCACTAACTTAAGTTTGTTGGCAATCAGCTGTCCACATTAATGCTTTACTGAGATCCTGATATCATTTTCTTCCCATTTATAAGCATTCTGCCTAAGAATCCCTGTTTCTATTTTGAGCGGTTTGAGGTAGAAACAAGCCATTCCAAAATCTCTTCTCCCACTGAAGACTTTGTGGTGCTTAGAAGATGAGCCTTGTCCATGGTCTTCGTGGTCCTCTTTCGCCATAGTTGACACGCAGAGTGTCGTGTTTGTGGGGAAAGCCCCTGCTGCAAGTGCTGGGCTCCGAGCTCCAGGAGGGTGGGCACATGGCTGTGTCGGTCGGGCTGCACACTCGCGGGCCTGGTGCCTGACGCTTAGGAGGCACTTGGTAAGTACTGTTCATGAATAATGAATGACACAGACTGTCATGGATTGAATTGCATCCCCCCAAAATGTGTCAGCTTGGTTAGGCCATGATTCCCAGTATTGTGTGGTTGTCTTACATTTTGTGATTGCTACAATATTCCTATATGTTGAAAATCCTAATCTCTGCCTGTGGTTAATAAGGCAAAATTGGATTATGTTGAAGAGGATTAAGGTGAGATGTGACACCCTTGCTGAAGTCACATCCCTGATGTGATGTAAAGGGAGTTTCCCTGGGATGTGTCCTGCACCACCTTTAGTCTTACAAGGGAAAAGGGAAATAAGCAGAGAGTTGGGGACCTCATACCACCAAGAAAGCAGTGCCAGGAGTGGAGCGCATCCATTAGATCTGGGGTTCCTGTGCGGAGAAGCTCCTAGTCCAGGGGAAGATTGATGACAAGGGCCTTCCTCCAGAGCCCACAGAGGGAAAAACCGTGCCCTGGAGCTGACATCCTGAATTTGGACTTGTAGCTTACTAGACTGTGAGAGAATAAATTTTCCTTGTTAAAGCCATCCACTTGTGGTATTCCTGTTACAGAGCTCTAGATGACTAAGACACAGACTTAAAGAAAGGTAACACTGGTGGCTGTATTTTTGTTTTGTTAATATAGTCTCTCTCAAACGGAAGGCCCATCAAACGTAGTGCATTCCTCGTAAGAGACAAATAGGTGGTTTTAAATAATGCCTTCAACTTGTTTCCATCTCCTGCTGTCAGTACATTCTGAGAAGGATGGCAGTAGAATGGGTGCTTTGGAATTATCTGAAGGAATAGTGAGGAAGTTGGGCAGAACAGCATTATAGCTACACTGTACAAACAGGGCCTTGTCTTGGGCCATTTACTTTTTATTATGAGTATTTGCAAGTGTACATAGTATGTTTGAATAGTCCAGTGACTAAAGGATAGTATAGCAAATTCCCATGTGTTCACATCTAGATTTCACAATAATTAACATTTTGTTTTGTGTATGTCTCCGTGTGTTAGTGTGGCATTTTAAAGCAAATTCCTCATAGTCTGCATCTCCACAATACCATCATAAATGGGGCAAAATTAATAATGATTTTTTTTATATCATCGTTACCCTATTCATATTCACAATGCTTTGAGTATTCCCCAGATATCTTTTTACAGTTGATTTGTTCAAGTCAGAATCCAAAGAAGGTCCATAGGTTGTGTGGTTGTTATGACTCTAAGTCTCCTGATTGTGTACAGTATACACTCCTTTTTTTCCTCCTTGCCATTGACTTGTTGAAGACACCAGGTCAGTCCTGGATTTGTCCAGGTGCTTCCTGGTGGTGTCCCTGGGGCATTTCTTGAGTAGGAAGGGGCAGCCACGTCCAGGTTCTTCGTTAGAGCTCTGCTTGATTCCCACTCTGGTCATTGAAATTCATAGTCAGATTGAGGATCTGCCCGCATCCAGATACCACAGCCACTCCCCAGACACAGGACATCATCAGGTGGCTCCAGAACTTTCCTTTTTCTTTACTTTGAAAGCAGACTTGTTCTTGTGTAAACACGAGGCTATCTCTGAACAGAATAAAAACCCAAAGAAAAGTAGCAAATTAACTGGAAAATCTTAAAAACATTGGTGTAAAGAGGCAGAGAGAGATAACAAAACTAGTTTCCTATGTGTCTAGGGTGTGTCTGTTCTGCATTGCTCAAGGTAATCTTAAATGTTTTTCTGAATTCATGCAGCGCTCATCTCTTCTGCTCTCAGATGGGCCAAGTTCTGTATGTGTGTCAGCATGAAGGGACTGTGGTACATAGAGTCCTGCTGTGCAGTGAACACAGCCACGCCTGTGCAGCACTGCTCACATGGAGCCCCGTGCATAGTGATATCACAGAGTCTGCACAAACATAGCAGCTGGTGTGTAGTGATGTCACAGAACCTTCACGGACACTGCACCTGGTCATAGTGACGTCACAGGGCCTTCACAGAGATAGCACCTGGTCATAGTGATGTCACAGAGCCTTCACAGAGATAGCACCTGGTCATAGTGATGTCACAGAGCCTTCACAGAGATAGCACCTGGTCATAGTGATGTCACAGAGCCTTCACAGACACAGCGCCTGGTCATAGTGATGTCAGAGAACCTTAACAGACACAGCACCTGGTCACAGTGACATCACAGATCCTTCACAGACACAGCGCCTGGTCATAGTGACGTCAGAGAACCTTAACAGACACAGTACCTGGTCATAGTGACATCACAGAGCCTTCACAGACACAGCGCCTGGTCATAGTGATGTCAGAGAGCCTTAACAGATACGGCACCTGGTCATAGTGAAGTCACAGGGCTATCACAGACACTGCACCTGGTCATAGTGAAGTTACAGGGCTTTCACAGACACAGTACCTGATCATAGTGAAGTCACAGGGCTTTTACAGACACAGCACCTGGTCATAGTGACGTCAGAGAACCTTCACAGACCCACAGCACCTGGTCATAGTGACATCACAGAGCCTTCACGGACACAGCACTGGTCATAGTGACGTCAGAGAACCTTCACAGGCACGGCATCTGGTCAGAGTGATGTCACAGAGCCTTCACAGACACTGTACCTGGTGTGTAGTGATGTCACAGAGCCTTCGCAGACACTGCACCTGGTCATAGTGATGTCACAGAGCCTTCACAGACACTGTACCTGGTCACAGTGACGTCACAGAGCCTTCGCAGACACTGCACCTGGTCATAGTGATGTCACAGAGCCTTCACAGACACTGCACCTGGTCATAGTGACGTCACAGAGCCTTCACAGACACAGCACCTGGTCACAGTGACGTCAGAGAACCTTCACAGACACAGCACCTGGTCATAGTGACGTCACAGGGCCTTCACAGACACAGCACCTGGTCACAGTGACGTCAGAGAACCTTCACAGACACAGCACCTGGTCATAGTGACATCACAGAGCCTTCACAGACATAGCACCTGGTCATAGTGACGTCACAGAGCCTTCACAGACACAGCACCTGGTCATAGTGACGTCATAGGGCTTTCACAGACACAGCACCTGGTCATAGTGACGTCATAGGGCTTTCACAGACACAGCACCTGGTCATAGTGACGTCACAGAGCCTTCACAGACACAGCACCTGGTCATAGTGACGTCACGGAGCCTTCACAGACACAGCACCTGGTCATAGTGACGTCATAGGGCTTTCACAGACACAGCACCTGGTCATAGTGACATCACAGGTCCTGCACAGATGAAGGAACACTTTAACTGTCCCATGAAACTTGATGACCTTTGGCTAGTATGTATCTTGGTCAGAATATCTTCTAATTTTAAAATGAAACTTATCTTGTTTACCCCTCAACATTTTTTTTAATGTTTCTTTGTTTCATTTATTAGGAGTTTATTTTCCTGTAATATGAAAAGCTAGTTAAAAGTTACATTGATTTTTTAAATTTGTTGTTTTAAAGTGTACTTTTCAGTGGTGCTAAGTACCTGCAGTGCTGTGTAACCATCCCCACTGTCTAGTTCCAGAACTTTTCCATCACCCAGAAAGGAAACTCTCTTAAGCATTTGCTCCCCATTTCCAGTGCCCGCTCCCCCTAACCACTAATCCTCTTTCTATGGATTTGTCTTTTGGGGATAATTTGAATAAGTGGAATATTTTTGTGTGTGGGTTTTGTGTCTGTCTCCTTTTACTCAGGGTATTGTTTTCCAGGTTCATCCATCTTGTAGAATGTTATCAGTACCTCGTTCTTTACTGTGGATGAATAATGCTCTGTTGTATGGACATAGCACATTTCGTTTATCCTTTCATCAGTTGATGGGTATTTGGGCGTTTCCACCTTTTGTCTGTTGGGAGCAGTGCTGCCATGAACATTCATGTACAAGCTTTTGTTTGAACACCTTCTTTCAGTTCTTCTGGGTGGTATACCTGGGAGTGGAATTTCTGGGTCCCATGGTAATTCTGTTTAACTTTTTAAAAACCACCAAACTGTGTTCTACGGTGGCTATGTCGTTCACATTCCCACCAGCAGTGTATGAGGGTTCCAATTTCTCTATATGCTCACCAACACTTGTTGTTTTGCTTTAATTCTAAGCACCCTGGTAGATGTAAAGTGGTATCTCATTGTTGCTTTGATTTGCATTTTCCTAACGGTTAATGAAGCTGAGCAACATCTTATGTGCTTGTTTGCCATTTGTATATTTTCTTTGGAGAAATGTGTATTCAAGTCATTTGCCCATAATTTAATTGGGTTGTTTGTGCTTTTGTTGTTGAGTTGTAAGAGTTCTTCATAATTCTGAATACTAGATCCTTGTCAGATATATGATTTCCAAATATTTGCTCCCATTCTGTGGATTGTCTTTTCACTCCCTATCTTTTCACTCTCTTGGTAGTGTTCTTTGATGCACAAGAATTTTGATGAAGTCCAAGTTATCTATTTTTTCTTCTATTGTGTGTGCTTTTGGTGTCATCTAAGAAACCAAAAAAAAAAAAAAAATTAAGAAACCAAAGATTTACCCCTATGTGTTTGAGGGGTCATGAAAATTTACCTCTATGGTTTTTTCTAAGAAGTTATAGTTTGGCTCTTATATTTAGGTCTTTGATCCATTTTGAGTTTATTTCTGTGTATGGTATGAGGTAAGGATCCAACTTTCTATTTCTGCATGTGGATATTTACTTGTTCCAGCGCCATTTGTTGAAGAGACTGATTTTTTCTCACCCTTATTGAACATTTGACCATAGATGTAGGAGTTTATTTCTGGACTCTTCAATCGTATTGCGTTAGTCTATGTCAGTTCTTATGTCAGTACCATACTATGTTAATAACTGTAGCTTCGCAGTAAGTTCTGAAATCAGGAAGTGTGAGTTCTCCAACTTTGTATTTTAAAGATTGTTTTGGCTACTTTGTTGTTGTTGTTAGGTGTCGTCAAGTCGATTTTGACTTATAGCAACCCTATGTACAACAGAACAAAACATTGCCCAGTCCTACGTCGCTCTCAAAATCGTTGTTCTGCTTGAGCCCGTTGTTGCTACCACTGTGTCAATCCATCTTGTTGAGGGTCTTCCTCCTTTTTGCTGACCCTCTACTTTACCAAGCATGAACGTGTCCAAAGTATGAGAGATGTAGCCTCACCTTCCTTGCTTCCAGGGAGCACGTCTTCCAAATGGATTTGTTCATCCTTTTGGCAGTCCATGATATATTCACCGTTCTTCTCCAACACCACCACAATTCAAAGGCGTCAGTTCTTCTTTGGTCTTCCTTATTCATTGTCCAGCTTTCGCATGCATATGATGCAGTTGAAAATACCATGGCTTGGGTCAGGCGCACCTTGGTCTTCAAGGTGACACCTTTGCTTTTCAACACCTTAAAGAGGTCTTTTGCAGCAGATTTGCCCAATGCAATGTGTCTTTTGATTTCCTGACGGCTGCTTCCATGGGTGTTGATTGTGGATCCAAGTAAACTGAAGTCCTTGACATCTTCAGTCTTTTCTCTGTTTATCATGATGTGGCTTATTGGTCCAGTTGTGAGGTGTGGGTACTTTAGGTCCCTTGAAATTCCATATGAATTTTAATACGAGCTGTCCATTTCTGTAAAAAAAGGCCATTTGGATTTTGACTGGGATTGCATTGAATTTGTAGATCACTTTGGGGAGTATTACCATTTTAGCAATATTAAGTCTTAGTATTAAGTTCTAATTAATGAACATAGGATGTCTTTCCATATGTTTTGGTAATCTTTACTTTCTTTCAACAATGTTTGGCAGTTTTCAGCAAGTTTTGCACCTCCTTAGTTACATTTATTCCTAAGTATTTTATTGTTTTTGATGCTATTGTAAGTGAAATTGTTTCCTTAATTTCCTTTTTAGATTGTTTGCTACTAGTGTATAGACTTACACCTGATTTTTGTGTGTTGATCTTGTATCGTGCAACTTTACTGAATTTATTATCTATAATTTTTTAAAAATAGATTCTCTAGTATTCTCCCTATGTAGGATCATATCCTTTGCCAACAGAGACTGTTTGACTTCTTCTTTCCAGTTTTGATGTCTTTCCTTCTAGTTGAGGAGGTTCCTTTCTATTCCTCGTATTTTTGTCATGAAAGGCTGTTATATTTTGTCATATTATAAGGCTGTTATATTATCGTGAAAGGCTGTTATGTTTTGTCAAATGTATTTTTTTATTTGATGATCATGTGGCTCTTTTCATTTGTTCTCTTAATGTGGTGTATTACAACGATTGATTTCGTTACGTTGAATACCATAAATCACACTTGGTCATAGTGTGTAATCTTTTAATGTGCTGCCGGAGTTGGTTTTTTAGTATTTTGTTGAGGATTTTTGCATCTTTATTCATAATGGATATTGGTCTGTAGTTTTCTTTTCTTGTGATTTGTCTGGCTTTGGTATCAGGGTAATTCTGGCCTCATAAAATGAGTTAGGAAGTGTTCCCATCCCTTCTGTTTTTTGAAAGAACTTGAGAGGTACTGGTGTTAATTCTTCTTTAAATGTTTAGTAGAATTCACCAGTGAAGCCATCTGGTCCTGGATTTTTCTTTGTTGGGAAGTTTTTGATTACTGGTTTAATCTCTTTGCTTGTTATAGGTCTGTTCAGATTTTCTGTATCTTCTTGAGTCAATTTTGGTAGGTTGTGTGTTTCCAGGAGTTTTTCCATTTCATCTAGGTAATCTAATTTGTTGGTGTGTGATTAATTGTTCATAGTACACACTTACAATCCTTCTTATTTTTATCAGGTCAATAGAAATGTTGCCACTTTCATTTATGATTTTAGTAATTTGAATCTCCCCCTTTTTTTCTTTAGTCATTCTAGTTAAAGGCTTATCAATATTGTTGATCTTTTAAAAAAAACTTTTATATTTTGTGTATCTTCTATATTTGGTGTATCTTCTCTCTAATCTTTATTAGTCCCTTCTGTCTGCCAGCTTTGTGTTTAGTATGCTTTTCTTTTTCTAGTTCTCTAAGGTGGAAACTTAGGTTATTGAGATTATCTGTAAGCGTTTGCAGGTGTAAATTTTCCTCTAAGCATTATTTTACTACATTCCATAAGTTTTGGTATGTTGTATTTTTATTTTCATTTGTCTCAAAGTATTTTCTAATTTCCCTTGTGATTTTCTCTTTGACCCATTTCCCTGTATTTGTGATATTTCTGCTTTTCCTTCTGTTATGGATTTCTTGTTTCATTCCATTGTGGTTGAAGAGGATATTTTGTGTGATTTTAATCTTTTTATATTTATTAATATACTTTAAGGACTACAGTGCACCGGACCCAAGCCATGGTGTTTTCAGTTTCCTCATAAGCATAAGAAACTGGACAATGAATAAGGAATACAGAAGAAGAATTGATGCTCTTGAATTATGGTGTTGGTGAAGAGTATTGAATATACCATGGACTGCCAGAAGAGTGAACAAATCCATCTTGGAAGCAGTATAGCTGGAATGCTTATTAGAAGCAGGGATGGCAAGACTTCATCTCACATACTTTGGACATCTTATTAGAAGGGACCATTGCCTGGAGAAGGATGTCATGCTTGGTAGAGAGTCAGGGAGAAAGAGGAAGGCCCTCACTGAGACGAATTGACACAGTGGCTGTAACAATGGGCACAAGTATAACAATGATTGTGAGGATGGCATGGGACTGGGCAGTGTTTCCTTCTAGTCTACATAGGGTCACTTTGAGTCTGAACAGACTTGACAGCACCTAACAACAACATATTTATTGAGCCTTTTTTTTGGCCTAACATGGTGTATCTTGGAGAATGTCCTGCATATACTTAAGAAGGATGTGTGTTCTTTTGTTTAGGGGTAGAGTGTTCTGTGTATTTCTGCTATATCTAGTCGGTTTATCACATTGTGGAAGACCTCTGTTTTCTTGTTGATCTTCTATTTGTTCTCCCCATCACTGCAAATGGGTACTGAAGGTTTCAGCTTGTATTGTACAGCTGTGTATTTCTCCCATCAATTTGTCCATTTTTGCCTCATGTATTTTGGAGCACTGTTATGTTTGTATATGTTTATAATTGTTAGATCTTCTTGATAATTTACACTTTTATCAATATGTAATTTTTTCTTTGCCTCCTCTAACAGTTTTTGGCTTAGCATCTATTTTGTTGGGTAATAATATAGCCACTCTGGCTCTCTTCTTGTTACTATTTATGTGGAATACCCTCTTCCATCCTTTCACTTAAAACCTATTTGTGTCTTTGGATCTAAAGTGAGTCTTTTGTAGACATCATATAGTTTGATCATGTGTTTTTGTCCTTAATGCCATTCTCTGCCATTTAATTGGAGAGTTTAATTCTTTTACATTTAAAGCAATTACTGATACTGGAGAAATTACCACTGCCATTTGCTATTTGTTTTCTATATGTCTTTTATCTTTTTTATTTAGTTGCTCCATTATTGCCTTCTTTCGTCTTTGATTTTTGTTGTGTTTTTATTCCCCTACTGTTCCACTTTGGCTCCCTTCTCATTTCCTTTTATGTACAGTTTTTTAGATGTTTTCTTAGTGGTTACCCAGAGATTACAACTAGTCTCTTAAACTTATACCAGTGTAGTTTGAATTAATACAATCTTAGCATCAATAGATGTAAAAACTTGCTCCTAGCCCCTAAAGAGATAAAATACTTAGGAATTAATCAGGAACATAAAACTACAAAACACTATTGCAAGAAACCAAAAGACACCTACATAAATGGAAAAAACATACCATGCTCATTGATAGGAAGACTCAAAAGTCGTGAAAATGTCAATTCTATTCAGAGCAATCCACGGATATAATGCAGTCCTGATCCAAATACCAATAGCATTCTTTAATGAGATGGAAAAACTAATCACCCACTTTATGTGGAAAAGAAAGAGGCCCCAGATAAGCAGAGCATTACTGAAGGAAAAGAGCAAATTAGGAGGCCTCTCACTACCTGATCTCAGAAACTGCTATACAGCCACAGTAGTCAAAACAGTCTGGTAGTGGTACAACAACAGACACATAGACCAGTGGAGCAGAACTGAGAAACCAGACATAAGTCCATCCACTTACGGTTAGCTGATCTTTGACAAAGGATCAACATCCATTAAATGAGGAAACAAAAATAGGGACAGCACTAGGGGCCCTAATAAAAACCCAACCCCTAATAAAAAACCCCTAATACCTGGCATAAATACAATACAAACTATAACCAACAACGCATAAACACCAGAAAATGAGCTAGGTAACTGGGAGCTCCTAAAAATTACACAGTTATGTTCATCAAAAGACTTCACCAAAAGAATAAAAAGAAAACCTACAGACTGGGAAAGAATTTTTGGTTGTGACATATCTGACAAGGGTCTAATCTCTAAAATCTATACAGTACTTCAACAACAAAAAAACCAAATAATTAAAAAAATGGGCAAATGATATGAACAGATACTTCATCAGAGAAGATATCCAGGTGGCTAACAGACACATGAAGAAATGCTTGCGGTCATTATTCATTAGAGAATTTTAAGTCAGGACTACAATGAGATACCATCTAATGCCAGTATTACTGGCACCAATCAAAAACCCAGAAAATAATACATGTTGGAGAGGCTGTGGGGAGATTGGAACTCTTTTGCACTGCTGATGGGAACGTCAGTGGTACAATCACTGTGGAAAATGCTATAGTGCCTCCTTAAAAACCTAGAGATAAAAATACTAAACTGTCTAGCAAACCCACTCCTAGGAATATATCCTAGAGAAGTAAGAGCCCTCACACAAACAGACATATCCACACCCATGTTTGTTGCAGCATTATTTGCAGTAGAAAAGATGGAAACAACCTAAGTGCCCATCAGCAGATGAATGGATAGACAAACTATGGTACATACACACGATGGAATACTACACAACAATAAAGAACAATGATGAATCTGTGAAACATCTCACAACATGGATGAATCTGGAGGACATTATGCTAGTGAAATAAGTCAGTCAGAAAAGGACAAATATTGTGTGAGGCGACTACTATAGAAACTGAAGAAAAGAATTACACACAGGAAAAAAAAAATCTTTGAGGATTACGAGCAAGGGGGGGGTGCAGAGGGGAAATCACTAACTAGATAGTAGATAAGTGTTAACTGTGGTGAAGGGAAAGACAACACACAATATAGAGAAAGTCAGCATGACTTGACCAAGGCAAAGTCATAGAGGCTTCCAAGAACATATCCAGATACCTACAGGGACCGAGTTACTGGGGCTGAGGGGTAGGGACCACAGTGTCGGTGGACATCTAGGCCAGTTGGCATAACAGTTCATAAAATCTTTTACATCCTACTTTGGGGAGTAACATCTGGGATATTAAAAGCTTGCACGCAGCCATCTAAGATACATCTATTGGTCTGGAGCAAATGAGAATGAAGAAAACCAAACACACAGGGGAAATATTCGTCCAAGGGACTGATGGACAACAACTACCATAGTCTCCACCAGCCTGAGCCCAGAAGAACTAGATGGTGCCCAGCTAACACCCAACAACTCTGACAGGAATCACAATAGAGGATCCTGAACAGAGCTAGAGAAAATGTAGAACAAAATTCATATTGACGCAAAAAGACCAGGCTTACTGGTATGACAGAGGCTGGAGGAACCCCAGAGACTATGGCCCCCAGACACCCTGCTAACACAGAACTGAAGCCACTCCTGAAGTCCAGCTTTCAGCCAAAGATTAGATAGGCCTATAAAACAAGCAATAACACATGTGAGGAAAATGCTTCTTAGTTCAATCAAGTGTACGAGAGCAAGTGGGCAACATTTGCCCAAAAGCAAAGATGAGAAGGCAGGAAGGGACGGAAAACTGAACGAATGGACACGGGGAATCCAGGATGGAAAGGGGTGCTGACAAATTGAGAAACTGCAACCAATGTCACCAAACAATTTGTGTATAAGTTTTTGAATGAGAAAAACAATCAAACAAAAAAACTACTCCTATATAGCTTCTTATCACCTCCTAATGTTGTTATTGTCATAAATTGCATCTTTATATATTGTGTGCCTATTAACATAGATTTATAATTATTGCTTTGTAAATTTATCTTTTAATATGCATAGGAAAAAAAAGAAGAGTTACAAACCAAAAATACAATAGTACTGACTTTTATATTGATCTGTATAGTTAACCTTCCCAGATGTTCTTTATTTCTTTGTATGACATTGAGTTACTGTCTAGTGTCCTTTCACTTCAGCCCGAAGGGTTTAGCATTTCTCATAGGAAGGATCTACTAGTGACTAACTCCCTCACCTGTTGTTTATCTGGTAATGTCTTAGCTCCTTGTTCACTTTCGAAGGATAGTTTTGCCAGATACAGAATTCTTGATTTAGAATTTTTTCTTTCAGCACTTCAATATGACACTCCACTGCTTTGGCTTCCATAGTGTTTTTCTTTCTGTCTTTTTTAGATGTGCTTTAGGTGAAAGTTTACAGAGCAAATTAGTTTCTCATCAACTAATACACAAACTATTTTGTGGCATTGGTTGCCAACCCCTCAGTCTGTCAACAGTCTCGCCTTTACCTCTGGTTCCCCGTTTCCATTTGTCCAGTTTTCTTGTTCCTTCCTGCCTTTTTCTCTTTAATTTTGGATTGGTGTGCACCAAATTAAATAAACTGTGGAAACTCTGATGGCGTAGTGTTTAAGAGCTACAGTTACCAACCAAAAAGTCGGCAGTTTGAATCCAGGTGTTCCTTGGAAACCGTATGGGGCGATTCTACTCTGTCCTGTAAGGGTTGCTATGAGTCGGAATCGACTCAATGGCAATGGGTTTGTTTTTTAGGGGGGTTATGCCCATTTTTTTTTTTTTATGCCCATTTAGTCTCATATACATGTTTGAGCTATGAAGCACATTCCTCAGTGTGTTATTGTTTTTTTTATGGACGTGTCTAACCTTTGGCTGAATGGTGAACTTCAGGAGTGACTTCAGTACTGAGTTTAAAAGGGTGTCCAGGGGCTATACTCTTGGGGTTTCTCCAGTCTCTGTCAGACCAGTAAGTCTGGCCTTTGTTGTGTGAATTTGACTTTTGTTTTATATTTTTCTCCAGCTCTGATCCCTGTCAGAGCAGTCAGTGGTGGTAGCTGGGCACCATCTAGTTCTGGGCTCAGTCTGATGAAGGCTGTGATTGTTGTGGTCCATTAGTTCTTTGGACTAATCTTTCTTTTGTGTTTTGGTGCCCAGGTCCTTTGCTCCAGCCGATATGGGACCACTAGACGTATCTTAGATGTCCAATCCTAGGCTTTTTAAACCAGATGATACTCACCACATGTGGATATAGGACATTTGCTTCATAAAATGTTATACCAATTGCTAGGCGTCCCCCAAGACCGTGGTCCCCAGCCATCAGCCCAGTACCTTGGTCCCTCATGGAGTTTGGATGTGTCTGTGAAGTGTCTATGCCTTTTCTTGGTCAAGTTGTACTGACTTCCCCAGTATTGTGTACTGTCTTACCCTTCACCAAAGTTACCACTTATCTACTATCTGGTTAAGAGTTTTTCCTTCCCCACGACTTCCCTCCCTCGTAACCATCAAAGATCATTTCTTTCTGTGTGTTTTTATAATAGTGGTCTTGAGTTTTTATAATAGTGGTCTCATACAATATTTGTCCTTTTGTGATTGACTTATCTCACTCAGCATAATGCCCTCCAGATTTCACCCATGTTGTAGGTGTTTTGCTAATTCATCATTGTTCTTCATTGTTGCGTAGCATTCCGTTGTGTATGTATACCATTGTTTATCCAGTCAGCTGTTGGTGGGCACTTACGTTGTTTCCATCTTTTTGCTGTTGCCAGTAATGCTGCAGTGAACATGGGTGTGCATATGCCTATTCGTGTGATGACTCTTATTTCTCCAGGATGTATTCCTAGGAGTGGGATTTTGGATCATATGGTATTTCCATTTCTAGCTTTCTAAGGAAGCACCATATCGTTTTCCAAAATGGTTTTATCATTTTGCATTCCCACCAGCACTGCATAAGAGTTCCAGTCTCCCCCCAGCTACTCTAACATTTGTTTTTTCCTGTTTTTTTTTTTTTTTGATTTGTGCCAGTAATGCTGGGGTGAGGTGGTATCTCATTGTGGTTTTAATTGGCATTTCTCTAATGGCTAGTTATGTCGAGCATTTCCTCATGTGTCTGTTGGCCGCTTCTTTGATGAAGTGTCTGTTCACTTCATTTACCCATTTTTTATTGGATTATTTGTCTTTTTGTTGTAGAGGGGTTGGATTTTCTTGTAGATTTTAGAGATCAGACCTTTGTCTGGTTGGTAATAGCCAAAAGTTTTTACCCAGTCTGTAAGTTCTCTTTTTTTACTGTTTTGGTGAAGTCTTTTGATGAGCATAAGTGTTTCATTTTTAGAATACCCCAATTATTTAGCTTATCTTCTGGAGTTCCTGTATTATTGGTTACGGTTGTATCTTGTTAATGCCTTGTATTAGGGGCTCTAGTGTTAATCCTATTTTTTCTTCTATGAACTTTATAGTTTTGGGCTCTATATTTAGGTCTTTTTTGATCTATTTTGAATTAGTTTTTGTATATGGTGTGAGGTGTGGGTCCTGTTTCATTTTTGTGCAGATGGACATCGAGTTTTGTCAGCACCGTTTACTAAATAAAAAGACTGTCTTTTCCCCATTTGATGGACTTTGGGCCCTTGTCGAAGATCAGGTGACTGTAGGTGGATGGATTTGCATCTGGGTTCTCAATTCTATTCCGCTGGTCAATGTATATGTCGTTGTACCAGTACTAGACTGTTTTGACTACCATAGCTGCATAGTAGGTTCTGAGGTCAGGTAGTGTGAGTCCTCCTGCTTTATTCTCCTTCAGAAGTGCTTTACTTATTCGGGGCTTCTTGCGTTTCTATATAAAGTTAATGATAAGTTTTTCCATCTATTTAAGAATGTTGTTGGTATTTGGATCAGGATTGCATTGTATTTGTAAATAGCTTTGGGCAGAATTGTCATTTTCACAGTATTGAGTCTACCTATCCATGAGCATGGTATGTTTTTCTATTTGTGTAGGTCTCTTTTGGTTTCTTGCAGTAGTGTTTTGTAGTTTTATTCGTACAGCTCTTTTACATCCTTGGTTAGATTTATTCCTGTGTTTTATTTTTTTAGGGGCCATTTTAATGGTATTGTTTTCTTGATTTCCTTTTCATCGTTCTGTTTATTGGTGTATAGGAATCCACCTGATTTTTGTGTGTTTATCTTGTATCCTGTTACTCTGCTGAATCTATTAGTTCCCAGTAGTTTTCTTGTGGAGTCTTTTGGGTTTTCTTTGTATAGTAGCATATCATCCACAAATAGGCACAGTTTAACTTCTTCGTTATCAATTTGGATGCCCCTGATTTCTTTTTCTTATTACTCTAGCTAGGACTTCCAGCACAGTGTTAAGTAGAAGCGGTGATAAAGGGCATCCTTGTCTTGTTCCTGTTCTCAAGTACAATGTTTTCAGCCTCTCTCCATTAAAAATGATGTTGGCCATTGGTTTTGCATAGATGCCCTTTATTATGTTGAGAAATTTTCCTTGTATACCTATTTATTGAGAGTTTTTATTAGAAATGGGTGTTGGACTTTGTCGAATGCCTTTTCTGCATCGATTAAGATGATCATATGATTCTTTTCTTTCCATTTATTTATGTGGTGGATTACATTGATTGATATTCTAATGTCAAACCATCCTTGCATACGTGGTATGAATCCTACTTGGTCGTGGTATAATATTTTTTTGATATGATGCTGAATTCTGTTGGCTAGAATTTTGTGGACAGTTCTTAATCTATATTCATGAGAGGTAAACTCTGGTGGTGTAGTGGTTAGGAGCTACAGCTGCTAACAAAAGGTTGCGAGTTCAGATCTACCAGGCACTCCTTGGAAACTCTGTGGGGCAGTTCTAGTCTGTCCTATAGGGTCACTATGAGTTGGAATCAACTTGATGGCAATGGGTTTGGTTTTTGGTGGTTTTTTATTCATGAGAGATATTGGTCTGTAGTTTTCTTTTTCTGTGGAGTCTTTGCCTGGTTTTGGTATCAGGGTTATGCTGGCTTCATAGAATGAAGTCAGAAGTATCCTTCCTTTTCTACGTTCTGAAATAGTTTAGGTAGTACTGGTGTAAGCTGTTCTCTGAATGTTTGGTAGAAGTCTGCAGTGAAGCCATCTGGGCCAGGGTTTTTTTTGTTGTTGTTATTGTTGGAAGTTTTTTTTTTTTTTTTCAATCTCTTCTCTTGTTATGGGTCTGTTCAGATTTTCAACATCATTTTGTGTTAGTTTGGGTGGGCAGTGTGTTTCTAGAAATTTGTCCATTTCCTTTAGGTTTTCAAATTTGTTGGAATATAGTTTTTCATAATGCTGTTATGATCCTTTCTATTTCAGTTGGGTCTGTTGTAATGTCCCCATTTCATTTCTCATTTGGAGTATTTGCGTCCTTTTTTGTGTGTTTTTCTTTTGTCAGTTTGGTCAGTGGTTTGTCATTTCGTTGGTCCTTTCCAAGAATAAAGTTTTGGTTTTGTTGATTCTCTTTGTCTGTTCTCTATTTCATGTATTTCTGCTTTGTTATTTCCTTTCTTCTGGTGGCCATGGGCTTATTTTTGCTGTTCTCTATTTGTTCGAGTTGTGTAGCTCATGTTTTGGTTTTGTCCCTTCTTTTTGGATGTGTGCATCTATTGGTGTACATTGACCTCTGAGCACTGCCTTTGCTGTGTCAGAAAAGTTTTGGTATGATGTGTTTTCATTCTTGTTTGATTCTAGGTCTATTTCGATACCATTTCTCATTTCTCTGTTACACAGTGGTTTTTAAGCAGGGTGTTATTCGGTTTCCATGCAATCGATTTGTTTTCCTTGTTCTTCCTTTTGTGAATTTCTACCTTAATGTTGTTGTGATCAGAGAAGATAGGTTGTATTATCTCAGTGTTCTGGATTTTTTTTGAGGGTTGCTCTGTGGCCTAAAATGTGTTCTCTTCTGGCGAACTTTCCATGTGTGTTGGGAAAAAAAGTGTACTTTGCAGCTGTCGGGTAGAGTGTTCTATATGTGTCTGTGAGGTCAAGTTGGCTGATTGTGCCCTTCAGCTCCTCTGTGTCTTTGTTTCTAGATGTTCTGTCCTTTACTGAGAGTGGTGTTTGAAGTTCCCTACTATTATTATTGAACTGTCAGTTACTTTTCCAGTGCCGTTAGAGTTTGTCTTATGTATTTGGAAGCCCTGTCCTATTATGGCTATTGTCTACATGATGAATCGTCTTTCAGTCATTATGCAGTGCCCCCTTGGTCTTTTATGGCGATTGTCTACATGATGAATCGTCCTTCAGTCATTATGTAGTGCCCCCTTGGTCTTTTATGGCGATTGTCTACATGATGAATCGTCCTTCAGTCATTATGTAGTGCCCCCTTGGTCTTTTATGGTGATTGTCTACATGGTGAATCGTCCTTCAGTCATTATGTAGTGCCCCCTTGGTCTTTTATGGCTATTGTCTACATGGTGAATCGTCCTTCAGTCATTATGTAGTGCCCCCTTGGTCTTTTATGGCGATTGTCTACATGGTGAATCGTCCTTCAGTCATTATGTAGTGCCCCCTTGGTCTTTTATGGCTATTGTCTACATGGTGAATCGTCCTTCAGTCATTATGTAGTGCCCCCTTGGTCTTTTATGGCGATTGTCTACATGATGAATTGTCCTTCAGTGATTATGTAGTGCCCCCTTGGTCTTTTTTGGCTATTGTCTACATGATGAATCGTCCTTCAGTCATTATGTAGTGCCCGCTTGGTCTTTTATGGCGATTGTCTACATGATGAATCGTCCTTCAGTCATTATGTAGTGCCCCCTTGGTCTTTTATGACGATTGTCTACATGATGAATCGTCCTTCAGTCATTATGTAGTACCCCCTTGGTCTTTTATGGTGATTGTCTACATGATGAATCGTCCTTCAGTCATTATGTAGTGCCCCCTTGGTCTTTTATGGTGATTGTCTACATGGTGAATCGTCCTTCAGTCATTATGTAGTGCCCCCTTGGTCTTTTATGGCGATTGTCTACATGGTGAATCGTCCTTCAGTCATTATGTAGTGCCCCCTTGGTCTTTTTTGGCTATTGTCTACATGATGAATCGTCCTTCAGTCATTATGTAGTGCCCGCTTGGTCTTTTATGGCGATTGTCTACATGATGAATCGTCCTTCAGTCATTATGTAGTGCCCCCTTGGTCTTTTATGGCGATTGTCTACATGATGAATCGTCCTTCAGTCATTATGTAGTGCCCCCTTGGTCTTTTATGGTGATTGTCTACATGATGAATCGTCCTTCAGTCATTATGTAGTGCCCCCTTGGTCTTTTATGGTGATTGTCTACATGGTGAATCGTCCTTCAGTCATTATGTAGTGCCCCCTTGGTCTTTAATGGCGATTGTCTACATGGTGAATCGTCCTTCAGTCATTATGTAGTGCCCCCTTGGTCTTTTATGGCGATTGTCTACATGGTGAATCGTCCTTCAGTCATTACATAGTGCCCCCTTGGTCTTTTATGGCGATTGTCTACATGATGAATCATCCTTCAGTCATTATGTAGTGCCCCCTTGGTCTTTCATGGCGATTGTCTACATGGTGAATCATCCTTCAGTCATTATGTAGTGCCCCCTTGGTCTTTTATGGCGATTGTCTACATGGTGAATCGTCCTTCAGTCATTATGTAGTGCCCCCTTGGTCTTTTATGGCGATTGTCTACATGGTGAATCATCCTTCAGTCATTATGTAGTGCCCCCTTGGTCTTTTATGGCGATTGTCTACATGATGAATCGTCCTTCAGTCATTATGTAGTGCCCCCTTGGTCTTTTATGGCGATTGTCTACATGGTGAATCGTCCTTCAGTCATTATGTAGTGCCCCCTTGGTCTTTTATGGTGATTGTCTACATGATGAATCGTCCTTCAGTCATTATGTAGTGCCCCCTTGGTCTTTTATGGTGATTGTCTACATGATGAATCGTCCTTCAGTCATTATGTAGTGCCCCCTTGGTCTTTTATGGCGATTGTCTACATGGTGAATCGTCCTTCAGTCATTATGTAGTGCCCCCTTGGTCTTTTATGGCGATTGTCTACATGGTGAATCGTCCTTCAGTCATTATGTAGTGCCCCCTTGGTCTTTTATGGCTATTGTCTACATGGTGAATCGTCCTTCAGTCATTATGTAGTGCCCCCTTAGTCTTTTATGGTGATTGTCTACATGGTGAATCGTCCTTCAGTGATTATGTAGTGCCCCCTTGGTCTTTTATGGTGGATTTTGTTCTATAGTCTGTTTTATCTGAGATTAGGATTCCCACTCCTCCTCTTTTAGTAGCTGTTCACTTGATATATGTTTTCCATCTTTGATTTTTAATAAATTTACATCTTTGTTTCTATTGTGTGTCTCCTGTACACAGCGTGTTGAGGGACCCTGTTTTTTTAATCCGTTCTGTCCCTCTCTGTCTCTTCATGGGTGCATTTAGGTCATTTACATTCAGTGTAAGTATTGGTGGGTATGAGTTTATCCCTGTCATTTTGTAGTGCTTTTGTTGTGGTGTTAATGTTTTCTTTGTTCCTCTTACTCTCCTGTGCTGAATTCCTTTTGTTTGTGGATTTTTTTTTCAATTCTTTTGTTTTTGTAGATTTTGTTTTCACTGAGACTTTATGTTTTTTTTCTTTATTTTGTTGAGTAGGTTTGTTAACTTTCTTTGTGGTTACCTTGATATTTACCCATATGTTCCTAGGTTTGAACCAGTCCATTATTACTTGGTTTTGCCTTGCTTTCCTCTCCATTAGAAAGTTCTTTACCTATACCGTTTATTCGCTGTTTTATTGTTCTGACGTTGTTGTCATTTGCAGATTAACCTCTCTGGTTCCCTATTATAATTCTTGTGGTATTGGATAGTCCTTGAGAGTTAATTTCCAAGTTGGTACATGACTGGTACGACCTTGCACCCTAGATTCAGACTGTAGTCTGTTGTTGTTTGTTCTTAGGCCGAAGGACTCCCTTTAATAATTCTTATAACTTTGGTTTGTATTTTACGTTTTCTCTTGATTTCTGTTTATCTGGAAATGTTCTAATTTTCTCCATCATATTTGAATGAGAGTTTTGCAGGGTATAGTATTCTTGGTTGGCAGTTTTTTTTCTTTCAAGGCATATATGTGTCATCCCATTGCCTTCTTGCCTGCGTGGTTTTGCCGAATAATCAGAGCTTAGTCTTATTGTTTCTCCACCGTATGTGACTTTTCCTTTTTCTTGAGCTGCTCTCAGAATTCTTTCTTTGCCTTTTTTTTAGCGAATGTGATTATGATATGCCCTTGGTGATTTTCTTTTAGGGTCTATCCTATATGGGGTTCGTTGAGCTTCTTGAACGGTCAACTTTTCATCTTTCGTGATATTAGGGAAGTTTTCTGTCAGCCATTTTTCAGAGCTGTGTTTTCATTTTCTCCCCCTGTTCTGGAACTCCGATCACTTGCAAGTTTTTGCATTTGCTTGTATCCCACATAATTCTCAGGGTTTCTTCATTTTTTTTTTCTTTTTCTGATTCTTCCTCAGGCAGAGTTGTATGTATTATGGATTGAATGATGTCCCCTCAAAGATGTGTGTATCAGTTGGCTGGGCTGATTCCCAGTGTTGTGTGATTTTCCTATATGTTGTAAATCCTGCCTCTATGATGTTGACAAAGGAGGATGGGTGGCAGTTGCGTTAGTGAGATGGGACTCAGACTACAGACTGGATTGTGTCTTGAGGCAATCTCGTGAGCTATAAAAGAGAGAAGGGAGCAGTGAGACAGGGGACCGCCTACCACCAAGAAAGCAGTGCTGGGAGCAGGGCACGTCCTTTGGACCCGGGGTTCCTGCGCAGAGAAGTGCCTAGTCTGGGGGAAGATTGATGAGAAGGCCGGCAGAGAGAGAACGCCTTCCCCGGAACCTAACATCCTGAATTTGGACTTTTAGCCTACTTTACTGTGAAGAAATAAATTTCTCTTTGTTAAAACCATCCACTTGTGTTATTTCTGTTATAGCAGCACTGGATAACTAACACGGTGTCCAAGTGTTTCTCTTCAGCTCCGCTGATCCTGTCTTCCATTGTTTCAAACCTGGCCTCAGCCCTTTTATGACACTGCCCATTTCTGAAATCTTGTTGTTTATCTTTTGGGTTTCTAGTTGTTGTTTTTGTATGATTTCTAGTTGTGAGTTTATTTTGGCATTTTGTTCCTGTATTATTTTCCTGAATTTTTTTTTTTTTTTTGGGGGGGTCTGTATTTTCCCTGAATTTCTCTGTCTTTTCCATGAATTTGTCTATTTTTCCCTCATTTTTGTCTGGTTTTTGCTTCAACTCTTGGGTAGCTCTGAATATTAGAGATTTGAGTTCCCTATCAGGTAGTTCTAGTGCCTTTTCTTCTACTGGAAAGTCATGTGGTGTTTTATTTTGGATGCTTACTGGAACCATACTGTTCTGTTTTTTTATGTTTTGATATTGTCTGCTGTCTTTAGGACATTCAGTAGTTACTTTCTTCGTTTATCGATTGGGGATTTGCTTGTTTCATCCTGTTTTTTTTTTTTTTTTCTTTTTTTTAATTGGTAATGTCTGAGCAGGCAGCCTGTGTGTTCTTTATTGTTTGCTTATCCGTGGGTATGAGCTTTTCACCTCCTTGTCCAGTGGGCAGGGCCAGTCACTCAGTTATGGTGTAGCAGGATGGGTCCAGCTTAAGGGGAAGGGTTGGGATGGGCTGTTTGTGGCATGTTCTAGGGTCAACTAGACGGGCCAGGAATCAATGCTGGGCAGGTTCCGGTAGGCCATACCTGTGGTCCTTGGGGGCATGATGTTCAGTGCACGGTGCAGGTGGGCAGGAAGGAGGTGGGAGGTTGTGATGTGTGGAGCTTAGGTGTGTATGGGAAAGAGGAGAGAGAGGAGAAAGAAACAGGAGTGAAAAACAAACAAACAAGAAAAGTGCTAAGGGAGCTTGCCGATGGAGTGGAGAAATGAGAAACTGAGAGATGGGGTAAAATAAAAAGGGGGGAAAAAAAAAGATTAAAAGAAGAAGAAAAGTAAAGCCCACCGGTGTGGCTACGAAGACCAGGGAAGTGGCTCCCAGGCTGCGCAGTACAGCCTGGCTAGAAGGGGTAGAGGTACCACACAGCGCCAGGTGTTCAGGAGACAGGAAAAGATGGTAAGTATAGAGAGATGAGAAACTTAGAAATAAAGAAAGACAAAAAGGAAAAAAGAAATGCCCCCAGGGATCCGAATGGCACAGCTGCGCAGACCAGGGAAGTGGCTCCCAAGTCACGCTGTACAGACTTGCTAGAAGGGGTCGAAAGCCGCGAAAACAAAAAGAAAACAAACCAAGCAAAACAACAACAAAAATCCCTTGGGGATCCCACCAGTGTGGTGGTGTGGGCCAAGGAAGTAGTTCTCCAGTCAAGCTGTGCTTTACAGCCTTTCAAGAAGAAGCAAAGATGGCACAGGGAGCCAGGTGTTCAAGGGAAGGGAAGGAGAGGTGGCAAGAGACATGGAAGAAACCAACAGAAGCAGAAAAAACCAACACCAGCAACAAACAAATGGCACTCTGGAAGCTGGCAAGTGTGAAAAGGGTGAATCCAAGCTGCAAGGGGCCAAAGTGAGTGCCTCCCAGCCAAGAGAATGCTGCCAATGGAAAGCAGAGGAGGCCGGGTAGCGGGGTGGTAAAGAATTAGGTAGGGGGTTGGGAAAGCATATAAAAAAACCAAAACCAAACCCAGTGCCATCGAGTCGATTCCGACTCATAGCGACCCTGTAGGACAGAGTAGAAGTGCCCCATAGAGTTTCTAAGGAGCACCTGGCAGATTCGAACTGCTGACCCTTTGGTTAGCAGCCGTAGCACTTAATCGCTACGCCACCAGGGTTTCCTGGGAAAGCATATATCACTGGTTATATCACTGCTGGGAGCTCCTTGAAGCTGCTTTCCTATATTTCCTGTCCACAGATCTCCGATGTGGGCAGGGTAAATCCAGGCAGCACGGACCCTGCATTTCCTGGCTGGCCGAGCAACCACAGCCAGCTATGAAGTGAGGGAGGTTGAGCAGGGGGGAGAAGGATAAGGAGTGGGAAAGTGTGTATCGCTGGTTACCAGGTGTTCCGTCTGCTGGCGGGAGCTCCGTGAAGCTGCTTTCCTATACTCCCTGTCCGCAGATCTCTGACAGGAGTCCAAGGTGGCGAATCCTTGCTGCATTAGCTGATAGGGGACCTCTGCATGTATCTCTCCTCACTTTCCTGTAAGTTTCTTATTCCATTTGGTGCTTGACTGAGTTGTTTATCTCTTCTTTTGAGGTTTAGGGTTCCAGGATTGACGTTTGTCTCTGTTTTACTTAGTTTTTGCTTTGGAGGGTTGGCATGGTGCTTCCGTCTACAGCACCATGTTGGCCGGAAGTCTTAGACAACATATTGATGGGTCATTTTTTTTTTTATCCATATAACACTCTCTGTCTCTTTACGGGTGCATTTAAACCATTTACACTGAGTGTGATTATCAATAGTTGTGAGTTTATTGCTGTCAGTTTGTAGTGCTTTTTTTGTGGTGTTAATGTTTTCTTTGATCCTCTTACTCTCCTGTGCTGAGTTCCTTTTGTTTGTGGAATTTGTTTTCGTTTCTTTTTTTATTGTAGATTTTGTGTTTGTTGAGACTTTATGCTTTTCTTCTTTATTTTGATGAATAGGTTTGTTTGTGGTTACCTTGAAATTTACCCTTATCTTCTAAGTTTGAACCAGTCTTTTTATTACTTGATATCTCCTTGACTTCCTTTCCATTTGAAAGTTCTATACCTATAACATGTCATTCCCCTTTTATTGTTCTGATGTTGTCATTTACAGATTGATGTCTCTGGTTCCCTGTTTTAAATCTTTTAGTTTTGTTTTATCCTTGAGAGTTATTATATAGTTCAGTATCTGGCTGATAGTGACCCATGTCCTAGATTCAGGTTATTGTCCCATGTTGTTGGTTCTCTAACTGAGGACTCCCTTTAATACTTCTTGTAAGTTTGATTTGGTGTTTACAGATTCCCTTAATTTCTGTTTATCTGGAAATGTCCTAATTTCACCATCTTATTTAAAAAAATTTTTTTTCCTTTTTTTTTATTTGAGAGAGTTTTGCATGATATAATTATTCTTGATTGGCGATTTTTTTCTTTCAAGGTTTTGTATATGTCATCCCATTATTTTCTCATCATCATGGTTTCTGCCATGATATCAGAGCATAGTCTCATTGTTTCCCCTTTGCATGTGACTTTTCATTTTTCTTCAGCTGTTCTATGCTTCCTCAGTGACAATTTCTGCTTATTTATTTATTTTTCCTATGAGTGGGCCATACTGTATTTCTTTGAATGCATAGCAATAGTTTATTTAAAACTAGACATTTAAAAAAATTTTTATTGTGCTTTAAGTGAAAGTTTACAAATCAAGTCAGTCTCTAATACAAAAATTTATATACACCTTGCTATGTACTCCTAGTTGCTCTCCCCCAAATGAGACGACACAGTCCCTCTGTCCACTCTCTATTTTCGTGTCCATTCGGCCAGCGTCTGACACCCTCTGCTCCTCATCTCCGTTCCAGACGGGAGCTGCCCACATAGTCTCATGTGATAACTCTGGAGATCAGATTCTCCCTTCATCCCCATGGTTGGTCGTTGCTGCTTGTTTTGGGTTGTAGTTGTTTGTTTAGTAACTTTTCTGAACTATTTTTTTTTAGTGACTGTGTTCTTTGTAGGGATTACTGAAGTCTGTTCAGTTAGCTTAGTGGTGAGCTTGTAAGTTGACAGATTTTTCTAAAACGCCTGGAACCAAAAGAAGAAGAAAAAAAAAATCTCCCAGTATTTGCATCTGGGCTCTGTGTGTAGGCTGGGTCATGACTTCGGTACTCAGCTGGACTGTTCCCAAGCATGCCTTTGCTTTCACGGACTGCTTGCGTAGAGCTTGAAGGTCAGCCAGCAAGAGTTTAGAGTCTTCTAAGTTCTTTTCTGAGCATGTGCCCCTTTCTGGGCATGCACATGGTTTTCTAAATTCCCAGAAATATGTGGAAACTTTTCAAAACCTTTACTTCCTAAAGTATCTCACTCCCAAACTTTTTCTCCCAGGCTTTTTGGCATGTGTATTATTTGCCCCAAATGATATCCTTTGCTCCAGGTGGCAAGTGTCTAGTTCACTTGCCTTTCAATGTTTTTTGAAGAATCCCTTTGTGCAGCCACTTGTTTGTCTTTAGACAGTTCTGAGTTAGGCAAAATAAAGGCAAGCCCTTTGTGTTAGTTTTTCAGGGAGCCCCTGGACAGTCAAAACAGACAAACACAATTATTTAAAAACAAGGTCTGCTCTGCTCCTTGTTGAAGCAGGAACCCACCTGGGAATTCAGTCAGAGGTCTTTAAGACCTTTACCAAGCTGGGGAAAGAGGACATGGGGAAAAAAGTAGGTTACAGTCACCTTTTTCATGATAAGTGTTTGCTTGAGTGCTGTAAAGCTCTGAGTGTTTTCTAGGATCCCAACAAAGTTGATTGTGACAGTATTTCCAGTTGTTCTTTTGTTTCTGTGGAGGGATGGGACCTTGGAATTTCCAATTTCATTATTTGTAACTCCTCAACAAATGTTTTTAAGAAAATTTATTTTGTATGGCTTTAGGGCACAGGTTTTATGATTAGCCCTAGCGAGACAGCACCACATTTAAGAGATAATTGGAAGAAAATGGATTTGTAGGTATTTTACCACCTTTCACATTTCTACTGAATAACAGTATTATTTTTCATTTGTTGATACTTTATATCCTGAGTGCTTCCATGAGGATTCACAGTAGATATTGCCAGGCTTAGGTACGGCTTTGTGGTTTCATGATTTTGGCGGTTTCTGTGAGACGAGGTTTGGTGGTTGTGTCTCCGTGCATGTACACATGTAAATTCTTTGAAAGGTCTACCTGATGGGGATCAGCTTCATGTCCTGTGAAGTGGATTTCAGATTGTGCCACACCACTCTTCCTTTGACTGAGCAAAAAGTACAACAGCATGTTCTTTACGGGCCTGTTTTTTAAGCATAAAATCTTTAGATGCTGAGTATGTACCTCAGTACGTTTTTTCCTGAGTGTGTACCTCAGGAAAAACTCTTTTTCATTTTTATTCATTTTCATGTGCACATAAAAAGCTATATCAAGCAATTGTTCTCTCTGATTTTTATCTAGCTCCATTAAAAAAAAATTTTACCCAGTGCATTTCTGGTCACTGCCCTTTTAAAAATTGCTAACGTGAAACTCTGTTGTCTCCTTGGGTGATATAGAACGAACAAGGAGTAGTTTATGAAAGCCTCTTGCTTTCAGTTCTTTATTAATCTACTTTTAAATACAGTAGAATTTTCCCTTTTAACAGTTTTTGGGAAACTCTCAAATGTTCTGAAGTATTTTAATTCAGGCTTTGTAATTGGTTCTTGAGAGAGGCACAGGCCCCATTTTGAGACAGTTGGGACCCTTTCCGCCTTTCATTGTGTGAGACCAAAGTGGTGGAAAATCCCTTCTGGCGTTTTCTTCCCTTCACCAGCATATTGTGGAGGAGCCCCCATACCTTGAAGTTATTAGAACTGCTTTTTTTTTTTTTAAAAAAAAAAGCTTCTCGGGCCTTATGCCCCACAGTTTCTGAATCAACAGGTATGCCATAGAACAGGGGTTCTTCTAAATCTGAGAGCCCCCCAGTGCTTCTCATGACCCAGCAGATGTGTGGGGAGACAAGTTGATATGCTTGAGTGAGCCAACGTGGGATCACATTACCTGAGGTTTCAATCTAGACGCTTAGCGCCATAAGCCTCTGGGCTAAATCATTTAATTATGTTACTCAGTTTTCTCATCTGTACAATGGAAGTAATAACACATACTTAGTTGATTAGATTGTTCCAAGAAACAAAACCGACACCCGTGTGAACGTGTTTAGTCTGATGCAGAGTGCCACAGGGTCAGTAGGAACTGCGGCAGTACCAGTCGGAGGGCTGCTTGAACCAGGTTTCACATGTGTAGCTGTATTATCAGAAGAACTTTGCTTCCAAAGCATTAGTTTCTAATCATGCGTTTGCCAGATTAGTTTAAGCAAATTTGAGTTATGCCCCAGGCTCTATGAGAGATAGAGAGGATCTGGTCTAAGAATTGTCTTGAGAGATGTTTCTCCAGGGACGGAGTGTCTTCTCCATGTAATCTGTACATCTTTGTTTGTGCTTCTTGTTGCCGTATTTAGGGCAGCCGACATACAGGAATTACCGCAGTAGAAATCATTTATTTCTGTTGAATACCCCAAGCAGATTTTGATGTTTGGTCTCTGAGACAGTGCCCTCAGATACCTCCAACTTCCCTTTAGCAGCTCAAATTGGTGTTATTTTGGAAAGTTATGTGATTTTCAGTTTACTGTAGGCAGCTGGAGTTTCTGCTTACCAAATGGTGGGAATAACCTGTAAAAATAAGTACTAATGGTTTGGGTCAGTTGTCAATTATCTATGGTCCTGTTGAAGAGAAGAGTCCCAGATAACAGACCTTGGAATACACCCCTACTCTGCCAGGCTCCACAGGACTCTGAATCTCTCCCTGGCCACACTGTCAAGATGTGAGTCCCAGTGTGGGAGTGGATTTGGTTTATGGTAGATTTTACACTAGACAGTCAGCAGACCCAGTGATGCTTAGTAATGAATCCTACTAATTAGAACTGAAGAGCTCTCTTCAATGATGGACCAAAACCCAGGGCTGCAGTTCTTGTTTACTTTTTTTTTTTGTCAGGAAAAGAAGATTTTTCAGATCCCCTGGATGCATGCGGCTAGACATGGATGGGATGTAGAAAAAGATGCTCCACTCTTTAGGAACTGGGCGATCCACACAGGTATTACCGCCCCCTGCAGTGTTTATAGACATGGGCATTTTTGTGTGTTTTTGTTTTCGTAACACCTGTAGAATCCCCTGGCTGATGCCACATGACGGTAGCTGTGAAAAATCTTTGACTTATCTCCAGGCACGTCCAGGACACATGGGTACAAACTTCATCACTCAAAAGCCATGTTCTACACATCCCATGGAATTTCAGCCATTAAATTTCCTGTAAATGTGGTATTCTAATAAGTTCCTCAAGTGTATACCGAGAGAATATAGTCATTTATTTTGGAGGTATAAACTTGGATTGAGTTTATCTTCCCAAAAGGTGGTCAGGAATATACTTACTTATTTATTACAGAATTTAAGTAGGCAGCTATTTATACTACCGGAACAAATGACTGTATTCCTCTTGTACTTCTTACTTAATATTTGAGAGTCAGAAGAGAAAGAGGAACTCAGGTTCCTTGTGTGTGTTGGCTTCTCAGTCATCTGTACCACTTATGTTGATTCCTCATTCTTCTACGATCACTATCTTCCCTCAGGCTGTTTAGTATCACCAGAGTGACTCACACATCCTGGTTTACAAGAAACTGACTGAACTTTAAAACTAAAAGTCTTGAATCTTGAGAACCCCTAGTTCCTGGTCCACCTGGACAGTTGGTTACTCTAAGTATAGCCTGGAAATAAAAGCTTTCTCTGAAGACAGAGGGGGACAGGAGCTGGCTGAATGGACACGGGGAATACAACAGTGTGGAGAGGAGTGTGTTCTCTCATTAGAGGGAGAGTAACTAGGAGTACATAGCAAGGTGTATGTAAGTTTTTGATTGAGAGACTGTCTTGATTTGTAAACTTTCACTTAAAGCACAATTAAAAAAAGGAAAATGGAAAAAAAAAAAAGCTTTCTCTGTACCATCTGGCCAGCAATAATATTTCTCCAGAAATTTTTGTTCAATGATCTAATTTTTTCCCTGTTCCTCTTAACCTTTGACTGTTTTGTTAGGAAAGCATCAACCAGGCGTAGATAAACCTGATCCAAAAACATGGAAGGCGAATTTCCGATGTGCCATGAACTCCTTGCCCGATATTGAAGAAGTCAAGGATAAAAGCATAAAGAAGGGAAACAATGCCTTCAGAGTGTATCGAATGCTGCCCTTATCTGAACGACCTTCTAAGAAAGGTAGATCAAGATATTTATTGACTGAAAAATTGACCACTTAATGTATATCATAGCTCCTCCACCTGTAGTCCCTCCTAGGGAAGCACACCTAGTCGTACTGTAGATGATGATTCTGCTCTCACCTGACCAGGAAAAATGACATCCAGGTCACCAAAGGCAATCAAAGGAGCACTTGGAATTTTGACCATGTACAGGTTCAAGTAGAAGGTCAGCAAAAAAGAGGAAGACACTCAACAAGATGGAGTGACACAATGGCTGCAGCAGTGGGCTCAAACAAAGCAAGGACTGTGAGGATGGTGCAGGACCAGGGAACATTACACTCTGTTGTACATAGGGTTGCTGTGAATCGGAACTCACTGGATGGCACCTAACAACAACAACAACAACAGATTAAAGCAAGCAGTTCTTTAAGACTTTCTGAAGTAGTTTAACTCAGGAGAAATGTTTCTCTATATGTTAATAAATTAATCCAAAACTCTTCTTTTGTTGTGACAGGAAAGAAAACAAAGACAGAAAAAGAAGACAGAGTTAAGCACATCAAGGTAATCTTTGGTTTTTCGGAGAGAAGGCCAGAGTTGTGACCACATTCGTGATTCATATTCTGTTTCATGAAAACAAGTAATATGGTCTCTGGGAAATGTTTCATTTTTCTTCTTTTGGTGTTGTGTTTTCTGTGTTTTACATGTCTCCTCTTTGACATGTAACCACTTGCAGACACAAGCCCACACATCCCTTGCTTAATCCAATTTCATTGAGAAAGTTATGAATGAAGTCACAGATTCACACTGAGCTAGATAATCTTGGGCCTTCTTCACCTGGTCACTTACTTCCAGCGAAGCTCCAGCAACCAGATAATGTATGATAATATTATGTTTTCAGCCTATTAAATATGTTTTAAAATATATGAAATATCATATAATAATATTAAAAAGATTATCATATATAGATCGTACATATTCAGTGACAGGCTTTTAGGTTAGGGACACAGTAGTAAATGCAGGCACTTTACTAGTGTGGGTCTCAATAGTTTTTTCCTGCTCCATTACAGAACCATCTGTCATAACTCCCATGAGTTTTCCTTAGGGCTGTGTGGTGGGGGGGAGGGGAGAACATGCTTTTCAGTAGGGTATGTAGTCTGAATCCCCCGCCCCCATAGTTAATTCTGCTGAGCCTCCATGGCTTGAGGGTCTCCATGCTGTAGATTGGGTTTGTTGTTGTTGCGTGCCATCGAGTAGATTGGGTAAAAAAAAAAGTAGCCCTTGTTAAATACTGAGAGGATAGTCAAGTATTCTTTGCAAAGTTGAGGGTGAACTAGAGCTGCTAAGCAAAGAGCAGACACTGCGGTCACCGACGCGTAGACCGTTATAGGGAAGATCGTCTGGTTCATTGCCCTGAGTTTGCAGAGGCAGAGAGGTGAGGGCAGGAACCCAAGATGGCACAGTTACTTAGCACTGAGCTTGAATGAGATGTCAAGCATTCTGATTTCTAACCTGTAAAAACTATTGAAGAAAAAACCCAAACCGTCTAGATAGCACAATGTTTAAAAACAGACCAATAAGTTGAAATAGTGGGAAAAATGCAAAGTATTTTAGATATAAAGTTAGATTTGTGAAGGCAGTTTGATTTTGAGTGAAAACTTGGATAAATTGCTAAACTTTTCAAGATATTGACCTCTACAATGGAAAACAAATATTTTAGGCAGAGTATATTTTAACAATGATACTTCCAGTTTTACTTTTGATGTCTTTTAGTTTGTGACTCTTTTAAGTATAGCACAGCATAAAGGTCTATTTTAACTTTTTATTGTGGAAAGTTTTATACACATTAAAAGGAGACAAATGAGCATAAATAGCCCCTAGACCAAGCCCCAGTTTCAGCATTAGTCAGCTCATGGCTGCTTTTGTTTCAGGAGTACCTCCACCCCTTCCCGTACCTCTGCTACAAAATCATCTATGTTCACTGATTTTTGACTTAAAGTTTCCTGTGGTTCCATTCAGTATTTTGAAGTAAATTCCAGATATCATCATATCAGTTCTTCTATAAATATTTCATCATCTATCTTTAAAAAAGAATTTAAATAGCACAGTGTCATCATTATACTTAAAAAAATTAACAGGAATTCCTCAATATCATCAAATATCTAGTCAGTGTTCAGATTTCCAATTGTCTCATAAATGTTATAAATTTTGTGCAGCTTGTTTATTTGAATAAGGATCCATATAAAGTACTAGCTATGATTTTGTTTGTGTCTCTTAAGTTTTTTTAACTTACAGATTACCCCTTCATCATTTAAAAAAATTATTTTTCCTTGCAGCCTATTCATTGAAAAAACCTAGTTTTGAGTCTTATCATGATTTCCATAGTTAGGGTTTTTTTTTGTTGTTGTCGTTAGGCCTTCATGTTGATAATGGTGTTTTATCAGAAAAGTATAGCTTCCCCTCAAATATATGATTTTGAACAATTTGGTAGAATCCTAAGTGTGACCATATCGTAGATTATTTTCAGAACCTGTAGCTCAGTGCATGTAATAACTGAAGAAGTAGTTAATACATATTTGATCACTGAATAGATACATAGGTATTTGTTGTTTAAATAGATGCATAAATAAATACAATATCCAAGATGGAAGTGGGGTTTTTACATTAGAATGTAGATTTAATTTAGTAATCACAACTAGTGGAAAAATAAGAATGCAGTAACAGATGTTCACTTTCCAATAAACTTTGCTCAGACGTACCCACCATATTTCACTGAGTGGCAGACACCAGCAGTTATAAAAGGCACCATTATGTTATGTATCACTAAGAAAGAAAAACTCCTTCCAATGAAACCATGACACGTAATTGATGATAAGGCATATCCTATTTCAGGAAGTGGATGTGTAAGGAAATATGCAAATTATGACAGGTGTTGTCTTACGTGAAGGATGACTGCAGTCAGCGCCAGCGTGGGCAGCGTCTTCCGTGTGGCCGTGCGAATGCACAGGTTGTGGAAGGTGTCGCCCTGCGTGGGCCTGGCCGTAGTGGCCCAGGGAAGCAGCCGAGAGGTTTCCTCTTAGTTGCAACCGTGCAAGTCAAGTTCCATCCTCGTATTTTGAAGTAAATTCCGGATATCACATCAGTTCTTCCATAAATATTTCAGCATCTACCTTTAAAAAATTTAAATAGCACAGTGTCATTATTACACTTAAAAAAATTAACAGAAATTCCTCAGTATCATCAAATATCTAGTCCTGTGATGAAGGTATGGTTAATACCTGAAACTCATCCCTCAAAGGGATATTGTTCGTTCAGCAGAAGACAGATGGCTCATCAGAAATAAGCAAAGTCTAACTTCTGCATTTAAACGTACTTGCAGCTGTCCCACAGTGTAGTGGTGGAACGTGGATGAGGCCAGTGGGCCTCCCGGATTCTGTGGTTTATGAGTGCCAAGCCATAGTGGCGACTGAACATTTCTGTACAGTGTTTCAAAATTTAATTCCCCAGGTTGTCTAGAATTGTGTAGTCAAAGGAACTTATCCTTATCGAGCTGCTAATATACTACTTTTTGTTGTGTGTCAAAACACCTAAACTCTGAGTTAATATATTCTGTGCAAATATGTAACTGGATAGAGTTAATATATCCTGTGCAAATTTTCTTCCACTGAGGAAATTCGTCTTGTGTCCACTAACTACAGTATATGAAAATTTGCTGTTAAAATAAACTCTTCAAGTCGAATTGAAGTTTTAATTAGCAACCGATGTTTAGGGTATGTGGGGCAAGTGTCAGAATTTTCTTGGGCCACTAGGCAGCTTATCCATGTCCGTGCTCTGTGTCCCCCCAGCAAACGTTTCCCCTAGATTGGGAACCCCAAGGCCCGTTGGTGCAGGAACCCTTCCTCCACGTTCTCTGACGTTCTCTTTGTGGACTCAGTGAGTCATGTGTGCAGGGGCCTATGTGAGAAAGTAAGGATGAAAAACTCCACAGTAAGCAATAGCAGATCATGTATCATCAGTGCACATAAGTGTTTTAGAAAATACCATGGAACAGATTCAGGCAAGGCCAAGATGAGTAAGGACAGAAGAGGGTGAAACAGAGAGGTGACCAGGTGACCAGTTGCCACTGAGCTCGTTCTGACTCATGGTGACCCCGTCTGTGTCAGAGCAGAACTGTGCTCCAGAGGGTTTTCAGGGGCTGACCTTTTGGAAGCAGATCACCAGGCCTTTCTTCCAGGGTACCTTTGGTGGCTTGAACCACCAGCCTTTCAGTCAGCAGCTGACTGTGTTAAAGCAGAGGTAGCCGTTGATATGTTTGAGCCTTGTGATGGGCAGATGATCTCTTGTGCATATGAGGAGGCAGAGGCACAGACAGGCTGAGTAATTTGTCCAAGGCTGCATTGTTTTATGGAGCTAGGATCTGAATCGAGGCCGTCAGCCCCAGAACCCGTGTTCTTTCAGCACACCCAGAGCCTCTGATCCTTTTGGAAGCTGTGGCACCTGAGCCAGGCCTCGGAGGAAGTAGTAGGGTAACATAGTGGCCGTTTACACCACCAGGAACATTACGAATGAAGGCCAGGAGATTAGATTTGCTGTTTGGTCTTCGCTGTACAAGTCAGGAGAGTGGCTTAATTAGAGTAGGTGTTTGTGTGAGGGAACAGTGGGAAGTAAAGACAGGTAAGGTACCCTGGATTGTAAGTGAATACTCCCTGCCTCATTGTGTGCAGACGATGTACACACACTTTGAAACTAGAAACTTCCAAGTCAAAGTATTAGCGTTACGATGGAAAATAGGACTTTGCAAGGTTTCTAAAGTCACTTGGTAATGAGTAGACCTGGGCTGGATTGGTTCTGAATGCAGACCTCTGGTAGAATAGTTTGCTCTGCAAACCTTCATCTAAAGTACAATAAAAAATTTAAGAAAGAAAAAAGAAACAGTGTACTGTCTGGCTTAATTAATCCCCTGGCATTTGGCCTGTTCAAAGACAGGCCAAATTACCACCTATCAGGGCTGCTACTGGAAGGATCCCCACACTAGTTGGAAGACGTCTTTCATTTCCAAATTTTATCAGATGAAAACACCTTTCAACCACTCATTTGAAAAACAGATATAATGAGAATTGGCCTGGATGAGATGGATTAATGGGCTTGCCCTGTCCCTCCTTTCCTTATGGTGGCTGTTGAAGGGACTGCTCAGAGCAGCTTGAGAACTGGTCGACTGCGTGACCTCTCGTCGTTAGCTGCGTCAAGTCATCCCCGGCTCCTGGCGACCTGTGTGTTACAGAGTAGGACTGCTCAGAGCAGTTTGAGAACTGGTCAGCTACGAGACCTCTCGTTGTTGTTAGCTGCATCAGGTCATCCCCAGCTCCTGGCGACCTGTGTGTTACAGAGTAGGACTGCTCAGAGCAGTTTGAGAACTGGTCAGCTACGTGACCTCTCGTTGTTGTTAGCTGCATCAGGTCATCCCCGGCTCCTGGCGACCTGTGTGTTACAGAGTAGGACTGCTCAGAGCAGTTTGAGAACTGGTCAGCTACGAGACCTCTCGTTGTTGTTAGCTGCTTCAGGTCATCCCCAGCTCCTGGCGACCTGTGTGTTACAGAGTAGGACTGCTCAGAGCAGTTTGAGAACTGGTCAGCTACGTGACCTCTCGTTGTTGTTAGCTGCTTCAGGTCATCCCCGGCTCCTGGCGACCTGTGTGTTACAGAGTAGGACTGCTCAGAGCAGTTTGAGAACTGGTCAGCTACGTGACCTCTCGTTGTTATTAGCTGCTTCAGGTCATCCCCGGCTCCTGGCGACCTGTGTGTTACAGAGTAGGACTGCTCAGAGCAGTTTGAGAACTGGTCAGCTGCGTGACATCTCGTTGTTGTTAGCTGCATCAGGTCATCCCCGACTCCCGGTGACCTGTGTGTTACAGAGTAGGACTGCTCAGAGCAGTTTGAGAACTGGTCAGCTGCATGACCTCTCGTTGTTGTTAGCTGCGTCAGGTCATCCCCTGACTCCTGGCGACCTGTGTGTTACAGAGTAGGACTGCTCGCTCCATGCGACCTGTGTGTCACAGAGTAGAACTGCTCGCTCCACAGGTGTTTTTTTTTTTTGGCTGTAATCTTTATGGAAGCAGATCACCAGGTCTTCGTTCTGTGGAGCCACTAGGTACGTTCAAACTGCCAACTTTCTGGTTAGTAGTCAGTTGCAAACTGTTTATGCCACACAGCCTCCTTAAACGACCTCTGTGGATGATTTTAAGAAATAAGGCACAGCTGAACGCCTTGGAGCAGATTCAGAACGTGCTGGCGTTGATCTTTAAGGAAGGCCATTCTCACAGTGGTAGGCAGGGAGAACTGGAGGGAGGATATACTGCTTCAGAGAGTGGAGGAGGTTACGGAGAATGAAGACAGAAGTGGGTCAAGGAGGACACCCGAGCTTTTGGACTTCAGAGGAGAATGTTAGGAAGGGAGATTTTTTTGTCGGGAAGAGGATGAGCTTAACTTTGAAAATGTTGAGTTTGAAGTGACAGAGAGTCCTCTAAGGCGACCGTTGGGTAGAAAGTTGGATCCAACAGATGTGGAGCTCAGGTAAATGTTGGAGGTAGAGCTGTACGGTCATTTACTCAAGAATGATACTTGGAGGCCTTGAAAACAGATGTCCTCTCCATGAAAGAAGCTATGTGAGATGAAGACAAAAACCCCAGGAAAAGAGGAAGAGAAGAGTGATCCAAGGAAAAAGTTAGAAGGGAGAGAGAGAGAAAAGAGTGAAGGCCTAATTCCAAGAAAGGAAGAGAAGGAAAGTGTTCTTAGGATTAGGCTGTAGGCTTCAGCCTCTTTTCCTAAGAACAAATCTTAGTGACACTGTGTGCCTTCATGGTGTAGGGTGTGTACCAGAAGTGCACTCTCCTAGGGTCCAGTTCCCTGGGCTACTTTATGAAGCCCGGCTGTCAGTCTGACGCTTTTGTTAGCCGAGGGATGCAGAGAGGCCCTTAAACTTGATGCCTTTGAATTTGACTTCAAGGAATCTAATTTAGCTCGGATGAATTAGTGAATTTTGGGGAGTGAGAGGTGGGTTGGGGATGTGAGATGATCACCTGGCCACTGTATGGGCCTGAGGAGTGGGGAGATCTAGAGGAAAGACTGTGGCACAGGGATGAGACAGAATGGGCTTGGAGCAGAGGGATGAGGGACTGGCTGGAGAAGCCCTCTGCCGCCCTCTAACTCAGGTCCACCCCAAGCTCATCTAGCAAGTGTAGCTTTGAGACCATTCAAAGCTGTTTCATTTTAAAGGGCTAAAGAAAGCCACCTCTGCCCTTAATATCTCTCTTGTACCAGCTTGTTTTCGTAATCGAATTCCTAGACCAAATCTTGGATTCCGTAATGGCGGATAAGGTTCGTGGGCATAAATATTTGACAGGGTAAGAGCACCATAGTGGAGCCTGACTCCAAGTGCAGTCTTTTTTCTGGTTTTTTTTGGAGAGAAATGAGAGGGTTAGAAGCAAAGAAAGCTGCCAGGAGCCAGTTGCCACCAAGTAGGCTGTGACTCACAGCGACTTCGTGTGTATCAGAGTAAAGCTGCGCTCCACGGGGTGTTCAATGACTGTGACCTTTTGGACGTAGATTGCCAGGCCTTTCTTCGTAAGCACCTCTGGGTGGATTTGAGCTGCCAAAGTTTGGGTTTATAGTGAACACTTAACTGTTTACACCACCCAGGGATGGCAGGAAATCTCCAGGTGACTTGATTGGAGAGCCTATATCTCAATAAGAAAGAAAATAGAAAGTGGGGGGTGGTTCAGGATTAACTAGGCCAGGTTACGGTGCAACGCAGCGAGGAACTGTCGGAACAGGGCAACAGCGAGGCTTCCTGGAGGACCAGGAGAGGCTGCAGGCAAAGGCCATTCGTAACCTGCAGGGCAGAGCACATGGTGTGCAGAGAACTTTACGCTTCCTTTTCCTAACTTGGGTTCCTTGGGTTTATTTTAGCATAGTTTGGGTTTAGAAAGCCCTAGTTTTAATCATTTCAAAAATTTTGACTGAATATAGTGAAGATGGAGCTTTCATGGCACAGTGGTTAAGAGCTTGGCTGCTAACCAAAAGTTTGAATCTACCAGCTGCTCTTTGAAAACCCTGTGGGGCAGTTCTACTCTGTCCTGTAGGGTTGCTATGAGTCAGAATTGACTCGACAGCAATGGGTTTTAGTTTTATAGTGAACATTCTTCTCTCATGGGCCTGCTGTTCTGCACCCTTGATGTAAAGGAGACTTCTCAGGGAGATGCTGGCTATGTTCCGTACAATTTACTAGATCCCCCTCCCAGAGTGATAGTACCAAAGAGGTGTCTTGCATTGAACACCTTGAAATTGACAGTTTATTTGAAGTGGGCTGGGGGGAGTAAAACAGTATTCAAAGTAGTTCATCTTAATCTCCATTATTAGTTCCGTCATGGAAGCAGTGCAGGAGACAAGCGTTTATTAAGACAGAAAGTTTTTGGAATTGAACCATGTCTCAAGACCAACGACTGGGTTCAGTGCTTCTGGCCCCTCAGGCTAGGAGGAGTGTGATCTTGGAAAATTAATTTAGTCTCTGAGTCATAGTTTTCTCAAGTGTAAAGTGGCAAAAGTATTACTTGCCACTAATTAAAGGCAGATCATATGCAATACTTGAGTTCTTTGAGAAATCAGAATAACTTTGGTTTTTAAATATATGCAAGTCAGACTGCCTTTTACCTTTATAAGAAACATAGAGATTGAGTAAAAAATAACTTGAGACAAAAGAAACTCATGAAAATGAGCAGTTTTTCCATAATTTCTTCAGATGTTCTGTGTTTAGTTCCTCGTGAGGGAATCAAGGAAAGGGAAGTGGAGTAATGAAATGTGGGCATCATCAGGGAGGGGAGACAAATGAGGGACCATTGAGGAAGCTCACAAGAGGGGAGACAAATGAGGGACCATTGAGGAAACCCACAAGAGGGGAGACAAATGAGGGACCATTGAGGAAGCCCACAAGAGGGGAGACAAATGAGGGACCACTGAGGAAACCCACAAGAGGGGAGACAAATGAGGAACCGTTGAGGAAACCCACAAGAAAGCAAAGTGCGATTGGAGAGACAGAGAACTGCAGCAAATTCAACTGCAAATAATTCAGCCGGGTAGGTGGTCAGAAAGGGAAAGTGTGGTCCCTTCTGGTGGATGTCAGAGAGATGGGGCGAGGGGACAGGACTTGAGAAAAGGTCACTGGATCTGGGAGAGCAAGATTTCATTGGTGACCTTGGAGAATAGCACTCATCTGTGCTGGGCACAGTCTTACCTCATCTGATCTTTCCGTCATCCCTGTGGCACGGATGCTGTTACTGTCCTCACTTTACAGCTCTTCACCATGACCAAAGGGAGGCTCAAGGAGGCTAAGTAAGGTCCACAACCAGTGACAGGAGCTAGGCCTTGTCCCCAGGCCTGTCAGACTTACCACCAGCCTGGGCGCTTGATCTGCAGTGGGGTGGAAGTGGGACCACAGGTGCCAATTGCTAATGGTGGTGGGGGTGCTGAGGGGTGAAGTTAGGGAGGTCAGGCACTTGTTCTAAGTTTCGTTATGAAAGAAGGAAATAAATGGTTGCTCAAGTCACAGTCAAATAATTCTCCTTGCCCATACACCGCTAGAAAACAAGACTTCTTATTTGGAACTCTTAAAAAAGGGAAAAGTACAAGATGCTGAGGGAAAAAGGGGTAAAATTTCTGCCCAGTGGGGCCCTTCTGGGCCCTTCCTTGTATTCAGCCTTTGGTACATCTTATAAATAATGCATTGTGTGATTTTTAAAAAAATTGAACTCTGTGGTGAAGTGATGTCTTTGAAGTCAGGTTATCATGTTGGGAGCCGGCCAGGTGGGATCTAGAAGGAACAGGGAATTTCCTCCAGGGTGCTACTTCCCTATGATTTTTCTTGGAATTCATCATTGATTCCAAGTAGCACATAAATAATAAAAATGCTCAACATGCCTTTGAGTTGAGTACCACTCTTAAGGTTTCTACCTCCCATGGTCCTCAGCTTCTAGACCTGTGTTCTTCCCACCCCTCCACCCTTCTCTTCCATTTTGGTTTCCCCATGAGTCCTCCTGTGTGGCACTTCTGTGCCTAACCGGAAGCAAATGCAATCTGGCCTTGAGGAAAAGCTCTCTAATCAAAATGCTGGAAGTCAACTTGCACCTCAGGACTGGCTTTCCCAGAGTTGGTTGACACTCTTAGAGAGTGGAGAGTTCAGTGCTTTTAAATAAAGCAAATTTTAGCGCTGTAATGAGGTCCAGGAATTTGTTTTCATTGTTTCCTTAGTGTGAATGTGTAGCCTCTCAGGCTGGATGTATTATTCAGCCACTTGAAAGGCATTTATGAAAGCAGGGACATGGAGTTGCTTGACTGGACCTCATCCAGGTGGAGGGAGGCTTCAGCTGTGAGTGTGGCCTGTGCTGTCAGCCAGCCACCCAGTGAAGAAGGCTCAGGTGGCCAGAGGTAATGGCAAAACACACCTGAGGAAAATTCATCCACAGCTTCCTCTCTGTTCCTAGTGGCAGGCCAGTCGGTGAGGCAGAGCTTTTCCTAAGAAATAATTGCAAAAGAGATGACACGATTCCTCCTTAGAGAAAAAGCCTGCAGCTGACTCTTCTGAGCGCTCTACCCAGGAAGGAAGACCTGGAATGTACGCAGTGCAGTCCTTTTCACAGACAGTTACGTGCCCTGCTTAACCCACAGTCATGGTCTACAGGTGTAAGTGTTTTCAGAGGCCAGCCAGATGCTGTGGTACTATTTCCTTGAAGGAAAATGAAAGTAACTGAATACCCAGCAGTACGCTCTTAGGCAGAAACGTGCTTCAATAACTGCAGGCTAATTTAGAGAAGTAGGGAATGCATTCAGTAGATAAATATGACCCCAGCATTAAGAAAGTAGACAGGGAGTAGAATTTAATCTAAGAAACGGGAGGGAAAAGAAGTGTTCTCAATTCTTTTTTCTTTTCTTCTTCCTAGCAAGAACCGGTTGAATCATCTTTGGGGCTTAGTAATGGAGTGAGTGATCTTTCTCCTGAGTACGCCGTCCTGACTTCAGCTATAAAAGATGAAGTGGACAGTACGGTGAACATCATAGGTAACTGTTTTGACATTTCATTTTTTTGTACACACGAGCGGCCTCTGGGGGTCTAAAATTTGTAAAGCAGTGATCTTGAAAAACCAGTCAGAAGGGGGAGGTGTTGGCATCATCTCAAAATGCAAGTTCCAGCCCCAAGATTTCAGGGCTAAAAAAATAAAGCGCTTTGAGAATCAGATAAAGGAACTTGGATGTGTCAGCCTGAAGAAAAGAAGGCTGAGGGTGGTTTCCCATTAGCGTCCAAGTAAACGAAATGTTTTTTCCCGGTGGCCGATGATTAGTGATTCTCAATCGTCTTTCAGTATTTGGTCACATGAACAAATATGTTGTGACTGTCTTTATGAATTTGCCAAGCACCTGTTCTGTGGCTGACTTGCTACAAAGACAGTGCCCATGTTACATGTGAAGAAACTGAGGCACAAAGACATGTTGCCAAAGGGCACACTTTGATTCAGCAGATGTGTTTGAGTACCTTCCATATACCAAGCTCGGTCTACAAGCAGCAGAAAGAGTAGAGACGAGGTAGACCTGTTTCCTGTCCTCATGGAAGGAAGGAGGCAGATGGCTAACAAACCCACAATTAACGGAAGCATTACCAATTGTGAGAAGTACTGCAAGGGAAAGAAGAGCAAGATGAGAGAATGACAGGGGGCCGCATTTAGGGTGGGGAGCTGAGGGGGCCTTTCTGAGGAGCAGCATTTCACCAGCAGCCAGTGGGTGGAGGAACTGCCCACACTGGACCCCTTCACACTTGTGAGAAGAGGAGGAGGCTGAGCATAGTGAACATGGGGAGAGTGGCATGAGATTCGGTCAGAGAGTGAGGCCGGGATAAGCCATGCAGGCCTTGTAGGTCACGGGGAGATGGTTGGGTTTTATTCCAAGTGTTAAGGAAGGCATTGTTTAGGAAATCTTTTTATTGAAGTATATTATATGGACCGTAAAGTACACAAATATTCTTCACACATACACAATGTGACCACCACCTCTTGAAGGGTTTTAGGCAGGGAGGTGACAAGCTGTGAATTACATATTAATAAGGCCCCACTGGACTATTGTGGTGAGTGGATGGTGGGGACCAGATGCAAGAGGGGAGACCTGGCAGTGAACTTGGATTAACTATAGCTGCAACCCAGAGCCACACTTCTTTGCCTGGACTACCATTTGAATTAAACTTTGCTGCATTTTGTAAACAGGGCTCCTGATTTCCTCTGGCATGTTGTGCTAGGAACCAGAGAGATGTCGCAGGGCTATAAAGCGAGCCTTGTGTTTGGGTGCCTGCATTCTGGATTGGAGCTGCAAACGTTAGGGCTTTGCAGCCTGAGAGAGCATTGAGAGGGCATAACCCTCACCCTCCCTTGATTTTGGAGTTTTGGAGGTAGAATCACGTATGCAGGAACTGCCTTTGACTTTGGCAGAAAGAGAAAGCATGTGTTGAATGCACTCCATCTACCGAGATGGACAGACAGACAGACAGGGCCTTGCCTTGTTCCCAGAGCTGACATCAAGACTTGCCACTTTTGCATGGAGGCAGTTTGTCCCACAGCTCGTAGTTTTTGAGCTGAGGTGGGTCTTAAGGATCAAGCATTCTCCCACTTTCCAATGAGGAAGCTGGGCCCTGTGAAGTTAGGCTGTTTGCCTGACAGAAGCCCCAGCTCCCAGGTCTCTCGTCTCCGTGGCTGTTTCCATGGCTGGCTTGAGCCGCGGTGCGGGGTGGCCTCATTCAGGGCCCTCCCTATTCTTCCGGCTCTTCCTTTATCCTGCCTTTCTCGCGAGGCGACCCTTGCAAAGTATATGCCCATTGAGGCTTTTTAAAAAAATGAAGAAGTTTGCCAAAAATTCAGGGATATTTTAAGATTCAGCTTACTTTGGGTGAGTTTATTGGTTATCGGAGCCCCCTGCCATTTGTGAGGTAAATGCAGCCCAGACAAATGCTGAACAAGAGCCTCAATTGTACCAGAGTTTTCTTTATTTCAAAAAAAAAGAAAAAAAGAGTCTTTCAGTCTTGAGTATGAAAATCCTCTACCCAATTAATTGTTCTTTGCCTTTTGTACTGTCTTCTGCCTGGAGCTGGTACTTATTTAATGAGTTTTCTTTGCCCTCTTCTAGGGCAGAGAAAAACACCAGGGTTGTTCAGGGAACCATCTAATGGATTGAATGATTCTCTTCCTGGTCTTAATAAGGAATTAGTAATAAACAGGAGCAAAACGAGTTTAAATTTCTCTTTTTAACTCGTCCATCACCCTTATGAAGGTATATAATTATTTATGAAGTGGACAGGTGCAATATTTTAAAGAAATGGCTAATTTGTGATCATTGATGATAATAGCAATAACACAGGTTAGTAAACCTTTCACAGAGCTTTACCTACACTCTGTGATCAACAGCATCAGTTGTCGGAGGGCTGGGTCCTTGTCGGGCTTCTTCTCCCTAAGAGCCGAGTGAACCTTCAGATTCAGCTGCCTGCGCACACCAAGGAAGGGTCTCACACTTGAGATGTCACGTCTCCTAATGTTCCATCTCTCTGGTATGGTTAAATGCACAGTGTTTAGCACCCAGAAGACCTATCTCTGCTTTCCTTTTAAGGAGAGGGAGAAAAAAAATTATTTTTCTTTGGCATTGGATTTTTTTTTCTTTTTGTGGTGACTTCTGTTTTTAGGAAACAGAAGAAGCCAGCTACATGTTGAATTGTTCAGACAACACCCAGCTGGCATGTTGCCCAGGTTAGCAGTGCTTTTGCTGAACTGTGCTGAAATGATCTCCAGGCCAGCGTGAAAAGTTTGCAGGTGCGGACGTTCTGTTTGACGTGCCTAGGCAGCGCTTTATAACCCCATTGTGTTTCTTGATAAAAGGTAACCCCACCCTTCAATAAACCAAAGATTGCTGTGGAACAATGGAGGCTTTTCATTACTCTGAATTAAAGAAAAAAATCCTTAGTGACTAGACATATAGCAATTAAGAAATAATGTATTTTGGATTTTGTCTTAATTTTGGCTGCCCAAAATGCACGTTATATTCTTTTTTTGGTACTTGCTTTTAAATTTGACTTAACTTTATCTGAAGTGAACTGTGAGTAGATTTTTTTAGCCAAGCTTGGAAGGACTAGGGAGGACCGAAGAAGCAAGAGAAGAGATTTCCTTTCAGATCCCCGTAAGGGCTCATGGTTATAGTTCAGGTTGGCAGCCTCTGGCACTCGAATTCACTGTGGTTTCAAGGATGGCCAAGGGGTGATACTGGAGAGGGCCGGGCTGCAGAACTGTCTTCATCTTTCCCTATCTCTTTTCTTCCCTATCCTTGTCCCCAGTATTCCTGGTGCTTAAGATGTGAAATTCCATCTAGAATTTAAAAATTAGCTTTGAGGTGGCTCTTTAGATAGAGGGCACCCCCACTGAAGAGGGTGGGGGGTGAAGACCTTCCATGTTCTGTCGGTTGTCACCTCTGCCCCGTGCTTTCTCCTGGGAGGCCAGAGTCATCAGAACTCCTAGATATCAGAGGCAATTATGTCAGAACCCCTAGGAAATTTTTACGACATGGAGCTCCATATGAGATGTACAACAAGATCTCACAGTATAGCCATAGAACTGATAGCGTACCTTGCTCTTCCACAGTGGTGAGTGGCCACCAAGGTGAGTCTTGTGGGCCTGCTTCGTAGTCACTGTGTGCTAACCAGTGGAGCTTGGCAGTGGTTTCTCAACCGTAAGACATTTTTATTTACCCAAGAAACCTGTGTTTTATGAGGCTATGCTTGTTTTTGTTCTTCTCCCCCTCTCCGTTGCCATCCCGACCCCATTTATAATTAACTGTCAGATCCACCTGTTTTCTTTTGCCATCTTTCTCACATCCATCCTCTTTTTTCTATTTCCCACACCACTCACCTTCACTCCTGCCTGAGTCCTGCTTCCATCCTCCCGCCTCTCCAAGTATTCTCCACACAAAATGATTTTTAAAACATGACAATCAAACCATGTCACCACCCTCCCATTGCCCCCAGGATAAATAGTAGGTCTTCCTCGTGTCCGGTGTGATCAGTCCTCTGCCCACCTTTCATACCTGATTTCGAATCTGAATTCTTCTGAGCATTTGGACCTCCCGTGATTCTGTGCAGAGAAAGCAAAGTTAGTGGTGTGTGTTGTTACCGTGGAGTGGCCACTAAGGTTCTGTTGGCACAGCACAGCAAGAAATGGACATTTGGCAGCTAAATCAGTAAGCGTAAGCTGCCAATCCAAGAAGGCTTATCCAGGTTTCCGCTCCCAGACCGTTGACCCTGAGCCGTACTGACTGAGTGCTGATTTTTGTTGGGACCCATCATTTGCCCACCTTCGTATAGTATTAACAGCCTGTGATGCGGTTTCCGAGTGGAGGTGCAGAGTTCACACCACACCAGCCACATTCCTTCTGCACCCTGCAACTCAGACCAACCTGTTGGGCTGGTTATGGGCTACAGCCGGGGCCAGTCTGACCGCACAAGGACAGAACTCCTTTCTGAAGTTACTGCTTCCTGTTAGGGTTGTTGCAAGGATCAAATGAGATGTGTCAATAAATCACTCTGTGATTAGAGGTGGTGAGATAATACGATTATTACATAATCAAAATCATATTAAAATATGTTTGGGAAACAAAATTAGCCTCCATCTGGGCTGTACCCTCAGAGCTGGTATCCACAGTCTCAAATACTCAACTTCCCAGACAGGGTCAAAAAGAGCTTTCTCTCCATTGTACCATGCTGATGGCTTAATTTTATACGCTTTGCTGATAAGTTTTACTCTTGACTCTGCAGCTGTCTGGATGACCTTGGCAATTTACCTGACCTCTCTGGGTTTCGGTTTTTTCAACTGTAAAATGATAGGGCCAAGTCACCTCTAAGGGCTTTTTCATTTCAAATTGTATCTGCTCTGAAGAGGTTTCTCTGGGGCATAACGGGCAAGCTGCTTTCTCTAGTTGAGCCCTCCTGTAAGTCAACAATTGTTAATAAAGTAAGGATTACCTTTTAGGAATTAAACTGCCTCCTCAGTAACCAGCCACAAATAATGTTGTTGTAATTCTCAGCATTCCTGTGGGTAACTCTTTCCCTGAAGCACTGGCCTTAACTTAGTAAGCTGGGGAAGCTTAGTGGATTTCTTAGCTCCTCCAACCATTTGAGAATTTCCTTGGCACCCAACATATAACCGTTGAAAACAAATTTCACTATTGGTTAGGAGCCAAGAGTCTCATTAAGGTGAGATTTGAAAGTTTTTAACCTACCAGGGGCTTAAAAAGCAGAGTAGGTGAGTTTGAAGTTCCTTAACTCTTTCTGTTGAAAAGCACTTAAGAGTTGAGCTCTAGGGTCAGGTGAGGCTGAATTTGAGTCCTGGTTCTGCCACTTCCTAGCTGCCTGACGTGAATGAGTTATTTAGCTGTCCGGGACTCTGTTTTCCCTTTCTAAAATGGGCGTGATAATTGTTCCTTCCTCATCCAGTTACTATTACTATTTTATTGTGGTAAAAAATATATATAACCAAATATTTGCCAATTCAATATTTTTTTACATATACAGTTCAGTGACACTGGGTATAACGTTCATCGTGCTGTGCAGCCATTGCCACTGTCTGTTTCCAGATTCTTCACCACCATTAACAGAAACTCAGTTCCCCTAAGCTAAGACTCTCTTTTTTCCAGAGCTCTCCCTCCTGGTAACCACTAATAAACTTTGGTCTCTCTGTATTTGCCTGTTTCATATAAGTGAGATCATAAAATATGTGCCATCTTGTGACTGACTTAGTTAAACCAGCATAATGTGTTCAGGGTCCATCCATGTTGTAGCATGTATCAGGACCTCATTTCTCTTTAAGGCTGAATAGTATTCCACTGTATGTGTATACCACATTTCGTTTATCCATTCATCTGTTGGTGGACACTTTGGTTGTTTCTACCTTTTGGCTATTTGTGACGTGGTAGGATTTTGGAATCATGCTGGCAAAGCACGTAGTATAGAATCTGGCAAAGGTAAGTGCTCGGGAAATCCTAGGTTTGTTACTGTTACTAATCACAATCAGGACACTCCTTAACATCCAGTGGGGTGTTGCGTCTGACCTTACAGTAGATAGCTAATGGTTTGTCCAATGGCAGATACTGTCTGTTTTGCCATCCAGGGCAGAGTTGTTTGGGGAAATCAGCTCACCTGGCATGAAGGCGACAAAGATTGATGGTGCGTAAAGTACACCTAGGTCACATCTCAGATGTTGGGATTTCCCTGCATCTCTCTTGGGTTTGTGACTTGAGAGTTGGGGATAGTTTCTCAAATGTGCTCAAAGATGTTCAGATGGAGAGAAGTGGGAGGTTTTTACTGAGGCATAAAGCTGCACCCTCTTCTGGAGATAATTTGACCTTAGAGATAATGCAGTTAACTGGGCACCCAGAGTGTGGCCCTGAAAACAACCTACTTTTCCATCCTGGGGTTGGAGTTACATAACCACCACCCTGTAAAGACCCAGGATGTTTGCTCATGGCCTTTGCTGTCAGTCTCTTCCCCCACCTCAGCCCCTAGCAACCACTATGATGGCCATGTCTTTAAGACTTCACTTAGGTTCAAAAGAGCCTAGGTCTTAAACTTCTCTAGAAAACATGACCTGTCACCTCCTACATTTGCAAGGGAGCTCTGGTGGCATAGTGGTTAAGAGCTACGGCTGCTAACTAAAAGGTCGACAGTTTCATTTCACCAGCTGCTCCTTGAAAACCCTATGGGGCGGTTCTACTCTGTCCTATAGGGTCACTATGAGTCAGAATAGACTCAATGGCAATGGGTTTGGTTTTTTGCTTTTTATATTTGTAAGTCATCATGAACTTTTGCAAGATTCTATGTTTTCAGCTCCCAAGGGAGAAGCCTGGACCAGCCAGGGAGCCTCAGCCCCTTCATCTGTCCACTCATTTAGCAGCGGGCCCCTGAACTGCTCTCTGGAGGAGCCATGAGCATGTGCTATGGCTGGATACAAAAGTTCTCAGACAGGTTCTCAGCTGTTCCAGGAGCCATCACTTGGTTGAGGAAATATGACATAGACAGATAAAAGTTAATTAAGGATACAGTTACCCAGCAAACAAGGCAGAAATGTCGCAAGGTGGTGTCACATTATTGTTTTTGCTGAGCAATTGGTACGATGAGTGAGGGGTACTCAGAGGAGAGAGAGGTCAGCAAGGGCTTCAGAAGACAGGACCTTGTCGGCCCTGCCTGCTGCTCAGGCCCCATCTTCCATGCTCCTGCCTCCTTGGAGCTCAGAGCCCTCTACCTGGAAGCAGCTGTCCCCTTCCTTGGCTCTCAACATGTGATTTCTTGCCATCCACCCCTCTTTTTTTGTTTTTTTGATTTTCACTGTTGCCTTGTATTCTCTAGATTTATGCATGCTGGCCTGTAACCCTACTAGACTCATTACAAACAGAGCCCTTGACTGATCGATCTTTCTGTACCCTCCTAAGGAGCCCTGGTGACACAGTAGTTAAGTGCTTGGTTGCTAACTGAAAGGTCAGTGGTTGAAACCTACCAGTGGCTCTGAGGGAGAAAAATGTGGCAGGCTGCTTCCATAAAGATTAACAACAACAACAACAAAAAACCCAAACCCATTGCCATGTAGTCAATTCCAACTCATAGTGACCCTATAGGACAGAGTAGAACTGCCCCATAGGGCTTCCAAGGAGCGACTGGTAGATTCGAACTGCCAACCTTTTGGTTAGCAGCTGAGCTCTTAACCACCGTGCCACCAGGACTCCTTGGAAAGCCTGTGGGGCAGTTCTACTCTGTCCTACAAGGTCGCTGTGAGTAGGAATTGACTTGACGTCACACAGCGACAGTATAGCCTTGTAGTACTTGGTAACAGTGTCTTGTGCAAAGCATGTGTTGGCTGAATAACTGAGTTGGGCATTATGGGGAAAGCAGTGAGAGAGAGAATTCCTGGTCAGAACAAAGGGATATAATGGGAAGACGCTTGAGCTGCTGCCATTGTTTATACTCAAACTACCTTACTGTCTTTCTATTAAGAATTACAGTACAGCCCCTCCTTCTCTCTCCCTTCCCTCTGGGGACCACCAGGCGCCACGCTTCGAACGCAAAAAATGGGAAAGAAACAGAATGGGAAGAGTAAAAAAGTCGAAAAGGCAGAACTTGAAGAATTTGTGGTAGAAAAAGTGCTGGACCGACATGTAGTGACCGGGAAGGTGCAGTATTTGCTGAAGTGGAAGGGGTTTACCGATGCTGACAATACTTGGGAACCTGAAGAAAATTTAGTTTGTCTGGAATTAATTGAAGCATTTCTTAATTCTCAAAAAGCGGTTAAAGAAAAACATGGTTCCAAAAGAAAATCTTTATATGACAATGAACCTGATGACAGCAAATCAAAGAAGAAAAGAGACGCTGCTGTCACACCAAGAGGCTTTGCCAGAGGTCTTGATCCTGAACGAATAATTGACGCCATGGACACCAGTGGAGAATTACTGTTTCTCATGAAGTGGAAAGACTCAGATGAGGCTGACTTGGTGCTGGCAAAAGAGGCAAACGTGAAGTGCCCTCAAATTGTAATTGCCTTTTATGAAGAGAGGCTAACTTGGCATTCTTGTCCAGGAGATGAAGCTCAGTAATTGTGTTGCTTTTTGATATATCTTTATATGTACATAAAGTCTGGATCTTGGTTTTTTGATTTATTAGTGTGAAGAATAACTATATTCTAATGGAAATCAAGTTTAATGTGTTTGTTTTGAAGTACTATTGGGGGAGTTGTGGGTTTTTTTGTTGTTTTTTGGTTGCATCAATAGCACTGGTTACTTTGAACAAATAAATAAAAACTTTCTGTAGTTTCTTCATTTATCAGAAAAGAACATTGGATACTATGGTATATTATTTCCTCTGCGTTAGAGAAGAGCTTTTCTAAATACTGGAAAAATTTACATAGCCGGTACTGAACCAGAACTTGTGTTTAACCCATATGTATTCCTAAGGACCATTCTGGGTTTTTTGATTCTTTGTTATTTGCATGTGTGTATACATAAATACATATATAAATTTTATTTTATTTTATTTACATTCACCAAAAGCAAAGAATTCTAAACAAAACGGTGTTTCAGAGCCACGGGTAAGCAGGTTGTTTCAGGGATGCTATCATTCTGAGCAACTCAAGAAATAGACCACCTCAAGTTAAACTGAAAAAAGTTTTGAAAGCATAGCTTTCAAATCAAGTAAGTGATCCCGTAATTAATTGGACAATTTAAAACATCCATATCAAAAATCCATATCTTTATAGTCATATAAACAAAACCGTTTATTTGCAAAATTCCCTGAGAGGAAAATCTTATCACTGCTAAAAACCTCCCTGCTCAGATGAGAAAACTAGACAAATACTAGTATGTTTTAGTTAGCCAAGCAAGGTGTAGTTAAACGGGCAGTTGTTCCTTCTGGAGAGCCGTTCCTTGAGGGAGAGTTGAAATCCCTGTGCTGTGTCGACTAAAAGGTCGGGATTCGTGGGTCACCTAAGACCTTGGTGGTGACAGCCTGCTGAGATGGTTAGAGGTGCTGCAGTTGAGGACGTGCTGGCATAAATGGGTGAACAAACTTCATAATCTAACCTGCTGACCTGCGTGTTTATCTTTACCTCAACCTATTCTTTACGTGTAGGTTCAGTCTTCTCAGTACGTGGGTTACTGGTTCAGCTGAAGCCAAGAAAAACAGCTGTGTAGTAATGAGAATGTTAATCCAATTGTACTTTGTTTATTGTAAATACTGGTGAACAGTGGTCAATAAATAGTTTTATATTTTAAAAAAAAGGATTATAGTTCCAAAGAGAAGTGAGTTTTGGAGTGTTGGAAATTAAAGAGCATTGATTTACATGAAATTGATTATAAGACCTTAATTGCCTATCGCTGGTTACACCCCCGCCCCCGCCAACACACATACTCTTTAGTTTCTGTCTCCGTGCGTCAGCTGCTTCTTAGAGCAAGATTGACCTAGGAGTCAGTTCTCATTTTCCAGCTGTTCTATTTACTTGGGAGAAGAGGCAGAAGAACCTTGAGAGAGGCCATGTCGGCACTCCGTGTCCGGCGAGCCGCGTGAACCGATGCTCTCGTACTCGCGTGGGACGCTCCCGTGGATGAAATCAGACCGCCCGCCATACACAGCCTGCTTTCCTTTTCGTTAACCTCATCTCCTCCAGGATCTCCTCCAGGGAAACCTAAACAGCATACAGTTCCCTTCTGCTCTGTGAGCTGTGGCTTTGTGGACTCTCGCCACATCCCCAAATCCCCCTCCCCAGCCTCCTGTGCCCCTTTGCCGTCTTCATTAGAGAAGCTGTGAACTACCATTGCCCTCGAACACCTCCCCTGAGCAGAAGCCAGACGACCCCTCCTCGTTCTTAGCTGCTGCGGAGTCAGCCCCTGACTCGTGGCAAGTCCGCGATAGAGCAGAACTGCCACGTAGGGTTTTCCTGGCTGTGATCTTTATGGAAGCAGTTTGCCAGGCCTTTTATTCCGTGGGGCCAGTGGGTGGGTTTGAACCGCCAACCTTTGGATTAGCAGCCTGTCACAAACTCTTTGCTCCACCTAGGCTCGTCAACATCTAGAAAGCAGTTAAAACAGAACCCCTTTATCTACCTGTCTGTGATGGCTAACTTTTCAAGGAGGTTGGAATTTGACCCCTTCCTGCCTAGCCTGAACATGGTACACATGGGGGAGAAGATGTCAGAGAGAGAGCACATAATCCAGGCTGTGTGACTTTGGGCATTTACTGTACCTCTCTGTGCTAAGTTTCTTCATCTGTAACAGCAGATTGATGCTTTCCCTGTCAGTCTTATGGGTTGAAATGTGAAAAGCACTTACACAGATGTAAGGTGTTGATTATGGTGGTAAAGTACTGTGAGGACCTTGGGAAAACGTCATTAGTGCCTTTTTATGATCTCCCCAAGTATTTATTGGAATCAGTTTTCAGGGCTATTTCATCCAGTCAATTTCCAACAGCAGTGTAATGTCTGTTCTGTTTAAAATTAGGGCAGGGCATTAGGGACATCAAGTTAAAGTCACAGTGAGACATCACTACCCAGCTGTTAGAACAGCTAAAATAAAAGAGTGACTACTCCAGATGCTGGTGAGGATGAGGGGAAGCTGACCACTCATACATTGCTGGTGGAGTGTAAAACAGTACAGCTGTTCTGGGAAACTGTTGAGCCGTTTCTTGTCAAACTAAACGTGCAGTTACCTATCACCCAGTGATCGTGTTCTTGGGCGTTTATCCCAGAGAAATAGAAACTTTCGTTCAGACAAAAATGTGTACAGTAATGTTTATAGCAGCTTTATTCGTAACAGCCAAAAGCTGGAAGCAACTCGGATGTCCTTCAGTCAGTGAGTGGTTAAATAGACTGGTCCTCTCGTACCCTGGAACACTACTCAGCAATAAAAAGGGGCAACTGTTGACACAGCGACTTGGATGGGCCTCCAGGGAGTTATGCTCAGTGAGAAAAGCCAGCTCCCAAAGGTTACTATATGAGTGTGTTTAAGTAACCTTGAAACGATAGGAATTACAGAAACGGAGAGTATAGATTGGTGGTTGCCAGGGGTTAGGAGCAAATAGGAACAAGGAGGTGGTAGGGGAAAGGGAGGCTGGAAGGAGCTGGGTGTGGTTACAAAAGAGTAACCAAAGAGATACTCGTGGTGATGGAACTGCTCAGTATTTGACTGTAGTGGTGGATACCTGAACCTACACGTACGATAAAATTGCATAGAACTAAATACACACACGTACACAAATGAGTACAATTAAAACTAAGGAAGTGTGAACAAGACGAGTGGACCGTGGCCATGTCGGTGTCCTGACTGTGATACTGTGCTACATAGGTTCGTAAATGTGACCGTTGGAGAAGACTGCAGTGGATACTTAGGACCTCTCTGGACTTTTCTTACAAGTGCGTGTTAGTCTACAATGATCTCACAATAAAAATTAAAAAAATAAGAAATAATCATGCCAGCGTTCACAGCCAGGGCTGTCAGAATCCATTTCATTACTGGGAAATTGATGCTACTGATGTTTGTTAGAATTGGGAAACTGTGTTATATTGTTTTCATATTTCCCCCAGCTATCATGTTGCCTGCAGAGCAGGAGGAGGGCTGGGAGTATGAACAGAGCACCCTGCAACTACACATGAAACCAAGAGGTGGATTTGGGTGGGTCGGCCTCCTTATTAAGATTCAGTCCTGTCTTTCTGGACCACGGGGTCCGGAAAATAGCACAGCAGCCTACCTCAAAGCAAGGGTGGAGAATAGAAATGGGTCAGGCTCTAAGGACTGTCATTTCTGGCCCAGGGGGTTATATCTGAATTTAGCCTCTGGTCGTGTAGCCTTGGCCATGAACAACTTGAGTTTGCGACTCTGCTGAGATGGACGGGTGAGGCCACCTGTAAGCACTGTTGGCAGGCATGCAGGAAACAGCCCAGGATAGCCAGATTATTGGCGGACTGCTTCTCTGGAGACATCAGCCAGCAGCCAAGGCTTGTTCTTCATCTTCCTGGGAGGTGGCAGGCTCTTTTGGGGAAGACTTTCCTTCTAGAGAGCGTGTGCTTTAATTGTAAAGTCAGGAGACCTCGGTGCATGATGACTCTCTTTTCTTTGAAGTTGTAGGACAGTCTCACCTGGGCGGCAACATTGAGGATCAAGAGATTGTCACCAACCCGCCGGACATTTGCCAAGTCGTAGAGGTGACCACTGAAAGTGATGAGCAGCCAGTCAGCATGAGCGAGCTCTACCCTCTGCAGATATCCCCTGTGTCTTCCTACGCAGGTAAGCCAGCAGAAGGAGATCTCTGAACTGAGCCAGGAACGAGCAAGGCTGCTCCTTTAGTCTAGAGCCAGTGGCTTCACCACACAGCAAGGAATCTCTCCTCTGTCTTAGGGGTTATTCTTGATGGAATTATTCTTGCTTTAATTTCCTGGACCAATATCTTGTTGCACTCTTTTGTTCCCAGTTAAAAAATATGGTTACAGCATTTCTTTACTCGATCACATAGCACTTCTGTGCATGACTAACAAATATTAAGATTTCTTTTGGGGAAGCAGTTAGAGTCTACTTTATTTTCACTGCAAGTATTCAGAAATCCTGCAGGGTGTTTTTAATGGCATTTGTCCAAGCTGGATAGGGGCTTAGAGGTCATCCTTCCAGTGCCTTTAGTTTTAGAAGTGAAGTGATTTGCCCAAATCCACACAGTCAATAAGTGTTTGGGCCAGGACTTGAACCCAGTCTTCAGACTCGAAGCTCATTGCTGGATCTAGCCTGTTCCATCAAGTCTACGTGCCACTTCCATGTATTTTCTCCTTTCTGTGTAGCACAGCTTCTCAGGAGGCCAGGTGTCTGAGCTCATTTCTTTTTCCCCAGGGAATAGCCGTATAGTTTCCAGAATTGGTCTAGATACTGTGAAAGCATTAGAAACAGATTCTGTTGTTTCTTCCATCCTTACAGAATAAAGTGATGGCTCATTTTTCCCATCAATGTCACATCATCTCACACTCACTTCCTGATGATCTCCACTTAATTTTGAGGACTCTTGCATAATTGCCATTGTTGTGTGCCATTGAGTCGATTCTGACTCATAGTGACCCTATAGGACAGAATAGAGCTGCCCTGTAGGGTTTCCAAGGAGCTGGTGGGAGATTTGAACTGCCGACCTTTTGGTTAGCAGCCAAGCTCTTAATCACCGTGCCAGCAGGGCTCTTCTTTCATAATTAGGAAATATAAATTCTAAGTCATGTTATTGCTTTCAAATATTAAAAATAAAAAAAAAGCAGAGGCCCTATCATGGGTGATTACTGTCAGGAGTCCCTGGTGGTGCAGCGGTTAATGCTATCAAGCTGCTAACTGAAGGCTGGAAGTTCAAGCCTACGCACAGGCACTTTGGAGAAAAAATCAGATGATCTACTTCCAGAGACTCAGCCATCGCAAACCCTATGGATATATGTGTGTGTATGTGTGTGTGTGATACATATAACTAAACGTGTGTATAGACACGTGTGTGTGCGTGCATATATGCATGCACATGTACATATATAATACATATATTATAACTGATACTCCTTAGATTGGTTATACCAAACACCTCATGGGATTAGCCTGGGTTTGAAGCCTTAGGACCGTAGTCTCTTGGGACAACTCAGTCAACTGGCATAATTCATAAAGTTTATTTTCTGCATCCTAGCTTGGTAAGTAGTGTCTGGGTTTTTAAAAGCTTATGAGAGGCCATCTAAGAACCAGCTGTTGGCCTCTTCTCATCTGGAGCAAAAGAAAAGGAAGGAAACCAAAGACTAAGAGGAGAAACTAGCCTGTAGGACTAAAGTCTACATGAACCCACAGTCTCATCTGCCTGGAGATCAGAAGAACTAGTTGCTGTCCAGCTACTACTCACAACCATTATGATCAGGGCCACAGTAGATGGAGAGAGAAGGGGGGGAAATGTGAAATAGAACTTAAAATCTTTAAAAGCCCAGATGTACTGGACTGGTTGAGACTAGAGGACTACCTGAAACTGTTGCCCTGAACCATAAACCTTGAACTGCAACTACCTCAAAGTCACCTTTTAGCTAAATAACTGATCAGCTCATAAAATACAGAAAATTACCAGTGAGTACTGCATACCTTTAAAAAATCATCTGTATGAGACGTAAGACCAATGGTTAACAGTTACTCTAAAGCAAAGATGAAAGGGTAAGGGGACAGGAAAACCACATCACTGGAAACGAAACATCTAGAATTAATTAGAATGTTGACACATTGTGAAAAATATAACCAGTGTCACCAATTTGTATAGTAATTGTTAAATGGGAACCAATTTGCTGTGTAAATTTTCACTGAGAACATAATAAAATACCTTTTTTTTTTTAAAAAAAAAGACAACCCTATGGAGCACAGTTCCCCATAAGTGGGAATCGACTTGACAGCAACTGGTAGAGTTGGCTCTGGTGACTGGTTCAGGGATTCTTCCCAGGGTCCTTTTTATGCTGCCAGGTGGAGTGTTACCCAGTTAGGGCGACACCTCCCTGACTGGTATAAAGTCAGCGTTAGAATTTGATTGACTCAAGTGGCCAGTTGTTTGTGAATTAGCAGCCACTAAACTAACGTAATATTTCCTGAACCCCAACTTTCCTTTATCCTAGGAAAATGAGAACAGACCTCGGCTACAAGTAGCTTATAATCTGTCAAACAGAATGGGCTTGTCAGTGCGTACGTATTCATCAACCGTATTTTGAACTCCTACGTGTGCCAGGTCCTTTGCCAGCCCCCAGGAATAGCTACAATTCGTTGCATGCTTCTTGTACCCTGGGAACTGTGCTAAGTGCTTGATAGCAATTGACTTGTTTAATTCTCGTGAGAATAACCCTTTCAGCGTGGGCACCAATATTACCCACTCTTTAAAACTGAGGACTCCAAGCCAAAGCAGTGTGTTGAAGGACAAGCAGCTGGTAGCACAGATAGACCCTCTTCTTCAGCCCCCGGCTGTCATGCTGCCCGGGAGACTGCACCAGGCTTGGCCACTCACAGCACTTGCTTGCATGTGGTCTCATTTGATTTTCACAAGGATTCACCAAAGGAGACAGAATATTTCTGCCTTCATTTTACAGTTGAGAAAACTGCAGCTTGAAACACTAAGCCGCTTTGTCTGTGTTTACACAACTATGGCTAAAAATCCGTGACTCTTGCACATCATGCTGTACCAGGCATTATTAGACCCCATGCACTTTTTTTTTTTTAAGGCTTGGGGCTTTAGAATAGACTTTTCTGTTTGTCTGTTGTAGGATTTTCTGTCTTCTTGGAGATTTTTGAAGGACCTCTTCTTGCTGTCCTGCCAGCCGTGGCGTTTTGCTTTAGTAGAAGAATCCCGAGAATAGCTGCTCCATGTTGAGAGAAATGAAAATCTCCTTACCCCTTTCAGGGCGTTTGCACGGATTTGAAGAGAAGGATTTTAGTTCCAGGATGGCAGGAGGCAGAAGGTTTTGTTGGAACCTGGCTTGTCAGCTCACCCTCTAGTTCTTTCAGTTGTTTTCATTGTCTGGGTTCTGGAGAGAGGTGTATTGGATGAAGCCAAAATGTCATTAACACTGCTTTTCTAGAGCTTACAAACAAAAACTTTATCTGTTACGGACCATGGCTAGTTTAAGTCCTTCAGTCAGTGTGTTAGCAATCTAGTATTGCTTTAACAGAAATACCACAAGTGGATGGCTTTAACAGACAGAAATTTATTCTCTCAGAGTTTAGGAGGCTGTCTAAATTCAGGAGAAGGCTTTCTCTCTGTCATCTCTGGAGGAAGGTCCTTGTCTCTTCAGCTTCTGCTTCCTGGTTCCTTGGAGGTCTCCGTGTGGGTTGGCATCAATGCCCCCCGCCCCCCATTTGTTTTCTTGCTTGCTTGTTTAATCTCTTTATATCTCAAAAGAGATTGATTTAGGATATACCCTGCACTGATCTTGCCTCATTAACATAACAAACAAAACCCATTCCCAAATGGGATTATAACCACAGGCATAGAGGTTAGGATTTACAGCACATATTTTGGGAGGGCACAATTCAGTCCATAATAGTAATTTTTTAGCATGCTGCTAGGAAAGACAGTTTTCTGGTTGTATTCACCTTTCTTACTTTATATTCCCAAACCGAATAGTCTGTTTGCCTGTTTTTCATGACAGGGTTCCCTTGTGTGACTCTGAAGAACTGCGGCCTCCTCTAACCACCCCCACTTACCTCCCTGCTCAGAAAACTGGTATTTGGGAGCTGTCCTTTGCTGTTTTTTCCCCTACTGATCACTAAATATTATTCCGGTAGTATCTTAAAACCACATTCAGCTTGCAAGTCTGTCTTCTCTTCTTTGTTTTAAATATTATGATGAGAAACAAGAAAAGCAGTTTCTTTGAATGGAAGTCCTTACGTTGGATGTTTTAAGACAGCATGGAATTCTAGTATGATTTTGTAAACTTTGGTGCTGGGGCAGCATCCCCCAAAGCCCACCCTTGGGAAGCTCTTTAAATAAATAACGAGTTGCATGGAGTCCGTTCTAACTCATGGTGACCTCGTGTGTGTCAGAGTAGAACTGTGCTCATAGGGTTTCAGTGGCTGTGATCTTTTGGAAATCGATTGCCAGGCCTGTCTTCCAAGGTGACTCTGGGTGGACTGGATCCACCAACATTTCGGTTAGCACTGAGCACATTAATAGTGTGGGCCACCCCGAGACTCCCTCAGGAAGCTCTAGAAGACAGTCATTCATTTTATTTTTAAAGGGCTACAGTCAGGTGGCCTCTTAGAAAGTTTTTGAAGGCTTAGTGAAAGAAAGCCATAATAGGATTTCTTTTGGGGGACGTGAGAGGGGGTTGGGGAATAAGTTCGCGAGAAAGGTATAATACCATGGAGGAACTGCTTATGGCAGAGAGAATGGAGAGCGCCTGCTGACCAGCAAGGCCAGTAAAGCCTTTGGATCCCTATGGAAACCACAGCAGGCTTGTACACTTTTGGGTGGGGCAAAGATAGAATTGCTTTAAGATTAAAAGGACTCTGATCTGAACCTTTTAATTAAGCCTCTTAGTAAAAGTAATTGAGGAAATGCTGGATGGAAAGAAATCCTTGTCATCTATTTACTAAAACTTGAACCAGATCTTTCTGAAAAATGTTACTAGGATATTAGAGCGTAAAAAGGCTTTAAGACAAAAGTTATTGCCTTCCTTCCCATAATGTTCCTGAGATGGCTCGACACTATGTATTCTCAAAACCAAAAGCTAGTTGTCTTAGAGTCGATTCCGACTCATGGCAACTATGAGTAGAACTGTACTCCATAGGGTTTTCAATGGTTGATTTTTCAGAAGTGATTGCCAGGCCTTCCTTATGAGCCTCCTCTGGGTAGACTGGAACCTCTGACCCTCGGTTAGCAGCAGAGTGCGTTTATCATTTGCACTGCCCAGCAGCTCTGTGTATCCTCAGGGAACCTGATACAGTGCATGAGCCTAAGGAGACCACGATCCTCGATGTGCACTGCCCAGCGCCTCTGTGTATCCTCAGGGAACCTGATACAGTGCATGAGCCTAAGGAGACCACGATCCTCGGTGTGCACTGCCCAGCGGCTCTGTGTATCCTCAGGGCAGCTGATACAGTACGTGAGCCTAAGGGAGACCACGATCCTCGGTGTGCACTGCCCAGTGTCTCTGTGTATCCTCAGGGCAGCTGATACAGTACGTGAGCCTAAGGAGACCACGATCCTCGGTGTGCACTGCCCAGCGTCTCTGTGTATCCTCAGGGAAGCTGATACAGTGCGTGAGCCTAAGGAGACCACGATCCTCAGTGTGCACTGCCCAGCATCTCTGTGTATCCTCAGGGAACCTGATACAGTGCATGAGCCTAAGGAGACCACGATCCTCGATGTGCACTGCCCAGCAGCTCTGTGTATCCTCAGGGAAGCTGATACAGTGCGTGACCCTAAGGAGACCACGATCCTCGATGTGCACTGCCCAGCGCCTCTGTGTATCCTCAGGGCAGCTGATAACAGTGCGTGAGCCTAAGGAGACCACGATCATCGATGTGCACTGCCCAGCAGCTCTGTGTATCCTCAGGGAAGCTGATACAGTCGTGAGCCTAAGGAGACCACGATCCTCGGTGTGCACTGCCCAGCGTCTCTGTGTATCCTCAGGGCAGCTGATACAGTACGTGAGCCTAAGGAGACCACGATCCTCGATGTGCACTGCCCAGCGTCTCTGTGTATCCTCAGGGAAGCTGATACAGTCGTGAACCTAAGGAGACCACGATCCTCGGTGTGCACTGCCCAGCGTCTCTGTGTATCCTCAGGGCAGCTGATACAGTACGTGAGCCTAAGGAGACCACGATCCTCGGTGTGCACTGCCCAGCGTCTCTGTGTATCCTCAGGGCAGCTGATACAGTACGTGAGCCTAAGGAGACCACGATCCTCGATGTGCACTGCCCAGCGTCTCTGTGTATCCTCAGGGAAGCTGATACAGTCGTGAACCTAAGGAGACCACGATCCTCGGTGTGCACTGCCCAGCGTCTCTGTGTATCCTCAGGGCAGCTGATACAGTACGTGAGCCTAAGGAGACCACGATCCTCGGTGTGCACTGCCCAGCGTCTCTGTGTATCCTCAGGGAAGCTGATACAGTACGTGAGCCTAAGGAGACCACGATCCTCGATGTGCACTGCCCAGCGTCTCTGTGTATCCTCAGGGAAGCTGATACAGTACGTGAGCCTAAGGAGACCACGATCCTCGGTGTGCACTGCCCAGCGTCTCTGTGTATCCTCAGGGCAGCTGATACAGTACGTGAGCCTAAGGAGACCACGATCCTCGATGTGCACTGCCCAGCGCCTCTGTGTATCCTCAGGGAAGCTGATACAGTGCGTGAGCCTAAGGAGACCACGATCCTCGGTGTGCACTGCCCAGCGTCTCTGTGTATCCTCAGGGAAGCTGATACAGTACGTGAGCCTAAGGAGACCACGATCCTCGATGTGCACTGCCCAGCGTCTCTGTGTATCCTCAGGGAAGCTGATACAGTCGTGAACCTAAGGAGACCACGATCCTCGGTGTGCACTGCCCAGCGTCTCTGTGTATCCTCAGGGCAGCTGATACAGTACGTGAGCCTAAGGAGACCACGATCCTCGGTGTGCACTGCCCAGCGTCTCTGTGTATCCTCAGGGAAGCTGATACAGTGCGTGAGCCTAAGGAGATCGTGATCCTCGGTGTGCACTGCCCAGCGTCTCTGTGTATCCTCAGGGAAGCTGATACAGTGCGTGAACCTAAGGAGACCATGATCCTCGATGTGCACTGCCCAGCGGCTCTGTGTATCCTCAGGGAAGCTGATACAGTGCGTGAGCCTAAGGAGATCGTGATCCTCGATGTGGGTACTGGAAGATGAAACCTTTGAGGTCTTCTAATCCAGATCTGCCCCTTCCCTCTCACCCCAGTTACTTTCAGGGAAACTGAGACCAGAAAGATTAAGTGAATTGCTCAGGATTATGGACTTCTTACTCACTCTGTAGCTACAAATTCCCAGCTTATTTAAACTGTGCTGATGAAGCTACGCCAGATTTTTTATTCTATTGTATTCAAAGTGCATTTTTAAACATCCAAAATAATCAAAACGGAAATATTTCTTGATTGAAAATGAAATAATGTCTCATGTTGATATTTCGCAGTAACTGACCCAGAAGTAGGCACTGCGGTGACCTCATTTGCCGTATATGTTATGACAAAAGTGACAATGGCGAAGTAAAACTACGAAAACGGAGGACAGTGGCCTTGAGTACACCTCCCGCCATCTGGTCGTGGCTGTGAGAGCCACTCTTGCTCCAGCGGACGTGTCTTGGGCCCTCAGGTGGAAGCTTTGCTCCAGCGGACGTGTCTTGGGCCCTCAGGTGGAAGCTTTGAGCGTCTCCTGCTCCTAGGCTGAAGGCACTCAAGGCCACTGAGATTCTAGTTCAGAAGTAGGAGCCCTGAGGCACAAACAGTTAAGCACCCAACTGTTAATCAAAAGGTTGGTGGTTCGAATCCACTCAGAGGCCCGTTGGAAGATCTGCTTCTGAAAAAAACAGCCACTGAAAGCCCTGCAGAGCACAGTTCTACTCTGACACACATGAGGTCGACAGGAGTCGGGGTCAACTCAACAACAACTGTTTTTTTGTTTGTTTTTTTTTTTTGGCTTTTCTTTCTTTTTTGGTTTAGTTCAGAAGTAGCTAATCTTCAAAACTACATATGCTCTTGAGCTAACATTTATTAATGTCAGTTTAAACCATAACTTCAAAACATGTGTATTGTCTGAAACTTTCTTTGAGCTGAAAAGTGGGTATTAAAGGAAATTAAGGTTCTGATTGTGGTCTTACCAAGGAATCTTACTGAAGGTCTGACTTCCAGCCCCTCCGTGCAGTGCCACCTGGACTGCGATGGAGCCTAGACCCTGGTGTTTTCCTCCAGCAAGCGCGTGCCTGTGGCATCTGTGTATATGAAGAGGAGAGGAACAAAGATGATGGTGTTTATGCAGGATAATTAGGAGTGAAGGGGCCTGGCCATGTATGGAAGGAAGAGAAACCTTGGCTTTGGAGCACAAAGAAAGCTAAGCATAAAAATAGAAAGGGGATCTTGAGATTGCGTCAGAGGCTGGTGGAGCAGGAGCCTTATGGAGGCAGAGGCCCTGCGTTCAGCACCGGAGGCCCTGGGATCTGAAGTGCAGTTTTGTTTTCTCCCCACTCTGCTGACTCAGTTACTAACTTTGGCAAGTTTCTCTACATCTCTGTTCCTCATTTTTCTTTATAGGAGTGGCAGTGCTGATTCCTGCCTCTTCAGGATACTGAGCTAGTGTGAGGGCTAGTGTGAAGAGGAGAATGTTCTTTTTTGCTGCTTTTAATTTGTTTTTGTGTGTAAACCTTTCTTGTGCTTAGTGTTGTCAGCTTGTCTCGATGGCTGCGCTGTCAGCCGAGGCTGAAGCCTTCTTTGGGCATTTGCTGCTCCCAGCTGGAGATGCTTTTGGGAAACGTGAGCTCAGGCCCTGGGAGTGTAGAGGCCTGTTCTCTAATTACTCATGGTCAGCCTTTGGCTGTGAAACCACTGGAGGCAGTGATCGAGAAAGGTGCAGGATGGCTCTGGGGTGGGACCATGTAGTCACCATTCTTTTTCTTTGTTTAAGAAATGAGCCTGTGGCATAGCTTGTTGGCTTTTTCTTTAGCCTTTAATTTATGCAGAGCCCGGTCTGTGGCTGATGTTCTGTGTGGTAGGGAGGGCTCCGCCTGGGCTGAGAGACGTCTGTCCCAGCTCTGCCACCAGCAAGATGTGAACCTGAAGGCCAGTCCCTCAGTGGGGCCAGGGTAGAAGGCACCAGAGTGTCGGAGCTCCCCTGCACAGTGGGGGGATTGTGGTATCTGCCACTGAGGACCCTCCCAGGGCTGAATAAGACTTGCATGCGCAGCAGCCCATGCGTCCCAGGCTCACAGCACATCATAAACAGCCTTATAAGGTATCTCGTTAGGCCTCGTCTGTACAATGAATGACCCAGATTAAGTGATCTCTTTGGAGCCCTGGTAGCACAGTGGCTGTACTATGGCTGCAAACCAAAAGATCAGCGGTTTGAATCCACCAGCTGCTACTTGGAAACACTATGGGGCCATTCTACTCTGATCTATAGGGTCGCCGTGAGTCTGAATCGACTTGACAGCAAAAGGTTTAAGGGTGTACTTGTTTCTGAAATGCTCCCCTTTGTTCATCATTTTTCGATGGCCTTGTCAACACTGAAAAACTGCGCACCATTCGTTTTTTGTACTTCAAAAAAAATTAAAATGTTTTTACTTTAAAAAAAATTATTACATTTCCCCCCAAAATAAAAAAACAAAATCCATTGCCGCCAATTTGATTCCAGCTGATAGCAACCCTATAGGACAGAGTAGAACTGCCCCACAGGGTTTTCAAGAAGCAGGTGGTGGGTTCAAATTGCCGACCTTTTCGTTAGCAGCCGAGCTCTGAACCACTGCGCCACTCCATTACATGTACAGGTGACACGTAATCACTCTCTCTTGATTTGACTCTCTTCATCCAGCCTGTTGTACTATCTAATATTGAAAGCGCTGATGAGCTTAGGATAGAAAGGACATTGTTGTGGGGCAGTTCTGCTCTGTTGTATGGGGTCGCTGTGAGTGGGAATCGACTTGACAGCAGTGGGTTTGGTAGTTTTGGGTTGTCTGTCATTCTTTGGTGCCATCAAGTCAATTCCAACTCAAAGCAAACACGCGACAGAGTGGAGCGGCCCCATAGGGTTTTCTAGGCTGGGTGGGCTCAAACCACTGACCTTTTGATGAGGAGCCGAGCACTTAATCTTTGCACCACCAGAGCTCCTTGTAAGGGACGTAGGAATGTGTATTTTAATATGTTTTGTGTGGCAACATTTCTTGGGTGTCTAACTAACATTTATTTATTGTCTGCTGTGTGCGTGCCCTGTGCTGGATGTGAGCACTACACCCTTTCATTTATGCATCAAATAGTCCTCTTAGGAAGGTATCACCAGCCCCATTTTACAGGGGGCTGCAGCTCACTGAGGCTGAGTGTCTCACAACTGATGGAAGCTGAGTCACTGACTGGCTGTGAAACACTGTCACCACAAACTTAGTGGCTGAAAATGATGTATCTGTGCCATCCCTCCGTGGCAGAAAGACATGGTGATCTGCTCCCATAAAAATTATAGCCTAGAAAACCCTATGGGGCCGCTCTACTCTGTCACATGCGTTTGCTTTGAGTTGGAATTGACTCGATGGCACCTAAGAATGACAACCCCAAACTACCAAACCCACTGCCGTCGAGCCGATTCCAACTCACAGCGACCCCATAGGACAGAGTAGAGCTGCCCCACAACAACATCCTTTGTCATCCCCCCTGGTTCTGTGTCAGGAGTGCAGGCCTGGCTTAGCTGGGCCCTCTGCTACAGGGGACTCACAAAGCTGCAGTCAAGGTATTGCCAGGGCCGCCCTTCCATCTGAGGCCTAATTCCAGGCTCATGTGTTTGGTGGCAGGATTCAGTCCATTGCACGTTGTAGAATCAAGGGCCTCAGTTTTTGCTGGCTGTTGCCTGGAAGGTGCCTTTAGTTCATTACCGTGTCAGCCTTCCCAACATGGTCTCTCACCCCCTCAAAGCCCGCAAGGGATAGCGTCTCCTCACAAAACAGGTGCCATCCTGTGTAACCTAATCGTGTACATGTAATCACACATACGCCATATTCTGTTGGTTAGAAGCAACTCGTGGGTCCCACCACTCCCAAGAGAGGGAATCACACAGGAGAGTGAAGACCTGGAAATGAGGGTTGTGGGGCCACCCTAGAATCTATCCACCACCGTAAGCCAGGTGGAAGATACGGCTCTGCAAACCCAAGATACAGGTACTGCAGGGAGAGGAGGCACCTGAGCAGGACGGTGAGATCGAGAGAGTTTCTGGATACTGTTGACTTTAAGTTGGGATTTAAATGAAGTAATTGACATGAACTGGGAGAGAGGACCAGCGTGGGGCGTTGTGGACAGAGCAGCAGTGAGGGAAAGGTGCTGAGGTGCCATCAGGCATAAGCAGAGGGCGTGGGGAGCAGAAAGCAGATTGGCGCCACGGGAACCAGTGCCCCTGCGTTGGGAAATCAGCTTAGCCTGGCCGTGGAATATAAAGCCACCCCTCACTGCTGAAGCAGTCCCTGGCTGGCATAAATGGTTAAACGCTCGACTGCTAGCCTAAAGGTTGGCTGTTCGAACCCACCCAGAGGCACCTCAGAAGACAGGCCTGGCAATCTGTTTCTGAAAGGTCAGAGCCTGGAAAACCCTATGGAGCAGTTCTACTCTGTACATGTCGAGTCATCGTCTGTTGGAATCCACTGGACAGTAACTAACAACCGTAACACCTCTAAAACCAGCTTTCTCCAAAGGACCGGCATTACAGAATTAAAACTCCAGCATCTCACAATCAGAAGTTTTTGTGTTTGACCTTACGAAGGGGAGGGGGATGGTTAGTTGAGTTATCCATTTCTCTTTTGAGAAAAGAAGTACTGATATATTTTTTTAAAACACTGCCTGAGCCTCGAAACAGCGTAAGTGGCAGGAATGATGCCTTGTGTTTTTCTCTCTGTGAACAGAAAGCGAAACTACCGACAGTGTGCCCAGCGATGAAGAGAGCACTGAGGTAAGCGTGGCACCACATGGTCCAGAGACACTGTGGGAAGGCACTCCCAGAGGCCACTTTGTTTTCCTTGCTAATAGCTAAGTTTTTAAGATTTCGATCATGAGTTTTGCTTTTGGATTTTGAATTATTAAACTTCGGGAGCTCAGTGAGAGGGAAAGAAGTGAAATATTACCGTTAGCAAGAGGCTGTGATGGCAGGAAGATGGAACTGAAGTTGAGACCAGGGAACGATTTGTTACCACTATAAATATCCTAATTCACAGGCAGAAATAGAATGTCCGGAGTGGCCAAAGCAACCACCAGAAGGAAGCATCAGGAAGGGCTAAGCAAGAGGCCCCCAGATCCCTGGATTCCCCTCCCTTTGTGATCCCTGCCCAGAGGCTGCTTGTGTGCTAATCTCGATTCTGAGCTGGCAGGCTTCCGATTTCCCCGTTCCAGGCAGGCCTCACACAATAGCAGGAAGTGGCTGTAGAAGCAGGGGACGGTTGTGTGTGTGTGTGTGTGTGTGCGCGTGCGCGTGTGTGTGCGCGCGCGCGCGCGTGCGCGCTCACCACCCGTGAGTGCATGAAAGAGAGGAAGAGGGAGAGAGGAGTAATGGTTGTTTGAATTAGTAATTTCCAAAGATACCAAATACCTTCAAGTGAAGTGCAGGAATTCTGACAAAACAAAGTGTAGATGCTGCTGTACGTTTGACCCTGTTTCTTCACGGTCAGAGTTCCAGCTTTTCTGAGCTGCTTGGAGGGCCTCCTGGGCTCTGAGCTGCACCCACTGAAAGCAGTCCAGGGCACGTGCGTTAGTCCTTCCTGGACCCTCCTTTGAAAATGGAGATTGGGCTCTCAGAGAGGGGCCAAGGAGCCCTGACAAACCAGCCAGCCCACCCTCAAACCTATCCAACCATCAGGCTGGGCAGCCAGGGCAGAACGGAACTGGGATCTGAGATGCTGCCTTGTTTTCCTGCCTTCATAGAATAGTTTTGGCTATATTTCTGGGACAGCAAATGAGGACTGACTAAAAAGGAAGAGAAATCACTGCTTGGGGTATGAATGGCTGGGTGTGGATTTTAGGGAGGGTTATAAACCCTGGTGGCGTAGTAGTGCTACGGCTGCTAACCAAAGGGTCAGCAGTTCGAATCCGCCAGGCGCTCCTTGGAAACTATGGGGCAGTTCTACTCTGTTCTATAGGGTTGCTATGAGTCGGAATAGACTCGACAGCACTGGGCTTTGGTTTATAAAGCTGCTAAGCTGTTGCTGTTCTGTGACTCTTTTCAATTGAAACACCAACACATGGGAAGAGTGGTGGGTTTTTTTATACCGGTGGCGTTCAATAGAAGGAAAAGAAAAAAATGCATCTTAATTGTTTTCTTTGAAAGGGGCGGCCCCACTGGAGGAAGAGGAATATCGAAGGCAAACAATATCTCAGCAACATGGGGACACGAAGCACCTACCTGCTGCCCAGCATGGCGACTTTTGTCACTTCCAACAAGCCTGATCTCCAGGTCACCATCAAAGAGGAGAGCTGTCCGGTGCCTTACAACAGCTCCTGGCCCACTTTTGCCGACCTCCCCCTCGCTCCCTCTGTGACTGCAGCCCCCAGCAGCAGTCGGCCAGACCAGGAGACTCGGGCCAGCGTCATCAAGAAAACATCAGATATCACCCAGGCCCGGGTCAAGAGCTGTTAAGCCTTTGACTCTCCCTGGTGGTTGTTGGGATTTCTTAGCTTTGTTTTGTTGTTTGTCTGTATTTTATTTTTCTCTCTGACACCTGTTTTAGGCAAATCTAAGGGAAAAAGCCTTGACAATAGAACATTGATTGCTGTGTCCAACTCCAATACTGGAGCTTCTTTTTAACTCAGGACTCCAGCGCATTGGTAAACACATCTCTCTAGAGTCTGGTGGACTTCCCAGGGGTGCTCCCTCAAGTTCAAGGATGTCATAGGACCAACACCTGCAGTGGGCAGCCAAGGCCGGCATGGTGGAGTGGATGCCTCAGAATGGACGAGAAAATGTGAACTAGCTGGAATTTTTTATTCTTGTGAATATGTACATAGGGCAGTGCTAGCGACCTTGGAGTCGGCTTCTGCACCTTATCGTAAAGCACTTACAGATAGCCTTCTCATGATCTTGCTCTGCTTCACAGCACAGACTTCCCCTTCCCTGCCCCCTACCGGCTTCCCTTCCTGTCCCTTTGGGTTCTTTTCCTACTTTTCCTTCTCTAAAAGGCTGTGTTCCATGCGCCTGAGGGGGAGGAGAAGAAAATGAACCTCTATACAGATGTCCCACTTTAAGACTGCTTTAAAAAAAGAAAAAAAGTCTTTCTGATCTGCTATGCTTGAATGCCACGCGGTACACAGGAAAACTATCATGGAAATATTATGCAAATTCCCAGATTTGAAGACAAAAAATACTCTTAATTCTAACCAGAGCAAGCTTTTTTATTTTTTATACAGGGGAATATTTTATTCAAGGTAAAATTCTAAAGAAAATATAATTGTTTTTTATCTTTTCTACGGCAAATTTATAATTTTAAGATTCCTTTTCTTGTTTATCAGCAGTTGTTATTACATCCTTGTGGCACAATTTTTTTTTTTTAATTTTGTAAAGGTGAAAAGCTTATATGAGCTCATGTAGCAATCAAATATCCTGTGGATCGATAATAAATGAATATGATATATAGTTAAATTTTTAATGGGCATCACGCCTGGCTTTGTCTGTGTCTACTTTAGAGCACAAATGTGGGGTAGGACTGACAAAGTATTACTTCTTGGGACCAAAGTGTCTTCCCTTGAGGACCACCAGAGACCCTGGAGATCCTGCTGTGAGGATGCAGGTCACTCCCTCTGCTGAGTGCTTACCTGAGCCAGGGCCGTGCTGACATTACACGGGCTGCCTTCTTTATCTGCACAGGTATGCTACACAACAGGGAATGACCTCCATTTCACATGTGAGGAAATGGAGAGTGACCATAAAATGCCTTCACTCAAGACCATGTAGATAGGAAAGGTCAAGAGTGTGAGATGAGCCCAGGTCAGTTGAGTCAGTCCCCACTCATGGTGACCCAACGTGTATCAGAGTAGAACTGTGCTCCGCAGGGTTTTCAGTGGCTGATTTTTTGGAATTAGATTGCCAGGCCTTTTTTCTGAGGCACCTCTCGGTGGACTTGAATCTCCAACTTTTCTGTGAGCAACCCAGCATGTTAATTGTTGGCAGCACCCAGGGGCTCCTGGTGTGACTGCAGAGGGAGCCGTTTTACCCACCCTGTTACTCACTTCCTTGCTGTGAGCACATGCCACCCACCTCTGCGCTTCCATCCAGAGGCTACACGTGTGACTAAAGGTCTGTATTTATGTTGCTGTTTTCAGTAACAAGAAATACCTACTGGGTTCCTACTTAGATCCATCATGTTGTCTTTGGGACCTGGGGCCTTAGACATAGGCCCTGCCTTCAGAACTTAGAGTCTGTCTTTTGGTGTGAGACATACGAATTCAGGAAGGCCTGATTCCCTTCCTCACCCCTTGTTCTTCAACCTTGTGTAACCAACCTTGGAAAAGTCTGCACTGACCTCGCCTGCTGCTGTTGCGTTTATAAAATCAGAACAGTAAAACTCAGCTCACCTCTGGGAAGTCGTCGAGGAGATTGCCAAGTTAATATTTGAAAAGCCTCCTTCAGTGTAAGGACAAAGGGCTATTTTTATATCTAACTCCTTCTGTGTGGCTGCAGATACAATTACCCTTTGCTATTGAGTTGATTCCAACTCACGGTGACCGTATAGGACAGCAGAACTGTCCCCATAGGGTTTCAAAAGAGCAGCCAGTAGATTGGAACCACCGACCTTTTGGTTAGCAGATAAAAAAAAAAAAAAAATAAAGCGGTATAAAATTATCCAGCCCTAACAAAAATTAACAGAAGCATTCTACTGGCTGATGTAGTGCCAGGCGTTGATGATGAACGACTTCTGTGAGCAGCGCCCTTCGTGACTGTGAGCTCATCTCCATTTCCCTGGAAAGCCTGTATCTCCAGTGAAAGGAGAAGCCTAAGGAGGGAAAGGGATGCTCCCTGGCCTTCTTAGCACCATGCTCTTCAGCCCAGAACCACTCCTCTCCTGGGTCCTAAACAAACAAGTTCAGTAATTTTTATTTTATATCTAAATCCTTTATTCATCCTGTTTTTTTTTTTTTAAATTTAAATGACAATAAAGGAAGGTGACCCTATGTCACATGGGCTGGCTACCAAAGGGTTAAGGGCAGCCTCTCTTCCCCTCCCACTTTCTGTCCTTCAGACTTGACTTAGTACCCAGCTCACACCCCTGCCTCCTTAGCAACCGGCAGGCCCCAAACTTGCTTCACTTCTGTGGTTTAACTGGACTTAAACAGAACCTTATCAGGTAGAAGAATGGTCAGGATTTGGAAATCCAACATTTAAGTTTTAAAGTTAATAATGCAATGCCAATAAGGCCATGAAAAACAGAATTGCACTTAAAATATTTCTGACCAGGCTATGTATTACTTTAAAGGGCTACTTGCCAGTAGTGTAGGAAAGCAGGCAGCAGTCACACAATGCTTAGGGTTGACAGAAGAAGAATGAGTGAGATGGGGCATCTGTGGACCACTGAGAGGAAGTATTGGGGGCATGTGCTTCATCCGGCTGGTGTCTGGGTGAACCAGTAGGCTTTTATGGTAGGTGTAGTGTGTGAATGGGTGAGTAGCAAGTTTGGTGTGACTGCCTTTTGAACAATAGTCTCCATTCTCTGCAGCCAGTACATGGGTCACCCCTTTGATCAAAACCCATTGCCATCAAGTCAGTTTCAACTAATAGTGGCCCTATAGATACCTGAGGCATGTCGTACACCTGTGAACCGTGAATCCAGGGACAGGTACTTCTTCCTAGCTCTAAGATTAGGAAAACAGCAGTGCTGGTACTGCTGCTTAGATAAATGAGGGTTTTGTAGAGTATTTTTTTTCTCTGTGGTCAGGCTAACAGGTGCAGGGCTCTGTGTCTCTGCTGCTGAAAATAGTGCCTAGAAGGAAGGAAGTGGCCGGGCCGAATAACTGGTTTTAGCAAAAATAAACGTTAAGTCTGTTCAAGAACCTGGGCCATGCTGTGGAAGGATCGAGATGTGGGGCGTTTCAGGGTTCACAGAGTCCGAAAGCGTTTTGGGGGGTCCTCTGACCAGGTTTCTTGTGGAGCAAAGCTGCGTGTGTGCGTCTGCTCCTCCAAGCAGGCTGCCCTGTGGAGGTTTGGTCAGCGTTTCCGGATCTGTTCTATTAACATGCTCGGACAGAAGCTGCTGGCTCTGTGGAACGCGCTGTGCTGGGATTGTGCGACTGCTGCTGCGTTAACCCCTCACACACGGCAGGAGAAACAGCACCCTCACGTGCAGCAGCCTGTGCAGCGAAAATGCTTGATTTTAGTAACACAACTGTTTCTGCAGGTGCAAAACAGATTCCAAGATGACAATATCTTTGTTTCTTTTTTGAGAAGAATTTTAAAAAATTGACCCACCTAAACATTATCCACGTGAATCATCAGGGAAAGAGAATACCCGACATGCTACATCTGCCAGAACCTTGGGTCCAGTGTCTGAGAATGTTATTGCTCTCCAAATTCTCTCTAATGCGTCAGTTCAGAGGTGTTGACGTTTTTGTCCTAAGTTCCAGGATAATGTTAGCTGCAAGCTACATGAGGATGAGTTCTTAATGGTTGGTGATGAGTAAATCAGTCATTCATTCCTAGAATTAACATCAATATATATTCTCAACAGAGTTCTCCTGTCTCCCAGCGAGATTATAAATTTGAACTTCTGCCTTACCAACAGGGTCTAGTGCTGTGAGCGCTGCAGCATCTTTTCTCTGGGAAGCCCATGTATCAGTTTTCACGTGTAACCATGCAATGCAGTGGTAGAATTCTCTGCTTTTTTGTGGGAGACCCAGATTCGATTCCCAGCCAGTGTACCTCATGCGCAGCCACCACCCGTCTGTCATTGGAGGCTTGCATGTTGCTATGATGCTGAACGAGTTTCAGCAGAGCTCCCAGGCTAAGATACATTAGGAAGAAAGGCCTGGTGACCTTTAGAAAATCAGCCAACGAAAACCCTGTGGGTCACAACGGGCTGATCCACAACTGATCATGAAGACGGCACAGGACCAGGTAGGGTTTCATTTCATGGTGTGTGGGGCCTGCATGAGACTGGGCTGAATCGAAGGCCGCTTGGGGTTTAACAGCAAAAGCCACAGGCAGTACAGAAGAGATTCCGCAGACTCAGGCTGAAAGATTCAGGGGATAGGCAAATAGGAATTTTTGTAAAAATGTAAATTGCAATTCAAAGTCATTGCTCTAATTCTCCCTGATGGTTCAGGGCTCGTTTGCAGTACTGCTGTGATGTGGGAAGGAAACCACAGGCTCACTTGGCAGATTCATGTTTCAAACTCTCTTATTTGCAAGATTAATTTAATGTAATTCCAAATGTCTTTCCTTAGCACCTCATTGATTTAATTAGGATAATCAAACATTTCAGTTTACCCAGGACCAAAAGGGTTCACAGGACATGGAGCTTTCAGTGCTAAAACTGGAAAAGTCTCAGGTAAACGAGGAAGAACTGGTCACCCTGATTTTAACGCTGACGTCAGAGAAAGCACGTCATTCTGTGTTCTCTGAGGACTACTTGGAAGCTTCAAGAGGAGGAGTTATTGAGGCTATGTTGTTGATGGGCCTGTGACTAATGCGTTGATTTAGTACTAATTTGTTAAGAAAAGTAGATTCATTCGTTAAACAATATTTATTGAGTTCCCTCTATTTGCTGGTCCCGTTCATATGGGATGACCATGAGTCAGAATCAACTAGATGGCACCTGGTTTGGTTCCAAGAGTTAGAGGGCTGTACAGAAGTGAACAAAACAAAATCCTTGCTCCAATGGATTCTTAAAGTCCGTAGTTGGGGTGGACATCCAACCAGTAAATAAAAATAATCCTTCAGTGACAATAAGTGCCATGAAGAAAAATAAAGCAGGCTGAGGGAAGAGTGACAGACATACTCAAAGCTTTCATCTGAGAGCTTAAAGAATCAAGTAAAGGGCTGGCAGTTGCAAAGACAGGCAGTTAGAGGGAAAAAGGACAACTGTGTATCGGTAGGGTTCAGGTACAGGAAACAGAGACCGCTGCAGCTATTTTAAGCAGAATGGGACTGAATAGAGAGAAGAATGCGTTCACAAATGGGAAGGCTGTTGTTGTTAGGTGCTGTGGATTCAGTTCCGACCCATAGCGACCCTGTAGGACAGGGTAGAACTGCCCCATAAGGTTTCGGAGGAGCAGCTGGTGGATTTGAACTGCCCACCTTTTGGTTAGCAGCCAAGCTGTTAACGACAGCACCACCAGGGCTCCTAGGAAGGCTGGAGGAGCTGATTTACAGCTGCTTTTTTTTTTTTTCCACCTCTGCCATCAACAATGAAGGTTGGAAATCAGCGTGGACTCTGAGAACAAGCTGCAGTAGCTGAAATCAGAGAACCAGGAAGTGCTTCTCACCATTGCCCTAACGATCCCTCCACGCTCACGAAATTAGTGACCGCACGTTGAGACACTGCTTCAGAACGTCCAGTGTTTCCACAGTCGTGTTTGCCAATGGTGAGAGCCAAATCAGGGAGAAGGTAGCTCCTGCCTTAATTCTGACTTTTGAGTCTCATGCAAATGCATGTAATCTGCAGTTAGAAACCTGGCTGCAAGGGAGTCTGGGAAATACGGTTTTTTATTTCCTCTGCAGTAGAAGAAAGAGGTGGGAATGGACACTGAGGGCCTACCTGAGACATTCACCATGCCTCGTGGAAGCCACTCTTTGCCAAGAAACAAAAGAAAGTAAAAAATCCAAGGTAGGAATATCCAGAGAATGGAATCTTCATCCCATAGACTCCAGTGTATATGGGAAGGCAACATTGTGTAGTAGGAAGAGAAAAGATTTCTGAAATCAGATCAGTGTGGGTTCAATTCTCACTTACCGCTGATGATTTGAAGCAAATTTCTTAAAGTCCATGGGAACCAATTTCTTCCTATGTAAAATGGGGGTATTTAATATTTTACTTGCAAGGCTGTTGTAAGAATTAAATAAGATAATGCCATTAAAGCAAGGGTACTTAGCAGGCCCTCTATTGTATAAACTAAACATCTGCACATAAAATAGCCACAGTCCATGTTTTGGAGTGCTGATTCCAAATGATCCATCCCCCAGACTCATATGAATCCCAGCGTTCACTGTTGAGCATCACAGAGCTGAAACCTGTGATCCCAGTTTCTGTATAGTTAAAATTAGGTGTTCTTTTTTTTAATTAAGAGATCCTGGGCCATTTTACTAGGCAAGCCAAATTCCATTACTGAACGGGCTTGGAAGGGGCTTAGAATTTATTTCTTTTTGGTAGAAGTTAGAGGCAATCAGAACCGGTTAGTACTTACTTTTATTTTTGAACAACATTGACTCAAATCAATGTAGGAAATGCCTTATGAAACCGCCAGATAAAGTAAATCAACTTTTGGTTATTTGGATGATTCTAACTTGCCTCATTCTGAGTCAGCAATATAATTTCCACTGTGAACCAGTTTGCACTATAATTCCCACGAGATTCGTGGGACACATGGCATTTTTACTCAGCAATTTTGAAACTGCACATATTTCAACATATTTCTAAAACAGACCAACAAACTATTAAGCTTTTTTTTTGCTTTCTGGACATACTCTCACCCTATTCTAGAATCTCATCCTAGCTCATGGATAGGATGAGGGATCTTGTGTTGCAGGAGCTTTGTCAGAGCCTACACATGCGCCAGGTGTGAGGGCAGGAGCACTCCCTTGGCATCTGTTAGCATAGAGCGATTAGCATAGGGGCTGAAGTGCCTCCTGGGAAAAGAACTAGAAGAGTGTTTCAGGGACTGAATCCCAGGAAGAAAATTGATTCTGCGGGTATCACCAGCTGGTGTCATCAAGAGAACCTGAAGGCAGTGAGAGCTGTTCTCAGTACAGTGTGGTGACTGTTTCTTGAGCCCATAGTGACCCCTGACCACTCAAGAGCAGTGTATACACCCTGAAGAGAGAAAAGCTGAGGGTATGTAATGCTGCACCTCAGGGCCGTTCATCACTCTTACAGGTAGGTTCCCTAGCTACTTCTTAGTGCTGTAATGAGCAGTGGCCTGAGCCTAGGTGGTGTCAACAATATTGGCACCAGGTCGAGTAGAATGATGAGAAGTAAGCCTGGACAGTGCTCTGGTGAAGGTGGAGGCAGGTGGCTGGTAAAAGTTCCCAGACACTCTGGAGTGAGATGGCAGGCCACAACCTGAGCCAAGGAATGAGAATTTGGCTAAAAGCAGCAAGGCAGTGGGACAGGTAGCAGACCCAGGGGAGTAGTAGCTCCAAGGCAAGGGAGGAAAGAAGTGTACTTAGTAGACTGATACACAAAAACAGAGAGCCTGAGACATCTGAAGTGCAGGAAATTTCAAAAATGAGTTGTAGTAGTGGCAGAAGATGGTGCCGTTGAATTCCAGAGATTGCATAGATTAAGACTTCCAAATTTCAGGAAGTTAGTATATGTATTAATACAATATCATATTGGATAATAAAACAATTTTTTCATAATGGTGAGGCCATATGTAAAATTATTTTAAAAGTAAGTATCTTTCTCGTTCTTTCAAGATGCTTAAAATTTCCCTTCTTGCTTCCTTTTTTTCCCGTCATTGCATTATCTGCAAGAAGTACCACCCATTCTCTATGTAACTGATTCTCCTCCAGAAGAAATGCTTCTCTGAGGCTTCAGGGAATAAATAATGTGCACACTTTATATACATAGTTTCAGAGTACTCACCGGTAGGATGAGCTTCATCCAAGCAAAAGATAACTGAGGAAACTTTGGCAAATGAGCCAATAGTGAAAATTTAATACGCAATTGTATGTTGTTGTCAGTTGCTGTCGAGTCGATTCTGACTCATTGTGACCCCAGGTAATTGTATAGCTAAGACAGAAACAAGAGTGGGGGCAGCATTGCAAGAATAGTGTCTTAGTTTGCTGATGCTGCTATAACAGAAATACAAGAAGTGGGTGACTTTAACAAACAAATTTATTTTCTTACAGTTTAGGAGGCTCGAAGTCTGAATTCAAGGCACTGACTCTAGGGGAAGGCTTTCTCTTTCTGTCGCCTCTGAGGGAAAGTCATTTTCTCTTTTCTGCTTCTGTTCCTTGGTTCCTTGGTCATCTTCATGTGGAGCGTATCTTCCCCTTCGTTTGTACTTGCTTGCTTCTGTGCCTCATTTGCTCTTTTTATATCTCAAAAGTGATTGGCCTAAAACACACCCTACACTGATATTGCCTAATTAACATAAATAAACCTTATTCCCTAATGGGATTACATCCACAGGTATAGGGATTAGGATTTCCAAAACATATTTTGGGGGAACACAATTCAATCCATAACAGATAATATGTAAATGTTATGTGTTCTGGCAATATAGAATGAATGTAACTATTTATAGAATGTAATGTTTATAGAATTATGGCTCTGTAAATTACTCAAGCCAGCTATTTGGAGGAGAGGGTAAGGAAATATTTGCATATCAGAATCTAGGGAGGCAAGGCTAGAAAACAAAACAGTACTTTGTCCCACTGCTTTGATTTGTTTTTAGTCATAATATTTCATCTATTTTTGTATTTTATAAAAACTATACTACTGCATGCAATTTTTATGTAGATGAAAAGATAACATGGGTTCAAAATGATTAAGAAACACTAATCTAGAGGGATTTTGAGGTCTGGGGAATAATTGCAACCACCTGAATTTGAATCTTTTCATACAACCCCTAAATTCAATGGGAAAACAAGAAGACTACATATAGCCCAAGCATTCAGTATTAGTAAAAGACAGAGAATATTACCAACTTCAAATTACCAATATGTTGAGGAATAAACTCTATATCCCAATGGTGCTCTCACCATTTGTGACTGCAAACTTGTGGGTGCAGAGAGCAGCGGAGAATAGATTGAAAAGGCTCCGGGAAAAAAAAAAGGAATAAAGAAGCATGGAGGACTTAGATGTAACATAGACAAAATCACCTCCAGAAAGAGTAAGTTTCAATACTAAGTTATGAATTCACAGCACAGTTAGAGGGAAGGAGCTTGAAAGTGAGCAAGATTAGAAGTGACAGCCTTAAAGAAGCATTGTTTCTTGGGGAAAACCAGATAAACAGAGAGTGGGTGGTGCCCCTTGGAGACTTGGCAGTCAAGAGAAAGAAGAAACTAAGAGGGGGAAATTGAGAATCTTGCAGAAATAAAAGAGAAATAAGACATGATAACTTCTCCATTATTATCCATTAAATAAATTTCACTTCACTGATGGGAGGGGGAAATTCTTATTTAGAAACCTCTTCCACAAAATGCCTAGGAAAAGAAACAAGCAATCAATCTAACTTTATAAAGAACAACTGTTAGAAGAAAATAGAAAATGAGAATCATAATGGCTTAACTGTTGAACATTCTCCACCTAAAACCAACAACAAAGCAGAAGAAAATTATAACACCATATTATAAAGTGAAGTAATTATGTTCAACAAACAACTAGAGATATGCAGGGAAAAACACCATAATCAGAAATTCAAAAACTAGGATGATCAATGGGCTAAATGCCTCCCCCCCAAAAAACAAACTAAAGGAAAAAAAAAAAAACATGAGTTAACTGACCTCAGGAAAGAAATTGAAGAAACATAATTATTTCCAAAATAAAGAATAAATTACAAGATGCTCAAAGGAGAATAGATTTGATGTTGAAAAATTTCAGCATTGAATAACGGAGGTAAAATAACTAAGATAATGAAAATGAAATAAAGAAAGATATAAAAAGAGTCAGATAGAATGTGATTAAAATGGAAGATAGGCAAATGGTCCAACATACATACAACAGAAGTTCCTGAAAAAAAAAAAAAGAAGAAAAACAAAACAATGGAGCGGAACTATAATCCAAGAAAACTTTCCAGATATAAGAGAAAACAAATCTACATGTTTAAAAGGCCCTATGTATATCTTGGAGAAGTGACCTAGAATGATCAACTTTGAGACATTTTGTAGTAAATGCAAAAATAAAAATAATAATAAAAAAAATCCTCAGAGACTATATTAATTTCCTAGGGCTATCTTAGAAAATTACATAAATTTGGTTGTTTAAAACAATAAAAATTTGTTCTTTCACAGTTCTGGAGGCCAGAAATCTGAAAGGAAGGTGTTGGCAAGATTGCTCCCTCTGAAGATTCTGGTAGAAACTCCTTCCTTGCTTCTTCCAGCTTCGGTGGTTCCCAGCATCCTGGCATTCAGAAGTTGTGCTTCTGGTTGCATAACTACAGTCTTTACCAGAATCTCCACATGGCCCTCTCCCTTCCCCCCTCCCCCCAGTGTCTACTCCTCTTTTGTCTGTCTCACATCTGCCTCTGCCTTTTTCTTACCAGAACACTATTGAATTTAGGGCCAATTCAGATAATGCAGGATAATCTTATCTCAAGATCCCTAACTTAATTACATTTGAAAAGAGCCTTTTTCCAAATGTGGTAGCATTCACAAGTTCCAAGGATTGGGCATGGAAATATGTATGTAGGGGGCACCATTCCATCCCCTATATAGCCTCTGGGCAAAAGATCAAATTACTTATAAGGATAAAGAAACAAAACTGGCATTAGACTGCTCATTAGCAACACACAATGCAAGGCAATAATAAAGCACCTCTTAAGAGACTTAAGAGCAAAGAGTGTGAGCCAAGGGTTTGGTAACTAACTAAGCTGTCCTTCAAATATCAAGGCTAAAAAAAAAGTTTCAACATGCAAAAATTCAGGAAACGCTGTGTATACGTGCAGTGGGATTATCCTAAAGGATGAGTTTTGTGCAACAAAGAGATCATGGGGGCAAATTTTTGCAAAAGGACTGGTGGTGAAATTTTAATATATTTAATTGTATAGCTAAGACCAAAATAAAGGTGAAGACATGGGTCAAAGAATAGTGTGTTGAGATATTATGTTATGGAAAATTAGAAAGAATACAACCAAAAAAAAAAAAAAAAAGAGAGAGAGAGAGAAAGGGGAAAAGTAGAATAGTATAGTTAACAATTTTATAGATAATGGGTAGGAGAGAAAAGTACAAACGGGCATACCAGATGATAAGAGCTTAAATAAGAAGAAAACAGGGATGAAACACACTTGTCAATGGAATAAATATAAAGGCAACCACTGGAAAAAATATATAAACTTTCTGAAATGCCAAAAGAAATGAAAAAATGTATAGCAAAGAAGACATACCAAGTAAAGAAATACTGCAAATATAACACATGCCATAATTATAACAAAATAATATGAGTCTTGAGACTGAACATATGAGACATATTAATAAATAGAATGGACTTTACTGATTTCTTTCTTTTTTTCATTTTGTCCGTAGCAAGAAAGGACCCAGTTCTCGAACTGGCCCATAAGGCAAAACCCGACACCATGCTGTATTCAGGAGAATCAAGCAGAGTGATTCAAAGACCAAAAACAAATAAATGGGCAAATACATACCAGAAAAAAATAAAAACAGCAAGTTGGGGTAGTGATACTGATAATAGACAAAGTATAATTCAGGCCAAAAAGATTTTAAGTGAGACAAAAAGGATATTATAAAATGTGGAAAACACATTCACAATGAAGATCCAACAATGAATATCTGTTCACCAAAAGACAGAGCAAGCACCTACATAAGGCAGAAATTACACGAGAAGAGGGTAGAAATATAAACACATTAACAATAGACTGTTATGGATTGAATTGTGTCCCCCCCAAAATGTGTGTCAACTTGGCTAGGCCATGATTCCTAGTATTGTGTGATTGTCCACTGTTTTATCATTTGATGTGATTTTTCCATGTGTTGTAAATCCTACCTCTGTGATGTTAATGGAGCCCTGCTGGCACAGTGGTTAAGAGCTATGGCTGCTAACCAGAAGGTGGGCAGTTCAAATCCACCAGTGGCTCCTTGGAAACCCTATGGGGCAGTTCTACTCTGTCGGGGGTCACTGAGTCAGAATCAATTCCACAACAATGGTTAATGGGTTATGATGTTAACGAGATGAGAATAGTGGCAGTTGTGTTAATGAAGCAGGACTCAATCTACAAGATTAGATTGTGTCTTAAGTCAATCTTTTTTGAGATATAAAAGAGAGAAGCAAGCAGAGAGACAGAGGGAACTCATACCACCAAGAAAGCAATGCTGGGAGCAGAGCAGAGCGCATCCTTTGGACCCAAGTTTCCTGAACTGAGAAGCCCCTAGACCAGGAGAAGATTGATGACAAGGACCTTCCCCCAGGGCCAACAGAGAGAAGAAGCCTTCCCCTAGAGCTAGCACCCTGAATTTGGACTTCTAGACTGTGAGAGGATAAATTTCTCTTTGTTAAAGCCATCCACTTGTAGCATTTCTGTTATAGCAGCACTAGATGACTAAGACATCCATCATGCTCAGTACATGAAGATCTAATAGAAAGAAAATCAACAAAGATATATTTTTAAAAATCTAATCAATAAGGTAGATCTTATGTGTACATATTCAACACTACACCACACTATATACACAACACTACACTAATAATAGAGAATATAGTGTTTGCTTAGTAGTGGGAGATGAATAACAAAGATAGATATTTCAGACATGTCATCTTTTCAAATGTACACGGATCATTCATGAAAAATTGATCATAGATTCTTATTTATGGTGTTGTTTTTGTTAGGTGCCGTCCAGTCAGTTCCGACGCATAGTGACCCTACGTACAACAGAACAAAACACTGCCAGGTCCTGTGCCATCTTCAAAATTGTTGTAATGCTTGAGCCCATTGTTTTAGCCACTGAGACAATCCATCTTGTTGAGGGTCTCCCTCTTTTGTGCTGACCCTCTACTTTGATGTCCTTCTCCAGGGACTGTTCCCTCCTGACAACATGTCCAAAGTATGTAAGTTGCTGTCTCTCCACCCTTGCTCCTAAGGAGCATTCTGGTTGTCCTTCTTCCAAGAAGGATTGGTTCGTTGTTTTGGCAGTCCATGGTATATTCATTATTCTTCGCCAACACCACAATTCAAAGATGTCAGTTCTCTTCGGTCTTCCTTACTCTTTGTCCAGCTTTCATATGCATATGTGATTGAAAATACCATGGCTTGGGTCAGACGTGCCTTAGCCTTCAAGGTGACATCTTTGCTTTTCAACACTTTAAAGAGGTCTTTTGCAGCAGATTTGCTGAACGCAATGTGTCTTCTGATTTCTTGACTGCTGCTTTTATGGGTGTTGGTTATGGATCCAAGTAAAATGAAATCCTTGACAACTTTGATCTTTTCCCCATTTATCATGATGTTGCTTATTGGTCCAGTTGTGAGGATTTTTGTTTTCTTTTTGTTGAGGTGTAACCCACACTGAAGGCTGGATTTTATGGTTTCATTAAATAAACCAGGATAGGTTTGGTAGACTTCTGGTATATACCTTTGCTCAATTCTTTATTCTAGTGTCTGCTATAGTTTCATCTAGTAGTGTGTGGGAAACCCTGGTGGCATAGTGGTGAAGAGCTATGGCTGCTAACCAGAAGGTCGGCAGTTCAAATCCACCAGGCACTCCTTGGAAACTCTTTGGGGCAGTTCTACCCTGTCCTATAGGGTCGCTATGAGCTGGAATCGACTGGACGGCAATGGGTTATGGTTAGTAGTGTGTGAGATGCATGTGCAGTGAACAAAGTTTGCACTTTAACGTGTGATTAAATCTGAAAGTGATACTGTTCTCTCTTTCCCTGACCTTTCCCAGACAGAACATAACTCATACTCATATCTTTGTTTTAATGACCGCATGTGGATCCATATAAAGAAAGCAAAGTGCTCTCAAGCACAAGTGTCCAGGGACAGTTAACCCTTTCAAGTTACTAGGCCTGCTAGGAAAGGTATTTGATCCTGCTGCCCCTGCAGACCACTTGGCATGCCAGTCAGTGGTGCTGTGAGGCCTGTGAGACGCACAAAGTCATCAGACTGCCCTTCAACAGGGTGGAGGAAATGACAAATGATGGATTATTTGTACATGAAATTTTATGTGCAGAAAATAAAAACTGAGAAGTCCTTCCGTAGAGCATATGCAAAGTACTATGAATCTTCTTGCTAGGGTGGTTTTGTTATTTATTGTATATCAATCCACAATTGCTTATTTTATTATTTAGTAACTTTTTTATTTTACAATAGACAATTTTGGCAACAATGAGTTAAAAAGGCATATGCTTAATAAAAAAAATTGTACTGGCATTCTGATTCTTAAGAAAGTTGATGATCGATATGTAATTTGCACAAAATCTATGTAGACATTTACCATCCTCCATGGGACTGGTGATACCACCCACCACATGAAAACCTTTACCAGACAAAAACCTGCTGAAGAAGTATCAAAACCTATTTCAACAGTTAGTAGTGATTTCAAAAAGACTGTGCTTGAAGATGGCTATTTAACACGAACAAATACAGTGTATTTGCATATCACTCTGTGAGCATGACTTTTCATTTAAATCAAATGTCTGTTCTTCTAAATTAATTTTTCTCATTTTCAACGCCAAGTTTTCTTGCACATGTGAAGAACACAAAGTGAAAGCTGTTTATGTGCTGGCCTCACTAGCAGAAGAATTTGGCAAGCTGTTAAATGATGCCAGTCTGTATCAACACCATCGGATGATTCACACAGAGTCAGATAACTGCAAAAATGGTTCTTTTTTTTTAATTCCAATTCTCAGAATCAAAGTCAAGCTTTTGGAAGTGTATTCTGTTGAAGGTGAAATGTGTCATGTTATTGAACATGCTATTGGCAAACTTTGTTCAATATCAAAGGTGAGAGTATTTCTTTTGCAATGATAATATAAATATAAATTTTGGGATACCACAGAGTCATGGCAAAACCAGTGTTCTTATCAAGTGAAGAAATCAGTGGAGTAGGAAAACCCAACAAAACCCATTGCTGTCGAGTCAATTCCAACTCATAGTGATTCTATAGGATGGAGTAGAGCTGCCCCATAGGGTTTTGAAGGTGCAGCTGGTGGATCCTAACAGCAGACCTTTTAGTTAGCAGCCAAGTTCTTAACCACTGTGCCACCAGCGCTCCAATGGAATAGAAGTCTACATGAAATTAGCTATGACACACACATAATTTATAATTATGTCTAATAAGCAGCAATATTTTACCAATGGAAATATAAATTTTAGGTGTCAAGTTTACAAATATTTTTATACAGCGTAATTGAACTACAAATAGTTGTGATGATGTTGAATATGTATTTTTTTACAAAGAACTTCAGCATGGAACGTATGGGCTTTCTTTTTTTGCTGCCCATCATCAATTGGATTTCAAAGAAATTTTTGAGCCTTCAGAGAAATATTTTGTAAACTAAATGTCCTACGATAGTCTTAAACTTTTATAATAAGTCTTCCAAATTCTAACTGCATTTTGTTCAAAACCAGTTGAAAAACTTTTAATCAAAATATTCAGGAAATGGATCATCAAACAATCACAGCTTTTGAAGCTTTCAGGGAATTGCAATTACTGAAAATAAAGTTTTCTGAAAAGGAAGATGTTGAAACGTATCCTTACAAAAGCAAGGGAGAAACTAGATGTGAACAAATTAAACAAAGAGAACTCAAGCAGTGTACAGGGTTTAATCTGCCATTTCTACAATTGCAGGTTGAAATGTCTTAACATGGAAAACATCTTTCAATATTTTTTAATTTGATAAATTTATATTCTAACTGGAATGGTGAGAAGTTCTCGAATTTTAAAGCATTGAAGTTTACAGAATCATTATAAATATCCTAGAGAAAATTTACTTGAAAAGCTCTGTTTTATACAAATATTTGTCAAACAATATGCTGTAGGCAAGAAGACAGTGCTTGTGAAAATATTTAAGATTAAGTATTTACATATTTTAATAAAAATAGAGCTGAGAATATCCTCCATTTAGTAGAATTTGCTCTGAGCTTACCAGATAACTCACCACCTGAAAATTTTTAAAAGCTCAGACACAATTATTTACTAGTAAATTTGATAATGAAAATTATTAAAATAATAAGGCCGTAATAAAAAATACATTCTTAAGGAAAAGGCTAGTGATGCAGCATTAAAGACAGATATGGCTAAGAAAGTAATTAAAGTGTATCCTCTTTTTGGTTTTTTAAAATATTCAGATAATCAAGATAAAGAAGTTAAAAATTTTTGCTTTAATGTTTACAGATACTTGTTATTTTCATACTTTTTAAAAAGGCTTTATTTTTTAAATTTCCTTTGGAACATACAATTTTTTGCTCTGCCAATATACTAAACACGAATTTATTTGTAAACAGATAAATGTTTCAAGAAATTATATAATTTTAATTAATTTTGGTTCCCCTTTTACTCCCAAAGGCGTCATAATTTAGTGGGTGAATTGTATAGTCATCCCAGTTAAGGGCCTTGAATACGAGGGTGAAGAATCTTCATAATTTGGTAAGAAATGGGAGACATCAAATATTCTAAGCAGAGGAATGATATAATTGTAGTTTTCTAGGCAAAAGGAATTGAAAACTGAAGATGAAGGAGCCAGGTGATGAAAGAAACAAGATGAATAGAGGGCTGTTGTTAAAGTGTGGTGCAAATAGTTAACATGCTTGGCTGCTAACTCAAAGGTTGGAGGTTGAGTCTACCCGGAGCACCTTGGAAGAAAGGCCTGGCAATCTACTTCTGAAAAATCAGCCATTGAAAACCCTATGGAATACAGTTCTACTCCTACACGTGTGGAGTCATCATGAGTTGGAATTGACTCCATGGCAACAGGCTGGTTTTTAGGAGGTAGAATCCCCAATCTTGCATGTGGCTGGATGGAGTATGAACAGAAGTAAGGTATCCGAGAATTACATTGTGTGATTGGTAATATTTTTGTTCCTTTCATAGAAATGAGGAAGTGAAGAGGAAGTGCTCCCTTTGTGGGACTCTCTCAGTGCCTACTCTAGGGCCATGACCAGGGTGAGAGACAGAGGTTCTGGAGCTGACCTGAGGAGCTAGTAAGGTTTATCAGAGGGCAGCAACAGATTGAGTCAGAACCAGGACTCTGTTCTTTGCATCTCCCCCTTTCTTCTGCGCTATGGTGTGGATATCTAGTGAGAAAAGTATTTATTTATTCATTAAATTATTTAAACATTTATCAAGTGCCAATGAGCCAGACACATTTCTATGCCCTAGGAATAAACAAGAATAAAACCATTCCTGCCCTCCAGAGACCTCTCTACTTAGGCGGAGGGGCGGGGAGGACAGACATCAAACTTTGTCCACCAACGTTCTCATTCCTTGTCTTCCTGAGTAACTTGTCAAAGTATTATCCCAGCATTACTTGCAATTAGTGTGGCCATATGACTAAATTTTAGCCAATAGAATGTGAGTAGAAGTGCTAGATGCCATTTCTGAGCTAAGTCTTTAAGAGACAGTTACATTCTCCCCACACTCTCTTTCCCCATTCTACCAGCTGTTTGCAAATTCAGATGACGTGAGAGTACATGGTGGAGCCAGAAGATGCAAGGGACTCAGATTCCAGGAAGACCATGTGGGCGAAAGCTACGTGTCATCCAGGAAATACTAACCTTGAACTGTTACATGAGTAGGAAAGAAATTTCTAATGTGTTTAATATATTATGTTATATATTATGTTTATCCTACCATAACAGATATAGAAATCCTTACCTTGAAGTAATGTGCTGCCAAAACTCAAAACCCAAGATCTGGGGTATTGGCTTAGTATTGGGAGGTGAATACCAAAGAGATAGGTATTTGAGTCTGGAAACAATGGAGATCCATGCTATGCAGAAACATGGTATTTGGTAATAACTTGAAAGTGTCTACTGAGGCTATAAAAAAAACTCATCAGAAATTGGTTGGAAAGAACCTAAGTGTAGGGTGCCTTGGTTACTCTTCATTGTCAGGAGCTAAGAAAATCTATCTAAATGTTGGAAAGAAGGCAAAAAGATTTCTGGATGCCCTAGACTATAGCGTTGTCTAATAAGCCACCAAAAGTCATCTAACCACTGATGGACTGTAACTAGTTGCTGTTGGCTATGGCCCAAGCTCTTATCTACAAGTTAGACATTAACTTGTGGAAGACTGACAAGTTGCAAACAAATTTTATGTGATAGAGAAATAAATGATTTCTGTGTGATAGACAAATCCAAACATTACGATTTTATCGCCCCTCTAGACATTGCCCAGTTTTGTATCTTACTTATTTTAGCACTTTCTTTCACTGACTGGAGTGACTTCAGTGTCTTGAATCCTCAATTGAGCCAGCTTTGTCACCCTGCCGGTTCCCGCATTAATGAGTTAAATATTTCACCTGTACTCGGTACGTATTTGTATGAGAACTGTATTTTCCACTTTTTGAATTATATTTTGACATAGGGCAAGGGCTTCTCACATTTCCTGCCTCGGGGAATCCCATGATTGTTTGGACTAGTGGCTGTTGAGTGTTTCCTCATTCCCTTTTCTGAAGGGGAGTTTCTGTTGTGGTTATCCTGGGCCTGCTCCAGTACTGTGTATTAGTTAGGAGGAGAGGGGCAGTGGTTGTTTCTTTTAGTTCATAGATCTCTGTTCTGTAAGGAACTACATCTGAATCTAATGAGAAAACTGAGCATTACCAAGGAATCCTAGCTGTTGACATGGAGGCAGTCACTGGATGAGTGTTGGAGTTTTCTCTCTTGAGGAGGGGGTGAGCATGCTTTTTGTGTGGGACAACCAAAATGAGAACCTAACCAATTGCCACTGAGTTGACTACAACTCATGACAGCCCCGTGTGTCAGAGTAGAGTTGTACTCCATAGAGTTTTCAACAGCTAATTTTTCAGAAGTAGATCACCTTTCTTCTGAGGTGCTTCTGGGTAGGCTCAAACCTCCAAACTTTGTCTGTGCCTGGCAGGTACTCAAAACCTAGGAAAGGAGCTAAGTAGTTCTTCTTTATCACTTGAAAGTGTCAGAGGTTTTAATAGTAAAAGATTCAATTCCTTATGAACTTTTTTTTTGTTGTTGTTGATTTCTTTAAAAGAAAAGCAGGAATTTTTCTCTAAGAATAGTCAAGATGCCAGAAAGTAAGTGACTGGTATTCTGGGATTTTGACAATTCCTGTGATGGGGCTGAGCAATGTGACAGCTGCTGTGAAGGGCTGTTGATGTTGTCCTAAGGTAAAGTCACCACAATGTTGTAGTAAAGCAAGAGGAAAGATTTTATTCTGCATATGTTCCAAGAGGCAAAAGTGGAAAATGAACAAGTGTGCTGCTGCCAGAGCCATACCTGCTGAGTCTGAGGAATGTTACAGAATCATCAGAATATATTGACATTACAAACGGGTAAAATCATTACAAATGGGTAAAAGCTTCACTTTTCCATGGATTGGCTGAAAACTGCTAAATCACCTTGGTTCTACATTTTGAATTGCCTTTCTTAATAATCATTGGTACAAGTTTCAGTAATGACACTGAGGAATGTCTTCAATGGTCCAACAAATCTTACTATTTACTTAATGCTAATAGAAAAAGATAAGAGTGGAAAATATGTGGGTTTTTGGTTCTCTAAGTATTTGTTTATGTGAAAGGTTTCCTAAAAGATGTTTTCCAAGATTGTCCAAACTATGGTTTTCATACCATGTGAGTCCTTCTTGTTCCAGCTGGGTCACATTCTTTATACTTAAGGACAGGGAATAATGGTTCCAATTTTAATTCCTTAGCCAATGCTGACAGAACTAAACTGCTGCTCAGGCAGTGCCTTGTCAGTAGAGGGAAAAGACCAGGTCCTCACAGTGTGCACAGGGAGACATTCAGTAATCGGAAACAAGGCCTTTTCCCTTAAAGGAAATCATCCTGAATAAATAAAATATGTCTGAAAGTCTGTAAGATAAGTAAGGGAGGCAAATACGGAGGGTTCCATGTTCAGAAATGAGAAGAAAGAGTTTCTAGCTGCCCTGGTAGAGATACTGCTCTTCCTAGCCAGCAACTGAGAGCTGCTAAGGCAGGGAAGAATGAAGGGTGAGGAGCACAGATCTGTGGTCCGATTTGCTTTGTCTCATGGTTCCAGTGAGTCTGCAGAGCTGAGTGCAAACCGGCAGGGGTATCCATGCCAGTGAGACACACGCAGGGCACATTCACCCTCACCCTGGTAAGGCAACCTTGCTTACTGATAGTGAAGAGGACTTGAAGCAACTACTTATGAAGATCAAAGACTATAGCCTTCAGTATGGATTATAACTCAACATAAAACAAAAATCCTCGTAGCTGGACCAATAAGCAGCATCATAATAAATGGAGAAAAGACTGAAGTTGTCAAGGATTTCATCTTACTTAGATCCACAATCAACAGCCATGGAAGCAGCAGTCAAGAAATCAAATGATGCTTTGCGTTGGGCAAATATGCTGCAAGGGACCTCTTCAAAGTGTTGAAGAGCAAAGATGTCACCCTGAAGACTAAGGTGCGCCTGACCCAAGCCATGGTATTTTCAATCACATCATATGCATGTGAAAGCTGGACAATGAATAAGGAAGACTGAAGAATTGATGCCTTTGAATTATGGTGTTGGAAAGAATATTGAATATATCTTGGACTGCCAAAAGAACAAACAGATCTGTCTTGGAAGAAGAACAACCAGAATGTTCCTTATAAGCAAGGATGGCGAAACTGTATTTTGGACATGGTATCAGGAGGGGCCAGTCTCCGGAGAAAGACATCATGCTTGGGAAAGTAGACGGTCAGCAAAAAAGAGGAAGACCCTCAACAAGATGGATTTTCACAGTGGCTGGAAAATGGGCTCAAGCGTAACAAGGATTGTGAGGAATCTCAGGACTGGGCAGCAGTTTGCTCTGTTGTACTGTTGAAACTGACTTGACGGCACCTAACAACAACAACTGAGAGTGGGACTGAACGCCTACAGGTGATTGTTTCTTCCAGAGCTGTGTGTAAATTCTTTCTAGAGACACCTACATCTTGGCCTGGATTGGCTTTGCCACTTATGCAGGTTCCTGTGCAATTTCCAGATTGGAAGACTTGCTGCTTCTTCTAAAATATTCGCTGGGAAATTTTTCAGCGGCAGTAATGCAAAGCTCTTACTGGTAAAACAGGAAGGGAGAGGCCTGCTGTGCTAGACCCCCCCCAAAACAAACAAACAAAAAAAATAGCTTTTAACAACTATTAAAAAGTCATTTGCTCTATAGCTTTATTACAAAGAAAGAAATAAAGCTAACAAATGCAAAAGTAACCACACACATGCACATACAGAACTGCAAAATACTTTTATAGGATTAATTCCCTCCAGCTCTTTATCAGATACAAGTTGGAGTTTCGTAAAAGCCATTATGATGTTGATAATTCGAGGACCTAGAAAAGGGAGCCTTCATCTCTTAGCACAGCTCTGAAAATAACCATATGCCCATAAGACTTCAGGAAATGAAGTCTGATCTAGAAGAAATTAGTCTAAGAGATCGGGCAGGAAGTTTAAAATAAATTTAACTATTGTCTTCTTCTTCCTTTTGAGATTGGTTTTCCCTCTGGGCAGTGCTTTGAACTCTCTTATCTTTAAGTTTGGAGCTGGAGCAGGAGTTGAGATGACAGGAAGGAAGAAGTAGAAACAAGCTTTTAGCTGATGAAAAATGGCTCCAGCTTTGTAGACTAAATGAAATTTTCAAGGCCTTGTGATTGTTAAAAACTGCCATGTTTCTTCTATTTTAAGAGCCACTTTATTTTTTTCACATTTATGGAATTGGGATGCGTAATGCACTTCATGTCAAAAGAAGTTGAGGCAGAGTCAACATGGCACCCTCAACAGACGCATTATGCCGTCCCTCTGCAGCAAAAACCTGGAAAACTAAGTAAAACACATACAACTATCAATCCTAGAACCCTAAGTATCAAATGAGGGGATAAAGAACTAGAGCAAACACCAAATGGAAGAAGAAACTGAGGGAAAGTAGAGAATGAGGAGAATATTGAGTGGAGGTCCCTGCCAACTAACATGGCACAGCACTGCCATCCTGGAGCACAGCCATCAATGATCCCATACAGGGAGCATAAGAAGGCAACTTTACGGAGCTCCCAACAGGAGACAGAGCACCCAGTAACTAGAGAAACACGCTTTCCCACCTCTCACCCTTCTGCCCTATACACCTGCTCCACCCCTCCTGACAGACCACGCTGAGCCATCTTGGCTAGAGAGGTACCAGCCTGCCACCAGCCTGGGTCCACCCCACCCCCACCTGTCAGCTCCTGCCACACCATTTTTCTCCCTTTCCCCTTTTTCTTTCTCCCTTCCACCTAGCCTGTACATCGCCTCTACTCCTTCCCACTGGGGCATGATGTACCACCTTGGCTAGAGAGATACTGGCCCTCCAACCAGCCTAGGTGCACCCCATCCCCACTTGTTGGCTCCTGCACCATCGTTTTTTTTCCTTTCTTGATTTTCTTTCTCCCTTCCACCTAGCCTCATACCCCACCTCTATCTCTTCCCCCGAGCTACACTGTGATGCTTTGGCTAGAGTGATGCTGGCCCATCACCAGCCTAGGTCCACTCCACCTTCACCTGCTGCTTCCTGCCACACCATTAAAAAATACATATTTATTTATTATTTTTACCCTTTCTTCCTTTTCTTTCTCCCTCCCACTATACTCATTCCCCATCTCTTCCCCTTCCAGCCAAGCTATGATGCACAGCCTTGGCTGGAGAGACATCAGCCAGATGCCAGCCTAGGTCTACCATGTCCCCACCCTCTGGTTCCTGCAGGACCATTTATTTTCCCATTCTTCCTTTTCTTTATCCCTCTCACCAAGCCCTGTACACCACCTCTACCCCTTACACTGGGCCATGCTGCACCATCACAGGTAGAGAGGTACCATACCAGCCCACTTCCAGCCGGGGTTTGCCCTGCCTCCGCAGGCAGCTCCTGCTGTGCCATTTATTTTCTGTTTAGCCTTTCTTCCTTTTCTTTCTCCCTCCGCATAGCCCAGTACACCACCTCTATCACTTCTCGCCAAGTCCTCTGCATATAGAGAGCTACCAGCCCTCCACCAGCCCAGGTCCCCCAAACTCCCACTCACCAGCTCCCATTGCACCATGTTATTTTATTTTTAGCCTGTCCTTCTTTTCTTTCCCTCTCACAACTAGGCCCATACCCCACTTCTAACCGTTCCTGCTGGGCCAAGACTTGGCAAGAGAAGCACTGGCCCACTGCCACCTTGGGTTCACCGTGCCCCCACCCGATACCTTCCACCTCACCATATTTTTCTTTTCTTTCTATCTCTTTTTTTTTTTGTCTCCCCCGCCACCTACCTCTGTACCACACCACCCTTCCTGCCAGCCCTTGCTGGACCACTGCTTTGGTTCCACACTGCTGCCCCTCTTCTGCCACTTGACCAGCTGCTGAATGGAGAGAAGCAAGCCCGTACCACTCCCCGTCTGACAACTCCACCTATCTGACAAGGGGCTGTGAATGCTCCCACACCACTGGACCAATATCAGGAAACAGTGCCCACCTAGTCTGCCCTCAGCTACCTTACCAAACCAGTGCATGGTGAAATGGGCTCACCCTGCCTGCTGCTGACCTGCACACCCACACAAGGTGGTGAGAGCTATTGTTCCCACAAACAAGCAGCAAAGCATGTCTGGCCTGTCTGCCCTTACATATCAAAACAAAACAAAGAAACAGGACAAAACAAATGAACATAAAACCAATAAATGAAAAAAAAAATACCTTAAGGTCTTGGAGACAGTGGGCAATATCAAAACATACAAAAAAATCAGGACAACAGGGCCCCAGCAAGTGACCAAAATAATCACATGATCTTCCAGCAGAAGAAAAGGCCGTGGAACTATCTGATATGGAATTCAAAAGACTAATATTTAGGGGTCTTGAAGAGATTAGGAAAGAGATCAAGGAAAACATAGACAAAGTTAAGGAAAAAATAGATAAAATTGTGGAAAACACAGACAAAACCAGAGAAGAATACAGAAAAATAATACAAGAACAAAATGTCAAAATAAATACTTAGAAATTAAAAAAACAGCAACTTCAAATGCAAAAGATAAAAAAATTTCAGAAATGGACCACTTAATAGAAGGTTTTAGGAGCAAATTTGAAATGATGGAAGACAGAATCAGTGAATTGAAGACAAATTCATGGACACCATTCGTTTGAAGAAAAAAATGAAGAAAATGTACAAATTATGTGGGACAAAATCAAGAGCAAAAATTAACTTGTGATCGGAGTTCTGGAACAGGGGGAGAAAATGGAAAACACAGAGAAGATTGTTGAAGATTTGCTGGCATGAAATATGAAAGATGAAAATCTGACCATCCAAGATGCTCAACGAACCCCATATAGGATAGATCCCAAAAGAAAGTCACCAAGACATACCATAATCACACTTCTTAACTAAAGACAAAGAAAGAAACCTGACAGCAGCTTGAGAAAAATGAAAAGTCACTTCAAAAGGGGAAACAATAAGACTAAACTGTGATTACTTTACAGAAACTATGTAGGTAAGGAAGCAATGGGATGATATATAGTAAATCTTCAGAGAGAGAGAGGAAAAACAAACAAACAAACAAACAAAAAACCTTCCAAGCAAGAATAATAAATCCTGCAAAACTCTCTCATATATGGGTGGTAAAATTAGGACATTTCCAGATAAACAGAAATTAAGGGAATATGTAAAAGTCAAATCAAATTTACAAGAAATTTTAAAGGGAGTCATTCAATTAGAGAACATCAGAAAACAAACAAAGTCTAGGACACAGGACAGTATCAGCTACATACCAACCTAGGTAAAGAACTCTCAATAGTAAAACAAAGCTAAAGACTTAGAAAAAGAAAACAGAGATACAAATCTGTAAATGACAACAACATCAAAACAATAAAAGAGAGAATAAACGATGTAGGTATAGAAAATTCAAATGAAGAGGAAGTCAAAATGATATAAAGTAGTAAAAGACTGGTTCAAAACTAAGGAGATAAGGGTAAATTTCAAGGTAACAAAAAGAAAGTTAACAAACCTACTCATCAGAAAAAAAAGAAGAAAAATGTAAAGTCTCAGTAAACACAAAATTTTTAATAATGAAAGAATAGAAAAGAAAATCCACAAACAAAAGGAACTCACCACAAAAAAGTAAGAACAAAGAAAACATCAGCACCACAAAAAAGCACAATAATATGACAGCAATAAACTCATGCCAATCGATAACTGGAAACCCTGGTGGCGTAGTGGTTAAGAGTTCAGCTGCTAACCAAATGGTTGGCAGTTCAAATCTACCAGGTTATCCTTGGAAACCTTATGGGCCTATTCTACTCTGTCCTATAGGGTTGCTATGAGTTGGAATCAACTTGATGGCAACAGGTTTTTGTGTTTTTTTTTTTAATCGATAATCACACTGAAAGTAAATGGCTTAAATGCACCTGTAAGGAGACCTAGAGTGGCAGAATGGATAAAAAAGCATGACCCATCAATATACTTTCTACAAGAGATGTACCTTAGACACAAAGATATAAATAAAAAACAAAGGATGGAAAAAATATATCAAGCAAACAGTAAGCAAAAAAGGGAAGCAGTGGCAACACTCATCTCAGATAATATAGACTTTAAGGCAAAATCACCCATAAAGGACAAGGAAGGACGTTATATATGATTAAAGGACAATCCACTAAGAAGACATAATCTTAATAAATATCTACCTATCCAATGATGGGGCACCAAAATACATAAAACAAACTCTAACAACCCTGAAAAGAGAAATTGACACTTCCACAATAATAGTAGGAGACTTCAACACACCACTCTCTGTAAAAGACAGAACATCTAGAAGGAAACTCAACAAAGATTCATAAGATCTAAAGGCTACAACCAACCAACTTGACCTCATAGACATATACAGAACACTCCACCTAACAGCAGCAAAGAACTCATTCTTTTCCAATACGCATGGAATGTTCTCTAGAATAGACCACACCTTAGGCCTCAAAGCAACCCTCAACAAAACCCAAAACATTGAGATAATACAAAGCATCTTTTCTGATCACAGTGCTATAAAAGTAGAAATCAGGAGGTGGGGCCAAGATGGCAGAGTGGTCAGACTCTTCTGGTGGTCCCTTTTACAACAAAGACCTTAAAAAACAAGTGAATCGATTATATATATGACAAGCTAAGAGCCCTGAACATCAAAGGCAAAGGTAAGAAATTGGACTGAGCAGAAGGGGGAGGGAGAGATGGTTCAAAAGCAGCAAGGAGTTGCTGGAACTGACTCTGCGGGAACCAGCACCCCACAGGCCCGATCCCCTGGTGTGACCACAGCAGGGCTGGCAGTAGTGCTATGGATGCATTTTCCACCACGGTGAGAGTGAGCAGCACAGAGTTTACTCATGCCTCTGAAATCAGTGAAAAACAGCGCTCTGTGCAAAAGATAAGTATTTGTGTCTAATTTACCATGTGAACCAAAAAAGCACCTCTTTTGAAAGAACTCTCTCCCATTACCTGATCCCTCCTCCCTCTGCTTCAGCCCCCGAGATGGCTTCAGTGGCATCCACTTTCCCTGGTCCTGAGACAGGGCCTGCTGCACATCCTGAGCCATTCTCCTGGAGGATGGCGAAGGATTAACAAATGGGGAAAATAATCTGCTGGCTCCCCTTAGCTGGGAACTCAGGGCAGAAGCAACTCCTTTGCCTGGGCACAGGCAAAAGCAATCCATGGATTTCGAATGCCTTTCACCCCTGCAATTACCTGTGTGGGCCCATTTCAGCAGCTTAGGCCCTCCTTGGCACAGTGCAACAGTATATGTGCCTGAGGTCTGACTTCAACTCTTTCAGCTGGGTGCTGGAGAGGAGGGTTTTTGATGTTTGACACCACTCTGCCTATTAAGCAGGGTCCTCACTTACCCACATTGGGGGTCTGAGGAATGGTGGCTCTACCCATGCCACCTAGCCACCTGCAACAGGGCTTCAAGGAAAAGTGGTGCCTCCCAGTCCTTACAACCAGAAGAGTTGGGTGCCCAAGGTCCAGCTGCAGAGCTCACCCACCTGTGTGCCCTAGGGAACAGGGATGCACTTTCCTCACAGACACTCAGGGACGGTTTTCAGCCCCTGCCTTGCTCAGAGCATGACCCCCTGCTGCAGCTAGATATCTGTGCCTACACCAACCACCCCTGCTCTTCTAAGACTGTAGGTGAGAACCTGCACCACACACTTGGTGACTAACTACCTGGACACTTCAGGTGAGTCCATACAAGAAAAGTGAATGGACTCTTGGTCTCATATACTTGGTAATGGCTCTGACCATCTAGTGACAGGACGTTAGAGCTTCAAAGCCACCAATTATCCAGCTAACTCACTTGAGCAGCCTATTTGGCCATATCAAAACAAAACAATGCATGAAGGTAGGACACAGTAAACAAACATAAAATAAATTAACACACTAACATAGGTGGCTCAGAGACAACAGTCAATATCAAATCACATAAAGAAGCAGACTGTGATCACTTCAGCAAGCTCCCAAAACAAAGAATCAAGGAATCTTCCAGATGAAGAAATATTCCTAGGATTACCAGAGGTAGATCATGAAAGGTTAAGATACAGAACTTTTCAAGAAATCAGGAAGGAGATCAGGCAAAATGCAGAACAAGCCAAGAAACACATAGATAAAGCAGTGGAGGAAATTAAGAAGGTTATTCAAGAGCCTACTGACAAATTTAGTAGGCTGCAAGAACCCATAGAGAGACAGCAAAAAGAAATTGAGAAGATTAACAAAATTTCAGAATTAGACAACTCAGAGGAACAGAATTGAGAATATAAAAGTCAGAATTAGTAAGAATGAAGATAAAACACTTGGCACCAATACATTTGAAGAAAAATCAGAAAAAAGAGTTTTAAAAAAGGAAGAGACGCCAAGAAGCATGTGCTACTCTATCAAGAGAAATAACCTACGAGTGACTGCAGTACTAGAACAGAAAATACAGAGAGAATTGCTGGCAGAAAAATTCCCTGATATCATGAGAAGACGAGAAGATATCTATCCAAAATACTCATTGAACCCCATGCAAAGTAGATCTCCAAAGAAAGTCACCAAGACGTATTATAATCAAACTTGCCAAAACCAACAATAAAGAGAGAATTTTAAGAGTGGCTAGGGAAAAATAAAAAGTCACCTACAAAGGAGAGTCAATAAGAATAATCTCAGACTAGTCAGCAGAATCATGCAGGCAAGAAGGCAATGGGATGACATATAGAAAGCCTTGAAGGAAAAAAATCGCAGCCAAGAATCATACATTCAGCAAAACTGCATCTCAGATATGAAAGTGAAATTAGGACATTTTCAGATAATCAGAAGTTTAGGAAATTTGAAAAACCGAACCAAAACTACAAGAAACACTAAAGGGAGTCCTCTGGTTAGAAAATCAGTAACGTCAGATATCAACCCAGGAGTAGAGCATGGGACAGAGCAACCAGATATCAACCCAGACAGAAAAATGACAAAAATAAATCAAGATAAAAAACGCTCCAAACACGGAAACAGAGATGTCATTATATAAAAGATGACCACATTAAATCAATAAAGATGGACTAAAAAATGTAGTCATAGATCTTTCATCTGGAGAGGAAGTCAAGGTGACATAAAGAGATAAAGGATTGGATTAAACATAGAAAAATAAGAGTAAATATTAAGGTAACCACAAAAAAAAAATTTTTTTTTACAATCCTATACATCAAAATAAAAAAACAAGAAAAACATAAAGACTCAGCAAAAACTAAATGAATAACAATGAAAATGAGGAAAAGACAATATGTAAAGAAAAACTAGTCAGCACAAAAAATTAAGTGGAAAAAATGAACCGTCAACCACACACACACACACAAAAACATCAAAATGACAGAACTAAACACATACCTATCCATAATTATGCTGAATATAAATGGACTACATGCACCAATAAAGAGACAGAGAGTGGAAGAATGGGTAAAAAAAACACAATCTGTCTATATACTGCCTACAAGAGACACACTTTAGACTTAAAGACACAAACAAACTGAAACTCAAAGGATGGAAAAAAATATATCAAGCAAACAACAATCAAAAAAGAAAAGGAGTGGCAATATTAATTTCTGACAAAATAGCCTTCAAAGTTAAATCCACCACAAAGGATAAGGAAGGACACTATATAATGATTAAAGTGACAATTTTTTTTTTTATACCAGGAGGAAGTAACCATAGTATATTTACTCACCAAAAGACAGGGCTTCAAGATATATAAAACAAACTCTAACAGCATTGAAAAGTGAGATAGCTCCACAATAATAGTAGGAGACCTCAACACACCACTTTCAGTGAAGGACAGAACATCCATAAAGAAGCTCAGTAAAGACATGGAAAATCTAAATGCCATAATCAACCAACTTGACCTCATAGACATACACAGATCACTCCACCCAACTTCAGCCAAATATACTTTCTTTTCCAATGCACATGGAATATTCTCCAGAATAGATCACATATTAGGTGGTAAAGCAAGGCTTAACAGAATTCAAAACATCAAAATATTACAAAGCAAATTCTCTGACAATAAAGCCATAAAAGTAAAAATCAATAGCAGAAAAAGCAGAAAAGAGAAATCAAACACACAGAAAATGAACAACGCCTTGCTCAAAAACTACTGGGTTATAGAAGATATTAAAGATGGGACAAAAAAATTCATAGAATCCAATGAGAATGAAAACATTTCCTACCAGAACCTTTGGTACACAGCTAAAGCAGTGCTCAGAGGTCAATTTATAGCAATAAAGGCACATATCCAAAAAGAAGAAAGGGCCAAAATAAAAAAAAAGTTATCCCTACAACTTGAACAAATAGAAAGAGCAAAAAAGAAACTGTTGCGCACCAGAAAAAAACAAATAATAAAAATCAGAGAAGAATTAAATGGAGAACAGAAGAAGAATTGAAAGAGTTAATAAGACCAAAAGCTGGTTCTTTGAAAAGATCAACAAAATCAATAAACCATTGGCCAAACTGACAAAAGAAAAACAAGAGAGGAAGCAAATAACCCAAACAAGAAATGATATGGGTGTTATGACAACAGACCAAAGTGAAATTAAAAGAATCATATCAGATTACTATGAAAAATTGTATTCTAACAAATTTGAAAACCTATAGGAAACGGTCAAATTTCTAGAAACACACTAACAACCAGAACTAAAACAGAGGTAGAACAACTAAATAAACCTATAAGAAAAGAAGAGATTGAAAAGGTAATTAAACTGTCCACCCCACCTCAAAAAAAACCCAAAAAAAGCCCTGGCCCTGACAGCTTCACTGGACAAGTCTACCAAACATTCAGAGAAGAGTTAAGACCACCACTACTAAAGGTATTTCAGGGCATAGAAAAGGATGGAATACTCTCAAACTCATTGTATGAAGCCAGCATATCTCTGATACCAAAACCAGGTAAAGACACCACCAAAAAAGAAAATTATAGACTTATATCCCTCATGAACTTAGAAGCACAAATCCTCAGCAAAGTTCTAGCCAATAGAATTCAACAACATATCAAAAAAATAATTCACCATGACCAAGTGGGATTTATACCAGGTATGCAAGAATGGTTCAACATTAAAAAACCATCAATATAATCCATCATATAAATAAAACAAAAGATAAGAACCACATAATCTATCCATTGATGCAGAAAAGGCATTTGACAAAGTCCAACACCCATTCATGATAAAAACTCTCAGCAAAATAGGAATAGAAGGAAAATTCCTCAACATAATAAAGGGCATTTATACAAAGCCAATAGCCAACAAAATCCTAAATGGAGAGAGTCTGAAAGCATTTTCCTTGAGACCGGGAACCAGACAAGGATGTCCTTTATCACCACTCTTATTCAACATTGTGCTGGAGGTCCTAGCCAGGACAATTAGGCTAGATAAAGAAACAAAGAGCAGCCAAATTTGTAAGGAAGAAGTAAAAGTGTCTCTATTTACAGATGATATTATGATCTCATACACAGAAAACCCTAAAGAATCCACAAGAAAACTACTGACACTAATAGAAGAGTTCAGCAAAGTATTAGGATACAAGATAAACATACAAAAATCAGTTGGATTCCTCTACAACAATAAAGAGAACTTTGAAGAGGAAGTTCTCCAAATCAATACCATTTACAATAGCCCCCAAGAAGGTAAAATACTTAGGAATAAATCTAACCAGAGACATAAAAGACCAATACAAAGATAACTACAAGACACTACTGCAAGAAACCAAAAGAGACCTACTTAAGTGGGAAAACATATCTTGCTCACGTATAGAAAGACTCAACATCGTGAAAATGTCTATTGTACCCAAAGCCATCTATAAATACATTGCAATGCTGATCCAAATTCCAGTGACATTTTGTAATACGTTGGATAGAAATATCATCAACTTCACATGGAAGGGGAAGAGGCCCTGGAGAAGTAAAGCATTACTGAAAAGAAGAACGAAGTGGGAGGCCTCACACTACCTGATTTTAGAACCTGTTATACTTTTTATACCACTATAGTAGTCAAAACAGCCTGGTACTGGTACAACAACAGATATATAGACCAATGTAACGGAATTGAGAATCCAGACATAAATCTATCCACCTATGAGCAGCTGGTATTTGACAAAGGCCCAAAGTCTGTTAAATGGGAAAAAGACAGTCTCTTTTACAAATGCTTTTGGCATAACTGGATATCTATCTGCAAAAAAATGAAACAAGACCCATACCTCACACCATGTGCGAAAACTAACTCAAAATGGATCAAAAACCTAAATATAAAATCTAAAATGATAAAGATTATGGAAGAAAAAATCGAGACAATGCTAGGAGCCCTAATACATGGCATAAACAGTATATAAAACATTACTAACAATACGTAAACATCAGAAGAGAAACCTGATAACCAGGAGCTTGTAAATATCAAACACTTATGCTCATCCAAAGACTTTACCAAAAGAGTAAAAAGACTACCTACAGACTGGGAAAAAGTTTCTGGCTAAGACAAATCCGATCAGTGTCTGATCTCTAAAATCTAGATGATACTGCAAGAACTCAACAAGAGAAAGATAAATAACCCAGTTAAAAAATGGGCAAAGGATATGAACAGGCACTTCACCAAAGGAAACATTCAGGCAACTAACAGACACATGAGGAAATGCTCATGGACATCAGCCATCAGAGAAATGCAAATAAAAACTACAGTGAAATACCATCTCACCCCAACAAGGCTGGCACTAATCCAAAAAACACAAAATAATAAATGTTGGAGAGGTTGTGGAGAGACTGGAACACTTATACACTGCTGGTGGGAATGTGAAATGGTACAACCACTTTGGAAATTGATTTGGCGCTTCCTTAAAAAGCTAGAAGTAGAACTACCTTACTGTCCAGCAATACCACTCCTTGGAATATACTAGAGAAATAAGTGCCCTCACACAAACAGATACATGCACATCCACGTTCACTGTAGCACTGTTTACAATACCAAAAAGACAGAAGCAACCAAGGTGGCCATCAATGGATGAATGGATAAATAAATTATGGTATATTCACACAATGGAATATTACACAACAACAAAGAACAACAATGAATCTGTGAAACATCACATGACATGGATGAATCTGGAAGGCATTATGCTGAGTGAAAGTAGTCAGTGGCAAAAAACAAATATTCTATGAGACCACTAATATGAGAAATCAAGAAAAGTTTTAAACACAAAAGAAAACATTCTTTGATGATTATGATGGTAGGGAGGGAGGTAGAGGGGTATTCACTAACTAGGTAGTAGATAAGAATAATTTTAGGTAAAGGGAAGGATAACACACAATACAGGGGATGTCACCACAATTGGACTAAACCAAAAGTAAAAAGTTTCCTGAAAACAACTAAACACTTTGAAGGCCAGAGGAGCAGGGATGGGGATCTGGGAAATATGGTTTCAGCGGCCATACAGGTCAATTGGCATAATAAAATGTATTAAGAAAACGTTCTGCATCTCACTTTGGTGGGGAATACAGGGTGGAGAGGAGAAGTATGCTGTCACATGAGGTAGAGAGCAGCTAGAGTTACATAGCAAGGTGTGTATAAGTTTTTGTATGAGAGACTGACTTGAATTTTAAACTTAAAACAAAATTAAAAAAATAGAAATCAGTAATCAGAAGAGGAAGGAAAAAGATCAAATTCATGGAAATTGAATAACTCCTTCCTTAAAAACAGCTAGGTAATAGAAGAAATCAAAGAGGTATTAAAAAAAACTCCTAGAATTTAGTCAGAGTGAAAACACACCATACCAAAACCTTTGGGACACAGCAAAGGCACTGGTCAGAGGTCAACTTATGGCAATAAATGCACACATCAAAAAAGAAGAGACCAAAATAAAACCGTTAGCTCTACAACTCAAATAAGTAGAGAACAGCAAAAGAAGCCCAAAGTCACCACAGGAATGGGGAGAGGGGGGACATTAGGGCAGAAATAAATGAAATAGAGAATAGAAAAAATCAAGAACACCAAAAGTTGGTTCTTTGAAAAGATCAACATAACCAACAAACCATTGCTCAAACTTGAAAAAAGGAGAGGAGGCAAATAACCCAAATAAGAAATGAAATCTATAACATTATAACAGACCCAACTGAAATAAAAAGGATCATAACAGAATACTATGAAAAACTGTACTCCAACAAATATGAGAACCTAGAGGAAATGGACAAATTTCTAGAAACACCCTACCTACCTGAACTAACACAAGCAGAGATAGAGAGTCTGAACAGCCCCATGATGAGGGAAGACCCTGAAGAGGTAATAAAGAAAACTTGCAACAACAACAAAATCTCTGGAGCCGACAATTTCACTGGAGAATTCTACCAGACATTCAGAAAAGAGCTCACACTGACAGTACTCAAACTATTTCAGAGGATAGAAAAGGAAGGAATACTCCCGAATCCATTCTATGAAGCCAGTATAACTCTGATATGAAAGCCAGGCAAAGACACCACAAGAAAAGAAAATTATAAACCAGTATCTCTCTTGGATATTGAAGGTAAAATTCTCAACAAAATTCCAGCCAATAAAATTCAGCATCATATAAAACAAAAAATAATACACCAAGACCAAGTGGGATTCACACCAGGTATGCTGTTTTTTGTGCAAGGATGGTTCAACACTAGAAAATCAATCAAAGTAGTGCACCACATAAATAAAACAGAAGACTCACATGATCATCTCGATTGACTCAAAAAAGACCCAACACTCATTCCTGATAAAAACAATAAAATAGGAATAGAAGTGAAACTTCTCAACATAAGAAAGGGCATCTTTACAAAACCAACAGCCAACATCATTCTCAATGGAGAGAGACTGGAAGCATTTCTTTTGAAAACGGGAACAAGATGCCCTTTATCTCCACTCCTATTTAACATTCTGCTGGAAGTCCTAGTTAGAGCAATAACGTAAGAAAAATAAAGGGCATCCATATTGGGAAGGAAGTAGTAAAAGTATCCCTATTTGCAGATGATATGATTCTATACCTAGAGAACCCCAAAGATTCCACAAGAAAATTACTGGAACCAATAGATTCAGCAAAGTAGCAGGATACAAGATCAACATGCAAAAATCAGTTGGATACCTATACTCCAACAAAGAGAACTTTAAAAAGGAAATCAGGAAAAGAATACTATTTATAATAAAAAAAAGCCCCTAAAAAAATCTAATACTTAGGAATTAATCCAACCAAGGATGTAAAACACCTTTACAAAGAAAATTACAAAACCCTATTGCAAGAAACCAAAAGAGACCTATGTAAATGGAAAAACATACCACGCTCATGAGTAGGAAGATTCAACATTGTGAAAATGTTAATCCTACCCAAAGCAATCTACAGACATAATGCAATCCTGATCCAAACACAAAAAGCATTATTTAAAGGGATGAAAAAACTAACTATACATAAGGGAAAGAGGCTCCAGATAAACAAAGCATTATTGAAGAAAAAGAACAAAGTAGAAGGCCTCACACTACCTGATCTCAGAACTTACTACACAGCCACAATAGTCAACACAGCCTGTTTCTGGTACAATAACAGACACACAGACCAATGGAACAGAATCAAGAACCCAGATGTAAATCCATCCACCTACGGTAACCTGATTTTTGACAAAGGATTAACGTCCACTAAACAGAGAAAAAAAAAATTTTTTTTTTTTTTTTAAACAGGGAAAAGATAGTCTTTATAACAAGTGGTCCTGGCAAAACTGGATGTCCATCTATAAAAAAATGAAACAGGACTCATACCTCACACCATACACCAAAAACTAAATCAAAATGGATCAAAGACCTATACATGAAACCAAACACTATGAAGATCATGAAAGACAAAATAGGGTCAATGCTAGGGGCCCTAATATATTGCATAAGTAGGATACAAACCATAACTAACAATGCACAGACACCAGAAGATCAACTAGATATCTGGGAGCTCCTAAAAATTAAACTTATGCTCATCAAAAGACTTCACCAAAAGTGTAAAAAAACAACCTACAGCCTGGGGAAAAAAATTGCCTATGGTATATCCAACGTGGGTCTAATCTCTAAAATCTATAGAATACTTCAACACCTCAACAACAAAAAGAAAATAACTCAATTAAAAAATAGGCAAAGGAAATGAACAGACACTTCACCAAAGAAGACATTCAGGTGGCTAACAGACACATGAAGAAATGCTTGTGATCCTAGGCCATTAGAAAAATGCAAATCAAAACTACAATGAGTTCTCATCCCAACATTACTGGCACTAATCAAAAAACTGGAAAATAATAAATATTGAAGAGGTTTTGGGAAGATTGGAACTCATATGCACTGCTGGCAGGAATGTAAAATGGTACAACCACTAAGGAAAATGGTATGTTGTTGTTGTTAGGTGCCCTCATGTCATAGTACATAGTAACCCTATGTACCACAGAATGAAACACTGCCCGGTCCTGCGCCAGCTCACAATTGTTATGCTTGAGCCCGTTGTTGCAGCCACTGTGTCAGTCCATCTCGTTGACGGTCTTCCTCTCTTTCTCTGACCCTCTCTTTTACCAAGCATGATGTCCTTCTCCAGGGACTGATCCCTCCTGATAACCTGTCCAAAGCATGTAAGATGCACTCTCTCTATTCTTGCTTCTAAGGAGCATTCTGCTTGTACTTCCTCCAAGACAGATTTGTTTGTTCTCTTGGCCGTCTATGGTATATTCAAGATTCCTCACCAACACCACAATTCAAAGGCATCAATTCTTCTTACGTCTTCCTTATCATTGTCCAGCTTTCACATGCATATGATGCGATTGAAAATACCATGGCTTCGGTCAGGTGCACCTTAGTCTTCAAGGTGACATCTTTGCTTTTCAACACTTTAAAGAGGCCTTTCACAGCAGATTTGCCCATAACAATTTGTCTTTTGATTTCCTGACGGCTGGTTCCATGGGTGTTGATTGTGAATCCAAGTAAAATGAAATCCTTGACAATTTCAATCTTTTCCCCATTTATCATGATGTTGTTTATTGGTCCAGTTGTGAGGACTTTTGTTTTATGTTGAGGTGTAATCCATACTGAAGGTTATTGTCTTTGATTTTCACCTGTAGTTGCTTCAAGTTCTCTTCACTTTCAGCAAGCAAGGTTGTGTCATCTTGTTAATGAGTCTTCCTCCAATCCTGATGCCCCGTTCTTCATATAGTCCAGCTTCTCAGCTTATTTGCTTAGCATATAGGTTGAATAGGTATGGTGAAAAGATACAACCCTAACTCACACCTTTCTTAACTTTAAACCATGCAGTATCTCCTTGTTCTGTCCGAACAACTGCTTCTTGATCTATGTACCGGTGGCTCATGAGGACCATTAAGTGTTCTGGAATTCCCATTCTTTGCAATGTTATCTGGAATTCCATATGATCCACACAGTTTTATGCCTTTGCATAGTCAATAAAACACAGGTAAACATCTTCCTGGTATTCTCTGCTTTCAGCCAGGATCCATCTGACATCAACAATGATATCCCTGATTCCATGTCCTCTTCTGAATCTGGCCTGAATTTCTGGCAGTTCCCTGTCGATATACTGCTGCAGCTGCTTTTGAATGATCTTCAGCAAAATTTTACTTGCGTGTGATATTAATGATATTGTTCTATAATTTCCACATTTGGTTGGATCACCTTTCTTGGGAATAGGCATAAATATGGATCTCTTCCAGTCAGTTCGCCAGGAAGCTGTCTTCCATATTTCTTGGCATAGACGAGTGAGCACCTCCAGCACTGCCTCTGTTTGTTGAAACATCTCAGTTGATATTCCATCGATTCCTGGAGCCTTGGTTTTTGCCAGTGCCTTCAGAGCAGCTTGGACTTCTTCCTTCAGTACCATCGGTTCCTGATCATGTTCTACTTCTTGAAATGGATGGATGTTGACCAATTCTTTTTGGTGTAATGACTCTGTGTATTCCTTCTGTCTTCTTTTGATGCTTCCTGTGTCATTTAATATTTCCCGTATAGAATCTGTCAGTATTGCAACTCGAGGCTTGAATTTTTTCTTCAGTTCTTTCAGCTTGAGACATTCTGAGTGTTTTCTTCCCTTTTGGTTTTCTATCTCTAGCTCTTTGCACATATCATTATAATACTTTGTCTTCTTGAGCCACCCTTTGAAATCTTCTGTTCAGTTCTTTTACTTCATTATTTCTTCCTTTTGCTTTAGCTACTCAACATTCAAGAGCAAGTTTCAGAGCCTCTTCTGGCACCCACTTTTGTCTTTTCTTTCTTTCCTGTCTTTTTAATGACCTCTTGCTTTCTTCGTGTATTATGTCCTTGATGTCATTCCACAACTCATCTGGTCTTCAGTCATTAGTGTTCAACACATCAAATCTATTCTTGAGATGATCTCTAAATGTAGGCGGGATATATATACTCAAGGTCATACTTTGGCTCATGTGGACTTGTTCTAATTTTCTTCAGTTTCAACTTGAACTTGCATATGAGCAATTGATGTTCTGTTCCACAGCTGTCCCCTGGCCTACTGACTGATGATATTGACCTTTTCCATTGTCTTTTTCCACAGATGTAGTCGATTTGATTCCTGTGCATTCTATCTGGAAGGTTCATGTGTATAGTTGCCATTTATGTTGGTGGAAAGAAGTATTTGCAGTGAAGAAGTTGTTGGCCTTGCAGGATTCTATCATGTGATCTCTGGCATCATTTCTATCACCAAGGCCATATTTTCCAACTATTGATCCTTTTTTTTTTGTTTGTTTCCAACTTTTGCATTCCAATCACCAGTAATTATCAATGGATCCTGATTGCTTTTTTGATCAAGTTCAGAGTCCAGAAGCTGGTAAAAATCTTTAATTTCTTCATCTTCAGCATGAACAATAGTTGTATTAACTGGTCTTCCTTGTGGGCATATGGATATTATCCTATCACTGACAGCGTTGTACTTCAGGATAGATCTTGATATGTTCTTTTTGATAATGAATGCAACGCCATTGCTCTTCAAGTTGTCATTCATGGCATAGTAGAACATATGATTGTCCAATTCAAAATGGCCAATACCAGTCCATTTTAGCTCACTAATGCCTGGGATATTGAAGTTTATGCATTCCATTTCATTTTTGATAATTCCCAGTTTTCCTGGGTTCACACTTTGTACATTCCACACTCTGATTATTAATAGATATTTTCTGCTCTTTCTTCTCATTTGAGTCATGCCACATCAGCAAATGCCAGGTCCTTATTCGTAGTCTGTCTTAGCCTGGAACCTCAGCTGAAACCTGTCAGCCACGGGTGACCCTGCTGGTATCAGAATATCGGTAGCATAGCTTACAACGTCACAGCAACATGTAAGCCCCTACAGTATGATAAAATGACAGACATGTGGGGGAAGGAAAATGATATGGCACCTCCTTAAAAAGCTAGAAAAAGAAATGCCATACTATCTAGCAATCCCACTCCTAGGAATATATCCTAGAAAAATAAGAGCAGTCACATGGATAAATGTGTGCACACCCATGTTCATTGCCACGTTATTGACAATAGCAAAAAGATGGAAACTACTGAAGTGCCCATCAACAGATGAATGTATAAACAAACTCTGGTACATACACACAATGGAATATTACTCAATAATAAAGAACAATGATAAGTCTGCGAAAATCTCATAACATGGACAAATCTGGAGAGCATTATGCTGAGTGAAATAATTCAATCACAAAAGGGCAAAGGTTGTGTGAGACCACTATTATAAAACTCAGGAAAATTTTTACACACAGAAAGAAACAATCTCTGATGGTTACAAGGGAGGGGAGTGGTAGAGAGGGAAAAACACTAACTAGATAGTACATAACTTTGGTGAAGGGTAAGACAGTACACGATACTGGGGATGTCAGCACAACTTGACCAAGGTAAAGCCATAGAAGCTTCGCAGACACATCCAGACTCCCTGAGTGACCAAGATACTGGGCTGAGGGCTGGAGACCATGGTTTCAGGGGTCATCTAGGTCAATTGGCATTACATAGCTCTTAAAGAAAATGTTCTACATCCTACTTTGCTGAGTACTGTCTGGGGTCATAAAAGCTTGCAAGTGGCCATATAAGATACATCTACTGGTCCCATCGTGTTTGGAGCAAAAGAGAATGAAGAAAACCAATGACACAAAGGAAATGTTAGTCCAAAGGACTAATGAACCACATGAATCACAGCCTCCACTAGAATAATTCCAGCGCAACTAGGTGATGCCAGCCTACTACCACCAACTGCTCTAACAGGGGTCACAATAGAGGGTCCCCAACAGAGCGGGAGAAAATGTAGAACAAAATTCAAATTCACACACACACACAAAAAGATCAGACTTACTGGTCTGACAGAGACTAGAGGAACCCCCGAGACTATGGCCCCCAGACACCCTGCTAACTCAGAATTGAAGCCTCTCCCAAAGTCCACCTTTTAGCCAAAGATTAGGCAGTCGTATAAAACAAACAATAACACACATGAGGAACGTGCTTCTTAGTTCAATCAAGTATACGAGACCACATGGGCAACACTTGCCCAAAAGGAAAGACAAGAAGGCAGGAAGGGACACGAAAATTGGATGAATGGACACTGAGAACCCAAAATGGAAAGGGAAAAGAGGAGAGTGATGACACATTGCAGGGATTGCAAGTAATGTCATAAAACAACTTGTGTATAAATTTTTTCATTGAAAAACTAATTTGCACTATAAACTTTCACCTAAAACACAATAATATTTTTAAAGGTTCTATGTTAAAATAACAAACTGTTATACTAAAATATATTCCAGAATCCAGCTTTGACTAATATACCTACATAGTGACAAAAAGTCAGGAAACCATCAAAGATCATTGAATTTAATTATTATTGCCCATATCTGGTTATTGTATTGATGGGTCAGTAATGTTTGGATGAATAATAAAGACATACATAATTCACACACACACAAAAGTGTTGCCAGAGGAGTGAGGTGTCAATGGTTGGGATTGCCCTCTAGCCACGCAAAGATAGCTGCGCCATAGTAGAAGTATTCATTCACCCACTTTGTCACTTCTGTTTTGTTATTTGTGTTGGTGCCAGCACACACTGTTAACTTAGATTGGTGTTTTTAATTGTCAGAGAAATTGCCTTCACACAGATTGCACTGCTTTCCTGTATTGTAATAAAAGTCATCATGTATACTGCAAAAATTCAACTGCAAAAAGACAAATAACCCAATTAAAAAATGGGCAAAAGATATGAATAGACACTTCACTAAAGAAGACATTCAGGTAGCTAACAGATATATGAGGAAATGTTCACGATCAGCCATTTGAGAAAAGCAGATCAAAACTACAATGAGATTTCATCTCACTCTAACAATGCTGGCATTAATCCAAAACACACAAAATAATAAATGTTTGAGAGGCTGTGGAGAGATTGGAACACTTATACATTGCTGGTGGGAATGTAAAACGGTGCAACCCTCTGGAAATCGATTTGGCACTTCCTTAAAAAGCTAGAAATAGAACTACCATACGATCCAGCAATCCCACTCCTTGGAATATATCCTAGAGAAATAAGAGCCTTTACATGAACACATATATGCATACCCATGTTTATTGCAGCACTGTTTACAATAGCAAAAAAGATGGAAGCAACCAAGGTGCCCATCAACGGATGAATGGATAAATAAATTATGGCATATTCACACAATGGGATACTACTCATCGATAAAGAATAGTGAGGAATCTGTGAAACATTTCAACATTTCATAACATGGAGGAACCTGAAAGGCTTTATGCTGAGTGAAATTAGTCAGTTGCAAAAGGACAAATATTGTATAAGACCACTATTATAAGAACTTGAGAAATAGTTCAAACAGAGAAGAAAATATTCTTTTGTGGTTATGGGGGGGGGCGGTGGGAGGGAGCACTCACTAATTAGATAGTAGATAAGAACTACTTTAGGTGAAGGGAAAGACAGCACACAATACAGGGGAGGTCAGCACAATTGGACTAAACCAAAAGCAAAGAAGTTTCCCGAATAAACTGAATGCTTCAAAGGCCAGCGTAGCAGGGGCAGGGGCCTGGGGACCATGGTTTCAGGGGACATCTAAGTCAACTGGCATCCCACTTTGAAGAGTGGCGTCTGGGGTCTTAAACGCTAGCAAGCAGCCATCTAAGATGCATCAATTGGTCTCAACCCATCTGGATCGAAGAAGAATGAAGAACACCAAGGACACAAGGTAATTACGAGCCCAAGAGACAGAAAGGGCCACATGATCCAGCGACAACATCATCCTGAGACCAGAAGAACTAGATGGTGCCCGGCTACAACCGATGACTGCCCTGACAGGCAACACAACAGAGAACCCCTGAGGGAGCAGGAGAGCAGTGGGATGCAGATCCCAAATTCTCATAAGACTGGACTAATGGTCTGACTAAGACTGGAGGGACCCCGGTGGTCATGGCCCCCAGACCTTCTTTGGCCCAGGACAGGAACTAGTCCCGAGGCCAACTCTTCAGACATGGATTGGACTGGACAATGGGTTGGAAAGGGATGCTGGTGAGGAGTGAGCATCTTGGATCAGGTGGACACTTGAGACTATGTTGGCATCTCTTGCCTGGAGGGGAGTTGAGAGGGTGGAGGGGGTTAGAAGCTGGCGAGTGGACACGAAAAGAGAGAGAGAAGGGAGAGAGCTGGCTGTCTCATTAGGGGGAGAGTAATTGGGAGTGTGTAGCAAGGTGTATTTGGGTTTTTGTGTGAGAGACTGACTTGATTTGTAAACTTTCACTTAAAGCACAATAAAAATTATTAAAAAAAAAAAAAGTCATGTATACATGAGATTTGTGGCACATGCCAGGCATTAGAAATTACCTCATCTCGCAAAGTAAATTACAAAATTTTCAAAGCTAGAAGAAATTGGTGTGACGACTTCACTCATCATGAAAAATTATTATTCAGTTTCTACGATCTGTGAAAAGCTTCTAGTGACTTTTCAAAAGAAGCTGTGAAATGATTATCTTCTAAAAAGGAAAAACAGAATTATAAGTTTAACCAAAGAAGAAACACCAACAAACCACCAGGATTCTCTGCCTTCCCATTACACTGTAAATCTTAAGTCTGCTAAAGAGCCCAAGCTCATAAACATGCTGGAAAAGCAGCACGTCCCCCATTAGGCTGTGAATAACGGGATGTCCAAAATGATTTGGAAGAATATTTTGTCTCTGATAATGACGTAGGCTGGATTTAAACTTTGGTAATGACACTGAAAATGAAAGCGGCACATACTTGCCAGAAGAACAAACAAGCCTGTCTTGGAAAAAATACAGCCAGAGTGCTCCCTGGAAGCAGGGATGGCGAGACTTTGTCTCACATACTTTGGACATGTTCACAGGAGGGACCAGTCCCTGGAGGAGGACATCATGCTTGTAAAGTAGAGGACTGACCAAAGAAGAAGAGCCTTGACAAGATGGACTGGCACAGTGGCTGCAATGATGGGCTCAAACCTAGAAACAATTGTAAGGGTGGCGCAGGGCCAGGAAGTGTTTCGTTTTGTTGTACATAGGGTCATTATGAGTCAAAGGTACCTAACAACAAATAACAGCAATGTACTTGCATGGATAGATGAATATTCTTAAAGTCATTTAAGAATGTATAGGAGCCCTGGTGGTGCAACAGTTAAGCGTTCTGCTGCTAACTGAAAGTTTGGTCATTTGAACCCCCCCTAGTGGCTCCTTGGGAAAAAGACCTGGAGATCTTCTATAAAGATTGTTGTTGTTGTTAGGTCCCCTTAAGTGGATTGTGACTCATACCGACACCATATGACAGAGTCGAACTTCTCCATAGAGTTTCTTGGCTGTAATCTTTGTGGAAGCAAATTGACAGGTCTTTTTCCTGGGAAGCTGCTGGATGGATTCAATCTGTCAACTTAGCAGCTGAGCAGTTCTACTCTATCCTTTGGGGTCAGTATGAGTCAGAATCGACTCGACAGCACAGGACAACAGCAACAACATGAGTTGAAAACTGACTTGATGGCACACAACAAGAAACATGTGTACAAAAAATTTAGTCTCTCTCTCCTTCCCCTCTCTCTTTCTACCTTGCTCTCTCCCTCCCTCCCTGCTTTTTTTCTATCCACTCTTATCTTTCCTTCCCTTCTCCTGAAAGGCTGTTATTAAATTGTCAGAGCGTCTTACAATTGATTGCATTATACGATTGAGGAAATAGGGTGTTGATCAAACTGCTTGAGTGAGCCACTGAGGAATGAAGGGATGGGGATGATTTCAAAGAAGCAAGATTAGTGGATCTTTTCAGAGAAGATGCTGAAGAGACGATGTCACCATAGCAGAGTCGAATGTTAGCAACAGAGAGCAGACACACACATCAGCAAGGCCCAGGTTTCCTCCAACCCTTTTTATCCAGATGGAGAAAGGGCTGGAGATGGGCGATCTTAGAGATGGGCAGATGAACAAGCGGCCTCCTCAAAAGAAGAGGAGACAGTGAAATTTGAGTATTCAGAATCCAAGGTTAGAGCTGGAAGAGGTCTTGGTGAGCTCCTTGTTGAATGCCCTCATATAACAGATGAGGAAAACAAACATTTGGCAGGAATGATTCACCTGTCCCAGGAATTTTTATTTGGAAAAGTCAGACATTCACCTCCCTCAGAGCCTTTGCACCTGCTATCCCCTTTGTCCAGAAAATTCTTCCCTTAGATAGCTTCATGGCTTTCTCCCTCACTTTCTTAAAATTTTTGCTTAAATTTCAATTTCTCAGTGAAGTCTTCTTTGACCACTATATTAAAAATTACAGGCCTCTATTCCCCACACCCCCTTACCCTCTTTCTGCTTTCCTCTACATAGCATGTATTACTTCCTAGTGTACTATGTAAATTTACTTACCTTTTATTGCCTTTCTCCACCCACTATCACCTAATTCCCTCCAATGTGAGGTCTAAATGGAAACAGCTTTTTCTTCTTTGTTAACTATTATTACCCCAGTGTCTGGAACAATGTGTATGGTAGGTGCTCACTACCTCATTCATTCATTCATTCCAAATGGATGAATACATGATGGATCCTGGTGTGATTGTCTGAAAGCTTAATCTATGATTTTTAGCCTCTCCTCCTCCTTTACAAACTTTTCAATGTAGAAATAGTTCCTCAGGGTGTGAATTTTTTTTTCTTTTTTTTAATTGAACTTTAGATGAAGATTTACAGAACAAAACTAGTTTCTCATCAAACACTTAGTACACTCATTGTCGTATGACATTGGTTAACAACCCCATGACATGTCAGCATTCTCTGTTCTCAACCCTGGGTTCCCTATTATCAGCTTTCCTCTTCCCTCCTACTTTCCAGTCCTTGCCCCAGGGTGTGTGCACCCCTTTAGTCTTGTTTTGTTCTATGAGCCTGTCCAATCTTTCACTGAAGGGTGAACCTCAGGAGTGGCCTCATTACTGAGCTGAAAGGGTATCCGGGGTCCATATTCTCCGGGATTCTCCAGTCTCTGTCAGGCCAGCAAGTCTGCTCTTTCTTTTTGAGTTAGAATTTTGTTCTGCATTTTTCTCCAGCTCTGTCTGGGACCCTCTATTGTGATCCCTGTCAGAGCAGTCAGTGGTGGTAGCTGGGCACCACCTCGTTGTACTGGACTCAGTCCAGTGGAGGCCATGGTAGATGTGGTCCATTAGTCCTTTGGACTAATTTTTCCCTGTGTCTTTAGTTTTCTTCATTCTTTCTTGCTCCCGAAGGGGTGGGACCAGTAGAGTGTCCTAGATGGCCACTCAAAAGGCTTTTAAGACCCCAGACGCTACTCACCAAAGTTGAGTGTAGAACATTTGAGCTAGATATTCCCTGAAACCATGGTCCCCACAGCCCTCAACCCAGCAATTCAGTCCTTCAGGGAGTTTGGGTGTGTCTATGGAGAGCTACCATACCCCTGCCTTTTACAGGCTGTGCTGGCTTCCCCAGCATTGTGTACTGCCTCACCCTTCACCAAAGTTTAAAAAAAGTTACCACTTATCTATTGCTTATCTAGTGTTTTTCCATTCCCACCCTTCCCCTTCCTCAAAACCATCAAAGATTCTTTTTGTATGTAAACCTTTTCAGGAGTTTTTACAGTAGTGGTCTCATACAGTATTTGTCCTTTTGTGATTGGCTTATTTCACTCAGTATAATGTCCTCCAGATGCATCCATGTTATGTGATGCTCCACAGATTCATTGTTGTTCTTTAGCATTGTGTAATACTCCATTGTGTGTAGGTACCACAGTTTGATTATCCGTTCATCTGTTGACGGGCATCTAGGTTCTTTCCATCTTTTTGCTATTGTGAACAATGCTGCAGAGAACATGGGCATACATATATCTATTTGTGTGGTGACTCTTATTTCTCTAGGCTATATTCCTAGAAGTAGAATTGCTAGATCATATGGTGCTTCTATTTCTAGCTTTCCAAGGAAGCTCCATACCATTTTCCAAAATGGTTGTATCATTTTGCATTCGTACCAGCAGTGCATAAGAGTTCTGATCTCCCTACAGCCTCTCCAACATTTGTTATTTTCTGTTTTATTGATTCATGCCAGTAATGGTGGAGTGAGATGGTATCTTATTGTGGTTTTGATTTGCATTTCTCTGATGGCTAGAGATCGTGAGCATTTCCTCATGTGTCTGTTGACCCCTTGAATGTCTTCTCTTGTGAAGTGCCTATTCATATCCTTTGCCCATTTTTTAATTGGATTATTTATCTTTTTGTTGTAGAGGTTTGGATTTTCTTGTAGATTTTAGAGATTAGGCCTTTGTATGGTTTGTAAAACCCCAATTTTTTTTCCCAGTCTGTAGGTTCTATTTTTACTCTTTTGGTGAAGTCTTCTGATGAGCATAAGTGTTTAATTTTTAAAAGATCCTAGTTATCTAGCTTATCCTCTGGAGCTTGCATGTTGTTGCTTGTGATTTGTACTCTGTTAATGCCGTGTATAAGGGCCTCTAGCATTGATCCTATTTTTTCTTCTATGAACTTCATAGTTTTTGGCTTTATATTCAGGTCTGTGATCCATTTTGAGTTAGTTTTTGTATATGGTGTGAGGTATGGGTCCTGTTTCATTTTTTTTGCAGATGGACATCCAGTTTTGCCAGCACCATTTGTTAAAAAAGACTATCTTTTCCCCTTTTCCCCATTTGATGGACTTTGAGCCTTTGTCGAAGATTAGGTGACCATAGGTGGATGGATTTAAATCTGGGTTCACAATTCCGTTCCATTGGTCAATGTATTTGTCGTCATACCAGTACGAGACTGTTTTGACTACCGTAGCCATACAGTGTGTTCTGAGGTCAGGTACTGCAAGTCCTCCTACTTTATTCTTCTCCTTCAATAGTGCTTTACTTATCCGGGCCATCTTCCCTTTCCATATAAAGTTAATGATAAGTTTTTCCATCTCTTTAAAGAGTGTTGTTAGTATTTGGATTGGTATTACATTGTATTTGTAAATCGTTTTGGGTAGAATTGTCATTTTCACAATGTTGATTCTACCTATCCATGAGCATGGTATGTTTTCCCATTTATGTAGATCTCTTTTGGTTTCTTGCAGTAGTGTTTTGTAGTTTTCTTTGTATATAGGTCTTTTACATCCCTGGTTAGATTTATTCCCAAGTACTTTATTTTCTTAGGGGGTATTATAAATGCTATTGTTTTCCTGATTTCCTTTTCATTGTTCTCTTTATTGGTGCATAGGAATCCAACTGATTTTCGCATGCTGCTCTTGTATCCTGTTACTCTGCTGAAACTTTCTATTAGTTCCAGAAGTTTTCTGGTGGAGTCTTTTGGGTTTTCTGTGGATAGTATTGTATCATCCACAAATAGGAAGACTTTAACTTCTTCGTTACCAATTTGGATGCACTTTATTTCTGTTTCTTGCCTTTTTGCTTTAGCTAAGACTTCCAACACAATGTTAAATAGGAATGGATATAAAGGGCATCCTTGTCTTCTTCCTGTTCTCAAGGGGAGTGTTTTCAGCCTCTCTCCATTGAGAACGATGTTGGCCATTTGTTTTGCATAGATACCCTTTATTATGTTCAGAAATTTCCCTTTTATACCTATGTTATTGGGAGTTTTTTTTTTTTTTATCAGGAATGGGTGTTGGATTTTGGCAAATGCCTTTTCTGTGTTAATTGAGATAATCGTGTGATTCTTTTCTTTCCTTTTACTTATGTCTTGGATTATGTTGATTGGTTTTCTAATGTTGAACCATCCTTGCATACCTGGTATGAATTCTACTTGGTCATGGTGTATTATTTTTTTGATATGATGCTGAATTCAATTGGCTAGAATTTTTGCATCTATATTCATGACAGATATTGGTATGTAATTTTCTTTCTTTTTTTTTTTTTTTTTGTGGTGTCTTTGCCTGGTTTTGGTATCAGGGTTATGCTGGCTTCCTAGAATGAATTTGGAAGTAAGGCTTCCTTTTCTATGTTCTGAAATAGTTTGAGTAGTACTGGTGTGAGCTTTTCTCTGAATGTTTGGTAGAATTCTCCAGTGAAGCCTTCTGGGTCAGGGCTTTTTTTGGTTCGGAGTTTTTAAATTACCTTTTCAATCTCTTCTTTTGTTATGGATCTGTTCAGATTTTCAATGTTGTTTTGTGTTAGTTTATGTAGGTAGTGTGTCTCTAGAAATTCGTCCATTTCCTCTAGGTTTTCAAATTTGTTGGAGTATAGTTTTTCATAATACTCTGTTATGATCCTTTTTATTTCAGTTGGGTCTGTTGTAATGTCTCCCATTTCATATCTTATTTAGGTTATTTGCGTTCTCTCCTGTTTTTCTTTTGTTTGGCCAGTGGTTTATTGAATTTATTGATCCTTTCAAAGAACCAACTTTTGGTTTTGTTGATCCTTTCTACTGTTTTCCTTTTCTCTATTTCATTTATTTCTGCTCTAATCTTTATTATTTACTTTCTTCTAGTGGTTGTGGGCTTCTTTTGCTGTTCTTTCTAATTGTTCCAGTTGTGGAACTAGTATTTTGATTTTCTCCCTTTCTTTTTTTTTGATGTGTGCATCTATTGCTATAAATTGACCTCTGAGGACTGCATTTGGTGTGTCCCAAAGGTTTTGGTATGATGTGTTTTCATTCTTGTTTGATTCTAGGAACTTTTTGATTCCATCTTTGATTTCTTCTATTACCCACTGGTTTTTAAGCAGTTTCCATGTAATTAATTTTTTTCCCTTACGCTTCCTGTTGTTAATTTCTACTTTGATGCGTTGTGGTCAGAGAAGATACTTTGTATTATCTTAATGTTTTGGATTTTGTTGAGGGTTGCTCTGTGGCCTAAGATGTGGCCTATTCTGGTGAACGTTCCATATGCGTTGGAAAAGAATGTGTATTTTGCAGCTGTTGGGTGGAGTGTTCTATATATATCTATGAGGTCAAGTTGGCTTATTGTGCCCTTTAGCATTTCTGTATCTTTGTTGAGTTTCTTTCTAGATGTTCTGTCCTTTACTGAGAGTGGTGTGTTGAAGTCTCCTACTATTATTGTGGGACTGTCAATTTCTGTTTTCAGTGTTGTTAGAGTTTGTTTTATGTATTTTGGAACCCTGTCATTGGGTGTGTATGTGTTTATTATGGCTAAGTCTTCATGATGGATCATCCCTTTAATCATTATAAAGTACCCTTTTTGGTCTTTTATGGTGAGCTTTGTTTTAAAATCTATCTTGTCTGAGATTAGTATTGCCACTCCTACTCTTTTTTGGTAGTTATTTGCTCTATATATTTTTTCCATCCTTTGATTTTTAACAAATTAGTGTCTTTGATTCTAAGCTGCGTCTCTTGTAGAGAGCATATTGATGGATTCTTTTTTTTTTTTAATCCATTCTGTCCCTCTGCATCTCTTTATGGGTGCATTTAGGCCATTTACATTCAGTGTAATTATTGATAGGTGTGAGTTTATTGCTGTCATTTTGTAGTGCTTTTTTGTGGTGCTGACATTTCCTTTGTTCCTCTTACTCTTGTGTGCTGAGTTCCTTTTGTTTGTGGACTTCTTTTGTTTTTATCGAGACTTCTTTTTCTTCTGTATTTTGATGAGTAAGTTTGTTAACTTTCTTCGTGGTTACCTTGAAATTTACACTTAGTTTCCTAGGTTTGAACCAGTCTAACATTATTTGGTATCTCCTTGCCTTCCTCTCCATTAGAAAGTTCTACACCTATACAGTTTATTCCCTTTTTTCTTGTTCTGATGTTGTTGTCATTTACAGATTAACCTCTTTAGTTCCCTGTTGCAATTATTTTGATTTTGGATATTGCTTGAGAGTTCATTTCCTAGTTAGTATCTGGCTGGTCCAATCTTGTGTCCTAGAATCAGGCTGTGGCCTGATGTTTGTTCTCAGACTGAAGGACTCCGTTTAATAATTCTTGTAGATTTGGTTTGGTTTTTACATATTCCCTTAATTTCTATTTATTTGGAAATGTCCTAATTTCACCATCATATTTGAACAAGAGTTTTGCAGGATATATTATTCTTGGTTGGCAATTTTTTTCTTTCAAGATTTTATATATGTCATCCCATTGCTTTCTTGACTGCATGCTTTCTGCTGAATAATCAGAGCTTAGTCTTATTGTTTCTCCTCTGTATGTGACTTTTTGTTTTTCTCCAGTTGCTCTCAGGATTTTTTCTTTGTCTTTGGTTTTAGCAGGTGTGATTATGATGTGCCTTGGTGTTTTTCTTTTGGGGTCTATCCTATATGGGGTTCGTTGAGCTTCTTGGATGGTCAGCTTTTCATCTTTCATGATATTAGGGAAGTTTTCTGTCAACAAGTCTTCAATAATCTCTGTGTTTTCCATTTTCTCTCCCTGTTCTGGAACTCTGATCACTTGCAAATTTTTGCTTTTGATTGTATCCTACATAATTCTCACGGTTTCTTCCCTTTTCTTCATTCTTTTTTCTGATTTTTCCTCAAACAGAGTTGTATCCAAGTGTGTCTTCAATTTTGCTGATCTTGTCTTTCATCGTTTCAAACCTGCTCCTCAGCCCTTCTATGACACTGTCCGTTTCTGAAATCTTGTTGTTTATCTTTTGGATTTCTAATTGTTGTTTTGTATGATTTCTAATTGTGAATTTATTTTGGCATTTCATTCCTGTATTATTTTCCTGACTTGTTCCATTTTTTTGTCTGTATTTTCCATGAATTTGTCTGCCTTTTCCATAAATTTGTCTATTTTTTTCTCACTTCTGTCTGTTTTTTGCTTCAGTTTTTGGATTGCTGTGAATATTAGAGATTTGAATTCCCTGTCAGGTAGTTCTAGTGCCTTTTCTTCTACTGGAAAGTTATCCATTATTTTATTTTGGACACCTACTGGAGCCATCTGGTCCTTTTTCTTAAATGTTTTGATATTGTCTGCTTTCTTCGGGACATTCAGTAGTTTTTTCCTTCATTTTTTGATTGTAGGTTTGTTTGTTACATCTTTTTTTTGTTGTTTTATTTGGTTATGTGTGAGCAGGCAGGCTGTGCATTCTTTGTTGTTTGCTCGTCTGTACTCACAATAATTTTCAGCTGCTTGTCCAATGGGTGAATCCAAGCTGCACGGATGCTGCACTTCCCAGCCAGCCGAGCCACCACAGCCAGCCAGCAAGCTCAAAGTTAGAGCAGCGGGGAGAGGATGGGGGGATGGGAAAGCATGTCTCACTGGTTACTGGTTGTCCTGTCTCCTGCTGGGAGTTCCGTGAAGCTGCTTTCCTCTGCTCCCTGTCTGCCAGTCCCCACAGGAGTTCAAGATGGCAGATTCAAGCTGCGTTAGCGATGGGGCCCTCTGCAGCTATCTCTCCTTGCTCTCCATCCTCTTTCAGTTTCTTATCCCATTCAGTGCTTGGCTGAGTTCCTTATCTCTTCATTTGACAGCTCATGTTCCAGGAATGACATTTGTCTCTGTTTTGCTTAGTTTTTCAGGCGTTTTTTGTACAGGGATGGCCTAGTGCTTCTGTCTATGGCACCATGTTGGCCAGAAGAATGAGGATGTGAATTGCTGTGTTGTTGTTGTGTGCTGTGGAGTCAATTCTGACTCATAGTGACCCTGTAGGACAGAGTAGAATGGCCCCATGGGATTTCCAAGGAGCAGCTGGTGGATTCCAACTGCTGACCTTTTGGTTAGCAGCTGAACTCTTAACCACTTTACCATCAGGGCTCCTGGATGTGAATAGGAGTTTGTGTGTGTATACATACATATATATACATATATGTTTTTCTGTGCCTTTGAATTGATTTTGACTCATAGCCACCCTATGGAACAGAATAGAACTGCCCCATAGGTTTTCCTAGGCTGTGATCTTTATGGGAGCAGACTGCCCCATCTTTCTCCTGTGGATTGGCTTGTGGGTTCTAACTGTTGACTTTTTCGTTAGTGGGTGAGAGCTTAACTACTGCACCACCAGGTCTCCTTTATAAGTATATATATATGGAAACCCTGGTGACATAATTGTTAAGAGTTATGGCTGCTAATCAAAAGGTCAGTATTTCGAATCTACCAGGTGCTCCTTGGAAACTCTATAGGGTCGCTATGAGTCAGAATCAACTTGATGGCAGTGGGTTTATATATATATATAAACCATGGTGGCTTGTGTGTTGCTGTGATGCTGGAATCTATGCCACCGGTATTCAAATACCAGCAAGGTCACCCATGTTGGACAGGTTTCAGCTGACCTTCCAGATAAAGACAGACTAGGAGGAAGGACCTGGTGGTTTACTTCTGACAAAAATTAGCCAGTGAAAACCTTATAAATAGCAATGGAACATTGTTTGATGTGCTGGAAGATGAGCCCCTCTCAACAGTGGGCTCAAGGATAACAACACTTATGAGAATGGTGCAAGACCAGGCTGTGTTTCGTTCTATTGTACATGGGGTCACTATGAGTAGGAACTAACCTAAAAACAACAGATACACACACACACACACACACACACTTATTTGGCATCCATTCTCTGTGCTGTTTTTTCTTTTAACCTCATTAGTTTTTTACACGATTGAAGTATAAGTTACCTACAGTAAAATGAAACTTCTTAAGGTTTTGACAAATGCACAGCTGTGTAACCACCACTGCAATTATGATATAGAACATCTCCTTCACTCCAGCAACTTCCTTCATGTCTCTTTGCAGCCATCCCTTCCCATTTATCAACACTCTCTTCCTATAATTTTGCCTATTATAGGACATTGTTATAGTCTTTTGTGGCTGATTTCTTCCCCATAGCTTAATGTATTCGAGATTTCACCTATGTTGTTGCATTTATCAGTAGTTCATTACTTTTAGAGCTGAGTAGTTTTCTATTTAGTATGGATTACAGCTGAAGGTGAAGAAAAGAAAAATCCTCACAACTGGACCAATAAATAGCATCATCATAAAAGGAGAAAAAATTGAAGTTGCCAGTGATTGCATTCTACTTGTATCAACAATCAACATCCGCAGAAGCAGCAGTCAAGAAATCAAATGGTGTATTGCATTTGGAAAATCCTTTGCAGAAGACCTCTCTAAAGTTTTAAAAAGCAAACATATCACTTTCATGATTAAAGTGCACCTGATCCAAGCCATGTTTTTTTTCAGCCACCTCATATACATGTGAAAGCTGGACAATGAAAAAGGAAAATCAGAGAAGAATTGATGTATTCAAATTGTGGTGTTGGCAAAGAATATTGAGTATACTGTGGACTGCCAGAAGAACAAACAAATCAGTGTTAGAAGAAATACAACCAGAATGTTCCTTAGAAGCAAGGGTGGCAGGATTTCAGTATGCTTGCTTTAGACATGTTTGGTGTCCTTAAATGATATGGATTGACACAATAGCTGTAACAGTGGGCTCAAACATACCAATGATCATGAAGATGGTGCAGGACTGGACAATGTTTTGTTTTGTTGTACATAAGTTGGCCATGAGTTGAAGCTAACTCCAGGGCAGCTAACAAGAACTTCATTCCATTGTATGGATGTATCAGAGTTTGTTCTTGCATTCATCCACTGAAGGAAATTAGAATTGTTTTCAGTTTTTGGTGATGATGAATGACGCATCTGTAAACATTTGTTTTCTACTTCTTGTATGAATTTAAGTTTTAATTTCATTTGGGTAAATATCTAGCAGTGAGCTTGCTGGATATATGGTGAGTGTATATTTAACTTTATTAGGAAATCTAAACTGTTTTCCAAAGTGGTTGTACTATTTTGCATTTTCACCAACAGTGTGTGAGCATTTCAATTGCTCTGCATCCTCACCAGCACTTAGTATTGCCAGTTTTTTTTAATTGTGTTGAGGTGACAGTTTACAGTGCAAATTAGTTTCTCACTCAAAAATTTATACACAAATTGTTTTGCGCCATTGGTTGGAAGTCCTGCAATGTGCCAGCACTCCCTCTCTTTCCACCCCGGGTTTCCTGAGTCCATTTGTCCAGTTTTTCTGTCCTCCCTTCCTGCTTTCTTGTCTTTGCTTTTGGGCAGGTGTTGCCCATTTGGTCTCATGTACTCGACTGAACTAAGAAGCACGTTCCTCACTTGTGTTATTGTTTATTTTATAGGCCTGTCTAATCTTTGGCTGAGAGGTAGACTTCAGGAGTGGCTTCAGTTCTGAGTTAGCAGGGTGTCCTGGGCCATAGTCTCAGGGGTTCCTCCAGTCTCTGTCAGACTAGAAAGTCTTGCCTTTTTTTAAATGTGAATTTGAACTTTTTTCTATATTTTTCTCCTGCTGTACTGGGAACTCTTCATTGTTATCCCTGTCAGAGTGATTGGTGGTTGTAGCCAGGCACCATCTAGTTATTCTGGGCTCAGGCTAGTGGAGGCTGTGGTTCATTGTGGTCCATTAGTCCTTTGGACTAATATTTTCCCTGTGTCTGTAGTGTTCTTCATTTTCCTTTGCTCTAAATTTGATGTGACTAATAGATGTATCTTAGATGGCTGCTTGAAATCTCTTAAGGCCCCAGACACTACTCACCAAAGTAGGACGTAGAACATTTTCTTTATGAACTATGTTATACCAATTGACCTAGATGTCCCCCAAGATGATGGTGCCCAGCCCTCAGCTCCAGTGTAACTTTGTCTCTCAAAGTGTTTTTTTTTTTAATTTTAGTCGTTCTGACAGGAGTGTTGTGCTATCTCACTGTGCCTTAAATTTGCATTTTCATAGTGACTAATGATGTTGAACATCTTTTCATGTTTATTAAGGCTTTAAACCAATTAAACAGATTTCTTTACAGCAGGATGACTCCTAGTCTTTAATGTATTAATGCACAGTGTGAATCCCCTAGTTTGCAGATAGTAGGGAGTGTGAATCTTTACTTGACCATGAAACTCTTTTCCCAGGAAATCTCCTAAGGCTAGTATTCCAGTGAGTATATTTGGCAAATACTGGCCTATAGGATCAAGTACACAGTCATCTGGAGACCATTTAATCAGTTTCCAACCAACTCATTCAATCTTATTTCCTTTTGCTTCCTAATAGAAACTTACTCAGGGTGTCAGATATGCTACCTCCAAGCCTTTGCTCATGCCATTCCACCTTTTTCCCTCTTCTGCCATAACCTATGCAATTTTTCCATTCTGGCTCATGACTCTTTTAACCCCCAGGGATCTCCTTTCTCTGCTCCCCAGTGCCTAGGCAGCCCATGGTAACTTTTGATAAGACCCTGCCTAGCTTTTCTATATTTTTCCTAAGTGGCTTCGCTCTATATTTCTAACTAGATAGTTAGTGGAAGGTCCTGATGTCCTATAATGTTTTTTTAATCTCCTGATATATTGAGCTGTGTTCATGGCTACTGTTTATAAACACTTGTTGAAGTCATATAAAGTCAAATTAATAACATTTATGTCAGTTCTCTTAAATGTTAGCACTTCATTTAGACAGACACAAAAACAAATGTCAAAAAGAGAAGTTTGTTCATAGTTTGTAATTCATGGGGACAAGACTTTTAAGTGAAAATATGAATTTCACAACTTGGTCTCCTGGAACTTGTAGATGAAACTAGGAATTTGCAGCCAAGTCCATCAAAAAAATCTCCACACCACTTCCTTTCCTTTGACACATCTGTCATTACATTAAGGAATTGGGGGAGGAGGTCATGCAGTTCATCCTTGTATTGCACCCATGACTACAGGAAGCTAACAGAACCTGTGACATTTAGGTTTCTGGGCCCCCTCACTGCTCTCATTGGTTCTTTCACCAATCTCAGCAAACTTTCAGTGGCCTGCTCATTAACCAAAAGGACTGGCTGGGTGAGACAGAGAGTGAGTCAAGAGTGCTTAGAGGTGCAGGGTGATACTCAGGGTGGTGTCAGCTGCACTCCCACAGCTCAGCTATGCAGAGCTCCTCAGCCCTGCAATAATGTCAGGCGAGGTGGCACAGACCAGCGTGGAGCCTGAAATCAGTCAATGTGAACATGATGCAGCCATTTTTGCAGCGACCATGCTTTCTGTCCTTCTTCCAACAAATACAGATTGAGTATCTATTATAAATCAAGCACTGTAGAAGTTCCAAGGGGATACAGATAGGATCACATCATCCCTGACCCAAGGAACATGTAGTCTTGATGGGAGGTGCTGTTGTTGTTAGTTGCCATTGAGTCAGTTCCAACTCAAGGTGACCACATGTGTGTCAGAGCAGAATGTGTTCCATAGAAATTTCAAGGCTGTGACCTGCCAGAAGCAGATCGTCAGGGCCGTCTTCCCAGGAGTCTCTGGGTGTGTTTGAACCACCCATTTGGGCCACTCAGGCACTCCTAACGGGAGATAAGTATGTTAATAAAATCTTTCAACAGATCATATGACCTAGCAATTCCGCTCCTAGAGACTAGAAAACAGTGACACAAACAGACTGATTCTGTTTCTCTAGAAAACTCTGACTAAGGCAAGAGCCATCTTAGAAGTGGATCCTCTCGCCCCATCAGTTCCACACCCCAGCTACGTGAGTCAACCTACACAAGGACCCAGACGTTGTAGAGCATAGAAGAGTCATCCTTTTGTGCACTTTTCAAGTTTCTGGTCTACAGAATCTGTGAGCATAATGATAAAATAGTTGTTTTACACCATTGAGTATTAGGAAGGTTTGTTATGTGAAATGTGCAGCTTCTTTTTAATTATTTCCCTTGTTTAGTATCCTGCATTCTTATTTCTCAGAGTATAAGAATAATCATTGTCTTAGTTTTCTAGTGCTGCTATGACAGAAACACCACAAATGGGTGGCTTTAACAAAGATAAATTAATTTTCTCGCAGTTTAGAAGGCTAGCAGTCCAAATTCAGAGTGCCAGCTCAAGGGGAAGGTTTTCTTATTCCATCAGCTCTGGAGGAAGGTGCTTGTCTCTGCAGCTTCTGCTTCCTGTTTCCTTGGAGGTCTCCATGTGGCTTGACATCAACCTTCCCCTCATCTCTCTTCTTGCTTGTTTAATCTCTTTATATCTCAAAAGATATTGACTCAAGGTACACCCTACACTAATCCTGCCTCATTAACATAACAAAGACAACCCATTCCCAAATGGGATTATAACCACAGGCACAGAGGTTAGGATTTACAACACATATTTTGGGGGGACACGATTCAACCCATAACAGTCATGCTGCTTCTTTTTTCTCCTTTCAACTGTAGTGAGAACAAATTTCACAGGTTACAAATCTCAAGGCAGAAATATCTTTATCAATTTGATCACTATTTCAAGCCCTCCCTTCACTTGATGGCAGAAAATTTAATCTAGTTATTTTTAGATAGACTCAGTCCTTTGAGGTGTTAAACTTAGCCTCCTTTGGATAAATTCCTCTGGCGTTATATAAGTTCTGGAGCTGTGAGGGACTTATGTAATGCCTGGCAATGCAGAGGCAGGTCATTTTATGTATAACAATTCTCTGTCTTCTGCTTAAAATGTAACTGGTGTCCAGAGGTGGATTTACCGTGAAGTTAATTAAGTTGCAGGGTCCCTGGCTTGCTTGGGCCCGTTCCAAAGCCCTAGGAGGAATGTGTTCAAATGGTCTTATGTTTATGATATTTGCAAAAGTAAGACTTTTTAGTGTTGTAAAAATATGTATAACAAAACATTTTCCAATTCAACAATTTTTAACTTACAATTCAATGACACTGGTTACATTCATCGTGTTGTGCAACCGTTACCACAATGCTTTTCCTAATTATTCTACCACCATTAATAGAAACTCAGTGCCCCGTAAGCAGTGCCTCCTCTTTTTTCCCTTCTTCATTCCCACCCTTGTAACCACTAATAAGAAAAATGAGACATTTTAGCCACAAGAAGTTAAGACTGCTGGTTCTTTCCATCTAATTTCCCCTCTGTTTCTGCTGTCCATGTGTCAGCTTTGGGAGTGGTCCTGGGTGTTTTTAATATTTGCTTTAATGGGATTTGGATTGGAGATACATTTAGTTTAGGTTAAGTGGGATATATTTGTGTGTTTTTCAGACACTTCCACGTAATTAAGTTACTACCAGCCATCCTGGTGAGGAATGACTTTCAGGAATACTCCTGATTCACCTGATGTCAAGACATAAATGTGCAGAGTCAGAGAACACATGGCAGTTTGCACCCAGCACTCCATGAGGAGTGGAGGAGCAGCAAGCTTTGAAATGTATGGCGCCAGGAGCTAGACTGTGGCTTCAGCGACCAACGTATAAAATTCTACACGGAGGCTTTGGTTCTCACCGCCACCTGTTCAAAAGGATAGTTCTCCCCAGTTTGGAGTAATTTGGATAATGCAGAGTATTCAATTAAAAGTTTGCCAAGTATGTATTTTCTTTGTTGATAGGAACTGCGGGAAATAGAATTTGTCAGAATTTCTGTGTTTCCTGAACACAAACCTGTGGCAGTATGACAAATACTGAATATATGTATAAGGACATCTATATAAAAGAAAGGCCATTGGGATTTCCCCAAATTTGACAACAATCCTAAATATTTATGTTATCAGTAATAACGTTTCAAGCTGAAAGAAATGTTTCTACACTATTAATAATAAAAGCGAATTTTGATCAAACATGCCAGAGAAAAGGCTGAATTATTTCTGTTATCTCTATAAAAATAATATTATAAAACAGAAAGCTAATAAATGTAAGGCAAAAAGTTTGCTAGAGGTGTGTTAAACACTTAATTAATGAAACATCTTATTTTTCTGGATTTTATGATGCTTGTCACTTTTTAAAAATTCATCTATTTTTGTGTTCTTTTCTCACTATAAATATTAATAGTCACCTAAAAATTTTTTTTTAATTTTGTATTCATAATTTTGCATCTTTCTTAATGAAGGTACCCAAAATTATATAAGCTTTGGGGTTCCGCAAAACCTGAATCCAATCCTGTATTTCTCTCTTCTCAAGTCTACCCAAAGCTATTTGGAATTTCTATTATTTCTTCCTCTACTTCCCCATACAGAGGACCTGACTAAAGGAGACAGTATTCTGGTCCCTTATTCTCTTTTCAAGCTATTGACCAGGATGAGAAGTTTATACCATGCTTTCGTGGGGTTTGGTTTTTTAAAGCTCAAAAACATGAATAAGTTTTAGTGGTGAGGAGGTCATGCTACTTGGAAAAGGATTCATGCCTTCGTGCATTCTTTAGTCTTGTGTGGGTGGGGGGAAAGGTAGGCGGGATAAATGGATGTGGAGATAAAGAGTGGAGTCTCTGGGTGGTACAAACGGTTAAGATGCTTGGCTGCTAACTGAAAGGTTGGCAGTTTGAGTTCACCCAGAGATACCTTAGAAGGCCTGGAGATCTACTTTTGAAAACTTATCTGTTGAAAACCCTATGGAGCATAGTTCTACCCTGACACACATGGGGTTGCCACTAGTGGCAAATGACCCAACTAAAATAAAAAAGATCACAACAGAGTACTATGAAAAACTATACTTCAAAAAATTTGAGAACCTAGAGGAAACGGACAAATTTCTAGAAATACACCACCTACCTAAACTAACATACTACCTACCTGAACTAAAACAGAGGAAGAACAACTAAATAAACCCATATCAAAAGAAGAGATTGAAAAGGTAATTAAACACCCCCCCTCCCCCCAAAAATTCCCTGGCCCTGACAACTTCACTGGGATAAAGGAGGAGGTTATGAGTATGAGTTTTTAGGCTTAAAGGAAGATTATTAAAACAGCAGTTGTCTTGGGTTTTGAAACAAGGGAGGGAACACATTCGTTCCTGTCTTTAAACCATTCTATGCATCCACAACAAAGAAATATTTGCCATTGTGGTGCCTTGGAATCAGGAACACAGAAATTGGTTTTATTTAACATTTACCAGAAATAGCCAGGGAGCAGGATTGCGCAGTGAAGCTTCCAACTAACTGTATGCGTCATCAGAATCTTTCAGGAGTTGAAGACTGCTGTTAAACTGTAGAAAGACCTTCCAAGATCCTGAGAACGGTTAAAAAAAAATAATGGTGGTTTACCTCAGCCAGTGCAAGGTTAGATGAATGAGGAAAAGAGGCAAACAGGCTCAGATCTTGTGTCTGACATTATTTTCTCTGGATCTTGTTACACTCTCAGAAAGAGAGCGGAGGGCAAAGGAAACAGAAAAGGGACAGCATCCCCCCACATAAAGCCAAAAGGTCCTGCTCCTGGAATGCTGCTGGGTGCCACAGGGAAGCAGAGAAGGAAACTGTGTGATCGAGCGAGTAGAGGACATTCGAATGGAGGACAGACATTTTCACAGCAGCATCTTTTAGCCTGGAAAGCTGAAACGTCCAGATCACAAAGAGTGTGGAAAGGACTCAATAATAAAGTCCAAGAATTCTATGATGTACAGGAAATTTCTGAAGCTCAAAAGAAAGGACTTTAGGATAAATGGAATTATGTACTACAATGGATAGTGAACTCTGGCAGTGCAGTCACATGAAGAACGTGGGGTAAGATAAACAAATAGGTATAAATAAATAAGCAAGTACTAAGTACATAGAAAAATCATGCTTCTGCTGCTCCCAAGGATTTCCTAAGATGCCTCAGAGGAAAAGCTGAGGTCCTACTTTTTCTCAGGTGGCAGGTATACAGTTGTGCTTCTCTGTTCTTCAGAGAAGTGATTGAGAGTCTGTCTTTGGAATCAAAGAGATTTGGATTTGAATCTGGGCTCAGCCATTTACTACCTCTGTGCTCTTGGGAAAATCAGGTAAACACTCTGACTGTGTTTCCTCGTCTGTAGTACGGACATAAGACTCTTTCCACAGCCTCACAAGATGTTATCAAAATCTAGCCTGGGTTCACTCACTACGCGTGAAGGGGCATGCTGGCAGGCTCCTTCACATGATCCATCCCACTGCTCCCACCAAACTCCAGTTGCTCTCAAGTCAGTTCCAACTCATGGCGACCCGTTGTGCGTCAGAGTGGAACTGGGCTCCACGGGGTTTTCAGTGGCTGATTTTTGGAAAGTAGATCACCAGGCCTTTTCTCCGATTCACCTCTGGTGGACTCGAACCGCCACCCTTTAAGTTAGCAGCCACGCAAATTAACCTTTCGTACCACCCAGGGACTCAGTGGCTACAAATCTTAAACAGATGACATTGGTATCTACTGTGAAGTACCAAGACTGTCCTCTTAAAATTGCAAAATTATTTTTATCAACAAATGCCAGTTTTGAGATTTTCTTTGTAAAAATTAATTCTAGGCTTCCGTGGAATTCTTAAATAGCTCAGTAAGCATTTGAGACCTGACATGAGCAAGGAAATCATTTGCTTAGGAAGAGACAAACTATTTTAAATGCATACATTCTGGCAAAACCCAGCCATGGCTCTCACCAGTTGCTCTTAACATATTCAGGGCCCAGCTACCTACTCAAGTGCTACACAAAAGACTTTTTTTTTTTTTCTTCTGAACTCAGCGTCCAGGAAGGGATAAGCAGTTCTGAGGGATTCCACGTCTTCTTTACATTCCTTATGCAGTTTCAGAATACTGTGTCCCTTCTCGTAACTGTGGAGCAGCCGTGCCTGCCTTGCAGACTGGACAGAGGTCGCACTCCACACGGGGTTTCTTTCTGGCTGACATCTAGGTGTGCTGACTGGTGCAGAGAAAGGAATATGGCCTTCAGAGCTAGTCCCACAAACTTGGGCTCAAGTTCTGCTGTCATTTGCTAGCCGTATTCTTACTTAATCTGACTCGTGTTTTTTTTTTTTCCTCTATAAAATAGAAATATATTCTTCATAGGATCATTGTGAGGATTAAGAAAATGTGTGTAAAGCACTCATTGTTGTGACTGGCAATATTAAGTACTCCAATAAATGATTATTTACTAATGGTACCGAGGGGATGTACGCTGTTCTCTTAATGTGATCTCCAATATCAAATGTTCTGCTTTGCTTAAAGTCTCCATACGTTCACACAAAAATATTTCACTGGACAAGGTGTTAGTAAATGTATTAGTTTCATAGGTCTGCCTGCAAAATTACCACAAACTGCATGAATTAACACAACAGAAATTTCTCTCTCATAATTCTGGAGGCTAGAAGTTCAAAATAAAGGTGTCAGCAGGGCCATGCTCCCTTTGAAGACTCTAGGGAAGAATCTTGCCTTGCCTTGTCCTAGCTTCTGGTGGTTGCCAGCAATCCTTGACATTCCTTGGTTTGTACTGCATCACTGTAATTTCTTTTCTTTTTTTTTTTTCCTGCATTTGGTTCCTTTTCTTTTTTCTTTGTGGTTTTTTAGGTGAAAGTTTACAGAGAAAATTAGTTTCTCATTAAACAATGAATACACAAATTGTTTTGTGACATTGGTTGTCAACGTGCAATGCCTCAACACTCTTCCTTTCTCGATCCTGGGATCCCAATTTCCATTCGTCCAGTTTTTCTGTCACTTCCTGCCTTCTCATCTTTGCTTTTGGTCTGGTATGCCCATTTAGTCTTGTATATATGGTTGAAGGAAACCCTGGTGACGTAGTGGTTGTGCTGGGGCTGCAGTGCTAAGGTCGGCAGTTTGAATCTACCAGGTGCTCCTTGGAAACTCTATGGGGCAGTTCTACTCTGTCCTATAGGGTCACTATGAGTTGGAATCAACTCGACGGTAGTGGGCTTGGTTTTTTTTAGTTTTATATGGTTGAACTACTTGTGGTGTGACCACAGCAGGGCTGGCGGTAGTGCTATGGATGCAGCAGATGTATCTTAGACGGCCACTCCCCAGACCGCAGACACTACTCACCAAAGTAGGATGTAGAACATTTCTTTATAAACTGTTACGCCAGTTGAGGTAGGTGTCCCCCAAGACCATGGTCCCTAGCCCTCAGTCCAGTAACTTAGTCTCTCAGGGAGTTTGGATGTGTCTAAGAAGCTTCTAAGACTTTGCCTTGGTCAAGTTGTGCTGACCTCCCCAGTATTGTGTACTGTCTTAGCTTTAACCAAAGTTAACCACTTATCTGGTGAGTGTTTTTCTCACCCCACCCCTCTCTTCCCTTGTAACCCTCAAAGATTGTTTCTTTCTGTGTGTGAATCTTCTCTTCAGTTTTTATAATAGTGCTCTTATACAATATTTGTCCTTTTGTTATTGGCTTATTTCACTGAGCATAATCCCTCTAGAATGATCCTGTTGTGAGAAATGTTTCTCAGATTTGTCATTGTTTTTTATTGCGTAGTATTCCATGGTGTGTATGTACCATAGTTTGTTTATCCATTCATCTGTTGATGGGTACTTAAGTTGTTTCTGTCTTTTTGCTATTTCGAATAATGCTGCAATGAACATGGGTGTCATATGTCTATTTGTGTGATGGCTCTTGTCTCTCTAGAATGTATTCCTAGGAGTGGGATTGCTAGATTGCATGGTATTTCTACTTCTAGTTTTTTAAGGAAGCACCATATTGTTTTCCAAAAAGTTGTACCATTTTGCATTCTTGCCAGCAGTGCATAAGAGTTCCAATCTCCCCACAGCCTCTCCAAAATTTGTTATTTTCTATTTTTTGATTCGTGCAAGTAGTGTCAGGGTGACATGGTATCTTATTGTAGATTTGGTTTGCATTTCTCTAATGGCTAATGGAAACCCTAGTGGAGCAGGCATTAAGTGCTACAGGGGTTAACCAAAAAGTCGGCAGTTCAAACTCACTAGGCACTCCTTGGAAACTTTATGGAGCAGTTCTAATGGGTTTGGTTTTTTTGGTTAATAGCTGGTGATCTCGAGCATTTCCTCACGTGTCTGTTAGCTGCCTGAATGTCTTCTTTGGTGAAGTGTCTGTTCATATCCTTTGCCCATTTTTTAATTGGATTACTTGTCTATTTGTTGTAGAGGCGTTGGAATTTCTTATAAAATTTAGAGATTAGACCCTTGTCAGATTTGTCATAACCAATTTTTTTTTTTTTTCCCCAGACCCAGACTGTAGTTTCTCTTTTTACCCTTTGGGAAGTCTTTTGATAAGCATAACTTTTGAATTTTTGGAAGATCCCAGTTATCTAGTTTATCTCCTGGTGTTTGTGTATTCGTAGTTGTTGTTTGTATCCTATTTATGCCATATATTAGGGCCCCTAGCATTGACCCTATTTTTTCTTCCAAGATCTTTACAGTTCTGGTTTATATTTAGGTCTTTAATCCATTTTGAATTAGTTTTTGTGTATGGTGTTAGGTATGGGTCCAGTTTCATTTTTTTTTTGCAGATGGACATCCAGTTTTGCCAGCACTTTTGTTCAAAAGACTGTCCTTTACCCATTTGATGGACTTCGGGCCCTTGTTGAATATCAGGTGACCGTAAACCCCAAAACCAAACCTGTTGCCATTGAGTCAATTCTGACTCATAGCGACCCTATGAGTCAGGTGACCATAGGTGGGTGGATTTACATCTGGGTTCTCAATTCTGTTCCATTGGTCAATGCATCTGTCATTGTACCAGTACCAGGCTGTTTTGACTACTGTAGCTGTATAGTAGGTTCTGAGGTCAGGTAGTGCAAGTCCTCCTACTTTACTCTTCTTCCTGGCCAGTGCTTTACTTATCTAGGGCCTCTTCCCTTTCCGTATAAAGTTAATGATTAGTTTTTCCATCTGTTTAAAGAATGCAGTTGGTATTTGGATCAGGATTGCATTGTATTTGTAGATTGCTTTTGGTAGGATTGACATTTTCACAGTGCTGAGTCTACCTATCCATGAGCATGGTATATTTTTCTATTTATGTAGATCTCTTTTGGTTTCTTGCAGTAGTGTTTTGTAGTTTTCTTTGTATATGTAAAAAAAAAAAAAAAAACCAGTGCTGTAGAGTCGACTCCGACTCATAGTGACCCTATAGGACAGAGTAGAACTGCCCCATAGAATTTCCAAGGAGGACCTGGCAGATTCGAACCGCCAACCCTTTGGTTAGCAGCCATAGCACTTAACCACTACGCCACCTTCTTTGTATAGGTCTTTTATATACCTGGTTAGATTTATTCCTAAGTATTTTTTTTTTTAGGGACTATTTAATGGTATTATTTTCCTGATTTTGTTTTCATTGTTCTCTTTATTGGCATATAGAAATCCAACTGATCTTTGTATGTTTATCTTGTATCCTGTTACTCTGCTGAATCTATTAGTTCAAGTAGTTTTCTTGTGGAGACTTTTGGGTTTTCTATATTAGTATCATACCACCCACAAATAGGGAGAGTTTAACTTCTTCATTACCAATTTGTATGCCCTTTATTTCTTTTTTCTTGCCTTATTCCTCTAGCTAGGAGTTCCATCACAATGTTAAATAAGAGTGGTGATAAAGGGTATCCTTGTCTCATTCCTGTTCTCAAGGGGAATGTTTTCAGTCACTCTCCAACATCATTAAGAATGATGTTGTCTGTTGGTTTTGTACAGGAGCCACTCATTATGCTGAGGATTTTCCCTTCTATACCTCTTTATTGAGAGTTTTTATCGGGAAAGTGGGTTGGACTTTGTCGAATGCCTTTCCTGCGTCAATGGAGATGATTATGTGATTCTTTATTGTGTGGTGGATGAATTATGTTGATTGATTTTCTAATGTTGCACCATCCTTCCATACCTGGTATGAATCCCACTTGGTCATGGTGTTTTATTTTATTTTTATATGATGCTGAATTCTATTGGCTAGAATTTTGTTGGGATTTTTGCATCTATATTCATGAGAGATATTCAGGTATAATTTTCTTTTTATGTGGTGTCTGGTCTGGTTTTGGTATCAGAGTTATGCTGGCTTCATAGAATGAATTAGGAAGAATCCCTTCCTTTTCTATGTTCTGAAATAGTTTGAGTAGTACTGGTATAAGCTTTTCTCTGAATGTTTAGTAGAATTCTTCAGTGAAGCCATCTGGGCCACGGCTTTTGTTTCGTTGGGGATTTTTTTTTTTAATTATCTTTTCAATCTCTTCTTTTGAGTCTGTTTGGATTTTCAACATCATTCTGTGTTAGTTTAGGTAAGTAGTGTGTTTCTAGAAATTTGTCCATTTCCTCTAAGTTCTCAAATTTTTTGGAGTATAGTTTTGCATAGTACTCTGTTATGATCCTTTTTATTTTAGTTGTGTCTGTTGTAATGTCCCCCATTTCATTTCTTATTTGGATTATTTGTGTCCTCTCCTGTTTTTCTTTTGTCAGTTTGGCTAGTGGTTTGTCGCTTTTGTTGATCCTTTCAAAGAATCAACTTTTGGTTTTGTTAATTCTATTGTTTTTCTATTCTCTGTTTCATTTATTTTTGCTCTGATTGTTATTATTTCCTTTATTATTTAAGGGGCTGTGAGCTTCTCTTGATGTTCTCTTTCTATTTGTTTGAGTTCTGTAGCTAATGCTTTGATTTTGTCCCTTCTTTTTTGATGTGTGTATCTATTGCTATAAATTGACCTCTGAGCACTGCCTTTGCTGTGTCCCAAAGGTTTTGGTATGATATGCTTTCATTCTTGTTTGATTCTAGGTATATTTTGATTCCATCTATTACCCAGTGGTTTTTAATCAGGGTATTATTCAGTTTCCATGTAATTGATTTTTTTTTTTCCCTTGCTCTTTCTGTAGTTAATTTCTACTTGGTGATCAAAGAAGATATTTTGTATTATCTCAATGTTTGGATTTTTTTGAGGTTGCTTTGTGGCCTAAGATGTGGTCTATTCTGGAGAACATTCCATGTGTGTTGGAAAAGAACGTGTACTTTGCAGCTGTTGGGTGGCATGTTCTATATTTGTCTACGAGCGCAAGCTGCTTGATTGTGGCCTTTCGATCTTCTATATCTTTATGGAGTTTCTTTCTAGATGTTCTGTCCTTTACTGAGAGTGGTGTGTTGAAGTCTCCTACTATTATTGTGGACCTATCAATTTCTCTTTTCAGTGCTGTTAGAGTTTGCTTTGTGTATTTTGAAACCCTGTCATTGGGTGCGGAAACCCTGGTGGTGTAGTGGTTAAGTGCTATGGCTGCTAACCAAAGATTTGGCAGTTCAAATCCACCAGGTGCTCCTTGGAAACTCTATGGGGCAGTTCTATTCCATCCTATAGGGTTGCTATGAGTTGGAATCGACTTGACAGCACTGGGTTTGGTTTGGGTTTGGTCATTGGTTGTGTAGATTTTTATTATGGTTGTGTCTTCATGATGGATCATCCCTTTAATCATTATAAAGTGCCCATCTTTGTCTTTTATGGTGGATTTTGTTTTAAAGTCTATTTTATCTGAGATCAGTATTGCCACTCTTGCTCTGGTAGCCATTTGGTTGATATATTTTTTTCCATCCTTTGATTTTGAATAAATTTACATCTTTGTTTCTAAGGTGTGTCTCTTGTAGACAGCATATGGGTGGATCCTGGTTTTTTTTTTTTTAATCCACTTCGTCACTTTCTGTCTGATTATGGGTGCATTTAGACCATTTACGTTTGGCATAATTATTGATAGGTGTGAGTTTATTGATGTCATTTCGTAGTGCTTTTTTTGTGGTGCTGACGTTTTCTTTGTTCCTCTTACTCTTCTGTGCTGAATTACTTTTGTTTGTGAAGTTTTTTATTTTTAATTTCTTTTTTGTAGATTTTGTGTTTACTGAGATTTTGTTTTTCTTCTTTGTTTTGTTGAGTAGTTTTGTTAACTTTTTTGTGGTTACCTTGAAATTTACCCTTAACTTCCTAATTTGAACCAGTCTTTTGTTACTTAGTATCCCCTTGCTTCCCTCTCCATTTAAAGTTCTCTACCTACACCATTTATTCTCTTTTTTATTGTTCTATCATTTACAGATTAACCTCTCTGGTTCTGTGTAGTAAACCTTTTAGTTTTGGTTAACCCTTGAGAGTTCATTACCTGGATTGGTATCTGACGGTGCAGTCTTGTATCCTAGATTCAGGCTGTTACCAAATGACTGCCTTTAATAGTTTTTGTGAGTTTGGTTTGGTTTTTACATATTTTCTTAATTTCTGTTTATCTGGAAATGTCGTAATTTCACCATCATATTTGAACAAGAATTTTGCAGGATATATTATTCTTGGTTGGCAATTTTTTTCCTTTCGAAGTTTATATATATCATGCCATTGCCTCCTTGCCTGCATGGTTTCTGAGAAGTAATCAGAGCTTAGTCTTATTGTTTCTCCTCTGTATGTGACTTTTTCTTTTTCTCGAGCTGCTCTCAGGATTCTTTGTCTTTGGTTTTAGTAAGTTTGATTAGGATACGCCTGGGTGATTTTCTTTCAGGGTCTGTCCTATATGGGGTTTGTTGAGCTTCTTGGATGGTGAGTTTTTCATCTTTCATGATATTAGGAAAGCTTTCTGTCAGCAATTCTTTAATAATCCTCTCTGTGTTTTCCATTTTCTGCCCCGGTTCAGGAACTCCAGTCACTCACAAATTTTTGCTTTGGATTGTATCCCACCTCACTCTCAGTGTTTCTTCATTTCTCTTCTTTCTTTTTTCTGATTTTTCCTCAAAGTGGTATTCAAGTATTTGCTTTCAATTTTGCTGATCCTGTCTTGCATTGTTTCAGACCTGCTCCTCAGGCCTGTCCCTTTCCATTATTTCATACCTGCTCCTCACACCTGTCCCTTTCTGAAATTGTTTATCTTTTGGATTTCTAATTGCTGCTTTTGTATGATTTCTAGTTATGGATTAATTTTGACATTTTGTTCCTGTGTTCTTTTCCTGAATTCTTCCATTTTTTTTTGTCTGCCTATTCCGTGATTTTGTCTACTTTTTCCTTATTTTTGTCTGCTTTTTCCTTCAATTCCTGGATAGCTCTGAATATTAGAGATTTGAATTCCCTATCAGGTAGTGCCAGTGCCTTTTCTTCTACTGGAAAGTCTTCTGGTGTTTAATTGTGGGTGGCTACTGGAACCATTCATTCTTGTTTTTTTAATTGTCTGCTGTCTTTGGGACATTCAGTAGTTATTTTCTTAGTTTATTGATTCTTTATTTGTTTTGTCCTGGTTTTTGTTTTATTTGGTTATGTCCGAGCAGACAGACTGTGCATTCTTTGTTGTTTGCTTGTCTGTGGGCATGATACTTCTCACCACCTTGTCCAATGGGTACAGCCAGTCGCTCAGCTAGTGTGTGCAGGGCAGGTCAAATGGAAGGAGGGGGCTTGGAAGGGTTGTTTGTGGCATGTACTGGGGCTGAGAGGATGGGGCCAGGAGCCAGTGTAGGGCAGGTTCCAGTAGACTGTGTCTATGCTGCCTGGGGGTATGATGTTCAGTGCACAGTGTAGATAGGCAGAAGGGAGGGGGGAGGTTGTGATGTGTGGAACTAAGGGGACAAGGAAACAAAGAGAAAGAGGAGAGAGAAACAGGATTAAAAAAAAAAAAAACAGTGCTGAAAGAACTTGCTGTTGTAGTGGCAGAGACCCAGAAACCGAGTGCCAATGCTTTCTAGCCAGATGGTGAGACACAGCCCATCAAGAAAGAACGGGTACAGCACACACACCTAGATGAGCTGGAGAAAGGAAAGGAAGGAAGAAAGAGAGCAAGATAAGACTAACCCATCACCCTTCTGCCGTCAACTAAAAAAAAGAGAAAGAAAGGCACATGCAGCTAGTCGGTCAGGAGAAAGGAATGGAAGGAATGTAGAGGGAGACAAGAAACTGAGAAAGAAAGAAAAAAAAGAAATCCAGGTGGTTGGGAAGTAGGAAAGGAAGGGGTGTAGAGAGAGACAAGAAACTTAGAAAAAAAGAAAAAGAAAGGAAAAAAATGCCCCAAGGGAGCCCACCAGAAGGAGGTCCCAAGCTGAGTGGTGCTGCACAATCTGTCCAGAAGGAGTGGTGATGGCACCTGACACCAGGTATTCAGGAGAAGGGTAAGGAAGGAAGGTAGAGAGAGAAAAGAAAAGAGAGAAAGAAAAAGAAAAAAAGATGCCCTGGGGGAGCTCACTAGTGTGGTGGCATGGACCAGGGAAGTGGCTCCCCAGTGGTGTGATACAACATAGTCCATCCAGAAGAAGGAGAGATGGCAATGACACTAGATTTTCAGGAGAAAAGATGGGAATGATGGTAGAGACAAGAGATCAAGGAGAAAAAAAAAAAAACCCAGAGAGCCCACTGGCTTGGTAGCACGGACAGGGGGGAAGTATTTCCCAAACTGCTAGGCACTCCATAGTCCATCTAGAAGGGGTGGAGATGGCACATAATGCCAAGCATTCGGGAGACAGGAAAGTAATGAGAGACAAGACACCAAGAAATGAAGAGAAACAAAAAGGAAAAAGAAAGGAAAAAAAATGCCCCAGATATCTCACCAGCATGGCAGCAAGGACCAGGGAAGCAGTTCCCCAGCCTAGAGGCACTTCACAGCTTATCAAGAAGAAGTGGAGATGGCACCTGGAGCCAGGTGTTTAAGAGAAAGGAAGGGAAGGTGTGAGAGAGAGAAGAAGCCAAAATAAGCTGAAACAGCAACAAAGAAATGGTACTTGTCATGGATTTGAATTCTGTCCCCCCAAAATATGTGTCAACTTGGTTAGGCCATGATTCCCAGTATTGTCTGGTTGTCCCTCCATTTTATGAGTGCAAGTTTTATGTTAAAGGGAATTAGGGTGGGATTGTAACACCCTTACTGAGGTCACATCCCTGATCCAATGTAAAGGAAGTTTCCCTGGGGTGTGAACTACACCATCTTTTATCTTACAAGAGATAAAAGGAAAGAGAAGTGAGCAAAGAGGCGAGACCTCATACCACCAAGAAAGCAGCACCAGGAGTAGAGTGCATCCGTCGGACCCAGGGTTCCTGTGTGGAGAAGCTCCTAGTCCAGGGGAAGATTGATGGCAAGAACTTTCTTCCAAAGCCAACAGAGAAAGCCTTCTTTCCCTGCAATTTCTCCTATTTGTAATGGAAGTGTCTAGCTTGTATCTGTTCTGCCACTGTACTTTGGAGGCAGATAACTTGTATTCTAGATTTCACAGATGAAGAGGAATTTTTGTATTTTGGACTTGGAGTTGATTTAAGGCTTTTGCTATGAAATGATGGGGTGAATGTGTCTTACACGTAGGAAGGACATGAATTTTTGGGAACCAAAGGGTGGAATGTCGTGGATTGATTTGTATCCCCCCAAATATGTGTCAACTTGGTTAGGCCATGATTTCCAGTATTGTCTGGTTGTCCTCCATTCTGTGATTGTAATTTTATGTTAAAGGGAATTAGGGTGGGATTGTAACACCCTTACTAAGGTTGCATCCCTGATCCAATGTAAAAAGGGTTTCCCTGGAATGTGACCTGCACCACCTTTTATCTTACAAGAGATAAAAGGAAAGGGAAGCAAGCGGGAGTGTGTGTGTGGGGGACCCCATACCACCAAGAATGCAGCACGGGGAGCAAAGCGCATCCTTTGGATCCAGGGCTGCTGTGCAGAGAAGCTCCTAGTCCAGGGGAAGACTGATGACAAGAACCGTCCTCGAGAGCTGACAGAGAAATCCTTACCTTGGAACTGATGCCCTGAATTTGGACTTCTAGCTTACTAGACTGTGAGAAAATAAACTTTGGTTTGTTAAAGCCATCAAGTTGTGGTATTTGTTACAGCAGCACTAGATAACTAAGACAGCACTGAAGGAACAGGCCAGTGTGGGTGGGGCAAATCCAAGCAGCATGGAGCCAGTGCCTCTGCTGCCTGCCAGGAAGTGGCCGAGGCCCAGCAGGGGGAAGAAGGGTGGGGGATGGGAAAGCAGGTATCGCTGGTTACTGGGTGCTCTGTTTCCTGCTGGGAGCTTCGTGAAGGTGCCTTCCTGTATTCCCTGTCCACCAACCTTGGTGTCTGAAGAGTCCAAGATGGTGAATCTGAGCCTCATTAGCTGATGGGGAACCTCCACTCCGTATCTCCCTTTACTCTCTCTTCTCTGTCAGTTTCTTATTCCATTCGATGCTTGGTTGAGTTCTTTATCTCTTCATTTGATGCTTAGGGTTCCAGGGTTGACGTTTGTCTCAGTTTTACTTAGTTTTGGGGTCTTTGCTATGGAGGGACAGCATGGTGTTTCTGTCTATAGCACCATGTTGGCTCTGCCTCCTTCTTCTTTATTTTAGCGATTAGGTTTGTTAACTTCCTTTGTGGTTACCTTGAAATTTACCCCTATCTTCCTACCAGCCTCTTATTGCTTGATATTGTCTTGACTTCCTCTCCACTTGAAAGTTCTGTGCCCTCATTGTTTATTCCCCCTTTTATTGTCCTGATGTTGTTGTCATTTACAGATTGATGTCTCTGGTTCCCCATTTTAAATCTTTTAGTTTTGTTTTCTCCTTCAGAGTTCATTACCTAGGATGGTATCTGGCTGATGCTGTCCTGTGTCCTAGATTCAGGTCATTGTCTGTTGTTGGTTCTCTAACCAAAGGCCTCCCTTTAATAACTCTTGTAAGTTTGGTTTTATTTTTACATATTCCCTTAATTTCTGTTTATCTGGAAATGTCCTAATTTCGCCATCGTATTTGAGCAAGAGTTTTGCAGAATGTATTATTCTTTTTAGGCAATTTTTTTCTTTCAAGGTCTTGTATATGTTATCCCATTGCTTTCTGGCCTGCGTTGTTTCTGCTGAGTAATCAGAGCTTAGTCATATTGTTTCCCCTTTGTATGTGACTTCGTTTTTCTCAAGCTGCTCTCAGGATTCTTTCTTTGTCTTTGGTTTTGGTGAGTGTGATTATGATATGTCTTGGTGATTTTCTTTTGGCGTCTATCCCATGTAGGGTCCATTGAGCTTCTTGGATGATCAGCTATTCATCTTTTAAGATATTAAGAAATATTTTCTGTCAGCAAATATTTGATGTTCCTGTTTGAGTTTTCCATTTTATCCCAGTTTTGGAACTCTGATCACACGCAAAGTTTTGCTCTTAATTTTATCCCACATAGTTCTTAAGGTTTCTTCATTCTTTTCTCTGATTTTTCCTGAAACCAAGTGGTACCCATAGATTTGTCTTCACTTTTGCTGATTCTGCCTTCTATTGTTTCAAATTTTCTCCTCAAACCTTCTCTTGTGTTGTCCATCTCTGAAATTTGATTGTATATCTTTTAGATTTCTTATAGCTGTTTTTGTGATTTCTAATTGTTTATTTTGACATTATTTTCCTTTATTCTTCTATTGCTTTGTCTGTGTTTTCTCTGATTTCGTCTATATTCTCCATGATTTTTGTCTATTTTTTCCTTAGTTTTGTCTGTGTATTTCTTGATTTCTTTCCTAATCCTTCAGAAAGCTCTGAATATTAGACTTTTGAATTCCTTATTAGGTGATTTCAGTGCCCTTTCTTTTGCTGAAAGGTCATCTGGTGTTTTGTTTTGGTCACATTACTAGACCCATCCTATCCTTTTTTTTTTTTCATGTTTTTATATTCTCTGTTCTCTCCGAGACATTCAGGCGTTATTTTCTTCATTTGTTGATTGTAGGCTTGTTTCATCCTGATTTTTTGTTTTATTTGGTTATGACTAGGAGGGTGGGGATGGCGCAGGGTGAAGTCATTGGTTCTGGGGCACCATGCTAATCCCACACTAGGGTGCAGCGCTTGGCAGTTGGGGCAGTGTGGGTGGGGCTGGGGGTCTAGGAGTCTGCACTGGTCCTGCACGAGGGCACCTTGTTTGGCCAGGTGGGGCTGGGGGATGGCATGGAGCAGAATCCTGGAGTCGGGGGACCATGCTGGTCCTGCATGGAGGGGGGTTGCTCGGTGTGGTGGGATGGAGTAGCACAGGATGAGATCTGGGAGTCCTTGCTGGTTCTTTTCAGAGGCTTGGCATGCAGTGAGGCAGGGCTGGGGGGCAGTGCATGGTGGGGCCCAGGGATTCTTCCTGGTCTTGTTCAGGGCACTGGCAGGTCAGTGCAGGAGTCTGGGGTCCCAAGGGTCTGCACCAGACCTCTAGGGGGTGTGGTATTGGTGAGGGGGCCAGAGGGTAGCATGGGGCAGCGTCTGGTTGCCCGGGGGGTCTGCGCCAGTGCTGCTTCGGGGCAAGGCACTCCATGGGTGGTGCAGAGAGGCAGTGGGGGGAAGGGCAGGATGGATGGGGCTAGATGGAGGAGGGGAATAGGGTGGGTTCATACTGTGGTTCCTGGCAGTTGGGGCTGCCAGGATGAGGCAGTTCTTACCACTATACACCAGAGGGGTAGGGGTTTTGGAGTATGTTCCTGTGATTACTATGTGAAAGTGTCTGGGTACTTCCCTGAGCTGCAGCCAGCAAACATGGTCTTCCTTAGCTCTGGTGCATCTAAGTCATACCTCTATCTCCTATTGGTAATTCCAAGAAGGTGCCTTTCTGCATTCTTCCTGTAGGGTTGTTGGCTTTATTCCAAGATAGCCACTCTGTGTCCTGCTGGTCCTCCACTCTGTATCTCTACTCTTTTGCTTTTCTCTATTGTTTCTTCTTCTCAGTATCTTCCAGTCTAATATTCTATCCCCTTGTTTAAGGTTCAGGTTTCCAGGATTGACATCTGTATCTGTTTTACTTGGTTTTTCGGGTGTTTGTTACAGAGGAATGTCTTAGTGCATCATCTTAGTCCACCATCTTGGCTCTGGCCCCTAAACCCAAACCAAACCCACTGCCGTTGAGTCGATTCTGACTCATAGCGACCCTATAGGACACAGTAGAACTGCCCGACAGTTTCCAAGGAGAGCCTGGCGGATTTGAACTGCTGACCTCTTGGTTAGCAGCTGTAACACTTAACCACTATGCCACCAGGGTCTGCGCCTGCATCACTGCAATTTCTGCCTCTGTCATCACATGTCATCTTCCCTCTGAGTCTGTGTTTCTGTGTCACCTCTTCTTATATAAGGACACAAGTCACATTGGATTTAGGATCTACCCAATCTAGTATGACTTCAAATAACTACATCTGCAAAGAGCCTATTTCCAAATAAAGTCATGTTATGGGGTTGCAGGTGAACATGAATTTTGGAGGGATATGCTATTCAACCCAGTGCACTAAGCGATATGGATTCTTGGCTGTAGTAACTATCTTTTAAAGTGTTCTTGTGGTTTGCCAAAAGAATTGCCATAGTGACCAACTGGTCACTTTCTGAATTGAGGCTTTTTTTTTTTTTTAACACATCTGGAGATAGATGAGAGGTTTGTTAACTGTGAAGAAGCAGATATGAAAGGTGAAGGAAAGTGGGCTTTGTACTGTTGATGACATAAACTTAAGAATCCAAAACACCTCTTGTGTCTCTGCTGCTTAACCTTTGTGTAGCTGAAAGGGATGTATGTCACCATTGATTACATGTTATTGCTATGCACACTTAGGTACATTGAACACTGACTTTTTAATTAAAATATTTTCTTTAAGCTTCCTGTACCTTGTCAAGGTGTAGGTGTCAGGCTGGCCCCTGACTATTCTGGGAGGGCTTGCTTGAGTCTTACTAGGGAGGGATGAATGGGTTGATGTTTGCCTTGTGAGTGCTAAACATTTTCTCTAGGAAGTTGGTGGTGTGTACCAGAGAGTACAGTGGTGGGAACTGGTAGTACTCACCATATAATATAATAGAAAGAGAACAGATTTTAGAGTCACTGGACCTGTATCAGAAACCCTGGTGGAGTAGTGGTTAAGTGCTATGGCTGCTAACGAAGAGGTCAGCAGTTCGAATCTGCCAGGTGCTCCTCGGAAACTCTATGGGGCAGTTCTATTCTGTCCTATAGGGTCACTATGAGTCAGAAAATGACTTGATGGCAGTGGGCTTGGTTTTTTTTGATTTGGACTTGTATCCCAGCATGGCCACTCACCACTTACCTTGAGCAATTTACTTAACCTTGCTGAAGCACCTCTTTTTAAAATAAAAACAGTAATGTCTACCTTGCAGGGCTGTTGTTGCAATTACAGATTACAAAGTTGTACTACTCTTTGCACAGTGCCTAGCATAATGGGATATCAATACATTGTGGTTTATATTGTCATTACTCACAAGTAATCTAGATCTACATAAAAGGAGGATGATGATGTCACAGAGTGGAAACTCTGGTGGCGTAGTGGTTAAGAGCTAAGGCTGCTAATCAAAAAGTTGGCAGTTCAAATTCACCAGGTGCTCCTTGGAAACTCTATGGGGCAGTTCTACTCTGTCCTATAGGATCGCTATGAGTCAGAATTGACTTGATGGCAGTGGGTTTGGTTTTTTTTTTTTTTTGGTGTCACAGAACAAACCAATCCATTATGTAGATAACAGATCTCTAAACAGGCCTGCTTACTCTGGGTATTGAATCTTTAAATCATTAGTAGCTACTCACAAAGGAAAAATAACAGCTAGAACCAAAAGGTCAGCAGTTCGAATCCGCCAGGTGCTCCTTGGAAACTCTATGGGGCAGTTTTACTCTGGCCTATAGGGACGCTATGAGTCGGAATCGACTTGATGGCAGTGGGTTTAGAATTTACTAGTAAGTGAAATCCTGCCCAGGGTCTATTAATCCCACAGCAAATCGTCTTGATTCTAGTGCTGGCTTCCCAAAGTTGCCTTGGGGCCACTGTATATGCTAACGTGCCCCTTTGTCATTGAGAACCAGAGGAACTATGTAGTGAAGAATTTGGCTTTGCCCAAAGGGAAGTCTGGTATTTGCCCTTGGCTTCTGGGAGGTAATCTATGATAGAAGTGTCTTTGTTTAGGGTGGGGTCTGCCATACTCACTAGTCTTAGGGTATGAGCTGGCCACTCCAGGAAGACCAACCATGTGGGTGAGGATGGGGGCTGTGAGTCACACAGTATCAGTTGACATGGAGATTGAGTTAAAACATGTGGACATCAATCAGTCATCATGCCTATGTAATGAAGCTCCAGTAAAAACTATGGACACCAAAGCTTGGGTGAGATTCCCTGGTTGCCACACATTGGTTCTGGAAGGGTAGCACATTCTGACTCCATGGGGAAGAGAGCAACAGAGGCTTCACATTTGGAACCCTCTGTCTTGCATCTTCTTCGGTGGATTTTATTCTATATCCTTTCCCTATAATAAACTGTAACCGTGAGTACAATAGCCTTCAGTGAGTTCTATGACTCTTCCTAGCAAATTATCAAAACCAAATGTAGTTTTGAGAACCCGCTAAGCTTGTAGTTGGTGCCAGAAGTGAGGAAGGTCTTGTGTGGACACTGTGCTCCCAAACCTTGCATTTTAGTGTCTTCAGGCACCCTTCTTCCACAAGGTTGTCTTTCATTCAACACACCTCTTGGGGGTGAATGAACACTGGGAACATGAGGATCATATAACATAGCTGTGCTCTGAATGTGAGCTGGTCTGGCATAGCCTTGCCCATCCATGCCCCATCCTCATGTGAGGGATCATCTCCAAATTCTTATAGCTCCAAACTGAATGTAATACACACCAAGACATCCAAGTGTGATGTTTTAGATCTGGTGGGACTAGGCTTAATCTAATAATCTGTGGCAGCATCTCACAGGCTTGGGAGGGGTAGAATCCATAGTGTAAAGGAAATGTGAGGCAGAAGATTTCGTTGTTCACCAAAGAGCCACCCTCCCTTTTTGTGCTGCTCAGAAATGACTGCTCAACCAGGGGTGACATTTTCCAGGAACACTTGCATCTAATAGGGGCCATATGACTGCATTCTGGCTATTGGAATGTGAGCAGATATGATATATGACACTTCTAGGCCTGGCCAATAAAAACTTCCCACATAATCCTTTGCTCTCTCTATCCTGTCTTTTGGCTGGATGTCAATGCCAGGGGCACGTTTGAGAGTCGTGCATTGAGAATGGTATGGCCTCTGTCGGCCAGAGTCTCCAAGTGATTGTATGGAGGTGGAGCTCACCTTTTTTTTTTTGTTTTGTGCCAATTGGACCCTCCACGAGTGGGAAATAAGTTTCAATAGTGTTTTGCCATTGAGGTTTGAGGATTTAATATATTACAGCAACTAGCATTATCCTAACTAATAGAAGATGATTTGTAATTGACTTTTCCGAGAATGTCAGCACAGGTAGCTGGCAATGTGGCTATGAAGGAACCAGATAAATAAGGGTGTGTGGTAGGTGATTACGTTAACACCAAGGCACCTTAAACCAACATTCAGTACATATTTACACATTTCAACACAAGAAGAAGGAAGCCTTATATTTAAAATTTAAGTCTGGAGCCTTGAATACTGAGTGAGCTTATAATATAGGTTAAGCTCAGCCAATAGAGAAGGAACTTACATTTAATACAGAAGTTTGAAGATTCTTTCTTGGCTTTTATCCAAAAGAACATTTTTGGAGTTACCTACTCTGTAATTATTAATTGATGAATTAATTGGGAAAGAAAAGCCAAGAACTTTATATTCCCATCCTGGTCTATGCAAAACGGTTCAGATATCTTAAGCACAGAAAAAAATAGCTCAACTGAATGCTTCAAAGGCCAGCATAGCAGGGGCAGGGGTCTGGGGACCATGGTTTCAGGGGACATCTAAGTCAATTGGCATAATAAAATCTATTAAGAAAACATTCTGCATCCCACTTTGAAGAGTGGTGTCTGGAGTCTTAAACACTAGCAAGCAGCCATCTAAGATGCATCAATTGTTCAACCCACATGGACCAAAGGAGAATGAAGAACACCAAGTATATAAGGTAATTACGAACCCAAGAGACAGAAAGGGCCACATAAACCAGAGACTACATCAGCCTGAGACCAGAAGAACTAGATGGTGCCCATCTACAACCTATGACTGCCCTGACAGGGAACACAACAGAGAACCCCTGAGGGAGCAGGAGAACAGTGGGATGCAGACCCCAAATTCTCATAAAAAGACCAGACTTAAAGGTCTGACTGAGACTAGAAGGACTCCGGTGGCCATGGCCCCCACCTTCTGTTGGCCCAGGACAGGAACCATTCCCAAAGCCAACTCTTCAGACAGGGATTGGACTGGACAATGGGTTGGAGAGGGATGCTGGTGAGGAGTGAGCTTCTTGGATCAGGTGGACACTTGAGACTATGTTGACATCTCCTGTCTGGAGGGGAGGTGAGATGGTAGAGGGGATTAGAAGCTGGTGGAATGGACACCAAAGAGAGGGTGGAGGGAGGGAGCGGGCTGTCTCATTGGGGGAGGGCAATTGGGAGTATGTAGCAAGGTGTATATAGGTTTTTGTGTGAGAGACTGACTTGATTTGTACACTTTCACTTAAAGCACAATAAAAATAATAAAAAAAAAGTTCAAATAATAATCCTTTGGATTCCTTAATGTCTTAAACAACCTCTACTTAACTGGGAAGATAATATTACAGATTGTACTGTGGTTTGTTTTTCATTTCACCCCTCCCCGTACAAGGAAGGGTCCTTGAATAAGGCAGCTCACTTTTACTTCAGTGACTTTGGTGGGGATTATTCTCCTTTCCATTATCAGACTGTTATATAGGGTTCTTGGGCTGGGAAATTTGCCAAGTTCTTCACATTTTAGCCACACAAGGCAAAACTCACCGGAAGCGTGCGCTTCCTTTCTCTTCCCAGCCACAATTACTTTACCCAATCACCAGGAAGTCCTGTCCACTGTCAGCTGTACAGTGTGTGTGTCTTACCCACAATGTGATATAACATAGACATTGATAAGAAGCAACAGAAAGGGCTTTTCCCAGGGCTGTCTGGAAATTCCTATCCTGTCTGATAAGTTTCCTCTGTTGCTTTCCTCCTGCTGGGGACACTCTGCCATAAGTTCGGTGATGGCTCATTCCACACCAGGAGGGCAGTGCACCCTGGGGGACATGTGGGGGTTGTGCTTATGCTCAGTGATCTCTAGGCACCCAAATTCCACTTACTTTTCTCTTCTAGGTACATTTACTTCCAGAATATATATATAGCTTCAAGTAAAACAACTGTAATGAATCGTCCTCCAAAAGATATTTTGGTATCTCTATCTGTGAACATGAACTTGTTTGGAAATAGGGTCTTTGAAGATGTTATTAGTTAACATGGAGTCATATAGAAGTAGAAGCCAGTTGCAGTCAAGTCAGTTCCAACTCTTGACAACTCCACGAGTGTCATTTTTTGGTATTTTTTGGTGATAGATCACTAGGATTTTTTCCCATGCATCTCTGGGTAGACTCAAACTGTCAACCTTCTGTTATCAGCTGAGCACATTAACTGTTTGCACCACCTGGGGGCATCGTACAGGAATAGGGTAAGTCCTAATCCAATCCGAGTGGTACCCTTATAAAAGAGAAGAGACACGGAGACAGAGAGAAGACGGCCATGTGAAGATGGAGGCAGAGGTGGAGTTATGCTGCAGCTGCAAGCCAAGGAATGCTTTGGGCCACCAGAACCAGGAGACACAAGAAAGAATCTTGCCTACAGCCTTTGGAGAGAACATGGTCCTGCAAGCCCCCTGAGTTGTGCTGTCAACATCATGGCTGTAATCATAACCCTGATTCAGTAAAATCAATTCAGTGAAATTATTGCTGCATAATTTCCAATTACTATTACCAGTTACTATTGTTGGTTAACAAGTTACCTCACAATTTGGTAATGTAAAACAACCATCTCATTGATCTCAAGGATTCTGTGGGCCAAGAATTTGGGCAGGGCTCAGCGGAAATGGTTTATCTCTGGTATGATGTTCGGACCTTAGCCTGGAAGACTCAACAGCTGGGGGTGACACATGGTTGGAGGATAAAATCATCTGAAAATCCTTTTGTTCCCATGTCTGGTGTCTCTGGGAGAATTTAAAGATGAGAGCTACTGACTACAGCATATATGTAAGGTTTCTTCATGGAATGTGGCTTCCTCACAGCATGGCAACCTCAGGGTAGTTGAACTTCCAACACAGAGGCTCAGGCCTCCAAATGCAAGTACTCTAGCAAGCAAGGCAGAAGCTTAATTGCCTTTTGTGCCATAGAAGTCATGCAGCATCATTTCCACTGCATTCTACTGGTTGCAAGGAGTCATAAGCTTGCTCTGGCTCAAGGGAAATGGAAGTAGATTCTATGTCTTGACGGAGTAAAGGCAGTGTTCTAGAAGAGCTTGGATGGGACATATATTTGTGGCCATCTCTGGGGAATTCAACCTTCCATACCTGCTTTTGCTATCAGGCCTGAAGAGGATTTTTATTGCAAAATTTGGAGCCACATGTGGTTGGTGCCATGAAAGAACTGTAAATGAAATGCCCTGGGAGGTCAAAGCAGGGAAAAATCTTTTCTCATTGGGATGAATCTGGTTGCATGTTAGCTAAACCTGGAAAGAAGAGAAGTTTGTCAACAGACAGAGGCAGACAGGAAGGCAAGCTAGACAGAGGAGACTGCACATTTCAGCACAAAGAGGCAGAGAAGTTTGGAAACTATGAACACATCGTTGTGCCTACGATATTAAGTGAGCTGATCAGGGAGTGGTAGGAGAAGGTGGTAAGCTTGACATGTAAGTGGAGCCAGAATTTTTTTTGTGCATTTGACTGACAAAGCAAAGGACCAGGAAGGCTGCTTGTATTGGTGTCCCCTCAGCAGACTCCCTACATTTAAAATTTTTTTTTTTTACTTTAAATAAGATAAGCATTGCTTTTGCTCTTCTGGAATATTGAGGTACAGTATACTTTGCTATCTTTCAGATCCTCTTTTTTATGTGATTACATTTTCACACTATTCATTTTGACCCCAACCTACCTCTTTGAGTTTCCTGTATCTTTATTCAAATTTTAGAGAGAATATCATTCATGCTTATGTTATGTTATTCATGTTTAAAAAAGACTATATCCTGGATTTTGACTAGTCATCTTGAAATTTTTGCAAAACAAATTTATTAAAAATTGGGACAGTATTTTATTCATCTTTGTATCCTCAATGCCTAGCAAAAAGGCAACATATCATGGTTGTCTCAACTCTGGAAATACACATCTGTGTTACTCAAATCAAGAGTCAGGAAAGAAAATTAATGTAAAATACCCTTTGATTATCTGTAGTGGGCAATAAAAAGAGAAAGAAGTAGTCCCTTCCTTCAGTGAGCTTCCAAACCTAGTGAGTTTCAATAAACCAAAAACCCAAACCCACTGCTGTCATGTCAGTTATGACTCACAACGACCCTATGGACAGAGTAGAACTGACCCATAGGGTTTTCAAGGCTGTAATTTTTACGAAAGTAGACTGCTGCATCTTTTTCTCTCTGGTTTTGAACCACAGACCTTTTGGTTAGCAGCTGAGCGCTTAACCATAGGGGGTGCCAAAGCATGAAACATGGAAAGTTAAATAACAACAGTATGGTAGATAGAATAATGTCATCCCTCACCCCAGCTCCAAAGACATCTGCATCCTAATATCTGTAACGTGAATATGTTACTTTATATACCAAAAGAGACTCTGCTGATTGATTAAGTTAGGATTTTGAGATGGTGAAATTGCCCTGGATTATCCAGATGGTGCAAATTAGTTTTTTTGTGACATTGTTTTGTGACATCAGTTGCTACCCCACAACATGTCAATACTCTCCCCTTCTTGACCTTGGGTTCCCGGTTACCAGGTTTCCTGTTCCTTCCTGCCTTCTTGCCCTTGCCTCTGGGCTGATGTGATCATTTAGTCTTGTTTTGTTTTATGGGCCTGTCTAATCTTTGGCTGAAAGGTGAACCTCAGGAGTGAATTCAGTACTGAATTAAAAGGGTGTCTGGGGACCATATTCTCAAGGTTTCTTCAGGCTCCATCAGACCAGTAAGTCTTTTTTTTTTGTGTGTGTGAGTTAGAGTTTTCTTCTACATTTTTCTTCAGCTCTGTCTGGGATCCTCTATTGTGATCCCTGTGGAGTATTTCAGATGAGTGCTTCTAAGCTTTTAAGACCCCAGATGCTACTCATCAAAGTAGGATGAAGAACATTTGGGAGCCACTCTTGATTTATTTTTATTTCTCATCCAATTGGTTGTCCTGTAAAATTAATTTTTTCTTTTTTTCTCTCCTATCCCTCTCTCTTTCTGTCTCTCACTATGTGTCTCTTTCTCGTCTACTCCCTTCAAAACCATCCTCTAAGTCTGAAGATGATGCCCCTGGTGGGATGGAGCTTGTATGTGCTGGCTTGGTGTTAGGGCCTAGACCACCCCTGCTAGAGAATGTCATGTCTGTGGAGAGACAAACTCTCAAGGCTGTTCAAAGGAAAGCCACAGAGGTGATGAGAGAACCTGAGAACTCTCAGCCTGTAAAAGGAAAGTGAGGTGTTACAGGAGTTGTCATGAACGTAGTTCTTTCAGACAACAGGGAGCTCCTCCTTCTCTGCACAAGAAGAAAGTTAATGTGAGCATTCACTGAAATCTTCCCAAGGGAGAAGAGTTACAGGCAGGGAAAATCTAAAGGCCATATAAGACCTGGTGCATACTCTGTCAGGATTATAAAAAGATTTGGAAAGAGATTTGGAAATGGGAAACACCTAGGCAATTTTTGCATTCACTTATCTAAGAAATGAAAATGAAAAATGAATTACGTGCAATGGATTTGTAAATGCCAATAAAGCACATATTGGATACGCAAGCTAATTGGATTTAAACTACACATTACAGAACTCTGTTAAGGGCAGCTATGAGTCCTTCTTTGGAAGATTTTAAAAAGAGGAGGGATTAAACTTGGTTAAAATGGGGGTTTGTTAAAGGCAAGTGGAGTAAAGAATTACCATGGTTGTTGTGTGTAAATTTCCAGCCCTGTTTTGTGGAGTAGAGCCTGCAGGTGTAAATATTTGCTTGCCAGTTGGTTCAGCAAATCACTGTGTTGCCACACCTAACTTGCTTCCAAGGTATCAGATATTAAGTTGGTGTGGTGAGAATGCTATTGACCTGTGTGTTCCAAAGGAGTGGCATGAAGTACAGTGGACCTTGACCTTCAGTCAACAACACAGGCGAACAATCTCCACAATCCCCTGAGCTCCACTCGTGGTACTCCATTACTGGAACTATCAGGCAGTGTTTTCCATGTACCATATTCCAGGACGATGCTCAAGAGAAAAGCTTGGGAAGTGGGCACAAAGCACACTAAGTACAGTGTGGAGACAGGTAGTAGAGAAAGGAATAAAGGACCTATATGTTTCTAAAAATGGTTGCCACAAGATAAGATTGTTGATACAACTTTTAACGCTGAGAGGGGAGGACTCTGAAATTGGGACAGAGAGAATTTCAGCCAGCAAATAAATACATGATTTACTTCAGCAGGAGTCCCTGTGTGGTGAAAACAGTTAACATGCTTGGCTGTTAACCAAAAGGTTGGAAGTTGAAGTCCACCCAGAGGCACCCCGGAAGAAAGGCCTGGAGGTCTATTTATGAAAAATCAGCCATTGAGAACCCTGTGGAGCACAGTTCTATCCTGACAAACATGGGGTTGCCATGAGTTGGAGTCAATTCCACAGCAACGGGTTCACTTTAGCAGGGAGTGGGGAGAAGCCTTGGGAAGGGATTGAGTCTGTAGGTAGTCATGGAATAATAATTTTTGAAGCATCACATAGCTAGTCCTAACCTCTTGGCCTACCAGAAACCTCTTGCTATCTCCTTGGGCTAAGTGTCTGATTTTACTTAGCTTGTTTGAAGTGATTATTTGGAGTATACTCAGAAAAAGAATTTATCTAGTGAAGCTCAGGACTACAACAGAGGTCTATTAATAGACTCTTAAAACTCACTTTCTCATACCCAATACGATGGCTATTATTTTAAAAAACAAAAAGGAAAATAAGAAGTGTCGGTGAGGTGGAGAAATTGGAACCCTCGCGCATTGTTTAATCACAATGTAAGATGGTGCAGCCACTGTGGAAAACAGCTTGTTGGTTCCTCAGAAAGTTAAATATAATATACCAAACGATTCAACAGTTCCATTCCTACCTATATACCCAAAAGAATTGAAAGCAAGGACTCACAGATACTTGTACACTGATATTCATTGCAGCATTATTCATAATAGCCAACAGGTGGAAACAACCCACTTGTCTATCAACAGATGAATGGATAAACAAAAGTTGGTACACACATACAATGGAATATTATTCAGCCATAAAGAGAAATTAAGTTCTGACACATGCTATGATATGGGTTAACCTTGAAAACATTATGCTGAATGAAATATGTCAGTCTAGAATAGGCAAATGCAGAGTGACAGAAAGTGGATTAGAGGTTACCGGGGGCTGGGCAAATGGAACAATTTTTTAATGAGTACTGAGTTTCTGTTGACCCTGGTGGCACAGTGGTTAAGAGCTCAACTGCTAACCAAAAGGTCAGCAGTTTGAATCCACCAGCTGCTCCTTGGAAACCCTATGCGGCAGTTCTACTCTGTCTTATAGTGTCACTATGAGTTGGAAAAGACTCAACTGCAATGGGTTTGGTTTTTTTTTTTTTTTTTGGTTTTGGTGAGCTTCTGTTTGGGGTGATGAAAAAGTTTTGAAAATGGATAGTGGTGATGATAACAACATGGTGAATGTAATTAATATCACTGAATTGTACACTTAAAAATGATTAAAATGGTGAATGTTGTGTATATTATAAAGGGAAAAAAAAAGCCCACTTCCTCTCTGGGTGGAGACACTGTAACCTGCTCCTGGCTGTCTGGATTCTGAGTGTGACCAGTCCACACATGCCTGGTCGGGCAGGCTTCCGAAGAGAAAACCTTCACTTTGGAAATTTTATGGAAGAGCAAAGACTTCAATGAAAAGTTCTTTGCTCCTTTATCAAGCTCTTTCATCCATTATGGTGGCATGTTCCCCAGATCCTGTCCAGTGGTATTTGAGGAGATCCAAGGACACTGTCAGAAAGCCTGGAGAACTTATCACTAGACAGATAGACAACAGATAGGCGCGTAGGTGTGGGACTCAAGATCCAGCCCTGGACAGGTTTTCTCAGCAGAGAACAGCTCAACTGGGAAGATTCTGGCTCAGAGAGGGGGGTCTGAGGTACATGTAGTGGGTCCCTGTCTGAATATTCATGCGATTCTTAATGCTGCTGGGGAAAGTTCAGGGTGGGATACCCACCATAGGACTTCAGACAACTAAGATTTAAATGTAGGCAGAACGCTTAGGTTTGAATTTTCTTAAAGTTGTGACTGCCTTCCTATATAGTGTGGTCAAGCATAATAAGCTGAAAGAGGGAGCGCTGGTGTCACTTCACCGGAGACGCTTCCCAAGCTTCTGGGTGGATTCTTGAGTCAATAGAAGTCTCACCCTTCACGCAGACCCTTCACAAGGAGAGACACGGCATCATGCTCTTGCCATCCATCCACGCCCACTCGGAGCTGAAGACTCCAGGACAGTGGGAGAAAGTAATTTCTGAAGTGGCATTTGCTGTTTCACAGACGAAAGAGGCACTACAACTGAAGAAAGGAAAGCGACATTCTGAGAACGCCAGTGGAGTCCATTGGAAACCCTGGTGGCGTAGCGGTTAAGTGCTCTGGCGGCCAACCAAAGGGTCAGCAGTTCACATCTGCCAGGCGCTCTTTGGAAACTCTATGGGGCAGTTCTGCTCTGTCTATAGGGTCACTATGAGCTGGAACTGACTCCACGCCACTAGGTTTGGAGTTCACTGAGAGTCAGAAAATAATCTGTCTTTAAACCCCCCTGAAAAAGCTTCACTAGGAAAGTTTTTTTTTTTTTTTTAACTCTTGTGGGATGTTCAGTCTTGTACCTGTGTAAAATGAAGGAAATTCTGCCAGCACCATTACTGCCTTTTCTGATCACCTACTGAAAATATAGTGGGAGTGAAATACCAAAAGCAGCAAAAAAAAAAAAAAAAAAAAAAAATTCCTCACCAAGAGGAAATCCCTTCATTGTTCATAGAATGGTATTTAAAAGTATTTTTCTAGATATGATATTTACCTAAAATAGAAAACTTGACTAAAGCAGTGTATTTTACAAGCATAGATAGATAGATAGCTACCATCCAGTGGACTCCAACTCGTGACAGCCTTGTATACAACAGAACAAAATGTTGCCCAGTCCTGCATTATCTTCATGATCACCAGCATGTTTGAGTTCATCATTGAGGCTGTTGTGTCAATCCATCTGACTGAGGATTTCCCATGTCCTGACTGATTCTCTTCACCAAACATGGTCTCGTTCATCAGCGATTGGTCCCTCCTGATGACATGTCCAAAAGGGGCCCTAGAGGCACAGTGGTTAAAATGCTTGGCTGCTAACTGAAAGGTCAGCAGTTCAAACCCACCAGGTGCTCTGTGGGAGGAAGATGTGGCAGTCAGCTTCTGTAAAGATTAAAAAAAAAAAACAAAAACCCAGTGCCGTCGAGTTGATTCCGACTCATAGCGACCCTATAGGACAGAGTAGAACTGCCCCATAAAGATTACAGCCTTGGAAACTCTATGCGGAAGTTCTACTCTGTCCTGTAGGGTTGCTATGAATCGGCAGTGGGTTTGGTTTCTGGTTTTTTAATGACATGCCAAAAGCAAGTGATTAGAACAATGTTCTGTTGTGATCCATAGGGTTTTCGCTGACTAACTTTTAGAAATAGATGGTTAGCCTTTCTTCCTAGTCTTAGTCTGAGAAGTCTGCTGGAGCTTGTCCACCATGGATGATGCTGATGGTATTTGAAACCAGTGGCATAGCTTACAGCATCACAGCAACATGGAAGCCACCTCAGAACAGTAAACTAACAGATGGATGGTGGTTTCTGAGCTTAGATCATTTCTTTTTCCTTAAGTCTCTCTTTCTGTTCCTGAGTGCTGTTTGGCTTAAATGTGCAGAGCTTTTGACCACTGAGATTTTTCATAGAACTAGGTTAGGAGGACAGAGTGTTGAGATAGAAGGAATTTTTAGCTGGTAATTTCCCAATAGTACAGGACTTCTTTCTTTTTTTTCTCCTTAGAGGAGAATAGGGTTTATGAGGTGAAGGCATAACTACAAGCTGCCTAGGCAGGAATTACTGTCTCATGACACAAGATTTTAAAAATCCCTAATTACTTGTAGTCTACTTCTCTTATTTTGTTCAATGCCTCTGACTTCCTAGTCCTTTCTGGTTGTTCAAAATATTACTCAAAGATCCCAAAGTGTACCCGTGAAATTGACTTTAGTGGTCACACTTCTCTAAAAATGGTGGGAAATTTTTAAAAGCTTAATTTTTTTTTTTTTTTAGTTGATCAGAAGATTTATAGACAATCTCCAGGGTGCACAACGAGGTACTTTTAGGAACACCAAAAGTACGGTGTCCAGCTGCACTTAAAACAGTTTGAAAGCGGAGGCCTTGCATGTAAAAAAAGGAGCTTGCCCCGTGTAGTCCAGACAATTGAAGTACGGGTAGAGGAGTGGCAGAAACAGGGCCCAGCATGGGGGAGAACAGCAGGAACATTTGGCTGGGATCCTAAATTCAGACTTATACTGGGTTCTGGAAAAAAAAAAAAAAGTGTCTCAGGCTCTCTCGATCTCTGGGAGACACTGGCAAAAAAGAGGGACAGAAGGTGTAAGACAATTGTAACTTGGGCTGGTCATCCCAGGTCCCATGGATCTCTCTTCTCCTCTTGTTTCTACACACTTATGTCCACACCAATGATCTGCCTCTTGTCCTATTATGCCTAGCCCTCTTTCTGATCTTTCGATGCTTACATCTTAACTCCCAAAATGGTTTGGGAAGCTGCTGGTGTCATGGAAAGTATATGGCTTTGGAGTAAGTCGACCTGGATTCAGGTCTGGATTCATATTCCTTGTCCAGACGCATTTATAACATTAGATTTAATGTTACCACAGTGCACCTGTAAAATGGGAATGCCAATATCTACTGTTCAGTCTACTTAGGAAGGCTAAGGAGGTAACGTGTCAAGAACACAGCACAGTGCCTGGCTTGTGGCAGGTGCTTCATAAAGGTTAATCAGTCCTCTGTCCCTTTAGTAGGGACCAGTCACAGGGATTCGCCCATGTTGATATGTGGATGTATTAGACAGACTATCAAATTCTATTATGCTGCTTACTAGATGTGTACACTACCGTCTATCTGCACAGTTCACCAGCATTTAGTATTGTTTGGATTTTAGCTATTCTAATAGGTGTGTAGTGATATCTCATTGTCGTTTTAATTTAGAAACCCTGGTGGCACAGTGGTTAAGAGCTTGGCTGCTAATCAAAAGGTTGGCAGTTTGAGCTTACCAACTGCCTGTTTGAAACCCTATGGGGCAGTTCTACTCTGTCCTATAGGGTCGTTATGAGTTGAATTGACAGCAATGAGTCTTGTCATCTTTAGTGCCCCTAGTGGCACAGAGATTAAGAGCTCAGCTGCTAACCAAAAGGTTGGCAGTTCAAACTCACCTTAAATCCTCACAACTAGGCCCCTAAACAACGTCATGACAAATGGTGAAGAAATTGAAGTTGTCAAAGATTTCATTCTTCTTGAATCAACAATCACCTATGGGAGCAGCAGTCAAGAAATCAAACAGCGTATTGCAAAAGACTTCTTTAAAGTGTTAAAAAGCAAAGATGTCACTTGGATAACTAAGGTGCACCTGACCCAAGCCATGGTATTTTCGGATGCCTCTTATGCATGTGAAAGCTGAACAATGAAAAAGGAAGACCAAAGAAAAATTGATGCATTCTAGCTGTGGTGTTGGCGAAGTTGGTTCTGGATTGCCAGGAGCACAAACAAATCAGTCTTGGAGGAAGTAAAGCCAAAATGCTTCTTAGAAACGAGGATGGTGAGACTTTGTCTTGCTTATTTGAACACATCATCAGGAAGAACCAATCACTGGAGAACAACATCCTGCTTGGTAAAGTAGAGGATCAGTGAAAAAGAGAAAGCCTCTCAATGAGCTGGAGGCACACACATAGTGGCTGCGACATGGACTCAAACATAACAATGGTTCTGAGGATGGTGCAAGGCTGGGTGGCATTTTGTTCTCTTATACACAAGGTTGCTATGAGTCAGAGCTGACTTGATGGCATCTGTGTTGTTAGGTGCCGCTGAGTTGGTTCTGACTCATAGAGACCCTATAGGACAGAGTAGAACCAAAAGGTTTGTAAGGAGTGGCTGGTAGATTTGAACTGCTGACCTTTTGGTTAGCAGCTGAGCTCTTAAGCACTATGCCACCAGGGCTTCTAAAAACAAATAAAGGAGCCCTGGTGTCACAGTGGTTAAGCACTTGGCTACTAACTGAAAGGTCGGTGATTCGAATCCACCAGATACTCCTTGGGAGAAAAATGTGGCAGTCTGCTTTCGTAAAGATTTATAGCCTTGGAAACCCTATGGGACAGTTCTACGGGGTCACTATAAGTCAGAATTGACTTGACGGTGGCACACACACACACACACAAAAAAAAAACCCAACAAATAACAAGTGTGTTAAAAAAAAATTGTAATGGTAAATATATACAGCCTAAATAAATAAATGGCAACAAACCAAATTGTCACTATGTTTGAGCTCATTGTGTACAATTTGGTGGTGTTAATTACATTCACAATGTTGTGTAACAGTCACCACTATCTATTTCTAAGACTTTAAATCACTCCAAACAGAAACTCTTTGTACCATTACGCAATAACAATCCACTCCCTCAGCCTGTGGTAAGCTCTAATCTATTTTCTGTCCCTCATATTTGCCTATTCTATATATTTCAGATGAGTGAAATCATACAATATTTATCTTTTTATATCTGGCTTATTTCACTTAGTACAATGTTTTCAAGGTACATCCAAGATATAGCATGTGTCAGAACTTCACTCCTTTTTGTGGATGAATAATATTCCATTATATATCTATATCTATATCTATATCTATATCTATATCTATATCTATATCTATATCTATATCTATATCTATATCTATATCTATATCTATATCTATATCTATATCTATATCTATATCTATATCTATATCTATATCTATATCTATATCTATATCTATATCTATATCTATATCTATATCTATATCTATATCTATATCTATATCTATATCTATATCTATATCTATATCTATATCTATATCTATATCTATATCTATATCTATATCTATATCTATACACCACAATATATACCACATTTTGTTTATCCATTTATCTTTTGACTATGGTGATAATGTTGCAGTGAATTTTGGTGTACAAGTGTTGGAGTCACTGCTTTCAATTCTCTTGGGTGTATACCTAGAAATGGAATTGCTAGGTCATATAGTAATTCTATGTATAACTTTTTGTTTGTTTATTTTTATTGTGCTTTAGATGGTTTACAGAGCAAGTTAGTTTCTCACTAAACAATTAACACACATATTGTTTTGTGACTTTGGTTGCCAATTCTACAAGGCGTCAACATTCTCCCCTTTTCTACCCATTACCAGCTTTCCTGTCCCCTCCTGCCTTCTCGTTATTGTCCCTGGGCAGTGTGCCCATTTAGTCTTGTTTTGTTTTATACGCCTGTCTAATCTTTGGCTGAAGGGTGAACCTCAGGAGTGTCTTCAGCACTGAGGTAAAAAGGTTTTCAAGGACCATGCTCTCAGGGTTTCTCTGGTCTCTATCAGACCAGTAATCTGTGAGCCTGTCAGGAAGGGGCGTAGGGAGCACAGGACCTAGATGGGAGGGAGAAGGAAAAGGGAGAAGGGGAAAGATAAAGAAAATAAAAATATGGCACTGAGGGAGCCAGACTGTGGGGGTGGTACAGACCCAGAGGCTTTCTAGCCAACAGTATGGCGCAGCCCATTGAGAAGGGGGGAGGTGGCACATGTGGGTAGGAGAAAGAAAAAGAAGGAAGGGAGAGAGAGAGAGAAAGAAACAACAACAAATACAAACAAACAAAATTTAAAAATGACACTGAGGGAGCTGGTCGGTGATGGTAGTGTGGACCTGAGGAGGTGGTGTGCCAGTGACTTCTAGCTGAGCAGTGCAGCTTGGCCCTTTGAGAAGGGGCAGAGCAGTACACAAGGCTAGGTGGGCAGAAGAAAGGAAAAGAAAGAAGGGAGAGAGAGAGAAGAAACAAACAACAAAAGAAAGAACAAAGCAAACAAACTAAAAAATATGGCCCTGAGAGTTGGTGGGGATAGCGCAGACTCAGGGAGGTAGTGCGCCAGTGGCTCTCTAGCCAAGCATTGCGGTAAGGCCCTTCAAGCAGGAGCAGGGACAGTGCATGGGGCTAGGTGGGTGGGAGACAGGAAAGGAAAGAAGGGAGAGAGAGAGAGAAGAAACAAACAAAACAAAACAACTACAAAACACAGTGCTGAGGGAGCTGACCGGTTGGGGTAGCATGGACTTGTTGAGGCCGTGTGCCCATGCCTTCTAGCTGAGTGGTGTGGCACAGCCTATCCAGAAGGGAGGAAGAGAGAGAGAGAAGAAACAAAAAAGGCCAAGAGAACACAGCCCCAGATGGCAATGAGCTGGTGTCTCTCTGGCCAAGTGATTGTGGCCCATTGCAAGGTGGCAGAGGCCACGTAGAGGGAAGAAGGGTGGGGAGTGGGAAAGCTTGTATCTCTGGTTACTGGGTGCCCTGTCTCCTGTTGGGAGCTCTGTGAAGTTGCCTGCTCGTACTTCCTGTCTGTGTTCTTTGGTAGCTGTAGTTTAAGATGGGGAATCCGTGCCACATTAGCTGATGGGAGAACTCCACTCCAAAGCTCTCCTGGTTCTCTGTCAGTTTCTTATTCCTTTTGGTGCTTGATCGAGTTCATGCTTAGGATTCCAGGATTGAATTTTGCATCTGACATTTGTTTTACTTAGTTTTTTGGGTCTTTGCTGCTTGGTGCTCCTTTCTATAGTACCATGTTCGGCCAACCACTCTATGTTTAACTTGTTGAGGAACCACCACAGCAGCTGAACCATTTTACATTCCCACCAGCAATGCATGAGAGTTCTAGTTTCTCCTCATGTTATCTGTTTTTTTTCCTTTTTTTTGGATAATGGTTATCCTAGTAGGTAAGATGTGTTATCTTATTGTGGTTTTGATTTGCGTTTCCATAATGACTAATGATGCTGCCATCCAACGTATTTCTTATCTCAACATTGTAGATTTCATCTCTAGAAGCTCAATTTGGGTTTTTTCTAAATCTCCCATGTCTCCATTTAACCTTTTGAACATATGGAATGCAGGACTTTTTTCATGTCCTTTTTTGCTTATTCTATTACCTGTATCAGTTCTTCCTTAGTTGCAATTCATTCAAATAATAATGAATTGAATAACTCATTTAATTATTCTCCTCATTATGGGCCCCATTTCCCTGCTTCTTTTCATAACAGATAATTTTTGACTTGATGTGAGACATTGTGAATTTCATTTTGTTAGATGCTGGATATTTTTATATTCATGTAAATTTTTTAAGCTTTATTCTAGGATACAGCTACTTGGAAGCATTTGGATTTTTTCAGTCTTAAAGCCTTGCTTTTAAGGCTTGTTAGGTGGAACTAGAGCAGTGCTCAGCCTAGGGGTAATTTTTCTGCACAACTAAGGGAAGCCCCTTTTGTGTACTGTGTTCATTGATCTATGAATCAGGATATTTAACAGTCTGGATGGTGGGAACATGCACTATTTCCTACCATATTTGAGTGTCTCTCTAATCCTTCAGGTGATTCTTTTGCCTTTAGGTTAGTTTCCTCTCATGCACACACAAATCAGTACTCAATACTTGAGGGGGACCCTCTGTAGAACTGTGGGACTCTCTGTGTATGCTACTCTCTCCTCTCTGGTAACCCATCTGTGAAATCTAGCTGCCTCTGTTTCTCTGACCCCCAGGTCTGTCTCCTCAACTCAAGAGAGGCCATGGGCTCCATCTGGCTCCCTCTCCCTACACTGTGGCCCCAAAGCTCTCTCAAGGTAGTAAACTTGGACAATCATAGCTATCATACAATTTCTTTCCCATCTTTTTAGGGATCACCGCCCTATATTGCCTGATGTCTAGTATCTTGAAAACTGTTTTTTAAGATATTTTGCTTTTTTTTTCCCAGGCAGGAGGGTAAATCCAGCGTATGTTACTCAGTCTTGAATGGATGCTGAAGGCCCTTCGAATGCAGAATTTATAGTGGTTTTTTAGCTGACATTAAATGGGCTGACATTCTTTGTAGATGTGACTTTCATAGCAAATTGAAAAGCATTATAGAGCTTTTAAGAGTTATGGGGAAAATGTTCTAGTTGGTTACTTGAAGCAAAAATATGTTCTCTGCCTAATTCTGCTGATGAGCCTGGTAAAGAGCTTTGCTTTAACCCTGGCTATACCTTCACCATGGAGCCCTGCTGGAGCAGTGTTAAGAACTTGGCTGCTAACTAAAAGGTCAGCAGCTTGAATCCACCAGCCTCTCCTTGGAAACCCTGTGAGGCAGTTCTACTCTGTCCTATAGGGTCATTATGAGTCAGAGTCAACTCGACAGCAACATGTTTGGTTTTTTATACCATCACTCAAGAAATAGGGCTGGTCTAAAGCACAGGCAAGAACAGAAGGGCTTCACTGACCACAGGCAGGTTCTGACCAAAACTCCAGACCATGGGGATAGGAAAGACAGAGGGTTCTGTAAAGTCTGGAGCCCAGGGGTAGGCCTGAGTCCCTAGGCTGTGCGCTGGTTGGAAACAATAAAAGATCCTGACCAAAATGTTATACTGTCTGCAATTAACTTTAAAATACTTTGACATAAAACCAAAACTAAACCTGTTGCCGCCAAGCCAATTCTTACTCATAGGCAGTGTGATATGTATTGCTGGGTTTTTGATTGACATGCTGGGGACTTTTAGATACTATTGAAGGGCTCTGCTCAGGAGTGAATATGAACTCCAAGGGTGGTTAGCTGAAATTTGAAACACTATTTTGGAAGTTTCTCCTGCAGAGGCAGCTATAGGCACTTAGCTTAGCTTCATCTCTGACAAACACCAACAGCTTTGTTTTTAGCATAATGGATTTGGAAATGATTTTGATTGGTGAAATGAGAAGTGTTTAAGAAATGTGGATTAGTTGGAAATACCGTATCAGACGCCCTTGACCTTATAGAACCAGGGTTTAACATTCTAGAAAGTCCAGTTGATAGCTTATGCCCTTTGGAATGCTGTCTCAGGTTTAGAATTTGAAACAGGACCTTCATCTACAGCTCATGGTATTCTCGTGCCTAACTCTGGCCGGATGTTTCACTGAATCTTGCTGTTAGAATACTGCCACAGCTTTCTCAAGTGCATCTATTGTGCGAGGCGTTTGTCAGAGTGCCTAAAGGGCAGAGAACAGGTACTTCACTGAGTTTACAGAACTCATTGTACAAATTTGTTTGTGCCTGCTGGCTTCAGAATATTTATTTTATGGCAGATCTCTGTCTGAGATCTGCTTTCATGGTAACAGACTACCTCGTAATGAATTCGAGGGGAGGAGACCCATAACCCACCTTTCGTAGCCCCCCCGCCCGATGCACATATGCCCCCATTTGAATGTTCTTATTTCTTAGATTAGAGAGCTCCAGGAACCTCTGAGGCACAAGAAACACAAATCCATTATTAAGGATCCTTGAGCAGAAGTGCTGTTTACTACATTTCTGTGACCATTTGTGTTTCTGAATATTAGTAAAAAAAAAAAATATTAGTAACTCATTATTAAAATGCTTTTGAAGTCATAAGCTAACTCTGTTCTTTTACTAGAAGGACTTATAAAACCAAGTATGTGGTATTGAGCTAGGAATGTTTTAAAAAGACTTTGCTGCGCTCCAGGAACCATTTTTTAAATGTGTGTGTTTGTATTTATGTGTTAACATGTGTGAGTGAATCAGCTTTGAAAGATACTTCAGGCAGGGCTGATAGCACTGCAATCAACCAAACCCCAAGTTCTCCCCATTGGCCTCGTCCCAGAATGTTCTCTTTCATTTCAAAAGAAAGGCACAGACAACTTCCTCCACTCCAACTTATTTTTGCACTGAGGCTATTTTATTTGCTTGTTCCTTAAACATCTTTCAGTGCCCCCAGAGAGTGGTTCCCTGCCCTTTGGGGCTCACATCTTACATCCCATTCACACAATTAAACAATTCTATATGTCTGTGCCCTGGATCCCTGGGTGGTGCAAACATTAATGTGCTCGGCTGCTAATTAAAAGGTTGGAAGTTCGAGTCTACCCAGAGGCACCTCAGAAGAAAAGCCTGGCAGTCTTCTTCCAAAAAATCAACCATCAAAAACACTGTGGAGCACAGTTCTACTCATGGAGTAGAGTAGACCCCGCAGTTAACACATGGGCTCGCCATGAGTTGGAATCAACTCCACGGCAACTGGTTATTTTTCTGAGTCAGTCAACTTTATTTTTAAGTAAGGAATGTTTACTTAACTATGCTGTTAAATTACTTTTGGGAACCTCAAGAATAAAACAAGACAATCAGGAGTCCTAGACTCATTAAAATTCTATACTGTTTTCTGTCTAAATGGGCTATTTTAAGCTTTATCCGCATGATGTGTAGAATAGTCAAATCACTGTCTACATTAACTTGTCAGTGTAAAGCTTCTGCTTATCTGATAAAAAAAAAAATCTGATAAGCACTCGTAAATCCACATAAATGCATGTGTGTGGTGTGTATGTGTACACCATGAAACAGTATGGGAAGCTGACAGTCCCGTGCCACTACGATGAAAAATCATGTTGAAAAACCTAACTTTTTTTTCACTTTTGGCTTTGAACCAAGATCTGTGACCATCGGTGAAAACAAAACCAACATAAACACCACACGTGTACTAAATGATTCCATGAAGGCGTCACTGGATAGCAAAGTTTGCAGAAAGGGCCTTTGCTCTTTGTTAGTGGCAAAGTAAATGTTTCCTTGTTATTAGTTGCCCTTGAGTTGGCCTTCACTCATGGGGACTCTGCACAAGCAGAATGGACTGTTGTGATCCATCAGCAGGCCTTTCCTCCTAGTCTGTCTCAGCCTGGAAGCTCTGCTGAAGTCTGCTCAGCGTTACAGCAACACACAAGCTTGCACGTGAGGTACGTTGTCCAGGAAGGCAAGACTCTACCACTGAATGACCACTGCCCCATACATGTCCTTAGGAGGGCAGTTACCTCTTCTTTAAAGGCCCTGAGGGGGTGGGGGAGGGAGGGAGAGGTGACTTCGTGATTAGGATTTACACCGATGGAGTGCACAATAAGTTGTGCTTATAAGACCTTATGCTTACCCAGCTGAGAGAGGCACTGTCAGGAAAGCCAAGATTGCCTAGATGCATCAAAGCACAGTGAGCATTCTCTCATTAAAAGGTATGGTATTTACCATTAGGTTTGATGTAGGGGAAAGGTTCCTGGATTTTGAATCAGAAACTCAGGGAGAGAATCCCCTTATCTTAGTTACTTAAGCATTCTGAGCCTAGAGCTTTCCTTTGTAAAATGTGGATAATGTCTTCACCTTCTAGAGCTGTTTAATTAAAGGAGTAGATGAAAGTGCCTAGGACAGTGCATGGACTGTAGTAGATGCTCCCTGAATGCCAGTGTTCTTCCTTAATCTTATCTGAAAACAAATAATATAGTTGTACTCTGTGGGTGGCTCTCATTTTATTTCTTTTCTTTTTTTTTTTTTAATATGTGTTTTAAGTGAAAGTTTGAGTCAGAATCGACTCAAGGCCACTGGGTTTTTTGTTTTTTTGGGTAAAGTGAAAGTTTACAATTCAAGTCAGTTTTTCATATAAAATCTTATATACACATTGTTAGGTGACCCTAGTTTCTCTCCATACAATGAGACAGCACACTCCTCTCCACCCTGTATTCCCCGTGTCCATTCAACCACCTCCTGTCCTCCTCTGCCTTCTCATCTCTCCTCCAGGCAGGAGCTGCCCACATAGTCTCCTGTGTCTACTTGAGCTAAGAAGCACACTCCTCACCAGTATCATTTTATGTCTTACAGTCCATTCTATGTCTGAAGAGTTGGCTTTGAGAATGGTTTTAGTTCTGGGTTAACAGAGAGTCTGGAGGCCCCAGCTTCTGGGGTTCCTCCAGTCTTAGTCAGACCATTAACTCTGGTCTTTTTACTAGAATTTGAGGTCTACATCTGACTTTTCTCCTATTCCATCAGGGATTCTCTGTTGTGTTCCCTGTCAGGACATCATTGGTGGTAGTTGGGCACCATCTAGTTCTTCTGGTCTTAGGCTGATGGAATCTCTGGCTTATGTGGCCCTTTCTGTTTCTTAGCTTGTGTCTTTTGTGTTCTTCATTCTCTTTTGCTCCAGTGGGTTGAGACCGATTGATGCATCTCAGATGGCTGCTTGGTAGCTTTTAAGACCCCAGATGCCGATTGCCAAAGTGGGTTGCAGACCATTTTCTCAATACACTTTGTTATGCCAGATGACCTAGATGTCCGCCGGAACCACGGTCCCCAGACCCCTGCCCCTGCTACTCTGTCCCTTGAAGTGTTTGGTAGTATTCAGGAAACTTCTTATTTTTTGTTTTAGTCCAATTGTGCTGACTTCACCTGTATTGTATGTTGTTCTTCCCTTCTCCAAAAATAATTCTTGACTACTATCTAATTGGAAACCCTGGTGGCGTAGTGGTTAATTGCTACAGCTGCTAAGCAAAAGGTCAGCAGTTTGAATCCACCACCACTCCTTGGAAACTCTACAGGGCAGTTCTACTCTGTCCTATAGGGTCGCTACGAGTCAGAATCGACCGATGGCAGTGGGTTTGGTGTTTTTTTGGTTTACTATCTGATTAGCAAATACCACTCTCCTTCCCTCTCCACCCTCGTAACCATCAAAGAATGTTTTCTTCTGTGTTTAAACCTTTTCTTGAGTTCTTATAATGGTGGTCTCATACAATATTTGTCCTTTTGCGACTGACTAATTTCACTCAGCATAATGCCTTCCAGATTCCTCCATGTTATGAGATATTTCATGGATTCATCATTGGTCTTTATTGTTGTGTAGTATTCCATTGTGTGAATATACCATAATTTGTTTACCCATTCATCCTCTGATGGGCACCTTGGTTGTTTCCATCTTTTTGCTATTGTGAACAGTGCTGAGAGTGAACATGGGTGTCCATATATCTATTTCTGTGAAGGCTCTTATTTCTCTAGGATATATTCCAATGAGTGGGATTGCTGGATCATATGGTAGTTCTATTTCTAGCTTTCTAAGGAAGTGCCAAATCGCTTTCCAAAGTGGTTGTACCATTTTACATTCCTACCAGCAGTGTGTAAGTGTTCTGGTCTCCCAACAACTTCTCCAACATTTATTATTTTGCGGTTTTTGGATTAATGCCAGCCTTGTTGGGGTGAAATGGAATCTCATTGTGGTTTTGATTTGCATTTCTCTAATGGCTAATGATCATGAGCATTTCCTCATGTATCTGTTAGCTCCCTAAATGTCTTCTTTGGTGAAGTGTCTGTTCATGTCTTTTGCCCATTTTTTAATTGGGTTATTTGTGTTTTCGTTGTTAGGTTTTTGCAATATCATGTAGATTTTAGAGATTAGACTCTGATTGGATTTGTTGTAGCCAAATTTTTTTTCCCAGTCTGTAGGTTGTCTTTTTACTCTTTTGGTGAAGTCTTCGGATGAGCATAGGTGTTTGATTTTTAGGAGCTCCAAGTTGTCTGTTTTCTCTCCCATTGTTTTTGCATTGTTAGTAATGTTTTGTATACTGTTTATGCCATGGATTAGAGCTCCCGTCATTGTCCCTATTTTTTCTTCCATGATCTTTATTGTTTTAGATTTTATATTTAGGCCTTTGACCCATTTTGAGTTAGTTTTTGTGCATGGTGTGAGGTATGGGTCTTGTTTCTTTTTTTTGCAGATGGATATCCAGTTACGCCAGCACCATTTGTTAAAGAAACTGTCTTTTCTCCATTTAACAGACTTTGAGCCTTTGTCAAATATCGGCTGCTCACGTGAAGATGAATTTATGTCTGGATTCTCAATTCTGTTCCTTTGGTCTATGTATTTGTTGTTGTACCAGTACCAGGCTGTTTTGACTACTGTGGCGGTATAATATTTTCTAAAATCAGGTAGTATGAGGCCTCCCACTTTGTTCTTTTTCAGTAATGCTTTACTTACCCAGAGCCTCTTCCCTTTCTGTATGAAATTGGTGATTTGCTTTTCCATCTCATTAAAAAATGCCATTGGAATTTGGTTAGGGATTGTGTTGTATCTATAGATCGCTTTGGGTAGAATTGACATTTTCACAATGTTGAGTCTTCCTATCCATGAGCAAGGTATGTTTTTTCCACTTATGTCAGTCTCTTTTAGCTTTTTGCAGTACTGTCTTGCAGTTTTCTTTGTATAGGTCTTTTACATCTCTCGTTAGATTTATTCCTAAGTATTTTTTCTTCTTGGGGGCTATTGTAAATGGTATTGATTTGGTGATTTCCTCTTCCATGTTCTCTTTGTTGGTGTAGACAAATCCAACTGATTTTTCTATGTTTATCTTGTATCCTGATACTTTGCTGAACTCTTCTATTAGTTCCAATAGTTTCCTTGTGGATTCTTTAGGGTTTTCTGTGTATAAGATCATAAAAAAAAACCCATTGTAGAGATACTTTTACTTCTTCCTTACCAATCTGCATACGCTTTATTTCTTTATCTAGCCTAATTGGTCTGGCTAGTACTTCCAGCACAATGTTGAGTAAGAGTGGTGATAAAGGGCATCTTTGTCTGGTTTCTGTTCTCAAGGGGAATGCTTTCAGACGCTCTCCATTTAGGATGCTGTTGGCTTTGTATAAACGCCCTCATTACTTTGAAGAATTTCCCTTCTATTCCTATTCTGCGGAGAGTTTTTTTTAATCATGAATGGGTGCTGGACTTTATCAAATGCCTTTTGTCTTTTACTTATGTGTTGATTTTACCAATTGTTTTTCTAATGTTACACCATTGCTGCATGCCTGGTATGAATCCCACTTGTTCATGGTGAGTTACGTTTTTGATACGCTCTTGAATTCTTTTGGCTAGAATTTTGTTTGTTGAGGAATACTGGTCTGTAATTTTCTTTTTTGTTGTGTCTTTTCTTGGTTTTGGTATCAGGGTTACACTGGCTTCATAGAATGAGTTTGGGAGTATTCTGTTCTTTTCTATGCTCTGAAATACCTTTAGTAGTAGTGGTGTTAATTCTCCAGTGAAGCTGTCAGAGCCAGGGCTTTTTCTGTTGGGAGTTTAATTACTTCTTCAATCTCTTTTCTGTTATAGGTTTATTTAGTTGTCCTATCTCTGTTTAAGGTAGTTTAAGTAGGTAGTGTGTTTCTAGAAATTTGTGCATTTCCTCTAGGTTTTCAAATTTGTTAGAGTACAATTTTTCATAGTATCGTGTTATGATTCTTTTAATTTCAGTTGGATCTGTTGTGATATTGCCCATCTCATTCCTTATTTGGGTTATTCGCTTCCTTTCCTGTTTTTGTTTTGTCAGTTTGGCCAATGTTTATCAATTTTGTAGATCTTTTCGAAGAACCAGCTTTTGGTCTTGTTAACTCTTTCAATTTTTTTTCTGTTCTGTATTTCATTTATTTCTGCTCTCATTTTTGTTATTTTTTTTCTTTTTGTGCCTGAGAGATTCTTTTCCTGCCCTCTTTCTATTTGTTCAAGTTGTAGGGGTAATTCTTTGATTTTGGCCCTTTCTTCTTTTTGGATGTGTGCATTTATTGGTGTAAATTGAACTCTGAGCGCTGCTTTAGCTGTGTCCCAAAGTTTCTGGCAGGAAGTATTTTCATTCTCATTATATTCTCTGAATTTCTTTATTCCGTCCTTAATTTCTTCCATAATGCAGTTGTTTTTGAACAAGGTGTTCAGTTTGCATATGTTTGATTTTTTTTCCTTGCTTTTTCTGTTGATTTCTACTTTTATGGCTTTATGGTCAGAAAAGATGCTTTGTAATATTTCTATATTTTGAATTCTGTGAAGGCTTACTTTATGATCTAATATGTGGTCTATTCTGGATAATGGTCCATGTGTATTGGAAAAGAAAGTATATTTGGGCTGCTGTTGGGTGAAGTGTTCTGTATGTGTCTGTGAGGTCAAGTTGTCCGATTGTGGCATTTAGATCTTCTGTGTCGTTATTGAGCTTCTTTCTGGATGTTCTGTCCTTCACTGAAAGTGGTATGTCGAAGTCTTCTACTATTATTGTGGAGCTGTGTCCCAAAGTTTCTGGCAGGAAGTATTTTCATTCTCATTATATTCTCTGAATTTCTTTATTCCGTCCTTAATTTCTTCCATAATGCAGTTGTTTTTGAACAAGGTGTTCAGTTTGCATATGTTTGATTTTTTTTCCTTGCTTTTTCTGTTGATTTCTACTTTTATGGCTTTATGGTCAGAAAAGATGCTATTAGAGTTTGTTTTATGTATTTTGGAGCCCTGTTATTGGGTGGGTAAATATTTATTATGGTTATATCCTCCTGGTATAGTGACCCTTTAATCATTATATAGTGTCCTTCCTTATCCTTTGTGGTGATTTAACTTTGAAATCTATTTTGTCAGAAATTAGTATTGCCACTCATGCTCTTTTTTGGTTGTTGTTTGCTTGATGTATTTTTTTCCTCCCTTTGTGTTTTAGTTTGTTTGTGTCTTTAGGTCTAAGATGAGGTTTTTGTAGGCAGCATATAGAAGAATTGTGTTTTTTTTTTTTTTAATCTATTCTGCCACTCTCTGTCTCTTTATTGGGGCATTTAGTCTATTTATATTCAGCGTAATTATTGATAAGTATAAGTTTAGTGCTGTCATTTTAATGTCTTTTTTGTGTGTGTGTTGTTAACAGTTTCTTTTTTCCAGTTAATTTTCTGTGCTGAGTCATTTCTCTTTATATATTGTCTTTTCCCCTTTTTCATTGTTGTTGCTTTTGTACTTGCTGAGTCTTCAGGTTTTTCTTGTTTTTTATTTTAATGTACAGGATTGTTAGTTTCCTTTGTGGTTACCTTAATATTTACCCTTATTTTTCTAAGTTTAAGTCAATCTTATATTTCTTTATATTGCTTTGACTTTCTTTCCATATGAAAGATCTATGGCTACATTTTTTAGTCCCTCTTTTTTGATTTAGTGTTGTCGTCTTTCACATAAAGACATCTCTATTTCCCTGTTTTAGCTTTGATTTATTTTTGTGACTTCCCTATCTGGGTTGATGTTTGGTTGTTCTGTCCTGTGTTCTAGTCTTAGGTTGTCAACTGAGGTTATTGATTATCTAACTGGAGGACTGCCTGTAGTATGTCTTGTAATTTTGGTTTGGTTTTTGCAAACTCCTTAACTTCTGTTTATCTGGAAATGTCCTAATTTCACTTTCATATTTAAGAGACAGTTTTGCTGGATATATAGTTCTTGACTGGCAAATTTTCTCCTTCAAGGCTTTATATATGTCATTCCATTGCCTTCTTGCCTGCATGGTTCCTGGTGAATAGTTTGAGCTTAGTCTTATTGACTTTCCTTTGTAGGCGGCTTTTTGTTTATCCCTAGCTGCTCTTAAAATTCTCTCTTTATCTTTGATTTTGGCCAAGTTTGATTATAATATGCCTTGGTGACTTTCTTTTGGGATCTACCTTGTCTGGGTTTTAATGAGCATCTTGGATAGATATCTTCTCATCTTTCTCAATATCAGGGAAGTTTTCTGTGAACAGATCTTCAATAATACTCTCTGAATTTTCTGTTATCCCCTACCCTGTTCTGGTACTCCAATCACTCATAGGTTATTTCTCTTCATAGAATCCCACATAGTTATTAGTTTTTTCATTTTTTTAAAATTCTTTTATCTGATTTTTCCTCAAATATGTTTGTGTCAAGTGCTTTATGTTCAATCACACTAATCTAGACTTCCATTGCCTGAATTGTTCTCCTATTACTTCTATTGAGTTACGTAATTCTGACATTTTATCGTTAATCTTCTGAATTTCTGTTTGTTATCTCTCTGTGGATTCTTGCAGCCTATTAAATCTGTCATTATGCTCTTCTCTAATCTTAAGTGCCTCTATTGCTATGTCTGTGCATTCCTTGGCTTGTTCTGAGTTTTGCCTGATCTCCTTCCTGACCTCTTAAAGAGTTTTTTTATATTAATCTTTTGTATTCTACCTCTGGTGAAAATTTTTTTTTTTTTTTTTTTTTACCTCTGTTAGTGCCAGGAAATTCTCTTCATCTGGAGATTTCTTGATTCTCTGCTTTGGGAACTTGCTGAAGCCATCATGGTCTGTGTCTTGACGTCATTTGATGTTGACTGTTGTCTCTGAGCCATCAATAAGTTATTGTATTTATTTATTTTATGTTTGCTTACTTACCGTTTCCTGGCTTCCTGTTTTGTTTTGTTTTGATATGCCCAAATAGGCTGCTCGAGTGAGCTAGTTTGATTATTGGTGACTTTGAAGCTCTAACATTCTGTTAGCAGGTGGTTAGAGCTGTTACTACGTATATGAGCCCAGGAGTCTGTTTATTTTTTTTTGTATGGATTCAGCTCAGGTGCTCAGGTAGTCAGCCATCAAGTGTGTGGTGCACGTTCTCACCTACAGTCTTACATGAGCAGGGATGATTGGTGTATGCAGAGGCATCTGGCTACAGTAGGGGGTTATGTGCTGAGCAAGGCAGGAGCCTGACAACCACCCCCGAGTGTCTGCGAGGAAAGCGTGTCCCTGTTCCCTAGAGTGCCTAGGTGAGTCAGTTTTGCAGCCAGACCATGGGCTCCTGTGACGGTTGAGACTGTGTGTCAACCTGGCTAGGCCGTGATTCTCCATGTTTATATGTGATCACTCCCATGATTGAACCAGCCGTGAGTAGTCAATCAGTTGAAAGGGCATTTCCTTGGGGATGTTGCCTGCATCCAAATATAAGCAGACCTTCTGGCTTTTTTGCTCACTCTGGATCCTGCATTGCCTCCTGTTTGTTTGACTTATAGGTCTTGGGACTTCAGCTGTCAACTTATCTGCAGATCTTGAAATTCATCGATCTTCACACCCTGAGAGTGGAAGTCCTGCTCTCTGACCTGCCAATCTTGGGTTCACCAGCCCCGGTGGCTATGTGAATTGAGAGAAGCCTCTGTCCTGATACATGGACTTGAGACTTTGTAGCCTCTACAACTGCATGAGCTGTTTCTTTGATATAAATCTCTCTTTATATATATTTATACACTTTACTGGTTTTGCTTCTGTAGAGAACCCAGCCTACGAAGGCACCCAATGCTGTTGGCTGTAAGGACTGGGAGGCACCACTTATCCTTGGACCCCTGTTGAGGGTGGCTAGGTGGCGTGGGTGATGCCACCAGTCCTCAGGCCCCTGATGTGGGTAGGTGAGGACTCTGCTTTATAGGCAGAGGGATGTCGAATATCACAAACCTACCTTTCTACCATATAGCTGAAACATTTGAAGTTAGACTTCAGGTATATATCCTGTTGTACTGTGCTAATGAGAGTCTGTGCTGTTCAAATGGACCCACACAGATCAATGCGGGGTGAAAGGCATTCAAAGTCCGTGAACCACTTATGCTTGTGCCTAGGAAAAGGAGCTGTTTCTTCCCTAAGTTCCCAGTTTAGGGGAGCTGGCAGATTATTCCCCCCCCCCCGTTTGCTAATTTGTTCCTTCTCCAAGGCTGGGAGGATGGCTCAGGGCCCACAATAGGTCTTGCTTCCACCCCAGGGAAAGTGACTATTACTGAAGTCGGCTCGGGACCGGTACAGAGCAGAGAGGGATCAGTTAAATGGGAAGGAGTTTTTTTTCCAAAGCAATGTTTTTTGGACCATGCTGTAGATTAGACACAAGTACTTATCTTATGCCAAGAGTGCTGCTCTTCTCTGACCCCAGAGGCATGATTGAACTTTCTACCACTCCATCTCCCCTGATGTGGAAAATGAGTCCCAACGCCATTGCTTGTCTCACTGCATGCATGCTGTGCCAGTGAATCTGGCCTGTGGGGGTCCAGTTTCTGACAGGTCAGGTCTGGCAACTCCTTGCTGTTTCTGAACCATCTCTCCCTCCCCCTGCCACTCAGTCTGATTCCTTAACTTTGCCTTTGATGTTCAGAGCTCCTAGATTGCCATATATAATCGATTCACTTGTTTTTTTGGGTCTTAGTTGTAAGAGGAACCACTGGAAGTGCCTGAGTACTCCGCCATCTTGGCCCTGCCTCCCTTTTTCCCCTCATTTTATTTTTACATTTGACTCCCCAAATACATCTTAAAGTCCCTGAGGATAGGGACCTTATATCATCCTTTTTTTGAAAAATCAACTGCAATAAGCATAAGAACATTCATGTATGGGATTGATACTTATCAAATCTTTGTTGAATAAAGGCTGTTGGCTCCTTAAAATGCTTTTTAAAAAATATAATGCTGATGTTATGTAACTTCTTACCTTCAGAGACAGTTTAGAGGTCACTTTATGACTCAGCTAAGAAAGACTCACTGAGTACTGAGATGGGACTACTGGGCTAAAGTTAGGAATTTAGAAAGAAAAGAAAAAATCCCCTCTCCACATTTCAGGGCTTCTCTATATTCTAGGGCAAAAATAGAGCATGTGTATCATTTTATTTTCAGTCATGGAATCAAAACACATGCTGCCATTTTCCTCTCACTTAAAAGTATGCTGACAACTGTGCAGGACAAGAGAAGAAAAAAAACTCTCATTCTTCAGCCTTTCACAATCCCTCCTGTGTTCATTAGCAGACTGGAATTTGGAGAATCATGGTGGCTGTGCATGTACACAGCTTGACTCTTCCTTGGGCAGAACAACAAACAATAAGCTATACACTCTCTTAGGTTCACATAGTTGAACTTGGGTCTGCCAAAATATCCATCTTATGAGTTCACCCAGAGCCATCTTAAGGTCAGGACAGTGAGGTATAATAGTTCTTGACATCAGGAGCATCCACTCCACTTTGCCTTAACCATCTGGTCACCCTGAGTGTTGTAGAAATTGTAGATTTATTCAGGTTCACTGGAGCATGAATTTTCTCTCTTAGTCTCTTTAACATAACTTCCTTCCTTCACTGATAATGAGGTTGGGGAAGTATTTTGAGGCTTACATATTTCAATAAGACTAGGCCCTCAAAATCAGAAGGCTCCCACTATTTCTAAAACTCTTTCCATTTTTCTAGGACCAATCCCCTTTCTCCATTTACTCTCTCATCCCGTTAACACATGATTCTCTGTTAACTCTGTTGTTTTTCATCTTTGCATCTATTGAGCCTGGGTTTGGGAATCAATTTTCAGTTCAGTGACTGTCAACCAGTCATTATCAAATGACTCCAGATTTGCTGAATTACTACTGTGGGCCAGGGTTATAGTAATCAGATTTTATAGATGAACAAACTGAAGTTCAGAGAATAAATAACTTGCTCAAAGCCAACAGGTGCTAAGAAGCAGCTCTGGGATTTGAAAGAAGCTCCTCAGACTAAGCCTCATGCTTTTTATTCAACACATCTAATTTCAAAAAAATTAAAAATAGTGATAATCTACCTATATTTATGAATTTCATTTCATTCTTAAAGGGACTTCTCCAATTAATTGACCCAAGCTGGCAGCCAGTGTTGCTTTCCTAAATATTGTCATTATCTTTTCTAAGTCAATGCACCATCAATTCAGGAGAAGAAAAGTATGTTTGGGCTTGAAAATTGGGAAAATCTGTTCAAAGCAGACCAAATCTTCGTCTCAAAATTTCTTGTATTTTTAATATAAAATAGATCATACATTTTGTGTCAGACTTCTTTCTCTTAGCATATTTTTGAGGTTTAGCCATGGCATGCATCAGTACTATATTCCCTTTTATTACTGAATAATATTCCATCTTTTATGACTATACCATATTTTGTTTATTCATTCATTGATAGACATTTTAGTTGTTTCCAAGTTTTATTTATTATGAATAGTACTGCTATGAACATTCACATACAAGTGTTTGTTTACCTGTTTTCAATTTTGGGGGTATAGACCTAGGAGTGCAATTGTTGGATCATTTTTAATGAACCACCAAACTGTTTTCCACAGTGGCTGTACCACTTTATAATCCCATCAGCAATGGATGAAGGTTCCAATTTTTTCACGTCCTCGTCAATACTTATTATTTTCTTTTTTATAACCATCCTACTAGGAGTGTAGTGGCATGTCATTGTGGTTTTGAGTTGCATTTCCCTAATGAATAATCTGAGTCCCTGGGTGGTGCAAATGCTTAATGTGCTCAGCTGCTAACCAAAATGTTGGAGATTCAAGTCTACCCAGAGAAGCCACAGAAGAAAAGCCTGACAAACTACTTCCAAAAAACCAGTCATCGAAAACCATATGGAGCACAGTCCTACAATCTACATGACATACATGAGGTTGCCGTGGATTAGAATCGACTAGATGACAACTCTCTCTCCCATGTGTCTGTCAGTTTGTCATGCTGTGGGGCTGTGCATGTTGCTGTGATGCTGCAAGCTATGCCACAGCTATAGAAACTTGTACATAGACCAAGAGGCAGTTGTTTGGAGAGAACAAGGGGATACTGATTGGTTTAAAGTCAGAGAAGGTGTGTGTCAGGGTTCTATCCTTTCATCATACCTATTCAGTCTGTATGCTGAGCAAATAATCCAAGAAACTGGACCATATGAAGAAGAATGGGGCATCAGGATTGGAGGAAGACTCGTTAACAACCTGTGTTATGCAGATGACACAACCTTGCTTGGTGAAAGTGAAGAGGACTTGAAGCACTTACTAATGAAGATCAAAGACCACAGCCTATGGATTGCACCTCAACATAAAGAAAACAAAAATCTTCACAACTGGACCAATAAGATGATAAACAGCAAAAAGATTGAAGTTGTCAAGGATTTTATTTTACTTAGATCCACAATCAACACCCATGGAAGCAGCAGTCAAGAAATCAAGAGATGCATTGCATTGGGCAAATCTGCTGCAAAGGACCTCTTCAAAGTGTTAAAAAGCAAAGATGTCACCTTGAAGACTAAAGTGTGTCCGACTCAAGCCATGATATTTCCAATCGAATTATATGCATATGAAAGCTGGACGATGAGCTAGGAAGACCGAAGAAGAAATGATGCCTTTGAATTGTGGTGTTGGCAAAGAATATTGAATATACCATGCACTGCCAAAAGGATGAACAAATCTGTCTTGTAAGAAGTACAACCAGAATGCTCCTTGGAAGCAAGCATGGCGAGACTTCATCTTACATACTTCGGACATGTTGTCAGGAGGGTCAGTCCCTGGGGAAGGACATCATGCTTGGGTGAGTGGAAAAGAGGAAAGACCCTCAACAAGTCTTCAGTGACTGTAACAATAGGCTCAGAACACAGAACAAAACGCTGCCCGGTCCTTTGCCATCCTCACAATCGTGATTGTTCTGTGTAGAGAGTATGAGTGCCAGGATGATGTTTATGTCCCATTTGCTCTCAATAATCACTATAAGTCATCTAACAGGAGCTTCATGCATGCTCAGTGATAATAACTGACTTTGATGAGAAGTTATAGTACAGTACTTTCACTGCTATTCTCCCATTTGATCCTCACATGGGTTAGGAAGAGCAGACAGGCGAGGAAAGTGAACTTTAGAGAATTTAAGTTGCAGAGAAGGACGCTGAACTCAAATCTTCATCCTGTAGATCCTGTCTCTTTCTTTCTAGTGTATTCCAGTTTATGTCACCGGGGAGTATGACTTCAAGAATGATGAGGGCACAGGGCTTTGCAAAGCTTATCTGATAAAAAAAAAAATTCTTTGGAGGCTAAGAAGCCAGTGGCTGATTCAGACCTCCAACCATACTAAAGCTTGGATATACCCACCGGTGTGGGCAGAATATATGCTTCTAATTGAGCAGGGCAGGTGAGGCTTTATACACATGCGTCTCTGGTACAAATAGCTTGTTTTGTCATTGGATGTGATTATCTTGCTATGGGGTGAGTATTAAGGCCTTGGCCAGTAGTGGCAGGCTTGGTCTTCTTTGACATGGATGGACGTTGCTGTTGTAAATTATTGGGAAGTGGCACGTCCTTAGATGGGGAACCACAATTCAGAAGGTAGGCCTTAGGCCAGTTTGAGAAGGAATCATGAGATTTTCCTGAGCCTCATTTCATGGGTCTGAAATTTGAGAAATTGAGAGGTGCTTGAAAGGATTCTAGGTGGTGGAAGTTAAACAAGACTTCATGACCTTGGAGGCAGCCGGGGTCTTACACTGAAGATTAGGAAGCTATGAATACGGTTGTATTTTAGGGCATTCAAAATGTTCTGCGCATTCATTTCCCTTCTGCCATCCCATAACTTCAGAAACATTTCAGTTAAATGCTTCAGTGTTGTATTAGCTGTGTGGAGTGGGAAGGTAGGTTGGGTGAGGCAGTCTTAGTCAGAAAAACCACAAGTGGATGGCTTTAACAGACAGAAATTTATTTCTTCACAGTAAAGTAGGCTAAATGTCCGAATTCAGGGTGTCAGCTCCAGGGGAAGGCTTTTTCTCTTGGCCTTCTCATCAATCTTCCCCTGGACTAGGAGCTTCTCCGTGCAAGGACTCCGGGTCCAAAGGATGTGCTCTGCTCCTGGCAGTGTCTTCTTGGTGGAATGAGGTTTCCCTGTCTCTCTGTTCACTGCAGGACATAATGCAATCCATGACAGGGAGGATGTTAGAAAAAAAGTTATGTGCCAACTTGGACCAGAATGTTAAATGAGGTAGGAGTGCCTCTCCCTACCACCCACGATTGAGCTCAGCAGACCTCAGGAACAGAAACCTGCAGCAGGGCCTACCTGCCCTTCCCAGCATTGGAGGTGACATGAGATTTCTCAAAGCTGGTGCTGTTTTGTAGTTCTTTTGATATTTTGAGGTCAAGAAAGAGAATACACTGCGTACCCATGCAAATGGAAGTTAAGTATTTGCTCCTTCTTTCCATGGTTCCTGGCATGCCCAGAGTGTGCCAGAGGTAATGTTGTTCTCGTTAGATGCTGTCGAATCGGTTCTGATTTACAGTGACCTCATGCACAACAGACAAAACATTGCCTGGTCCTGGTGCGTTCCTCACAATTGTTGCTATGTTTGAGCCCATCTTTGGAGCCACTGTGTCCATCTCGTTGAGGGTCTTCCTCTCTTTTGCTGACCCTCTATTTTACCAAGCATAATGTCCTTCTCCAGGGACTGGTCCCTCCTGATAACGTGCAAAATACGTGAGATGAAGCCTTACTATCTTCGCTTTTAAGGAGCATTCTGGCTGTACTTCTTCCAAGACAGATTTGTTCTTTCTTCTGGCAGTCCATGATATATTCAATGTTCTTTGCTTACGCCATAATTCAAATGCATCAATTCTTCCATCTGCCTTATTCATTGTCCAGTCTTTGCGTGCATATGAGGCTACTGAAAATACTATGGCTTGGGTCAGGTGCACCTTAGTCCTCAAAGTGACATCTTTGCTTTTAACACTTTAAAGAGGTCTTTTGCAGCAGGTTTGCCCAGTGCAATATGTCTTTTAATTCCTTGACTGCTGCTTCATTGGGTGTTGATTATGGATCCAAGTAAAAGGAAATCCTTGACAACTTCAATCTTTTCTCTATTTATCATGATATTGCATATTGGTCCAGTTGTGAGGGTTTTTGTTTTCTTTTTGTTGAGGAGTAATACATTCTATATAGTCTGTAGCCTTTGATCTTCCTCAGTAAATGCTTCAAGTCCTCTTCACGTTCACCAAGAAAGGTTGTGTCATCTGCATATCACAGGTTGTTAATGAGTCTCCCTTCAATTCTGATGACACTTTCTTCTTCATATAGTCTAACCAAAAACCAAACCAAACCCACTGCCATCAAGTTGGTTCTGACTCATAGCAGCCCTATGGTCTAGCTTCTAGTATTATTTGCTCATTATATAGATTGAACGAATAAATAAACAAACAAAAAAGCCAAACCAGTTGACTGTTGAGTCGATTCCAGCTCATAGTGACACTATAGGACAGAGTAGAGCTGCCCTATAGAATTTCCAAGGAGCATCTGGTGGATTTGAACTGCTGACCTTTTGGTTAGCAGCTGAACACTTAACTACTGTGCCACCAGGGCTCCAATTGATCGAATAAGTATGATGAAATGATACAACCGTGATGCACACCTTTCCTGATTTTAAACCATGGAGTTTCCCCTTTGTTCTGTTTGAATGACTTCCTGTTGGTCCATGTACAGGTTCCTCATGAGCATAATTAAATGTTCTGGAATTCCCATTCTTCACAATGTTATGCACAATATTTTATGATCCACACAGTCAAATGCCTTTGCATAGTCAATAAAACACAGGTAAACATCTTTCTGGTATTCTCTGCTTTCAGCCAAGGTTCATCTGACATCAACAATGATATCATTCGTTGCATGTCCCCTTCCGAACCTGGGTTTAATTTCTGGCAGTTCCCTGTCAATGTACTGCTATAACCATTTTTGAAATACCTTCAGCATAACTTTACTTGCTTGTAATATTAATGATATTGTTCGATAATTTCCACATTCTTTCGGATCACCTTTCATTGGAGAGGGTATGAATATGGATCTCTTCCAGTCATTTGGCCAGGTAGCTCTCTTCCAAATTTCTTGGCGTAGTGGAATGAGCACTTCCAGTGTTGCATCCATTTGTTGAAACATTTCAGTTGGTATTCAATCAATTCCTGGAGCCTTGTTTTTCACCAATGCCTTCAGTGCAGCTTGGACTTCTTCCTTTAGTAAAATAAATTGTTGATCATATGATATCTCCTGAAGTGGTTGAATGTCCACCAATTCTTTGTGGTACTGTGTTTCTGTGTATTTCTTCCATCTTCTTTTGATGCTCCTTGTGTCATTCAATATTTTGCCAATAGAATCCTTCAATATTGCAACTTGAGGCTTGAATTTTTTCTGCAGTTCTCTCAGCTTGTCATTCAATATTTTGCCAATAGAATCCTTCAATATTGCAACTTGAGGCTTGAATTTTTTCTGCAGTTCTCTCAGCTTGAGAAATGCCGAGCGTGTTCTTCTCTTTTGGTTTTCTAACTCCAGGTCTTTGCATATTTTATTATAATACTTTACATTGTGTGCTCTTTGAAATCTTCTGTTCAGCTCTTTTACTTCATTTCTTCCTTTCACTTTAGGTACTCTACTTTCAAGAGTAAGTTTTAGAGTCTTTTCTAACCTCCATTCTGTTCTTTTCTTTCTTTTTAATGATGTCGTCCCACAACTTGTCTGGTATTCTTCAGTCATCAACGTTAAATGTGTCACATCTATTCTTTGTATTATGGAAATTCCACATCCTTCCCCACCCCCACCCTTCCCCCCTTTTTTGTCTTTGATTAGCTGGGCCTGAAGTTTTAGTATTTATCAGTTATCATGCTCCTCTTTGCAGTCTGTCCAAACAGTAGGATATATATGATGTTAATAAATTTCTAAAGCTTAATTTGAAAAGTAACAATTTTATGGGAAGTTTTTAGGAAAATTGATGCCTTAAAAATTGAAAGCAGGTTTTTCCTGAAAAAGGTTAAAATAAGTTTCTTCTTTGGGACAGACTGTTCCCACTTGACTAGGTCCTCACCATCAGCCAGCTGTTGTGTGTGCTTGTGCTAGGGTACCATCTCTGTCACCCTCTGGTGGCACAGGTGGAGGATGGTACAAGGGGAAGAAATCATTCCTGGCTCCATACGGATTTGGAGTGAACTGTACTGTAACCTGCTTACTGCTTGTACTGTAAACTTCTGAGTCCTCTTGTTGGGAGGTTGCTGTCTTCTTCGAGTAGTTGTCTCTAAGACTTGAAAGTTGGTAGCAGCATTCTGCAGGAAGGACAAACAGACGAGATTGTCACCTCATGCTGGAGGAGAAGATGTCACAAGAATGGGCTTTGGCCAGCTTCCTCTGGATTTATTATGGTGGTGGGTCCAATAAATAAGCAGTTCCCACCAACTCAAATGCCTACAGGGGCCAGGCAATACTATCAGTGATTGAAATAGGCTCGGTAGCACTCTGGCAGATAGGAGAGTGTGAGCGCCGTTCAGTGGGAACAGCTGTTTCTCCTCTCAAGCTGACTGGTGACATGTGCTTAACCACTGTGCCATCAGGGCTTGTTGGTATTTTAAGAGAAGATAAAAATCTTGATTTTTATGTGAACTATCTTAATGGAAATATTGATAACAATTCACGTTAAAAAAAAAAAGGCAAAGCAAAACTATATGCCCAATGAAACTTGTCAGCGTGCCTGATTTGCAGCCTCTGGACAATTGAGTTCAGACGGAATTATGTGGCCTGGGGTTTGGGAGCAGTGGCTCAGGCCAGTGGGCAGGAGCCTATCTATGGAAAATAGTGCCTATGGCAATTACTTTTAAATTGTTGAATGATCTCTCGCAGCTGGTGGTGGAAGCTGCGATGGCCAATAGAAACTGCTTGTTAGTGCCCCTTCTTAAGCAGCGCCCAGGACAGGTGCACTACCTGCCATACCTTTGTTTTGCCTCTGTTTGTGAGTAAGGGATGGGATTTCCCTGGGTGGAGTGGCTTTTCCCATCATCAGTCACTCTGTGAAGCAGTCAGCCCTAGGACAGGAAACGAAGAACATAGAGGTAGGATGTACACCCCAGGGAAGAGCTACTCCTCTGCCTGAGTCTCTGGAGCATTGACCTGAACTGCTCTGTGTAGGCAAACTCAGAGAGTGCCCCTGGCCCACGGAGCCAAGCTGGGAGCCTGAATCTGAGTGACCCTATGGGCCGCTCTGAGTCACGCTCTGTTTTGAGCTTCCCTTTTGCTTTCCCTGTACTTCAGCCAGGATCAGGGAAAGCTGTAGGCCAACTTTAGCTGTGTGGAGGGGAGCAGGTACCCCTTTCTCAAGGCCTGAGTGGGTGAACTATTGGTGCCAGGGGAGTGGCCATCTCTGAAATGGGCTTGAAGTGGGGAGGGGAGACTGGTGCTCAGACACAAGGGACCTAGTCCTGACCACACACGGCACAGTCAGGGGAACTCCCAGAAGTAGCAGAAAGATGCTTTGAGGTGTTTAACTTCCTGTGTGGGCAGATGGGGACCTGACTGATTGTAATTAGTGTATTGATGGAAATCTGTCCCACTTTGTAGCCCCCAGTGGTTTAGCTAGGTCCTTTAGTTAAAGAAATGACCATAGCTATTTGGAGCTTCAGAGTTTACAAAGTAATCCACTAACGTCATCTTGTGGAATTTGTAAACAACCTTGAGGGGAAGGCAGAGTGGGCATTACAATCCCCGTTATAATGGCAGATATGGAATCTGTGGCCCAGAGAGTTTATGTGACTTGCCCAGAGTCACACAGCTAGTAGCACACAGAACTGGGATACAGACTTGGGCTTTGGGACTCTAAACCCAGGGTTCTTCCTCTCATGCGTGGGGATGAGACAAGGGGTAAGCCTCCCTAGCCCACCAGCACAGGAATAAATAAGAGATCCAGGTGGGCAAGTGGAGGGAAAGGTGTGGGAGCATGTTGGGCTTTGGCCTCTGTGTTAACCTTTTCATTGGTGACTTCTTGCTTTGGAGTGATTGACAAAGGCAGCAATGGTATGTGAGGACAGCTTTTTTTTTTTTTTTTTAACACTCCCTCACAAGCAGGGTGCATGACACCCATTCTCCAGACTATGCCGGCCAGGTTCACTGGGAAATGTGTCTTAAATCATCCTGTCCTAGTTATTACTAAGTACTCTAAAGAGCTGTGATTTCATGCCTTTCTGTTGAAGCTTTCATATCAACAGCAACTTCTATGTTGGCTTTGCACTTTTCTTTTTACAAAGTGATTTCACTACTTTTTCTCTTTTAAACCTCCCCTAAAACTTGTGAGTCTGGGTAAACCCTGTGATGTTGGGAAGAGCTATGATTGCTATTGTAAAGATGAGGAAACTTGAAGAAACACCTAGTAAGAAGTAGAATCGGGACTCAAATCCAGATCTCATGACTCTAAATCCAGTGTTTATTTTCTTCACTACAGTAATGATGCTGCCTTTTGAGTTTATGTTAAACACCTGTCCCCCACCCCCACCTTTCCCCCACACACAGGGCTTGAGAGGCCACTGCTGACTGGTCTTCAGGTCTCCTGCACAGCCCCAGCACGCTGACTGGTCTTCAGGTCTCCTGCACAGCCCCAGCATGCTGACTGGTCTTCAGGTCTCCTGCACAGCCCCAGCACACAATAGGGGCTTAATATACACTTGTTAACGTTGAACTAGAAGTCTTTTTTTCCAGCACTCTGCTCACATGCCTGTCCCACAAATTCATCCAGGCAGCAGCAGTAAGATTGGCCTATAGAGTACTGATTCTCCTTTTCTCCATTCCTTTTAAATCTCCCAGGGCTTAGATGGTTCTTGGATGGGATAAAGCATTTGCCCTAATCTATTAACCAAAAAGGTTGGTGGTTTGAACCCACCCAAAGGTGCCTCAGAAGAATGGCCTGGTTATCTGCTTCTATAAAGATTATAGTCAAGAATACCCTGTGGAGCAGCTCTACCCTGTAACACATGAGGTCACCATGATTTGAAGTCAACTCGACAGCAGTGGTTTTTTTTTTTTGGTTGGAGGGTCCTCAGAAGACATGACGTGGTGAATTCTCACAAATGTGCTAGGTGATCAGGGTGTGACTTCAACAGATTCCCGGGGTCTGATGTGTGCCTGGGTGCCTCTGCACACACCCTGCTTGCCTTCACTCCTGCATGTATGGCCCAGACACCTCCTGTTGCTAAGATGCACCCTCAGTGGAGTCAAAACAGGATGTTTGGTTTCTGTTGCATCAATACTGGATAGTAACACTGTCCAAAGATCTAAGAGTGGAAGTGAAAGAAATGCCCAGCAAAACCCGCCCATGACAGCAGGGAAATTCCACACACTGGGGCTCTAGCCACCTGGAGAAACCAGCTCTGTGGTGAACTCTAGCAGTGCAGCTGTCCTGCTAGGCCCCTGGAGCACCTGCAGAAGACGACCCTTCTCATGAGCCCTGGGCTAGTGTAATGTCGTGATGCAGATATCAACACCAACCTGATCATAATCTAAAGGTCAGCAGATGAGTCCTCTGACATTTGGGGGCTGCGGAGGCCAGTGAGTACTGTAAACCCTGCAGTGCCAAGATGGTGTGCACCCAAGGGACTTCCATGGGGCCCAGTGCCGGGCTGGGATCAGGTGGCAGTTCTTAAACAGGGTTTGGGACACAGAAGCCCACCTAACTGGGAAAGAGGTGGTGAGCCTTGAGCTGGCCTGGCTGGTGTGCTCCCCACCTCTGGCTTGCCGCAGAATGGAACGTGTTACTGCTTTTCCTTCCTGTCTTGAGCACAGCATTCAGGGCAACAACACACCCCAAGAGGTGATAGAAATAATGAGCCCAGGGCCACAGGATCCAAATAGGTACCTGTACACAGAGCAGGCCTGTATATACGTGTCTCCTGCTGAGGGAGGGAGAACCCCTGCTCTGCCTTCTGTCCCCTTGGGAAAGGATAATGTCTGCAGGCAGCCTCATTTCTTTAGGATCTTGTCTGCTTCCTGATTCTCTGCTGTGACCTTAGAACTTTGCACTATTTTGTTTTAATTAGCCTCGGAAATATGATTGGGAAAACAAACACGCCACGAATGTCCTCAGCTTCTCCCCCGTGTCACAGAACTACGTGGTTTGAGCTCGTGGTTCCGAGGGGTGTTGAAAAACACGTGGCTTCCCCAACTTCTGAGAATGAGAAGCAGATTCTAGGAGGGCGGGGATTGTCTGGACTTAAACATAAGAGGACAGCACATCTGGAGAGAAGATACCAATGCCGGTTGGTGGACAAAGCTAGGAGTTGGTTTGTGGGTGCTGTGCATACTGTAAAGGCTTTACTCACACTGCCCAGCACACAATGATGCCCATTCTTGAGGGTGAGAGCAGGTGAGGAGAGATTTCCCATCTTCCCACATCCACAAGGAGTGGCAAGCATCCTAGTGGCACGTCACACCCCTAGCAATCCATCCTTCCTTTGCCAGAGAGAGCTTTCTACAGCTCAAGCCCAGCCTTGCATGCCACTCCTCTATTGAAACCCATTTGCTGGTTCCCAGACTCAGCAGATCATGCAAGACCCTGTCTTAGTTTCTCAGTGTTACTCTAAAAGAAATACCACAAATGGCTGGCTTTAGAGACAGACATTTATTTTCTTACAGTTCTGGAGGCAAGAAGTCAGGATCTTGGCCATGTCATTCCTTCCTTGTAGGTTGTTCTGGGCATGCCTTGGCTTATAGTCAATCTTTACATGGCATCTGTCTTCCTCCATGTGTGTCTCTGTGTCTAATCTGCTCTATTTATAACTCAGAAGTGATTAGATTTAGGACCCACACTTCTATTAACATAACAAAGAAAACCCTATTTCCAAACAGGCAGGCAGAGGGGTTAGGATTCCAGCACGTATATGGGGAGAACACAACTTAATCCATAATGGTCCCTCGTGGTGTGGCCCCGTCTTATCTCGATACCTAATTATTTACAGCTCAACGAATAGTCCCTCTTCTTTCTTACCACTGGGCTTTGTTTCCTCTGTTCATTCTCATTTTCTTTCTCTGCTTGATTAACTCAGACTGCAAGGTTCAGGCTTTTGAAAAATTTCCAGGATGGCTGCCCAACACATTGCACGCCGTCTGGGTTCCATGTGTGGTACCCCCAGGAGGCTGACTGTCCATGTCTCTGGCTTTGTGTTTTGCCACACTTTGAATGGTCTTTTTCCTCTTCTGTGTTCTCTACGGCATGATGGCCTCCTTGAGCGCATCCTCTTTCTACCCAGAGTACAATTTTTTCAATAAATAAATATTGAGTTCCTATTATATCTCAGTTGCTGTCACTGTAGATGCAGTGACCAAAAATACGGCATAGGAGTGTGGACACCGTCTTCAGGAAGGTTGTGATCTAGCTGGGGATGGAGCTAGTGAACAGGCCCACCATGTCCTGTGATGTCGAGCATGTGCTCACCTAGGAGGCACTTCTACTGGTGACAGATTTCTACAAACAGTGGCTAGCTTCTGAGACCTGAGGGACAAGTCAGAATTATCCCAGTGATGGGAAGGAAAGTGATGGGAAGAGATGTGGGGGCAGGGGGACTAGCATGGGGAAAGTTCTTAGGCAAGAGAGAATAAGGCTCCTCGGGAAGCTTGAAGAGCTTGAGCTAATGTACAGAGCATAGAGTGCAGGCAGGGACTGGAAGAGAGGGGGCTGAAGGGAAAGGAAGGCTGCACTTTCAACAGCAGCCCCTTTGGCACCATTGTAAAGAAACTTGGACTTTATCCTGGGGGCAGGGAAGCAGCATTGGAGGGTTTTAGGCAGTGAATTCATGATTAGTGTCAGCTTTCAAGTAAAACAGGTCTGCAAACAAATAAATAATACTAAGTAATAATTGTCACATGAGAAAATTGTATGTGGCACAGAGAAAGCATAAAAGCCAGAGAAACTCCTGCCTTCTGGACAGGGCTTAGCATAAAGGGAACAAGGGTGAGTGAGGAGAGCTGGTCAGGAAAAACTGGATGGTTTGGTTAAAATACTCCTGCCTCAAGCAGTCGGGGGCCCCAGGAAGCTGTTCCTCAAGATCTTTGCCCCAGTGAGCCAGGAGGAAGTTCTTTACAATTCGCATCCACACCCACACCGGGTAGTTACCAACAAAAACCTTAAGTGTTTTAGTTTTAACTCAGAGTTCATTTGTTGGTGGTGGTGTTGTTCTTATTGTTGAAGGGATGTGGAAGTGGTGTTGAAGGGATATGAAAACTGTGTGATATAATAACCATAAAAGCCATGATGGTTCTCTAGTGTTGGATATCCCCAGGGATGGGGTACAGAATGGGACATTTTTTCCCAGACCCCAGTTACCGGTTGCCATCAGCTCTAACTCATGGCGACCTCATGTGTGTCAGAGTAGAGCTGGGCTCCATGTTTTCGCTGGCTGATTTTTCGGAAGCAGATTGCCAGGACTTCCTTTTGAGGTGCCTCTGGGTGGATCGAACCTCTAACCTGTTGGTTAGCTGCGAGTGTATTAACTGTTTGTGCCACCCAGGGAATCCAAAGCGAACATGTGACTAGAGCTACTGGTAGGGGTTTCAGAGGGAGGAAGAAGAGGACTAGCAAAGATCAAGAGGAAGAAGGTGCTATATTTTCAATGCCTGAGGAATGACACTCATTCCTACAGAGACCAGGGGATGGGGGGATTGTGGGTGGGTGGTAGGGGTATGGGGGTAGGGGTATGTGGTCACAGTTCCTGAGCTGCAGATTTGGAGAGATGGAATGTGACTGGGATGAGGCAAGGGGGTGCTTAGGGCATAATGTTAAATTGTTTACATAATCCTGAGACTGAGTGCCTCCCTACGTTTGGCACCTGGTGCTTATCTTGCCTCACCTTAGTCCCGGTGCCAGGGGCAGAGAGAAAGAGAAAGAATCTGGGGTAGCATAAATCGAACCATGGTATCACTAGGGAAGTCAGATCCTTGTCTGCTCACGTAGGACATGCAGAGGAGTAGCGGAACTCCAACTTCTCAATTCTTGACCCCCCCTCCATCCCACCTCCACCTTAACTCACTCCTGCCCTGCCGTGCTCTTCTTCCCTCATGGTGTAAGGATGGGCACATTTCCCTCTTCCAGTCACCCAGTCATCACAGGGTTGGGCTCCTGTGCCAGCTAGCAAAGGGAATGGCGCAGTCTGGTTCCCAGGCCTGTGGTGATGAACACTATTCAAAGCTCATCTTCTCTCTCTCATTGTTTTATTTGAGCCCCAGGTCAGCCTATGAGATGGGTGGGGCGGGGATTGTTGACTCTGCTGCATAACAGAGGCAGAGAGGCTAAACAGCTTGCAAGTGGATGTCATTTTGATGAAGTCCAGTTCATTGTTTTTTATGGTGTATGTTTTTGTGCTACATTTAGAGATCTTTAAAAATCCAAGGTCACTAAGATCCTCTCCAATATTTTCTTTTAGAAGGGTTATAATTTTATGTTTTACATTTAGTCTATGATCTACTTGAAGTTAATTTTTATGTGTGGGGTGAAGTAAACAAGGTTTTTTTTTTTTCTTTGCATGTGGTTATCCAAGTGGTCCACTACCATTTGTTGAAAAGATTTTCTTTACCCCATGAATTGCCCTGGCACCTTTGTAAAACAAAATCAACTGACCATATATCTGTGAGTCCATTTCTGGATTCTATTCTATTCCATTAAACTATTTGTCTTTCTTTATGCCAATACAACACTGTCTTGATTCCTTTATAATAAGTCTTGAAATGAGGTAGTGTAGGTCTATCAACTTAGTTCATTTCAAAGAGATACCACATGTGGGTGACTTTAATGAACAAAAAATTATTTTCTTACTGTTTAGGTGACTTGAAGTCCAAATTCAGGGCACTGGCTCTAGAGGAAGCCTTTCTCTCTCACCCTGATCTGAGTGAAAGTCCTTGTCTCTTTTTAGTGCTATTCCTAAATTCCTTGGTAATCATGTGATGTGTATCGTCCCTTCCATTTGTGTTTGCTTGTTTGCTTGATTGCCTAATCTGCTCTTTTATATCTCAAAAGATACTGCACAATAACATCTCCTCGTTAACGTAACACAGAAAACTCATTCCCAAATGGGATTATACCCACAGGTATAGGGGTTAGAATTTTTTTTTGGGGGGGGGACAATTCAATCCATAACAGCAACTTTGGCTATTACAGGTCCTTTGCATTGCCATGTACATTTTATAATCTGCATGTCAATTTCTAAAAAAAATCCCTGCAATTTTAATTATGATTGCATTGAATCTAGAGGTTAACTTGGGGGAAAATGGCTTATAACAATATCAAGTCTTTTGATACAAGAACACAATATATCTCTCCATTAATTTAGGTTATTCTTAGTTTTGCTTAGCAACATTTTAAAGTTTTCAGGTGAGAGTCTTGCATATCTTTTGTCACACTTTTCTCTATTTCATAGTTTTTTGTTATTGTAAATGTTACATTTTAAATTTCAATTTCATACAGTTCATTTCTAGCATATAAAAAATGCAATTGATTTTTTTGTATATTGCTCCTTTATCCTGAAATCTTGTTAAATTCACTTATTTGCCCTTGTAGCTTTTTTTTTTGTTATTTCCTTAAAATTTTCAGTATAGATAACCATGCTTTCTATGAGTAAAGACAGTTTTATTTCTTCCATTCCAATCTGAATGCTTTTCATTTCTTTTTCTTGTCTTACTGAACTGGCTAGGACCTCCATTACAACATTGAATAGAAGTGGTGAGAGTGGTTATTGCTTTCGTTTTCCTGATCTTAGGTGGAAAGCTTTCAGCCTTTTATCATTAAGCAGTCGTTAGCTTAATGACAAATTAAGTTCATGCTGTTGTTGTTAGGTGCTTTTGAATCGGTTCCAACTCATGTTGTTGTTGTTAGGTGCTGTCAGGTTGGTTCCGACCCGTGTGTAGAACAGAATGAAACATTGGCCGATCCTGCACCACCCTCACGATTCATTGCTATGCCGCCACTACTCCATCGGTTCGTCGCACTGTGGTAGCTTGCGTGTTGCTGTAATACGAGAAGCTATGCCAGTGGTATTTCAGATGCCAGCACGTGTTTGACCATGGTGGACAGGTTTCAGCAGAGCCTCTTGACTAAGACAGACAAGGAATAAGGACTTGCTGGTCTACTTCTGGAAAAAGTGGCCAGTGAAAACCTTCTGTGAATAGCAACAGAACAGGTCTGATGTAGTGCTGGAAGATGAGCCCGTCGGTTGGAAGGCTCTCCAAAGACAACTGGGGAAGAGCTGCCTCCTCAGAGTAGAGTCAACCTTAACGACATGGATGGAGTCAAGCTTTTGGGGCCTTCATTTACTGATGTGGCATGACTCAAAATGAGAAAAAACAGCTGCAAAATCTATTAATAATTGGAACAGCACAGGTACGAAGTATGAGTCTAGGAAAATTGGAAGTCGTCAAAAATGAAATTTTAAAGATTAATTTGAGTCATAGTGATCCTGTGTACAACAGAATGAAACACTGCCCAGCCCTGCGCCATCCTCACAATCATTGCCATGTTTGAGCCCATTGCTGCAGCCACTGTGTCAATTAATCTCACGGAGGATCTTCCTCTTTACTGATAAATTAAGCTCATAGATGCCCTTTGTCAGCCCTGTGTTCCTAATTTTTATCAGAAATGGACATTGGATTTTGTCAAATGCGTTACCTCCATCTATTATGATGATCATGTATCCATTTTTTTCGTCTGTTAATATGGTGAATTACATTGATTGATTTGAATCTTAAATCAGCCTTGCATTCCTGGGATAAACCCCACTTGGTCATGATGTGTTACCGTTTTTATACATTGTTAGTTTTTATTTGTAAAAATTTTGCATCTATGTTCATGAAGGATATTTGCCTGTGGTTTTCTTTTCTTGTAAAGACCTTTTTTGGATTAGTAATAGACTCCTGCTGGCCTCATAGAATGACTTGGAAAGTATTTAGTCCTATTTAATTTTTTGGAAAACTTTGGGTAGAACTGGTACTATTATTTATATAAATGTTTGATAGAATCCACCACTGAAGTCACCTGGAACTGGACCTTCCCCTGTGGAAAGGCTTTTAACTAAAAATTCAATTATTTAGTAGATATATGGCTATTTATGTTATCTGTTACTTCTTGAGTGAGATTTGTAGTTGTGACCTTCAAGGAATTTGTAAATTTCATCAGGGTTGTCAAATTTATTGGCACAAAATTGTTCATAATATTCCCTAAACAGCCTTTTAGTATTGCAGGATCTGTAATGATGTGACACTCTCATTCCTGATGTTGGTAATATGTGTCTTTTCTCTTTCTCTCTTTTATTCCTGAGGCATGTGGCTCACATTTATGAATCTTATTGACCTTTTCAAAGAACCGGCTTTTGGTGTCATTGAATTTCTTTTTGTTTTGTTTTCTATTTCATTAACTTCTGCCCGGATCTTTGTTATATCCTATTTTTTTTACTTACTTGGGTTTCATTTGCTTTTCCTTGTCTAGTTCTTTAAGGTGGATGCTGAGGTCATGGTTTGAGACTTTTTTTTTTCTGATATAGGTATTTAGTGCTAAAAAGTTCCCTCTGAGTCCTGCTTTAGCAGCATCTCACACAATTTGATATGCTTGCTTTCATTTTCATTCAGTTCCAGACACTTCCTAGTTTACCTTTTATTTCTTCCTTGACCTATGAGTTATTTAGAAGTGTGCTATTTACTTTCCATTGATTTGGAGATTTTCCAGAGATCATTCTAGTACTGACTTCTAATTCAATTACACCCTATTGAGAAATGTGGTCCATATTTGGATGGTCATGTGCCCAGGTAAAAATATTTATAGAGTACGGGGAGAATGGATTTTAGGGAGTCCTGGTGGTCTCTGCCACTGTCCCCTTAAGTATGTCATTATTTTACTTTCTCTATGCATTACTCTATTCAACCTTAGTGCTCAGATCAAGTAGTTAGGTGAATGCTGGGAGGTCAGGAGTCTATCTACCTGTGGGTCAAGGACTATAGTATGTTCTCTCTTTGGACAAATATCTTCTTGGAAAATGGTAAACAGAATGGCAGTACAGCTTTGTCATTTATGGGTACAATAATATTAAAATTAAAAGTTTGGAAGCAGTAGTTTTGACTTGCATGTAAGCAGGATGAAATATAAGCATTACCAATATAATTTTCACTTTGTACTTCGTAACTTTTGATTTTTTTGTAACTGAGTTTTATTGTGCTTGATAATAAAAATAACCACCATTTGTAGAAAGTTGTATTAGTTTCCTATTGCTGCTGCAACATATTGCCCCAAGCTTAGTGCTTAAAACAACAGAAGTATTTTCTCTTACAGTTCTGGAGGTCAAAAGTCCAAAAAGAGTCTCACGAGGCTAAAATCAAGGTGTTGGCAAGAATGGTTCCTTCTGGAGTCTCCAGGGGAGAATCCGTTTCATGCCTATTCCTGCTCTAGAGGCTGTCTGCATTCCTAGGCTTGTGACTGCATCGCTCTAGTCTCTACTTCCATGACCACATTGCCTTCTTCTACTACTCACTCTGATCCTCCTGCTTCTCTCTTATGAGGATCTCTGTGATTACATTGGGCTCACCTGCATAATTCAAGGTACTGTCCGCATCTCAGGGTCCTCAGTCACACTTGCAAAGTCTCTTTTGCCTTAAAAGATAACATTCACAGGTTATGTGGGTCAGGGTGTGGACACCTTTGGAAGCCATTATTCAGCTTACCACAAAGGTCAACCGTATGCTGCTTTCTGTGCTGACTGTTTTCTGTACACCATCTCTAATCCTCACAAGTATCCTGTCATGTAAGTATGATATTCAATGTTGTTGTGAGCTGCTGACTCATGGTGACCCCATGCACAACACACGAGGCTGTTGTGTTAATAGGGTTTTCACTGGCTGACTTTCAGAAGCAGATCGTCAGGCCTTTCTTCCCAGTCTGTGTTAGTTTGGAAGCTCTGCTGAAACCTCAGTACCAAAAAACCAAATCCATTGCTGTCGAGTTGATTCTAACTCCGAATGACCCTGTAGGACAGAGTAGAACTGTCCCACAGGGTTTCCAAGGAACAACCGGTGGATGCAAACTGCTGACCTTTTGGTTAGCAGCTGTAGTTCTTAACTGCTGTGCCACCGGGGCTCCTAAACCCCAATAGAATTATTGTATTCAGTTTGCAGATGAGAAATCTGAGGCTCAGAGATATTAAATGACTAATAGGGCCGCACAGTCTCTAAGGAGCAGAGACAGAATTCAAAGCCAAATGTGCCTAGCTAAATCTCATGATCCTTTAATAAATATTGACACCCCATTTTACAGATTATAACTATCGAGCAATGAGAACAACCCTACTTGGGTGGCCAAGGCAACAGTGACTTCATGAATTTGTTCTCCCATTTCCATGATTCTTACAATTAATCCAGAAATCTTCACTCCATGAGAAAAATTGTCCCTAACATGATGAAAACATAAACATGACATGGAATATGGTGAATCTTGTGACAGAAAATCACCGGCAGTGTTGAGAAAGGAGACCTTTTCCACATCTCCCTGCACAGTGAAACGTGGAGAGTGTGGGGGATGGCTTCCCTGGGTGCTCAGGTGCTCTTTGAGATTTCCTTGCGAAGGCCATGGCTGTGCTTACCTAGGTGTTGGCAGTCATTCATGTCTTGGAGTCTGCAAAGATATAAGACTAGTCATTATTTAACTGCAGGAGCTGTCGACTCCCTTTCAGTCAACGGTTCTGGGAGGCTTGTTTTCTGCTTCCTCCTTGCAGCCATAGCAACATTGTTGGGTAATCCGTGGCTGCCAGACTCCTCCCCAGCAGTGAGGTCTTTTAAAATCTGATGTCATATCCAGGACAAACAAGAAAACCCTTTTGATCAAACTAGTTTCCTTTATAACTACAGTGTTTTAGAAGAAATTTACATTACCAAATATGCCCCTTCCAGCTACTAAGGAAAGAATAATTCGCCCCTGGAGATCCTGTCTCTATCCTGGAACACGATGGAGAAATATGGATTAGAGATATTATGGATAAAATACTTGTTGGGCCAGAATCTTTAGGTGGACTATTTCAGCTAACCTTCATAACTACCTTAGGAAGCAGATCTTAACATTATTGCCATATTACCGATGAGAAAGTTGAAATTTAGAAAGTTGAGCCATATGTCAAAGCTGCATATCAGTAAGTGATGGAGCTGGGATTTGGGCTTGCTGTGTCTGATTCTAGACTAGAGTCTGTGCTGTAAATACTCTTGCTAGTCTGCCTGAAGTTTAATATGTTACTGTGGTTGTTAGCCCCCGACTCATGGCGACCCCCTACGCAATAGGACTGGACCATTGTGATCCGCAGGGTTTTCGTTGACTGATTTTTTGAAAGTAGGTCTCCAGGCCTTTCTTCCTCATCTGTCTTAGTCTGGAAGCTCTGCTGAAACCTCAGCACCATAGCAACACACAAACCCCCACTGACAGATGGGTCGTGGCTGCACTTGAGGTGCATTGGCCAGGAATCGAACCTGAGTTTCCTGCACGGAAAGTAAGAATTCAATCACTGAACCACCACTGTGCCCAAAGTTTAGTATAAGTGCTGTATATTATATATGTTTATCTCATTACCACCAGCTTTCTAGTTCTAGAGGTGAAACCAAGTACAGATATTTTTTCACCTTAATGAGTTAGCTTTTATCTAAAGAATACAGACTTTCCAGAGACAGGTAAAATCAAGACAAACTCCCTAATGGGGAGAAAGGAAAGAGCCTCTGTCAAAAGATGGACACGAAGAGCTGTAGTTATCCCTGGTGTGACAGCAGAGACAGGACTGGGGCCTCTCCTGGGTCTACAAGCCATGCCCGTTTCTGGCAAGCTGGGTATGGCCTTGTCTCCTGTAGGGAGCACCCAAGCATTAGGGACAAGATGTCTAGGCATATTTTATCTACTGAGCTTTAACAGTGAGTGGCTGGACTTAATCACACTCAAACACAAATCAGGCATTTGAGCCTTAAGTGTAAATTGCTGCTTTATGATGATGCTAGATCAGCCAGGTTTATACATTAAGGGACAATATGGAAACCAAAGAAGGACCATCTTCTGATGTTATATGTGTTTGAGGGGCTCTTTATTTTTTTAGTCCCTAAAGGAAATTTTCCCAGGGGCTGTTTCCAAGGCAGCATGACACCGCAGTGTGAGAGATCACTCACTGAACTGCCTTGACCTTACTTAACTCTCAGGTGTAGGTTAGCATTCTTAATCTGTGACAACTCTTTCTTTTTTTTTTTAATTTTTGTGCTTTAAGTGAAAGTTTACAAATCAAGTCAGCCTCTCATATAAAAATTTATACACGCCTTCCTATGTACTCCTAGTTGCTCTCCGCATAATGCTACAGCACGCTCCTCTCCACTCTGTATTTCCCGTGTCCATTCAGCCAGCCTCTGTCCCCCTCTGCCTTCTCATTTCTCCTTCAGACAGGAGCTGCCCACATAACCTCATGTGTCTACTTGAGCCAAGAAGCTCACTTCTCACTGGTATCATTTTCTACCTTACAGTCCAGCCAAATCCCTGTCTGAAGAGTTGGCTTTGTGAATGATTCTTGTCTTGGGCTAACAGAAGGTCTGGGGACCATGACCTCCGGGGTCCTTCTAGTCTCAGTCAGACCATTAAGTCTGGTCTTTTTATGAGCATTTGAGGACTGCATTAATGCGTGACAATTCTTATGACATCAGTACAAAAATAAATATGAAGAGAACCACACAAAAATGGAAGAAATAAATCAACAAGCCATTCACAAAAGAGAAATACAAATTACCAAAAATTCTGAGAAAGTAGTCAATCTATCTCTTGATAAATAAATTTAAAATAAATGAGATACCAAATTATAAAAAAAAGAACAGTGCTGCACAGAGTATGAAAGAGAGCTTATACACTCTTTAACAAACAAAAAAACCCATTGCCATTAAGTTGATTCCAACTCATAGCAACTTGATAGCGCAGAGTAGGACTGCCCCATAGGGTTTTCAAGGATCAGCTGGTGGATTCAAACTGCCAACCTTTTGGTTAGCAGCCAAGTTCTGAGCTGTTGTGCCAGCAGGGCCCTTCAGTGAGAGTATAAATTGGTTCAATCATTATAGAAGGGCATTTTGGAAATATACAAGCAGTTCTTGGTTTACAACATATTCAAGTCACCAGAACTGCACTTACAACCGTCCTTTTGTGGTTTTTTTTGTACATCTTATGGTTAGTAATGTACCACATACAGTGTTGCAGTGCATAGCTTGTTGATCTTATCAGCCTCATGCCAACCCCCAAAGACAAAGACTAGATTTACAAAGATTCTGATAACAAAAGGCAATAATGAAAACTAAAAAAAAAAAAAAAAAAATGACGTATTCGGCTTACATCAGAACAGATTTACAACGGAGTCATGGTGTATATATTATACAAGGAGCCCTGGTTGCTTAATGATTAAGCATTCCACTGCTAACTGAAAGGTTGGAGGTTTGAACCCACCAGCTACTCTACAACTCTATCATAGGAAAGACCTGGGATCTCCTCCGGTAAAGATTTCAGCCTAGGAACCCTACGGGGAGTTCTATTCTGTCGCGTGGGATCACTATAGGTTGAAAATTGAAGGCACCCAACAACAACAACATTAATATATCCTTTGACCCAACAACTAAGCTTTCAAGCTTGTAATCTAAGGAGACAAATAAGAATGTATGATCACTAAACTTGAAAATATGTTCAACTGCACTAGAATGAAGGGAAATGCTAATTAAGTATCATTTTTAATCAGATTAGCAGAACTCCAAAGTTTGATCATATAAAGTGTTGCCGTGGTTTGCCCTCTGGTGGACATGATCATGCAGTCATGTTGGTGGGTAGTTTGGCAGGAGCTGCTAACATTTTAAAAGTGCCTCCTCAATGACCCAACGATTCCAATTCTCTGAATCTCCCTGGAGGAATATTTGCACATGTGTTACAAAACGAAGCTGTAATCCAGCATTGTTTGTCTTAGAAGAAAATCTAGGAAAGCCCAAACACCCATCACAGGGAAATAGCAGAACGAGCAGCTGTTTGTTCTTACGGTGGAGCCTTACACAGCAGCTACAGAGAAAGATGTCGATCTTTATGCGCTAAGGTGGAAACACATCCAGATTACACTGTGATGGAGCATGTTAACACTGTGCAGTGCCCTCAGCCTCGCAAGCAAAAACTACCCAGCTCTCCATGTTTTATGTACCCTTTGCCATCACGTTGGTTCCGAAGCACAGTGACCCTGTAGGACACAGTGGAACTGCCCAGCAGGCTGTAACCTTTACGAAAGCAGACTGCCATGTCTTTCTTCTGTGGAGCGGCTGGTGGGTTTGAACTGCTGACCTTTCAGTTAGCAGCCACTATGCCACCAGGGCTCCCTCCGTATTGTATTTAGATACATTAGAACCAACAAGGATGCTTGCTAGCTGATAAGAGTAGTTACCTCCATGATAGAAATTAGATTGAAGCTGGAGGTTAATGGGGGCTTTGGTCTTAACTGTGATGTTTTAAGTTTTTACCAAGCTGTGTGTTCATTCATTACAGATATGATTTAAAAATGTTCAAAACAGTGACTGTAAAGACTTAGTATCACTCATATTGATCAAAGCACTATTTGGAGTAGTGAACATGTGGAAGTAACCTAAATGCCCAACAGCAAGGATTAGTTAAATATATTATGGGAGATCACAGCACAACTAGTAAAAGAATATTTAGAAGTCTGTACTAAATAATAGGGGGAAATGTTCACAAAAAATATCAAGGGAAAAAGTAGATTACCAAACAGTGTGCACATTATTAAACACCTGTCAACTGATGGTCCAAAGTAGAGATGCCAGATTCTGAAATCTGAGCTTGCTAGCCAAAGGTCTTTTAAAGGTACGGTAACATCAAAGTGGAGCCCCAGTGGTGCTGTGGTTAAGAGCTTGGCTGCTAACCAAAGGGTCGGCAGTTTGAGTCCATCAGCCGATCCTTGGAAACCTTATGGGGCAGCTCTTCTCTGTGCTATAGGGTCACTATGAGTCAGAATCGACGTGACGACAATATATATATACGTATATTTTAAACACCAAAGTGGAGGGCAGTGGAGGTTCAGTGGCAGAATTCTCACCTCCCATGGGGGAGACCGAGGTTCAAAGCCCAGAGGTTATACCTTATGTGCAGACAGCACCTGACTGTCAGCGGAGGCTTGCGTGTTGCTCTAACGGTGAAAAGGATTCAGTGGAGCTTCCAGACTAAGACAGGCTACGAAGAAAGAAGTGGCGATGTACTTCCAAAAATCAGCCAGTGAAAACGCTATGTACCACAATGTTCTATCTGCAACCATTGGGAATGGAGCAGGATCAGGTAACATTCCGTTCCCTCGTGTACAGGGTCTCTGGGAGTCGATGACTCACTGGACAGAAACTAACAATAATAACATCAAAGAAACAATATTGATGATTAAAATAATGATCTCATTGAGACAAGGGACTGAGGACCAGATTTAAGAAACTGAGGACGAGGAAAGCCTGGTAAGGCAGCAGAGCTGAGGACAGAGGCAAGGTGCTGATAACACTTCAGAGAGGGAACCTGTCTCCACCCACTTCCTCTGGACTCTTCTGGAGCTGTAAGTCCAGGCTCAAATTGGAATAGACCCAGCTTTTCCCAGTCTTATTGTTCACTGATTGTCATCCTGGGAGGAAGCCTGGTCCCCTCTCTGTTTGAGCAGGACCTTGGTGAGGCCAGGATGTGGCGGGCTGCCCCTGGCTGGAAGGTCCCTTCCAACTGGAGAGCGAGCCCTCACCAGCTCAGGGCCCATCTCGCTTGCTGGACAGTCAGGCATGTGCACCCCAGACTTCTTTTACAAAGCACAAAGCCTCGAGCCACCTTCTAAGGGCAAAGCTAGTTTTTAATATGTGCAGGCCTCTTCCCTTTGACTCATCAAGATACTCATTCATATTCATTAAAACATGAGAAGTATCACACAAAATGGCAAGTGAACCCTTTGAAAGGCACGAGTGAGTGTTGGAAAATTAAGTGGCAGAATTAGTCAAAGAGAAACCATTTAATAGAATAGACAGAGTTTACATTATGGAAAAGGAACAGAGAAAAAGGAAAGAGAACAGAAAAAAGGGGGTGGGTGGGAAACAGAAGAGAGAGAAAAGAGGTGGGTAGGAAAGGCGAGAGAGGAAAGGGGGTGAGACAGAGACAGAGAGAGAGAAAAAGAACAACCGGAGAGGTTCTTGCCTTCACAAATGGTTGTTATTGTTGTGTGAATTGATTTCAACCCATAGACACCCCATGTGACAGAGGAGAACTGGTCTGTGGGGTATTCTAAGGCTGTATGGTGTTATAAATGGAGCCCTATTGGTGCGGTGGTTAAGTGCTCAGCTGCTAACCTTTCAAACCCACCAGTTGCTCCATGGGAGAAAGATGTGGTAGTCTGCTTCCATAAAGATAACAGCCTTGGAAACCCTATGGAGCAGTTCTACTTTGTCCTACAGGCTCACTATGAGCCTGAATTGACTCCGTGGCAATGGGTTTAGTTTTTTTAATGTAATCTTTACGGGAGCAGATTGCCAGGTCTTTCTGCCACAGAGCTGCTGGGTGGGTTCAAACCACTGACCTTTTGGTTAGCAGTCCAGCACTTAACTGTTGTGTCACCAGGGCTCCTTTCACAAATGATAGCAATGTTTGTTTCTAGCTGCTTGTCCCCAGCAGCAGAGTCCTGGTGGCACAGTGGTTAAGAGCTATGGCTGCTAAGAAAAGGTCGGCAGTTCAAATCCATAGGCTGCTCCTTGGAAACCCTATGGGGCAGCTCTATTCTGTCCTATGGGGTTGCCGTGGGCCAGAACCAACTCGACAGCAGCAGGTTTTTTTTTTCTTTTTAGTCTCCAGCAGCACAGTCCCTGAGCAGTGCAAACAGTTAAGTGCTCGGCTATTGACTGAAAGGTTGGAGGGTTGAGTGCACCCAGAAGCACGTTGGAAGAAAGGCCTGACAGTCCACTTCCGAAAAATCAGCTGCTGAAAACCCTGTGGATTGCAGTTCTGTTCTGATGTGCATGAGCTTGCCATGAGTCAGAGCTGATCCCAAGGCAGCTGTTGTATCCCCAGCATCACTGGAACTTGAGGGACCCCAGACCCTTCCACATGGGGGAGGGTGGAAAGATCAGCAAGATCTGGGACAGAATAATAATAATAATAATAAATCAAACCTGTTGCCTTTGAGTCATTTCTGACTTGTGGTGACTCCATGTCTTACAGAGTAGAATTGCTCCGTTGGGTTTTATTGGCTGAAATCTTCACAAAAGCAGATCACCAGGCTTTTCTTCCACAGCGCTGGTGTGTGGGTTCTAAATGCCAAACTTCTTTTTTTTTTTAATGTTTATTGTGTTTTAAATGAAAGTTTACAAATCAAGTCAGTCTCTCACACAAAAACTTTTATACACACCTTGCTACACAGTCCCAATTGCTCTCCCCCTAACGAGACAGCCTGCTCCCTCCCTCCACTCTCTCTTTTCATGTCCATTTCACCAGCTTCTAACCCCCTCTGCCCTCTCATCTCCCCTCCAGGGAGGAGATGCCAACGTAGTCTCAAGGGTCCAACTAATCCAAGAAGCTCACTCCTTACCAGCATCCCTCTCCAACCCATTGTCCAGTCCAGTCCCTGTCTGAAGAGTTGGCTTTGGGAATGGTTCCTGTCCTGGGCCAACAGAAGGTCTGGGGGCCATGACCACCGGAGTCCTTCTAGTCTCAGTCAGACCATTAAGTCTGGTCTTTTTACTAGAATTTGGGGTCTGCATTCCACTGCTCTTTGGCTCCCTCAGGGGTTCTCTGTTGTGTTCCCTGTCAGGGCAGTCATCGGTTGTAGCCAGGCACCATCTAGTTCTTCTGGTCTCAGGCTGCTGTAATCTCTGGTTTATGTGGCCCTTTCTGTCTCTTGGGCTCATAATTACCTTGTGTCCTTGGTGTTCTTCATTTCCCTTTGCTCCAGGTGGGTTGAAATCAATTGATGCATCTTAGCTGGCTGCTTGCTAGCGTTTAAGACCCCAGACACCACTCTCCAAAGTGGGATGCAGAATGTTTTCTTAATAGATTTTATTATGCCAATTGACTTAGATGTCCCCTGAAACCATGGTCCCCAAACCCTTGCCCCTGCTACGCTGGACTTCGAACCATTCAGTTTATTCAGGAAACTTCTTTGCTTTTGGTTTAGTCCAGTTGTACTGACCTCCCCTGTATTGTGTGTTGTCTTTCCCTTCACCTAAATAGTTCTTATCTACTATCTAATTAGTGAATATCCCTCTCCCACTCCCCCTCCCTCCCCCCTCTCGTAACCATCAAAGAATATTTTCTTCTCTGTCTAAACTATTTCTCGAGTTCTTATAATAGTGGTTTATACAATATTTGTCCTTTTGCAACGACTAATTTCACTCAGCATAATGCCTTCTAGATTCCTCCCTGTTATGAAATGTTTCACAGATTCCTCACTGTTCTTTATCGATGCATAGCATTCCATTATGTGAATATACCATAATTTATCCATTCATCCTTTGATGGGCACCTTGGTTGCTTCCATCTTTTTGCTATTGTAAACAGTGCTGCAGTGAACATGGATGTGTATATATCTGTTCATGTAAAGACTCTTATTTCTCTAGGATATATTCCAAGGAGTGGAATTGCTGGATCGCATGGTAGTTCTATATCTAGCGTTTTAAGGAAGTGCCAAATTGATTTCCAAAGTGGTTGTACCATTTGACATTCCCACCAGCAGCGTATAAGTGTTCCAATCTCTCCACATCCTCTCCAACATTTATTGTTTTGTGTTTTTTGGATTAATGCCAGCCTTGTTGGAGTGAGATGGAATTTCGTTGTAGTTTTGATTTGCATTTTCTAATGGCTAATAATCGTGAGCCTTTCCTCATGTATCTGTTAGCTACTTGAATGTCTTCTTTAGTGAAGCGTCTGTTCATATCTTTTGCCCATTTTTTAATTGGGTTATTTGTCTTTTTGTAGTTGAGTTTTTGCAATATCATGTAGATTTTAGAGATCAGGCACTGATCGGAAATGTCATAGCTAAAAACTTTTTCCCGGTCTGTAGGTAATCTTTTTACTCGTTTGGTGAAGTCTTTGGATGAGCATAGATGTTCGATTTTTAGGAGCTCCCAGTTATCTAGTTTTTCCTCTGCATTGTTAATAATGTTTTGTATACTGTTTATGCCATGTATTGGGGCTCCTAATGTCGTCCTTATTTTTTCTTCCATGATCTTTATCATTTTAGTTTTTCATATTTAGGTCTTTGATCCATTTTGAGCTCGTTTTTGTGCTTGGTGTGAGGTATGGGTCCTGTTTCATTTTTTGTGCAGATGGAGATCCAGTTATGCCAGCACCATTTGCTAAAAAGACTGACTTTTCCTCATTTAACTGCTTTGGGGCCTTTGTCAAATATCAACTGCTCATATGTGGATGGACTTATGTCTGGATTCTCAATTCTGTTCCGTTGGTCTGTATATCTGTTGTTGTACCAGTACCAGTTGTTGGACTAAAATCAGGTAAACTGAGGCCTCCCACTTTTTTCTTCTTTTTCAGTAATCCTTTACTTATCTGGGGCCTCTCTCCCTTCCATATGAAATTGGTGATTGTTTCTCCCTTCATTAGAAAACATCGTTGGAATTTGGATCGGAATTGCATTAAATCTATGGATCACTTTTGATAGAATAGACATTTTTATAATGATAAGCCTTCCTATCCACGAGCAAGGTATGTTTTTCCACTTATGGAGATCTCTTTTGGTTTCTTGCAGAAGTGTTTTGTAGTTTTCTTTGTATAAATCTTTTACATATCTGGTAAGCTTTATTCCTAAGTGTTTTATCTTCTTGGGGGCTACTGTAAATGGTATTGATTTGGTGGTTTCCTCTTTGATGTTCTTTTTTGTTGGTGTAGAGGTATCCAACTGATTTTTTTATGTTTATCTTGTATCCTGATACTCTTCTGAACTCTTCTATTAGTTTCAGTAGTTTTCTTGGGGATTTCTTAGGGTTTTCTGTGTATGAGATCATGTCATCTGCAAATAGAGATACTTTTACTTCTTCCTTGCCAACCTGGGTGCCCTTTATTTATTTATCTAGCCTAATCAGCACAATGTCGAATAAGAGTGGTGTTAAAGGGCATCCTTGCCTGGTTCCCGATCTCAAGGGGAATGCTTTCAGGCTCTCTCCATTTAGGATGATGTTGGGTATTGGCTTTGTATAAATGCCCTTTATTATGTTGAGGAATTTTCCTTCTATTCCTATTTTGGTGAGAGTTTTTATCATGAATGGGTTTTGAACTTTGTCAAATGTCTTTTCTGCATTAATTGATAAAATCATGTGATACTTGTCTTTTGTTTTACTTATATGATGCATTACATTAATTGTTTTTCTGATGTTGAACCATCCTTGCATACCTGGTAGGAATCCCACTTGTTCTTGGTGAATTATTTTTTTGATATGTTGTTGAATTCTGTTGGCTAGAATTTTGTTGAGGATTTTTGCATCTAAGTTCATGAGGGATATAGCTCTATAATTTTCTTTTTTTGTGGTGTCTTTACCTGGTTTTGGTATCAGGGTTATGGTGGCTTCATAGAATGAGTTTGGGAGTATTCCGTCCTTTTCTATGCTCTGAAATACCTTTAGTAGTAGTGGTGCTAATTGTTCTCTGAAAGTTTGGTAGAGCTCTGCAGTGAAGCCATCCAGGCCAGGGCTTTTTTTTTTGGGGGGGGGGGAGTTTTTTTTATTACCTTTTCAATCTCTTCTTTTGTTATGGGTCTATTTAGCTGTTCTACCTCTGTTTGTGTTATTTTAGGAAGGTAGCGTGTTTCTAGGAATTCAACCATTTCTTCGAGGTTTTCAAATTTGTTAGAGTACAATTTTTCATAGTAATCTGATATGATTCTTTTGATTTCCATTGGGTCTCTTGTAATATCGCCATTTCATTTCTTATTCAGGTTATTTGCTTTCTCTCCTGTTTTTCTTTTGTCAGTTTGGCCAATGGTTTTTCAATTTTGTTGATTTTTCCAAAAAACCGGCTTTTGGTCTTGTTAATTCTTTCAATTGTTTTTCTGTTTTCTATTTCATTTAGTTCTGCTCTAATATTTATTATTTGTTTTCGTCTGGTGCCTGAGGGTTTCTTTTATTGCTCTCTTTCTATTTGTTCAAGTTGTAGGGATAATTCTTTGATTTTGGCCCTTTCTTCTTTTTGTACGTGTACATTTATTGATATAAATTGACCTCTGGGAACTGCTTTTGCTGTGTCCCAAATGTTCTGATAGGAAGTGTTCTCGTTCTCATTGGACTCTATGAGTTTCTTTATTCCATCCTTAATGTCTTCTATAATCCAGTCTTTTTTGAGCAGGGTATTGTTCAGTTTCCAAGTGTTTGATTTCTTTTCCCTGTGTTTTTTGTTACTGATTTCCACTTTTATGGCCTTATGGTCAGAGAAGACGCTTTGTAATATCTCAATGTTTTGGATTCTGCTAAGGCTTGCTTTATGACCTAATATGTGGTCTATTTTAGAGAATGTCCCATGTGCACTAGAAAAGAAAGCATACTTGGTTGCTGTTGGGTGGACTGTTCTGTACATGTCTATGAGGTCAAGTTGGTTGATTGTGGCATTTAGATCTTCCGTGTCTTAATTGAGCTTCTTTCTGGATGTTCTGTCCTTCACTGAAAGTGGTGTGTTGAATCTCCTACTATTATTGTGGAGCTGTCCATCTCACTTTTTAATGCTGATAGAGTTTGTTTTATGTATCTTGCAGCCCTGTCATTGGGTGCATAAATATTTAATATGGTTATATCTTCTTGGTATATTGTCCCTTTAATCATTATGTAGTGTCCTTCCTTATCCTTTCTTATAGATTTAACTTCAAAGTCAACATTTTCAGAAATTAATACTGCCACTCCTGCTGTTTTTTGATTGTTGTTTGCTTGATATATTTTTTTCCATCCTTTGAGTTTTAGTTTGCTTTTGTCTTGAAGTCTAAGGTATGTCTCTTGTAGGCAGCATATAGATGGATCTTGTTTTTTTAATGCATTCTGTCACTCTCTGTTTATTGGTGCATTTAGTCCATTTCCATTCTTGGTAATTATGGGCAGGTAATTTTTTTTTTTTTAATGAATTTAGTGCTATCATTTTGATTTTTTTTTTTTTTTTGGTGTGTTGTTGACAGTTTCTTTTTCCCAGTTAATTTTATGAGCTGAGTAGATTATCTTTATATATTGTCCTTTCCTCATATTCATTGTTGTTGATTTTGTTTCTGCTGAGTCTTTTTTTCTTGTATTTTATTTTGTTGTGTAGGATAGTTTTTCTCCTTTGTGGTTACCTTATTATTTACCCCTATTTTTCTCAATTTAAAGCTAAATTTTATTTCTCTGAATCGCCTTGTCTTCCTCTCCGTATGGAAGATCTATGACTACTTTTCCTACTCCTTCTTTATTGGTTTAATGTTGTCTTCTTTTACATAATAATATTGCTATGTCCCTGTTTTGAGTGTTTTTTTTTATCTTAATTTATTTTTTTTATTTCCCTATCTGGGTTGACTTCTGATTGCTCTGCCTAGTGTTCTAGTCTTGTGTTGATACCTGATATTATTGATTTTCTAACCAAAGAGCTCCCTTTAATATTTCTTGTAGTTCTGGTTTGGTTTTTACGAATTCCCTAAACTTCTGTTTATCTGGAAATGTCCTAATTTCACCTTCATATTTGAGAGACAGTTTTGTTGGATATAAGATTCTTGGCTGGCAATTTTTTTCCTTCTGTTTTTTATATAAATCAATCCATTGCCTTCTTGTCTGCATGGTTTCTGCTGAGTAGTCCCAGCTTATTCTTATTGATTCTCCTTTACAGGTGACTTTTCCTTTATCTCTAGCTGCTGTTAAAATTCTCTCTTTATCTTTGGTTTTGGCAAGTTTTATTATAATATGTCTTAGTGACTTTCTTTTAAAATCTACCTTATGTGGAGCTTGGTAAGCATCTTGGATGGATATCTTCTCCTCTTTCATGATATCTAGGAAGTTTTTTGCCAACAAATCTTCAACAATTCTCTCTGTATTTTCCATTATCCTTCCCTGTTCTGGTACTCCAATCACTCATAGGCCAAATGCCAACCTTTAGTTGAGTAGTAGAGTGCAAACCATTTGTGCTATCCAGGGACCTAGGGGCAGAGTAGACAGTAAAACTGGAAACTCCCGTGGAGAATAATCTCTGCTCTAAGCACTAGGCAGTTGTGTTAAAAACATGAAATAAAATAAGCAACTAAACAAAAAGCTCCAAACTCTTACATGTGTTTGGAGACATAGTGGAAGAAGAATAAAAGGGGAAAAAACAGGGAAGAAATACTTCTCATGCTGGAGGTAAAAATCAAGTGCCTGGAATGATTCCAGACATGGCGAACCTGTGAGTTCAACCATTTCTTTCCTTGTCCATTTTTCCTTAACTGCCTTTAAATGTCTCCTCACTCCTGCTTTTACACCTGCATGAAGTTCTTAATCAGCATGAGACAAAAACCAAACCAAACCCACTGCCGTCAGGTCAATTCTGACTCATATGGACCCTAAAAAGGGACTGACAATTCCAAGCCCCGAGTTTGTTTTCTAAGAAGCAGACCCTTGCCTGGAAAGGAGGCTCAGAGAAGGGGTGGATTGTGTTAAGTCATTATAAGCTAGTTAAGTTAGTCCTCTTCTTGCTCTGTTTTATACCAAGCTTGTCCCACTCAAATGTGAATGTGGGTGTCAGTGTGAATTCTGGAGAGTCCTTTCATGTACAGAAAATATTACTCAGGGAGTATTTGATTTTGTAAATGAATATTCAATTTATCTAAGTTACAAAATTAAAAAAATAAAGTAGCTCTTTAAGTTTTTAAGTTAACTTCTAAATCTTATTATTTTATTACTAAATTACATTCTCAACAGTTGTGTTTAAGTACTATATGGGAAAGTTTGTCAACCAGAACATGAAATAGTTAAAAGAAACTGTATATATTAATAAAAATGTAAAAATGCACTTGAAATGTGTAAGGGAGCTAATTAAGTTTGTCAAAGGATCCCCTCAAACATTTGAATTTCATTTCTAGATTTATGATATTCAGATTTCTTTTTAAGCACATCTAACTTTCAAACCCTGGTGGCACAGTGTCTAAGCACTTGGTAGCTAACAGAAAGATTGGTGGTTCAAACCCACCACCTGCTCTATGGGAGAAAGATGTGGCAGTCTGCTTATGTAAGGATTACCAAAAAACCAAACCTGTTGCCTTTGAGTCAATTCTGACTCATAGTGACCTTGTAGGACAGAGTAGAACTGCCCTGTAGGGTTCCCAAGTGGTGGCTGGTGGATTTGAGCGGCAAACTTTTTAGTTAGCAGCCGACCTCTTAACCACTGCACCGCTAAGCCTTCTCCATAAATATTACAGCCTTGGAAACCCTATGGGAAGTTCTACTCTGTCTTATAGGGTTGCCATGAGCCAGAATCCACTTGACAGCAATGGATTTGATTTGGTTTGGTTTGGTTTGAACTGTCAAAACTTTCCAAACATTCGGTTAACTTTTTTAAATCAGATAAAAGAAATTTATAAATAGGGCAGTTTGTTAAGTTGCTGAGATGACCCAATGTTGTTTTGAAATTGAAAATCATCTTGTTCCTTTTAATTTAAAACCTTAAGTGTAAACAACACAAAAACACATTTTAAATTGTAATCACAAAGCTCATGAGTTAGACCCTTCAATAAAGCAGGCTGTCTTTACATTGTCAGGATATAAAAGTCAAATAAGCACAGATTACCCCAAACGTAACAAAAATAATGCTAATATTATGGGCTTGATTTACATATTAATTTGAATCCTTCTGATGTTAAAGACACTTATCCTTACAACTTGACGACAAAAAGACAACACAATCAAAAAACAGTCAAAGGACTTGAACAAACATGTCAACAAGAAGATATTCAAGTGGCCAACAAACACACGAAAAGATGATCAACCTTGTTAGGGAGAGGAAATCAAAACCCCAATGAGATGCCATCCCATCTCCATTAAAATGGCAACGATTAAAATAAAAAGGAAAACACTAGATGTTGGCTCGTTGTGAAGAAACTGGAACCCTCAACCATTGCTGGTGGGAATGTAAAATGGTACAGCCACTGTGGAAAACAGCTTGGTGGTTCCTCAAAATCTTGAACATAGAACTACCATATGACCCAGCAATCTCAATTCTAGATACATATCCAAAATAAGTGAAAGCAGGAAGTCAAACAGACACCTATACAGCAATATTCATTGCAGTACTATTCACAATAGCTAAAAGATAGAAACAACTGAAATTTCAATCAATAAATGCATGGATAAATAAAGTGTGGTATATACACGCAATGGAATATTACTCAGCCAGAAAGATAAATGAAGTCCTGATGCATGTTACAACATGGATGAACCTTGAAGACATTATTCTGGGTGAAATAAGTCAATCACAAAAGGACAAATATTGTATGATCTCACTGATATGAAATGACAAGAGTAGGCAAATGTATAGGAACCAAAGTTTATTAGTGGTTACCAGGAGTGAAAGAGAGGGGGATGGAGGGAATCATTGTTTACAGAGCACTGAGTTTCTGCTTATGATGATGGGAAATCTGGCATTGATCGAGGGTAATGGTTGCACAGCTGATTCATGTAATTGATGTCACTAAGATATGCATTATGAACAACCTTGAGAAGAATGGGAATTTCAGAATACTTAATTGTGGTCATGAGGAACCTGTTCATAGACTAAGAGGCAGTCATTTCGACAGAACAAGGGGATACCGCATGGTTTAAAGCCAAGAAACGTATTTGTCAGGGTTGTGTTGTTCTACTATACTTATTCAATCTTTATGCTGAGCAAATAATCAGAGACCCTGGAGTATATGAAGAATGTGGCATCAGAATTGGAAGAAGACTTATTAACAACCTGCAATATGCAGGTGATATAACCTTTCTTGTTGAAAACCTTGCTTGAATGAAAATGTTATCAGGATGGACTTGTCGCTGGAGAAGGACATCATGCTTGGTTAAGTGGAGAGTCAGTGAAGGAGAAGAAAACCATCAACTAGACAGATTGAGAGTGGCTGCATCAGTGGCCTCAAGCATAACAACGATTGAGAGGATGGTGCAGGACTGGGCAATGTTTCATTCTGTTGTACATAGGGTCACCATGAATTGGAACCAACTCAACGACACCTAACCTAAGCTGTACATTTGTAAAAAATTGAATTGGATAATGCTGTGTGATATGTATTTCCACAACAACAACAAAGAAGAACAACTCCTGATGCTGCTTATATGCAACCATGGGATTTGTTTTCTTGGTTTGTAGGTTTAAGTTGTGGTTTCAGGGCACACCTTAGTTAATTGTCCGAATATTGCTTCTAGTGCTTCTCTTCTACCTTTTAGTTTGTTGTGTAGTGTCTGGGGTCTTAAACGCTTGCAAGCGGCCATCCAAGTTACAACAATTGGCCAATATTCACCTGGAGCAACAGAGGAAGAAGAAGAGTCAGGAATAGGAGAAGGAAATGGAATGTGTGGCTAATTGCCTCCATGAACAACTGCCTCCTTTGCCATGAGACCAGAAGAATTGGATGGTGCCGGACTACCATCATGAACATTTCAATCAAAGATTCTGTAGAAGAATTCTGATTAAAAGGTAGAAGATGCAGAACAGAATTTCAAATTCTCATGGAATCCAGACTTTCTGGATCCGTAGAGGGTGAATGAACCTCCAAAAATATTGCCCTGAAATAATCCTTAAATCTTAAACCAAAAATATCTCCTGAGGTCTTCTTTAAACCAAACAGTAGTGTAGCTTAATTAGTGAAGAATGTCTGGCTTGAACGTTGTGTACTTTTAAATAACTATATGGGATCAAATTGAAAAAGGCAACTCAAAAGGTTAGACAGTAAGCTTAGGGGGCAGTTGAGTTTATGTTAATGGTGGAGAAATAATTTGGAAAAAGAGGGTGAGAATAGTTGCACAACTGGAACAATCTAATTAATGTCACTGAATTATACGTGTAGAGATTGTCAAATTTATGTATGTTTTGCTGTGTATATTTTCAACAACAAAAATAAAACTACTAAAAAAAAAGACTCTGAAGCTGGTTTCCAGACTCTGTCCACAGTTGGGAGTATCCAAATTTTCAAATGAGTCTCTGAAAAGGCAATCTATGAAAGAGGGCCTTTCCCTATTACCTCTGCTTATTCTGATTCTCTCTGCAAAGATGACTTAGATAAAATCAATCTGAATAAACTGGGTAGCATTCTCTAATAAATGATGGAAAATATAACTTACTAAGGGAAATTGATTGTAGTAAAATTTGCCTGTCCACTTTTCCCTAATTCTACCTCCACTATGGCAATAAAATGCCTTGACTACAGCTTGCTATCGACTCTCCAATTCATTTGAAGCCCTTTGTCCCAGTGGCTCTAGTTCATGAGGCTCTCTCAGGTTGTTGTCTGTTGACTCATCCAGAATTTGGAAATGACAGCACCTGATCAGATATGATCCCACCTTGCTTTTTGGCTGAGCAGTCAAGAATGGCTTCAGCTGGTTGAAATCCATGTCTGCAGATGCAATTGACTATGGAAATGAGAGAAAAAGTAATAAATTTGAATTTGGTAGATATCCAGAAAAAGCTTCTTAATTAAAGATCTTATTTTGAGTGATTCTCAATCACTGATTAAGCATTCAAATAGGGTCATTTACTTATAAATACAAAAACATTCCCTTTGCAAATATCAAATATGAAGGGCTACTGTTTAAAATTTCATGTCACCCAAATTCTGTATCAATGTCTATAATGTAATTTTTGAATATCCATTTACATGGAAGGGGAAATAATAAACTAAGAGAATAAAATTAATTAGTTCTCTGATGAAGCTTTACATAATTTAACCATTTTTTATAGCCAGGCTTTGTTTTACATATAGTAACTAAATGTGCAATGAATGCTTTGCCTGTAAGAAGCATTAAATAAAATTGTTTAGTTTTGCAACCTATCTTCAGCCAAATAGCAAACTCACAATAATGCTACTCTGAAATTGTATACTGCTTTATACTTTCCCATAAATTTCCAAAATTTAATTGCTATTGAAACTAGGCTCTTCATTTCAGCATCTAAGAAATCACAACAATCAAATATAAACAACAAACAATAAGATACTGTCATGGATTGAATTATGTCCCCCCCCCCCCCAAAATGTATCAACTTGCTTAGGCCATGATTCCCAGTATTCTGTGGTTGTCCTCCATTTTGTGATTGTAATATTATGTTAAAAGGGTTAGGGTGGGATCGTAACACCACCTTTACCCAGGTCACATCCCTGATCCAAGGTAAAGGGAGTTTCCCTGGGGTGTGGCCTGCACCACCTTTTATCTCTTAAGAGATAACAGGAAAGAGAATCAAGCAGAGAGTTTGGGACCTCATACCACCAAGAAAGCAGCACCGGAAGCAAAGCTCATCCTTTGGACCTGGGGTCCCTGTGCCTGAGAAGCTCCTCGACCGTGGGAAGATTGAGGACAAAGACCTTCCTCCAGAGCTGACAGAGAGAGAAAGCCTTCCCCTGGAGCTGACACCCTGAATTTGGACTTATAACCTACTAGACAGTGAGAGAATAAATTTCTCTTTATTAAAGCCATCCACTTGTGGTATTTCTGTTGTAGCAGTACTAGATGACTAAGACAGGTACTTTAAAAAAAGAAATAAGTCAGTTGCAAAAGGACAAATACTGTATGATCTCACTTATATGAAATAAGCAAATATATAGAAACCAAAAATTATTAGTGGCTACCAGGTTGGAAGGAAGGGAGGTGGAGGAGTTTTTGCTTAGTGGGTAGTAAGTTTATGTTAACAGTGATAAAATAATTTGGAAAAGGATAGTGAGAATGTTTGCACAATTTGAAGAATATAACCAATATCACTGAATTATACATGTGGAAATTGTTGAATTGGTATATGTTTTGTTGTGTATATTTTCACTTCAATGAAAAAAAAAAAAGAATGGAAAACAAATGATGCTCATCCTATAAAGAAATTATTATGTCAACCCAACCCAAGTCCATAGTGTTTCTATCTCAATGCTCTCGAGGTTACTCATCAGCGTATTGGGGCCACCTTGCTGATTCTTGCATGTGACACTGATGGGACCAGTACCAGTTGCCATCAAATCAATTCTGACTCATGGCTGTCCCCAGGTGTTAGAGCCGAACTGTGCTGCATAGGTTTTTCAGTGGCTTATTTTTTGGAAGTAGATCACAAGGCCTTTATTCTGATGGACTCAAACCTCCAAAATTTTGGTTAGCAGCCAAGTACATTAACCATTTCCACCACCAATTTAGTCACTATACCAATAAGTCTGTGCCCTTCAAATTATCTGGTCTAGTAGCCCAAACCCATAACCAAACTCTTTGCCATCGAGTCTATTCTGACTCATGCTGACTCTATAGGGCAGAGTAGAAGTCCCCATAGGGTTTCCAAGGAGTGGCTGGTGGATTCCAACTGCCAAACTTTTGGTTAGCACCTGTAGCTCTTAACCACTGTTCCACCAAAGTTTCCAGCCCACACATCTTCAATCCCCACTACGATCATAGTTGGTTTTCTTTTCTGTTTCAGTGGGATTTGCATTTCTTTGACTTTCTTGTGTACTGCTGCCAATTAATTTATGATGCAAGGATTTATTATGACTTAGAGTCTTTATTTTAAATTTACTGAAAAGTTCCTTTTTGGACTTAGTTATATATTTAACTATATCATCAACTTTTTACAAACATGAAAAGAAAGTAAATGTAAAATAAATTGGCTAAGATATTCCCAAAACTTCTTTACAGTCAAAGTGTAACTCTTTTGAACCACTTTTCAATTTAGTTGTTGATGTGTATGCTTTTCAAAAGTTAAAATAGAAGACTCTCATACATATATAGAATGAACACATATGAAAGATTAATGAGTAGCCAGAAGGATGATAAAGTTGATTTGAACGAGAATTAGGGGAACAAAGGTTAAATGGGCATTGAAAAAAATTGTTGTAATAAGATTGCTAGGTTAGGAACAAAACAGGTTAAAGTCCTACAGGGCAATAAAGCATACTGTCACAGTGGTTAAGAGCTTGGCTGCTAATCAAAAGGTCAGCAGTTTGAATCCTCCAGCCACTCCTTGGAAACCCTATCCAACGGCAACAGGTTTGGCTTTATTGGTTTTTCTAATAGGCAGAAATTAATAACATCACTACCAGACAAAAATTTATAAGTTAACAGGTAACTTCAGAGAGTATGAGCTTTCACCTTGTAGTAGACAGCAAGTTAAACAAAGTACATTCCATAAAGGATCAAGGAGTCCCCGGGAGGAGCAATGGTTAACATGCTCAGCTGTTAACTTAAAGGTTGGCAGTTCAAGTCCATCCACGGCCCCCTGGAAGGGAATTCTGGCAGTCTACTTTTGAAAAATCAGCCATTGAAAACTCTGTGGAATACAGTTCTATTCTGACGCACATGGGGTCACCATGAGTCCTAATCAATTTGACAGCAACTGCAAAAATGACATTGAAAGGATATGCTCTCCCTTTGCCTTATGTCCAAGTTTTGGATAATTTTTCTCAGCATTGCTTTCAAAGCATTGGTGAGTTAGCATTTCTTAAATAGTTCATTAAGAATCCAAACCGTTTGTTCTGGTCCTTAAGCTGGCTTTACGATTATGTAGAATCAACCAAATTTTGTCTCCTGCTTCAGAAATGTTGTTGAACATATCTGATGCATCATTTCTCCCACCTCCTGCCTATAACCATTTGGTTCCTATGGCTTAAAAGAGTGTTATACTACTATCTCTAGGACACTCACCCAAGTCACTGTAAGTTTGCTGCTAGCACTTCTGTTTTAACATTTTAAGGCAATGTCAATTGCGTCATGACTGATACTTGTCAAAAATTAATTGTAAGAAGCTGTTGATTTTAATGTATTCTCAATTTCAGAAATGCCAAATTGTGAAAAGAAAAGTGTATCTTAGCTCATGGTCTCTGGGGACATCTAGCTCAATTGGCATAACATATTTTATGAAGAAAATGTTTTACATCTTACTTTGAAGAGTAGCATCTGGGGTCTTAAAAGCTTGAGAGTGGCCATCTACTTCACTGGTCACACCCTGCCTGGAGCAAGGTAGAACAAAGAAAATCAAAGACACAAAGGACAGATTAGTCCAAATGACTAGTGGACCACAACTAACACAGACTCCACCAGACTGAGTCCAGCACAACTATATGGTGCCCAGCTAACACCACTGACTGTTTTGACAGGGACCACAATAGACGGTCCTGTACAGAGCTGGAGAAAAATGTAGAACAAAGTTCTAACTCACAAAAAAGACCAGAAACCCCTAGATTATGGCCCCTGGACACCATTTTAACTCAGTACCGAAGTCACTCCTGAGGTTTACCCTTTAGCCAAAGATCAGACAGACTCATAAAACAAAGTGAGACTAAATGGGCACATCAGCCCAGTGACCAGGACAAGAAGGCAGGAGGGGTGCCCAGTGGCAAGGACAAGAAAGAAGGAGGGGTGCCCAGTGGCAAGGACAAGAAGGCAGGAGGGGTGCCCAGTGGCAAGGACAAGAAGGCAGGAGGGGACAGGAAAGCTGATAATGGGAATCCAAGGTCAAGAAGAGGAGAGAATGTTGACATGTTGTGGGACTGGCATCCAATGTCACAAAACAATATGTGTATTAATCGTTTAATGAGAAACTAATTTGCTCTGTAAAGCTTCACCTAAAGTACAGTAAAAAAAAAATATTAAAAAAGAGAACTGTGTCTTAGGGCTGATGAAATACAGCATGTCATGGCGTAGCTGATTGGTTAAACTGAGAGGCTAGTCTAGTACACAGCACATATGTAGCACATATTGTTGATCCTTAATAAATGTTAGCTCCCGTTTCCCTCTTCCAGAATGTGCCATGTCACCAGTACACCTTCCTCCTAGGGAGAAGAATGCAGAGCACCAGAAAAAACTTATTTCTTCTAAGAGTTTCCCAATTGTCAATGATAGATTCTGACTGCCCACTTATTATTAGCTCTGTGGGCCACTATCTGAAAGGGCAGGAGGAAAATTTCAAGGTCCACCTGCTGCTATGAAATCATGAAAATGTTCTCAAGAGCACATGAGGAAGGTTTTACCAGGTGCTCTTAGATTTTGATGCAATGATGCTTCTATTGACATTGCAATGTTCAGAGCGGTGATACTTCCCACAACCTCAGTGTTGTAAAGCATTGCTCATGAGTGTGTCCAACCATTATTAGAGCACACATAGCAAATGACAACGTTATCCAGTCAACTGGGTCAGAGAAGTTTCTCAAGATGGAAGTGATTGGCCAGGGGCTGCAGCCACCCAAGTCATCCCTGGCCTCCCAAAGACTGAAAGGACAGCGCCCACACCCAGTACCCCATCTACAGGTCAATAGGGTGCTGCTGCACTCTCATCGTTTGGGAAGCAAGAGCAAAACTTAAAATGAGAAACAGAGCAGGCCATGCTCTCAAAAAAGAAAGGCATGATTCCTGTGTATTGGAAGAAATGAGTAATGAAACTTTCAAAATTACTCATCAGAGTTCAACTGTAGCCGTAGTCACAAAACTTCTCCCACTATACTCAAATGACACAGAGAACGATTTACTCTGTTTTCCTCTGGCAGATCCACTTTTCCTCACAAGCAACAAGTAATACATGTAAAGTTAATGCAACAATTTCCATGCCCCTACAAACCCCCAAGTCAGCACTGTTAACAGTATCTTTCAACACATGTTTTCTGCAGACATCCAAACAAACAAACCTTACACCTATAGGTTAGTTTTTTCTAACTAAAAATAGAATCATACTATGCACCTTATCCTATATTTATTTCATAACCATGCCGGTCAGATCAGTCCAGGGTGTGTCTGAGAGAGAAAGGGCGCACTATTCATAATTATGCCAGAACAACAGTCATAAATGGTTGGGGTTTGATAAGCAACCTCAGGGCAGAGGCGGAAATCAGGTCCATTTTGTGTACTCTATTTGCTTGCCAGTCTGTGCAACAGAGTGACTGCTTTGGGCTACTGCTTTCATGAGTGCCCTCTGAGGTGCTGCTGGTCTCATCTGGCCTTTCGTGGTGACAGGCTGCAGCTTCTCTGGGAGCCATTTTTCCTGATCTTGATGTCAAGATTCGCGAAGTCCTTTTTGAGCTAATCTGAGGTCTCTGTTGGCTGATGTCATTCTCAGCATGGCTGCATTCTTTTTTTTTTTTTTTTTTGTATATGGGAACTATTAGACTCCAGTATGCCGCCTGTAGGCCCCGAGCATCTGGCAGCCCTGCCTTAGGTTGACCTATTACCCGGTGGCCCTCAGCTCCTCTGAGCCTTTGCCTTGTGCCATTTTGAATGTGATGCTGTGCTAAAGGCTGGAACTTTCTGAGCACCCAGAGAAGTGGATTGTCAACCTGGAGATTCTCAGGCTCCTCTTGCTGATACGGGTGCTTCCGAAGTAACTTTCCCCCTGCTCAAAGGCTGGCCTCCAGAGAGGGTATAAACTAAACTGGTCTTCTTTAATCTATCTTTTTCTCCATTCCTTCCTCAACCCCTCAGTTCCAGAAGAAGCAGGCTGAGGGTTTTTCGTTTGCTCTGTTACAACATCCTCTGCCTAAGGATTACTGCCTGTTGGTTTAGCTGTCATTGAAGAATGGAAATATTTTCTCTACCCATATGGAAACAAGTCTATGATCTGGTTCATCTAACTTGGTTTTTGGCCTATTTAAAGATTTGAGAAAAATATTTCACTCAACAGAAATCTGCTTTCAAGCTGACTGCCTTACCGTGGACACAAACAAAAACCCAATTTGATGGTCAAAGTTGAGCAAAGATGTCATTGGTTTGGTAGGTACTTGCCTTTCCCCTGAAGCACCAACATCCATTTTGTCAAAGGGCAGGAAACATTGAGTAGTTATTACAAAACAATGATAGCTCAAGCCTGGGAATTGCCCAGGCCAGCCACACTCTTTGTTTGTTATATGAGTGACCTATTGTGCCTGGGCTTAGGACAAGGAAAAAGAAAAGAAAAGTGAAAAAGGGGCATCCCACCACTGACATAGCCACTACTGCTTCAGCTCTTCAAACAAGAATCTGAAACAGTTGCTGGAAAGTACCTTGAATGATCCCTTCACAGAAAGAGTAGCAGAGGAAAAAAAAAAAAAAACTGTTATTGGAAGTGCAGTGAATTTTGGGTACCATGCAGATATTCTCCCCTGAATTTCCTGTCTTTGTCCTCTCTTTATCTGTTTTTCCTACTAGCTGAGCTACAGATCCCATTTCTCCTGAATTCCGCCACCCCTTCCCCCATTGTTTTTGGGAACTAAGTCCTGCTTCAGAGCCCCTGATAGTGCTGCTGGCCCATTCAAGGAGTGAACAGCAGGGTGGGAGAAGCACAGCATTTGGGAGCAAGCAGGCCAGGGTATGAATTCCAGTTCAGTCAATGTATGACTTCCAGCAAATGATTTAATCTGAGCCTCAGCTTCCTCATCTGTAAGGGTGGATATGAGTCTGAATCAGTTCAGCGGCAGTGAGTGGTGGTGTATGGAACGGGCTGCTGTGAGATGGTGGTGTAAACAGTTAAGCACCTGTCTACTAGCCGAAAGACTGGCGGTTCAAACCCAACCAGAGACACTTCTGAAGACAGCCTAGAGATCTGGTTCCAAAAGGTCACAGTCTCGAAAACCTTTTGCAGCAGTTCTGCTCTGCACACGTGGGGCAGCCATGGGTTAGGATCGACTCAGTGGCAACTAACAACAGTGGTTATGTAATGAATTCTCTGCTGGGGAGTCATTTTCTTCTGTGAACAGCCCAGGCATGCCTCCGGCTGTACAGCTGCCCACAGGTGGACATATCAGTGGTCTTCGTTGCTGTTTTTTTTCCTGGTCACTGCCTGGATAGTTTAAAAACAGAGTTTAATTTCCTAGAAACCATTTTTTATATACAATTTCATTTGTTCGATTTAATTAATGTGATCAACAACATGTTTGACTACATAAGAGTTCAGGACCATGAGTTGAAAAGCTAGCAAAAAGACCCAACTAATGTTATAAGCTTGAGCAAATCACTCAACTTCCTGGATGTTAGTGTATCTGCAACCAGAGGGTGAGAGCAGATGGCCTCCAGGCCTTTTCAACTATGACATGTTTTGGTTTCTAATAACGTCTAAGAATGCGGCTTGCTGATATTTTTCCTTTTCTAACATTCTCTGGCCGGCAGTTTGATCATTGACTTTTTTTTTTTTCCAGTTGTAGTATCCATTGCAGTCGAGTTGATTCTGACTCATAAGAACCCAATAGGACAGAGTAGAACTGCCCCCTAGAGTTTCCAAGGACAGCCTGGTGGATTCAAACTGCTGACCTTTTGGTTAGCAGCCATAGTCAGTTGTGGCTTCAAAACACTAACCATTTCGACATTCTTCACATGTACAATTCTGTGACATTCATTATTTTCATCATATTGCCCAACCATCACCATTCTCTGTTTCCAAGTTTTTCCATCTGCCTTAACAGAAGCTCATTTGTCCCCTAAGCAACGAGTCTGTCTTTTCCTCTCCCTCTCACCCATCTCTGGTAACTATTAATAAACTTTGGTCTCCATATACTTGTCTCTTCTAGATATTTCATATAAGTGAGATCATACATTAAATGTCTCTTTGTGCCTGACTTATTTTACTCAGCATAATCTTTTCAAGGTTCTTCCATGTTGTGGCATGTATCAGGACTTCATTTCTCTTTATGGCTGAGCAATATTCCATTGCATGTATATACCACATTTTATTTATCCTTTTATTTTTTGATGGACATTTAGATTGTTTGCATCTTCTGGCTATTGTGATAAGTGCTGCAATGAACATTGGTGTACATGTGTCTGTTTGACTCCTGCTCCTCACACTACACCAAACTCCTAGCACCATTCTCTCAGCCTTCAGGACCCATATTTCCTTCCAGAGGCTGAATGCTCCAACTTCCTGTTTCAGTTCGTAGGTAAGAGAAGTCATGCTAATAGGACTGAGAAGATTCAGCTGAAAGATTATCCCAGTTCCTCATTACTACAAGACCCTTGCTCTTCCCCTTCTGCTGAAAAAGTCTTTCACATCCTTCCTGTCTCTTGCTGCCATGTCACCTGTCCTAAAAATGTCCTAAACAGAGTCTCCTCGGTTCTTCTGACAAACCCACTCAAAACATTCTTTTAAACAGTAACCAGATCCTTGATTCATTAAAGAGCTAAACAGAAATGTTTCAACTACCTGTCTTCCTGTCAGCATGCCTCTCTTTTAGACAGGGCCCCACAGCATGCCGTTTCCAACAGCCTGTGCATCACTGGCCAGAGAACTCCTGCCTTGGCTTCAAAGCTGTGGAGATAGAATCACAGCTATGAAGCGTGCCTTAGGTTGCCCGGCTGTGAACCGGAATAATGAAAATAATTTTAGTGACTCCACTGAAGAATCTCCAGGGGACGTTGTGGGAAAAATGAGCTACTCTAAACCCCGCCACTCGAAGTGAGGTCTCAGGAACAACAACATTGGCCATGATTTGGGAGCTTGTTAGAAATGCAGATTCTCAGGCCCCACCTGTTATGGATTGAATTGTGACCCACAAAATATGTGTTGCAAATCCTAACCCCTATACCTATGGATAAGGAGCCTTGGTGGAGCAATGGTTAAGTGCTCAGCCACTAACCGAAAGGTCCATAGTTTGAATCCACCAGCTGGTCTGTGGAAGAAAGATGTGTCAGTGTGCTTCCTCAAAGATTTACAGCCTTGGAAATGCTACGGGGCAGTTCTACTCTGTCCTGTTGTTGTTAGGTGCCATCAAGCTGGTTACAACTCATAGCGACCTTATGTACAACAGTAAGAAACACTACCCGGTCCTTCTTCACAATCACCACCTTTATAATCATTGCTATATTTGAGCCCATTGTTGCACCCACTGTGTTAACCCATCTCATTGAAGGTCTCCCTCTTTTTCTCTGATCCTCTACTTTACCAAGCATGCTGTCTTCCTCCAGAGACTGGTCAATCCTGATAATGTGTCCAAAGTACATAAGATAAAGTCTTGCCATCCTCCCTTCTGAGGAACATTCTGGCTGTACTGCTTCCAAGACAGATTTGTTCATTCTCCTGGCAGTTCATGGCATATTCTATCCTGTAGAGTCACTGTGCATCAGAATTGACTCCAAGACAATGGACAAGTACTTGTGGATATGATCTCATTTAGGAATAGTTCTCTTTGTTATGTCACTGAGGCGTAATCAGTGCAGGATGTGTCTTAGACCTAACTACTTCTGAGATACAAAAGGAGCAGATTAGGCACAGAAGCAAGCAAGCAAAAATGGGGTAAAGATAGGTGCCAAGTGGATAGATGCCAAAGAATGCCAAGAAGAATGCCAGAGAAGTTGAGACTAGGATTTTCCCCCAGAATGGACTCAGACAGAGGCTTCTCCTGGAGTCGGTGGCCTGAATTTGGACTTCTAACCTCTAACCTGTGAGAAAATATATTTTTGGTCTTTAAAACTGCCCAGTTGTGGTATTTCTGTTACAGCACCACTAGATAACTAAGATACTGCCCCAGACCTACTGAATCAGGATCTGCACTTGAACAGGAACTGCATGGGATTCCAACGACCATTAACATTAGAGACACACTGATCTAAAATACCTTGAGAAATTAGAGGCACTATGCTTTGAAAAAGGAGCTCGGGTGGTATAGCGGTTAAGTGCTCAGCCGTTAACCCATAGGTAGTTCTACTCTGTCCTACAGGGTCTCTATAAGTCGGAATTGACTCAATGGCAATGAGTTTTATTTTTCTATGCTTTTGAAAGAGAATAAAAGCTGCTAAAAGAAAAGGTCAGTGGTTCAAACACACTTGTGGCTCCATGGGTGAAAAGACCTGGCAGTCTACTCCCATGAAGACTACAATCTAAGAAACCCTATAGGGCAGTTCTACTCCGTCCTGTCAGGTCTCTCTGAGTCAGAATTGGCTCAATAGCACAAACAACAACATGCTTTGAAAAGTCAAGGATTTATATTGCTAGCTCTTTAAGTAAAAGCATATCAGCTGGGGAGATACTGTTACCTATGAGTTTAGATTCACATATGACAGAGACACACACACAAAAACTCTTGCTAATCCACTTCAGTGATAATGTGCAGAAATGAAAAAGCTTAGTATAAGCATAGAAAAGGACAGAAAGTTTCTTTGGGTGGAAAAGAATAGATCACAAACTTGGGAAAGGGAAAGGGAGAGAGAAAGATGAGGAATTTTGGCAGAAAATCTTCTGGGATGAGTGGCATTAGTGAAGTTTTGCAGAGGTGGGTGATGGCTTTCCCTCACTGCTTGGAAGTTGGAATTATGTTTGTTTTGGTAGAAACATTGCATGGAAATGAGTCATTGCTGTAGGTTGAATTGTTTACCCCTAAAAGATGCGGTGAAGTCCTAATCCCCAGTATTTGTATTGATCTTATTTTTCCTTCTATCAGCTTCATAGTTTTTGGCTTTGTATTTAGGTCTTTGATCCATTGTGAATTAGCTTTTGTATGTGGTGTGAGGTACGGGTCCTGTTTCATTTTTTTGCAGATAGACATCCAGTTTTGCCAGCACTATTTGTTAAAAAGACTGTTTTTTCCCCCATATGATGGACTTTGGGCCCTTGTCGAAGATCAGGTGACCCAAAGCGAATGGATTTACATCTGGATAACCAGTTCTGTTCCATTGGTCAACGTGTCTGTCATTGTACCAGTTCCAGGCTGTTATGACTACCTTAGCTGTATAGTAGGTTCTGAGGTCAGGTAGTGCGAGTCCTTCTACTTTATTCTTCTTCAGTAGTGCTTTACTTATCTGGAGCATCTTCAGTTTCCATATAAAGTTAATAATAAGCTTTTCCATCTCTTTAAAGAATGTTGTTGCTATCTTGATTGGGTTTGCTTGTATTTGTAAATTGCTTTGGGTAGAATTGTCATTTTCACAATGTTGAGTCTATCTAAACATGAGCATGGCATGTTTTTCCATTTATGTAGACCTCTTTTGGTTTCTTGCAATAGTGTTTTGTAGTTTTCTTTGTATAGGTCTTTTACATCCCTGGTCAGATTTATTCCTAAGTATTTTTTTAAGGGGCTATTATAAATGGTATGGAAACCCTGGTGGTGTAGTGGTTAAGTGCTACGGCTGCTAACCAAGAGCTTGGAAGTTCAAATCCTCCAGGCGCTCCTTGGAAACTCTATGGGGCAGTTCTACTCTGTCCTATATGGTTGCTATGAGTCAGAAATCGACTCGACGGCAGCGGGTTTGGGTTTGGTTTTTGGTATAAATGGTATTGTTTCCCTGATTTCCTTTTCATCATTCTGTTTATTGGTGTATAGGAATCCAACTGATTTTTGTATGTTTATCTTGTATCCTGCTAAGCTGCTCAATCTTTCTGTTAGTTCCAGTGGTTTTCTCATGGAATCTTCTGGGTTTTCTATGTATAGTATATCATCTGCAACTAGGGCAGTTTAACTTCCTCATTACCTATTTGGATGTGCTTTATTTCTTTTTCTTGCATTATTGTAGCTAGGACTTCCAACACAGTGTTAAATAGGAGTGGTGATAAAGGGCATCCTTGTCTTGTTTCTGTTCTCAAGGGGGACATTTTCAGCCTTTCTCTGTTAGGAAGGATGTTGGCCATTTGTTTTGCATAGATGCCCTTTACTATGTTGAGAAATTTCCTTTCTATACCTATTTTATAGAGAGTTTTTATCAGGAATCAGTGTTGGACTTTGTTAAATTCCTTTTCTGCATTGATGGAGATGATCATGCGATTCTTTTCTTTCTTTTCTTTTTTAATGTGATGGATTACATTGGCTGATTTTCTAATGTTGAACCATCCTTGTATACCTGGTATGAATCCTGCTTGGTGGTGGTATATTATTTGTTTTACTATGATGCTGAATTCTACTGGCTAGAATTTTGTTGGAAAATTTTTGCTTCTATGTTCATGAAAGATATTGGTCTGTAATTTCCTTTTGTTTTTGGTGTCTTTGCCTGGTTTTGGTATCAAAGTTATGCTGGCTTCATAGAGTGAATTCAGAAGTATCGCTTCCTTTTCTATGTTCTGAAATAGTTTGAGCACTACTAGTGTAAGCTCTTCTCTGAATGTTTGGTAGAATTCTCCAGGGAAGCCATCTGGGCCAGGGCTTTTTTTTTTTTTACTACCTTTTCTATCTCTTCTCTTGTTATGGGCCTGTTCAGATTTTCAACATCATTTGTGTTAGTTTGGGTAGGTAGTGTGTTTCTAGACATGTGCCCATTTCCTCTAGGTTTTCAAATTTGTTGGAGTACAATATTTCATAATACTGTTATAATCCTTTTTTTTTTTTCAGTTGGGTTTGTTATAATGTCCCCCATTTCATTTCTTATTTGGGTTATTTGCATCCTCTCCTGCTTTTCTTTTGTCAGTTTGGCCAGTGGTTTGTTGATTTTATCTATCCATTCAAAGAACCAATTTTTGGCTTTGTTGATTCTTTCTATTGTTTTTCTCTTCTCTATTTCATTTATTTCTGCTCTAATCTTTATTATTTCCTTTCTCCTGGTGGCTGTGGGCTTCTTTTGCTGCTCTCCTTCTATTTGTTCAAGTTGTGTAGCTAATGTTTTGATTTTGTCTCTTTCTTATTTTTTTGATGTGTGCATCTATCGCTATAAATTGGCTTCTGAAGACTGCCTTTGCTGTGTCCCAAAGGTTGTGGTATGATGTGTTTTCATTCTTTTTGTGATTCTAGGAATTTTTTAATTCCATCTCTGATTTCTTCTATTACCCAGTGGTTTTTAAACAAGGTGTTATTCAGTTTCCATGTAATTGACTTTTTTTCCTTATTCTTCCTGTTGTTAATTTATACTTTGATGGCATTGTGGTCAGAGAAGATACTTTGTATTATCTCAATGTTTTGGATATTGTTGAGGGTTGCTCTGTGGCCTAAGATGTGGTCTGTTCTGGAGAACGTTCCATGTGCATTGGAAAAGAATGTATAGTTTGCAGCTGTTGGGTGGAGTGTTCTATATATGTCCATGAGGTCAAGTTGGCTGATTGTGCCCTTTAGCTCTGCTGTATCTTTGTTGAGTTTCTTTCTAGGTGTTCTGTCCTTTACCAAGAGTGGTGTGTTGAAGTCTCCTACTATTATTGTGGAACCGTCAATTTCTCATTTCAGTGCTGTTAGAGTTTCTTTTATGTATTTTGGAACCCTGTCAATTGGTGCGTAGATGTTTATTATGGTTAAGTCTTCATGATGGGTCATCCCTTTAATTATTATATAGTGCCCTTCTTTGTCTTTTATGGTAGATTTTGTTTTAAAGTCTCTTTTTTTTATCTGAGATTAGTATTGCTACTCCTGCTCTTATTTGGTAGTTTTTTGCTTGCTATATAGGGGCGCTATGAGTCGAAATTAACTCGATGGCACTGGCTTACTGGGTTATATTTTTTCTATCCTTAGATTTTTAATGAATTATTGTATTTGTTTCTAAGGGTGTGTCTATTGTAGACAGCATTTTGATGGAATCTGTTTTTTTTTTTTTTTTTTATCTAATCTGTCACTCTGTGTTTCTTTATGGATGCATTTAGGCCATTAACATTCAGTATAATTATTGATAAATGTGAATTTATTGGTCATTTTGTAGTGCTTTTTTGGGAGGGTGGGCGGTGCTGACATTTTCTTTGTTCCTCTTACTCTTCTGTGCTGAGTTCCTTTTGTTTGTGGATTTCTTTTGTTTTTGTAGATTTTGTTTTTATTGAGACTTTGTTTTTCTTTATTTTGATGAGTAGGTTTGTTAACTTTTTTTGTGGTTACCTTGAAATTTACACTTATCTTCCTAGGTTTGAACAAGTCTATTATTACTTGGTATTGCCTTGCCTTCCTCTCCATTAGAAAGTTCTATACCTACACAGGGATAAACAAACAGAAATTAAGGGAATATGCTTTTATTGTTCTGACGTTGTCACTTACAGATTAACCTCTCTCGTTCCCTGTTGCAATGCTTCTGGTTTTGGATATTGCTTGAGAGTTCATTTCCTAGTTAGTATCTGGCTGGTCCAATCTTGTGTCCTAGAATCAGGCTGTGGTCTGATGTTGTTTGTTCTCAGACTGAAGGACTCTCTGTAATAATTTCACCATCGCATTTGATCAAGAGTTTTGCAGGATATATCATTCTTGGCTGGCAATTTTTTCCTTTCAAGATTTTATATATGTCATCTCATTACCTTCTTGGCTGCATGGTTTCTGCTGAATAATCAGAGCTTAGACTTATCGTTGCTCCTCTGTATGTGACCTTTTGTTTTTCTCAAGCTGCTCTGAGGATTTTTTCTTTGTCTTTGGTTTTTAGTGAGTGTGATTATGATGTATTGTGGTGATTTTCTTTTGGGATATATCCTATATGGGGTTCATTGGATGGTCAGCTTTTCATCTTTCTTGATATTAGGGAAGTTTTCTGTCAGCAATTCTTCAATGATCCTCTCTGTGTTTTCCATTTTGTCTCCCTATTCTGCAACTCTGATCACTTGCTAGTTTTTGCTTTTGATTGCATCCCACGTAATACTCAGGGTTTCTTCATTTTTCTTCATTCTTTTTTTGGATTGTATCCAAATACTTGTCTTCATTTTGATGATCCTGTCTTCCATCATTTCGATCCTGCTCCTCAGCCCTTCTATGACACTGTCCATTTCTAAAATCTTGTTGTTTATCTTTTGGATTTCTAGTTGTTGTTTTATATGATTTCTAGTTGTGAATTTATTTTGGCATTTTGTTCCTGTTTTATTTTCCTGAATTCTTCCTTTTTTGTCTCTATTTTCCATAAATTTGTCTATTTTTTCCTCATTTTTGTCTGCTTTTTGTTTTAACTCTTGGGTAGTTCTGAATATTAGAGATTGGAATTCCCTGTCAGGCAGTTCTAGTGCCTTTTCTTCTACTGGAAAGTCATCTGGTGTTTTATTTTGGAAGCCTACTGGAACCATCCTGCCCTTTTTTTTTTTTTTTAATATGTTTTGATATTGTCTGCTGTCTTTGGGAATTCAGTAGCTATTTCTTTCATCCTGTGGGCAAATGAACTCATCCCTCCAAGCCTATCGAAGCCTCACCTTGGGCTGGTGGGTTAGGTGGAATCATTCTGTAGCACACAAGGCATACAGTGAACATTTTGTGAGTGTTCACTCCTTTCCTCCTCCTTTAGAAGAAAGCTCAGAAAGTTCCTGGCTTAATAAATTTTGGTCTTAGAGACCAAAACTCCCCTTGTAAATTGGTTGCTTGTAATTTAGAAACACTGTGATAAATTTAGATTCCCAAGATCACTCACAAACACTTGCTTATGCTAAATATAGACTGTTCACTACATGCTTATAGCAAAAATGCAGAAGCAAAAAACCAAGATTTTTGCCAGCTGTTTCTATGTGCCAGATGTTTACAGTGAGGCGTCTGTTCTCTGAAGAGTGCTGATGGTGGGACTTTTCCTGAGAAAACAAAACCCAAGCACCCACGCTTAGCTTTCCTCACTCTCATCTGGAATCTTCTGTTAAAGTTAAGAGAACAAATTTTAGTAATGGACAGACCTAAGATCATGTCCTGACTCCTCTACTTAGCAATTTTGTGGTGTGAAACAAGTTATTTATCCTATCTAAGCCTATCTCAACAACACAGGAAACATCAAAAGAAGATGGAAGGAATACACAGAGTCGTTATACCAAAAAGAATTAGTTGACCTTCAACCATTTCAAGAGGTAACATATGATCAGGATCCGATGGAACTGAAGGAAAAAGTCCAAGCTGCACTTAAGGCATTGGTGAAAAACAAGGCTCCATGAATTGGCAGAATATCAATTGAGATATTTCAGCAAACGGATGCAGCACTGGAGGTGCTTGCTCATCTATGCCAAGAAACATGGAAGACAGCTTCCTGGCCAACTGACTGGAAGGGGTCCAGATTTATGCCTATTCCCAAGAAAGGTGATCCAACCAAATGCAGAATTTATAAAACAATATCATTAATATCACATGCAAGCAAAATTTTGCAGAAGATCATTCAAAAAAGGCTGCAGCGCTATATCGACAGGGAACTGCCAGAAATTCAGGCTGGTTTCAGAAGAGGACATGGAACCAGGGATATCATTGCTGATGTCAGATGGGTCCTGGCTGAAAGCAGAGAATACCAGAAGGATGTTTACCCTTGTTTTATTGACTATGCAAAGGCATTCAACTGTGTGGATTATAACAAACTATGGATAACATTGTGAAGAACGGGAATTCCAGAGCACTTAGTTGTGCTCATCAGGAAACTTTACATAGATCAAGAGGCAGTTGTTTGGACAGAATAAGGGCATACTAATTGGTTTAAAGTCAGGAAAGGTGTGCGTCAGGGTTGTATCCTTTCATCATACCCATTCAATCTGTATGCTGAGCAAATAATCTGAGAGGCTGGACTATATGAAGAAGAACAGGCATCAGGATTGGAGCAAGACTCCTTAACAACCTGGGTTATGTAGATGACACAACCTTGATTGCTGAAAGTGAAGAGGACTTGAAGCACTTACTAATGAAGATCAAAGACCGCAGCCTTCAGAATGGATTGCACCTCAACATAAAAAAAACAAAAATCTTCACAACGGGACCAATGAGCAACATCATGATAAATGGAGAAAAGATTGAAATTGTCAAGGATTTCATTTTACTTGGATCCCCAAACAACAGCCATGGACGCAGCAGTCAAGAAATCAAACGACCCATTAAATTGGGCAAATCTGCTGCAAAGGACCTCTAAAGTGTTGAAAAGCAAAGATGTCACCTTGGAGACTAAGGTGCGCCTGACCCAAGCCATGGTATTTTCAGTTGCATCATATGCATGTGAAAGCTGGACAATGAATAAGGAAGACCGAAGAAGAATTGACGCCTTTGAATAGTGGTGTTGGCCAAGAATATTGAATATACCATGGACTACCAAAAGAACGAACAAATCTGTCTTGGAAGCACAATCAGACTGCTCCTTAGAAGCAAGAATGTGAGACTGTGTCTTACATACTTTGGATATGGTGTCAGGAGGGATCAGTCCCTGGAGAGGGACATCATGCTTGGCAAAGTATAGGGTCAGCAGAAAAGAGGAAGACCCTCAATGAGGTGGATGACACAGTGGCTGCAACAATGAGCTCAAGCATAACAACGATTGTGAGAATGGTGCAGAATTGGGCAGTGTTTCGTTCTGTTGTGCATAGAGTTGCTATGAGTTGGAACCGACTCGATGGCACCTAACAACAACAACAAGCCTCAGTTCACTCATCTATGAAATGGGCTAACAACAGTGCCTCATAGTGTTCTTCGGAAGATTAAATCAGAAAGCACATGGAAAGTGCTTTGTGAAGTGTCATTCCACATGTTGTTGCTTGAACAAGTTCTCCCTCAGGGCATCCATCTTTGTGCTACAGGGCCTTGTTCACAGTCTGCTCAGTGAGTGTTTGGGAGCTATATAAAATGTGAGGGCTGTGGCTGAGCTGCCTCCTGCCTCTCTTCCTTGTACTATGGTTACAGATCCCTGGTAGGCTGCCCCTCAAGTTGAAAGTGATTTTCCGTCACTTTTGTGACATTCAGCATGACAGTCACAATTCTATCCACTAGTGAACTCAGGGGTAAATACTAGGAAATGTCCCAGAAATTCCCAGCACCCCATTTTCTCCTCAAGGATACACATATCTACCAAAAAATTCAAATATTTCACACAAGGAACAGTAGGGATTTATTTGACCCTGTGATAAATTTGTCAGAATATGGGTAGTACATCTAAAAATAGGGCCCTGTATACATGGAAAATAGGAAAGTCAGAGGTGGTGGGAGGGTTGAGGTCTAGGACATTGCTAAGACAGGTTTAGGTGGGGTGCCGATGGTGGGAAAATAAGGTGCCCAAGTAGGCATGAAGCCTTGAGTCTTGTGAGTATTGGATGTCCAAAGCTTCAGGGCAGAGCCTGGCTACATGAGACAATTCTAACTTGCCTACTTTGCCATCATCCCAGGGGTCAGCTTTGCTCACCTTAACTCTCAGAGGACTCCCATGCACCCATTGGCACCAAGCGAAATCCCTTTTCATCTTTCCCAACATGTAAACTGATTCTTGGAATTCTGGTGAGAAAAGGAGAGGCCTCCCCCCTTTCACATGGGAGAACAAGGCCAAGTGGGAAGGAGCACAACCCAAGGCGCTGCTCTTTCAGATGCGCTTACCTGCCCACTCCCCTTCCCCCAACTGCGTTTTCACTGCACTCCCCCTCTGGGTGCTCCCCTGTTGTCCCAGATCCTGTACCCACCACATCTGGCCATGCTGGGCACTCACATACTCAGAGCTATCATAGGCCAAGCATCAAAAAAGAAAATATCACTTTCCACTCATTTCAGCCAAGGCAATTGAAAAATTTTAACTTTAAATTGTTTAACACAGCATGAAGGAAAAGAGACAAAATTGAAAAGCATAGAAGTGGGTGAGCTTACAAAGTGTGTGCCTGTCTGACAAACATTTTAGTTCTATTCACAGGCTGACTCAGGTTCAGGGGATGAGCCTGAGGCTGTTGGATACTTGATTAGGCTCTTGGCTTTTTAAAATAAACTAATTGGCACCAGTTGGCCTTGCCCTTTCAGAACTTGCCTGGAGCACAAGGGTGGGGGGCAGTCTCGGGTCCATCCTTGCTGCCTCAGGGCTGCACTAAAGTTTTGATCTCTTTTCTGCCCTGGCTCTGTCCACCGTATGGGGGCAACCCCACTCTTCCTGTCATTCCTCCTCAGAGTATTGTCTTCTGCCACGCTTCTCAACTCCCAACCAGAAGGCCTTTGTGACCTAGTCACAGTTGTTCAGCCCATGCCCCCGATCTGATTCTCTTGCTTCTGTTCAAGATTCTGATGTATGTTCAGCTTCCAGTCTTGAAGACTGACTCTACTGTCTTAAGAGTGCTGCACCCTCTTCTCGTGTCCTGGGTCCACATCTGAGCCTTGTGCCTCCGGTGGTTGTGAGGCGGACACCCTCAGTTCTTCCAGGACCCCATGCCTCTCAGACCAATGGGACCTTTTGCATCTTCTGGATTCCAGTCTGAAGGCACGCTCCAGTGCAGCCCTGAGGTCATTTGTAGAGTGGACATGAGCTGTACCTAAGCTTGCCCTCTGACACCTCCAGATTTTCCCTGAGTCCCCATTCACCTGTCCTGCTCTGGGGATAGGGCTGTCCAGACTCTTATTACTGCAGAGACACAATGTCAAATCTATGTATTCAATAATGGGATTTTCACCCAGATATAAAAAGATGTGAGACACTACCCAGCAAAAGTGTGGAAATGGGAGTTGGGTAACTTGGAAGCTTCAAACGAACACCCCTACCACACATCCACTGCGGTTCTCCAAGGAACCTAGCTTTCCCTAGAGCCCCGCCCCATCCGCTATAGAATATGGTTCCCAGTTTCTCTCTTGAAAGCTGGCCTATCTTTTATCCCTTTCCTCCTTTTTTAATAAGATAAATTTACTCTTTAAAAAACCATAGTGGAAAAATCAGATAAATGGTTGCTTCTAGCGTAAGAAATTTACTGGGAAGGGATACAAGGGAATTTCTAGAGAGATGAAAAATATTCTATGTTTTAATAGAGGTGTGAATTACAGGAAGTAAACATTTGCTAAAACTCACCAAATTATACACTTAAGATTCCTGCATTTCACTGTACACATATTTTGTCTCAAAAAAAAAAAAAGGGGGGGTGATACTTAACTTGAAGGATGAAAGGGAGCAACTCCAAGACCAAAGAAAAGAGTTACAAGCAGAAACTACAGCATGTGCAAGAACCTCTCAAGGCCTGTCTGAAACTCAGAAGGAGTGGGCCCTGAGTCTGAGGCTGAGAGTGGCATGAAGGCAGGTTGGGAAGTTTGACTGGGAAGCTGGAATTTTATTCAAGGTGCAATAGGAAGAAAACAGCAACAAATAGTGTTGATTTATCTATGCTGTGCACTCTTCTAGGTACTGGGTATAGAGTTGTGAACAAATCAGATAAATATCCCTGCCCTCATGCAGCTTACAATCTAGGGAGGGAGGTGAAATCAAATAAACCCAATAACAAAAAAAACGATATGGTATATTAGAAGGTGGTTAGTGCCATGGAGAGAAATATATGAGGAATGGAGGAAGAGAACACCAGAAGGGGCTTTGCAATTTTAAATAGAGTGATCAGAGAAAACCTCCCTGAGAAGTGTATCAAACACATGAAAGATGAAAGGGATCAAGTCATTCAAGTACATGGGGGAAGAGAATTTCAGGCAGGGAACATTAAGTACAAAGGCCCTGAGGAGGAAATATTCTTAATGCCCTAGCAGCCCATGTAGCTGGAGCAGAGAAATAGCAACGAGAATAGTGGGCGATGATAATAGAGAGGAAATGGAATCAGGTCTTGTAGAGCCTGGAAGACCATTGTAGGAGCTCGGGCTTTTATCTTGAAAAGATGAGGAGACGCTGAAAGATTTTGAGCAGAAGAATGAAATGACTCTTTTAAAAGAATCATCCTGGAAGCTATATAAACCATTGCTGCCAAGTTAATTCTGACTCAGAGCGACCGTATAGAACAGAGTAGGGATGCCTGGTAGATTCGAACTACTGACCCTTTGGTTAGCAGCCGAACCCTTAATCACTACACCACCAGGGTTTCCAGAGGCTACATAGGAAATGGATTTTAGGAGCAAGGGTAGAGTCGAAGACACTAGTTAAGAAGTTATTGCAATAATCCAGGAAAGAGATGATATTGGCTTGAGCCAGGGTGATGGCAGAGAAGGTGGAAAGAAGTGGTCAGGTTATGAAAAAATTTTGAAGTTAAAGCCAATAGGATTTCCTGATGGGTTGGATGTGGAATTTAAGAGAAGGTGAGACGAGGATGACATCTAGGTTATTAGTATGAGCATCTGGAGTGATGGAATTCCTGTTAACTGAGAAGGTGGAAACTGTGGGTGAGCATATTGGGGGAGGAAGAGGCATCAGAAGTTCAGTATTAGACATCTAGGTGGAGATGTTGAGCAATTAATTGCATATATAAATCTGCAATTTAGAAGAGAGGTTCAGGCTGGAGACAAAAACGTAGGGCTTCTCGGCAAATACTTGGTATTTAATGTCAGGGCTCTGGATGAGATTACTAGGAGGGTGAGTGTAGACAGGAGAAGGCCCAACAAGCAAGTAATGGGTTACTCCAACATCAAGAGATTGAGGCAGCAGAGAAGGAGAAAACCAGGAAAGTTGGGTCCAGGAAGCCAAGTGAAGAAAATATTTGAAGAAGGAAGGAGTGATGAACCGTGTTAAATGCTGATGATTAGTCAAGTAGGACGATGGCTGAGACTAGACTCTTGGGTTATCAACATTGACATTGGTGACATTGACTAGATCAGTTTGGGTGATGTGGTGAGAGAAAGCTGGGTTAGGGTGGAAGAGAATGGGAGGAAAGAATTGGAATATAGACAACTTTTTGAAGGAATTTTGTTGTAAAAACGGGCAGGGGAATTGGGGCAATAACTGGAAGGAGAAAAAGAGGGTTTTATAGACAGATGATACCAAACCAAACTCATTGTCATTGGGTCTATTCCAACTCATTATGATCCCAAAGTAGACTTGAATGCCATAAGGTTTTCTAGGCCAGGTCTTTCTCTCACGGCACCACTGGGTGAGTTCAAACTTTCAGCCTTTCAGTTGCAGTCAAGCACAAACCACCTGTGCCACCCAGGGACCTCACAGACAGATGCTACGTGGATAGATAGATAGATAAATTGATAGATAACTGGATTAGACAGATAGACAGATAGACAGACAGACAGACAGATGATAGATAGATAGATAGATAGATAGATAGATAGATAGATAGATAGATAGATAGATAGATAGATAGATAGATAGATAGACAGATAGATAGACAGATAGATAGATAATAAATAGATGATAGATTGATAGATTATTTGACAGATTGTTTGATAGATTGATAGATGATGGAAGAAATAGAGGCTGTTTGAACACTGGTAGTAATGATTTTATAGAGACCCTGAAGAGAAAATAAGAGTCTGCTGGAGCGATGTCCTTGAGTATGTTAGAGGTTATGGATTCACACAGGTGAAACAATAGCCTTAGGTAGAAGCATGTACAGGGAAGGAGCCAAAGCCGGTGCTGGCTGGTATGTGCTTGTGGAAGTTTTATTCTGATAGCTTCTGATTTTACAGGGCAGTGATAAGCTAGGTAATGGGCTGGGAGTGATGGTGGTAGGGTAGGTGCTGGTGGTTTGTGGAGAGAGAAGGTATGATGTCAGAGCAGGAGGGAGACTGACTGGATTAGGGAAATTGCCCAGAAGTGTTCACTGAGATTTATGGTCATCAATTAAAGTGAAACCAGTCAGTGTGGCTTTGGGACTTTCTCTAGGATCATTCAGCTGTGTGAAGAGATACAGGCTAGAGAAACATAGAATTAAAAATCTTGAATGAGTCAATAAAAAAGAATAATTTTTTTCCAGAGTTTTTGACGATTATTATGGAGAAAACAGAACCAAGAGTTTTAAAGCATGTATTTATCACTCAGAAACAGAGACATATTTAAATATATAGAAATATTTTAATATAGAAAATATATATTACATATAAATATAATATAAAATATATTTAATATCTATTTTATATATAATTGGAGTTAAAAAGCATGCATTTAACACTCAGCAATCAGAATTTAAAATATACTTCTAATATACTAATATATATGTGTTTGATATTTTATATAAAATATCAATTTATATTATAGCTATATATAATAAATATGCAAATATTAGATATATTTTAGATTTTAGATATAATATTAAATATTTTTATGCATTTAAAATATTTATTTAAAATTTTCTCTGTTATTGAGTGATAAACACATGCTTTGTAACAGGCTAGTTTTTTAAAAATTTTAATTGTGCTTTAGGTGAAAGTTTACAGAGCAAATTAGTTTCTCATTAAACACTACACATATTGTTTTGTGACATTGGTTGCCAATCCCACGACCTATCAACATTCTCCTCTTCTTGACCTTGGGTTCCAAATTTCCATTCATCCAGCATTCCTGTCCCTTCCTACCTTCTTGTCTTTGCCCCTGGGCTGGTGTGCCCATTTAGTCCCATATACGTGGTTGAATTATGTGTGTTATTGTTTGTTTTATAGGCCTGTATGATTTTTGGCTGAAAGGTGAATCTCAGGAGTGGCTTCAGTACTAAGTTAAAAGGGTGTCCAGGGGCCATAGTCTCAGAGTTTCTCCAGTCTCTGTCAGACCAGTAAGTCTGATCTTAAATTGTGAGTTAGAATTTTGTTCTACATTTTTCTCCAGTTCACCCTGGACCCTCTATTGTGATTCCTGTCAGAGTAGTTGGTGGTGGTAGCCAGGCCCCATCTAGTTGTGCTGGACTCAGTCTGTGAGAGGCCCTGTGGAGGCTGTGGTAGCTGTGGTTCGTTAGTCCTTTGGACTAATCTTTCCCTTGTGTCTTTGGTTTTCTTCATTCTCCCTTGCTCCAGAAGGAGAGGGACCAGTGGAGTATCTTGGCTGCTCACAAGATTTTAAGACCCCAAACGCTACTTGCTGTTCAATAAAGTAGGACGTAGAACATTCTCTTTAAAAGCTGTTGTTGTTAGTGCCATCAAGTCGGTTCCTACTCATAACAACTCTATGTACAACAGAATGAAACACTGCCTGGTCCTGTGCCATCCTCAAAATCCTTGTTATGCTTGGGCCCATTGTTGCAGCCACTGTGTCAATCCATCTTATTGAGGGTCTTCCTCTTGTTCGCTGGTCCTCTGCTTTACCAATCACTATGTCCTTCTCCAGGGACTGACCCCTCCTGAAAACATGTCCAAAGTATGTGAGACGAAGTCTCACCATGCTTGCTTCTAAAGACCATTCTGATTGTACTTCTCCCAAGGCAGATTTGTTTGTTCTTTTCATAGTCTATGATATTTTTTTTTTTTATGATATATTCAATATTCTTCACCAACACCACAATTCAAAGGTGTCAGTTATTCTTTGGTCTTCCTTATTCATCGTCCAGCTTTTGTATGTATATGAGGCAATTGAAAACACCGTAGTTTGGGTCAGGTGCACCTTAGTCTTCAAGGTGACATCCTTGCTGTTTTTCAAAAGAGGTCTTTTGCAGCACATTTGCCCAATACAATGTCTTTTGATTTCTTGATTTCCATGGGTGTTGATTGTGGATCTAAGTAAAATGAAATCCTTGACAACTTCAATCTTTTCTTTGTTTATCATGATGTTGCTCATTGGTCCCATTGTGAGGATTTTCATTTTCTTTATGTTGAGGTGCAATCCACACTGAAGGCTGTGGTCTTTGATCTTCATTAGTAAGTGCTTCAAGTCCTCTTCACTTTCAGCAATTAAGGTTGTGTCATCTACATAATGCAGGTTGTTAAGGAGTCTTGCTCCAATCCTGACGCCCATTCTTCTTCAAATAGCCCAGCCTCTCAGATTATTTGTTCAGCATACAGACTGAATAAGTATGGTGAAAGGATACAACCCTGACACACACCTTTCCTGACTTCAGACCACACGGTACCCCCTTGTCCTGTTCGAAAGACTGCCTCTTGATTTATGTACAGGTTCCTCATGAGCACAATTTAGTAGACTTTAATCCTTTGTCAAACATCAGATAATCTTAGGTGGATGGATTTACATCTGGGTTCTTCATTCTGTTCCACTGGTCACTGTTTCTGCTGTTGTATCAGTACCAGGCTGTTTTGGCTATGGTAGCTATACAGTATGTCAGGTAGTATGAGGTCTCCTACTTTGTTCTTCTTCTTCAGTAATGCTTTACTTATCCAGAACTTCTTTCCTCTCTATTTAAAGTTAAAGATTATTTTTTCCATCTTGTTAAAGAATGCCGTTGGTATTTGGATAAGGATTGCATTATATTTGAAGATTGCTTTGGATAGAACTGATATTTTCACAATGTTGAGCCTACCTGTCTTATTTATCTAGTGCTGCTATAACAGAAATACCACAAGTGGATGGCTTTAACAGGCAGAAATTTATTCTCTTACAGTTTAGTAGCCTAGAATTCCAAATTCAGGGTGCCAGCTCCAGGGGAAGACTTTCTCTGTTGGCTCTGCTGGAAGGTCCTTGTCATCAATTTTCACCTGGTCTAGGAGCTTCTCTGCACAGGAACTTGGGGTCCAATGATGAGCTCTGCTCCTGGCACTGCTTTCTTGGTGGTATGAGGCCCCCTTGTCTGTCTGCTCATTTTTATCTTTTATGTTTCAAAAGAGATTGACTCAAGATACCTGATCTTGGAGACTTCTGGCCAACATGGCACCATAGACAGAGGCACCATGCCATCCTTCCACAACAAAGATCCAAAAAACTAAGTAAAACAGAGACAAACATCATTCCTGGAACCCAAATTGTCAAATGAAGAGATAAAGAACTCAGCCAAACACTGAATGGAATAAGTAACTAACAGAGGACAGAAAGTGAGGAGAGATACATGTGGAGGTCCCTTATCAGCTAACACAGCATGGATTTGCCATCTTGGACTCCTGTCTGGGACTGGTGGACAGAGAGTATGGGAAAGCAGCTCCACAGAGCTGGAGACAGACACCCAGTAACCAGCAATACATGCTTTCCCATCCCCCATCCTCTCCCTGCTGCTCTGCCTCCGAGCTTCCTGGCTGGCTGCAGTGGCTCAGCTGGCTGGGAAGTGCAGAGTCAGTGCTGCCTGGATTCACCGCCCTCACATCACAGATTGGTGGACAGGGAGTATGGGGAAACAGCTTCTTGGAGTTCCCAGCAGGAGACAGAGCACCCACTAATGAGTGATATACACTTTCCTGATCCCTACCCTTCTTCCCTCTTTGGCCTCCCCTGCTTCCCACCAGCCACAATCTCTTGTCCAGGTGGCAACTGCTTCTACCCCGGGTCACTTGGATTTGCCCTGCACTGTTCCTGAGCTGGTGTTGCTTCTTTCTGTTTCTTCTGGCTTCTTCCGAGCCTTCCACCACCTCCCCCTCCTTTCTTTCAAACATCTCGCTCTGTGTGCCATCTTTGCTTCTCCTTTAAAGGCTGGGAAGCCCTGCTTGACTGAGGAACCACTCACCGAGCCCACAACACCACACTGGTGGGATCCCTGGGGCTTTTTTCTCCCCTTGTTTTCTTTTGTTTTGCTTTGTTCTGTTTTCTTCCTCTGTTCACATTTGGGAGCCCCTTCTAGCTGGCTGCATTGCACAGCTTAGGAGCCACTCCCCCAATCTGTGCAGCCGTGTAAATGGGATCCCTGGAAGCATTTCTTTTTTTCGTTCTGTCTTTTTCTCTTTTTCCCTTTCTGTCTTTCTTCATTTCTCAGTCCTCATCTGTCTATGCTTACCTTCTTTCCCTGTCTCCTAAATACGTGGTGCTGTGTGACATCTATACCCCCCCTAGCCAAGCCATATGGAGCAGCCTGGGAGCCACTTCCCTGGTATTCACGGCCACTCCAGTGGGATCACTGGGGGCTTTTCTTTTCCAAATTTTTATCCAGTTATTTTCTTTCTTTTTCCATTTTTTCTTTTATTTTCTTTTTGCTTTTCTCCATTTCTGGGTTTCTCATCTTTTCTCCAATGGCAAGCTCCCTTAGCACACTTTTTTTTCTCCCTTTGCTTCTTTGTTTTTGGCTCCTGTTTCTCCTCTTTCACATACTCATATTGACGCCACACATCACAACCTCCCCCTTCTTTCCCGCCTTCCCGCACAATGCCCTGAACATCACACTACTGAAAAGCACAGGCATGGCCTACCAGAACCTACCTGGCACTGATTCCTAGCCCACCTTGCCAGCCCTTGTACATGCCACAAACAACCCATCCCAGCATTTCCCCTTCAGCTGGATCTGCCCTGTTGCACCATACCTGATCGACTTATCCTGCCCACGAACAAGGAAGTGAAAAGTATCATGACTACAGATGAGCAAACAACAAAGAATGCACAGCCCATGTGCTCAGACTTAGCCAAATAAAACAAAAAAGCTGGATGAAACAAACAAATCTACAATCAAGAAATGAAGAAAATAATTATTAAATGTCCCGAAGAAAGCAGATACACACGCGCACAAGCGCACACACACACGTATATATATATGTATAAAAGGACAGGATGGTTCCACTAGGCATCCAAAATAAAACACCAGATGACTTTTCAGTAGAAGTAAAGACACTAGAGCTACCTGACAGGGAATTCAAATCTCTAATATTCAGAGCTATCCAAGAGTTGAAGCAAAAAACAGACAAAAATGAGGAAAAAATAGACAAATTCATGAAAAAGGCAGACAAATTCATGGAAAATACAGACAAAAAAATGGAACAATTCAGGAAAATAATTCAGGAACAAAATGTCAAAATAAATTCATAACTAGAAATCATACAAAAACAGCATCTAGAAATCCAAAAGATAAACAACAAGATTTCAGAAATGGACAGTGTCATAAAAGAGCTGAGGAGCAGGTTTGAAATGATGGAAGACAGGATCAATGAAATTGAAGACAAACACTTGAATACAACTCTGAGGAAAAATCAGAAAAAAGAATAAAGAAAGATGAAGAAACCCTGAGTATTACATGGGATGCAATCAAAAGCAAAAATTTGCAAGTGATCAGAGTTCCAGAACAGGGAGACAAAATAGAAAACACAGAGAGGATCACTGAAGAATTGCTGACAGAAAACTCTCCTAATATCATGAATCATGAAAATCTGACCATTCGAGAAGCTCAATGAACCCCATATGATAGACCACAAGAGAAAAACACCAAGGCATATAATTATACTCACTAAAACAAAAAAGACCAGTGCCAAAGACAAAGAAAAAATCCTGAGGGCAGCTGGAGAAAAACAAAAAGTCACATACAGAGCAGAAACAACAAGACTAAGCTCTGATTATTCAGTAGAAACCATGCAGGCAAGAAGGCAATGGGATAATACATACAAAGTCTTGAAAGAAAAAAATTGCCAACCACGAACAATATATCCTGCAAAACTTCCATTCAAATATGATGGTGAAATTAGGACATTTCTAGATAAACACAAATTAAGGTAATATGCTAAAACCAAACCAAATCTACAAGAATTATTACAGAGAATCCTTCAGTCTGAGAACAAACAACATCAGACCACAGCCTAAATCTAGGAGGCCAGATTGTACCAGCCAGATACCAATGTAGGAAATGAACTCTCAAGGACTATCCAAAACCAAAAGGATTGCAATAGGGAACCATAGAGGTTAATCTGTAAATGAAAACAATGTCAGAACAATAAAAGAGTGAATAAATGGTGTAAGCATAGAACTTTCTAATAGAAAAGCAAGGCAATACTAAGTAATAATAGACTGGCTTGAACCTAGGTTCAAATTTCAAGGTAACTACAAAGAAAGTTAACCTACTCATCAAAATAAAGAAGAAAAACATAAAGTCTCAATAAAATTAAAGTCTACAAAAACAAAAGAAATACACAAATAAAATGAACTCAGCACAGAAGGGCAAGAGGAACAAAAGAAAGGTTAGGACCACACCCACACAAAAAAAGCACTGCAAAATAACAGCAATAAACTCACACCTATCAATAATTACACTGAATGTAAATGGCCTAAATGCACCCCTAAAGATACATAGAGTGACAGAATAGATTTAAAAAAAAAAAAACCAAAAAACCAGGATTCATCAATATGCTGTCTATAAGAGATGCACCTTACAAAGACAATAATTTATTAAAAATCAAAGGATGGTAAAAAATATATCAAGCAAATAATTACCAAAAAAGAACAGGAGTAACAATACTAATCTCAGATAAAAGAGACTTTAAAACAAAATCCACCATAAAAGACAAAGAAGGGCACTATAAAATGATTAAAGGAACAATCCGTCATGAAAACTTAACCATAATAAACATCTACGCACCAATTGACAGGGTTCCAAAATACATAAAAGAAACTCTAACAGCACTGAAATGAGAAATTGACGGTTCCACAATAATAGTAGGAGACTTCAACACACCACTCTTGGTAAAGGACAGAACACCTAGAAAGAAACTCAACAAAGATACAGTAGAGCTAAAGGGCACAATCAGCCAACTTGACCTCATAGACATATATAGAACACTCCACCCAACAGCTGCAAACTATACATTCTTTTCCAAAGCTCGTGGAACGTTCTCCAGGACAGACCACATCTTAGGCCACAGAGCAACCCTCAACAATATCCAAAACATTGAGATAATACAAAGTATCTTCTCTGACCACAACTACATCAAAGTATAAACAACAGGAAGAATAAGGAAAAAAAGTCAATTACATGGAAACTGAATAACACCCTGCTTAAAAACCACTGAGTAATAGAAGAAATCAGAGATGGAATTAAAAAATTCCTAGAATCAAACAAGAATGAAAACACATCATACCACAACCTTTGGGACACAGCAAAGGCAGTCTTCAGAGGTCAATTTATAGAGATAGATGCACATGTCGAAAAAGAAGAAAGGGGACAAAATCAAAACATTAGCTACACAACTTGAATAAATAGAAGAAGAGCAAAAACCCACAGCCACCAGGAGAAAGGAAATAATAAAGATTAGAGCAGAAATAAATGAAATAGAGAAGAGAAAAACAATAGAAAGAATCAACAAAGCCAAAAATTGGTTCTTTGAAAGGATCAACGAAATCGACAAACCACTGGCCAAATTGGCAAAAGAAAAATATGAGAGGACTCAAATAAGAAATGAAATGGAGGACATTACAACAGACTCAACTGAAATAAAAAGGATCATAACAGATTGTTATGAAAACCTATACTCCAACAAATTTGAAAACCTAAAGGAAATGGACAAATTCCTAGAAACACACTATATACTCAGACTAACACAAATGATGTTGAAAATCTGAACAGACCCATAACAAGAGAAGAGATGGAAAAGGTAATAATAATAATAATAATAAATACTCCCAACAACAACAACAAAAAGCCCTGGCTCAGATGGCTTTACTGGAGAATTCTGCCAAACATTCTGAGAAGAGCTTAAACTAGTAGTACTCAAACTATTTCAGAGCATAGAAAAGGAAGTGATACTTCTGATTTCATTCTATGAAGCCAGCAGAATTCTGATAACAAAACCAGGCAAAGGCACCATAAAAAAAGAAAATTGTAGACCAATATCTCTCACGAATATAGATGCAAAAATTCTCAACAAAATTCTAGCCAAGAGAATTCAGCATCATATCAAAAAAATAATACACCATGACCAAGTAGGATTCACACCAGGTATGCAAGGATGGTTCAACATTAGAAAACCAATCAACATAATCCAAGACATAAGTAAAAGGAAAGAAAAGAATCATATGATCATCTCCATCGATGCAGAAAATGCGTTCAACAAAGTCCAAAACCCATTCTTGATAAAAACTCTCAATAAAATAAGTATAGAAGGGAAATTTCTGGACGTAATAAAGGGCATCTATGCAAAACCAATGGCCAACATTATTCTTAATAGAGAGAGGCTGAAAACATTCCCCTTGAGGACAGGAACGAAACAAGGATGCTGTTTATCACAGCTCCTATTTAACATTGTGCTGGGAGTCCTAACTAGAGCTATAAGGCCAGAAACCGAAATAAAGGGCATCCAAATTGGTAATGAAGATGTTTAACTGTCCCTATTTGTGGATGACATATTATACACACAAAACCAAGAAGATTCCACAAGAAAACTGCTAGAACTAATAGAAAGATTCAGCAGACTAGCAGGATAGAAGATAAACATACAAATACCAGTTGGATTCCTGTACACCAATAAAGAGAACAATGAAAAGGAAATTAGGAAAACAATGCCATTTATTATACCCCCCCCCAAAAATACTTGGGAATAAACTTAATCAGTGATGTAAAAGGCCCATACAAAGAAAACTACAAAATACTGCTGCAAGAAACCAAAAGAGATCTACATAAATGGAAAAACATACCATGCTCATGAATAGATTCGATCAACATTGTGAAAATGACAATTCTACCCAAAGTGATTTACAAATACAATGCACTCCCAATACAAATACCAACAACATTCTTTAAAGAGGTGGAAAAACTTATCATTAACTTTATACAGAAAGGGAAGAAGCCCCAGATAAGTAAAGCAGTGTAGAAGAAGAATAAAGTAGGAGGACTCACACTATATGACCTCAGAAGCTACTGTACAGCAATGGTACTCAAAACAGCCTGGTACTTGTACAGTGACAGATACATCAGCCAATGGAACAGAATTCAGAACCCAGATATAAATCCATCCACCTATGGTCATCTGATCTTTGACAAGGTTCTAAAGTCCGTTAAATGGTGGAAAGACAGTCTTTTTAACAAATGGTGCTGGGAAAACTGGATGTCCATCTGGAAAAAAAAAAGAAACAGGACTCGTACCTCACACCATATATAAAAACTAACTAAAAATGGATTCAAAGACCTAAATATAAAGCCCAAAATGGTGAAGTTCATAGAATAAAAAATAGGATCAATGCTAGAGGCCCTAATACACAGCATTAACAGGATACAAACCAAAACCAACAGCACCTAAGCTCCAGAGCATAAACTAGATAACTGGGTTCTTCTAAAAATTAAACACTTATGCTCATCCAAAGACTTCACCAAAAGAGTAAAAAGAGAACCCACAGACTTGGAAAAATATTTCTGGCTGTTACAAATCAGGCAAAAGTCTAATCTCTAAAGTCAACAAGAAACTCCAATACCTCTATAACAAAAAGACACATAATCCAATTACAAAATGGGCGAAGGAAATGAACAGACACTTCACCAAAGAAGACTTTCAAGCAGCCAACAGACACATGAGGAAACGGTCACAATTTCTAGCCATTAAAGAAATGCAAATGAAAACGACAATGAGATACTATCTCACCCTGGAATTACTAGCATGAATCAATAAAACAGGAAATAATAAATTTGGAGAGGCTGCGGAGTGATGGGAACTCTTATACACGGCTGGTGGGAATGCAAAATGATACAAGTTTGGAAAATGATATGGCTCTTCCTTAGAAAGCTAGAAATAGAAACACCATATGATTCAGCAATTTCACTCCTAGGAATATATCCTAGAGAAGTAAGAGTCATCACATGAAGAGACGTATGCATACCTATGCCCCTTGCGGTATTGTTCACAATAGCAAAAAGATGGAAACAACCTAGATGCCCATCAACAGATAAATGAATAAACAAACGTGGTACATACACACAACGGAATATTACCCAATGATAAAGAACAACGATGAATCTCTGAAGCATCTTATAACATGACTGAATCTGGAGGGCGTTATGCTGAGTGAAATAAGTCAATCACAAAAGGACAAATATTGTATGAGACCACTACCGTAAAAACTCATGAAAAGGTTTACATACAAAAAGAAACAATCTTTTCTTTTTAATTTTTATTGTGCTTTAAGTGAAAGTTTACAAATCAAGTCAGTCTCTCACACAAAAACTTATATACACCTTGCTACATACTCCCAATTGCTCTCCCCCTAATGAGACAGCCCGCTCCCTCCCTCCATTCTCTCTTTTCATGTCCATTTTGCCAGCTTCTAACCCCCTCTGCCCTCTCATCTCCCCTCCAGGCAGGAGATGTCAACATAATCTCAAGTGTGCACCTAATCGAAGAAGCTCACTCCTTACCAGCATCCCTCTCCATCCCACTGTCCAGTCCAATCTCTGTCTGAAGAGTTGGCTTTGGGAATCTGTCCTGGGCCAACAGAAGGTCTGGGGGCCATGACCACTGGGGTCCTTCTAGTCTCAGTCAGACCGTTAAGTCTGGTCTTTTTATGAGAATTTGGGGTCTGCATCCCACTGCTCTCCTGCTCCCTCAGGGGTTCTCTGTTGTATTCTCTGTCCGGGCAGTCATCGGTTTAAGCCAGGCACCATCTAGCTCTTCTGATCTCAGGCTGCTGTAATCTCTGGTTTATGTGGCCCTTTCTGTCTCTTGGGCTCGTAATTACCTTGTGTCCTTGGTGTTCTTCATTCTCCTTTGATCCAGGTGGGTTGAGACCAATTGATGCATCTTAGATGGCTGCTTGCTAGAGTTTAAGACTCCAGATGTCACTCTTCAAAGTGGGATGCATAATGTTTTCTTAATAGATTTTATTATGCCGATTGACTTAGATGTCCCCTGAAACCATGGTCCCCAGACCCCTGCCCCTACTATACTGGTCTTCGAAGCATTCAGTTCATTCAGGAAACTGCTTTTGGTTTAGTCCAATTGTGCTGACCTCCCCTGTATTGTGTGCTGTCTTTCCCTTCACCTAAAGTAGTTCTTATCTATTATCTAATTAGGGAATGCCCCTCTCCCACCCTCTCTCCCTCCCCCCTCTCGTAACCACAAAAGAATGTTTTCTTCTCAGTTGAAACTATTTCTCAAGTTCTTATAATAGTGGTCTTATACAATATTTGTCCTTTTGCAACTGACTAATTTCACTCAGCATAATACCTTCTAGGTTCCTCCATGTTGTGAAATGTTTCACAGATTCCTCACTGTTCTTTATCGATGCGTAGTATTCCATTGTGTGACTATACAATAATTTATTTATCCATTTATCTGTTGATGGGCACCTTGGTTGGTTCTATCTTTTTGCTATTGTAAACAGTGCTGCAATAAACATGGGTGTGTATGTATCTGTTCATGTAAAGGCTCTTTTTTCTCTAGGATATATTCCAAGGTGCGGGATAGCTGCATCGCATGGTGATTCTATATCTTTCTTTTTAAAGAAGCGCCAAGTCGATTTCCAAAGTGATTTTACCATTTTACATTCCCACCAGCAGTGTATAAGTGTTCCAATCTCTCCACAACCTCGCCAACATTTATTGTTTTGTGTTTTTTGGATTAATGCCAGTGTTGTTGGAGTGAGATGGAATCTCACTGTAGTTTTGATTTGCATTTCTCTAATGGCTAATGATCGTGAACGTTTCCTCGTATATCTGTTAGCTACCTGAATGTCTTCTTTAGTGAAGCGTCTCTTCATATCTTTTGCCCATTTTTTAATTGGGTCTTTTTGTAGTTGAATTTTTGCAGTATCATGTAGATTTTAGAGATCAGGCACTGATCGGAAATGTCATAGCTAAAAACTTTTCCCCAGTCTGTAAGTAATCTTGTTATTCTTTTGGTGAAGTCTTTGGATGAGCATAGGTGTTTGATTTTTAGGAGCTCCCAGGTGGCACACCCACCCAGTTATCTAGTTTGTCTTCCTCATTGTTAGTAATGTTTTATATGCTGTTTATGCCATGTATTAGGGCTCCTAACATTGTCCCTATTTTTTCTTCCATGATCTTTATCATCTTAGGTTTTATATTTAGGTCTTTGATCCATTTTGAGCTCATTTTTGTGCATGGTGAGAGGTATGGGTCTTGATTCTTTTTTTTTTTTTTTGCAGATGGATATCCAGTTATGCCAGCACCGTTTGTTATAGAGACTGTCTTTTCCCCATTTGACTGTTTGGGGGCCTTTGTCAAATATCAACTGCTCATATGTGGATGGATTTATATCTGGCTTCTCAATTTTGTTCCATTGGTCTATGTATCTGTTGTTGTACCAGTACTAGTCTCTTTTGACTAGTGTGGCAGTATAATAGCAAGGCCTCCCACTTTGTTCCTCTTTTTCAGTAATGCTTTACTTATCCAGGGCTTCTTTCCCTTCCATATGAAGCAGATGATTTGTTTCTCCATTTCGTTAAAGAATGTCGTTGGAATTTGGATCCCAATTGCATTAAATTATAGATTGCTTTTGTAGAATAGACATTTTTATAATGTTAAGTCTTCCCATCCATGAGCAAGGTATGTTTTTCCACTTATGTAGGTCTCTTTTGGTTTCTTGCAATAGTGTTTTGTAATTTTCTTTGTAAAGGTGTTTTACATCCTTGGTTAGATTTATTCCTAAGTATTTTATCTTCTCGGGGGTACTGTAAATGGTATTGATTTGGTGATTTCCTCTTCGATGTTCTTTTTGTTGGTGCAGAGGAATCCAACAGATTTTTGTATGTTTACCTTGTATCCCGATACTCTGCAGAACTCTTCTATTAGTTTCAGTAGTTTTGTTGAGGATTCCTTAGGGTTTTCTGTCTATAAGATCATGTGATCTACAAATAGAGATGCTTTTACTTTTTCCTTGCCAATCTGGATGCCATTTATTTCTTTATCTAGCCTAATTGCTGTGGCTAGGACCTCCAGCACAATGTTGAATAAGAGCGGTGATAAAAGGCATCTTTGTCTTTTTCCCGATCTCAAGGGGAATGCTTTCAGTCTCTCTCCATTTAGGATGATGTTGGCTATTGGCTTTGTATAAATGCCCTTTATTTTTTTAAGGAATTTTCCTTCTCTTCCTATTTTGCTGAGAGTTTTTATCATGAATGGGTGTTAAACTTTGTCAAATGCCTTTTCTGCATCAATTGATAAAACCATGTGATTCTTGTAGATTACGTTAATTATTTTTCTAATGTTGATCCATCCTTGCATACCTGGTATGAATCCCACTTGGTCATGGTGAATTATTTTTTTGATATGTTGTTGAATTCTATTGGCTAGAATTTTGTTGAGAATTTTTGCACCTAAATTCATGAAGGAGGTAGGTCTGTAATTTTCTTTTTTTGTAGTGTCTTTACTTTTTTTTTTTTTTTTACTTGGTTTTGGTATCAGGGATATGGTGGCTTCATAGAATGAGTTTGGGAGTATTCCGTCCTTTTCTATGCTCTGAAATACCTTTAGTAGTAGTTGTGTTAACTCTTCTCTGAAAGTTTGGTAGAAATCTGCAGTGAAGCCGTCGGGACCAGGGCTTTTTTTTTTTTGTTGGGAGTTTTTTGATTACCTTTTCAATTTCTTCTTTTGTTATGGGTCTATTTAGTTGTTCTACCTCTGTTTGTGTTAGTTTAGGTAGGTAGTGTGTTTCTAGGAATTCATCCATTTCTTCCAGGTTTTCAAATTTCTAGGAGTACAATTTTTCATAGTAATTTGATATGATTCTTTTAATTTCAGTTGGGTCTGTTGTAATATTGCCCATCTTATTTCTTATTCAGGTTATTTGCTTCCCCTCCTGTTTTTCTTTTGTCAGTTTGGCCAATGATTTATCAATTTTGTTGATTTTTTCAAAAAACCAGTTTTTGGTCTTGTTAATTCTTTCAATTGTTTTTCTGTTTTCTATTTCATTTAGTTCTGGTCTAATTTTTATTATTCGTTTTCTTCTGGTGCATGAAGGTTTCTTTTGTTGCTTTCTTTCTTTTTGTTCAAGTTGTAAGGATAATTCTTTGGTTTTGGCCTTTTCTTCTTTTTGGATGTGTGCATTTATTGATATAAATTGACCTCTGAGCGCTGCTTTCACTGTGTTCCAAAGGTTCTGATAGGAAGTGTCTTCATTCTCATTGGATTCTCTGAATTTCTTTATTCCATCCTTAATGTCTTCTATAATCGAGTCTTTTTTGAGCAGGGTATTGTTCAGTGTTCAAGTATTTGAGGTCTTTTCCCTGCTTTTTCTGTTACTGATTCCCACTTTTATGGTCTTATGGTCAGTGAAGATGCTTTGTAAGATTTTGATGTTTTGCATTCTGCTAAGGCTTGCTTTATGACCTAATATGTGATCTATTCTAGAGAATGTTCCATGTGCACTAGAAAGGAAAGTATACTTGGTTGCTGTTGGGTGGTGTGTTCTGTGTATGTCTGTGAGGTCAAGTTGGTTTATTGTGGCATGTAGATCTTCCGTGTCTTTATTGAGCTTCTTTCTTGATGTCTTGTCCTTCCCGAAAGTGGTGTTTTGACGTCTCCTTCTATTATTGTGGAGTTGTCTATCTCACTTTCCAATGCTGATAGAGTTTATGTATCTTGCAGCTCTGTCATTGGGTGCATAAATATTTGATATGGTTATATCTTCCTGGTGTACTGTCCCTTTAATCATTATATAGTGTCCTTCCTTATCCTTTCTGATGGATTTAACTTTAAAGTCTATTTTGTCAGAAATTAATATTGCCACTCCTGCTCTTTTTTATTGTTGCTTGCTTGATATATTTTTTTCTATCCTTTAAGTTTTAGTTTGTTTGTATCTCTATGTCTAAGGTGTGTCTCTTGTGGGCAGCATATAGACAGATCGTGTTTTTTAATGCATTCTGCCACTCTTTGTCTCTTTATTGATGCATTTAGTCCATTTACATTCACCGCAATTATGGGTAGGTATGAATTCAGTGCTCTTTTTGATGTCTTTTTTTGTGTGCTGTTAGCAGTTTCTTTTTCCCACTTAATTTTATGAGCTGAGTAGATTATCTTTATATATTGTCCTTTCCTCATATTCATTGTTGTTTTGTTTCTGCTGATTATTTTTTTCTTGTTTTTATTTTGCTGGGTAGGATAGTTTGTCTTCTTTGTGGTTACCTTATTCTTTACCCCTATTTTTCTAAATTTAAAGCTTTTATTTCTTTGTATCGCCTTATCTTACTCTCCATATGGAAGATCTATGACTACATTTCTTAGTCCCTCTTTAGTGTTTTAATGTTGTCTTCTTTTACATAATAACATCACTGTTACCCTGTTTTGAGCGCTTTTTTTTTAATCTTGCCTTTTTTTTTTTAATTTCCCTGTCTGGGTTGACTTCTGATTGCTCTGCCCAGTGTTCTAGTCTTGAATTGATACCTGATATTATTGATTTTTTATCCAAAGAACTCCCTTTAGTATTTCTCGTAGTTTTGGTTTGGTTTTTATGAATTCCCTGAACTTCTGTTTATCTGGAAATGTCCTAATTTCACCTTCATACTTAAGAGACAGTTTTGCTGGATATATGATTCTTGGTTGACAATTTTTTTCCTTCAGTTTTTTAAAATATGTCATCCCATTGCCTTCTTGCCTGCATGGTTTCTGCTGAATAGTCTGAGCTTATTCTTATTGGCTATCCTTTGTAGGTGACTTTTCGTTTATCCCTAGCTGCTCTTCAGATTCTTTATCTCTGGTTTTGGCAAGTTTGATTATAATATGTCTTGGTGATTTTCTTTTAACATCTACCTTACGTGGCGTTCGATGAGCATCTTGGATAGATATCTTCTCATCTTTCATGATGTCAGGGAAGTTTTCTGCCTACAAATCTTCAACAATTCTCTCTGTATTTTCTGTTATCCCTCCCTGTTCTGGTACTCCAGTCACTCATAGGTTATTGCTCTTGATAGAGTCCTACATGATTCTTAAGGTTTCTTCATTTTTTAAAATTCTTTTATCTGATTTTTCTTCAAGTATATTAGTGCCAAGTGATTTATCTTCAAGTTCAGAAATTCTGCTTTCCACTTGCTCGATTCTGCTCGTCTGACTTTTTATTGAGTTGCCTACTTCTGTAATTTTATTGTTAATCTCCTGAATTTCTGATTGCTCTCTGTCTATAGATTTTTCCAGCCAATTAAATTTTTCATTTATGTTCCTTAATAATCTTTTTAGTTTCTTCAATCTCTCTGTGTGTTCCTTGACTTGTTCTGCATATTGCCTCATATCCTTCCTGATGTCTTAAAGGATTCTATATATTAATCTTTTGTATTCTGCCTCTGGTAATTCCAGGAAGGCACTTTTATCTAGAAGAATCCTTGATTCTTTGTTTTGAGAGCTTGTTGAGGTGATCATGGTCTGTTTCCTTATGTGACTTGATATTGACTGTTGTCTCCAAGCCACCTATAAGTTATTGTATTAATTAATTTTATTCTTGCTTACTGTGTTGTGGCTTCTTGCTATGTTTTGTTTTGATATGCCCAAATGGGTTTCTTGAGTGAGATAGCTTGATTATTTTCACCTTTGGAGCTCTGTCCCCAGATGGCTAGAGATATTATCAGATATATCAGTCCAGGAGTCCAATCATTTTTCTTGTATGAATTCAGCACAGGTGTCCAGGAAGCTGATCATCAAGTGTGTGGTACAGGCTCTGTCCTACAGTCTTAGAGGGGCAGGGGTGATTGATGTAGGTACCGGCATCTGGTTACAGCAAGGGGTCACACTCTGAACAAGGCAGGGGTCTGAGAATCATCCCCCACATGTCTCTGAGGAAAGCATGTTCCTGATCCCTAGAGGGTACAGGTGGGTGGGTTCTGCAGATGGACCATGGAGACCCAATATTTTTGGTCATAAGGACTGCGAGGTACCAGTTATCCTTGTACCCCTGTCATGGCTGGCTGGGTGGCCTGAGTACAGCTACCAGTCTTTAGGCCCCTGATGTGGGTAGGTAAGGACCCTGTTAATAAGCAAAGCAATATAAAACATTGAACACCCACCTTTCCACCACAGAGCTGAAATGGTTGGAGTCTGCCAACAGGGCCTATTCTCCTGAAATAAGCCCACACAGGTCCATGCAGAGGGGAAAGGCATTCAAAGTCCATGGACTGTTTATGTCTGGACAGGAGCCGCTTCTGTCCTGAGCTCCCCTGGGTTAGCGAAGCTGGAAAATTATATTTTCCCCCAGTTGCAAATTTTTTCCTTCTCCAAAGCCGGGAGTATGGCTCTAGGTGCTCAACAGGGCCTATCTCAGGCCTAGGGAATTCAGCTACTGAAGCTGGCTTGTGGGTGTGGGGGGGTGGGGCGGGGGTGTGCGTTAAAATATACACAAGTACTTAGCTTTTGCCGAGAGTGCCATTCTTCTCTGGTTCCGGAGGCGTGAGTCTGTTGTGTGGGTGGCTGCTTTTCCCTGAGGAAACTGCGGCCAAACGCTAGTTCCAGTCTGCCGCTGCTGCTCCAGGAATGGTGCCTGAGGGCTCCCCGCAATTCAGGTCAGGTAACTCCTCTCCACTTCAGAATCGTCTCTTCCTCCCCCGCCCCTCTCTTTGTTTTCTAAGCTTGCCTTTGATGCTCAGGGCTCCTAGCTTTTTATAAATGTACTCTTTTCACTTGTTTTTTCAGGTCTTTGTTTTAAAGAGGGCTTGCCGGAAGGGTCTGTCTATTCTGCCATCTTGGCTCCACTTCAGGAAACAATCTTTGATGGTTATGAGGGAGGGGAGGCGTGGGGATAAGAGAACACTTAATAGGCAATAGATAAGTGGAAACTTTGGTGAAGGGTAGGACAGTACACAGTACTGGGGAAGCCAGCTCATCGTGTACAAGGCAAGGTTGTGGTAGCTCCCTAGACACATCCAAACTCTCTGAGGGACTGAATTGCTGGGCTGAGGGCTGTGGGGACAATAGTCTTGGGGAACATCTAGCTCAAATGGCATAATATGGTTTATAAAGAAAATGTTCTACATTCTACTTTGGTGAGTAGCGTCTGGGGCCTTAAAAGTCTCTGGGCGGCCATCTGGGATACTCCACTGGTCTCACCCCTTCTGGAGCAAGGGAGAATAAAGAAAACTAAAGATAAAAGGGAAAGATTAGTCCAAAGGACAAATGGACCACAACTGCCACGACCTCCACCAGACAGAGTCCAGTACAGCCAGGTGGTGCCCAGCTACCACCGCTGACTGCTCTGATAGGGATCATAATAGAGGGTCCTGGCCAGAGCTGGAGAAAAATGTAGAACAAAATTCTAACTCAAAAAGAAAGATCAGGGGAGGGCGGAGCCAAGATGGCGGACTAGGCAGACGCTACCTCGGATCCCTCTTACAACAAAGACACGGAAAAACAAGTGAATCGATCACATACATAACAATCTACGAACCCTGAACAACAAACACAGATTTAGAGACGGAGAATGAACTAATACGGGGAAGCAGCGATTGTTTTCAGAGCCTGGAGTCAGCGTACCAGTCAGGTACCGCACAAGAACAGAGAGCTGCTCCACACCCCTGAACTAACCCCGGGAGGGAGACCAGCCAGTTCCGCGGGCGGCGTGGTATGCAGCCGGTAGGAGAAGTCCCCGGGAGGCAGTGACTGGTCTCGGAGCAGGAAGAGCAGCGTCCGAGCCGGGGAACCGTCCCGCAGGGATGTGGACTGGACGCAGGTACGGCATAAACACGGAGAGTTGCTCCACCCCCCTGAACTAACCCCGGGAAGGGGACCAGCCGGGTCGCGCGGGCGGCATGGGACGCAGCCGGTAGGAGAAGTCCCCGGGAGGCAGCGACTGGAATTGGAGTGGGGAGAACAGCTTCCCAACCGGGACACTCGGTCACGGCACAAGCACGGGGAGCTGCTCCACCCATCTGAACTAACCCCGGGAGGAGGCCCAACTGGCTCTCGGATGCGGCACGGCCACGCAGCTGGAGGGACGAGAAGTCCCCGGGAGGCAAGACTGATTTTGGAGTCGAGAGTGCACCGTCCCAGTAGGGGAGCCTTGACGCTGGGCGTGGGGCTGGAAGCAGAGGATCTGACCATGACTCCAGCGGGCCAGACCCCCCGGGGGCAATCTCCACACAGCCAGCACACATAGGTGACGCGCCCCACGGGAATCTCAGATATAATAGTCATTCCAAGCAAGACAAGCAACTCTGGCTATATTCTGAGGTGCTACTCTCCTATCTCTCTGTTCCCTCCCCCACCCTCCCCAGGCGGCTTCATTAACATCTGAATAGCCTGAGCCAGAGGGAGAACTCTGATAGGGATCTGACTGCAGTTTTTTTTAGCTGATTTTCTGGAAAAACTAGTTTCCCAGTGATGGCTCGGAGACAACAATCCATATCAAACCACTTAAAGAAGCAGACCGTGACAGCTTCTCCAACCCCCCAAACAAAAGAATCAAAATCTTTCCTAAATGAAGATACAATCTTGGAATTATCAGATACAGAATATAAAAAACTAATTTACAGAATGCTTAATGATATCACAAATGAAATTAGGATAACTGCAGAAAAAGCCAAGGAACACACTGATAAAACTGTTGAAGAACTCAAAAAGATTATTCAAGAACATACTGGAAAAATTAATAAGTTGCAAGAATCCATAGAGAGACAACATGTAGAAATCCAAAAGATTAACAATAAAATAACAGAATCAGACACCGCACTAGGAAGTCAGAGGAGCAGACTCAAGCAATTAGAATGCAGACTGGGACATCTGGAGGACCAGGGAATCAACACCAACATAGCTGAAAAAAAATCAGATAAAAGAATTTGAAAAAATGAAGAAACCCTAAGAATTATGTGGGACTCTATCAAGAAGGATAACCTGCGGGTGATTGGAGTCCCAGAACAGGGAGGGAGGACAGAAAACACAGAGAAAATAGTTGAAGAACTCCTGACAGAAAACTTCCCTGACATCATGAAAGACGAAAGGATATCTATCCAAGATGCTCATCGAACCCCATTTAAGACTGATGCAAAAAGAAAAACACCAAGACATATTATCATCAAACTCACCAAAACCAAAGATAAAGAGAAAAATTTAAAAGCAGCCAGGGAGAAAAGAAAGGTTTCCTTCAAGGGAGAATCAGTAAGAATATGTTCTGACTACTCAGCAGAAACCATGCAGGCAAGAAGGGAATGGGACGACATATACAGAACACTGAAGGAGAAAAACTGCCAGCCAAGGATCATATATCCAGCAAAACTCTCTCTGAAATATGAAGGCGAAACTAAGATATTTACAGACAAACACAAGTTTAGAGAATTTGCAAAAACCAAACCAAAGCTACAAGAAATACTAAAGGATATTGTCTGGTCAGAGAACCAATAACATCAGATATCAGCACAACACAAGGTCACAAAACAGAACGTCCTGATATCAACTCAAATAGGGAAATCACAAAAACAAACAAATTAAGATTAATTAAAAAAAAATACACATAACAGGGAATCGTGGAAGTCAATAGGTAAAAGATCACAATAATCAAAAAGGGGGACTAAATACAGGAGGCATTGAACTGCCATATGGAGAGTGATACAAGGCGATATAGAACAATACAAGTTAGGTTTTTACTTAGAAAAATAGGGGTAAATAATAAGGTAACCACAAAAAGGTATAACAACTCCATAACTCAAGATAAAAACCAAGAAAAACGTAACGACTCAACTAACATAAAGTCAAGCACTATGAAAATGAGGATCTCACAATTTACTAAGAAAAACGCCTCAGCACAAAAAAGTATGTGGAAAAATGAAATTGTCAACAACACACATAAAAAGGCATCAAAATGACAGCACTAAAAACTTATTTATCTATAATTACCCTGAATGTAAATGGACTAAATGCACCAATAAAGAGACAGAGAGTCACAGACTGGATAAAGAAACACGATCCATCTATATGCTGCCTACAAGAGACACACCTTAGACTTAGAGACACAAACAAACTAAAACTCAAAGGATGGAAAAAAGTATATCAAGCAAACAATAAGCAAAAAAGAAGAGGAGTAGCAATATTAATTTCTGACAAAATAGACTTTAGACTTAAATCCACCACAAAGGATAAAGAAGGACACTATATAATGATAAAAGGGACAATTGATCAGGAAGACATAACCATATTAAATATTTATGCACCCAATGACAGGGCTGCAAGATACATAAATCAAATTTTAACAGAATTGAAAAGCGAGATAGATACCTCCACAATTATAGTAGGAGACTTCAACACACCACTTTCGGAGAAGGACAGGACATCCAGTAAGAAGCTCAACAGAGACACGGAAGATCTAATTACAACAATCAACCAACTTGACCTCATTGACTTATACAGAACTCTCCACCCAACTGCTGCAAAGTATACTTTTTTTTCTAGCGCACATGGAACATTCTCTAGAATAGACCACATATTAGGTCATAAAACAAACCTTTGCAGAGTCCAAAACATCGAAATATTACAAAGCATCTTCTCAGACCACAAGGCAATAAAACTAGAGATCAATAACAGAAAAACTAGGGAAAAGAAATCAAATACTTGGAAAATGAACAATACCCTCCTGAAAAAAGACTGGGTTATAGAAGACATCAAGGAGGGAATAAGGAAATTCATAGAAAGCAACGAGAATGAAAATACTTCCTATCAAAACCTCTGGGACACAGCAAAAGCAGTGCTCAGAGGCCAATTTATATCGATAAATGCACACATACAAAAAGAAGAAAGAGCCAAAATCAGAGAACTGTCCCGACAACTTGAACAAATAGAAACTGAGCAACAAAAGAATCCATCAGGCACCAGAAGAAAACAAATAATAAAAATTAGAGCTGAACTAAATGAATTAGAGAACAGAAAAACAATCAAAAGAATTAAAAAAGCCAAAAGCTGGTTCTTTGAAAAAATTAACAAAATTGATAAACCATTGGCTAGACTGACTAAAGAAATACAGGAAAGGAAATAAATAACCCGAATAAGAAATGAGAAGGACCACATCACAACAGAACCAAATGAAATTAAAAGAATCATTTCAGATTATTATGAAAAATTGTACTCTAACAAATTTGAAAACCTAGAAGAAATGGATGAATTCCTGGAAAAACACTACCTACTTAAACTAACACATTCAGAAGTAGAACAACTAAATAGACCCATAACAAAAAAAGAGATTGAAACGGTAATCAAAAAACTCCCAACAAAAAAAAGCCCTGGCCCGGACGGCTTCACTGCAGAGTTCTACCAAACTTTCAGAGAAGAGTTAACACCACTACTACTAAAGGTATTCCAAAGCATAGAAAATGACGGAATACTACCCAACTCATTCTATGAAGCCACCATCTCCCTGATACCAAAACCAAGTAAAGACATTACAAAAAAAGAAAATTATAGACCTATATCCCTCATGAACATTGATGCAAAAATCCTCAACAAAATTCTAGCCAATAGAATCCAACAACATATCAAAAAAATAATTCACCCTGATCAAGTGGGATTTATACCAGGTATGCAAGGCTGGTTTAATATCAGAAAAACCATTAATGTAATCCATCACATAAATAAAACAAAAGACAAAAACTGCATGATCTTATCAATTGATGCAGAAAAGGCATTTGACAAAGTCCAACACCCATTCATGATAAAAACTCTTACCAAAATAGGAATTGAAGGAAAATTCCTCAACATAATAAAGGGCATCTATGCAAAGCCAACAGCCAATATCACTCTAAATGGAGAGAACCTGAAAGCATTTCCCTTGAGAACGGGAACCAGACAAGGATGCCCTTTATCACCGCTCTTATTCAACATCGTGTTGGAAGTCTTAGCCAGGGCAATTAGGCTGGACAAAGAAATAAAAGGTATCCGGATTGGCAAGGAAGAAGTAAAGTTATCACTATTTGCAGATGACATGATTATATACACAGAAAACCCTAAGGAATCCTCCAGAAAACTACTGAAACTAATAGAAGAGTTTGGCAGAGTCTCAGGTTATCAAATAAACATACAAAAATCACTTGGATTCCTCTACATCAACAAAAAGAACACCGAAGAGGAAATAACCAAATCAATACCATTCACAGTAGCCCCCAAGAAGATAAGATACTTAGGAATAAATCTTACCAAGGATGTAAAAGACCTATACAAAGAAAACTACAAAGCTCTACTACAAGAAATTCAAAAGGACATACTTAAGTGGAAAAACATACCTTGCTCATGGATAGGAAGACTTAACATAGTAAAAATGTCTATTCTACCAAAAGCCATCTATACATTTAACGCACTTCCGATGCAAATTCCAATGTCATATTTTAAGGGGATAGAGAAACAAATCACCAATTTCATATGGAAGGGAAAGAAGCCCCGGATAAGCAAAGCACTACTGAAAAAGAAGAAGAAAGTGGGAGGCCTCACCTTACCTGACTTCAGAACCTATAATACAGCCACAGTAGTCAAAACAGCCTGGTACTGGTACAACAACAGACACATAGACCAATGGAACAGAATTGAGAACCCAGACATAGATCCATCCACGTATGAGCAGCTGATATTTGACAAAGGACCAGTGTCAATTAACTGAGGAAAAGATAGCCTTTTTAACAAATGGTGCTGGCATAACTGGATATCCATTTGCAAAAAAACGAAACAGGACCCATGCCTCACACCATGCACAAAAACTAACTCCAAGTGGATCAAAGACCTAAACATAAAGACTAAAACGATAAAGATCATGGAAGAAAAAATAGGGACAACCCTAGGAGCCCTAATACAAGGTGTAAACAGAATACAAAACATTACCAAAAATGATGAAGAGAAACCCGATAACTGGGAGCTCCTAAAAATCAAACACCTATGCTCATCTAGAGACTTCTCCAAAAGAGTAAAAAGACCCCCTACAGACTGGGAAAGAATTTTCAGCTATGACATCTCAGACCAGCGCCTGATCTCTAAAATCTACATGATTCTGTCAAAACTCAACCACAAAAAGACAAACAACCCAATCAAGAAGTGGGCAAAGGATATGAGCACACATTTCACTAAAGAAGATATTCAGGCAGCCAACAGATACATGAGAAAATGCTCTCGATCATTAGCCATTAGAGAAATGCAAATTAAAACTACGATGAGATTCCATCTCACACCAGCAAGGCTGGCATTAATCCAAAAAACACAAAATAATAAATGTTGGAGAGGCTGCGGAGAGATTGGAACTCTCGTACACTGCTGGTGGGAATGTAAAATGGTACAACCACTTTGGAAATCCATCTGGCGTTATCTTAAACAGTTAGAAATAGAACTACCATACAACCCAGAAATCCCACTCCTAGGAATATACCCTAGAGATACAAGAGCCTTCATACAAACAGATATATGCACACCCACGTTTATTGCAGCTCTGTTTACAATAGCAAAAAGCTGGAAGCAACCAAGGTGTCCATCAACGGATGAATGGGTAAATAAATTGTGGTATATTCACACAATGGAATACTACGCATTGATAAAGAACAGTGATGAATCTCTGAAACATTTCATAACATGGAGGAACCTGGAAGGCATTATGCTGAGCGAAATGAGTCAGAGGCAAAAGGACAAATATTGTATAAGACCACTATTATAAGATCTTGAGAAATAGTAAACCTGAGAAGAACACATACTTTTGTGGTTACGAGGGGGGGAGGGAGGGAGGGTGGGAGAGGGTTTTTTTATTGATTAATCAGTAGATAAGAACTGCTTTAGGTGAAGGGAAAGACAACACTCAATACATGGAAGGTCAGCTCAATTGGACTGGACCAAAAGCAAAGAAGTTTCCGGGATAAAATGAATGCTTCAAAGGTCAGCGGAGCAAGTGCGGGGGTCTGGGGAACATGGTTTGCGGGGACTTCTTAGTCAATTGGCAAAATAATTCTATTATGAAATCATTCTGCATCCCACTTTGAAATGTGGCGTCTGGGGTCTTAAATGCTAACAAGCGGCCATCTAAGATGCAGCAATTGGTCTCAACCCACCTGGAGCAAAGGAAAATGAAGAACACCAAGGCCACACGACAACTAAGAGCCCAAGAGACACAAAGGGCCACATGAACCAGAGACCTACATCATCCTGAGACCAGAAGAACTAGTTGGTGCCCAGCCACAATCGATGACTGCCCTGACAGGGAGCACAGCAGAGGACCCCTGAGGGAGCAGGAGATCAGTGGGATGCAGACCCCAAATTCTCATAAAAAGACCAAACTTAATGGTCTGACTGAGACTGGAGGAATCCCGGTGGCCATGCTCCCCAGACCTTCAGTTGACATAGGACAGGAACCATCCCCGAAGACAACTCATCAGAAATGAAAGGGACTGGTCAGCGGGTGGGAGAGAGACGCTGATGAAGAGTGAGCTAATTATATCAGGTGGACACTTGAGATTGTGTTGGCAACTCTTGTCTGGAGCAGGGATGGGAGGATAGAGAGAGAGGGAAGCCGGCAAAATTGTCATGAAAGGAGAGACTGAAAGGGCTGACTCAAGAGGGGTAGAGCAAGTGGGAGTAGGGAGTGAGATGTATGTAAACTTATATGTGACAGACTGATTGGATTTGTAAACGTTCACTTGAAGCTTAATAAAAGTTATTAAAAAAAAAAAAAAGAAAGAAAGATCAGACTTGCCAGTCTGACAGAGACTGGAGAAACCCTGAAAGTATGGCCCCTGGATACCCTTTCATCTCAGTAATGAGGTCACTCCTGAGGTTCACCCTTCACCCAAAGATTGAACAGACCCATGGAACAAAAGAAGACAAAACGGGTGCATCAGCCCTGGGGGAAGGACTGGAAGGCTGGAGGGAACAGGACAGCTGGTAATAGGGAGCCCAGGGTCGAGAAGGGAGAGTGTTGACATGTTATGGTGTTGTTAGCCAATGTCATAGAAAAATGTGTCTGCTAACTCTTTGATAAGAAATTAGTTTGTTCTGTAAACCTTCATCTAAAGTACAAAAAGAAAGAAAAAGATACCTGATCTTCTAAAGCGAGTCCTGCATCATTAACATCATAAAGGTAAATAGGAAACACATAGGAAACACATAGGAAAATCATATTACATGACAAAATGTGGACAATCACACAATACTGGGAATCATGGCCTAGCTAAGTTGACATACATTTTTGGCAGACACTATTCAATCCATAACACTACCTATCCATGAGCATGGTATGTTTTTCCATTCATGCAGATCTCTTTTGGTTTCTTGCAATAGTGTTTTGTAGTTTTCTTTGTATAGGTATTTTACATCCCTGAGTAGATTTATTCCTAAGTATTTTATTTTTTTTTTTAGGTGCTATTTTAAATTATATTGGTTTCCTGATCTCCTTTTCTTAGTTCTCTTTGTAGGTATATAGGAATCCAACTGATTTCTTTTTTAATAGTACTTCAGGTGAAAATTTGCAGCTTAAGTTAACTTCTCATTCAAAAATTTATACGTACATTGTTTTGTGACATCTCTTTCAGTCCCTGCAATGTGACAGACTGTTTCCCCTTTCTACCCTGGTTTCCCTGTGCCTGTTTGGCCAGTTCCTCCCCTTTTCTGCCTTCTTGCTCTGTCTTTGGACAGGAGCTGCCCATTTGGTCTTATATATTTGACTGAACCAAGAAACACGTTCCTCTCCCATATTAATTTTTTGTTTCGTTGGCCTGTCTAATCTTTGTCTGAAAACTGGGCTTTGGGAGTGGTTTCAGTTCTGGGTTAACAGAATGTCCAGGAGCCATAGTTTTGGTGGTTCTTTCAGACTCTGTCAGATCATTAAGCCTGGTCTTTTAACATGAATTTAAATTCTGTACATTTTTCTATTGCTCTGTCCAGAACTTTCTGTTGTGTTTCTTGTCAGGGTGGTCATTGCACCGTCTAGTTCTTCAGTATCCTGCTACTCTGCTAAATCTTTCTATTAGTTCCAGTAGTTTTCTTGTGGAGTCTTTAGGGTTCTCTTTGTGTAGAATCATATCATCTGCAAATAGGGATAGTTTTACTTCTTCCTTACCAATATAAAAAAAAAAAAAAATGGGTGCCCTTTATTTATTTTTCTTGCTTTATTGCACTAGTTAGGACTTTCAGCACAATGTTAAATAGGAGTGGTGATAAAGGGCATCCTTGTCTTGTTCCTGTTCTCAGGGGGAATGTTTTCAGCATCTTTGCTGAGAAAGATGCTGCCTGTTGGTTTTGTATAGATTCCCTTTATTTTGTTAAGGAATTTCCCTTCTTTTCTGATTTTGTTGAGAGTTTTTATCAGGAATGGGTGTCGAACTTTATCAAATGCCTTTTCTGTGTCAATTGAGATGGTCGTGTGATTTTTTTTTTTTTTAATTTATGTGGTAGATTACATTGACTGATTTTCTAATGTTGAACCACCCTTGCTTGCCTGGTATGAGTCCCACTCGGTTGTGTTTGTTATTCTTTTGATATGATACTGAATTCTATCGTCTAGAATTTTGTTGAGAATTTTTGCTTTTATATTTATGAGAGATACTGGTCTGTAGTTTTTTTTTGTGTGTGTGTGGTGTCTTTGCCTGCTTTTGGTATCAGGGTTATGCTGGCTTCATAGAATGAATTTGGAAGTATCCTTACCTTTTCTATGTTCTGAAAAAGTTTGAAAAGTACTGGTGTGTTAGGTAGTGTGTTTTTAGAAGTTTGTCCATTTCCTCTAGGCTTTCAAATTTGTTGGAGGACAGTTTTTCATAATATTCTGTTCTGATCTTTTTTTTTTTATTTCAGTTGAATCTGTTTTAATGTCCCCCATTTCATTTTTTATTTGGGTTTTTTATTTCCTGTACTGTTTTTCTTTTGCCATTTTGGCCAGTGGTTTGCCGATTTTATTGATCCTTTCAAAGAACCCACTTTTGATTTGTTGATTCTATTGTTTTTCTATTCTCTATTTCTGCTCTGGTCTTTATTATTTCCTTTCACCTGGTGGCTGCAGGCTTCTTTTGCTGTTTTCTATTTGTCTGAGTTGTAAAGCTAACATTTTGGTTTTATCCCTTTCTTCTTTTTTGAAGTGTGCATCTATTGCTATAAATTGACCTCTGAGCACTGCCTTTGCTATGTCCCAGAGGTTTTGGTATGGTGTGTTTTCATTCTCATTTGATTCTAGAAATTTTTTTATTCCATGTATGATGTCTTCTATTATTCAGTGGTTTTTATGCAGAGTGTTATTCAGTTTCCTTTTTTTTTTCCCTTGCTCTTCATGTTATTAATTTCTATCTTTTTGACATTGTGATCAGAGATGCTTTGTATAATCTCAACATTTTGGGTTTTGTTGAGGGTTTCTTTGTGGCCTAAGATGTGATCTATTCTGAAGAACATTCCATGTGCACTGGGAAAGAATGTACACTTTACTGCTGTTGGGTGGAGTGTTCTATATATGTCCATGAGGTCAAGGTGGTTGATTTTGGCCTTGAGATCTTCTGTATCTGTTTAGTTTCTTTCTAGATGTTCTGTCCTTTACTAACAGTGGTGTGTTGAAGTCTCCTACTATTATCGTGAAATTGTCAATTTCTATTTTCCATGCAGTTAGAGTTTGTTTTATGTATTTTGGAGCCCTGTCACTGGGTATGTAGATATTTATTATGATTATGTCAGTATGGTGAATTGTCCCTTTAATCATTATATGTTGTTCTTCCTTGTCCTTTATGGTGAATTTTGTCTTAAAGACTAATTTATCTGAGGTTAGTGTTGCTACTCCTGCTCTTTTTTTGGTTGCTGTTTGCTTAATATATGTTTTTCCATCCTTTGATTTTTAATATATTTATGTCTTTGTTTCAAAGGTATTTCTCTTGTAGACAGCATATTGATGGGTTATTATTATTTCCTAATCCATTCCATCATGCTCTGTCTCTTTTTTGGGGGTGCATTTATGTTCAGTGTGATTATCAATAGGTGTGAGTTTATTTCTGTCATTTTGTAGTGGTTTTTTTTGTTGTTGTTGTGCTGATGTCTTCTTTGTCCCTCTTACTCTCCTGGGCTGAGTTCCTTTTGTTTGTAGGTTTTCTTTCATTTTTGTAGGTTTCATGTTTACCAAGACGTTAAGTTTTTCTTCTTTATTTTGATGAGTAGGTTTGTTAACTTTCTTTGTGATCACCTTGAAATTTATCTCTATCTTCCTAAATTGGAACCAGTTTTTATTACTTGATATTGCCTTCATTTCCTCTCTATTTGAAAGTTCTATCCCTACACCATTATTCCCCTTTTTATTGTTGTCATGTTGTCATTTAGAGATTGATGTCCCTAGTTCCCTGTTGTAAGTCTTTTAGTTTTGTTTTCTCTTTGAGAGTTCATTACCTATGTTGGTGTTTGACTGATGCTGTCCTGTGCCCTAAATTCAGGTGTTGTTGGGTCTCTAACCCAAGTACTCCCTTTAATAATTCTTATAAGTTTGGTTTTTCAAAACCTCTTAATTTCTTTTATCTGGAAATGTCCTAATTTTGCCATCATATTTGGGTGGGGGTTTTTCAGGATATATTATTCTTTGTTGGTAATTTTTTCTTTCAAGGTCTTATATATGTCATCCCATTGCCTTCTTGCCTGCATGGTTCCTGCTGAGTAATCAGAGATTAGTTTTATTGTAACTTTTCACTTTTGTTGAGCTACTTTCAGGATTCTCTTTTGACTTTGGTTTTGGCGAGTGTAATTATGATAAGTCTTGGTGACTTTCTTTTGGTGTCTATACTATATGGGGTTCATTGAGCTTCTTGGAATGTCGGTGTTTCATCTTCCATGATAGTAGGGAAGGTTTCTGTCAGCAAATCTTCAATGACCCTCTCTTTGTTTTCCGTTTTCTCTCCCTGGTGTGGAACTCCGATCACACAGAAATTTTTGCTCTTGATTGTATCCCATATAGTTCTTAGGTTTTTTCATTCTTTTCTTTAATATTTCCTCAGACAAAATGGTACTTGATGATTTGTCTTCAATTTTGCTGATTCTATCTTCCATTGTTCAAATTTACTATTTAAACCTTCTATTGTATTGTCCGTTTCTGAAATCTTGTTGTTTATCTTTTGGATTTCTAATTGCTGTTTTTGCATGATTTCTAATTATTTATTTTGACATTTTGATCTTGTGTTGTTTTCCAGTATTCCTTCCATTGCTTTGTTTGTGTTTTCTCTGATTTTGTCTGTATTTCCCATGATTTTGTCTATTTTTTTCCTTAGTTTTGTCTGTGTTTTTCTTGGCCTCTTTCTGAATCTCTTGAAAAGCCCTGAATATTGGACTTTTGAATTCCTTATTGCAGATAGTTCCAGTGCCTTTTCTTTTACCAGAAGGTCATCTGTTTTTTTATTTTGGTCACTCACTGGAATCACCCTGTCCTGTTTTTATTTTTATATGTTTTAATATTGCCTGCCGTCTCTGAGACATTCAGAAATTATTTTCTTTGTTTAATGATTGTAGATTTATTTGTCCTGCCTTTTTGTTTTATTTGATTGTGTCTGAGCAGGCAGGTGGACATGTTTTCTTGGTTGTTCATCTCTGGGCATGATAGTTCTCACCGCCTTGTCCATGTGGGCAGAGTCAGTCGCTCAGCTATGGCACAGCAGGGTAGGTCCAGTGGGGAGAATGGGCATGGATGGATCACTTTTGGCACAAACTGGGGCCAGCTAGGTTAGGGTCCAGGAATCCAGAGGTCACATAGGTCCCATTCGAAGGCACAATGCTCAATGGGATGGGGCTGTGGAGCAGTGTGGAGCACAGTTGTTGATCCATGCCAGTGCCACTCTGGGGTGTGATGCTTGGCTGAGTGGGGACTGCAGGTGGTGTGTGACAGGGTCTGGAGTTCTTCACCTGGGCCACTCAAGGTGCAGAGAAGCAGGAAGGAAGGGAGAGGATATGATGTGTAGAGCTGAGAGACAGAAAGAAGAGTAAAAGAGAGAGACGGAAGCAAAAAAAAAAAATGAAGAAAAAAGTGAAAAAATAAGTAAAAATGGAAGTTAGCCAGTGGGGGCGGGACAGACTTGGGAGGCCAAGAGCCAGTGGCTTTCTAGCTGAGTGGTGTGGCATGGACTTCAAGAAAGGGCAGCGGTGACTCATGGGGATAGGTGGGCAGATGAAAGTAAAGTAAGGAAGAAGCCAAAAAACAATAAAACAAAAACAACAACCACAAAAATTATAGTACTGAGGGAACCAGCTGTTGGTGGTGGGACAGAACTGGGGTGGTGGTGAGCTGGTATCTTTCTAGCCAGGCAGCATGGCACAACCTGTCAGGAAGTGGCGGATGCAGAGCAGGGCCTAGCGGGGAGGGAGAAGGAAAAGGGAGAAAGGGAAAGATAAAGAAAAAGAAAAAACGTGGCTCTGAGGGAGCTGGCAGGAGGGGGAAGGGCAGACCTGGGGGAGCCATGTGCTGGTGCCTTTCTAGCCAAGTAGTCCAGCACGGCCTGTCAAGAAAGGGTGGGATGCCATACAGGGCTAGATGGACATAAGAAAGGAAAGGAAGAAAGAGAAAGAGAGAAGAAATAATAAATCAAAACCAAAAACAAACAGAAAAACAACACCAAAAATGCAGTGCTGAGAGAACTGGCTTTTGTGGACAGGGCAGACCTTGTGCGGCAGTGAGCCAAAGTCTCTCTGGCTGAGTAACCTTGGCTCACTGGAAAGCAGCAAAGGCAGCTTATGGGGCAGAAGGGTAAGTGGTGGGAAAGCATGTGTCACTGGCTACTGTGGGCTCTGTCTCCTGTTGGGAACTCCATGTGGTTGCTTCCCTGTACTCCCTGTGTGGGGTTGTTGGTGGGTGTGCTCCAAAATGGCAAATCCATGCTGTGTTAACTGACAGGGGACCTCCACTCCATAACTCTTCTTGTTCTCTGTCAGTTTCTTCTTCCGTTTGGTGCTTGATCTAGTCCAAAGTAAGTGAGATGAAGTCTCCTTGTCCTTGCTTCTAAGAGGCATTCTGGCTGTACTTCTTCCAACAAACAGACTTGTGTGTTTTCCTGGTAGTTCATTCAATACTCTTCACCAATACTATAATTCAAGACATCAATTCCTCTTCAATCTTTCTTATTCATTGTCTAACTTTTGCATGCATATGAGGCAATTGAAAATACCATGGCTTGGGTCAGCTGCATCCTAAGGTGACATTTTTGCTTTTGAACACTTTAAAGAGGTCTTTTGCAACATACTTTCCCAGTGCAATATGTTGTTTGATCCCTTGACTGCTGTATCCATGGGCATTGATTGTGGTTGCAAGTAAAATGAAATCCTTGACAATTTCAATATTTTCTCCTACAATAATCTAGGGATGGAAAGGGAAAGAGTTAGTTTATGGCAGCACTACAGACTGTAGATTGTGGATTGATATGAAATGTGGATGACAGCCAGCGAGTTTGGTAATGAAAATCTTGTAATAAGCCTTTGATATTTTAAAGCTAAGGCCATCAGAGCTGAAGTGAGTTCAGGGCTCAGGGACTAAGACTCTATTTTGAAAACAGAGTTCCACCTACTTGCTATTCACATGCTGACTCCTAAAATTGAAGTCTTAAGAACTCTCCAGTTTCCTGGGAAGCACCTCCCCCAATTTGCTTTCTTTCTGATTTTATTTTATTTGTTGTGCTTTAAGTGAAAGTTTATAAATCAAGTCAGTCTCATACAAAAACTTATACACACCTTGCTATGTAACCCTAGCTGCTCTCCCTCTAATGTGACAGAACACTCCTCCTCTCCACCCTGTATTCTCCCTGACCATTCAACCAGCTCCTGTCTCCCTCTGCTTTCTCATCTTGCATCCAGACAGGAGCTGCTCACATAGTCTCATGTGTCTACTTGAGCCAAGAAGCTTATTCCTCACGAGTATCATTTTCTGTCCCTGTCTGAAGAGTTGGCTTTGGGAATGCTTCCAGCCTTGGGCTACAGAGGGTCCAGGAGCTATGACCTCTGGGGTCCCTCCAGTTTCAGTCAGATGATTAAGTCTAGTCTTTTTACAAGAATTTGAGGTCTGCAATCCACTGTTCTCCCACTCCATCAGGGATTTTCTGTTGTGTTCCCTATCAGTGCAGTCATCGGTGGTAGCCGGGCACTATCTAGTTCTTCTGGTCTCAGGCTGATGGAGTCTCTGGATTATGTGGACTTTTCTGTCTCCTGGGCTCATATTTACCTTGTGTCTTTGGTGTTCATTCTCCTTTGCTCCAGGTGGGTTGAGACCAATTGATGCATCTTAGATGGCCGCTTACTAGCATTGAAGACCCCAGACGGCACTCACCTAAGTGAGATGCAGAACTTATTCTTAATGCATTTTGTTATGCCAATTGACCTACATGTCCCCTGAAACCATGGTCCCCAGACCCCTGTTCCTGCTACTCTGACCTCTGAAGCATTTGGCAGTATTCAGGAAACTTTGCTTTTGGTTTAGTCCAGTTGTGCTGACCTCCCTGTATTGTGTGTTGTCTTTTCCTTCACCTAAAATAGTTCTTGTCTACTATCTAATTAGTGAATACCCCTCTCCCTCCCTCCTTACCTTCTTAACCATCAAAGAACATTTTCTTCTGTGTTTAAACTTTTTCTTGAGTTTTTAAAGTAGTGGTCTTATACAATATTTGTCCTTTTGCAACTAATTTCACTCAGCATAATGCCTTCCAGATTCTTCCAGGTTATGTTTCATGGATTCGTTGTTGTTCTTAATCATTGCATAGTATTCCATTATGTGAATATACCATAATTTACTTATCCACTCATCCATTGATGAGCACCTTAGTGGCTTCCATCCTTTTGTCATTGTAAACAGTCCTTCAGAGAACACGGGTGTGCATGTATCTGTTCATGTGAGGGGTCTTATTTCTCTAGGATATATTCCAAAAAGTGGGATTACTGGATCATATGGTAGTTCTGTTTCTAGCTTTTTAAGGAAGCGCCAATTCAATTTCCAAAGTGGTTGTACCATTTGACATTCCCACCAGCAGTGTATAAGTGACCCAGTCTCTCCACAACCTCTCCAACATTTATTATTTTGTGTTTTTTGGATTAATGCCAGCCTTGTTGGAGTGAGATGGAATCTCATTGTAGTTTTGATTTGCATTTCTCTAATGGTTAACGATTGTGAGCATTTTCTCATGCATCTGTTAGCTGCCTGAAGTCTTCTTTGGTGAAGTGTCTGTTTATATCATTTGCCCATTACTTAATTGGGTTATCTGTCTTTTTGTTGTTGAGTTTTTACAGTATTGTGTAGATTTTAGAGATCAGATGTTGATTGGATTTGTCATAGCCAAAACCTTTTGACCAGTCTGTAGGTAGTCTTTTTACTCTTTTGGTGAAGTCTTTGGATGAGCATAAGTTTTTAATTTTTAGGAGCTCCCAGTTAACTAGTTTCTGTTCTGGTGTTTATCCATTGTTAGCAATGTTTTGTACACTGTTTATGCCATGTATTAGGGCTCCTAGAATTGTCCTGATTTTCTCTTTGATGATCTTTATCATTTTAGATTTTATATTTAGGTCTTTGATCCATTTTGAGTTAGTTTTTGTGCATGGTGTGAGGTATGGGTCTTGTTTCATTTTTTTGCAAATGGATATCCAGTTATGCTAACACCATTTGTTAAATGAGGCTATCCTTTCCCTATTTAACAGACTTTGGGCGTTTGTCAAATATCAAAAGTTCATATGTGGTTGGATTTATATCTGGATTCTCAATTCTGTTCCATTGGTCTATGTATCTGTTGTTGTACCAGTATCATGCTGTTTCGACTACAGTGGCAGTATAAAAAAATAGGTTCTAAAATCAGGTAGTGTGATGGCTCTCACTTTGTTCTTCTTTTTCAGAAATGCTTTACTTATCCGGGACCTCTTCCCTTTCCATATGAAGTTGGTGATTTGTTTCTCCATCTCATTAAAAAATGTCATGGGAATTTGGATAAGAATTGCACTGTAGCTATAGATTGCTTTGGGTAGAATAGATATTTTCACAATGTTGAGTCTTCCTATCCATGAGCAAAGTTTTCCCACTTATGTAGGTCTCCTTTGGTTTCTTGCAATAGTGTCTTATAGTTTTCTTTGTATAGGTCTTTTATGTCTCTGCTTGGATTTATTCCTAAGTATTTTATCTTCTTGGGGGCTATTGTAAGTGATAGTGATTTAGTGATTTCCTGTTCGTAGTTCTCTTTGTTGGTGTAGAGGAATCCACCTGATTTTTGTATGTTTATCTTTTATCCTGATATTTTGATGAACTCTTAGTGTCAATAGTTTTCTTTTGCATTTTCTGGGTATATGATCATGTCATCTACAAATAGAGATACTTTTACTTTTTCCTTACCAATTTGGTTGCCCTTTATTTCTTTATCTAGCCTAATTGTTCTGGTTAGGAACTCCAGCACAGTGTTGAATATTGTTGAATTCTATTGGCTAGAATTTTGTTGAGATTTTTGCGTCTAAGTTCATGAGGGATATAGGTCAGTAATTCTCTTTTTTGTGGTACCTTTACCTGGTTTTGCATCAGGGATATGTTGGCTTCATAGAATGGGTTTGGGAGTACTCCATCCCTTTCTATGCTCTGAAATATCTTTAGTAGTAATGGTGTTAACTCTTCTCTGCAAGTTTGGTAGAATTCTCCAGCGAAGCCATTAGGGCCAGGGCTTTTTTTGGGAGTTTTTTAATGACCTTTTTAATCTCTTCTTTTGTTAAGGGTTTATTTAGTTGCCCTACCTCTGTTTGTGTTAGTTTTGGTAGATAGTGTGTTTATAGAAATTCGTCCATTTCCTCTAGATTTTCAAGTTTGTTAGAGTTCAATTTTTCATGGTAATTTGATATATATATATTTTAATTTCAGTTGGGTCTGTTTTGATATAATCCATCTCATTTCTTAGTAGGTTATTTGCTTTCTCTCATGTTTTTCTTTTGTCAGTTTGGCCAAAGGTTTATCGATTTTGTTGATCTTTTCGAAGAACCAACTTTTGGTCTTGTTTACTCTTTGATTTTTTTTTCTGTTCTCTATTTCATTTAATTCTGCTCTAATTTTTATTATTTGCTTTCTTCTGGTGTCCAAGGGTTTCTTTTGTTGCTCCCTATTTGTTCAAATTATAGAGATAATTCTTTAATTTTGGTCCCTTCTTCTTTTTGGATGTGTGCCTTTATTGCTATAAATTGGCCTCTGAGCACTGCTTTAGCTGTGTACCAAAGGTTCTGGTAGGAAAATTTTTCATTCTTGTTGGATTCTATGAATTTCTTTATTCCATCCTTAATTTCTTCCATAACCCAGCAGTTTTTGAGCAAAGGAGTGTTCAGTTTCCATGTGTTTGATTTCTTCTCCCTGCTTTTTCAGTTATTGACTTCTACTCTTATGGCTCTATGGTCAGAGAAGATGCTTTGCAATATTTTGATGCGTTGGATTCTGTTAAGGCTTTCTTTGTGGCCTAATATGTGGTCTATTATGGAGAATGTTCTGTGTGTTTTGGAAAAGAAAGTATACTTGCCTGCTGTTGGGTGAAGTGTTCTGCATATGTCCACGAGGTCGAGTTAGTTGATTATGGCATTTTGATCTTCTGTGTCTTTATTGAGCTTTTTCTGGATGTTCTGTCCTTCTCTGAAAGTAGTGTGTTGAAATCTCCTACTATTATTGTGCAGCTATCTTGCTTTTCAGTGCAGTTGGAGTTTGTTTTATGTATCTTGAAGCCCTGTCTTCGGGCGCATAAATATTTATTATGGTTATATCCTCCTGGTATATTGACCCTTTAATCATTATATAGTGTCCTTCCTTATCCTTTGTGGTGGATTTAACTTTGAAGTTTACTTTGTTAGACATTAATATTGCCACTTCTGTTCTTTTTTGATTGTTGTTTGCTTTCTATTTTTTCTCATCCTTTGAATTTTAGTTGTTTGTGTCTTTAAGTCTAAGGTGTGTCTCTTGTAGGCAGCATATAGATACGAAAAAAAAAACCAAACCCAGTACTGTCAAGTCGATTTCGACTTATAGCAACCCTACAGATGGATTGTGTTTTTCTTTTTTTAACCTTTCTGCCACTTTCTGTCTCTTTATTGGTGCATTTAGTCCATTTACATTCAGTATAATTATTGATAGGTATGAGTTTATTTCTGCCATTCTGACATCTTTTTTTGTGTGTTGTTGAGTTTCTTTTTTCCACTTAATTTTTTGTGCTGAATAGTTTTTCTTTATATATTGTCTTTTCCTCTTTTTCATTGTTGTTGATTTTTTTGTTTTTGTTTTTGCTGAGTCTTTATGTTTTTCTTGTATTTTCTTCTGATGTGTAAGATTGTTAGTCTCCTATGTGGTTACCTTAATATTTACCCCTATTTTTCTAAGTTTTAATCAAAATTTTATCTCTTTGTATTGCCTTGACTTCCTCTCCATATGAAAGATCTATGGCTACATTTTTTAGTCCCTATTTTTCATTTTATGTTGTCATGTTTTACATACTGACATTGCTGTTTCCATGTTTTGAGCGTTTTTTATCTTGATTTATTTTTGTGATTTCTCTGTCTGGGTTGATATTTGCTTGCTCTGTCCTGTTTTCTAGTTTTGGGTTGATATCTGATATTGTTGATTTTTCTAAACAGAGAGCTCCCTTTAGTATTTCTTGTAGTTTTGGTTTGTTTTCTGTAAATTCTCTATATCCAGTTTTGCTGGATATATGATTCTTGGCAGGCAATTCTTTTTCTTCAAGGCTTTATATATGTCATCTCATTGCCTTCTTGGCTGCATGGTTTCTGCTGACTAGTCTGAGATTATTATTGAGTCTCCTTTGTAGGTGACTTTTCATTTATCCTTAGCTGCTCTGAAAATTCTCTCTTTATCTTTGGTTTTGGCAAGTTTGATTATAATATGTCTTGGTGACTTTCTTTTGGGATTTATCTTGTGTGGGGTTCAATGAGCATCTTGGATAGATATCTTCTTGTCCTTCATGATATCAGGGAAGTTTTCTGCCAACAAATCTTCAACAATTCTCTTTATTTTCTGTTCTCCCTCCCTGTTCTGTTATTCCAATCACTCATAGGTTATTTCTCTTGATAGAGTTCTACATGATTCTTCAGTTTTATTCATTTTTAAAAAATTCTTTTATCTGATTTTTCTTTGACTATATTTGTGCCATGTGTTTTATCTTCAGTCTTACTAATTCTGACTTCCATTTCCTCAATTCTGCTCCTCTGGTTTTCTATCGAGTTGTCTAATTCTGAAATTTTATTGTTAATCTTCTGAATTTCTGTTTGCTGTCTCTCTGTGAATTCTTGTAGCCTATTAAATTTGTCATTATGCTCTTGAATAACCTTCTTAGTTTCCTTGACTGCTTTATCTGTACGTGCCTTGGCTTTTTTTGCATTTTGGCAGATCTCCTTTCTGATCTCTGGAAGAGTTCTGTATAGTAAACTTTCGTATTCTACCTCTGGTTATTCCAGGAAGATATCTTCGTAAGGAAGATTCCTTGATTCTTTGTTTCAGAACCCTGTTGAAGTGATCATGATCTGCTTCTTTATGTGATTTGATATTGACTGTTGTTTCCAAGCCAGCTATATAAGTTATTGTATTGGTTTATTTTATGTTTGCTTACTGTGCCCTAGCTTCTTGTTTTGTTTTGTTTTGATATGCCCTAACAGGCTGCTCAAATGAGCTATTGGCATGTTTGAAGCTCTAACTTCCTGTCGCCAGATGGCTAGAGCAGTTGCCAGGTATATGAGCCCATGAGTACATTCACTTTTCTCGTATGGATTCAGCTGAGGTGTCTAGGTAGTCAGTCACCAAGTGTGTGGTGCAAGCTCTCACCTACAGGCTTAGAGGAGCAGAGATGATTGGTGTCTGCACAGGTATCTGGCTCCAGTAGGGGCTCACACACTAAGCAAGGCAGGGGACTGACTACCATCCCCAAGTGTCTGTTAGGAAAGCATGTCCTTGTTCCCTAGAGTGCCCAGGTGGGTGTTCTCTGCAGCTGGACCATGGGCACCCAGTGATGTTGGCTGTAAGGACTAGGAGACACCGCTTATCCTTAGACCCCTGTTGTGGGTGACTAGGTGGTATAGGTGGAGCCAGCAGTCCTCAGGCCCCTGACGTGGGTTGGTGAGGACTCTGCTTAATAGGCAGAGTGGTGTCAAACATCAAAAACCCACCTCTCCACCACACAGCTGAAACAGTTGAAGTCAGACCTCCGGCACATACACCATTGCACTGTGCCAATGAAGGCCTAAGTTGCTGAAGCATGCACAGGTCCACACAGGGGTGAAAGGCATTCAACATCTGTGGATCACTTATGCCTGTGCCCAGGCAAAGGAGTCACTTCTGCCCTGAATTCCCAACTTAGGGGAGCTGGCAGATTATTTTCTCCCCATTTGTTAATTTGTTCCTTCTCCAAGGCCAGGAGAGTGGCTCAGGGCATGCAGCAAGACCTATCTCAGGCTCAGGGATAGTGACTGCCAGTGAAGCAGGCTTGGGAGCTGGAGCAGAGGGAGGAGTGATCATATAAATGCAAGAGAGTTCTTTCAAAAGGGGTACCTTTTGGTTTGTGCAGTAAATTAGATGGAAGTACTTATCTTTTGCCGAGGGCACTGTTCTCTGATTCTGGAGGCATGAGTAGACTCTGTGCTGTTTGCTCTCTCCCACTAGGAAACTGCATCCCAAATGCTACCACTAGCCCCACAGCAGTAACTCCAGGGTATCAGTCATGCTAGGTGCCAGTTTCTGTCTAGTCATGTCCAGCAACTCCTCACTGCTTCAGAACCGTCTCTCTCTCCCACTGCTGCTCACTCCGATTTCTTAACTTTGCCTTTGATGTTCAAGGCTCCTAGCTTGTCATATATATAATCGATTCACTTGTTCTTTGGGTCTTTTTTGTAAGAGGGACCACCAGAACTGTCTGACTACTCTGCCACCTTAGCCCCGCCTCCTCAAGTACCTTTTAATTTATTTTGTAGTCCTATGCTTTAGGTAGATTTCAGCCTCTGCCCTCTCTGTCTGGCACTTTGAGTGTTATTAGTTATTGATGATGAGGAGAGACCCCTCCCACAGTGTCTGTGGTCACATAGAGGGATGAAGGATCAGGACTCACTTCACTACTGTTGAATGGTTATTAGAGGCAGCCAGAGGCTGGTGGTGAAAGAACACTGGTCTGAGACTCCCTTGGCACCCAGGCATGTCCAGGACTCTTTAGACCTTGGCATCTGCAATTTTTTTTGTAGGGATCTTGCTCCACAAGCCTGTCTTGCTCTGAAGGCAAGTTGTGTGGCCAGGCTGGCAGCACCATGAGAAGATGTAAGCACACGCCTGCTTGGAGAGTTCCAGAGTGACTTTAATTGGGGGGGGGCCTCCCCTGGTCTTCTCCACAGGGACGAGTAGGGTAGCAATTTTATTGATGGAAAAGTGTGATTGTTAAGGTTGTGTGTCAACTTGACCGGACATGATTCTCAGTGGTTTGGCAGTTACGATGTAATTTGGCAGTTGTATCACTTCCATCATGAGATCTCATATAATGTGCTCACCTTCACGATGTGAACTGTTGTGAGTAGCCAATCAGTTGAAAGGGAGTTTAATTAGGGGTGTGGCCTACATCCAATATACATACTTTCTGGCAAGGCTCGAAGGCTTTTGCTTGCTCTGGGTTTTGTTCCTATTCATCTGACTTCCGGTTCTTTGGACTTGAGCTAGCAGCTTGCCTACAGATCTTGGGATTCATCAGTCTCCACAGTCTGGATTTTGGGTTCAGCAGTCAGTGCAGCTATGTGAGTCAGGAAAAGCCTCCAGCCTGATCCATTGACTTGAGACTTCCCAGCCTCTACAACTGCTGTCGGAACCAACTTGATGGCACCTAACAACAGTAACAACACAGCTGCATGAGCCATTTTCTTTATATAAATCTCTCTTTAGATATATATAGACACTTGCCTGGTTTTGCTTCTGCCTCAGTGATCTAGTGCTGCTGTAACAGAAATACCACAGAGGATGGTTTTAACAAAGAGAAATTTATTCTCTCACAGTCCAGTAGGCTAGAAGTCTCAATTCAGGGCACTGGCTCCAGGGGGAAGGCTTTCTGTCTCTGTTGGCTCTGGAGGAAGGCCCTTGTCATCAGTCTTCCCTTGGTCTGAGAACATCTCAGTGCAGGAACCTGAGGTCCAAAGGACACACTCTGCTTCTGGCACTGCTTTCTTGGTGGTGCAAGGTCCCCATGTCTCTCTGCTCGCTTCTTTCTTTTATATCTCAAAAGAGATTGGGTTAAGACACTATCTAATCTGGTAGATCTCATCAATATAACTGCTGCTATACTATTACATCATGTAGTTATTGTTGTTAGGTGCCATCGAGTTGGTTCCAATTCATAGAGACCGTATATACCACAGAATGAAACATTGTACAGTCCTGCGCCATGCTCACAATCATTGTTATGCTTGAGCCCATTGTTGCAGATACTGTGTCAATCCATGTTGCCGAGGGTTGTCGTGGATTGAATTATATCCCTCCAAAAATATGTGTATTAACTTGGGTAGGCCATGATTCCCAGTGTTCTGTTGTTGTCCTCCATTTTGTGATTGTAATTTTATGTTAAAGAGGATTGGGGTGGAATTGTAACACACTTACCAGGTTACACCCCTGATCCAATATAAACGGAGTTTTCCTGGGGTGTGGCTTGCACTACCTTTTATCTCTCAAGAGGTAAAAGGAAAGGGAAGTAAGCAGAGCATTGGGAAGCTCATACGACCAAGAGGCAGTGCTGGGAGCAGATCGTGTCCTTTGGAGCTGAGGTTCCTGTGCTGAGATGCTCCCAGACAAAGGGAAGACTGATGACAAGGACCTTCCTCTACAGCCAACAGAGAAAGAAAGACTTCCCCTGGAGCCAGTGCCCTGAATTAGGACTTTTAGTCTATTGGACTGTGAGAGAATAAACTTCTCTTTTTTAAAGCCACCCACTTGTGGTATTTATGTTATAGCAACACTAGATGACTAAAACAAAGGTCTTCCTCTTTTTCACTGACCCTCTAATTTACCAAGCCTTATGTCCTTCTCCAGGGACTGATTCCTCCTGACAACATGTCCAAAGTATGTAAGACTCAGTCTCTCCATCCTTGCTTCCAAGGAGTATTCTGGTTGTACTTCTTCCAAGACAGATTTGTTCATTCTTTTGGTAGTCCATGGTATATTCAATACTCTTCGCCAACACCACAATTTGAAGGGGTCAATTCTTCAGTCTTCCTTATTCATTGTTCAGCTTTTGCATGCATATCATGCTATTGAAGATACCATGGCTTGGGTCAGGCATACCTTAGTCTTCAAGGTGACAAATTCTCTTTTCAAATCTTTAAAGAGGTCTTTTGCAGCAGATTTGCCCAATGCAATGCATCTTTTGCTTTCTTGACTGCTGCTTCCTTGGGTGTTGATTGTGGATCCAAGTAAAATGAAATCCTTGACAAATTCAGTCTTTTCTCCGTTTATCATGATGTTGCTTATTGGTCCAGTTGTGAAGATATTTATTTTCTTTATGTTGAAGTGTAATCCACACTGAAGGCTATGGTCATGAATCATCTGGAGTATCCCTGGGAATGGGGATGGCGTTTCCAGTCAGAATATTAGTGAGAATTGCCTGTAAGGCTCTTTTCTATTTTTCTTTGTATATTTCACAGCAAAATCTCACTGCTTCCCAAATCTGCCTATTGACTTTAGCAAAGCAATTAGTGTTTGGGTCTATCTTTTCAAGCCACTGAAGCCCCTGATTCAGCTTAAAAAAAAGTCTGCTAATCCTTTCACAGAAACCCTGGTGACATAGTGGTTAAGTGCTACAGCTGCTAACCAAAAGCTCAGCAGTTCAAATCTGCCAGGTGCTCCTTGGGAGCTCTATGGGGCAGTTCTACTCTGTCCTATAAGGTCTCTATGAGTCGGAATCGACTCGATGGCAGTGGGTTTTTTTGAATCCTTTCACTGTAAAATTTTTTTGACAACTTCTCTCATTTCTCCTCCTCTTTCTTTCTTCTTCAGCCTTTCTTTCCTCTTCAAAATCCCATAAGTCCTGATCTGTAAATCATAAAAGTGAACATCTGTGAATGAACATTTGAGAATGATAACATCAGCAAATTACTCACTGAAACATTGTGTGTAGTACCTGTTACTAAGGATAAGATGTACCAAAAAAAAAAAAAAGGGACAATCATAAGTGCAGTTCGCCGTAACTAGAACATGTTGTAAGTCAGGGACTACTTGTAGTTAAAGAAAGTTCCTGCTTTTTTATTTTCTGTTACAAGCTTCATCAAGCAAAGATCGAAGGATTCAATTTTGAAAAGAGAATTAAGGTAAAAGCAACAAACACACAACCCTAAGCTCATTGAACGCAATCTTTTGTTTCACAGGATTTTGTGTACTCTGTTCTGTTTTCTGAACTCTTATTCTCAGAAGTTGCCTCTTCTGTTGCTTCATGTTAATGAGCATAGACTTATGCAAAGGGAAGCTATGTATACATGGAGACTGTGTTCTTTCCCTTTTATATCCTGGTATGTTTATTCCTGGAGCATTTCGCTCACCAGCCAGGTTGTTTTACAACTTACATAAAAATATTGTTATATTTGAGCACTCAGAAATTAGATGCTGAGCTTTTTACATGATACTGGTTTGTGTAAAAACCTACACATTAATACTTTTTGGAAGCCACCTGTTGGAACTTTTCTAGGACAGGATTTCCCTGAGCCTAGCACAGTGTCTGACAGAGTCCTCAATTACCAAAAAAAAAAAAAAAGTTGAGTTAAAAACTGTGGAAATGTAAAGGTGGGTAATGTTATCTTGAACAGTTTACTCATCCTTGTAAAATAATGAATCAGATCTTTCCCCCTTTTAAAGGGAAAAAATAACCTGGTACAAATTCAGGATTTTGTCCTGAATTTAGCTGATTTCTAACCTCCTGAAATGCTCGTATCTCTGCCTGCCTCAAGCACTAACAGGAGATCTCACAGCATAACAAAGGCCTGGTCCCTGCTCTTCCCGTGTAACTTCCCTGTGAATTTCAGTGGCTGCCCTGTCAGCTGTCCTTTTAAATATCTGTAAATTTAAACAATATAGCTGTGTTAGTGTCTTATGTTTTGTAGTTTGCAAGCCCTCGTATATATTGTCTTAGATAGCACCTTAAGTGTTAGGACCATTTCTATTTTTCATTTTCTAGTTAAGGAAATTGAGATTTAGAGAGACTGAATAGTTTATGCAAGCAAGTGTCCAAGCTATGGTGCAAACCCCTACCCACAATTCTTTCCCCTGCACCATGAGGCCTCTGAAACTGCGAGACAAGCTTAATTTTATAAGTATAAAGTCAGATGCTTCCCAGATATAAGCTTTTCCCAGTTGTAAGCAAGTCCACTTAACTTGCAAGATTGTTGTTAGTTGCCATTAAATTGGCTCTAACTCAGGGCAAGCCCATGTACAACAGAACAAAATGTTGTCCCGTCCTGTGCCACCCTCATGATCTTTGGTATGCCTGAGTCCATTGTTGTGGCCATTGCATATTTTGAGTGCCTCCCAACCTAGGGGGCTTATCTTCCAGCACTATATTGGTCAATATTCTGTTGTGATCCATAGGATTTTCATAGGCTTTTGGAAGTAGATCACCAGGCCTTTCTTTCTAGTCTGTCTTAGTCTGAAAGCTCTGCAGAAAACTGTCACCATGGGTAACCCTGCTGGTATTTGAAATACCAGTTGCATAGCTTCCAGCAGCATAGCAGCATACAGGCCACCACAGTAGGACACACTGACAGATGGGTGGTGAGCTCACAGGGACAGCATTTCCCAAGTCAGCCTTCAGGGCCGTGTCTGTTCGCCGGTGAGGAGCAGTTTAAAAGCCGGATGATACCAGAAGCACAGATCCCAGGTCGCAGACAGGATACAAAGCTCTCTGTCCGATAGCCCTTTACTTTCCCCTCTACATGTCTGACTCCTTGAACACATAATGTAACAGTCACCAACAGGTAGGAGGGAGAGAGGGTTGAAGCTATTCGTCTAAAACACAGGGTGACTAGAAGACATATTGCCCAAATGGGGACACTTTTGTTGCCATGTGCTGGAGCTGGCTCATGTTGGCTCATATGAGTTGATGGCTAAATTTTCTAAGCAATTATTAAATACAGTAATTATTAAATAATCTAGAATCAGACAATGTTCTAATCCCTGCCACCATGTGATGGTGTATTGATTACTATAGTAATCAATAGTGCTGAAACTGAAAGAGGTTTCTGTTTAATGAATATAATTTGTACAAGGATAAGAAATAGTCTAACAGTAGATCGCATAGCAGGTTAATGGTGACAAATTTATTGGTAAAAGAATTAGCAGCTTGGAATGCAACTCCATTTGTCAGATCATGGTTGAATTGCAACCATAGGTTGACTCCTAAGGATACAAAATTTTGGCAAAATCCATGAAAGCGTTCTGTTAGAATAAATTGGCCTTAAGGAATTTACAATAAAGAATGTTATATATTCTTATTTGTAAACACCTATAAATTGTGTACTACATATCCTTTGTATTATGTGTGTGTGTGTGTCTGTGTGTGTGTGTGTATGAGAAAGAGAGAGCAGCTTGTAAACATTTATCAGCACACCACTGCTTTTGGAATGGAAGGGTGTGTTATTAATAAATAAATATGTTGGAACATCAGGTGAAATCAGAACTGTCCCAGGCAGCCCAGGAACCTGCAGTCACCATATTCAAAGTACACAAAACTTCCCAGGCCTTGCCAAGTGCTGGCTCCTACAGATGGGCTTGTTTCCTTATAGCTCCCTCCCACCTGGGGCGCCCTCAGAAAAGACTCTCTCTCTCTGAGTACCTCTGATCCACAAGATCACAGGAGCTCTACCTGCTGAACTATTTGCTTCATCCTGCTTGGCTCTTTGTTCAGGCCCTTCATTTTAGAACCATTTCTGGCACTTATTAGCTCTGAGGCTATAGGAGTGTCTTAACATCTGTGAATCTTAATTTTCTTATTGCAAAATGGAACGATAGCACCAATAATACAGTGCTGCTGTAAAGGATTAGAAATAATACAAGTAAAGTGCTTATTTTTTGGCACAAAATAGATGCTGAATCAATAGTATTATTATTTTTGGCACTATTACTACTGCTACTACTATAACTAGTTCAGATTGCAGGTCACAGATAGGATACAAGACTCTCTGTTCTATAGGCTTTTTCTTTCCCCTTTACTTGTCTGGTTTCTTGAAGACAATGCAACAGTCACCAACACTGTAGCAGGGAGAAAGGGCTAAAGCTATTCTAAAAAACATGGTGGCAATATGGCTTATTATCCAAATGAAGACACTTTTTTTTTTTTTTTTAATTCTGCTTTACCTGACAGGGAACACAGCAGAGAACCCCTGAGGGAGCAGGAGAGCAGTGGGATGCAGACCCCAAATTCTCATAAGACCAGACTTAATGGTCTGACTGAGACTAGAAGGGCTCCAGCGGTCATGACCCCCAGACCTTCTCTTGGCCCAGGACAGGAACCATTCCCAAAGCCAACTCTTCAGACATGGATTGGACTGGACATTGGGTTGGAGAGGGATGCTGGTGAGGAGTGAGCTTCTTGGATCAGGTGGACACTTGAGACTATGTTGACATCTCCTGCCTGGAGGGGAGGTGAGAGGGTGGAGGGGGTTAGAAGCTAGCCAAATGGATACAGAGAGAGCAGCTTGCCTCATTAGGGGGAGAGTAATTGGGAGTGTGTAGCAAGGTGTATATGGGTTTTTTTGTGAGAGACTGACTTGATTTGTAAGCTTTTCACTTAAAGCACAATAAAAATTCTTAAAAAAAAAATTCTGCTTTAGGTGAAAGTTGACAAATCAAGTCAGTCTCTCTTACAAAAAGCCATACACACCCCACCGTGCACTCCCAGCTGCTCTCCCATGAATGAGACAGCACATTCCTCCTCTCCACCCTGTATTCCCCGTGTCTGTTCAACCAGCTCCTGTCCCCCTCTTCCTTCTCATCTCGCCACCAGACCGGAGTCGACCACATAGTCTCATGTGTCTACTTGAATCATGAAGTTCACTCCTCACCAGCATCATTGTCTATCTTATGTTGTTGTTGTTGTTAGGTGCCGTCGAGTCTCTTCCGACACATAGCGACCCTGGTGCACAACAGAATGAAGCATTGCTCGGTCCTGAGCAATCCTTACAATCGTTGTTATGCTTGAGCTCATTGTTGCAGCCACTGTGTCAAACCACCTCGTTGAGGGTCTTCCTCTTTTCCGCTGACCCTGTACTCTGCCAAGCATGATGTCTTTCTCCAGGGACTGATCCCTCCTGACAACATGTCCAAAGTATGTAAGACACAGTCTCGCCATCCTTGCTTCTAAGGAGCATTCTGTTTGTACTTCTTCTAAGACAGATTTGTTCGTTCTTTTGGCAGTCCGTGGTATACTCAATATTCTTCACCAACACCACAGTTCAAAGGCGTCGATTCTTCTTTGGTCTTCCTTATTCATTGTCCAGCTTTTACATGCATATGATGCGACTGAAAATACCATGGCTTGGGTCAGGCACACCGTAGTCTTCAAGGTGACATCTTTGCTCTTCAACACTTCGAAGAGGTCCTTTGCAGCAGATTTACCCAATGCAATGCGTCTTTTGATTTTTTGGCTGCTGCTTCCATGGCTGTTGATTGTGGATCCATATAAAATGAAATCCTTGAGAACTTCGGTCTTTTCTCCATTTATCATGATGTTGCTTACTGGTCCAGTTGTGAGGATTTTTGTTTTCTTTATGTTGAGGTGCAATCCATACTGAAGGGTGCGGTCTTTGATCTTCATCAGTAATTGATTCAAGTCCTCTTCACTTTCACCAAGCAAGGTTGTGTCATCTGCATAACACAGGTTGTTAATGAATCTTCCTCCAATCCTGATGCCCTATTCTTCTTCATACAGTCCAGCTTCTTGGATTATTTGCTCAGCATACAGATTGAATAGGTATGGTGAAAGAATACAACCCTGACGCACACCTTTCCTGACTTTAAACCAATCAGTATCCCCTTGTTCTGTCCGAACAACTGCCTCTTGATCTATGTAAAGGTTCCTCATGAGCACAATTAAGTGTTCTGGAATTCCCATTCTTTGCAATGCTATCCATAATTTATTATCATCCACATAGTCAAATGCCTTTGCATAGTCAATAAAACACAGGTAAACATCCTTCTGGTATTCTCGGCTTTCAGCCAGGATCCATCTGACATCAGCAATGATATCCCTGGTTCCACGTCCTCTTCTGAAACCGGCCTGAATTTCTGGCAGTTCCCTGTGGATACACTGCTGCAGCTGCTTTTGAATGATCTTCAGCAAAATTTTGCTTGTGTGTGATATTAATGATATTGTTCTATAATTTCCACATTTCTTTAGATCACCTTTCTTGGGAATAGGCATAAATATGGATCTCTTCCAGTCAGCTGGCCAGGAAGCTGTCTTCCATATTTCTTGGCATAGACGAGTGATCACCTCCAACACTGCATCTGTTTGTTGAAACATCTCAATTGATATTCCACCAATTCCTGAAGCCTTGTTTTTCGCCAATGCCTTCAGCTCAGCCTGGACTTCTTCCTTCAGTACCATCGGTTCCTGATCATATGCCACCTCTTGAAATGGTTGAACACTGGCTAACTCTTTTTGGTACAATGACTCTGTGTATTCCTTCCATCTTCTTTTGCTGCTTCCTGTGTTGTTTAATATTTTCCCCATAGAATCCTTCACTATTGCAACTCGCGGCTTGAATTTTTTCTTCAGTTCTTTCAGCTTGAGAAACACTGAGTGTGTTCTTCCCTTTTGGTTTTCCATCTACAGCTCTTTGCACATGTCATTACTTTGTCTTCTCTAGACGCCCCTTGAAATATTCAGTTCTTTTACTTCATCAATTCCTCCTTCTGCTTTAGCTGTTCGACGTTTGAGAGCAAGTTTCAGAGTCTCCTCTGACATCCGTCTTGGCCTTTTCTTTCTTCCCTGTCTTTTCAATGACCTCTTGCCTTCTTCATGGATGATGTCCTTGATGTCATTCCACAACTCATCTGGTCTTTGGTCACTAGTGTTCAATGCATCAAATCTATTCTTCAGATGGCCTCCAAATTCAGGTGGGATGTACTCAAGGTCATATTTTGGCTCTCATGGACTTGCTCTGATTTTCTTCAGTTTCAGCTTGAACTTGCATATGAGCAATTGATGGTCTGTTCCACAGTCGGCCCCTAGCCTTGTTCTGACTGCTGATATTGAGCTTTTCCATCATCCCTTTCCACAGATGTTGTCAATTTGTTTTCTGTGTGTTCCATCTGGCAAGGTCCACATGTAGAGTCACCATTTGTGTTGGTGAAAGAAGGTATTTACAGTGAAGAAGTTGTTGGTCTTACAAAATTCTATCATTCGATCTCTGGCATTGTTTCTATCACCAAGGCCGTAGTTTCTGATTCTTCTTCTTTGTTTCCAACTTACGCATTCCAGTTGCCAGTAATTATCAATGCATCTTGATTGCATGTTTGAACAATTTCAGACTGCAGCAGCTGATAAAAATCTTCTCCTTCTTCATCTTTGGCCCTAGTGGTTGGTGCGTAAATTTGAATAACAGTTGTATTAACTGGTCTTCCTTGTAGGTGTATGGATATTTTCCTATCACTGTCATCATTGTACTTCAGGATAGATCTTGAAACATTCTTTCTGACGATGAATACAAGTAACACCATTCTTCTTCAAGTTGTCATTCCCAGCATAGTAGACTATATGATTGTCTGGTTCAAAATGGCCCATACCAGTCCATTTCAGCTCACTAATGCCTAGGATATCGATGTTTATGTGTTCCATTTCATTTTTGACAATTTCCAATTTTCCTAGATTCATACTTCGTACATTCCAGGTTCCGATTATTAATGAGTGTTTGCAGCTGTCTCTTCTCGTTTTGAGTCGTGCCACATCAGCGAATGAAGGTCCCGAAAGCTTTACTCCATCTATGTCATTAAGGTTGACTCTACTTTGAGGAGGCAGCTCTTCCCCAGTCATCTTTTGAGTGCCTTTCAACCTGGAGGGCTCATCTTTCAGCAGTATATCAGACAATATTACACTGCTATTCATAAGGTTTTCACTGGCTAATGCTTTTCAGAAGTAGACTGCTGGGTCCTTCTTCCTAGCCTGTCTTAGTCTGGAAGCTCAGCTGAAACCTGTCCTCCATGGGTGACCCTGCTGGTATCTGAATACTGGTGGCTTAGCTTCCAGCATCACAGCAACACACAAGCCCCCACCGTACAACAAACTGACAGACATGTGGGGGTGTCTGTCTTATAGTCCTGGCCAATCCCTGTCTGTAGCATTGGTCTCGGGAATGGTTCTAATCTTGAGGACACTTTTGTTCCCATGTGCTGGAGCTGGCTCCTATTAGCTCATGTGACTTACTACTACTACTACTGCTGCTGCTGCTACTACTGCTGCTACTATTACTGCTGCTGTGCTGCTACTATTACTGCTACAGCTGTGCTGCTGCTACTGTTACTACTGCTGCTGTGCTGCTGCTACTATTATTACTACTGCTGCTGTGCTGCTCCTGCTGCTGCTGTGCTGCTGCTACTACTGCTGCTGTGGTGGTGCTACTATTACTATTGTAGCTGTGCTGCTGCTAGTATTACTACTGCCACTGTGCTGCTGCGAGTATTACTACTGATGCTTTGCTGCTGCTATTGTTACTACTGCTGCTGTGCTGCTGCTGCTCCTGCTGCTGTGCTGCTGTGCTACTACTCCTATTGTTGCTGTGCTGTTGCTACTACTACTATTGTTACTACTACTGCTATTGTTACTACTACTACTACTATTGTTACTACTACTGTTGCTGCTGTGCTACTGCTACTACTACTAGTATTGTTAACACTAATATTACCACTGCTGCTGCTACTACTACTACTATTGCTAGTACTCCTACTGCTACTGCCACTTCTGATGCTACTACTACTACTATTACTATTGCTGTTGCTACTACTGCTATTGCTAGTACTCTACTACTGCTACTACTGCTGATGCTACTTCTACTATTGTTACTACTACTGCTGCCACTACTATTGCTACTACTGTCACTGCTGCTACTACCACTATTGCTACTACTGCTACTATTTTCTTTAATGTTTTCTGCCTTAGACTCCATGTTTTGAACACACTGCCTTTCCTTAAGTCTCTGGGACTTTGATGATTCTGACCCCTTTAATCTACCCTGTGTGCTGGGGTCTGTTCCACCCTTTCCCATACCCAGTGTTCACTCATGGGGTGATGTTTGCAATGAGGGGTGAGGGTGGTCACTTGGCTCATTCTCCTAGAGGGGCCGTGATACTTAGGAATGGGCCCCAAAGAAGACTTCTGGGTTTTCAGACCTGTCCCTTCCTCTAGGCACGTGATTCTAGTGTGAGCATTATACCCAAGTAAGGCCAATCAGACCACTTTAGTCTTGAGGGTTTACTTGTCCTAAGCCAAGCCACTGAGAATTCTTCTCTGAAATTTTTTAATTGGAATGAAGAGAAGGTGTCAGTTCCTCTGATTGGGAGCTGGAGGCTCAGGAGCCGATGGAGATGTGTTGGTTATATAGATGAGCCAGTGGGAAAGTCTAAAGCCAATGAAGGAGTGAATTAGATTTAAGAGATGGTGGGGAGAGTCTTGCTAGGATTAAAGTTTCTGTTTCCAGTTGTCACTGAGCTCCAAGTGCATCCTGACACTCTCTTAAGTTACACTGAGATCTCCATTTGTCTGGAGGATATTCTCACATTTTGCCTAAGCTACTTCAAGTCAACTTTCTCTCATTTGTAGCAACAACATTCCTTAAAAAAGAAGTGCCTAATTCCAGGAGGAGGAAATGAGATACCCTCTTCCCTTGATCTTTGCAGAGTAGGCCCTCATTTAAGGACAGGGCTAACTCTTAATGGTTTGTACCCAATGCTCAAGAAGCACATAGCTTGACCCAGATAAAATAAATGGAACACCAGTGCCCATGCCCCAAGGAATCTGACTCTCAAAAGGTATGGCACTCAGTGTGGATTGGAAGTGACTCCTGTGACATGGCATGACTAGTGGGTCTGAGCTCCTAGAAGCCCATGTGAATAATAGACTGAATATGCTGCTTTGCTCTCAGTGGACATACAATGTCTAAATCAAACACTTGTCCACGTGCCCCCACGGCCTCACCCAGGGTCTGCTGCAAACGTCATAGATCAATCACAACGTTCCTCAGAATCCTCATCGCCAGCTCTAGAATTCCTTTTCCGGATACAGTTGATCTGGTTTGGAGAGTTCACCAGGTTTGTCTTCAGGATGAGTTGGTCTACATGTCTGCCCAGTTGCTGTAGAGTCGATTCTGATTTCATGATGACTTCATGTGTCGCAGAGTAGAACTGTGCTCCATAGGATTTTCAACGGCTGTGATCTTTTGAACTCATACTCATATGAGTCAGAATTGACTCGGCAGTGGTTTGGGTTTGTGTTTTTGGTGATTTTCTGGAAGCAGATCACCAGGCCTTTCTCCAAAGGCACCCCGGGTGGGTTTCAACTGCCAATCTTTCAGTTAGTAGCCACCCGGGAACTCTGCTCCATGTCTGAAGACCACTTATAAAATGGCTATTTCGGATTTGGCCTTTTGTGAGTATATTCTGCATACCATGAAGCTACTTCAGCTTCTGAAAGTCACATATTAATACCCAAGGAATGTGAAAATAAAGTTGCTAATGCAAGCTGGAAGGAGCCCTGGTGGTAAAGTGGTTAAGTGCTCAACTGCTAACGGAAAGGTTGGCAGTTCAAACCCACCGGCCAATCTGCGGGAGAAGGGTGTGCCAACCCCGCCTGCTTTGGTAAAGATCACAGCCTTGGAAACCCTATGGGGCAGTTCTACTCTGTCCTGTAGTGTCACTATGAATTTTAATAGACTTGATGTTGGGCAGTGAGACTGTGGAACTGGGCTTTTGTGGTAGCTAGGTTTCCATGGAAACACTGAGTGGTTGAAGCAAGCCCACGAGTAAACTTTACCATACTGGTTTTAAACCTGAAACGAGGCTGGGAAAGGGTATTTATCAACTATGCAGGCAGAGTGAGAATTTTGACAGAAAAGTCCTCCAAAAAGACTCAGCCAAAGCAAATTTCAGTGATTCCCCACAAAACTGGGGTGGGAGCTCCAGCACCCGCCTCATGTGCCATAAGCCACTAGCGTGCTATGTATGTAAAGCAGTCCAGTGTGCAGAATGAAAGTTATTGTGACTCACTCTGAAAATATACCTCTAATAAGAAATGCTTAATCAACACAGGGGTAGTAATACAGAGCCTTTGGGGTTTCATAAAATACAGTATCACGCTTTGCAGGTCAAAGCTTCCCGTTTATTGGAGACTCAGTTAAGCAAGCCAATGGCACGATGCTGTGCCAATGGGCAGGTTCAGTCTGAAGCCTTCTGTGAGCAGTAACCGCAAACCTTGAGCCCCTGAGTTAGAGCCTTTGTTCTCCAGCAGCCTGTCAGCAGTACAGGCACTTCTGCTCACACTTTCCTCTGGGCAGCATGTGTGTAAACTTGTAAGCCGTGTGCCAATTTTCCAGGGGGAGGAGGAGCTGGATGTGAGGCCTTGAGGGTGGGCTGGGTGTAGTTTGCAGGAACACCCATTGTTTTCTCCTCCTTTCCTTCCTCACAGTAGTGAGGACTGGGCTCTCATCCAGCCAAGTAGCTGGACAAGCTTTCTGCCAGAAGATCTAGGTCTTGTTTTGATATTACTCAACATGGAATAGATAATTACAGGAGTAAAATTTTCCCTGTTGTATGAAATGCTTGAAAGCCTAAAAAGAAAGGTATTTAGCGTATGCAGTGGTTGGTTTTATGTGTCAACTTGGCTAGGCTATATTGTTGTTGTTGTTAATTGCCCTCCAATTGATTTCGACTCATGGCGACCCCATGCATGCAGAGTAGAACTGCTCTGTAGGGTTTTCAAAGCTGTGACTTTTCATAAACAGATTATCAAGTCTGTCTTCCAAGGCACCTCTGGGTGCATTCAAACTGCCAACCTTTCGGCTAGTAGTTGAGTGGTCAACCGTTAGTGCCATCCAGGAGCTCTATTGGCTAGGCTATTAAACCCATTGCTGTCAAGTTGATTCTGACTCATAGCGACCCTTTAGGTTAGAATGGCCACTTCACTACTATCACTTCATGTAGTTAAATGGTCACATAGTGTTTCGAAGGTTGTAAATCTTTATGAAAGCAGACTGTCATATCTTTCTCCTGCAGAGCGGGCTGGTGGGTTTGAACCACTGACCTTTGGGTTAGCAACTGAGCGCTTAACAACTGCACCACCAGGGCTCCATCGCTAGGCTGTTCAACCAAACACTAATCCAGATTTTGCTGTAAAGGTGTTTTAAGAGATTATTCTAGATAATCTGAGTGGGCCTCATCCAATCATTTGAAAGACTTTAAGAGCAAAACATAGTTTTTCCTGAGGAAAAAGAAATTCTGCCTGTGGACTGCAGCTTCAATCCTCCATCTTCAAAACCAGCAAGAGTGGATCAGATTCTCACATTGCATCGTCTTGACCTCCTTTTCTACCTCTCTTTTCCACATTTTAGAACTCTTGAAATTAAATCAGGCCCACCCTGATAATTCAGGATAATCTTCTAGTAACTTTAATTTCATCTGCTATGTAATTCCCTTTGGCCATGTTACCTACCTTATTCATAGGTTCCTGGAGTTAGGGTGTGGGCATCTTTGAGGGACCATTGTTCTGCTACCACAGGGCACCGCCAGTTTGTCAGGAGTAGCCCTTACAGCTCACCTCCACGGTTTTGACTTCTTAGGATTCGTGAGTTCTTGGTTTCAACTATTTGAAGTGATAGTAATGGTCCATGACATATAAACTTTTACTTATATATTACTGTGCCAAAGCCAGTAACTTACTAGTAGTGAGCCTAACCAATCTCCTAGCTTCAACATCTCAACACTCCTTTGTTGATCATATTTTGTGCTGTTCAGATTAGCTCTCACAATGACCCTTTGAAATTGATATTATCATCTGCACTTATACTGACAGAATTTAGAAAATTATGTACTCTAATGATATTTCCAAATTCAAGGATTCATGTATATATTCTTCACAAAAATGTTAACATTTTATGTCGTTAGTGACCAAGGCTCCCTTACTGACTTTGGCATCTCTTTTTTAAATCTTTGGCCACTAGAGGGAGACAACTCTTTGAAGAACAGAGACCATTTCTCATGCTCGTGGATAGATTGTTGTATGCCATGAAGTCGATTCTAATTCGTAGTGACCCTATGGGCTGTTTATACTTTGAAACGGTATCCAGGGCTGACCTAACAGATTGACAAGTGAAGGGGACAGTTCCTGCACCAACTCCTCACTGCAGACTTCAGTGAATAACTCTCATCATCAACATCCCCATTCATGCTTCCAGAGTCACCAATGCCATTCAAAGCAAGGGACCTTAATACCTAGCTATTGGCAGCTCAACTTTTTTTTTTTTTTTTAAATCTTCTTCTTTTCTTCTTGAAGGCAAACTTTGTGGAAAGAAAGCCCAACAAATTGTCAGAAATGATACTTTATAAGAACATAAAATCCAAAGATTCTAAGTTTGCTACAAATGCAATACTCTCAGCCTAAACTCAGAAGAGAACAGACAGTAGGCAATAGTTCAGTAGTTCCTGCCATGGTCAACTTTTCTGATCACAAATGTATTAACGCGTACCCCTCTTTTACATGGGAAGAGACTCACCATCTCCTTATGGGGAGCAACATAAAGCCCCACCCAGTTCAAAGTCCAGGAACTCTGGGGAACTTGTAGTCCTTTCAACAGGTCCGATTGGGACTCCTGTATGGTGCAAACAGTAAACACATTTGGCTGCTAAGCAAAAGGTTGGAGGTTCGAGTACTTCCAGAGGCATCTTGGAAGAAAGGCCTGACAATCTACTGCTGAAGAATCAGCTATTGAAAGACCTGTGGAGCACAGGTTTACTCTGACACACACGGGGTCACTGCGAGTTGGGTTTGACTTGAGGGCAACTGATTTTCTAATTGGCTTATGGTTCAACAACTTATAAATTCTAAGGTAAGTTGTCTGCCTGCCCAGCTCCCTCCATTACACCATGATGAAGTAGGAACAAGATCACTGCCCTAAAAACTTCATTCAGGAAATAGCAGAAAGGGAAACACACGCAGCAGCCACCTGCCCATGATAATCATCAGGGCCTGCTGGGCTTGAATAGTGTAATACCCCTGCTGTGGCTGGACTAAGTTCCTTGATTTGATCACCTGGCCTCTCCAGCTATCCTCTGGCAGGAACTCTTCTGGCCATTGTCCTCCCTGGCTCCAGGTCTTGCCCTCCGGAAGGTTCTTTCTTTTCCAGTGTCCTGTTTAGCCACATTTGAAGCAGGTGTGATAACTGATAAGCCGCTTTGTGAGGACTGCACAGGGTTCACAGCCACTTCCCACTAGTGCAGTCTCAAGGGCCTATGGAAGATTTATGGGTTTGAATTGTCACACGCTTTTGCAAATCAGGCTTGTAGTTGCTGTTGCAATATCTAAGACAGAAAAAGATTTCCAACTTTTTTTTTTTTTTGTCAATTTCAAGTGCAAGTAGCCATAGTCAAAGATCTCACGTAGATGTAATTTTTTTCCCTCCAGCTTCTCTTCTTTTAATTACTGTTCTCAGAGATCTGTTCATTCATCTCTCTCTCCTAAAAGGCGAACACCTTGAGACCATGAAATGCAGTGAACTTGGATGGGGAGTACCAGTGGTCTTCCAGTTGATTCCAACTCATGTCGACCCCATGTGTCAGAGTAAAACTGTGTCCCATAGGGTTTTCAAATATGACTGATTTTTAGAAGTAGATCAGCAGGCCTCTCTTCCCAGGTGCCTCTTGGTGAACTCAACCTCTAATTTTTTGGTTTGCAGCCAAGCTCGTTAACCAAATGCACTATCCAGGGACCCTTGAGTGGGAAGACAACCCCCTTAGTCTCTTTTCCCCAGCAAGCTCATTGCTACTAAAATGACATTGCTTCTAGTCCTTTTTAGTGAACAGTATAAATTTAAAAAGTAATGATGATAAAGATTTTAATGACCTTTCCTTTTCAACTTTTTATATAGTATTTTTTTTAAATGTGGTTAATATGCAGTACTTTTTTTCTTATTATTGCACTTTAGATGAAGGTTTACAGAACAAACTAGCTTCTCATTAAACAATTAGTACACATATTGTTTTGTGACATTGGTTACCAACCCCACAACTTGTCAACACTCTCCCTTCTTGATCTTGGGTTCCCTGTTACCAGCTTTCCTGTTCCCTCTCGCCTTCCAGTCTCTGCTCCACAGGGCTGGTGTGCCTCTTTATTCTCATTTTGTCTTATGGGCCCATCTGTTCTTTGGCTGAAGGGTGAACCTCAAGGGTGACTTCATTACTGAGCTAAAAGGGAGTCCAGGAGCGGTACCTTTGGGGTTTCTCCAGTCTCTCAGACCAGTAAGTCTTCTTCTTTTTTTTTTTTATTTTGAGTTAGAATTTTGTTCTACATTTTTCTCCAGCCTTGTCTGGGACACTCTATTGTGATCCCTATTAGAGCAGTTGGTAGTGGTAGCCAGGGACCATCTAGTTGTGCTGAACTCAGTCTGGTGGAGGCTGTGGTAGTTGTGGTCCATTAGTCCTTTGTGCTAGTCTTTCCCTTGTGTCTTTGGTTCTCTTCATTCTCCCCAGCTCCAGATGGGGTTAGACCAGTGGAGTATCTTAGATGGCCTCTCAGAAGCTTTTACGACCCCAGATGCTACACACCAAAGTAGGGTGTAGAACATTTTCTTCATAAACTATGCTATGCCAATTTAGCCACATGTTCCCTGGGGCCACGGTCCCCACAGCCCTCAGCCCAGTAGTTTGATCCCTCAGGGAATTTGGAAGTGTCTATGGAGCTGTTTTTTTTTTTTTTTTTAATGGAGCTTCCATGACCTTATCTTGGACAAGTTGTGCTGACTTCCCCAGTATTGTGTACCATCTTACCCTTTACTTAGTATCTTTGATTCTATTATGATATCTTTTTTCTATCTGACCTCTGGTTTTTAATTTCTAGTATTATTAGAACCTAACATTTCTGAGTCAGTTTTAGAAGGTTATGGTTTCTAGGAGTTTGGCAATTTCCTCTTTTCAAATTTATCAAGTTGTTCAGGATATCTTATTAAATTTTTAATCATTGCAAAATTTGTGTCTATCTTAATTTCTGTTATTGTCCGTTTGTTCTCCCTCACTCCCTCTTCCTCTGCCTCTTCATTGGGCTTGCCAACCTTTGGTTTTGTCAATCTTCTCTATTTTATGTTCATTCTCTATCTCTTTGCATTTGGCCTTCATTTTCCCTTATTTGCTTTTACTTTTATTGGGTTTATGCTGTGTTCTAGTTCTAATTTCTCAAGTTGAATACTTAACTCATTAATTTTCAGCTTTCATTTTATAAGATGAATATTTGAAGGTACAAATATTCCTTTATGCGCAACTGTAGCTTCATCCCACAAGTTTTATCATGGAATATTGTAATTACCATTGCATTCTAAATAGTTTCTAACTCCCATTATGATGTCTCTTTTATCAAGATTTCTTCTTTTCTTCTATATTCAATGCTTTTTTAAATTACTAAAGATATATGATTCAGAAAGTTATCTATAGAAAAATAATTAGAAAGTTATTTTTTTGTTGCTGACTTAAAATTTAGCTACAAAAAAAAAATGTTGCCATCGAGTCAATTCCAACTCCTAGCGACCCTATAGGACATAGTAGAACTGCCCCATAGAGTTTTCACGGAGCACCTGGTGGATTCGAACTGCCAACCTTTTGGTTGGCAGCCATAGCTTTTAACCACTACTCTACCAGGGTTTCCAAAATTTAATTAGATTAGAGAATATGGGCTATATGGTGCCAACATTTGAAATTTCTTGAGATCTTTTATGGTCCATTTTGCAAAGATGTTCATATGTGCTTGAAAAGAAGATGAATTCTCTGCTTCTTGGGGGCAATGTTCAATGTCTGTGCATTAAATCACTCCTGTTGACTGTGGTGCTCAAATGTGCATCTTCAATGGTTTTGAACTATCAGTTACTAGGGGAGATGTTTTGAAATCCCCTACTATGGTGATAGATCGCTCAGTTTCTCTTTGTAGTTCAGTCAGTCCTTGCTTCATACCTTTTGAGACTATATTACTAAGTTATTACAAGTTTAGAATTGATATGTTTTCCTGGTAAGTTAAACTTTTGCATTACGCAGGCTCTATCTCTAGGAATGATTTCTCCTTAAATTCTATTTGTCTGATATTAATGTAGCTATATCTGTTAACTTTTTCCCCATTGTCTCACTCTTTTTAAAATTTTATTTTATTTTAGGTAAAGTTTACAGCAAAAAGTAGTTTTTCATTAAAAAATATATACAGAAATTGTTTTGTGACACTGGTTGCAACCCCCACAATCTGTCGGCACTCTCCCACTTTCTCTTTCCACACTGGGTTCCACATGTCCATTCATCCAGTTTTTCCATCCCGTTCTGCCTTCTTGTCTGGCTTTTGGGGAGGTGTTGCCCATTTGGTCTCGTGTACTTGATTGAACTGAGAAGCATGTTCCTCACATGTGATTGTTTTTTTTTTTTTTGCCTGTCTAATCTTTGACTAGTACATACTGTAAGGTCTTGCATGTTGCTGTGATGCTGGAAGCTATGAAACTTGTATTCAGATACCAATAAAGTCACCCATGGTGGAAAGGTTTCAGCTGATCTTCCAGACTAAGACAGACTAGGAAGAAGGACCTGGCCGTTTACTTCTGAAAAGAATTAGCCAGTGAAAATCTTATGAATAGCAGCAGGACATTGTCTGAAATAGTGCTGGAAGATGAGCTCCCCAGGTTGGAAGGCACAAAAGACAACTGGGGAAGAGCTGCCTTCTCAGAGTCAACCTTAATGACGTGGATGGAGTCAAGCTTTTGTTACCTTCATTTGCTGATATGGCACGACTCAAAATGAGAAGAAAGAGCTGCAAATATTCATTAATAATTGGAACCTTGAATGTACTAAGTATGAATCTAGGAAAATTGAAAATTGTCAAAAATGAAATGGAATGCATAAACATCAATATCCTAGGCATTAGTGAGCTGAAATAGACTGGTATTGGCCTTTTCAAATCAGAGAATCATATGGTCTACTATGCCAGGAATGACAACTTGAAGAAGAATGGTGTTGCATTCATCGCCAAAAAGAAGATTTCAAGATCTATTCTGAAGTACAGTGCTGTCAGTGATAGGATAGTATCGATACACCTACAAGGAAGACCAGTTAATACGACTATTATTCAAATTTACTCAGCAACTACTAAGGCCACAGATGAAGAAATAGAAGATTTTTACCAGATTCTGCAGTCTGAAATAGATCAAACATGCAATCAAGATGCACTGATAATTACTGGTGATTGGAATGTGAAAGTCGAAAACAAAGAAGAAGGATTGGTATTTGGAAACTATGACCTTGGTGATAGAAATGATGTTGGAGATCGCAAGGTAGAATTTTGCAAGACCAACGACTTATTTACCGCAAGTATCTTTTTTCACCAACATAATTAGCAACTATACACATGCATCTCACCAGATGGAATACACAGGATTTAAATCGAGTACAACTGTGGAAAGAGGTGATGGAAAAGTTCAATATTATCAGTCAAAGCAAGGCCAGTGGCTGACTGCAGAACAGACCATCAATTGCTCATATGCAAGCTCAAGTTGAAATTGAAGAAAATGAGAACAAGTCCACTGTTCTAAAAGCCAAAGTATGACCTTGAGTACATCCTACCTGAATTTAGAGGCCATCTCAAGAATAGATTTGATGCATTGAACACTGATGGCCAAAGACCAGGTGAGTCGTGGAATGACATCAAGGACATCACACATGAAGAAAGCAAAAAGTCATTAAAAATACAAGAAAGACCAAAATGATGTCAGAAGAGACTGTGAAACTTGTTCTTGAAAATTGAGTAGCTAAAGCAAAAGGAAAAAAATGTTAAAGTAAAAGAACTGAACAGAAGATTTCAAAGGGCAGCTCGAGAAGACAAAGTATTATAATGGCATGTGCAAAAAGCTGGAGATAGAAAGCCAAAAGGGAAGAACGCGCTCGGAGCATCTCAAGCTGAAAGAAGTGAAGAAAAAATTCAAGCCTCGAGTTGCAATACTGAAAGATTCCATGCGAAAATATTAAATCATTCAGAAAACATCAAAAGAAGATGGAAAGAATACACAGAGTCACTATATCAAAAAAGAATTGGTTGACGTTCAACAATTTCAAGATGATCAGCACATGACCAGGAACTGATGGTGCTAAAGGAAGAAGCCCAAGCTGCACTGAAGGCACTGGCAAAAAACAAGGCTCCAGGAATTGATGGAATATCAATTGAGATATCTCAACAAATGATGCGGAGCTGGAAGCACTCACTCATCTATGCCAGGAGATTTGGAAGACAGCCTCTTGGCCAACTGACTAGAAGAGATCCATATTTATGCCTATTCCCAAGAAAAGTGATCCAACCAAAGTTGGAAGTTATTGAACAATATCATTAATACCACACACAAGTAAAATTTTGCTGAAGATCATTCAAAAGTGCCCACAGCAGTATATCGACAGGGAAGTGCCAGAAATTCAGACCAGATTCAGAAGAGGATGTGGAACCAGGGATATCATTGCTAGTGTCAGATGGATCCTGGCTGAAAGCGGAGAATACCAGAAAGATGTTTACCTGTGTTTTATTGACTATGCAAAGGCATTCAACTGTGTGGATCATAATCATAACAAATTATGGATAACATTGTGAAGAATGGGAATAAAAGAACACTTAATTGTGCTCATGAGGAATCTGTACATAGATCTAGAGGCAGTTGTTCAGACAGAACATGGGGGTATTGCGTGGTTTAAAGTCCGGAAAGGTGTTAGTCAGGGCTGTATCCTTTTGCCGTACCTGTTCAATCAGTATGCTGAGCAGATAACCCGAAAGACTGGGCTGTATGAAGGAGATCAGGGCATCAGAATTGGAGGAAGACTCATTAACAACCTACGTTACACAGGTGACACAACCTTGCTTGCTGAAAGTGAAGAGGACTTGAAGTACTTACTGATGAAGATCAAAGACCACATCCTCCAGTATGGATTACACCTCAACATAAAGAAAACAAAAATTCTCACGAATGGACCAATAAGTAGAATCATGATAAATAGAGAAAAGATTGAATTTGTGAAGGGCTTTATTTTACTTGGATTCACAATCAACACTCATGAAAGCAGAGGTCAAGAAATCAAGAGAGAAAGGGCTACATAAACCAAAGACTACATCAGCCTGAGACTAGAAGAACCAGATGGTGCCCAGCTATAACCGATGACTGCCCTGACAGGGAACACAACAGAGAACCCCTGAGGGGGCAGGAGAACAGTGGGATGCAGGCCCCAAATTCTCATAAAAATACCAGACTTAATGGTCTGACTGAGACTGGAAGGACTCCAGTGGTCGTGGCTCCCAGACCTTCTGTTAGCCCAAGACAGGAACCATTCCCAAAGCCAACTCTTCAGACAGGGATTGGACTGGACAATGGGACGGAAAAATATGCTGGTGAAGAAAGAGCTTCTTGGATCAAGTAGACACTTGAGACTATGTTGGCATCTGCTATCTGAAGGGGAGATGAGAGGGCAGAGGGAGTTAGAAGCTGGTGGAATGGACATGAAAAGAGAGTGGAGGGAAGGAGCAGACTGTCTTATTAGGGGGAGAACAATTAGGAGTATATTGCAAGGTATATATAAATTTTTGTATGAGAGACTGACATGATTTGTAAACCTTCACTTAAAGCACAATAAAAAATTTTTTTTAAAAGTTAAAAAAAAAAACGAAAAGAAATCAAGAGACACATTGCGCTGGGCAATCTCCTGTGGAAGACCTATTTAAAGTGTTGAAAAGCAAAGAAGTCAACTTGAAGACTAAGGTGCGCATGAGCCAAGCCATGGTATTTTCAATTGTGTCTTATGTCTGAGACAGCTGGACAGTGAATAAGGAAGACCAAAGAAAAATTGATGCCTTTGAATTTTGGTGTTGGTGAAGAATATTAAATATACCATGGACTGCCAAAAGAACTAACCAATCTGTCTCTGAAGAAGTACAACCAGAATGTTCCCTTACAAGCAAGGATGGTGAGACTGCATCTTACATACTTTGGACATGTTATCAGGAGGGATCAGTCCCTGGAAAATAACATCATGCTTGGTAGAGTACAGGGTCAGCAAAAAAGAGGAAGACCCGGAACAAGGTGGATTGACACATTGGCTGCAACAGTGGGTTTAAGCATGACAATTGGGAGCATGGTGAAGGACCAGGCAGTGTTTTATTCTGTAGTACACAGGGTCCCTATGAGTCAGAACCAACTTGACAGCACCTAACAACCACAACAACAATCTTTGGCTGAAAGGTGGACTTCAGGAGTGGCTTCAGTTCTGAGTTAGCAGGGTGTCTAGAGCCATAGTCTTGGGGGTCCCTCCAGTCTCTGTCAGACCTGTAAGTCTGGTCTTTTTTGTGTGACTTTGTGTTTTGCTCTACATTTTTCTCCCACTCTGTCTGGGACCCTCTATTGTGATCCCTGTCAAAGTGGCTGGTGTTGGTAGCCAGGCACCGTCTAGTTCTTCTGGGCTCAGGCTGGTGGAGGCTATAGTTCTTGTGGACCGTTAGTCCTTTGGTCTATTGCTTTCTTTGTGTCTTTGTTTTTCTTCATTCACCTATGCTCCAAACAGGATCCAACCAATAGAGGAAAACCTGGGGATGTAGTGGTTAAGAGTTACAACTGCTAACCAAAAGGTCAGCAGTTAGAATCTACCAGGTGCTACTTGGAAATAGTATGGGGCAGTTCTACTCTGTATACTCTATGGTAATGGGTTTATAGATGTATCTCAGATGGCCATTCAGAAGCTTTTAAGGCCCCAGAAGCTACTCACCAAAGTGGGAAGTAGACTATTTTCTTTATGAACAATGCTATAACAATTGACCTACAAGTCACCCGAGGCCATGGTCCCCAGCTCTCAACCCAAAAACTCTGCCCCTCAGGGTGTTTGGATGTGTCTAGGAAGTTTCTATGACTTTGCCTTTTTCAAGTTGTGCTGACTTTCCCTATATTGTGTGTTGTATTTCCCTTTACCAAAGTTAACACTTGTCTACTATCTTTTTTTTTTTTTTTTTACTATCTAGTGATTTTCCCTCCCAACACTCCTCTCCATTGTAACCACCAAAAATTATATTTTTATGTGTGTAAACCTTTTTTTTTGGCTTTTATAATAGTGGTCTCAAACAATATTTGCCTTCTGTGATTAACTTATTTCACTCAGCATAATGCCCTCCAAACTCATTCATGTTGTGATATTTCGAAGAGTCATCATTGTTCTTTATCATCGCATAGTATTCAATTCCCCCACGTGTCTGTCAGTTTCTCGTTTTGTGGGGGCTTGCATGTTGCTGTGATGCTGGAAGCTATGCCACTGGTATTCAGATAACAGCAGGGTCACCCATGGAGGGTAGGTTTCAGCTGAGCTTCCAGGCGAAGACAGACTAGGAAGAAGGACCCAGCAGTTTACTTCTGAAAAGCATTAACCAGTGAAAACCTGATGAATAGCAGCAGAACATTGTCTGATATAGTGCTGGAAGATGAGCCGCCCAAGGTGACTGGGGAAGAGCTGCCTCCTCAAAGTAGAATTGACCTTAATGATGCAGTTGGAGAAAAGCTTTCAGGACCTTCATTCCCTGACGTGGCATGACTCAAGATGAGAAGAAACAGCTGCAAACATCCATTAATAATCAGAACCTGGAATGTACAAAATATGAATCTAGGAAAATTGTAAATTGTCAAAAATGAAATGGAATGCATTAACATCAATATCCTAGGCATTAATGAGCTGAAATGGACTGGCATTGGCCATTTTGTATTGAACAATCATATAGTCTTATAGTCTACTATGCTGGGAATGACAACTTGAAGAAGAATGGTGTTGCATTCATCGTCAAAAAGAACTTTTCAAGATCTATCCTGAAGTACAATGCTGTCAGTGATAGGATAATATCCATACAGCTACAAGGAACCAGTTAATATGACTATTATTCTAATTTATGCACCAACCACTAGGGCCAAAGATGAAGAAGGAGAAGATTTTTATCAGCTGCTGCAGTCTGAAATTGATCAAACATGCAATCAAGATGCATTGATAATTACTGGCAACTGGAACGTGAAAGTTGGAAACAAAGAAGAAGGATCAGTAGTTGGAAAACATGGCCTTGGTGATAGAAACAATGCTGGAGATAGAATGATAGAATTTTACAAGACCAACGACTTCTTCAATGCAAACACCTTCTTTCACCAACATAAATGGCAACTATACACATGGACCTCGCCAGATGGAACGCACAGAAATCAAATTGACTACATCTGTGGAAAGAGACAATGAAAAAGCTCGATATCATCAGTCAGAACAAGACCAAGGGCTGACTGTGGAACAGATCATCAATTGCTCATATGCAAGTTCAAACTGAAACTGAAGAAAATCAGAGCAAGTCCATGAGAGCCAAAATATGACCTTGAGTACATCCCACCTGAATTTAGAGACCATCTGAAGAATAGATTTGACACATTGAACGCTAGTGACCAAGGATCAGATGAGTTGTGAAATGACATCAAGGACATCATCCATGAAGAAAACAAGAGGTCATTGAAAAGACAGGAAAGAAAGAAAAGACCAAGATGGATGTCAGAGGAAGCTCTGAAACTTGCTCTCAAACGTCGAACAGCTAAAGCAAAAGGAAGAATTGATGAAATAAAAGAACTGAATATTTCAAAGGGCAGCTCGAGAAGACAAAGTAAAGTATTATAATGACATGTGCAAAGAGCTGGAGATGGAAAACCAAAAGGGAAGAACACACTCGGTGTTTCTCAAGCTGAAAGAACTGAAGAAAAAATTCAAGCCTCGAGTTGCAATACTGAATGATTCCGTGGGGAAAATATTAAACGACACAGGAAGCATCAAAAGAAGATGGAAGGAATACACAGAGTCATTATACCAAAAAGAATTAGTTGATGTTCAACCATTTTAAGAGGTGGCATATGATCAGAAACCGATGGTACTGAAGGAAGAAGTCCAAGCTTCTCTGAAGGCATTGGAGAAAAACAAGGCTCCAGGAATTGGTGGAATATCAATTGAGATGTTTCAACAAGCAGATGCAGCGCTGAGGGGTGCTCACTTGTCTATGCCAAGAGATATGGAAGACAGCCTCCTGGCCAACTGACTGGAAGAGATTCATATTTATGCCGATTCCCAAGAAAGGTGATCCAACCAAATGTGGAAAATATAGAACAATATTATTAGTATCACATGCAAGCAAAATTTTGCTTAAGATCATTCAAAAACGGCTGCAGAAGTATATTGACAGGGAACTGCCAGAAATTCAGGTGGTTTTAGAAGAGAGCGTGGAACCAAGGATATCATTGCTGATGTCAGATGGATCCGGGCTGAAAGCAGAGAATACCAGAAGAATGTTTACCTGTGTTTTATTGACTATGCAAAGGCATTTGACTCTGTGGATCATAACAAATTACGGATAACATTGCGAAGAATGGGAATTCCAGAACACTTAATTGTGCTCATGAGGAACCTTTACATAGATCAAGAGGCAGTTGTTCGGACAGAACAAGGGGATACTGATTGGTTTAAAGTCAGGAAAGATGTGCGTCAGGGTTGTATTCTTTCACCATACCCATTCAATCTGTATGCTGAGCAAATAATCCAAGAAGCTGGACTGTATGAAGAAGAATGGGGCATCAGGATTGGAGAAAAATTCATTAACAACCTGTGTTATGCAGATGACACAACCTTGCTTGGTGAAAGTGAAGAGGACTTGAAGCACTTACTGATGAAGACCAAAGACCGCACCCTTCAGTATGGCTTGCACCTCAACATAAAGAAAACAAAAATCCTCACAACTGGACCAATGAGCAACATCATGATAAACGGAGAAAAGATTGAAGTTGTCAAGGATTTCATTTTACTTGGAACCGCAATCAATAGCCATGGAAGCAGCAGTCAAGAAATCAAAAGACACATTGCATTGGGTAAATCTGCTGCAAAGGACCTCTTCAAAGTGTTGAAGAGCAAAGATGTCATCGTGAAGACTAAGGTGCACCTGACCCAAGCCATTGTATCTTCAATAGCTTTATATGCATGTAAAAGCTGGACAATGACTAAGGAAGACCGAAGAAGAATTGACGCCTTTGAATTGTGGTGTTGGCGAAGAATATTGAGTATACCACGGACTGCCAAAAGAACGAACAAATCTTTCTTAGAAGAAGTACAAACAGAATGCTCCTTAGAGGCAAGGATGGTGAGACTGCGTCTTACATACTTTGGACATGTTGTCAGGAGGGATCAGTCCCTGGAGAAGGACGTCATGCTTGGCAGAGTACAGAGTCAGCGGAAAAGAGGAAGACCCTCAATGAGGTTGATTGATACAGTGGCCGCAGCAATGAGCTCAAGCATAACAACGATTGTGAGGATGGCGCAGGACTAGGCAGTGCTTCATTGTGTTGTGCATAGGGTTGCTATGAGTCAGAACCAGCTCAACGGCACCTAAACAGTATTCATTTGTGTGTATGTGCCATAACTTGTTTATCCATTCATCTGTTGACCAGCACTTAGGTTGTTTCCATCTTTTTGCTATTGTGAATAGTGCTGCAATGAACATGGGTGTGCATATGTCTATTTGTGTGACGGCTCTTATTTCTCTAGGACATATTCCTAGGAATGGGATTGCTAGATTGTATGTTATTTCTATTTGTAGCTTTTCAAGGAGGCACCATATCATTTTTCATAGTGGTAGTACTAATTTGCATTCCTGCCAGCAGTGCATAAGAGCTCTAATCTCCCTGCAACCTCTTCATCATTTGTTATTTTCTATTTTTTTGATTAGTGCCAGTAATGTCAGAGTGAGACAGTATCTCATTTTAGTTTGGATTTGCATTCCTTTAATGGCTAATGGGAAACCCTGGTGGCGTAGTGGTTAAGTGCTAAGGCTGCTAACCAAAGGGTTGGCAGTTCGAATCCAGCAGGTGCTCCTTGGAAACTCTTTGGGAAAGTTCTGCTCTGTCCTATAGGGTCATTATGAGTTGGAACCAACTCGATAGCACTGGGTTTGGTTTTTTTTTTTTTGAATGGCTAATGATCATTTCCTCATATGTCTGTTAGCTGCCTGAATGTCTTCTTTGGTGAACTGTTCATATCCTTTGTCCACTTTTTAAATGGATTACTTATCTTTTGTAATTGAGATGTTGAAGTATTCTATAGATTTTAAAGATTAGATCTTTGTTAGAGATGTCCTAGTCAATTTTTTCCCCCAGTCTATAAGTTCTCTTCTTATACTTCTAATGAAATCTTTTGATAAGTGTTTAATTTTTAGGAGCTTCCAGTTATCTAGTTTATATTTTGCTGTTTATGCATTGTTAGCTATGCTTTGTATTGTATTTATACCATATATTAGGGCCCATAGTGTTGTCCCTATTTTTTCTTCCGTGATCTTTATCGTTTTAGGATTTATATTTACATCTTTGATCCATTTTGAGTTAGTTATTGTGTATGGTGTGAGGCATTGGTCCTGTTTCATTTTTTTTTTATTGGTGGACATCCAGTTTTGCCAGCACGTTGTTAAAAAGACTGTCTTTTTCCCATTCAGTGGACTTTGGTCCTTTTTCAAAGATCAGCTGACCATAGGTGGATAGATTTACAGCCAGGTTCTCGATTCTATTCCTTTGATCTACGTGTCTGTTGTAACAGTACCAGGCTGTTTTGAGTACTGTGGCTATATAGTAGGTTCTGAGATCTGGTAGTGTGAGGCTTTCTATGTTCTTTTTTTTTTCAATAATGCTTTACTCATCCGGGGTCTCTTCCATTTCCACATAAAGTTAATGATTAGTTTTTCCATCTCTTTAAAGAACGCTGTTGGTATATGGATCAGGATTGCATTATATCTGTAGATTGCTTTGGATAGAATTGACATTTTCACAATTTTGAGCCTTCCTATCCATGATCATGGTATGTAGGTCTCTTTTGGTTTCTTGCTATAGTGTTTTGTAGTTTTCTTTGCATAGGTCTTTTATGTCCCTGGTTAGGTTTATTGCTAAGTATTTGTCTTTTTAGGAGCTATTATAAATGGTATTGTTTTACTGATTTCCTTTTCTAAATTCTGTTTGTTGGAGTATAGGAATCCATCTGATTTTTGTATGTTGAGCTTGTATCTTGCTACCCTGCTGAATCTTTCTATTAGTTCCAGTAGTTTTCTTGTGGAATCTTTGGGGCTCTCTATGGATAGACTCATATCATCTGCAAAATAGGAATACTTTTACTTTTTCCTTTCCAGTTGGGGAACCCTGGTGGTATAGTGGTTAAGAACTTGGCTGCTAACCAAAAGGTCAGCAGTTCAAATCCACCAGCCACTCCTTAGAAACATTGTGGGGCAATTCTACTCTATAGGGTCACTATGAGTTGGAATGGGCTCAATGGCAACAGGTTTTTGTTTTGTTTTTCTCCAACTGAGATGCTCTTTTTTTCTTTTTCTTGCCTTATTGCTAGCTATGACTTCCAGCTCAATGTTAAATAGGAGTAGTGATAAATGACATCGTTGTCTGGTTCCTGCTCTCAGGGAGAATGATTTCAGTCTCTCTCCTTTGAGAATGATGTTGGCTGTTGGTTTTGTATAGATGCCCTTTATTATGTTGAAGAATTTCCCTTCTATTCCTATTATATTGACAGTTTTTATCAGGAATGGGTGTTGGACTTTGTCAAATGCCTTATCTCTGTTGATTAAGATGATCATGTGACTCTTTTGTTTTATTTATGTGGTGGATTATATTGATTGATGTTCTAATGTTGAACCATCCTTGCATATCTGGTGTGAATCCCACTTGATTTTTTTTTGTTTGTTTTTTTATAATGCTGAATTCTACTTGTTAGAATTTTGTTGAGAATTTTTTCATTTATACTCCTGAGAATATTGGTCTGTAATTTTCTTTTTGTATATTGTTTTTGCCTGGTTTTTGTATCAGGATTATACTGGCTTCAAAGAATGAATTCAGAAGTATTCCTTCCTTTCTGTGTTCTCAAATAATTTGGGTAGTACTGGTGTGAGTTCTTCTCTAAATGTTTGGTAGAATTCTGCAGTGAAGCTGTCCAGGCCAGGGCTTTTTGTTGTTGTTGTTGTTGGGAGTTTATTTTTATTACCTCTTCAATCTGTTCTCTTGTCATGGATGTGTTCAGATTTTTTATCTCAGTTTGTGTTAGGTTATTTAGATAGTGTGTTTCTAGAAGTATGCCCATTTCCTTTAGAAGTACAATTTTTCATAGTATTCTGTTATGATCCATTTTATTTCAGTTGAGTCTGTTGTAATGTCCCCCATCTCATTCCTTATGAGTTATTTGCTTTCTCTCCTGTTTTTCTTTTGTCAGTTTGGACAATGGTTTTTCAATTTTGTCAATCTTTTCTAAGAACCAACTTTTGGTCTTGTTGATTCTTTTTATTGCTTTTCTGTTCTCTTTTTCATTTATTTCCATCTCTAATCTTTATTATTTCCATTATTCTGATGATTGTGGACTTCTGTTGCTGTTATGTTTCTATTTGTTCAAGTTGTAAGGCTAACATTTTTATTTTGGTCCATTCTTCTTTTTTCATGTGTGCATTTATTGCTGTAAATTGACCTTTCAGCATGGCCTTTGCTGTGTCCCAAAGGTTTGGTATGATGTATTTTCATTCTCATTTGATTCTGGAAATTTTTTTATTCTCTCTTTGATTTCTTCTATTACAAAGTTATTTTTTCAGGAAAGTGTTATTCAATTTCCATGTTTTTGATTTTTTCCCTTGCTCTTTTTATTGATTTCTGTTTTTATGGCATTGTGATCAGAGAGAATGCTTTGTATTATTTCTATGTTTTAGATTTTGTTGGTCTATTCTGGAGAATGTTCCATGTGTGTTGGAAAAGGATGTATACTTTGCTGTGGTTAGGTGGAGTGTTCTACATATGTCTGTGAGGTCAAGTTGGTTGATTGTGGCCTTTAGATCTTCTGTATCTTTTTTGAGTTTCTAGATGTTCAGTCCTTTACTGAAAGTGGTGTGTTGAAGTCTACTACTATGATTGTGGAACTGCATATTTCTCTTTTCAGTGCTGTTAGAGTTTGTTTTATGTATTTTGGAGCCCTGTCATCTGGTGTGTAGATATTTATTACTGTTATGTCTTCTTGGTGGACTGTCCCTTTAATCATTATGTAATATCCTTCACTGTGTTTTATCGTTGTTTTTCCTTAAAGTCTATTTTATCTGAGATTGCCACTTCAGCCTTTTTTTGGTTACTATTTGCTTGATATATTTTTTTCCATCCTTGGAATTTTAACATATTTATGTCTTCATTTCTGAGGTGTGTCTCTTGTAGACAACATATTGATACGTCATGCTTTTCTGTCTATTCTGCTACTCTCTTTCTCTTTACAGGTGCACTTAAACCATTAAATTCAATGTGATCACTGCAGATGTGAGTTTATTGCTGTCATATTTTTGTGCCTTTTTTTTTTTTTGTGGTACCGACATTTTCTTTGTTCCTCTTACTTCCTGTCCTGAGTTTCTTTTATTTGTGGAATTTTTTTTTCTTTTCTTTCATTAGTGTAAGTGTAGATTTTGTGTTTACTGAGACTGTGTTTTTCTTGTTTTTTATTCTGATGAGTATGTTTGTTAACTTTCTTTGTGTTTATCTTGAAATTTATTCTTATCTGCCTAAATTTGAATGAGTCTTTTATCACTTGATATCACCTTTACTTCCTCTCCATTTTTAAGTTCTATACCTATGCTGTTTATTCTCCCTTTACTGTTTTGATGTTGTCATCTTTTACAGATTAATATCTCCTTTTCCTTATTTTAAGTCTTTTGGCTTTGTTTTATTGCTGAAAATTCTTTACCTAGGTTGGTATCTGGCTGATGGTGTCCTGTGTCCTAGACTTCAGTTGTTGTCTAATGTTGTTGGCTCTCTAACCAAAGAACCCCCTTTAATAATTCTTGTAAGTTTGGTTTGGGTTTTCAGATTCGCTTAATTTCTGTTTATCTGGAAATATCCTAATTTCATTATCATTTTTGAGAGACAGTTTTGCAGAATATATTATTCTTGGTTGGCATTTTTTTCTTTCATATATGTTATTCCATCGCCTTCTTGTGTGCATAGTTTCTGCTGAGTAATCAGAGTTTAGTCCTATTGTTTCTGCTTTCTACGTGACTCTCCGTTTTTATTGAGTTGCTTTTAGGATTCTTTCTTTGTCTTTGGTTTTGGTGAGTGTGATTACGATATGTCTTGGTGACTTTCTTTTGGTGTTTATCCTGTATGGGTTTCTTTGAGCTTCTGGGACAGTCAGCTTTTCATCTTTCATAATATTTGGGAAGTTTACTGCCAGAAAATCTTCAACAATCTTCTCTATGTTTTTCATTTTATTCCCCTGTTTTGGAACTCTGATCACATGGAAATATTTGCTCTTGATTGTATCCCACAAAGTTCTTGGTTTTTCTTCATTATTTTCTCTGTTTTTTTCCACAAAGCAGTGTCCATGGTTTTGTCTTTGATCTCACCGATTCTGTCTTCCTTTGTTTCAAATTTGTTCCTAAAACCTTCTATTGAGTTGTCCATTTCTGGACTTTTGTTGTTTATCTTTTGGATTTCTAATTGCTGTTTTTTATATGATTTCTAATTGTTTATTTATTGTGATGGCTTGTTCTTGTGGTATTTTCCTGAATTCCTCTGTTGTTTTTTCTGTGTTTTTCTTGATTTTTGTTATATTTTCATTGACATTGTCTATATGTTCCATGAGCTCTTTCCTAATCTTTGAAGAGGCCTAAACATTAGTCTCTTGAATTCCATATCAGGTGGTTTCACTGCCTTCTCTTCTACAGAAAGGTCATATGATCCTTTATTTTGGTTACTTGCTGGAGCCATGTTGCCCTGCTTTTTTATATGTTTTGATATTGTCTGCTCTCTCTGAGACATTAAGGTATAATTTTTTATTTATTGATTGTTGCATCCTGCTTCTTTGTTTTGTTTTGATATGTCAGGGCAGGCAGGCCAGGAGTGCTTTGCTGCTTGCTTGTCTGTGGGCATGATAGCTCTCACCACTTTGTCCCGGTGGGCAGGGCAACAGCGGGCAGGGTGATCCCACTTCTCTGTACACTGGCTTAGTGAGGTAGCTGAGGGTGTACTGGGTGGGCACTGTCTGCCTCCTGATATTGGTCCAGCAGTGTGGGAACATTCACAGCCCCTCACCAGATAGACTGTGGTGTCAGACCAGAAGTTGTTTGGGCTCACTTCCCACCATTTAGCATCTGGCTGAGCAGTGGGAATGGAGGGACAGTGTGGGCCTGGCGCAACTGCAGTCCTTGTCACTGGGGAAGCTCTAGCTGCATCAGCATGTCAGAAACCAGTGGGTGGAGGGATGATATACAGGGTGACACGGGGGGGTATAAAGAAAAGAGAGAAAGAAAATCTACCCAGCTTGGACCTGGGGGCTGGCAGGAAGGGGGACAAGGAGTCATATGGGGGTAGGTGGGAGGTAGAAAGAAATAGAAAAACAAAATAAATGGTGGCAAGGTAGGGGCAGGTGGACTTGGGCAATGGCTGGCCAGTGTGCCAGTGGCCATGGTGTGGTGGGGGTTGGCAGGAAGGGGGACGATGGCATATGGGCCTAGGTAGAAGGGAGAAAGAAAAGAAAGGAAAAAAGAGGGGAAAAAAAGGAAAAATGTCAGTCTGTTGGTGGCCAGTGATTGGGGGCAGGGTCTGGTGGGAAGGGAGGTAGGTTACGGGGCTAAGTGGAATGGGAAAAGAAAACAAAAAGAAAAAAATGACATCACAGTGGGAGCTGGTGAGTGAGGGTGGGTCTGACCCAGTATGGGAAGAAGGGGGAGGTGGCATATGGGGCTAGGTGGGAGGGAGAAAGAAAAGGAAAAAAGAAAAAAAATGGTGTGGTGAGAGAGGGCGAGGGGGGCCTGCGGTGGTGGTGGGACAGTGGTTCTCCAGCTGTGGTGGTGTGGAATAGCCCAGCGAGAAGGGAAAGAGTTGGTGTACGGGTCTAGGTGGGGGGTAGAAATAAAAGGAAGAAAGGGAAAAAGAAAACACATGGCATGGCAGGAGCTGGTAGATGGGGGCGGGGCAGACCTGGGCTGGTGGTGGGCCGGTGACTTTCTAGCCAAGGTGGCACGTTGTGGCCTGGTGGGAAGGCGTGGAGGTGTTATACAGGACAGAAGTGTGAGGGGGTGGGAAAACATGTTTCTCTGGTTACTGGGTATTGTGTCTCCCGTTGAGAGCTCTGTGAAGTTACCTTCCTGTACTACCTGTCTGGGGTTGTTGCTGGCTGTTTTCCAAGACAGTGACACTGTGCGGTGTTAGTTGGCAGGGAGTCTCCACTTTGTATCTCTCCTCATTATCTGTTTTCCTTCAGTGTCTCCTTCCATTTGCTGTTTGATCTATTTTTTATCCCTTCATTTGATGCTTATGGTTTCAGGATTGACTTTTGTATCTGTTTTACTTACTTTTTCAGATCCTTGCTGCAGTGGGATGGCATAATGTGTCTGTCTAGGGCATCATATTGGCTCTGCCTCCACATCTGTTAACTTTTGTTTAGAACCTACCTGCAATGACTTTCAGATCTTTTTTTTTTTCAAACTTACTTAGTCATGCATTTTAAATAGCACCCTTATAAACAGCATATGGTTGGATTTTTAAAATCCAATTTGACAGTCTTTGTCTTTAAAGGGGAGAATTTAGTCTATCATCGGTTGTAAGTAATAATACACCTGAATTTATTTCTCCCATCTTGTTTTGTCCTTCCTATTGTTCAACATCAGTTTTTTTTCCTTTTTTGTTTTGAGTTGAGTACTTTTTCTTACTTTTTCCTCTCCCCTACTACTTTGACAATTGTACATTTAAAATGCATACTAATCAAATTTAGCCCAAGGTATTCAGTTTCAAAAACAACAACAAGGATCTTAGGACTTTTCAACTTATATGTAATTGTTGTAGTGTATTTTATTTGTATTTTTAACCCCATGAGACCTTATTATCAATAATGTTTTCTCTATCCAATGTTTCTTTCAATTTGTCTTCATAGTCAGTGGTTTCTTTGTTCCTCATTCCTGCTTGCACCTTAAACCTGACTCGGCTAAGTTGCCTTATGCCTAAAGCACATATCTCTTATTTCTTTTGATGAGGGCCCATGAGGAAAACTCTCTCTCAGTCTTTATTTATCTGAAAATACTTTTATTTTGCTCTCATTCTTGAAAGTTATTTTCCCTGAGCACACCATTCTAGGTTGATCATTATTTTTTATTCAGCACTGAGAAGATATTGCTCAATTGCCTTCTGCCTTTCAATGTTGTGGTTGAGAAGTAATTTGTTATTCTAGGCCTTGTTTCTGTCAAGTAATCTCTTTTTTCACTGTGTCAGCTTTAATTTTTTTTTTTTTTTCCTTCTTTGTGTCTTTAGTGTTCTGCAGTTTCACTATAATCTATCTGGATGAGTATTACTTTGTATTTATCCCGTTTGGGATTGAGTTTTCTGAATTAGGGAATTGTTGTTTTTCATTGCTTGTGGAAAATTCTTAGCTATTATCTTTTCAAACATTACTTTTCCCCATTTTCTCCTCTGTTTTAGGAATTATGTTTAAATGTTTAAAGACACTATCAGTATATGCTCCAAGTCTCATAAGTCTTCTTTCACTGTTCTTTGTCTTTCTGTCCTGGATTTTGCATAATTTTTCAGATCTACCTTGATATTCATTAATGGGCTTATTCAGCTTTGTCTTATCTTTTATTAAAAGCTTCCTTTAAATTTTAAATTGTGTTTCTTTTTTCAGTTTTGGAATTTCTATTTATCCCTTTTTCAGACTTCCTTTTGCTTTAAATAGTTTCTTACTCCCCCCTTATATTTTTTCATGATGCCTTTTATATCAGAAGCATGTCAAACATTTTTATTTTATATTGTGTAGCTGATAACTCCAGTATCTGATTCTTTTGTTTGTTGTTTCTGCTGCCTTTCAGCAAAGTGTCTTGTTTCTCTGTGTTGTGTGTGTATGTGTGTGTGTGAGTTTACTCTTGACTTCCACTCCTTGGAAAATTTTTAAAAATTTTTATTGTGCTTTAAGTGAAAGTTTACAAATCAAGTCAGTCTCTCATACAAAAATTTATACACACCTTGCTGTATACTTCTAATTGCTCTCCCGCTAATGAGACAGCAAACTCCTTCCCTCCACTCTCTCTTTTCGTTTCCATTCGGCCAGCTTCTGACCCTCTCTGCCCTCCCATTTCCCTTCCAGGCAGGAGATGCCAACATAGTCTCATGTGTCTACTTGATCCGAGAAGCTCACTTTTCACCAGTATCACTTTCTATCCCACTGTCCAGTCCAATCCCTGTCTGAAGAGTTGGCTTTGGGAATGGTTCCTGTCTTGGGCTAACAAAAGGCCTGGGGCCATGACTACTGGAGTTCTTCTAGTCTCAGTCAGACCATTAAGTCTGGTATTTTTGTGAGAATTTGGGGCCTGCATCCCACTGCTCTCCTGCCCCCTCAGGGGTTCTCTGTTGTGTTCCCTGTCAGGGCAGTCATCGGTTATAGCTGGGCACCATCTGGTTCTTCTAGTCTCAGGCCGATGTAGTCTTTGGTTTATGTGGTCCTTTCTGTCTCTTGGGGTCATAATTACCTTGTGTCTTTGGTGTTATTCACTCTCCTTTGATCCAGGTGGGTTGAGACCAGCTGATGCATCTTAGATGGCCACTTGCTAGCGTTTAAGACCCCAGATGCCACTCTCCAAAGTGGGATGCAGAATGTTTTCTTAATAGATTTTATTAGGCCAATTGACTTAAATGTTGCCTGAAACTGTGGTCCCCAAACTCCCGCCCCAGCTATGCTGGCCTTTGAAGTGTTCAGTTTATTCAGGAGACTGCTCTGCTTTTGGTTTAGTCCAGTCATACTGACCACTCCTGTATTGTGTGCTGTCTTTCCCTTCACCTAAAATAGTTCTTATCTACTATCTAATTAGTAGAACCCCTCTCCCTCCTTGCCTCCCTCCCCATTCTCATAACCATCAAAGAATATTTTCTTCTCTGTTTAAACTATTTCCCAAGTTCTTATAATAGTGGTCTTGTGCAATATTTGTCCTTTTGCAGCTGGCTAATTTCACTCAGCATAATGCTTTCCAGATTCCTCCATGTTATGAAATGTTTCATGGATTCATCATTGTTCTTCATCGATGCGTAGTATTCCATTGTGTGAATATACCATAACTGATTTATCCATCTGTTGATGGGCACCTTGGTTGCTTCCACCTTTTTGCTATTGTAAACAGCACTGCAATGAACATGGGTATGCATATATCCGTTTGTATAAAGGCTCTTATTTCTCTAGGACATATTCCAAGGAGTGGAATTGCTAGATCATATGGTAGTTCTGTTTCTAGCTTTTTAAGGAAGCGCCAAATCGATTTCCAAAGTAGCTGTACCATTTTACATTCCCACCAGCAATGTATAAGTGTTCCAATCTCTCCACAACCTCCTCAGGATTTGTTATTTTGTGTTTTTTGGATTAATGCTAGCCTTGTTGGAGTGAGATGGAATCTCATTGTAATTTTGATTTGCATTTCTCTAATGGCTAATGATCGTGAGCATTTCCTCATGTATCTGTTCGCTGCCTGAATGTCTTCTTTACTGAAAAGCCTGTTCACAGTTTTGCCCATTTTTTTAAATTGGGTTATTCGTCTTTTTGCAGTTGAGTTTTTACAGTATCATGTAGATTTTAGAGATCAGGCGCTGATCGGAAATGTCGTAGCTAAAAACTTTCCCAGTCTGTAGGTAATCTTTTTACTCTTTTGGTGAAGTCTTTAGATGAGCATAAAAAACCAAAAAACCAAACCCATTTCTGTTGAGTCAATTCTGACTCATAGCATAGATGTTTGATTTTTAGGAGCTTCCAGTTGCCTAGTTTTTCTTCTGCATTGTTGGTAATATTTTGCGTACTGTTTATGCCATGTATTAGGGCTCCTAGCATTGTCTCTATTTTTTCTTCAGTGCTCTTTATCATTTTAGATTTTATATTTAGTCTTTGATCCATTTTGAGTTAGTTTTTGTGCATGGTGTGTGGTATGGGCCTTGTTTCATTTTTTTTCAGATGGCTATCCAGTTATGCCAGCAACATTTGTTAAAGAGACTGCCTTCTCCCCATTTAACTGACTTCGGGACTTTGTCAAATATCAGCTGCTCATACGTGGATGGATTTATGTCTGGCTTCTCAATTCTGTTCCATTGGTCTATGTATCCATTGTTGTACCAGTACCAGGCAGTTTTGACTACAGCGGTGGTATAAAAAACCACCGAATGTCATCGAGTCGATTATATATAGTATACAGCGGTGGTACAATAGGTTCTAAAACAAGGTAGAGGGAGGCCTCCCACTTTGTTCTTCTTTTTCAGTAGTGCTTTGCTTATTTGGGGCCTCTTTCCCTTCCATGTGAAGTTGCTGATTTGCTTCTCCATCTCATTAAAAAATGTCATTGGAATTTGGCTCGGAATTGCATTGTATCTATAGATGGCTTTTGATAAAATAGACATTTTTACAATGATAATTCTTCCTATCCATGAGCAAGGTATGTTTTGCCACTTATGTAGGTCTTTTTTGGTTTCCTGCAGTAATGTTTCATAGTTTTCTTCGTATAGGTCTTTTACATCTCTGATAAGATTTATTCCTAAATATTTTATCTCCTTGGGAGCTACTGTAAGTAGTATTGATTTGGTGATTTCCTCTTCAATGTTCTTTTTGTTGGTGTAGAACAATTCAACTGATTTTTGTATGTTTATCTTCTGTCCTGATGCTCTTGAACTCTTCTATTTGTTTAGTAGTTTTCTTGAGGATTCTTTAGGGTTTTCTCTGTATAAGATCATGTCATCTGCAAATAGAGATACTTTTACTTCTTCCTGACCAATCTAGATGTTCTTTATTTCTTTATCTAGCCTAGGTGCTCTGGCTAGGACCTCCAGTACAATGTTGAATAAGAGTGGTAATAAAGGACATCCTTGCCTGGGTTCCCGATTTTCTCAAGGGGAGTGCTTTCAGACTCTCTCCATTTAGGATGATGTTGGCTGTTGGCTTTGTATAAACACCCTTTTTATGTTGAGGAATTTTCCTTCTGTTTCTCTTTTGTGGAGAGTTTTTTTTTTTTTTATCATGAATGGGTGTTGAACTTTGTTAAATGCCTTTTCTGCATCAGTTGATAAAATCATGTGATTCTTGTCTTTTTTTTATTTATATGTTGGATTACATTAATTGTTTTTCTGATGTTGAACCATCCCTGCATAGCTGGTATGAATCCCACTTGGTCATGGTGAATTATTTTTTTTGATACGTTGTTGAATTCTGTTGGCTAGAATTTTGTTGAGGATTTTTGCATCTAAGTTCATGTGGGATATAGGTCTGTAATTTTCTTTTTTTTTGTGGAGCGTTTACCTGGTTTTGGTATCAGGTGTATGCTGGCTTCACAGAATGAGTTTGAGAGTATTCCATCATTTTCTGTGCTTTGAAATACCTTTAGCAGTGGTGGTGTTAACTCTTCTGTGAAAGTTTGGTAGAATTCTGCAGTGTAGCTGTCCCGGCAAGGGCTTTTTTTGTTGTTGTTGGGAGTTTTTTGATTACTTTTTCAATCTCTTTTGTTATGGGTCTATTTAGTTGTTCTACCTATGTTTGTGTTAGTTTAGGTAGGTAGTGTGTTTCTAGGAATTCATCCATTTCTTCTAGGTTTTCAAATATGTTAGAGTATAATTTTTCATAGTCATCTGATACGATACTTTTAATTTCAATTGGGACTTTTGTAATATCGCCCATCTCATTTCTTATTTGGGTTATTTGCTTCCTCTCCTGGATTTCTTTCGTCAACTAGGCCAATGGTTTATCAATTTTGTTAATTTTTTCAAAGAATCAGCTTTTGGTCTTGTTAATTCTTTCAATTTTTCTTCTGTTTTCTATTTCCTTTAATTCTGCTCTAATTTTTATTATTTGCTTTCTTCTGGTGCCTGAGGGTTTCTTTTGTTGCTCTCTTTCTATTTGTTCAAGTTGTAGGGATAATTCTTTGATTTTGGCCCTTTCTTCTTTTTGGATGTATGCATTTATTGATATAAATTGACCTCTGAGCACTCGTTTCACAGTGTCCTAAAGGTTCTGATAGGAAGTGTTTTCATTCTCATTAGATTCTATGAATTTCTTTATTCCATCCTCAAAGTCAACTATAACCCAGTCTTTTTCGAGCAGGGTATTGTTCAGTGTCCAAGTGTTTGATTTCTTTTCCCTTCTTTTTCTGTCACATATTTCTATTTTTATGGCCTTATGGTCAGAGAAGATACTTTGTAATATTTCAATGTTTTGGATTCTGCTAAGGCTTGCTTTATGACCTAATTTGTGGTCTATTCTAGAGAATGTTCAAAGTGCACTAGAAAAGACAGTATACTTGGCTGCTGTTGGGTGCTCTGTATATGTCTGTAAGGTCAAGTTGGTTGATTGTGGCCTTTAAATCTTTTGTGTCTTTACTGAGGTTCTTTCTGGATGTCCTGTCCTTCACCGAAGGTGGTGTATTGAGGTCTCCTACTATAATTGTGGAACTGTTTGTCTCTTTTTTCAATGCTTTTAGAGTTTGTTTCATGTATCTTGCAGCCCTGCCATTGGATATGGTTATATTCTCCTTGTATATTGTCCCTGTAATCATTATATAGTGTCCTTCCTTATCTTTTGTGGTCGGTTTAACTTTAAAGTCTATTTTGTCAGAAATTAATATTGCCACTCCTGCTCTTTTTGATTGTTGTTTACGTGATATATTTTTTTTCATTCCTTTGAGTTATAATTTTTGTTTCTAAGTGTAAGGTGTGTCTCTTGTAGATAGCACATAGATGGATTATTTATTTATTTATTTATTTTATCCAGTCTGCAACTCTCTGTCTCTTTATTGGTGCATTTAGTCCATTTACATTCAGCCTAATTATAACCCTGGTGGCGTAGTGGTTAAGTGCTACGGCTGCTAACCAAAAGGTCAGCAGTTAGAATCCACCAAGCACTCCTTGGAAACTCTGTGGGGCAGTTCTACCCTGTCCTATAGGGTCACTATGAGTCAGAATTGACTCGACAGCACTGGGTTTTGTTTTTTGGTTTTGAGTTTAGTGCTGTCATTTTGGTGTCTTTTTTTGTGTGTTGTTGACAGTTTATCTTTCCCACTTAATTTTTTTTGTGCTGAATAGTTTATCTTTATATATTGTCTTTTCTTCTTATTTGTTGCTGTTGATTTTGTTTCTGCTGAGTCTCTATTTTTTTCTTGTGTTTTATTTTGATGAATAGGATAGTTAGTTTCCTTTGTGGTTTCCCTAATATTTACTCCTATTTTTCTCAGTTTAAACCTAACTTTTATTTCTTTGTATCGCCTTGTCTTTCTCTTCATTTGAAAGTTCTATGACTACATTTATTATTCCCTGTTACTTGTTTTAATGTTGTCTTCTTTTATATAATAACATTGCTTTTTCCCTGTTTTGAACGTTTTTTTATCTTCATTTATTTTTGTGATTTCCCTGTCTGGGTTGACCTCTGTCCAGTGTTCTAGTCTTGCTTTGATACCTGATATTATTGATTTTCTAACCAAAGAATTCCCTTTAGTATTTCTAGTAGTTTTGGTTTGGTCCTTACGAATTCTCTAAACTTCTGTTTATCTGAAAATGTCCTAATTTCACCTTCTTATTTGAGAGACAGTTTTGCTAGATATATGATTCTTGGCTGGCAATTTTTTTCCTTCAGTGCTTTAAAGAATTCGTCCCATTGCCTTCTTCCTGCATGGTTTCTTCGGAGTAGTCTTAGTTTATTCTTATTGACTCCCCTTTGTAGGTGACTTTTCGTTTATCTCTAGCTGCTCTTAAAATTCTCTCTTTATCTTTGGTTTTGGCAAGTTTGATTATAATATGTTTTGGTGACTTTCTTTTTAAAATCTACCTTATGTGGAGTTCAGTGAGCATCTTGCATAGATATCTTCTCATCTTTCACTGTGTCAGGGAAGTTTTCTGCCAAAAAATTTTCTACAATTCTCTCTGTATTTTCTGTTTTCCCTCCCTGCTCTGGTACTCCAATCACTCATAGGTTATTTCTCTTGATAGAGTCCCACATGATTCTTAAGGTTTCTTCATTTTTTAAGAATTCTTTTTTTCTGATTTTTCTTCAAGTATATTGATGTCAAGTGCTTTATCTTCAAGCTCACCAATTCTGCCTTCCTGTTGCTCAGTTCTGCTCCTCTGACTTCCTATTGTGTTGTCTAGATCTGTAATTTTATTGTTGATCTTCTGAATTTCTGGTTGCTGTCTCTCTATGGATTCTTGCAGCTTATTAAATTTTTCATTATGTTCTTGAATAACCTTTTTAATTTCTTCAGCTGTTTTACCTGTGTGTTCCTTGGCTTGTTCTGTGTATTGCCTGATCTCCTTCCTGATGTCTTGAAAGGGTCTGTATATTAATCTTTTGTATTCTGCTTCTGGTTATTCTAGGAAGGCACTTTCATCTGGAAAATCCCTTGAGTCTTTGTTTTGAGAGCTTGCTGAAGCGATCATAGTTTGTTTCTTTATGTGATTTGATATCGACTTGTCTCCAAGCCATCTATAAGTTATTGTATTAGTTTATTTTATGTTTGTTTACAGTATCCTAGTTTCTTCCTTTGTTTTGTTTTGATATGCCCAAATGGCTTGCTTGAGTGAGCTATCTTGATTATTTTCACCTTTGAAGTGGATTTCCTGTCACCAGATGGTTAGAGATGTTATCAGGTATATCAGTCTAGGAGTCCATTCACTTTTCTTGTATGGATTCAACTCAGGTGTCCAGGTAGCTGGTCATCAAGTGAGTGGTACAGGCTCTGTCCTGTAGTCTTAGAGGGATGGGGTGATTGGTGTAGGTACAGTCACCTGATTGCAGCAGGGTGTCATGCTCTGAATAAGGCAAAGTGTTGAGAATCATCCCCAAGTGACTTTGAGGAAAGCTCCTCTCTGTTGCCTAGAGCATACAGATAGGTTGTTTCTGCAGACAGACCATGGGTACTCAATGCTTTTGGTAATAAGGACTGGGAGGTACCAGTTATACTCAGACCCTTGCTGCGGGTGACTTGGTGACCTGAGTGGAGCCTCCAGTCCTTAGACCCGTGATGTGGGTAGGTGAGGACCCTATTAAAATAGATAAAGTGCCATCAATCATCAAACACCCACCTCTCCACCACACGGTTGAAACAGTTGGAGTCTGCCAATGAGTGCCTATATTCATGAAATAGGTCCACACAGGTCCATGCAGGGGGGAAAGCTATTCAAAGTCCACAGACCGTTTATGCCTGGACAGGAGCTGCTTCTGTCTGGAGCTCCCCAAGTTAGTGGTTCTGGCAAATTATCTTTCCCCCAGTTGTGAATTTATTCCTTCCTCAAGGCCAGGAGAATGGTTCCCGGCACTCAACAGAGTCTATCTCAGGCCCAGGGAAATCAACAGCCTCTGAAGAAGGCTGGGAGCAGAGGGCACGGCAAAATATACACAAGTACTTAGCTTTTGCCGAGAGCGCAATTCTTCTCTGGTGTGAGCAGGTGTGAGTAGGCTGTGTGGCTGGCTGTTTCTCTCTGAGGAAACTGTGGCCGAATGCTACTACCAGCCTGCTGCAGCTGCTCCTGGAAAATCGTACCAGAGGGATCCCAGCAAATCAGGTCCAGCAGCTCCTCTCTACTTCTGAACTGTCTCTGCTTCCCCCTGCAGGTCAGTCCATTTTCTAACTTTGCCTATGATGTTCAGGGCTCCTAGATTGTGATAAATTAATTATTTGACTTGCTTTTTCGGGTCTTTGTTGTAAGAGGGATCACCGGAAGCATCTGGCTATTCTGCCATCTTGGCCCTATCTCTGCCTTGGAAATTTATGTGTGAGAAATACTTGTGTCTCAAGGTCAGGGTCAATTATTTTAGGGAGGAATATTTTCATTTTGGGGTGCCAATGAGTTGATTCTGACACCTAGTGACCCCATGTGACACAGTAGAACTCCCTCTTCAGGTTTTCTTGGCTGTAATCTCTACAGAAGCAGATCACAAGGCTGCTGGGTGAGTCTGAATGGCAAAATTTTTGGTTTGCAGCTTGTGCCACCAGGGCTTAACCTTTGCTAATTCCAGGCATCTGAAGGCACTATCGGTTTGGGATAGCTTGAAGCCAAAATCTCCTGAGGTTTATTTGACTACAAGGTTGCATAATTTGGGGCTCAAACTCACCTGCAGTGTGGCTTAAAATGAAGAAATCTCAGGGGACTCTTCTTCCACCAGACACCCCATTTCAAAATAGGGAGTTTTCCTTGCTGTCTTCTCAATGTGGTGGTTGTGGTGGTGATCTTTATGTCGAGGGTGCATATTGTTTAGGGTCCCACCTTTATGACCCTCTTAGACTCCCCATCTTTATCTGCCTAGGAGTTGTCTCTTTTCCCCTGCCTGGAGCGAAACTTACAAAAGCAAACTTCCATATCACAACCCGTTTGGCAAATGCATTCTTAGTGAAAGGTGATTTTAGTGCTCTGGTTTCCTGTGTTAACTTGATTTTTGGCCTCCAAAGATTCTTTTCTTTCTTGTCAGCTTATTAATTCATTTTACAAGTATCTTAAGGAAATTGCTTGGAATTTGAGTTGTTTTCAGCACGCAGGCATGTCTTGGTATCTAGTTCATAGTTCATCATATTTCTAGAAAGGACATCCCCATTAGACTCTTTAATAATTTTATATACTACAGTTCTATAATCAAATTTAAAATTAAACTTCAATTGCAAACATCATACATTGATCAGAATATGTATTCTCTGTTGTATGCATATGTAGCTCTTTTATAACAACATCTGAGAGCACTGGATAAATTTTGCATAATGACAGCATCTGGTTTCAAAAATATTCTCTATTTTTAATAATACAAACTATCTCTTTGTGATCAACTCATATTTGTAAATTGCTTCAAAGCATGAATCTCTCCAGAGAATGGGCTCCCCAAAACTGGACTTTATAGGTGAGTCTCTTACAATCAAGAGAGAGTTTGAATCAAACCAAGACTAAACTCTTCTAACTGGTAAAGATAGGCCTATAGAGTATAGCTGTAGGTGATCTGGGCCACATCCGGCTCCATTTGAACCAGTTCACGCCAGTGCATTACTAACATTCTCACAGTTTCTCAGGGAAAGGAACTGGAGAGCTCCTTGTGGAACCCACTCGAGACACTGGACAGTAAGGAGGTATTTATTCTTAGTGTCACTGCTTGGCAGCTACAGCCTTGGTGGTGGTTGAGTCTCACTCACACCCATTGTGAAAAAAGGGGTTCATTCAAAGGATGAAGAGACCCTAATAGTGCGATGGTTAAAGTGACCAGCTGCTAACTAAAGGGTTGGTGGTTTGAATCCACCAGTTGCTCTGTAGGAGAAAGTTGTGGCAATTGTCTTCCATACAGATTTACAGCCTCTGAAACCCTATGGGGCAGTTCTACTCTGTCCTATAGGGTCACCATAGGGTTGCTGTGAGTTGGAACGGACTCAATGGCAGTGAGGTTTTTTTTTTAGTTGAAAGGTACTGTGGACTTGAAATGGAGCTGCAAATGTGCAAAGTAGAAGTAGAACTAACTGTGCCCTCTTTCTGGCATTTATGGGCCCTGTTGTCTCCACCATGTATATCTCTGTTTCTCTCTTTTCATTTGCTCCTTTCTACCCACTTGAAATTGGACTTCTTCCTTCAGTGAGATTTATGTTTTTTAGTTATCTCAGTGTGAATGTTCATATATTTTTCTGCAGAAATATCAATGGGTTTGATTATCGTGCAATGCCTCAGGCTCTGCGGCAGGTATTTATGTAATATACTCTGTATCACCACGTTACTTTCTGGAATCAGAATAAAACCCTGAATTCTAAAACCTGTCTGGTCCTGAGTTTTAAATAAGAGATTGTGGACCTGAACCATTAAAAGCAAGAAAAAAATATATTACTGGAAAATAAACAATAAAAAGAGATGAAGTAGGAGGATAAGCTGAATAAATAAAGTTGAAATCTGAAAAAGCATTAATACGGGGGATGATATCTTCTCTAGACTCTGCCATTACCTACCCTCATGTTACCTCAGTTTTTTCAGTTTACATGCTACTGCTTTTCCCTTCATGTTTCACATTTTAAATGTAAATCTAAACATATTTCTTTGGTTAACCATTTTCCCAGTTTTCTTTAAAAAAAAAAATAGTTCCTGTTGGTTTTAAATGAGTTTTTACCTTTCAAGTTTTTCATAATTATTAAATAATCTGTTTTACTTCTCTTTGCATACACGATGATTTCCACTTCTCAGGCAAAGACCTAAGGAAAGAACATTAGGTTATTTGTACAAAAGTATTCGAGTCAGGACTCAGAATTTTTTGTTTTTGATGGGTGTGCTGAGATGACTTTCCAAGTTCTATTTTGAAGATAAAGTTCCTTTGTCACCTTGGATCATGGTTTGAATTAGCTTAACTCCTCCTCCCACCCCCTTTTTACTGATTGATGTGATGAGGTGATTGTTTAAAGATGGCAGTTCTCCTACAGTCTCAATCTTGACAAATGGCACCACTCTGTCATCTAAGGCGGAATCTTTGGAATCATCCAAAACCCTTCCCTTTCCCTTACCACCCACACGTTCATTTATCACAAGGTTGAATTTGTAAAAGGTTATGTCTCTGGCCTACAGAAAATCAGAGAGAATAATATAAACAACACCCATGCATCAACCCTCAAGTCTGTAAAATTCCGACATTTTGTCATATATATACACTTCAGTTTTTGTTTTTAATAAATAGAGTATTACAGACACAATTGGAGGTTCAGTGCCCTTTTCTCTACTCTCTCTCTCCATTTCAGAGGAAACCACAATCCTGATTATGGTGTTAATAATTTCTGTGTAGGTGTTTGTACTATTATTAAATAGAGTATTGCACTGAATGCTTTTATATTAATCTTTTATATACTATGTGTATTCATCTGCGGCTTGTTTTTATCACTCTACATTGTTCTTGAAATTTGTACGAAAACTAGGCATTTAAGTCTCGTTTATTCTTTTGAATACCTATATAGTATTCCTTTGAATGAATATTAATGCCATTTGTGGATTTTCTTATTGATGAACATTTAAATTATTTCTAATTTTTTGCTATTACCAACACTGCTGCAACAAATATCCTTGTGCCTGTCTTCTTGTACAAGCAAATATATGAGGGCTCTAGTCCGCAGTGAACTGTGACATGCCAGTGTCCTGTCAATGGCTATACCTAGAACAAGATTTTGGTCTCCTCTGCTCTCGGGGCAGATGGATGAGACCTGAGACACCTAGAGCATGTGGGCTCTGGGCTTGAGCAGCCTTAGCCAGTGAGCAGTATCTATATATAATATGTATGATGGTGTCACCTGCCATATGTAAGGGGGCTTGTTTTACATAAATTAACTAATTCAATATTCATGATAACCTTGTGGAAAAGGTATTATAATTATCTCCATTTTACAGATGAAGAAGCTGAAGCATAGAAAGAAGTTAAGTAACTTGACTAGGATAAACCACTGGTAAGTGCCAGAAGCAGTGGTTAATTTCTACGTGCTGTGAAGATGGAGATGGTAGTGTTTTCCTCGGTAAGTACCTGGGAGTAACATTGCTGGGTCGAGGGTTAAGTGTATCTTGGTAAATGTATCTTCGGCATTTTAGATAATGCCATATTGCTCTTGAAAAAGGGTATACTAATTTACAACTTCCACAGCATTGCATGAGAATTTCTTGTGCCAGTCCTTTGACTGTGAAAATGGTATCTTTGTTGTTTTCTTTCTTTTCTTTGATTTACTGTGAGGTTGAAAGTATTTTGCATGAGTTTTTTTTTTTTTTTTTTGCCATTTATGTTTTCTTATTCTGTTACTTGACTTTTCATATCCTTTGTCCTTTTCTTACTAATTTGTTTTTATTTTTACTAATTTTTTCCTTACTAATTTCTGGGAGTTCTGTATGTATTCTGTATTCTAATTCTCTGTGATATAGTGTTCGCATACATCTTTTCTCAGTCGTCAAGAAAAACTGATATATTGAATTATAGTTCAAAACAATCTATTAGAGATGCTAATTTGAAATTTACCTTTAAAAAAAAAAAACAAGAAGGAATGCCTTTAGCCAAGTTGTATTCTAAGAAAATCTACACGGTCTTTGCATATTGATTGAGTAAATTTGAGCTATATCACAGAGGTCATGGTCAGAGAGTTGAACTTCCCTAAGCAGATGAGTCCAATTAACATCCAATGACAAACATAGCTTACATCTGTAAAGCAACAGCTTTCTACAGAATCCATGGTTTCCTTTAACAAACATTTTCTGACACAGAAAACAAGCTATCCATTATTGGAACTACTAAAACAAATATTTTGGTATTATAGAAAATCTTTTTGTCTGTTTCAGTAAAGAGACTTAGAAATTTTACAAGATGCGTAGTAAGTACAGATTTAATCCTTATGGTAGTAGTAGTAGCCATGAGGGTACCAGGAGGAAAAGCACTCCCAGGTTTAGGAAATAGCCAGTACAAAGCCCCTGAGGCAGGTGAATGCCTAGTGTGATCTAGGATAAACAAGGAAGGTGATATAGCTAGGACACAGGAGTAAGGGAGGCTAGGAGAAAAGGAGGTCACAGGTAATAGGAGGCTAGATAGTGTAGGGCCTGGTTGGGCACAGCAAGAAATAAATAGAGGAGAAGAAACAAGGCTTTCTTACAGAAGAATTCCAAACAATATATATAGATACTTCACCCTCCAGGAAATGGAGTTTAATACTCCTCTTGAAGGACTAGACTTAACAGAAACACTGGCTTCAAGAAGATAAAGGAGTAATGTTTTCAAGTATTCAAAGAAAATACGTTTGAACCTAGAATTATATGGCTCTGAGTGGGAGCTATTGGAAAGTTCTGAGGAGAAGAGTGACGTGCAGATGGTTGAATGGTGGCCTCCAAGATGTGCATGTATCCTAATTTCTGTAACTTGTGAACCCTGCTTTATTTAGAACAAGGGTCTTAGCAGGTGTAATTAAGTTAAGGGTCTTGAGATGAAGGGATCATCCTGGATTATCCAGGTGGGTCCTATATCCAAGGACATGTATTCTTATAAGAGGCAGAGGGATATTTGAGACAGACAGAAGAGGAAAAGATGGGGAGGCACAGAGGAGAAGGTTATGTGAAGACAGAGACAGGGATGGGAGAAATGTATCTACAAGCTGAGGAACACCAAGGGTTGTTGACAGCCGCCAGAAACTAGGAGAGAGGCATGGAACAGATTCTCCCTCAGAGTCTCCAGAAGGAACCAATTCTGTGGACACCTTGATTCCAGAGTTCTCACCTACAAAACTATCAGAGAATAACTTTTTGTTGTTTTAAGCTGCCTGTTCGTGGTAATGTGTTCAGTACCCACAGGAAACCAGTACAGGAGTCCAGGCATTGTAGGGCCTGATGGGTCACAGCAAGGATTCTGATTCTACTTGGAGTAGCACGGGGAACTCTTGTAAGGTTTTAAGCAGAGGAGTGACATGAATCTGACTTATGTTTTAAATAGATAAATCCAATTAACTTAGCCAACGCATAATCCCCTGCCTCATACCTTTTTTAAGATCAGTGATGTGGGAGAAGTGGCCAGGTGGCAGTCTCAGTTCAACGAGTCCTTCATTTTATTACCTCATGGAAGTACTCTTCCCTTAGATATTAATCCTGTAAACCAGCCGTGTCAATTAGAACTAGGTTTGGCTGTCTTTAAGAGAACCCTAATAGTAATTTAGATAAGAGAGAGGTTTATTTCTCTCTTAAGTAAAAGAAGCCTGGGTATGGTGTCCAGGGTTGATAAAGCAACTCCATACTCATCAGAGTTCTTTTATTTTCCTGCCCATCATTTTTATCATGGCCTTTATCTTCAAGGTCACTTGATGGCCCAAGATAACTGCTGGAGCTCCAGCCATCATTTTCAAATTGCAGTTGGAAAGGGGGATGGGGAGAATAGCATAAAGAGTGTATTCTCAAGATGATTCAGACCCCTTTAAGATTTCCTGGAAGCTCCACCCAATGACTTCTGCTCACATCTCATTGGCTACCCTTAGTTTTAATGAGAACCACCATCCAACTCAAAAAATAGATCATCACCATTCCCAAAGCCCCCTTTGTATCCCTTCCCAATTACCAGCTCTTCCCCACCTTGCAAAAGTAATCACTCTTCTTTTACTCTAATCTTTGCTTTTCTTTATAATTTTACTACCTTAATAAGTATGTATCCCTAAATATTAAGATTTAGTTTTCCTTATTTTTTGGACTTGACATAAATGGAATTACATAGTTTAAAAACAAGAATAAAGTCATGGTTGTGTTAGTACAGAAAGGGGAGAGAAAAAAAATTATGAGGCAACTAACAATCTCTGCTATACAAGCAGAACCCAGAGTTAAGGTTCTTCCAGTCACTGGATTCATTAACACATCTTCATGATTTACCTGGATACAGAATGAATCCAGTCTGTTCTACAGCATAAGCCTCCCTTAGTATCCCAGGAGAAAGTATTACAATTGCTTTCATCACCATCTCTGACATTCAAGGAATGCCAAGTATGCTTGGCAATACTTCCTTGCTGACAGAGGACATGTTCTTCCCTCATCAGTGTTTCTAGAGAAATGTCAGTCCACACCAAGTGTGAGATCAGGGTATATAGGTTACAGAGCTGCTGCCGGCGCTGCCACCATCACCACCACTTCCCGCCATTGTTTAGACTACATGATGCAGGCGGCCTCTTGATCCGGCATCCACTGCCTGCTCTTCTGTGCTCCCCTTGGTATAGGAGATGGCTGGGACTCTGCACTCCTCAGTGGGTACACCATGGCTATGACCATAGGCCTCAAAGCCACTCAGTGGTTTAAAAATCTACTCTGTCATGCAACTGTTTTGTTCTTGTTTGCCAAAATGGAGGATTGACTGAATCTCGATGAAACTGAAGAACTGTTTCAGTTATGCAGACATGCATGTCCTTATGATATCATCAAATGGGGCTCTTTAAGGTAGACTCATCTTATACTGATCTCTCCATCTAAGTACCTTGCAACTTTCTGATTGAACACGCTCCATACATGTCGAGGATATATACTGCATTTGATTAGGGAAGTGTCTTAACTATCTAGTGTTGCTATAACAGAAGTACTACAAGTGGATGGCTTTAACAAACAGAAATTTATTTTCTCACAGTCTAGTAGGCTAGAAGTCCAAATTTAGGGCTTCAGCTCCAGGGGAAGTCTTTCTTTCTCTGTCGGCTCTGGAGGAAGGTCCTTGTTATCAGTCTCCCCCTGGACTAGGAGATTTTCTGCACAGGAACCTTGGGTCCAAAGGTTGTGCTCTGCTGCTGGCACTGCTTTCTTGGTGGTATGAGGTTCCCAACTCTCTGCTTGTTTCCCTTTCCTTTTATCTCTTGTAAGATAAAAGGTGGTGCAGGCCACACCCCAGGGAAACTCTCTTTACATTGGATCAGGGACGTGACCTGAGCAACCATGTTACATCCCACCCTAATCCTCTCTAACCTCTGGCAGAGATTATGATTTACAACACATAGGAAAATCACAAATGGAAAACAACCACACGATACTGGGAATCATGGCCCAACCATGTTGACACATATTTCTGGGGGACACTATTCAATCTATGACAGGAAGCAAATGTGATTTGGAATTCTTTTTCTTTTATAATTGATCATATGCAAGACCTGTGAACCTTTAAAGCAGCCTTGCAAATACGAGCACAACCTCACCAGCCCACCTTTTCTTTGCAAAGTGGTTGCCTCAACTTTGTTATTTAAAGCTTTTTATCTGTACAACAGCTGCCCTGGTTGAGGCTGTCATCATTTCTCACCCAGATTATTGAAGCCACATTCTAATAGTCTGCTGGCTGTCTTGTGCCCTTTAAATTTACACTTTACATGCCTGTAGAAGTGATTTACCTAAAACAGGACATTTAGACAGAGCAGAGCTTGGATTCAGACTGTACATGGAGGGTGTTCCACAAACCAGCAAAACTGCCATATCTTTTATTATATTTTATTGGATACAGTTGGAAGAATTGGGAGGATGCTTTAGAGATCCAGGTGACCTTTTATGGAATGGTGGGATGCGGTGGGGGATTTATCCCTTCTATCTTTTAAAAAATTTTTTTTGGAAATTTCAATGTTTACATAATGTTTTGAGATAAAATTTAGATACAGTGAAATACACAGATCTAAAATATACAATTTGAGGAGCATTTTGTAGCTGGTTGTTGGGTGCTATTGAGTTGATTTGAACTCATAGTGACCCTATATGACAGAGTAGAACTGCCCCCATACGGCTTTCTTGATTGTAATCTTTATGGAAACAGATTGCCAGGCCACAGAGTCTCTGGGTAGATTCAAACTGCCAACATTTCCGTTAGTAGCTGAGTGCTTAACCATTTGCACCACCCGGGCTACCAGGGCTCCTTCACACAGACTTTTTTACACAATATTTTGCCTGCAAGTGCAGGCAGTTTTCCTTCCTTTCCAATATTTATGCCTTTATGTTTTTGTTCCTTTTTGCATTGGCTAGGACTTCTAGTACAGCGTTGAGTACAAATGGCAAAAGTGGATACCTTGGCCTTGTTCTTAATTTTAGGTGGAAAACTTAAATGTTTCACCATTTAATATGATGTTAACTGTAGGCTTTCTGTAGATGCCCTTTACTAAGTTGGGGAAATTCCTTTCTATTCCTAGTTTGCTGAGAGGTTTTTCTTTTAAAGCATGAATGATTCTTAAATTTTGTCGAATGTTATTGAGTTGACCATACATTTTCCTGGTTTATCCTGTTAATGTGATGAATTTCAATGATTGATTTTTAAATGATAAACTACTGGTATTATCCTTTCTGTATTGCTGGATTCAATTTACTAATATTTTCTTAAGGATTTTTGCATCTAAGATTGTGAGGGACATTGGTCTTTAATTTTCTTTTCTTCCAGTGCTATCAGAATTTGCTATCAGAGTTTTCCTGGTCATATAAAATAAGTCAAAAAGTTTTCTAAAAGAGTTTGGTTATGATTGGTGTTATTTCTTCCCTAAGTGTTTGTGATAATTCTTAAGTGAAACCACCTGGACCTAGCATTTTATTTGTAGAAAGATTCTTGGTAATGAATTTAATTTCTTATAGATTTAGAGGTATTAGGACTTTAAATTTCTTATGTCAGTTTTGGTAATGTGTTAGGCTGGGTTCTCTAGAGAAGCAAAACCAGTAAAGCGTATAAATATATATATAGACAGAGCGAGAGAGAGAGATTTATATTAAGGAAATGACTTATGCAGTTGTAGAGGCTGGAATGCGGGACAAGGTAGAAGCTTTCCCTGATTTATGTAGCCACAGGTGCTGGCAAACCCAAGATCAGTAAGCCAGACAGCAGGACGCTGGCTCACAGGCTTTGAAGACCAACAAATCCCAAGATCAGGAGGGAAGATGGCAGGTAAGCTACTAGCTCAAATCCTAAGAACTGGAGGTCGGATGAACAGGAGCCAGCTGCAGGACCCAGTGTGAGCAAAAGCCCATGAGCCTTGCCAGAAAGTCCACCTATATTGGATGCAGGCCACAGCTGCAAGGGAACTCACTTTCAACTGAGGGCTACTCACAGTAGATCCCATCATGGAGGTGACCACATTATATCAAATCTCACCATGGAGGTGATCACATCATTATATGACTGCCAAACTACATCATAACTGCCAAACCACTAAGAATAGTAGCCCAGCCAAGTTGATACACAACCTTAATAATCACAGGTAAGTTGTATATTTCAAAATTTCATTATATGAAAGATACATTGCTCATACTCTTCCTTTTTTGTCCTTTAAACGTCTGTAGGGTCTATAGATAATGTTCCCTTTCATTCTAATATTGCTAATTTGTGTTTTCTCTTTGTTGAACATTCTCATTAAAGATTTATTAATTGTATTAATCTTTTCAAAATACCAACTTTTGGATTTATTAACTTTCTCTGTTATTGTCTCTTCTATTTTATTTACCTCTTTATTATTTTCCCTTATCTCCAATACAATGTGAGGATTCTGCCAGTATGTCTATTCCAGTTATACATTATGGAACCGGGAAAATAACCACAAGATGGGCTCAGGGGCCCGCTGGACCTACTGTTGTGCAGATCTGAGCTAAAGATCCATAAGTTCCTATGTCTACTGACTGGTGGGTCACAGTGATGTTTGGGTCTCCTGGAAGTAGTGTCAGTTTAGAGCCAGGGTTTGGTAATTCCTGAAAAGTCTGATTATTTCATTTTCCTGGTAAATGGGTATAGATTTCTTTTGGGAAGTCTTGAACAAAGATTAAGAGTATAAATTTTTGATAATATGTTATTGTTGTTAGGTGCTGTTAAGTCAGTTCTGACTCATAAGTACCCTGTGTACAATAGAAGGAAACACTTCCCGGTCCTGTGCCGTCCTCACAATCATTGTTATGCTTGAGCCCATTGTTGCAGCCACTGTGACAATCCATCTTGTTGAGGATCTTTCTCTTTTTCACTGGCCCTCTACTTTACCAAGCATGATGTCCTTCTCCAGGGACTGGTCCCTCCTGATAACATGTCCAAAGTATGTGAGATGAAATCCCACCATCTTCGCTTCCAAGGAGCAGTCTGACTGTATTTCCTCCAGTACAGGCTTGTTCATTCTTCTGGTAGTCCATGGTATATTCAATATTCTTCACCAACGTCATAAATCAAAGGCATCAATTCTTCTTCAGTCTTCTTTATTCATTGTCCAGCTTTTGCACGCATATGAGGCAATTGAAAATATCATGGCATGGGTCAGGCTCACCTTAGTCCTCAAAGTGACATCTTTGCTTTTTAACAGTTTAAAGAGGGTTTTTTTTTTGCAGCAGATTTGCCAATGCAATATGTTGTTTGATTTCCTGACTGCTGCTTCCGTGGGCGTCGATTGTGGATTCAAGTTGAATAAAATCCTTGACAACTTCAATATTTTCTCTGTTTATCATGATGTTGCTTATTGGTCTAGTTGTGAAGATTTTTGTTTTCTTTATATTGAGGTGTAATCCATACTAAAGGCTATACTCTTTGATCTTTATCAATAAATGCTTCAACTCTGCTTTTAGCAAGCAAAGGTTGTGTCAGCTGCATATGGCAGGTTGTTAATGAGTCTTCCACCAATCCTGATGCCACATTCTTCTTCAGGTAGTCCAGCTTCTTGGATTATTTGGTCAGCATACAGATTGAATAAGTATTATGAAAGGATGAAACCCTGACACACACCTTCCTTGATTTTAAACCATGCAGTAGCCCCTTGCTCTCTGTTCAAACCACTGCCTCTTGGTCTATGTACAGTTTCTGAATGAGCACAATTAAGTGTTCTGGAATTCCCATTCTTCACAATGTTATCCATGATTTGTTATGATCCACACAGTTGAATGCCTTTGCATAGTCAATAAAACTCAGGTAAGCATCTCTCTGGTATTCTCTGTTTTCAGCCAAGATCCATCTGACATCAGCAATGATATCCCTCATTCCATACCCTCTTCTGAATCTGGCTTGAATTTCTGGCAGTTCCCTGTTGATGTACTGCAGCAACTACTTTTGAATGATCTTCAGTAAAATTTTACTTGCGTCTGATATTAATGATATTGTTTGATAGTTTCCACATTCTGTTGGATCACCTGTCTTTGAAATGGGCACAAATACGGATCTCTTCCAGTCAGTTGCCCAGGAACCTGTCTTCCAAATCTCCTGACATAGGCAAGTGCTGCATCCATTTGTTGAAACATTTCAATTGATATCGTGTCAGTTCCTGGAGCCTTGTTTTTCACCAATGCCTTCAGTGCAGCTTGGACTTCTTCCTTCAGTACCTTAGGTTCTTGATCATATGCTACCTCCTGAAATGGCTGAATATTTTACAATGTGGCAGAGTCCTTTTTAAGGGACCTGACCTTCCATTTATTCAAGAAGTTTTGGTTTGTAAACTAAGTCAAATCTGGGAAGTGATTGAGGGGCCACAAGTCCCTGTTTTGATGATTCAAGTTAGACTTCTATTTATTTGATATGGAACTTTTCTGCTAATACAGATCAAGTAAGAATTGTCAACTTCCCATCTATTTCTTTTCTAGGGATACTATTATCAACTAGCCAGTGTCATCGGTCTCTGAGAGCCAGACTATTTGGACTACTGCTTTGGCTCCACTATTCGTTATAGTAACCACCTCCACTGTGTTTTTGTATGGTTAAATGGTGCCACTTGGCTTCTGTCATCCTGAGATACTATTATCTCCACTGTATTTAGGGATCCCAGTTTGATGGTAGCAGTTTCCACAATAATTTCAGACCGACAAAGAAGAGTGACCACAGAACTCTTAAAGGATGTTGGGACACCCTCATAAATGTATTCCTCACAGTCATGGTAAAATGTGTGTCCTCTGAGCATTCCAGTGGGTGTGTGGGTCTGACATAAATCCGCTCTGGCATTCCAATCACCTTAAGTCTGTAAAAGCCTTCCTTTACAGTATATATACCAAGGCAATTGTAGCGTTTCAACTTTATTTAGTGTTGGCCACTTTGGATCCACATTCCAACCAACCGAACAAAAAAATTGTTAGAGTCCTTTCTAACTCCTTGAGCTCAAACATTAAATCCAGAATCTCTCCTTCTTGGGCTTATATCAAAAAATTCAGCCTGATTCAACTTTATGTTCCTTCCATCATTATCTCACACATTTAATATCCATTACTGCACCTTTTCCTCAGATTTCTGATAAAATGGAAAAATTATCCAGTTCTTTTCCTTGTGGGATCATATTTTATACTCACCCTTTGGGACCTGTTTGGACTTGGACAAAGTCTAACACGCATTCATGATAAAAACTCTCAGCAGAAAAGGAATAGAAGGAAAATTCCTCAAGATAATAAAGGACATTTATACAAAGCCAACAGCCAACATTATCCTAAACGGAGAGAGTCTGAAAGCATTCCCCTTGAGAACGGGAACCAGACAAGGATGCCCTTTATCACCACTCTTATTCAACATTGTGCTGGAGGTACTAGGCAGAACAATTAGGCTAGAAAAATAAATAAAGGGCATGCAAATTGGTAAGGAAGAGGTAAAATTATTTCTATTTGCAGATGATATAATCTTATACACAGAAAACCCCTAAGAATCCACAAGAAAACTATTGGAACTAATAGAAGACTTCAGCAAAGTACCAGGATACTAAATAAACATATGAAAATCAGTTGGATTCCTCTGCACCAACAAAGAGAAAGTTGAAGAGGAAATCACCAAATCAATACCATTTACAATAGCTGCCATGAAGATAAAACTCTTAGAAATAAATCTAACCAGAGACATAAAAGACCTATACAAAGAAAACTACAAGACACTACTGCAAGAAACCAAAAGAGACCCACAGAAGTGGAAAAACATTGTGAAAATGTCTATTCTACCCAAAGCGATCTACAGATAAAACACAATCCTGATCCAAATTCCAATGGCATTTTTTAATGAGATGGAGAAACAAATCACCAACTTCATATGGAAGAGGAAGAGGCCCCAGATAAAGTATTACTGAGAAAGAAGAACTAGGTGGGAGGCCTCACTCTACCTGATTTTAGAACCTATTATACCACCAAGGTAGTCAAAACAGCCTGGTACTGGTACAACAACAGATACATAGACCAGTGGAACAGAATTGAGAATCCAGACATATATTCATCCACCTGTGAGCAACTGATGTCTGACAAAGCCTCAAAGTCTGTTCAATAGGGAAAAGACAGTCTCATTAACAAATGGTACTGGCATAACTCAATATCCATCTAGAAAAAAATGAAACAAGACCCTTACCTCACACCATGCACAAAATTTAACTCGAAATGGATCAAAGACCTAAATATAAAATCTAAAACGATAAAGATTATGAAAGAAAAAATAGGGACAACACTAGGAGCCCTAATACATGGCATAAACAGTATACAAAACATTACTAACAATGCACAAACACCAGAAGAGAAACTAGATAACTGGGAGCTTCTAAAGATCGAACACTTATGCTCATTCAAAGACTTCACCAAAAGAGTAAAAAGGCAACCTACAGACTGGGAAAAAATTTTTGGCTGTAACAAATCCAATCAGCATTTAAACTTTAAAATCTACATGATGCTGCAAAAACCTCAACAATAAGAAGACAAATAACCCAACTAAAAAATGGGCAAAGGATATGAACAGGCACTTCACCAAAGAAGATATTCAGGTGGCTACTAGATACATGTTTTTTACCAGATGCATGATGAAATAGCCGTTAGAGAAATGCAAATAAAAACTACAGTGAGATACCATCTCACCCCAACAAGGCTGGCATTAATCCAATAAACACAAAATAATAAATGTTGGAGAGGTTATGGAGAGACTGGAACACTTATACACTGCTGGTAGGAATGTGAAATGGTACAACCACTTTGGAAATTGATTTGGCGTGCCCTTAGAAAGCTAGAAATAGAACTACCATATGGTTCAGCAATCCCATTCCTTAGAGTATATCCTAGAGAAATAAGAGCCTTCACAGGAATAGATATACGCATGCCCATGTTCATTGCAGCACTGTTTACAGTAGCAAAAAGATGGAAACAACCAAGGTGCCCATCAAAGGATGAATGGTTAAACAAATTATGGTATATTCACACAAGGGAATACTACGCAATAATAAAGAACAATGATTAATCCATGAAACATCTCATAACTTGGAGAAATCTTGAAGATATTATGTTAAGTGAAATTAGTCAGTTGCAAAAGGACAAATATTATATAAGACCACTACTACAAGAACTCAAGAAAAGATTTAAACACAGAAGACAACATTCTTTGATGGTTACATGGGTGGGGAGGGAGGGAAAGGGATATTCACTAATTAGATATAAAAAAAAAAAAAAAATTAGATATAGCAGACAATAATTATTTTAGGTGAAGGGAAGGTCAATATGCAATACAGGGGAAGTTAGCACAACTGAACTAATCCAAAAGCTAAGGAGTTTCCTGAATACAACCAAACACTTTGAGGGACAGAGTAGCAGGGAAAGGGGTCTGGAGACCATGGTTTCAGGGTACGTCTAGGTCGATTGGCATAACAAAGCATATTAAGAAAACGTTCTACATCCCATCTTGTTGAGTGGGTCTGGGGTCTTAAAAGCTAGAGAGCGGCCATCTAAGATGCATTAATTGGTCTCAACCCACATGGAGCAAAGGAGAATGAAGAGCACCAATGACACAAGGACAATATAAGCCCAAGAGAAAGAAAGGGCCAAGTAAACCAGAGACTCCATCAGCCTGAGACTGAAAGAACTAGATGGTGCCCAGCTACCACCAATGACTGCCCTGACAGGGAACACAACCGAGAATCCCTGATGGAGCAGGAGTAAAGTGGGATGCAGACCTCACGTTCTAGTGAAAAGGCCAGACTTAATGGTCTGATTGAGACTGGAGGGACCCCAAAGGTCATGGCCCCCAGACTCTCTGTTCACCCAAAACTAAAACCATTCTCAAAGCAAACTCTTCAGACAAAGATTAAAGTGGACTATAGGACATAAAATGATACTGGTGAGGTGTGTGGTTCTTAGCTCAAGTAGACACATGAAACTTTGTGGGCAGCTCCTGTCTGGAGGCAAGATGAGAAGAAGGCAGAAGGAGGACAGGAACTGGTTGAACGGACATGGGAAATCCAGGGTGGAGATGAGGAGTGTGTTGGGACATTGTAGGGAGAGCAGCTAGGGTCACATAACAATGCGGGTTTAAGATTTTGTGTAAGAACCTGACTTGAATTGTAAACTTTCATTTAAAGCACACACGCACAAAGTAGGTCCTAAGGAGAATCAGTAGTGCCATGAAGGCAACTGCCTCAGGGGAGATTGTTACAGGTTTTTCAGGCAAAGCAGGGTTAACCACTTCAGACAAGTATGGAAGGGCCTGCTTCCACTAGCCAAGAAGTTTCAGCAGAATTCAGGGGCTCCATGTCCTCATTCCAGTTTTCATGAGTGTGTTCTTTCCCAATCAATTCCCTCACTTTAACTGAAGATACCTTCAAGGTGGGAGTTCAGTTTGCATTGTAATTCAGCCACTCTGAATGAGCCTGTATGTTAGATTTTTAGAAATCTCAGCCTTGTGGCTATTGGAGGTAAGGTTATCTTTTTTTTTTTTTTTAATCTTTTTATTGTACTTTAGATGAAGGTTTACAGAGCAAACTAGTTTCTCATTAAACAATACACATATTGTTTTGTGACATTGGTTGCCAACCCCACATGTCAACACTCCCCCTTCTTGACCTTGGTTCCCATTACCAGCTTTCCTGCCCTCTCCTGTCTTCTCATCCTTGCCCCTGGGCTGGTGTTCCCATTTAGTCTTGTTTTGTTTTATGGGCCTGTCTAAACCCTGGTGGTATAGTGGTTAAGTGCTAAGTAAAAAGTCAGCAGTTCAAATCCACCAGAAGCTCCTTGGAAACTCTGTGGGACAGTTCTACTCTGTCCTATAGCATCACTATGAGTTCGAATCAACTCAATGGCAATGGGTTTGGTTTTTTGGTCTAATCTTTGGCTGAAGGGTGAACCTTAGAAGTGACTTCATTAGTGAGCTATAAGGATGTCCTGGGGCCATATTCTCAGGGTTTCTCCTGTCACTGTCAGATTGGAAAGTCTAGTCTTTTTTTTTGTGAGTTAGAATTTTGTTCTACATTTTTCTCCAGCACTGTCTGGGACTCTGTCTGTATTATGATCTCAGTCAGAGCAGTTGGTGGTGGTAGCCAGGCACCATCTCGTTGTGCTGGACTCAGTCTGGTGGAGGCTGTGGTAGTTGTGGTCCGTTAGTCCTTTGGGCCAATCTTCCCCTTTGTCTCTTTGGTTTTCTTCACTCCCCCTTGCTTCAGACAGAGTGAGACCATTGGACTATCTTAGATGGCTGCTCACAAGCTTTTAAGACCCCAGGTACTACTCTCCAAAGTAGAAGGTAGAACGTTTTTTTATAAACTATGTTATGCCAGTTGAGCTAGGTGTTTCCCAAGGCCATGATCCCCACAGCCCTCAACCCAGTAATTTGATCCCTCAGGAAGTTTGGATGTGTCTATGACTGGGTATGGAGCTTCCATGACCTTGACTTTGAAAAGATGTGCTGGCTTCCCCAGTATTGTGTACTGTCTTACCCTTCATCAACGTTACCACTTATGCATGTGAAAGCTGGGCAATGAATAAGGAAGACCAAAGAAGAATTGATGCCTTTGAATTGTGGTGTTGGCGAAGAATGTTGAATATACCATGGACTGCTAGAAGAATGAATAAATCTGTCTTGGAAGAAGTACAAACAGAATGCTCCTTAAAAGCAAGGATGGCGAGACTGTGTCTTACATACTTTGGACATGTTGTCAGGAGGGATTAGTCCGTGGAGAAGGACATCATGCTTGGCAGAGTACAGGGTCAGCGGAAAAGAGGAAGACCCTCAATAAGGTGGATTGACACAATGGCTGCAACAATGGGGTCAAGCATAACAACGATTGTAAGGATGGTGCAGGACCGGGCAGTGTTTTGTTCTGTTGTGCATAGGGTCGCTGAGTCGGAACTGACTCGACGGCACCTAACAACAACAACAACATTGTCTATTTAGTGTTTTTCCCTCCTACCCTTTCTCTCCCTCATAACAATCAAGCTATCAAACCATGACCATTGTTTCTTTTTGTGAGTAAACCTTATGAGTTTTTATAGTAGTGGTCTCATACAATATTTGTCCTTTTGTAATTGACTAATTCATCCACGTCGTGAGATGCTTTGCAGATTCATCATAGTTATTTTTCATTGCAGAGTATTCCACTCTGGGCATGTACCATAGTTTGTTTATCCATTCCTCTATTGATGGGCACCTAGTTTGTTTTCATCTTTTTGCTGTTGTGAACAATTCTGATATGAACATGGGTGTCATATGTCTATTCATGTGACAGCTCTTATTTCTCTAGGAGTGGGATTGCTGAATCATATGGTATTTGTATTTCTAGCTTTTTAAAAAAGCGCCATATCATTTTCCAAAATGATCATACCATTTTGCATTTCCACCAGCAGTGTATAAGAGTTCAAATCTCCCCACAGCCTCTCCAACATTTGTTATTTTTTGTTTTTTTGATTCATGCCAGTAATATCGGGGTGAGATGGTATCTCATTGTAGTTTTGATTTACATTTCACTAATGGCTAGTGACCGTGAGCCTTTCCTCATGTATCTGTAAGCGGCTTGAATGTTTTCTTTGGTGAAGTGTCTGTTCATATCTTTTTCCCACTTTTAAATTGGATTTTTTTTGTTGTTGTTGTAGAGGTGACTAGTGATTGTGAGCCTTTCCTCATGTATCTGTAAGCGGCTTGAATGTTTCCTTTGGTGAAGTATCTGTTCATATCTTTTGCCCACTTTTAAATTGGACTTTTTTTGTTGTTGTAGAGGTGTTGGATTTTCCTATAGATTTTAGAGATTGTACCTTTGTTGGATTTGTCATAGCCAGTTTTTTTTACCGGTCTGTAAGTTCTCTTACTATTTGGTGAAGTCATTTTTTTTTTTTTTTTGATGAGAAAGTGTTTACTTTTTAGAAGATCCCAGTTCACTTATCTTCTGGTGTTTGTGTGTTGTTAGTTGTGGTTTGTATCCTGTTAATGCCATGTATTAGGGCCTCTAGCATTGATCCTATTGATTCTTCTTTGATCTTTATAGTTTTTGGTTTTATATTTAGGTCTTTGATCCATTTTGAATTAGTTTTTATGTGTGATGTGAGGTATGGACCCTGTTTCATTTTTTTTTTGCATATGAACATTCGGTTTTGCCAGCACCGTTTGTTTAAAAATTTATCTTTTCCTCATTTGATGGATTTTGGGACTTTGTCAAAAACCAGGTGACTGTAGATGGATGAGTTTTCATTTGAGTTCTTGTGATGGTTAATGTTGTGTTTCAACTTGGCTAGGCCCTGATTCTCAGTGTTTTGTCAGTTGTATAACGTGTTTACTTCCTTGTTGAGATTTGATATATGATCACCCCTATGATGGGATCTGCTGTGAGTAGCCAATCAGTTGAAAGGGAGTTTCCTTGGGTACGTGATGTGTATCCAAATATAAGCGGACGTTCTGACAAGGTTAGAGAGCTTTTGCTCATTCTGGATCCCGTAGGTGGCTCTTACTCATCTGATGTTTGGCTCTTGGGGCATGAACTAGCAGCTTGCCTGCTGTCTTGCCTGCCAATCTTGGGATTCATCGATCTTCGCACCCTGTGAGCAAAAGCCCTGCTCTCTGACCTGCAAATCTTGGGTTTGCCAGCCCCTGCAGCTATTTGAATCAGGAGAAGCCTCTATCCTGATTCATAGACTTGGGACGTTCCAGCCTCTACAACCTCGTGAACCATTTCCTTGATATAAATCTCTCTTTATATATATATTTATATGCTTGGTTTTGCTTCTCTAGAAAACCCAGCCTAAGACAGTACTCAATTCTGTTCCATTGGTCAATGTGTCTTTTTTTGTACCAGTACCAGGCTGTTTTGACTACTGTAGCTGTATAGTAGGTTCTGAGACCAGGTAGTGCAAGTCCTCCTACTTTATTCTCCTTCTTCGGTAGTGCTTTACTTATCTGGGGCCTCTTCCCTTTCCATAGAAAGTTAATGATTAGTTTTTCCATCTTTTTAAAAAATGCTTTTGGTATTTGGTTGGGATTGCATTGTATTTGTAGATCGCTTTGGGTAGAATTGACATTTTCACAATGTTAAGTCTACCTATTCATGAGCACGGTATGTTTTTTCATTTATGTAGGTCTATTTTGGTTTCTTGCAGTAGTGTTTTGTAGTTTTCTTTGTATAGGTATTTTATGTAACTGGTTAGATTTATAGCTAAGTTTTTTTTTTTTTAGGGGCTATTATAAATGATATTGTTTTCCTGATTTCCTTTTCGTAGTTCTCTTTACTTTTGTATAGGAATCCAACTGATTTGTGTATGTTGATCTTGTATCCTCCTACTCTGCTGAATTTTTCTGTTAGTTCCAGTAGTTTTCTCCCAGAGTGTTTTGTCTTTTCTATGTGTATGTCTATGTATAGTATCATATTGTCTGCAAAAGTGTCGGTTTTACTTCTTCCTTGCCAATATGAATGATTTTCTTTCTTTTTTTTTTTTTGGCTTTTTACTCTAGCTAGGACTTCCAGCCCAGTGTTAAACAGGAGTGGTGATAAAGGGCATCCTTGTTTTGTTCCTGTTCTCAAGGGGAATGTTTTCAGCCTCTTTCCATTGAGAATGATGTTGACTGTTGGTTTTGTATAGATGCTCTTTATTATGTTGAAGAATTTCCCTTCTATACCTATTTTATTGAGAGTTTTTATCAAGAATGGGTGTTGGACTTTGTTGAAGGTCTTTTCTGCATCAATTAAGATGATCCTGTGATTCTTTTGTTTTATTTATGTGGTGGATTACATTGATAGATTTTCTAATGTTGAGCCATCCTTGCATACCTGGTATCTTAGTAATGTAGTGCTGCTATAACAGAAATACCACAAGTGGGTGGCTTAAACAAAGAGAAGTTTATTCTTCCACAGTCCAGTAAGCCAGAAGTCCAAATTCAGGGTGCCAGCTCCAGGGGAAGACTTTCTATCTTTGTTGGCTCTGGAGGAAAGTCCTTGTCATCAGTCTTCCCTTGGTCTGGGAGCATCTCAGTGCAGGAACCTCAGGTCCAAAGGATGTGCTCTTCTCCTGGTACTGCTTTCTTGGTGGTATGAGGTCTTCCTGTCTCTCTGCTTGCTCCTCTCTTTTATATCTCAACAGAGATTGGCTTAAGACACTATCTAATCTTGTAAACCTCATCAATATAGTGGAAACTAATCCATCTTATTACATCACAGTGATGGGATTTACAACACATAGGGAAATCACATCAGATGATACAATGGTAGAAATCATACAATCATACAAGGGACTCATGACATAGCCAAGTTGACAGATATTTTGGGCAGGCTCAATTCAATCCATGATATTTCACCTTTTGGCCCCCCAAAATTCACGTCCTTGCCACATGTAAAACATATTCACCACATCACCTGGTATGAATCCCACTCAGTCAGGGTGTATTTTTTTTTTTTTTTTTTGATACGCTGCTGAATCTTATTGAGAATTTTTGCATCTATATTCGTGAGAGACAGTGGTCTGTAATTTTCTTTTTTCTGTGGTATCTTTGCCTGGTGTGGATTATGCTGGCTTCATAGAATAAATTTGAAAGTATCCCTTCTTTTTCTATGTTCTGAAATAGTTTGAGTAACACTAGTGTAAGGTCTTCTCTGACAGATTAGTAGAATTCTCCAGCGAAGACATCTGGGCCAGGGCTTTTTTGGTTGGGAGTTTTTTCTTTTTTTTCTTTAGTTACCTTTGCAAACTCTTCTCTTGTTATGGGTCTGTTCAGGTTTTCTACCTCAGTTTGTGTTAGTTTGGGTAGGTAATGTGTTTCTAGAAATTTATTCATTTCCTCTAGATATTCAAATTTGTTGGAGTATAATTTTTCATAGTACTCTGTTATGATTCTTTTATTTCAGTTGAGTCATTTGTAATGTCCCCCATTTCATTTCTTATTTGGGTTATTTGCATCCTTTGCTGTTTTTCTTTTGTCAGTTTGACCAATGGTTTGTCAATTTGGTTGATCCTTTCAAAGAACCAACGTTTGGTTTTGATTCTTTCTATTATTTTTCTATTCTCTATCTCATTTATTTCTGCTCTGATCTTTGTTATTTCCTTTCTTCTGGTGGCTGTGGGCTTCTTTTGTTGTTCTCTTTCTGTTTGTTCAAGTTGTGTAACTAATGTATTCATTTTGTCCCCTTCTTCCTTTTCGATGTGTGCATTTACTGCTCTAAATTGACCTCTGAGCACTACCTTTGCTGTGTCCCAAAGGTTTGGGTATGACATGTTTTCATTCTCATTTGATTCTAGGAATTTTTTATTCCATCTTTGATTTCTTCTATTGCCCAGTGGTTTTTAAGCAGGGTGTTATTCAGTTTCCACATGTTTGATTTTTTTCACTTGCACTTCCTGTTATTAATGTCTGCTTTGGCATTGTGATCAGAGAAGATACTTCGTATTATCTCAATGTTTTGGATTTTGTTGAGGATTTTGTGGTCTAAGATGTGGTCTATTCTGGAGAATGTTCCATGTGCATTGAAAAAGAATGTGTACTCTGCTGCTGTTGGGTGGAGTGTTCTGTATGTATCTATGAGGTCAGGTTGGTTAATTGTGTCTTTTAGATCTTCTATATCTTTGTTGAGTTTCTTTCTAGATGTTCTGTCCTTTACCTAGAGTGGTGTGTCAAAGTCTCCCACTATTATGGTGGAACTATCAATTTCTCTTTTCTGTGCTATTAGAGTTTGTTTTATGTATTTTGTGTATTTTATGTATTTTGGAGCCCTGTCATTAAGTGCATAGACATTTACTATGGGTGTGTCTTCTTGGTGGATTGTCCCTTTAATCATTATATAAGGTACTCCTTTGTCTTTTACGGTGAATTTTGTTTTTAAGTCTATTTTATCTGAATTTAGTATTGTCACTCCTACTGTTTTTTGGCAATTGCTTGATATATTTTTTCCATCCTTTGGTTTTTAATAAATTTATGTCTCCATTTCTGAGGTGTGTCTCTTGTAGAGGGCATATTGATGGGCCTTTTTTTTTTTTTTTTTTAATGCATTCTTCACTCTCTGTCTCTTTATGGGTGTATTTAAGCTGTTTACCTTCAGTGTGATTATTGATAAGTGTGAGTTTATTGCTGTTATTTTGTAGTTTTTGTGTGTGTGTGTGGTGCTGATGCTTTCTTTGTTTCTCTTACTCTTTTGTTCTGAATTCCTTTTGTGTGTTTTTTGTTTGTTTCTTTGTTTTTGTAGGTTTTGTGTTTACTGAGACTTTGTTTTTCTTCTTTATTTTGATCAGTAGGTTTGTTACCTTTGTGGTTACCTTGAAATTTACCTCTAACTTCTTAAGTTTAAACCAGAGTTTTATTCTTTGATATCGCCTTCACTTCGTCTCCATTTGGAAGTGCTATACCTACACCATTTAGGCCCTCTTTTCTTGTTCTGATGTTGTCATTTATAGATTGATGCCTGGTTCCTTGTTGTAAGTTTTTTAGCTTTTTTTTTTTATCCTTGAGAGTTCACTATCTAAGTTGGTATCTGGCTGATGCTGTCTTATGTGCTAGATTCATGTTGTTGTCTGATGTTGTTGGTTCTCTAACTGAAGGATTCCCTTTAATAATTCTTATAAGTTTGGTTTGGTTTTATGTAGTCTCTTAATTTCTGTTTGTCTGGAAATGTCCTAATTTCACCACCATATTTGAGAGAGAGTTTTGCAGGGTATTTTATTCTTTTTTTTTTTTTTTTTTATTATTCTTAGTTGGTGACTTTTTTTCTTTCAAGATTTTATATATGTCATCCCATTGCCTTCTTGCTTCCATGGTTTCTGCTGAGTAATCAGATCTTACTCTTATTGTTTCCCCATTGTATGTGACTTTTTGTTTTTCTTGAACTGATCTCGGTTCTTTCTTTGTCTTTGGTTTTAGTGAGTGTAATTACGTTATGTCTTGGTGTTTTTCTTTTGGGGCCTATCCTCTATGGCGTTCATTGAACTTCTTGTATGGTTGGCTTTTCGTGATTCATGATATTAGGGAAGTTTTCTGTCAGCAAATCTTCAATTATTCTCTCTGTGTTTTACATTTTCTCCCCCTGTTCTGGAACACAGATCACACGCAAATTTTGCTTTTGTATCCCACATCATTCTCAGGGTTTCTTCATGCTTTTCTCTGATTTTTCCTCAAACAAAGTCATGTCTAAGGATTTGTCTTTTATTTCACTTATCCTGTCTTCCATTGCTTCACATTTGTTCCTAAGACTTATTGCTCCATTCATTTCTGAAATCTTGTTTATCTTTTGGATTTCTAATTGCTGTTTTTTGTATGATTCTAGTTGTGTGTTCATTTTGATATTTTTTTCCTGTATTATTTTCCTGATTTCTTCCATTGTTTTGTCTGTCTTTTCATGATTTTGTCTATTTTTTCTTATTTTTGTTTGCATTTTCCTTCATCTTTGAAGAACCCTGAATATTAGAGTTCTGAATTCCCTGTCAGGTAGTTCTAGTGCCTTTCCTTCTAGCAGAAGGTCACCTGGTGTTTTATTTTGGTTGCTTTCTGGAGCCATTCTCTCCTGTTTTTTTTTTTTTTTTTTTTTTAATATGTTTCAATATTGGTTTCTTAAGTTGAAAACAGACCACTGAGTTTTGTAACTTTGTTCTCTCAAAATACAAGTATTTACTGTATAAACTTCCCTCTAAACACTGTTTTAGCAATACACCACAGATTATGATATATTGTTATTTTAATTATCATTCAGTTTAAAATATTTTCTAATTTTTCTTGTGGTTTTTTTCTTTGACTCATGGGTTATTTAGAAGTGTGTGGTTTAATTTCAAATATCTGACATTTTATACATATCATATTGTTAATGATTTCTAATTGTGTTCCATTGCAGTCAAAGAACACACATAATATTTCAATCTTTTGAAATTATTGAGACTTCTTTTATGGTTAGGAATATAGTCTACTTACTATGTGGCACCATCTATCATATTGTATCTACCATAGTCTCTATATTCACTTAGAAAATGTATTCTGTCATTGGATGTAGTATCCTATAAATATCAATTATGTCATGTTTGGTGGATCATCCTGTTTAAATTTTCTATAACTTTACTGATTTTTTTAATCTACTTTTTCTATCAATTGCTGAGAGAGGAGTATTAAAATCTCCAACTATAATTGTGGAGTTGTCTATTTCTCCTTTATTTCTGTCAGGTTGCTTTTCATGTACGTTGGAAGCTAAACTCTGTTAGTAAGTGCAAGTGTATTTATTGATTTTATGCTTTTCTGATGAGTTGACCCTTTTATGATTATGAAATATTCCTCTTTGTGTCCAATATTCCTTCTTTTGAAGTCCACACTGTCTTCCTCTAATATAATCAAGTTTTCCATGATATATATTTTCTATTCAACTGACCTGTGTCTTTATATTTAATGTGCATCTTATTTAGAAAGCTGATAGTTGAGTCTCCTATTTAATCCAGTGTGACAATCCTCGCCTTTTATTTGGAGTGTTTTGTCCACTACATCTAACAATTACTGACAAGGTTTGGTTTAAGTCTAGCATCTAGGTATTTATCCTTTATCTGTCTCACCTGTTTTCATTACTTTGATGATCTTTTCCTGCCTTCTTTTGGGTTAATTGAGTATTTTTAGTATTCCATTTTGTTTTCTCTACTGGCTTTTTAGCTGTACCTCTTTGCATTATTTTTAGTGGTTGCTCTGGAGATTACAATGTGCATCCTTATTACAGTCTACTTAGTTTTAACATTTTATCACTTAACATTTTCCTCTTCATACCTAACTCTTTTCTCTTCATTAAATGAAAAAACCCTCACAACAGTACACTGACCAATCTGGACAATTTAAGTATTCTATCTCTGTCTTTTATGCTATTTTTTTCATATCTTTTAATTCTTCATAAGTGATAAATGCCATGATACATTGTTATTATTTTTTGTGGTAAACACACACACGTACATTTGCCATTACAACATTTTTACATGTACGATTCAGGGACATTAATTATGTTGATCATGTTGTGAAACCATCACCATTATCCATTACCAAATTTTTTTCATCACCTTTAACGGAAGCTCAGTTCCCCCTAATATCACTATTATTTTTGCTTTAAACAATGATTTGTTTTTAAGGGCATATATATATTTTTATACATAGTCTTTTATATTTACCCACCATTTACCATTTTTGATTGTCTTTGATCATCTCTATTCTTTCCTATTAATCTTAGTTTTCCTCTTTTATTATTTTCCTTCATCATGAAGAACATTCCTCAGTGTAAAAACAGTGTAGGGGCAGTGTCTGACCTCCTCTAACTTCACAAGGGGGAAGGAGAATCAAGATCAACAGCTCAAGACTGATTCCTATGAGATGGAGGTCAGACATGCCTCCTCTCTATGCCATCTTTACCAACTCTGAAACTAATTTTCCCTCCCACAGCACTCTCTACTGAGCTTGATGATTCATTGCAATGGCCATACAGAACTCAGTCAATACTCATGGTTATGGGGTTTACTAGGGAGGTAACAGGTTACAATTCAGGCTCAGGAACACTCAGGATATAGTTCTTCCATCAGGACAGCCTCTTTTCTGCTGTGCTAAAAGGCACGCCTCTCTCTGGCCCTAGGTCTCTACCCAAAGGCACTCAGCTTTCTCTCTCTGTGGGCTGGGAAGCCCACTGAGCTGTCTTCTGCTGCCAGGTCTCTCCTGTCACCACTTCTTACCAACTTAGGGTTACGGCTCACTGTTTATCTTGGTCTCTTGCTTCCAGTATCTTCTCAGCACAGGAATCCCGGGTCCAAAGGCCTTGCTGGCTCCTGGCTGTTCTTCCTTGGTGGCAGTGGAATTATTCTCTTTCCTGCCTCTGGAGTGGCTCATTTCAAACCCAGCGGGATGGCAAAACTGACCGATACCTTTGGTGGGCCACAATTACCCTATCATCACACAGTCCCACCCAATCACTTGGGCGGGAGTTACAAGATCATGGCTTCAAAGGCCTCACAAAAGTGATCTATCACATCACACTTAGTATTTCTTGTAGTACAGGTCTGTTGTTGACTGATTCTCTCAGCTTTGCTTATCTGAAAATGTTCTTATATCACCTTTTACTTTTGAAAAACAATTTTGTTTGAATATAGAACATATTCTGCATAATTATAATCTTTTAAAATGTATTAAAATCCTAATTCCAGAGCCTGGCCATAGAGAGGGCAGGTGAAACATTTGCCATAGTTAAGGGTTTTGGCAAGAATTTTGAGGAGCTAAAACTGCTAATTTTAGGAAAGATAGGGGTTGAAATGTGCCAGCATGGGCCAATGCAGGCTGACATGAGCCACCACTTTCAAATCTCATTGATTTTAGAGCTAGAAAGGACCTTAAATCTTCAGTCACTTTTAAGAGGAGAAAACTGAAGCACAGAAAGGCAATTTGTTCAGAATCACACAATTGCACAATGCCAAAATCTAGAGTCTGGAATTGTGTCTTCTTTCTCCAAGATCAGGACTCTTTCTTTGCACCTTTCCTCCCCTCTATGGAGGCGAGACAGCAGGGGCTGACTGATCTGGGAAACACATTCCTGAGTGACCATGAGTCTCCCTAGCAAGACCTGGAACAACTTTCAGGGAAAAAATGATTCCAAGGTCCAGAGGAAATGTTTCATTCTTCTGCACTATCTGGGTAAAACCTCTGTGGGCAATCGCCTTACACCATTGCCGACCCTTCAAAAACAAGCGGCAAGAATCAATGATAAGTATTAGGTACTGATAATCACCCCCAAGGGAGGACATCTAGATAATAAACCTGCAAGGTCTTGAACCAAAAGATTTTGGGCACTTAATATTAACCACATTTTCCTGATTCATGGCCTACTGAGCTTATATTTTCAACCTTTTCTAAGCCAGAAAATACAAGACCAGGGGTATGACCATGAGCAACAATGGGATTTATTGGTTTAAGCTCCATTCCATATGTTTCTTTCTCTTTTCAGATATTGATATGAAAAAAAAAATTTTTTTTGGACATGGTTATTTACATAATTTACTGATTCAAAACTTTAGAGAAACTATCTAAATGTTATCATGCAACAATATGACCTTCAACATCATCATAAAACAAATATGATGCATATTAATGACTCTCCCACCCCAGGCACATCACAGCAATATCCGTAGAGCCTTGGGAATCTGTCATGATCTGTGGATACGCTAAGCTAGAGTGAGTTAGTTCAGAGTTGTCATCCTCAACCTTTGGACAAGGCTTTCAGGGAGCCATAATTTGGGTGTATCCCCTGCTAGGGGTAGAGAGAAGTGGATGCCTCTTTTGTAACATTTTGGTATACTATTAGGTGATCTATGAACAAATGCCCAAGCAGGGACTCAAACCCTGGACCTTCAGATTAAAAGTCTGATGCTTTACTGACTGAGCTATCTGGGTGTTGGAGGCTTCTTTCATACTCATTTTTAAAACATGGGGTGTTTAACCTTTCCTAAAGTGAACGTAGGGCCAGAGGGGCTACCCTGACACAGTCATCTGGACTTGCACTATTACACTGGCTCCAACAGTCCAGAAAACCCTAAACTGCTCAGGAACTGATATAGAGGAGCATGTCTAGCTGGGTCTGCTGCCTCCTTGAGCCCTCACTCACCATGGGAAGAAAGTCTTCTTTTAGTGTGTGTGATGGTCAGTGTCACGGCAGCTCATCAGTACATCTGCACCTTCTCCCTTCCTTCCTTCCTCTCTTCCTGTCTGCCTTCTTTTCTTCTTTTTTTAGAACAATAATAATAACCCACAACTCAAACAAATATAAACAATGATGTGTTTTCAACCTAGCAAACATTAAAAATAGGTCTCCTCTTTTTTTCTTATTTTTAAAATTATAAGCAGCATTACTTTATATTAGAAAAAATTTATCTGATCCTTGTCTGAGTAACTTGGTGAATGTGTTTCTTGTTTCTGAAGCACAGTTTAGGAAGTGACAGTTGTCACAGGTAAGAACTTGAACTTTAAACAATAGAACAAAATAAGAGGAAAAGAAGGCACAGGCAGAGGGCCAGGTGGGAGAGGTATTTTAGAACGGATCAAGATTAGAGTGGCTGGTGTCGGACTGTCTTCAGTCCCTATGAAACTTTGCCCTAAGCCTTGCAGGTTTCGTCAGGATCCAAGCAAAATCATAATGCAAATAATTTCTAGGAGCCCTGGTGGCACAGTGCTTAAGAGCCTGGCTGTTGCCCAAAAGGTCAGCAGTTCGAATCCACCAGCTACTCCTTTAAAACCCTATGGGAGGATGCCCTTTATCTCCACTCTTATTCAACATCGTACTTGAAGTCCTAGCCAGGGCAATTAGGCTAGACAAAGAAATAAAGGGTATCCAGATTGGCAAGGAGGAAGTAAAGCTATCACTATTTGCAGATGACATGATCGTATACATGGAAAACCCTAAGGAATCCTCCAGAAAACTACTGAAACTAATAGAAGAGTTTGGAAGAGTCTCAGGTTATAAAATAAACATACAAAAATCACTTGGATTCCTCTACATCAACAAAAAGAACACCGAAGAGGAAATAACCAAATCAATACCATTCACAGTAGCCCCCAAGAAGATAAAATACTTAGGAATAAATCTTACCAAGGATGTAAAAGACCTATACAAAGAAAACTATAAAACTCTGCTACAAGAAATTCAAAAGGACATACTTAAGTGGAAGAACATACCCTGCTCATGGATAGGAAGACTTAACATAGTAAAAATGTCTATTCTACCAAAAGCCATCTATACATATAACGCACTTCCAATCCAAATACCAATGTCATATTTTAAGGGGATAGAGAAACAAATCACTAATTTCATATGGAAGGGAAAGAACCCCCGGATAAGCAAAGCATTACTGAAAAAGAAGAAGAAAGTGGGAGGCCTCACTCTACCTGATTTCAGAACCTATTATACAGCTACAGTAGTCAAAACAGCCTGGTACTGGTACAACAACAGGCACATAGACCAATGGAACAGAATTGAGAACCCAGATATAAATCCATCCATGTATGAGCAGCTGATATTTGACAAAGGACCAGTGTCAGTCAATTGGGGAAGTGATAGTCTTTTTAACAAATGGTGCTGGCATAACAGGATATCCATTTGCAAAAGAATGAAACAGGACCCATACCTCACACCATGCACAAAAACTAACTCCAAGTGGATCAAAGACCTAAACATAAAGACTAAAACGATAAAGATCATGGAAGAAAAAATAGGGACAATCCTAGGAGCCCTAATACGGGGCATAAACAGAATACAAAACTTACCAAAAATGATGAAGAGAAACCAGATAACTGGGAGCTCCTAAAAATCAAACACCTATGCTCATCTAAAGACTTCACCAAAAGAGTAAAAAGACCACCTACAGACTGGGAAAGAATATTCAGCTATGACATCTCAGACCAGCGCCTGATCTCTAAAATCTACATGATTCTGTCAAAACTCAACCACAAAAAGACAAGCAACCCAATCAAGAAGTGGGCAAAGGATATGAACACACATTTCACTAAAGAAGATATTCAGGCAGCCAACAGATACATGAGAAAATGCTCTCGATCATTAGCCATTAGAGAAATGCAAACTAAAACTACGATGAGATTCCATCTCACACCAACTAGACTGGCATTAATCCAAAAAACACAAAATAATAAATGTTGGAGAGGCTGCGGAGAGATTGGAACTCTCATACACTGCTGGTGGGATTGTCAAATGGTACAACCACTTTGGAAATCCATCTGGCGTTATCTTAAACAGTTAGAAATAGAACTACCATACAACCCAGAAATCCCACTCCTCGGAATATACCCTAGAGATACAAGAGCCTTCACACAAACAGACATATGCACACCCATGTTTATTGCAGCTCTGTTTACAATAGCAAAAAGCTGGAAGCAACCAAGATGTCCGTCAACGGATGAATGGGTAAATAAATTGTGGTATATTCACACAATGGAATACTACGCATCGATAAAGAACAGTGACGAGTCTCTGAAACATTTCATAACATGGAGGAATCTGGAAGGCATTATGCTGAGCGAAATGAGTCAGAGGCAAAAGGACAAATATTGTATAAGACCACTACTATAAGATCTTGAGAAATAGAAAAAAACGGAGAAGAACACATACTTTTGTGGTTACAAAGGGGGGAGGGAGGGAGGGAGGGAGGGGTTTTTTATTGATCAATCAGTAGATAAGAACTGCTTTGGGTGAAGGGAAAGACAACACACAATACAAGGAAGGTCAGCCTAATTGGACTGGACTAAAAGCAAAGAGGTTTCCGGGATAAAATGAAAGCTTCAAAGGTCAGCGGAGCAGGGGCTGGGGTCTGGGGAACATGGTTTGAGGAGACTTCTAAGTCAATGGGCAAAATAATTCTATTATGAAAACATTCTGCATCCCACTTTGAATTGTGGCGCCTGGGGTCCTAAATGCCAACAAGCGGCCATCTAAGATACATCAATTGGTCTCAACCCACCTGGAGCAAAGGCAAAGGAAGAACACCAAGGCCACAGGACAACTAAGAACCCAAGAGACAGAAAGGACTACATGAACCAGAGACCTACATTATCCTGAGACCAGAAGAACTAGTTGGTGCCCAGCCACAATCGATGTCTGCCCTGCTAGGGAGCACAACAGACAACTCCTGAGGGAGCAGGAGGCCAATGGGATACAGACCCCAAATTCTCATAAAAAGACCATACCTAATGATATGAATGCGACTAGAGGAATCCCAGAGACAATGCTCCCCAGAACTTCTGATGGCACAGGACAGGAACCATCCCCGAAGACAACTCATCAGACATGAAAAGGACTGGTCAGCGGGGGGGAGAGAGATGCTGATGAAGAGTGAGCCAATTAAATTAGGTGGACACTGAAAAAAAAAAAAAACCCTATGGGGCAGTTCTACTCTGTCATATAAGATCACTATGAGTCGGAACTGACTCCATGGCAACAGGTCTAATGATTTCTAACATTTGTAAAGCACGTGCACGTCTATAAGCCTTACACAAATTATTTAATTTAACTTTATGACAACTAAAAGGACCACTCTGGGTCCCTGGGTGGCCCAAATGGTTTGTACCTGACCACTAACTTAAAGCCTGGTGGTTCAAATCTACCTAGAGGTGCCATGGAAGAAAGGCCTGACAATCTGTTTCCTTAAAGATTACAACCAAGAAAACCCTATGGAGCAGTTCTATTCTGTAATATGTGGGGTAGCCATGAGTTGGAATTGACTCAACGGCAATGTGTTTGGTTTTTCTGGTTTAGGGAACCCCCAGAATTGGTGGATTTAGTGCCAAGTATGTTTCCTCACCCCTTTGTGCCTGGTTGGTTGCTTCTAGCTCTGATTTTCCAGCTCAGACTCCTATCTTCCAGCTGTGGATCTCATTAGTGCCCTGCTGGAGCAGGGCTACCTCAGACCAATCTGTGACCTCCTGTTGGGCCAACTCTGGGACCTTCTCTCTGGACCTATGGCTCCCTTATAAGCTGCTTTCTCCTACACATGAGTCCAGACACCAGCAACTGATTTGTTATTTGAAAAATAAAACACTAAACTGAGCATATAGATGGATATTAAAAAAAAAAAAAAAAAAGTGGCTAAGATGCTGCTATAACAGAAATACCACAAGTGAATGGCTTTAACAAACAGAAATTCATTCTCTCACAGTCTAGGAGGCTAGAAGTTCAAATTCAGGGCACAAGCTCCAGGGGAAGGCTTTCTCTCTCTGTAGGCTCTGGGGGAATGTCCTTGTCATCAATCTTCACCTGTTGTAGGAGCTTCTCAGTGCCGGGACCAGGGTCCAAAAGATGTAATCCCCTCCTGGTTCTTCACTTTTGGTGACATGATGCCCCCCTGCCTCTTTGCTTACTTCTTTTATATCTCAAAAGAGTTCTACTAAGATACAACCTAATCTTGTAGATTGAGTCCTACTCATTAACATAACTGCCTCTAATCCTGCCTCATTAACATTGTAGAGGTAGGATTTTCAACACATAGGGAAATCATATCAGATGACAAAATGGTTAACAATCACAGGACACTGGGAATCACGGCCTAGCTAAGTTGACACACATTTTTGGGGGACAGAATTCAATCAATAACAGATGTAGACAAATAATTTGTTTTTAAACTCTATGACTATGGAGGTGCTTTGGAAAACTTTGCAAATAGGGCCACTTAAATTTATTGTCTCTTGTTTATATAGAGAGTTTAAAGGTTTGTGTTACTGAATTTTAAGTGCGAAAGTCACTAAGGGAGTTTAAATGAGGCAAATGCGTGGGATAACATCAAATTAAAAGATGCCCTTTTTCCTTGGCTCCTCCCTTTGGTTAGCCCAGCTGCTAAGTTTGTGTTGACTGTTGTCTTCTTCCAAAATTCTGCCTCCCTGTGGGTGCCTGTATTCCTGGAACATTCACCAAAAATAATAAGGTTGCACTCTCTTCACTGGTGTTATTTCTGGCTTGTTTGGGAATCTGGCTTATCCCAAGGAGTCAGTCTGTGGACTTCCTAGTAGAGGGCGAGCAGAGATGTTTTTAAACGGGGGTGCTGTACCTTTAAATTCTGCAAGTGAACTTGTCTCAATAAGGCCAGCAGCTCAAGGTCCAGCCCCTAGAAGAGAGAATAGCTACAGATTCTCCATCCTCAGCCTTTGCAAGGGGACGGCTGTGCCAGCCGGGCTAGGCAGGCTCCTGGCAGCATGACAGCAAAGCTTGGGGCCCTCCTGCTGGTCCTTGGGCTCAGCCTGGCTCAGCCAGCCTCTGCCCACCGGAAGCTCCTGGTGTTTCTGCTGGATGGTTTTCGCTCAGACTACATCAGTGAGGAGGCCCTGGAATCCTTGCCTGGTTTCAAAGAGATTGTGAGCAGGGGGGTAAAAGTGGATTACTTGACCCCAGACTTCCCTAGTCTCTCTTACCCCAATTACTACACCCTGATGACTGGTGAGTACCGTGTCCTCTTCTTGGTGGGGAGGGGAGTGCTTAAGCCAAACAGTCAACAGTTAACTCCCAGCACAGGAATTGTTAAGTGTTCAAGTTTCCTTACTCCTTTGGGGTCCAGAGATGGACAAGAAGTCTGTGTTCTTGGCCGGAGATTTTTTTTTTCACAGTTGTGTTTTCTCCAAAAGTTATCCTGAGGACCTTTTTTGGATTCTCAGCAGAGAGAACAGAGAACTACGGCAGCAACAAACGGATCATTTTGATGATAAAATGGTGGTTATTTGTTTTACAAATAAAAAAATTCTAGCTAACCACACATTTTCTAAGTTCATCTTTAAATGCTCGGCAGTGGCTTCATGTCAGTACCACTTCTTCTTCGTTGCTCTGAGGTCACCTATCAGCATGGAGGCGCTTTGACTTGCTCATCAATGTGCTGACTATGTAAGTCACAGAGGGGACCCTTCCTCAGAGGGGACTCATGTTCCTGGATTACTTGGCAGGGATTTTTAGGTCAATGCTACTCCCCTCTTCTTCTGGCTTTTTGAGTCTAGGTTAAAATGACATGGAGAAGAGCAAAATGTGTTGTGTGGTTCAGATTTCCCATTTTTAACTTTCAGCACCTGTTAAAAACAAAACTGAAGCAAAAAGAAAACAAACAAACAAACAAAAAAAAAAGCGCAGCTAGCCCAGGCTGTGCCTGGTCTTTGGAAATCTGGTTTGCCTAAAGATGGATGACCTGCATCTGGTATTGCCAAAATACCAAGTGTGATACCACCAACCTGATCTGCTATCTACGCAGTAGAACTTACTGCGCTCTTTCTGCTCACGCGGTTGGATTCCCAGCTTCAGTGTGTTCTTTTAGCTAACCTTTGTAAGGGCCAGCAAAAGGCACTTGGAAAGAATTTAGTAGAATATCTAGAGAGGCTGCTAAAAATGCACTGTTCATGCTGGTGTCGCCAGACTTAGCTATGTGCTCTGGGCACAGGGAGAACTCTGTGTTAATAGAAAGGGGATGAGAACTCTTGCATCTCGTTATGTATCCCTGCAGAACAGAAATGCCAAAGAAGTCTAGAAATACGAATTGGTGTCTGTGACTGACCGCATGGCTACTGTATACATGTGTACAGAAATAGATGCCCCAAATCAAAGGAAAACAATACTTTGGAGAATTAGAAATGAAAGGATAAAGAAAAAATATCAGACTGCACACAAGCAAGGAATCTATTTATTGTTTTACGTCTCCCAATAGACAAACAACCCACGTCTCTAAGCTGAACAAGATTGACAAGAGTCTCCCCTTGTCCTCATTTGGCACGTGTCTCCCCTTGCAAGGCAGCAGTTTACAGGCTGCTGGGTCACACATAGATGTTATTGTGTGTCACGAGCCAGAGTTCAGTTCTGTCCAGAGAGCTTCACACACAGAGATCACCCCGCTCCAGCCCTCTTTCAGAGCCTTGCTAGCATATTCAATTCACAAACTGTCACGTGCAGTTTTCCCCATCTCAGTGGAAAATGAACAAAATCCATTCTAGAAACTCAGACCCCACTCAGTTAAAAAGGACCATTAAAAACTCCACAGAGCAGCCGAGTCAGTGATACGGACTTTTGTGCATCAGAGCCACACTCCTGCTGACAGCACAAGGAATTGTGTGCACACAGACACACCCTCTTTCTAGCTACAGGTGTTTCTACTGGTTTAGCCATAAGAAAGAGCCTTTTCTGTGGTGCATAGTGCAGTCTCCATGAGTCTGACCAAGATCTCCTCACCTTCACACTGCATCTGGTCTAAGCCACAAGATCTCAGTATATGCCGTCTCTACATTTCCAGATGGCAAAGCGGATTATCTGATTTGAAGTGCTACTCTGCCCAGGTTGCATCTAGCCAGGCTCATGTTTATGTACTAATGTCTTTGGGTGTGATATGTCGTCTCCCTACTGAACAAACTTACAAGCTTGGAGCTATGATTTGCAGTGGGAGAGCCCAGGCCAAGAAGCTAGTATAATTTCCACTGTCCCAGCACTAACTCTCATGGCTAAACTCAAGCTATTCCCCCCATGTATCCTTGCTTATTTTCCAACTAATGTTAAAAACAAATAAAAATATCTCCTTTTTTCATATGTTCTTGTTAGGTGCCATCAAACCAGTTCCTACTCATAGCGACCCTATGTACAACACAACGAAACACTGCCTGGTCCTGCGCCATGTTTACAATCGTTATGCTTCAGCACCTCGTTGCAGCCACTGTGTCAATCCATCTCATTAGGGTCTTCCTTTTTTTTTTTTTTTTTCTCACTGTCTGCCAAGTATGATGTCCTTCTCCAGGGACTGGTCCCTCCTGATAACATGTCCAAAGTATGTGAGACATAGTCTGTCCATCCTTGCTTCTAAGAAACATTCTGGCTATACTTCTCCAAAGACAAATTTGTTCATTCTTCTGGCAGTCCATGGTATCAACTGGGAATTGTACTTAAAAGGATTATTTGAGCTTTTTTTGAACCAACAAAAGTATCACGCTAGATCCTTTTGGTATCAAAAGATATGCCATTTTAGGGTTCCTTAAGAGACTATAATCTCACTTCATCATGTGAATTGTTGCCAAAAGACACAAAGCCGTTGGTGTTCTTCTCTTTGCATGATGAGCTCGATAGCTGTTGGAAAGAATACTGGCCATGGGGCTGGGAGGACTTGAGGGGAATTCTTGTGTGGTCAGCAAGATGCTAGAAGACTCTGGGCACGCCATTGCACTTCCCCATGTCTTGGTTTCCTCATGTGTAAAATCAAATAAGATGCACTGCAGGGTTCTAGCTCAGGCCAGGATGTCAGGTCCTGCTAGGTGCACACATGAAAGTAAACAATGAGTAGGGAGTTAGAAAGTTAGGACCGGCCCCTCTTGGGAAGCCTTCATGTAGAAAATAAGCAAATGACTGAAACGAGAAATTAGAGAATTTCATGGAAAGCTGCATGGATGATGATGATAAATCTGTAGTCACAGGACTTGTATGGAAGTCATGTAGCCCAGTTCCTGGCATGAAGTCACTGTGGCTGATTAATTTTTTTCACTCAAAACATGTTTGCCTCATGCCAAATGTAAACAAAACTACAACAGTGAGCAAGAAAATCCATTAAACAATTGGTTGCTGGGGCACGTAGACTCTTAAAACAGAGGCTTTCACATGTTCTGCTGCTAGCCAAAAGGTCGGTGGTTCGAGTCCACCCCAGAGGCAGGTCAAGTTCACCTAGAGGCACCTCAAAAGAAAGTCCTGGCAATCTACTTCTAAAAAACCAGCCACTGAAAACCCTATGGAGCACAGGTCTATTTTGACACACATGGGGTCATCGTGAATTGCAATTGCCTTGACAGCAACTGGTATGTTCACCTAGGAAGGTTACATTCAAGTTGAGAAGGAGAGATACACCTGAGAAAGGATACCTATGAGTACTCTACAATGAATGACAAGGAATCAAGGGGTGGTTTCCTAACATGCTATAGAAGATCAGAGGAGAAAATTTCCTTGTAGTTGGAGTCGTCTGGGGAGGCATTTTGAAGGCAAAATCTGAGCTGGAATAAACAGTAAATATCTTACTTTATGTAATAGTTGTCTTTCTGAAGAGCTGAGTGTGGATTAGCTAAATTTTAGTTAAAACACAACCAGTTTTAATACTGTTGGAATGCTTTCTGTTTTAATCTATCTTACTGTGAATCTTTTTGTAATGTTGTTCTTTTTTTGGGGTCAATCCACATTTGATTTAAGTGAAATTTAACAAAAACTCAATGGGAGAAAGCAGTGAATTTTTCCATCCAGGTCATGGGTAATAGAAAATGCTGCATCTGTTTTGAGGCAGCATTGTTTTGCTAAGGCTAATGACAACATTTGTTTGTAATTCCTGAGCATTACTGGTTAAGCAGGAGAGATAAGTGGCCCAGAAATGCCCTCAGTGACAAGGAAACCAGTCTAGAATTTAATCTCTGCTGCAAATAATCTTTTAAGAAAGGTCCACACCCTAAAATGAATTTTAAAAGCTATTCAGTATGTTGTAATAGTTTCAACATTTAGAAACTAGTCAATAAAACAAGGGAGGTTTGGGGTTTTTCTCCAGACTCTGCAGAATGTCAGCAACAGAGCTCAGATGGAGGCCAGGCCCCAGAGGCCAGGTTCTCACATGGCATTGAGCAGGATCCTGACTGTGTCCTGCAGTGCCCAAGAGGTCATGCTTGTGACCTGAGACCCAGGACAGAGTCTTCCCAGGGCTGGCCTTTGAATAAAGAAAGTGCTTCATTAAACCTCTGGTTGAATTGAAGCAAAATAAGAGGTTAACTGCTCCACATTAATATTTGTGTGAGCATATTTCCTAGAGCACTCTGAGAAATGACACATGAAGCAAATTCTTACCAGACACAAAGGACCCAACACTCTGGAATAAGAGACAGCAGAATAAGTCCCCTGCTCTTAAGAAAATATCTGATTTAAATTAAAACAGGCCGTGGTGTAGGCCAAAGGAAATTGATGCCAAAAGTGCTTGAACAATCATGTTTTGAAAAAAGGCCACAACCTCAGGCTTCTGTAGAATTCAGGCTTCACTTGAGGGGCTGCCCACAGCCCTCTGCACACCCCCAGTGCAGAGTAGCATGGAAATAGCTTCCCGGGCTCCCTCCCCACTCCTACCCTCAAGATGGAGACATTCACCTCTGTGTTTCAGCTTTCTCAGAAACAGACCAAATGCCAGTGCCGTCAGTTGATTCTGACTCACAGCAACACAATGTGTGTCAGAGTAGAACTGTGCCCCATAGGGTTTTCAATAGCAGATTTTGTTTTTTGACAGATCTCGGCAATTTCATTTTTTAGCATGTGATTCATCTTCTTGACTGTGGTCTGCAGGCTGAGTGTAAGTTCCAGCTGATTCTTAAAAGTTTGGAGAATTGTGTAATTTGTGAGATGAAGTGAGATCCATTGTCGCTTCCGATCATTGCAGGCAGACTGAACCTGGGAATGATGTTATTAAGGAGTTGTTTTGTAGTTTCTGATGTTTTCTCTGTTTTACAAGGATCATTTATGAAAATCTATGGTTCCGCTCTATTCAGCTGTTTGTTTGAGCTCTCTAATAGTGTAATTTCAAGATGTTTCAGGCTTTCTATTCCAAGGTTCCAGGCAGAAGAGGACAGGCTTCAAGGACATTGGTTTGGGTTACCACTACATAGCCTACCTTTTAAGTTCCATTTTTTAATAAACTGCTTCTGGCTGTGTAGAGGGTTAAGTCTGGATTTGAAATGGGTTGGTTAGACAAGTCCGGCTGACTAGAATAGACTTTTTTTCAATAGTTTGGACGCAGTCATGGACCAGCTCATCTGTGGGTTTTGTTGGTAACAGGCTGGCTGGGTTCCGGGTAGAAGTTACCTTGAACATGACCTCTGGATTGTCCAAGAGCTGGGCTTGGTAGTGGGCCATTCGGCCTGCTGTGAGCCAGAGCCCACCTTCCTGCTCTGGTATGGTGCAAATTGCATGAGGCACTAACACAGTCACAGGCTGACTCAAGGTAAACTTTTCAGCTTCAGCTAAAAGAAGGCAAGTTGCTGCTACTGCCCTAAGACAGGCCGGCCATCCCTGAGGGACTGATCTAGAAGTTTAGAAAAATATGCTACCGGTCTTTTCCAAGGACCCAGTTGTTAAGACCCCTGCTGCAATTCCCCTGTTTCATCTATATACAGTTTGAAGGGCTTTCTGAGGTCCAGAAGTCCGAGTGCCAGGGCATAGGCTAGCTTTTCCCTGATTTTCAAGAAGGTTTGTTGACATTTGCCTGTCCATTCACAAAGGTCAGAGTCCTTTCCTTCACAGAGAGTCTTTGTTATGAGCCCAACATTTAGGATCCAAATTCTGCAAAAACCAGCTGTACCTGCAAGGCCTCAACGTTGCCTCTGGGTGGTTGGGGTGTAGATCTGGAGGATTGCTTGTTTGTGTTCCAACAACAGGGCCTGCTGACCTTGAGAAATCTGGAGCCCTAGATAAGTTACCTTTTGTTGTGAGAGCTGAGCCTTGGCACTGGATACTTGATAGCTCGCCCGGGCTAGAAAGTTCATAGTTAGAATTGTGTTTTCATCTGAGCCCTTTGGTAGGACCAGTGACAAAGAGGTCATCTACAAATTGAAGAAGGAGACCACAAACCGTCTGTAGGACCCGGAGATATTTTGCCAGGGATAAAAGGGTGGGGCTATTTTGAACCCTTGAGGGAGAATAGCCCAGCAATATTGTCCGCCCCCCCCCACCACCATAGGGTTTCTCCTATTCAAAGGCAAATTATTTCCTGAGATTCAGGGGCTAAAGGAATGCAGAGGAGACATCCTTCATGTCTAGGACAGTAAATGAGGCATAGTCTGGAGACAGGGAGGTTGAAGGGCACAAGGTTTGGAACTATAGGATGCAGGCCTTCAGTTACCTAACTGACTGTTTTTGGCTTCTATACTGGGAGCACTAAAGTGTCAAAAGTGGATTTACATCAGCGGATGAACCCTGCTTGTAGAAGTCTTTTTTGTTACCCTGATTACTTGCATAGTTCAGGGAAAAGTGATCCTTTCAGGTGATTCAAAACAGAATAAATTTTGTTTCTGTATCAACAAGAAAATCTACACAGTTATCTAACCAGGGGCTACGTGGATGAAGCTTGGAGGTGAGCAGATTGAAGAATCTCCATCAGCTGGGTTTCGGCTGGGTTTTCGGTTTGGACATTCTTTCTTCCAGGGTCCCTCCTCTTTACAATAAGCACACTGATTTCAACCTAGTTGGGGGCGGTGGCGGGGGGCTTTTCGACAATGCCAAGGGCAGTTGTCCCTTTAGATGTTTGTGTTGGCCTGGTCCAAAAGACGCCCAAACCAGTGTGGCCTCTAGGAAAACGGCTTGCTGTTTGAATTTCTGGGTTTCTTTCTTTCCCTGGACGTGGTCTATGTTGGTGTACACTTCAGAGACTATTTCAACTAATTGTGCTAGGCTCATACCTGGACTCCTCTAGGCTTTTGTAACTTTTTTTCTAGTGTCTGGTGCACTTTGCCCAATAAATATCATGTTTATCATTTTTGCGTTCTCTGGGTTTCCTGGGTCTATAGCTGTATATTGCTGGAACGTGGAAAAAATTCTTTCAAGGAAGGTAGATGGATCCTCAGTTGGTCCTTAATGGACCTCATAGACCTTACTTATTTTAACCATGTAATAAGGCAAGTCCAAAAATGGTTGAGTCTGCCATTTCACAGAGAATTATTAGGGTCTCTGTTAGGCTTAGAAAAGGGTAGTGCTAAATTAGGAGCTTGTTGAATAAGGTTGTTGGGCTGATAGAAGTGTTCTGTTTTTTCCCTGGTTTTTCCTAAAACTAATCTCCTCTCCTCCGGGCTCAAAAGAGTATCCAAGAGTGTCTGATAATCAGCCCAGGTAGGGCAATGGGTGGCAAAGATGGAAATAAGAAGGTCTGCCGTATGTTTTGGATCCTCTCCATAAGGAGGGAGATTGTTTTTTCAATTGAATAAATCATATGTACAGAATGGAATGTGTACCCAGACTAATCCTGGAGTTCTATTTTCTTCCTGCCCAATAGGAACTTGTCTTAGTGGATGATGCCCTGTTGTCTGTTGCCCTGTTTCAGGTAGGGAAGTCCCCCATCTGAAAGTCACACCACTTCTCGTGTGCAGTGGGTAAACCATTTCTGAAGGTGGCTGATGGAGAGGAAGAGAGGGAAAAATCATCTTCCCCTGGGGAATCAAATAACTTTTGTCCCTTTATCTCAGTTTGAACCATAATTTTACACTGCTTTTGAATACTCTTGTTATACAAGGACATAAAGGCATCAACATACATTTTTTCCATCCTATTTACTTTCATGAGTACAAAACAAATCTAAATGGAGAACAGTATTATAATTTAGGGAACAATTTTGAGGCTAACATTCCCCATTAGCCAATTGATATTGTGGCCCTGCAACATTGCAGAAACACTTCATCCTATCTTTTTTTATAGGATTATAATCATAACTTAAAAATAAAATCCTAATTAGTTAGGATGCATCTTAGGGGACTGCACTTTGGTATATCTTGTGTGTTCCCCATACCTGAGCTTAGGCCAAACCCAGAAACAAGAAAAACCAGGAATACTAGAACCACAACGACCAAGGTCCAACAGGGGTTTCTTGTGACCAGAGCAGTATAACCCTCAACTACCCAGATTCTGACAGAAAGGTAGTTCTTTTGGGCTCACATTGGTGTGACCCTCAGCCACCCAGGTTCTGTCAGAAATGGCAGTTCTCTTGGGCTCACTCTGATGTGATTCTCAACCACCCAAATTCTGACAGAAAGGGCAGTTCTCTTGGGCTCGCCCCTGGCTCCTAAGTCACCCACCTCTTAGGAGTCCTTAGGTACTTGTGACACCATTCGCACAGCACTCACCAGTTTAGGATCCTTAACTAAAGTCTGTTTCTCAATCTCAAAAAGCAGATTGCCATGGGTCTGGGTACAGCTCTGTCCAGGTATATCCGTTCTGCCATCACCTCCTGGAGAAATTACCTGGTGTGCACTCAGAGGAGGCGGTCTAAGTTAGAAGCAGAATAAAGGTCCCATCTGGGTTTCCAGAATTTGTTAACTGACGGGAATGTGTCCTGCCTGGTGTGACCTCTCAAGTAAACTGAGAGACACCAGGCCTTTGAGAAAGATACAGTGGACTTCATTGCAAGCCAGTCAAACAAGGAGCTTGGAGACTAAATCTCAAATCAAGCTCCCTGAAGTTGGGGATATAGGGCAGTTATAGGGTTTGGGATAGGGAACTTAGGCATAATTCATGAAGTTTCTGGGAAGAGGCAATTTCAGGAGCTAATTAACATGTATGAGGGTATAGTGGGGTTGTAATATGACAGCTGGGGGGTATGACACATGAAGTTTATCTAAGGCCAGCTTTTTGGTTTATTGCTCATGTCCGAATGGAGTGGTGAAGTGGCCTTGAGCAGAAAGGCAGTAAGATGACCGTGTTGTTACACAGACAACACAGAAATGTCTCATCAGGAATTCAGAGCACCTGGCTGGGGTGGGAGGAGAAAGGGGGGATGGTTTAGTCCCATCAGTTACATTTCAGAAGGGGGAACAGTTTAACCCTGTTGGTTAAACTATGAAAAATTATACTCCAACAAATTTGAAAACCTAGAGGAAATGGACAAATTTTTAGAAACGCACTGCCTACCTAAACTAACACAAACCAGGGTAGAAAAACTAAACAAACCTATAACTCAAGAAGAGATTAAAGAGGTAATTAAAAAACAAACAAACAAACAAAAAAATCTCCTAACAGAAAAAGGCCCTGGCCTGGGTGGCTTCACAGGAGAATTCTACCAAACTTTCAAAGAATAGCTAACACTGATACCACTAAAGCTATTTCAGAGCATAGAAAAGGAAGGAATACTCCTGAACTCATTCTATGAAGACAGCATAAACATAACACCAAAGCCAAGCAAAGAATTCACAAAAAAAGAAAACTAGAAACAAATATCCCTCATGAATATAGACGCAAAAATCCTCAACAAAATTCTAGGCAATAGAATTCAATAGCACATCAAAATAACAATAATAATAATACATCGTGACCAAGTGGTATTCATTCAAGGTACACAGGTATAGTTCGACATTAGAAAATCAATCAATGTAATCCACCACATAAATAAAGCAAAAGAGAAGACTGACATGATCTTATCAGTAGACACAGAAAAGGCATTTGACCAAATCTAACACCTATTCCTGATAAAAACTATCAGCACAATAAGAATAGAAGGAAAACTGCTTGGCATAATAAAGGGCATTTATACAAAGCCAACAGTCAACATCATTCTAAAGGGAGACAGAGAGACTGAAAGTATTTCCCTTGAGGTCAGGAACAAGACAAGAATGCCCTTTATCACCGTTCATATTCAACATCCTGCTGGAAGTCCTAGCTAGAGCAATAAGCAAGAAAAAGAAATAAAGGGCACCCAAATTGGTAAGGAAGAGGTAAAACTATTCCTAGTGGCAGATGATATGATCTTATATACAGACACCCCCCCAAATAATCCACAAGAAAGCTACTGAAACTAATAGTAGATTTCAGCAAAGTGGTAGGATATAAGATTAACATACAAAAATAAGTAGGATTCCTCTACACCAACAGAAAGAACTTCAAAAAGGAAATCGCCAAATCAATACCATTTACAATAGCCCCAGGAAGATAAAGTACTTAGGAATAAATCTAATCAGAAATGTAAAAGGCCTATTCAAAGAAAACTACAAAACACTACTGCAAGAAGCCAAAACAGACTTACATAACTGGAAAAACATATCATGCTCATGGAAAGGAAGACTCAACCTTGCGAAAATGTCAATTCTACACAAAGCAATCTACAGTTACAATGCAATCCCGATCCAAATTCTGACAGCATTTTTTAACAAAATGGAGAAAAAAATCACCAACTTTGTATGGAAAAGGAAGAGACCCTGGACAAGTAAAACATTACTAAAGAAGGAGAGCAAAGTAGGATGCTTCACACTATCTGATTTTAGAACCTATTATACAGCCACGGTAGTCAAAACGGGCTGGTACTGGTACAACAACAGATACATATACCAACGGAACAGAATTGAGAACCCAGACATAAGTCCATCTACCTATGAGCAGCTGATATTTGACAAAGGTCAAAAATCCTTTGAATGGGGAAAAGCCAGTCTCTTTAACAAATGGTGCTGGAATAACTGAATATCCATCTGCAAAAAAAAAAGAAAAAGGACCTATACCTTATACCAGATACAAAAACTAATTTAAAATGGATCAAAGACCTAAATATAAAATCTAAAATGATAAAGATCATGGAAGAAAAAACAGGGACAATGCTAGCTTCATGAACAGGATATGAACCATAACTGACAATGCGCAAACAGTAGAAGATAAACTAGGTAACTGGGAGCTCCTAAGAATCAAACACACTCGTCAAAAGACTTCACCAAAAGAGTAAAGGGAACCTCCAGACTCAGAAGAAATCTTTGGCTATGACATACTGATAAAGGTCTAATCTGTAAAATCTACAAGATTGCAACAACTCAACAACAAAAAGAGAAGTAATCTAATTTAAAAATGGGCAAAGGATATGAACAGACACACCACCAAAGAGGATTTTCAGGTGGCTAACAGCGCATGCGGAAATGCTTGCAATTATCAGCCATCGGAGAAATGCAAATCAAAACTACATTGAGACACCATCTCACCCTGACAATATTGGTACTAATCCAGATAACACAAAGTGGAGAGGTTGTGGGGAGATTGGAATTATTATGCACTGGTGGTTGGAATGTGAAATTGTGCCACTTTGGAAAACAACATGGTGCTTAAAAAGCTAGAAATATTCCTAGGAACATATCCTAGAGAAATAAGAGTCATCACATGAAAATAGACATATGCACAGCCATGTTCATTGCAACACTATGCACAATAGCAAAAAGGTGGAAACTACCTAAATGCCCATCAACAGATGAATGGATAAACAAATTTTGGTATATACACACAATGGAATACCACGCAATGATAAAGAATGATGGTGAATCCTCAAAACATCTCACAACATGGATGAATCTGCAAGGTGTTAGGCTGAGTGAAATAAGTCAGTCATGAAAGAACAAATATTGCGTGAGACCACTATTACAAGAACTCACGAAAAGATTCACACACAGAACAAAACATTTCTTGGTGGTTACAAGGGTGAAGAGGGAAGGGGAGGGAAATTACTAACTAGATGGTAGACAACTGTCAACTTCAGTGAAAGGAAGGACAGCACACAATACAGGGGAGGTCAGCAGAACTGGACCAAAGCACAAGCATAGAAGTCCTAGACACATCCAAACACTTTTCAGGACTGAATAGCTGGGGCTGCAGCCTGGGTACCATGACCTCAAGGAACATCTACGTCAATTGCCGTAACATAGTTTATATAAGAAAATATTCTACCTCCCACTTTGGTGGATAGTATCTGGGGTCTTAAAAACTTGTGAGCATACTAACATACATCTATTGGTCCCATCCTGTCCGGAGCAAAGGAGTATGAAGAAAACCAAACACACAAGGAAAATATTAGCCCTAAGGACTAAAGGACCGTGTAAACCAAAGACTCTACCAGCCTGAGACCAAAAGAACTAGATGGTTCCTGGCTACCACCAATGACCACCCTCACAGGGATCATAACAAAGAGTACGGGACAGAGCAGGAGAAAAATGTAGAACAGAATTCAAATTCACTAAAAAAGACCAGACTTACTGGTCTGACAGAGACTGGATGAACCTCTGAAACTATGGTCCCTGGATGCTCTGCTAACCCAGAACTGAAACCATTCCCAAAGCCTACTTTTCAGACAATGGTTAGACAGGCCTATAAAACAAAAAAAAATAACACACTTAATGAGCATGCTTCTTAGTTCAGTCAAATATACGAGACCAATGGGCAACTCCTGTCCAAACGCAGCAGGAAGTGGACAAATGGACCCAGGAAACCTGGGGTGGAAAGGGGCAGCAGGCTGTCATATTGTGGGGTTTGCGACTAATAGCACAGAATATGTGTATAGATTTTTGAATGAGAAATTAACTTGAGCTGTAAACTTTCACCTAAAGCATAATAAAAAAAGAAGGAAAAAAACAGCTGATACGCATTATACACTTTATCAGTAACGTCAGTCTAAACTGTGTTGCGGTAATAAGCAACACCAATACATCGGTGCTTTACAATAAGTAAGGTTTGTTTGTCACTCACGTACATGGGTTTAAGGTATTAACTCTGTTTTGTTTCCTCCTCATTCTGGGACCCAGGCTGGAAAAGCCACCTCGAAATGAGACATACACTACCCATCTGTCAGCTTGTCACATTGTGGTGGCTTGTGTGTGCTATGATGCTGGTAGCTATATCATCAGAATTGCAAACACCAGTAGGGTAACTTATGGTAGAAAGGTTTCAGCAGAGCTTGTGGACTAAGACTAGGAAGAAAGGCCTGGCAACCTACGTCCAGATATTAGCCAATGAAAACCTTATGAGTCACATCAGAATATCATCTGATACAGTGCTGGAAGATGAGCACCTAGGTTGGAAGGTAAGCAAATACACAGGTGGTCACAGCACTGGACTCAGGCATATCAATGATTGTGAGATGGAACAGGACCATGCAGAGTTTCGTTCTGTTATAGCTAAGGTTGCCCTGAGCTGGAGCCTTCTTGATGGCCACTAGCAACAACAACAACAAATAAGACATGTTGGCCTTGTGGCAGAGTGAAAAAGGAAAACAGCAGAGCAATGTGATAACTCTTAGAACTTTTGCTCACGGTTGGCACAAGACACTTTGACTCACATTCCATTGGCCAAAGCAAGTCATGTTGCCAAACTTGATGCCAATAGGGCAGGGAGGGGCAGGAATTATCTTTGACATCAATGTGGTGTACAACAGACACTAAATGGATATTAATAACATTGTATAAGAAACTTGTGGGTGTTCTTTTCATCAGAAAACTTAGGTGAAGAAAACATTTTAAAAACGTCTGAAATGTCCAACAAAACTTAAGAGCTAAATAATAATATAGCAGATCAAGAGAAGAGATGTTCTAAATCTTAATGTTATCAAATAAAATGAATGACATTGAAATAATAAGTGTCTGCAACTCAGAGAAGGGAAGTGTTACAGGGAGGTATTGGACATTTCAATGGAAAAGGCAGGTCTAAAGCTAAACATAGGTGAGTGAAAAGATTTTTAAAGGTGGTGAACTTTCAGCCAGATTTTAAAAAAATAAACCAATAAGACTGGTAATGATGTGAGGGACATGACATGAGCAAAGTCAGAGACACAGCATTAGCAGGATAGGAGAAGAGTGTCAAACCCTTTTACCATGCAGAGTAGGGGTTGGGTGGTTAGAAAGAAAAGAGTTTGTTTCAAAAAAAAAAAAGGTATGTGATTGATGGAAGGCTTTGAAAGCTAAACCAATGATAATCTAAAATTATTTTCCCTTTCAAATATTTGAGCATCCACTCTTTGCAATGGGTTGTAAGGGAAGGGGAAGAGCTGTACTTAAAGAGCACCCAAGAGGCAGAGCTTGCTGATTGGTGAGTGAGTAAATATGGCAGAAATGTAGGGAATAGGGGGTAAAGAGATTCTAAGGCTGCAAGCTATTCATCGTATTTCAATCCACTAATAGGACGGGACAAAGAAACTGAGGAATTTGGTTACAATTTCAGCTCTGGAAACCCTGTGGGGCAGTTCTACTCTGTCCTATAGTGTTGGTGTGAATTGGACTCAACTCAGTGGCAACCAGTTTTGTTTGGTTTTAGTAATAGATGTGAGTAGGAGTCACTGATAGTGCACATGGTCAAGTGCTTGGCTACTAACTGAAAGATCCATGCCCAGATTTGGAGATCTGGGTGCTGAGTCACTTTTCATAAGAAGTCCGAGTTATGGGACTTCTTGCTTTGCAAAGGGGCCCTGATGGTGCTGTGTGAAGGAGAATATCTTCCCCTCCAGCGATGCTCAGGTCTGGGGTCAAATAAGGACAAGATCCTTCTCTGTGCATGAGCAAAGATCTGGTGCCAAATACAAACTACAACCACGGTTGAAGACCACAGTTTAGAAGCACAGTGAAGGATGGGGGAGCCCTGGTGGAGCAGGGTGAAGCCATAGCAAATTGGGGTTTCAAAATCTTCGTGGAAAGATTTCCATATTCATTTCCAGACTCCTGCATCTTTCTCCTGTGGAGAGGCTAGTGGGTTCAAACTGCCAACTTTTCAGTTAGCAACTGAGTGCTTTAACCACTGCACCACCAGGGCACTTTCTCACCTTGAAACTGTATCTCAAATGCCACACACACACACACACACACACACACACACGAAATCTGAGGGACCTATTAGCAGAGATAGAAGACTTGGGGGGACTTCTTATTTTGGCGTTTATTTGGGGAAGAAAATTTTTAATCAGATTAAGTTTCAAGTTGTTGTTAGGTGCCACCTGGTCAATTTTTTTTTTATTGTGATTTAGGTGAAAGTTCACAGAACAAATTATTTTCTCATTCAAAAATTTATATACAAATTGTTTCATGGCATTAGCTGCAATCCTGCATTGTGTCAGCACTCTCCACATTTCTCTCCACTCCGGGTTCACCGTGTCCATTCCCCTCCTGCCTTCTAGTCTTTGTTCCTGGGCCGGAGTTGCCCATTTGATCTCATATACTTGATTGATTCAAGAAGCACATTCCTCAAGTGTGTTATTGTTTGTGTTTTACACACTGCCTAATCTTTGGCTGAAAGGTGAACTTCGGGAGCATCTTCAAATCTAAGTTAGGAGCGTGTCTGGGGGCCATAGTATCAGGGGTTCCTCTAGTCTCCGTCAGACCAGTAAGTCTGGTCTTTTTTTGTGATTTTTGGTCAGTTTTGACTCACAGTGACCCCATGTGACAGAGTAGAACTGCCCCTTAGTGTTTTCCAGGCTGTAATCTTTTCAGCAGCAGATGGACAGGTCTTTCTCTCATCGAGCTGGCGTGTGAGTTCCAACCACCAACCTTTTGGTTAGCAGCCCAGTGCTTAACCATTGCACCACCAGGGTGTTGGCCCCTTAGGGGGTCAGAGACAATGGCTTAAAGGAGAGTTCCAGAAACATGTAGAATTGCCATGGGGGGTAAAGGAGAGAGGTTGCTACTGTGGGTCTTAGTGGACCCCAGTAAATGGACTTCTTATTGTCCTGTTTGCCACCTGGCATGTAAAGAATATTTTTCATAGATGTAAAATTAAAATCGGTCTTCTCATCTGCATGAAGTTCAGTCTAAATTTTGTCACTCACTTTCTGGGGGCACCTAGTAATATCTTTACACTTTTTCACTTAAAACCATGTTCTCTGTTATTAGCTCTGATTAAGCTGCCTAAAGATGCAGAGAGGGTGGGTGGAGTGTCATTTAATGGAACCCGTGAAGAACATTAGCCAGCCCATGCCCTAAGAAGAAGTGTGTTCTAAGAATTTACAAAAATAATCTCTTCTGGCGCATCATTATTTAAGCTCCCATCAATAGACCTCTCTACACTGAACTGCCACTTTTCAAAACGTGTTTCTTTTGGCTTCCATGGTGACGAGAGAGCTTTCTTGTTACATTGCATTCAGCTCCTGGAAATGCACTTTCTGAAGAAGGGAGTGGTTAGGTGGTGGGTAAAGCTTTAAAATGTGGTGAAAACTTTTGATTATAATAACAGAAAACCATTTCTCAGAAGGTTCACCCACATAGAGCCACTGAAGTCTACAAACCATGGCTGATCTTACCCCCCTGTTGCCTTCTCCCACCACATTGTTGATTGATAGGATCATATGTCCCCTGCCAAGGCTTCTGGGAGTTTGGTCAATCTGTGGTGCTCTCAGTACCTGCTCAATCATGAATGATATGCCAAAAATTGGTTAAAGACATTTAAAATTAATTCAGAGAAAGCCTGAGTCAGCATACTAACATTTATTTCAGAGACGCTTTAAACAACACCTACTCATGTTTTAGAGTCCTGTTCCCATGAATAGGGCCATTGTGTCCAAGGTCTCATCAACAAGGACTTGAGGCCAGCCCAGGGCTCCTCTGGATCCTGTGTAAAATGTTTGGCTCCTATTGGAAGCTTTGCTTGATCTTAGCTCACTTTCTGTCTTCTGTCCTTGCAACAGCACAGATGACAGGACTGACGGGTCATGGAACATAAGCAGACTTATGTAGACAAAGGGCTGCCCAGGCTGAAGTGGTAGACAGACTCTTGGTTGGAAATACTGCAGTTACTTTACCCCTTGATGAAGTAACTCTTCCTAGGCACCTTCAAGGATGAATTCTTCTGTGGTTGCCAAGTCTGAGGCAGGAGGAAAACTGAAGTCATTGCGAGAATGTACGTAATTGTGTTGTCTAGAGTAGAGCTGTGGTGGGTTGGTGGGTCTGAATCAGTTACAGGAGTGCCCAAGATACTGGCCCCCTCAGCCGCCAAGGAGGCCATCCGCCTGGCCAGTCACCTTCAGTGTGAGCAGCCTTGCCCTTTTACCCCAGGGTGCCTGGCCAAAATTTCTGTGTAGGTGATGATGTGAAGCAGGTAGGGACAGAAAGAGAAGTCAAGGGACCGAGAGTCTGTCTATGATTTCAGCTGTCCTAAGGAGGTATCTTGTCCTGACTCTGCCATGACCAGCTGTGAATTTGGACATATCACATTGTCTTCCTAGTCCTGAGTTCTCACTGCATTAAAATGTGAGGGCAGGGCAGAAGGAGCCCTGAGGTTGGGTGTGCACTGAGTACCTAATGTACGCTGGATTCTGTTCTAGGTACTGGGAATACAGCAGCGAGGTCCCAAGGAGATTCTTCAGGAAGCTTAAGGGGAGCAGAAGGAGAGGGTGATAGAAGGGACTCTCTGTAGGTCTCTGTATCCCCTACCCTGGTAAGATCACAGCAACTCCACTACGACCTTCTTCACACATTTGATGCAAGGAGCCTACAGTTCATACACATGATGCCTATGATCCCAGAAGGGCTCTGGCCTGAGGGAGGGGCATCCCATGTCTGTGGTGGTGGAGAGTCCATATGCCGATGTAGTCGGTGGAGATACCCACAGGTTAGCCTAAGGGTTCCTATGTCCCAGACTCTGCACACAAATCAAACAAATTAGGCCATCAGCTCTGAGTGTATTTGGTTTTCCCTGAAAATTTTTCTGTAATTGTAAGGATTTGGCTTTCACAGGTACAGTTGAAAAAACATCCTGCTTTAATGGTTGAAGGCAAAAACCTTGAACAAATATAGGTATTTATTGGGCCCCTCATTCACTCACTAGCAGACCAGAGGCCCAGCTGGGGATCTGCTCCTCACCCTGGTCTACACTCCATGACACCCAGGCCTATAGCCCAGACTAATGAAAACATATAAAAGGGTCACTGTACCAGTATGCAACCTCGGGCACCCCCTTCTTCATCCCTTTCCCTCTTGAGGCTTCCATTTTCTCTTCTGTGAACAAGGCAGACCCTCTCTAGGACACACCACTGGTCTGCAAGATGCCCCACAACAGAGCTGACCATAAAGTAAAGATGTAGTGAGAAGGAGGCATGGCAGGGCATGAGAGCACCTCAGAGTCACTCCAGGGGGCTTTGGAGAAGTCACCAGGGCCTACACTCTTGACCCCAGCAGCCCCTGGAAATGCTGCCAGGCCATGCAGCCTGAGATGCCGAGCCACTCCAAACAGTGATTTTTAAAGCTTTCCACACACATTCCCTCTGTCCCTGGTCATGAACGTTCTGTGGTGTGGAGGCAGCCTCCCTCCCTCCCTCTCTCCAGCCAGCGTTTTCCCAGGAGGCAGGAAGCAGCGAGCAGCCCCTGCTGGGAGACACTGCCATTCAAGGTCATCTGGGCCCAATAAAGGCTTTTGCCAGTTGGAAGGAAAAACATATGTTAAAATACATAAGACATTAGGAACTGTGGTTTCCTATTGGGGTGGGAACTGCACAGATGAGGAACAAGGATCAGAAAGGGACTTCTGATGCCTATCTTTTTGAACAATGTGAATGAAAATTAGCATTAAAATATTAAATTAAAAGTTGTATCATATCCAATGGAACCTGCTCATCTCTGGTTGAATCAGCAAACATTTTTATTCAACATTGATTAAACTCTCCTTGTGATTTACGGGAGCCTCTGGGTGGTACAAATGGTAAACATGCTCAACTGCTAACCAAAAAATTGGAGGTTCGAGTCCACCCAGAGATGCCTCAGAAGAAGGGCCTGGAGATCAATTTCCAAAAAATTAACCACTGAAAACCCTATGGAATTCAGTTCTACTCTGACACACAGGGGATCTTCATGAGTTGGAAATAACTGAACTGCAACTGATTTTGTGAGTTAAGGAAATACATTCACATTAAAGGAGTTTTTGAAAAGGTGTTTCCCAGACTAGTGGGCATAAAGCGATGTTTTGTGGTTTGGGTTTCTCAGTCTGTATTGCATAATTGCAAACAGCAGCCAGCCAGAGCTCAGGAGACCTATGTTTAAGGCAGCCATCGCCATCTCCTTTGAACTCTACCACCTCAAGGGGCCTTTGTATTGCTGCAGATTAAAGACAATCTATCGGGCCCTACTTTGTGTCCAGACTGTGAAGGGTTTTCATCCCCAAGGTGGGCCCCTCAAGCTGCCCCAGCAGGCCAGGCATCCACACAACAGTCCACCCTGCTGCTGGTCTACACTCACTTGCAGGCAGTGGAATGAGAACAAGCTCTGCATCTGGTCCCAGAGAGGAGACATTAGGTTCATGTCTGTTGAACTGCCCTGGTTCAGTGCCGGTCATTGGGCTGTTGTCTGACTCCATAGCATAGTCCTTGCATTGTCTGTCTTTTTTCTAAGCTCTAGAATTTTGTCACTGAACCCCATCTGGTGGCTGAGGTTCCACTATTTACTAACAGACCACCTAGTACATTCACATGCCTGTTTTGATCCCACTCGTTTCTGGATTCCTCCGGGCCATGCTCCATAGGCCTCTAAGGACACTCCCCACATCCTCACATTGATGTCCTCTCCCCAGGGCCAAAAGCAGCATGGGTGCCACATTGAGCCTGCCACCCTGGACTTCCCAGCACCTAGGACTGCTCCAGATGCTTGCTGGGCAATATGGGTGGATCTAATTCCAGGTTCAGGTTACTCTCAGCCTGGCCCATTCCCCTGTGTTAGCCAGCTGGCCTAGTCCCACACCATGAAGACCCTCCGTGTACATTTCTGGGTGCTACTTTCACACTCCATTTTAGCATGTGTTTGTGTAAAATACTCAAATCATTTATTTGAATGAGCTTGGGACTAGGTAATAAAACCCAGTATATCCCAATGCAAAATTCCTCACAAAGACATTCATAATTACAAAGTGTAAAAAGCAAGAGGCGGCTCTTCAGTTTTGACTGCAGAAGTCAGCTGACAAAGGGAACATCGTTGTTTGGAAAACTGTGCAATAAGACGCACACATTGTGTGGCTGCTGTGGCTCTCAGGCCTGCCACTTTCAGATGTTGATGGTGGAAAATCTGGCTGCCCTGACAAGTGCAAGGGAAAATATGACTGGAGTGCCAAGGCTTAAAGACAAAACGCCACCAGTACTGGTCAAATGAGGCACCTAAGAATTGTACGCCACAGACTCAGGCATAGATTCCATGAAAGAACAATACCTAAAGCCCAAGAGTACAGCTGTTACAGCAACCAGTTTACTTTAAGTATTTCAATGGTTAGTCATGAAATAAATGCTCTAATTTAAAAAAAAAAAAAAAAGCAGAAGTCATCTTAGGTTTGCCAGTGTATCTATCTTATTGTGCAGGACAGGATGCTGAGGCCCAAGTTCAGATCCAACGGCTAGTAAGGCCACACCAAGCACAGGTCTCCAGGTCCCAAGTAACATCTGGCCTCCACCAGCTGGTCAGGATAGAAACCCCCAGCATTTCTTTCCCCCCTCTCCTGCCTATTACCCAGATGGACCTCTTTGCCTGAGCTCCGAACTTTGCTCTGAGTACTCTGATCTTTGATAACTGGGCTTCCCTGAGTTGCTTTCACTTCTTTTTATCACTGCTCTTTAACATCTTCCAGGTGGTATTAGCTAAAATGGAGATGAAATTCAAAGCAGTTATATGTGTAGGTTTCGCCAAAGATCTGTCAGGGAGGAGGTAGAACCACCTAGAGGTTGTGAATGGTGTTTGGATTCAGCTCAGCTATCCTCCCCACCTTCCATGCCCTGGATAATACTGAAGGCTGGCGGCTAGCCCTGAAGCCCCTGAGATAACCTCATCACAAAAGTATCCCAGAGTCAGGCTCTGGTGGAACAGAGAAGCTCAAGGTCCAAAGAATGCACTCTCAGGCTGTGTCAACATGTGTTTCGACATCCAACTAAAAGTTAAAAGAATCAAATTAAAAAAGAAAAAAGGTCTTTATTTATAAAATTCCCAACCACCTGTTTGGCTCTTTTTTTGTTTGTTTTTTTTAGAACTGATTAACCAGCTATTTGGGTCTCTTGAAAATTCACATCATACTGACCGATCCTAACCTTCAAACAAGGGGATAGTTGAGGTAATTACAGTCATTGGTGAAACCCCTGTTGGAATGGAATTTGGAAAGTGACCTCTTCACCTATCCCTTTCACCTTCTGCTTATGCTGGAAGTCTTTCTGCGAGCTCTTGGTCCTTGCCATCGCTGACACTATTTATTACCTCTGTAAGGACTCTCCTCCCATTTTGCCTGGACTGCCCAAGCCTCCACCCCAGCCCAGCCTAGCTTTCCTCCACCAATCTTTCTCTTTCAAGCCAAAATAATGCTCCTCCTCCAGCTGGCCTTGACTGACAGATTGTAACATTTCAGAGCTGCATGGCGCCTTGACATCTTCTGATTTTCATCCTTTTGCTCTTTTTCCACTTCCTGTTTGAACCACAGAATTTAGGCATTGATTACACCAACCTATCACATGACTGGGCAATGTTTTGTTCTGTTAAACATAGGGTCGCCATGAGTTGGACCCTACTCGACAGCATCTAACAATGACATATCATGTTGACGTATATTCATACATTTATGAACATATTATCCATTCAAGGATATCTTGAACATCTACTGTGTGAGTGATGCTGTGCTAAATATGATCAGGACTTGGCCTCTACCTTGGACGATCATGTAATTAGGTTGAACAATTAAATATGTTTTAAAATAAATATTACCACAGAGAAGAATGAAATAGACATGAGGGATGCAGTAATATTTCTGGTAGTGTGTGGTGAAGCGGTGATGGCATTTGAGAAAATCTTGAAGGATTTGAACAGGTTGAAACTTAAAGGAAGGGCCTGAAGTTGGATGGTATAGCACTAGCCATGGTGCAAAGGTAAGAACAACAGGGAGTATTTGGGGATCAGAGCTGGGCTTTACAGCAATGACTCTGATGTCTCTGAGCAGTGTGGGTTTGAAGGCAGAGGGAGGCTGTTTAAGTCCAAGCTGAGAAATGATGGAGCCTGACAGCCAAGTCAGCAGCACCAGGATAAACCTGAGGTCGAGGATTTGATAGGCTCTGTAGGGAGGGAATTGGCAGGGCTGACTAAACGTAGAGGATCGGAGGGAAAAATCTCAGAATTAGAGGAGAATTCAAGCTAGTCTTGAGGTAAGATTAATGAATTAAATTGTTTATAAAGTGGATCTGAGCTCATGAACTTGAGTGTATAAGAAATATTAAATTTTTAATTTTTTTAGATAAACCTAAATCTGACTCTTATCCCCCTGGGCTGACTGAAAATTCAGTCACTACTGGGTTGAAATGGACTGGTATTGGCCATTTTGAATAAAAAACATATCGTCTACTATGCCAGAAATGACACACTGAAGAGGAATGGTATCGCATTCATTGTCAAAAAGACTATTTCAAGATCTATCCTGAAGTATAATGCTGTCAGTGTGAAGATAATATCCATACGCCTACAAGGAAGAGCAGATAATACAACTATTATTCAATTTTATGCCCCAACCACTAATGCCAAAGATGAAGAAATTGAAGATTTTTACCAATTTTTGCAGTCTGAAATTGATCGAACATTCAATCAAGATGCATTGATAATTACTGGTGGTTGGAATGCGAGAGCTGGAAACAAAGATCAGTAGCTGAAAAATATAGCCTTTCTGATAGAAACGATGCTGAAGATCACTTGACAGAATCTTGCAAGATCAATGACGTATTCATTGGAAATAACTTTTTTCGACAACATAAATGGCTACTTCACGAACATAACCTCACCGGACGGACTACACAGGAGTTAAATCGGCTGCATCTGTAGAAAGAGACAATGGAGAAGCTCAATATCATTAGTCAGAACAAGGCCAGAGGCCTACTGCAAAATGGACCATTAATTACTCATATGCAAGTTCAAATTGAAGCCATAGAAAATTAAAATAAGTCCCTGAGAGCCAAAGTATAACCTTGAGTATATCCTACTTGAATTTAGGGACCATCTCAAGAATAAATTTGACGCACTGAACACTAATGGCTGAAGACTAGAATAATTATGGGTTGACATCAAGGACATGGTACAAGAAGAAAGCAAAGGTTCATTAAAAATACAGGAAAGAAAAGGCCAAAATGGATGCCAGAAGAGACTCTGAAATTTGCTCTTGAATAAAAGCTAAAGGAAGAAATTACAAAGTAAAAGAACGGAACAGAAGATTTCAAGGAGTGACTGAAGAAGACCAAGTAAAGTATTATAATGAAATGTGCAAAGACCTGAAGTTAGAAAACCAAAGGGAAAGAACACACTTGGCGTTTTCAAGCTGAAAGAACTGACAGAAAAACTCAAGCTTTGAGTTGCAATACTGAAGGATTCTATGGGCAATATACTGAACAATGCAGGAAGCATCAAAAGAAGATGGAAAGAATACACAGAGTCACTGTATCAAAAAGAATTGGTCAGCATTCAACCACTACAGGAGGCAGCATATGATAAGAACTGATGATACTGAAGGAAGAAGTCCAAGCTGCACTGAAGGCATTGGCGAAAAACACGGCTCCAGGAATTGATGGAATATCGATTGAGATGTTTCAACAAATGGACCCAACCCTGGAAGCACTCACTCGACTATGCCAAGAATTTGGAAGACAGCTACCTGACCAAGTGACTGGAAGAGATCTATATATGTGCCCATTCCAAAGAAATGTGATCAAATGGAGTGTGGAAATTGTAGAACAATATCATTAATATCATATTCAAGTAAAATTTTGCTAAAGATAATTAAAAAAAAAATTTTTTTAAAAACATCAGCAGAGAACTTCCAGAAATTCAAGCCAGATTCAGAAGAGGACATGGAACGAGGGATATCATTGCTGATGTCAGATGAAATCTCAGCTGAAAGCAGAGAATACCAGAAAGATTTTTACCTGTGCTTTATTGACTATGCAAAGGCATCTGACTGCGTGATCATAACAAATTATGAGTAACATTGTGAAGAATGGGAATTCCAGAACACTTAATTGTGCTCATGAGCAATCTGTGCATAGACCAAGAGGCAGTTGTTCAAACAGAACAAGGGTAAACTGCATGATTTAAAAAGAGTACAGGTGTGCATCAGGATTCAATCCTTTCACTATACTTACTCAGTCTGTATGCTCAGCAAATAATCTGAGGACCTGGACTATATGAAGTAGAATGCAGCATCAGGATTGGAGAAAGACTCATTAACAACCTACAATAAACAGATGACACAACCTTGTTTGCTGAAAGTGAAGCACTTACTGATGAAGATAAAAGACTACATTCTTCAGTATGAATACATGTCAACACGAAGAAAACAAAAATCCTCACAACTTGACCAATAAGTGAAATCATGATACATGGAGAGAAAATAGTGATGTTGTCAAGGATTTCATTTTACTTGGATTCCCAATCAACACCCATAGAAACAACAGTCAAAAAACCAAAAGACACATTGAATTGGGCAAATCTGCTGCAAACGACTTCTCTAAAGTGTTGAAAAGCAAAAATGTCACTTTGAGGACTAAGGTACAACTGACCAAGCCATGGTATTTTCAATTGCCTCATATGAATGCAAAAACTGTAAATGAATAAAGAAGACTAAAGAAGAATTGATTGTCTTTGAATTATGGTGTTGGTAGAAGAATATTGAATATATCATGGACTTCCAGAAGAATGAATTAATATGTCTTAGAAAAAGTACAGCCAGAGTGCTCCTTAAAAGTGGGGATAGTGAGATTTGTGTCTCACATATTTTGGACATGTTATCAGGAGAGACCAATTCCTGGAGAGGGACATCATGTTTGGTAGGGAAAAAAAAAGAGTCAGCAAAAAAGAGGAAAACACTGAATGAAATGGATTGACACAGTGGCTGCAACAATGGGCTCAAACACAGCAATGAGGCACAGGACTGGGCAACATTTTGTTTTGTTGTACATAGGGTTGCAATGAGTGGGAACTGACTTGAAGTTACCTAACAATAACAACAGGTCATATGCAGTCCCAAAGCATGGGTGCAGCAACCCTGGTCGTTGATCCACGCTGGCTACCACCAAGATCCCCACACACCAGTCCATGTGGCTCTTCAGACTGACTCTTCTGCTTTGAAGACTCCTTTGGGCATGAAGGTCTTGTCCCCTGACTCCAGCCTCCTCAGAGTCAGATATTCCCTAGAATTTCCTCCGTGGTCCATCTTCATGGGTGTGTGACTAGTGCACCCACACTGATTCTATGCTTAGAAGGACCCCATGTTTGGTTTAATGATCTGCTGTCACCATTTTGAAATACTCAATAATTTATAGGCAAGGGCATCCACAGTTTTATTTTGTACTGGTCCTTCAAATTATGTAGCTGGTCCTGCCTTCCTCTCTTTCTTATTATTCTCAAAGTCATGTATTGCTTTCTCACATCTCCCTCAGAGACAAGATCACAATGTGCTCAAATGAGTACCCCGCAGGCAATATCAGTAGTCGTTCCAGAAATGTGGGCCTTTCCAAAGACAAAAGGGGCTGGTTAACTGCTTGGGATGTGATGGAGAGGAAAATGGAGGGAATGAACACACTAATCAATATTTCAGTAAAATATCTTAGCACAGTATCTACATAAATTGCTAATGTTGTTGGACTTTTGGTACTTGGAAGACATCTAGGTAGTGATCTCTTAACTAGTCATGAAGGCCTTGAGCTATATATTTAGAAATCATCCTCATGGAGTTGAGAGTGGAAATTGTGTGGGTAGATGAGGTCCTCTTGGGAGGAATATGAGGAGAGAAGACAAAGAGGTCAAGATGGAACCTTGTGGAATTTGCTTACGTTTAGAGAGCATAATGAATAATAATTGGGATCAAGCAGGTAAAAGCAATCAAGAAAAGACAAAGCTTCCAACAGAAGGTCAATATTATCAAACAGAAAAATTAAAGAAAATAAGAACAAAAAAGGTTCATTGACTTAGTGGATTTGCATCTAGGAGCATGGTTTGAAAGACCACTAAGAAGCTGGAAAAGAGGAACAATCCTTTTTAGGTAAATTCTACATTTGGAGAATTTGGGAGTTGGTATTTATTTGCCTATGTAGTTGAGTTTCTGGAAGACTTAACTTAGTCCTGATGTGCTAATTAAGTCCTATATATGAATCTGTATAGTTGGGAACTCAATCTTTTAAAATTATTATTAATAGGTTTATTGAAGTATAATTTACATACTACAAAATTAATCCATTTTAAGTGCACAGTTCAATGATTTTTAGTGTATTTGCAGAGTTGTGCAACCATACCGCAGTATAGAACATTTACATCACACCAAAAAGAAGCCTTATGCCCTATAGCCACTCCCCATTCCCATTCCAAGCCTTAGGCAACCTAGCCCTAGGCAGCCTAAACCCCAAAAACCTGTTGCCCTCGAGTCAATTCCTACTCATAGCAACCCTACAGGACAGAGTAGAACTGCCCCATAGAGCTTCCAGTGAGCACCAGGTGGATTCGAACTGCCGGCCTTTTGGTTAGCAGCCCTAGCACTTCACCACTACACCACCAGGGTTTCCATAGGTAGCCTAGGCAACCACTAATTTATTGTTTATCTCTATGGATTTGCATTTTCTGGACATTTCATATAAGCGGAATCAAACACTATGTGCTCTTTTGTGCCTAGCTTCTCTCACTAAGCATAATGCTTTTGAGGTTCATTCAGGTAGCAGCATTTTTTACGGAGGAGTAATATCCCGTTGTATGGGTATTCCACATTTTGTTTATTCAGCCTCCAGTTGATGAACCTTTTGGTTTTATCCACTTTTTGGCTGTTGTGAACTACGCTACTATGAACATTTGCGTATACACTTTTGTGAGAACATAGGGTTTCATTTATCCTAGGTACACACCTAGGAATGGAATTGCTGGGTCACATGGCAACTCTATGTTTAACCTTTTGATGAACTGCTACATGGTTTTTCAGTGGCTGCACCATTTTACATTTCCACCAGCAATTTCTCCGCATCCTCACCACCACTTGCTATTGTTTGTATTTTTGATTATAGCCAATACAATTTCTAGGGAGTGTGAAGTGGTATATTATTGCGGTTTCAATTTAGATTTTCCTAATGGCTAATGATGTTGAGTATCATTTCCGGTGCTTAATGGCAATTTGCATAACTTCTTTGGAGAAATGTCTGTTCAAATCCTTTTGCCTACCCTCTCCTTTTTTAATTGGGTCATTTGTTTTTGTTGTAAGAGTTTTTTACATATTCTTGATAAAAGTCCCTTATGAAAGATACGATTTTCAAATATTTTCTCACAGTGTGCAGGTTGCCTTTTTATTTTCTTGATGGAGTCTTATGAAGTGCTAAAGTTTTAATTTTGAAGAAGTGCTGTTTATCAAATTTGTTTCTTTTATTGCTTGTACTTTTTGTATAATTATAAGAAATTATTGCCTAACTCACAATCACAAAGATTCATGCCTATGTTTTCCTCTAAGAGTTTTATATTTTACGTTCTTACATGTAGGTCCGTGATGGATTTTGAGTTAATTTTTGTGCAGGATGTGAGGTAGTTGTACGGCACCAGTTGTTGAGAAGACTTTTCCAATTAAATGTTAATGACACCGTTGTTGAAAATCAATTGAGCAAAAATGTTAGAGTTTATTTCTGGGTTCATAATTCTATTTCATTAATCTATATGTCTATCCTTATGCTGATACTACACTTTTTTTTTTTTTGCATGTGTGTGCTTTAGGTCAAAGTTTACAGAGCAAATTAGTTTCCCATTCTACAGTTCATACACAAAACGGTCCATGGCATTGGTTGCATTCCCCACAATGTGTCAGCATTCTCCCCTTTTCTGCCCTGGGCTCCCCGTTTCCTTTTGTCCTGATTTTCTACCCTTTCCTGCCTTCTCATCTTTGCTTTTGGGAAAATGTTTTCTGTTTGATCTCTCATAATTGATTGTTCTAAGGGACAGTTCCTCTCAGGTGCTATTGTTTATTTTATGGGCCTATTATTTGGCTGATAGGTGGCCTCTGGGAATGGCTTCAGTTCCAGGTTAGAAGGATGTCCAGGGGCCATAGTCTTGGGGATTCCTCCAGGCTCTGTCAGATAAGTAAGTTTGGTATTTTTTGTGAATTGAATTTTTTGTTCTACATTTTTTTCCCAATACCATACCATTTTCATTACTATGGCTTTGTAGTAAATTTTGCAGTCAGGACATGTAAGTCCTCCAATTTATATTTTCTTCTTTTTTGAGATTATTTGATTATTCTGGGTCCCTTGCATTTCCATATTAGTTTTAAAAATGAACTCATCAATTTCTGCAAAAAAAAGCCAGCTGAGATTTTGATAAGGATTGTATTGAATCTGTAGACCAATTTAGAATATTGTCATCTTAACGATATTAAGTCTTTTGATCCATGAACATGGGATGTCTTTCACTTACTTAAATTTTTAATTTCTTTCAACAACATTTTGTGGTTTTCAGTTAATTGTGCGTTCGGTGAACATTTACAGAGAAAATTAAACTTCCATTTGATAGTTTATACATAAAGTGTTTCATGGCCTTGGTTTCATTCCCCACAATGTGTCAGCACTATCCCCATTTCTGCCCTGGTTTCCCCATTACCTTTCGTCAATATACAAATTTTACACTTCTTTTCCTATAAATTTCTAAGTATTATATTCTTTTTACATTATTGTGAATGGAATAGTTTTTCAATTTTATTTTTGGACTGTTAATTCCTAGTGTAAAAAATACAATTTTTGAATGTTGATCTTGTACCATGCTACCTTGCTGAACTTGTTCGTTAGTTGTAGTATTTTTTCTAGTGGAGGCCTTAGGATTTTCTATGTATGAGATCATGTTTTCTGTGAATAAAGACAATTTTGCTTTTTCCTTTCCAATGTGGGCTCCTTCAATGGATGATTAATAACTTTGGGTGTTAGGTAAGGACATTTTACAGATGAGATAACTTAGGTCAAGGGAGATTAAGTAACTTGCCTGAGGTCACCTAGCTGGGAAGTGAGTAAATCAGGATTAGACCCAGGTCTTCTTCCTCCCCACCCATCACTCTACATTTTCACCACCCTGCCTCTCGTTGGTAGAGCCAGAATCTGAGGACACAATGGATGGTCTATGTCTCTGCAGCACTCCTATTGTCTTCCTTTGGTACAAGTGGCCAGATTCAGTCAAGCAGTGAGCAGAATGTACATTTCCTAAATGTCTGCAATATTTTGTACCAGGCTCTGTGCTAAGCATTTTCAAATACTATTTCAATTAATATTCCTAAAACCCCATAAGTACAACTATCCCCACTTTACAAATGAGGAAAACAAGGCTCTGAGATATTAAATTGCTTGTTTTAGATCACAGAGCCTGTAATTTGCAGAGGTTAAGTCCCGTGAGTACAAACTCCTGTGCTCTTCCCATGACGTCATGTTGCCCCTCTTTTCCTGCTTCCTAGAAAGAGCTCTCAGGGAAACATCTTCTATGCAGCCATCTGTAAGTGTCTCTCCCTCAGAAAGTGGTCTTGTAGATGCATTTTGCATGTGGCATATGCCTGCACGCACAAACACCCATAATGCTTGGGTCCCTGACTTTCCAGGCTTCTTCCAGTTAAGCAACCTCATGGATAACTACTTTTTAAACCCGCCTTTGTTTGTCTCAATGGACAATGTGAACAATAAGCGCTTCTGGGGTTGAGTATAAAAGAGAGGATTCAACCTTAGACACTTAGCTACTTATCTCAAATGGCTGAGGCTCAACGGTAGTGAAAAATGGTTTGAACAGACCTCTTTTGATAAGCCGCATCTGGGATACTGACCCAGACCACCAAGATGCAGCTCTGGACTAGTTGCTTCTAATTACATTTGGTTATAGGGGTCTGAGTGAGCATGGCTGTCCCTGTGAGGGCAGAATCTGACTTGCCCTATATCCCACTCAGCCTGTCTCATGCTGACACAAGTAGGAATTCAGTCAATATTTCTTTATATTTATATTTATTTTAAAGTTTCTTGAAAACTGCTTTATCCCTTTTTAGCTGCTTTCTTTCCCCCCACCCCCACTCCTAATAGGAAGAGAATTCCTGCTCCCAATCCATCAAGGGTGGTATTTAGCCTTCCAATGGATGAAAAATCCAAACAGAAATGGCAGAGGCCACCTCAGACACAGGCCTGCAATTTCCTTTACCCTCTCCTCCCCAGTGCCATTCCACACTCAACCCAGACTAGGTTCTAGGAACATAAAGCAGAAATGAGTTCAAATGTAGATTTCTGCAAACTCTGTCAAATATTATAAGAGGCAGGTAGACATCCAATAAAAAACTTCTATGGTTTACTTTTTCACTAAATTCCAAACTGGTGAGTAAATCCAGGGCGCAGGTGGTTTAAACTAACTTCTTCCTTATTACCTAAAAGATTTTAAGTTTGGGAATTTAAGCCATTTATAACCAAGAGTCTGGAAAAGTTCTCAGAAACAGCAGTTCCCTCAGGCAACGTTGTGTGAGGCAGAATCTATTTTAGCCCCGTTTCAGCTTCCAGGTGGCTTGGCGGTCATCAGAAGAATATGAATTTCTTAATAATAAAAAGGCAATGCCTCTGCCAAAACAAGATCATCTTGGATTTTACTCAGCCGTATTTTATATTCTCTCAGCTCATTGCCAGATCCAACCACTTCTCCCCTCATGCGAGTCCCTTTCCTCTCCCCCTTCACACAGATCCTGGGCTTTGGCCTGATCACTACCTGGTCTCATGAAGTGATCCATGTGAGAAAATCAATGGAATAGAAGCAAAAGACAAAAGTTGTAGACTGAGCTATAAAGCAAAACAAAACAAAAACAGTTGCCGTCTTGTTGACTCCAACTCGTGTTGAACCTGTATGTGTACAATTTTCCTCTGTAGGGTTTTCAGTGGCTGATTTTTTCTGAAGTATACCCCCAGGTCTTTCTTCTGAGGTGTCCCTGGGTAGATTCACAAATCTTTTTGTAGTAGTCAAGTCCTGAACCATTTTTACCACACATTATCTAAACTTTATGGCCTCAAGGTCTTTCAGGGCTCTTTTCTTCTCTGAGAAAAATGAAGGGGCTGAGGGCTCCAAGCAGTCTGTGGACTCAGATACAACCACCAAGGGCCAAGATCCTCTTTCTTATCTATTTTGATCACTTCTGAGCCTGTTTCAGCCTAAATGTTTTTGACCTTTGCTCATGTCAAAAAAAAAAAAGACATGGTTGTTACTTGATCTTGTGGTCTCTCTTCACTACTGTTGCTACTGATCGGAGCTGGAAGTGCAGCGTTGGCTAGTATATGAAGCCCTGTGCACATAAGTTTACTTTTCAAACCATGAACTTGGTTTTCCCACCCTCCCCACCTTCACTCCCCATTGTTGAGACCCAAAGTTATGATTTAAAAAGAGGGAAAACAAGCCCAGTTTAAGGTAGGATTTCTGGGATTAAAAACCTCAGGCCAGAAATTTCTATTTAAAATCACATCCTTCACTACCAATTTCCCCTAGGAACAAAGTTTAATTCTTCCTGGGAAATGTCTAATGGATGTCTAATGGACTCAATCCCCTTCGGTTTCACCGGAGTTACTCCCGGTTAGAGTCATTGTAATACAGGGAAAACTGCTGACAGAAAAAATCCCCTGGCATGAACATGACAAATTATTTATTGTATCAACTCTAATCCACATTCCCAGGTCAGCCCTGCTTGGACTGCACCTCAGCACACACGGCTTCCTCAGCACCCCAAAGAGCCTGGCCGGCCAAGCGGCCACTCCAGTGGGTTACAAATGGAAAGTCAAGGAAATTAAATTTTAAACGAATGGCAAATACGTTTGCTTGCTAAATCACCTCACCTGCCATTTATCAATTTTTCTAGATGTATTAACCCTTAAGGCTAAGTGTTAATGAGGCCAGAGTTTGACTTAAACACGGTATCAATGCCTGGGCGGCACAAACGGCTGAGGTCTTCAGCGACTAACTGAAAGGCTAAAGGTTTAAGTCCACCCAGAGGTGCCTTGGAAGAAAGGCCTGGCGATCTACTTCTGAAAAATCAGCCATTGAAAACCCTGTGGAGCAGTTCTTCCCTGGCACACATGAAGTCGCCACGAGTCAGAATCTATTCGACAGCAACTGTTTATTTTAATATCACACAAGGAAACAAAGGAAATGTAAAAATTATTGTATCATTGAGTCCAGGAGATTAATAATTAATTTCATGTTTGTGGGCTACTGAGATATCTTTATTTTGAAATAAGCCTCCACCACTTAACTGGTAATATGTTTTCCTAAATTTTTTCTAATCAGAATTGCTTCTTTTCCAACCTAGATTTTCCCCAACTTTTCAGATCTGTGGGGCTGTTTGACATCATTTTTCACATGTACCTTTTTCTGAACTCTTTACACCTCTTAGGTGAGATAAGTGACTGTGGTCCCACAGAGGGGATTCCTAGCCCCCACTGGCAAACCCAGAGTGGTAAGACCAAGGCAGGTGGAAGCTTCCAGTGGTGTGCCTACTTCCCACACATAAAGCATGGGCCCCAGATCTTTGGATAACATTGGGAAGGGCAAAAACAGCAGCGGGTGAGGAAATTACCTTCTTTACTTGGAGCAAAGACCTAGGCCAATGTCTGATTTTGTTAAACAGAATTGAGTATGCATTTTACGAAAATATTTGTTTTGTCACATTTGGAATTTACCCCACAGGAGTTAAGCTCGGGTAACATTTCCATGAGGAAACACCACTGAGAAAGGCTTAAAGCACAATGTAAACCCACACTTAGATTTGAAACATAAACACAAGAATAAAAAGAAAAGACTATTGGGCTTGCCCACCCATGGACGGTGTTGTATTCTTTCCTGGGACAGTCCCCTATAAGAGCATGGTCCTTTAAAGTTGACTGAAAAGGACTTGTGACAAGATGCTCCTGCTCCTGTAAATGGTCCATTATGGCTCTAGCATTCAGAAAACAATGTTTCATTTTTATTAAAGAATGTACACTCCATGAGAACAGAGACTTTGTCTTGTCCACTGTTATACCTGCAGCTTCTAGAACAGCGTCTGACTCATTCATTCATTCATTCAACAAATGTTCTCGGAGCACTTGCTAAGTAGGCGTAATAGGTGTTCTTCATTCGTTTATTCAAAAAGTATCCAGTGCTTATCGCAGGCCTAGCACACTTCTTGGCAATGGATACATCCTTGAACCAAACAAGGTAAAATTTCCACCCTTATGGAACTATATTCTTATGAAGTGCTACAGGTTAACACACAAATGGATGCAAATAATTGTATCAGGTGGTAATAAATTTCGTGGTAAAAGTTAAAGACATTTAATGGCACTGAGAATGATAAGATAGCTATTTTCATATAGGGTGGTCAAGAAGTGCTTTTCTGATAAGATGAATTTTGAATAGAGATCTGAAGAAAAGAAGGGAGCTGGCTGTGTAGACATACGAGGAAAAGCATTCGGGCAGAGGAAACAGCAAGGATAAAGGCTATAAGGCAGGTGCAAGCTTGAGATGCTGGCGAAACAGCAAAGAACCAGCGTAGGAAAGCACAAATGAGTGAGGGTTGGGTGGCAGACGAGGTCTGAGAGGTAACGAGTGGTGTATTTTTGTTGTTAGGTGCTGTCGAGTCACCCCCCACTCACAGTGATCCCATGCACAACAGGCCAAAACACTGCCCAATCTTCTGCCGTTTCCATGGTAGGCTGCAGATCTCCTCATTGTGATCACTAATTTTCAAAAGTAGATCTCCAGGCTTTTCTTCCTAGTCCATCTTAGTCTGAAAGCTCTGCTGAAATCCATTCAGTATCAGCAACACGCAAGCCTCTACTAACAGAAAGGTGGCTGCACATGAGGTGAATCGGCCAGGAATCAAACCCAGGTTCCCCACAGGTTGATGTTGTTAGGTACCGTCGAGTCAGTTCCAGCTCATAGCAACCCTGTGCAGAACAGAATGAAACACTGCCCAGTCTGGCGTCACCCTCACAATTGTTGCTATGCTTGAGCCCATTGTTGCAGCCAGTGTGTCGAGCCATCTCATTGAGGGTTTTCCTCTTCTTTGCTGGCCCTCTACTTTACCAAGCATGATGTCCTTCTCCAGGGACTGATCCCTGCTGACCACATGTCCAAAGTATGCGAGACACAGTTTTGCCATCTTTGCTTCCAAGGAGCATTCTGGTTGTACTTCTTCCAAGACAGATTTTTTTGTTCTTTTGGCAGTCCATGGTATATTCAATATTCTTTGCCAACACTACAAATCAAAGGCATCAATTATGCATGGAAGGTGAGAATCCTACCACTGACTGACCACTAGCCTCTAATGAGAGGTGTAGTAGTCATGAAAAGGTGCCTCTCAGGTCTCTTGCTGCAGGGGGAATAGTCAACCAGCTACCTTAGCTGCTGCCCTTCTGTATCTACCATCATCCTGGCACTGAGGCCCCACTTCTCCCAGGCTGCTTCTAACTAGTGACCTAGCAAGAAGGGGTTCTAGTACAGGCCCATTCCTCTAACGCACAACTTTGGCTTGAGGACCCCATCAATCTAGCCAAACATTTCTTAGATCTGGGAAGAACTAACCCAAGAGTTCAGATCAAGTCCTTGTAGGTCAAGGTGCTCCTTTGGATCTTATGCTGAGTTTGGGGAAAGCCTTTGAAGGATTTTGAGTAAAGGGGTGGTGGGATAGAACTTTCATTTTAGAAAGTTCTCTGGCTACTAGGGTGGAAAGTATAGGGTGGAAGCAGGGAGACTGTTGGGAGGCTTTAGCTCAGACCAGGGTTGGTCAAATGTATGCGTTGCAATTTGACTTCTGATGTTATCTAAGTACTGTAACTGCTCTTACTAAGTTCACCCAAGACCTCTTAATAGCCAGATCCATTGCTTCTTTCAAAATTGGTGTATTTAACACCATACCTTCCTGCCTTCTAGGGACTGTCTCTTTAGTGGAGTTCTGTGCTTTCTCCTTCATCTTTCTAGCACTCCTTACTGACTTCTCTTTTACTGGCACCTGCATGTTGGGGCTCTTCAGAGTTTGGCCATTGTTTCTATTTTTTTCTCCTTCTCTCTTCTTACCCTGGTGGTTTCATCTACTTCGACATCCTGTGTATGCTGCTGACCTACAAAGTACATCTCCAGCCATGGCCTATCTCAAGTTTCAGAACTCTACATCTCCAATTGGATACCCTACAAAATGAAAAAAACCCATTGCTGTTGAGTCAATTCTGACTCATAGTGACCCTTTGGGCAGAGTAGAACTGCCCCATAGGATTTCCAAGGAGCAGCTGATGGATTTGAACTGCTGATCTTTTGGTTGGTAGCTGTAGCTCTTAAACTGCTCCACCACCAGGGCTCTACTTCAAAATCAGTGTGTCTAAATGTGTACTCATGTTATCATCCCAGCCCCACCCTGACAAGTATTTTTCCCTTTCTTCTGTTCATGAACAGCTTCAGTGCAATAACTGAAGCCAGAAAACTGGGTGTCTTTCTCTACTCCTTTTTATCTTGTATTCCTCGTATCCCATCCATCACCAAGCCTCATTGATTCTGCCTCCTAAGAATCACTCAAATCTTTCCCACCACTCACACCCTTTGCCATGGGGTCTGAGCAGACCCCTTCCTCTCTTCTTACCAATAAATATATAATTGGTTTCCCCACATCTAGTCTCTTCTCTCGACTGCTCTAAGAGTGTTCTCCCAAAAACACAAGCCTAACAAACGATCTCTCTGTGTACAAAGCTTAACTGCCACCTCCTTACTCAATGTCCACAGGAACAAATTCAAACTCTGTGCCATGGCTTAACGGCTCTTCATAGTTTAGCTCCCTTTACCTTTTCACCATTATCTGCAGACCTTTTCTCCATAATGTTTCATTCAAACAAAACTATTTTCAGTTCCCTAAATATGCCCTTCATGCACACATCTGTGCTTAGCAAAATCCTACTCAGCTCAAATAACTCACCTTCTCTGATGCCCTTCTACTGCCCTCAAAACACATTTATTCACTTATTCAGCAACTATGTATTGTGCTACCATATACAGTATGTGCCAGTTATTTTTCCAGGCACTGGGGACACTGTACAATAGGCCAAGGCCTTGTTCTCATGCAAATTACCATCTAAAGAGGAAGAGAGACCTCTTTAGATAAATGACAATGTATTTAAGATAGTGTTAAGTGACATAATGGGAAGTAGGGTGGGCAGGGAAGTCCTCTACAGAGAAGTGACATTTGAGTAGAGATGTGAGAGATGAGTTGGTGTCCCCATGGGAGGATCTGATAGGGAGAGCACTCCAAGTAGAGCAGAGGTAAGTATAACTGCCCTTTCTTTGATTTCCAAAGCACTGTCATATACAGGAGAAGTCCTTGTGGCACAGTGGTTAGAAGCTTGGCTGCTAACCAAAAGGTCCATGATTCAAACCCACAAGCAGCTCCATGGGAGAAAGATGTGGCCTCTGCCTCCATAAAGATTAAAAAAAAATTACAGCCTTGGAAATCCTATGGGGCAGTTTGACTGTTTCCTATAGGATTGCTATGATTCTAAATCAACTCCACAGCAATGGGTTTGGGGCTTTTTGGGGGAGGGGGGGTTGTACACATGTTGTTTTATTCTTTAATATTTATGTATGTGTGTCTCCTTATTGATCTGTGAGCTCCTCAGAAATTGACATCTATTTATATTTTCATCTCCAAGGAATCTAACATATAGGAGGTAATCAATTTGCTGGAAAAATTTACTAAAGTTTTTCTTCATTGCTATTTTACACGACTATTACTGTGTTAAATTAAACTAAATTATAAAATTCAGGATAATGGTAAGATATTACTTATTGAATTAATTTTATTTGTATTTTATTGGCTTACATATTAAAATAAAATATTTCCTGTTACATTAAATTTACTTATAGTTTTATCACTGCAATTACTTGGTGTGGTAAGTTCAATAAGTTTACTATGCTGTGTAAAGAGTGATGTTTCTTCAGTTTATCTCTTTAGGACTTCAAGGAGGTGTAGTGTCTCCTAATTCTAGCACACTAATAGAAAATAAGTTTTTCTTTATTATACTTAGATATTTCTCCATTTCGTAGGCTTTAATAGTGAATTTTTCTTGTGAACATTAGATTACATCATTTTTCTTTTAAGAATTAAATGTAAACTTTGATATAATGTGTATATTAGTTGTAAAGCCTAATGATACATTGAATACCTATGAACCCACCACCCCAATTAATCTCATGCCAATTTCATGGAAGCCACCAACCTTATCCTCCTCATCCAGACTAATCACTCTTCTGAATTTCATGTTTATCCTTCTCTTATTTTTAACAATAGTTTTACTACATATGAATCTGTCCCTAAACAATATGTTTAGTTTTTTCTCCAAAGCTTTTTTTTTTAAATTTTAAAAATAACTTTATAGAAGCATATTTTTCATGTCATGTAATTTACCCCTTTCAAGTGTTGTTGTTGTTAGGTGCCGTCCAGTTGGTTCTGACCCATAGGGACCCTGAGTACCATAGAATGAAACATCGCCCAGTCCTGCGCACGCTCACAATCCTTGTTATACTCGAGCCCATTGTTGCAGCCACTGAGTCAATCCATCTCCTTGAGGGTCTTCCTCTTTTTCGCTGACCCTCTGCTTTGCCAAGGGTGATGTCCTTCTCCAGGGACTGATCCCTCCTGACAACATGTCCAAAGTATGTAAGACACAGTATCGCCATCCTTGCTTCTAAGGAGCATTCTGATTGTACTTCTTCCAAGACAGATTTGTTTGTCCTTTTGGCAGTCCATGGTATATTCAATATTCTTTGCCAACACCACAATTCAAAGGTGTCAATTCTTCTTTGGTCTTCCTTATTCATTGTCCAGCTTTCACATGCATATGATGCGATTGAAAATACCGTGGCTTGGGTCAAGCACACCTTAGCCTTCAAGGTGATATCTTGGCTTTTCAACACTTTAAAGAGGTCCTTTGCAGAAGATTTGCCCAATACAATGAGTCTTTTGATTTCCTGACTGCTGCTTCCATGGGTGTTGATTGTGGATCCAAATAAAATGAAATTCTTGACATCAATCTTTTCTCCATTTATCATGATGTTGCTTATTGGTCCAGTTGTGAGCATTTTTGTTTTCTTTATATTGAGGTGCACTCCATACGGAAAGCTGTAGTCTTTGATCTTCTTCAGTACGTGTTTCAAGTCCTCTTCACTTTCAGCGAGCAAGGTTGTGTCATCTGCATAATGTAGGTTGTTACCGAGTCTTTCTCCAATCCTGATGTCTGCTCTTTTTCATATAGTCAAGCTTCTCTTATTATTTGCTCAGCATTCAGATTGAATAGGTATGGGGAACAGACACAACCCTGATGCATGCCTTTCTTGACTTTAAACCATTCAGTATCCCCTTGTTCTGTCTGAGCAACCGCTTCTTGATCTATGTACAGGTAGGCTCATGAGCACAATTAAGTGTTCTGGAATTCTTATTCTTCTCAATATTATCCATAATTTGTTATGATCCACACAGTCGAATGCCTTTGCATAGTCAGTTAAGCACAGGTAAACATCTTTCTGGTATTCTCTGCTTTTGGCCAGGATCCATCTGACATCAGCAATGATATCCCTAGTTCCATTCCCTCTTCTGAATCTGGCCTGAATTTCTAGCAGTTTCCTGTCGATATACTGCTGCAGCTGCTTTTGAATGATCTACAGCAAAATTTTGCTTGCATGTGGTATTAATGATATTGTTCGATAATTTCTACATTTGGTTGGATCACATTTCTTGGGAATAGGCATAAATATGGATCTCTTCAGTCAGTTGGCCAACTAGCTATCTTCCAGATTTCTTGGTATAGACGAGCAAGCACTGCCAGCGCTGCCTCCATCTGTTGAAATGTCTCAGTTGATATTGCGTCAGTTCCTGGAATATCAAGTGTACAGCTCAATAAATTCTTTAGTAAATTTACCAAGTTGTACAGCCATCATATTAAGTCAGTTTTAGAACATATTCATCACTCCAGCATAATCCCTCATGCGCCACCAGGGTTTCTTCTCTCATGCACATTTACTATTAATTCCCACTTGCTACCTGCCCCAGGCAACTCTAATCTACTTTTTTCCTTTATAGATTTCCCTTTTCCAGGTATTTAATATATGTGAAATCATGCAGTATGTGGCTTCTAGTGTCTGGCCTCTTTTACTGAGCATGATGTCTTTGAGGCTTTTTTATGTTGTAGCGTGTGTCAGAACCAACTTACCACAGAGTTGTCTGGGATGGAACTCCATGGTAAATCGGGGACTACCTGTATTTGCAAACAGGGTCATACTTCTGGGTGCAGAAGAGCTGGGAGTTAAGGAGGAGCAGAGCTAAGGGCTCAGCACTCTCCTCCCCACCTCTTATCTCTGCTGCCTTCTATCCCACTGCAGCCAGACTTCCTCCTTGCAGGAACCATGTTGTTACATTGGGGGCATTTCTTCACAGCTTAGACACCAAAAGGAATGGATTCTTTTCACACCATGACTCCAGCTTGAGGAATTCAGAGGCAGAGCTTTTGCTGGGCCAGCTTGGATCCTGGGATAATTCCTCACTGTGCCCAGGAATGGCACATCCCACTTGGCCCAGCTTGGGATAGATGCCTACTGTCTTCGTCATCTAGTGCTGCCTCAAGACATAATCCAATCCTGTAGCCCATTCTCCCTCATTAACATCATAGAGGCAGGATTTACAGCATATAGGAGAATCGGAGAATCACACAATACAGGGAATCATGGCCGAGCCCAACTGATACACACATTTTGGGGAGGGGGGTGGGGACATAATTCTATCTATGACACCTACCCTTTACCCGCTCACCATTGTCAGAGGTCATGTAAGTTCTGAATGGCCCACATGTTGAATAGAGGAGGAGGAACTTCCCAAGAAGCAGGGGAAGCTGCTCCCAGAAGGAGTAAGGGGTGCCGGAAGTTAAACGTCCATTGCAGTGATCATTACAAATTGGGATTAAAAAAAAAAAAAAACACTGATCTTAACCAAAAGAGAAAAGAAGAGAAGGGAAATAAAGGGTGGGCTCAAGGATAATAAAATAGCAAATAAGGAGCAAAAATCCTAAAAAGGAAAGTGAAATAAGAATTAAGGTGGGAGTGATGAGAACAGGAGAACACAATATGAGACTTAAAATGAGTAAGTTCCAGATGGAAGAACCATCCTAGCTTTGCTTGTTCAGGGGGTCTGTCCTGGGGCACGACCACCCGGCCCCACTGGCCTCGAACTCTGACTCTGTCTATATTCTCAGCATGGTTAGCAATTCAAGAGCCGCTCCAAGAATCCGGTGGTGGCTTCTAACTGTGAGCTGTGCAGGCGAAACACAAGCCGGCTCTGAGCTGGACCCTGGGCGAGGCTGCTGGTGGAGGAGCTTATCTTAGCCGCCAGCAGAGGGCAGTGATGGGCCAGGCATGTCCCTGGTCTCAACCATCTTGAGTCCCGTGGTCACTTTTCGGATTTGAGATTCCCCTCTTGACCCTTCCAGCTTCCCTAATCCTGAGAAAGGCAGCTGTGTGATAACGCTTCTTTTCTTTTCCATCAGAAGGATTTGAGAGCCTGCCTGAGAAGATGGTATGTAAATACCAATAGAGAAATACCTTGCCCGGCCATTGAAAACTGCATACTATTTGATATGGTTGGTCTTTAAAAGGGAATGTGGGTGTTAACACGCATTTGCCAAGGGCCTGGGTTCCATTTCTGGCTAATGGACCTCATGTGCGGCCACCGCCGTGTGTCAGTGGAGGCTCGCGTGTTGTCATGGTGCTGAGCAGGCTTCCGGAGCTTCCAGACTAAGACGGACTAGGAACAAAGGCCTGGAGATGCGTTTCCGAAAGTCATCCAGTGAAAACCCTGTGGATGACAATAGTCAGATCCACAACTGGTCACGGGAATAGCGCAGGGCTGGGCAGCGCTTCATTCGTTGTGCTGGGGCCACCTTGAGTCAGGGAGACTGGACAGCAGCTGACAACAACTATGTGTCAGACGCCTGCTGAAGTCTTACCCCACCTGAGATCATTTAACTCATTTGCAGACAAGGAACCTGAGGACTGCGGGGGGCGCCGCGGCCGGTGAGTGCCAGGCAAAGGGTAGTAAGTGCTTCATCAGCTGGGCTTTAAAATGCATTCCGCTGGGCCAGGTGCTCCGCATTGGTCCTCATACCTGAGGTTTCTATCTTGAACTCTCTAGGCTTGTCTGTTCCAATGGTGTCTGCCACTGGGACTGGGGATCTATCAGTAGGGCAGTCCCCAGGTTAGGAATGAGATCCCTTCCTAAGTCTGTCTTTAAGTCGAATTTGTATCTAACGTCACTTAGTCAAATGTTTCTCTTAGTAGATAGTATATATTTTACCTTTCTGTGCGTATAAAGGAAACCCTGCTGGGTAGTGGTTAAGCGCTACAGCTGCTAACCAAAGGGTCGGCAGTTCAAATCCTCCAGGCACTCCTTGGAAACTCTAACGGGCAGTTCTCCTCTGACCTGTAGGTCGCTATGAGTCGGAAACGACTCGAGGGCACTGGGTTTGGTTTTTTGGTTTGATTTATGCGTACAAAACACTTAAACACTTGATGAAAGGGTTATTGGCTGATTTTCTCTCATTTATAGAAGCACGGGTGCTGCAGACAAGGAGTTTCCCCTGCAAACGTCCACAGTCCTCTGAGAGGTCCCCAAGGGTACTCGGTAAAACTGGAGTGTGTCTCAAAAGAGACCCCATCTTAAATACAGCGATTAATTCAGTTCTTTCTTATTTTGCACAGAAGTGAGGATGAATTAAATTGTCTGGAAATTTATTTGATAAAAATCAGCTCTCCAAAAATAAAAAGTTTTAAATAAAACTCCAAAACTTAGGTTTTTGTCTTTACACAGGAAAACGTTTTTGTTTCTTTTTCTTTATTCTAGTTGTTAAGCTAGTGGACACTTCAGAAAAATAACACAATACATTATTTTAAGTCCAGTGACCTCAAAACTATAAGTGTGAATATCTCTAATAAAAAATATCTCCGCTTTTAACATCCTGGGGTTATTTTTGTCACAGTCCCTGCACTTCACACTAGAAGCCAATCCCACCACCTCAGTCCTCACAGCACTCGTGGCTCAGACTCATTGTGACTCTGTCTGGCACATACATCAGCAGTAGCTTTTAAGATGTGCAAATTGTGAGCATTTCTTTCAAATTAATCTTGCATATTCCATTAGAAACCATTTCATTAACATACCAAATTCTACTTTGAACAATTTAAGAAAATAAGATGTATTATTTTCATAAATTGTTCAAAGAAAATAAGGTGACCCATGAAGTAAATGTCCTTTTTTAAGTTCAGTTCTTTGAGCAATGCATTGTTAATTCTTTCAGTTTTCTTGGGTATCAAGTAGTTATTTGAAAATTCACTAAACAGGGTCTCAATTCATCTTTAGACCATCCCAGTGCTCAAAAAAAGTACTGAGAAGAGTCTAGTGGTGGAAAAGAGTAATGTGTTTAACAAGCTCAGGCATCCTGGCTCTGAATTGGGTACACGGTTACTTCTGGGAGTCATGTTGATGTGAGGTGATGTAAATACGTTCTGTCTCTAAACTGTACCCATTAGCTGGAGACCCACAGCTTCCAGACCTTTGGGATCCTCTCTTTCCACAGCTGAACTCTTTCCAGAGGGAGAGGAAGCCTAGCATTGCCATACTCTTTGTTAGTATCCTTTGTCTGCCAACGGTCCTGCCCTTGAAGACATTTATGGTAATGCTGTGTATGACAGTCGATTGCAAGAAGTAAGAGAGTGTGTCACTCTGGAATTTGTGTGCTTCCTTGTACAGTAAGAGTCTCCAAATCAGACCCTGATTTTAAAGCAAATTCTATTAAAATGGCCAAGCCCTGGTGAGCCACTCCATAACTGGAGCAGGCTGGGTGCTAGAACAGGTACAGAGGTGTAGACCTAGTTTTGCACTGTGGCTCTGCCTGCTCACCACTTATGTGACCCTTGCCCAGTCACTCACCTTCTCTGAGGCTTAGTTCTTTTGCCTGCAAAAGAGGGATAATATTATTTATCTCTTGGAGTTATGGTGAGGCATTCCTGGGAGGCATGAACCATTAAGCACTCAACTAGTAGCTGAAAAATGTTAGCGGTTGGAACCCACCCAGAGGCACCTTGAAAGAAAGACCTGGTGATCCGTTTCCAAAATATCACGCCCTTGAAAACCGCTTGCAGTAGTTCTACTCTGCACACATGGGGTTGCCATGAGTTGGAATCAACTCAACAACATCTAACAAGAGCCGAGTAAGTAAGTAAGTAAGTAAGATAGCAAATGTAAAGCATTTGGTTCCAGATATATGGAAGGTTGCTAACAAACACCTGTTAAATTAGTTCAGGTCTTTGCCCTTCTAGCTTATGACTTTCACTCCTCCTGACTCTGATTCAGCCTCTCACCCATCTGTGATTGTCCCAGGTAAAGAGCTTCCTAGAGTGTGGGAATTATGGAACAATATCATAAATATCACACTTAAGTAAAATTTTGCTGAAGGTCATTCAAAAGTGGCTGCAGCAGTACATCGACAGGGAACTGCCAGAAATTAAAGCCAGATTCAAAAGAGGACGTGGAACCAGGAATATCATTGCTAATGTCAGATGGAATCTTCTCTGAAAGCAGAGAATACCAGAAAGATGTTTACCTGTGCTTTACTGACTATGCAAAGGCATTTGACTATGTGGATGATAATAAATTATGGATAGCATTGCAAAGAATGGGAATTCCAGAACACTTAATTGTGCTCATGAGGAACCTGTACATAGATCAAGAGACAGTTGTTTGAACAGAACAAGGGGATACTGCATGGTTTAAAATCAGGACAGGTGTACATCAGGTTGTATTCTTTCACAATACTTATTCAATCTGTATGCTGAGCAAATAATCTGGGAAGCTGGACAACATGAAGGAGAATGCGGCATCAAGATTGGAGGAAGACTCATTAACAACCTGCGTTATGCAGATGACACAACCGTGCTTGCTGAAAGTGAAGAGGACTTGAAGCACTTACTGATGAAGATCAAAGACTATAGCCTTCAGTATGGCTTGCACCTCAACATAAAGAAAACAAAAATCCCCACAACTAGACCGATAAGCCACATCATGATAAACAGAGAAAAGATTTACGTTACCAAGGATTTCATTTTACTTGGACCCACAATCAACACCCCTGGAGGCAGCAGTCAAGAAATCAAATGATGCATTGCATTGGGCAAATCTGCTGCAAAAGACCTCTTTAAAGTGTTAAAAAGCAAAGCTGTCACCTTGAAGCCTAAGGTGCTCCTGACCCAAGCTGTGTTGTTTTCAGTGGCCTCATATGCATGCGAAAGCTGGACAATGAATAAGGAAAACTGAAGAGGTATCGATGCCATTGAATTATGGTATTGGCAAAGAATATCAAACATAACCATGGACTGCCAAAAGAATGAACAAATCTGTCTTGAAAGAAGTACAGCCAGGATGCTCCTTATAAGCAAGGATGGTGAGACTTCGTCTCACGTACTTTGGACATGTCATCAGGAAGGACCAGCCCCTGGAGAAGGACATCATGCTTGGTAAAGTAAGAGGGCCATCAAAAAAGAGGAAGACCCTCAACCCTGCAACAATGGGCTCAAGCATAACAATGATTGTGAGGATGGTGCAGGACCAGGCAGTGTTTTGTTCTTTTGTACATAGAGTCGCTATGAGTCTGAACAGGCTCAACGGTGCCTAACAACAAAAGAGCTTCCTGACTAAGCTTATCCCTGGAACCTTATCATGGGGACTGACAGGGTCCCCTGACTTCATCCTGTCTTTGAGGGTAGAAGCTTTTCTATAATAACAACCACAGGTCTCTTCTCTTGTGGGTTTATTAAGTGCTGGGAATTGTATCACGTGCTAGTTCATACATTGTTGAGCTGGTGGTGTTAGTAGCCTGCAGCGGTACAGAGCAAAGACCCTGAGGCCAGGCTGCTTGCGTTTGAACCCTGCACTACGTCCTGGTGTGAGACTTTAGGCAAGTTACCTTCTCTGACCTCTGCTGATTTCCTTGTAAAGTATGGCTAACAATATCTCTTATTCCCTGTGGATTACATGCACCTAGAACAATATCTGGGATGTAACAAACATTACATAGGTGTTAGTTGTTTTTATTTTCAATAGTCACCACAAGTGAGCTAGGGAAGAATTATTCCCATTCTAGAGATGGAACAAACGAGGCTCTGAGAAGTTATTTGTTTCAGCTCCTACAGCTAGAAAGTGGGAAGATCCCCTACCCAAACTCTGGTCTGGTGTTTGTGCGTGGCTAGTAATGTTTTGTATACTGTTTATGCCATGTATTAGGGCTCCTAGCATTATCCCTATTTTTTCTTCCATGATCTTTATCATTTCAGATTTTATAATTAGGTCTTTGATCCATTTTGAGTTCATTTTTGTGCATGGTATGAGGTATGGGTCTTGTTTCATTTTTTTGCAGATGGATATCCAGTTATGCCAACACCATTTGTTAAGGAGACTGTTATGTCAATTCTGACTCATAGTGACCCTATAGGACAGAGTACAACTGCCAGGGAGCAGCTGGTGGATCCGAACTGCTGATCTTTTGGCTGTTGGCTTTGTATGAACGCTCTTTATTATGTTGAGGAATTTTCCTACTATTCTTATTTTGCTGAGAGTTTTTATCCTGAACAGGTGTTGGACTTTGTCAAATGCCTTTTCTGCATCACTTGGTAAGGTCACCTGGTTTTTGTCTTTTGTTTTATTTATGTTATGGATTACGTTAATTGTTTTTCTAGTGTTGAACCATCCCTGCACAGCTGGTATGAATCCCACTTGGTCATGGTGAATTATTTTTTTGATATGTTCTTGAATTCTTTTGGCTAGAATTTTGTTGAAGATTTTTGCATCTAAGCTCATGAGGAATATAGGTCTGTAATTTTCTTTTTTCGTGGTGTCTTTTACCTGGTTTTTGTATCAGGGATATGCTGGCTTCATCGAATGAGTTTGGGAGTATTCCATCCTTTTCTGTGCTCTGAACTACCTTTAATAGTAGTGATGTTAACTCTTCTCTGAAAGCTTGGTAGAACTCTCCAGTGAAGCTGTCAGGGCCAGGGCTTTTATTTGTTGGGAGTTTTTAAAATGATGTTTTCCATCTCTTCTTTTGTTACGGGTTTATTTAGTTGTTCTAACTCTATTTTTGTTAGTTTAGGTAGGAAGTGTGTTTCTAGAAATGCACCCATTTCTTCTAGGTTTTCAAATTTGCTAGAGTACAGTTTTACATAGTAATCCCATATGACTGTGTTAATTTCAGTCGGGTCAGTTGTGATACAGCCCATCTCATTCCTTATTCAGGGTTATCGGCTTCCTCTTGTGTTTTTCTTTTGTCAGTTTGTCCAAAGGTTTATTTTGTTAATTTTTTCAAAGAACCAGCTTTTGATCTTGTTAATTCTTTCAATTGTTCTTCTGTTCTGTATTTCATTTAATTCTCCTCTAATTTTTATTATTTTCTTTCTTCTGGTGCCTGAGGGTTTCTTTTGTTGCTCTCTATTTGCTCAAGTTGTAGGGATAATTCTTTGGTTTTGGCCCTTTCTGATTTTTGGGTGTGTGCATTTATTGCTATAAACTGACCTCTGAGCACTGCTTTCACCGTGTGCCGTAGGTTCTGATAGGAAGTGTTTTCAATCTCATTGGATTCTATGAATTCCTTTATTCCATCCTTAACGTCTTCTATAACTCAGTCGTTTTTGAGCAGGATATTGTTCAGGTTCCAAGTGTTTGATTTCTTTTCTGCTTTTTCTGTTATTGATTTCTACTTCTATGGCTTTATGGTCAGAGAAGATGCTTTGTAATATTTTGATGTTTTGGATTCTGCTAAGGCTTGCTTTATGACCTAATTTGTGGTCTATTCTAGAGAATGTTCCATGTGCATTGGAAAAGAAAGTATGCTTGGCCGCTGTTGGGTGGAGTGTTCTGTATATGTCTATGAGGTCGAGTTGGTTGATTGTGGGATTTAGATCTTCTGTGTCTATACTGAGCTTCTTTGTGGATGTTCTGTCTTTCACTGGAAGTGGTGTATTGAAGTCTCCTACTATTATTATGGAGCTATTTCACTTTTAAATGCTTAGAGTTTGTTTTATGTATCTCGCAGCCCTGTCATTGGATGCATGAATATTTATCATGTGTCTATACTCCTGGTATATTGTCCCTTTGTGGTGGATTTATCTTTAAAGTCTGTTTTGTCAGAAATTAATATTGCCACCCCTGCTGTTTTTCAAATGTTGTTTGCTTGATATATTATTTCCATCCTTAGAGTTAGTTTGTTTGTGTCCTGAAGTCTAAAGTGTATGTCTTGTAGGCAGCATATAGACGGACCATGCTTTTTTATCCATTCTGCCATACTCTATCTCTTTATTGGTACATTTAGTCCATTTACATTCAGCATAATTATGGATAGATACGAATTTAGTGCTGTCATTTCGATGTCTCTTTTTTGTGTGTTGTTGACAGTTTCTTTGTTCCACTTAATTTTGTTTTCTGCTGAGTAGTTTATATATTGTCTTTTCCTCTTAATTGTAGATTTTGTTTTTGCTGAGTCTTTATGTTTTTCTTGTATTTTATTTTGATGTGCAGGATTGTTAGTCTCCTTTGTGATTGCCTTAATATTTTTCCCTATTTTTCTAAGTTTAAACCTGACTTTTATTTCTTTATATCGCTTTGACTGCCTCTCCATATGATAGATCTATGAATACATTTTTTAGTCCCTCTTTATTGTTTTAATATTGTCATCTTTTACATAATACATCGCTGTTTCCCTGTTCTGAGCATTTTTTATCTTGATTTATATTTGTGATTTCCCTATCTGGGTTGATATCTGATTGCTCTGTCCTGTGTTCTAGGCTTGGGTTGATATCTGATATTGTTAATTTTCTAACCATAGAACTCTCTACACTTTCTTGTAGTTTTGGTTTTGTTTTTACAAGTTTCCTAAGCTTCTTGTTATCTGGAAATGTCCTAATTTTGCCTTCATATTTGAGAGCCAGTTTTGCTTGGATATAGGATTCTTGGCTGGCAATTTTTTTCCTTCAATGCTTTATATAAGTCATCCCATTGCCTTCTTGCCTGCATGGTTTCTGCTGAGTTATCCAGGCTTATTCTTATTGATGCTCCTCTGTAGGCAACTAGCTGCTCTCAAAATTCTCTCTTTATCTTTGGCTTTGGCAAGTTTGATTATAATATTTCTTGGTGACTTTCTTTTGAGATTTACCTTATCTGGAGTTTAATGACCATCTTGGATAGATATGTTCACATCTTTCACGATATCAGGGAAGTTTTCTGCCAACAAATCTTCAACAATTCTCTCTGTATTTTCTGTTATCCATCCCTGTTCTGGTACTCCAATCACTTATAGGTTATTTCTCTTGATAGATTCCCACATGATTTTTAGGGTTTCTTCATTTTAAAAAATTCTTTTATCTGATTTTTCTTTGAATATATTGATGCCAAGTGTTTTGTCTTCAGTCTCATTAATTCTGCCTCCATTTCCTCATTTCTACTCCTCTGAGTTTCCATTGAGTCATGTCACTCTGAAATTTTATTGTTAATCTTCCGAATTTCTGATTGCTGTCTCTCTATGGATTCTTGCAGCCTATAAAATTTTTCATTATGTTCTTGAATAACCTTTTTAATTTCTTCAACTGCTTTATCTGTGTGTTCCTTGGCTTGTTCTACATTTTGTCTGATCTCATTCCTGGTGTCTTGAAGAGTTCTGTATATTTAGCTTTTGTATTCTAAAAAAAAAAAAATTGTATTCTACATCTGGTAATTTCAGGAAGACATCTTCATCTGGAAGATTTCTTGAATCTTTGTTTTGAGAGATTTTTGAAGCTATCATGGTCTGCTTCTTTATGTGATTTTGATATTGACTGTTGTCTCTAAGCCATCTATAAGTTATTGTATTAATTTATTTTGTGCGCTTAGCTTCTCGTATATCAGCTTCTTGCTTTGTTTTGTTTTGGTATGCCAAAATAGGCTGCTTAAGTGAGCTAGCTTGATTATTTTTGCCTTTGAAGCTCTAACGTCCTGTCAACAGATGGCTAGAGATGTTACCAGGTATATGAGCCTAGGAGTCCATTCAATTTTCTTGTGTGGATTCAGCTCAGGTGTCCAGGTAGTTAGTCATCAAGTGTGTGGTACAGGCTCTGTCCTACAGTCTTAGAGGGGCAGGGGTGATTGGTGTAGGCACAGGTATCTGGTTGCAGCAGGGGGTCACACTCTGAACAAGGCAGGGGGCTGATGACCAACTCTTGAGTGTCTGTGAGGAAAGTGTGTCCCTGTTCCCTAGAGTGCACAGGTGGGTGGGTTCTGCAACCAGACCATGGGCACTCAATGCTTTTGGTTTTAAGGACTGGGAGGCACCACTTATCCTTGCACCCCTGTCACAGCTGGCTTTGTGATGTGGGTGGAGCCACCAGTCCTCAGGACCCTGATGTGGGTAGGTGAGGACCCTGTTTAATAGGCAAAGTGGTGTCAAACATCAAAAACCCACCTCTCCTCCACACAGCTGAAACAGCTGAAGTCAGATCTCAAGCATATACACACCGTTGCAGTCTGCCAACAACAGCTTAATCTCCTGAAATGGGCCCACACAGGTCCATGCAAGGGCGAAAGGTATTCAAAGTCCACGGACTGTTAGTCCCTGGACAGAAGCTGCTCCCGTCCTGAGCTCCCTAGCTTAGTGGAGCTGGCAGATTATCTTTTTCTCCAATTTTTAATTTATTCCTTCTCCAAGGCCGGGAAAATGGCTCAGGACACACTGCAGGACCTATCTCAGGCCCAGGGAAATTGATAGCCACGGAAACTGGCTTGGGGGCTACTCAGTCCCATTTCCTAACTTTGCCTTTGAAGTCCAGGACTCCTAGCTTGTCATATATATAATCATTTCGCTTGTTTTGGGGGTCTTTGTTGTAAGAGGGATCACTGGAAATGCCTGACTACTCCGTCATCTTGGCCCTTTGTCTTTTAAATCTTTTAAAATTGTTCTTTAGATGAAGGTTTACAGAGCATACTAGTTTCTCATTAAACAATTAATACACACATTATTTTGTGACATTGGTTGACAACCACACAATATGTCAATACTCTCTACTCCTCAACTTTAGGTTCTCCATTACCAGCTTTCCTGTTCCTTCCTGCCTTCTTGTCCTTGCTCCCAGACTGGTGTGCCCATTTAGTCTCCTTTTGTTTTATGGGCCTGTCTAACCTTTGGCTAAAGGCTGAACTTCAGGAATGATCTCCTTACTGAGCTATAAGGGTGTATGGGGGCCATACTCTCAAGGTTTCTCCAGTCTCTACCAGGCCAGTAACTCTAGTCTTTTTTTTTTTTTTTTTTTTTCTTGTGAGTTAGAATTTTGTTCCACATTTTTCTCCAGCTTTGTCTGGAACCCTCTATTGTGATCCCTGTCAGAGCAGTCAGTGGTGGTAGGTGGGCACCATGTAGTTGTGCTGGACTCAGTCTAGTGGAGACTGTGGTACTTGTGGCCCATTGGTCCTTTGAATTAATCTTTCCCTCGTGTCTTTGGTTTTCTTCATTCTCCCTTGCTCCAGACAGGGTAAGACCAGTGGAGGATCTGGTCACAAGCTGCTCACAAGTTTTTAAGGCCCCAGACACTACTCACCAAAGTAGGATGTAGAACATTTTCTTTATAAACTGTGTTACGTCATTTGAGGTAGATGTTCCTTGAGGCCATGGTCCCCGCAGCCCTCAGCCCAGTAATTTGGTCCCTCAGGGAGTTTGGATGTGTCTAAGGAGCTTCCACGACCTGGCCTTGGACAAGTTGTGCTGACTTCCCCAGTATTGTGTACTGTCTTACCCTTCACCAGAGTTACCACTTATCTATTATCTATTTAGTGTTTTTCCCTCCCATCGCTCCCCTCCTTCATAATCATCAAAGATTTTTTCTTTTTGCTTGTAAATCTTTTTGTGAGTTTTTATAGTAGTGGTCTCATACACTATTTGTTCTTTTGTGATTGATTTATTTCACTTAGCATAATGCACTGCAAATTCATACATGCTGTGAGATGCTTCACAGATTCACCATTGTTCCTTATCTTTGGGAAGTACTCCATTCTGTGTGCATGTATCACAGTTTGTTTATTCATTCATCTTTTAATGAACATCTAGGTTTTTTCCATCTTTTTGCTATTGTGAATAATGCTGCAATGAACATGGGTGTGCATATGTCTATTCATGTGACAGCTCACTAGGATATGTTCCTAGGAGTGAGATTACATGACCATATGGTATTTCTATTTCTAACTTTTTAAGAAAGCACCACATCGTTTTCCAAAATGACTTTACCATTTTGCATTCCCACCAGCAGTGTATAAGAGTTCCAATCTCCCTGCAGCCTCTCCAACATTTGTAATTTTCTGTTTTTTTGATTTGTGCCAGAAATGCCAGGGTGAATTGGTATCTCATTGTGGTTTTGATTTGCATTTCTCTAATGGCTCATTTTTTTTTTAGTGGCTCATGATTGTGAGCATTTCCTCATGTATCTGTTAGTGTCTTGAATGTCTTCTTTGGTGAAGTGTCTGTTCACATCCTTTGCCTGTTTTTAATTGGATTATTTGTATTTTTATTTTAGACATGTTGGATTATACTGTAGATTTTAGAGGTTAGACCATTGTCAGATTTGCAATAGCCTTTTTTTTTTTTTTCCCCCAGTCTGTAGGTTCTCTTTTTACTCTTTTGGTGAAGTCTTTTGATGAGCATATGTGTTTAATTTTTAGAAGATCTCAGTTATCTAGCTTATCTTCTGGTGTTTGTGTATTGTTAATTATGGTTTGTATCCTATTTATGCTGTGTATTAGGAACTCAAGCATTGACACTATTTTTTCTTCAATAATCTTTATAATTTTCTATTTTGTATTTAGGTCATTGATCCATTTTGAATTAATTTTTGGGTATGGTGTAAGGTATGGGTCCTGTTTCATTTTTTACAGATGGATATCCAGTTTTGTTAGCACCACTTGCACAAAAGACTGCCTTTTCCCCCATTTAATGGACTTCAGGACTTTGTTGAAGATCAGGTGAATGCAGGTAGATGGATTTACATCTGGGTTGTAAATTCTATTCCATTGGTCGACGTGTCTATCCTTGTACCAGTACAAGGCTGTTTTGATTACCTTAGCTGTATAGTAGGTTCTGAGGTGAGATAGTACAAGGCCGCCTACTTTATTCTTCTTTAATAGTGCTTTACTTATCTGGGACCTCTTTCCTTTCTATATAATATTACTGATTAGTTTTTCCATCTCCTTAAAGTATACTGTTTGTATTTGGATTGCGATTGCATTGTATTTGTAAATTGCTTTTTGTAAAATTGACATTTTCACAATGTTCAGTCTACCTATCAATGAGCGTGATATGTTTTTCCATTTATGTAGGTCTTTTTTGGTTTCTTGCAGTAATGTTTTGCAGTTTTCTTTGTATAGGTTTTTTACATTCCTGGTTAGATTTATGCCTTTTTAATTCATTTTTTTAGGGGTATTATAAATTATATTGATTTCTTTTTCATAGTTCTCTTTATTGTTGTATAGGAATCCAACTGATTTTTGTATATTTATCTTGTATTCTGCTACTCTGCTGAATCTATTAGTTCCAGTAGTTTTCTTGTGGAGTCTTTTGGATTTTCTATGTATAGTACCATATCATTCGCAAATAGGGACAGTTTTACATTTTCCTTACATATTTGGATGCACTTTATTTCTTTTTCTTGCCTTATTGCCCTAGCTAAACTTCCAGCATAATGTTAAATAGGAGTGGTGATAAAGGGCATCCTTGTCTTCCTCCTGTTCTCAAATGGAATGTTTTTATCTTCCCTCCATTAAGAATGATGTTGATTGTTGGTTTTGTATAGGTGCCCTTTATTTTGTTGAGGAATTTCCCTTGTATACCTATTTTATTGAGAATGGTATGGGTGTTGGAATTTGTGGAATGCCTTTTCTGCATTGAATGAGATGATCATGTGATTCTTTTATTTTATTTATGTGGTCAATTACATTGATAGATTTTCTAATGTTGAATCATCCCTGCATACCTGGTATGAATCCTACTTGGTTGTGGTGTATTATTTTTTTTTTGATATGATGCTGAATTCTATTGGCTAGAATTTTGTTGAGAATTTTTGCCTTCATATTCATGAGAAATATTGGTCAGTAATTTTCTTTTTTGGGGGTGTCTTTGCCTGGTTTTGGTATCAGGGTTGTGCTGGCTTCACAGAGTGAATGTGGAAGTATCCCTTCCTTTTCTAAATTCTGGAACAGTTTGACTAGTACTGGTGCAAAATCTTCTTTGGTAGAGTTCTCCAGTGAAACCATCTGGGCTAGGGCTTGTTTTTGTTTGTTGTTGTTGTTGGTAGTCTTTTAAATTACCTTTTCAATCTCTTTTCTTGTTATGGGTTGTTCAGAATTTCAATGTTAGTTTGTATTAGTTTGGGTAAGTAGTGTGCTTCTAGAAATTTGTCCATTCCCTCTAGGTCTTCAAATTTGTTGGAGTATAGTTTTTCACAGTACTCTGTTATGACTGTTTTTATTTCAGTTGAGCCTGTGGTAATGTTCCCCATATCATTTCTTATTTGAGTTATTTGCATCCTCTCTTGTTTTTCTTTTGTAAATTTGGCCAGTGGTTTGTTGATTTTGTTGATCTTTTGAAAGAACAAACTTTTGGTTTTGTTGATTCTTTCTATTGTTTTTCTATTTTGTGTTTCATTTATTTCTGCCCTGATCTTTATTATTTCTGCCCTGATCTTTATTATTTCCTTTCTTCTGGTGGCTGCGGGCTTTTTCTTTCTTTCTTTCTTTCTTTTTTTCAGTTCTCTTGTTCAAGTTGTGTAGCTAATGTTTTGATAATGTCCTTTTCTTCTTTTTCAATGTGTGTATCTATTTATATAAATTGACATTTGAACAATGCCTTTGCTGTGTCCCAGAGGTTTGGGTATGCAGTGTTGTCATTCTCGTTTGATTCTAGGAATTTTTTGATTCCATCTTTGATTTCTTCTATTACTCAGTGCTTTTTAAGCATGGTGCTATTCAGTTTTCATGTATTTGATATTTTTTCCTTGCTCTTCCTGTTATTAATTTCTCCTTTGATGGCATTGTAGTCAGAGAAGATCCTTTGTATTATCTCAGTGTTTTGGATTTTGTTGAGGCTTGCTCTGTTGCTTAAGGTGTGTTCTATTTGGGAAAACGTTCCATATGCTTTGTAAAAGAACCTGTACTTTGCACTGTTGGGTGAAGTGTTCTATGTATGTCTACGAGGTCAAGTTGATTCATTGTGGCCTTTATAGCTTCTGTGTCTTTGTTGAGTTTCTTTCTAAATTTTCTGTCCTTTACCAAGAGTGGTGTGTTGAAGTTTCCTACTATTATCGTGGAACTATCATTTTCTCTTTTCAGCGCTGTTAGAATTTGTTTTACATAGTTTGGAGCTCTGTCATTGGGTGTATAGATATTTATTATGGCTATGTCCTCATGGTGGATTGTCCCTTTTGTCAAATGCCCTTCTTTGTCTTGTATGGTGGATTTTGTTTTAAAGTTTATGTTATCTGAGATTAGTTTGCCACTTCTGCTCTTTTTTGGTAGCTGCTTGCTTAATATATTTTTTTCTATCCTTTGATTTTTAATAAACTTATGTCTTTGTTTCTGAGATGTGTCCCTTGTAAACAGCAGATTAATGAGTTCTGTGTTTTTATTCATTCTGTTACTTTCTGTCTCTTTATGGGTGCATTTAAGCCATTTATGTTCAGTGTGATTATTGATAGTTGTGAGTTTATTGCTATTATTTTGTACTGCTTTTTTTGTGGTGCTGATGTTTTTTGTTCTTATTCTTCTGTGCTGAATTCCTTTTGTTTGTGGTTTTTTTTGTTTCTCTCATTTTTGTAGATTTATGTTTACTGAGACTTTGTTTTTCTTCTTAATTTTGATGAGTGGGTTTGTTAAGTTTCTTTGTGGTTACCTTGAATTTATCCCTATCTTCCTCAGTTTAAACCAGTCTTTTATTACTTGATGATGACTTGACTTCCTCTCCATTAGAAAGTTCTATACCTATACTGTTTATTCCCTCTTTTATTGTTCTGACATTGTTTACAGATTGACATCTCTGGTTCTCTGTTGTAAATTTTTAGTTTTGTTTTACTCTTGAGAGTTCATTATCTAGGTTGGTATCTGACTGATGCTGTCTTCTGTGCTAGATTCTGGTTGTTGTCTGATGTTGTGGGTTCTCTAACTGAAGGACTCCCTTTACTAAGTCTTATAAGTTTGGTTTGGTTTTTATGTATTCCCTTAATTTCTGTTTTTCTGGAAATGTCTCATTTTCGCCATCATATTTGAGAGTTTTTCAGGATATATTATTCTTGGTTGGCAGTTTTTTCTTCCAAGATTGTATATAAGTCATCCCATTGCCTTCTTGCCTGCATGGTTTCTGCTGATAATCAGAGCTTATTGTTTCCCCTTTGTATGTGACTTTTCATTTTTCTTGATCTGTTCTCAAGATTCGTTCTTTGTTTTTGGTTTTAACAAGTGTGATTATGATATGTCTTGGTGTTTTTCTTTTGGGGTCTGTCCTATATGGGGCTCATCAATTTTCTTGGATAGTCAGCTTTTCATCTTTCATGATAGTAAGGACATTTCCTGTCAGCAAATCTTCAGTGATCATCTCTGTGTTTTCCATTTTCTCCCCCTGTTCTGCAACTCCAGTCACATACAAATCTTTGCTTTTGATTGTACCCTACATCTTCCTCAGGGTTTCTTCTTTTTTCTTGGTTCTTGTCTCAGATTTTTACTCAAATTTGTATCCAAGAGTTTGTCTTCAATTTTGCTGATCCTTTCTTCCATTCTTTGAATTTGCTCCTAAATCCTTCTATTGCCCCATCCACTTAGTAAATCTTGTTGTTTACCTTTTGGATTTCTAATTGTTGTTTTTGTATGAATTCTAGTTGTTTTTTTATTTTGACATTTTGTTCCTGTATTACTTTCCTGATTTCTTCCATTGTTTTGCCTATCTTTTCCATGATTTTGTCTAATTTTTCCTTATTTTTGTCTGCATTTTCCTTAATCTGTGGGAGAACCCTGAATATTAGAGTTCTGAATTCCCTATCAAGTAGTTCTGGTGTCTTTTCTTCTAACAGAAGGTCATCTGGAGTTTTATTTTGTTCACTTTCTGGAGCCATCCTCTCCTGTTTCGTTTTGAGTTTTTTTTCTTTCTTTTTTTTAATATACTTTGATAATGTCTGCTGTCTGTGGGACATCAAGGAATTATTTTCTTTGTTTATTGATTGTAGATTTGATTGTTTTGTACTGCTTTTTTGCTTCATTTGGTTATGTCTAGGCAGGCAGGCTGGGTGTGTTTTGTTGCTTGCTTGCCTGTGAACATGAAACTCCTCACCACATTGTCTAGGTTGGCAGGGCCGGTCACTCCACTATGGTGCAGTAGAGCAGGTCCAGCAAGGGTGGATGGGTGGGGATGGGTATTTTGCATGAACTGGGGGTGATGGAGCAGGGCTGGGGGGCAGTGCAGGGTAAGTCTCAGGAGACTGAATCAGTGCTACTCAGTGTCATGGCACATGGTGCATGGTGTAGATAGGCAGGAGGGAAAGGAGAGGATGTGATGTGCAGAGCCAAGTAAATGGATGAAAGAAGGGAGAGAAAGACAAAAAAAGTTTAAAAAAAGCAAAAAATGAAGTTAAAAAAGTAATGAGAAGAAAAGATAAATAAAATGGCAGTGCAGTAGGATTCAGTGGGTGGAAGTGGGGCAGGACTCGTGAGGCAGTGTCCTGGTGGCTCCCTAGTGATGTGGCTCAGCCTGTTGAGAAGCAGCATATGTGGCACATGAGGCTAGGCGGGTGGGAGAAAGGAAAGGAAAGATGGGAAAGAGTGAGAAGAAACCAACAATGAAAGAAAAAATTTAAAAACAAACAAAAAATGGTGGTGGGGGTGCTGGCCATTGGGGGTCTGGCAGAATTGGGGTGACAACAGCATGGCCTGTTAGGAAAGGCTGAGGCAGCACATGGACTAGGTGGGAGGGAGAAAGAAAAGGAGAAGGGGAAAGGTAAAGAAAAATATAAATATGGCACTGAGGGAGCTGGCTTGTGGCAGTGGCACAGACCCAGGGAGGCCATGTGGCCAGAGGCTGTCCAGCTAAGCAATACAGCATAGCCTACCAAGAAGTTGGGGCAGTGTATGAGGTGGGGTGGATGGGAGAAAAGAAAAGAAACAAGACAGAAAGAGAGAAGAAACAATAACAAAAAGAAAAAAGAAACAATAACAACAGCAAAAAACAATAAACAAAATGGCACTGAGGGAACCAGTCAGTGACGGCGGCTCAGACCCGGGGAGGCAGTGCATGGTGACTCTCCAACTGAGGTGTACAACGTGGCCTCTCCAGAAGGCTCAGGAGTGCTGTACAGGGCTGGCTGAGAGGGAGAAAGGAAAGGAAGGAAAAGTGAGAGAAAAAAAAGACAGGCAAAAAAGAAAAAGAAAACAAACACACAGCCCGTCAGGAAGGGGAGGGGATGGCACATAGCGCTAGCTGGGAGGAAGAAAAGAAAAGAAGGAAGGGAGAGAGAGAAGCAAAAAAAAAAAAAAAAAAGTCCAAAAAACAAATAAAGAAACAAACACACAGACACACACAAGTGGCGCTGAAGAGGCCAGCCTGGTGGGGGCACAGTGGACCCTGGAGGCAGTGAGCTAGTGTCTCTTTGGCCAAGCAACCATGGTCCATTGGCATGCAGTGGGGTCATGTAGAGGGAAGAAGGATAGGGAGTGGGAAAGAGTGTATCCTTGGTTACTGGATGCTCTGTCTCCTGCTGGGAGCTCCATGAAGTTGCCTTCCTGTACTTCCTGTCTGTAGCTGTAGCCCAAGATGGCGAATCCAGCCATGTTAGCTGGTATGGGACCTCCACTCCACAGCTCTCTTTGTTGTCTGTTCTCCGTCAGTTTCTTATTCTATTTGGTGCTTGATTGAGTTCTTTATCCTTTCATTCGGTAGTTAGGGTTCCAGGATTGAGATTTGTATGTGTTTTACTTAGTTTTTTGGGTGTTTGCTGCAGAGGGACAGCGTGGTGCTTCTATCTATAGCTCCATGTTGGCTCAGCCTCTCATCCATTGATTTCTTGACTGCTGCTTCCATGAATGTTGGTTGTGGATCCAAGTAAAATGAAATCCTTGGCAACTTCAATATTTTCTCTATTAATCATGATGTTGCTTATTGGTCCAGTTGTGAGGATTTTTGTTTTCTTTGTGTTAAGGTGCAATCCATACCAAAGGCTATAGTTTTTTATTTTCATCACTAAGTGCTTCAAATTCTCTTCACTTTCAGCAAACAAGGTCGTGTCATCTGCATAACGCAGGTTGCTAATGAGTCTTCTTCCAATTCTCATGCCCGTTCTTCTTCCTATAGGTTACAGTCTTGGAAACCCTATGGGGCAGTTCTACTCTGTCCTATAGAGTCATTATGAGTCAGAATCAACTCAACAGCAATGGCTTTGGATTTTGTTTTTGTATGAAAACAATGAGAAAAAGTTAAGACTGATCAATAGCTGAGTAAAAAACCAGGCTCATGACAACCTCATGTATGTAAGTGTAGAATTGTGCTCCACAGGGTTTACAATGGCTGATCTTTTGGAAGTAGATTGCTAGGCCTTTCTTTTGAGGAGATTTTGGGTGGATTCAAACCTCTAACCTTTTGGTTAGCAGAAAAGCACATTAACCATTTGCACTACCCCAGGTAGCAGCAACTGCATAGATGCCCATCTATTAGAGATGGAATAGACAGATCCTCTATATTCTCACTGGATGTGAAGGCCAACTACTTCTCAGATGTTCAGAAATGAGTGCTCGTCAAGAAACTTCTAGTGATGGTTATTATGTGAGAACACACTTGAATAAGACTTTGGGGAATAAAAAATCGAAGTGTCATATCCTGCCTCTCTCCTTCAGATGTCCTAGGTATGAGAACTATTCCATGAGCTTTCTCTAAGAAAAGCAAGTAGTACCCCTGTCCTGGCTGCTGCCATGAGTAGCTACTAGCAATCTCGAGACTTCACAAGTCCTTCAAGCAGCAAGTTGATTTCCACATTTTGTGTTAATAAATTTATAAACTTCTAGGTCTTGGGGATAAGAGGAAAAAGTAAGTAGAAAAATTTTCAGCTATATTTGTAAATTTTCATGCTGAAGCTTCCCCCATTTTCACAATGAGTACTCCCCCTCCTGGTAATCCCTAGGGTGTGAATGGCTAAGCAGCCGGCTTCTAACTGAAAGCTTGGCTATTCCAGCTCACCCAGAGTCACCTGAGAAGAAAGGCCTGGCAATCTACTTCTGAAAAATCAGCCACTGAAAACCCTGTGGAACACAGTTCTACCCTGACACACATGGGTCATCGTGAGTCAAATTGTTCTCACAGCAACTGGTTAAATTTTAAAGCCCCACAGAGCTGCCATTCGGCAACTTATGCCAGGAGCAGCCCGCAAGACGAGGGAGGACAGAAGTAGCATTCTTTACACCATGCCTGAAAACCGCCTGATATTTGTGGTTTGTGACAGTGTCAGGAAAGTTTCTACTAAAGCCTTGAGAGAAGGGTCCAAATAACCAAACACAGCAAAGTTCTGTTTGAAGAGCCCAGGCTGGAAAATCAAGAAGTGCTGCAGATGTAGAAAACCAGACATGCGTCAGGAGATGAACCCTGCGGACTGCAGAAGCTGCACATTGGGTTTTGTTCTGTTCCTTCAACCACCACTTTGACCTAGACAATAAAAATAAAAAGCAAGAGAGACAGGGTAGGTAAGGAAACCAGCTCTGGCAAGAGGAGGCTCAGACTGCCACAAGCACGCACTGCCAGCCTGAATGTACACATGGAAGGAAAATCAGCTCAGCTGCGCGAGCTGGGGAGCGCACCTCCCCCTGCTGGCTTCCACAAAAGGCAACTCTTCCCGGAACAAGGGGCAACCCCTGGGGACTAGCACAGCATCTGTGATTAAGCCTTTGAAGAATACATGCTCCCGTTTCAACTCCAGGCCCAATCCACCAAAATATTAAAAACCCACTTTCTATATAGGGCTCTGAGGTGACCTTCTTCTTTGAAAGAGCTCCGCCCTACACTTGGAAACTCTTACTGCTGGTTCCAGGATCTGCAGGCATCTGTTACCCACAGGAAGTGAGGTGGAGCCTCCATTCCTGAGCATTACCTCCAGCCTTTGAGGAGGTGTTGAGTCTTTCAACTCTCTCTTTCTGTCTGCCTGTCTGTCTCTTTGTTTCTGTCTCTGTCTCTCATACACACCAAACCAAAACCCCACTCATTGCCATTGAGTTTATTCTGACTCATAGCAACCCTACGAGGTTTCCAAGGCTGTAATCTTTAAGGAAGCAGTCAATCTCAACTCACAGTGACCCCATATGACAGAGGAGAACTTCCGCATGGGGTTTTCTAGGCTGTAACCTTTACTGAAGCAGATCACCAGGTCTTCCCTCCTATGGAACTGCTGGGTGGGTTTGAACCAGCAACATTTCGGTCAGCAGCTGAGTGCTTAACTGTTGCACCACCAGGGCTCCTTATTGTACATAGGAACATTGAATAAATGTTAGTTGAAGGGATAGATAAAATAGTAAGTTTCTTAACCATTGGAGAAATTACCCAAAGCTCTTGTTTTATTTTCTCCTTTAATGTTATTAGTCCACATGTGAAAGCTCTGGTTAAGGTAAAAAGCTAACTGTACAGCTGTGTGTAAAAACCCTTTTGTTTGGATCTCCACATTTTAAATTCAAAGTACGATTTACAAACAGCCTAGGTTGCTGTGATTAAAAAAAAAAAAAAAGTTTTTCCTTTATGGTTATTTTTGGTCTCCAAATTTTCAAAATTGTACTTTATGGTCTCTCCTTATTTTTGTTTAAAAATAAAATAGGTAGAGGGATAAAAAGAAACAACAGCAAACAAACAGAAAGCAAAAAAAGCAACTTTGATTAGGCAGAGTTAGGGAGCTCGGTGAAGCATGCTTGATCCTGGTGCCAAATGACTCTCACTAAAATTGCAGCAATTTTGGATGCACTTGCCAATGTTCTTGTTATTTTTACTTTAGAGATGTAACAGATTGCTCCAAAATAAATAATTTAAGCTAATGTTTCAAAAGTGTCCAAGTGCTTGCATCTTTGCCTTCTGGCTTCTCTTCTGGGACTGAACTGTGTCTAATATAGCCAACCTCATTTCTATATAACACTCCATGTAGAAGGTTGATTTCTTGCTTAGTTTTCCAAAGATGAGTTTATTTTTCACCATTCAGTCCCAAATGTCATAGGTCTTATCATTGGGCAATGCTGAAGTGACAACTCCAGGAAAGGAAAAAAGTCCACAACAACTAGATTTCTACTCTTGTGGGAGGAGAGGTTGGGAGGGGTGCTGTGAGCACTGTGAGGTGAGAGCGTAACTGAAGTCCCATGGGAATATACTATTTCCATAGTGATTCATATCTAGACTTTAAACCATGAACAATGGGTTAAATTCTGCACATGACGCTCTCAGTTTAACTTAAAACAGCTTTGGATTTGACAGATTAACTTCACTCAAAATGGCCCCATCTTCAGCCAATTATTGGACATCTCACTGGATTTTTTTTGCCTGTGCGGTACAGTCTGGGAGAGAAGAAATGTCTATGATAAAAAGAAATGAATAGCAAATCTTCGTGCTATTCTGTACTTCCTAAATTACTATGAATGGTTTTTATAATAAAACAAACACACAAAACAATAACCTGACAGCTTTGTGCTTTCATCAATGTAGGCCGCCATTGTGAAGTCCACCAGATGATTGGGAACTATATGTGGGACCCCAGCACCAACAAGTCATTTGACATTGGGGTCAACAGAGACAGCCTGATGCCTATCTGGTGGAATGGATCAGAACCTCTGTGGGTAACTCTGACCAAGGCCAAGAGGAAGGTCTACATGTACTACTGGCCAGGTGAGTGTATTAACATCCAGGCCCCTCCAGCCTTCCAAATCCCAGAACACCATGAGGCCTCTTTGAGGACAAAGGCCGTAGACATCCTGTTCAAAGACCAAGCCATAGCTTGAAGAATGGAATCTTTGTTTAACAAATATGCCTTATGGGTATCCTTTTACTTTGTTTTGAACTTCCTAACATAATATCAGACACATATGCCATTTCCTGATTCCCTTCTGGTAAGGATTGCATTTTGTCCCCTCAAAATATGTGTTGTGTATACTAATCCCTATAGGGTCGCTATGAGTCGGAATCAACTCGACGGCACTGGGTTTCGTTTTTTTTTTTTGGTATACCACTTTTTATACCTGTGGTTATAACCCCATTTCAGAATGGGTTCTCTTTGTTATGGTAATAAGGCAGTATTAGTGTAGGGTGTGTCTTGAGTCAATCTCTCTTTTTTTTTTCCTTTTTCAAGTTTTATTTTTGTTTGGAGTGAAGGCTTTTTCTTTTTTAATTTTTATTGTGCTTTAAGTGAAAGTTTACAAATCAAGTCAGACTCATACAAAAATTTATAAACACCTTGCTATATACTCCTAATTGCTCTTCCCCTAAAGAGACAGCACACTCCTTCCCTCCACTCTCTCTTTCTTGTCCTTTTGGCCAGCTTCTGACCCCCTCTACATTCTCATCTCCCCTTCAGACAGGAGATGCCATCATAGTCTCATGAATGTACTTGATCCAAGAAGCTCATTCTTTACCAGTATCATTGTCTATCCCATAGTCCAGTCCAATCTTTCCAGATTCCTCCATGTTATGAAAAGTTTCACGGATTGATTATTGCTCTTTATCGGTGTGTAATATTCCATTGTGTGAATATACCATAATTTATTTATCCTTTCATCCATTAATGGGCCCTTTGGTTGCTTCCATCTTTTTGCTATTATAAACAGTGCTGCAATAAACATGAGCGTGCATATAACTGTTCATGTAGAGGCTCTTCTTTCTCTAGGATATATTCCAAGGAGTGGGATTCCTGGATTGTATGGAGGTTCTATTTTTAGTTTTTTAAGGAAGTGCCAAGTCGATTTCCAAAGTGGTTGCACCCACCAGCAGCGTATAAGTGTTCCAGTCTCTCCACAACCTCTCCAACATTTATTATTTTGTATTTTTTTGGTTAATGCCAGCCTTGTTGGAGTGAAATGGAATCTCATTGTAGCTTTGATTTGCATTTCTCTCATGGCTAATGATCATGAGCATTTCCTCAAGTATCTGTTAGCTACCTGAATGTTTTTTTTTAGCAAAGTGCCTGTTCATATCTTTTCCCCATTTTTCAATTGGGTTATTTGTCTTTTTGCAGTTGAGTTTTTGCAGTATCACGTACATTTTAGAGATCAGGCACTGGTCAGAAATGTCATAGCTTAAAACTTTTTTCCAGTCTGTAGGTAATCTTTTTACTCTTTTGGTGAAGCATAGGTGTTTGATTTTTAGGAGCTCCCAGTTATCTAGTTTTTCTTCTGTATCGTTAGTGATGTTTTGTATACTGTTTATGCCATGCATTACGGCACCTAATGTTGTCCCTATTTTTTCTTCCATGATCTTTATTGTTTTACATTTTATCTTTAGGTCTCTGATCCATTTTGAGCTCATTTTTGTGCGCAGTGTGAGGTATGGGTCTTGTTTCATTTTTTTGCAGATGGATATCCAGCTATGCCAACACCATTTGTTAAAAAGACTGTCTTTTTCCCATTTAACAAGTTTTGGGGCCTTTGTTAAATATCAACCACTTATATGTGGATGGATTTATGTCTGGATTCTCAATTCTGTTCCACTGGTCTATGTATCTGTTGTTGTACCAGTACCAGGCTGTTTGGACTACTGTGGCGGTATAATAGGCGCAAAAATCAGGTAGAGTAAGACCTCCCACTTTGCTCTTATTTTTCAGTAATGCTTTACTTATCCGGGGCCTCTTTCCTTTCCATATGAAGTTGGTGATTTGTTTCTCCATGTCATTAAAATATGTCATTGGGATTTGGATCAGAATTGCATTAAATCTATAGATCACTTTCGGTAGAATAGACATTTTTATAATGTTAAGTCTTCCTGTCCATAAGCAAGGTATGTTTTTCCACTTATGTAGGTCTCTTTTGGTTTCTTACAGAAGTGTTTTGTAGTTTTCTTTATATAAGTCTTTTACATATCTGGTAAGATTTATTCCTCAGTTTTTTAACTTCTTGGGGGGGGCTACTGTAAATGGTATTGATTGGGTGATTTCCTCTTCGATATTCTTTTTGTTGGTGTAGAGGAATTCAACTAAGTTTTGTATGTTTATCTTGTATCCTGATACTCTGCTGAACTCTTCTGTTAGTTTCAGTAGTTTTCTTGAGGATTCTTTAGGGTTTTCTGTGTATAAGATCATGTCATCTGCAAATAGAGATACTTTTACTTCTTCCTTGCCAATCTGGATGCCCTCTATTTCTTTATCTAGCCTAATTGCTCTGGCTAGGACCTCCAGCACAGTGTTGAATAAGAGTGGCGATAAAGGGCATCCTTGTCTGGTTCCCAATCACAAGGGGAATGCTTTCAGAATCTCTCCGTTTAGGCTGATGTTGGCTGTTGGCTGTTGGCTGTTGGCTGTTGGCTGTTGGCTGTTGGCTGTTGGCTGTGTGTAAATGCCCTTTATTATGCTGCGGAATTTTCCTTCTATTCCTATTTTGCTGAGAGTTTTTATCATGAATGGGTGTTGAGCTTTGTCAAATGCCTTTTCTGCATTAATTGATAAAATCATCTGGTTCTTGTCTTTTGTTTTATTTATATGATGCACTACATTAATTGTTTTTCTAATGTTGAATCATCCCTGCATACCTGGTATGAATCCCACTTAATCATGGTGAATTATTTTTTTGATATGTTGTTGAATTCTATTGGTTAGAATTTTATTGAGGATTTTTGCATCTAAGTTCATGTGGGATCTAGGTTTGTAATTTTCTTTTTTTGTGGTGTCTTTACCTGGTTTTGGCATCAGGGATATGCTGGCTTCATAGAATGAGTTTGGGAGTATTCCGACCTCTTTATGCTCTGAAATACCTTTAGTAGTAATTCTTCTCTGAAAGTTCCATAGAATTCTTCCGTGAAGCCATCTGGGCCAGCGTTTTTTCTGATGGGAGTTTTTTAAATTACCTTTTCAACCTCATCTTTTGTTATGGGTCTATTTAGTTGTTCTGCCTCTGTGTGTGTTAGTTTAGGAAGGTAGTGGGTTTCTAGGAATTTATCCATTTCTTCTAGGTTTTCAAATTCATTAAGGTACAATTTTTCATAGTAATGTGATATGGTTCTTTTAATTTCAGTTGGCTCTGTTGTAATATCACTCGCCTCATTTCTTATTCGGGTTATTTGCTTCTTGTTCTGTTTTTCTTTTGTCAGTTCGGCCAATGGTTTATCAATTTTGTTAATTTTTTCAAAGAACCAGCTTTTGGTCTTGTTCATTCTTTCAGTTTTTCTTCTGTTTTCTATTTCCTTTAAGCCTGCTCTAATTTTTATTATTTGCTTCCTTCTGGTGCCTGAGGGTTTCTTTTGTTGCTCTCTTTCTATTTGTTCAAGTTGTAGCGATAATTCTTTGATTTGGGCCCGTTCTTCTTTTTGGATGTGTGCATTTATTGGTATAAATTGACCTCTGAGCATTGCTTTTGCTGTGTCCCAAAGGTTCTGATAGGAAGTGTTTTCATTCTCATTGGATTCTCTGAATTTCTTTATTCCATCCTTAATGTCTTCTATAACCCAGTCTTTTTTGAGCAGGATATTGTTCAATTTTCAAGTGTTTGATTTCTTGTCCCTACTTTTTCTGTTATTGATTTCTACTTTTATGGCCTTATGGTCAGAGAAGATGCTTTGTAATATTTCGATATTTTGCATTCTGCTAAGGCTTGCTTTATGACCTAATATGTGGTCTATTCTAGAGAATATTCTGTGTGCACTAGAAAAGAAAGTATACTTGGCTGCTGTTGGGTGGAGTGTTCTGTACATGTCTATGATGTCAGGCTGGTTGATTGTGACATTTAGATCTTCCATGTCTTTATTGAGCTTCTTTCTGGATGCCCTGTCCTTCACTGAAAGTGATGTGTTGAAGTCTCCTACTATTACTGTGGAGATGTCTATCTCACTTTTCAATGAGCTTAGAGTTTGTTTTATGTATCTTGCAGCTCTGTCATTGGGTACATAAATATTTAACGTGGTTATATCCTCCTGGTATATTGTCTCTTTAATCATTAGTGTCCTTCCTTATCCTTTATGATGGGGTTAACTTTAAAGGTTATTTTGTCAGAAGTTAATATTGCCACTCCTGCTGTTTTTTGATTTTTGTTTGCTTGATACATTTTTTTCCATCCTTTGAGTTTTAGTTTGTTTGTGTCTCTAAGTCTAAGGTGTGTCTCCTGTTGGCAGCATATAGATGGATCATGTTTTTTAATCCATTCTGCCATTCTCTGTCTCTTCATTGGTGCATTTAGACTATTTACATTCAGCGTAATTATGGGTATTTTTTTTATGAATTTAGTGCTATCATTTCGATGTCTTACTTTGTGTGTTGTTGACAGTTTCTTTTTCCCACTTGATTTTTTTGTGCTGAGTAGTTCATCTTTACATATTGTCTTTTCCTCATACTTGTTGTTGTTGATTTGTTTCTGCTGAGTCTCCTGTTTTTTTCTTGTATTTTATTTTGATGTGTAGGATAGTTTGTCTCCTTTGTGGTTACCTTAATATTTACCCCTATTTTTCTAAATTTAAACCTAGCTTTTATTTCTTTGTATCGTCTTGTCTTCCTATCCATAGGGAAGACCTGTGACTACATGTCTTAGTCCCTCTTTATTGTTTTAATATTGTCTTCTTTTACATAATAACATCGCCGTTTCTCTGTTTTGAGTGTTTTTGTATCTTGATTTATTTTTGTGATTTCCCTGTCTTTGTTGACATCTGATTGCTCTGTCCAGTGTCCTCGTCTTGGGTTGATACCTGATATTATTGATTTTCTAACCAAAGAACTCCCTTTAGTATTTCTCATAGTTTTGGTTTGGTTTTTACAAATTCCCTAAACTTCTGCTTATCTGGAAATGTCCTAATTTCACCTTCATATTTGAGAGACAGTTTTGCTGAATATATGATTCTTGGCTGGCAATTTTTTTCCATCAATGCTTTATGTTAGTCATCCTATTGCCTTCTTGCCTGCATGGTCTCTGCTGAGTAGTCCGAGCTTATTCTTATTGATTCTCCTTTGTAGGTGACTTTTCATTTATCCCTAGCTGTTCTTAAAATTCTCTCTTTATCTTTGGTCTTGGCAAGTTTGATTATAATATGTCTTGGTGACTTTCTTTTAAAATCTACCATATGTGGAGTTTGATGAGCATCTTGGATAAATATCTTCTCATCTTTCACAATATCAGGGAAGTTTTCTGCCAATAAATCTTCAACAATTCTCTCTGTATTTTCTGTTACCCCTCCCTGTTCTGGTACTCCAATCATTCGTAGGTTTTTTCTCTTGAGAGTCCCACATGATTCTTAAGCTTTCTTCTTCTTCTTTTTTAATTCTTTTATCTGATTTTTTTCAAATATATTGGTGCCAAGTGCTTTATCTTCAAGTTCGTAATTCTGCCTTCCACTTGCTCAATTCTGCTCCTCTGACTTTCTATTGAGTTGCCTACTTCTGTAATTTTATTGTTAATCTTCTGAATTTCTGATTGCTGTCTATGGATTTTTCCAGCTTATTAAATTTTTCATTACTTTCCTAAATAACCTTTTTAATTTCTTCAACTGCTTTATCTGTGCGTTCTTTGGCTTGTTCTGCATATTGCCTCATTTCCTTCCTGATGTTTTGAAGGGTTCTGCATATTAATCATTTGTATTGTGCATCTGGTAATTCCAGGAAGGCACTTTAATCTAGAAGATCCATTGATTCTTTGTTTTGAGAGCTTGTTGAGCCAATCATGCTCTGTTTCGTTATGTGACTTGATATTGACTGTTGTCTCCGAGCCATCTATATGTTATTGTATTAGGTTATTATATCCTAGTTTCTTGCTTTGTTTTGTTTTGATATGCCCAGATGTGTTGCTTGAGTGAGCCAGCTTGATTATTTTTGCCTTTGGAGCTCTGACATCCTGTCACCAGATGGCTAGAGGTGTTATCAGTTATATGAGCTGATGAGTCCATTCAGTTTTCTTGTGTGGATTCAGCTCAGGTGTCCAGGTAGCTGGTCATCAAGTGTGTGGTACAGGCTCTGTCCTACAGTCTTTGTGGGGCTGGGGTGTTTGGTGTAGGTACTGGTATCTGGTTGCAGCAGGGGGTCATGCTCTGAACAAGGCAGGGGGTTGAGAGCCATCCCCCAAGTGTCTCTGAGGAAAGTGCTTCCCTTTTCCCTAGAGCATACAGGTGGCTGAGTTCTGCAGACAGACCATGGGCATCCAATGCTTTTGGTTGTAAGGACTGGGAGCTACTAGTTATCCTTGGACCCCTGTTGTGGGTGGCTGGGTGACCTGCGTGGAGCCACCAGTCCTTATGCCCCTGATGTGGGTAGGCGAGGACCCTGTTTAATAGGCAAAGCGGTGTCAAATATCAAACACCCACCTCTCCACTGCACAGCTTAAATAGTTGCAGTCTGCCAGCAAGAGCCTATTCTTCTGAAATAGGCCCACACAGGTCCACGCAGAGGGGAAAGGTATTTAAAGTCTACAGACTGTTTATGCCTGGACAGGAGCTGCTCCAGTCCTGAGCTCCCCAGGTTAGTACTTAATATAGTGGAGCTGGCTAATTATCTTTTCCCCGTGTTGAAATTTTATTCCTTCTCCAAGTCCATGAGCATGGCTCAGGGTGCTCAGATGGCCTATCTCAGGCCCAGGGAAATCAACAGCCACTGAAGCTGGCTTGGGGGCAGGGGGTATGGTAAAATACAGTCAAGTACTTAGCTTTTGCCAAGAGCGCTATTCTTTTTCTGGTTCCAGAGGTATGATTAGGCTATCCAGCTGGCTGCTTCTCCCTGAGAAAATGGTGACTGAATACTACCACCAGCCCAACACACCCGCTCCCAGGTGTGGTGCCTAAGGGATCCCAGTGATTCAGGTCCAGGAACTCCTCTCTACTTCTGAACCACCTCTCTCTCCCCCTACTGCTCAGTCTGTTTCCTAACTTTGCCTTTGTTGTTCAGGGCTCCTAGCTTGTCATAAATATAATCGTTTCATTTGATTTTTTTTGTCTTTGCTGTAAGAGGGATCACCAGAAGCATCTGGCTATTCTGCCAACTTGGCCCAACCTCCAAAGTTAGTCTCTTTTGAGATATAAAAGGAGAAGATTAGGCAAGCACAGATGAAGGAAGATAGATGCCATACCACAAGAAGATCACCAAGAAGTCAAGGAACAGAAGCTTAAGAGACAAGGACCTTCCCCAAGAGATGACAGAGAAAGCCTTCCCCTAGAACTGGTTCCCTGAATTAGGACTTCTAGCCTCCTAAACTGTGAGAAAATAAATTTCTGTTAAAGCCACCTCTTGTGGTATTTCTATTATAGTAGCAATAAACAAGATACCTTCATTCAGCAATATTGTTACAGTGTAACATGCTTTTCCATCTGCAAAATTTTAGATATACAGAAGAGCTAAATTAAAGGATGGTTATTTGCTTTAGAGGGTCAGAGAAAAAGAGGAAGACCTTCAGTGAGATAGATTGACACTGTGGCTACAACAATGTGCTCAAACATAGCAGCCGTGATTGTGAGGATGGTGCAGAACCAGGCGATGTTTTGTTCTGTTGTACATAGGGTCGCTACGAGTCAGAGCCAATTTGATGGACAACTAACAATATTTGCTTTAGAAAATAATTTGGCGTACCATTCCTATAGATTTTGAGCTCCCCTGCAATACTGAAGAGGATCCAAGGCACTTACAACTTTTTGGTACTGCATTAAATGAAGTCCCTTTGTATTAATCCTCCCCCCACGTGTCCTAGATCAATGAGAAAAGAAGCCACTTTACTTACTGCAATGAGGTAAGTAATCTGCAGACTGCCCTGGCTGCTGAGAGAAGTCCTCAGGGTACTTTCATCTTGACAGTCAGAAATCTTTCATTAAGGATGAGAGGATTCGGTGATAACAAGATACCCAACTTACCATTTCTTACAACAGGAAAGCTCAGTCTTTAATGAAGGGAGCTAATTGCTCTGGGTTGGAGGGCAGAAGTAGCCTGAGAGAATTGTGAAAGTGTAATGAGTTGTGGGGGAGGTGGTAGGCCAGGATGGGGGAAAGTAGAGAGAAGGATGAGTAAACAAGGCTGAATCACAGATGGCCACACTGAGTATGGAGGGTGCTGGTTAAAGGTGATCATGGGGAGAGTTGCTGGGGGCACTCAAGGCTGTGCCAGCTCTTGAAGGAGCATAGAACACAGCCAGATGGAGACCATGGAAAGCAGACCTACAGGTGGCTGACAGAGCTGTGGGTGTGGTAGATGATGTGAAAGCTGCCACATTGCAGCAACTGATATCCATAGGTGAGCTCCTGAAAGCTTGGGCAGGTTGCATTAATTAAAAACTGGGCAGAACAAAGAGACACAGGTTGGCTCCACCATCAGAAAATTTCAGGGGGGATTCCTGCAGAGTTCCTTCAGAAGATTCCCTTCCATAGCAGCCATCTCAGCTACAGGAGAGGAAGCTTTCAAGCAAGGGAAGGATTTAGGAGGACTCATTACCTTAAACGGACCTTTGATTAAGGAAGCAAGTGGACACATCAACCAGGCTATCATGCTTGCACGAGGAGCCAAGCTCAGGGTGAGCCTAATGTGATGAGATCTAAAGCCAAAACATGTTATTGCACTTAGAGGTCATTCTCAGAAGCAATATTATCAACAAGCATAAGGGCACACATACATAGGCTTTGGAGAGGGATAGAGTAGCCACACTGCCTTAGGGACTGCCTAAAACAAATCCAAGAACTGTCCAGATGAATACTGCCTTCATGCCATAAATACTTATCTTGCATGCCATCTGATTAGTTTAACTTTCTATGTCTTGGAACTTAGGTTCTTCATGCTCTGAAGAGCATCTCCCCTACAGCCTCAAGCCATCGCTGCCTCTTCCACATATGACCCCCTGTGGCTTGCCTTTTGCATAGCCATGGATGCCAACACTCATGGCAAGGTCCAGAGAGACTTTAAAGAAGTGGCAGTCAGCATATTTCAGACTTCTGTCTGCAGTATTACAGGACATTATTTTTTATCTCATCCTGGAGAATCTAGAGCTTTAGTAATAATAAACAACTTGAATATATATGTCACTGAGCAACTACAAAATCTCAAAGCTAATTTGCATGTAAAAAAAATCTCATTACTGCTCTGAATCAGCTCCTTAAGAGCAAGAAAGGTCCATTCACTTCCTTTGTAGTGTGACAAACACACTCAAGATCAATTACAGTGTCAATTGCCCTATCAGGAGGGAAGAATCTAAAAAAGGTGATCTCCTGGAATTTATTCAATGACATAAATAAAGATTAGCTAAAGATCTGACTATATTGAAGTCTTGACAGAAATTAGAACAAAAAGCTTTTGTTTCATAGACACTGTTTAGTCTTTCTAAAGTGGATATACAAATAAAAGCTCTGTGAGATCTAGCCGTCTCCGAAGGCCCTGCTGCCCAGCCCAGCTTGGAGTGTTCTGGCACCCTCCATTCTCACTGGTCAGCGGCTGAGTGATTAATGGTCACCACTGTCCTTTCTCCCTTCACCTTGGTTCCTCCAGCTACAGCAATAGCTCAGTAAGTATTCATTTGTCTCTGCAAGATTAAGTGAAGTGCAGTGGCTTCTCTTCAAAACATGACTTGGTTTTATTTTTCTTCTTAAATTCTCCTTTTCCTTCTCCATGCCCCACAGGATATTGTGCAGACCTCTCTCTGAGGTCTGGAAAATCTGCGTTGCTCCACTGAGCTGTGTTATGACACTTTGAGTCTCGCCATTAAGCCAATATTTAGAAGTGCAATTTAAAAATGGCAGTAGTTCAAGTCTTCTTGTCAGGTAGATGAAGCAGCCAACTGAAAAACTGATCAGTGGCGAGGAGTTCACAGTGTCCCACCTCAAGTCTTCAGAGATTTATTATTGTAAACAGACTCTTTAGCATCCCACCCAATGGTGCTATGGAGCTGTGCAGGGAGAAATGTACCTCAGGAAATGATCCCAGGCCCTAATCAAATATTCAGGGCAGAAGTTCCCCCTACCCTGCAACAACAACAACAAAAAAAGCCAGGAACTATACCACCATGGCCCAAGAGTATTCTGCAAAGGACAAGCTAAATATGTGTTGTTCACTACCTTTACACTCCTATCCTATCCCTCTAGTTTGAGGGCAAGGAAATTTTATTAAGGTAGAAAAGGAAGAGACTTAGACGTAATTCACAGGGCAGAGCAACCCAGAGCACAGGAAGGAGGAGAAATTTGCGAGTATGGAGAATAAGTAAGACATCCTGTGGAAACAGAGTTTGAGCGCCCTGGACCACCAGTGCTAGTGTACACAGTAGCAGCAGATTTTGTTTATTCTTGTGGCTGTCGTAAAATTTTACAAAGGGATCGATAATAGCAACCTTTTAGGAGTCTGTGGGTAAAACTCCTTGGAGTTCTATATCTCTTTTCATGTGTTTTCAGTGTTAACTCCCTACAGCCTTGCATTCAGGAGGACTTAAGGGCAACCACTCTCATATCCCTGGGATGCGGTTAGGTATGGGTCTAGACTCTCCCTGTTCGTGCAGGTGTTCTGACGAACGAGGCACCTTCTATGTGGAGAAAGACACATTTTTACCTGGCTTCCACTCTCCCACTTTCCAGAGGTGGACAGGGTGAGGAGCTAATAGGAAGGCGTCTGACCCAGTTCCTCCCAGGTTTTGATTGTGATAATCAAGTTGACTTCACTTGGATGAGTAAAGCGGCATGTATTGACTGTTGGGCAAGGATTGTGGATCATCCACAGCCACTTCCCCTTTCCTGCTGTAGTGGATTCTGGACCACTTTTGGTTAGGCTGAACTTAGATGCATTCAGACACATGGGTAATTAAGAGCCCAGCATCGGCTGTACAAATGTGTGAGTTAGCATGTACAACTAAGTTCATAACATCAAACATCTGGATAAAAACTGAATTTTTTTTTTCATGCAGGTACTTGACATTGCAAAGTCAAAGGATATGGGTTTTCACTAAATTTTCCACTAATGTTATCAATTTGACATTAAACTTTGAGATTTATATAATTTTAGAACTAGAAGAGGCTTTAATCAGTATGTAGTTTGATGGTTCCTGCACTTGTAAGTCAAGAACCCCTTTGAGAAACTGATCAGAGCTACTCATCCCCTTTCCAGAAGGAAAACACAATTTTGTGCCCAGGGCTGCCAAGTGGCCTTTGACATGGCAACACATTTATATCCATGATATCTAATTGATTTGAGCTTTTTATGATAGAAACATGTGTTAAAAACTTTGACTTACCAAAGTACCAAATTAAATCCAAGCTCACATAGCTAATGTTGCCTGGCAACGGTAGGCCTGGGTCAAAATTCTCTAAGACTCTTTGAGTGGAATTCACATTGCATCATTTCCTGTGTCTGTAAGTCAGTGACTCCACCTTTGGCAAGGTCTGCATCACTGATGCTGTCTGTCTGTGTCAGCAAGAAAATGGTTACAGATTCACATTTCAAGCATGAGGTTGTCTGAAAGAAGTGACTTTCGGTGCAGGATTTCCAGGCCTTGACCTGGTTCTGCCTGCAGAGAATCGAGGAGGTGTTGCCACTCTGGGCTGTTGCTGCAGAAGCAATTTCTCCAGCGTTAGAAACTTTCATAGCTGTCCAGCCACATCCAGTCTCCTTTTGCAGGAAGATATCTCGGCCAAAAGAACTCAGAGTTTTTCAACAGTGTCCATTATGATGATTGGAGAGCCTTAAAGAGGAAGATCAGCTCTATTTATGGCCTGTAAGCCAAGCCAGGAATGAACCTCCAAGCTTCATAAATCATGGCCAGACCATTTCTTCACAGAATATTTTTAGAAGGTGGTGACTCAAGGCCCTGATAGACTCTCGGGAGACAATGATGAGCAAAAACACCCTACTTTCTCCTCCCCTTGCTTCCCCCCAAACACCTTAGAACTTACCATCCAGTCAGGGTTATCCAAATAAAAGTAAAGGTCCAATTGTGAAAATTACAATAATGGAAAGTATATTGTACTATATAACTCATCTATTAAGAGACCTGGTTTAATCTGAGAGGTTTGATAAACATTTCCCTGAGAAAGTGACAGGAGTTAACATCTGAGAGGACGGGTAAGGTGGGTGAGTGGCAGCAGGGGTGTTGCAGAAAGGAGCCTCAAGACTGAGGGAACAGCATGTGCTAAGGTCCTGGATTGGGAGAAAAGATAGCAGGTTCAAGGTCAGGCTCTGTGGGCAAAGTTAAATATTAATTTTTATCCTGAGAGCAATGAGAAGTTATTGGAAAGTTTCAAGAAGGAAGATGACAGTATCAAACTTGCATTTTGAAAAGATTATTCCGTCTGCAACAGGGAGAGTGGAATGTAAGCATCCAGAATGGACGGGTGTGGATGGCCAGTCAGGAATTGCTGCAGTAACCTAGGTAAGAGGAAGGGATAGCCTGGACTAGGGTAGGAGACATGGTGAGAAATGGATGGATTGGACATATTTAGAAATTACAATTGTCATGACCTGGTGATGGATTGGATTTGGGAACAAGGGAGCAGTGACAGGCATAGCATTCAGTTTCTGGCTTACCATGTCTTTACCCAAAGAATGCAACCTTCCACATTTGTTTGCCAACCTTTCCCTCTCCCAGCGAGGTATTTTTTAAGTGTTATGCTCATTTATTTATTTATTTACAGCAACATGTAAGGAAAAAAAATTGGCATAGTGGCAATTACAAAAATACCTAGTGACAGGAAGAAGTGGCTGGCAAACAACTGTAGAAGGCATGCATTATTTGCATAAAATATAGTATAGAACTGTATGGATGATGGGTCTTCGCCTAAGGTGGGAAAACTGAAGGAGAAGAGGTTTTGGAATATTGCCTCTCAGTTGGGTTTGAGAAAGTCAATTCAGCAGCTTTGGCACCCAGAGAAGAGAACTGGAGATATAAATATGTGATTCATGAACTGTAAGTGGTCATTGAAGCTGTGGGTATAGAGAAGATGGCCTAGGGAGAGAGCATATAGAGAAAACAGAAGAGGCTCCTGGGACACAGCCTTGGGGAAATCTAATCTTTAAGGGCCAGATGGAGGAGAATGTGCCTGCAAAGGAAACCAAGACAGAGTGGATTGAGAAGTGGGAGAAAAAACAGAATTGTGAAGTATAATAGAGGAAAGTGCCATTGCACCATAAAAGCATCTAATAAGGGTCCAAGAGCATAGGAAAGGTTTCACTGAAAAGTGACAGCTGAAATCTACTGACACACACTTTTTACAGAGACCAAAATAATAAAATAGTCCCAAGAAAGAAGTGGTCATCATTAGTGCTTAATGTTGCTCCACATTATGAGAACTGCAAAGAGGTCATCCGGACTATTAACTGGGACATCACTGGCAAGCTCTGAACTTTGTTCCCTTTTTGAGCATTTTCCAACTTAGTCTAGAGAAGGGTCCATAATCATAAGCATGGGCCATCCTTTAATTTCTAACTATAACAAGGGAGTCTTGACCGTAATAATGATGAGGATGATTGCATACATTATCTAACATTGGTTTTGAAGAAAACCATACATAAATAATAAAATTTGCTGTAATTTTTCCTCAAAAGACAAATTTTAAATAAACAGAAGGAAGATTATGGAGGGAAAAACCTTTTTGTGTGCACCTAGTTAGTAAATCCCCTAAATCCCGTTAACCCTAACCAGTTACCATCCAGTTGACAACAACTCATGATGGCACCATGTGTGTGAGAGTAGATCTGTGATCCATGGGGTTTTCGTCTTCTCCTTTTTTTTCACATTTTCCATTCTATTTATTTTTCTTTCTCTATTCTTTTTGTGCTTTAGGTGAAAGTTTACAGAGCAAAGTCTGGTGTTTTTATGAGTTTGAATTTTGATTAACCTTTTTTGTTTCTCTGTCTGGGACCCTCTATTTTGATTCCTGTCAGAGTAGTCAGTAGTGGTAGCCATCTAGTTGTTCTGGACTCAGGCTGTGGTAGTTGTGGCCCATTAGTCCTTTAGACTAATCTTTCCTTTGTCTTTGGTTTTCTTCATACTCCTTTGCTCCAGATGTGGTGGGACCAATAGCTGTATCTTAGATGGCCTCTCACAAGCTTTTAAGACCCCAGGCACTACTCACCAAAGTAGGTTGTAAAAATGACTCGGGGGCAGTGTCTGACCTCCTCTAGCTTCCAAGGGGGAGGGAGAATCAAAATCAATAGCCTGACACTGATTCCTGTGAAGCAGAGGTCAGACATGCCTCCTGTCTCTGCCATCTTTACAAATTCTGACACCAACTATCCGTCCCAAGGTACCCTCAACTTCTCTGCTGGGTTTGATAATTCATTGTTATAGGCCCCACAACTCACAGACTATACTTACGATTATGGGGTTTATTAGGGAAGTAACAGGCTCAGGAACACTCAAGAATACAGTTTTTCCAGCAGGACAGCCTATTCCCAGCTGTGCCCACAGGGACATCTCTCCCTGACCCTCAGTCTCTGCCCAAAGGCACTCAGCTTTCTTGCTCCATGGGCCCAGAAGCCCACAGCGGCTGCAGGTCTCTCTTGCTGATCTCTCCATCCTTGGTGGTGGTGGGATGCTCTCCCTCACACCTCTGGGGTGACTCATTTCAAGCCCAGAGGGATGGCAAAACTGAGCAATCCCTTTGGTGAGTTACAGTTACCCTCTTACACAGTCCTACCCAATCACTTGGGTGGGAGTTACAAGACTATGGCTAGAAAGGCCACACAAAAGTGATCTATGGCACTGCAGATGTAGAACATTTTCTTTATAAACTATGTTATGGCAATTAACCTAGATGTCCCCCGAGACCATGGTCCCCAGCCATCAGCCCAGTAATTGGGTCCCTCAGGGAACCTGGATATGTCTATGAAGCCTTGGTCAAGTGGTGCTGACTTTCCCAGTATAGTGTACTGTCTTGCCCCTTTACTAAAGTTACCACTCATCTATTGTCTAGTTAATGTTTTTCCCTCTTCACCCCTCCCCTCTCTTGTAACCATCAAAGATTATTTCTTTCTGTGTGTAAACCTTTTCATGAGTTTTATTAACAGTGGTCTCATCCAATATTTGCCCGTTTGCGCTTGATTTATTTCACTCAGCATAATGCCCTCCAGATTCACCCAAGTTGTGATAAGTTTTGCAGATTCCTCATGGTTCTTTATCATTGCATAGTATTCCATTGTGTGTATGTACTGTAGTTTATCCATTCCTGTCCTGATGGACACCTAGGTTGTCTCCATCTTTTTGCTATTGTGAATAATGCTACAATGAACATGTTGTTGTTAGGTGCCATCAAGTCAGTTCTGACTCATAGAGACCCTATGCACAACACAAAAAAACACTGCCCAGTACTGAGCCATCCTCACAATCGTTGTTATGCTTGAGCTTATTGTTGTAGCCACCATGTCAATCCACCTCATTAAGGGTCTTCCTCTTTTCCGCTGACCCTGTACTCTGCCAAGCGTGATGTCCTTCTCCAGGGACTGATCCCTCCTGAGAACATGTCCAAAGTATGTAAGACGCAGTCTCGCCATACTTGCTTTTAAAGAGCATTCTGGTTGTACTTCTTCTAAGACATATTTGTTCGTTCTTTTGGCCATATATGGTATATCCAATATTCTTCCCCAACACCACAATTCAAAGGCGTCAATTCTTCTTCAGTCTTCCTTATTCACTGTCCAGCTTTCACATACATATGATGTGATTGAAAATACCATGGCTTGGGTCAGGCGCACCTTAGTCTTCAGGGTGACGTCTTTGCTCTTCAACACTTTAAAGAGGTCCTTTGCAGCAGATTTGCCCAATGCAATGTGTCTTTTGATTTCTTGACTGCTGCTTCCATGGCGGTTGATTGTCGATCCAAGTAAAATGAAATCCTCGACAACTTCAGTCTTTTCTCCGTTTATCATGATGTTGATCATTGGTCCAGGCGTGAGGAATTTTGTTTTCTTTATGTTGAGGTGCAATCCATACTGAAGACTGTGGTCTTTGATCTTCATTAGTAAGTGCTTCAAGCCCTTTTCACTTTCAGCGAGCAAGGTTGTGTCATCTGCATAATGCAGGTTGTTAATGAGTCTTCCTCCAATCCTGATGCCCCGTTCTTCTTCATATAGTCCAAATTCTCATATTATTTGCTCAGCATACAGATTAAATAGGTATGGTGAAAGAATACAACCCTGACATACACCTTTCCTGACTTTAAACCAATCAGTATTCCCTTGTTCTGTCTGAACAACTGCCTCATGATCTATGTAAAGGTTCCCCATGAGCACAATTAAGTGTTCTGGAATTCCCATTCTTCACAATGTTATCCATAATTTGTTATGATCCACATAGTCGAATGCCTTTGCATAGTCAATAAAACACAGGTAAACATCCTTCTGGTATTCTCTGATTTCAGCCAGGATCCATCTGACATCAGCAATGACATCCCTGGTTCCATGTCCTCTTCTGAAACTGGCTTCAATTACTGGCAGTTCCCTGTCAATATACTGCTACAGTCGTTTCTGAATGATCTTCAGCAAAATTTTGCTTGCATGTGATATTGTTCTATAATTTATTAATTCAGTTGGATCACCTTTCTTGGGAATAGGCATAAATATGGATCTCTTCCAGTCAGTTGGCTAGGAAGCTGTCTCCATATTTCTTGGCATACATGAGTGAGCACCTCCAGCACTGCATCTACCAGTTTGTCATACTGTGGGAGCTTGCATGTTGCTGTGATGCTGGAAGCTATGCCATTGGTATTCAGATACTAGCAGGGTCACCCATGGAGGACAGGTTTCAGCTGAGTTTCCAGACTAAGACAAACTAGAAAGAAGGACCCAGCAGTCTACTTCTGAAAAGCATTAGCCAATGAAAACCTTATGAATAGCAGCAGAACATTGTCTGATACAGTGCTGGAAGATCAGCCCCCCCAGGTTGAAAGGCACTCAACATATGGCTGGGGAAGAGCTGCCTCCTCAAAGTAGAGTTGACCTTAATGATGTGGATGGAGTAAAGCTTTTGAGATTTTCATTCGCGGATGTGACATGACTCAAAATGAGGACAAACAGCTGCAAACATCCATTAACAATTGGAACATGGAATGTATGAAGTATGAATCTAGGAAAATTGGAAATCATCAAAAATGAAATGGAGCGCATAAACATTGATATCCTAGGCATTAGTGAGCTGAAATGGACTGGTATTGACCATTTTGAATCGGACAATCATATAGTCTACTATGCTGGGAATGACAGCTTGAAAAGGAATGGTTTTGCATTGATCGTCAAAAAGAACGTTTCAAGATCTATCCTGAAATACAACGCTGTCAGTGACAGGATAATATCCATATGCCCACAAGGAAGACCAGTTAATACAACTATTATTCAAATTTACGTACGAACCACTAGGGCCAAAGATGAAGAAATAGAAGATTTTTACCAGCTGCTGCAGTCTGAAATTGATTGAACACGCAATCAAGAGGCATTGATAATTACTGGCGATTGGAATACGAAAGTTGGAAACAAAGAAGAAGGATCAGAAGTTAGAAAATAGGGCCTTGGTGATAGAAAAAATGCTGGAGATCGAATGATAGGATTTTGCAAGACTAACGACTTCTTCATTGCAAATACCTTCTTTCACCAACATAAACGGCTACTATACACATGGACCTCACCAGATGGAACACATAGAAATCAAACTGACTACATCTGTGGAAAGAGACGATGGAAAAGCTCAATATCATTAGTCAGAACAAGGCCAGGGGCTGACCATGGAACAGACCATCAATTGCTCATATGCAAGTTCAAGCTGAAACTGAAGAAAATCGGAGCAAGTCCATGAGAGCCAAAATATGACCTTGAGTACATCCCACCTGAATTTAGAGACCATCTGAAGAATAGATTTGATGCATTGAACACTAGTGACTGAAGACCAGACGAGTTGTGGAATGACATCAAGGACCTCATCCATGAAGAAAACAAGAGGAATTCCCATTCTTCACAATGTTATCCATAATTTGTTATGATCCACACAATCAAATATCTTTGCATAGTCGATAAAACACAGATAAACATCCTTCTGGTATTCTCTGCTTTCAGCCAGGATCCATCTGACATCAACAATGATATCCCTGGTTCTACATCCTCTTCTGAATTCGTCCTGAATTTCTGGTAGTTCCCTGTAGATATACTACTGCAGCCGCTTTTGAATGATCTTCAGCAAAATTTGCTTGCTTGTGATATTAATGACATTGTTTGATAATTGCTGCATTTGGTTGGATCACCTTTCTTGGGAATAGGCATCAATATGGATCTCTTCCAATTGGTTAGCCAGGATTCTATCTTCTATATTTCTTTGCATAGATGAGCGAGCACTTCCAGTACTTCATCTGTTTGTTGAAACATCTCAAGTGATATTCTGTCAATTCCTGGAGCCTTGTTTTTCGCCAATGCCTTCAGTGCAGCTTGGACTTTTTCTTTTGGTACTGTCGGATCCTGATTATATGCTACCTCTTGAAATGGTTGAATGTCAACTAATTCTTTTTGGCATAATAACTCTATGTATTTCTTCCATCTTCTTCTTCTTTTTTTTTAAATAATTTTTATTGTGCTTTAAGTGAAAGTTTACAAATCAAGTCAGTCTCTCACACAAAAACCCATATACACCTTGCTACACACTCCCAATTACTCTCCCCCTAAAGAAACAGCCCACTTTCTCCCTCGACTCTCTCTTTTGGTGTCCATTTCACCAGCTTCTAACACCCTCCACCCTCTCATCTCCCCTCCAGGCAGGAGATGCCAACATAGTCTCAAGTGTCCACCTGATCCAAGAAGCTCATTCCTCACCGGCATCCCTCTCCAACTTATTGTCCAGTACAGTCCATGTCTGAAGAGTTGGCTTCGGGGATGGTTCCTGTCCTGGGCCAACAGAAGGTCTGGGGGCCATGACCACCGGGGTCCTTCTAGTCTCAGTCAGACCATTAAGTCTGGTCTTATGAGAATTTGGGGTCTGCATCCCACTGCTCTCCTGCTCCCTCAGGGGTTCTCTGTTGTGTTCCCTGTCAGGGCAGTCATCGGTTGTAGCCAGGCACCATCTAGTTCTTCCGGTCTCCGGATGATGTAGTCACTGGTTCACGTGGCCCTTTCTGTCTCTTGGGCTCATAATTGCCTTGTGTCCTTGGTGTTCTTCATTCTCTTTGACCCAGGTGGGTTGAGACCAATTGATGCACCTTAGATGGCTGCTTGCTAGCATTTAAGACCCCAGACGCCACTGTTCAAAGTGGGTTGCAGAATGTTTTGTTAATAGATTTTATTATGCCAATTGACTTAGATGTCCCCTGAAACCATGGTCCCCAGACCCCTGCCCCTACTACGCTGGCCTTTGAAGCATTCTTTATTCAGGAAACTTCTTTGCTTTTGGTTTAGTCCAATTGTGCTGACCTCCTCTGTAGTGTGTGCTGTCTTTCCCTTCACCTAAAGTAGTTCTTGTCTACTATCTAATTATCTAATTAGTGAATACCCCTCTTGCACCCTCCTTCCCTCCCCCCTCTTGTAACCAAGAAAGAATGTTTTCTTCTCAGTTTAAACTATTTCTCAAGTTCTTATAATAGTGGTCCTATACAATATTTGTCCTTTTGCAACTGACTAATTTAACTCAGCATAATGCCTTCCAGGTTCCTCCATGTTACAAAATGTTTCACAGATTCCTCACTGTTCTTTATCGATGCATAGTATTCCATTGTGTTAATATACCATAATTTATTTATCCATTAATCCGTTGATGGGCACCTTGGTTGCTTCCATCTTTTTGCTATTGTAAACAGTGCTGCAATAAACATGGGTGTGCATATATGTGTTCGTGTAAAGGTTCTTATTCCTCTAGGATATATTCCAAGGAGTGGGATTGCTGGTTAGAGCTGTTATCAGGTATATCAGTCTAGGAGTCCATTCATTTTTCTTGTATCAATTCAGGTCAGGTTTCCAGGTAGCTGATATCAAGTGTGTGGTACAGGGTCTGTCCTACAGTCTTAGAAGGGGCAGGGTCATGCTCTGAACAAGGCATGGGGCTGAGAACCGACCCCCAAGTGTCTCTGAGGAAAACCGGTCTCTGTTTCCTAGAGTGTGCTGGGGGGTGGGTTCTGCAGAGGGACCATGGGCACTCAAAGTTTTTGGTTGTAAGGACTGGGAGGTACCAGTTATCACTGGACCTCTGTTGCGGGTGGCTGGGTGACCTGAGTGGAGCTACCAGTCCTTAGGTCCCTGATGCAGGTAGGTGAGGACCTTGTTTGATAGGCAAAGCAATGTCAAATGTCAAACACCCACCTCTCCACCACACAGCTAAAATGGTTGGAGTTTGCCAACAAGGGCCTATTCTCCTGAAATAGGCCCACACAGGTCCATGCAGGAGGAAAAGGTGCTCAAGGTCCATGGACAGTTTATGCCTGGACAGGAGCCACTTCTGTCCTGAGCTCCCCCCATTAATGGAGCTAGCAAATTATTTTTTCCCCCCAGTTGCAATTTTTTTCCTTCCCCAAGGCCAGGAGGACGGCTCCAGGTGTTCACCAGGGTCTATCTCAGGCCTAGGGATTCAGTCGCTGAAGCTGTTGGGAGTGGCGAGGGGCACGGTAAAATATACGCAAGTACTTAGCTTTTGCCGAGAACGTGCCGTTCTCCTCAGGTTCTGGAGGTGTCATTGGGCCGTGTGGCTGGCTGCTTCTCCATGAGGAAACTGCGGCCCAACGCTAGTACCAGCCCGCCACTGCTGCCACCGCTGCCACGGCTCTGGGAATGGCGCCTGAGGGTTCCCGGTGATTCAGGTCTGGTAACTCCTCTCCACTTCTGAAAGGCCTCTTCCTCCCCCTGCCCCTCAGTTTGTTGTCTAAGCTTGCCTTTGATGCTCAAGGCTCCCAGCTTGTCACAAATATACTGGTTTCACTTGTTTCTTCTGGTCTTTGTTGTAAAGCGGGCTCGACAAAAGAGTCTGTCTATTCCACAATCTTGGCTCCACCCCCCCTTCCATTTTCTTTTGTTGCCTCATGTGTCATTTAACATTTTCCCCGTAGAACCCTTCACTATTGCAACTGGAGGCTTGAATTTTTTCTTCAGTTCTTTCAGCTCGAGATGTGCTAAGAGTGTTCTTCCCTTTTTGGTTTTCTATCTCTAGCTCTTTGCATGTGTCATTATAATACTTTGTCTTCTTGAGGTGCCCTTTGATCTTCTGTTCAGTTCTTTTACTTCATCAATTCTTCCTTTTGCTTTAGCTGCTTGATGTTCAAGAGCAAGTTTCAGAGTCTCCTCTGACATCCATTTTTGTCTTTTCTTTCTTTCCTGTCTTTTTAATAACCTCTTGCTTTCTTCATGTGGGATGTCCTTGATGTCATTCCACAACTCATCTGGTCTTTGGTCATTAACGTTCAACGTGTCAAATCTATTCTTGAGATGGTCTCTAAATTCAGGTGGGATATACTCAAGGTTGTCCTTTGGCTCTCATGGACTTGTTCTGATTTTCTTCAATTTCATATTCTTGAACTTACACATGAGCAATTGATGGTCTGTTCCCCAGTCAGCCCCTGGCCTTGTTCTGACTGATGATATTGAGCTTTTCCATCGTCTCTTTCCACAGATGTAGTCGATTTGATTCCTGTTCATTCCATCTGGCGAGGTCCATGTGTATACTCACCGTTTATGTTGGTGAAAAAAGGTATTTGCAATGAGGAAGTCATTGGTCTTGAAAAATTCTATCATGCAATTTCCAGCATCATTTCTATCATGAAGGCCATATTTTCCAACTACTGATCCTTTTTCTTTGTTTCCGACCAGTAATTATCGATGCATACTGATTGCATGTAAGATCAATTTCAGACTGTAGTAGCTGGTAAAATCTTCAATTTCTTCATCTGTGGTCTTAGTGGTTGGTGGGTAAATTTGAACAATAGTTATATTAACTGGTCTTCCTTGTAGGTGTATGGATATATATCCTATCACTGACAACGTTGTACTTCAGGATAGATCTTGAAATGTTCTTTTTGATGATGAATACAATGCCATTCCTCTTCAAGTTGTCATTCAAGCCATAGTGAACCATACATTTGCCTGATTCAAAATGGCCAATACCAGTCCATTTCAACTCACTAATGCCTAGGATGTTGATGTTTACGTGTTCCATTTCATTTTTGATGATTTCCAATTTTTCTAGATCCATACTTTGTACATTCCAGATTCTGATTATTAATGGATGTTTGCAGCTGTTTCTTCTCATTTTGAGTCATGCCATGTCAGCAAATGAAGGTCCCAAAAGCTTGACTTCATCCATGTCATTAAGGACAACTCTACTTTGAGGAAGCAGCTCTTCCCCAGTCATCTTTTGAGTGCCTTCGAACCTAGGGGGCTCATATTCACCAACTATATCAGACAATGTTCTGCTGCTATTCATAAAGTTTTCATTGGCTAATTCTTTTCAGAAGTGGACTGCTGGGCCCTTCCTAGTCTGTCTGAGTCTGGAAGCTCAGCTGAAACCTGTCTGCCATGGGTGACCCTGCTGGGATCTGAATACAGGTGGCATAGCTTCCAGCATCACAGCAACACACAAGCCCCCACAGTATGATAAAGTAACACACATATTAGTTATACTTTTATAAATATATGTATGTGATGTGGAAGGATATATATTGAGGTTATATAACCAATACTTAGGAGTGGATATACAGTGTATATGTCCATTATATATATCATATATATATATAAACAATATACATATATATTGTTTACATATGTATATATTGGATATATATATATATAAAACCCACCCAAACCCATTGTTATTGAGTCGATTCTGACTCATAGCAACTGTATAGGACAGAACAGAACTGCTCCATAGGGTTTCCAAGGAGGTCCTGGTGGATTTGAACTGCTGTCTTAACCACTATGCTACCAGACTTTCCATATATATATATATATATATATATGTATATGTATATGTATATAGTTTATATAGATATACGATGTGGAAGGATATATAAACAATAGTTGCCACTAGGTGGAATTATTAAAAAAAAATTGTAAGGGTTCATTATATATTTGTTTGCTTGTGTATAATTTCTGACTTTTTTCATAGCAAAAATGCATGGATTTTACAGAAAGAAAAGTAATTCAACTGCTTTCTAACATTGTTAGCCAACCTTTGGAAACTGGCTGAAAATGAATTAGGATAAACACAAAGAAGTGAAAGGGGTGAGTAACAGGAGACAAACTAACCAGAAAAATAGTTTTAACACCAGAAATCAGTGAATATTCATTCTAAGCCAAATTATTGCTTTAACCAAATTGGTGTTTTAATCAAATTATTTTTAGCCACATTACTTTTGTCCAAATTTATTTCAACTGTACTGCATCTTGCTCTATTTATTTTTGGGCCAGCCACTTGGCTTACATGGGTCAACAATGAGGAATTCCCTGACACTCATTGGGAGACCTGCAGAGGGTTTCAAACATTCGTCTGCTCTCAGCTTGCCAGCCGTGCCTCAGGGAATCATGTGTCCTTTTGGGAGTAGGATAACCCTAAAAAAAGAAAATTAGGAATCAACTGGCTATACTTTCCATGGATGTGTCCATTCAATGAATATTTTATTGGGCAGCCCGTGTGCCAGGCACTGGACCAGACTAAATATGCTATAGTTCTGTCACCAAGAAGCTTTAAGTCTTGTGATGGAGCCAGGCATGTAATTACATAACAGCATGACATGTGCAGTGAGGACCAACTTCCAGGCTTTAGTACATCTCCTTGCAGCTATGTTGAAGCTGTCTTTTTCTAAAATAAGATAATTGCTTCATCAGGAGTGGGTAGAGTGGAAAATAAAACTTGTCATTTGATCCTTTAATGTTGATGGGAGGGGAGAAAAATGGAAGAAAATAGAAAGGAAGGGAGGGAGAGAGGAAGCGAGGTAAGAGGGAAGAACTAGAGCAAGGGAAGAAGAAATGTGAAAAAGAGAAGGAAGAAAGGAAATGTAAAGGATACAATGCTCGTTAGGGTAAGTGGTCAAATGTGCCAGAAGCAAGGCTCTGTGTTACTGCAAGTCAGACCAAGAGGACTATATTTCCAGGGCTCCTGTTCCTGCCACTGGGATAGCTCGTGAAGTGCCAGAGGTGCGTCTTCAGGGTGCTTAGCCTTCCTCCTCCCCTTGGTGCCTTGCTGTGCTCTCCTGGTCTGTCCTCCTAAGCCGCATCCCAGTCTCAAATCTTGTGATCCTCTTCTGACCCACCGATGAAATAACTTATTTTCCATTTCCTCAGTGCCCCCTAACTCTAGCTGATCTGATCAAGAGATCGCAAGTAAGGCTAATGATGTGGAATCTCAGTTCAGATACTACATTTTAACAGTCCTCAGCGCCTTCAGATTTAAAGGAACTGCTAATATGAGAACAAACCTGTCTTGGAAGAAGTACAACCAGAATATTCCTTGGAAGCAAGGATAGTGAGACTGCATCTCACATACTTTGGACATGTTATCAGGAGGGATCAGTCCCTGGAGAAAGACATCATGCTTGGTAAAGTAGAGGGTCAGGGAAAAAGAGCAAGACCCTCAATGAGACGGATCGACACAGTGGCTGCAACAATGGGCTCAAGCATAGCAACAATTGTGAGGGTGGTGTAGTGTTTTGTTCTGTCTTGCATGGGATCTCTATGAATCAGAACCAATTCCACAGCACCTAACAAGAACAACACTAATATGAGAATTTCAGCCTTCAGGTTAGGACCTAATTAGGAAGAAATTTTTGTTCTCTGCCAGCTCAACTGCCATCCACAGAGCCCAGGGACCTCTCTCTGGGCTGATTTTGGGGTTCCAGGCATTCTTCCAGTGAGCTTGTTGGAGGTCAAGGTTAACCCCCCACTGGGCAGACACAGGTGTGGGAATGCTCAGGGCTCTGTGAGGGAGGAGTGAGGGGCCACCATGCCCACTTGTTTTCTGCATTAGCCCCAGCACCCAGCCTTGACCTTCCAGCTCCTTGTGGCTTCTTCATTGACAACCCACTTCCTGTGGGATCTCCCAAGATCCCCAGGGAAAAGGCTGTGCTGTCCCTACCGACTGCCCCAGTCTCAGATCTTCAGGACAGTGTGGGTAGAGAGGTCTTCCCTGGGCTCACCAGACATTCTGTATCAGGTAGAGTTTCCACTGCAAGTACACGCTCCTGGGAATATTCTCTGGTGACCCTCTTTCCTCCCCACAAGGCCCACCCTTCTTGCCCTTTAACAGAAAATTTACTTTTTACATCTGTCCTTGTTTCTCCGTCTTTAGGAGTGATTCTCAACATTGGGTTCATGTAAGAATCACCCAAGGCCACTTTCAAATACACCAGTGCCCAGACTATACCCTCGGAGGTTCTGATTTTAATTGGTTTGGGGTGAGGGCCCTTCCTCAGTGGTTTTAAAGCTTTCCCGGTTGATTCTAATCTGCATACAAGGCTGAGAACCACAGCTAAAGACACTTTGCAGCTCACCTGGTGCATTCAACCTAAGGTACCTGCCTCGGGCTCCTCTCACGATCCCAAGGCACAGTCCCCATTCCCTAATATTCCATTTTCTACTCTAACTGTCATGGAAATCTTCTTCCCTTCATTCTCTCCCCTGGCCCCATGATGGTTGGAACCACCCTAGTGCCGCTCTGTGACCTGCATGGGTATATTTGAGACCCAGACACCTTGGCCAGCTCTGAGGCAACAGGAAAAGGAAAATAAATTGGTAGTTTGAGCAACTAAAGTGAACAAAGCACTTCACATACATGATTTCATTCAATCCTCAGAAGACTCATAAGAAACTATGCCTGTAATCCTCACTTTACAAGTGAGGAAATTGAAGTTCAGAGACCCTCCAGCCAGGAAGGAAGCAAGCTGGGCCTCCATCCATGCTTTCTGACTCCAAATCCCATTCAAGGTCCCCTGTTCTGGGACCTGAACTAGGGCTCAAGCCTGGGTTGGCTTTGATTTGCTGGGGCAGGGGTCTTCCCAGTCCATCCCCAGGAGTGGCAGGAGCAGAGGTAGGCATCCTGACAAAGTGAAGAAAGGGGCCTGAAAGTAATACTTCTTGTGTTAAATTAGTCCTCAGAAGAGAATGCCAGAGTCTGGCTCTTGGTGGCTGAGGGCAGTCCTGAACCCTTTCTCTGTTGTCCGGTGTCTTCCTTGGCCTCTGACACATTCTTCCTCAATGCCAAACACTCCTGCAGCAAAGAAAGTCGGGTAGTGGGCAGGCAGGCTCAGCTGGTTTCCTCCCTGCCTTACTCAGCTAGGTCTGTGGCACGTTTCTAGTAGCGGACATTGCTCACCACTTGTAAAGAGTACAGTCCCTGGCCCTGGGCCAGAGGTGTTTCCTGATTTAAAGCTAACCAGCAGATACCAATATAAGACCCCACCTTTGGCCTCATTGCACCTTGCAGTGGGTTCCCACCCACCTTCCTACAGACTAGATAAGGCACTCCCACTTTCACTCACTTTCCTATTAGTCACTTTTTATGCCCAGTCAGTCATTTTCAGCTTTTTCCGAATCATCTCTAATGGATGAGTTGCTTTGTACCTAATTTTCTTGCTCTCCACCCCTGCATACAAGGCCAGTCTTCAGCAGCATCCACTGCTCAGGCCCAAGCCCACTGCCCTCCTCCCACCAGCAGAAGAGAATCACCTCCAAAGGTCTGCAAGCTTGTGGGCCAGGCCGACCCTGGGGAAAGGGCCTCTGTGATCAAAGGCCGCGCGCTCCCTGAGGACTTGTTCCCACAAGCTCCTGTGCTCCAGATGTATTTTCCTGGAAAAGGTTACATGTTTCTAAGAGAGTTAATTGGCTTAGCTGTTTTAATAAGCTCTCTTGAGACATGGATTCAACAGTTGCACACCTGTCTCACATCAGATAAAATGCAGCTCACAAGGGTTATTGTTACAAGATGTGTCAAAATCGGTAAGCGGGAGCTATGCTTGGAAGGCAAGAACTGTGCCTTAGGAAGTTTGGAAAAATATGATTTTTACTGGCTTGACTTGGTGATCCTCCAGGAGAGCTGCCAGGAAGCAAGGCTCTTTGGGAAAGTAGGGCGCACATTGGAAAAGTACCAGAGCTAGGAGATCTGATGGCCAGCACGGAGACCTTCGGACATTCACTTTACCCAGCTGAGGCCTCCGTTTGCTCAGCTGTAAAATAAAGGCATTTGAAGGAAGATAGCTGTGTGTTAATTGCACAAAGATGTCATATCTATGAAAGCATCATTTACATTGTAGGCATCACAGAATTTATACATCTATTGTGGCAAACTTTTTGCCTATGGCGATGAAGTGTTCATGTGGCAAAATAGGCATATTAAAATAATTTTCTGATGGATGGAAGATAAATGTTCTGAAGAAGTATCTTTTTAAAATTTGCACAAAGGTACATGTGGGTTAGTGGTGGGCCTCATTGGTTGGCCCTTAAGTTTCCTTTAACTCTGTATTTTATATGCAGGATACATTTATTAAGTTGTAGAAGGAGACACTTACCCAGCCTGAGGTGGAAATACCAGCAGGAAGGCAGACTCTAGGCAGAGATAAGACTAAGTCCTGAAAATGAACCCCAATTAAGGGCAATTTCCTTCAAATTCTCCCTGGGACTGATGAGGAAACAAGGTGGAATAAAGCCAAACATGTCCTCAAAGTTTTTGTGAAGCCAAATTCTTACTCCAGTGATCCTAGTTGATCTTTGAAACCGTAAAACTGAGGCCACTAACTTTGTTGTTCCCTTCCCCACAGAGTCCTGTGACAGAGACTCAGAAACCCCTGCTCTCCCCAGTGATGTTGGGGTGATGTGTAATGACCTCAGTTGGTCAGATCCCATGCTCCCTGTGAAGCCATGAAAATGGCTTGAGGCAGCAGCCTATGAGGTTGAACAACTCGCCCACAGATTGCAGTCAAGCCAGGAAAGGGGTCCCTAGACTCCTGATTAGAGAACTATTTCATGGGTTCCACATAACACACCCCCTGCCAGTCTGCTGATGTCTATCATATAAAGACTAAAGAAAAAAAAACAAAGCGCCCACACAATTTCACCTAGGAATAATTAACGTTGCTTTCTGTAAAACTACCAATTTAACTTATTTCATGTTCTGTTGTGCTGTTGCTGTCATTTCTTCTTGGCTATTCCTTTGCCAGTCACTTATTCATTCTGGGTTTTAAGATTAGAGGTAAGGTGAATGTCATTGCCTTTTGAGATTTGACCAAAAAGAGATCATTCAGGACAGAGAGAGGCAGAAGGATTGCACTTGCCTTAGTCTCTGTCCACTTAGGTAATAATCCAAACCCTTCTAGGCAGCATGCATACGCCTATGGCTTCTACTCAAGTTAACGATGTCTGGAGGACATGTATTCAGGACGTCTCTGATGTGTTGAGACAGGGTCTTCTTACTCTATTGTCTGGTTCTCTGACCATCTAAATAAATAATAAACAATAATCCCCAGTTTTCTCTTCTATGAAGTTTCCACATCTCTCTGCTCTGCTTACAGAGCTTCAGTTGTGGATGACCCTAAGGAGATTAAAATATCCCACTGTTGATCATATCTCACCTCTCACCTCTAACTCCCAACACCACTTTATGCCCAGTTGCTTTCTGGACATTATGGTTTCCATAGAGCAAAGCTATTGCTGTCCAATTTTCTAGTTCATGGGTCTTTAAACCAGGGTACCCAAAGAGTTCCAAGAGCAAGGGGAGTTTTAAGGAATCAATTCTGTGCTCTTCAACTTTATATATATTCTTAATATTTCTTGGTCTGAAAACATGCCTTTTTCCTATTTTACATAAGAGAGAAATATCTCTCACCACCAAGAATCTTACTGAGTCGTATTGCCTTAATATATAAAAGCACAGACACCAAACAAAGGGACAGTTTAAATATAACTATAGATGTCAAGAAAGTGAATGGATCTAATGACAAAAGAACAAAACTTTTTGAAAGCAGGGGTTTCCAATTCTTTTCTTTAAATTATTTAAGGAAAACTGAGTTGTTAGTTGAAATATTATTGAAAACTTTATGATAGAACACAATGTGAATTTCGGCATTCAGAGAAACAGTTCAGAGAATTGAGTGACATTGGTACAAAAAACTACTTCTATTTGTATCAATTTATTTACGTGAACAAATTTCTTACCACTGACATTTAACAAAGAGAAGTAGAATTGATTCAGAGCATGTCTCATTATAGCAATCAGTAATATTTACCCATGAATACATGAATTAATTTTAAAACGTACCTCCATTTCTTTCATTAAGAGATGCATTTCTAATAAAATGTTATTTTTGATGTTTAGAAATTATCTATCAAAATGTGGAATTCCAGTTGGTACAATAGCAAGCAAAGTTGTTTTGAAATAACTTTTCTCTTTGAGGACAACTTGAAAAATGAGTGTATGTGTGTGTGTGTGTGCACATGCACGTGTGATGAATCAGAGACATACAAAGGCAGTGAGCTTTGAGGGGTCAAGACCTAAAGAAAGAGGTGTTTCTGGAAATTGATGTTATCTCTCCCTTTCAGTCAAATTCTGGTCTCAAAAGCAGCAGTTGAAGGGCTAAGAAAGTGAGCTGAGCTTTTGACAGAATCACAGGATAGGAGAAAGGACAAAAACTGAAGTTCAGGGCCCACCAAGAGGCCTGGTAAACAGGCCAAAAGTTTCAGTTTTGATAATAAAGGGAACAAGCTAGGAGTGAGAATAAACTAGAAATAGATAAGTATTTACAGGAATTGAAGCCCTCAAAAGGACTGAAGCTTTCACAAAGACAAACCCAAGTTTCAAGTCATCTTAATTTTTGACTTAATTCACCTTGGATTGAGGTGGTCTGCTCACAGCCTAGCTGACCACTATAGGCAAAAGAATATGCTTTCTAGAGGAAAGGGTCAAATGATTTTTACAAATTTTGTATATACAGTAGGCAGCATTCAATAAAAAATAACCAGAATATAGACAAGCCTTGACTAAAAAATCAAGAGAAAAAAGTAGACAATAGATTTAAATCCACAGATGATCTAGATATCAGACAAGATTTGTATGTCCAAAAACTAAAAGACAAAATAGAGACTTTTACTAATAAACTAGAATCTTTTTTAAAATAGAATTCTAGAACTGAAGACAGAGAGAATTGGTAAACTGGAAGCTAAGCCAGGAGAAAATATCCAATTTAAGTATGGAGACACAAAAGGATGAAAAAGGCAGAAAAGAATATAAGATACATAAGAGACATAGTGAAAAGGCCACAGAAAGAAAGGAGACAGAGAATGAAACAGAAGCAATAATTGAGAGATAAAAATTAAGACTTTTCCAAAACTAACAAGAGATTTCAAACCATGGATTCAAGAGTTGCTGTGAAACCTAAGAAAGAACACCATGACTTTCAGAACTGCTGAAAACCAAAGGCAATGAGAAAATCTTAAAAGCAGTTGGAGAAAATTTCTCATAGAGGTGACAATATGATTTACAGCTGACCTTCCCACAGAAGCATTGGAATCCAGAAAGACAATGGAATATCTTTGAAGTGACAAAAGAAAACAACTGCCAACCTAAAATTCTATATCCAGTGGAAATATCATTTGAAGATGAAGGAAAAATAAAGATTTTTTTCTAGAAAGATAAAACAGAGAATTTATTTCTAGCAAGTATACAGTAAAGGAAATACTAAATTCTTCAGGCAGATGGAAAATGATCACATGAAATCCCTGAGATGGAGGAAGAAATGAAGTGCAACAGAAAGGGTAAATATGTATATACAAAATGAGTACTGATAATAATAATATCAATAAAAGTAATAATGCCTTTTGGGACTAATAATCCACAGAGAATTAAAATATATGACAAAAGTAGTAAAGAAAATGGGAAACAAACATAAATTCCCAGACAGTGCAAAGACATATTCTAATGTCTTTAATTTTTTAAAAAATCTCTAATGTACTTTGTCAGGAAGAGATTAATTACTACTTATATAAATAGCAAGCTAATAGAGGAAAAGAAATGGAATAAAAATAATTCAAAAATAGTCAAGAAAAAAGAAAATAAATGTCAATGAACATAAGGCATATAGTTAGATGGTTGATTTAAACATGAAGACATCAGTGAATATATTAAATGTAAAAGTTTACCTTTTACTAATATTTTTATTAAATATTCCAGTTAACCTGAATGATTCATTTATGTAAAGTTGAACATCAGGTAAAACTATTCTATAGTGTTAAAATGGTGTTTACATGAGCGAATATTGACTAGAAGGGGAGTGTGAAAGGGTGTCTCTGAGTGATGGTAATGTTGTTAGGTGCCATCGAGTCCATTCTGACTCATAGCGACCCTGTGCACAACAGAACAAAACACTGCCTGGTCCTGTGCCATCTTTACAATCGTTGTTATGCTTGAGCCCATTGTTGCAGCCACTGTGTCAATCCATCCCATTGAGGGTCTTCCTTTTTTCTTCTGACCCTGTACCTTACCAAGCATGATGTCTTTCTCCAGGGACTGATCTCTCCTGACAACATGTCTAAAGTATGTAAGACACAAGTCTTGCCATCCCTGCTTCTAAGGAGCATTCTGGTTGTACTTCTTCTAAGACAGATTTGTTCGTTCTTTTGACAGTACATGGTATGTTCAATATTCTTTGCCAACACCACAATTCAAAGGTGTCAATTCTTCTTCGGTCTTCCTTATTCATTGTCCAGCTTTCACATGCATATAACCCAGAAAAAAAAAGCCAGTGCCATCAAGTCGATTCCAACTCATAGCTCCCCTATACATATGATGTGACTGAAAATACCTTGGCTTGGGTCAGGCGCACCTTAGTCTTCAAGGTGACATCTTTGCTCTTCAACACTTTGAAGAGGTCCTTTGCAGCAGATTTGCCCAATGCAATGCATCTTTTGATTTCTTGACTGCTGCTTCCTTGGCTGTTGATTGTGGATCCAAGTAAAACGAAATTCTTGACAACTTCAATCTTTTCTCCATTTATCATGATGTTGTTTACTGGTCCAGTTGTGAGGATTTTTGTTTTGTTTATGTTGGGGTGTAATCCATACTGAAGACTGTGGTCTTTAATCTTCATCAGTAAGTGCTTCAAGTCTTCACTTTCAGCAAGCAAGGCTGTGTCATCTGCATAACACAGGTTGGTAATGAGTCTTCCTCCAATCCTGATGCCCCATTCTTCTTCATATAGTCCAGCTCTTCATATAGTCACAGCATACAGATGGTAATGTAGTAATGTTCTATTTCCTGATCTGGGTGCTGAGTACACAGCTACTTTCACTTTGTAAGAACACATTGAACAGTACACTTATGACTTATTCATTTTTTGTGTGCATAGGTTAAACTTTAAAATTTCTATTAAAAACAATTATTGTCATACTGGGTGTATATATATACGTATATATATAATATATATATATATATATATAAACCCTGGTGGCATAGTGGTTAATAGCTAAGGCTACTAACCAAAAGGTTGGCAGTTCGAATGCACCAGGTGCTCCTTGGAAACCCTATAGGGCAGTTCTACTCTGTCCTATAGGGTCACTATGACTCAGAATCAACCTGACAGCAATGGGTTTTATATATATATATATACGGCACTGGGCTATGGTTCTGGGTTATATAAGCCTAATATATATATGTATAATTGTACTTTAGATTAAGTTTTACAGAACAAACTAGCTTCTTATTAAACAATTAGTACACATATTGTTTTGTGACATTTGTAACCAACCCCACAACATGTCAACACTCTCTCTTATTGATCTTGGGTTCCCTATTACCAGCTTTCCTGTCCCCTCCTGCCCTCTAGTCCTTGCCTCTGGGCTGTTGTGCCCCTTTAGTCTCATTTTGTTTTATGGGCTTGTCTAATCTTTGGTTGAAAGGTGAACCTTAGGAGTGACTTCATTACTGTGCTAAAAGGGTGTCCAGGGGCCATACTCTTGGGGTTCCTCCAGTCTGTGTTAGGCCAGTAAATCTAGTCTTTTTTTTATGAGTTAGAATTTTGTTCTACATTCTTCTCCAGCTCTGTATGGGGCCCTCTATTGTGATCTCAGAGCAGTCAGTGGTGGTAGCCGGGAACCATCTAGTTGCACTGGACTCATTCTGGTAAAGGCCATAGTAGTTGTGGTCCATTACTCCTTTGGACTAATCTTTCCCTTGTGTATTTTGTTTTCTTCATTCTCCCTTGCTCCAGATGGGGTGACACCAGTGGAGTGTCTTAGATAGCCACTCACAAGCTTTTAAGACCCCAGATGCTGCTTACCAAAGTAGAATGTAGAACATTTTCTTTATAAACTATGTTATGCCAATTGAGTTAGATATTCCACAGCCCTTAGCACAGTAATTTGGTCCCTCACGGAGTTTGGATGTGTCTATGGAGCTTCCACGACCTTGCCTTGTACAAGTTGTGCTAGCTTCCCCAGTATTGTGTACTGTCTTACCCTTCACCAAAGTTACCACTTATTTATTGCCTATTTAGCAATTTTCCATCCCCACCCCTCCCCTCCATCATAACCATCAAAGATTGTTTCTTTTTGTGTGCAAAGCTTTTCATGAGATTTTATAGTAGTGGTCTCATACAATATTTGTCCTTTTGTGATTGACTTATCTCACTTAGCATAATGACCTCCAGATCATCCATATTGTGAGATGCTTCACAGATTCATCATTGCTCTTTACCATTGCATAGTACTCCATTGTGTGTATGTACCATAGTTTGTTTCTCCATCCATCTGTCAATGGGCATCTAGGTTGTTTCCATCTTTGGGCTATTGTGAACAGTGCTGCAGTGAACATGGGTGTGCATATGTCTATTCATGTGACAGCTCTTATTTCTCTAGGATATATTCCTAGGAGAGGGATTGCTGGATCATATGGTATTTCTATTTCTAGGTTTCTAAGGAAGCACCGTAACATTTTCCAATATGCTTGTACCATTTTGCACTCCCACCAGCAGTGCATAAGAGATCCAATACCCCCGCAGCCTCTCCAACTTTCGTTATTTTCAGTTTCTTTCATTCATGCCAGTAATGCTGGGGAGAGATGGTATCTCATTGTAGTTTTGAGTTGCAATTCTCTAATTAAACTTAAAATATTTTTAGGTTAAACAAGAACAGTTCATGTTGATATAAGGTTTGATCCACCAGGAAAATACAATAATTCTACATTGAAATGCTCCTAATTACATGGCCTCAAAATAAACAAAGCACAAATTGCAGAACTAAAAGGAGAAAAATGTAAATTCACAATGATAGCAGGAGATTTTAATACATGTTTCTCAGCAATTGATAGAATAAGAGAACAAAAAATTATAAGAATAGATAATGTTTACACAACATAAATACCATATTAACCTAACTGATATTACTAGAACATGGCACCTGTTACAGAACCTTTACCAAAAATGACCACATGTTAGCCATAAAGCATTTCTAAACAATTTGGAAAAGTCTGAAATCATATGGAATGTGCTATCTGACTACAGTGTAATTAAACTACAATCATTAATAAAAAGTATACATTTTAAACCCTAAGATATTTGGAAAAAAGCAAAAGACTTCTAAATAACCCATGGATCAAAGAAGAAATAGCAGTGGAAATTTAGAAAATATCTCGAGCTAAAGGATAATGAAAATGCTACATATGGTGTAGTGGGATAAGTAGAATGCTTCCAAAGTCATGCTTAAAAGGAAATTAATAGCCATAAATTCATATCAGGTAGGAAGAAAGGCTGAAAATCAATTATTCAAATCTTTATCTCAAAGCAAATTAAACCTCCCAAGAAATAGAAAAAAATGAGATAATACAGATAAGAGTAGAAATGAATGAAACAGAAAACAAATGTATGATAGAAGGAACTGACAAACCATGTTTGATTTCAGAAAAAAAAACCTAATAAAATGGATGAAATCTCAACCAGTTTTACAAGAAATGAGAGAAGATATGAATAATCAATAATATGGAAAAAGAAACATCAACATAGAATCTACAGGCAATAAAATATTGTTAAAATGTTATTCCAATGTACTTGAAAGAAAATATAGATGAAATAGATAAATTTCTGGAAAAAATTACCAAATTTAAGAAAAGAGAAAATTGTAGTACTTCTATATCACTTGTTTAATTAAATCATTTAACAGCCTTCCTAAAACAATACTCCAGTATTAGATGCTTCTAGTAGTGAATTTTTCTAACATTTAAGGAATAAATATCACAGTCTTACACAAATCCTTTTAGGAATGTATAAAGATAAAACACTGAGGTCAGTATAGCCTTAACAGCAAAATGTGGTAAGGACATTACAGAAAGGATAATAACAGAACGATCTTTTCAAAGAACATAGGTACAAAACCTCTAAACAAAATATATGCAAATTAAATCCAATGCACAAATAGAATAACACATGTTATCTATGTTGGGTTTATTACAGGAATAGAACATAAGTTTAGTGTTTTAAATCAATCAGTGTAATTCACGACATTAACAGAATAAAAGAGAAAAATAGCGATGATCTCAATAGGTATATAAAAAGCATTCATACTAAAAACTCTTAGTAAACTATAATTTACTAATGTAATCTTGGATAGCTAGTAAACTACATTCTTAATCTGATAAAGAATATCTACCCCCAAAACTGACAGCAAACTAGTGAAAAGTACTCAGAAATAAGATAAGGGTGCCTCTTTGCATGACTACTGTCAACATCATACTAGAGGTCCTGTCCAGTTGTGTATGTGTGTGTGGTAAGGGAAAGATGAAAGCTTAAAAATCAGAAAGGAAAAAAAATCTGTCATTATTCTCAGGCAAAAGATCAGTTATCCAAAAATCCAAGAGTTTTCTTTTAGAATTAATAAGTAATGGTCTTTTGATACAAGGTCAATATCCAAAAATTATTTTATTTCTATATATTAACAACAAAAAAAACTGAAAATGAAATTCAAAAACCAAAAAAAAAAAAAAAAATGCGATTTACAATAGAATAAATAAAGATGAAAGACGTAGTGATAAATCTAATAAAAATGGTTCAAGAATATTACATAGAAAATTATTTGGAGAAAGAAGGAGGAATATATGTTTATAATTTGGAAGTTTTTTTGGTTTTAATAATATTTTATTGTGTTTTTGGTGAAGTTTGTACAGCAGTGTAGGTCACCATTCAACAATTCTACACAAGTTGTTCAGTGACATTAGTCACATTCTTCACGATGTGTGAACATTCTCGCTATTTCTGTTTTGGTTGTTCCATTTCCATTAATCTAGTTTTGAATTGGAAGTCTTAATAAGTGGAAAATTGACCTACAGATTCCAAGTAATCCCAATCAGAATCCCTACAGTTGTTTGTGTGTGTGTGTATGTGTGTGTGAGTGTGTGTGGAAAATGGGCAGGTTTATTGTAAAATTTATATGTAAATGCAGAATCAAGAATAGCAAAGACAACCTTGGGGAGGATGAACAAAATTGGAAGATTCACGCTACTAGATACAGACATTTTAAAGCTACAATAATTAAGACCAAATGCTATTGGTGAAGAATAGACAAATTAAAAAAGAATATAGTTTAGAGATTCCTGAAACATAACCACAAATATATAGTCACCACCTGATTTGTGACAAAGGTGATACTGCAGAACAGTGATGAAAAGTGGTCTTTAAAAATTATGATAATCAGTTGGAGTTATACACATATATCCAGACTCCTAACTAACACTATACATAAAAGCTAATTCCAGGTAATTCTAGGTGGATTGTAGATCTAAATGTAAGACAATAAAGCTTCTAGAAGATAACTTGGGTAATTATCTTCATAATCTTGAGGAAGAAGAATATTTTTAACAAGAAAAAAGCATTAGCAATTAAGAAAAATTGCTGATCAAGTAGACATTAAAATTAGGAGCTGTTCATTAAAAGACACCATTAAGAAGGGCAACAAAAAAAATCACAAAATGGAAGGAGCATGGAGAGGAAAACAAGGCGATATAGGACAATACAAGTTAGGTTTTTACTTAGAAAAATAGGGGTAAATATTAAGGTAACCACAAAGAGGTATAACAATTCCATAACTCAAAATAAAACCAAGAAAAACATAACAACTCGGCAAACATAAATTCAACTACTATGAAAATGAGGAATATACAATTTACAAAGAAAAACGTCTCAGCACAAAAAAGTAAGTGGAAAAATGAAATTGTCAACAACACACACAAAGAGACACTAAACACATACTTATCTATAATTACACTGAATGTAAATGGACTAAATGCACAAGTAAAGAGACAGAGAGTCTCAGACTGGATAAAGAAACACGATCCTTCTATATGCTGCCTAGAAGAGACACACCTTAGACTTAGAGACACAAACAAACTAAAACTCAAAGGATGGAAAAAAATATATCATGCAAACAACAAGCAAAAAAGAGCAGGAGTAGCAATATTAATTTCTGACAAAATAGACTTTAAAGTTAAATCCACCACAAAGGATAAAGAAGGACACTACATAACGATTAAAGGGACGATTGACCAGGAAGATATAACCATATTAAATATTTATGCACCCAACGACAGGGCTGCAAGATACATAAAACAGATCAGAAAAGTGAGATAGACACCTCCACAATTATAGTAGGAGACTCCAACACACCACTTTCGGAGAAGGACAGGACTTCCAGTAAGAAGCTCAATAGAGACACGGAAGACCTAATTGCTACAATCAACCAACTTGACCTCATAGACTTTTACAGAACACTCCACCCAACCACTGCAAAGCATACTTTTTTTTCTAGCGCACATGGAACATTCTCTAGAATAGACCACATATTAGGTCATAAAACAAACCTTTGCAGAATCCAAAACATCGAAATATTACAAAGCATCTTCTCAGACCACAAGGCCATAAAAGTGGAAATCAAAAACAGAAAAATCAGGGAAAAGAAATCAAATACTTGGAAACTGAAAGATATCCTGCTCAAAAAAGACTGGGTTATAGAGGACATTAAGGAGGGAATAAAGAAATTCATAGAATGCAATGAGAATGAAAACACTTTCTATCAAAACCTCTGGGACACAGCAAAAGCAGTGCTCAGAGGTTGATTTATATCGATAGATGTACACATACATAAAGAAGAAAGAGCCAAAATCAGAGAACTGTCCCTACAACTTGAACAAATAGAAAGCGAGCAACAAAAGAATCCATCAGGCACCAGAAGAAAACAAATAATAAAAATTAGAGCTGAACAAAATGAATTAGAGAACAGAAAAACAATTGAAAGAATTAACAAAGCCAAAAGTTGGTTCTTTGAAAAAATTAACAAAATTGATAAACCATTGGCCAGACTAACTAAAGAAATACAGGAAAGGAAACAAATAACCCGAATAAGAAACGAGATGGGCCATATTATGACAGACCCAACTGAAATTAAAAGAATCATATCAGATTATTACGAAAAATTTGTACTCTAACAAATTTGCAAACCTAGAAGAAATCAATAAATTCCTAGAAAAACACTATCTACCTAAACTAACACAATCAGAAGTAGAACAACTAAATAGACCCATAACAAAAAAAGAGATTGAAACGGTAATCAAAAAACTCCCAAGAAAAAAAGCCCTGGCCCAGACGGCTTCACTGCAGAGTTCTACCAAACTTTCAGAGAAGAGTTAACAGCACTACTACTCAAGGTATTTCAAAGCATAGAAAATGATGGAATACTACCTAACTCATTCTATGAAGCCACCATCTCCCTGATACCAAAACCAGGTAAAGACACCACAAAAAAAGAAAATTACAGACCTATATCCCTCATGTACATAGATGCAAAAATCCTCAACAAAATTCTAGCCAATAGAATTCAACAACATATCAAAAAAATAATCCACCACGACCAAGTGGGATTTAGACCAGGTAGGCAAGGCTGGTTTAATATTAGAAAAACCATTAATGTAATCCACCATATAAATAAAACAAAAGACAAAAACCACATGATCTTATCAATTGATGCAGAAAAGGCATTTGACAAAGTCCAACACCCATTCATGATAAAAACTCTCAGCAAAATAGGAATTGAAGGAAAATTCCTCAGCATAATAAAGGGCATCTACACAAAGCCAACCGGCAACATCACTCTAAATGGAGAGAGCCTGAAAGCATTTCCCTTGAGAACAGGAACCAGACAAGGATGCCCTTTATCACCGCTCTTCTTCAACATTGTGCTAGAGGTCCTAGCCAGAGCAATTAGGCTAGACAAAGAAATAAAGGGCATCCAGATTGGCAAAGGAAGAAGTAAAATTATCTCTATTTGCAAATGACATGATCTTATACACAGAAAACCCTAAGGAATCCTCCAGAAAACTACTGAAACTAATAGAAGAGTTTGGCAGAGTCTCAGGTTATAAGATAAACATACAAAAAAATCACTTGGATTTCTCTACATCAACAAAAAGAACATCGAAGAGGAAATCACCAAATCAATACCATTCACAGTAGCCCCCAAGAAGATAAAATACTTAGGAATAAATCTTACCAAAGATGTAAAAGACCTATACAAAGAAAACTACGAAGTACTAGTGCAAGAAACCAAAAAGGACCTACGTAAGTGGAAAAACATACCTTGCTCATGGATAGGAAGACTTAACATAGGAAAAATGTCTTTTCTACCAAAAGCCATCTATACATACAATGCACTTCCGATCGAAATTCCAATGACATTTTTTAATGTGATGGAGAAACAAATCACCAACTTCATATGGAAGGGAAAGAAGCCCCAGATAAGTAAAGCATTACTGAAAAAGAAGAAGAGAGTGGGAGACCTCACTCTACCTGATTTAAAACATATTATACAGCCACAGTAGTCAAAACAGCCTGGTACTGGTACAACAACAGGCACATAGACCAATGGAACAGAACTGAGAACCCAAATATAAATCCATCCACATATGAGCAGCTGATATTTGACAAAGGCCCAGTGTCAGTTAACTGGGGAAAAAATAGTCTTTTTAACAAATGGTGCTGGCATAACTGGATATCCATTTGCAAAAGAATGAAACAGGACCCATACCTCACACCATGCACAAAAACTAACTCCAAGTGGATCAAAGACCTAAACATAAAGACTAAAATGATAAAGATCATGGAAGAAAAAATAGGGACAATGTTAGCAGCCCTAATACAAGGCATAAACAGAATACAAAACATTACCAAAAATGATGAAGAGAAACCAGATAACTGGGAGCTCCTAAAAATCAAACACCTATGCTCATCTAAAGACTTCACCAAAAGAGTAAAAAGACCACCTACAGATTGGGAAAAAATTTTCAGCTATGACATCTCCGACCAGCGCCTGATCTCTAAAATCTATATGATTCTGTCAAAACTCAACCACAAAAAGACAAACAACCCAATCAAGAAGTGGGCAAAGGATATGAACACGCACTTCACTAAAGAAGATATTCAGGCAGCCAACAGATACATGAGAAAATGCTCTTGATCATTAGCCATTAGAGAAATGCAAATTAAAACTACGATGAGATTCCATCTCACTCCAACAAGGCTGGCATTAATCCAAAAATCACAAAATAATAAATGTCGGAGAGGTTGCGGAGAGATTGGAACTCTTATACACTGTTGGTGGGAATGTAAAATGGTACAACCACTTTGGAAATCTATCTGGCGTTTTCTTAAAAAGTTAGAAATAGAACTAACATACAACCCAGAAATCCCACTCCTCGGAATATACCCTAGAGAAATAAGAGCCTTTACACAAACAGATATATGCACACCCATGTTTATTGCAGCTCTGTTTACAATAGCAAAAAGCTGGAAGCAACTAACGTGTCCATCAACGGATGAATGGTTAAATAAATTATGGTATATTCACACAATGGAATACTACGCATTGATAAAGAACAGTGATGAATCTGTGAAACATTTCATGACATGGAGGAACCTGGAAGACATTATGCTGAGTGAAATTAGTCAGAGGCAAAAGGACAAATATTGTATAAGACCACTATTATAAGATCTTGAGAAATAGTATAAACTGAGAAGAACACATACTTTTGTGGTTACGAGGGGGGGAGGGAGGGAGCATGGGAGAGGGTTATTTACTGATTAGTTAGTAGATAAGAACTACTTTTTTTTAAGAACTACTTTAGATGAAGGCAAGGGCAATACTCTATACGCAGAAGGTCAGCTCAACTGGACTGGACCAAAAGCAGTTTCCAGGATAAACTGAATGCTTCGAAGGTCAGGGGAGCAAGGGCGGGGGTTTGGGGACTATGGCTTGAGGGGACTTCTAAGTCATTTGGCAAAATAATTCTATTATGAAAACATTCTGCATCCTACTTTGAAGTGTGGCATCTGGGTTCTTAAATGCTAACAAGCGGCCATCTAAGATGCATCAATTGGTCTCAACCCACCTGGATCAAAGGAGAATGAAGATCACCAAGGTCACACGACAACTATGAGCCCAAGAGACAGAAAGGGCCACATGAACCAGAGACTTACATCATCCTGAGACCAGAAGAACCAGATGGTGCCCGGCCACAACCAACGACTGCCCTGACAGGGAGCACAACAGAGAGCCCCTGAGGGAGTGGGAGAACAGTGGGATGCAGACCCCAAATTCTTATAAAAAGACCAGACTTAATGGTCTGACTGAGACTAGAAGGATCCCGGCGGTCATGGACCCCAAACCTTCTGTTGGCCCAGGACAGGAACCATTCCCGAAGACAACTCATCAGACATGGAAGGGACTGGATAATGGGTTGGATAGAGATGCTGATGAAGACTGAGCTACTTGTATCAGGTGGACTCTTGAGACTGTGTTGGCATCTCCTGTTTGGAGGGAAGATGGGGGGGTAGAGAGGGTTAGAAACTGGCAAAACCGTCATGAAAGGAGAGACTGGAAGGAGGGAGCGGGCTGACTCATTGGGGGAGAGTAAGTGGGAGTATAGAGTAAGGTGTATATAAGCTTATATGTGACAGACTGACTTGATTTGTAAACTTTCACTTAAAGCACAATAAAAATTATTAAAAAAAAAGACAGGAAAGAAAGAAAAGACCAAAATGGATGTCAGAAGAGACTCTGAAACTTCCTCTTGAACATAGAGTTGCTAAAACAAAAGGAAAAAAATGATGAAGCAAAAGAGCTGAACATAAGGTTTCAAAGGTCGGCTAGAGAAGACAAAGTAAAGCATTATAATTAAATGCACAAAGACCTAGATTAGAAAATCAAAAGGGAAGAACAAGCTCAGAATTTCTCAGGATGAAAGAACTGAAGAGAAAATTCAAGCCTTGAGTTGCAATATTGAAGGATTCTATATAAAAAAAAAAAAAAAATTTTTTTTCTTTCATCATGAAAATATTAAACGATGCAGGAAGCATCAAAAGAAGATGGAAGGAAGACACAGAGTCACTGTATCAAAAAGAATTAGTTGACATTCAACCATTTCCGAAGGTAGCATATGCTGGTAGTGAAGGAAGAAGTTCATATGCTGCACTGAAGGCATTGGTGAAAAGCAAGCCTCCAGGAATTGATGGAATACCAACTGAGATGTTTCAACAAACAGGTGCAGCAACAGAAGCGCTCACTCATCAATGCCAACAAATGTGGAAGACAGCTGCCTGGCCAACCAAATGGAAGAGATCCATACTCGTGCTCATTCCAAAGAAAGGTGATCCAACCAAATGCAGAAATTATCAAACAATATTATTAGTATTATGCACAAGTAAAATTTTGCTGAAGATCGTTCAAAAGCAGTTGCAACAGTACATTGACACGGAACTACCTGAAATTCAAACCAGATTCAGAAGAGGACATGGAACCAAGGATATCATTGCTGATGTCAGATGGATCTTAGCTGAGTGTTTTAAAGACTATGAAAAGGCATTCAACTGTGTGGATCATAACAAAGTATGGATAACATTATGAAGAATGGGAATTCCAGAATACTTAATTGTGCTCAATTGTGCACATAGACCAACAAGCAGTCATTCGAACCGAACAAGGGGGTACTGTATGGTTAAAAGTCAAGAAAGATGTGCATCAGGGTTGTATACTTTCACCATACTTATTCAATTTGTATGCTGAGCAAATAACCTGAGAAGTTGGACTATATGAAGAAGCATGTGGCATCAGGATTGGAGGAAGACACCTTAATAACTTGCAATGTGCAAATGACACATCTTACTTGCTGAAAGTGAAGAGGACTTGAAGCACTTACTGACAAAGATCAGAGACTACAGCCTTCAGTATGGATTACACCTTAACATAAAGAAAACAAAAATTATCACAACTGTACCAATAAGCAACATCATGATCAACAGAGAAAATATTGAAGTTGTAGATGATTTCGTTTTACCTGGATCCACAATCAATGCCCATGGAAGCAGCAGTCAAGAAATGAAACAATGCATTGCATTGAGAAAATCTGCTGCAAAAGTCCTCTTTAAAGTGTTAATAAAAAAAAGATTCCACTTTGAGGACTAATGTGCATCTGACCCATGCCATGGTGTTTTCAATCACCTATATGTATGTGAAAGCTGGACGATGAAGAATGAAGAACTGATGCCTTTGGATTACGGTGTTGGCAAAGAATAGTGAACATATCATGGACTGCCAAAAGAATGAACAAATCTTTCTTGGAAGAAGTACAGCCAGAAGCAAGGATGGTGAGACTTCATCTTACATACTTTGGACATGTTATCGGGAGGAACCCGTCCCTGGAGAAGGACATCTTGCTTGGCACCACTTAAATCCAAGGGCCCCTTCTCGCTCATTGTGACACTAGAGGGCCCCCAAGCATGGGCATCTGGCCCCAGACTTGAAGACCAAAGCCATGCTGCCTGAGAAGAGATTCCTCTCCCGCCACAAGGTCTACACTACTCTTAGCCCTTCCTCACTCACAGTGTGGTTTCCATTCAATACCAACAGCCTACAGTCATGAAGCTTGGTCACGTGCCAGCCCCATGCTGGTGGTCACTCTGCCTCTGGAACTCCCAGAGACACATCTCTTCTCTTTCATGAGTGTTTGCCAAATCTCTCGGTTCACCCCCAACTACACAGGGTATATAACCTTCCTTCCGGAGTCCCCCTATGGCACCGCAGCGCTTTCTGGACACACTTAGTGACACTCTGCCTCCTGCCACAATGCTCTGCATGCTGTCCCTTCCTGCCACTACAGAGCAAGTTGAGGGTGTGCTGGATGGTGCTCCCTTGTCTGTGCATGCCCTGCAAACTCAAATGGCACTTCCTCCAGACAGGGGCTTTCTCACTATGCACAGAGCTGTGTTTCCTGAATTTCACTTGCTGCTGTCAATTATTTTGCCATAAAAGAACCACCCGGACTATAATTAACATATTTTAGAATGTTTACGTAAGTTTAAAAGGAAAAGTTGACATCTATCATAAATGGAAGCACTGTATATTTCTAATAAAAAAATTAAACATAAAAAAATGGAAGGAGCTATAACAAACAAAAATTTATATCTGTAATACATAAAGAAGCCTTACAAATCGATAAGAAAAAGTCAGCTTAATAGAAAAATCTGGGAGGGACTTGAGTTGACATTTGAAAAAATGGGTATCTAAATGATTAATAAATATATGTAGAGATACTCAACCCATTACTCATTTTAAAAATACAAAATAAAACCATAACAAGACACCTCTGCACACCATCAAAATGGAAAATGGCTAATTTTTAAAACTGACAAATCCAAGTGTTGAGAAGGATGGAACAACTGAAGTGCTGATGAGAGTAAATTGACATACAACTTCAAGAAACTCTTTGGTATTATATAAGAAAGTTGGACATATGCATACCCTATAATCTAACCTCCTACTCATAGGTATATTGCAACAGAAATGAATACTTAGGTGCACCAAAGATTCTATAGAAGAATCATGAGGAAAAGGGGGAAAATTTACAACAGAATTTTAAATTCTCATGGAATCCAGATTTTCTGAAGCCATGGAGGCTGGATGAGCCTCCAGAACTATTGCCCTGAGATAATCTCCAAACCTTAAAACAAAAATATCCCCTGATGTCTTCTTAAAATCAAACAATAGTTTAGCTTAATTAGTAAAGAATGACTGCCTTGAGCATTATGCTCTTTTAAGATACATCTATATGGGATCTGACTGACAACAGCAACTCAAAAGATTACGTAGGAACCTTAGGGGGCGGTGAGTTTATGTTAATGGGGGAGGAACAACTCAGAAATGGAGGGTGAGAATGGTTGTACAACTCGAAGAATGTAATCAATGTCACTGAATTGTACCTGTTGAAATTTGAATTGACGTATGTTTTTGCTGTATATGTTCTCAAAAACAACGGCAAAAAATAAAATAAATAATTAAAAAACATATACTAGAATGTTTACATCAGCGTCATTCATAATATTCAAAAAATGGCAACAACAGTAGAATGGATAAATAAATTGTGTCACACTCATTCAATGTAACGCAATACAGCAACAAACAATGAACAGACTACTGTTACAGCCAATAACATGGATGGCCATTACACACATAATGTTGGGCGAAAGATGCCAAATGTGAAAGAACGTATAATGTAGGACTTCATTTATAAAAATTTCAAAAACAAGCAAATCCAATCTGTGATAACAGAAGTCATGACAGTAGTTGCCCCTAGGGAAGAGGGAAGGATAGTGAGTAGGGGTGGGATAAATGGATTTCTGGGGTGCTGGTCATGTTCTATTTCTAGACTTGGCATATTGATAGATGAATTTGTGGTAATTCATTGAGCTGTACACTTCTGATTTGAGTACTTCTGTACATGTACATTATATTTTAATTTAAAAGTATATTTTAAAGTCGATTAAATTATAATATATTTCTGTTTGATCAAGTGTGAACTTAGAATAACTATAATGATAACTTAGTCTAAACGAAACTTTTAACACTAAAAGACTGGTCACAGGGCTTTTAAATTTTAGGTAAATATAAATATTTGTTGTAGAATAATATGACAGGCTGATCAATAAAAAAACTTTCAATGACAAAAATATATTTCATCAGGAAGATATAAAGGAAACATGAGTTCAAGGAGAATAAAAGAATAATATAGTATTTCTGATTGGTAGAAAAAAGATCTTGTCAGTGTATTCTTAAGTGAATGATGTACACCAAATTGTTGAGGTAGTTAGATTCAAGTGGATAAAAAAACAAAACAAAGTCAGGTGGATAACAAAACAAAACAAATTCAAGTGGATACATTTAAAAAAGTGATATGACATTTTTTAAAAATGCCTAAATTTACTGTATACTGAAAATTGTTGCCTTCACAAATATTTAAACTTGTAATGAAAAATTTTAGCTGTCATACAAAAACTTATAAAATGTTTAAACAATTTTAGGGTGTATGCAAGCAAAAAAGAGTAATTTCAAGTCATGGGTTTCTAAGTCAGGAAACAATCACAGAAAACTGAAGCATCTTCCCAACTTATTTTCAGAAAACCAGGTCAATTCTCAATAATTCTGTCCAGTTACTGTAGTCAATAACTCTTTTCCCCACATTTGAGCAATAGGTTGACTGCCATGTCTAGTTCTTGGTGGAGTAGTCTTTTTCTGTGTCCTAATCAGTATATTTGAAGGAAATTGGAAGTTATCACTAAAAATTAAGTTTTTGGTTTCTTGTTACAAAAATAAGATACTTATTTTAGAAAATTTACTCCAATTCAGATAAGCAATGATAAGAATTCAAACCTCATTTCTATTACCATATTTTTTATATGTTGCTGTGAAAAAATTAGCATAGCATGCTTATAAAAATATCTCATGGTGGGAGGCACAGTTGGCAAACCCAGAAGATGTGTGTTGTTTGTATAAAAATATGGTATATCCTCTATTTCCAAACATTGAATAGCTTCCCAATTTTATATTATAAATAACATTGTAATAAAGATGGCTGTATAGACAATTTTGATTATTTTTGTAGGGTATCTATATCTATATCTATATATATATATATTTTATATTCATAGAAGTGGTTTGCTAGCAAACCACATATACAATAAAGATGGTATGACTGTTGGCTAACAACCTTACTCTCAATGAGTAAAAGTGACCCAGAAATCTACTCTTGCTTATAGGTCTCATGCTTATCTATAACCATACTGGATGGTGAAATCAATTTATGGGTTGCTGAGAAGACAGAAGAAAATCTGATGCATTTGAACTGTGGTGTTGGTGAAGGATACTAATATATCGTGGACTGCACAAAAAAATGAACGAATTAGTCTTAGAAGAAATATAACAGAGTGCTCCTTAGAATCGAGAATGGTGAGACTTCTTCAGCTTGCCTACTTCGGACACAGCATCAGGAAACACCATTCGCTGGAAAGGAACATTGTGTTGGGAAAGTGGAAGCCAGTGAAGTCCAGGGAAACCCTCCATGAGATGAACTGATATGATAGCCAAACAATGGATCAAACATGCCAATTTCATGAAGGTGGCACAGGATGAGGCAGTGTTTTGTTCTGTTATACATAATGTTTTCACGAGTTGGAGCCGACTGGACACAGCTAACAACAACCAGCGTTTTTTATAAAGAAGACATAGAACAAAGAATAGATTAGAACAAAGAACTATCAGCATGCATTGCTCATAGTTTGGTGAAACTTTTTTTTCCATTGTATGTGGGCTTCTGTACTGGGTCATGAAGTAATATGAGTATTTGACCACGGGTTACAGACTAAAAAGTTTTTTAAAGACTCCCATAGAGGAAAGCTCATACATGCCTCCTGATTCCCACCATTCATTTTTTATTTCTATTTCCTGGTTAGTTGCCTTGATAAGAAGTTCTACAACAGTAATAAGTTACAATGACAATAATAACATTCTTGATTTGCTTCTGACCTAAATGAAAATACATCTCACGCAGTTTTAAAATGTAGAATATTAGCTGTTGTTAATAGCTAGCCTGTCAGTGAAGTTTTCAATTACTCTTTACATCAAGTTACATAAAGTTTGTTCTTTTTAACTTAAGTGGTTGGCTTTATTTTTAGTTACACTGTTATGATTAGGTCCTAATTTTATTACCTGTGGTCAAATAATCTGCATCATAGCTGATAGAATTTCTAACTTTAGGAAATTATTAAGATTTTCTTTGTGAACCAGAATATGATCAACTTTACAACTGTTATATTTGAAAAGAATACATATTCTATGCTAATAACAAATTTTTATTATTTCTCTATTGAATCTAATTTATTGATACTAATATTCACATCCCCTAGATCTCTGATTATTTTTGATATCTTGTTGCTGTTCGCTGCTGTTGAGTTGGCTCCAACACATGGTGATCTTACATATAACAGAGCAAAACGTTGCCCAGTCCTGTGCCATCTTTCTGACAGTTGGTATGTCTGAGTCCATTGTTTTGGCTATTGGGTCAATCCGGCTCATTTAGGGTTTCCCTCGTTTTCAACGACACTCTACCTTACCAAACGTGATGTCCTTCTCCAAGGATCAGTCCTGACGATGCGTTCAAAGTAAGCCGAAATCTCACCATTCTCGATTGTAAGGAGCTTTCTGTTACATTTCTTTTAGGACTGATTTGTTCATTCTTTTGGAAGTCCATGGTATATTCAATATTATTCGCCAGCACTGCAATTTGAATGCATCAATTCTTTTTCTGTTTTCCTTTTTCATTGTTTAGCTCTCACATGCACATGAGGTGATTGAAGAGTCATGGCTTGGGTCAGGCACACCTTAGTCGTCAAAGTGATATTTTTAAAACTTTTAAGTCTTTTTCAGATTTGCCCAATGCAATATATCATTTGATTTTTTGACTGGTATTTCCATAGTCATTGATTTTTGATCCAAGAAGAATTGAATCCTTGACAACTTCAACTTTTACTCCATTTATTGTGATGTTGTTTCTCGGTCCAGTTGTGACGATTTTTGTTTTCTTCACATTCAGGCGTAATCCATACTGACCTGCATCAGTAAGCGCTTGAAGTAGTCATTTTTGGCATGCAAGGTTGTATTATCTGCATATTGTAGGTCGTTAATAAGTCTTTCTCCGATCCTGATGCCATGATTTTCTTCATGTAGTCTAGCTTCATGAATTGTTTATTCAGCACACAGAATGAATAAGTAATGTGAAAGGATACAACCCTGCCACACACATTTTCTAATTCTGAACTACACAGTGTCCCCTTGTTAGGTTTGGATGGCTGCCTCTCATCCATGTACAGGTTCTGCCTGAGTATAATTCAGTGTTCTAGAATAATCGTCATTAAAGTCTTCCAGCAAGAATGCAATTTTTCATGCTTACCTTTTATTTCCAACTCTTCTTTGTGTGTGTTTAGGTATGTGTGCATTTATGATATATAAACAATCATAAGCACTCAAAACCGTTTCGGCTTTTGACACCATATTCTACTTGAACGCTATTGCCATATCTGATTTTTTTGGTCTACCTTTGGTGAGTATTTTTTTTTCGAGGGGGAGGGAGGCATTCTTTTATAGCTAATCTTTCTGTGTCATTTTGTTTCAAATGTGAATTTTATAGTTTATAACTGGATGTTGCTTCTTGCTTCAACACAACTATCTTTAAGCATAGATTTTAATCTGTTCACATTTATTTTAAAAACTAATGTATTCATTTTCTCTTTTTTCATGCTATCAGTATTAGTGCTTCTTGGAGGTATACTTTTTTTTTTTTTTTAAACTTTTTGTGTACTTTATATTTGCTTAATATTTTTGTGCTTCTCTTTTCTTCCTTCAGTAATCTGGAAGTTATGGACTCTTCTTTTATCTGTTAAAATAGTTTAAATCAATGTCAAGAGTGAAACATTCTATATTGACCATTTCTTCCCTCCATCAAAAAGAAAATATTTTCCCTTCCTTTCCTTGCACTATCCCCAATTTTTGTTGGAATAATGTGGAGCTTTTGATCCAAATTATTACATTAAAAAATTTAAAAATATGCACCTTATTTTTCAATAAAATATTTTTACATAACTACCTTAACATTTATTACTTGGACTTAAGTGTGTTTTGCTGCTTCATTGTTCATGACTACTTATTTTAAAATTTTATTTTCTTCATTCTTGGGTTTTTTATTTTGACTTATGTCACAGTAAGTTTTGGTAAATCTTAAGAGCATGGAAAGCACTTTCTGCCCTCACATGTCTGAAATTTCTAGATACTATTTAAAAATAATACCTAAAGTTTTGGAGTTGGATAGAGCTGGATTCAAACCTTCGATCTTCCTCACACTTGCCTTGTGGACTATGAGAAATCTCTTTAACTCTCTGACTCAGTTCCTCGTATGTAAATTGGAAGTTAGACTAGTTATATTATCAGATCTGTAATGATTATACTAAGTATTTAAGCACCCAGTATTGTTCCTGGTGTGTAGCAGCCAGTCAACAGCAGGTTGTTATTATGGTTATCAATCTTTGTACTTCACTCTCTTCGTTAAATATTATTCACATCTTAAAGCAACATTATGCATGTAATTAAATTATGCACTCAATTAAATTATTATTATTTTATTTCTGAGTACAATCTACATACAATAAAATGAACAGATCATAAGAGTACAGTTTGATGCATTTTCATAATTGCATGTATTATACAACTACTGCCCAAATCAAGACATAGAATATTTTCATCATCCTGCTTCCATCCAGCCAATCACTCCCCGTCGCCAGAACCACTTTGTAATTTGTATCACCATAGATTTGTCTGTCCTCAAACTTCATATAAACGAATCAAACAGTATATACTTTTTTGTGACTGCCTTCTTTTGTTCAATGTAATGTTTTTTTTGTTATACATCCATTGTGTGGTATGTATCAGCTATTTATTCTTTTTTATTGCTTAGTAGTAGTTCATGACGTGAATACATCAAAATTTATTTTTCTATTCCCCTATTTATGGATATTTGGGTTATTTCCAGTTTGGAACTACTATGAATAAGACTATTATGGAAATTCGTGTTCAAGTCTTTTTGTGGATCTACGTTTTCATTTACCTTATATAAATATCTAGGGGTAGAATTACTGTTTCACAGGGTAGCTGTATATTTGATTTTATAAGAAACTGCTGAAGAATTTTACAAAGTGACCATACCCTTTTACTCTGCCACTAGCAAATTATGAACATTCCAGTTGCTCATCTCTACTATCATTTGATACGTTATAGAAATGTACTCTGTCTGATATATAATCACATTAATTTGCTTTTACTTCATGTTGCATGACATACTTTTTTTCTACCCCTTTCCTTTTAACTAGTCAATGGATTTATATTTAAATATTTTTTCTCTGTAGACAACAAAAATTTGGGTCTTTTTTTTTTTTAATCCAGTCTGACAATCTCTGACTTTTAAATGGTTGTTTAGTTCATTTACATTTGATGTAATTATTTATCTGATTGGATTTAAGCCTACCCTCTTTGTAAAAAAAAAAAATTTTTTTTTTGTATTATTTTTTATTTATTTTATCTGTTTTTGTCCTCCTGTTGTTTTTTTCCTGTCTTCTTTTCCATTAGTTGAGTGTTTTCAGAATTACGTTATGTACTCTTCATTGATCTTAGATTTTATTTTTTTCCTTAAAGGGTACTCTAGACATACCAACATGCATCTTTAAGTTATTCATGTCCAACCTTGTTATAATATGAATTTCTTCACAAATGATGTTAGAGTTTAAACCTTATAGTGCCATTTATTCATGCATGCGCTGTTTATAATTATGTTGTCAGATTTTTTTTGTCAGATATTTTACTTCCACATATGTTCTAAAATCCATAATATATTGTTATTAATTTTGCTTTAAAGAGTCAATAATCTTCTTAAAAATTTTTCTTTTATATTTACCCTTTCTGGTCAACATTTGTGTTGTCTCTGGGTCTGGTTCTATTGACAATTTTTTCTCTTAATAATGAGGCACATTTTCCTGCTTCTTAGCACATCTCATGATTTTTGATTATGTGTGTAAAAGAATAGTAGACAAAGTAGCAAATGATATTTTCCTACAGAAAAAGCCATGGCCCTGCCTGTGCCAGGCATCCAAGGTGGGAGCTAAGTCAACCTGAAAGTTTTAGTCAGACTCATTTTACTACTAGTTTCCAATTGAGGGCAGGATCGGGATTATTCCCTTAGCAGGACTTGGAATTTATCCAGTAGACAGCTCTCTATGCTTTACATTTCTGCTGCCAGCTTTTTGGGTCACTGAGGAGGTTTTATTTTTCTATTTTTTTTCTCTCTCTCTCACTAGTCTTGTCCCCAACGTTCTGCAACTCAGAAAATCTCTCTTCACCCTGATGTCTTATTTCTTATTTCAGCTTTTGATGAGCTGTTGCCTTGGGCTTAGTGAAGGATTTAGGTACTTTTGGAGAATTTCCCTCGATTTTCCTTGTCCTACACCTAACTTTTGGTGGGCTGCTGCCATAGTTCTCAATTAAATTAAAATTAATCTTAACTTAAAAAAATTAAGTATTGCATAAAAGTGTGACCACGGTTCCAGTTTGACACATATAGTTTCTACCTTTACTATAGAATTTTACATGTATTTAATCAATACAAAAAATAGTTTGTATCCTATTTTAACCTAAGGCAAGGGTAAATTCCTCAGGTAAAGTGTTGCTTTGCCAATGTTAAGCTCAGATTCATTTTAATCTAATAAAAGGATGAAGGGAACATATGTTTGATCATGATATTAATAAACTTAGTTATTTTTCACTATGAGGACAGAGCCAATATGGTGACCTAGACAGATATATCATGCCATCCCTCTGCAGCAGAGACCTGAAAAACTAAGTAAAACAGATACAAAATGTCAGTCCAACTCGAAGCATCAAATGAAAGGATAAAGAAGTAGATCAAACACAAAATGGCAGAAGAAAATGAAGGAAAACAGAGAACAAGGAGAGATACAGAATGGAGGTCATCTGCCAACTAACATGGCACAGTGTTGCCATCCTGGAGCATAGTCATCAATGACCTTGGACAGGGAGTATAGGAAGGCAACTTCACAGAGCCCCCAGCAGGAGACAGGAGACCATGCTTTCATACCCCTCACCCTTCTGCCCTGTGAACCTCCTCCCCTCCTCCTGACAGGGCACAACAAGCCGCCCTGGCTAGAGAGCTACTGGCCTGCTGCCAGCCCAGGTCTGCTCTGCCCCTACCTGCCGGCTTCTGCCACACAATTTTTTCCCCCTCTTTCCTCTATTTCTGTCTCCCTCTCACCTAGCCCATACCTCACCTATACACTTTCTCACCAAACCATGCTGCACCTCATTGGCTAGACAAGGCTAGAGAGCCACTGGCTTACCACCAGTCTGGGTCCATCCTGCCCCCACCCACTGGCTCCTGCCACACTATTTTTTTCTTTTTCTTTTATCCTTTTTCTTTCTCCCCACCTCCCCCCAGCCCTGTACCCCACTTCTATCCCTTTCTGCCAAGCTATACCATATCACCTTGGCCAGGGAGACACCAGGCTACTGCCAGCACAGGTCTGCCCCACACCAACATACCAGCTCCTGCCATGCCATTTTTTCCCCTTTCCTCCTTTTCTTCTTCCCACCCATCTACCCTGTACCTCACTTCTGCCCTTTCCAATCAGGCCATGATGTGCCACCTTGGCTAGACAAAGCTAGAGAGATATCAGCCTGCCACCAGCCCGTGTTCACCCTGCCTTCACCTGCTGGCTCCTGCCATGCAGTTTTTTAAAAATTTTATTTATTTTTAAAATCTTTTTTCCCCTTCCTTCCTTTTCTTTCTCCCTCCCAACACCCACCAGCCCCTGTCTTGCCATTTTCAATTTTATTTATTCATTTCCTTTTTTCCCCCTTCAAGCCCCATAAGTCATTTCCCTTTCTTCCCCCAGGCCATGCCACACTGCTATGGCTAGAAAGCCAGGGGCCTCTGGCTTTCTACCTCCCAGCTAGCCCTGAAGCCATGTCCCCCATTTTCCCACCAGCCCTCAGGTCTGCACTGTCCCACCTGCTGGCTGCACCCCTTTTTTCTTTCTATCTCTTTTCATTTCTTTGTTCCCCTCACCTAGCCTTGTACCTCACCCTGTTCCAACTGGCCCTCACCTTGCCACTATGAGTACAGCATCCCTGAAACTCAGACCCACCACCACATCAGTCCTGCACTGCCCCTCCCCTCCTGCCACTTAAACAGCTGCTGAAGAGGGAAGCAAACCCATACCACTCTGTGTCTGACATTTCCTGCCCTGCTCCCAAACTGCTGGACCCAAAACAGGAGGTGCCTACCCAGTCTTCCCTCAGCCACCTCACCAAATCAGTGTACAGTGAAGCAGGCTCACCCTTCTTGTTGCTGCCTTGCCCACCTTGGTGAGAGCTATCCTGCCCACAGGTGAGCAAGTAGCAAAGCATGCCTGGCCTGCCCACCCCGACATAACAAAACAAAGAAGCAGGATGAAACAAATGAAAGTACAATCAATAAAGAAAATAATACCTTAGTGTCTCCGAGACAGCAGACAATATCAAAATATATTAAAAAAACAGGAAATGATGGCTTCAAAGAGACCAAAACAAAGAATCAGATAACCTTCCAGTAGAAGAAAAGGCAGTGGAACTACCTGATATGGAATTCAAAAGACTAATATTTAGGGCTCTTGAAGAGATTAGGAAAGAAATTGTCTTACTTATCTAGTGCTGCTATAACAGAAACACCACAAGTGGATGGCTTTAACAAACAGAAATTTGTTCTCTCACAGTCTAGGAGGCAAGGAGTCTGAATTCAGGATGCCAGCTCCAGGGGAAGCCTTTCTCTATGTCAGCTCTGAGGAAAGGTCTTTGTCATCAAACTTTCCCTGGTCCAGCAGCTTCTCAGCACAGGAACCACAGGTCGAAAGGAAGTGTCCCATCATCAGTGCTGATTTCTTGCTGATATGAGGTCCCCCTGTCTCTCTGCTCACTTCTCTCTTTTATATCTCAAAAAAGATTGACTCAAGATACAATCTAATCTTATAGATTGAGTCCTGACTCGTTAACATAACTGTCTCTAATCCTGCCTCATTAACATCATAGAGGTAGCATTTACAACACACAGGAAAATCACATTAGACCACAAAACAGTAGACAATCACACAATACTGGGAATCATGCCTAGCCAAATTGATACACATTTTGGGGGGACAAATTCAATCCATAACAGAAATCAAGGAAAACGCAGACAAAACCAAGGAAAAAAAATAGACAAAATCATGCAAAACACAGACAAAATCAACAAAAACATAGCCAAAATCAAGAAAAACACAAAGCAATAGAAGACTTAAGTAAATAATAGAAGAACAAAGTGTCAAAATAAATAAACAATTAGAAGTCATACAAAAACAACAGCTAGAAATGCAAAAAATAAAATTTCACAAATGAACAACTCAATAGAACGTTTTAGGAGCAAATTTGAAACAATGAAAGACAACATCTGAAATTGAAGACACTTCTATGGACACCACTTTGAGGAAAAATCAGAGGAAAGAGAGAAGAAAAATGAAGAAAACCTAAGAATTATGTGGCACACAATCAAGAGCAAAAATCTGCATGTGATTGATGTTCCAGAATGGGGAAAAAAAAGAAAAACACAGAGAAGATTGTTCAAGGTTTGCTGGCAGAAAGCTTCCCAAATATCATGAAAAATGAAAAACTGACCATTCAAGAAGCTCAACAAAGCCCACATAGGGTAGACCCCAAAAGAAAGTCACCAAGACATATCATAATCACACTTGCCAAAATCAAAGACAAAGAAAGAATTCTGGGAGCAGTTTGAGAAAAAAGAAAAATCACTTACATAGGGGAAACAATAAGACTAAGCTCTGATTACTCAAAAGAAACTATTCAGGCAAGAAGGTAATACTGTGACTTATATAAAACCTTGAAAGAAAAAAACTGCCAACCAAAAATTATATATTCTGCAAAACTCTCTCAAATATGATGTCAAAATTAGGACATTTCCAGATAAACAGAAATTAAGTGAATTTATAAAAATCAAACTACAATTACAAGAAATATAAAAGGCAGCCCTTTGGTTAGAGAACCAACAACATCAGATAACAACTAAAGTCTAGGACACAAGACAGTATCAGCCAGGTATCATCCTAGGTAATGAACCCTCAAGGATAAAACAAAACTAAAATATTTACAACAGGGAACCGGAGATGTCAACCTATAAGTCACAACAATGTCAGTACAGTAAAAGGAGGACTAAACGGTGTGGGTATAGAACTTTCAAATGGAGAAGTCAAGACGATATCAAGTAATAAAAGACTGGCTCAACGTAGGAAGATAGGAGTAGAGAAAATGTCAGAAACACACACACAAAAAAAAAACAACTATAAAATCACAACAATAAACTGACGCCTATTGATAATCACACTGAACATAAATGGCTTAAATGCACTCTTAAAGAGACAGAGAGTGACAGAACGGGTTAAAAAAACATGACCCATCAATACAATGTCTACAATTAGAAATGAAGGCATAAATATATTAAAAATCAAAGGATGGAAAAAAAATATCAAACAAACAGCAACCAGAAAAAGAGAAAAAAAAAAAGTGGCAAAACAATCTCTAATAAAATAAATATTAAAACAAAATCCACCATAAAAGACAAAGAAGGATATCATATAACAATTAAAGGGACAGTCCGCCATGATGACAGAACCGTAACAAATATCTACACACCCAGTGACGGGGCTCCAAAATACACAAAACAAACTCTAACAGCACTGTCCGCCATGACGACAGAACCGTAACAAATATCTACACACCCAGTGACGGGGCTCCAAAATACACAAAACAAACTCTAACAGCACTGTCCGCCATGACGACAGAACCGTAACAAATATCTACACACCCAGTGACGGGGCTCCACAATACACAAAACAAACTCTAACAGCACTGTCCGCCATGACGACGGAACCATGACAAATATCTACACACCCAGTGACGGGGCTCCAAAATACACAAAACAAACTCTAACAGCACTGTCCGCCATGACGACGGAACCGTGACAAATATCTACACACCCAGTGACGGGGCTCCAAAATACACAAAACAAACTCTAACAGCACTGTCCGCCATGACGACGGAACCGTGACAAATATCTACACACCCAGTGACGGGGCTCCAAAATACACAAAACAAACTCTAACAGCACTGTCCGCCATGACGACGGAACCGTGACAAATATCTACACACCCAGTGACGGGGCTCCAAAATACACAAAACAAACTCTAACAGCACTGTCCGCCATGATGACGGAACCGTGACAAATATCTACACACCCAGTGACGGGGCTCCAAAATACACAAAACAAACTCTAACAGCACTGTCCGCCATGATGACGGAACCGTGACAAATATCTACACACCCAGTGACGGGGCTCCAAAATACACAAAACAAACTCTAACAGCACTGTCCGCCATGATGACGGAACCGTGACAAATATCTACACACCCAGTGACGGGGCTCCAAAATACACAAAACAAACTCTAACAGCACTGTCCGCCATGATGACGGAACCGTGACAAATATCTACACACCCAGTGACGGGGCTCCAAAATACACAAAACAAACTCTAACAACAGCACTGAAAAGGGAAATGGACAGTTTCACAATAACCGTAGGAGACTGCAACACACCACTCTCTGTAAAGGACAGAACATGTAGAAAGAAACTCAGCAAAGATACAGAATATTTAAAGGCCACAATCAATCAACTTGACCTCATAGACATACATAGAACACTCCATCCAACAGCAGCAAAATATACATTCTTTTCCAAAGCACATGGAACACAAAGCAACTCTCAATAAAATCGAAAACATTGAGACAATACAAAGCATCCTCTCTGATCACAATGCCATAAAAGTAGAAATTAATAACACAAAGAGCAAGGGAAAAAAAATAAAAAACATGGAAACTGAATAACACCTTGCTTAAAAACCACTGGATAATAGAAGAAATCAATGATGGAATAAAAACCTCCTAGAATTAAACGAGAGTGAAAACACATCATACCAAAACCTCTGGGACACAGCAAAGGTAGTGCCCAGAGGTCAATTTATAGCAATAGATGCACACATCAAAAAAGAAGAAAGGGATAAAATCAAAACATTAGCTTTACAACTTGAAAAAATAGAGACCAGCAAAAGAAGCCCACAGCCACCAGAAAAAAAGAAAATAAAAAGATCAGAGCAGAAATCAATGAAACAGAAAACAATAGAATCAAAACACGTTACCTACCTAAACTAACACAAACTGAGGTAGAAAATCTGAACAGATCCATAACAAGAGAAAAGACTGAAAAGGGTATTAAAAAAAAAAAAAAAAAAACTCCCAACAAAAAAAAGTTCTGGCCCCAGTGGCTTCACTGGAGGATTCTACCAAACATTGAGGGACGAGCTCATACCAGTACTACTCAAATTATTTCAGAACATAGAAAAGGAGGGGATATTTCCAAATTCATTCTACAAAGCCAGCATAACCCTGACACCAAAACCAGGCAAAGGTATCACGAAAAAAGAAAATTACAGACCAATATCTCTCATGAATATAGATGCAAAAGTTCTCAAGAAAATTCTAGCCAATACAATTCAGCATCATATCAAAAAAATTAATATACCATGGCTGTTATGGATTGAATTGTGTCCCCTCAAAAATGTGTATCAACTTGGCTAGGCCATGATTCCCAGTATTGTGTGATTTTCCAAATTTTTGCTGTTTGATGTGATTTTCCTATGTGTTGTAAACCCTACCACTATGATGTTAATGAGGCAGGATTAGAAACAGTTATGTTAATGAGGCAGGACCCAATCTACAAGATGAGGTTGTGTCTTAATCACTTTTGAGGTATAAAAGAGAGAAGCAAGCAGAGAGACAGAGGGACTTCATTCCACCAAGCAACAAGAGCCAGGAGAACAGCACATCCTTTGGACCCAGGGTAAATGTGCTGAGAATCTCCTCAAACAGGGAAGATTGATGACAAAGACCTTCCCCTAGAGGAGACACAGAGAGAAAGCCTTCCCCTGAATTTGGACTTCTAGCCTCCTAGGCTGGGAGAAAATAAATTTCTGTTTGTTAAAGCCATAAGCTTTTGGTGTTTCTGTGATAGCAGCACAAGATAAGTAAGACAACAGCCAAGTGGGGTTCATATCAGGTATGCATAGATGTTTCAGCTTTGGAAAATCAGTCAATGTAATCCACCACATAAATAGAACAAAAGAAAAGAATCACATGATCATCTCAATCGATGCAGAAAAGGCTTTCAATAAAGTCCAACACTCATTCCTGATAAAAATTCTCAATTAAATAGGAATTGAAGGGAAACTACTCAACATAATAAACGGTGTCTATATGAAATCAACAGCCAACATTATTCTTAATAGAGAGAGGCTGAAAACATTCATCCTGAGAATAGGAACAAGAAAAGGATGCCCTTTATCATCACTCCTATTTAACATTGTGCTGGATGTCCTAGCTAGAGCAATAAAGCAAGAAAAAGAAATAAAAGACTCTCAAAGTGGTAAGGAAGAATAAACCTATCCTTATTCATAGATGATATGATACTATACATAAAAAAAAAAAAAAAAGTTGCTGTCAAGTCGATTACGACTCGAGTAGAACTGCCCCACTGGGTTTCCAAGGAGCAACTGATGATTCAAACTGCTAATCTTTGAGCAGCTGAGCTCTTAACCACTACACCACCAGGGCATGATACATACATACATAGAGAACCCCAAAGACTCCACAAGAAAACTACTGGAACCAATGGATTCAGTAGAGTAGCAGGATACTGTATGAACATTAAAAATAATAACAATAAGCCAGTTGGATTCCTATACACCAATAAAGAGAACTAAGAAAAGGAAATCAGGAAACCAATACCATTTATAATACCCACTGCTGTCAGAATCGACTCGAAAAATAGCCTCTAAAAAAATAAGATACTTAGGGATAAATCTGACCAGGGATGTAAAAGACCTATATGAGGAAAACTACAAAACACTACTGCAAGAAACCAAAAGAGACCTACATAAATGAAAAACATACCATGCTCATGGATAGGTAGACTCAACACTGTGAAAATGTCAATTCTATCCAAAACAAACCAAACACATTGCTGTTGAGCCGATTCCGACTCATAGCAACCCTATAGGACAGAGTAGGACTGCCCCATAGAGTTTCCAAGGAGTGCCTGGTGGATTCAAACTGTCAACCTTTAGGTTAGCAGCTGTAGCACTTAACCACTACGCCACCAGGGTTTCCATTATGTGCAAAGCAATCTACAAATACAATGCAAACTGTATCCAAATACCAATGGCATTCTTTAATGAAATGGAAAAATTAGTCATTAATTTCATATGGAAACGAAAGAGGCCCTGGATAAGCAGAACGTTATTGAAAAAGAATGAGGTAGGAGACCTTGCACTCCTTGACCTCAGAATCTACTATGCAGTCATGGTAGTCAAAACAGCCTGATACAAGGACAGACACATTGACCAATGGAACAGAATCAAGAACCCAGATGTAAATCCATTCACCTGTGGTCATCTGATCTTTGACAAAATTTCAAATTCCATTAAATGGGGAAAAGACAGTCTTTTTAACAAACAGTACTAGCAAAACTGGATGTCCATCTGTAAAAATATGAAACAGTACTCATACCTCACACCATACACAAAGACTAATTCAAAATGAGTCAAAGACCTAAATATAAAACCAAAAATTATAAAGATCATGGAAGAAAAAATAGAGTCAATGCTAGGGGCCCTAATAAATGGCATAAGTAAGATACAAATCATGACTAACAACAGACACAAGAAGACAAGCTACATAACTGGGATCATCTAAAAATTAAACACTTAGGCTCATCAAAAGACTTCACCAAATCAGTGAAAAGAGAGCTTACAGAGTGTAAAAAAAAATTGGCTATGACATATCCTACAAAGGCCTAACCTCTAAAATCTATAGAGAAATCCAACATCTCTACCACAAAAAGACAAATAATCCATTTAAAAAACAGGCAAGAAATGAAAACTTAACCAAAGAAGACATTCACACAGTTAACAGACACATGAGGAAATGCTTGTGATCTCTAGCCATTAGAGAAATCAAAACCACAATGAGATATCACCTCCCCCTCACACTACTGGCACCAATTAAAAAAAAAATAGTAACAAATGTTGGAGAGGCTGCAGGGAGATTGAACCCTTATGCACTGCTGGTGTGAATGAAAAATGGTACAACCATTTTAGAAAATGATATGGTGCTTCATTAAAAAGCTAGAAATAGAAATACCATATGATCCAGCAATCCTACCCCTAAGAATATGTCCTAGAGAAATAAGAGCTCTCACAATAATAGACATACACTCATGTTCATTGCAGCATTATTCACTATAGCAAAAAGATGAAAACAATGTAAATGTCCATCAACAGATGAATGAATAAACAAACTGATAGATACACACAATGGAGTACTATGCAATGATAAAGAACAATGATAAAATCTGTGAAACACCTTACAACATGGATGCATCTGGAGGGCATTATGCTGAGTGAAGTAATTCAATCATGAAAGGATTAGTACTGTATGAGACTACTTTTATAAAAACCCATGAAAATGTTTACGCACAGAAGAAAATAATCTTTAATGGGTAGGGCTGGGGAGGGGAAATCACTGACTAGATAGTAGGCAAGTGTTAACTTTGGTGAAGGGAAAGGACACACAACATACAAGAAGTCATCACAACTAATTAAGGCAAAATCATAGATGCTTCCTAGACACATCCAAATACCTTGAGGGACTGAGTTACGGGCTGAAGCCTGGGGACCATGGTCTTGGGGGACACCTAGGTCAATCGGCATAACATATTTTGTAAAGAAAATGTTCTATATCCCACACTGGTCAGTAGCATCTGGTGTCCAAAAATCTTCAGAGCAGCCATCTAAGATACATCTATTGGTCCCATACTTTCTGGAGCAAAGGAGAATGAAGAAAACCAAAGACACAAGAAAAATATTAGTCCAAAGGACTAATGGACCACATACATCAGAGACACTACCAGTCTGAGCCCAGAAGAACTAGATGGTGCCCAACTATCACCACTAACAGCTCTGACAGGGACCACAATGGAAGATCCTGGACAGAGGGAGAGAAAAATGTACTACAAAATTCAAATGCACAAAAAGACTAGACTTACTGGTCTGGCAGTGACTTGAGGAACCCCTGAGACTATGGCCCCTGGAAACCCTGCTAATTCAGAACTGAAGCCTCTCCCAAAGTCCACCATTCAGCCAAAGATTAGACAGGCCTGTAGAACAATTACACATGTGAGAAATGTGCTTCTTAGTCCAATCAAGTATAGGAGACCAAATGGTCAATACCTGCCCAAAGGCAAAGAGGAGAAGGCAGGAAGGGACAGGAAAACTGGCTAAATGGACACTGAAAACCAAAGTAGAAAGGGAAAAGGGGAGAGTGCCTACACATTTTGGGGATTGCAACTGATGTCACAAAACATTTCTTGTTTAAAATTTTTTAATGAAAATTAAATTCCACTGTAAACTTTCACCTATAACACGATCAAATTAAAATTCATGAATAATACTCAGCAGATAAAACACAGGTGTCTAAAATTCTGTAACCTTTCCAGATTTCACAAGCATTTTCTAGGATGATAAATATTTTCCCAGGACCCATGGGCAGGATTCACTGAGTCATCTAGCCTCTTTGCCCTGCTTAGTACACAGGTCTTGGCAAAGGGAGCTGTCTGCCTTCTAGGTTAGTTCTTTCCAAGTTTTCCCACACAACCTTTACTTTCCTGAACCTGAGATATCAGGGGAAGTGGGATGGAGCCTCCATGGAGCACTCAGATATTGCTAGGATATGCAAGATGAAGGAATTTTTCCTGGAGGCTGCCCCGCCTTCTTATAAATCAGCTGTAACCAACTGACAGATGTGCCTAGGACTGGATCAGTGTATTTTCTGACAGAGACACGCCTTTCTCCCCACACTCCCCACTTGCCCCACTTTAACTTACTCCCACCTTGGAAATCATTCTCCCTGGGATACAAGGAGGACATCTGCTCTCCTGACCCCCCTTACTTGGCATTTTATTGTGCTTACAGTTCTCCACACACATCTTGTTATTTCTCCTATCTGAACTTTTGCTCATGGTGCTGTCTTTGCTTGGGATGCTGCTCTCTTCCATACCTCCAGCTCCATTACGCTGGCTAAAAGCAAACTGTAAGGCTGAACCCAGATGGGGATTCAAGGAAGGCTTCTGGGGGAAATGATACCTGAAGTAATTGCCCCTCATCTGAGTCCCACAGCACCCAGTAAGTGTGCACCTCACTTTAGACTTCACATATACACTGTTTCCATGTATGTCTCCTCCCACTGGGGCCCTGGTGTCACAGTGGTTAAGTGCTCAATTGCTAACCAAAAGGTGAGCAGTTGGAACCCACCATTCTCCCATGGAAGAAAGATGTAAAGATTGGAAACCCTATGGGCAGATCTACTCTGTCCTATGGTGTCACTGTGAAGTTAGAATTGACTCGACAGCGACAGTTTTTTGTTTTTTTGTGGGGGGAGCTCCTCCTACTAGACTAGACTCTGGAATGCTTCAGAATGAAAACCAGGACTGATTCGTTTCTGTGTCCACTATGAATGAATTGCCCTGGTGGCAAAGCAATTAAGCGCTAGGCTGCTAAATAAAAGGTCAGTGGTTGGAATCCACCAGCCGGTCTGTGAGAGAAAGGTGAGGCAGTCTGCTTTTGTAAAGATTTACAGCCTTGGAAACCCTATCAGGCAGTTCCGCTCTGTGCTACCGGGTTGCTGTGAGTCCAAATTGACTTGATGGCAATGGTTTTTTTGTTTGTTTGTTAGATGTATGAACATAGTGACTAGTTCACAGTAAATATTCAATAAGTATGAAATCAACTGACTAAAACTGCTTTTAAACTCTCTCCCCTGCCATGTGTCTCTCCCCTGCCATGTGTTCCAATAATAGAGCTGGGTGTCTCTTCCCAAGTAAGCCACTTTTACTTGTCCAGTGGTCTGGAGCAGGGAAGCCAAGGTCGTGGCAGCTCCTAACATTCAATGCTTGTGATTCTTTTACTTTCTTTTGGAAGAGGCAAAGCTTCATCCAGTATTTTTAAAGCTTGCTTATCTAGTGCAGTACCTCTAAGTCCAGTTTGTACAATGCCACAGAAGGGTAAAATATTTATTTCATAGTTGCCCAACTAATCGGACACCACTTAATATCTGACTCTAGAATAGGCACAGGTCTATACTAGAAGACTCAGCAGATGCAAAAATTTATAGGTAAAAATATTTTAATTAAGAGATTTCTATATACTAATTAATTTTTTTGTTTTTGTTTCAAATTGAGAAAGACAGCCATTTTCAATTTCAGCTGCAGCTGGCCCCAATTCTGGGACACCAGCGTTGTGTAGACATGCTATGTGGGGCCCTCTGCTGTAGTTTAACAATGTTGCAGTCAAATATATCACGTATCAGCAATAAATTGACATATTTTCTTCACAAAAATTTCTTTTGACTAATGGTGTTTGCTTCCTGAAATAGGTTCATAATTTCATCTCAATTATTGAAAAAAAGTAACCATTTATCATCTTTTTCCTTCTTAGGCTGTGAGGTTGAAATTCTTGGTGTCAGACCAACTTACTGCCTAGAATATAAGAATGTCCCAACAGATATCAACTTTGCCAATGCAGTCAACGATGCTCTTGACTCATTCAAGTAAGTTTCCCAAATTCTTAGCCATACCATTTTTCTTCCTTATTTCCAGGACCAATAACAAATCCTGAAGTAAATTAAGAAGTCCGGATGGAGGTGAAATAATGTCTCAGAGAGTTAGCAACCCTCTCTAATGGTGATTGTTAACTGCTAAAAGAGAATAATTGTGAGCAAGTAATTTCAGGCAGGGACAGTCTTTGGAAATTTTGAGTTGAAAATAAGAAAGAGCCAGGGCTCAGCATTTCCCTTGTCATGATGTTGGACAATGGAGAAATATTATAAATGTCAGCATTTCCCTCTAGTCATGGTTTAGTGAACCCTTGTATCTCAGAGAATATTAATAAGTATCTGGCAAAAAGGGAGACTGTACAATCAAGTAAGTTTAGAAAAATTGCCTACTCCCCATTCTTGAAACTATACAAAAAACATTAGTATATTAGAACATGGAACCTTCTTTTTCTCCTACCTAGAATCATGAACCTCAGCTTGAAAAATGCAGGAATCAGTCACGCTGTCCAGAGTAGCACACAGAGTCTCTGTCAGGGAAACGTATGGGCAAGACAGGCCAGGACAAAGACTTAGAAATAGCTGGAAGCGGAAGTCAGGGTTGGCTACCAGGTGGAGGCTGCAATAGGAATCAGCAACCAAGAGGGAGGGCTGTCAGGGGCTCTGAAATGGCCAGAGTTAGACTTGAGATCAACTTCGCTCTTGAATGGACCTTCTGGGTAGGATCAAGGCAGAAGACCCACAGGAGTTCAAGCATGGGGACCAGGGCGAGACCTTTATCTGCCCAAGAGAAGGAGCCTGGGATCAAGATGGGTGGACACTGAGAGCAGGCATGCCCTTAGCTCTGTGTACAGATCATCAGAGCTAACCATACACCTTGACCTGTAACTAAGATTGCCAGACGTAGAGCTGATGAATTATGGATCGGATTCTCCACCAGTGCCCTCTCCCATCATGGGGAGCAGCAATCACCCCACAGCACTAGGAAAGGAGAGAAAAAGCACCCCTGCCTTTGCTGCTTCTTAGAATGACTCCATTGTTGTTGTGTGTCATCAGGTTAATTCTGATTCATAGCAACTCTGTAGGACAGGACAGAGTAGAACTGCATCATAGAGTTTCCAAGGCTGTAAATATTTATGGAAGCAGACTGCCACATCTTTCTCCCATGGAACGGCTGGTGGATTTGAACCAATGACCTTCAGTTATCAGCCAAGCGCTTAACCACTGTGCCACCAGGGCTCCTTAGCAGGACTCCATTTCCATGAAAACCTATCAAATAAGTCCAGGCTCTGATTGACAAGTTGGAAACAAAATGGTTTTCAGATACTTAAAAGTCGAGAGGTAACAAATTTAAAATTAATATTTTTTCTTCAGGCAGGGAGCAGAAGGAAGGGACAGGGTCTGGGGAAAGTAACCTTTAAGTAAGTATTTTCATCACATGGTCTATGAATCATGTGTGTTATGTGATCCTGCCTCCCACCTACTTTGCTTTCTTTTACTTGCCCACAAGTGCCAGAAAACCACACACACATGTCGAGCTAGAATAATGTGTTGCAGACTAGTTTGTGTGCACAAAGCAAAATAGCAAAGCATGCAGAGCGGATGAGCAGAAATGGAACTTTAGAATAGCTCTGTGTCTAAACAACTTTGCTCCCAACATATCCAAAGTGCTAGCCATTCCTACAGCCTATTGCCATGCCAGATACGAAAATGTGGAACACAGTTTTCATACAAATACCTCCAAATAACCCAACACTCTGCTTGGCAGTGTAATCTTTTTCACATTCATCTTGTCTTAACAGCTGAATAGACTCTCACTATGTAGCTCCCAGTGATTCGCAGGCAGGTAGAGAAGCACAGAGCCCACAGGCTGTGCTGGCCTGCAAGCTGGCCTACCCAGACGCCCTGCTCTGAGGGAGGCCAGAATACCGGAGGAGTGAGTGCTCAGCTCTGTTCCCTCTAGAAAAGTTATTATTATTTTCCTTTTCAAGCAACATGGCAGAGCTATAGAATACTGGGAAATTGCGTCTTTATTTTTTTTGTTAGTTGCCATCAAGTCGATTCCCACTCATGAAGGTCCATAGTATTTGGAAATGGTGGTGGTAGTAGTGGTGGTATGTATGTGTGTATGTGTGTTTTAGCAAAGGTATTGGGTACCCTTAGAGAGAAAAGAGCCAGCTTACAAAGAACTGGAGGCTCAGAATAGTGGCCCCAGGCTTGATTTCTGTCTCTACATGGTGTGTCATGGTGCTACCACATTGCTGCACTAAGCCCATTCACATCATAGGCTGTGTAAATGGCCATGAGCTCCAGGGATGGCATTCACGTAGTCTACAATATGAATGGTGTCCCTGGAGCTGAGCAGTAAAGACCTGGGCAAGACTGTGCCAGGTCAGCATAATTGTTTTGTGGGGTCTTCATATGTACTACGGCTGCTAACCAAAGGGTCGGCAGTTTGAATCTGTCAGGCGCTCCTTGGAAACTCTATGGGGCAGTTCTACTCTGTCCTATGGGTTCCCTATGAGTCAGAATCCAATCGATGGCACTGGGTTTGGGTTCATATTGCCAAGTTAACAGGGCCATCAGAAGAAGCTCCTTTGAATAGCAAGTGCAAAGTCAGAGACCCAACATTTCTACCACTAGTCGGTGCTTGGAATGAGAGAAACAAAAGAAGAAAAGGAATAATAGATCAGACGTTACTGCCTGTGGAAGGCAGTAAGATGATTTAGGCCTTCCGTAAAAGAAAAAGGAGGCACAGCCTTCCATCATCTTACATATTAATAGAACATATCTTGTAGAGTAGACCTTATTAGACCTTCTCACAGTATCGAATAAAGGATTGACAGTTGGGGTGAACATGTTTCTTTAAAAAAAAAAAAAACTAACCTCTGTACTTTTCAGGAGTGAGACGGGTGGTGGGGATGCCCAGCTGAGAACAATCCAGACCAGACCACTTTGCACGTAGTCGCTTGCTCATCCAAGAATGCGGCTGACAAGATCATTCATTCTCTTGAGGTGTATGTTTTAGGTGGAGATGTAAAATTATCTTTCCATCAGACCTGAATGGAGGAGCATGTCAAGAACTTCATAGCTCACCTCTTAGGTTCTGTTTGGATCTATCTGGAATCCCTAACTGTGATTTGAACAACACCTGGAGTCCTCACACACGCACACATTTCTCCCATGGTTTGTACAGTGTCTTTTTTTACCTTGCTATTTTTGAGAAGCAGAGAGAATGGGACACAGGACAGATCGGCTCTGGCAGAAAGCAGGAGAGGCAGGGAAGATCTGAACATGGAGTCCTACAGGGACAGCACTTCAGCCAAGAGTCTAATGTTGTTGCTCTTAGCTGCCCTCAAGTCGACCCCTGACTCCTGGCGACTCCATGTGCGACAGAATTGGACTGTTGTGACCCAAGGGCTGATTATTTTTCAGAAGCTGATCGCCAGGACTTCCTTCCTAGTCTTTCTTAGTCTGGAAGCTCTGCTAAAACCTGTTCAGCATATAGCAGTATACAGCGTCCACTGACAGATGCATAGTGGGTGTGCTTCAGGTGCATCGGCTGGGAATCCAATCTGGGTCTACCACACTGAAGGTGCGAGCTCTACCACTGAACCACCGCCTTTGGGAGGGATGAATTTCACTTCACTGTCTGAGCTGGTCATTGCCTTCTGGTGCTCATAAAGCTTTATTGACCCAGGTCATATCCCTGTAGGATCTTAGCTCTGAACTTGGAAAACTTCTGGTGTAGAGATAAAGAGAAGGGAAAGAGGATTGATGCTTTTTAACACCCATCTGCTAGCACTGTATCAAAGGGCTTCTATTTTCACTAACCCATTTGTTCTCACATTAAGTCTACTATATAGGTGTTGTTCTCCCCATTTTACAAAAGAAGATGCCCAGCTCTCTGAAAATTAAGTACTTAGTACAGCTAGTAAGAGGGAGCCAGAGCCCAGCTCTTTCCACTGGACCTGACGACCCGGCCTCCTGGGGTCTCTTCTGAGTGTGAAGTGGCTGGAAACTACTCCAAAGTCAACCAACCCTTCAGCCTTCCACCTGGTCTATACCACAGCTCTAAGATGCCCTGGAACAGAATGAGACAGGGAGAGGAAGGTGAGAATTGCCTCTTTGCAATTCTTTCTGGGACCATCCAGGCCTGGGGCTCAAGAAGGGCTGCAGTGGAATGCCGGCCTTTGCCGTGCACTCAGTGGTTTATGGTTCAGCAGGATGCAACGTCAGTCACTGGGGTTCATATGCCTCATCACTACACATGGGGGCAGCCTACCTACTCACCAATGCCACCTTGACTGTCAAAAAAGAAAGCAGTTTTTGATCCACGTAACTTAGTTTGGTTTGGCTTTAACTTAGTTCATCCTCCTGGAAGTTCTATTTGCAGGATGGATATTCATGCTTCAGCAGGCAGAAGAAGGTGCATGGTGCTAGAACTGAAACAAGCCATGGCTAGCTCATTAGGGCAGGGAGGTGCAGGGAAGCAGGCGTAGTAAGCGGAGGCGGAGGACTCAGCCCCGGCTGTTAGAGGTGCCCAAGTGCTGCCTCTAAGCTAATCCCAGGTTTGGTCAAGTAAAGACCAGGCCCTCGGAAAAGTGGACGTGGCTGCTGTCCTTTGTCAAGCTCCAGGGTTTTGAAAATAGCTCCAAACGAATTCTTTCAGGATTCAGATCCTCCACGGCTGTAGATATCCATAATGGAATGATGAGTGATGGGGCAGACCTTTCCACAGGCCAGGAAGATGCTGGCTCAGATGGCCTGTGATGTCCCTCCTTCCTGTGGACTCAGGAAAGAGGGGTGAGAATGCTTCTGGGCAGAGCCTGGGTTCTCCTCTGTGCTCTGCATGCATACTAAGGAAAAAAGCCATCTGGGGGCTTTCTTTCCTTCCCTTTTATTGTATTAGCACTTTATAAACATCAGCTCATTTAATATGAGTAGGTTTTTCAGATGGGGAAATTGGAGTTTAGAGATATTTTTGCTTTTCTCCTCAGATCCCTAAGTTAGTAAGATGAGGCCCAGAATTTGAACCCAGATCTATCTGGCTCCAATGACCTGTCAAAGTATAATTTTCAACTTTGGTCTCCTTTGTCATGTGCTCACCACATCTTTGTATGAGAATTGTGCCAAAGTTTTCATTAATTTATTACTGAGAGCGTCAGGATGACAAACCTGGTTCAAAGGAGATTTTGAGAAACCTACACACACACATACACTCCCCACTGAGGAAAAAGAATGAAGGGATACAATTGCCGTTAGATGTAAAAATATCTAATGATGCAGAGGATAACCCACCCCTCTTTTGGGGCTACCTTCTCTACCAGATAAAAATTATTTCCATCTTAACACTTATACACTGCTGGTGGGAATGTAAAACGGTACAACCACTTTGGAAATCGATTTGGCATTTCCTTAAAAAGCTAGAACTAGAACTACCATACGATCCAGCAATCCCACTCCTGCAATATATCCTAGAGAAATAAGAGCTTTCTCACGAACAGATATATGCACACCCATGTTCATTGTAGCACTGTGTACAACAGCAAAAAGATGGAGGCAACCAAGGTGCCCATCAACAGATAGATGGATAAATAAATTATGGTGTATTCACACAATGGAATATTATGTGTCGATAAAGAACAACGATGAAACCGTGAATCACTTCATAACATGGAGGAATTTGGAAGGCATTATGCTGAGTGAAATTAGCATTCAGTTGCAAAAGGACAAATATTGTATGAGACCACTATTATAAGAACTCGAGAAATAGTTTAAACAGAGAAGAAAATATTCTTTGATGGTTATCAGAGTGGGCAGGGAGGGGGGAAGAGGGATATTCACTAATTAGATAGTAGATAAGAACTATTTTAGGTGAAGGGAAAGACAACACACAATACAGGAGAGGTCAGCACAACTGGACTAAACCAAAAGCAAAGAAGTTTCCTGAACACAACCCAACACTGCGAAGGCCAGAGTAGCAGGGGCGGGGGTCCAGGGACCATGGTTTCAGGGAACATCTAGGTCAATTGGCACAACACATTGTATTAAGAAAACATTTTGCATCCTACTTTGGAGAGTGGCATCTGGGGTCTTAAACGCTAACAAGTGACCATCTAAGATGCATTAATTGGTCTGAACCCGCCTGGAGCAAAGGAGAATGAAGAACACCAAAGACACAAGGTAATTATGAGTCCAAGAGACAGAAAGGGCCACATAAACCAGAAACTACATCAACCTGAGACCAGAAGTGCCATATGGTGCCCGGCTACAACTAATGACTGCCCTGACAGGGAACACAACAGAGAATCCCTGATGGAGCTGGAGAATAGTGGGATGCAGACCTCAAATTCTCATAAAAAGACCAGACTTAATGGCCTGACTGAGACTAGAAGGACCTCAGAGGTCATGATCCCCAGACCTTGTGTTAGCCCAAGACTGGGACCATTCCCAAAGCCAACTCTTCAGACAGGGATTGGACTGGACTGTAAGACAGAAAATGATACAGGTGAGGAGTAAGCTTCTTGGCTCAAGCAGGCACACGAAGACTATGTGGGCAGCTCTTGTCTGGAGTTGCGATGAGAAGGCAGAGGGGGACAGGAGCTGGCTGAATGGACAAGAGGAAAACAGGGTGGAGAGGAGGAATGTGCTGTCTCATCAGGGAGAGAGCAGCTAGGAGTATACAGGAAGGTGTACATAAATTTTTGTATGAAAGACTGAGTTGATTTGTAAACTTTCACTTAAAGCACAATTTAAATAAATAAAAAGTGGAAAAAATTATTTCCACCTTATCTGCTTCCTAGAAGTAAACAACTAGGTTTATAGAGTCTAGTCTCCCATCAGTGGTAAATAACCAAAAAAAAAAAAAACACCAAACCCAGTGCTATCGAGTCAATTCTGACTCATAGTGACCCTATAGGACAGAGTACAACTGCCCCATAGAGTTTCCAAGGAGCCCCTGGTGGATTTGAACTGCCAACCCTTAGGTTAGCAGCTGTAGCACTTAACCACCACGCCACCAGGGTTTCCGTGTTCAACGGTAAATAGTAAGGCAAAATTTAAAAAGTTACATTTCCCTGGAGAGTCCGGTATCTTTTAAGCAAGCTGATTAGACATGCTCAAGCTTGATAGTGAGAGGACAAGAGTCACTTTTTGGCCTTATTTCTAAGTTTTGGGTCATACATTCTGAGCAGTCAATAACTTTAACCTTTCTGTTAAATTGCCTCTGTTTCTCTCTCCCTAATTCTTCTCTTTCCAACCCACCTCTGTAAGGAATGTGATGTGACATTAAGAACTGTGTTGCTTGAAAAGAGATCTGGACAGAATCCTGAGGTGATGAGAGAGCTGGGTATCTCTGAAATCTAGGGGCAGAGCTCTTTGCAGCTCTCAAGTAACTGAGTTGATGCCACACGGCCTTCTGGTATGCTTCCTGGATTTTTGGAGCTATGAATGGCCAAGAACAGATCTGAAGGCATTACCACCCATCGCACTTCACCCATCACTCAGTCATGAATGAGCTGACCTGTGATGGAGACCAGATCCATGTGGAAAGCATCTGGTGACCAAGAATTTGTCATCTGAACTCCAAGCAGGCAAGAGATCTCAGCCCTTGCTGACTTAGGTCCCTAAAGAATCAAGGAACTTTCAGCCTAGAATCCTTTCACAGGCAGATGTATAATCGCTGGATTAAATAAAAGCATCTCACATCCAGTGTGCATGGCATCTGGTGTTGACAGCTTCCTGACACAAAGCCACCAGGTAAATTTGTGACACTTAGTGGCTTTCTGGTCACACGGAAAATTCGTGAATACGGTCAATGGCCTTAAAGAAACCAGCCCAGGGCTGCTGTGCCAGAGCCAGGTATTCTCACCTTCCCTGCAGGGTCTATTCCTGGCCAACGCACCTCAAGCGCAGCCACCACCCATCTGTAGTGAAAGCTTGTGTGTTGCTATAACGATGCTAAACAGGTTTCAGTGGAGTTTATAGGCTAAGACAGACTAGGAAGGAAGGCCTGGGGGTCTAATTCTGAAAATCAGTCAATGAAACCCCTCTGGAGCACAATGGTTCAATCTGCAATGAGCAGATTGGTTGTGCATGGGGTTGTCATGAGCCTGGGGCTGACTTGATGGCAGTTGACAACAACAACAATCTAAAATGAATTGACCTAAAAGCATTTCATTGAACTTTAATGCAACAGTTAAATTTGTTTTGAAGAAGTCTTACTGTAGTAAGTCACCGCTATACAAAACAGGATTTTCCCCACCTGTAAGCCCCATCCTGGAAGTGTGGACACCTAAACAGATGAATTACTGTTTGAATCGGCACACCAGGAATGGTAAAGATGCAAGTGCATAAAGTGGCTTCTAGGAGGGAGTGATTAATTTACAGAAGGTTCCACTATGTTCAAATACAGTGGTAGAGGGAGTAACGTCAGCCCCATAAGTCTAATGAATATGGGCCTCAAAAATGTTTAGGGATGTATGTGAACAAAAATGCCATTACCTAGTACAAACGTTTACCCACCACCTATATGCTTGTGGGACCCTAAAGTGAGTTTTTGTTCTCCACTGTCTGTAGATGCAGAGGAAGTTAGAATTAGTCATCCACACATTAGTGAGTATGAACAATGACAATATCATTCGTGAGAAACACCTAAGTAATAACCGAAACCAATCCACATTGTGGAGGAGGATGGTAATGGTGCTTATTAAAGAGAGCCAGTGTGATTTTTTCTAATAAGAAAAAAGAACATTTGACTGGCCATTTCACTTTATTTGAAGTCAGTGTATCATCCAAGCTGGTAACGAAGTTCATCTCTGGATACCCAGTAGAATGTCACAACATCATTAAGGAGTTTGTCCTTTCAGAACTGACATAGTGAAGGAAGATGCCTGGCAGAACATTCCCTGGAGCTTGCTCCTCAGTCTGGTGACTGGTGGTGGTAATGGACATTCCAAGGCCCAGGGTTGATGGGTTGGTTGGTTTGTGAGTGCCATGGAGTCGGTTCTAACTCATAGCGACCATATAGGACACAGTAGCATTGCCCCATAGGGTTTCCTAGGCTGTAATCTTTATGGGAACTGATTGCCAGGTCTTTTCTCCCACGGAGACACTGGTGAGTTCCAACAGTCTACATTTGGGTTAGCAGCTGAGCACTTAATCTTTGTGCCACTAGGGCTCCTTAAGGCCCAGGGCAGTAGAGTAGAAGTGTTCTGCCTTTGGAGCTTGAAGATTTGAATTTCCAGTTCTAGATGTGTCACAGTGCAGCCTTTAGTAACTCCTAGAACTTTTTTTAGAACTCTTCAGGACTATTTCTCCGTTTGCAAAATCTATAAATATGTCCCTGCAGTTCCAGAGCTTGACATAGAATGCTGTGCATCAAAAAATGAAAGGGAGTCAATTTCACATAATGCCTTTGCTTTGTCTCATATCCAGCTTTCTCAAGGTTGCAGGATTCTTGGAGTTATTTCCAGAAGAAATTTGCTCCCATTGGTGTAGGCTGTTGAGTTCTTTCAGAGTATTCAAAGGTTGTATTCAGGGTTGTGGAGTCAGTGGACCTAGGTTTGAATTCTGCAGCCATTTCTTACTAGCTGTGTGATGCTGACCACTGTTCTGAACTGTTTAAGACAGTCCTACCTTATAGGGTTTTGTGAGGATAAATAAGATAATACATGTAAAAGCCCTCAACATTATGCCTGATCCATGGTAGCTATCAGCTATTGAGCATTTACTATCATTACACATTGAACTGGCATTTATAGAACTCCGGCTTTGTGCCAAATGCTAGGCTATAACAGAGGTTCAATGGAAAAATGAATCGCAGCCCCCAGAGTGAAATGATCTCATAATTCAGAGCAGGAGAAGGATACATACATAGGCAATTTCTGCACGTTATAAAAAATCATGGCCCAGAAGTGAGTTGAAAGTGCTAAGGGAGCACACAGGATGGCCACCCAACCAAGCCTTTGGGGGTCAGAAGGGGCTTCCTAGAGGAGGCAACATATCCCCTGAGACCTGAAGGATGAGCTGGAGCTGCTTAACTCTGGTGGTGCAGACAAGCACAGTGAACAATGATGAGATTGTCTTTCCTTCCTATGGATTGTGAGATCCAAGGCACAGCAGATCCTGTGGGTAAATGTTCTTTCCTCACATTCAGAGTGTCAGCAAGACCACATCAGCAGACACCATGCCACCCCCTTTATGTGTATGTGTTTAATATATAGCTTTTCAAGAGAGATAAGTCAATCTGCCAAGAATATTAATTATTAATCCTTGAAAGTCCCAGTCCAAGCAGAGGAATTTGCTTTATTTTTTTTTCCATTGCTTTATCTTCTGTGAATAACAATTGCTACTATTATCATCATCATCATCGCCTTCATTGTCTTGCTTTATTTTGGGGACTTCCTGGGGAGGTTGTGAGTGAAGCCAGAGCTAAATGAAGCCACACAGCCTGTGTCAGGTGTCCTTTGGAAGCTCTGTAGGAAGGAAGGAGAAGGCAGTAGCCAGTATTTCCTCTTCTTCACACTCCATGAGACTCCTACTTCAATTTTATTTCTAGTTCCCAGTCATTCTTAGCACAGCAGGCTAAGAGGGTTAAATAACTTGGATTTTTACCAACAATTCTCTGCCAAGTGGGGGAGTTTTGCCAGAATTGGGGTTTTCCTGGGACCCATAGCAATGTGGTCACTGCCAGAGGTCACTCTATGTCCACATTGGTGCTCCCCTTCACTTGTTCCTATAGAACAAAAGTCCTGGGAGTGTCTTTTGATGTCAGTCCCTCAACACTAGTCTGTTCATCATCCCACAGGTTGCCCGAGTAAAGTTTGTTCCTATTCTTATCAGTCTATTAAACTTCAAATCTAGTTTTTTTCTTTAGAAACTTCCTTAAACTTCAGCAATACTTCCACAGTAGTTACTTAAATAATTACTTCCAGTGTTTTTGATCAGCACATGACAGAGGTGGTGAGGGTAGAGCTGTAAGAACTACCCCCTGCCTGTTACCACACTTCCAGCTCTTTGAGACAGGAGAGGAAGTGACCAATAAATGGGCTCTCTGGCTTTGTCATGGAGGTGCTCAAGACTGGCAGTTCCTGGCTCAGTGTTTCTGGCTCCCCATTGAATACCCCACCCTAATTTTAAGGCATCAGTTTTGTGTGCCCAGAGGGCAGGTGTTTGAGGGATGCCAGCGTCTTCACATGGTGGGTGATAGGGAGGAAGCTAGTAGGGTCTCCTCACCTGTTACTTTCCCACCCTACTCCCTCCAGGAGTGGCCGGGCTGACCTGGCAGCCATATACCATGAGCGCATCGATGTGGAAGGCCACCATTATGGCCCTTTGTCACCCCAGAGAAAAGACGCCCTCAAGGCTGTGGACACCGTCCTGAAATACATGACCAAGTGGATCCAGGTGACCTAAAGCAAGGACAGCTGGTCTGACTATCTCTCCTGTCGCTCTCTTTCTGTCTTCTTGACATCTTCCTTCTCATTGTCGATAGCTGACCAGGCCAGCACAAAGGCTTTGATGGGTCTCTTTTCTTCACTCAACGCCTCTTCAGGTACCAAGAGACCCCTTGTTTCACACCCAGTCCAGTGAAATTCAAAAGGCCAGCTCTACAGTAGTACCTGAGTTAGCTGGAGAGATGGTCCAGTTCTTCAGAATCCTAATCATTTTGGTTACCAACGTAGCGGGGACTTGGGAGCTAGACCTGGGTTCTGGCCCTGAGTTTACCACACATGTGCTGAATGACTTCAAGTAAGTTATATTTTAACTTGTGTGTGCCTTATTTTTCACAGCTGTAAAATGGGCAAATGATCGTTCTCATATTACCATGCAAGTTTGTTAAAAGAGCCAAAGAGATGAAAACAGAGAGTGTACCCTAAAAAGCTAAAAGTGCAGTATCCTTTTTTTTTTAGCACTTATGAAATGGGGTCTGTGCTTTCACATTCCTCTCCCCAAATTGCTTCCTTTTTGATTTTGAACTGTGGCTTATTAGGGCAGAATAGTAGATGATTAAACTCAGAATTACGAGACTATCCTTTCTTCTATAATTTGTATTTTTTTTAAGCCTCTTTACACAGTTTTCTGAGCATAAGATCCTCTTTCTCAGTGCCGTAGTGACTGCCTTTGTCAACCCCACAGGAGAGGGGGCTGCAGGACGACCTGAATGTCATCATTTTCTCAGATCATGGGATGACCGATATCTTCTGGATGGACAAAGTGATTGAGCTGAATAAGTACATCAACGTGAATGACCTGCAGCAAATGAAGGACCGAGGACCCGTTGTGAGCCTGTGGCCAGCCCCTGGGAAGCACTCTGAGGCAAGAAATGCCATGAGGGGTGGCAGGAGGGCTCTGGGGGCAGATGAGAGGAAGGGAGTGTGACGCACCTGCATTTGCCACCACTTTGTGCTCCTTCCTTTGACTGTAGCTGTAATTCTGAAATATGGAGCAGTGTTAGCAGCTTAGATCTGGGGGCAGAGGACATGATTTTTCACTCTCTTGTTGAATGACCTCTAACAAGCCATTAATCCTCCCTGGATTTCTATTTTCTCTTCTCTAAAATGGGATGATGGTATCTACCTCACTGAGTTTTAGTGCAGAGTAAATGAGATTAAGGATGTGTAGCACTTGTTGTTGTTAGGTGCCATCAAGTCAGTTCTGACTCATAGCGACCCTGTGTACGTCAGAGAATAAAACACTGCCTGGTCCTGCGCCATCCTCACAGTCGTTGTTATGATTGAGCCCATTGTTGCAGCCACTGTGTCAATCCATCTCATTGAGGGTTTTCCTATTTTCCGCTGACCCTCTACTTTACCAAGCATGATGTCCTTCTCCAGGGACTGATCTCTCCTGACAATGTCCAAAGTATGTAAAAAGAAGTCTCGCCATCCTTGCTTCTAAAGAGCATTCTGGTTGTACTTCTTCCGAGGCAGATTGGTTCATTCTTTTGGCGGTCCGTGGTATATTCAGTATTCTTCGCTAACACCACAATCCAAAGGTGTCAATTCTTCACTTAGCATGGGTCAAACATACTATAAGCACTTATTGCTGTTGAGTTGGCTCCAACCTATGGTGACCCTGAGCACAACAGAACAAAATGTTGCCCAGTCCTGCACCATCTTCATGATCACCAGCATGCTCAAGTCCATTGTTGCCTTCCACCCTAGGGGGCTCATCTGCAAGCACTATATTGTACAATATCCTATAATCCATAAGGTTTTCACTGACTAATTTTTGGAAGTAGATCACTGGGCCTTTCTTCCTAGCCTGTCTTAGTCTGGAAGCTCTGCTGAAACCTGTTCATCACAGGTACCCTGCTGGTATTTGAAATACAAGTGGCATAGCTTCTAGCATCACAGCAACACACAAGCAACCACAGCACCACAAACTGATAGACAGGGAGTGGCAGTGCTTAGTAGGGATATTTTATTATTGGCTGAAATGCAGCACTTCTCAGGCAAATCTGGGGAATATCACGTGCAATCATAGAATGGGTCAGTTCCTTATCTCAGGAGCCACACTGCTTGGGTTCAGATCCTACCTCTGTCATCAACTGGTAACTGGGCAAAGTGCTTAACCTGGGCCCTGTGCTCCTTCTCTGTGGAGTGGTGAGTTAATAGTAGCTACCTTCTTGGGGTGCTGTAAAGCACATAGGAGCTTGCCTACTGAACTCATGGCAAGGACTATGTATATGTTAGTTATTACGATCATCGCCATCAAAGGTGAGTATTTCCAAGAGGGTATGGTTGAGTTTCCACAGTGAGGCAGGTGTGGGGCACAGCTCCGCTCTTCACAGCCGGTGCTCCTCAGGAACTCACCACCTTGAGAGGACTGGATCTCTACTTACCATTCTCTCAAAACAATACCTTTATCTGGCAGTACTTAGTTAGTACTATTAGCTGACTATTCTGCCCTCAAATTGCCTAACCACCTCCCAATACAGACTGTATGATTTTGCCCACTTCCAGACAAACTCATCTGGAACAGGAAGCGCCTCTCTTCCTCGGGGAGGCCCAGGCTGTTGCCAGTGGGGAAAGTCAACCACAGGAGTGCCAGAAACAGAAACAGGCCTTGGTCCTGGTGCCTCCATCCATTCTCTGGGCAGTCATGGATGTTGACGGGGTAGGCACAGGTCAGTGCAGGTCAGCTTTGGAGAGGGCTTTGCCATAGGTCCAGAAGGAGACCCCCCCTCCCAATCCTGCTCACTTTTGTAGTAAATCTGTCTATTTTTCGGTTGGAGGACAGTGGTGGTTTAGTGGTAGAATTCTCACTTTCCATGCAGGGTACCCAGGTTCCATTCCTGGCCAATGCACCTCAAACGCAGCTACCATCATGCATCTGTCACGTCAGTGGATGCTTGTGTGATGCTAAATAGGTTTCAGGAGGGCTTCCAGACTAAGATGGACTAGGGATAAATGTGTGACGATCTACTTCCAAAAATCAGCCAGTGAAAACCCTATGGATCACAACAGTTCAATCTGCAACCAATCATGGGGGGTGGTGCAGGACAGAACAGTGTTTTGTTCCATTGTGCATGGGGTCACCATGAGTCAGAGGTCAACTCAATGGCGGCTAACAACACATTTTGCAATTAAAGAACACAGTCTCTAACAAGGCCAGTCCTCCCCATCTGTGCCTGCTCCCCAGGTGGAGGCTTCTTTACTCTCAGGCCTCAGGGTCAGGAACTGGAGGTGCTGAATGTATTTCCACCATGTCCCCATAAACTCCCTAAGTGTGAAATCAGGAAGGATTTTTTACATATCGCCAGGTCTCACAGTAAATAGCTTCTTGCAAAGAAGTTCTGTTTTCCTGGCAAGGAAGGTGGTCTGTCTCTCCAGTTTGGCACTTAGGAAAGTGCCAACTCCAGAAGGCTTTAGCATCAACAGCTTGTGAGCTGGGAAGAGCCACTTCCAAGCTGCTGCTTGAGTCAGGCAGTTTCAAGCAGCCTAAAGCAGCTGGTAGATTATTCAAAAGTGAGGATGTGTTTGGGTGCCAGTTTGTCATGTGATGGCACGACAGTCTGTGAGACATGTTCTGCGTCATCAGATTTTTCGCTGACCCAGCATCTTTCTGCAAATGCACTCATGAGAACTGCGGATTTTCTTATGGGAGAAACCACAACTCATGAAGCCATCATAAACATCTACAAGGCAACCTGAAGACTGCTTATTTTTTCAGAGTTGGGTTGATAACTCAATTTTACATTCTGTTATATCTATGACTACATGTCTGATTTGATTAAAGACTAGCAAGTCAACATTAGCCGGTCAATTTTATTTTGGCTATAAATATTTAAGATGCTGTTAAATATTGTAAAAAAATAAGTTTACATCTTCATCATGAAGTTAGCAAGATAATTAGTGACAAATAATTACCAGTTCTTTTAAGTTTCAAGTGTAGGTAGCTAGTTTAAGTTGAAACAAATCCTTTCTTTGATCTTTGTGGTATTTACCATTAGGCAGACCAATTTCTCAGCTGTCTTTTAATTTTATTATGGCATTTTTAACTTAGGTTTCCATAATGTGTTTATTAATTACTAGGCAGATACAAAAGAATTAGTATAAAATATGTGTAAGATGTAAAGGATAGTGTTGCTTCATACTCACTAAACGTTTAAGGAATAGGACACTGCCCATACCTAGGCTACCCCTGTGTTCACCCCAGAGCCCATCGCTTCTTCTGAACCCTAACAGGAAACTGCCCCTGAACTGTCAATGATCATTTCCACAACTCTTTCTATAATTTTACCACATATGTTGTTTAGTTTTGTAGTTATTTGAATCTTATATAACAGGAGTAATCCTGTCTATATTTTTCTGCAATTTTTTTTCCCCTCAGTCAGAGACTCCTAATTCTTCCTGTGTTCTCTGTAGCTGTAATTCATTCACCTTCATTGCTGTATAGTGTTCCATTGTGAAAACACACCATGATTCATTGGCCCCTTCCACCGCTGGTGGGCATTTGGGCTGTTCCAGTTTACAGTATATGAGACCTCTACATTTCTACAGGTGCACATGTATGACAGTTTCTCACTATATCCCCAGGGGTTGACTTATTAGGTTATATGTGACTATATTAGACTTATATGTGAGACTTCAGTCTTATTAGATAAAGCCACATTGCTTTGTGAGACACACAAAAGTTTTCATTTTTATATATCAAATCTTTTTGTTGTTGTTGTTTTGTTTTTGTTTTTTGCTCTTGTAAATATAAGACCTCCCTCCCAAGATTAAATAAATAAATATTCAAATATATTTAAGAAAGAGAATGCAAAACTGGTCCTTCTTGGTTTTCTTTGCAGGTATACAAGACATTGAGAACAGTAGAACACATGACTGTCTACGAGAAAGAAGCCATACCAAGCAGGTTCTTCTACAAGAAAGGGAAATTTGTCTCTCCTTTGACCTTAGTGGCTGACGAAGGATGGTTCATAACGGAGGTAATTATAAAATCTGCGACAGACAATATGTTCATTCTATAAATAGTACAAAGATAAGTAATAATTATTCTGCTTTTACACTTAAAAAGATTTTTTTCGCCATATGTCATTCATTGCATTGTTTCCTTGTTAGAGAAACTAGAGGTTTGATCAGGTGAATTTAGTCACAAACTATAGATGAACCCAGAGTCATGGTTTAGACTTCATGGCTCCAGACTCACTGTATTTTAACAAACGGACCTTAACTCAGTTACAGAGGATTACAGTGCAAACTGTTTGGTTTAAAGTAGAACAATTACTGACAACTAAAGCAATTTTTTTTTTTTTTTTTATTGCTTTAGGGTAGCCAAAAGCAAAGAGAGGCCCAGTTTTGCTTCCCACCTTTAGGTAAATGTCTAGCAAACAAAACTCCATAGTTTCAGCTCCCCAGCTTGCCAACTTGATTTTACTGTGCAGATTGTCTTACACTTTTGGTCCAAACCCTAACTGCCTCATGCCTGGGTGACTTCAACAGCGGCCTCCTTGTCTGATTATGGCCTGGGGCCAATGTGGAAAGGCCCAGCCTTCAGGGGAATCCACCTTTAGGTCATGTTTAGAATCAAACCCTGAAGAAGGTATAGGTTATTTTAGAGTTATGAGTTGGAAAGTGGGCTGCAAATGGATCAGACTATAGGATAGGAGAGTGGCAGATGTTGGAATGTGGCCAGCTAAGGATAAGGTCTAACGTAGAATTTAGGGGCCAGACAGGGGGCAGGTAATGATGAGCAGGAGTACTGATGAAGTAATGAATGGAGGTCGGGGGGCCTGGTTATGGAAAAATGCAGTTCTGTGTCATCACATTCAGCCATTCAGGAGAACCAAGTCACTCCTGAGTGTGCTCAGACACAGCGAAGCACTGGGTCACGAGGATCTGGGAACTCAGCAGGTCAGGGAAGGTATGTTCACAGGCAGGAGCCGAGCGAGGCCTCTTGTCAGTAGTTGGGTTGTCTATGTTGGGTGACTTAAAAGGCCTCTGAAATGCCTCCAAAAGCTCTCTCTAGCAACCAACACTTCTCTTCACTTTATTTTAGGCTAGCAACATTTCTCAGGGCCTGGCAGTGAACACACAGGCAGTCAATGTGGGTCATAGGGTATGCACCTAGCCAACTTTACTCCATAAAGCCAAAGGGTTTAAATTTTAAAGTTTTTTTTTTTTTCCATTTAGAAAATTCTGGCAGAATTGCTTTGCATTTTTAGACGTAAATAGGCTCTGGAGGTTGACCCACAGCTCGCTGTCAGTCATTTCTTAGCATGACTATGTGTGTCCACTGCTTTCTCTTAGTTAGCTGAAATCAACTGCACTGAGAGGCTAGTTCGTGGTAGGGAGGGAGCTTACAAGAATGCAGAGGTGACTGGTGTAATTTGGTAGAAGGCAGGCTTAGGGAAGGGGAGTGGAAAAGCCAGAGGGCACCATGAAGACACTGGGCACTGATTAGGTGTCATCTCAATTCCAATGGGAGAGGCCCTAGACTGCTTTCCCCCACACTCCACTAGGTGGGACAAGAGCTGGTGAATCTGCTCCAGCCACAGGTGTTGTCAGAAAAGATTCAGTCTGGAGGGTAAACATGATACCTTGGCAGTATAACATCCAGTGAGAAGATTCTAATCGTTACAGTGAGTGACTGAAACCCAGCGATGGGAGACAGAGGGGCATCAATTAAGATGCCTTGGTTCTAAGTGACAGGCTATGTGACTAAATGTGGCTTAAATGATAGACTTCTTATTTCACGTAACTAGAAGCCTGGAGGTAGGCATTTCCAGGGTTGGTTAATCCAGCACCTCAATGATATCAAGGCCCTGAGTCAGCTCTTTTGCAATTCTTTTGGCTTTGCCTTTAAAGTCATAAGATGGCTGCTGCAGCTCCAAGCATCACATCTCCTCAGGGCATCCAACAGCAGGAAAGAAGGGGTATGGCTTCTCCTCGTCTGGCCTCAGTTTTATCAGGGAGGGAAATATGTCCCTGATCAGGGGCAGATGCACGTTTCTGGGGACTCTGAAGAATATAGAATTTGAGGGGAATCTCTCTTTAAGGAAAGAGTACATAATTGTTAATGTAAAATTAGGTTCAGGGTCTTAGAAGAGGCCCAGGCACATATGAGCCCCAAGCTTAAGGTTCTTTAACTACACTGTAAATCGATCTGTGCCCCGAACCCATTAGCAAAATTCTCCTTATGTCTCATCAATCAACTGCCCAGTCTCGTTAGAAAATCCCTGCCTCAGGCCTGCTTTTGTCCCGAGGTCTGGTACAGTGCTGAAATGCCACAAGTGGCCACAATCACAAGCCAAAAGTGCTGCGAAGGCTGTAAATGAGGCAGACTGGGTTGCTGAAATCTAGAACAGCAAAGAAAAGGAAGTGAGAGAAGAGCGAGGACAAACCACACCCTCTCCACATTCTGACTAGTAGTGGTCCACCCAGAGCGCCCAGTGACAGGTCTGATGATGTCCTCTCCTGCTCTCATGCCTCCACCCTCCACTCCCAGGGAAACTGCAGGAAACTGGCAAATTACAGAGTCTTCTGAGGGCGAGGCCACATGGTAACTGTACTATATTTTGTTATGTTCCAAGAAACCATATGGGGCAGTTCTACTCTGTTCTGTGGGGCCACTATGAGTCGGAATCAACTCAATGGCAATGGGTATTGGGTAATGTAATACAATATAGTATAACTATACTGTACTGTATACAGTATAACTATATTTTCTTGGCTGTAATATTTATGGAAGCAGATCTCCAGGCCTTCGATGGTGTTGCCAGGTGGATTTGAAGCACCAGCCTTTAAGTTAGCAGCTGATCGAAAGCCAGTTACACTACCCAGGGACTATATACTATACACACACACACACACACACACACACATATCTGAGTAAATCAAAATTAAGAGTCAATCAGTTATTGAGAGCTCTCCAACATTTCATTGTATGGCTTAAGAAGGTGAAAGAAGTTACAAAGGGAAATAAAAGGAAGAATGCCTAACCGTTGACAATTACTTGAGAAGGTTTTTTCCCGCTTTGTAGTTATTCTGGAAATGAGATTTGAAGTAATTTCAAAGATACATGAAGCAGAAAGTTAAAAATAAATAAATCAGGAGAAAGGAAGGTAAATAGGAAGGGAAAAAATAAGATCGGTTCTGAAAATAACATTGCTGTTGTTATTGTTAGCTCTGAGTCAAGTCCTCCGCGGGATTTTCAAGGCTGTGACGTTTAGGAAGCAGAGCGCCCAGCCTGTCTTTCAAAGAGCCTCTGGGTAGGTTTGAACTGTGAGCCTTACAGTTAGTAGTCGAGAGCTTACCCATTTGTGCCACCAGACTCCCTGAAAATAGCATACCGCAACATAAGAGGTGGCTTTCAGATTCTTAGCAGCCACCCTAAAGGGGAAGGTATAGCCAACTAATTTAACTTACGGTGTCTATAACCTAAGAACACAAGTGTTGCTCTGGAAAATCGTAGCTGTGCTGAGTCCTGAAAGAAATTTAGATCTTTTTGAATCACTCCCTTTTGCACCTTAGTTTCCTAGACTGCATACCTTAGTCATTGTACTTTTGTCCTTGAATATGTGGATTCTTAATTTTTAAACATCATATGTAAAAATTATACTTTCCGATCTTACTTTAATGTAACCTTGGGATTTAATTATTTATCTCGTGAAAATTCCAAAAAAATGAACATCCGCACTTTTCTTATTGACTTAGACTTTCTTGTTTTACATCCTTCTATGGTTTATTACGCTTTCTTGACTATGAGGAATTGAAAACCCCATTCTATATCCCTGTTCTGCACTGTGCCAGGGCTATTAATTTCTCACATTCCTATTGGCAAAACTCTCCCCAAATGGTAAAAGAAGCTTGTGTTTGGCTTTTAACCTGCATCCCAGTGCACTGTACATGTGATGAGGTTCACGTGTTGGGTTACACTCCACATCTGCAGCATAGCAAAACCCTCATCCCTGGAAGCAGTCTCTCTGGGCTTAGATGACAAAGAGTCTGTTTTCTGGTTTCGACATGATTAGGAAAACAGCTGAGTCAGGACAAGTTGATGCTGGTTGAGGGCCAATAAAATCAACTCCCCTCCCTTCTGCATTTCTCCTGATAGCTGCCATCTCTTAAACATACACACGTAAGATTTGGCTTCCTTGGTAAAAATGCCATTCCCTTGCAAACATCAACTTTCTGCCGATTTAAGTTTTGCAGACTCTCAGGCAGCGGCTCTTAACAGAAAGACTTAACTAAGTTCATTTTTTCTTATGGCCACTTACAGAGTTGTCACAGAAAAAGACAGAGACAGGGAAACAGATGGAGTTTGTCCCCCGGAATTGCACAGCTCTCCAGTGTGGCTGCTGAGGCTGCCGCATAACAGTAAGCTCTTCTCCTGGTGGCTCCCACAGTTCGCTTCTGTGCCTGTGCTTTTTAATATACAGGCTGGATTTCCAACTGCTACCCATCTTTCACCTGGCATCCCCTCTTTAAAGAGCAGAAATATGAAGGTGTTCCTATTCGCAGAAGAGTAAGTACGCAGAGGTAAAAAAAAAAAAAAAAAAAAAAAAAACAGGCTGCCTACCTGGATCAAGTCCAGTTGTCTTCCCAGTCAAGTTCTTTTCTTCAAGAATGGGAAGTAGGACTTCCTAAATGATGCTCCTGCCTCCTCTCTCTCCCTGCGACCATGTCACTACCCTTTGGAAAACCTTTTCATTGCTTCTTCCTGCCAAGACATGAAGGTCAGACTCTTTACCTGAACACCTGAGCCCTGCACAATCCAGCTGTGGTCTCCCAGCTGTTTTCCTGTGGCTCCCTTTCAGTCACCCATGCTCTGTATGGTCCTCACCAGCCACAGAGTCACGCCTTTCCCCAGGGGGTGCTTCAAAACAATCTGGGTGTCAGGGGACTGCCCCAGCAAGGAAAGATCCTCCCTGTGCATCCTGGCAGATAATCCGAAGAACTGACATGTAGCCCTTTCCAGAGAGCAAGCAGCTGCTCTGCAGTGGCGGCCAGCTGGATTATTTTCCACAACCACCTAGTAAGGGACCTAAGCTTATATACCATTCCAGTTGGGACCAAGGCTCATAGTTTTTCTCTCAGTGTACCCAGTACCATAGTTTTTCTCTCACGTCCTTGGGTAGTCAGTGTACCCAGGGACTTCACATCCAGGCCCAGATGTTTTCCTTCTTGTTGCTAAGGCATTCGTTGGCCTTGGTCGCTGGCCCAGTCATGCCACTCCTGGCCTTACGCCTTAGCTTGATCCATCCTGAATTCATCCCCAGCATGCTTTGGGGAAGAGCAAAGCTGATTCCATTAGGGAGCGGATGCATATAGCTGAATAACATTACCTTACACTGGGACAGCCACAAAAAGAGCCCTTGGAAGGCAGGTCCTGTGATGCTGTCTCTGACATATGGGACAGCCAGACACATGCAAAGTGAAAAGTGGAGAAATACTGAGGCTAGTGTCCACCAAACTCAAGTATGAGCTTTCATCCTCAACTGTGAAGGTCATATGCCTACAATACCCTTCATCTATCCAATTCAATAAGTATTTGTTTAGTGCCTATTACAGCTAACCCACTGAGCAAAGCTCTAACTCCACAGTGGGGAGCCCTATCCCACTGGGAGTAACAGTCCTCATGGAGCTTATAGCCCAGCAAAGGAACCAAATATTGAGTAAACACACGTAGGTACATGCAAACCGATATGTAGTTCAGAGCTGTAAACTCAATGGGTAAGTGGTCATCAGCCAGGCAGGGAGAGAGTGTTGCCCTCCAGGCCAAGAAACAAGATGTTTGAAGAACCTGAGGCAGGAACTGCTTCTAGAATTAGACAAACTGGAAGAATGGACTCATGGACCAAGCATGGAGAGTGCAGGGGAGGGAAAGTGCATGGGCTGGACAGGTGTGCACAGATGCAATCAGGCCAGGCCATGGGAAAGATTTAGTCCTTTAGATCAAGTGCAATGGAAAACCATAGAGAATTTGACAGAGATCATGGTCCACAATCCTTCAAGATAGTAATTCACAACTCGTAGTAAAAACAGGGTCAAAGAACTAAGGTCATGGACAGTTCCACAAAAATTCTTGTATTTCTTACATGGACCCACTAAATGTAGAAACTGTCAATGGCATCTCCCACACCTGTAATTAGTAAGAATGGGTACCGTGAGAATAATTTTCATCACTCCTGCCTGCATCTTTAGAATGAACCTCCCCCAAATGTTTCAGTGGCATGTACATAAACGTATTTATTTTGTAGACAGTAACAGATATCAAGAAATTTTTTCTTTATGATTTTTTATTAACAACAACAACAATGATACCTTGACTCAGAGACTTCCTGATGACTATCTCTAGTTCTCTTGATGTCTCTGTGCTGTGGATATTGTTATCCTGATTTTAATGAGTTCATGAAGGCTCACACTTTTAAATGTCTTGCTAAAGTTATCAAGCCAGAATGCAAAAAAATAACAAAGCCAAGACACAAGCCCCAATAAACCGCTAAGCACGCAGTCTGTTTAGTTCTGCAAAGACCCTCCCAGCCTCCTCTCAGAATGTTCAATATATTTCAGATTTCTCACACAAGCAGAAAAAAAAATAGCTCTAATAACCAAAAAAAAACCCAAACCCATTGCCGTTGAGTCGATTCTGACTCATAGCGACCCGGTAGGACAGAGTAGAACTGCCCTATAGGGTTTCCAAGGAGCGCCTGGTAGATTCGAACTGCTGAGCTTTTGGTTAGCAGCTGTAGCTCTTAACCACTATGCCACCAGGGTTTCCAAAAGTTCTAATACTGTGGTTTGTTTCCTGCGCGTGTCAGGACGGCAAAAACCTCTACAGTTGCTCAGCTGCCCACTTGGCCTCCCTTTTCTCTTCTTTAACCCCCAGCCCTTTCCTTTCCTAGCACCATCATGGGTAATTGCACACATTTGAACCACCATTTTTCATGTTTGTGAAAATTATTCTTCCAGTGCAAGATTTAAGTGTTTGGGATTAAGTGGTCAGGGAGAGGCATGTTCCCCCAACATACCCTCTGCTCTCTGCTCTCATGCCTGTGTTCAGCAGGCTCCAGTAACTTCAATCAGCCCAATAATAGTCAATTAGATCGATTAGAATCCCCGCAATGTCCTTTCCTTCCCAACTCCCACCTGCCCTTTGAAGCCCAAGTCAAATACCATCTCTTCCATAGCCCACCCAGTGATCCCCTGCTTTCCTCCTCCTTGGACTCTCCTAAGCCTCTGAATCACTCCATCTGGTGCTATGCTTGTTTGTTGCTTTTCTACTCTTTCCACCTGGAGTGGAGGTTTCTCGCCTATTTGGCATCTTGACCTTTGTTTTCCTTTGTGGAACTTGGTACACAGGAGAGGCTCAGTGCGTGTTTGTGGATTTAATGAATTAATAAATATCGATACAGTTGATTTTGGTTACTTACTCGTAGGTTGCTCACTTCGTTGGTTTATAAGTCAGTGACCAAGTAAATGGAGAGAAAATCTAGATCAGGTCTTGATCAGTTGCCATCGAGTCTATCCACTCACAGTGATCCGTGTGCATCAGAGTAGAACTGTGCTCCACAGGGTTTCCAATGGCTGTTCTTCACAATAGATCACCAGGCCTTCCCTTTAAGGCACCTCTGGGTGGACTCGAGCCTCCAGCCTTTCAGTTAACAGCCAAGCACATTAACTGTTTGCACCATTCAGGGACTCCAGGTTAGACCTTTAGTTCTGGCTGCTTGTTAGTAGCCCTAGAAGAGTTTCACCAAGAAAGCCACTGAAACCACTGATGCCATCCCCCAGCTTCAGTTAGCCCAGAGCTGCTGCTCGGGGACGGGGTTCGACAGCCTCCGCCCAGCCTCCGCCCAGCCTCCGCCCAGCCTCCGCGGGTCTAATCGCTGTGGCCTCTCCTAGACATTGTCCACCTTAAGCACTGTGCTCAGAAACGTAGGGTAGGACCAGAGCCTGACAAGAGATTGTGAAACGGGGTGCTTCACAGTTGAACTTCTGGACTCCCGTCTGAGTTCTAATCTGAGAGAAAAACAGCAAATTCAGGCCCAAGCTTCTAAGGGAGGCCAATATTTTTCTCTGGAGGAAAGATTTATTTTGAAAACTGGCGAAGGATATGAAATGCCAGGTTTAATTCCAAGGCTTGTGGTTAAATGGCAGTTAGGTCTAGGCCCCAAATAATTGGAGAAATCAAGCCAATCTGGAAAACATGGCTTATGAGTTTTAGCGGCAGCTGGAGTGGTATTGTCCAGGCCCAACTAATTGAGCTTCAGAAAGTCAGATGTGGAGTGCTGGAGGCTGCTTGCTTTCTGGTGCTGATTGGAGTCATTTGTATAAGCCATCTCAGAGTGCCCACATGCCCTTCTCACCCTTAGTTGGCACACTTCAATAAACATGAGCTTGGAAAAAAGAAACCCCATCCATGCACCCCTCCCTGCAACACTTTATTCCATGGATTTGGAGACTCAGGGAATTCTGCCTTCTCTTGATCCCCGCTGATCTTGCTGTCTGGCGTTTTCCATTTCAGTGATTAAGCTGTGTGTGGCAAGGGGCTTTCTCTGGTCAGGCCAGGGGCCCAGAGCCTGAGCAATTAAATTATTTTTTTTAAGAAAGGCTGCCTTTTAAGACAGAGAAAGGGAAACTGTTAGTGGGACATCACTTTGTAGGGCCCCGTGGCAAACACACATCTAAGGCTCTTAACCACCACTCCCAAGGGTCTCTGAGGAGACACGCTAACTGGAGGCCTCTCTGGAGGACAATTTAAAATAGCAATACCACAAAATCTGAGAAACTGTGACTGTGATAGAAACCATAGCTCAGCCTTGACCCTGGCAGCACAGCCACCAGCACCAGCCAGACTGTCTCCGCTTCCACAGGGCTTCCAATGGAAGCCACCTCTGACTTGGACATTACTGGGTGCCTTTTTCAGCCTGGGTTGATTTCGATTGTTTTTTTCTTGGAGGGGGGGTGGGAAAATAAAAGATTTAGTTTTTATTAAGCTACTAATGTACCTTAGGTAGGTTTTCATATTTTATTTGTTTTAATATGACCAGATTTCGACATGTTCTGGTACCCCAGAGAGCTGTTGAAATGCCTTATCAAGAGGGGAAGTGGGGTGACTTGAGGCCCTGACCCACTTCTGCAGAAGAGTCATACTCTTAGTGGTGAAGAGGTGGGTGATATTGTGTTTAACACCCAGATCACCATGGGTATGATCCATGAGAATGGAGTGCCAGTTGAGAAAGCTGAGAAAATTTTCCTCATCAACAACAAGGACACCTTGGCTTAAGGACTCCTGATTGCCATCCCTAGTTCCCTTTACGTCGCAGCATTGTGGATATTGTCACCCCAATGTTGTTGTGTGTTGTGTGAACTGAGGCTCAGAGTTTTAAATGTCTAGCTAAAGATACAAAGCCAGAAGTAACAAAGCCAAGATGTGAACCCAAATGTAACCACTAAGTCCTGTGCAAACGTGTCAGGGGGCCTGAGGTTGCTGGGGCCCTGCGTGCTTTCTGGAAGAAAGGCACTGGGCTGCTATGCCCAGGCCTACACAGAGTAGCATCAGACGCAGACTTGGACCTCAGGATGATACTCCAGTATAAACCCAAAGTGTACTCAGAAAAAGAGGCCCATAAAACGAAAGATAACACGTGTGAGGAACGTGCTTCTTAGTTCAACCAAATATACTAGACCAAATGGGCAGCTCCATCCAAAATCAGGAGGAGAAGGCAGAAAGGGGCAGGAAGTAGATGAATGGACACAAGGAACCCAGGGTGGAAAGGGGAGCGTGCCATCACATTGTGAGGACTGCAACCCATGTCACAAAACAATATGTGTATAAATTTTTGAATGAGAAATTAACTTGAACTGTAAACTTTCACCTAAAGCACAATAAAAAAAAAGTTATTTAAAAAGAATTTTAAGTAGCACATGGTGGATGCCAGAGAAATGGTGTTCAGGGGTTTCAATGCCTAACTATGCACTCGAATTGGGTGGGAGAGATTAAACCAAAACTTTCTCAAGTCTTCCTTGAACCAAAAAATAGCTTCTTTTAGTTAGTAAAATAGGTCTGCTTTGACCATTATGCTCGTTTAAAGAATTGTCTGTGTGAGATCAAATTGACAACAGCAACTCGAAATGTTGGATGGCAGTAAGTTTAAGATAATGGTGGTGGAACAATTCAGCAAAAGATAGAATGGTAGCACAACTTGAAAAATGCAACCCATGTCACTGAATTGTGTGTATAGCAATTGTTGAAACGGTATATTTTCGGCTGTGTATACTTTCACCACAAAGAAAAATTCCATGTGGACAGAAAGGAAATGACCAAAAAAAAAAAAAAAAAAAGAGAGAGAGAGAGAGAGATTTCCCTGCCTTACCCTGAAGTCCTGAGTCCAAACCTCCAAGAGCTGGCCCAGGGCAGGCTCCGGGTCTCTGCAGAGCAGGACTGGACCCACCGGGCAGACAGGGTGCTCTTTCATGGTAAGGCAGGGAGACAGCTGAGGTCCACGCAGGAGGAGACCCAGACACGGGAAGAGCAGGGACACCAGACGAGCCCCACGGCAGCTCCTCTGGCCAGGGAAGGCATCCTCCAAGGAAGGGTTTCAAGGTCCTCACCTCCCCCTTGAAAAGCCAGTTTTGGGGGACAGGGTGAGAGCTGGAGGCCAAATGTTGCCCCAGCAGCTGCCTGCTCTCCTCCTCTGGAGTATTTTTCTCTGTGGCTTAGCAACCCATCTGCTGATCTACACTGAGGGGAAATCAGAAGGAATGGGCGAGAAATATATGTGCTAATGTATTTCAAAAATACAACGATAAAAAATGAGTAAATGTCTTGAGAATTTGTCAAAGCAACTACCTGTCCATGTGCAAATATAGAAAATAATGAATACAGGCTGTTCAGGCTGCTTCCTGCTTCTTCCTGTCCCCTGTCCCTCCCTGGACCCTCAGGCTTATCCCAATACTCCCGCTCATTTCTGATTGCGTCCCCGGACCTCTCAGCTCAGTACCGTAAGGAAATCCTATATCGGTGAATTCAAAGAGATGAGTCCAGACAAGTGCTGAACAAACCGCATTAACCGGTTTTCAGACTTGAGGGTAAGCAGTGAATGTTACATATTCTTTTTTTAATGCTAAAAATGATTAAGGTGAAGCCCAGAGACCATAACCTTATCTTGTAAGTATTCCGTTTGCTTCCCAAATTAAAGCAAGCTTAGGACAGGCATCATGGTGAGGTGGTGTTGGAGTGTTGCTTTAGCGCAGGCACCCGGATATGGGCCCAAGTCTATAAACACCATGATTTTGAACCATGTCCCCCGATGTTTCCCATGTCTGACCCCTTCTAGTATAAGTGCTGTTAAAAATGACCACAGTGTGGCAACTCATGAAGGATGGGTATAGCATTGCATCCACCCACGTGTAAAGGAGGGCCCTGAAAGGCGTTGGCAGTGTGGAACTAACCTTGGGTGAGGATTTTATTTAAATTTCCAAGGGAGTATTGACTGTAAGCTGGCCAACTAGCCCAGGTTTGCCTGGGCCTGCACAGGCTTTAAAACTCAAAGTCCCGTATTCTATGAACCCCCTCGGTTCTGGGCAAACTAGGGCAGTTGGCCATTCTTTGACTGGCACAAAGCCCCCTGGGAGAGGCCACTGAGAGTAGGGCACAACCGCAGTTCCTCACGCCTCCTCGTGCCTTCAACAGCCTCCGTCTGGTGTTGCTTTCCTCAGGGTGCATCTTCCCACACAGGTGAGAAGAGGCTCTCCTTTCTCCTTGTCTCTTGGAGCCTTCTTGGTGTCAGACCTTCCCCACAACAGCATTCCCAAGGGTGTCACCACTTACCTCAGTACTCTCCCACCGTCTTTATCAGCATCTCTGTGGCCCCCTCATAGTGCCCCCCAGCACACACAGACCCATCCCCATTGACAGTGACTCTCATCAGAGGGCTTCTCCCTCCACTCAGGCCTAAGGCCACCCCAGGACCCGAGCCCAACTTCCCTGCTTCAAGCTCAGGGCACCCACTGTGGCCCTGGCCATCACAGAAACTATCATCCCCTCTTCTCCCATCACTAAAGATGAGCTCTTTTAGGTAAAGGTACTACCCTCTTCGTCTGTGCCCCTGATCCCAGAAGCCTAGCAGAGGGCCTGGCACAGATTTGGAGCTCAGTGGATGCATGTCGAATTGAAAAAATTGTTTCTGTAATCACCGCCTTCCCCATGCTGGCAGGCACACCCTACCCTCACCTGCGACTCCTCTAACGACGACATCCCTTTTTCCACTGGCTTCACAAAGTCAACTCCTTCCCTCACCAGTTTATTAGTGGGACACAACCCCTTTCTAGACAGGCCCCTCCTTTGGTGCTTCCACCACACGCTGCTGAAGGACCAGGTGTTTCCGGCAGCTCCTGGGGACTGGCTGCCCACCTTATGGTGGGCATGGCTTTCTCAGTGATGCAAACTTAGGAGCACCCCCTCCACACACCCATCTCCACCAGCCCCTACCCTTCTTTTTCCCCTTTGGCCTCACCTGGAGGGTCTCAATTCCTCCTCCAGATGTCATGTCACTAGGTGGCACTATGTGACAGTCCCTGGGCCTGATCGGGTCAGGCTGGGGACAGAATCCTCACCAGGAGGATGGCCAGGCTCAGTGGTCTGGGACCCCAACTTCTTCAAAAGCAGGACTCACAGGCATGCAAGTAAGAAGACAATGCCAGGTGCAAAACGAAGATGCTGGAGGCCACCAGGAAAGGAAAAGAAACCCATCAATGCACCACCATACATACATGTCCATTCAATCACCTGGACAAAATGATTACACCAGCTTCGTCACATAACCAACCAGTTTATTATTACATTGTTTTAAATCCATAAGAACAGCTGTTTTACTGGAGCAATGTATCATTTTAATAAAAACTGGTAGATTTACCTATGATCAGACAGGCCCTCGGTTACCCTCAGGGGTGAGATTTTCATTGCTGTATGTTTGTATTTGTGGAACTTAGACTGTAAGTTCTTAATCAGGTAGTCAGTCTTCATCTCTCTTTTGCCTGTCTCTTTGTCATGGGGCACATACACACTGTGGGGTTTATAATCAGTACAGTCGTTAGTAGCAAGCAGCTTCCACCCAGTGCTTCAGGAGTCACTGCCCTGTAGACTGCGAGAGGGAGAAGCAAGACATTGAATTAGCTAATGAGTTGGGATATGTTGTATCACCATAGACAGATAAAAGGCAAACAAACAAAAAAGCATAAGAAGTTAGAAATGTAATAAGGTAGTAAAGCATTCCCATGGAAAAATAGAAGCTACAGCTGGAGAAGGGGGAACAAGGGATGATGGAAATTCAGGAAACAGAAAGTCAATGAAATAGCAGGATTTGGAAAGCAGTAACGCTAGGGGAGCAATTTATGGGGTGAGACCGGAAGAGTGCGCAATGCAACGTGACAGCTAAATAAGCAAAGGAGCGTTCAGCTCTCACGGCCGTCCCTGCATGCTGCGCGCTGCCAGAACCTCACCCCACAGCCAGAGGCATCTGGTGGCCACACGGCAGCCCTTTACGGAGTACCTATTGTGCACCAGGCATTCAGCGCACGGTCATGCCACCCCTCAAACCACTGCAAGCCAAATCAAGCAAGGAAACTGAAGCCCAGAGAGATTAAACAGCCTCCTAGGATCACAGAGCTCAAAAGTGACAAAACCCAAATTTAAGCCAACACCAACCCAACTCCAAAATCTCTTCTCTATACTTTATACCAGCCACCACGTGGCCAGCGAAGAGGCGAGGGACACACCACACGGCCAGTGAAGAGGCGAGGGACACACCACGCGGCCAGCGAAGAGGCGAGGGACACACCACGCGGCCAGTGAAGAGGCGAGGGACACACCACGCGGCCAGTGAAGAGGCGAGGGACACACCACGCGGCCAGTGAAGAGGCGAGGGACACACCACGCGGCCAGTGAAGAGGCGAGGGACACACCACGCGGTCAGTGAAGACGCGAGGGACACACCACGCGGTCAGTGAAGACGCGAGGGACACACCACGCGGCCAGTGAAGACGCGAGGGACACACCACCCGGCCAGTGAAGAGGCGAGGGACACACCACCCGGCCAGTGAAGAGGCGAGGGACACACCACCTGGCCAGTGAAGAGGCGAGGGACAGGGGACACCCTGCAGTCCAGTGCCGGCAGGCACACTGCTGTGATGAAGCGGACAGTGTACCAGGACTAGGAGTTGGATGACTTGGGTGCCAACTCCAGCTCTGCTTCTCACTAGCTGTGTGGCTATAAGAGCGTCACCTAACCTCTTTGTGCCTCGGTTCCTTCAGTTCTAATGTGCGGAAAACAGTATCATCCACATGGCAGTGTTGTGATTATTAAGTGATTGTTAGTGTAGGGTCTTGGTGAATGGCATGACCCCCTAAAAACCTGGTACTATTATGAGTCTAAATACATGGTACTATCAGGATGAACCAGTCCCTGGAGAAGGACATCATGCTTGGTGAAGCAGAGGGTCAGAGAAAGAAAGGAAGACCCTGAACAAGCTGGACTGACACAGTGGCTGCAATGACTGGCTCAAGCACAGCAATGATTTTGAGGATGGTGCAGGACTGGGCAGCGTTTCCTTCTGCTGTACACGGGGTCACTATGAGTCAGAACCGACTTGACAGCACCTAACAATAACATTATTGTCGTGGTGCTATTACAAATACACGCACCTGAGTGGCACAAACACTTAATGCACTCAACTGCAAACCAAAAGGTTAGAGTTCACCCAGAGGGCCTCAGAAGAAAGGCCTGGTGATCTACTTCTGAAAACCAGCCATTGAGAACCTCTATGGAGCACCGTTCTACTCTGACATCCACGGGGTCACCATGAGTTGGAATTGATTCAATGGCAACTGGCTTTGTCATGAGTCTTGTGAGTCATCCTGTAAATTGCCTGTACTTTAATTGTTTTGATTTCACACATCTTGCCTAGTCAATTCCACCCCCTGCATTTGAAATATTTGTAATATTAAACCCAGCTTAGCTAGATGATGATTGGAATATCAGGAACAAGTGGTCAGGTTGTAGTAAATGGCTTGGGTTGAGTTCCACCAGCTGCAGCCTCCTTTTGTTGCTGTTGTTGTCAGTTGCCCTCAAGTTGATTCCAACTCATGGTGACTCAATGTGTGCAAAGTAGTGCGTCATGGGATTTTCAAGGCTGTGATCTTTTGGAACCACATCGCCAGAGCTGTCTCCCAAAGTGCTTTGGGGGATTTGAACTGCCAACCTTCTGTCTAGTAGTTGAGAGCTTAGCCATTTGTGCCATCCAGAGCCTCCTTAGGATTCACAAAACCTTCTTTAAGCCCTGTGTTTCACAACAAGTAAGCACCTATAGTCTAAAAAATGTAATTTTGAAAGAAAGGTGGCAGGGATGTGATGGTTCTGGACTTCATCCCAAATGAAGAATGGCTAAAGGAAATGGAGAGTTCATGACCTAGAGAAGAAGAGCATGAGTGCCATCTTCAGAGATTTGAATGAATGGCTTGGAGAAGAGGGGACAGATGTATCCTGAGCTGCTCCTGATGGCGGTGTGGTGGAGGGGGGAGCTATAGCACAGGGAGGTCTGTGCAGTGAAGGGGCACTGGAATGACAGTGAGCAAAATGCAGAGGGCAGGCTCCAGGACCCCTCTGGGCTTCAGGTGCTTTGCTAGTAGAATGAGGTGACTAGACTAAATGCATTTTAACACACCTTTTGTCTCTAATATGCTATATTTTGTGGTTCTAAAACTTATTACGAGGTCCAGTTCAACTCAGTATAAGAGAACACCTTCTTAACTACAGCTTCTTAGCAATTTAATGGCTACCTCCGAAGGTATGAGCTACCTGGAATAGGAAGTAATCCAGTTAAGATTGGATAGCTCCAGTCAGGGCTGTGCTGGGTGGTAATTTGGACCAGATACCCTCTAATTATAATTTCTTGGGACACAATGTCATGTAATTGCCTTGCTTGGTTTCAGAATCGAGAGATGCTTCCATTTTGGATGAACAGCACTGGGAAGAGGGAAGGCTGGCAGCGTGGATGGCATGGCTATGACAACGAGCTCATGGACATGAGGGGCATTTTCTTGGCCTTTGGACCTGGTAGGTAAGGGAATGACCAGACACTCTTAGTTGGCCCTTCCCAAGGAGGTATCTCTCAGTGGGAGCTAATGGTGCTGATAAAGGCTGAAGTGATTTCTTTACACACCCTCTTTATGAGCAAAGCTGAGTTGTTCCCATGAAACAATTTTTGCTGGATTCTTTTCAAATGCTTCTTGGGTTTGGCAAATGTGGTCAAATACTTTTCCTTGTAAAATTTAAATCCTGAGTGCAGTGAAGAAAATGTATTCCACATGTTTGTGATTCATTTTTTACTTAATTCATCAAAATGTTATTTCACAGCTCTCTGATGTCCAGAAAGCTTATCAGACACCAGGCTGCTGACAGCTGTTAGTCTTGAAGCCGGTGTGATTGCCGCTCGCAGTCTGGCCCTCCCACAGCTTCCCTCTGTGGAGGCCCCCGCCCCGTGAGTTTCTGTCAGTTCAGGGCCCAGCCAGAAGCTAGGACGTGTTTGAGGGCAGGCTCCAAAATGACCGTGGGACTGACCTTGAGAATAAGCCAGAATGATTCAGGATGGCTTGAGTGACAGCGAACTCGCCATGACTTTCTTCGTCAGATTAATTGTTAGGGTCTGAGGAGACAGGAGATGAAGAGGGCCCATCTGAGCATTTGCTTTCATTGATATAACACTGTGAATTAACACTTTGGATAAGTTTCTCAAACTCTCTGAAGACAGTCCTGCTATCTGAACACCCTCTTCCGTAAAAAAAAAAAAAAAAAAGGTTCAACAGTCAGTTGACTAGTTCATGAGCTCACCTTCTTTCTGGCTACTATCCATGTTTCTTACTAAATATAATAAGCTTACTCTGATATCCATATACCAGATACCTTTTTCCAAATGTTGATCAAAATGTTTCCACCCATGAAAGTCCACACTTTACTTTCAGGTTATAGGTTAGAAATCATGTCTAGAAAGACGCTCTGCCCTTCTTCTCTATGCAGCAAGATCAAAGATACGTCAACTCACCCCATTTCGTCTGCCTTGGTTCACTCCACTTACCGCACATTGGTCCAAATCCTTGCCCAAGTGTGATCTGAGTTCCCAAGTCCCAAAGTGGGCAGCAGCTTCGGTAGCAGCAGACATTAACAGAGCACTGGCCAGGTCCACGACATTGGCCTCAGAGAGAGCTCAGGGGATGTCTAAGCATGCCGCCATGAACCAGTAATGGTGGTCAGGAGCTCCCTGTCAACCTACTCCCAGGCCAGATACGCAGAGTTCAGAAGTGAACTGAATTAGGACTGGGCAGTGAGGACTATGTTGAGATCTACTGTTAGATTAAGTCAGAGATGTTTCCAGGCCATGGCCTTTCTGTGAGAATACTTGAGACAGCAGGGTTTTTATTCAAAAGCATTGCCTCTTCCCTCTCCAAAAGAGAGAAACGAGGCCATGAATGCAAAACAGTTGTCTGTTGAAGGAGGGAATAGCAGCAAGAGTCTCAGGCATATTTTAAAGCAGAGCCAAATCTATCCCCAAACCCAAAGTTTTAAACAAAGTACACAAAGCTTCACGGCTTAAAGTTCAATTTGGTGGGGAGATTTTGTCCATTAACAGAAGCCTCAGTCACGGGCTCCTTTAAAGCTAAAAGCCCTCAGTCTTTTACAGACAGAAAGATACCCCCTGATGAAAATGGACTGGACTAATTGCAAAAATGTTTCCAGGCAGATACATCCTTGAGAGCCTCCTGCAAACCATCGTGTTTCTGGTTCCAGTTCTCATGAAAGAGTGAACAGCTTTACACACTGACTGTTTACTCTGAGAAAAATTTAAGAGCAAGGCCTTTAATAGCTATCTAGCTGCACTTCGAGATAAGGGTACATCCCTCCTGATTAATTGTCTGTGCTTCTTGCTTAGCAAGGAAGCCGGGCATCACTGTAGCTGGCCAGATACAGCTGTAGAAGTCAGTAAGTCTGGTCCAGCAAAGAGAAAGGGAAATAATTCTGGGAGCCAGCCTCACTCTGGTTAATCCCAGTTTCTAATTTGAACAAGCTAATCTTGCCCCAGAAAAGTCCACATTTAAGATGAGACAGCAGGGGTGTGATTCGGAGAGCAGTCTACAAGCAAGCAAGCCTCCCTCAGAATGCAGCCCCAGGTGCCAGGCAAGCGGGAGCCAGCAGAACTGTTTTTCTTCAGGGGAAACATTTTTAATATCCGAAAATTTTAAACCCATAAGGATCTAGGTTCAAAATGCCATCTTGAACCAGCAGAGCTTGGCTGGGTCCTCCCAAGCTGGATCAGGTATAGTTTATACTTTTGCTGTTCAGGAATTTCCTAGAAGCTCTCGTTCCAGCTGGGTCATCTCTGCACGGGGCCCAAAGTTCCGTTTCTGCAGAACAGGAAGTCAGGAGCCAGATGGAGTGAGAATGAAAACGCAATTCTCTTTCCTGGTTATGTGCACAGGATTTAATTGTGTATTTTCAAAGCAAAAAGATAATCTTTTCTAACACTTTTGCAGTAGAACTCGATCTCAGTTTCCCCTGGGAGCTGTTAAAGAAGTAGGTGTCTGACAGGCTGGAGAAGAACACGGTGGGTTACTGTTGTACACCACCACCTACTCGACAAGGATACGGCCGCCATGTGGTAGGGGCAGAGTGACTGTGGCATCCAAGCCACATGGCAAGTCAGTGTCACTGGGACAGCCTTCTATCTCACTCTCCAGCTGACTCTTCTGTTGTGTAATGTAACCACCACCCTCATTTTGTTGTAAAATTTGTCTTGATATTAAGAGAGGCTGAGATACTCAGGCAGCCCTAACATTCGCCTTCTGGGCAGGTTCTAGGTTTTGGGTTTTTCTACTGGTTGTAACCCTGAGACAATGCTGGTCCATATTTTCTGCACCCCAAAAGAAAAGTGAACTCCCCAAATAAGTTATAAGGTGAATATTTTAAATTCATGGTTTACCCTTCTTAAACATTTACTATACGTGTTTACTAATAATAAGAAGAAGAACACTCATTGCCATCGAGTTGTCTGTGATTCATGGTGACCCCATGTGTTACACAGCAGAGCTGCCTCATAGGGCTTTCTTGGCTGTAATCTTTATGGAAGCAAATCTCCAGGCCCTTCTTCTGCCGTGTTGCTGGGTGAGTTTGAACTGAAAACCTTTAGGTTACTTGTCGAATGCAAATCATTTGTGCACCTTCATTAATAATAACAGCTACCACTTATTGGGTGTCTATTATGTATCTGGAATTATGATTTAGGTAGTATTTCCACCCCCATTTGCTGAAGTGGAGGACAGAGAGGGTGAATAGCTTTTCTGAGGTTACCCAGCTAGTAGGTGGCTGTAGGCTGGTTGTAGAGCGCGTGCTTTTGGCCATGTGCTCCACTGCCCGTTTTTACTGAATTCAGATGCAATTATCCAAAGTGAGGAAAGCCCGTCATTTGGGAGGTTGCCCTGAATCTACCGTACTCTGTGCAGTTTCCTGTATATCACTTTCTTCCGTATTTGCAACTCCAGGGTTAACACCAGAGCAGGATCTGGTGTTGGCACTTCTGGAATATGTTGCTGTTGTTGGTTGTTTGTTTTTTAAATAAAACATATGTGATCATTTTAGCAAAGTCATTATAGAGATTATTTTCTAAGATAGAGCTTTGACTTTATAGCCCCAAACTATTCATTTCCGTTAGAATCTTAGGTGACCTAAAAGTCTATGATCTAGGCCCTAACTGATGGATGAAGTCTCCCTTTTGAATTCAATCTTAATGTAGCTTTGAGTATTTTGTTGAAAGCTTTGGTTTGGGGCCTAAAAGTGAATGAATATATATATATACACATATATGAACTCTTATATTCACTCTTTAAACAGATAAGTGTTTTGCATTCACGATCTTAAACACCTCCTGTGGAGGAGAAGGTGGCGCTCCGGACTGAAGCCTCTTGATTGATTGAAGGACATGCACCGTCACCCCGTGTCCTTCCTTACAGTGCTCTGACTGACCAGTCCTAACTTCTGTATTCCGTATCACTGCTTGAATCTGGTGCAGGCCCGAGGTGGTAGCGCAGCACTCTCCTCCATCAGTTCTCAGAACCCTTACTTGGGTCCCTAACTCCAGTACCGTTGCACTTATTTTCCACATGGCTAAGTTATTTCATCTGCCAGTGAAAATTTCTCCAGGTATGTTCAATTGCTCTTCCAAAGCATTTAGGAAACCACTGTTGCTCCTTCTGGGTTGGCCAGCATTGAGGAAACCACATGGCATCATGTTCCATCAAGCCTTCTGTGACCTCGACGAGGCTGGAAAATTGAAAAACATTCTTGAGTTGCTCTGGGGCCTCTGCAGTAGAAATCGGCATCCTGGCTAACCCATCCCTGCTGGATAGGTAGTTTGGAAGATAAACATACCATTTAATTTGGTTCTGGTGAGCCCAGACAGACAGACAAGCTTCCATGCCTACACCTGCTTTCCTGCTTGCTGCAGAAAAGGAGCAGCTCAGCTGCCCCCCTGCTCCTCCAGGAGAGTTGGGTTGTAACAAAGGGAACACAAAGAGAGTCTGTTTGCTGGTTTTTGTTTTAAAGGACTCATCTCTAAGAGCCAAAGAAACCTATATTGTCGTTGTTGTTATTGTTGACTGATGTGTAGTCAGTCCCTGACTCATGGTGACCCCTGATCACAGTGGAAAGAAATGTTTCTCAGTCCTGTGCCATCCCTGTGATCCGTTGCTGATCAGATCATTGTGATCCACAGGGTTTTTATTGGCTGGTTTTTGGAAGGAAATCCTAGTCCATCCTATTCAGCTTCATAGCAACATGCAAGACTCCCCAGACAGACAGGTGGTGACTGCACGTGGTAAACCATTCCAAAAAAACCAAACCCATTGCTATCAGGATGATTCTAACTCATGGTGACCCCAAGTGCTACAGAGTAGAAGTGCTGCATAGGGCTTTTTTGGCTATAATCTTAACGGCCCTTCTTCTGTGGTGCTGCTGAGTTCTAAAAAAAAAAAAGACCAGTAGAAAAACCAAAACCAAACTGTTGCCATCAGAGTCAATTCTGACTCGTAGTGACCCGGTAGGACAGAGTAGAACTGCCCCATAAGGTTTCCAAGGAGCAGCTGATGGATTCAAACTGCTGACCTTCTGATTAGCACCGATCTCTTAACCACTGCGCCACAACTGCTATAGCCTTCCAATATTCTCCCACATTCACAATCACTTGGCCACACCTGTTGATGGAGCTGATCTTTCAATCCCAAAGTTCTCGGAAACCTAACCATAATCCTGCATCTTGTGATTTGGCCCCTCTCTGCCCAGTGAGTACCCATGACAACCTGTTTGCCTTTCCTTTCAGATTTCAAATCCAACTTCAGAGCTGCTCCCATCAGATCAGTGGATGTCTACAACATCATGTGCAACGTGACAGGCATCACCCCACTGCCCAACAACGGGTCCTGGTCCCGCGTGATGTGCATGCTGAAGGACCAGGACAGCTCAGCACCGTCTGTCCAGCTGAGCAGCTGGACAGTGGCCTTGACTCTCCTCTTCCTGTTTGCATAACTAACCTTATTGCTTGTCGCAAGACACTGTCAGCAACTGTGCCTCCAAAGTGGAATTTTTTTTTTCTGTTTGAATAATAGTTTCACTAACACAATCAAGGCCATGAAAATTGTAAACATTATTCCTGGGTAATTCTGTACCTAAAATCCCTTTTTTTTTTTAATTTTTATTGAGCTTCAAGTGAACGTTTACAAATCAAGTCAGTCTGTCACATATAAGTTTATATACACCTTACTCCATACTCCCACTTTCTCTCCCCCGAATGAGTCAGCCCTTCCAGTCTGTCCTTTCGTGACAATTTTGCCAGCTTCCAACCCTCTCTACCCTCCCATCCCCGCTCCAGACAGGAGATGCCAACACAGTCTCAAGTGTCCACCTGATACATGTAGCTCACTCTTCATCAGCATCTCTCTCCTACCCATCGTCCAGTCCCTTCCATGTCTGATGAGTTATCTTGGGATATGGTTCCTGTCCTGGGCCAACAGAAGGTTTGGGGACCATGACTGCCAGGATTCCTCTAGTCTCAGTTAGACCATTAAGTATGGTCTTTTTATGAGAATTTGGGGTCTGCATCCCACTATTCTCCTGCTCCCTCAGGGGTTCTCTGTTGTGCTCCCTGTCAGGGCAGTCATCAGTTGTGGCTGGGCACCATCTACTTCTTCTGGTCTCAGGATGATGTAAGTCTCTGGTTCATGTGGCCCTTTCTGTCTCTTGGGCTCATAGTTATTGTGTGACCTTGTTGTTCTTCATTCTCCTTTGATCCAGGTGGGTTGAGACCAATTGATGCATCTTAGATGGCCGCTTGTTAGCATTTAAGACCCCAGACGCCACATTTCAAAGTGGGATGCAGAATGTTTTCATAATAGAATTATTTTGCCAATTGACTTAGAAGTCCCCTTAAACCATGGTCCCCAAACCCCCGCCCTTGCTCCGCTGACCTTCGAGGCATTCAGTTTATCCCGGAAACTTCTTTGCTTTTGGTCCAGTCCAGTTCAGCTGACCTTCCATGCATTGAGTATTGTCCTTCCCTTCACCTAAAGTAGTTCTTATCTACTAACTAACCAGTAAATAACCCTCTCCCACCCTCTCTCCCTCCCCTCCTTTGTTCTTTTTTAAGGTAAAAAAAATCTCAACTTTTCTTCATTTGTTCAACTATATTTAATTTTCATCTTCCTTTTTTAATATAAAAAACCAGTTGCCATCAAGTCTATTCCGACTCATAGCAACCCTACAGAACAGAGTAGAGCTGCCCCCATAGGGTTTCCAAGGAGCAGCTTGTAGATTCAAACTGCTGTCCTTTTTGGTTAGCAGGCGAACTCTTAACCACTGCACCACCAGGGCTCCCCTTTTAATACAGTTACCCAGAATGAAATGCTGTCTGAGCAAGGGCTCGCCCCTGTAGCAAACAGACTTTGAGCAGATAGTACATAGTCATCCTGGGCCCCTGCCTGCCCTGCACAAAGCAGCCCTCAGGTCAAGCCCTCCTCTGTGCCCTGACTACCCCGGAGCCATCTTCAGGTCTGTGGCCACAATCCTGTGGGTGCCTTCCATCCCAGAAAAGAGGAGGTCTACAGAGAGGAATTGCTGCTCCCTGTTTCCTACACAGCTTGTGAAGGTTTTTAATCTTATACTAAGACCCAGAAAGGGCGTCTCTCAGCTTGGATCACCAATCAACCAAGCTCACAAAGGATTTGAGAACTCCTAGAACAAGATGGAGGCCTGGTGGTACAGTGGTTAAGAGCTCTGGCTACCAAAAGGTAGGCAGCTCAAATCCACTAGCTGCTCCTTGGAGATCCTGTGAGGAGACATGAGTTTCCCTGAAGTCTGAGAGGGCAAAAATTTCTCCCTTGCCTTGAGGAGCAGAAAAGCTTTAAGTTTTTGATAGATATGAGCTTCTGTGAGAATGATCAGGGTATCATGGCATGAAGCCTTGCACATAATTGGCTTGAATGTTACTGAAAAATTGAGGTATTGCCTGCCCCTGTATGGAGGCTTCCTCGGAGATTGCCGCCCTTCGGAGCCAGATTCAGAGTATAGACTATAGCTGCTGTTTTCTTCGCTTCTGTGGAGGCAGCCCGGACTCACGGCGACCCTATGCACAATGGAACAAAATGCTGCCCAGTCCTGAGCCATCCCCATGATCGCTTGTGAATTGGATTGCTCTGTTCTATAGGGTTTTCGTTGGCCAATTTTCAGCAGTAGGTAGTCAGGCCTTTCTTCCTAGTATGTCTTAGTCTGGAAGCTCAGTTGATACCTATTCAGCATCATAGCAACACACAAGCCTCTGCTGACAGATGGGCAGTGGCTGTGCATGAGGTACATTGGCTAGGAATTGAACCTAGGTCTCTGCACAAGAATTCTTCTACTGAACCATGTGTGTCCTCAGACTAGAGTGATATCTGACATATCATTACATGCTGGGAAAGGGATGTCATACTGATGAGAGTATGGCCATATTACCAGAAATCTCTGTTCATTGCTTGGAATGATGGTGCATTAAGCATAAATTTCATACACCAGTAATCCTGAAACAATACTTCATCAAAGCAAGTCCCTGAGTGATCCAGAATTCCAAAGAAGATGGGGGAAGGGATGGAGAGAAGAGGGCACAGTGAGGCCAAAGCCCAGTCACTGACAAGCTAGTCGTTTTGATTAGGAAATCAGCTTGGTCAATGTGTCGCCTCAGAGATCTAGTTCTTTAGAAACCAGTGAGAAATGCCGCTGAGTCTGAGTTAAAATATTTTCATTTAGTCATCTAAGTTTGCTGCAGGAGATCTTGTTGTGAAACAGAGACAACTGCACTTTAAATGTTAGGAGTCATGTGTACATGGACCATGTTCCTGTCTTAGTGCATGGAAAATGAGTTTGTACTAAATAAAGCGTATCTGCCAGTGGGACTTTTGTCAGAAGACAACACATGAGGTCACCTCAGGAAGATGGAGCCCTTATAAGGTGTTTACCTTGAAAAACGAATATCAACCCTCACCCTAATTCACGAGGGCTAAGAATCACAAGGGCAAAGGATCACTGCTTAAAAAAATCAAAACTTGTCTTCACAAAGATGCTTGTAACAGTACCGAGGATTTATGCAGTGCATTTTTTAAGCTCCAGCAAACCATTGAATCAATTGGAAAGAAAGCAAATCAGCCTTTGTTATCTGGCTGAAGGAAATTAGTACTTCCAGAGCATCGAGCAGTGGTTGTTGCAACAGGCATTTATTGTTCAAAGCTTTCTCTCTCCCTAAAGGACAGTGTTCTAGTGCATTCAATAGGGCCCATTTTCCTCCTCCCATGTGAAGGAAGGATCCCTACAAAGACAACCAAGTGATTAAATTAAAAGTGGTTCAGCAAAATTAAGAGGGGTCTCAACACACACAGCTTCTTGCATTTGTCCTTCCTGCTCTGTTCTTCCATTCTTCTCCCTCAATCAGCCTTAAAATTCTACCTACATAATAAAAGTTCAGATATCTGTTTGACAAAGTATAGTAACTCAATAAATAATTGCTGAATAAATGAATGGGAACAAGATGCAAATGTATCATGAATGCTGGTAAATATTTTGGACACTGAAAAAAAACTTTTTTTGCCTAAAATAATGCATACATTTTAATGGCTAAATTATCTGGCAAATTTTTTTTCCTTTGATTATTTTTTCAAAGTTACATTATTTTCCAAGGGAAAATTTCACTTTCTCTAAATGTATTTGTTCCATAGGAGTGAAATCTTCTGGGAATATGTGCAAACACCTTTTCTTCTGGATTATTCTACCTCTTCATTGAAAATTTCAGTAGGAAGATAATTGGATTGAGCTGCAAACACTTCGGGAAAATAAAAGGAATTACCCTTATATTAAAGATGAGTAGCTAATTTCCCTGCCCATACGCCTAATCTCCAGAATCCAATTCAATTCTGAAAGCATAAACTAGAACCAGTACCTAGTTGCCCTTGAGTCAGCGTCGACTCATTGCAACCCCATGTGTATCAGAGCAGAACTGTGCTCCACAGGGTTTTCAGTGGCTGACTTGATCACTAGGGCTTTCTCCCAAAGCATCTCCTGGCAGACTCAAACTGCCAGCCTTTCAGTTAGCAGTGAAGTGCTTAATCATTCGTGCCACCCAAGAAGCCTTGAACTAGAACTAGAACAAACCCAGGGAATTCCTTCTGGCCTGGAAGAGTCCTGAATTATAAAGTCCCAGCAATCTGTTCTTTTCCAGGGATCTTAGGCATCCAAATCAGATCTGAGTTCAGTCATGGCAGCAGTTTGCAAATTTTCTGGTGTTTTAAGAATAATCTGGCCCCACAGATGATTCAGAGGACCTGGGTTGGGGCCTCAGACAATAATTCTGTTACACTGATCTGAGGCTTGTGGTTGCTCCAGGGAGAGATGAGTTCCGATTTGATCCTGGCAGACCTGAGTCTCCTGAGAGCAATTTCATAATTGGTCAGTTTTTCCAGGAGCCATTAGGCTGACATCAGCTGCTGACCCCAGTTGGGTCAAGCTTCCCCCCCTTCTTAAACTAAAGTAGCTCTGTTAGCCCCAGTGGAGAGGGAGGAACCACAAAGACAAACTTGGCTTCTCTACACCCACTACTTTTGGATCTATTATTCTCAATGGTGCTGTCAGACAAACCCCAAGGTTGTTCAAGAGATGCAGCTATTTTATGAACTTTCTAAGGCAGTATTTTCATTTCTGTAAATATCAAGAGATTTCCAAATGTGATTGTGTATTTAATCTTTTCAAACAATTTGTGATAGACCAAAGTGAGCTACTGTGAAAGAGTGATGGTGGCCTTGGGAGACTGATTATAAAACAACCTTTGAAACCTGGTCTCAGGTATGTGCTATGGGAAATACATGTTGCTTTGAAATATGAAATAACACCTAGTACAGTGCCTAAAACATTTAATAAATATCCCAGAAATACGTGTTGAATAAAAGGAAAAATAAATGTCATTAAGGAGACTTGCTTAAACCTCAGAAGTTCTTTCTGTCTGTAGTTCCTCAAATTAAATGAATTTTCCACTTTTGGCTTGCTATCTTTCCTTATCATCCCAGTGCAATATAGTTATACCTCATTTCACGGACTAAATATATTCCATCCTACACTTATAAATTAGACTTAAGGAAAGAAGGAAGGAAGGGAGGGAGGGAGGGAGGGAGGGAGGGAGGGAGGGAGGGAGGGAGGGAGGAAGGAAGGAAGGAAGGAAGGAAGGAAGGAAGGAAGGAAGGAAGGAAGGAAGGAAGGAGGGAAGGAAGGAAGGAGGGAAGGAAAGATTAGATTTTAAACATACTAAGTATGTTGACTCGATGGCAATGGGTTTTTTAAGTATGTTTACCAAACTTGATGTATCTTTTCTAAATCATACATCATGGTTTTACTCTTGGCAGCAGAATGATTCGTTTTCTTCTCTTAAAATATTTTTTAGTCATGTATTTGCTGGAGGAGTGTGTCATACTCTTAACAAGTTTAAAATACAAACAATTTTATTTGATTAGGACACAGCCCTGGTCTGATTTATTCACCTCTGTTTATCCAGACTCTGGAACAATGCTGGCACACAGCTGACCCACAAATGTTTGAAGAATGGATTAATCTAGATTTCGAAAATAGCACTCTGACTATGTAATATAATTAGAGGTTCTGGAGCTGTCCTTGGGACAACCTGCCTGTGCAGAATGGAATGCTTCCAGAGAAGACTCAGACTGGTAGAGACAGAAGAACAGTACACACAATACCCTTCCAGTGGCTTCTGGAGTCAGTCCAGCTCATGGAAGATTTCTTGAGCTCTTTCTTCATACCAGGCACTGTGCTAAGTGCTGGGGATACAGAGAAGAGGAAAATATGGTTATTTTCCTCACAGAACTTACAACGTAGTCATTATTTCATTTCTTTGATTTCTGAGCAGAGTTGAATTCTTATATCTATGGGACAAAACATTCTGTTTGGCTACAGGCAATGCATGGAGATAATCTTAGAGAAAAATAGGAGTAATACAATGAAAGAAGTCATCAGCTCTAAAGCAGAGGACCCGATGCAGGAAGATCAACTACTTGTCCTCCTGATGGTACGCTCTTCCACTGCCCCTCTTGTGATCTTGCTCATGGCCATCTAGTGTCCCCCTTGAGTCAGCTCTCTACCTTGCCTATATAATATCTCTCAGCAAAATCAAAGACGACACAAGACTAAAAAAAAAAAGTGAAGATGATCATACCACTTACCTGCTTACACCCTTGCCTCCCTTACTCCTACAGAATTAAATTCCAAACTCTGCCTCCAATCTAGCTCTACCATTTGATTCCCCCAACATCTCTCACTGCTCTAGATCTCATTTCTCAGCTGCACACCCAGGACATGCTGTTCTCAGCTCTCTTGCATCCCCTCATGTAAGTGATGCCCCTTCCCATCTACCAAACTTTTATTTCCCCTACTTATTCTGGATCCTCTGTAAAGCCTTTGTGGTCTTTTACCCTTTTAGTCCTTCTTTGGTTACAAAACATGTCACATTGTATTGTAACAATTGTTCTCAGGTTGTCTCTGATGAGGCTGCAGGCTAAGCAGAAGGTTGGCAATGTACCTTCTCGTCTTGGGGTCTTCCCTGGCACTCAACTATGTCTGCCATAACATAGTTGGTAACTGTTGAACAAATGAATGAATAATTAATAAATGAGTGAAGTGAAGAGGTTAGATAAAATAGTGAAAAGATCACTGGACTTTGGCAACCTAATTTCCCGTAGTAATGACGGATTGGAAAGCCAGATGCCGGAAACGTTCTGTAGAAAGTAGCTAGGTTTGGCCCAGTGACACAGAATCCAGAAGGTGGGCATTTCTTCTTCAGCAATTCAGCCAGCCCTTTCTTTAGCCATGTACAAAGGAAGTGGAGCAGATGGGAAAAAGAAGAAGAGGTAAATTAGCTCTGTCTTCACCAGGTTTAATTCAACTTTCAACAAGACTCTAACACAAGCCCTGAACACCCAAAATATGGCATGTGGAGGAGAATGAAGAGTCCCAGTACCATCTTCCCAGTGCCTTCAGAGTCCAATTGGTCTCTGATACTGAGAGTCGAAAAGAAAGGGAAATGGGGAATGGCTGGAAGGGGAAATGGAGAACAGCTCTGGGAGGGAGGAATGAGGTGCTTAAAGAGCCCCCTTCCTAGGATTCCTTGTTTACATCTCTCCTCTCTCCCCTGGCATTCTGCTGGTAGGAAAGTCTGGCCTCTGAGTGGTGTCAGCAGGCATGAGCAGGGAGCTGAAATTCCACCCTATCCCAGAACTTCCACCCCCTCTACTCCCACAGTTGGTGACAAGGAGCAGAGGGCCAGGTGTGGCACAGGAAAAAGGACACACGGAAGCCATTCTGCCTGTAAGCTCCTTATAGTCTGGCCCATGTCAACAAAATAAGAGGGACTTGAGGCCAAGGCCCAATTAGTAACTGCCAGTATTCCCCTGGAAGATCTCTGGGAATCTGCCTGAAGCAGTAGATGGCTTACGGAGGACTGAACATTCCAGAATTTCACTCCCGTCTGCATCTGGAACCCTAAGCTAAGACCTACCTGTGCCTGGTATTATGAAACGAATTTCACACACAGTGCCTCTTGTTAACTGCAGAGAGCTGAGGATCCTAGCCATTAGGGACTTGCCCATAATACACGACTGGGAACGAGAGAGCCAGGCCATCTCCCCAGTTGACTCTAATGTCCAACCAGTAATGAAAAACAACTGAGCTAGAAGAAGAAAAAAAAGAAGAGATATTAGTAAAAATGAGGCCTTTTTAAGAATCCTTAGAGGGCATTCATGGTTAATACAATTTTATTGTTAGAAAATGTATAGATTAGAAAATTAATTGTATTCTGCCATGTTGCAAAAATGCATCAAACTCAGTATGCTGGAAGTTCTTTACTACTTTATAATACCAAAGGTAAAAAAAATCAGTTAGAAAATGACTCCCATTTTTAAACAAATTGTCCAAACTATTGGACTGGGCTGGGCAGGGTCAGCAACTTTTCCCAAATTCATGAATCCACTCAGTACATTTCTTCCTTGAGAGAGGAGGAGTGAGGGCAGAGAGATGCCAGGAGTGTTGCTCTGATAGAAATCCATCCACTTGGAAGGACCCATCAGGAGGGGGAGACATGTCTCCCTACAACTCTAAAAAGCCTATCCATTCTGAGAACAGTTTTTCATCCTATATAAGAACCTTGAAAAAAAAATAATAACCCTTTATTCAGCATGGCTTTAATTTTTTTTTTAGTTATAATAATGTAATAATAATGCACATATTTAAAAAATCACATAGCACCAAAAGGATCAAAAAGAAAAGCAGAAATCCTTGCTCCATTCCTTTCAGTCCTTCAGGCTTGATTCCATGAGGAAACCACTTTTTAATCTTTTTGAAGATTTTGAAGATTTTTTTTCTGATATCTATCTCCGTATTGAAGTCCCTGAGTGGTGCAAACAATTAACATGCTTGGCTGCTAACTGATACGTTGGAGATTCAAGTACACCCAGAGACACCTCAGAAGAAAGGCCTGACAACCTAGTTTTGAAAAATTAGCCATTTAAAACCCTATGGAGCACAGTTCTACCCTGACACACATGAGGTTGTCATGAATTAGAGTCAACTTGGTGGCAACGCTTGACTTGAGGTCAGTACAGCTCAGGGGTATGAGAAAGAAACAGTGGCTTATCAATGGAAACTGGGGGGATACAGGTGGAAATGGGGTTCTGAGCACAGGAAGAAGTACATCCTGCCACAAATCAAGAGCTGAACAAGGCTGGGGATATGCCTGGTTGGGAGGGAGCCCCAGGTACGAGTGCTCATTTTTTTAATTTTCTGAAGTTGAAAGGGGTTCTGGGAATATGATGATGGCAGGAGGGACAGTTTTTTAATTTCCCTGAATTCCCATATTAAAAACAGACAAAGCAGCTAGACAGTGAAATTAACAGCCTATAGACAATATTTACAACAAAGCTAGGTGACAAAGTATCCCCAAGAAGCCCAAAATACAAGTGGATAGAACAAAATTACCAATAGCTATTTTTACAAAGCCTGCCTAGTGCCAGAGTCTGTGCAGACAAAGCAAGGGGACATCTGATGGAACTAGGAACAAGGAACCTCAAAATAGACCACGTGTTCACAGGAAAGCAGGAAGGGTCAACCTGAAGGTAGCAGCTGAAACCAAGGGATTTTTAGCAAATCCAATAGAGAGTGAGTGAACTCTAGAGGGGCTGGGACAGTCTAGCCACTAGGAACTCTTGAAACCCACCTGCCAGGGCTCAATTCCAGGACAAAGTTCAAAATGGAGGAGAGTCTGCTAGGAGTTAAATCAAGATAGAGCAACACAGGGACAATAGAGATAAAAGAAAGAGAAGGTCCAGGTGAACGTAAGGGAAAAGAAGAAAGCCAGGAATCTTTAGAAAGAACTCTAACATATATTTAAACACCACATAAAAGCAATGAAAGCAAGTGTTCTATGAAACTAGACAGACTGCCCAAGGCCGTAACTCCTTCTTAAATGCAAAAAACTAAGTACAAATAAAAATGTGAAAAGTATTTAAGTCAAATCCCATATTATGATGCTATTTAAAAATTAAAATAAGAATAACAGTCCTATAGACAATGAAAGTATGCCAGAAAGATATGTTCATAAAAAAGATCAAAATTATAAGTTACTAATTCAGAATCAGCTCAAATACATTAAGAAAATGATACAAGACATGAAAAAATAGTATCAATCAGAATTATAAAAACTTTAACATGAGGTGTCAGAATTCAGGAAAGAATAAAGAAAAATAATTTCAGAAATGAGGTCTAAGCTATATGGAGCAGAAGACTTAATAATCACAACAAATTATACTTTAGGAGAAATAGAAGGTTAAAGGTGGACAATTTCCAAAATAAAAAATACATTAAGAGATAAAAAGGATGCAAGAGAAAGTGACAAATATTGAAGATAACAGGAATTCTAGAAGGCAAAGGAACAAAATGTATATTAAAACTATAATTCGAGTAAACTTTTATGAAATTACAAAAAAACATATGAAACAGCATTCCACATACCTGAAAATACCAACTAGAATAAATAATATCAAAACATTCTAGTAAAAAAAATTACTGGACTTTAAGACAAAGAAAAAATCCTTTGGGCATTTAAGTAAAAAATTTAAGTGATTTACAATAAGATTTTCAAAGACATTACCCTATGACTGAAGAAAGTAGACTAACATAGCTGAGTTAGTAAAGGAAAGAAAATGTGTACAAAGGATTTTAGAACTTAAAAAACTAACTTCCAAATATGAAAGGTACAAATTTTTATCAACATGAAATAATTTAGAGAATATTGTCCCTGTGGGTCTTTCTTGAAGAATCTATTAGAGAATAAGCTTCAGATAACCAAAATGACCAGAGAAATATTGACATAAGGAATAGTGATAAACATTAAATGTACAGTTACGGAGAGAGTCTGCTATGCAGTGGCTCTATGCTTTGACAATGTTGGCCTGGCACAACTGCTTTAAAATGGGGGAGGGAGGGTGGATGGGGAGAGAATATGCAAAAAAACATGTTAACTACTGTCAGTGATAATGTTGGTGGTGGGGCTATTAGCACTATTATTCTGAGACTGTTGCGTGAGTCACATAGGATAAAACATGGGAGTAATTAGGAGATATTCTAATTGTATCATCCCCAGTGTCATTGAGAGCCAGGATTCTCACTGTGAGAGAAAAGAGGTGCAGATATAAAATGGAAGCAGTTAATGTGAATCTCCTGTAGCTGTGAATTTGAATTAGTAGAATGAGTAAAAACTCTTAGAAATTTTATCTGTAAATGTATATTTTCTAGCTCTTTCCACCAAAATGACCTAGAAATAATTACATATTCAGTAGCAATGAGCATTTAGGTTTTTAAATACCACTTCCCACTAAAAGAAAATAGCACCTCTTGAAGAAAAACTGAATTTCAGATCATCTGAAATAGATTACAAAAAAAACAAGAAAAATCTACAGAAAATACACCAAAATAGTAGTGGTTTACTCTAGGGTGGTAATGTTGTAGATTTTAATTTTCTTCCTTATACTTTCTATAATTTACAAGTTTTCTGTAACGAACCTGTGATTTAAAAAAAAAAAAAAGTATAATTGAAAAAAACCAACATTTTATTTTTTGTAAAAAAACAAACAAAATTGTGTTATAAAAATTCACACCTTAAAAAATAAATGTTTTAAAGTATATGCTTTGAAAGGGGATCATCAGGCAGTCAAAAGATGGCAGTTCAAGATCTTTTTTAAAGGAATGACTTTCTGGGATGACTAAGCATTCATTCATCTCTCTTGACAGAAAACCTCCTTGAATATATAGGTGGAAATGTTCGAGGCATTGGTGGTTCAATGGTAGAATTCTAGCCTTCCAGGCAGAAGATCCTGTTCTATTTCCAACCAACGCACCTCAAGAGCAACCACCACCTGTCAGTGGAAAGTTCCATGTTGCTATGATGCTGAACAGGTTTCAGTGGAGCTGCCAGGCTGACAGACTAAGAAGAAAGGCCTAGTGATCTATGTCCAAAAATCAGCCGGTAAAAACCCTATGGACCACAATGGTCTGATCTGCAACCCATCATGAGGATGGTGCAGGACCACGCAGCATTTATTTCCATGGTGCAGGGGGTTGCCATGAGTTGAGAATGAACTCTACAGGAGCTAGCAACAACATATCCAGAAATGATCTTGGAACCAAATTAAGAAATGTGCAGCTTACAGAAAATGAAGTGGAACAAAGAAACTGTCAACACCACACACACACAAAAAAACAAAATGACAGCAGTAAACTCACACCTATTGATAACTACACTGAATGTAAATGGACTAAATGCACCAATAAATAGAGAGTGGCAGAATGGATTAAAAAAAAAAAAAAGACCCATCTTTATGCTACCTACAAGAGATACACCTTAGACTCAAGCACACAAAACAAACTAAAACTCAAAGGATGGAAAAATATATATACCAAGTAAAAAACAATCGAAAAACAGCAGGAATGGCAATGTTAATCTCTGAAAAAATAGACTTTAAAACAAAATCCAATCAATAAACCATTGGCAAAACAAAGGATAAGGAAGGACACTATATAATGATTAAAGGGTCAATACACCAGGAGGACATAACCATAATAAATATATACGCACCCAATGATGGGGCTCCAAAATACAGAAAACTAACTCTTAACAGCATTGAAAAGAGAAGTAGACAGTTCCACAATAATAGTAGAAGACTTCAACACAACACTTTTGGTGAAAGATCATCTAGAAAGAAACTCAATAAAGACACAGAAGATCTAAATGCCACCATCGATCAGCTTGACCACATAGACATATACAGAACACTCCACCCAACAGCAGCCAAGTGTACATTCTTTTCCAATGCACATGGAACATTCTCCAGGATAGACCACATTTTAGGTCACGAAGCAAGCCTTAGTAGAATCCAAGACATCAAAATATTACAAAGCATCTTTTCTGACCATAAAGCCATAAAAGTAGAAATCAGTAACAAACAGCAAGGAAAAAAAAAAATCAAATATACGGAAACTGCTCAAAAAATACGGGTTATAGAAGAAATCAAGGCCAGAATAAAGAAATTCGTAGAATCAAATGAGAATGAAAATACATCTTACCAGAACTTTTGGGACACAGCAAAAGCAATGCTTAGAGGTCAATTCATAGCAATAAATGCTCACATCCAAAAAGAAGAAAGGGTCAAAATCAAAACATTAACAGAGAGAAGCAAAAGAAGGCATTGGGCACCACAGGAAAGGAAATAATAAAGATTAGAGCAGAGATAAATGAGAGAGAGAATAGAAAAACAATTGAAAGGGTCAACAAGACCAAAAGTTGATTCCTGGAGAAAATCAACAAAATCAATAAACCATTGGCAAAACTGACAAAACAAAAAAAGGAGAGGAAGCAAATAACCCAAATAAGAAATGAGATGGGTGGTATCACAACAGACCCAATTAAAATAAAAAGGATCATAACAGAATACTATGAAAAATTGTACTCCAACAAATTTGAAAACCTAGAGGAAATGGACAAATTTCTACAAACACACTACCTACCTAAACTAACACAAACCAAGATTTAAAATCTAAATAAACTCGTAACAAAAGAAAAGATTGAAGGGGTTAAAAAAAAAAGCTCCTAACTTTAAAAAACCCTGGTCCTGAAGGCTTCCTTAGAGAATTCTACCAAACTTTCAGAGAAGAGTTAACACCAGTACTACTAAAGGTATTTCAGAGCATAGAAAAGGAAGGAATATTCCCAAACTCATTCTATGAAGCCAGCATAACCCTGATTCAAAAGTGAGGTAAAGACACCACACAAAAAAAGAAAATTACAGATCAACATCCCTCATGAACATAGACGCAAAAATCCTCAATAAATTTCTAGCCAATAGAATTCAACAGCATATCAAAAAAATAACTTGTAATGACCAAATGGGATTCATACCAGGTATGCAGGGATGTTTGAACATTAGAAACACCATCAATGTAATCTGTCACATAAATAAAACAAAAGAACCACATGATCTTATCAATTGATGCAGGAAAGGCATTTGACAAAGTCCAACACCCATCCCTGATAAAAATTCTCAGCAAAATAGGGATAGAAGGGAAATTCCTCAACATAATAAAGAGCATTTATATAAAGTCAACAGCCAACATCATTCTAAATGGAGTCTGAAAGCATTCCCCTTGAGAATGGGAACCAGGCAAGGATGCCCTTTATCACTACTGTTATTCAGTATTGTACTGGAGGTCCTAGCCAGAGCAATAAGGCAAGAAAAAGAAATAAAGGGCATTCAAATTGGTAAGGAAGAAGTAAAAATATCCCTATTTGCAGATAATAGGATCTTATACACAGAAAACCCCAAAGAATCCACAAAAAACTACTGGAACTAATAGAAGATTTCAGCAAAGTATCAGGATACAAGATAAACATACAAAAATCAGTTGGATCCCTCTACACCAACAAAGAGAACTTTGAAAAGAAACCACCAAATAAATACCATTTACAATAGCCTCCAAGAAGATAAATTATTTAGGAATAAACCTAACCAGACACGTAAGAGACCTATATAAAGAAAACTACAAGACACTACTGCAAGAAACCAAAAGAGACCTACATAAGTAGGTCATGCTCATGCATAGGAAGACTGAGTCTTCTGAAAATGTCAATTCTACCCCAAGCGATCTAAAGATACAATGCAATCCTGATCCAAATTCCAAGAGCATTTTTTTATCATACTTTATTTTTTAATTTTTATTGTGCTTTAAGAGAAAGGTTACAAATCAAGTCAGTCTCTCACACAAAGATTTACATACACCTTGCTACATACTCCCAATTGCACTCCCCCTAATGAGACAACCCGCTCCCTGCCTCCACTCTCTCTTTTTGTGTCCATTAAGCCAGCTTCTAACTCCCTCTACCATCTCATCTCCCCTCCAGGCAGGAGATGCCAACATACTCTCAAGTTTCCACCTGATCCAAGAAGCTCACTCCTCACCAGCATCCCTCTCCATCCCATTGTCCAGTCCAATCCCTGTCTGAAGAGTTGGCTTTGGGAATGGTTCCTGTCCTAGGCCAACAGAAGGTCTGCAGGCCATGACCACCGGAGTCCTTCTAGTCTCAGTCAGACCGTTAAGTCTGGTCTTTTTATGAGAATTTGGGGTCTGCATCCCACTGTCCTCCTGCTCCCTCAGGGGTTCTCTGATGTATTCCCTGACAGGGCAGTCATCCGTTGTAGCTGGGCACCATCTAGTTCTGGTCTCAGGCTGATGTACTCTCTGGTTTCCACGGCCCTTTCTGTCTCTTGGGCTCAAAATTACTTTCTGTCCTTGGTGTTCTTCATTCTCCTTGGGTCCAGGTGGGTTGAGACCAATTGATGTGTCTTAGATGGCCACTTGCTAGCGTTTAAGACCCCAGACACCACTCTCCAAAGTGGGATGCAAAATGTTTTCTTAATAGGTTTAATTATGCCAATTGACTTAGATGTCCCCTGAAACCATGGTACCCAAAACCCAGCCCTTGCTATGCTGGCCTTCGAAGCATTCAGTTTATTCAGGAAACTTCCTTGCTTTGGGTTTATTCCAGTTTTGCTGACCTCACCTGTATTGTGTGTTGTCTTTCCCATCACCGAAAGTAATTCTTTTCTACTATCTAATTGGTGAATACCCCCTCTCACCCTTCTTCCTTCCCTCCCCCGTCTCGTAGCCTTCAAAGAATATTTTCTTCTCTGCTTAAACTATTTCTCGAGTTCTTATAATAGTGGTCTTATACAATATTTGTCCTTCTGCAAGTGACTAATTTCACTCAGCATAATGCCTTCCAGATTCCTCCATGTTATGAAATGTTTCACAGATTCATCACTGTTCTTTATTGATGCGTAGTATTCCATTGTGTCAATATACCACGATTTATTTATCCATTCATCCACTGATGGCCATCTTGGCTGCTTCCATCTTTTTCCTATTGTAAACAGTGCTGCAATGAACATGTGTGTGCATACATCTGTTTGTATGTTGTTGTTGTTAGGTGTCATCAAGTCAGTTCTGACTCATAGCGACCCTATGCACAACAGAACGAAACACTGCCCGGTCCTGCACCATCCTTACAATCGTTGTTATGCTTGAGCTCATTGTTGCAGCCACTGTGTCAATCCACCTTGTCCAGGGCCTTCCTCTTGTCCGTTGACCCTGTACTCTGCCAAGCATGATGTCCTTCTCCAGGGACTGATCCCTCCTGACAACATGTCCAAAGTATGTAAGACGCAGTCTAGCCATCCTTGCCTCTAAGGAGCATTCTGGCTGCACTTCTTCCAAGACAGATTTGTTTGTTCTTTTGGCAGTCCATGGTATATTCAATATTCTCCGCCAACACCACAATTCAAAGGCGCCCATTCTTCTTCGGTCTTCCTTATTCATTGTCCAGCTTCCACATATGTATGATGTGATTGAAAATACCATGGCTTGGGTCAGGCGCACCTCAGTCTTCAGGGTGACATCTTTGCTCTTCAACACTTTGAAGAGGTCCTTTGCAGCAGATTTGCCCAATACAATGCGTATTTTGATTTCTTGATTGCTGCTTCCATGGCTATTGATTGTGGATCCAAGTAAAATGAAATCCTTGACAACTTCAATCTTTTCTCTGTTTATCATGATGTTGTTTACCGGCCCAGTTGTGAGGATTTTTGTTTTCTTTATGTTGAGGTGTAATCCATACTGAAGGCTGTGGTCTTTGATCTTCATTAGTAAGTGCTTCAAGTCCTCTTCACTTTCAGCAAGCAAGGTTGCGTCATCTGCATAACGCAGGTTGTTAACAAGTCTTCCTCCAATCCTGATGCCCCGTTCTTCTTCATATAGTCCAGCTTCTTGGATTATTTGTTCAGCATATGGAGTAAATAGGTATGCTGAAAGAATACAACCCTGATGCACACTTTTCCTGACCTTAAACCAATCAGTATCCCCTTGTTCTGTCCAAACAACTGCTTCTTGAGCTATGTAAAGGTTCCTCATGAGCACAATTAAGTGTTCTGGAATTCCCATTCTTTGCAACGTTATCCATAATTTCTTTTGATCCACACAGTTGAATGCCTTTGCATAGTCGATAAAACACAGGTAAACATCCTTCTGGTATTCTCTGCTTTCAGCCAGGATCCATCTGTCATCAGCAGTGATATTCCTGGTTCCACGTCCTCTTCTGAAACTGGCCTGAATTTTTGGCAGTTCCCTGTCAATATACTGATGCAGCCGTTTTTGAATGATCTTCAGCAGAATTTTGCTTGTGTGTGATGTTAATGATATTGTTCTATAATTTCCACATTCAGTCGGATCATCTTTCTTGGGAATAGGCATAAATATGGGTCTCTTCCAGTCAGTTGGCCAGGAGGCTGTCTTCCATATTTCTTGGCATAGACGAGTGAGCGCTTCCAGCGCTGCGTCTGTTTGTTGAAACATCTCATTTGATATTCCATCAATTCCTGGAGCCTTGTTTTTTGCCAATGCCTTCACAGCAGCTTGGACTTCTTCCTTCAGTACCATCGGTTACTGATCATATGCCACCTGTTGAAATGGTTGAATATCGACTAATTCTTTTTGGTATAATGACTCTGTGTATTCCTTCCATCTTCTTTTGATGCTTCCTGTGTCATTTAATATTTTCCCCATGGAATCCTTCACTATTGCAACTCGAGGCTTGAATTTTTTCTTCAGTTCTTTCAGCTTGAGAAACACCGAGTGTGTTCTTCCCTTTTGGTTTTCCATCTCCAGCTCTTTGCACATGTCATTATAATACTTTACTTTGTCTTCTCGAGAGGCCCTTTGAAATCTTCTGTTCAGTTCTTTTACTTCAGCAATTCTTCCTTTTGCTTTAGCTGCTCGACGCTCAAGAGCTAGTTTCAGAGTCTCCTCTGACATCCATCTTGGTCTTTTCTTTCTTTCCTGTCTTTTCAGTGACCTCTTGCTTTCTTCATGGATGATGTTCTTCATGTCATTCCACTACTCGTCTGGTCTGTGGTCACTAGTATTCAATGCATCAAATCTATTCTTGAGATGGTCTCTAAATTCAGGTGGGATATACTCAAGGTCATATTTTGGCTCTCATGGTCTTGCTCTGATTTTCTTCAGTTTCAGCTTGAACTTGCATATGAACAATTGATGGTCTGTTCCACAGTCGGCCCCTGGCCTTGTTCTGACTGATGATATTGAGCTTTTCCATCATCTCTTTCCACAGGTGTAGTCAATTTGATTTCTGTGTGTTCCATCTGGCGAGGTCCATGTGTATAGTCGCCATTTATGTTGGTGAAAGAAGGTATTAGCAATGAAGAAGTCAATGGTCTTGCAAAATTCTATCATTTGATCTCCAGCATTGTTTCTATCACCAAGGCCATATTTTCCAACTACTGACCCTTCTTCTTTGTTTCCAACTTTTGCATTCCAATCGCCAGTAATTATCAATGCATCTTGATTGCATGTTCGATCAATTTCAGATTGTAGCAGCTGACAAAAATCTATTTCTTCATCTTTGGCCCTAGTGGTTGATGCGTAAATTTGAATAATTGTCGTATTAACTGGTCTTCCTTGTAGGCATATGGATATTATCCTATCACTGACGGCGTTGTACTTCAGGATAGATTTTGAAACATTCTTTTTGACGATGAATGCAGCGCCATTCCTCTTTAAGTTGCCATTCCCAGCATGGTAGACTATATGACTGTCCAATTCGAAATGACCAACACCAGTCCATTTCAGCTCACTAATGCCTAGGATATTGATGTTTATGCATTCCATTTCATTTTTGATGATTCCCAATTTTCCTAGATTCATACTTCTTACATTCCTGGTTCCGATTATTAATGGATGTTTGCAGCTGTTTATTCTCATTCTGAGTCGTGCCACATCAGCAAATGAAGGTCCCAGAAGCTTTACTCCATCCATGTCATTAAGGTTGACTCTACTTTGAGGAGGCAGCTCTTCCCCAGTCATCTCTTGAGTGCCTTCCAACCTGGGGGGCTCATCTTCCAGCACTATATCAGGCAATGTTCCGCTGCTATTCATAAGGTTTTCACTGGATAATTCTTTTCAGAAGTAGACTGCCAATCCTTCTTTTTAGTCTGTCTTAGTCTGGAAGCTCAGCTGAAACCTGTCCTCCATGGGTGACCCTGCTGGTATCTGAATACCAGTGGCATAGCTTCCAGCATCACAGCAACACACAAGCCCCCACAGTACAACAAACTGACAGACATGCGGGGGGACACTATATATATAAAACTCAAAAGGCTCCATGAGAAAACTACTGGAACTAATAGAAAGATTCAGTAGACTATCAGGATACAAGATAAACATACAAAATCAGTTGGATCCTATATACCTAAAAAGAGACTGATGAAAAGGAAATCAGGAAAGCAATACCATTTATAATAGCCCCTAAAAAAACAAAATATTTAGGAATAAATCTAACCAGGGATGTAAAAGACCTATACAAAAAAATCTACAAAAACACTACTGCAAGAAACCAAAAGAGATATACATAAATGGAAAAACATATCATGCTCATGGATAGGTAGACACAACATTGTGAAAATGACAATTCTACCCAAAGCAATTTACAAATACAATGCAATCCTGATCCAAATACCAACAACATTCTTTAAAGAAATGGAAAAACTAATCATTAACTTTGTATGGAAAGGGACGAAGTCCTGGATAAGTAAAGCACTGTTGAAGAAGTAGAAGAACTTGCACTACCTGACCTCAGAACCTCCTATAATACAGCTACAGTAGTCAAAACAGCCTGATACCGGTACAATGATAGACACATTCACCAATGGAACAGAATTGAGAACCCAGATGTAAATCCATCTACCTACCATCACCTGACAAGGGCCCAAAGTCCATCAAATGGGGAAAAGATAGTCTTTTTTAACAAATGGTGTGGGCAAAACTGGATGTCCATCTGCAAAAAAATGAAACAGGACCCATACCTCACACCATACACAAAAACAAATTCAAAATAGATCAAAGACCTAAATATAAAGCCAAAAACTATAAAGTTCATAGAATAAAAAAATAGGATCTACATTAGAGGCCCTAATACACAGCATTAACAGGACACAAACATAACCAACAACACACAAACTCCAGATGATAAGCTAGATAAATGAAATCTTCTAAAAATTATACAATTATACTCATCATAGACTTCACCAAAAGAGCAAGAAGAGAACCTACAGACTGGGGGAAAAAAATTGGCTATTACAAATCAGACAAAGGTCTAATCTCTAAAATCTACAGGAAAATTCAACATCTCTACAACAAAAAGACAAATAATTAATTAAATTATTTAAAAATTGGGCAAAGGAAATCGACACTTCACCAAAGAAGAGAGTAAAGCAGCCAACAAACACATAAGGAAATGCTGGAGACTAGCCATTAGAGAAATGCAAATAAAAACTACAATGAGATACCATCTCACCCCTGCCAGTACTGGCAGGAATCAAAATAAAACAAAATAAATGTTGGAGAGCCTGCAGGGAGACGAACTCTTATGCACTGCTGGTGGAAATGCAAAATGGTACAACCATTTTGGAAAACAATATGGCACTTCCTTAGAAAGCTAGAAATAGAAGTACCATATTGTCATGGATTGAATTATGCCCACTCAAAAATGTGTGTATCAATTTGGCTGGGCCATGATTCCCAGTAGTGTGTGATTTTCCTGTAGGTTGTAAATCCTGCCTCTATGATGTTAATGAGGGAGAATGGGTGGCAGTTGTGTTAGTGAGACAGGACTAAACCTACAAGATTGGGTTGTGTCTTGAGGCAATCTCTTGAGACATAAAAGAAAGAAGCACGGACAGAGAGACAGGGGAACCTCATACCACCAAGAAAGCAGTGCTGGGAGCATAGCACTTCCTTTTGGCCCTGGGTCCCTGCGCTGGGAAGCTCCCGGTCCAGGGGAAGATTGATGAGAAGGCCAACAGAGAGAGAAAGCCTTCCCCTCGAACTGACACCCTGAATTTGGACTTTTAGCTTACTTTACTGTATTATCCAGAAGGAGCACATTTCAGGGCCGAGGAATTCTATCAATTAAAACCCAAACAATATATTGGTTTAGAACGATGCTGTCCAATAGAAATATAATGCAAGTCACTTAAGTAATATTTCAATTTTCTAGTAGCCACATTTTAAAAAAGAGAGAGGAACAAGTGAAATTAATTTTAAAGAAGTATTTTGTTTAACATAATATATCTGAAATATTATCATTACAACAATATAGTCGATATAAAATATTAATGAAAAAAATTTTTTTTCAAAAACTTACTGTTACATTATGTTTCTATTGGACAGCACCATCCCAAATCAATATACTGTTTGGGTATTAATTTACAGAATTCCTTGGTCCTAAAATGTGCTCCTTCTGGTTAATCCTGGTGTGCCAAGAGCCCTTTCTTCTCTGCTAGCGCATCAGGGTGACCCACTTGTAGTGGTCCCTCAAGAGAGAAAAGAGGCAGACAGGCCTGACCCAACTCATTCATTAGTCCAGAAAGCCTGCCAAACTTAAACACCTCTGACAATGCAGAGGGGTCAGGGGACATAATTAGTAAGTGGAAAAAATAATAAAAACCCAGCAATACCAAATCTTGTGACCCCTTGTGTGCTATATAGTAGTCTCTGTCTCCTGGTCTTCTGAGCCTACCTATTTCCATTACGGAAGAGAAGGTTTGGAAGAGATGCCAAGACAAAGGGTGGAAACTGGCCCCACACTCTACAGACAGCAAAAGCAAATTTAGGTCATGTCGCAATTTTTCCTGGACTAGATCTTATACCTGATATAAACCTATCCAATCCTATCTACAATGACTTGGAAATACATTTTTTAAAAGTATTTCTTTCAATTAAAGCAACTCATTACATTATTATTCAGTTTCTTTTACCACTGCCCAGATGCCAGTAAAGACATAATTAAAGTGTTCGCAAAATTCTTTTAAAATGAAAGAACAAGCAGATATAAATTAGTAGGTTATTTAGGAGCATGACAAATTTTACACCTAGAGAAAAGTGAACGAAAAAAAGATTCTCACCTTGTTAACTAAACCAGAATTGAAAATAAAAATTTAGATGTGTTCTGACTCCTTTGCTGCTTTGGGTGCCTAAGGTATCTAAAATTCAAGAAAGATTCTAAAGCCCTCACCAGCCTCCTTCTTTTCTGGTATGTTCTTTTATGTTCCTCTTAGTTGTGCCTTCCGGTTCTAGAAGCTTAGAGATACCCACTAGGGCACTAACAAGCTCTCTGATGGAATCTGCTAGGAAGTATCCACCCCTAACCCATGAGTCAGTAGCCATGGCAACTTGGCTGAGTGACCCACATTCTAGTACCTTCATTTACAGGCAAGAGCTGCAATCTATGGCAAAAGAAAATATCTTTTCAAAAAGTTCATTGCATCTTGTCAGACCCTTGCTTCACATGTGGCCTCATTCATGAAACAGAAGAAACTGGCTGGACTATAAATTATATTAAATCATTGAGAGGAAAATTGTTCTGCCCCTTACCCAAATCACTGACCTACGAGATAGCATTCAGGAGGATCAGAAGCATTTCACTCTAGTTGCATTTGTTGTTATTGTTAGCTGCCATTGAGTCAGGTCTGACTCACAGGGACCCCATGTACAATGGAACAAAATGTTGCCTGGTCCTGCACCATCTTCACAATCATTGATCTGCTTAAGACCATTGTTAATACCCACTGTGTATTAAGTGTCTTCCAACCAAGGGCATTCATCTTCCAGAAAATACGTTGTTGTGATCCATAGGGTTTTCACTATCTAATTTTTGGGAGTAGATCTCCAGGCATTTCTTCCTAGTCTGTCTTAGGCTGGAAGCTCCAGTGAAACCTGTCCACCATGGGTAACTCTGCTGATGTCTGAAATACTGGTGGCATAGCTTCCATCATCATAGCAATACACAAGCCACCAAAGCATGATAAACTAGCAGACGAGTGGTGGCTATTTGATTTAGTTATGCTAAATTGAACATGGCAATGTAGCTTAAGCAGAATATACAAGAAAAGTCATAGGCATGCTTCATAGCCACATGTTCTGTGTGACAATGAATTGTTCCTCAGCCATACAGGTCAGAGATCAAGGAGTCTCCCAATTCCACCATTTTCATTTTACTTATTATGAAATTTCTGACAGGAAATGGGAATTTGGTTGATAATTACCAGGCATAGAGATAAGGTTTCCTCATTAAAGTCTCATAAAACCATGAAAATAAATTATTGCAAGTAGAGAGAGAAAGAAAATCTTCTGTTTAGACTTTTTCATGACCATTTAGGCCATGGAAAATATTTTTCGTTTTCCAGCATAGTGATTTTATTTTCAGCTAGCGTAGGGTCTGATAATCAGAGGAAAGAATTTAGATACCTCACAGACCTTTTCTGATCTCAAGTTAATGGCCTGGTATGCCAAGGACATGCAGCGCCTGGCAGAATAAGTTATAAAACTGCAGCTGAGGAAACACAGGAGAGAAACCACGTAATGTATGTCTGCAGATATGATATAAACATAAATAAACAGGAAAATTTCAAGAAAATTGAAGTGGTCTGTTGGCCTGTTCCAGAGATCAAAGCTGGTTAGGAGTCATAGGAAAAACAAAAGTCCCAAATGAGAGTGAACTAGAAATTGGAACAGACCACCGTTTCCCACTCCTGTTCGGGTGATTTCCTTCCTTTGCTGAGCATCCACTCTAGGCATTAGGTGCTGTCATTGTTAGCTGCCCTCCAATCGGTCCCAACACATAGTGCTCCATGCACAAGGGAACAAAACACTGCCCAGTCCTGGGCCACCTCCATGATTGGTGGCTGGTTGGACTATTGTCATCCACAGGGTTTTCAGTGGCTGATTTTTACCAGGCCTTTCTTCCTAGTCCATCTTAGTCTGAAAGCACCACTGAAACTCATTCAGCATCATAGCAACACAAGCCTCCACTGACAGGTGAGCAGTGGCTGGGAATTGAACCTGGGTCTCCTGAATGGAAGGTGAGAATCCTACCACTGAACCACCACTGCCTCATTAGGTACACTTATGCAATTCAGCTTTTTCCCAGGAACTCATCTTCAGGCGTTTTCCAATATAGCCACAAGCTCAGAAGCTTTCCAATTTTTCTACCATAAATTTCCCTTTCCCGAATCCCAGCTTTTCTAGCATTTTGTTCTCCCTAGAGTTAGTCTGACCAACCAATTAGTACAAAGATGTGAATGGACCAATATATGTTACCAATGGTCTTCTAGGTTTCATCTGAGGTTTATGAAAAATATCTGGCCCTTGGTATATTCAAAACTGTCCCAGTGGAGCTGGTGTCTGGAGCCGATTTTCATATTAGATTGCCCTGGGAGAGGAGGAAAAGAAAAGCACTCTAAAGTCATTCATAATTTCAAACTAAGATGGACCCAGATTATTCATAAATCAAATTGTGAAAATGAAGATACCCCAAGGCAGATGGTTGGAGCTGGGTGACCAATAGCCATGGTTTGCCTGGGCCTAAGGGGGTTCTAGGAGGTGGGTCTTATGGTGCTAAAATCCAGCAAAGCTGGATGAGTTGGTAACCCCCCTGGGTGGACCAGAGACATTAACTAAAACCCAAAAGAATGTACATTTCACTGTTTCCTAAGAGACTGGAATTTTTTTCAGGCAATGACTGCAAAGTACCCTTACATAAGAAAGTTTTTATTTAAATCTATCAGCTGATCTGTCTTCTCAATTTCAGTGTCCAGTAGAAACTGCAGGCATGAAGCTCCAGCAGAAAAGCTCCACCTGCCTCCAATGTCTTTGCGACTAGAGGTTATGTTACTTGATCCAAAAGAACTGTAAACCCCCACTCTTCGAGATGAGTTGAGAAAATGTCTACGACAGCCTTTCATAGACTAGAAGCCCTGCTGCACAGGGGTCATCATGAGGTAATCCTCTCACTATCGAGATGTTATTTTCCGCCCTCTACTGGGGTTTTTTACTGTAAACATTCACTTATTCTTTTCTGCCTTTCTAAGTGTGCTTAGAAATATTAAATAATGCAAGAAACATCAAAAGCAGATGGAAAGAATACACTGAGTCACTATACCAAAAAGAATTGGTTGACGTTCAACCATTTCAAGACATAGCATATGATCAGGAAGCAATGGTATTGAAGGAAGAAGTCCAAATTGTACTGAAGGCATTGGTGAAAAAACAAGACTCCAGGAATTGACAGAACACCAACTGAGATGTTTGAACAAATGGATGCAGCGCTGAAAGTGTTCACTCATCTCTGCCAGGAAATTTAGAAGACAGCTAGTTACCTGGCCAACTGGCTGGAAGAGATCCATATTTATCCCATTTCTAAGAAAAGTGATCCAAACAAATGTGGAAATTATTGAACAATATCATTAATATCACACGCAAGCAAAATTCTGCTGAAGATCATTTAAAAGCTGCTGCAGCAGTATATCAACAAGGAACTGCTAGAAATTCAAGCTGGATTCAGAAGAGGATGTGGAACCAGGGATACCATGGCTGATGTCAGATGGATCCTGGCTGAAAGCACAGAATACCATAAAGATGTTTACCTGTGTTTTATTGACTATGCAAAGGCGTTCGACTATGTGGATCGTAACAAATTATGGATAACATTGTGAAGAATGGGAATTCCAGAACACTTAATTGTGCTCATGAGGAACCTGTACAGCGATCAACGGTCAGTCTTTTGAAGAGAACAAGGGGATACTGCATGGTTTAAAGTCAGGAAAGGTGTATGTTGAGCAAATAATCCGAGAAGCTGGACTATACAAAGGAGAATGCAGCATCAGAATTGGAGGAAGACTCATTAACAACCTGCATTATACAGATGACACAAACTTGCTTGCTGGAAGTGAAGAAGACTTGAAGCACTTACAGACGAAGATCAAAGACCACAGCCTTCAGTATGGATTACACTTTAACATGAAGAGAACAAAAATCCTCACAAATGGACCAATATGCAACATCATGATAACGAGAGAAAAGACTGAAGTTGTTAAGGATTTCATTTTACTTGGATTCACAGTCAACACCCATGGAAGCAGGAGTCACAAAGTTAAAAGGCGCATTGCATTGGGCAAATCTGCTGCAAAAGACCTCTTTAAAGTGTTGAAAAGCAAAGATGTCACCTTGAAGACTAAGGTGTGCCGGAGCAAGCCATGGTGTTTTCAATTGCCTCATATGCATGCGAAAGATGGACAATGAATAAGAAAGATCAAAGAAGAATTGACGCCTTTGGATTGTGGTGTTGGCAAAGAATATTGAACGTACCATGAACTGCCAAAAGAAGGAACAAATCTGTCTTGGAAGAAGTACAACCAGAATGTTCCTTAGAAGCAAAGATGGCGAGATTACATCTCACATACTTTGGACATGTTATCAGGAGATAACTTTCACTGGAGAAGGACATCATGCTTGGTAAAGTAGAGAGTCAGTGACAAAGAGGAAGACCCTTGATGAGATGGATTGACACAGTGGCTGCAGTAATGGGCTCAAGAATAACAACTATCATTGAGAATGACACAGGACCAGGCAGTGCTTCATTCTGTTGTACATAGGGTCACTATGAGTTGGAACTGACTCGAGGGCATCTAACAACAACAACAAGTGTGCTTACTCCACCACGGTCTGTCAGTTTGTCCTACTGTGGTGGCTTGCATGTTGCTGTGATGCTGGAAGCTATGCCACAAATATTTCAAATACCAGCAGGGTCACCTATGGTGGACAGGTTTCAGTGGAGTTTCCAGACTAAGGCAGTCCTGGTGATCCACTTTGGAAAATCAGCCAGCAAAATACCCCTATAGGTCACAACTAGACATTGTCTGGCTCACTTGCTTTGGGAATGTCATCAGCAAGGATCAGTCTGAAGGAGGATATCGTGTTGGGTGAAGTAGAGGGCCAGTAAGAGTGAGGAAGACCCTCAGTGAGGTGAATTGGCACAATAGCCCCAACAATGGACTGAGACACGCCGGCAATTATGAGGATGACTCAGGACCAGTCAATGTTCTGTTCTGTTGTACATTAGGTTTCCAAGAGTCAGAGTTGACTCGATGGCAGCTGTCTATCTATAGGTGTGCTTACTAACCAATGACTTTTATCTGCTGTTTGTTACCTGTCACCTGTGCCTTCTGATAAGCTCTAGAATGGCCTCCTCCCAGACCCAAACTGCCCAACCCAGCTTCCTGACACATTTCTTCCTCAGCCTACTGTGCCCTCACTCCCAATTCCATCCTCATGCTCAGGGGCTGGAAAGCAGGGTGGAGAAAGAATGGTGGCACTTGGAGTCCAAAGGCAGAACACCACTCCTTTTTCCTACCTGGCAACCATTCCAGCTGCTTTGTCCTGAACTTTTGAAACTCCAAGCCCAGAAAGTTATTGTCCATATAATTGTGTTGTCTTTTATTATCAGACTGACTTCTTTTAGTTCCCTTTCAGACTTATCTGAAAAGGGTGTGTGCCTGTTCTCTCTTCACAAGTTTTCATTAACGGCACAGGGTGTGTTCCTGTCCTCTCTTCACAAGTCTTGACTAACAGCATAGGGTATATGCCTGTTCTCCTCTCTTCACACATCTTCACTAACAGCACTGAACTTTATTCAAGGCCCTTTTTGATGGAGAGCTGTGAAAGTATTACCAAATATAGTGAAGGGTGCCTTGGACATCAATTCTTCATCTTCTGAATCTATGTCTTTGTTATTCTTTTTCTGTAATTGAAAATGTCCAGGCAAATATTGATTTCTAAATTCATGTGTCAGTAAGCCATTGTTAGTCCCTCATTTATCTAAATTTTCATGAAAGCAACAATGAGACTGTTTTAATAGATTTTGCAACTATACCTATAGGGCTTCCATTGTCTGCCATGTATTAAATACACTTCCTTTGTGTGTTAAGGGTACATGACACTGCAATGCTACTACCTTGCCCAGGCAAAGGGAGACATCAGGAATGAGTAAAGGACCACCACACCCTTGAATCTGGAAGGTGACTAAGAAGTGAACACTAAGTAATCTTACTTAGTTTACTGTTTTTCACTTATCCATTAACAACTATATAAATTTGATGCTTTTTATTTTTCTGCTTGTTTTCTTTGTCAGAATTCTAGATGTTAATTTAGCATTATTGTAAAATTATAAATGACCAGATAGAGTAAAAAAGGTCAAGAAGCAGTTATTCATCCAAAACAGAAGGTCAAGAAGCAGTTACTCATCCAAAATAAGGTCTGACTACAGGACAAAACACCTGGCATTGGGACATGTTAGTGTGAGGAGAAGGGGTTGGGTTAGCATCCCCACGTCCTGTATGCTTAGATGGGGCTCTGTCAGTCAGTGATGTGGGACCTTCAACACAACTTTAACTTTTGGTTCTCACTGTCTCTGTTTATAAAATGAGAGGAGGGTGCTGGAGTGAACATTAAAAGTCCTGCCAGGGGAAAACATCCAATGATTCTAAAGGAAATTTTTTATCAGACTATTTGGGTATATGTTAGTGGTGGAGGGAAGACAGAGGAGAGAATTGACCATGTGCCAGCAGCCAGACTGACAGCAATTCTGACAGGCTTGACTAAGCTGACGTTATTTGGGTCTCATGTGTAAACCCAACAGGGAGAGATGCAGTGTGTAAGGTTTGAAGCGAAACCAAGACCTGTGTCATCTGTTTCTTAGAACATTTAGGCCATAACGAAAGGGCGTTGGGATGTGACAGTTTCAAAAGTATGGGTTAAGGGAAAATTCACTCTTGTGCCTGATTTCCAGGGCTATCCCTCTCTTTCCGCAGCCTTCTGAGAACTGCTGGCACAAGGCTGAAGTATGCATTCGCAGCTTGGGCCCAGCTCGGACCTACCCTGTTCTTCCCACTTCCTGCCAGGACAACAAAAGGAGACCTAAGCTATGCAAAGGTTTAGGGTGGAGGTAAGTTGCCATTTCTCCTCTCTCTGTTCCTCAGTGCTCTTTTCTGGACAGGTGATGATGACTCACGGTGGGTTAACACTTATCTCAAAGGTATCTTAGTCTCCTGTTTTTGCCATAACACAAATACCACAAATCGGTGGCTTAAAAGAACAAAAATTAGTTTTCTCACAGTTCTGGAAGCTAGAGTTCCAAATCAGGGCCTCGGTCTATAGATTCCTTCCTTGTTGGTAGTCCCAGGCATTCCTTAGCATTGCTTGGCTTGTAGAGAATCCTCACATGGCATCTGTTCCCCCCCTCCCCCCGTGTGTCTCTGTGTCTATTCTTTTTTATATAACTCAGAAGTGATTTGGTTGAGGATTCACCCTACACTGGTATGACCTCATTAGCATAAAAGAAAAACCCTATTTCCGAATAGGATCACATCCACAGGTACAAGGACCAGGAATTCAACACATTTTGGTGGGACACAATTCAGTCTATAACAAAAGGTAACATAATGCCTAAAAGGTCTAATGCTAGAATGCTGGAAGGAGGGGAGCTTAAGACAGATGGGTGAGGTCTTTACACCACACGGGTAATTGCTCCTCCATCCACAGGACCAGTCTAAGGTGAGGTGTTAAAGGCTGATGCTGGGCTCCTTCCTGGATTCTACTCCATTCAGAAAAGTTGCTAGACCATATATCATTAAGGTTAAAGCAAGACAAAGCTCGCTCACCAATGGCCCACCATTACCTAACTCAGAGCTTCCTTTTCTGTCATTCCTTCTAAATGCCAGCACCGGAATTGGGGGGGAAAGCTATTATTTTCCTGTTCAGGTCAAGAAGTTGAGATTTAAAATCTTTAGCACCTTCGACAAAGATGAAAGATAACAGAAACCATGACAGAAACTGAGTCTGGCACCTACTTACAAAACTGAGCAAAAGGTATTTATAATTCACCTTCTGAAATGTGCTATCAGGAGGCTCTGAAAGCAGGTGCGGATAAAAAGCTGCTAGGTACTAATCGCAGTAAGTGATAGTCAGATATAAGACAAAAAGGAAATTTTCAACCCTCGAGTAACCATAATAATAAAAAATCTCAAACACTTAACATACATTTCTTCTAATGAAAGATACCATAACAGCAGAGTGACATCTTTTAGATGTGGCTATTGAAACATTTGTTCATTCATTTATTCGGCAAACATTTGTCAGAGGTTTGGGATGTTCAGGATTAACAAGGTAGTGGGAATACAGAGGAATCCGTGGGTGGCACAAAAAGTTAACCATCTTGGCTGCAAACCTAGAGGTTGAAGATTTGAGTCTACCCAGAGATGCTAAGAAGGCCTGGTGATCTACTTCCAAAAAAACTCAGCCATTGAAAACCCTATGGAATCCAGTTCTCCTGACACACATAGAATTGCTATGAGGCAGAGTCAAGTAGGCAACTGGCATCAGGGAATACAGAGGTAAGGCCCTAGCTCCTGACCCTGAGCAAATCAATCAGGGAACACAGGAGACAGATAATTATAGCCAACTGGAAAGTATCCAACTTTGAGTAGGATATATACTCAGGATGCTGTGAGAGCTGGAGGGAGAAGCATCAAGCCTTCATGTGGTGGTCCTGAATGTTGCTAAGAGATGTTACTTCTGAGCCTGGATGGACCTAATCAGGCACAAGAGCGTAAGATGACGCAGCATTCAGGCACTGGGAATAGGCATCTCAAGGCACCAAATGTGGACCCCAGCAGAGCCAGCTATGGGAACCCCAGGTAGCACAACACCTCTAAATCTGTTCTACGGATTTAAGTCTTCAGTCTCTGGAGAACAGTGTGGCACTCTGTGTTCCCTGGCACTTTTGAGAAGTCTCCCCCTACCCCCACACACCTTCACCCCTCTCCATACACACAAATTTTGGAGGAGCTGCTCAAGAATTGTCCTACCTCATAACTTAGAGACAAGAGGTCTCAACAGGGCCCAAAGTTCCCGAAGGCCAGTAGTCACTAAGCAGGGCAGCTTCTCAGGGGCTGGTTAACAACTCAGAGAAAAACTCGAACATACCTACCTTCCAGTCTTCTCACTTCACTCAGGGAACTGAGTCTTTTACACTTTCCAAATCCTGGTCCTTGGGTCAATTTCCTTTCTTAACAAAAGTGTCTAGTGGGAGCTACTATGAGAAAAAAATAGGCTTGACAAGGGTTTCCTTTTTTTTTTCTCCCAGCTGTGCTTTAGGAGAAAGTTTACTGAGCAAATTAGTTTCTCATTAATAATCAAACTGTTTTGTGACATCGGTTGCCAACTCCCTGTTCTCTTTCTATTTTTTCAACATTTTGATTGTGTCCCTTTCTTCTCTTTTTATGTGTGTGTCTATTGCTATAAATTGACCTCTGAGCATCGCCTTTGCTGTGTTCCAAAGGTTTTGTTTTCATTCTCATTTGATTCTAGGAGTTTTCTTTTTATTCCATCTTTGATTTCTTCTATTACCCAGCATTTTTTAAGCAAGGTGTTATTCAGTCTCCATGTTTTTTTTTTCCTTGCTCTTCCTGTTATTAATTTCTACTTTTATGACCAGAGATGATTCTTTGGACTTTCTCAGTGTTTTGGATTTTGTTGAGGGTTGCTTTGTGGCCTAGGATGTGGTCTATTCTGGAGAATGTTCCACATGAATTGGAAAAGAATGTATACTTGCTGCTGTTGGGTGGTGTGCTATATATATATGTACATATAGTCAGAATGGTTGATTGTGGCCATTAGATCTTCTATATCTTTGCTGATTTTCTTTCTAGATGTTCTGTCTTTTACCAAGAGCTGAAGTCTCCTACTATTATCGCAGAACTGTCAATTTCTCTCTTCAGTGCTGTTAGAGTTTGTTGTATGTATTCTGGAGCCCTATCTTTGGGTACATGCGATCATGATGGATCATCCCTTTAATCATTAGGTAATGCCCTTCCTTGTCTTTTATGGTGGATTTTGTTTTAAAGTCTATTTTATCTGGGATTAGTATTGCCAGTCTTACTCTTTTTTGGTTGCTTTTAGCTTCATATATTTTTTCCCTCTTTTGATTTTTAATATTTGTATGTCTTTGTGTCTAACATCTGTTTCTTGTAGACTACATATTGATGGGTTGTTTTATTTTTAACCCATTCTTTCACACTCTTTTTACAATTGAATTTAAGCCATTGACATTTAGTGTAATTATGAGTTTATTGCTATAATTTTCTAGTACTTTTTTGTTTTGTGGTTTGTGCTTGTGTGTGTGTGGTTCTGAAATTTTCTTTCTTTTTCTTACTCTCTTTACTGAGTTATTTTGTTTGTGGAATTTCTTTTTGTTTCTTTCATTATTATAGATTTTGTGTTTACTGAGGCTTTATGTTTTTGTTCTTTATTTTGATGAGTATGTTGTTAATGTTCTATATAGCTATTTTTGAAATTTTCCCTTATCTTCCCAAGTTTGAACCAGTCTTTTATTACTTGATATTGCCTTAACTTCCTCTCCATTTGAAAGTTCTATACCTACACTTCCTCCCCCTCCCCCCCCTTTTACTGTTTTGACATTGTCCTTTACGGCTCAACATCTCTAGTTCCCTGTTTAAGTCTTTTAGTTTTTTTTTTTTTTTTTAATCTTTGAGAGTTCATTACTTACGACAATATCTGGCGATACTGGCCGGTGTCCTAGATTCAGCTTGTTGTCTGATGTCGTTGGTTCTCTAACAAAAGAACTCACTTTAATAAATCTTGTAAGTTTGATTTAGTTTTTACAAATCCCCTTAACTTTCCATTTATCTGCAAATGTCCTAATTTCACCCATCATATTTGAGTGAGAGTTTTGCAGGATATATTATTCTTTTTGGCCTTTTTTTCCTTTCAAGGTTTTATATATCTAATCCCATTGTCTTCTTGCCTGCATGGTTTCTGCCAAGTAATCAGAGCTTAGTCTTATTGTTTCCTTTTGTGTGTGACTATTCGTTTTCTCTAGATGCTGTCAGGATTTTTCTTTGTCTTTGGTTTTGATGAGTGTGGCATGTCTCGGTGCCTTTCTTTTGGGGTCTATCTTATATGGGGTTTGTTGAGCTTCCTGGATGTTCAGCTTTCATTTTTCATGATATTAGGGAAATTTTCTGTCAGCAAGTCCTCAGTGATCTTCTCTGTGTCCCCCAGTTCTGGAACCCCAATCACATGCAGATTTTTGCTCTTGAATATATTTCATATAGTTTTTAGGTTTTCTTCATTTTTCTTCAGTCTTTTCTCTGATTTCTCCTCAAACAAGTTGACATCCATGCACTTGTCTTCAATTCATTGATTCTATCATCCATTGTTTCAAAATTGCTCCTAAGACCTTCCATTGTGTTGTCCATTTCTGAAATTTTGTTGTTTATCTTTTGGATTTCTAATTGCTGTTTTTGTGTGATTTCTTATTGTTTATTCATTTTAACTTTTTTTTTGTTTTTTTTTTTTTTAATTCTTCTATAGTTTCGTCTGTGTTTTTCTTGATTTTGGCTATGTTTTGGTTGGTTTTGTCTATGTTTTCATTTATCTCTTTCCTAAACTCTTGGAGAGCCCGAATATAAGACTTTTGAATTGCCGATCAGGTAGTTCCAGTATCTTTTCTTCTGCTGGACGCCATCTGGTTCTTTATTATCATCACTTACTGGAGCCATTTTGTACTGTTTTTTTAAAAAATATATTTTGATATTGTCTGCTGTCTCTAAGACATTCAGGTATTATTTTCTTTATTTACTGATTGTAGGCATGTTTGTTTCATCCTGCTGTTTTTTTTTTGGTTGGTTATGTCTGGGTAGGCGGGCTGGGCAGGCTTTGCTGCTCACTCATTTGTGGGCACAATAGTTCTCACCACCTTGTCACTCAGCTATGGTGCAGCAAGCAAGTCCAGCATGGGGGGAAGTGGCATGAACCCAGCCTGGGCTGGGGCCTGGAGTGGAGCCCATGGCAGGGTGGGCCAGCTCTGGGAGGGTTCTGGGGGTCTGGGCCAGTTTCCTTTGGGGTCACAAGGCAAAGTGAGGTAGGGCCCGAGCTGGTGGGGAGGGGGCTGGGGGTCCAGACCAGCTCCCCTAAGGGCCACAGGGCACAGTGACACAGGGGCTGTGCTGGTGGCTAGGGGTTTGGGGTCCAGCCAGCAGGCTGAGGAGAGGGGCAGGAGGGAGGGCGAAAGCAGAGTCAGAAGGAGCAAGATGGTGGGGGGCAACAGGGTGGGTTAGTGTGATTCTGAGCAGTCAGGCCTACCAGGATTGGGCAGTTCTTGCTGCTGTACACCAGAGGGGTGGGGGTTATAGGAGCGTGCTCCTGTGGTTACTAGGTGAGAGTCTTGGCTCCTCCTTGAGTTGCAGCCAGCAAACGTGGTTGTAATTAGCCCTGGGTGTGCCCGTGCTTTACCTCTATCTCTTATTGGGAATTCTGTGGAGTTGCCTTTCTGTGTGCAGGCTGTTGGCTTTATTCCAAGATGGCCACGCTGAGTCATGCCATTTGGCCAGGAACCTCCGCTTCATATCTCTACTCCTTTGCCATTTTCTGTCAGTTTCTTATTCTCAGTGGCTTCTGAACTAATACTTTATCCCTTCATTTAAGGTTCAAGGTAATAAGATTGTATCTGTTTTACTTGGCTTTTCAGATCTTTGTTGCAGTGGGATGGCTTAGTATATCTGACTAGTCTGCCATCTTGGCTCTGCCTCCCTCTTTTTTTTTTTTTTTTAATGACACTTCAGTTTAAATTCCTATTCAATTTAAAAACTGCCTTTAATTTTGACACTATATGTTCTCCCTCTGAGGGGAGGTATGTGGTGTTTCATGTGCTGTATTTTATGAAATTATTATATAGTAGAAGACAGGATTTTTCTAAAAGTCTTTACCTGCCAATACTATAAGTTTGCAACTTCTGTCAGGCCCTCAGTTTTTATTTGGAACTCTTAGGTAATTACCTCACTTCTTTAGGTAATTCTGGAACTAAAATTGTGGGATTCTTTCTCACTTCTCTTTCTCCTGGGTCAGAAGTAGACTAGGCTTTTGGTTAAATTCTAAGGCACTTGAAATAAAAAACCTCCACATTGTAAATAAAAGTCATGCAGGATATTCCTATGCCATACAGTCATGGTTGTTGTTAGCTGCTGTCAAGTTGATTCTGATTCGTGGCGACCCTATATGCATCAGAGTAGACCTGCGCTCCACACAATTTTTAAGGCCGTGATCTTTCAGGAGCAGCTTGCCAGGCCTGTCTTCAGAGACACCTCTGGGAGGTTTGAACTGCCAACCTTTTGGCTAGTAGTTGAGCACTTAACTATGTACATCACCCAAGGACTCCGATACAGTTATCACTGCTGGGCATGTATGAAAGCGCATCTGTTTTTCTCCTAATCAATTTCTGTGAGGAATCTCCACGTGTGTAGTCAACATTAATTCAAGCATGTGCCAGGCACTGAGGACAAATAACCAAGACAATGCTCCTGGAGGGCTTCAGAAAATCTTCTCCCTCATGAAATGATATATTTTGTGTTGTATGTCCAGCTGTCTGGGAAGGGGTCTAGGTTGTCACCAGATTTTAGACTCCTTAATTCCTAAAAGTTCAAAATTACTCTTTAAGAAGTTTGTTGAGGGAAGGGGAAATTGTGAGGAAGGTGGATACATATTTGTGATTACTAACAGATGCATGTGAAGGTATGTTTGCTGATAGGTCTCCACAGAGCAATGATATTTGCTGTGAGGGCTGGCTGGCCATTGGTGAAGGCTTCAGGGAAAAGTTTGCTTTGTTTTATTTTTAGAGATTCTTAGTGAAAGAGCAGGAGTTTGCTGAGCAGGCAATGTTAGAAGGTCACTCACAGCAGGGGGGGCTCCAAAGCCTGAACTAACATTGCTGACCCAGTAGCAGGAAACAGCCAAAGAGGTAGGACAGAGAGAATAGAACTTTCTCTTAAGCTTTTCTTTCCTTCCTTCCTTTTTCTTCTGTCTTTCCTTCCTCCCTCCCTCCCATCTTTTCTTTTTTTTTGTTTGTTTATTTTTAGTGATGTTGTTCTAAGTGTTATGAAAGCTTAGATGTTCTCTACAGAGTAAGGAACACAAACAAAACAACACTGTTTCAGGGGGTTCCAGGAAGCCCTGACACCCATCCAGAGAACCCACTTTGATCCTTTTTCTATACCTGATGCCTCATACATTTTTTGAATACACATTCAGTTGTTTGTGCCAATACTAAATAAACATATATTCCTATATATTATGACTACACAACAATTGCTTTGGAAAAAAAATGAACCCATTACTAAATAATACACTTCAGTTGTAATTGTATTACATGCATGCATGACAAAGACTTCAAAACTTCTGTTTGCATTTATAGATTTTGCATCTCAAGGAAGTACTTTAATTAGGAAGGTGACCAGGTTAGACATGTGATCTGGTTGAGAACACTGGTTATTAACCACAATGCCATGGCACACTGAGAACTGAGACCTTTCACAAGACGACCAGAAAAAATTGAGCAACAGGTAGGATTTATTTTGGTTACAACTGAGTATTTATACTGTCAAAGCAAGTCTGTCAGTCAAAATGCTGAGTGAAGCAGATCACACAAGACAAAGTAGTGCCTGATCCAGTTGTTGGTTTGCCACCAAAGAAAGGGCAAACTGGAGACTGCGATCCCGTAGATAAGGGTAGTGTCTAGGCGTCTACATTCTGAATCTATTCCACAGGGGATTTGAATGCCTACCAGTGCCTGAAAACTTCTGATCTTCCTAAATCAAAAGTCAATATCAATGATTTTTAGAATCTTCTCATGAGCTTGTTAAAAAATGCATATTTCTGTGCCTTACCAATTCATTTGTCTTCATATGGAGCCCAGAGATACACATTTTAACAAGAAGATGTCTAGGGCTCTGCATCTACCTCTTCATGTCTTACTACTTGGACTAGTTGATGTGGTTTTGAAGATTTTGCCAAAAACTCTCATCACCAATCTAACGAGGAAAGAGAATATGCTGAGAAACTGATGAAGTTGAAGAACCAACTGAGGTGACTTAATCTTCCTTCAGAATATCAAAAAACCAGACCATGATGACTGAGAGACCAGGATGGATGAAGAGAAGTGTGTGTTATACTTGGAAAAAAGCGTGACTCAGTCACTACTGGAATTGCACTGATAAAAATGACCCCAACCATGTGACTTCATTGAAACTAATCTCCTGAATGAGCAGGTAAAATCCATCAAAGAATTAAGTGGCTACCTAACCAACTAGCACAAAATCCCCCTACCCCATCCTGGCATGGCAGAGTATCTCTTTGACAAGCTCACCCTGGGAGACTGTGATGACAAGCACTAAGCCTCAAGCTGGGTTCCCCACAGCCATGGGAGTGACTTCACCAGTTACCAAGGGAGGGAATGCATGTTGGGATTATCATTACTTTTTCTATAAAATCCATTGTTGTCGAGTTGATTCTGACTCAGCGACCCTACAGGACAGAGTAGAACTGTCCCATAGGGCTTCCAAGGCTGTAAATCTTTACAGAAGCAGATTGCCACCTCTTTCTCCCGTGGAGAAGCTGATGGGTTCCGTTAGTAGCTGAGCACTTAACTACTTGCACCACCAGGGCTCCTTTTACCTTTTCTATAAGTTGGACAAAAACATCCACTTAAGTTTTTTAATTTGTACCATTCTTTCAAATAAAGCAATTTAGCACTCCTCCCTACAAAAACAAAGTACCGTTTTAGACGTATTAAACTAGTCCCAGGAAGAGGAACGGATTTGAAGGAAAAGGCACTAGAGCCAAGGGAGACCAGTTAAGAGGTTGTTGTAATAGTCTTGGCATTTGGTATTAAGAGCTGATTAGTGTAATAATAGCATGAGAGTGAAAAGTAGGGATGAACATTAAATTTTCAGTAGATGATTAATAACATGGAATGTCAGGATTGGAAATCCAGATTTTGGAGTCAAGAGGTGATATTTGAAACCATGAAAGCCTGCCAAGGGAGAGAGGAAAGCGGGGCGCCCAAAGCTTTGCTGCCACTTGGCAAATGGAGGTTAATCGAGAAGGAGAAGTCAACTCCCTCAAGGGATGTGAGCATCGAAAAAGCAAGATTGAGATTTAGACATAATTTCTTTTTGAAAATTTCTTATGTGATTTTAGGATGAAACTTAAAGGGACTGAGAATAAAAGTTAAAGTTTTATTTCTGTATAAGTTTGAGTTTTCTGTATTTTCTAATTCATCTAAAATGAAGGTATATTACTTTTGTAATAGGATTATAGGGCCCTGGGATGTGCAAACAGTTAACAATTCAGCTGCTAACTGAAAGGCTGGAGGTCAAGTCCACTCAAAGTCACCTGGGAACAAATGTCTGGTGACCTACTTCTAAAAAAAAATGAACCATTGAAAATCCTAAGGAGCACAGTTCTACTCTGACATACATGAGATCATTGTAAGTCACGGTCAACTTGACAGCAACTGGTACTGGAATAAGATTATAAAGCAGAGTCTGTAGTTTAAAAAAGAAGAGAGAAAAAAATGTCAAATTAAAAGCAAGCTACCTTCTCAATCAACTGTGTTGTTGTTGTCAAGTCAGTGCTGACTCATGGCTACCACACGTGTGCAGAGTAGTAGAAGGTTTCCAAGGCTGTGAACTTTTGGAAGCAGATCACCAGGCCTGTCTTCAGGAGCACCTCAGGATGGGTTCTAATCACCAACCTTTTGGCTGGCGGTGTAGTGCTTAACCATTTGTGCCACACAGGGATTTCTTAATCAACTGTAAAACCAAACAATTCTTCCCAAATAAACCACAAGACTGTAGTCCCAAGTCTCTCATCCTGACTCTCACTCCCATGGGAACTGGACAGGGTGGTTTTGTATGGTGAGCACATTCTAATACACACATAAACACACTCAACGTTGTCATGGAATGATTCAATGATCCTCCCTGTCAGTCTTTACTCAGTCTCTGACCTATGAATTGATTAATTAGATTCACTGTTGTGAAAAGTTATCATATTCAATAGAATTCAATAACATATCAAAATAATAATCCACCACGACCAAGTGGGATTTAGACCAGGTATGCAAGGCTGGTTTAATATTAGAAAAACCATTAATGTAATCCACCATATAAATAAAACAAAAGACAAAAACCACATGATCTTATCAATTGATGCAGAAAAGGCATTTGACAAAGTCCAACACCCATTTATGATAAAAACTCTCAGCAAAACAGGAATTGAAGGAAAATTCCTCAACATAATAAAGGGCATCTTTTATACAAAGCCAACAGCTAACATCACTCTAAATGGAGAGAGCCTGAAAGCATTTCCCTTGAGAATGGGAACCAGACAAGGATGCCCTTTATCACCGCTCTTAGTCAACATTGTGCTAGAGGTCCTAGCCAGAGCAATTAGGCTAGACAAAGAAATAAAGGGCATCCAGATTGGCAAGGAGGAAGTAAAATTATCTCTATTTGCAGATGACATGATCTTATACACAGAAAACCCTAAGGAATCCTCCAGAAAACTACTAAAACTAACAGAAGAGTTTGGCAGAATCTCAGGTTATAAGATAAACATACAAAAATCACTTGGATTCCTCTACATCAACAAAAAGAACATCGAAGAGGAAATAACCAAATCAATACCATTCACAGTAGCCCCCAAGAAGATAAAATACTTAGGAATAAATCTTACCAAAGATGTAAAAGACCTATATAAAGAAAACTACAAAGTACTACTAAAAGAAACTAAAAAGGACCTACTTAAGTGGAAAAACATACCTTGCTCATGGATAGGAAGACTTAACATAGTAAAAATGTCTATTCTACCAAAAGCCATCTATATATACAATGCACTTCCGATCCAAATTCCAATGACATTTTTTAATGTGATGGGGAAACAAATCACCAACTTCATATGGAAGGGAAAGAAGCCTCGGATAAGTAAAGCATTACTGAAAAAGAAGAAAGTGGGAGGCCTCACTCTACCTGATTTTAGAACCTATTATACAGCCACAGTAGTCAAAACACCCTGGTACTGGTACAACAACAGGCACATAGACCAATGGAACAGAACTGAGAACCCAGATATAAATCCATCCATATATTAGCAGCTGATATTTGACAAAGGCCCACTGTCAGTTAATTGAGGAGAAGATAGTCTTTTTAACAAATGGTGCGGGCATAACTGGATATCCATTTGCAAAAAAATGAAATAGGACCCATACCTCACACCATGCACAAAAACTAACTCCAAGTGGATCAAAGACCTAAACATAAAGACTAAAACGATAAAGATCATGGAAGAAAAAATAGGGACAACGTTAGGAGCCCTAATACAGGCATAAACAGAATACAAAACATTACCAAAAATGATGAAGAGAAACCCGATAACTGGGAGCTCCTAAAAATCAAACACCTATGCTCATCTAAAGACTTTACCAAAAGAGTAAGAAGACCACCTACAGACTGGGAAAGAATTTTCAGCTATGACATCTCTGACCAGCGCCTGATCTCTAAAATCTATATGATTCTGTTTAAACTCAACCACAAAAAGACAAACAACCCAATCAAGAAGTGGGCAAAGGATATGAACACACACTTCACTAAAGAAGATATTCAGGCAGCTAACAGATACATGAGAAAATGCTCCCGATCATTAGCCATTAGAGAAATGCAAATTAAAACTACGATGAGATTCCATCTCACTCCAACAAGGCTGGCATTAATCCAAAAATCACAAAATAATAAATGTTGGAGAGGCTGCGGAGAGATTGGAACTCTTATACACTGCTGGTGGGAATGTAAAATGGTACAACCACTATGGAAATCTATCTGGCGTTTTCTTAAAATGTTAGAAATAGAACTACCATAAAAAACCAGAAATCCCACTCCTCGGAATATACCCTAGAGAAATAAGAGCCTTCACACGAACAGATATATGCACACCCATGTTTATTGCAGCACTGTTTACAATAGCAAAAAGCTGGAAGCAACCAAGGTGTCCATCAACGGATGAATGGTTAAATAAATTGTGGTATATTCACACAATGGAATACTACTCATCGATAAAGAACAGTGACGAATCTGTGAAACATTTCATGACATGGAGGAACCTGGAAGACATTATGCTGAGTGAAATTAGTCAGAGGCAAAAGGACAAATATTGTATAAGACCACTATTATAAGATCTTGAGAAATAGTATAAACTGAGAAGAACACATACTTTTGTGGTTACGAGGTGGGGAGGGAGGGCGGGTGGGAGAGGGTTATTTACTGATTAGTTAGCAGATAAGAACTACTTTAGGTGAAGGGAAGGACAATACTCAATACACGGAAGGTCAGCTGAACTGGACTGGACCAAAAGCAAAGAAGTTTCCGGGATAAACTGAATGCTTCAAAGGTCAGCAGTGCAAGGGTGGGGGTTTGGGGACTATGGCTTAAGGGGACTTCTAAGTCAATTGGCAAAATTATTCTATTATGAAAACATTCTGCATCCCACTTTGAAATGTGGTGTCTGGGGTCTTAAATGCTAACAAGCAGCCATCTAAGATGCATCAATAGGTCTCAATCCATCTGGATCAAAGGAGAATGAAGAACACCAAGGTCACACGATAACTGTGAGTACAAGAGACAGAAAGGGCCACATGAACCAGAGACTTACATCATCCTGAGACCAGAAGAAGTAGATGGTGCCCAGCCACAACCGATGACTGCCTTGACAGGGAGCACAATAGAGAACCCCTGAGGGAGCAGGAGAATAGTGGGATGCAGACCCCAAATTCTCATAAAAAGACCAGACTTAATGGTCTGACTGAGACTAGAGGAATCCCGGCGGTCATGGTCCCCAAACCTTCTGTTGGCCCAGGACAGGAACCATATCCCAAGACAACTCATCAGACATGGAAGGGACTGAACGATGGGTAGGAGAGAGATGCTGATGAAGAGTGAGCTACATGTATCAGGTGGACACTTGAGACTGTGTTGGCATCTCCTGTCTGGAGGGGAGATAGGAGGGTAGAGAGGGTTAGAAACTGGCAAAATTGTCACAAAAGGAGAGACTGGAAAGGCTGACTCATTAGGGGGAGAGTAAGTGGGAGTATGCAGTAAGGTGTATATAAACTTATATGTGACAGACTGACTTGATTTGTAAACGTTCACTTAAAGCTCAACAAAAATTATTAAAAAAAAAGTTATCATATTCAATAAAAGTATGAGTGATTTTCCTTCAGTGGGTAGTGGGTAGCCTTTCCAAATCTTTTCCTTAGGCCACACACCTCCAATCCTAATTCCATGAAGCTATTATTTAAATGACAAGTATTGTAAACCATGAGCTGTCAGGCACAGGACAAGTTCAGAATATGAATGAATCAGCTGAAATCTTCTATTACTTTTTCTTTTTTGTATTAAGTTCAAAGTGTGAGCTGTACCAGCAGAGTCAGGGCCTTATCTTCATAGATGAAGGCCAGCATCCTATTAAAAACACCTAGTGTTTTGCCTCCATATTTGGCATCCTCAGCCCATGGGTTGCCTTAGCAGTCTCCTAAACATACCAATGCTCGTGAAGATTCTGTTAAACAAAAGGCCATCGGGAGTCAGAGCTGACTTAATGGCAACACCAACAATAAACATAAGTGATAAAATGACCACAGGCTAGCCCAGCGTACTGGTTAAAAATGCAGGCTTTGGATTTAATCAGAATAGGATATAGATCCTGGCTTTGTTACCGGCGAATGGATGTCAATGGCATGTCGTTGAGTTCTCTGTGCCTGTGTCCTCACCTGAGAAATGTCAATAATCACTCTCGCTGCACAGGGCTGCTGCTACTATTGAAAGAGGTTAGCATGCAAAGTGTTTAGCCCTGAACCTGACACAGGATGAGCCCTCTGTGGGTGAGCAGCCCTCCTCAAATACTTTCTCATTGATGAGAATGTGAAGCCCCAAAGCTTCAGTGACTGGCACATGGCTCAGTACGGGCAAAGCCACATTCCCACAGCTGGGACCACCTAAAGCCTTTTGGTGGTAGGTAAGCTCTTTCATGCTACAAATAGCAGAATACACACAGGTTACCTTAGTCTTGGAAGTTGGGGTGGGGATGCAAGGGAACAGCCAATCATAGCAGTGATGCTAGAACTCACAAACCCTGCAGAAAGGTCGGGGTGAAAGGGAGCCCTAGAGATGGCACCATGCGGTCCCCTTGGGGGAGCCGACCACTGCTCTTTACCTGAGGGCTCTGATATTCTGGGGATTCCACTACTCCAAGGCCACTGTTGAATAACCAAGTTTTCCTTGTGCCTCTGCTTATCTAAGACATCCACTGTCTAGAGGCGTCTGTGCACTGCCTGTGCTCTGCTTCCCGGAACTCCTGGGCATCCTCAGGGGCTGCAAGCACCACAGGTGTCTAAAATGCACTCGAGGTCCTTGGGCAGTACAAACAGTTTGTGCTCCACTACTAACCTAAAGGGTAGTGGTTCAAATCCACACAGTGGCATCGTGGAAGAAAAGTCGGGCAATCTGCTTACATAAAGATTATAGCCAAGAAAACCCTATGGGGCAGTTCTACTCTATAACACATGGGTTGGCCCCGAGTCAGACTCCATGGCAATGGGTTTAAAGCACATCATTATCTGAGAATTGCAACATCATGTCTCTTTGTGGTGAGGTGGGTGTGTGTCTATGTTTCTGAAGCTGTTGACCACCAGGGAAGTCTGAGATATTCTGGTCCTTGTGAATTTCCCCATTTAAGAACACTAATTTGGAATACCGTAAAGCTGGCCATTGATTCGTCTCAGCACATAGTAAGCAGATGATCAGAAGACGAATAACTAATCTATTTCAATTTCTGTCCAGAGTAAACAATTCAATGATTTTTTTTTTATGGTAGGAAAATGTGATTGACTGGAAATTTTTATAATATGAGTAATTAAAATAATATAAAATACAATATGAAATAATAGTAATTACATGATCCCATGAAATGAGCAATACCACTTCGGGATTTTGAAAACACTTTTCTGTCCTATCAGTCTTCATTGGACTCTGTTTTCCCTTGAATATCTTCAAGAGAGGCAGGCAGAGACTACTGTGATTCAGTAAGGGAACCTGTACTCAATTGCGTGGTGCTTTGATTGGCGAAAACCTGCGGCCCAAGGGTGAAGTGCTGTGCTTGGCACCTGACAGCCAGGCACTCAGTGAATATTTTCACATGCATGACTGGTGAATGGGTTAGCAGCCTGGAACACGCTAAAAGAAGTCAGGCCAAACAACCAGCAGCTGGCATTGATGTGGCACCATTCATGCAGAGGCACACGGGCTGCCGTCTGCAGGCATGCGGACTGAGTCTCACAGCTGGCCTGGATGCAGCCTTCCATAAAACAATTCCCTGCCCTTTGCTCTGAGTTCTTTGCTCTCCAATCTACTGACTGCTTATTTGACTTCTCAGGTGAGCTTACAAATGGAAAGGGGGCAGGGACATGAGCATCCTGACCCCTGGAAAGAGAAAAACATTTTAGAAGCACTGAAAAAATTTTAACTGTTCAACGACTTCAGAACAGTACTCAGAAATCCGTGTTTTCTCCCTCTTGTTTCTTTTTAATAGGTTTTTCTGGGTGGTACTCGCCGTTAAGCACTGTGCAACTAACTAAAAGGTTGGCAGCTCAGACCCACCCAGAAGCTCCTGGGAAGAATGGTCTGGTGATCTACTTGCTGAAGGTCACAGCCATGACAACCCAATGGAGTGCAGTTTTACTCAGACACACAAGAGGTCGCCGTGAATCAGGATTGACTTGGCACCGTTGGTTTCTCCTTGTACCCAGTGGACCATTTTTCCATCCAGAACTCCTGTTGACTTCAAAACTAGCTCTGAGCCTTGGGAACCAATCTGTAGGAAAATGAACTAAATAAATAAATAAAATAAAAATCTGGCTCTAAGCTCCAAAGTGTTTTCCTTTAAACACTTTGGGCATCTGATTTCTCCCATAACGTAATCTCTCTTAGTTCAATTTACAGTCCTGGGTTTTGTCTGCTTTTTAAAACTTGTGTAAAATAAACATTTGAACAGACATGACTGCATGGTAACTTTGGCACTCCTGCTCCTGAGAGACCTGTCTCGTTGCTTGCACAGAACGGCTGTCTAATCACAGCACCCTTTATGGCAGGCACCACAGCAAATGAACAGCAAGTAGAACGTGCTGTAAAGGTAACATCTTAGAAAGTCCAAATGTGTGAAGGGTGACATCTTAAAAAGCCGCGGCTCTCGCCGGCAGTGAGAGAGCAATATTAATCACCCTGCTCCAGGCATGGAAAATGACTAAAGTCGCCTGCACAACGATGGTGTCATACTGCCTTTTCTAATCTGACGCCCGCAATGGAAATGCAAGGAATCTACGACACTTACAATTAAATGCCTAAAACTAACCAAGCGCGAGTTCAGACCAGGGCTAATTTAGAAATTATTGTCAAGACTCACTAAGAAACAATCAGGTTTTGAGACGAAAAAAGTTTAAAATGGCAAAAAGCCCCATGGAGGCACCAAGGACCTGGTTTTCCCATTTAGAACTGAACGGAAGGTCAAAAACATTCACAAAGAATAAAAGTGACAAAGTTTGAAAGACACATGTGATTAAGAAGACTTTCTGGTCTTGAGCTGCTTCCAGAGAAGACCTGCTACTTCTCTGGAGGAAAAGGAGTTAAACCTAAATCCTGGAGTCCCTTCACTCCCTACGTTTTGGGTAAAGAACAAGGAGTCCGTCTCTGACTAATGATTTGTCTTAAAGTCAACTTTTTGCTTGATGCCTATGTTGACACATTTTTTCTACACAGAAAAAAATTAAGGCAAGAAGCAGTAAAAGTATCAGACTATGAGGAAACCAAGAGCCATCCTAAGATGTACTGCAGCTCTCAAGAAGCCTCAAGTATACCCCAAGTTATCCTTTTTAAAAAAAGAAAGCCCTAGAGAAGTACTTTTAACATCTTATAAATCATAGGAAGATGTTTTCCCCTTAACACCTTACCCCGTTACCTGGCAGAGCGAAAATGGCGTGGCTTGCGTCAAAAAGATTGTTCTTGTCTGCTTGAAACACGAGCACTGAGAACATGAATATAGTATTTCTGAACAAGGCATCACTGAGGTAAAGCAAAACTAAGGGAGCGGGAAGGAAGATTTATCTAAGAACATTACATGAAGCATAATGACAAACTAAAACCTGACTGTGATCAGAAAAGTTTTCTTAGAAAAAAAAAAAAGTCCATTAAATCATAAAGTTGAGTTTCAATTCAGTAGCTCATGTTTGGACAATGGCAAGGTCAGGCCCATTATGAAGGTGGGCGTTGTGCTGAAGGAAAGCTGGTAGAGGGAGGACTAGAACATGAAATCACTTGGCGTCTGTGAACAAATGCCAGTTCCATAAAGGCTCAGGAAAACAAACAAACAGGCCAAGGGAGGGAGACCTGACAGACATGGGGCAGGCGTTGCTTGCATGAGTTTTACACACAAAATTCCTACAAGGAAGTAAAAAACTGGACACATTTGATTTCCAGAAAGAGCTTTCCCTTCACAGGAGGGGAGACCTGGTTCAAGGCACAAGGGGACACAGGGCGGGTGTGCTGAGAGCAAGGCTGCCCAAATCCTCACACAAACCATTAAGATGAAGTTGCTACTTGCTGTTGGGATTCCTGTGACCACTTTAAAGCCACAGCCTCTTGTTTTCAATCCTCGGATTACCAGCTCAAGTATCATAAACACAGAGCATGCTCAGGACAGAATTGTAAAGCAGGCAAAGTAGTTTCTTGGGTGGCCCTAGCCTTCTCCTTCTCAGCTATTTTCAGAATGTTTCTTTCTGCTTTACCTCCAAATTTGTTGGGGTCTGCATGGGATATCTGGGCTTGAGGTGGATAATCCTGTGGCTGTAGGTGGTGTGTGCTTCCTGTGCCATGTGGTTATAGATGTGTGTCATGTGGTTATAGATGTGTGCACCTTGGGCTGGGCATGGGACCCTCTCTGCATGTAAGGGTGGAGGGCTCATCTGAATCATTTGAGGGATCAATCATCAAGGGAAGGAGCCCATCTCTCAAACATGGAATGTGGAGCAAGAGCCTCAGAGGGGTTGGAGAACAGGACTCTCACTCTTGGTAGATAAGTAGGACCTTGGTGGCCTTGACCTTGTTGGATAAGTATGCTCTCTCAAGACAAGCAAGAGCTGGGACTTAAGAAACCAGACAGGGTAACTCAGTTGGTGTCAAGTCTTTGGAGCTGGGAGGTAATTATCTCTGCCTTTGGAAGTAAGGCTGTCTTAATGTACTTAAGAGCTGTGATGCATTTTCCTTCTGCTTCACATTTTGGAGCAGTGTTTAAAAGGCCCCAGCCTATCATAGCTGTATTAAAGGGAATGTGGAGAAAGCAATGGTGTCCAGGCTTGGACAAAAGCTAAGTGAAATAAAACCAAAACCAAACCCACTGCTGTCAAGTCAATTCTGACTCATAGCGACCCTGTAGGGTTTCCAAGACTGTAAATCTCTATGGAAGCAGACTGCCACATCTTTCTCCTGTGGAGCTGCTGGTGGTTTCTAACCACTGACCTTTTGGTTAGCAATTGATAACTTTAACCACTGTGCCACCAGGGCTCAAGTGAAATAAGAGAACCCATAAAGAAGTTAAAACATTTGTTGACAGAGCCCAAATGATCCTTTCTGCATAGATTCTCCTTTGAGTCTAGACCTTGATGGATGGATTTTGTTTTATTAGAAAGGTAATTATCCTTATAGTCCATGCTCTTTCCCTTGTTGTAGTTGTGTGCTGTCCAGTGGATTTCAATATACAGCAACCCTATAGGACCCTCACAGGGTTTCCTAGACTATAATCTTTTTGGCAGCAGATCTCCAGGGCTTTCTCCCACAGAGTGGCTGGTGGGTTCACACCTCCAACCTTTCATTTAGCAGTCAAGCACTTAACTATTTCACCCCCAGAGCTCCTTTCTTTCCCTCTACGAAATGTTCTCCTAAGACAAAAATCACATATCACACACACCGCACCAACTGCCATGGAGTTGATTCTGATTTGTGGGGATCCCTTGTGTGTTAGAGTAGAACCATGCTTCACAGAATTTTCAAAGACTGATTTTTCAAAAGTAGATCCTCAGACCTTTTTTCTGAGGTTCCTCTGGGTGGACTAATACCTCCGGCTTTCCAGTTAGCCGCTAAGCACATTAGCTGTTTGCACCACCCGGGTCTATTTATTGGAAGCTGGCTGTGAACCAGGCTCTGAGAAGAATCCCACGGCAACCACAGTTTGCCTCACTCCCACCCTCGTGGAGCTGAGACACTTACTGATCTTACTGGTCTACCTTCACCACCTACTTCCTTTCTAAGCCTTACTGCTGATTGCAGAAAGAAAAGGTTTTGTCCATGATTAAAGGAATGTCCGATGTCACCAGCAGTTAGGGGCCAGTTTTCTAGACCCTCAGATCTTTGCAAGTCCAATTTTGGGCACTCACCTCACCCCAGCTGACCATATTCTCTTTCTTTGCTCTACAACCGTTATCAAATGATGGTAGTTGGCACATTACCAAGGGCCTTGATCTATTTGTTGTTAGGTGCCATCGAGTCAGCTCCCATTCATAGCAACCCTATGCACAACAGAGCCAAACGCTGCCCAGTCCTGCATCATTCTCACAATTGTTGCTATGTTTGTGCCCATTGTCACAGCCACTGTGTCAATCCATCTCTTTGAGGGTCTTCCTCTTTTTCGCTGACTGGCTACTTCACAAAGCATGATGTCCTTCTCCAGGGACTAGTCCCTCCTGGTAACACGTGTAAAGTATGTGAGATGACGTTCACTTCTAAGGAGCCCTCTGGCTGTACTTCTTCCAAGACAAACTTGTTTGTTCTTCTGGCAGTCCATGGTATATTCAGTATTCTTTGCCAATACCATAATTCAAAGTCATCAATTCTTCTTTGGTCTTCATTATTCATTCTCCAGCTTTCACATGTATATGAGGCAATTGAAACACCATAGCTTGGGTCAGGTGCACCTTAGTCCTCAAAGTGACATCTTTGCTTTTTAACACTTTAAAGAGATCTTGTGCAGCAGATTTTCCCAATGCAATATGTCATCTGATTTCTTGGCCGCTGCTTCCACGAGCGTCGATTATGGATGCAAGTAAAATGAAATCCTTGACAACGTCGGTATTTTCTCCACTTATCGTGATATTGCTTATGATTTTTGTTTTCTTTATGTTAAGCTATAATCCATACTGAAGGCTGTAGTCTGGTCTGTTCACCTGTGAGTAATTAACAGTCAGAAACTTGCTAAGCCACTTCCGCCAGACCCTTAACTGCAACAGCTTAAATCTCCTAACCACTGCGTTAACTGCATCTTGCCCACTAACAAATTTAAATAGATCCATAGTACACCACAGATTTGGGGTTACAGTTCCTTTCCTAGCCTTTGGTAAGATAAGTGTGCGAATAAAGCTTTAATCTGAAAGCGTAGAGCTGATAAGTAAATGCTTCCCAGCACTCTCTCTGAAAGGCAACACTCAGACAGGAAGAAAGGGCAGAACTTGAAAAGAAAGAAAACACAACGGTACCATCACTGTAGATAACCCATCAAAGCACAGGATATTCCATCCTCATGTGGGAAAAGTCTAGACTTCCAAGCCTTCTGTAAAGTCTTCTCTGTCTTTCATCAGTGCCATCTAAGCCTTTGGCTCCATGCTCAGGCCACGCGTATGCCAGGGCTTACAAAACTCTGAGAAATCAAAAGAAACAAAATCACTGCTCTCCCAAACTCTACACTTGCTACATCTGAACTTTCCCCATCTTAATTGACAGCAGAAACATCAATTGCTCAGGTAAAAACCTAAGGAATTTTGGATCCTTAATTTTCTTACAACCCAAAATGCAATGTGAGGAAATCCCACTGGCTCCAACTTCAAAACACATTCAGCTGTGGACACTGCTTCCCACCTCTCCTGTGCTGTGCCGGTGACCATTAGCTCTTGCCCAATCACTGCTCTGGTCTTCTAATAGTCTCTCACCCCTAACCTTGCCCTTCTATCATTTGTTTTCAATACAGCTGCCACAATGGTCTTGTAAATTTTTAGTCAGACAACACCAGACCCTGTAATGGTTTTTCATTTCACTCAGAGTAAAAGCCAGGGCCCAAAAATTAGCCTGCAAAGCCCACCAAGTGCTGACTCTGTATTGCCTCTCAGAGTTCATCTCTCAGCCCCTGTCCCCTTGCCCAACTGTTCTCCATCACTCCCTCCTCCCTGCTCTTCTTCTAACCTAACAGGCGTGCTCCTGCGTTAAGGGTTCCCTCTTCTGCGAACACCCTTCCCAGATATACAGCCAGGTGAACTCCCTGACCTCCTTCCAGTCTTCGTTCAAATCTAACCTTCTCTAAAAAGACTTATTCTATCCACCATATTGGAAAATATAACCTGCCCTCATCACTTTCGCAGGCATTCTGGGTCTCCCTTACCTTGCTCTGCTTTTCCCTCCCTCCATAGTTTGCATCATCTCTAACACAACGTATGTTTACTATGGTATTGTGATTGGTCTGCCTCAGCCCATGCCCACCGCACTGCTTGAGGTAAGTTCCATGAAGGCAGCCATGTTTTTCCCACTGATGTATACCCTTCACCTAGACTGATGCCTACCACAAATTCATGCTCAATAAATATTTGCTGAATGAATGAGTAAATGAGTGAGTAAAAGTATAAAATTCTTTTCAGAATGTTGTACATGAAAAAGTGGTATTTAATGTACTATATGGAGGAATTTTGACATGTTCATGTTGGGTGGAACTTCTAAGAGAGTCCAGTCCCTTTGGGTATTCTGCGCTGGTGGTTTCCTCCATATGGTTCTTCCTACAAAACTTCAGATTCTAATAAACTCTTTTATCATCTTTTGATTTCTAGGATAATCATTCATCTTCTTACTATTTTCTCACTATCACAGCTCCAGGGTTCATTTCTCTTTCTTAGTACCAGGTGTTTTCTAGACAATTTCTAAAAGAAAACAATTCGAGAAATTTTTCTGTTTCATCTTACATTTAAAAAAAGCATGGTATATTTGTTACAATTAATGAACCGGTATTTTATTGATACATTCTTATTAATTAAAATCTACTATCTATTCAGGTTTCCATAGTTTTTACCTGATGTTCTTTTCTGTCCTATGATCCCACCCATGGCGCCATACCACATTTAGTCGTCCTATCTTCTGAGGCTCCTTTTGGCTGTGATGGTTTTTCAGACTTTCCTTGTGTCTGATGTTTTTTCTCAGGATTACTTGGGACGATGGGCCTTCAGTACAGAAGAGGAAAAATTTGAGGACTGGGAAGCCCCTTCTTAATGAAACAGTGATCTTTCTTTCTTTCTACTGTGCTTTAGGTGAAAGTTTACAGCTCAAGTTAATTTCTCATTCAAAAATTTATACACATATTGTTTTGCGACATTATTTACAATCCCCACAATGTGACAGCACACTCCCTCTTTCCACCCCAGGTTCCCTGTGTCCATTCAACCAGTTCCTGTCCCTTTCAGCCTTCTCATCCTGCCTCCAGACAGGAGCCGCCCATTTGGTCTTGTGTATCTGATTGAACTAAGAAGCACACTCTTCACCTATATTATTTTTTGTTTTATAGTCCTGTCTAATCTTTGTCTGAAGAGTGGGCTTCCGGAATGGTTTCAGTTCTGGGTTAACAGAATGTCGAGGCGCCACAGTTTTGGGGGTTCCTCCAGTCTCTGTCAGACCATTAAGTCTGGTCTTTTTATGTGAATTTGACTTCTGCTTTGCACTTTTCTCCCACTCCATCCAGGACACTCTGTTGTGTTCGCTATCAGGGTGGTCATTGGTGGTAGCTAGGCACCATCTAGTTCTTCTGGTCTCAGGCTGGTGGAGTCTCTGGTTTACATGGTCCTTTAGTCTCTTGGGCTAGTATTTTCCTTGTGTCTTCTTCATTCTCCTTTGCTCCAAGTGGGATGGGACCAACTGATGCATCTAGATGGCTGCTTGAAAGCTTTTAAGACCCTAGACACCACTCACCAAAGTGGGATGCAGAACATTTTCTTAATAAACTGTTATGCCAATTGACCTAGATGTCCCCTGGAACTATGGTCCCCAGGCCCCACCTTCTGAGAAATTTTCACTTTCCTCATCTGTACAATTAAGATAATGACAGTACCTATCCCATGTGGTTTTGTGAGAATTAAAGGAATTAGTAAATATAAATCACCTTAAATAGTGCCTGGCATATAATAAGAACTGTTAGCTATTTTAATTCTCAATAATATTTTATCATGAAAGAAATTTGTTTACCTCAGATACTCATTGCAAGACTTTAACTTGATTTTAAAATTTACTGATTAATATAAATAAAACAAAGCAAAAAAAGACGAATCAAAAAAAGGTTGATCCAGGTGAGAGAGAGACAGGATTGGTTATTTAATTCTGTCTATTTTATCTGCATCACACAAAACATCAGGGCAGGTTTTCACCAAGTTAGGAACGGTCTGAGTTAAATATAGAATCAGTGGAATAGCGAAATTCACTTTGGGAAAATGCAAAGGAGATTTCAAAATGACGGGCAGTTCTTATCCAGAACAGCAGAAACTGTAATGTAACAAGACCCGTAGGACTGACAGTTGGGAGAGGCAAGCTACAAATATTAAGATGCCGTGGGCAGAGAAAACCAGAGTCATTTTGAAGCTGAGCCCTAAATTGCAAGTAACTGTAGGTATTCAGTTTCATTCAAGCTGCTTTTCACGTAAGCAAACCAATGCAGGTTGACCCAGGTGAGAGGGAGATGGGGTTGTTTATTTAATAATGGTTACTGCTTCTTCAGAGCAACTCTAAGGAGATCATTAAGCAAGTAAAAATAAATTCAGTCCCTTTAGAAAAAAAGTTAAATTATTCACTCAACACGAAGTTTGCAGAGACTTGCTGAAAACTGGTGAGGCACAGGCACCAGGATATATGCTCAGTGCACAAGTAAGGGAAGAGATTTACAAAAGACTTTCAAAATCATAAGTGACATTAGAAATGATCAATTTTCAGTTGAGAAAAATTAATAAATTGAGAAGGTAAGTCTACAGCAAAAAGATCTTCTATCTCTTGAGACACAGTTCTAACGGAAGGACAATTAAAGATTAAAAGAGGCTAGAGACGAGCTATCTGCAGATGAGCAATTTCAGCAGAATTTAGGGAGGCAGAAAGCCCAGGGAGAAGTGGTGACCGGACTCTGTGAGGTGGGGGAGGGGCAGCACAGTGCTCACCAATGGGAATCTGGATCAAAAGGGAGAAAAAATTTGCCCTGCAGAACCCCTCAGAGGCTTAGGAAGAGGAGACCTTAGCATGACAAAAATGGAAGTGAAATTTGAGGCTGAAAACTTATCTGAACATAAGTAAGTTAAGCTCAATGTCCCGTGCCCATTGCATCGAATGCTGTTACTGAAGCTTTTATTTCTCCAAAGGTAACAAGTCAGAGATTTTTTTTTTTGGGGAAATCAGTAGTCCACTTCCCAAAAGACCTCCACATTCTTGGTTTTGGGGGATGTCCACCATAACTGCTGTCTCCCTGCCTGATCACCCTAAAACAAAACCAGACCCAAATATACTAAGGTTCCCAACCTACCTTTATTAAAAAAAAAAAAAAAAACTCACCCTTAAATATGAGTGACAACTGGGATTGATAAAAATATTTTTTAAAAAAGCAAACAAAAAAATTCTGGTGTTCTCAAAGAGACCGAAGAAATTGCATTTATAAATGAAACCAGGATGGTCTGGTAAAGGAATGGTTGGGAAACATGAAAATGCTCTTAAAAATTAAAAACATAAAAGCCAAGATGGAAAAAAAAAAAATTCAATAGCAAAACTGGAAAAGGGTGACAATGAAATGGTATGAAACAGTAAGAGATTAAAAGACTAAAAGAAATAATGCAGGGGGTCCTACACCCAGCAAATAAGGCTTTCAGGAAGAGAGAACAGAGAAAATGAAGGGTCAAGAATTACCAAAGAAATAATATAAGAAAATATCTCAGAATTGAAAAACAAAGTCTTTATATTTAAAGAGTCCAGTTTAATAAATAAACAAATGAAACACACTCAAGCACATCATAATGAATTTCAGAATACTATGAATCTAAAAAGTTCCTGAGGAAAAAAAAAATTAGGTAACATAAAAAATGTCAGAAATCAATAGCAACACTACAAGCTAGGAAACAATAGAGGAACAATTATATTCAACCAGAAGTTAGGCAAGTAATTAACCAGTTTTGAGATGGATAACAGATATTTTTAGACACAACTGTCCGCAGTTACTTGAGGATATGCTAAAGTTAAATAAAAAAGTAAACACACACAAAAAAAAAAGGCAGGGGAAAATGGAGATTCAGTCAAGGTGCAGAGAAAGGGAGGTCAAGGGAATTTCCACATAGTAAGTTTAGAGAACAATCAGCCCAGATTAGGGCAGGAAAATCAGGGTTGTGAGTGGGAGGCTTCCCGGAAAACGAACACAACAGATTACCTAATTTTATATAACATTTGAAAAACATGAAGACATAATTAAGAAAAATAATGCAAGAAAACAAAGATAATTAGAAACTCTAAGATAAACAAAATGCTGTACGGGCTGTCTCAGATTACGAATGGGTAGTGTTCCTAAATCCATCTTTAAATTGCATTTGTATGTAAATTGGAACAGTTAGGTATGGTTCATATCTAACATCAGTTAGTCAAATGTTTGTCTTTGTACATAATACATAGTGTTCCTGCCTATGCATAAAAAACATAAAAGAAACACTTCCAGTTACACTAAAACATATTTAACATAATAATACAGTAATAATAATAATGACGTTTTGATGGGCATCACAAAGTAGTTGTATACACCTCATATTTTTAATATAATAGGCTTTACCAGGGTTGGTTCATAACTACGGGTTGTACGTAAGTCAGACGTTTGTAACCTGGGAACTGCCTGTATAAGAAATGCCTTATGTGACTTTGTGACCATCTTTATTGTAGTAAATTATGGTGACTCCATGTATAACAGAATGAAACACTGCCCAGTCTCGTACCATCTTCATGATCCTTGGTCTGCTCAGCTCCATTGCTGTGGCCTCTCTATATTTTGAGTGCCTTCCAATCTAGGGGGCTCATCTTACAGCACTATATCAGACAATATTCTCTTGCGATCCATAGAGTTTCCATTGGCCAAGTTTTGGAATTAACTCTCCCGGCCCTTCTTCCTAGTCAGTCTGGAAGCTCTGCTGAAACTTGTCCACCATGTTGACCCTGCTGATATTTGAAATACCAGTCGCAGAGCTTCTGCATCATAGCAACACACAATCCACCACAGGAGAACAAACTGACATGTGGGTGGTGAATGGTAAAATATACATAATGAAATTCACCATTTTAACCATTTTAAAGTGTATCATTCAGTGATTTTTAGCATATTCATAATGTTGTGCAACCATCACCACTATCCAGTTCCAGAATATTTCACCGCCCCCAAAAGGAAACCGGGTACCCATTAAGAAGTTATTTCCCATTTTTCCATCCTCCCAGCCCTGGCCAACACTAATCTACTTTCTGTGTCTATGGATTTGCCTATTCTGGATATTTCATAAAAGTGGAAACATACAAAATGCGTCCTTTTGTGTCTTGTTTCTTCCACTTAGCACAATTTTTCAAGATTCATCCATATTATAGCATGTATCAGCACTTCATTCCCTTTTATTGCTGAAAAATATTTCGTTGTATAAACGTATCACATTTTGATTATCCATTCATCAGTTGATGGGCGTTTAGGCTGTTTCTACCTTTTGGCTGTTGTTCATAGTGCTGCTGTTAAACTTCTTGCACAAGTTTTTTGGATGTATCTTTTCGATTTTTTGGGTATATATTTAGGAGTGGAATTGCTGGGTCATATTTTTTTTTTTATAGTAATTCTTTGTATAACTTATTGAGGAACTGCCAAATGTTTTCCACAACAGCTGTGCCATTTTACATTCCCACCAATTATTCCATATTCTTGCCAATACATATTGTGTTTTTTGTTGTTTTTCGTATATAATTATTATAGCCACCCTAGTGGAAGTGAAGTGGTGCCTCATTGTGGTTTTGATTGGCATTTCTCTAATGACTAATGACATTGTACATCTTTTATTATGTTTATTGGCCACTTGCATATCTTCTTTGGAGAAATGTCTATTCAAGTCCTTTGCTCATTTTTAGATTGTTTATATTTTTGTTATTGAGTTGTAAGTGTTCTTTACATATTTTAGATCTTGGCTGAACATAGAAAATACCAGAAAGATGTTTATCTGTGTTTTATTGACTATGCATGTTACTTGTGTGGATCATAACAAGTTATGTATCACATTATGAAGAATGGAAATTCCAGAACACTTAATTGTGCTTGTGTGGAACCTGTACATGGATCAAGAGGCAGTTATCTGAACAGAATAAAGAGTTACTGAGTGGTTTTAAAACAGAAAACGTGAGCAGTGGGGTTGTGTCCTTTCACCTTACTTACTCAATCTGTATGCTGAACAAATAATCCATGAAGCTGGACTTTATGAAGAAGAACTCGGCTTCAGGATTGGAGGCAGACTAATTAACAACTTGAGATATGCAGATGACACAACCTTGCTTGCTGAAAGTGAAGAGGACTTGAAGTACTTACTGAGGAATGTGAAAGATTACAGCCTTTGCTATGTATTACACCTGAACGTAAGAAAAACAAAAACCCTCCCAACTGGACCAACAAACAACATCATGATAAATGGCAAAGCACTTGAAGTTACCAAGGATTTCATTCTACTTGGATCAACAATCAATGTCCATGGAAGCAGCAGTCAAGAAACCAAGTGACATATTGCATTAGGCAAATCTGCTGCAAAAGACTTCTTTAAAGTGTTAAAAAGCAAAGATATCACTTTGTTAACCAAGGTGTGACTGACCCAAGCCATCATCTTTTCAGTCACCTTATATCCATGTGAAAGCTGGATAATGACAAAGGAAAATCATTAGAATTGTGATGTTGGTAAAGAATATTAAATATACTATAAACTTCCAGAAGAGTGAACAAATCCACCTTGGAGGAAGTATAGCCGCAATGCTCTTTAGAAGCAAGGAAAGCAAGACTTTGCCTTGCTTATTTAAGTCACGCCATCAAGAAAGACCAGTTGCTAGAAAAGGACATCATGTTTGGTAAAGTAGAGAGTCAGTGAAAATGAGGAAAGCCCTCCATGAGATGGATTGACACAGCGGCTGCAAAAAAGGGCTCAAACATACCACAGATTGTGTTGGGAATTTATCAGGGATTGCATTCAATCTGCAGATCACTTTGGGTAGTATTGCCATTTTAACAATATTATATCTTCCAATCCATGAACACAGGATATCTTTTCATTTACTTAGATCTTTTTTAATTTTTTCAACAATGTTTTGTAGTGTTCAGTGTGCAAGTCTTGTGCCTTCATAGCTAAATTTATTCCTAAGTGTTTTATTATTTTTGTTACTATTGTAAATGGAATTGTTGTCTTTATAACCCTTTCATATTGTTCTTTGCTGGTGTAAAGAAATAAAACTGATTTTTTTGTGTTGAGGTTGTATCCTGCAACTTTGCTGGATTAATTTACTAGTTCTAACAGGTTTCGTATGTGTGGATTCTCTAGAATTCTCTTTTTTTAAGATCATGTCATCTGTGAATAGAGATAATTTTAGTTTTTCCTTTCCAATTTTGATGCCTTTTATTTCCTTTTCTTGCCTCACTGTTCTGGCTCAAAATTCCAGAGCCATGTTGAATAAAAAAAAAATGTTGAATAGAAGTGGCAAAAGCAGAGATCCTTGTCCTTTTGCTTATTTTAGGAGCAAAGTGTTCTGTCTTTCACCATTGAGTATAATGTTAGCTGTGGGTTTTTCATAAATGATCTTTATCATGTTGAGAAACTTTTCTTCTATTCCTAGTTGACTGTTTTTATTATGTAAGGGCGTTGGATTTTGTCAAATGCTTTTTCTGCATCGAGATGCTCATGTGGGAGTTTTCCTTTCATTCTATTAATATTACATATCACATCAACTGATTTTTTTTTTTTTACATTGAACCACCCTTGCATTCCTGGGATAAAGCTTATTTGGTCAAGGTGTATAATCCTTTTAATATGCTGCTGAATTTGATTGCTGGTATTTTGTTGAAGATATTTGCATCTGTATTTATAAGGGATATCAACCTGCAATTTTCTTTTATTTTAATGACTTTCTCTGGCTTCAGTATCAGGGTAAAGCTGGCCTTAGAAAACGAGTTAGGAAGTGTTCTCTCTTCTATTTTTTGGAAGGGATTGAGAAGGATTGGTGTTAATTCTGCTTTAAATGTTTGAGGAAATTCACCAATGAAGCCATTTAGTACTACATTTAGTACTTTTCCTTACTGGGAGGGTTTTGATTACTGATTCAGTTTCTTTACTTGTATAGGTCTGCTCAGATTTTTATTTCTTCTTGAGTCAGCTTTAGCAGTTTGTGTGTTTCCAGGGCTTTTTCCATTTCGTAAAGGTTAATTGGCATACAATTCTTCATAGTATTTTCTCATGATTTTTTTAAATATGTGTAATGTCAGTAGTAATTTCCACACTCTTATTTCCAATTTTAGAAATTTGAATCCTCTCTCTTTTGTTTCTTAGTCTATATAAAGGTTTCTCAATTTTGTTGAGATTTTGAAAGAATCACATTTAGTTTGGTTGATGCTTTTTATTGTTTGCCTATTATCTATTTCATATATAACCATCTTTATCCTTATTGTTTCCTTCTTCCTGCTAGTTTTGGGTCAATTTGGCTTTTTTCCCCCTAGTTCCTTAGGATGAAAAGTTAGGCTATCTGAGATCCTTCTTTTTTAATGTAGATGTTTAGTTATAATTTTTCCTTTGAGCACTGCTTTCACTGCACCTTATCGGTTTTGGTGTGTTCTGTTTCATTTTCTTTCCTCTCAAGTATTTTCTAATTTCTTCAGTCTCACCAATCCTGCCTTCCACTTGTTGGAGTCTGCTCCTCTGACTTTCTATTGTCTAATTCTGTAATTTTATTGTTAATCTTCTGAATTTCTGATTGTTGTCTCTCTACAGGTTCTTGCAACTTATTAAATTTTTCTTTTGTTCTTGAATAACCTTTTTAATTTTTTTCAGCTGCTTTATCTGTGTGTTCCTTGGCTTGTTCTACGCATTGCCTGATCTCCTTCCTGATGTCTTGAAGAGTTTTGTATATTAATCTTTTGTAATCTGCATTGAGTAATTCCAGGAAGGTACCTTCACCCAGAAGATCCCTTAATTCTTTGTTCTGAGAGCTTGTTGAAGTGATCATGGTCTGCTTCTTTATGTGATTTGATATTAACTGTTGTCTCCGAGCCATCTATAAGTTATTGTATTATTTTATTTTGTTTGCTTACTATATCCTAGCTTCTTGCTTTGTTTTGTTTTGATATGCCCAGATAGGTTGCTTGGATGAGCTAGCTTGATTATTTTTGCCTTTGAAGCTCTAACATCCTGTCACCAGATGGCTAAAGCTGTTACCAAGTATATGTGCCTAGGAGTCCATTCACTTTTCTTGTATGGATTCAGCTCAGGTGTCCAGGTAGTTGGTCATCAAGTGTGTGGTATAGGCTCTGTCCTACAGTCTTAGAGGGGCAGGGGTGATTGGTGTAGGAACCAGTATGTGGTTGCAGCAGGGGGTCATGCTCTGAACAAGTCAGGGGGCAGACGACCATCTCCCAAGTGTCTGTGAGGAAACCATGTCCCTGTTTCCTAGAGTGCACGGATGGGTGGGTTCTGCAAATGGACCTTGGATACCCAAGGACTGGGTGGTACCAGTTATCCTTATACCCTTGTCAGGGGTGGCTGGGTGACCTGAATGGAGCCACCAGTCCTTAGGCCCCTGATGTGGGTAGGTGAGGACCCTGTTTAATAGGCAAAAAGGTGTCAAATATCAAACACCCACCTCTCCACCGCATATCTGAAACAGTTGCAGTCTGCCAACAAGGGCTATTTTCTTGAAATAGGCCCACACAGGTCCATGCAGGGGTGAGAGGTATTCTAAGTCCATGGACCATTTATGCCTGGACAGAAGCTGCTTTTGTCCTGAGCTCCCCAGGTTAGTGGAGCTGGCAGATTATCTTTTCCCCAATTGTGAATTTATTCCTTCTCCAAGGCCAGGAGAATGGCTCAGGGCACAACAGCAGGACCTATCTCAGGCCCAGGGAAATTGACAGCCATTGAAGCTGGCTTGGGGGCTGGGGGTGTGGTAAAATATATGCAAGTACTTAGCTTTTACTGAGAATGCCATTCTCTAGTTCCCGAGGTGTGAGTAGGTTGTATGGCTAGCTGTTTCTCCCTGAGAAAACTGGGCCAAACATTACCACCAGTCCACAGCAGCCTGAGGGTTCCCAGCAATTTAGGTCCGTCAACTCCTCTCCACATCTGAACCATCTCTCCCTCCCCCTGCCACTCGGTCTCTTTTCTAACTTTGTCTTTGATGTTCAGGGCTTCTAGCTTGTCATAAATGTAATCATTTCACTTGTTTTGGGGTGGGGGGTTGTTGTAAGAGGGCTCACTGGAAGCATCTGACTACTCTGTTATCTTTGTCCCACCTCCAGTATTTTCTAATTTCACTTGTGTTTTTTTATTTAACCCATTTGAATAAGAGCGTGTTGTTTAATTTCCACATATTTGTGAACTTTCCAGTTTTTCTTCTTTTATTGATTTCTGGTTTATTCCATTGTGGTAAGAGAAGATACATTGCACATTTTTACTGAGATTTGTTTTATGGCCTAACATTTGATTTATCCTTGATATTATTCCATGTGTCCTTGAGAAGAATGTGTATTCTCTTTTTGTTGGATTGAGTGTTCTGTATATTTCTGTGAGGTCTAGTTGGTTTACAGCATTGTCAGGTGATTATATGACTTTGTTGTAGATAATTACATATTCATAACAATAAAAATACCTGCATAGATGAACTCCAGACAAGCCCAAAGCCTAAGCCTACTAGAGAATTCTTATTGGAAAATTTTAATAGAGCCAGGTAGCAGGGATTGAAAATGACCACCATTCAGGGAAGCAAAGTTACACTAGAGGAATAAATAAAAGACACCAGAAATAGAGTTGGGAATTATACATTTCAAAATGCCCTCCAGCTGTAGCTATTGGAAGGAAACTAGATCAACATTCAAGTGTACAGTGAGTAGAGACAAGAGAAGCCCACTCACCCAAAACTCAAAACTGCATAGCTCTCTGTTTGAGGATGAGTAAACAGAAAATGGAGTCCTGGTGGTGCACTGGTTAAGAATTTGGCTTTTAACCAAAAGGTCAGTAGTTCAAATCCACCAGTTGCTCCTTGGAAGCATTGTGGGCAATTCCACTCTGTCCTACAGGGTCGCTATGAGTCAGAATTGACACTATGGCAACAGGTTTGGTTTCTTAAAAAAACAGAAAGTAACTAACACCACTCCTATGAAAAATAGCTATGAAACACAAGAAATGGAAGGCTATTTGAAAGACATAGGAGAAATAATTTATCACAGGAACTAGAAAAAAATAATTGTCATTCACAATAGAAATCAAAAAGCTAACAGGGTGAATTGGAAAGACAAGAGAAAGAGTTGACAAGATAACATGATAATTTGCAAAGGCAGCAAGACGGATAAATGGAAGGGAATAAAGTACAGTCGTTATTTCAAAATTATAATTATAATGGTAATTATAATTACAATAGTAGAATTAAATCTGAATTGGAGGCAATAAAGATATTTGGCTGACACTGGTATATGTTTATATGTCTATATTCCTATATCACTCCTTGTGAAAAAGTTGCTCACCAATCAGTAACACTGGTTTTACTTTAATTAAGTGAGAAATAAGTGTCTACTAGGTTAAACCTCTGAGATTTTGGTATCATTATATTAATAATATAAACTCACATTGTGGAAAGCCAGAGCAGTAACACGGAAGACAAACATGAGGCATTCCTTTGCACTACAGAAAAAAAACCATGTGTATGTATTAAAGAAGATGATGTATATAAAGAACAAAGATCAAATATTCTAGTTCTTTATTTGTTTGAAAGAATTTTTTTAAATGCTAGAACAGAATCAATTATCAAAGGCAAAAATAACAATTTCTGGAGCAAAAAATAATCTGGGCATAAAATTTTTAAAAATGCACTATATTTCAGGTGTAATTAACAAAAAGATACATACATCTATGGAAACGTCTAGGTTTTGAGAAAAATGGCAGTCAACTAATTCCAAGTTTCCCTCCACATGCTCACAAAAAATAAAGTAAGAAAATAAAACAACAGAGGACTCACACTTTCAGCTTTACAAGGGGGTAGAGAATCTCAAAATCTTCATACTACCTGTAAGTAGATTTAAAATTTCAACAGAGATCCCACTGCCACTGCAAACTGGTGTGGAGAGCATGAGAAAAGAGATTTATGAGATACTGTGAAAATAGTATATGATCGTAAAAAATGTAGGGAATAACAGACAAAATCAGTTCCAGAAAAATAAAGTAGAACAAAAAAAAATGCCAATATACAAAGCACAGGTCACAACTTGGTAGTTCACAGCTCTAGCTACAGGGAGGGAACTTGAAAAGGGCAGAAGCTGAAGTGGTGCTATCAGAGAAGGACTGTTTTGGGGGGAGAATTAGATACATGGGGAAGTAAAGGGAAAGAAGGTAATAAGGTATCTTGCAGCAACAAAAGAGAAATGAGACGAACCAATACTTCCCCTCCCTGACCCACCACCAACCCCACTATAAAAGTAACTGCACAGCAAAGAAAAGAACTGACAGAAGACAGTGATTGTGAATTAGAAACTGTCCATGAAATAAACAAGAATAGAAAAAAGCAGATCACACTCATACAAAACTAATGTAAAAAGCAGAAAATGTTAAAATTCTTCTGATAAAAAATATTTTCCAAAAATCCAAATATAAGGCTGAATAAAATGATAACACACACTTCATATTGAATCAAAGGCCCTCAAACAAGCATTTGTGGTATTAAAAAAATCTTGATTAAGAAATATAAAAACTAAGGAGATAAATGACAAAAACTTAAAGAAATGAAATGTGGATTGATTGAACTCAGAAAAAGATAAAATATCAAAATTGAACATTAAATTTCAAAGTATCCAGATGAGAATAGATACAAACAAAAACTTAATAAAGGTATTGAGGAAGAGCAAGAAAAGAACCAATAGAATGAAATGCAGTAAGGAATAAATGAAAAAGGGTCTGAGAAAAAGTGACTAAAATGGAAAGCAGGCACAGGAGGTAGAACATACATATAATTGGTATCCCTTTAGAAGAAAATAAAAACAATGGAATAGAAATAACATTTAAAATGATAATCCAAAGAATTTCCCAGAAATAAAAAATGGAATCTACACATTAAAAGAGCTCATTTGGTGCTAGGGAAATTTGACCAAGAATTATCAACTCCAAGTTATATTCTAATAAAAATTTAAATATAAAAGATGAAAAGATTTTTTTTTTAAAGTCCTCAGAGCTTGGAGGCAAAAAGATGAAATAATTTAAAATGCAAGAGAAGTAGGCTAGCATCAGACTTCCAAAACATAGCACATGAGGCAAGGAAGGAATCCCTGAGTGGTGCAAATAGTTACTGCACTAAGCTGCTAACCTAAAACATAATGATTCAAAAAGGCTAAGAATAAAGAGATCCATTCCTCACATCATAAATAAAAATAAAATCTAAACAGAACAGGGATCTAAATGCAAAATAAATATGAAACTGCAAGTACCTGAGGAAAATATGGGTAAATTTTTCTATAACCTGGTTATAGGAAAAAACTTTCTAACCATAACTAAACATCCAGATACAATAAAAGAAACTTCTGATAAATTCACTCCATAAAAATTTTACAAAAGAAGCATAAGCAAATACAAATGTCAAACTGGGAGAAATATTTTCAATATATATCACAGATTAAGTGTTAATGTTACTAAAAAAGAACTCTTTAAATTGAGGAGGAAAAGAAAAATCAAAATCAAACAGAAAAAGAGGCAAAAGGCATGACATAAAAAAAGACAAAAAAGAGATGAAAAATGGCCCTGCTGGCAAGTCTGTGGAGACACAAGCACTCTCAATACTTTAAAAAAAAAAAAAAAAACACCCAGTGCCATCAATACTTTTGGGAATCCAAAATTGTTCAGGCCCTGTGGAAGGAATAGGGAGAGTTGTCAATGTCTAACTAAACTACATATTTATTTAACCTTTGACACAGCGATCTCACTTCTAGGATTTTACCCCGATGATATACCTCCAACGATATGAAAATATATATGCACAGAGTTATTCACTGAGGTATTATTTATAATTTTTAAAACATTGGAAACTAAATATCCAAGCATAGGAGATCAGTTGAATAAATTATACTTCATAAGCACAATGGAGTACTATGCAAATCTTTATGAAATAATATCAAGTAACTTCCAGGAGATATTGTTAGATGACAACAGAAAAGTGCAATAAACAAAAACAAACATATAGTATGCTATGCATTGTGTAAGAAGGGGAAATAAGGCTACATAAATATATCTGCTTATTTTTAAAGATAAAAAGAAACACAAGAGATAAACCAAAAGAAGTTTTCATAAGCCAAATAAAGTTGGTTGTCTACAAGGGGTTGAAAGCCAAGGAATAGGACAGAGGGCATATGGGAGGGAGTAACCCTTCTCTGAATACACGTTTTTGTACATATAATTTTGACTTTTGGAAAAATATAATGTTCTATGTATTCAAAAAATCAAATTAAATTAATAATATAAAAACCAAACCAAATCCACTGCCTTTGAGTCAATTCTGACTCATAGCAACGCTATAGGACAGAGTAGAACTACCCTATAGGGTTTCCAAGAAGTGGCTGGTGGATTCAAACTGCAGACCTTTTGGCTAGCAGCTGACCTCTTAACCACTGCACCACCAGGGGAAGGAGGGAAGTTAAAACTGAAATCAAACAGAAACAAATCTAATTTTGTTTCAAATGAATACCACAATGACAACTGTATTCGAATTGGAAAAAAAGAAAATTGATCCTAGTAACTTAGGAACACAGCATATGACTATAATAAACCCTCAGTCTTGGGCAAGGTTGATGTCTTAGTTTCCTAGTGCTGCTGTAACAGAAATATCACAGATGAGTGGCTTTAAAAAACAAAAATTTATTTCTTCACAGTTCAGGAAGCTAGAAATTTGAATTCAGCATGTGGTTCCAGAAGGAGGCCCTTTCTTTGCCCAGTTTAGCTTCTAGGAGCTGGCAATCTTTGGAGGTCCTGGGCATGTAGATTCTTCTGTCTCCCTTGTCATCAGATAGCTTCTGCCTTCCCCAGTTTGTGCCTGCTTGTCACTGTGTCTATGCTGCTCCATATTAATCAGGAGTGATGAGGTTTAGGACACACCCTATGCTGTTAGGGACTCACATAACAAAGAAAACCCTATAGCCAAATAGGACTACATCCACAGATATAAGGGTTAGGATTGCAACACATTTTTTTTTGGAGGGGTACAATTCAATCCCAAACAGTTAGTAATAGTGAAGAACTACAAACAAATTCTAGACTCTTTTTTGTAGGTTTTTTTTTTTTTTTTATGGGTGGCGCCAAGGTGTCAATCCATCTCATTGAGGGTCTTCCTCTTTTTTGATGACCCTCCATTTCACCAAACATGATGTCCTTCTCCAGGATCTGATTCCTCCTGATAACATGTCCAAAGTACATGAGACAAAGTTTTGTTATCCTCACTTCTAAGGAGCATTCTGACTGCACTTCTTCCAAGACAGATTTGTTCATTCTTCTGGCAGTCCATGGTATATTCAATATTCTTCATCAACACCATAATTCAAAGTCATCAATTTTTCTTCAGTCATCCTTATTCATTGTCCAGCTTTCCCATGCATATGAGGTGACTGAAAATACCATGGCTTCGGTCAGGCTCACCTTAGTCCTCAAAGTGACACCATTGCTTTTTAACACTTCAAAGAGGTCTTTTGCAGTAGATTTGCCCAATGCAATAAGTCATTCGATTTCTTGACTGCTGCTTCCATGTACATTGATTGTGCATCTGAGTAAAATGAAATCCTTGACAACTTCAATCTTTTCTCGGCCTATCGTGATGTTGCTTATTGGTCCAGTTTTGAGGATTTTTGCTTTCTTTATGTTGAGGTGTAAGCCATACTGCAGGCTGTAGCCTTTGATCTTCATCAATAAGTTCTTCAAGTGCTCTTCACTTTCAGCAAGCAAGATTGTGTCATCTATATATCGCTGATTGTTAGTCTTCCATAAATCCTGATGCCACATTCTTCTTCATATAGTCCCCTTCTGAGATTATTGCTCAGCATACAGTTTGAGTAAGTATGATGAAATGATACAACCCTGACACACACCTTTCTTGACTTTAAACCACACAGTATCCCCTTGCTCTGTTCAAACGACTGTCAGGCTCCACGTGAGCACAATTAAGTGTTCTGGAATTCTCATTCTTTGCAATGTTATCCATAATTTCTTATGATCCACACAGTCAAATGCCTTTGCATAGCCAACAGAACACAGGTAAATATTTTTCTGGTATTCCTTACTTTCAGCCATGATCCATCTGACATTAAAAAGGGAGCAAGGGACTGCATTTTTCAAAACATGTAAATGTTGTAAAAGACAAAATCTATAGAAATGTTCCAGATTAAAGGAGGCTAAAGAGACATGGCAACTAAACACAGTAAACTATAGATTGAATACTCTGCTGGAGGGAGAAAAACATGCTATAAAGGACATTATTGGATCAGTTGGCAAAATTGGAATATGGATGGTGTCTCAGGCTGGGTTCTCCAGAGAAGCAAAACCAGTAAAGTGTATAAATATATACAGAGAGATTTATATCAAGGAAACAGCTCACACAACTGTAGGGGTTTGAATGTCCCAAGTCCTTGGATCAAGATAGGGGCCCTTCCCAATTCATGGAGCAGCAGAAGCTGGTGAACCCAAGGTGAACAGGTCAGAGAGTAGGGTTCCTGCTCACAGGCTGTGATGGTTGAGGAACCCTTGAAGTCGGCAAGAAAAACCTGAAGGTTTCTCCTGAGTCAGCTGCAGGGGCTGGCAAACCCAAGATAGGCCAGTCGGGGATCAGGGCTCTTGCTTTCAGGCTGTGAAGATCAATCAATCCCAGACGGATAAGTAAGCTGCTAGCTCAAGTCCCAAGAACCAGAGGTCAGACAGAAGACAGCTGCTGGATCCAGAACAAGCCAACAACCTTTGCAAGGCAAGCAGAAAGGAAGTAGGCAGCAGAGGGCTGAGAGATGAAGGCTGAGGCAGCAGTGATAGGCCACAGGCCCGAACACCACTGGTACTACTCAGCAGATTCCATCACGTGGTGTGATAACATATCAAATTCCAACATGAAAGTGATCACAACATTATACAATTGCCCAAACACTGAGAATCATGGCCCAGCCAAGTTGACACACGATCTTAACCATCACAGTTGGTGTCACGGTTAAGGCTGTGTGTCAGCTTGGCTGGGCCATGATTCTCAGTGGTTTGGCAGTTATGATGTTTTTGGCAGTTATGATTTTTTTTGGCAGTTAGGTGATGATTTAATCACCTCCACAATGAGATCTGATATAAAGTAATCACCTCTGTGATGAGGTGATTACTTTAGGGTGAGCCAGTCAGTTGAAAGGGAGTTTCCTTGGGGGCCAGGAGGAGCCTTCACCCTAACCCACAGACTTGGGACTTTCCAGCATCTACAACAGTGTGACACATCTCCTTGATATAAAATCTCTCTCTCTGTCTCCACACACACACACACACACACACACACACCCTACACTGGTTTTACTTTTCTAGAGAACCCAACCTAAGACATTTGTACTGAGAGTGGTTCTAGAGAAACAAAACTGTAAGGATAAGTTTTCCAAATTGGTTCTCAAGTCTGGTTAGTCTTAAAGATATTGATGACTGTTTCCATTAGTAAAGACAGCACTGCTGATCCATGGCATGAGGTGAGGTGGCAATAGAAATACACAAGATATCACCACCAATAGATCAGGTATTAGTGAGGTGTGAGGCTCTGGGTGATTACATATGTGATACCTTTCCACAATTTTGTCAGAATGGGAAGTAAATGGAAGCTGGTTAGTTGGTTATACTTTCACTAGACAAAGTGGTGAAAGAAAGAGATGAAGCAAGGTTTTCAGAGCCACAGCTCAAGTGCCACATAAACAACCTCAAAGCTGGTACTTCTGCCTTGAAAAAAAACCCTTATTTCTTGTAGTAACAGAGCTTATACTGCTGAAAACCAAATCCAGAGTCTTATCATAAGTTGCTGAATTACAATGCCAATTGAATTCCCAACCTCAAATGGTATCTCAAGTTAAAGTGAGGACATTGATTAGGGAGAAATGGGATCCTGAAACTTAGGATGGGGACATATAGGCAGATAACCAGGAAGCTGGGGACACTGAGCCCCTAGATTCTATTGAATCACTCCTACCAACAGAACCAGCCCTCTCACTTCCATCTGAAGAGATTTCTCCATCTTTGTCTGTTAATAAAACCATTAACCCTCCACCCCCATCTGAGATTAACCCAGCTATCTCTAAAGAGCCTTTCTCTGAGTCATTGCCTGGGGCATCACCTGAGGAAGATGCTTTACAAGACAATGCTGAATGTTCTTGGAATACATCCTCGCCACCCATTTTTGCCTCTAGACCTATAACTAGACTTAATTCCCAGCAAGCCCCAAAAGGTGAAGTACAAAGCATGAACCAGGAGGAGGTACGCTACACTCCAAAAGAACTGCTTGCCTTTTCTAATATGTACAAACAGAAACCTGGGGAATATGTGTGGGAATGGCTATTAAGGATGTGGGATAATGGTATGAGGAACATAAAACTGAATCAGTCCGAGTTTACTGACATGGGTACACTAAGCAGAAATCCTTCATTCAATGTTTCAGCTCAAAAGGTTAGGAAAGGATCTAATAGTTTATTTGGTTGAGTTGCTGAAACATGGATTATGAAGTGGCCTATGCACTAAATCAAGTTGACGTACCAGACCTGTCTTGGTATACTGTAGAAGAAGGAATCCAAAGACTTAGGGAAATTGGCCTGCTACAGTGGATTTATCAGGTTAGACCCACAGACCCACAAGTGGAGTGCCCAGAGGGCACCCCTTTTACCACGACTGTGAGGAACAAATTTGTGAAGGGAGCTCCAGCATCCTTGAAAACTACTGTAATTGCTATTTTATGTAAGTCAAATTTGACAGTGGAACTGCTCTAACTGAATTAAGACACCTAACTACAATGGGGCTGACTGGAGCCCGTGGTGGTAGGGCCAAGTGGTGGTACTCAATCAACAAAGTCAAGGTGGGTGTGGTTACCATAAGAGAACAGAGTCAAAGCAGTAATCAGAATAGTCTGGCTCATGGATTATGGTGTTGGCTACCTAGTCATGGTGTCCCTAGGAGTGAAACAGATTGGAAACCTACTAAATATTTACTTGATCTGTACAAGTGGATGAATTCTAGGTCAAGTGAACAGCAACTTAACTTGAGTAGCCAGAATAGAGAGACACAACCTCTCAATCAAATTCCAGACTTGAGCCAGTTTACAGACCCACAACCCATTGAATAAAGGGGAGGTCAGGTCCCCTTGAGGAAGGATGTCATTACATTGCCAAAAATTTATACTGTTAATCTTTCTCCCAGCCTTGCCCAAAGGAGTCTATGACCTTTTATGGCATTGACTATTCACTGGAGAAAACGAATTAATCAGGTTTTTCAGTGATTACTGGTAATGGCTCTGAACTGACAGTAATTCCAGGAGACCGAAAACATCACTGTGGCCCACCAGTCAGAGTAGGGGCATATGGAGGTCAAGTTATTAATGGAGTCTTAGCTTGGGTTCAGCTCACAGTGGGTCCAGTGGGTCCCTGAACTCATCCTGTAGTGATTTCTCCAGTTCCAGAATGAATAGTTGGACTAGATATACTCAGCAACTGACAGAACCCCGACACAGGATCCCTGACAAGTAGAGTAATGGCTATTATGGTAGGAAGACCCACGTAGAAGTCATTAGAACTGCCCCTACCTAGTAATATAGTAAACCAAAAGCAATACTGTATTCCTGGAGGGAATGCAGAGATTACTGCCACCATTAAGGACTTGAAGGATGCAGCAGTGGTGATTCCCACTACATCCCCATTCAACTTACCTATTTGGTCTGTGCAAAAAAAAAAGATGGATCTTGGAGAATGGAAGTGGGTTATTGAAAACTTAACCAGGTGGTGACTGCAATTGCAGCTGCCATTCCCGTTGTGGTTTCATTGCTTGAGCAAATTAATTCATATTCTGGTACCTGGTATGTATGCAGCTATTGATCTGGCTAATGCCTTTTTCTCCGAAGAACCACCAGAAGCAGTTTGCCTTCAGCTGGAAAGGCCAACAATACACCTTCAGTGTCTGACCTCAGCAGTATATCAACTCTCCAGCCCTATGTCATAATTTAGTCCACAGTGAAAGGGATCACCTTTCCTTTCCACAAGACATCATACTGGTCCATTACGTTGATGACATTATGCTGATTGGCTCTATTAAGGAAGAAGTGTCAATGACTCTGGACTTATTGGTAAAACATTTACATGCTAGAGGGTGGGAAATTAATATGACAAAAATTCAGGCATCTTCCACCTCAGTGAAATTTCTAGGGGTCCAGTGGTGTGGGGCATGTCAAAATAGTCCCTCTAAAGTGAAGGATAAGTTATTGCATCTGGCCCTGTGCATAACTAAAAAGGAGGCACAATGCCTGGTTGGCCTCTTTGAGTTTCAAAGACAACATATCCCTCATTTGATTGTGCTACTCTGGCCTATTTATCAAGTGACTCAAAGAGTGCTCATTTTGAGTGGGCCGCAGCACAAAAGAAGGCTCTGCAATAGGTTCAGGCTGCCATGCAAGCTGCTCTGCCACTTGGGCCATATGATCTAGCTGATTCAATGATGCTTGAAATGTCAGTGGCAGATAAAGATGCTGTTTGGAGTCTCTGGCAAGCACATATTGATGAATCACAGCACAGACCCTTAGGATTTTGGAGCAAAGCCTTGCCATCCTCTGCAGATAACTACTCTCCTTTTGAGAAACAGCTTTTGGCTTGTTACTGGGCCTTAGTAGAGGCTTAAAGCTTAACCATGGGACATCAAGTCACCATTCAGCCTGAGCTGCCCAGCACATACTGGGTGTTGTCTGACACACAGAGTCATAGAATCAAAAATACACAGCAGCACTACATCATTAAATGGAAGTGGTATATACGAGATTGGGCCCAAGCAGGGCCTGAAAGCACAAGTTGAATGAGGAAGTGGCCCAAAAGCCCATGGTTTCCACTCCTGTCACATTACCTGCCCTCTCCGAGTCTGCACATATGGCCTCATGAGGAGTTCCTTATTATCAGTTGACTGAGTAAGAGAAAACTCGTGCCTGGTTTACAGATGGTTCTGCATGAAATGCAGGTACCACTTAGAAGTGAACAGCAGCAGCACTACAGCCCCATTAGGGACCTTCCTGAAGGTCAGTGGTGAAGGGAAATCCTTCCAATGAGCAGAACTTTGAGCAGTGAACCTGGTTGTTCACTTTGCTTGGAAGGAGAAATGGCCAGATGTGCAATTGTACACTGCTTCATGGACTGTGGCCAATGATTTGGCTGGATGGTCAGGGACTTGGAAGGAACGTGATTTGAAAATCGATAACAAGGATGTATGGGGAAAAGACAGGGGGATAGACCTCTCTGAATTGGCCAAAGAAGTGAAGATATTTGCGTCTCATGTGAATGCTCACCAAAGGATGACTTTGGCAGAAGAGGATTTTAACAATCAAGTGACTAGGATGATGAGTTCTGTGGAAACCAGTCCTCTTTCCCTAGTCACTCCAATCACTGCTCAATGGGATCATGAACAAAGTGGCCATGGTGGCAGGGATGGAGGTTATGCATGGGCTCAGGAACATGGACTTCCCCTCACCAAGGCTGACTTGGCTACAGCCACTGTTGAGTGCCCAATCTGACAGCAGCAGAAACCAACACTGAGTTCCCAGTATGGCACCATCTCTATGTGACCAGCCAGCAACCTGGTGGCAGTTTGATTACATTGGACAGCTCCCATCATGGAAAGAGCAGTGTTTTGTCCTTACTGGAATAGACACTTACTCTGGATATGGGTTTACCTTCCCTGCACACAATGCTTCTGCCAAAATTACCATCCATGGACTTACAGAATGCCTTATCCACCATCATGATAACCCACACGACATTGCCTCAGATCAAGGGACTGACTTCACAGCAAATGAAATGTGAAAATGTGCTCAGGCTTATGGAATTCACTGATTTTACTAGGTTTCCATCATCCTGAAGCAACTGGGTTGATAGAATGATTGAATGCTCTTCTAAAGACACAATTATGGTGCCAGCTAGGTGGCGATACCTTGCAGGGTTGGTGCAATGTTCTCCAGGAGACTGTATATGCTCTAAACCCAGCATCCAATATATAGTGCTTTTTTTCCATAGCCAGGAGTCATGGATCCAGAAATAAGGGGTGGAAATGGGAGTGGCACTACTCACTATTACCCCTAGTCATCCACTTGCAAAATTTTTGCTTCCTGTCCCCGTGACCCTATGCTTTCTGGATCTAGAGGTCTTAATTCCAGAGGGAGGAATGCTCCCACCTGCAGACACATCGCTGATTCCATTGAACTGTAAGCTAAGAATGCCACTGGGCTACTTTGGGCTTCTTATGCCTCTGGATCAACAGGCTAAGAAGGGACTTACCATATTGGCTAATGTGATTGATCCTGATTACCCAGAGAAAATTGGATTGATATTACATAATGGAGGTAAAGAAGAGTATGCCTGGAATGCAGGAGATCCCTTAGGGTGTCTCTTAGTACTACCATGCACTGTGAATAAAGTCAATGGAAAACTACAGCAACCTAATTCTGACATGACTGCTAATGGTCCAGATCCTTCAGGAATGAAGGTTAGAATCACTTCACCAGGCTAAGAACCATGACCAGCTGAGGTGCATGCTGAGGGTAAAGGGAATATGGAATGGGTGGTGGAAGAAAGTAATTCTAAATACCAGCTGTGACCACATGACCAGTTGCTGAAATGAGGACTGCAACTGTTATATTTCTTTCTTGTGTGTGCATCAAATATTTTTGTTTTCTTCACTTATAAAATATAAGATTTGTAAACAGGGCTAGTGCATTTTCATTTGTACATGTGTTAGCTGCATCGTGGTAGCTGCAATTATGACTTTATAATTGTCTTTATTTAGAGGTTGTGTATGATTTAGGGAGATGTGTACAGGCACCAAGTTGATAAGGGGTGGACTGTCATGGTAAATATGTGTCAATTTGGCTGGGCCATGATTCTCAGTGGTTTGGCAGTTATGATATAGTTTGGCAACTATATAATGATGTAATCACCTCCATGATGAGATCTGACATAATGCATTCATTTCTATAATGAGATTTGTTATGAGCAACAAATTAGTTCAAAGGGAGATTCCTTGGGAGTGTGGCCTGCATCCAATATGTGTGGACTTTCTGGCAAAGCTCGTGGGCTTTTACTCACTCTGGATCCTGCATCTGGCACCTGTTAATCTGACCTCCAGTTCTTGGGACTTGAGGTAGCAGCTAACCTGCCAGTCTTGGGATTTACCAGCCTCCACAACCTGTGATCAAGCAGCCTGACAGCTTACCTGCCAATCCTGGGTTCCTCAGCCCCTGCAGCTATGTGAGTCAGAAGACTTCAGCTTGACCCATGGACTTGGGAATTTCCAGCCTCCACAATAGTCTGAGCCATTTCCTTGATATAAATATGTACACATATACACATGCTTCACTGGTTTTGTTTCTCTAGAGAATCCAGCCTAAGACAGATGGCAGGTTTGATAAAGTTATTTTATCAATGTTAAGTACACTGAAGTTAAAAATAGACTACCCCTATTCTCAGGAAACACACAATGAAGTATTTACAATTGAAGAGCCATGATGTATGTAATCTACCCTTATATGATTCAGGCGGAGCCCTGGTGATGCAGTGGTTAAGAGCTCAGCCATTAACCAAAAGGTTGGCAGAATGAATCCACCAGGCGCTCCATGGAAACCCCATACGGCAGTTCTACTTCCTCCTGTAGGGTTGCTATGAGTTGGAATTGACTCAATGGCAACAGGATGATTCAGGAAAAAGTTGTATGTGTGTGTATGGTGTATGGAAAGAGAGCAGAGAGGACAGAAAGAGAACAAATGATAAGGCAAATTGGGTAAAATGTCAGCTATAGGTAAATCTGGGTAAAGTATACATGAGTGTTCTTTGTACTATCTTATTCTTACAACTTTTTGTAAGTTTGAAATTATTTCCAAAAAAAAGTAAAGAATATTTAAAAAAGTTATCCAACAAACAATAAAATGAACCTAAAAGTATCTCATTACAAAATAGACATGTCCTCAAAATAGAATGAAAATCAAACTGGACTTAGACTTTTTTCCTACACTATGTCCCAGAAAAAATGAAGCAATAATTACAGAATTTTGAAATAATACACTTGTGACACAGTAATTTTTACCTTCAGTCAAAGTTATTTATCTTTTGTGAAGGCATCAGAAAAACTGTCTCATACAGTCATGGGTTCAGAAACTATATCATCTATTTGACCTTCTTTAAAAATTTTTCTGAAGATGCATTTGAATAGACGGAAAGATAATTAGAATTCAGCTGTGGCAACAGTGAGTTACTGAGCAAAAACTGGCCATTGTCATTAAAACCAATGAACATAATTTTAAATCTCAACAATTACTGCAAATAGGTAAATGGGAATAAAAAGACGTTTTCATAGACAGAGAAGATATACAATGTAAAGCAACGTAAGGAACCACAAACTGGACTTTTATTAGCAAAGTCTGCAAAATCAGCGAGGGAGGGAATGGCAGAAGAAATATAAGCAAGCTAAACTTCTCATTTTATATTGGGGAAGATAGAGAATATGCATAATCTTGAGTGATAATTGGTGAAAAGTAAGTTGAATAATATTGGACAACTTACAGTTGTTTGTAACAAAAAGAAAAAATTTCTGATCATATGAACTGCTGCTAGCCCTGAGTAAGACTTGTTATTGTTGTTGTGTGCCATCCAGTCAATTCCGACTCATAGTGACCCTGCAGGACTGAATGAACTGCCTCTATAGGATTTCCTAGGCTGTAATATTTACAGGAGCAGATCACCAAGTCTGTTCTCCCGTGGAACGGCTGGTGGATTTGAACCTCTGGTGTTTCAGTTAGCAGCTGAGCATTTAACCGTTGCGCCACCAGGGCTACTGAGTGAGACTTAGAGCCAGGAAAAGTTTTTTTTTTTTAGTAAGGTAGTAAGCACTGTTGTTATAACCTCATGATTCCAGAGATGCAATAGTGCTTGACTAAAAATCTGGGGCACACCAAGATGCTGTTCGAAGTCTATGACAAGCTCTGATAGCATCATCAAAAACAAAGCACCTTCAGATTTATGAGTAAAGCTATGCCTCCTTCAGAAAATAACTATTCTTTTTTTCAGGGTAACAGCTGGACCCTGGCAGACCCATAGGCCACCAGATGACCAGACACCTGATACTGGCCATTCATGAACTGAGTGTTATCTGATTCGCTTGGCCATAAAACTGGAAATTTCAAGAAGCATTCAACCGTTATGGAAAGATGATATACATAGGCTGGTGTCTAACAGTTCCTAAAGGCATAAATAAGTTGAATAAACTCGATGCTCACACTTTCAGCATGCTTACCCTGGCCATGTCCCAACCTGCCTTCAGCCTATACTCATAGCCCTGTGGCAAATTCCCTAGGACCAAGTGACTAACGAGGGAAGCAATCCAAGCCAGATTTATAGATAGCTCTCTACCACATGCCAACACCAGCCCAAAGTGACTACTGCAATCATTATGGCCCCACTTAGGGGTAGCTCTGAACACTGGGGAAAAGAAATCCTCCCAGTGAGCAGCATTTTGCTTGTAAGAAGAGATGGCCTGAAGTACGGCCTGACGTTAATCCATGGAGTGCTAGCCGTTGACCAGATGGTCAGAAACGATGTCATGGCTAAGAAAAAACACAATTGTAAATATTAGTCTAATTATATTAAAACGGATACACGTACAATTAAAAATCTGAACTACGTACATACTATGGGGTGCTTTAATTTTCTTATATTTTCCTAGAATCTTACCAATGATTGCATATTATTTTTATAAACAGAAGAAAAAACTGGTAAACATTATCTTTAAAAGAAACTTAATTACAGCTTGGCATCATAGAAACATCTGCAGCATACTCTTCAGAGTTTATTTTGCTCTGAATTCTGTCTTTCATAAGCAACATGGACACATTCCATTATGACCCTCTGTGAGCTTGGTTGGCATGCCGCACACCAAGGGCCACGGTATCATATCTATAACTGATTCGGTCATATAAATAGAATGCAAAATGAGAGGCTTTCTGTTTCTTCAAAAGTGCATGAGGCAGCATGGCGACACTGAGAGATAAAGACTTTGGGGTGAGACTGGCTGGTGATAATTCCTGGCTCTGCTGTTAACTAGCCATATGACCTTGGATAACACAACTGACCTCCAAATTCCAATTTTGTCTTCTTGAAATGGGAAGAATGTCAGTGACCTTACAGTGTCCTTACAGTGTGGTAAAAATGATTGGAAGTGGTGAGAGTTATGTAAAATACCTACCAGTACTGTGTTCGTGGCAGGAGCTCACGCCTAGTAAGGGAGAGTGGATGATGGGGCTAGAACGAGGAGCTGACTCAATTCTTTCCAAATTCTGAAAGGCTGCTTAGCTTGATCAGCAAGAAAGAGAGTCAAAAGTGTTAATTTACTTTCTTCCCCAATAGACCAGTCAAAGGATGGCCACCTGAAAGACAGCAGTATGGGGAGCCCTTGGGAGCTCTTCCTTTCCCCTCTGAGTCCCTACTCCTCAGAAGGTTACACCCACATTTGGACAAGGATCTCCACCTGCTTTTAATATCCCTGCAGTTAGATGGGAAACCACAGATTGGAAAGCAGTGTTTGTAGATTTGTAAGATTACGAGGCAAGCCTACTCGCATGAAAACAACAAAGGAAGAGTGCTAGCAAGGCACTTGCTTTCCCCTTTGCTCTCTACTTCCACTTGGGAAACGATGTCATTTGAGAAAGATGAAACTCCAATGTGTCCCTGGAGGATTGAGGCTTGAGAGAAATAGAAGAGAGAGCCTTGCAGTTAGATGAGCTTTTTATAAACTTCAAGGCCACAGGAAAGTTCTATAGCTTCTTTTGCTCCCTCATCCTTGCTCTCCCTTCCTCTCATGAGGAGTCTTGTGGAATCTGATGTTCCAGGGTTAGAGGCAGTTTGGTGCTTTGGAAAGCATGGGGCAGTGAGTGCTGCAGCTGGCCCTCACCACTCCCAGCTCAGATTGTGTGCATTTCTTCCCAACCGCGTGGTTCAGTGATGTTAGGTTTATCATGTTTATCACACACTACATTTTCCTGAATCATAAAAAAAAAGGGTAAATTATATACATCATGGCTCCTTAACCCTAAACACTTCAACGTGTATTTCCTAAGAGTAGGGCTAGTTAATTGTCAACTTCAGCATATTTAAGACTGATAAACTATTTTTTAATCTGACCTATCATCCATATTCCAATTTTTTCATAGTGACCCAATAATGTCCTTCATAGCATTTTTTTCCCCTCAGCACAATATCCAGTCTAGGGTTTATTGTGTTTAGTTCTCATGTCTCTTAAGAGTTCTTTAATCTGAAATATTTCTACAGTTTTTTTTTTTTTTTTTTTTTTTTGGGTGTAGTATCTCCAACCAAAAGCCCTCAGTGCCAGCTGTGTTACTAAAATGTGGGACAAGTTATTCCATAAGGCAAAGACCCAAAATGGTTAATAGTCAACCTTAAAACCCTCTGTATCATTTAGAAGACAAATTAAAAAAAAAAAAAGAGTGAATAAGGGAAGGAAGAAAAGGAGGAAGGGAAGAAGGAGAAAAAGGGAAGGAGGAGAGAGAAAATAACAAGAAAGAAAGAAGAGAGAAAAAGAAGGAAAATCAGAAGAAAGAAAGAGTGCTTCATTCTCCATTGTCAGTTTCCCTGATGTAATCTATTATGCCTGGGAATGCTGGCTTTGCAGAAACATCTGGGACTCATCACATGCCTTCTGCTACACCAGAGAAGAGATGATTTTTGGATATTAATCTAACATGGGGGCATTCTATCAGCCTACCAACGGGAACAGCAGGCTTTTCTAATTTATTGTGCCAGATGACAGAATTTAAGGATTTGAGGGAAAGTTTTCATTCCAATGTCAAGGTGGGCGTCCTTAGGGCTCTTCCCATCCAGATAAGCACAAGCCCCATCTGTTTTGGGGAAGATGCAGACTGAGGAAAACAAGCTCATATGCTTTATTTTGTATCACACCTGAAAAGAATAGATAAAATTTCAAGGTCTTTTTAGACATTAATCAGCAAGGGTAGAAACAAAGTTCTATTTTCTAGACTTGGTCTTTCACAACTGTGACTCTCTTCTGTGATATTTATGGTCACTAAGAGTTTGAAAAGAGTCACCTGTAGGGAAGACCGACATTCAAGTGGAAAACTGCAGCCTAGAACTGACAATGAATTTACTCTCTCGGTCTGATCGTTTGGAATTCACCTTAGTCACAATGGGTCTTGGCAAAATTCCTAGACTGTTTCTATGTTGCCTTGATTTCCTTTCCTAAGGAATGGGAGCTGCAAGTTCCAGGGTGCCTTGAGGGGAATGGTCAATACAATGTATAAAAAGATGATTAATAAACAGAAAAGACATCAGCATAATTACTAGGAACAATAATATTTGTTCCCTATGTATACAGAAGAGATTTTTTTGTTAAAAGGCAGCTGGAAAAAGTGATCTTTTTTATGACTTAAAAAAATGAAATATTTATAGGATTTTTTAAAAGCAGTCATTTGATTATTGCCAAGAAATTCATTTGACTGTTATTTTAAATTAGGAAAAAAGGTCTCCAGCTTCATGTGTTAAAAATTGTTTAACTGTTTATTGGGGGCAAGAGACCAAAAACTCTCATTTTATTGCAGCTTATGACATGTACCCAACTATTAACCTCTAACAGTGAAACCAGGACATTCCTTCTAAGTTCTAGAATTCAGCGGGAATCTAAACATTTCCCCCAATAGTCTTTCATTACAGCAATTTCTGGTTCAGTGAAAGTGCAGAGCATCATAGGACAACATTCAAAACACTGGGGAGAAATATTTTTCAAAACTATTTATCATCCTATAGGGTTTTAATGTTCTGCTGACTGTTAAAACCAGAGAATAGAGGTCCTCACTCTGGGGGGAAAAAGTTGTTTATGAATATTTTGTGATTTGGAGCAGCTGCTCTTTACTATACATCATTCTTTTCTGACAACCACAATTTCACAAAAAAGCTACTGCTAACAAGCTGGTGCACATCAAACCCACTGCAGCATAACCACTGCCTTGAAAGAAAGATGTCAAATAAAAAACTCTTCCCAAACTTAAGTATCCTTGAGTTCCTTCATTATGGGAGAATAATAAACCTGAAAATCCGTTGCATCTTGGGAATCCGAAGTTACCAAAGGAGAAGAATACCTTCAGTGGTTTTTATGTAGCTTTAACTCTGGGCTCAAATGAAAAACTTAAGAGGCTGCATCCTCATGGGAACTAGAACTGCTTTCATTCAAGCCATACAAACAAGATGAAAACACCTGGAGTGTACTGTAAATGCTTCCCTGCCAAGCCAAGACCAAAGCACACGCGCACTGTGCTTAGGTACTCGAGAATGAGAAAGCAGAAACAATTTTGGACTGGACTGTGCTGCTCCTGGCTATCCAGATGAAAAGGCATACAAGTAAAACAGTTGCCTTCTCTCAAAATATTTATGATTAGAAATGACTACTTTGGTTTCCCAACACATTTTAGAAGTGTGAAAGTAAAAACAAAAAAAATCTTTATCATACTTTAAAAAAAAAATCATTGCCATCAAGTGGATTCCGACTCATAGCAAGCGACCCTACAGGACAGAGCAGAACTGCCCCATAGGGCTTCCAAGGCTGTAAATCTTCATGGAAGCAGACTGTCACGTCTTTCTCCCGTGGAGTGGCAAGGGGGTTCAAGCTGCCGACCCTTCAGTTAGCAGCCGAGCACTAACACTGTGCCACCGGGGCTCCTTTATCATAATGCTGTTTTATAAAACGTAATTAGAAGATGTGATATCATAGGTGCTAAAGACTCGATCAACAGGCAGAATAGTTTTGCAGGGATTATACACCAGAATTCAACCCTTGAATGCAAACAGTAGAGAAATAGTTTCAAAAGTACCAAAACAAAAGTGACATTTACATGTGTTAGGGAACACATGTATATGTATGTATTATATTCAGGTATATACATGTAGAGAACACATGTATATATATGTATTCGTATAGATATATGTATTATATTCATGTGTGTCCACATATATACATGTTATAACTGCTGGTGGGCATATACCTAGACAAAGGGAATCACGAAGGGTAATGTGACAATACAGGTAAAAAGACTTAAATATTCCTATAGCTTTTGACCAGCAAATACAGTTCCATGAAACACTCATAGTTTTTCAAGTATGTTCACTGCAGCCTAAAAATTCAACATCAGGAAAATATTTAAAGAAACGTTCAACAGTAAAGAAACAGGAAAAATGGTCCAAGGAACGATGCAGCCATTTAGAGTACTGTGGCAGAACAGTGTTTAAAAACATGAGAAAGGTCCAGGAGGACAGTGGGGAAAGGCAGGTGGCAAAGCAGTTTGGGCTGTATGGTTCCAATTTTGTTTAAAAATATAAAAATCTTGAAATAGAGTGTATCAAAATATTACTAGTGATCATCTTTGGGTAATATAATGATGGTTAGTTTTTGTTTGCTTCTTTTCTGCTTTCCTATAATTTTCAGCTTCCCTGTAATAATTAGCTTTTAATAAAAAAAGTTAATGTCAGTGAGGCATAGTAAACAGACAAGACATTCCAAATGTTTATCTGTTCTTGTTCTCTACTTATTAATAGCTCTCCAATTCTTTACCCTTTTTGTCTAATCTGCTCCTGTAGTGTTTGCATATATGTATATCTGTAGGTGTGCTGGAATCTCTCAGGCCAGGCAGAATTCAGGGATCAGGTGGTACAAGGGGTCAGTATTTCAAAGATAAGGCTAGAGACAATTTAGGATAAATTTGTACTATAAGCCTAGCATATTATCATAATTCTAATTTTACTCATTTTTCAAATACACAGATGTTTTATTTCAAATACATTTCAACTATCAGATGCTTTCTTTTTTAAAAAAATAAAGAAAATAACGCCTCCTCAGAATATATCAATACCATAGCCATGAGCTTCTGCTTAGAAGCTTCTTGAAACAATATGCCTTATTTCATAGGCTCTTCATTTAGTCATTTGAATTTTAAAACAAAACAAAATGGGGCCAGAGCCACCATTACTGATTTGTGACTCTGTCAAAGGTCCCCCTACCCCAAATGCCTGCACACCTCTGCCAGTCTTCGGCATTCATTCACTCATCCACTCAGTCAGTCAGTCAACATCTATTCCTGTGTAAAGAAGAAAATACAAAGGTGACCAAGGCACAGTCCCTCCCCTCAGTGGGGCAGAAAGAGGCGATTAGGAAAGTGTGGGGGGCTCAGGTTCACCGGCATCCTACTATTGCAGATTCTTTTGACATTCAAATACCTTTGGAAAGAGTAATTTTCCTAGGCAATTATTGGCTTTCCTTCTGTACATGAGAGATGAACTGATGGACAGAAAGTGGAAAAGTGGCTGAAGACAAATTCGGCTGCTTCCCATATTTGCTGAAGGGCAGCCTTGGACACAGCTTTCTCTCCTTATACAGAAGGCATGTATAAAAGGTCAGTGTGGCACTGAATCTAGAAATAACAGTTCCAGGGGTTGTGGTTGTAGAGAGGGGCGCCATGGGCTGGCACGTTACATGTGTGGACAGGGGGCGCCATGGGCTGGCACATTACATGTGTGAACAGGGGGCGCCATGGGCTGGCACGTTACATGTGTGGTGGAAATCATAACATCCCTGGATAGTCACAGAAATTACCAAGGATTCCTGGAATTCTAGGAAGTAATTTTTTAGTGTTTCACGCCTTTGGAAAATGTAAGTGGTTGTACATTTCAGTTGAATTCTCTTCTGTCCAAGACTTCCCAGCTTGGCAGTGACACAACTTCATGTTAGGCATTTTAGAATTATGTCATAGGAGGCAGGAAAAAAAAAAAAGGAATTGTTCCCTGATTCCTGAAGGCTATTTTAAGAAATCACCACCAAACTTCAAGCTACTTCTTTTGGGGGGGCAGGGAGTGGTTAGTTCAGGGAGTGGCAAAGAAAACAGAATCCATCTTGGGGAGCTTTTTCAAAATATGCACTCCTGGGTCACATTCTAGATTTACTGAATCAGGATCTTGAGGGAACAAGAGCCTCCTTGGGAGCCAAACACGTATAGTTTCAAAAAGCTTCTCCAGTACCTAATTAATGCCATCCCGAACCACTGACAGCTACTGCTTGAGGCCTTCTGGACGTGCACTAACAGTCCACAGGGGATAAAAGCTGTCACTTAAAGACCAGGAGTAAAACATCCAGTCAAGCAGAATATCAAGAACTTGTTGATTCATTTAGTAAATATTTCTGGAGAACCTACTATGTGTCAGGCGCTGTGTAGGGTTTTGAGGGTACAATGATGAATGGAGAGCTCAGTCCCAGTTCTCACAGAGTTTACTGTCCCTACAGAGCAGAGAAAAGCCAAGAGATGTAATGGCTGCCCCGATGCAACCCCCCGCCCAGCTCTCCTTCTGGAATGGATTCAACTGTGGGGAGTGTTGTTGTCAGTGCTCAGTTTAGCCCTCTTTAGGAATTGCCCAGGCTGTTTGCACACGACTACTAACTGAAAGGCTGACAGTTTGAATCCATTCAGTGGCACCACGGAAGAAAGGCCCAGTGATCTGCTTCCATAAGATTACAGCACAGTTCTGCTCCGACACACAGGGGATCTCCAGCCAAGAGATGACTCGAGGCTTGGTTTGGTTTTTGGCCCAAAAGTATCCTTCCTTCCCAGGGGCAGCCTGCATACAAAGGCTGATTGATGTAAGGGTATAAAGGCTTGACCCTTCACTCCAACTCTGCAGGACCATTCCTAAGTTTTGGAGCTCCCTCTGGGGGTTAGTTGAGGGTTTTGATGAGCCTGCATGGCAGCTGAGAAAGAAAAAAGAGCAATTCCTGATATTGAGAAGCTGGTCTGGTATTCACTGCTAGGCCATGTTGCTTTCCTATTAGGCCTAAACAACCTCATAGAATACCATCCTCAAATAAGGTCATGCTTAGACCATGATGAAATGAGACAAAGACCACGTCATAATTTTGTCTAAGAACAGATAAAAATGAGGTGACTGCGCCACCCACAAAATAACAAATGCCCCTCTTCTCTGGTTAAAATGAGTAACACCTTTACCAGTTGTTACAACTTAATCCTATAGAGAAGGTTTATTGAGATACCCAATCATAGACAGGCTCCCAATTTCTGGCAGCATCCAATCTAGAGTGAATATTAGACCCTCTCCCAAGGCTCTTTCTAAAACTCTTTTACTGAGAGGCCCCAAGTTTCCCCATGGTGTGCGTTCTCCCTTGCTGCACTGAGTAATAAGCTCAACTTGTTTAACTACGTGTGTATCCCTGCTGCCTTTAGCTGAAGGGTGCTGACACAACCCAACCTCTCCTTGGCCCCATCCTGCTTCCTTCCCTTCTCTTTCCCCCAATGAGAGTTGATCTCAAGAGCACTCCCAAAAAAGCTCCTGCACAAATTTTAACTCCTGAGTCTGCATGCTGGGGAGGCGAGGCTAGGCTAGGACAAGAGATGACTCCACTAGTGAGTAGTAAGTGCAAGGGCTAAGGGAACCTATAGAAGAGTACTTTCTCCAGACTGCAGGCCAGGACAAGCTTCCTGCAGCCCAGCTCAGAGAAACCTAAAGACTGAATAGTGAATGTCTTGGTCATCTAGTACTGCTATAACACAAATACTGCCAAATGGATAGCTTTAACAAAGGATGGTTTATTCTCTCACAGTCCAGTAGCCCAGAAGTTCGAATTCAGGGTGCCAGCTCCAAGTGAAGGCTTTCTCTCTTTGTCAGCTCTGGAGGAAGGTCCTTGTCATCAGTCCTCCCTTGGTCTGGGAACATCTCAGTGCAGGAACCCCAGGTCCAAAGGACACACTCTCCTCTCGGCACTGTTTCCTTGGTGACATGAGGTCCCCATGTCTCTCTGCTTACTTCTCTCTTTATATCTCAAAAGAGATTGGCATAAGATACTATCTAATCTTGTATGTCAATATAATTGCCACTAATTCATCTCATTAAAATCATAGTGTTAGGACTTATGACACACAGAGAAATCAGATCAGATGACAAAATGGTGGACAATCATACAATACAGGGAAACGTAACCTAGCCAAGTTGACAGGTATGTTTTGGGGACACAACTCAATCCATGACAGTGAATGCGTGCTGTCATTGGAGAGGAGCAGAAAGAGTGTTCCAGTCTTTGAAATGATCTAAGGCAGCAAAGAGCTCGAGTCATGGCCCTGGCTGGAGCACTGGGAGGTCAGAGATGGGAGGTGAGGGCAGAGAGATAAAGGCAGCCACCAAATCAGGAGGGACCTGGAGAGCCCTAGTAAAGAGTCAGATCTAATTTTGACCATCAAAAGGCTTTAAACTGGGAAGTAACATCATTAGGGGGCATTGGTGGTTCAGCAGTAGAATCCGCACCTTACTTGTGGGAGACCTGGGTTCCATTCCCAGCCAAAGCACCTAATGTGCAGCCACCACCTGTCTGTCAGTGGAGACTTTCATGTTGCTATGATGTTGAATAGATTTTGGTGGCAGTTCTGGACTAAGACAGACTAGGAAGAAAGCCTTGGCAATCTACTTCCGAAACTAAGCCAATGAAAATCCTATGGATTACAGTGGTCTGATCTGCAACCGATCACAGGGCAAAATGCAGGACCAGGTAGCGTTTCATTCCATGGTGCATGGAATCACCAGGAGTTAGGGGCCAACTTGATGACGGATCACAGTAACAGTATCAGACTTACATTTTAGAAAGCTGCCTCCAGCTACAGTGTGATAAAAACAGGCAGGGAATCAATTAAGAGACTATTGAAATAATTTAGAAGAAATCTAATGGCGATTTGAACTAGCATTGTAATGATGGTGGAGCTGGAGAGGTTCAAGACTATGACTGTCAGTACTAGTGACCATGTTAACACTGAGAAGAGTTGGTCAGCTAACTCAAGCAACCCCACACTTGAGCCAACTACCCTGCCAGGCTCTATGAGATGACATGCTTAGAAAATGTCCCCGACTTCAGTGACTTTATAATTCAAATATAGGCACACAATATGGACATGTAAAAAGGAAGAAAAGCAAGAAAAATGTCCCAGACTTCAATGACTTTATAATTCAAATATAGGCACACAATATGGACATGTAAAAAGGAAGAAAAGCAAGGAACACAGTGTTAAAATGATTGGAGGGTGTGGCCAGGACAGGCAGGGCTTCTTACTGAAAGTCAGGTTTAAGACAGTACTTGAAAGTTGGGGAGAGTGCCTCCATCTGCAGACACAGGCACAAATCAACAATAGGTGACAAACTTCCAATGATCATTTTTAATATCCTGTAGCAAAATTATGTTGGAAGCCTTACATTCTAATGCCCCTTCTACAATACGCACACAATATTTATGATGATAAAAGTTAAGTCTGTTCTTATTAGTTACTGTCAAGTCGGCTCCGACACGTGTCGACCCCACTTATAGTAGAGAGAAATGCTGTACAGTCTTGTGCCATCTTCAGGATCGTTGGTATGTTTGATTCCAAGATTGTAGCCACTTTGTATTTTGAATGCTTTCCAATCTATGCGGCTCATCTTCCTCATTGTAGAGGAAAATTATGTATACTCTGTCTTCCAAATGTATCTTTGCCTCTCCTGCTTTTAAGCCTTTGTTATTCATGCCTGGAATACTCTTCAAATCCATCTGTACTTAGCAGTATCTCACCTTTCTTTAAAGACCCAGCTTAAATCCCAAGTGTCTTCCTCAAACTGTAGCACAGTAGCACAATGCCGGATGTGTAGTTTTCACGGATCTCATTTAATCCTCACAGGAATCATCGTGAGATGGGGGGAGGAAGAACCCACCCCCATTTTTGTAACAGACCACAACGCTGAGCCTCAGAGGTCAGACAAGTGATCTGGCTGCCCAACCCCACAGTTGGCAAGGCGGGGCAGTTCGAGAGCCTGGGTCTGCTCCAGGTAGTGCACTTTCCATGGCAGCTTGAGCATTCTGCACCCAGGCTGCATTTTCCATGTGTAGGGGTGACCGTCCCTTCTAAATTCAAATCCCCTAAAAGACAATGGCCACGTCTTTTCTTTGTATCCCTAGAAGCTACCAGGATGCCTAGCAACCAGGAGGAAAGTACTGGATATTTCTTCCTTGAAATATTTGTTGTGTCAAAATAGTACAATACACACAGGTATACTTGTGTATAATCTTTCTATTGGCATAGGTTCCATATTCCTCAAACAGCATATTAATTCCTGAATTTAGAAAAAGGAGTATTCAGAGTACTATCCAGTTTGAACCTCACTGATCTATCTAATGTTGCAAAATCCTAGTCTATAACAACAGGACCCTAAATTCTAAAATTTTAACTTTGAAAATGCATCTTCCTTAATAGACTACCTTTTGGGGGTAATATTTTTAAAGTCTGTGATTTAGATATATTTATTATGAATTATGATAAGGATTAATTAAGCACAATATTAATTGACAATTCTCACTTAGATTCTGAGGGGGAAGGAGTTAGTCGTGACGAATCATTTGGGAAGAATGTTTTAAGTACTAGAGAATAAGAAAAACGTACCTTTGTCCAGAGACCAGAAGAACTGGATGGTGCCAGGCTACCATTACTGAACCTTTTGATCAAAGGAGGAATCCTGATCAAAGAGGGAAAATGCAGAATATAATTTCAAATTCTCAGGGAATCCAGACTTTCTAGAGCCATTGAGCCTGGATTAACTCCCTAAACTACTATCCTGAGATAATCTTTAAGCCTTACACTAAAAATATCTCCCAAAGTCTTCTTTAAATCAAACAATAAACCAAAAACCCATTGCCATCAAATAGATTCCAACTCCTAGCAAACCTATAGGACAGGATGGAACTTCCCCATAGGGTTTCCAAGGCTGTAATCTTTATGGAAGTAGACTGCCACATCTTTCTCCTGTGGAGTAGTTGATGGGTCTGAACCGCCAACCTTTTGATTAGCAGCTGAGTGCTTTACCCACTGTGCCACAAGGCCTCCTGAAACAATAGCTTAATTAGGAAAGTATGTCTGCCTTGAGCATTGTGCTCTGTTTAAGAACTATCTATATGGGGTCAAATTAATAGCAACTTGAAAGATTAGACAGGAAACTCAGGGGGCAGTGAGTTTATGTTAATGGGGGAGGAACAACTCGGAAAAGGAGGGTGAGAATGGTTGCACAGCTCGAAGAATATAATCAATGCCACTGATTTGCACATGTAGAAATTCTTGAATTGGTGTATGTTCTACGTATATTCTCAACAAAAGCAAAACAAACTAAACACCAGCTTATACTGACTATGAATGATTCGTCCGTCTCCCGACATGATGGGCTTTGGTCTTTGCCTAAAGGAAGGAACAAATCTTATCTTTAGTCCTGTTTTTGTCCTCTTAACCCTACCTCACATTAAAAAATTCTGTATTGCACTTTACAGGGGTCAGGAGAATGTTTTTGCTCTGGAAAGCAGGAAACACATTGACCTGTAACATGAAAAAATTAATAAAGTGTTTTTATACTTCAGAAAAATCTGGAAGCTTCAGAGTTTACCCCAAATCAGAGATGAAGTAGCCAGAATGTGCTGTGGAGGAAGAAAGAATTTAGCTAACCAGAAGACTGCGGAGCTTGAGAGGATTAAGACAGAAAAAGACAGAGGGCGTATGTAAATCACAGTGTATGGCCTTTCTTCTGTTTTTTGTATTCTTAAATATTCTATTTTTCCAAAAAGTGTTCTGACTTTGAAGCAATATAGGTTTCTTGTAGAAAAACTGGAACATACAGAAAACTAAAAAAAAAAAAAAAAGATGTATCTTCATAGAGGCAAGACTTTCAAGAAGCGTAGATTTGAAAGCCGTATTCAGTTTACCAAATCCCTGGCTAGCTCAAACGGTTAAGCACTTGACTAGTAACTGAAAGACTGGCAGTTCAAACCCACCTATGGGCTCCAGAGAAGACAGGCCTGGTGATCTACTTCTAAAAGGTCACAGCCTTGAAAACCATATGGAGTGCAGTTTTACTCTGCAACACATGGTGTCACCATGAGTCAGAATCAACTCTATAGTAACTTTTTTTTGGCGGGGGGTGGGGGATGGTTAATTCAGCTTACCAGTAAGGTCACATCTCCCAGTGGGCACTTCATGTTGCAGTCATCCAGGGCAAGACTGCCATCACTGTATCTGAACTTGGCAATTCAGGCATACGCAGGAGTTGTCAGTACCTCAGATAAAGTAGGACTTTAGGAGGTTTCTGGTATTAAGGCTTAAGCAGAGATGCTGTTTTTTGTTAGCTTTTCTAGCTAACCTGAGTATTTGGGAATGATTACAAGTCATTTGTTAGTAGCAGAACTCTATGATTAAGCTTTTAAAATAGCCACATTACAGCTATAAAGTGAGTCAGTAATAGTTATGGAAACTGTTGTAGGTAAGTATGAAAAAGGTTATGAAGAAATCAAATTCAAGGACTTATTTTAAAAGTGTACAGTGCAGAGGGAGAAATGAGAATATTAAAATGAAAAATTAGCTGTAGGCAAAATCCCACAGATGCAAAAAGAGCAAGAGCAGGAGGTTGGAGGAAGACAAAAAAAAAAAAAAAAGAGAGAGAGAGAAACATGTGGCTAAGACAGGAAAAAAAATCTAAATCAGGAGAGAGAAAGTAAATTTTTTGTTATACTTTTATGGAAAGTTTGCATAAACAATAGTCAGCAGTCTTTAGATTTAAGATATGGTTAAAAGGAAACACATTGTGACCATGGTCATAAATACTCCAATCACTTTGGGGAGGCCCCTCCTTCCTCTGCGGCCCTGCAGAATACCCAGCCCTTAATGACCGACCCCCCATGAACTCTGCACATCCCACACCCCCACGGCAGTGGGTTCTCCTGACCTGCTAACTCAATAGCTTTCCACCATCTGTTTTCACTCCTCTCCCACCTTTTGGTGCTGCCCATGTTGAAAGAGAGGCTGTGTAGAAACACAAGTCCTCCTGGAGTCACAGCCCAGGAGAGCGACAGGAGGCATGGGGGTTCTGTAGCGTGAGCACTTGCAGCAAGGGCCTAAAACTTCTTGTTCAGCCTAATCTTTTAACAACTTTTTGATGTTTCAAGAACCATATCGCCGTTACTGGTTTTCATTTGTAAGAAGGAAGATGCACTGAGGTAAGATGGAAGCAGCAGCTAGGGAGTACATCTCCAAGTGGCTGAAGTGAGAAGCAGACCTAAATACTCTCAACATTTTTGAGATCCTCTTGAAGCCATCACACTGAGCCCACAGCTGCACCTACTGAAGATTTCAGAACTCATGAGGGCCACTGAGAGACCATGAAAAGGAAGTGACCCCAGGAAATCCAGAAAGTAGTATAAAAATAGTATAAACTGTTTAGCTGAGAACATGCTCTTGGACAGGGTCTGAAATTCCGACTTTAAGACAAAAAATGAGAACACAGGATTGAAAATGCTAAATGTGCTGGAAAAGAGGGCAAGAAACCACGCTTCTGTCAGCGATGGAAGTGGAGAAGGGTGGTCAGAGGAGCCCTAGTGAAAGAGATGGCATTTGATCTGGACTTTTAAATATGGTAAAAATTTAGACATTGCAGAGATTGAAAGTGGGCAAAAGGAAGTAGGGGCTTAGCAAACATATGGCATATTGCTATTGAGTCAATACATTGCTTTCTTTCCAAATACTGAGAGTGTAGCATAAGGGAAGAGTCACACCAAAAAATGTCAATAGTGCTCCTCTTCCTTAAAATCCTTTAGACAAATGTTCCATGGAGGATAATTCCAAGGAATTAATGTCAATACTCCACCCTTAAAGAGGTGGACCATAACTCCCACAGTGAAGTGTGAACTGTACATAGTGATTTCATCCATAGAGTACAGTGTGAGGGAGATGAAGTAACGTTACAGTGAAAAAACCTGACAAACACTACCTCAGTCCAGGTAACCAAGATTATCATCAACTGTTATAACTCACTGAGAGTAGGCGCCCTTGATACGATCTGATGAGAATGACACTTGACCTCTGTTGGTCTTCCTCTCCAAAACACAGTCTAGTTATGAGATAAACAAGACATACCCAAACTAGGTACATTTTACAAAATACTTGACCAGTACTTCTCAAAATTGTCACAGTCATCATAAACAAAGAAACTCTGAGAAACTGTTTCAGGCCAGAGGAGACTAAGGAGACATGATGACTCAATGTAATATGGAGTACTGAATGGAATCCTGGAATGGAAAAAGGGTATTAGGGACAAACCGAAGAAATCTGAATAAAGTATGGACTTCAGTTAATAATAATGAATCAGTATTGGCTCATTAGTTGTCACAAATGTAACACGAATGAAAGTTGTTAATAATAGGGGAATCAGGGCATGGAGTATACGGGAACATTCTTTACTATCTTCACAATAATTCTGTAAATCTATAACAGTCCTAAACTGTTTATTTAAAAAATGAAATGGAAGTGCTTTACTCTCAATAAACTCTTTACAAAATACACTGACTACTGAAATTCTTATGGAAGTCTATGTACTGGTAGTTCTACCAATTGGCTAGAGCAAGTCAATTGGAAAAGACAAGCTCTATTCTGCCTATTTTCCTGACTTCTTCTAGGGTAAGCTGCAGCCCCGAATCTGTCTAATTGCTGTCGTTAGATGCTGTTGAGTCAGTTCTGACTCATAGTGAGTCTATGAGCAATGGAACGAAACAGTGCCTGGCCCTGCACCACAATCCTTGCTATGTTTCAGCCCACTGGTGCAGCCACTGTGTCAATCCATCTTGTTGAGAGTCTCCTTCTTTCTTGTTGACCCTTTAATTTACCAAGCATGATGTCCTTCTCCAGGGACTGGTCCCTCCTGATAACACGTCCAAAGAACATGAGACGAAGTCTCATCATCCTAGCATCTAAGGAGCATTATGGCTGTACTCCTTCCAAGAAATATTTGTTCATTCTTCTGGCAGTCCATGGTATAATCAATATTCTTCACCAACATCATAATTCAAACGCATCAATTCTTCTTCAGTCTTCCTTATTCATTGTCCAACTGAAAGCATATGAAGCAATCAAAAATACCATGGCTCATCTTAGTTCTTAAAGTGACATATTTGCTTTTGAACACTTTAAAGAGGTCTTTTGCAGCAGATTTGCCCAGTGCAATACTTCGCTTGATTTCTTGACTGCTGCTTCCATGGACATTCATTGTTGATCCAAGTAGAATGAAACCCTTGGCAACTTCAATATTTTCTGTTTATCATGATGCTGCTTATTAGTCCAGTTGTGAGGATTTTTTCTTTATGTTGAGGTGTAATTCATACTGAAGGCTGTAGTTGTTGATCTTCATCGGTAAGATCAAGTTGTCTTCACTTTCAGCAAGCAAGGTTGTGTCATCTGTATATCACAGGTTGTTAATGAGTCTTCCTCCAATCCTTATGCACCATTCTTCATACAGTTCAGCTTCTCAGATTGTTTGCTCGAATTAGTTGAATAAGTATCACTGTACTAAAAAGAACTGGTTGATGTTCAAACATTTCAGAAGGTAGCATATGATTAAGAACCGATGGTATTGAAGGAAGAAGTCCAAGCTGCATGGAAGGCATTGGCAAAAAACAAGGCTCCAGGAATTGACAAAATACCAATTGAGATGTTTCAATAAATGGATACAATGCTGGAAGCACACACACATCTATGCCAAGAAATTTTGAAGACAGCTACCTGGCCAACCAACTGGAAGAGATCCATGTTTGTGCCCATTCCAAAAAAAGGTAATCCAACAGAATGTGGAAATTATCAAACAATATCATTGATATCACACCCAGACCCAGAAACCCAGAGCCATCGAGTCAATTCCGACTCATATCACACACAAGTAAAAATTTTGCTGAAGATAATTCAAGAAAGGTTGCAGCAGTAAGTACATGGACAGAGAACTGCCAGAAATTCAAGCCAGATTCAGAAGAGGACGTGGAATGAGGGATATCATTGCTGGTGTCAGATGGATATTGGCTGAAAGCAGAGAATACCAGAAAGACGTTTAAAAATGTGTTTAATTAACTACGCGAAGGCATTCAATTGTGTGGATCATAACAAATTAGGGATAACACTGTGAAGAATGGGAGTTTCAGAACAGCTAATTGTGCTCATGCAGAACCTGTACATAAATCAAAAGGCAGTCATTTGAACAGAGCAAGGGGATATACTGTGTGGTTTAAAGTCAGGAAAGGTGTGCGTCAGGGTTGACATTTGTCTAATTAGACCCAGTTTATAGATAGAACAAGACATGGAGGGGAAAAAATCATGGAGATGGCATCTTCTGTTTTCAAGGTCATTGCTCTAACCCAGAGAATCCTGAAGCTTTCTCAGTCTGAATATTGATCCTTTTATAATCCACATATATGTCTTCTCACAGAGCTCACTACAATGAACTCCCATCAAATGACATACGATCGTTTGTTACTTGTCTGTCACACTTATCAGTAATGACAAACAAGATAAAGCTGCACTGCATAGGAGAGATCTAACAATTCTTTTGCAATTTAGTGGGATGGAAAGTGGGGACACGATAAGTTTACAGAAGATACTGTAAGAATTAAAGCTGAAATACTAGAACCATAAAGCCATTGATCTGTACTTAGTTTTAAAGGAGGTGTCTTTCCAGGGAGTGGGGTGACATTTCCCATAATATGTTGTGGTTGTTCTTAGGTGCCATTGAGTCAGTTCTGACTCATATCGACCCTATGCACAACAGAACGAAACATTGCCTGGTCCTGCGCCATCCTTACAATCGTTGTTATGCTTGAGCTCATTGTTGCTGCCACTGTGTCAATCCACCTCTTTGAGGGCCTTCCTGTTTTCTGCTGACCCTGTACTTTGCCAAGCATGATGTCCTCCTGCAGGGACTGATCCCTTCTGACAACATGTCCAAAATATATAAGACGCAGTCTCGCCATCCTTGCTTCTAAGGAGCGTTCTGGTTCTACTTCTTCTAAGACAGATTTCTTCATTCTTTTGGCAGTCCAAGGTATATTCAATATTCTTCACCAACACCACAATTCAAAGACATCAATTCTTCTTTGGTCTTCCTTATTCATTGTCCAGCTTTCACACGCATATGATGGGACTGAAAATATCACGGCTTGGTAAGGCGCACCTTAGTCTTCAAAGTGACATCCCTGCTTTTCAACACTTTAAAGAGGTCCTTTGCAGCAGATTTACCCAATGCAATGCATCTTTTGATTTCTTGACTACTTCCATGGCTGTTGATCGTGGATCCAAGTAAAATGAAATCCTTGAAAACTTCAATCTTTTCTCCATTTATCATGATGTTGCTCATTGGTCCAGCTGTGAGGATTTTTGTTTTCCTTATTTATTTTTTTTTAATGTTGAGATACAATCCATATCGAAGGCTGTGGTCTCTGATCTTCATCAGTAAGTGCTTCAAGTCCTTTTCACTTTCAGCAAGCAAGGTTGTGTCATCTGCATAATGCAGGCTGGTAGTGAGTCTTCCTCCAATCCTGATGCCCCGTTCTTCTTCATATAGTCCAGCTTCTCAGATTATTTGCTCAGCATACTGATTGAATAAGTATGGTGAAAGGATACAACCCTGACGCACACCTTTCCTGATTTTAAACCAATCAGCAACCCCTTGTTCTGTCCGAACAACTGCCTCTTGAGCTATGTAAAGGTTCCTCATGAGCACAATTAAGTGTTCTGGAATTCCCATTCTTTGCAACATTATCCATAATTTGTTGTGATCCACACAGTCGAATGCCTTTGCATAGTCAATAAAACACAGGTAAACATCCTTCTGGTATTCTCTGCTTTCAGCCAGGATCCATCTGACATCAGCAATGATATCCCTGGTTCCATGTCCTCTTCTGAAACCGGCCTAAATTTCTGGCAGTTCCCTGTCAATATACTGATGCAGCCGTTTTTGAATGATCTTCAGCAAAATTTTGCTTGCGTGTGATATTAATGATATTGTGCTAAAAGTTCCGCATTTGGTTGGATCACCTTTCCTGGGAATAGGCATAAATATGGATCTTTTCCAGTCAGTTGGCCAGGAAGCTGTCTTCTATATTTCTTGGCACGGACAAGTGAGCACCTCCAGAGCTGCATCTGTTTGTTGAAACAACTCATTTGATATTCTGTCAATTCCTGAAGCCTTGTTTTTCGCCAATGCCTTCACAGCAGCTTGGACTTCTTCCTTCAGTACCATCAGTTCCTAATCATATGCGACCTCTTGAAATGGTTGAACACCAACAAATTCTTTTTGGTATAATGACTCCATGTATTCCTTCCATCTTCTTTTGATGCTTCCTGTGTCGTTTAATATTTTCCCCATAGAATCTTTCACTATTGCAACTCGAGGCTTGAATTTTTTCTCCAGTTCTTTCAGCTTGAGAAATGCTGAACGTGTTCTTCCCTTTTGGTTTTCTATCTCCAGCTGTTTGCACGTCATTATAATACTTTACTTTGTCTTCTCGAGAGGCCCTTTGAAATCTTCAGTTCTTTCACTGCATCATTTCTTCCTTTTGCTTCAGCTGCTCAATGTTCGTGAGCAAGTTTCAGAGTCTCCTCTGACATCCATCTTGGCCTTTTCTTTCTTTCCTGTCTTTTCAATGACCTCTTGCTTTCTTCATGTATGATGTCCTTGATGTCATTCCACAACTTGTCTGGTCTTCGGTCACTAGTGTTCAATGCGTCAAATCTAGTCTTTGGATGGTCTCTAAATTCAGGTGGGATATACTCAAGGTCATATTTTGGCTCTCGTGGACTTGCTCTGATTTTCTTCAACTTGCATATGAGCAGTTGACAGTTTGTTCCACAGTCAGCCCCGGTCTTATTCTGACTGATGATATTGAGCTTTTCCATCATCTCTTTCCACAGATGTAGTCAATTTGATTCCGGTGTGTTCCCATAACGCATATTAAAGGAGCTCTGGTGGTGCAATTGTTAAGCACTTGACTGCTAACCAAAAGATGTGTGGTTCAAACCTACCCACTGGCTCCATGGGAGAAACAACGTGGTGGTCTGCTTCCACAAAGATTAACCAAACCAAACCACTGCCGTCAAGTTGATTTTGACTCACAGAGACACTTTAGGACAGAGAAGAGCTGCCCCAAAGGGTTTCCGAGGCTGTAATGTATATGAACGCAGACTGTCGCATCTTTCTCCCTTGACCTTTTGTTAGCAGCTACGTGTTTAACCACTGCACAACCAGTGCTTTCTGTAAAGATTACCGGAAGCCCTACGGGCCAGTTCGACTCTGTCACATTGGGTTACCATGAGTCAGAATTGACTCAATGGCACCTAGAAAAACAGTAAATATTAAGGAATGGCAGGTGCTGGCTTGAAGCACAGATACAAAAATCTTCAAATAATTCCCAGGATAACACATTCTTTTTTTTTTTGTGCTTTAAGTGAAAGTTTACAAACCAGGTCAGTCTCTCACAAAAAAAAATTTGTATACACTTTGATATGTACTCCTAGTTGCTGTCCCCCTAATGAGACAGCACACTCCTTCTCTCCACCCTGTATTCCCCATGTCCATTCAGTGAGCTTCTGTTCCCCTCTGCCTTCTTATCTCTCCTCCAGACAAAAGCTGCCCACATAGTCTCATGTGTCTACTTGAGCCAAGAAGCTCACTCCTCACCAGTATCATTTTCTATCCCATAGTCCAGTCCAATCCCTGTCTGAAGAGTTGGCTTTGGGAATGGTTCCAGTCTTGGGCCAACCTAAAGTCCGGGGACCATGACCTCCGGGGTCCCTCCAGTCTCAGTCAAACCATTAAGTCTGGTCTTTTAATGAGAATTTTAGATCTGCATGCCACTGCTCTCCTGCTTCATCAGGGATTCTTAGTTGTGTTCCCTGTCAGGGCAGTCATCAGTTGTAGCCAGGCACCATCTAGCTCTTCTGGTCTTAGGCTGATGTAGTCTCTGATTTATGTGGTCCTTTCGGTCTCTTGGGCTCATAATTATCTTGTGTCTTTGGTGTTCTTCATTCTCCTTTGCTCCAGGTGGGCTGACACCAATTGATGCATCTTATTAGTGTTTAAGACACCAGATGCCACTCCCCAAAGTGGGATGCAGAATGTTTCCTTAATAGGTTTTATTATGCCAATTGACCTAGATATTCCCTGAAACCATGGTCCCCAGACCCCTACCCCTGCTATTCTGGCCTTTGAAGCATTCATTTTATTCAAGAACCTTCTTTGCTTTTGGTTTAGTCCAGTTGTACTGACCTCTCCTGTATTGTGTGTTGTCTTGCCCTTCACCTAAAATGGTTCTTGTCTACTATCTGATTAGTAAATACCCCTCTCTCTCCGTCCCTCCCCTCCTAACCATCAAAGAATATTTTCTTCTCTGTTTAAACTACTTCTTAAGTTCTTATAATAGTGGTCTCATACGCAGCTTGAATCCACCAGGCGCTCCTTAGAAGCTCTATGGGGCAGTTCTACTCTGTCCTGTAGGGTTGCTATGAGTCGGCATCGACTTGACGGCACTGGGTCTGGGCATACAATATTTGTCATTTTGCAACTGACTAATTTCAGCATAATGCCTTCCAGATTCCTCCATGTTATGAAATGTTTCACGGATGCACCATTGTTCTTTATTGATGCCTAGTATTCCACTGTGTGAATATACCATAATTTATCCGTTCACCCATGAATGGGCACCTTGGCTGCTTTCATCTTTTTGCTATTGTAAACTGTGCTGCAATAAACATGGGTGTGCATATATCTGTTCCGGTAAAGGCTCTTATTTCTTTAGGATATATTCCAAGGAGTGGGATTGCTGGATCATATGGTAGTTCTATTTCTAGCTTTTTCAGGAAGCACCAAATCGATTTCCAAAGTGGTTGTACCATTTTACATTCCCACCAGCAGTGTATAATTGTTCCAGTCTCTCCACAACCTCTCCAACATTTATTGTGTTCTTTGGATTAATACCAGCCTTGTTGGAGTGAGATAGTATCTCAATGTAGTTTTGATTTGCATTTCTCTAAAGCCTAAGGATCATGAGCATTTCCTCACATATCTGTTAGCTGCCTGAATGTCTTCTTCGGTGAAGTGCCCATTTTTTGTAATTGAGTTTTTACAGTATCATGTAGATTTTAGAGATCAGATGCTGATCGGAGATGTCATAGCTGAAAACTTTTTCCCAGTCTGTAGGTAATCTTTTTACTCTTTTGGTGAAGTCTGTGGATGAGCATAGGTGGTTAATTTTTAGGAGCTCCCTAGTTATCTAGTTTCTCTTCTGGCGTTTATACATTGTTAGTAACATTTGGTATACTGTTTATGCCATGTATTAGGGCTCCTAACATTGTCCCTATTTTTTTCTTCCATGATCTTTATCATTTTATATTTTATATTTAGGTCTTTGATCCACTTCGAGTTAGTTTTTGTGCATGGTGTGAGGTATGGGTCTTCTTTCACTTTTTTGCAGATGGATATCCAGTTATGCCAGCACCATTTGTTGAACAGATTGTCTTTTCCTCATTTAACTGACTTTGGGTCTTTGTCAAATATCAACTGCTGATATGTGGATGGATTTATGTCTGGATTCTCAATTCTGTTCCATTGGTCTATGTGTGTGTTGTACCAGTACCAGGCTGTTTTGACTACAGTGGCAATATAATAGGTTCTAAAATCAGGTAGTATGAGGCCTCCCACTTTGTTCTTCTTTTTCAGTAATGCTTTACTTATCCGGGGCCTGTTTCCCTTCCATATGAAGTTGGTGATTTGCTTCTCCATCTCATTAAAAGATGTCATTGGAATTTGGATCAGAATTGCATTGTATCTATAGATCACTTTTGGTAAAATAGATATTTTTCCAATGTTGAGTATTCCTATCCACGAGCAAGGTATGTTTTTCTACTTATGTAGGTCTCTTTTGGTTTCTTGCAGTAATGTCTTGTAGTTTTCTTTGTATAGGTCTTTTATGTCTCTGGTTAGATTTATTCCTAAGTATTTTATCTTCTTGGGGGCTATTGTAAATGGTATTGATTTGGTGATTTCTTCGTCAACATTCTCTTTAGATAACAAATTCCTAACACATCATTAAAGGTTCTGAGGTCCCTCAAATGGTTTGCATTTGACTGCTAACCTAAAGGCTGGCCCTTAACACCCCAGAGGCACAATGAAAGAAAAGGCCCAGCAATCTGCTTCTGTTAAGATTACAGCCAAGAAAACCCTACAGAGCAGTTCTACTCTGTAACACATGGGGTCACCATGAGTCAGAATCAACTTGACAGCAACTATCAAAAAGATGAAATACACAATTCCTAGTTAAATTTGAATTTCCAATGAATACATTATTAAAAGGGAGCCAGCCACCTGGGAGTCAAACACTATCCTCTTGTATGATATCTCCTTTTGTTTCATTGCCACATGTGGACTACAAGAACACAGAGATCTTTAATATTTCTATGTATATATATGCATATATTATATATCTAAAATGAGTGTATTACACATATAAAAGAGATATAGTAGCTGCAAGCGATTCATCAGGCCTTCGATGAATCAGCTGGTGGCAGATTCTCATCCCAGTGTTGGAGAAAAAGGCTCACAAGGCAAAGGTGAGTGGAAGTGAGATTAAGGGAAGATACTGGCCTGTTTCCAAGGTGGGTAAGGCAATATTAACATGAAATACAAAATAATTGAAGTTACCAATAATTGAGACCAGGAATGAATAAAAACATTAGTAGACAAGAAACCATAAAAACAAATAAAAAAAACCTTGGTTTTATGTAAAGAGTAATAAAATAAAGTGACTCAACCAAAAACCAAACCCATTGTCATCAAGTGGATTCCAACTCATGGCGACTGTATAGGACAGAGCAGAACTACCCTATACAGTTTCCAAGGAGTGGTTGGTGGATTTGAACTGCTGACCTTTTGGTTAGCAGCCCGAGCTCTTAATCACTCTGCCCCCAGGGCTGCAAAATACCCCAAGATAAAAATAATAATCCATGAAACCCAACACCAAAGCAAGGAAAATAAGGAAGAAGGAAGGAAGGTGACCTCAGAGGAATTTGAGGGCTGCTTATATAACTCAACTAAATGGTCACCCAGACACGCTCACGGTGGCTCAAAGTGTAGTATGTTCATTTCGTCTGAGGCACAGAGACTGGCCCCAAAGTCCTAGATAGGACCTGAGAAGGAAAAAAGTTGCCATTCATTCAATAATTCAGTTTCACCCTTTGGATTCCAAATAAACTTCCTTAGCCTCACTTACCTACCATACTGAGTCTCCCTCTCACGCTTAACATCATATTTCCAAATACAATTCTTTTCATAAGATTCACTCAAATAAACCTACCCAGCCTATCTTGAGTGCAGGTGCCTTGATTTTTCTTGAAATTCCTCTATGGTGCAACGTGTTCCACGATGATTTGTTTTACAGGAAAGGCCTGGAGCCACTGAGCCCAAATAAAGGAGAATCATTAAATCCAAGTATTCCCACAGCAGCCATAAGATCTTACAGTTAAATAAATTATTATTAAAGTCAGGTGAATTGTTTCTTTTTAAGTGGCTGTCAATTCCACAGCTGCCAGTGGGGTAGGAAATAATCACTGGGTACTGTTTGGGATTTTTTTCTTTATGGAGGGGAAAAAACCCACCACTCTAAAACACTTCAAAACAAGTTCAAAGCATACCATTTCCTTTGGAAAGAAAAGATTTTATGAACTGTGAGCATTCCCTCAAAGGAGTCTGAATTCTGCTCTCCATCTTCGCGTTAAGTCACCGCATTTTCTCCACTGGATTGTTCTGAAAGGAACATACAACTCCCTTTCCTTGAGCCCAGCAGCTTTCGGTCCTAGAGTAGAAATCAAAATACCACCTTTCATGCCTGAAAATTAAGTGTCTGTATTAAGACAATTTATAGACAAACTTATACAAACAAAATAAGACTTGTCCTTCAGAGTGGTCACCTTGGTGTCCCACACTTACCCAAACATTACTGTCACTATTCAAAATAGTTTTGGGAACTCTGCTTTGGGTATGGCCATTACAAGAAAATCAGGCTCTACTTTAGAACAGTATAATGTTTTTGACTAAAAATACCATTTTTAATCACTCACTCGACAATTAAAAAAAAAAAAAAAAGATTTTCTACCATCAAAGATAATCAAAAGAATGTGCAATAGGTTCTGAAAGCAATGAAACAGGGAGGCCTTCCACGCCTGTCTTGGGCAAGTGCACCTGGAATATGTGGATAACCTGCTAGTGTTTACTGGGAAAAGGACGCATTCATTCTGGGGCAGAAGTTGTGATATGAGTGTTAAAGGAAAACAAAACAAAACAAACAACAACAAACAAAGAAAACAAAAACCAAATACATTACATTTCATGTGGGAACCTTAATAATATGCATCTCAAAACCTCAAGCTGCTTTAAATTCAATTAGCTATCTGAATATGTTACTTTTCAACATTCTTGAAAAACAGAATTTTGATAAGAGATTTTTTTAACTAAAAAGCTGTCATAATAAAGATTTTGCAACAAAAATTTGTTGGTAAAATTATATATAGAGAGAAATAAATTGATCTCATCTAAAATGTTTTCTCTCAAGTTTAAAAAAAAATCCACTTAGACATATAACCAAATGTTATTTAATATCTTAAAAAGTAACACAATCCAAAATGGATATTTCACAGAACACTACATAAACAACATGAACACAATATTATCATATGGAGGGACTTTCAAATATAGACTTACAAAAATCCCTGTCCTTTTTCTTTTTAAGTTATTATACTAAGCATGACAAGTGATCATCATTTACAATATGGTACACCGACACGATAAAAACCATGTTACAAATGTGCTGTTATAAATCAGTAACATTAGGGAAGACATTTCATGAACTGTAATTATTTCATATGAAATACTATACAATATAAACAGAACATCCATCTTGGATGACCTTTACAGCAACCAGAGACCAAGTAATTTTTTTTTTCAGTGCAAACACATTTTATTCAAGGCAGTCTTGGCTGCAAAACTCCTTTCTAACATACAGTAAATCCCACTTGCACGTCTTAATTCATTTACCCTAATGCAATAGTCACATTCAGTCACTCAGAGAAAAGATACCTGCAGAATGACCATCCCTTGAAACTTAACGTTTAAATTTAATTCTGCTCTAGAAAGTCGTATCTATGTCCACTACTCTACGGACCCACATTGGTAGCTGTCAATACTTACATGAAGGTGACCCTAGGGCGGCTCTACTCCTAAGCCAGCGTGTGTGCACAATACTGCACAGTGTTCTGCCCTTCCAATGTGGAAACCGTGGTGGTGTGTCAGCATCTAGGCAGGGGGAGAGGAAGGAGGCGGGGAGCTCGCAGCTCAGAGAAAAGAAAGGTGAGGAGCTGCTGAGTGTGGACCTCGTGATCAACTTCCTATAGCTGCAGAAGATTTATATGGGAGATCTCAGATCTCAGATTTGGTACCTCTTTTTGGTGCAGCAAGGGAGCAGGGGTGCCAAGGTCAGCCTTTGGACAGGGAGGTTGGCAGCTGTACATGGACTGGCCAAGCTTCGAGCCTTACATTTGCTTCCAGAATCATTGCTACCTCTCTGGGGAAAGACCCCCTTCCCTCTGTTGGCATGGTGTTCACATTTGAAGCCAACGTTAGCAATTAAAGCCCTGTAACTGATAGTATACAATCATAAGGAGGTTTAGTCTCTTTGGAGCCTTCTAGAATTCTGAATCTTGCAAACCATCAACCGTGAGTCACAGAACAACTGTAAAAACACGGAGTCTATGTTAGAGCGCAATTGGGGGAGACCTTCTCTCTGGGGTGCTGCTGCTAACACACAAAGTCAACAGGGCGCATACCAACATCTGTGTCAAATGCCCCAAGAAATTCAATAATGGATTTTTTTTGTATATATAAGTCTTTTAAATAAAAATCTATAGGAAAATGTTGAATGCATTCTTAATCTAATAAAACCTCTGGGAGAGGGATGGAGTGACAGCTGATTCTTTTACTTGGCAAAGACAGGACCAACAGTAATCTCTTTCCTGCCCGTATTTTCCTAATCCAAAGCAAGACAATGTTTTTGACGGCTGTGGTGTTCATTTTTAGTGTGTTCTAGTTTCCCCAAGCCCAAAGCACGTACAGAGAGTGCTGGTTGCCCTTGCCAGTGGGCAGGACTGTGCTGGGGGGGCAAAAGGGGAGAGGGAACACTCCTGCTTGGGTCCTCTGTGGTGTGACACAGTTAGCTGGCCATGTGGCTGGCCTGTGGTAACAGAGGTTGGCAAGGAACTTAGATCTCCCTAATTTGAGAAAACACTTCGACTAGATCATCTCCCTCAGAAATCCTCCAAAACCAACCACCAGAAAACTCAAACCCATGCTGTCAATTCCAATTCATAGCAACCCTACAGGACAGGGTAGAACTGCCCCATAGGGTTTCCGAGGAGCGGCCGGTGGATTCAAACTGCGACCTTTTGGTTAGCAGCTGAGCTCTAAACCACTGTGCCACCAGGGCTCCATAGAAGGGCGCAATATATTATACTTTCTGTTGTGCCAAAGAGCGCTGTGAAGAGTACTTGATAAAGTTTTTAATTAAAATTTGTTTCAGCACCTTCCACTGCCAGTAGCAGTCATGTTTTAGCACAAGAATTACAGAAGCACAACATGAACCTGAAAACAAGGGTGCTGGTCTAGTTCTACCTCTGACTGCAATGGCATTTGGGTGGGTGTGTTCATCTCCCCCCGATCAGCTGGTACCTGTAAGGTGTGCTGAGGCGTGAAATTCCAAACACCCTGAAAGTTTTGAATGAAGATGGACAAAGTGTAAGGTTGTATTTGTTTTCTTTGACTTTATTAGCACACATCAGAAAAATAGCATTGTATTTAGTGATTTGTCATGATGGTCTATCAAACAGATAGAAAATAGATCATTGATAGCTGCCACTGTGTTTCTAGGTAATGGTAAGTCAGTCCTTCTGATTATTCAAGTACGGGTATTACAAACGTGATCTGCTTTGTTCATTATTTGTGAATCTGAATGCTTTGGAAGCGCTTTGAGATCCCAAAATGAGCTGTGCAAAGTCATTCCTGGTTGTTGTTGGTTTTTAATCAAACTCCAAATACTGATCATGTTAAAAATGGTGAGACTTCAAAAAATGGTCACTATTTTACTGATATGCCTATAATTTAAAAACCTTATTTTCAAGTACACTTTGTGGTGATAAGTGGTTTACCCAGGTAGAATTTTGCAGAGCTGTGCCAACCTTACCAAGGAACACTTCTGTTTTCATTGAACAGGTTTCTTCTCCCCGTGGCGACTACAATATAATTTACATTTTAGAAATGCTGGCTGGGATGTGAAAAAAGATATTTGGGAACAGCCGGTGTTCAGATCATTGTTACTGCAGATTAACTTTCGGTTTAGGCTTCCTGAGCTTGAGTCTCACATCATCAGAGAAGCAGGTACTTCCATCCAGGCAGTCCCCTCTCAGCACGTCTCCTTGTTTTCTCTGTTTGATGCCACCCTCCCCCATCATATGCTCATTAAGGTCCCCTGAGATGTGCAAAATATATAAAATGGAATACAAGGTATTTAACAGAGGTCGTGGAAAACACGGCACAGCTCTTTTAATTAAAATGAAGTTTGGGCTCAATATGGTAGCATGCAAGTGAAGGCAGAGAGGTCCAAAGTGCTTCAAAGTTGGCAATCCAAATTTCTTGTGTGTCTCCTGTTACTGAAAAACTAGAAATCGAATCAGATTTTTATAGGAGTAAATAGCTTGCTGAGTTACGTTTACCAATTGACTCTGCCAGAGAGAACTTTTGGCAGGGATGGGGGGGAAAAAGACAAGAATTTCAGACTTCCTTTCATTCACAGAATCAAGGGCGCTTTTATCAGGAAGGGAGGAGAGACAGGATTACATCTGAAGCCAAATGATGCTGTGAAGACAAACCACAGCGAGGAAAGTCACGAGACCACACTGCAATCCAACACACACAGAACACCATGGCCTAATGTTTAAGCAAGTTTTAAACTTTGCTTTTCTTAACAATACACTTTAACGCACTGCTGCCATTTCATTAAATTTATGGAGGTAGTTATATGTAAAAATAAAAATTACCATAAAGTAATATGCTGTATCATAATAATACATAGGTGTGCAAAATGCCGACAGATGTGTTGACCCTTTAAAGTTGAACACTATGCAGAGATTCAACCCAACTCAGATTTGTAAACCTTTCCGTTGGTAAACTCTAAGCGGAGACTAGATGAGCAGCTGAATTCACACGTGGGAGGAGGATGTCGGAGCAGCGCTCTGGAAGAGGGCCTGAGGCAGACCAGCGTGGATTGCATTTAGAATGCGCTTCCCGCCACCACTCCTTCCCCATTCAAAAGTCCCAATTAGACTCAGACCAGAATGTTCTTACATGAAACGTCTGCTTACACTGTATCATCTTTAAAATCCATCATGTCCAGGACAATGGCTGCTGGTCTAAGGGAGATTAAAAAAAAAAATTCAGGTACCCTACCGCATCAGGCAAATAGTATACATATTTAATTTGAATAATGTCTTCTGTAAACCTGTTTCTTCTGAAATATTGGTAAATTTATATTTTAAAGCTTCTCTTAAGGGAAATGCTTTCCTGTTCATACAGCTTTTTATTATCATGGCTACTTTCAGAGGATCAACTAGAGGCTGATGGATTGTTTCAATGGTTATATTGTTTATGAACTGATAGTATGATAAAAACTTGAGAGTAGGTTTTTGGGAAAATGAATTTGGACTGAAAAATTTAGTAACCGTATGGTATACAGCTCCCCAAAGAAAGAGATTCTGGAGTTTATTGGATCATCATCGTTCCTTCTGGATGGATTTAAGCCACGAGACAGACAATGCATTTCTGAGCAATCAAGGCATGCCTTGGAGGAAATAAGACATGAGATTGAAACCCAACTGATTCAGCATTTAAATGGTGTGGGAGCTTACTCAGAAAAGGGCTTAAGTTTCCTTCAAGCACACTCACAAGTGCAAGAAAAGCAAAACAAACAGAAATATGCTAAAATTGAGGAGTCCAATTTGAAGGACAACTTCCAAATATCTGAAAAAGCACGAGGGAGCATCCGAACGTTTCGAGAAGTCCCTCTATTTTTTAAATCCAAAAATTATATCCAACTACATATATGACTGCATTCTTCAACAGATTTCTAGTGATTAAACCTAATAACGAAGCGGAAGTGTTTCACAAATTCTATGCCAATTACTGAAATCTGGGTTGAAAATATTTTATATTTATTTTTGGATATATATTTTATGGTTTATGGCTCCAAATATCACATGACTCTAAACTAAGTAAAACTTTACGTCAGTCCATTCACTTGTGTCATATCTAACCCTTCTGCAAAAACTTTTACATTCCCTACAGATTTATTCCATTGCGCTCGTAAAATAAAACATAACCCACCCACTGCCGTAGAGTCGATTTTTTTTTTTTTAATAAAACATAGGAACTTGGAAATATCTTCTTTCCTATAAGGTGTAAAACTGATTATTTGTAACCCCTTTTCTGCTGAGAGTCGTCTCTGTATTCAACATGACGTTGTAAACCAAAGCAAAATGTTAACCAACCACCTTGAAATAAGCTGGGCTAACAAAGGTACTTCCACCTAGAAATGCCTCTTGAACTTGGTACAAAATACCTGCAAACATTACTCTGGCACAGTTCATGTATGCGTAATTGTCACTCTGGTAAATTTTAGGGGAGTACAAATTATGACTGTTCCACACTTGCAGAATGGGCGCGTTCTGTTGTGAATTACATGGGCACATGGATATTTCTAATCAAAAAGTATTTTCAACTTTTCTCTGTAGATATCTTCCCAGGAATAAAAGGCCTGAAGTGCAACTCTCCCTAAATTTGCTCTTTCCTATAACCGCTAAAAATGATCTCCCACAGCCTAATTTAGGCACTCTATTTAAAACTACATAAAATAGATTTACGTCCTTCCATTAGAAAGAATAACATCCTCAGGCCATACTCTTCGTTTGTATCACAAAGAACATTTTGCTTTTAAACAAACTAATTACTGTATCTATGATAGCAAGTTAGGATCATCGTAAGTGTCACAAGGAGGAAATTATCTTCCTTAAATATTGATGAATACCTTTTAAAAGTCCACATTACCTCTCCCATCCCTTGTACTGCGACCCAGCCCGGTTGGGAACTCCCTTCCTTTATCCACTTCAGATTCAAAGGCCTATATTCCTGTCTGTGACTATGGAAGGTAAAAATCAGACAAGCATCTGATACACTTGAAAACAAACCCCAAGAATAAACACGCCCAGTATTTCTATCACGACCCCTTCTGACACGCTTCTGTGGGCTCCTGCAAACCAGTGTCACGAAACTCACAGTGAAAATGACTGCTGCATCAACGACTCACACACAAAGGGCAGGTCCCTTCTGGGCAGTTTGGCATCGGTTTCCTTCCAGGTGGACACTTGCATTTTACATTTTATGGCGGCTTAGTTTTTTGTTTGTTTTTCGAAAGTGTCAAGGATCAGTTCTGTGGCACCATTTAACCACAGACTGGGAGCAACACATATCTGTGACATTTTAAAATGGAGCTGGTAACTGCGTGACATTGAAATGCTTGGTACACTTACAGTGTCTAGACTTCCTGTGTGTGCTCGGTTACCATTAGTGACACCGAGTGTACAGATCACCCTACTGCTATCTGCTGCTACAGAGCCATAAATGTGAAAAGCAATACTCTGAAATATTTTTGTTGGATTTTTTTTTTTTTTTTGCTCTAGCCTACTTAGCAGCACAGTTTAAGTAAACACAAAAACTGTGGTTGAGATGCTTGTCTTTCCAAAGATGTAAACATCAGTCCCAGTGACGTAAACTTGGCTGTATCGAACGAGACAGAAGGTCTGAGGCAGAAGGACTATCACACACTAGTAACAGAAGCTTGCAAGCAGTTGGAAGGTTTCTGTAATTTCTCAGCTTCATTTGTTGGGGGGTCCGTACTTGCTCGGAAGTTGAAGGCTGGGCCAGCTCCACCATGGGCCGGACTCAAAGCAGGATTCTGCCGTCGGTTACTTTCAACAATGCTGGAAGTGTTGGAAGCCAGGCTCTCTCGAGTACTAAAAGAGTAAAAAGGGTTTGTTTTGTTTTTAACATAAATAGTTATATACGGAGCACCAAAGGACGAGCCAATGATGTAGCTAACGGATTTCCTCTGTTGGTTCATAACATCCTATCAGTATACCATCTCGACCTGATTATTCACATACGTTCCTCCAACACGGGCTCCAGAAGCTCTCACAGACACCAACACCTTACCCTCAATGAAGAAAGAGTTTATGGACGGCTAAACGCACTTTGCAACGTTCCCCCCTCTCTTCACATTCATGGAAACTACTACAAAATTCTATGTGATAGATAGCTAATATATTAGTTTTAAAAACAGATACTCATAAATGTATATATGTAATGGCTTCATTTCAGCCTGGAAATTCATTGGCAAAGCTGTTCCTGAATAAGCTCAATAATCTTATTCCAATTATTCTGTTTTCATCCTTGATTAGCAGATTTTGACTCTGGCGGTCTTCAAGAATGCCCCTAGCTAATTTGCAGCACTCATGGAAATAACATTCTTTTGAAACACTTCATCCTCTGTTTTGAATTATAATACTTTAGTTAAAGTATATAGCAGATAAAGAACTTTAGCTTTTCTCCATTCATTTCCCCTGTTGGTAGAAAATAGTTTCTCTCCTTAAAGGATTCTTATGGACTAGAGGTGATTAGAAAGCTTTATTATCTCAATTTCTCTAAGCTAGAAATATCTGATTTTATTGTTCCAAGAGATTTAAAACATTTAACATTTCAAATGTACAGGACAATAGCAGAAATAAGATTACTTGGGCTGATTGAGGGAAACTGAATGAATTTCATGTTCAAGGTCCCCAAAATGGTAATAACTCATTTATTAGCTTACACAGAGATTGAAGAAGCCACACCCATGCTCAAAACATTCAGGGTTTATAAAGTATTCTATGAGAGTCAGTCCCCATAACCAATTTAAACCTGCTAAAGCCGGTCAATAGGTCAAAGGCAACCTTGCTTCCTCTCCTCCCATCCTAAGGTGAAACCTTGGGCAGCCCTTCCTAAGAGGGCATTTCACTCTGACTAAAGACAAGTGATCGTTTCTTGAAGGCAGAGGGTACCTCCAGAAGTAGGGCCCCTTTCCATCTGTAGAGACAGTCAATGCTCCCCTCTGTTTATGCGCACGCTACATATAGCATACCTAAAGAATCTCCAGAACGTCATCTCAAGAATGATGAAAACCGCTAGACTTTACTACTTACCTGCCTTACCACCTTCCCCAGGAAAACCCATCAGTGGCCTGCCAGGGCTACACGTGAGCATGAGGTGAGTGGACAGAGGAGGAAGGGCAATGCGATTTCGTGACGCACGCCTTCAGTTTCACTGGTAATCATGGTCTCACAGTACTTGACTTTCTCATCTCTAAAATGGGATAATTATGATTATTTACCTGCTCACAGAGTGACTGTAAAGAATAAACAAGCACAGATGGAGAATCTGTATTGCCTAGAGAACTGCAATTGTTTTCTCTATGTATCTGGTACACAGGGAATTGAGTGGCCACTGTAAGTTGGCTTCACATCTTTTCCATGAGAAAATGCATTTTAAGTTCCAAAGGACCCACTTTTAAATCAGCTTTTGAGGCATGGGATTAACATTTATTGAGTACTTGCTGTATGCCAGGTACTGTGCCAGGTACTGTAAACACATATTACAACAGACCATCTAAGTAGGGAGCTGTCTGGGCTGTAGGAGTCCTTGGCCACCTTGGACAGACAAATCCATAGTGATAAATATGCACAGTACCCCAGTTTCTCCTGTAACATGTATCTCATTATTGTTGTAATAATGAGTAAAGTCAGTGACGTTAATATCAAGGGCTCTGGATACGATGATGGAAAGGTTAACGGAGATGGGAATGTCAGCAGTAGAAATATTTCTCAAATTTAAAAGTTGTTACTTTATATTTTAAAAGCGAGCTAATGGTTTCAGGACTTTATTGATAGAAGAGCGAGCCAGCAGCTCAGCTGTCCATCCTTCCGCACACACGTGTTCCCTGGCCCACACTTCTGGGGCACATGCTCACCACGTGCTGCACAGCCCTCGCAGCCTCTGCCCCTGGGTCTGCACACTGGCTTTATCAGCCAGTTTGGGGCCTGAGGTTTGGAATGCAGGCTTTGCATAACAAGATTTTTCACTCTCTTCTTAACGTTAGGTCTTACAGAATAGTTCAAGCTCCTACCTCTTTCCCTTCTCAGTAACATTTAATCCTCTACAGAAGGGACTAAGGGATTTTGGAGATGTAGCTGAACATGCCTTCTGAGCCAACACTGAAACCTTGGAGTGCAAGGATCACTTTTTTGGTCTTTTGTTTTAGCTGGGTTGGTAGCTCAGTGAATATTTATGGTAAGATCTGAATAAATGGCCCGCATAAGATTTCCAGCTCACAGCAATGGAGAGGCACTGGCACGAGAGTGCTATCTGGCTTGAATGCTCCCCAGGCTGGAGAATAAAAGCCCCCTTCACAGACCATTCTCCTGCATCACAAAGGCAACTTATTTATTGAGATGTATAGAAAATAAGGAAACCCTGGTGGCGTAGTGGTTAAGTGCTACAGCTCCTAACCAAAGGGTCGGCAGTTTGAATCTGTCAGGTGCTCCTTGGAAACTCTATAGGGCAGCTCTACTCTGTCGTATAGGGTCGCTATGAGTCGGAATCGACTCTACGGCACTGGGTTTGTTTTTATAGAAAATAAGCTCATCACCTGGCTTCTAACTAACGGATACTACCATGAGAAAGGAGTAAAATTAGGGCTTGTTCTGTAGATTCTCCAGCTGCATAAAATTTACAGGTGATCTATATCTTTCTGTAGCAAAAAAATCCTACCTAATTAGGGGACAGAGGCTTGGCTGTCATGCAAAGCCTGCCTCCTGAGAATGATCTTACCTACTACCATGACAAGACATTTAACTTAACAGTATTAAGGAAATAAAAATAAACTCACTGCCACTTCAAGAAATAATTCCAATCATAAATTCTTTATCCAACACCCCAAATTTAGAGATAATAAAATATATTCCTTGGAGATACTGGTTCAACTCCTTCATGAATAGCTCTCCTGATTTACCAAAAACAGACAAAAAAAAACTTTCAATATTATGAGGTGGGTAGGTTTTTGAGTTAGAACCCATTCAACTACTCCCACCATCTTAGCAACAACCTCTGGGGTACTGCAGCTTTCCCCCAGTGGAAATCCATGGGCCCAGAGGGCAATGTGAAGGGCTTGAAACTGTGGTATTAGCATTAGGCAGGTGGAGTCTGTAATTAAGAAACAGGAGAACACAAAGGTACAGGTAAACTATACCCTTCATAAGTTAGGGTTCTGAAATGTAAGCATGCATTACAGATCTTCAGTTATACTCATCTGGTATCCACTACTAGGAATTGAAGAGGAAGGTAATATTAGAGCAGGGAAAGAGAAAAGATACAGAAAATAAATTAAGATTTGATTTAGGATAAAAATTCAGCCCAAAATTATTTCTTAGAAAAGTCACTAACAGGCCAGTAGCTTTCCAACTGAGTGCCATGGTTCCCTGAGGTCTCACAGGGCTCCTCGAGGGACAGGCAGAGGAGACCTGGTGCTCCTGGTCTCCCAGCCACTTTAATCAGTACCATCTCTGAGGTCTGTCTTAGACATCACACTTCCATACAAGCATTAACTTTGCAAAATGAAAAATATGGCCAAAAAAACAGTGCTGCTGATCAAGAACTAGTTCTCTAAGAAATAACAAAGGCCTGATATTGGACAACAGGAGCCCTGTTAACAGTTAGGCGATTGTCTGCTAACCAAAAGGTTGGTGGTTCAAACCCACCAGCTGCTCCATGGGGGACAGATCTGGCAATCTGCTTCTGTAAAGGTTACAGCCTTGGAAACCCTACGGGACAGTTCTACTCTGTCCTACAGGGTCACTATGAGTCAGAGTCGACTCGACCGTAATGGGTAATATTGGACAAACAGGATAGTGATTCCCAGTCCTGATTTTTGTGATTCTCTTTTCCAAAATTATCTAGAGACATAGTAAAATGATCGTGATAGAATCAATTTTAATTCTTAATAATTAAAAAATATATCAAATACACAGTTCTATTTGAGGAGTTGTTAAAATTATAAGTATTGTGAAGTTGGGAATCACAGCTGAAGAAAAATGTGAACAGTTATTTCTGCATCCCAGAGTCACCAATCTGGAGTAGAATTTAAAAGGAGAATTAGGTCCCAAGTTGCTCACTGAGGTGAAGAAAGAGTTAGGTAGAGAAGAGGAAGCGGCACAGACTCGTTTGCTTTCTTAAGCCCTGAACGACTTCAGTGCTTTGGACACGAACACTGGCCGTTACATACTCTCAGCTGTCAACCCTTTACTGAATTACCACCATCTTTTTTTACGCTTTGGAAGCCCTGGTGGCTTAGTGATTAGGAGTTCGGCTGCTAACCAAAAGGTCGGCAGTTCAGATCCACGAGGTGCTCCTTAGAAACCCTATGGGGCGGTTCTACTCTGTCCTATGAGGTCACTATCAGTAGAAATCGACTTAACGGCAATAGGTCTGGTTTTGGTCTTTTTTACCAAAAAGGAGTTCTGGGTGGTGAAAATGGTTAACGCACGTGGCTGTTAACCAATAGGTTAGAGGTCCACTCAAAGGCACCTCGGAAGAAAGGCCTGGCTAGTCTACTTCCAAAAAATCAGCCATTGAAAACCCTATGGGGCTCAGTTGTACTCTGACACACACGGGGTTGCCATGAATCGGCGTTGACTCAACAGGAATTATTTTTATTTTACTAAAAAGAAGGGACTTCAACTGGAGGGATTATAGCACTTAGGTGGATCGTATCAGTTCTGCAGCAGGAGAAGAAAAAGGGCACAGCCCCCTAGACTTTCTGTGAGGGAACAAGGTTCCATGTCTCCACAGACATGCAAGCAGTGAGAGGAAGGTACGCAAGAGGGCTGGCCACACCAAAAGCAGAGATTAAATTAGCAGCAAACTTCCAGACCCGCTGAAAAGGTTTTGAGATCTGTTATTGTATTCTGGCTAGAGGGACCACCACCCTAGAGTCAATCCATCTGCTTCCAGTCCCCTATCCGCCACTGACTACTACTCATTCTACTCAAAAAGTTACTATTTTTGAAGGACTTAAACACCCCTTTCCACACGAGCATGAAGTCCTGGGTGAGGTAAACGGTTATTGTGCTCAGCTGCTAACAGAGAGGTTGGTGGTTCGAGGCCACCCAGAGAAGCCTTAGAAGAAAGGACTGGTGATCTACGTCCAAAACACGACCCACTGAAGACCTGAGGGAGCACAGCTCTACTGTGACACACGGGGTGGCCGTGAGCTGGGGTCGGCTCCACAGAAACTGGTTTGGGGTTCACATGAGCATGGTGCCAATGGGAACGTGGGGCAGATACTGGGAAACAACTGGTCTTAGGACTGATGTGAGTGTGAGGGAAGGAGCCAACCCACCAGTCCAGATTGGTGATCTCTACAGCTGCAGAAACATTTTTTTCAATTCCTGAAAAAGAAGTCAGAAACAGGTTGTTAACAACGCAGCTTGCACAGTGTGTAACCCTCACTCGCAGCACTGAGGCTGTGATGCCTGGACCTTCCCTGGTGATCTTTCTAGGCCTGGCCTAGTGTGTGTGTGTGTGTGTGCGCGCGCGCGCGTCGGGGGGGAGCATGCAGAGACCTGGCCCTGTGTATGTGTGTCTGGTGTGTGTGGGCGCGCAGAAGCCCGGCCCTGTGTGTGTGTGTAGGCATGCAGAGGCCCGGCCCTGTGCGTGTGTGGGGGGGGCATGCAGAGGCCTGGCCCTGCGTGTGTGGGGGGGGGGGCATGCAGAGGCCTGGCCCTGTGTGTGTGTGGGGGCGGGGGGGCGTGCGCAGAGGCCCCGCCCCGTGCGTGTGTATGTGTGTGCATGGGCATGCAGAGGCCCAGTCCTGTGTGTGCGTGGTGCGTGTGGGTGAGCAGAGGCCCAGCCCTGTGTGTGTATGGTGTGTGTGGGTGCGCAGAGGCCCGGCCCTGTGTGTGCGTGTGGGCCCACAAGGGCCCAGCCTTATGTATGTGTGTGTGTGTGTACGTGTCTGGGCATGCAGAGGCCTGGCCCTATGTGTATGTGTGTATGTGTGGGCGTGCAGAGGCCCAGACCTATATAGGTGTTTTGGTGCACAGAGGCCTGGCCCTATATGTGTGTATGGGCACTCAGAGGCTCAGCCCTGTGTGTGTGTGGCCATGGAAAGGCCTGGCCCTGTGCGTCTGTGTGTGCAGGTGCACAGAGGCCCAGCCCTTTGTGTGTGTGTGTGTCTGTGTGTGTGGGCACTCAGAGGCTCATCCCTGTATGTGTGTGTGTGGGTGTGCAGAGGCCCGGCCGTGTGTGTGTGTGGGCGTGCAGAGGCTCATCCCTGTGTGTGTGGGGGGGTGTGCAGAGGCTCATCCCCGTGTGTGTGGGCGTGCAGAGGCCTGGCCCTGTGTGTGTGTGCGTGTGTGTGCACGCGCGCAGAGGCTCATCCCTGTGTGTGTGTGGCAAGGGCGTGCAGAGGCCCGGCCGTGTGTGTGTGCGTGTCTGTGTGCGTGTCTGTGTGTGTGGGCACTCAGAGGCCCAGCTGTGCATGTGTGTGTGTGCAGAGGCTCATCCCTGTATGTGTGTGTGTGGGTGCACAGAGGCCTGGCCGTGTGCGCACGCGTGTGTGTGGGCACAGAGGCTCATCCCTGTGTGTGTGTGGGGGGCGCGCATAGGCTCATCCCTGTGTGTGCGTGTGTGCGTGGGCGCGCAGAGGCCCGGCCGTGTGTGTGTGTGTGGGTGTGCAGAGGCTCATCCCTGTGTGTGTGTGGGCGCGCAGAGGCCTGGCTGTGTGTGTGCGCACGCGTGCAAAGGCTCATCCCTGTGTGTGTGTCCTGTGTGTGTGGGGGGGCGCGCATAGGCTCATCCCTGTGTGTGCGTGGGCGCACAGAGGCCTGGCCGTGTGTGTGTGTGGGTGTGCACAGGTTCATCCCTGTGTGTGTGTGGGCGCGCAGAGGCCTGGCCGTGTGTGTGCGCACGCGTGCAAAGGCTCATCCCTGTGTGTGTGTCCTGTGTGTGGGGGGGGGCGCGCAGAGGCTCATCCTGTGTGTGTGTGTGGGGGGGCGCGCAGAGGCCCGGCCGTGTGTGTGTGTGGGTGTGCACAGGCTCATCCCTGTGTGTGTGTGGGCGCGCAGAGGCCTGGCTGTGTGTGTGCACACGCGTGCAAAGGCTCATCCCTGTGTGTGTGCCCTGTGTGTGGGGGGGGGCGCGCAGAGGCTCATCCTGTGTGTGTGTGGGGGGGGCGCGCAGAGGCCCGGCCGTGTGTGTGTGTGGGTGTGCACAGGCTCATCCCTGTGTGTGTGTGGGCGCGCAGAGGCCTGGCTGTGTGTGTGCGCACGCGTGCAAAGGCTCATCCCTGTGTGTGTGTCCTGTGTGTGTGGGGGGGGCGCGCAGAGGCTCATCCTGTGTGTGTGGGGGGGCGTGCAGAGGCCCGGCCCAGTGTGTGGGCTGCAGAGACAGGTCCCTACCGTGGGGAGTTGAACCCGCTGTCCACAGTGATGCTGCTGCTGTCCATGCTGTCCAGCCGTGCTGAGTGAGTGGCTCTCTGGCTGCTGCTGCTGTCGGTTTCTTTCGGGGCCAGGAGGGTGAGGTTTTTCTCAAATTTCCTCTGCAAGTCCCTTTCCTTCTCCCGTTCCAGGAGCCACTGCATGGTGCCCACGTCATCTCTGTTCTTCTCCTCCTCGGTGTTTTTGTTTGCCCCATCCTCAGAGTCGTCGTCATCAGAGACATTGTAGTAGTCAAAAGAGGCTTCCTGGTTGCCTGCTGACTCCTGCTGGCGCTGGGAGGCCGGCAGGGCCTGTGCGGCTGAGGGCCCCAGGGACGGCTCGGGTTTCTCACATCGGCCTGGCAGTGTGTCAGCAGGTGTCTTCGGGTGAGATTTGAGGAGGGACAGGCTGGATTTGTGATAGCTGTTTACAGAAAGGGTGCTGTGAAGAGGTTTGAACAGTGTGTCTTTGCTGAATATCTCTTTCCTCTTGTCCAGGCTGCTGAGCTCCGCACTGTGGTGCTGGATGAGGCGCCCATTGGCAATCCCTTCAGCCACTGAGCCTGAAGCTGCTGGGCCTCCACCTGGCCCCTTTGGTGACTCCTCCTTGTGCCCCACAGGCTCCCTAGAGGAATGGGGGGCCTGCCGATCAGACAGAGGCAGCTTCTTCACCCCTTCCGCCAGGGTCAGTGTGTCATGGTCTTCCTTATTCTTCCCCAGGGGTGATGGTGCCGTGAGCACGGTCTCGCTTGAGGTGTTGCACTGGAAATAGTCGTCTGTGGCCGCCTTTGTCGGACAAGAGTTGAGTTCACCATAGGATGGAAAACTCTCTAGTGGTTTGCCTTGCTCCAAAAGGCTACAAGCACTGGAAGGTTCCTTGCTGCCACTGACTATTTCTGGAATACACACCTCTTTATAGCTTGTGGATGGAAGGTGAGCCCTTTGATGAGTGGCAGTCTGTGCAGGCCTTAAGGTACTGTCGTCAGCGTAGGATTGGCTGGGCATTTGGTTGTCTTGGCTGCAGCCTTCAGCCGCGTCTTCAGGTGTCCCCAGAGGGCCTTTGGAGTTCTCCATTGATCTGGACCTCTCCTTGGCTTTGCTGGATCTCTCATTCCTGGACCTTCGATCCTGGGTATGGCTGTGGCTTCGATGTACTTTAGAGTGGGAGCTTCCCCTGGAAGGTTCAGGAAAAGGCATCTCAGTCCTCCTTTTGGCCAGTTCACCGGATACATCCCATTCTGGCGTCATGGGAAAATGGGACTCAATCATGTTTGTGCTGCTGTGCATGATAAAGTTATCTCCTTTGTGTTCAATGACGAAGCAGCCCTCCCTGGGCGCCCTGGCAAGAGGGTCACAAAACTCATACTCTCTTTCTCCTGGGATATCCAGACGAGAGCCATCTGAAGGGTCTCCTTTAGACACGCGTGTCTTGCTGTGTGACCGAGATTTTCCGTGGGACTTCCGATGAGTCCTACTCTTTTTACTTCGCCCGCTGTGGTGGGCAGAGGACCCAGCTTTACTCCTGTGTGCTTTTTCTTCTTCAAGTTTCTTCATTAGTGCAGTGTGCCTCATGACATTCTCCACAGTCAAGTCTGGGTTAATGCGCCTGATAATCTCCATTTCCACCTCCCTCGGGATGGTCGTCGGCATGTCCTCATCTCTTAAGGGCCACTCTTCAGGAGGAAACTGGGCAGAAAAATTGGCCAGCTGTTTGGTCTTGTCCTTTTTAAAACTTAGCCGGAATAACTTCAAGCCAAATTTCTTTGACTGTTTTTCGGTATCTTTAGGCTTTGAGAGAGTTTCTGTCTTGTAAGAAAAATTTACAGTACTTTTGCTCTTTTCAGTGGGTGGCACCTGACATAGCGAAGGAGGGCAGTAGGGGTCTTTGCAGTCCTTGGCGGGCTTCCTCTGCAGAGTGGACGCCTGCATGCTGTGCATGTCTTCTCTACAGCAATGGCAAGAGTCGCAGTGGTTTCTGGGCAAGGTTCTTTCCCTGACACAGCCTGAGGCAGAGGGCGTTAGGGTTCCGGCTTGTGGAGAGGTACACTGAGACCTGTCAGGTATCCTCTCATCCAAATGGTACCATTTACTGTTAGTTCTTATGAGGGAAGGAGTTATGAAATACGTCTGTGGGGTCACAATGAAATAGCCATCTGGAGTTGGGTAGATTTTCCTCTCCCGTACCAGCGTGTTCAGGGTGTGCCGTAGGATTTCTTGGCTTGGAGTTGGAACACCTAAAACACGCAAAACAAAAACACTCGTGAAAATGAACAGGCAACACGTGACTGATTCGTGACTTTCAGAATCCTATTGATTTTGTCAAGCTTCAAAGTCTTACCACATGGCAACTGAGCAGGATTCAAATAAAGATGTTCATTACGTTTAGCGTGAATTTTTGTTTTCTCTGATAGACCTTACGACTATTACTACCTACAGAATGAGAAAATACTAAAAAGTCAGGAAAAAGAGAAACTCAAGTTAGACGGAGTTAAAGTGCCACTCTTGTTACAAAGCCTTTATTGACTTGAATCATGAAATACGCAATTTTTTAAGTGAGGGAAAAATGAGAAATAGTATAAGCATTCTAATATATAAACTGATGGAAAAGGCTTTCTCAGTAAAAGCAACTAGTAGGGCTAAATAGTTACCTTAGTATTGAAAATCAAATCTTACTTATGTGCTGGCCATCATATTAGAACTATTCTGTAACACTTCATTTTTTAAGATTAAGTTTACTTAATAAACTGAATTTTATAAATTACATAAACAGGCTAGCCGACTTGACCACTGCTTACGATGCACCCTCCGATTTCAAAATTACCCCCTTCAGTTTTGAAAGTGGATACTGCACTGGAGAGCTTCAGGTGTGAACTTGGCATAAGTCAGCAGGATGGAGGTGGTTTCTCGAATTTGCAACCAGACAGCCCTAAGGAATACACTGGTGAAAGCTTAGACACTCTGTATCTCTCTAACCACTGAGTCTTAAAAAAAAAAAAAAAAAAATTGCTGTCTTAGAGTAGATTCTGACTCCTAGTGACCCTACAGGACAGAGTAGAACTGCCCCCCAGAGTCCAAAGTACCATATTGTATAAAATAGAAACTCCAGAAGAAAATCATAGATGCTTCTTCGTACAATGCAGTTTCAAAATGTTCAGTATAAAGTCCTCCAGGGTATAGTCCATTTACTTTGTTTCTTGGTTATTCCCCACTCCTATGCCAGGTACATAAGGTACATAAAGTACATAGAGGGTGATAAATAACACTTAGGAGAAGGACCTGAAGGATAGAATTTGCAAACAGCCGAGGTTGAATCATACAAAATTGCCAACTGTGTATGACCCACAAAATGACAATTTTATGTGGTTCAACGTAATGTGGTTACGGCAGTGTAATAGGGAGACGGAGAAATTGGGCTTTGGGGCCAGACCACCTGGATTCAAATCCCAGCTCCCTCACTGTTAGCTCTGAGCCTCTATACACTGTCATCAAGTGTGGATAACAGTAGTACCTACCTTCATGGACCTCTGAGTGTAATGTGTGTAGAACAGTGCCAGACACATAGTGAGTCCTCAATAAATCTTACCTATTAATAGTCTCAATTCTGGGTCAGGGTCGATGGAAACCCAGATCACCTTCACACAACACTATGTAGCAACCTAAAACAGCTGGGTAAGCTGAGCAGTTTAGGCTCCCCCAACCCCTCCAAAACTTCCAAAGATTTAATAATCTTAATAATAATGGGGTATGAAGGTATTAGAAATGGCTTAGAGTTCTCAAGGAGAGAGAATCCACAAATATGAAGTAACACAGGCACAGAAGGTTTCCTCAGAGACTGAAGTAGAGAAGATGACACTGTTTATGGATAATGTACAGTCCCTGGGTGGTGCAAACAGTTAACACATTTGGTTACTAATCTAAAAGTTGGAGGTTCAAGTCCACCCAGGGGTGTCTTGGAAGAAAGGCCTGGCGATCTACTTCTGAAACCTGAGCCACTGAAAACCCTGTGGAGCGCAGCTCTGCTCTGACGCACGTGGAGGCACCACAGCGGGACGAACTCGGGAGCAGCTAGTGGTGGTGGACAGTGTGCTGTTTGATATAATTCCTAAATTTTTGAATTGCATGACTTCCTTTTAGGGTAGTCCTCTAACTCTTCATAAAATACACTGGTTTTAACATAAACAAATTCAATGCTAGTAGAATATATATTTAATAACAAAATTTATTTATTTTATCATATTTTCATCACAAAATAGAAATGAATTTCAATTAAATTTGTGATATAACCCAGGCTATAAATATGCAAGCCTTGAGGGCCATAATAAAACATAAAATGCTTGCACATAAGATAAACAACATCAAAGGGCATCTACGCTTTGGAACAAGTACAGCCAGAGTGCTCCTAAGAGGCAAGGATGGTGAGACTGTGTCTCACATACTTTGGACATGTTATCAGAAAGGATCAGTCCCTGGAGAAGGATATCATGCTTGGTAAAGTAGAGGGTCCGTGAAAAAGAGGAAGACCCTCAGTGAGATGGACTCATACAGTGGCTGTAACAATGGGCTCACGCGTAACAACGACTGTGAGGATGGCACAGGACTGGGCAGCGTTTCATTCTGTTGTGTACAGGGTTGCTATGAGAACCAACTCAATCGCACCTAACAACAACAACACACCATATTAACAGGCAGAGCCTCTATGCTGAACACTAAAGAAGGCACCATTCACACAGAATACAACTTCTGAGATGAGGATTCACTATTCACAGTGTAGTCTTGGAGATGATTCCCACTGGAGTTATGCAGCACAGCAACCAAGATTACAAATCCGTATTTTAAATGGACTGTATCTTAAACAGAGGCATCCCATCAGTAAAACTGTAACAGAACGAAGTTTTACCCAAAACGGTAAGGTTCACTTATCAGAATTCTTGGTAGACTGGTTTATTATGGCTGTTAATAAAGGAAATCTGAGGCTCAATGCATAGAAATAGCTATTTTGATAAAACAAAAATATAACTGTATTATAAAATTTGCTAACCTTAGGCCTTTCAAATGATGATCATAGAAAACTTATGAAACTATACAGAATCGTGACTCAAATGTAATTATTTTTAAATGCCGTTAAGAACGAGCTCTCTGGTTGTTCCCAAACCAAGGGATAAAAAAGAGTTTACATAGAAAATTTTCATCTAAACTTATTATGTCTTGGATTTTCAGGTATATCAATCAAATAACGTTTAACTTGAAAAATGAAATAAAAACATTCTTTGCTCCATGACCAACCCAATTTAAATACTTCTACCTGTGAGTTTTCAAAGATATAACTGAAAATCACAGACATTTATAATTATTATTTTATTATTTTTATTGTTGTTGCGTACTGTCGAGTCAATTCGGATTCATAGTGACCCTGCAGGTATAGGACAGAGTAGAACTTCCCCGTAGGGTTTCCTAGCTGTAACCTTTATGGAAGCAGACTGCCACATCTTTTACCCATGGAGCAGTTGGTGGTTTTGAGCTGTTGACTTTTTGACTGGGCCACCAACAAAATTCTTTATTTTATTATTAGGTCCTAGTACAGTGACTGATGTTTTTAACTGTGAAATCCAGGGTTCCAGAAGAAATCTGTACGGTTGGTCTGAAGAAGTACAAGTGTGATGGATATGTTTAATTTTGTAATTCCATCCAGCATCACAGGGTATGATGCTGGAAGCTATGCTACTGGTATTTCAAATACCAGCAGGATCACTCTTGGTGGACAGGTTTCTTCAGAACTTTTAGACTAAGACAGACAAGAAAGAAGGACCCAGCAGTCTACTTCTGAAAAAACTGGAGAGTGAAAACCTTATGAATAGCAGCAGAACATTGTCTGATATAGTGTCAGAAGATGAGCCCCTCAGGTTGGAATGTGAAGGTTGGAAGGCTACCTCTTCTAAGTAGAGGTGACGTTAATGATGTGGATGGAGTAAATCTTTCAAGGCCTTCATCTGCTGACAGGACAAGACTCAAAATGAGAAGAAACAGCTGCAAACGTTCATTAGTAATCAGAAGTGAAATGTACAAAGTATGAATCTAGGAAAATAGGAAACTGTCAAAAATGAAATGGAACTCATAAAGATCAATGTCCTAGGCATTAGTGAGCTGAAATGTACTGGTATTGGCCATTCTGCATCAGACGATCATATGGTCTACTGTGTCAGGAATGACAAATTGAAGAGGAATGGCATCATATTCATCATAAAAAGAAGCTTTTGAGATCTATCATGAAGTAGAATGCTGTCAGTGACAGGATACTATCCATAAGCCTACAAGGAGAAGCACTTAATAGGATTATTATTCAAATATATGCACCAACCACTAACATCAAGGATGAAAAAACTGAAGATTTTTACCAACTTATGCAGTCCGAAATTGATGAAATATGCAATCAAGATGCATTGATAACTACTGGTGATTGGAATGAGAATGCTGGAAAGAGAAAAAGAATCAATAGCTGGAAAATATGGCACTGGTGACAGAAACAATGCCAGGGATGGCATAACAGAATTTTGCAAGACAAACAACCTAGTCATTGAAATACCTTTTTTCAAAAACATGAACAAAGACTTTATACATGAACCTCACCAGATGGACTACATCCATGGAAAGAGATGATGGAGAAGCTCAATATCATCAGTTAGAAGGAAGTCAGACGCTGACTGTAGAACAGATCATCAATTGTTCATATGCAAGTTCAAGATGAAGCTGAAGAAAATTAAAACAACTCCATGAGAGCCAAAGTACAACCTTGAGCATATCCCACCTGAATTTAGATATCATCTTAAGAACAGATTTGACATACTGAACACCAATAACCGAAGATGAGATGAGTTGTGAGATACAATCAAGGAAATCATATATGAAGAAAGCAAAAGGTCATCAAAAAGACAGGAAAGAAAGAAAAGACCAAAATGGATGTCAGAAGAGGCTCTGAAACTTGCTCTTGAACGAGAGTACCTAAAGCAAAAGGAAGAAATAATGAAGTAAAAGAGCTGAATAGAAGGTTTCAAAGGGCAACTTGAGATGACAAAGTAAAGTATTATAATGAAATGTGCACAGACTTGGAGATAGAAAACTGAAAGGGAAAAACATGCTCGGCATTTCTCAAGCTGAAAGAACTGAAGAAAAAATTCAAGCCTCAAGTTGCAATACTGAAGTATTCTTGGGCAAAACACTGAATGACACTGGAAGCATTAAAAGAAGCTGGACAATTAAAAAAAAAAAAGAAGATGGAATCCCCAGCCGTGGACAAACCTCACCTCCCACAGAACTTCCAAACAACATTTTCATGGCCCTAGAGATCAAAATTCAAGCCTCGAGTTACAATATTGAAGGATTCTACAGAAAAAATATTAAGTGATGCAGGAAACAACAAAAGAAGATGGAGGGAATACAGAGTCACTGTACCAAAAAGAATTGGTTGACATTCAGCCATTTCAAGAGGTAGCATATGATCAAGAACTGATGGTACTGAAGGAAGAAGTCCAAGCTGCACTGAAGGCACTGGGAAAAAAACAAGGCTCCAGGAATTGACAGAATACCAACTGAAATGTTTTAACAAACAGATGCAGCACTGGAAGCACTTGCTTGTCTATGCCAAGAAATCTGGCACACAGCTACCTGGTGAACCAACTGGAAGAGATTGATATTTGTGCCCATTCCAAAGAAAGGTGATCCAACAGAATGTGGAAATATGGAAAAATATCACATGGAAGTAAAATTTTGTTGAAGATCATTCAAAACCCGTTGCAGCAGTACATCCACAGGGAATTTTCAGAAATTCAAGAGGATGTGAAATGAGGGATATTATTGCTAATGTCAGATGGATCCTGGCTGAAAGCAGAGAATACCAAAAAGATATTTACATGCATTTTATTGACAATGCTAAGGCATTCGACTGCATGGATCATCACAAATTATGGATAACATTTCGAAGAATAGGAATTCCAGAACACTTAATTGTATGCATGTGGAACCTGTACATAGACTAAGAAGCAGTCATTTAAACAAAACAAAGGGATATTGTGTGGTTTAAAATTAAGAAAGTGTGCATCAGGGTTGTACCTTTCATCATACTTACACAGTCTGTACACTGAGCAAATAATCCAAGAAGCTGGACTATATGAAGCAGAACGCACCTTCAGAATTGGAGGAAGAGTAACAGCTTGAGATATGCAGATGATACAACCTTGCTTGGTTAAAGTGAAGAGAATTTGAAATACTTACTGATGAGGATCAAAGACTACAGCCTTCACAAAGAATTGAACCTCAATATAAAGAAAACAAAATTCCTCACGACTGGACCAATAGGCAATGCCATGATAACAGAGAAAAGGCTGAGGTTGTCAAGGATTTCATTTTACTTGGAGGCACAATCAACACCCATGGGAAGCAACACTCAAGAAATCAAATAAAGTATCGCACTGGGCAAATCTGCTGCAAAAGACCTCTCTAAAGTTTAACAAGCAAAGATGTCACTTTGAGGACTTAGGTTTGCCTGACATAAGCCATGATATTTTCAATTGCCTCATATGCATGTGAAAGCTGGACAGCAAATAAAGAAGACCAAAGAAGAACTGATGTACTTGAAATATGGTGTTGGCAAAGAATATTGACTATACCATGGACTGCCAGAAGAATGAACAAGTCTGCCTTGAGAGAAGTACAGACTAGAATGCGCCTTAGAAGGGAACATGGTAAGACTTCGTCTTATGTACTTTGGACATGTCATCAGGAGGTACCAGTCCCTGAAAAAGAACACCATGCTCGGTAAAGTAAGGGGTCAGGAAAAGAAAGAAAAACCCTCAACAAAATGGGTTGACACAGTGTCTGCAACAACGGGCTCAAACACGGCAATGACTTTTAGGATGGTGCAGGACCGGGCACTGTTTCCTTCTATCATACATGGGGTCACAATGAATCGGAGCTGACTTGATGGCAGATAACAACAACAGCAATTCCATTACCACCAAATTCTGCTCCCAAAGTTCATCATGAATACGAATTTTGAGGACTTAATGGAAAAAGGTAAGTTTTACATCCTAAGAGGACTGAAACCTGACCTCTCCTTTCTCACAACTTTACATCTTCCAAAGCAAAAATAAATATTTAAAAATTCTGCATGATAATGTGATGTTACTTAGACTTAGACACTGCTGTGATTCTTCAATACTGGCAAATTTTCAAAAACAGAGAGCAAATGTACATATTGCTTATGTTAAACATTTTAGATTGAATATTTTTAGTGGATTTCTTTAGATTATTTCTTCTTGTTTGTGAAAAACACTAACTGAGGATGAATTCAGTCAAGCCCTATGTAAGGGTAAGATTTGGAGATAGGATACAGTTTATATAATGTTATCACTCTCAAGCCAAGTGTAAAGTCCACTTCAACCCCATAAGCAACCTTGTAGGATGAGCACTATTTCCCTGAGGGTCAGCTTTCTCCCTAGGAAAATCCAACTGTAATAAATTCAAAAGTACTAGCCCAATTTAAATTACCATTCATTCTGGACAAATGGATAAACAGTTACTTAGAAAGTTGGTAAGCAAATATATACTGTTTTCAAGTCTTTTGAAAATATTCTTGTTTCTAACATTCTGCATCCCACCTTGGAGAGAGGCATCTGGGTCTTAAACGCTAGCAAGCGGCCATCTAAGATGCATCAATCGGTCTCAACCCACCTGGATCAAAGGAGAATGAAGAACACCAGGGACACAAGGTAATTACGAGCACAAGAGACAGAAAGGGCCACATAAACCAGAGACTACATTAGCTTGAGACCAGAAGAACTAGATGGTGCCCGGCTACAACCGATGACTGCCCTGACAGGGACCACAACAGAGAATCCCTGAGGGAGCAGGAGAGCAGTGGGATGCAGACCCCAAATTCTCATAAAAGGACCAGGCTTAGTGGTCTGACTGAGACTAGAAGGACGCTGATGGTCATGGCCCCCAAACCTTCTGTTGGCCCAGGACAGGAACCATTCCCAAAGCCAACTCTTCAGACAGGGATTGGACTGGACAATGGGTTGGAGAGGGATGCTGGTGAGGAGTGAGCTTCTTGGATCAGTTTGACCCTTGAGACTATGTTGGCATCTCCTCCCTGGAGGGGAGATGAGAGGGTAGAGGGGGTTAGAAGCTGGTGAAATCGACATGAAAAAAGAGAGTAGAGGGAGGGAGTGGGCTGTCTCATTGGGGGAGAGCAATTGGGAGTATGTAGCAAGGTATATATAAGTTTTTGTATAAAAGACTGACTTGATTTGTAAACTTTCACTAAAAAAAAAAAGCACAATAAAAATTAAGAAAAAATTCTTGTTTCTGTAATACAAACTAATACATGAGTTGTTAAGTTGGTTTTGATATGTTAAACATATATAAAAAGGTAATGAAAAGGTTTAAGTCTCAGTATACCAGACATTTTTAGTGGAAGACTTTTCACTAAAAACTGTCTTTAGAATATGAATGTCCAAACGAGGGATAACCCGTTAAACGGATAGAGGGTATTATTTTTATTTAAAACACGTGCATTAAATATAAAATTTCAAAGAGTTTAATAATATTCAGTCAGACTTCAAAACTTTATTTTCAAGTAGTATAGAGAAAATGTAAGTACCTTCTTCTTATTAAGAAAAAAAAATCCAAAATATAAACATATTCAAACACCTCCAGGGCTTTGGTATTGTCATTTAAAATGTCTAGGAAATACATTTTTCAAAGGGAATTTAAACAATATTAATTTTTCTAAACTATACTGCTCTGATGTATCTTAATAGCAAAAGAAAGGCAGAAAAACAAAGGAAGGAAAGAAAGCAGACAGGGATATTGAAAGGAAGGAAAGTAGGAAGGAGGGAGATACAAAGTAACTAAAGGGCAGAGACAGAAAAGAAGTAGGAAGGAGGGAGATACAAAGTAACTAAAGGAGGGGGAGACAGAAAAGAAGAAGGAAGGAGGGAGATACAAAGTAACTAAAGGAGGGGGAGACAGAAAAGAAGAAGGAAGGAGGGAGATACAAAGTAACTAAAGAAGGAGAGAGGGAGACAGGAAGGAAAGAAGGAAGGAGGGAGATTAGGAAGGGGATACAAAGAAGAGAAGAAAGAGATACAAAGAAAGGTAACAGGGAGACAGGGAGATACAAAAGAAGGAAAGAAGCAGAGAGGGAAAATCTCATATGTTTATGAAATACTAGTTTAAGGTCTCGAGTGACTTAAAAATGTTTTAAATTATTAGCACTATGCCCTAGACAGGAGTCACTGGGTGGTGCATGGTGAACATGCTGAGCTACTGCCCAAAAGGTTGGCGGTTTGAGTCCACTCAGAGGTGCCTTATAAGAAAGACCTGGTGATCTACTTGCAAACAATTAGCTATTGAAAACCCTGTGAAGCACAGTTCTGCTCTGACACACACGGTCACCATGAGGTGGGATGAGCTTGACAGCGACTGGATACTAGTCATGCCCTAGACCAGGGCTTATCAAACTTCTTCAGTAAAGGGCCAGATAGTAAATATTTCAGGCTTTGTGAGACAGATAATCACTGTTGCAACTACTCAAGTCTGCCATTGTAGTACAAAATTTGCCAAAGACAACAGAACAATTAGGTGTGGCTCTGTCCCCCCAAAATTTTACTTACAGAAACAGGTGTTGTTGTTATGTGCCATTGAGTTGATTCAGACTTATAAGTAACCCTATGTACAACAGAAGGCAACACTGTGCCATCCTCACAATCATTGTTATGTTTGAGCCCATCGTTGCAGCCACTGTGTCAACCCATTTCATCGAGGGTCTTCCTCTTTTTTTGCTGACTCTCTACTTTGCCAAGCATGATGTCCTTCTCCAGGACTGGTCCTTCCTGATAACATTCCCAAAGTACATGAAACAAAACCTCACTATCCTCACTTCCAAGGAGCACTCTCGCTGTATTTCTTCCAAAACAGATTTGTTCATTCTTCTGGCAGTCCATGGTATGTTCAATATTCTTCACAAACACCATAATTCAAAGGCATCAACGCTTCTTTAGTCTTCCTTATTCACTGACCAGCTTTCACATGCATGTGAGGTGACTGAAAATATCAATGCTTGGGTCAGGCGAACCTTAGTCCCCAAAGTGACATCTTTCTTTTGATCACTTTAAAAAGCTCTTTTGCAGCAGATGTGTCCAATGTAATACATTGTTTGATTTCCTGACTGCTGCTTCCATGGGTGTTGATTTTGGATCCAAGCAAAATGAAATCCTTGACAACTTCAATCTTTTCTCCATTTATCACGATGCTGCTTATTGATTCACTTGTAAAGATTTTTGTCTTCTTTATGTTGAGGTGTAATCCATACTGAAGGCTATAATCCTTGATCTTCATCATAAGTGCTTCAAGTCCTCTTCGCTTTCAGCAAGTAAGGTTGTTGCGCCGTTCTTCTTTATATAGTTCACGTCTCTGTTTATTTGTCAGCATACAGACTGAGGAAGTATGACGAAAAGATACAATCCCGATGCACACATTTCTTGAGTTTAAACTCTGCAGTATTCCCTTGCTCTGTTCAAACGACTGCCTCTTGGTCTACGTACAGGTTCCACATGAGCACAATTAAGTGTTCTGGAATTCCCATTCTTTGCTATGTTATCCATAATTTGTTATGATTTACACAGTTGAATGCCTTTGCATAGTCAATAAAACACATGTAAATACCTTTCTGATATTCTCTGCTTTCAGCCAAGATCCATCTGACATCAGCAATGATATCCCTCGTTCCATGTCCTCTTCTGAATCTGGCTTGAATTCCTAGCAGTTTCCTGTCAATGTACTGCTGCAACCACTTTTGAATGATCTTGAGCAAAATTTTACTTCCAAGTGATATTAATGACATTGTTTGATAATTTCCACATTCTGTTGGATCACCTTTCTTTTGGAATGGGCACAGACATGGATCTCTTCCAGTCAGTTGTCCAGGACACTGTCTTCCAAATTCTTGGCATAGGATTAGTGAACACTTCCAGCGCTGCATCCCTTTGTTGAAACATCTGAATTGGTATTCCGTCCATTCCTGCAGCCTGGTTTTCGCCAATGCCTTCACTGCAGCTTGGACTTCTCCCTTTGGTACCATTAGTTCTTGATCATATGCTACATCCTGAAATGGCTGAAAATCAACCAACTTTTTTTAGTACAGTGGCTCTGTGTGTTCTTTCCAACTAATTTTGATGCTTCCTTCGTCATTCAAGTCATTCAATATTTTCCCCACGGAATCCTTCAAAACTGCAACTCGAGGCTTGAATTCTTTCTTCAGTTCTCTCAGCTTGAAAGGTGCTGAGAGTGTTCTTCTCTTTTGGTTTTCTAACTCCAGGTCTTTGCACATTTCATTAAAATATTTACTTTGTTTCCTTGAGTTGTACTTTGAAATCTTCTCTTCAGCACATTTACTTCATAATTTCTTCCTTTTCTTTAACTACTTGATGTTCAGGAGCAAGTTGCAGAGCCTCTTCTTTTTTTGGCTTTGGGTTTTTTTTTTTTAATTGTGCTTTAAGTGAAAGTTCACAAATCAAGTCAGTCTCTCACACAAAAACTTATATACACCTTGCTACACACTCCCAATTGCTCTCCTCCTAATGAGACAGCCCACTCTCTCCCTTCACTCTCTCTTTTCGTGTCCATTTTACCAGCTTCTAACCCCCTCTACCCTCTCATCTCCCCTCTAGGGAGGAGATGCCAACATAGTCTCAAGTGTTCACCTGCTTCAAGAAGTTCACTCCTCACCAGCATCCCTCTCCATTCTATTGTCCAGTCCAATCCCTGTCTGAAGAGTTGGCTTTGGGAATGGTTCCTGTCCTGGGCCAATAGAAGGTTTGGGGGCCATGACCATCGGGGTCCTTCTAGTCTCAGTCAGACCACTAAGTCTGGTCTTTTTATGAGAATTTGGAGTCTGCATCCCACTGCTCTCCTGCTCCCTCAGGCGTTGTACCCAAGGCACCATCTAGCTCTTCTGGTCTAAGGCTGATGTAGTCTCTGGTTTATGTGGCCTTTTCTATCTCTTGGGCTCGTAATTACCTTGTGTCCTTGGTGTTCTTCATTCTCCTTTGATCCAGGTGGGTTGAGACCAATTGATGCATCTTAGATGGCTGCTTGCTAGAATTTAAGACCCCAGACTCCTCTCTCCAAGGTAGGATGCAGAATGTTTTCTTAATAGGTTTTATTATGCCAATTCACTTAGATGTCCCCTGAAACCATGGTCCCCAAACCCCTGCCTCTATTATGCTGGCCTTCGAAGCATTCGGCTTATTCTGGAAACTTCTCTGCTTTTCGTTTAGTCCAGTTGTGCTGACCTCACCTGTATCGTATGTTGTCTTTCTTGTCACCTAAAGCAGTTCGTATCTACTAATTAGTGAATACTTCTTTCCCACCTTCCCTCCCCCCTCTCGTAACCATCAAAAATTTTCTTCTGTGTTTAAACTATTTCTGGAGTTCTTATAATAGTGGTCTCATAGAATATTTGTCTTTTCACAACTGACTAATTTCACTCAGCATAATGCCTTCCAGATTCCTCCATGTTATGAAATGTTTCACAGATTCATCACTGTTCGTTATCGATGTGTAGTATTACATTGTGTGAATATACCATAATTTATTTATCCATTCATCTGTTGATGGGCACCTTGGCTGCTTCCACCTTTTTGCTATTGTAAATAGGGCTGCAATGAACACAGGTGTGCATATATCTGTTCGTGTAAAGGCTCTTATTTCTCTAGGATATATTCCAAGGAGTGGGATTGCTGGATCGCATGGTAGTTCTATATCTAGCTTTTAAAGGAAGCGCCAGATCGATTTCCAAAGTGGTTGTACCATTTGACATTCCCACCAGCAGTGTATAAATGTTGCAATCTCTCCACAGCCTCTCCAACATTTATTGTTTTGTGTTTTTTGGATTAATGCCAGCCTTGTTGGAGTGAGATGGAATCTCATTGTAGTTTTGATTTGCATTTCTCTTACGGCTAATGATCGTGAGCATTTCCTCATGTATCTGTTAGCTAACTCTGAATGTCTTCTTTAGTGAAGTGTGTGTTCACATATTTTGCCCATTTTTTTAATTGGGTTATTTGTCTTTTTATAGTTAAGTTTTTGCAGTATTATGTAGATTTTAGGGGTCAGGCGCTGATCGGAAATGTTATAGCAAAAACCTTTTTCCCAGTCTGTAGGTAATCTTTTTACTCTTCTGGCAAAGGCTTTGGATGAGCATACGTGTTTGATTTTTAGGAGCTCCCAGTTATCTAGTTTTTCTTCTGCATTGTAATGATTTGTATACTGTTTATGCCATGTATTAGGGCTCCTAACATTGTCCCTATTTTTTCTTTCATGATCTTTATCATTTCAAATTTTATATTTAGGTCTTTGATCCATTTTGAGCTCATTTGTGTGCCTGGAGTGAGGTAAGGGTCTTGTTTCATATTTTTGCAGATGGATATCCAGTTATGCCAGCACCATTTATTAAAAAGACAGTCATTTTGCCATTTAAGTGTTTTAAGGCCTTTGTCAAATATCAACTGCTCATATGTGGATGGATTTATGTCTGGCTTCTCAATTCAGTTCCATTGGTCTACGTATCTGCTGTTGTACCAGTACCAAGCTGTTTTGACTACTGTACAGTATAATAGGTTCTAAAATCAGGTAGAGTAAGGCCTCCCACTTTGTTCTTCTTTTTCAGTAATGCTTTACTTATCAAGGGCCTCTTTCCCTTCCATATGAAGTGGGTGATTTGGTTCTCCATCTCATTAAAGAATGTCGATGGAATTTGGATCAGAATTCCATTAAATGTATAGATCGCATTTGGTAGAATAGACATTTTTATAATGTTAAGTCTTCCTATCCATGAGCAAGGTATGTTCTTCCACTTATGTAAGTCTCTTTTGGTTTCTTGCAGAAGTGTATCGTAGTTTTCTTTGTATAAGTCTTACATCTCTGGTAAGATTTATTCCTATTTTATCTTCTTGGGGGCTACTGTAAATGGTATTGATTTGGTGATTTCCTCTTCGATATTCTTTTTGTTGGTGTAGAGGGATCCAACTGATTTTTGTATGTTTATCTTGTATCTCGATACTCTGTTGAACTCTTCTATTAGTTTCAGTAGTTTTCTTGGGGATTCCTTAGGGTTTTCTGTGTATAAGATCATGTCGTCTGCAAATAGAGATAATTTTACTTTTTTCTTGCCAATTTGGATGCCCTTTATTTCTTTGTCTAGCCTAACTGCTCTGGCTAGGACCTCTAGCACAATGTTGAATAAGAGCAGTGATAAACGGCATCCTTGTCTGGTTCCCGTTCTAAAGGGAATTGCATTCAGGCTTTCTCCATTTAGGATATGTCGGCTGCTGGCTTTGTATAAATGCACTTTATTATGTTGAGGTGTTGGACTTTGTCAAATGCCTTTTCTGCATCAATTGATAAAATCATGTGATTCTTGTCTTCTGTTTTACTTATGTGATGGATTACGTTGCTTTTCTAATTTTGAACCATCCATGCATACCTGGTACGAATCCCACATGGTCATGGTGAATTTTTTTTTTTTTTTTGATATGTTGTGGAATTCTATTGGCTAGAATTTTGTTGAGGATTTTTACATCTAAGTTCATGAGGGATATAGGTCTGTAATTTTCTTTTTTTGTGGTGTCTTTACCTGGTTTTGGTATCAGGGATAGGTTGGCTTCATAGAATGAGTTTGGGAATATTCCGTCCTTTTCTATGCTCTGAAATACATTCAGTAGTAGTGGTGTTAACTCTTCTTTCTGAAAGTTTGGTAGTACTCTGCAGTGAAGCTGTCTGGACCAAGGATTTTTTTTGTTGGGAGTTTTTCAATTACCTTTCCAATCACTTCTTTTGTTATGGGTCTATTTAGCTGTTCTACCTCTGTTTGTATTAGTTTAGGTAGGTAGTGTGTTTCTAGAAAATCATCCATTTCTTTCAGATTTTCAAATTTGTTAGAGTACAGTTTTTCAGAGTAATCTGATATAATTCATTTAATTTCAGTTGGGTCTGTTGTAATATCACCCATCTCATTTCTTATTTGGGATATTTGCTTCCTCTCCTGTTTTTCTTTTGTCAGTTTGGCCAGTGCTTTACCAATTTTGTTGATTTTTTCAAAGAACCAGCTTTTAGTCTTGTTAATTCTTTCCATTGTTTTTCTGTTTTCTATTTCATTTAGTTCTGCTCTAATTTTTATTATTTGTTTTCTTCTGGTGCCTGAGAGTTTCTTTTGTTGCTCTCTTTCTATTAGTTCAAGTTGTAGAGATAATTCTTTGATTTTGGCCCTTTCTTTTTTTGGATGTGTGCATTTATCGATATAAATTGACCTCTGAGGACTGCTTTCACTGTGTCCCAAAGGTTCTGATAGGAAATGTTTTCATTATTCATTCCATCCTTAATGTCTTATATAATGCATCTTGAGCAGGGTATTGTTCAGTTTCCAAGTGTTTGATTTCTTTTCCATGCTTTTTCTGTTATTGATTTCCACTTTTATGGCTGTATGGTCAGAGAAGATACTTTGTAATATTTCAATTTTTTGCATTCTGCTAAGGCTTGCTTCATGACCTAATATGTGCCCTATTCTAGAGTATGTTCTGTGTACACTAGAAAAGAAAATATACGTGGTTGCTCTGGGTGGAGTGTTCTGTATATGTATACAAGGTCAAGTTGGTTGATTGTGGCATTTAGATCTTCTGTGCCTTTACTGAACTTCTTTCTGGATGTTCTGCCCTTCACCAAAAGTGGTGTGTTGAAGTATCCTACTATTATTGTGAAGCTATCTATCTCACTTTTCAATGCTGACAGTTTGTTTTATGTATCTTGCAGCCCTGTCATTGGGTGCATATATATTCAATATGATTATATCTTCTTGGTTTATTGTCCTTTTAATCATTATATATAGTGTCCTTCATTATCCCTTATGATGGATTTAACTTTAAAGTCTATTTTGTCAGATATTAATATTGCCAGTCCTGCTGTTTTTTTGATTGTTGTTTGCTTGATATATATTTTTTTCCATCCTTTGAGTTTTAGTTTGTTTGTGTCTCTAAGTCTAAGCTGTGTCTCTTGTAGGTAGCATATAGATGGATTGTTTTTTAATCCAATCTGCCACTCTCTGTCTCTTTATTGGTGTACTTAGTCCATTTACATTCATCATAATTATGGATAGGTATGAATTTAGTGCTATCATTTTGATGTCTTTTTTTGTGTGTTGTTGACAGTTCCTTTTTCCCACTTAATTTTATGTGCTGAGTAGATTATCTTCAAATTTTGTTCTTTCCTCATATTCGTTGTTGTTGATTTTGTTTCTGCTGAGTCTCTCTTTTTTTCTTGTATTTTAATTTGATGAGTAGGATAGTTTGTCTCCTTTGTGGTTACCTTATTATTTACCATTATTTTTCTATATTTAAACCTAACTTTTATTTCTTTGTATCGCCATATCTTCCTCTCCATATGGAAGGTGTATGATTACATTTCTTAGTCTATCTTTATTGTTTTAATGTTGTCTTTTCTTATATAATAACATCATTGTTACCCTGTTCTGAACTTTATTTTTTTAATCTTGCTTTGCTTTTTTGATTTCGCTGTCTGGGTTGACTTCTGATTGCTCTGCCCAGTGTTCTAGTCTTGGAGTGATACCTGATATTATTGATTTTCAAACCAAAGAACTCCCTTTAGTATTTCTTGCAGTTTTAATTTGGTTTTTATGAATTCCCTAAACTTCTGTTTATCTGGAAATGTCCTAATTTCACCTTCATATTTCAGAGACAGTTTTTCTGGATATATGATTCTTGGCTGGCAATTTTTTTCCTTCATTGCTTTATATACGTCATCCCATTGCCTTCTTGCCTGCATGGTTTCTGCCAAGTAGTCCGAGCTTATTCTTATTGGCTCTCCTTTAGAGCTGACTTTTCGTTTATCCCTAGCTGCTCTTAAAATTCTCTCTTACCTTTGGTTTTGGCAAGTTTGATTATAACACGTCTTGGTGACTTTCTTTAACATCTAACTTATGTGGAGTTCAATGACCATCTTGGATAGGTATCTTCTCATTTTTCATGATATCAGGGAAGTTTTCTGCCAGCAAATCTTCGACAATTGTCCCTGTATTTTCTGTTATCCCTCCCTGTTCTGGTACTCCAATCACTTGTAGGTTATCTCTTGATAGAGTCCCACATGATTCTTAAGGTTTCTTCATTTTTTTTTAATTCATTTATCTCATTTTTCTTCACATGTATTAGTGCCAAGTGATTTATCTTCAAGTTCAGAAATTCTGGCTTCTACTTTCTCAACTGTGTTCCTCTGACTTTCTATTGAGTTGTCTACTTCTGTAATTTTATTGTTAATCTTCTGAATTTCTGATTGATGTCTATGGATTTTTGCAGCTTATTAAATTTTTCATTATGTTCCTGAATAATCTTTCTAAGTTCTTCAATTGCTTTATCTGTGTGTTCCTTGGCTTGTTCTGTGTATTGCCTCATTTCCTTCCTGATGTCTTGAAGGGTTCTGTATATTAAACTTTTGTATTCTGCCTCTGGTAATTCCAGGAATATACTTTCACCTAGAACATCCCTGGATTCTTTGTTTTGAGAGCTTGTTGAGGCGATCATGGCCTGTTCATTTATATGACTTAATATTGACTGTTGTCTCTGAGCCATGTATAAGTTATTGTATTAGTTTATGTTTGCTTACTGTGTCATAACTTCTTGCTTTGTTTTGTTTTGATATGCCCAAATGCGTTGCTTGAGTGAGCTAGCTTGATTACTTTCGCCTTTGGAACTCTGATGTCCTGTCCCCAGCTGGCTAGAGCTGTTATCAGGTATATCAGTCTAGGAGTCCATTCCCTTTTTTTGTATGAATTCAGCTCAGGTGTCCAGGTAGCTGATCATCAATTGAGTGGTACAGGCTCTGTCTTACAGTCTTAGAGAGGCAGGGGTGATTGGTGTAGGTACTGGTATCTTGTTGCAGCAGGGGGTCGAGAACCGACCCAGGTGTCTCTGAGGAAAGCGTGTCCCTGTTCCCTAGAGTGTGCAGGTGGGTGAGTTCTGCAGATGGACCATGGGCACCCAATGTTTTTGGTGGTAAGGACTGGGAGCTACCAGTTATCCTTGGACCCGTGTCACGGGTGGCTGGGTGACCTGAGTGGAGTTACCAGTCCATAGGCCCATGATGTGGGTAGGTGAGGACCCAGTTTAATAGGCAAAGCAATGTCAAACATCAAACACCTACCTCTCTACCACACAGCTGAAACGGTTGAAGTCTGCCAACAAGGGCCTATTCTTCTGAAATAGGCCCACACAGGTCCATGCAGAGGGGAAAAGTGCTCAAAGTCCAGAGACTGGCCCGCAAATACATTTTTTTCCCCTTCTCCAAGGCCAGGAGGATGTCTCTAGGCACTTAACAGTGCATATTTCAGGCCCAGGGAATTCAGCCACTGAAGCCGGCTTGCATGTGGAGGGGCGTGCATTAAAATGTATGCAAGTACTTAGCTTTCGCCAAGAGCGCCGTTCTTCTCTGGTTCCGGAGGTGTGAGTAGTCTGTGTGGCTGGCTCCTTCTCCCTGATGAAACTGCAACTGAACGCTAGTATCACCCTGCCGCTGTGGCGCTGAGAATGGTGCCTGAGGGCTCCCCGCGATTCAGGACCAGTAACTCCTCTCTGCTTCTAAACCGTCTCTTCCTCCCCCGGCCCCTCTGTTCATTTTCTAAGCTTGCCTTTGATGCTCAGGGCTCCTAGCTTGTCATAAATATACTCATTTCACTTGTTTTTTCGGGTCTTTGTTGTAAAGAGGGCTCGCCGGAAGTGTCTGTCTATTCTGCCATCTTGGTTCTGCCTCCCACGCTCAGAGTCTCTTCTGACATCCATTTTGGCCTTTTCTTTCTTTCCTGTCTTTTTAACGACCTTTTGTTTTCTTCATGTATGATGTACTTGATCTCATCTCACAACACATCTGGTCTTCGGTCATTAGTGTCCAATGTGTCAAATCTATTCATGAGATGGTCTCCAAATTCAATTCAAATGGGGTATACTCAAGGATATATTTTGGGCTTGTTTTAATTTTCTTCAGCTTTAGTTTGAACTTGCATATGAGCAATCAATGGTCTCTTCTACAATTAGCCCCTGGCCTTGTTCTGACTGATGATATTGAGTTTCTCCATTGTCTCTTTCCACAGATGTAGTGGATTTGATTCTTGTATATTCCACCTAGTGATATCCACGTGTATAGTCACCATTACTGGTGTTGGAAAAGGTGTTTGCAATGAAGCAGTCATTGGTCTTGCAAAATTCTATCATGCGATCTCCACCATTGTTTCTATCACCAAGGCCATATTTTTCAACTACCAATCTTTCTTCTTCGTTTCCAACTTTCAAATTCCAATCACTAGTAATTACCAATGCATCTTGACTACACGTTTGATCAATTTCAGTGAAGGTGTTCGAACAAATCTTCAGTTTCCTGATTTTTGGCATTAGTGGTTGGTGTGTAAATTTGAATAATAGTTGTATTAACTGGTCTTCTTGTAGGCGTATGGATATTATCCTGTCATTGACAGCACTGTACTTCAGGATAGATCTTGAAATGTTCTTTATGATGATGACCGCGATACCATTCCTCTTCAATTTGTCATTCCCAGCACAGTAAACCATATAATTGTCTGAATCAGGATGGCCAGTACCAGTCCATTTCAGCTCACTAATGCTTAGAATATTGATCTTTATACATTCCATTTCATTCTGATGAATTCCAATTTTCCGAGATATATACTTTGTACATTCCATATTCTGATTATTAGTGGATGTTTTCAGCTGTTTCTCATTTTGAGTCATGCCACATCAGAAATGAAGGTCCCAAAAACCTAACTCCATTCACATCAGTAAGGTTGACTCTACTTTGAGGATGCAGCTCTTCCCCAGTTGTATCTTGAGTGCCTTCCAACCTGAGAGGCTCATCTTCTGACACTGTATCAGACAGTGTATCACGGCTATTCCTAAGGTTTTCACAGGCCAATTTTTCTCAGAAGTAGACTGCCAGGTCCTTCTTCCTATTCTGTCTTAGTCTGGAAGCTCCCCTGAAATCTGTCCACCCAGGGTGACCCTGCTGGTATTTGAAATACCAGTGGCAAAGATTCCAGCATCACAGCAACACACAAGCGCCCTCACTATGAGAAATGGACTGACAGATGGCAGACAAAAACAGGTGGTGGGTCACAAGTAGCCTGCAGGCCATAGTTTGCCAATATCTGCCCTAGACTCTGGCTTGCATAGGGTCTCTGCAACATTTGGGGGTGACCAAGGAGTCATTAGTGTCGCACAGATAAAAAAAGGTTTACACCTCTCAGTCCATCTGAAGATCATGGCCTTGGGATTTAAGTTCACTCATCATAAAAGTTAAGAATACAGTTTGTCTTTTAACTACAAATGACCTATGGCTTTCTCCATAAAGTAGTCCAACTTAGTGATATGCTTATTAGCTGTTAGCAGTGATGAAAAATTTCCTACTACATAGGCACTGTCTTCCTTCCATTCTCTATTTTATAGGCCCAAAAGAGAAGATGTATAACCAAGTTCAATAAAGGTTTGTAATTTCTCATGAAGCTACATAAACCTATAAGGAATTCAAAAGTCTAAAATCAAGAGTGGTTTTCCAGGTGTAAGGCTAAAGGAAGGACCTTCCTTCACAAGAGCACTGTGTGAACAGTGAACAGACTCTTCCACCTTACTCTCACTCAGGATTCAACTTATTTACTACTGAAAGGAAGGGGACTTCCTGAAAGTTAATAAAAATCACCAGACAGTGAACTAGACCCAGAGCTAATGAAATGTTACAAATTTGAGATAATTTATCAGCCACAAAAATATTTCATTAGCTGGATTCATATTAGAGTTTTTCTTTTTTAATTGTACTTTTAAGTGAAAGTTTTTAAATCAAGTCAGTCTGTCACACAAAAACTTATATACACCTTGCTACATACTCCCAGTTGCTCTCCCCCTAATGAGACAGCCCGCTCCCTTCCTCCACTTTCTCTTTTCCTGTCTATTTCCTCAGCTTCTAACCCCCTCTACCCTCTCATCTCCCCTCCAGGCAGGAGATGACAACATAGTCTCAAGTGTCCACCTGATCCAAGAAGCTCACTCCTCACCAGGATCCCTCTCCATCCCACTGTCCAGTCCAATACCTGTCTGAAGAGTTGGCTTTGGGAATGATTCCTGTTCTGGGCCAACAGAAGGTCTGGAGGCCATGACCACCAGGGTCCTTCTAGTCTCAGTCAGACCAGTAAGTCTGCTCTTTTCACAAGACTTTGGGGTCTGCATCCCACTGCTCACCTGCTCCCTCAGGAGTTCTCTATTGTATTCCCTGTCAGGACAGCCATTGGTCGTAGCTGGGAATCATCTAGTTCCTCTGATCTCAGGCCGATGTAGTCTCTGGTTTATATGGCCCTTCCATCTCTTGGGCTCGTAATTACATTGTGTCCCTGTTGTTCTTCATTCTCCTTTGATCCAGATGGGTTGAGACCAATTGATGCATCTTAGATGGCCGCTTGCTAGGGTTTAAGACCCCAGAAGCCACTCTCCAAAGTGGGATGCCGAATGTTTTCTTAATAGATTTTATTATGCCAATTGACTTAGATGTGCCCTGAAACCATGGTCCCCAAACCTTCGTCCCTGCTACTCTGGCCTTCGAAGCATTCAGTTTATTCAGGAAACTTCTTTGCTTTTGGTTTAGTCCAATTCTGCTGACCTTGCCTATATTGTGTGTTGTCTTTCCCATCTCCTAAAGCAGTTCTTATCTACTAATTAGTGATACCCCTCTGCCATCATCCCTCCCTCCCCCCTCTCCTAATCATCAAAGAATATTTTCTTCTCTGTTTAAACTATTTCTTGAGTTCTTATAATAGTGGTCTTATACAATATTTGTCCTTTTGCAACTCACTAATTTCACTTGCCATAATGTCTTCCAGATTCCTCCATGTTATGAAATGTTTCACAGGTTCATCACTGTTCTTTATGGATGCGTAGTATTCAATTGTGAGAATATACCATACTTTATCCATTCATCCGTTGATGGGCACCTTGGTTTCCTCCAACTTTTTAATATTGTAAATAGGGCTGTAGTGAACATGAGTGTGCATATATCTGTTCGTGTAAAGGCTCTTATTTCTCTAGGATCTAGTCCAAGGAGTAGGATTGCTAGATCTTATGATACTTCTATATCTAGCTTTTGAAGGAAGTGCCAAATGGATTTCCAAAGTGGTTGTACCATTTTACATTCCCACCAGCAGTGTATAAGTGTTCCAATCTCTACACAGCCTCTCCAACATTTGTTTTGTGTTTTTGGATTAATGCCTGCCTTGTTGGAGTGAGATGGAATCTCATTGTAGTTTTGATTTGCATTTCTCTAATGGCTAATGATCGTGAGCATTTCCTCATATATCTGTTAGCTACCTGAATGTCTTCTTTAGTGAAGTGTCTGTTCATAACTTTTGCCCATTTTTCAATTGGGTAATTTTTATTTTTATAGTTGAGTTTTTGCAGTATCATGTAGATTTGAGGGATCAGGCGCTCATAGCTAAAAACTTTTTCCCAGTCTGTAGGTAATCTTTTTACTCTTTTGGTGAAGTCTTTGGATAAGCATAGGTGTTTGATTTTTAGGAGCTCCCAGTTATCTAGTTTTTCTTCTGCATTGTTAGTAATGTTTTGTATAATGTTTATGCCATGTATTAGGGCTCCTAATGTTGTCCCTATTTTTTCTTCCATGATCTTTGTTGTTTTAGATGTTAATTTATCTTTTTGATCCATTTTGAACTCATTTTTGTGCATGGTGTGAGGTATGGGTCTTGTTTCATCTTTTTGCAGATGGATATCCAGTTATGCCAGCACCATTTATTAAAAAGACTGTCTTTTTCCCATTTAACTGCTTTGGGGCTTTTGTCTAATATCAACTGCTCATATGTGGATGGATTTATGTCCGGATTCTCAATTTTGTTCCACTGGTCTATGTATCTGTTGTTATACCAGTACCACGATGTTTTGACTAAAGTAGCGGTATAATAGGTTCTCAAATCAGGTAGAGTAAGGCCTCCCTCTTTGTTCTTATTTTTCAGTAATGCTTTACTTATCCGGGGCCTCCTTCCCTTCCATATGAAGTTGGTGATTTGCTTTTCCATCTCATGAAAAAATGTCATTGGAATTTGGATCAGAATTGCATTAAATGTATAGATCGTTTTTGGTAGAACAGATATTTTTATAACGTTAAGTCTTCCTATTCATGAGCAAGGTATGTTTTTCCACTTGTGTAGGTCTCTTTTGGTTTCATGCAGTAGTGTTTTGTAGTTTTCTTTGTATAAGTCTTTATATCTCTGGTAAAATTTATTCCTAAGTATTTTATCTTCTTGGGGGCTACTGTAAATGGTATTAATTTGGTGATTTCCTCTTTGATTTTCTTTTTGTTGGTGTAGAGTAATCCAACTGATTTTTGTATGTTTATCTTGTATCTCGATACTCTGCTGAACTCTTCTATCAGTTTCAGTAGTTTTCTTGGGGATTCCTTAGGGTTTTCTGTGTATAAGATTACGTCGTCTACAAACACAGATACTTTTACTTATTCCTTATGGGTTTTTTGGGTTTGCCAATCTGGATTCCCTTCATTTCTTTATCTAGCCTAATTGCTCTGGCTAGGACCTCCAGCACAATGTTGAGTAAGAGTAGTGATAAAGGGCATCCTTGTCTGGTTCCCGATCTAAAGGGGAATGCTTTAAGGCTCTCTCCATTTAGGATGATGTTGGCTATTGGCTTTGTATAAATGCCCTTTATGATGTTGAGGAATTTTCGTTCTATTCCTTTTTTGCTGAGAGCTTTTATCATGAATGAGTGTTGAACTTTGTCAAATGCCTTTTCTGCATCAATTGATAAAATCATGTGATTCTTGTCTTTTGTTTCATTTATGTGGTAGATTACATTAATTGTTTTTCTAATGTTGAACCATCCCTGCATACCTGGTATGAATCCCACTTGGTCATGGTGAATTATTTTTTTGATATGTTGTTGAATTCTATTGGCTAGAATTTTGTTGAGGATTTTTACATCTAAGTTCTTGAGCGATACAGGTCTGTAATTTTCTTTTTTTGTGGTGTCTTTACCTGGTTTTGGTATCAGGGATATGCTGGCTTCATAGAATGAGGTTGGGAGTATTCTGCCCTTTTCTATGCTCTGAAATACATTTAGTAGTAGTGGTGTTAACTCTTCTCTGAAAGTTTGGTAGAACTTGGCAGTGAAGCCGTCTGGGCCAGGGCTTTTTTTTTGTTGTTGTTGGGAGTTTTTTGATTACCTTTTCAATCTCTTCTTTTCTTATGGGTCTATTTAGTTTTTCTACCTGTTTGTGTTAGTTTAGGTACATAGTGTGTTTTTAGGAATTCACCCATTTCTTCTAGGTTTTCAAATTTGTTAGAGTACAATTTTTCATAGAATTCAGATATGATTCTTTTAATTTCAGTTGGATATGTTGTTATATTGCCCAACTTATTCTTATTCAGCTTATTTCATTCCTCTGCTGTTTTTCTTTTGTCAGTTTGCCAATGCTTTATCAATTTTGTTGATTTTTTCAAAGAACCAGCTTTAGGTTTTCTTAATTCTTTCGATTGTTTTCCTGTTTTCTATTTCATTAATCCTGTTCTAAATTTTATTACTTGTTTTTTTCTAGTGCCTGAGGGTTTCTTTTGTTGCTGTCTTTGTATTTGTTCAAGTTGTAGGGATAATTCTTTGATTTTTGCCCTTTCTTCTTTTTGGATGTGTGCATTTATTGATATAAATTGACTTCTGAGCACTGCTTTCGCTGTGTCCCAAATGTTCTGATAGGAAGTGTTTTTATTCTCATTCGATTCTAGGAATTTCTTTATTCCATCCTGAATGTCTTCTATAATGCAGTCTTTTTTTGAGCAGGGTATTGTTCAATATCCAAGTGTTGGATTTCTTTTCCACGATTTTTCTGTTATTGATTTCCACTTTTATGGCCTTATGGTCAGAGAAGATGCTTTGTAACATTTCAGTGTTTTGGATTCTGCTAAGGCTTGCTTTATGACCTAATATGTGGTCTATTCTAGAGAATGTTCCATGTGCACTAGAAAAGAAAGTATACTTGGTTGTTGTGGGTGGAGTGTTTTGTACATGTCTATGAGTTCAAGTTGGTTGATTGTGGCATTTAGATCTTCCGTGTCTTTACTGAGCTTCTTTCTGGATGTCCTGTCCTTCACCGATAGTGGTGTATTGAAGTCTCCTACCATTATTGTGGAGCTGTCTATCTCACTTTTTAATGCCCATAGAGTTTGTTTTATGTATCTTGCATCCCTGTCATTGGATGCATAAATATTTAGTATGGTTATATCTTCTTGGTATATTGCCCCTTTAATCATTATATAGTATCCTCATTATCCTTTATGATGGATTTAACTTTAAAGTCTACTTTTCAGAAATTAATATTGCCAGTTCTGCTGTTTTCTGATTGTTGTTTGCTTGAGATCTTTTTCCATCCTTTGAATTTTAGTTTGTTTGTGTCTGAGTCTAAGGTGTGTCTCTTGTAGGTAGCATATAGACCAATTGTGTTTTTTAATCCATTCTGCCACTCTCTGTCTCTTTATTGGTGCATTTAGTTCATTTACATTCATCATAATTATGGATAGGTATGAATTTAGTGCTATCATTTTGATGTCTTTTTTTGTGTGTTGTTGACAGTTTCTTTTTCCCACTTAATTTTATGTGCTGAGTAGATTATCTGCAAATATTATCCTTTCCTCATATTCATTGTTGTTGATTTTGCTTCTGCTGAGTCTCTCTTTTTTTCTTGTATTTTAATTTGATGAGTAGGATAGTTTGTCTCCTTTGTGGTTACCTTATTATTTACCGCTATTTTTCTAAGTTTAAACCTAACTTTTATTTCCTTGTATCACCTTGTCTTCCTCTCCACATTGTAGATCTATGACTACATTTGTCCCTCTTTATTGTTTTCATGTTGTCTTCTTTTATAGCAATAACATCGCTGTTTCCATTTTGAGCATTTTTTATCTTGATTTATTTTTGTGATTTCTTTGCCTGGGTTGATTTCTGATTGCTCTGCTCAGTGTTCTAGTCTTGAGTGATACCTGACATTATTGATTTTCTAAACAAAGAACTCCCTTAAGTTATTTCTTGTAGTTTTGGCTCAGTTTTTACGAATTCCCTAAACTTCTGTTTATCTGGAAATGTCCTAATTTCATCTCCATATTTAAGAGACAGTTTTGATGGATATAAGATTCTTGGCTGGCAATTGTTTTCCTTCAATTTTTTATAGAAGTCATCCCATTGCCTTCTTGCCTGCCTCGTTTCTACCGAGTAGTCCGAACTTATTCTTATTGACTCTCCTTTGTAGGTGACTTTTTGTTTATCCCTAGCTGCTCTTAAAATTCTCTCTTTATCTTTGGTTTTGGCAAGTTTCATTATAATATGTCTTGGTGACTTTCTTTTAAAATCTACCTTATGTGGAGTTCGATGAGCATCTTGGATATCTTCTCATGTTTCACAATATCAGGGAAGTTTTCTGCCAACAAATCTTCAACAATTCTCTCTGTATTTTCTGTTATCCCTTCCTGTTCTGGTACTCCAATCACTCGTAGGCTATTTCTCTTGATAGAGTCCCACATGATTCTTAAGTTTTCTTCATTTTTTAAAATTCTTTTATCTGATTTTTTTTTCAAGTATATTGGTACTAAGTGCTTTATCTTCAAGTTCAGAAATTTTGCCTTCCACTTGCTCAGTTCTGCTCCTCTGACTTTCTACTGAGTTGTGTACTTCTGTAATTTTATTGTTAATCTTCTGAATTTTTGATTGCTGTCTATGGATTTTTCCAGCTTATTAAATTTTTCACTATGTTCCTGAATTATCTTCTTAATTTCTTCAATTGCTTTATCTGTGTGTTCCTTGGCTTGTTCTGCGTATTGCCTCATTTCCTTCCTGATGCCTTGAAGGGTTCTGTATATTAGTCTTTTGTATTCTGCCTCTGGTAATTCCAAGGAAGGCACTCTCATCTAAATGATACCTTGATTTTTTTTTTTTTTTTGAGAGGTTGTTGAGATGATCATGGCCTGTGTCTTTATGTGACTTGATACTGACTGTTGCCTCCAAGCCATCTATAAGTTATTTTATTAATTTTATGTTTGTTTACTGTGTCATAGCTTCTTGCTTTGTTTTGTTTTGATGTGCCCAAATGGGCTGACTGAGCTAGCTTCATTATTTTCGCCTTCGGAACTCTGACGTCCTGTCCCCAGATGGCTAGAGCTGTTATCAGGTATATCAATCTAGGAGTCCATTCACTTTTCTTGTACGAATTCAGCTCTGGTGTCCAGGTAGCTGAACATCAAGTGTGTGGTACAGGCTCTGTCCTACAGTCTTAGAAGGGCAGGGGTGATTGGTGTAGGTACCTGTATCTGGCTAGAGCAGGGGGTCACACTCTGAACAAGGGAGGGGGCTGAGAATTGTCCCCTATGTGTCTCTGAGGAAAGCGTGTTCCTGTTCCCTAAAGCATACAGGTGGGTGCGTTTTGCAGATGGACCATGGGCACCCAATGTTTTTGGTTGTAAGGACTTGGGGGTACCAGTTATCCTTGGAGCCCTGTAGTGAGTGGCTGGGTAGCCTGAGTGGAGCCACCAGTCCTTATGCCCCTGATATGGGTAGGTGAGGACCCTGTTTAATAGGCAAAGCCATGTCAAATATCAAACACCCACCTCTCCACCGCACAGCTGAAATGGTTGTAGTCTGCCAACAAGGGCGTATTCTCCTGAAACAGTCCCACACAGGTCCATGCTGAGGGGAACGGTACTCAAAGTCCACGGACTGTTTATACATGGACAGGAGCTGCTTCTGTCCTGAGCTCCCCCAGTTAGTGGAGCTGGCAAATTATCTTTTTCCCCAATTGCAAATTTATTTCTTCTCCAGGGCCTGGAGAATGGCTCTAGGTGTCCACCAGGGAGTATCTCAGGCCCAGTGAAATCAACAGCCACTGAAGCTGGCTTGGAGGCAAGGGGCATGGTGAAATATACTCAAGTACTTAGCTTTTGCTGAGAGCGCCGTTCTTCTCTGGTTCTGGAGGTATAAGTAGGTTGTGTGGATGCCTGCTTCCCCCTGAGGAAACTGCTGCTGAACGCTAGTACCAGCCTGCCACCGCCGCTCCGGGAATGGTGCCTGTGGGCTCCCCACGGTTCAGGTCCGGTAACTCCTCTCTGCTTCTGAACCATCGCTTCTTCCCCCTGCCCCTCAGTTCGTTTTGTAAGCTTGCCTTTGATGTTCAGAGCTCCTAGCTTGTCATAAATATACTCATTTCACTTGTTTTTTCAGGTCTTTCTTGTAAGAGGGCTTGCCGGAATCATCTGTCTATTCTGCCATCTTGGCTCCGCCTCTCATGTTAAGAGTTTTTAAACAGTCCATGTCATTTCAAAACATATCAATTAAAAAATCTAAAAAAGAGGAAAATCTCTAGGGAAAAAAATATAAAATTTCTCTGGGGCAAGAGGAAAAGGGGAGACCTCGTATGGTAGATGAGATTATTGTTCCATTTAAAAGCAGTCCCTCCCTCCTCTTGCCCTGCTCTCCCAGGGGTGGAGTATACTTCCCAATGCCTTACCTTTCGAGTTGTCCATCTTTGCTTTGGCCAGTGAAACAGGCCTTGGTGTGAGTAAAGGCTTGAAAAGCCCCTGTGCAGAAGGACATGCTCTCTTGTGCCTCTGCCGTCATCCTGAGAAAATGAGGCCCCTTTCCAAAGATGATGTTCAGGGGAGCAGAGCCACCCAGCTAGGCCAGCTGACTCCTGGGGAACCCCCAGACACACGAACTAAACAAATGTTTATTGTCGTATACCACTCATGTTGGATGGTTGGTTGTTTTCCAGCATTTCTGCAGCAAAAGTGAACTGATACAGCCAACAGATGACATTTACCAAGGTCTCTTCTAAGCTGAGTGAAAAACATGCCGAGTTAGTTTTTAATGTGGGCTGTATTTCAGTCTAAGAACAGGCTGAGTCCAAAACCAAGGTGGCAAACTGGTAGTCTGATACTGTGTTACTTGACTTACACGTTGCCAGCATATGTTAAATATAGATAGACACACACATACACACATACACACACACACACGCCAACATGCAGGAAACCTAGAGATTTCATGCAAAACTCTAAAGTTCTAGATTCTCTTAAAAGTTAGAAGATTGGGCCACTCTGGCAGGGATCTACATTTTTGAGGGAAGCAGGCAACAGAAAGCCGAATCTGAGTCGTTGGAGGTCCCTCCTGAGAAGGACACGCACACTCTACCTCTAACACTTTCCAGCCTGGAGATTACACCCACCTGCCGTTCATGACAGCAGGTGGACTATTGTCCTTTTGAATAGTATTTAAGGGAAAAGTAGATATTTCAGCTTTTCTTTTAAAATTAGATCTTAACTAGTTTATCAAATGTTGTAGTCTTAAAACTCATCAAACCATGATATGAGCATGCCAGCTTTATTTATTTCTGACATTACTCTTTCTGTGGCTTCACCTTCAGGGCTGGAAGTTTTAGCTGTTTACAACCAGCATCTAGAACCACTAAGCTCAGGTATTTAAACAAGGTTGGACTGCCAAGGAAATCTTGGTAGTTTTTCCAGAATTCTTTGTGGATTCTGACTTAATGTCTTTGATGCAGTCCCAATTTAAAAAGTACTACAGCTGAGACAAGTAAATATTTTTTAAATAATACAAGAATTACAGAATTAAGAAAAGTTTCTGGTCTCTCTGACCAAGATGGTTACCCATTATATTTAAACAGGGGAGGAGCAGTCCACGTGAAGTGCTAGATCAGCCAAGTACACATCCATCTGAAAGGTGCCGCATTCTTTTCCCATTACCTGGGAAACACGTGGTCAGGTGTTCCATCAGTGCTTCTTGGGTAACAGGTTTTCTTGCTGAGTTCATTGCTGAGATGGCCAAGCAAAGGATTTCCCCGAGTGGAATAAACTGAGATTGACTGATAGGAGACATACTGATTGGTGATACATCACCTGCAGAAAGACAATTTCTAAGTGAGTGGTTCATTAAAAGCCTCATTCATCTGTCCCGCACACACCTTCACACATGCACACACCTCCCATGACCATCACCTATTCCTTGTGTTATGAATGCAATAAACTCCGAAAACTTAAATTTGTTATAGCCACAGCCAATTCCACTCAGGCAGAAAGACTTCCACAGCACAGTTAAGGCTTCTATTGCCTTGACGAATAAAACTTTCCTTTAAAATCTGAGGTCTCATTTAAATAAACATAGTACTGAAAGTTGAGCAACAATGAGGTTTTGAAACTGATTTACGTTTTTATTAACTTGGAGCTGATTTATTTAGTAACTGCCATTCACATCTTGACAAATGCCTTTGTAACCAGATGATTCATTCATTCAACTGTCAGATGCCCTCTAATGCCAAGCATCTGCTGGGGGCTTATGAGCTGGAGACAGACGAGAGAACCAGCCCACTAATATCTCTGCCCTAAAGAGCTTGCATTGAAGTGGAGGAGACAGACAAGCTGGTCAGTGTGCACGATGCTGTGTGATGATGCCCCCAGAGAGGACTGCATGATAATCCCTGGAATGGAGGGGAAACAGCAGTACGCCACCACCTGCGGGCACGGGGGTGCTTAGAAGCAGAAAGTTACAGAAGGTTTTACCTAGGACGCATATCCCGACTGCAGCACTAGGAACATGCATGTGCCTAGTGGCTGAGGGAGGGGGGCTGCAGGGCTGAGGGGGTGGCAGGGCCTGCATGCAGGTACTTCTCTAGCAGTGCAGGTACAGGAGGAGGGGACAGGCAGGAACAACCATAAGGAAAGAGCTGTGTGCCCAAAGTTTTCATCCCGTGGGGATGGCGAGCCATGGAAGGAATCTAATGACTGACAAAATCAGATGCAAACTTCTGAAAGATGACTCTGGGGAGGCAGGGGCAGGTGACAGTTCCCTAGGAGGCTGTGGCCTCCTGCATATGTTTGCACATTATGGGGAAAAGCAAGAGAGGCTGAAGACCCAGTCTTCATTTCTGCCATCTGAAGATTCAGTGTGGTGATTTTCAAGTTATGCTCCAAGGATCCCTAGAGTTCCTAGAGACTTCTGGGATGGAGGAAGGCCCAGCAGAGGGAGAGACTGGGTGAACAGGAGGGTTTGCTCCTAACAACTGAGTGTCACCTGTTTTATACTTTGGAGATCTCTAAGATTGCACTTAAAAAATTTTTCTACCAAAAGAGGGTGAAAACTAATGTCAGAGATAGATATTCTGTATTTGTAAGCACTACATTTCTCACATACCCTTACATAATTTCTCTTTTCCTGTTTCCTAGGAATGATTTCTCTCTTGTAACAAGCTACCACGGCTGGACGTAACCAAGACTCGGAACAGCCTGTGGCATTAAGCAACCCCTTCCCTAGAAGATTTCTGGGTGCTCTGGGGTGGTCCAGCCTTCTCACCACCAGGGAATGTAAAGCTCTGTCCAGCCACATCTCCTAACTTACAGGAGAGCTCAGAAGCCCTTTGGGAAAGAACTTGAACCCATTTTTGACAAACTAAATGGGAAAGGATTCGATAGATAAAACCAGCAGCATGGCCTGGGAGTGAAAACCCCCACGTGTGAGGATAAAGTCCAGCACGGCCAGCTGGACAAGGCAGCAGGGCCTGAGTGCAAAAGACTTAGTGGCTCCTGTCCAGGATGAGGCCTAACCTCCCACACCAACCCCAACTCTGTTCACCTGCTCCCTCGCCCTGCAACCCTGAGGGCTCCAATGGGTCCTGTTGTGGGCCCGCTCTCTGAGAGATGGACATGAGAGGAGTGAGACATTTTTTTAATGGCCACAGAGAAGGGAGGACCCAAATCCAGAAAAGGAGAAGGCCAGCAGGGATGGGAGTCAGCAGAGACCATGAACTGCCCTGACTCAGAACTCACAAACTTCTTGGGCCTCTGGGACACGAACATAAAGAGAAACCCTCAGAGGGATTCCTGGAATGACGTGGTGGGGTCGCAGCAGGTGAAATCTACAATGCTACATTTTGGGCTGTTATTGTGTATGTAAGATTCACTCAGCTGGTGAAGCCTGAATCCCTATTGGAGACTCAAGAATGACAGTGAGAGTGGTGTAGGACCATCTCAGTGGGCAAGCTTGCCTTTTATTAACTGCTGCACCCTTTGTTCAAAGAGGTCTACTCTAAAGCCTAATGTGCACAACAAAGTGGTGGTGGCGAGCTGCAGTAAAGGTGGGGTCTGGAGCCACACCCTTCACGGCGCCCCTCCCCACCTGGGCTGCTGCTCAGCCGTAGACACTCTGAGGGTCTCATCTGCCGTTCCTTCTCTCTCACTCTGCTTCGGGCAGTAGAGAATGAGGGTTGTTGTGGCCAGAGTGTCTGAGGAGTTGCTAGGTTCGTCACATGGACCTCAGAGTCACCTGGAATGTCTTTAAAAGCCAGATAAAGCGGAACATGGGGGTTGGCTGGCAAAGGGGGCAACAAAGGAGATTCCAGAACTCTTCAACTTGTGTATCACTGGAGAGGTTGGCAACTAACACTCACCTTTCAGAATCTGCCTATTTTAACTACGGACTTTTCAGAAGAATAAAGACATGAAAATACTAAATACAGTTTAAAACATGTGGGTCTAACTTCCAATTTTGTACACAAGAGAGGTCTTGAGTACTCTGTAAAAAAGAAACGACTATTAGCAAAATTAATTAGTTTAAGTCATGCTGCTCTTTACACTTTTAGCTGAAATTATTTGTTTAGTTGAACTGCCATCTTCTTAACGTTTTCACTCATTGTAACGAGGCAGCATGCTTTAAGTATGTCTGACATACATTTATTTTTAAAAAGCTCAGCTCCACTACAGTCACGAACATGTGTGATGTCTTCTAACTCAGGATACAGAACAAAACGGAACTTTGCTTCTCCAAGTAACTACTTCCACACGTCATCGCATCTTAACAGTGCCCTGAGACGGATGTTCTCCTCAGCTGTCATCCCAGCCCCATCAGCAGCCCTGTCTACTCTGCATCCAGATGTCTCCCGGGTCTTCCCTTGACTCCCTCTCCACTGCGGCCCCTACTCCAACCACGTCACCTCTTGCCTGGCCCATCACTCCCAGTTTGCGCTCTTGCCCCCGTAATCCCTTCTCCACAGTGTAGCCAAGCTCTTCGTAACCAGCCAACCAGCTGCTGTCGAGTCACCTCTGACTCACGTAGACCCACGTCACGGTGACCCACGTGTGGCAGAGCAGAGCCGTGCTCCGCTGGGGTTTTTCGGAAGTAGACTTCCAGGCCTTTCTTCTGAGTCACCCCTGGGTGGACTTAAACTTCCAACCCTTTAGTTAGCAGCCAAGCACATTAACCATTAGCACTACCAGGCAGTCAGGGTTTTCTCAGAAAAACATAAAATCTGCCGCTTCCTGCAAAAACTCCACAGCTACGGCCTACTGCACTCTGAACGGAATCTGAACTCCTTTCTGGGCTGACGAGGGCTGTAGGGTCTCAGCCTGTCGCCCACCCCATCTGCCTCCTCCCTCCCTTCCACTCACCCCTCCCTGCTCCACGCTCACAGTCTGCCTCCTGCTGTTTGTACACACCAGGCTTTTCCCAGCTCAGGACCTTTGTCTTTCTTGTGCCCTTTGCCTGGCATGCTCTTGGCACAGACCTTTGCTGGGCTGGCTTCTTCTCATCCTTTGTGTCTCAGTTTAAATGCTGCCTCCTCAGAGTCCTCCTCTGACCACCAATCTAAGGCTGTTCCCCCAAGCTACTGTCTTCAGAGCTCCTAACCAGGCTCTCAGTTTGTGCACACGCATGTCTGTGTCCGCTGGTTTACCGTCTGTCTCGCCCACTAGCATACAAGCTCCACAACAGAAGGAGCCACGTTCCTCTCCATGCTTCCAGAGCCTAGAATCCTGCAGCGCTTGTACTGGACACCTGATCAGTGTTTGCTGAATGGATGGATATCCAGGTATAACATTATAATCCAAGGAATTTCTCAGGGTATTTTAAAGGATTGTGATTTTATTCATATTTTTGCTAAATAATTGGAAAACAAACAAAAAACAACAAGACACACCAAGCATACTTAACCATGCAATTTCTACAACTCTCTCTCCGTTAATTTCATGAACAATAGGTCCCAAAGCACAGCAGTTACCACAGCGAGATAACTATATATTAAAGTGAAGTTTAGAACATGCATTTAAAATCTATATTATAGGTAGCATAGGTGTCTCTCAACATAATACAACTCAGTATTATTCAGGGTTACTGTGATTTTCTATGGGTCTTATGTCAGGCCTGCTTAATGAACCAACTAGTCATTTTTAAAATATGTTACTAGAAAATTCTTCCAACTGGACCATGTGTATGGTCAAAGAAGAAAACAAGAGAATGCAAATACTGCTAAAATATTGTTGCTCATCATTTCCTACATAATCTATAGAAATTACCACAATTTGCATAAAACTATAAATTATAACTTACTTGTCTATAATTTATAGGATGATTTTTCTATCATTGGAATTAGTTCCTTGGAAACTCTATGGGACAGCTCCACTCTGTCCTATAGGGTCGCTATGAGTCGGAATCGACTCGACGGCAGTGGGTAGAATTAGTTCTTATCACCTTCATAAAGACAATGCATCTGAAAGCTCATAGGTACTTTGTGGGTTAACAAAGTCTTTCTAAACTGCTCTGAGAACCGTCTTGTGGTTCTGAAAAAGAAGGGGCAGATAGGTTTCATTTCAGCTTTATTTTCTTACAAACATCTATTTAAATACAGTCCTCAGGGACATTTGTCAAATCCAGGATAAGTCAGATAAAACCAAGCACAGTGCCTTGGAAAGGGTAAGCATTCAATAAATTTCCATTAAGTGAATTTAAAATGTGAGAAGACATGAAAAAATGATGATTGCAAAATAAACTTCTTTGATTTTTAAGAGCATTTAACATTAAATTTAAAATACCCCAAAGAAAATGTGGACATTGCTTTTATTTAAGGTGCTTGTCAGTTGATAAGCATGAGGAAAAAGATAAATCTTCCCAGCAGATGAGGAGGGGAGTGAAGGATGGATACTGGCCACGGGAAGCGAGGAGCATGTCCAAGAGCATGAAGCGGCACGCTGTGCCTGTTTTGGGGGGAGCCGTGCCTATTTTTGCACAGCAGGAGCAGGCCGGTGGTGAGATGAAGAGGGAAGCACGGCGTTCTCACACTTTACTAGAAGGCTTAGGCCTTATTCTTGACGATGATGGGGAAGCACTGAATGTTTTGCATGGAGAAATTACATAACAGATTTGTGTTAGAAAATTACTCTCCTGGTGCCGTGAAGGACAGACTGGAAACTACTGCAATAGTCCAGGCACCTGACAAGGATCCTGCATGTGCTACAATGGCTTTTTCTGTCTTACTGCCTACAGCTAGTTACCTCCACTGCAGGGAATACCTTTATCATGCACATGTATTTTTACTATTCAAACCTCTCTACCTATCTTCCTTTCTAGCTTTTGGCCAGTTACTTTAGTTGGAAGTATTCCAAATTCCCTCTCACATAATTCATCCTTTCAGGAAATATTTGAGTGCCGGTTTGTGTTTATTACATGTATTGAAAACCTTTAGGCACTCCAATTCCAAAATTAAGTGGGACAAGGAATCATTTCTACCTGTTCTATTGGCGGGACAAAAAAGGGGGGGCCTTAACAAAGCCCTCGTCTTTTCAAAAGCCATTTTCACTTTTTTTCAGTCATCAGTTCGGGTTCTCTGTACTCCCCAACCTTTGCATATGACACAGGACAACGCCACTCTTAACACAGGTGACTTCAGCGAAGCTGACTGACATTGATGATATCCAGAGCTCTCCAGAAGATACTACTGGAAAAGCAAACACAAATCTTCACTCTACCTTATAGTCCCCATCCTCACACAACTGTATCAAAGGAAAGGAAAGCCATAGTTTTTCCGGGTGAACTTCATCATAACAAACTTCAGCTTCCAAAGCACCCCAGGGTCTACCTCTCCTTTGAGCCTTCTCGAAACTAGGTACCAGCATTCAATTTTAATTATTGTTTGCCTGTTTGAGTTCTATTTTTCACAATAAATGTTAACTTGATGTGGATTCTGAGTTGAAGATGTATCTTTGACCCCAGTGAAGGTCATGAGCCACACAACCTACTTATAAATGCAGTTCTGAAACTATACGAGTTTATAATTGGGAAATTCCCAAAATTAAAAAAAAAAAAAATTCCGGAAATATTCCGATAGGTACTCAGTCTTTCAAATAAAATACAATTTACCCACTCTGCTCCTGTAGCCTCATTTGTAAAATGAGGGTTTGGGTGAGATGGTTTCAAAGCTCTTCCAGGCTCTGAGATTCTGTGATTATCACTGCATCGAAACTCTGGCACGAACACGTGAGGTAGTGCTCGTGTTTAACTCTCTGTCTTGCTGGGTAAACTATCTTAATGCTCATCCAATTTGAAAAAAATAAGCTTTAATTTAAAAAGGAATGGCTAAATACATTCGCTATTAACTTTTTTCCTCATAATAAAAGCTTCATAATTTACTCCTTTTAATTCAAAGTCTTTCTCAACTTTGCTGCTCAGGACCAAAGTGTGCCTGTTCTCCATAAAAACCAAACCTAGTGCCGTCGAGTCGATTCTGACTCATAGCGACCCTATAGGACAGAGTAGAACTGCCCCATACAGTTTCTAAGGAGCGCCTGACGGATTCGAACTGCCGGCCCTTTGGTTAGCAGCTGTAGCACTTAACCACTAAGCCACCAGGGTTTTCTTGTTCTCCATACTACCAAAATTAACACCAAAGTTAAAATCATAGGTGCCAATAAAGTCACAACAGATACTGGGACTCCTCATAAAAACGATCAACCGTGTCTGTAAAATGCGCACGGGCACAGAGACCAGACAACTTTATTCCTTTCAACAAACTATTTATGAATGACTAATTTGCCAAGTTTTATCTTAAATACCCTTGGGCCTAGGAAAATAATAAGCTTTCCGTGGTTACAGTTAAGTGAACAAGTTTCCGATGCATGCCATCAGGCTAATCCTGTAGTTTATATTTTAATTCAATTTATTAACACCAATTCTACATAGAAGTGTTGCTCCGTTCTTTTAACACAAGTTCTGCTGCAATGTTTTCAAAAACCTATTTAAAAAAACCCACAGATTCCTGTCCTGTACACTCAGCATCCGAACAGGAGGGCAGAGCATATGGCTCCTGTTAACTAGCACACTGCTACGTTTGAAGCAGTTTTCCTTTGAAACCAAATGACTGTACTTGACTTTCAAATGTTTGTATTTGAAATTTAAAACAAAACTGGCATTGAAAAAGGCATTTTTAGCAGCTTACTGTATGTTTAGTTTAAATGCCATTGATTTCAGAAATTTACAGCTGACCCCTCACTGTAATAGCCAACAGAAGGAAACTGGACAATTAAAAAAAAGGAATTTTAGAATCTTTAGAAATTCTGTAATAACTTTTCTGAAGTTTCCTAATGTTTTACTTCAACAATTGATGGATCTGCTAAAGAAGGGGCAACTTCAAAGCTATTATTTGAATAAATTGTTTTAATTCAAAAGAAAGCATAAATAAAAATCAAACCCATTGCCTTCGAATCGATTTTGACTCAAAGCGACCCTACAGAACAGAGTAGAACTGTCCCATAGGGTCTCCAAGGCTGTAAGTCTTTACAGAAGCAGACTGCCACATCTTTCTCCTCCTGTACAGTGGCTGGATAGAGTGGATTCCAACCGCTGGCTTTTCAGTTATCAGCCGAGTGCTTTAACCACTGCATCACCAGGGCTCCTCCGAGCATAAATAGGAGACTTCAATTAATAATATAGAAGATAGCACTGTCCATTAGCTTTGATTAGCAAAGAAACGTCTAATCCTGGAGGTGGATGGCACATAAACACAGAGCCAAACTCCCCCGCGTACCCTTGACTCTTCTGGTTTATCAATCTCTAATGGAGAGAGACACTTCTCGCTGAAAGGACTAGTCAGTCAGCTCACTGGTTTACAGAAGAAACTCATCATCTTCCCCAGCGTATACACTTTCAATTAGTCATATCAACTATTGAGCTTGTTACTGGAATTTAGCTACTGATAAAATACTGTCATAGAATAAGCAGAGATTGACAAGGCAGAAAAGGTGAAGAATCAGACAGAGATGGCAATCAGTGGGAAGTAATGAGAGAGAAGTCCTGGCTGGGGAGCCGGCTTCAGCGTAACCACTAACACTCTTGGACCATTCAGCTGTTCACAAGAGATTTGTGGCTGAAAAAGTTAGGGTGGAAACATGAACCATCAGACCAATGATATGCTTTGGTAATTCAAACCTTTGCTAAGACTCCACATTTCAGCCCAACAACTGCTGTTGGTGTGGTCTGTGTGAGGCCCTATGGAAAAAAAAACTACCCAGCACTACTACCCATTGCCATCAAGTTGATTTAGAGTCATAGCAACCCTACGGGACAGAGTAGAGCCTCCCCATAGGGTTTCCAAGGAGCGGCCGGCGGGTTCCAACTGTCGACCTTTTGGTTAGCAACTGATCTCTTAACCACTGCCCCACCAGGGCTCTAGAATAACTATCATGGTGCTACTTAAAAGCAGGTGCTCAGATGTTCATCAAACAGATTCTACACATACCAACAAAGACAAGGCAAGACCTTGGTGTTAAGGTGTTTTTCATCACCAGCAGCCACCTTGCTCCAGTCCTTCATCTAGGACCAAGTTAAAGCCATTCACCCCCCAGGCTAAACTCATGATGAAGTACCAGTCCTAGCTGACAGCAATTAATAAGATCTCTCAGATGTCACATGATTCAGTAAGGCACCTGGCTGACAAGAGTCCTTATGTAATATAGTGCTTTCCTTTCCTTATAAAAAGTACACTACACTACACAGGACAAAATCTGAGTTGGCATTTTACGCCATCTTGTACCTCTATCTCTTCATTCTACAGAAGCACCTAGCCTAGCACTACACTAAATTAGGTGCTTAAACTTCCCATCAGTGTCATTTCTCAAGTGTAGTTGTTTGATGTGTCAGTCTAGTATCACCAGGGCCTCTCTTTCCCGTCTTCCTAAGTTGAAATCACTATAGCTGACCCTCAACCTTTGGATTCTTTGCTCCATCAGTTTAGCTATCCCAACTACACTGTAACTGATTTCTGTAAAACACAATAGAACAGGAAGGCCTAATTAAACACAGTACAAATACGTATATATTGATAGTTCCCAAATGACAACAAAAATTACTGAATGACTGGTGCTAATACCTCAACAACTCAGCACCTGCCACCCCTCCAGCTGCCAAGGAGGCAGTTATAACACATGCACATATGAGTTTAGAGGCGTGAAAGCGAGCACACTGAGCAGACAAACACACAGAGAACACTCCCCATTGGTAGACTACAAGGCAGTGGTCAGGTCACAGACTTTGTACTCAAAGCTTTAGGTTCATAGCCCACTCTGCCCCTTACTAGTTCTGTGATTTGGGGCAGGTTATTTACTTTACTGAAGCTCAATTTCTTCTTTCCTAAAGTATATCTAGTGATGTTTACCCCATCGAATGATTGTGGGGGATCAGACGAGGTCATAGATGTGGGGTGCTCCACTGCCCCTGAGACCTAATAAATATGTAATAAATGGTAGTTCGTCTTAAAATATACCTTACTCAATAAGCCTATCTAAATTTACTTTATTTTCTGTTGTTGTTGAGAATATACACAGAACATACACCCATTCAACAATTTCCACATGTACAATTCAGTGACATTGATTACATTCTTCAAGTTGTACAACCATCCTCACCCTCCTTTTCCGAATTGTTCCTCCTCCAGTAGCATAAACTCACTGCCCCCTAAGTTCCCATATAGAGAGTGCAGTGGTCCTTATGACACTTGTACAAATTCATTTAATGAGACTGCTTTCCTTCTGGTGCTTAGCTGCGAGCACCTACACTGAGGGAATGGAATATTTGGAATAAGAGGCAGAATAGTTAAGATACAGGACCTACAACTCTTGGGACGCAGTGGGCTGGGAGAGAATGGTTTTAAAGCACACGGGAAACATGCATTACACTAGGGACTTCGGAGAGAAGGGCACTAGGAGATGGACTAGAGAGTTAGGATATCGAAGAACGCTGGAGACTTAAAATTGTGGCTGGGCCTATCTTTTATCTAGGAGAGGGAATAAAAGTTCAGAACTTAAGCAAGTATTCTTTGCACTAAAGGTAAGTAACACTAGGAGTTAGTAATTTCTGAGGGCACCTGGGGGTACTAATGGCCATTTACAGTTATTTCTTCTAAGGAAAATGTGCTGTAGGACTCAAGAAAGTGACTTTCGTACACTTCCAGAACTTTGCACACTCCTTACTTAAGGATGGCTTGTCTGATCAAATTATTCTTCCTAATCAAGTAAACCATGATCAGTGTCCACATTTAAGGGCATCGTCTTCAGATTTGTTCGTGATGGTAACCCCTTCACAAGAGGTGTGAGGTGGCCTCCCTGTGTGTGACCAGACCTCTTGGTGAGAACAATGACAATTTCTAGAGCCACCTGCCTAACTCCTGCGTGCCACTCTAGCATTAATCCACCCTGTGAAGATTCTTAAATTAACAAAACAGACCGCTGTCACCCTCTATAACAAACCACTGCTTTTCAGTTGCCTCTGTCCTAGGCAACTATTTACTGAGTGGCTTCCACACGTAGGGAGCTGTGCTAGCAGATGTAAACTGTAGAAAAAGGCATAAATCTTGATCCCTGCCTTCAATGTGCTTACAGTCTAGTGGGGAAACCAGATACAAATATGTGAAAATATAAGCAATTACAGACTGTTCAAATTACTGTTCAAGACAACCATAGAAGAGATACAACAAGAAAACACATGAATAACTAACGAATTAGTTCTGTAACAGCTACAGAGTTTCAAGAACTAAGAAATGACCTCTGGTCAGGATAATCAGGGAGAGCTTTATGTGGGAGGGAATAGGGTCTTTAAAGAAGAGTAGAAAGGGTGTGTGGGGACATTATATAATTATATTCTCAATATACTATGCTTGTACTTTTCCTGACTAAACGTCCTTTAAAACTGACTTAACATCCTCATCTTTGCAAAGTGCTATGCACAAACAGATATCTTTAGCATGAAAAAAGGAAACATGCTTCCTTTTCCTCAGTGGAAGGGTGAGCTGTGGGGATGGATATGGCAGCAAGGGGCCTATTCGACATATAAAAACAAACCCAAAAAACCAAAAAACAGTTACTGGCAAGGTGACTCCAAATCCTGGCCACCTCACTGTGCAGAGCAGAAAACCATAGGGTTGTCAAGGCTGTGACTCTTCAGAAGCAAATCTCCAGACCTTTCTTCCAAGGCGCCTTTGGGTGGGCACAACCCGCCAACCTCTTGGAGAGTACCCTAGCGCCTAACCCTCTCCACCACCCAGAACTCCACACACACAGTTCACATTATTTCAAAAGTGTTCTAACTATTATTACAAATTACATAAGGGATCCAGCATTCTCAGCAATTATCTTTAATAAATCACACAGTGCTAAATATTATAAATGCTGATGAAATGGTAAAACCATGCTTTCAGATTTGCCAAGTTTCACTCTGGAAATGTAGCACGTAATGCACTTTTGAGGACCAAATTTTACTGTCTTGCTACAGTGGAAAAAAAAAGTTTTTGTGTGGAAAGCCCATGGATGTTGTAAGAAAATAACGATAACGATCTGAATGCTAAAGCGGACTGTGATAAAGCGTGCTTACTTCCTCAGTAGCTGACAGCAGCCTCAGTATGTTGTTGCTGTTGGAAACAGTCCCAAAGCATATAAACCAGGCTTCCTTGGATTTTAGTGTATTGCGTGTAGGTTAACAGGCCAAATAACACACTAAATTTAAGGAACATATTTTTTTTTTCAAATAATATTTACTGAATGCCTCCATCAGAAGAGTGAAGGAGATATACAGCTGATGGAGGTCTGAAGCAGTTTAATTATTTCGTATTCGCAATCCTGCAGCTGGCTGACTTTTCCGTTCCAGTGCAGACACCCTGGATGACTCACGCTGAAGAGGCCGCATCTGGTGGGCAGCTATGCTGAGTGCCTCGACACCCTATGACTGACATGACAACAGCAAGTCCGCTTTCCGAGCACAGCACCCTCAGCAAAGGTCTTGCAGCCATTTTAGCACATTTCTTTGCACACGACAACTCTTTAAGTAAAAGCAGGGGAAACCTACCTGACCCTTTCTGGACTGGCTCCATCCCCCTGGTAGCTTTGACGCTAAAGCCTGGTGCATGCTAGGGGGTTGCATCCAAGCACAGAAAGGAGCCAGTGACAGAAACGGATGTCCTAGAATCTGTAATAAGAAGAAACAGTAAACTTTCCAGTCATAATATCCTCCATGAGCATTTCACGTGGGCTACTGAGGGCACGTGGAACACAGCAGCAATCCGGTACTTTACCTTCGTAGATCTACTTTAAAAATGAGTTCCAGAACTCTCAGCTCTTCTTAAAATTCAGGGCTTGAGAAACTGGTACGAGTTCAGTTCAAAAGCAGGCAAAAAGCACCTTAAAAAGGCTTTGTGAATGTACTTTGCTGGTAACGTTTTAAGGGGAAAAAAATCCTCTTTACCATTCTTTTATCCTGTTTGCATGGAGCAGCTGGAAGCCGCTCCACGCCTGTCCGTGTATCACAGCGCTCTCACGGAGCCAACATCCACCGCAGTGCTTGGGAATCTGCAGTGTCACCCCTCTTCTGCCCGGTTCTCTGCAAAGTGAAGTCATAGCTACGGATCAGCCAGCCTGACTTCTCACTACCCTGCCCAGAATCCTTTGTGAACTGAAATGAGTCATCGCTCCAAGAAAAGCTACAGCCTGCTTGTGCAGTGCAGAGGCTCTGGAGTGGGAGTGTACCTGGCCGCGGGGCTGCGAAGGGCGCAGAGACCCTCACGTGCATTAGCTACACCTTGTATCTTTTAATCATAAAAACAGTCAAAATGGCACATACCGCTGGATGCTTTAAGAAAAAACACACACATTAAAACTGAGCTGTCGTCACATACTCACCAGTCGTAATTACAGACCTCACACATTTTCCTTTTTTTTTTTTTTTTAGTTTTTGTAAGGCTGGCTTTCCACTGTGATGAAGGACGAACCCATCCCCCGTGTATAACAGGCGGTTCAATCGTGTGCTGGATCAAAGTTTAGCTGCGGTGAGCTGTTTGTCATAAATTCCAGTTGCCACACAAGTCCTTGCAAGCCTGGGTTTCATCATTCCCGACACATACCCACGAGGCTTGCAGCAAAGGCAGCCCCGCAGCTTGCCCAGCGTGAGCCGGGGCAGCCTCTGCCGCCACTCCCCACCAGGGCAGCGTTGGGAATGAGGTCTCTGTGTCAGAAACTCGTTCTCAGCATCAGGTCCTCCTGAGCTTATACCGCAACCGAAACTGCACGGAGTGGTACGATTCCTATCACTTTTACGTCGCTTCTTCAGAGGCTTTATTTTTTTAATATCTGTGTCTAAGATCAGTAAGGCAAAAAATCAATTACGTAATTGTGTAAAATGTTCCTTTCTTCGCACTGCTTGCACCGTGCCACACTCATTATTAGCTTAACAGTGAATAACCCATGCATGTATATGTGAACATACTGTATTTACACACACGTAGACACACACACACAGGAACTCCCGTGAGAGCCACAAAGAAAACTATGAGTCTCTGTGCCGAGTCCAAGAAATACCACGCAAACATCTCAAGAGGAGAAAGTGGTGGGAGTTGGGAGAGAGGAAAGAATGTAGGAGTATCAGCAATCACATTAAAACCAGAGAAAATGGAGTTAGGTAGGAAGAGAACAATTCAGAAAAGAGTGAATTCCATTCTGTTAGTAGTAACACTGCAAAACTCCCTCCCAAAAAACAACATTTAAACAAGCATCTCTTAAACTATCTTAACTCAGGAACCAACTAACAATCACTAAATTTTCCCATACTCAGAAACTAAACAGAATGGTGTACCAGAGACTGCTTGTACAGCAAGCTCTCCCATACCCTCAGGGATATGACAGCTAAGCTACAGTTAGGAGTCCTTGGGTGCTGCAAACTTAACATACTTGACTGCTAACCTAATGGCTGGGGATTTTCAGTCCACCCAGAGGCACCTAGGAAGAAAGGCCCAGTAGTCTACTTGCCTAGTAGTCTACTTTCAACAGCCATTGAAAACCCTGTGGAGCACAGTTATACTTTGACACACATGGGGTCCTCATGAATTGGAACTGATGTCTTGGCAACTTTTCTTTTTTTTCAAGCTACAATTAACTCAAAGTTAATTGTAGCACAAATTGGGCACAAATGAAGCTGTGGTGTACAAAAACGTAATCAAACTCTTAGAAAGGCTAAACCAAATCTCTGAGGTATGAGTCCCCACGTGGCCCTCAGGCTAAAATCCTACCAGAGTCATCCCCTCTCTTAACACCCACCATTCAGCCTGTCCTCCAACACCCCCTCCCACAGAGCTCAGCCATCACCATAAGAGAGTCCACATCTTCTGGTGGCCTTCCTCCTGCTGAGTCAAGATAAGCCATCCTGTGACCCCCACACAGTAATTCTCATTTTGCTCTATGGAAGTTAAAAAGTGTGTCCCCCTCTTCTGCCTAGTAACTCATCCAACATCTCCAACAATCATTCTGTCCCTACGTCATACCACATCATTCTTTTCAACTTGCCTACAGTTCTCCACTGCAAAGAATGGAATTCCAGAACACTTAACTGTGTTTTTTTTTTTTTTAACTGTACTCATGAGGAACCTGTACATAGATCACGAGGCAGTCATTTGAACAGAACAAAGGGATAGTGCATGGTTTAAAGTCAGGAAAGGTGTGCCAGAGTTGTATCCTTTCACCATACTTATTCAATCTGTATGTTGAGCAAATAATCCGAGATTCTGGACTATATGAAGAAAAACACAGCATTAGGACTGGAGGAAGACTCATTAACAACTTGCAATATGCAAATGACACAACCTTACTTGCTGAAAGTGAAGAGGACTTGAAGCATTTACTGATGAAGATCTAAGACCACAGCCTTCAGTATGGATTACACCTCAACATAAGGAAAACATAAATCCTCACAATTGGACCAACAGGCAACATAATGATAAACGGAGGATACTGAAGTTGTCAAGGACTTCATTTTACTTGGATCCACAATCAATGCCCATGGAAGTACCAGTCAAGAAATCAAACGACACATTGCATTGGACAAATCTGCTGCAGGGGACCTCTTTAAGTGTTAAAAAGCAAAGATGTCACTTTGAAGATTAAGGTGTGCCTGACCCAAGCTATGGTGTTTTCAATTGCCTCATATGCATGTGAAAGCTTGGTAAGGAATAAAGAAGACCAAAGAAGAATTGATGCCATTGAATTACAGTGTTGGTGAGGAATATTGAATATACTATGGACAGACAAAAGAACAAACCTGTCTTGGAAAAAGTACAACCAGAATGCTCCTTAAAAGCAAGGATGGAGAGACTTCATCTCACATACTCTGAATGTGTTATCAGGAGGGATCAGTACCTGGAAAAGGACATTATACTTGGTAAAGTTGAGGATCAGTTAAAAAGAGGAACACCCTCAACAAGATGGAAAGACAGGGTAGCCGCAACAATAGGCTCAAGAACAACAGCGATTGTGAGGATGGTGCAGGACCGGGCAGTGTTTTGTTCTGTTGCGCACAGGGTCACTATGAGTCAGAACTGACCCAATGGCACCTAACAACAACATCAGTTCTGGACACTTAAGTAAGCATGTAGACTATATATACATTTATTGACTGATCGATACCTTTACTTTGAAGGTTACTAAATAAAACCTCTTCAGCTCCTTCAACCCTCTGACATGGTTCTCAAATCTTCTGCCCTCATGGTTTCCCTCCTTTGCTCCCTGTAATGGTCGAGGCTGTGCGTCAACTTGGCTGGGCCGTGATTCTCAGTGGTCTGGCAGCTATGTAATGATGTAATCATCTCCATGATGAGATCTGATATAATGTAACCATCTCCATGATGAGATCTGCTATGAGCAGCCAATCCGTTAAAAGGGATTTTCCTTGGTGGTGTGGCCTGCCTCCAATATACATGGACTTTCTGGAAAGGCTTACTGGCTTTTGCTTTGTTCTGGATCCTGCATTTGGCTCATTATCATCTGATCTCTGGTCCTTAGGACTTGAGCCAGCAGCTTGCAGATCTTGGATTCATCAGCCTCCGCGGCGCATGAACCAGCAGACTGCTGTCTGACCCATCGATCTTGGGTTTGTCAGCCCCTACAGTTATTATGTGAGTCAGGAGCAGCCTCCAGCTTGACCTCTGACCCACAGGCTTAGGATGTTCCAGACTCCACAACCATATGAGCCATTTCCTTGATATAAATCTCTCCCTCTTTCTCTATATACACTTCACTGGTTTTGCTTCTTTAGAGAATCCAGCCTAAAATACTCCTGCTCTGGTATATCAATGTCTCTCTTAAAATGTATCAATAACTGAATCTACTCCAGCTGTGTTTTCCCATGGGCACTATCATTCCCTTTGTTCTGAATTCTGTATTCATGTGGCCTAAAACTGTGATAGGATTTTGGCTATTATGTCACATTGTCAACTCTTCCACATTGTTGTTGTTGTCAAATGAATTCTAACTCATGGAGACCCCATGTGTGTAGAGCAGAACTGCTCCAAAGGGTTTTCAAGGCTGTGACCTTTTGGAAGCAGATTGCCAGGCCTGGCTTCCAAGGTGCCTCTGGGTGAGTTCAAGCCACCAGCCTTTTGGTTAGTAATTGAGCACCTAATCATTTAAACCAGGTCTCATTTATATACTTAAAAACAAACAAACAAACACTAACCCTCATCAGTTACACCTTACACTTTTTCTCAGAAATAATTTGGTCTTGATGGGTTTTGTTTTTTTTCTTTTCCAATGGATTATTCCTCTCCTCATTTGATATGCCACCCAGGCTACCATCCACGCCACAGAAAAGTCAGCTCCAGCCCAGCCCCAGGGCCTTCTACCAAAGCAAATGACCTTTAATCAACTGTCTTTGAGGTTGGTTGATGTGATTCATCATAAACACATTTCTGTCATGCATAGTGTGATTTCTATGAGGTCAGCAAATGTACCTAACAAGCATCTATATCTTAAGAATGCAATGATCTAACCATATAACAAATTTATCAAAATGAAGATCTAAATTCTAAATAGAGATCTTTTTGCCCCGGCAATTTATGAGCCTCTGGGAAAGCTGCAGGTCACAGAACCACAATTTGACAGTTAAAATCTCAAGTTTCTTCTATGATATAAAAAAAAAAAAAGGTTAAATAAGTGGGTAAGGGGGGGGACTACTTGAAGGGGTGAGATATAAAATTATAAATAAAAATGTATTCAAATTTCCTAATGACTGAACATGCGTATTCATATCTGACAATAATCTTTTACAGTGCTACTATGCTCACATATAGAAATTCATTGAATCCTTACAAGGACCTGTGAAGTAAACATGGTTATTAACAGAGAAAACCAAACTCGCTGCTGTTAAGTCGACTGTGACTCACGGCAGCCTCATAAGGGTTTCCTGGGCTGTAACCTTTATGGACTTGACAGCACTGGGTTTTCTAATCTTTATGGAAGCAGACTGCCACAGCTTTCTTCCAGAGCACCACTGGGTGGGTTAGAACCTCCAACGTTTAGGTTAGTAGCTGAGCACAAATTGTTTGTGCCACCCAGGGACCCTGTTGTTGTTGTTGTTAGGTGCCATCCAGTCAATTACAACTCATAGCAACCCTACGTACAACAGAACAAAACACTGCCCGGTCCTGCGCCATCGTTACAATCATTGCTATGTTTGAGCCCATTGTTGTAGCCACTGTGTCAATCCACCTCAGTGAGGGTTTTCCTGTTTTTCGCCGACCCTCTACTTTACCAAGCATGATGTCCTTCTCCAGGGACTGGTTCCTCCTGATAACATGTGCAAAATACATGAGATAAAATCTCGCCATCCTTGCTTCTGAGGAACATCCTGACTATACTTCTTCCAAGATAGATTTGTTCATTCTTCTAGCAGTCCATGCTACATTCAATATTCTTTGCCAACACCACAATTCAAAGGTGTCAATTCTTCTTCGGTCTTCCTTATTCATTGTCCAGCTTTTGCATGCATATGAGGCAACTGAAAACAGCATGGCTTGGGTCAGGCACAGACCAGTCCTCAAAGTGACATCTTTGCTTTTTAGCACTTTGAAGAGGTCTATTGCAGCAGATATGCCCAATGGAATAAGTGGTTTGATTTCTTGACTGCTGCTTCCATGGGTCTTGATTGTGGACCCAAGTATAATGAAATCCTTGACAACTTCAATCTTTTCTCCATTTATCATGATGTTGCTTATTGGTCCTGTGGTGAGGATTTGTTTTCTTTATTTTGAAGCATAATCCACACTGAAGGCTGTGGTCTTTGATCTTCATCAGTAAGTGCTTCAAGTCCTCTTCACTTTCAGCAAGCAAGGTTGTGTCATTTGCATAGTGCAGGTTGTTAATGAGTCTTCCTCCAGTCTTAATGCCCCATTCTTCTTCATATAGTCAAGTTTCTAGGATTATTTGCTTAGCATAGAGGTTGAATAGGTATGGTGAAAGGATACAACCTTGACACACACCATTCTTGACTTGAAACCACACAGCATTCCCTTGTTCTGTTTGAACATCTGCCTCTTGGTCTATGTAAAAGTTCCTCATGAGCACAATTAAGTGTTCTTGAATTCCCATCCTTCCAAATGTTAGCCATAATTTGTTATGATCCACACAGTCAAATGCCTTTGCAAAGTCAATAAAACACAGGTAAACATATTTCTGGTATTCTCTGCCTTTAGCCAAGATTTCTCTGACATCAGCAATGATATCTCTCATTCCACATCCTCTTCTGAATCTGGCTTGAATTTCTGGCAATTCCTTGTTGATGTACTGCTGCAACTGGTTTTTAATTATCTTCAGCGAAATTTTAATTACATGTGATTTTAATGATACTGTTCGGTAATTTCAGCATTCTATTGGATCACTTTTCTTTGGAATGGGCACAAATATGGATCTCTCCCAGTCGGTTGGCCAGGTAACTGTCTTCCACATTTCTTGGCATAGACGAGTTGAAAGATCTCGATTGTATTCTGTCAATTCCTGGAGTCTTGTTTTCCGCCAATGCCTTCATTGCAGCTTGTACTTCCTCCTTCAATACCATCCATTCTTGATCATATGCTGCCTCCTGAAATCGCTGAAAGTTGACGAAATCTTTCTGGTACGGTGACTCTGTGTATTCTTCCCATCTTCTTTTGAAGCTTCCTGAATCTTTCAATTTTTTGCCTGTAGAATTCCTTCAATATTGGAACTCAAGTCTTGATTTTTCCTTCAGTTCTTTCAGCTTGAGAAATGCCGAGCATGTTCTTCCCTTTTGGTTTTCTAGCTCCAGGTCTTTGCACATTTCATTATAATACTATACTGTTATTATCTCCACTTTAAAAAGAGATTAAGGAACCTGGTGTTGCAGTGGTTAAGTGCTTGGCTACTAACTGAAAGGTCAGCAGTTTAAACCCACTAGCCACTTGGAAAGAGAAAGATGTGGCAGTCTGCTTTCTTAAAGATTTACAGTCTTGGAAACCTTATGGGGCAGTTTTTCTCTGTCATATAGGGTCGTTATGAGTCGGATTGACTCAACGGCACACAAGAACACTGAAGGCAAAATGAGTTTAAGATGGGCACACATTAGCCCCAACTCAGAAGTAAGGTGAGAAAGGCACTCTGATGATTTAGATACCAGTTTCTGACGGAGAGATAAGCTCAAGAATCAAGTACAGCCATAATCAGCAGTCTTTCTCCTTCCCCTGGTGCCTTGCTATTTTTAATAACAGCTTCAGTGTTATAGTAAAGATTTGCAAACATCACTGAGAGGTGATTTGCTCAGTTGAAAAGGTGTGGGCAGGGGTTGTGTTTGGCACTTGACTGGTTCCTTGGCAGAAGGTTAAATAATAGCACAGCACAGTGATAAAGTCATGAAGGATCTTAATAAATGCTTTGATGACTAATGGCCTAGCAAGGTCTTAAGGGTTACGGTACTTGATAAAACCAGAGAGCAGTGCAAAAAAACCCAGTGCTGTCGAGTCGATTTCGACTCATAGCGACCCTACAGGACAGAGCAGAACTGCCCCACAGAGTTTCCAAGGAGTGCCTGGCAGATTCAAACTGCTAACCCTTTGGTTAGCAGCTGTCGCACTTAACGACTATGCCACCAGGGTTTTCCAGAGAGCAGTAAATACCCTTAAATCAATTTAAAATATTTATTGGGTTTCTAATTGTAAAACTGGAGTATCTGGTGGTGCAAACAGTTGAACGCTCAACTACTAACTAAAAGGTTGGTGGTTTGAGCCCATTCAGAGGTGCCATGTAAGAAAGGCCTGGCAATGTGCTTCTGAAAGGTCACAGTTTTGAAAACTTACTACTTACTACTCTGCACACATGAGGTCGCCATGAGTCAGAAGGTACTTTGACAGCAACTGGCTTGGTTTATTTTAAACTGCAAGGTCTGTCGGTAAATGTGGGAATTTAAAAAAGTATAAGCTAGAATACGTAACACAGATTATGTTTATGTACACTGGCACACAAACCTTTTCGTGAACACATAACGTGGTCGCTACCCTCAAGAAGCTTACAGTCTAGTTGAGGAGATAAAATACCCGCACATAAGGGGAGCAAAGAATACAAGACAATGTGTCTGACAACATGCTCCCAAGAATTCAGAAGAACCTGCACCACAGCAGTCAGGGTAAAGGCAAACTATCTTAGAACATGGATAGAAAAGAGGGAAACGCGGGGCAGCACACATATTAAAATACAAGCTCCATGAGGAGAGAGATTTTGGGTTTACAGTTGTAATCCTGATAAGTTCCTGGCCTATAGAAGGCACTCAATAAATATGAATGAATGAGTGACCTGGAGAGAGGAAGTATGAACCAAGGCCTAGAGTTGCTGGTGAGAGAGCGGTGGATGATCATGAGGAGGGCCTGGTGGGCTGAGGGAGCAAAGGGAAATGAGACAAGAAGATTAAGAATGATCTTTGATGGCCATGAAAATGACCTACCTTGTATTGACAACGAATTTCACCTGGAATTTGTTATAGCCATTAATAAATCTTCTCCCTAAGAAGCATTACATATGAACCCTATGTTCTCCAAAAACAATAATTTGTAAGCTGTCAGCAGCTAGAGGAACGGTATCTGGATAGAATGGTCAGATGTTGCTTCTCTGCCTCCCATTACCACACGGAAGTCTGTGACACCAGCACTCTCTCCCACCTTGCAAGACTATACAAAGAGGGAAAAAAATCATTGTTGGTAACAATATTATATCAATCCTATCCTAATTAGTGAATATAGTGCTGGAAGATGCGGCCCCTAGATTGGGAGGCACCTAAATACACAGCGGTCACAATAATGGGTTTGAGCATACCAATAATTGTGAAGATGGAGCTGGACTGGGCAATATTCTGTTTTGTTGCACATGGGGTCACCACAAATCAGAGGCAACTAACAATCCTAATTCAAAGTATTGCAAGTCAACAAACGTTGATTAAATACAGCATTATGCTTATTACTGAGGTAAATATAAAGATAAGCATTTAAAGTCCTCAGAGTTTTGCATCAACAACTGAGTCATTCAAGGCAAAGAGGGAAAGAGTACCATGAGAACAAAGAAAGATATTATCTCTGATGTGAGAGGAAGAGGCCAAGGAAGCATGGTGGGAATTGGGAAGCACTTCAGGAAGGAAGAGGCACCCGAGGTGAGCCCCATATGATGGGAAAATAAAGGTAGAGGAAGAGGAGGGTTGGTTATGTCTTTCCAGGCAATGATGCAGTGTGAAGAAAGACAAAGTGGGTTCAAGAGGACAGGGTGCTTTGAAGCATGACTGGTGTCTGCCTCGCTTGGCTAGAATGGTGGAATACCTGAAAGGCTTGGTGGAGATAAAGCCAAAGAGCCATTTGGAATGAGATCAGACTTTGGAGAACATTAAATTGTAGGAGGAACACATTAAAAGTTTTTACAGGGTCGCTAGGAGTCGGAATCAACGTGATGGCGACAGGTTTGGTTTGAGTTTTTTTTTTTCCCCACGTTATTGGTGCTTAATTTCAGATTTCCCTGGGAACAGGGTATAGGATGGATCCAAAGAGAGAAGAAAATTAATTATGGAGAAAATGTAAGAGCCTATTGTGAGAGACCGAGAAGGGTGAAAAGAGTACTTAAACAAAGAACGGACAGTAGAGAGATAGGATATACTTTGCTATTCCATAAAGGGGCTGCCCAAAATTCACTGCCTGAAATATTGGGACAGCTCAAAAGTGCAATCCTAGGACTGTCACATGAGCCCAACGCTACCTGCCCAGAATCTACCCAAAAGACAGTATGTGCCATGGTGGTGGCCAGATATTCAGAGTGGTGCTCAGGGTAAAATATTAGTTCAAAATGAGAAATAAAAGGAAGAGGAGAAACCCTCTTAAAAAAAAAAGAAGAAAAAAAAAAACCCTGGGCACCAATAACAGATCAGATTTACTGGTTGCACAAAAAGCAGATAAAAAAATCGAAAATTCAACCAATGTAGTTTTAAAAACAGGAAATTTCAATATTTTCAAGGCTTTATAGGCCAGGGTTTACTAAGTTAAGTGCATTTTTGTTATGGTGGCAGAAGCAATTTCAACTACAGTTGGATTAGATGAAACACACCATAGGCAGGAAACTAAATATTTAAAGAAACAATAGACTTGGTAACTCTATAAATATTACAGAACATCGACATGAACATGAAGTACAGAACATGGCTATCCCGTGTTACTTGCTAAAATTCTCAAAAGTCTTTGACCCAGATCAATTCTATTAGGAACAGACAAAAAAGGCATTTGGAGCTGGGAGAGATACTGACCATCATCTAGGGCATTATCATTTGACCTAAGATAATTCTAGAGTCTAAATGGGGAAGTGACCTGCCCTAGGTGACAAAAAAAAAAAAAAGGTGACAAGGAGGTAATAAAGTCAGAACTAGCATGCAGGTCTCCTAACACTCAGTGCAGATGCGGTGTGATGGATCGATTTTATACAGCCTTTCTTGCCATGGTCTTGAAACTCCCGCCAAATGTATGGGTGGGACTGTGCAAATAAGGTACTTGTGGCCCAACAAGGGGATTGGACAGCTAGTAATACAAATAAGATGCATGGCACTCTTGTGGGGGCGGGGCCATGCAAATAAGGTATATGGAACCCTAATGAAACGATTGGTCAGTTTTGCCATCACAATAGGCTTAAAGGGAGATACGGAGAGAGGGAGAGAAAGAGAGAGGAGCTGTAACACGGAAAACATCGAGGGACAGTGGCACAGCGGTAGCAAGAATTATAGCAGCTCAAGATGGCTGCTGTGGGGCTTGCTGACCCACGGAGCTAGAAGTTGTAACATTTGCCCAAGAAGGTCCCAGCAGGGCCCAGCAACAGCAAGGCTCAGCAGGGCCTGGTGGCAGAGGGCAAGAAGAAACTGTCCTGATCAAAGAACTGCATCCTGAGTTGTACCCTGTTACACCCCTAAAGAACCTTTCCCTAACTGTTAGCATGATCTATGAGTTCTGTGTGTCCTTTGCTTTGAATTACTGAACGCAGCAGAGTAGTAGAGAGTGCTGTGGGAGGGACAGCCAGTGTCAGAACTGGTAAAGAGGCTGAAGAGAGGAGACACGTCTGACCTCCACCTCATGGCAATCAGCCTCAGACTATTGATCTTGACCGCCCCCATCCCGAAGTTAAAAGACGTCAGATGCCTCTGCCCTGTCATTTTTACAGCAGACATTTCTCCAGTACTCCACAACACTTTGTAAAATAGTTTAAGAAAATTAAACTCCAAGCCTTATCTAGATGACTTTCAATAAAACATTATAAATTTACAACCAAAAAAAAAAAAAAAAACCAAAGAACCAAGAAATGCCAACGTGGCTGAGACCCTGATTTGAACTTTTAACCTCCAGAACTGTGAGAAAATAAATTTCTGTTCTTTAAAGCCACCTGCTTATGGTATTTGTGTTGTGGCAGAGCTATGAAATTAAGACAGAGAAGGTATGCCACTAATCTAACACCTGCTTCATGAGAGTTTGCAGTTGTTTTCAATGTGCTGCGTTCTTGACATTTCAGTATATCCAGGGACTGATCCCTGAGGTCTTCTCCATCTCTGGCATTTCAGCGTATCCTGGGACTGACCCCTGAGCATGATGATTCTGAAATTCATTCACGCGGTTACTTATAGTAATAGTCTGTTCCTCTTTATTGCTAAATAGTATGCCTTTGTATGGACATACCACAACTTATTTAGCCATCCACCCCTAAAGGACATCTGAGTTGTCTCCTGTTTTTGGCGATTATGAATAGAGCTGCTAAGCGTTTCTGTACAAGTTTTTGTGTGAACGTAAGTTTTTATTTTTCTAGGTTAAATACCTAGGAGTGGGATTGCTGGGTCATATGTAATGCTATGTTTAAGGAACTACCTGTTTTTTCGGCTAGCTTTACAATTTTGCAATTTACCCAGCAATGTAGTTCTAGGAGCTTTTTGGTATTCACTGGGATTTTCCACTAGGGCTTAAAAAAAGTTTTTTCGGCTAGCTTTACAATTTTGCAATTTACCCAGCAATGTAGTTCTAGGAGCTTTTTGGTATTCACTGGGATTTTCCACCAGGGCTTAAAAAAAGTTTTTTCGGCTAGCTTTACAATTTTGCAATTTACCCAGCAATGTAGTTCTAGGAGCTTTTTGGTATTCACTGGGATTTTCCGCCAGGGCTTAGAACTGGTAAATTCCAGTTTTGAGTCCCTGCTGCGAATATGCATTTCTAACAAGTTCCCAGCTGATACTAGTGCTGCTGGTTAGGGACCAAGTCTGAGAACCACCAGTAGAGCGGTGGTTCTCAAAATTTATTATAGTTAAGAATCACCTGGGGATTTGTTAAAAATATAGATTCTGATTCAGTATATCAGTGGTGGAAATGCAAACTCTCAGTAGGGGTTTGAACCAGAACAAACCAGTGTAAAACCCTGTTTTCGACATGATCAACCAAATTGTCTCAGAATAGGAACAATTTTATTATGAGCTGTCTTTTCTCTTCCTCTCTCTCTCTCTTTTTTTTTTTTTTTTTTTTGCTGCCTTATTCTAATGGCTAGGAATTTTAGTATGATGTTGAACAGGAACAGTGGAAGTAGCTATCCTTACCTTATTCCCAGTCTTAAGGGGAGAGTATTCAGTCTTTCACCATTAGGAATGATGTTAGCTGTAGTTTTTGTTGGTTTTCAGATGCTCTTTATCTTGCCTACTATTCTTAGTATAAAATTTTTTATCATGAATGTATATTGAATTCTGTCAATTGCTTTTTATACATAAGTTGATATTATCATGTGTTATGAACTGTGTACCCCAAAAATATGTATTTGATTTATATTTGCCCCTGTACCTGTAGAAGTGATACTGTGTGAAAAATACGGGTTTTTCTTTTTGATGTGAATGAGGTCACACCAGAGTAGGGTGGGTCCTAAACCTGATCACATCTGAGTTGCAGCCAGGGCAGAAGAAGCAGGGGAAACACACACAGGGGAAGACACCACAGGAAGATGGATACACACCACAGATGCATTTACAAGCCAAGGAACTGCAGGAGTTGTCGGCTACAAGAAGCTGAAATAGAGAAGGACCTCCTCTCCAAGAGCCACACCCTGAATTCAGGCTTTTAGCCTCCTAAACTATGAGAAAATAAAATTCTGTTCTTTAAAGTCACCCACTCATGGTATATTTTGTTATGGAAGCACCAAAAATCAGCCAAAGGAAACCCTGTGGATCACAACAGTCTGATCCCCAGCTGATCATGGGGACAGTGAAGGGCCTGGCAGCATTTCGTTCCATTGTGCATGGGGGTCACTATGAGCTGGGGACCCGATGCCACAACAACAAGGTAACTAAGACGTCATGTGATTCTTTTCCTTTAGTCTGTTAATATGGTGGATTACATTGATTGATTTTCAAATGCTAAATTAGTTTTGCATTCAAGGGTTTGGCCATGGTTTAATATCATTTTTATATATTGCTAGATTCAATTTACCAATATTTTGGGGAGAATTTTTGCACTTATATTTGTGAGGAACACTGGTCTGTAGTTCTATTGTACTGTCTTAATCTGGTTATGCCATCAGGATAATGCTAGTTTCATAAAACGAATTTGGAAGTACTGCCTCCTATTCTATTATCTAGAAGAGATCATAAAGGACTGGTGTTATTTCTTCTTTTAAATTTTTTAATGAAGCCTGAGACCAGAAGAGCTAGGTGGTGCCTGACTATTATTACCGGCCATTCTGACCAGGGATGCAAGAGAAGGTCCCGGATAGAAAGGGAGAAAAACGTAGAACAAAACTAAAAAACACCATACTTACTGGACTGATAGAGACTAAAAGAACCCCCAAGAGTATCACCCTAAGATACTCTTTGAACTTGGCACTGAAGCCACTTCTGGTCACCTTCCAGCCATGTAATAGATTGGCTTATAATAAACAATATCACCCATGAATACTGTGCTCCCTTAAATAACCAACTATATGAGAACAGACAACATTTACCCTAAAACAAGATGAGAAGCTAAGGAGGGACAGGGAAGCTAGATTAATGAAAAAACAAACAGAATGGAAATAATGATAATGCTGACACATTGTGAAAAACGTAACCTATGTCATGGAACAATTTATTTAAAAATTTTTAAATAGGAACCTAATTTGCTATGTAAACTTTTACCTAAAACACAAAATATTTTTAAAAAGAAATTCTCCAGTGAAACCATCTGAACCTGGAGTTTTTGTGTTTTTCTTTTTTTGAAACTTTTAACTGTGAATTAAATTTATTTAAAAGATACAGGCCTATTCAAGTAATCTATTTCTGCTTGAGTGATTTTTGGTAACTTGTGAAACCCTGGTGGCGTAGTGCTAGGGCTGCTAACCAAAAGGTCAGCAGTTCGAATCCACCAGGCTCTCCTTAGAAACCCTGTGGGGCGTTCTACTCTGTACTATAGGGTTGCTATGAGTCGGAATCAACTCGACAGCAATCGGTTTGTGCTTTCTAGGAATCTGTCCAGTTTATCTAAATTGTTGAATTTACATATAGAGAGAGATGTTTGTGGTACTTGCTTACTATACTTTTAACGTCCCTGAGGTCTGCACTGGTATCCCCTCTTTCACTCTGAATATTGGTTATTTGTGTCTTCTCTTTTTTCCTTCATTGATACAACTAGAGATTTACCAATTTTACCGATACTATCAAAGAACCAGGTTTTGATGTCACTGATTTTTTTCTAATATTTTTGTTTTCAATTTCATTATCTTTATTATTTCCTTTATTTTTGGATCTTTGCTTTGGACTTATTTTGTCTTCATTTTCTAGTTCCTTTAGATTGAAGCTTAGATCATTCAGTACAGGTTCTTTTTTTTTCCTAATATGAGTGTTTAATCTTTATAGTTCCCTCTGAGCACTACTTTAGCTGTCTCATAATAAACTGATATGTTGTATTTTCATTTTTGTTCATTCAAATTATTTTCTAATTTCTCTTGAGACTTCCTCTTTGACCCATGGATTATTTAGAAGGATGTTGTTTAATTTTCAAGTGTTTGAAGATGTATCAGGTATATTTCTGTTGTAGATTTCTAGTTAAATTCCATTACAGTCAGAGAACATTCTTTGGATGATAAGTCCTGAGTGTCATCTATCTTTGTGAATACTCCCTGAGCATTTGAAAGAATGTGTATTCTATTTTGGAGGAGAGATATTTTATAATGTCAGTAGATCCAGCTGGCTGATGGTTGTTATAGATTCAGCTGTATCCCCGAAGAATATGTCCTGTAAATCTTAACCTCTATATGGTCGCCGTGAGTCAGAATCAACGCGACAGCAATTGGTTTCGGGTTATACTTGTAGATGTAATCCTGTTTGAGAATAGGATTGCCTTTGTGGTGCTAATGAGGCCACATAAGTATAGGATGTGCCTTAAGCCAATCAGCTTTGAGACATAAAATGAGCAGATAAGACACATAGAAGCAAACGGAAACAGGAGAAGACAGATGGTAGTCCACAGGAAGATCGCCAAGGAACCGAAGCTGAATAGAGACAAGGACCTCCCCCTAGAGCCTACAGAGAGAGAAGGCCTTCCCTTAGAGCTGCTGCCCTGGATTCGGACTTCTATCCTCCTAAAAGAAAGATGTTTATCTGTGTTTTATTGACAATGCAAAGGCATTTGACTGTGTGGGTCATAACAAATTATGGATAATATCTCAAAGAATGGGAATTACAGAATTATGCTCATGAGGAACCAGTACATAGATCAAGAGGCAGCTGTTCAAACAGAACAAGGGGATACTGCACGGTTTAAAGTCAGGAAAGATGTGTGTCAGGATTGTATCCTTTCACCATACCTATTCAATCTGTATGCTGAGCAAATAATCTGAGAAACTGGACTATATGAAGAATGGGGCAACAGGATTAGAGGAAGACTCATTAACAACCTGTGTTATGCAGATGACACAATCTTGCTTGCTGAAAGTGAAGAGGACTTGAAGCACTTACTGATGAAGATCAAAGACCACAGCCTTCAGTATGGATTACACCTCCAATAAAGAAACCAAAAATCCTCATGACTGAACCAATAAGCAACATCACGATAAAGGGAGAAAAGACTGAAGTTGTCAAGGATTTCATTTTACTTGGATCCACAACCCATGGAAGCAGCAGTCAAGAAATCAAGAGACACACTGCATTGGGCAAATCTGCAAATGACCTCTTTAAAGTGTTGAAAAGCAAAGATGTCACCCTGACGACTAAAGTGTGCCTGACCCAAGCCATAGTGTTTTCAATCTCCTCATATGCATGCAAAAGCTGGACGAAGAATGAGGAAGACCGAAGACGAACTGACACCTTTGAATTGTGGTGTTGGCAAAGAATATTGAATATTTTTATGGACTGCCAAAAGAAAGAATAAATCTGTCTTGGAAGAAGTACAAGCAGAATGCTCTTTAGAAGCAAGGATGGCAAGACTACGTCTCACATATTTTGAAAATGTTATCAGGAGAAGGACATCATGCTTGGTAAAATAGAAGGTCAGGGAAAAAGAGGAAGACCTTCAATGAGATGGACTGACACTGGCTGCAACAGTGGGCTCAAGAATAATGACTGTGAGGATGGTGGAAGACCAGGCAGTGTTTCATTCTGTTGTACATAGGGTCGTTAATGAGTTAGAACTGACTCGAAAGCACCTAACAACAACAACAACAGCCTCCTAAACTGAGAAAATTAATTCCTGGCACCCACCTGTGGTACTTCTGTTATACTACTAGATAACTAAGATAATATTATTCAGTTTTTAATATCCTTGCTGTTTTTCTATCTACTCGTTCTGTCAATTACTAAGAGAGCTATGTTGAAGTCCCCAATTATAATCATAGATTTTTCCATTTCTTCTTTTAGTTCTATCAGTTTTGTTTCATGTACTTTGAAGCTTTGTTGTTTGGTATGTACACTTTTATGTTTCTTACATCATCTTGGTGAACTTACTTGTTTATCTTTACATAATGCCTCTCTTCATCCCTGGAAATTTTCCTTGCTCCGAAGTCTACTTTATCCGATATTAACATGGTCACTCCAGCTTTCTTTTGATTAGTGTTTGAATGGTATATCTTTTTTTCCAGCCTTTTAACTTTAACCTACCGATATCATTATATCTAAATTGTATTTACTTGTAGACAACATATCCTTGGGTCTTTTTTTTTTTTTCACTTAATCCATTCTGACAATCTCTGTTATTTAGTATGTTTAGAGCATTCATACTTAATGGAATTATTAATACGTTGAAATTCAGGTCTACTATTTTATCATTTGTTTTCTATTTTTTCTCACTGTTGTTTGTTCCTCTGTCTTCCTTTTGTATTATTTAGAAAAATTCCATATTCTATTTTAACCTATTGAGTTTTTTACTATACAGGCAGTCCCCAGATTATGAACGAATTCCATTCCTAAATCTATCTTTAAGTCGAATTTGTATGTAAGTCAGAACGGTTCATACCTAATGTCAGTCAAATGTTTGTCTTAGTATATAGTGTACTTTTCTATGCATAAAAATCATTAAAGAAACACTTCCGGATGCACTAAAATATCTTTAATACATAATAATAATGTTTTGAAGTGTTACAAAGTAGCACCCATTTGTTATCATGAACCTTTGTATCTTTTCCACGGTTGAAGAGATACCTACAGGGCAGAGGTTACCCAAAATACTCAGATTCTGTTCTGTAAAATCTGAGACCAGTTAGATACTGTAGGCTCTGAACTAAAAAATCTGTGAGGTCCCACCAGGCCATATTTCTGTTGGGTCTTCAAACGTCCTCCACAGGGTAAGAGAGGGTTAGGGGCGGGGGTAGGACAGTACTGGGGCCAGATGGATCATTCCCCATCACATCCTAACCAGACCTGTCAAAACCAGGCACCAACAATGCAGCCCCTGCCTCGGGGTGCAAGGGATAAAGTGCCGCTCAGGATGCACTAGGAGCGAGCCAGGGGCCCAAGAGTTGGTAAGAGGATGCTTAGGGAAACCCGAGTCCAAAGTTCTCTGTGGATCTCCCAGAAACTATATGGACATATAGAGGTAGGAATCTAAGTCTACCCCCCTCCCCCGCCCCCAGCCACCAAAAGACCAAGAAACGCTGAAATAGTGAAATCCCACATGTGAAAGGTAGGGGGAACAGAAGCTCAGAGGTGCTGCAATGGCCTGGAGCTGCACAGCACGCAAGGCCCAGCAGGATGGGGTAGGGCAGAGCTAGGTAAGGGGGCACGAAGGAGGAATAGCTGTGTGCCCAGCATGGCGCACTGACCAGTTGTATTTGGAGAACACCCAGAGCGTGGCACCCACCTGCATCTCAGCCACTGGCCATCACTACCTGCAGGCCTGCCATGTAGAACGGAGTGGCTGTGCTTGGGGCACATGGACGAGGGGGCCGGCCCTTTCCAAGCTCTGAGAGGGGTGGATGCGGGTGGGCTCTCCATTTGCTGCTGCAGGCCGCAGCTGGGTGCCCCATGTCACAGGGTCCTGCCTGCTGCCAGTGGCTACCCATGGACCTGCTGGAGCACCTGTGCCTGTGGGAGAAATGCAGCCATGATGTGGGTGCCCAGACGCCCACACGCCCAGTTTTTTCCTGTTAGGCTTTATGGGGGTTGGTTTGTAACTACTGGTTGTATTTGAGTCAGACATTCATAACCTGGGGACTGCCTATATTTCTTTATATAGTTGTTGCTCTAGGCATTTCAATATACATACTTAACTTTGGAAACCCTCGTGGCATAGTGGTTAAGAGCTGTACCTGCTAACCAAAAGGTTGCCAGTTCGAATCCACCAGGTGCTCCTTGGAAACTCAATGGGCCAGTTCTACTTTGTTCTATTGGGGCCCTATGAAGTTGGAATCGACTCGACAGCAACGGGTTTGGTTTTTTTACTTAAGTTTTAGAATTAGAATGTTATCATTAGATGAATGTTTTACTACTGCAAGTGGTAAACCTTACCACCATATAGGTCCCTTTACCTTCCTTTATGTTATAGTTGTCATGTACACTACTTCTACACACAATGAAAACTCCATCAATGGTATATTTACTTTCCATCATATATATTTTAAGGAACTTAAAAGAGAATTATCATATTGACCTAGATATGTATTGCTCTTCCTTCATTCCTGATGTTCTAAGTTTTCCTTTGGCATTATTTTCTGTCCAACGTTTCTTTTGGAGCAAGTTTTCCAGCAGTGAATTCTTTTAGTTTCGTTTTATCTAAGAATGTCATTATTTCACCTTCATATCTGAAGGGCATCACTGAATACTTCTAAAATAGCATTCTGCTTCCTTCTGGCCTTCATAGTTCTAATTTAAAAAAAACACATTCATTCAAATCAGTGTTCTACTATACGTTACGCATTATTTCTCTCTAGCTGCTTTCAAGATTTTTCTTTGTCTTCAGTTTTCAGCAGTTTATGATGTGTCTGCATGTAGATTTCTTTCAGTTTATCTTGTTTAGGGTTTGTTAAGCTTATTAATTTCTGAAAGTTTATGCCTCTTCCCAAATTTGGCAAGTTTTCAACCATTATTTCTTCAAGTATCTTTTTAAACCACACTTTTCCTGGAACTTTGGTGACACAAATATTAGACATTTTTTATATGGTCTCACACATCCCTGGGGCCTTATTTATATATTTTTTCTCTATTGTTGAGACTAAATCATTTCTATTAGTCTTTCTTCAAGCCTATTCACTCTTTCTTCTATTATCTCCATTCTGTTATTGAGCACACTCATACATTTTTAATTTTTGTTAGTTTATATTTCAGTTCTAAAATTCCCACTTAGTTCTATATTATATCCTCTATTTTTTTCCATTCTTTTGAAGAGTGTTCAGCCACATTTTTTTGAATATGGTTATAACAGCTGATTTAAAGTCTTAATGTGATAATTCCAACATCTGTGAACTTCAGGACTGGCAACTGTTGACTGTCTTTTCCCATGAGAGTTGAGATTATCTCCTGGTTCTTCATATGCTGAGTAATGTTAATTATTATGTTATGAGAACTCTGAGTCTTGTTTAAGCCCTAAGGAAAATGCTGATTTTTTTTAACTTAGTTAAGTCTGCAATTTCCAAAGTACCTTCTGTCAACGATGAATTGAATGTCAGTTCAGTGCTCAGAGCCTTTGCAATATCATTTGGATGTGTCTCATGTGTTCACCACACAGTGGTCAATCTGCGACCTGTGAAGTGGTCTAGTTAGTATTTCAGTTCTCAGAGCCTTTGGGATGCCACATAAGGTCAGATCCACACACGCACAGTTCAGAAGTGAACCAAGAAGTCCACGCAGTATTTTACGGGATAGTTCTCTTGAGCTCCCTCCTCTCTGTGATCTCTCCAACACTTTCCAGTTCTCTGGGGTCCTTTTTCATGGTCTTTCTGGCAGAAGGGTGGGCTTTTTGTCTACCTGCTCAGCTGCATACTTCCAGCAACTGTGTCTCTGTCTCGTGCCAAGTGGTGGGAAGTCAGAGAGAGAGAGAGAGAAGCAGTGGGAATTTGCCCATGCTTAATTTTTTTTTTTTTATGGGACCACAGCTCCTCTCATCAGAAAGAAGGCCTCCTTTTCCCTCGAAGGTCTGGATAACTGTCCATCCTCCACTGCTACTGTGTCTCCACAGGACTGACAGGGGCTTGGGAGTGGGTAAAAATGGAAAAAAAATAAGGGGGAAGAAACAAACATCCTCCCTCTCTCCGAATCTTAAGAATTTTTCTTTGCTCCTCAGTCCAGAAAGTGACGAATTCTCTTGAAGATCTTTCTGTCCACATCACTGTGCACTACTGAGTTTCAGGCTGCCTTTCAGTCTATGCCAGGTTTTGGGGATGGTGGGTGGGGAGGAAGTGCATCACCCATTTGGTAGTAGTTTGAATTCCAGTCTCCTGCCCCAATCTGTCTGCTCTCATTTACTTTTCAGAGTCCACAGAGTGTTCAGTGTTTATAGCTACATTCAAAAGGAGAGACAGGGTAAAGTATGCTTATCCCATCTTGCTCAGAAGCAGATTTTGTAGTCACTTTTTATTGTTTAAACTAAAAAACCAAGCCCACTGCTATCATGTTGATTCTGACTCACAGTGACCCTGTAAGACAGAGTAGAACTGCCCCATAGAGTTTCCAAGGAGTGGCTGGTGGATTTGAACTGCTGACCTTTTGGTTAGCAGCTGCAGCTCTTAACCACTGTGCCACCAGGGCTCCACAGTCAATAATAGGAGAAGCAAATATGTTAACTTTGGTCTTTGTTTTTCTTTGATAAAGAATTAATTTTGTTTTAGGTCTTATTTGAGAGTTTTTTTTTTCCCCTTAAGTTTTAATTCAGCCTCAAAAAGATATCATTTTGGTTCATCCATTTTCTGCACACCAAACACTTCCCCTTTTCACACCTTTGTAATAATGGTGGATTGACATGGTTAACTAGAACTTGCCTTCTTTTTTTGTAGTTATGGCCTCTTCGGCACAATATTTTCTTTAGTTACTAATGAGAAGCTAAACTGATTAACATGAGTGTCATTCTCTCATTCCCCTAGTCCACCCTCTGGCACAAGTCCTAATGAGCTTTGTCATCAGTTCTAGATGGGCCAGGGGAAATGAGGCACCCACACCGCCCACGTACCAGATTGTTAGCATCAAATGTAATTATCGAGTTCACTGCTTCCCTGTTGGACCCTCTCTCTTTTATCTATACCACACACAGTGGGGTAACGGGTGCTTCCAAAGGCTCCCTCAGCTTTGCACTGGAAAAATCAAGTACTGAGTAGTTGAGACCACTGCTACTGAAAGGAGGAACAACTCTGCCTGAGACCTTTACTCAAGTGTGTTCAGTCCTTCAACTTTTACTTCAACCTGTTGGTACTTTGTGGTCCCCAGAGAAATGTTACTCAAATGTCATGTGACCAGGACAGGCTTCTGCACCCTACCCCTCAGCTCAAAAAATTCCACCAATAACAAAACCCTCAAATATTACATCTCAACAATTATGCTCCAATCCATAAACACTTGATCCAAGAATTCTAATGGCCTCCTCGCTGAGGGATGTGCTCCATGAAGGCAATGCTCATGTCAGCTATATCATTTGGTTTGCAGGAGCTAAAAAAACAAAACTAGCACAGTTTAATCATAATGGGATAGCAAAGTTCTTGCTGAATGGGAATCTTTAGTGGATGTCATGATGAATGGGTAAGGTATATGTATTTTCTACCCCATTACAGAGTGAAAACTGAAAGTCATACATGCAGCATGAGTAGACTTGCTGTAAAAGTTTTATGTGTAACGGATAAACTTTTCTATCAACCCAAATGAGGGTATAAATTTCTGGCTCCTGGCAGAAGTACTCTGGAGGGAGAGAGTGGAGGGAGAGAAGAAGGCTACTCAGCTCAAACTGCTTCATGTAGATGGCACCCTGCTGTTAGCAGGGAGTCACCCAAATATCTTCCTTGAGCACTTGTGGTGACCTCCGTTCTGCTTGATTCCCCCACGACACTTGAAGGTGGGGTAAGTGGTGTGGTCTGGGTCCCCTCACTGAGCGACAGAGACTGAAAAGTACCTCTCTGCTTTGGTTTGTTCAGATCTGCGGTCCTACATCAGTAGTTCCCGAAAACCAGATACGCAAATTTAACATTTAAAAGCTACAAAGTCTACCAATTATAAGACCAGAGTTCATAAACCAGGATCAAGTACAATCTGACTAATTTTAAAAAGTAAATATTAAGCTGCTAATATAAATAATTCTAAATTTGCAAAAGTTTTCAACAAAAGGTATCGATAACAATAATAATGTTATCTTTATAATAAAAGAATCATGGCACATTTGTTTACTCAGGCTTTATCTTCTTACCCCTTTCCTCACTGATAAACCACTGCCATACTAAGTTTTAAACCTTCATTATCTTTTTTTTTGCTACTGTCTTTTTAAAGTAGATATACGCTGATGGAGATTATACTCTACTGATCCGTTCAAATTAGTAAATTTTTCTAACTTTTAAAAATCAGCATGTCTATCTCATTCATATTTTGTTACAATGGAGTCAATTCTCATAGGAATAACAAAACTAGCCTCTTTCAGGTTCCACAGCCCATAAAAGGCTTGTTTTAAGAACAAATGACTGATAAAGAAAAACATTATTCCCCTTGTGATGTTACATACTATTGCTTTACGCAAATCTAAAATATTTTTGCCTGTATAGCTTCAAGTCATATGCACTTAATTGTATTTAAAATTTCACCTTCTTTGTTTTACCATGTATTTTTTATCCCCTCTATCCTCACCCCCTCCCAACCCAACCTAGATTCAAACAAAAGAAGACCTGAATCTCCAAGTAACAAAGATCCTTTTGATAACTAGTTTGAGGTGGGGACCCACAAGGGTCTGGAAAGATACAGCCTCTTCAGCACTGTGTTTGCAGCAGTGGAAATGGTAGGATCTCTGTCCCCCAAGCTGTCCTGGACAGTCACCCACAGGCAGGGAAAACACCAGCTGGCCAGCACTTCCCACGCTCCGGTACACAGACCTGTGCCTGTGTGAGACACTACTTCACTAGTGTGCTTAAAAAAAAGGACCAATCAGGACAATACAGACTTTTTTTTCATAAGAATGTTATTGTTCTTAGCTGTTGTCAAGTCGGTCCCAACTAACAGTAACCCCGTACACAATGAAACAAAGCCTTGCCTAGTCCTGCACCATTCTCATCATCAGTTGCAGATTGGACTACTGTGATCTATAGAGGTTTCACTGGCTGGTTTTCAAATATATATTGCCAGGCCTTTCTTCTTAGTCTCTCATAGTCTGCAAGCTCCACTGAAACCTGTTCACCATCATAACATCACAAGAGCCTCCACTGAAACCTGGTCACTGTCATCACATCACAAGAGCCTCCACCGACAGACCTGGTCACCGTCATAACACCACACGAGCCTCCACTCACATACCTGGTCACCGTCATAACTTCATGCAAGCCTCCACTGACAGACCTGGTCACCATCATAACATCACATGAGCCTCCACCGACAGACCTGGTCACCGTCATAACATCACACGAGCCTCCACTCACAGACCTGGTCACCGTCATAACTTCATGCAAGCCTCCACTGACAGACCTGGTCACCGTCATAACATCACATGAGCCTCCACCGACAGACCTGGTCACCGTCATAACATCACACGAGCCTCCACCAACAGACCTGGTCACTGTCATAACACCACACGAGCCTCCACTCACATACCTGGTCACTGTCATAACTTCATGCAAGCCTCCACTGACAGACCTGGTCACCATCATAACATCACATGAGCCTCCACCGACAGACCTGGTCACCGTCATAACATCACACGAGCCTCCACTCACAGACCTGGTCACCGTCATAACTTCATGCAAGCCTCCACTGACAGACCTGGTCACCGTCATAACATCACATGAGCCTCCACCGACAGACCTGGTCACCGTCATAACATCACACGAACCTCCACCAACAGACCTGGTCACCGTCATAACACCACACGAGCCTCCACCGACAGACCTGGTCACCGTCATACCACCACATGAGCCTCCACCGACAGACCTGGTCACCGTCATACCACCACATGAGCCTCCACCGACAGACCTGGTCACCGTCATAACACCACACGAGCCTCCACTCACAGACCTGGTCACCATCATAACATCACACGAGCCTCCACCAACAGCCCTGGTCACCGTCATAACACCACACGAGCCTCCACCTGCAGACCTGGTCACCGTCATAACACCACACGAGCCTCCACCTGCAGACCTGGTCACCGTCATAACACCACACGAGCCTCCACTGGCAGACCTGGTCACCATCATACCACCACATGAGCCTCCACTGACAGACCTGGTCACCGTCATAACATCACACGAGCCTCCACTCACAGACCTGGTCACCGTCATAACTTCATGCAAGCCTCCACTGACAGACCTGGTCACCATCATAACATCACATGAGCCTCCACCGACAGACCTGGTCACCGTCATAACATCACACGAGCCTCCACCGACAGACCTGGTCACCGTCATAACTTCATGCAAGCCTCCACTGACAGACCTGGTCACCGTCATAACATCACATGAGCCTCCACCGACAGACCTGGTCACCGTCATAACATCACACGAGCCTCCACTCACAGACCTGGTCACCGTCATAACTTCATGCAAGCCTCCACTGACAGACCTGGTCACCGTCATAACATCACATGAGCCTCCACCGACAGACCTGGTCACCGTCATAACATCACATGAACCTCCACCAACAGACCTGGTCACCGTCATAACACCACACGAGCCTCCACTCACAGACTTGGTCACCATCATAACATCACACGAGCCTCCACCGACAGACCTGGTCACCGTGATACCACCACATGAGCCTCCACCGACAGACCTGGTCACCGTCATAACACCACACGAGCCTCCACTCACAGACCTGGTCACCATCATAACATCACACGAGCCTCCACCGACAGCCCTGGTCACCGTCATAACACCACACGAGCCTCCACCCGCAGACCTGGTCACCGTCATAACACCACACGAGCCTCCACTGGCAGACCTGGTCACCATCATACCACCACATGAGCCTCCACCGACAGACCTGGTCACCGTCATAACACCACAGAAGCCTCCACTCACAGACCTGGTCACCGTCATAACACCACACGAGCCTCCACCGGCATACCTGGTCACCGTCATAACACCACACGAGCCTCCACTCACAGACCTGGTCCCCGTGATAACATCACATGAGCCTCCACCGACAGACCTGGTCACCGTCATAACACCACACGAGCCTCCACCGACAGACCTGGTCACCGTCATAACACCACACGAGCCTCCACCGGCAGACCTGGTCACCGTCATAACATCACACAAGCCTCCACCGGCAGACCTGGTCACCGTGATAACACCACACGAGCCTCCACCGACAGACCTGGTCACCGTGATAACACCACACGAGCCTCCACCGACAGACCTGGTCACCGTCATAACACCATACGAGCCTCCACCGACAGACCTGGTCACCGTCATAACACCACACGAGCCTCCACCGACAGACCTGGTCACCGTCATAACACCACACGAGCCTCCACCGACAGACCTGGTCACCGTCATAACACCACACGAGCCTCCACCGACAGACCTGGTCACCGTCATAACACCATACGAGCCTCCACCGGCAGACCTGGTCACCGTCATAACATCACACGAGCCTCCACCGGCAGACCTGGTCGCCGTGATAACACCACACGAGCCTCCACCGACAGACTTGGTCGCTGTGATAACACCACACGAGCCTCCACCGACAGACCTGGTCGCTGTGATAACACCACACGAGCCTCCACCGACAGACCTGGTCACCGTCATAACACCACACGAGCCTGCACCGACAGACCTGGTCACCGTCATAACACCACACGAGCCTCCACCGACAGACCTGGTCACCGTCATAACACCATACGAGCCTCCACCGGCAGACCTGGTCACCGTCATAACATCACACGAGCCTCCACCGGCAGACCTGGTCACCGTGATAACACCACACGAGCCTCCACCGACAGACTTGGTCGCTGTGATAACACCACACGAGCCTCCACCGACAGACCTGGTCGCTGTGATAACACCACACAAGCCTGCACTCACAGATGAGCGGTGCTGCTCATGAGGTGCATCAGCCAGGAATCGAACCTGGGACTCCTGTGTGGAAGGAGAATTCTGCCACTGAACCACCACTGCCCCTTCCCGTGTGTGTGCACACACGTGTGCATGTGAAACGTCCTCTGTTTTAACACAGTGATGGCGATAATAGGTGGCAGTTAAAAATAATAAAATGTCCTTACCTGAGTGAACTAAGAACAGGCCCTCTTTTTCTGTTGGTCCGCACAATTTTTATCAAAATGTTCTTGGTCTGTGAAGTCCAAATGTCTGAGAATGACTGGGTTCCGTTTCAGACAGGCAGGAGGGGGTGGGGCGCAGGTATTTGCAGACCTACACACATCCTGAAGCTGTCCCCTAGCCCATACTGACCCCAATAACTTTTTTATTAATATAAGGTTTTAACCATTTACTTTTCAACTACCATGCTGGCTTTCAGCTATTTCCTTAGTGTGTACCAATTGATTTATAGATGTGCTTTCTAACTTCTAACCAGGTTGCCTCATTTTCTTTTCTGTTATTCCTTAATCTTTGTCTTTCTCATTTTGTCTTCTTTTGCTTTAAAAAACATGAATTTTCATATTTCACTTTTCAAGATCACCATTACTAAGCTGCTGATTTATGTTTATAAGTTTTAACATTTCCATACATTTTAACCACTATATTTTTCATAAGCAGAAGCTGATGATCCTTTTAATCTAATGTAGGGTTCTAACTGCTCTCCTTAGTATCACCATTTTCACCATATCCTACAATCCACCTATGTCTGATTTCAGAAGAAGAAAAAACAAAACAAAACACAACAATTAGAGCATAAGGCACTCAACCAATTCCCTAATGCTGGCAATCCTTCAGTCCCAAGCACTCAACTGTCAGGCATGAACAGCACCCCGGGTGGCCATGTACGTTCACTGTCTTTTCTGCCTGTGCTTCACTCATCCTCAAGGGAACCAAATACTACCATGCTCCCCTTTCCTCCTCTCGTACCATTCACTCTTCCAATAATCCCACTGTAAGCCCTTTCCCTCGTTTGCACACCCCCCTGGCAGCTTTCACCACTTCCTTTCACTTCTAATGCCTGCCCAGTACCTCAGAGTACTTTCTCCTTTCCTTCCTCCAATTAAGAATCCCCAAAACAAAAATAGTAACCACATTTCACTGAGTACCTATATGTGCCAAGCATTATCAAAAGGGCTTTACACATGACATTCCATTTATTTCTCACAGAATTTCTGAAACATACTATTATCCCCATTTTATGGATGAAATCCAGAAGGTTCAGAGAACTTGCCCAAGGTCATGTAGTTAATAAATGGTTTTAATGATGTTGTTCTTGTTGTTAGGTGCCGTCAAGTCGGTTCCGACTCATAGCAACCCTATGCACAACAGAACAAAACACTGCCCAGTCCTGCGCCATCCTTAAAATCATTGTTATGTTTGAGCTCATTGTTGCAGTCACTGTGTCAATCCACCTCGTTGAGGGTCTTCCAATTTTCCACTGACCCTTTACTCTGCCAAGCATGATGTCCTTCTCCAGGGACTGATCCCTCCTGACAACATGTCCAAAGTATGTAAGACGCAGTCTCACCATCCTTGCCTCTAAGGAGCATTCTGGCCGCACTTCTTCCAAGACAGATTTGTTCGTTCTTTTGCCAGTCCATGGTATATTCAATATTTTTCGCCAACACCACAATTCAAAGGCCTCAACTCTTCTTCAGTCTTCCTTATTCATTGTCCAGCTTTCACATGCATATGATGTGATTGAAAATACCATGGCTTGGGTCAGGCGCACCTTCGTCTTCAGGGTGACATCTTTGCTCTTCAACACTTTGAAGAGGTCCTTTGCAGCAGATTTGCCCAATGCAATGCGTCTTTTGATTTCTTGACTGCTGCTTCCATGGCTGTTGATTGTGGATCCAAGTAAAATGAAATCCTTGATAACTTCAATCTTTTCTCTGTTTATCATGATGTTGCTCATTGGTCCAGTTGTGAGGATTTTTGTTTTCTTTATGTTGAGGTGTAATCCATACTGAAGGTTGTGGTCTTTGATCTTCATTAGTAAGTGTGTCAAGTCCTCTTCACTTTCAGCAAGCAAGGTTGTGTCATCTGCATAACGCAGGTTGTTAATGAGTCCTCCTCCAATCCTGATGCCATGGTTTTAACGATAAGCAATCATAATAGCTGTGAAATTGATAGAGTTATATTATGGAAAAGAGAAAAATTTTGAAGCTAAGTTTGACAATATTAAAAACAATCTGTTAATAGCTTTCAAAAGTACCTAGAAGATTAGGTCAGGAAGTCCACATGAGTCTTAGGTTATTCCTTTTAATTATAAGCTTGTTTACGTACTCATATCCAAGCTGAATAAAAACCGTTTTTAATTCTATGGTTCTGCTTTGGTGTTTAGTGCCTTCTGTTTTCCACAGCCATCTGCAGTACTTTGATTTCATTAAGGCTAAAGTGAATTGTGAGGTTTGGCCTGAGCATGTAGCCACCATCTAGAACAGCTTCTGCACAGATTTTGCATTGCTGGAAGGGCGTGTGACGATGAAGTGGAAAGGCCTCCGACTGACTCAGGAGACCCATGAGTTTATCAATCAAATGAAGAGGAACTCATTAGATGACTGTGGTTCTTTCCAGCTTTGGCTTTTAAGTTCCAAACAGTTGCCTTATCACTTCCGCTGGAAAAACCAGTCATGTGTAAATTGTTAAAAAAAAAAAAATATATATATATATATATATATGGATTCTAAATTCATATCTAGCGTCCATTCCCTAAATGTTTCCTCTGCTTGCCCTAGAAAGTAACACTCACAAGGGGCTCCAGCCTCAGCCTCCTCTCTTCTCCAGCTCCATCCCCCATGGAGGTATTCCCACTACTGCCCGGATGCAACCATCACTGCCTGTAGCTGATGGTGACCAAAGTGCCCTCTCGGGTCCTAAAGCTCTCCCCTGACTTCCGAACCCACATCTGTCTTTTTTTCCTCACCAGACAACTTCACCTAGCGAGCGTTCCAACAATGAACCCCTAATACTCAAACTCAACATGTCCAAAACTGAATTTGTTATTGTTATGATTGAATCGTGCCCCCCCCCCCCCAAAATGTGTGTCAACTTGGCTAGGCCAGGATTCCCAGTATTGTGTGACTGTCCTTCATTTTTTGATTGATATAATTTTCCTGTGTGTTGTAAATCCTAACCTCTACTGAGTTTTATGGTATAGGGTCGCTATGAGTTGGAATCGACTCAACGGCACTGGGTTTGATTTTGGTTTTCTATGGTATTAATGAGGCAGGACATAACCTACAGGATTATGTTGTATCTTAAGTCAATCCCTTTTGAGGTACAAAAGAGAGAAGCAAGCAGAGAGGAGAAGGACCTCATTACCACCAAGCAAGAGCAGCCAGGAGCAGAGCATATCCTGCACTGAGAACCTCCTAGACCAGGGTAAGATTGATGACAAGGACCTTCCCCCAGAACTGACAGAGAGAAAAAGCCTTCTCCTGGAGCTGGCGCCCTACATTCAGACTTGCAGCCTCCTAAACTGTGCGAGAATAAATTTCTGTTTGTTAGAGCCATCCAGTTGTGGTATTTCTGTTACAGTAGCACTACATGACTAAGATAGTCATCTTTCCCATAAATCCTGCTATCTCTTCTATCCCTTAGCTTGGCTTGTACCACAACCATTGAGAGGGTCACCTGAGCTAAAATTCACTAATGGCCCCCTCCCCCATAATCTAAACAGTCAATAAAGCCAGTCTATTCACCTCTGAATGTATCTAAATCTGCCCCTTGTCTTTGTTGCTACCGGCTAGGTCACAGCCTCTTTGGCTTTCACCTGGACTACTGAGAAAGCCTTCTGCTGGTTTCTTCAATCCACCCTAACCGTGACTGCCAGAATAAGCACTTTCTGTGTGATGTTCCTTTTCTCCCCTGTGACTTCCCAGTAATGAACCCTAATATTCCAATATGTTGATATTAATTGCATTCCTATTTCTGAACTGATAAAACCATGAAAAGTACAAGCAATGTATTTTTTATCATATCAGAAACATATTCTTCTAGAATAATTTATCAGTCAGAATTGAAGAAAACAATCGTTTTTCTTCTATTGCAGCAGGAAAGGTATTCCATTAGATGTAAAAGACTTTGGTCATTTTAGCAATTAAATGCAAAAAGGAGATAAAGAGTACTAACACAGCGGTTAAGAGCACAGATGCTAACCAAAAGGTCGGCAGTTCGAACACACCAGTCACTCCTTGGAAGCTCTATGGGGCAGCTCTACTCTGTCCTATAGGGTCGTCATGAGTTGGAATCAACTCTCCGACAATGGTTTTGGTTTGGTTTTTTGGTGTATGTCAGGCATTTTACATATGTTGTTGTTAGGTAACGTCAAGTTGGCCAACTCAAGGCAACCCCACGCACACTGAAACAAAATCTGTCCAGTCCTGCTCCTGATGATTGGTTGGGGGTTGGACCGTTACGATCCATGGAGTTTTCACTGACAGATTTTCAGAAGTCATTCACCAAGCCCTTCTTTTTAGTCTGTCTTAGTCTGGAAGCTCTGCTGAAACCTGTTCAGCATCATGGCAACACACAAGCCTCCACTGACAGAGGATGGGTGGTGTCTGCGCATGAGGTGTGCTGGGTAGGGACTGAACCCACGTTTCCTGCATGCAAGATGAGAATTCTACCACTGAACCACCAATGCCCCCATTTTACGTATGTTAGCTAATTCAGTACAACCATGGGATATAGGCATAATCCTCATTTAAAGAGCCACAGCTACATAATTTGTTCTACATCATCCAGCGAGTACATGGTACATCCAGAATTCAAATGTGGCTCTGTACAGTGTCCCCAACCCATGCACTGTCACCATTCCTCATCACCCCTGTGCACACCAGGAACATACAGAAATATGTGGGTTAAAAGTGGATAAGAGGCACGTACATACCACATAATTGCTTTGACGTAAATAAACCACGATATTTCTTTTTATTGCAATTTCAAATCTTAGGATGAATATAAGATTTTTATGTTGATTAAAAGAGGAAATGGGTAAAGATGAGAAACACTATGTGGTGATAAGAAAATTCAATATGTAACATATCAGACCTCACAGAAACCTTCCATTTCCTATTTCTGTGGTTAGGGGTAACTTTTCCAAATAAAAATCCTTCTAATTTTTAACAGATAAATACTATATGTATCAGTACCTATTTTATACATAACACTGGGTTAGGTACTACAAAGACAAAAGAAAGACTAAGACATGGTTCCCTCTACCTACAAATAACATGCTACCAACTCAAGGGTGCCAAGACAAACATAACCAAACCAAACCAAACACACTGCCGTCAAGTCAATTCCAACTCATAGCAACCCTCTAGGATAGGGTAGAACTGCCGATGGAGTTTCCAAGGAGCGCCTGGCGGATTCAAACTGCCGACTTCTTGGTCAGCAGCCATAGCACTTAACCACTACGCCACGAGGGTTTCCAAGACAAACATAATCATTCATAAAGAGAGTATTAGTTATTCCAGCATTACAGCATTATGTACAACCTCACCATATATTCAATCTAAACAATTAGCTCCTAAAGACAAAAGGATTTGACCTGTTAAGTGACACAAATGTATAAATTACACCATAATAAACGTGATTCTATGTCGTAAAGACCTGAAAATCAGTCCTTTTGTAAATTAACATCTGAGTATTCCTTAGTAACCCAACCAAATGACTGACGGACGTGACTTGCAAAGTTTATTCTCTAATGCAGATGCTCGCCTATGTGTATTTTCCAGTGCTGTTAATTCAACCAGAAACTCTTTCTTCATAAATGGAACAAAAGTACATTTCAGACTAGTCCCCATTTCAATGCTTAAAATTCTGAATTATCGTACTGTGAAATCATGAGGTTTTATTTTAATCATATTAGAAATGATACAACATTTTTAAATGGATGAAATCAGCATTTAACTTATGTTCCTTATTACAATAAGCTGTGTCATTTATTTTAACGGCATTTTATTTACTGTGTATCACACAAATGCAATTTTTTTGATGTCATAATGAAGTCCATGAGACTAGCCCATGAGAACAGAGGCCACGTTTTTCTTAGTTGGTGGTACAAGTCCTCCCTGCTCCTCCTGTCTCTGTGTGGAGGAACTTCTTTAAAGGTCCTGGTCTCTCAGATGGTCTCCCTCCTCTCCCCTGAGGCCCCTGGGAGAAGGCACTGACTTTTCTGATTGGTGAATACAGGGAAAGAATCAGCTTAGAGAGAGTAAGCGACCAAAAGCTACACAGAGGGAATGAAGAAAAGTTAGGATTTTGTCCAACTACAAAGCCTAATACTCTTAGTATTCTGCCTTCCACAGTCCCTGATTTTATTCTCTTCCTTTTAAACTTTTGTTTTCCCCACAAAAATGTTTGTTTCTACTGCTGAACCGACTCCATGGCACCTAACTAACTGCTCACTGGAAGCCCGTTTTATAAACATGGGAGGCTGGTGATTTGTTTGTAAAGGGCGAACTTTGAAAAACAGTTGTAAATATATATATAACACAACACTTGCCATTTCAGTATTTTTCAGGTGTACAATTTAATGATATGTTGCTGTTGTTAGGTGCCACGAAGTCAGTTCCAACTCATAGTGACCCTATACACAACGGAACGAAACACTGCCTGGTCCTGCACCATCCTTACAATCATTATGCTTGAGCTCATTGTTGCAGCCACTGTGTCAATCCACCTCGTTGAGGGTCTTCCTCTTTTCCACTGACCCTGTACTCTGCCAAGCATGATGTCCTTCTCCAGGGACTGATCCCTCCTGACAACATGTCCAAAGTATGTAAGACGCAGTCTCACCATCCTTGCCTCTAAGGAGCATTCTGGCCGCACTTCTTCCAAGACAGATTTGTTCGTTCTTTTGGCAATCCATGGTATATTCAATATTCTTCTCCGACAACATGATTCAAAGGTGTCAATGCTTCATCAGTCATCCTTATTCACTGTCCAGCTTTCATATGCATATGATGCGACTGAAAATACCATGGCTTGAGTCAGGCGCACCTTAATCTTCAAGGTGACATCTTTGCTCTTCGACACTTTAAAAAGGTCCTTTGTAGCAGATTTACCCAATGCAATGTGTCTTTTGATTTCTTGACTGCTGCTTCCATGGCTGTTGATTGTCGATCCAAGTAAAATGAAATCCTTGAAAACGTCCATCTTTTCTCCATTTATCATGATGTTGTTCATGGTCCAGTTGTGAGGATTTTTATTTTCTTTATGTTGAGGTGTAATCCATACTGAAGGCTGTGGTCTTTGATCTTCATTAGTAAGCGCTTCAAGTCCTTTTCACTTTTAGCAAGCAAGGTTGTGTTATCTGCATAATGCAAGTTGTTAATGAGTTTTCCTCCAATCCTGATGCCCCGTTCTTCTTCATATAGTCCACCTTCTCAGATTATTTGCTCAGCATACAGATTGAATAGGTATGGTGAAAGAGTACAACCCTGACGCACACCTTTTCTGACTTTAAGCCAATCAGTATCCCATTGTTCTGTCCAGACAACTGCCTCTTGATCTATGTAAAGGTTCCTCATGAGCACAATTAAGTGTTCTGGAATTCCCATTCTTCTCAGTGTCATCCATAGTTTGTTAGGTTCCACACAGTTGAATGCCTTTGCATAGTCAATAAAACACAGGTAAACATCCTTCTGGTATTCTTTGCTTTCAGCCAGGATCCATCTGACATCAGCAATGATATTCCTGGTTCCACGTCCTCTTCTGAAACCGGCCTGAATTTCAGGCAGTTCCCTGTCGATATACTGCTGCAGCCATTTTTGAATAATCTTCAGCAAAATTTTGCTTGCATGTGATACTAAGGATATTGTTCTATAACTTCCACATTCGGTTGGATCACCTTTCTTGGGAATAGGCATAAATATGGATCTCTTCCAGTCAGTTGGCCAGGAAGCTGTCTTCCATATTTCTTGGCACAGACTGATGATATTGAGCTTTTCCATCGTCTCCACAGATGTGGCCAATTTGATTTCTGTGCGTTCCATCTGGCGAGGTCCATGTGTATAGTCACTGTTTATCTTGGTGAAAGAAGGTATTTGCAACAGAGAACTCATTAGTCCTGCAAAATTCTATCATTCGATCTCCAGCATTGTTTCTATCACCAAGGCCATATTTTCCAACTACCGATCCTTCTTCTTTGTTTCCAATTTTTGCATTCCAATCATCAGTAATTATCAATGCATCTTGGTTGCATGTTCAATCAATTTCAGACTGTAGCAGCTGATAAAAATCTTTTATTTTTTCATCTTTGGCCCTAAGAGTTGGTGCATAAATTTGAATAACAGCCGTATTAACTGGTCTTCCTTGAAGGCATATGGATATTATCCTATCACTGACAGTGTTGTACTTCAGGATAGATCTTGAAATGTTCTTTTTGACGATGAATGCAACACCATTCCTCCCCCAGCATAGTAGACTATATGACTGTCCAATTCAAAATGGCCAATACCAGTCCATTTCAGCTCACTAATGCCTAGGATATTGATGCTTATGCATTCCATTTCATTTTTGATGATTTCCAATTTTCCTAGATTCCTACTTCATACATTCCAGGTTCCAAGTATTAATGGGTGTTTGCAGCTGTTTCTTCTCATTTTGAATCGTGCCACATCAGCAAATGAAGGTCCCAAAAGCTTTACGCCCTCCATGTCATCAAGGTTGACTCTACTTTGAGGAGGCAGCTCTTCCCCAGTCATCTTCCAACCTGGGGGGCTCATCTTCCAGCACTATATCAGACAATGTTCCGCTGCTATTCATAAGGTTTTCACTGGCTAATGCTTTTCAGAAGCAGACTGCTGGGTCCTTCTTCCTAGTCTGTCTTAGTCTGGAAGCTCAGCTGAAACCTGTCCTCCATGGGTGACCCTGCTGGTATCTGAATACCAGTGGCATAGCTTCCAGGATCACAGCAACAAACAAGCCCCCACAGTATGACAAACTGACAGACACGTGATATAAATTACATTAATTACATTCTGCAACAATTGCTAAAGGGTAAATTCGTAAAGAAAAGTATTTTTTAATTTCTTGAACCCCTCATATTATCTAAAAGTATTTTTTTCTCTAGATTTTCCTAAAGGGTCGTATCTTTGAAAGCTTTACAGATCAACACTGTTATCAATTTCAATTGTTCATTATTCTTGAGCAAAGTCCTTTTGCTAAACTACTAGTTTCATTTGATAATATCAGTGATGAACGTGAAAGACTGTAACACTGTGTCCTCCATGAATCTCCAAGAGCACCTGACCTCGCATCACTCAGGCTTTATTGTGGAAACTGTCACAAGATGTAATGACATGCTACTTGGAACTTGCAATTGGTCCTCTTCAAGAGGGCTTTCCAATTAGTCAAAAGTTGGTAAAACACAGTAAATTAAACAGAGAATTTCCTTATTTTTTATTTACTTAATCTTCACCTTGTTAAGTGTACGTGTTAAATGCTCAAAAATGTCTTAATAATTGAGATTTCACAATATCATAGTCTGATCCACAGAGACATGCCTAACCACCTAAATAGAAAAGATTAGAATGTTGCTAATGAATTAAGAAAACAAGTTAGCATGTACCCGTTGCCATCAAGTTGATTCTGACTCACAAAATAAAGATGTCTCTCTCTAGAGATTAAGAATGATAACTTCTAAATTTTAAGGAAATTTTCCAGTCTGCAAGACAACAAAGGTAACAAATTCTACCAATAACAATTGGACTGTTTTCTAAAATCTAATCTTATGTAAACTCTGAATCATTAATGAACCTAAAAATTGCTTAAATTAGCAAAACATGCTTGAGATTTGAAACTATGCAATTAACCTATTCCGAGAGAAACGAAGGTAACAAAATAAAAATTTTCATAGAGAAAAAGTGCCTGTCTTATTAACAGGTGGATTTTTCCTGCATTCTTCATGGGGACACTGCATCCCTCTTTGTTTTAGACAAAGGCCTCCAGCCTACTTCAGGGGCCTCTCCATTCACCAACTAAGCACAGGCCAGCTGGCTCTGGCACTGGGGCCACAAGGCAGAATCAACATGTTGGCGAAAGGTACAATCCAAGAGCCTGTTTTGCGACAAGTATTTTGAACCACTTTTTTAAAACCTAGATATATGACCATATTCAGGTGATTTAGGTAACGTTTTTCCTTCCAGCTTACAAACAAAAACCATATCCATGAGTAAAATTAAACCAGACTTTGATTCTTTGAGAGAATAAAGCGTGGTGTGCAGCAAGGCTGAAGACTGACTCTTGCTACGTGGCCCTGTATTTCATGAACTGCAGTGGCTGGGCTGGATAACCACCCAGGTTCAAGCACATGCTGGTGGCTGACCTCAAATAACACATGGCAGCTGGCAGGGTTCACTGTACTGTGGAGAGCAGCAGAAACCATTACTTGTTGCTGAAGGTGCTTTTATTCTTTGTTTATAAATGTAAAGGCTTATAAATTTTTATGAACTGTTTGCAAGGTAAATACAACATGGTGGCAATAGGATAGCTTGGCTGGCCCAGTCCAAAGGCTAGCTTACCTGCTCTTTATCTGTGACACCATAAGCCATCTATCCCAACTCATAGCTTTCTGCCCTGGTTACAGCCATTACAAATGTCGTCCTAACCCTTCCAGGACACTAGGTTACTGTCCACTAGTGAGATAAACCATTCTCCAGCTGCTGACACTCCCCGGAGAGAATCCAAGTCATTGTGCCGTGCAGAACTGGGGTTAGGGTTAGGTCATGGATCCTCACGAACCACCCATAAACACTGCTGCATCTTTGCACCTGTAAGTACAGTTTCCCTTTAAAGCTTTATGTTTAAACTCTCAAACCATCACTCAGCAGATAATTTTGGAGCAGCCACATTATTTTCAATTAATGAAAGACTACATGAGATCAATATTAGGATATAAATGGTCCAATTTCAAGGTGTCTGTAATGAACTGAACATGCTGACAAAGCAAATCCCACACCATTTACAGCCCCCTCTATGCCTACTATAGACCTATCATAGATAAAAGACTTTAAAAAGTAATCAATGCCAAAATAGTCTCTAGAAATGAACAAATTGCTTACCCAACATAAATGCACCTTAATCAATCACATCGTTATCCACCAATAGATACTGGCACAAATGCCAGCAAATAAAATGTTGATTCTACACAGAATGACTAATATGCAGGGTTATCTCTTTTTTTAGAACACGCCTGAGATTCTATATGCAATGTGGTGAGTTATCGATAATATACACATACACACATAAAAGGATGAATAAAGGCGGCTGTAAAATTTCTCAACATGTTATAGTCAGTAATTAACTGAAACAGGAATGAAAACACTCTAGACTGCAGTCTTTGGAGGCAGGAGCTCATAATCCCCGAAGATTTAGAAGCATTACCTCATTGCAGCCTTGAGACAAGCTGAGTGTTCGCTCTGGGTCTTACCCAGCATCCACCGGTTCACACAAAGACGGCAGAGGCGTGACCAATCACACGGTGGCTAGCAGGCGCTGTTTCAAAGCCTCTCCCAACGTTACCCATTGACACGCTCGCTGGCAGCCTCCTGAACTTGTCGTCATGGCAACACGTCCCAGCTGCTCACCGAGACTTGTTACATTACTTTTCCTTTTTACCACTCACTTAGCTAATTAAAAATTTAGAACTATGTTTTGTATGTTGAACGAAAATTAAAGCAATGCAGGGCTCTTTTTCCTCTTTCTTTTTCAATCCCCTCCCCCCCCATGGAGCTTTAAAAAATGCTGGGAAAAGCGATTTGAAGGACACTCCCATGAAGTCCCAATATAACCAATCAATAGAGAGACTGCATGCAGCTCCAGCCAGATGGAATCTGTCACTAACCCTAATCTGCAGCAAAGCAAACCGAACCATGAGCACCGCTGTAAGATGTTCTTCCTACTTCAAAATATAGGAGCCAACTCAGCTTAGATTATTTATGCTGAAATGTTCACATTATTTCTGGTCAAAATGTTCTCTGAATATTCCTATTTAACATAATTCTGATTTAAAGCAGCTCTACCCATAATTCCACAATGCAAGCAGAGCAAATAAATAAATAAAGCACAGAGAGAAGATCCTGTATAAACTGCCAATGTGGCAAGTCTGAAAGAGGTTCCCAGCAAAAAGCATACCTGTGAACCTGCCAGATGTTCTAGGTTCGACCACCAAAATGTACCACTGCTGGCACAGCAGCCTGGCAGGCGGAAGCCACAGGAAGAAGAGTCCAGCTTTTGTTTACCAAAGCCACCTCCAGACTGTTCAGTGGTAATGGCTGCCACACGTATACTGCCTTTTTGAAAACTCTCCTTAGACGCTCAGGAACGCTAACTGCAGTTGGTACCCACGGCATTCTTAGGATTCTACAGGAGAAATTCCTCTTGCTATTTCAGCTTTCCACTTAACATATTGAACAGACTAAAAAGAAAATTAAAATCTGAAACTATGTTCATTGGAAATCAGCAGATAATGGACATCACAGTGGTTTAGAAAGTCCAAGTGGTGCAACTTACGGAAAAAGTCTGTACTGATTTCAATTAAATGGGAAAAGCAAGGTATCAAAACAGGCTTGGAGAGGTGACTTGGCTTCTGCTTCCTCCAGGCTGGTCTCTCTGCAGTCATCTAGTCTGTTTTGCATGGTAGCATTCAGTCTCCAAGTATGATACACAATCTATAGTCGGCCAGGCAGGCCACCTTCTCCCCAGCACTGCCCAGGTCTCTGAGTTTTCAGGTACGTGGCCAAGTACCACTAAAAAGAAGTCCCTCCCCCTGAGGTAGTATAAATAGAAACGTCAAGGGAGCTGTATAGAATTCTAATTAGTCTATGAGGGACAGGAGAAGAAGGCGGCCTAATGTGGTAGAGAGATGACTGACAGGGCTACTTGGGGTTTAAAGGTAAATATTATTTACTTCCTCCCTTTCTTCTCACCTCCAGTAACCACAGACGAAACGTCTGTAAGGACATTCTTAGTAAACATGGTAGGCTGAAAAGAGTACCTGCTAACTCCCACTAAAATGACAGTAAGAGGAATAAAAAAGGAAAAAGAGAACGAGAGGGAGGATAAAAGCAGATGAAACATCAAACAATTTTGGGAGCTGGAAAAGCAGATGGAAGCAGTAGCTGAATTAACACAGCAAAGGAAGTTTAAATATACATACAAAAAGGAAGGCCAACCGCAGATACTGGTGTGGGTGTAGTAATTCTTAAACAATTTTGTGTGTATGATGAGATTGAGAAAATTAGTAAATACATTGTGTGAGAAGAAGACAGAGTTACAGATTGTGGGAAGGAAGCGAAGAGCCCTAGAAATCTCTGGAAGCAATGATGCCCCAATAACAAGGAGCATATCCAGCACTCAGGATCCAGCCAGGGTTCCGGGTCTGAGCCAGGGAAAGCATAAGTGAACCCTGATCATCTTTCGTGACAGAAAGCAAGAGACAGCTCGAAAGCTGAAAGGTCTATTTCAAAAGGGCACAGGGACAAGCTCGAACAGGATTCCTGGTCAAATCTGGAACAAGCTGGGCATAAAAAAAGCGTAAGAAAGAATCCATGGGTCCACTGTAATTCTAAAGCAAATAAAAATTATACAGAATGCAAGAGAAGTTTTTTCTTTTTTTAATTATAAAAGAACACCAATTCATAACTTTGGAAAGAATGAAAGAACAGAAATCACATTTTGCAACCACCGTTGTGATACCAATTCAAACACGAATCAGCAATGAAAGCTAAAACCACTGGGTGGAAGGAAGCTTGGAGAACAAGCAATCCCACAGCCTCAAAGTATCACTAAACAGATTACCTTTAACTAAAAGGAAAAAGACGATGACGAAATCGGGCAGACGGCACTGAAACCAAACGATCCAACGCATCCCCAAGAGACAAACGGCCACCGCGTGCTTCCTGATGTCACACACGGAAAAAGACACGACACAAAAAAAAAAAAAAAAAAAAACAGACGCAAAATTCTTACAAAAAAAGGTTCAGCCTGAATCTAATCATGAGGAAATAATTAGGCAAAGCCAAACTGAAGAACATCCTGCAAAACAAATGGCCTGTAAGTTCAAAACAGTCAATGTTGTCAAAGGAAAAAAAAAAAAACCTGTTGCAGTCAAGTCAATTTGGACTCCCAGTGATCCTACAGGACAGGGCAGAACTGCCCTTTAGGGTTTCCAGGGAGCAGCTGGTGGACTCGAAGTGTCAACCTTTTGGTTAGCAGCCAAACGTTTAACCACTGTGCCAGCAGGGCCCCAAAAGAAAAAAAAAGGGAGTAGAAAATGTTCTAGTTAAAGGAGATTGAAGACATGTAACGAAATGATTAGAGCTTGGGATTAAAATATATTAAAAAAAAAAAAAAAAAAACAGCTACCAAGGACATAAATATGAACTATATGCTAGGTAACAGTATTGTACCAATATTCATTCTTCTGTACAGTTGTCTCTCGGTATCTGAGGGGCATTGGTTGCATGATCCTCCCACAGATACCAAATCTGTGATGCTCAAGTCCAGTACATAAAATGGCGTAGTATTTGCTTATAACCTACACACATCCTCCTGTATACAGTAAATCTTTAGATTACTTATAATACCTAATACACTGTAAATGCTATGTAAATAGTTGTTATACTGTATTGTTTAGGGAATAATGACAAGAAATATTTTCGAACGTTGGTTGGTGGAATCCACTGATGCCAAGCCTGTGGTCATTATAGTTATTCAAGAAAATGTCCTTGTTCTTGGAAAATGTACCCCAAAGCATTTAGGGGTGAAGTGTCCTGATGTCTGCAAATACTCTCACATGGTACTGAAGATAGACCATAGATACATAGGTAGAAGATGGATGGATAGACAGAACTAGAACAAATATAGCAAAAGGTTAACAATTAGCGGATCTAAATGGAGAGTATACTGGTGTTCTTTTCATTCATTTTGTAATATTTCCATTCATTATTAACTTTTCTGTTACAAAAATTAAATAAAAATAGGGAGGGGAGAGAAAATTCTGGCAAGTCTCCAGAAGTATTGTTGAAAGGAATAGGATGGAGCTAAAAACAAGACCACTGTTTGAGAAACTTTGTAAGGAGCATTTAGACACTCGGACCCACTTCCCTATCTAGTCCAGCTACTCTCCACCTAAGACAAATTTTATACTCTAGAGAGGTTAAAAAACAGACATTTTTAATTTAAGGACACCAAACATGGGGATTTGATTAAAAAAATACAGTAGGATTAAGTGAAATTGACATATCTAACTCAAATTGTAGAATACTACAGCCAGTCTGCAGCAGTCTCTTCAGGAGAAATTGGTTAGTGTAAGATAAAAGACCCACTGTGACCCCCTCCAGATCACTCTAAAGAAAGGCCCAGCAGTGGACAAACCCCACCTCCCACAGAACTTCCAAACATTTTCATGCCTCTAGAGATCACAAAAAAACAATTCAAGGATTATATGGGGAAAATATTAAATGACTCAGGAAGCATCAAAAGAAGACAGAAGGAACGTACAGAGTCACTGGACCAAAAAATTGGTTGACGTTCAACCACTTCAGAAGGTACCATATGATCAAGAACTGATGGTACTGAAGGAAGAAGTCCAAGCTGCACTGAAGGCATTGGTAAAAAAACAGGGCTCCAGGAATTGATGGAATACCAATTGAGACATTTTAACAAGCAGATGCAGCACTGGAAGTGTTCACTCATCTATGCCAAGAAATTTGGAAGACAGCTACCTGGCCAACCAACTGGAAGAGATCCATATTTGTGCCCATTCCAAAGAAAGGTGATCCAACAGAATGTGAAAATTATCGAATAATATCATTAATATCACATGCAAATAAAATTTTGCTGAAGATCATTCAAAAGCAATTACAGCAGTACATCCACAGGGAACTGCCAGAAATTCAAGCCGGATTCAGAGAAGGACATGGAAGGAGGGATATCACTGCTGATGTCAGATGGATCCTGGCTGAAAGCAGAGAATACCAGAAAGATGTTTACCTGTGTTTTACTGACTATGCAAAGGCATAAAAGTGTGTGCATTATAACAAATTATGGATAACATTGCGAAAAATGGGAATTCCAGAACACACAATTGTGCTCATAAGGAACCTGTACATAGACCAAGAGGCAGTTATTTGAACAGAACAAGGGGATACTGCATGGTTTAAAGGCAGGACAGGTGTGCTTCGGGGTTGTATACTTTCACCATAGTTATTCAATCTGCATGTTGAGCAAATAACCCGGGAAGCTGGACTATATGAAGAACATGGCATCAGGATTAGAGGAAGACTTGTTAACAACCTGCAATATACAGATGACACAACTTTGCTTGCCGAAAGTGAAGAGGACTTGAAGTACTTATTGATGAAAATCAAAGACTACAGCCTTCTGTATGGATTATGCCTTAACACAAAGAAACAAAAATCCTCACACCAGGACCAATAAGTAACATCATGATAAATGGAGAAAAGACTGAAGTTGTCAAGGATTTCATTTTAGTTGGGTCCACAATCAACACCCATGGAAGCAGCAGTCAAGAAATCAAATGACATATTGCATTGGGAAAATCTGGTGTAAAAGGTCTCTTTAGAGTGTTCAAAAGCAAAGATGTCACTTTAAGGACTAAGGTGTGCCTGACCCAAGCCATGGTGTTTTCAATCGCCTCATATGCATGCGAAAGCTGGACAATGAATAAAGAAGGCTGAAGAAGAATTGATACCTTTGAATTATGATGCTGGCAAAGAAAACTGAATATACCATGGGCTGCCAGAAGGACGAATAAATCTGTCTGGGAAGAAGTACAGCCAGAATGCTCCTTAGAAGCAAGGATGGCAAGACTTTGTCTCACATACTTTGTACATGTTATCTGGAAGGATCAGTCCCTGGAGAAGGATATCATGCTTGGTAAAGTAGAGGGTCAGTGAAAAAGAGGAAGACCCTCAACAAGATAGTTTGACACAGTGGCTGCAACAATGGTCTTCAAGCATAACAACAATTTTGAGGATGGCGCAAGACTGGGCAGTGTTTCATTCTGTTGTGCACAGGCTGGCTATGAGTCAGAACTGACTCAATGGCACCTAACAACAACAGCAACAGAGATGAAAACAAAAGCAAAAACTAGAAAAGGAATTTTAAAGAATGGAGATAAGGCAGAGAGCAGAAGAGCCCTCCCCCAGAGCCCCAAAATTAATATTCCCAGAAAGCTACTGGAGATGTGCCCCAGCAAATTAAGGAAGTAAACTAAGGAACATGAAGACATGGGACCTAGACAACAGTGGATCCAACACAAGAGAGTTGAGAAAAAAAACTCCCAGATAATACCTGTGAAGCCAGCCTAGAAAGTAATTAGTCCAGATTAGAGAAGGAGGATTGGGTGTTCTCCAAGGGAAGTCTCAAAGAAAAGAGGAGAATGGACAGATGACTTGAAATTCTAGAGCACCCAGAAAAAATACTGGTGGATGTATGGCACATCTGATGGAACATTTGGGGAAAATTAAAGATGGGTATGCAGAACCTGTGCTTAAAAAAAAAAAAAAAAGGACAATCATTCAGTCATTAACTCCAGGGAAACCAAATGGTTGTATAAGAAAGAAAAGGTACCCATAGTAAAATACATGGCTCTTCAAAGAATGAAAGTTACACAGTCATCATAATATGGGTATTGATTATTTACTGATCTTTAAATTCATATATTACTGCAATGGGAGGATAAGGGAAGAAAGGGATGTGAGTGTACATGGAAGGTAAATTTTCATCTACCCTACAGGAAGATAAAAGATAAAATCTAAAATTAATAAAGACACAGCAATACAAATGTATTATTTTGCAATGAGACAAATACCAAAAAACAACTAAAAAAGTTGAAAAAAGGATTGCCTCTGGAGTGTGGGCATCATGAATGGGGAGTGAGGGGGGCCAGGGGGTTAGTGTTCTGCATTATACTAGGGGGCCCTGGTTGCACAGTGGTTAAAGAGCTTGGCTATATTTGCAGTTCAAATCTACCAGTTGTTCCTTGGTAACCCTATAGAGTAGTTCTACCCTGTCCTATAGGGTCTCTATGAATTGGAATTGACTCGAAGGCAACGAGTGGCACACTGGTTAAGCGCTCAGCAGCTAATGGAAAGGTTGGTGACAGTTGGAACCCAGCAGTGGCTCCACGGGAGAAAGATGTGGCCGTCCACTTATGTGAAGATTACAGCCTTGGAAACTATGGGGCAGCTCTACTCTATCTATAGGGTCAGTATGAGTCAAAAAGACTCGACAGCAACAGGTGTATTAATACATTCTACTCTACTAACTGTAGTATTTGACTTTTTAGAAGTAGTTATTAAAACAAAGAAAAAAATGTGATGAATGGCATAGACTCAAACAGGGCAGAACTCAGCCCCTCGGCCTTACATCTACTGACCTCCAGAGGCCCAGCACCATGACGAGAAGCACTCCACCAGGCTCTGGTGAATGTGCTTTTCATTTCTTATTTCATGATGTCAAAAAAAAAAATCAGTCATGAAGCTTAGTTTGCCATCAATAATCTTTAAGAAATTTACCTCAATGATTACAAAGGAGGCATTTGTCAATATGAAACTACCCTCAAACACCTCTTAAAAAAATATGTGGTCTAGAATCCTAGACAAATCTCAGTCATTCATTCAGCAAACATTTACTGAGGTCTCCTCTTCTGGCTCCTTCTGGCTGTGTTTCTTTGGGCAGGTTTTTAACCTCCTAGTGTCTTAGTTTCCTCATCTGTAAAATGGGGCTAATAATGACACACACCTCACTAACAGCATGTACACAGGGAAAAAGCTTAAGTTAACTGCTAGTCATACTACTACCCGTGGGGCCCTGTGCTTGTCACTGGGGTACAACATGAACGAGAGAGAGGCTCTGTCCTTCAGGACCTCCAGTGGGGGAAGGCATCAATAAAAAAAAAAAAAAAATAGGCAGTTAGAATTCAAGGCCATAAGGCGGTGAGCGGATATGGAGCTAGGAGGTATGTTCCTAGTACCCCAGTTCACCCCCTATCACCACATGAAAGATCAGCATTTCCAAAGTAAATTCCATAAAACAGTAGTCCCATAAAACACTTCTTTAAAAAAAATCTTTTTTTGTGGTCAAAGAAGTCTGGGAAACACTATGTAACATGGCCCCTTACGGAGAGTCACCATTCAAATTAGCATATTTAAGGCTCTAAGCAGTCCTATCCTATAGGAAAGGGTTTAACTTTGTTTAATCCAGCATTTCCCGAACTAATTTGACCTTGGAACTGTTTTATGCAAGGCCTCAGGGTCGCAAAATCGTGCTCTGCAGCACACATTCTGGGAGCTGCTGCCGCGTCAGAATGGAGAAATTTTCATTCTGTTTGTCTTACTTCACAGCATTTTAAATTCCCCTTTGGTTTACCCTGATTATTTTGACAATTTTAAAGGTCTCCAAATTTACAGAGCAGTAAAATTATTTCATAGAAAACTCCCCAAAATTGCTTTTGTGAAAAGGAATCTAATATATACTGGTGAGCTCTGTATATACTTTGAAAATAACTGTATAGTTAATTTCAAATAATTCAGAACCAAGTAAAAGTTCCAGTAAAGTTTTTAGAACAAGGGTAAAATCAGCAATAGATTCTTTACTCTTATGTTTAGAAGAGGAATACTATGAATCATGGGTAATATGTTGTACCATGGATAATATATGACATGGGACATTTTTGAAGTGTATATAACACAGCTACTATAGGCGCCCCTTGGAAACTCTATGGGGCAGTTCTGCTCTGTCCTATAGGGTCGCCATGAGTTGGAATCGACTCGACGGCAGTGGGTTTGGTTTGTTTTTGGTTTATACCATAAGCCTCAGTAAGAACACCTTGAAAAAAAAAAGGAGCATGTGGGTTCTCAACAGGTCTCCTGTTTTGAAATATGCATGACTTGGACTATTTTACATTCACTTACTTCACTTGCCTTTTGAGAAAACTCATAAATACATTTTTCTGAAGTTTTCTGAAAAAGAGAGCCTAGAAGTCTACTGTTGCTTACCTCACAGGAAACAAAACCGCTTTAACGTGTAAAAACCAAAAAAGGTTATTGGGAAAGCACAGGACTGTGAAAACAGTCAATCGCCTACTTTTTGGAAATTGTGTAAGAGACCATCTTCCTCTAAATTTTCAATGAAAATATCTGTTAAGAGGTAGCCAGGTGATTTCCCTTGCTCCAGTCTTGCTCCTCCACCCTTTTCCCTCACCCTCAAATTCCTTCTCCACACTGAAGAGTGACTTTTCTAAAGTGCCCCAAATGTGAGCATGTTGCTCGCCCTGGGGAAACCTTTCAACCAGTCCCCTTCACCCTCCTTATTAAAGCTAAAAACTCTTTAACCGGCGTGGTAGGGCCCCATGCTATGACTCCAGCTTACATGACTAACCACATCTCTTGATGATAATTCCCTCCTCCTATCCTACGCTCGGCTGCTAACCGCAAGGTTGGAGGTTCAAACACATCCAGCCAATCTTCTAGAGAAAGGACTGGTGATCTGCTTCTGTAGGATTACCAAAACCAAACCCAGGGCCATCAAGTCGATTCTAACTCATGCAGACCCTACAGGGCGGAGCAGAACTGCCCATAGGGTTTCCAAGGCTATAATTTTACAGAAGCAGACTGTTACATCTTTCTCCTATGGAGCGGCTGGTGGGTTTGAACCTGCAACCTTTTGGTTAGCAACCAAGCACTTAACCACTGCGCCACCAGGGCTCCTTTCAGTAGGATTACAGCCTAGAAAACCCTACGGAGCAACTTTACTCTGTAATACGTTGGATTGGCATGAGTCGGAACTGACTCAGTGGCGCCTAAGAACAGCGACAACATCCTAGGCTCTGCACAGCTTTGGCTCCTGAAATCACAAGGTTTGGGCCTCTCCAGGCTTTCCACAGGCTGCTCTCCCACCCCTAAGGGTACCCGCTTACTGTCTGGAGTCTCCAGAACAGTGTCAGCTCCTTGAGGGAACAGAAATTGTTCACATGGTATCTGCAACCATCCGGCTCCCTGCCAACCCACCTCCACAATAGAGTGATCTTTTACAAAGATGGGGTCACTCCCCTTTACAGATTTCCTGCAAATTCCTGCTGCACTGAGTCTTCTCTCCCTCCTGCCCCTGCCACCTCCCCAGAGCCCCAGCCACTGTGACCCCCCTCTCCGTTCTGCCACCCGAGACTTGACTGGAGTAGGGTTCTCTGTCCAGAACGCTTCCTGCCCCATCTCCTGCCTGGATCAGCTTCCCTCTTCCAAATTTCTTAACAGCCTGTTTTGTCGCCCAAATGTCTGGTTCTGTCTCTCTCTCCCACTAGACTGTCAGTTGGTCCATGAAGGCAGGAATCTTTTCACCTTGGCTCCCCATTGAACCCCCAGCACCTCACCCGGGGCCAGGCACACAACGAGCTCCCCACGATGTGTGCCGGATCTACGAATGAATGAATCTATGAATGAATGAATGTCGTTACCTAGAGAAATAAAAACCAGACAAATTTCGGCCTTAGTTACCTCTCCTGTGAAATGGCACTGTAACTTACTAAGTGTAATGCGGTTAGCACAGTCATCAAATATATGAGGGTGCTGTACAGTGGGGAGAAGAGCACGCCAAAATGAAAACTTTATTAATTTTAATTCAAGTTATTAACTTTCTGTGGGAGACCTGAAGCCTCAGATGTACATGATGGGGGAAAATAGCCGCAGAGCAGAAATGCTGGATAGAATGAAGCGCCCACACGTGACAGCACAAGGCTTAATTTCTAAACTTATAAGACGCCCGTCTGCAACACACCAACAACTCAGTAAAGAAATACATACAATAGAACATTATAAAAATATTTTGTGACCATCTGAGATTTAATATTGGTATTAAAATTAAGAAAGTATGGTAAATCACATCCAAAATATGAGAATTTTAATGGCAGTTTCTTGAAATGAATGATAGAGGAGAACAGAGAGGAAAATGACCCTGTGAATTCCCATGTTAAAGATTGATGTTGTGATTCTTTTAAAGCTTGCCTAATAGCATGTTTGTGTAGTAAATGGCTCTCGAATTTTTATGAAGTGAGATAGCTTTTGATATCACCTGCTCTCCTTGTTCAGTGTGTTCTCCTCTTTCTTCTTTTGAGTGGATCTTTGAGCTGGGTGGGTGTCTGTGAACACTGCTTCACCCCAAATTAAATAACTTCAACTTCTCCATTAGACCATTCAAAAATTATCAGAAATATAACTACTACATATAACTTCATTTAAAGGATAGCACTTAAATTACTTTTCTCATCATCTCCAAGATATGAGCATCCTTATTTCAGCAATGAACTGTGTGTAAGGAGAAGAAAAGATGAAAGATTAGTGAGTACCAACCCCAGGTACAAGGGACTGTATTTTACAAGTCATCTCATCTGATCCTAACAGCAACCAGTCAGTTAGGCTGCATCACCTCAGTTTTAAGAATAAAGCATTAATAAGTTCACAGTCGTCCAAATGACCAACAGCCTCCAGAGCGCCGGTATCTGCCTGGTGACTATCTCCCAAACTACGTGTCGAACTCACTAAGAGTTAACTTGAGATGAGCTGGAAAACACTCCACCTGCTAATTCTGAAATACCACAGATCAGTTTAAAGACAAATAACAAATGCACAACCTAAAAATAGTCTACTGGCTTCTATATTTTTTGGAAGGAAATACAGGTGCACATACTTGTCAAACACATCACCCTACTTACCCTTAAATGTAGATTTACAATGGACGTGGCCTTGTTACAGCAACCAGAATGGCACAGCATCAGACGTAAAGCCGACTGATTATAATATGACAGACCGACAGCCATGACATTAGTATGGACAAAACTGTACTGGGACACAGAGGAAGAAATACCTCTGCTTGGGGGAATCACAGAAAACCTCGACAGAGGAGAGACGACTCGGAAGTTCACGGGAAGGAACAAGGAGGGCATGCCTTCCAAGCAAAGAAAATAATATTTACTGAGTACTGAACAGGGTGGCATGTATGACTTCATTTAATCCTAACAACAACACAAAGAGGCAGGTACTGTAAGTCACATTTGACAGACGACAAAACAGAAATACAAAGCATTTAAACAGCAGCATACAGCTAGTGGACAAGTGGAGCTCCGCGTCCAGCCAAAGGGCAGAAACAACAGGGTGTATCTGGGAATGTGGGCTGTAGGAGACAGGTCCCAGGTGGTGCAAACTGTTAAGGCACCTGGCCGCTAACCAAAAGGTTGGAGGTTCGAGTCCAGTCCAGAGGTGCCTCTGAAGAAAGGGCTGGCAATTTACTTCTGAAAAGTCAGTCACTGAAAACCTACGGAACACAGTTCTACTCTGACACACATGCAGTTGCCATGCATCAAAAATGACTCAACAGCAACTGGTTTGGTTACTGTAGAAGAATCAAAAGACACGTCTGCTCACCAACTACACAATCAATCATTCACTGAATGCTCAGAAAGAACCACTGAGTGTCCTTGTTGCTGGCTGCGGTGGAGTTACTCCCAGGCGGTGCACAACATGCCTGATCCTGCACCATCCCCGGGCAGGTCAGAACACTGTGGTCCTTACGGCTTCCACAGGCTGACTTTCGGAGGCATATGGCCAGGCCTTTCTTCCTCATCTGGCTTAGCTGCAAGCTCTGCTGAAACCTGTTCAGCATCATAGCAACATACGAGCCTCCAGGACAGGTGGGGGGTTCAGCGACTGTGCATGAGGGGCACCGGGCGGGAAGAGAACCTGGGTCTCCCGCACAGAAGATGAGACTTCTACGGCCGAACCCCCAATGTCTCACAGTTAAGTATTACTCGGTATTAAGTTCTTGCTGTGTGCTTGGCACTTTTCACATACTTAATCTCACTTAATTCTCATAACAACAACAATTTCTGAATTAGTTATTATTACAATATGAGGAAACTGAGGCTAAGAAAAGGTGTTAATTTGCCTGAGGTCATACAGCAAATAAACACTCAATTCAGGATGTGAATTCAAGTCAGTCAGACTCCAAAGCCCATGATTTTAATCCCTGTGTTATACTGGTTATTTTACAAATGCTGAGTGGTCGCCTCAAACAATTAAAAAGTCTTTGTGACCTTGACTTCAGCCAATACTTTGTATTTATTTGTTTTAGAACAAGTCCAGTCACACCCAGAAAACACTACCGCATTTTTTTTCTAAAATCATTTACCCTGAGTGCCCATTTACATAGAAAATATCTTAAGTTGTTCCATTAAAAAAAAAAACTGTAGTCCTAAGGGAGCAATGCAGCTACAGTCCAAAGTTTTATTCCGTTTAAGAACATTAAGCATTTTATGACTGAAGTTTTTTTAAAGAAATATATTCTACCAGGAGGCTAAGACAACTACAGTTGTTATCAAGGAGAGAGGAAAGGATGCATCCTGACAAAACAGACCAAAGAGAAAAGAATATCCTGAATGAGGAGACATCACTTCAAAAGCCTCCGTCAGGCTGAGTTACAGCATTCTTTGTCTTCACTAAGAGCGCGCTTTGGCTTCAGGGATGTGAAACGTCTCCTGTGTACCATAGTAAATGGATTTCCTCAACCCTCTGCAACATCCATAATCTCCCAAGAAAGTTGAGCCTTCTTTGTTTTCACAAAACTTCTCTCCAGAAATGCTATGGGCCCCATTTTTAGACGCAGGCTTGTGGGTGCTCACCACGGGGACACACACAGCGACTTGCACCCAAAAAAACCACCTGAACAAAGCCAACTTTTGCTGACGACTTGAAGCTCTCAGTGAGATGGGCTGACACAACAGCCAGAACAATGGACTCGGGCATCCCAAAAGTCGTGAGGACCGGCAACGCTTCCTTCTGTTATAGGTAAGGTTGTTGTGAATCAGAGCCAACTCAAGGGTAACTAATAACAACTTCTGCTCAAAATACAGGTACAATCTGCAAATAATCTATAAAACCTAACAGGAAAAATCATTTGTTATTGTAAAGCCCATTAAATACATCATTCAAATTAATTAATAATCAACAAATGACTTTCTTGCTAGCACGTGGGTATACCGTCATGCATCACGTCCGCAGCATGACCTCATGCTAAAACGGAATCTGTCTTTTGTCTTCCCTACTTCCATCACTGAAATCCTACAGCTGAGATTCTTCTATGTTTTCCTTTCTCAGGGAAATTTTAAAGATACGAAAGAACATGGAGATGTATGTAACAAAAACTTGTGTAGCCACCACCCAAAACTGACAACTGCTGAACTTTTATCATCATCTTTTCTACAGAAAAAACACCACATTTCAGGTAAAGGTGATACACCCATTGTCTCCATACCCAGAGGCAACCACAAACATAAACTTGATGCCAATCCTTCTGGTACATCTGAAATAATTTTACATATGTAAATGTATGCACAAACAACATTTGGTATGTTTAGGTGCATAATGAAATCTTAAATTAAACGTTACCATATTGTGTACGTTTCTGTAACTGGCTATCTTCTCTGTTGATGTGCCCTGGTATCTATCACACCATCTGGACAAGGTACTTGCTCGATAAATATTTGTTGAATGAATGAAAGACAGATTTATAATAGGGCAGTTCCATAATTTGCTGAATAAGTACATTCTTCTAAATGTTCTTTACCAGTTGGCATCTTGAGGTGATCAAATGCAAATAGAGCATTTATAGTTAAGACAATTTTCATTTTAAATGTGTGCTCAACAAATCCTGACGAGTAACACCACCATCTTAATACAGTATCTAATTATTTTATTCACTAGAGTCTGGAGGACTCACATATCGGTATTGCACGGGCTATTCCAGTGAAGCACTGGTGCTCAAAAAGAGATGTGTTTCCTAGGACTTGGGGGGCAGGGCAATCCAGTCTTCATTATACACAAACTGTGAGATGACCATTGGAGCATTTCTGAAGCTGTCATTTTTGGGCTTCACATATCTGTCTTCCGACACCAAACCATAGGTTTCTCAAGAGTTGCTGCTGTCATTTGCCGTCGAGTCGACTCTGACTCACAGCGACCCTACAGGACAGAGTAGAACTGCCCCAGAGGGTTTTCAAGGCTATAATCTCTATGGAAGCAGACTGCCGCATCTTTCTCCCTCAGAGCGGCTGGTGGGTTCAAACTACCAACCTTTTGGTTCACAGACAAGCACTTAAGCACTGCGGCACCAGGGCTCCTTTCTCAAGGGTAGGGCTGCTTTTTAGACATCTCTAGAGCCACAGCACAGTACAATACAGTGAAACCTGTGAGAACCTGAACTTGACGGGACTGCCTTGTTTTTCTGGGTCTTACAAGTTTTCCACCTTTGACAGGGTGCAGTCTTAATTGCTCTCCATTAGTGGAAAATATTTGAGTTTTCCTTCTCTGACAGGTTTCCACCTTATCCAGGCTCCAGCTTTTGCAGGTTTTTACCCTACGTACTAAGTAGAGTAGCATCCCCTGGGTAGATTAAAAAATAATAATAAAACTCAAGAATGATTCTGCACTCCAACTTCTCCTCATATGGTTTGAATTCTTGCTCACTTTCTTCATATTTTTATTTTTTAAAAATTTCTAACATAGAAAATTTCAAACATATTCAAATGCAGACAGAATCACAGACTGCATTCCCATGTACCTATTACCAGATTCAATAATTAACTCGTCCTCATCCCTCTCACAGCAAACCAAAACGCTAACGATAGACGGCACAACACAGGGACGATTTATTCAAGAAAAACTAGGCGGCACTCCAGTCAGAAAAACTCATATGCAAAAACTCTTTGACTGTACATCAAAAAGGTATTTTTAGTTAAAATAAAATATTTTAGTTCTTTGTTTTTTAATGACTGCCTGCTTTAGCTAAGTTTATAAATTAAGCAATTACCTACAGGTCCTGTTCCTGAAGACAGTGTTCGTGGATTGTCAACTTTGCAATAATAGGGACATTATCCCATAATATTCTACGTCAAAACTCAATTTATGCTGGTTAAGTGATAAAATATATTTAATAATGAAGGATCAAATTCTCTTCCAGCCTAAACTTCTGTTTGGATTAATGAATCTTATTTAATTCATAATCTCACAGTTTCTTTTGCACTGACATTCTGAATGCTGACGGCTCCAAATTCACAAGTTGTTCTACAAAAGTTTAAACAAACTACCATCAGACTTAGAATTCAAAGGCCCAGGAATTAGATTAATTGAAGAAAGACAAAGGTCTATTTCTTTACAAAAATGAAAATACTTGACTAGAATAGTAATAAATACCTCTTATTTTGGGTTCATAAGCATTGATTTCAAAAGGAAATCATTTTAAAAAGAGATGTTTTTTAAGAATAACATGATAGAGAAAATTCTTATAAATGTCATCTGTCTCTCCTTCTATGAACCTAGTGAGCCTTGCAGTTCTACAAAGGTCTTGATTGATATTTGTTTTCTTAAGTTGAAACAGTAGGTGGACCTACATTTTTATAGATGTGAACCTTTTCTTTTTTTTTTTTGGAGTGCCTAGAAAATCAACTTACAAATGTAAATTATGCAATATGAAATTGCCCTTTTTTTTTAAGAAAAGGAATAATTAAGACAGAGGACTAGAGATTTTTATACACAGGTCGTAAAACTGAAAGGGAGGAGTTTTAAGTATTTCCTAGATACACACTCAGAAGGATCAGGGGCCTCCTTCAGCAAACAGATGGGACCCAGATCCAACAATTTCAAGTGTGGTCAAACGCTGTGAGCCATACGAGTGTTGGACAATTATGCAAGGTTTGTTTTTGTTTTTTTAAACAAGAAGCTTTGCACACATGTACCATACGAATGTGAAAGGTAACTGTTTTACAAATGTCTAAACTAAAAGGAGATTAGCTGGTTGATCAATCACTAGTAAATTGGATTGTGCCTTTCCTGACACGCCTGCTCTTGGTGTGAGAGTTTATTTAACTGCTGGTTGCTGTTCTTAGAAGCTGTTAACATTAAAATTGCATTGATTGAGTCAAAATCAAAGATTCCTCTCCTGTTTACCCATTAGGCATGAAGGCTAATTACGTCAGGATTTTAAATACTTTTGATGTGCTAAATACCCCTTAGGACCACATGTACTTTTTAATGGGTTGAGGACAAGCCCTACAACACATGTGTAATCTAATAACTGAAGAGGAATAGTGGGTTGCCAGGCATGATGATATGACAAATGTCAGCAAGGGAATCATTATGGCAAAAGTCTTGCATTCTCCCTCTAGCCAGAGTTTACAAAGAGCAATAAAAATTCACCATCTATTGCTTTATATTTAATCTGTTTTGCTTCTGGTGGTGTTCTTTAATGAACAATACATAAACTTGTACTAGCAATTGTTGTTGTCGCTGAGTGCAGTCGAGTCACTTCCGACTCATAGTGACCCTACAGGACAGAGTAGAACTGCCCCACAGAGTTTCCAAGGAGAAGCTGATGGATTTGAACTGTCAACCTTGTTAGCAACCTGAACTCTTAACCACCTTGCCACCAGGGCTCTGACATACTAGCAATACCAACATTAATTACGTATACCATTTCCTATATGCCATGCATTGTGCTAAGGACTTTAAGTACATGATGTGATACACATCTTTCATATCACTGTATATACAGTACACTTAGTAGGTACATATATCCCTGGTACACAAACACTGGGGTGCCCATGAAATATTTGTTGCATGAATGAAAAAACTGAAGAGGAGGAGGGGAAGCAGAAGAATGGTGAGAATGAATGTTATAAATGAATGCATATTATTTAAAGACTCCAGGAATACATTGAATCCATAGTTCAGTATACTTATTGTCTTGGTCATCTAGTGCTGCTATAACAGAAATGCCACAAGAGGATGGCTTTAACAAAGAGAAGTTTCTTTTCTCACAGTTTAGTAGGCTACAAGTCCAAATTCAGGGCATCAGCGACAGGGAAGCCTTTCTCTCTCTGTTGGCTCTGGAGGAAGGTCCTTGTCATCAATCTTCCCTTGGTCTAGGAGTTTCTCTGCACAGGAGCCCTGGGTCCAAAGGACGCGCTCTGTTCCTGGTGCTGCTTTCTCAGTGGTATGAGGTCCCCATGTCTGTCTGCTCAATTCTCTTTTTTTATATCTCGAAAGAGACTGTCTTAAGACACTATCTAATCTTATAGATTTCATCAATATAACTGCCACTAATTCATCTCATTACATCGTAGTGTTAGAATTTACAACGCATAGGAAAATCACATCAGATGATCAAATGGTAGACAGTCATACAATACTGGGAATCATGACCTAGCCAAGTTGACAGATATTTTGGCGGGACACAGTTCAATCCATGACACATTTCATAAGTAATTAATTTGGTTCATAAAAGGCTAAATGGAAGATGACCACATGCTTTTTGACTAACCCCCTTACCCTTATGCTTGGCTGATTTAATAGAAGCTAGATCTGAGTTTGTTTCATAAAAAGTGTCTGGTTAGCCATACTAGATCAAAACAGCACAGCAAGCTTTGTGTCTTCCGAGCATGTCAGCTCTGTGTCAGTCTGCATGGGAAGTGGCTCCTTGGAGATGGAAATCATCAACAAGTATTTACTGCACAGTTGTTAAATGTAGGAGTTGTAAAACAAAATCTTTAAACATTGCAGTAAATGGGGCTGAAATTTTAGAAAAAGCAATACATTTAAAATAAAATAGAATATACAAAATATTTAGTGTAAAGAGCACTAGGAATTTTTTAAAGAAAGTCAGGCATTTAAATATTGCTGATTAGAGGGTTTAGTACAATCAAATTAGAAAACAATACTTGACCTCTGTGGAACATCCTGCGATGTTATGTCAGGTTTGGGTTACCCCACAGTTTTCAAAGCAGACTTTCTGGCAGTTGCTGTGACAAAAAGCAGTACAGGTAGTCCTGACTACCTGTTCAAATGACTCCGTTGTAAGTCAGTTCTGACTTAAGTTACTCTTTTTTTTTTAATTTTCATTACTAATGCCTTTTATTATCAGTATCTTTTAAATCTGATCTTATTATTTGTCTTTGGGGGTTGGAAACATTACATGTAAACATCTGTGGGGAAAAAAAACAGTCCTAAGTGTGGTTCATAGTAGCTCGAATACGTCCTCAGTTGGGGACAACCTGTAATTACAGGGAAATCAGCATAGAACAGGAACTAAAGGTGGCAGTGTCCAATCTAATTTCCAGGTTTAAGAAGCTCTGCAGTGCCCACCGACTATAAATATCTATGCAGCTATCTAGAAGGATGAGTAGTTGGAAAATACAGCTTTGGTGTTAGAAAGTACGCTGGAGATGACATGACAGAATTTTGCAAGATCAAGAACTTATTCATTGCAAATACCTTTTTTCAACAACAAAAACATTGACTATACACATGGACCTTGTCCAATGGAATACACAGGAATTAAATCAATTACATCTGTGGAAAGAGACTACAAAAAAGCTCAATATCATCCGTCAGAACAAAGCCAGTGGCCTACTGTGGAACAGACCATCAATTGCTCATAATCAAGTTCACATTAAAGCTAAAGAAAATTAAAACAAGTGCACAAAAGCCAAAGTACTACTTTGAGTATATTCCACCCAAATTTAGAGACCATCTCAAGAATAGATTTGACACACTGAACATTAACGACCAGAGACTAAACCAGTGTGGGATGACATCAAGGAAATCATACAGGAAGAAAGTAAAAGGTCATTAAAAAGACAGGAAAGAAAGTCCAAAATAGATGGCAGATGAGACTGTGAAACTTGTTCTTGAATGCAGAGTAGCTAAACTAAATGGAAGAAATGATGAAGTAAAAGAGCTAAACAGAGGATTTCAAAGGGCAGCTCAAGAAGACAAAATAAAGAACAATTGTCCCTTGGTATCTATCAGGGATTGGTTCCAGGACCCCCTGTGGATACCAAAATCCAAGGATGTTCAAGTCCTTTTTATAAAATGGCACAGTATTTACATATAACCTACACACATCCCCCCGTATACTTTAAATGACCTCTAAATTACTTATAATAACCAGCACAATGTAAATGCTATGTGAACAGTTGTTACACAGAACTGCATTGTTTAGGAAATAATGACAAGATGCAAGCAAACAATGTTTAAACACTGAGTTCTGGAGAGAGACTGAGTATCTGTGACATGGTGGGAGCCTACAGCAGGAGATGCCCACATATCACTTCATTTCTGTGGATTCAGCATAGTGCTTGCTGTGTGGCAAATTCAAGTTTTGCTTTTTGGAACTTTCTTTTTTTTTTCCTGACTATTTTCAACCTGCAGCTAGTTGAATCCATGGATGCAGAACCCATGGATATGGGGGGCTTACTATATTATATGAAATGTGCAAAGAGCAGAAGTTAGAAAACAAAAAGGGAAGAATACACAGTTTTTCTCAAACTGAAAGAACTAACGAAAAAATTCATCTCAAGTTGCAGTATTAAAGGATTCTATGGGTCGCTATGAGTTGGAATCAACTCAATGGCAATGGGTGTTATGGGTAAAATATTGAACAATACAGGAAACATCAAAAGAAGATGGAAGGAATACAGAGTCACTGTAGCAAAAAAAGAACTGGTCAATGTTCAACCACTTCAGGGGGAGCATATGATCAAGAAGTGATGGTACTGAAGTAAGAAATACAAGCTGCACAGAAGGCACTGGTGAAAAACAGGCTCCAGGAACTGACGAAATATCAATTGAGATGTTTCAACAAATGGATTCAATGCTGGAAGCGTTCACTTGTCTATGCCAAGAAATTTGGAAGACATGGATCTGGTCAACGAGCTGGAAGAAATCCATATTTGTGCCCATTTCAAAGAAGGGTAATCCAACAGGATGCAGAAATTATCGAACAATGCCATTAATATCACATGCAAGTAAAATGTTGCTGAAGATAATTCAAACACAGTTGCAACAGTACATCGACAGGGATCTGCCAGAAACTTAACCCAGATTCAGAAAAGAACACGGAAAGAAGGATATCACTGCTGATGTCAGATGGATCTTGACTGAAAGTAGAGAGTTTCAGAAAGACGTTTATTTGTATTTTATTGACTATGCAAAGACATATGACTCTTTGCATTATAACAAATTATGGATAACATTGCAAAGAATGGGAATTCCAAAACACTTAATTGTGTTCATGTGGAACCTGTACATAAACCAGGAGGCTGTTATTCAAACAGAACGAGGGGATGCTGCATGGTTTAAAGTCAGGAAACGTGTGCATCAGGGTTGTATCCTTCCAGCATACTTATTCAATCTCTATGCTGAACAAATAACCCCAAAAAGCTGGACTATATGAAGAAGAACGTGGCATTGGGATTGAAAGAAGACTCATTAACAACCTGTGACATGCAGATGATACAATCTGCTTGCTGAAAATGAAGAGGACTTGAAGCACTTGCTGATGAACATCAAAGACAACAGCCATCAGTATGAATTACACCTCAACATATAGAAAACAAAAAACTCTCACAACTGGGCCAATAAGCAACATGATAAACAGAGAAAAGGCTGAAGTTGTCAAGGATTTCATTTTACTTGGATCCACAATCAATGCCCATGGAATCAGCACTCAAGAAATCAAATGACATATTGCATTGGGCAAATCTGCTGCAAAAGACCTCTTTAAAGTGTTCAAAAGCAAAGCTGTCACTTTGAGGGCTAAGCTGTGCCTGACCCAAGCATAGTATTTTCAATTGCCTTATATGCACGTGAAAGCTGGACAATGAAAAACGAAGAGCAAAGAATTATACATTTGAATTATGGTGTTGGTAAAGAATACTGAATATACCATGGACTGCCAGAAGAACAAACAAATCTGTCTTGGAAGAAGTATAGCCAGAATGCTCCTTAGAAGCGAGGATGGAGAGACTTCATCTCTAGTACTTTGTACATGTTACTAGGAGGCACCAGACCCTGGAGAAGGACTTCATGCTTGGAAAAGTAGAAAACTAAAAAAAAAAAAAAACCTGTTGCTGTCAAGTTGATTCTGACTCATAGGTAAAGTAGAGGGTCAGAGAAAAAGAAGAGCCTCAACGAGATGGACTGCCAGGGTGGCTGCAACAATGTGCTCAAACATACCAACAGTTGTAAGGATGGTGCAGGACTGGGCAATGTTTTGTTCTGTTGTACAGAGTCACTATGAGTCGGAACTGACACGACGGCACCCAACAACGACAACAAGAATGACATAAAATATCGTTTCTGAAAATGCTACTAAGTTGTTATGACATAAATACTTATTTAGTTGCTTGGACCCAGCAAACTAATAAACAGAACAATGACGTATTTCTTTTGCCCTGGGAATGCCGTGAAAAAATTACTGAGACAAGGTGAATGTAATTAATATCACTAAATTGTACATTTAAAAACAGTTAAAATGGCAAAATTTATGTTGTATATATTGTAACACAATAAAATCTAAAAACAAAATTTACTGAAGTCCACGAACCAACAAAGTCAGGGAACCTCTCATATACACTGATTTCAAGGAGTACCCTGATTTCAGAATGATGGAAACATGCATATTGAAACAAGGGAATACTGTAATTATGATCATCCCTGACATAACCTATCACATACATCCGAAGCTGAAGGAACAACATCATTGTGTCATTTTGCAGATGAGGAAATGGAGATACACAGAAGTTAAGAAACACACCCCAGATCACAGAGCTAGAAGAGCCCTAGAGCCTGAATTCAAACCCAGGTCTGTCTACCCCAAAGTCAGAAATCTTTTCACTCTACCACAACCACCCTCTCTCTCCCTGCCATAGCCAGCGACCAGTAAAGCACATTCTAAATACCACCCAAAAATGTTCAGCAATTATAAAATCTGTTACTATCTGCAGTAGGTTAAAAGGTGGCCTACAAAAACATGCCTACATCCTAATACCCAGAATTTGTAAATGTGACCTTATTTGTGAAAAGGGTCTTTACGAATGTAGTAACGATCTTGAGATGAGATCATCCAGGGTTATATGAGTGTGCCCTGAATCCAACAGCAAGTGTCCTTATAAGACAGGACAACAGGAGACACAGAGGATAAGAGAACGCCATGTGAAGACAGAGACAAAGAGTGGAACTATGCAGCCACAAGCCACGGAACACCTGGAACCAGGAGAAGCTGGACGAGGCCAGGAAGTATTCTCCCTTAGAGTCCTGCCAACGCCTTGATTTGGACTGCTGGGCTCCAGAGCTGTGAGAGAATACATTTCTGCAGTTGTAGGTTGTTATGGCAGCCCTAGGAAACTGACACACCATTCTCAGGTCCTGGTCACTAAGTGATTACATTTGCTATAAATCACTCAAAAACACGAATTAGCTGAGTAACTGCTTACAGCTATTACAAATCCTAAACCTGAAAACAGTCTTCTACTCAGTATATACCAAAGAGCTGACTCTTTTGAACAATTTTGCCACATCATTCTCATTTCAAAAAATAATTATTTGAAGAAAAAAAAATTGTAATTAGTAGCCTATTAAAAGATGAGCATTTTTAATCAGAGCTGATATAATACAACAACCGATGCTACAAGTTAAAGGCTAGAAAGAGATCTAAAATGAATTTCAAAACAATCATCCTAAAGGAGATACAATGTTATCTCAAAGGTAATGATGACTTATGAAAACCAGTGTCATTATACAGTAGTCATGGCATTTGAAAGAGCAAACTTTGGGATAAAATAGATTCTTACTGTAAACAAACAAATGGAAAAACAACCTGAAAATAAACAACCAAGGTGGGGCCAAGATGGTTAAATAGTCAGATGCTTTGTGTCATTCCTCTTACAGCAAAGACTCAAAAAACAAGTGAATCAGCTATATATGACAATCTAGGAACCCTAATCATCAAAGACAAAGCCAAAAAACAGGACTGAGTGACAGGTGGAAGGAGAGACAACTCAAAAACAACAGAAACAGGGAATTACAGATCATGGGATCACTGGTGCCCTGCTAGCTGAATCTGCACAGTACACACAGGTTGAGGCAAGCAGCAACATCTCAAGCCAACACCCACCTCATCTGGTGCAGCAAAGCAGCAGCGAATCTGTATGCACCTCCAGAACCAAACAGCAGTTAAGTGTAAGCTCCCCAACCACTAGGAACACACCATAACGCTTCCTCCCACCAGATCTCCATGGCCTAGGAGCACTCCCTTTTCCTCATCCATCCTCCTCCCCACTCCGACACCAGTCCCAAGGTATTCAACAACATCATGTCCCTTAAGCCAAAACTCATGACTGGGTCCAGAGGAACCTGTTCCCTTGCCCTGTCACTGGCGCAGGCGGTCCACGGGCTTGTAGCGCCCTTCACCCCCGCCCCAGTTCCTTGCGGGCTGACCTGATCACTGTATACCCTCACTAGCACAAAACAAGCAAAGCATCCACTCGAAGCCCATTTTCACCTGCAGCAGCCAAATGGGACCCTCGGACTCGTGACATTCATCATTCAACACTGCCCTGCCCCACTCACCCACCCCCGTTGTGGTAGTACCACCCACTCCATCTAGCTACCCATGACAGGGGCCTGAGAATTAGTGGTTCCTCCCAGTCACTCCAGCCAATGGCACTGGATGCCCAAGGAGAGGACCAGCTGCTCTACTCCCCCTCTACTACATGCTCTAGTGGACAGGTGCACTAACACCCCCCCCAACTATGTGCTCTAGTGGACAGGTGCACTAACCCCCCCTCCACTACATGCTGTAGCGGACAGGCACATGTCCTCCATTAGGGCACCTGGGGATAGCCGACAGCCCCCATCTCGCCCCCCATATTACTCCCCACTGTAGCCAGAGAACTGTGCCTGCTCAGAACATCCCCACACAGCCCTGCCCACCCAGGTCTGGGGGTGAGAGTCTCCATACCACACACTCAGTGACCGATGACCCAGGCACCCTCACCCTGACAAACTGGTAAGCAGTGGAGCACACACACGACACCCAACCCAGTGACTGGGGGAACACACCTGGCACCCTTGTCAAGGTGGCCAGCAGGGCAGATTCATCATCTCAACAAAAATTTTTGCCTACATCTTCAGCACCCCTGCAAGAACAGTAAACAGCCTCCTGGGCTCACACATCTAGTAGTTGCTCTCAACACCTGGAGACAGCAGGTGAGAGCTTTAGTGATGCCAAGGACCAGAGTAGCACACACACTCAGCTTTCCTGGACATATCAAAACAAAACAAAAATACAGGACCCAGTAAACAAAAATACAGTACATAAATAAGTATAGTAACTTACTGATGCCTCAGAAACAACAGTCAATAACCAATCACATAAAGAAGCAGGATAAGATAGCTCCAGCAGGTGACCAAAATAAAGAACCAGAAAACCTCGCAGAGGAAGATAAAGCAATGAAACTACCTGATGAAGAATTCAAAACACTAATATACAGAGCTCTCCTAGAGTGGAAACCCTGCTGGTGTAGTGGTTAAGTGCTACAGGCTGCTAACCAAAAGGTCAGCAGTTCAAATCCACGAGGCACTCCTTGGAAACCCTATGGGGCAGCTCTGCTCTGTCCTATGGGGTTGCTATGAGTCGAAATCGACTTGATGGCAATGGGTTTGGTTTTTTTGAGTTCCAAGAGATCAAGAAGGAGATCAGGCAAAACACAGACCAAACCAAAGAACACACAAGCAAAGCAATAGAAGAATTCAAGAAAACAATTCAAGAACAAAATGATAGAATAAGCAGGCTACTAAAAACTATAGAGTAACAGCAACAAGAAATTAAAAAGACTAAAATAAAATTTCAGAATTAGACAATTCAATAGAAGGTCATAGGAGGAGAATTGAGACAATGGAAGTCACGATTAGTGAAAATGAAGATAAATCCTTTGACACCAATTTGATGGAGGAAAAATCAGAAAAAAGAATGGAAAAAAAAATGAAATAAGCCTAAGAATTATGTTGGGTACTGTCAAGGTACTATGAGTGATTGAAGTTCCAGAGCAGAGGGGGATAACAGAAAACACAGAGAGAATTGTTGAAGATTTGCTGGCAGAAAATGTCCCTAATATCATGAAAGATGAGAATATATTCATCCATGAGGCTCAATGAACACTGTACAAGTAGACCCTAAAAGAAAGCCACCAAGACATACCACAGTCAAACTTGCCAAAGACAAAGCCACTAGGGAGAAACAAAAAAGTTACCTACAAAGGAGCATCAATAAGACTAAACTCTGACTACTCAATAGAAACCATGCAGGCAAGAAGGCAATGGGATGACATACATAGCACCTTGAAGGAAAAAAAAAATTGCCAGACAAGGATTATATACCCAGCAATATTGTTTGCCAAAAACAATGGTGAAATTAGGTCATTTCCAGAAACACAGAAATTAAGAGAATTTGAAAAAAACTAGGCCAAAATTACAAAAAGTATTAATGGGAGCCCTTCGGTTAAAGAACCAAAAACATCAGACAACAATTCAAGACTAGGACACAGAACAGATCATCCTGATACCAACCCAGATACAGTGTTCACAAAAATAAACAAAGTTAAAAGACTAAATATAGAGAACCAGAGACATTAAATATAAATGACAACAATATCAAAACAAAAAAGAAGGAAAAAATAGTGTAGTCTTAGCACTTCCATAAGAAGAGGAAGTCAAGGTAATATCAAGAAATAAAAACTGGTTTAAACTTAGAAAAATAAAGGTAAATTTCAAGGTAACAACAAAGGAAGCTAACAAACCTACCCAGCAAAATTAAAAAAAAGAAAAACATACTCAGCAAACACAAAATCAACAATAATGAAAGAGAAGAAAATAAAATATATAAAGAGAACTCAGCACAGAAAATTAAGTGGAAGAAAGCATCAACACCAAAAAAAAATCAAAATGGCAGCAGTAAACTTATACATATAAATAATTACAAGGAGCCCTGGTGATGAAGTGTTGAAAGCAATCAACTGCTAACCGAAAGGCTGGTGGTTTGAGACCACCAGCGGCTCCATGGGAGGAAGACGTGGCAGTCAGTTTCTGTAGAGATTTACAGCTTTGGAAATGGTATGGGTCACTATGAGTCTGAATTCACTCGATGGCAGTGGGTTTGGTATCAATAATTACACTGAATGGTAGAAGGCTTAAATGCACCAGTAAAGAGACAGAGACTGGCAAAATGAATTAAAAAAAAAATCCATCTGTATGCTGTCTATAACACACACCTTAGACACAGAGACATAAACAAACTAAAACTCAAAAGGTGGAGAAAACTATACATAGCCAACATTACCCAAAAAAGAGTGGGAGTGGCAATATTAATCTCTGATAAAATAGATTTAAAACAAAATCCACTATAAAGTATAAGGGTACTATTTAATGTTTAAAGGGTCAATACACCAGAAGGACATAACCATAATAAAAAATACACACCCAATTATAGGGCTCCAAAATACATAAAGCAAACTCTAACAGCATAGAAAAGAGAAATAGACAGCTCCAAAATAATAGTAGGAGACTTCAACATACCACTTTCGGTGAAGGACGGAACATCTAGAAAGAAAGTCATTAAAGATAAAGAAGACCTAAACGCCACAATCAACCAACTGAACCTCAAAGACATATAAAAAACATTTCACCCAACAACAGCAAAGTATACATTCTTTTCCAACACACATGGAACATTCTCCAGAACAGACCACATTTTAGGTCACAAAGAAAATCTTAACAAAATCCAAAACATCAAAATAATACAAAACATCTTGTTTGATCATAATGCCACAAAAGTAGAAATCAGTAACAGAAACAGCAAGGGAAAAAAATCAAATACATGGAAACAGCAACACTTTGCTTAAAAACTAGTGGGTAATAGAAGAAATCGAGGATGGAATAAACAAATTCATAGAATCAAATGAGAATGAAAACACATCTTGCCAAAATCTTTGGGACACAGCAAAAGGAATACTTAGAGGTCAAATTATAGCAATAGATGAACACACACACACACACACACACACACACGCAGAAGGACCAAATCAAAACATTAACCCTACAACTCAAACAAATAGAAAGAGAGCAACAAAAGAAGCCCTCAGGCTCCAGAAAAAAGGAAATAATAAAGATTAGGGCAATAATAAATGATATAACCTAAAAAACAAAATTAGAGAATAGAAAAACTATCAAAGGAATCAACAAGACCAAAATTTGGCTTTTTGAAAAGATCAACAAACCATTGGCCAAACGGACGAAAGAAAAACAGGAGAGGAAGTAAATAACAAGAAAAAGAAATGAGATGGGTGATATCACAACAGATGCAACCGAAAAAAAATGATTGTAAGAGAATACTCCAACAAAAAATGTACTCCAACAAATTTGAAAACCTAAAGTTAATGGACAAATTTCTAGAAACAAAAAACCTACCTAAACTAACACAGACTGAAGTAGAGAAACTAAGCAGACCCGTAACAAAACAAGAGATTAAAGAGGTAATTTAAAAAACTCCCACAAAAAAAAAAAAAAAAGAGCCCTGGCCCAGAGGGCTTCACTGGAGAATTCTACCGAACTTTTGGAGAAGAGCTAACACCAGTACTACTCAAACTATTTCAGGGCACAGAAAACAAAGGAATACTCCCAAACTCATACTATGAAGCCAGCATAACTCTGATACCAAAGTCAGGCAAAGACACCACAAAAAAAAGAAAACTACGCATCAATACCCCTCATTAATGTAGACAAAAATTGCCAACAAAATTCTACTAATAGAATTCAACAGCACATCAAAAAAATAAGACATCACAACCAAGTGGGATTCATACCAGGTTTGCAAAGATGGTTCAACATTAGAAAATCAATGTAATCCACGATACAAATAAAAGAACCACATAATCTTATGAATCAACACAGAAAAGGCATCTGAAAAATCCAACACCCATTCCTGGTTAAAACTCTCAGAAAAATAGGAAAAGAAGGGAAATTCCTCAACATAATAAAGGGCATTTATACAAAACCAACAGACAACAGCATTATAAAGGGAGAGAGACTGAAAGCATTCTCCTTGAGAACAGGAACCAGACATGGATGCCCTTTATCACCATTCTTATTCAACATTGTGCTGGAAGTCCTAGCTAGAGCAATAAAGTAAGAAAAAGAAACAAAATTGGTAAAGAAGAGGTAAAACTATCTTTCTTTGCAGATGACATGATCTTATATACATAAAACCCCTACAAATCCCCAAGAAAGCTACTGGAACTAATAGAAAATTTCAGCAATGTAACAGGGTATAAGATTAACATATAAAAATCAGTTGGAACTCTCTACACCAAGAAGAGAAAATACGTGGGAATAAATCTAACCAGAGATGTAAAAGACCTAAACCCAGAAAAACCCAGTGCCATCACAAAGAAAACTACAAAACACTACTGCAAGAAATCAAGAGACCTACGTAAGTGGAAAAACTTACGATGCCTATGGATAGAAAGACTCAACATGGCGAAAATGTCAATTCTACCCAAATTCCAACAGCATTCTTTTACGAGATAGAGAAAAAAATCACCAACTTTATATGGAAAGGGAAGAGGCCCCAGATAAGTAAAGCATTATTGAAGAAGAACAAAGTAGGAGGCCTCATGTTTGTCTAAATATAAAATCTAAAACGACAAAGATCATGGAAAAAAAAATTAGGGACAAAGTTAAGGGCCCTAATACATGGCACAAATACTATAAAAACCATAACTAACAATGAACAAACACCAAAAGAGAAGCTAGATCGCTGGAAGCTCCTAAAAATTGAACACTTATGCTTATCAGAAGACTTCTCCAAAAGAGTAAAAAGAGAACCTACAGAAAAAAATTTTCGCTACGACATGTTCAGCTAAGAGTCTAGTCTCTAAAATCTACAAGATACTGCAACACCTCAACAACAAAAAGACAAATAATCCGGAGGCAAAGCCAACATGGCACTATAGCCAGAAGCACCATGCCACCCCTCTGCAGCACAGAATCGAAAAACAAAGTAAAACACTTACAAACATCAGTCCTGGAACCCTGCACTTCACATGAAGGAATAATGAACACGATCAAGCACTGAATGGAATAAGAAACTGACCAAAACCAAACCTGTTGCTGTCAATTCCGACTCATAGCGACCCTAGAAGACAGAGTAGAACTGCTACATAGGATTTCCAAAGAGTGCCTGGTGGATTCAAACTGCCAAACTTGTGGTTAGCAGCCATAGCTCTTACGCCACGAAGAAACTGACAGAGAACAAAGAGGAGAGCTTCAGTGTGAAGGTCCCATATCAGCTAATGTGCTGGATTCGCCATCTTGGGCTACAGCCACCAAGAATGCAAACAAGGAGTACAGGAAAGCAACTTTACGGAGCTCCCAACAGGAGACAGAGCATCCGGTAACCAGGGATACATGCTTTTCCACCCTCCTCCACCTTTCTTGCCTCTATGCAGGCTCTGCCACTTTCCAAAGGTCCATGATTGCATATGGCCAGAGAGAAACCAGCTCACTGTCACTCGGATTTGCCATCTTGGATTTCAGCCACCAAGGACTGCAGACAGGGAGTATGGGAGAACAACTCCACTGAGCTTCCAGCAGGGGACAGAAACCTGGTAACCAGGGATACATGCTTTCCCACCCCCCACCCCCGACCCTTCTTTCCTCTAGGCGGCCTCTGCTGCTTTCCAGAGGGCCACGGTTGCTCAGCCAGAGAGACATCAACCCACTGCCACCAGGTGCTGCCCAGCCCCCTTCAGTGCCATTTTTTTTTTGTATTTTTGTTTTGATTTTTTTTTAACTTTTTTTTTTGTTGCTGTTGCTTCTCTCTCTCTCCCTTTCTTCTTTCCCTCTCTCCCGCTGTCAGCCCCCTGTGCCATCCCCTCACCTTCTTGACAGGCTGTGATATTTTGGTTTGTTTGCCTTGTTCTCTTCTTGTGTGTGACTTTTGATATTCTTTTCTTCACTTTTTTTGTTGTTTCTCTCTCTCTCCCTTCCTTTTTTTCCTTTTTCCTATACAGCTACCCTGTGTGCCACCTGCTCTCCTTCTTGAGAGACTGTGACTCTTTTGGTTTGTTTGCTTTGTTCTATTTTTGGGGGGAGGGGGAATAAGGGGATCTGTTTACCTGTTTTCTGATTTTTTTTTTTTTACTTCTTTTGTTGCTTCTCTCTCTCTCCTTTCCTTCCTTTTCTTCTCCTGACCACCTATCCCTGTGCACCACCCCCACCCCATCCGGAGGGGCTATGCTGTACAGCTCGGTTGCAGAGTCACTGTGCCTGGCCTCCCCAGGTATGCACTGCCATCACTGCCCGACTTCCTCAGCATCACTTATTTACTTATTGTTTGTTTGGTTTGTTTCTTCTCTCTCTCCCTTCCTTCCTTTCCTTTCTCCCATCCACCCAGCACTGTGTGCATCCCCCCCTCTTCTCGGTGGGCTTGGTCCATTTGGCTGGAGAGCCTCTGGCACAATGCCTCCCCAGGTCTGCACCACAACCACAGGCCAGCTCCCTCAGCACCATATTTTTTTAATTTCTCTTTGTCTTTCTCCTCCTCCTTTTCTTTCTACCTTCCACCTAGACCTTGAGCTGCCTCTGCCCCTTCCTAACTGGCTGTGCCACACCACCTGGCAAGTGAGACTTCAGCTTGCTGCCACCCCAATTACACCCCACTTCAATGGCGGCTGCCCCACTACCATATATCTTGTTTTTTTTTTTTTAATTATTTTTTATTTGTTTGATTTGTTTCTTCTCTCTTTCCGTATTTCTTTTCTCCCGCCCACCTTACCCAGTGTACCACCTAAGCTCCTTCTTGATAGGTAGAGCCACAGAGCTCAGTTAGAGAGCCAGCAGCATATGGCCTCACTAGGCCTGACTGCTCCCATGGCCGAATCCTACCACACTGCCACTTTATTTACTTTTTTTCTTTTCCTTTTTTTAATTTTTATTACTTCTTTTTTTTGCTTTAGTTTCTCTCTCTTCTTTCTCCAACCGACTTACTTCTGCACATCACGTTCTCTCCTTTCCTTCCTACCTATCCACATCACACACCAAATCCACACCCCTAAGCAGAACCAACACAGTTCTCTGGACTCTGCCCTGTGCCGCCCTACAACCCCACCCTGTCACCCTCAGTTCATGCCTCAAACTGCCCACCCCCGCCCCTCCAACCCCACTGGGCCCGCCCTGCTGCACCATAGCTGATTGGCCCTACCCACCTGGACAAGGTGATGAGAAGTATCGTGCCCACAGGGAAGCAAGCAACAAAACACATGCAGCCTGCCTGCCCAGACATAACCGGACAAAACAAAGAAATCTACACTCAATAAACGAAGAAAATAATTCCTGACTGTCCCAGAGACAGCAGATGATATCAAAACATATTGGAGGAAAAAAAAAAAAAAAAACCAGGAGAGAATGGCTCCAGAAAGCAACCAAAATAAAATACCAGATGACCTTATGCTAGAAGAAAAGGCACTGGAACTATCTGATACGGAACACAAAACTCTAATATTCAGGGTTCTTCATGAGATGAAGGAAAATGCAGACAAAAATAAGGAAAAAACAGACAAAATCATGGAAAAGACAGGCAAAACCATGGAAAAGACAGACAAAACAATGGAAGAATTCAGAAAAATAATACAGGAGCAAAATGTTAAAATAAACAGCTAGATATCAGGATACAAACAAAAGCAAAAATTTGCATGTGATTGGAGTTCCAAACCAGGGGAAGAAAATGGAAAACATAGATAAGACCACTGAAGATTTGCTGACAAAAAATTCTCTAATATCATGAAAGACGAAAAGTCAACCATCCAAGAAGTTCAACAAACCACATATAGGACAGACCCCAAAAGAGAAATGCCAAGACATAACAATCACACTTGCTAAAATGAAAGACAAAGAAAGAATCCTGAAAGCAGCTTGGGAAAAATGACAAGTCACTTACAAAGGGGAAACAATAAGACTAAGCTCTGAACAGAAAGGGCCACATGAACCAGAGACTACATCATCCTGAGACCAGAAGAACTAGTCGGTGCCCGGCTACAACCGATGACTGGCCTGACAGGGAACACGACAGAGAACCCATGAGGGAGCAGGAGAGCAGTGGGATGCAGACCCCAAATTCTCATAGGAAGACCAGACTTAATGGTCTGACTGAGACTAGAAGGACCCTGGTCATCATGGCCCCCAGACCTTCTGTTGCCCCAGGACAGGAACCGTTCCCAAAGCCAACTCTTCAGACAGGGATTGGACTGGACAATGGGTTGGAGAGGGATGTTGGTGAGGAGTGAGCTTCTTGGATCAGGTGGACACTTGAGGCTATGTTGGCATCTCCTGCCTGGAGGGGAGATGAAAGGGTGGAGGGGGTTAGAAGTTGGTGAAATGGACACAAAAAGAGAGAGTGGAGGGAGAGAGCGGGCTGTCTCATTAGGGGGACATAATTGGGAGTGTGTAGCAAGGTGTATATGGGTTTTTGTGTGAGAGACTGACTTGATTTATAAACTTTCACTTAAAACACAATAAAAATTATATTAAAAAAAAAAGACTAAGCTCTGATTACTCAGCAGAAACCATGCAGGCAAGAAGGCAATGGGATGACATGCATAAAATCTTGAAAGAAAAAAGCTGCCAACCAAGAACAATATATCCTGCAAAACTCAAATATAATGCTCAAATATGATGGCAAATTAGGACATTTCCAGATAAACAGAAATTAAGTGAATATATAAAAATCAAACCTACAAGAATTGATAAAGGGAGTCCCTCAATTAGGGAACCAACAACATCGGTCATACAACAACCTGAATCCAGCACATAAGACAGCATCAGCCAGATACAAACCTAGATAACAAACTCTCAATAACAAAACAAAACTAAAAATTTACAGTAGGGAACCAGAGACATCAATCTGTAAATGATAACGTCAGAACAATTTAAAAGAGGGAATAAACAGTGTAAGCATAGAACTTTCAAATAAAGTGGAAGTCAAGGTGTTATCAAATAATAAAATACTGGTTTTTTTATACTTAGGAAGATAGGAGTAAATTTCAAGGTAACCACAAAGAAAGTTAACAAACCTAGTCATTAAACTAAAGAAAAACAAAGTCTCAGGAAACACAAAATCTACAAAAACAAAAGAAATGACAAGAAATTCCACCAAAAAAAGGAACTCAGCACAGGAGAGTAAGAGGCACAAAGAAAATGCCAGAACCACAAAAAAAGTACTATAAAATCTCAACAATAAACTTGCATCTATCGATAATCACACTGGACATAAATGGCTTAAATGCACCCATAAAGATAGAGAAAGTGAGAGAATGGATTAAAAAAACAGGCTCTATCAATATGCTGTCTACAATAGACACACCTTAGAAACAAAGAAAAATATACTAAAAATCAAAGTATGAAAAAAATACACCAAGGAAACGACAACCAAAAAAGAGTAGGAGTGACAATTCTAATCTCATATAAAACAGACTTTAAAACAAAACAAAACAAAACAAAAAACCCACCATAAAAGACAATGAAGGATATTATATAAGGTTTTAAGGGACAATCCACCATGATGACATAACCATAATAAACATCTAAACACCCAATGGCAGGGCTCCAAAATACATAAAACAAACCCTAACAGCACTGAAAAGAAAACTTGACAGTTCCACAATAATAGTAGGAGACTTCAATGCACCACTCTCAGTAAAGGACAGAACATCTAGAAAGAAACTCAAAAAAGATAAAGATCTAAAGGCCACAATCAACCATCTTGACCTCAAAGACATATATAAAACATTCCACCCAACAGCAGCAAAGTACACATTCTTTTCCAACACACATGGAACACTCTCCAGAATAGACCACATCTTAAGCCCCAAAGCAACCCTCAACAAAACCCAAAACACTGAGATAATACAAAGCATCTTCTCTGATCACAACGCCATCAAAGTAGAAATTAACAACAGAAAGAGCAAGGAAAAAAAGTCAAATACATGGAAACTGAATAACACCTTGCTTTAAAAAAAAAAAAAAATGGATTATAGAAGAAATCAAAGATGGAATAAAAAATTTCCTAGAATCAAACGAGAAAGAAAACACATCATTCCAAAACCTCTGGGGCACAACAAAGGCAGTGCTCAGAGGTCAATTTATACCATTAGATGCACAGATAAAAAAAAGAAGGGACAAAATCAAAACATTAGCTATGCAACTTGAACAAATAGAAAGAGAACAGAAAAAGAGGTCCACAGACAAGAAAAGAAATAATAAAGATGAGAGGAGAAATAAATGAAATAGAGAACAGAAAAACAATACAGAAAATCAACAAAACCAAAAGTTGGTTCTTTGAAAGGATCAACAAAATCAACAAACCACTGACCAAACTGACAACAGAAAAACAAGAGAGGATGCAAATAACTCAAATAAGAAACAAAATGGGGGACATCACAACAGACCCAATAGAAAAAAAAGGAACATAACAGGGTACTTCGAAAAACTATACTCCAACAAATTTGAAGAACTAGAGGAAATAGATAAATTTCTAGAAACGGTGACTTCATAAACTAAAACAAAGGTCAAAAATCTGAGCAGACCGATAGCAAGAGAAGAGACTGAAAAGATTAAAACAAAAAAAACTCTCAATAACAACAAAAAGCTCTGGCCCAGGTTGCTTCACTGGAGAATTCCACCAAACATTCAGAGAAAAGTTTGCACCAGTACTACTCAAACTCTTTCAGAACACAGAAAAGGAAAGAAGACTTCCGAATTCATCTGAAGCCAGCATAAACCTGATACCAAAACTAGGCAAAGACACCACACACACACACACACACACAAAATTACAGACCAATATCTTTCATGAATATAAAGGCAAAAATTCTCAACAAAATTCTAGCCAATAGAATTCGGCATCATATGAAAAAATACACCATGACCAAGTGGAACTCATACTAGGTAAGAAAGAATGGTTCAACATTAGAAAATCAATCAGGGAATTCGCCATATAAATAAAAGAGCCACGTGATCATCTCAATTGACGCAGAAAAATCATTCAATAAAGTCCAACACCCATTCCCGATAAAAACTCTCAATATAAAAGGTATAGAAGGGAAATTCCTTAACATAATAAAGGGCACCTACACAAAACCAACAGTCAACATCACTCTTAAGGGAGAGAGTCTGAAAACATCCCCCCTGAGAACTGGAAGAAGATGCCCTTTATCAATACCCCTATTTAACATTGTGCTGGAAGTCCTAGCTAGTGCAATAAGGCAAGAAAAAGAAATAAACAGCATTCAAATTGGTAATGAAAAAGTAAAACTACTCCTATTTGCGGATGATATACTATACATACAGAACCCAAAGGACTCCACAAGAAAACTACTGGAATAGAAAGATTTGATGGAGTAGCAGAATACAAGATAAACATACAAAAATTTGTTAGATTCCTATATACCAATAAACAGAAGTACAAAAAGGAAATTAGGAAAGCAACACCATTTATAATAGCACCAAAAAAATTAAAATACTTAGGAATAAATCTTATCAGGGACATAAAAGACCAATACAAAGAAAACTACAAAACACTACCACAAGAAACCAAATGAGACCTACATACACATAAAGGGAAGAATAAACCCTCATGAACAGGTAGACTAAACACTGTGAAAACGTCAATTCTACCCAAAGCAATCTACAAATACTATGCAATTCCAAAACAAATACCAACAGCATTCTTTAATAAGATGTAAAAACTAATCATTAACTTTATATGGAAAGGAAAGAAGCCCTGGATAAGTAAAGCACTATTGAAGAAAAAGAAAAAAGTAGGAGGACTAGCACTACCTGACCTCAGAACCTACTATACAGCTACGGTAGTCAAAACAGCCTGGTACTGGTACAACAACAGAGACATTGACAAATGGGACAGAATCGTGAACCCAGATGTAAATCTATCCACCTATAGTCACCTGATCTTCCACAAAGGCCCAAAGTTCCATCAAATGGACTTTTTAATAAATGGTGCTGTCAACACTGGATGTCCATCTGTAAAAAAATGAAACAGGGCCCATACCTCATACCATACACAAAAACTAATTAAAAATGGATCAAAGACCTACATATAAAACCAAAAACTATATACAGATCAGAGAAGGAAAAACAGGGTCAACACTAGGGGCCCCAATACACGGCATAAACGGCATACAAACCATAACTAACAATACAAAAATACCAGAAGATAAGCTAGATAATCAGGATCTTCTAAAAATTAAACATTTATGCTCATGAAAAGATTTCGCCAAAAGAGTAAAAAGAGAACCTACAGATAGGGAAAAAAATTTTGGCTATGACAAATCCAACAAAGGGCTAATCTCTGAAATCTACAGGAAAATCTAACACTTCTACAACAAAAAGACAAATAACCCACTTAAAAAATGGGCAAAGGGCAAGAACAGACACTTCACCAAAGAAGATATTCAGGCAGCTACCCGACACATGAGGAAATGTTCCAGGTCACTAGCCATTAGAGAAATGTAACCAAAACTACAATGAGATACCATCTTATCCCAACATTACTGGCAGAAATAAAAAAAAAGACAAAATAAACGTTGGGGAGGTTGCAGGGAGCTTGGAACTCTTATGCACTGCTGGCAGAAATGCAAAATGGTACAACTGTTTTGAAAAACAATATGGCGTTTCCTTTAAAAGCTACGGATAGAAATAGCATACGATCCAGGAATCCCACTCCTAGGAATGTATCCTCGAGAAATAAGAGCCACCACACGAATAGACATACGCACATCCATGTTCACTGCAGTGTTATTCACAAGAGCAACATAATTCACATTCATCAACAGATGAATGGATAAAGAAACTGGTACATACACACAATGGAATATACACAATGGTAAAGAACAATGATGAATTTGCGCAACACCTCACAACATGGATGAATCTGGAGGACCTTATGCTCAGTGTAATCAGTCAATCACAAAAGCACAAATACTGTAGGAGACCACTATTATAAAACTCATAGAAAGGTTTACACGCAGAAAGAAACAATCTTTAATGGTTACTAGGGAGAGGAGGGGTGGGGAGTGAAAAACACTAATTAGACAATAGATAGATGCTAACTTTGGTGAAGAGTAAGACAGTACACAGTTCTGAGGAAGTCGGCACAACTTGACCAAGGCAAACTCAGGGAAGCTTCATAGACACATCCAAACTTCATTAGATACCAAATTATTGGGCTAAGGGCTGGGAACCATGGTCTCGGGGGCATCTAGCTCAACTGGCATAACACAGCTTATAAAGAAAATGTTCTACATCCTACTTTGGTGAGTAATGTCTGGGGTCTTAAAAGCTTGTGAGCGGCTATCTAAGATATGTCTACCGGCCCCACCTCATCTGGAACAAGAGTGAAGAAAACCAAAGACAGAGAGTGCGGAACTGTACTTCAACACAGACTGTGGCTACCTAGAGGGCCTGGTGCAAGGGTGCAAAGCCAGCCTCCTGACACCACAGGACTACATCAACTTGTTCCAGTGTGAGAATTTAGAAGATCTGAAAATTCATCTCCAGACCACTGATTATAGCAACTTTTTGGCCGATCCAACAGGTCCTCTTACTGTTTCTATCACTGATACCTCATCTTGAGGAAAAAGCTATGCAGAGAATCTGAATATTTCCGGAATCATTGCCTGGAGCCCCTCAGCACATTTTCCACCTATGTGACGTGCAGTTACATGATAGACAGTGTGATCGTACTGATGAATAATGTGCTGCCAAAAAACCTGTAAAGGACATTCTGGCTAAGTGCTACCCATTGGGCTGTTTCCTGGAAATGGAAGCAGTCAGCCTGGCAGAAACAGCTTCAGATCTCATAATCCCCTTTTGGTTGAAACACCATTAGCTCCATTCTTTCAAGACTGCATGTCTGAAAATATTCTAGATGAACTGAATATTGAATTTCTGTGCAATAAACAGTACAAGTCTTATCTTGAGGCATCCTGTAAGTTCTGTAATAATCATGGTGATGTCACAGCAGAAATTATAAGCCCCATTTTTGAGTTTGAGGCCGACAGATGTGCTTTTCTCGTCACTCTTAACTCCTCTGGCACTGAACTGACCAAGGATGACCGACCAGGAGTCCCTTTATCCAACCTGTGGCAAGCGGTGTCCTGAGGGCCTTCACCTGTTGGCCCAAGCAGAAGACTCTGAACGGATGAAGAGAGTAGTGGATCATTTCACAGTTTACAAGCCTTTGTTGGATGCTGTAGGTGATAACAATGGGGGAAAGACATTGGAGGGCATTTTTTGAGCATGCGGTACAAACGAATGTGCTGGCATTCACCAGGCAATTCCACTATCGTGTATTTTATGCATACATAAAGCTAAGGGAACGAGAAATGAGAAATATTGTATAGATAGAAGAATGCATTTCCCAAAGACACTGAATTAAAATTAACAGTTACATTCCAATTTTATAACCCAAGGGAGGGCCTCAAATGCAGAAAATCACAAATGTTAAAAGGAAGTTATAGAGGAAAGTAAAAGAAATCTGTTACATTATCTAGGATACATAAAAGTAAGTTATGCTGTACCTTCCATAAACTGCAGAATCCCGGGAAATAAAATAAATCAACCCAGAAATAAAGCATTTCTTTTTCTTCCAGCAAAAAAAAAAAAAAAGAAGAGAAAACCAAAGACGCAAGGGAAAGATTAGTCCAAAGGACTACTGGACCACAAGTACCACAGCCTCCACCAGACTGAGTCTACCATAACCAGACGGTACCCGGCTACTGCCACCGACTGCTCTCACAGGGATCACAATAGAGGGTTCTGCACAGAGCTGGAGGAAAATGTAGAACAAAATTCTAATGCAAAAAAAGACCAGACTTACTGGTCTGAAAGAGACTGGAGAAACCCCAAGAGTATGGCCCCTGGACACCCTTTTAGCCCAGGAATGAAGTCACTCCTGATGTTCACCCTTCATCCAAAAAATCAGACAGGCGCATAAAACAAAACAGACTAAATGGGCATACCAGCCCAGGGACAAAGACAAGAAGTCAGGAGGGGACAGGAAAGCTGGTAATGGGAAACCTAAGGTTAAGAAGGGAGAGTGCTGCCACGTCTCGGGGTTGGCAATCACTATCACGAAACAACATGTGTATTAACTCTTTAGTACAATAAAAAAGACAAATAACGTATGAGGCCACTATTATACGAAAAGACTCACACCCAGAAAAAAAACATTCATTGATGGTTATGGGGCGAGGGGGGATTCACTAACTAGATAGACAAATGTGAACTTTGGTCAAGGGAAGGACAATATAAAATATAGGGGAAGTCAGCACAACTGGACCAAAGCAAAAGTATAGAAGTTTCCTAGACACATCCAAATATTTTAAGGGACCACGTAGCTGGGGCTGGGGCCTGGTGGCTGTAGTCTCAGAGGACATCAGGTCAACTGGCATAACATAGCTCATAAAGAAAATGTTCTACATCCCACTTTGGGGAGTAGTGTCTGGGGTCTTACGAGTGGCCATATAAAATACATCTATTGGTCCCATCTCGTTCAGAGCAAAGGGGAATGAGAAAACTAGACACAAAGAAAATATTAGTCCAGACGCACTAAAGGACCACACAAACCAGAGACTTCACCAGCATGAGAACAGAAGAACTAGAAGGTGCCCAGATATCACCAAGAATCCTCTGATAGGGATCACAATAGAGGTTCTCGGACAGAATGGAAGAAAAATGTAGAAAAGAATCCAAATTCACAAAAAAAGACCAGACTTACTGGTCTGACAGAGACTAGAGGAACCCTTGAGACTGTGGCTCCTGGAAATTCTGCTAACCCAGAACGGAAATCATTCCTGAAGCCTACTTTCCAGACAAAGATTAGTCTGAAACAAACAAACAAAACAAAACAAACAAAAAAACACACACATGAGAAACACGCTTTTATTTCGATTAAATATACGAGACCAAACGGGCAACTCCTGTTCAAGAGTAAGGCAAGCAGGCAGGAAGGGACAGGAACTGGATGAATGGACACAGGGAACTCAGGGTGGAAACGGGGAGTGTGCTGTCACATTGTGGGGATTGCAACCCATGTTACAAACAATATGTGTATATTTTTTTGAATGAGGAATTAACTTGAGCCATAAACTTTCACCTAAAGGGCAATAAAAGTAAATAATAATAATAAAGATTATAAAAGCCCAGACCCAGTACAGACAAGAAAAAAAAAAAAACTAGCTTTCTTTTAAGAAATGGGAAAAAAAGATGGGGGTGGTGTTTGCAGAGCTGTGCTTATAAAGCAAATGGCTTCCTGTTTCATCAACTTCAGATGGACTTACATCAGTTCCTCTCAAACTAGCTATAGCAAGAGGCTTTTCTAAATCATAATACAAATAAACTACTGAGAGAAAAAATACAAAATGCAAAACAGACAGAAAAGCGGTCCAAATTTTTCCAAATATTTTATTCCTATACGCAGATACAAAATTACATTTCAATAAATATAACCAGAGCAAATAAGACATAAAAAAAAATAAAGTATTACAAACGTTGCACTTTGTTCACTCAAAGTGTGTTCATAGGTGATTAATTTTGAGAAATGCTATTACATTCGTAATTTTTTGTCTTTTTGCAAGTGTAATGAAACAAAAAGAAAAATAGTGATTCCCATAGGAAATGCCTATCCGCACTTCCTGAACAAACGAAGAATATCACTGAAGTTTTTGCGGCGACAAATTAGCTCGCTTCCCGTTAACTTACCAAACTGGGTAGATGACAGTGCTACCTGCCGGGGATAATGTTTGGCGTAGCGCTTAAGAGCTTGGCTGCTAAGCAAAAGCTCGGCAGTACAAATCCACCAGCTACTCCTTAGAAACCCTATGGGGCAGTTCTAGTCTGTCCTAGGGGGCTGCTACAAGTCAGGATCGACCTGACAGCACCGGGTTTTTTTTTTTGGGGGGGGGGGTTGAAGTACTTCTCTGTTTTGTCTTAGCAGCAGTCTAGCAGAGAAATCAGCTTCACAAATGCATGCTGATGGGAATGGAAGAAGATTTTAAAGCAATATCAGCAAACTCAGAATATTTTTTAAACTTTTATTCAAAATGCAGCCAGTGATGTCATATTTTCAAAATTCATCCTTTAATCCTTCAGCCAGTTCCAACAATTTATTCTGTAAAGTTAGGGTTAAATTTAAATTACCTAAGGATGAAAAAAAAAATTTTTTTTTTTTATGGATGAAAGAAACAGTTTCTGGGTTTTACAGCCTTTTGGGTTACAGAAAGTAATCTTAAAATATCACATGTTGTAACTAGGTTTACTGAGTGAGACTTGAACGCAACACACACCACCCTGAACTAGTCCGTGCCCTGCTCAATGAGAAGACTCCGTGAATTACGAGTTACTCATAGGGAAAGGCCCAGTGAATATCTGTCAAACATAATGGAGATCACCACAGTCCCGCCTTCCCCGAAGGAATACTCTAGCTGTACATCAAAGTCACATATGCACTATTCTGAGCACAAAAAATATACAAAAAATATACACATATGTAAATTCAAGACACTGTCAAAATTATTTTCCTTCTTACTCATGATGCCTATTTTAAAGTTTATTAAAATTAGTAAGATAATGCGTTTGTAACAAAAACTCATAATACGGAAAACCATCAATCCCTTGGCCACTAAGTTATTACACCTCCAAGTATTGTAAGAGTTGTTCATGCTCATAAACCTTTCCAATCATTAATTACCATAAATAATGTGACAGCATTTACAAGACACATAAACGATTATAACAGACTACTACAGAAAGTTATGAAATAAGACAAACTGTCACATGGCACAAAAATGTTCACACGCATCTCAAAGAATACAAGTAGGCTGGTAATCCTAAATAACAAAGAATTCTTTAAATAAACTTATTTATGATTAAGTGCATTCAAAAAAGTTTTTATTTTCTTATAATCTAATTTTTTCATTTACCTTCTTCAGACACAGTTCTGCCTAAAGTATGTTCATGCATAATCACAATTTAAGTGCCTCGGTCAATATTTTCCATTTTTGAGCAAATTTGTTGTAGAAAAGGAGAAAGAGACACTATACAACCTTAGAAGGATGATGGCGAGACTTCAGCTCACTTACTTTGGACATGTCACCAGGAAAGGCCAGTCACTAGAAAAGGACATCATGTTGGTAAAGCAGAGGGTCAGAGAAATGAGGGAAAACTTCCATGAGATGGACTGACACAAAATCTCAACAATGGGCTCAAACATACCAATGATCACTAAGATAACACAGGACTGGGCAACGTTCCCTTCCGTGATGCATAAGGTCTCTGTGAGCTGGAACACACTTAACATCAACTAACAACAAATAATAAAGACTTACAGTAACGTAAAACATACTTGATTGAATAGGCTCAAGGTCTCTTAAAGGAGAATACAAAGTGAGACATCAGTCAGTCCTATAAACAAAGAAAAGTGAGCTGAAGCAATCAGAATGCGTAGAGTCAGGAGGGTATTTCAGGACGGCTTCATCAAAAAAAAAAAAATTTTTTTTTTTTTTCATCAAGACAGGTGAGAGAGAAGGCTTCAAGCAATGGTGCAGAGGCTCCAGAGAGAAGGAAGAGCTTCTGCCCAGGCTGCAGAAGAGGACAGACATCCTCAAGTTTAAGTTCTCCTAGGAGGGGCGACCCTTAGCGAGTGGGGTCAGCGCTGGTGGTGCTGAAGGTGGTGAGAATTCAGGTTTAAGTTTATTTACAGCTGCATGTATTGTCTGAAGTTCCTACATCAAAGTATTTCTTTTGTAATATTAAAAAATAACCTTTTCTAAGTAACAAACTGGCTCAAGAAATAATGCATATCACCTGTCAGTACTATGCTCCTTCAAAAAATCACCTATATGAAACCAGCAGTCACCAATTACTTTAAAACAAAGATGAGAATATAAGGGGCAGGGAAAGTAGATTAATGGAGACAGAACAACCAGAACGGATATAATGAGAATGTTCACACGTTGTGAAGAATGTAACCAATGTCACTGAACAACCTGTGTAGGAATTGTTGAATGGGAACCTAAACTGTTTTGTAAAACTTCACAGAAAACACAATAAAATATTTTAAAAAAAAAAAAAAAAATGAACTTTATTCTCCAAGAAATATTTTGAAGTGCAAAATCCAAATCCGAAATCCAGAGTTCTCTTCAAGAAAAATTGAGGGCACTTCAGGTTATTTAATGTACCATGGACCAGGTTTCCTACCTTTCAATTAAGAAGAAAAAAATTTTCATCTAGGTATCACTTATTCCTCCCAGAAATGTGAACTCCATTACTGTAGATCTCTGCAGGATGGGGGAATTAAAACACTAGCAGTTTTTAAAGGCACTCTGAGTCCCAGGCACAATATTACTTACTTTAATATATTGTCATCCCATTAATTCTCATAACAACTCTAAAAATTAGGCAGGCATTGTTGTGTTTACAGATAAAAAAGGAGACTTAAAGAGTTTAAAAGAATTTTTCAGGATCATGCAGCTAACAAATGCCAGGGCCAGGATTCAAAGTCTGCCGTCATTTCCCTCCAAATGACCACAGCTCCCTGCACGTTCCCCACCCCCACCCCGCACCACGAGCTTTTCTCCTTCTAAACAAAGTTTCCCTTCTCTCTTTGCTGCAATAGGAAGACAGACTTCCTCATCCCTGTGTAGTACAAACAGTTAATGCTCTCTGCTGCTAACCAAAAGGTTGGAGGTTTGAGTCCACCCAGAGATGCCTGGTAAGAAATCTCTACTGATCTACTTCTGAAAATCAGCCATTAAAAACCCCGTGGAGAAAGCGACCTATAGATTTAATGCAATTCCAATCCAAATTCCAACAACATTTTTTAATGAGATGGAGAAACAAATCACGAACTTCATATGGAAGGGAAAGTGGCCCTTGATAAGGAAAGCATTACTGAAAAAGAAGAACAAAGTGGGAAGCCTCACTCTACCTGATTTTAGAATCTTTATTATACTGCCACAGTAGTCAAAAAAGCCTGGTGCTGGTACAATAACAGATACTTAGACCAACGGAACAGAATTGAGAATCCAGACATAAATCCATCCACATATGAGCAGTTGATATTTGACAAAGGCCCCAAAGCAGTTAAATGCGGAAAAGATAGTCTTTTTAACCAAACAGTGCTGGCATAACTGGATATCCAGATGCAAAAAAATGAAACAAGACCCATACCTCACACCATGCACAAAAGCGAGCTCAAAATGGATCAAAGACCTAAATATAAAATCTAAAACGATAAGTATCATGGAGGAAAAGATAGGGACAATGTTAGGAGCCCTAATACAGGGCATAAACAGTATACAAAACACTATTAAGAATGCAGAAGAAAAACTAGATAACTTGGAGCTCCTAAAAATCAAACACCTATGCTCATCCAAAGACTTCACCAAAAAAGTAAAAAGACCACCTACAGCCTGGGAAAAAGTTTTTAGCTATGACATTTCTGATCAGCGCCTGGTCTCTAAAATCTACAAGCTACTGCAAAAACTCAACTATAAAAAGACAAATAACCCAGTTAAAAAATGGCAAAAGATATGAAGACACTTCACAAAAGAAGACATTCAGGTAGCTAACAGACACATGAGGAAATGCTCAGGATCATTAGCTATTAGAGAAATGCAAATGAAAACTACAATGAGATTCCATCTCACTCCAACAAGGCTGGCATTTATCCAAAAAACACAAAATAATAAATGTTGGAGAGGCTGTGGAGAGATTGGAACACTTCTACACTGCTAGTGGGAATGTCAAATGGTACAACCACTTTGGAAATCGATTTGGCGCTTCCTTAGAAAGCTAGAAATAGAACGACCATATGATCCAGCAATCCCACTCCTTGGAATATATCCTAGAGAAATAAGAGCCTTTACAGGAACAGATATACACACACCCATGTTCATTGCAGCACTGTTAATATCCTAGAGAAATAAGAGCCTTTACACGAACAGATATATACACACCCATGTTCACTGCAGCACTGTTTACAATAGCAAAAAGATAGAAGTAACCAAGGTGCCCATCAACAGATGAACAGATAAATAAATTATGGTATACTCACACAATGGAACACTACGCATCGATAAAGAACAGTGAGGAATCTGTGAAACATTTCATAACATGGAGGAACCTGGAAGGCATTATGCTGAGTGAAATTAGTCAGTTGCAAAAGGACAAATATTGTATAAGACCACTATTCTAAGAACTTGAGAAATAGTCTAAACTGAGAAGAAAACACTCTTTTGTGGTTACAAGGGGAGGAGGGTGGGAGGATGTGAGAGGGGTATTCACTAATTAGAGAGTAGATAAGAACTAGTTTAGGTGACAGGAAAGACAACACACAATACAGGGGAGGTCAGCACAATGGGACTAAACCAAAAGCAAAGAAGTTTTCTGAACAAACTGAATACTTCGAAGGCCAGCGCAGCAGGGGCGGGGGTCTGGGGACCATGGTTTCAGGGGACATCTAAGTCAATTGGCATAATAAAATCTATTAAGAAAACATTCTGCATCCCCCTTTGAAGCATGGCATCTGGGGTCTTAAACGCTAGCAAGCAGCCATCTAAGATGCATCAATGAGTCTCAACCCACCTGGATCACAGGAAAAGAACACCAAGGACACAATGTAATTACAAGCCAAAGAGACAGAAAGGGCCACATGAACCAGAGACTACATCATCCTGAGACCAGAAGAACTAGATGGTGCCCGGCTATAACTGATGACTGCCCTGACAGGGAACACAACAGAGAACCCCTGAGGGAGCAGGAGAGCAGTGGGATGCAGACCCCAAATTCTCATAGGAAGAGCAGACTTAATGGTCTGACTGAGACTAGAAGGACCCTGGTCGTCATGGCCCCCAGACCTTCTGTTGCCCCAGGACAGGAACCATTCCCAAAGCCAATTCTTCAGACAGGGATTGGACTAGATAATGGGCTGGAGAGGGACGCCGGTGAGGAGTGAGCTTCTTCGATCAGGTGGACACTTGAGACTATGTTGGCATCTCCTGCCTGGAGGGGAGATGAGAGGGTGGAGGGGGTTAGAAGCTGGTGGAATGGACACAAAAAGAGAGAGTGGGCTGTCTCATTAGGGGGAGAGTAACTGGGAGTATGTAGCAAGGTGTACATAAATTTTTGTGTGAGAGACTGACTTTATTTGTAAACTTTCACTTAAAGCACAATAGAAATTAAAAAAAAAAAAAAGCCATCCCCAATTCTGTCTTTTGCTAAATGTACAGTATCACATTTAAAGTTAACTGGCATCATTTAAAATACACTGGGGAAAGGCATGATATTTATATCTGCCCACAAATTCAAACAAATGTTGGAAGTGAACTGGATAAACTGCTTCTGAAAATTATCCAAGAGATTATGTAGAAACTTTTATATTTATTTGCATTAAAATATAAATATTAGGGTAATATAAACATTAGCCAATGAATCATTCAGAAAACACTGTCATATTTATATTTTTTTCATTGACATTTAGAATGCAAATCTGCCTGGTGCTAACTCTATACGTATGTTCAAAGGATAAATGGAAAAATACAGGCAAGCTCTTTAGAATAAATGCTTTGTAAATACTAGGTATTTTTGAAGCAGTATTCTGTAAGAAGCTATAAATACTGTTCAAATGAGAAGGTCTCATGTGGGACATTTAGCTCTAAAGCTGCAGAAACACCCACATCTTCTACAGTTCTGACAGGGAGTTGGGAAACACTCTTGTGGGAAGCCGGATTCCCCATTGCATAGCCAAATTCAAACTGCTTCAAGGGAAGCAACCATCCTGCATTTTCACAAGGCTCAAAAGATAAGTAGATTATTCAGGACTGACATGTTCCCCTGAGTGAAATGGCAAATCTATGGTGTTCAAGATTTTTATGGGAGTTAAAAGCCATAAGTAACAACACTGGTATATGGCAGGTTGATTTTCAAATTAACACGTGTGGGGGAAAATGTCTGTCAAACATCTCTACTCATATATCTGCATTAAAAAAAACCCATTGCCGTCGAGTAGGTTTCGACTCATAGCGACCCTATAGGGCAGAGTAGAGCTGCCCCCACGGAGTTTCCAAGGAGCGCCTAGTGGATTTTAACTGCTGACCTTTTGGATAAGTACCTCAAATTCAACATACCCAAAACACAATTCCCAACTCCTCCTCCCCACTCGTCCATCAGTTTGTCGTACTGTGGTGGCTTATGTGTTGCTGTGATGCTAGAAGTTATGCAAATAATCAGAGAAGCTGGACTATAAGAGAGAATGCAGCATCAGGATTGGAGGAAGACTCACTAACAACCTGCAATATGCAGGTGATGCAATCATACTTCCTGAAAGTGAAGAGGAACTGAAGCAGTTACTGATGAAGGTCAAAGACCACAGCCTTCAGTTATGGATTACGTCTCAACGTAAAAAAAAAAAAAAAAAAAAATCCTCATAACTGAACCAATGGGCAGCATCATGACAAGTGGAGAAAATATTGAAATTGTCAGGGACTTCATTTTACTTGGATCCACAACCAGTGCCAACGGAAGCAGCAGTCAAGAGAGCAAAGGACATGTTGCTTTAAGGACTAAGGTACGCCTGACCCAAGCCATGATATTTTCAATTGCCTCATATGCATGAGAAAGCTAGACAATGAATAAGGAGGACTGAAGAAGAATAGATGCCTTTGAATTGCGGTTTTGAAGAATACTGAATATACCATGGACTGCCAAAAGAATGAACAAATCTGTCTCGAAGAAGTACAGCCAGAATGCTCCTTTGAAGCAAGGGTGTTGACACTTCGTCTGACGTACTTTTGACATGTTATCAGGAGGGACCAGTTCCTGGAGAAGGACATCACGCTTGGTAAAGTAAGGGGTCAGCCAAAAAGGGGATGACCTTCAACGAGATGGACTGACACAGTCGCTGCAACAATGGGCTCAAGCATAACAACAACTGTGAGGATGGCACAGGCCTGGGTACTGTTTTGTCCTGTTGTATACAGAGTAGCTACGAGTCAGAACCAACCTGACGGCACCTAACAACAACTTCCCCTACCCCAAATCTGCTCTTCCGCATGAATTTCCATCTCAGTAAATGATGCCACCCTCTTATCCAGAAACCTGGATGTCATCCTGGTTCCTCCTTCCCGCTCATCTGCCATGTCCTATCAATGGTAAAGACCTGTCAACTGCCATCTCCAGAGTACATATTAGATCTGTCCACCACTCTGCCTCTTTACTGTCATCATCTGGTCTGCAACACCATCTTTTCACACTTAGATCCCTGAAACAGCCCTCACCTGTCTCCAGGACTCCCCCTTTGTCCTCTCAACTTCTCCTTGCCTTCTAAAATGCAAATTTTTATTGTATCACTTCCTAAACTAAAAATCTTCAATGGTTTCTTACTTATTGCCTCTTGAGTGACATGGAAATTTCTTAACCCTATGAGTCAAGTAACCATGTGTCCGGGTTTCTCTGAGATAGCTGCAGTCTTTGCCTGCTATTCTGCTGTAATCATTAACAGTGCTGAAGTTTGGATTATAAACTGTACGGTCACCCTACCTCCAAGGCCCCTCCTAATTTATTTGCCTTACTCTTCAGACTTGCTTCTGGCTTCTCTTTAACTTTTAACTGCCTTCCAGTCAGTGAATTTCTTTCAGTTCCTTTCTTTCCCAGCAGTCTGAATATCCCACGACAACAGGACCCTTGTGTCTTTCACTATCCTTTTTATATACTTAGCACCTAATCATCTGTATATAGACACTAGATATTATCAAATATAGACACTAGATATTATTGAATAAATTAACAGAAGAGACTACCGGGGATAGGATAGCTCCATAATGAATACTACCCCCCAAAAAAACCCCAGTGATAAAGGAAGATCTTTTGAGAAATTAAAAGGAAAAGTCACTTAACGAGATAAGGTTTTGGTCAAAGGCAAAAATTTTTTTAAAAAATTAAAATCCTATAGTTTCTAGATAAATATTCTTCAGGGATATTTTGATACTAATAAAGATATTTTCATTATCCTTCAATAGAAATTTCTATTCTAGTCAGTATGGCACCTGTTCATTCTCTTTGATTTGAGGACATCTATAGAAGCCACATATGTTTCTCGGGACACTGTGTAAGAAAAAAGAAAGCATTATGGATATGCTTCAGTTTTTGAAGTCAAAAATACTGACTTATAATATCAAAAAATATGACTTCTCATTTTGACAAAAAAATATAGCTTCGCATTATTCCACCAAGTTTCACAAATTAATATTGAAAACTAATTTCCTTCCTAAACACAAAAGTCACATAGCTTAATTAGTTGTAATGTTTTCTGGATGTACAAAAATGACCATGAAACAGTGAACACAATGCCAACAAGACAGCTGCTGCCCCGCAGAAATAACGCTGAACCGGGAGCTCATCAGCACCGCGGCCCTGCCGCACAGGCTACGAACTGTCTTTCTGGGAATGCGTGGGGGTGGCAGTGAGAAGGCAGTTACGGATCCTTAGCAAGATTCTCTGTGTTCATTTGGTTTTAACGTTTATAAAAGGTTTGGAACACTCAGTCTTACTAAGGATACTTGAAATATGCCCAACCATCAATTGGTTATTGACACAAATTATGTCCCCAAATTACAGTCAGGTATGGCAGTTACCTAACATATTACAATGAATGCAGTGTAAAGACAAAACGGATACGTCTTCCAAAGTCCACCAGACAAAGACTGTTCTTTTCCTTGAATTCCTAAAACATTTATGTCTAAATCTGCACGGGATTATTCAAGGGAAGGCAAATGTCTCCACAGAATCAAAAAACAGCAAGTTATTTGTCTTAATTATAACTACATAATTGTCATTCGAAGTTCAGCTCTACCTATACTGTTTTGGTCACACCCCACATGCACAAAAGAAACTAGCCACTAGTAATAAATAAGTTCCAAGACTTGAGCAAATTTCCTTATTTGCAAATATGACTACATTCCATAAAATTTTCCCAAAACTTTTAATTGCTCACTTTTATATTTAACAATTTTGTGTTTGAAGTTTAAGACAGCAATTAAGACATATTCTCTTAGCGTATTCTCAAGAGGGTTATGGGAGTCACTTTTCTGGGCTTGGATTACAACACAGATACAAACCATTACCAAGGTTTGCTTTTCACACTTCATCCAGAGCTTCTTTTTCTCTGGATAAGAACCATGGCTTTCTCAGATATCTTTATTTTCTCTAAATATCTAAAACTGACAGTAGCGACTGATGCTCTTTTTGGGATCACTTCCAGAAAGAAGCCACATCTTGAACCCCCTCCTGTCCCAGAAAGTTTGACAGCAGATCCACAGGGCCACACTGGGCTGGGCACTAGGATGGCTGGGTGCAGTCACTGGCTTAGGGGCTCCCACCACCTTAGCAGACACGTGGTTCAAATCCGTGCCCCAGCAAAGTTACAGCGCTCTCCTCGACGTCACAGAAACCTCCAGTAAATCCTCCAAAACCAAGGCTCTCCTCCCCGACTCTCTCCACAGTACACTCCAAATGAAATATAAATTTCTCAAGAACTTTGAGGGCACAAAATCCAAACTCCTTCAGGCACTGGAGTAACCTTATGTTTGATTCATTTTCTTAATCCCATGAGCCTATCTTCTGCACATACGCACTGTAGCGGGGGCTACCAGCATTTACGGACGACTCTGAGAAGATGCAGGGATAAACAGGAGGCAACGCCAACTACAAAACGCCCCATCATTGGCGCTGCCTCCCTTCCTAGTGAGAGAACAAATGCGCTTAAGACAGATGGCCTGACCTGAAAACTAATCTATGAAAAAGAAGCTGCCAAGAAGCCGAACATCAAACAATGCAAAACAGAACCACTGAAATAATACACTGTGGCTCCTTAGGAGTTCTACTGCATTGGGAACATACACACAGTTCTGTCCTCTCTGCAGAGTAACAAGACAGCCATGCTGGTCCTACCACAGCCACCGCAAGACACTCCCCCAACAGAGGAGGGGCACAGGGCCCAGATGGTTTCTGGGCAACTTGGTGGGAAGCCTGCATCCTGCTGAGGGGTTAGCTCAGTCACCTGTAAGTAGAAAACAGGGTACTCCCTTAGGAAGAGGAGAGCACGGAATGACGGCAGCTCCTCATAGATGCAGAGCCCGAGGAAAGTCCCAGAAAGGGCAAAACGAAGCAGTAATGTGGATGTCACACCAGCACACATGCACACTCCTACCTCCTATCAAAAAACATCCGTTGCCAGCCTCATAACTGTTGAGTCCTAATTGCTACTTCCAGGTCAGGAACACGAGCTTGGGATAAGTCTATTCCTCAAAGCCCATCTTCTTCAAACACACCATTTAAAGCTGTTCCTATAGGTCAGCGGGACTGTAACTACTGGAAGCGAAGTCTTTCCTACCTCTAAAAAATGAAAAACGTTCTAAAAAAATGAATTACCCCATTTTAGAGACCCAAGGCTGCTTATTGTATACTGAGACAGTAAACTTATTACTAATAATAATAACTCTTAACTTTTTCTGAGCACTAATTACATGCAAGGCACAATTCTCAGCATTGCACATTATTAAGTCATTTAATCTGCAAAACAGCCCTATTAGGTAAGACCCAAAAACCAAACCCCTTGCCATCAAGTGGATTCTAACCAATAGTGACCTTACAGAACAGAGTAGAACTGCCCCATAGGGTTTCTAAAGCTGTAATCTTTAAGGGAGCAGATCACCAGATCTTTCTCCTGAAGAGTGGCTGGAGGGTTCAAAGCGCCTACTTTTCAATTAGCAGCCAAGCACTTAACCACTGCACCATCAGGGCTACTTCCCCATGAGACAGATGCTATTATTATCCTATTTTACACATGGAACAAAGAGAGGTCAAGACATTTGCTCCAGGATACACTGTTGGTTATGAGAGTTCAGATGCAAACTCAGGCAGCCTGCTGCTATACCAGGCCCTTTCCAAACCCACGCCCTTGGCCACTGTTCAGCATTGGCTCTACTTTCAGAAAACCAGCTGACAAGTCTACATGTGTGCAAAGAATCAATAAATGGCTAGAAAAACAATCAGCATCAATAAATAATACATCCATGATGTATTGTTTCGATCCTCATGGCGCGCTGTCATTTTTGCACTAATACCACTTTTTTCTTTGTGTTAACAGTAGGTTGATACTTCACTTGTTCCACCACCCATCTGTCAATTTGTCATACTGCGGTGGCTTGTGTATTGCTCTGATGCTAGAAACCATGCCACAGGTATTTCACATACCAGCAGGGTCACCCACAGTGGACAGACTTCAGCAGAGCTTCTACACTAAGACAGAGCGGCTCAACAATGGACTCAAACATGCCAACGATCATAACGGTGGCGCAGGACCGTGTAACGTTTCATTCTGTTACACGTGGGGTTTGTATGAATCGGAGACCACACAACAGCAACTAGCAACCATAACAACTTTATTTGTTGCCCAGTTTCCATCTCCTGATTCTCTTACAGATCTGGTTAAAAATATCATTAGCTTTATTCTAACTCTAAACTGGAGGATGAAGTACTAAAAGCTTATCCTAAGAACGCTTAACAGACCTGGATTTGAATCTCAGCTGCACCATGCATTAGCTAGGGGATGTCCAACTTCACATTCCTTTTCAGCAACTTGATATAATGACAGTACGACCTCATAGGACTGACTGCTGTATGAAATGAGAGAATATAACTGGTACCAAACAGGCCTTAAATAAATGCAGAACATTATCATCATGAATTCTAAAATACGTTTGGGGACAACAGTTCTTCTATTATTCAATTCTTCTTGGGTATTTATCTATCAGTTTGAATGTTTACCCTGAATATTTTATGTTTAAATCTATCTTGACTATTTTCTTTATCTCAAGTATTTATTATTTCCTCTTGAATTTTAAAAACACACCTGTCCTCATATAGACGGTAGAAATATATTTTTTTTTAAAAAGAAAAAAAAAAAGACCTAAGATGTCTTTTTTTTTTTTTTTTTTTTAACTGAGCTTTTGGTGGAAGTTTACACAACAAGTTAGGTTCCCATTTGACAATTTCCACACAAATTGTTCAGTGACATTAGGTACATTTATCACAATTTGTACACATTCTCTCTACTGTGTCTATACCTGTCCAAGTGTGTTCAAACATTCATTTTTACTTTGATTGTGCTGTGCTCACCACATCCACATTCGGTGCCATTTTCTCCACCACCAAAAATAACTAGTCTGTATGCTCTGAAGTATACTTTCCCCTTTCCCCTCCTCTCCTTGGTAATCACCAGTGAACACTATTCTCTCTCTATACCTACTCATTTACCAACCATCTCGTTATCTGACATTTTGTATTTATGACAATAATAAAGAATCCACTATCCAACTAGTTTGTATGTTAACAACGTACATTGGCAGTAATGGACACCAAGGTGCGAGGCAAGAATAATGCTGGCTGTGATGTAACTTGGCTGGGTCATGATTCTCACTTGTTTGGCAGTTATGTAATGATGTAATTTGGCAGTTAAATAGGGATGTAATTTGGCAGTTATGCAATGATGTAGTTATTCTCCATTTGTAACCTGATGTGGTCATCCTCCATTTTCCCATAATGCCTATTTTCACATAACAACCTGGTCTTTGGAACCTAATCATGCCAATAAGTGAGGAGTGGTTGATTTATCTGTTTTTGTCTTTGGATATAAGAGAGATCATACAATACTTGTCCTTCCATGGTTCACTTATCTCACTTAGCATTACGTCCTCCAGGTCCATCATGTTATAACACGTTTTGAAGATCATTATTCATTACAGTTGCGTAGTATTCCACTGTATGTACATACCACAACTTGCCTATCCATTCATCTACTGATGAGCGCTTCAGCTGTTTCCATTTTTTGCTACTGTGAATAAAACTGCAACAAACACAAGACTACTGTATCTGTTCATGTCAGTACTTCTAGGTCTTTAGGGCATATCCCTAGAAGTGGGATTCCTGAATCAAAAGGTAGCTCTACTTCTAGTTCTTTGAGAAAGTACCATACAATTCTCATCAAAAACTCCATAAAAGAAAACAATGGTACAAATGTGGTTGTACAATTTTACAATCCCACCAGCAGCGGATAACAGTTCTAATGTCCCCGCATCCTCACCAACATTTGTTGTTATCTGTTTTTTTAATCAGTACCATTCTGGTTGGGATGAAATGGTATTCATGGTAGTTTTCACTTGCATCTCTTTAGTGGCTAATGGGGAGCCCTGGTGGCACAGTGGTTAAGAGCTATGGAGAGCTACAGCTGCTAAACAAAAAAGGTCAGCAGTTCAAATCCACCAGTCACTCCTTGGAAACTCTATGAGGCAGTTTTACTCTGTCCTATAGGGTTGCTATGAGCTGGAATTGACTTAACAGCAACGGGTTTGGTTTGGTTTTTAGTGGCTAAAAACCTTGGTAGCACAGTGGTTAAGAGCTCAGCTGCTATCCAAAAGGTCGGCAGTTTGTCAAAAGACAAGAACCATATGATCTTATCAATTGATGCAGAAAAGGCATTTGACAAAGTTCAACACCCATTAATGATAAAAACTCTCAGCAAAATAGGAAAAGAAGGAAAATTCCTCAACATCATAAAGGGCATTTATACAAAGCCAACAGCCAACATCATCCTAAATGGAGAAAGTATGAAAGCATTCCCCTTGAGAACACGAACCAGAAGAGGATGCCCTTTATCATCACTCTTATTCAACATTGTACTGGAGATCCTAGCCAGAGTAATTGGGCTAGATAAAGAAATAAAGGGCATCCAAGTTGGTAAGGAAGAAGTAAAGTATCTCTATTTGCAGATGACATGGTCTTATACACAGAAAATCCTAAAAGAATCCTCAAGAAAATGGCTAAAACTAATAGAAGAATTCAGCAGAGAATAAGGATACAAGATAACATACAAAAATCAGTTGGATTCCACTACAGTAACAAAGAGAATGTCAAAGAGGAAATCACCAAATCAACATCATTTACAGTAGCCCCCAAGAAGATAAAATACTTAGGAATAAATCTAACCAGAGACGTAAAAGACCTATACAAAGAAAACTACAGTACACTACTGCAAGAAACCAAGATACCTACATAAGTGGAAAAATATACCTTGCTCACGGATAGAAAGACTCTACATTATAAAAATGTCTATTCTACCAAAAGTGATCTGTAGATACAATGCAACTTCGATCTAAATTCCAACATTTTTTAATGAGATGGAGAAACAAATCACCAACTCCATATGGAAGGGAAAGAGGCCCCAGATGAGTAAAGCATTACTGAAAAAGAACAAAGTGGGAGGCCTCACTCTACCTGATTTTAGAATATATCATACTGCCACAGTAGTCAAAACAGCCTGATACTGGTACAACAACATATACATAGACCAATGGAACAGAATTGAAAATCCAGACAAAAGTCCATCCACATATGAGCAGCTGATATTTGACAAAGGCCCAAAGTCAGTTACACAGGGAAAAGACAGCCTCTTTAACAAATCGTGCTGGCAAAATTAGATATCCATCTGCAAAAAAAATTAAAAAAGACCCATACCTTACACCATGCACAAAAACTAACTCAAAACGGAACAAGACCTAAATGTAAAATCTAAAACAATAAAGATCATGGAAGAAAAAATAGGATCAACACTAAGATCCCTAATACATGGCATAAACAGTACACAACACATGACTAACAATGCACAAACACCAGAAGAGAAACTAGATAACTAGGAGCTCCAAAAAATCAAACCCCTATGCTCATCCAAAGATTTCACCAAAAGAGTAAAAAGATAACCTACAGACTGGGAAAAAGTTCTTAGCTATGACATTTCCAATCATTATCTGATCTCTAAAATCTACATGATGCTGCAAAAACTCAACTATGAAAAGACAAATAACCCAATTAAAAAATGGGCACTTCACCAAAGAAGACATTCAGGCAGCTGAGAGATACAAGAGGAAATGCTCACAATCATTACCTACTACAGAAATATAAATCAGAACTACAATGATGCCATCTCACTCCAACAAGGCTGGCATTAATCCAAAAAACACAAAACAATTAATGTTGAAGAGGTTGTGGAGAGACTGGAACACTTACACAATGCCGGCAGGAATCTAAAATGGTACAACCACTTTGGAAATCGATTGGGCGCTTCCTTAAAAAGCTAGAACTACCCTACCATATGATCCAGCAATCCCACTTCTTGGAATATATCCTAGAGAAATAACAGCCTTTACATGAACGGATATATGCACATCCATGTTCACTGCAGCACTGTTTACAATAGCAAAAAGATAGATGCAACCAAGATGCCCATCAATGGATGAATAGATAAATAAATTATGGTATATTCATGCAATGGAATGCTACTTATCAATAAAGAACAATGATGAATCCATGAAACATTTCATAAAAAAACACTGAGGAATCTGAAAGGCATTATGCTGAGCTAAATTAATCAGTTGCAGAAAGACAAATATTATATGAGACCACTATTACAAGAACTCAAGAAATACTTTAAACAAAAAAGAAAATATTCTTTGATGGTACGAGGGTGGGGGGGGAGAAGGGAGGAAGAGGATTATTTGTTAATTAGATAGTAGACAAGAACTATTTTAGGTGAAGGGCAAGACAACACACAATACAGGAGAGGTCAGCACAACTGGACTAAAGCAAAGCTTCCTAAATAAACCAAATGCTTCAAAGTCCAGAGTAGCAGGGGTGGGGGTCTGGGGACCATGGTTTCAGGGGACAACTTGGTCACTTGGCTTAATAAAATCTGTTAAGAAAATACTCTGGGGAGCCAAGATGGTGGAACACACAGACACTTCCGTCGAGCCCTCTTTACAACAAAGACCTGAAAAAACAAGTGAAACGAGTATATTTGTGACAAGCTATGAGCCCTGAGCATCAAAGTCAAGCTTAGACAACAAACTGAGGGGCAGGAGGAGGAAGAGGCTGTTCAGAAGTGGAGAGGAGTTGCCAGACCCGAATCGTGGGGAGCCCTCAGGTACCATTCCTGGAGCGGCAGCGGCAGCAGCGGGCTGGTACTAGCATTCGGCTGCAGGTTCCTCAGGAAGAAGCAGCCAGCCACACACCCCACTCACACCTCCAGAACCTGAGGAGAATTGTACTCTCGGCAAAAACTAAGTACTTAAGTATATTTTACCGTGCCCTCCCCCGCAAGCCGGCTTCAGCGGCTGAATCCCCGGGCCTGAGATAGACCATGGTGAGCACCTAGAGCCATCCTCCCAGCCTTGGGGAAGGAAAAAATTTCCAACTGGGAGAAAAAGACAATTTGCTAGCTCCATTAACCAGGGGAGCTCAGGACAGAAGCAGCCCCTGTCCAGGCATAAACCATCTGTGGACCTTGAGCACCTTTCCCTTCTGCATGGACTTGTGTGGGCCTATTTCGGGAGACTAGGCCCTTGTTGGCAAACTCCAACCATTTCAGCTGTGTGGTGGAGAGGTGGGTATTTGACATTTGACATTGCTTTGCCTATTAAACAAGGTCCTCACCTACCCACATCAGGGACCTAAGGACTGGTAGCTCCATGCAGGTCACCCAGCCACCCACGACAGGGGTCCAAAGATAACTGGTACCTCCCAGTCCTTACAACCAAAAACTTTGGGTGCCCACGGTCCCTCTGCAGAACCCACCCACCAGCATGCTCTAGGGAACAGAGATGCGTTTTCCTCACAGACACTTAGGGGTCGGTTCTCAGCCCCCTGACTTGTTCAGAGCGTGAACCTCTGCTGCAATCAGATTCCGGTATATATACCAATCACCCCTGCCCCTCTAAGACTGTAGGACAGAGTCTGTACCACACACTTGATATCAGCTACCTGGATACCTGAGCTGAATTCATACAAGAAAACTGGACTCCTAGACTGATATACCTGATAACAGCTCTAGCCAGCTGAGGACAGGACACCAGAGCTCCAAATGCGAAAATAATCAAGCTAGTTCACTCAAGCAACCCACAGGGGTATACCAAAACAAAACAAAGCAAGCAGCTACTAATACAATAACTTATAGATGGCTCGGAGACAACAGTCAATATCAAGTCACGTAAAGAAACAGACCATGATCACCTCAACAGGCTTTCAAAACAAAGAATCCAGGGATGTTCTAGATAAAAGTGCATTCCTGGAATTGCCAGGTGCAGATACAAAAGTTTAATATACAGAACCCTTCAAGACATCAGGAAGGAAATGGGGCAATATGCAGAACAAGTCAAGGAACACACAGATAAAGCAACTGAAGAAATTAGAAAGATTATTCAGGAACATAATGAAAACTTTAATAAGCTGGAAGAATCTAAAGGCAGACAGCAATCAGAAATCCAGAAGATTAACAGTAAAATTACAGAATTAGATAACTGAATAGAAAGTCAGAGGAGCAGAATTGAGCAAGTAGAAGCTAGAATTTCTGAACTCGAAGATAAATCGCTTGGCTCTAATATAATTGAAGAAAAATCAGATAAAAGAATTTTAAAAAATGAAGAAGCCTTAAGAATCGTGTGGGACTCTATCAAGAGAAATAACCCACGAGTGATAGGAGTACTAGAACAGGGAGGGATAACAGAAAATACAGAGAAAATTGTTGAAGATTTGCTGGCAGAAAACTTCCCTGATACTGTGAAAGATGAGAAGATACCTATCCCAAGATGCTCTTCGAACTCCACATAAGGTAGATCTTAAAAGAAAGTCACCAAGACATATTATAATCAAGCTTGCCAAAACCAAAGATAAAGAGAGAATTACAAGAGCAGCAAGGGATAAAAGAAAAGTCACCTACAAAGGAGAGCCAATAAGAATAAGCTCGGAATACTAGGCAGAAACCATGCAGGAAAGAAGGCAATGGGATGACATATTTAAAAAATTGAAGGAAAAAATTGCCTGCCAAGACTCATATATCCAGCAAAACTGTCTCTTAAATATGAAGGTGAAATTACGACATTTCCAGATAAACACAAGTTGAGGGAATTCATAAAAACCAAACCAAAACTACAAGAAATACTAAAGGGAGTTCTTTGGTTAGAAAATCAATAATATCAGGTATCAACCCAAGACTAGAACACTGGACAGAGCAACCAGAACTCAGCCCAGAGAGGGAAATCCAAAAAAACAAAGCAAGATTAAAAAAAAAAAAAAAAAAAAGCCCAACACAGGGTAACAGTGATGTTATTATATAAAAGAAGACAACATTAAAATAATAAAGAGGGACTAAGAAATGTAATCATACAACTTCCATATGGACAGGAAGATACGGTGATACAAAGAAAAGTTTTAAATCTAGAAAAATAGGGATAAATAATAAGGTAACCACAAAGGAGACAAACTATCCTACTCATCAAAATGAAATACAAGGGAAAAAAACAGACTCAGCAGAAACAAAATCAACAACAACAAATATTAGGAAAGGACAATATATAAAGAAAATCTACTCAGCACATAAAATCAAGTGGGAAAAGGAAGCTGTCAACACACAAAAAAAAGTGTCAACACACACTAAATTCATACCTATCCATAATTACCCTGAATGTAAATCGACTAAATGTACCTATAAAGAGATAGAGAGTGGCAGAATGGATTAAAAAACAAGATCCATCTATATGCTGCCTACAAGAGACACACACCTTAGACTTAGAGACTCAAAAAAATTAAAACTCAAAGGATGGAAAAAAATGTATCAAGCAAATAACAATCAAAAAAGAGCAGGAGTGGCAATATTAATTTCTGACAAAAGAGACTTCAAAGTTAAATCCATCAGAAAGGATAAGGAAGTACACTATATAATGATTAAAGGGACAATACACCCAGAAGATATAACCATATTAAATATTTATGCACCCAATGACAGGGCTGCAAGATACATAAAACAAACTCTATCAGCATTGAAAAATGAGACAGACAGCTCCACGGTAATAGTAGGAGACTTCAACACACTACTTTCGGTGAAGGACAGGACATCTAGAATGAAGCTCAATAAAGACACGAAAGATGTAAATGCCACAATCAACCAACTTGACCTCGTAGACATATACAGAACACTCCACCCAACAGCAACCAAGTATACTTTCCTTTCTAGTGCACATGGAGCATTCTCTAGAATAGACCACATATTAGGTCATAAAGCAAGCCTTAGCAGAATCTAAAACACTGAAATATTACAAAGCATCTCTTCTGACCATAAGGCCATAAAAGTGGAAATCAAAAACAGGAAAAGCAGGAAAAAGAAATCAGACACTTGGAAACTGAACAATACCCTGCCCAAAAAAGAATGGATTATAGAACACATTAAGGATGGAATAAAGAAATTCAGAGAATCCAGTGAGAATGAAAACACTTTGTAACAGAACCTTTGGGACACAGTGAAAGTGGTGCTCGGAGGTCAATTTATATCAATAAATGCACACATACAAAAAGAAGAAAGGGCCAAAATCAAAGAATTACCCCTACAACTTGAACAAAAGAAAGAGAGCAACAAAAGAAACCCACAGGCACCAGAAGAAAGCAAATAATAAAAATTAGAGCTGAACTAAATGATACAGAAAACAGAAAAACAATTGAAGGAATTAACACCAAGAGCTGGTTTTCTGAAAAAAAATCAACAAAACAGATAAACCACTGACCAAACTGACAAAAGAAAAACAGGAGAGGAAGCAAATAACCCGAATAAGAAATGAGAGGGGCAATATTACAACAGACCCAACTGAAGTTAAAAGAATCATATCAGATTACTATGAAAAACTATACTCAAACAAGTTTGAAAACCTAGAAGAAATGGATGAATTCCTAGAAACACACTACCTACCCAAACTAACACAAACAGAGGTAGAACAACTAAATGGACCTCTAACAAGAGATTGAAAAGGTAATCAAAAAACTCCCAACAAAAAAAGCCCTGGTCCGGACGGCTTCACTGCAGAGTTCTATCAAACTTTCAGAGAAGAGTTAACACCAGTACTACTAAAGGTATTTCAGAGCATAGAAAGGACGGAATACTTCCAAACTCATTCTATGAAGCCAGCATATCCCTTATACCAAAACCAGGTAAAGACACCATAAGAAAATTATAGACCTATATCCCTCACGAATATAGATGCAAAAATCCTCAACAAAATTCTAGGCAATAGAATTCAACAACATATCAAAAAAATAATTCACCATGACCAAGTGGGATCCATACCAGGTATGCAGGGATGGTTCAACATTAGAAAAACAATTAACGTAATCCACCACATAAATAAAACAAAAGACAAGAATCACATGATTTTATCAATTGATGCAGAAAAGGCATTTGACAAAGTTCAACACTCACTCATGATAAAAACTCTCAGCAAAATAGGAATAGAAGTAAAATTTCTCAACATAATAAAGGGCATTTATACAAAGCCACCGGTCAACATCACCCTAAATGGAGAGAGCCTGAAAACATTCCCATCGAGATAGGGAACCACTCTAATTCAACATTGTGCTGGAAGTCCTAGCCAGAGCAATTAGGCTAGATAAAGAAATAAAGGCCATCCAGATTGGCAAGGAAGAAGTAAAAGTATCTCTATTTGCAGATGCCATGATCTTATGCTTAGAAAACCCTAAGGAATCCTCCAGAAAACTACTGAAACTAATAGGAGTTCAGCAGAATATCAGGATACAAGAGAAACATACAAAAATCAGTTGGATTCCTCTACACCAACACAAAGAACATTAAAGAGGAAATCACCACATCAATGCCATTTACAGTAGCCCCCAAGAAGATAAAATACTTAGGAATAAATCTTACCAGAGATGTAAAAGACTTATACAAAGAAAACTACAGTACACTTCTGCAAGAAACCAAGAGAGACTTACATAAGTGGAAGAACATATCTCGCTCATGGATAGGGAGACTTAACATTATGAAAATGTCTATTCTACCAAAAGCGATCTACACATTTAATGCAATTCCGATCCAAATCCCAAGGACATTCTTTAATGAGATGGAGAAACAAATCACCAACTTCATATGGAAGGGAAAGAGGCCCCGGATAAGTAAAGCATTACTGAAAAAGAAGAACAAAGTGGGAGGCCTTACTCTACCTGATTTTAGAACCTATTAACCCATCACAGTAGTCAAAACAGCCTGGTACTGGTACAATAGATACATGGACCAATGGAACAGAATTGAGAATCCAGACATAAATCCATCCACATATGAGCAGCTGATATTTGACAAAGGCCCCAGAGCAGTTAAATGGGGAAAAGACAGTCTTTTTAACAAATGGTGCTGGCATAACTGGATATCCAGCTACAAAAAAATGAAACAAGACCCATACCTACTCCATGCACAAAAACTAACTTAAAATGGATCAAAGACCTAAATATAAAACCTAAAACAATAAAGATCATGGAAGAAAAAATAGGGACAATGTTAGGAGCCCTAATACAGGGCATAAACAGTATACAAAACATAATTAAGAATGCAGAAGAAAAACTAGATAACTGGGAGCTCCTAAAAATCAAACACCTATGCTCATCCAAAGACTTCACCAAAAGACTAAAAAGACTACCTAAAAACAGACTGGGAAAAAGTTTTTAGCTATGACATTTCTGATCAGCGCCTGATCTCTAAAATCTACATGATACTGCAAAAACTCAAGTGCAAAAAGACAACCAAATTAAAAAATGGACAAAAGATATGAATAAAGACACTTACTAAAGAAGACATTCAGGTAGCTAACACATATATGAGGAAATGTTCACGATCATTAGCCATTAGAGAAATGCAGATCAAAACTACAATGAGATTCCATCTCACTCCAGCCAGGCTGGCATTAATCCAAAAAACACAAAATAATAAATGTTGGAGAGGCTGTGGAGAGATTCAAACACTTCTACACTGCTGGTGGGAATGTCAAATGGTACAACAACTTTGGAAGTCGATTTGGCACTTCCTTAAAAAGCTAGAAATAGAACTACCATAGGATTCAGCAAGCCTACTCCTTGGAATATATACTAGAGAAATAAGAGCCTTTACATGAACAGATATATGCACACCCATGTTTACTGCAGCACTGTTCACAATAGCAAAAACATGGAAGCAACCAACGTGCCCATCAACGGATGAATGGATAAATAAATTATGGTATATTTATACAATGGAATACTACGCATCGATAAAGAACAGTGAGGAATCTGAGAAACATTTCACAACATGGCGGAACCTGGAAAGCATTATGCTGAGTGAAATTAGTCAGTTGCAAAAGGACAAATATTGTATAAGACCACTATTCTAAGAACTTGAGAAATAGTCTAAACTGAGAAGAAAACATTCTTTTGTGGTTAAGAGATGGGGGAGGGAGGGAGGATGAGAGAGTGGTATTCACTAATTAGATAATAGATAAGAACTACTTTAGGTAAAGGGAAAGACAGCACACAATACAGGAGAGGTCAGCACAAGTGCACTAAACCAAAAGCAAAGCAGTTTCCTGAATAAACTGAATGCTTCGAAGGCCAGTGTAGCAGGGGCAGGGGTCTGGGGACCATGGTTTCAGGGGACATCTAAGTCAATTGGCATAATAAAATCTATTAAGAAAACATTCTGCATCCCACTTTGAAGAGTGGCATCTGGGGTCTTAAAAGCTAGCAAGCAGCCGTCTAAGATGCATCAATTGGTCTCAACCCACCTGGATCAAAGGAGAATGAAGAACACCAAGGACACAAGGCAATTACGAGCCCAAGAGACAGAAAGGCCACATGAACCAGAGACTACATCATCCTGAGACCAGAAGAACTAGTCGGTGCCTGGCTACAACCGATGACTGCCCTGACAGGAAACACAACAGAGAACCCCTGAGGGAGCAGGAGAGCAGTGGGATGCAGACCCCAAATTCCCATAGGAAGACCAGACTTAATGGTCTGACTGAGACTAGAAGGATCCCGGCAGTCATGGCCCCCAGACCTTCTGTTGGCCCAGGGCAGGAATCATTCCCAAAGCCAACTCTTCAGACATGGATTGGACTGGACAATGGGTTGGAGAGGGATGCTGATGAGGAGTGAGCTTCTTGGATCAGGTGGACACTTGAGGCTATGTTTGCTTCTCCTGCCTGGAGGGGAGATGAGAGGATGGAGGGGGTTAGAAGCTGGTGAAATGGACACAAAAAGACAGAGTGGATGGAGACTGCGGGCTGTCTCATTAGGGGGAGAGTAATTGGGAGTCTGTAGCAAGGTGTATATGGATTTTTGTGTAGAAGACTGACTTGATTTATAAACTTTCACTTAAAGCACAATAAAAATTATAAAAAAAAAAAAATACTCTGCATCCCACTTTGCTGAGTGGCGTCTGGGGTCTTTAACACTAGCAAGCCGCCATCTAAGATGCATCAATTGGTCTCAACCCACCTAGAGCAAAGGAGAATGAAGAACACCAAAGACACAAGATAATTATGAGCCCAAGGGACAGAAAGGGCCACATAAATTGGAGACTCCATCAGCCTGAGACCAGAAGAACTAGATAGTGCCTGGCCACACCTGATGACTGCCCTGACTGGGAACACAACATAGAATCCCTGATGGTGCAAGGAGAGCAGCAAGATGCAGACCTCTAATCCTCATAAAAAGACCAGACGTAATGGTCTGACTGAGACTAGAAGCACCCCAGCAGTCAAGGTCCCCAGACCTTCTGTTAGCCCAAGACTGGAACCATTCCCGAAGCCAACTCTTCAGACAGGGATTGGACTGGACTATGAGACAGAAAATGATACCGGTGAAGAGTGAGTTTCTTGGCTCAAGTGGACACAGGAGACTACATGGGCACCTCCTGTCTAGAGGGGAGATGAGAAGGCAGAGGGGGACAGAAGCTGTCTCAATGGACATGGGGAATACAGGGTGGAGAGAAGGAGTGTGCTGTCTCATTAGGGGGAGAGCAACCAGGAGTACAGAGCAAAGTGTATATAATCTCTGTATGAGAGACTGACTTCATTTGTAAACTTTCACTTAAAGCACAATTAAAAAAAAAAAAAGGTCAGCAGTTAGAATCCACCAGCCACTCCTTACAAACCCTATGGGGCAGTTCCACTCTATCCTATAGGGTTATTATGAGTTGGAATCAACTTGACCGCAACAGGTTTGGTTTTAATGGCTAATGATCACGAGCATCTTTTCATGTGTTTGTTGGCTGCTTGAGGTCTTCTTCGGTGAAGGTTCCGTTCATGTCCTTTGCCCACTTCATAATTGGGTTGTTTGTCTTTTGTTGTTGAGTTGTTGAAGTTTTTTATAAATTTTGGAGATTATACCCTTACTAAGATGTTGTCTTATGCTGGGTTCTCTAGAGAAGCAAAACCAGTAAAGCATACATACAGGGAGAGAGAGAGAGAGATCTCAAGGAAATGGCTCACATGGTTATAGAGGCTAGAAAGTCCTAAGCCTGTGGGTCGGGCATCAGGCTGGAGGTTTCTCCTGACTCATTGCCGCAGGAGCTGACAAACCCCAGATCGGCAAGTCAGACAGCAGGCTGCTGGTTCACGGGCTGCAGAGGCTGATGAATCCAAGATTGGCAGGTTAATATGGCAGGCTGCTGGCTCAAGTCCAAGAACCAGAGTTCAGATGATGATGAGCCGAATGCAGAATCCAGAGTAGAGCAAAAACCAGTGAGTTTTGCCACACTCCTTTCAACTCATGGGCTGCTCACAGCAGATCTCATCACCGAGATTACATTACATCAGATCTCGTCATGGAGCTGATTACATCATTACATAACTGCCAAACTACATAATTGCCAAACCACTGAGAATCATGGCCCTGACAAGTTGACACACAACTTTAACTATCACAGGTGTCTTTCAGGATGCAGAATTACCTTGCCCTCTCATATAATAAAATTTCATTCTAATTTGAAATCTCTCAACTTGGAGTTTACAAATTATGGGACAGGGCCAGGCTGAAGGTGACCTTTACTTAGTACAAATAAGAGGTGTTAATGAGATTTCGGGGGACCATATCAATTATTGAAGAAAGAAAAAATAACCTGTTTTCAAGTACTAACGAAGCAATCTCTTATATGGTAATAATTGATACGCTAATTATAAATAATTCATCCATTCATTAGATAGCCTAAGGACATGACAGTAATAAGACTCCATTTCATTAAACATTCTATAAAATTTAAATCTTTCACTTATTTAGACAAGTCTTCCTCCCAATTATCCCAAATTAATGCAATTCTAGTCCTAGTAATATTTATTACATTGTCTAGTGGAACGTTATATACACAGCAAGTCACATCTGACAAAGGTTTAATTAGATGATCAATTATTGACTAGAGATAGAGAAAAGCGCCAATGGTCTTTAATAATTCTTAATAATAATATACTCAGACTTGAATTAGTCTTAAAGCAACTTTAAAAGTTTTGGATAACTTAGTTTGAAAACAAGATTCAAATTTTTGCCTACTGTATTTCTTTTTGAGCATTTAGAATACCATAAGCAGAGAATAATATGGAAGATTATGCAGAATCAATAGATCTCCTCAAATACACTGACACTCCCTTCCCATACGCCACACCTGTGCGTCCATCACAAGCAAACCTCCAAAGAAGAGGCTGTCAGATTCGGCTTCACTGGGAGATCACGACTCAGGGAGAAAAAAGAACCTCAACTTCCTTGAAGACATCCGCCTGCTCAGTAAAGTGCAATACGAATGTCTGGTTTCTCTACTTCTGTATTCATATCACACAGTACTATTTATGAAAATCACTCAATTATACAAATGAAACACCACCACAAATTGATCCTACCCAGCCTGAGCTGGGCTTTCCAAGTTGCTCACCAATCCGTCTACGCTTCCCTCTTCTGATACCAACACAGCTATTTTGACTCTGTATCCCTCTGCCCATTACCTACCACCTCCCTCCTCCTGCTTCAAGGAGGAGATAGATACAAATTGCTTGAAATTCCTAAACGTTCTGGCCACATTGCCCTTTCAAGCCTATCTAAATCTACTCTTCTATCAATTTCTTCCTCTTGGTCCCTCAATCCACTTTCCACCCTGAGCCAGGGGTGACAGCTCTGTAATGCAAATCTCAGCATATCACACTCCTGCTTAAAATTCCTCTGCAACACCTCATCATCCTCAGAATAGAATTACAATTCCTTGGCTTCAAATATAAGATCCTTCTAGATCTTGGCCTTTACTCCCTTTTGCTTTCATCTTTCACCACCCCCCCCCCAGCTCGCCTCCAAACGGAGGGAGTTGCCTGTATGAGCCCTCCTCTCTTCAGCCTCTATTGCCCTTCCCAGCGGGCTGACTCCCACTAAACCTCTAAGGGCCAACTCAGAACTCACCACACCTCTTCTGAAGTCCTTTCCTCATCTCCTCAGTTCGTTAAGCGTCCCTGCTATGGGGTGTCCAGTATCCTTTCCTCAGTTCCATCGTAACCCACATTTACTGTACTGCAATTGTTCCCTTGTGTGTTTTCAGTGAACTGTGGGATTCTTGAAGCAAAGGACTGAGCTTGACTCTTTAAAGCAAGCACATGTGTTGAGACCCTCATACAAGCACTTCATACCGGTGTGCTGAATGTTTGAAGAAGTGAGTCAATGAATGAATGAACTGAGAGGCTCATTGTCCTGGGCAGGTAATTCAGAATCAGGGGCCACCACACCTGCTTGTACAGAGGAATCACCTGGGGAGCTTTTAAAAACACAAAGTGCTGGGCCTCATCCCAAACACACAAACCTGAATCGGGTAATGAGGCCAAGGTGTGTCTGCTTAACCGGCTCCCTGGGCGATTGTGCAGAAGGAACCAACTTGACATTGCTCCACAAATGGCGTCCAGGAGCCACAGTGGACACAGGGTTCCTATCCCTGGATGCTTCCTCCTGAGTATGTCCAGAACGTAAGATCAGTAACGATCAATGCTGACACTGCCAAAGGTAAGGGGACAGCTCTCTGCCACACCTCTCAGTCCTTGATAAGGACTTCTGGCTTTTCACAAGTCCAGCATTTTGCTTTCCGGGCTCACCTCCAAGTATGTCCTGTGTCCCCACTGCATTTTTAGCAACGTGAGGGTAAGGGCTAGTATTCTGTCTTCCCGCAGCACTGCCTCAGAGTGTATACAGCAAACAGGGATAAAACTGGAAGGAATAACTGGAAGTTGACTTTACCCATATTTAAATATTCCTATCATGCAAGGAAAAAAACAGTAAGAAGATAGTATTCAAATAATAGCTCAAGAAACTAGGGTCCCTTTTGTTTCCTTCCACCGTGGTGATTAAGCAGGTGACCCTAGCCTTTTACAAAGAAAACCTCTGACACACACCATGTTTCTCTGTGTGTGGGGAGACGACCACACAGAGGCCACTCATATTTCTTTCTAGCTTCGTAGAGAAGAAAGAACTCCAACACATAGTAAAGCTATGAATAGCTACATCTCTCATAATGATGCCAAAAATGGGTCTAGGGAGGTAAGCATATTTGCACCTAAGGAACCAACAATTTCTCGTTGAAGTGTGTTACCCAGTAAAACCTAGTGCCGTCGAGTCGAAATCAAAGCACCAGGCCGTGGTGAATTTGTGCAGTCTTTTGGCTCAAATTAAATTTCTCTAAGTTTAATTTACCAAAAATTATTAAACCATTTTCTTTGAAGTAGGTGTTACTAATCAAATCCCTCCCTGCAGATTATTAGAAAAGGGAAGGAAACAAGAAGTTAAAACAATAAAACAGGCAAAGATTAAGAACTTTCGAACTTGGGAGATTGAGTACAAACTAATTTGATCCTTTCGATTTGTGAAAATACTTCATCCTGGTGTTGTCTCTGAAGTTAAAAATTCAGAGACACTACTAATCTGATTTTTTAGTTAAGAGCTGACAAGTCAGTGTTATATTTCTTTAGAATTTTTAAGTCTAATACATACAGAAATCATGTATTAAGCTAGTTAACTACCCATAAAAGGAGGGGAGGGCTTAGTAAGAGACATAATTTTTAACTGCTACGTATTAATCAAAAGCAATTTTATTTTTTGAAAATACACAGTATATTACAAGGCTGTAGTCTTAAGAATTCTTAAGAACAGACTCTTGTTTTCTTTGTGTTACTTTAAATGTTATATGTCCTGAGAATTACGTACGTGCTAGGCAGGTCTGATTCTCAGCCAAGGTGCAGCTACTGCTCGTCTGTCGGTAGAGGCTTGTGTGTTATGATACTGAAGACGTGTCAGCAGAGCTTCCACACTACAGCAGGCTAGGAAGAAAAGCCAGTGGTCTATGTCTGGAAATCAGCCAGTGAAAACCCTCTGGATCACAACGGTCTGACTGGCAGCTGACCGTGGGGATGATACAGCACAGGGCAGCATTTTGCTCCGTTGTGTAAGGGGTCACAGTGAGTTAGGCTCTGACTGAACGACAGCTAGGAACAATAAAAAAAAGCTCTGCCAGTCTCCTACCCCCACAAGCACTAAACAAAGCTTTCATGTTCCCATTCACCACAGGGCCATGGGTTGCTAAGCCCGCCTCCTTGACCAACAAACAGCTAAGGGGAGTTGTAGCGGGTTTTCTCACAAACAGGGAGCCTCCAATGGGAAGTCACAGACAGTGTTTCCTTTTTCTCCTAAATTGAAAATTCTGTAGTACACATTTGACGTACCCTATACCAGTCAACTGATTCTTCTCAAAGATACAGTTGACTTACCCATTTTAACCATCAATACTTTTTTAAACCATATTTAGTAAAATTCCCAGTCTATGAATTTCTTGATTACCTTGGATTTTAATCCCATCTTATACCATGCAGACCAATATCACTCCTGTTTTTTGCCTCGCTGATGCTGTCAACATTTTAAATTTTTGTGCCTGGTACGGTCATTATTATTCAGTCATTTGGATCTTGGCCTATTGCTACCCTCAGAATAATGTGTAAAATTTTACACCAACATATGGCAAAAGTTAGAGTGCACCTAAATCTAATGTTTCTTCAGCAATTTTTCATGACTAAAAAAGTAAAGAAGCATACAAGAGAAAACAAAAGAGGTGAATAAAACGATTTTTCAAATGAATGAAATTATGTTTATGCTTGGGACTTCTTTCCATTTGAAATTTCAAATTAACCCTTGTGCCAAAAAAGCTAAGACCTCCAAGTTGTGCAACTCCAATTCATGATTTCATCTCCAGGAATCCGGAATGCACACTGCATGACTGACAGCTCATGAAAACTCTAAGCCAACTAAGACAACTGAGCTCACAACTGCACAAGAACCAACAAAAAAACTGCTCTAACTGAGAAGAGCAAGGGTAAGAAACAGCAGCAGGGAAACACCCCAGACAATGGCCCTCCCCTCCAATTCCCTTACCAGACTTTGGGAGACTCCTGGCCCTGGGTGGTGCAAACAGTTAACCCATCAGGCTGCTAACCAGAGGTTAAAGGTTCAAGTCCATGCAGAGATGCCTTGGAAGAAAGGCCTGGCCACTACTGAAAAGTCTGCTGCTGAAAACCGTAAGGGGTCGCCATGAATCACAGTCGACTGGACAGCAACTGGTTGGTTTACAGTCTCTTTGGCCAAGGACAAGGTAATTCTTAAGGGAACTTCAACTGGCAGAATAGAGATTATTTTCAAATATCATATGTAAGTATTTAGGCTTTGACTTATTAGAATATGCAGGAAACCAAAAAATCTGTCCTCTTAGTATAACAAAGACCTCTCAAGTGGGGTCCCTGCACTTTAGTGAAAGCAAATATTAAAACATTTATTTAAAAATAAGAAAGTAATTTTACTAACATTTAAATACAGGTAATTCCCAACTTAAGATGTACTTGAGTTACAACAGACCACACTTACAACCATCCTTTTCTTTTGTACATCTTATTGTTAGAGTGTGTGCTACATTCAGTGTTGAAGTACCTCGTCTGCTGATGTTATGTTCAGATGAGATGCTTCCAACACCCAAAGACAGATTTCTAAAGATGCTGATAATAACAGACTATGATAATGAGAACTAAAAAACAAAATGAGGAATTCATCAGTACCAACTCACAACAGAGTAGTCTTTGGGACAGGACTACCTGTGGCCTGAACATCTAACGTACAGACTGAAAGTCAAAACACTCACCCAGTTAAGAGTGTGTCTGTGATCTCATTTTTGTCATCAGGGCTTCGTAAAGTACAAACTAGTGGCTGACTTCACAGGATACTGAGGGTTCAATGGGCAATGCCTATGCCATGCCTGGTACCAAGTACTTGCTCACTATACACTGGCTCCTTGCCGCGGGGGAGAAAACAGGGAGGGTTAACGAGGCTCCCTTTTAATATCTAAATTTCTGGAGCACACGGCCACTCTGATATCTTGTCAGGAGCATGTTTCCAGGCTGAGAGAGGAAGCCAGTACATATGTCCCAGGCCCTTCGACCCCTGGCTTCCCACTGCCAAGTTTAATAGAACCTTCCAGGGCACAATGCTGTGTAACCATTAACCATGGCTGTAATAAGCCTACAGCATTAATCCCAACCTAATGTACTTTCGGAAACCCTGGTGGTGTAGTGGTTAAGTGCTGGGCTGCTAACTAAGAGGTCAGCAGTTCAAATCCACCAGGCGCTCCTTGGAAACTCTATGGGGCAGTTCTGCTCCGTCCTACGGAGTCGCTATGAGTCGCTATGAGTCAGAATCGACTCGACGGCAGTGGGTGTTTTGTGTTTGTTTAATGTACTTTCACACGTTGGACTGCAGAGGACAGTGGAAACCTCCGTTTCTGACCTTGAAGGTCAGGATGGTCTATTGCTCCTCACTATGCTTTTGGCATCACAAACTAACGTTCTCTGCAGTCCTCCCCGTGTTTAAATCACCGGCGTCAAACAGGGTACCGCATATGGAAAAATAAGGTCCGCATTCTCCAGAAATGATGCTTTTGCAGACATATTTGTGGGGTTATAAATTGAGGAAGCTTCCGAAGATCACTTAGCTGGTTACTTAGTACGTTTTAGAGTTTTCTTTAGGTAATTTTTCTCTTGTAAGGAAGGGAGAGTTGGAGAAGGGACAAAGTGCTGAAAATGAAAGGTAAAATGGGAACTCAGGGGTGGACACTGCTAAGGAGGCAGGGTGGGAGGCTTGAGCTTCCCGCCCCTGGACTGCCACGTTTGCCGGCCTGCCTGGAAAGCGAGGTGCAGGGAGGTGGTGGAGGCTCCGAAAGCCGCGGAGGATGGGAAACCCTTCCTCCTCCCCCAGCTCAGGCTCTCATCCCAGAGCCACAAGGCGGCTGCCAAACCATCTGCTCTTGGGAAAGCTGCTGACAAAGCAGCACGTGGGAAAAGCAGACCCCAAGTGGTAGCACTCTCTGTCTCCAGGGGCCATTCTGACCTGCGATTCCACCGGCACCATCAGCACTCTTAAGCTCACCACAAGAGGAGACTGACTCGGTTTGGAGGCGAGAGGACCTGGGCTGGGAAGACCGACCGCAGTCTCAGCACCTTCCTCTCCTGCTGCGCTTCTGTGACACTTGTCATTACTGCACATGCAAACACGCAAACACACAGCTGAACCCCAGATCAGAAGTCTTTTTTTTTTTTAACCTTCAGCTGAAAAGTCAAAATAAGTACCTCGGATTACATTGTCTGATTACACAGGTAAAGCCAAGCTCTCTGAGATTTACATTTCACAGGGATACTGAACACAACAATGTTGGACCATTTTTCCTAAGTTGGGAATTCAAGGACAAAAAAGCCTCTGAGATAAATGAGTAATTTTGTGGATTTTCTTAGAAGATCACATACCAAAATCAATACGAAATGGAATATTTGGTTTCTGATTAAACGAGGGCCAAATATTAGGGAAAGAACCCAGTTTAAAGCTATTTTTAACTCTATGAGTCAGAATCGACTTGACAGCAAAGGTTTGGTTTTGGTTTTAACCCTGCAGTATCCTCGGACAGAAAACATTTAGGAGTGAGTCAATCCTGTGTAGTTATGTCCCAAAAGAATAACGTAAAAACAAAAACGCGTTAAGTGCCTACTGCGTGCTGAACACTCTGCTAAACACCACGCATTCATCTGTTCATTTATCCACACGACAAAAAAACAGAGGATAGATAGGTCATATAAATTGCCAAGATTATACTGCCAGCAAGTGGGTGCCAGGACATCAACCAAGGACTCTCTGATTTCAAATTCCCAATCATAGTGCTCTGCTGCTATAACGGTAAAGGGAAGGCCAACACACAAAACAGGGGAAGTCGGCACAAGGGGACCAGAGCAAAAGTATACAAGTTTCTAGACACATCCAAACACTCTGAGGGACAAAGTGCCTGGGACTGGGGCCTGGGGGCCACATTCTCAGGGGACATCTAGGTAAACTGGCTTAACAAAGTTTATTAAGAAAATATTCCATATCCCACTTTGGTGAGTAGCATCTGGGGTCTTAAAAAGCTTTTAAGCTGCCATCTAAGATACATCTATTGGTCCCATCCCACTTGAAGCAAAGGAGAATAAAGAAAACCAAAGACATAGGGAAAATACTACCTCAAAGGACTAAAGGTCCAAATGAACCAGAGACTCCACCAGCCTGAGGCCAGAAGAACTAGATGGTGCCTGGCTACCACCAATGACTGTTCTGACAGGGAATACAACAGAGTCCTGGACAGAGCAGGAGAAAAATGTAAAACAGAACCCAAATTCACATAAAAAGATCAGACTTACTGGCCTGACATCGACTAGAGGAACCCAGAAACTATGGCCCCCAATGTTCTGTTAACCTAGAACTGAAACCATTCCCAAAGCCCACTCTTCTGACAAAGGTTAGACAGGACTATAAAACAAAAAATAATATAGGTAAGGAGCATGCTTCTTAGTTCATTCAGATATATGAGACCAAATGGGCAGCTCCTGTCCAAAAGTAGGATCAGAAGGCAGGGAAGGGACAGGAATGGGACAAATGGACACCGGGGGCCCAAGGCAGAAAGGGGGAGGATTCTGTCACATTGTGGGGATTGCAACCAGTGTTACAAAACAATATGTGTATAAACTTTTGAATGAGAAATTAACTTGAGCTATAAACTTTCACCTAAAACACAGTAAAAAAAAAAATTTTTTTTTTTTTTTTTTTAATTTATCCACAGCTTGCCCACTGTCTATATTACAAATAGCTAGTTAGCAACTGTGGGTGGAAAAGAAGTCCAAATGCTTCTTCCAATTATTTTGAAACCAATCAAAATGAAAACTGAAATACGTTCATTCGGTTAACAGGAAGCCCCACTATAATTACAAGCTCCAGCAGCTCATCTAAAATGATACTTTCACTTGGATGTTTGGTGGATTCAAAAGCTATATTGTTTTATAATTTCACCAAGGATCCATGCTGGAATTAAAAATATCCTAAGACAGAAGCCTACACATGTATAGCCCAGTGTGTACCTAAACTGCCCAGCTCACACTAGCTTGCTCCTGTTGCCCAGGCAAAGGAGTGTGTGGGGCACAATTCCTGGTACTCCACAATAACCCAGGACATCAACTCCCAGGGCACCAACTATGACTACGGTCAAAGAAAGAAGTGAAACACAAATGTCAGAGGTCTATTAATGACAGCATCATCACATCACATGTCTGTACATGTGAATACCTACTGTATACCTGGCACTTTGCTATACACTGGGAATACAAAGTCAAATAAGGCATGCTCCATGTCCTTAAAGAGCTGACAGTCCAGAAGGAAATGACTCCAGAGGCACGTAAATTATTTCAGAGGTACACACAGAGTGCTGTGGGAGTGTAGAAGGGGCAGCTCAATCAGACTCAGTGTGGCCAAAGAGGCTTCCCTGAGGAACCAACACTTGAGCTGAGTTTTAAACACCAGGAGGTAGCAAGGCTCAAAGCAGAGGGAACAGGAGTATTAAGGAGAAAGGGAGAACACACAGGCTCTGGAAACTTGTTACAAAGTGAAGGCCAGTGATAATCAGGCAAAATCAACTGCATGTTGTCTAGCTTACATGCAATTTACTCTTTATGTTACACTTTGATGGGACAACTGATTGAGATCCTGTTGATTCTATAGGTATCAGGTGGGGCTCTTATTTGCATGTGACAAAAGCCAACCCTGGCTCTTTTAATAGTGGTCATGACAAGTAGTACTGACGTAATGCTTCCTACGTGCCAGGCTTGTTTCTAAGTGCTTTATGAACACTAATTAACATAATTCACCCAAAACCTAATGGATAGTTGAGGAACCCTCGTGGTGCAAGGGTTAAGTGCTTGGCTGCTAACCAAAAGGTCAGCAGTTCTAAGCCAACCAGGGGCTGCATGGGAGAAAGACCTGGCGATCTGCTCTCATAAATTTACAGCCTAGAAAACCCTATGGGGCAGTTAGTTCTGTGCTGTCACATTGGGCTGCTATGAGTCAAAAATCGACTCAATGGCACCCAACAACAACAAGGATCAGTTATTGTTCCCATTTTGCAGATGAGGAAAGTGGGGCCCTGAGAAAGTAGATAATTGATTCCCGATTACAAAGCTAGTGATGGTGGGGCCGGGTTGTGAAGTCAGGCCATCTGACCTGCATCTCTGCTCTACATCACTATGCTACATAGTCTCTCAGAAAAGGAGTTTACTAAAATACACTGAGTAACCCATAGGATAGGGTTGCAGGGAGGGCTGGAGATCCAGGCTGCGGACTCTGCAGCCAGAGCCGCTTCTCTGAGGACTCCACGGTAGCCGTCACCAAGCGCAAGGCTGCAGCTGCATGCTGTCACTGCCAGCTGTCCGCAGAGGACACCACCTGCCAGCTGCCCCTCCAGGGACTGTGCCTCACAGTCCCCACGACCTTGCCCTACCAGCGTCAGATTCAAAGTCTAGGAGTGAGTGTGTAACTAGTGAGACCCAGGTCACTTGTCCGAGCCCTGTAAAGAAAGCCAGGAAAGCAATTACATGGCAATTCCAGCTTCTATACAGAGAAATGTAGGCTCTGCCTCCCCCAAGGTTTGTAAGGTGGGGAATTACAGACACAGAAGGGCTGTTGGGCAGCCAAAAACAATGACAAATATCCAGTGCAACTGGATTGCTATCGGGCCTTCATTTTATCCAATAATGAAACGATTAAGAAGTAAAATTGGATATGCCAAAAGCAATAAATGGTCTCCTAGCTCTTTTAGGGGAACCAACCAGACAGGAATGTGCAGTGGAGGTGACCTGGAGGTAATCGCTGCAAAGCAAGTCGGTTCCTCCCTCTGAGACTTGGCCATCAGAAGGATGGGGCCAGACATACGTCCTGTCACCCCCAGCGCCCATAGGCAGCTGCCAAGTCTCTCTTTTATCTTCAAAAAGGGAAAACTTGGCCTGGAGGGGCCCTCACGGATTAGCACAGAAAGATAAATGGAGATTTTTAACTGAGTACAAGTTACCTGAGCCATAATTTCTAACTGAAGAGAATTATGACAGGTGTCTGAAACATACATGAGTTACATGGTGGTCTGGACTCTGTGCTGCTACTTGCACGGCTCTAATTGTTTTCAAGCCTGACTGTAGATAGAAAAAAAAAGTTTTGTTTTGTTTTGTTTTTTCTACAGTATATTCCTTTTATGGACAATACAACAGCTTCTGAATGAAAGCAAAAACCAGTAAAACAAATCCAAGAGTTAAAAAGCACTTTGCTTTTGAGAACAGGAGAGCAGACAATCTCCAGGCAATCCTAACCTCAACTCTCTAGATTTTTAGAAACCCAAGTAGGATTCAGAATTAATGGAATCCAACTGACCCTCCACCTGTTGGAAATAAAAATAACTTAATCATCTGCTGCCTTCAAAGAAGTAGAACATAAAGTACAAAAAGCTAATCTACTCCCGTGTTCTCAGCTACCAAGCTACGTGGATGACCTCCAGCCTATACCTGAACCTTTATTTTTCACTCGTGTGCCAGTTCCGTATTTCTAATTGCCTGAAAGATTATCTCTACTTGGACAAGCCAACCCATATGTCCAAAATGGAACTCATTATCTGTTCCATCTTCCCCACCTTCCTTGTCATTTATTCTAGTCTTCCAACAAAAATCCTTGATTCACCTTTTATTTTCTTTCACCTCCTAAGTCCAGTCACAGTTACAAGAAACAGTGAGCTCCTTTGTCATCCCAGATCTGCCTGCCTCTTCACTTCTCTTCCGCCTTCCATGACCCGTGACAGTTTTCCATGTGTGGCATGACTGCCACTGGGATGTGTGAGCTCATTTTAAGTCGTACCTAGTGGAATATTTTTTAGTAGAATAGATACTAATTTTAACAGGTATTTGAAAAATATTATCAAATGAATAATATCAGATTATATAAATGAAGCCCATAACATCACAGAAAATAGTTTCCTTTAAATTCATTTAAATAAAAAATGAGCCAAATTAAAGAAAATATTACGTAAATAACACTACAGATGAACAGAGCAAAAAAATCCTGAGGGTAGTATGCCAGTGCCTCACTGGTCTCTGGGGATCCTTGCCATCTCACCACTGGGTTCCCACACCAGCCCTTCAAACGCCTCGGGATGGTCTCCTAGCCTCCAGAAACTCACCTCTTTGATTAACTCTGCAAACCACTGCCAGGCACAACTTCCTAAAATGCTCTCTTCATCTCTTCTCTCTCAAACTCACAAATCTTTCATCTATCACATCAACTTTGAATTCCTCCTAAATTCCAAGGCCCCATTCAGCCTAGCTAACATTATCTCTTTTTTAACATTATCTCCGGTTACGTCCAAAGTGACAGCAGGACAAATTTCATATGCACATTTTCATTTCCAGCTCCATGCCTCACTGCTTCCACAACCTTCCCCCAATCCTCCAGGGCTTCAAGTCCAACCCAGTCCTTCAAGACTCAAGCAGGTCCTTCCCTTCTCTGAACTCCTACTTATCAACCACCCCACCCAACTCTTGATGACATCCTATTATTTACTGTTTTCTAAGGGTTGAATCATTGTCCACTGGACCTGTCTACCAACCACAACACAACACCCTTGAAGGACAGGATCACAGACATATATTTACATTATATATATGAACACATTAAGCCAAAAGTTTTACATATATATATATATATATATAAATATAACTTCCACAGTTATGAAAGGATAACTCATATTAGGAGTTGAAGACATCTATTCTTTCAACTGTTTTAAAGAAGGCATTTTTAGTCATTTGTCCAGTAAACATTTACTGAGTGCCTCCTACGTGCCAAGCTCTGTAGCTGCCGGCAAAATGGAAATGTACTGTTACTTAGAAGCCCACCGTCTATCACAGGAGGTGCACATGTAAACACGTGGTGTGATACAATGTGACTCTGTTACTTTAACACAAGCATAAGGCAAACATCCTGGGAGTGATTCACTGCAGAAGGGATCTGGAGGAAGACTGAAGAAAACAGGGACTATGAGCCCTTCTGGAAGGTTAAACAGGATTCTATCAGACTGACAATGACAGAAAGCACATTTTATCCAGTATAACAAACTGCAAAATGACAACAAAGCTGCTGAGGGTAAAGCGTCCACAGGGCCTGGAGCACAGGAAGGTGGGAAAAGAAACGAAGAAGTCATGGAGAAAATGGGGAACAACGTGCCATGGAGAGCTTCGGTCTAGGCCTTCATCTACAGGCGTGAGAAACTTTAAAAAGGGAAGCAACATGATCAGTTTTACTTTAGGAAAAAATAAAAAAACTGGAAGATATTGTAATGGAACACCAGCAGACTGAAATAACAGGAATGAAAAGGAGCAGACAGATTTTACAGCCCTGGTGGTGCAATGATAGCGACACACAGTGACCCTATAGGGCCGGATAGGACTGCCCCAGAGGGTTTCCACAGTATGGCTGGTGGATTCAAACTGCTGACCTTTTGGTTAGCAGTGACGGCACTTAACCACTGTGCCACCAGGGCTCTATAGGGTCAGAATCAACTCAATGGCAATGAGTTTTTTGGCGGTGCAATGGTTAAAGGCTTGGCTGCTAACCGAAAGGTTGGTGGATCGAATCCACCGGCAGATCCTTGGAGGGAGGAAGAGATTAGGAGATCTGCTCCCATAAAGATTACAGCCTAGGGAACACAATGGGGCAGTTCTACTCTGTCATATAGGGTTTCTGTGAGTTGGAATCAACTCGATGGCACACAACAGAAACCAACAAGACGTGCTGACCAGCTGGTCGGGCATTCCAACGTCAAATAAGAACAGCCTGGGGATTAGCTACTTAAGAAAAAGTTTATTATCCCCTTAAAAAATTACCCATGCCATTTCTTCCTTCTGTTACTGTAGCTTAGGCTAATTTAGAGTTGACTACACAGTCTCTGTGATATATCTATAAAAACCAAAAACCAAACCCACTGCTGTCCAGTCGATTCCAACTCATAGCAACCCTACAGGACAGAGTAGAACTGCCCCATGGAGTTTCCAAGGAGCGCCTGGAGGGTCTGAACTGCCGACCTCTTGGTTAGCAGCCGTAGCACTTAACCACTACACCACCGGGGTTTCTGTATCTATAAAAGTCTGCCTAAATTCGAAAGTTAGCATATTATCCCACCAGCAAGGATATAATCAGATATTGCTCTTGGGTTATATCTGCATTCAGCATAAGCAGTCTTGTATTGAAGGACATGCAATCGTCCGAATTGTCTTGAATCTCTGGGGCATAGGGAATTTAAGGCTAGAATTGTTCCGAATGTGTTAAGGTTTTTATACAATATATTCATATTCCTTTTTTCAAATAAAAACTTTCACAAGAGTGTAAAAGATATTGAAATACCAAGAGAAGTGACCTTTTGTAAGCACATTCATGTTCTCCTGGGAAATAAAGAATAAAGTCATTCACCACCAAGTGTAATATTCCTCACTTCCACTTGCCTGATGAAAGCAGTCAGCATAGGTAGTTTCAAATTAAAACATAGTAGGAGCAGCTAGGCTGAAAATGGATCTCTGCAATAAGGCAAAGGGGGTGACAGCATGCTGTTTATTAAAACTTGCATATGATTATAACTTGCCATGTCTTAATCGATCATTTCACCCCATTACTCTGGTTACCAGGCAAACACTAAGATGCAAACATTTAACATGATGTTGGAGGATGCCAGGAAACGGGATTCCATTGCAAAATGAGCACAGTTCCCAAATATGGAAGCACATGACTCCAATAAGTAGAAAGGGGGCAAAGGTTCTTGAACGATTTATGTGTGAGTGTTCAGAAATCTGGCCCTTGCTCATTACAGAGCCACCACTGAGCCCAGCTCTGTAAGGGAAGCATGGAACAGATGACTCCTTACATATTACTCTCCAGGGATACAGCTGGTTTGTGGCAGGCCCAGGTTAGAACCTAGAGCGCCGGTCTTCCACTCCCAGAAAGCTTGTCTCTTGAAATAACAGAACATAAGTAACAGGAACACAGAGTCCAATGTGTCTCAGAATTGGTTTCTATTAAATGAAAACTAATAAACTAATTAATCAAGGTAGTATGCTGGCAATTTTTCCTCACTGATTATATTAATTTAAATTAGCCAACAAAACATTTAAATTTTCTTCAGGTGTCAGTTCAAGGGCTTTTGCTTTATCTTGCTTTTTGAGTCCTTTATCCATAGCATAAAAAAAAGTCTGCTTTGCGCTTTAAAGAGGTTCTTTAAAATGATAAGCACTAAGCTAAAACGTACCATAACTTCAGGGTGTCTCATTCATAAGCAAAGTCTTTTATGGACATGCTCTCCAGGACCTTTATAATAGAAAAATTATTTCCAATCTTAATCAAAAGAATGTCCAAAACTTGGTAGCATTACATGTAGAATATAAAGAAGCACTCACCACCAGGGCTGGGGGCAGGGGGAGAGTTTGAGAAAATTAAAAGTTAGCATCACTGGGGTGAAGAAGTCAGAGTTCACACATTCTAACAGAGAAGACTTTAACAGCTTCACCAATAAAAGGTTTCAGGCCTTGAAAAGCATTTCACGAAGGTGTATAACCGTGATTTCACCGATAAAGTACTACACATGGTACAGATAAGCAGCTTTGGTGGCGCAGTGGTTAAGTGCTCGACTGCTAACCAGAAGGTCGGCGGTTACAATCCACCAGCCACTCCCTGAGAGAAAGATGTGGCAGTCGGCTTCCATAAAGGTTATAGCCTTGGAAACCCTATGGGGCAGTTCTACTCTGTCCTGTCCTATAGGGTCGCTGTGAGTCAGAATCGGCTCAAAAGCAATGGGTTTGGTTTTGGTTTTATGGTACAAATAGTTCCCTCTCTGTAGGGAGTTTTACTTTGATCTCTAGTTTGTGTAGCAAAACTAAAAGGAGTTTAATAGCAGAATTGTTAGTGTTAGCAATGTGGAAGAACGATCCCACAACCATTTGGTCCAACCCCTTTTCTTCTTCAGATAATGCCATACACATTTTACTAGTCATCCTGATTTGAACAAAAGGCAAGGTTTTCCTTCTTCTGCCCAGAAACTACCACTGGGAATTAATATTCAAGATGGACAATAAGCCCATCACATGGCCCATGAACTGGCTGGTTGCTAGGAGGCCTGTGACTTCTTAGGACCACTTTAGATTTGGTAGCAGGAACCGGAAGATTAAACAGTCATACATGCCATGGTCTTCGCGATTTAATGTTTCAGGATTCTCTATCTAGCTGTCCCTTTGCAGACCCTTTTAGTTTTATACAGGCCTATTCTAACCTCTTGAGCTTAAGTGTAGTTTATCCTGAAGGTATATGAAAAAGCAAGGCTAAACGTCAAGCCTTTTGATATAAATCACATTTCAAACTGGTAACTCCTTATTGTGGAGAAAACACTGTTTGAAATGGTGCTATCTCATTAGGAAGTTACTACGGAAAGCCTACAATTCTGCTTTAATAAATGGGATTACACTTGAAGTATCTAATGTGTGATAGGCACTATAGACCAATAGGACCATTACTAATATCTATTTCTAAAAATTTCCAAGATCTCCCATTTCCTAAAGTTTAAAAAAACAGTGATATTTCCCTATACTTTTTTAGAAATATTTGTGGAAGGGAATTTCTAAAAATAGTCTCTTAACAGAAGTTATTTTAGGTTATTTAGTACATCTCTGAAAAGGCTGATCCTGTCCTTTGAATCCAAATAATTTACCCACAACAAAAACTTCACTTTACTGAAAAATAAGTTTGATAATTAGGCCGAATGACTGGACAAACAGAAAGAAGAAATATGAAAAGCCTTATGTGTTTCTAAGCTGCTTCATTTTCTATTTCATTTTATGTGACAAAGGCTCTATTTGTATCCCAAATCACTAACTTTGATACAAGTGGATTTCCTCTACATGTCCTACGAGGGAAAGAATTCCTTTAAATGATCACAAAGTTTTTCAGTATACCATCTATTCCTGCCAACACTCATATTTGGAAAGGAATCATATTTGGAAAGGAAACAGATAAGATACTCCCCAAAGTGGCATGAGAAAGACTCCACCTACTTCCTGATGTTCATCGTAGGTGATTATTCTATTTACTACTTCCTTCCGTTAGCACCAGCACCTGCTTTTTATTGTATGTACTGGCTAACACTTAAAATAAAGAATAAATAATAGCCTACCCTCCCTGGGCAAAAACCGTATTATATGCAGCCTTGTGTCACCAAAAGAATCTTGCAAGCACTTTGCTCTCAGGAGACTTCCATACGATGCTGAATGGATGACACAGCTCTTCCTTTCTTGGCTTTCTGTTTCTCAGCAGTAACCTCACACTGGATCGACAGCGGGAACCACCAATCTGAGGCAGGTTATCCTTCATGATCACCCTGAGGCCATCTTACCATTTGGAGGTCAGAAAATGAAATAAGATCATGGACTTAAATAAAACCAAGAACTTCTAGCCCAAGTCTTCAAAATGCCTTGCAGCACCAGCCACCACAGAGAAGTTCTTTTGTGAAGATTAAAAACATGATCATTATGAAGGAATGCCAAGACAGAAAAACAGGTTCCATGGGAATGTGCCTGGAATTGTGGAAGAATCCTGCAGGCTTGTTGAAATTATGGCCATCTACCCTCCTGATGGGGAAACCCTGGTGGTGTAGTGGCTAAGGGTCGCTATGAGTCGAAATCGACTTGACGGCACTGGGCTGGGCTTGGGACCCTCCTGATAGCTTCAGCTGGTGTCAGCGCTGGTTCCGTAAGAAGAGCAAGAGAGGGGGAACTACTCAGTCAGAATCGAATGAAGACATTCACACTGTAAGCATATGAAACCAAAGATTAGCTGAACACTCAGTGCAGATCTGGGCTTATGCAGAGACGTGTTTTCAGGTTAGGTTTGGATTTAGGTGTATTTCAAAATCTGCTGTCACAAGCCTGAAGATGACAGCAATCACAGCAGTGGCTGACTTAAATTACTCAAGTATAAACTGTAGTTGTCACTTACTTTACAAATTTGGCTTTTCATGAAAGAGAAAATCAAGGGAGCCTTACTGCCAAACTAGTATAACATCCTTACGCGGCCAGATTGTGCTTTAAAAAAAAAAAAAAGTTATTTTCTTTAGACTTTATATTCACAGAAATGTAGTCGCAAAACATTTTTAAAGGATGAGATATTGACCCCAGTTAAAAGGACTTGCTGTTTCAGGGGAAAGACAGTAGAGCTAGGCTATAAACACCAACCACAAAGTTCAATGCCTTCTTCGCAGTTAAGACAGGGCTTAGAATGATCTGGGGTAATACGTGGTTTAAATATAATCTCTGTGCTTCTATTACACTGTTTAAAAGAAAACCAATTATTTCCGAATGAAAAACAAAAATCGATGTCTTCCACATCATTACATACAAGTGGTTAACAATAAGAAGAAAAAAAAATGGAAAGATTTCCAGGATTTTCCTCCTTCAGCATTTCCTCAAGTATTTCAATCCCTGGGTTCCCAAATCACACGCCAAAGCCGTTCCGCTGTATTTCCAGAGGGCTGGCTCCTTCAGAAATGCCTTCAACAGCGTTTTCCAAGCCTTCACTTTCATTGACCATTTTGTTTGTCCTTTCTGCCTGACATGCAAACACATGATACAGCCTCCATTCCGTCCACACAACCTAATTCAAAGCAACATATGTTAAGTCCACACAGAATCATGTGAGCATTCAATCCACATACAAACCATCACCCAACAGAACGCATTCAATGAGCTCCAACACAGTTCTCTGCGTAGAAATAAGACAAGCCCGAGACGTACGCAGAGCTCTTCCCTGACCCAAACAACGGTGCATGGAACCTGTTCCCTTTTTAAGAAATACAAATAAAAAATAAAAAGCTGTTTAAATACCCACTAAGATAACTGGCCACAACGCAGGGACACGCAAGCCTGGTACCGCAGGCTGCACTGGACGCAGGCTCTTCCCCAAAGCTCAAGGAGGTGCTGCGCCGGGGTTTGCAGTCATTTATTTCCCTGCGGCCAAAACGTCCGGCGCGTCCCCGTCCCTGATTTTACCTCTCAAACCCCATATTGAGAGGGCCTGCTGTGGATCTTGCGGAGGTACAAAATGGTGGATGTGAGCTAATTTTTTCCTGCTTTCCCCATAACTTCGCACATCCATCACCGCCCGCCCTCCCATCCGAGCGCCCCAGCAGCGCCGCACCGAGAACGCCCCACCGACCGGGCCCGGAGGCAGGAAGGCGGTCACCCACCTGATGTCATGTAGCCCCGCGAAGCCTGCGGCGCGAAGGCCGCGGGGAAGCGCTTGTGCAGGCGGTAGTCCTTCTCGCTGCGGGACCTCATGCGGTCCGAGGCCCGGTCCGAGAAATCCGAGCTAGGCCAGGCTCGCCGCAGGGTCGTGCTCCGCGTCTTCTTCATGGTGGGGATGGCTACCTGCCGCCGGCTCCTCGGGGCTTCAGCGTCGGGGCGCAGCGCGCTGCTTCATCCGTCTACGGCGGGCACGACCCGGGCGGGCTCTGCGCACATCTTCCCAGCCCCTCCGCGTCGGCGTCTACACCGCCAGCGGCGGGTCCGGCCCTCCCCACGCGCCCCCACAGCCCCACGGCCAAGGCTCCGATTTTACACACGTCCCACAATGCATTAGACTTCATTTGCAATCCGCCCGGCTTATAGCTTCCAGATTCCTGGGGGGAAAGGCACGTTCGGAGGCTCCCCGGCCCCGAGGAGGCGGGGAGGGGGCGGGCGGGCGGGGGGCGCGGAGACTTGCAGCGTGAAAGCAATGGGAGCGCAGACAATGGCCCGATTCAGCGCAGGAGTGCTTAGCCAACTGTGAGCTGCGGCACAAAAGACCCAAACAAATGAGGAGGCCGAGGCCTCCGGGGCTGACCCGGGATGGGCTCCGAGCGGCCGGCGCGCCAGCGAGGGGCGTCCGGGTGACGGCGAGCAAGTTGCGTCCCCGGGGCCTACCAGCCTTGCGGCCCGCAGTCCCCGCGCAGGCCTCTGCCTCCCCGCAGTCCTGGGGGGCGGTCTTCTCCCAGGGGCTCGGGGGGCGGGAGGGCGCGCGTGCACAGGGATCGGAGCAGGCTCTCCAGACAGCGGCCGCGGGGGTCGGCTCTGCGCAATCCGGGAGGAGCCCGGCTCACCCTCAGCGCGGCAGCGCCCGGGCAATCTCCTCCTTCCTCGCCGAGGCTGGGGTGGCGTGGGGGCGTGTGCCGACACGCATGTGCCCCCCACACGCAGGCTGCTACTTACGGGCCGCGGCGGCGAGAGTCACGGCTGCCAAGAGTGCCGAGTGGACACCGGCGCGGGGGGTGGCACCGAGGCTCAGGCGCCAAGTGGACACCGGCGGGGGGCACCGAGGCTCAGGCGCCGAGTGGACACCGGCGGGGGGCACCGAGGCTCAGGCGCCAGCACCAAGAGCGGCCACCGAAGGGCCTGGAGCGGAGCAGCAGCCCAGATTCATGCTGATCACGAAGCTGCCCTACGCCAGGGCCCGGAGCCTGCCAGGCTTCTCCTTTCCCTGTAAAGTGCCCGGCGGCTGCGCTGGGACCCTGGCCGGTGCCCCAGCCCGGAGCCGACGCTTGTCTATTTCCACATTTTTAGGATGGTCCCTCCCCCTCGGAGAGAGGGAGAGCAAAGCTTCGGTGCTAACAGGCAGATCTGGGGTGCCCTGCCTTGCCCACCTGCGCCAACCCCGAAGGAAGCGAGAGCTGGAGGGAGGCTGCGCCAAGGGAGCTCCGCCGCCAACCGCACACCCAGGGCACCTGGTCCCCGTCGCCTGGAAAACACGGTGGAATCGGCCTCAGGCTCTTCCCTTCTGCCCCTCGGTGCCCGCTGTAAGTCACCAGCAGCCGGCTACAGTGCACTCAGGTCCACAGCCCCTTCACACAGCTCGGCTCTGCACAGCTGCTTCTAGTCCGCCCACCAATGGCTAAAGGACGACAATTCGCGCTGCGCGGAGGCGAGGAGGGGGCGGTGGGCCGCCAGGGCCGGGCTGGGGCCCCGGACTCGGCCAGGAAGTCCCGCCGAGCTAAAGACGCACCGCTACATCGCTGCTGACCCCGATGACGCTGCGCTGCTGCTCTCTGTTCAAAAATGCCTATCTCCCCACTTAGGTCTCGAAAAATGCTTTAGGCTATAAACATCAACAGCACAATAAATCCGATTTTCTCTTTAGCGTTCTATTTTCTCTTATAATTTTGCGTTTTTCCATCTGTGGTAATGCAACGTTCAAAAACACTTTTCTTCTGTTGTCGTTTCATGTTTACAGGTGCCAATATGCGGACAGGGACATAAAATTTTAATGGGGAGACGCTCGTATCAGGCTAACACTGCCAAGAGCAGCGAGTTGTAAACGGTTAAGATTCAGGAAGTTCTAGGGCAATCTGGTCTGTTCCAAGGCAACAGGAATCCTTTGGGGGCCGCAAGGTTCTTGGGGAACCAGGCCGACGGGTGCACGGCGTCAGCCACAGACACAGAATCTAGGACTAGACGCTTCCATTCAGTATCTCGAGATTGTTCTCTGTAACGTGGGGCCAAGGTAACTAATCTATCCCTTCAGATACCAGGGGCCAATAAAAAAATAACAATAATCATTAAGTATTATGGAACTTATATTTATGCTAATCAAAATTTATTATTAGGTATAAACTAATTAGCTAATGTTCAGTGACTTTTTTAAGTTAGGAAAGAATAGTCCTCAAAAAGACACGTTCTGCTAAAATGCCTTCACTGTAAAGGTTGCTAAAGACAGGACGTCTACAGCTATAGAAGGCTAAATGTGCAAAGCAACATAAACCAGAAACCAAAACCCATTGCCATCCAGTCAATTCCAATGCATAGTGACCCTATAGGATAGAGTGGAACTGCCCCATAGGGTTTCCAAGGCTGTAAATCCTTACAGAAAAAGACTGCCACATCTTTCTCCAGCTGTGCAGGCTGGTGGGTTTGACCTTTTGGTTAGCAGCTGAGCACTTAACCACTCTGCCACCAAGGCTCCTTGAATACCGATTAGAGAGATATTAAGTAAGGTGCTGTGGGGAATCAAAGGAGGGAGGACTCACATCTAGCTACGGACTTGAAGAAAGGCTGCTTGGTGCAGGTGGCAGGCATCTGAGATGGCCCACAAAGAAAAGGCAGTATCTTAGCTGATAAAGATGGTGCTGGATGGATGTGCCAGCTGGAGAAAATAGCCAGAAAAAAGACATCGTGGTCAGAAATCAATGCAGGAAGCCCCTAAATAGTCCTATTAGACTCCAGTTGGTAGAGTGCTTGGAATGAGAGGCCAGTGAGTCTGTGCCAATTCAAAAGGAAAGGGAGCCCATGGAAGACTAAGCAGAGGAGAGGCAAAACAGGGATGTCCAGAAACATTTAGTCCAGTGAGGAAGGACTGCACATGGGCCTGAGGGAAATCTGGGGTGATGAAAATGCTGTAAAACTAGATGGCAATGATGGCTGCACAGTTGTTTATTCATTAACTGAACACTTAAAATGGGAGAATTTTATGGTATGTAAATTATACCTCAATAAAGTAGTTGAAAAAATATACTAAGGCCAGCAGTAGTGTGGAGGATAACCCAAATGGAAGACCAATGAGGAGGCTGCTGCATAATCTGAATTCTAGCAGAAAGAACAGAGAAACGTGAACAGAGAATATTGCCAAGTTAGAACCTGCCAGCCTCGACAGCTGATCGTACTAGGGGTGGGTGGTTGAAGGGAGACAAACGACTTCAGGCCTCCTGAACTGTGAGAAAATAAATTTCTGTTCTTTAAAGCCATCCACTCATGGCATCTCTGTCATAGCAGCACTAGGTAACTGAGACAAAGAGGAAGACCATAAACAGAAAATCAGTGACGCTTACCAAAGATAAATAAGACAGAGAGGAACACCACAAACAGAAAATCAGTGATGCTTATCAAAGAGAAATAAGAGGTAAAATAAACACTTCAATGAAATAAAGTTATCAAATAAAATTTTAAAATTAAAATGCATTATGAAATGTACGTAACCATGTCTCATTTATTTGTTAAATTTCATACTTCAAAATAAGTTTTTCAATTAAAAATGGAAATTTATATCAGTAATTGGGTTCAATGTTAAGTCATTCAAGGCAAAAATGAGATTGTATGATAATAAGATTACATTAACTGTCATGGAGATGCCCAATTCCCACACAAACGAAACTGGAAAACGTCTCACCACCTTCTCTAAGGTTGAACACTGAGAGTGAAGCAGCCGACTTCTGTTCAACAAATTTGTTTCAAGAAGATACTGGAAGTAAACCTCAGAGCTGTTTTTATTCTGAATATGTCACGTATTTAGTAATATCTACTGCCCTCTTGTTTAGGAAAATATCTATGAAGCTCTTTTACCAGCCTTTCGAGTCTCCCTTCAAAATGGTTAAAATATTCCCAGTGAAATCTGAGTTCACGATCAGGTTGGTCAACCAACAAAAATAATCCAGTTCACCATGGTCTCAGTGTGGACCCCATAATTGCGGCTTCGCAATCACCTCTTTTACTTTGTCTCGTACTGAAAGGCTGTCTTTGCAAATTAGTATGTGTTGCAGCTATATTTACTCTTTCGAAGAACTTTAATTTATACTTCCAAGGCTTCATGAAAGCAAATATAACACCAAAAAAGGAAATTTACAAAGCAGGAGCAGCCAGGCACACTCCTAGAGAAGAGGTCTCCTCTAAAAAGACCAGATGTTCTTCTGAACCCTAAAGGGATGAATAGCGGGCTTTCTCACATGAACTTGAACAAGCTTCAGAATGAAACAATAGTTGATTTGAAGCACCATGTCGTCACTTCACAAATTGAGGGGAAAAGGTAGAGATTTAGTTTCCCAATTTAGATGACTGACAATTTTAACAATTCATTCGTTACACCTTTAAATCTTCCACACACATCTCAGGCGTATCCTGTGTACACAACAGTGAGTAACTTTTGCTTCTGCCAAGCTTCAATGTGCAGAGCGGGTTCTCCCCTGGACCACCCAGGACTTTAGCCACAGCACAACGCAGTGTCTCCATGAACGTCTTCATTCCGTAACTGCAATGTGGAGCAATGCCCTAAAAGTAAAAGAAAGCACAGGGCCACACAGAAAGGGCCTCTGCCTGGTGGTCCTCCCACCTGGTGGTCCTCCTCACACCCCTCAGGACACCCTCTGTAGCACACAACCAACCACCTCAGACACTCAACCAGCACAAGTCCTGGTGTCACCTGTTAGACTTTATTGCTTTTGTATTTTTTTCTCCAAAGACCAACATAAGTTCTAACATTTCCCCGATGCCCCAGTGAATTACCTTGGGCGCCCCTTGGGATGTACACACCCCACTTCCGGGACCACTGCTCCACACGTACTGAGCTGTACCCATTCCTCAAAAAGGTCATGTCACATCTCCATGCCGGCTTGGAAGCTGCCCTGTTTGCCTAGGATGCCTGTCACATCCTTGTCCTCCAAAAAAATCTCTCTTTGATCCTTCAGGATTCAAGTTAAGGTCACTTCCCTGAAAAGCTTTCCATCTTCTCCCTCTACAATGGATGCACAGCAATGGGTACCCATCCTACTACGGAGCTTGCCACATTGCCATACAATGGAATACCGGAAAGAAACTCTGTCTCCACCTCTGGATTATGTGCTCCCTGTGGGCAAGGACTGTGTGTTCACTGGACACAAGTTCACTGACAGCTTGCTATGTGCTAGTAATGCTAGTAATTCAGGGACACCAAAGTGTAAAAACAAAACAACAAAATCTTCTGTCATTGAAGTCTGAATCCCAGTGCAAGGATATAAGTATAAACAAACAAATTGTAAATTACATAGTGTGTTAAATGGTGGTAAGAGTAACAGAAGAAAATAATTCAGAGGAGGCAGACTGAGGCTGGAGGGTTGCGATTTAAATGGCGTGGTCAGGGAAGGCTGTGCTTTATTACTCATTTTATCCTTCGTGCCTGTCAAAAAGCAAGCCTTCAATAAGTGTTAGCTGCAATGTACTAATTTCAGCTCCTCTTCAGTGTTTTGAATGTTGCTGTGTTCCTAAAAGAGGTACAACAAAAGTTCATGGATTTAGAAAGTGGATTTAGGATTACAAAGGAACTAATATTACATCTATTTTGTTTCCTCTCACACTTACTTACAGGTAAGAATTCTTGTATCTGAGGAATAATAAATGATGCCTCATGATTCCATAGGCGTTCACAGCTTATTGAGCCAAAAAAAAAAAAAACTTTTTTTTTTTTTTTTTTTTAACTAAGGCAGGGGTTCTTACTATAATTAAGGATAAAAAAAACTACGGCTCAGTGGCAGTGAGTGATTTGTCCAAAGTCATACGGAGGTAGGAGGATGAGAATTTCATTCTTAAGATTCCTAGTCCAGAATTTTTTTTGTCTCATCCCACCGCCTCCGTAATACCTGACACGAACAGTAACTAGATTTAGGGTTATTTTTGTTCAGTTATAAATTCGGAAGAAGTTAAAATGACCATTTTGAAATTATTGTTTGTGTTTCTGAATGAAGTTCATATAACTCTAGGAGTCCCTGGGTGGCACAGACAGTTAAGTGCTCAACTACTCACAGAAAGGTTGGTGGTTTGAATCCTCCCAGAGGCACCTCGGAAGGTAGGCCTGGCAATCTGCTTTCCAAAGGTCACAGCCTTGAAAACCCTACGGAGCAGTCCTGCTCTGCACACATGGGTTCCCCTGAGTTGGAATCCACTCGTCAGCAACCAACGACAACCACAACAATTGCTAAAATAGTCCACGAATTTTAAAGTGATCTTACTAATAACTTTTTGTGAATACATGTATATGCTAAATATACTGACGGTGCATGCAATTTAAAGAGTTAAATCCACACACCTCCTTCAGGCTAATCAATCTTGAAAGTTTTCTTTTCTCAATTCTGCTTGCAGGTCACCACAGAACCACTTCCTAAGCCAGTGAAAACTCACACTATAACACATGGATTTTAAAGGATAGATCTTTTTTTCCAACATGTGGCTTCCTGTAGTTTAAGAAAATGTTATACACTAACAATTAAAATCATATATCAAATAAGAAGCAAAGCTCAGAGAGTTTCCTGTTTTATCAAATTATATAAACTTTTTAAAGGCTCCAAATATTTAAATTCCAGACTCTCTTTAAGAATAAACTGCTTTAACTCCCAGTGAATTCTAGGACTTTTACATAATTTATTAACTACTAACATTTTAAACTTTAATAAAGAGAGAAAAACAATGAGATGCTGTTATTTACTAATTTCTGCTAATTTGAAAAAAATTAACTTTGTTTCAATATTTAGCAGTTTAAGTAATTAGGTTTATGGCCAATAATATTAAATTTCCTATTACTATTCATTTTGAATTATAAAGGTACTGTGGAAGTTCTATTGCAAACATAGAGACAAGACATAACCTAACAATAGTTTTCAGTAGGGTTGCCATATTATTTATCATTCAATCAGGACACATTTTAAAGTGAAAAAGATGCTATTAATTACACTAGAACCAAACCCTTAAACCAGTACCATGCTGGACAATCTGAGACATATGGTTTCTCTAATTTTAGTGAAAGGACACTGATCAAAAATATAAGTTTTGCTTGTAAAAGGAACAAATGAATCCAAGTGAAGAAATAAGAAAAATAACCAGTAAGACATTTAAAAATGCAAAACACAAGTGTTTGGGGGAATCTCTGTCTGCTCTTACCCCTGACTAAGAGGGTGACCCCAGTCATAATTAAAAAAAAAAAAAGCTTGGCTCAGGTAACTGCATATTATGGAAAATGCTTCTTGGGACAAGAATGTGAAATCCAGCCTGACTTGCATAGCACAGATGTTCTTCCCTCTTGATTTCCCAGTTCCCACAGGGCACGCAGCCCTGCAGAGACCAGGGTGGCCTCCTCCTGCCCACTGCGGACCTCGGCAGCTGAGGCAGGGGCAGTGCTAAATCTGAACGTCTTACTCGTGGAGCCCGCTTTAGAATCCAAACCAGACTAGATCTAACAGTCCATGTCTGCTCTTAGGCCTGTGAGCACACCTCCGCACCAGCCGGGAAGTTGCTAACTACCTATCTCTGTGGCTTCTTTATAGGAAAGAATAGTAAGAACCAGTTGCCATCAAGTGGACCCTGACTCATGGCGACCCGATGTGCAGCAGAGCAGAACTGTGTTCCATAGGGCTTCCAATGGCTGACCTTTCCGAAGTAGATTGCCAGGCCTTTCTTCCCAGGCACCTTGGGTGGACTTCAACCTCCAATGTTTTGGTTAGCAGCCAAGCACATTAACCGCTTACTCCCCAGGGACGCTCTCAGTAGAAAAGAGGGGGATATCCTAGAAATGCGGAAAAGCCAAATCCCTGTAAGAAGCTACAAGAAAAGACAGAAAGACAGAGAATGCTGAGCCCAGAGAAATGGTAGGGACAGGGTTTTGTGCCCAAATCTCATAGACTTATGTCAAGAGGACACCTGATCTGGTTCCTCAGCTCCAGGTAACAACTGCCTATGTGGTATTTTAAATTCTGTAACAAGAAAAATAGCTGCTTAAATATGTCCTTAAAAATATGTCCTTAGCATGTATTAATTATGAGAACCTGTTGCTGTCAAGTCGATGCTGACATTTAGCAGCCCGACAGGATAGAGCAGAGCTGCCCCACCTTTCTCCCGTGGAGCCAGTGGGTTGAAACCACCGGCCTTTCGATTAGCAGCCCAGCACTTAACCATTGCGCCACAAGGCCTCCTTTCAATTATGAGGAAACAAATCAATTTGCTTTTTTACGTCATTACGGACTGTTGTAATTATTACCACAACCTCAAAAACTAAAATATAAAAGTTTAAGAGAAAGTGATCTTCTGGAGGACTCACACTTGTCAGCTTAGAGGAAACGTGAGGCCTTTGGTTCCCCTCTGCACCCCAGCAATGAGCAGAGCGCGTCAGCTACAGCTCTGGGTAAGCCAGCTGTGCTGCGCTGACTGTGACTCGTGGCGACCCCACGCGTGTCAGAGCAGAACTGGATTCTCAGTGGGTGACTCTGCAGAAGTAGACAGCCAGCCCTTTCTTCTCAGGTGCCTCTGGGTGGACTGGAATCCCCAACTTTTCAGGTATCAGTTAAGCATGTGAACTGCTCACATCACCCAGGAAGGGGCTCCAGGGCATAAGGCCAAAACTCAAACCCGTTACCTTGAGTTGATTCCAACTTATACCAACCCTAAAGGACAGAGGAAAACTGACCCCACAGGATTTTCTGGCTGTAAATCTTTAGGGAAGCAGATAGCCACATCTTTCTGTCTCAGTGTGGCTGGTGGGTTCAAACCACTGACCTTTCAGTTAGCAGCCAAGCGCTTTAACCACTGTACCACCGGGTCTCCTTCCAGCATAAGACAGCACCTGTGAAACCAGGGCAAAGGGTTTCATGTTCTGCTGTGTGCAGCTGCAGGTTCCTAGATGTGGCTCCAGGACCAGGCACAGGAGAACAGAGAGGAGGGAGGCCCGGAGCCATTTCAAAGGCACACAGGTTCTCGACTGCCCTGCCAGACTTTTTCATTGTCATGTAAAGATTTTGCTAAAGTAATAGAGCACAGTGATTAAAAGTGAGCCCTCTAGAACATGTCTATCAGTGCCAAAATCCCAGCATCTCGGCTTCCCAGCTGTGTGTCCTGGACACGTTCTCTAAGCTTTTTTCCTCAGTACTTCCCCTGGACCATGGGGAAAATTGAAGCACTAATCTAATCAGGTTATTCTATGGATTAAAGGAGATAATACTTATAAAGAGCTTAGAATGGTGCCTGGTAATTAGCTAGTGTTCAATAAATGTTAAGTTACTTTTTCAAATTAACACCCTATACATGGCCCAGGATTGAGTACACAAACAACTTCTTCTGACTGCCAGTCAGGTGGTGAACCCCTGGCAAGCTCAGAAGTTCTTCATTCAATATCCTAGAGCAATAATAGCCTTTACACGAACAGATATATGCACACCCATGTTCATTGCAGCACTGTTTACAATAGCAAAAAGATGGAAGCAACCAAGGTGCCCATCAACAGATGAATGGATAAATAAATTATGGTATATTCACACAATGGAATACTACGCATCGATAAAGAACAGTGAGGAACCTGTGAAACATTTCATAACATGGAGGAACCTGGAAGGCATTATGCTGAGTGAAGTTAGTCAGTTGCAAAAGGAGAAATATTATATAAGACTACTATTACAAGAACTCAAGAAATAATTTAAACAGAGAAGAAAATATTCTTTGATCATTAAGAGATGGGGGAGGGAGGGGGGTGAGAGAGTGGTATTCACTAGTTAGATAGTAGATAAGAACTACTTCAGGTGACAGGAAAGACAACACACAATACAGGTGAGGTCAGCACAACTGGACTAAACCAAAAGCAAAGAAGTTTCCTGAATAAATTGAATGTTTCGAAGGCCAGAGTAGCAGGGGCAGAGGTTTGGGGGCCATGGTTTCAGGGGACATCTAAGTCAATTGGCATAATAAAATCTATTAAGAAAACACTCTGCATACCACCTTGGAGAGAGGCATCTGGGGTCTTAAACGCTAGCAAGCGGCCATCTGAGATGCATCAATTGGTCTCAACCCACCTGGATCAAAGGAGAATGAAGAACACCAAGGACACAAGGTAATTACGAGCCCAAGAGACAGAAAGGGCCACATAAACCAGAGACTACATCATCCTGAGACCAGAAGAACTAGATGGTGCCCAGCTACGACTGACGCCTGCCCTGACTGGGACCGCAACAGAGAACCCCTGAGGGAGCAGGAGAGCAGTGGGATGCAGACCCCAAATTCTCATAAGAAGATGACTTAATGGTCTGACTGAGACTAGAAGGACCCCGGTGGTCATGGCCCCTAGACCTTCTGTTGCCCCAGGACAGGAACCATTCCCAAAGCCAACTCTTCAGACAGGGATTGGACTGGACAATGGGTTGGAGAGGGATGCTGGTGAGGAGTGAGCTTCTTGGATCAGGTGGACACTTGAGGCTACGTTGGCATCTCCTCCCTGGAGGAGATGAGACAGTAGAGGGGGTTAGAAGCTGGCAAATGGATATGAAAAGAGATAGTGGAGGGAGGGAGCGTGCAACCTCATTAGGGGGAAAGCAATTGGGAGTACGTAGCAAGGTGTATATAAGTTTTTGTGTGAGAGACTGACTTGATTTGTAAACTTTAAAGCACAATAAAAATTAAAAAAAAAAATTCTTCATTCAGCAACACTGAATAATGAAAGCGCTCAGTGATTATCCCTGATATTTTAACAAGCATTTTTAACTTAAAAAAAACTTAAGTTAATCACTATCTCCACAATTCTCCGGAATGACAGAAGGACCTTAGAATGACTCGGCTCTGCACGCACGTGTGTGGGAGCCCACACGTTGAAGGCACGTACACACACACACTGGCTCACAGCTGACTGCTGTCCAGTACTCTGGCTGCATCCTCCCTTCTCCCCTCACCTTCTTCCTTCCCCCTCTCGCACCCTCTCCCTCTCTCTTTCTTCCTTAAGTAACTGTTTTAAATAATCAAACTTCATTGACATTTACCCTTGGTTACCAGTTTCCCTGCTCAGCATGAGCAGGCCAGGTCCATGGTGGGTCTGAGTGCTAGCTTAATGGTACTGAAAGGTGGCTGGAGCTGGATTTGTGTTTTATGAGACTGAAGAGCCAAGAAATACTATGTAATATTTCACCTGGAAATTTACAGTTTTTTTTTTTTTTTCCGTCTCACAGCTTTCTAACATACATAGTCTGTTACACTGTGCGGAATGAAAGCTACTCCTTATTTTCTTTTCTGGTCTTTAAACGGGAGAAATCTCTTAACAATCTGATTTTTTTTTTTTCCACCAGAAAAAGGAAGACAAAATAGAGAATATTAAAAGACACACACACACACAGACAAGACAAAGGTTCCCAGCATTTTCTGGTATTTTCAGTCAGTCACATATGGAATGGTTCTCTCCTGTTAGTGGGCTGAAGTCCACATGGCCGCGCTGAGACCACAGAGAGGGCAATCTCTAACTGGCTCAGGAAGATAAGACTTAGTGGGCTAGGGTGGGCGTGATGGAAAGTAGAGACCAGGAATCAGGACTCTTACACTCATAACCTGCTGCTACCACTGACTTTCTTTGTCACCTTGAGCAAGTGTCACTTAACTTCTCTGAGGCTGTGTTTTCTTCCCACCAAGCTCAGTGAGCTTCCGGGGGAGATTGAGGGGTCTGTGGGAACAGCAGCGTGGGGAAGGAACACTGCAATGGGGTGTTGTTGTTAGGTGCCGTTGAGTCGGTTCCGACTCATGCCGACCCTATGCACAACAGAACGAAACACTGCCCGGTCCTGTGCCATCCTTACAATCGTTGTTATGCTTGAGCTCAATGTTGCAGCCACTGTGTCAATCCACCTCACTGAGGGTCTTCCTCTTTTCCGCTGACCTTGTACTCTGCCAAACATGATGTCCTTCTCCAGGGACTGATCCCTCCTGACAACATGTCCAAAGTATGTAAGACACAGTCTCACCATCCTTGCTTCTAAGGAGCATTCTGGCTGCACTTCTTCCAAGACAGATTTGTTCGTTCTTTTGGCAGTCCATGGTATATTCAATATTCTTTGCCAACAACACAATTCAAAGGTGTCAACTCTTCTTCGGTCTTCCTTATTCATCGTCCAGCTTTCACATGCATATGATGCGATTGAAAATATCTCAGCTTGGGTCAGGCTCACCTTAGCCTTCGGGGTGACATCTTTGCTCTTCAACACTTTGAAGAGGTCCTTTGCAGCAGATTTACCCAATGCAATGTGTCTTTTGATTTCTTGACTGCTGCTTCCATGGCTGTTGATTGTCGATCCAAGTAAAACGAAATCCTTGACAACTTCAATCTTTTCTCCATTTATCATGATGTTGCTCATTGGTCCAGTTGTGAGGATTTTTGTTTTCTTTATGTTGAGGTGCAATCCATACTGAAGGCTGTCGTTTTCGATCTTCATTAGTAAGTGCTTCAAGTCCTCTTCACTTTCAGCAAGCAAGGTTGTGTCATCTGCATAACACAGGTTGTTAATGAGTCTTTCCCCAAACCTGATGCCCCGTTCTTCTTCATATAGTCCATCTTCTCGGATTATTTGTTCAGCATACAGATTAAATAGGTATGGTGAAAGAATACAACCCAGACGCACACCTTTTCTGACTTTAAACCAGTCAGTATCCCCTTGTTCTGTCCAAACAACTGCCTCTTGATCTATGTAAAGGTTCCTCATGAGCACAATTAAGTGTTCTGGAATTCCCATTCTTCTCAAAGTTATCCATAATTTGTTATGATCCACACAGTCAAATGCCTTTGCATAGTCAACAAAACACAGGTAAACATCTAGCCTTTGATGGTTCCTAACAGCGAAATCACATAACCTCTTTAAGCCTCAAGGTCTTCACTTACATAAGGTGGGGATTGCATTAGACAGCCTGTACACCCATCTCCTCTCTCAAATTCAGTAATGTGTAATTATAACGAGATATTAAATATGACACACTTTGAACCGTATGTAAAATGGTATTCAAATTTGACTCATTTTAATATTGAAGAGTTTATTAGGGCTCAAGTAAATAATGATGTCTTTTTTTCTATTGATTTGTGATTTTTGAGATAATAGTACAGTAAGTCATGATAAAATTTATTTTTTGTATCAGTACCTTGGAAACCCTACGGGGCAGTTCTGCTCTGTCCTATAGGGTCTCACTATGAGTCAGAATCGACTCAACAGGTTTACCTAGTATATTGTACACAACTAAATTCCATCTAAAAAGATAACAGTCCAGGAGAAAGTGTTCAACTTGATCCTCTCACCATCATGTTAAGTTCTATCATCAGTGATGTATAGTTCTTTCATTTCTATGAACTGCCATTGAAGACTTATTTCCATCTGTCTTATTGGATTCAAGGAAACTATGAAACCGACTCTTTCCCTAAGTAAGCTTATAAGCTGGCTGGATTGGTAAACCTTAAGGCTAAGAGAGAATCATAGTGGTGACTGTATGCATGCAGTATAATCAGCCGCTAACTATGGTAAAACAATGAAAGGAAGCTCAGCAGGGACAGTAAGTGCCAAGTGTTGGGACTATTTGGGAAAGGTGGAAGTTCTTGGAGAGATAAGAAATGTCCTGTTCCCCCTGTTCTGCAACTCTAATCATGTGCAAATTTTTGCTTTTATTGTGTCCCATATAATTCTTAGGTTTTCTTCATTCTTTTCTCTAATTTTTCCTCACACATAGATTTGTTTTCAGCCTCGCTGATTCTGTCCTCCAGTGTTTCAAATCCGCTCCTAAACCTTCTATTGAGTTATCCATTTCTGAAACTGATTTCTAGTTGCTGTTTTTGTATAATTTCTAATTATTTATTTTGATGTTTTGCTCTTGTATTATTTTCTTAAGTTCTTCTATTGCTTTGTCTGTGTTTTCTATGATTTTGTCTGTGTTTTCCTTGATCTCTTTCCTAATCTCTTGGAGAGCCCTAAATATTAGTCTTTTGAATTTCGTATTAGTTATTTCCACTGCTGTTTCTTCTACCAGAAGGTCATCTGATTCTTTATTTCGGTTGCTTGCTGGGGCCATCTTGTCCTGCTTAAATGCACTTCTGCTCTGGCCTGGGGATCATGGGCATCTGTGTTAGTGAAGGAAGCCTCTGAGCCTCAGGGACTGTGTCAGCAGCCAGAGGATGCTGGTCTTGTAAAACTTATTTTAGAACAACAGGAATAGGAAACATAAAAAAGAAGATCTTATGAACTCAGGATTGCTTTGCTTGACACTATTGACTATGCCCGTTCAGAGCTAAACACAAAATTTGAAGTCCTGGCTCTGCCTCTTACTACCTCTGTGTCCTTGGGTGAGTTATTTAACCTCTATAAGCCTCAGTATTCTAATATTTAAAATGGGAACAACAAAAATACAGAAGTGGTCAGTTTAAATAAGATAACGTATGTATAGCTCTTGGCTCAGTCAAACCCACGGGAAGCCATCAGTAAATGTCAGCTAAAATCCTTTTTATTGTCTCTCCATAGAAGATGAGCAATGGGATAAAACTTAGTAAGTTTTCACACACAGCAGTCCAGAACTGCACTGTCGGTATGTTCATCCTGGTTCCTGGGCCCATGTAGTCAGTCCTACCTGGTTTTCTGTCTTCCCCTTGGTCTCTGATTCTCAGACCAGATCTCCCAATTTTGAAGTCTGCTAAGGATGGTGAGACTTCGGCTTGAAAAGTTAAATTAGAGAGTCAGCAAAAGTGGGGGAATTAGATGTCAGTCCTCAGTAACATGGATTGACACAATGGCCTCAACAGAGGATTCAAACATACCAATGATCACGAAGCTGGCACAAGACAGAGCAATGTTTCAGTCTATTAACACCAGGTCACCACGAGTCGGAGCAATCTCAATGGCAATTAACAACAACAACAACTGTTGGCTTGTGTTTCCAACTGCGGTCGGCCTCCTCTTCCTGGTCCGGGAATCCTACCCAACTTCATCTCCAACTTCAGCCTATTCCAGCCTTTGGCTTCTCTGCTCATCCCTCAACCTTTACTTTACCTAAAATATGGAAAAGTAGAACAATCACATGACGGTGAGGCACAAAATCATGGCATCCAAATGCACAGGCAAGAGGTAAAGGCACTTAGGGGTTAAGGGTGAGAATAAATCTAAAATTAGGGTAGTGTTTCTGCAAGAGAGGGGTGGTGGTTTCACATGCAAATTAGGGAAGCTGAAAGGAGGCAGTTGGTGTATTTTTATCAAACTAGGGAGATTTAAAGGAAGAGGTGGGAAAAGAGAGCTACATTAGCAGGCTGGGAGGAGCATACTGTCCCTAGGATATGGAGCTTGTGAAAAGTAACGTCAAGAGTGAATGAGTACTGAGTTTCTGTTAATGGTGGTGGAACGATAGGAAAAAGGACAGTGGTAATGGTTGCACATCATGACAAATGTAATCGACGTCACTGAATTAAACATGTAAAAATTGTTGAATTGGCAGATGTTTTGTTACATATATTGTTTTGTGTGCCATCAAGACAATTCCAAGTCATAAAGAACCCGTGTGACACAGCAGAACTGCCCCATAGTGTTTTCTTGGCTGTAATCCTTATGGAAGCAGATGACCAGGTCTTTCAACCATGGAAATGCTGGGTGGGTGTGAACCACCAATCTTCCAGCTAGCAGCTGAGTACTTAACTGTTGTGCCACCCAGGCTCCTCTTTGTATATTTTTACCATCATTAAAAAGGGGAAAAGCCAGAATGAATGAAAGGAGGCCTGGAGAAGTGCAGAGGTGGGGCAGTGGGCCACCATGGTGGGGGTAGGGGAGGAGCAAGAGACCTGGACCTGGACTGTGCTTCAGCTCAATGTGCTCTGCAGGCCTTCTATAGTCCCTGGCCACAGGGCCCTTCCAGTGCTAGGTTCTCTGATTGTAAGTTACCGCAGCATTGGAAACAAGGAGAGCCCTCTTTCACAAAGGGCTCAAGTCATCAAACTTTGCTAGGTTATGGTTTTTGCTTTTACTGTTTTGTTTTGTTTGTTTGTTTAAGGTAAGTGTTGTTGGCGACAATCCTTTGACTCCTCCCGACTCCTAAACCAAAGCCGATGCATTAAGAAAAAAATAAACCAAGTCAGAGATGGCCCAATAATGCTTTAAGAACTTCTTTGGCAGGATATAAAAGTAAAACTTCCATTTTGGGTAAAGCTGTGCATACATACCACTTACGCAGGGAAGAAGCCAACCTGTTTCCGGTGCTCCAGAAATAGGGAGCACTTGCCCTTCCCTTGCACAAAGCCAGATTAGCCCAAGGAACAAGTGATAAATCAGCTCTTCCTCGTGGCCACTGCCATAATTGCATGGTTTGAGCACTACCCAAAAGAATGAAGTGGGAGAAAAAAGTAGCACTTGAGATGCTTAACTCTCATTAACAAGAGCAAGAGTCTGCCTCATTCCTGTGCAACCTGTGTGAACCTCTAGCTCCTTCTTTGCCAACAAGCCCTAGGGCCCGTAAATAAGCAAAATCAGAATAAGAAGTAACCACGGGATTGGGAAGTAACAGGCAAGAGAATACATCCAGATCACAATGAGGCTTTGTCGTCTCTGTACCAGCCATCGGGCCTCACCAAGGCCTCCTCCTGTAGGCTCCTTCGGGGCCAGGAGAAACCGTGACAGGACGTGGGCCTCAACAGCACCTGGGGTCCAGGTGGCACATCAGAGACCCAGCACGTGTACAGACTCCGGGGCCAGCCTGTCCAGGTAAAATGCAAACTGGGCTCTGAGCAGACGGGTGATGATCACCCTGTGCCTCAATTTTCTCAACTGTAAAACAGGCACAGTAGTTTTCCTAGAGCAGACTGCTTAGGACAACACCGGGCACAGACTGGCAGTGTAAATGTGAGAAGCTGCTACTACTGTTTAGGGTGGCATAGTCCAAGGGGGAAGGGGAGATTTCTTGCCTGGATCCTTGATATCGTTGCCCTTTAAAAAATGAAGTTGTCTCAGGGGAACAAAAGAAAAGAAGGTCTCTAACATCATATTCTTTTCTCATGGAATAGGAGGACACAGATGAGCCTAAGATATTTGTTTGTCCTTCTAAGGTATTAAACGGTACCTGGGCTTTGGAGCCTGGCTATACACCCTGGATCTCACATTCATTAGATGCATAACATTGGGTAAAGTCCAAAATCTCTGCTAAGCAATAACCTTGGGTAAAGTGGGAAAAACTGCTCTCTCCTAATGATGTGTGAAGGATAAATATGAAAATGTCTGTGAAATGCACAACAGAGTGCCTGCTAACAACTATTAAGCGTTCAGTCATTAGAAGCAGCGTGTAATTCTAAACAGGGAAAGGCAGGTGGACTTGGGGCAGCTAGTAGCACATATAGTGCCTTTGTGACAATTGCAGGGAAAAAAAGGAGCTTCCTTTCTGAAGACATATTACTTCATCTCTCCAGAAATGGCTGTGACAGCTGCATACAGGCAGGATGTCTCCCGTGTGAATGGCGTCCTCTGGTGAATGGCATCCCATGCAGGGCAGGGCTGCATAATGCTACTCAATGGCCTGAGTTGATCTGCCATGGAAGATGTCTTAGGCTGAGTTCTCTAGAGAAGCAAAACCAGTAAAGTGTATAAATATATATACAGAGAGAGATTTATATCAAAGAAATGGCTCACACAATTGTACAAGCTGGAATGTTCCAAGTCCATGGATCAGGATAGAGGCTTCTCCTGATTCAAGTAGTCTCAGAGGCTGCTGAACCCAAGATCAGCAGGGCAGAGAGCAGGGCTCTTGCTAACAGGCTATGAAGATCAATGAATCCCAAGATTGTTAGGTAAGCTGCTAGCTAGCTCAAGTCCCAAGAACCGGAGGTCAGATGAACAGGAGGCAGCTGCAGAACCCAGAGCAGGCAAAAGCCAGAATGCCCACTTATATTTGGATGCAGGCCACATGCCCAAGGAAACTCCCTTTCAGCTGATTGGCTAGTTACTGCAGATTCCATCATGGGAGTGATCACATATAAACACTGAGAATCATGGCCCAGCCAAGCTGACACATAATCTTAAACATCACAGAAAAGGATCACAACATGGACAGGAATGTATCCTTTAAGTACCCAGCATTATTCTTTGCACATTAAAAAGTGAGAAATATAACTACCATACGATCTAGCAATCCCACTCCTTGGAATATATCCTAGAGAAATAAGAGCCTTTACATGAACAGATATATGCACACCCATGTTCACTGCAGCACTGTTTACAACAGCAAAAAGATGGAAGCAACCAAGGTGCCCATCAATGGATGAATAGAAAAATAAATTATGATATATTCACACAATGGAATACTATGCATTGATAAAGAACAGTGATGAATCTGTGAAACATTTCATAACATGGAGGAATCTGGAAGGCATTATGCTGAGTGAAATCAGTCGGCTGCAAAAGGACAAATATTGTATAAGACCACAATTATAAGAACTCAAGAAATAGTTTAAACAGAGAAGAAAATATTCTTTGATGGTTAGGAGAGGGGGGAGGGAGGGAAGGGGGAGAGAAAATTAGATAGTAGATGAGAACTACTTTAGGTGAAGGGAAAGACAACACACAATACAGGCAAGGTCAGCACAACTGGACTAAGCCAAAAGCAGTTTCCTGAATAAACTGAATACTTCAAAGTCCAGCGTAGCAGGGGCAAGGGTTTGGGGACCATGGTTTCAGGGGACATCTAAGTCAACTGGCATAATAAAATCTATTAAGAAAACATTCTGCATCCCACCTTGGAGAGAGGCGTCTGGGGTCTTAAACGCTAGCAAGCAGCCAGCTAAGATGCATCGATTGGATTCAACCCACCTGGAGTGAAGAAGGAAGAACACCAAAGATACAAGGTAATTACGAGCCCAAGAGACAGAAAGGGCCACATAACCAGAGACTACATCAGCCTGAGACAAGAAGAACTGGACGGTGCCTGCCTACAACTGATGACTGCCCTGACAGGGAACACAACAGAGAATCCCTGAGGGAGCAGGAGAGCAGTGGGATGCAGACCCCAAATTCTCATAAAAAGACCAGACTTAATGTTCTGACTGAGACTAGAACCCCGGTGGTCATGGCCCCCAGACCTTCTGCTGGCCCAGGACAGGAACCATTCCCAAAGCCAACTCTTCAGACATGGATTGGACTGGACAAAGGGTTGGAGAGGGATGCTGGTGAGCAGTGAACTTCTTGGATCAGTTGGACACTTGGCATCTCCTGCCTGGAGGGGAGGTGAGAGGGTAGAGGGAGTTAAACCCAGTTAGAAGCTGGCAAAATGGACGTGAAAAGAGAGTGGAGGGAAGGAGCGGGTTGTCTCATTAGGGGGAGAGCAATTGGGATTATGTAGCAAGGTTTTTTTTTTTTTAGCAAGGTGTATATAAGTTTTTGTGTGAGAGACTGACTTGATTTGTAAACTTTCACTTAAAGCACAATAAAAATTAAAAAAAAAAAAGGAATCAACGAGACTGATACCCTGATCTCAGACTCCCAACCTACAAACTCTGAGACAATAAATTGTTGTTTGTATAAGCCACCCAGTTTGTGATATTTTGTTATGGACACCCTAGGAAGCTAAAACAGAGGGTTTCCTACAAACTCATAGTCAGAGGGTAGGGTCTATTTTCCATGGATTAAACACCAGTGTCTATCAAGAGCAGGACCTGGGATAAATGGACTATCAGTGAAGGGAGATACAGAAATTTCACTCACCCGTCAAGCTGATGTCCACATTGTTTAGCTTGCAGGAGCTTAGGCATTTTCTCTTCCTTCCCTAGCATTACTAAGAAAGCCAACATGAGGCAGACGGCCATCGAGCAGCTCCCACAGATGGCTGAGGCTCATCTGTCTCCTCATTCAGGAACTAGAATCACCAGAACTCAAACACGGAAAGGAGGCCACAGGCAGCAGGCGATGATCACAAATGCAGGCCTTGGGAGATCCAGGTGTCCAAGCCTGGTCACAAAACAGCTCTTCCCACCGTAGGATTTATCTGCTATGTAATCCCCCCACCCTTTTTTTTTTTTTCTGGAACACCGTTCTCGGACAAGCCAACGCCAAAGGCAGAGAGGAAATGCAAAAGGAATGCACACAGCAACAGCACACCCTACAAAGGGTGAGGAGAAGGGGCTTCTCCCAAGTTCAGAAAGCCTGTGGGAGAGGGTGACTGTGACTGTGAGGAGGGAGTGGGAGAAAAGGCTCTAAGCAGGTCGTGAGGTGTGCCTACACCCCCAATCACCACGTGACTCTGGCTTTTATAAGGCCCTGGGATCAGTCTGACCCAGACAGAGCAAGTCTTAAACTAGTTTCAGATCACACTTCTCTCCACTGCTAAGCTTCAGCATGATGACAGGAATACAGCACCCAAGCACACCAGCAGTTCTTTACCAGTTAAGTTTTTTCTTTTTTACCAGCTGGCTTGTTCTCATGTGCCATCAAGTCAATTCAGTCTCAGACCAACCCTGTATGACAGAATGGCACATTGGTTAAGTGCTGGGATGCTAACTGAAAGGTCAGCAGTTTGAACCCACCAGCCACTCTTCTGGAAAAAGACATGGCAGTCTGCTTCCATCCATAATGGTTACAGCCTTGGGAATCCTATAGGGCAGTTCTACTCTGTCCTATAGGGTCGCTAGGAGTCAGGCTCAACTCCATGGCAACAGGTTTGGTTTGATTCAATCTCAGGAGCAGATTTTAGGTCTTTTCTCCTGCAGAGCAGCTGGAGGGTTCCAGCAGCCCACCTATCAGTTAGCAACCCAGTGCTTAGCCCTTGTGCCTTCGGGGAGGGGGAGGTCCTTAGCTGGCTTATACACTGAGGTAAGGACTTCAGTGACCTCAGCTTTCAGGGAAGTCCTCCTTCCCAATGTTCACTCCCAGATCCAGCTCTTTCTTAACTTTTCTCTAAGGACAAAAGTGTCTCCTGTGAACATTCCGATTTCAGCCGGTTTGACAAAATGTGTCTCTCTCATCACGGCAGACAAAGGAGGAAGACATTTTTGTTTGGCAACCCCGTATTCTGCAACACAAAATTCCATGTGATTTTCACACAAACCTGCTCCTGGCTTCTATCACTAAAGAGCTTTACCCCAGAAATTTAAAAGGAGAAGCTGCAGTGAGAGAAGCATTAACAGCCATGCCTCCCAAAAGGTTCGGCACATCTCTAAATGCGTCTAGGTTTTAGTCGGTGGAGTGCGTTTGCGCCGGCAGACCGGGGCTCTGGGAGTCACATCTGCTCACGCAAGAACAACCAGCTACGGAGCCACCAGCAAAGACAACGTTCCCCTCTTCCAGAGTGACAAGTTTCTTTAACATATTGACACTTAAACAACTTAAAGTGATGTAGAAGTTTAGCTGCAGTGCCTTTAGGTAGAAAAGAGAATTAAAACACCCTAAAAAAAAAATTTTTTTTTTTTTAAGATCAGGTGAATATCTAGTAAATTCCTCAGTAATTGTAAAGTCACAGCCTGTTTTATCAGCGATATTGAGAGTCCATATGGCTCAGCTCCCTTTTCATTGACCTAAACCAACACCCACCATTCTTTTTTACCACTGTTTTTCCTTTAAAAGAGAAAATATATTTGAAAATAAAATGTTCTCACAATATTCAAAAACAAGAACTATAAAAGAACTATATGATACTTGATAACATTATGGAATTACTGTTAATTTATTTCAGTTTAATAACAGTATTGTGGTTACATTTCTTAAAGTGTCTATCTTTTAGAGAAGCACTCTGCAATATTAATGGATGAAATAATATGATGTCTGGAGTTTACTTTAAAAAAATCTGGGGGTGGGAGAGGGGTGGAGGTATAGGTGAAGCAAGATGAGCCATAAATTGTGAAAATTATTGATGCCAGGTATTGGGTTCAACTCTCCCTCCTCTCTACATTTTTTGCATGTTAGAAATTGTGCACAATAAAAAGAAAATAAAAGTAACAACTACACAAAATGATCTAAATTTCAAATCTCCAACAATCACATGTATTCCTTAGAAAAATTCCCTCCTAAGAACCTGTACACAGGTAAAAAATATCATTAAACCCTACTGAAAAATCGTTACTAAAAACGCTGCAATGGGAGTTCAGAACTGGGCTCCAGCCCTGGACGTGCCCCTCACTACCTGTGTAACCTTGAGCAAGTCTCTGAACCTCTGTGAGCTTCTTACATCATGTATAGAGTGGCTGGGTCGGACTGCAAGTTTTGCAAGGTCTCTTTCAGCTATACGATGCCATGAAATATGAAGCTTATTTTAAAATAAGCAGAAAAGTATGTCAGACAAGCAGTTTAAAGTGCAGCCTGGGCAGAGCAAATCCTAACAGCTGCTAAAACTCCACAGCGCATGTGTTCAGCTGCAAAAACTAAGCACCCAACCTAAATGTTGGAAGAAGGAGATTTATCTGACATTGACCAAAGTCTTGGCTTTGTTACTCTTTACGCAGCCAGAGGTATTCTCCAGAATCGGAATGGCATGGAGTGACAGAATTTAATTGAATTAGGGCCCCCTGAACTCTTGCAATATCCCAGGATTAACTGACCCACTGGGAAACGAGAAAGAGTTTCACGTCTGGGAAAGGCCCTGTTTTCCCTTTATAACTTGCTTTAAAAGCAGGGAACCCGGCACCCGGGAACCCATAAAAATCAGTGTGCATTCAGAGAAGACAGTGAATTACCAGAACACTCGATATGCAGAAAAACAGGGAAGAGTCTGACTTGGATCAAGCGAATGCCATTTAACCAAAGAGATTCAGTTTCCCAAATTCCGTTTTGGGAGTCTTTGTAAAAGAGAACAGGCTGGAATCTGTTTTAGAACAAACACTTCCGCTGTAATGTTTCAGGACAGTGAGCTGGGTGTTTATGAACATTAGACCTGAAGTCCTAACGGCTGTCACTTACCCTGACTTCTCACATAGCCTTATTGGTCATGAAGCATATTACAGAATGCTGCTTTACTGGGTCCCCACTACATGTAATGAATTCAGTTCTAGGTCTGTTCAAGTTCAAACCAGTTGTCATCAGTTATTTTTAAAGTTGTTGGTTCAAATTAAGTTCCACCTCTAGAATGGAGAATGCCCAAAGATGTCACAATCTATAATAATTATGTCCAATATCTGCCATTGTTATGAAGCTACACAGACTCTGGCTCACACAACCACCCAGAGAATGAAATCAGAGAAAAAATTTAAACCATGGAATGAAACAGGCTCGAGTGGGGATGAGAATAACATAATTAAACATAGAAAAGTCACTCTTTCTGCACATTTCTGCCTAAACATCATCTTAAACAAAGATTCAATATTTTTATCTGGTTTTTCTCTGTACCCCGGGTAAAGTTGTTGCTGTTAGCTGCCATTGCGACCCCACGCACAATGGAACAAAATACTGCCTGTGATCAGTTGAGGTTCAGACTGTTGTGATCCACAGGGTTTTCACTGACTGATTTTTGGAAGAATATTGGCAGGCCTTTCTTCCTAGTGTCTTAGTCTGGACGCTCCACTGAAACCTGTTCGGCATCAAAGCAACGTGCAAGCCTCCACGGACAGAAAGTGGTGGATGCCATGAGGCATAATGGCCAGGAGTTGAACCTGGGTGTCCAGCAGGGAAGGTGAGAATTCTGCCACCGAACCACCAATGCGTCACCACCCGGGATGAAGAATTAGTATCCACTCAAATGTGTCACAGTGATGGCCTTTCAGCCTTTTCTTGTTCTCCATGCCTAGGTCTAAGCCCTTCTGTGCTTCTGGGACAATCTCTGAGTTTACGTAAGGGCAACGTGAGCAGCCCTCGGAGCGCATAGAAGACAATTGACGTTAGTCTTACTGAAAAGGGAAAGGATCTGAAGGGGGCTGCACCACCCTACTGGCGTTGTTTGTTAGGTTTGGAGAATGCTTTCACACTAATTATTTCACCTGGTGTCTGAAGCAGAAAGAACCCAGCCAATGAGTGTTAACAGCCAAAGTAATGACCCTACAGTATTCTTTCTTATCTGAGGTGAGATGATAAAAATTTACATCTTGGTTGTTCAAATTTTAAAATTCAGGAAAGTAAGTAATATAATATTGTCAAATCTTCCTGCTTTCACAATCTGTTCTGGATCCATCCTTTTCTTCCCAATTCTGGTCTTCAGCAAAGATGGGCCCTGCCTTAATTCTAACCCAAACATTTCATCCTGTCTTTCCCTTTTTCCTGGTCTCCAAACATATTTTTCTGGTTATATTTAATGTAGATAACAAAATTAGCTTTGTCCCTGATCTGGCTGTGGCATTCTCTTTCTTAAATGTTAACAGTTTCAATTGCTCTACAAAATACGCAACCATGTTTTTATTCTCTATTAAAAGGCTTTTAGATGCCCTTGGGTAGTGAGGGCTGTGGGGTGGGGGTGTCGTGAATGGCTTCTGCTTAGCTGCTAACAGAAATGTTGGCAGTTTGAGCACATCCAGTAGCGACATGGAAGAACGGCCTGGTGGCTTGTTTCTATATTACAGTCAAAGAAAAAAAAACCCTACTCAGTTCTACTCTGTAACCCATGGAGTTGCCATGAGTCCTAATTGACCTGAAGGCATTGGGTTTGCTTTTGGTTTGGTAAAATACTTTTGGCTTGTTTAATTGGTATAAAACTGTATACTTTAGGTAAGAAAAGGATAATCTGATACCTAGAAAAGAAGGCTTTTAAAGCCACCTGCTCCTATACAGCTGCACTGTGTGGGTGAGGAAACTGAGGCACAGTGTGACTTTCCCAAGGCTGTACCACCAGATAGCAGTAAAAGTACACCAGCCCCCAGGCTCTGTCTTCTGGTTTAGTGCTGTTTGCACCACGGAATGGTACTGCTGCCCATAACCCTCATCTCACGCTGCTCCGTTCTCCTGTAGACTTGTCCCTGTTCCCTTTATTTATCACCCTGCTCCACCCTCCAAGGCTCCCCTGAAGCCGGTCATGCACCTAGAGCAATCCCACATTCCCTCATCACCAGCAAACCAGCCACGCACTTGCAACCCCTGAACCATGCTCCAGATTTCTCCAAGACAATGAGGTATGCTGCAGTTCTTTGAAAAGCAGGCAAGAGTGCTGCATAAACGCAAGGGGCTGTTGCCAGTGATGAACTGTATTTTTGAGACAGACCTCATTTTAACTTATAGTGAAGTGAGCCTTAGCGGGGCAAGTTACCAGAAGAGAAAACTACTAACCAGATCTCCTGCGAGATGCATGACTACTCAGGAAACCACCCACGGAGGGGGTTCTGGGGTTCCTTCACAGCGGTGCTAGCATAGAGCCACTGTGTGCTTTTCAGGGGTTTCAATCTGTGGGGAAGCTGCACAATGACATCCAAGTTTGACTCATTGGCTGAGGGCAGCAAGGTGTGTGTGGGGCAGTGGGCAGGAAGGCGTGTGCGGGGCAGTGGGCAGGAAGGCGTGTGCGGGGCAGTGGGCAGGAAGGCGTGTGCGGGGCAGTGGGCAGGAAGGCGTGTGCGGGGCAGTGGGCAGGAAGGCGTGTGCGGGGCAGTGGGCAGGAAGGCGTGTGCGGGGCAGTGGGCAGGAAGGCGTGTGCGGGGCAGTGGGCAGGAAGGCGTGTGCGGGGCAGTGGGCAGGAAGGCGTGTGCGGGGCAGTGGGCAGGAAGGCGTGTGCGGGGCAGTGGGCAGGAAGGCGTGTGCGGGGCAGTGGGCAGGAAGGCGTGTGCGGGGCAGTGGGCAGGAAGGCGTGTGCGGGGCAGTGGGCAGGAAGGCGTGTGCGGGGCAGTGGGCAGGAAGGCGTGTGCGGGGCAGTGGGCAGGAAGGCGTGTGCGGGGCAGTGGGCAGGAAGGCGTGTGCGGGGCAGTGGGCAGGAAGGCGTGTGCGGGGCAGTGGGCAGGAAGGCGTGTGCGGGGCAGTGGGCAGGAAGGCGTGTGCGGGGCAGTGGGCAGGAAGGCGTGTGCGGGGCAGTGGGCCAGTCCATGGAGGTAAGGAAGGATAGGACGGTGAGAAGGAGCAGGGATCAAAACATTCAAAGAGGCCCCTCAGGGCAAAGGATCAAGCCTGGCTGAAGCTGCTTGAGGGTACCAAAGCTCATTTACCCCCCCCAACTCTCTCTCCCACATTAAAAAAATACATATGTATCTTTCAAACACTAAAAGATGACACATAAGATAATTTGGGAGAGATTTATGGCTCTTTATCTTTTATGCAAACAGGACGTGAGTGCATGAAGTTGATCTATAAGTACCAAGTCCTTTCATTAATTCAGCTATTTTTTTGACGACAGACACTATTGTGCAGACTTCATCATAGTTTACATGTCAAAAAAAAAAAAAAAACCTATCAATGGGTAGGGAACAATTTCAGGAGTGGAGCTTTTATTGTAATTCCATGGGAGGAAAAAAAACTCTGCTTTTTACCCCTCAGGGGCTTTCCCTTGGGTGTCTAATCTCAATACAAAGGTTGGGATTAAAGCATCGGCATTAAAATAGCCTTCGGTTTCAGCTTTGAAGTGTAATGATGACAACAGCTAAAATCTTTGGCAACTTTTGAGAAGGCAGGGTTCTTCAAAATCCTTTGAAATGTTAAATACTAAATGGAAGAGGTCATTATAGAGGAACTTATTTCACAAAAAGTACACAATGAACATGCTTTTTAAATTCACATTCATTCCATTTTCTTTCAGCACCCAAACTGTGTGTATGTTCCCATCTGCTATTGTCTGCAATTCTAATTCAGAATTGAAATCAGGGACAACTTCTGGATTAAATATAGGAAACAACTGTAAAACCAGAATAGCTGGTCCTTATGAAGTGGCAAATATTTTGTGGCTGCTCTCACTTTTTATTGGGCAAACCTGCCATTGAGGATTTAACAAACAAATCCCAAAACCAAGCTCATTGCCGTCTGATCTACCTGCCTCATGGCAACTCCATAGCCTTCCCAAAAAAAACAACCAAAAAATAAAACAAAATAAATAAGTAGATAACTTGGAGCAGCATTATAAGACCTGCATTTTAATCTTGCTTATTCCTGGAACTCCAACAAGTGGGACTTTTATCAGGCACGGTCACTGAATCCAAATGTCTCCAGGAAGGCCACGTCACAGCAAAGCGAAGTAAATGCAGCTTGAACCGGACCATTCTTTTTGGATCCAGCTCTCCTGAGGGCAAATCACGGCTCTTTCCTGTCCTAGGGGCAGCCTGGACAGCTTCTTCTCTCCAGCTTTCTGAAACTCAGTTTCCTCTTCTGACACATTCAGGCAACAATTCTGACCTCACAATATGGGTGTCAGGACTTAATAATGTAAATTATGTAAAAATGTCCAGCACAATGTGACATCAGGTGGCTGCTCAAGACTCTTAATAAGGCTAACAGCCTTTTCCTCAACCAAAGCTTAAGCCCCCCTGCATCCCAGCTCCCTGCCCAGGGAATGCAAAACAACATTAAAACAAAAATCACAAACCTTATTTTCTCCCTTCATCAAAAGTAACTTCGTGTATTTTGGCCCATCCAGTCCCTTGGTCAGTCTGCTAAGATGCTGGGAGTGCAAGTCCACGTGTTGCTCTCCAAAACATTTGAACAGCACCTTTCCTGAAACAGTGCTCTAGTCCAGCAAGTCTCAGGCCATAATTCTCAGGATATTGTTCAAATGCAGACCCTGAGTCAATAGGTCTTGGGTGTGGCCTGAGATTCTTCATTTCTGTCTAGCTCCCAGGAGATGATGAGGTGCCGTCCAGGGGCCACACTTTGATGGCAGGGTTCTAGTTCAGGGGGTAACAAGAATCACAGGCTGACACAACTTTGAGCTCAAAGAGAACTTAAGAGATTGCTTTTTTTGGTCAAATTCACCAAAGTTTTGTTGTTGGTGGTGGTGGTGAGTTCTGGTTTTTTATTTTGTTTGTTTGTTTGCTTTTTGGTCTTCACAGTGTTTTTGATGGGGGGAGTGGTGGATCAACGGTAGAATTCTTTCTTCCCTTCCATGTGGGAGACACAGGTTTCATTCCCGGCCAACGCGCCTCATGAGCAGCCCGCACTCGTTTGTCAGTAGAGGTTGTTTCAGCGCAGCTTCCAGAGTAAGATGTACTAGAAAGGAGGGCCTGGCTGTTTACTTCCAAAAATTAGTCAGAGAAAACCCTATGGATCACAACAGTCCAAGGGCATTGTACATGGATTCACTATGAGTCAGGGGCCAACTTGACAGCAACTAACAAAAACAAAATAACATTTTTTTAAAAAATTAGAAAATTTTCACAGCCTGACGGCATCTCTTTAGTCCTGAATGGCAATGCTGAAGCTGAGTAGTGGCCCTATAAGTGGGCGACACACTATCGAGGCCCCTGGAGCACCATGTTCCTTCCCAACACAGGCCAAAAGGGGTTGGCCATGTATCGTGATGCACGCAGTATGGTAGATTTTTCTCACACTGGAAATATAGTTCTGAATTCCATGTGACATGTGTTTCAGTGCCCACCAGCCCCCTTCACCCAGTTACATCATTCACCTGGCAGCCCCTGACCCACACCCTCCGCCTGCAGATAAGAAAGTGAGGGGCACGGCCCTTGAGTGACTTAGTTCAGGCCAACTCCGTGGTCAGAGAGAAGGGGAGGATCCAGTCCCCTGCTTAACAGTGACAGTTACATGATAGCTACAGACAGCGAGGCTGCCCAAGGGGCTGCCCTTGTGCAGGGGGTCCTTTCAGCACCTCTCAAGTCCCTTCTCCTTGGCAGCCTCTCCTCCCCACCCCTGTTTCACATGACTGACTGCTTTCATTTTTAAAAACCTGTTCTCCAGTGGAGTGTCGTTTCTGCTTATTAATACTACCAACAAGGAGCCTATTAGTCATCCACTTACTGGTCAGAGCCAGCCAGGATGCTAAGCCAGAGCTGGCATTTTCCCCAAAGGAAACGAAGCCCAGACTTCTCAAGCTGGCCCTTTACTCTGGAAGGCCGGCATGCGTAGCCCTTGCAGGCACTTTTGGGAGGCTGCCAAGAGCTTGGGCCCCGGCCAAGCTGGGGGTAATGAATCGAGGCGCGTGGAGTCTCCCCTTAAAGTTCAAATGATCAGACCCAGTCTCTGTCAAAGAAGTGTGTGTGTTAGGGATAGGGCTCAGGTTTCCAGTGAATCAGAGAGCAGGTCAAGAGATTTGAACCTTTTGGGAAGCTTGTGGCGTTCAAGAGGAGCATCAGTAAAACAGTGCTGTGGAAGTTCTAGCTGGCTGGGGGGTCTCTGGGTCAAGAGTATTTAAAGTATTCATATAAACTTAAAACAAGCAAAACTCCATTCCTCTCAAACGCCAGGTTTTCAGTGTGCCCTCCTCTTCAGCTTTTGACTAAATGTATCCATTGGCGAGGCTTCTCAGAGGGCTTTGCCAGCGAGGGGCCCACTGTCCCACATGACAGGCAGGGTAGGCTGAGGAGCCCACTTCACAAAGCCTCTGGCTCCCACGGCCTGTGGGGGACACACTCCAGGCAACAGAGCCTCATACTTAGGTTATCCCAGGCTCTTCTTCCCAAAGAAGCAAATGCAGACTCCCTATAAGGATTATTCAGCCCCTGGGGAAATGCTATCATTCTCCCTTCAAACAGCAGAAAGGACTAATAGGAGGAAGGAGCACTACCAGCATCTCTTCCCGTCTGCCCCGTCTTCTAAAGCCCTGGCCTTGAAAGTCACCACCCCTACAAGGCTTCAAAGCCTACAGGAAGTGCAGAGAAGAAAGATGAAGGTGGAAGAACTTGCAGTGCTTGGAGGAGAGTAAGAACTACAAGAAGAACTGGAGCTCCCTGTCCCCTCCAGTCCCTAACAATGGCTTTGCTGGTGACTGCTTGGGACAGAATGGTGGCCAGTGAAAGACGCAGAAGAGAGCCAATCTCTGAGTCTCAGCACAGTAAAGAGGAATGGGAGCACTTGAAATGTATGTGACTCAGTTCTTGAGTATGCTCAGAAACTAAAGAAATCTCACAACACACAAGCTTAATTTCTACTGTAAACTGTAAAGTGTGTGTGTGTGTGTACAGTCTCTACATTTCTACCAATCAAGAAAAAATACTATTGGAAAGCATTCTGTATGACTGCTTAAAATAATAAGTACATTTTCAAACACTCGACAAGGTGTTAAAAGCTCATTAATAATTGTCAGTCCTCTTGAGATTTTTAGCCTTCTGGAAGTTAACTAATCTCCCAGAGATCGCAGCTGCTTAAAGAGAGTTCTAGAAATCTAAGCTCTGGGCACATGGCTCTCTCTTTCTCTACGAGACAGTAAACACACAAAAAAACTGTTACGTCAGTTGTGACTACAGGGAGGCAGAGAGGCTGGCGTTGAAGAGAACAGTAGAATGCCCAGGCACACCCAAAGAAAAATGACTTAAAAGAACGTCCCGTTTACCTGAGTATGACAGCTCTCCCACAACGTCACTGATGAGAGAAAATCCCAAGTGTAGTTGTAGCTCCAAGCGTGAAACGGATGCATCAATGCCATTTTGCCCTTCAAGTCTCTGCAACCTGTTTCCTGCCATTGGCTAGGGTATGGACACAACCACGTCTGACTCAGAACACCCCTTCTCTAAGAGAAGGACTGCCCACGTGCCGTTCATTAACTGGGAGCCACAAACACAGCCATGAAAGGTGTCAGCCCATGTGGGCAGAAGGGTGGGCTCCAGTGGGCAGGAAGGCAAGTACCTACTTCAGGTGGGACAGCAAGTCTGAAGGTCAGAGTTGCTACATGCTCTCAAATTTGAGAAGATGCCATTTCAAGCCCTGGGGTTACAGTCCTGGAAAAGGAAGCCAATGACATGTAGGGCAGGCCTATCAGCACTCTGCATTGCTGCGTGTGGGCAATTTCAGTAGAAGCACAAATAATAATGCTGATGAAACTAATTAACACACACAATTTAAGTAGCTTTCTTCCAAAGAACCAAGCATGCCCACATCCGCTGTCTCCCTTATCCTCAAACCTACCCATGAGACAGTAAAGGGGGTGTTGTTAGGGATCCCCAAGTACCTACGCAAACAATCCCCAAATCACAATGTTTCAGAAGAAAGGCTGCATACCATGTGTTTCATAGTTTTCAAGGTAGTCTTACACACCCTTCTAGAAACCTAGAATAGGACACCAAAAAAATAAAGAAACCAAACCAATCATCCAAATTTTTCAATGTTTGTTGTTGTTGTTGTTGTTACGTGTCGTTGAGTCGGTTCCAACTTATAGCGACCCTATGCACAACAGAACGAAACACTGCCCAGTCCTGAGCCATTCTTACAATCCTTGTTATGCTTGAGCTCATTGTGGCAGCCACTGTGTCAATCCACCTTGTTCGGTGTCTTCCTCTTTTCTGCTGACCCTGTACTCTGCCAAGCATGATGTCCTTCTCCAGGGATTAATCCCTCCTGACAACGTCCAAAGTATGTAAGATACAATCTCGCCATCCTTGCCTCTAAGAAGCATTCTGGTTGTACTTCTTCTAAGACAGATTTGTTGGTTCTTTTGGCAGTCCATGGTATACTCAATATTCTTCGCCAACACCACAATTCAAAGGCATCAATTCTTCTTCGGTCTTCCTCATTCATTGTCCAGCTTTCACATACATATGATACGATTGAAAATACCATGGCTTGGGTCAAGCGCACCTTAGTCTTCTGGGTGACATCTTTGTTCTTCAACACTTTGAAGAGGTCCTTTGCAGCAGATTTACCCAATGCAATGTGTCTTTTGAATTGACTGCTGTTTCCATGGCTGTTGATTGTGGATCCAAGTAAAATGAAATCCTTGAACAACTTCAATCTTTTCTCCATTTATCATAATGTTGCTCATTGGTCCAGTTGTAAGGATTTTTGTTGTCTTTATGTTGAGGTGCAATCCATACTGAAGGCTGTGGTCTTTGATCTTCATTAGTAAGTGCTTCAAGTCCTCTTCACTTTCAGCAAGCAAGGTTGTGTTATCTGCATAACGCAGGTTGTTAATGAGTCTTCCTCCAAACCTGATGCCCCGTTCTTCTTCATAGAGTCCAGTTTCTCGGATTATTTGTTCGGCATACAGATTAAATACGTATGGTGAAAGAATACAACCCTGACACACACCTTTCCTGACTTTAAACCAATCAGTATCCCCTTGTTCTGTTCGAACAACTGCCTCTTGATCTATGTAAAGGTTCCTCATGAGCACAATTAAGTGTTCTGGAATTCCCATTCTTTGCAACGTTATCCATAATTTCTTTTGATCCACACAGTTGAATGCCTTTGCATAGTCGATAAAACACAGGTAAACATCCTTCTGGTATTCTCTGCTTTCAGCCAGGATCCATCTGGCATCAGCAGTGATATTCCTGGTTCCACATCCTCTTCTGAAACCGGCCTGAATTTTTGGCAGTTCTCTGTCTATATACTGCTGCAGCCGTTTTTGAATGATCTTCAGCAAAATTTTGCTGGCATGTGATGTTAATGATATTGTTTGATAATTTCCACATTTGGTTGGATCACCTTTCTTGGAAATAGGCATAAATATGGATCTCTTCCAGTCAGTTGGCCGGGAAGCTGTCTTCCATATTTCTAGGCATAGACGATTGAGCACCTCCAGCGATGCATCTGTTTGTTGAAACATCTCAATTGATATTCCATCGATTCCTGGAGCCTTGTTTTTCACCAATGCCTTCAGAGCAGCTTGGACTTCTTCCTTCAGTACCATCGGTTCCTGATCATATGCCGCCATTTGAAATGGTTGAACACTGACTAATTCTTTTTGGAATAATGACTCTGTGTATTCCTTCCATCTTCTTTTGATGCTTCCTGCATCATTTAATATTTTCCCCATGGAATCCTTCACTATTGCAACTTCAGGCTGGAATTTTTTCTTCAATTCTTTCACCTTGAGAAACGCTGAGCATGTTCTTCCCTTTTGGTTTTCCATCTCCAGCTCTTTGCACATGTCATTATAATACTTCACTTTGTCTTCTCGAGAGGCCCTTTGAAATCTTCTGCTCAGTTCTTTTACTTCATCAATTCTTCCTTTTGCTTTAGCTGTTCGATGTTTGAGAGCAAGTTTCAGAGCCTCCTCTGACATCCATCTTGGTCTTTTCTTTCTTTCCTGTCTTTTCAATGACCTCTTGTTTTCTTCACGTATGATATCCTTGAGGTCATTCCACAACTCGTCTGGTTTTCAGTCACCAGCGTTCAATGCATCAAATCTGTTCTTCAGATGGTCTCTAAATTCAGGCGGGATATACTCAAGGTCATATTTTGGCTCTCGTGGACTTGCTCTGATTTTCTTCAGTTTCACCTTGAACTTGCAGATAAGCAATTGATGGTCTGTTCCACAGTCGGCCCCTGGCCTTGTTCTGGCTGATGATGTCGAGCTTTTCCATTGTCTTTTTCCACAGATATAGTCAATTTGATTTCTGTGTGTTCCATCTGGTGAGGTCCATGTGTATACTCACCATTTATGTTGGTGAAAGAAGGTATTTGCAATGAAGAAGTCGCTGGTTTTGCAAAATTCTCTCATTCAATCTCCAGCATTGTTTCTATCACCAAGGCCATATTTTCCAACTACTGATCCTTCTTCTTTGTTTCCAACTTTCGCATTCCAATCACCAGTAATTATCAATGCATCTTGACTGCATGTTCGATCAATTTCAGACTGCAGCAGCTGATAAAAATTCTTCTATTTCTTCATCTTTGGCCCTAGTGGTTTGTGCGTAAATTTGAATAGTCATATTAACTGGTCTTCCTTGTAGGCGTATGGATATTATCCTATCATTGACAATGTTGTACTTCAGGATAGATCTTGAAACGTTCTTTTTGATGATGAATGCAACACCGTTCCTCTTCGAGTTGTCATTCCCAGTGTAGCAGACTGTATGATTGTCCGATTCAAAATGGCCAATACCAGTCCATTTCAGCTCACTAATGCCTAGGATACTGATGTTTATGCATTCCATTTCATTTTTGACGATCTCCAATTTTCCTAGATTCATACGTCGTACATTCCAGGTTCCGATTATTAATGGATGTTTGCAGCTGTTTCTTCTCATTTTGAGTCTTGCCACATCAGCAAATGAAGGTCCTGAAAGCTTTACTCCATCCACGTCATTAAGGTCAACTCTATTTTGAGGAAGCAGCTCTTCCCCAGTCATCTCTTGAGTGCCTTCCAACCTGGGGAGCTCATCTTCCAGCACTATATCAGACAATGTTCCACTGCTATTCATAAGGTTTTCACTGGCTAATGCTTTTCAGAATGAGACTGCCAGGTCCTTCTTCCTAGTCTGTCTCAGTCTGGAAGCTCAGCTGAAACCTGTCCTCCATGGGTGACCCTGCTGGTATCTGAATACCGGTGGCATAGCTCCCAGCATCACAGGAACATGCAAGCCCCCACAGTACTACAAAGTGACAGACATGCCCAAAAAAAGAAAGAAAGAAACCAAACCAATCATCCAAATTTTTAAATGTACACAACACAAAAATGTGGATGGACTGATGTAATGTGCTCACAGGATGTAACATGTAGGGCAAAGACTGAGACTCCCTCTCATACTAAAAATAAAGAGACAGCTTCTGCAAAGCAAGTCTTTTAAAATCTGAGAAGTAACATCCACATCTTACATACAAGTGTCAGAATGTGACTCCGTGAAAATTTTTTCTTATGGTTGATTCCATGGTTTTGGTGATTTTTCAAACTTTCACTGAGTGTGAAGAGCAGAACCAGAGGTGACTGACTCGTCTCACTACAGCAGGTCTGAATCTAAGGTGTCAGGTGCGTGGTTACCATAAGGGTGAGAAAACTCAGGGCTGAAAAATAGTATCAGCAGATGGTCACTGCGTTACGAGGACCACGGCCGTCAGTTTCCGTGGGTTTCTCTTGTTTACTTACTCAGCTCTTGGCACAAAGCAGCACACTCACCCTAGCAACAGCATGTCATATGCTTCTTAGGCTACAACATACCCAGCTTCTAATTTTAAAAACACACCACTTCACAACCTGCAATTTTGATGGCAAGAAGCCCTTTTGTTATCAATGTTAAATATGCTATTTCAAGTCTCTGACACATAGCCTTTGTATTTCTTTCTTATATTTAAATTTTAAAAATTAAAATAACTCTCTTGATTTTTTTTTTTTTATATATAATTTACTCACCACCTGTCTGACAGTTTGTCATGCTATGATGACTTACATGTTACTATGATGCTGAAAGTTATGATATCAATATTTCAAATACCAGCAGGGTCACCCATGGTGGGCAGGTTTCAGAGGAGCTTCCAGACTAAGACATACTAGAAAGAAGGGCCTAGCAATCTACTGCTGAAAATAAGCCAATGAAAACTCTACAGATCACAAGAGAATATTATCCGATGTAGTGCTAGAAGATGAGCCTCCTAGGTTGGAAGGCGCCAATGGACTCAAGCATCCAGTGACCATGAAGATGGTGTGGGAGTTGACAGCATTTTGTTCTGTTGTACTGGAGTCACCATGAGTCAGAGCCAACACAATGCCAACTAACAACAACAAATATAGTTTATATCGATTCTGGAATCCGAGTAGAACTCTTCCTTCGGAGTCTAAACTGCAGTATAATCCTGAACTGAAGGTATTTCTAACCAATCTGTCAGTCACAAGGTCCACACAGCCTTGACATCATGCTGTCTTGGTACAAGTTATGTTACTGTTATTGGGTGCCATCAAGTCAATTCTGACTCACAGAGGCCGACTCTACGTGGCAGAGTAGAACTATCCATAGGGTTTTCTTGGAATCTTTATGGAAGTAGATTACCAGGTTTTTCTCATGTGGAGCCTCTGGATGGGTTCAAAATGCCAACTTTTTGGTTAGAAACCAAGTACTTAACCACTTGTAATTTATCCAAATGATTGGTTTTGGGTTTTTTTATTTGAATGTTTCATATTGCATTAATATATGAGGTACAAATTTTCATCTTTACAAAAGTAACTAGCCTGGATACGTAAGGCTCATTACCCTTCTGTTATAAGCCCATAGTTCTGTAGTGAATTATAGCTGTACTTTTTTTTTGGCATTGAATATTTCATAAGAAGAGCTCACCGCCAGAGAAATTTTCCAAACAATAACTTATTACATAAGGAATTCATTTTTTCCCCTAAAAAGAACTGGGCCTGAGGTGGTAGTTAGAAGCCAGAACAACCACAGGCAGACGTAAAGATACTTACACAAAGCAAAAATATAATAGTAAAATAAACTTCATGTTTTATTCCTTTAAAAAAAATGTCGGATATGGCAAGCAGTAAGTTGGGCCCTGATTGTCACTAATTGCCATTATTGTTTGCTGCTGATGGCTCCTAATGATACTGTTTATCTGAGCAGTGGTTTTATACGATTTTTCTGGCACAAAAGCCTGCTCACAAATACCACAATGTTCTCACAGCAAAACTAAAGTGACTAGGAGATTAAGAGCAATTGGTGCAATTTCGCTCACTGAGATTAGTACTGAAAGTACATCAGGATACATATTAGTCAAGGCTCAAAACTTTTTCAAGTTTAGTGAGATTTGAAAACAGAGCGGGGAGCACCTATCAGAAGCAGTAAAAAAAGGCATGAGCTCTGAAGGACAGCCAAGAAGAGGGCAAAGTACTCACTCGTATTCCCTGAAGAGACTTCACAGTAGTTCAAGAGAGAGACAGCTGACAAATCAAAAACACAAGTAAAAAACAACTTCGGCCACACGTGGAGCAGCAGACCCGACTCCACGCCCTAAAGACTGTGGTTTCCACGTGAGGACAGTCTTCCCTGTTACACCCACCAGGAGCGGCGCCTCCCCACCAGCCTGATAGTCAGTGTGGCACCATACTGAAACAGATAAGGAAATCAAAAAAAACAAAAAAGTCAACTAATTTTAGGGAACCCTTAGCTGAGCCACGTGCACTAGTACCATGCATGATTTCCAGGATTCTTAAGTTTAACTCTCAGGATAGACTCAGTAAGGCTTCAAGCAAGAGAAACATTTTTACATTCAGCAAACTCCATGAATGTGGGCTTCCTAGGGGACATATAGTTTGGATTAATAAACACTGTGAAATAAAGAATGTTCTTCAAAAGTTCACTTCCGTATTTTTAAGAATACTGTCCTGTCAACCAACAGGGCTCCAGTAATCAGTAATTCTACCTTCAGCATAGTAATGGCTAAAACCCTTACTCCTCAGTTCAGTACAACTAAAACCTGTAGTTATGACTTTAAAAGACTTTATAAAGATGAAAATGCTGTAAGAATCACCCAGTTTTAAATCTAAAGCTTTTATTACTAAATATATTTTGCTCTCATTTTTTCAAAGCTGATAACTCAAACATGTACACAGTTGCTCTTTGACCTGCAATTTATAAAGCACAATCATTTGTGGAGTGCTGTCCTGTCAAACACTATAGTAATGCTAACTCAAGTCACAGTCCCGTGTACAAAAAGGTTACATACTCCCTGACACAGGGATAGTGCAAGAACATCAACACACTACTGGCAGTTGAAACAGGAGTCCCCGGGTGCCACAAACGTTAAGTGCTTGTCTACTAGCCAAAAGGCTGAATCTACCCAGAGGCACCTTGGAAGAAAGGCCTGGCAATTTACTTCCAAAAAGCTCACAACTATTGAAAATTGTACAGAACGCAGTTTGCTCTGAAACATATAGGGTCACCAAGAGTCAGAATCAACTCAATGGAATCAACTCAAAGGTTTTGGTTAGTAGTTAAAATAGTTAAAAACAACAGTCACATAGATTATATTTGATGAACTAGAAAGAAATGGTATTAGAGTTGAACAACTCTGTTAGTTACTACAAATAGTCATTGACTCATGAAGGAACTCTTAGAATACAACCTGTATACAGAACGGATCATGCACAGTGTTAGAAATGTCAGGTACGTTCCCAAGCCAGCCCCTCAAAGTCATTTAGTCATACTGTGGCTCTAAAACTCCAGGTATCACCATGACAATTCAGACTCGTGGCAGCCCCATGTGAGTCCGAGTAGAATTGTGCTCCACAGAGTTTTCAGTGGCTGATTTTTTTGGAGGTAGATTGCCAGGCCTTTCTTCTGAGGTGTCGTTGGGTGAACTTGAACTTAGCAGCCAAACACATTGACCATTTGCGCTACACCATGGCTCCAGTACTCCACCAGCAGTACACTATATAATAACAGCAGTATTGATGTTGTTAGTTGTTATCAGGTTGGCTCCCACACATGACATCACGTGTAACAGAACAAAGCATCAGGACCCGCGCCATCCTCACAATTGTTGGGATGCTTGAGCACGTTGTTACAGCTGTGAACAGCATTACAGGCCAGAGCTATGACTACAATCACATCACAGCTGTGTAAGGAGTGAATAGGCTTTCGTAGGTTAGTCTAAAAAGTTATCCACTATTTAAAATAAATTTTTCCTATGGAAATATGAATTCCAAGCTCCAAACTAACTCAGAAACAAATTTTGGGAAAAGATCCACACACCATATTATGAGCTGCCTGCTCAAAGCAGTCCTCTCGGTCAGAAGCCCATTCTTGGTCCTCCCATAGCAAACCCTGGAATTAATAAATCACAAAAAAGAAGCAAGGAAAAGACAACTTCTCCAGGATTCTTTTAAAGACTGAGAGTGATTTTTAAATAGCTTATCAGTGTTTCCAAGTACATGGAAACATCCAGAGAGCAGTCTCTTAAGTAGCTTTAGTCACAATCATTTCTATTATACAACTACATGATCTAACAAGCTTTTTCACAAATCTCACAAGGGTAGCTCTAGTCCAACTTTTATCCAGATAATCACAAATTTAAAATTAGGCCAAAATTAATGAAGATAAATTCTGAATATGACACTATGGTGTAATGATTACTTAATATGGCCTTTCTCACAATGGTCTTATAACTCCCACCCAAGTGACTGAGCGGAACTGTGTGAGAGGGTAATTGCGGCCCACCAAGGGGATTGGTCAATTTTGCCATCCCGCTGGGTATGAAATGTGCCACCCAAGAGGCAGGAGAGAGAAGATCCCACTACCACCAAGGAAGAACAGCCAGGAGCCAGCATATGTCTGTACCTGGGATTCCTGCCCTGAGAATCTCCTGGAACCAGGAGACAGAGAGAGCGAGAGCAAGCTGTAACCCCGAAGACGGTGAGAAGGGGTGGCAGGAGAAATCCAGCAGCAGAGACCAGGCAGCAGAAGACCGGTGGTAGGCTTTCTGGCCCATGGAGAGAGAAAGCTGAGTGCCTTAAGGAAGAGGCCCAGGGCCAGGGAGACTGTGCTTGTGAGCACGGCTGGGGAGAGCTATCCTGATGGAAGAACTGTTTCCTGAGCATTCCTGAGCCCGAACTGTAACTGTTACTTCCCTAAGAAACCCCGTAGTCATTGAGTATGGTCTGTGAGTTCTGTGTGGCCACTGCAATGAATTGTCGAACCCAGCAGGGAGGTAGAGAGTGCTGTGCAAGGGACGGTTGGTGTCAGAATGAGTAAAGATGGCGGAGAGGTGGACATGTCTGACCTCCACCTGCTGGGAATCAGCCTCGGGCTGTTGATTTTATTTCTCCTTCCTCCTTGTGAAGTTAGAGGAGGTCAACACTGCCCCCGCTCCATTTTTACAGACACATTAATAGTGTGATAAATGGCTATTCTAAGCACTCTGATAAAAAGGCCTAAATTCTAACTTTCCTGATTTAAACTGAGGAATGAAAACATTTCCTATTCTAAAACTGTGTAATCACGTGGTATGTATCTATATTCATACTAGCTGGCTCCAGTGATGAAACAAAAAAGGTAGCAGGTTGACAGGTAAACCATTATGTGTGTGACTTTCATCCTTCCAAGGGATTCCTATGGCCACAGAACAGCGTGGAGATGGTATAAAAACATCTGCTTCTCCCCATCCATTTACATGCACCACTGATACATGCCAGCATGGGCATGGATTCTGAACAATTCCAAAGGCAATCGGTTCCTAGCCCCATCTAATGTCCCTGACGGCATTATTAAGTGTGGTTTATATTTTCTTTATTGTCTACTTTTCTTTTGATGGCAAAAAAAAAAATGTGTTCTAACATAGTAGAGCTTCTTTTCCTGTGTTTGCCATGGATATTAAAAACAGCCTACATCATTCTCTGCTGGGAAGCCTTAACGTCACTAACCAGAAACTTTACCTGGCAAATAAATACTCAATCAGTGCTTATTTAATTGTTTAAAGTTACAGGAAATAATGGAACTCCCAGAGATACTTCTCATGTCTTTGCCACGAGGATTAATGCCAAAGGCCAGTGAACTTGGAGAATTCCTCAAAACACCAAATAAGCCAAAGAATTTCAGGGTGCCCACTGTATTGTACTAAAGACATGTTTCCATGGACAAGATCAGAAAAGAAACATTTATTATTACTCTTAATAAGCCAGAAAATCAGTTCAGCCAGGCACCTCGTTTCTTCTCATTTGAGGTTTGGTGTTAGCAGCTGCACACAACTGGCTACGGTCCCTGGGTCTTGAAAAGAAGAGGTGACTGTCACCACTGCATTCGAGAGAAAAGCTAAGCGTGGGCGGTTCTCAGGCACCAGGATCACAGTGCTGCTGTAATGGACCTCCCTCCCAACTCCACGGCAATGGGTTTGGGTTTTTGGTTTTAGTTTAATTATCAGTTCCTCATTTCCACAATCATTTAAGTACACCTGGGCAACCTTCACCGAAGGTAAGGCGTTTGTCTTTGGAGAAAATTCTGTCCCTTCACCAGCATACCCAGAGGACCTGACTAGGACAGATTAAGGTTAGACTTCTGTTATATGGCCCACAGGTGTGCTGGCCCCGACTTGTGGTGGCCCCACGCACAACCCAATGAAATGCTGCCGGGTCCTGCACCCTCCCCATGATTGGTTGCAAATGGGGCTGTTGTGCTCCATAGGGTTTTCACTGGAACCCAGAACCAGTCTGTCTGAGTCTGGAAGCTCCACTGAAGCCTGCTCAGCATCATAGCATAGATACAGGAACAATTTATAGAAATGATGATCATTGGCTACCTCTGAATCTAGTGTCTTCTTTAAAAAGTACTAAACTTTATTAGCAAAATAGCTTCTGTGATTTATTGATCTGGTGTCTAAATGTTTTCCCAACATTTCACTTCAGATGCCACTGAGAGACGTCAGTCATGTCAACAATGCTAAGGAGAGGCGCTTAGGGTAAACAGACCTGCTGAGCAAGTGTCCAAATCCTAGACCTGGCTACACTGCAGTGTTTGAAAGACATAGGTGGACACAATATATTAATTTTCTTAATTATTATGCAAATCTCAAACTACAGGAATAAAAGGCTAAAGGAGTTCTGACTCCCCAAGCGATCGGTTCCTCCTACTTCCGCATGCCTGGCGCTCTGCGGATGCTCTATCACTTTGCCTATGAGTCAGAATCGATTTGGTGACAATGGGTTTGGTTTTCTGGTTTTATTTTCCTCCTTGAAGCCCTGGAGGCATAATGGTCAAGAGCTTGGCTGCTAGCCGAAAGGCTGGCAGTTCGGATCCACCAGTTGCTCCCTGGAAACTCTCTGGGGCAGATATACTCTTGTCCCATAGGGTTGCTATGAGTTGAATCTACTTGACAGCAATGGGTTTGGGGTTTTTTGTTTGGGTGGTTGGTTATTTTTCTTCATAGGGCTGTGGAGAAGTTTGAGAAGAAGCTATTCACCTTTGTATCTCCTGAGCCTAGCACAAAACCTGGCCCAGCAAAGGGGCTCAGTGAATATGAATAAATTAAAAGTAATTACACCAACCAAGACTTAACTATATGAGAGAAGTATTTGCAGGGGAAATACATGCTGAGTTATTAAAGGGAAACTTCCTCTCAGGATAACAAAGAACATACAACCTCTGGTCCCTGGTCCCACTAAAAAGCAGGACCAGGATTGGAGGAGCCACAGCTCTGAGAGGCCACGTCACTTTTAAAGACTTATAATGCAGAAGTGATAAAGAAAACTGAGACTGAGGGTTCACTGCAAGCTCATTTGGCACCGTTTCCCTCAAGTAGCCTTGTCAGTATTACCATCTTGGTGTTTTTCTCTCGGGCTTTTGGGCTTCACAAGCTCTATCCTTTCACCCTCTCTTTCTATGTGATATTTCTTAAATTGCTATTTAAATCCTTAATAAACAATTATCAATTATTTTAAAGGTTATCTGGGAGTTTCAAAATCAATCAATTTTAGTGAAAGTACTATCAGCAATTGATAGTGGAGTTTCAGAGAAAAATAATTTCCTGAACACTGGGGGGACATGCACATGGAATATGTATGCGCAGTGAGCATATTCCCACCTTGATCTAAAATCCATAAAGTTTTTAGATGGACTCAGACACACCAACAGTCATGAAGACGCAGACGATGTGGGAACACTGACATTTTCTTGTTATATCAGGTCGCTAAGAGTTTAAATGGACTCAGACACACCAACAGTCATGAAGACACAGACGATGCGGGAACAGCGACATTTTCTTCTGTTACATCAGGTCATCATGAGTTTAAATGGACTCAGCCACACGAAAAGTCATGAAGACAGCAGATGATACAGGAATGGTGACATTTTCTTCTGTTACATCAGGTCACCATGAGTTTAAATGGACTCAGACACACCAAGAGTCATGAAGATGGCAGACAACGTGGGAACAGCGACATTTTCTTCTGTTACATCAGGTCATCACGAGTTTAAATGGACTCAGACACACCAAGAGTCATGAAGACGGCAGACAACATGGGAACAGCGACATTTTCTTCTGTTACATCAGGTCACCACCAGCTTAAACGGACTCAACCACACGAAAAGTCATGAAGACAGCAGATGATACAGGAATGGTGATATTTTCTTCTGTTACATCAGGTCGCCATGAGTTTAAATGGACTCAACCACACCAAGAGTCACGAAGACGGCAGACGACGTGGGAACAGCAATGTTCTCTTCTGTTACATCAGGTCACCACAAGTTTAAATGGACTCAATCACACCAACAGTCACGAAGACAGCAGATGATGTGGGAACAGCGACGTTCTCTTCTGTTACGTCAGGTCGCCACGAGTTTAAATGGACTCAGACACACCAAGAGTCATGAAGACGGCAGATGATGTGGGAACGGAGACATTTTTCTTCTGTTACTTCAGGCTACCATGAGTTAGGGCCGACTCGACAGCAACTAACAGCAACTAGAGCCGAGGCAAAGCAGTAGGAAGTTTGGCCACTGATCCTGTGACACATGAAACAGTCCCCACTTGTGGGAAAAAAATAATTATACACACACATACACACACACCTACATACATGCACACACACACGCACATGTGCACAACATACCCACATACATGCACACGCACATACGCACCCACATGCATGCACACACCCACATACATGTACCACACCCACATATAGGCATGTGCACACAGGCACACACATACCCACATACATGCACACACATACATACAAACATGCACACACACACCCACATACATGCACACACGCATCCATATATACACAATAGTATTTTTCTTTCCTCTAATTTGTATGACAGAGTATCAAATACAAAAATAACTTACTTTAATCTGTAGTCACGTTGATTTACCAAATAAAATACACAGGTCATTTCGAACATTAAATTGAGACCTACATTCCCCACCTCCCCTTGCCCACCTTACTATCCACAATCTAATATTTTATACCCGTTGAAGTGAGTGCACAGCCTCAGCCCATCAAATCAGTAATGGAAAAATGTTTAATTTACAACCAAACTGGAGGTGCAAATGTAGTAGTCATAAGAAAACAAACTTTGGAGACTTCTCCAACTGACAATTAGAAAATGATTAACTGTTCACACACGCTACAATTTTATTCTATTCCTAGATTTTTAAAAGAACATTTAAGAAAAGTTAAATTTAAAACTTAGCAAAAGCAGTTAAGAAAAGAGTACCAAAGAAAGTGAGAAACACCACAGAATGGAATACCCTTTTCCCTTGAAAATGATGTATTAGATTCTCAGGTCCTTTTTGAACATTAGCACCTTTCAATCAACAACACTATGAGAAACCAGAGAAAAATATAAAGGCCAAATATTAAATTTCAAATGGAACTAACAACCTGATTAAAGAGGTAGAGCTACCCTACTATTACTGCCATAACTACGATTAAAAAAAACCAAACCAGTTATGTCGGGTCGATTCCAACTCATAGTGGCCCTATTGGCCCGAGCAGAACTGCAGTGGTCAAGCGATCAACTGCTAACCAAAAGGTGGGCAGTTCGAACCCACCCAGGCGCTCCTTGGAAACCCTATGGAGCAGTTCTCCTCTGTCCTATAGGGTGGCTATGAGTCGGAATAGAATCAACGATAAGGTTAAAACTACAATAGTCACTGACTAAAGCTGAAGTGTCGCCAAGATGTTGAGCTTAAGTTAAATCTGATTCATAAACAAAAGTGACAACTGAAAAGAAATGCAAACTCCTTTAACCTTTGTTCCTTCTGTCAACAATGGTTATGCTTGTGCTAACAGGAAACAGTGACAAACTTCCAGAGGGCAGGAATTCATAATCTAGAACAAAAACATAATTCTATGAAAATGACAAATAGCATGCCAGAAAAAAAAAAAAAAAACAGTAATACAAGGTTAATCTTATCTGAAGGATGTTGTCAATGTGAACAAAAATCTACTTCTTTGAGGGAACTCATGCCTTCCCCCTCAGCGCCCGCCTGCCTGCCTGCCTAGCTCCACGCCTTCTAGGAAAGCTCTCTGGGCTCCAGTCATCCTGAAGGGAACCAGCCCTGGTTCTACAGCTCCCTCAAAGGCAGCCGGAGCCCCTTCTCTCCGAGTTTGTGTCACAACTTCACGGAGCTTTAAAGCTGGAATCAGTTTGCATATGATGAAACAGGCTCAGAAAACTTAAGTGACTTGCACAAGGTCACACAGCTAGTAGGAGCCACTGCTAACATGTAAACTCACTTCTTTTGACAATCAAAGGCTACTCGATCACCTCCTAAAACCAAGTTCACCTTGCAACTTTTTAAGTCATTTGCATTCTCTGTGAACTTTTTTGGAAAAGAAAGGGATAAAGTCAGTGGGAAATGCGGGATTCCTACCTGGAGCGTTAGTTAAAATGTATGTATATTTTTTTCTTTAAGAAAAATGAACTAGCATTATCTTTCTACGCTGAAGCAAGTGTGAAAATCATCTGAGGGACGGTGGTATAGTGGAGAGGCTATGTGCACAGACTCTGGATCTAGGAATCTCAGCTGTACCTCTCTATCTCAGTTCCTCATCTATACTCTGAGGATAACAACAACAGGACTGACCTCAATGAGTTACTGGGAAAAACAGATGAATTTGTATATGTCTGGCCTGTAGAACGAACGAATCCTCAAACACAGTAAGTGCTATAAACTGTTAACTATTTGTTATCAGGTAGTGATGTGGTGTATACATAAAATAAACAATGTAAGGAAGACCCAGTAATTTTTATGTTAAAAAAAAAAATTTTTGAGAGGGCCCAAAATACAAATTGTTGCAGTTTTAGAAATACTAACAAGGGGCTTTGAAACTTTAAAGAGCCATTAAAGGAAAAACAACAATGATATCAAACAACGCAAACACGCCACTGCCTGGGCCTTTGGCGTTTGCACAGTAATTCTGATCCAATTAGGAGAAAATAAGTGTACACCAGCCCCCTCCTGCCACATGATCCTCTCCTCCGTAAACAGATGGCTCTGGAATCAGGCCCTGAAGCCCTGGAGACTGAAGCATCCCGCTCACAGCACCAGGAGAAATGGGATCTTAGAAGTGTCAGAACAGGTTCTCCACAGGGAACATTCCTTCCTCACTCGTCACAATATGATCTCTTAGCAGCTGCCAGTTAGAGAAACCAGAGAGAAAGACCACCAGGAAAATCAGCCATCAGGCTGGTAGACAAGTAAAGGACATGCTCGGGGTTAGCTTATGTCCTTGAAACAGGCTAAGTACTTGTTATAGAAGAGCAGGCAGAGGCCTGGGCACTCGGGGGCTGACAGCAAGAGCCTACAGTACCTACAGTATCTACTCTGCCAAAAGGAATTAACCTACTTTGGAAGAAAATGCTCCCCTGCATAAGCTCCTTCCTCTCCCCCACTCCTTACAACCCAAGTTCACTGGGAAGAAAGAAGATAACTGACCCATTACGATCTCAGTTTACTCAACTGTAGTCAACTCCCTTTTCTATTTTTCCCAAGGCATAAATCTGGTCATGTCACCCACCAACTTAAATCTTGCTTTAATGGCCTCTTGGTCTCTTTGTGGTGAAATGCCTTTCACAATGTGACCCCAAATAAAATTCTACCTTTGTCTCAACAGTGCTTCCCCATACAACCTACATTCTGAGGCTGTCTTGCCTTCTAACCTTCATTCATGCTTTCTTTCTTCTGCTTGGAATCTCCCACCCTTCCTCTCCCCCTTCCAAACCTCTACTCCACTTATTCTTTTAGCCTAAATCACTGTCTCCTCTTTAGTGAGTCTTTTCCTTCACATTTCTTAGATTCCTTGTCTCTACTTGCTGCAGCCCTAAAAACTCACCCTAAATTCAACATCTTCATTTCTGTCTTCCTATAATGCTTTTTGATACTACTAGCATGAGCTTTTATTAAACCGTATTATAATATTTATCTCTTCCAACAGATTATAAACTTGTTTTGGGCAGATAAAAAAAGTCACTATTGTCCTTTAATCCACAGAGCCTGGAACCCTCTCTATGCTTAATAGATTTGTTTGTTATAATTTCTATAGCAATTATTCATTCCTTTTCCATAGCCTCCATCCACCTCATGGACCAAGGGGCAGGTAAGCCAACACTCTCACCCACCCCAGCACTTTAACCCAGCATCCAGGAAGAGGATGAACATTCAGACTTCAAAACGAAAAATAAACTGTCCTTTCTCAACTAGAGATTAAGAGTGCCCCTCCCCACCACACACGCACTATGGGTTTAGGACGGGAGTAAATAGAAATAATACTGGCTAAAAGTGTGGTACAGACCACAGGAGATCTAAGAGAGGTTCTCTGTGGTTTGTGGTGGTCAGGAAAGTCCTTCCAGAGCTGCTGGGGCTTAAAGAGCTGGCAGCTTTCATACAGGTACAGGGGAATGGGAGATTTGCAAGGAAAGAGAGAGAGAAGTATAATGAGGAGATATTAAAAGCAGCGAAATACAAAGTTTTTTAGGAGAATTCAAGAACTATTAGTTTTGCTCAAGGACAAAATGCTGAAGTAGTCAAGGGAGATCCAGGCTGAGAGAGCTGGGTTTGATCCTTCAACAACGCTTTCCGAAAGTGGAACCTGCACAATAGCGAGCTGCTAGTAAAAGGGAGTGAGGTGAGGATTCAGTGGTTGTTAAACATGGAAAATACTAACTAGTCTATCTCCATCCTGGAGATTAATAATATACACTACAAACAACCCATCAAGTCAGTTCCGACTTATAGGGACCCTATATAAGACAGAGTAGAATTGCTTCATAGAGCTTCCAAGGAGTGCCTGGTGGATTCAAACTGCTAACCTTTCGGTTTGCAGCCATAGCTCCTAACCACTGAGCCACCAGGGCTCCAGCAATGTACACTAGAATACTAAAACCCACTCAGAAATCCTGCAGTAAAGAGCCCCATTTACCTCTGTGCTTCTTCACATTTCCAAAACTTTTCATTTTGAGAACATAATTTAAGAAATGCTTAACTCCAGAGTATTAAAATAAGTAATATTCATATTTTTCAAAAGTATAGACCACAGAGTTGACAAAATGATGAAGACAACACAGATGAAGCTGAAGGTGGGAAATGGAGAAAGATAAAGGCGTTGAGAGATGTGAAAACCTGTGAGGAGGTAGAAAGTTCAAGTCAGAAGTGAATCAGGTTCTCCCACAAACTTTCCAGAGTTCAGTGAGATTTCTGTGAACGCCCATCAAATACATTTTCTGCAAGTTCAGATAATGATTGTGTTAATTTCCTGATTAATAAAAAAAAGAGGAATCTGTACAGAAAGAGGCACAGATGATCATAACTGATTTATAAATGAACTTTACATAAATGATCCAGTTCTTGGCTGCTAAACGAAAGGTTACCAGTTTGAACCCACCACCCACTATGGGAGAAAGATGTGGCAGTCTGCTTCCATAAAGATTACAGCCTTGCCGTCTGGGGTCTTACCGGCTAGCAAGCAGCCATCTAAGATGCATCAATTGGTCTCAACCCATCTGGTGCAAAGGAGAATGAAGAACACCAAAGACGTATGGTAAATATGAGCCCAAGAGATAGAAAGGGCCACATAAACCAGAGACTACATCAGCCGGAGACTGGAGGAACTAGATGGTACCTGGCTACCACCAATCACTGCCCTGACAGAGAACACAACAGAGAATCCCTATGGAGCAGGAGAACAGTGGGACGCAGATCTCAAATTCCCATAAAAAGACCAGGCTTAATGGTCTGAGACTAGGGGACCATTTGTTAGCCCAAGACTGAAACCATTCCTGAATCCAACTCTTCAGACAGGGATTGGACTGGACTATAAGATAGAAAATGATACTGGTGAAGGGTGAGCTTCTTGGCTCCAGTAGACACATGAGAGACTATGTGGGCAACTCCTGTCTACAGGCAAGATGAGAAGGCAGAGGCGGACAGAAGCTGGTTGAATGGACACGGGGAATACAGGGTGGAGAGGAGAAATGTGCCGTCTCATTAGGGGGAGAGCAGCTAGGAATATGGTGTGTGTAACTTTTTGTATCAGATATTGATTCGTAAACTTTCACTTAAAACACAATAAAAAAAATTTTTTTAAAAAAAGATTACATCCTTGGAAACCCTATGGGGCAGATTTTCTGTGTCCTATGGGGCTGTTATGAATTGGAATTGACTCGACAACAACGGGTTTGGTTTGGCTTAGATAATAATCCAAAATCAAAGTCACCGTGGTTTAGAACATTTTTCTTTTAAACCAGATAAGACCAGTTACTTCCTTGAGATCCTAGAATCTAGAAGTACCAGCCAATCATGGCACAGTATTAATGGAAATGCTATGAGTTCAAAGGGCAAGGAATTAACATTAGTGTTCAAAACGGGAGTGGATTTGTGATTTTCAACACTTTGGATCTCCATTTATCCAGGTTCTTCACTCTAAGCATATGGAAGCACTTTACGAATGTTGTCTCTAATCCTTACGTACAAAGCAAAAAAAAAAAAGGTTCAGGCTTGAAGATAACTGAACACTTTCAAGCGGCCATTTAGTAAACACTGTGTAACTACTTTCTAGGCTCTAGTTTTCCAAATGGCATTTCCCAGAACCTCCCATCCTTGAGATGTTAATGGATGTCGCACATAAAAAAGGATTCTATGGCCTGGTGTGGGAAATGGCTAGTGTACTAGGGTGGCTTAAAACAACAACAACAAAAAATTTATTCTCTTATAGTTCTGGAGGCTAGAAATCCAAAATCCAGACGTCAGCAGGGTCATTCTCCCGCGGAAGGCGCTAGGAGAAAATCCTCTTCTAGCTTCTGACGGCTGCTGGCCATCCTTGGCATTCCCTGGCGGTGCCTGCCATCACTCCAGTCTCTGCCTCCACATATTTCTGCCTCCACATGGCCTTCTTATACGGACACCAATCACTGGATTAGGGTCCACTCTACTCCAGTGTGACCTTAACTACTTACATCTGCAAAGACCTTATTTTCAAATAAGGTCACATTCTGAGGTTCTCTGTTATGAATTTGGTGGAGCACTATTTAATCCAGTGGATACCCTTGGTGGCATAGTGGTTAAGAGCTACGGCTGCTACCCAGAAGGTTGGCAGTTTGAATCCACCAGTTGGAAACTCTATAGGGCAGTTCTACTCTGTCCTATAGGGTGGCTATGAGTCGGAATTGACTCAATGGCAATGCATTTGTTTGTTTTTTTATCCAATCCACTGAGGAGCCCTGTTAGCACAACAGTTAAGTGCTCAACTGCTACCCAAAAGGATGGCGGTTGGAACCCACCCAGCAGCTCTCTGTGAGAAAGATTACAGCCAAGAAAGTCCCATGGGGCGGCTCTACTCTGTCACATGGGGTTGCTATGAGTCAGAAGAGGTACCATGGCATCCAATAACAACAACATTCAACTCAGTATAGTTGGGTTACTGTATATACTGACTGCAGAATTTCTCAGAGCCTTTATTGTATTTTACATTTGAAGCCTTCAAGGGATGTGGGGGCAGGGGGGAGGGAGGATGCCGTACACCATTTCCACATTTTCTCAGCCTGGGATTCCTTCTCTCATGGCTACTGTATGTGATTATGTTGCACAGATAAGCTTTTGGAAGACACAGACTACTTGTTCCCTGCAGTAGTTAATTTAGCAGGGAGGTCTGAGCCATTATGACGTTAACAAGCCAAAAGTCCTCTGTGAGGAGAGGTGTGCCTCGGTGTGGGAAAGGTAAGCCCTCCCTTGCAGTCTCAGCTGTCTCATCTCCAAAAGATGAGACCTACCGTGAGAGTGCTTTAGAAAGAAAATGCATGATCCAATGCTTGTCGGGACACTGCTTTTAGGAAGTGAGAGAGAAGACAGCTGCCTCTTCTGAAAGTTTTTGGTAGCAGCCTCTTCCGTGGCAATGACGACACTTTATCTTAAACCCTGTTTCAATGAGAACAAACCGCAACTTCTCTCCATAGCCTATTACCCCTTCATCATGTGGACCCTGTCTTCTCAGGGGCTGCTTCTCATACCAGTCCAGTCTTCCTTCTATTCTTCAAACACTCCCCAACTCATTCCCACCTCAGGACTTTGCACGTACCACCCCCTTTGTGGGCTGTTCCTACCAGATCTACCCCTCCTCAGTCAGATCTCAGCTCAAAGATCACCTCTCCAGAAGGGCCTGCCCTGGCCTCCCTTCCTCAAGTGCCCCAGGTGGCCATTCTCTACCTCAATGGTCTGTTTTATTGTCTTTACAATACTTAGCATTGTCTGACATCATCATATTAATTTTTTCATGTATTCTCTTGTCTAGCTTTTCCCTCTACAATGTAAGCTCCATGAGGACAAGATCCATGGCTGTCTTGTCCCTGTGGCTGAAAGTATGGAATCCAGGAGATCTTACTAAATAATCACTGAGTGTTATAAGTTTAGGAAAATGGCTACCTTTAGTGAGAGGGGAGGAGGAACTCAGGGAGGCAGAGAGGGATAAAGGTGCTTCTGTGGTAACATTCTAGTTCTTACCTGGACGGTAGTTACGTGTGTGTTCACTCTCTGATAATTCATCAAGCTGTAAATTTAAATTTGCATTCTCTTTTTGGGTCCTGATTTAAACTAAAATTGTTTTTGATGTATTAGGGTTTATATAATCATGAACGTAGGAATAATAATAATTGGTTCTATTTTTGAGGGCCCACAATGATCTCCATACTCCGTTAGGCATTCCTATATGTTATCGAATTCACACAAAAAACTACAAGTAGTCAGTCACCACAACCCATTTTACAGATGAAGAAACAGAGGTGCACAGAGAACATGTAGCTGGTTCATGGTCATACAGCTTGTGAGAAGAACTAGAATCTCAAACCTTTTTGTTCTAACTCTGAAATCCACATGTTCTGCTCTTCTAGAAGTGCTTGAAAGTTACTTCTAAAGTCAGGACTGGTATTCTGAGGTGTCAGTATCCTTCCCCAGACCCCTCTCCATGTAGAGGACTTCATAACTTTGCAGACTAGGAGTGGCCCAAACCATCCCCTTACACTGTATCTTCTTGGGTACTACGAACACCACAGCCAGACGAGCTTCACCTTTGTATCAAACACACCAGAAGTGGTCTAGTCTGGCAAAAACAAATGCTTGGCAGGAAAGGTAGGTGCTGCCTTCCAGGAGTCCTAGGTGCTGCAAATGGTTAAACGCTCCACTACTAACCAACAGGTTGGTGGTTCGGATGCACTCGGGCACCTGGGAAGAAAGTCCAGGTGACCTGCTTCCCAAAAGTCATAGCCTTGAAAATCCTATAGAGTGCAGTTCCATTCTGACACACGTGGTGTCACCAAGAGTCGGGGCTGACTCAGCCACCACTGTTTTGGTTTGGTTTGGGTCTTCCCCAGAGCAGCAGGGGTGAGGACGTGCCAAGGATAGTGCACTCTCACTCAGGGCTCTCTGGACTGTTCCGGGGAGGGCAGCTCCTGCTCTGATCTGACCCAGCTCTGGTGTTTTTCTTCATGTCAGTTAGTATTTCTTGGAAGACACAGCACTTCTGGTTAGGAGAGATCTGGGGAATAAGTAGTAGTAGGGAGGAAATATGTTTTGATTTTTCCCCCCAAATAATTACGTGCACTGTTGGATTAACGTCCTGTAACAACTGAAAAGGATTGGTTTCTCCAAGTAGAGGGTCACCTTGGAGTGATTAGCATGGCTGCCAAAACTTAATCCCTTTGGAAACTCCTAATGGCAGCACTGACAAGTTTCTGCAGGAAGTTTGGCAGGCAAATACTACGGGAAAGGCCCTGACTTACACCTGAGGAAACACAGATGGATACAGGACTGTGTGCTTTTCCCTCCTGACAGATTCCCCCAATTTCTCTGGGGTTTATTATAAAGGTGTCAGGCCCTATCAGAGATTTGATGGCAGCCACACATTATCAAGTAAATAAAAAGAACACTCTTTTGTCCTGCCTTTGAAGTTTTCTGAAGTTACTCTGAATAGTGTCGCCCTCTGCCAAGCTTCCTGTTTCTCGAATAATGAGATACTTTCTAATTAGTATATCACAAATAGCCCTGATCTTCATTACATGTCCTGATACACTGTCAAGCGTTTCTTTTAAAGCACAGCAGGACTACACCGATAAAGAACAACAGTGAACCTGAGAAACATCTCACAAGATGGATGAATCTGGAGGCATTATGCTGCATGAAATAAGTCAGACACAAAAGGACACGTATTGTATGAGACTACTATTACAAAAACTCAAGAAAAGCTTTACACACAGAAAACACCAATATTTATAGTTATGAGGGAGGGGAGGGATGGAGAAGGGAAATGACTCACTAGATATTAGACAACTGTTAACTTTGGTGAAAGGGAAGGCAACATGCAATATAGAGGAAGTCAGTACAACTTAACAAGGCAAAGTCATAGAAACTTCGTTGACACATCCAAACACCTTGAGGGACCAAGTTACTGGGGCTGAGGGCTGGGGACAACGATCTCGGGGGACATCTAGGGCAACTGGATTAACAGTTTTTTTTTTAAAGAAAATGTTCTACATCCTACTTTGGTAACTTCTGGGCTCTGAAAATCTTTCAAGCAGCCATCTAAGATACATATAATTGGTCCCATCATGTTCAGAGCAAAGGAAAATGAAGAAAGCCAAAGACACGAGGAAAATATTAGTCCAAAGGACTGACGGACCACCTAAACCACAGCCTCCACCAGCCTGAACCCAGAAGAACTAGATGGTGCCCGGTTACCACTACCAACCGCTCTGGCAGGGATCACAATAGAGGGTTCCGGACAGAATGCAAGAAGAATGTAGAACAAAATTCGAACACACAAAAAAGACCAGACTCACTGGAGGAACCCCTGAGACTACAGGCCCTGGACACCCTGCTAACTCAGAACTGACGCCATTCCCAAAGTCTACGTTTCAGCCAAAGATTAGACAGGTCTATAAAACAAACAATAACACATGTGAGGAATGTGCTTCTTAGTTCAGTCAAGTATATGAGACCAAACGGGCAACACCTGCCCAAAAGCAAAGATGAGAAAGCAGGAAGGGACAGGAAAGCTGGATGAATGGACACGGGCAACCCAGGTGGAAAGGGAAGGGGGGAGATTGCTGATACATTGTGGGGATTGCAATTAATGTCACAAAACAATTTGTGTATAAATTTTTGAATAAAAAATTAATTTGTGCTGTAAACTTTCACCTAAAATACAATAAAATTAAGAGGAAAAAAAGCACATCAGGCTTTTTCACACTTTATGAAAAGGAAGGAAAATTAAAGCAATGTGTCAGTTCAATTCTCCAATTTTTCTTTGTCTTCTTCTTTTTTAATCAGATTGGTAGTCTGGAGCAGTGGGAAGGTCACAGGACTGAAACCGAGTCCTAGATGTGGCTTTTGGGTGAGCCACTAATCAGCTGCATCACTTTAGGCAAACTGCTTCACCTTTGAGGGCTTCTGCCTCCTTTCAGGGAAATGAGGAGTTTGATCTTGATGTAAAGCCTCTCACGGTTAAAACACCATGATTCTATTTGTGAAGAATCATTTCATGTTTCCTCACTCAAAAACTAGAGCATGTTGTTTTCTTTGATTTTTAATTTTGCAGCTAACTAAATAAGAAGTAAATATAGGTATTCGTAAAAAGGAATGGGATTTTCAAAGGGGCACAGATATTTAATTGCAGAACTATGCATTAACTTTGAACAGCAAAATGGTATTTTGCTTCTTCCCTAAAAAGATGTGATTATATTTTTGCCTAGCTTTAAAATGCCTTGGGTGGCACAAACAGTTAACTGCCCGACTACTAGCCAAAAGGTTGTCAGTTCAAACCCACCCAGAGGCACCTCTGGAGAAAGGCCTGGCAATCTGTTTCCAAAAGGTCACGGCCTTGAAAACCCCAGGGAGCAGTTCTGTTCTGCACACACGGGATTGGCATGAGCTGGAACCTACTCGATAGCAACTAACAACAAAATATGTTAACCGTAAGTATGCACACATATCCCAATCGGCCTTTATATCAGTAAATACACTATAACAAGGAAAAGAAAGCCCTGGATACGAAAACCGTTTTCTAGCCTTTTTGAACACTAGGGGAAAAAAATCCAGTCAGTTCAACAGAGTAATTTGAATTGCTCCCGGCAGCTGGGCTTTAATATATGACTTGTAATACCAAAAATTAAACAAACAGAAATTTGTCTTGGTTTTGATCGTGAGTTCCTGGAGAGCAAGGGCCACGCAACACGGTTCATGTGCTGCACCATTTAATTTGCCTGATCCAAACTGTCTGGTGGATTGTACAGGGTCTCCACGCTCTGGATCTGCAAATTCTTTCTTGCCACAGCCACACCAACACCACAACCTGTCTCCCACCTTCAGCTCTGCCCAGTGTGCTCAGTCTTGGCAAAGTTCTGGACCTGGCTTCTCCCTGGTATCTCTGCCAAAAAGGCCTCCCCTATGGCCCTGCGGATCCTGCTGCCCAGGCCAGGACTAATCACCACCAACTAAACTTGGTAAATGCTCCTAGCACAAGACCAGCTCAAATGTCACCTGGATGGAGCCCTTTCTAGCTCCAGAGCGCTGGGATCCTGCCTTGACTAAGTGGCCATATTGTATTCGTATTGCACTGTGGAAGGAGCTGGAGTTCAGAGGTGCCTTAGTCACACCTGGAGTCCCAGGGAGGAAGCAGCACTGCCAACAACATGGATGCAAACAGGGGCAGTGTGGCTTTCCAGAAACTAGGGAGGGAACACTTCACTACAGAACAGGGGATCAGCAAGGACTGGTGTGGCTGAGAGCTGAAGAGACAGGACCCACGGAAAGTTCATTAATTACAAGGCAGCTAGCCGATGATTCAGGGGAGTGGGAGGGACAAAGGCATGTAGGTAGGGGTAAAAGGAAGGAAAATAAAATAAATGAAAGCAGAACAGTCTTTTAAGTTGTATGGTGAGGAGGTAAAATAACGTAGCTGGAGGAGAAGCTGAGTCAGAGCAGAGCTTCTTCAAAATCAGCCAGCAGGCCTGCGCAGGTTGGTTTGCAGGAGGCAGAGAGTCTGGGATTCAGCAGAACAGGTGAGCTCGGGTGGGACCCAGCAGGAGAATTCCCCTTCGGAAAGCAAAGGCAGGCATCTTCGATCTCCTGTCCCCTAAACCCTGCAGCACTCCGGCCTACACCGCACAAGTTAGCTCTAATTACACACTCGCCTCACTCACCGCTGCTTCCTGTGTCCTCTCTTCTCACTTAGATGACAAAGACCAAACCTTCGCGACTGCATAGCAAATTCTCAATGAGATTTGGTAACTGACTGTTCCAATCCCATAGGATACGTGCCGAAGAGAGTAAAGCTATAGACATTATTGTAAGTGAAAAAAAAAAAAACTATTTTTAAAGTAGCACCTCGACATCTTCCTTCCCTTTTCCCTAAACCAAACACCCCGTTATACTTGGGCAAGAAAGTAATCACACCCCAGGACCCGCGCAGACTAACTGCAAAGATGTTCACAAGGACCACCCTGCCATTAGCCGCCAGTCAGCTGAGGACAGGTGGGTAGGAAAAGGACTGCTCTGGATGAGGCTCCCATGGGAGGTCCCCGGGCTGCCCTTTAGTCTGGACAGAGACTGATCTCTGACTGGCCTGCTCGGGGTCCCAGAGTCACACTCAGCATGTTTCTGGGAGCGGCGCATCCTGCGGGACTCTCAGGAAGGCCTTGCTAGGCCAGGAATGAAACCGAGGCAGAAGCTGAGTCGGGCAGGCCTGGTGAGGCATTGCTACTTCAGCGAGCAGCTGCAGCCAGAAGATTCACAGAGTTTGTTACAGGCTGAAGATTTCTGTCAAACTGGAACCCCCAGGCAGTTAGAATGCCAAGTATCACTGTAAAAAGAAGGCAGGATGGAGGCGAAGGGCCGCATTGGCCCTCCACTCACCCACTTCCAGACAGACCATTAACACTCCTCAACATGCAATTCCAACCATACCTTCCGATTGCTGTCTTGCTTGTTCACGTGTATTTTGCAATAGGAGAAATCAAAAGTACCCATTTAGTACTTTTTTCTTGAACTTCAAGACACTTACATACAAAGTATACTGGGAGTATATTCATAATGATCTTTATGACAGATTTTTCCATCGCGAGATCTTTTCAAAATGTATCATAAACAACCATTAGTTTATCTTCAGTAACGAGCCTGATTTCCAAGGTAGTCCTGCCATAAGTTATACTTTCCAGCAAGGAAAAGTGAACATGTAGAAATTACATGAATGTTTTCAGGGCACCAGGGTCCATTTAACGCACTGAAGCAATAATTTCTCAAACAGGACCCAAGTGTCCGAAACGCCGCACGGTCCCTTTCTTACCTGCTTAATTTACTCCCACAAGACCAGCTCATGAACTAAAGGGATCTGCCTCAGCAGTGAAAGAAATGGAACGGGCCGCACCAACGTCAGAGCTCCCACAGTGGAAGAGACCCCAACACATGCTCAAACTGGACAGTCAACAGTGGACGTAGGTAGTTTTCAGAGTTAAACACTTAAACCAACGTGTGTGATTCAACTTACTAACAGTGTTTAATGGGGATGGGAATTATTTCTGTTATTTCCACCCTTCCTCATTTTAATTTGACCAAATACTCTGTAGTGGATTATTCTGTGTATTTCAGATTACCAAAAAAAAAAAAAAATTAGGCTGAAGAGTTTCTTGCTCAACATTAAGATTTGGGGGCTTGCAAGGAGAGAAGAAATCTACCCATGGAATATTTCATATTCAGGAGACTAGCTTAAGCATCAGAATCTACGATTTTAATGGTGCCAAACTAGTAAAGAACTGCCAAGTATTATACTAAATTCATATGCACATCGAAAAAATACTCCCTCTTTATAAACAATCTTCCACATGTCTTGGAAAGAAAAGCACTGACAATTAATTGGCTAACTTCTGCAATCTGCCATTAATTGCTATTTTCAAGTTAAAATTATTCCATTAAATTTCATTTTCAGTGTTCTGTATCAAGCCCAGTTATAAGAAAGCTTCTATTTCTCAACTTGTCAAATAATTTACCTAATGATCATTTACATAGAATTTAATCCCGTTTTTATGTAAACAGTTTAGATATGGGCCTCTCATTCATTATTGGTTATTTAAAAACATACATTCACTTTTTATAAAAAAGAATATTCTGTCCCTCCCCTCCTGAATTAAGTTAATCTAGTTTTTCAAGGGCCCAAGTTTATAAATTCAGGTCTAAGATCTCTAAACAAGTCTAAGTCTTGATTAAAACACACACACACTCAATCTTTGTATTTTGTCTCTATATACAGATCTCAACTGTAGGGAATCCAGCTATTGGTCCAAGTCATAATATCAAATAATCAAACACAAGACCAAAAAAAGTCATCTAATGACATTTAATGTGGGCTCATCAGAAAGTAGCTACGCCTGGGTAATAAACAGAAAAGTCCAAGCTAAGTGACCTATGACAGCGATGAACCAATTCATTATCCAAAACACTTAGATGTGTGTCATGATGACTTTTCCTCAAGTTTCTGGAAAGAACACAAAAACACATTGTACATGAACAATGAGAAACCAAAAAGCAATTCATAAATAATTCTACATCTACAGAGAAATCACGAAAGGATGAAAGCCTGGTAAGATTTATAACAATAGCATGTCTCACACAAGCCACACGAATCACTTCCGGTCTTTCAGATTTCTGGCAAATGAACTACTAATTGACACCGTTGCCAGAAAAAAATTAATTGTCAGATTTTATAAAGTATTGTATTTAAAAATTCAGGCCCATTTCTGAGTCTCTCCCGTTTGACAACAGAGCCCGGAGTTCCATGTACTTACACTCCAGCCTGGGTCTTGGGTTTCCGGTTGCTGCCAGGGGTCTGTAAAATGTACAGCTGGTAGCCATCAGTGCCTGACTTCCAATCCTGACGACTGCTGCTTTTATTCTCCTGATTTCCTTCGGTGCCAAAGATGTCCTTACATTTCAGAGTTAACCGCATGATAAGTGAAGCTGCTGTCAACATTTTATCACATTCAGCATTTCAGGTTTCCTGATAGCTAACTCAAACATTAAAGATAGCTATGCTCTGTATATTTTTCAACCCTCTTTTTTCTTTTTCCCTCCCTGGAAAGGTACTGGACTCTCCTTCAGCAACACAGACATTTAAAGTTGTACTTTTCCAGACTGCATTAAAATGAATATTAATGCAATTCATTTCTACCTGCAGACATTTTTTCCCTTCCTGGGTGGCTCTGGCAGTGTTAATTCTCCCACACTCTCCTGCAGTGGTGAACGGCTTGTCTGGGCAAGTAAGATAACACTCAGGCAGGAGATTAAAACCCACACTGAAGTCATTAAGTACCTACAGGGCTGGGCCCTGAATCCACTCAGCACAGCCTGCAAACAACCGTCACCTTGACCTGACGCAACTGGAAAGGCCTAACCAAGACCAGGGCTGGGTTAAGGCATGTGAGGGCCCTAAACACTGATAATCTGTGGTGGCCCTGACTCTGCTCACTCACGCATTCAAACGGGATATGTGAGCTAGACATACACGTGTATATATGTGTGTGTGTGTCTTAGCTCTCCATGATGTAACTTCTTTCTTAATGTGACTATAATATTGGCGATTGAACACAAAAGTGGTGTATGCCATTTAGCGGAATGAAATGAACTGGATTATGAAATTTGTAGTGGATCCAGGGTACTAAGATTTTTACCATACACCACATTTTCAACAAAAATATTATTCCACATATTCTGCAACAAAGAAAATGAGTCAGTGAACTTAGTTGTTTCAACAAGCAATGTAAAATTCTGTTGATCTCCCACAATGAAAAATTGACTTTCACCAAACTTTAAACGGCTCATATTTCAATTTTGATGCTTGTTTCATAATAAATGCTATAATTATAAATGAACAAATAAAAAAAAGTCATAAAAGAAAATTTAATGATCAGAAAACAAATATTACAACAAACTAACTTTACCCATAACTGGTTGTTTACCAGAACATGCACAAGAGCACACCCTTGTGTTTGTATCACGGTAAAGAGCGTTGCTGGCCCTCCTGGCTGGAGTTGATGAGTTGGCAGATATGGATGTAAAAGATGGTTCTCTCAAAACTGATCAGCAACCTGTTATCTATTAACACAATCTATCCTTGCCCAGTAACTGCTCATGTTGGATCCAGTTGAGTATTGGGTGAATATAGCAAGAGTTAGACTTCACAGCCAACCCCCACCTCTTGTTTATTAGAAAGAAATAGTATGCATCCAAGAGACCCGCCAAGATAAGGAGTTTCAATTACAAAAGAGGGGACCATAGGAGACAGATGTCAACAAAGGTGTTGAAGCCGTAAGGCCTCATAGCTTAAACAACCTTGTGCGTGGGTGCCCTTGGAACCCTGAGTGAAGTTTATTTTCAGCAGGCACTTTCTCACACACTAGAGCTGGTATCAGTTTCATATAGTGCCCTGCCAGTTTCCTTCCACTAAGGTGCTCGCTTTTTCTTGTGTCCTGTCTGCTTGGCATCGGGGTCTTTGCTTTGGGCAACTGGTGCCCCTGTTTTGTTGATGCCCTAAGCATGTGATTACCTTGCTTATTGGATAATCCATCCCTGACTAAGACAATCTCATTTTGACATTTCCGGAATCTTAAACCACCTGTATTTTATATAACAAAACAGTACCTCAACTTAGATGCTTAAACAATGAGGAAATGCCTTTCTTTTATTTAGCTTCACCTTGAATTATGTGAACTATAAACCACTATGAAATCTAGAACTATAATAAGCTTAAGTCCTATCTTGCCCAGAATAGTTCCAGTGGGTAATTTTTCCCAATACTACCTTTCGCTTTCAAAAATGTCCTGCTTATATCAATAAATTATTTAGTTACCTTAACTATAGCTTTGACCTCAGTCCTGAAAAGTTCTTCCTTGCATTTGCCATGCGTGTTTGAAAAAATAGTTGATGCCCATACTCAAAACTCACAGGTTCAAATAACAACAGCCATTTGGATGTTAAAGACATACAGCTTTCTTCTATGTATTACTTACACTTAGGCACTCTTGCATTAACCTATAAAACCATTTATTTTGCTTTCTTTTTAATTTTTTCTTTTTCTTGATTAATGTAAATCTTAAATTTCCACGTTGAACTTAATACAGGTAAAAAAAAAAATCTTTAGTGGCTTAAAGGAATGCTCCTTCCAAGGTACAGAGTGTGGTCACATTGTTCAACCTGGAATAATGGTGATGTGGGTCCGATCAGACTGGTCTTCCTCACTCCTGTGTGCTGTTGCCATTTTTGAAAGAAATCTTACATAAGAATACTGATGGAATACCCATAAGTAACAATTACTGTAGATGGAAATTATAAAACATAGTAAGCATGAATCCTTGTCTTGAGGATGGGGGAGATGGTATTCTCTGAGTGAACTTTTATTTCCAGCAGGCACATTCTCACACACTAGAGCTCATGTTGGATCCAGTTGGGTCTATGTCTATGTATACACATACGTATTTATATACACGTACATATGTATACTCGTATATGTCTGTGTGTATATACACACTCACAGACACACACTTATCCATAAAGAATCTAAATAAACTTTGTAGGCATAAGAAAATATAGATATTGGGTATCATTGCAAGACGTTGTTGTTGTTGTTCGGGGCTGTCAAATTGATTTCATCTCCCGGTAACCCCATGTGACAGAGTTGAACTGACCCCACACGGTTTTCTAGACTGTAATCTTTACAGGGAGCAGAACGCCAGGTCTTTTTCCCGTGGAACCACCAGGTGGGTTCAAACTGCCAACCTTTTGGTCAGCAGCCAAATGCTTAACAGTTGTGCCACCAGGGTTCCTTTTGAAAACATTAGGGAAGAAGAATCCACCAGAATGCTGAGGAACCAGGAAAAAAGGAAATAATGGAGAAATAAAATGAAGAGGGAACAAATGTTAACTATTTGTGAGAACCACTTATCCTTCATGGTGCCCAGGAGCAGAAACAGCCTGTTGAGCTCCTCCTCCCCACCGGCTCCCCATCCAGTCACATCCGTCGTTATCTTGAACATACCTTCCTCAGTGCCCACTCCCCATCCAGTCACATCCATCGTTACCTTGATGAAGATACCTTCCTATTCAGTGCCCGCTCCCCATCCAGTCACATCCATCGTTACCTTGATGAAGATACCTTCCTCAGTGCCCGCTCCCCATCCAGTCACATCCATCGTTACCTTGATGAAGATACCTTCTTATTCAGTGCCCGCTCCCCATCCAGTCACATCCATCGTTACCTCAATGAAGATACCTTCCTCAGTGCCCGCTCCCCATCCAGTCACATCCATCAGGTTACCTTGATGAAGATACCTTCCTCAGTGCCCGCTCCCCATCCAGTCACATCCATCAGGTTACCTCGATGAAGATACCTTCCTCAGTTCCTGCTCCCCATCCAGTCACATCATCAGGTTACCTTGATGAAGATACCTTCCTCAGTTCCTGCTCCCCATCCAGTCACATCCATCGTTACCTTGATGAAGATACCTTCCTCAGTGCCTGCTCCCCATCCAGTCACATCCATCAGGTTACTTTGATGAAGATAACTCCCATATGTACTTCTAGCTGTATGACCCACTCTCTGTCTCAGTCAATGCTAACATCTCTACCTAGATTTCCTATGTATGGGTCAAACTCAAGATATTTTAGCTTCAAAAACTATTGCTGCTTCTATATTACATATTTTTGTTAATGGCAGCCACCTAGGCTCCAATGCCAACATTGTCTTCCTCTTGCCAACTCCTGCAAATGTTACCTCCATTATATTTCTTGTACCCATCCTCTAGGGAGCTGCATCCCAACACATCCCTTCTTCTCCCTCCCCAGCAGGGACCCCCGATCCCCATCTGTAGCAGGCGAGACCTCATCTTCAGTTTCCAGGACCAACCCCACCTTGAGGCAGGAGGCCTTTAGTCTTAGCCAGCTCCACATTGGGGTCTGGCATCAAGTAGCACTGGTTGCTGGTCCGTTCCTAAAGTGCCAGTTTTAATCGAAGTGCTCCTAGCTCCCTATTCCAATCCTGTCTCCAACTCTCAAATAACAGGGCTTCAGCTGTAAGCCTTGTTCCCAAGCTCCTATTTTGGTAACTATCCAGTAAATCAGGCTCCTCCTGGGTCTGGGACTCTTGCCAATTTGCCAACTTGGTCCTGAGAAGCCCTTCCCCCGTATCCAGTTCATGCTTGGAATCTGCTAGTCCTTACTACTACGCCGTGTTCAGACCCGTGGTTGACTAGTTGTCTAGGGGCCTGGGGCGTATCCTGCCTGTCAGAAACCAACTACTTGCCAGCTCTAACTGTGACACAAACCCCACCAGGAAAAATCATAACCAGAAACCAGGCACTCAGCACAGTTCCACTTGCTCCATCTGGGCCTAACATGAGCTCTGCTTGCTGCTCCAGCTTCGGACACGCCACAGGCATTGGGCTACCTGGCTCTGAGCTGTCACTTCAGGTTTTTCCCTTGTCACACGACTGTTTCAGTTTGCACTCGGCTGGTGAAAGAAAGGTTGACAGTTCAAACTCACCAAGCAGCACTGCAGAAGAAAAGGCCTGGTGAACTGTTTCCATAAAAATCAGAGCCAAGAAAACTCTATGGGGCAGTTCTACTCTGTAATACATAGGGTTATCGTGAGTCAGAATCAACTTAATGGCACAAGACAACAAAAACACAACTGTTTGGACCTTTTGTATTCTGATCTCCATTTCTAACCCTCACTACCCCAATAAAAAGGTCAGCTTGCTTCATCTCTGGCATGTTTCAGGACCTTCCACTTTTATCAGCCATCCCTCCTAGTTTCTTGACCTATTTATGGGAATAAGAAGTTTTATGAGGGAGATTTTCTTTTCCAACTTAAAAAATCATCATGTAAAGGTCTTTTGTCAATTCTCTGCCTTGAATGCAGAGGAAATATCTGGAGCTCCAGCAGCTATTTTGAGGTCAAGAGGCAACAACTGAGGATGTGGGACCAATAGTCTAAAGACAGTGAAACAGAAAGATAGTTAGGGCCTGAGCTCTTGATAGCATTATTGGGCTACTGCTCTAGCCCTTGCCTGCCCATCCCAGGTTTTCTGTTGTATGAGTCAAATACATTCTTATGTGTTTTGCCAGTATGAGTCAAGTTTTCTGTTATAGGCAACCAAACACTGCCCCACTAATAGGACAGACACCTGAACTGCATAGCTTTCTGGAAAGGTTGTATTGTCTTTTGGTGCCTGACACTTCCTATTCCCTTCTTCTCATCCAATCTCTCTCATCTCCAATTTACTTTATACCAAAGCTGGCAAGGCAGGATTTTCACCCAGCCCACACATATGCCCTCCTTTATGCAGGAAGCACTTTTAAGCACATGAGCACAAGAGAGTGGTAAGCAGGCAGCAGGATGAGAGGTTGCATTCCAAGTCACTCACTGCTGATGTCCTCTGGCGGAGGGGCCTCTCTTTGTCCCACATTCTTTCCACTTCCCTTGTTTGTTACCTGCTTGGCCTTCACATGATTTGAGTTTGTAACTCTGGTGTTTAAAAACTGCTGCCACTTTTGCTTAGAAACATCAAATGGTTTGCCATTTCCTAGAAAATAAATTTCAGACTCCATGGCCTGGCATGAAAGACCTAGAAGATATGTCTCTTTCCATCTTTTTGGCCTCGACCCTGACAATTCCCTGTGGCATATTCTACATTCTAGATACAATGAGCCGTCCAATGTTCCTGTCTGCATTTTCCCCACGCCTGTATCTCACCTGGTCTTTGACTATGCTCTTCCAGCTCTGGACAGAATGACCTTCCCCAGGTCTGAAAGGGCAAGGTCCACGCAGACCTAGTCCAGTGATGCTTATTTATCTAGCCCCCACCCCGAAGCCATCTCTCCCTCTCCCGGACTCCTGTATCCCTTGAGCTGCATTTCTCTGGTTGCACCTACTGCTGTCTACCTGTATTTAGCTATGGAGGACATTTCTTAGCTCTCCTTTTAGACTATCGGAGAGTTGTCCCCATGGCTTAGAAAGGTCACCTGACAGGGAATCTGAGGAAGTGCATTAGCGAGAAGCTTGGGCAGATTATTCTGCCTTCTAAGTTTCAGTTTCATCATAAAGTGGAACCAATATCGACTTCATGAGGTTCTTGTGCAAATTTAATGATTTCATTTGCAATCTGTATAAAAAAAAAATTTATTTTTATTTTTTTAATTTTTTAAAATCTGTATAAAAAAATATAGCACTGTACAAATATGAAGTAGCATTTTATCCTTGGGGTCAGGGTGCATGTTTTAGTCTCATGTCTAACAAAATGCTCAGCATGTGACAGGTGAAGTGCTCGATACATTTTTGTGGAATGAACAAACATGCTCACTCTTTGCTGAGATTAAGCAGAATAATTTCAAGCAATTTACAGCCTTTTTGAAATTAATAATCTTAGCATTCTAGCCACAGTCTCTAGGATGCAGTTAAATGACTCACCTTGACTTTTAATACAATTGATGGCTTATTTTACTATTAAAATGACTTTTTGTTAGCCCTCAAGATAAAAATTCTCTGAACTCAGGGCTACTTTACATAATTCAATAATCAAATATTACCAAACAAATGTGAAAGAAGGAAAGGTGACTGTGGCAGGTACAGTAGAACTACACCTAATTTTTCATTAAATATTTTTAATATAAACAAGATTATTTAAGAGGATAAAACTGCTGATTTTATAGTAATATAAGGTAATTGCTCATCTTGGCTTCACTAATCTATGATGTCGGGCAACTTGAAGAAATGAGTTCCCAGGTTGCTTTTTGAGCAAATCATTTGTTACTTTCCGGAAGACATTTCTCAATGCCAGGGTAGTCATTGGGACCAAGCCAACTCTCTAACCCAGTGCCATCCTAATAATCAATTGTGATGGGGTCTCTTTTTCAGAGATTTATATCACAGAATACCAACAAATATAAATTCACCAGCTGAATAATGATTTTGTTAAAAAAAATATTGTTAAACTGCTTTTAGACTAGAAGTTGGAACTGGGAATGAGAACACGAGTATAGATGAGACAGAAGAAGTAAATATGACCTCGTCATAACTATGCGCCTAAAAATGAAATAGGGTTTATACATAAAGAAGCTAAGCCATAAAAACACCCAGTACTGAACTATGTACCTACACTATATAAAACAGCGTTCCTACACAAAGAAGCTAAGCGGTAAAAACACCCAGTACTGAACTATGTACCTACGCTATATAAAACAGGGTTCCTACACAAAGAAGCTAAGCGGTAAAAACACCAAGTACTGAACTATGTACCTACACTATATAAAACAGGGTTCCAACATAAAGAAGCTAAGCGGTAAAAACACCCAGTACTGAACTATGCACCTACACTATATAAAACAGGGTTCCTACACAAAGAAGCTAAGCGGTAAAAACACCAAGTACTGAACTATGTACCTACACTATGTAAAACAGGTTCCTACACAAAGAAGCTAAGCGGTAAAAACACCCAGTACTGAACTATGTACCTACGCTATATAAAACAGCGTTCCTACATAAAGAAGCTAAGCGGTAAAAACACCCAGTACTGAACTATGCACCTACACTATATAAAACAGGGTTCCTACACAAAGAAGCTAAGCAGTAAAAACACCCAGTACTGAACTATGTACCTACGCTATATAAAACAGGGTTCCTACACAAAGAAGCTAAGAGGTGAAAACACCCAGTACTGAACTATGTACCTACACTATATAAAACAGGGTTCCTACACAAAGAAGCTAAGCAGTAAAAACACCCAGTACTGAACTATGCACCTACACTATATAAAACAGGGTTCCTACACAAAGAAGCTAAGAGGTGAAAACACCAAGTACTGAACTATGTACCTACACTATATAAAACAGGGTTCCTACACAAAGAAGCTAAGCAGTAAAAACACCCAGTACTGAACTATGCACCTACACTATATAAAACAGGGTTCCTACACAAAGAAGCTAAGCAGTAAAAACACCCAGTACTGAACTATGTACCTACACTATATAAAACAGGGTTCCTACACAAAGAAGCTAAGCGGTAAAAACACCCAGTACTGAACTATGTACCTACACTATGTAAAACAGGGTTCCTACACAAAGACGCTAAGCAGAAAAAACACCCAGTACTGAACTACGCACCTAGAAGTACAACAATTAGACAGTCACTGGCATAAGAAGATGAGAATGAGAAATGAGTGGATTGTGGAATTATGGACAAGACTTTGTTTCATTTTGAAATTTTCTCTCATGTTATTACCCTTATAATAACTAAAACTCAAGAGAGAAAAAAATCCAGATTTTTATTTTTGCTAAAACTAGAAAAAAAAGACAAAAACAAAGAAATGTTGATGCACTCAGATTAGTGCATTCTGTCTCCAATTCTGAAAACAAAGAACATGAGTATATTTGTAGGGGACCTTTGAGAAAACTACTTCTCTTCTGCTAATGTTATAAACAGTTCTCACAGTTTATTTTCATTGTTGTTCTCTAAATTGTCTCTAAAATTTAAGAAGTGTGAAAATAACTGACAAACCATGTTCTGTATTTTTTAATTTGGAATAGAAAAATGTCTTAGCACTAACTTTGGAAACAAAAATTCCTGGGTTTGAAGTAAAACTCCAATTTAAACACTATGTGATTTTCTAAAAAAAAAATTGATGATTTTCTATTTAAGGAAAGGTGTATAAATTATTTTTTAAATAAACCTCTTTAAGTAGGATTTGCTTTATAAATAAGAAATAAACATGTATATTGATTCATTTAATTATATGTAAATGATTAAAAATATTTAATTGACTTTCAGTAAACAGTCCTAAAAAGACACTCACTAAACTGACTGCCAACTGTTATGGATTGAATTGTGTACCCAAAAAAGATTATGTTTAAATCCTTACCCCAGGTACTTGTGAATGTGACCTTGTTTGGAAATAGGGTCTCTGAGATCACACTGGAGTAGGGTGGAGCCTTATCCAACACGAGCGGTATCCTTATAAAAGAGAAGAGACACAGACGAAGGTGGACCTGTGACAAGGAAGGCAGACAGGAGTGATGAATCTACAACAAGGAATGCCAAAGAAGAAGCTAAAGGAGAGACACATAATAGGTTCTCCCTCAGAGCCCTCAAATGGGATCAATGTGGCTGACACCCTGATTTCAGACTTCTAGCCTCCAAAACTGCGAGACAATAAATTTCTGTTGTTTCAAGTCACCCAATTTGTGGTGCTTGTTACAGCAGTCCTAGAAAGCTAATGAAGTCCCTGATGGTGCAACTGGTTAACATGCTCAGCTGCTAACCAAAAGGCTGAAGGTTCAAGTCCACCAGAGGTACCTTGGAAGAAAAGCCTGGTGATCTACCTCTGAAAAATCAGCCATTGAAAACCCTGTGGAGCACAGCTCTACTCTGACACACATGAAGTTTCTATGAATCGGAGTTGACTCAAGGCAACTGGTTTTAGGGGAAGAACAGGCAACTGGAAAAGGAAGCTATTACACAAATTCACATCTTTCCTCTCATTCGCTTTCACGCTTCTGCTCTCTTGCTATCCTCAACAAATCAGAAAAGTAATTCTATTTTAAACATTGGACCACAACTCTAAAACCAGCTGCTATCCCATTAACGGTCTGCACCGTCCAGCGGCTCTAACCACAGCATCAATGCCCTACAATATTTCTAGGTGTCATTCAATGTCCACTGACTTCAGGCATAGCCTTTACTCTAATAGCTAAACATTTCAAAAAATGGCTAAAGTGTTTGCAAATACATTTTTAAAAATCTGAAAGCCACCGAAGGTCTTCCAAGTCTATGCATTACATGCTTCCACGTCACTGACTGGCAACCTTGGTGGTGTAGTGGTAAAGAGTTAAGGCTGCTAACCAAAAGGTTAGCAGTTCGAGTCCACCAGGCACTCCTTGGAAACCCTACAGGGCAGTTCTACTCTGTCCTATAGGGTTGCTATGAGTCGGAATTGACTCGACAGCAACAGGTTGGGTTTTTGGTTTTGGTTTATGTCACTGATGTTTATACATCTGGCCATCACGTTGATTTTCGCCATTGGCTGCCAAATTCTATTTACTTTCTACATGAAATGAGACATTTATATCTAATACTTCTGAAAGAATTCTCCTTGAATATTGAAAGAGAGAAAATTCTATAATGCTGCTAAATATCAATGGGTACTGATATGTTGAGATTCTTTTTTTAATCTATTTTTTTTTCCTTAAAATCTTTACCTTCCCCAAATTGTACATTCTTGAAAATCCACCTAGACTTCATTCAAATGAGCTGCTTATGCTTTTTTGAACTGTTACACGGTGGAATTATTACACAGTAATGTAAGTTCCACGAGGGCAGGAGCTTTTCTCAATAGTGTTCCCTCCCTGTTTTGTCTCCAGCTTACAGTGTAGTGCAACACACACAGTCAGCACTCAATAAATGTTCGCTACATATTTGTTGAATTTGTAGAATTGAATCTCAAAAAGATTCAATTTAATAGTCAAAGAATTGCAACTAGAAATTTTATCAATTTTGCTGTCAACAACAACACAAAGTATTTTTCATGTTTGCCTTCTAAAGTTGAATCCCCTTACTCTCTAAGGTTCCTTACAGGGCCAAACAGATTATCGCTGTAACGAGTGTGGGCAAAGCTCAATAGCTGACATACAGAGGTCACTTCAAACGTAACTCTTTCAGGTAGTGAAATCCATCTAGGAGAATGTCACTTAACACACCCTGTTGTTGTGTTGTTAGGCGCTGTCAAGTGGGCTCTGACTCATAGCAACACTCTGTACAACGGAACAAAACACTGCCCAGTCCTGCGCCATCCTCACATGTGTTAACGACACCCTGTTCACTTGTAGGAGAGGGGCCTCTCCAAGGGGTGAGCAATAGCTCTCTCAGCATGGACAGAAAAGGACTCAGTACTTCTGAGTCTTTAAGAACCTTCCTACTTATAACTAGGAGTACTCCAGCACTCACACCGTCACTGAGGTCACCGTATTCCATAAACACCAGGGCATCTCTCATGCCTTTCTCCTTCCACTCATTCTTCACAACTCCCTTTTCTAAGCATTCCTAAGGCATTTGTTTAGAGTTGCTGAAGTCTTCAAATGGCTCAAGAAAATACTATCACCTGGATATAACTGGCACTCTGCCCATGACCCTAGTGACCATGGAGGCAATGTACCTTCCTTTCCTTTACGTTACTCTCAAGGGTTGATCTGTATGTCAGAAAAAACAGCTCAGGTCTCTTTGTTTGGAGTACTATCTAAATGAAATGTGTGAGGAGATCTAACGTAGTATTAGTGAGAGATAAAGTCTCTCCTGGAGACCCCATCCTTTCGCATCACCGCTCTGGTGTAGCCTCACTGCCGCCCTGCCCTGCACCCCCTGAGGGACCTCCTCCCCTGAAGCAGAGCTGAACTCCTTCCTTACTGTCAAACTTTTCCTCATGCTGCTCCTCCATCCTGGAAGGTGTCTGCCTCCTTCTACCCACACCTTGGAGTCCCTGGGTGGTGCAAACAGTTAATAAGCTCGACTACTAACCAAAAGGTTGGAAGTTTGAGATGAAAGAAAGAAGGTGACTTGGAAGAAAGGCCTGGCAATCTACTTCTGAAAAAAGTCACCCACTGAAAACCCTATGGAACACAGTTCTGACAAACAAAGGGGCGCCATGAGTTGATGTCAACTTGACAACAACTGGTGGTGGTGGACCCACACTTGACCCATCATCAAGTCTTTGCCAATCTCTGGGGAGATGTTCCAGTCGCAATCATCTTTTCCTCTTTTGAACTCCCATAAAACTTACCAAGTGGGCTTCATATATTCCACCTGGCAGGGCAGTGCGGGGCGGGGGGGTGAGAGTCAGAGCAAGGCAATAAGCACTCCAGCTCCCTGACCAAAATATTTCACCAAAACATTTCCCTGCTTATTTGTGTTATATATTAGGCTCCAGGTGGGTTTTAACTAGAAGAAACAGTTCTGCCACCAGAAAATAAAATTTCAGAAACCATTAGAGTGCTAATTTTGATAAATAACTGGTTATGGGTTATTTCATGTTTCAGTCCCATCTTGCAAACTAAATCAGAAGGCTTCTTCACAGCAGAATGTATCTTATATTTAGCAGATATCCCCCCTTGGTATGTAGCATGGTATTATGCACGTGGCAGGCGCTCTACCAAACATAGCTGAGTAAATAAATTTCAATGTACAAATTGTTTTTGTTGTTGTTGTTGTTGGGTACCATAAAGTCGGTTCCAACTCATAGTGACCCTGTGTACAACAGAAGGAAACACTGCCCAGTCCTTCACCATTCTCACAATCATTGCTATGTTTGAGCCCACTGTTGCAATGTTATGGATTTACCTTCAGAAAGATTTTACTTGAGTGAGATAATGATATTGTTTGATAATTTCCACATTCCATTAGATCACCTTTCTTTGGAGTAGGCACATATATGGATCTCTTCCAGTCAGTTGACCAGGAAGCTATCGTCCAAATTTCTTGGCATAGATAGTAAGCGCTTCCAGCACCACATCTGTTTGTTGAAACGTCTCAACTGGTATTTCATCAGTTCCTGGAGACTTGTTTCCTGCAAATGCCTTCACTGCAGCTTGAACTTTTCTTCCTTCAATACCATTGGTTCTTGATCATATGCTACCCCCTGAAATGGTTGAACGTTGACCAATTCTTTTTGGTACAGGAACTCCATGTATTCCTTCCATCTTCTTTTGATGCTTCCTGTGTCATCCAATATTTTGCCCACAGAATCCTTCAAAATTGCAACTCAAGGCTTGAATTTTTTCTTCAGTTCTTTCAGGTTTAGAAATGCTGACTGTGTTCTTCCCTTTTGGTTTCCTAACTCCAGGTCTTTGTGGATTTCATTATGATATTTTACTTTGTCTTCTTGAGCTGCCCTTTGAAATTTTCTGTTCAGCTCTTTTTCTTCATCATTTCTTCTTTTCACTTTAGCTACTTTACATTCAAGAGCAAGTTTCAGGGTCTCTTCTGACATCCATTTTGGTCTTTTCTTTCTTTCCTGTCTTTTTAATGACCTTTTGCTTTCTTTGTGTATGATGTGCTTGATGTCATCCCACAACTCATCCGGACTTCGACCATTAGTTCAATGTGTCAAATCTATTCTTGAGACGGTCTCAAAATTCAGGTGGGATATACTCAAGATTGTACTTTGGCTCTCGTGGACTTGTTTTAATTTTCTTCAGCTTCAACTTGAACTTGCATATGAGCAATTGATGATCTGTTCCACAACTGACTTCTGGCTTTGTTCTGACTGATGATATTGAGCTTCTCCATCATCTCTTTCCACAGATGCAGTCAATTTGATTCCTGTATATTCCATCTGGTGAGGTCCATGTGTATAGTCACCACTAATGTTGTTGAAAAAAAGTGTTTCCAGTAAAGAAGTCATTGGTCTTGAAAAATTCTATCATTGATCTCTGGCGTCATTTTCTATCAAGGCCATATTTTCCAACTACTGATCCTTCTTCTTTGTTTCCAATTTTCACATTCCAGTCACTATTTTGATTGCATGTTTGATCAATTTCAGACTGCAGAAGTTGGTAAAAATCTTCAAATTCTTCATCTTTAGCATTAGTGGTTAATGCGTAAATCTGAGTAACAGTTGTATTAATAGCCTTCCTTGTAGGTGTATGGATATTACCCTATCACTGATGGCATTATACTTCAGGATAGATCTTGAAATGTTATTTTGGGCAATGAACGTGACACCTTTCCTCTTCAATTTGTCATTCTTGGCGTAGTAGACCATATGACTGTCTGATTCAAAATGACCAATACCAGTCCATTTCACTCACTAATGCCTAGGATATCAATCTTTAAGCGTTCCATTTCATTTTTGACAATTACCAGTTTTCCTCTATCATACTTCATACATTCTGTGGTCTGATTACTAATGGATATTTGCAGCCATTTCTTCACATTTTGAGTTGTGCCACATCAGCAAATGAAGGTCCCAAAAGTTTGACTCCATCCACTTCATTAAGGTGGACTCTACTTTGAGGACTCAGCTCTTTTCCCAAGCGTATTGTGAGTGCCTTCCAGCCTGAACAGTTCATCTTCCAGCACTATAGCAGACAATGTTCAGCACCTATCCAAAATGTTAGCATAAAAATGAGAATATGAAATAGATACCGCCTCTAAAAATGAAACTTATGGCATGCCAAAAGTTTCTATATCTCCATTTTGGCAGTGTTACATGGTTGTGTGTGTGTGTATGCGTGTGTGAAAAATCACTGAGCTATATACACTTAAGTTAGTGCACTTTACATGCTTTACTGTATGTTAACACTCAATTTTAAAATAAATAGATAATACTAGAAAACAAGTAAAAAGTAAAAAAATATATATTTATTCAACAGGCATTCAGTCTATATTATATTCCCAGTTTTGTGTGGGATACTATGTTCCTCATTCAATCAACATTTTTGTTATTGTATAATATATATACAGGAGCCCTGGTTGCACAGCAGTTAAGCACTTGGCCACTAACCAAAAGGCTGATGGTTTAAACACACCAGCGGCTCTAGGGAAGAAAGATCAGGCAATTTGCTTCTGTAAAGATTATAGCCTAGGAAACCCTATAGGGCAATTCTATTCTGTCATATAGGGTCACTAGGAATCAGAATTGACTCAATGGCTCCCAACAACAACAATATATATACACTATATATACACAATATATACATATACACAATATATATACACAATATGTATATACACTACATATATAAGGTACTGAGCGCACGTCTATGAATGAGATTAACGTAGTCCTTATCCTCACAGAGTTCATTGTCTCAAGGAAAGGATAAACTGTTAAATAAGCAATTCTAATCAAGAATGGTAAACATGCCCTAAATCTGTAAAATGCTAACCAAATATAGGTTATCACTATGAGTCTCCAATTTTACAACCGGTGGATATTTAAATGCCATGTTTTTACAGTATGGAATGGAGAAGTCCAGACTCAGGTACAGGCAGCCACTTTGCCACAGGGTTCCTGCTCACTCATTGTGTCACCTGGCTCCAGCACAAATCCAGCAACTCCTCAGAAGGTAGGAATGGACAGGTATGGACTCAGCTGCCCAGGGGCCCACTGGCCCCATACTCTGGCCTGATGGGCCAGTTGTGAGGACTTTTGGCCTCCTTTGTTCTGAAGAGTGACTTTATCCAGGAACTGCATTGGAAGGAAGAAGAAAACGAACTGCCTTTTACTGAACACTTACTCTGTGCTGCACTGGGAAACACACAAACTGTCCTCAATAATCTCCAAGCCTCTATCAGAGTCTATCATCCTCATTCATTCATAAGGGAAATGAAGATTTTAATCCTTTAAGCAAGTTTAAGCACCTATTAGGGAACGATAGCTACCCTTTTTATGGATCTAGAACCTCTGGAAGAATGGGAGGGCTGCACTCGGTCCAGCTTCCTAGCTAACGAAAACCAAGAAGACAAGTATTTCCCTTCTGGCTTTCCCCACAACAAACAAAAGTTAGGAACCAGCTGCCTATCACAAGGTTCAGACCCCTATATTTTGAACCATGATGAAATAAAGACACTTGACCTGAACAAAGTAGTTCTATAAATGCAATTCCAAAACTCCAAACACTATAAGAAGCCATAGCTTAGAAAAATAAGTATATTTTATAAACATGAAGATGTTTCTACAAGATTTTTGCTTACTTTGGATATGTCCAGGAAAGACCAATAGCTAGAGAAGGACATCACGTTGGGTAGAAAACCAAAAACACCAAGCTAATTGCTGTCAAGTTGATTCTGACTCATAGCAACCCTGTAGCACAGAGTAGAACTGCCATATAGGGTTTCCAAGGCTGTAAATCTTTTACAGAAGCTGACTTCCACATCTTTCTCCTGCAGAGCAACTGGTGGGTTTGAACCGCTGACCTTTCAGTTAGTGGCTGAGCATTTAACCACTGCACTGCTAGGGCTCCTCCCATGTTTAGTAGACGGTCAAAACATGGGAAACCCTCAATGAAATGGAGTGACACAACAAGGGTTTCAAACATATCAAATATCATGGAGATGGTGCAGGATTGGGCCATGCTTCATTCCGTTATAAATAAAGTCACCATGAGTCGGAGCCGACTCAACAGCAACTAACAACATTCTCAAAAAGAACTGAATACTTATCTTGAATATTTTCTATCATTAGAAAATGACTTCTTCATTTCTTGCTTTATTTTTTATCAGCCATTTTGTTTTTTACACTCCTGCACAAGTCTCTGCCTCAATCAGCATTTCAAGAAAGCAAAATTTAAATTTTAAAAGTACTTAAGTGCCCAGAAGAATCTGTTTTAATTTCCCTAAAGTCCTAGAGGATTTAGTCTTAAATGACTCCTACAGAAGGGTGACTCTTCCCTAGAAGAAGGAAAAAGGGTTTGCCCCCCAAAGCTCCCCAACACTTAAATTGAGAAACAAAATATCAAGAAGATCAAGTATGGCAGAGCTGGCAAAATGTGGGAAGTAGAAACAGGAACCTGTGATCCAGCCTCAAAGACAAGGTTTAGACAAGTGCTTTTCACTACCCAGCAGGCTGCAGAAAATGGCATGATGTGACAATTACCCAGCTCTGTCACACTAACCTGTGACATGATCTTGGGCAAGTCCTCCCAACTCCCCACACTTCTGGTCTTGATCTCTAAAGTGGGGGTCATACCACAACAACACTGGCCTGTTGACTTGACAGGGTTGCTGTAAAAAGTAACACACACACACGCTATACATCTGCTAAGAATCATTATCATTGTGCTTGGGTGGTGGGCTGAAGGAATGTGAGTAGTCACAGGATGGAGCCTTCTGCTTAGATATTTACTAACAGAAGAATTAAATTTCAGCCTACATATGAATGGAGGTGAGCACTTCTTGCTTGGGCTTCTCCCTTTTCAGTCCCCTACCCAGTCATTAGAACCTGCTGCTCAGCTCAGAAAGAGACAGATTGGGTCTCGACTTTTTGGTGATAGATGATGTGGCGTCTTAGCAAGAGCAAATGCAGGAGCCCATCAACTTCTGAGACTATTTCTTTCAAATTTGCTTTTCTTAGGAAAATGGAAATAAAGAAATTGGAGATGATTCAGAAAATAGTAATAAAAACACATTTTTTAAAATCTTTAAAATAGCCATAACAGGAAAATTTCAAAGGGGAAGAGTCTGGCATTTATCGGTAGCCTACAACATTGCACTTACTTTCCGACTTTATAGCTGCCATTCAATTGAGCATTCACTAACGGCATTGCAAATATCATCTCATTGAATCCTCACCACTAGTCTGTGAAGTACTGCTATATTCCCCACTTGATACTCGAAGAAACAAAAGAGGAATTGGGTAGCTGTAGAGATCTGAGCCTACCTCTGTCATGGAGTTAAATATCTACCTTACAATGGCATCTTAAAAAATTCTCGTGAAAACTCAGAAGGTGGGGACCAGAATTATCATCGTTTTACAGATAAAAGCACTGAGTTCAAAGGGGACATTCACGTGGAAACTGAGGACGCATCCCTGTGACCCACCCCCCCACTCCACGCTCATCCCCGTGACCTCCCTCTCCTCACCTGACACCTAGCCCTTCTGGGTCCTTTCTATTTTCAGTTGTGTCCATCTCTCTCTATCTCCATTGCCCCTACTGCACCCCATACCACCACTGCCACCTCTTAGCCTGACATTGCATGTGCTTCCCTTTCAATCTGGTCTCCATCCAACCTTTTCCTCAAACTCTGCAATCAGAGCGATCTTTATAAAATGCACATGAATGGAGCTGTTGCTTCAGCTTAGAATTCTAAATGGTCCCGTAAATCCATGAGATGAAAATTCAAATTCTTTATAATGATAAACATAAAGCAGTATTATCAAACTGTGCGTCATGATCCATTATAAGCCATGAAACCAACACAGCTGGCTCACAATAGCATTAATTAAAAAAAGGAAAAAGGAAGAAGTGTTGGGAGGCATTACCTTTATTAAGAGTATTGGTGTTCTAAATAGACAATAGATAAGTGGTAACTTTGGTGAAGGGTAAGACAGTATAAAACACTGGAGAAGCCAGGACAACCTGTACAATACAAGATCATGGAAGCTCCACAGACAAATCCAAACTCCCTGAGGGATCAAATTACTGGTCTCGGGGAACATCTAGCTCAATTGGCATAACACAGTTTTAAAGACAATGTTCTATACTCTATGTCGGTGAGTAGCATCTGGGGTCTTAAAAGCCTGTGAGTGGACATCTAAGATAGATACTCCACTGGTCTTACCCCTTTGAGAGCAAGGGACAATGAAGAAAACTAAAGATAAAAGGGAAAGGTTAGTCCGAAGGACTAATGGACCACATCTACCACAGCCTCCACCACACTGAGTCCAGTACAACTAGATGGTGCCCAGCTACCACCACTGACTTCTCTGATAGGGATCGCAATAGAGGGTCCCAGACAGAGCTGGAGAAAAATATAGAACAAAATTCTAAATCACAAAAAAAGACCAGACTTACTGGCCTGACAGAGACTAGAGAAACCCCAAGATTATGGCTCCCAGACACACATTTAGCTCAGTAATGAAGTCACTTCTGACATTTACCCTTCAGCCAAAGATTAGAAAGGCCCATGAAACAAAAGAAAACTAAAGGGTGCATCAGACCTGGGGCAAGGACTAGAAGGCAGGAGAGGACAGGAGAGCTGGTAATAGGTAACCCAAGGTTGAGAATAGAGAATGTTGACATGTCGTGGGGTTGTTAACCAATATCATAGAATAATATGTGTACTAACTGTTTAATGAGAAATGAGTTTGCTCTGTAAATCTTCAACTAAAGTACAATTAAAAAAAAAAAAAAAGAGAGGTAAGCCCAAGATGGTAGTCAGATGCTTCCAGCGAACACTCTTGGAACAAAGGCCCGAAAAAACAAATGAAACAATTATTTTTATGACAAGCTAGGAGCCCTAAACTCCAAAGGCAAAGTTAGAAAATGGACTGAGCAGCAGGGGAAGGGAGAGATGGTTCAGAAGTGGAGAGGAGTTGCCGGACCTGAATCACCAGGAACCCTCAGGCTGAGTGGGCTAGTGATAGCATTCAGCCGCAGTTTCCTCAGGGAAAAACAGCCAGCTGCACAGCCTACATACACCTCCGGAACCAGAGAAGAACGGCGCTCTCAGCAAAAGCTAAGTACTTGGATATATTTTACCATGCCCCCTGCCCTGAAGCTGGCTTCAGTGGCTATCAACTTCCCAGGGCCTGAGATAGGTCCTGCTCTGTGCTCTGAGACATTCTGCAGCCCTGGAGAAGGAATAAATTCACAACTGGGGTAAAAGATAATCTTCCAGCTCCAGTAGCCTGGGGAGCTCAGGACAGAAGCAGCTCCTGTCTACGCATAAACAGTCCATGGACGTTGAATAACTTTTCCCCCTGCATGGACCTGTATGGGCCTATTTCAGGAGAATAGGCACTTTTTTGGCAGACTGCAACTGTTTCAGCTGTGCAGTAGAGAGGTGGGTGTTTGATGTTTGACATTGCTTTGCCCATTAAACAGGGTCCTCACCTTCCTACATCAGGGGCCTAAGGACTGGTGACTCCACTAAGGTCACCTAGCCACCCAAGACAGGGGTCTAAGGATAACTGGTACCTCCCAGTCCTTACAACCAAAAGTATTGGGTGCCTATCATCTGTCTGCAGAACCCACCCACCTGTGCACTCTAGGAAACAGTGACATGCTTTCCTCACAGACACTCGGGGGACGGTTGTCAGTACCCTGCCTTGTTCAGAGCATGACCTCCTTCTGCAACCGGATACCAGTACCTATACCAATCACCCCTGCCCCTCTAAGACTGTACGACAGAGCCTGTACCACACACTTGATGACCAACTACCTGGACACCTGAGCTGAATCCATGTAAGAAAAGTGAATGGAATCCCAGGCTCAAATACCTGATAACAGCTCTAGCCATCTGGTGACAGGACGTTAGAGCTTTGAAGGTGAAAATAACAAAGCTAGCTCACTCAAGCAACCTATTTGGGCATATCAAAACAAACCAAAGCAAGAAGCTAGGATACAGTGAACACGCATTTAAAAAACTAATGTAATAACTTATGGATGACTCGGAGGCAACAGTCAATATCAACTCACATTAAGAAGCAGACTATGATCACTTCAACAAGCTGCCAAACAAAGACTCAAGGGATCTTCTGGATGAAAGTGCAGTCCTGGAATTACCAGATACAGCATACAAAAGATTAATATACAGAACTCTTCAAGACATCAGGAATGAGATCAGAAAGAAGATCAGGCAATATCCAGAACAAGCCAAGGGACATACAGGTAAAGCAGTTAAAGAAATTGAAAGGTTATCCAACAACACAATGAAAAATTTAATAAGTTGCAAGACTCCATGGAGAGACAGCAATCAGAAATTCAGAAGATTAACAATAAAATTGGACAACTCAATACAAAGTTAGAGGAGCAGAACTGAGCAAGTGGAAGGCAAAATTAGTAAGGTTGAAGATAAAGCATGTGGCATGAAAATATTTGAAGAAAAACCAGATAAAAGAATTTTAAAAAATGAAGAAAACTCCCACTTAAGAATCATGTGGGACTCTGTCAAGATAAATAACCTATGAGTGATTGGAGTACCGGGACAGGGAAGGGTAACAGAAAATACACAGAGAATTGTTGAAGATTTGTTGGTAGAAAAGTTCCCTGATACCGTGAAAGATGAGGAGATATCTCTTCAAGATGCTCATTGAACTCCACATAAGGTAGATTTTTAAAAAGAAAGTCACCAAGACATATTATAATCAAACTTGCCAAAACCAAAGATAAAGAGAGGATTTTAAGAGCAGCTAGGGATAAACAGAAAGTCACCTACAAAGAAGACCCAAAAAGAAAAAGCTTGTACTACTAGGCAGAAACCATGTCATTTCCAAGAAGGAAATGGAATGACTTATATAAAGCATTGAAGGAAAAAATTGCCACCAAGAATCATATATCCAGCAAAACTGTCTCTCAAATATGAAGGTGAAATTAGGACATTTCCAGATAAACAGAAGTTTATGGAATTCATAAAAACCAAAGAAAAATTACAAGAAATACTAAAGGGAGTTCCCCGGTTAGAAAATCAATAATATCGGATATCAGCCCAAGACTAGAACACTGGACAAGGCAATCAGATATCAACCCAGATAGGAAAATCACAAAAATAAATCAAAATAAAAAAAAATGCTCAGAACAGGGAAACAACAATGTCATTATGTAAAAGAAGACAACATTGGAACAAGAAAAAGGGACTAAGAAATGTACTCATAGATCTTTCATATGGAGAGGAAGACAAGGAGGTATAAAGAAATAAAAGTTAGGATTAAACTTAGAAAAATAGGGGTAAATATTGAGGAAACCACAAAGGAGATTAACAACCTTACTCGTCAACATAAAATACAAGAAAAAAATAGAGACTCAGCAGAAAAAAAACAATAAGAGGAAAAGAACATATAAACTACTCAGCACAAAAAATTAAGTGGGAAAAAGAAACTGTTAACAACACACAAAAAAGACATGAAAATGAAGGCACTAAACTCATACCTATCCATAATTACGCTGAATGTAAAGGGACTAAATGCACCAATAAAGAGACAGGGACTGGCAGAATGGATAAAAAAACACTATCCATCTATATGCTGCCCACAAGAGACACCCCTTAGACTTAGAGACACAAACAAACTAAAACTCAAAGGACGTAAAAAGTATAAATGAAACAAACATTAATCAAATAATAGCAGTAGTGGCAATACAAATTTCTGACAAAACAGACTTTAAAGTTAAATCCACCACAAAGAATAAGGAAGGACGCTATATAACGATTAAAGGGACAATATACAGGAGGATATACCCATATTAAATATTTATGCACCCAATGACAGGGCTGCAAGATACATAAAACAAACTCTAGTTTAGATAGAAAAGACAGCGCCCAATTCTAGTAGGAGACTTCAATACACCACTTTCGGTGAAGGACGGAACATACAGAAAGAAGCTCAATAAAGATGTGGAAGATCGAAATGCCACAGTCAACCAACTCGACCTCATAGATAAAATCAGAACGCTCCACCCAACAGCAGCCAAGTATACTTTCTTTTCCAATGCACATGGAACATTCTCTAGAATAGACCACATTTTAGGTCATAAAGGAAGCCTTAGCAGAATCCAAAACATTGAAATATTACAAAGTATCTTCTCTGACCCTAAAGCCATGAAAGTAGAAATCAATAACAGAAAAAGCAGGGAAAAGAAATCAAACACTTGGAAACTGAACAACACCCTGCTCAAAAAAGACTGCATTATAGAAGACGTCAAGGATGGAATAAAGAAATTCATAGAATCCAATGAGAATGAAAACACTTCCTATCAGAACCTTTGGGACACAGCGAAAGCAGTCCTCAGGGGTCAATTTATATCAATAAATGCACACATACAAAAAGAAGAAAGGGCCAAAATCAAAGAATTATCCCTACAACTTGAACAAATAGAAAGAGACCAACAAAAGAAACCCTCAGGCACCAGAAGAAAGCAAATAATAAAAATTAGAGCAGAATTAAATGAAATAGAGAACAGAAAAGCAATGGAAAGAATTTACAAGACCAAAAGCTGATTCTTTGAAAAAATAAACAAAATTGAAAAACCAGTGGCCAAACTGAGAAAAGAAATACAAGAGAGGAAGCAAATATCCCACATAAGAAATGAGATGGGTGATATCACAACAGACCCAACTGAAATTAAAAGAATCATATCAGACTACTACAAAAAATTGTACTCTAACAAATTTGAAAGCCTGGAAGAAATGGATGAATCTCTAGAAACACACTACCTACCTGCTAATACAAACAGGTAGAACAACTAAATAAACTCATAAAAAGAGAAGAGTTTGAAAAGGTAATTTAAAAACTCTCAATAAAAAAAAACCCTGGCCCAGACGGCTTCACTGCAGAGTTCTACCAAGCTTTCAGAGAAGACTTAAAACCACTACTACTAAAGGTACTTCAGAGTATAGGAAAGGATGGAATACCCCCAAACTCATTTTATGAAGCTAGCATATCCCCCATACCAAAACCAGGGAAAGACACACACACAAAAAATCACAGTCCTAGGAGGCGGGGCCAAGATGGCGGACTAGGTGGACGATACCGTGGATCCCTCTTATGCAACAAAGACTCGGAAAAAAAGTGAATCAATCACATATATAACAATCTACGAACTCTGAACAACAAACACAGACTTAGAGACGGAGAACGAACAAATACGGGCAGACAGCGATCGATTTCAGAACTAAGAGCCAGCGTACCAGGCAAGTGACCTTCGGAGCCCGGGCTGGGGCAGAGCCCAGGGGGGCAGACGGCACAGACAAGGAGCCCAGCCCTACCCTCCCCCGAACCCATCCCGGGATGAAGTCTAGATGGTTGGCGCAGGCGGCGTAGGGGCGCTGCCGGTGGGAGAAACACCCGGGAGGCAGTGACTGATCTTGGAGCGGGGAGAGCAGCGTTCCAGCCGGGGAGCCGTTCCGCCGGGAGTTTGGCGCGAGATGTGAGCATGGGGATCACCTATATTTCCCTAAAACGACCCAGGGGGAGGCGCCCAGACGTTCATGAGGGCCACGTCCACCCAGTTCGCGCGAGCAGTGAGGCGCACCGGAGGGAGTAATCCCCGGGAGGAAGTGACAGGTCTTGGAGTGGGGAGAGCAGCGTCCCAGCCGGGGAGCCGTCCCGCTGGGATCTTGGCGAGAGCAGGCGGGGTGTGAGCACATTCCCCTGAATAGACCCCGGGGGCAGGCCCAGCTGTTCGTGAGGGCCACGCCCACTCAGTTCACGTGAGCGATGCGGTGCACCGGAGGGAGAAATCCCCGGGAGGAAGTGACTGATCTTGGAGCGGGGAGAGTAGCGTCCCAGGAAGGGAGCCGTCCTGCCGGGATTCTGGCGGACGGGGGCGGAGCGTGAACGCGGGGATCAGCTCTATATTCTGTGGTGCTACACGCCTAGCTCTCTGATCCCTCCCCCACCCTCCCCAGGCGCCTCCATTAACATCCGAATACCCTGAGCCAGAAGGAGAATTCAGATAGGGATCTGACTGCATTTTTTTTTTTAGCTGATTACCTGGAAAATCTAGTTTCCCAGTGATGGCTCGGAGACAGCAGTCCATATCAAACCACAAAAAGAAACAGACCATGACAGCTTCTCCAACCCCCAAACAAAAGAATCAAAATCTTTCCCAAATGAAGATACAATCCTGGAATTATCAGATACAGAATATAAAAAACTAATTTACAGAATGCTTAAAGATATCACAAATGAAATTAGGATAAATGCAGAAAAAGCCAAGGAACACACTGATAAAACTGTTGAGGAACTCAAAAAGGTTATTCAAGAACATAGTGGAAAAATTAATAAGTTGCAAGAATCCATAGGGAGCATGTAGAAATCCAAAAGATTAACAATAAAATTACAGAATTAGACAACGCAATAGAAAGTCAGAGGAGCAGACTCGAACAATTAGAATGTAGACTGGGACTTCTGGAGGACCAGGGAATCAACTCCAACATAGCTGAAAAAAAATCAGATAAAAGAATTTAAAAAAATGAAGAAACCCTAAGAATCATGTGGGACTCTATCAAGAACGATAACTTGCAAGTGATTGGAGTCCCAGAACAGGGAGGGGGGACAGAAAACACAGAGAAAATAGTTGAAGAACTCCTGACACAAAACTTCCCTGACATAATGAAAGAAGAAAGGATATCTATCCAAGATGCTCATCGAACCCCATTTAAGATTGATCCAAAAAGAAAAACACCAAGACATATTATCATCAAACTTGCCAAAACCAAAGACAAACAGAAAATTTTAAAAGCAGCCAGTGAGAAAAGAAAGATTTCCTTCAAGGGAGAATCAACAAGAATAAGTTCAGACTACTCAGCAGAAATCATGCAAGCAAGAAGGGAATGGGATGACGTATACAGAGCACTGAAGGAGAAAAACTGCCAACCAAGGATCATATATCCAGCAAAACTCTCTCTGAAATATGAAGGAGGAATTAAGATATTTACAGATAAACACAAGTTTAGAGAATTTGCAAAAACTAAACCAAGACTGCAAGAAATGCTTAAGGAGATTGCTTGGCCTGATGACCAATAATATCAGGTACCAGCACAATACAAGGTCACAAAACAGAACGTCCTGATATCAATGCAACTCAAATAGGGAAAGCACAAAAACAAACAAAGTAAGATTAATTCTAAAAAATAAATAAATAAACAAAATAATACACATAACAGAGAATCATGGAAATCAATAGGTAAAAGATCACAATAAGCAAAAAGAGGGACTAAATATAGGAGGCATTGAACTGCCAGATGGAGAGTGATACAAGGCGATATAGAACGATACAAGTTAGGTTTTTACTTAGAAAAATAGGGGTAAATAATAAGGTAACCACAAAAAGGAATATCAATTCCATAACTCAAGAAAAATGTAACGATTCAACAAACATAAAGTTAAACATTATGAAAATGAGGATCTCACAATCTACTAAGAAAAACGTCTCAGCACAAAAAAGTATGTGGAAAAATGAAAAGGCCAACAACACACATGAAAAGGCATCAAAATGACAGCACTAAAAACTTATTTATCTATAATTACGCTGAATGTAAAGGGACTAAATGCACCAATAAAGAGACAGAGAGTCACGGACTGGATAAAGAAACACGATCCATCTATATGCTGCCTACAAGAGACACACCTTAGACTTAGAGACACAAACAAAAACTCAAAGGATGGAAAAAAATATATCAAGCAAACAATAAGCAAAAAAGAAGAGGAGTAGCAATATTAATTTCTGACAAAATAGACTTTAGACTTAAATCCACCACAAAGGATAAAGAAGGACACTATATAATGATAAAAGGGACAATTGATCAGGAAGATATAACCATATTAAATATTTACGCACCCAATGACAGGGCTGCAAGATACATAAATCAAATTTTAACATAATTGAAAAGCGAGATAGACACCTCCACATTTATAGTAGGGGACTTGAACACACCACTTTCGGAGAAGGACAGGACATCCAGTAAGAAGCTCAATAGAGACATAGAAGACCTACTTACAACGATCAGCCAACTTGATCTCATAGACTTATACAGAACTCTCCACCCAACTGCTGCAAAATATACTTTTTTTTCTAGTGCACATGGAACATTCTCTAGAATAGACCACATATTAGGTCACAAAATAAATCTTGGTAGAATCCAAAACATCGAAATATTACAAAGCATCTTCTCAGACCACAAGGCAATGAAGCTAGAAATCAATAACAGAAAAACTAGGGAAAAGAAATCAAATACTTGGAAAATGAACAATACCCTCCTGAAAAAAGACTGGGTTATAGAAGACATCAAGGAGGGAATAAGGAAATTCTTAGAAAGCAACGAGAATGAAAATACTTCCTATCAAAACCTCTGGGACACAGCAAAAGCAGTGCTCAGAGGCCAATTTATATCGATAAATGCACACATACAAAAAGAAGAAAGAGACAAAATCAGAGAACTGTCCCGACAACCTGAACAAATAGAAAGTGAGCAACAAAAGAACCCATCAGGCACCAGAAGAAAACAAATAATAAAAATTAGAGCTGAACTAGAGAACAGAAAAACAATTGAAAAAATTAACAAAGCCAAAAGCTGGTTCTTTGAAAAAATTAACAAAATTGATAAACCATTGGCTAGACTGACTAAAGAAAAACAGGAAAGGAAACAAATAACCCGAATAAGAAACAAGAAGGACCACATCACAACAGAGCCAAATGAAATTAAAAGAATCATTTCAGATTACTACGTAAAATTGTACTCTAACAAATTTGAAAACCTAGAAGAAATGGATAAATTCTTAGAAAAATACTACCTACCTAAACTAACACATTCAGAAGTAGAACAACTAAATAGACCCATAACAAAAAAAGAGATTGAAACGGTAATCAAAAAACTTCCAACAAAAAAAAGTCCTGGCCCAGACGGCTTCACTGCAGAGTTCTACCAAACCTTCAAAGAAGACTTAACACCACTACTACTGAAGGTATTTCAAAGCATAGAACAAGACGGAATACTACCCAACTCATTCTATGAAGCCACCATCTCCCTGATACCAAAACCAGGTAAAGACATTACAAAAAAAGAAAATTATAGACCTATATCCCTCATGAACATTGATGCAAAAATCCTCAACAAAATTCTAGCCAATAGAATCCAACAACACATCAAAAAAATAATTCACCCTGATCAAGTGGGATTTATACCAGGTATGCAAGGCTGGTTTAATATCAGAAAAACCATTAATGTAATCCATCACATAAATAAAACAAAAGATAAAAACCACATGATCTTATCAATAGATGCAGAAAAGGCATTTGACAAAGTTCAACACCCATTTATGATAAAAACTCTTACCAAAATAGGAATTGAAGGAAAATTCCTCAACATAATAAAGGGCATCTAAGCCAACAGCCAATATCACTCTAAATGGAGAGAACCTGAAAGCATTTCCCCTGAGAACAGGAACCAGACAAGGATGCCCTTTATCACCACTCTTATTCAACATCGTACTTGAAGTCCTAGCCAGGGCAATTAGGCTAGACAAAGAAATAAAGGGTATCCAGATTGGCAAGGAGGAAGTAAAGCTATCACTATTTGCAGATGACATGATCATATACATGGAAAACCCTAAGGAATCCTCCAGAAAACTACTGAAACTAATAGAAGAGTTTAGAAGAGTCTCAGATTATAAAATAAACATACAAAAATCACTTGGATTCCTCTACATCAACAAAAAGAACACCGAAGAGGAAATAACCAAATCAATACCATTCACAGTAGCCCCCAAGAAGATAAAATACTTAGGAATAAATCTTACCAAGGATGTAAAAGACCTATACAAAGAAAACTATAAAACTCTGCTATAAGAAATTCAAAAGGACATACTTAAGTGGAAGAACATACCCTGCTCATGGATAGGAAGACTTAACATTGTAAAAATGTCTATTCTACCAAAAGCCATCTATACATATAACGCACTTCCAATCCAAATACCAATGTCATATTTTAAGGGGATAGAGAAACAAATCACTAATTTCATATGGGAGGGAAAGAACCCCCGGATAAGCAAAGCATTACTGAAAAAGAAGAAGAAAGTGGGAGGCCTCACTCTACCTGATTTCAGAACCTATTATACAGCTACAGTAGTCAAAACAGCCTGGTACTGGTACAACAGGCACATAGACCAATGGAACAGAATTGAGAACCCAGATATAAATCCATCCATGTATGAGCAGCTGATATTTGACAAAGGACCAGTGTCAGTCAATTGGGGAAATGATAGTCTTTTTAACAAATGGTGCTGGCATAACAGGATATCAATTTGCAAAAGAATGAAACAGGACCCGTACCTCACACCATGCACAAAAACTAACTCCAAGTGGATCAAAGACCTAAACATAAAGACTAAAACGATAAAGATCATGGAAGAAAAAATAGGGACAACCCTAGGAGCCCTAATACAGGGCATAAACAGAATACAAAACATTACCAAAAATGATGAAGAGAAACCCGATAACTGGGAGCTCCTAAAAATCAAACACCTATGCTCATCTAAAGACTTCACCAAAAGAGTAAAAAGACCACCTACAGACTGGGAAAGAATATTCAGCTATGACATCTCAGACCAGCGCCTGATCTCTAAAATCTACATGATTCTGTCAAAACTCAACCACAAAAAGACAAGCAACCCAATCAAGAAGTGGGCAAAGGATATGAACACACATTTCACTAAAGAAGATATTCAGGCAGCCAACAGATACATGAGAAAATGCTCCCGATCATTAGCCATTAGAGAAATGCAAATTAAAACTACGATGAGATTCCATCTCACACCAACTAGACTGGCATTAATCCAAAAATCACAAAAGAATAAATGTTGGAGAGGCTGCGGAGAGATTGGAACTCTCATACACTGCTGGTGGGATTGTAAAATGGTACAACCACTTTGGAAATCCATCTGGCATTATCTTAAACAGTTAGAAATAGAACTACCATACAACCCAGAAATCCCACTCCTCGGAATATACCCTAGAGATACAAGAGCCTTCACACAAACAGACATATGCACACCCATGTTTATTGCAGCTCTGTTTACAATAGCAAAAAGCTGGAAGCAACCAAGATGTCCGTCAACGGATGAATGGGTAAATAAATTGTGGTATATTCACACAATGGAATACTACGCATCGATAAAGAACAGTGACGAATCTCTGAAACATTTCATAACATGGAGGAATCTGGAAGACATTATGCTTAGCGAAATGAGTCAGAGGCAAAAGGACAAATATTGTATAAGACCACTATTATAAGATCTTGAGAAATAGAAAAAACGGAGAAGAACACATACTTTTGTGGTTACAAAGGGGGGAGGGAGGGAGGGAGGGAGGGAAGGAGAGGGTTTTTTATTGATCAATCAGTAGATAAGAACTGCTTTGGGTGAAGGGAAAGACAACACACAAGACAAGGAAGGTCAGCCTAATTGGACTGGACTAAAAGCAAAGAGGTTTCCGGGATAAAATGAAAGCTTCAAAGGTCAGCGGAGCAGGGGCTGGGGTCTGGGGAACATGGTTTGAGGAGACTTCTAAGTCAATTGGCAAAATAATTCTATTATGAAAACATTCTGCATCCCACTTTGAATTGTGGCGCCTGGGGTCCTAAATGCCAACAAGCGGCCATCTAAGATACATCAATTGGTCTCAACCCACCTGGAGCAAAGGCAAAGGAAGAACACCAAGGCCACACGACAACTAAGAACCCAAGAGACAGAAAGGGCCACATGAACCAGAGACCTACATTATCCTGAGACCAGAAGAACTAGTTGGTGCCCGGCCACAATCGATGTCTGCCCTGCTAGGGAGCACAACAGACAACTCCTGAGGGAGCAGGAGGCCAATGGGATACAGACCCCAAATTCTCATAAAAAGACCATACCTAATGATATGAATGCGACTAGAGGAATCCCAGAGACAATGCTCCCCAGAACTTCTGATGGCACAGTACAGGAACCATCCCCGAAGACAACCCACCAGGCATGAAAAGGACTGGTCAGCGGGGGGGAGACAGATGCTGATGAAGAGTGAGCCAATTAAATTAGGTGGACACTGGAGAGTGTGTTGGTAACTCTTGACTGGAGGGGGGATGGGAAGATAGAGAGAGAGGGAAGATGGCAAAATTGGCACGAAACGAGAGACTGAAAGGGCTGACTCAATAGGGGGAGAGCAAGTGGGAGAAGGGAGTATGATGTATGTAAACCTACATGTGACAGACTGATTGGAATGGTAAATGTTCACTTGAAGCTTAATAAAAATTAATTAAAAAAATATTAAAAAAAAATTACAGACCTATATCCCTCATGAACTTAGATGCAAAAATCCTCAACAAAATTCTAGCCAATAAAATTCAACAACATATCAAAAAAATAATTCACCATGACCAAGTGGGATTCATACCAGGTATGCAGGGATGGTTCAACATTAGAAAAACAATGTAATCTATCGTTGAAATAAAACAAAAGACAAGAACCACATGATCTTATCAATTGATGCAGAAAAGGCATTTGACAAAGTTCAACACCCATTCCTGATAAAAACTCTCAGTAAAATAGGAAGAGAAGGACAATTCCTCAACCTAATAAAGGGCAATTATACAAAACCAACAGCCAAAATCATCCTAAATGGAGAGAGTCTGAAAGCACTCCTCTTGAGATCAGGAACCAGACAAGGATGCCTTTTATCACCACTCTTATTCAACACTGTGCTGGAAGTCCTAGCCAGAGCAATTAGGCTACATGAAGAAATAAAGGGCATCCAGACTGGTAAGGAAGAAGTAAAAGTATCTCTATTTGCAGGGAACATGATCTTATACACAGAAAACCCTAAAGAATCCTCAAGAAAACTACTGAAACTAATAGAAGAGTTCAGCAGAGTATGGGGATACAAGATAAACATACAAAAATCAGTTGGATTCCTCTACACCAAGAAAAAGAACGTCAAAGAGGAAATCACCAAATCAATACCATTTACAGTAGCCGCTAAGAAAATAAAATACTTAGGAATAAATCTTACCAGAGATGTAAAAGGCCTATACAAAGAAAACTACAAGACACTACTGGAAGAAACCAAAAGAGATACATAACTAGAAAAACATACCTGACTCATGGATAGGAAGACTTAACAGTGTAAAAATGTCTATAGATACAACTCAATTCCAATTCAAATTCCAATGACATTTTTTAATGAGATGGAGAAATAAATCACCAACTTCATACAGAAGGGAAAGAGGCCGCAAATAAGTAAATCATTACTGAAAAAGAACAAAGTAGGAGGACTCTCTCTCCCTGATGTGAGAACCTATTATACCGTCACAGTAGTCAAAACAGCTTGGTACTGGTACAAGAACAGATACATAGACCAATGGAATAGAATTGAGAATCCAGACATAAATCCAACAGCTGATATTTGACAAAGGCCCAAAGTCAGTTAAATGGGGAAAAGACAGTCTCTTCAACAAATGGTGCTGGCATAACTGGATATCCATCTGAAAAAAAAAAAAAAATGAAACAAGACCCATACCTCACACCATGCACAAAAACTAACTCAAAATGGATTAACGACCTAAATATAAAATCTAAAATGATAAAGATCATGGAAGAAAAAATAGGGACAATGCTAGAAGCCCTAATACATGGCATAAACAATATACAAAACATTACAAACTAGATAACTGGGAGCTCCTAAAATTCAAACACCTATGCTCATCCAAAGACTTTACCAAAAGAGTAAAAGGATTACGTACAGACTGGGAAAAAGTTTTTAGCTATGATATTTCCGATCAGCGCCTGGTCTCTAAAATCTACGTGATGCTGCAAAAACTCAACTACAAAAAGGCAAACAACCTATTTAAAAAATGGGCAAAGGATATGAACAGACACCTCACTAAAGAAGACATTCAGGCAGCTAACAGATACATGAGGAAATGCTCATGATCATTAGCCATTAGAGAAATGCAAATCAAAACTACAATGAGATTCCATCTCACTCCAACAAGGCTGGCATTAATCCAAAAAACACTAAATAATAAATGTTGGAGAGGTTGTGGAGAGATTGGAACACTTATACACTGCCGGTGGGAATGTAAAATGGTACAACCACTTTGGAAATAAATTTGGTGCTTCCTTAAAAAGCTAGAAATAAAGGAACCATACAGTCCAGCAATCCCACTCCTTGGAATATATCCTAGAGAAGTAAGAGCCTTTACACGAACAGATATATGCACACCCATGTTCATTACAGCACTGTTTACAATAGCAAAAAGATGGAAGCAACCAAGGTGCCCATCAACTGATGAATGATAAATAATTTATTTATTATGGTATATTCAGACAATGGAATACTAGGCATCAATAAAGAACAATGATGAATCCGTGAAACATGTCATAACATGGAGAAATCTGGAAGGCATTATGCTGAGTGAAATTAGTCAGTTGCAAAAGGACAAATATTGTATGAGACCACTATTATAAGAACTCAAGAAATAGTTTAAACAGAGAAGGAAGTATTCTTTGATGGTTAGGAGATTGGGGAGGGAGGGAGGGGGTTTTCACTAATTAGTTGATAACTATTTTTAGATGAAGGAAAAGACAACACACAATACAGGAGAGGTCAGCACAGCTGGACTAACCAAAAGCAAAGCAGTTTCCGAATAAATTGAACATAGCAGGGGCGGGAGTTTGGGGACCATGGTTTCAGGGGACATCTAAGTCAATTGGCATAATAAAATCTATCAAGAAAACATTCTGCATCCTACCTTGGAGAGAGGCGTCTGGGATCTTAAACACTAGCAAGTGGCCATCTAAGGTGCATCAATTGGTCTCAACCCACCTAGAGTGAAGGAGAATGAAAAACACCAAAGACACAAGGTAATTATGAGCCCAAGAGACAGAAAGGGCCACATAAACCAGAGTCTACACCAGCCTGAATCCAGAAGAACTAGCTGGTGCCTGGCTACAACTGATGACTGCCCTGACAGGGAACACAACAGAGAACCCCTGAGGGAGCCAGGGAGCAGTGGGATGCAGACCTCAAATTCTCATAAAAAGACCAGATTTAATGGTCTGACTGAGACTAGAAGCACCCCGGAGGTCATGGTCCCCAGACCTTCTGTCAGCCTAAGACAGGAACTATTCCCAAAGCCAACTCTTCGGACAGGGATTGGACTGGACCATGGGACAGAAAATGATACTGGCGAAGAGTGAGCTTCTTGAATCAAGTAGGCAAATGAGAGGATGCGGGCAGCTCCTATCTGGAGAGGAGATGAGAGGGCAGAGGTGGTCAGAACCTGGCATTGAATGGACACGAAAATAGAGATTGGAGGGAAGGAGTGTGCTGTCTCATTAGAGGGAAAGCAACTAGGAGTATATAGCAAGGTTTTTTATGTAAGTTTTTGTATGAGAGACTGACATGGTTTGTAAACTTTCACTTAAAGCACAATAAATTTTTTTTTCAATGTAATGTGAGCAAAAACAAGTACTGGTGTTTGAAGGCATTACCTTTATTAAGAGCATTGTTTTTGTGAAAACCGTATTCAGGTACATGAGCCTTAAGGCACACATGCTCCAGGTCACGAAGTGTGTGTGCACATGTCTACTTGTCCCCATTGTACAAAGCAGCTGAGTGCTTTAAACATCTGCACCACCTAGAGACTCCAACCAGCCAAAGGAAGGGACAAAAACAGCCAAGAGAGTTCATCCCTCAGATAACAAGATTAGCTGTAAAAGCACAAGGACAAATAAAAAATATTTGAAACTAGCACAGAATTTCCAAAGGGGTTAGGCACTGCCTTTTTAAATCATCCATCCATTCTCAGAAAACTCAGCTTTTCGTAGGCAGCTTACTTCTAATGATGAGGTATTAGAACATTCCAATCAGGCACAAAAGACTTAGTTCTGGTAAGTAAAATTATCGGACTCTTTTTTACAACAAAGCAGAAAAAAATTACAAGCTTCGTTTTTGGCATCGCTTTCCTCCATAATTCCCTGTCACTCCCCCCACCCCCACCCCAGGAAAAAGGAAGGAATCTTCCCATGTTCCAGTCTCAGCGTGCCACGACACGCACCTCCTTCATGTTATTCAAAGGCAATATCTTACAAACAGGAAAACAAACAAAACCGTTATTCACCAAAAGAAGCCACAGACTTAATACCAAGTCAATTTAGGTGTCCTGAAATTTTCTCATTTCATTTTCATGCTTAAAAACTATACGGATTTTTTACTCATGCAATCTACATGATATGTAGGTGTCAATTCATAATACACAATTTGTAAGAACCATAACAAATTCATATATATTTCAAGTTATTTCCATTAAATGATTAATTAACATAAATTATTAGAATGCCCTAAAATGGAAAGAACATGAAATGCAACGTTTAAAGGCGACAGTTTATCTGGAGCCCCTCTCGTGAATTTATTTTAGAACCTTGCACAGTGAAAGTAACTTTCCCAGCTGCAAATCTGAGGGTCGGGACCCTAGGGTTCCTGTTTCCAAAGAAAACAGCTGAGGGGCCACCGCTTCCATTTCCCGGGTTCATAGCACCCTCCAGTGGTTGCCAGGAAACACTGGGTGCGTTTTGTTTTTTTTATTATTCTTGCCTATACGTGTTTTTTTTTGGTTTTTTTTTATACGTAGGAGGGAGCCCTGGTGGCGCAGTGGTTAAGCGCTCGGCTGCTACTTGAAAGGTCGACGGTTTGAACCTACCAGCCACTCCGTGGGAGAAAGAAGTGGCAGTCTGCTCCCGTAAAAGATTACAGCCTTGGAAACCTAAGGGGCAGTTCTACTCTTGTCCTACAGGGTCGCTATGAGTCCCAATCGACTTCACATCAATGGGTTTTTTCTTTATATATGTAGGAGAATGGTGAAGTCCCTGCTACCCAGACTTTTATATCAGTGATTCTCAAGCGCTTCCCAGGAAATTCTCATGTACCCCCTCCCCAAAGGGAGGATTTCTGTAAGTGAGGCGGTTGATGATGGGGGTGTGTGCTACGTGTGAAGGGAGTGGGGCAGAACAGAGGGCGGAGAGCCACTCCTATCTACGTGAACAGGTACCCACCTCCCCAGCAGCCAACCCCCATATCCATCGGTCTTCACTCATCAACAACAGGCTATCCGAAGGCTCTGAAACTCGGGGCACAATTTTTAGCAAGTGTTACTGTGCTGGCTTTGAATAGACGGTATCACACACTGCTGTGGCAAAACTTCGGACCGAGTAATTGGGCCATTTATAACAAGCACTTTGAAAAGTTCGTGCCTTTGACACAGTACTTTCTAAGTAAATAATAGATACATCAACAGACTTATACAGATATGTTCATCTTGGTATAATTTATAATAAATCTCAAAATGATTTAAAGGAGTAATTAAGTATTAAATTGTGACACACCCATAAAATTTTTACCCTCAATAAAATTATTTTTAATGATGGTAAAAAGTATTTCTAGACTTCCTGGAATCAAGAAGGTTGCATGAACTCCCAAAACTGTTGCCCCGAGATAATCTTTAAACCTTAAACCAAAAATATCCCCTGATGTCTTCTTAAACCAAACAATAGTTTAGCTTAACTAGTAAAAACTATCTGCCTTGAGCATTGTGCTCTTTTAAGAATTACCTATATGAGATTGAAGTGACAACAGCAACTTGAAACATTATATGGGAACCTTAGGGGGTGGTGAATTTATGTACTAGGGGAGAAACAATTCAGAAAAGGAAGGTGAGAACTCAGAGAATGTAGTCAATGTCACTGACTTGTACATGTAGAAACGGTTGAATTGGTGTATGTTGTGGTGTGTATATTCTCAACAACAACAAAATTAAAGAGTTTTTTAATAGTTTAAATAATTTTAATGAATATAATGTTCGGGGAAAAAAGCAGGATACAAAATTGTGTATATATATTATATACGCACATACATATATATATATATATATACACACAAAAACCCAACACCCGTTGCCATCGAGTCTATTCTGACTCATAGCGACCCTACAGGACAGAGTAGAACTCTCCCATAGAGTTTCCAAGGAGCACCTGGTGGATTTGAACCGCCAACCTTTTGGTTAGCAGCTGTAGCTCTTAACCACTGCGCCACCAGGGTTTCCATATATATATACATATATACATACACAGTCATGCACCACATAACTTCCGTTGGGTCAAGTCCGACTGCATACACATCCGTGTTCCCCAGGTTACTAACATTCAAATTACATACATCTTACTGGGTTTTTTCTGTAGTTACAAACCAGCCTCGTAAAGCCAATTACATTAAAAATTTGAGGTACATACAATGGTTCGTAATAACAAACAGGTGCTACTTTGCAAAGCACATAAAAACATTATTATTGTTATTACTGTATTATTATGTTAAAGATGGTTTCATCTATCTGGAAGTATTTCTTTAATGTTTTTTATGCATAAAAAGGTATACTACATACTATATACTAAGACAAACATTTGACTAACTGATATTACATACAAACCATACCTAACTGTTCCAATTTACGTACAAATTTGACTTAAAGAGACTTAGAAATAAAACTCATTCATAATCCGGGAACTGCCTGTATAGAATATGATGTTTGCACAACGTCCAAATCACGTAACTTCCAATTTCACAAAACATATCGTGGGCGTTATGTGTTGCATGACTATATATTTGTTGTTGTTAGGTGCCCTCAAGTCAGTTCCAACTCATAGTACAACAGAACAAAACACTGCCCAGTCCTGCACCATCCTCATCACGGTAGCTATGTTGGAGTACACTGTTGCAGACACCGTGTCAGTCCAACTTGTCAAGGGTCTTCCTTTATTTTACCAAGCATGATGTCCTTCTCCAGGGGCTGGTCCCTTCTGACAACGTGTCCAAAACACATAAGATGAAGTCTCACCATCTTCCCTTCTAAGGAGCACTCTGGCTATATTTCTTCCAAGACAGACTTATTCGTTCTTCTGGCGGCCCACGATACATTCAATACTCTGCCAACATCATAATTCAAAGGCATCAATTCTTCTTTGGTCTTCCTTATTCATTGTCCAGCTTTTTCACACATACAAACCAAAAAAAAAAAAAAAGAACTCATTGCTGCTGAGTCGATTATGACTCATAGCAACCCTACAGGACAGGGTAGAACTGCCCGATAGGATTTCCAAGGAGCAGCTGGTGGATTTGAACTGATGACCTCTTGGTTAACAGGCTAGTTCTTAACCACTATGCTATGATGCATATGAGGTGATTGAAAATATGGGTTGGGTCAGGTGCACCTTAGTCCTCAAAGTGACACCTTTGCTTTTTTTTTTTTTTTTAAGAGGAGAACTTATTTTAATGTTTATTTTAATAAGTTAGTTTCCAGTTTGCTTTCTAAGGTAACATATTCTAATTCCTATTATTGGAGCTAGCCACAATGAATTACCAAGATGTGATGATTTTAATATTAGAGTCTTAGTTTGTCATGAAAAATAAACCTAAACCTGAACATCTTTGCTTTTTAACACTTAAAAGAGGTCTTTTGCAGCAGATTTGCGCAGCATAATACATCGTTTGATTTCCTGACTCCTGCTTCCATGGGCTTTGATTGTGGACCCAAGTAAAATGAAATCCTTCACAACTTCAATCTTTTCTCCATGTATCATGATGCTGCTTGTTGGTGCCATTGTGAGGATTTTTGTTTTATTTATGTTGAAGTGTAATTCATATTGAAGGCTATAGTCTTTGATCTTCATCAGTAAGTACTTCAAGGCCCCTTTGCTTTGAGCAAGAAAGGTTGTATCATTTGCATATTCCAGGTTGTTAATGAGTCTTCCTCCAATCCTGATGCCACATTCTTCTGTATATAGTCCAGCTGCTCAGGTTATTTGCTCAGAATACAGATTGATTAAGTATGGTCAAAGGATACAACCCTGATACACACCTTTTCTGAGTTTAAACCATGCGGTATCTTCTTGTTCTGTTCAAACGACTGTCTCTTGATTTATGTACAGGCTCCCCATGAGCACAGTTAAGTGTTCTGAAATTCCCATTCTCCACAATGCTATCCATAATTTGTTATGATCCACACAGTCAGATGCCTTAGCATAGTCAATAAAACACAAGTAAACATCTTTCTGGTATTATCTGCTTTTATTATCTGACATCAGCAGTGATATCCCTCGTTCCACATCCTCTTCTAAATGGTGGTTGAATTGCCGTTAGTTGCCTGTCAATGTACTGCTATAACTGCTTTTGAATTTTACTTGTGTGTGATATTAATGACACCATTTGATAATTTCCACCTTCTGTTCGATGACCTTTCTTTGGAATGGGCACAACAAATATGGATCTTTTCCAGTGGGTTGGCTAGGAAACTGTCTTCCAAATTTCTTGGCATAGGTAAGTGAGCACTCCAGTGCTGCATCCACTTGTTGAAACATCTCAGTTGTTATTCTGTCAATTCCTGAAGCCTTGTTTTTCACCAATGCCTTCAGTGCAGCCTGGACTTCTTGTTTCAGTACCATTGGTTCTTGATCTTTTTTTCAGTACCTTTGGTTCTTGATCATATGCTATCTCCTGAAATTGCTGAACATCAACCAATTCTTTTTGGTACATTGATTCTGTGCATTCCTTCCATCTTCTTTTGATGGTTCCTGCATCGTTTAGTATTTTGCCCACAGGGATCCTTCAATATTGCAACTCAAGGCTTGAATATTTTCTTCAGTTCTTTCAGCTTAGGAAATGCTGAGCATATTCTCCCCTTTTGGTTATCTAACTCCAGGTCTTTGCATATTTCATTATAATATTTTACTTTGACTTTTCCAGCTGCCCTTTGAAATCTTCTGTTCAGCTCTTTTACTTCATCATTTCTTCTATTCGCTTTAGCTACTCCATATTCAAAAGCAATTTTCAGAGTCTCTTCTGACATCCATTTTGTTTTTTTCTTTTTCTTCTCTTTTTAATGACCTTTTGCTTTCTGCATGTATGATGTCCTTGATGTCATCTCACAACTCATGTGGTCTTCAGCCATTAATGTTCAATATGTCAAATCTAATTTTGAGATGATCTCCAAATTCAGGTGGGATATACTCAAGGCTGTGTTTTGGCTTCCAAGGAGTTGTTTTAATTTTCTTCAGTTTCAACTTGAATTTGCATGTGAGCAATTGATGGTCTGTTCCACAGTCAGTCCCTGGCCTTGTTCTGACTTATGATATTGAGCTTTTCCATCACCTCTTTCTACAGATGTAGTCGATTTGATTCCTGTGTATTCCATCCGGTGAGGTCAATGTGTACAATCACCATTTATGTTGTTGAAAAAAAGTATTTGCAATGAATAACTCGTTGGTCTTACAAAATTCTGTCATGTGATCTCTGGCATCATTTCTATCCCCAAGGCCAAATTTTTTGACTACCAATCTGTCTTCTTGTTTCCAACTTTTGCATTTCAATCACCAGTAATTATCAATGCATCCTGATTACATGTTTGATCAATTTCAGACTCCAGAAGTTCATAAAAATCTTCAGTTTCCTCATCTTTGGCATTAGTGGTTGGTGCATAAATTTGAGTAACAATCATATTAACTGGTGTTCCTTTTAAGTGTATGGACATTATCCTATCACTGACAGCACTATACTTCAGGATAGATCTTGAAATGTTCTTTTTGATAATGAACGCAACACCATTCCTCTTCAATTTGTCATTCCCAGCATAATAGACTACAAGATTGATTCAAAATGGCTAATACCAGTCCCTTTCAGCTCACTAATGCCTATGATATCAATGTTTATGCATTTCATTTCATTTATGGCGACCTCCAATTTTCCTAGATTCATACTTCATACATTCCACATTACAATTATTAATAGATGTTTGCTGCTGTTTCTTCTCATTTTGAGTACTACCACATCAGCAAATGAAGGTCCCGAATACTTGACTCCAATCACATTATTAAGGCGGACTCTCTTTTCAGGAGGCAGCTCTTCCCCAGCCATATGTTGAGTGCCTTCCAACCCGAGGGGCTCATCTTCAGGCACTCTCTCAAACATTGTTCCACTGCTATTCATAAGGTTTTCACTGTCCAATTTTTTCAGAAGTAGACCACCAGGTCCTTTTTCCTAGTCTGTCTTAATCTAGAAGCTCTGTTGAAACCTGTCCACCAAGAGTGACCCTGTTGTTGTTTTAAATACCAGTGGCAAAGCTTCCAGTATCACAGCAACACGCAAGCCACCATACCAGGACAAACTAACAGATGCATGGCCATTCTACAGAGGTGGAACCTGAGGCCTGAAGAGATCACATGGCTAACCTGAGGAGGTTCAGTGGGTTATACGTGGGAGAAGTACACTCATGCCTGGATCTTGTGACAACACAGTCTCATGTTCTTTCCACCTGCTTTGGTCAAACTGTTTAAGCCTAGAGTGAAAAAAAAAAAAAACTTACAGAAATACAAAGGTTCATGCCTGCCTACAACACTTTCATTAGCTTTACCTCCACCCCCAGCTGCTACATCTCTGTTGTGGCAACAAAGCTGTTGTGTACCTGGAAAAAATGTTCTGATGTACCTTTGACTCTGTTTGGATTTCTTTGGAATGTTTACTATTTAACCTGAAGGTTTTAAAGCATGGGAAATGGAGAAGAGAATAAGGAAGATCCACAAATGATCTTATTCTGTGGAAAAAGTTCCCATGCTCTGGACTTACTTGGGAGAAACAACTTTTTAAGAGTAACTCAACAAACCCCATCAGCTTCATGATCCTCAAAACAGAGTTTGTAACCACTTGATGTTTCTGACCTGAGCGCCCTGTTGAGGAAGCATGAAGAGTGCTGACAGGTCACACTATAAACAGAGATCAGGTTACAAAGCACAAAAGCTCCAACAAACTCATGCAGAGATTTTCCTCCCTTTAGTCTGGATCTGACTTCCTGCAGGCAGCTATTAGATAAAGAAAAAAGAATGTTAGCTAATTTAGAAAGTTGGCTAAGAACTAAACTCATCGGTGTTAAAACTTACTGAATTTTATCCATTGTAGGGAATAAACTTTAGGTACAATGTCAACCTGGAAAATCTAAATTTGGTAACAAATTAGCAAAATATTTTTAATAGTCGATGAATCTTCCAATGTCATTTCAAATTGAAAAACGACAGTATGACATAGCAGAAGGTCTTAAAGTCACTAAAACTGTATTGTTTGGTCAGTACAGGTGAGGTTAAAAGGAGATTTGTCACTAACCCTTAAGTATATATAAGGTTTGGAGCTTACTTCTTCATTTTAACTAAGGAAAGATCCAGAGGAAAAGTATAACAAGGTAAGAAACCAGTAAAATAGGCTACCAAAAACCTGTAACATCTAGTTTTCTAGTGTTTTTTTAAAAAACTGAATAAATTCTTATGCTTCTTAGATAACTCCAATTAAAAAAAAAACCCACTGTTAGGTTTCCCTAAAAAGAGAGATGTATGTTGGTGACAATTAGAGCCATTGATCTCAGGAGAAAACAGAAACCAATAAGCTCCAGAATCCCTACAGGAGGCTTCAGAGGAGAGACGAGAAGGTGGCTGGACCTTGGACATTGGGAAGGATTTGGGCAGAACCAAACCAAAACCAAAACTGTTGCCATCGAGTCGAGTCCAACTCATAGCAACCCTATACAACAGAGTAGAACTGTCCCATAGGGTTCCCAACGAACGGCTGGTGAATTCCAACTGCTGACCTTTTGGTTAGCAGCCGTAGCGCTTAACCACTGTGCCACCAGGGCTCTTTGGGCAGAACAGTTCTGGTTAAAAATAAAAGAAGAAGAAGAAAAAAGAATAAAGACTCCACGGCGGGACCACGTTTGGGGTCATATATAGGGAAGGTGACCAAGAATAAGATTAACAAAATTTATAAAAACACAAATGAATATAATAGTAGATTAATTCTTCACTGTACCACAAAATTCCAACATAAAAAAACATTTCTAGACCATCCTTTCCATATAATTTAAGTCTAATGTTCACAAAACATTGACATATTCTAAATTGTCCATCAGGGTTGTAAAAACTAACTGTGATGACCCACACCACCATCTGTGTTTTCAGGGGTTGTCTGAGCACCTGTTTCCTGCAGGAGCTGCGATCTGGCAAAGCCAGTAAATCAGGGCCAGGTTACCCAGTAAGCAAGCCAAATGCTTACTCTCACATGGGCGATGTGGTAAAAACACTTGCTAATCTGTAGTGCACAATTTCCCATAACCCAAGTAAGCTCAAGCTTACCTAGCTTAATGGGTAATCAGTCTCTGTCAGGGATTATAAATTTGAAAAGAGGCTTTGATTCTGTAGGAAGGTGTGAGGTTAGGAGAGAGACAAATGCCAGCCATACCTAGAAGCAGAATCTTTGGTGCGGTGAAAAAACGTGAAATTTTTCACTACAGGTGATCTGGTAAGCAAAGTAAGCACCGTGCTTACCTCGCCTATTGAATAATTCACTCCTGCGGTACAGACAGGTTCCAAGTTCAAGGAAGAACCAGGTGCAGAAGTGAGTAAAAGCAAATGCGCCAAACCTCTTTCCTGCCAAACTTCCTTACATTTACACTATTTCTATGGTTGTGTTTTTTACTGGACAGCCTTTTTAACCTTCGATATCCTGCCTCTCATATCCTCTTCTCTCCCGAAGACCTTTAGCAGCAAACAGCTCCCACTGAAATCTGCCATCCGTCTCTCTCCCACCCCCACCACTAGAAAAAAAAAAGTGAACACCCCTCCGGCACAGCTGCTCAGACCTGCCTAGTCCTGGGGCATCTCCACAGAGATGGTCAGACCCAGAATTCCACGATCCTCCTCAGGCCAGCTTAGAAATGATCTAAACACGAGAGGGTACAACTTATGAACTGAGATCTACTTAATGCAGCTAACCAAAAAAAAACTAAAATGCAGACCTGTTATAACAACATTTCAAATCATTTTGCACAGCACTTTTATTCAGTAGTCCACTATTTTTGAGACTTTCCCAAACCTGTTGATGATGGATTAGCTAACGGTGAATTCATAACACATTTCCTATTCTTGGAGGAAGACCTTTAATTGTTGCTTTTTAGGCTGTGAGTGAAGAACATGACTAATTTCTTTTCAATTTTCAAGTACATGACTAATTTATTTTCAATGAGCCATCGCCCTGTGGTAAAACAGATGTTTCCCACCCCAGCTAATTTCAACCAATACATATGCCCTATAATCAACTCCAAATACCTTCATCTCACTCCCACACTAGGAATAACTAAAGGCATGGCCAGACCAGCCCTGCGCACATTGAGAAAGCAGGGCCACAGGTGAAGTCAGCTCCAGGGACAGAGTACAAGTACCATCATAACTACCTCTCCCAACTCTGGCATCTAGGCCTTCATTAGACACTTTCTGTTGTGGGCTGAACACTGTCCAAAAAAAATTCATGACCACCCAGAAATGTGGTGGAATCTGGAAATAGGGTCTTTGCAGATGCAATTAGTTAAGGATCTCATAATTGAATCATTCTGGATTCAGGTTGGGTCCTAAATCCAACGACTGGTGTCCATATAAGAGGCATAGAAACACACAGAGAAAAGGGGATGTAAAGACGGAGGCAGAGGTAGAACGATGCACCTGCAAGGCATGGGGTGCTGGCAGCCACCAGAAGCTAGGAGAGAAGCATGAGGCAATTCTCAGAGGCTCCAGAAGGGACCAACCCTGCCAAAACATTCATTGCAGAATTCTGGCCTCCTGACTTGTAATAAAACGAGTTTCTCTTGTTAAAAGCCATCCAAACCAAAACCAAACCAAGCCTATTACTGTCAAGTCAATTCCAATTCATAGAGACCCTATAACAAACTCTCACTGCCGTCGAGTCGATTCTGACTCATAGCGACCCTATAGGACAGAGTAGAACTGCTCCATAGAGTTTCCAAGGAGCACTATAGGACAGAGTAAAACTGCCCCACAGGGTTTCCAAGAGGCACCTGGTGGCCTTTAACTGCTGATCATTTGGTTAGCAGCCGAGCTCTTAACCACTGCACTGCCAGGACTCCAGTTTGTGGTGATTTGTCATAGCAGCTATAGAAAACTAACACACCTTCCTTTCTCCCAACAGTACACTCAGGCTGCAGGATGTTTTCTTCATAGACACAACATATTTTAATACGGTTATAGCTAAATTTCATAATGCGGTGGAATTCATTAAATAATATCAATGCCCATAGTATGAATCTCTCAATGCATCTGGAATTTACTTCAGCCAATTCAGAGTTTAATAAACCATGTTTGCTTGCATTTGGCCAATTTAGGAGCGAAAATCTTTTAATTATGCTTAGAACATTATGTACTTGGCCCAAATTTCTACCAAGTGCAAGAAAACAGGTTGGCATAAAAGCAAGTAAGAATACATCAAGTGACATGACATCCTCTTATTAGGGTTGGAGAGAGGCTGACTCTCTTCACACAGATGATGGAGGCAGGAAACCTCACAGAGACACTTGCCCAGAGCTGGATAAAAATCCACTGGAAGGAGGCGAAACCAAGATTGCAGAATAGCCAGATGTTCTGGCTATCCCTCTTACAATAAAGACCCAAAAAAACAAGTGAAAAGATTATATTTATGACAAGCTAAGAGCCCTGAACATCAAAGGCAAAGTTAGAAAATGGACTGAGAGACAGGGGGAGGGAGAGACGGTTGAGAAGTGGAGAAGAGTTGCTGGATCTGAATCGCTGGGATCCCTCAGGCACCATTCCCAGGAGCAGCTGCAGTGGGCTGGTAGAAGCGTTCAGCCACAGTTCCCTCAGGAAGAAGCAGCCAACTGCACAGCCTACTCACACCTCCAGAACCAGAGAAGAATGGTGCTCTCAGAAAAAGCTAAGTACTTGCGTATATTTTACCGCATCCCACCCCACCAAGTCGACTTCAGAGGCTGTCATTTTCCCTGGGCCTGAGGTTGGTCCTGTTGTGATCCCTAAGCCATTCTCCCAGCCTTGGGAAAGGAATACATTCACAATTAGGGAAAAGATAATATGCTGGCTCAACTAACCTGGGAAGCTCAGGACAGAAGTGGTTCCTGTCCAGGAATAAATGGTCCATGGACTTTGAATACACTTCCCCCCTGCATGGACCTGTGTGGGCCTATTTCATGAGAATAAGCCCTTGTTGGCAGACTGAAACTGTTTCAGCTGTGCGCTGGAGAGGTGGGTGTTTGATGATTGATACCACTTTGCCTATTAAACAGAGTTCTCACCTACACAGATCAGGGGCATAACAACTGGAGGCTCCACTCAGACCCCTCAGCCACCAGCAGCAGAGGTCCAAGGATAACTGGTACCTCCAAGTCCTTACAACCAAACGCATTGGGTGCCCAAGGTCGTCTGCAGAACCCACCCACCCGTACACTCTAGGGAAGAGGGACAGGCTTTCTTCAGAGTCACGTGGGGAACAATTCTCAGCCCCCTGCCTTGCTCAGAGCATGACCTCCTGCTGCAATCAGATACCAGTACCTACACCAATCACCACTGCCCCTCTAAGACTGTACCATGAACTTGATGAGCAGCTACTTGGACACTATGAGGTGAATCCATATAAGAAAAGTGAATGGACTCCCAGACTGATATACCTGATAACAGCTCTAACCATATGGTGACTGGAAGTGAGAGCTTCAAAGGTGAAAATAATCAAGCTAGCTCACTCAAGAAACCCATTTAGGCATATCAAAACAAAACAAAGCAAGAAGCAGTAAGCAAACATAAAAGAAATTAACACAATAACATAGATGGCTCAGAGACAACAGTAAATATCAAATCACATAAAGAAACAGATGCTGATTGCTTCAACAAGCTCTCAAAACAAAGAATCAACAGATCTTCTAGATGAAAGTATCTTCCTGGAATTACCAGATGCAGAATACAAAAGATTAATGTACAGAGCCCTTCAACACATCAGGAAGGAGATCAGGCAATATGCAGAACAAGCCAAGGAACACACAGATAAAACAGCTGAAGAAATTAAAAAGGATATTCAAGAACATAATGAAAAATTTAATAAGCTGCAAAAATCCAAACAGACAGCAACCAGAAATTCAGAAGATTAACAATAAAATTACACAATTAGAAAACTCAAGACAAAGTCAGAGGAGGGAAATCGAGCAAGTAGAAGGCAGAACTGGTGACAATGAAGATAAAGCACTTGGAACCAATATATCTGAAGAAAAATCAGATAACACAATTTAAAAAAATGAATAAATCCTATGAATCATGTGGGACTCTATCAAGAGAAATAGCCTACGAGTGATTGGAGTACCAGAACAGGGAGGGATAATAGAAAATACAGAGAGAATTGTTGAAGATTTATTGGCAGAAAACTTCCCTGATACAGTGAAAGATGAGAAGATATCTATCCAAGACACTCATCGAAATCCACATAAGGCAGATCTTAAAAGAAAGCCACCAAGACATATTATAATCAAACTTGCCAAAATCAAAGATAAAGAGAGAATTTTAAGAGCAACTAGGGATAAACAAAAAGTCACCTACAAAGGAGAGCCAATAAGAATAAGCTTGATCTACTTGGCAGAAACCATGCAGGGAAGAAGGCAATGGGATGACTTATACAAAGCATTGAAGGAAAAAAATTGCCAGCCAAGAATCATATATCCAGCAAAAGTGTCTCTCAAATATGAAGGTGAAATCAGGACACTTCCAGATAAACAGAAGTTTATGGAATTCATAAAAACCAACCCAGAAGTACAAGAAATACTAAAGGGAGTTCTTTAGTTAGAAAGTCAATGACAGGTATCAACCCAAGAAGAGAACACTGGACAGAGCAATCAGATGTCAACCCAGACAGGGAAATCACCAAAATAAATCAAGATTGAAAAAATGCTCAAAACAGGGAAACAGCAATGTTACTATGTAAAAGAATACAACATTGAAACAATAAAAAGGGACTAAGAAATGTAATCATAGATCTTTCAAATGAAGAGAAGACAAGGCAATATAAAGAAATAAAAGTTAGGTTTAAACTTAGAAAAATAGGGGTAAATATTAAGGTAACCAAAAAGGAGACTAACTATCCTACTCATCAAAATAAAACACAAGCAAAAAATAGTCAACAGAAACAAAATCAACAAAAACGAGTGAAAGACAATATATAAACTACTCAGCACAAAAAATAACTGGGAAAAAGAAACTGTCAACAACACACAAAAAAAGAAATCAAAATGAAAGCACTTAACACCTATCTATCCATAATTACACTGATTGTAAATGGACTAAATGCACAAATAAAGAGACAGGGAGTGCAGAATGGATAAAAAAAAAACGATCCGTCTATATGCTGCCTACAAGAGACACACCTTAGACTTAGAGACACAAACAAACTAAAACTCAATGGACAGAAAAAAAATGTATGAAACAACAATCAAAAAAGAGGAGTGACAATATTAATTTCTGACAAAATAGACTTTAAAGTTAAATCCACCAAAAAGGATAAGGAAGGACACTACCTAATGATTAAAAGGACAATATGCCAGGAGGATATACCCATATTAAGTATTTATGCACCCAATGACAGGGCTGCAAGATACATAAAACAAACTCTAAGAGCACTGAGAAATGAGTTGGACAGCTCCACAATTATAGTAGGAGACATCAACACACCACTTTGGGTGAAGGAAAGGACATCCAGAAAGAAGCTCAAAAAAGAAATGGAAGATCTAAATGCCACAGTCAACCAACTTGACCTCGTAGACATATACAGAACACTCCACCCAACAGCAATCAAGTATACTTTCTTTTCTAGTGCACAAGAAACATTCTCTAGACCAGGTATTAGGTCATAAAGGAAGCCTTAGCAGAATCCAAAACATCGAAATACTACGAAGCATCTTCTCTGGCCATAAGGCCATAAAAGCAGAAATTAATAACAGAAAAAGCAAGGAAAAGAAATCAAACACTTGGAAACTGAACAATACCCAGTTCAAAGAAGACTGGGTTATAGAAGACATTAAGGATGGAATAAATAAATTCAGAGAATCCAATGAGAATGAAAACTCTTCCTATCAGAACCTTTGGGACACAGCAAAAGCAGTGCTCAGAGTTCAATTGATATCAATAAATGCACACATACAAAAAGAAGAAAGGGCCAAAATCACCTTGAACAAATAGAAAGAGAGCAACAAAAGAAACCCTCAGGCACCAGAAGAAAACAATAAAAATTAGAGCAAAATTAAACAAAATAGAAAACAGAAAAACAATTCAAAGAATTAACAAGACCAAAAGCTGGATCTTTGAAAAAATTAACAAAATTGATAAAGCACTGGCCAAACTGACTAAAGAAAAACAGGAGAGGAAGCAAATAACCCGAATAAGAAACGAGATGGGTGACATTACAACAGACCCAACTGAAATTGAAAGAATCATATCAGATTACCACAAAAAAATTGTACTCTAACAAATCTGAAAACCTAGAAGAAATGGATGAATTCCTAGAAACACACTACCTACCTAAACTAAGACAAACAGAGGTAGAACAACTACATAAACCCATAACAAAAGAAGAGATTGAAAAGGTAATGAAAAAACTCCCAATTAAAAAAGCCCTGGCACTGACGGCTTCACTACAGGGTTCTACCAAATACTAAAGATGTTTCAGAGCATAGAGAAGGACAGAATACTCCCAAGCTCATTCTATGAAGCCACCATATCCCTGATACCAAAACCAGGTAAAGACACCACAAAAAAAGAAAACTACAGACTTATATCCCTCATGAACTTAGATGAGAAAATCCTCAACAAAATTTTAGCTAATAGAATTTAGCAGCATATCAAACAAATGATTCACCATGACCAAGTGGGATTCGTGCCAGGTATACACAGATGGTTCAACATTAGACAAACAATTAATGTAATCAATTGTTGAAATAAAACAAAAGACAAGGATCACATGATTTTATCAATTGATGCAGAAAACGCATTTGACAAAGTTCAACACCCATTCATGATAAAAACTCTCAGCAAAATAGGAAGAGAAGGAAAATTTCTCAACATAATAAAGGGCATTTATACAAAGCCAATAGCCAACATCTTTGGAACCAGAAAAGGATGCCCTTTATCACCACTCTTATTCAACATTGTGCTGAAGGTTCTAGCCAGGGCAATTGCCTAGAGAAAGAAATAAAGTGCATCCAGATTGGTAAGGAAGAAGTAAAAGTATCTCTATTTGTAGATAACATGATCCTATAAACAGAAAACCCTAAAGAATCCTCAAGAAAACTACTGAAACTAATAGAAGAGTTCAGCAGAGTATCAGGATACAAGATAAATATACAAAAATCAATTGGATTCCTCTACACCAACAAAAAGAACATTGAGGAGGAAATCACCATATCCATACTATTTACAGTAGCCCCCAAGAAGATAAAATACTTAGGAATGAATCTTACCAGAGACTAAAAGACCTGTACAAAGAAAACTACAAGACACTACTGCAAGAAACCAAAAGAAACCTACATAAGTGGAAAAACATACCTTGCTCATGGATAGGAAGGTTTAACATTACAAAAATGTCTATTTTAACAAAAGCAATTTGTAGATACAATGCAATTCCGATCCAAATTCCAGTGACATTTTTTGATGAGATGGAGAATAAATCACCAACTTCATATGGAAGGGAAAGAGGCCCCGAATAAGGAAAGCATTACTGAAAAAGAAGAACAATGTGGGAGGCCTCACTGTACCTGATTTTAGAATATATTATACTGCCACAGTAGTCAAAACAGCCTGTTATTGGTACAACAACAGATACACAGACCAACAGAACAGAACTGAGAATCCTGACATAAATCCATCCACATATGAGCAGCCGATATTTGACAAAGGCCCAAAGTGAGTTAAATGGGGAAAAGGCAATCTCTTTAACAAATGATGCTGACATAACTGGATATCCATCTGCAAAAAAATGAAAGAAGACTCATACATCACACCATGCACAAAAACTAACTCAAAATGGATCAAAAACCTAAATATAAAATCTAAAACAACAAAGATCATGGAAGAAAAAATAGGGACATTAGGAGCCCTAGTACATGGCGTAAGCAGTATACAAAAATTTACTAAAGACAAAGAAGAGAAACTAGATAACTGGGAGCTCCCAAAATTCAAACACCTGTGTTCATCCAAGGACTTCACCAAAAGAGCAAAAAGATTACCTCCATACTGGGAAAAATTTTTAGCTATGACATTTCTGACCAGTGCCTGATCTCTAAAATCTACATGATATTGCAAAAACTTAACTACAAAAAGACAATAACCCAATTAAAAAATGGATAAAAGATACGAATAGGCACTTCACTAAAGAAGACATTCAGAGGGCGAAGAGATACATGAGGAAATCCTCACGATTATTAGCCATTAGAGAAATGCAAATCAAAACTACAATGAGATTCCATCTCACTCCAACAAGGTTGGCATTAATCCAAAAAACACAAAATAATCAATGTTGGAGAGGCTGCGGAGAGACTAGAACACTTATACACTGCTGGTGGGAATGTAAAATGGTACAACTTTGGAAATCAATTCAGTGCTTCCTTAAAATGCTAGAAATAGAACTACCATACAATCCAGCAATCCCACTCTTTAGAATATATCCTAGAGAAATAAGAGCCTTTACACAAACAGATATATGCACACCCATATTCATTGCAGCACTGTTTACAATAGCAAAAAGATGGAAGCAACCAAAGTGCCCATCAACGGAGGAATGGATAAATAAATTATGGTATATTCACACAATGGAATACTACACATTGATCAAGAACAACGATGAATCCATGAAACATTTCATAACATGGAGGAATCTGGAAGGCTTTATGCTGAGTGAAATTAGTCAGTTGCAAAAAGGACAAATACTGCATGATACCACTACTATAAGAACTCAGGAAATAGTTTAAACAGAGAAGAAAATATTCTTTGATGGTTAGGAGAGGGGGGAAGGAGGGAGGGAGGGAGGAAGGGAAGGAGAAGGGTCTTCACTAATTAGAGATAGTAGATATGAACTATTTTAGGTGAAGGGAAAGACAACACACAATACAGGAGAGGTCAGCACAAATGGACTAAACCAAAAGCAGTTTCCTGAATAAACTGAACACTTCAAAGGCCAGCATAGCAGGCGTGGGGGTTTGGGGACCATGGTTTCAGGGGACATTTAAGTCAACTGGCATAATAAAATCCATGAAGAAAACATTCTGCATCCCACTTTGGAGAGTGGCATCTGGGGTCTTAAACACTAGCAAGTGGCCAGCTAAGATGCATCAATTGGTTTCAACCTACCTGGAGCAAAGGGGAATGAAGAACACCAAAGACATAAGGTAAAGATGGTCCCAAGAGACAGAAAGGGCCACATAAACCAGAGACAACATCATTCTGAGATCATAAGAACTAGATAATGCCTGGCTACAACCGATAACTGCCCTGACAGGAAACACAACAGAGAACTGAGGGAGCAGTCAGATGCAGACCCCAGATTCTCGTAAAAAGACCAGACTTAATGGTCTGAATGAGACTAGAAGGACCCCGGTGGTCATGGTCTCCAGACCTTCTCTTAGCCCAAGACAGGAACCATTCCCAAAGCCAACTCTTCGGACAGGGATTGGACTGGACAATGAGATAGAAAATGATACTGGTGAAGGGGGAGCTTCTTGGATTACGTAGACACATGAGGCTGTTGGCATCTCCTGTCTGGAGGGGAGATGGGAGGGCAGAGAGGGTCAGAAACTGGCTAAATGGACACAAAAAAGAGAGAGTAGAGGGAAGGAGTGTGCTGTCTCACTAGGGGGAGAGCAATTAGGAGTATATAGCAAGGTGTGTATAAATGTATGAGAGACTGACTGGATTTGTAAACTTTCACTTAAAGCACAATAAAAATTAAAAAAACAAACAAAAAAATCCACTGACAACCCAGAAATAGTCACAACTGGCATAACTCCAGCAGCATTGGGGGAAAGGTGATAAAGGACTTTCTTGTCTTATCTCAATCACTTATAACTGCATCAACAGGTAAACAGGTGCAATATTGCCCACTTCCAAGATTAAGTAAGAAAATGTGAAAACTCCTAGCATTGTGCTTGACACACAGCAGTCGTTCAATAATTGCTTATGTTTCTTCGTGTCTCTTTGGGAGTATAAGTTCCTTGGCCCGGAGAATAAACTTACTCTATTTCATTTTAAGCACAAAATAAAGAAGATCTGTTTATAAAGAGGAAACCCTGGTGGTATAGTGGTTAAGAGCTACAGTGCTAACCAAAAGGTTGGCAGTTTGAATCAACCAGGCGCTCCTTGGAAATGCTATGACAGTTCGACTCTGTCCTACAGGGTCACTATGAAGCTGGTAAATTTGAACTGCTGACCACTGCACCACTAGGGCTCCATATTGATTACAGAGATTAATATTTTTAATTTTTCAAAATTACTTATATACCTGAAGCTAAATTTCAAAGCACAGAAGATCAACTAAATGTCTCATACGAAGTCCAGGAATTTCATGATTCAGTTTTGCAAATAACTTGAATGAACATGAAAAATCACTCAGACATAAACCAAATATAATTTCTGTAACCAAAGCAAAGAATAATAGATAGAAAAACTGAATACCACCTCTTTGGATAGGAAAAGAGTAAAAGTTTACTTATGAAATCTCGTTTCTTAATGCTAGTTGGCAAAACATCGGCAGAAGAAACTAGTCAACTTCACACACGCTACTACGAAACAGCTGAAATAAGCAAATTGCTATTCTAATCTCCTGGCTGGCACCCCAGCCAAACTGCTTTCTTCCTTATGCCTGTTACGACTTAAATCTACTTGATGAAACTCACATGTTTGCACAGCAGGTTCCAGCGGATTTTTGTAACATACACATGATTCTCCATCTCGTTCTAAAGTGTTATCTTGGTTAAATACCAAAAAAAAAAAAATTCCTTCAAGCTCAAGGTAAATCACAGCACTACTTTGAAGTGATCAAGGTCACCAAAACAAAGAGCTGAAAAATACCAAAGTGAATGGAAATATTTCACAGAATTTCATTTTTTCAGCTCTCTGAATGCTTGCTTATTTGACATTTTCCAGTATACATAACTAGACTGAACAATAAAAGCATCTATTTAAAAAATTAAATCTGTCACCACTGGGATTATGCCCCAGAAATGTATGATTTTACCCCACACATTTATGTGCTTGACTCAAGAAACACTGTCATCATTAAGTACACCCCCAAGTTTCTATCAAACCTTTTTATAAAGGGAAAAAAAGTAGACATGTAATGACTTTCTGGTTGCCGCTGAATAAGTAGAAAGGTAGAGATGTGGAATGAAAAGCAGAAAACATACATGAAGGACAGAATATGACTGAAGTTTCTAAATACATATCCCAAGCCATAACCATCGTATTTCCCTGGGGCTGTTTCTCCCCTCCACCTTTCCTATCTCTGTCAAGAGCTCTTCTCCTGCATGACTCACCCAACCTCGGAGGCAAAATTAGGCAACATGTTCTGCCATATTCTGAGTCCAGTTGATCACCAAGACCAACTGACACCTCCTTTGAAATATTTGTCATCATCCTCAAACTGTGCCTTATGTAGATAAACACACAACAAATATTAGCTGAATTAACTTCATTGCCCTGGTGGCACAGTGGTTAAGATTTGGGCTGCTAACCAAAATGCTGGCAGTTCGAATCCACCAGCTGCTCCTTGGATACCCTACAGACAGTTCTACTCTGTCCTAATGGGTCACTATGAGTCAAAACCAACTCAACAGCACATAACACCAACAAGTATACATTTTCAGCTATTCTGCTTTAAAAATAACTGTGAAAAATAGGCTATCTTTTGTTTGGATCCTGATTTGAACAAGTGAACTGTAAAAAATGTTTCTGTAAGTGCTGAAAGAAAAGAACTCTCAACCAAGAATACTGTATCAGGCAAACTGTCCCTCAAGAATGAGAGTGAAATTAAGACATTTTCACATAAGCAAAAGGTGAAAGAGTTCATATCCACTAGCCTAGCCTAACCAGAAATGCTAAAGGAAGTCCTTCAGTTGGGGAACAAAGGACACGAGAAAGAAACTCAAAGCCATGTGTAGAAACAACGACCTCATTTATAGGTAACTGCACAAGCAAGTCAATAAAACACAGGTAAACATCCTTCTGGTATTCTCTGCTTTCAACCAGGATTCATCTGACATCAGCAATGATATCCCTGGTTCCACGTCCTCTTCTGAAACCGGTCTGAATTTCTGGGAGTTCCCTGTCAATATAGTGCTGCAGCCGTTTTTGAATGATCTTCAGCAAAATTTTGTTTGTGTATGATATTAATGATATTGTTCTATAATTTCCACATTCGGTTGGATCACCTTTCCTTGGAATAGGCATAAATATGGATCTCTTCCTGTCAGTTGGCCAGGAAGCTGTCTTCCATATTTCTTGGCATAGACGAGTGAGCAGCTCCAGCACTGCATCCGCTGGCTGAAACATCTCAATTGATATTCCATCAATTCCTGGCGCCTTGTTTTTCGCCAATGCCTTCAGAGCAGCTTGGACTTCTTCCTTCAGCAGCATCAGTCCCTGATCATGTGCCACCTCTTAAAATGGTTGAACATCGACTAATTCTTTTTAAGCATCAGTCCCTGATCATGTGCCACCTCTTAAAATGGTTGATCATCGACTAATTTTTTAATGACTGTGCATTCCTTCCATCTTCTTTTGATGCTTCCTGTGTCATTTAATATTTTCCCCATAGAATCTTTCACTATTGCAACTCAAGGCTTGAATTTTTTCTTCAGTTCTTTCAGCTTGAGAAACACCAAGCGTGTTCTTCCCCTTTGGTTTTCCATTCCCAGCTCTTTGCACATGTCATTTTAATACTTTACTTTGTCTTCTCGAGAGGCCCTTGAAATCTTCTGTTCAGTTCTTTTACTTCATCAATTCTTCCTTCTGCTTTAGCTGCTCAACGCTCAAGAGCTAGTTTCAGAGTCTCCTCTGACGTCCATCTTGGTCTTTTCTTTCTTTCCTGTCTTTTCAGTGACCTCTTGCTTTCTTCATGGATGATGTCCTTGATGTCATTCCACAACTCGTCTGGTCTTCAGTCACTAGTGTTCAATGCGTCAAATCTATTCTTGAGATGGTCTCTAAATTCAGGTGGGATATACTCAAGGTCATATTTTGGCCCTTGTGGACTTACTCCGATTTTCTTCAGTTTCAGCTTGAACTTGCATATGAGCAATTGATGGTCTATTTCACAGTCGGCTCCTGGCCTTGTTCTGACTGATGATATTGAGCTTTTCCATCATCTCCTTCCACAGATATAGCCAATTTGATTTCTGTGTGCTCCATCTGGCGAGGTCCATGTGTATAGTCACCGTTTATGTTGGTGAAAGAAGGTATTTGCAATGAAGAAGTCGTTGGTCTTGCAAAATTCTATCATTCGATCTCCAGCATTGTTTCTATCACCAAGGCCATATTTTCCAACTACTGATTCTTCTTCTTTGTTTCCAACTTTCCACCAGTAGTTATCAATGCATCTTGATTGCATGTTTGATCAATTTCAGACTGCAGCAGCTCATAAAAATCTTCTATTTCTTCATCTTTGGCCCTACTGGTTGGTGTGTATATTTGAATAACAGTGGTATTAACTGGTCTGCTTTGTAGGCGTATGGATATTATCCTATGGCTGACAGCACTGTACTTCAGGAGAGATCTTGAAACGTTCTTTTTGACAATGAATGCAACACCATTACTCTTCAAGTTGTCATTCCCAGCATAGTAGATTGTCTGATTCAAATGGCCAATACCATTCAAATATATGATTGTCTGATTCAAAATGGCCAATACCACTCCATTTCAGTTCTCTAATGCCTAGGATATCGATGTTTATGTGTTCCATTTCATTTTTGACTATTTCTAATTTTCCTAGATTCATACTTCATACATTCCAGGTTCCAATTATTAATGGATGTTTGCAGCTGTTTCTTCTCATTTTGAGTTGTGCCACATCAGCAAATGAAGTACCCGAAAGCTTTACTCTATCCATGTCATTAAGGTCAACTCTACTTTGAGGAGGCAGCTCTTCCCCAGTCATGTTTTGAGTGCCTTCCAACCTGGGGAGCTCACCTTCCAGCACTACATCAGACAATGTTCCACTGCTATTCATACGGTTTTCACTGGCTAATACTTTTCGGAAGTAGACTGCCAGGTCCTTCTTCCTAGTCTGTCTTAGTCTGGAAGCTCAGGCATTCGACTGTGTGGATCATAACAAATTATGTATAACATTGCGAAGAATGGGAATTCCAGAACACTTAATTGTGCTCATGAGGAACCTTTACATAGATCTAGAGGCAGTTGTTCGGACAGAAAGAGAGGATACTGATTGGTTTAAAGTCAGGCAAGGTGTGCACCAGGGTTGTATTCTTTCACTATACTTATTCAATCTGTATGCTGAGCAAATAATCTGAGAAGCTGGACCATATGAAGAAGAACAGGGCATCAGGATTGGTGGAAGACTCGTTAACGACCTGCATTATGTAGATGACGCAATCTTGCTTGCTGTAAGTGAAGAGGGCTTGAAGCACTTATTAATGAACATCAAAGACCACAGCCTTCAGTATGGATTGCACCTCAACATAAAGAAAACAAAAATCCTCACAACTGGACCAATGAACAACATCATGATAAATGGAGAAAAGATTGAAATTGTCAAGGATTTCATTTTACTTGGATCCACAATCTACAGCCATGGAAGCAACAGTCAAGAAATCAAAAGACGCATTGCATTGGGCAAATCTGCTGCAAAGGACCTCTTTAAAGTGTTGAAGAGCAAAGATGTCATCGTGAAGACTAAGGTGCGCCTGACCCAAGCCATGGTATTTTCAATCACATCATATGCATGTGAAAGCTGGACAATGAATAAGGAAGATCTAAGAATAATTGATGCCTTTGAACCGTGGTGTTCGCGAAGAATATTGAATATACCATGGACTGCCAGAAGAACGAATAAATCTGTCTTAGAAGAAGTACAACCAGAATGCTCCTTAGAAGCAATGATGGCAAGACTGCATCTTACATACTTCGGACATGTTAGGAGGGATCAGTCTCTGGAGAAGGACATTATGCTTGGCAAAGTACAGGGTCAGAGGAAAAGAGGAAGGCCCTCAATGAGGTGGATTGACACAGTGGCTGCAACAATGGGCTCAAGCATAGCAACGATTTTAAGGATGGCTCAGGACCGGGCAGTGTTTCGTTCTGTTGTGCATAGGGTCACTATGAGTTGGAGCCGACTCAACAGCATCTAACAACAACAACAACAGCACAAGCAAGTATAAGAGGAAGTTTAAACATAATTGATAATTCTAACATTATGTCCTTCACGCTTTGTAATGACAAATGCATAAAAAGATGATAAATTTATTTTATTGCATACATGATGTATAAAATGTAATTAGTGATAACAATGACATAAATGGGAGAGGGGAAGAAACTGTATAGGTATAGAGCTTTGTATGTTACTGAAGTTAAGTTGGTATCAGTTTAATCCAGGTTGTTATAAATGCAAGATGTTAAATATACTCATGGTGACCATAAAGAAAATATCCAAAAAAAAATACACACAAAAGGAAAGAAGGGACTCAAAATGGCTCACTACAAAAAAATATAACAAACCTGAGAGTTAGTAGCATTAGAGCTAATAAGTGACAAAGAAGGTATAAGACATACGAAACAAAATAATAACATAGTAGAAGTAAGTCCTTCATTATTGGTAATCACAGTGAATTTAGAAACTCTGGTGGCATAGTGGTTAAGTGCTACAGCTGCTAACCAAAAGGCAGCAGTTCAAATCCGCCAGGCATCTCTTGGAAACTCTGTGGTGCAGTTCTACTCTGACCGATAGGGTCGCTATGAGTCAGAACTGACTCAAAGGCAACGGGTTTGGTTTTTTGGTTTACAGTAAATTTAAATGGACTAAGTGCTCCAATCAGAAGGTAGAGAATGACAGAATGGATAAAAACAAACATGATCCAAATATATGCTGTCTACAAGAAACATATCTTAAGCCAAAAAATGCAGATTGGTTGAAAGTGAAAGGATGGAAAAAAATATCCCATGCAAATCATAACTAAAAGACAGCAGGGTTGATGATCATTATATATCAGATAAAACAGACTTTTAAGTCAAAATCTGTTAAAGAGACAAAGAAGGACATTATATAATGATAAAAAAGTCAGTGCATCAAGAAGATATAACAATAATAAATATATATGCTCCTAACATTGGAGGGAAACTCTGGTGGCATAGTGGTTAAGACATACAGGTGCTAACCAAAAGGTCGGCAGTTCGAATCCACTAGGCGCTCCTTGGCAACTCTATGGGGCAGTTCTACTCTGTCCTAAAGGGTCGCTATGAGTTGGAATCAACTCGACAGCAATGGGTTTGTTGTTTTTTTTTTTTTTTTTGACATCGGAGATCCTAAACACATAAAGCAAACACTGAAAGAATTGAAGGGAGAAATAGTTCTACAATATTAGTTGGAGACTTCAGTACACCACTCTCAATAATGGACAGAACATCTAGAAACAAGATCAATAAGGAAACAGAAAACCTGAATGAACTATAAACAAACTAGACCTAAAAGACAAATATAGAACGCTCCGCCCAACAATAGCACAGTAGACGTTCTTCTCCCAAGCACATGGATCATTCCCCAGAATAGACCACATGTTAAGTCACAAAGCAAGTCTCAATAAATTTAAAAAGATTATAATCATAAAAAGTATCTTCTCCAGCCACAATGGTATGAAAGTATAAATTAATAACAGAAGGAAAACTGGAAAATACACAAATATATGGAAATTAAACAACATACTATTAAACAACCAATGTCAAAAAAGAACTCAAATGAGAAATCAGAAAATATTTAAAATCAAATGAAAATAAAAGGACAGCATATTAAAACTTATGGGAAATAGTGAAAGCAATGCTCAGAGGGAAATTTACAGCTATAAATGCCTGTTATTAAAAAAAAAAGAAAGATCACAAATCAATATCCTAACTGTACAACTTGAGGAAGTAGAAAAAGAGTAAACCAAACCCAAAACAACCAGAAGGAAGGAGACAACAGAGATCAGAGCAGAAATCCTGTATTTTTATACAAATACTGCACCCCTTCTATGTTTGTTTGGCAACTGTGCCCTTCACTTGCCCCTCCCCAAGGTATTTTCATAAGCTCACTATGCTAATTTTTTTTTACATGAACATGATGTAAAAAGAAAAATTGGCATGGTGATGTGCTTACAAAAATATCTCATGGCAGCAGGGTGCAGTTGGCAAACAAACGTAAAATGTACACATAATTTGCTTAAAAAACACAATAAATAAAATAGAGAATAGAAAAACAATAGAGAAAATCAATGAAATCAGAAGTTGGTTTTTTGAAAAGATCAATAAATTTGACAAAACTTTAGTTAGACTGGCAAAGCAAAAAAGAGAGAAGATACAAATATCTAAAATGAGAAAATAAAAGTGGGGACATTACAACTGTACAGAAATAAAAACGTTCATAAGAGAATAGCATGGACAACTGCATGCCAACTGTATGAACCGGACAAAGTCCAAGAAACGCATAAACTTCCTACATTGACTCAAGAAGAAATAAAGATGTGGTTGAAGATAGTAGAGTAGTCAGATACTTCACAACACCCCTTTTACAACAAAGACCTGAGAAAGCAAGCAAATCAGATATGGATGACAACTTTGGAAGCCTAAGCACCAAAGACAAGGTTGAAGAATCAGACCAAATGCCAAGTGGAAGGAAAGACAGTACAAAAACAGTGGACACAGAGAATTATCGATTGCTGGCACCCTACTAGCTGAACCTGCACAGTGCTGCTACATTGAGACAAAGCAAGCAGCGTTCCCAGCTGAAACCCCCATCACCTAGTGCAGCCAAGCAGGAGCAACTCTGCACCCATGCCCAGAGCCAGGCGGGAGTGCTGCCATCCTGCAAAAGTTAAGTGCTTGTACCTCACTCAACTCATCCATCCCAGCCACCTGTGCTGGAGGCTCACAGGCCTGTGTGGTGCTCCCACCCTCCTCACCAAAGCCCCTTCCCTGCACGTGGTTGCTGTCCGGAGACACCAACCACCGCCCCACCCCCTAAGCCAGGAGCCCACAGACTGGAGGCACTCACCCCTTTACTCAGCCATCCGCACCAGGCACCCACAGATCTGCAGTGCCTCCTCCTCCCTCCAGCCACCTGAGCTATGGACCTAAGGGTAGGCAGAGCCTCATACTCCCTCCAGCCACCCACGCCAGAGGTCAGAGGGTTGGTAATGCCTCATACTCCTGCTGGCCATCCCAGCCGGGAACCCGAGGGCCGGCAGTGCCTCCTACTCCCTCCAGCCACCCGCTCTGTGGCCCAGATGGCCAGCTGTGCCTCCTACTCCCTCCAGCCACCTGAGCTAGGGACTCTAGGGCCAGTGGTGCCTCCTCCTCCCTACAACCACTTGCACCAGGGGCCCAAGGACTGGCTGCACAACCTCCCCGGCAACACAATCTATTAGACAGGGCCCCCTCCATCTAGGCACCTGTGAGTAAGCAACATCACTTCTGCCTCACCTCCTGCATCACACCACCCATGCACACAGCCCTGCCTGCTTGTGACAGTCAGTGAGGGTTTCCATACCACATACCCAGGTACCCTTGCCCCGACCACCTGGCAATTGGTAAAACACACACACAAAACACTCAACCCAGCAACCAGGGAGAATGCCTCGTGCACCCAGAGCCAGGTAACCAGCTGGACATATACATCACCTCACCAGAAACACCAACTACATCCTCAGCAGCCCTACAAGACATGCAAACAGAGATCTGCACTTACACTTACTGCCCCACGCACCTGGAGACAGGAGATGAGAGCTTCAATGCGGCCACATTAGATACCAGGTAAAACACACCCAGCCTGCTTGGATATGTCAAAACAAAAATTCAGGATGCAGCAAACAAACATACAATGTAAACATAAATATAATAACTTCTTGATGCATCAGAGACAAGAGACAATATAAAATCATATAAAGAAGTAGGACAAGATGGCTCAAAGAAGTGACAAAAATAAAGAACCAGAACACCTCCTGGAAAAAGATGGCATTGGAACCACCTGAGAAAGAATTCAAGATTTGCTGACAGAAAACTTCCCTAATATCATCAAAGACGAGAAAATATCCATCCAAGAAGCTCAGCAACCTCAATACAAGATAAAAACCCATTGCCATTGAGTCAATTCCAACTCATAGATCCCGTATAGGACAGAGTAGAACTGTCCCATAGAGTTTCCAAGAAGTGCCTGGTGGGCTTGAACTGCCGATCTTTTGGCTAGCAGCCGTAGCACTTAACCACTATGCCATCAGGGTTTTCCCATACAAGATAGACCCCAAAATAAAGTCACCATGACATATCATAATCAAACTCACCAAAACCAAATACAAAGAGAGAATCCTAAGAGCAGCTTGAGAAAAATGAAAAGTCACATACAAAGGGGAACCATACAGGCAAGAAGGCAATGGGATGACATATATAAAACCTGTCAAGAAAAAAATTGCCAACCAAGAAGTATATATCCAGCAAATTTGTCTCCCAAATGCACTGGCAAAATAAGGACATTTCAGGTAAACAAAAATTAAAGGAATTTGTAAAAATCAGAACAGACTTACAAGAAATATTAAAGGGAGTCCTTCAGATAGAAAACCAACATCAGACAACAGCATGAGATTAGGACACGGGACAGCACCAGCCAGATACCAACCCAGACAAGGAATTCTCAAAAATAAAACAAAGCTAAAAGATTGAAAACAGGGAACCAGAGACATTGATCTGTAAATGACAACAATGTCAAAACAAAAAAGAGAGAATAAACAGTGTAGTTATAAAACTTTCATTATGGAGAGGATACAAAGGCAATATCAAGAAATAAAAGACTTTTAAACTTAGGAAGATAAAGGTAAATTTCAAGGTAACCACAAAGAAAGTTAACAAACCTACTTAGCAACATAAAAAAGAAGAAAAACATAAATAGTAAATACAAAATCAACAACAAATAAAAGAAATGAAAAAACCCGCAAACAAAAAGAACTCAGCACAGAAAATTAAGTGGAACAAAGAAACTGTTAGCAGCACAAAAAAAAAATTACAACAAAATGACAGCAGTAACATCATATTTATGGATAATCATACAGGATACAAGTGGCTTAAACGCACCAGTAAAGAGGCAGAGATTGGCAGAATGGATTAAAAAGCACAACCCATCAATACGCTGTCTACAAAACACACAACTTAGACACAAAGACACAAATAAACTAAAACTCAAAGGATGGAAAAAATATATGAAGCAAACAATAACCAAAAAAGAGGAGGAGTTGCAATACTGATCTCCGATAAAAAAGCCTTTAAGGCAAAATCCACCATAAAACATAAGGAAGGACATTATATAATGATTAAAAGTTTAATCCACCAAGAGGGCATAACCATAATAAGTATATATGCACCCAATAATGGGATTCCAAAATATATAAACTCTAACAGCACTGAAAAGAGAAATAGTTGGAAACTTCAACACACAACTTTCGGTGAAGGACAAAACATCTAGAAAGAAACTTAACACAGCTACAGAAGATCTAAATGCCACAATCAACCAACTCAACCTCACAGACATATACAGACCACTCCACCCAACAGCAGCATACATTCTTTTTCAATGCACATGGAACTTTCTCCAAATTACACCACATTTTAGGCCACAAAGCTAGCCTTAACAAAATCCAAAAGATTGAAATAATACAAAGCATTTTCTCTGATCACAACACCATCAAAGTAATAATCAATAACAGGAAAAAAAAAAAAAAAACAACCAAACCCAGTACCATCGAATCGATTCCAACTCATAGCGACCCTATAGGATGGAGTAGAACTGCCCCATAGAGTTTCCAAGGAGTGCCTGGCGGATTCGAACCGCTGACCCTTTGGTTAGCAGCCGTAGCACTTAACCACTAAGCCACCAGCGTTTCCAATAACAGGAAAAGCAAAGGAGAAAAATCAAATACATGGAAACTGAATAACACCTTGCTTAAAAAACACTGGTAATAGAAGAAATAAAAAATCCAATAAAAAATTTTCTAGAATCAAATGGTAATGAAAATACATTTTATCAAACCCTTTGGGACATAGCAAAAGCAGTGCTAAGAGGTCAATTTACGGCAATAACTGCACACATCAAAAAAAGAAGAAAGGGCCAAAATCAAAACGTTAATCCTACAACTTGAACAAACAGAAAGAGAGCAACAAAAGAAAAAGCCCAAGTCACCAGAAGAAAGGGAATAATAAAGATTAGAGTTGAAATAAGTGAAATAGAAAACAGAAAAACAACAGAATCAACAAGACCAGAAGTTGGTTTTATAAAAGAATTGACAAATCCTTAGCCAAATTGACAAAAGAAAAGCAGGACAATAAGCAAATAACCTGAATAACAAATCAGATGGGTGACACTACACCAGTACCAACTGAATTAAAAAGGATCATAACAAAATCTATGAAAAACTGTACTTCAACAAATTTGAAAACTTAGAGGAAATGGACAAATTCCTAGAAACACTACCTAACTATCCTAACACAAACCGAGGTAGAAAAACTAAACAGACTGTCTTAGTCATCTAGTGCTGCTATAACAGAAATACCACAAGTGGATGGCTTTAACAAAGAGAAGTTTATTCTCTTACAGTACAATAGGCTAGAAGTTCAAATTCAGGGCACCAGCTCCAGGGGAAGATTTTCTGTCTTTGTTGGCTCTGAAGTAAGGTCCTTGTCATCAGTCTTCCATTGGTCTGGGAGCATCTCAGCGCAGGAACCTCAGGTCCAAAGGATGCACTCTGCTCCCAGTACTACTTTCTTGGTGGTATGAAGTTCCCATGTCTCTCTGCTCATTTCTCTCTTTTATAACTCAAAAGAGATTGGCTTAAGACACTACCTAATCTTGTAGACCTCATCAACATAACTGCTGCTAATACAACATATTACACCATAGTGATAGGACTGGTTTTCTTTTTTTAGGAAAATCACATAAAATGGTGGACAATCACACAAAATGATGGACAATCACACAATACTGAGAATCATAGCCCACCTAAGTTGACAGATAATTTTTGGGGGACACAATTCAATCCATGACATAGGCCCATAACAAAAGAAGAGGTTGAACAGTTAGTAAAATAACTCTCAACAACAACAACAACAAAAAGTCCAGACAGCTTCATTTGAGAATTCTACCAAACATTCAGAGAAGAGTTGACACTAATACTACTCAAATTATTTCATTGTATAGAAAAGGAAGGAATACTCCCAAATTCATTCTACAAAGCCAGCATAACCCTAATACCAAAGCCAGGCAGACACTACGGAAAAAGGAAATTGAAGACCAACATTCCTCATGAATATAGGTGTAAAATCTTAATAAAATTCTAGCTAATAGAATAAAACAGCATATAAAAAAAAAAAAAAACACATAGTCAAGTGGAATTCATACAGGTATGCAAGGATGGTTCAACATTAGAAAAGAAATCAACATAATCTACCATTTAAATACAATAAAAGAAATGCATCACACGATCATCTCAACTGATGCTGAAAAGGCATTTGATAAAGTCCAACATCCATTCCTGATAAAAACTCTCAGCGAAATAGGAATAGGAGGGAAATTCCTTAACATAATAAAGGGTATCTACACAAAACCAACAGCCAACATTATTCTCAACAGAGGGAGACAGAAAGTATTTCCCTCAAGTACGGGAACAAGACAAGGATGCCTTTTATCACCTCTCTTATTCAGCATTGTGCCAGAAGTGCTAGGCAGAACAATAAGGCAAAAAAAAAAAAAAGAAAGAAAGAAAGAAAAGGCAACCAAATTGCTAAGGGAGAAATACAATCATGCCTATTCAGAGATGATATGATCCTATACATAGAAAACTCCAAAGATTCCACAAAAAAAGCTACAGGATACAAGATCAACATACAAAAATCAGTTGGATTTTGATGTGGAGGTGGAGCCAAGATGGCAGAATAGACAGACGCTTCCAGCAAGCCCTCTTACAACAAAGACCCAAAAAAACAAGTGAAACGAATATATTTATGACAAGCTACGAGCCCTAAACATCAAAGGCAAGCTTAGAAAATGAACTGAGTGGCAGGGGGAGAAAGAGACTGTTCAGAAGCGGAGAGGAGTTATAGGACCCGAATCTTGGGGAGCCCTCAGGCACCATTCCTGGGTGTGGCAGCAGCTGGCTGGTACTAGCTTTAGGCTGCAGTTTGCTCAGGAAGAAGCAGCCAGCCACAGAGCCTACTCACATATCCAAAACCAGAGACCAGAGGTCTCCAAAAAAGCTAAGTACTTGCGTATATATATTTTACTGCAACCCCTCGTTCCCAAGCTGGCTTCAGCGGCTGACTTACCTGGGTCTCAGATAGGCCCTGTTGAGCACCTAGAACCATCCTCCCGGCCTTGGAGAAGGAATAAATTTGCAATTAGGGGAAAAGATACTTTGCCAGCTCCACTAATGGGAAGCTCAGGACAGAAGAAACTCCAGTCCAGGCAAAAACAGTCCATGGACTTTGAGTACCTTTCCCCTCTGCATGAACCTGTGTGGACCTATTTCAGGAGAATAGGCCCTTGTTGGCAGACTCCAACAGTTTCGGCTGTGCAGCAGAGACGTAGGTGATTGATGTTTGACATTGCTCTGCATATTAAACAGGGTCCTCACCTACCCACATCAGGAGCCTAAGGACCGGTAGCTCTACACAAGTAACCCAGCCACCCGTGACAGGGGTACGAGGACAACTGGTACCTTCCAGTCCTTACAACCAAAAACATTACGTGCCCATGTTCCGTCTGCAGAACCCACCCACCTGTACGCTCTAGAGAACAAGGACACACTTTCCTCAGAGACATGGGAGGGGGGGGATGATTCTTAGGGCTCTGCCTTGTTCAGAGTGTGACTCTCTGCTGCAACCAGATACCAGTACCTACACTAATCACCCCTGTGCCTCTAAGACTGTAGGACAGAGTCTGTACCACACACTTGATGATCAGCTACCTGGACACCTGAGCTGAATTCATACAAGAAAAGTGAATGGACTTCTAGACTGATACACTTGACAACAGCTCTAGCCATCTGGGGACAGGATGTCAGAGCTTCAAAGGTGAAAATAATCAAGCTAGCTCACTCAAACAACCCATTTCGGCACATCAAAACAAAACAAAGCAAAAAGCTAAGACACAGTAAGCAAACAAAATAAACTAATACAATAACTTATAGATGACTCAGAGACAACAGTCAATATCAAGTCACATAAAGGAACACCATGATTGCCTCAAAAAGCTCTCAAAACAAAGAATCAAGGGATCTTCTACATGAAAGTGGCTTCCTGGAATTACCAGAGGCACAATACAAAAGATTAATATACAGAACCCTTCAAGACATCAGGAAGGAAATGAGGCAATATGCAGAACAAGCCAAGGAAAACACAGATAAAGCAACTGAAGAAATTGGAAAGATTATTCAGGAACATATTGAGAAATTTAATTAGCTGGAAAGATCCATAGACAGAAATCAGAAATTCAGAAGATTAACAATAAAATTACAGAAGTAGACAACTCAATAGAAACTAAGAAAAACAGGTTTGAGCATGTGGAAGGCAGAATTTCTGAACTTCAAGATAAAGTACTTGGCACTAACATTTTTGAAGAAAAATCAGACAAAAGAACTTTAAAAAATGAAGAAACCTAAAGAATCCTGTAGGACTCCATGAAATAGCCTACAAGTGATTAGAGTACCAGAACAGGGAGGGATAACAGAAAATACAGAGAGAATTGTTGAAGATTTGTTGGCAGAAAACCTCCCTGATATCGTGAAAGATGAGAAGATATCTATCCAAGATGCTCATCAAGCTCCACATAAGGAATATCTTAAAAGAAAGTCACCAAGGCATATTATAATCAAACTTGCCAAAACCAAAGATAAAGAGAGAATTTTAAGAGCAGCTAGGGAAAAACGGAAAGTCCCCTACAGAGGAGAGCCAATAAGAATAAGCTCAGACTACTCAGCAGAAACCATTCAGGCAAGAAAGCAATGGGATGAATTATATAAAAAATGAAGGAAAAAAATTGCCAGCCAAGAATAATAAATCCAGCAAAACTGTCTCTCAAATATGAAGGTGAAATTAGGACATTTCTAGATAAAAAGAAGTTTAGGGAATTCGTAAAAACCAAACAAAAACTACAAGAAATACTAAAGGGAGTTCTTTGGTTAGAAAATCAATAATGTCAGGTATCAACCCAAGACTAGAACACTGGGCAGAGCAATCAGAAGCCAACTGAGACAGGGAAATCAAAAAGTAAAAAAAAAAAAAAAAAAAACACTCAAAACAGGGTAACAGCGATGTTATTAAGTGAAAGAAAAGAACATTAAAACAATAAAGAGGGACTAAGAAATGTAGTCACAAATCTTCCATATGGAGAGGAAGATAAAGTGATACAAAGAAATAAAAGTTAGGTTTAAATTTAGAAAAATGGGGGTAAATAAAAAGGTAACCACAAAGGTAAAAAACTATCCTACACATCAAAATAAAATACAAAATAGAGACTCAGCAGAAACTAAATCAACAACAATGAATATGAGGAAAGGACAATATATAAAGACAAGCTACTCAGCACGTAAAATTAAGTGGGAAAAACACACTGTCAACAACACACAAAAAAAGACATCAAAATGATAGCACTAAATTCACACCTACCCATAATTACGCTGAAAGTAAATGGACTAAATGCACCAATAAAGAGACAGAGAGTGGCAGAATGGATTAAAAAACACAATCCATCTATATGCTGCCTACAAGAGACACACCTTCGACTTAGAGACACAAACAAACTAAAACTCAAAGGATGAAAAAAAAAATCAAGTAAACAACAGTCAGAAAAGAGCAAGAATGGCAATGTTAATTTCTGACAAAATAGACTTTAAAGTTAAATCCATCATAAAGGATAAGGAAGGACACTATATAATGATTAAACAGACAATACACCAAGAATATATAACTATATTAAATATTTACGTACCCAATGACAGTGAGATAGACGGCTCCACAATAATAGTAGGAGACTTCAACACGCCACTTTTGGTGAAGGACAGGACATCCACAAAGAAGCTCAATAAAGACATGGAAGATGTAAATGCCACAATAATCCAACTTGACCTCATAGACATATTCAAAAGAGTCCACGCAACAGCAACCAAGTATACTTTCTTTTCTACTGCACATGGAACATTCTCTAGAATAGACCACATATTAGGTCATAAAGCAAGCCTTAGCAGAATTCAAAACATCGAAATATTACAAAGCATCTTCTCTGATCATAAGGCCATAAAAGTGGACATCTACAACAGAAAATGCAGGGGAAAAAAAAATCAAACACTTGGGAAAGGGACAATGCCCTGCTCAAAAAAGACTGGATTATAGAAGACATTAAGGATGGAATAAAGAAATTCACAGAATCCAACGAGAATGAAAACACTTCCTATCAGAACCTTTGGGACACAGTGAAAGTGGTGCTCGGAGGTCAATTTATATCAATAAATGCACACATACAAAAAGAAGAAAGGGCCAAAATAGAAGAATTATCCATACAACTTGAATAAAGAGAAAGAGACCAACAAAAGAAATCCACAGGTACCAGAAGAAAACAAATAATAAAAATTAGAGCAGAACCAAATGAAATAGAAAACAGAAAAACAATTGAAAGAATTAACAAGACCAAAAGCTGGTTCCTTGAAAAAAATCAACAAAATTGATAAAGCATAGGCCAAACTACCAAAAGAGAAGCAGGGGAGGAAGCAAATAACCCGAAAAAGAAATGAGATGGGTGACATTACAACAGACCCAACTGAAATTAAAACAATCATATCAAATTACTATGAAAAATTGTACTCTAACAAATTTGAAAACCTAGAAGAAATGGATGAATTCCTAGAAACACACTACCTACCTAAACTCACACAAACAGAGGTAGAACAACTAAACAGACCGATAACAAAAAAAGAGACTGAAAAGGTAATCAAAACACTCCCAAGGAAAAAAAGCCCTGGCCCTGACAGCTTCACTGCAGTGTTCTAACAAACTTTCAGATAAAGGTATTTCAGAGGTACTAAAGGTATTTCAGAGCATAGAAAAGGAAGGAATACTCCCAAAATCATTCTATGAAGCCACCCTATCTGATACCAAAACCAGGTAAAGACTCCACAAACAAAGAAAATTACAGACCTATATCCCTCATGAACTTAGATGCAAAAATCCTCAACAAAATCCTAGCCAATAGAATTCAACAACATATCAAAAAAATAATTTACCATGACCAAGGTGCGATTCCTCAACATTAGAAAAACAATTAATGTAATCCATAGCATAAATAAAACAAAAGACAAGAATCACATGATTTTATCAATAGATGCAGAAAAGGCATTTGACAAAGTTCAACACCCATTCATGATAAAAACTCTCAGCAAAATAGAAAAGAAGGAAAATTCCTCAATATAATAAAGGGCATTTATACAAAGCCAATAGCCAACATCAAGGTAAAAGGAGAGAGCCCAAAAGCATTCCCCTTGAGATCGGGAACCAGACAAGGATGCCCTTTATCATCACTCTTATTCAACATTGTGCTGGAGGTCCTAGCCAGAACAATTAGGCTAGATAAAGAAATAAAGGGCATCCAGATTGACAAGTAAGAAGTAAAACTATCTCTATTTGTAGATGACATGATCTCATACACAGAAAACCCTAAGGAATCCTCAAGAAAACTACTGAAACCAATAGAAGGGTTCAGCAGAGTATTGGGATACAAGATAAACGTAAAAAAATCAGTTGGATTTCTCTACACCAACAAAAAGAACATCAAAGAGAAATCACCAAATAAATACCATCTACAGTAGCCCCCAAGAAGATAAAATACTTAGCAATAAATCTTACCAGAGATGTAAAAGACTTATACAAAGAAAACTACAAAACACTCCGCAAGAAACCAAAAGATACATGCATAAGTGGAAACACTTACCTTGCTCATGGAGAGGAAGACCTAAAACTATAAAAATGTTTATTCTACCAAAAGGAATCTATAGATTTAATGCAATTCCAATCCAAACTCTAATGACATTTTTTAATTAGATGGAGAAACAAATCACCAACTTCATATGGAAGGGAAAGAGGCCCCGGATAAGTAAAGTATTACTGAAAAAGAAGAACAAAGTGAGAGGCCTTACTCTACCTGATTTTAGAACCTATTATACCACCTCAGTAGTCAAAACAGCCCGGTACTGGTACAACAACAGATACATAGACCAATGGAACAGAATTGAGAATCCAGACATAAATCCATCCACATATGAGCAGTTGATACTTGACAAAAGCCCCAAAACAGACAAACGGGAAAAGACAGTCTTTTTAACAAATGATGCTGGTATAACTGGATATCCGTCTGCAAAAAAAATGAAACAAGACCCATATCTCATTCCATGTACAAAAACGAGCTCAAAATGGATCAAAGACCTATATAAAATCTAAAACGACAAAGATCATGGAAGAAAAAATAGGGACAACGTTAAGAGCCCTGATACATGGCATAAACAGTATACAAAACATTACTAACAATGCAGAAGAAAAACTAGATAACTGGGAGCTCCTATAAATCAAACACCTATGCTCACCCAAAGACTTCACCAAAAGAGTAAAAAGATTACCTACAGACTGGGGAAAAGTTTTTGGCTATGACATTTCTGATCAGTGCCTGATCTCTAAAATCTACATGATGCTGCAAAAACTCAACTACAAAAAGACAAATAACCCAATTAAAAAATGGGCAAAAGATATGAACAGATACTTCACTAAAGAAGACATTCAAGTAGCTAACCGATACACGAGGAAATGCTCATGAACATTAGCCATTAGAGAAATTCAAATGAAAGCTACAATGAGATTTCATCGCACTCCAACAAGGCTGGCATAAATCCAAAAAACACAAAATAATAAATGTTGGAGAGGCTGTGGAGAGATTGGAACACTTATACACTGCTGGTGGGAATGTAAAATGGTACAACCACTTTGGAAATCTATTGGGCACTTCCTTAAAAAGCTAGAAATAGAATTATCATACGATCCAGCAATCCCACTCCTTGGGATATATCCTAGAGAAATAAGAGCCTTTACATGAACAGATATATGCACACCCATGTTTATTGCAGCACTGTTTACAATAGCAAAAAGATGGAAGCAAGGTGCCCATCAATGGATGAATGGATAAATAAATCATGGTATATTCACACAATGGAATACTACACATCGATAAAGAATAGTGATGAATCTGTGAAACATTTCATAACATGGAGGAATCTGGAAGGCATTATGCTGAGTGAAATTAGTCAGTTGCAAAAGGACAAATATTGTATAACACTATTACAAGAACTCAAGTAATACTTTAAACAGAGAGGAAAATATTCTCTGATGGTTACAAGATGGGAGAGGATGGAGGGCCAGAGAGGGATATTCACTAATTAGATAGTAGATAAGAACTACTTTAGGTGACTTCACTAATTAGATAGTAGATAAGAACTACTTTAGGTGACGGGAAAGACCACACACAATACAGGCGAGGTCAGCACAACTGAACTAGACCAAAAGTAAAGAAGTTTCCTGAATAAACTGAATGCTTTGAAGGCCAGTGTAGCAGGGGCAGGGGTTTGGGGACCATGGTTTCAGGGGACATCTAAGTCAATTGGCATAATAAGATCTATTAAGAAAACATTCCGCATCCCACTTTGGAGAGTGGCATCTGGGGTCTTAAAAGCTAGCAAGTGGCCATCTAAGATGCATCAATTGGTCTCAATCTACTTGGATCAAAGGAAAATGAAGAACACCAAGGACACTAGGTAATTACAAGCCCAAGAGACAGAAAGGGCCACATAAACCAGAGACTACGTCAGTCTGAGACCAGAAGAGCTAGATGGTGCCTGGCTATAACTGATGACTGCCCTGACAGGGAACACAACAGAGAACCCATGAGGGAGCAAGAGAACAGTGGGATAAAAAAAATGCAGACCCCAAATTCTCATAAAAAGACCAGACTTAATGGTCTGACTGAGACCAGAAGGACCGTGGTGGTCATGGCCCCCAGACCTTCTGTTGGCCCAGGACAGGAACCATTCCCAAAGCCAACTCTTCAGACAAGGATTGGACTGGACAATGGGTTGAAGAGGGATGCTGGTGAGGAGTGAGCTTCTTAGATCAGGTGGACACTTGAGGCTATGTTGGCATCTCCTGCCTGGAGGGGAGATGAGAGGGTAGAGAGGGTTAGAAGCTGGCGAAATGGACAGGAAAAGAGAGAGTGAAGGGAGGGAGTGTGCTGTCTCATTAGGGGGAGAGCAATTGGGAGTATGTAGCAAGGTGTATGTAAGTTTTTGTGTGAGAGACTGACTTGATTTGTAAATTTTCACTTAAAGCACAATAAAAATTTTTTTTAAAAATCAGTTGGATTCCTACACACCAATAAGCGGAACATTGAAAAGAAAATCAGGAAAACAATACCATTTAAAATAGCCCCCACAAAAGATAAAATCATTAGGAGTAAATCTAACCAGTGACGTAAAAGACCTATACAAAGAATACTACAAAACACTACTGCAAGAAACCAAAAGATACCTACACAAGTGGAAAAACATACCATGCTCATGGATAGGAAAACTCAACATGGTGAAAACGTCAATTCTGCACAAAGCAAGGTACAGATACAATGCAATCCTGATAGAAATTCCAACAGTATTCTTTAATGACATTGAAAAACTAATCACCAACTTTACCTGGAAAGGAAAGAGGTCCCAGATCAATACAGCATTAAAAAAATTACTGGAGAACAAAGTAAGAGGCTTTGCATACCTGGTCTCAGAACCGACCATACAGTCACAGTAGTCAAAACAGCCTAGCACTGGTACAACAACAGACACACTGACTGATGGAACATAATTGAAAATCCCGATGTAAATCCATCTACCTACAGCCACATGACCTTTGACAAAGGTCCAAAGTCCATTAAATGGGGAAAAGACAGTCTCTTTAACAAATGGTACTGGCAAAAGGGGATGTCCAGTTGTAAAAAAGAAATGCTCATCAGAGAGATGCAAATCAAAACTACAATAAGATACCGTCTCACCCCATCATTACTGGCACTAATCAAAAAAAAAAATCAAAAAAACAGAGAATAGCAAATGTTGGCGAGGTTGTGCGACGGCTGGAATGCTCATACACTGCTGGCAGGAATTTAAAATGGTAAAACCACTATAGAAAATGGTAAGGTGCATCCTTAAAAAGCTAGAAATAGAAATACCATATGACCCAGCAATCCTACTCCTAGGTACATACCCTAAAGAAATGAAAGCCATCACACAAATAGACATATGCACACCCATGTTCATTGCAGCATTTTTACAATAGCAAAAAGATGGAAACAACCTAAGTGCCCATCAACAGATGAATGGATTAGCAAACTGTAGTACATACATACAATGGAATACCATGTAACAATAAAGAATAATGACAAATCCATGAAATGTTTCACAACATGGATAAACTTGGAAGGCATTATGCTGAGTGAAATAAGTCAATCACGAAAAAACAAATATTGTATAAGACCACTATTATAAAGAAACAAGAAAATGTTTACAGACAAGAAAAAAAAATTTTTTTGATGGTTACCAGGGATGGGAGGGGGAGGATGAGAAAATTACCAAATAGACAGAAGGCAGGTATTAGCACTGGTGAAAGGAAATGCAATACACAAAATGGAGGAAGTCAGCACAACATGACCTGACCAAAGCAAAGGAAAACATACTCAAGAATAAAGAACAGCAAAAAGCATAGACAATCCTGCCACAGCAGTATTAACAAACAGTAATTTACGAGTGAATACAGAGGTAGACAGGTATGCCAAGAGGTGTGGGAGGGTGTAAGGGAAAATACCCACCTGCAGATAGGTTTGGTGGTGGATATTTCCACATACATAACTGCAGGTGCTGCTTATATATTATTAACATAGACAATAGAGCACACAAGGACGACAGTCGGGGCAACTTCTTAGACATAACCAAACACCTCATGGGACGGAGTTCCTAGGCTCAAAGGTAAAGGACCATAGACTCGGGGGACATCTACGTCAATTGGCACAACAGTACATAAAGACAAAATTCTGCATCCTACTTTGGTGAGTACCACATCCGGGATCTTAAAATCTTGCAAGTAGCCATCTAAGATACAACACTCAGTCTCTTATCGTCCAGAGCAAAGGAAAGTAAAGAAAACCAAAGACTCGAGGGAGCAATTAGGTCCAAAGGACTAATGGACCACACAAACCGCAGCCTACAGGACCCTGAGACCAGAAAAACTAGACGGTGCCAGGCTACCACTACCGACCCCTCTGACTAGGATTACAACAGAGGGTCCTGGACTGAGCAGGAGAAAAGGTAGAAAAAAAGATCAAATTCACTAGAAAGACCAGACTTACCGGTTGGACAGAAACTGGCAGAACCCCCTAAGATACTCTTCTGACCTGGAACTTAAGCCATTCCCGGAGACCACCTTTCAGTCAAACCATAGACAGGCCCATAAAATAAACAATAACACCAGGGAGGAACATGCTCCTTAGAACAATCAATTATACGAGATCAAAAGGGAAACATTTGTCCCAAAGCAAAGATGAGAAGGCAGGAAGGGGCAGAAAATCAGGATGAAAGCAAGCGGGGACCCCAGGGCAGAAATGGGGAGAGCGCTGACACATTGTGGGAATGAAACCAATGTCACGGAACACTTTATGTACAAACTATGGAATGGCCTGACCCAAACCACGGTATTTTCAATCGCATCATACACATGTGAAAGCTGGACAATGAATAAGGAAGACGGAAGAAGAGTTGACGCCTTTGAATTGTGGTGTTGGTGAAGAATATTGACTATACCATGGACTGCCAAAAGAACAAACAAATCTGTCTTAGAAGAAGTACAACCAGAACACACCTTAGAAGCAAGGATGGCGAGACTGCGTCTTACATACTTTGGACATGTTGTCAGGAGGGATCAGTTCCTGGAGAAGGACATCATGCTTGGCAGAGTACAGGGTCAGTGGCAAAGAGGAAGACCCTCAATGAGATGGATTGACACAGTGGCTGCAACAATGAGCTCAAGCATAACAACGATTGTAAGGATGGCGCAGGACCGGGCAGTGTTTCGTTCTGTTCTGCACAGGGTCGCTATGAGTTGGAACCGACACAATGGCACCTAACAACGACAACAACAACATGGAATGGGAAACTAAATCGTTCTGTAAACTTTCACCTAATGCAGAATAAAATTTTTTTTTAATAATCAATGGGAAAAAAAAGAATACCGCTGTTTTGCATTGTAGATCACTTTTTACTATGTGATTTTTAAAACTGCATGCATATATCATTTTGATTAAAATAAAATTAATTTTAGAAAGAAAGAAGACAAATAGCTGTTTGGAGAGTTGGCATTATTATTTAAAAAAAAAAAAAGCCACTGCTATTGAGTCAATTCCAACTCATAGCGACCCTATTGGTAATGAAAAATATAGAGACATATTATCAAAGGAAAAGGAGGATCCTTTGAAGGACCAGGAGAGTCTCTCACTGAAACAGATATGGTAGAAGAATCAGAGCGTAGAAGATGGCATCCAGGCATCTTTAAAAGAATAGAATCCAGGACAAGTTCCTCAAGGACGATACCTATACTTCAATTCTTTACTGCACAGGAAGTTTATTCAATTAACAATTATTGCACACTAAGCTCTGTGCAAAATTCAAAGGTGAGTGAGATGTGATTCCTACGCCCAGATGCCTACAGTCCAGCAGAGACAAGACAGATGGGCTACCTGCAAGGTATGTGAAGATTAAAGGAATCAAGGAAAACCACCTGTCGGTGTGAGTACACGAGGGGAGTGACAGACACACTCGCTCAGCGTCCAGAGGCAAAAAGCTGTGGAAAGATGTGCAACGTTCAAAGGAGAGGGGTGCATCTCAATCCAGGTCCTTTCTGCCTTGTGTCCTTGATGCAACACCTTGACCAAAACTCATTTCCACAAAGCTGGGAAGTGTCTGATTTCAGAACCTCAATTCTTTTGTTTCACTGCTATTTTATTTAGGAATTTAAGAAACACAAAATGCTTTTAAGGTCCCAGCCAAAAATAAATCTGTATAGTGGGATACCACCACCAATCAGTTTGTCGTACTGTGGTGGCTTGCATGTTGCTGTGATGCTGGAAACTACACCATCAATATTTCAAATACCAGCGGGGTCACCCACGGTGGAGCTTCCAGACTAAGACAAACAAGAAAGAAAGGCCTGGTGATCTACTTCCAAAAATTAAAAAAAAAAATTAGCCAATGTAAAATTTATGGATCACAACAGAATATTGTTCGATATAGTGCTGGAAGATGAGCCCCTAAGGTGGAAGCGGGGTTTCGAACCAGTTCATTGCAGTTTACCCCTGCTGAGAATTTACATTTCTACCCCCAGATATACTGCATCAGAATTTACAGGTGATTCTTATGCATAATAAAATTTGAGAACCACTACTCTACAAGTGGCTCTCAGAATTGGTCCATAACCTGCAGCATTGGCGTCACCTGGAAGCTTGTTAGAAATGCGGATTGTCAGCAAGCTGTTCAAAGAGCCCTGACTGGAAGACACTACACAGCTGCAAGGATGGCCTCAACCAAAAATCACGAAGATGGTGCAAGACTGAGCAACGTCTTCTGTTATACATAAGGTCACCATGAGTTGGAGCTGACTGAGTGGCAACTAACGACAACAAATAGTGGGAGAGAAACTACCCCAGTGGATTAGTCAGTTGAGCAGAAAGGAAACAGGAAAAAACAAGAACTGGCAGCCATACTATCACCTGTAAGAGCTAAAATGTTGGAAACTAGATTTCAGGGAGATGATCTCTGAACACAGAAGGAAATTTCTTATGGTAATCTCCCAAACTCTACTGAAAGAACACCAACTGTGGAATGCTTCTGACAGCAAACACATACTTTAACTGTGGAATCCTGACAGACAAGAGATGCCAGTGCCACAGAGGGAGGGCTGGAAGAAAATGAAAACAGAGTGACACTCTCATATTTTGCCAGAACACCAGCACTATATAGGGTCTCTGCCATCATATGGGCTGGGCTTTCCCAAGCTCTGTCATTTGCATTCCACCTTCACCTCACCTTCTTTACTATTAATTATCTAACATTTTTATTTTAATTCAAGGGCTTAATATGTTGTTATTTTTTTAAGTAAAAATGTCTGTTAGTGTCAGATGAAATATCTACAATAGGCAAATGTATAGAGGCCAAAGTTTATTAGTGGTTACCAGGGATGGGAGGGAGGAGGGGGAAGCCACTGTTTAGGAAGCAGTGACTTTCTGTTTACAGTGACGGGAAACTTGGCAACAGATATTGATGATGCTTGCACAGCATGATTTATGTAACTGAGTCGCTAAATTGTGCACACGACAAATGCTGATCTGATAAATGTGTGATATATAGAACAATAAAAAAGAAGAAATAGAAGAACTCAACAGACGCGTAACAAGAGACTTAATTAGTAATCAAAAACCTTCCCAGCAAAGAAAAGTCTTGGATCAGATGGCTTCACTGGGGAATCCTACCAAACATCTGTAGAAGAAGTGACCACAATCCTTATCAAACTTTTCCAAAAAATTGAAGAGGAGGGAATACTTCCTAACTCTTTCTATGAGGCCAGAATTACCCCGATATCAAAGCCAAAAACACCATAAGAAAAGAAAATGACAGGTCAATATCCCTTATAAATACAGATGCAAAAATCCTCAATAAAACACTAGCAAATATAATACAAAGGCATATTAAAAGGGTTTTATGCCACAATGAAGAGGGATTTATCCCAGGAATGCAAGGGTTGCTCAATATTAGAAAATCAGTCAACATAATACACCACAGAAACAGAACAAAGAACCATATTGATGCACAGAAGGGTTTTGACAAAATCCAACACCTTTTCATAATTAAAAACACTCAACAAGCTAGGAATAGAAGGGAAGTTCCTCAATCTGATAAAGGGCATTTATGAAAAACCCACAGCAAACATCATACTCAATGGACTGAGAACTTTCCCCTTCAGATCAGGACAAGGATGCCCACACTCACCACCGCTATTCAATATTGTACCAAAAGTTCTAGTCAGAGGAAACAGGCAAGAAAGATAAATAAGTAAAAGGAATTCAAATTGGGAAAGAAGTAAAACTACCTCTTTTTGCAGAATAAAAAAAAAAAAAATTAAAAACTGGTCCTATATACATCAACCCCCTCACCCCCACCCCCCCACCCCCGCCGCCAAAGAACCCACAAGAAAGCTATTGAAGCTAACAAAGTGGCAGGATACAAGATCAACACACAAAAATCAGGTGGGGTTTTATATGTCAACAATCTGGAAAGGAAATTAAGGGAATAATTCCATTTACAATAGTACCTAAAAGAATAAAATACCTAGGAAAAAATTTAACCAGGGAGGTGAAAGTCCTGTATACTCAAAACTATAAAACTTTACTGAGAGAAATTAAAAAAGATCTAAATAAATGGGAGTACATTCCATACTCACGGATCAGAACACTTGATACTGGTAAGAAGTCAATACTACCTAAAGCAATCTATAGATTCAATGCAATACTCACCAAAATTTCAACAGCCCTCTTTCAGAAATGGAAAAGCCAATCCTTAGATGTATATGGAACTGTGAAGGGCCCCAAATAGCCAAAGTAATCTTGAAAAAGAAGAACAAAGTAGGAAGACCCACACTTCCCAACCTCAAACTACTATAAAGCTACAGTAATCAGAACAGTCTGGTACTGGTATAATGATAGACAAAGAGACAATGGAATAGAACTGACAGTCCAGAAATGAATTCAACTGATCTTCTATGGCCAACTGATCTTCAACATGAGTGCTAAGCCCATCCAATGGGGAAAGAATAGCCTCTTTAATAAACAGTGCTGGAAAGACAACACACAACAGGGGAGGTCAGCACAACTGGATTAAACCAAAAGCAAAGAAGTTTCCTGAATAAACTGAATGCTTCGAAGGCCAGTGCAGCAGGGGCAGGGGTTTGGGGACCATGGTTTCAGGGGACATCTAAGTCAATTGGCATAATAAGATCTATTAAGAAAATATTTTGCATCCCACTTTGAAGAGTGGCATCCGGGGTCTTAAACGTTAGCAAGCAGCCATCTAAGATGCATCAATTGGTCTCAACCCACCTGGATCAAAGGAGAATGAAGAACACCAAGGACACAAGGTAATTACAAGCCCCAGAGACAGAAAGGGCCACATGAACCAGAGACTACATCAGCCTGAGACCAAAACTAGATGGTGCCCGGCTACAACCGATGACTGCCCTGATAGGGAATACAACAGAGAACCCCTGAGGGAGCAGGAGAACAGTGGGATGCAGACCCCAAATTCTCATAAAAAGACCAGACTTAATGGTTTGACTGAGACAAGAAGGATTCCAGTGGTCATGGCCCCTAGACCTTCTGTTGGCCCAGGACAGGAACCATTCCCAAAGCCAACTTTTCAGACAGGGATTGGACTGGACAATGGGTTGGAAAGGGATGCCTGTGAGGAGTGAGCTACTTGGATCAGGTGGACACTTGAGGCTGTGTTGACATCTCCTGCCTGGAGGGGAGATGAGAGGGTAGAGGGGGTTAGAAGCTGGCGAAATGACACGAAAAGAGAGAGTGGAGGGAGAGAGCGGGATGTCTCATTAGGGGGAGAGTAATTGGGAGTGTGTAGCAAGGTGTATATAAGTTTTTGTGTGAGAGACTGACTTGATTTGTAACCTTTCACTTCAAGCACAATAAAAATTATTTTAAAAATTTTTAAAAATAAACAGTGCTGGGACAACTGAATTTCTACAAACAAAAGAATGAACCTAGACTTGTAGCTCACATACCATATATGAAAAGTAACTCAAAATGAATCAAAGACCTAAATGTAAGATCTAAAACCATAAAACTCTTAGAAGAAAACATAGGAATAATGCTTCAGGATCTAGCTGACAACAATAGATTCTTAGATATGACACCAAAAACACAAGCAACAAAGACAAAACAGATAAATGGGACCTCATCAAAATTAAAAACTTTTGTCCATCAAAGGACTTTATCAACCAAGTGAAGAAGACAACCTACAGATTAGGGGAAAACTTTGAGGAACCACATATCTAATAAGGGTTTAATAGCCAGAATATATAAAGAGCTCCTACAATTTAACAAAAGACAAACAACCCAATCAAAAAATGGGCAAAGGACTTGAGTAGCCATGTCATCAAATAAGGAACACAAATTGCCAGTACACACATGAGAAGATGCTCAACATCATCTGTCATCGGGGAATGCAAATCAAAACCACTATGAGATACCATTTCATGCCCCCTAAGACAGCTATGATCAAAAAAATGGAAAGCAAAAGGTGTTGGTGAGGACGTGAAAAAAATTGGAATCCTCACCCGTTGCTAGTAGGATTATAAAATGGTACAGCTGCTGTGGAAAACAGTCTGGCGGTTCCTCAATCAATTAAACATAAAATTTACCATATAACCAAGCAATTCCACTTTGAGGTATATACCCTAAAGAACTGAAAGCAGGAACACAAACAGATACTTGTATATCGATGTTCATTGCAGCACTATTCAAATTCCAAAAGATGGAAACAACCCAAATGCCCATCAGTAGACGAAGATATAAAATGCAGTACATACATACAATAGAGTATTATTACTCTTCTATAAAGAAAAACAAAGCCCTGATACATGCTACAGCATGGATTAGCCTTGAAAACATCAAGTTGAAGGTTTTGTGAAGTCAATAACAAAACGACAAATAACTGTGTGATTCCATTTGTATGAAATATATAGACTAGGCAAGTGTATCCAGACCTAAGGTTATTGGTGGTTACCAGGGGCCAGAGAGACAGGGAAAGTAGACTCATCGCTTAGGGAGTGCTGAGTTTCTGTTAAAAAAAAAAAACTGCCGTCGAGTCGATTCCGACTCATAGCGACCCTATAGGACAGAGTAGAATTACCCCCATTGAGTTTCCATGGAGCGTCCGGTGGATTCGAACTGCCGTAGCTCGTAACCACTATGCCACCAGGGTTTCCGAGTTTCTGTTATGGCTGGTGGAAAAATCTGGAAATAGATAAGAACGATGGCTGCACAGCATGGTGAACCTAACAGATGTCACTGAACTGCACACATGAAGAATGTTAAAATAGCAAATGTTTTGTTACAGCTATATTTGCCACAATAAAAAATATTCACAAAGTTAAAATTTTAAAAGGTGTTTTTGAAGTCATCCAGGAAATTTAAACACAAATTGGCTAGTTGATAAGATTAAGGAACTACTGAAAACAGTTTTAATTTTGATAATGGCATTGTGGTTCTATTTTTTTAAGTGCCATCCTTTAGGGATATGTACATAACCATTTACAACTGAATGAAAAGATGTCCATTCGGGATTTACTTCAAGACAATCCGAGGTAGAGGTGAGGGGTAGGTGGTGGAAAAGATGAAACAAAACGGCCATATACCGATCATCACTGACGCTGAGTAAACGGGAGTTCATTATACCAGTCTGTCTATTTCTGTATATAGTTAGCATTTTTCATAATTAAAAAAATGGCTTTATTTTTTCTTATTTAAGTGCTATAAGAGTACAGAGGTTGTAGCTCTGCTACATAGCAACCAGGTGGCCTCGGACAAATTACCTGGCTGCTCTGAGCCTCAGAGCTCTCATCCGACAGCACCACTGAGATTAAATGAGTAATTACGTAACTCCTGGCAAATGATACCTTATACGTTTGCTACTACCGTTCCTACTGCTACCGCTACCGCTATTACTGCTTTTAGTAATTAACTCATTACTGAAATACCAATAAAACCAGTTGCTGTTGAGTCGACTCCAACTCATGGTGACCCCGTGTGTGTCAGAATAGAACTGTGTTCCACAGGGTTTTCAATGGCTGATTTTTCAGTAGATTGCCAGGCCTTTCTTCCGAGGTGCCTCTGGGTAGACTTGAACATCCAGCCTTTCAATCAGCAACCAAGCATGTTAACCATTTGTGCCACCCAGAGATGCCACTGAGAACAAAGAAGAATGTAAAGCACAGTCCCCTTTTAAGGGTCTTTGGTCCAGCTGAAGATTCAGGACATATAGAGAAAAAGAGAAATTACCGTATAAATACATTCTACGCACTAAGCATCGTGCTAAGTCCCTTCACACATATTACTACGCTTAAGTCTCAGCACAACCCTGGGAAAGATCTGACAGAGAGAGGAGTGAAGCTGAGGGGTTCGATGACGCGACCCGCCCAGGGTCACAAGCCTAGCAAGAAGCAGCCCCAGAGCTGTCTGTTTCAAAGCACTTGCTCATTCAACAAGCAGGTAGCTTATTAAAAAAAAACCATAATAATTAAGCGGATTAGGTAATAAAAGCCACAAAAGTTGAAAGGAGATAGGTCCCACTTGCTCAGCTGGGGAGGTCAGGGCAGAAGTTTTCAAAGGGAAGATGAACTCAAGCTGTGCCTCAAAAGCCAGAAAGTCATTTGAGTCCGAGGGCTGAGACGGAACACACGGGGTGTGTCCTGGGATAAATGTATGAGCTGTCCCAGTGGAAACAGGGTTTGCTGAGGAAAACAGTGAGGGTACGGCCAGAGGAGCAGGCGGCGCCAGTCCAGCGGTAGAGTCCTCCCGTTCCATGCGGGGCCCCGGTCTGACTCCCCACCAATGCACCTCAAGTGCAGCCCCCACCTGTCTGCAGTGGTGGTTTCCGTGCTGCTGCGATGGTTTCCGCAGCGTTTCCAGACTAAGACAAACTAGGAAGAAAGGCCTGGAGATCTACTTGCCAAAAAATCAGCCAATGAAAGCCCTATGGATCACAACAATCTGGTCCCATTGTGCATGGGGTCACCATGAGTCAGCGGCCAACTCGAGGGCAGCTGACAAGGGTAGAGGAAGGGAGAAGGGGCTCAATGGCAGAAGCATTGCAAACCAAAAACTGATAGAATCTGCTGTTTTCTCAAAGGTGGTCCTCAGATCAACTGTTCCAGAGTCGTCTGTGATGCAAAATGAAAATGCAGATTCCAGCCCCACTCCTAGCTTACTGAACTGGAGTCCTCAGGAGTGGGGCCCAGTAACTTGTGTCGTTAATATGCTCCCTGACTGAGTCTGTGTGCACTAAAAATTGAGAACGTCTGGAAAAGAAAAACAGGGAAGGGGTCAGGTAGAGGAAGAAGTCAAAGATTGCCCAAAGGTTTGAGGAACTGAAAAAGGACAGCAATCTTCCGCTCACACCCAAATGACCCATGCTTCCCTGCCTTCTCCCTCGAGCACCACTTTTACGACACCCTGTCTCTGCTTAGGAGCCTGGAGCAGCTTCCCACTGCGTACCAAAAATCTAAAGTCCTCTGCCTGCTGCCTCCGCCACAGTCAGGCCTGGATAGCCCCCCTCTAGGTCTCACACTCTTTACCCCTCCACTGTGTCTAGGGTGACCTATTGCCCAAATTATCCCCAGAGATCAATGGAAGCAAGTGTTCAGGGCTCTGTAAGGAGGCCTGGGAGAAAAGTGAGCAGGGACGAAGGGGGCACCCCCTCCAACCCCTGTTAGCAGGGTGGAGGCCCTATTACACATACCCTTATGAGATGGCACCAACTCTCCCCGCAGGCTGCACGCAGCCTGGGAAAAGCCTCCTCACCACTCAGATTACGGCTGCCTGGAGGCCCAAAGTTAGCACATGTCATTAGGATAGGGATGATAACAGGTAGTATAACCTGACTTCTGCCCTCTCCAATGCAAGACCAACACAGACTGAGGGACACAGTGGCTAAGAGCTATAGCCAGCTACAGCTGCTAACCAAAAGGTTGGCAGGTGAATCCACCAGCCAGCCACTCCTTGGAAATCCTGTGGGATTCCTACTCTCTCCTGCAGGGTCGCTGTGAGTCGGAATCGCCTTGACGGCAGCGGTTTTGGTTTGGTTGGGATGTCCACCTCGCACCATGCTGCTTTGGAGGACTTACTCAAACTGCTGTTCCCTCTTTAAACCAGTACCAGTTGTCGTCGAGTCGATTCTGACCCGTGGCGGCCTCGTGTGTGTCAGAATAGAACTGCACTCCACAGGGTTTTCGATGGCTGATTTTTTGGGAGGTAGACCACCAGACATTCCTTTCGGGGTGCCTCTGGGTGAACCCGAACCTCTAACCTTTTTATTAGCAGCAAGAGCATTAGCTGTTTTCACCACCAGGGGTGCCTCTTCCTCCTCAGAATGCCTCCTTTCCTCATCGCCCACCAGCTCTCCACCTCCTCATGGATAATTAGCTCAAGAGCTTCAAGGCATAACCTGTTGCTGTTATGCAACGGAGGGACCTTCTGGACGTTCTGGATGCGATGTCAGGAAGACAGCTAACTGGTGCCCCCACATAGTAATCCAGAGTAAGAACCCTACTCTAGCTCGGCTGACTTCCTCCCGTGAACTCACAGAGCTTGCCTGGCATCTGCCACAGTGTCCTGTTGCTCCCTCAGAAGACCTGAGCCACTTGAGGGCCGAGACCCATGGTGCCTAGTGCGTCACACGATACACACTAAACGCTCAATCGGTTAAAATGTTATTTTCATTAAAAGCATATTTTTCTCTTTGATTCACTCTGACATTTATTCCACAATTCAAATAAATATAGTCTTTGTTAACCTGGTTTTTCAAGAATAAGATACTTTTATAATCCTACAATAATATTTTCGTGGTTGCTTATTTAAGTCACTCCTGAAGTTTATCAAGATGGCTTGGCTGTTTCATTTAATTCTCTCTAGAGCGTTTTTTCATATGAGGTATAACTGAAATTTGCCTAATGAAATTACCCAAGGCTGAGGTCTAGGAAAATAAAGTACACTTAAATAAAAGCAGAAGGTAGGTAAGAAATAATTTATATTAAACTATGGGAAGTATTGGTATTGGTAAAAATATTTTATTTCCTTTATGACCCAGAAAAGAATGTAAAGCTTAGATATGAGGGTGTTCCTGTTTAAATTTCCATTTCTGGATAGTTTGAATTTATCATCAGATTTTTTTTAATCCCAAAATTATTTTCAAGTAGGTGGCATTTATGGGGTGAAGCTCAAAAAAACTATTACATAAAACTGTGGAGTTACTTTGACACTTCGTATCTTCTCAGGTTTGCAAGAGCACAACAAAATGTACCTTGTAAAAAACACTTCTCATGAAAAGTGTGGTAGCTGATTTTACAAGATGCAGGGCTATACACATCTGCATATCCGGGAAAAAGATCGAGACCTGAGGCTCCATTTGAAGGGTAAGTTTGTATTGCTGTTATACCTTTTTTAATGTAAGGCTTACACAGCCCTTTACAATAATTTAAATATGCCAACGAGCAAATCCCTGCCCTAAAGCATTCACAGTCTAGACGCACAGATGGAAGGGGCCAAGAAAGAACACAGGAAGTGGTAGAAGTGACTGGAATTGAAAGACCTGCGGGAGCTGTCGATCAGTTGAACTTGGGAGCATTAACTACCTTTAGGCATTGCTGTCTCTTTGGTTTGAGAACTCTGAATACATGCTTTGCTGTAACCTCTTGTGAACCAGATGTGTGGCAGCTGACTAGAACCACTGTGACTAGGGAGGAAAGATCCAAGATGCACAATCCCACATTCCAGGCTTGGGAGACTAAGGAATATTACAGGCTGGTGGGAAGAAAAGCCTTGTATTGTACAATTTGTCTTGAGAGAGTCTGCTCTTCAAATAGCAGCCTCTCTGTATGACAGGGTTTTAAAAAGAGGACCATTCTCAGATTATTGGAGCTAAACTTACATTTAAGAAAAAAAATGATTGAATAAGCTCTGAAGAGCATCTGAACAAGAGAGCCAAGTGGACTGACTGCAGCGGGAGAGACACGCACCCAGGGGGAGACCCCAGAACCAGCTCCAGCTGTGGGGTCAGGTGGCTCTGGGCCCAGCCTCCCCACGGCCACTGTCTACCAACCTCACCTCAGCTAAGACACTCACCTCTGAATTTCAGCTTCTTATAAAATGGAGATAAGAAAAAGAGGCAGATGTTTAAATACAATAAATGTATGTAGATGGTCTATTCAGGATCTAACACATAGCAAGTGTTCAGTAAATCAGAGAAGAAAAGCAGGTGCAGTGGGGATGATTTGACGCATGGTGACCCCACGTGTGTCACAGGAGAACTGGGCTCCACAGGGTTTTCACTGGCTGATTTTTCGGAGTAGATTAGCAGGCCTTTCTTTCAAGGTGCCTCTGGGTGGATTTGAACCACCTCTGGGTGGTCTCAGACCACCAACTTTTCTTGGTTAGCAACCAAGCACGCTGACAGTTTGCACCACCTGGGGACCCCTGTCCAGTCTATAGCAGCTGCTTTCTAAGCTCAGCTCTTAAGCCACAATGGAGCCTGCCTTGTCTGGAAGAGCTCACAGTGTTTGAGGATTTGACTCCCCCAGGCCCATGTTGGGAAATTCATTTCACAATGAACCGCTGTATGGCAAAGGTACTACAGTCCACAGCCAGAAGGCTGGTGTCTGCTGACCAGGACTGGAGGAAAGGAAGTCTGAGAAGCATCCCACCCTGAAGGACCACGCAGAAAAAGCCCTGAGCTGCCCCTGTGCGCTAGCCTTGGTTCAGGGACAGCCTCGCTGGGCAACCCTACACAAACTCCATCGCCTTTCTATATACTTCAGTGTCTGGTTCAGTGAAGGGCAGGAGTGGGTGACTCCTAAGGTTTTGTTGTCGTGGAGTCAATTCCGAGTCATAGCATCCCCAAGTATGCAGAGTAGAGCTGCTCCATATGGTTTTTAAGGCTATGGCCTTCAGAAGCAGATCACCAGGACTGTCTTCCAAGGTGCCTCTGGGTGGGTGTGAACCACCAACCTTTCGGTTAGTAGTCCAGTACTTAACCATTTACACCACCCAGGGACTCCTCCTGAGGTTCTATCTGGATCTGATATCTACAGCTGCAATTCTGTGGCCCAGAGCCCCAGACTACTCATTAACAGACCCCAGAGGCAAGGGCTGGGGTCAAGCCTGGCAGGGACTGGAGGCTCCCAGAGGGAGCAGGGGACCCTCGCTGCCCTCCAGTCAGGGCCCAGACAATGGTGGCCTAAGAAGGTCCAGGGACTGGTGTCCTGCAGCTGCAGAGGAAGAGCACAGACAAACAACCATGACTTCCACCATGACTCACCAGCCTCCAGGAGGACACAAGTTTCGAGAGGCACAGGTCCCAGCACCTGTGGCATCAAAGCATAGAACACAGAAAGGGGTAAACCTGCCAGCCACGATCTTTGACGTAAAGATCTGAATTGCCCTCGTTCTCTTAAGAGTCATGGGTGAAAATATTCAGAAGGTAGTTGGGAGGGAATTACTATCGTCTAAACAGATTTTTTTCTCAAAAAAAAAAAAAAAGAAAAAATTTCTTTTTTTTTCTCAAACAGATTAACAGCCTGCTGTGCTCTGGCACAATACTATCAGGGTAATGCTTTCATCTGTATTTTTTAGGCGATCTTATACCTGTTAACACAGGTTCCCACCCATTAAATCAGAGAAGCAAATGAAGCCATTATTTGCATTCCATCAAGGGCCATATGGTTACACAAAGGCAGCCAGCCAAGAGAGGGTTCTAACCAAGCCTCCCGTACAATTCAAAAACAAAATAAACAAAGTCATTACAGTCTATTGGATTAGCAAGGGAACAGAAGGCCAAGACGTTAATGGAACTGTGAACAGTAAAAAACTCTTCAGCTTAATTTTTTATCTTCTGGTTGCAGGGTTACCTTGACCATCTCTCAAAAACCACAATTGTGCCAAATTTAACTCTATTGACAGCTTATGTTATTCACACGTGGAAACCAAGTATGAAAATGTCAGTACTTTGCAAGATATATAACCTCATGTTACTATGCATAAATAACGGGATAGACTTTTAAAAGGCTAGCTACTCAGAATCCAAAGTTTTAAAAGGATAAAGAACGACTTGCTACATTTGTACTTTTTACCTTGTCTAATCTTCTGATAGGACAGTGACTTCAGGGGACCCCACAGCTGGTGAAAGATAGAGAGGAGAGGAGAAACCATATCCATGTCCATACCCTTTATTGTTAGCTGCCTGGACTTACGGTGACCCCACGCCCTGTCCTGCTCCATCCCCACATCCCATGACCAGCTGCAGGTCAGAACAGCTGTGGTCCATACGGTGACCCCACGCCCTGTCCTGCTCCATCCCCACATCCCATGACCAGTTGCAGGTCAGGACAGCTGTGGTCCATAGGGTGACCCCACGCCCTGTCCTGCTCCATCCCCACATCCCATGACCAGTTGCAGGTCAGGACAGCTGTGGCCCATAGGGTGACCCCACGCCCTGTCCTGCTCCATCCCCACATCCCATGACCAGCTGCAGGTCAGAACAGCTGTGGTCCATAGGGTGACCCCACGCCCTGTCCTGCTCCACCCCCACATCCCATGACCAGTTGCAGGTCAGAACAGCTGTGGTCCATAGGGTGACCCCACGCCCTGTCCTGCTCCATCCCCACATCCCCATGACCAGTTGCAGGTCAGGACAGCTGTGGTCCATAGGGTGACCCCACGCCCTGTCCTGCTCCACCCCCACATCCCCATGACCAGTTGCAGGTCAGGACAGCTGTGGTCCATAGGGTAACCCCACGCCCTGTCCTGCTCCATCCCCACATCCCCATGACGAGTTGCAGGTCAGGACAGCTGTGGTCCATAGGGTGACCCCACGCCCTGTCCTGCTCCATCCCCACATCCCATGACCAGTTGCAAGTCAGAACAGCTGTGGTCCATAGGGTGACCCCACGCCCTGTCCTGCTCCATCCCCACATCCCATGACCAGTTGCAAGTCAGAACAGCTGTGGTCCGTAGGGTTTTCACAGCTGATTTTCGGAAGCAGATGACCAGGACTTTCTTCCTAGTACATCTTAGTCTGGAAGCTCTGCTGAAACCTGTTCCCTCCACAGCGACACACAAACCTCCACTAGCCACACAAGAGGGGCCAGGAAGTAGGCCTGGTTCATCCTCACGGAAGGCGGGAATTCTGCCACTAAACCACTAATGCCTCACACCGAGGGCTACTGCCTGGGAAAGGCTTATCTTCATCCAGCCCAGAGAGTGACAGCAGATGAGAGAAACAGCAGCAGCAAGGGGACAAAAACGAGACTGCTCATGCTGTCCCAAAGCCTCTCCACAGGTGGCAGAGAAGGGCACTAAGATGAGGGATGGTGACCTGTCTCAGGAGAAGCACGTGGTGACAGGCAGAAGTGAGGAACAAGTGCAAGCAGGTTATCAGCCTCACGTGCACAGAACATCATTTGAGGTATGAAATAAAAATAATGACGATTTTTGAGATTTTTTTTAACTGTACAACTAGAAATCACCACAAAATAGAGTAATAGGAGAACTATGCAAAACAATTTTTTAACCACTAATAACTATTGGGGTTTACTTGAACGCTAACACTTATCTGATAATTGACATTCTTTAAGCGCTCCAATAGCCACAACGATGGATTCAAACACACCAACGACCATGAAGATGGCACAGGGCTGGGCATAATGTTTGGTTCTGTTACACTTAAGGTCGTCTTGAGTTGGAGTCCACTCGAGAGCAACTAACAACAACAAAGCACTCCAAATCTCGACTGTATTTAAAGCTTTTTTCTGGAACATTTGCGTAGTCTCATCCTACTTGAGAGCATAACCAAGCCATCTTTCCTCTCAGGGTAGTTCCCACAGGGGGAAAAAAGTCCTAAACTCGGCAAGGCAGATAGAAGAAAAACTTTATTCTAAACTTGATTTTCTTACTTGTGATCTATTGTGGCAATATTTTTTAACCTTTTTCAAACCACACCTCCTTTTGGTAAATGTAAAAATCTCACGTCCTCTTTAACTTAACGTTTTGAAATTAAATATATCAATGAAAAAGATTAAAATGAGGATACTTTAAAAGAAAAACGTTTACACTAACCTTTAAATTCACCACTCCTCCGTCAGTCTGTTGTACTGTGGTGGTTTGGGTGTTGCTGTGATGCTGGAGCTAGCCGCCAGTTATTTCAAATACCAGTAAGGTCACCCACGGTGGATGGGTTTCAGCAGAGATTCCAGACTAACACAAAATAGGAAGAAGGACTGGTGGTCAACTTCTGAAAACACTGGCCAGTGAAAATCTTATGAATAGCAGCGGAACACTGTCTGATATAGTGCCAGAAGATGAGCTCCTTAAGTTAGAGGGCACTCAAAAGACGACTGGGGAAGAGCTGCCTCCACAAAGCAGAGTGGACCTTAATGACATGAATGGAGAACAGTTTTCAAGACCTTCATTTGCTGATGTGGCATGACTCAAAATAAGTAGAAATAGCTGCAAACATTCATTAATAATCAGAACATGGGATATATAAAGTATGAATCTAGGGAAAAAAATGGAATGCATTAAGATTGATACCCTACACATTAGAGAGCTGAAACGGACTTGTATTGGCCGTTTTGAATCAGACAATCATATGGTCTACTATGACAGGAATGACAAATTGAAGAAAAATAGTGGCATATTCACTATTAAAAAGAACATTTCAAGATCTATCCTGATGTACAACACTGTCAGTGATAGGATAATATCCATATGCCTACAAGGAAGACCAGTAAATATGACTATTATTCAAATTTATGCACCAACAACTAATGCCAAAGATGAAGAAACTGAAGATTTTTAACAACTTCTGCAGTCTGAAATTGATCAAACACGCAATCAACACCCATTGATAATTACTGATGATTGGAATGCAAAAGCTAGAAACAAAGAAGACAGATTGGTATTTGGAAAACACGGCCGTGGTGATAGAAACAATGCCAGAGATTGCATGATAGAATTTTGCAAAGCTAACAACTTATTCATTGCAAATGCCTTTTTTCAACAACATAAACAGTGACTATACATGTGGACCTCACTAGATGGAATACACAGGAATCAAATCTACTACATCTGTGGAAAGAAACAATGAAGAAGCTCAATACCATCATCAGTTAGAACAAGGCCAGAGGTTGACTGTGGAACAGATCGTCAATATGCAAGTTCAAACTGAAGCTGAAGAAACTTAGAACAAGTTCGCAAGAGCCCGAGTACAACCTTGAGTATATCCCACCTAAATTTATCCCACCTAAATTTAGAGACTATCTCAAGAATAGATTTGACACACTGAACATTAATGACCGAAGACCAGGCGATTTGTCAGATGATTTATGGAGGACATCATCCATGAAAAAATCAAGAGGTCATTAAAAAGACAGGAGAGAAAGAAACGGCCAAAATGGATGTCAGAAGACTCTCTGAAACTTCTTCTTGAACATAGGGCAGCTAAAATGAATGGAAGAAATGATGAAGTAAAAGAGCTGAACAGATTTCAAAAGGCAGCTTGAAAAGATAAAGTAAAATATTATAATGAAATGTGCAAAGACCTGTGGTTAGAAAACCAAAAGAGAAGAACGCATTTGGCATTCCTCAAGCTGAATGAACTGAAGAAAAAAATGAAACTTCGAGTTGTGATAGTGAAGGATTCTACGAGCAAAATACTGAATGACACAGGAAGCATCAAAAGAAGTTGGAAGGAATACACAGAGTCACTGTACCAAAAAGAACTGGTTGATGTTCAACCATTTCAGGAATAGCATATGACCAAGAATTGATCCAAGCTGCACTGAAGGCATTGGCAAAAAGCAAGCCTCCGGGAATTGACAGCTTACTTTGAAACGTTTCAACAAATGGTTGCAGTGCTGGAGGTGGTCACTTGCCTATGCCAAGAAATTTGAAAGTCAGCTACCTGGCCAACTGACTGGAAGAGATCCATATTTGTGCCCATTTCAAAGAAAGGTGATCCAACAGAATGCAGAAATGACTGAACAATATCATTAACATCACAGGCAAGAAAAATTTTGCCCAAAATAATTCAAAAGCAGTTGCCAGCAGTACATCGTCAGGCAACTGCGAGAAATTCAAGGTGGATACAGAAGAGGACGTGGAATGAGGGATATCATTGCTAATGTCAGATGGATCTTGGCTGAAAGCAAAGAATACCACAAAGATGTTTACCTGTGTTTTATTGACTGTGCTAAGGCATCGACTGTGTGGATCATAACAAATTATGGATAACACTGAGAAGAATGGGAATTCTAGAACACTTAATTGTGCTCATGAGGAACCTGTATATAGGCCAACAGGCAATCATTTGAACAGAACAAGGGGATACTGGATGTATGGTTCAAAGTCAGGAAAGGTGTGCTCAGGATTATATCTTTCCACCACACTTATTCAATCTGTATGCTGAACAAATAATCCGAGAAGCTGGATTATATGAACAAGGTGGTATCAGAATTGGAGGAAGATTCATTAACAACCTGCTTTATACAAACACAACCTTGCTTGCTGAAAACGAAGAGGAGTTGAAGCACTTACTGGTGAAAATCAAAGACTACTGCCTTTAGTATGGATTACACCTCAACATAAAGAAAACAAAAGTCCTCACAACTGAACCATAAAAAAAAGCCACCAAACCATAATAAACAGAAAATATTGAAGTTGTCAAGGATTTCATTTTACTTGGATTCACAATCAACACTCATGGAAGCAGCAGTCAAGAAATCAAAGGATGTATTGTACCGGGAAAATATGCTGCAAAAGACCTCTTTAAAGTGTTAAAAAGCAAAAATGCCACTAAGGTGCACCTGATCCAAGCCATGGTATTTTCAATCACCTCATATATATATGCAAAAGCTGGACAATGAATAAGGAAGACCAAAGAAGAATTGATTTCTTTGAATTATGGCGTTAGTGAAGAATACTGAATACACCATGGACTGCTAAAAGAAGGAAAAAAATCTGTCTTGGAAGAAGTACAGCCAGAATGTTCCTTAGAATCGAGGATGGCGAGACTTCCTTTCACATGTTTTGGACATATTATCAGGAGGGACCAGTCCCTGGAAAAAGACATCATGCTTGGTAAAGTAGAGGGTCAGCAAAAGGGTAATACCCTCAACAAGGTGGATTGACAGAGTGGCTGCAACAATGGGCTCGAGCATAACAATTGTGAGGATGGTGCAGGACCGGGCAGTGTTTCATTCTGTTGTGCGTAGGGTTGTTATGAATCCGAACCAACTCAATGGCACCTAAGAACAACTTTAAGTATACATATTTTCCTTCTATCACATAAGACTTTTAAAAAATTATAAGGATGCTTGCTTACCATGAGGACAGTGACATTCATTTCAAAATCAAGAGTCTGCTGCTTGCTGCCTTACAAATGAATGAAGAGGAAAAGCAGGATTGCTGTGTTAATGTAAATAAGACCACCACAGTGACCTGAAATCTGTGTCTGACACCTCAATCAAATTTCTATTCCAGAACCTTTCTTGAAGTCCTCTGTTTAAGAATATCAGTGAGAAAAGGTCTCTCCTTCCAAGCACACAGATGTGACTTTCCACCCGTGTTGAGCGTGGATTGTCTGATTCCACCCTGAGGACTAACTGGATGAGGTGTAACTTCTTAAAAATCACTTTTAGGAAGCCTTGAGAGTGTCATCAAATTGAAAAGATAAAGGGGTGGTTTCAACAGCAAAAAAAAAAAAAAAATTAGCTTAATTTTGGCTGTAAGTATGAACTATAATATTGGTCTCCGCCCCTTGAAGTGCCAATGTTCATTTACTAAGAGTTTCAAACTTTTCTACCAAATAGGCAATGCCCCCCTGAAACCTTGTGTAAAGAAGTTGGCCCTTTCCCTGGAGTTCCAAAAACGAGGCCATTGTTCTGGGTCATAAATCTGGCAAGCATGTTTCCCTCTGATAACTTGATGAACAGATGGACCTATAACTGGCATTAGGAGTCCCCGAGTGGCACGGATGGTTAAAGTGCTCAGCTGCTGACTGACAGGTTGGAGGTCTAAGTTCTTCCAGAGGAGCCTCAGAAGAAAGTCCAGGTCACCCACTTCCCAAAACCCAGCCACTGAAAACCCTACGGAGCATGTTCTACACTTGACGTGCAAGGGACTGCTGTGAGCTGGAATCTACTCCCCAGCCACCGGCGGGTTGACTGGTAATTAGCATCCCAGGGCTTATACGGCAAGGCACACTGTCTGGTGTTTCAAACACTCTCTTGGACATAATGAACCACCTTGTTGTTGTTGTTCTTGTTGTTGTTGTTGTTGTTGTTAGGTGCCATCAAGTCAGTTCTGACTCAGAGCGACCCTATGCACGATAGAACGAAACACTGCCTGGTCCTGCTCCATCCTTACAATCGTTGTTATGCTTGGGCTCATTGTTGCAGCCACTGTGTCAGTCCACCTCGTTGAGGGTCTTCCTCTTTTTTGCTGACCCTGTGCTTTGCCAAGCATGACGTCCTTCTCCGGGGACTGATCCCTCCTGACAACATGTCCAGAGCACGTAAGACACAGTCTCGCCATCCTTGCTTCTAAAGAGCATTCTGGTTGCACTTCTTCCAAGACATATTTGTTCATCCTTTTGGCAGTCCATGGACTATTCAATATTCCTCGCCAACACCACAATTCAAAGGCATCAGTTCTTCTTCGGTCTTCCATTGTCCAGCTTTCACATGCATATGATGTGATTGAAAACACCATGGCTTGGGTCAGGCGCCCCTTAGTCTTCAAGGTGACATCTTTGCTTTTCAACACTTTAACCTTTGCAGCAGATTTACCCAATGCAATGTGTCATTTGATTTCTTGACTGCTACGTCCATGGCTGTTAATTGTGGATCCAAATAAAAATGAAATCCTTGACAACTTCAATCTTTTCTCCGTTTATCATGATGTTGTTCATTGGTGCAGTTGTGAGGATTTTTGTTTTCTTGATGTTGAGGTGCAATCCATACTGAAGGCTGTGGTCTTTGATGTTCATCAGTAAGTGCTTCAAGTCCTTTTCACTTTCGGCAATCAAGGTTGTGTCATTTGCATAATGCATGTTGTTAATGAGTCTTTCTCCAATCCTGATGCCCCGTTCTTATTCACACAGTCCAGCTTCTTGGATTATTTGCTCAGCATACAGACTGAATAGGTATGGTGAACGGATACAACCCTGTAGCACACCTTTCCCAACTTTAAACCAATCAGTATCCCTTCGTTCTGTCCGAACAACTGCCTCTTGATCTATGTTAAATTTCTTCATGAGCATAATTAAGTGTTCTGGAATTCCCATTCTCCGCAATGTTATCCATAATTTGTTATGATCCACACAGTAGAATGCCTCTGCATAGTCAATAAACCACAGGTACACATCCTTCTGATATTCTCTGCTTTCAGCCAGGATCCATCTGACATCAGCAATGATATCCCTGGTTCCACGTCCTCTTCTGAAACCGGCCTGAATTTCTGGCAGTTCCCTGTCGATACACGGCTGCAGCCGTTTTTGAATGATCTTCAGCAAAATTTTGCTTGCATGTGATATTAATGATATTGTTCTAAAATTTCAGCATTCAGTTGGATCACATTTCTTGGGAATAGATATAAATATGGATCTCGTCCAGTCAGTTGGCCAGGAAGCTGTCTTCCATACTTCTTGGCACAGACAAGTGAGCACCTCCAGCACTGCATCCATTTGTTGAAACATCTCAGTTGATATTCCACCAATTCCTGGAGCCTTGTTTTTCGCCAATGCCTTCAGTGTAGCTTGGACTTCTTCCTTCAGTACCATTGGCTCCTGATCATATGCTGCCTCTTGAGATGGCCAAACGTCAACTAATTCTTTTTGGTATAATGACCCTGTGTATTCCTTCCATCTTCTTTTGATGCTTCCTGCATCGTTTAATATTTTCTCCACAGAATTCTTCACTATTGCCAACTCAAGGCTTGAATTTTTTCTTCAGTTCTTTCAGCTTGAGAAACACCGAGCGTGTTCTTCCCTTTTGGTTTTCTATCTCCAGCTCTTTGCACATGTCATTACAATACTTTACTTTGTCTTCTTGACCCAACCTTTGAAAACTTCTGTTCAGTTCTTTTACTTCATCAATTTTTGCTTTAGCTGCTCGATGTTCGAGAGCAAGTTTCGGAGTCTCCCCTGACATCCATCTTGGTCTTTTCTTTCTTTTCTGTCTTTTCAATGACCTCTTGCTTTCTTCATGTATGAAATCCTTGATGTCATTCCACAACTCGTCTGGTCTTCGGTCACTAGTGTTCAACGTGTCAAATCTGTTCTTGAGATGGTCTCTAAATTCAGGTGGGATATACTCATGGTCGTATTTTGGCTCCCCTGGACTTGCTCTGATTTTCTTCAGTTTCAGCTTGAACTTGCATAGTAACTTACTTGTTAGTAAGGATGAAAGTCTTCTAGATTACTGAGCAGTTTTGGAAGCCAAAGCTTTCTAACGACACAGTTCAGTCCCAAAATAGTTGGAGGTTTTTTTTACCTTTGATTCAGTTTATTGGCTTCCAAGAATGTTGACACATTTTTAGTGGTGGTCTCCTACCTTAAGGAAACAGTACAGTGCCTTTTCTTCTATCATAACTTCAGGTATATATTATACCCAGACCAGGGGTTGAACACAGTTTCAATCATCACAGCCAGCAGCAGAAGCATGATGACTTGATCTGTGGCTACACTGGAAATTCAATATCCTCAACTAAGCCATCAATTCAGCCAATTCAGCACTTGCCTGTAGGGTAGGACAAAGATGTCACCTAGAGTGTTTTCTCCATTTCCTCTCCAAGTCAGCTTTGGTGGACCGCAAAATGCCAGTTTTCATGAGAATGTCTTTAATGATGACTTTTTTCATCATTTCAATTAAGTAATTATTTAATATAAAACTTCAACAGCCTTTGTGGATTTCTGATATGTTCCAGTTCTGTCCAATTTCATTTATGGAGAAAAAGTAAATTTTGCAGAAAAAAAAAAATTCACCTGTTTTCTCATAAGGTTCTCATCACTAAGGCAAAATGGCATCCTTGCTCAGCTTTTAAAAATATATACAATATGCATCTTGTCCTCTGCAAAATACATTCAGGAATCCATACTTTACATACACGCTTTAACAAATTACTAATTATTTTTGGAAGGGCCCCAGGAATTCTCAAGACTGTTTAGCCAGGCCTGCAAAGAGACAGATGTTGACGTTGGACACTGGGGGCTAGGGCTACTCCAGGTATCAAGTCACGTAAACAAAACAAACAAAAATTATCATTTCAAATAACCCAATATATATATATATAAAAAACAATATATACAGCAGTATAAACATAAGTTTTTGAACATTTTATTTTTAGACTATATACATATAATTTGTCTAAATTTTGACATCTTCCTCTGCTTTCCTAAAAAATGGAAAGTTTTCAACAACTCTTTTATTTTACTTAAGGTACTACATTGTTATTCTTGCCTCGGGGTGACCCAGTATGGGGACTTGCAGTATTATGGAGACCTGATTGAAAAGACCCTGTGTTTACCTCCCAATATTTTAGGGTCACATCGTTGACCATTAACATAAAGTCCATGATTTCCTGTAAATTACTCTATGATTTCACACCATTTCATCTCAGGTAGGAGAAGAAACTCTTTCCTCCTTTCTGGACAACAAAAATGTTCTGCAATCATAGTTTCCTCTCTTGCTTGTCAAAAAGCTAAAAAGACCAGTTTCTCTATGGCTTTTCTTAACTATCCAATGTACTTTTTTTCTTAATTGAGATATGATTCACATAACATTCAACTTTTTTAAAAAATCTATAGTCTAAGTCTTAGTCTCTAAGAGTGTTCTAATTCAAAATTTCTTAACATACAGTGTTAACTATATTATTATTAACTGTGTATTTGGTAATATTTTTCTAAGATTAAGCCTCTTATGGATATGATTCCATTTTCCCCACTCAAACTTCCTCATAATGGACTTTTAAAAAGAAGCAGCATATAATATTCCCCCCATAAAACAAAAGGGGACTCTTTAAAGACAGATCTCTTAGTCAACTTTCTCTTCATTAATTTTTTATACTCTCAAAGTAACACCATTTCTTCTTACTGGAGAAAATCTGAAAAAAACAAGAAACAAAAAAATTTCCTTTAGTCTTACTACTAAAATTCAAACATTATTAATATTCACAATACTAGTATTTAGTGTATTTCTTGAGGCTTTATACAGCAAATGGAATTTTCAAAGGGTCCCAGATGCTGGCCACAATACAGGGATAGAGCCCATCCTATTTTTTAAAAATATAGGCTCTTGGATATATATCTGATGATTCTGATTCAGTAGATCCCTGGGTGATGCAAACAGTTAAGTGCTCAACTACAAACCCAAAAGCTGGCAGTTTGAACCCACCCAGAGGTGCTTTGGAAAAAATGCCTGGCGATCTGCTTCAGAAAAATCACAGCCTTAAAAACCCTTCGGAGTGCACTTCTACTCTAAAACACATGGAGTTGCCATCAGACGTAATCAACTCAATGGCGTCAATGGCAACTTTTCTTTTGCGGGGGTGGGAAGGTTGGGCCATAGAGTATTTATTCATTTTTTAATTTCTTTCTTTAAGGCTCCCCAAATGATTCTGATGCAAACTTTGCAAATCATCAGTTTTGGGCACAGACTTTAGATTTCACAGGCCTGAGTCCAGAACCTGGTCACATTACTTAGCATGGCTGAGCAAGGTTACCCAAACTCTCTAAGCTCAGTTTCCTCAGCTACAAACTGGAAACACCAAGACCACAGTGCCTAAAATACTGTAATTATTCAATACATGGTAACTATTGTTATTCTTTCCCATTTTTTCCTATACAGCTGGTTTGGAATTTTGTTCTATTTTGTATAGCTGTGAAATATTGAACATATTTTCAAGTAACATTTGATATTGTAAGCATTTTTTCAAAGTGTTTCATAACCCTCATAGACATTTTAATGGCTATGTAACATTCCACCCAATATATAGAACCATAATTTGCCTAGTTATTTTCCACTCATGGTATCCAGGGCACTTGCAATTTTCCTTTCTTAAAAATTGTGTAATAAGAGCATTTCCAGCCAACACAGCACCATAGACAGAAGCACCACACCATCCCTTCATAGCAAAACTAAGTAAAACAGAGACAATGTCATTCCTGGAACCTGAAGTGTCAAAAAAAGAGATAGAGAACTCAGTCAAGCACCAAATGGAATAAGAAACTGACAGAGAACAGAGAGCAAGGAGAGATACATGCAGAGGTCCCCTATCAGCTAACACAGCACGGATTTGCCATCTTGGACTCCTGTTGGAGACTGGCAGTCATGGAGCACAGGAAAGCAGCTTCACAGAGCCAGAGCACCGGGTACCCAGTGATACATGCTTTCCCACCCCCTAACCTCTAGCCACTGCTCTACCTCTGCGCTTCCTGGCTGGCAGCAGTGGCTCGGACAGCCAAGAAGTACAGCATATGTGCCACTGGGATTTGCCCTACCCACACTGGAGATCAGCGGACAAGGAGTACAGGAAAGTAGCTTCACAAAGTTGCCAGCAGGAGACATAACACCCAGTAACCAGAGGTATATGCTTTCCCATCTCCTCTCACCCTCCCCCCACCCCTCAGCCACCTCTGCTTCCCGCCGGCTGAAATCTCTTGGTCAGAAGGCAACTGTTTCAGCCCCGGGCCACTTGGATTCTCCCCACCCACACCGGCCTGCTCCCTGACTGCCATTTGTCTGTTGTTGGTGTTGCTTTTTCCTGTTTCTTTTGGTTTCTTCTGTGCCTCCCACCACCTCCCCTTCCTTTCTCTTGAACACCAGGCTCCATGTGCCATCGTTGCTTCTTAAAAGGCTGTGAAGCACTACTCAACTGGGGAATTACTCCCCCATCCCAAGACACCACATGGTGAGACCCCTGGGGCTTTTTTTTTTTTTCTTTTTTTTTGCTTTGTTCTGTTTTATTTGTTTGTTTTCTTTTTCTTTTCTCAGCTTGGAAGCCCCTTCTACCCATGCTGCAGTGCATGGCTTAGGAGCCACATCTCCAGTCTGTGCAGCCCCTCGGGGCATTTCATTTTTCTTTCTTTCTTTTTCTCTCTCTCTCTTTTCCTTCCTGTCTTTCTTCAATTCTCAGCTCTCACCTCTCTATACTTACCTTATATTCCTGTCTGTTGAATACCTGGTGCTGTGTAACATCTATACCTCTAATCAGTCTATACTGCAGCAGCCTGGGAGCAACTGCAGCCACACTGGTGGGACCCCTGGGGGCTTTTCTTTTCTTTCTTTCTTTTTTCACATTTTTATCTAGTTTCTTTTTTTCTTTTCCTTTTTGTTTTTCTCCATATCTCAGTTTCTCATCTCTCCACTCCAATTGGCATACTCCCTTAGCACTCTTTTTTGTTCTTATTGTTTGTTTGTCTGTTTGTTTTTGGCTCCTGTTTCTCTCTCCTCTTTCCCATACCCATATTAGCTCCACACATCACAATCTTCCCCCTCCTTCCTGCCAACCTGCACCATGCACTGAACATCACACTCCTGAGCAGCACAGTCATGGCCTACCAGAATCTGTCCAGCACTGATTCCCAGCCCACCCTGTCAGCCCTAGTACATGCCACAAACAACCCATCCCAGCAGCCCCTTCAGTTGGACCTGCCCTGCTGCACCATAGCTGAGCGACTAGCCCTGACCATTGGACAAGGAGGTGAAAAATATCATGTCCACAGAGTAGCAAACAACTAAGAATGCACAGCCTGCCTGCTCAAATATAACTAAATAAAACAAAAAAAGCAGGATGAAACAAACAGACCTACAATTAATAAATGAAGAAAATTACTATTGAATATCCCAAAGACAGCACAAAATGCCAAAACCTATTTTTAAAAAAAGGACAGAATGGTTCCAGTAGGCATCCAAAATAAAACACCAGATGACATTCCAGTAGAAGAAAAGGAACTAGAACTACCTGACAGGGAATTCAAATTTCTAATATTCAGAGCTATCCAAGAGTTGAAGCAAAAAGCAAACAAAAAATGAGGAAAAAATAGACAAGTTTATGGAAAAGGCAGACAAATTCCTGGAAAATACAGACAAAAAAATGGAACAATTCAGGAAAATAATACAGGAACAAAATGCCAAAATAAATTCACAACCAGAAATCATACCAAAACAACAACTAGAAATCAAAAACATAAACAACAGGATTTCAGAAATGGACAGTCATAGAAGGGCTGAGGAGCAGGTTCGAAATGACAGAAGACAGGATCGGTGAAATTGAAGACAAATACTGGGATATAACTCTGTTTAAGAAAAAAATCAGAACAAAGAAAAAATGAAGAAACCCTGAGAATTACATGGGATACAATCAAAAGCAAAAATTTGTGAGTCATCAGAGTGCCAGAACAGGGGGAGAAACTGGAAAACACAGAGAGGATCATTGAAGAACTGCTGACAGAAAACTTCTCTAATATCATGAAAGATGAAAACCTGACCATCCAAGAAGCTCAACGAACCCCATATAGGATAGACCCCAAAGGAAAATCACCGAGGCATATCATAATCACACTTGCTAAAATCAAAGACAAAGAAAAAATCCTGAGAGCAGCTAGAAAAAAAACAAAAAGTCACAGACAGACGAGAAACAATAAGACTAAGCTCTGATTATTTGGCAGAAACCATACAGGCAAGAAGGTGATGGGATAACATACATAAAACCTTGAAAGAAAAAAATTGCCAACCAAAAATAATATATTCTGCAAAACTCTCACTCAAATATGATGGTGAAATTAGGACACTTCCAGATAAACAGAAATTAAGGGAATATGTAAAAACCAAACCAAATTTATAAGAATTATTAAAGGGAGTCCTTCAGCCTGAGAACAAACAACATCAGACCACAGCCTGAATCTAGGACACAAGATTGTACCAGCCAGATACCAAGCTAGGAAATGAACTCTTGAGGACTATCTAAAACCAAAAGATTTACAACAGGGAACCAGAGAGGTTAATCTGTAAATGAAAACAACGTCAGAACAATAAAAGAGTGAATAAATGGTATAGGTATAGAACTTTCTAATACAGAGGAAGGCAAGGTAATACCAAGTAATAATATAGGCTGGTTCAAACCTAAAAAGATAAGGGTAAATTCCAAGGAAACCACAAAGAAAGCTAACAAAAAAAGTATATACACACAATGGAGCATTAAGCAACAATAAAGAACAAAGAGGAATCCGTGAAGCATCTCATAACATGGATGAATCTGGAGGCCATTATGCTGAGTGAAGTAAGTCATACACAAAAGGACAAATATTGTATGAGACCATTACTGTCCTGAAAAGATTTACACACAAAAAGAAACAATCTCTGATGGTTACAAGGGAGGGGAGGGGTGGGTATGGAAAAATATCAAGCAGACAATAGATAAGTGGTAACTTTGGTGAAGGGTAAGACAGTACACAACACTGGGGAAGCCAGCACAACTTGCACAACTTCTATGGAAGCTCCATAGATACATCCAAACTCCCTGAGGGACTGAATTGCTGGGCTGAGGGCTGTGGGGATCATGGTCTTGGAGAACATCTAGCTTGTTTGGCATAACATAGTTTATAAAGAAAATGTTCTACACTCTGCTTTGGTGAGTAGTGTCTGGGGACTTAAAAGCCTGTTAGCGGCCATCCAGGATATTCCACTGGTCTCACCCCTTCAGAAGCAGGGAATAATGAAGAAAACTAAAGATACAAGGGAAAGATTAGTCCAAAGGACTAATGGACCACATCTACCACAACCCTCACTAGACTGAGTCCAGTACAACTAGATGGTGCAGGCTACCACCACTGACTGCTCTGACAGGGATCACAACAGAGGGTCCTGGACAGAGCTGGAGAAAAATGTAGAAGAAAATTCTAACTCAAAAAGAAAGACCAGACTCGCTGGCCTGACAGAGACTGGAGAAATCCTGAGAGTATGGACCTCAGACACCCTTTCAGCTCAATAATGAAGTCACTCCTGAGGCTCACCCTTCAGCCAAATATTGGACAGGCCCATAAAAACAAAATGAGACTAAAGGGGGCACACCAGCCCAGGAGCAAGGACTAGAAGGCAGAAGGGGACAGGAAAGCTGGTGATAGGGAACCCAAGGTTGTGCAGGAAGAGTGCTGACATGTTGTGGGGTTGCTAACCAATGTCATAAAACAATATGTGTACTAACTTTAATGAGATACTAGTTTGTTCTGTAAACCTTCATCTAAAGTACAATCAAAAAGGAAAAAAAAAATTGTGTAATGAATAGCTTCCTACATATAACCAAAACCAACCCCACTGCCGAGTCGATTCCGACCCTATAGGACAGAGTAGAACTGCCCCGTAAGAGTTTCCAAGGAGCGCCTGGCAGATTTGAACTATAGCTGTCTATATTTTGGATTATTATTTTAACAATAGTCCTAGAGGTAGAAATATTACACCAAAGTATGTGAATATTAACATGGATTTTTGATACATATTGCCAAGATGCTTTCAAAAAAAATCACAATACCATTGATCATTTATTAAGTCATCCAGCTTATCTCACTCCTGCCAGCACTGAGTGGTTTTTTTTTTTTTTAATGATAAAATGGTAGTTTAGAAACTACCACCAGCTCCCAGTCAGCTTTAAATATACTTAGAAATATACTTACACTACACTTGTAAGTGCACGTTACATAGAGAACTGGAGTAGGAAACACAGACTGAAGTTTATAGTCTCCGCCCTCGAAGAAACTGTAATCTAGTGGGAAAGATACATTCAAAGGGAACTGATGTAAGCAAGTAGAATACAAATGCCAATTATCTTAAAGCAAGTGATCACATAAATAGAAGTCATTTTCAACTTCTATGACTTGAGAAGGCAGTATACTCCCTGAAAGGCCTGGACAATTTTTTTGGCATGAGGGCAAACTCAGCGCACTGACCTATCGCCTTGGAAATTACATAGTAATATTACAAAGAATGACATTCACCCTTTCAAGATCACATTTTTACGTCATCAGAACTTTGGAGCAGAAAGGGTCAGGGCTTTAGGAAAAGCACTCAGATTCTCTCTCTTTGCACAATTACACATACTTTAAATTCCTCCTCTTGAAAGAAAATGCATTTTTTGAATAGTAAATTATACTCTTGACCCTTGAACAGCCCAGAACAGATTTACGTTCTAACAGAGGAGTCAGTAAGAGAAGTAGTCACTGAAATTATGTGAACTCGCAAGTTCATATCAAGCAGCTATGTAGAAATAGTTTCAATTTACATTGTCAGCATGAAATTTTTCCCTTCTAATAAATTTTCATAAATTTTAACCGGTTTTTTTTTTTTTTTTTAACAAACCTAAAATCATTTAAATAGTTTAGGAACATTAAAAGGTATTATCTATAGTGTGATTTTTTTTTTGGCTGATCATCAGTTTGGGTATATAAAAATTTAAAGTACAGTTTACTCAATTACATATAAATTTTCTGACTAAATTTGGCTTTATATTTCTACTGCACTTATAGCTACACCTGTTGGGACTTTAAGCAACCCTGACTTTACTTTTGGCTGCTTTATAAGAAGCAGGCACATACCTGAGACAGAAGAAACTAATGTTATTTTGGGAAAACAAAGAAATTCTGGAGTTTCTTCCATAATCAAAGAGATATATAAAGTGCTCGTTTTTAAAACCAGAAAGAGAAGAAAGAAAAACCATCATTAAACTTTTTTTCCCCCAGAGGGAACCTTTCCTAATTAGTCATAGATGACTCAGCTAATACTATCAGCAATTTTGATCCGATTTTATTTTCATGGACTTCTTCAAACTGAGAATTTGCCTATTACAAGAAGCTTCTATTCTCTTGTTTGTTTGTTTGTTTTTAATTAGATAAATATGTGTGTAACACAACAGTTGCCATCTCAGTGTTCCTCACGTGCACAGGTCAGTGACACCAGCTGTGTTCATCATGTTGTTCGACCACCACCGTCACCTGTTTTCGAATTGTCCCATCACCCTTACAAGAAGCTCTGTGTCTCCTAAGCGATGGGTCTCCTTTATCTCCTCCCTCCCAGCCACCCAGGAAATCACTAATTAACTTTGATCTCTACACATTTGCCTATTCTAGGTATTTCATATAAGTCATACAGTAGTTGTCCTTTTGTGACTGATTTATTTCACTCAGCATGTCATTTGGCATAAGTAGTTTCAAACATGTATCAATCTCTTCCATATAAAAGAGACAGAAGATTTAAAACAGCAGAGGTGACCGGCAAGAATCAAAACTTGTCACCCAGAGGAAGGGCCTGACACATCCGTACTCTAAACCTAGGCCAAACACCTGGTGCTTGCAACATGGGAAATCTCTTTCTAGAATTATTCAAGGCTTCTGCTTGTTTTGTGAGCCAGTTTAACTCTGAAACAGTGCCAACATCCTTTATCTTTCTGATTTTGAATCTTGGATCTAAAATCATTGTTGTAAGCTGTCAGATCTAAGAAATGTGCACCATATGAACTGGCAAGCAAAAGGAAAAAAAAGCAGTCCATTTCCAAATGTCATTTATGTAGTCTGCCTGGAGTAAATGAGTGCCACTACCTGTGAGCCCTCTATCACCTCCCTCTGTCCTCTGAGGTCTATTCAGGGCAGCAGCAGACTTACGGTTCAGATAAACACTGCCCAAAGGGAGTTTCTGGCCCAGGAATTGAACCTTTTACCGACTCACACCTACACTGGCTCCCTCCTTCTCAATTTGAAATAATAGTAATGGTTATCTCTCTCCATTCCATTTCTTAGGGTCTTCATTCACATAGAACAATCAGGTTTGCAAATCATTGCTCTAGTTAGAAGACCCACCCAAAACCAAAACCACTGCCCTCAAGTCAGTTCTGATTCATAGCGACCCATAGTACAGAGTGGAACTGCCCCACAGGGTTTCCAAGCCTTGAATATTTATGGAAGCAGACTGTCACATCTTTCTTCTGTGGAGTGGCTGCTGGGTTTGAACCACCCAACTTTCAGCTAGCAGCTGAGTACTTAACCACTGTACCACCAGGTACTTAATTCTTCATTTGTACCAAAAATGATACTTAATTCTTCATTTATAAAAATGGCAGTGACTATTTGAGAGTTCTACTGCGCTCCCCCCGCCCCTCAGTTCAATTAAATAACATGAAAAGCTGACACTGTGTGATCTTACATGCAAAAATCTATTAACTTTGGAGAATAAAAGTCGTTCACAATTCAAATTTTTTAAAAAGGTGTTCAGAGAGGAACAGGTAGTGGTTAAATATTTTATCAAAAACACCTAAGTATAACAACCCAAGAGTAGAACACATGACAGAGAAACCAGATATCAACCCAGACAGGGAAATCACAAAAATAAATAAAGATTAAAAAATGCTCAAAACAGGGAAACAGAGACTCATTATGTAAAGGATGGCAACATTAAATCAAAAAAGAGGGACTAAAAAATGTAGTCATAGATCTTTCATATGGAGAAGAAGTCAAGATGATATAGAGAGATAAAAGTTTGGTTTAAGCTTAGAAAAATAGAGGTAAATAATAAGGTAACCACAAAGGAGACTAAAAATCCTACACATCAAAATAAAATACAGTAAAAACATAAAGACTCAGCAAATACAAAATCAACAACAATGAAAAAGATGAAAAGAAAATACATAAAGAAAAACAACTCAGCACATAAAATTAAGTGGAAAAAAGAAACTGTCAACAACACACAAAAAAGACATCAAAATGACAGCACTAGACTTATACCTATTCATAATTACACTAAATGTAAATGGAATAAATGCAACAATTGACAGAGAGTAGCAGAAAGGATAAAAAAATGATCTGTCTACATGCTGTCTACAAGAGACAAACCTTAGACTTAAAGACACAAATGAAAAGAATGGAAAAACACCCATCAAGCAAACAAACAATCAAAAAAGATCAGGAGTGACAAAAGTAATTTCTGACAAAATAGACTTTAAAGTTAAACCCACCACAAGGATAAGGAAGGACACTATATAATGATTAAAGGGACAATATACCAGGATGATATTACCATATTAAATATTTACACACCCAAAAACAGAGCTTCCAGATACATAAACTCTAACAACACTGAAAAGCGAAACGGATAACTCCACAATAATACTAGGAGATTTCAACACACCACATTCAGTGAAGGACAGAACACCCAGAAAGAAGCTCCATAAAGGCACAGAGGATTTACATGCCACAATCAACCAACTTGACCTCATAGACATATACAGACAACTCCAGTCAACAGCAGACAAACATACTTTCTTTCCCAACGCACATGAAACAATCTCTAGAATAGACCCCTATTAAGTCATAAAGCAAGCCTTAACAGAATCCAAAACATCAAAATATTACATAGCATCTTCTCTGACCATAAAGCCATAAAACTAGAAAGCAATAGTAGGAAAAGCAGGGAAAAGAAATCAAACACTTGGAAACTATACGAGAACTTGCTCAAAAAACACTGCATTATAGAAGAAATTAAGGACAGGATAAAGAAACTCATAGAATCGAATGAGAATGAAAACACTTCCTACCAGACACTTAGGGAAAAAGCTGTGTTCAAGATCAATTTAGAGTAATAAATGCACACATCCAAAAATCAGAAAGGGCTAAATTCAAAGAATTATCCATACAACTTGCACAAATACAAAGAGAGCAACAAAAGAAACCCTCAGGCACGAGATGAAAGCAAATAATAAAAATTAGAGCAGAATTAAATGAAATACAAAACAGAAAAACAATTAAGTTATCAAGACCAAAAGCTGGCTCTTTAAAACCATTAACAAAATCGATAAACCATTGGCCAGACTGACAAAAGAAAAACAGGAGAGGAAGCAAATAACCCGAATAAGAAATGAAATGGGTGATATTACAACAGGCCCAAATGAAATAAAAAGAATCATATCAGATTACTACGAAAAATTGTACTCTAACGAATTTGAAAACCTAGAAGAAATGGACAAATTTCTAGAAACACACTACCTACATAAACTAATACAAACAGAGGTAGAACAACTAAATAAAGCCAAAACAAGACACTGAAAAGGTAATTTAAAAACTCCCAACAAAAAAAAAGCTCTGGCCCTGACAGCTTCACTGGAGAATTCTACCAAACCTTCAGAGAAGAGTTAACACCACTACTACAAAAAGTATTTCAGAGCACAGAAAATGACGGAATACTCCCAAACTCATTCTATGAAGCCAGAATTTCCCTGATACCAAAACCAGGTACGGACACCGCAAAAAAAGAAAATTACAGACCTATATCCCTCATGAACTTAGACACAAAAATCCTCAACAGAATTCTAGCCAATAGAATTCAACAACAAATTAAAAAAATAATTCACCACAAGCAAGTGGAATTCATACCAGGTATGCAGGAATGGTTCAGCATTTGAAAAACACTCAATGTAATCCACCATATAAATAAAATACAAGAACCACATGATCTTATCAATTGGTGAAGAAAAGGCATTTGACGAAGTCCAACACCCATTAATGATAAAAATTCTCAGCAAAATAGGAATAGAAGGAAAATTCCTCAACTTAATAAAGGGCATTTATACAAAGCCAACAGCCAATATCTTCCTAAATGGAGAAGACCTGAAAGCATTACCCTTGAGAAACGGAAGTATACAAGGATGCCCTTTATCACTACTCTTATTCAACATTGTGCTGGAGGTACTACCCAGAGTAATTTGGCTAGACAAAGGAATAAAGGTCATCCACCACTATTATAAGAACTCGAAAAATAGTTTAAACAGAGAAGGAAATATTCTTTGATAGTTACAAGAGTGGGGATGGAACAAGGGAGAGGGGTTTTCACTAATTAGTAGATAAGGACTGTTTTAGATGAAGGAAAAGACAACACACACTATGGGAGAGGTCAGCACAACTGGACAAAACCAGAAGAAAAGAAGTTCCCTGAATAAACCGAATGCTTCAAAGGCTAGCGTAGTAGGGATGGGGGATTGGGGACCATGGTTTCAGGGGACATCTAAATCAATTCACATAATAAAATCTACTAAGAAATCATTCCGCACCCCAGTTTGGAGAGTGGCATCTGGGGTCTTAAACGCTAGCAAGTGGCCATCTAAGATGCATCAATGGGTCTCAATGTACCTGGAGCAAAGGAGAATGAAGAACACGAGAGATACAAGATACAAGGTAATTATGAGCCCAAGAGACAGAAAGTGTCACATTAACCAGAGACTACTCAGCCTGAGACAAGAAGAGCTAGATGGTGCCTGGCTATAACTGATGAATCCCCTGACAGGGAACACCACAGAGAACCCCTGAGGGAGCAGGAGAGCAATGGGATGCAGACCCCAAATTCTCACAAAAAAGACCAGACTTAATGGTCTGACTGAGACTAGAAGGACCCCAGTGGTCATGGTCCCCAGACCTTCTGTTAGCCCAAGAGGGGAACCATTCCCAAAGCCAACTCTTCAGACAGGGATTGGACTGGACAATGGGATAGAAAATGATGCTGGTGAAGAATGAGCTTCTTGGATCAAGTAGACACATGAGACTATGTTGGCAGCTCCTGTCTGGAGAGAAGATGAGAAGACGAGAAGTTGGCTGAATGGACTCGAAGAGAGAGTGGAGGGAAGGAGTGTGCTGTCTCATTAGGGGGAGACCAATTAGGAGCATAAAAGGTGTATATAAATTTTTGTATGAGAGACTGACTTGACTTGTAAACTTTCACTTAAAGCACAATAAAAATTAAAAAAAAAGAAATAAAGGACATCCAGATTGGTAAGGAAGAAGAAAAGTATCTCCATTTGCAGATGACATGATCTTATACACAGAAAGCCCTAAAGAATCCTCAAGAAAACTACTGAAACTAATAGAAGAGTTCAGCAGAGTATCAGGATACAAGAATAACATACAAAAACGAGTTGGACTCCTCTACACCAACAAAGAGAGTACGTTGAAGAGGAAAACACCAAATCAATACCATTTACAATAATAAAAAAAAAAAATTTACAATAGCCCCAAGAAAATACAATACTTAGGAATAAATATAACGGGAGACATAAAAGACTTATACAAAGAAAACTACAAGACACTACTACAAGAAATCAAAAGAGACCTACATAAGTAGAAAAACATACATTGTTCATGGACAGGAAGACTTAACATTGTAAAAACTTCTATTCTACCTAAAGCTATCCATAGATACAATGCAATCCTGATCCAAATACCAATGACATTTTTTAGTGAGACGGAGAAACAAATCACCAACATCACATGGAAAGGAAAGAGGCCCCAGATAAGTAAAGCATTGCTGAAAAAGAAGAACAAAGTCGGAGACCACACACTACCAGATTTTAGAACATATTATAAAACATGTTCTAAAACAGCCTGGTACTGGTACAACAGCAGATTCATAGACCAATGGAACAGAATTGAGAATCCAGACATAAATCCATCCACATATGAGCAGCTGATATTTGACAAAGACCCAAAGTCAGTTAAATGGGGAATAGACAATCTGTTTAACAAATGGTGCCTGCATAACTAGATATCCATCTGCAAAAAAATGAAACAGGAACCATACCTCACGCCATGCACAAAAACTAACTCCAAGAGGATCAAAGACCTAAATATAAAATCTAAAATGATAAAGATCATGGAAGAAAAAAATAGGTACAACGTTAGAAGCCCTAATACATGGCATAAACAGTATACAAAATATTACTAACGATGCAGAAGAGAGCCCAGTTAACTGGGAGCTCCTAAAAATCAAACACCTATGCTCACCCAAAGACTTCACCAAAAGAGTAGAAAGATTACCTACAGACTGGGGAAAAGTTTTTAGCTATGACATTTCTGAACAGCGCCTGATCTCTAAAATCTACATGATGCTGCAAAAACTCAACTACAAAAAGACAAATAACCCAATTAAAAAATGGGCAAAGGATATGAACAGATACTTCACTAAAGAAGACATTCAGGATCCTAACAGATACATGACGAAATTCTCACGATCATTAGTCATTAGAGAAATGCAGATCAAAACTACAATGAGATTCCGTCTCACTCCAACAAGGCTGGCATTAATCAAAAAAACACAAAATAATAAACGGAGAGGTTGTGGAGAGACTGGAACACTAATAAACTGCTGGTGGGAATGTAAAATGGTACGGCCACTTTGGAAATTGATTTGGCACTTCCTTAGAAAGCTGGAAATAGAACTACCATATGATCTAGTAATCCCACTCCTTGGAATATATCCTAGAGAAATAAGAGCCTTTACACAAACAGATACAGATGCACACCCATGTTCACTGCAGCACTGTTTACAACAGCAAAAAGATGGAAGCAACCAAGGTGCCCAACAATGGATACATACATTATGGTATATTCACACAATGGAATACTACACATCGATAAAGAACAATGATGAATCCACGAAACATTTCATAACATGGAGAAATCTGAGCGAAATTAGTCAGTTGCAAAAGGACAAATATTGTATAAGACCACTATTATAAGAGCTGGAGAAACAGTTTAAACAGAGAATATTCTTTGATGGTTACGAGAAAGGGGAGGGAGGGAAAGGAGTTTTCACTAATTAGATAGTAAAAAAAAAAAGTAAGTTTTATTTTAGGTGAAGGTAAAGACAACACACAATACAGGAGAGGTCAACACAACTGGACTAAACCTAAAGAAAAGAAGTTTCCTGAATAAACTGAATGCTCCCAATGCTAGTGTAGCAGGGGCAGGGGTTTGGGGACCATGGTTTCAGGGGACATCTAAGTCAATTCACATAATAAAATCTATTAAGAAAACATTCTGCATCCCACATTGGAGAGTGGTGTCTGGTGTCTTAAACGCTAGCAAGTGGCCATCTAAGATGCATCAATTGGTCTCAACACACCTGGAGCAAGGAAGAATGAAGAACACCAAGGACTCAAGGTAATTATAAGCCCAAGAGACAGAAAGGACCACATACACCAGAGACTACACCAGCCTGGGACCAGAAGACCTAGATGGTGCACAGTCACAATCGATGACTCCTCTAACAGGGAAAACAACAGAGAACCCCTGAGGGAGCAGGAGAGCAATGGGATGCAGACCCCAAATTCTCACAAAAAAGACCAGACTTAATGGTCAGGATGGGACTAGAAGGACCCTGGAGGCCATGGTCCCCAGACCTTCTGTTAGCCCAAGAGAGGAACCATTCCCAAAGCCAACTCTTCAGCCAGGGACTGGACTGGAATATGGGATGGAAAATGATACTGGTGAAGAATGAGCTTCTTGGATCAAGTAGACACATGAGACTATGTTGGCATCTCCTGTCTGGAGGGGAGATGAGAGGGTAGAGAGGGCCAGAAGCTGCCCAAAGGGACACGAAAAGAGCAAGTGGAGGGAAGTAGTGTGCTGTCTCATTAGGGGGAGAGCAATTAGAAGTGTGTAGCAAGGCATGTATAAATTTTTGTATAAGAGACCGACTTGATTTGTAAACTTTCACTTAAAGTAAAATAAAAATTAATTTTACAAAAATCTAAAACAATAAAGATCATGAAAGAAAAAATAGGGACAGCACTAGGAGCCCTAATACATGACATAAGCAGTATACAAAACATTCCTAACAATTCACAAACACCAGAAGAGAAACGACATAACTGGGAGCTCTTAAAAATCAAACACCTATGCTCATCCAAAGGCTTCACCAAAAAAGTAAAAACATTACCTACAGACTGGGAAAAAGTTTTTGGCTACAACAATTCCAATTAGCATCTGGTCTCTAAAATCTACACGATACTGAAAAAAGTCAACAACAAACAGACAAATAACCCAATTAAAAAATGGCAAAAGGATACGAACAGACACTTCACCAAAGAAGACATTCAGGTACTTAACAGATATATGAAGAAATGCTCACAATCATTAGCCATTGTTGTTCTTGTTAGGTGCTGTCCCGTCGGTTCCGACTCATAACGACACTATGCACAACAGAACAAAACACGGCCCAGTCCTGCACCATCCTCACAATCGTTGTTATGCTTGAGCTCACTGTTGCAGCCACTGTATCAATCCACCTCTTTGAGGGTCTTCCTCTTTTCCGCTGACCCTGTACTTTGCCAAGCACGATATCCTTCTCCAAGGACTCATCCCTCCTGACAACATGTCCAGAGTATGTAAGATGCAGTCTCACCATCCTTGCTTCTCAGGAGCATTCTGGTTGCACTTCTACCAAAACAGATTTGTTCATTCTTTTGGCAATCCATGGTGTATCCAACATTCTTCACCAAAACCACAATTCAAAGGCATCAATCCTTCTTTGGTCTTCCTTATTCATTGTCCAACTTTCAAACGCATACGATACGATTGAAAATACCATGGCTTGGGTCAGGCGCACCTCAGTCTTCAAGGTGGCATCTTTGCTTTTCAACATTTTAAAGAGGTCCTTTGCAGCAGATTTACCCAATGCAATGTGTCATTTGATTTCTTGCCTGCTGCTTTCATGGCTGTTGATTGTGGATCCAAGTAAAATGAAATCCTTGACAACTTCAAGTTCAACTTCAGTATAACAAACTGGCAGACACATGGGGGTCATTAGCCATTAGAGAAATGAAAATGAAAACTACAATGAGATATCATCTCACCCCAACAAGGTTGGCATTAATTCGAAAAACACAAAGTAATAAATGTTGGAGAAGTTGTGGAGAGACTGGAACACTTATACACTACTGGTGGGAATGTAAAATGGTACAACCACCTTGGTAAACAATTTGGAGCTTCTTAAAAGCTAGAAATAGAACTACCATAGGATCCAGAAATCCCACTCCTTGGAATACATCCTAGAGAAATAAGAGCCTTCACACAAACAGATATATGCACACCCATGTTCATTGCAGCACTGTGTACAATAGCAAAATGATGGAAACAACCAAGGTACCCATCAACAGATGAATGGATAAATAAATTATGGTATATTTACATAATGGAATACTTTGCAACAATTAAGAACAATGATGAATTTTGAAACATCTCATAAGATGGAGAAATCTGGAAGGCATGCTGAGTGAAATTAGTTGCAAAAGGACAAATATTGTATGCAACCACTATTATTATAAGAACTCAAGAAAAAGTTTAGATACAGAAGAAAATACTGTAATTGTTACAAGGGTGGGGAGGGAGGGAGAGGGGTATTCCATAATTAGATAGTAAAAAATAATTAGATATAATTAGATAGTAGACAAGAACTATTCTAGGTGAAGGGCAAGACAACACACACTACAGGAGAGGTAACTGGACTAAACCAAAAGCAAAGAAGTTTCCTGAATACAACTGAATGCTTCAAAGGCCAGAATAGCAGGGTTGGGGGTTTGGGGACCATGGTTTCAGGGGACATCCAGGTCTATTGGCATAACAAAATATTTTAAGAAAACATTCTGCATTCCACTTTGGTGAGTGGCATCTGGGGTCTTAAACGCTAGCAAGCAGTCATCTGTTGTTGTTGTTGTTGGGTGCCGTCGAGTCGGTTCCAACTCATAGTGACCCTATGCACAACAGAACAAAACACTGCCCAGTCCTGAGCCATCCTTACAATTGTTGTTATGCTTGAGCTCATTCTTGCAGCCACTGTGTCAATCCACCTCGTTGAGGGTCTTCCTCTTTTCCGCTGACCCTGTACCCTGCCAAGCTTGATATCCTTCTCCAGGGACTGATCCCTCCTGACAACATGTCCAAAGTATGTAAGACGCAGTCTCGCCATCCTTGCCTCTAAGGAGCATTCTGGCCGCACTTCTTCCAAGACAGATTTGTTCGTTCTTTTGGCAGTCCATGGTATATTCAATATTCTTTGCCAACACCACAATTCAAAGGCGTCATCTCTTCTTCTGTCTTCCTTATTCACTGTCCAGCTTTCACATGCATATGATGTGATTGAAAATACCATGGCTTGGGTCAGGTGCACCTTATTCTTCAGGGTGACATCTTTGCTCTTCAACACTTTGAAGAGGTCCTTTGCAGCAGATTTCCCCAATGCAATGCGTCTTTTGATTTCTTGACTGCTGCTTCCATGGCTGTAGATTGTGGATCCAAGTAAAATGAAATCCTTGACAACTTCAATCTTTTCTCCGTTTATCTTGATGTTGCTCATTGGTCCAGTTGTGAGGATTTTTGTTTTCTTTATGGTGAGGTTATCTAAGATGCAGCAATTGGTTTCAACCCACCTGGAGCAAAGGGGAATGAAAAACACCAAAGACATAAAGTAAAGATGGGCCCAAGAGTCAGAAAGGGCCACATAAACCAGAGACTACATCAGCCGGAGACCAGAAGAACTAGATGGTGCCCTGTTACTGCCACTGACTGCCCTGACTGGGAACACAACAGAGATTCCCTGATGGAGCAGGAGAACATTGGAAAGCAGATCTCCAATTCTGATAGATAGACCAGACTTAACGGTCTGACTGAGACTAGAGGAACCCCAGAGGTCACGGTCCCCGGACCCTTTGTTAGCCCAAGACTGGAACCATTCCCAGTGCCAACTCTTCAGACAGGAATTGGACTGGACTATACGACAGAAAATGATACCAGTGAGGAGTGAGCTTCTTGGTTCAAGTACACACATGAGACTATATGGGCAACTCCTGTCTGGAGGGGAGATGAGAGGGGAGAGAGGGACAGGAGCTGGCTGAATGGACAAGGGAATACAGGGTGGAGAGGAGAAGTGTGCTATCTCTTTAGGGGGAGAGCTGCTAGGAGTTCATAGCAAGGTGTATATAAGTTTTTGTATGACAGACTGACTTGATTTATAAACTTTCACTTAAAGCACAATAAATTAAAGAAATAGTTAAGAAAAGTGTGCTAAAGGAAAAAGACACGATAGTAAAGTTAAGTCTTTATGCTTTTCAGGTTTTGTTTTCTAAACAGACGAAAAAAAAAAAAATGCTGACCTTTTAGCTACCAGCCTGAGCTCTTAGCCACTGTGCCACCAGGGCCCATTTGTTTTCTAAGAGGTCAAATACATAAGCAAAGTACAAACATCCAAGTTTCTCTAAAAGTGGTTTCCTTCAACAAAAAAAAAAAAATCACTAAGGCTCTTCAAGTACTCATGTCACCCAATAAAATTATGTACAATTGTTTACCGTGTGTACAGATGACAAGTTCAGCACAAATTCATTGCGATCGCTAGAAAAACAATTCAAAGCAATCAGTGTCATCAACTGCCAGCTTCACAGCGGCATCTCTCTATGCAGAACTACTTGTTAAATCCTGAACTCCAGATTGGAAAATAAGCCCTTTTTATGTTTCTCAGTAGTTTCCTGAATACTCACTTTCACATTTCTAAAGACTCATCCTCACATTTTCCAAAGAGGGCTGCTGTCACATTCTCAGCGTCGTTTTACTGTAACTGTCTATTCCTGCGTCACTTTTCAAACCGCACGCCTACCTTTTTAAGTAAGTAAATGTACATAAATAAAAACATATTTGTTACAAACATATTTAAGGCTTGGTTTTTTTGGTGGGTTGTGGCCTAATATGTGGTCCATTCTGGAGAATGTTCCATGTGCATCGGGAAAAAAGTATACTTGGCTGTTGTTGGGTGGAGTGTTCTGTATATGTCTACGAGGTCAAGTTGGTTGATTATGGCATTCAGATCTTCCGTGTCTTTATTGAGCTTCTTTCTGGATGTTCTGTCCTTCACCTAAAACAGTGCATTGAAGTCTCCTACTATTATTGTGGAGCTGTCTATCTCTCTTTTCAACACTGTTAGAATTTGTTTTATGTATTCTGGACCACTGTCATCGGGTGCATAAATATTTATTATGGTTATGTCCTCCTGATGTATTGACCCTTTAATCATTACATAGTATCCTTCCTTATCTTTTGTGGTGGATTTTACTTTAAAATCTATTTTGTCAGAAATTACTATTGCCACTCACTCTTTTTAGATTGTTGTTTGCTTGATATATTTTTTTCTATCCTTTGAGTTTTAGTTTGTTTGTGTTTTTGAGTCTAAGGCATGTCTCTTGTAGGCAGCATATAGACAGATCATGTTTTTTTTCTTTAATCCATTCTGCCATTGTCTCTTTATTGGTTCATTTAGTCTATTTACATTCAGAGTAATTATTGATAGGTATGAGTTTAGTGCTCTCATTTTGATGTCTTTTTTATGTGTGGTTGACAGTTTCTTTGTTCCACTTAATTTTCTGTGCTGAGTTGTTTTTCTTCATGTATTTTCTTTTCATCTTTTTCATTGTTGTTGATTTTGTATTTTCTGAGTTTTTGTTTTTCTTGTTTTTTGTTCTGATGTGTAGGGTTGTTAGTCTCCTTTGTGGTTACCTTAATATTTACCCCTATTTTTCTAAGTTTAAACCAATCTTTTACTTCTTTGTATCATCTTGACTTCCTCTCCATAAGAAAGATCTATGGCTACCTTTTTTTAGGCCCTCATTTTTGTTTTAATGTTGGCATCTTTTACATAGTGACGTCTCTGTTTCCCTATTTTCAGCGTTTTAGCTTTAATTTATCTTTGTGACTTCCCTGTCTGGGTTGACTTATGGTTGTTCTGTCCTGTGTTCTAGTCTGGGGTTGTTATCTGACGTTATTGATTTTCTAACCAGAGGACTCCCTTTAGTGCTTCTTGAAATTTTGTTTTGGTTTTTGCAAATTCCCTAAACTTCTGTTTATCTGGAAATGCCTCAACTTTGCCATCACATTTGAGATACAGTTTTGCTGGATACATAATTCTTGGTTGGCAATTTTTCTCCTTCAAGGTTTTATATATGTCATTCCATTGCCTTCTTGCCTGCATAGATTCTGCTGAATAGTCTGAGCTTATTCTTATTGACTCGCCTTTGTAGATGCCTTTTCTTTTATCCCTAGCTGCAAGTTTGATTATGATATGTCTTGGTGACTTTCTTTTGGGATCTACCTCGTGTGGGGTTAGATGAGCATCTTAGATAGATATCTTCTCATCTTTCATGATACCAGGGAAGTTTTCTGCCAATAAATCTTCAACAATTCTCTCCGTATTTTCTGTTATCCCCCTTGTTCTGGTACTACAATCACTCATAGGTTATTCCTCTTGATAGAGTCCCACATAATTCTTACAGTTTCTTCAATTTTTTTATTCTTTTATCTGATTTTTCTTCAAATAAGTTGGTGTCAAGTGTTTTACCTTCAATGTCACTAATTCTGACTTCTATTGCCTCAATTCTCCTCCTATGACTTTGTGTTGACTTGTCTAATTCTGAAATTTTACTGTTAATCTTCTGGATTTCTATTTGCTATCTCTCAATGGATTCTTGCAGCCTGTTAAAGTTGTCATTATGCTCTTCCATAATCTTCTTAAGTTCCCCTATTACTTTATTCGTGTTCCTTGGCTTGTTCTCTCCCTGCCCCTGCCACTCAGTCCAATTCCTCAACTTTGCCTTTGATGTTCAGGGCTCCTAGATTGTCATATGTAACCAATTCACTTGTTTTTTCAGGTCTTTGTTGTAAGAAGCACCACAGGAAGTGTATGACTACTCCGCCATTTTGGCCCTGCCTCCCAACAAACATATTTAAGATAACATCTGAATATAGTTAAGTATCTCCTTTACTATTCAGTGTAGAAATGTATACACAGAAAATTCACACTGATGGCAAGTGACTTCCTCTAATGGCACTAGAGGAGTTGCCCCACTGTCCTGAGTTGCAGGGGCTTCCACTTCAGCAGGCTCTGAGCTGGTGGTGTGGGGGCAGAGAGGCTGAGCACTCCAGAGAATGGGCAGTCATCCAATTCTCAGTCCTCCAGCATTCCAGCTCTGACCCTGCTTCCCATAGCATCTTCCCCTTCTGCAGGGCCAGCGAAGGCTAAGTCCGCTCTCGCACCAGAGTCTGAAGAGGATTGGTAAATAATTCCCTCCACCCACTGTGCTTGCCTTTGTTCTCTCTTGGATCATTGACAACCACCTAGTTTTCTCTTCCTTCATGCACTTGCCTCCTCCTAGGGCTAAATCACAAAGTCCTTAAGGACCAGGCCCCTGTCTTCCATTTTTGTTTCTTCCACAATGCCCAGCCACAGGGCTTGCCACAGTGGACCTCCGATGTTTTTTACTGAGTGAATGATGCTCTCAAAAGCTACTGTGCTTACTATACTGGACTCTCAGATAGAAACCTTGTTATCAAAGGAAACGTTTTTTTAAACCACAACACCCAACTCAAATGCTCAGAACTCTCTGGGCTGAAGTTACTCAAACAAGGAGGTCCACTGCCCTATGCCTTTCCCAGAGAACTGCCACCCCTGCCCTAAACAATACTTCTCCAAGTGAGGGCTTCACACCTGCTGTATCAGAATCACCTGGCGTGTCTGACAAAACCCCAAGTTTCCTGGGGCAATCTAATTAAAACCTCTAGGGTTGGTGCTAGGGGATCTGCATTTTTAACAAGCTACTCAGGTGATTCCCAGGCCCACCAACATCTAAGAACCCCTGGGTGGGGGCACAGATGGGTAGAAAAAAAACTGATCCATAAGACAGCAGCAAGAAACACCATAACACCTGTGTGCTTCTCCCAGGCCTCAGTCTCAAAAGATTGTCAAGAAGTAGGGACATGGCCGGCACAGGGAAAATGCTTCTGTGTCTCTACACCCTGAAGAGCAGCACACCAACACTGAGCTTGACTAATACCCTCCGCTGGTAATTTGTTGATGCCACCATTCTTGTTCATCACCTGTCTGTTCGTTGTACTGTGGTGGCTTGTGTCTTACTGTGATGCTGGAAGCTATGCCACCTGTATTTCAAATATCATCAGGGTCACCCGTGATGAACAGGTTCCAGTGGAGCTTCCAGACTAAGACAAACTAGGAAGAAAGGCCTGGAGATCTACTTCCGAAAATCAGCCAATGAAAACCCTATGGCTCACAGCAGAGCACTGTCTGATTCACTTGCTTTGGACACGACATCAGGAAGGATCGCTAGAGGAGGACATCACGCTCGGTGAAGTAGATGGTCGACGAGGGTGTGGGAGATCCTTAGTGAGATGGACTGGCACAATAGCCGCAACGATGGATTTCAACATGCCAGTGATGTGGGATGATGCAGGACCTGGTAATCACCAGGAGTCAGAGTCAATTCCACAACAGCTAACAACAAGCATTCTTGTACATTCAGTGTTAAACAGCACTCCGATGTTTATCTTTCAGAGTGTGGCATAACCCTGGCATCAAAATATAGACTCTTATGCTATACGAATGTGAGTAACGTCTATGAGATGTGGTCTCTCACAGTATTGAGCCCAGGCCCTGAAAAGTCTGGGTTTGAATCCCAGCTGCAACACTTGCTAGCTGAGAGACCTTGAGCAAGTTACTAACCTCACTGGTCTCAATTTCCTCAACTATAAAATGGGAATAATGACGGTCCTGATCTCATAAGGTTGATATAAGAATTAAAAGAATTAAAGTATAGCACCAAGCACCTAGTAAACAGGTGCTCAGCCCTTTTTCTTTGTTACTTTTTTAAGAAAATTTATTTGTTATAATTTGATTTTGCAACTAAAATTCTCAAAGTGTTTGTTATTGATTTACAACTAGATAACACAAAAATAGAGAGAAAATTTTAAGATAATTTGACAGAGAATTTTAAGTCTGTTGACTAGTAATCAGAAATGTAAGCTTCTATTATATACATTTTTACTTTTAATAATCGTATTTTTGTATTTAACAAAATCATTCATCCTAGATAATGATACAGAAATTTTTTTTAAAACTGATCACTTACCACAGATAGTTAGAAAAACATCATTCTAAACCATATAAAAAAAATTTTTTTAATACATAAGAGAGGAAAAAATGGTAAAGTCTAACAAAAGGCAAAAAAAAAAAAAAAAAGACACCAAAGGAAATGCAAGGAAACACTAACAAAGAGAATACTTAAAAAGTTTTAAATGAACAATCAGTTATTACAATACATTCAGTGGTTCAACATCCCTAAGAAGACATACACTCCTGATATTAGGTTGAAATTCAAAATCTAACTATATCCCGCTTATAAAACACACTAAAAATAAAATACAAAAGACTAAAAAAACAGTGGCAGTGATTTACCCAGCAAAAAGCAGAGGTGGCAATATTAATCTTGGGAAAAGATTTCAATGAAAAAATGATCAGAGAGGACCTCTGTGTTAATATATACTAATAAAAGGCAAAATCAACAATGAAGATATTGCTGGATATCAAAATGTCAAAATACATAAAAACAACTAGGAGTACAATTTTTTAAAAATCATGTAAGTTTGAGGAAACGACTATCACACTTATCAGTCTTTGACAAATAAAACATATGAAAATGTAGGAGAGTTGAAAAATACAAATTTAACTAAAAATGTTAACACGGACACATGTCTGTCATGGATTCAATTGTGTCCCCCCAAAATACGCATCAACTTGGTTAGGCCATGATTCCCAGTATTGTGTGGTTGTCCTCCATTTTGTGATTGTAATTTTATGTTAAAAAGGATTCAGGTGGAATTGTAAATGTAAATGGAGTTTCCCTGGAGTGTAGCCTGCACCACCATTTATCTTACAAGAGATAAAAGGAAAGGGAAGCAAGCAGAGAGTGGGGACCTCATATCACCAAGAATGAAGCACTGGGAGCACAGCAGGTGCTTTGGACCTGGGGTTCCTGCAGGCACAAGCTCCTAGTCCAGGGGAAGACTGATAACAAGGACCTTCCTTCAGAGCCAACAGAGAGGGAAAGCCTTCCCCTGGAGCTGACGCCCTGAATTTGGACTTCTAGCAAACAAACTTCTGTTTGTTAAAGCCATCCACTTGTGGTGTTTCTGTTATAGCATCACTAGATGACTAAGACAATATCCTACAAAAAAAAAAAAATCCTTTCTTCAAATATCTGTGGAACATATAAACCTTGATCTTTATTAGGCAAATTTAAGAATCTCAGCAAATTCAAGATAATACAAATCTAACAACAAAATCTGACATACACATATATCCTACCAAAAAAAATTCCTTCAAGTATTTGAGGGATATATAAAGCCTGATGTCTATTAAGCTATAATAAAAACATCAATAAATTTTAAATATATATATATATATGTTGTAGAATCAACATTTCCTGACTGCTATTTATAAGGTAATATGAGAAATCAATGACAACAACTTAAAACACACAATTTTGGGGGGGAGTGGGGGAGGAAGTTACTAGGTCAAAGAGGAAATCAAAGTACTAATTATAGACTATTTAAATGAGAATATTACATATAAAAAGTTATGACATGTAGCCAAAGCTGTACTCAAAAGCAATTTCATAGCTTTAAAGGCTTCATATTTTAACAAACACACAGATACTGTATAAAAACGGTACCACCTAATATATTTCATTCACAGAACCAACAGATTATGTTGTTAATTTTAAAAATGTATTTTATCTGGTGCCAAAACCAAAAGCAATCAAAATACACATTACCACACCAAATTACTTTTTTCTTTTAATTCAGGAAAATTCAAGATAAATAATTCTTTCAGATCTAAGACTCAGTGTAACCTTTTACGCAGAAAATGAAAATACCTGACTAGGAGTGCAATGTCTTTAAATTAGATTAACTGAAATATAATTGATAGAATGCTTACTCATTATCATGGATTGAATTATGTTCCCCCAAAAATGTGTGTATCAACTGGGCTGGGCCATGATTCCTGGTACTGTGTGATTTTCCCATATGTTGTAAATCCTGCCTTTATGAGGTTAATGAGGGAGGATGGGCGGCAGTTGTATTAGTGAGGCAGGACTCAACCTACAGGAATGGATTATGCCTTGAGGCAGTCTTTTGAGATATAAAGGATATATGCAAGCAGAGAGATGGGGACCTCGTACCACCAAGAAAGCAGCAACAGGAGCAGAGCATGTCCTTTGGATACGGGGTCCCTGCACCTGAGAAGCTGCTCGACCAGGGGAAGATTGAAGACAAGGACCTTCCTCCAGAGCCGACAGAGAGAGACAGTCTTCCCCAACGCCCTGATTTGGACTGTAACCTACTAGACTCTTTGTTAAAGCCATCCACTTGTGGCATTTCTGTTACGGCAGCACTAGATAACTAAGCTACTCATAGAATCTGAAAACATCAATGCTATTTACTTCTGCTTTTTCAAAAAAGAAAACAACACAGTAAAGAGCTATACGAGGAATTTTCCTTCCGGCACCACATTCATTTTATCATGAAAACAATTTTTTTTTTTTACTCTGTCCTTTTCTTTTTTCTATATAAGAATACTTCTCAGTTGGTAGCAGACTTTTTCTTATCTCGAATTACTTTCTAAGGCTCCCGTCAGGCAACTCTTTGAATAGACACCTGGCACTGCCACTATTTTGCAGTCATCTGCTGAGCCTGTACTTAAAAACTCTTTAAAGAAGCTGGGCTTGCAAGTCATCGAAATTCCATGTCACAGTCTACAGACGTTCTAGGGCACTGCAGATTTAAGGCACTGCTCACCTGCCTTAAATGATCGAGACCACAGTACCCTCTTCAGTGCTCTGCTTCGTTTACTTGACGAGAAATATTTGTATATTTCAAGCAAATTTCATAAAGCATAATACAAATGTCTATTGTGTTTAACATTCAGAAGAAATTAAAGTACAAGAGAAAAAAGATTACCAACAATATTTAACAGAGTCGAAATATTTTCCCAGCAGAAATGCTAGGCAGTTTTAAAACAGTTAACCGTTCAGACTCTGGATCAGATTACTGAGTTGAATTTTGAGATTCCCCTGCTTATGAAAGGCTGGTCCCTGAACCTTAGTTTCCTCATCCATAAAATGGAAATGATATTAGCCCTACCTCTGTAAGGACTAAATGAGACAATGTATGTAAGGCTTAGAATAATTCCTGATCATCTCCCTACTCCACCCATCAACCTTGAAGTATGAACAAGCAAACAGTTAATAAAATGAAGGGCTTGCCATGATGCCTTGAGTCAGAACTGGCATAAAGACTGCCTTCTAGAAAATGTTAAAGATACAGGAAAAAGTAAAAGAAAGATGCTAGAGTAACCGCCATTAACTGGGAGCTTTCAGAGACATGATTTCTAAAGACCCCATTTCTAAAATGGAAGTAATGTAGCGTTTTTCTACGTTACTGCTTCACAGTCTACTATTAAAAGCTTTCCTTAAAAACCTTTTTTTTTTTTTTTTCCTTTGACAGATTAATAACCAGGCTCTCATGAAAAGAAAGTGATCAACCCAGACAAATCATGCTGGTCACAGAGCTTCACACAGCGAAAAAAGAATCATTCCTGTCTCCTGGAATTCTACATTAACTCTTAATTAAAGTCAGCAGTCTTTCCAAGTCTTTCCAAGCCATCAAGACCAAAAGGAAGGGAACCAAGGGGGATATTATCAGTTATCAGAACTTAAAAGTGTCAGAGGTTATCTTGGAGGGAGGAAGGTTTAAGGATCTGGGTGAATATTGATTCCATGATGAGATCACAGGACAGATGTGATTCTAATCAGTAAAATATGAATTGGAACTTCTTTCCCCCAGGACAGCAGTGTTTACTGAGCTGGGTCGTCCTTCCACTTTCCCAGGAGGGCATGAGTGTCTGGCGTGTGGCCAGAGAGCAGAGCTACAAGACAAAACCAAACCAAACCCGTTGCTGTCGAGTTGATTCTGACTCATAGTGACCCACCCTATAGCCAAGGTGAATTGTCAGCCTGGACCCCTAGATTCATGAAAATAAGGTAATTTTGGACTTATTGCTCATCACTAGCATCCATACCCTGGAGACAGACTGAAGGATGTAAGATAGTCCCCAAGGAGGTGGTATTGGGGGGAGGCGACTTCCTGGCTATAGAGACAATTTTATATCAACAGGTGGGCCCTAATTTTAGAAAAGTATAAGGCTTTCACAATAAATTGAAAAGATGAAGGAATTTTATGGTGTCTATTTGGGTCTTAAGAGTGAAATCTACAACACACAGGTATGCTTTCATACCATTACCATCCCAAAAACATCTTGAGACCTGGGGTCTGCTCAGCCTGGTGTTCCACCACCACCTTAAAGCCCCAAGGAATGTGTCTTGAGGGGCCACAATTGTCTTCCCTGGTTCTGATCCTAAAGAATAGTCCCATTTCTTTTTCTCTCAGAAGACTGTATTAGTTAGGGATTTATTCAGCTGTGTACTTAACAGAAACTCACCAGTAGCTGATTTATTTCTCTAACATCCCAAGCCAGTGCCGTCAAGTCGATTCCAACCTATAGTGACCCTATAGGACAGAGTAGAACTGCCCCATAGAGTTTCCAAGGAGCCCTGGCGGATTCGAGCTGCCGACCCTTTGGTTAGCAGCCCTAGCACTTAACCACTACGCCGTAGGTGGTTTATTTTTCTAACATAACAGGAAGTCCAGAGGTGGGTGGGGTCTGGCCTTGGCTGAGCAATGAAACAGTGCCATCAGCGACAAGCTCTTCCTTTGTGCTCCGCCATGCTCGGCACCTTGGTTTTCTTCATTGTGCTTGTCACATCATGGTCAAAGGATGGCTACTATAACTCCAGACATCATGCCCACATTGAAACACAGGGATACACCAACATGTCTGCCCTGTTTTGTCAGGGGGTAGAAGTTTCCCTAAAACTCCTGCACCTGAGGGTTTGGCCAGAACTAGGTCAAAATCAACTCAACAGCAACAAACAATGTCTCAAAGAAAGTCCCTGGGTGGCACAAACAGTTTCTGCTCAACTACTAACCTAAAAAGGTTGGTAGCTCAAAACCACCCAGCAGTGCCACAGAAGAAAGGTCTGGCAACCTGCTTCCATAAAGATTACAGCCCAAAAAATCCTGTGGCGCAGTTCTAGTCTGTAACACATGGGGTCACCATGAGTAGGAACTGACTCAAAGGAAACAGGTTTGGTTCTTGGCTTCTTAGGTCTCAAAGATGCTCCCTGCAGACAAGGAGGCTGGGAAAACAGGGAAGATGACTGTGACGATTGGTAGAGACTTGGAAATGAATATTATTCAGCAAACCCATTGCCATCAAGTCAATTCTGACTCATACATATGAATATCATTTAGGATACAAAAAATGATGTTTGCCACAGAGAAGATCCAGGGAAGACAAACAGAAAAATTATCCAAATATTGGGCTGTTCAACAAAGGCCAATTAAAAAGGTAAGGACTCTTCAATCTTTTAAGGGAAAGGCTAAAAGCATGTATGATCAAAATTTGTAAAGTCATAAATATCCTGGTTTGTTTGTCAAATACCAATGTGTGGCCCTGCCCTAGGTCTTCTTCGGTGTTTTCAAATGATAACAGTAACTTAATCTTGTATGTGATGCTTTGCAGTTCAGAGAACACTGCTCATTATATACCCTTGCGATGCTACAACCAGTCTTATAAACCACATTTCAGGTTCAACTATAACATAGTAAGTATAGGATAATATTTTTCTCAAATATCCTCTGGATGATGGCCAACATTATGTTGGTCTTTTTAGTCTAAATTAAACACATTCAACATGTTCAATAAACAATCTATCATAGCCTTTTATCTTTTTTTAGTGGGTTGGGACCAGTTATTCAAAGACTTTTATTTTATTCATATGGAAGGACTTTTCACTCTTACAATGTTTACCTCCTACTCAGTAGCACTAAATCCCCTGCCACCTTTGTGTCCTCCCCCACCGTCCCTGTCACCCTGTGAACACCCTCATTATCTGAGTCTGCCCTACTAAGAGAGTTTACTCACATCTTAGAGCCCCAAGACTCTGATGTATCTTCTTTACCTTTTTATTTATGTCATCTATCAAATTCTTCAATGAGATAATCCTAGCTCTGGGCCTTGACAATGTCTAACTTTACTGTTCTCCATCAAGACCTAACTGTGTCCTCAAGGTACAGCGCTTGGCTGCTAACCGAAAAGGTTGGCAGTTCGAACCCACTCAGTGGCTCTGTGAGAGAAAGACCAGGCAAACTGCTGCCATAAAGATCACAACCAAGAAAACCCTACAGGGCGGTTCTACTCTGCCACATGGGTTGTTATGAGTTGGAATCGACCTGAAGGCTCCCAACAGCAAAAACAACAACCATCCTTTTTTTAAAAAAAGCTCCTCCAATGCCAGGGTGACTCAAGTTTATTAAAATTTTTAGGCATAGGACCTTATTGAAGATATATTATATTGTATTATATTGTGTTATAGTATAGTACATATTATACACATAATATTATATATTTATACACTAATAGATTAGATCCACAGCATGTCCCTTATCAGCATATCTATTTAACCTCCTCACCAACCTACTATAAACCAGATAATTCGCTCCCCAAGAACCTCTGTGATTACTATTACACCTAAAGCTATAATGGAAGGGTTTAAAGTTGTTTTATAAATATACAAACTGAGCAGAATAATGATAAAAGTACAATTTTTAAACTTCAGTATTTAAAACACTCCCCATACACTAAAAATTCTATTTTTAAGGTGATCAAATCATCACCATGAGAGATATTTTAAGCAGGATAAAAATGTTTTAAATTATTTGTAGAAAGCAGTTTGTGTCTAACAAACTTCCCTGATCTTTTTACCCTAAAATAAGTGATGGGCCTCAGACACAGAAGCTCTGGAAGGCTTCAATCCAGCAACAGGCACCCAGACAGACACCCTCCTTCCTGTCGTGTGGGCCCTTTTAAAGGGACTTGGAGATAGCTGGCAAATTTACCACTGAATGGGGTTTCTTTCCAAATTCAAAGTGAACCAGGAGGAAACAAGCTCGGCCTCAAGATCAGGGTTGGGTCATAAGAGGTGAAATTTATAAATCACAGCAAGGCCTACAGTCTCACAAGTTCATTCTAAATGCTTTATTACACTGAGACTGACACATCTTTGCTGTAAATATCTTGAGCCAGAGTGAGGAAACTCATAAAAGCAATTTTTTAGGACTACCTAGAAATTAATAAAATTTTAAATGCATCATTGTTCACTGAGATTTTAAGGTAAGAGATAAGCTTTTCTAAGAGTGAGTCTCACATTTTAAACTTCTCTGGATTTCCTATAGACCCCAAACCAGTGCTTTAAACTTATTGGACACTCAAAACGTTCTCACCAAAGAATAAGATCTCACAAGGGCCCAAGGACCTGGCCTTAGCAGCCCCTCTGAGTTCATCTCCTGTCACATTGTCCACTCTTTGCTGTCTCAACAGCCCTCTGAGTTCACCTCCTGTCACACCATCCACTCGTTCACTGTCTCAACAGCCCCTCTGAGTTCACCTCCTGTCACACTGTCTACCCTTTCCCTGTCTCAACAACCCCCAGACCCACTAGCTTTCTTTTCTGTTGCTCCAACACATCAAGCTGATTTCCACCTGCTCCTCTGCTGTTGTTGGCCAACTCTTCATCATTCCAGCGTCATTTCAAACAAGAGGCATCATGGACTAGTCATTCAAAGATCTGGCTCTAATACCTACCTGCTGGCTCCAGATCCTGGCTCTACCACCTACTAACTAGGTGCCCTTGAATAAATACCTATCTCTCTGTTCCTCAGGGTCCTCATCTGTGAAATGGGCATCATAATGATATCTAAATAGAATAGGTATCTTAAAGATAAGTTAATTTAAAAAAAAGCACTTAGAAAATACTAAATGATCAAAAATACTAGCTATTTGGGTTTTTTATTCACCTCAAAGGATTGGTTTACTGGGTTATGTGGCTTAAGACCGTTGTGTCGGGGGACAACTCCATCACTTGCATAACACAGTTCATAAAGATAATGGTCTACATTCTAGTTTGGTGAGTAGCGCCCCAAGTCTTAAAAGCTTGCGAGCAGCTGGCTAACATACTGCTATTGGTTTCTACTCGTCTGGAGCAAAAGAGAATGAAGGGAACCAAAGACTCAAAGAAGAAACTAGTCCACAGGGCTAAAAGCCTACAGGCACTACAGCCTCTTCTAGCCTGAGACGAGAAGATGGTGTCCGGCTACCACACAGTCAAATGCCTTCTCATAGTCCATTACACACAGGTAGACATCCTTCTGGTACACTCTGCTTATGGCCAAGATCCATCTGACGTCAGCAATGATATCCTCGGCGCCACGTCCTCTTCTGAATACTACTTGAATTCCTGGCTGTTTCCTGTTGATGTGCTGCTGCAACCATTTTTAAATTATCTTCAACAAAATTTTACTTGTATGTGATATTTATAATATTTTTCAATAATTTCTGCAATCTGTTGGATCACTTTTCTTTGGAATGGGCACAAATACGGATCACTTCCAGTCAGTTAGCCAGGTAGCTGTCTTCCAAATTTCTTGGAATAGACAAGTGAGCACCTATAGCACTGCATCCATGTTGAAACATCTCAATTTGTATTCTGTCAATTCCTGAAGACTTGTTTTTCACCAATGCCTTCAGTGCAGCTTGGACCTCTTCCTTCAACACCACTGGTTCTTGATTACATGCTGTTCAATCGTATGAAATGTTTGACCGTTGACCAGTTCTTTTTGGTACTGTGACTTTGTGTACTCCTTCCATCTTCTTTTGATGCTTCCTGCTTCACTCAATATTTTGCCCATAGAATCCTTCGATACGGCAACTCGAGGTCTGAATTGTTTTCTTTAGTTCTTTCAGTTTGAGAAATGCCAAGTATGTTCTTCTGTTTTGGTTTTCTATCTCCAGGTCTTTGCACATTTCATCATAATATTTTACTTTGTCTTTTACATCCATCCTTTGAAATCTTCTGTTCAGCTCTTTTACTTCATCATTTCTTCCATTCACTTTAGCTACTCCACATTCAAGAGCAAATTTCAGAGTCTCTTCTGACATCCATTTTGGTCTTTTCTTTCTCTCCTGTTTTTTAATGACCTTTTTCTTTCTTCATGTATGATGCCCTTGATGTCATTCATCCCACAACTTGTCTGGTCTTTGGTCACTCAAGCCATTAGTCTATGAATATTATTCAATTTTAAGTTGACTTAAATAAGTTCGTGGAATGTAACTGGCATTATATAATTTTTAAAAAAACAATTACGTTTGAAAATTTACTACTTGGAGAAATCACTTTAAGAAAGAAAACCAATAAAGATTTTTTGAATAGAATAAAGTTTTGATGCCCATATAGCCTAAATAATTTTATAATGTAAAACTCAAGTTCTGATTTAAAGTATAAAAAGCATATTTAGTCCAAACTATGTGAATACCTAAGGATAAAATGGGAAAGTGTAAAGACCCATGGGAGAGGGCAGGGGCACTAACCTACGTTCCCTGAGATCAGAAGTCAGGGGAACTTACAGGGACGGATTCTCATGCCTATGACGACTGAAACACCACAGTCCTCAAACGCCACCTTAGTCCTCAAAGTGGCATCTTTGTTTTTTTTAACACTTAAAAAAAAGTCTTTTGCAGCGAATTTTTCCAGTGCACTACATCGTTTGATTTCTTAACTGCTGCTTCCATGGGCATCAATTGTGGATCAAAGCAAAATGAAATCCTTGACAACTTCAATCTTTTTCCATTTATCATGATGTTGTTTACTGATCCACTTGTGAGGATTTTTGTTTTATGTTGAGGTATAATCCATACTGAAGGTGTTGATGAAGAATACTGAACATACTATGGACTATCAGAAGAACACTGGTTTTTTTTAATCAGAAGAACAAATAAATTGGTCTTGGAAGAAGTACAGCCAGAATGTTCCTTGGAAGTGAGGATGATGAGACTTGTCTCATGTACTTTGGATGTTTTATAAGGAGGGACCAGACCCGGGAGAAGGACATCATGCATGGTAGAGGGTCAACAAAAAAGAGGAAGACCCTCAACGAGATGGAATGACACAGTGGCTGCAACAATGGACTCAAACACAGCAATGACTGTAAGCATGGCACAGGACCAGGCAGTGTTTTGTTCTGTTGTACACAGGGTTGCTATGAGTTGGAACCAAGTCAATGGCATCTAACAACAACACCTTGGGGATGGATGGACTGGATCTGAGTTGGCTGAGCAGTGGGGAAGGTGCTATGAGCTTGAATGGGGCTCTTGATGGATGCAGGGAGCACCTGGGTTCCACACCCAGGCCTAAGCAGCTAAGTTGGAAGACTCTTAGGATTCATCAGGCCACAAATGACATCACTATTAAGGTAATAACCCTGACCATGTAGATATACAATCAGAGAGCAAATACTCTAATATAGCATTCATCATCCCTCCCGTGACTGTTTCAACAGACTTTCAGTTGGTGCTCTTGTCTCTAATCCCTCCCAGGCCTATCCATCACCATCACCAGCCCCAGAGCTCTCACTATAAACCATGGATCAAATCAGGTCATACCGCTTCCTGCTTAAAAGCCACCAGTGGCTTCTAAAGCTTCACTATGGCCCAAGCCTACCTTTCCATTCTGTTATCCCACCCCACACACCCAAACCAGTCAGTTTCCAAACGTGCCATGAACTCTCCAAACCATGACTGCCCTGCTCTTGCCCTGGCTGGGAAAGGCCTCATGTTGTGCCTGATCTCCCACTCCCCCGTGGACACAAGGCTTCACTCAAGCCTCGTTTCCACCAGGAAACCTCCCCCACCAGCTCAGTGCCCTCAAACCGCTTAGCACACTCTCAGTTTCTTGTGTCAGAATCCTCCAAGAGATTGCATGTCCAATCAGTCTTTGTATTCTCAGGAGTGACCAGAACACGGCACCTGGCAGGCACTCAGTACACATTTATGAGATTGAGTTTCATTTACTGAAAGTCTACGGAACAATTTTACTACACGATTAATTTAATTAGTTTCCTGTATACACATACCCTCTTTGAGGGTCCTGAAAAATCAAAAGTCCGAGCTTTCTTGCTAAATGTCCATTGTAGGTTATTTCTAAGAATGGATTTGAGCCTTCCAAATCACAACTACTTTTCCATTAGTTGCTTAATTCTCTGCTTCTTATTGAAACCAGTAATCATCTCCTTATTCTCTAATCCCCACCTGAAGCTTTACAGTTGGTTAGAACCACATGCTTTTGGAATTACAAGCACCAAAATGCTCCCTTCAATACCGACATTTTCAAAATATGAACTTCCTTTTTCAGTCCTGCTGTGAAAGCACAGGCTTCCTCAAATGTACTCTGGCACAGCCAGAAAAGGGCCCCCGTGCAGGCCTCTTCGCTACAACGGCCTGGCAGCGCCTCCGTTTGGATGTCTTAGAGCACGCGCCCAGAAGAATGGGAAATAAGAGAGAGGGGCAAAGCCATTCCTCTCCGTTCTCCCCTGAGGAGAATCAAACAGAACAACTTCAGTACCACTCTCCAAGGTGGAATCTAACAGACAACCTGGAAAGCAACTAAGAACAACCAAATCTAAAAGACAACCTGGAAAACAACCAAATCTTGTAAATAATCATTATTTGCCACAAAAATAATAAAATCTGAACCAGTACCTGGCTATCAATTATTTAAGAGGACTACTAGTAACTAAAGGAGTCCTGGTGGCACAGTGGCTAAAGTGCTCGGCTGCTAACCAAAAGGTCAGCAGTTGGAACCCACCAGCCACTCCGTGGGGAACGATGAGGCAGTCTGCTTCTGCAGAGAGGCAGTTCTACAGTCCTGCAGGGTCACTACGAGTCGGAATCGATCCGACAGCAACGGGTATCGGTAACTACAGAATTTCACTCAAGCTCCCCAGGTGGGAATATAATGCCTTCCAAAACGTTCATTGGCCTGTTCGGTTCTATGGCTGTTTCAAACCCATGAAGTAATTAGTTAAAATCAGAAAATAACACCAAAGTACCTGATGATATCCACAGTAAAGACCTGGGGTTCAGCAGCGTAGACTAGGAGGTATGGACTAGAGCGTGGGGCCGCGGCATGCTGCAAGAAATGGATTACTAATAATGAAGTATCAAAGATAGTGACCCATTCCTGTGTTTATATCTAAACTGGACAGGTGCAAAGGTATTCCTATGATAATGTCACTCACACTTACCAATTACAGCCAGGCTCCCCCTGAACATCTCCTTGTGATTTTTTTGAGCCTGTGAACTTGTCATCACTGGTATTGTGGCTCAGAATAAAAGGTTATGAGCCAGTTACCTGTCACCCCCAGGCTCTGGAGTTTCAAAGCCTAATAAAAGATCTCCCAACAAAAAAGTAGGAAGCCTTGGCAGACACTGAGGTTCCATTAGAGAATCTTCATAGTACGTAAAATCTTTCAAACAACTCAGCATTTTACCACCAGCCACTCTGAGGGAGAAAGATGTGGCAGTCTGCTTCCATAAAGATTACAGCCTTGGAAACCTTATGGGGCCATTCTACTCCGTCCTGTAGGGTTGCTATGAGTCAGAATCGACTCGAGGGCAATGGGTTTATGGGGACTGCAGCAGAATTGGAATTCCAGTAGAGATTTTGAACCCCCAAGGCAATTCTAAAGAAAGTTACCACTTGGGTCCCAGCAGGGATCGCCCCTGCTCCTTTATCTGATTCCTCCACTTCAGGAGGTAATCCTCTTGCTTTCCACGATAATAAGGCAATTCCACTCGTCCAAGAATGGCTGGTACTGAGTTAGGGCTGAGGTGAGCACCACAGTGAACTCGAGAAAGCTCAGGCTACCTAGCTGCGTCAAGGCAAGTCAAGTACAGCAACCTTTTAAATAACCAAAATACTTCCTTTTTGGTTAATATGACAGATATTACCAATTTGTAGGTGCTTATTCAAAATTCTGCTGAAATAAAAAAACATGAACATACTGAAATACTTGCAAATGAAGCAATATAATGTCTGGGATTTACTTCAAAATCGTGGGGGGGGGCAGTGAATGGGGGTATAGATAAAATAAGGCTGGTCATGCATTGGAAAATTTTGAAGTTGTGTGACAGGTGGGGAGGCCAATATAATAGGCTATTTTTTAATACGTCTCAAATTTTCCAAAGTAAAAAGTTAAGTATAAAGACAAGCTTAAAAGAAAACTATGAAAATGCTGTAGAACAATCTATACGGTGCATAAACACTCTGCCTTCCCTGTGTGGTGCAGTCCACAGAGGGCCAGAACACAGGAGCCTCAGTGGCACCCCTCTAGGCCCCTTACCAGCACAGCTGAATTACAGGGACTCAACTAAGGTTTTTGCTAAAGTGAAAAAAGAAAGGAAGAGAGGAATGGAAGGGAGGGAGGGAGAGAAACAGAGAAAGAAAAGGAAAGAAAGGAAAAGGAAATTACGGCACCCTTTGAAATTCAGCTCAGATTACACAAAAACATACAAAATGCAAGCTTTACCAGCTTTTTGTCAATTCCGGAGAAATTTTGTAAGATTTCTGGGATGGAAAAATAAACAAAACATAACAAAACAAAAGGTGCCATCCGTTTCCCATGTGCACACTGTAAAACACACGCAGGTAAAAACGAATCCTGCACAGGACAGCGCAGGACAGCAGGTAAGGAAAACCGGCGGCTTTACAGTCGGTCAGCGTTTGAACTTTTGACCTCCTCCCAAAACGTCAAGAAAGAATTTCTAAACCGGGGAACTAGAAGGAATGTTTTCTTCCTTGAAATCGTTCCAGAAAACGTCTACTAGTTACTACACACGCTTTTAACCAAGGGGCCCAAAGTACAAACCTAAAAGGGATATTCTAAGAGAACTGCAAACTGAATTAAAGGAGAAAAAACAATGAAGTCGTGCAATAAAAGGTTAATTAACATCGGAAGTAGGGCAGCGGACACCACCTCTGGAGCTCTCGTCCGCCCCCCTTACACTCTTTTCTCTTTTACGGATCAGACTTTCCTCGGTCCTCTTTGTGTCCCTCCCGTCCTTCAAACACACAAACGACTGGAAGAAAGATGTACGGGAAGAAGGCATCTAAAACGAACTACACAGCTTTGTCTGATACAGAAATGCCAAAACCACAGCTGCCGACGCGAGGCGAAATCAGCCGGGGCGGCCAATGGGGGTAGAGTCGCCACCCTCGGGAAGGACGCCCCGGCGCCGCCGCGCACCCGAGCCGCCCGCCGCCTCCTCCCGTCAGAGCCCCAGGTACCTGAGTTGTCCCTCTCGCCTTCTCTCCGGTTCACACACACTCCCACGTCCCGACCAGGGCGGAAAGGTGAGACTCCCAGAGCCCAGCGTGCTGGCGGGTCCCGCGAGCCGCCCGCGCAGCCGCAGCCGCCGGGCCGCCTACCTGGCCAGCCCCAGGCACCGCCCAGCCCGGCGCGCAGCCCGCGCCCCAGGGAGGCTCCCGCCGGCCGGGGGAGGCGTGTGGGAAAAGGTGCGAATCCCCTTTTCAGGTGCCAGGAAGTCCCCGAAGCCGCGCTCCCCGCGGGCCGCCGGCCCTCCCCGGCCCGGGCACCCAGGGAGCCGGGCCTGCGCGCGGGCCCGGGGCCGGCCGTCCCCCCAGGTGCCGGGACAGGCCTCCGGCGGGGCGGACTGTGGGTCCCGAGCACTCACCGAGGCAGCGGATGTGGAAGCCCGAGGGCGGCCGCAGCGCCCGGCGCGTCCAGCCCTCGCGCAGCGCCTCCAGATGTTCCTCCTTGCCCTGGACCAGCAGGACCTGCTCGTCGATCCAGCCCAGGAAGAAGGTTTCGGCCACGGCGGCCGTGACCTTCCTGTTCCAGAACTGCTGCGTGTTCTCGGCTTTGAAGTCGGCGAAGACCTCGTAGCCGATGTGGTGCCGGGCGAGCTGCCGGGGCTGGGCCGCGGGCGCGGGCTGTGTGGCCCCGGGCCGCTCCTCCGCCGAATGCCCGGCGGGGCCCAGGACGATGGCCAGAGAGTGCGGCGCGATCTGCAGGAACTTCTCCATCTTCTGAGGCATCCCGCGCCGATCCGACCCGGCTCACCGCTGCAGCCGTCTCCCGCAGGTCCCGGGGGCAGCCACCGGAACGGCACTGAGCGACAGGCGGGGGGCGTCAGTGTCTCCCCAGGGCAGGGGCTGCTGCGCCTCCCCGGCCTCCCGCGCCTCCCCGGCCTCCCGCGCCTCCCCGGCCTCCTGCGCCCCAGCCACCCGGGACGCCCGCTGCCCCTCGGCGTAGCCCGCGGGCGCGCACAGCCGGCCGCCTGGTGGGGAGCGCGGTGTGCGGAGTCCTCCCCGCGCCTCGCCGCCCGCTGCGGCCCCAGGCACTGCGTGCGCTACCTGCGGCTGGGGGCCACCCTCCGGGCACCGCTCATCTCCCAGCGGAGGCACCCTCGCCTACCTCAGCGCCCTGCGGCCCCGGCGGGGGCGGAGACGCGGGAGGAGGCTGTGGAGAGGGCGGGCAGTTAGCGCCGAGGCCGGGTAAACCCCTTGGCTGCACTCCGCGCGAGGAATCCGAAGCGGGAGGTGCCCGAGGTGGCACGGACGCCGAGTGGGTGTGCGCTTAGGTGTTAGAGCTCGGGGGAGACCCGGAGGCCGGGGGTTAGGGGCACGCAGGGCGACACTTGGAAGGTTGGAAGGTACCAATTCGGAGCTGAGTGTCGCTCCTCCCCACGCTCCACCCCGCCCCACCTCCCACCTCCCTCAGGAACTGGTGGATTCGCTGACTGGTTAATGTACCCTTGTAAATGACTTTTAAAAAAACTTAGTCACCACCAAAAACTCACCAGTCCCCCCTCCCAAACTCTTGTGGAATTCTACTCTTGTATTTCCAACATGAGTTGTGTGCTTGCTCTGGAAGGAGCCCAGTAATTCCCACTATTATCTATACAAACGTTAGTTTATGAGAAGGCTACAGCAATTTACCAGGAAAAGTAATAATTATACTTTTTTAAAAAAGTCGTTAAGCTTATTTCCGTGCAAACTCTGTTTTGGTTATTCTTCACTGAGAAAGACTGGTTGAAAACACCGAGGTTAGTGCAAATCTTTCAGTTAGCGGCCGAGCACTTAACCATTGTACCACCAGGCCTCCTATATATACATGCCTCTCTTGTTCTTTACACACACACACAACCATAAATTTATATATACAATTTTTTTTCTAAATTGTTTAAATGTTTCTCCAACATAAAGCTAAGGTTTTGTCCTTTGTAATTAGTATCTTTTTGAGTTACTTTGAGTCTATGTAAGCATCCTGCTATGTTACTACTCAAATTTTCGACCCTTAGTTTTAGCAGTCACTGAGGGTTCTCACCTGACTAGAGTATTATTAAAATGGTTGCCGAATTGTGATTTTTTTCTAATTTCATCATTTCTTCTACATTTTAGTTGACATTATGCTACATAGATGTGCTTTTCATTCTTATTTATATCGGTATGGATTAATTCTTTATTTAATAGGCTACAATCCTTAAGTATCATTATTTTTGATGTCTATATTATCCCAGATTTGGCTTATTTGAGGCTCTAAAAGCTGGTGCCTGTGTCCTTTTGAATTGATCCCATTATTCCCTGAGCACTTCCTTACTTTCTGGCCCAGATGTGCCAGGCTTATCTTGTACTTTGCCTGCCCCTCCATGGAATAAGCCATTTCTCCAAAGACCTGTTGTTATTTTCAGTGGAGAACAGTATTTAGAAACCAAAGTCTTGGCACTAAGTGTGGTCATTACTACTGGGGCAGCCTTTGTTTTTGCTTAGTCCACTTACTCATGAACATTTTGCCCCTTCTAAGATACTGAACTTCTCCCTTTACCATATAACATCCTCAACCTCCTGTACTTTAAATATTAGGCAGTGTGGCGTAGTCCTTCATGCCCAAGACTATTTCCTAATCCCCTCCAAACCATGGTATCTTAAGATACCAAAGCAAAACCTGTTCCATGATGTGAGCCTTCTCCCCAACTCCAGCAGACTCTGGTCAGCTGGACTTAAAGCAGCTCTTTGTGCCCAAATCTCACCAAATCCCTCCAAACACACCTCCATTTCTCTATCAGTGATTCTTGAACAGAAACACCCAAAACTCTGCAAGAACAAGCAACCATTTGCAAGCATGATATATCTCTTTCTCTAAGAAAATAAGTGCAATATTGCCTTCAACATAGGCCACCCCACCCATTGCCATTGAGTTGATTCCAACTCATATTCTCAACCAGATATTTTTCCCCTTTGACCGCATAGTGAACTTTCCTATGCAATGATAGCCTATGATTTGTATTTGCATAATTAAATGACCTATTTGAATGATTTTCCCAGAACAAAGAATATCTCCTAGAGTACACAAAGGAACAGGCACCTCTTGAAATATTGCCTGAAGCTTTGCGATAACAGACTTTCCATGTTCTGTTACTCATATCTAGTCTCAAAAGTCTTACAGCCAAATTTTAGGTAAGGCTAAGGCTCAAGCTTCCCTACTGCCATTTCTGCATCTACAATAACAAAGTCTCTTTGCCCAAACACATGGCTTAGGAGCTCAGCCTGAACATGTTTGGGAAAGTCCTACATACTTCTTCCAGTTCTACCTGTAGAGGCCATTATCTTCCTTGGGCAGCAGTCCCTCATAATAATGATAATAGACTAAGATTTATTCAGTACTTGGAGTCTGCCAAAGTCTTTAATTCTTACAACAGTGATTTGAGGTACATATTATTACCATCCCCATTTTATAAATAAGGAAACTAAGGCACAAAGAATGCAAGTAGTTCTTCTTGAGTTCCCCAGTCAGGAAGTGGTAAAGCATGAATTTAAACGTACACAGTCTGTCTCCAAAGTCCAACCCCATGCTGTTCCATCTGTTCTACTTAGCTAACCAACCACTGATAGGTGTTTTCCCCAAAATGAACTTTAATAGTGCCTCTTGAATAAATGATATTTGGCATTTGTATCAATTATGGATTGCTGCATAACAAATCAACCACATTTAGTAGCTTAAAACCACAAGCATTTATTATCTCACAGTTTCTATGAGTTAGGAACTTGGACATGGCTCAGCTAGGTACCTCTGGCTCATGGTATCTCATGAGGCTTTAGTCAAGCCAGGGCTGGGGGTTCACCTGAAGGCTCAGCAGGATGTGGCTCCACTTCCAAGCTCACTCACGTAGTTGTTCGCAGGATTCAGTTCCTGCGGGTGATTGGACTGAGGACCTCAGTTCCTTGCTGGCTATTGGCTGGAGAGCTCCGTCTCTTCCTTGCCACATGATCCTCTCCACGGGGTAGCTCACAACATGCCTGGTAGCTTCCCCCAGAAGGCTCAATGCCACAGTCTAATCTTGGAATTGCAATCGTATTTTCAAGATAAAGTAATTCAACATATCTTCATTTTCAATAATCCTCTGTTCTGAGTTGTCCCACAGCATTCCCCATCCATGGATTTGATTACTTCTACTTTATGTCAGCTCGCCAAACTAATTTGCCCATGAACGCAGCTTTCTTTTCTTCCTCTGCCTTTCCATCTCTCTGCCTCTCTGTCCTCCCTCTCTCCCAGCCTTCCATCTCCAGCAGGTGCAGCACCAGGGAGCTAGGACAGAGATGACTTGAGCATTCCTTAAAATGTTGTTATGAAGACAAAATAAGGAAAAATAAATGGGTGTGAAGGAAGCAATAACCAGGTAAAGAAACAACTGTAAATATAATTATAAACCAACTGCTGTTGAGTTGATGACAACACATGGCAGCTTCGTGTGTGTCAGAGTAGAGCTGTGCTCCACAGGGTTCTCGTGCTCCACAGGGCTCGCTTCGTGTGTGTCAGAGTAGAGCTGTGCTCCACAGGGTTCTCGTGCTCCACAGGGCTCACTTCATGAGTGTCAGAGTAGAGCTGTGCTCCACACGGTTTTCAATGGCTGATTTTTGAGAGGCACATCACCAGGCCTTTCTTCCAAGGTGCCTCTGAGTGGACTTGAACCTCCAACCTTTCAGGGAGCAGCTGAATGTGTTAATCATTTATACTCCCCAGGGACTCCTGAGTCTAAGTTAATTTTAATTATACTATATATTAATTATAAGTATAATTATAACATGATGTTAATCCCTTGAAGGTGTCAAACAAGTGCAGTGACAGAAGCAGGGAGGATCTACAATAGGTAGAACGCTGAGGGAAGGCCTTTCAGAGGAGGTGGGCATTTGCATGGGCTCAGAGGATGAGAAGGAGCCCAACTTGCAAGGACTGCAACGATCACACTGTTGATTTTGCTGGAAATGTTGTGAGTATGCATTATATTCCCTCCACAGGGGGAGATGCAAACACTGGTTGGCAAGGAACCGTTTCCTTCCCCAGGATCGGTACCTAAGATGTTTATATTGACCCAAGTAGTGCTAAGGTTTCCTGGTTATTTTCCAGTGGAAAATAGTCAACATTTATTAAATACCTCATTCTTACAAAAGTCAATGAGGGGGAACAATTATTATTCCAATTTTTCCAGTGAGAAACTTGAGGCTCACAGATGTTAAGTACTATGTCTAAGGTCATACCACTGACACTTCCTAAAGCCAAGATTTGAACTGGATCCATGACTCTGGAGCCACTGCCACTCCACCATCTACCGCAGCCTCCAGAGGAACTAAGAACCTACAAGAAAAAAAGTGTTAGTTGGCTCAAAGTAAATTCTTACACCAATTTACTTGAAAATGTTCAGGAAAAACAATGAAGAACTGTTTGAATATCTAACCAAATGAGAAATACTTAAATCTATCTCAAACATCCTGGGGAGAACAGTTGTCTCAGTGGTCTCAATCCTGAAGTTGAGCAGTGAGTGAAACTTTGTGAAGAGTGAAAGCGCGCTATGAATGAAATTCTTTGTCAGCATTTCTTCCCGTTGCCTGAAGTCACTATCTCCCGTTTTCGCTGGGGAAAAGTGTGTTGCTAAAGTTGTTCTCAGAACCTCGGGATGCAGTGGTTAAGAGCTTGGCTGCCAACCAAAATGTTGGCAGTTCAAATCCACCAGCCTCTCCTTGGTAACCCTACGGAGCAGTTCTACTCTGTCCTGTAGGGCTGCTATGAGTCCAAATTGACTTGACAGCAGAGGGTTTGGTTTAAAGTTGCTCTTGTCCAAGCTTATCAATTGCCGATTGTCCTCACTGGTCAAGCAGAAGCCCAGACAATCATCACTTAGGTGCATTCCAGCCTAAGTGCCTTCACTTCGGAATTTTCTGTTTGTGCCAGACAGTGTTTTCCAAAGATGGTTTCTACAATATTTCCCATTCACATGCTCTTCTAGGACATGACCTTGCCACTCCCCACTCAAGAGGAAGAGTCTATCTGTCCACTTCCTGGACTCTCTGGTCAGGCTCTGATTGCTCTGACTGACAGAACAGACCTGAAGTCATGCTGTGCCAGTTCTAGAAGTAGCCTTTAACTGGTCTCATAGTACCCACTTCCTGCCTCTTGGAAGCCAACCACCAAGTAAGTGCAATTACCCAGAGGTCTCATGTTGTGAGGAAGCCCAAGCAAACTGTGTGGAGACAGCACGTAGAGGGCAAAGCTGGCCAACCCCAGCTGTTCCAGCCATCCCAGCTCACACACCAGATATTTGAGTGAAGGAGACATTTCAGTTCCAGCCGTGGATGCACAGTGTAGAAGAACTGGGTTCCCAGACAGCCTGAATCGAGTTGTCTCAGACATCTCCAGCCGTTCAAGCCACAACTGAAATCTCCAACTTTGTGGAGCAGGATGAACCATCCTCATTGTGCCTTGCCTGAATTCCTGACCACAGAGTTGTGAGCATAATAAAGATGGTGGTTATTTTACACAGCGAAATTTTAGGGTGATTGGTTACATAGCAATAGATAACCGGAACACTGTTGCTGTTGCAATATTTTCATGTTTCACATGGAACTCTAATTCTAGGCAAAACCAAACCAAATCCATTGCTGCCGAGTTGATTCTGACTTATAGTGACCCTGTAGGACAGAGCAGAACTGCCCCATAGGGTTTACAAGGAGCAGCTGGTAAATTTGAGCTACCAATCTTTTTGGTTAGCAGCCGAGCTCTTAACCACTGCACCACCAGGGCTCCTAATTCCAGACAAAAAGACAATATTTCAATGACTTATTATAGTGGTATCTAAGGAAAGTCAAATTTTAGTTAAAAAAAAAAAAAGACTGTCCTCATATGTTGTCTTTGTACCACAAGTATTCTAGGTGAATTTAGACTCATAAACCTATAACTCAAGGTTCCCATTGATTATGTTCGGAAACAATGGCATCTACGCAAACCACTCAATAAGATCTTGCTGCAGCAGAAGTCCAGAATTCCCACAGAACCTCTGTAACTGTGGGGTTACCATTTGTTCTACTTTCAAGCACTCTGAAGGATTCTTTCAAGGGTAATCCATCTAGACCCTTAAGTTTGTCATACCGCTTACGCAATATTAGTGATTTTGTTTACTTAGGATGCTTACAACTACATGCTTACCTACTAGCCTGCAAGAGTAACATAAATTATTGATGCCCTGAAACTCACATCTGTTACTGCTCATCCCAGATTAATAATAAAAATATTAATCCATTTAATCTACACAACAACCCCATGGGGTAGATTCTGTTGTCATCCTAATTATACAGATGGGGAACTGATTCACAAAGAGGTTAAGTCACTGATTCAAATTCAAATTCAAGTCCAGTAGTTGGTTCCAGAGTCTGTGCTCTTAACAACTATCCTATGAGGCCCCTCCCTGGAAGGATCTCTCTGATCCACTTCCTCAAAGAGTGATCTTGTTGTTGTACCTACGCGTACATGAAGATACTGGCTATAGCTTGTAGCTGACAACTGATCTGATATTGAAAGGACTGCAAAGTACATTACTTATTTCTCATCACCCCAGGATCTACCAAAGACACTTACCTTGGTCAAGATTCTACACGGACCTTCCTCACAAGGAAGACTTCTTGGCTGCCTAAGATGCTTCCTCAACGTGGTGCAAAGGGCTCCTTGATGCTGCTGTATCTGTTCCAATTCCTCACTAACTTTTCCCGAAGAATTCATCTTTTCTGGGACAAAGTTTAATGTTGCGAATATAATTTAGACCCTCATATAGCCTAAAAAATAACTCTAAATGATTATTGAGGTGATGTTGCTGAGTAATGCCTTTGCTGACAACTACCCGGAGAGGAATACCTTTGTAGTCAGTCTCTCCACCCGGCCAAGACCCTTCTGTGCCCTGCCCTTCACCTGGCACCAGCCTTGGTATCTCAGTTACAATGGCAGAAGCCCATCCCAGTCCAAAACCAATTTTCAAAGAGCAGTGTACAAACCCGTTTTTCTTTGTCTTATGCTTCTATTAGTTGTTTGTTCATGTTCAGTTCTTGTGGCTGCACACAGCAGCCATTAAGAGTGGAAACTAGTCTAAGTAATGCTTTTCCTCATTAAAGCTCTTTACTCTTTCCCTGCCTGTAATTGTAAACCCGACCCAACCCCAATTTCATGCTAAAACTCATTTTAATTTGAACAGAAATTCCATCAGTCAAACTGGATTAGTGTCTTTTGTTCATGAAAGGTTTTACAATACTAGATGTCCACGTCATTAGGATGCCTCAGGTTTTACCTCTGAGTGATTGGAAGTTACTAAATCTTGCTCCCATTCAGTAACAATCATATATCAAGCACCTGTTATATTCTAGGCAGTGTTCTGGGTACTAGGCATGTAGAAATAAACATGACATAGCACTTGTTTTTGGAGAGCTTAGTTTGTAAGAGAAGACAGACAAATAACCTCTCTAAAAAACAAAAAGCAAAATAAAGTATGCCTTATTGCTGCAATGGTATCATTTACATACTACAGAGGAGCATGGGGTGTGGGGGGGCGAAGAAAGGGGTGGTCCATTATAAATTGTGACAATGGGAATCCAGAAGACTTCATACAGTGGGTAATACTGGCCTAACGATGGAAAGATAAGTACCTAATGTATAAGGTTGATATAGTGTATCTTTCCAGCCCAAGGATCATGATCCATTGGAAGTCTCTATCCCTGGGAAGTGTTATAAGAAAATGGCTGTTAAAAACTGGGTATCTGTTTGAGATGATTCCTTTTTATTTATTTTTAAATAACAGTTGATTCAAGGTTTCTCCAAATAATTTCACTGCCATAGGCTTTCTTAGGTAGGAAAGAAAGGAGTTGGCATTACAACTATCCTTCCAGGATTTGTACATTTCATTGGTACTCCCATGAGGATGTGTCCCTCATGAAGGTGGCATCTCCCATGAGTGCTGTGGTTGGGAAAAATGTGACGAACTGCGGCTGTAACACTGCACTGTCATTAATTCCGCAAGTAGGTAGATACTCACATGTAACACCTTGTTGCTACTTTATGTGGAATAGCAATAGCTGATTCAAATAACAGGCTACATGGTAAAACAAGGACAATTTTTATTCATTTTCTTCTATTCACTGGAATAGAATCAGTTTATTATCTGTTGATTTTTTTTAAAGTCTAATTGCCAAGTTATACCCTTAATTGTGTCTCCACAAAAAAGATACCGAATGCTCAGTGACTAAGGTCTCCAACAGTGGAAATTATAACCTGCCAGGACCCTGCCATCTTACCAAAAGTACGTCTTCTCCCTCCTCTGAGATCACTGCAGATGGTAGGCTTACAAAGGGAAAAGAAGAGCCAGCTAAAAATAGAGTTTTAGTAAAATGCTATGGTTAATCAGATAACTGCTATACGAAGTGTAGATATCGAAACATTTTAAAAGGCAGAAACAGTCATTCACAAAAGCAAACTCATTCATGTACATTTTGCTAAAGGGGGACTTTAGTCATCTAAGTTAGGCGTTCAGTCAGAGTCTCCTGCTATTTTACATAAAATTGCTAAAAATATAGCTAACCAAATTATTTATAAAAATATTAAATGTTGGTTATTCTTGTTGATACAAAATAAAGTCACTCACTTCTAAACATTTATTCCACTTATTCCAGATGGAAATATATATGTCCTCTTTTTCAAAAACAAATTTTGAAATCATTTTATTTGTAACTTGTTCACCTTTCCATTACAATATTAATGGGGATTGTTTGATAAATCAGGAGTGCAAAATAGTGGGCAAAGTAAGTGCCACATCCACAAGCCCTGTGCCCTCTGGAGCAATGATTGCATATCTTGGTATCTTTTCAGCTCACCACCTTTAATTTGTTCTATTTATCCTGTTGAAATATTTTTAAGGGATATAAACCGCATTTTAAAAAGTGGTTAGACAAGTATCCCACATCTCAAAAATTATATTTTATATCAGAAGTAATAAATACACACAACATAAGCAACATGTTTTAAGAGAAAACATATTTTATTACCAAGCAAAAGTGCATTTAGCCCTTCCATTTATGACAATAGAGCATGCTAGATATCCTGGAAATTTCTCACTACGAACACCTAAAAATGGTAGATATCAAAAATATCACCTCTAGCACTGAACTTATGTCCCTAGGTAGGATGTCAGACCAGTGTCCTGCCAAGAACAACTAGAAAAACCAGAGAAAATATAAATATTGTCTGTTTAAAGGCGTCACATAGTTGAGGAAGCCACAAAAACAAAAGGTAATTAAATTTTAGAGAGAACCATGAGGTAGTGATCTGACCTTCTGCAGCCACTTTTCCCTGTGAAAACTAGTTAATCCTGAGCATGAACAAGAGGCAGAAAATCCAGGCGTTGCTTGAATAGGGAGCTGTTTCCGATGGACAAAGAAATCAGTGGAGAAGAAAGTGAGAATGAGGCAGAAAAAAATACTTGAAGAGATAATGAAAGAGAATTTTCCAAAACTGATAAGAACCATCATCTCACAGACTTCAGAAGCTCTACAAAACCCAAGTAAGATAAACACAAAGAAAATCATACATAGGCATATCAAGGTAAGACCAATGAAAATTAAGGATAAAAGGAATATTCTAAAAGCAGCCAGAGGTTTCACAATAGGACTAATGGCTGATTTCTCAGTTGAAATGACAGAAGGTAGAAGACAATAGAATGATATATTTTAAAATGCTAAGGAAAGCAATTGCAGCCTAGGCCACTGACCAAAAGATATAGTAAGAAAGCATTTTAAAATGTGCTGAAAATGATGACCAAGTACATTAATTCTAACAACAAATGTATATGGAATAAATTTTCTTTAAAAAATATCAAATGATCAAATTGGATTCAAAAATACAAATATATTCCTTAACTACTATACAATAAAACAAACAAATTCCATCCCATTTTAATGCATGGTGAGCTTATAAGAATACCTGTAAATCCAGGAATAAAGTAATATCCAAATCCAGAGAGATAAGAAAGTAACAAAGCCACTAGCTTTTCTGAAAACATCTGACAATCCCTAGTGGGCAAGAGCTTGGGTTTTCATGGCCATACTTGATGGACAATAGAAAAAGTTTTGGGGCTATCCAAGGTATGGATAAAATCAGAGATTTCCTCACAAAGCCAGGCCTCACAAAGGGCTGCATCTCACTAAAAGGGTGAAGACAGAGGGCAAAAAAGTTGTTCTTTTTAGCCTTGCCTCTGGGTGGAAGTGGTGGGGAGGAATTTCCCCCTCAGTCCTCATTGTGATTGAGGTTTGCCTGAAATCATATTATTAAAAGCTACATGCTAAGAATTCAATTTAAAGTGGATACAGTTTGGTAGCAATGCCAAGTAATCAGTAGAAGCAAACAAAAGCTGTCTCTGAAGAAATTCAGACCTCAAAGAATTTCCATGATATAGTGCTAAGAAACGTGGGTAAAATCAAACATCACAAAGCACAAGAGGAAACAAAGCACCACGAATAAGCAGAACCCATGCAACTTCAGAAATGTGAGCTATTAGATTCAAGATATAAAGTGAATATTTTTTGATATGCTTGAAGAAATGTTTTTAAATGTGTATATGTCAGATATATTTGAAAAACAAGTGGAGCTTCTAAGAACGACAGACATAATTGAAATTAAAAGCTCAATGGAAGTATTAAACAAAAGACTAGACTAGGCTGAAGGGAAAATTAGTTAACTAAAAAAAATAGTCATGAAGAAATAATCCAGAATGAAGCCAAAAGGGGAAAGAAAGATAAAAATACAGAATTACTGAAATGGAACCACCAGAACAGAAATAATGAGAATGTTCACAAATTATGAAGAATGTAATCAATGTCACTGAACAATTTGTTTAGAAATTGCTGAATGGGAACCTAAACTGCTGTGCAAACCTTCACCAAAACCACAGCAACACATTATTTATTTTTAAAAAATACAGAGAGAATCCCTGATGGAGCAGGAGAAGAGTGGGATGCAGACATCAAATACTCATAGAAAGACCAGACTTAATTCTCTGACTGAGACTAGAGGGACCCCGGAGGTCATGGTCCCCTGACCCTTTGTTAGCCCAAGACTGGAACCAGTCCCAAAGGCAACTCTTCAGACAGGGATTGGACTGGGCTGTAAGACAGAAAATGATACTGGTAAGGAGTGAGCTTCCTGGCTCAAGTACACACATGAGACTATATTGTCAACTCCTGTCTGGAGGTGAGATGAGAAGGCAGAGGGGACAGGAGCTGGTGGAATGGACACAGGGAATACAGGGTAGAGAAGAGGAGTGTGCTGTCTCATAAGAGGGAGAGCAGCCAGGAGTACATAGCAAGGTGTGTATACGTTTTTATATGAGAGACTGGCTTGATTTGTAAACTTTCACTTAAAGCACAATTTAAAAAAAATATATAGGGAGATTAAATGAAAAGGTTTAATATATGTTTAGTTGAAGTCCTAGAACGAAATAATGGAAAAAATGAGGGATAGGCAATATTCAAATATATATGGCTAAGAATTTTTCAGAATTAATTTTTTTAAAAAGGAATTTAAGGCTCAGGAAACCAGTGAATTCCAAGAAGATTAAATTTTAAAATCCATAACTGCATACCTAGTGTTAAGGGTTGAGTTTTGTATCCAAAAAATATGTGTTGAATTCTAACCCCTATACTTATTGATGTAATCTAATATAATGTGATCACCTTCCATAATACAATCTAACGTAATGTAATCAAACGATCAATTGAGGGTACACCAGTGTAGGGTGTATCCTAAACCTGATAACGTCTGAGTTATATAAATAGCAGCATAGACAAGGAGACACACACTCATGCTGGGGGAAAACAGACACCATGTGAGGACCATCCACAAGGAACCAAGGAATGCCTGGGACTACCAACAGTGAAGGAATCAAAATGGCCAAGACCCTAATTTGAATGTTTAGCCTCCACCACTGTGAGAAAATAAATTTCCTTTCCTTAAAGCCACCCACTTGTATTTCTGCTACAGCAGCACTAGGTAATTAAGACATCTAGCTCTGAAAATGCAGAACCTTAAGGAAAAAGGAGACCTTAAAAGTACAGAAAAGAGAGATTACCTTAAAAGAAACAATTAGAATGACAGCAACAATAGAATCCTGAAGACAACTGAATAGTATCTTCAATGGGCTAAGAGAAAATAACCATTAGCCTGAAATTGTATACCTAGAAAGCCTATGAATAAATTGTTATTAGGTACTGTCAAGTAGGTTTTGACTGATAGCAACCCTGTGAACAACAGAACAAGAAACACTGCCCATCTTCACCATCCTCACAGTCACTGCTGTGTTTGAGCCCACTGTTGCAGCCACTGTGTCAATCCATCTTTTTGAGGGTCTTCCTCTTTTTCACTGACTCTCCACTTTATCAAGCATGATGTCCTTCTCCAGGAACTGATCCCTCCTGATAATATACCCAAAGTATGTGAGACAAAGTCTCACCATCCTCAGTTCTAAGGATGAATTTAATCCATGAATATAGGCACAGAAATATTAGTGAACCAAATGGAACAATGTCTAAAATAATAATACATGATACCCAAGTTGAGTTGATCCCAGAAATATAGGAGTAATTTAACAATAGAAAATGTATTCATATATTTACTGTATTTATAAAGTTTATTGCCGTATGATCAGAAAAAAAAATTTTGAAAAGTATACATCAATTGTTGGCTAAAAAAAAAAAATTAAACTAAAATATTCTTAACAAACTAGACTAGAATATCTTAGCCTGATAAATATATCTACTAAAAACCAAATCAAGCCCTGAAAAACAGGAGCAAAAGATGTCACAGGTGTTGTGCAGTGTATGCAACTAACTTTACCCAAAGTATTTGGTCTCTGTCCTTGGTTCCTGGGAGGTAATTTCTAAACCCTTGAAATTTCCCCAGTGATTGGTGTCTTTGTTATTGATGCAGGAGCTCCAGACCAAACTTAATTAATAAGTTGTGATAATGATGTGACTCTTGGGTGGGGGATGGCCATACCGGAAAGTTTAGCCACAAGGTATCAGCCCTACTTCACGGAAGGTGACCTGGAGGTTGAGTTCAACCACATGAGCAATATTTTTTTTTTATGTAATGAAACCCCAATAAAAACTTGGACACTGAATTCCACTATCTTTCTGTTTGGTGAAAGGCTTCAGTGCTTGGGAAGGCGATCTGTCCCTTTTTGGAACATGGCAGCTTTGTGTTGGGAACCCTCCTAGACCTATGCATCTCTTCATGTGTATTCCCTTTGCTATAATAGAACTGTAATCATAAGTATAGTGTTTTCCTGAATTCTGCAAGTTGTTCTAGTGAATTAAATCCGAGGGAGTTGTGGGAACTAGGAAGTCATAAGTGAGAGGATCCCTGGGAAACCCTGAGCTTGTGGCTGGTGTCCTGATGGGGGAGTGGGACCTCAGCATTTGTAGCCAATGGTTGGAAGTTTTGGTGTCCGGGGACCCTCAAACTTGGGACTTGCATCTGAAATCTTGTACGGAATTGGCAGTCTGAAGTATTGCACCCTTTAACTTCTGAGCTCTGAGCTAGCTCCAGTAGTTAGGGTCAAAGGAAGAAGTACTGTGTTTGCAGCTAGTGTCAGAGAGGGTCTTTAGATTTAAAGTTATAGTTTGCCTCAGAGAAGGCACAGAGAGACATCTAATACATGTGGCAATAGCAGATCTCAGAGAGAAAGATTTTGGTTAGCTGGATAGATACCACAACAGATGTCTGCAGAAGGCAGTAATCTAGATCAGAATAAAGGAGGGACTTCAGGAGGTAAAATAGAATTAAGGGGCTTTTCCATGATGACTATCCAAACATCGATCAAAACAGATGTCAATAATTCACGCTATGGTTTATGGTGCAGCCTGTGTGATCTTTCTGTTCTTTTCCTCATTGGTGTGGAAGAGATGACAGAGAAGAGACAGCAATGGCTGCTGATCTTGGAAATTCTCTCAGCAGCATTTGTATCTACCTGCTTTATGGGGCAAAACCTGAATGAAGGTAAACTCTGCATCAAAAAATGATACCAGAGGTGGGGCCAAGATTGTGGAGTAGTCAGATGCTTTTGGTGGTCCCTATTTTTTTTTTTTTATTACAACAAAGACCTAAAGAAACAAGTGAAATGATTAGATATATGACAGGCTAGGAGCCTTGAACATCAATGGCAAAGTTAAGAAATCAGACTGAGTGGTAAGGGGAGGGAGAGAAGATTCAGAAGCAGCCAGGAGTTGCCAGACCTGAACTGATTGGGAACCAGTGCCACGCAGCCCAGATCCCCTGCCGTGACTAGGCAGGGCGGGCCAGAGCCACGCAGCCCAGATCCCCTGCCGTGACTAGGCAGGGCGGGCCAGAGCCACGCAGCCCAGATCCCCTGCCGTGACTAGGCAGGGCGGGCCAGAGCCACGCAGCCCAGATCCCCTGCCGTGACTAGGCAGGGTGGGCCAGAGCCACGCAGCCCAGATCCCCTGCCGTGACTAGGCAGGGCGGGCAGCAGCATTTGGGATGCAGTTTCTTCAGTGAGAAAGAACTAGTAGCACAGAGTCTACTCACACCTCCAGATCAGCAAAGAATAGCAGTCTTGGCAAAAGATGAGTACTCACGTCTAATTTACTGCACAGACCAAAAGGCAACTCCATTTGCCTTTCTTTCAAAAGAACTCTCTCCATTTATCTGATCCCTCCTCTCTCTGATCCAGCCTCCGAGCTGGCTTCAGTAGTGGTCACTTTCCCTGAGCCTGAGATAGGTTCTGCTGTGTGCTCTGAGCCATTCTCCTGCCCTAGGAGAAGGAACAAATTAAACAAATGGGGAAAAAATAATCTGCCAGATCCCCTAATCTGGGAACTCAGGGCAGAAGCAGCTCCTTTACCTAGGCACAAACACAAGTGGTCAAAAGACTTTGAATATTTTTCACCCCTGCATGGACTTGTGTGGGCCCATTTCAGAGCGTAGGCCCTCATTGGCACAGTGCAGTAGTATATGTACCTGAGGCCTGACTTCAGCTGTTTCAGCTGTGTGGTAGAGAGGTGGGGTTTTGACATTCGACATAGTTCTACCTATTAAGCAGGGTCCTCATCTACCCACATCATGGGCCTGAGGACTAGTGGCTCCACCAACACCACCTAGCCATGGACTACAGGGGTGAAAGGATAAGTGGTGCCTCCCACTTCTTACAGTCAAAATCACTGGGTGCTCATGGTCCAGCTGCAGAGCCCACTCCCCTGTACACTCTAGGGAACAGGGACGTTCTTTCCTCACAGAAACTCGGTGGACAGTTGTTAGTTCCCTGCCTTGCTGAGAGCATGACTCTCGGCTGCAGCCAGATACCTAGGCTGACATCAATCACCCCTGCTCCTCTAAGATTGTAAGTGACAGCCCGCACCACACACTAGGTGACCAACTGCCTATACACCTGAGCTGATTCCATACAGGAAAAGTGAACTCCTGGGCTCATATACCTGGTAAGAGCTCTAGCCATCTGGTGACAGGACATTAGAGCTTCAAAGGCACCAGTAATCAAACTAGCTCACTCAAACACCTCATTTGAGCATAACAAAACTAAGCAAGAAGCTAGAACACAGTAAGCAAACATAAAATAAATTAATACAATAACTATAGATGGCTCGGAGAAAACAGTCTATCAAATCACATCAAGAAGCAGACCATGGTTGCTTCAACAGGTGCACAAAGCAAAGAATCAAGGAATCTTCTGGATAAAGAGATATTCCTGGAATTACCAGAGGTGGAATACAAAAGTTTAATATACAGAACTCTTCAAGAGATCAGGAAGGAAATCAGGCAGTACACAGAACAAGCCAAGGAACACACAGATAAAGCAGTGGAGGAAACTAAGAAGGTTATCCAAAAGCATAATGACAAATTTAATGGACTATAAGAACCCATAGAAAGACATCAAACAGAAATGCAAAAGATTAACAATAAAATTTCCAAATCAGACAACTCAATAGAAAGTCAGACAAGCAGAACTGAGAAACTGGAAGTCAGAACCAGTGAGATTGAAGATAAAACAATTGGTACCAATATATTTGAAGAAAAATCAGATAAAAGAATTTTAAAAAATGAAGAACCCCTAAGAATCACATGGGACTCTATCAAGAGAAATAACCTAAAAGTGGTTGGAGTACCAGAACAGAGAGGGAGAAGAGAAAATACAGACAGAATTGTTAAGGTTTGCTGGCAGGAAACTTCCCTGATATGAAAGATGAGAAGATATCTACCCAAGATGCTCATTGAACCCAACACAAGATAGATCCCAAAAGAAAGCCACCAAGACATATTATAATCAAACTTGCCAAAACCAAAGATAAAGAATTTTAAGAGCAGCTAGGGATTGTTGAAAAGTCACCTACAAAGAAGAGTCAATAAGAATAAGCTCGGACTACTCAGCAGAAACCATGACAGCAATAAGGCAATGGGTTGACATACATAAAGTCTTGAAGGAAAAAAATTGCCAGCCAAGAATTGTGTAGCCAGCAAAACTGTCTCTCAAACATGAAGGTGAAATTAAGACATTTCCAGATAAACAGAAGTTTAGGGAATTTGCAAAAACCAAACCAAAACTAAAAGAAATACTAAAAGAAGTCCTCTGGTTAGAAAATCAATAATATCAGATAACAACCCAAGACTAGAACACAAGACAGAGCAACCAAATATCAACCCAGATAGAGAAATCACAAAAATAAATTAAGATAAAAAAATGTTCAAAACAGGGAAACAGCGAAGTCATTATGTAAAAGATGAGAACATTAAATCAATAAAGAGGAGCTAAAAAATGTAGTAATAGATCTTTCACACAGAGATGAAGTCAAGGTGATATAAAGAGATAAAAGTTTGGTTTAAGCTCAGAAAAATACAGGTAAATATTAAGGTAACCACAAAGGAGACTAACACATCAAAATAAAATACAAGAAAAAAAATAAAGACTCATCAAAAACAAAATCGACAACAATGAAAAAGAGGAAAAGCCAATATATAAAGAAAAACTACTAGGCACAAAAAATTAAGTGGAAAAAGAAATTGTCAATAACACACACACAAAAAAGACATCAAAATGACAGCACTAAACACATAAAACACATACCTATCTATAATTATGCTGGATGTAAATGGACTAAATGTACAAACAAAGAGACAGGGAGTGGCAGAATGGATTAAAAAACATGATCTGTCTATATGCTGCCTACAAGAGACACACCTTAGACTTAAAGACACAAACAAACTAAAACTCAAAGGATGGAAAAAATATATTAAGCAAACAACAAACAAAAAAGAGCAGGAGTGGCAATACTAATTTTGGCAAAATAGACTTTAAAGTTAAATCCACCACAATGGGTAAGGCAGGACAATATATAATGATTAAAGGATCAATATAAAAGAAGGGTTAGAAGGACATAACCATAATATGTATTTATGCACCCAATGAAAGGGCTTCAAGATACATAAAACAAACTCTAACACCATTGAAAAGTGAGATAGACAGCACCAAAATTATAGTAGGAGACTTCAACACACCACTTTTGGTGAAGGACAGAACATCCAAAAAGAAGCACGATAAAGACATGGAAGATCTAAACGCCACAATCAACCAACTTCACCTCATAGACATATACAGAACACTCCACCCAACAGCAGCCAAGTATACTTTCTTTTCCAATGCACATGGGACATTCTCTAGAACAGACCACATATTAGGTCATAAAGCAAGCCTTAGCAGAATCCAAAATATCAAAATATTACAAAGCATCTTCTCTGATCTTAAAGCCATAAAAGTAAAAATAAATAACAGAAAAAGCAGGGAAAAGAAATCAAATGCATGGAAACTGAATAACACCTTGCTCAAAAACCACTGGGCTATAGAAGAAATTAAGGACAAAATAAAGAAATTAATAGAATCCAATGAGAATGAAGACACTTCTTATTAGGATCTTTGGGACACAGATAAAGCAGTGCTCAGGGGTCAATTTATAGCAATAATGCACACATCCAAAAAGAAAAAACAGCTAAAATCAACAAATTATCCATACAACTTGAACAAATACAAAGAGAGCCACCAAAGACACACTCAGGCACCAGACGAAAGCAAATAATAAAAACTAGACCAGAATTAAATACAATAGAATTGAAGAAAAACAATTAAAAGAGCTAACAAGACCAAAAGCTGGTTCTTTGAAAATTCAACAAAATTGATAAACCACTGGCCAAATTGACAAAAGAAAAACAGGAGAAGAAGCAAATAACCCAAATAAGAAACTAAATGGGTGATATCCAAACAGGACAAACGTAAATTAAAAGAATCATATCGGATTACTCTGAAAAATTGTACTCTAACAAATTTGAAAACCTACTAAAAATGAACAAATTCCTAGAAACGCACTATCTACCTAAACTAACACAAACAGAAGTAGAACAACTAAATAAATCCATAACAAAGGAAGAGATTGGTGAAAAGGTAACTTAAAAACTCCCCCAAAAAATAGCCCTGGGACATCTGGCCAACATGACACCATAGACAGAAGCACCATGCCGTCCTTCCACAGAAAAGACCCGAAAAACTAAGTAAAACAGAGACAAACTTCAGTCCTGGAACCCAAAGTGTCAAATGAAGAGATAAACAACTCAGCCAAGCACTGAATAGAATAAGAAACTGACAGAGAACAGAGAGCAAGGACAGATACATGCAGAGGTCCCCTATGGGCTAACACAGCACAGATTTGCCATCTTGGACTCCTGACAGATATCAGCAGACAGAGAGCACAAAAAAGCAGCTTCACAGAGCTCCCAGGAGGAGATAGAGCACCCAATAACCAGTGATACATGCTTTCCCACCCACCATCCTCTCCCTGCTACTCTACCTCCATGCTTTCTGGTTCAAAGCTGTGGCTCAGCCAGCCGGGAAGTGCAGCAACCATGCCACTTGGATTCACCCCACTCACATCAGAGATCAGTAGAAAGGGTGTACAGGAAAGCAGCTTCACGAAATTCCCAGCATGAGACAGAACACCCAGTAACGAGTGATACACGCTTTTCCAATCCCCAGCCTTCTACCCTCCCCACCCCCCCACCCCCTCTGCTCCTCGGCCAACTCTACTGCCTGCCAGCCACAGTTTCTTGGCCTGGAGGCAAGTGCTTTGGCCCTGGGCTGCTTGCATTCACCTTGCTCACACTGGCTGGCTGGCTGCCTGAGTGCCATTTGTCTGTTGCTGCTGTTGCTTTTTTCAGTTTCTTTTGGTTTCTCTCATGCCTCCCACCACCTCCCCCTCCTTTCTGTTGAACACCTGGCTCCATGTGCTATCTTTGCTTCCTCTTGAAAGGCTGTGAAGCACCACTCGACTAGAGAACCACTCCCCTGGCTGGCTACACCACGTTGGTGGGATCCCCGGGGCTTTTTTTTTTTTTTTTCCTTTTCTTTTCTTGCTTTGTTTTGTTTTTTCTTTTTCTTTTAGTGGCTTAGGAGCCCCTTCTAGCCTGACTACACTGCAAGGCTTAGGAGCCACTCCCCCAATCTGCACAGCCATGTAGGTGTGATCCCTGGGGGCCTTCCTTTTTTCTTTCTATTTTCTTTCTTTCTTTCTTCATTTCTCAGTTCTCGTCTCTCTACACTTACCTTCTATTCATGTCTCCTGAATACCTGGTGCTGTGTGATATCTATACCCCCACTATCTAGGTTATAATGCATAGTCTGGGAGCCACTTCCCCGGTATTTGCAGCCACACCAGTGGGACCACATGGGGCTTTTCTTTCTTCCAATTTTTCATCTAGTTTTTTTTCTTTTTCTCTTTTTCTTTCTTTTTGTTTTTCTCCATATCTCAGTTTCCCATCTCTCCACTTGAACATCAAGCTCCCTTAGCACTTTTTTTTTTTTTTTTGGCTTCTGTTTCTCTCTCCTGTCTTTCCCATACTGATATTAGCTCCACATATCACAACCTCCCACCTTCTTCCTGCCTACCTGCACTGCGTGCTGAACATCACACCCCCAAGCAGCAAAGGCACAGCCTACTGGAACCTGCCCAGCACTGACTCCTGTCCCTCCCTGTAGGCCCTACTATGTGCCTCAAAAAATCCATCCCAGACCCTCCTCTTCAGCTGGACCTACCCTGCTGCACCATAGCTGAACATCTCACCCTGCCCATTAGACAAGGAGGTGAAAAGCATCATGATAAGAGATGAGTAAACAACAAAGAACACACAGTCTGCCTCCACAGACATAACAAAATAAAACAAAAAATAGGATGAAACAAACATTACTACAATCATAAACTAAGAAAATAACTACAGAATGTCCCAAAGACAGCAGACAATATCGAAACATATTAAAAAAAAAACAAAACAGGACAGGATGGTTCCAGTAGGCATCTAAAATAAAACACCAGATGACTCTCCAGTAGAAGACAAGGCACTAGAGCTACTCGATAGAGAATTCAAATCTCTAATATCAAAGCTATCCAAGAGTTGAAGCAAAAAGCAGACAAAATGAGGAAAGAATAGACAAGTTCATGGAAAAGGCACACGAATTTGGGAAAAATACAGAAAAAAATTGAAGAATTCAGGAAAATAATACAGGAACAAAATGCTAAAATAAATTCTCAACAAGAAATCATACAAAAACAACAATTAGAAGTCCAAAAGATAAATAACAAGATTTCAGAAGTGGACAGTGTCATACAAGGGCCGAGGAGCAGATTTGAAATGATGGAAGACAGGATCAGCAACATTGAAGACAAACACTTGAGTACAGCTCTGAGGAAAAATCTGAAAAAAGAATGAAGAAAAATGAAGAAACCCTGAGAATTATGTGGGACACAATCAAAAGCAAAAACTTGTGAGTGATCTAAGTCCCAGAACACAAAGAGAAAACAGAAAACACAGAGAGGATCATTGAAGAATTGCTGACAGAAAACTTCCAAAATGTCATGAAAGATAAAAAGCTGACCATCCAAAAAGCTCAACAAACCCCGTATAGGACAGACACCAAAAGAAAATCACCAAGGCATATCATAATCACACTTGCTAAAATAAAAGACAAAGAAAAAATCTTCAGAGGAGCTTGAGAAAAACAAAAAGTCACATTAGAGGAGAAACAATAAGACTATAAAAAAAAATTTTTTTTTGACATATATAAAACCACAAAAGAAAACAAATTGCCAACCAACCAAGATTACCTGCAAAACTCTCATTCAAATATAACAGTGAAATTAGGACATTTCCAGATAAACAAAAATCAAGGGAATATGTAAAAACCAAAACAAACTTATAAGAATTATTAAAGGGATTCCTTCAGTCTGAGAACAAACAACATCAGACCACAGCCTGAATCTAGGATGCAATATTATACCAGCCAGATAGCAACCTAGGAAATTAACTCTCAAGGACTATCCAAAATCAAAGGAAATACAACAGGGAACCAAAGAGGTTAATCGGTAAATGACAACAACATCAGAACAATAAAAGAGGGAATAAATGGTATAGGTACAGAACTTTCTAACGGAGAGGAAGGTAAGGAAATACCAAGTAATAATAGACTTGTTCAAACCTAGGAAGATAAGTGTAAATTTCAAGGTAACCACAAAGAAAGCTAACAAACCTACTCACAGAAAAAAGGAAGAAAAACATAAAGTCTCAATAAAAATAAAATCTCCAAAAATAAAATGAAAAATTCACAAACAAAACGAAATCAGCACAGGAGAGTAAGAGGAACAAAGAAAAGGTCAGTACAACAAAAAAAGCACTACAAAATGATAGCCATAAACTCACACCTATCAGTAATTATGCTGACTATGAGTGACCTAAATGCACCCATAAAGAGACACAGAGTGACAGAATGGATAAAAAAACAAAAAATAAAAACAGGTCCCATCGATATGCTGTCTACATGGGACACACCTTAGAAACAAAGATGTAAATTTATTAAAAATCAAAGGATGGAAAAAAATATGTCGAGTAAACACCTACCAAAAAAAAAAGCAAGACTGGCAATACTAATCTCATATAAAATAGACTTTAAAACAAAATCCACCGTAAAAGACAAAGAAGGGCACTATATAATGTTTAAGGGGATGATCCATCATGAAGACAACCATAATAAACATCTACTCATGGAATGACAGGGCTCCAAAATACATAAAACAAACTCTCACCACGCTACTCTCAGTAAAAGACAGAACATCTAGAAAGAAACTCAAAAAGATACAGAAGAGCTAAAGGGCACAATCAACCAACTTGATCTCATAGATATATATATACAGAACACTCCACCCACAAGCTGCAAAGTACACATTCTTTTCTAATACACATGAACATTCTCATAACAGACCACATCTTAGGCCACAGAGCAACCACCAACAAAATCCAAAACACTGAAATAATACAAAGTATCTACTTTGACCACAACACCATTAAAGTAGAAATTAATGACAGGAAGAGCAAAGAAAAAAAATTGATTATACCCTGCTTAAAAACCACTGAGTAATAGAAGAAATCAGAGATAGAATCTAAAAATTCCTAGAATCAAACAAGAATGAAAACACAGCATAACAAAACCTTTGGGACACAGCAAAGGCAGTCCTCAGAGGTCAGTTTATAGCAATAGAAGCACACATCAAAAAAGAAGAAAGGGGCGAAATCAAAACATTAGCTATACACCTTGAACAAATAGAAAGAGAACAGCAAAAGAAGCCCACAGCCACCAGAAGAAAGGAAATAATAAAGATCAGAGCAGAAATAAATGAAATAGAGAATACAAAAACAATAGAAAGAATCAACAAAACCAAAAGTTGGTAGTTTGAAAGGATCAACAAAATCAACATACCACTGGCCAAGCTAACGAAAGAAAAATAGGGGAGGAAGAAAATAACACAAATAAGAAATGAAATGGGGGACATTGCAACAGACCCAACAGAGATAAATAGGATCATAACAGAGTATTATGAAAAACTATATTCCAACAAATTTGAAAACCTAGAGGAAATGGACAAATTTCTAGAAACACACTACCTAAGCAAACAAACACAAAATGATGTTGAAAATCCGAACAGACCCATAACAAGAGAAGAGATTGAAAAGGTAATTTTAAAAACTCCCAACCAAAAACAAAGTCCTGGCCAGATGGCTTCACTGGAGAATTCTACTAAACATTCAGAGAAGAGCTTTTGCCAGCACTACTCAAAATATTTCAGAACACAGAAAAGGAAGTGATACTTCCAAATTCGTTCTACGAAGCCAGCATAACCCTGATACCAAAACCAGGTAAAGACACCACAAGAAAATTACAGACCAATATCTCTCATGAGTATAGATGCAAACATTCTTAACAAAATTCTAGCCAATAGAATTCAGCATCATATCAAAAAAACAATATACCGCAACGAAGTAGGATTCGTATCAGGTACACAAGGATGATTCAACATTAGGAAATCAATCAATGTAATCCACCACATAAATAAAAGGAAAGAAAAGAATCACGTGATCATCTCAACAGACACAGAAAAGGCATTCGACAAAGTCCACCAGCCATTCCTGATAAAAACTCTCAATAAAATAGGTATAGAAGGAAAATTTCTCAATGTAATAAAGGGCTTCTATGCAAATCCAACAGCCAACATCATTCTTAATGGAGAGAGGCTGAAAACACTCCTCTTGAGAACAGGAACAAGACAAGGATACCCTTTATCACCACTCCTATTTAACATTGTGCTGGAAATTCTAGCTAGAGCAATAAGGCAAGAAAAAGAAATGAACGGCATCCAAATTGGTAAGGAAAAAGTTAAACTATCCCTATTTGCAGATGATATGATACTATACATAGAAAATCCAAAAGACTCCATAAGAAAACTACCGGAACTAATAGAAAGATTCGGCACAGTAGCAGGATACAAGATCAGCATACAAAAATCAGCTGGATTCCTATACACCAATAAAGAGAATGATGAAAAGGAAATCAGGAAAAAAAAAATACCATTTATAGTAGCCCCTAAAAAAATAGAACAATTAGGAGTAAATCTAACCAGGGATGTAAAAGACCTATACAAAGAAAACCAAAAAACATTACTGCAGGAAACCAAAAGAGATCTACATAAATGGAAAAACATACTACGCTCGTGAATAGGTAGACTCAACATTGTGAAAATGGCGATTCTATCCAAAGCGACTTACTAATATAATACAATCCCGATCCAAATACCAACATTTTTTAAAGAGATGAAAAAAAATTATCAACTTTACATGGAAAGGGAAGAAGCCCCGGATAAGTAAAGCACTATTGAAGAAGAATAAAGTAGGAGGACTCACACTACCTGACCTCAGAACCTACTATACAGCAACAGTAGTCAAAACAGCCTGGTTCTAGTACAATGACAGATGCATTGACCAATGGAACAGAATTGAGAACTCAGTTGTAAATCCATCCACCTATGGTCACCTGTTCTTCCACAAGTGCCCAAAGTCCATCAAATGGGGGAAAACAGTCTTTTTTAACAAATGGTGCTGGCAAAACTGGATGTCCATCTGCAAAAAATGAAACAGGACCCATACCTCACACAATATACAAAAACTAATTCAAAATGGATCAAAGACCTCAATAGAAAGCCAAAAACTATGAAGTTCATAGGAGGAAAAATAGGATCAACACTAGAGGCCCTAATACACGGCACTAACAGGATACAAACCACAACCAACAACACACAAACTCCAGAAGATAACCTTAGACAACTGGGATCTCCTAAAAATTAAACACTTATGCTCTTCAAAATACTTCACCAAAAGAGTAAAAAGAGAACCGACAGACTGGGAAACAATTTTTGGCTATCAGACAAAGGTCTAATCGCTAAAATCTACGAGAAAATCTAACACCTCTATAACAAAAAGACAAATAATCCAATTAAAAAACGGGCAAAGGAAATGAACAGACACGTCACTAAAGAAGACATTCAAGTGGCCAACAGACAAATGAGGAAATGCTCGTGATCACTAGCCATTAGAGAAATGCAAATCAAAACCACAATGAGAAACCATCTCACCCCAGCATTACTGGCACGAATCAAAAAAAAACGGGAAATAACAAATGTTGGAGAGGCTGAGGGAAAATCAGAACTCTTATGCACTGCTGGTGGGAATGCAAAATGATACAACCATTTTGGAAAACAATATGGTGCTTCCTTAGAAAGCTAGAAATTGAAATACCTTATGATCCAGTGATTCCACTCCTAGGAATATGTCCTAGAGAAATGAGTTGTCACATGAATAGACATATGCACACCCATGTTCATTGCAGCATTTTTCACAATAGCAAAAACGTGGAAACAACCTAGATACCCATCAACAGATGAATGGATAAACTGTGGTACAAACACACAATGGAGCATTATGCAACAATAAAAAACAATGAATCTGTGAAGCATCTCATAACATGGACGAATCTGGAGGGCATGATGCTGAGTGAAATAAGTCAATCACAAAAGGACAAATATTGTATGAGACCACTAGAGTAAAACCTTACGAAAAGGTTTACACACAAAAAGAAACAATCTTTGATGGTTACGAGAGAGGGGAGGGGTGGGGATGGAAAAACACTAAATAGATAATAGGAAAGCGGTAACTTTGGTGACGGGTAAGACAGTACACAATACTGGGGAAGCCGGCACAACTTGGACAAGGCAAAGTTATGGCTGGTCCATACACACATCCAAACTCCCTGAGGAACTGAATTGCTGGGCTGAGGGCTGTAGGGACCATGGTCTGGGGGAACATCTAGTGCAATTGGCATAACATAGTTCATAAAGAAAACTTTCTACATTCTACTTCGGCAAGTAGCGTCTAGGGTCTTAAAAAGCCTATAAGCGACAATCTAGGACACTCTACTGGTCTCGCTCCTTCAGGAGCAAGGAAGAATGTAGAAAACTAAAGATACAAGGGAAAAATTAGTGCAAAGGATTAATGGACCACATCTTCCAAGGCCTCCACTAGGCTGAGTCCAGTACAGCTAGATGGGGCCCAGCTACCACCACCGACTGCTCCGACAGGGATCACAATAGAGGGTCTGGACAGAGCTGGAGAAAAATGTGGAACATAATTCTAACTCAAAAATAAAGACCAGACCTACTAGCCTGACAGACTGGAGAAACCCTGAGAGTATGGCCCCCGGACACCCTATCAGCTCAGTAATGAAGTCACTCCTGAGGTTCATCCTTCTGTCAAAGATTGGACAGGCTCGTAAAGCAAAACGAAACTAAAGGGGACCACCAGCCCTAGGGCAAGGACTAGAAAGCAGGTAGGGACAGGAAAGCTGGTAATGGGGAACCTAAGTTTGAGAAGGGAGAGTGTTAACACGTTGTGGGGTTGTTAATCAATGTCATGAAACAATATATGTACTAATTGTTTAATGAGAAACTAGTTTATTCTGAAAACCTTCATCTAAAGCAAAATGTAAACAAAAAAAAAGACTACACCCTTCAGTTTGAATTACACCTCCACATAAAGAAAACAAAAATCCTCACAACTGGACCAATAAGCAAGTTCATAATAAATGGAGAAAAGATTCATTTTGTCAAGGATTTCATTTTTCTTGGCTCCACAATCAGTGCCCGTGGAATTAATAGTCAAGGCGTATTGCACTGGGCAAATCTGGTGCAAAAGATCTCTTTAAAATGTTAAAAAGCAAAGGTGTCACTTTACGGACTAAGGCACACCTGATCCAAGCCATGATATTTTCAATTATCTCTTACGCATGCGAAAGCTGGACGGTGAATAACAAGACCAGAGAAGAACTGATGTCTTTGAATTACGGTGTTGGCAAAGAATATACCATAGACTGCCAGAAGAACAAACAATATGTTTTGGAAGAAATATAGCCAGAGTTCTCCTTGGAAGTGAGGATAGCAAGACTTCATCTCAAGTACTTTGGACATATTTTCAGAAGGGACCAGTCCCTGGAGAAGGACATCATGATTGGTAGAGTAGGAAGACCCTCAACAAGATAGATTCACACAGTGGCTGCAACAACGGGCTCAAACATAATGATTGTGAGGATGGCACAGTACCCAATAGTGTTTCATTCTGTTGTACATTACGGTCGCTATGAGTCAGAGCCTACTTGATGGCACCTAGCAACAAATCTTTGCGGAATCAGACTGCCACATCTTTCTCCCCAAAAGATGGGTGGTTGGAACCCACCAGCCGCTCTGCAGGAGAAAGATGTGGCAGTCTGCCTCTGCAAATATGTACAGCCTTGGAAACCCTGTGGGGCGGTTCTACTCTGTCCTGTAGGGTCACTATGAGTCAGATTTTGCTTGATGGCAATGGGGGTATGGCATATATATGCTTTTAAAATACTTTTTAAAGATCTGATAAGAAACACTCCAAAGGCACTGTTCTGATGAAGGAAAGTAGAAACTGTGATGAAAGTTGTCACCTAATTTTTTACAAAAAATAAAACATTTATGTATTATTACACTAAAATTAATTTAAAAGGTAAGTTGTTATTGTTAGGTGCCATGGAGTCGGTTCCAACTCATAGCAACCCTACATACACCAGAACGAAACACTGCCCAGTCCTGCACCGTCCTCACAATTTGTTGTACTTGAGCCCATTGTTGCAGCCACCATGTCAATCTATCTCATAAAGGGTCTTCCTCTTTTCCACTGACCCTCTACTCTAACAAGCATGATATCTTTCTCCAGGTACTGGTCCCGCCTGATAACACGTCCAAAGTATGTATGATGAAGTCTCGCCATTCTAGAGTCTAATGAGCATTAGGGCTGTACTTCTTCCAAGACTGACTTGTTCGTTCTTCTGACAGTTCATGGTATAGTCAATATTCTTCACTAACACCGTAATTCAAACGCATAGATTCTTCTTCAGTCGTCCTTATTCATTGTCCAGCTTTCACAGGCAAACACCATGTCTTGGATTAGGTGCACCTTAGGTCTTAAAGTGGCATCTTTAATTTTTAACACTTTAAAGAAATCTTTTGCACCAGATTTGCCCAATGCAATGCATCCTTGGGTGTTGATTGTAGATCCAAGAAAAATGAAATCTTTAACAATGTCAATCTTTTCTCCATTTATCATGATGTAGACTATTGGTCCAGTTGTGAGGATTTTTGTTTTCTTTATGTTGAGGTGTAATCCATACTGAAGGTTGTGATCTTTGATCTTCATCAGTAAGTGCCTCAAGTCCTCTTCAGCAAGCAAGGTTGTGTCATCTGCATATCAAAGGTTGTTAATGAGTCTTCCTCCAATCCTGATGCCATGTTCTTCATATAGTCCAGCTTCTCAGGTTATTTGCTCAGCATACAGATTGAATAAGTGTGGTGAAAGGATTCAACCCTGACACACACCTTTCCTGACTTTAAACCCTGGTGGTATTTGAATACTGGTGGCATAGCTTCCTGCATCACAGCAATGCACAAGCCCCTGCAGTAGAACAACCTGCAGACTCACGGGAGAATGGTAAGCTAGAAATAAATATTTTTAAGCAGAATTTTACTTTTTGGAGACAGTATTTTGCTTTTTTATTGAACAAACAGCTATATAGTACTCACTATAGCATTGACATGAGTAGGAATCTACTTGTTGGCAACAGGTTTGTTTTGGCTTTTTTTGATAGGCCAGGCACTACTGTAAGCACTTCACAGATATTAGCTCATTTAATACTCAGAGCAGTCCTCCCAAAGGGACTCTTTTATTATGCTAATTTTACACATTTCCTACAGATGATGAAATGGAAGCTCAGAAAAGTGAAACAACTTGCCTAAAATTTCAGGGCTTATAGAAGGAGGTGCTTGGATCCAAACCAAGGACTCCATAGTCTCTGACCCTAACTGCACTGCCCCTATGATTATGGAGAAGCTGGATGCTGGCCCCAGGGGTTAGGAAATGCCTGAGAAAAATGGTGCCATAGTACCTCGCCCATCTCTGGATGTCCCCTCACAAGCCATTGGTCACTGTACCCTCTTGTCCAATCACAGATATTCTGTGGTAAATAGTTTTCTTCTTTTTGAAAGCATTACTAGGAGAGCTGGAAAGCCCCTACAGTCTGGAAGAAACAACACTATACATTCTAGATATCCATTTATGTGATTAGTTACTGCTGATGCCGTGGGAACTCAGATTTCTGCTCTCTTACTGAAGCAATGTAATGGTTTGGAAAGAACACAAATTATTGGCATTTATACAAAGCCAATAGCCAACATCATCCTAAATGAAGAGAGTCTGAAAGCATTCCCCCTGAGATCAGGAGCCAGACAAGGATGCCCTTTATCACCACTCCTATTCAAAATTGTGCTAGAGGTCCTAACCAGAGCAATTAGGCTAAATAAAGAAATAAAGGGCATCCAGATAGGTAAGGAAGAAGTAAAAGCATCTCTATTTGCAGATAACATGATCTTATATACAGAAAACCCCAAGGAATCCTCAAGAAAACTACTGAAACTAATAGAAGAAGAGTTCAGCAGAGTATCAGGATACAAGATAAACAGAAGAATCAGTTGGATTCCTCTACACCAACAAAAACAACATTGAAAAGGAAATCACCAAATCAATACCATTTACAGTAGCTGCCAAGAAGATAAAAAAAAAAACTTAGGAATAAATCTAAGCAGAGACTTAAAAGACCTGTACAAAGAAAACTACAAGACACTACCGGAAGAAATCAGAAAAGATGTAGGTAAGTGGAAAAACATACCTTGCTCATGGATAGGAAGACTTAACATTGTAAAAATGTCTACTCTACCAAAAGTCATCTATAGTTACAATGCAATTCCGATCCAAATTCCAATGACATTTTTTAACAAGGTGGAGAAACAAATCACAAACTTCATATGGAAGGGAAAGAAGCCCCGGGTAAGTAAAGCATTACTGAAAAAGAAGAACAAAGTGAGAGGCCTCACTCTACCTGATTTTAGAACCTATTATACCACCACAGTAGTCAAAACAGCCTGGTACTGGTACAGGAGATACGTAGACCAATGGAACAGAATTGAGAAGCCAGACACAAATCCATCCACATATGAGCAGCTGATATTTGACAAAGGTCCAAAGTCAGTTAAATGGGGAAAAGACAGCCTCTTTAACAAATGGTGCTGCTGTAACTGGATATCCATTTGTAAAAAAATGAAACAAGGCCCATACCTCACACCGTGCACAAAATCTAACTGAAAATGGGTCAAAGACCTAAATATAAAATCTAAAATGATAAAGATCATGGAACAAAAAATAGGGACACCACTAGGAGCCCTAACACATGGCATAAACAGTATGTAAAACATTACTAACAATGCAGAAGAAAAACCAGATAAGTGGGAGCTCCTAAAAATCAAACACCTATACTCATCCAAAGACTTCACCAAAAGAGTAAAGAGATAACCTACACACCAGGAAAAAGGTTTTAGCTATGACATTTCTGATCAGCATCTGATCTCTAAAATCTACATGACACTGCAAAAACTCAACTACAGAAAGACAAATAACCCAGTTAAAAAATGAGCAGAGGATATGAACAGGCACTTCACTAAAGAGGACATTCAAGTAGTTAACAGATACATGATGAAATTCTCTCGATCATTAGCCATTACCAAAAAAAACCGTTGCTGTTGAGTTGATATCGACTTATAGCGACTCTATAGGACAGTGTAGAACTGCCCCATAGAGTTCCCAAGGAGTCCTGGCAGATTTGAACTGATGACCTTTTGGTTAGCAGCCTAGCACTGAACCACTACACCACCAGGGTTTCCAGGATTAGCCTTGAGAGAAATGCAAATCAAAACTAAAATGAAATTCCATCTCACTCCAGCAAGGCTGGCATTAATCCAAACACACAAAATAATAAATGTTGGAGAGGTTGTGGAGATACTGGAACACTGATACACTGCTGGTGGGAATACAAAATGGTACAACCACTTTGGAAATCGATTGGGCACTTCCTTAAAAAGCTAGAAATAGAACTACCATACAATCCAGCAATCCCACTCCTTGGAATATATCCTAGAGGAATAAGAGCCTTTACACGAGCAGATATATGCACCCCCAAGTTTACTGCAGCACTGTTTACAATAGCAAAAAGATGGAAGCAACCAAGGTGCCCATCAATGGATGAATGGATAAATTATGGTATATTCACACAATGGAATACTACACACCAATAAAGAACGTGAGGAATCTGTGAAACATTTCATAACATGGAGGAACCTGGAAGGCATTATGCTGAGTGAAATTAGTCAGAGGCAAAAGGACAAATATTGTATGAGACCACTATTATAAGAACTCGAGAAATAGTTTTACCAGAGAAGAAAATATTCTTTGATGGTTACAAGAGTGGGGAGGGAGGGAGGGAGAGAGATATTCACTAATTAGATAGTTAAAAAAAAAAAAAAAAAAACCTAGATTTTTTTTTTTTACTATCTAATTTGATAGTGGAGGAGAACTATTTTACGTGAAGGGAAAGACAACACACAATACAGGGGAGGTCAGCACAACTGGACTAAACCAAAAGCAAAGTACTTTCCTGAATAAACTGAATGTTTCGAAGGCCAGCGTAGCAGGGGTGGGGGTTTGGGGACCATGGTTTCAGGGGATATCTAAGTCAATTGGCATAATAAAATCTATTAAGATAACATTCTGCATCCCACTTTGGAGAGTGGCGTCTGAGGTCTTAAACGCTAGCAAGCGGCCATCTAAGACGCATCAATTGGTCTCAACCCACCAGGAACAAAGGAGAATGAAGAACACAAAAGACACTAGGTAATTATGAGCCCAACAGACGAAAGGGCCACATAAACCAGAGACTACATCAGCCTGAGACCAGAAGAACTAGATGGTGCCTGGCTAAAACCGATGACTGCCCTGACAGGGAACACAACAGAGAATCCCTGATGGAGCAGGAGAGCAGTGGGATGCAGACCTCAAACTCTTGTAAAAAGACCAGACTTAATGTTTTGATTGAGACTAGGAGGACCCTGAAGGTCGTGGTCTCCAGACCTTCTGTTAGCCCAAGACAGGAACCATTCCCAAAGCCACCTCTTCAGACAGGGACTGAACTGGACTGTAAGACAGAAAATGATACTGGTGAGGAGTGAGGTTCTTGGCTCGAGTAGACACATGAGACTATGTAGGCAGCTCCTGTCTGGAGAAGAGATGAGAGGGCGGGGTGTGGGGTGCGTCAGAAGTTAGCCGATTGGACACGAAAATAGAGAGTGGAGGGAAGGAGTGTGCTGTCTCATTAGAGGGAAAGCAACTAGGAGTATATAGCAAGGCGTATATAAGTTTTTGTATGAGTGACTGGCTTGGTTTGTAAACTTTCACTTAAAGCACAATAAAAATTAAAAAAAAAAATTCATCTCATATGAATCTTGGAGAGAAGAACTGATTGTTTTAAATTTAAAAATTCTCATTTATTATTTCACCAAAAATAAAATTAAAACAAATAAGTAAGTAAATAAATAAGATAACCTCATTTGTTACAGACATACTCTACATTTTCCTGATCATTTTGGAGCTGAAATTACTGGTCACAATGTAGTGGTACACCAATTCATCTGCCCTTAATGTGATCAGTATGATAATAATAAACTTACATAGAACTTTTATTAATCCACTGTATTTTTTCATTGCCATTCAATTTTTTTTTATATCGTGTACAATACAGAGAAAATGTGCATCTAACGTGCTTCCCATTTGATACATTTGCAAAAACACCAATTGTCTTGAGTTAGTCTAAGACAGCACAATATTTCTATACATGAGGTGTATGGTGGTACTCTTATCTGTCCTGGTGGAGGAAGTTCTTACCAGCATCTTTCCTAGTGAGATCTTCACATCAAGCATGCCTCCTTGTGAGTCCTCATGTTTGCTATGATTGCATTGCCCAGGCACCTGTCCAACGCAAGACGCCTTCTCAGTAAAGACCTTAGTTTAAGTCTACGGCATGGCAGATTTGCACAGTGCTCCTTCAAAACCTGTAACCCCAGAGAAGAAACAGTGGAGGCTGGTAGACTGTAAATAGTTTCACCTGAGGCTGGCCAAGCTTCTAATCAAAGATTCCAAAGACATAAAATTGCTTTATTGTTGTTTTCCCTTTGCCTAAGCAACTATTCATGCTCTAATTAGCAGCACATGAATATACTTTATAGGTCAACTTTCAGGCCTCAGATTTCAGCTACAAGCTTAACTTGAAGCCACTATAATTCCCACCCCACTTAATTGTATTTGAAGGCCCATGTATGAAATGAATTTTGTCCTGAGAACCTTAGAATTCTGTCCTGTACTTGGCAGGAGACCAATCTAGGCAGCACTCTGGTGGCCCTCAAACTTGATTGACCTGTTCCTTCCTTTTGGTCCTTCACCTGGTAGAAATTCTTCTCACGAGCTCCTTCACCCCATCAGTATTTTCCTATCTTCTCCAATCTGACTCTTTCTTTGTGTCTTGCTGTCTAAGTTCACTTCTCCCTCAGTGAAAATACTTTCTTTTTTACCAACACTCATGAGGGAATTAAAGTGTAATTCCAAAGTAAGACCCAAAATGGTATGAATTAGTTAAATCTAACATTACAAATATCGCTTGAGTTGTCCTGAGTCAAGACAGTTTGTCTTCACATGGCACAGCCACATAAACACCACACACACACACACACACCCATTCTACAAACACTAGTGCACAGAGCACTTAACACAATAGCAGGTAAAATTGCTGTTCTAGGAGCACATGTTCTGATTGGGAGAGAAGGAATAAATATGTTTTTTGTAAACATTTAAGGCAGGCATATTAAGGTCTTTTATAAGTCGGAATCAACTCAATGGCAATGGGTTTGGGTTTGGGTTTGGTTTTGATATATCTCATTAAATTCTTTCTTGTACACTCAGATGTGTAAAAAAGTAAGTAGCTTTATTTTTCAACTCACATTATTACATTATTTTCTCTTTCAAGGCACTATTACACCAGAGCAATAGAAACTAAATCTTGTACAATCCTTTACCTGAGGTCGTATCTAGGGTTTTTCCCTCCCTTCCGGAGAAGTGTCCACCAGTCCTTGCTGCCATCTGTCCACGCAGGCGTCTGTTTGGATTTGTGTTGTGCTGCCTGACTGTTGGTCTTTGGTCTACATAGGTCATCACAGACATAGTTCCTTGCAATCCGCGTGCTTCTCCAGGTTTGGAGATTCTCTGCTCTCTTCCCAGGCCCCTTATGGGATCCAGGAATCACTGTACCATCTCTGTGACTGAACTGTAGGAAAGTCTTTGCCGTTGTCTAAGACTCACTACACCTCAACCCATCTTCAGCCATTTTTCCTCGAGGGTCTGGGGACTTCCCTGGGGCACTACGAGGGCAGGGAACACAAACGTTCTCTGTCCTCTGACACACGAACCTGTCTCTTTGGCTGCTGCTGCCCATACGACCAGAGAAGCCAGTGCAGAGCTGCTGTCTCTAGACTCACCGACTCTACATCCTGGTTACTTCTTGTCACTTTCTACTCCTACAAAGGCGAACTTTGCTCTTGAGCTTTTTTTAAATGTATTTTATTTTGTTATTGTTGCTGAGAATATATACAGCAGACCATACACTAATTCAACAATTTCTACTTGTACAATTTGGTTGAACTGTTTTTTAATGGTAAAGGTGGAGATCAAATTGTAATGCTACTTAGATTTCATCGGATACCTTTAAAAGAGAAATATAATCGTTATATTTTAAACTATTAATTTGACAATACTCTGGAAATTAAACCTTACACAGCTATTTAAACTAACAATGAAAAAGGTTTGAGTTTCAACTTGACCATCTGCAAGAAACTGACCAGTTTTCCAAAATCTTTTTAGGAATTTTCTAAACAAAATATTTAAAGATCAGCTCTTCTAGAAACTAAAAAGAAATGATTAATTCTGACTGGAAGTTAGGGAAGACTTGCATTTGAGATGGATCATGAAAGGTGATCAGACATTGCAGGGTGGACTTGAATGGGGAGAGGAGAGTCAGGTAGCGGGGACAGCCTGCATAGCTTCAAAGGCATGAAAACGAGTGCGTATTCAGCAATCTATGAGTAGCTGGTGCTATGAGTAGCAATGTGCATGGTGCATGGAGGATCAAATTTAGTCTCACCCATGAGCCTGAACTTGTTCCTGGGGCAAAAAGGAGAAGCAGGTGCATCTGACGAAGATGGGTAACCTTTGGTCAATACTAAGAGGACTTTGGTTGAAACTCGAACTTCTTCCTGTGGAGACTGAAAAAGATCTGCTCAGGCTATACAGGTTGTTATAGCTTGTTTTTAATAATCACATTTGCCCTTTACTAGAACCCGGTGATCCAGGGGCTGCTTTTCTCGCAGGCCTGTGGCCAAGCCCATGTTCCTCTCTTGCCTCTTGCTTTCCTCCACCAGCTCTTCTGCAGCATCAAGCCCAGTGCAGACCAGAGCACAGAGCTCAATAGCCTCTTTGTTTGAAAAAACCTATGTTCCCTCTCCCCAAGACTGGGCCATTAGTTCCACAAATATTCCCTTGGGCTACTTCCAAACTGCTTAAGACTGTCTTAACTGCCTTTTGGTCTGTTTCCTCCCTTCCTTGGATACTTGCCAACCTCTCTCACTTGCCTGTGACTCTTGAAAAACAAACAATAAACTAAAATAAAAACAAACCCTGTTACACTTTATTCCACATGCATTTGAACCTTACTATGCTGACTTTTTTTTTTTTTTTTATGCTGACTTAGGAGCCCTGGTGGTGCAGTGGTTAAGAGCTCAGCTGCTAACCAAAAGATTGGCAGTTTGAATCCACCAGCTGCTCCTTGGAAACCCTATGGGGCAGTTCTATTCTGTCCTGTAGGGTCGCTATAAGTCAGAATCGACTCAATGCCAACAGATTTGTATTTTTTTTTGGACACTGACTTAGGAGTTAAAAGTGGAGCCATTATTCCCAGTCCTTGAGTATAAAGAATGTGACCCAGCTGGAGTTGGATTCACGAGGACCTTGAGGTATGGAGACAATAGCTAGGACAATTTTGGAAGACATCTTCCAGGAAAACATCTTTCACATAAACAAATACTTAAACAGAGCACAAAAGACATTTTCCACCCTTATCTTTTCCTATTAGCATTTAATAAATGGTTGGACCAGTGAAGGCCCTCCTGACTGTTTTTACTGAAATGATTATTAAGAAAGACAATTCAAAATGTAGAATCATGGTGATTTAGCAGTTTTTAGCCAGTCTGTGAAAAGCTGAAACTTTTAATGATTTTACCCATTTGTAATATCAATACAAACTGATGGTTCTGTAACTCTCCTCAGGCTCAGGTAGACATGGCTGCAGCATGCTTGTCCATTTCTCACTTTTGTCTCTTTGAACATATGCCAGTAAAAACCTTTCTTCTTTCTTTACTATAACTTTGTGGTGATTTTACCCTAGGACAACACCACGTTAAAGTCTAAATCCTTGTAAATGTATGGCTCCTATTCTTTCTTTCAACAAATGTTAACCTTGTGTCTACTAGCGCCAAGAGTTGGGTTTAGCACTGAGGATATAGGGGTAAATAAGGCACAGCCAGCCATCAAAGCCTATGGCTAGTTGGGGGCACAAACAAACAGAAAATTACAGCCCAGAGTGAGAAGTACAGCCCTAGGGATCAGCTCTGGGTCCTGAGGGGGCGCAGAGACTGGGGGACACCAAACCCAGTTAAAAATGGTGTTATGGATTAAATTGTGTCACCCTCAAAATAAGTGCTGTAAGTCCTAACCCACTATACCTGTAGTTAGGAGCCCTGGTGGCACAGTAGTTAAGAGCTCAGGCTGCGAACCAAAAGGTTGGCAGTTCAAATCCACCAGCTGCTCCTTGGAAACCCTTTGGGGAAGTTCTACTCTGTCCTATAGGGTTCTGGGAGTCAGAATAGACTAGATGGCAATGGCTAAGGGTATATCTGTGGTTATAATGACATTTGGAAATGGGTTGTCTTTGTTATGTTAATGAGACAGTATAGTGTAGAGTGTGTCTTGAGTCAATCCTTTCTGAGTTATAAAAGAAGATGAAGAAAGCAGAGCTGGGGGAAGATAGATGCCACACTACATAAGATCACCAAGGAACCAAGGAACAAGGACCTTCCCCCAGAGCCGACAGGGAGACTTCCCCTAGGGCCAGCACCCTGAATTCAGACTTCTAACCTCCTAAACTGTGAGAAAATTAGTTTGTTAAAGCCACCCACTTGTGGAATTTCTGTTACAGCAACACTAGACAACTAAGACAGATGGGAAGAAGGCTTTTCCACGCAGAGAAAACAGCGTGTGTGGAAGGCTAGAGCAGAAGGTGGTGGCTGGGATGCAGAGCGGAGCAGCTCAGTACTCCCTGAGATTCCACAGCTGGTGTGAGAGAATAGGAGACGCGGGGGCTTCAGCATTGCCTCCTTCCCTTCCCTCTGAGATGCTGTGGCTCTTCACTATGTACTGACACCCCACATCAGTGTTTCCAGCTTTTCCTGCCCCAAGCTGCACAAGAACCTTGAAGCTCAGCACGGCATAGACAACTCTTTACATTTTGAGGTCTAATTCCTCAGAAATGTTCTGCTTTTAGGATGGTCCAGGCCCTGTGTCATCTCTCCTTTCCTGCTGTTTTTCTCTTTCCTTAACACTAGGTAGGACGGCACTGGAAGAAATATGCATTATGTGAAAGCAACTTGAACACTCAGAAGTGTGATAAAAATGTAGGGTATGAGTCATCATAATTAACAATACATGCGTTTTCAGCCTAATGAGCAGGGTCTGAGATCCAAGAAATATTGTTTCTAATCCTCCTCTGGCTCTGTGACTTGGAGTAAATTCTGACCCACACTGCAGGGTTTTTATGCCTGCCCAGTACCCTGTGTAAGTTAGGGTTAGTACCCTGTGTAAGTAGGCCTGGTGGCGCCGTGGTTAAGCACTTGATTGCTAACCAAAAGTTTGGGAGTTCAAACCCAGCAGCCACTCCATGGGAGAAAGATGTGGCAGTCTGCTTCCATAAAGATTGCTGCCTTGGAAACCCTATGGGACTGTTCTACTCTGTCCTATAGGGTCTCTGAGTCAGAACCTGCTCAATGGCAATGGGTAGCACCCCAAATGGAGTCCCTGACTGGTGTAAACAGTTAACACGTTCAGTTGCTAACCAAAAGATTGGCAGTTGGTGCTTCAAGTCCATGCAGAAGGGCCTTGGAAGAAAGATCTGGAGATCTACTTCCAAAAAATCAGTGATTGAAAACCCTATGGAGAACAGTTCTACTCTGACACACGTGGGACCCCATGAACGGGAATCAACTCAACTGCAAATGGTTTGGTTTTCGGTTTAGTACCCTGCACACTTTAGAGAAACGCCTCTGCCTGGCTATTACCCTGGGATTTGGCAAAGCTGCTAATCACAGTACCCCACCCACCGACCAGAACCTCCCTACCAAATGATCCAGGCACAGCTACAGCTATTGGTCCACAGGTGAACATGTGATCCAAGTAAGGCCAATCTAGTATTTTCTAGTGTTTTTCATTTGGAACTGAAGAAAAAAGGGGGCTTGCCTTTTGATCTACAGAACTGCAGGAATTTGACTTCCTTTTTGTTCCCATCTCTGCATTATACTATTAACTCCTTAAAAGCAGTTTTGAGGCTGAGCTTTTTTCTGTCTTTCAGAGACAAATCTGCTTGGCCTACTGGAGGTGGAGAGGCCAACCCAGGGGAAGCTGCTTCAGAGAAGGCACTCTGGTGGGGGAAGGGGGGGCATCCAAGAGATACTTCCTCAAAGGGAAAGGGGGGTCTGGTATAAAGATGAAGGTTCAGAAGCGAGGTCTGAGGGTTGGAAGGGATATCAGAGGCCAGCAGAGGCTTGCCGGGCTCTCCAGAAGGACTGGCATGTGTGTGTGTGAACTTCATACTAGCAACGCTGTTAACACAAACACAATCCCTTGGCACTTGAATGCAGGACTCCAGACTCCTTCCTGACCTTTCCTGGCAGGCACTTAAATGCTAAGTATCCTCAAGCCAGTGAACCTTATAGTGCTCCTTTTGTATGCAAGAGTAAACTGAGGCACAGAGAAGTTAAATAATTTAGTTCAAAATCCTTTCTACTCTAAATATAGTCCCTGACGTTGGCCTGAGCCCGGAGCTCCCACACCCGAGACCTACTGAGTTAGAATCCGCACTGAACAAGATTCTCAGGTGATTGATATGCGCATTAACGTCTGATGGCTGAAAAGATGGAAACATTCCTGAGACTCGTTTGAACACCTCAGCCATATCCTAATATTCACATAATGGTTTTTTAATGAAGCAAGGAAATAACCGTTTGCCAATGACATAATAACAAAGGGACTTTAAAACACTTCTAAGTATAACTGGAAAATTAAATATCCCCCAAATAGAGCGTGGCTTCAAGAGCTGAGCAGATCGTGAAGTGATTCCTCAGCTTAGCCAGGACGAAAGGAGATGGAACGTTGAGGACAGAGTAGTCAGGTCAGGGTCAGGGCCGGTCCTAGGCAGCAGCGGGAAGTAAAAGCTCACCTCTGTCTGCAGGCTGAAGTATTTAGGGGTCAAGTATCATCAATGTCTGCAACTTATGTTCTAAGGATTCGGAATACACACAAGTATGTACACACAGATACTAATGCCAGCACCAGTGGCAGCTGAGTTGGCCCCAGCTCATGGAGACCCATGTGTGTCAGAGCAGAACTGTGCTCCACAGGATTTTCAATGCCTGATATTTTCAGAAGCAGATCACCAGCCCTTTCTTCTGAGGCACCCCTGGGTGGACTTGAAACTGAACCTTTTGGTTAGCAGCTGAGTGCTTAACCATTGGCACCACCCAGGGACTCTTGCACACACAGAGAGGTAATGCAAATGCGGGAAATGTTCGACACTTTAAAGTATAGATGGTGGTTACATGGGTGATCAGTGTACTGTGCTTTTAGTTTTTATAAATGTTTGAAAATTTTCATAATAAAAAATTGGAAAACAGAATTCCTATTCTCTCTTGCTGGTCTTCAGTTTGTGACATTCCCCCCATTCAGAGTGTCCTTTACAGTCCTGTGTGATTTCATGCCACCTCTTCCTCCAATATCAAAATTTGCTCAGAAATGGATAGTTCTCCGTGATCACATCCCCTCAGCTCTGGATAAACTTACGTCAACTTCTCATCTTTCTCAGGAGTGCTCATATTTGATCTTCAGCTGTGACACAGAGGTTTTGTGTCCTCTTAGATGGCTTTCAGGATGAGTGCAGGAGTGGCGATGTCTTCCTGGAGCCCATAAAGCATATCACAGATGTTATGTCTACATTTGGAAAGCATGGTGTCCCTCTTTAAGGGACATGTTTCAAAAGGGTTTTGTTTTAAACTGGCTGCCATTCTGGGCCTCACTCTCCAGGCCAGGGGCTGCTCATTTGTGAAATAAGGCCATTGCACCAGCTGGTTATTGGACTACCTCACCTGGGGCGTATACTAAATATGAGAATGCCTGGGGCCCACCCCCAGTGCATGTGGCCAACAGTATGAGAAATGCAGGACTGAGTAACCTTCGCCCCTTCAGCTGTAACACACCGTGAGTTTGTGATAAAGCAGTGTGGACTGTGTCACCACAGCAAAGGGGCTCTCCTCACGTCTCCCCTTCCTTCTCCGCACACTCCCTTCTCCCAAGTCCATTATTTAGAGAATGCGTCCTGAGGGAATGCCTCTCTGGACTCTGCTGCGGAAGCCGGAAGCTCGAGAGTCCAGGAAAAAGCCGAGCAGAGGCAGATACTCTAAAATCTACAAGCATTGCTTTGTCTTCCTTTAAAATAAAATTGCTCATCTCTTTTTCATTATATGAAAATACATTTTATAAAAAAGTACCTAAACTGCGGCTTAAGATCTCTTTTATGCTGTTGAGAATTCTCTTGTTTAATGTGGTTTTGGAGGAAAGCTTTGTAAAAGCATATTTCAGTCTAAAAATATAAATACTTTCCTTTAGGAAGTCACCGCTCCCTTCCTCTCACATATTTGAGGAAATACTGCACATCGAACGCTAATCGTTTAAAAAAAAAAAAAAGGAAACTCAACCACAAAACAAGTCCCTTTCCAATGTTTTCAGGGAGCAATAACAACTACTGCCCAAATGAGGTCAGGTGGGTGGGGACCTCTTCCTGCTCAATGTCTTACGCCACCTTCTATTTTCTGTGGGTTGAATGTTAAATCTAAATGAAAGCCAACAAAAGTCCTTTTCATTCTGGGAACATTAGAAAAATACAGCATTTAGGCCTGAAGTCTCAAGTCTCTCATACTTTCCATTGGCTGAATGAACTACAGGAATTCATTTAATAATTCTTTGGTATAAGCCTTCGTCATACAAATCCAAAAACAGAGCACCACCTGGCCAGCTTCAGTGCTGACCCCTCTTTCTCCCCTGACCGTCTCTTGTCCTGACTTGTCTGGATTATGTGATTATCCTGAGACCAGCACATAGGTGAATCCTTGCAGGATCCCTGGCTACTCTCTTTTCTTCAGCACCTTTCAAAACATTGACAAAAGCATTTTAGAAAAAGATTTCTTTCAGATGGAGTGTTGCCCAGGCCTTGGTGCACACACCTTGCGAGCACACTCACCTTGCTCTGGCTGTCAGAGATTCGGTCAACACAACAAGAATTGATTTATACGGAGTCAGCTGAATGGACAACACTTCCGGAGCTTAAGTGACCGTATAAAAATATCTAATATTATCTGGCAAAGTGTTTATACCCAACATGGAGATAGTTACCAATAAGGACAACACAATTAAAGGATAAAACAGTATGAATGCAATAACTGCTCAAATCTGTGGTATCACCCAAAAGGGAGGCTCAGTTTCAGCTGAGCTTCTGGGGAAGGTTTTAGAAGAATAAACAAAATAGAGTGGTAGTTAATCTGATGGGATTTGATTGCAAAATATCTTGGTCCAAAGCTTGTTGGCTCTGGTATTTATTAGTTGTGGGATTTAGGAAAAAAATAACCTATTTCTGCCTTAGTTTTCTCCTCTATAAAATGGGACAATAAAATCAGGTATCTCAGAGAGTTGTTGTAGGGGCTATTTGTTTGCTGCTGGATTGATTGTCCATTTCCTCACCAGAAACAGGAAGAAATATTGACAACTCCAGGATTGTTTGCTACTGTGGTGGCCTAGTGTGGTAACAACTTAGCTAAACCAGAACTACACTTCCAGAATTCCCTTCCCTGCATGATTCTGGGTTGAGACTGACCACCAGAGCAATCTACATCATGTTTAGAAGGTAGAAGTGAAGCATCTGCCGTATTTTTATGCTCTGAAGGTCAGCACAGCTTCAGGCCTGTGTCAGTTTGTACACGTTGTCGCTCATCTGCCATTGCAAGGGGCAGCAGCTAGACCCCTACTCCTCTAGTTCCCACCAGATCTCTTCCTTCAGCTTCTCCAAGTCCCGGCCAGGTATGCGTGTAGCACAAGGGTGAAGGACACAAGCTTCTCCTGCAGGTTATGGCGTCACCAATGTAGGAGGCAGACATGGGTTCTAGCATGTCTTTGCTGATCCCATTTCGGATCAAAATTTCCTTCCCCACTGTTGGTCTAGCTGAATTGTAGGGACCTCAGGATCATCAACAGAGAGAGGAACAACGGCCCTGCATAGATTCTTCCAGCTGCTCCCACAATTGTGAAGGAATAATCCTTAAAGCAAATCTCTCATTCTGAATCACTTAGAGTGATTGTGCTTCTCAGACTGAACGCTGACTTATATGAAAATCAGTATTGGAAATGTTCCCTAGGATGGGTTCTCTGAACTGACTCTAGGCTATCTGAAATGGATTCTCTGATGTGATTAGACTTAAAGGTATTAATGACCTTGCTTCCATTGGTAAAGGAAATAATGTTAGTCTGTGACACACAGTGGCAAAAAAGTTACTCAAATGATTACTTGTAGATACCTATAGTCAAGTGTATACAGAAAACAAGGCTTTGGGTAATGAAGTCATTTCTGCCGTGTTATTGTTGCTGTTTCTTCCTGTTGAGTCCATAGGATTTTCTTGGCTATAATCTTAATGGAAGCCTATCACCAAACATTTTCTTGCAGGTTCAAACCACGACCTTCGTGTTGGCAGTCAAGTGCAAACCACCTAGGGGTGTGTCAATTTCTGCCATAGAACATTTTATGTAAAATGGATGGCTTTGTTGCTTCTAAGTGTTCTGGACAATCTGGGGGAAGAAAATGATGAGTTCAGGGTTTATAACAAGACTTTATAAGAAGTCATCTGAAGAACTGCGTAGAGGACCAGGAATCTTCTATGACTACTCTAAAAGTAATCCTTTTCTCTTATAGCTACGAATCTGAAAATCAAACCCAAAGGCCAATCCAAATGAATTCCCACCATCTAAAGTGGGAAAGGAATGAGACCCTATAAATTGGGAAGGGGACGTATGGGCACATTCAATGCAGCTGGGGACTTTAGATCCCCCAATCCTACCCAATCTTCTTTGCCAGTAGAAGACGCCCCTTGCCCTCTGCCTAAGGAGGCTGCTGTCCACATGCCTGAAGATCTATAATGCTCCCTTCTAAGGTGACTGCCTTACAAGGAATCAGTGGTCCTCCTCAGGTCTAGCCATTGCTTCCTGACCAGACTCAAATCCCAGCAAGCCCCAACAGGTACAAAATATGATGCATGACTCATCCAAAGACTTCACCAAAAGAGTGAAAAGACAACCTACAGACTGGGGAAAAAATTTTGGCTATGACAAATCCAATCAGTGTGTAATTTCTAAAATCTACAAGGTACTGCAAAACCCCAATTACAAAAAGACAAATAACCCAATTAAAAAATGGGCAAAAGATATGAACAGGCACTTCACTAAAGAAGATATTCAAGCAGTTACCAGAAACATGAGGAAATGCTCACGATCATTAGCCATTAGAGAAATGCAAATCAAAACTACAAGGAAATACGTCTCACCCCAACAAGGCTAGCATGAATCCGAAAGACAAAAAATAATAAATGTTTGAGAGGTTGTGGAGAGACTGGAACACTTATACACTGCTGTTGGGAATGTAATATGTTACAACCATTTTGGAAATGGTTTGGTGCTTCTTTAAAAAGCTAGAAATTGAAGTACCATACAATCTAGCAACCCCACTGTTTGGAATATATCCTAGAGAAATAAGAGCCCTCACATGAATAGATATATGCACACACATGCTCATTGCAGCACTGTTCACAATAGCAAAAAGATGGAAACAACCTAGGTGCCCATCAACAGGCAAACAAATTATGGTACATTCATGCAATGGAATTACACAATGATAAAGAACAATTATGAGTCCGTGAAACATCTCACAATGTGGAGGAATCTGGAAAGCATTTCGCTGAGTGAAATTAGTTACAAAAGAACAAATTTTGTATGAGACACTATTATAAGAATTCAAGAAAAGGTTTAAACACAAAACAAAACATTCTCTGATGGTTACTAGGGTACGGAGGGAGGGAGAGGGGCTATTCACTAACTGGATAATAGACAAGAATTACTTTAGATGAAGGAAAGGACGACACACAATACAGGGGAAGTCAGCACAACTGGACTAAACCAAAAGCTAAGATGTTTCCTGAATACAACCAAACACTTCATAGGACAGAGTATCAGGGGTGGAGGTCTGGGGACCATAGTTTTGGGGGAAATCTAGGTCAATTGGCATAACAAAGTTTGTTAAGAAAATATTCTGCAGCCCACTATGGTGAGTGGCATCTGGGGTCTTAAAAGCTAGCAAGCAGCCGTCTAGGATGCATCAATTGGTCCCAACCCACCTTGAGAAGAGGAGAATGAAGAACACCAAAGACACAAGGAAAATAAAAGCCTAAGAGACAGAAAAGGCCACATAAACCAGACACTCCATCAGCCTGAGACCAGAAGAACTAGATGGTGCCCTGTTACCACCACTGGCTGCCCTGACAGGAAACAAAACAGAGAATCCCTGATGGAGCAGGAAAAAAGTGGGGTGCAGAACTCAAATTCTCATAAAGACTGGACTTTATGGTCTGACTGTGTCTGGAGGGACCCCAGAAGACATAGCCCCTGGACTCTCTGTTAGCCCAGAACTAAAACCATTCCTGAAGCCAACTCTTCAGACAAAGATTAGACTGGACTATAAGGCATATAATGAGACTGGTAAGGAGTGTGCTTCTTGGGTCAAGTAGATAGATGAGACTAAATGGGCAGCTCCTGTCTGGAGGCGATATGAGAAGGCAGAAGGGGACAGGACTTGGTTGAATGGACACGGGAAATAGAGGGTGGAAAGGAGGAGAGTGCTGTTACATTGCAGGGAGAGCAACTAGGGCCACATAACAATGTGTGTATAAGTTTTTGAATAAGACACTGACTTCAATTGTAAACTTCCACGTAAGCACAATAAAAAAAAAATATATATATATATATATATATATATATGATGCATGAGGTTGCAATACACACCAAAACTGCGAGATTTCACCAATTTATACCAACAGAAACCTGGAGGACATGTGTGGGAATGGATCCTAAGGGTGTTGGATCAGGATGGAAGGAATACAATGCTGGATTGGGCTTAATTTATTTACATAAATATGTAATGATGGATATTACATAATATAAATATAAGCAGAGATTCTGGATTCTAAGTGTTAGTTCAAGTGGCTGGGAGTGGCTCTTACAGTTGGTTGGCTGGCACCTCTTCCCAAAAGTGGCTGTACTAGTGAAGCTGAAATGGTATATCATAGAGCAGAAGTCAAATTATGGCCCATAGGCAGTCCTCCTGTTTTTGTTAAGTGAAGTTTTATTAGAATACAGTCACACCCATTTGGTTATACGTTACTTATGGCTACTTTCTCACTATGATGACAGAGTAGAGTAGTTGTGACAGAGACTACGTGGTCCTTTAATTGCTGCTGTTGAACTGGGCTGCCTGAATTCATTAAGAATGATGGGATACCCAACCGTCAAGGACCAGGCAGTGGCACTTAATTACCAAGGCTAAGGTGGGCATGGTTACTGTACTGGGCAGTAGAGACAAAGCAGATTAGATCTTTGTCATCAGGTAATTGATCATAGAACTGAAATAGGAAACTTTCTAAAGTTTTTACTTGATTTGTATAATTATGCAGAAAAACTGTAGGTCAACAGAAGACTGACTTGAAACCCTGTCATAGCCATAGCTCCTCAACCAGCTCTCAGACTTGAACTCCTTGAATGAAGCAGAGGACAGGTCTCTCTGAAGAAGGACTCTGCTACACGACCAAAATTTATACTGTAACTTTTCTTTCTAGCCCCACCTAAAGGAATCTATGGCTATTCACCAGGGTGACTGTGTATTTGGAAAGGGGAGATAGTTCAGAATTTTCTGGGAATACTAAAAAGTGACTCTAAACTGACACTAAATTTAGGGGAATCGAAAATACCACTGTGACCAGAAGCAAAGAGAAAGCTTCTAATACAAAGGCTCTTGAAGGTCAAATAATTAATCAAGTTTTGGCTGGTTGCCTCTTGGTGGGGCCAGAGAGCCTCCAAATCCACCCTGTGTTTATTTTCCCAGTTGTAAAATGCATAATTGAAATAGACACACTCAGCAACTATCAGAATTCCAACTTTGGGTTCCTGAGCCACGGAGTGAAGGCTTTCATCATGGCGATGAGAGACACTAAAACTACTTCCACCTTCCAAAATAGTAAACCAAAAGCAATACTGCACTCAGGAGGGATTACAGAGATTGTTGCCAGCATGAAGGAGTTAAAAGATGCAAGTAGCAATTCCTACCATGTCCCCATCCAGTCCACCAAGCTGGCTTGCTCATAAGAGAGATGGATCTTGGAGAATGACAGCGCATTATCATAAACTCGACCGGGCAGTGGTTCCACTTGCAACTTCTGTCGAGATGTAGTTTCTTTGCTGGAGAAAATAAATAACATCCTCTATCGCCTGGCATGTAGCTATTGATCTGGCCAATGCTTTTTTTCTTTGTATCTGTTAGCAAAGACTATCAGACCCAGGTTGCGCTTAGTTGGCAGGGCTAGCAAAACACCTTCACGGTGCCACTCAGGGCTGTACTAACTGCTCAGCTCAGTGCCATGGTCCAGCTTCCCCATTCCACAGATCACTTTACTGGTTTTTTACATTGATGATATCATGCTGATTGGGTCTGGTGAGTAGAAAGTGACAACTACTCTAGACAGTTTGGTAAAGTTCACGTTTGCCAGAAGGTGGGGAACAAATTCCAAGAAAATTCAGAGATCTTCCACCTCAGTGAAATGTATAGGTTTCAGTATGGTTAGCCATTTCGAGATACCCCTTCCAAGGTGAAGGGCAAGTTGCTACACCTGGTCCCCTCCTACACTAAGAAAGAGGCACAATGCCTTGGTAGACTTCTTGGAATTTTTGAGGCAACACACACCTAATGTTAACAGGGCACTCTGACCCATTTATTGAGTAAATTGTAAAGGTGACAATTTTGGGTGAGGTCCAAAACAAGAAAACATTCTGCAGATATCCCAACTGCTGTGCAGCTGCTCTGCTTTTTAATGATACAATCCAGTTGAGCCAATGGTGTTTGAAGTGTCTGTGGCTGATGGGAATATTGCATGTGTCTTTTGACAGTCCCCTATAGGTAATCTTTAGGATTTTGGAGTAAAGCTATGCATCATCTACAGATAAATATTCTTCTGACAAACAGCTTCTTGACCCCTCAAATCATAAAAGCGGTGGCAAACAGCACTTCCATCAAACGGAAGTGTACACGCAAGTATAAAAACGGAATTTTAGCCGAGGTGCATAAAAGTCTATCTGCAGATAACGTTTTGCTTTTGTTTTTTAAAGAGGATATTACTTTAGGAGCATCAACACAAAATTCAATAAAAGTCATAGAATATGTTAAATTTAAAAAACATACATACACAGGTGAGAGTGTCCTTCAAAAGGAGTGTATGAAATTCTTCATCCCGTAGAAAAGACTCCACAGCTTGTTTGGTCCTTTTCAGGATGAGCTGCGTGGCACCATATACAGTGGGGTATGAACACTAAAACCTCTTTCTAGAAATCTTACTTGGAAAACTGCGTGTGTTGTGGTGTTGTGTGAGTTGTGCTGAAACTGGTTAAAGGAGCTCTTTTTGGAGGAAATGTGATTTTTAAAAAGATTTTTCACATATCCTTGTCAATCAAATATTTACCTGTTGCCTTCCCAGCGTCCAGTTCCCCACCCTTCTTTCTGGCTAGCCACTTCTTCCATCCACAGCCCTTGGTCCCCTTGGGGAAGCTCACTCTACTCCCAGCTACAGGGTAGGTCTGAGGGTTATCCCATTCCCTTTGCCAGTAATTGGTCTAGGGGTAGGTATGTTGTCAGGCCCTGGGTCATGAGTTGCTATGAGAGGTTATCTTGAGCCTCCGGGGAGTCCACCTTCACTCTTCTGGAAGCAATATAGGAAATCTCTTTCTTCTGCTCCATGTGAATGTGGAAGCAGCCACCATTAGTTGCTTTTGGCAGACATCCTAGACCCATGAGCAAGTCCGCTCACAGAATGTGGGGATTAAGGGTGAAGAGATGGAAAGGTTCTGGATCCTTGATGGGAACTTGGGGCTCCTAATCAGCCAACCTCCAAGCCTGCCCACTCTTTGAACTACTGGGTGATGAGCTACTACATTTTTTAATCATTTAGACTGGCTTGCGTTGATTTTTCTCTGATCTCTAGTTGAAAGCATATTAATTTGATTGCAGCATAAATATTCCAAGTTAGCAAATAGCCAGAATTGGCCCACTCAGCAGCTTTGTGAACAATTACAGCTTTGTAAAGTTTTTGTTTACCCAGAAACTATAAAGAAATAGTGAAAACTTCTGGTGCAGAATTAACAGAAGATGGGAAAAAGTAGTACCAGTTTCAAACACAGTCAGTCTTTAAGAAAGATTGAATGGAAAGGAATTTCTTACCACATCTAAGAAATTCAGTCCCCTGAGAAGTTTCTCTCTGCTCTTCACGCTAATTCCAAGTATGAACGTCATGGATCATTTTTCCCCAGCCTTGTGCACCATTTGTAGTTTCCTAATTTTTTAATATTCTTAGCTACTTAAGTCTTGTGCAATGTGGTTAATTTTCTTAATTGATTAAAGAGATTTTAGTGTTCATGGCCCATCATATGTGATGTGATGCAGCTCATCTGGAAAACTACCAAACAAGCTATGGAGTCTTTTCATGAAGGATGAAGAATTTCACATACTCCTTTTGAAGGACACGCTCGCACCTGTGTGTGTGTGTGCATATGTACATATTTTTTTTATTTAACATATTCTATTGCTTTTATTAAAAATAATAATTTTAATAAAAGCAATAGAATTTTGTATCGATGCTCCTAAAGCATTACCCTTAATTAATGAGAAATCTAATTAAATCATTTAGCGATTCAAACGCAATATCCTTTCTTTCCCGTTGTTCTCTGCCCCTTGTAACTAGTCCCCAGGGGATGATGGTACAATGGGCACAGCCTTCTCCCCTGTTCTAAGGGCTATGTGCTATCACCAGTGTTGTGATCTTTTCAGTTTATGGCCCCTAACTTCCTATCTTTGTGTCTCAGGAAAGTTTGAACTTCTTCCTTTGTGTAGAAGTCAGCCCAGTGGCTTTAATACACACGGTGGAGGCCAGAACCCCACAGACCATGAGAGTCAGCTCTAGACTAGGAGGAACTGAGAGGCGCCTGAACGCAGAGGCAGCTCTGGGAGCTTCAGTGCTCCCCCTGCTCCTGTCCCCAGACACATCCTAGCTCTCAAAGAGTTTCCACAGGAACCAGAACCCATTGCTGTCGAGTCCATTCCCACCCATAGCAACCTGCCCTCATAAATATAAGGAATAGAGCGAACTGCCTGGATTTTTTTTTTTTTTTTTAAAGCAGACTGGTCCCCAAACACTTTTTGGACTTTTAAATTCTGCTAAAATACATATTTCTCTTTTTGACAACTGTTTCTTACATAAAGATTTTAGCCTTGACAGAGAAATTTTCAAAAAGAAATCAAAATCTCAGTGTGTGACCCAAATGAATTATTTTTTAAAACTCTAGGTGTACATACAAAGAGAAAAATAATCTGAAAATCCTTACCCAATGTTGGCACCACTTACATGCCATATAAGCACTGCAATTACTCAAGGGGAAAGATTTAATTTCTGAGTCTCTACAGAACTTGCCTTAAGAAGGCACTCAGAGCTTAATTTAAGTTTCTTTAATCCATACTTTTTATTTTCATTTGGAAAATTTTTACCTCTATCACACCAAGATCACAGTGGGGAGACGTGTCATTACAGAGTGAAAGGGTTAATTTAGCACATGCTTTTAATTTGAAATATTTAATTAAAAATCTAAATAAAACTGAAAGAAAGTTTTCATTCAATGCTGCACCATGTAACCCCAACATATTCTGATATTAAGTTTACTCCCTGAGTCACTAAATTCGGAACAATTTGCTGCAGTCTGTTGTGGCTACTGCTGTACGAGGAGCATGGAGAGAGTCCTTCTTTTTTTTCTTACAAAAAGATCAAGCTGTAATTTTAAGTATGGGAAGCAATTTTTACAGAAAATGGAAAATAGAGCTCTGTTCCTGTTACAGCACAGTTAAAAACACTGTATGAATAAGTCTCCCTGATTGACCCAGAAGCCTTTTGAAGCACTGAACTCATGCATAGCAAAGTCTTGCAGAATGTTCTTTGCAGTCTGCTGAGTGTCTTCATTACTCTGTCTTTAGAAAGCTCCTTCTCCATGTTAGAATAATTGAGTGCAGAGAGAAGAGAACTAGGGAGCCATTTTTGAGGCACAGGCCTTTGAATGTGGTCTGAATAACTTGATCGGCTCCTTGGTTGGCAGTTATTGGAATCTGCATCTAAAGGCAACTTTCTGAAATCTCTCTCCACGCGCCGGGTACAGGGGTACAGGCAGTCCACTTGTGTACCGCCTAGCTATCCCGCACTGATCCATTCGGTGTAGCCGTTGTAGGCTGGTTTTTCCAGTACCAAAGCAGGGCTGTGGTCATTCTGTAAAGATGACCATTAAAAACCAAAAACAAACCCACTGCCGTCAAATTGATTCTGACTCATAGCGACCCTATAGGACAGAGTAGAACGGCCCCATAGAGTTTCCAAGGACCACCTAGGCGGATTCAAACTGCCGACCTTTTGGTTAGCAGCCGTAGCACTTAACCACTGTGCCGTCAGGGTTTCCAGATGACCATTAGGCAGGTGCAAACTTAACCAGTTCTGCTTCTCAGAATTTATAACCTGAGACACTCTCTGAAAACGAATATAAACCACCTATCTCAGAGGACAGACACATCACCTCTACTCAAAGAAGACATGATTCCGTCAGCTTGCACCATAAGGCAACAAAGAACAGAACATTTTGTCTAGAATGAGGTCAAGAACTGTTCTTCACTACCAGACCCAGGTCTAGGCTGATGGTTTCACAACTCCTTCGTTCTCTCAGGATTTGTCACTCTGGAGTGGGAGACCTGGGATTAAAACTATCCCCAGGGTAACAGGACTGGGGCAGTTGAGTAGAGAAGTCACCAAGAAGAAGCGGCAAAAGATGCAGCTGGTATCCCAGCTGGTGGTAATGGGGGCCTGAAGAAGCCACACACAAATTAGGGGAGTCAGAACTGGCTGTCTGCCTTCCACACCTGGGGTTTTTCTGATACCTCCTGTCCTCCTTCTTTTCAGATTTCTCCTGGACAGTCGATGTCCCCAGATTTTTCCCTCTATTAAATGTTAAAGAAAAAGGAAAAATAACAGTGGGGTTTCCCCAAAACCTTAAGTTCAGGGTGGCCTTGCCATTGATAGTGGTCTTGGTCAGAATTTGAAAAAGTAACACAGTTTTGCAGCACGAGTCAGAACAGCTTGATTTTGTAACTATCAGCGTTGCTCTTCTCCCACCTCCTCCCCAGCTCCCTCATACCCCAACCCTGAGCCTCCACCATTGCTCCTTCCCTACTGATGGTAGCCACCCTCAAGGGTATGGCGATGGAAGAACATCTGCTCATGGCCTTGGGAACCATGGTCTATTCATCACAAGCCACTGTTGTAATTCCTCCAAGATTTTCCTATTAGATTACGGAGAGGAAAGCTTCAAAACCTTAGCGAACAACTTAACAAATGATTTCTTCTTTGGGCTCTTGGTGTGATTTTACTTTTTGCCTTCCTTGGAACTGAGCAATTTTATTTTCACAGTCTGGATAGTCCTTAGGAGATTCTGCTCCTGGAAGGCGAATGAGGGGATCTTACCTCAAGTGCGGATTTGTGCAGTAAGTTCAACCCCCCTCTCTGCCTTGCGTGACAGGATGCTCTGTGCACGCCTGGCAGAATCCAGGACAACTTCCACGGCCTCCATTGTAAAATATGTATTTCAAACTTGATGTATCTTTCAGCTTAAGCCTTCATCAAAGCTGTAGCTGGCATCAAGAACTCCCCCAGAGGGCCTCACCCTGACACTTCCCTCTCCCACAGAGAAAGGAACCAACCTGCTCTTACCCCAAACTACATGCTCAATTGGCAGAGTGAATTTTTATCACATTAAAAGAAAAAACAAGCCCTAACCACCATTCGCTACAAACTATTACAAAAAGGTCAGCTTTAATGCAATGTTACCAAATGCATTTCAAGAAAGCCAGAGCTTGGCTAAATTATTCCTAAACTTTAATTTCATAAGACATCTTTGTAGTACCCAATCCACTTCAAATTCCAAATATATATATGGTTCTCTGAGAGAGGACCTGGTGGTGCAGCAGTTAAGAGCTCAGCTGTTAACCAAAAGATGGCAATTTGAATCCACTAGCCGCTCCTTGGAAACCCTGTGGGGCAGTTCTACTCTGTTCTATAGGGTCGCTATGAGGTTTTTTTGGTTTGGAGAGAGGGCCGTAGTGCATTGCGGGATGGCAGCCCACAGGCAGCATTCTTGCCTGTCGGAATCTAGAGGGGGATAAAAGAATGATAAATAGAATTCGCTGTGGGTACGTTTGGTGTAGAGGAAGCGTTGCTCCTTTTGTACTGTCAGAACAATCTCTATAAGTCACTACGCGCCTGAGGTGCACAGGCCTCGAGAAGCCTTACGCCCCTGAGAATGGTGGAGTTCTCATCTCCACCCAGCCACTGGACTCCTCAACGACCTCTCCGATTCCTGACCAATTAAAGGAAGAAAATAATAACATTTCATAAATTAGATTCCATTCTGCTTCACTAACAACTGCAAAACATCATGAGATTAAGTGCTCATTATATGTGTAGACACTTTCAAAATGAGAAAGTACATAGGAAATAAAATACTTACCAAAGCATTGAATGACCCAAGAGATTTACTTTCTATCCCTCAGTCCAGTAATTTCCGAACATATTTCCCACAAGAGATCTCTTGTAAGGCATTAATTGCAGTTATTTTACAGTCCATCCTTCAGTCATTATATACTGAACACACCTATAGTATGTAAGGCACCATGAAATTATTATCTGAGTTAAAGGTACTGAATGAGTCTTAAAGCTGTTATGGTAATACAATTATCTCAAAATAAAAATTTAAATTCAAAACAACAACTGAATTCCAAGATTCTAAGGAGACTCATAGCCTCATAAATCACAAATTTCATGGCAAAAATTCCTGAGGAAGATATTGTTGTTCAGTCCATCAAGTCTGTTCTGACTCATAGAGACCCTGTGTACAACAGACCAAAATCCTGCCCAGTCCTGCGCCATCCCCACAATCGTTGCTATGTTTCAGCCCATTGTTGCAGCCGCTGTGTCAGTCCATTTCATCGAGGGCTTCTTCTTTTTCGCTGACCCTCTACCAAGCATGATGTCCTTTTCCAGGGACTGGTCCCTCCTGATAGTATGTCCAAAGTATGTAAGATGTAGTCTCACCATCCTTGCTTCCAAGGAGTGTTCTGGTTGTATTTCTTCCAAGACAGATTTGTTCATTCTTCTGGCAGTCCATGATATATTTAATATTCTTTGCCAGCACCATAATTAAAATGCATCAATTCTTCTTCAGTCTTCCTTATTCATTGTCCAGCTTTCCCATGCATATGAGGTGATTGAAAATACCACGGTCTGGGTCACGCGCACCTTAGTCCTCAAAGTGATATTTTTGCTTTTTAACACTTGAAAGAGATCTTTTGCAGCAGATTTGCTCAGTGCAATACATCGTTTGATTTCTTGACTGCTGTTTCCATGGGCGTTGATTGTGGATCCAAGTAAAGTGAAATCCTTGACAACTTCAATACTTTCTCCATTTATCATGATATTGCTTATTGGTCCAGTTGCGCAGATTTTTGTTTTCTCTAAGTTGAAGTGTAATCCATACTGAAGGCTGTGGTCTTTGATCTTCCTCATAAGTGCTTCAACTCATCTTCACTTTTAGGAAGATAATGGCTCACTAATCCCTCCTTGGAAACCCTGGTGGCGTAGCTGTTAAGAGCTATGGCTGTTAACCAAAAGGTCGGCAGTTTGCATCCACCAGGCACTCCTTGGAAACCATATGGGGCAGTTCTACTCTGTCCTATGGGGTTGCTATGAGTCAGAATTGACTTGACAGCAATGGGTTAATCCCTCCTTTTTGGTATAATGCTATGCCTTGGGTTCAGCTCACTGAGCCCAAGAGATAAGATAATTAAAGCTGTGTATCATTTACCAGGCAGGTTTTATGTGGGAGTAAACCTTTGAAATGGAATGATTGCAATGACTCCCCCCAAAGGATCCCTGTTCTATATTATACACACACATGCACATGTATCTGTGTGTATATACACAAACCCATACACATGCATGTTAAGGAAAGCACACTTCTCTTAACTAAAGTTAACACATCTATTTTTTTTTTTCTGGGGTTCTGTCAGCTTGAAATTTCTAGGATTCTGCAGTGTGCTTGTCAGTGTCAAGCCTGGCCCTGAGGAAAAAGAACAAAGGAGAAGCCTTTAGAATGGAACATTCCAGAACATGAGATGCTGCTGAAGAAAAGAGCTCCAAGGAGGGAAGGCTTGAGTCAGAAAACGGACGGTCAAGTAGGAGAAGAAAACAAGCAGGGATGGTCAAGTAGGAGAAGAAAACAAGGAGGGACGGTCAAGTAGGAGAAGAAAACAAGCAGGGACGGTCAAGTAGGAGAAGAAAATAAACAGGGACGGTCAAGTAGGAGAAGAAAACAAGCAGGGACGGTCAAGTAGGAGAAGAAAAGAAACAGGAGCTGCCAAGGCAGCAAAGTCAAACTTGACCATGGCGACAGTTTTATCCAGAGCTAAGCCTATATCTGCAAAACTGGTTTTAATGCCAAAAGTGTCTGAAAAGGTGTCCAAAGAAAACAGCCTACTGACCTTCTCGGAAAAAAAACAAACACAGGATACAATGGGGTCAGTATTTGAGCCTTCATTTTAATTCCCAGAAGAATCTGCATTTACACAGTTGATTCTTCTCTACTTCAGAGTTAAACTTTTGACTTTCCTTTTGTTGAATCCTGGCAGAAAAGGAGCCAGAGGTTAATGGGCTCGGGAATCTGAGGTTCTATAATATAAGAACTGCACGTTGCATTATCACCTGAGCCTCTACACATTATCAGACTAGGTAAAGGCAGCAACACCTCACTCATCTACAATTTCACTACATAATGAATGCAAAAGTGGGAATCAGGAAAGCAGAAGAAGAGCCTCATGATGGGGCAGAGATCAGAGACATTGAAAAAAAACGTGCTTGGGTTAGAGAGAAAGGACAGAGAAACAGAGAGATGGACACAGAGAGCTGCAGCATCAGGCAGCAGCCTACATTTTGTAGAATATATTGGAAGGAAGCAAAGTCTTCTAAAGAAATCAGTTAATGAAGCTTGAATACTGCAAGACTTCGCTTTGAACAGGTACACAGAGCAGGGAATAGCGACAAGAGTCTTAAAGGAAAAGGAAAAATTCAATACAGAAAAGCCAGCAGCTGGGACAATGCAAGGAGGAGAGGCGCTCAGAACAGCAGGGACGGGGCTTGCCCTTCACTGCACTGGTGAAATGTTGCCAGCTTTTCTGCAATTAGGAGGACTTGGAAATCATTATCAATATCTAGAATTGTTTATATTCCTACCTAAAAGAGCTATAATGTTGTCTCATTTAATTAAAGGTAAGTTGGGAAATGAGACGGTGTATTGTGAGATCTCAGATGTCAAGGGCTGCCTTGACATCTCTGAGCCTCATCAGCTATGGCCCCTACCCAGTGGGAAAGCCTCCCCAGCTAGATCCCCCATCACCTGGACCAGCTGCACTCTTGCTGGTCTTTAACCTAATAGGTTTCACTTATCTGCCAACCTGTGGAATTATTCAAACAAGCCAATCATATCCTCCCACAAGAACCAGACGGCACCACAACACCCTGTTACTACAAAGGCTGCCTTCCACAGCTCTTTCTGGTTCATCTGTTTTCAAGTGTGGCCCTTCCTGGTCTCCTTCTTCACCTGACTGTGAGTTTATGTGACTGAAAACCGCTGTCCATCTCATCTGTCCAGGGTCGGATGGCGTGTGTTTGATCACCGCTTTCTAGTTATGGAAGAGATTCTTCCTTCACCAGTAGGGGAGGTCAGACAGGGAAAGGAAGGCAGCCAATAAAGGGTGCACCATCAACTGCTCACTATGTGGACAACTGGGCTTAATCCCATTGGAGAATTCTGGAAGTCAGTGTTGGGGTTATCCCACACAAGGGCAAGAGAGCTGGGGATTTTACACACCATTCCTACCAGCCAGTGGTTGAGGACTGTGTGGCTTGGAGGAGGGAGCTAATTGTTTTCCGCTTTTAGCTGGCCGTACTAGCATTCTTGGGGAGAGCAGGCTCTGGCAGCCAGAGAGAGACCTCAGGCAGTTGGAAGCACTACAGCAGTAAGGATATGGGTGGGACACCTTCATCGGCTGCTGTACTGATAACCTTATTTATTCTGAGGATAACTATCAGATAAAATAAATACTTAATATGCTGCTAAAAGAAAACAAAACCAAACCGATTGCTGTCAAGTTGATTCCAACTCAGCAACCGTACAGGGCAGAGTAGAACTGCCCACAGGGTTTCCAAGGAGTGCATGGTGTATTTGAATTACCTACCTTTTTGGTTAGCAGCTGTAGCTCTTAACCACTACACCACCAGTGCTAGGCCAACATAAATATTAGCCTGGAGTAGAAGATAAGTCAGATTTTGGAGTCAACCCAACTTGTGTTCAGTTATAAGCTCTTCTATTTACCTGCTTTGTGACCCTGAAATCATTAGTTAACTCCTCTGAGCTTCAGTTGCCTCATTTATAAAAAGATATAATGCATAAGATTGATATAAAGAATAAATATGATAGTGCCTGGCACGTAGACTAGAAAGGAAGAATTTTATGTCCCTTCCCTTCTCCTGGCTTTAAGCCAAAGCAATAAGTTACAGAATTTCAGGCACCAGTGAACCAGGAGGAATTTGTATGAAGGGCATGCACGAAAAGGAAGACAACTTTCTAGCATTCCTGACTTACAATGTGGAGAAAACGACTCTTCACACCACTTCCTGGTGTTAAACCTCAGTGCCCAGGCGAGTGGGGTACAATGTTGAGAAATGGAGAAACTGGAGAGAGAACTTGTATCAGCTCAAGGATGACTAATTAAGCAAGTCAGTCAAATATTTGGATATTTAGTGCGGAGAGGCCAAAGATCTGAACATTGTCCTAATTTATGATAAAGTATTAGGTTGACTTAAACTTTTTTAGCAAATGTATTTACTCTTTAATATAGATCACTGGAAACCCTGGTGGTGTAGTGGTTAAGAGCTATGGCTGCTAACTGAGAGGCTGGCAGTTAGAATCTACCAGGTGCTCCTTGGAAACCATATGGGACAGTTCTACTGTGTCCTACAGGGTCCCTATGAGTTGGAATTGACTCAATTGCAATGGTTTTTTTTTTTTTTTTATCACTAGATTTGGGTTAGAAAACCTGAGTTCAGACTTCAGCTGTGCCACTTATGGCAGCTGTAAATGGACAATCATTTGACTTTTGTAGGCCTCAGTTTTTCCTCACCCACAAAATAGAATTCTCTATCTCATAGGGGAATTAAATGAAAATTCCATGTAAACTATTGAGTGTTACTATAAAGACATGGAAATGATGTTAGATCATAAAGACATAAACATTGTTATTACCAGCAACATCAGAAAGTGTTTCTGAGAGATTCCAGTCAAGGCAAGACTCATGAAGCTCTCCAAATCTCCATAGCGATGTTGTTCTTGTTAGCTGCCATCAGGTTGGCTCTGGCTCATGGTGACCCCATGCACAACAGAACAAATTGTTGCCCAGTCCTACGCCATCTTCATGTTTGTTGATATGCTTGAGTTCATTATTGTGGTCACTGCGTTTTTTGAGTGCCTTCCAACCTAGGGTCATATCCCATAGAAATAGGATAGCATTATTTAAACAACCCTCAAACAATATTTTCAATAAAATTAAGTGACAGGCTTTCCCCAGAAGCTCCAGAATAAGGTAGGACCAAACCACAACAATCAATAAAATCTGTTCACAACCCCGTAGGGTTAGCAGCTGTGTGAGGAATCTAAGAGAGGAAGTAGGGAAGTTCTGATAGCACTACGGGCCAGTGATGCACTGGAAAAACTCTAAAAAAAAAAAAATCCCTGACTTGGAGCGTTTGCTGATTTCTGTGATATAAATACTCCCACTGTAGTTAATATCATTGATCGCAGATTTGGAAGAGCTACACACAATCAACTCTTGCAAGCCAGTGTAACGTGAGAGCTTTATAATCAGAGCTTTAGAGCCACCGTTGAGAGCCTTAGAACACAGACCTTGCCAATAAAAACTCACCTTCCACTCGAAAAGTAAACTGGGATGACCCAGGTCCTTAAGGACCTCACAAATACTAATAAAACTCCCTTCTAGAAGGACAAAGACTTCCCCTGAGAAAAAAACTTCCGGTAAAAAACCAAAAAAAAAACAAACCCAGTGCTGTCGGGTCAATTCCGACTCATAGAGACCCTATAGGACAGAGTAGAACTGCCCCAAAGAGTTTCCAAGGAGCGCCTGGCAGATTCGAACTGCCAACCCTTTGATTCACAGCTGTAGCACTTAACCACTACGCCACCAGGGTTTCTGGTAGTAGAACCTAAATTGATCAGGATGGGGCACTGGGTATAGAAAGAGAAAAAGTATGAAGGAAGATCTCAGAGCTGTGGAGGCAGATACAGAGAATGGCCATTTTGGCGCAGTGGTTAAAGTGCTGAATTGCTAACCAAAAAGTCGGTGGTTCAAAACCACCAGTAAGTCTGTTGGAGAAAGATGGGGCAGTCTGCTTCTGTAGAGATTTATAGCCTTGGAAACCCTATAGGGTCACTATAAGTTGGAATCGACTCGATGGCAGTGGGTTTTTTGGTTGGGTTGGGTTTTTTGAAATAACAATTGAGAAGGAAGCCCTCAAGCCAGAAAGCTGCCTTGGTCTGTCACCTATTCCCTACATGAAATTATTGTCCTAAAATTATAGGAAAACTCATCTCATATAAATATAAATGTTACCAAAGAAATATAATCAAACCTCATAAAAATATTTTTTTCTCTTCTTTTTTATTGTGCTTTAAGTGAAAGTTTACAATTCAAGTCAGTTTCTCATATAAAAACTCATACACACATTGTTATATGACCGTACGTGCTCTCCCTATAATGTGACAGCACACTCTTCCTCTCCACCCTTTATTTCCCCTGTCCATTCAACCAGCTCCTGTCCCTCTCTGCCTTCTCATCTTGCCTCTGGACTTGAGTTGCCCACATAGTCTCTTGTGTCTACTTGAGCTAAGAAGCACACTCCTTACCAGTATCATTTTATGTCTTGTAGTCCAGTCTAATCTTTGTCTGAAGAGTTGGCTTCAAGAACGGTTTTAGTTTTGGGCTAACAGAGAGTCCAAGGGCCATGTCTTCTGGGGTCCCTCCAGACACACAGTCAGACCATTAAGTCTGGGCTTTTTACTAGAATTTGAGTTCTGCATCCCACTTTTTTCCTGCTCCATCAGGGATTCTCTGCTTTGTTCCCTGTCCGGGCAGTCAGTGGTGGTAACAGGGCACCATCTAGTTCTTCTGGTCTCAGGCTGATGGAGTGTCTGGTTTATGTGGCCTTTTCTGTCTCTTAGGCTTTTATTTTCCTTGTATCTTTGGTGTTCTTCATTCTCCTTTTCTCAAGGTGGGCTGGGACCAACTGATGCATCCTAGATGGCTGCTTGCTAGCTTTTAAGAACCCAGATGCCACTCACCAAAGTGGGATGCAGAACATTTTCTTAATAACCTTTGTTATGCCAATTGACCTAGATGTCCCCCAAAACCATGGTCCCCAGACCCCCACCCCTGCTACTCTGTCCCTTGAAGTGTTTGGTTCTGTTCAGAAAACATCTTAGCTTTTGGTTTAGTCCAGTTGTGCTGACTTCCCCTGTATTGTGTTTTGACCTTCCCTTCACCTAAAATAATTCTTGTCTATTATCTAGTTAGTGAATAGCCCTTTCCCTCCCTCCCCACCCTAGTAACCATCAGAGAATGTTTTCTTCTGTGTATAAATCTTTTCTTGAGTTCTTATAACAGCTCTCATACAATATTTGTCCTTTTGCAACTGACTAATTTCCCTCTGCATAATGCCTTCTAGATTCAGCCATGTTATGAGATGTTTCACAGACTCATGGTTGTTCTTTATCATTGCATAGTATTCCACTGCGTGAATATACCATAATTTGACTACCCATTCATGAGCACCTTGGTTGTTTCCAGTTTTTGGCTATTGTAAACACTGTTGCAATGAACATAGGTGTGCATATACCTATTCATGTGAGGGCTCTTATTTCTCTAGGATACATTCCAAGGAGTGGGATTGCTGGATCGCCTATACAAACATATTTTAAGGAAAAAGATGAAACTGAACTGAATACTGTATCAACAAGAAGGTGCAACAAAAAAACATGGCCACAAGGCATATGAAAAAATGTGCCCTAATATAAAATGAACTCAAAATAATTTTTAAAACTGTAGACATAATGGAAATATAGCAAAACTAAGAAATAGAAACGTTCAGAAATGAGATAGCTAAACAACAGGAGTGTATGAAATAAGAGCTGATGAGCTCAGAAAATAAAAATTATTTTGTAGATAAGGAATAAGATAGAAGTTATAGAAGAGCAAACGGATACCACAGAAAGCATGGCAAAGGAAATGAAATTAGAAAGGAGGTAATGTTTTTAAAAATCAAATAGAAATAGAGGGGGAAAGGATTTTTAAAAGAAAGATACAGAAGCAAGGCAAGGAAAAGCCAACAATGTGTAATTGTAGTTGCTGAAGAAGGAAACCAATTGAATAAATCAAAACAAATACTAATTCAAGAAAGCTTTCCCACAATAAAAATACATTTAAACCACCTTACCTGGGCTAAAAAGGCGCTGATAAAAACATTTAAAAAAAAAAAAAGAGACAACAACAAATGTTGGCTGAGATGTGGGGAGATTGGAATCCTCATCCATTGCTGGTGGAAATGAAAATAGTAAAACCACTATGGAAAATGGCATGGAGCTTCCTCAAAAAACTAGAAATAGAGCTACCTTATGATCCAGCAATCCCACTCCTAGGTATATGCCATAGAGACCTAACAGAAGTGACACAAACAGATATACGCACACTTATGTTCATTGCAACATTATTCATGATAGCAAAAAAAAAAACGGAAACAGCCTAACGGTCCTTTGACGGATGAACAGATAAGCAGAATGTGGTACATACATGCAATGGAGCACTACACAATCATAAAGAGCCATGATGAGTCTGCGAAACATATTATAACATGAACGGATCTGGAAGACATAATGACATAATGAAATAAGTGAATCACATAAAGACAAATACTGTACGACCCCACTTTTATAAGAAGACAAGAACAGATATATATAGAGAGAAAGCAATGATGATTGGTGGTTACCAGGGATGGGTGTGGAGGAGGGGGGAAGGGGTTCGTTCTCTAGATCGCAGATATTTATTATTTTTGGTGATGGGAAAAGCAGCACAGGATGTGGATGTAATGAGCACAGCATGACCAAAGTCAACGATGCCACTAAGAAGTGCATGAAAAAAGGATGTTTGTGCTAAAGAATATGATACATATAATTTGGCAACAACACAAACAATAACCAAAAAATTGAATGTATGGTCACATATGTAGTGTATAGGCATGTATGTGTATGGGTAGGTACAGGTAAGGGTACGTATGTGTGCACAGATAGAGTATATGTACATGTACATATAGATATGTGTTTGCATGTACATATATTCATTAAGGATACAGTTACAAATACTTCTTAGACATAACCAAAGCACCTTGTGAGAATGGTTTTCTGGGATTGACGGCTTTCATGGATTGAATTGTGTCCCCCCAAAATATCTGTCAACTTGGCTGGGTCCTGATTCCCAGTATTGTATGATTGTCCACCTTTTTGTCATCTGATGTTTTTTCCCTATGTGTTGTAAATCCTATCACTATGATGTGATGAGATGGATTAGTGGCAGTTATATTGATGAGATCTACAAGATTTGTGTCTTAAGCCAATCTCCTTTGAGACATGAAAGAGAGAAGCGAGCAGAGAGACAGGGGGACCTTATACCACCAAGGAAGCAGTGCTGGAAGCAGAGCACGTCCTTTGGACCTGAGGTTCCTGTGCAGAGAAGCTTCTAGACCATGGGAAGACTGATGACAAAGACCTTCCTCAGAGCTGACAGAGAGAAGAAACCCTTCCCCTGGAGCTGGCACCCTGAATTTGGACTTCTAGCCTACTTGACTGTGAGAGAAGAAATTTCTCTTTGTTTAAGGCATCCACTTGTGGTGTTTCTGTTATAGGAGCACTAGATGACTAAGACAAAGGCTTAGGTCCTAAGTCTCATGGGACAACTCTCAGTCAACTGGCAACACAAAGTTCACGTTCAGCATCCTAGTGTGGTTAGTGTCTGGGGTCTTAACAGCTTTCAAGCTGCCATCTAAGATATTACTATTGGTCTCTACTTGTTAGGAGCAAAAAAAAAAGAAGTAGGAAACCAAAGTCTCAGAGAAGAAACTAGTCTACAGGGCTAATAGCCACAGCCTCATCTACCCTGAAATCAGAACTAAATGGTGCCTGGCTACCAGTACTGACCGTTCTGATCAGGGCCACAATAGACAGCCCCAGACAGAACAGGAGAGAAGCACGAAACAGAACTCAGATTCTTAAGTCCAGCCTTACTGGACCATTTGAGACTGGAGGACTCCCTAAGGCAATTACCCTGATCACTCTTTAAACTTTGAAACAAAACTATCCCCTGATGTTATCTTTTAGCAAAATAGCAGATTGTCACACAAAATAAAGGATATTACCAGTGAGTATAGGCTATATTAAAACACCATCTATATGAGATTAAAAGGTCAACAATTACTCTAAAGCAAAGTTGAGAAGACAAGGGGGGCAGGGAGAATAGAGTACCGGAAGTGAAACAACCAGAATACAATTAATGAGAATGTTGGTTGACACACTGTGAAAAACGTAACTAATGTCACTGAATACTTGTATAGAAATTGTCAAATGGGTAGCTAACTTGCTGTGTAAACTTTCACCAAAAAACATTAAAAAAATACACTTGAACTTACATATTAAAAGGGCACACTGTGTAGCTGGGAAAATCAACCAGATTGGTCTACATGAAGACACAGTATAGTTGTTGTTGTGCCATCAAGTCGATTCCAATTCATAGCAACCCTATAAGACAGAGTAGAATTGCTCCATGGGGTTTCTGAGGGTGTAACCTTTACAGAAGCAGATCACCAGGTCTTTCTCCTGCAGGAGTCGCAGAAAGGGTTCTAACCACTGACCTTTCATTTAGCAACTGAGCACTTACCCATTGTACCATGCGATGGTTAAGTTATGTGTCAACTTGGCCGGGCCATGATTCTCAGTGGTTTAGCAGATATTATGTAATCATCCTCCATTTTGTCATCATATGTGAACAGCCAATCAGTTTGAAGAGGAGCTTCCTTGGGGGTGTAACCTGCACCCAATTCATATGGATGTTCTGGCAAAACTTTCTCTCTCTCCATCCCACACTCGTCTCCTGGTCTGACCTCTGGTTCTTGGAGAAGCCTTCAGTTTGGATTTGCCAGTTCCCACAACCCCATGAGCCAGCAGCCTACTACCTGACCTGCAGATTTTAGGTTTGTCAGCTCCTGTAACCATGTGAGTCAGGAGAAGCCTCCAGCCTGATGCCTGGTCCACAATCCACGATCCACGGATTCGGGACTTGCCAACCTCAATAACTGCAGGAGCCATTTCCTTGAAATAAATCTCTTTCTCTATATTTATATATATGCTTCACTGGTCTTTCTGCTCTAGAGGATCCAGCCTAAAACACACCACCAGGGCTCAAGATAAAGAAAAATTATTTGGATAGCCAACTCTGGCCAAAAAAAAAACACAAAACACAATTATAATGAAAAAAAGATGAAATTTGTGTCAGACTTATGGACAACACTTCATAATAGAAGACAATGTGGCAATGCCTTCACAATACTCAAGGAAAGAAAATGTGAGCCAAGGATTTTATATTCAACCAAACTGACCATCTAGAAGAAAGGCCACAAACACTTATAAACATGCAAGACCTCAGACAATATTGTTCCCATGCACCCTTCCAAGGAATCTATGAAAACGAGCTCCAGACAACCCGCCAGAGCAACCATAAGACGCTTCAGCACAAGGTCTTTGATGAGCTTAAAATACATTTGTCTGTAGAACTAAGACAAAATGATGGTCATAAAAATGGCAGAAAGTATTTCAATATTATATACTCTGACAATATGGTATAGTACAACTAACAGAAAATGGAAGAAAGAAACAAAGTACTTGGAAAGTAAAGTAAGGTCAGAAAGTAACTCATAGATATTAACTGTGAGCAGAAGGCTGTCTCTTTAACTTGAATGACAAGGGTGAGGGAAACGAGAGGAAAGAAGTGGTTATCAGTTCATTTCATTATTACTCGTAACTGAAGAGCAGTAGACAGTACATTAAAAAAAGGGAACTAAAGGTCTTATACTAAGATACTAATACAACAATAACAATTAGAACAAAAATATAGACCTTCATAAATATTAAAATATGCCAAAAACAAAGAAAAAAAAAGCACCTTGTGCCATTAGGTGCCATTGAATCTATTCCAACTCATAAAGACCCCATGTGGCAAGTGTAGAACTGTCCCCATAGGGTTTTCTAGCTGTAATCTTTACAGGAGCAGATCTCCAGGTCTTCCTCCCACAGAGCTGCTAGGTGGCTTTGAAAAAGTTTTGGTTAGCAGCTGAGCGCTTAACTTTTGCTCCATCGGGGCTCCTTATATATGTATATACATATATATAATGTATATAAAAAAAATTATAATTCCTTGGAAACTCTATGGGGCAGTTCTACTCCATCCTATGATATTATATGATCATTAAGTAATATGATAGAACTGATAACTTTGTATAAGAAAGGATATAAATATAATCAGATAATGGCTTAAATTTGTAAAATTAAAAAAAAAAGGAAGCAATAACCAAAAACTAGTAAAGATGGTTACCTATGGAGATGTGGGGCAGAAAACTGAAGACAACTGGAATGAAAGCAACACTTGAGTGAAACTTACTGTGTTGTACAGTTTAGGCTTCAGACACATGAAATGGTTTACATAGAAAATAAAATTAAATCACGAATGAAAAGAAGGCAAAACCAAAGTATGGAAAACAAACTGAAACCTCTGAGCATAACCATGTAAAGAAAGGAATTATTCAAGTGAGACTCTGAAACAGATTTTTACTGTACATCCTTAGAGGGATATAATCTAGGGACACAAATAACCCCAAAGAAATATGAAAAAGCACTTAACAGTAGTACAGTAATATTGGTGTTTTTATTTTAAACTATTATATGTATTCTGTCAGATAAAGCAAACAAGTAATTGTGTTAATGTTGCTAGGAACTAAGATTTTCAGCATAAAAGAGAAGAGATACCACTTTAAAATTTTTTCAAAAGTAAAAACCCTGCAATCTTACATCTGAATTAGAAATACCAGCAAGAACTCATGATTTAAAAGCAAGTATAAAAAGTATTTCTGCATTTTCCTTTGGAATTTCACCTCAAAATGGATCACAGACTTAAATGTAAAATAGAAAACAATAAAACTTTTAGGAAAAAACAAGGAGAAAATCTTTGGGCTCCAGGGCTAGGCAAAGAGTTCTTAGCCTTGACACTACAAGTGTGATCCACAAAGAGAGCAACAGACAAACTAGACCTCATCAACGTGCTCTATGACCCTGTTAGAGGATGAAAGGCAGGCTGTAGGCTGGAAGATATAAACCACATATCTGACAAAGGACTTTATGTAGAATATATAAAGAAGCATCAAAATTTCCAGTTACAGAAAGGACAAAAAACATGAACAAGCATTTCATGGAAGAATATATACGGATAACATAAACAAATGAAAAGATGTTAACACCTTTTGCAATCAGGAAAATGAAATTAAAACCCCAATGAACTATCATTATACATCTGTCCAATTAAAAAAAAAACAAACCCTGTTGCTGTCAATTCTGACTCATAGCGACCCTGTAGGACAGAGCAGAACTGCCCCATAGGGTTTCCAAGGCTGTAAATCGTTACAGAAGCAGACTGCCACATTTTTCTCCCATGAAGCAGCTGGTGGATTTGAACTGCCAATCTTTTGGTTAGCAGCTGAGCACTTAACCGCTGTGCCACCAGGGCTTTGCACACACCTATCAAAATGACTAAAATAAAAAATAGTGACAATAGCAAATGGTGGCGAGGATGCAAAGAAACGAGACCACTCACACACTGCTGATGGAACTGTAAAGCGGTACAGCTACTCTGGAAACTGTTCGGCAGTTTCTTATAAAACCAAACATGCAAACATACGACCCAGCAATTGCACTCAGGAATTTACTTCAGAAAAACGAAAACTATGTTCACACAAAAACCTGTACACAAATGTTTTTAGCAGCTTTACTCATAATATTAAAAAACTAGAAACTGCCCAGATGTCCTTCAATGGTACATCCTGACCATAGAGTACTACACAACAATAAAAAGGAACAAACTATTGATACACACAACTCAGATGAATCCCCAGAGAATTAAGCTGAGGAAAAAAAAAACACCAATCCCCAAAGATTACATACTGTATGATTCCATTTACATGACGTTATTGAAATGACAAAATATAGAAATGGAGAAACCAGTGATGGTTGTCAGAAGTTAGGAACAGTGGGGGAGGTGGGGAATGCAGGATGGGAGGTGGGCATTGTTATAAAACAGCGACAGGAGAAATCCTTATCGGAAATGAATCCCTTCTGTATCTTGACCGTGGTGGTAGATACATGAACTACAAAGATAATAACATTTCATAGAACTAAACATACACGCACAAGCAAATAAAATGGGAAATCTGAATAAGATTGGTGTATTGTATCAATGTAAATTGTACATACGAGCAAATCTTTGTAAGATTTTGCCATTGGGAAAAACTGGCTAAAGAGTAAATTACATCCTTCTGCAATATTTCTTACAAATGCATGTGAATCTGTAATTATCTCAAAATAAAAAGTTTAACAAAACGTCCTTCTCTGGGCTAATCAAGGTTTTAAATCAATATTTAACACAGGGAAATTTCTCTGATTACGGTGGCTATGCTGATGCTAACTGCCATTTACTAAGCTATCACCATGGGTTCCGAGGGAGCTGGGACCTTGCCCGTCTTACTCACTAGCACACCCCAAAGAATGGAACCATGCTAGGCTCATCACTGGTACTGAACAAATATATGTTGAATAAATAAATGAATAACAATTCTGTAAGATGTCTACTATTCTCATGTTTCAGATGAGAAAACTAGAACTTAAATAGGCTTATATACTCAAAGTTCACACTACTTACAAGTAGAGAAGCCAGGACTGGTGGACCATAAAGTCTCTGCTATTAATAACTACATCACACAGGCTTCCAAAGTGCTAGTGAAGCTTCTAGTAAACCCACATGAATATTTTTCATTTTGGTAAGAATTACTTAAACTGCCTAGCATGTTTCAACTGACTCTCATGACAATTCTTACTTTGGTTCTTATTTATAGTAATGCATCATCAGCCCTCCTCCCATGCCTTATTGTTCTCCGAGCATCACTGTGAAGGGTTATTATTAGTGTCACCATCCATGGCGGGAAAGGAGAAACAGAGCTCTTTCTCGTGTGGTCAGAAAATCTACCAATGACTACATGAGAATATACTTAGGAATCTTACCGTTTGGGTGTGTATTATTTCAGTTTAAGATGGCCACATAAAATATGCAAATGGACCCACGGTCAAGCATGAGAGATTGTTTGAAAATAATAGGTTATTACTGTTTTGGGGGGAAAGACTACTTAGAAAATAAATGCTCTTGATATACAGAATAAAAACTACAAGGAAATTCTCTAGAATATTAAAGGTCTTTATCAATAGGTGTCTTATTTATCTAGTGCTGCTATAACAGAAATACCACAAGTGGATGGTTTTAACAAAGAGCAATTCATTCTCTTACAGTCTAGTAGGCTAGAAGTCCAAATTCAGGGCACCAGCTCCAAGGGGAGGCTTTCTCTCTCTGTCGGATCTGGAGGAAGGTCCTTGTCATCAATCTTTTCCTAGACTAGGAGCTTCTCAGTGCAGGGACCCCGGGTCCAAAGGACGTGCTCTACTCCTAGTGCTTCTTTATTGGTGGTATGAGGTCCCCCGTCACTCTGCTTGATTCTCTCTTTTACATCTCAAAAGAAATTGGCTCAAAACACAATCCAATCTTGTAGATTGAGTCCTGCCTCATTAACATAACTGCCACTAATCCCATTTCATCAACATCATAGAAACAGGATTTACAACATGTAGGAAAATCGTACCAGATGACGAAATGGTGGACAATCACACGATACTGGGAATCATGGCCTCGCCAAGTTGGCAGATACTCTTGGGGGACACGACTCAATCCATGACAATAGGTAGTGGGATTATAAAGCATTTTTATTTTCTTCTTTATATTCTTCTACATTTTCCAAAATTTCTACTATGAGTATATATTATCTTTGTAATATAACATAGCAAAGTAAGAAAAGGCATTATCTAGGTAAAATTTTCACACATAAATTTTTAAAAATTGAAAAAATAATTTAAACATATATTCTGTAATAAATTTAGCCTAGATTCTCTAGTAACTAGAAATAAGGACAAAGCCTTTCTGCTCATACTTCACTGCGGAAAGCAAGCTGGGCAGCTGCAGTAAGGAAAAAGGGAAGGAATGTGAGCAAATATAGGAGAGTGTGTCACTGAGCTGGTGACAGGCCCAGCTGACTTCTCAGTTTTTCAGGAGAGAGGCTGAATAAACTATGCATCTTGAAACAGGTGTGTAGGGGACAGAAGAATGTATACCCCATTGCCACCTCCCACTGGTCAAAGTCTGCCCCACAGGATGTCCACTCCTCCTCTTGGTGGGGTATCTTCAGATAGCTTTTGGGAAAGCTGGATGCCAAGACACTGGGGCAGCCACCAGCGTGAGCCAGGGCCTCTCCCCCTGCCCACCTGCTGCCTCCAGGGCCTGGCCAGGTGAGGCAGTGAGTACGAGTGGGCTCCAAGCGGTTCCCAGGGGTCTCTTGCCTCTGCTGCAACAGCGTGTGTCAAGCAGGAGTTGAGGGGCAGGCTGCAGGAGGCCAAGTACTATCTGGGGCCCGAAACTGCAGGAATGCCCATAGCACCTGCTGAGCAGGTGGAGCACCACGTGATAGTGCTGCCACCACAGGGCAGCGAAGGTCAGCAAGCCTCCTTCCAACAAAGGTGGAAGCTTCGTCTCTGGGGTTATCAGTTGTTTAGGAGTTATAGTTAGACTAGCTCCTTGTGCACTGCACCCGTACAGGCACTCAATACACGCTGTCAACAGTGGTGGCTCTTTAGTGCTTCAAAGGAGAGAACAGCTGAGTCAGAGTTCAGTGCTGTATCTCTGACTGATAATTCCAGTATGCCTTTGTTTCTGGTTTTCAATGAGAAAATAAAGCTCGTCCTACTGTTTGCTGCAGAGAAAAAAAAGAGCAAAATCTCACAGGTAGCTTTTGTTGAGATACAAAAATGATATTTGACCAGCAAGCCACAGCTCAGACTCGCTGGCGCCAGCTCCACCCACGAAGGCCATCCTCAGTGGGCACAGCAGGGGGCGCCAGTCACTAAGATCCAGTGTGAATGGGGTGGGCAACATGGCGATCCCATCCATGCCTCTTGCCATTTGTTGTATCAACACAGAGAAGACCAGGACTGCAAATGCAGGAAATAAAATCTTCTCACAAATTGAGGTTCTGGAGAAACAAATAAGAGAAGAACAGAAAAGAGGAAGGAGGATACGTTATATCTCTCAGGGCCACTCTCCCACATCTACTAGGACTGCCCTGCTGTGCTACCTTCAGGCAGGTGAGTTGATTCCCATTTTTGTAATTGGTGAAAAAGCCATATGGGACTTTCGAAGAAGTTTTGACAAAGCAAAACACTATTACTATCTGCATCATCCTTCACTTTATTAGAAGAGCCTCCCAAAGACACTATTTTCTACTGTCTCCAGACCAAGGAACTGCAGAGTTTTCATTGGGACACAGGGCACAGGAACACTCCTTGATAAAGACAAAAGATTGTTGCAAAGTGAAACAGGGCCAAACTGTCTGCAGCGTCTGACTAAACTTTTCATTCACATTTTGAAAGAAATCACTTATCCCGAAGGCACATTCCCACACTGTTGTTATTGCTGTGAGCTGTTTAGTCAGCTTCAAATCATGGCAGCCTCGTGTACAACAGAACTACATGTTGGCCAGTCCTGCGCCGTCTTCATGATCTTTGATGTGTTTGAAACCATTGTTGAAGCTATTGTGTCAATCCATCTGTTGAGGGTTTCCTTCATTTTAGCTGACCCACTTCCAAACATAATGGCCCTCTCTAGCAATCTGTCTTTACCATATGTACCAATCGGTACATTACCAAATGTCGTAGTAAATATCAAATTTACATGGAACTGTCAAGCAAAGGGAGTCAAGGGCACAGTTGTAATAACTTATGTTTTGGTTTCTGCTTTTAAATGCCTCAAGGCTTCATTTCAATGGGACATACAAACTTCTAGGGATTATATATGGCTGTGGACCTTTGGTTTTAACTTTCAGACAGGTCAATTTTTTCATGACTGACTGGATTGTTGATAGGTGAATGCAAATGTGTATGAGGTGAGGTGGGAAGGACTTATCAGGTATAGATGTAGAATTGGAGAAAAAAAGAAGAGGAAGTATAAGAAATAAGAAAGAAAAGGAAAGAGAAATCTAAAAACTGAGATAATTTCTGAACAGTAGATTTGTAGTTCATCTATACATGCAATAAATATTTACCGTACTTTCTAATGTGTCATCCCCCACATGTCTGTCTGTTTGTCGTGGGGGCTTGCATGTTGCTGTGATGCTGGAAGCTAGGCCACCAGTATTCAAAATACCAGTAGGGTCACCCATGGCAGACTGGTTTCAGCTGAGCTTCCAGACTAAGAGAGACTAGGAAGAAGGACCTGGCAGTCTACTTCTGAAAAGAATTAGCCAGTGAAAACCTTATGAATAGTAACAGAACACTGATATATTGCCAGAAGATGAACCCCTCAGGTTAGAAGGCACTCAAAATACGACTGGGGAAGAGCTGCCTCCTCAAAGTAGAACCAAAAACCAAAACCAAACCCAGGGCTGTCGAGTCAATTCCAACTCATAGCGACCCTATAGGACACAGCAGAACTGCCCTGTAGGGTTTCCAAGGAGCGTCTGGTTAGCAGCCATAGCTCTTAACCACTACGCCACCAGGGTTTCCTCAAAGTAGTCGACCTTAACGATGTGGATGGAGTCGAGCTTTTGGGATGTTCATTTGCTGATGTGGCATAACTCAAAATGGGAAGAAATAGCTGCAAACATCCACTAATAATCGGAACATACAATGTACAAAGTTTGAATCAAGGAAAATTGGAAATCATCAAAAATGAAATAGAACCCATAAATATCAATATCCTAGGCATTAGTCAGCTGAAATGGACTGGTACTGGCCATTTTTAATAGGACAACCATATGGTCTACTATGCCGGGAATGACAGCTTGAAGAGGAATGGCATCACATTCACTGTCAAAAAGAACATTTCAAAGTCTATCCTGAAGTACAAAGCTGTCAGTGACAGGATAATTGATACGCCTACAAGGAAGACCAGTTAATATGACTATTAATCAAATTTACGCACCAACCACTAGGGCCAAAGATGAAGAAATTGAAGACTTTTACCAGCTTCTGCAGCCTGAAATTGATCAAACATGCAATCAGAATGCTTTGATAATTACTGGTGATTGGAATGCGAAAGTTGGAAACAAAGGACTGATAGTGGAAAATATGGTCTTGGTGATAGAAGCGATGACGCAGACACATGATAGAATTTTGTAAGACCAACGACTTCTTCACTGCAAATACCTTTTTCAACAATGTAAACAGCAACTATACACATGAACCTTGCCAGATGGAATACACAGGAATCAAATCGACTACATACGTGGACAGAGACAATGAAAAAAAAACTCAATATCAGTCAGAACAAGGCCAGGGACTGATTGCGAAACAGGCCATCAATTGCTCACGTGCAAGTTCAAGTTGAAACTGAAGAAAATTAGCACAAGTCCACGAGAGCCAAAGTACGACCTTGAGTATATTCCACCTGAATTTAGAGACCACCTTGAGAATAGATTTGACTCACTGAACACTGAAGACCAGATGAGTTGTGGAATGACATCAAGGATATCATATATGAAGCAAGAAAGAGGTCAGTAAAAAGACAGGGAAGAAAGAAAAGACCAAAATGGATGTCAAAACAGACTCTGAAACTTGCTCTTGAATGTTGAGTAGCTAAAGCAAAAGGAAGAAATGAAGTAAACAGGCTCAACAGAAGATTTCAAAGGGCGGCCCTAGAAGACAAGGTAAAGTATTATAATGACATGTGCAAAGACCTGGAGATAGAAAACAAAAAGAAAAGAAAACACTCGGCGTTCCTCAAGCCAAAAGAACTGAGGAAAAAAATTCAAGCTTGGAGTTCTAATATTGAAGGATTCTATGGGGAAAATATTAAAGGACACAGGAAGCATCAAAAGAAGATGGAAGAAATGCTCAGAGTCACCATACGAAACAGAACTGGTCGAAGTTCAACCATTACAGGAGATAGCATATGATCAGGAACCGATGGTACTGAAGGAAGAGATCCAAGCTGCACTGAAAGCACTGGCAAAAAACAAGGCTCCAGGAATTGACAGAATACCAACTGAGATGTTTCAACAAACATATGCAGCACTGGAAGTGCTCACTCTTCTATGCCAAGAAATCTGGAAGACAACTACCTGGCTAACTGATTGGAAGAGACCTATATACATGCCTATTTCCAAGAAAGGTGATCCAACTGAACGTGGAAATTATTGAACAATATCATCAATATCACACACAAGTAAAATTTTGCTGAAGATTACCCAAAAGCACCTGCAGCAGTATATCAACAAGGAACTGCCAGAAATTCAAGCTGGATTCAAACGACAATGTGGAACCAGGGATATCATTGCTGATATCAGATGGATCCTGGCTGAAAGCAGAGAATACCAGAAAGATGTTTACCTGTATTTTATTGACTAAGCAAAGGCATTCAACTGTGTGGATCACAACAAATTACGGATAACATTGTGAAGAATAGGAATTACAGAACACTTAATTGTTCTCCTGAGAAACCTGTATATGGATCAAGAGGCAGTCATTCAGACAGAACAAGGGGATACCGCGTGGTTTAAACTCAGGAAAGGTGTGCATCAGGGTTGTATCCTTTCACGATACTTATTCAATCTGTATGCTGAGCAAATAATCCCAGAAGCTGGTCTATATGAAGAAGAACGGGGCATGAGGATTCCAGGAAGACTCATTAAGAACCTGCGTTATGCAGATGACACAACCTTGCTTGCTGAAAGTGAAGAGGACTTGAAGCACTTACTGATGAATATCAAAGACCACATCCTTCAGTATGGATTACACCTCAACATAAAGAAAACAAAAATCCTCACAACTGGACCAATGAGCAACATCATGATAAACGGAGAAACGACTGAAGTTGTCAAGGATTTCATTTCACTTGGATCTACAATTAACAGCCATGAAAGCAGCAATCAAGAAAACAAAAGACGCATTGCACTGGGTAAATCTGCTGGAAAGGACCTCTTCAAAGCGTTGAAAAGCAAAGATGTCACCTTGAAGACTAAGGTACGCCTGACCCAAGCCATTGTGTTTTCAATCACCTCCTATGCATGTGAAAGCTGGACAATGAATAAAGAAGACCAAAGAATTGACACCTTTGAATTGTGGTGTTGGAGAAGAATATTGAATATGCCAGGGATTGCCAAAAGAACAAATCTGTCTTGGAAAAAGTACAACCAGAATGCTCGTTAGAAGCAAAGATGCCAAGACTACTTCTCACATACTGTGGACATGTTATCAGGAAGGATCAGTCCCTACAGAAGGACATCATGCTTGGTAAAGTAGAGGGTCAGTGAAAAAGAGAAAGACCCTCAGTGAGATGAATTGACACAGTGGCTGCAACAATTGGCTTAAGCACAATGATCGTGAGGATGGTGCAGGACCAGGCAGTGTTTTGTTCTGTTTGTACATAGGGTCTCTATGAGTGGGAACCAACTCAATGGCACCTAACAGCAACAACATAGTGCTGGAAGATGAGCTCCCTAGGTTGGACAGCACTCAAAATACACAGTGGTTACAACGATAGACTCAAGCATGCCAACAATCATGAAAATGGCACAGGACTGAGCAGTTTCATTATATTACACACAGGGCTGCCATGAGTCGGAACCTACTCAACAGCAAATAACAACAGCAAGACTGAATCTAAAGCCTCCTTTTTAGCTAAGGCTTTGAAACTCTTTGGGTCACTTCGCATCATCCCCTAGGTCAGAAGCTTAAATCTAGATCTGCCTCCTATGTAGCAAGTAAAACCTGAGACACCTCGTAGTGTCTGCTATGAGAATTCCCCCTGGCCACACAGGACTGGGAAGAGAAGAGACTCAGTGAACTTGACAAGCAACAGATCACAGTCACCAACATTCTCAGGAATCTTCTGGAAATCCATGTGGGTGCTTCTGGGCGGCACATGGGTATCACTATGTGTACCCTGGACAGAGTGAGAGAATATGCTCAAGACGGTTTGTAACAACCATCTAGAAATCACATCCAAATATCAACGCGAGTCACAAATAGCTGACCTCTGATACACCACTATCCTATAGTCCAAAACGTTTCTAAAAGGATGGTGCAGAGATTAGGTAGATACACATGCATGAAAATGTATCCATGCTTCCCACACCACCCACAAATCACCTGTAAAAACCTGGATCTCAACGTGGCAATAGTGCAGAGAAACAATCTAGGGGAGGAGTGATGGAGTACCCACGAGAGCGTACAGGGGAGCTGGCTTCTCACCTGGCTCTGCCACTCCTCGCTGTCTGATCTTGGGCAAGTCGCTTCAGGTCTACCCAGAGTCTGACCCCTTCTCACCAGTTCCACCACTACACTCTCTCCAAGCCACTGGGAAAACTGCAACTTCCGCTTCTACCTTTGTACCCCTACAGTCGAGAATCAACACAGGGGCCAGAATGATCCTATGAAAACTGTCAGATCCTGTCACTCCTTTGCTCAAAACCCACCAATTGTTCCCTCTCTCCTCAGAGGAAAAGCCAAGTCCGAGTACCTGGAAGGTTCTACTCTCTTCCTTGCTCTTCCTGTTCCCCACACTGATTTCCTCTAAGTTCCCTGAACCTTTTTTTCTCAGCAATATACAGTGGCCATTTTCCTATGTCAAATATTCCTCTATGACCGGACCTGTATATCCTGAATGAAGGCGGTTTCACCAGTAGAAGGACCCCGCTTACCAAGCAATGTCCGTCAGGGTTTCAGGCCTCCCTGGGCGTGGGCCCTCAAGCTCCACTGCCAAACTAAACAGAGAAAGAAGAGCGAAGGGGGGATTTTGGGTGGGAAGCATTTCAGGTCAGCAAGGCTTCCCTTCTGGGAGGGGAAGTACCCCTGGAGCTGAGTTTGCGATGAGGCCATTGCAACCCTTGCTGCTCTCACCCCCTCTTCTGGAAAGCAGTTTCTCCACTTTGTTCAATTAGGCATCTGAGGGGTGGGGCGGGCGGGGGCGGGGAAGGGGTGCGACGCCTCGGACCCCAGACACCGTTGGACGGCGGTGGGCTTCTAATCTAGACAAATGGTTCCTCTTTCTGGAAAGAAAAGGCAAATTTAAAACTGCTTCGCTTCCTAGGTCGGTTTTGCAAATTCTTAAAGGGCATTTTGCATTAAGCTTCGGGAATGCGGCTGGGCCCTTGCTGAGAATCGCTGCTGTACGGATTTTCAGGAAGTTACTTCGCCTTCCTTGAAAAGGTGGCCACCAGCCTTCGAGGTGTCTGGGCCTGCGCGCCCGCGGTTCGCCCTCGCGGCAGGCGGGCTGAGGGGCGCTGGCCTGCCCACCGTGCCACGGCTGCGCCCCGGGGGACCACGGCTGAGCCCCGGGGGACCACGGCCGGGCCGGCGCACCCCGGGGCCAGGTGGCCAAGGCTCGAGGCGGCCCCGCGGGTGGGGCCAGCACACACGTGGTGGCAGAGAAGGGCACCCCGGTGGCGCAGTGTGGGGCACCCTCAACAGCACGAGTTTCTGCAGGTTTTTTCAGCTAAGTACAAGAAAACTTTTTGTTCGTCACAGCTGGGTTCCTGTTTAAAAACATAAAGGCTCATTGTCCTGAAGTCACCCAGCCTGTCGGACCACTTCGTACCTTTCAGTCCCCCGCGTTGTCCCGAGCAGCGAGACTCGGCGTTATTAATGCCCGAGGCTTCCGTCTGCGTGGCTCTCCGAACAGGCAACGTCGGTTTTGTTTGGAAAGGGAGCCGACATTTTAAAAGGTTGTGCTTAGCCAGCACTCTCCGTCACAGTGACTGTAAGAACAGGAGACACTCAACTACCTGACAGAGGAGGAGGAATACAGCAACGAGGCTGAAAAATAAAATACCGTGTTAATAGGTATAAGTGTGAAACTGTGTGTGCGCCGTGCGCAGAGGTAAGATCATCGTTCAGTGATTACCTGCTTTTTAAGAATTGGCCCAAGATTCATTTATTAAAGTCTTTCCTCAATGTTAGGCTCTTGCACTGATTTCTAAAAGTAATCATTTCTGACATCATCAATTAACTCTGATTTAATTGTATGGTTTATAAAGGTTAGTGGAAGTGAATGTCTGGTATCAGTTAGTAGACGTTGTCTTACTGATTTCACCGTTACAGCCGAAGATTTGGTGTGAACAAGCGGACATACGTGCAGCCCCCATTCAGCTGAAGCAACGTGAAGGGCAGTGGGCCTCTTTTAGAGAGCTGCTATCAAAAATAACTACGGACCTTGATTTTATTATTTTAGAAGAGTGGGAGGAGGGAGCTAAAGGTCTCGAACAACATTAGAGATAGCTGGGGCACGGACTCATTACTCTGAAAATTATAAATAGAAAATAATTTAATAACAATTCTCTCTTTTCTACAGGAACTAGATTTCAGCATAATTAAAGACTTAAGAAATGAGGGAAAAAAGCTTTTATACAGAAGAATTCCAGTCAATAAATGCAAAGTAGCATTTTAAAATCGTAACTTCTAATGAAATAACTGATTCGGACCATTATTATTAACGGGTGTTTAGCTGAATAAAAGGATACACTGTCACCTCCTAAAACCACTGATCAGTCTTAGCACAACTAAAAGTGAAAGTACCAGACATTATGTGTGCAGATAGGAAGCGTACCACCCTACCTATGAGAGAATCTTCCAAAGAGAGAGGGACCTTGAATACAAGCAAGGCTTTAGTGCTAACATCCAGTCTATAGAAAATACAGAGCAAAGAGGAACAAGTTACATGACACCTGGTTAAGCAATCAGCCAAATCCAGAATGTGGCATATTTCACAAGACTATTGACCCCATGGAAACCCTGGTGGTGTAGTGGTTAAGTGCTATGGCTGCTAACCAAGAGGTCGGCAGTTTGAATCCGCCAGGCACTCCTTGGAAACTATCAGGCAGTTCTACGTTGTCCTATAGGGTCACTATGAGTCGGATTGGACTCAAGGGCAGTGGGTTTGGTTTTTTTGGATTAACCCCATATATAGTATAAGAGAAAAAAAAAAACAATTATCTTACTTTGATTTTAAGGGGTTTTTCTTACCCACAAGGCCAAAAATTAACCTTAAAAAAGTCTGACCCAAAGTTCAAAAGTATTGATTTGTTGTTTTCACCAGAAACTGCTCTGCAGTATTGTAAATTTGTCTTTTCTGGCTAGAAAAGGGTAGTCAGTAACAAACTCATTACTTTGTTTTAATGAAAAAGGCTGTGTGCTTCCTTGAGTTTCAAGAGGTCTCGTAGCTAGAGATGGGTAAACGGCCAAATTTTCAGGAGTTATTTTTTAATGTTCATTTAATAACCATTAAGTACTTCGTCACCATGGAAACTCGTATGTATTAAGAAAAGTACATTTAAGCTCCTGTCAAATCTCCAGCCCTCAGGAGCATGTTTTCCCCTTCATTTTTTTTTTTTTTTTCATTCAGGGGGACTCATGCTTCTCCAATTTGCAATTGTTTATTAAATCCTGAAAAAATCAAATATTACCTTATCGTTTTGAGCTAATTCAAAGGTTCATTTTTTAACATTTGTAACTAGCCCATTTTAAGCCACTTGTTTTTAGAAACAAAATGATCTCCCTGCATGAGTATAGATAGGATGGCTGCTTGGAATAAACCTTGTGTTTCAGTCTTTGTGTGTTTCAGTTATTTTTAACAATAGAAAGGGAGAACGGAGGAGCAGCCAACCAGGGGGAGGGAAATTGTTCTGCATTAAATGAAACTGAATTCAAAGACTTAAGAGACGGAACAACCACATCACACGCTAGACCTTGTCTAGATCCCGATTCAAACAAACCAACTGTAAGAAGGCTTCTTGGTCAGTTTTCAGGAATTGTTGTTCACCAAACCAAAAAACCAAACCCGGTACCATTGAGTCAATCCTGACTCATAGCGACCCTATAGAACAGAGTAGAACTGCCCCATAGAGTTTCCAAGGAGCACCTGGCAGATTCGAACTGCCGACCCTTTGGTTCGCAGGTGTAGCACTTAACCACTACGCCACCAGGGTTTCCTTCATCAGGTGCAATAATGCATTATGGTGATGTTGTTAAAGAAGTCCTGTTACTTGTGGGTGAACTGAGAGGATAGGTGATGGACAGCAGAATGTTAATGGCTGTTGAAGCTGAACTGAGAGTCTGCTTGACTAGAGAATACACTGTTGTGTAAGTTGGGAAATTTTCACAATAAAAAAATAAAATGAAATAAAGGATGTCAGTCAGAAGTGGAGAAGATATTGTAGTCTGACCAGCTGGTGGTCACCTCTGATAAAAAATGAGTCATTATGGCACTCCTCCCATCCTGTACTTAAATCAGTCAGTATTTCATCCCGAGTAGGGGCTTCTTTTCTTTTCCTGTTAAATTTGGCATTTGGGATTCCAGAGGCAAGCAGTTGTAGAATCATCTATGATCATTTTCCAAACCAAAATTTTTCAATCTGATAACCATTAAAAAGCTAAAAAGAACATAAGCCTGTCCTCAAATCCTTGAATTCCACAAGAAGTAGCAGAGGTGGCAGCAACAAGCCCTCTTTCAGTTTTTCCCTTAATTCTCGTATCACTGAATATAAACCTCTAAGGGAGGAAGAACAAGGCCACCTTTACTTTACACTGGCCAGGTTGGTCTGTGTTAAAAGCACTTGGCTGGGCGCTCTGCAGGGGTGGATGCCAGCACACCTTTTCATCACCTGGAAAAGCTCTTCCCTGATGTGTTTATTTTGCAAACTTATTTGTCCTCCCCAACTCAGCTCATGTGCCATTATGTTCATGGATGATCGAAATGCATCCCCATGCCTCCAAAGACAGTAATTTTATTATGAACATGAAAACACCATTTCAGTGTGGCTCTTGGGGGATGCCCTCCCTGGCAGCTGCTTCCCCACTCACACCCTATAATCACCTCTCCGTGGTTCCTCTTTCCCTTTTAACGGAAATTCTCAAACATACCGAAAAGCAGAACAGGTATCCATCAGCCAGGTACCCATGACCCATCATTAACAATTATCAACATTTGCAAATCTTGTTTTATCCATTTCTTCCGTACTCAGTGTTTTGCTTTTGTTTTCTGGAGTATGTTAAAGCAAATCCCAGACATGCCATCAGCTTACCAGTAGCTGTGCAGGTAGTGTAGTGATAAAGCATGCCGGCTCTGTAGGCAGGCTGCCTGGATTTGAAGCCCAGCTCTTCTGACCACTTGCTAGCTGTGTCACTGGGTGTGCCAGGTTCAAAAGAGAGTTCTGACAATATCTCCTGTTCCTCATGGTCTTCTAGGATGTAACCATTCCCCTAAGAAGAGGTAGAGTTATATTCCCTCCCCTAGAATCTGGATGGTTTGTGACCTCAGCAGAAGTGGTGTCATGTGATACCCAGGCAAGGTCATAAAGGCAATGCAACTTCCTCCTTCCCGGCTAGACCACACACTGGTGCTCTGCGCTACCACGGAAGCAGCCTGACCGCCCTGAGACTGCCATGCTGTGCCAAAGATCACGTGCAAAGTCTAAATGAAGACGGGTGCTTGGCTAGCCCTGAGCTGCTTCAGCTCCTCCTGTTCTAACAGACCCCACGACTCTAACTCCAGCTACCCTCTGACTACAACTACATGGGTGCCCCAAAGTCAAAACTGTCTGGATGAACCCTTCATGAAACCCTGACCAACTGAAATTGTAAGAGATAATAAAATGATTGCTTCTTTAAGCTACTGAGTATTGGCTGATTTTTTTTGCAGCAGTAGGTAACCAGAATATTGGGCAAGTTAATTATCTCTGTGCTCAGATTCCACATCTTTAAAATGGGATTGGTAACAGTACCTACACCATTTAACCCTTTATGAGGATTAAATCAGACAAGAATATAACAGTGTCTGACGCTTAACAGTACTCAATAAATGTTAGCAATTATCACTGGGAAAGATACGTAGTTTAGAAATTCTGACCAACCCAACAAGGATAATTTTTGCAGCTCCCATTTGCCATGTGATTTTGGATAAGGATGTATTCCATAGGCAAAAAACCGACTTTAAGATCGCTGTGAGCCTTTTGTTCTTTTAATGATTGAGGAGAAAAAAGAATTTAAAAATTGCTCAGGTATTGTTTGCATGGTGTATATACCCTGAAATGCCGAGTGCCTGGCAGTTTTGACTTTGGTCCTAATTTCCCCTCTGGTAAAACATGCTTCAGAAAGCAGAAACAATAAGGCCTTGTGACCACCGTGTCTGTCATGCTCCGTGTAAGTAAATTGAGTAAAAGGGCAAGTTTTGATCTTTGAAAAGAATCTGAATATAATTAAACTATGAATTTCTACTTTCATGAAAATATGGGGTTTTACACTCACTAGATCCCACGGTGAGTGGATTAATAGATGTCACTGGGAATGGCATTCTTTGCTAAAATAAAGGGAAGAAAATTGTTGTGGGACTTACCAAAGAATGGCATGAGTTTCAAAATAGGCAATAGTGGCCACAGGTGGACATGACGATGAACACATTTAATGTCACTGAACTGCACATGCAAACACTGTTGAAATGGCAAATGTTTTGTTATCTACATATTCACCACAATAATCATTTTTAAAAAGGTAAATAGATAAGTTCCAAGTAGAATTCAGAATAAGGATGTCCGGGAAAGATTCTAAATAAGATCAAGGACAAGCACAGCCTGTTTGGTACACATTCTCAGTAACATACCCCCGCCAAAATAACCAAACCCACTGCAATCGAGTAGATTCTGACTCACAGTGATCCTATAGGACAGAGTAGAACTGCCCCATAGGGCTTCCAAGGAGCAGCCAGTGGATTCAAACTGCTGACCTTGTGGTTAGCAGCCACGCGCTTAACCACTGAGCCATGAGGGCTCCCTACATCCCATCAGTGGATAATAAAATCAATTTAGCAAGTAACAGCCAGGGAACAGAACAATACATGTTGTTGTTATGGGCCACTGAGTCGATTCCGACTTGTAGCGACCCTATATGGCAGAGCAGAACTGCCCTATAGGGTTTCCAAGGCTGTAGTCTTTACTGAACCAACTGTCACATCTTTCTCTGGTGGGTTCAAATTGCCAGCCTTCTGGTTAACAGCTGAGCACTTAACCACTGCACCACCAGAACCCCTTATAAGAATGCACAGCATGTAGTATTCCATGAAACTTGTTTGTAGTTTCATCTATTTCCACACATACGGTAGGTGTGCACGTGTATGATGTCTGTACGCTCTGTGAACACAGACCCCTCAGCAGATGCACACAGTCTCTGCAGCCTTCCCGTAACAGGTAATGACACACCAATGACACTGTGTGAGCAGCAACTCTGGGTCAGGCACTGCTCCACGTTCCTCTCAGGTATTAACCTATATAATCCGCGTAGCAAGCTTATGAGATAGATGTTTATCGTTCTCTACATCTTAAAGATAGAAAACTGAGATACACGGAAGGTAAGTAACTTCAACAGCCACCTGGCTAGGAAGCAGCAGAACTAGGATTTGGTCTGAGACAGTCCACTCCCGGGTCTTGCCCCTGTGGCGTCACCTGAGCGGCTGTGATCACGCGTCTCATCACCTCCCAAGGCAGCCTCTTCCATTGTCTGAAGACCCCTGGAAGTGAGCAGAGCCATTCTAGGACACAGATCTCCCAACTTCCAATCCTGGAGAGCACTCCCTGCTTTCAGTGTTGTTGCTGGTGTTGTATGTATGTGTGCGTGTAGGTGTGTGTGCTATGTACACACATGTATGTGTAAGCACAGGTCTCTGACATTCAGGGTGGGAATGGAATGAATGCTCTCCATTATACTTCCTGGAACAATGTTCTCAGTTACAAGGTATTTCAGGAACCTGGAATCAAGAAAGCTCAAAATAAATAAAAGACAGACACAAGAAAATCTGAAAGAGGATATATTTATTTACATCACTATTTCCTTTTTACAAGTCCTGCACTTTAAATAATAAAAGTTTCCAGGTGCTTTTTAAATTATTAAGGTATTTGAACGAAGAAAAAATTCAAAATGTGATTTTATCTACATGAATTAAGAATTAAAAAAAATTTTTTAAACTGCACATCACAACCAAAAGCTCTTAGACCTTGTATCTTTTTAGAAAACTTTTAGTTTAGAGAATTATGCTCATAATCCGATCCTTTGAGATCAGAGTTTTGTTAACACACACGTGAGCTGCACCAGGATGCCGTGACCCTGGCTGTGAGCTGAGCCATCTGACGGGCTGTGGGGGGAAGCCATGCTGACAACTTACTTACACCACCTTGCTGAAAGCTTCCTGGACATTTTCTGTACCAGTCACACACAGTCCACAAAACGTTCTGTGTATATTCTCACCACACCTTATATTTATGAGGATGGATTTATTTCCAATTTAGCTAACTCTGAAAACAGACTCACAGGGGACTCAGAACTTGACTGGGGCAAATTTAGTGCATTTTCCTCTCCTTGTCCAGTCATTTTTGGGATGCTTAATTTTTCTCTTGATACTGTACGTGCAAATTGCTTATGTTTCAGAGAATATACTATTCATAAAATAACTTTCAATAATAACGGACTGATACTCTTTCCTGTAGCACTGACAGATTTCAAGTATTTATTAATGAAAATATAAGAGAGGATAGATTTTCCTAATACTTTAAGCATGAGTTCCTCTGAATAGCTGGTATAATACTCATTAAAAAATAGAAAAGATTAACACTTTACCATGAGCAGAGCTACAATTCACAATGAAAAACCTATATAGTTCTGATCAGCTTTGCGCACAGTCAAGGTCCGTCTTGAACATCAAGCAGCAGCAATTGAGTTCTCATCCGCAAGTCGACCCTGTGGCTGTAAAGTGGGAAAACAGGTTTACAAAGCGGTATCAACAAAAAAGCCCTATTAGCTGGAAAGGTTTTGAAACTCTTGGAAGTGTTTTACGTGAACAAAGTAGGTGTGCACAAGTACCAAATACAAGCAATTCTCTCTCCACCTGCACTCTCCCTTCACCTTCCCCTGGGATGGCGCTGCGCTGCAGGGGCTGCCGCTCTTCCTGCCACCATGGCCAGTGTCACCTGCAGTCATTCCTCATGACTCAGTCCCAATGCTCCTGAACTTGTGTTCTAGCAGCTACTGCCAATCTATCACTGGACGCACAGGAAATGAACCTACTGACCGCTCCTGCCTAACTCAGAGAGCTTTATCCTCTCTCTCACACTCAGCGCCCTATGTGTCTCAAGCTTTAAGTGGGCCAAAAAGCTGGCTTGACAGGAAAATCCCTTTTAAGGGATTCAAGGTCTCCCAATCTCCCTTTTCGGAAAAAAGATTTCCAGTGGACTGTGGTATCTCCCAGTGAACACTGCAAGGGGAAAAACAACAAATGCCCTTTCTCCAAGGTCATGACCAGAAAATGCAAAATAGCACATCAGAAAAGCCAAGGTCTCGCAATTATCTTTAGGTGTAAAATTCCTAACAGGTTAGCAACATCCCGGAGTTACCTAGTAACTAGAGAGTGAAATTCTTTAAAAGTATTATACAGCTGTACAACCGCAGAGGCTTATGGGGAAATAGAGATGGTGGTCAGGAAATCAAATGGAATAGTGTTACAACTTGACAAACAAAATCCATCTGCTGTGTTTGAAGCAGTGTAATTCCTGGGAGAATCCTGGGAAGAGACCACTCCCTGCTTCCAGTTCCGTGGCTGTAGGGAGTGTCTGTGTGCGTGTGCATGTGTGTGTGTGTGTGTGTATGGGTGCACGTATGTACATACAGGAATAGATCTGACATTCAGGCCAGGAATGGAGTGAATCAAGAATAGGTTCCCAGTCTTTACTTTTATACTTCATGTAATTTTTTGCCTTGATGAAGAATATTCAGTTTTAGAGTAAGAGTAATGGCTTGGCCTGGTTAATTCCTTGTCAAGCATAGTTTTACAAGTAGGGGCAGAAGGTGAGTACAATATGCAGTTAGAAAACTGAATTCTTTCATTCAGAGGAAAATACTGATCCCACCTTGTTCTAGAGCAGCAGACTTTCTGTGATGAGGAAAGTGTTGTACAGCAGCTTTGTCCAATATAGAGCCACTAGCCTCACGTGGGCATTGAGCACTTCAAATGCAGCCAAGGGCAACTAGTGAATGAATTTTTACATTTTATTCAATTTTAACTTAAATCTCAATAGCCGTATGTGGCTGTGACTACCACAACGGACAGCACCGCGCTAAAGTTTAATAACAGTGTGGCAGAACATAAAATTTCCGTCAGTGACTGCTCAGTAAGTGGTAATTTTTATCCACCTTACTTACTATATGAGTACAAAATTTTAATTATAAGTTTCCCCAGCTGATAAAGGAGATGGTTCTGAGGATTCTAGTTAGCTTTCTTGTCAACAGTTAAGTTACTGAAAGGTAGTACCTGCATTTAGAGAAAAGGGTCATCGCAGTTAAAAAAGGGCACGATCATTATGTTAAAACCAAACCGGCCGCTGTTGGATGTGTCAGGGCAGAACTGTGCTCCTCAGGCTTTTCAGTGGCTGATTTTTTGGAAGTAGACTGCCAGGCCTTTCTTCCAAAGTGCCTCTGGGTGGACTCCAACCTCCAACCTTTTAGTTAGAAGCTGAATGCATTAACTGTTTGCACCGACCAGGGAGTCCACAATGAAGAAAAATTATCATCTATCTGCAGGAATAAAAATCTCTGAAATCAGAGTCAATAAAATAATCGTAACTTTACAGAAATGAAAAGCAATATTGCCAAATTAATGTAAGTCCAAATTATCATTGTTACTTTCAAAATATTAGTGAAGTTTAAACAAAAGAAAGTTTTCTTTTGTTTGTTTTTAAGGCAATGATTTAAAAAGCACACCATTTCTATACCTTACCTTTACAAAAATACTGGTAGGTATGAAACGCCTCAGCAGCTGATTGGTGAAGCTTGGAAACCTCAGCAAGTTGATGTTCAGAGATGGGAGCTGCTGGTATCCGGCCATTAGGGGATAGAAATTATATAACATTTCCTGTTCGGTGCCAGGGAGGATACGTAATCGAATCTAAATCATAAAAAGTTACAGAAAAGGTGATTGTTCACACATACTTGCAATATCCACATGTTGGTATCACTCAATGATTTTTAAATGACTGTACATCCAACTCTTTCTGGTGAAACACTCGCTCTTCCTTCTGTTCCACTTCCCAGACAGATCCTAAATTGCAGGGCTGAATTAGCGTAAGGCTAGGATCAGGCAGAGAGTAAATGTGGAATACATGTATGTACAATTTCTCACTTTTTACCAAGATCTCAAAGGCAATTTGTATCGGCTTAAGAATGAGAAAGCTACACGGGTCGTTATTTTCCGTGTCTTAGAGCAGGGAGATTTCACATTCACAGTATGTTACGGCGTCATTTGTAGAAAAGATTCCATTTGTAACCACCATGTCCATACAATACGAACTAGTTATTTCTGGTGTTTTAGAAATTTTGCCTGCTTCATGCTGAAGTTAACTTTAGGGGAAAAAAAAGATGTTTGAAAATCTTTGGCAATGCTTTAGAAAAGAACATAAACTGTTAAGATTTTGTTATTTTATTTTCTAACTATTTATAAGTCAAGAAGCTCGAGAAAAGCTTACTCGTTTGCAAATGCATACACATATACGCACAGGACGTGTCAAAGGAAACATACGCATGTGTACACCAGCATATTATAGCCGGCATATTCAGTGTCATAGCTCATAAATTAAAAATACCACATAGAGCTACAGTAGTTTCACAGACAGTTCTATTTCACATTTAACAACAAACATAGCCCTTAGAATATGCACAGCACAGCTGGCTGATCAGGGTAAGTACTTCTAGTTGTTAATACAGGTTTGAGCCTCTAACTATGCCCCTGTTAATAAAGGATTTACTGACAATGAGTGCTGTCTGCTATCATCGTGACAGTAGAGGACAGTGCCCAGATTTTGCCTAACAGCATTAGGTTTGTTCACTAAAAACCTGATAAATTTTTCTACCTGTTTAAATAGATGAATCAAAAAACCCGAACAACCTATTCTAAACATACAAAACCTGTTGCCATCAAATCAATTCTGACTCATAGCAACCCTGTAAGACAGCGTAGAGCTGCCCCACAGTGTTTCCAAGGCTATAATCTTCACAGGAGCAGAGTGCCATATCCCTCTCCAATAGAGCAGCTGGTGGGTTCAAACCGCCGACCTTTTGGTTAGCAGCCGAGCACTTACCCACCACACCACCAGGGCTCCTTCATACCAAAGGTAAATAAATTCTATGCAGAATTAAAATCTATAAAAAATTTTCATTAATAGTTCAGAAGAAAAGCAGGCTTTAATACTGGTATAGCCATACCTCCAGGCCACAAAATAAAATCTAGAAGAATTTCTAAGTTTTTAATAAAAAACAAACAAAAAAATCAAACCCATTGCCATCAAGTCAATTCTGACTCATAGCGACCCTACAGGACAGAGTAGAACTGCCCCATAGGGTTTCCAAGGAGCACCTGGTGGATTTGAACTGCCAGCCTTTTGGTTAGCAGTCATAGCCCTTAACCACTATGTCACCAGGGTCTCCAGTTTTTATAATAATTCTAACATAATATAGCCCATGGACAAGTGAACTTATGCTTCACAGGGAGTAAAAACCTGTATGTCTGGTATCAGTGATGCGAAAAGAGGGCTGCCTATTTAATCTACCTCTACAGGAAATTGTATTTAACCATTAAATGTTACTAAAAATTCACTATTATCAAACCATAGGGACTGCAGTCAGCCTTACTCAGTTCATCTATAAAAAACAAACGGTCAACCCTCTATTTCCTGGCCACACTACTTGCCTCTGCAAGCAATTCCATGTACCTGCTTAAGCCCTGAGAACATGAAGGCATCGCTGGGTTCCACGGAAACTTCCACATCCTGCACTAAGCTCGTCTTGTTCTGCAGGTGGTACCTGACAGGCAACGACTCTCTGACACGCCCGAATGAAGGCAGGTCTGCAGAGCAAGGTGACACATTTTTCTTGGTTAAAAATAGCTCACCACTTACAGATTCCTTTTGTAAATGTACCCAATTCTATAAACATGGAATTATTTATATTCGTGAGATTACCGCATTCTTGCCAAATAGGAAAATTCTATGATTGGACAATTTCCATGTGTCTATGATAAAACAGGCTAAGAAAATCAGGCTCTTTATGAAAATAATTGACTTAAAAAGGGTCTTAGCTATCAGGAGCTGAATTATGTTTTAGTAACAGTTTTTTAAAAAATTTTTATTTTGTTGTTGTTTTTGAGAAAACATACACCTGCAGTTCAACTGCTCCTACACGTACAAATCAGTGACATTACATTCTTCCAGTTGTGCAACTGTTCTCACCCTCATTTTCTGAGTTGTTCCCCTCCCTTTAACATGAACTCACTGCCCACTAAGGTTCCTAGCCAATCTTCCGAGTTGCTGTTGTCACTTTGATCCCATATACGTAGTTCTTAAACAAGTACGATGTGTAAGGCAAACATTTTTTACTAGTTGAGCTAAACTATTGTTTGATTTCAAGAAGACTTCAGGGGATATTTTTGGTTTAAGGTTTAAAGATTATCTCAGGGCAATAGTTTCAGGGGTTCATCCACCTTCCATGGCTCCAGAAAAGTCTGCAGTCCATGAAAATTTGAAATTATGTTCAGCATTTTCCCCCTTTTGATCAGGATTCTGCCACAGAATCTCTAATCAAGATGTTCAGGAATAATTGATCTCAACCCACCTGGACCAAAGGAGAATGAAGAATACCAAGGATACAAGGTGATTATGAGCCCAAGAGACAGGAAGGGCCACAAAAACCAGAGACTACACATCCTGAGACCAGAAGAGCTAGATGGTGCCCGGCCACAATCGATGACTGCCCTGACAGGGAACACAACAGAGAACCCCTGAGGGGGCAGGAAAACAGTGGGATGCAGACCCCAAATTCTCATAAAAAGACCAGACTTAATGGTCTGACTGAGACTAGAAGGACCCCAGTGGTCATGGCCCCCAGGCCTTCTGTTGGCCTAGGACAGGAACCATTCCCAAAGCCAACTCTTCAGACAGAGACTGGACTGGACAATGGGGTTGAGAGGGATGCTGGTGAGGAGTGAGCTTCTTGGATCAGGTGGACACTTGAGACTGTGTTGGCATTTCCTCCCTGGAGGGGAGATAAAAGGGTAGAGGGGGTTAGAAGCTGATGAAATGGACATGAAAAGAGAATGTGGAGGGAGGGAGCGGGCTGTCTCATTAAGGGGAGAGGAATTGGGAGTACGCAGCAAGGTGTATGTAAGTTTTTGTGTGAGAGACTGACTTGATTTGTAAACTTTCACTTAAAGCACAGAAATTAAAAAAAAAGATGTTCAGTAATGATAGCTGGGCATCATCCATTTCTACTGGTCTCATGGTAAAGGAGGCAGTTGTTCGTGCAGGCAATTAGCCATACATCTACATCCTCCTCCTATTCCTTCCTCGTTGCTACAGGCAAATAAAGAACAAGTGTCGTGCCTTGGATGGCCACTTGCAAGCTTTTAAGAATCCAGGCACTATGCAATGAACTAGGAACTACAACAGAAGCACTGAACACATAATTAGGCCAATTAAATGGGATGTTTTATGAAACCATGGCCCTAAATCTCCAAACCAGGGAACCAAATCTCCTGAGGTGTTTGGTTGTACCTAAGCAGCCTTTTCAGCTATTTTTTTTTTTTTTTTTGGTCATTGTAAATATATCACACAACTTTCTACAGGTGTGTATAACTTAATGACAGCAATTGCAATAAGAGACTGTGCAACCTTACCCTTAATCAATGTGAATTTTCCATCACCATTAACACCCCTTCCACCTCCTTCCTGCCCCAGTAACCACTAATAAACTTCGACCTCTACACTTCTTTTTATGTAACTGTGAGGTCATACAATATTTGTCCCCCTGTGACTCACTGATTTCACAGTGTAATATCTTCAAGCTCCATTCATACCGCAGCATGTAACTTCATTTCTCCTGTTGGCTGAGTGATGTTCCATTGTGCGTCTGCACCACATTCTGTTTATCCATCTGCCTGCTGAAGGGCATTTAGGCTGCTTCCAGCCTTTGGCTACTGTGACTAGTGCTGCAGTGAACACTGCTGTGCACGTCTGCTTCAGTCTCTGCTTTCAAGTCTTTTGGGTCATGTACCCAGGAGTGGAATTGCTGGGTCAGATGGTAGTTCTATTTTTAGTTTTCTGAGGAACCACCACACTGTTTTTCACAATGGCTGTACCATTTTGCATTCCCACCACCATGGATAAGGGTTCCAATTTCCCCACATCCTCACCAAAATATTATTTTTCTGAGTTTTTTTTTTAAATCTTAGCTACCTCAATGGAGTGAAATGGTATCTCGCTGTGGTTTGGATTTCCATTTCTCTGATGGCTAATGATGAGGAATGGCTTTTCATGTATTTGATGTACAGTTTCTGATATTCTCCTATCTTGGTAAAGTCTTTATTTTATTGTGTTTTATGTGAAAGTTTACAGCACAAGTTAGTTTTCCATTCAAAAATTTATACACAAATTCTTTTGTGACATTGACTGCAATCCCTGCAATGTGTCAGTACTCTCCCCCTTTCCCTTTCCACCTGGGTTCCCTGTGTCTATTCATCCTGTTTTCTGTCCCTTGCTGCCTTCTCGTTGCTTTTGAACAGGTGTTGCCTATTTGGTCTTGTATACTTGACTGAGTTAAGAAGCACGTTCCTCACGTGTTACTCTTTGTTTCACAGGCCTGTCGAATCTTTGGCTGAAAGGTGGCTTCCGTTCTGAGTTAGCTAGTTGTCCAGGGTCCATAGTCTCAGGGGTTTCTCCAGTCTCTGTCAGACCAGTAAGTCTGGTCTTTTTTGTGAATTTGAATTTTGTTCTACATTTTTCTCCCACTCTGTCTAGGACCCTCTATTGTGACCCCTGTCAGAGCTGTCGGGGTGGTAACCGGGCACCATCTAGTTCTGGGCTCAGGCTGGTGGAGGATGTGGTTCACATGGTCCATTAGCCCTCTGGACGAATATTTCCCTTGTGTCTCTGGTCTTCTTCATTCTCCTTTGCTCCAAATGTGATGGGACCAATAGATGCATCTCAGATAGCCACTAAAGTCTTTTGATGAGCAGAAGTTTTTAATTTTTACGAGGTCCCATTTATTTATTGTGTTTTCTTGCTGTTTGTGCTTTTGTTATTATGTTAGATAATTCAGTTAAAAGGTAGACCCAAATGCATTGCCCCTGCAGTTTCTTCTAAGAATTTTATGGTTTTAGTTTGCACATTTAGGTCCTTAATCCATTTTGAATTTGTTTTTTAAAAATCTACAAAAAACTTCCCTAAATTTTGATTGGGTTTCCTAAACTAAAATAAACAAATGTTTTAATGAAACTATAAGTAAAACGTTTGTTTTTTTCCCCAAAATTATTATAGATACCTTGGTATCCGAACAATTGATAAAGGGAAGTTTCTCTTCATAAAAGTATTCCAGTAAATAAAAAAGAAATGGTAGACTTTATTTCCCTCCTGATGAGAGTACACACTATCAACTATTAAAGTATTCTTGCCAAAAACCTCAACCTGAATCTGATCACCAATTTACAGGGATAGGGAAACTTTTAAAATACATCATGCAGTCAGCAAAGCCTGTGGGAAGCTCTACAGGAAAAAACTCGGTTTATTCAGCAGATACACAGCAAGGGAGATGGGGGAGGCGGAGCTAGAGGTGGAGGAGGGAGAAGGGGAGGGAGGGAGAAGGGGTCAGAAGAGAGTGAGCAGGTGGGAGAAGAAAGGAAGGGGGAGGGATAAAAGGGAAAGTGGGAGGAAGGGAGGTAGAAAAAGAAGGGAATCTGCCTGTCTTTAGATTAAAAAGTATAAGAGATTTACCTGTCAATTTCAACATATAGACCTTATTTTCATCCTAATTCAAACAATTTAAAGTCAACTGGGAGGAATCTGAACACTGGAATTTGATGATATTAAGAAATTATTGCTAATTTTTAAAGTCACGATAATGGTATTATGACTGTATTTAGAAAAAGAGTAGTTATTTTTTAAAAAGATAACCCATTGCAGTTGAGTTGATTCCGACTCACAGCGACTGTATAGGACAGAGTAGAACCACCCCATAGGGTTTCCAAGGAGCAGCTGGTAGATTCGAACTGTGGACCTTTTGGTTAGCAGATGAGCTCTTAACCACTGTGCCGTCACGGCTCAAGATACCTACTGAATATTTATGGATGAAGTGGTATCTGGAATTTGCTATAAAATAACAGGGGCAGAAGGAGCATGATGAGGTACAGAGGTACATGTTAGAAAATTTTCATACTAAAACATTAAAAAATAAAAACTTTTTAGAAGTGAAAATAAAAATTATTATGAGATTGCTCTTCTCAAGTAAAATCTGAGTTCCTGTTACCTGCGTTCACATGGAGAGGGATGTTTTCTATGATCACGTGTGGCAGAGTGATGACAGTGCTTATGACAGGGGTGTCTCCCATGGCTGAAGTTCTACGGAGAAAAGGTCACCTTTCAAACTCACATTTTACGTAAGGAGTGAATAAATACAAACCAAACAGGAACACGTATATCCGCCAAATAGTTTCAAAAGAAGGAGAAGTAGTTATCCATTTCCCAAACCTTTATTAAGGGATAAAGTAGTTTTGTGAAGCAAGAGTTTTTAGAATCCCACTTTTGTTTTACCCCAGTGTTGCTGTTTGTCAGCAGTGGGTGATTTACGAACTAAGGAGCCGTGCTAGACTGTCAACCAACTGTCACGGAGCATGCCATTTTAATACAGCGTTCTGGCAGCAAGACTTCCTCAGTGCAGGAAGTGCTGTGGGGACTTACACTGTGACGCAGACTCCTTAATGCACTGAGGACGTGCACAGACAGGCAGCAGGCTTCAGACTCTGAAGAGTGCTGTTGCCACTAAAACTCTAAGTACACAGCAGAAACTGAGGAACTAAAAACACTTCACTGTCAATATGCAGTGGTGTCTCAATGGTGACTGATCGAGTAACATTAGGAAACTCACATACGTCCTCTTTACTCCAGGGAGAGTGGGAAGCAGAGGGTGGCCGGCCCTGCATCTGTGGGGGATCAGCTGAACTAGTGAGAACTCTCACAGACCCAGAGCAGCAGGTGAAGACATCGAAGCCTCCAACATTAATAAATCAATGTGTGTCTTTAGGGTTTTAAGGTTGCATGATGCAGTCATTAAGCAGTTCCTTCAAAATGCTGTTTTACTCTGATATAAACGTATAAATTAAACTAAAAAGTAAATACAGAATTAAACCCAGACCCAGTGCCGTCGAGTCGATTCCAACTCATAGCGACTCTATGGAAAATACAGAATTACACACGGAAAACTCAGAAGTGGGGAAAAGAAACGTAATTAAGTTTTTTCTTAATATAATTACACTATTTTTCTTTCATATTTTCAAATAAAATTATACTCCCTGTTTTAAAATTTATTATGAAATTACGAAGACATACAAAAAGAGTAACACAACAGATGCCACCCGTCTGCCTCCTAGCCTGAGAAGGGAACTCCACAAGCACAGCTGAACTTCCCCGTGTACCCCTTCCTGCCTGCACCACCCACCCTCCTCTCCAGAGGTAACCATGAGCCGCAACTATCCCCTACTATTCCCATGGATTTTGCCACTTTTCTGAATTAGATGCATAGCCCTAACCAACTTATAGTATTTTTTGTGTGTTCTCTAATTTTATATACATAGAATCTGTTCATATTCTCATCTGCACCTTGCTCTGTTCACTTGGCATTAAAGTGCCGATAGGTGTAGCTCTGGTCATTTTCATTGATACACAGTATCCCATTGTCTGAATGTGTCATATTCATTCTATCAATGGAGAGTTTCCAATTTTTTAACATTACAGTTGGTGCTGCTATGAACATCCTTATAAATATTTCCTTTGTGTACATGTCCGTGATCTTTTTCTAGGACTGTAGGATACAGGTATCTTCAATTTACCTGGGCTGCTGCATAGAGTTCAGAATCAACTGTTCTAACTTTGGCATTGTTAAATCTTTCTATTTTTTGAAACCAGTGGGAATAGACCTGAATCTCAGCATGGCTTTAAAATCTGTCATTCCCAATCACTAGTAAGCTATCTGGTCTCCTTTGGTAATTTAAGTTACCCACTCAAGTATCTTACTCAACTTTCTGTTAGGTGATCTGTCTTATAATTGTAGAAGTTCCTGATATGAACACTAATCCTTTGTCAGTTATATATGTATGTTATGAATATCTTTTCCCAGGTTTTTTTTTTTTAAAGCCATTTCTATGGTGTTTTTAAATGAAATCAAATATTTAATTTTAAGAAATCTATTTCAAAAATTTTAGCGGCTGGATGGATTGATGCAATGGTTGCAACAATGGGTTCAAACACAGCAACGATTGTGAGGATGATGCAGGACTGGAGAACGATGTTTCGTTCCATTATACGTAAGGTTGCTGAGTCAGAGCTAACTCAATGGCACCTAACAATCACAGACGACTGGAACTTTTTTTCTTGTTGCTTAATGAAATTCTTCCCCACTCCAAAGTTATAAAGTAATTCAGTTATATTTTCTATTAAAGTTCCAGTTTTGCTTGTTAACAATTAGCCTTTGTCACATCTTTAATCTTTAAGATATGTGGAATTACTCTTCATATACAGCGTACAAACTAGGGATCGGTTTACCAATTGTTCAGAAGCAATTCCAAAACAGTTCATCTTTTTCCAACTGATCCACCATGCTACTGCTGTAAGATACTGTCTCTATGGATGTGTAGATCCCTGAATCCGTTTCTAGACTCTCTTCTGTTCCACTGGCTTATTCAAACACTCCCACGGCAGCACCATCATGTCTGACTACCACAGCTCCACACTCAGTCCTGGAATCTGGAAGGATGAATACCCTTGCCTAGTTCTTCTGCAAGTGTTCTTTTGGCCTTTCCAAATACATTTTAGAATTAGAGCACCAAGTTCCACAAAAGAAAACAAGATAAAATAGAACAAAAAAACTGCTGCCATTTGGACGGAAACTGCATTGAATCTACAGATCAATTTGTGTATGTCTTCCATTTATCTAGGTATTCCTTGAAGGTTCTGAAGTTTAATAATTTTCTCTATAAACTTACTGTACTCCTCTCTTAGATACGTTCCTAGACATCTTATATTTTGTTGCTATGTACATGGTATCTACACTAAAAGTACCAGACATCTTATATTTTGTTACTCTGTACATGGTATCTGCACTAAAAGTACACTGTCCAGGGGTTTATTACTCATATACAGAAATGCAACTGATTTTTATATACTTGATGTCAGATCCTGCAACTTTGGTGAACTCTAGATTAATTCTAATAATTTGTTGATTTCCTTTGGTCTTCTAAATAGACAATCCTACTGATTGAACCTAAGGACATTTTTCTCTCTACTAACGTAGAAACTTATTCTTCAGATTTAGTTTTGCTAAAATTTCCTCAGCTTATAGGTCACAAATGTGAAAAACACAAATAAAAGTTTAATCGTCATTTTTAGTTTTTGTGTTTTAGACATATGGTTCACATATCCACTGGGCAGAATAGTGACTTCTGGTCTGCTCTCCAGAATGACAGAAGCTCTATTTAATGACAATGGCGAACACTGAAAGTACTAGAATAGCAAAGACATTAAAGAAAAGGTAGGACTGACATCACATTTACCTCTTCCAGGAGATAATATAACGCCCGGTTGCAACTCCACCTTCAACATTTCCAACAGATGGGCACCGAAGACAGAAGCATTCGCTAGCACTCTCTCCAGTCTGCAAGACAACTACAAGAAAGAATCTTTATCACCTTCATGCAATGGTTTCATCTTGGAAAGGAGAGTTTCGCATCCAGACAATGTCAGAAAAACAGACACCTTATCATTTATGCGTATATTATTTCTAGAGACTTGGAAACTAAAGCTCGAGGCAGGTAAGTGAGGCCACAAAACTGGTATGTGCTTGAGGGGATGAACCAGCTTCTCTCAGTTCTCTGGTCAGTTTTTTCTAACATATCAATATTTCATTATTATTTAAAAAAAAAAAAAACTAAACCAAAAAAACAGGTGAGTCATCTATATGTCTACAGCAAGTTCCTACTGAAAAGAATGAATAGAAGAAGTCTGAAGACAAAATAATACCATATGCTGATTATTTTTCTTTCTCCAAGTGAAAACATTTCAGGGTAGAAAAAAAGAACAAAAACTTTGGTTATCCCTTCAGGTTGCACAGGTACGTTCTCTAAATAAACGTATTTTATTACTGATGTCCCTCAATTACAAAGATAACACATATTGCCTCGTTACTGCCTAAGGTGGCTTCTTGCACAAGGATGCCTTCCTCTTGCCAGCTTTACAGTAAATTCCCTCATGACGGGATAACTGCTCGTCTAAACCAAGCCTTCCCTCCCTCCCCTTCGGCACTGCACGACCTGCGATGCCACTTCTTTAAATACAAGGGAGCAGCTGTGCCCATCTAGTGCCAACCCCAGCAAAGCCTCCAAGCATCTGGCAGTTGTTTTCCAGTGAAGAAGTCTGTGACAGATTAACAAAGGTCTGTTACCAGCAGGGAAAGGGAAAAAAGTAGGTCAATTATTACTTTAATTAATTACTTTTAAGTAGCTGGAAGGACTACAAAATGACAGTGTAGTCCAATAGGTGAAACTCACTTGAAGGAAAAAAAAATTATCAATTTAAAGCACTTGAGACAGCTTTTTAAAAAACCTGAACCATGCATATTAAAACTACCCAAAGTTCTCTCTACTTCTGGGAAGCTGACCAAAATGACCATGTTAATGAACAATTAATGTTAGGGTCAAATTTATGATACAAAAAAAATCTGTATTTCTTATTCTATAGTGCATTGTACTCCTGGAGATTCAAATCAGAGCACATTCATTAATAAACATTTATTAATGAGCTATTATGGTGCTGGCAGGTCCCTAGGTGAGGCAAACGGTTTGCACTCAACTGCTAACCTAAAGGTTGGTGGTTCAAACCCCCCCAGCAGCACCATGGAAGAAAAGGCCTGGCAATCTGCTCGCATTAAGATTAAAACCCAAAAACCAAACCCACTGCTGTTAGGTCGATTCCGACTCAGAGCGACCCTGTAGGACAGAGTAGAACTGCCCCATAGAGTTTCCAAGGAGCACCTGGTGGATTTGAACTGCTGACCTCTTGGTTAGCAGCCATAGCACTTAACCACTATGCCACCAGGGTTTCCTCCATTAAGATTACAGCCAAGAAAACCCTACAGAGCAGTTGTGCTCTGTAACATGGAGTCGCCATGAGTCAGGGCTGACTCCACAGTACTTAAAAACAAATGCAACGACATGATGTTGGCAATACAGAGATAAGTGACAGCTCTGGCTTTAAGGAGCAAATGGTCTTGTAGGGGAGCCAAATCTATAAATAATTACAGTATGATGGGACAGGTGTTACGGAAGAAAAAAGTATGTAAAAAAATACCACGGGAACAAGGAAGGAAGAGTGCTTAGCCCTGCTTGGCAGGATCAACACATCAAAGCTTATGTGAACCCTAAAGAGCAAGCAAGAGTTCTAAAATGAGGAGGGAGAGGATCTCAGACAAAAGCAGACGGGAGCAGTGCTCGGTGAATGCAAGAAGTTCAGCAAGGCCAAAGGCTGCGAACAAGCACAGGGAAGCAGAAAGACTGGTGAAGAGGAGACTGGAAGGCAAGCTGGAGTCTGACCGGGAAAGTCAGCTATGTCATGATGTTTTATTTTGTCCCTTTAATCATTATATAGTGTCCTTCCTTATCCTTTATGATGGATTTAACTTTAAAGTCTATTTTGTCAGAAATTAATATTGCCACTCCTGCTCTTTTTTGGTTGTTGTTTGCTTGATATTTTTTTTTTTCCATCCTTTGAGTTTTAGTTTGTGTCTCTAAGTCTAAGGTGTGTCTCCTGTAGGCAGCATATACACGGATCGTGTTTTTTAATCCATTCTGCCACTATCTCTTTATTGGTACATTTACTCCATTTACATTCAGCATAATCATGGATAGGTATGAATTTAGTGTTATCATTTTGATGTCTTTTTTTGTGTGTTGTTAACAGCTTCTTTCTTCCACTTGTTTTTATGTGCTGAGTAGATTATCTTTATATATTGACCTCTCCTCATATTTGTTGTTGTTGATTTTGTTTCTGCTGAGTCTCTATTTTTTTCCTTGTATTTTATTTTGATGTGTAGAACAGTTTGCCTCCTTTGTGGTTACCTTATTATTTTATTTACCCCTATTTTTCTAAATTTAAACCTAACTTTTATTTCTTTGTATTGCCTTATCTTCCTCTCCATATGGAAGAGGTATGACATTTCTTAGTCCCTCTTTATCGTTTTAATGTTGTCTTCTTTTACAGAATAACATCGCTGTTACCCTGTTTTGGGCTTTTTTTTTTTTTTTAATAAACTTGCTTTGTTTTTTTTATTTCCCTGTCTGGGTTGACTTCTGTTTGCTCTGCCCAGTGTTCTAGTCTTGGGTTGATACCTGATATTATTGATTTTCTAACCAAAGAACTCCCTTTAGTATTTCTTGTAGTTTTGGTTTGGATTTTACGAATTCTCTCAATTTCTGTTTATCTGGAAATGTCCTAATTTCACCTTCATATTTAAGGGACAGTTTTGATAGAGACATGATTCTTGGCTGGCAATTTTTTTCCTTTAATTTTTTATATAAGTCACCCTATTGCCTTCTTGCCTGCATAGTTTTTGCTGAGTAGTATGCCCTTATTCTTATTGACTCTCCTTTGTAGGTGACTTTTCGTTTATCCCTCGCTGCTCTTAAAATTCTCTCTTTATATCTTTGGTTTTGGCAAGTTTCATTATAACATGTCTTGGTGACTTTAAAATTTACCTCATGTGAAGTTCTATGAGCATCTTGGATAGATATCTTCTCATCTTGCACTGTATCAGGGAAGTTTTCAGCCAACAAATTTTCAACAATTCTATCTGTATTTTCTGTTATCCCTCCCTGTTATGGTACTCCAATCACTTGTAGGTTATTTCTCTTGATACAGTCCCACATGATTCTGAACTTTTCTTCATTTTTTAAAATTCTTTTATCTGATTTTTCTTCAAATATATTAGTGCCAAGTGCTTTATCTTCCAGTTCAGAAATTCTGGCTTCTACTTGCTCAATTCTGCTCCTCCGACTTTCTATTGAGTTGTCTACTTCTGTAATTTTATTGTTAATCTTCTGAATTTCTGATTGCTGCCTGTCTATGGATTTTTCCAGCTTATTAAATTTTTCATTATGTTCCTGAATAATCTTTCTAATTTCTTCAATTGCTTTATCTGTGTGTTCCTTGGCTTGTTCCACGTACTGCCTCATTTCCTTCCGGATATCTTGAAGGTTTCTGTATATTAAACTTCTGCATTCTGCCTCTGGCAATTCCAGGAATGCACTTTCATCTAGAAGATCCCTTGATTCTTTGAGAGCCTGTTGAGGTGATCGTGGTCTGTTTCTTTATGTGACTTGATATTGACTGTTGTCTCTGAGTCATCTATAAGTTATTGTACTAGTTTATGCTTGCTTACTGTGTCGTAGCTTCTTGGTTTTTGCTTTGTTTTGATATACCCAAATGGGTTCCTTGAGTGAGCTAGCCTGATTATTTTCACCTTTGGAGCTCTGACGTCCTGTCTCCAGATGGCTAGAGCTGTTATCAGGTATATCTATTAGTCCATTCAGTTTTCTTGTATGAATTCAGCTCAGGTGCCCAGGTAGCTGATCATCAAGTGTGCAGTTCAGGCTCTGTCCTATAGTCTTAGAGGGGCAGAGGTGATTGGTGTAGGTACCAGCATCTGGTTGCAGCAGGGAGTCACACTCTGAAGAAGGCAGGGGGCTGAGAGTCATCCCCCATGTGTCTCTGAGGAAAGCGTGTCCCTGTTCTCTAGAGTGTACAGGTGGGTGGGCTCTGCAGAGGGACCAGAGGCACCCAATGTTTTTGTTTGTAAGGACTGGGAGGTACCAGTTACCCTTGGACCCCTCTCACAGGTGGCTGGGTGACCTGAGTGGAGCTACCAGTCCTTAGGCCCCTGATGTGGGTAGGTGAGGACCCTGTTTAGTAGGCAAAGCAATGTCAAACATCAAACACCCACCTCTCCGCCACACAGCTTAAATGGTTGGAGTCTGCCAACAAGTGCCTATTCTCCCGAAATAGGCCCACAAAGGTCCATGCAGAGGGGAAAGGTACTCAATGTCCATGGACTGTTTATGCCTGGACAGAAGCCGCTTCTGTCCTGAGCTCCCTCGGTTAGTGGAGCTGACAAATAATTGCAAATTTACTCCTTCTCCAAGGCCTGGAGAATGGCTCTAGGTGCTCAACCGGGCCTGTCTCAGGTCCAGGGGAATGAACAGCCCCTGAAGCGAGAGCACCATTCTTCTCTGGTTCCGGAGGTGTGAGTAGGCTGTGTGGCTAGCTGCTTCTCCCTGAGGAAACTGCGGCTGAATGCTAATACCAGCCCACCGCCGCTGCTCTGGGAATGGTGCCTGAGGGCTCCCCACGATTCAGGTCCGGTAACTCCTCTCCGCTTCTAAACCGCCTCTTCCTCCCCCTACCCTTCAGTTCATTTTCTCAGCTTGCCTTTGATGTTCAGGGGTCCTAGCTTGTCATAAATATACTCGTTTCACTTGTTTTTTCGGGTTTTTGTTATAAAGAGGGCTCGCCAGAAGCATCTGTCTATTCTGCCATCTTGGCTCCACCTCTCGCCATGATTTTTTTTAAGGAATGAAAAGTTCTGATGAATTTTTTTGAGGTCAAACTCTAGCAGCAATATGACTGGTAAGGAAACCAGTTAAGACGACTTTATAGGCCAGGTGAGAAGTGATGAGGACAGCAGAGAGTACCACGATAAGCTGGATCCAAGAGATGTTTAGCAAGCAGAACTGGTGTCAGGCTGAGTGCAGGTCTGAAGAAGCAGTTTAGTTTTTCTCTGCATTTCTAGCTTAGAGTAAGTAGGTTTACAGTGACTCCTCTAACTGGATGAGGAAATGCAGACAGTCTAAAGTTACGGGGTTCCCAGGTGGTACAAATGGTTACCATACTGGGCTGCTAACTGAAAGGTCGGAGGTTGGAGTCCACCCAGAGGTGCCTACTTCTGAAAAATCAGCCACTGAAAACCCTACGGGGTACAGTTCTACTCTTGACACACATGGGGTCACCATGAGTCGGAGTCAACTCAACAGCAATTGGTGCTAAGGTTATGAGGCAGCTGAAAACAGATGGAGGATGGAAAGGGGGACCAAAGACAGGACCTAGAAAACGGCCAATACTTAAAGGGCGGAAGAAGGAATCAGCAAACAATGGACAGATAACCAGCTTTGAGTGAGCACCTGTTAAAAGATGAGCATTGGGCTAAGATATCTCACACACATTATTTCACGTATACTACCTACTTTTTATCTACTTTAACTGAGAAGTGATGAAACAAGATGAACCATCCTGAGGAGCATGAGATGGAACAAACTGAGAAGTAAATTCCATCCAGTCTGACTCTAAACTTCATGATTGTTCCAAATTAGCACAGTGAAAACACGAGGAAGTAGAGGACAGAGGAAAGCAGAAGGAGAGGCACTGATGTCCAAACACACAAGAGAAGGTCAAGCTTGTAGAGTGAGAACCACCGAAACTTATGAAGGCATTCTGAAACCATGTTTTTTGTTATTATTATACAGGATGTGAAACGTTTCTAGCATTTAAATATTAGAGAAGAGGCCCTGGGTGGTGAAGCACTTGATGACTAGCTGAAAAGTTGGTACTTCAGACCTACCCAGAGGTGCCTCAGGAAAAAGGATTGGCAATACCCTTCCAAAAGGTTACAGGTATGAAAACCCTATGGAGGAGTTCTGCCCTGCAACACATGGGGTCCCTGTAAGTCAGGGTCGATTTGAGCATGCTTCATTTTTATCTACTGATCTTACTCAAAGATTTGATGCCAAGATCTTATGGGAGAACCCAACTACACTACTATTCCAATGGAAAATGATAACCTGAAATGCACAGAAGTGAAGCCCAGAAGCTGCCTCATCTTTTGGTGTTTTCTTGGGAGCCTAGGTTGATGCTTTTTGGAAAAGCACTTGATAAATATTTATTATTTATCAACAGACATTGAAACTTATTCTTAGAGCAGATGAAAATTCTAAATATATTTGCTTTTGTGAGAGCAAGTCTCAAGTTCTCTCACTTAGCAAAGAGTGAACTCTGCCTTACACTGCAGACTTAGACCAACACACACCCTCTCCTGCTAATTCAGCGGCAATGTCCCAGTTCTCACCTCTGTCCACCTGGGACTCTAGCTGATCCACTGGGGTCACAGACGGAGCAAGCTGCAGCTCACTGGACACAACAGTGAGGGCCCACGGAGAGGCACTTAAAATGTCTGCCATCAACAGAAAGGGGATGTCAGCACAGACCCGTTCTAGGTGCTCAAACTGTCACAGAGAGAGACAAAAAGTCTGTCAGGACCTGCATTCAGTCCATTTCATTTTTCTGTGTGTGTCAATTTCTATAACCTAAATGATTTCCAGTATTCTTCTTAGGGACATACCTTTGTAGAAACAAATTTAACTGCAACATCAAATGGAAAGACAGTTTCTATTGTTACAGTTTCATCCTGTAAGGAAAATTTAAGAGTACATTCAATGTCTTTTCTAAATTTTAATAGTAAACAAAGTTTTAAAAATATAAGGCATACAACATTTATTGATTATTACTAATTCATAAATAATCCCAATTTAGATGGTAGGGTCTTTACCTTAGATAATATTTGTAAAAATCTACATAGAGAGCTCTAACTACTATTTCTAAGAAATTACCTTGCATTATTAAAACAGTTCACACTACAAAGTCCTTCTTATACATTATTTATCTCAGGATCTAGGGAGCACGCAAGGCAGGCATTACCACCATTTTCCCAAAGGTTAAGAAAGATCAAGTGACTTGCCTTGTTACTATGTAACTAGTGCCTTATACAGGCTAATACATTTAAAGGTAGTAACAATCCACTGGGATAGTTTCCATTACCCGTTTTATAGATAAGGTTAGTATTTTCAGCTGGGTCAGAGTCAGTAAGTCGCAGACCAAGGTCCCAGAGTTCATAAGGAGATTTAAACCCGGGTCTCCATCACTCCAAAGCTGATTTCCTGTGTATACCATTCCACTTTCCTTAACACTGTGTACATCTCTTCTCTCTCCTGTACAAAAGAGTTCCTATCTACAGCTCTAATATTAAAAACATTACAGTACCCTGCAACCTATGCAGACTCAAATACCGTGAAGAAGCACGCCACACTCCCCAGTAAAAGACTCTAATAGCGGACATTACACTGAACTTCTGGGATGCTAACATTTCTTCCCCATATGTTAGAGCTGGTTTTTCCTCTCTTAGGTAAGACAGTTTTTCTTTTTTTTCTATACTCATCATTTCTATAGCAGCTTTTCTCAGCTGGGGTTTCTCGAGAGAAGTAAGCCCTAGTGTCCGATGGGACCCTATTGTGTGGAATGACTTCTCTCCAATGCAACCAGCATGTGCTATCCCTGAAGGAACTGGAGGAAAGAAAAAGGCACTCATATCATTGTCTGCGTTCTGTGGCTGAAATGAAGAACCAGGTTGAGAAAGGCTGCTAGAGTGCTCCCTAGCTGTCCTTCTTTGGCCTGGATGAGTAGCCTTTGTCCTGCCAAAAAAATGCCTTCCGAATAACACTACAGCCTGTAAGACAGTCTATGAGAAAAATGCTTCTTCATAAAGTCAGTTTGAAGGATGACCACTCTGGCCATTTGGGAAGATTCTTCATACACATCAGCAATTTAAATGTTCTGCTAAGCTCTACAGTAACAGTGCTTGTTCAACATCTTTTAATCCAGTTTTTTACCAAACATATATGACCAATTATTTCCTTTCTGTGTAACATCTATTTCTATCCCTCAGACCTAGTTCCCTCAAAAATGCATCTTGGGAATGAGCTGACTGATGTTGTTGTTGTTGTTAGGTGCCGTCGAGTCGGTTCCAACTCATAGCGACCCTATGCATAACAGAACAAAACACTGCCCGGTCCTGCGCCATCCTTAAAATCGTTGCTATGCTTGAGCTCATTGTTGCAGCCACTGTGTCAATCCACCTCGTTGAGGGTCTTCCTCTTTTCCGCTGACCCTGTATTCTGCCAAGCATGACGTCCTTCTCCAGGGACTAATCCCTCCTGACAACATGTCCAAATTATGTAAGACGCAGTCTCGCCATCCTTGCCGCTAAGGAGCATTCTGGCTGCACTTCATCTAAGACAGATTTGTTCATTCTTTTGGCAGTCCATGGTATATTCAATATTCTTCTCCAACACCACAATTCAAAGGTGTCAACTCTTCTTCGGTCTTCCTTATTCACTGTCCAGCTTTCACATGCATATGATGCAATTGAAAATACCATGACTTCGATCAGGGGCACCTTATTCTTCAGGGTGACATCTTTGCTCTTCAACACTTTGAAGAGGTCCTTTGCAGCAGATTTACCCAATGCAATGCGGCTTTTGATTTCTTGACTGCTGCTTCCATGGCTGTTGATTGTGGATCCAAGTAAAATGAAATCCTTGAACAACTTCAATCTTTTCTCCATTTATCATGATGTTGCTCATTGGTCCAGTTATGAGGATTTTTGTTTTCTTTCTGTTGAGGTGTAATCCATAGTGAAGGCTGTAGTCTTTGATCTTCATTAGTAAGTGCTCGAAGTCCTCTTCACTTTCAGCAAGCAATGTTGTACCATCTGCATAACGCAGGTTGTTAATGAGTCTTCCTCCAACCCTGATGCCCCATTCTTCTTCATATAGTCCAGCTTCTCGGGTTATTTGCTCAGCATACAGATTGAATAGGTACGATGAGCGGATACAACCCTGACGCATGGCTTTCCTGACTTTAAACCAATCAGTATCCCCTTGTTCTGTCTGAACAACTGCCTCTTGATCTATGTAAGGGTTCCTCATGAGCACAGTTAAGTGTTCTGGAATTCCCACTCTTCACATTGTTATCCATAGTTTGTTATGATCCACACAATCAAATGCCTTTGCGTAGTCAATAAAACACAGGTAAACGTCCTTCTGGTATTCTCTGTTTTCAGCCAGAATCCATCTGACATCAGCAGTGATATCCCTGGTTCCACGTCCCCTTCTGAAACCAGCCTGAATTCCTGGCAGTTCCTTGTCGATGTACTGCTGCAGCCGTTTTTGAATGATCTTCAGTAAAATTTTGCTTGCGTGTGATATTAATGATATTGTTCCATAATTTCCACATTTGGTTGGATCACCTTTCTTGGGAATAGGCATAAATATGGATCTGTTCCAGTCAGTTGACCAGGAAGCTGTCTTCCATATTTCTTGGCATAGACAAGTGAGCACTTCCAGCGCTGCATCTGTTTGCTGAAACATCTCAATTGATATTCCATCAATTTCTGGAGCCTTGTTTTTCGCCAATGCCTTCAGAGAAGCTTGGACTTCTTCCTTCAGTACCATCGGTTCCTGATCATATGCCACCTCTTGAAATGGTTGAATATCAACTAATTCTTTTTGGTACAATGACTTTGTGCATTCCTTCCATCTTCTTTTGATGCTTCCTGCGTTGTTTAATATTTTCCCCATGGAATCCTTCACTATTGCAACTCCAGGCTGGAATTTTTTCTTCAGTTCTTTCAGCTTGAAAAATGCTGAGCGTGTTCTTCCCTTTTGGTTTTCCATCTCCAGCTCTTTGCGCATGTCATTATAATACTTCACTTTGTCTTCCCACGACGGTCTTTGAAGTCTTCTGTTCAGTTCTTTTACTTCATCAATTCTTCCTTTTGCTTTAGCTGCTCTATGTTCAAAAGCAAGTTTTAGAGTTTCCTCTGACATTCATCTTGGTCTTTTCTTCCTTTCCTGTCTTTTCAGTGACCCCTTGCTTTCTTCATGGATGATGTCCTTCATGTCATTCCACAACTCGTCTGGTCTTTGGTCAGCAGCGTTCAATGTGTCAAATCTCTTCTTCAGATGGTCTCTAAATTTAAGTGCAATATACTCAAGGTCATATTTTGGCTCTCGTGGACTTTCTCTGATTTTCTTCAGCTTCAGCTTGAACTTGCATATTAGCAATTGATGGTCTGTTCCACAGTCGGCCCCCGGCCATGTTCTGACTGATTGTGTTGAGCTTTTCCATCATCTCTTTCTACAGATGTAGTCAATTTGATTTCTGTGTGTTCCATCTGGCAAGGTCCATTTGTGTATATTGTCGCTGTTCACGTTGGTGAAAGAAGGTATTTGCAATGAAGAAGTCGTTAGTCTTGCAAAATTCTATCATTTGATCTCCAGCATTGTTTCTATCACTAAGGCCACATTTTCCAACTACTGATCCTCCTTCTTTGTTTCCAACATTCGCATTCCAATTGCCAGTAATTATCAACGCATCTTGAGTGCATGTTTGATCAATTTCAGACTGCAGCAGTTCATAAAAATCTTCTATTTCTTCATCTTTGGCCCTAGTGGTTGGCGCATAAATTTGAATAATAGTCGTATTAACTGGTCTTCCTTGTAGGCGTATGGATATGTTCCTATCATTGACAGTGTTGTACTTCAGGATAGATCTTGAAACATTCTTTTTCATGATGAACGCAACACCATTCTTCTTCGAGTTGTCATTCCCAGCATAGTAGACTATATGACTGTCCGATTCAAAATGGCCAATACCAGTCCATTTCAGCTCACTAATGCCTAGAATATTGATGTTTATGCATTCCATTTCATTTTTGATGATTTCCAATTTTCCTAGATTCATACTTCGTACATTCCAGGTTCCGATTATTAATGGATGTTTGCAGCTATTTCTTCTCATTTTGAGTTGTGCCATATCTGCAAATGAAGGTTCCGAAAACTTTACTCCATCCACGTCATTAAGGTCGACTCTACTTTGAGAAGGCAGCTCTTCCCCAGTCATCTTTTGAGTGCCTTCCAACCTGGGGGCTCATCTTTCAGCACTATATCAGAGAATGTTCCGCTGCTATTCATAAGGTTTTCACTGGCAAATGCTTTTCAGAAGTAGACTGCCAGGTCCTTCTTCCTAGTCTGTCTTAGTCTGGAAGCTCAGCTGAAACCTGTCCTCCATGGGTGACCCTGCTGGTATCTGAATACCGGTGGCATAGCTTCCAGCATCACAGCCGCACGCAAGCCCCCATAGTATGACACATTGATACAAACATAAATACATCCTTCTGAAGTAAAAGCGGCCTGTACCTTAATAGTATCACTGAGGAGCCCTGAGGGGAAGAGAACATCGCTCAAAGACAGAGCGGCAGGCTGCTTCAGCTTTATTCCAGGGTGGTTACCAGGCAGCAAACCACTATCACAGGAAGGTACATCCCAAGTCTTTCACGAACCTCACTGTCGTGAGTAGAAATGATCCTCAAGGCTTAGAACTGTACAACTGCAAAGAACTTTACATTCTTATCTTATGGATGAAGAAACTGAGGCCAAAAGAAGTTCCCTGATTTGCCCAAATTCACAGGGCTGGGGGTAGTGCTGAGGTTAGCACCCTTATCTATTTCCTATTCACCATCTTAAAAAAAAAAAAAATGAAACCCGTTGTTGTCAAGTCAATTACAACTCAGAGTGACCCTACGGGACAGAGAACTGCCCCATAGGGTTTCCAAGGAGCAGCTGGTGGATTCAAACTGCTTATCTTTTGGTTAGCAACTGGGCTCTTAACCACTGCACCATCAGGACTCCATTCACCATCTAGGGCTCTTTTTATTATACCAGGCTAAATGAAATTTCTGACAGTATCAGACCTGCCTTCCTTCCTCCCACTTGGGAACACTCCTAACTCTCTTGGGATGGGTTGTCCCTCCCAATAACCTGTGAACAACCCAAGGCTAGGCTCTGAGGAGTACCCAAGCCTCAAAGCACCAAACCGCCAGACCTTCTTCTCTGCTGGAATGGGGACTGAATTCCTAAGAAGAGCCTGAGACAACACTGTACAGAACTAAGAAGATTTAAAATATACTAACTTTGCACTGAAAAAAGAGGGAACGAGCATTACATACAACATTATTAAATCTATATAAATATGTGCTTAAAAAATCCTATAAATAGAAAAGAGACCAATAAGAAGCAGAGTTAATGGCAGCTGCCTTTGAGTTGTTGAATTGTGCTGTACTAGCTTTCCTATTTTCACTCCCTTCTATGTGTGCTCACCAAAAAAAAAAAAATTTTAAAGCATCTTTTTCAATAATAAAAAGATATTTCAAAAAGGGAGACCTCCCTTCCTCCATAATCTTCTGCCAACTTACAGATTTCATCTAATGTGTGATTTCGTAAAGAAGTAGATTTAGAGTCTGAAGTATCTCACAGGTTTGCATGAGATCTCAAACCTGTTCATTCTATACACAACAAACCACGTCGGCTAATTTCACAGTCTAATGTTGGCGTAATGAATGCCAGGCTAAACAAATCTAAATATAAATGAGAAAAAAAGCAACAGATGTTTAATTAAAACTTATAACAAACTATAAGCACCTAAGCTGCTTATTTTACAAGTAAACTAAAATAACACAAAGTAAGGGAACGCTCTATACATGGAAGCTTTGTGATGTAGCTAAAAAATAAAAAAATACCTTGTGACACTTGCAAACAATCTCTTTTCCTTCAACAGTTGTATTGATCAGGTAAGAAACATAGACCAGAAACATTCTTGAACCCACCGTTCCACAGCGAACATACAACATTTTCTCCAGCTGTAACAAAATAAAAGTTCCAATATAACAACGATTTCCTCCTGAGATATGCTCTAGAATAATGTTCCCACATTTCACGAGTTTACTGCACCAACTGGTTAGATTCTTTCAACCCTTTTTTAGGCTGCTGTGCGTAACTAATCAAAGATCCCACCATGGAAAATACCCTGAGTATATTCCTGCCACCGCATAAGAATGGGTTATTATTATCCCATTTTTTTTTTCATCATTCTCAACTTCCCAAGATTTCTTTGTGTTTGATCTGGAAATAAAAGCTGACTGAGAGGTTATTTCACTGAGTTATGAACAACTGTTATTTTCTCAGGCAACTAATTCTTCATATTAGGATCATTTGTTCTTAAAATCTCTTTTGTAAAAATTGCTTAAAACATTTTTTACATTCTTATGTGTTAAATGTTCATTAATGAAGCCACTTTTTTTAGTCCCAGGACAGGAAGCTGTTTACAACACACATTTAAAACCACAGGCTGACAGAGTTCCTCTCCAGCCACCGCTGCCCGAGCTCACCTGTTCCCCTGGGTGCAGCTCTCCAACAGGAACATCCGTGAGTAAAGCGGGCTGAGACTCATCGCACAGCTCTGCTCCGTGAAGAGTCACGTGAGTTTTCTGAGTTAAATTGGCATCCTGTCCTGAAAAGGTTAACATTTGTGTTTTAAAATACAGAGGATTCAGACATTAGGATGACAATCAATACTTTATTTTAAACAAACGTCCTGTAATTTACACCTCTGTTGTTACATGTGAATTAACACTGATTAACCTTGAAGAACGCGCACCTGGTTTTAAGCCAGCAGTGAGCTTCACATCTCTGATTTGGATCTCTTCATGGGACTCAACAGTCACCACCAAGCAATACATTTCATTGGTCAGGGCGGGAGGTTCATGTCGCAGATGTACAGAAATGTTTGGAACTCTGGATATGATCCTTTGAAAAGAAACCTTGGCTAAGTAACTGATTTTTTAAGAAAACAAGGAAGTTATTTAAACACAGTATTTAAAGAACAAAGCAGATGACCTTCAACAATCTGCCTGGCAAGACAGACTTACATTGTGCTTGCCTGAATGACTATGCTGTCCCAGTGAGGCTCGTTGTCAGGTAGCTTAGGTCGCCTTTTGAAGGAACGGGATGCCTGTAATGCTTCCTGGGAGGAAGCAGCATCTCCTCCTCCTCCCTGCCAGTTTAAAACCACACATCTTCCCGTCTCATGGCCTAGAATCAGATCCACTGAAGTAATCTAGAAGAAAAAGGCCTGTCAGAAAGGCCATCTCATATTTGTCTGTCATCATCCCCTCTCAAAAAAATTACACCTTAGATTGCTAGCTGACAGGGTTAATCCAGAGAACCACACTGCAACAAGTCGAACACCTGCTTTCTGAGTCTTGTTCTGGTCACCCGCTACCTGTGACATTGGCTAAATGTACTCTGGGTTTCAACTTCTTCATCTCAAAAGCAGGGATAATAACCTTCCTAATCTAAGGGATTACAATCTACAGCAGAGAACACTGTTCTGATTTTAGCACCTGGCATTGTGCCTGACATAATGGATACTCAATTAGTGGTTGCTAATGAAATTTTTTTTTTTTGGTGGATGTTTTAATGACAATGTATTTTTACCCTAGTTCCTAATTCCCCACAAATATTCTTCCTGAAAACATTTAGAGTATTAGCAATGAAATGCTTTATTAATTAAAGAAATGTTTTCCTCAATTAGATTCCTTAACAAATAGATCCCACATAGGATTATTAATTATGATTTCTGTCTGGCAGGCTTGCTCAAGTACCACATAAAGAATAAAATACGCAATTAAGGATTTACACAAAAGGAATTAGCACAAAACTCCAGATTCTGGTTCATATTAAAATCAATAGATTCACAGAAGTTATTATTGGAATATTGGTATAACCACCTTGTATTTCTATCTTAGAAATAATCCAATGATAGTTTATAATAGCTAATCTTTTCCATTCAGGTCATAGAAAACAAGTTTACATGCTTTGTGCTAATCACTACTCTAAGCAATTTACAGTTAACTGATTTATTCTTCGCAGAACTTTATGAGGTAGGTACTATTACTCTCCCTATTTTACAGATAAATAAACTGGAACATGAAGAGGTTAAACGACTGCCTAGGGTCACAAGCTAGTAAGCTGAAAAATTGGAATTTAAACTCATGTATTTGGCTCCAGAATTTATACTCAATAAAAATATTTTCATCACATATTTCTGAAAGCCATTTTAATTATCTATATTAAATCAAACTTTAACAATATTTATCTTCATTTTTCTCTAAAAATTCAAAATGTAGCAATGTTTAAACATCAAAAAATAGATTTGTGGTTTGAATTGTTATAAAAAATATTTAATGTATATCATTCAAAATGCCATAATTGATTACGTACAGTCATTAAAAATGAGATTACTCTTATGTACTTACATGAAATGACTTCTAATATACACTACTCAGTGAAAAAAAGCCAGTTACAGAATATTATGTATAGTATACTCTCAATTCTTCTAATTGAAAAATTTCAAACCTATAAATATGTTCATTGAAAAATGTCTGGAATGGACGGCTTCTCTTCGGAATTCCAGCTGGATGATTTTATTTTTCGCTTAAACTTCTGTGTTATTTGAATCTTTTCTGACATAAACATACTACTTTTATAAATAGAAATATTTTTTAAACAAGTTGCATAACTAACCTCAATTTTCTTTCCCACGTCTTCAGTTTTTGCAACAAATTTAAACAAATATTTTCTTGTTTTACCAGGAACAAAGCACATTTTCTCCTGATTCAAATTTTCTAGAACTTCACCTGCTTTGGATGCTTCTTCTATTACACAGAACTGGTTGTATTCCTTAAGAAAGAGTTTAGTGAGGGTTACAGTTTATAAATTGTCAATGTCAGATCTTCTAACACTAAATACCAAGTGGTTTGGAGCTTGTTACTCCACTTAAATTTTCAGCAAAAAACGAAAGCATTGTGAAGGGTTACTGATAAAATGAAGTATTTGCACAGCAATTAAAAAAAACCATTTGCATCGAGTTGATTCCGACTCAGGGTGACCCTCTAGGACAGAGCAGAACTGTCCCACAGGGTTTCCTGGAACCCAGGTGGTAGATCCAACTGCCAGCCTTTTGGTCAGCAGCTGTAGCTCTCAGCCACCGCACCACCAGGACTCCAATTAGAAGTGCTCATCAACTCAGCTGGAAACCCTGGCGGCGTAGGGCTTAAGTGCTACGGCTGCTAACCAGAGTCAGTAGTTCGAATCTGCCAGGCACTCCTTGGAAACTCTATGGGGCAGTTCTACTCTGTCCTATAGGGTCGCTATGAGTCGGAATCGACTCGATGGCACTGGGTTTGGTTTTAGTTTTTTTAATCAACTCAGTGCTGTCATCAGACAAGGCGGCTTCTGAAAACGTGCTCAGAGGGGGAAACAAAGGTCTGCTCTTTGTTCCACTGGATCGTGCTATCACCCCCTTCTCTTGAAGCGCTCTTGTTCTACTCAGTGCCTGTGACTCTATAGTAGATCCTGTCCTGTTTCTCAGCCTCCTTGGCTACTTACTATTTTTCCATCAAAGGATCTTTTTCTTCTTCCTGTTCCCTTAATTTAGAGGTTTCAGCCCTCAGCCTTCTATTCTTTTCTCTTTGTGGTGGTCACTCACTGGAAAGTTTATCCATTTCCACATATTCAGCACCTCTGTGCTATCTCCCACATAAGAACTTTAATTTTGTCCTTTTCCTTAAGTATAAGCTGATCTCCACAATTGTTGGGAGGACATTTTCACCGTCACCTCAAACTTGACCGTGTCTACCTTCCAGAAGAGTGCACTCCTTACAAATGAATAAACGAAGGCAGCTTGCACGTACGAATCTACAGGATCACCATTCTCGCCCGTTCAGTGAACAGTGAGAGCTTTCCAAGAGTTATCTTCTATACCAGCAGATGAATTACTGTCATACAAAATTCTCATACAGCTCAAATTTTAGAATCCCTCTAATTTTCATTTCCATTCCATGCTGATAAAACCTAAGTACTCTCTATTTTTTACTTGCATATCAAATGATATATTCAGAATAAATACAATTTTTAAAATTAGCTGCTTTATATCCTTTTATCATTTTATTTTTTAATTATAAAAGTAGTATATGTTTGTTGGAAAAAAAAAAAGGATAGTAGGATATGAAGGGAAGAGTAAATGTAACGACCCTCTAATTCCAGACTTAGAGCATTTCATGGTGAGCAAAAAAATGACCTGTCTGCATGGAGCTTAGATCCTCGTAAGGAAAACAAGCCATCTACCAGACAATCAGACACAGGCGAGTACACAGCGGTGCTAAGTGCTACGCAGGGAGTCGGCCCTGGCCCTGGCCCTCCGAACGCTTACATTTTAATGGGATTACATTGCTGCTTATTTTCTCAGGTTCACCATCATGCTACAAACATTTTAACTCTTAATAAATGCTTGTTGGTTAAAGGCTCAACATACCTTCTGGAAACCAGAAGATGAGTATTTATTAAGTGAGCTTAAAATTCCAAGAGTTGGATATAACCCAGTTTTTTGGTACTTGACTATACCACACTTCAAAAATGTAACAATGCAGAAAATACCGTATGATCCCAATTCTGCAGGAAAAAAAATGTTGCTTATATACGCTTGCACGGGGTAGTGGTGGTTCAGTGGTGGAATTCTTGCCTGCCACGTGGGAGACCCGTGTTTAACTCCTGGTCAACACATCTCATGGACAGCCACCACTCGTCTGTCAGCGAAGGTTTGTCTGCATGTTGCCATGACGCTGAATGGTTCTCAGAGGAGCTTCCAGACAGATGGATTAGGAAGAAGGTCTGGCAATCTACTTCCAAAAATCAGCCAAGAAAATGCTACGCATCACCACAGGGTCTGTTCAGTAGTGCACGGGGTCACCCTGAGTCAGGGGACTTGACAGCAGCTTGTAACGACGATATATGCTCGCACAACAGATGTCTAGAGTGCTCAAGAGTTAGTGATGAGGGCCTCTTGGAGAGTGGAATTGGGAGATCACATGTTTACTTTTCACCTCATATCCACTTTAGTATCACACTTTTATAATCAAATGCTAATAAAAATGTTAAAATAGAATACAAAGCCAGTGATTTTTAAAATCAGAATATATTTATTCTGAATACATCCTATTTAAAATTCAAGTTATAAAAATATATACAGAGTTCTTAGATATCACAAGCATGGAATGAAAACAAAAATTAGAGTAGGAAAAGCACACATCTGAATTACTGGTATAGAAGTTCAGAAATATAAAGACATTTACATTTAAGTAGGCCTTACCAAAATTTATTTTCTACTATGAAACCATCAAGACCTAAATTCCCTACGTTCGTTCTACCTAGTTTATATACCCATGGTAAAAACACATTAAAAGGTACCATTACCTGATTATTAAAGCTGACACGGAGCTTGGAAAACCGAATGGGATGTGGACAATCAGCCTTCAGATAAACATCAAACTGAACAGGAACATCAACATGAAAGCTCGGGGCGTGAAACCTGGCTTTGCATTGTACTAGAAGTAAAACGAAAACGCCTGAGTTACTACCAGGTACTTCAGGTGCACGTACGTTATTCTCTTAGAAGTAAAACGAAAACGCCTGAGTTACTACCAGGTACTTCAGGTGCACGTACGTTATTCTCTTAGAAGTAAAACGAAAACACCTGAGTTACTACCAGGTACTTCAGGTGCACGTACGTTATTCTCTTAGAAGGAAAACGAAAACGCCTGAGTTACTACCAGGTACTTCAGGTGCACGTACGTTATTCTCTTAGAAGGAAAACGAAAACGCCTGAGTTACTACCAGGTACTTCAGGTGCACGTACGTTATTCTCTTAGAAGGAAAACGAAAACGCCTGAGTTACTACCAGGTACTTCAGGTGCACGTACGTTATTCTCTTAGAAGTAAAACGAAAACACCTGAGTTACTACCAGGTACTTCAGGTGCACGTACGTTATTCTCTTAGAAGGAAAACGAAAACACCTGAGTTACTACCAGGTACTTCAGGTGCACGTACGTTATTCTCTTAGAAGGAAAACGAAAACGCCTGAGTTACTACCAGGTACTTCAGGTGCATGTACGTTATTCTCTTAGAAGGAAAACGAAAACGCCTGAGTTACTACCAGGTACTTCAGATGCACATACGTTATTCTCTTAGAAGTAAAACGAAAACGCCTGAGTTACTACCAGGTACTTCAGATGCACCTACGTTATTCTCTTAGAAGTAAAACGAAAACGCCTGAGTTACTACCAGGTACTTCAGGTGCATGTACGTTATTCTCTTAGAAGGAAAACGAAAACGCCTGAGTTACTACCAGGTACTTCAGATGCACATACGTTATTCTCTTAGAAGTAAAACGAAAACGCCTGAGTTACTACCAGGTACTTCAGATGCACATACGTTATTCTCTTAGAAGTAAAACGAAAACGCCTGAGTTACTACCAGGTACTTCAGATGCACATACGTTATTCTCTTAGAAGTAAAACGAAAACGCCTGAGTTACTACCAGGTACTTCAGATGCACATACGTTATTCTCTTAGAAGTAAAACGAAAACGCCTGAGTTACTACCAGGTACTTCAGATGCACCTACGTTATTCTCTTAGAGGTAAAACAAAAATGCCTGAGTTACTACCAGGTACTTCAGATGCACATATGTTATTCTCTTAGAAGTAAAACGAAAACGCCTGAGTTACTACCAGGTACTTCAGGTGCATGTACGTTATTCTCTTAGAAGGAAAATGAAAACACCTGAGTTACTACCGGGTACTTCAGGTGCACATATGTTATTCTGTTAGAAGTAAAACGAAAACACCTGAGTTACTACCAGGTACTTCAGATGCACCTACGTTATTCTCTTAGTAGTAAAACGCAAACGCCTGAGTTACTACCAGGTACTTCAGATGCACATATGTTATTCTGTTAGAAGTAAAACGAAAACACCTGAGTTACTACCAGGTACTTCAGATGCACATATGTTATTCTCTTAGAAGTAAAACGAAAACACCTGAGTTACTACCAGGTACTTCAGATGCACATATGTTATTCTCTTAGAAGTAAAACGAAAACACCTGAGTTACTACCAGGTACTTCAGATGCACATATGTTATTCTCTTAGAAGTAAAACGAAAACACCTGAGTTACTACCAGGTACTTCAGATGCACCTACGTTATTCTCTTAGTAGTAAAACGCAAACGCCTGAGTTACTACCAGGTACTTCAGATGCACATATGTTATTCTGTTAGAAGTAAAACGAAAACACCTGAGTTACTACCAGGTGCTTCAGATGCACATATGTTATTCTCTTAGAAGTAAAACGAAAACACCTGAGTTACTACCAGGTACTTCAGATGCACATATGTTATTCTCTTAGAAGTAAAACGAAAACACCTGAGTTACTACCAGGTACTTCAGATGCACATATGTTATTCTCTTAGAAGTAAAACGAAAACACCTGAGTTACTACCAGGTACTTCAGATGCACATATGTTATTCTCTTAGAAGTAAAACGAAAACACCTGAGTTACTACCAGGTGCTTCAGATGCACATATGTTATTCTCTTAGAAGTAAAACGAAAACACCTGAGTTACTACCAGGTACTTCAGATGCACATATGTTATTCTCTTAGAAGTAAAACGAAAACACCTGAGTTACTACCAGGTACTTCAGATGCACATATGTTATTCTCTTAGAAGTAAAACGAAAACACCTGAGTTACTACCAGGTACTTCAGATGCACATATGTTATTCTCTTAGAAGTAAAACGAAAACACCTGAGTTACTACCAGGTACTTCAGATGCACCTACGTTATTCTCTTAGTAGTAAAACGCAAACGCCTGAGTTACTACCAGGTACTTCAGATGCACATATGTTATTCTCTTAGAAGTAAAACGAAAACACCTGAGTTACTACCAGGTACTTCAGATGCACATATGTTATTCTCTTAGAAGTAAAACGAAAACGCCTGAGTTACTACCAGGTACTTCAGATGCACATATGTTATTCTCTTAGAAGTAAAATGCAAACGCCTGAGTTACTACCAGGTACTTCAGATGCACCTACGTTATTCTCTTAGAAGTAAAATGCAAACGCCTGAGTTACTACCAGGTACTTCAGATGCACATATGTTATTCTCTTAGAAGTAAAACGAAAACACCTGAGTTACTACCAGGTACTTCAGATGCACATATGTTATTCTCTTAGAAGTAAAACGAAAACACCTGAGTTACTACCAGGTACTTCAGATGCACATATGTTATTCTCTTAGAAGTAAAATGCAAACGCCTGAGTTACTACCAGGTACTTCAGATGCACATATGTTATTCTCTTAGAAGTAAAATGCAAACGCCTGAGTTACTACCAGGTACTTCAGATGCACATATGTTATTCTCTTAGAAGTAAAACGAAAACACCTGAGTTACTACCAGGTACTTCAGATGCACCTACGTTATTCTCTTAGTAGTAAAATGCAAACGCCTGAGTTACTACCAGGTACTTCAGATGCACATATGTTATTCTCTTAGAAGTAAAACGAAAACACCTGAGTTACTACCAGGTGCTTCAGATGCATCTACGTTATTCTCTTAGTAGTAAAATGCAAACGCCTGAGTTACTACCAGGTACTTCAGATGCACATATGTTATTCTCTTAGAAGTAAAACGAAAACACCTGAGTTACTACCAGGTACTTCAGATGCACCTACGTTATTCTCTTAGTAGTAAAATGCAAACGCCTGAGTTACTACCAGGTACTTCAGATGCACATATGTTATTCTCTTAGAAGTAAAACGAAAACACCTGAGTTACTACCAGGTACTTCAGATGCACCTACGTTATTCTCTTAGTAGTAAAATGCAAACGCCTGAGTTACTACCAGGTACTTCAGATGCACATACGTTATTCTCTGAACCACATTTACTCTTCAGAAAGAACGCAGCTATGTTGGTCATTCTTACTGACTTCTGCACTTGCATTTCAAAAGATGTAAATGTAGCTCATTTATTAAAAACAAACAAAATTCAAATATAACTCCCAAACCATCTTTAATTTTAAAAGAATAGTGCTCCACCACGTAAAAGATGGTCAACACCATTAGCCATGGGAGAGATGCAAATCAAAACCACAGTGAAATACCATTTCATTCCCACTAGGATGGCTAAAAGAACAGAAAATAACAAATGTTGGTGAAGATGTGGGGAAACTGGAACCCTTATCCATTGCTGGTGGGAATGCAGAATGGTATAGCTGTTATGGAAAACAGTATGGTGGTTCCTCAAAAAACAAAAAATGGAACTATCACATGACCCAGCAATTCCACTCCTAATTATATACCCAAAAGACTTGAGAGCAGAGACTCAAAAAAGAGACTTGTACACCAGTGTTCACTGCAGCACTATTTACAACAGCCAAAAGGTGGAATAAACCTAAATGCCCATCAACAGATGAATGATAAACAAAATGAGGAACATACATACAATGGAATACCACTCAGCCAGTAGGACAAATGACATCTTGCTGCATGCTGCATGACGGCATTATGCCGAGTGACATAAGCCAACTCCAAAGGACAGATATTGTATGACCTCACTTATACAAGAAGACAAGAAAAAGCAAGCATATAGAGACCAAAGCTTATTAGTGGTTATCATGGGCAGGGGGATGGTGGAAAATAGGAGTTAATGGTGATGGAAAAATCACAATAATTAAGGTCAGGGTTGCACAGCCGATTATTATAATTGCTGTCAACAGGTCGTACACCTGTAAAAAGTTGTGTAATAGATATATTCACAATGACAAAAAAAAAGAGTAGCTCCAGAGGCTGCTTATGTACAACCAAATACCTCATGGGATTTGGTTGCCTGGTTTCCTGGGACATCGCAGTTAATTGGCCAAGTAACATCTTTAGTGCTTTTGTTCTACCTGCTAAGTTCATTACATAGTGCCTGGGGTCTTAAAAGCTTGCAAGCAGCCATCCAAGACACAACTGGTCTCTATTTGCCTGAAACAACAGAGGAAGAAACAGAGTCAGGAATAGGAGGAGGGTATGGAGTGTGTGGCTAAGTGCCTCCATAAACAACTGCCTCCTTTGTCATGGGACCAGAAGAACCGGATGGTACCTGGCTACCATACTAAACATTTTGATCAAAGATTCCATAGAAGACTCCTGATCAAAAGCAGGAAAATGCAGGACATAATTTCAAATTCTCATGGACTCCAGACTTTCTGGAGCTATGGTAGATATAGGAACCTCTGGAACTACTGTCCTGAGATAATCTTTAAATCTTAAGCTAAAAATATTCCCTGAAGTCTTCTTAAAATCAAACAATAGTTTAGCTTAACTAGTAAAAAATGTCTGCCCTGAGCACTGTGTTCTTTTAAGAACTATCTATATGGAATCAAAGTGACAAAAGCAACTGCAAAGATTGGATAGGAACCTTAGGGGGCAGTGAGTTATGCCAATGGGGAGGAACAACTCAGAAAAGGAGGGTGAGAATGGCTGCACAACTCGAAGAACACAATCAATGTCACTGAGTTGTCCATGTAGAAACTGCTGGATTGCTGTACGTTTTGCCGTGTATGTTCTCAGCAACGAAATAAATAAAATTCAGGAGGAAAAAAAAAAAAAAAGCACAGTACCCCTATGTAGGTGACACAGGATTTTAAAAAGGATAAAGAATCATTTCGTTATTTTTAACTTATTTAAATATATCTGCCTAGACATTAAAGCATAAATCTTTTAAATAACTGATATTTTAACTGCATTTCAAATAATACCTGAACTACAATGAACAAAGTACATTTTAAACCATAAAACAAATTATTTAAGATCTTGATCATCTTTTTAAGTCAAGTGAGGAGCAAGGAAAAACAAAAGGCAAGTTATCCATAAAATGATTATACTTTGAAAGTTCTTTGGCTTTTACATTTATTATTCCACATCTATTCAATTTGTGGAAATAAGGGTGATTTCTCTGAAATACTTTAAATGTTGGCTACCCACCAAATGGCACAAAGTCTTGTACTCCTATTGTGAAAACATTGCTGCCAGCTAGAGAAACACGGTCCGCCCAAAGCTTCTGAGCAGTTTTCACAGCTAAGACATCACAGTCAGGTTCAGGTTCGGGGCTTTCATTCTGCACCAACACAGAGTTAAATATTTGTTCAATTAGTTTAAACAGCGTTCATACACACACACACACACACACACACACACAAATACACAAGCACACACACACACATTTCTAATCTAGGTATATATAATCCTAGAAAATATTTCATAAAAGGAATTTCAGCCTACCATTAAAACATTTATGAGGTTCTTTTCTATTCTTGATTTTTGTTCATCTTTCAGAGTTGAAGCTAATATGAAGAAGGAAAAAAAATTAGAACTATAAGATAAGCAAATAAGTTCACGTCTCCATTTAATGTTTTTAAAATATTAAAGAATAAACATGTCCTGTACGATAGTTAACTACAATTTCAAAAAATTTACAGATAGCATGAATTTCTAAAAGTAAGCCCCAACACCTTATATACTTGCATTTGAATCCTATGTGAAAAAATATTTTATGCCACATTGAAAGAAATAAAGCAAAAACTTTTGACCTTCATAAGGGTGTGGATACCTTTACCAGCACAGTGACCTGCACGTGGTGAGAAATGTTAACTATTTCAGAGAATGAATTATTCTTCACACTTTAAAAAGCTTAAAGATGCTAAATTATTTTACAGATTCAGAATTTCATGGAATAAAAAAATCAAGTTACCTCTTCCAAGGAGTTCTAGGGAATATGTAATGTAACCCTTTAACTGGGCCATGAGGTAGGCACACTTCAGGGCTGTGGTCAGTATAGATGTGAGCAGAGTCCACCACCCTTCACTGCGGTAATCACACATCACGTAGTCCAGCAACCTAAAAGAAGGCAGAAGCATCCGACATACTGAAGCGGCTTCACAGAAAAGGGCTTGAAGAGCTTAGGGAGAAAAAATAAAGAGCTTTCCTCATTTTATATAAACTTGAGCAAATCTTACTGAGATAGGTGAACAGGTGCTTTCAGATTTATCAAGTTTCCTAAGACCTTGAAAAAAATTGGGCCAGCAGATGGCACTTCAAAAAAAATACCACAAAAATGGAGTTTAGTGTAAGTACAAATAAATACGGTAACGATAAATCATTTGGTACAAATTTCTATTCTAAGGTAATCAGAACGCTTACAAAAATAGTGAATAAGACTCACTTCAAAGCTTTGGTATAATCCTTTGCATAATAATATTCCTCTCCCATTTGAACCACTATAAAGAGAAAAAAATATTTTATTAACATAATTTAACATTATTCAAAGTTGTATGAAATTATGGCATGTCATGAGTACATACTCAGATGACTTTTCATTCTTGGACACTTATACTTCTTAAATTGTGCAACGGCATTACTCAGAAGAGTTATTATTATTTCCTGTTAGAAAAGATAAAACTCTTAAACATTCGAATATTTCTTGAATATTATTAAAAGAAACATTTAATGCTGGGAAAAAAAACTCACAGAGTGAACAATACTTCTCTCCTTCAGCTGAATGGCAAGAACTCCCACCTTCTCTTTTTCAGGGTCAGAAAGATCAAAACCTGTATAAGACAAGACACAACCCATTTTAGATAGCTCATTGAACACAAATCCTTCACATCAACGTTGTATGTGTATACTCCTTGACTACACTTTAATGTATTTAAGATTTTCAAACATTCTAGAATCTTAAAGATTCTAAGAGACAGCTTTACTAACATGGAAACTTCTCTGAGATTCCTATTCTGACGAAAACATTACTGAGCTCAATGTTTTTTTTACATAGTGGAATCAACCACCTGAAGAATAATGTCAATATCTGTCTCTATACAGAATACACCCCTTAGAGAGTAAATAATTCATTAACACTTAAGGTCCAATTGTCAGAGAAGAGCCTTAAATTAAAATGTTGTTGTTAGGTACCATCAAGTAGATTTCAACACATAAGAATCCCATGTGACAAAGCAGAACTGCCCTATAGGATTTTCTTGGCTGTAATCTTGATAAACGGAGAAAATGCTGACATCGGCAAGGATTTCATTTTACTTGGATCCATAATCAACACCCATGGAAGCAGCAGTCAAGAAATCAAACAACATATTGCATTGGGCAAATCTGCTGCAAAAGACTCTTTAAAGTGTTAAAAAGCAAGGATGTCACTTTGAGGACTAAGGTGAGCCTGACCCAAGCCACAGTATTTTCAATTGCCCCATATGCATGTGAAAGCTGGACAATGTATAAGGAAAAGTGAAGCAGAGTTGATGCATTTGAATTATGGTGTTGGGGAAGAACACTGAATAAACCATGGACTGCCAGAAGAATGAACAAATCTGTCTTGGCAGAAGTACAGCCAGAATGCTCCTTAGAAGCAAGGATGACGAGACTTTTTCTCACATACTTTAGACATGTTATCAGGAGAGACCAGTCCCTGGAGAAGGACATCATGCTTGGTAAGGTAGAAGAGGGCCAGTGAAAAAGAGGAAGACCTTCAACAAGATGGACAGACAGTGGCTGCAACAATGAGCTCAAACACAGCAACGATTGTGAGGATGGCACAGGACTGGGCACCGTTTCGTTGTTGTTCATGAGTCGCTATAAGTCAGAACCAACTCGATGGCACCTAACAACAATAATCTTTAAGGAGGAGCGCTGATGGCACAGTGCTTAAGCACTTGGCTGCTAACTGAAAGGATGGTGGTTCAAACCCACCGGCCGCTCTGCAGGAGAAACAGATCACAACCTTGGAAACCCTACGGGGCAGTTCTACTCCGTCCTACAGGATCACTGTGAGTTGGAACTGACTCAAAAGCAATGGGTTTGGTTTTGTTTTTAATCTTTACAGGAGCAGGTCTCCATGTCTTTATTCTATGGAGCCAATGCGTAGATTTGAAGCTCCAACCTTTCGGTTAGCAATTGAGCAATTAACCAATTAATCGTTTGCACCACCAGGCCTCCTTCAAATTAAAATAAGTACGTACAAAACACAAAAAAAAAATGCAGAGAAATTATTTTTGAGGAAATAAAATTTAATGATGTTTTAAGATGTCAGCTGTAATAAATTATTCACGTTAAATGGAATTAAAATATTTAAATAAACCACCAAAACCCACTGCCGTCGAGTTGATTCCAACTCTTAGCGACCCTACAGGACAGAGTAGAACTGCCCGTTGCACTTCCAGGGCTGTAAATCTTTATGGAAGCGGACAGCCACATCTTTCCCCCTCAGAGCGGCTGGTGGCTTTGAACTCTGACCTTTCAGTAAGCAGCAGAGCACTTTAACCACTACGCCACCAGGGCTCCAAATAAACCACAAAGACATATGTATTTTGTTGTTTAAGACAAGAGATGTCCAAATATTTTAAACACATCCACATCTTTAACTGTAGCACTATCCTCGGACGTAGTCATACAAACAAAACATTCTCAAAAACTAAAGAAACTGCAAATCTTAAAACAGAAGTTTAAAAAGCATGCATTTTTACCTCACATTTTTTATGCCTAATGCAACCAATGGAAAAATTATGGTAGCTACCTTTACCCTTACTCCTTCAGATGAAAAGACAAGAAATGGGGAAGAAGCTATTTACTTAACACTCCTTGCCGCCAGGATCTTTGTCCATAAAAGTCAAGAACACCCGTTTGTGTTTCTAAGGGATCAGGACTGGGATATATCACAGTAGCCTGCAAATTAGAAACAGTGCCAATAAGAGTTTATGTAACACATGACAAATCAACTCTCCCCAAATCTTTGATTAAAGTTTTCATAAATACAAACCACATACATTCATATATCATAACTGAATATTTAACATAAAATTAAATTTTAACAAAAATTAAACTAAAAACGTCATCTCATATTTAAATGGTAGTCTCATAAAAATTAAATTGAATAAATCAACTTGATTCTGAAAAATATTTTACAGTACCTAACTTCTTTATATTTTCTTTTTTACATTCGCTATAACAAACCAGCACAAATATAAATTATACTTGATATTTATTCCCTATCCGTAAGTGCTCTTTGGGTAACTAAAGCAGTGTTACATGGAGTTTGGAAGAGAAGATGTGATTTGTCTCCTTTACTGACGCTGTGTAAGGCGTGGAGTTTTTGGAGCAGGGGTATGTTTCTGACACCAGAACTTCTACTGCTTTTTCTTCTTAGTAACTTTTTCCTTTGACATCAAAATATAATTGCAGTTGAGAAATACCCCAAAGCAAAAAGATAAAAATTTAAAGTACCTATAAGCCTACTGGAAGCCTGGTGGCACAGTGGTTAAGTGCTACGGCTGCTAACCAGAGGGTCAGCAGTTTGAATCTGCCAGGCGCTCCTTGGAAACTCTAAGGGGCAGTTCTACTCTGCCCTATAGGGTCGCTCTGAGTCGGAATCGACTTGACGGCCCTGGGTTTGGTTTTTGGTTTGGTATAAACCTACTACCACTGCTAACGATGGTAAACATTATCCTTCCAGATTTGCACGCAATTTATTTGTTACCAATTGGGATAATTTTTCACCCTTTTTTTATTTAAATATATCCTGTACATTTCACCATTATCATTAAATATGCTTCTAAAATACTATTTTTCACGCTGCCTGCTGTTCCATGTTTTAACAAATTCCCTGTATTTGTTCATCTCATTACTTTCCTCTTACATTACAACTGGTAAGTTCTGGTACTTATCGGCCTCAGGATTCCTGAACATAATATTTGGGGTTGAAAGACATGCACACTTCCACGGCTTCCAAAATTATTTGGCAGAAATATTATCTTAAATTCCCACCAACAATATTTGTTAATGCTGTTTCCTCATATATTTATAAAACCTAATTTTAATCACCTTTTAAAATACTGTGTTCAAATTACAATATGCCAACCTTTAAAAAAAATATAATACATGTAATGGAGTTATAATAATATACATAGTCAAAAATAATTCAGTTATATTATCATTTTAAAAAAAAAGCCACGCATTTAAAATACTAATATACACTCTATTTGTTTTTGGAAACAACTTTTTAAAATAGTTCTAGTGAAAATATTCACCTATCTTCACAGAAAGAGACTACAGATTTTAGGTGAAAAAAAAAAACTGATGGAACTTTATGAATAAAATGAACTTAGAAATACATACCGTGGTCTTATTTTAAGGTGCTATGGGGAAACTGGTACCTAAACGTAATCATTCAATAGGAAGGCAAAATGAAATGTCAAGTTTAAGAAACTACACAATTAACACTATGCCTCAGACAGATTCTACAGTGATTTCCATGGAGGAAATCTTTCATTTCCCCAGGAAGTGAAAGAAGTCAAAAGTTGTCCTCCTGGGTGGGTCAAAATTCTCACAGCAGTGAGCACAGAAACAAAACAGTGACTTTAGAGTACGGCAAATATTAACACGTGGTTCTTATTTTCTCCTGTCTGAATCATTAACTTATTACCAATTATAAATCATGTCTTCAAAAAAAATTCTGCTTAGTTCACAAACAAAATGGAGTACTCAGGCAAAAACTAAAAATAATCATAATTCCTGAAAACATAAAAGATAAAAGTTGATTAAACTCAAGAACGTAGGAAAAATTAACATCACCAATCAATCCCATTTTCTTTCAAGATGACTTAATTGCATACAGGCTAGGACACCCAGTAGTCAGGAACTCACTTCATGGTCACACAGGGTTTCTGTAAGCTGTTTCCGCTCCTGGGCGTAGTACGCTGCCTGCTGGTAATAGAAGCCAGGATTCTGAGTTTGAATGGCCGTCAAACCCAATTTAATAGCTTCATCGAATAAATCTCCAAAAGCCTGAAATCTTAAAAAAAAAAAAAAAGGAAAGGTTACTTCTAATTATTCATCCTGGGAGCCATAACCTCAGCAGACTATAATAAAATAATGCTATTGATGAACAATTTAATATTCGTCGCAATTTCACACTAATTTTGGATTACAGGTAAATTCTGAATTTAAATCAACTCTCCTGTGTTTAAAAAAAGTCTTTAAAATACACCATTGAACAAGATGTCAACATAGTTCTTATCTTCCACATAAATCCACGTTCCTGGAAACAGTGTCATTTTAGCGTTTTTTTTAAACATCAGTCTCCAGCAGTAAGTTCTATGACAGCAGGAATTTTGTTTTATACACTGCTGTATTCTTGGTACCTAGAGACACGGTGGAAACTAAACAAATATATGTTAAGTGAAAGAGATGGTACCATGAACTTAACAGCTTTCTAATAAGGAAACGTGAATCAGTATCTACTGTTATTGGAAAATGCTAGATCATTAAAAATCTATTACTGACCAAAAACTTAGTTCAACTTAGAACCAAAGTCCACGCTAACTCCTTCTTCCAAATCCCATGTGCTGTTTTTTAAACATACTAAAAGTACAACTTAAAACATACTGTTTCGACATCCACGCAGCATGCTCAAAAGACAACTCCGCGCTTCCGATTCTTTTCTTACATAAGTCGATGTGTTTTCGGAACTGAGCGATTGCATCCAATGGGGTGTTGTGCTGAAAACACAGCCTACAAATCTGTCACACGGAAAATCAATTCCAAAAGAAAGAAAAGGAAATCAGTGCTAAAAGGCATATTCATTTAAAAACGTGCAAAATTTAAGAATAACTTAGAAAAAAAAAAGACTATAGAATTTCCTTCTCTGAAATTCTTTATAACAGAACTGATTCTCCCCACCAGAATGGTTATGTTAAAGCCAAAGCTTATGGTCCTTCTGAAAAGTGAAATAAAGCCATTTACTATTTGTACTGAATTTATTCTACACCTTAAAAAAGCTTTTTCAAAAACGTAGGATAGAAATAAAAAAAGAATTATACATAATGAAGAACATGAAGATGTGCTAAAATATCTCCAATTATATTCTCCAACTGAGAAATGACAAATTAAGCCTCAATTTTACAACTGCCAAAGAGTTAAAGATTTTCTGCAGCACAGTGAGAGCACAGTAATAAGACAGTGAACTAGGAAGGGCGAAGAACTGACGCCTTTGAATTGTGGCACTGGCGAAGAATACTGGATGTACCACGGACGGCCAGAAGAACAAATCTTTCTCGAAGAAGTACAATTAGAGTGCTCTTTAGAAGAGAGGATGGTGAGACTTTGTCTCACGTACTCTGGACATGTTATCAGGAGAGACCATTCCCTAGAGAAGGACATCACACTTGGTAAGGTAGAGGGTCAGCGAAAAAAGAGGAAGACTCTCAGTGAGATGAATCGACACAGTGGCTGCAACACTGGGCTCGAGCATAACAACAATTGTAAGGATGGTGCAAGACTGGGCAGTGTTTCGTTCTGTTATACACAGGGTCACTATAACAAAGAATACGAGGATGGCGCAGGACTGGCAGTGTTTCATTCTGTTACACATAGAGTTGCTATGAGTAGGAACTGACTCGAAGGCACTTAACAACAACAACCTCTGTATCAAACAAGGATTTCAGAAATCTTCAAAAGCTTTTTGTCTGGGATGCTGTTTCAACAGTAATGATCTATATATATTTGAGGTAAAAGGAAAAACAAAAGGCACGAAGCCTAATTTACTTCTATATGCTTATTAAAATTTTTTATCTCATTTTATTTTTTAGGTACAAAGAGATATATACCATGAAAAGTAAGTTTCTTAACCATCCCCGCTCTTCACCCATCCAATTTTCCTTCCTAGAGGCAACCAGTTTCCGGTATATCTTTTCTGACACATTCTACACAAAGACAAGAATGTGTGTGTCGTTTATATATAAACTATTATTTTTTTATGCAAATATCTCACTAAATATGCTGCTTTACACCTTATTTTTTTCACCCAACAATGTATCTTGGATGTCACGCCATATCAATATCAAAGCTCCTTCATTCTTAATAACTACGCAGTACTCCCGTGTGGAGTTATCATTTATAACTTATTATTATAAAGTCACTTACTCCTGGGATGTCCCTAATCTTTTGCTAGTACAAGACATAATAAATATCCTCATATATGTGATTCGCAAGTGCTAGCATTTATGTCAGATAAATTTCCTGAAATGGAATTGACAGGTCAAGGCAACAAGCATTTTGTATTTGTATAGTCACTGCAAAATTATTCACCACTCACAGCCACAATGAATTAAGGGTCTGTCTGCCCACATGTCACCACCCGGTGCCAGACACCTTTAAGAGATGAGTGTAGGAAGATCACAGGCAAACCGAACCACCCGCACTTGCCTTCGGCAGCACCTACATCTACCATGTGTTGATGATGCTGTTGTTGTATGCCCTTGAATCGATTCTGACTCCTAGCGATCCCACATGACAGAGCAGAAATGTCCCACAGGGTTTTCTTGGCTGTAATCTTTACAGAAGCAGTCTTAAAATAAAACTCTCAAACAGAAGATATAAACGTTTCCTCTAAGGTGAACAGATAAGCCTCCTTTTTTATGGCTGTTTCGTTACAAGGCAGGCTTGCGTAGTTCTAACAATGGTACGTTTGCAAATTCCGTTTTCTACTCACTCTCTCCTGATCCCACTTAAAAATAAACTAAAGGAGTTTTCTAAAAGAAAAAATGTTCTAAGAAAGAACCCTGGGACCAATAAACTGAAATTCCAGCCAATACAATTAGGCTGCTAAGAGCCAAGGCCCTTCTTCAGAGACAGAAGATAAAAGGGAGAGCGTAATTGATCAAATACCAACTTTTCAGAGGAAGTAATTGATTTTAATTTTGAAATATTAAAAACAATTTCATATTGAATACAACCCCCCTGGACTTAGAAGTAAAACTCTTACCTTGTAGTTTATAAATCCTGCCATAGTCTTAATTTCCAGAATATTAGTTTCATGGGCTCTCAATTCATGTACAAGATTATAGGCAGTCCTGTAATTCCTGACGTAAACATGGGAAGGTGGTTAATGATGATATTAACTAATCTGAAGAAAAGATTCCTAAGGACAAACTTATTAAAAATAATAGAGACAATATTACTCAGCCCTTCCTAGTACTAAACAGCTCAACAATACATATCCATCTCCGATTTCCTGAAAAAGATGAACTGATTAATAACACGCCTGAGGAGGAATCAATGACTCTAAGTGCAGAACCACCACACGTGCACTGTTCTCTCTATCGTTAACACCTGGCAGTAACTGACAGAAAACAAATTGAAAAAAAAAGTAAACTGGACAACTGTCCAGAATTACAATGAAAAATTCAGTCTCCTAAGAAAAGTTATTTTCTTAAGTACCATTACGTGCTTCTCTAGTAACTTTTCTAGAGAAAATGTATTAGAATACAATGAAGCTGATATGAAGACAGGGCCCAGGTCAACAACTTTCTAATCCCAAGTATCTCTACAAGTCAAGTGGTTATCACCAATCTCAGGTACGGGCTGACAAGGAAGGAAAAATGTTCTTGGGGCGACCAGCACTCAGAGAGAGGGGCCCCAACAACAGCAGCAATGGCTACCTCACCAGCCGCTTTGCTGACTACCCTCAAGATGGAAGGTAACAGCAAAACCTCAGAACAGGCTTCACCACAGATAAATGTTTGCTCTTAACTTCCCCAAGTAAATTTTTTTCTTTTCAGAATTATTTTTGAGCAGAACTGGTATTGAAGGTTTCTAACTATTAAAAGCAAAAAACCAGAGCCATTGCTATCAAGTCGATTCCCACTCATAGTGACCCTACAGGACAGAGCAGAACTGCCCACATGGTTTCCAAGGCTGTAAATCCTTACGGAAGCAGACTGCCACAACTTTCTCCCACAGAGCAGCTAGTGAGTTCAAACCACCGACCTTTCGGTTAGCAGCTGAGTACTTTAACCATTGTGCAACCAAGGGATACTAACAGGCATTATAAACTAAAAAATACACATCAAAGTAAAAATAAAATTACAATTGAATTGAATAAATGCACTATAAACTTTTAAAAATACATAATCTGGTTTAGATAATGCTTAATACATATTATACTTTGGAAATCAGTCTCTTAACAAAAGGATTATGCTGAATATACAAACAAAAAGGACAAAAGGACAGAAAATATTTTAATACTGTATTTCCTCAGATCATGAAATTTTAATTAAATTAGCCAAACTAGAAAGCCTTATATGACAAACTAGAAAGACACTATGAAATTTACTTTGTTGTTGTTGCTGCTGTTAGGTGTCGTCGAGTCGGTTCCGACTCGTAGCAACCCTGTGCACGAGAGAATGAAACACTGCCCAGTCCTGAGCCATCCTTAAAATCGTCGTTATGCTTGAGCTCATTGTTGCAGCCACTGTGTCAATCCACCTCATTGAGGGTCTTCCTATTTTCCGCTGACCCTGATGTCCTTCTCCAGGGACTGATCCCTCTGACAATATGTCCACAGTATGTAAGACGCAGTCTCACCATCCTTGCTTCTAAGGAACATTCTGGTTGTACTTCTTCTAAGACAGATTTGTTCGTTCTTTTGGCAGTCCATGGTATATTCAATATTCTTCGCCAACACAATTCAAAGGTGTCAATTCTTCTTCGGTCTTCCTTATTCATTGTCCAGCTCTCACATGCATATGATGCGGCTGAAAGTACCATGGCTTGGGTCAGGCGCACCTTAGTTCTCAAGGTGCCATCTTTGCTCTTCAACACTTTAAAGAGGTCCTTTGCAATTTGAAATTTACTTTAGATTATAAAAAAGAATTTTAAAAAATCCCCAAATATTATACTCTATTCATCTCTGGCCAAAACTAAAGAAAATCTTAAATACCTGAATCTAATCAACATTTTTTTTTTTTAATCAACATAAAAAAAAAAAATTTTTTTTAATCAACATAAGCACATAAAAATTAAAGTTTTGTTGAGATTCAGAAGTTGCCATTAATGTTGTTATTCTTAACATAAATAAAATAAAATTTTAATTTGACAACCGTTAGAAACTTACTTCAAAGCATTTTGTGTATCCTGTTTTAACTCACTGAAGAAAGCTATTTTGAACTGATGTCTAACAAATAAAAGCTGAAAAAAAAAGAAGAAACTATTATACATATTTCCCTTAAAAATATGGAAATTATGATAATGTTTATGAAGAGGAGACATAAAAGTATGAAAAAAATATTCAAAAGAAAAGTAAAAGAATTGTTCTAGCCACCAATGATACAGTTAAGGCTATAAAAACCTATCTTTAAGAACTTTAAAGGCAAAAATTAAGGGATACTTTTAACAAACGTTAAAACAAAAGTTTAAAAACTTATCTCTATTTTTAACAAGAGTTAAAAATACAGAGATAAACTAGTTTTTAAAAGCTTAAAAAATACTTTAAAAGTATTGAAGCCATTCAAAAACATCAAAGCGTTAAAGACATTCAGTAATCTCCTCAAATATAGTCAATGATGAATAATCTCCTCTAAAATGCTTATAACCAAAAAAACCAAACCTAGTGCTGCCGAGTCGGTTCCGACTCATAGCGACCCTATAGGACAGAGTAGAACTGCCCCATAGAGTTTCCAAGGAGCGCCTGGTGGATTCGAATGGCCAACCCTCTGGTTAGCAGCTGTAGCATTTAACCACTATGCCACCAGGGCTTCCAGAATCCTTATATCATTTCCTTATTTAGGAAAAAACATATACCTGGTGTGTTGTTTTATTCAAAAATTCCTTATGGGATTTCACTCTTCTGATCTCAGTGTAGTAGTAAGTCTGTGCATGTTCATAAAAGGCATTTTCTAATCTGTAAAAAAACAAAAAGCCAGTATTTGAATACTAAAGTTATTTTAAGCCAAACAGTTTCCAAGAATCACATCTGTGAGGCCTGGAAGTAAAATCCTGACAGAAAATATCTGTTTTACCTCATGACTAAGATAAAAAGTGAAGCAAAATATAAACTGAATTCCTAGGTAAGATGTCTAAAAATAAGAACCCCAAAGCCATTTAAAACTGCTTACAATCTGAGGTATAGCTGACAAAAATAACTCTTTCTAATCAATGTAATCTATCCCACAAATAAAAAACCACCTGATTTTACCAATTGATGCAGAAAAGGCACTGACAAACTCCAATGCCCACTCACGGTAAAAACCACCCACAAAACAGGAACAGAAGTGAAATTCCCTGACATAATAAAGAGCATTTACACAAAGCCAACACCTAACATCATCCTAAATGGAGAGAATCTGAAAGCACTCCCCTTAAGAACAGGAATCAGACAAGGATGTCCTTTATCACCACTCTTATTTGACGTTGTGCTGGAGGTCCTAGCAGGAGCAATAAGGCAAGAATAAGAAATAAAGGGCATCTAAATAGGTAACGAAGAAGTATCCATATTCGCAGATGATATGATCTTATACACAGAAAACCCCAAAGAATTCACAAGAAAAATACTGGAACTAATAGAAGACTTCAGCAAAGTAACAGGATACAAGACAAACATGAAAAAATCAGTTTGATTCCTCTACACCAACAAAGAGAACTTCAAAGAGGAAATCACCTAATCAATACCATTTATCATAGCCCCCAAGAAAACAAAGTACTTACGAATAAACCTAACCAGAGATGTAAAAGACCTATACAAAGAAAACTACAAGGCACTACGGCAAGAAACCAAAAGAGACCTACATAAGTGGAAAAACATACCATGCTCATGGATAGGAAGATCCAACATTGTGAAATGTCAATTCTACCCAAAGTGATCTACAGATACAACGAAATCCCGATCCAAATTCCAATGGCATTTTTTAATGAGATGGAGAAAAAAATCACCAACTTCATATGGAAAGGGAAGAGGCCCCAGATAAGTAAAGCATTACTGAGGAGGAAAAAAAGTTGAAGGCCTCACACTAGCTGATTTAAGAACCTACTATACCGCCACCATAGACAAAACAGCCTGGTACCCATGCAACAACAGATACAGAGACCTACGGAACAGAATTGAGAACTCAGACATAAATTCATTCACTTATGGCAGCTGGGAAACCCTGGTGTTGTAGTGGTTAAGTGTTTGGCCACTAACCAAAAGGTTGGCAGTTCAAACCCACTGGGTGCTCCTTGGAAACCCTATGGGGCAGTTCCACTCTATCCTATAGGATTGCCATGAGTCAGAATTGACTCAACAGCAATGTTTTTTTTTTTTTTTTTTATGAGCAGTTGATATTTGATAAAGGCCCAAAGTCTATTAAATGGGGAAAAGACAGTTTTTTAAACAAATGGTGCTGGTATAACTGGATGTCCATCTGCAAAAAAATGAAACAAGACCCATACCTCACACCATGTAAAAAAAAAACCAATTCAAAATGGATCAAAGATCTAAACATAAAATCTAAAACTATAAAGATCATGGAAATAAAAATAGGGACACTAGGAGCCCTATTATATGGCATAAATAGTATACAAACCATAACTAACAATGCACAAACACCACAAGAGAAACTAGGTAACTGGGAGCTCCTAAAAATCAAGCACTTATGTTCACCAAAAGAGTAAAAAGAGAACCTACAGGCTGGGAAAAAAATTTTGGCTATGACATATCTGATAAGGGTCTAATCTCTAAAATTTACAAGATACTGCAACATTTAAAGGACAAATAACACAAAAAGATGAATATCCCAATTAAAAAATGGGCAAAAGATAGGAACAGACACTTCACCAAAGAAGACATTCAGGTGGTTAACAGATACATGAGAAATTCTCACAATCATTAGCCATTAGAGAAATGCAAATCAAAACTACAATAAGATACCACCCCATCCCATCAAGGCTGACACTAATCCAAAAAACAAAAAATAAATTTTGGAGAGGTTGTGGAGAGACCAGAACGCTTATGCATTGCTGGTGGGGATGTAAAGTGGTACAATCACTTTGGAAAATGATTTGGCACTACTTTAAAAAACTAGAAATAGAGGTAGTATATGATCTAGCAAACACGCTCCTTGAGATATATCTTAGAGAATTAAGAGCCGTCACACAAATATATATAAATGCACACCCACGTTCACTGCAGCACTGTTCACATCAGCAAAAAGATGGAAATAGCCTAGGTGCCCATCAACAGACAAATGGATAAACAAACTATGGTACATACACCCAATGGAAGACTACGCATCGATAAAGAACAATGATGAATCTGCAAAATATCTCACAATATGGATGAACCTGGAGGGCATTATGTTGAGTGAAACTAGTCGCAAAAGGACAAATACTGTATGAGACCACTATTAAAAGACCTCAAGAAAGGTTTAAACACAGAAGCATGCATTCTTCGACGGTTACAAGGGTGTGGAGGGAGGGAGAGAGGAATTCACTCACTAAAGAGCAGACAAGAATTACTGCAGGTAAACGGAAGGACAACACACAGTACAGTGGAAGTCAGCACAACCGAAACCAAAGCAAAAGCTAAGAAGTCTCCTGAATACAACCAAATACTTTAACGGACAGAGTAGCTCGGGCTAGGGCCTGGGGACAATAGTTTTGGGAAACATCTAGGTCCACTGGCGTAACAAAGTTTATTAAGAAAATTGTTTTGCGTCCCACCTCAGTATGTGGCATTTGAGGTCTTAAAAGCTTGCGAGTGGCCATCTAAGGTGCATCAATTACTCCCAATGTACTTGGAACAAAGCAGAATGAAGAATACCAAAGACACAAGGAAAATATTAGCCCAAGAGACAAAAGGTCCACATAAAGCAGAGACTCCATAAGCCTGAGACCAGAAAAACTAGATGGTGCCCGGCTACCACCAATGACAGCCCTGGCAGGGAACACAATAGAGAGTCCTGGACAGAGCAGGAGAAAAATGCGGAGCAGAACTCAAATTTGTGTAAAAAGACCAGACTTAACAGTCTGACAGAGATGAGGAACCCCTGAAATTGTGGCCCCTGGATGCTCTGCTAATCCAGAACTAAAACCATTCCCGAAGCCCATTCTTCAGACAAAGATTAGACTGGACTATAAAACAAAAAATACTCGTGAGGAGTGTACTTCTTAGTTCAATCACACACACAAGAACGAATGGGTGACTCCTGCCTGGAGGCAGGATGAGAAGGCAGGAAGGGACAGGAACTGGTTGAATGGACACAAGAAACCCAGGGTAGAAAGGGGGAGTGTGCTGTCACGTTGTAGGGACTGCAAATAGTGTCGCCTAACAATGTGTGTATAAATTTTTGTATGAGAGACTGACTTGAGCTGTAAACTTTCACCTAAAGCAAAATTAAAACACACACACACACACTTTTTTTTAGGTGTCTCTAAGATTATTTCCAGAAACCGTGGTGGCGTAGTGGTTAAGTGCTATGGCTCTAACTAAGAGGTCGGCAGTTCAAATGCACCAGGCGGTCCTTGGAAACTCTATGGAGCAGGTCTACTCTGTCCTCTAGGGTCGGTATGAGTTGGAATCGACTCGACGGCAGTGGATTTGGTTTTTTTTGTAAGATTATTTCCACCTCTACAATTTTATAAAAGGTCTCAAAAAATAGATATCCAATACTCAAATAGGTTTTACTATTTTTATATTTTAATATTTAGGGTTTAAAGGATAAGAAAACTAATGGGAAAAGGACCAAAAATGAGAACAGGCAAATGAGATAAAAATAACAATTACATGATATAAATCCTGCTTCATTCCGTAACTTTGAGTTTACACAAGAACAAAGAAAATCTGACCAGCGATGGATAAACAACTCAGAGGTTCTTTTGCGAAAATTAGTACAAATTAGGAGAATCTGCCTGGGGTAGGGCAGAAAGCTGAAATTCGTCAGATAAAGGCTGAACTTCAAAGTTCTTTTCTCCACAAAATAAATCAGAACTTTTGAAAGGTTTAAATATATGCAAAGAAAAAAAAAGAATAAGTAAAATTTTTCAGAATTACATGTATTTTAAATCTGATCTTCTAGGTTAAGATTTTCTATTTTCAAAGCTACAGGTTTTAAAAAATTTTTAAATACGAAAACCGCTAAAATTAAATTCTAGCCTTCAACAATATATTTTAAAGAATGTATTAACATAATCTGCCCTTTAAAGACTTTCATTTTTTAATTCATACACTTCTATACTATTTGATGGGGGTTTTAAAGAAAAAATACATAATCAATTTCAAAACTGTAAATAAATGACTGATAGTGAAAAGACTAATTATTTTAGCAGCTATTCTGAAATTATGCCTTAAAGGTAATATCAAACAATCAAACAAGGTGAGCTTTTTTGGGGAAGCTGACCTTGAATTTTCTTTGTTCCATTATAGGGAATCCAACTAATTCAGTCTTCCCATGCAGTGATTTAAACTAGCTGAATTTTAAATGTCCCTGCTTTTTCACTGTATTCTCCCCACCTCCCAAATAATCACTAATTCCTTCCCACTAATCTAACCCCTCACAGCTTATTTACCATTCTTCCTCTTCCTTAAAGCCTTCCCAGGCCACATCTATCTGTTTGCGCTCTGAAATCCTACAGGACTTACAAACTGTAACACAGGATTTACACTTGTGAGTAGGGGTATTTAACATGGATGTTTTCAGTCTCATCAATTAAGGTCGTTCCTCCATGAAGGCAGGAACCTGATCTGTTTGTTGTGAACCAGGCAAGACACACACACACACACACTCTCTCTCTCACACAAATACACACAGAGGTATACACCAAATCAAACTTACTGCTGTTGAGTTGATTCTGACTCATAGCAACCCTGTAAGACAGAGCAAACTGCCCCATAGGATTTCCAAGAAGAGGCTGGTGGATTAAACTAAACTGCCCACCTTTTTGGTTAGCAGCTGTAGCTTTTACCCACTGTGCTATCAGGGCTCCACACAGGTATGTACATAATAAATTCATTATCTGACCCATCCCAAAATAAACTTTACCTTATTCTATAATACAGATTAAAAATTTGACTATAGGGACCAGGGGACATCTAAGTCAATTGGCATAATAAAATCTATTAAGAAAACATTCTGCATCCCACTTTGAAGAGTGGCGTCTGGGGTCTTAAACGCTAGCAAGCAGCCATCTAAGATGCATCAATTGGTCTCAACCCACCTGGATCAAAAGAAAATAAAGAACACCAAGGACACAAGGCAATCGCAAGCCCAAAGGACAGAAAGGGCCACATGAACCAGCGACTACATCATCCGGAGACCAGAAGAACTAGATGGTGCCCAGCTATAACCGAGGACCGCCCTGACAGGGAACACAACAGAGAATCCCTGAAGGAGCAGGAGAGCAGTGGGGTGCAGACCCAAATTATCATAAGACCAGATTTAATGGTCTGACTGAGACTGGAAGGACCACGGTGGTCACGGCCCCCAGACCTTCTGTTGCCCCGGGACAGGGACCATTCCCGAAGCCAACTCTTCAGACATGGATTGGACTGGACAATGGGTTGGAGAGGGATGCTGGTGAGGAGTGAGCTTCTTGGATCAGGTGGACACTTGAGACTATGCTGGCATCTCCTGCCTGGAGGGGAGATGAGAGGGTGGAGGGGGTTAGAAGCTGGCAAAAAGGACACAAAAAGAGAGAGTGGAGGGAGACAGCAGGCTGTCTCATTAGGGGGAGAGTAACTGGGAGCGTATAGCAAGGTGTGTACAGGTTTTTGTGTGAGACTGACTCGATATGTAAACTTTCACTTAAAAAAAAAAAAAAGAAAAAAAAATTTTTTTTTTTTTTAAGAGCACAATAAAAATTATTAAAAAAAAAAGAGAGACAGAAAGGGACACATGGAGACAGAGAGAAGAACCTATGAAGATGGAAACAGAGATTGAAGTGATGCAGCCACAAGCCAAGGAACATCTGGGGCCACCAGAAGCTGGAAAAGGCAAGGAAAGATTCTTCCCTAGAGCTTTCAGCAGCAGAATGGCCCTGCTGCCATCTTGATTTTCGTCTTAGTGTCCAGAATAGTGAGAGAAAAAATTTCTGTTGTTTTAAGCCAAAAAAAATTGACTATAAGCAGCTCTCTACTTATTTAACATGGTATTCACTCTTCGCAAAATTCATAAAGATTATCTAAAGTCCATTTCCTGCTACCAGTGCACTAGCACATCAATTAGACACACTTACTATTAGATTGTACAAACGTGTATCTTAGCAGCTGAACTTTGAAAAGCTCTGACTAACTCTAGGAAACAGAGCTACCAGTGTTCTGATGGAGAACATTCAAGCTTCCATACCATAAAAAACCCAAACCCATTGCTGTTGATTCCAACTCATAGTGACCCTATAGATGTAGATTTAAGTCTTAAGAGGCTCTCTTGGATCTTAGGAACTATGTAAGAGGCAAAAATGGTCATACAACTTTGGTGGGCAAAGGAAGGAACTACTGTGTACTTAAAAGGAATTACTGTTAGAACTAGATGGTGCCCGGCTACCACCAGTGATCACCCTGATGTAACACAACAGAGTCCCTGATGCAGCAGGAGAAAAGTGGGGTGCAGAACTCAAATTCTAGGAAGAAGACCAGACTTTATGGTCTGAGTCTAAAGGAACCCCAGAAGACACAGCCCCTGGACTCTCGTTAACCCAGAACTAAAACCATTCCCAAAGCCAACTGTTCAGACAAAGACAAGACTGGACTATAAAACATAAAATAATACTCAGGATGAGTGTACTTTGTAGTTCAAGTAGATACACGAGACCAAACATGCAGCTTCTGTCCAGGGGTGGGATGAGAGAGCAGAAAGGAATAGAAGCTGGTGGAACAGACATGGGAAACCTGGGGTGGAAACGGGGAATGTGCTGTCGCATTACAGGGACTGCAATTAGGGTCATATAAAAATATGTGTATAAATTTTTATATGAGAAATTAACTTGAACTATAAACTTTCACCTAAAATACAATTTAAAAAAAAAAAGGAAATTATTGTTGAAGGTAGAGTCTGGGACAAAGACAAAAAATAAAGTAAGAACAGCAAAAGCAAGAGTAGCAAATAAATCCTGCTACTTATACCCTTTTTCTCTTTTTCCCCTATAGGGCTTAAGTAAAGGTGACTGCCCCACCAATCAAATACACTTACAGCAGCCCAATATTTACTTGTTGGAAAGGCAAACAAATCAGAGACCCACAATTTAACTGCACGGATCTGTACACTGGTATATGTTTGTTGGTTTACATTTTTAACAAGTAAGTTCAGACGTACTGAAACTCCTTGTCTGAGTTTTAAACTAGTTAAGAAAGTATTTCCAAGTTTTTCCAGAGTGCTGCTGCTGATCACAGGGACAGCAAACATGCATACAGATCACACATTTAAACTGGTTTCAGAAAAAAAATCACAACGATGAAATGTTTCCAATTATTTTCAAAACGTTCTGTCCACAGTACAACTTTGCTTTGAAAAGCAGTTGCTTTCTTACTCATTATTAAAACGTCACCTGTTTTGAAGGGCAAAGTGCTGCAACTGCTAGTTAGCATGCCGTCAGCCTGCTGTCCAAAACAGAAAAGGTCTGAAAATTTGGAACGCATCTTTTGTAAAATGCTTACCCGTTAAGTCTGACAACTCATTTAAATATTTTGCCTTAAGATGATCAATGAGCCTCTGCAGTAGAAAAATCTTCACAGTCACTCCCTGATGTGTTACAAATGCTTTCTACACATTCTATCACTTCAACATTAAAAGACTAGCCGAACACCGACACCCGTAGCGCATATACTTAATACGTCCAAATGCTCGGAAAGCGCTGACAGACATCATCAGGACTCTGCTGCTTCCCTTTCAGATCAGAGAGCTAACAGGCAGGGAGCTCTCCCGACGGCAACTCTACTCTCTCAATTAAGACAAACAGAGATACTAAGAAAGGCTTTAAGAATGTCTTTCTCGTCTCCAATGGACTGTTACAGGCAGGTCATCTCCACATTCTGGAGGCCACAGGTCCAGAGCACTTGCTCTTGACATTAGTCATTTTGACACTGTATTCTTTATTTAAATGTCTCAGTATCCCCAGTAAGACTGTATGGGCTTACGGAAAGAAACCATGTCTTCTATTTCTCTTGGGTCCATGACAGTACTAAATCTGAAAGCTGAAGAGGGCAGGACCACTAATGGTTAAGGGTGGCTTTCTCTACCTGGGCACTGCTGACAGTTTGGACCAGGTAATCCTTTGATGTGAGGTGCTGTCCTGCACACTGCAGATCCCTGGCCTCCACCCACTAGATGCCAGAACAGCAACCCCCTCAGTAGTGGCATTCACAGATGTTCCCTGGAGGACAAAAATCCCTCCCAGTTGAGAATCATTTGGTCGATGCATAGCATAGAGGGCACTCACTAGCTTCATCAAGAAAGCTTCATGTAAACTAAGCCTTAAAAGATGAGGAAGAAAAGAGCCCAGAAAAGGGGAGCTGGACGGTAAAAGCTAGCATGAAAGCAAGACAAAAATGACAAGAAAGAGCGTAAGGACGTGCTAGAGTGCAAAGTACGAGGATGAACTGTAAAAAGCTTGGGGAGGTAGTCAGTGGCCAACTGCATTCTGTGAAAAGAAGCACAGCCTCAGTGTGCTCCTAGTTAACTATGTACTGCCCTGTATCCTCCACACTCCCTACTGGTCATACATAGACTCACGTTTACAAAACAAAACTGATTATCCTTCTCCTCTGCATTCTGGGCGATCAGCTGAGCTTTATCCTCGCACCACTCACTTGGTTTTCAGCAGTGTCAATTCTACTATTTACTGCTTCCCAAGTGGAGTTTCACTTTGCTAATTGCATTTAAGTTTTCTTCCAGTCCACCTTTTCATCTGACCCTGTTGCCTTTTCATGCTCTCTCCTCTGAATTTACGCTTCTCTTTCTAGGAAGGCATGTCATTTATATGCCAGTGACCACGTCAGATAACTTCCCGTAGTGGATCATTTTCAGAGCTTTGCTTCTGAGAAAGAGGTAAGAACAAATGCAAGAGAAGCAATAATCAAAGATAAACTGAAGTGTCCTTGAGTTTAAGGAGCAGAACTTATGCAAAATTAAAGGGCAAATCATTTTACAGTAAAAAATCAATGAGAATACTCATATCTAAATATGCCCTGCCAAAAAAATTTAATATAAATTGTAAAATTCAAGCATTCACACAGAAAAATATTAGATTAACAGAACACTACAAAGTTGGGCTAATTGGCTTAAAACTTCTCTACAACACTCAATGTTAGAAAACAAAGGATAATGGTCACATAATTTCTAAGATAATCTTGTATTGCCAGGGAATTGTTCCTTGATACGTGAAGGTTTTATAACAATACTTAAGATTTGGTGAGGCTCAGACTCTTCTTAGAAAATTATTTAAATATACACATCAACATAACAAGAATGAAGCAAAAGAGGCCAGAAATGGAGATGCCGTCACATAAAAAAACGAATGTATCATAAAAGGGTATACAATTGAAAGGTATAATGGAATAACATTTGACCATTGAAAAAAATTAAAGTTGACCTGGATACACAAATGGAAAGCTGTCAGTGAGGTAATGTTAAGTAGCAGATCTGAATGTAATACATGATCACATTTATTTGTGTATGATTATATATACATACACGTACTCTAAAGATACGTATTTGTTCATATATTAAAAAAAACTATTTTGGAAGCAAATTTTAGAAACTGTTGATAGTGGTCACCTCAAGAAATTAGAGAGTACTCAAGAGCTGATGAAGGAGACTTACTTTTCACTTTATATTCTTTAAACCATTTGAGAGTTTTTTTTCTATGAACATTAAATAAGTGGGTCTAAGCCACCCATTTCTCAATGCCTAACGAATTACCTAAACAAAAATTTTAAGACTTTTAATTACCTTATAATATAGCCCACCAGGTGGTCAGTGTGAGGCAGTACAAACAAAGACTTTCCTGATAGTTCACAAGCGTTACATAAAGCTGCAGCCCTTTCTGAAGCAATGACATCTTCTCCTGTTGATAAGCCCCATAAAGATAAAGAGGAAAATAAAATAATTAATGTGTTTTTCTAAATGAGTATCTCCTCAAATACAAACAATGTAATTAAGAATAAAAACCCAAACCACTTTTCACCATGCCAACAAGCCTCCTAGGTAAGCCCTTGGAGGAGAGGGGTCAAGTAGAAACATCCTGTAGTTCTAGAAGCATGTTCTATGGGCTTTATTCTGTGAGTCCATGAGAGGTCTGTGGGGCTCTGCAAGTTACCTGGTACATGACTGCTAGAAATACACTTTGGAACTTTCTACTGAACCAGGATCGTCAGGCCAAGTAACACCAGAAGACATGCCTCAGAACTATTTTAAAAAAACCATAACTTAAAAATGGAAGCAGTAATTCATAAAAGGGGTTTCTAAAACCATTTAGGATGCTACAAGTTTCCACATAGAAATGAAAAATATTTTGAACTATGAAAGTCTGGGAAGGTAAAAGAAATAGACATTTGAGGCTAAGACATTTGGCTCCCAGAGAAAATTTATAAATCCCACAGCACTTTTCGGAGCCCTGATGGCACAGTGATTAAGAGCTCGGGTGCTAACCAAAAGGTCAGCAGTTTAAACCGACCAGCCTCTCCTTGGAAATCATATGGGGAGTTCTAGTCTGTCCTACAGGGTGGCTATGAGTCGGAATCAACTCGAAGGCAATGGGTTTGGTTTTTCGGTTACAGCGTTTTTCAACTCATTAAGAAAAAATTACTATGTAAGGAGTATAATTTTAAATAGGTCTGAGATAAGTAAATAACATTCTTTTTTAAAGATCAAGTGACTATTTTATCAACTGACACATGTCCCCACGGGGAGGTAAACAGAATTGTGGGAGAAGGCCTTAAGATGTATATTTTCCGCCATTCTGAAATTTTTTACAAAAAGCATCTATTACCAGTACTTTTAAAAGTTGATACACCATCAGCCCATAACTGAATGTATATAAGATTTAAACATTAAAAATTATACCTCGGGGAAATAAGAATCAGAGGCATAAGGCAATTAATTAATTAACCTTTTAATACCTGGGGGTAAAGGGGTTTTCTTCTGAATCAAAACCACAGCAACTTTTGTGTTTCTCCCTTGTAAACTCTGCCTGCAATGGAAAAATAATAACAAAATTAAATTTTTTTTTTTTTAACAACAACAACAAAAAAGTATTCAAGCAGCACTTTCCATAATATCCAAAAGGTGGGAACGGCCAAAATGCCCATCAACACATGAACAGATAGACAAACAGACACAAAATGGACTATTACTCAGCCATAAAGAGAAATGAAGTCCTGATGCCCTATCGCAACAGAGATGAACCTTGAAAACATGGTACTGAGCGAAGTAAGTCAGTAGCAAAAGGACAAATACTGTATGCTCGCACTTACATGAAATAAGAAAATATATAGACACCAAAATTAGTTACCAGGATAGGAGGGAACGAATTCTTGCTCGAAGGACATTGGGTTTATGCTAATGTTGGTGGAATAACTGGGAAAAGGATGGTTGTACAACTAGAAGAATGTAATCTATGTCACTGACATACATGTAGAAATTGTTGAGTTGGCATATGGTTTGCTGTGTATATTTTCACCACAATTAAAAAACAGGCATTCGAGATTTTATAAACAGAAGTAGTTTATACAACTAAATAGTAAACTACTAAATCTCAAAAAAATATAATAAATATGAACAAAAAAAAGCATTTGGAAATTCAGACCAATTTTCTTCTAAATTTCTTCACATACCCTAGCTTTACACACAGTAAATACTTATGCTACCTACCTATTAGGAATTGAACAGGTTTTACTGGAGGTGAGCAACCTCCAAAGTGACTGCTACGGTCTGAAAAGAACTTAGCTGCCTCAGGTAAACGTTAGTAAATACCAGATACGTGCAACTCCCACAGTCAGCCTGATACACGGAAACGATCATACCTGACTATTTCCACTCTGGTAGCACACTCGGACTGCTTTTCTTTCCACTGAGGCTCATCCCAGTCCAGTTCATAGAATACAACCACAAGGGCCGGCACCAAATTCAGGTGTTTATTCATCCAGCCAGTCTTCAAAATTCCTTTCGGAATGTACCATTCATAGGAAGTCCTCTGCAAATGTTGGCAAAAGTTGAAGAAAGTTATTCGATACGAACAGCAGCAGAAACTACCTATTATTGGGAGTCAGGTAGCATTTTACATGCATTTATCTCACTAAATACACATGTAACCCATTTTTAAGATGAAGAAATTCAGGCTTTGGGAGATTAAGAACTAGCAAGTGATGGAGGCAGAATCCTCAGCCTAGAGCCCATTTAAAGAATGATCAAAGCCGAAGAGTTTCTAACGACCTCACCTCTCAATACTGTGAAGTATCCATCCCTTTTCTAGGTAAACTAATTACTCATCCTTTCAGTTTCTATTTTCATAAAAGCTGTTCATATAAAATATTATTCAAAATCAATATGCCTTTATTTGTTTCAAAGACATTTTGTTATAATACTATTTCATCTTTCCTGGGGACGAAGTACAAAAATGAAGGGCAGTTCTTAAACACAGAAGCACACTAGCGGTCACCTGGTGTCAGCACTGAGTATCAGGTGGCAGGAAGAGGATGTAGGAGATGAGCATCCCGGCATCTACGGTCAAATTACTGCCAAATCGCCTGCACTGACTCAGGCTGCTCAACTCAGGTAAGGGAGGACAAGGACAGTAAGGAAGCTGGACACAAAATAACTTGGGGGCTCAGGGAAGAACAGAGTAGGGAACTGAAAAGCAATCAAAACTGGAGAATTAAGGGAGGAGTAAAAGGGGTTAGTTGTGCTGGGTCATTGGCCTTCCTTGACACAAACAACACATTAAAAAATGTGCAAGGGCCAGGAGTGCATTACTTGCATAACTTCAGACATAGCGCAGTTTCTAGGGCTGGGTATATGAAACTGGGTCTCCAGAGTGTGGTTCTCAAATGCATGAACAAAAGAATCTGCTGGGGACCAAATGGAAAAAGGCAGAAAATGCAGGCTGACAGGGTAGAAAGTTTTATCAAGTGTTCCACTGGGATTTAAAAAAATGACTTACTACACATACACGTGGGTGTGTAGCATACATTAAAATGTCTAAGGTTTTCTCTATGCACCACTGTAAGCTCAGATGGTTTTAGCACAGACAATAAGAAAAAGAAAGATGTGCGTATACATATATTTATGTACATACATACACACACACGGATACACACACACGTTCACAGATGCACGTAATCATATCATTACCTTTGGTCTACATTTGGGATATTCATGGTCACCTGGGAGCACCTTGAAAGAAATTGGTACCCGATCAGCTCTCCGATTGGCACAGAAAGCATCCCACACAGCTCGATGAACAGCATTGTAAACTACGTCCAGGCCCGTAAGGGTAACGAAAGCCATAGGGCGACAACATAATTCCACAGGGAAGTCCCACTGTGTGGGGCTCATGTTCAACGCTTCACAAAAAATCTGAAATACAAATGTACACACATTCACAACTAATTTTTAAAAAGCCCACATATATATAAACCTCCACCATTTAAAAGATGTTACAAAAAAAGGTTTTGAGTGTCTGCAAATCGTCAAGGAAATACAAAAGAACGAACGTGAAGACTTTAATAGAACCTATTAAAATTTAATTAACCATTTACATTAAATTTAGAAAATTCACATTAAAAAATTGCAGTCAACTCAGTATCTTCAGTAACACCTCAAAATGCTCATACAACTTCGGGTTAGCAGACCAAGAAAGCAGGAAGGTGATCAAATTCAAATAGGTTCTATGTGATATAGTTACATACTAAAAGAAAAATTACTGGCTACTTATTTGAAAGAATCCAACTTCTTCTAATTTCTATAATCGCTAACATCTAGTTTTTGAATTCCTAAAATATTACTCATACAATATTAAAATAAAACAATATGCTGATTATCTAATAGCTGTATTTTCTCATTTCTCCACAATTAATATAAATTTTACCATTTAAAAGAAATCGTATAAGGGAAAAGCAAATGAAGAAAGCAAACTTCTAGAAAGACATACTTTGTGTCCTTTAGCTGAGAATTCATCAATAATAAATTTGAGTATGCACTGACCTTAGAAAAGCAATTATATGTGTTTATTTTAAACAATTATATTTTAAAAATAATTTCTCACAAAAATATGGATCATGACGTTCTTTTAAAAGGCTATCTCCCCCAGAATATTGTACAGAACTTAAATGCAATATATGTGAAAAGTGAGGGACACCTATACCACCACTTGATACCCAAAACATGTAATATTTTTAACTGAAAGGTTAATTTAGGAAAGACTTCTCATGTTTAAGTACCGAAAAAACCATGGGTACCTTTGAATAAATGATATGGAAAGCCGACCAGAAATGATAAATGTCTACAACAGATAAGCATTTTAGAATTGTATAAACAATTTTAGAATGGGATTAAGCTATCGTGGCAAAAATAAATTCTATTTTATTTTATTCTAGAGAACTGTTAGAGGAAAACAAACAAAGACGTGGTCAGCACACACCTTGGGAACCTTTGCTTGATACCAACAGGTCAAGTAGAGCCCAAAGGCCCGTGTCCCCTTAACAACTCCAGGCTCAAAAAACTGCTGTGGTCTTTGAATACAGAGTTGGATTAAGGGCAACTAAAAATGACGTATAATGCACAGTGCTGTCAAAAGGAAATATAATTTGAGCCACATAAATAATTTTAAACTTCTAGTAGCCACGTTAAAAAGATTAAAAAAAAAAAAACACCGGTAAAACCAATTGCAATTATGTATTTTATTTAACCGAGTGTGTCCAAAATATTATCATTTCAACATTAACACGCTCCTGATGAGATTTTCTCCCCCTGTACCAGCTCTTCAAAATTCAGCGTGTATTTTACACTCGCAGCGCATCTCAACCCAGACCTGCCTTATTTCAAAAGCTCAGCAGCCCCGCGTGGCTGCTGGCTTGAGTACTGGACAGGACAGCTTTAAATGCCGGCCAGTCTGTCCCGGAGTCAGTAAAGCTGCATCAGAAACTCTTCTTGGACGCCCCTGGAGACGGGAGGCCCCGGAGACGGGAGGCCCCCGGAGACGGGAGGCCATGAGGGCCAGGGGAGCGAGCCCGCGGCTGGCGCGGAAGGCACTGAAGCCTTGGAAAGGCTGCTCCTCCACTTGCAGGACACGCTCCCTGCAGGCAGCCTGTCATAGCGGCAGGTAGAACGGCAAGGCGGTCGTCATCGTCCCGCTAAAGGCACCTCAGGGCGCACGAGCAAGGCTGCGAGGCCGGGGTCCGGGGCACCTCGGGGCGCACGAGCAAGGCTGCGAGGCCGGGGTCCGGGGCCGCCCGACGACCGAGCGGGGAGGCAGCCCGGGGCCGGACGGGGAAAGGACGCCGACAGCACGGAGCGCCGCCGCGGTCGCAGGGTCCTGTCCTGGAGGCCCCGACGGGGGAGGACAAGGAGCCCTGCACGCACAGAGGTGGCCCGATCCTGCCCCTCCCCGGCACCCCGAACTCCGGGGCCCCGAAACGGTCCGCCCTTTCTTCGGGGGCTGAAAGGAAGGCCGGCGCTGCTCCCGCTGAGGCCGGGGAAAACGAGGGCCCCCGGACCGGCACCAACACGACCCCGCAGGTCTCCGGGCCCGGACTCACCCAGGCCGCACGCCCCGCGCTCGGGCAGCCGTGACCGGACGCCGCCAAGCGGGGAAGACGAGGGAGTCAGGCGAGAGCGTCAAAGAACAGCTGACCAGCCTCTACAGCCGCAGGCCCGGATCCGGTTCCTGCAGGAACACTTCCTGTCCCCCACCGCCGAGGGCACCGGAAGCACTTCCGGGCCTGAGTGACAGCCCTCTACACCAGTCGTTGTCTCCGAGCTGGGCGCTGATCCACAAAGCGTAGGGAGGACCTTCCGTTTCCTAGTGGAGAAGGTTGGGGGCGGGGACAGACGGAGCCAATAGGGAAGCGAGGAGGTGGAGCCTGTGCCATTACCGCCCCGCGCCCTACCCCCGGACACCCGGGCGCCCCTCCTGCGGCGGCTGCGGGTTCCCGCCTACAGGCGCTTGCCGGCGGCTCGGCCCTGCCGGGGCTTCGGGGCCTCGCGTGACTCCCGTCTGCGGGTGTGGAGGGTGTGACCGCAGCCGAGGGCGCGAAAGGGGACGTCAGGGCCTCGGGCCACCCGCCGCCTGCCTGGGAGACGCCCCGTGGCCGGCGCCATGAGTGCCAACGAGGACCAGGAGGTGAGTCCGCCGGGCCGGACGCCCCTTCTCCCTCGTGTCGGCGGCGCCCGGCGAGACCCGGCGTCGGGACAGGTGTGCGCGCACGTGCCCTGGTGGACCGGCGGGCGAGACCCGGCGTCGGGACAGGTGTGCGCACGGGGGACGAGACCCGGCGTCGGGACAGGTGCGCCCTGGTGGACCGGCGGGCGAGACCCGGCGTCGGGACAGGTGTGCGCGCACGGTCCCTGGTAGGCCGGCGGGCGAGACCCGGCGTCGGGACAGGTGTGCCCTGGTGGACCGGCGGGCGAGACCCGGCGTCGGGACAGGTGTCGCGCACGGGGGACTAGACCCGGCGTCGGGACAGGTGTGCGCGCACGGTCCCTGGTGGACCCGTGGGCGAGACCCGGCGTCCGGACAGGTGTCGCGCACGTGCCCTGCGAGGGGAGGCCTCGTTTCTGCAGACCCAGGGGCGCCCCAGGTCCTGAACAGGGGCGAGTGGCCTCGGTCCACGGCCCGCGTACGCTCGGCTCCTTTCCAGTCCCGTGTGTACCTCAGCGCTGGTGTACTGGGTTATGTGCGTTTGGAACCCAACCACTTGTAAATTTTGAAATCTCTTGGGTGGTAGAGAAAACCAAAACCCGTTGGCATCCAGTAGAACTGTCCTGTAAGGTTTCCATGGAGCGGCTGGTGGTTAGCTGCAGAGCTCTTAACCACTGCGCCACCAGGACTGGTAAAAAAAAAAAAAAAAAGGTAGAGCACCCTTAAATTTCTGGTGGAGGAAAGTGACATTGCTTTCTTCGTTCCTGTTAATATTGTTTGGTGGAAATAATTGATCCCTCTGATAGTTGTCTGCTGGACCCGAAGTCTGTTTTGAGCACACGCATATCCCCTGAACTGTAGGGTTATTGCTCAGATAATTTCTTGTAGAAGACAACTTTGAAATCGAATCCTGTAAGAGTGGCAGGGTAGGCTGCAGGTCATCTGTAGGAGAGCTTTCTAGTCAGTAACAGTACAGGAGAGGAAAAGCGACTACGGAGACAACGGTGACTTGCCCAGAGCTGCACAGTGAGTATGCCGTAGAATCAGGACTAGAGCCCAGGTCTGCGGAGTACGTGGTAGTTGTTCACTGTTTATTCGGAATATGTTGGTTGAAGGATAGCACTTTTACATGATAGACTTAATACGGTCTCTGGATTGAAAATTATCTTTAAAAGACCCAGAGTCCAAAAAACTAGTTAATATCTGAGTCCCTTCGAATTTTTTTTTTTTTTCCAGGTGAGTTTCTTAGCCAAGGCTAGCAGTTCTGGCTCCCTGGGAAACCTGAGGCATATTGTGTGATGTTTCTCAAAGTATAACCCGTGGGCCCTGATTTAGATCCACTTGGGTGGTTATTAGAAAAACGTAACTGCGCTCCACTCCAGACCCACTGAATCGAAGTTTCTGTAGTGGAGCCCAGGGATTTCCATTTTTACAAGAAAATTTCATTCCTCTTCCACATGACTGATGTTCAGATCACTGAAGACGATTTCCCTACCCAGTTTTCGATACCTCTTCTCAGGCTAAATGCTTTCTTTTAGCTTTTCTTCTCAGATCCACTGTTTTTAGTTTTTTTGCTATTCTGGAATTGTATCTGTGGATAGGTCATAAGTTTATTTATATCCTGTTTTACAGTTGTGGCATCACACTGTTTTCTGCAGTTAGATATACCCTTTAAGTGTTTTATACACACGCTGTTGCAGTGTACTGTCTTTCATTCCCTGTTTGTATATTTAGGTATCTGAGTACACGTTCTTCTGCTTACTCTGTTGAATTTCATCTCGTTAGATGTTTTTCAAGCACCTGTCCAAATCGTTAATTAAAAGGTGGGAAAGGCTTAAGGACAGAAGAACTAGCAGTACTTTTTCAGTAAGGTTATTTGTTCCAGTCTAATCTTAACTGTTCTTGAATGCAGTTTGAATTCCTGTATTTTTTTTTTTCTTTTCCCGCAGAGGTAGCAAGAGGAGCCCCACGGAGCCTTGCTGAAATCCAGACAGTGTTTTGTGCCTTTTCCTAATGTATCAATCAAGTTACCCTTTCCAAGAAGGGCATGGATTGTTTAGATATATCTTATTTTCCATGCTTAGGGAACCTTGTTTTCCAAGGTGTTAGGGATTACTCCTTACTCTTCCAGGTGCTCACAAACCATTTCTTTATTAATCCACTCTAAATTTTGTCCATCTTTCTTTTTTTAAATTTTGTCCGCATGGGTCAAGCTCACCCGTCTTTAGTGTGTAGCATTCATGACATACATCTTTTTGAAGACTATCTGCTCAAGCACAGTCAGCTTTTGCTTCTTTTCTCGGTGATCTTCAGAGGTCACAAGCAGTGACTGAGATTCCTCATTTGTAAGCCCAGAATGTTCTAAGAAATATCTCCAGGCAAAGTATACTAGTTACATTTTCTCTTGCAATCTCTTCTCCCATCTTGGGTAGACCGTTGTCAACCTTTCTGTCGTTTTTTTAAAGTTCTCTTTATTATCCTTAATTGTTTTTTCAAGATTTGATCACCTGTGAGAAGGATTACAAATGTTCCCTCACAATAATGGGAAATTATCGTGCTTCACATTTCTCATTTCCAAGTTCAATGCTCTTTCTACCCCAGGTTGCTCTTTAGCAGAGTGACAAAGGGCACGTGCTCTAGAGTTGTTTTAAATTGTATCTCGTGGCTCATTCTGTTTCCTGGAATAAAGAAGAAAAGAGTAGGATTTTCTTCACAGGATTGATGTGAGGATTAAGTGAGATAATACAATGTAAAGTGTTTAGCAGTGGCTGGCACGTAATTTTAAAGTAAGCATTATTATAATGTGTTGGTATTTACAAATATAAGCATCCTACGCCAAATAAATGACCCAAGTTTTACATAGTTGACTGGGCTTAAATCAGAAACTGAAGACCCTTCATTTCTAACCTGAGTATACTACTAAACCAAACTCATTTGATTCATTTCTTTCAGATGGAGCTAGAAGCATTACGTTCTATTTATGAAGGAGATGAAAGTTTCCGAGAATTAAGTCCAGTTTCATTTCAATACAGGGTAAGACACGGCATGAATGGGAGTAACTATTACTTTGCTAGAAAAAACCAAAGTTGCTAAAAATGGTGATTTTGCTTGTTAAAGCTAGTGGGTTATTTTTAACTTACGTCTTTGGATTTTTAGACATATTAAAATGAAAACTCATCACCCTGACATCAATTATTTTTAACCTTTAAAAGGTTAGTTCAGAAACTTTTAAAAAACCAAGATAAACTTGTTTTTAACAGAATTATAAAATACTAGAAATGGAAGAAACATGGTTTTGCCTTCTTAAAGATAACTTCTCTCAGTCATAGCTTTCTCAGTAACTTGGTCCCAAGTTTCCACAGCTAACATTGACATATATTAGGATTAAAATACAGTCTCTGTATTCCAACTCCGTTGTTCTTTTTATTACCCTGTGATATGGTCGAGAAAAGTTGATATTTTCTTCATTCTGCACTCAAAATTTAAGATGAAATGTGAGCTTTTGTTTAAAATGGAGTTGCTAATCTGTCTTGAACATAAAACAGTACCAGTATTTTATTTGATAAAAAATTATATAAATCATTTTTCCAAATGATTTTAAGTAGTGGTGAAATGGGAAAGTTTTTTGGTAAAAGACTATGGTTATCATTAACATCGTCACCATTTAAAATGTATGACAGATGATTCTTTGCACGATTATTATAAACTGTGACAATCAGTAAATTTACAATTAGTTCCTTTAGATACTCTCCTCTCTGCTTACCTCTCCTCAATTCCCTTTGCACTCAGTAGTCCTAACACTGTCTCCATGGGTATAACAATCAAGGACTTTCAATGACCCAAGTTAAAGATGGAGTTAACTCTGAGGCCCTTCTGTTTGAAAGCAGCTGCCTCAGACTTTGCCAACAACTGCCACCCTCTCCTTAGCTAATGGGAAATTGTCTGCATTAACAATAGCAGTTATTTATTGAGCACAATATACGGAAAGCTCTAGGACGTGTGTGTCCTGTAGGATGGACAGTCTGATGTGACCCTAGGGTGGATTTAAGAGGACTGAATTTAGGAGACAGTGTTGAGAGTCGAAGGGCCTAGGGTACAGTTCTGTGTCCTTGTCAGACCCCTCATTGCTTGTGCAGAATAGCTAGCCTTCTAAATGATTTCCCTATTTTCAGTTCTTTCTTCAGCTTCCCCCTACGCTCCACCGTTGGTCCTCCTACAGACTGCTGGCCAGTTCTCTAAAACACATAAGTAGTCATCTCATTCTCCTGTTTAAAGAGGTTTTTCCATGGTTTTCTCTAGCCTGTGGAATGAGGGCTAGATTCCTTAGCTTGACACTTTGAGTCTAACTGCCTCTTCGGATTTTCCAACTACTGCCACCCATTAGTCATAGCAGATTACTAAATATTTCCCTCATGTTTTTATTACATTGCGTGCCTTTGGGTACGGTGTTCATTCTTTCCCTCACCTTCATCCGTCATCCATCCTGCTGCTCCGTTAAGGCCTAACACAGTTTTGCCCATGACGGATTTAGGCCATCTCTCCTGTCTCTAGGGAGCCCTGGTGGTACAGTGGTTAAAGCGCTCAGGTGCTAACTGAAAGATCAGTGGTTTGAACCCATTAGCCACTCCATGGGAGAAAGATGTGGCAATCTGCCCTACGGGACAGTTCTACTCTGTCCTGTAGGGTCACTGTGAGTCGGAATTGACTCCATAGTGGCAGGCTCTCCTCTCTCTCCAAATCATTCACTATTTCTTCGTACTTTGTCCTCTCACTTTTGAACAGTCAATCATCTGGCATTTTAGTGAGTCCTCTAGATGTCTGACTCCCTTTAGGGTGAGAACAGCCTTGCCTATCCCAGGGCCTAGCACAGTGGGGCACATGTGGCAGCTTGTTGCTAGGTGCATGTTGAGTAACAGCTTAGCAATTGCATAAAGCAGGTAAGTGGACTCTTTGTTCTAAATACATGAAAGGAAAAAAAAGTCTGGGAACTGTTAAAAAGAGAATAAACGGACATGACAGCCAAATGCAATCCATGGTCCTTCACTGGGTTATTATTGGGGGAGGGAACTCTAACAAAGGACACTTTAGATATGATTGGGGGGCTTTTAATGTAGATTGTATATTAGGTAATGTTTTTGTATCAATGTTGCATTTCTTGGGCGAGATAATAACGTGCTTATAAAGGAGAATGTGCTTATTAGGAAATACTTTACACCTAAATATTTGAGCATGTGTTGTGATATCTGGAATTTACTTTCATATGGTTCAATAAAAACCAAAGCAAAAAGTCATACATGTAAAAGGGTGGGGTTGGTAATAGGGGTGCCCCTGTAGTAGAGAGGGAGAGAAAGATAAGGTAAGTGTGGTAGAAAGTTGGTATTTGGTGAAGAAGGTAAATGCCAAAGAGCATTCGTTGCTATTTCAGTTTTTCTGTAAGATTAAAATTTTTCAAAATTAAAAAGTTGAGGAAGAAAAGAAACAAAAGATCTTTAAATTATTTAGGTGTTGACTCTCCAGCCTATGGTACCCCTTTTCCTTATCTCTGTACTTTTTCCTTTTTTCTCTCTAAATCTTACATTTAATATTCAGATTTCTTGAGATTGTGCTGATGTGTATCAGTTTGCTTGCTCGTAATATCTCTTCTTACAGATTAACAGTTGGAATTCAATAATTGTTATACTATCTCTGTGGATATAATGATCTAGGACTTGTAATGACCCGAGTTAATGATGGAGTTAAGTCTAAGGCCCTTCTATTTGAAAGCTCCTCAGACTTTGCCGAATTCGTGAATTATCTTTGTCTATTCTTTTCTTGTCCCCCACAGTTGATATATTGCCTTGATTCTCAGAAAACTGTGGTCAAATAAACAGAAAAAATAGAAGACATAGTCTCGGTGCTGCAAAAGCTTCTGGAGGTTGGAGAAATGGGCCGTGGGCATGAACTAGACGTGTTAAGACAGACTAGGAGTAAATTAAAAGTCAGAGTGTCTTTATACTCCGCTCATCCCCTGCCCCGTTCGCTCAACCTTAGCCTGTACCCTGAACTTTCCAAAATATTACATTTCTGATCTACAAACATGCATTGGAAAGAATTCATCATTTTAAAGATCATAGTTGAGCACTCTGTTTCTGCCTCGCTTTTTACAGCCTAAGATTTCCCTTTTCTCCAGATAGGTGAAAATGGTGATCCCAAAGCCTTCTTAATAGAGATTTCCTGGACAGAAACATACCCTCAGACACCTCCAGTTATATCTATGAACGCTTTTTTTAACAACACCATGTGAGTAGTACTTCATTTTCGTTGTTTTCACTTCGCTCTCCCTGTGGCCTCCTTCCTAGCACTCTCTGTGTTGTGCCTTCCAGATCACCGGCTGTAAAGCAGAGCATATTAGCCAAGCTACAGGAAGCAGTCGAAGCGAACCTTGGAACTGCTATGACCTACACGCTCTTTGAGTATGCCAAGGACAATAAGGAACAGTTCATGGAAAATCACCGTCCCGTGAATTCTGCAGTGAGTGTATGATTATGTTTTGGTTTTGCTCTGCCAGTAGTTACCTTTTGCTTAAAAAAAATTGGAAGACGACTTTGTATTAGATTTAACGTGACAGTTACATCTGAGTTAAATAAGAGTAACAAACTTTAGATTTCTTAGCTTTTATGTCACTTAGGAAATGAAACTGTATTTTTTAGACTATTTAATGGGTCTATCAAAACTGAGACCTTATAGAACCTAGCATTTTAATATTTATTTAATCTCTTCATAAAGCTTAGGTGGCTGAAGATTTCTTAGGTGTTTCTAAAATATGCATGAAATTGCCTTCTCTATGTTTATTTCATTGAAAATTGTCTTACTACAGTTCAATTTGAAGGTATTGCAACATAAGGAGACTTTATTGAATAGAAAAAGATAATATTAATTCCTTTATTTATAGAATGGTTTTAGGAAATAGCTTTTATGACTTTAAGCATCTTTGCACCAAGTCATGACCTAACAGACTTTCAGTGGTCAGTGTTTATTTAGTTTTGTCTTGTGACCAGACTGTAAGCTTTTTGACAGCAAAGGCCATGTCTTCTACTTGAGTGGCTCTGGCTCCCACATTTCCAACAAGACACAGAAGAACATAGGACACAGAAAAAGCCACCACTGGAGGAGCAGTAGAGGGTAATAGTTAAGACCAGGAGCTCTGGGTCAGATCAATGGGATTCAAACTCACTGCACCACTTACTAATCGTGTGACACTGGGCAACGTTTTAATCTCCAAATTCTCGGTTTTCTCGTCTGTAAATGGGAATTATAATAGTATCTACCTTATAAGATTGTTAGTACAAATCAAGAGAGTAATATATGTAAAACATTTAAGACAATGTTTGGCACCTAGTGAGCATTCTAAATCTTGGTTATCATAAACATTGGCTATATGAACTCAAATGTTTTAAAGATTTTTTTTTTTTATTTCCCCAGGGAACCAGAATGTTCTAGGCAGGCACATTTGATTTTTCTAAAGACATGTTTAGATTCCCAAATTATAGCAAATTAACTGAATTGTAAAACTAGTTTGGAACCTCAGAGCCTCAGCATAATGCTGGTATTAGATCTGGCATCCCAGGGACTTGGTTATAACAATTGCAGTTATATTATAGCCTTCATTGTGAACTTTTACAAGAGTGAAACCAACAGTGTGCTGAGGTTACCTGATTTCATAAATGAGTAATAATAACATAGTACTTCAAAAATCTAAAAATTATCCCATTTCAGGAAATAGCTATGTTTAGCGTAATTCGGTAAGTGTTACATCGTAAGTCTAAGAAGTGTGTATTTTTTCTAGACATCCATAAGTAATATCATCTCAGTTGAAACTCCTAATACAGCCCCATCAACTAAGAAAAGAGACAAAAAAGAACAACTTTCAAAAGCCCAGAAACGTAAGCTGGCAGATAAAACAGGTTTGTTTTATTTTTTTTATTTTGCAGCGTAGATAAATAGGTTGCTATTTCGTGTGATATGTGTGTGTAATTGGAGCCCTGGTGGCACAATGGCTAAACACTTGGCTACTAACCCAAAGGTCTGCCATTTGAACCCAACAGCTGCTCCACCAGCCACTCCAGGGGAAAACAGACCTGGCAACTTGTTCCATAAAGATTATAGCCTAGGAAACCCTATGGGACAGTTTTACTGTGCCATATAGGGTTGCTATGAGTTGGAATTGACTTGATGGTACACAATAATAAATGCTTATTAAATATATTTTGATTTAGAAGATTAGGTCTCCATTTTTGGAACATCTGGGTCAGACATGGTCTTGAATCACGGATGTATATTGAAAAGACTTGCCACTACTTCATCGCAAGAGATAGCCATTTGAGAAGAAGGTACTGAGTGACATGGTACTATAAAAATGACTCCTGAGATTGAGGAACGTTAGAAAAGTATACACAAATTTCTTTGTCTCACTTGTATGTTTTATAACATGTTTGGGATTTTCCTATTTGTTTACCTCTATGGCAGGTGTGTGTTATTGAAAATTTTTTGAAGTATACCTTTCATCTGAGATGAATTCTGATATGCCATTAGATTTTAGCACAATAAATAATTGGATGTTTTCTTCTGTAGTTTACTTATTTATGCAACAGTAAGATTTAAGAATAAAATTCTTATGCATCCTGAATGGAAAAAAAACCCAAACCCATTGCCATTGAGTCGATTCCGACTGATATCGACCCTCTAGGACGTAGTAGAACTGCCCCATAGGGTTTTCAGGAAGCGGCTGGTGGATTCAAACTGCCAACCTTTTGGCTGGCAGCCGAGCTCTTGGACTCTGCGTGTGTCCTAAACCAGGGTCTTTTGTATGGGCCGTTAGAGGAGGAGTAGTAACTCTGGATCACGTCAGCAATAATGTTTGACCCCTTTACTTTACTTAACCTGAAAACTTGAAAATTGATAGCAGTCTATAAACTTTTTCCCAGTCAGGGAAAACAAGGACACTATCTTATGCAAGCAGACATTTACATACATATACGCAAGTGTGTGTGTCACTGTGTAAAGTACACATTTATATACATACACGCAAGTGTGTGTGTGTATCACTGTGTAAAGTACACATTTATATACATGTACGCAAGTGTGTATGTGTCACTGTAAAGTACACATTTATATATATGTACGCAAGTGTGTGTATGTCACTGTATAAAGTACACATTTATACACATATGCAAGTGTGTGTATGTGTCACTGTGTAAAGTACACATTTATACATATATACGCGAGTGTGTGTGTCACTGTGTAAAGTACACATTTATATACATACACACAAGTGTGTGTATGTACCCTTAGGTGGGTGTGTGTGTGTGTCACTGTGTAAAGTTACAAGCTGCCCTTTACTGGAAAGAACTGACTTTAGGGAAGAAGGTTAAAGTGCCCTTTGTTTTATAAGGTAGTGTTTTGGTTATGTTTTGTTTAATATGATTGTGACAAAATAAAAAGATAGCAACCTGGTGTTGAAATTTTAATGGTTTGTGAGACAGACAATCTAGGAATCCATTATACTTAAAGTAAAAGCAGAATTAGAGTATAAACAACTGAAACAATAAATTTTTAACCTTTATTCAGTCTGTTTTACAGAATTTTGCTGAATCTCTTTTTAGTATGTTTTAGCATCTATGTCTGAACTTAAACTTGGAAGTAAACATCTTCTAATGTTGCTTACTTAGTTACCTGATGCTTTCACGTAGTTACATAATGTCTTGTGATCACTCCCTTTCATTAATATCTCTCTATCTCCATCTCCTTGATAGTGCCCACCTAAAGTCATTAACTTCCTGTAACTCAGTTATAGGAGTTTGTAATAACTTGGAGCTTTAATTCTAAATGAAACTTTGATGGCACAGGTATGGCACTATGGGTAAATGTTTTAGTTCCCAAAATTGGTGATCTGCCCCCGTGCCCCTCGTAACCAGTAACCAGTAGGATAAGATTCTTACTTAAAGGAGAAAAGAACCATTAACATCTCAAATTGAGCTCCAGTAATATTGCTTAAGAATTGTGGGGAAAATGGACATATGTCAAATATAAAGGAAATGAAGCCATTTTAAATGAAGGATTTTAAATTATGTTTATTAAACTGCTCTTTAGATTTGATTAAAAGAGTGAAAGCACTTTGTAAACTGTAAATTCTTACATAAAAGATCGAGCTTATTTTCAAGCGCTTGGAATGATTAAAGCCCTTTTTTAAAGAATGTTAAAGAATGAATATTTGACAAAGCGCAACAGTAAGTTCACTCCTCTTCGTCTTGAGGCGAAACGTTTGTCCGTAAGACGTCCTGTCTCTAAGTCTAGTTTCTTGGTGTGAACTGTGAACTCGAGATAGTATACTGACTGTTTCTTACTTAATAAGCAGTGACTTTTTAAAGGAGTAAAATTGTATAGCACATGCAGCTTATAAATTAATTAGCTCCTCTCCGCTGACATTATCAACCACCTCCATATTTTTTCCTTGTTACCAGGTTTCGTCTTGAATGGAAATAGGGTAAATTTAAATGGAAAACATTGCAGATATCCCCCGAAGAATTGTACTGTCAGTTCATGATGGTGATAGACTTTTTCCAGCTTAGTAATATGTATTTAAATTTTATCTATTTATTGTGTAAAATAGTAAATATAAGCTTATTTACTAGAATATTAATTTAAAACTAGCTGATTGGCTGTAGAAATAAAGTTCTTATTTTTTTAATCCTCTAGATCACAAAGGGGAACTTCCTCGGGGCTGGAACTGGGTTGATGTGGTGAAGGTATGTGATATTTATATTCTTGTTTTCCAAAAAATTGTTATTATTGTCATCAAATAATGAAATTTATATCTTCCCTTTTTTCTCCTCCACAACCTTTGGATTTTACTGGGATGTCTCTTTCCTTCTTTACATTCAGCATGTAAGTACTTTTGAAATGTTCTTCACGTTCTTCTTTTCCCTATGCCCTCAATTGTAGATTTCCTTTTTTTAACTAATGGAAAATTTGTGCAAGTAATGTGTAACCATACTAAAATACACCTGCTTATATAAATACATCTTAAAAATGGACAAGCTTAAATATAATTACCAATAATAGGGATAATGGGGAAAACTAGGCATAGAAAGGAATGTCTTGATTGCCTAAAAAAAATTTAAAAAACCAGTTTTTTTTTTTTAAGGGGCAGACTTCAGATGTAGCTGCCCATCTTTGGAAAAAAGATGTCTTCTTGTTATTGTTTAAAATTGCTTATTTTCCATTTTGAATTTCCTGCCATCTTCTCTCAAAATCTTTCTTGCATTATTTGTGATTTGAAACATATGAACGGATACTTAGTGCAGTGAATTAATTCTGTCTGCAGGACATCCTAAAATACCTTGTGCATGCCGGGTAGTGCCACAGCTGCTGTGAGAACTGATCGATATGCTCTGAGGGCAGCTAAAGATTAAGATTTTAGGGAGGACACACAAACATGGGTAATTTGCAAGTGGCATAGTCTTAAAGTTTATTTTAAAGTCAGCTATTTGGGCTATGGAATGCATTTTCTATAGAAACTGTTTAAAATAGTCTTTGTGCTTCTAGAATCTAGTACTAAAATATTGCCTGGCTTTAAGAAGCCATCAGCTACAATTGAAATAATCGGTATTTCAGCTGAAAGTGAGAAGAGAAATAATCTCATTGATCTAAGGCCCATAGTGCTCCTTCTTCCCTAGCTCTAGAAGTTGTTTTTTTTTTTTATTCTTTTTAAGAGAGTCCCTGTTAATATAAATTAGAATTTCAAGCCGTTAAAAAGGTAAAATTTAAATATCCAGTCATCTTCAGAAATAGGAGACAATATTTTAAAGAAAGAAATGATGTAGTCTGAGAACCCGTTACCTTAAGCCATTTTCCCCAAAGTGTGTGGAACCCTGGGAGGTCCCAGAGAGCCTCTCAGGGGGTCTGCAAGGTCAGAACTGTTGTCATTAGAGCACGAAGACCTTGTTTACCTTTTTCCCTCATTTTCCCGTGAGTGTACAGTGGTGTTTCCAGAGGTTGCATGATGTGATGATGTCGTCAGTAATACTTTATACGGCACTAATAGAATGTATGCATTTGTATATTCTGTGTTTTCCAGAATTTTCTAAGGTCGTAGGTTTAGGATCTAAGTATGTGCATTTCTTCTTAATTTTGACTCAGTTTGTTCTCAGTACATCTACTGTGTTCTTGTTAGCTGTCTTCTGCTGTATTGGCTGTACTATAGAAGCAAATTTGTGAGAATCCAGCTGTCTTTTATTGGGCTAGGTAATAAAGAGATTTGTATGCTTAAAGTTTTGTTTAAGAAAATGTAGTTACCATTCATTAAGAAAAAATGTTCCTAGGTATAATGGGTTTATTATGAAATGAATTCAATTTCTCAGTTTTAATTTCAAATACAGTAGGTATAACCCACATAAACAAAAGTTCTTTGTGGTCTTCAGCTTTTAAGGGTATGAGAGGTTCTGGGGCCAAAATGTGTGAGAGCCACCATGTTACCCTTGCCAGTTTCTGCTTCTCAGAGCTCCCCACATTCTTTGGAGTCCTCCGGGTTGTTGGGTGAGGTGGAAATTTATCTCCATCTTTATTCTGGTCAGAATTTCCTTTATATTCTTTGGGAATTTTATCTGGCCCCCACCCCAGAATTTGTCAACCCCTGCTCTAGAGTCTTAATCAGAAAAGTTGTCATTTGGGATCAGCACACTTTCAAAACTATTTTAAGCATTTGTCGTCGTTCATTTGTAAATGCCACTTTCTTTTTGTATATTCTTGTTTCCAATTTATTTCTTACAAAGCTTAAAGGGATTTTTCCCCCCTTATTCTGTTGAGGTCATGTTTTTAAAGATTCCCGTTTGAGCCTAGAGTTGAAAATTAGTTACATGTGGTAAAAGCAGTGTTGTTGGGTGCTGTCGATTCGAACTCATAGCAACCCCGTGTGAGGGTGCAGAACTGCCCTATAGAGTTTTCTTGGCTGTAATCTTTATGGAAGCAGATGGCCAGATCCTTCTGCAGAACCACTGGGCGGGTTCAAACCACCAACCTTTCAGTTAGCAATCGAGCACTTAACCGTTGGGCCACCAGGGATTCTTGGTAAAAGCTATAGATGGTTGAAGTTATTGAGTCTTGGTGCCTATTGTTCTGTTAACTATAAACGTTTAATTTTCATAGTAAGTAGAAATAATTAACTCAAATAATAGCTTAAACTTGATTTTTTTTTTTTATAGTTAAGCAAAACCGGTTCTAAAGATGATGAATAACACTTGGAATTGGAACCAAGGAGAGTGCATCCTTTAAAAAAGTAAATGGGGTTCAGAATCTTTCATTACTTTTTTCTGTTATTGAAGTGGCTTTTTGTAAGATAATTTTTTGTATGTTTCTTACATTAAAAATGTAAGCTAAAAGTTCATGAAGAGATCTGGTTGTATTATCTTCACAAACTTGCCTTAATCAAAGGTGAAAACGTTACTGTTTAGTATACGTTGCAGAGCCCGTCAAGCATTGTTAATGGACAGATACGAGGAGTAGTAAATACTCAGTGTTAAATGTATGTGATCTTATTCTAGTGGTTGTGATAAAGGAGTCTGAAGCCCTTTTCAAACCCTCATCTGAGTGGAGTAAAATAACTGAGTCAACTATTATTTGTCAGCATGATCCATATTGATAGGCCTCTTCTCTTAATTACTGAAGCATGAGTTGCTTCAGAGAAATTTAAATACTGGCATTTGAACTTTATACATAATACTCTTTGTAGTTCCTTTTTGTATTTTTCATGGGTGAACTGCTTCTGTTTAATAAGTGAGTATCTGTTTATACTTTTGGTTTTGGTCAAAATATGTAATCATGAGAGCTTTCAATGGTATGTGGAATAAGAATATTTAAAAAAAAAAAAAATTGCCAAATAATTAGAAAGCATTTTAAATAGAAGTGCTGACTCTTATTTGACACATTTTCTCTTTGCTACATATACCATGATGGAGTTAAAGATACCTTAATATTTCATTTTTTTTTTATTGTAGGAAACAATGACTTTAAAAAAATTCTTATTTATCTTCTATTGTGTGCTTTTAGTTGTATGATAATTGAGGTCTTCTAAATGATTTAACATAAAACACATTCAAAGTTTTCTTTTCGAAGTGTCTTTTCATGTATACATATTTCTCAACCTCAGCATCTTTGTCCTAATAGACATGAAAGTCTTTCAAATACTAAGCTGCAGTACATGCTTGATTTTTTAAAGTAATTAATAGAGGAAACTCTTCGTGTAGTTTTAACATCAGGAAAAGCTATCGATGTGCATTGTATATAGTGATTCTGTATACACCTCCCAGCTTTAAAAACACTTACAATTAACCCTCTGGTATCAGGAAGGGTAAAAATGTTTGTTCCTCAATTTATACCTGTGAAGCTTGGATCTGACTTCTTAAAGAATAATTGATTTCTAAGGAAGTTACCTTAGCATAAGAGGAGGTTTCTGAATTGTATGTTTGGTTTTTACTGGGCTAATAACATTGGCTTCAATTAAATCTTTTTAATTATAAAGTATAATAACACTGAAGGAGTTTAATCGCATTTGCGAAAGCTGAATCACATTTTATTTCTTGAATTAACATGAAAGAGAGAAGCATTAAAATTCAAGACCACTGGAATATGCCAACTTTGTTTTGGGGTTGTATGTTTGTACTTTGTTGTTGTGTGAATTTGTTTGCTTTCTTGTTTTCTAAATAAACTGAAACTGCTAGATCTGCTAGTGAACGTTCCAGAATTGATCAGACTTAGTGTGGTTCGTCTATTACAAAGAATCCTACTTAAATGCCAGTGAAGTAGTTTTACTCTTTTTATATGAAGTGTAGGGATTTCTGGAGGTGGGGGCGGCAGTGGTGCCTCTCATTACCTTATGTAAACACTTGAACATTTTCATCAGTATTGCTGTCGTCTATTTAACGTTGCCAGTGTATTTTCTCAAAGTGTTTACTCAGCAATTGTGTGGAATGACAAAATAAGCAATAAACTTGGAATTGCACACAATGATTTTTCCACATTTTATTTTGAATCACTTGAGAAACTTTGAATATATAAATCTGCATAGCTTTGTGGTATGAGATAGAGAAACTATTAACTAGAAAATATTAAAAATGTTGGATTAAGGGAGGCAGGGCCAAGATGGCAGAGTACTCAGATGCTTACAGTGATCGCTCTTACAACAAACATCCAAAAAAACAAGGGAAACGATTATATTTATGACAAGCCAGGAGCCCTGAACATCAAAGGCGAAGTTAGAAACCAGACTAAGCAGCAGAGGGAGGAAGAGATGGTTCAGAAGCAGAGAGGAGTTGCTGGACCTGAATTGCGAGAACCCTCAGGCACCATTTGCAGGAGTGACTGCAGCGAGCTGGTCGTAGCATCCGGCCATGATTTCCACAGGGAGAAACAGCCAGCCACACAAGCTACTCACACCTCTGGAACCAGAGAAGAACAGTGCTCTCGGCAAAGGCTAAGTAGTTGTGTATGTCTTACCATGCCCCTAGCCCCCAAGCCAGCTTCAGTGGCTCTCGATTTCCCTGGGCCTGAGATAGGCCCTGTTGAGCGCCCTGAGGCATTCTGACCTTGGAGAAGGAATAAATTCACAATTGGGATAAAGATAACATGCCAGCTCCACTAAACTTGGGAGCTCAGAACAGAAGCAGCTCCTGTCCAGACATAAATCGTCCATGGACTTTGAATACCTTTCCCCCCTGCGTGGACCTGTGTGGATGTATTCAGGAGAATAGGCCATTGTTGGCAGACTACAACTGTTTCAGCTGTGTGGTGGAGAGGTGGGCGTTTGATGTTTCACACGGCTTTACCTATTAAACAGGGTCCTCACCTACCCACATTAGGGGCCTAAGGACTCGTGGCTCCACTCAGGTCACCCAGCCACGCGTGACAGAGGTCCAAGGATAACTGCTACCTCCCAGTCCTTACAACTAAAAGCATTAAGTATCTATGATCCATCTGCAGAACCCACCCACCTGTGCACTGTAGGGAACAGGGACACACTTTCCTCACAGACACTCGGGGGACAGTTGTCAGCCCCTTGCCTTGTTCAGACCATGACCCCCTGCTGCAACCAGATACCAGTACCTACACTAATCACCCCTGCCCCCTCTCAGGCTGTAGGACAGAACCTGAACCACACACTTGATGACCAACTACCTGGGTACCTGAGCTGAATCCATACAAGAAAAGTGAATTGACTCTTAGGCTCATACGCCTGATACACCTCTAGCCATCTGGTAACAGGATGTTAGAGCTTCAAAGGGGAAAATAATCAAGCTAGCTCACTCAAGCAACCTATTTGGGCATATCAAAACAAAGCAAAACATTAGGATACAGTAAGCAAGCAAACTCATATAGTAACGTATAGATGCCTTGGAGAAAACAGTCAATATCAAATCACAGACCATGATCGCTTCAACAAGCCCTCAAAACACAGAATCAAGGAATCTTCTGGATGAAGGTGCATTCCTGGAATCACCAGTTGCAGAATACAAAAGATTAATATACAGAACTCTTCAAGGCATGAGGAAAGAGAAGAGGCAATATGCAGAGTAATCCAAGGAACACACAGATAAAGCAGTTGAAGAAATTAAAAAGGTTATTTGAGAACATAATGAAAAATTTAATAAACTGCAAGAATCCGTAGAGAGACAGCAGTCAGAGATTCAGAAGATTAAAAATAAAAGTATAGAATTAGACAACTCAGTAGGAAGTCAGGGGACCAAAACTGTGGAAGTGGAAGGCAGAATTTGTGAGACTAAAGATAAAACATTTGGCACCAATATATTTGAAGAAGAATCAGATAGAAGAATTAAAAAAATGAAACCCTATGAATCATGTGGGACTCTATCAAGAGAAATAACCTGTGAGTGATTGGAATACCAGAACAGGCAGGGATAAGAGAAAATACAGAGAGAATTGTTGGCGGAAAACTTCCCTGATGTTGTTAAAGATGAGAAGATACCCATCCAAGATGCTCATTGAACTCCACATAAGGTAGATCTTAAAAGAAAGTCACAAAGAGATAATCAAACTTGCCAAAACCAAAGATAAAGAAAAATTTTAAGAGCAGCTAGGGATAAACGAAAAATCACCTACAAAGAAGAGTCACTTAAAATAAGCTTGGAGTACTCACCAGAAACCATGCAGGCAAGAAGGCAATGAGATGACTTATATAAAGCATTGAAGGAAAAAAATTGCCAGAAAAGAATCATATATCCAGCAAAACTGTCTCTCAAATATGAACATGAAATTAGGACATTTCCACATAAAGAGAAGTTTAGGGAATTCATAAAAACCAAACCAAAACTACAAGAAATACTAAACGGAGTTCTGTGGTTAGAAAATCAATAATATCAAATATAAACCCAAGACTAGAACACAGGACAGAGCAACCAGATGTGAACCCAGATAGGGAAATAAAAAAAAAAAAATCAAGATTAAAAAAACACTCAAAACAGTGAAACAGTGATGTCATTATGTAAAAGAAAAAAAACATTAAAACAATAGAGACTAAGAAATATAGTCGTACGTGATTTATATGGAGAGGAAGACAAACCGATATAACAAAATAAAAGATTTAAACTTTGAAAAATAGGGGTAGATATTAAGGTAACCACAAAGGAGACTAACAATCCTACTCATCAAAATACAGTATGAGAAAAAACTAGAGACTCAGCAGAAATGAAATTAACAATGAATAAGATGAAGAGACAATATATAAACTACTCAGCACAAAAAATTAAGTGGGGAAAAGAATCTGTCAACAACACACAAAAAAAGACATCAAAATGGCAGCACCAAACTCATACGTATGCATGATTACGCTGAATGTAAATAGACTCAGTACACCAATAAAGAGAGAGTTGGAGAATGGATTAAAAAAAACACAGTCCGTCTATATGCTGCCTACAAGAGACACACATTGCACTTAGAAACACAAACTCAAAGGATGGAAAAAAATACATCAAAGAACAATCAAAAAAGAGCAGGAGTGGCAATATTAATTTCTGAAAAAAATAGACTTTAAAGTTAAATCCACAAAGGATAAGGAAAGACACTATATAATGATTAAAGGGACAATATGCCAGGAGGATAGAACCATATTAAATATTTATGCATCCAATGACAGGGCTGCAAGATACATAAAACAAACAGCATTGAAAAGTGAGGTAGCTCCAAAATTATAGTAGGAGACTTCAACACACCACTTTTGGTGAAGGACAGAACATCCCCAGAAAGAAGCTCAATAAAGACACGGAAGATCTACATGCCACAATCAACCAACTTGACCTCATAGACATATACAGAACACTCCATCCAACAGCAGCCAAGGATACTTTTTTTCTAGTGCACATGGAACGTTCTCTAGAATACACCACATAAAGCAAGCCTTAGCAGAATACAAAACATCAAAATATTGGAAAGCATCTCCTCTGGCCGTAAGACTAGAAATCAGTAACAGAAAAAGCAGGAAAAACAAATCAAATACTTGGAAACTGAACAATACCCTGCTCAAAAATGACTTACAGAAGACATTCAGGATGGAATAAAGAAATTCATAGGATCCGATGAGAATGAAAACACTTCCAATCAGAACCTTTGGGACACAGTGAAAGCAGTGCTCAGAGGTCAATTAATATCAATAAATGCACACATACGAAAAGAAGAAAGGGCCAAAATCAAGGAATTATCACTACAACTTGAACAAATACAAACAGAACAACAAAAGAAGCCTTCCGGCACCAGAAGAAAGCAAATAATTAAAATTAGAGCAGAATTAAAGAGAGAACAGAAAAAACAATTGAAAGAGTTAAAAAGACCAAAAGCTGGTTCTTAGACAAAATTGATAAACCACTGGCCAAACAAAACAAAAACAGGAGAGGAAGCAAATAACCTGAATAAGAAATGACATGGGTGATATTACAACAGACCCAACTGAAATTCAAAGGATCATATCAGATTACTATGAAAAATTGTACTCTAACAAATTTGAATACCTAGAGGAAATGGATAAGTTTCTAGGAACACACTACCAACCTAAACTAACACAAACAGAGGTAGAACAACTAAATAAACCCATAACAAAAGAAGAGATTGGGAAGGTAATTTAAAGACTTTCCACAAAAAAGGCCCTGGCCCTAATGGCTTCACTAGAGAGTTCTACCAAACTTTCAGAGAAGAGTTAACACCACTACTACTACAGGTATTTCAGAGCATAGAAAAGGAGGGAATACTCAAGAAACACATTCTATGAAGCCAGCATATCCCTGATACCAAAACCAGGTAACCAAACCAAAAAAAAAAAAAAAAGAAAATCACACACCTATATCCCCCATTCAAAAATTCTCAACAAAATTCTGGCCAATAGAATTCGATAACATATCAAAACATAATTTACCATGACCAAGTAGGATTCATACCAGGTATACAGGAATGGTCCAACATTAGAAAAACAATGTAACACATCGTATAAATAAAATCAAAGACAAGAACCACATGATGTGATCGCTTCATGCAGAAAAGGCATTTGACAAAGTTCAACACCCATTCATGATACAATCAATCAGCAAAATAGGAATAGAAGGGAAATTCCTCAACATAATAAAGGGCATTTATACAAAGCCAACAGCCAACATCATCCTAAATGGAGAGAGTCTGAAACCATTCCCCTTGAGATCAGGAACCAAGCAAGGTTGCCCTTTATCACCACTCTTATTCTTTATAAAGAAATAAAGAGCATCCGGATTGGTAAGGAAGAAGTGAAAGTATCTCTGTTTGCAGATGACATGATCTTATACACAGAAAAACCTAAAGAATCCTCAAGAAAATGACTGAAACTTCAGAGTTCATCAGAGTATCAGGATACAAGATAAAAAAAATCAGTTGGATTCCTCTACACCAACAAAAAAAAACATAGAAGAGGAAGTCACCAAATCAATACCATTTACAGTAGCCCCGAAGAAGATAAAATACCTAGGAATAAATCTTACCAGAGATGTAAAAGACTTATACAAAGAAAACTACAAGACGCTACTGCACGAAACCAAAGGAGACCTACATAAGTGGAAAAACATACCTTGCTCACAGATAGGAAGACTTAACTTTGTAAAAATATGTGTCCTACCAAAACCAATCTATAGATACAATGCAATTCCGATCCAAGTTCCAACGACGTTTTTCAATGAGATGGAGAAAAAAATCACAAACTTCATATGGAAGGAAAAGAGGCCCCGGAGAAGTATAACATTACTGAAAAAGAACAAAGTGGGAGGCCTAACTCTACGTGAGTTTAGAACCTATTATACCACCACAGTAGTCAAAACAGCCTGGTACTGGTACAAGAGATACATAGACCAATGAAACAGAATTGAGAATCCAGACATAAATGCATCCACATACAAGCAGCTGATATTTGACAAAGGCCCAAAGTCAGTTAAGTGGGGAAAAGAGAGTCTCTTTAACAACCGGTGCTGGCATAAGTGGTTATCCATCTGCAAAAAAATGAAATGAGACGCATACCTCACACCATGCACAAAAATTAATTCCAAATGGATCAAAGACCTACTTATAAAATCTAAAATGATAATGATCGTGGAATAACAAATAGGGACAACATTAGGAGACCTACTACATGGCATAAACCATAGACAAAACACTATGAATGCACAAACGTCTGAAGAGAAACTAACGGAGCTCCTAAAAATCAAACACCTATGCTCATCAAAAAACTTCACCAAAAGAGTAAAAAGATTACCTACAGACTGGGAAAAAATTTTTAGCTATGACATTTCCGATCAGCACCTGATCTCTAAAATCTACATGATACTGCAAAAGCTCAATGACAAAAAGAACCCAATTAGTAAATGGGCAAAGGATATGAACAGGCACTTCACTAAAGAAGACATTCAGGCAGCAAACAGATACTTGATGAAATGCTGACAATCATTAGCCATTAGAGAAATGCAAATCAAAACTACAATGAGATTCCATCTCACTCCAACAAGTCTGGCATTAATCCAAAAAACACAAAATAATAAATGTTGGAGAGGTTGTGGAGAGACTGGAACACTTATACACTGCTGGTGGGAATGTAAAATGGTACAACCACTTTGGAAATGGATTTGGCGCTTTCTTAAAAAGCTAGAAATGGGGGGGGCCAAGATGGCTGACTAGGTAGACGCTACCTTGGATCCCTCTTGCAACAAAGACTCCGAAAAACAAGTGGATCGATCACATACATGACAATCTACGAACGCTGAACAACAAACAACAGATTTAAAGAGTTGACCTGAGTGACAGAGACGGAGAACGAACAACTACGGGGAAGCAGCGACTGTTTTCGGAGCCTGGAGCCAGCGTCCCAGTCAGGTAACCTTGGCGCTGGGCTTAGGACTGGGCGCAGGGGAGCTGAACACGACATCTGTGACAGTGCAAACATGGGGCGCAGCCCTACCCCCCTGAACTGACCCCGGGAGGGGGCCCAGCCCGTCCGCTCAGGCGGCACGGCCACGCGGCTGGTGGGAGAAGTCCCCGGGAGGCAGTGACTGGTTTTGGAGCCAGGAGTGCAGCATCCCAGCCGGGGAACCTTGGTGCCGGGCTTTGGACTGGGCACAGGGGAGCTGAACGCGGCATCTGGTCACGGCGCAAACATGGGGCGCAGCCCTACTCCCCTGAACTAACCCCGGGAGGGGGCCTATCCAGTCCGCGGGGGCGGCGCGGCGACGCGGCTGGTGGGACGAGAAGTCCCTGGGAGGCAGCAACTGATTTTGGAGCCCAGAGTGCAGCATCCCAGCAGGGGAACCTTGACGCTGGGCTTTGGACTGGCAGCGGAGGATCTGACCGCGGCGGATCTGACCGCGGCTTCAGAGGGCCAGACCCTCGCGGACAATCTCCACACAGCCAGCACACATAGGCGACACGCCTCTCGGGAATCTCAGATAAAATAGTCATCCCAAGCAAGATAAGCAACTTTGGCTATATTCTGGGGTGCTACTCTCTGCTGTTTTTCTGAACCCTCCCCTCCCCTTCCCAGGCAGCTTCATTAACATTGGAATTTCCTGAGCCAGAGGGAGAACGGCTCCGGCTCCACAACTTTGCTTGTCTCCTTTTTTTTTTTTTTTTTTGGTCTTTTCCTAACCCATTCTTCTAGCCTGAGAGAAGCAACCACAAAAAACCCAGGGACCAAAAATCCTTCCCTAATTGGACTAAAAACACAGAACCAGCTCCAGCCAAGCATATATGATCCAAATCTTGGGCTTCCATCCTTAAAGGGAACAAGGTGGCTGTTATAATACAGAGGCAGTTCTGATAGGGATCTGACTGCATTTTTTTTTAGAGGATTTACTGGAAAAACAAGTTTCCCAGGTCTGATATCTCTGCTTATTCAACAGAGCCCTAACTGACCCACAACAGGGAACTGAGGGCTGAAGCTCCCCCCAGACCACCTAGCCTCTTGCCTTAGGGGTCTAAGGAGGGTGATACCTACCAATCAGTAGAGGTATTTGCATTGGGGGCCTAAGGTACAGCTGCAGAGCCCTCCCACCAAGGTGCTATAGGAATAGAGACACACCTACCTCACTGACACTTGGGGGAAGCCTGTCAGCATCCTGCACGCCCTGGAGTGTGAACCCCAGCTGCTAATAGAATCTGGTGCACACAACTATCACCACTGCTTCTCAAGGTGGATAGGTGTTAGGGTGCAGCACACACTTGATGACCCAAAATCAGATTCTACTCAAGAATAGTGAATAGACTCAGGCATATATATCTGGCAACAGCCCAAACCAGCTGGTAATAGGTCATAAGTAAGTTAAGGGCTACAACAAACAAGACAGCACAATCTAGTAGCCCATCCACATATATTGAAAGAAAACAAAACAAGATAAGACTCAGTGAGCAAATATAGAATAAATCACTACTATATCTTTTTTTTTATCTTAGTGATGGCTCGGAGACAGCAGTCGATATCAAACCACATAAAGAAGCAGACCATGACAGCTTCTACAACCCCCCAAACAAAAGAATCAAAATCTTTCCCAAATGAAGATACAATCCTGGAATTATCAGATACAGAATATAAAAAACTAATTTACAGAATGCTTCAAGACATCAGGGATGACCTCAGAAATGAAATAAGGCAAACTGCAGAAAAAGCCAAGGAACACACTGATAAAACAGTTGAAGAACTCAAAAAGATTATTCAAGAACATAGTGGAAAAATTAATAAGTTGCAAGAATCCATAGAGAGACAGCATGCAGAAATCCAAAAGATTAACAATAAAATTACAGAATTAGACAACACAATAGGAAGTCAGAGGAGCAGACTCGAGCAATTAGAATGCAGAGTGGGAAATCTGGAGGACCAGGGAATTAACACCAACATAGCTGAAAAAAAAGCAGATAGAAGAATTAAAAAAAAAAAAATGAAGAAACCCTAAGAATCATGTGGGACTCTATCAAGAAGGATAACTTGCATGTGATTGGAGTCCCAGAACAGGGAGGGAGGACAGAAAACACAGAGAAAATAGTTGAAGATCTGCTGACAGAAAACTTCCCTGACATCATGAAAGACGAAAGGAAATCTATCCAAGATGCTCATCGAACCCCATTTAAAATTGATCCAAAAAGAAAAACACCAAGACATATTATCATCAAACTTTCCAAAACCAAACATAAAGAGAAAATTTTAAAAGCAGCCAGGGATAAAAGAAAGGTCTCCTTCAAGGGAGAATCAATAAGAATAAGTTCAGACTACTCAGCAGAAACCATGCAGGCAAGAAGGCAATGGGATGACATATACAGAACACTGAAGGAGAAAAACTGCCAGCCAAGGATCATATATCCAGCAAAACTCTCTCTGAAATATGAAGGCAAAATTAAGATATTTACACATAAACACAAGCTTAGAGAATTTGCCAAAACCAAACCAAAGCTACAAGAAATACTAAAGAAAATTGTTTGGTCAGAAAACCAATAATATCAGATACCAGCACAACACGAGGTCACAAAACAGAACATCCTGATGTCAACTCAAATAGGGAAATCACAAAAACAAATTAAGATTAATTAAAAAAAAAAATGCTCAAAACAGGGAATCATTGAAGTCAATATGTAAAAGATCACAATAATCAAAAAGAGGGATTAAATACAGGTGGCATAGAACTGCCATATGGAGAGGGATACAAGGTGATATAGGACAATACAAGTTAGGTTTTTACTTAGAAAAATAGGGGTAAATATTAAGGTAACCACAAAGAGGTATAACAACTCCATAACTCAAAATAAAAGCCAAGAAAAACGTAACGACTCAACAAACAAAGTCAAATACTATGAAAGTGAGGATCTCACAATTTACAAAGAAAAACGTCTCAGCACACAAAAGTAAGTGGAAAAATAAAATTGTCAACAACCCACATAAAAAGGCATCAAAATGACAACACTAAACACTTATCTATAATTACCCTGAATGTAAAGGGACTAAATGCACCAATAAAGAGACAGAGAGTCTCGGACTGGATAAAGAAACACGATCCATCTATATGCTGCCTACAAGAGACACACCTTAGACTTAGAGACACAAACAAACTAAAACTCAAAGGATGGAAAAAAATATATCAAGCAAACAATAAGCAAAAAAGAAGAGGAGTAGCAATATTAATTTCTGACAAAATAGACTTTAATCTTAAATCCACCATAAAGGATAAAGAAGGACACTACATAATGATAAAAGGGACAATTGATCAGGAAGATATAACCATATTAAATATTTATGCACCCAATGACAGGGCTGCAAGATACATAAATCTAATTTTAACAGAACTGAAAAGTGAGATAGACACCTCCACAATTATAGTAGGAGACTTCAACACACCACTTTCGGAGGACAGGACATCCAGGAAGAAGCTCAGTAGAGACACGGAAGACCTAATTACAACAATCAACCAACTTGACCTCATTGACTTATACAGAACTCTCCACCCAACTGCTGCAAAGTATACTTTTTTTTCTAGCGCACATGGAACATTCTCTAGAATAGACCACGTATTAGGTCATAAAACAAACCTTTGCAGAGTCCAGAACATCGAAATATTACAAAGCATCTTCTCAGACCACAAGGCAATAAAACTAGAAATCAATAACAGAAAAACTAGGGAAAAGAAATCAAATACTCGGAAACTGAACAATACCCTCCTGAAAAAAAACTGGGTTATAGAAGACATTAAGGAGGGAATAAGGAAATTCATAGAAAGCAACGAGAATGAAAATACTTCCTATCAAAACCTCTGGGACACAGCAAAAGCAGTGCTCAGAGGCCAATTTATATCGATAAATGCACACATACAAAAAGAAGAAAGAGCCAAAATCAAAGAACTGTCCCTACAACTTGAACAAATAGAAAGTGAGCAACAAAAGAATCCATCAGGCACCAGAAGAAAACAAATAATAAAAATTAGAGCTGAACTAAATGAATTTGAGAACAGAAAAACAATTGAAAGAATTAACAAAGCCAAAAGCTGGTTCTTTGTAAAAATTAACAAAATCGATAAACCATTGGCCAGACTGACTAAAGAAATACAGGAAAGGAAACAAATAACCCAAATAAGAAACAAGAAGGGCCACATCACAACAAACCCAACTGAAATTAAAAGAATCATATCAGATTATTATGAAAAACTGTACTCTAACAAATTTGAAAACCTAGAAGAAATGGATGAATTCCTGGAAAAATACTACCTACCTAAACTAACACAATCAGAAGTAGAACAACTAAGTAGACCCACAACAAAAAAAGAAATTGAAATGGTAATCAAAAAACTCCCAACAAAAAAAAGCCCTGGCCCAGATGGCTTTACTGCAGAGTTCTACCAAACTTTCAGAGAAGAGGTAACACCACTACTACTAAAGGTATTTCAAAGCATAGAAAATGACAGAATACTACCCAACTCATTCTATGAAGCCACCATCTCCCTGATACGAAAACCAGGTAAAGACATCGCAAAAAAAGAAAATTACAGACCTATATCCCTCATGAACATAGATGCAAAAATCCTCAACAAAATTCTAGCCAATAGAATTCAACAACATATCAAAAAAATAATCCACCACGACCAAGTGGGATTTATACCAGGTAGGCAAGGCTGGTTTAATATTAGAAAAACGATTAATGTAATCCACCATATAAATAAAACAAAAGACAAAAACCACATGATCTTATCAATTGATGCAGAAAAGGCATTTGACAAAGTCCAACACCCGTTTTTGATAAAAACTCTCACCAAAATAAGAATTGAAGGAAAATCCCTCAACTATACAAAGCCAACAGCCAACATCACTCTAAATGGAGGGAGCCTGAAAGCATTTCCCTTGAGAACGGGAACCAGACAAGGATGCCCTTTATCACCGCTCTTATTCAACATTGTGCTAGAAGTCCTAGCCAGAGCAATTAGGCTAGACAAGGAAATAAAGGGCATCCAGATTGGCAAAGAGGAAGTAAAATTATCTCTATTTGCAGATGACATGATCTTATACACAGAAAACCCCAAGGAATCCTCCAGAAAACTACTGAAACTAATAGAAGAGTTTGGCAGAGTCTCAGGTTATAAGATAAACATACACAAATCACTTGGATTCCTCTACATCAACAAAAAGAACACCGAAGAGGAAATAACCAAATCAATACCATTCACAGTAGCCACCAAGAAGATAAAATACTTAGGAATAAATCTTACCAAGGATGTAAAAGACTTATAGAAAGAAAACTATAAAGCTCTACTACAAGAAATTAAAAAGGACATACTTAAGTGGAAAAACATACCTTGCTCATGGAGAGGAAGACTTAACATACTAAAAATGTCTATTCTTCCAAAAGCCATCTATACATACAGTGCACTTCCGATCCAAACTCCAATGTCATTTTTTAAGGTGATAGAGAAACAAATCACCAACTTCATATGGAAGGGAAAGAAGCCTCGGATAAGCAAAGCATTACTGAAAAAGAAGAAGAAAGTGGGAGGCCTCACTCTACCTGATTTCAGAAGCTATTATACAGCCACAGTAGTCAAAACAGCCTGGTACTGGTACAACAACAGACACATAGACCAGTGGAACAGAATTGAGAACCCAGATATAAATCCATCCACATATGAGCAGCTGATATTTGACAAAGGCCCAGTGTCAGTTAATTGGGGAAAAGATAGTCTTTTTAACAAATGGTGCTGGCATAACTGGATATCCATTTGCAAAAAAATGAAACAGGACCCATACCTCACACCATGCACGAAAACTAACTCCAAGTGGATCAAAGACCTAAACATAAAGACTAAAACGATAAAGATCATGGAAGAAAAAGTAGGGACAACCTTAGGAGCCCTAATACAAGGCATAAACAGAATACAAAACATTACCAAAAATGACGAAGAGAAACCAGATAACTGGGAGCTCCTAAAAATCAAACACCTATGCTCATCTAAAGACTTCACCAAAAGAGTAAAAAGACCACCTACAGATTGGGAAAGAATTTTCAGCTATGACATCTCCGACCAGCATCTGATCTCTAAAATCTATATGATTCTGTCAAAACTCAACCACAAAAAGACAAACAACCCAATCAAGAAGTGGGCAAAGGATATGAACACACACTTCACTAAAGAAGATATTCAGGCAGCTAACAGATACCTGAGAAAATGCTCTCGATCATTAGCCATTAGAGAAATGCAAATTAAAACTACGATGATATTCCGTATAACCCCAACAAGGCTGGTATTAATCCAAAAAACACAAAATAATAAATGTTGGAGAGGCTGCGGAGAGATTGGAACTCTTCTACACTGCTGGTGGGAATGTAAAATGGTACAACCACTTTGGAAATCTATCTGGTGTTATCTTAAACAGTTAGAAATAGAACTACCATACAACCCAGAAATCCCACTCCTCAGAATATACCCTAGAGAAGTAAGAGCCTTCACACAAACAGATATATGCACACCCATGTTTATTGCAGCTCTGTTTACAATAGCAAAAAGCTGGAAGCAACCAAGGTGTCCATCAACGGATGAATGGTTAAATAAATTGTGGTATATTCACACAATGGAATACTACGCATCGATAAAGAACAGTGACGAATCTGGGAAACATTTCATAACATGGAGGAACCTGGAAGGCATTATGCTGAGCGAAATTAGTCAGAGGCAAAAGGACAAATATTGTGTAAGACCACTATTATAAGATCTTGAGAAATAGGATAAATTGAGAAGAACACATACTTTTGTGGTTACGGGGGGGGGAGGGAGGGTGGGAGAGGGTTTTTAACTGATTAATTAGTAGATAAGAACTGCTTTAGGTGAAGGGAAGGTCAATACTCAATACATGGAAGGTCAGCTCAACTGGACTGGACCAAAAGCAAAGAAGTTTCTGGGATAAACTGAATGCTTCAAAGGTCAGCGGAGCAAGGGCAGGGGTTTGGGGACCATGGTTTAAGGGGACTTCTAAGTCAATTGGCAAAATAATTCTATTATGAAAACATTCTGCATCCCACTTTGAAATGTGGCGTCTGGGGTCTTAAATGCTAACAAGCGGCCATCTAAGATGCATCAATTGGTCTCAACCCACGTGGAGAAAAGGAGAATGAAGAACACCAAGGTCACACGATAACTAAGAGCCCAAGAGACAGAAAGGGCCACATGACCCAGAGACCTACTTCATCCTGAGACCAGAAGAACTAGTTGGTGCCCGGCCACAATCGATGACTGCCCTGACAGGGAGCACAACAGAGAACCCCTGAGGGAGCAGGAGATCAGTGGGATGCAGACCCCAAATTCTCACAAAAAGACCAGACTTAATGGTCTGACTGAGACTAGAGGAATCCCAGCGGTCATGGTCCCCAAACCTTCTGTTGGCACAGGACAGGAACCATTCCCGAAGACAACTCATCAGACATGAAAAGGACTGGACAGTGGGTAGGAGAGAGATGCTGATGAAGAGTGAGCTAATTATATCAGGTGGACACTTGAGAATGTGTTGGCATCTCCTGTCTGGAGGGGGGATGGGAGGATAGAGAGAGTTGGAAGCTGGCAAAATTGTCGAGAAAGGAGAAACTGGAAGGGCTGACTCATTAGGGGGAGAGCAAGAGGGAGTTCGGAGTAAGGTGTATATAAACTTATATGTGACAGTCTGACTTGATTTGTAAACGTTCACTTGAAGCTCAATAAAAGTTAATTAAAAAAAAAAAGCTAGAAATAGAACCACCATATGATCCAGCAGTCCCACTCCTTGGAATACATCCTAGAGAAATAAAAGGCTTTGCACAAACAGATATACTCACACCGATGTTCATTGCAGCACTGTTTACAATGATAAGATGGGAGCAACCAAGGTGCCCATCAAGAGATGGATTAATAAATTATGGTGTGTTCACACAACGGAATACTAATTGATAAAGAACAATGATAAATCCATGAAACATTTCGTAACATGGAGGAATCTGGAAGGCGTTATGCTGAGTGACATTAGTTTCAAAAGGGCAAATATTGTATGAGAGCCCTAGTATAAGAACTCAAGGAATAGTTTCAACAGAGAAGAAAATATTCTTTGATGGTTAGGAGAGTGGGGAGGGAGGGAGGGAGGGAGCGAGAGGGGTATTCACTAATTAGACAGTAGACAAGAAATATTTTAGGCTAAGGGGAAGACAACACAGTACAGGAGAGGTCAGCACTACTGGAATAAACCAATAGCAAAGAAGTTTCCTGAATAAACTGAATGCTTCGAAGCCCAGCGTAGCAGGGGCGGGGGTTTAGGGACCATGGTTTCAGGGGACATCTAGGTCAATTGGCATAATCAAATCTGTTAAGAAAACATTCTGCATCCCACTTTGGAGATTGGCATTTGGGGTTTTAAAGGCTAACAAGTGCCCATCTAAGATGCATCAATTAGTCTCAACCCACCTGGAGAAAAGGAGAATGAAGAACACCAAAGACACAAGGTAATTATGAGCCCACGAGACAGAAAGGGCCACATAAATCAGAGTACATCAGCCCAAGACCAGAAGAACTAGATGGTGCCCAGCCACAACCATTGACTGCACTGACAGGGAACACAACAGAGAACCCATTAGGGAGCAGAGCAGTGGGATGCAGACCCCAATTTCTCATAAAAAGACCAGTCTTAATGGTTAGAATGGGACTGGAAGGACTCTAGAAGCCATTTTTCTGCAGACCTTCTGTTAGCCCAAGCAGGAACCATTCCCAAAGCCAACTTTTCAGAAAAGGATTGGACTGGACTATGGGATAGAAAATGATACTGGTGAGGAGTTAGCTTCTTGGCTCAGGTAGACGCACTAGACTGTGTGGGCAGCTCCTTTCTGGAGGAGGGGGTCAGAAGCTGGCCAGATGGACACGAAAATAGAGAGTGAAGTGGTGTTCTGTCTTATTAGGGGGAGAGCAACTAGGAGTATATAGCAATGTGTATATAAATTTTTGTATGAGAGACTGACTCGATTTGTAAACTTTCACTTAAAGCACAATAAAAATTTTAAAAAATACTCCAAGAAATTGCCACAGTCACCCCAATCTTCAACAACCGACACCTGATCAGTTAGCAGCCATCAACATCAATAAAAGACACTCCACCAGCAGAGATAATCCAACTCATTAAAGGCTCAGATGATGGTTAGCATTTTTTAGCAATAAAGTATTCTTTAACTAAAAAAAAAAAAAGACATCAAATGATAGCACTAAACTCATACCTATCCATAATTACTGTCATAGATTGAATTATGTTCCCCCAAAGAACATGTGTATCAGCTTGGTTAGGCCATGATTCCCAGTTTTCTGTGCTTCTCCTCCATTGTGTGATTGTAATTTTATGTTAAAAGGATTGGGTAGGATTGTAATGCCACCCTTACCCAGGTCACCTCCGTGATCCAAGGTAAAGGGAGTTTCCCTGGGGTGTGGCCTATACCACCTTTTATCTCTCAAGAGATGAAAGGGAAGCAAGTAGAGAGTCGGGGACCTCATACCAGCAAGAAAACAGCACCAGGAGCAGCTCACATCCTTTGGACTTGGGGTCCCTGTGCCCAAGAAGCTCCTTGACCAGGGGAAGACGGAGGATGAGAAAGGCCTTCCTCCAGAGCCGACAGAGAGAGAAAGCCTTCCCTTGAGCTGATGCCTTGAATTGAGATGGGCAATATTACAACAGACTCAACTGAAATTAAAAGAATTATATCAGATTACTACGAAAAATTGTACTCTAACAAATCTGAAAACCTAGAGGAAATGGATGAATTTCTGGAAACGCACTACCAACCTAAACTAACACAGAGGTAGAACAACTAAATAAACCCATAACAAGAGATTGAAAAGGTAATTTAAAAACTCCCAACCTACTAGACCGTGAGAAAATAAATTTCTCTTTGTTAAAGCCATCCATTTGTGGTATTTCTGCTATAGCAGCACTAGATAGCTAAGACAATTATGATGAATGTAAATGGACTAAATGCACCAATAAAGAGACAGAGTGGCAGAATGGATGAAAAACAACGGGATCAGTCTATATGCTGCCTGCAAGAGACACCACTTAGACTTAAAGACACAAACTAAAACTCAAAGCCTGGAAAAAGATGTATCAAGCAAACAACAATCAAAAAAGAGCAGGAATTACAATAATAATTTCTGACAAAATAGACTTTAAAGTTAAATCCACCATAAAGGACAAGGATGGACGCTATATAATGATTAAAGGGACAATATACCAGGAGGACATAAGCATATTAAATATGCACCCAAAGACAGGGCTTCAAGGTACATGAATTCAAACAGCATTGAAAAGTGAGATAGACAGCTCCACAATAATAGTAGGAGACTTAAAGACACCACTTTCGGTGAAGGACAGAACATCCAGAAAGAAGCTCAATAAAGACACAGAAGATCTAAATGCCACAGTCAACTAACTTGATCTCATACACATATATGGAACACTCCACCCAACAGCAGCCAAGTATACTTTCTTTTCCAATGCACATGGAACATTCTCTAGAATAGACCACTTATTAGGTCATAAAGCAAGCCTTAACATAATCTAGAACATCTAAATATTACAAAGCCTCTTCTCTGATCTAAAGTCATAAAAGTAGAAATCAATAACAAAAAAAACACGGAAAAGAAATCAAACACTTGGAAACTGGACAACACACTGCTCAAAAACGACTGGATTGTGGAAGAAATTAAAGATGGAATAAAGAAATTCATAGAATCCAATGAGAATGAAAAGAATTCCTATCAGAACCTTTGGAACACAGCTAGAGCAGTGCTCAGAGATCAATTTATAGCAATAAATGCAAACATCCAAAAAGAAGAAAGGGAAAAAATCAAAGAATTATCCCTACAACTTGAACAAACAGAAAGACAGCAACAAAAGAAACCCTCCAGCACCAGAAGAAAGCAAATAATCAAAATTAGAGCAGAATTAAATGAAGGAACTGAAAAACAATTGAAAGAGTTAACAAGACCAAAAGCTGGTTCTTTGAAAAAATTAACAAAATTGATAAACCATTGGCCAAACTGACAAAATAAGAACAGGAGAGGAAGCAAATTACCCAAATAAGAAATGAGATGGGTGATATTACAACAGATTCAACTGAAATTAAAAGAATCATATCAGATTATTATGAAAAATTGCACCCTAACAAATCTGAAAACCTAGAGGAAATGGACGAATTTCTGGAAACGCATTACCAACCTAAACTAACACAATCAGAAGTAGAACAACTAAATAGACCCATAACAAAAAAAGAGATTGAAAAGGTAATCAAAAAACTCCCAACAAAAAAAATCCCTGGCCCAGACGGCTTCACTGCAGAGTTCTACCAAACTTTCAGGGAAGAGTTAACACTACTACTACTAAAGGTATTTCAGAGCAGAGCAAAGGGTGGACTATTCCCAAACTCATTCTATGAAGCCAGCATATCCCTGATACAAAAACCAGGTAAAGACACCACAAAAAAAAAAGAAAATTACAGACTTATATCCATCGTGAACTTAAATGCAAAAATCCTCAACAAAATTCTAGCCAATAGAATTCAACAACATATCAAAAAATAATTCACCATGACCAAGTGGGATTCATACCAGGTATGCAGGAATGGTTCAACTTTAGAAAAACAATTAATGTAATCCATCACATAAATAAAACAAAAGACAGGAACCACGTGATCTTATCAATTGATGCAGAAAAGGCATTTGACAAAGTTCAACACTGATTCATCATAAAAACTCTCGGCAAAATGGGAATAGAAGGAAAACTCCTCAACATAATAAAGGGGATTTATGCAAAGCCAATAGCCAACATCATTCTAAATGGAGAGTCTGAAGCATTCCTCTTGAGAAGGGAATCAGACAAGAATGCCCTTTATTACCCCCCTTATTTGAAATTGTTCTGGAGGTCCTAGCCAGAGCAATTACGCTAGATAAAGAAATACAGGGCATGTAAATTGGTAAGGAAGGAAGAAGTAAATTATCTCTATCTGCAGATGACATGATCTTATACACAGAAAACCCTAAAGAATTCTCAGAAAATGACTGAAACTAATATAAGAGTTCAGCAGAGCATCAGCGTACAAGATAAAGACACAAAAATCAGTTGGATTCATCAACACCAACAAAGAGAACATCAAAGAGGAAATCACCAAATCAATACCATTTACCATAGCCTCCAAGAAGATAAAATACTTAAGAATAAATCTAACCAGAGACATAAATGACCTATACAAAGAAAACTACAAGACAGTACTGCAGGAAACCAAAAGAAAATACATAATTGGAAAAACATACCTTGCTCATGCATAGGAAGACTTAACATTGTAAAAATGTGTATTCTACCAAAAGCGATCTACCAAAAGCGATCTATAGATACAATGAAATTCCAGTCCAAATTTCAACATTTTTTAACGAGATGGAGAAACAAATCACGAACTTCATATGGAAGGGAAAGAGGCCCTTGATAAGTAAAGCATTACTGAAAAAGAAGAACAATGCGGGAGGCCTTACTTTACCTGATTTTAGAACCTATTATACCACCACAGTAGTCAAAACAGCCTGGTACTGGTACAACAACAGACACATAGACCAATGGAACAGAATTGAGAATCTAGCATAAATGCATCCACATACGAGCAGCTGATATTTGACAAAGGCCCAAAGTCAGTTAAATGGGGAAAAGACAGTCTCTTTAACAAATGGTGCTGGCATAGCTGGATATCCATCTGCAAAAAAATGAAATAAGACCCATACCTCACACCATGCACAAAAACGAACTCAAAGCGAATCAAAGACTTAAATATAAAATCTGAAACTATAAAAGTCATGGGAGAAAAAATAGGGACAATGTTAGGAGCCCTAATACATGGCATAAATAGTATACAAGACATTACTAACAACGCAGAACAGAAACCAAATAACTGGGAGCTCCTAAGAATCAAACACCTATGCTCATCCAAAGACTTCAGCAAAATAGTAAAAAGATTACCTACAGACTGGGAAAAAGTTTTTAGCTGTCGACTCAACGGTACTGGGTTTATGACATTTCTGATCAGCGCCTGATCTCTAAAATCCACATGATACTGCAAAAAGTCAACAACAAAAAGACAAGGCAATTTAAAAATGGGCAAATGATATGAACAGGCACTTCACCAAAGAAGACATCCAGGTAGCTAAGAGATAAATGAGGAAATGCTCACGATCATTAGCCATTAGAGAAATGCAGTCAAATCTACCATGAGGTACCATCTCACTCCAACAAGGCTGGCATTAATCCAAAAAACACAAAATAATAAATGTTGGGTAGGTGGAGAGACTGGAACACTTACACACTGTTGGTGGGAATGTGAAATGGTACAATCAATTTGGAATCGATTTGGTCTTTCCTTAAAAAACACTAGAAATAGAACTACCATATGATCCAGCAATCCCACTCCTTGGAATATATCCTAGAGAAATAAGAGCCTTTACATGAACAGATATATGCATACCCATGTTCATTGCAGCACTGTTTACAATAGCAAAAAGATGGAGGCAGTAAAGGTGCCCATCAACAGATGAATGGATAAATAAATTATGGTATATTCACACATCGGAATACTGCACACTGATAAAGAACAATGATGAATCCATGAAACATTTCATAACACGGAGGAATCTGGAAGGCATTATGCTGAGTGAAATTAGTCAGTTGCAAAAGGACAAATATTGTATGAGACCACTATTATAAGAACTCAAGAAAGAGTTTAAACACAGAAGAAAATATTCTTTGATTGTTACAAGGGCGGGGAGGGAGGGAGGGAGATGGGTATTCACTAATTAGATAGTAGACAAGAACTATTTTAGGTGAAGGGAATGACAACACATAATGCAGGAGAGGTCAGCACAGCTGGACTAAAGCAAAAGCAAAGAAGTTTCCTGAATAAACTGGATGCTTTGAAGGCTGGACTAGCAGGGATGGGGGTTTAGGGACCATGGTTTCAGGGGACATCTAGGTCAATTGGCATAATAAAATCTATTAAGAACATTCTGCATTACACTTTGGAGAGTGGCACCTGGGGTCTTAAACGCTAGCAAGTGGCCATCTAAGATGCGTCAATGGGTCTCGACCTACCTGGAGCAAAGGAGAATGAAGAACACCAAAGACACAAGGTAATTATGAGCCCAAGAGACAAAAAGGGGCACATAAATCAGAGACTACATCAGCCTGAGACCAGAAGAACTAGATGGTACCTGGCTATAATTGATGACTGCCCTAACAGGGAACACAACAGAGAATCCCTGATGGAGCAGGAGAGCAGTGAGATGCAGACCTCAAATTCTTGTAAAAAGACTAGACTTAATGGTCTGACTGAGACTAGAAGGACTCTGAAGGTCATGGTCCCCAGACCTTCTGTTAGCCCAAACTAGGACCATTTCCAAAGCCAACTCTTCAGACAGGGATTGGACTGGAGTATAAAATAGAAGATGATGCTGGTGAGGAGTGAGCTTCTTGGCTCAAGAAGACACATGAGACTGTGTGGGCAGCTCCTGTCTGGAGGGGAGATGAGAAGGCAGAGGGGGAGAGAAGCTGGCTGAATGGACACGGGAAATACAGGGTGGAGAGAAGGAGTGTGCTGTCTCATTAGGGAGAGAGCAACTAGGAGTATATAACCCCAAACCAAACCCAGTTCCATCGAGTCGATTCTGACTCATAGCAACCCTATAGGACAGAGTAGAACTGTCCCACAGAGTTTCCAAGGAGCACCTGGCGGATTCGAACTGCTGACCCTCTGGTTAGCAACCATAGCACTTAACCACTACGCCACCAGAGTTTCCAGGAGTACATCCAAACGCACTCCCACTGCCGTCGAGTCGATTCCAACTCATAGCGACCCTATAGGACAGAGTAGAACTGCCCCATAGAGTTTCCAAGGAGCACCTGGCAGATTTGAACTGCCGACCTCTTGGTTAGCAGCCGTAGCACTTAACCACTACACCACCAGGGTTTCTGAGGAGTACATAGCAAGGTGTATATAAAGTTTTGTTTGAGAGACTGACTTGACTAGTAAACTTTAAACACAATAAAAAAAATTTTTCTTTCTTTTAGGACATGTTTCGTTTATAATTCATAGCATTTATTATAAAACAAGTATCAAAATTAAAGTATGAGTCATTTAAAGCAAAATTGGTGAAAGGCAATTTTTCAATGTGGGAGATCAACAGAATTTTCCACTGATTTATGAAACAAGTTTACTAGCTCATTTTCTTTGTTGTAGAATATTTGTAATATTCTTTTTGTAGAAAATGTGGTATATGGTAAAAGTCTCACTATCCCGCTTCCACTGAAATTAGGTAGCCCATTTCATCTCATTCTGCTGAAATGGCGTACGCCACGTTTGCATTCAATTGCTATTATTATAGTCACGTTTTAAAAAGTTACATCACACACACACGTAATTTATATAGCCTGTCGAAATGCTTGAGTAAGCAGAGGAGGGGACACCACAGATTATCAGCGGTTAAGGCCCTCACATGCTATGATCCGGCCCTGCCTTCAACCCAGGCTCCAAAGAAATCCCACATACAGAATTCATGTGATGTGAGCTTACAGTAAAAAAAAAAAAAAAAAAAACCACAATACACAGAAGCAAGGCACCATGAGAATCTGCCAAAAAGAAAATTTGGAGAATAAGAACCACACAGAGATCATATTGATATCACACAGCCCTCTAAATTAAGAAACGAGAGAATTGAGTAAGGAACAAAAAGTTTAAAAATCATCAAGCGGGTTTGAAACAGACCCAAATATAGTTCTCAAAATGAAAATACAGTAATTGAAAGTTCATGAGGAAGGAACAGTGGTCACAGATGAAGACAAATATTGTTTGGCAAATCTTAAGTGTGTAAATACTCTGTAGAATGAAATAGATACTAAATTTTCATTCTGGGTTTTCTCTCTCTTCGATTGCAGCGTTAGAATCTCAGTCATCCCACGTCGTTCTTTACAGCCCAGAATGTTGTAGGTGAATGATTCCAGCCTCCACCAAGCCCTTCCCGGTACTACAGATATTCCCACTCTGGATCTTGTTTCCAACAAAAACAATTATGACAAGAATTTGATCAGTGGTTTCAGAGCTTTAAGAATAATTGATAAAATATGTAGTAACAGTTTTGGTGGGCTTTTTTTATTTGGTTGTTTTACCATTGGATCTTCTGCAGAGTAAAAACAACAAGAGTGATTATCTGTAGGTAACACCATGTATCAGTTACGTGACAAAATAACAAGGACGTGATGTGTGATCCAGAGTGTTTTCAAAACTGCAGTTCCAGATCCATTAACAAGGCAGGAAACTGAGGATTTTTGAAAGTATTTTTTTTTTTAATGGAATAGAAAATTCGAGCATGTACTACGTGTTGTACCAGCACGTATCTTACATGTGTAAAACTTGTCTTGGTTTTGGGTGTGTATGTGTGGTATGGAGTCGCTATGTAAAAAGTATTTCTTAAAGCGAGTAGTAGCCATAGTTTGAAAACCACTGGTCAGAGCATGGCTTTAGTAATAATTCTGTACGAAAACTGCTCGTTTTTGAAATACAAAATGAGGATTTCAAAGTGCTAAGGACTTCTGTCATTAATTTTGCATAATTTCTAAAAACCAATTAAGTAAAGCTACACTGTAAGTTAAGGTGATTTAGAGTAAGATCTGTAAATGTGTAATAATGAAAATTCTTGAATGGCAACTTTTGCTTATCAGAAGAACTGAAGAGAACATTTTAAGAGGTAATGGCTGGATAAATAAATACAGAAATAATTTCAGTACCTTTATTTTCTTACTGGGTTTCCCGTATAAACCTAGTTTCCAAAATAAATTGTCAGAATAGGCTGATGGCGGTGATAAAACAGACAGGAGACATCCCACCCCTGCACCGTTTTCCCAGGTTTGTTACTCCTGGCACAGGGTAAGTTTCACTCAGGGCTTCCAACTGGCTTGAACCCCTGCTGAGAATTTGCCTTTCTAACATGTTCCCAGGCGATTACCAATGCTGCCAGGTAGGGACCAATTCTGAGAACCAATTCTGAGAACCAACAGCAGAGCAGTGGTTCTCAGAATGTATCATATATGAGAATCAGCTGGGTTCTCGTTAAAATGTAGATTCTGATTCAGTATATCTGGGGTGGAAATGCCAGTTCTCAGCAGGGACTTGTATTGGAACGAACTGATTCAAAGCCCTGATTTTACTTGATTTTGCATTTCTCTGCAGCCTTCTGTAGCTGTAGCATGGCCTGTTCTGTGCCTTCTACAAATATTTGGCCTATTGGGAAAGTCTTTTTGATATTTTAAGCAACAAACAATCTTAGTGCCCTGTTCTTTTTCCTTCCATTAGTAAAAGAGAATGCAACTTATAAAAGATGTCCACAGAAAAGTAATGAAGAGCAAAACATTTTTTTCATAATTAAATGGCTAATATCTAACCATGAACTTTTTTTTTTTTTTTTGACACTTTAGGAGAAACTTTACAGAGCAAATTATTTTCTCATTCAACAATTTATACACAAATTGTTTTGTGACGTTGGTTGCAGTCCCCGCCATGTGTCAGCATTCTCCTCTTTCACAGCCCAATTCCCTGTTTCCATCCATCCATCCATTTTTCTTGTCCCTTCCTGGCTTCTTGTCACTTCTCTAGGGCAGGTGTTGCCCTTTTATTTCTTGTATACATGCTTGAGCTAAAAAGCACGTTCCTTACGTGTGTTATTGTTTGTTTTATGTTGCTGTTAGTTTGTTAGGTGCTTTCAAGTCGGTTCTGGCTCGTAGTGACCCTACGTACAACAGAATGAAACAGCTCCCGGTCCTGCACCATCCTCACAACTGCTATGCTTGAGCCCATTGTAGCACCTACTGTGTCAATCCACCTTGTTGTGGGTCCTCCTCTTTTTCGTTGACCTTCTGCTTTACCAAGCATGATGTCCCTTTCCAGGGACTGGTCCCTCCTGACAAAATATCCAAAGTATGGAAGATGAAGTCTTGCCATTCTTGCTTCTAATGAGAATTCTGGCTGTACTTCTTCCAAGACAGATTTGTTCATTCTTCCAGCAGTCCGTGGTATATTCAGTTTTCTTCGCCAACACCATAACTCAAAGACATTAATTTTCAGTCTTCCTTATTCATTGTCCAGCTTTCACATGCATATGAGGCAATTGAAAACAACATAGCTTGGCTCAGTAGCACCTTAGTCCTTAAAGTGACATCTTTGCTTTTTAATACTTTAAAGAAGTCTTTTGCAGCACATTTGCCCAATGCAATGCATTGTTTGATTTCTTGACTGCTGCTTCCATGGACATTGATTGTTGACCCAAGTAAAATAAAATCCTTGAAATGACAATCTCTTCTCTGTTTATCAGGATGTTGCTTATTGGTCCAGTGGTAAGGATTTTGTTTGCTTTACGTTGAGGTGTAATCCATACTGAAGGCTGTGGTCTTTCGTCCTCATCAGTAAGTGCTTCAAGTCCTCTTCACTTTCACCAAGCAAGGTTGTGTCATCTGCGTATTGCAGGTTCTTAATGAGTCTTCCTCCAATCCTATCGTTCATGTAGTCCAGTTTCTTGGATTATTTGATGAGCATACAGATTGAATAAGTATGATGAAAGGATACAACCCTGATGCACACCTTTCTTGACTTCAAAACACGAAATATCCCCATGTTCTGTTCACATAACTCCCTCTTGGTCTATGTGTAGGCTCCTCATGAGCATAATTAAGTGTCCTGCAACTCCCATTCTTTGTAACGTTATTTATAATTTGTTACGGCCCACACAGATGCCTTTGCATGGTCAATAAAACACAGATAAACATCTTTCTGGTAGTCTCTTAGCCATAACCCATCTGACATCAGCAATGGATCATCTTTCTTTGGAATGGGTACAGATATGGATCTCTTACAGTTAGTTAGCTGTCTTCCAAATTTATGGGCATAGAAGAGTGAGTGCTTCCAGCACTGCACTGATTTGTTGAAACATTTCAATTGGTATTCCATCAACTCCTGGAGCCTTGTTTTTCACCAGTGCCTTCAGTGCAGCTTGGACCTCTTCCTTCAGCATCATTGTTTCTCGATCATATGCTACCTCCTGAAATGGTTGAACGTCAACCAGTTGTTTTTGGTACCACGACTCTGTATATTCCTTTCATCTTCTTTTGATGCTTCCTGCATAGATTCCTTCAGTATTGCAACTTGAGGCTTGAATTTTTTCTTCAGTTTGAGATATGCTGAGCATGTTCTTCCCTTTGACTTTCTATCTGCAGGTCTTTGCACATTTCATTATAATACTTTACTTTGTCTTCTCGAGCCACACTTTGAAATCTTCTGTTTAGCTCTTTTACTTCATCGTTTCTTCCTTTTGCTTTAGCTACTCTATATTCAAGAGTAAGCTTCAGAGACTATTTTGACATCCATTTTGGTCTTTTCTTTCTTTCCTGTCTTTTTAATGGCATCTTGTTTTCATCATGTATGATGTCCTTGCACAATTCGTCTGGTCTTCAGTCATTAGTGTTCAATGCATGAAGTCTGTTCGTGAGATGATCTATAAATTCACGTGGGATATACTCAAGGTTGTACTTTGACTCTCCTGGACTTGTCTTCTTTTCTTCAACTTCAGCTTTAATGTGCATATGAGCAATTGATGGTCTGTTCTGCAGTTGGCCCCTGGCCTTGTTCTGACTGATGATATTGAGCTTTTTCATCGTCTCTTTCCAACATGTGTCTGCAGTTTGTTGTACTGTGGTGGCTTGCATGTTGATGTAATACTGGACTCTTAAAAAAAAAAATTTTTTTTTTATTAGCCACTAGTATTTCAAATACCAGCACAGTCACCCTTGGTGGGCAGGTTTCAGCAGAGTTTCAAGACTAAGACAGAATAGGCAAAAGGACCTGGCGGTCTACTTCTGAAAAAACTGGCCAGTGAAGACCTTATGAATAGCAGCAGAGTGTTTTCTAATATGTTGCCAGAAGATGAGCCCCTCAGGTTGGAAGGAGCTCAAAATACGACTGGGGAAGAGCTGCCTTCTCAAAGTAGAGTTGACCTTAAAGACATGATTGGAGTCAAGCTTTTGGGATTTTCATTTGTTAATGTAGCACAACTGTAAATGAAAAGAAACGGGTGCAAACATCTGTTAATAAGTGGAATGTGGAAAGTACAAAGTATGAATCTAGGATAATTGGAAGTCATAGAAAATGAAATGGAATACATAAAGCTCAATATCCTTGGAATTAGCGGACTGTTATTGGCTATTTTGAATCAGAGAATCATATGGCCTGCTATACCAGGAATGACAGATTGAAGATGAGTGATGTCTTATTCATCACCAAAAAGAACATTTCAAGATCTATCCTGAAATACAGTGCTGTTAGTGATAGGATAATATCCATATGCCTATAAGGAAGACCAGTTAATATGACCATTATTCAAATTTACAAATCAACCACTGAGGCCAAAGATGAAGAAATTGAAGATTACTACCAACTTCTGCAGTCTGAAATTGATCAAACATGCAATCAAGATACATTGATAATTACCGATGTTTGGCATGTGAAAGTTGGAAACAAAGAAGGAGAATTGGTAGTTGGAAAATATGGCCTTGGTGATAGAAATGATGCCAGAGATTACATGATAGAATTTTGCAAGACCAGCAACTTTTTCATTATGTTTTTCGACAATATAAATGGCAACTATACACATGGACCTTGCCAATTGGGATACACAGGAATCAAATCGACTACATCTGTGGAAAGAGACAATGGAAAAGCTCAACATCATCAGTCAGTTTGTTTTATAGGCCTGTCTAATCTTTGGCTGAAGGGTGAATCAGGAGTGGCTTTAGTTGGGAAATAAAAGGGCGTTGGGGGCCAGAGTCTCAGAGGCTCTTCCAGTCTCTGTCAGAGTAGGAAGTCTTGGTCTTTTTTTGTGAATTTGAATTTTGTTCTACATTTTTCTCCCGCTCTGTCTGGGACCCTCTATTGTGATTCCTATCAGAGCGATTGGTGGTGGTAACCCGGCACTATCCAGCTCTTTTGGGCTAAGGCTGGTGGAGGCGGTGATACTTGTGGTCCATTAGCCCTTTGGACTAATAGTTCCTTTGTGTCTTTGGTTTTCTTCATTCCCCTTTGCTCTGGATGGAATGAGACCAGTAGATGTATCTTAGATGGCCACTCGTGAGCTCTTAAGACCCCAGACGCTACTAACCATAGTCAGATATAGAACATTTGTTTATGAACTTTGTTATGCCAGTTGACCTAGATGTCCCCCTTGGAAAGTTTTAATATCACGACAGTTTTTAGAGTACAGAAATGGAGATAGGAAGGCTTTCGTTTAGTATGAATGTGGAATCTACTTAGAAGAGTGACCGGGGGTGAGCCCCACTGTGGGTGGACTGAAGATTTCCCCGTATGTGCCCCAGCCTTTCATTCTCCTGCTCTTGCTGCATGGTGAAGACCATGGCATTCACTTGTTTTCACAGAGAGCAGTAGATATTCTGAATAAGTGCCCACCTCATTTCTGAAGGAGCATATATAGGTTTAGAGGCTTCTTAGGTAGGAGTGAACACTTTAATTCCCACGTTCTTTTCACTGTTTTATATTCTTAAAATCACACTGTTTTCAAAATCTACCCGATAGTATGATTTTTAACATGAAAAACTACCATTTTCGTTGTCAGAAAATGGATTCTTTAAATTTTCATTTTTTTAATTTAGAGCAGAATCATGCATTTTATTTAAGCCCACTATTTCTTTAATAAGCTCCTGAATTAGTTCGTTGTGCATTGTTTTCCACTTGAACTGTACCTCTGAGTCATTGTGACCAAGTCATGCTTTATGACAGAACATCTACTTTACTACTGCGTTGAGTCAGTGATGAAAAACCAAAATATATACTCAATTTCTGCAGCCATGTTGTGACTATTTCAAGCAAAAGAAGAATGTCACTCTGAATAATCTGATAATCAGCTTAAAACTCCCTTTCCCATCTTTCTAAGTTTCATCCTTAAATCACTTCCTTTTTCTACCTTCAGTGATTTTACTTATATTTGAAAGAAATGTTGGGTGGCAGTGTTTAGGTTGGGAAGGCCTGTCTGGCATCTCCACTTAGACAGTGGACTCAGGCCTGGCTGGCAAAGTAAACACTTGAATCCGTGTCAATCCCTGGCTTCATGGGTCATTGTCTTTTAGGCCACTGGGCCAAGGCACCTTCCCTATCAATTGTCTTAACTCACATCCTTGGTGGATTTACAGTTTATATCAGGAGTAGGAAATATATGGGCACTTATGTAAAAAATCCTGGTGAATGTTCTTTAGCCCAAAACTTTGAGTAGTACTATAGACACCCTAAGTAGAACTACAAAGCGAGAAATTTTTTTTCCCACCTCTTTTCTGGTGTCACCCCTTCTTTGTACCCCCACCCTGTTCCATAGACACTCAGAGCCCACATGCTGTTGTGAAACACTAAAGTTCCCACTTCGTACCCTCACCCTCTTACCTGTCCCTCTTGAGCATATCCTAAATTCCTTCTCTCCTTTCTCCATGAAAACTCCTGTTAAGGCCTCACGATTCAATGCCACTCCGTGTGTGGAGGAAAACTACTTGCTTCCTGTAACTCATTCTCCCACCAGCATAGCTACCACCCTGGCTACAAACCAAAAAAACCTAAACCCATTGCCATCAAGTCAAATGTGACTCCTAGCAACCCTATTGGACAGAGTAGAACCGTCCCATAAGGTCCCAAAGCTGTAAATCTTTACGGGAGCAGACTGCCACATCTTTCTCCCACAGAGCAGCTGGTGGGTTTAAACGGTCAACCTTTTGGTTAGCAGCTGAGTGCTTTAACCACTGCAGCACCAGGGCTCCTCGACAAGTGTGCTTCTACAAGTGTACCTTGCAGCTGTTCCCTGATGCACTGAGGGAAACGCCTCTGCCCGTATCCAAGACCCGCCTCTCCACTTGTTCTCATGGACTTCTGCGTTCTCTACTTTCTCTCTTGCATCACCAGTTTCTGTCTACTGGATCCTTCTCTTCGGTAAACAAGAATACTCTAGTTATCTCCTCTCAAACAAGAAAAGCAAAAGCACTTCTTTGACCTCCCACCCATCTCCAGCTACTGCCCCGTCTCTCTGCTTACTGCACAGCGAGTGTCTCCTTTATAACTGATCTTTATTGAGTGCTCATTAAGTGTCTGGACTGCTTAAACTCCCCATACGCTACCTTGGAAAACCTGGTGGTGTAGTGATTAAGAACTATGGCTACTAACCAAAAGGTTGGCAGTTCAAATCCACCAGGTGCTGTTTGGAAACTCTAGGGGCAGTTCCACTCTGACCTATGGAGTCACTATGTGTTGGAATCAACTCAACACCAAGGGTTTTTTTTTATAGACTACCTCATTTAATCCTCTCATCAACCATGTGGGTTAGAAACCATTATTATTACCATGTTACAGCAGATCCATCCACTCCAAATGGCCTCCGACTTGCCTAGGCCAGTGTGTCTTTCCAGCACTATAAACTGATGAATTTTGGTACCATTGAATACCTGCCATTTCACTTCACTGGGTGCTCACTGCAAGGTGCTGACAAGCATTTCCCCTGATTCAGAGGAGACACTTTAGTTTACATAGTGGAATTCTACCTATTGGAAGCATCTACTATCCCGGAATTCTAGAACGCTGTGTGGGATCTCTGACCTCCCTGCTTCTGGCCATCCACTGAAGGCCACATGTCATCAAAGCCTATAATATAAGGCTCACAGTTGGGTATGGCTTCTTTGGAATAAGCTTATTTTCTGTTATGTTTTGTTTCATATTCCTTGGGAGATTGCTACAAATTGGCATTCAGTAGTCAGAACCGATGGCCTTTATTTTAGCAAAGGTCTCTGGCTGACAGTTCATAGAAGATGGGCATTGCGATAGCACCAGCCTGTACAGAAAGCTGGAGAAACAGTCTTACGGAGCGCCTGTTGTTGTTGTTAGGTGCTGTCAGGTTGACTTCAACTCACAGCAACCCCATGTGACAGAGCAGAGCTGCCCTATAGGGAGCTGATTCTCCCTCCTCCGTGCACAGTTTATTCCTCCTTGTCTTGCCCCTCAATCTGACATAGTCATCCAGCTCCTGTGATCCTTCACCTTCCTCAAAACATGGCTCAAGACAACATGGTCCCAGAAACCTCACTCTCCCAGTGTTCCGTAACCACTCCCTCCTTCCTCTCTGCACAGAATAGACACTACTGTGTTAGGTTTGGAGGAGGAAAGACGTGACAGGGAGCCACCCTGCGGGGCATTGGGCAGGAAGAACAGCAGAGGGGTCTAGGTGGCAGGAGTCCCAGGAGACTTGGCAGGTCCTGTTTGCCCTGCAGACCTGTAGACAGGGACTTCTTTTGCCCCAGGCCCAGCCTCAGGGCCTGCCTTGGGTGGAACAGCCAAAATGTAAAAACACAAAAGCTGATTAATACACCCCATTGTGCTTTTAGGAGAAGGTGGTTATTTCACTAACGAGCAGTACAGAAATGAGAACTTTGTTTTGGAATTTGTTGTACTAGGAAAGGAAAGAGAGAGTTGTGTTAAGACTGGAAAAGAGAACAAAGTGTAGCATGAGGGGCTGTTATAGTTAAGGTGGTGTCTGCCAGGCTTCTCTACTGCAAAGTTACGTTTTTTACCTTTGTAATTAATATGTATTTTGTGGAGAGATTATTTCATATTATATAAATATCCTGTTTTATATCCAACTTTCACCCACCACTAGTTTTAGCATCTATTGATGATTCTTTCTTGAAATGACTTTGACTGTGGTAGTTGCCAAGTGGTGAAGTTTTAATTCCATCATTGTTTGTGCATTTTTTGTTTGGCAGTCTACCATAAGGAGGAAATTTGCCTTCTCCACCACATGGTTACTTACAACAGTATGGGCTCCATTCATACTAGATTTATTCTATAGTCCATTTTATCATTAATTATTGTGCTATTCAGTTTCTCCCAGATTTGCCTAGTGAATGCCCCATCAAGCTGGCTCCTGTATCCTTTTGACAGGTCCCCATCACTCCTGAGTGATCCTTTACTCTCTGGCACAGAAATATTTCTTAATGAGTTCTTGGATGAAATCCCAAAATGTGGCTCAATGAAAGCAGTTCTGTAGAAAGCCAAGACTCCGTGATCCAAACACACTGCTGCTGGTCTTGTTTGATTCAAAGGTAAAATTCAGGGAAACCATAGGAATGGGTACCCTTCCACCAGTCTTGCCTCTCCTAAACAGGTTTTTGATAAAACTTGGACATCAGACGATTCAAGATTTTGTTGACTGGAGAAGGTCAGCAGCACTGTCCAATATAACTTTCTGCAATGGAAATGGTCTGTATCTATATTATCCAATAAGGTAGCCACCTGCCACATGTGGCTACTGAGCCCTTGAAATGGGGCTAGTCTGACTAAGAAAATTAATTTTTAATTTGATTTAATTTCCATTTATGTAACCACATGTGGCTAGAGGATACCATGTTGGATAGCACAGGTCTAGAGGGAAAGTTTTTTATAGCATTGATAGAGGATGGATTAAAATATATTAAAGGCAATATGCTGAAATGTAACACTAAATAATTAAATAATTTGGGGGAGTTAATGAACTCAACTCAATGCAGTAGTTTATGTTTATGCATTATTTAAACACTAGATTGTAAAATCTCCACACTCCATTGAAGCTACTCCTAATTTGTGATGTTATCATCACGGCATCCTACGGAATGCTTCTCCCTGTATTCTTTCTTGCGGGGATTGTGCACCCAGAGGATGTAAAAGTTGTTTCGTATCAGTACCACATGGAGGAGAGAGGCAAAAAGACAAGTCCTATTTTATGTCCTCTCAACAATCTAAATTTTACTTAAAATATGCTTTATTTATGAATTGTCTATACACTCTGTGGGAAGATAACAGGATTGTCTGAGGAACTGACCTTAAAGACTTAGGTTGCCTGGCAAAAATCTAAATGAGCCACAGCCTCCTCCTCCCCAAATAGGAGGGACTGTGCTCTAATGCAACGCCCTGCAAGGTCAACAGGTGCTGGCAACAGGCGTCCCAGACGGCTAATTCCCCGAACAGCTGTCACCTAACCTCAGACTTCTGTCCCAGCTGGCAAGGCCATTCTCATGATTGCTCTATAAAAAGGGAAAGCAACTGAGCGGGGGTGGAGGACTTGAGTCCTCCTGGAGTCCAGGTCCACATAAGCCCAACTTGCCCCGACCCAAGTCCCTCTCCACAGAGACTTGGCATCTGCTGACCCTCTGCTCCTGAGTTCCAGCCTGTGGCCAAGGACTCTCACTGCTGTTCGCTCAAGCCATTTGCGTAACACATTTTTAGTAAAAACAACCTATATTTTTCCCAGATAGCTGACGTCAAGGGAAATCATCAAAGAAAATGCAATATAAGATCATAGAAAAAAGAATGAAAAATTACAGTTGAACCAAAATGCTGTAGTAAATATTTTTCTAACACATTAAAATTCATTTTCTAATAAGGTTTACATACAAACTGTTATCATTAAAAAAAAAAAAAAAACTGTTATCATTAAAAAAAAAAAAATTAGCTAAGTGTTAATTAGCTGCATGTTAGCCAGTGCTGAGAAAGTCAAATTTGGGGAAATAATTGCCAGAGAAAATCAATATTCACTTGAAAATAGAAATAGTTATAAGGTTAAAGATTTTACCAAAAGTTATTTGAACTAGAAATTTTTAACAACTCAGTTTCACTATATTTAGTTTACAAATGTAAGCAAGAACGTGCATTTGGTCACTTGTTTCTGTGTCAAAATACATGTAGTGTAATTTTGTCCGAAAGACTAATCTTTCTTTTATTGTCACTTAAATGCACTCTCTCTTATTTTCTATTCAATATGAAGATTAAAGTCTATCTCTTTGTGGCCTGTAAAGAAATTAACCAAATATTTAATCATTAAGCCTAGCCAACTAAATCTAATTTTAGATGATATTAAATTTAAATGATATATTTGGTTCTAAATAAGTAGTAATCTTTAAGAAAAAATAGAACTTTGTAGCAGTCACTGCTTGTTTATATTTTTTAAATACAAAAATAATTGATGCTCAGTGTAAAAAAAAAAAAACAAACAAAAAGTAAAGAAGCCTTCCTTCCTTCCTTCTCCCTTTCCTTTCTCCCCTTATAAATCTAAAATCTGAGTGCAGGGGAAACAGTGGTGCGTGGGTAAATGTTTAAAAACAAGCTGGGAGGGGCTGATTTATAACGTTTGCCAATTTCTGTGGTGTAAATGCTTTCATCATGGCTGATTTCAAGCTATCAATGTGAGGTCACTGAACATGGAGTTGGACAGAGATGTGCACAATTGTCTCTAGAAAACTAGGCGAACCAGCTCCAACCCCCCCAAGGGTGGAAGTGCATGATGTGAGGCTGGAGCCCAGGTGAGGCGTTGGAGCTGGAGCCCAGGTGAGGTGCTGGAGCCTAGGTGAGGTGAGGAAGTCTGTGGGACAGCAACACCAGAGACTAAATGACAGGTGAAGACGATGGCCAAACAGGAGTGGTTGTTAGAGCCTGCCCCGCGTGGGTTGTTGGAACCAAGTAGGGTGAGAAGGTGAGGAGGATAGAGTGTGTGTAGGGTGTGGGTGGGCAGTGGAACCCTCACTGTGGCTGTCAGAACCCAAGCAGAGTGACACGGCTGTGCATGTGGCTCAGCATGGTTGTTAGAGCCTGCCAGGTGAGAGGGCATCTATGGGGAGATGGCAGGGGAGGCCTACAGCAGGGTCTCAGAGGCCAAGCAGGATGGTGAAGGTGTCCATGTGGCCTGGCACAGGTGGGTGTCAGAGGCCAAGCAGGGTGATGAAGGTGTCTGTGTGGCCCAGCACAGGAGGGTCTCATAGGCCAAGCAGGGTGGTGAAGGTGTCCATGTGGCCTGGCACAGGTGGGTGTCAGAGGCCAAGCAGGGTGATGAAGGTGTCTGTGTGGCCCAGCACAGGAGGGTCTCAGAGCCCAAGCAGGGTGGTGAAGGTGTCCATGTGGCCTGGCACAGGTGGGTCTCAGAGGCCAAGCAGGGTGGTAAAGGTGGCCTGGCACAGGTCATTGGAGCCCAGCTGGGGTGAGGAGGGGGTCTGGACTGCCCAACTCTATGATCCTTGTCATGTGAGGGATAAAAAAAAAAAAAAAACGCCCCTTTTTGTTTAAGCCACTTGGGAGGAGGATAACAAATCAATCTTCACACACCAGCTGTGTCGTGTGGAAGTATCAGAATCCCGTTATTCAGTTCCCAACAATGAGGATATAACAAATCTCCACTTTTCTCCTCCCTGTTCAGTCCTGACACTAGCCACTCACACGCCACCTCTCACTCAGAGCTAGGTCAGGTTTTACAAGTTAGAAGTCTTTCGACTGCCAAATCCACAGAGATCAGCCAAACGCTTGGCAGGCCACACGACACCCTTACTTCTGACTTGCTGGGACAAAGTTGGGGTTTTCGCCCTGCCTGTTTAGAGTGCCGTCTGCAAGCTTATGGGCCTCCCCCAGACACCCTCATTTTCACTTGCTGGCTCCCACTATTTTCTTGGGTTTGAAAATTTGCTGGAATGACTCACAGAACTCACAGAAAGTACTTTACTTACAATCACAGACTTAACTATCGTAAAAGGACACAAATCAGGGTCAGCAGAAAGAAGCGGTACCTCAGGCCAGATCTGGGAAGGTTCCCAACACAGAGCTTCCATGTCCTAAAAGGGTGCACTACCTTCCCGCACATGTTGATGTCCTTCACCAACCAGGAAGCTCTTGGAATTTCTGTGTTTACAGCCTCTATTGGCTTCAGTGTATAGTCATGATTGGGCCTCACTGAATATGCACGATTGATTAAATCACATCCCCCTCCCTTCCTGAGGCTAGCTGACCATGTGGTCGGTCCCATACATATTTGTACAAATCCTCAAGTGTTGTCTGGAGGTTTTAGATAATAAAGGCACGTTGAGTATTCAGGAAATTCCAAGGGTTATATCTCAGAAACCAAGGGCAAAGACCAACAAAGTTATTTGTCTCACACCACTGAAGGCAGGTTTTCAGTTATTTGCAGCTGAAGCGTTATTATGCAATACGCTTTCTCTATGCATGTACATATATAGACATGTATATGTATGTATGTATGGGGACAGTAGTGGTTCAGTGGTCAAATTCTTGACTTCCCTGTGGGAGGCCTGGTTTGATTCCCAGCAATCACATCATGTGCAGCCACCACATGCACAGCTGACACTCGCCTGTCACTGGAGGCTTGTATGTTGCTAGGATGGTGGACAGGTTTCAGGGAAGCCGCCACACTAAGATAGACTAGGAAGAAAGACCTGACAAGCTACTTCTGAAAAACAGTCAATGAAAACCCCTTCAGATCACAACAGTCTGATCTGCAGTCTGTTGTGGGGATGAGTGAAGACCGGGCAGCGTGGTGTTTCATTCATTTGTGCATGGTGTCACCATGAGTCAGGGACCAACTCCACAGCCACTAACAACAACAACATGTATGTGTGTATGAATGTCTGTATGCATGGTTCATGGATTTTAAAGATATAAATAAATCATACTATTCATATTGTTCTGCACATTGCGTTTTTAATTTTTTACTTTACAATATATCGTCAGGATTTTTCCGTGTCAGTTTTTTTTTAACATAATATTCCATGGCATTCCATAGTATGAATGAGCTATAATTTATCCATTTCCCTATTGATTATTCCTAATTATTAGCCATGGCAAACTTCCTGTACATGTCAGGATTCCTGTAGGAAAGCCCTGGAAGAATTGCCGTATCAAAGACCACATACATTTGATGTTTCTTAGATGCTAACAAATTTCTATCCCAAAAGACTACACATTTAGCCCCCTACCAATGGAATCAGAGCCCATTCACCCATATGATTACTTAAACAGAATAGCATCAGCCTTTTAAATGAGCAAGATGTGGTACAGTATTGCCATTTTCATTTGTATTTATCCGATTACTAGTAAATTTGAGCATCTTTTCACGTGGATAAAGGCCATTGTATTTCTTTTGACTATTAATATCCTTTACCCATATTTCCACTTGACTATCCTTTTCTTATTAATATGCAGGAGGTTTTTGTTTGCAAACTGGCAGGGAGGAAAGACAAATTCAGCAGTCTTTGAACTAACGTCTACATTTGTAGCTGTTGATTGTGAGCTTGAGATTTCTCTGGGGTTCCCTGTGGAAGGACAACTTGGTGCTCTGTGACAGTCCTCTCACGCCTCTGTTGAGTGGTGTATCTAGAGCTCTGCCTTGGTTTCTTCATAAACCTGATGCCATTTGTTTTCAGTATTCCAGAAATCCCTCAAAATTTCTGATCCACTGATGACAACCTTTCTTCCTTTCCATCTCTGTATAGATTTGTTCTTCTAAAAAATATAGTGTGTATGTTATTAATGGAATTTTGGAAGATTGGGGGTAAAGACCAATACTGACAGCGGCTCTCTGCATTTTCCACTGATCATTTTCAAAGGCAGGCTATCAAATGGTGTAATTGGGAAGCAGATTTTCACCCTCAGAAAGAAAGTAGTCCAAATACTGAGAGGACCTAATGGAAATTTGTGGGTTTTACAGAAAAGAGGGGAAAAAAAGCCATTTAATCCTAAAGGCTAGAGTTTATGCTTCCTCCCTCCGCCCCAGCAGCCACGGAGCCGACTCTCGCTCCTGGCGACCCCACGCGTGTCGGAGTAGAGCCGTGCTCCGTAGAGCTTTCAGTGGCTGGTTTTTTAGAAGTAGATGGCCAGGTCTTTCTTCTGAGACTTCTCTGGGTGGACTTGAATCTCTAAACTTCTGGTTAGCAGCCAATCATGTTAGCCATTTTCTTCACCCAGGGACTCCATTTTACACTTAAGAGGTTAATAATGGACTAATAAAAATTTTTAGTCCCTAAGTGGCATGAATGGTTAAATGCTCAACTACTAGCTGAAAGACTGATGGTTCAAACCCACCCAGAGGCACTTCAGCAGACAGACCTGGCAATCTTTTTGCAAAATCTCACAGCCTAAAAACTGCACACATGGGTTGTCATCACTGAGAATTGACTCGATGGTAACGACAACAAAATTTTTAAAGGAATATTTTTCCTAGTTGTTTTTAATTAAATGTAAGCATCCCTAAGACGTTGGTAAGAGATCTGATGCTTAAGTTTCCAAATACTGGTGAGTGGAACATCAGGATTAGAATACCAGAAGTTAAAACTGAGGCACATAACTGAAAGTCTGCCTTTCAACTGTCTTTTTATATCTGTTTTCTTGCATTCAATAATGTAGCAGAGTCCAGGTAATAAGTCACAATCAGGAGAATTCAAAGTATAAAGTCTTTAAATCTCTGACCCAGCAAGAATTCATTTGAAATTAGTACATTTTTTTTTTTTTTAGAAATGAGGTCTTTCTGATTTCTCTGAAGGTATCTAGAAACAGCAGTATCCCCTAGCAATGTGCTACAGGGCTCTGGAAGATGAGACTCTAAAACTCAAGGAACTGTGATGCTGACGTCTCTAGACGACTGAGTGAAGTCAGCACTGCTAGATGGTCTTTAGCTCAAGGGACCTTCAAGAGGCAGGGCATATAAGTGCAGGGAAAGGAGACGAGGGAGAAGGACAGCACACATGCCAAGGACCTGTGTGCCCAGTAGGACCAGCCCACACTGGAATGGAGATGTCACAGACCCCATGCACCTGGGGTGGCAGCTGTGAGAGCAGGCGGAAATGCAGATGTCACGTTGCAGCCTCCACTGGATGGGAAGACTGCAGAAATAGGGATGGATTCTGCAGGCAGTGGAAAAATGCCACTTTGTTTCTGTTGCTACTGCCTGGACTGGGGGAAACATGCAGTAGGATAAGCACTGGGAACAACTGTGTTATCAAAAAATAGCATGATTACTTCCCATCATACAGCATGAATATGCCCAGTCAGGAAGTCTATCCATAGATGCTGTCCCAAGTCCTGACAAATCCCCCTTCTTGTGATTGAAACCCAATACCCTAGACCTCAGTACAAAGTTCCAAAGGAGAAAGGAGTCACACTTCCTTTTTATCACAAGAGGAGAAGGAAATAGCAAAGCATCCTATTTTCCCTTTTTCCTAGGAGAGAGCAAACATTGATTTCTCTACACACCTCTGAGCTTTATATTTCTTCTAAATATAAATGTGTGCTTTCCAGGGAAGAAAAAGTTGATCTATGAGATCAAAAGTATGTATTAGAGTCACCCAGCAGAAAAGTAATCATATATATGGAGAGGATGGTAGAGCAGAAAGTGCAATTTTAGCCCGGGTACTCTCCTGGTTTTCAAGGAGATACCAGAATGGGGCTGTTATAATAAGCACAGAGACACAGTGATTGGTTCAGGGATGGTCACATGACCCAACCCTACTGCCTTCTAGTCTCTTTATGGGGACTAATACAAATGCTGAGGAAGAGAGCTTGTCTCTCTTCTGTGGGATTTTGAGCATGTTATCTTAGTCAGGTTCTTTGGCTACTAACTTGCTTTTAAGCAAATGAATGTTTCACAGAATTCAAGGAAAAAATGAACATAATGGATCTCAGGAAAGGTGGGAACTAGGGAAACCCCAGAGACCTAGAAGTGGCGTGGCGGCTCTTCATTCTGACGCTCCTCTATGTGATACAGTTCTCAACTCTTCCAATCTCACGGTCTGAGAGAAAAAAAAAAAAAATAAATGATCCATCTTATACCAATGCCTTTCCTTGGTTAGATCAGCTATGGCCCAGGATAAAATGGTGTAGGAAAAATATGATTGTCAGAATCCACCCCTGTAGACAGGGGAACGGCTCTCAGAGAAGGGGTCTCAGGTAAGATGAATATTCCCAAAAGTCACCTACTGCACTTCTGTGAAGTATCAGATGATTGATATAGACCAAACCAAACCCACTGCCGTGGAGTTGATGCCAACTGTGGTGACCCTATAGGACTGAGTAGAACTGTACCATAGGATTTCCAAGACTGTCTTTTTTTTTTTTAATTGTGTTTACAGCTCAAGTTAGTTTCTCATACAAAAATTTATACACACATTGTTATGTGACCGTAGTTGCTATCCTTAAAACGTGACTGCACATTTCTCCTTTCTACCCCTGTGTCCATTCAGCCAGCTGCTATCCCTTTCTGTCTTCTCATCTTGCCTCCAGACAGGAGCTTTCCACTTAGTCTCGTGTATCTGCTTGAGCTAAGCAAACTCTTCATGACTATCATTTTATGTCTTACAGTCCAGTCTATTCTTTGTCTGAAGAGTTGGCTTCCGGAACGGTTTTAGTTCTGGGTTAATACAGAATCCAGGGGGCCATGTCTTCTGCGGTTCCTCCAGTCACAGTCAGATCATTAAGTCTGGCCTTTTTATTAGAATTTGAGTTCTGCACCCCACTTTTCACCTGCTCCGTCAGGGACTCTCTGTTTTGTTCCCTGTCAGGTTGGTCATTCACGGTAGCTGGGCACCATCTAGTTCTTCTGGCTGATGGAGTCTCTGGTTTATGTGGCCTGTTTTGTCTCTTAGGCTAATATTTTCCTTCTGTCTTTGGTCATCTTCATTTTCCTTTGCTCCAGGTGGGTTGGGAGAAATTGATGAATCTTAGATGGCTGCTTGCTAGTTTTTAAGACCCCAGGTGCCAAGGCTGTAAATCTTTATGGAAGCAGACTGCCACATCTTTCTCCTGCAGAGGGGCTGGTGGGTTCAAACCAATGACCTTACAGTTAGCAGCCAAGTGCTTTAACCACTGTGCCCCCAGGGCTTCTTGGTATAGAGCAGAGATTGCTAAATCTGTCTGGTAATCATAGTCATCTGGGAAACTTTTACAATTGTAGATTGCTGGACCCTATCACCGGGTCCTGGTGACAGAGCAGTTAAAAGCTACATCTGTTAACCAAAAGGTTGGCAGTTCAAATCTACCAGGTGCTCCTTGGAAACTCTATGGGGCAGTTCTACTCTGTCCTATAGGGTTGCTATTAGTCAGAATCTACTCAACTGAAAAGGGTTTGGTATTTGTTTGTTTTTTATCCCCAGATTAAAAGACTGCTGGTGGTGCAGTGGTTAAGCATTCAACTGCTAGCTGAAAGTTCAGTGGTTTGAACCAGTCACTCAAGATGTGGCAATCTGCTTCTGTAAAGATTTACAGTCTTGGAAACCCTATGGGGCAGTTCTACTCAGTTATATAGGGTCATTATGAGTCCAAATTGACTCAATGACATTAAGTTTGGTTTGCATTTTACCCCAGAGTTATCCAATAGGAATCTCCAGAAATATGGTCTGGAAACACATTTTTTCGAAAAATTTATTAGATGATTATGATGATGAACCAGTGAGAGCAGTGGGCTACGGTTAAATAAAGTTGTGGAGAAGATTCACGCTAAGTGAGACTTAAACTGGGCCTTGAAGGAAACAGTGCTTTGCTGGCAGGAAGGAGAGAATTCCAAGCAAATCCTTAAAAATATTGTTCTACAAGTTGTCATAAATTAAACTGCAATATGTATCCAAAAATAGCTGCAAAGGAAAGACAAGTGGGTGTGAAAGAATGATTCATTTTTGCAACGTGATTTTTCTGTATAGGTTTGTTTTTTAATTTATTATATGCTGTCATGTCATCAGTGGTGTCACTAGGGGTTGGTGCCAACCAGTGCGATAACTCATGCTGTTACCCGCCCCATGGACCTCCTCCTGCACCAGACCATACAGAATCCTTAGTAATGTTTTTTGTACTAATGCTACTCATAAATTGTAATTCCCACATATCACTCCTTTTCCTTTAATTACTATTTCATTCTCAAAACAGTTATTGATATAGGTTCAAAAGTACTAATTACCACAATATTGTAGCTAAAACACCAAAAATTTTAACAAAATCAGTGACTGTAAGAATACAAGCAGCAAGGAAGACAGCAACACGTGCTTGTAGCTAGTGCAGCTGAAGCCATGTAATTTGAAGTGTCATTGTAACTGGGGAATAATGACAGCCTTGACTGCAGTGCATTGTCATTGTTAGGTGCCATCGAGTCAGTTTCCACTCATAGCGACCCTGTGTACAACAGAACGAAATGCTGCCTAGTCCTGTACCATCCTCACAATTATTGTTTTGCTTGAAGCCATTGTTGCAGCCACTGTGTCAATCCACCTCATTGAGGGTCTTCCTCTTTTTTGCTGACCCTCTACCAAGCATGATGCCCTTCTCCAGGGAATGGTCCCTCCTGATAATATGTCCAAAGTATTCAAGACCTAATCTCACTATCTTTGCTTCTAAGGAGCATTCTGGCTATACTTCCTCCAAGATAGATTTGTTTGTTCTTCTGGCAGTACCTGGTATGTTCAATATTCTTTGCCAATACCATAATTCAAAGGTGTGACTTCATTTGGGCGCCTTCTTTATTCATTGTCAAGCTTTCACATGCATATGAGGTGATTGAAAATACCATGGCTTGGGTCAGACGCACTTTGGTCCTTAAAGTGACACCTTTGCTTTTTAATCTTTAAAGAGGTCCTTTGAAGCAGATAAGCACAATGCAATGCATCTTTTGATTTGTTGACTGCTGAAGTCATCAAAAATGAAAGAGCATGCATAAACATCGATATCCTATGCATAAGTGAGCTGAAATGGGCAGTTATTTGTCATTTTGAATCAGACTATCATATGGTCAACTATGCTGGGAATGACAAATTGAACACATGTGGCGTCATGTTCATTGTCAAAAAGAACATTTCAAGATCTGTCCTGAAGTAGAACGCTGCCAGTGATAGGATAATATCCATATGCCTACAAGGAAGACAAGTTATTCAAATTTACACACCAACTGCTAAGGCCATGGATGAAGAAATTGAAGATTTTTTTTACCAACTTCTGCAGTCTAATGAAGATCAAAAACCACAGCCTTCAGTATGGATTACACCTCAACATAAAGAAAACAAAAGTCCGCACAACAGGACCAATAAGCAACATAACGATAAATGGAGAAAAGATTGAAATCAAGGATTTCATTTTGCTTGGATCCAGAATCAACATCCATGGAAGCAGCAGTAAAGAAATCAGACAACACATTGCATTGAGCAATTCTGCTGCAAGAGATCTTTTTAAAGTGTTAAAAATAAAAAATATCACTTTAAAGACTAAGCTGCACCTGACCCAAGCCACAGTGTTTTCAATTGCCTCATATATGGATGCTAAAGATGGACGATGAATAAGGAAGACTGAAGAAGAATTGATGCCTTTGAATTGTGGTGTTGGTGAAGACTATTGAATAAACCATGGACTGCCAGAAAAACAAACAGGTCTGTCTTGGAAGAAGTACTACTAGAATGCTCCTTAGAAGCAAGGATGACAAGATCAGGTCTCACATGCTTTGGACATGTTATCAGGAGGGATCAGACCATGAAGAAGGACGTCATGCTTGGTAAAACAGAGGGCCAGCAAAAAAGAGGAAGACCCTCAGTGAGATGGACTGACACAGTGGCTGCAACAATGCTCTCAAACATAACTACGATTGTGAGGATGGCATAGGGCAGGCTGTGTTTTGTTCTGTTGTACATAGGGTTGCTATGAGCTGGAATCAACTCGACAGCACCTAACAACAACTGCAGTCTGAAACTGATTAAACATGCAATCAAGATGCATTGATAATTACTGGCAATTGGAATACAAAAGTTAAAAACAAAGAATGAACAGTAGTTGGAAAATATGGCCTTGGTGGTAGGAATAATGCTAGAGATAGCATGCTGGAATTTTGCAAGACTAACGACTTGTTCATTGCAAATACCTTTTTTAACCATATAAACAGTGACTATATATGTGGACCTTACCAGATGGAAGACACAGGAATCAAATTGACTACATTTGTGGAAAGAGATAATGGAAAAGCTCAATATCACCAGTCAGAACAAGGCCAGGGGTCAACTGCAGAACAGACCATCAATTGCTCATATGCAAGTTCAAGTTGGAGAAAATTAAAACAAGTCCACGAGAGGCAAAATATGACCTTGAGTATATCCCACTTGAATTTAGAGACCATCTCAGGAACAGATTTGATGCATTGAACACTAATGATTGAAGACCAGAGGAGTTGTGGAATACCATCAAGGACATCATAATGAAGAAAGCAAAAAGTCATTAAAAAGAAAGGGAAGAAAGAAAAGACCAAAATGGATGTCAGAGGAGACTCTGAGACTTGCTCTTGAAAGTCAAGTAGCTAAAGTGAAAGGAAGAAATGAAGAAGTCAAAGAGCTGAACAGAAGTTTTCAAAGGGCAGCTCGAGAAGACAAAGTATTATATTGAAATGTGCAAAGACCTGGAGATAGAAAACCAAAAGGGAAGAAAACACTCTGCATTTCTCAAGCTGAAAGAACTGAAGGAAAAATGCAAGCCTCAAGTTGCAATATCAAAAAATTCTACAGGGAAAATATTAAAGGATGTAGGGAACATCAAAAGAAGATGGAAGGAATACACAGAGTCACTGTACTAAAAAGAATTGGTCAACGTTCAACCATTTCAGGAGGTAGCATATGATCAAGAACCAATGGTACCGAAGGAGGAGGTCCAAGCTGCACTGAAGGCGTTGGTGAAAAACAGGTCTCCAGGAACTGACAGAATGCCAGTCGGAATGTTTCAACGAACGGATGGAGCACTGGAGGTGCTCAGCTGTCTATGCCAAGGAATTTGGAAGATAGCTACCTGGCCAGCCGACTGGAAGAAATCCATGTTTGTACCCATTCCTAAGAAAGGCGATCCAGCAGAATGCAGAAATTATCCAACAATATCATTAATATGACACACAAGTAAAATTTTGCTGTAGATCTTTAAAACGTGGTTGCAGCAGTACATTAACAGGGAGCTGCCAGAAATTTCAGCCAGATTCAGAAGAGAACATTGAGGGCATTAGAAGGTTCAAAACGTAACTTATAGAGTTTTAGCATTGTAAGTATATTAATACATGTAAGCTGGGCTTACAAAAATGTTTTTTGTTGTTATAACTAACTACAGGAATATTTTCACAAAAAATAATAAACTTCTGCTGAAACACTGCACAAAAATTTTATAGACATTTTGATGTCACCCCTTCTGACGGTATCACCTGGTATGGTCCACACCCCCCTGTACCCGCCTATTGATGCCAATGCATGCCATAATCAGTGTAGTGAATCACCCAATTTTATCCCTATTTTGATGAGAATTGTGTAATACTCTATGAGGAATCAGGGCACATGTGTCCTTGAATTCAGAGGCTTAAATGGAACACAGTGAACTCTACCCTGTAGCATCTGGAATTGAGTTGACATTTTATAATGAAAATACTGACATTCAGCCAGCAACCAGGAACATTATTTAAATACTTGGCCAAAAATCATTAATCAGTCTCTGATTTCAAAAGATTTTCCCCTAATTTTTATCATAAGCAATTCTTTAGTTCTTTTTTGTACATGTTACAATACTAATAGGTTTAACTGAAAGCCTAGATGTACTCTTTTAAATATTTGTGTTCCTGAGCGTAGCATTCTCTAAACTTCATTCACATGTGTGCATAAACACACAGGTACAGCGCATGCTCCTCAAGGTTCCCATTTATAATCAAAGGGTACACTTTAACCAATCGCACATCTAATCTTCTTGCTGTGAATAATAGAGAATCGAAGAATTGGGCAAAATGGAAACCCTCGAATGCCATTTCAAATGTATAGACAATGGGGAGGTTAGGATCTTATCTTACAGTGGGGTGATCCTTGGAATGAATAGTGAGCAAACAGTTCCAGACCTCTCACTGTGTACCAGGTACTGTTGCATGTGCTTTTGTTAACTCATGTAATCCTCATAACAATCCTATTAAGAAGGTTCTATTATTATCACCATTTGACAGATGAGGAAACTGGGGAACATGGAGATTACTTAATGCACCCAAGTCATACAGCTCCTAAATTGTGACGCCCAGATTTCACCCCAGGCAGCCTGCTCTGGAGCCCATGTTCTTAGCTGTTATACTATCCCCCCTCTTACACTGGTGATGGTGGGCCCTGTGAAAATGGATATTCGCCAAGGACACAGATATAGATGTAAGAAGAGAAGACGGAGGAGTACAGAGCTTTGGAGAACCCTAGTTCTTGGAACAAAAGAAAAGGCACAGTAGACAGAAAACAAGTCAAGTAAAGAACACTACCACCAATGTCAGAGAAGCCTCAAGAACAATATATGTCGGGGTCAAATTTCTCCAAGACGTCAACAAGGTCCAGGGAAATTTGTTAGTCGACTTTCACGAGCACAGGACCACTGTCAGAATATATAGAGCACGGGATTTAGGTGTCAACAGCAGTGAGGAAGTAGAGATAGCAACTATGGAAATTCTCTTTCAGAAAATTTTCTGTTGAAAGGAATGAGAATGGAGTAGGGAAACAAACTATTAGCAAAATATAGCATCATCGTAGATTTGTTTTTAAGGATAGGAATGACGTAGTAGGCACTCAGTAAATTCACAAATGAAGGAAAGTAATAGCTAACTTTTATTTTGTGCTTTCTAAGTGTCAGGTACTGTTCTAAGCACTTTGCGTGTATAGCTCATTTTTCACTCCCAACAATGCTTTATGAGGTAACGTTACTATGATCGTCATCCTGATTATTCATGTAAGGAAGCTGAGGCACAGGGTTTAAATCACTTGCCTAATCCTGTTTTTTTTTTTTTTAATCCTGTGCTCTTCTGCTCCACACTACTGCCTGTAAGGATAGGACTGAAGACCAGATGAAGACAGCACTTTTAGAGGACTTTATGTTTAAAAATAAATCCACAGTAAGTTGAATTAATCTTCATTAATGATTTTCATCTATTATACAAAGAATAGGTATAACAATGAAAGGCGTTGGGAAGAAAGCAATGCAGATTTATAAGCTAAAAGAACATCATAAAGACAACTCTGTTCTTTACCATCGTATCCTCAACACCTAGCACCATGTACCAAGTGCATCACAGACCTTTCATAAATATATAAGAATAAATGAATAACTCCAAGCCATAAATTATTATGATCATATTGGTAATATTTATCGATGCTAACATATTGTTAATTATGATTAAAAGAAGTAGTGAAAAAAGTAACTATTTTAGGAGAGTTTTCCATACCTTCTTGCTCAGTTTTTCATATGCAGATTGCTTCTTTTCTAAAACTAAGCCCAAGAGATATTCCTTACCATCTCCAGGTCAGTTTCTGTCTTTTTCTTCTCCTAAAGCGTGTGTGTGGGTGTGTGTGTGTGTGTGTGTGTGTGTGAGAGAGAGAGTACTTAATGTTCTATGTTGATGAAACAGCAGAGGGAGCTAAAATTAATGAACTGAGTTTGCTGCTATAGTCATCAATGCTCTAAGGCACAAAATATTTGAAAACCCGTCACATCAGGTTTCCATTTCTCTAAAAAACAAGGTTTCATGAGGAAGTAGAAGTGCACTGGCAAGGGTAAAAGAGTCACAATGGCTAAAACAGGGCAATAGAGCTGAAACACTTTTACCCATTGAGAAAGCCTAATTCATCAAAGACATTCCCAGGGTAGATCTGAGAAAGCAGCAACCCTGATTTCTAAGTCTCCAAATCCACGTACTAAATTTTACCTCTATGGGAGAGAAGTTAGGCTCGGAGGTCTCTGTGGAGTGATATATTGCATCCGACAAACAACAGCTTCCTTGTAAGTAGTCAAGTTGAGAAGAGAGTTCTGGACCATAGCGGATCTCCTTTACTTGCAACACAGGGTCCATTCACATGTGTTATGGGTTGAATTTTTGTGTACCCCAAAAACATGTGTCGTAAATCCTAACCTCTTTGCCTGTGGTTATAATCCCATTCGGGAATGAGTTTTCTGTTATTTTAATGAGGCAGGATTAGTGTAGGGTGTATCTTGAGTTAATCTCTTACAAGAGATAAAAAGAGCAGATTAGGCAAGCAGAGGCAGGGGAAGGTAAACGCCAAGCCACATGTAGAATTAGTCAACGTTCAACCATTTCAAGAGGTAGCATATGATCAGGAACCGATGGTTCTGAAGGAAGAAGTCCAAGCTGCTCTGAAGGTGTTGGCAAAAAACAAGGCTCCAGGAACTTATGGAATATCAATTGACATGTTTCAACAAACAGATGCAGTGCTGGAGGTGCTCACTTGTCTGTGCCAAGAAATATGGAAGACAGCTTCCTGGCCAACTGACTAGAAGAGATCCATATTTATGCCTATTCCCAAGAAAGGTGATCCAACCGAATGTGGAAATTATAGAACAATATCATTAATATCACATGTAAGCAAAATTTTGCTGAAGATCATTCAAAAACGGCTGCAGCAGTATATCGACAGGGAACTGCTGGAAATTCAGGCCGGTTTCAGAAGAGTACGTGGAACCAGGGATATCATTGCTGATATCAGATGGATCTTGGCTGAAAGCACAGAGTACCAGAAGGATGTTTACTTGTGTTTTATCGACTATGCAAAGGCATTCAACCGTGTGGGTCATAACAAATTATGGATAACATTGCGAAGAATGGGAATTCCAGAACACTTAATTGTGCTCATGAGCAAACTTTACAGAGATCAAGAGGCAGTTGTTTAGACAGAACAAGGGGATACTGATTGGTTTAAAGTCAGGAAAGGTGTGCGTCAGGGTTGTATTCTTTCACCGTACCTATTCAATCTGTATGCTGAGCAAATAATATGAGAAGCTGGACTATATGAAGAAGAACGGGGCATCAGGATTGGAGGAAGACTCATTAACAACCTGCGTTATTCAGGTGACACAACCTTGCTTGCTGAAAGTGAAGAGGACTCGAAGCACTTACTGATGAAGATCAAAGACCACAACCTTCAGTATGGATTGCACCTCAACATAAAGAAAAAAAAAAAATCCTCTCAACTGGACCAATAAGCAACATCACGATAAACAGAGAAAGGATTGAAGTTGTCAAGGATTTCATTTTACTTGGATCCACAATCAACAGCCATGGAAGCAGCAGTCAAGAAATCAAAAGACACATTGCATTGGGTAAATCTGATGCAAAGGACCTCCTTAAAGTATTGAAGAGCAAAGATGTCACCTTGAAGACTAAGGTGCACCTGACCGAAGCCATGGTATTTTCAGTCGCATCGTATGCGTGTGAAAGCTGGACAATGAGTAAGGAAGACTGAAGAAGAATTGATGCCTTTGAATTGTGGTGTTGGTGAAGAATATTGAATATACCATGGACTGCCAAAAGAATACACAGATCTGTGTTGGAAGAAGTACAACCAGAACACTCCTTAGAAGGAAGGATGGCGATACTGCGTCTTACATACTTTGGACATGTTGTCAGGAGGGATCAGTCCCTGAAGAAGGACATCATGCTTGGCAGAGTACAGGGTCAGCGGAAAAGAGGAAGACCCTGAACGAGGTGGACTGACACAGTGGCTGCAACAATGAGCTCAAGCATAACAACGATTGTAAGGATGGCGCAGGACTGGGCAGTGTTTCGTTCTGTTGTGCGTAGGGTCACTATCAGTTGGACCCGACTCAATGGCACCTAACACCAATTACAACAACAACATGAAGATCGCCCACAAGCAGAAGCTAAAATGATCTTCTTCCACAGCTGACAGAGAAAGAAAGCCTTCCCCTAGAGCTGGGCCCCTGAATTTGGACTTCTAGCCTCCTAAACTGTGAGGAAATAAATTTCTGTTTGTTAAAGCCACCTGCTTGTGTTATTTCTGTTATAGAAGCACTAGATCACTAAGAATTTTGTACCAGAAGAGTGGGGTGCTGCTCTAACAGATACCTAATATGTGGAAGTGGTTTTGGAATTGGGAAATGGGTAGAGGCTGAAGGAGTTTTAAGATGCCTAACAGTAAAAGCCTAGATTGCCTTGAAGATACTGTTGGTAGAACTATGGACATCAAAGGCAACTCCGGTGAGGGCTCGGAAAGTTGTGAGAAGACTTATGGAGTAAGTCTCTCTCATCTTAGAGAACACATATGGCACCAGCAACAGAATGTCCCTAGAAATGTGGATGTTAAATGTGCTTCTGGTGAGATTTTAAAAGGAAATAAGGAACATGTGATTGGACGATAGAACGGCAAAGAACTTGTCTGAATTATGCTCAAATATTTGGTGGAAGGTAGAATTCTTAAGTGATAAACTTAGATATTTAGCTGAGATTTCTAAGAAAGATCTTAAAGAGGTCACATGGTTTCTCCTTTCACTTATAGTAAAATGCAAGAAGAAAGAGATGGATTTAAAAATGAACTGTGCAAAATGAAGACAGAACTTAAAGATTTGGAAAATTTTCTTGTACAAACTAAGGACACATGTTCTAGAATGTTCACCAAGGACGTGGTTACACAATTTTTTGTTAAAGAGATTAAGCCTGTGACTGATGGATCTAGCCAACTACCACAGTAGAAAACCCATCAGCTTAGACCGAAGGGGACAGAGAAAGAACAAAGGGAGAAAACGCTGTCTGCTTCTTGTAATTCTACAGGCAGAAAAGAGGCCAAAGGAGCTACATCTGTTGTCCTCCAAGAAAAGAAAAGGACCACCCCTGGAGCAGCTCAGAGATCAGCAGAACTGTTGGAAAAAGCATGGGAAGCAAGGCCTTGTTGGTTTCAAAGGGTGGGCCATGGCCTCCTTGATCTCCAATGGTGGGGCCACAGCCTCCTAGGTTTCAAAGAGTCAGATCCAACTCAGTTCAGGAGTGTGGGGCTGCTGTTAAAGTGTGCCAGGGGGTGAGGCTGCCTCCCAAAGCTGAGGTAGTGGGGCTACCCTGCCCAAGGGGAAGAATGGGGTCTGCCGGGTCCAAGGAGGTGGGAAGACACTTAAAAGGACTAGGGCTAGGAGAATGGGGCCACCTAAAGCCGAGGCAGCAGAGTTGCCATCCCAGCAGGCCTAGAAGGCAGAGCTGAAGCCAGAACCCACCCAGAATGCAGAGGGCATGGCCAGCACCCAGATTCTGGAGGGCAGGGTCATTGCCTAGAGGATCTCAGAGAAGAGGATTATTTTCAAGCCTTGAGGGCTAATGTAGTAAATTGTTCTGCTGGGTTTTGTACTGACTTGGTAGCTGTTATTCCTTCTTTCCCTCCAATTTCTTCCATTTGTCATGGAAATGTCTACCTTGTACTTTGCAAACAGATAACTTGTAGTCTAGATTTCACATTCCACAGATGAAGAGAAATTTTGTGCCAGGATGAAACGTGCCTAATGTCTCACTCGTAAATGACTTAGATGATTCAGAAGGTGAGATTTTGGACTTGGAGTTGACTTACGACTTTTGAGATGACGTGATGGGGTAAGTTTGGTTTGCGTGTGGCAAGAACATGAATTTTGAGGCGTCAAAGGGAGGGAGGCAATGGATTGAATTTTGTCCCCCCAGAATATGTGTGGTAAACCCAAACCTCTATACCTATGGTTATATTCCCATTCGGGAATGAGTTTTCTGTTAAGTTAATGAGGCAGGATTAGTGTAGGGCATATCTTGGGTTAATCTCTTACAGGAGATAAAAAGAAAGCAGAGATGGGGGAAGATAGATATCAAGCCACGTGAAGATCACCCACAGCAGAAGCTAAAAGAGGCAAGACCCTTCCTCCACAGCCAACGGAGAAAGAAAACATTCCCCTAGGGCCAGCATGGTGAATTTGGACTTCTAGCCTCCTAAACTGTGAGAAAATAAATTTCGACTTATTAAAGCCTTCCACTTATGGTATTTCTGTTAGAGCAGCGCTAGATAGCTTAGACAACATGTAACATAATTACTGATATATTTGAGTTTAAATATGCCTTTTTATGTGTCCCATCTATGTGTTATATATATTTTTTATTTGCTTTTATTGTTTTTCATCACCACCTCTCTTCTCTGCTCCCCCCCCCCACCTCCTACTTGTTTGGAGATTATACAGTTTCTTCCTGTTCTTTTAGTGATTATCCAAGAAATGACAATACCCATTCTTAAATTATCAAAGTCTAAAATTTGTCAAACTCTTACTTTCATTCCAGACAATAGATTTTAATGATTTAATTCTATTTGTCTCCTGTCTACTTATATTATTGATGCTGTATGTTTTAATTGTATACTTTTTTTTTTAACTTCTCAAGACCTTATTATTGGTCCAAATAATCAATGTGCACTTATATTTCCCGCGGTGGTAGAGGTTCTGATGCTCCTCCTTTCTGCACATACTCTTTCCCATGCTCTTGAAACTAGACATGGCTGTGTGACTCCTTTTGGCCACAGAAAAGTGAGCACTACTAACCTGTGTAAGGGCTACTGTGCGTTTTGCTGTCCTTCCTTATCCCTGTCGTGACTACCAGCACCATTCCAAAAGCTGGAGATAGCATTCCAGATGGAGGATGTCCCCTCAGCCTGCATCCCTGAAATAAGACAACGTGAACAGGGCCTCTAGCCAACATGCAATGGACATGCAGCAAGAGTGAGAAGTAAAGTTTATTATTTCAACCCACTTAGTATTTGGGGTTCTTTGTTGTGCTACATTGCTATATTAATCATAGCCTATCCTGACTGTTAAACCTACACATTTACCATGTCTTTGCTCTTCACTCCTTCTTGCATCTTAGACCTTCCACAGCCTTTACTTTGCTTCTGCTTAAAATATGTCCCCTAGGATTTCCTTTAGTGTGATTTCACTGGGGGTGAACTCTCAGTTTTTGTTTGCCTAAAAATGACTTTGCGCATATTCCTTAAAAATATTTTCACTACATATAGGATTTATGTCGAAGGTTATTTTCTTTCAGCAAAACAAATATCATTCTACTATCTTCTGATTTTCGTTATTGCTATGGGGAAGGCAACTGTAACTAAGTCACTCTTTTAAAACAATCTGGCTTTTTTTTTTCTCTGAATTCTTCTCATATACCTTTGGTGCTCTTCATTTTTACTCTGCTATGTTTGGATGTGAATTTATTTTTATTTATCCTGTTTAGGATGTATCATGCTTCAAAAGACCATGGCTTAGGGTGTTTAATCAGTTATCATAAATGGCCTGACTGCAGAGTCCAATATCTTTGAGCTCTATGCTACGTCACACAGGAAAAAGGCCTGCTCAGCTTTCCTACTGATGGACATGAGATATAAAGACAAGACTGAAATTATGTTCTGTGTTATTCACTTCAAGAAAGTGGTTTGTTACCTATGTGATAACTTTTAGAGGGATTTCCTTCAAAGCTAATAAAATTAACATTTCAGAGCTTAAAGAAATAAGCTTTAGATATTTAGAAAATTGTGTGTATTACCTCACTCCCTGATTATTATGCTGAATAAATAAGATGTTATTATCTGCTTATTAGTCTTACTGGTCTACTTATTAGTTCCTTTCTAATCTCATTCTGAAAGGATCATAGCCAAAGTCACACAGGCAGCCTCTAGTAGAGTAGGTGGTAGAGCCTCATTTTTTCTTTTTTGATTTTTTACTTTCTGTTTACTTATCTGGAGCCCTGGTGGCATGGTGGTCAAGAGCTCAGCTGCTAACCAAAACGTCTGCAGTTTGAATCCGCCAGCCGCTCCTTGGAAACCCTGTAGGGCTGTTCTATTCTGTCCTGTAGGGTCACTGTGAGTTGGAATCGACGTAACTGCAAAGGGGTTTGGTTTTTGGTTTATTTACTTATCCATACACTGAAAAGATCCACAGAAAAGAGCACACAGCCTTTTCTCTGCTACATCTGAGAGCTTTCTATCAGTATTCCTTACAAGCGCCCTAGCTGCTAATATAGAAGGTGACTGTGCATTTGCTCTTATTAACATGTTGAAAATATTTGCTTCCTTACATCTGTCATTTTGCATAACTATGAACACAAACCATATACACCATCTGGAATGTCAAGGCAAAGGAGAGTGTGACTGTTTGAAATTCCCCCTTTAATTTAATTTCACAGTTTTTAAAAGCCTTTTTTTTTTTTTTTTAATCACATGGTAATCATAGGGAAAATAACAATCATCACCTGGATGATAAAATTACTACAAATTAAGAAATTTATGAATGTAATTTACAAATAAGTATGTGACAGGAACATTAGAAAGGCAGAACTAATGATACAAAGTTAATTAAAGCTACTTAGAAAATTCTGCTTATTTATTTATTTTGGTCCCTTAAGAACAGTCAGTCCCAAAATGCTTTCTTTACAACACCTAGAACTATGATTTAAAGGAAAATCTGAAGAGCTAGTTCACAAATGTATATGAAAAGTGTAGAAATGAATTACGTTGTCGGTAGCACATGGCTATCGGTCTCACCAGGACCTCCAGAAAAACAGAGCTGTCCGAATACAAAATGTTAAAACTATTGACACGAATGTGAAGCATGGGGTGAATATGATGATATGTCTAAGCCAGCATTTTCTTACTGGGAGGTGATGTTAGTGAAAATGATAAAGTAAGGGTCTCTGAAAATTCTCTCCTTCAAAAGCACAATGATAAAACTGGCAAAATTGTTAGAATCAACTTTTTTCAGAGCTCTGGTGTTACAGGTTGAATTGTGTCCCCCCAAAATATGTGTTTTAAATCCTAACCTCTATGCCTGTGGTTATAATCCCATTTGGGATTTTGATAATGATAAGAAACAGAATTAGCATAGGACATGTCTTGAGTCAATCCCTTTTGAGATATAAAAGAGATTACATAAGCAAGAAAATGAGCAGAGATGGGGTAAGAGAGATGCCAAGACACATGGAGATTTCCAAGGAACCAGGAAGCAGAATCTGAAGAGACAAGGCTCTTCCTCCAGAGCCAACAGAGAGAGATAGCCTTCCCCTAGAGGCAGCACATTGATTTTGAACTTCTAACCTTTAACTTGGGAGAAAATAAATTCCTGTTTGTTAAAGCCACCCATTTGTGGTATTTCTGTTATAGCTGTTATAGCAGCATTAAATAACTAAGACATCTGGAAATTAACCAAAATCTTGACTGAATTTTGATAAGAAAAAGAAACTTTATGGCATTTTAACTTGCCCTATTCCTATCCCTCTTTCTCCAGGTCTATGGTAGCCTTGAAAACCAACAGCCAATAATCATTATAAAAACAAGCAGTGTGCAACCAGAGAGGGAAGAATGGAGTTGAGTTCTTCAAAGCCTCATTCCCAGAGAATTGTTATTATTTGTCCTGATTTGTGGTTCCTTGCAAGGGCTGTATTTATTTGACCTGACTCTGAGCTCAACCAGTGCCAAAGGCAATTGTATAACTTTATAGATGTCTGAGGTAGTAGATAAAAACTGAGATAAATAGGCCAACCTAAAAGTTTAAAAGGAAAAAGCTAGGGAATGAGATGTTCATAGGGGCCTTGAAAAGCTCCTATATATTCCTGGGAGTCTGTAAGACCACACATATGTAAGGCTGTACACATGCCCAGATCTGTGTGCATAATCAAGAAAGACCTTCTAAGACCATAAACTCTCACCTCTGGCTGACCTTGAGGCTCTACACAAGGAAGATGTGAAAGCTAAGGCAGAGTTGTCAACTGCCTGAGTGTTGAGGGTGTACCCTAACATGTACATAGAGCCCACTGGCAAAGACTAGAAGGCTTATTGTTTCCAGGTGTTTAAGGAAATTCCTGTCTAACCATTAGCTGACTACTAAGCTAAGTGAGCAGGGACTTTAGTGGCCACACACAAAAAGAACATAGACTTTTAAAAAGTCACTAAAGAAAGAAAAAAACAGCAACAACTAACCCCTGAGAGGGGAGAAATCTAATTTCCAGAGCTGCCATATTATATTATTTTAAATGTACACTGTGCAACAAAAAATTATGAGACCTGTCAAGAAACCAGAAATATGGCCCATATGTGGGTGTGCCCCAATATGCACACAGAACTCACTGGCAAAGACTGGAAGGCTTGTTGTTTCCACATGTTTAAAGATATTTTATAGGCAATCAATTGAAACTGTCCCTGAGGAAGCCCAGATGTTTAACTTACTAGACAAATACTTCAAGTTAGTTATTTATGTTCAAACTACTGAATTAAAACTTGTTTAAAGAGCCAAAAGGAAAGTATGAGAACAATGCCTCACCAAATAGACAATATCAATAATGATATAGAAATAAAAAAAGAACCAAACGGAAATTCTGAAGTTGAAAACTACAATGTTTAAAATGAAAAATTCATTAGAGAAGGTCAGCAGCAGATTTGAGCTAGAAAAAAAGAATCGGCAAACTTGCATATAAGACATTTGAGATTATCCATTCTGAGGAACAGAGAGAAAAATGAACAGAGACTCAGTGGCTTGTGGGATACCATCAAGCATACCAACATATGCATAAAGGGAGTCTCAGAAGAAGAAGAGAGGAGAAAAGGGGCAAAAGGAATAATTGAAGAAATCATGGCTGAAAACTTCCCAAATTGGATGAAAAACATTAATCTATACAACCAAGAAGCTCAACAAACTCCAAGTAGTATAAACTCAAAGAGATCCACAACTAGACACATTATGATCAAACATGAAAAGACAAAGACACAGAACCTTGAGAGCAGCAAGTGAGAGGCAACTTATAACATACAGGTGTCCCTAACAAGATTAACAGCTGATTTCTCATCAGAAACCATGGAGGCCAGAGGCAATGGGATAACATATTCAAAATACTGAAATAAATGGACTGTCAACTAAGAATTCTATATCCAGCAACTTTAAAAATGAAGGAGGAAATAAAGACATTTCCAGATAAACAAAAATGGAGAGAATGTGCCACTAGCAGACCTTCCCTACTAGAAATACTAAAGGGAGTACTTCAGGCTAAAATCAAATCCATATGAAGAAATAAAGAGCACTCATTGGTGAAGTTAACTACATAAGTAAATATAAAAGACAATATAAATGTTTATAACTCTCTTTTTTCCCCCCATATGATTTAAAGGGTGTCTTAGTCAGGGTTCTTTAGAGAATCAGTGAAATAGATCTAGAGAGATATTTAAAGAATTGGCTCATGCAAGGTGGGAACTGGAAAGTCCAAAATCTTGCCACGTCTACTTCATATGGATTTGAGTGCATGCACTACTTTGTGATGCTCATGAAAACATTGCATGGTTTTATATGCACAGAAAAGTAAAATACATACTAAGAAAAACATTTGACTAACTGATGCTAAAAAAAAAAATGTACCTGCTCTAACTTACTACAAAGTCCACTTAAAGACAGACTTAGGAACAGATCTCATTTGTAATCTGGGGACTGCCTTATTGAAATTCAGTTGGTATTAACCCAAACTAGATTGTTATAAATTAAGATGTTAATTGTAATTCCTAGTACAATTACTAAGAAAATAATTCAGAAAAATATAGTAAAAGAGATGGCAATTAAAATGATAACTAGAAAGTGCCTAACACACACACAAAAATTCCATAAGAAATAGATTAACAAAAACGGCAACACATACAGAAAACAAATAGCAAATTGTAGACATAAATACCATATTATAAATAATTAAATGTCAATGGATAAACAGATTAAACATGCTGATGAAAAGTCCAAGATTGGCAGAATGAATAAATTGGTGTCTCCCAGCACCCCCCAAGCAAGTTTTAACGTCCTCTAATACAGTGGTTCTCAACCTTGGCTGCACATTAGAATCACTTGGAAGTCTTACAATAAACCCAAATTGCCAGAACCAACTAAATCAGAATTTTTGAAGGTGAAACCCATGCTTCTGTATTTTTTTAAGGCTCCCCAATTTCCAATGGGCAGCCAATGCTGAAAAGCACAGGTCTAACATATGTTCCCCTGGGTTCCACCAGCTTGGAGGTCAAAGTGAGATTACAATGTCAGAATCAGAGCAATACTTCCTGATTTACCATATACATCATTGGAACCCCAGGTACTTCCCCACCTCCTGCCTCTAGTTTCTTACTCTGGTGAAGTCCCAGCCTTGCGTTTACTGACAGTTTTAGATAAAATTTCCAGAGATATTGCTTTTCTTCTTTTTTTTTTTTTTTTTTTGCTGCTAACTCTTTATTGTACTGATTAAGGGCAAATATCTTGGGGTCAGAATGACTGTGTTTGAATTCTTTTTCTACAAATTATCAGCTGGACAACCTTCCTTTGGCAGCTTACTTAATTTCTCTGTGCCTCCATTTTCTTTTCTGTACATGCTGGAAGTTCAAGCCAGATTCAGAAGAGGATGTGGAATGAGGGATATTATTGCTGATGTCAGATGGATCTCGGCCAAAAGCAGAGAATACCAGAAAGATGATTACTTCCATTTTATTGACTATCCAAAAGCATTCGACTGTGTAGATCATAACAAATTATGGATAACCTTATGAAGAATGAGAATTCTGGAACGCTTAATTGTGCTTATGTGGAATGTGTACATGGATCAAGAGGAAGTTGTTCGAATAGAACAAGGGGATGTTACCTGGTTCAAAATTACAAAAGGTGTGCAACAGCATTGTATCCTTTCACCATACTTATTCAGTCTGTATGGTGAGCAAATAATCTGAGAAGCCAGACTATATGAAGAAGAATGAAGCATCAGGATTGGAGGAAGACTCATTAACAACATGCGACTTGCAGATGAAACAACCCTGCTTGCCAAAAATGAAGACGACTTGAAGCACTTACTGATCAAGGTCAAAGACAACAGCCTTCAGTATGGATTACAGCTGAACATAAAGAAAACAGAAATCCTCACAACTGGACTGGTAAACATCATGATAAATGAAGAAAAAAACTGAACTTGTCAAGGATTTCATTATAATTGGATCAACAATCAACGTTCATGGAAGTAGCTGTAAAGAAATCAAATGACACACTGCACTGGAGAAATCTTCTGCAAAAGGCCTCTTTAAAATTCTAAAAAGCAAAGATTTCACTTTGATGACCAAAGTGTCCCTGAGTCAAGCCATAATCTATTCAATCATCTCATATACATGTGAAAGCTGGACAAGTTGAAAAGAAGACAGAAGAATTAATGCATTCGAATTGTGGTGTTGCATGGTCTCTGGGAACATCTAGCTCAATTGGCATAACATAGTTTATAAAGAAAACGTTTTATGTTCTACCTCAGTGAGTAGTGTTTGTGGTCTTAAAAGCTTGTGTGCAGCCATGTAAGATGCTCCACTGATCTCACCCCATCTGGAGCAAGGGAGAATGAAGAAAACCAAATACACAAAGGAAAGATGAGTCTGAAAGACTAATGGACCACAACTACCACAGCCTCCACCAGACTAAGTCCAGAACAACTAGATGGGGCCTGGCTATCACCACCAACTGCTCTGACAGGGATCACAATAGAGGGTCCTGGACAGCTGGAGATAAATGTAGAACAAAATTCTAACTAACTCACAAAAAAAGACCAGACTTACTGGTCTGACAGACACTGGAGAAGCCCCAAGAGTATGGCCCTAGTACACCCTTCTATCTCAGTAATGAAGTCACTCCTGAGGGTTGCCCTTCAGCCAAAGATTAGACAGGCCCATAAAACAAAACCAGACTAAAGGGGCACACCAGCCCAGGGCAAGGACAAGAAGGCAGGAGGGAACAGGAAAGCTGGTAATGGGCAGCTCAGACTCAAGAAGAGGAACAAGAATGTTGACATGTTTTGGGGTTGGCAACCAATGTCACAAAACAATATGTGTGTTAATTGTGTAGTGAGAAACTAATTCGCTCTATAGACCTTCATCTAAAGCATAATTTTAAAAAAAAGTGATTTGGTGGAGAATGTTGAATATACCACAGACTGCCAGAAGAACAAACAAATCAGTCTTAGAAGAAATTCAACCAGAATACTTCTTAAAAGCTAGTATGGCAAAACTTAGTCTTTCTTCTTTGGACATGTCGACAGGAAAGACCGATCTCTAGAAAAAGACAACACGTTTAGTAGAGAGTCAGCAAAAAAGAAAGGAATCCTCAGTGAGATGGACTGACACTACAGCCACAACGGACTCAAACATACCAATAATCATGAAGATGGCGCAGTACTGGGCAGAGGAAAAACTTGCATCAAGTCGCTGTGAGTCAGAGCAGACTTGACGGCAGATAACAATGACGACAGCATACTTTAACCGACACCGATGTGAACACTGTAGCTTTCTTTTGTTTAATGTTTGCATAGAATATCTTTTTCCATCATTTACATTTAATGTAATAATTGATATGGCTTAATTTAAATTTATCACTTTGCTAGTTGTTTTCTATTTGTCCCATCTGTTTTTGTTCTTTTTTTTTTTTTGCCTTCTTTTGCATGGATTGAGTATTTTCTATGATTCCATTTTATTTTCAGTATTGACTTAGTTATACTTCTTTGCTTTATTTTTTAGTGGTTGCTCTATGCCAGCTTTTCTCAACCTCAGGACAATTTTTATTTTGGGCCAAATAGTTCAGTGTTGTACACTGTAGAATGTTCAGCAGCATTCTACTAAACATGCCAGTACCATCCTGCCTCCAACTGTGATAGCAAAACTTTTTCACTGTTAAATGTCCCCTGGAGAGCAAAATTGCCCCCACTTGAGAACCACTGGGTTACACTATATATATTTAACTTACCACAGTCTACCTTTCAAATAATATTATACCTCTTTATGTGTAGTGAGTGAACCTTACAACAGTCTCCTTCCGTTTCCTTCCTCCCATCCTTTGTACTGTGGTTGTCCTATATTTTAATTTTACATGTGTTATAAGCCCCACAATAAATTGTCACTATTTTTGTTTTAGGCAATTGACTGTCTTTTAAAGAAATATAAGAAAAAGTGTCTTTTATATTTACCATGGTTTTTTTTTTAATCATTTAGAGCATGCCTCATTATTTTGTGTAGATCAAAAATTTCATGTTATTATAATTCTTCTGAATCAAGAACTTTTTAAAACATTTCTTATAGTGAAGGTCTGATGGCAATGAATTATCTCAGCTTACGTTTATCTAAAGAAGTCTTTATTTCACTTTCATATTCGAAACCTATTTGTGGTAGGTATAATCTTTGATTTTTTTTTCCCCCCCACCATCTGCAGATGTTGATTCATTGTCTTTTGGCTTGCATGGTTCTTGACTAGAAATATTCTGAAATTCTTATTTTTGTTCTTCTGTAATGTGATGTTTCTTTTTACTCTGGCCACCTTCAAAATTTTCCATTTTTCCTTTGTTTTTAGCAATTTGACCATGGGATATCAGAGTGATTTTTTTTTTTTTTCCTCATGCTTGGAGTTCTTTGAGTTCATCGAATCTGTGATTTGTTGTATTGCATTAATTTCTAAAAATTCTCAGCCATTATTTCTTCAAAACATGCATTTCTTCTGCCCTGTTTTCTCTTTCTTTCCCTTCTGGGACTCTAATTACATACATGTGAGACTATTCGATATTGTCCCACAGTTCTTGGATGCTCTAGTTTAGAAGACTACTTATTTTTCTTTTTATGTTTTAGGTTGGATAATTTCTATTAACCTACCTTCGATTTTATTGATCCTTTCCTCAGGTCTGTCCAGTCTTCTGATTACCTCACTGTAGGACTTTTTCATCTCTGATATGATGAGTTTTATTATTATTATTTCTAGCATTTTACTCTTTTTTATAGTTTCTATTTTTTTCTGATAAAATTCCAATCTGTTCATGCTTGTTGTTTACCTTTTCCACTAGCTCCTTTAACTTATCGATCATAGTATTTTAAAGACTCTGTTTGATAGCTCTAACGTCTGGAACATATCTGGGTATGGTTCTGTTTCTTACTTAATCTCTTAACAATTTGTTTTTTCTTGCTTTTTAGCATGTCTCATAGTTTTTGAATAAAAGTTGAGCATTATGTATAAAAGAACTGTAGAGAGTGATGCAAATATTATTTTCAACCCAGAAATGGACATGTTCCCTCTTTTGTCAGGCCATTAGTGTGGGGTTGAGCAGTCTGGAGTGTAGAATTTTGTGTGTGTGTGTGTGTGTGATATAGTTATTTCATTGCAGCACAGGCTTCAAATTCCTTTATTAGTGGCCTACCTTGTACTTAGTGTGAGGCGCTGCTTTTTCTCAGTGTACCAACTCCATCCTAAGCTTTCAAGAGTCCCTGCATCATACAGGAAGTCTCTTTCTATGTCCTTGGTCCTTCACCAGCAGTAGAATCCTGTTCCTTGTCACTTTATGCTTGGCTTATGATGGGTGCAGAGAGGTTCTCAGTTCTTCTGGTTCAAACTCAGTCTTAAACAAGCCCTTGCTCCTGAACCTTAGAGGCAGTGCTTTGTCAACATTCCTGCTCCCTCTCCCTGTGACTGCCAAACTCTGCTTTGTATCTCTAGGGTTCTTGGATTAAAGAGAATTTCCTTACCCTCCCCCCGTGGAAGCAGAACTCTGTTTTACATCTGTACAAGATTCTGGGCTCAGAAGGGTTCCCTGACCCATATTCATTGTGCTGCTGAGGTTGGTGGAGTGCCCACGACTGCCACCATTACTGCTGAAACCACGGTTGCTTTTCAGGAAGCCGGAAGACCACACTCCTTCTGTGCTGCAGGAGCCTGGGAGCCGTCACCTGCCTGAAGCTGCCACTGCCACTTACAGAGCCGGAACCGTAAGTCCAGAACTGCTGAGGTTGTTCTTGTGCCTGCTGTTGCTGCTGTTGGACCCAGGATGCCTGAGCAGAAATCCAGGAAACGGAATTTAGTCATTATTGCTCCTTCTCATGGCGGTGACGCCAAAATCAGAGTGAGAAAGAAAAAAAATCCCTGTCTTTCAATTTCCCACACGGGCCTCCCACCAACAACCTACTCAGAAGCATTAGGTAAGTGATTCCGGGAAATGCAGTTCACAAGCGTCCAGAACAGAACGGGACCAGTTGCCGTGGAGTCAATTCCGACTCAAAGTAACTCCATAGGACGGAATACAATTGCGCTAGATGGCTTCCAAGGAGTGGCTGGTGGATTTGAACTGCTGACTTTTTGGTTGGCAGCTGAGCTCTCAACCACTGCACCACCAGGGCTCCACAGGTGTGCAGGCCCCTGATACGTAGAGTAGAGCATGCAAGGTGGGAGCAGAGTCCAGAGCCAACAGACAAATAATTGGCACGCATCTGTAAAATTTGGTAAAGGAGAAATCTCTGAGTGCCAATTTTAAGCCCAGGGTATTAACTGCTTGTTTCTAGCTAAAGCCCAAGAAAAGCTACTCTGTATACTTTCACTTTTGTCTCACCTGTCACACTTGGAATTATTTGTTCAATGTTATTTCCCACCCCCTTCTAAGTACATGAGCAAGCAAGCAGGGCCTCTGCCTCCAGCCCTGTGCCTCAAGGGGCCCACAGGCTTTGGAGTGCTTCCATAGAAATGTGCAGCGTGACCAGTGCTCGAGACCAGCGGAAGCTGACAGTGCCGTCTGGGTAGGTTCCCTTCGTCCAGTCCAGCATGCTACAGATTGTGGTCCTCATTTCTTCATTTTTCAGCACTCTCCAAAACTCTACCTCAGCAGGGTTGACCAGACGCCAGAGAAACACCTTGCCTCATACCTATGAGGTTGTTGCAGTTCTTCTTTGGCTGGGCCCCCGTTTCAGGAGAACAGCATGATGGGCTTATTGTTCCTGTTCGTCAGAACTAAACTCTTCCTGGGGTCACATGAGATTGGGCCTCTAGGATGGTGCTGACAGGCTGCTTTTGAGTGACTTCTACTCATGTTAAAAAGAGGATGAACTCAGAGCTCTGAGCCATTGGGCTTGAGCTTCTTGTCTTGGCTCATGTGCTGGCTGTCACCAGGGTTAGCTACACAATTTGCAGGGCCCAGTGCAAAATGAAAATATGGGGTCCCTCGTTTAAAAAGCAGGGGAAAAAAAAGACTATTAGAGGTACTAAAATATAAAGTGTTTTACTTTAAAAATATTTTATTACTTCTAAAATGTAATAGGGGTAGTAGTTTTCGACTCATAAAATACAAACTGCAATTTTTTCCATAATTTTATAATACATAAATAATACTTTATTAATGCTATATCTTTATTGACATAAGATTTTTCTATTTTCTGTAAATTAATTTATTAGGTCATCAAAATTTACACTTTTAGGACCTTAATTTTCAATCTGTATAATTGAAACCAATGTTACTCTTGGCAACTGCATGATTGCAAAAAAATTTTGATGATTTTTCAATTTGAGAAAGATGTTACAGATTGAATTGTTTCCCAAAAAGATATGTTGAAGTCCTAAGCCCTGTGCCTGTGAATGTGGCCCTTTTTGGAAATAGGTTTCTTCTTTTGTAATGTTAATGAGGCCATACTGGAGTAAGGTGAGCCCTAAACCTAATCCCTTCCGAGTGGTGTTTTAGAAAAAACGAATAAACACAGAGACACACGCACAGCGGAAAGAAGCTGTGTGAAGATTCCTCTACTAGTCAGTGAATGCCAAGAAATGCCTGGGGCTGCCAAAAGTTGAAAGAAACAAGGAGTGACCTTCTCCTAGAATGAGAAGAGCACAGCCCTGCAGGCACCTAGAATTCAGAATACTAGTCTCCAAAACTCTGAGACAATACATTCCTGTTTTTTAAAGCCATGGACTTGTGACATTTTTGTTATGGCAGCACTAGGTAACTAAGACAAAAGAGGAAACGGTTTCTGGAGCTGTTAAAAGTAGACTGTGACAACGCTGGAATCAATTTCTGATAAATTATTTTGAAATATAAATTTTAAAACACCTAGAGTTGATCATTCTCACGGAAAAATTTTTACAAAAAAGATTTAACTCTTCACACAAGTCAGTTTTGTGTAAATATGAATTTAATTTTAAATGTAAATTTACACAATTACATTTCCTCTGACATTTCTGTGACTTATGAAAATCATGAAATTGGCATCATGATTTTTATATAATTCAAAACATTTATGCATTCTATAATTATATCTTCAATAACAAGGAAAATTTGATTTTAAAATAGTCTTCATTAATAATTGATTTATCTGAAGTTTCATATAAAAATAGTGTTCTTTTCTGTTGGATGCAAGGATCCTTAAATTGAATTTCTATTTCTAAGCCTGTAGGTAGATATTTGCGTTGCAATGTTGTAGCAGTGTTAGAAACAGAGATTCTAAACTCTGAGAATTCTAAGAATTCTTTGATATGCCTTATTACAATATCCATGTACATGCTTTTATTTCATAATAATTTACTAACAAAGTTTACTGTCTGAGTTCCAGCAGTTCCTGTCTTGGTGCTCAGGTCAGATAGTTAATATTTGTGCCGACATCATAGGGAAGGGCTCTGGGGACAGAAGGACAAGCCTGGTCATGGCCCCATATGGACCACCTCCTTTCTCTCACTGCTTCTAGGGTTTTCACCACCATCATCACCACCAGTCAGGTCTCAGCCAGGCCACCTTGGGACCCTGCAGTGTTCTAGCAGCCTCTGAGAACATGTGTGTGCCTCAGTACTAGGCCCCTGGTGTATCTCCACTGCTCACACCCATGCTTCACTGTTCCATTTAGCTGACAAAACACAAGTTCAAAAATAAAATTAATAATTTCAAGGCAGTGGCAGCAGAGTATTAAATGAAGTATATGGTCCTTTTGCCAATGTTCCTGAAGATGACATAGGCCTGGAGAACACTGTGTTCTCTTATACATAGTCACTATGAATCAGAGCCAACTGAACGACAATGGTCCTTCTGAGAGCAAACCCTGGGTTACATGCCCATGAAGCCAGCTCTGGCTTTTTCTTGTCCATTCCTGGCTGTTGTGCCACTTCCCATCAGTAGCATCTGATGGCATGGGTGTAGTGGCAGGCGTTTTTACTCATGTAACACACCCCCCACCCACACACTTAGTCACCCTTGGCAGTCACCCTATCTGTTCCTTAGGCCAGTCCGTGTGTCAGGAGGTTCTTCAGAGGTGGCTGCGCCAATCTCCTCCAAGAGCTCTCAAGACCATTCCTTCTAATCCAGCCATCATTCTGATCAATATCTTCACTTGCTTCCCATTAATGTGTTGCCTTTTATGTCAAATGAGAGACTGACATTTCTTGCACAAATGGGATGACTCTTCTCTCTTCACTCATGGCTCCTCCCTTATCTCTCTTTCCTGCTGGTGGTGGTGGGTGGAAGGTAGGGGTGCGGTCAACATTCAAAGCAATCACATTCTAGGAATACAGAGGTTATGTTTAAAGAGTACAAGACAGGACATGTTTGAATGATGTGTTGTTCTCCATTTAAGCTATAACCTTCCAAACAGTAAAGCTAGCCTGACCAGAAAACAATTATTGTTCACATTTTCCTGCATACTCCGGGTAAAAACCAAACCAAACCTGTTGCCAGGGAGTTGGTTCCAATTCATGGTGACGCCATGAGTTACAGAGTAGAAATAACCTCCATAGAGTTTTCTTGGCTGTAATCTTTATGGAAGCAGATTGCCAGGTCTTTCTTTCATGGAGCTCCTGGGTAGGTTTGAACCACCAACCTTTTGATTAGTAGCCAAGCAGAAACTGTTTGCACTACCTAGAGTTGATATACTGTGAGTAAATTGTTTGCATTTGTGGTCATTATCAACGAAGCGCAGTAAAGATCTTTGTGAGAATCATTGGAAGCCATTATACACAGGTGGCCCAGTAGAGGCAGCGTCATGAGCAATAAGGTAACCAGCATTAAATAAATTAAATAAATGGTGTTAGGGAACTACAGAGAGAAGATCTGTTTTTATTAACACAAGCAGGTTCCAAAGAGCCATGGCATTGTGAGCAACAACAATTCTACCTTTCTCTCACGATGGTAGCTGTAAAATAAGCCAGGAACAGGGCATTTAAAAATAAAGACCACAAACAAATGGTTCCTGGACCTGAACAAAAACGGTGCCTGGACACTAAGACAAATTTTCATACGCACTGACTGGACAATAAACAAATACACTGGTACCTCTTCTCTGACCATTACTCTGAACCTCCATCAATAAATTACTATGCCTCACACGGTCTATGAAATTTATAATACATTTTTAATCAAAATGTTTATATAGACAGAGGACTGGCAAAACGTATTTGCCCAGACGTCAAACATCATGGGGCACCCCTCCCCCTTCCATGAGACTCGAAGCCTCGTGAGAACAGGAATCCTGTCTGCCTTGTTTACTATGTACCTGTAGTACCATATTGAATTTGATTGAATGCTTCCGCACGTAACATGCTCTAGTGAAACCTATGATTGTGTTGCACAGAAATTGTTTTGTTGAAAACTGTTGTAATTGCCAGGGCTTAGAAATTATTTTGTAAAACAGAGATAGCTGTATTGGAATTTGACATAAGCCAAATTGGAACCTTTTAGCTCTTCTTAGATTCAGTTAACAGTTCATAAAATGCTTGCCATATTCCAGGTACTTACACGTACATCATTTCAGTTCACCGTTCTGACAATCACTACACCATCTGCATTTACAGCGGAGTAAAAAGACATGACAGCTTGGCGTCACTACATTATTAGCGAGCAAACATAAAAACGTAGCACTTGAGTTCCTAGGACATTGCCTGTACCTCAAGCCCCCAGGTTTGCCTCTACCATCCTATGCTACAATGTTTTATTCATAAATCCTTCCAATTAGTCCAGCCAGCCTCTAATTGCTCTGAGTGTGCCATTTCTTTCCCACAACAATTAGATGCGAGTTACCTGGGGATTGTAAGCGTGGCCACTCCTCTGCTCCTGTTGCTGCCACAAGCCAGTGTTACAAGCAGTAATCTTCAGGTGATGAAACAGTATCATTATAAAAACGGTTATTGGCAGGTGAACTACGTGTCTCTGCAGAAGGGTTCAGGTAATCTTTGCAAATGAGCTTTAGGGTGTCCATTATACACAGTGAGCCATCACTTCTAAAAGGCTCCATCGGACCCTGCAGCCCTGCAGCCCGAGGCTTGTGGGTTTAGTTTTAGGTGGTCAGGAAGTTTCTGGGTATTTAAGACATCCCAGCTGAAGCACCGCCAAGTAAATGTTGCATAGACTCAGCTGAGCATCACTGGCAGGCTTGTCAAACCCACGTTGGCCTCTTTAGAACACCCTCGCCCTGCTGTGTAAGCAGGACCAGAGCCTTGTTGGAAGCACACTGCGCAAATGTCAGAGGAAATGTTCTGCTAATCCAGAGAAGTCTGAGTAAAACACTACACAGCCTGTAATGCGTTTTCTGTACCATTACTCATACCAGACTTCCAGTTAATCCTGCTTGAACTAGGATTTATCAAGTATTCAGAACATTTGTAACAAACAGCCAAGGTGAATTCCATGATAATACATCAGCCACTATTTTTTCATATATAAAAATTTCATCTCTGGTGTCCATCAACTGATGAATGGATAAACACAATGTGCTATATCGAGACAATGGAATATTATTAAGCAATTAAGAGGAATCAAGTACTCACACATGCTACAACATAGGTGAACCTGAAAGCATTCGTGCTAAGTGAAAGAAGAGAGTCACAAAAGACCACAGCTAAACCTGCAGTCCTCAAGTCGATTCCGACTCACAGCGACCCTACAGGACAGAGTATAACTGCTACACAGGGGTCTCAAGGCTGTAATCTTTACAGAAGCAGGCTGCCACAACCTTCTCGTTTGTTTTTTTGCTTGCTTTTTTTTAACTTTTTAATAAGCCCATTTGGGTGTTTTTATTTCATATATATGTATATATGTAAAAATAATTGTAAAAATAATTGTGCTTTACATGAAAGTTTACAGAGCAAATTAGTTTCTCATTAAACAATTAATATACATATTGTTTTGTGACACTGCTTGCCAACCCTATGACATATCAACACTCTCCTTCTCAACCTTGGGTTTCCTATTACCAGCTTTTCTGCCCCTCCTGCCTTCTTGTGCTTGCCCCTGGGCCGGTGTTAGCCCATTTAGCCTCGTTTTGTTTTATGTTTTATAATCTTTGGCTGAAGGGTGAACCTCAGAGTGGCTTTAGTACTGAGTTAAAAGGGTGTCCAGTGGCCATGTTCTTTGGGTTTCTCCAGTAAGCCTGGTCTTTATTTGTGAGTTAAAATTTTGTTCTATATTTTTCTCCAGCTCTGTCCGGAATCCTCTATTGTTATCTCTGTCAGAGCAGGCTGCCACATCTTTGTCTCATGGAGAAGCTGATGGGTTCCAATCACCAACCTTTTGGTTAGCAGCAGAGTGCTTAACCACTGTGCCACCAGGGCTCCTCGAAGACCACATATTGTCTAATTCAATTTCCATAAAATATCCAAAATAGGCTGATCTATAGGAACAGGGTTCCTTTTAGGGAGGGATAAAAATGTCTAAAATTAGTTTGGGGCCATGGTTGCACAGCGTGATAAATATTCTAAGAAACATTGAATTGTGCACTTTAAGCAGGTAGATTGTATGGTATGTAAATTATATTTCAATAAAGCTACAAAGATGTTGGATTTAGGTTTTAAGGTATTAACAACTTACTGCAAGTTGTAATTTAACCCTAAAAATTAGAAGTCTCACTTCAGATTTGGATCGTTTTGATCAGTAACTTTAGGTAAGGCTATGTACACAGCACTGAGCATGACAATTAAAAAGGCAAAGTTATAAATAGTCTGCTCTTCGTTCTCTCGCTCTGTAACGCTGCTGTTCTTTCCTGACAGCTTGTCAGGTTCTGAAGTGAGGATCTAATGAAAGCTGTTACAGTATTGGGAGGTTTGTGCAGTATGGAGGGCTCCCCAAAATGGAAGTTTATAAATCAGCTGAAAGTTGGTGAATCTGCCAGATTTATGGCCCTTGTGAAAATATGCTAACCCAACTGTAAATTGATACAACACCAAATTGAGCTCCATCTTCTTACGCAGCCCCATGCAAACTGTCAGGCACGGCCTTTTGGCAGAATTAATTGCAGCATGTTAAATTTAAATGGAGTTTCCTGTGACTTGGCAGAGCCCCTTCAGAGGCAGAACAAATGGTCTCTAACCAGCTTGTGAAGAGGTGACAGAGATCCTCCAGCACAGGCCTTCTGCCAAAACAATGGGAGAGATTTGAAAACGTTAATTCATTGAGTCCATAATAAAGCGGTAGGAAATTTTGGACCTTAAATTTAACTTAACTCTTTAGGAAAAACACAAAGAAACCATAGGATTTACTTATGAACATGTAACCTGGCTTTAGACTATTTTAAGCAGGATCATAAAAGAATGTAAATTGAGAATACTGCCTCACGAATGTCTTTATTACTGTTTTTCTTTCCATGTGTGTCTCTATTGAAAATTGCAGTGATTGAAATTGCTTCTTGAAATACCTGGAGATTTTTCATGTGTCTCCATTTTCTGGGCAAATTCTGCCTCCTAATCACATCACTAACAGGGCATGAGCTCTCTATGTGGTGGACCAGTCAGGACTGGGTAAGAGCCAGCATCCTCTGGTCTTTCTGTTTCCGTGCCATTTTGGGAAGACTTCTGTTCTGTCTCTAGAGTGCCTTTGTATCTCATCCATCTAATCCCTTCCTCATGACAATCAAGAGTCACATGCACACCAGCTCTGCTTAAATCAGAAAGGGCTTCCACGGAACCTTGAGCCTATTTATTTTTTTCTCTGAATCTTTCGATGACCTAAGGCCTATTTTTTAAAAAAATGTAATACCTCTGCATGTTAAATTCATGACCTAGATCTTAGTATTTGATATTCTGCATTTCAAATTCTCTCTTCCATCATTTAAAATGCTTATGTTCTTATGCTATCAATCAATAGAATTTTTATTTAAAAGGACTGTCCGCTTCCCTTATATACGCAGGGTCATAAAAGACTTACACAAAGAAAACTACAAAACAATGTTGTAAGAAACCAAAAGAGACCTACGTAAATGGAAAAACATACCATGCTCTTGGGTAGGAAGATATAACATTGTGAAAATGTGAATACTACCCAAAGTGATAGACAGATATAATGCAATCCCAGTCCAAATCCCAACAGAACTCTTCAACAAGATGGCAAAACCAATCACTAACTTTATATGGAAACCCTGGTGGTGTAGTGGTTGAGAGCTATGCCTGCTAATCAAAAGGCTGGCAGTTCGAATCCACCAGGTGCTCCTTGGAAACCCTATGGGGCAGTTCTACTCTGTGCTATAAGGTCATTATGAGTTGCAATCGACTTGACAGCAACGGGTTTGGGTTTTTTTTTTTTTTTTTTTAACTTTACATGGAAGAGAAAGAGGCCCCAAATGAAGTCTTTATTAATAAAAAGAGCAGGAGGCAGGGCAGAGATGGCAGGATAGCCAGATGCTTGCGGCGATCCCTCTTACAACAAAGGCCCAAAAAATCAAGTGAAACGATTGTATTTACGACAAGCTAGGGCCCTGAACATCAAAGGCAAAGTTAGAAAACAGGTTGAGCAACAGGGGGAGAGAGAGATGGTTCAGAAGTGGACAGGAGTTGCCGGACCTGAATCGCTGCGATCCCTCAGGCACCACCCCAGAAGCGGCTGCGACGGGCTGGTGGTAGCGTTTATCCACAGTTTCCTCAGGGAGAAGCAGCCAGCCGCAAAGCCTACTCACACCTCTGGAACCAGAGAAGAACGGCGCTGTCTTCAAAAGCTAGTACAAGTGTATATTTTCTGCACCCCTCCCCACCCCCAAGCCAGCTTCAGTGGCTGTTGATTTCTCTGGGACTGAGATAGGCCTATTTGAGCTCCTGGAGCCATTATCCTGGTCTTGGAAAAGGAATAAATTCACAACAGGGGGAAAAGATAATTTGCCAGCTCAGTTAACCTGGGGAGCTCAGGACAAAAGCGGCTCCTATCCAGGCATAAATGGCCCACGGACTTTGGATACCCTTGCCCCTGCATGGACCTGTGTGGGCCTATTGCAGGAGAATAGACCCTTGTTGGCAGACTACAACTGTTTAAGCTGTGCAATGGAGAGGTAGGTGTTTGATATTTGACACCACTTTCCCCATTAAACAGGGTAAAAAAAAAAAAATTTTTTTTTTTCCCCTACCCACATCAGGGGCCTAAGGACTGGTGGCTCCATTCAGGTCTTCCACCAACCCACTCGTGACACGGGTCCAAGGATAACTGGTACCTCCCAGTCCCTGCAACCAAAAGCATTGGGTGCCCATGGTCTGTCTGCAGAACACACCCACCTGTACATTCCAGGGAACAGGGATGTGCTTTCCTCACAGACATTTGGGGAATGGTTCTCAGCTCCCTGCCTTGTTCAGAGCGTGACCTCCTGCTGCAACCAGATACCAGTACCTACACCAAACATGCCTTCCCCTCTAAGACTGTAGGACAGAGCCTGTACCACACACCTGATGACATCTGAGGTGAATCCACACAAGAAAAGTGAATGGACTTATAAGCTCCTGTACCTGATAACAGCTCTAGTCATCTGGTGACAGGATATAAGAGCTCCAAAGGTGAAAATAATCAAGCTAGCTCACTCAAGCAACCCATTTGGGCATATCAAAACAAAACAAAGCAAGAAACAAGGATACAGTAAGCAAACATAAAATAAACTAATACAATTACTAAAAGATGGCCCGGACACAACAGTCAATATCAAATGACATAAAGAAACAGACCATGATCACTTCAACAAGCTCCCAAAACAGAGAATCAAAGGATCTTTTGGATGAAGGTGCCTTCCTGGAATTACCAGATGCAGAATTCAAAAGATTAAAATACACAACTCTTCAAGACATCAGGAAGGAGATCAAGCAATATGAAGAACAAGCCAAAGAACACACAGGTAAAACAGTTGAAGAAAATATTCAAGAACATAATGAAAAATTTAATAAGCTGTAAGAACCCATAGAGAGAGAGCAATCAGAAATTCAGAAGATTAACAATATAATTACAGAATTAGACAACTCGATAGAAAGTCAGAGGACCAAAATTGAGCAAGTGGAAGGCAGAATTGGAGACCTTGAAGATAAAGCACTTGGCACTAATATAGTTGAAGAAAAATCAGATAAAAAATTAAAAAAAATGAAGAAACTCTAAGAATCATGTGGGACTCTATCAAGAGAAATAACCTACGAGTGATTGGAGTACCAGAACAGAGAGGGATAACACAAAATACAGAGAGAATTGTTGATTTGTTGGCAGAAAACTTCCCTGATATTGTGAAACATGAGAAGATATCTATCCAAGATGTTCATCGAACTCCACATAAGGTAGATTTTAAAAGAAAGTCACTAAGACATATTATAATAAAACTTGCCAAAACCAAAGAAAGAGAATTTTAAGAGCAGCTAGGGATAAACGAAAAGTCACCTTAAAGGACAGTCAACGAGAATAAATGCGGACTACTCGGCAGAATTTTTTTTTTTTTTTTACTCGGCAGAAACCATGCAGGCAAGAAGGCAATGGAATGACTTATATAAAGCACTGAATGAAAAAAATTGCCAACCAAAAATCATATATCCAGCAAAACTGTCTCTCAAATATGAAGGTGAAATTAGAGCATTTCCAGATAAACAGAAGTTTAGGGAATTTGTAAAAACCAAACCAAAACTAGGAGAAATACTGAAGGGAGTTCTTTGGTTAGAAAATCAATAATATCAGGTATCAAGACTAGAGCACTGGACAGAGAAATCAGATGTTAACCCAGACAGGGAAATCACAAAAATAAATCAAGATTTAAAAAAATGTTCCAAACAGAGAAACAGCGATATCATTTTGTAAAAGAAAACATTAAAATAACAAAGAGGGACTAAGAAATGTAGTTATAGATCTTCCATATGGAGAGGAAGACAAGGTGATATAAAGAAAGAAAAGTTAGGTTTAAACTTAGAAAAAACCGCAAAGGAGGCTAACTATCCTACTGATCAAAATAAAATACAAGAAAAAAATAGAGACTCAGCAGAAACAAAAGCAACAACAATGAAGAAGAGGAAAAGACAATATATAAACTACTCAGCAGAAAAAATCAAGTGGGAAAAAGAAACTGTCAATAACACACAAAAAAAGACATCAAAATGACAGCACTAAACTCGTACCTATCCATAATTATAGGCTGAATGTTAATGGACTAAATGCACCGATAAAGAGACAGACAGTGGCAGAATGCATAAAGAAAAATGATCTGTCTACATGCTGCCTACAAGAGACACAGCTTAGACTTAGAGAAAAAAGCAAACTAAAACTCAAAGGATGGAAAAAAATACACCAAGCAAACAACAATCAAAAAAGAGCAGGAGTGGCAATATTAATCACTGACAAAACAGACTTTAAAGTTAAATCCCCCATAATGAATAAGGAAGGACACTATATAATGATAAAAGAGACAATATACCAGGAGGATATAACCATATTAAATATATATGCACCTAATGTCAGGGTTGCAAGATACATAAACTCTAACGGCATTGAAAAGTGAGATAGACAGCACTACAATTATAGTAGGAGACTTCAACACACCACTTTCAGTGAAGGACAGAACATCCAGGAAGAAGCTCAGTAAAGTCAGGGAAGATCTAAATGCCACAATCAACCAACCTGACCTCACAGACATATACAGAACACTCCACCCAACAACAGCCAAGTATACTTTCTTTCTAGTGCACATGGAAAATTCTCTAGAATAGACCACATATTAGGTCATAAAGCAAGCCTTAGCAGAATCCAAACCAGTGAAATACTACAAAGCATCTTCCCTTACCATAAGGCTGTAAAAGTAGAACTCAATAACAGAAAAAGCAGGGAAAAGAAACCAAACACTCAGAAACTGAACAATACCCTGCTCAAAAAAGACTGGGTTAGAGAGGACATTAAGGATGGAATAAAAAATTCTTAGAATCCAGTGAGAATGAAAACACTTCCTATCAGAACTTTTGGGACATAGCAAAAGCAGTGCTCAGAGGTCAATTTATATCAGTAAATGCACACATACAAAAAGAAGATAGGGCCAAAATCAAAGGATTATCCCTATAACTTGAACAAATAGAAAGAGAGCAACAAAAGAAACCTTCAGGCACAAGAAAAAAGGAAATCATAAAAATTAGAGCAGAACTAAACAGAAAAACAATTGAAAGAGTTAACAAGACCAAAAGCTGGTTCTTTGAAAAAATCAACAAAACTGATAAACCACTGGCCAAACTGACAAAAGAAAAATGGAAGAGGAAGAAAATAACCTGAATAAAAAATGAGATGGGCGATATTACAACACATCCAAGTGAAATTAAAAGAGTCATATCAGATTACTATGAAAAATTGTACTCTAACAAGCTTGAACACCTAGAAGAAATGCATGAATTCCTAGAAACACACTACCTACCTAAACTAACACAAACAGAGGTAGAACAACTAAATAGACCCATAACAAAAGAAGAGATTGAAAAGGTAATCAAAAAGCTCCCAACAAAAAAAAAAGCCCTAGCCCTGACAGCTTCACTGCAGAGTTCTACCAAACTTTCAGAGAAGAATTAACACCACTACTACTAAAGGTATTTCAGAACATAGGAAAGGACAGAATACTCCCAAACTCATCCTATGAAGCCAGCATATCCCTGATACCAAAACCAGGTAAAGACACCACAAAAAAAGAAAATTACAGATTTATATCCCTCATGAACTTGATGCAAAAATCCTCAACAAAATTCTAGCCAATAGAATGCAACAACATATCAAAAAAATAATTCAGCATGACCAAGTGGGATTCATACCAGGTATGCAGGGATGGTCCAACATTAGAAAAACAATGTAATCCATCACATAAATAAAAGACAAGAATCGCATGATTTTAACAATTGATGCAGAAAAGGCATTTGACAAAGTTCAACACCCATTCATGATAAAAACTCTCAGCAAAATAGGAATAGAAGGAAAATTCCTCAATATAATAAAGGGCATTTATACAAAGCCAACAGCCAACATCATCCTAAATGGAGAGAGTCTGAAAGCACTCCTCTTGAGATGGGGAACCAGACAAGGATGCCCTTTATCACCACACTTATTCAACATTGTGTTGGAGGTCCTAGCCAGAGCAATTAGGCTAGATAAAGAAATAAAGGGCATCCAGAATGGTAAGGAAGAAGTAAAAGTATCTCTATTTGCAGATGACATGATCTTATACACAGAAAACCCTTAGGAATCCTCAAGAAAACTACTGAAACTAATAGAAGAGTTCAGCAGAGCATCACGATACAAGATAAACATACAAAAATCATTTGGATTCCTCTATATCAACAAAAAGAACATTGAAGAGGAAATCACCAAATCAATACCATTTAGATATGATACTTAGGAATAAATCTAACCAGAGATGTAAGACCTATACGTAGGAAACTACAAGTCACTACTGCAAGAAAACAAGAGAGACCTACATAAGTGGAAAAACATACCTTGCTCATGGATAGGAAGAATTAACATTGTAAAAATGTCTATTCTACCAAAAGCCATCTATAGATACATTGCAAATTTCAATGACATATTTTAATGAGATGGAGAAACAAATCACGAACTTCATATGGAAGGGAAAGAGGCCCCGGATAAGTAAAGCATTACTGAAAAAGAAGAACAAAGTGGGAGGCCTCACTCTACCTGATTTTAGAACATATTATACTGTCACAGTAGCCAAAACAGTCTGTTTCTGGTACAACAGATACACAGACCAATGGAACAGAATTGAGAAGCCAGACATAAATCCATCCACATACGAGCAGCTGATATTTGATAAAGGCCCAAAGTCAGTTAAATGGGGAAAAGACAGTCTTTTCAACAAATGGTGCTGGCATAACTGGATATCAATCTGCAAAAAAATGAAACAAGTCCCATACCTCACTCCATGCATAAAAATGAACTCAAAGCGGATCAAAGACCTAAATCTAAAATGATAAAGATCGTGGGAGAAAAAATAAGGACAACGCTAGGAGCCCTAATGCATGGCATAAACAGTATACAAAACATTACTAAAAATGCAGAAGAGAAACAAGATAACTGGGAGATCCTAAAAATCAAACACCTATGCTTATCCAAAGACTTCACCAAAAGAGTAAAAAGATTACCTACAGACTGGGAAAAAGTTTTTAGCTATAACGTTTCCGATCAGCGCCTGATCTCTACAATCTACATAATACTGCAAAAACTCAATCACAAAAAGACAAAAAACCCAACTAAAAAATGGGCAAAGGATATTAACAGACACTTCACTAAAGAAGACATTCAGGTAGCTAATAGATACATGAGGAAATGCTCACCATCATTAGCCATTAGAGAAATGCAAATCAAAACTACAATGAGATTCCATCTCACTACAACAAGGCTGGCATTAATCCAAAAAAACACAAAATAATAAATGTTGGAGAGGATGCGGAGAGGCTAGAACACTTATACACCACTGGTGGGAATGTAAAATGGTACAACCACTTTGGAAATCAATTTGGTTCTTCCTTAAAAAGCTAGAAATAGAACTACCATACGATCCTGCAGTCTCACTCCTGGAATATATCCTAGAGAAATAAGAGCCTTTACACAAACAGAAATATGCACACCCATGTTCATTGGAGCACTGTTTACAATAGCAAAAAGATGGAAGCAACCAACGTGCCCGTGAATGGATGAATGGATAAATAAATTATGGTATACTCACACAATGGGATATTACGCATCGATAAAGATCAGTGATGAGTCCGTGAAACATTTCATAACATGGAGGAATCTGGAAGACATTATGCTGAGTGAAATTAGTCAGCTGCAAAAGGACAAATATTGTGTAAGATCACTATTATAAGAACTTGAGAAAAAGTTTAAACAGAGAAGAAAATATTCTTTGATGGTTGCAAGAGAGGGGAGGAAGGGAGGGAGGGAGAGGAGTTTTCACTAATTAGTAGATAAGAACTATTTTAGGTAAAGGGAAAGACAACACACAATACAGGAGAGGTCAGCTCAACTGGACTAAACCAAAAGCAAAGAAGTTTCCTGAATAAACTGAATGCTTTGAAGGCCAGCATAGCAGGGGCGTGAGTTTGGGGACCATTGTTTTAGGGGACATCTAAGTCAATTCACATAATAAAACCTGTTAAGAAAACATTCTGCATCCCACTTTGGAGAGTGGCATCTGGGGTCTTAAACACTAGCAAGCGGCTATCTAAGATGCATCATTTGGTCTCAACCCACCTGGAGCAAAGGAGAATGAAGAACACAAAAGACACAAGGTAATTATAAGCCCAAGAGGCAGAAAGGGCCACATAAAGCAGAGACTACGTTAGCCTGAGACCAGAAGAACTAGATGGTGCCCAGTTACAACTGATGACTGTGCTGACAGGCAACACAACAGAGAACCCCTGACGGAGCAGGAGAGCGGTGAGATGCAGACACCAAATTCTCGTAAAAAGACCAGACTTAATGGTCTGACCAAGACTAGAAAGACCCTGGAGGTCATGGTCCCCAGACCTTCAGTTAGCCCAAGATAGGAACCATTCCCTAAGCCAACTTTTCAGAGAGGGTTTAGACTGGACTATGGGATAGACAATGATACTGGTGAAAAATAAGCTTCTTGGAACAAGTAGACACATGAGACTATGTTGGCATCTCCTGTCTGAAGGGGAGATGAGAGGGTAAAGGGGGTCAGAAGCCAGCCAGATGGACACGAAAAGAGAGAGTGGAGGGAAGTATGCTGTCTCATTAAAAACCCAAAAACCCAGTGCAGTCTAGTCGATTCCGACTCATAGCAACCCTATAGGACAGAGTAGCACCGCCCCATATAATTCCCAAGGAGGGCCTGGCAGATTTGAACTGCCGACCCTTTGGTTAGCAGCCATAGCAGTTAACCGCTACGCCACCAGGGTTTCCGCTGTCTCATTGGGGGAGAGAAATTAGGAGTATATAGCAAGGTGTTTATAAATTTTTGTAAGAGTATCTGATTTGTAAACTTTCACTTAAAGCACAATAAAAATTAAAAAAGAGAACAGTAAAACTTAAAAAAAAGAGAAAGAAGAACAAAGTAGGAGGCCTCACACTACCTGATCTCACAACCTACTATACCTCCACAGTAGCCAAAACAGGGTGGTACCGGTACAACAACAGACACATAGACCAATGGAACAGAAGGGCTAACCCAGGCGTAAATACATCTACCTACGGACAGCTGATTTTCGACAAAGGACAAAAGTTTACTGGATGCAGAAGAGAGTCTCTTCAACAAATGATGCTGGCAAAATCGGATCTGTAGAAAAAAGAACCTGGATCCACACTGTCATGGATCGAATTGTGTGCCCCCCAAAATATGTGTCAACTTGGTTAGGCCATGATTCCTAGTATTGTGTGGTTGTCCTCCATTTTGTGATTATAATTTCATGTTAAGAGGATTAGGGTAGGATTGTAACACCACCCTCCCTCATGTCACCTCGCTGATCCAAGGTAAAGGGAGTTTCCCTGGGGTGTGTCATGCACCACCTTTATCTTTCAAGAGATAAAAGGAAAGGGAAGCAAGCAGATTGTTGAGGACCTCATACCACCAAGAAAGCAGCACCAGAAGCAGAGAACATCCATTGCACCCAGGGTCCCTGTGCCTGTGAAATTCCTCAACCAGGGGAAGATTGAGGACAAGGATCTTCCTCCAGAGCCGACAGAGAGAGAAAGACTTCCCCTGGAGCCGACACCCTGAATTTGGCCTTGTAACCTACTAGACTGTGAGAAAATAAATTTCTCTTTGTTTAAGCCATCCACTTGTGGTGTTTCTGTTATGGCAGCACTAGATGACTAAGACACATACCATACATCATACACAAAAATTAACTCAAAATGGATCAAAGACCTAAATATAAAACTTAAAACTATAAAAATCATGGAGGAAAAAATAGGGACAATGCCAACCCATTGCCACTGAGTCGATTCCTATAGGACAGAGTAGAACTGCCCCAATAGGGTTTCCAAGGAGCAGCTGGTGGATTCAAATCATTAGAAATTAGATAGACGCAAATGAAAACTACAATGAGATACCATGTTGGCCCAACACTACTGGCACTAATCAAACAAACAGAAAATAACAAATGTTGGCAAGGTTGTAAGGGGATATTGGAACTCATACACTGCTGGTAAGAATGTAAAACAGTACATACAACCACTGTGGAAAACAGTTCAGCACTTCCGCAAAAAGCTAGAAATAGAAATACCATATGATCAAGCAATCCCACTCCTAGGTATATATCCTAAAGAAGTAAGACCCATGACACAAATATTCACATCCATGTTCCTTGCAGCGTTATTCACAATAGCAAAAAAGGTAGAAGCAACCTAAGGGCACAGCAAAGATGAATGGATTAACAGATGGTGGTACATACACACAATGGAATACTATGCAGTGACAAAGAATAATGACGAATCTGCAAAACATCTCACAACATGGATGAATTTGGAGGACATTATATTAAGTGAAATAAGCCAATCCCGAAAGGACAAATATTGCATAAGACCGCTTTTAGAAAGTAACAACAAAAGAGTTACACACAGGAAAAAAAGTCTTTGATGGTTACTAGTGATGGGGTGGAGGGGGAGGAATTACCGAATAGAAAATTTTTGTTGTTCTTAGGTGCCGACGAGTCGATTCCAATTCATAGCGACCCAATATGTACAACAGAGCGAAACACTGCTCAGTCCTGCACCATCCTCACAATTGTTGCTATGTTTCAGCCCATTGTTGCAGCAGCTGTGTCAATCCATCTCCTTGAGGGTCTTCCTCTTTTTTGCTGACCCTCCACTTTACCAAGCATGATGTCTTTCTCCTGGGACTGGTCCCTCTTGATAACATGTCCAAATAGATAGGAAAAAAAAAAAAAGCCACACCCATTGATGTCGAGTCAATTATGACTCATAGCAACCCTATAGGACAGACTAGAACTGCCCAATAGAGTTTCCAAGGAGCGGCTGGTGAATTCGAACTGCCAACCTTTTGGTTAGCAGCCGAGTTCTTAACCATTGCGCTACCAGGGCTCCAAAATAGATCATATATACAGACACATGTTAATATCGGTGAAGGGAAGGGCAATACACATGACTAAGGCAAGAAAGGACACTGAGGGAACACAAGAAGAAAGGACAACTACTGGTACTGGTTAAGTGCTACGGCTGCTAACCAAATGGTTGGCAGTTCCAATCTGCCAGGCGCTCCTTGGAAACTCTATGGGGCAGTTCTACTCTGTCCTATAGGGTCGCTATGAGTCGGAATCGACTCGAAGGCACTGGGTTTTGTGGGTACTGTAACTTTGAAGATCAAAGACCACAACCTTCAGTATGGATTGCACCTCAACATAAAGAAAACAAAAATCCTCACAACTGGACCAATGAGCAACATCATGATAAACAGAGAAAAGATTGAAGTTGTCAAAGATTTCATTTTACTTGGATCCACAATCAACAGTCATGGAAGCAGCAGTCAAGAAATCAAAAGACTCATTGCACTGGGCAAGTCTGCTGCAAAGGACCTATTTTAAAGTGTTAAAGAGCAAAGATGTCACCTTGAAGACTAAGGTGCACCTGACCCAAGCCATGGTATTTTCAGTCACATCATATGCATGTGAAAGCTGGACAATGAATAAGGAAGACTGAAGAAGAATTGACACCTTTGAATTGTGGTGTTGGTGAAGAATATTGAATACACCATGGACTGCCAAAAGAATAAACACATCTGCCTTTGCCAAAAGAATGAACACATCTGCCTTAGAAGAAGTACAGCCAGAATGGTCCTTAGAGGCAAGGATGGCAAGACTGTGTCTTACATACTTTAGACATGTTGTCAGGAGGGATCAGTCCCTGGAGAAGGACATCACGCTTGGCAGAATACAGGGTCAGTGGAAAAGAGGAAGACCCTCAACGATGTGGATTGACACAGTGGCTGCAACAATGAGCTCAAGCATAACAACGATTGTAAGGATGGCACAGGACCGGGCAGTGTTTCATTCTGTTGTGCATAGGGTCGCTACGAGCTGGAACGGACTCGACGGCACCTAACAACAACAACGACATGTCATAGATAGATAGATATGCCAAGAGGTGAGAGAGAAGGTAAGGGAGTACACCCACCAGGAGATACAGGTTAAGTTGTGGAAATTTCTAAATACATGCCTGTAGGTGCTCCTCAGATATTAATATAGACAATGGAGCACACAAGTGGCACAGTCAGGGAAACCTTTTAGACATAACTAAACACCTCACAGGATGAAGTTCCCGGGCTCAAAGGCAAAGAACCATAGACTCAAGGGTCATCTTCATCATTGGCACAAAACATTTTTTTTGTATAATTTTTATTGTGCTTTAAGTGAAAGTTTACAAATAAAGTTAGTCTCTCACACAAAAACCCATATACACCTTGCTACACACTCCCAATTACTCTCCCCCTAATGAGACAGCCCACTCTCTCCCTCCACTCTCTCTTTTCGTGTCCATTTTGCCAGCTTTTAACCCCCTCCATCCTCTCATCTCCCCTCCAGGCAGGAGATGCCAACATAGTCTCAAGTGTCCACCTGATCCAAGAAGCTCACTCCTCACCAGCATCCCTCTCTAACCCATTGTCCAGTCCAATCCATAGCTGAAGAGTTGGCCTCGGGAATGGTTCCTGTCCTGGGCCAATAGAAGCTCTGGGGGCCATGACCACCAGGGTCCTTCTGGTCTCAGTCAGACCATTAAGTCTGCATGAGACTTTGAGAATTTGAGGTCTGCATCCCACTGCTCTCCTGATCCCTCAGGGGTTCTCTGTTGTGTTCCCTGTCAGGGCAGTCATCGGTTATAGCTGGGCACCATCTAGTTCTTCTGGTCTCAGGCTGATGTAGTCTCTGGTTCACGTGGCCCTTTCTGTCTCTTGGGCTCGTAATCGCCTCGTGTCCTTGGTGTTCTTCATTCGTTGATGCAGGTGGGTTGAGACCAATTGATGTATCTTAGATGGCTGCTTGTTAGCATTTAAGACCCCAGATGCCACTCTTCAAAGTGGGATGCAGAATGTTTTCTTAATAGATTTTATTATGCCAATTGACTTAGATGTCCCCTGAAACCATGGTCCCCAGACCCCTGCCCCTGCTACGCTGGCTTTGGGAGCATTCAGTTTATTCAGGGAACTTCTTTGCTTTTGGTTTAGTCCAGTTGTGCTAACCTCCCCTGTATTGTGTGCTGTCTTTCCCTTCACCTAAAGTAGTTCTTATCTACTGTCTAATTAGTGAATGCCCCTCTCCCACCCTCCCCCCCTCATGACCACAAACAGAAAACATATTTTAAAGACAAAGTTCTATATCCTACTTTGGTGAGTAGCATCAAGGGTCTTAAAAGCCTATGAATAGCCATCTAAGATACAACTATTGGTCTCTTCCAGTCCTGAGCAAAGGATAGTGAAAAAAACCAAAGACTCAAGGGAACAATTAACCACGGCCTACGTGACCTTGAGACCAGAAAAACGAGATCATGCCTGACTACCACTACCTACACTCTGGGATTACAACAGAGGGTCCTAGACAGAATGGGAGAAAAACTGTAGAACAAAACATCAAATTCACAAAAAAGACCAGACTTACTGATCTGACAGAGAGTGGAGGAACCCCTGAGAATATGGCCCTAAGATACCCTTCTGACCTGGGACTGAAGCCATTCCTGGAGACCCCTTCCAGCCAAACCATAGACAAGCCCATAAAATAAATAATAACACCAGAGAGGAACATGCTCCTTAGAGCATCAATTATATGAGATTAAAAGGGCAATATTTGCCCAAAAGCAAAGATGAGAAGGCAGAAGGAAACGGGGAACCCAGGGTGAAAATGGGGAGAATGCTGACACATTGTGGGGAATGAAGCCAAGGCCATGAAACACTATGTACAAACTATAGAATGAGAATTTAATTTGCTTTGTAAATTTTCACCTTAGGCACAATATGTATATATATAAACAGTCCTATATGCACTTAATAGAGTTTCAAAAGATGTAAAGGTAGATTGATAAATTGAAAGCAGAAATAGACAAACCCACAATTATAATTGGCTATTTCAATACCTCCTCTAAGTAAGTAACATAGAATCAGTAAGTATAAAAAAGTCTTGAACAAAATTACGAACCAACTTGGCCTAATTAAAATTTATAGAATGATCCACCCAACAACAGCAGAATACACACTCCTTTCTAGTTAGTGCACACTAAAATCACAGCTCTAGACTTTAACAGGATGGTCTCCAGTTCTGCCACAAGCCACTCATCTTGTGAGTCCTGTCTCTATCACGTGCCCTCAAGACAGCCAGGAGCAAGGATTGAGTAAAAATAACAGAGGACAGGTAACAGAGTGCAGGCAGGAAATACACCAGGCCCCCAGGCATGACTGGTTCTGCCCTCGCCAGGAAAGGGGCCTGGTAAAATACAAACGAGAAGTTCTAGCATTTATTGTTCAGTCACAAGCACAGGAATTAGCAGTAGAGCTACTGTATTTAGTAGGTTAGAATTTAAAAGTACAAGGCTCATTGACCGTGTTGGTATCTCCCGTCTGGAGGGGAGATGGGAGGGTAGAGAGGGTTAGAAACTGGCAAAACGGTCACGAAAGGAGAGGCTGGAAGGAGGGGGCGGGCTGACTCATTGGGGGAGAGTAAGTGGGAGCATGGAGTAAGGTGTATATAAGTTTATATGTGAAAGTCTGACTTGATTTGTAAACTTTCACTTAGAGCACAATAAAAATTATTAAAAAAAAAAGTACAAGGCTCATTAGAAGGAAATGAATTTGGGGTAAAAAATAAACACGTGGTCCAAACAAAATTTCCCTACACGTTTTTTACATTACTTTGAGGGGATAATTTGATGCTAACTCACTGATTTCACTATGACAGGAACTCATGACTCTACAAGTGACCAAAAGATTAAAATCAAAGGAAATTTCCTCCAACTAAACGGAAGGAAAAGTATGGAAAAATCCCTGGAGGCCAAGTCACGAAAGGGAGGTATCATGGCTGAGGGCCCAGGAAATACTGCTGTATAGCCAGGGGCAGAGGAGCAAGAGACATGTAGTTTAAACTCTGGAATCATAAAATCAAGATGTTTTTAGTAGATTTTCCTTTCCTATGTTGATCCCTGAATCCTTCTATTTCTGATGATGACATTTTCTGCTCAAGGCTGGGGTTACCAACTCAGTTCAGCGGAATGGACTGTCTTTGGCCACTTGAATGCATGGACCCTGGAATTTAATTTTGTTCTCTAGTAGGAAGCTACATAACTGGTAGCACATCCAGTAACTTTTTATGCAGCTGGCTTCCCATGCCGAGGTAGGCTGTAATCAGAAAGCAGTCACAGGCTCTAATCCTCATTAACACCCCACCATTTACTTGGACAGTGTTTGAGCGAGGCAGTTAAGCCACATGGAAGAACTTCCACAAGTGTGGATGGGGTCTAGTGTTCCAACTGAAGCACAGAATTGGTGCTAACAAATCCTAAGCCAGTGCCGTTCAACAGAAATATGAGACACAAATGTAATTTTAAGTATTCTAGTAGCCACATTAAAAAAGTAAAGAGAAGTAGGTCAAATTAACTTTAATAACATTTTGTTTAGTCCAATATATGTCATATATTATCACTTCTTCATGTAATCAGGACAAAAATTATTAATGAGATATTTCACATTATTTTTCCACACTAAGTCTTCGAACTCCTGTGTATATATTATGCTTTTCGGCCCAACTCAATTCAGACTAGCACATTACGCATGCTCAGTAGTCACATGGGGCTGCTGGCTGCCACACTGAACGCTGCAACTCTGCGTGACTGATGTGTGGAATTGTATAAATATATACTAGAAAACCTTCATCAATACACAAATATATATTAAATATTTTTACTAACAGGGCAGAATATTAAATGTTAAAATGTTACATGTTTGGTCCACCAGGTGGATGGCGAAGTGGGATGGGGACTCCGGTCAGCATTAGCTCCTGAAGTGAGCTAAGGATGGTGCATTAGATATAAAAAAAACCACAAGAATGATGAAACTTATTGATACAGGCTTAGAAATGTGATTCATGCTGAATATGTAATCTGTCAGTCCTAAGAGGAAAAGAATTAGTAATAGCTAAAGAACTGGAAACCCTGGTGGCATAGTGGTTAAGTGCTATGGCTGCTAACTAAAGGGTCGGCAGTTCAAATCCACCAGGCGCTCCTTGGAAACTCTATGGGGCAGTTCTACTCTGTCCTATAGGGTCACTGTGAGTCAGAATCAACTCAACGGCATTGGGTTTGGTTTTTGTTTTTTTAAAGAATTATTAAGAGAAAACCAGAACAAAACTATTACCCAAGTTTTATTGTTTAATTACTTTTACAGAGACCGAACTCTAGGTTTAGAATCGAGCTGTATCTGGGAAGTCACAATGCCCAAATATATCCTCCCAAAGCATAGTTCATTCTTGCTCTTTCCAATTATCGTAAATGTGTAAGCAGCCCCTTATCCCCCAGCCCCAACCCATCATGTCTGCACCACCTGTGTGTATTCCGCTCATCCACAACAAATGTGTTTTACAGGCTGCTCACATTCCTAGAATCCTGTTCACTGAGATCCAGGAAAACATCCGCTTCTCATGCAGAAACAGTGGTTACCGTGTCACACCATTTTCTGACAGCAGGAAAAGGCCAAGCTATTCCAAGTTGGGATCAACAAACAAATTGTGTGTGTCAATTAAATTAAACCTAATCAAGTCACTAAGGGAGCCCTTCTGAGGGCCACAGGTCACAGCCTACCAAGTTATGAAAACTCTAAGTAATAACACTACCCTTTTTGGCTGAAGAAAACCAGCACACATCAAAGTGCAACATAAGGACTGGAGTATCATACTTGAGCCTAATGGGCTGTGGCAGATTGGGAGCTAATTCAGAGTGAAGATCATTTTATCAAGACCCAACTGAATTGGAGCAATCTTATCCAGAATTATTTTAAAACTGAATACAGTAGCAACAAAAAGACAAATAACCCAGTGATAACATGGGCAAAGGACTTGAATAGACATTCACCAAAGAGGACATTCAGATGGCCACCACACATGAGAAGATGCTCAACGTCATTAGCCATCAGAGAGATGCAAACCAAAACCACAATGATATACCATTTCATTCCCACTAGGATGGCTAAGATTTAAAAGAAAAAGAAAATAACAAATGTTTGCAATGACATGAGGAAATTGGAACCCTTATCCATTGCTGTGGAACGCAAAATGGTAAAGCTGTTGTGGAAAACTGTGTGTAAGTTCCTCAAAAAACTAAAAATAGAACTACCATATGACCTGGCAATTCTACTTATAGGTATGTATCCAAAAGAGTTCAAACCACAGACTCAAACAGAAGCTTTTACTCCAATATTCATTGCAGCGCTATTCACAATAGCCAAAAGAGCTCATATTTTGGCTGCTATTCAAAGACAAGTGTGGCAGAGGAGCAGGATGGAACCTCTTCACAAAAGTAGCATGTGACCTTGAACTATGTCATTTTCTAAGAGGCCCACTACTAACAATTACAGAGGCAGTTGTCGTGGTTACTGGTGGGTGACTGGTGGCTGTGAAAGGGAAGAGCTTTTGGCAGCCCAGGCTGTACTGCTGAGAGACATTTTTCATGTTAGAACTACTCCCACACATTCGGTGACCTCTGTCCCCAGAGAACACTTGGAAACGTAAACAGACTAACTATGTGCATTACTTATATAATTGTATTGTCTGGTGTTACAGCAGCACTGGGTAGCTAAGACGCCTGGTGAGGCACCTTTGAAAATACATGTTTTGTCACTTGAACCTACTTTGTACTGTTTTCCTTTGAAAAGTTTCCATTTAGTATTTACTTTTCTCTTGGCTTTAAATTGAGTTTATGTAAAGCAGAATTTTACAATAAATTTTTGTTTACTGGTACATACCCTTTAAAAAAAAATCTGCTCTGTGTACTCTTTTCAGACTATTTCTAATCTCTTATAATCCTCATCACTTGCCCATAAATAATTAATTGTTATTCAATTACACGTTGATATTTTAAAATAAACTTTAATTAAAAAGTAATCAATGAATAATATTAGGATTTAGGTATTGTAACTTCATAAATTTTTAACTTCATAAATTTTCACCTTGCTCATGATATAAAGCCATTAGGCAATGACTTTGTTGTTAGTCCACGGTTCATTACTAAATCCACTGGTACTAGCTAAATCTGAGAGTAGAAGGGTATCTTCAAGGGAGGGGACCTCAAAAATCTGAATGCTATCTGATTTCACTGGAATTCCTTAGAAGTTTCATATGGCAGTGGAGGAAAATTCAAGAGCTATTTAGGAGGTTAGAACAGCAGACTCATGTTGTATTGAATTTGGAAGTTGAATAAAAGCAAGAGGTTGGTGATGACATCCAGATTCCTGCTTGTGATTTCACTCACTGAGGGAGGTAACAACAGAAGAGGGGCAGCTTTTTGCAGGAAGACAATGAGTTCAGTCTTGGACGTGTTGAGCTTGAGCCACTTTTGAGCCAGCCAAATGGGAAGGAAAAGTAGACAAGATCTGGAGTTGAGAAGAAAAGCTTGAGCTAGAAATGTCAATCTGGGACTCATTAGCACACAGATGGTGACTAAAGCTCTGGGCAGCGCTGAAATTTCCTAAGGAGAGTACAGAATGAGGTCAGAGCTTAGGACAAAACATTATAGAATTTAGATATTTAATGGCCAAAGAATGAAAGTGTCGAGAAAGAAAAAAATTGCTGTTGTATCAAATGCTGCTTATTGGTGTTGTTGTTGGGTGCCATGTGCAGAATTCAATAATTCACGTGGAATATAGGAGCCATTAAGCGGCAGATAAGGACATAGGATTTAAAACCTACCTCAGAAAACTAAATAAACCGAAGGAACTCGAGAGTCCAGAAACAAAGTATGTACTTCGGTTTGAAAAGGACTATATGAGATATTAGTAAAATATGATACCAGTCAAGAGCTGGAATGGTCATAAAAGCAATGAAATAAGCAAGGGGAAAATGGTGAATCATGGAGACCAACATGGAAGGAGTATGAATATAAAGAAGCACAAGACCTAAGCTGAATAAAATACGTTAAATCTGCCAAAATTTATTTTATCATTGGCTCCTGCACTGTGAGGAGTTTTCTGTCTGCTGGAGTGCTGGAGGAGTGAGTGTGTTTTCCCAGCTGCTTCCATCCTAAACAGTGTAGCAGCTCCATCACTTCTGAAAGTGAGGAAAAGCCCTGAAATCTTGCTCTTTCTGTTAGTATGTGCACATCTTTCTTCTTTTGTACATGTTCAAGAAATGTCTAAATAAAAGACGAGCATCCAGGTCAGGACGGCACTGAGTCTCGCAGTTGTTTGCTATCAGGAGACCTCACAGGAAGACATTCACATTGGAAGTTCCCATACCATCATCCGTTCAGTTGATCAGCCAGGAACCTGGAAATCATACTCAATTCTTCACCTTTCTCACCACCAATCCATGTCTAATCCATCCACACCCCCTCCCAGTTCTACCTGTGAAATGTCTTTCAAATCCATATTCATCTCTCTGAGTACCCACTCCTTCTACTTTGAGCTACCACTTCTCACACAAATTACTGCCATTGTCTTCAGGTTGGCCTCCCTGCCTCCAGTTTTGCCCACCTCCCACCCCTCGCTCTTTCCTAGTCCAAATGCCACATGGCCAGAGAGCTTTCTAAAATGCAAATCTACTTTTGCCAGCTCCCTGTTAAGCTATGCAATGGCTCTGTATTGTCCTAAGGATTAAAGGGCAAAATCCTTAAAGCTTAGTCACAAGACCCTTTGTCTGGCCTCTGTTTAGCTCTCTCCCAGCATTCAACCAAAAACACCAGACCAGTTACCTTGAGTCCGTTCCCACGCATGGTGCCTCTTAACTGAACTTCTCTCTGTTACGCTTATCTCACCCCACCTCTCCTTCTTGCCCTCATTTTCTCCAGTCTTCTCCTTCTCCCTGTCCCACTCTCCAAGCAAACTGCTCACTCAAGTCTATACTGTTTACTCCAGAAAGCCTCCAATCTTGTCTTCTAGACTAAGAATTTTTCTTTTTTTTTTTTCAAACTTCAATGCCAACAACCCTATGTAACACGTCGTTTCACCTATTTGCTTGAAAGCTCACTGATTGATTGCCTGGATGGCGTCTACTTTTTCAACACTGCATTCCTAAGCATAGTTGTTGGACTGTAAGAGGGCTTTAAAAAATAGTCAATTGAATGAATAAATGATCAAATGAATTTCAAATGCAGCCATTTTATGGGACTTAGATCTAGATTTGGTCGATGTTCCAGGTTTGATCAGACTGTTGTTGTTAGGTGTCCTCGAGTGGGTTCCGACTCATAGCGACCCTATGCACAACAGAACGAAACACTGCCCAGTCCTGCGCCATCCTCACAGTCGTTGCTATGCTTGAGCCCATTGTTGCAGCCACTGTGTCAATCCATCTTGCTGAGGGTCTTCCTGTTTTTCGCTGACCATCTACTTTACCAAGCATGATGTCCCTCTCCATAGACTGATCCCTCCTGATAACATGTCCAAAGTATGTGAGACACAGCCCTACCATCCTTGCTTCCAAGGAGCATTCTGGTTGTACTTCTTCTAAGACAGGAGTATGATCAGACCAGGAGTATGACATTTTAATCAAAATTCCAATTTCTTTTTCAATAAGAAATACACCATATTTTTACTCAAATAACACACACTCTACATTTGTTTGCCAACAACACCCTCCCCTCCATGAGGTATTTTCATAAGCACATTATGCTAATTTTTTATGGCAACATGTAAATAAAAGTTGGCATAGTGAGCTTATGAAAATATCTCACAGGATTTCATGCCATCATTACTGGCACCAATCAAAAAAACAGAAAAAAGCAAATGTTGGAGAGGCTATGGTACAACCATTTTGGAAATCAATTTGGCACTTCCTTAAAAAGCTAGAATTAGGAACACCATGCGATTCAGCAATCCCACTCCTAGAACTATATCCTAGAGAAATAAGAGCCGTCACACGAATAGACATGTGCACACCCATGTTCATTGCAGCATTATTCACAATAGCAAAAGGATGGAAACAACGTAGGTGCTCATCAACAGATGAATAGATAAACTATGATACATACACACAATAGAGTATTATGCAATGATAAAGAACAATGATGAATATGAGAAACATAACATGGGTGACTCTGGAGCGTATTATGCTGAGTGAAGTACCCTGCCTTGACCCTGTGAAGTAAGTCAATCACAAAAGGACAAATATTGTAGGTAGGAGACTACTATTATGAAAACTCAGGAAAATGTTTACAGACAGAAAGAAAAAATCTTTGATGGTTATGAGGGAGTAGGGGATGGGGTGGAAAAGTACTAATGACAATAGATAAGTGGTAACTTTGGTGAAGGGTAGGACAGTAACAATACTAGGGAAACCAGCACATCTTGTACACAGCAAGGTCGTGGAAGCTCCGTATACACATCCAAACTCCCTGAGGGACTAAATTCCTGGGCTGGAGGCTGGGGACTATGGTCTCCACTGACATCTAGCTCATTTGGCATAACATAGTTTATAATGAAAATAGTCTACATTCTACTTTGGTGAGTAGTGTCGGGGTCTTAAAAGCCTGTGAGCTGCCATCTAGGATACTCCACTGGTCTCACCCCTTTGGGAGTAAGGGAGAATGAAGAAAACCAAAGACATAAGGGAAAGATTAGTCCAAAGAACTAATGGACCACATCTACCATGGCCTCCACCAGACCGAATCCAGCACAACTAGATGGTGCCTGTCTACCACCACCAACTGCTCTGACAGGGATCACAATAGAGGGTCCTGGACAGAGCTGGAGAAAAATGTGGAACAAAATTGTAACTCACAAAAAAGACCAGACTTACTGGCCTGACAGAGACTGGAGTAACCCTGATAGTATGGACTCCGGATACCATTTTAGGTCAGTAATGAAGTCACTCCTGAGGTTCACCCTTCAGCCAAAGATTAGACAGGCCCATAAAACAAAACGAGACCAAAGGGGCACAACAGTAGGTAGGAGGGGGCAGCTGGTAATAGGGAGCCCAAGGTCCAGAAGGGAGGGTGTTTGATGTGTCGTGGGGTTGGTAACCAACTGTTTAATGAGAAACTAGTTTGTTTTGTATACCTTCATTTAAAGCACAATAAAAAATACTGTGTTTCAGAACCAAGAGACAAACCAGACATCAGGCCAGATTATCATCTGGAGGTAAGAATGTATGTTACTGACATGAAATGTTAGTACTTTATTGACTTACTTATACCCTCACTTCATTCCAAAATTGATTTGATGCAAGAGGTAGGCGTTACACGTAATTCTGGATTCTTTTCTCTTCTTTTCACTCACCTTTCTGATGTTCTTTCCATTTTTATTTTTTCCCCCTTTCCAGAACTAGGGAATATGGCAAAAGACTAAGTATTAAGTATTTATTCAGCAGTTATTGAATACCTATTAACAGTGAATGACAATTAATGTGGATATAATCATGAAGAAGAAACTATCTCTACCCATTTCGTAAGCTTCTCTCTGGTGGAAGAGATTAATATGGACAAACACACACCATGCACACACACGCACACACACACACAACCAAATACGATAAATACCCTAAAGGTACTTATGTAAATAGAAGAGTATTTATACTACAAAGTGCTGGTGGGGAGGGAAGGCATGCAGGAGGAGAAGTCACATTCTTCCCTCCTAGGAAGTTTTACAGAGTCTATGCTTTTTTTTTTTTTTAATTTTTATTGTGCTTTAAGTGAAAGTTTACAAATCAAGTCAATCTCTCACACAAAAACTTATACACACCTTGCTAAATACTCCCAATCGCTCTCCCCCTAATGAGACAGCCTGCTCCTTCCCTCTACTCTCTCTCTCTTCCTGTCCATTTCCCTAGCTTCTAACCCCTTCTACCCTCTCATCTCCTCTCTAGGGAGGAGATGCCAACATAGTCTCAAGTGTTCACCTGATCCAAGAAGCTCACTCCTCACCAGCATCCCTTTCCGCCCTACTGTCCTTCCAGTCCCTGTCTGAAGAGTTGGCTTTGGGAATGGTTCCTGTCCTGGGCCAACAGAAGGTCTGGGTCTGGGGGCCATGACCACCGGCGTCCTTCTAGTCTTGGTCAGACCATTAAGTCTGGTCTTTTTATGAGAATTTGGGGTCTGCATCCCACTGCTCACCGGCTCCCTCAGGGGTTCTCCATTGTGTTCCCTGTCAGGGCAGTCATCGGTTGTAGCCGGGCACCATCTAGCTCTTCTGGTCTCCAGCTGATGTAGTCTCTGGTTCATGTGGCCCTTTCTGTCTCTTGGGCTCATAATTACGTTGTGTCCTTGGTATTCTTCAGTCTCCTTTGGTCCAGGTGGGTTGAGAATAATTGATGCATCTTAGACGGCCTCTTCCTAGTGTTTAAGACCCCAGACTCCTCTCTCTAAGGTGGGTTGCAGAATGTTTTCTTAATAGATTTTGTTATGCCAACTGACTTAGATGTCCCCTGAAACCATTGTCCCCAAACCCCTGCCCCTGCTATGCTGGCCTTCAGGGCATTCAGTTTATTCTGGAAACGTCTTTGCTTTTGGTTTAGTCCAGTTGTGCTGACCTCGCCTGTATTGTGTGTTCCGTTTCCCGTCACCTAAAGTGGTTCTTACCTACTATCTAATTAGTGAGTACCCCCTCCCACTCTCCCATCCTCCCCCCTTCATAAACATCAAAGAATATTTCTTCTCTGTTTAAACTATTTCTTGAGTTCTTATAATAGTGGTCTTCTACAATATTTGTCCTTTTGCATCTGACTAATTTCACTCAGCATAATGCCTTCAAGATTCCTCCATGTTATGAAATGTTTCACAGATTCATCACTGTTCTTTATTGATGCGTAGTATTCCATTGTGTGAATATACCACAATTTATTTATCCATTCATCTGTTGATGGGCACCTTGGCTGTTTCCATCTTTTTGCTATTGTAAACAGTGCTGCAATGAACACGGGGGTGCATTTATCTGTTCGTGTAAAGGCTCTTATTTCTCTAGGATATATTCCAAGGAGTGGGATTGCTGGATCGTATGTGGTTCTATTTCCAGCTTTTTAAGGAAGTGCCAAATCGATTTCCAAAGTGGTTGAACCATTTTACATTCCCAGTAGCAGTGTTTAAGTGTTCCAATCTCTCCACAGCCTCTCCAACATTTACTGTTTTGTGTTTTTTGGATTAATGCCAACCTTGTTGGAGTGAGATGAAATCTCATTGTAGTTTTGATCTGCATTTCTTTAATGGCTAATGGTCGTGAGCATTTCCTCATGTATCTCTTAGCTACCTGAATGTCTTCTTTAGTGGAGTGTCTGTTCATATCTTTTCCCCTTTTTTTTTATTGGTTTATTTGTCTTTTTGCAGTATCATGTAGATTTTAGAGATCAGGCGCTGATCGGAAACGTCATAGCTAAAAACTTTTTCCCAGTCTGTAGGTAATCTTTTTACTCTTTTGGTGAAGCCTTTGGATGAGCATAGGTGTTTGATTTTTAGAATCTCCCAGTTATCTAGTTTTTCTTCTACATTATTAGTAATGTTTTGTATCCTGTTTTTGCCATGTATTAGGGCTCCTAACATTGTCCTTATTTTTTCTTCCATGATCTTTATCGTTTCAGATTTTATATTTAGGTCTTTGATCAATTTTGAGCTCGTTTTTTGCATGGAGTGAGGTATGGGTCTTGTTTCATTTTTTTGCACATGGATATCCAGTTATGCCAGCACCATTTGTTAAAGAAACTGTCTTTTCCCCCATTTAACTGCTTTGGGGCCTTTGTCAATATCAGCTGCTCATATGTGGATGGGTTTATATCTGGATTCTCAATTCTGTTCCAGTGGTCTATGTATCTGTTGTTGTACCAGTACCAGGCTGTTTGACTACTGTAGCGGTATAATAGGTTCTAAAATCAGGTAGAGTAAGGCCTCCCACTTTGTTCATTTTCAGTAATGCTTTACTTATCTGGCGCCTCTTTCCCTTCCATATGAAGCTGGTGATATGTTTCTCCATCTCATTAAACAATGTCTTTGGAATGTGGATCAGAATTGCATTAAATGTATAGAACCCTTTTGGTAGAATAGCCATTCTTATAATGTTAAGTCTTCCTATCCATGAGCAAGGTATGTTTTTCCACTTATGTAGATCTCTTTTGGTTTCTTGCAGAAGTGTATTGTAGTTTTCTTTGTATAAGTCTTTTACATCTCCGGTAAGATTTACTCCTAACTATTTTATCTTCTTGGGGGCTACTGTAGATGGTATTCATTTGGTGATTTCCTCTTTGATGTTCTTTTTGTTCGTGTAGAGGAATCCAACTGATTTTTGTATGTTTATCTTGAATCCTGATACTCTGCTGAACTCTTCTATTAGTTTCAGTAGTTTTCTTGAGGATTCTTTAGGGTTTTCTAGGTATAAGATCATGTCCCCTGCAAATGGAGATAATTTTACATCTTCCTTGCCAATCTGGATGCCCTTTATTTCTTTATCTAGCCTAATTGCTCTGGCTATGATCTCCAGCACAAAGTTGGATAAAAATGGTGATAAAGGGCATCCTTATCTGGTTCCCGATCTCAAGGGGAACACTTTCAGGCTCTCTCCATTTAGGGTGATGTTGGCTGTTGGCTTTGTATAAATGCCCTTTATTATGTTGAGGAATTTTCCTTCTATTCCTATTTTGCTGAGAGTTTTTATCATGAATGGGTGTTGAACTTTGTCAAATGCCTTTTCTGCATCAATTGATAAAATCATGTGGTTCCTGTCTTTTGTTTTACTTATGTGATGGATTACATTAATTGTTTTTCTAATGTTGAACCATCGCTGCATACCTGGTATGAATCCCACTTGGTCATGGTGAATTATTTTTTTGATATGTTGTTGGATTCTATTGGCTAGAATTTTGTTGAGGGTTTTTGCATCTAAGTTCATGAGGGATATAGGTCTGTAATTTTCCTCTTTTGTGGTGTCTTTATCTGGTTTTGGTATCAGGGCTACACTGGCTTCATAGAATGAGTTTGGGAGTTTTCCATCCTTTTCTATGCTCTGAAATACCTTTAGTAGTAGTGATGTTAACTCTGCTCTGAAAGTTTGGTAGAACTCTGCAGTGAAGCCGTCCGGGCCAGGGCTTTTTTTTGTTGAGAGTTTTTTGATTACCTTTTCAATCTCTTCTTTTGTTATGGGTCTGTTTAGTTGTTCTACCTCTGTTTGTGCTAGTTTAGGTAAGTAGTGTGTTTCTAGGAATTTATCCATTTCTTTTAGGTTTTCAGATTTGTTAGAGTACAATTTTTCATAGTAATCTGATGTGATTCTTTTAATTTCAGTTGGGTCTGTTGTGCCCATCTCATTTCTTATTTGGGTTATTTGCTTCCTGTCCTATTTTTCTTTTGTCAGTTTGGCTAACGGTTTATCAATTTTGTTGATTTTTTTCAAGGAACCAGCTTTTGGTCTTGTTAATTCCTTCAATTGTTTTTCTGTTTTCTATTTCAGTTAGTTCTGCTCTAATTTTTATTATTTGTTTTCTTCTGGTGCCTGAAGGTTTCTTTTTTTTTTTTTGCTCTCTTTCTCTATGTTCAAGTTGTAGGGATAATTCTTTGATTTTGGCCCTTTCTTCTTTTTGTATGTGTGCCTTTATTAATACAAATGGGCCTCTGAGCACTGCTTTCCCTGTGTCCCAAAGGTTCTGACAGGAAGTGTTTTGATTCTCATTGTATTCTTTGAATTTCTTTATTGAATCCTTAATGTCTTCTAATGTCTTTTTTGAGCAGGGTATCCTTCAGTTTCCAAGTGTTTGATTTCTTTTCCCTGCTTTTTCTGTTTTTGATTTCCACTTTTATGGCCTTATGGTCAGAGAAGATGCTTTGTAATATTTCAGTGTTTTGGATTCTGCTAAGGCTTGCTTTATGACCTAATATGTGGTCTATTCTTGGGAATGTTCCATGTGCACTAGAAAAGAAAGTATACTTAGTTGCTGTTGGGTGGAATGTTCTGTATATATCTTTGAGGTCAAGTTGGTTGATTGTGGCATTTAGTATCTTCCATGTCTTTATTGAGCTTCTTTCTGGATGTCCTGTCCTTCACCGAAAGCGGTGTGTTGAAGTCTCCTACTATTATCGTGGAGCTGTCTATCTCACTTTTCAATGCTGATAGAGTCTGTTTTATGTAACTTGCAGCCCTGTCATTGGGTGCATTAATATTTAACATGGTTATATCTTCTTGGTATATTGTCTCTTTAATCATTATATAGTGTCCTTCCTTATCCTTTATGATAGATTTAACTTTAAAGTCTATTTTATTGGAAATTAATATTGCCACTCCTGCTCCGTTTTTTGTTTTTTTTTTTTTTTTTGATTGTTGTTTGCTTGATATATTTTTTTCCATCCTTTGAGTTTTAGTTTATTTGTGTCTCTAAGTCTAAGGTGTGTCTCCTGTAGACAGCATATAGACGGATTGTATTTTTTAATCCATTTTGCCACTCTCTGTCTCTTTATTGGTGCATTTAGTCCATTGACATGCAGCATAATTATGGATAGGTATTTTTTTTTTTTATGAATTTAGTGCTATCATTTTGATGTTTTTTTGTTGTTGTCCGTTTCTTTTTCCCACTTAATTTTATGTGCTGAGTAGATTATCTTTACATATAGTCCTTTCCTCATATTTGTTGTTGTTGATTTTGTTTCTGCTGAGTCTCTTGTATTTTATTTCGATGAGTAGGATAGTTTGTCTCCTTTGTAGTAACCTTATTATTTACCCCTATTTTTCTAAATTTAAACTTAACTTTTGTTTCTTTGTATCGCTGTATCTTCATCTCCATATGGAAGATCTATGATTACATTTCTTAGTCCCTCTTTGTTGTTTTAATGTTATCTTCTTTTATATAATAATATCGCTGTTACCCTGTTTTGAGCTTTTTGTTTGTTTGTTTTTAATCTTGCTTTGTTTTTTTTGATTTCCCTGTCTGGGTTGACTTCTGATTGCTCTGCCCAGTGTTCTAGTCTTCAGTTGATACCTGATATTATTGATTTTCTAACCAAAGAACTCCCTTTAGTATTTCTTGTAGTTTTGGTTTGGTTTTTACGAATCCCCTAAAGTTCTGTTTACCTGGAAATGTCCTAATTTCACCTTCATATTTAAGAGACAGTTTTTCTGGATATATGATTCTTGGCTGGCAATTTTTTTTCTTCAATTTTTTATATAAGTCACTCCATTGACTTCTTGCCTGCATGGTTTCTGACAAGTAGTCTGAGCTTATTCTTATTGGCTTTCCTGTGTAGGTGACTTTTCATTTAACCCTAGCTGCTCTTAAAATTCTCTCTTTATCTTTGGTTTTGGCAGGTTTGATTATAATATGTCTCGGTGACTTTCTTTTACAATCTACCTCATGTGGAGTTCAATGAGCATCTTCGATAGATATCTTCTCATGTTTCACGATATCAGGGAAGTTTTCTGCCAACAAATCTTCAACAATTCTCTCTGTATTTTCTGTTATCCCTACCTGTTCTGGTACTCCAATCACTCGCAGGCTATTTCTCTTGATACAGTCCCACATGATTCTGAAGTTTTCTTTATTTTTTAAAATTCTTTTACCTGATTTTTCGTCAAATATATTCGTGCCAAGTGATTTGTCTTCCAGTTCAGAAATTCTGGCTTCTACTTGCTCAATTCTGCTCCTCCGACTTTCTATTGAGTTGTCTACTTCTGTAATTTTATTGTTAATCTTCTGAATTTCTGATTGCTCTCTGTCTATGGATTTTTCCAGCTTATTAAAGTTTTCATTATGTTCCTGAATAATCTTTCTAATTTCTTCAATTGCTTTATCTGTGTGTTCCTTGGCTTGTTCTGCATACTGCCTCATTTCCTTCCTGATGTCTTGAAGGGTTCTGTATATTAATCTTTTATATTCTGCCTCTGGCAATTCCAGGAATGCACTTTCATCTAGAAGATCCCTGGATTCTTTGTTTTGAGACCTTGTTGAGGTGATCATGGTCTGTTTCTTTATGTGACTTGATATTGACTGTTGTCTCTGAGCCACCTGAAAGTTCTTGTATTAGTTTATGCTTGCTTACTGTGTCACAGCTTCTTGCTTTGTTTTGTTTTGATATACCCAAATGGGTTGCTTGAGTGAGCTAGCTTGATTATTTTCGCCTTTGGAGCTCTGACATCCTGTTCCCAGATGGCTAGAGCTGCTATGAGGTATATCAGTCTAGGAGTCCATTCACTTTTCTTATATGAATTCAGCTCAGGTGTCCAGGTAGCTGATCATCAAGTGTGTGGTACAGGCTGTGTCCTACAGTCTTAGAGGGGCAGAGATGATTGGTGTAGGTACCAGTATCTGATTGCACCAGGGGTCACACTCTGAACAAGGCAGGGGGCTGAGAACTGACCCCTGAATGTCTCTGAGGAACGTGCATCCCTCTTCCCTAGAGTGTGCAGGTGGGTGGGTTCTGCAGACGGACCATGTGCACCCAATGTTTTTGGTTGTAAGGACTGGGAGGTACCAGTTATCCTTGGACCCCTGTTGGGGGTGGCTGGATGACCTGAGCAGAGCTACCAGATCTTAGGTCCCTGATGTGGGTAGGTGAGGACCATGTTTAATAGGCAAAGCAATGTCAAGTATCAAACACCCACCTCTCCACTGAACAGCTGGAATGGCTGGAGTCTGCCAACAATGACCTATTCTCCTGAAATAGGCCCACACAGGTCCATGCAGAAGGGAAAGGTGCTCAAAGTCCACTGACCGTTTATGCCTGGAAAGCAGCCACTTCTGTCCTGAGCTCCTCCGGTTAGTGGAGCTGGCAAATTATCTTTTCCCCCAACTGCAATTTTTTTCCTTCTCCAAGGCCATGAGGATGGTTCTCAGTGCTCAACAGGGCCTATCACAGGCCCAGGGAATTCAGCCACTGAAGCTGGCTTAGGGGTGGGGTGGCGCATTAAAATATATGCAAGTACTTAGCTTTTGCTGAGAGTTCTGTTCTTCCCAGGTTGCAGAGGTGTGAGTAGGCTGTGTGTCTGGCTGCTTCTCCCTGAGGTAACTGTGGCCTAACCCTAGTACCAGCCCACCACTGCCGCTCAGGGAATGGTGCCTGAGAGCTCCCCACAATTCAGGTCCGGTAACTCTTTTCCACTTCTGAACCGTCTTTTCCTCCCCCACCCCTCTGTTCATTTTCTAAGCTTGCCTTTGATGCTCAGGGCTCCTAGCTTGTCATAAATATACTCATTTCACTTGTTTTTTCAGGTCTTCATTGTAAAGAGGGCTCGCCGGAAGCGTCTGTCTATTCTGCCATCTTGGCTCCGCCTCTATGCTTTTTGAGCTTAGTATAGAGGAATAAGGGGGAATCAAAGGCCTCTAAGCAAAATAGCTTAACCAGATTTCTGTTTCAAAGTGATAACTTTGGTGTCTGCGTAGGGTGGGCAAGATGGGGGATATTAGAGGCAAAGAAACCAGCCGATGATTGCAAAAGGCTAAACAACAGAGGATGAGGGCCTGGACTAGGGTGTAGCAATGTGGGCAGGAAGAAGGGAGGAGGATTTAAGAGATATTTAGGAGGAAGAATTAGTTATATTTGGGAGATGAAGGAGAAGGACTGCAAACATTTTTTTCTTGTAATATTGGTCTGGGTGAGGTAAAGAGGCCTGACCTTGGATATACGCACACAAACAAAATAGCTGATGTTCTTCTTGGTGAATGAGTGTTTCTCGTTTATAGGAGTGAGGTTTAATGGAAAATTTTGAGTCAGATGGGCTTGATTTTGAAACCCACTTCTGACCTTCATTACCTAGGTGACCTTGAACAACTTAGCCTCTTTGTGATGGGTACCTGTTTTCTTGGTGTTATGAATTGAATTGTATCCCCTAAAAATACATGTTGAAATCCTAACCCCTGTACCTGTAAATGTGACCCTGTTTGGAAATAGTGTTTTTCTTTTATTATGTTAATGAGGTCATACCAGAGTAGGGTGGATCCTAAACCTAGTCATTTCTGAGTTATAAAAGACCAGAATAGACACAGAGACACTCACAGAACAAGACAGACACCATGCGAGAATCATCTATAAGCCAAAGGAACTCTTGGGGCTACTGACAAAGAAGGAATTGACATGGCTAATATCCTGATATGGACATTTACCAGGACTGTGAGAAAATAAATTTCTGTTCTTTAAAGCCACCGACTTGTGGTATTTGTGTTACAGCAGCACAAGGAAACCAAGACAGTTAGCTCCCTTTTTCTAGTAACAAAACCTGATTCCTGGCACAGGACAGGGCATAGAACCCAAAAGTGGCCAGCCACAGTGCTGACTCCTCTCCCCACCTACAGGGGTTCATCCAAGGAGGAGTCACAAGAACAAAAGAAGGACCAAAGCTCTTTCCTGGGACATTTTCAAATTGTAGGAGAAACAGAAGCCCTTCCTTCTCCTTTCTGATGGTAGAGCAGTAAAGGCCTGGGCCCAAGCTGCCGGTGACCGTGGTTCTAAGGTCAAGGGGAATCCATTCTGAGAGAATTGAGAGGCACACAGAGAGCTGTGATGTTCAAGTCCCTGGTTTTAGTCAGCCCTAAGGCCTGCTCAACCCTTGCCCTTATCAAAGTCTGGTTATGTGAGCCCAGAAATGACCTTTTTCCTCCCAAATGAGTTAGCATTACTTGCAGCCAGAGTCCTAATATACTCAGTCTCAGTTTCCTTATTTCTCAAATTGGGACAACAGTGCTGTGCCTTAAAAAAAAAAAAAGCCCATTGCTGTCAAGTTCATTCAGACTCTTGACAACCTCATGTGTTTCAGAGTGGAACTGTACCCCATACCGTTTTCAATGGCTGTGACATTTAGGAAGTAGATCACCATGTCTTTGTTTCCATATGCCTCTGAGTAGATTCAAACTGCCAACCTTTTAGTTAATAGCTGAGCACTTACTCAGCTATTTGTGCCTTCCTGGGACTCCGTACTGTGCCTACTCAGAGTTATTATGAGGATTAGCATTCATGTACATAACGCGCCTAATACGTTACCTTATCAGGTATCCCTTACCACTTCAGGTCCTTGGCCTCCCCGTCTCCAGGACCTCAGGCTCAGCTATCATTGCAGCCACCACTCTGCATGGGTTCCTACCAACTTCACACAGGTACAAACTTGGTAGATCAACTCTTTTCCTTTCCTCCCCTGAACAGCATCCCAGGAAGCTATTGTTTGTTTGGCATCTCAGGAGATAAATCACAATTTGTGATCGGTTTGTTACCAAGTAGCAGCCAGCTTGCAGCGCTTTCATAATGGCTGCCCTCCCGTCCCTGCCTCACTCCTCAGCCTCTCTCCTGCCCTCTGGGACTGTGCTCCCTGATAAAGTAATATCGCAGACACTAAGACAACAGCTAGTGTATCTTCAAGAGTGGAGCTGTCATCAGTATTTCTTCTGTATACTATAGTCTTCTCCTCCGTTGGTTAGTTTAGGACCTCAGAATCTCTCTAACTCTGAAAAAGCCAAGACATGTTACTCACCCCTCCCACACACCACCCTTTGTCCCCCTTCTACTCTTTTTCTTTCTCCCCCTTTCCATCTTCCTTCTAATTTGTTGCCTAATATTTTAGAGCAAGTCTGCATAGTTTGCAAATTTTAACTGAATGTTTTCTTATTTAACGAGGTCATTTCCCCTTGGTTACTTAAACCTTATGTATCAGACAGGGACCGCAGGAGAAGAGAGGGCACGCTCAGAGGAAGCCAATGAAGGTTTAATAAAGAGGCTATTTACAAAACCATGGCTGAGATATAGGATAACCACAGGGCTACTGCAGCATCATTTGTAGGCCTGAAAGGTCAAGGAGCAGGGTGGCTGCCAAGGCTGTGACCTTCGCTGAAGGATGAAGACAGCTGGGTGGAGTAGAGGGCCAGTGCCTTTTTTTTCTTTTAATCTTCCCATTACCAAAACATAAACGCTCTACTGTATTCCTTAAATATGTAACTAATAAACAAATTGTCTTCCTTTGCTGGGTTATGCCATCTGATGACAGCTCCCACTGCTGAAGATACACTAGCTGTTGTCTTAGTGTATGTGATGTTATTTTATCAGCTTATTGCCCTGTGAAAAGAAATATGTGAGGAAAAAATGGCCTTGATGATGGACTTACACAGAGCGTGTATAGCCAGTAAAACCAGTTGCCCTCGAGTTAATTCTGACTCATGTTGACCCCAGCTGTGTCAGAGTAGAACTGCGCTCCATAAGGTTTCCATAGCTGATTTTTTGGAAGTAAATTGCCAGACTTTTCTTCTGAGGTGCGTGTGTGTGAACTTGAACCCCCAGCCTTTCAGTTAGCAGTTAAACTCTTTACTCATTTGTACCATCAGGGACTCCAGAGCTTTACAGAGGCTTCTCTGCCAGAAAATAGGTACGATATTTTTAGCTCTTAATCCTCTAATCAAGAAGTTAAGAAAGATAAAGCTCCTGCAAGGGAATTCCCTCTCTTCCAAGCTTCCTGCTTATAAATCTTAATGAAAGTCTCTAGTTAGTTCTGAGGGCTTTAGTTCTGATAAAACTACTTAATCTGACAGACTAATATAAAGAACTAAATATAAGCAAATTGAATTAGCCATATTTCATTTGTGTCCATGGGAAAGTCTTCTGAAAATAACCCATTACAGTAAACTCAGTTATGAAAGTGCATAAAAATAACATTCAAATTGAATAAAATGATTCACCATTTTCAGTAAAATTTATGTAAATTTTTATCAGAAGTTTATACATAAAGTAACACACATTAAATAATGGTAACTGATGTGACCAGAGTTTAGTATACTTTTTACTTAATTATGGCTTAGGACGATAATTTCAGAAAATATGTTGGTCATTGAATAATAGTTGAAGGGAAAATTATTTTTGAATTTAAAATAAATGCAGCCCAAGAAATGAAGCTGTAAATCTTGGGCAAAAGTAAAATGGAGAGAAAATCCTCAGAACCCACACTCAGGGAGTCTGCTTTCCCTTCCCATGGCTTGGCCAGAGCTCTGTTGGAAAATACAGTGACTCTGGGCCTGCTAATCCAGGGCAGACCTGCCGGTCACACATGGAGGATCACAAACATTGTCAGTAGCAAGAATGATACCCAGTTTACAGATAAGGAAAGTGAGGTACAATCTAACTGAAAACTTTGTTCAAAATCGCCCTCCACCTAGCAATAAGGCCAGTGACAGGGCAGAATAGAACTCAGTATAGAAACGTTGGTTATGTCGACAATGTAAGTGCGTTTAACCTTTCACTGAGCAAATATTTATGGAGCACCTACCATATGTCAAACTCTGCTCTGAGTTTTAGGGACACAGCTACAAACAGAACCAAATTTCTGACCTTAAAAAGCTTGCATTCTAGTACTGAACGATGTCAGGTGGTGATAACTTTTTTACAGAGAAAAAATTAAGCAAATTTACATTCTAGCACTGAACAATGTCAGGTGGTGATAACTTTTTTATATAGAAAAATTAAGTGTGGTAAAAGGGATCTGGAGTATCAGAGTGGCGGAGGAAGGTGTTTTTTGGGGGTAGGATTGTTAGATAAATGTTCTCTCAACAGGCTGGGGACACCCTTACTCAAATGGATGGAGGCCCATTTGACAACACACTTACCACAAGCAGAGGAGCCCTGGCGGTGCAGTGGTTCAGCGCTTGGCTGCTACCAAAATGTTGGTGGCCCTCCACAGAAGAAAGATGTGGCAGGCTGCTTCCGTAACGATTACAGCCTTGGAGACCCTATGGGGCAGTTCTACTGTATCCTACACGGTTGATACGAGTCAGAATCGACGCAACGGCAATGGGTTACTCGAGCTGGTCAGTATTTGGAGCTGGAGCGGGATAAATTAAGGAGATGGGTGTTGAGTTTATCTCTTTGGAGGGTGGTGGTATTTCCTACTATACATTCTGAATGCTGTAGCCTAGACATCTCAGACAGTATATCCCTTTAAGAAATATCCACCTACCTTAAAAAACTTCATCTATGTTGGCAATTGAGAGAGAATCTGCATAATGGAGAGGCCACTATACTCTGCAGGTCTCACTCGTCCCAAATTTGTCTTCCCCTTAGAGCTTCCCCCCACCCCTAATAATACTGCTACTTCTCACTGGCTTGAAGGAGGATACATTTATATTCTTCCATTTATGCTCATAAAGCCATTATAGCACAGCTACAGTAAGAACAGGGTATTTTTATAAGACTTTGCTTCAGGATAAAAAAAATGAAAACGGAATGACAACATAATAACTAAATTATTTGACTTATAAAATATGTCCTGCTCTGAGTCTTGCAGTTGCAATCTATCCTTCCCAGATCTGCATCTATGTGGTGAGTGCTTCTTGAAATCTAGAATGAAAAGAGTGCTAGGTGTTTCCTCTTGTTTAACCTACATTTTGAAATACAGTTTTTTGACTGAGAAACATTTTCCTTCTAAGATGCCCTGACTGCTCAGGGAAACCTCTCCTCCCTCCCAACAAAGGGTAGGTTTCATGTAGCCACAATAGGAATACCATACAGAAGTCAACACACACAGTCTGAAAAGAGGTGGGTTTTTTTACAGCCTGGAATGAAAAGCTCTTTTTCTCACCACACCAATCCTGCTGGTCTTCCTGTCTTCTCCACTCACTTAAGCTAGATACTAAACATCATTCTGGGTTCCTGCCTTCCACTTCCCTCCTCCCCACAGTCACTACTTCTTCCTGTGACTCTATTTTTTAAATAGCTTTCAAATTAATCCACTTCTCACCATCTCCAATTCTACTGCCTTGTTTCCTGTCCTTATAGTAGTCTCCAATCTAAAGTAACAAAACCACCCCTTAAACCAAAGATATCCCTGAAGTCTTCTTAAAACCCAACAGTAGTTTAGCTTAACTAGTAACGAATATCTGCCTCAAACATTGTGCTCTTTAAGATCTATCTATATGGGATCGAACTGACAACAGCAACTCAAAAGATTTGATAGGAACCTTAGGGTGCAGTGAGTTTATGTTAATGGGGAGAAACAACTCAGACAAGGAGGGTGAGAACGGTTGCACAACTTGAAGAATGTAATCAGTGTCACTGACTTGTACATGCAGAAATTGTTGAATTGTTGTATGTTCTGCTGTGTATATTCTCAACAATAAAAATAAGATAAATTAGTAATAATAAAAAAAACCTAACACAACCACTTTTAGAGTGGTCTTTCTGCCTCCAGTTTCTCCCATTCCAGTCCATCCTCCTCCATACTGTGCATGGTTATTTCCCCAAATCCAAATCCACTACCATCAATTCCCTGCTCAAAAGTTCTCACTGGTCTCCATGGCCTACAATATCAAACCCAATATCCTTTGCACAATGCAAAAACCTTCATGAACAAGCCCCAAGTTATTATTTCCTTCACACACCCCCCTTAAAACATTTTGTCTTTCAACTTCAGAATAACTATAGTTTTCCCAGAAAACAGACTATTACAGCTCTCTGAACTTGTTCCAGTTATTCTCTCTGCCCAGAAAGTCCTCACATTTTTCACCTGGTAAATGCATAGTTTTCCTTCAAAATCCATCAAATGTTGTTTTGAGGTTTTTTTATTGTGAAGTTTCTCTGACTCCCTGGACAGTTAGTAGCTTCCTTTTCTGATTCCAAAGCACTTCATATGGACTTCATATTGTATAGCAATTATTTGTTTTCAATTCTGCCATTCTTTCTCTTCCCCAGACTGTAAATTTCTTAAGAGAAAGGACTTTCATTCATCTTTGTATCTTCATCACTTATCACAGGACCTAGATATAACATAACCTGGACATAACATAGGAGCCCTGGCAGCACAGTGGTTAAGTGCTTGGCTGCTAACTGAAAGGTCGGCAGTTTGAATCCACCACCCACCCCACAGGAGAAAGAGGTGGCTTCTGCTTCCATAAAGATTACAGCCTTGGAAATGCTATGGGGGAAGTTCTAGTCTGTCCTATAGGGTCACTATGAGTCAGATGGCAACAACTTTGGCTTTGGCTTTTTAGACATAACATCTACCCCCCATCTGACAGTTTGTTATACTGTGGTGGGTTACGTTTTGCTATGATGCTGGAAGCTATGCCAACAGCATTTCAAATACCAGCAGAGTCACCCATGGTGGACAGGTTTTAGTGGAGCTTCCAGAATGAGACAGGCCAGGAAGAAAGACTTAGTGATCTACTTCCAAAATTAGCCAACGAAAACCCTATGTATCACAGAATATTGTTTGAGACCTCGACTTGCTAACTTTGGATGTGTCATCAGGAGAAACCAATCAGAGAAGGACATCATGTTTGGTAAAGTGGAGGGCTGCAAAAATGGACTCAAACATACAACAAATCAGGATCAAGCAACATTTCATTCTGTTATACATGGGGTTACCAAGAGTCAGAGCTGACTCAATGGCAAATAACTACGAGAGTCATAACATATATTAACTCATTAAAAATAGTCACTTGGTGCCTGATACGTGCTGAAATATGGACTAGGTGCCAGGGATGTAACCATGATAAAGACAGACACGACCCCTGCTCTCTGGGAGCTTGAATGATGAATGAATTTACTAAACCTACCTTCGAATTTTTTTTTTAACCTAATTTCGGCTTTGCCCAACTTTTTCCAAAAAAATCAAATTAGTCCATACTTTTGCGACCATCTTTTCTTAAAATACAAACCCTACTTATGACAGTGTTAATTAGGATGGATAAGAATTGCTGTGTTTGGAGTTCAAAAGAAGTTTAAGTCATGATATTTGCCTTCCAGAGTCATGTAGTCTGGTTGGGAAGAAAAAACTACCATATGGAACAATTAGGAAACAATATAGAAACATAATTAAGTGCTAATTGTTTGGGACACATTGCATATCTTCAGGAAGGGGATAATGAAATCAGCCATGTAAATAGTACATAACTCATGCTGTGCACAACATCAGTGGATTTAGCACTGCAGCAAAATAACTTTTGGCACAGAAAACAGAGCTTTACTCCCTATCCTGGAATAGGAATCAGATCTGTGGAAAAACTGGCCTGTTCTTCAGCTCTGAAAGCAAAAGGGACTACTCTTAAGATGACATGTTAAAAGAAATAGGAAAAAAAAAAAAAATGCCACCCTGAAACACGTGTTTCTGGAGTTCCAAAAGCATGGAATCCTTAGAATGGAAACAACTGGAATTTATTTATTTTTTTAATTTACAAGGAGAAGAACCATTATGGGAGGGGACCACTTGGGGTCTCAGTAGGAACCAAAGTCCTTGCTGCCTCCAAGGGGACCTTGGTGTCAAGGACAGTAAGAAAACCCCATAGTTTGTGTATTTTGTACTAACATGAATGCATTTTTCCTGTTGAACAGTCCTTTCCTAAACACCTTACTCCCTCTGCCTAGCCCCTTGTAAACTGGCCAAGTTTTCGGCTTGGACAGAAAAAGCACTGAGCTCTGAGCTTCTCTTTCCACACACCCCAAGGAGCCAGCTTGGTTCTTCTTGCTCAGGGATGTGTCAAAAACTAAATTCAAATTCTTCAAGCTGTTTGCAACTAATCCAGCCTCTTAAAATCCTCTCAACTGGGATATTCCAGAGCTTTATCCCAATGAGCAAAATCCATACTAAAGTGGAAGCCCTGGTGGCGTGGTTGTTAAGAGCTTGGCTGCTAACCAAAAGGTCAGCAGGTTTGAATCCACCAGCTGCTCCTTGGAAACTCTATGGTGCAGTTGTACTCTGTCCTATAAAAAAACCAAAATGCACTACCATCGAGTCGATTCTGACTCATAGCGACCCTATAGGACAGGGTAGAACTGCCCCATAGAGTTTCCAAGGAGTGACTGGTGGATTTGAACTGCCCCCTTGGTTAGCAGCTGTAGCTTCTAACCACTACACCACCAGGGTTTCCACCCTGTCCTATAGGGTTGCTGTAAGTCAGAATCGACTTGATGGCAGTGGGCTTGGCTTGGTTTTGGTATACAAAAGTAAAGGGGCCCTGGTGGCACAGCAGTTAAGCAACCTCGAGAGAAAGGCCTGGTCATCTGCTTCCGTAAACACTGCAGCCTAGGGACCCCTACTGTGTCACATGGGGTCGCTATGAGTTGAAACTGACTCCATGGCACCTAACGGCAACAGCATACTAAAGTAAGTCCTCTTTACCCTTTCACTTCCCACCAAACCTCCCACCCAGGGAGTCTAACTCAGGACAAACTGACCCCATGCAGGAAAAGAGAACATAGGGGCCAGCTGCTTAAATATTAACTACATTTGTTAGAATATTAGGCTTTGGGTGACAGAAAAATCAGACGTAATTTTATGGGCATAAAGATTCTATATTTAAATGCCTTAAGAGGCCGCTGGAAAGACCCTCCATAGCAAGAACTCTCCCTCAGCCCATTTCACATTACAGCGAGCAGCAGCAATTAAGAAGTTACAAGAAAAGACAGGAAGACAGGTTATGGTTGCCATGAGAACCTTCCCCTCTCGGTTTCAGATTTTATTTGCATTTTTAACCCTATGCGCCTTAGCAGGGTTACCAGAGGTTAATGCTGGAATGAATGCACCGGAAGGTTCTGAAGGGTCAGATGTGAAGGAGCCAGGGTTGGGTTTCAGCCCAGGAGGCTCCACGGGGGTGAAAGAACATGCTAACACCAACGATCCTTGGTTTGTCTCAAGGAGCTAGAATGTTCCATTTGTTAGGGCTAACGACTTACAGCTGTCAAAGGAAAAGGCTCGACTTGCTTTTTATTCTTCCCTTAAATAAGTACTACTTTTTTCTTTGCTTCTGACAATAAGATGACTGTTTTGGAAAGGTGATTTTTTTCCTTGTAGCATAATACCTAGAATTTTCTTTATAAATTTGTTTCCAAAAAGGGGGGAGAAAGATGTCCATTTTGAAGGAAACATTAATATTTTCCATATGCGTTGAGTCCTGAGGGTGGAATTAGCACGCAGATTCAGCCCCCGTGGATTGGCAATTGCGGGCCTGTAGATCTTGGGCAAGCCACAGACATGTGTGAGTCTTAGCTGCTCAGCAAACCCACCAACTTTGCGAGTGTGAAATGCTGATGGGGCTTATCTCTGAAATCCACCTCTTAGCTGGTCTTTGAGATGAAATTTCACAAGCAATGCCAGTTGAAAATGGAAACCCTGGTGGCATAGTGGTTAAGAGCTCGGCTGCTAACCAAAAGATCCAAGGTTCAAATCCACCAGGCTCTCCTTGGAAACCCTATGCGGCAGTTCTACTCCATCCTGTAGGGTCGCTTTAAGTCGGAATCGACTCCACGGCAACAAGCAGGAGTAGCAGTACCAACTGAAAAGTCCCCTTGATAGAAATATCAAAATATCCTTTTTGACTCTGTGAAACGAATAGACGTATAGACTCATGGGTGTCCGAGCTGAAAGGGACTACGGAGGTCATCAAGCGTGGCCCGCCTTTGACAGATAACAGAAGTGGAACTCCCAGTAGCAGCAGCGTCTGCCCGAGTCTGGATGGCTTTGAGGGCATCGCTCAGCTCAGCCCCAGACCCCCAATCCCATGTCCAAGATACACACATTTAACAACCTGCAAAATATTTCCCCATTTGGGGAAAAAAATTAAAAATTTGCATATATTTTTTGCATATATAATTACAGTAAACAAATAATATCTAATTTTATGGTTCTCGTCAAGTTTTATGATCCTGTCTTTATGTATACAGAACTAATACATAAACACAAGATTCAAAATACATTAAAGGGTGTACATACGAGTTGCCATGAGTCAGACTTAACGGCAACTAAGAACAGCAACACCAGTAAAAATAAATCTTCCCACTTCTGACCTCCAGTTCCTAGTTCCCTTCTTTGGAAGCAAACACTGAAACTGGTTTGTTTGTTTGTTTTAAATGTATCCTTTCAGAGAAATACTAAAAGGCAATCTTTTTAAACTATTTCAAATGTATTTTTGTCACTTTTTCCTTGTGATTAGAAACTCATGTATGGACATTCCAACAGAATAATACATAATTATGTCCAGGCAATTTCCCATGAAGAGGAGCCAGCGATAAGCTAAAAGCATTTGCAGCTCGCTGTGGGGAAAACAGATTGCTGCCTGAAGATGCACAGCATTTTGTTCTAACATTTATATTTTCCTCCTAAAGTGTCTGCGTCCACAAACATGAACACACAGTGTGAGCCACTCACAACATGGCTGTTCAGAATCTGTAGCTTTCAATGACCAACTGCCTGTATTTACAACAATCAACAGAAAGCCAGCTCTTTATTTCCAAGAGATGCAAGTTCACAACCTTGCCTTTTTAGGTAATTCTTTATTATCTGTGATATAAAAACAAGATCCATAAAGAATTTGAATGCAGAAATCAAGGACAGACCCTGTTGGGTCTCTTTCTGAAACTTTTCTAATATCTACATACCGGTCCCTGTACACCGGACCCCCAGCCCCAACACTCCAGGTCAAACCCTCCCTTTTCTGCTGGAATTCTGATGACAGACCACTTTCTGTCATTCCTGCATAATCCAGTCACTATGGCTGGATCCCAGTGGGCGAACAGGAGAGGGGTAAAAAGTGAGGTCAAAGGTAGCGGTGGTTAAGAGCCATGGAGGCTAACCAAAAGGTCAGCAGTTTGAATCCATCCACCGCTCCTTGGAAACCCTATGGGGCAATTCTACTCTGTCCATAGGGTCGCTGTGAGTCGGGGTCGACTCGATGGCAACAGGTTTGGTTTTTTTTTTGGCTTAATGATTAAATGCCATTGCTGGATTTGAAGCAGAGGATTTACTGCATCAGGTACACACACACCCACACACACACTCACACACACACTCACATATTTAAATCATTCAGACTGCCATGTAGACGATGGTTGTAGGGGAATGTATGCCTGTCTATCTGCATTGTACATGCAGACAGCCTTTGCCTCAAACCTCCAGGCAACCATAGGGCTGCTAGGAACGAAGCACACATATCCACTAACATCAACCATCCTGTGGGTGCTAAGTTCATCTGTGATGGAGCCAGACACAGGACACACTTACATAGTGTTGGCAAAGTGACAGCCGTTATTATTATTTATAGAAAGCAAATAATAAGCAATAACAACATATTCTCAAAGAGGAATGATTTACCCTTCCCCAAATTACCCATGCCCATTCTTATGTCACTGAGTTGGTGTGCTATGGTCCAGCTCCGATGCTGTCTTCATGTCACTGCTGCCTCTGGCTACCACCATGCTACCGCCCAGGTAGGAGGTGTGCAGCCCCTGCAGGGGGAATACTCAGGCCTCTGCCCTGCTCTGGCACGTGTTACAGCTCTTTTAGCACCACTAGGCTTGCCTGAGCCCCCTAGCTCCACCAGCAAGCCTCCTGTCCAAAGACATTCAAACCTCTCTCCGTGGGCCGTTAAGCTACCATCTCTCTCTCCGTGTCTTTAGTATCTCTCCTCTGGGTCTGGGAGGTTCTCAGCGCAGGGACCCCAGGTCCAAAAGATGTACTCTCCTCCACACCTTTCTTGATAGTAGTGAGGTCTCCCTGAACCTCTGTGGCTTTGGCCCTTATATAAGCCTAGCAGGATGGCAAAACCTACTAATCTCCTAGCTGGACCACCAGGGGTTCAATCCTATTGGGTAAATTTTCAAGCTACTATTTCTATAATAAGTCAACCAATCCCTTGCAAGACTGCAGCCCAGACAATCATTTTGTGGGAGTCACAAAAGCCAATTAAAAGCACCACAGGAACAAATCTTTGCAGTAGTTTGGCTGAGAGATGACGGAGGCTGAACTATGACAGCAGTTCATAGTGAAGATGGAGAGAGTTGGGTGGGTTCAGTGCACATCTTGGAAGTAAAAGACAACGTGTTCTTGAATTGAATATGGGTTGGGATGGAGGAAAGAGATATTAAAGATAATTCCTGGATATTTGGCCTTTGCTACTGAATGGATACAGTGCTATCCTAAATTGGGATAAGATTAGAGGAGGAAGAGTGTTAGGAGGTGTTTGGAGGAGTCAGGAATCGTGCTTGGGGCTTCTTCAACTTTAAATACCTATTGTTATTATTGTTGTTAGATGCAGTTGAGTTGGTTCCGACTCATAGTGACCCTGTGCACAACAGAACAAAACACTACCTGGTCCTGCACCATCCGCACAATCATTGTTATGCTTAAACCCATTGTTGCAGCCGCTTTGTCAATCCATCTCCTTGAGGGTCTTCCTCTTTTTTGCTGACTCTCTACTTTACCAAGCATGATTGTCCTTCTCCAGGGACTGATCCCTCCTGACAACATGTCCAAAGCATGTGAGACATAGTCTCGCCATCCTTGCTTCTAAGGAGCATTCTGATTGTATTTCTTCCCAAACAGATTTGTTCCTTCTTTTGGCAATCCATGGTATATTCAATATTCTTCTCCAACACCATAATTCAAAGGCGTCAATTCTTCTTTGGTCCAGCTTTCGCATGCATATGAGGCGATTGAAAACACAGTGGCTTGAGTCAGGCACAGCTTAGCCTTCAAGGAGACATCTTTGCTTTTTAACACTTTAAATAGGTCTTTTGCAGCCGATTTACCTGATGCAATGCAAAGTTTGATTTCTTGACTGCTGCTTCCATGGGCGTTGATTATGGAGTCAAGTCAAATAAATCCTTGACAACTTCAATCTTTTCTCAGTTTATCATGATGTTACTTATTGGTCCATTTGGGAGGGTTTTTGTTTTCTTTGTACTGAAGTGTAATCCTTACTGAAGGCTGTGGTCTTCAATCTTCAATAAAAAAAAATCAGTAAGTGTTTCAAGTCCTCTTCACTTTCAGCAAGCAAAGTTGTGTCATCTGCATAATGCAATTTGTTAATGAGTCTTCCTCCAATCCTGGTGCCCTCTTTTTTTTTTTTCTTTATATAGTCCAACTCCTTGGATTATTTTCTTAGCATGCCAATTGAATAAGTATGTGAAAGGACACAACCAAGACACACACCTGAAACAAGCTGCTCAGCCATATCTTGAACAGTACCTGAGCCAATTTTTTTTTTCCTTCTTCTTTCTTCTTTCTCTCCTTTCCCTCCCCTAGCCCATTCCTGCCTCCAAGAAAGATCCTGATATTAGCTCCCCAAATGGTTAAGTGTTAACCCGTGTTTCCTCTAAGACTGTGGAAAACAAGTGATATTGATCTAAGCCTATCAAATAAGACGAAGGATGGCACCAGCTACCCCCTGAGCTGATGAGATAATGGCAGGAAAAGATCAACATGTTTGAGATACGACCACCAAAACCAAACAGAAGAAAGAGAGAGTACATTCCACAAGTCCCTAAAACTTATGGCCCCTTTTCCCTTAAAAACCCAAACCCATCGGTAGTCTGGTGAGACAGAGGACTTTAGGAGGAGATCATTCCCCTCTATCTCCATATACTGGTATATCTAATAAAGCTCTTGCTACCCATCTTACCTGTCTCAAGAATTGGCTATTTGCGGCAGGCGGCTCTAACTCACGAAATTGCGGTAACACACCTTTCTTGACTTTAAACCATGCAGTATCTCCTTGTTCTGTTCGAACAACTGCCTCTTAATTTACGTACAGGTTCCTCATAAGCACAATTAAGTGTTCTGGAATTCCCATTCCTTGTAATGTTATCCATAATTTGTTATGATCCACATAGTCGAATGCCTTTGCATAGTTAATAAAACACAGGTAAACATCTCTCTTGTATTCTCTGCTTTCAGCCATGTTTCATCTGACATCAGCAACGATATACCTTATTCCATATCCTCTTCTGAATCTGGCTTTAATTTCTGGCAGTTCCCTGTCAGTGTACTGCTTCAGCCACTTTTGAATGATCTTCAGCAAAATTTTGTTTGATATTAATGATAAAAAATATATATATATATTAATGATATTGTTTGATAATTTCTGCATTCTGTTGGATCACCTTTCTTTGGAATAGGCAGAAATATGGATCTCTTCCAGTCTATTGGCCAGGTAGTTGTCTTCCAAATTTCTTGGCATAGACGAGTGAGCACTTCCAGCACTGCATCTGTTTGTTGAAACATCTTGATTGGTATTCCACCAATTCCTGGAGCCTTGTTTTTTGCCAGTGCCTTCACTGCAGCTTGGATCTCTTCTTTCAGCACCACTGATTCTTGATTATATGGTACTGAAACACCTATTAAAAAAAAAAAAAATACTGATTTCCATCCTACCTCATTGGCTCCTTCTCCTCAGTTCTCTCTGCTGGTTCTTCCTTATTTCTTCAGTCTCTTCACTTTGGAGGGCCTCAAGCTCCTTCCTTGGACCTTTTCTCTACCCACAGCACACTCACTCTATTGGCAATGTCTTCCAGCTTCCTGGCTTTATAGACACTTATATGATGTTCCCCACATGTTAATCTCCAAGCCAGACCTCTCCCCCAAACTCCAAACCCATGTATCCAAAGGCCTACTCAACAACTCTGCTTTGTCTAGTAGACAGCTCAGACTTCCCTCCAGAACTAGGGGTGCCAGATAAAATACAGGATGCCTAGTTAAATTTGAACTTCAAATTAAAAAAACTAATAATTTTTTAGGAATAAGGATAGGCAATATTGCATGGGGTATACTTACACTAAAAAATTATTTGTTATTTGTCTGAAAATCAAATTTAATTGGGTGTTCTGCGTTTTTGTTATTTGTGGCAACCCTACTCTAAAATAGATTCAACCTACTGTCTTCTCCAACTTAATTGACAGAAACTTTATTCTTCCAGTTGTACAGGCCAAAGACATTTGAGTCATCTTTCACTTATTTTCATATGCACATCCAATCTGTCAGCAAATACTGTTGACTCTTACCATCAAAATAGATCCATAATCTGAAATATTTTGCCATCTTATTGCTACCACTCTAGCCCAAGACACTATCATTGTTTAGATTGTTAAAATAGTCTCACAGCTTTTCTCCCTTTGTTCCTTAGAGTCTATTCTCACCACTACAGCCAAAGGGACTCTTTTTAAAGGCAAGTCAGAGTATCTCACTCTTTTACCTAAAACTGTCAATTAATTTCCGTTTCACTCAGTATAAAAACCAAAGTCCTGGTAGAGCTAAGATGGCGGACTAGTAAGAAGCACTAAGCCATCTCACTGCAACAAAGACCCAAAAAAACAAGTAAAACACATACAGACATCAATTCTGGAACCCTGGCCCTTTCATGAAGGGATAAACTATTAGATTGGAAGTCGCTGAGAAGAAGAAACTGATAGAAAACAGTGAAGGAGTGGAGATACAGAGCGGATGTTCCCAGCCAAATGGCATGGCTCAGCATGGTCATTTTGGAGTGAAGCCAACAGCCCTGCAAGCAGAAAGGCACCTCCACAGAATTCCCAATAGGAGACAGAGGTAAGGCACAGGCACACCCAGGGCTGAGTAAGACCACATTTGCTGGCTGCAACTCAAGGAGGAGCCCAGACTATCTCACTTAGTAACTGTGGGAGCATGCTCCTACAACCCCCGCCCCTCTGGTGAACAGGGGCTATAACTACCCCATCAGGAAACCCCAACTGCCGGGAACCACAGTACCAACCTACCCTATTACCCTCCTCCTTCTAGCCCCCTCTGTCCCTGCCTTTGCTCCTTGCTACCTCTCTCCTCTACCCAGCCAGCCATGGCCCCAGGGGATCCTGGCCCAGATCCCAGGTCCCTCCCCACTGGCTTCAGACACCCCTCCCCCCACTGCCCACAATAGGCCCAAGTGAAACAGCCTGGACCCCAGGCCCCTTCCTGTCAGCTCAGGACCACTGCCCACCACAGCCCTGAGTGGAAGCACCCTGGACCCCAAGCTCTCCCGCCAGCTCGGGACCACTCTGATACCCAACACTGCCCCGAGAGGAACTGGCGCAGACCCCAGGCTCCTCCCTGCCACTGGCCGCAGACTACTCCAGACCCCAGTTGGTTCATGCCACAGAAAAATGACCTCTCTCTGCCCTCCCCTTCCAACCACTGGAGCTGCCCTGCTGCACCACAGCTGAGCTACCGGCCATGCACACTCAGACAAGGTGGTGAGAACTATTATGCCTACAGCTGAGCAAGAAACAAAGCATTCCCAGCCCACCTGCCCAGACATAACCAAACAAAACAAAAAAGCAGAATGAAACAAACAAACCTACAATTAATAGATAAAGAAAATAATACTTGAAAGTTTTGGAGACAGCAGATAATATCAAAACATACAATGAGCCACTGCCGCACAGGCCATGGGAGCCACAACTGACGACGAAGTCATCCGGAATCATCTCCTAATTGATGCAGATGGTGCTGGAGATAATTGAATAATTAATCTGCTAGTGAAGAGTTTCATTAATTGATGCAACTCTGGGTCCCAGGAAGAGGGATACAGCCAGCACCAACGTATGCTGAGTACACTGTCACAATATGAGTTTTCAATTGCTAGTATACGATATGAATCTCAGAGAAATGGAAAATTATGAAAAAGTTTATAAAGAAATAGAATGTAGCATTGCTAGAGCACATGAAAAAATTGCAAAAAGCAAATTCTTCAAGGAAAATGAATATGAAAAAATCACCAAGAATACAATGCTTTAGCAAAAGTAATCCAGCATCATCCAGACAGGCATGAGACATTAAAGGAACTAGAGGCTTTGGGAAAAGAATTAGAGCATCTTTCACATGTTAAAGAAATTGTTGGAGATAAGCTGGAATTGAGGGGGAAACAGTTTCACGTTCTTCTTAGTACCATCCATGAACTTCAGCAAACACTGGAAAATGATGAAAAACTCTCAGAGGTAGAAAAAGCTCAGGAAACAGGTGTGGAAACAGATCCTAAGCCATAGGCAGGCTAATCGCTCATCATTCCCAAGAATACTGAACTAGCTGCATGATCTTAGTGTGTTTAGAAATTATTGTGCTCTTGAGATTTTTACAATTTCTGCAGTGAAATACTTTGATTTAAAATTAATGCACATTTTATTGGTATTTCTGCACACAAAGGAAAATGACTTCAGAATAGATTTGGTTTTATTAATATTCATTTTTATTCTTAAACTTAAAAAGTAGGAAGCAACAGTCCAAAAATGTTTAATGAAGTGTTTTCAAGCAGGAAATAAAAAATATATATATATACCAAATCCACTGCCGTTGAGTCGATTCCGACTCATAGCAACCCTGCAGGACAGAGTAGAACTGCTCCACAGTGTTTCCAAGGAGCGCCTGGCCAATTCGAACTGCTGACCTCTTGGTTAGAAGCTGTAGCACTTTACCACTATGCCACCAGGGTTTCCTATATACATATAATAAAACAGGACAAGATGGCTCCAGTAAGTAACCAGAATAAAGCACCAGAAGAGGCACTGGAACTACCAGATAGGGAATTCAAAAGTCTAATATTCAGGGCTCCCCAAGAGATTAGGAAAGAGACCAAGGAAAAAGCAGACAAAATCATGGAAAACACAGATAAAAGCAAATAAAACATAGCCATAATCAAGGAAAACACAGACAAAGCAATAGAAGAATTCAGGAAAATAATGCAAAAACTAAATGTCAAAATAAATTAACTATTAGAAATCATACAAAAATAGCAATTAGAAACCCAAAAGATAAAAAACCATATTTCAGAAATGGATGACAAAATAGAAGGTTTTAGAAGCAAACTTGAAACAATGGAAGACAGAATCAGGGAAATGGAAGACAAATCCATGGATGCCACTTTGTTTGAGGGAAAATTAGAGAAAAGAATGATGTGAGATACAGTCAAGAGCAAAAATTTGTATGTGATCAAAGCTCCAGAACAGGGGGAAAAATAGATAACACAGAGAGGACCCCTGAAGATTTGCTGACACAAACTCGCTTCTAATATCATGAAAGATGAAACCTGACCATCCAAGAAGCTCAGCAAACCCCATATAAGATAGATCCCCAAAAGACAGTCACCAAGACATATCATAATCACACTTGCTAAAACCAAAAACAAAGAACCCTGACAAAAGCTTGAGAAAAATGAAAAGTCACATACAAAGGGGAAACAATAAGAATAAGCTCTGATTACTCGGCAGAAATCATGCAGGCAAGAAAGCAATGGGTTGATATATATAAAGCCTTGAAAGAAAAAATTGGCAACCAAGAATAATATATTCTGCGAAACTCTTGCTCAAATATGATGCAAAGTTAAGACATTTCCAGATAAACAGAAATCAAAGGAATTCATAAAAACCAAACCAAACTTACAAGAATTATTAAAGGGAGTTCTTCAGTTAGAAAACCAACAACATCAGACAACAACCCGAATCGATGAACAGGTCAGTTTCAGACAAATACCAATATAGGTAATGAGCTCTCAAGGATAAAACAAAACTAAAAGATTCAAAACAAGGAACTAAAGACGTCAATCTGTAAATGACAACAATGTCAGAACAATAAAAGGGGGAATAAATGGTGTAGGTATAGAACTTCCAAACGGGGCACAAGTCAAGGTGATAGCAAGTAATAAAAGACTGGTTCAAACTTAGGAAGATAAGGGTAAATTTCAAGGTAACCATAAAGAAATTTAACAAACCTACTCATCGAACTAAAGAAGAAACACATAAAGTCTCAGGAAAAACACAAAATCTACAAAAACGAAAGAAACAAAAAGAAATTTTACAATCAAAAGGAACTGAGCACAGAAAAATAAGAGGAAAAAGGAAAATGTCAGCACCACATAAAAAGCACTACAAAATGACAGCAGTAAATTCACGCCTAATTGATAATCACACTGAATGCAAATGTCTTAAATGTACCCGTAAAGAGAGAGTGACAGAATGGATAAAAAAAAAAAAATGACCCATCAATATGCTGTCTATAAGAACACACCTTAGTCATAAAGACACAAATATATTAAAAATCAAAGGATAGAAAAAATATATATTAAGCAAAGAACAAGGAATGCCAATACTAATCTGAGATAAAATAGACTCTAAGGCAAAATCCACCATAAAAGACAAGGAAGAACATTATATAATGATTATAGGAACAACCCACCGTGATGACATAGCCATAATAAATATGTATGCACCCAATGACAGGGCTCCAAAATACATAAAACAAACTCTAACAGCATTGAAAAGAGAAACTGACATTCCACAGTAATAGTACGAGACTTCAACACACCACTCTCGGCAAAGAACAGAACATCTAGAAAGAAACTCAGCAAAGATACAGAAGATCTAAAGGCCACTATCAACCATCTTGACCTCATAGACATATAGAACATGCCACCCAACAGCAGCAAAGTATATGTTCTTTTCCAATGCACATGAAATAGTCTCCAGAATAAATCACATCTTAGGCCACAAAGCAACCCTCAACAAAATCCAAAACATCAAGATAATATGAAGCGTCTTCTCTGATCACACCACCATAAAGGTAGAAATTAATAACAGGAAGAGCAAGGGAAAAGAATCAAATACGTGGAAACTGAATAGCATCTTGCTTAAAAATCACTTGGTAACAAAAGAAATCAAAGATGGAATAAAAAAATTCCTAGAAGCAAACAAGAATGAAAACACATCATACCAAAACATTTGGGACACAGCAAAGGCAGTGCTGAGAGGCCAATTTGTAGCAATAGATGCACACATCGAAAAAGAAAGGGGCAAAATCAAAATGTTAGCATACAACAAATAGAAAAAGAACAGAAAAAGAAGCCCACAGCCACCAGTAGAAAGGAAATAATAAAGATCACAGCAGAAATAAATGAAATAGAGAATAGAAAAACAACAGAAAGAATCGAGAAAACCGTAAGTTGGTTTTTTGGGAAAGGATCAACAAACTATTGGCCAAAATCACAAAAGAAAAACAGGATAGGAAGCAAATAACCCAAATAAGAAATGAAATGGGAGACTTTACAACAGACTCAACTGAAATAAAAAGCATCATAACAGAGTACTATGAAAAGCCATACTCCAACAAATTTGAAAACTTAGAGGAAATGGACAAATTTCTAGAAACATACTACATGCCTAAATGAACACAAACTGAGGTAGAAAATCTGAACAGACCCATAACAAGAGAAGAGATTGAAAAGGTAATTAAAAAAAAAAAACTGCCAACAAAATAAAGTCCTGGTCCAGATGGCTTCACTGGAGAATTCTACCAAACATTCAGAGAAAAACTCACACCGATACTACTCAAACTATTTCACAACACAAAAAAAGAAATAATACTTCTGAACTCATTCTCTGAAGCCAGCATAAGTCTGATACCAAAACCAGGCAAACACACCACACCACACCACACAAAAAGAAAATTACAGATCAGTATCTTTCATGAATATAGATGCAGAAATTCTCAACAAAACTCAAGCCAATAGAATTCGGCACCATAAAAAAAAAAAAAAAATACACCACAACCAATTGGGATTCATACCAGGTAGGCAAAGATGGTTCAACATGAGAAAATGAACAAGATAATCCACCACATAAATAAAACAAAAGAGAAGAATCACATGATCATCTCAAACGACACAGAAAAGGCATTCCACAAAGTCCAACACCCATTCCTGATAAAAAATCTCAATAAAATAGGTGTAGAAGGGAAGTTCCTCAACATAATAAAGGGTATCTATTCTCAACAGAGAGACGCTGAAAATATTCCCCCTGAGAATGGGAAAAAGACAATGATGCCCTTTATTACCACTCCTATTTAACATTGTGCTGAAAGTCCTACCTAGAGTAACAAGCCAAGAAAAAGAAATAAAGGGCATCCAAATTGGTAAGAAAGAAGTAAAACTATCTCTACTCACAGATAATATGATACTATTCATAGAGAACCCTAAAGACTCCACAAGAAAACTACTGAAACTAACAGATTCAGCAGAGTAGCAGGATAGAAGATAAGTATACAATAATCAGTTGGATTCTTACACACCAATAAAGAGAACTATGAAACAGAAATCAGGAAAGCAATATGATTTATATCCCTAAAAAAACAAAATATTTAAGAATAAATCCAACCAGGGATGTAAAAGACCTATACAAAGGAAACTACAAAACACTACTGCAAGAAACCAAAACAGATCTACATAAATGGAAAAACATACCATGGTATTTTGAAAACATTGATTCTACCCAAAGCAATCTATAAATACAAGGCAATCCTGATCAAAACACCAATAGCATTCTTTTACGAGTTGGAAAAACTAATCATTAAATTTATATGGAGAGGAAAGAGGCTCTGGATAAATAAAACATTATTGAAGAAGATGAATAAAGTAGAGGCCTCCCACTGTCTGACCTCAGAACCTACTATACAGCTATGGTAGTCAAAACAGGCTGGTACTGGTACAATGACAGACACCTTGACCAATGGAACAGAATTGAGAACCCAGATGTAAATCCATCTACCTACGCCACCTGACCTTTGACAAAGGCCTAAAGCCCATTTAATGGGGGAAAAGACAGTCTTTTTAACAAATGGTGGTGGCAAAACTGGATGTCCATCTTTAAGAAGTGAAACAGGACCCATACCTCACATCCTACATGACAGATAATTCAAACTAGATCAAAGGCCTAAGCATAAAATCAAAAACTATGAAGATCATGGAAGAAAAAATAGGGTCAACACCAGGGAATGTAATATACAACATAAACAGGATATGAACCATAATTAACAATACACAAACACCAAAAGATAAACTAGATAAATGAGGTCTCCTAAAAATTAAACACTTATGCTTATCAAAAGACTTCACCAAAAGAGTAAAAAGAAAACCTACGGACTGGGAAAAAATTTTTGGCTATGACATATCTGACGAAGATCTCATCTCTAAAATGTACGGGATAATCCAACACCTCTACAACAAAAAGCGAATAATCCAATTAAAAGGTGGGTGAAGGATATGAACAGATATTTCACCACAGAAGACATCCAGGAGGCTAACAGACACATGAGGAAATGCTCGCCATCGCTAACCATTAGAGAAATGCAAATCAAAACTACAATGAAATACCATTTTACCTTGACACTACTGTTACGAATAAAAAAAAAAAATGAAAAATAACAAACGTTGGAAAGGTTGCAGGGAGATTGGAACTCTTATGCACTGCTGGTGGGAATGCACAATGATACAACCATTTTGGAAAGCGATATGGCGCTTCCTTAAAAAGCTAGAAAAAGAACTACCATATGATCCAGCAATCCCACTCCTAGGAATATATCCTAGAGAAATAAAAGCCATCACGTGAATAGACATATGCACACCCACGTACATTGCAGCATTATTCAAAAAGGAAAAAAGTTGGAAACAACCTAAGTGCCCATCAACAGATGAATGAGTAAACAAACTATGGTACATACACACAACAGAACACTACACAACAATAAAAAAAAGTGATGAATCTGAAACATCTCACAACATAGATGAATCTGGACGGCATTACGCTGAGTGAAATAAGTCAATTCGCAAAAAGACAAATACTGTATGAGACCACTATTACAAAAACTCATGAAAAGGTTTTCACACAGAAGGAGACAATCTTTTATGGTTACGAGTGAAAGGAGGGGTGGGGTGGGAGAAACACTAACTAGGCAATAGATAGGTGGTAACTTTGTTGAAGGGTAAGACAGTACACAATATTGGGGAAGCACAACTTGAGTCATAGAAGCTTCCTAGACACATCCAAACTTCGGAAGGGACTGAATTACTGGGCTGAAGGCTGGGGATCATCGTCTCAGGGGACATCTAACTCAATTGGCACAACATAGTTTATAAAGAAAATGTTCTACATCCTACTTTGGTGAGTAGCCTGTGGAGTCTTAAAAGCCTGTGAGCGGCCATCTAAGATACATCTACCGGTCCCATTCTGTCTGGAGCAAAGGAGAATGAAGAAAACCAAAGACACAAGGGAAAGATTAGTCCAAAGGACTAATGGACCACATCTACCACAACCTCCACCAGAATGAGCCCAGAACAATTAGATGGTGCCAGGTTACCACCATCAACTGCTCTGACAGGGATCACGATAGAGGGTCCCGGAGAGAGTGGGAGAAAAATGTAGAACAAAATACAAATTAACACATACACACAAAGACCAGCCTTGCTGGTCTGACAGAGACTGGAGAAACCCCCAGAGTGTGGCACCCAGACACTCTTTTAACTCAGTACTGAAGTCACTCCTGAGGTTCACCCTTCAGCCAAAGATTAGACAGGTCTAAAGGCCAACAATAACATATGTGAGGATGTTCTTCATAGTTCAATCCTGTACACAAGACTAAATGGGCATACCAGCCCAAAAGTAAAGACAAGGAGGCAGGAAGGGATAAGAAAACTGGACAAATGGAAACAGGGAACACAGGGTAGAGAAGGGAAGAATGTTGACATATCTCAGGGTTGGCAACCAACGTCAAAAAACAATTCGTGTATTGTCTGTTTAATGAGATACTATTTTGCTCTGTAAACTTTCACCTAAAACACAATTAAAAGAAAAAAAAATCCTTACTATGGCTGACCAACCCCTATGGGATCTGACCCTCCATTTCTTTTCTCATCTCCTGTCCTTCTACTATCCCCTCACCCACCTTCTACTGACCTCTTTGCTGTTTCTTGACAATGTAAGGCATACTCCTGCCACAGGGTCTTCACACTTTCTGTCCTCTCTGTCTTGATTGTTCTTCTCCCAAGATACCCACATGTTTCACTCCCTGACTTCTTTCAAGTCTTTGCTCCAATGTCATCTTCTCAGTAATGCATTTCCTAATCATCCTATTTAAAATGCACTGCCCTCTCCCCATCCCAGCACTCTCTGTCTTCCCTGCTTTATTTTTCTCCAAGTACTAGCTTCTAAGATATTATTGAAGTTACTTATTTATGTTGTTAATTGTCTCCATGAGGGTAGTGTTTTTTTGTAACTGATGTAACTATGCTCAAAAACTAGAACAATATCTGCCATGTAGTAGGTGATCAATAAAAGTGGAATTAATAAATGTGACAATCAATTAATTAAGTAGAGCTGGTTATACCAAAGTGGAATTTCAGGGAGACATGAGGTCTGGAGGAGTCCCTGAGTGGTGCAAATGTTTAATGTGGTCAGCTGCTAATCAAAAGTTTGGAGGTTCGAGTCCACCCAGAGATGCCTCAGAAGAAAGGCTTTGCAAACTACTTACAAAAAGTCAGCCATTGAAAACCCTGTGAAACACAGCTCTACTCTGGCACACGTGGGGTTGCCATGAGTTGGAATCAATTTAATGGCAACTGACCGGCTTTATCTGGGCTAGAAATATAGATTTGGGAGTCATCAGGATGTAAATGTACTGAAAGCCATGGAACTGAATGAGGTCACCCAGGAGAGTACGTAGATGAACATGTCCTAGGCCTAGGACATCTAGAGGTCAAATGCACATGGAAGAGCAAACAAAGAATGAGCGGTAGCAGCCCTGACAGTAGAAGGAAAACCAGGACAGCCTGGTATCATATATGACAAGAAAATGTTTCGAAAAGGAGGAGAGTTGTGAACTGAATTGAGCCCTGCTGAGAGATCAAATAAGGTAAATACAAAGATGTACCACTGAATTTGGCAACCTGGAGGTGACTAGAAGGAAACATGGACAAGAGCAGTCTCTATGGGTTGGTGAGGAATGGAAACTGGTCTAAAGTGGGATGAGGAGGGAATGGGAGGGGAGCATGCAGAGACTGCGAGAATATACAGCTCTTTCAAAGCACTTTGGTATGCAGAGGAGCAGAGCTGGAAGGGGATGTGGAGAGAAAGGAGAACTGAATCATAGTGGGTGAGGGGTACAATTCCTTTTAAAAATGTGTGGTAACAGACCGGTTTGTGTACTGAGGAGAATGGTACAGCAGAGATAAAGAAACTGATGAGGCAGGAAGTAGAACAGGATACATGAAGTAGCAAGCCTCTAAGAAGGCCAGAGGTGGGGCTAGGACATAAGTGGAGGGGTTGGCTTAAGACAGAGCAAATAGGAAGGAAGACGGAGAGTCTGGCTACAGGTACAGGTCATTTGGTAGTTTTGGTGATGGGAAGGAGAGGGGGTTCCTGATTACTTCTGTACGAATGTGTGTATCCATCTCCACTATTAGGTAAGCTCTGGAAAGACATTTTTCTCTGTCACCTCCCTTCCTTCTCTCCTTTGGCTAATCTGATGCAGACACATGGAGGACTCACGTGGTAAGAGCTTATTTAATTGAATTGATGTGCTACTTTCTTCTAGGAATGTTCCACCTGGCAGCCGTATCCAAATTCACATACATATATATATATATATACTCTATTTTCATATAAAATAATACTATATCAATTGTCTCTAAAGGAAACATTTCAGGACAACATGGTAAATGAAAGAATTATATTGAACGCGGAATACTTTAGATGAGTTAGCATTATCCTACTATTGAGAACCTGAGTTATACTTGACTTATATTCATTCCCTAGTGGTTGCAGCCTATTTGGAACAGAGCCTAAGGAGGGAAACACAAATCATGACCCTTTTCTGAAATCCTCCTTGTTATCACCTCCTTTCTCTGAGATGGGATGTGTCTCTGACACCAGAGGCAGAAACTCAACCGGCCTGCAGGGACGACACTTCAGAGAAGAGCATCACAGCAGAGTGTTGCCGAGCTGGCTCCTACTAGGATTAGGCCAACTGGTTTTCTCTGACTAATTGCTAAGCTTCCTGATTAAATAGAGTTCCTTTACCACAGTGCTTTTTCAACTCATGTACCATAGCAAAAGGAAACCTTGGTAGCACAGTGGTTAAGAGCTACAGCTGCTAACCAAAAGGTCAGAAGTTCAAATCCAGCCGGCGCTCCTTGGAAACCGTATGGGGCAGTTCTACTCTGTCCTATAGGGTTGCTGTGAGTCAGAATCGACTTGACGGCAACGGGTTTGGTTTTTTGGTTTGACCATGGCAAAAAATTCCCAGGTTTCTGGATAGGCCGACAGTTGACATATAAGCAGCCCATACAGACTCACACTGAAGGGTTTCCTGGGCCCAGCCAAGGAGAATGCCAGGCACTGAAAAGCAAATTCCTCACCCTAAATTGAAGGAGGAAGGCCTCGACCTTGAGATCATCTACCAATTTCAACTATCTTTCACTGACCTTCACAAACCAAGAGGTTCCTGAGGTAGAAAGCAGAAACAAAGTAATGTGAATGGTAGACTTGAAAGCAGAATAGAAATTGTTTTGAGCTGTCTTTGTAATAATACAAAGCAAAAGTATTTTCCAAAGGTTTGAAGCCATTTTTTTTTTAATAACTTTTATTAAGCTTCAAGTGAACGTTTACAAATCCAATCAGTCTGTCACATATAAGTTTACATACATCTCACTCCCTACTCCCACTTGCTCTCCCCCTCTTAAGTCAGCCCTTTCAGTCTCTCCTTTCTTGACAATTTTGCCGGCTTCCCTCTCTCTCTATCCTCCCATCCCCCCTCCAGACAAGAGTTGCCAACACAATCTCAAGTGTCCACCTGATATAATTAGCTCACTCTTCATCAGCGTCTCTCTCCCACCCGCTGACCAGTCCCTTTCATTTCTGATGAGTTGTCTTCGGGGATGGTTCCTGTCCTGTGTCAACTGAAGGTCTGGGGAGCATGGCCGCCGGGATTCCTCCAGTCTCAGTCAGACCATTAAGTTTGGTCTTTTTATGAGAATTTGGGGTCTGCATCCCACTGATCTCCTGCTCCCTCAGGGGTCCTCTGCTGTGCTCCCTGTCAGGGCAGTCATCGATTGTGGCCGGGCACCAACTAGTTCTTCTGGTCTCAGGATGATGTAGGTCTCTGGTTCATGTGGCCCTTTCTGTCTCTTGGGCTCTTAGTTGTCGTGTGGCCTTGGTGTTCTTCATTTTCCTTTGCTCCAGGTGGGTTGAGACCAATTGATGCATCTTAGATGGCCGCTTGTTAGCATTTAAGACCCCAGACGCCACATTTCAAAGTGGGATGCAGAATGATTTCATAATAGAATTATTTTGCCAATTGACTTAGAAGTCCCCTCAAACCATGTTCCCCAGACCCCCGCGCTTGCTCCGCTGACCTCTGAAGCATTCATTTTATCCCGGAAACTTCTTTGCTTTTGGTCCAGTCCAGTTGAGCTGACCTTCCATGTATTGAGTGTTGTCTTTTCCTTCACCTAAAGCAGTTCTTATCTACTGATTAATCAATAAAAAACCCTCTCCCACCCTCCCTCCCTCCCCCCCTCGTAACCACAAAAGTATGTGTTCTTCTCAGGTTTACTATTTCTCAAGATCTTATAATAGTGGTCTTATACAATATTTGTCCTTTTGCCTCTGACTCATTTCGCTCAGCATAATGCCTTCCAGGTTCCTCCATGTTATGAAATGTTTCAGAGATTCGTCACTGTTCTTTATCGATGCGTAGTATTCCATTGTGTGAATATACCACAATTTATTTACCCATTCATCCGTAGATGGACACCTTGGTTGCTTCCAACTTTTTGCTATTGTAAACAGAGCTGCAATAAACATGGGTGTGCATATATCTGTTTGTATGAAGGCTCTTGTATCTCTAGGGTATATTCCTAGGAGTGGGATTTCTGGGTTGTATGGTAGTTCTATTTCTAACTGTTTAAGATAACGCCAGATGGATTTCCAAAGTGGTTGTACCATTTTACATTCCCACCAGCAGTGTATGAGAGTTCCAATCTCTCCGCAGCTTCTCCAACATTTATTATTTTGTGTTTTTTGGATTAATGCCAGCCTTGCTGGTGTGAGATGGAATCTCATCGTAGTTTTAATTTGCATCTCTCTAATGGCTAATGATCGAGAGCATTTTCTCATGTATCTGTTGGCTGCCTGAATATCTTCTTTAGCGAAATGTGTGTTCATATCCTTTGCCCACTTCTTGATTGGGTTGTTTGTCTTTTTGTGGTTGAGTTTTGACAGAATCATGCAGATTTTAGAGATCAGGCGCTGGTCGGAGATGTCATAGCTGAAAATTCTTTCCCAGTCTGTAGGTGGTCTTTTTACTCTTTTGGAGAAGTCTTTAGATGAGCATAGGTGTTTGATTTTTAGGAGCTCCCAGTTATCGGGTTTCTCTTCATCATTTTTGGTAATGTTTTGTATTCTGTTTATACCTTGTATTAGGGCTCCTAGGGTTGTCCCAATTTTTTCTTCCATGATCTTTATCGTTTTAGTCTTTATGTTTAGGTCTTTGATCCACTTGGAGTTAGTTTTTGTGCATGGTGTGAGGTATGGGTCCTGTTTCATTTTTTTGCAAATGGATATCCAGTTATGCCAGCACCATTTGTTAAAAAGGTTATCTTTTCCCCAGTCAGTTGACACTGGTCCTTTGTCAAATATCAGCTGCTCATACATGGATGGATCTATGTCTGGGTTCTCAATTCTGTTCCATTGGTCTATGTGTCTGTTGTTGTACCAATACCAGGCTGTTTTGACTACTGTGGCTGTATAGTAGGTTCTGAAGTCAGGTAAGGTGAGGCCTCCCACTTTCTTCTTCTTTTTCAGTAGTGCTTTGCTTATCCGGGGCTTCTTTCCCTTCCATATGAAATTGGTGATTTGTTTCTCTATCCCCTTAAAATATGACATTGGAATTTGGATTGGAAGTGCGTTAAAGGTATAGATGGCTTTTGGTAGAATAGACATTTTTACTATGTTAAGTCTTCCTATCCATGAGCAAGGTATGTTTTTCCACTTAAGTATGTCCTTTTGAATTTCTTGTAGTAGAGCTTTGTAGTTTTCTTTGTATAGGTCTTTTACATCCTTGGTAAGATTTATTCCTAAGTATCTTATCTTCTTGGGGGCTACTGTGAATGGTATTGATTTGGTTATTTCCTCTTCGGTATTCTTTTTGTTGATGTAGAGGAATCCAAGTGATTTTTGTATGTTTATTTTATAACCTGAGACTCTGCCAAACTCTTCTATTAGTTTCAGTAGTTTTCTGGAGGATTCCTTAGGGTTTTCTGTGTATATAATCATGTCATCTGCAAATAGTGATAACTTTACTTCTTCCTTGCCAATCCGGATACCTTTTATTTCTTTGTCTAGCCTAATTGCCCTGGCTAGGACTTCTAGCACAATGTTGAATAAGAGCGGTGATAAAGGGCATCCTTGTCTGGATCCCGTTCTCAAGGGAAATGCTTTCAGGTTCTCTCCATTTAGAGTGATATTGGCTGTTGGCTTTGCATAGATGCCCTTTATTATGTTGAGGAATTTACCTTCAATTCCTATTTTGGTAAGAGTTTTTATCATGAATGGGTGTTGGACTTTGTCAAATGCCTTTTCTGCATCAATTGATAAGATCATGTGGTTTTTGTCTTTTGTTTTATTTATGTGATGGATTACATTAATGGTTTTTCTGATATTAAACCAGCCTTGCATACCTGGTATAAATCCCACTTGATCAGGGTGAATTATTTTTTTCATGTGTTGTTGGATTCTATTGGCTAGAATTTTGTTGAGGATTTTTGCATCAATGTTCATGAGGGATATAGGTCTATAATTTTCTTTTTTTGTAATGTCTTTACCTGGTTTTGGTATCAGGGAGATGGTGGCTTCATAGAATGAGTTGGGTAGTATTCCGTCATTTTCTATGCTTTGGAATACCTTTAGTAGTAGTGGTGTTAACTCTTCTCTGAAAGTTTGGTAGAACTCTGCAGTGAAGCCGTCCGGGCCAGGGCTTTTTTTTGTTGGGTGTTTTTTGATTACCGTTTCAATCTCTTTTTTTGTTATGGGTCTATTTAGTTGTTCTACTTCTGAATGTGTTAGTTTAGGTAGGTAGTGTTTTTCCAGGAATTCATCCATTTCTTCTAGGTTTGCAAATTTGTTAGAGTACAATTTTTCATAATAATCTGAAATGATTCTTTTAATTTCATTTGGTTCTGTTGTGATGTGGTCCTTCTCGTTTCTTATTCGGGTTATTTGTTTCCTTTCCTGTATTTCTTTAGTCAGTCTAGCCAATGGTTTATCAATTTTGTTAATTTTTTCAAAAAACCAGCTTTTGGCTTTGTTAATTCTTTCAATTGTTTTTCTGTTCTCTAATTCATTTAGTTCAGCTCTAATTTTTATTATTTGTTTTCTTCTGGTGCCTGATGGATTCTTTTGTTGCTCAGTTTCTATTTGTTCAAGTTGTAGGGACAGTTCTCTGATTTTAGCTCTTTCTTCTTTTTGTATGTGTGCATTTATTGATATAATTGGCCTCTGAGCACTGCTTTTGCTGTGTCCCAGAGGTTTTGATAGGAAGTATTTTCATTCTCGTTGCTTTCTATGAATTTCCTTATTCCCTCCTTGATGTCTTCTATAACCCAGTCTTTTTTCAGGAGGGTATTGTTCATTTTCCAAGTATTTGATTTCTTTTCCCCAGTTTTTCTGTTATTGATCTCTAGTTTTATTGCCTTGTGGTCTGAGAAGATGCTTTGTAATATTTCGATGTTTTGGACTCTGCAAAGGTTTGTTTTATGACCTAATATGTGGTCTATTCTAGAGAATGTTCCATGTGCGCTAGAAAAAAAAGTATATTTTGCAGCAGTTGGGTGGAGAGTTCTGTATAAGTCAATGAGGTCAAGTTGGTTGATTGTTGTAATTAGATCTTCCGTGTCTCTGTTGAGCTTCTTACTGGATGTCCTGTCCTTCTCCAAAAGTGGTGTGTTGAAGTCTCCTACTATAATTGTGGAGGTATCTATCTCGCTTTTCAATTCTGTTAAAATTTGATTTATGTATCTTGCAGCCCTGTCATTGGGTGCATAAATATTTAATATGGTTATGTCTTCCTGATCAATTGTCCCTTTTATCATTATATAGTGTCCTTCTTTATCCTTTGTGGTGGATTTAAGTCTAAAGTCTATTTTGTCAGAAATTAATATTGCTACTCCTCTTCTTTTTTGCTTATTGTTTGCTTGATATACTTTTTTCCATCCTTTGAGTTTTAGTTTGTTTGTGTCTCTAAGTCTAAGGTGTGTCTCTTGTAGGCAGCATATAGATGGATCGTGTTTCTTTATCCAGTCTGTGACTCTCTGTCTCTTTATTGGTGCATTTAGTCCATTTACATTCAGGGTAATTATTGATAAATAAGTTTTTAGTGCTGTCATTTTGATGCCTTTTTATGGCATAAAAATTTCATTTTTCCACATACTTTTTTGTGCTGAGGCGTTTTTCTTAGTAAATTGTGAGATCCTCATTTTCATAGTGCTTGACTTTATGTTAGTTGAGTCGTTACGTTTTTCTTGGTTTTTATCTTGAGTTATAGAGTTGTTATACCTTTTTGTGGTTACCTTATTATTTACCCCTATTTTTCTAAGTAAAAACCTAACTTGTATTGTTCTATATCGCCTTGTATCACTCTCCATATGGCAGTTCAATGCCTCCTGTATTTAGTCCCTCTTTTTGATTATTGTGATCTTTTACCTATTGACTTCCATGATTCCCTGTTATGTGTATTTATTTTTTTTTTAATTAATCTTAATTTGTTTGTTTTTGTGATTTCCCTATTTGAGTTGATATCAGGACGATCTGTTTTGTGACCTTGTGTTGAGCTGATATCTGATATTATTGGTTCTCTGACCAAACAATATCCTTTAGTATTTCTTGTAGCTTTGGTTTGGTTTTTGCAAATTCTCTAAACTTGTGTTTGTCTGTAAATATCTTAATTTCGCCTTCATATTTCAGAGAGAGTTTTGCTGGATATATGATCCTTGGCTGGCAGTTTTTCTCCTTCAGTGTTCTGTATATGTCGTCCCATTCCCTTCTTGCCTGCATGGTTTCTGCTGAGTAGTCAGAACATATTCTTACTGATTCTCCCTTGAAGGAAACCTTTCTTTTCTCCCTGGCTGCTTTTAAAATTTTCTGTTTATCTTTGGTTTTGGTGAGTTTGATGATAATATGTCTTGGTGTTTTTCTTTTTGGATCAATCTTAAATGGGGTTCGATGAGCATCTTGGATAGATATCCTTTCGTCTTTCATGATGTCAGGGAAGTTTTCTGTCAGGAGTTCTTCAACTATTTTCTCTGTGTTTTCTGTCCCCCCTCCCTGTTCTGGGACTCCAATCACCCGCAGGTTATCCTTCTTGATAGAGTCCCACATAATTCTTAGGGTTTCTTCATTTTTTTAAATTCTTTTATCTGATTTTTTTTCAGCTATGTTGGTGTCGATTCCCTGGTCCTCCAGATGTCCCAGTCTGCATTCTAATTGCTCGAGTCTGCTCCTCTGAGTTCCTAGTGCGTTGTCTAATTCTGTTATTTTATTGTTAATCTTTTGGATTTCTACATGTTGTCTCTCTATGGATTCTTGCAACTTATTAATTTTTCCACTATGTTCTTGAATAATCTTTTTGAGTTCTTCAACAGTTTTATCAGTGTGTTCCTTGGCTTTTTCTGCAGTTATCCTAATTTCATTTGTGATATCATTAAGCATTCTGTAAATTAGTTTTTTATATTCTGTATCTGATAATTCCAAGATTGTATCTTCATTTGGGAAAGATTTTGATTCTTTTGTTTGGGGGGTTGGAGAAGCTGTCATGGTCTGCTTCTTTAAGTGGTTTGATATGGATTGTTGTCTCCGAGCCATCACTGGGAAACTAGTTTTTCCAGAAAATCTGCTAAAAAAAAATGCAGTCAGATCCCTATCAGAGTTCTCCCTATGGCTCAGGCTATTCAGATGTTAATGAAGCCGCCTGGGGAGGGTGGGGGAGGGAACAGAGAGATAGGAGAGTAGCACCTCAGAATATAGCCAGAGTTGCTTGTCTTGCTTGGAATGACTATTATATCTGAGACTCCCGCGGGGCGCGTCGCCTATGTGTGCTGGCTGTGTGGAGATTGCCCCCGGGGGGTCTGGCCCGCTGGAGTCATGGTCAGATCCTCTGCTTCCAGCCCCACGCCCAGCATCGAGGCTCCCCTACTGGGACGGTGCACTCTCGACTCCAAAATCAGTCGCTGCCTCCCGGGGACTTCTCGTCCCTCCAGCCACGTGGCCCTGCCGCCCCCGAGAACCAGTTGGGCCTCCTCCCGGGGTTAGTTCAGATGGGTGGAGCAGCTCCCCGTGCTTGTGCCGTAACCGAGTGTCCCGGCTGGGACGCTGTTCTCCCCGCTCCAATACCAGCCGCTGCCTCCCAGGGACTTCTCCTACCGGCTGCGTCCCACGCCACCCGCGTGACCCGGCTGGTCCCCTTCTCGGGGTTAGTTCAGGGGGGTGGAGCAACTCTCCGTGTTTATGCCGTACCTGCGTCCAGTCAAAATCCTTGCGGGACGGTTCCCCGGCTCGGACGCTGCTCTTTCTGCTCCAAGACCAGTCACTGCCTCCCAGGGACTTGTCCTACCGGCTGCGTCCCACGCCGCCCACGGAACCAGCTGGTCCCCCTCCCGGGGTTAGTTCAGGGGGGTGGAGCCGCTCTCTGTGCTTGTGCCGTACCTGACTGGTACGCTGGCTCCAGGCTCTGGAAACAATCGCTGCTTCCCCGTATTAGTTCGTTCTCCGTCTCTAAATCTGTGTTTGTTGTTCAGGGTTCGTAGATTGTTATGTATGTGATCGATTCACTTGTTTTTCCGTGTCTTTGTTGTAAGAGGGATCCGAGGTAGCGTCTGCCTAGTCCGCCATCTTGGCTCCGCCCCTGAAGCCATTTTTAAAAATAATTTTTATTGTGCTTTAGTTTACAAAGCAAGTCAGTCTCTCACATAAAAACTTACATACACCTTACTACATACTCCCAATTACTCTTCCCTTGATGAGACAGCCCGCTCCCTCCTTCCACTCTCTTTTCGTGACCATTTTGCCAGATTCTAACCCCCTCTACCGTCTCATCTTCCCTCCAGACTGGTGATGCCAACATAGTCTCAAGTGTCCACCTGATGCAAGTAGCTCACTCCTCATCAGCATCTCTTGCCAACCTATCGTCCAGTCCAATCCATGTCTGATGAGTTGGCTTCGGGAATGGTTCCTGTCCTGGGCCAAGAGACGGTTTAAGGACCATGACTGCTGGGGTCCTTCTAGTCTCAGTCAGACCATTAAGTCCGGTCTTTTTATGAGAATTTGGGGTCTGCATCCCACTGTGCTCCTGCTCCTTCAGGGGTTCTCTGTTGTGTTCCCTGTCAGGGCAGTCATCAGTTGTGGCTGGGCACCATCTAGTTCTTCTGGTCTCAGGATGATATAATCTCTGGTTCATGTATCCCTTTTTGTCTCTTGGGCTCGTAATTACCTTGTGTCCCTGGTGTTCTTCATTCTCCTTTGATCCAGGTGGGTTGAGACTCATTGATGCATCCTAGATGGCTGCTTGCTAGCATTTAAGATCCCAGACGCCTCTCTCAAAGTGGATGCAGAATGTTTTCTTGATAGATTTTATTTTGCCAATTGACTTAGATGTCCCCTGAAACCATGGTCACCAAACCCCTGCCCCTGCTTTGCTGACCTTAGAAGCATTCAGTTTATTCAGGGAACTTCTTTGCTTTTGGTTTAGTCTAGTTGTGCTGACCTCCCCTGTATTGAGTGTTGTCCTTCCCTTCACCTAAAGTAGAGCTTATTTGCTACCTAATTAGTAAGTACCTGTCTCCCATCCTCCCTCTATCCCCCCTCTCGTAACCACAAAAGAATGTGTTCTTCTCAGTTTAAACTATTTCTCAAGATCTTATAATAGTGGTCTTATACAATATTTGTCCTTTTGCAACTAATTTCACTCAGCATAATGCCTTCCGTGTTCCTCCATGTTATGAAATGTTTCACAGATTCATTACTGTTCTGTATTCCATTGTGTGAATATACCATAATTTATCCATTCATCCGTTGATGTGCACCTTGGTTGTATCCATCTTTTTGCTATTGTAAACAGTGCCGCAATAAACATGGGTGTGTATATATCTGTTCATGTAAAGGCTCTTATTTCTCTAGGATATATTCCAAGGAGTGAGATTGCTGGGTCATATGGTAGTTCTATTTCTAGCTTTTTAAGGAAGTGCCAAATTGATTTCCAAAGTGGCTGTACCACTTTACATTCCCACCAGCAGTGTATAAGTGTTCCAATCTCTCCACAGCCTCTCCAACATTTACTATTTTGTGTTTTTTGGGTTAATGCCAGCCTTGTTGGCCTGAGATGGAATCTCACTGTAGTTTTAATTAGCATTTCTCTAATGGCTAATGATGGAGAGAGCATTTCCTCATGTATCTGTTAGCTGCCTGAATGTCTTCTTTAGTGAAGTGCCTGTTCATACCCTTTGCCCATTTTTTAATTGGGTTGTTTATCTTTTTGTGGTTGAGTTTTAGCAGAATCATGTAGATTTTAGAGATCAGGTGCTGGTCTGAAGCCATATTTTTGCAACATTTCTAAAAGTAATGCAGTCAGTAATCACACATTTTATATAACAAACGGCATCATACAAATCATAGCCCTATAATAGGTCTTATTATCTATCATTCCTGCCTTGATAGAGAGAGCTTCTTTGGCTCCATTGAATGAAAGTCTTTGCAGAGTCCTGGTCTCAGAAGCCCATCATCAGTGTCTGTGCAGTACTAGGCCAGTGTGATCTGTTACAGATAAGAAGTCATGCAAAAACAGATATATATGTCTAAGGCAAGATTTGACTATGCTGGAGAAGGAAAGTGGTTTCTTTCTGGAAAGTTATCCTGCCACTTGAAGATACTTTCTTTTCTTTTGTTTTATAAACTTTTCTCCCCTGCTTTTTTATGAGAAAATATTTCATATACATGAAAATTTAAAAGTATAGTGTAACAGCACTTTTGTATCCTCTACCTAGATTCAATAATCGCCATACTTGTATGCATGTGTCTATTTTACTTTTTGTTGTTGTTGAACCTTTTGAAAATAAGTTGCAGATGTCATGAAATTTCACACTTAATACTTCACCATCCATTTCTTAAGAGTAAGGACATCCTTCTGCATACTCACAATACCATTACCACATCCTGTAAAACTGACAATAATTCCACAGAATCATCTCATATATGGTTATCTTCAAATTCCCCTTATTTCTTCCAAGAATATCTTTTATATCTGTCTTAATTCAAGTCAGGAGCTAATCAAGGTTCATACATTGCATTTGATTATGTATTTTTTTTCCCCAAAACATTGACTTTTTCAGAAGTCCAGGTCACTTATCCCCTATTCTGGGTTTGTCTGATTGTTTCCACATAATTTAACTTGTTCTTCTGTCCCCTCTAGACCTAAATGTTAGAGCTAGAAAGGTTTGATTTGATTTAGGCTCAAGAATTTTGGCAAAAACATTCATAGGCGATGTTGGATATTTCACATCACAAAGCACACAAAAGTGAACTGTCTCACCATTAGTGATGCTTGGTTTGCTTAAGGTGGTGACAACCAGATCTTGTCCCTGGCCTTGCACATGCTCCCCTTGAAGTTAGGCAATAATCTGTGAGGTGATGCTTTATGTGAAATGATGGAAGTAGTAAAAGTAATAGTAGTAGCATCGGTACCTTTCTAACTTCAAGGGGGGATAATGACCAGCATCAGCCCAAAGCTGATTCCCATGAGGTGGAGGTCAGACATACTTCTGCTCTCCAACCTTCTCACTAATTCTGACACCAGCCGTCCCTCCCACAGCACTCTCTACTTCCCTGCCTGGTTTAATAATCCTTTGCAGTGGCCACACAGGCTTCACATACCATACTTTCAGTTAAGTGGTTTATTAAGAATGAGGTACAACTCGGGATCAGAATCAACAGGCTACAACGCAGGATCAGGATCGGGAAGTATGGAGGCAAAGTCTCCTTCTTCAGTGCAGGCAGCTGTCTTAGCTCCTCTTGCCATGCAGGCTTTCTCTTAGCCCCATAAGGACAAGCCTCCTCTAGGACTCCTGAGGGCAGGCTCTTCTTGGCCCCCTGAGGACAGGCTTCTTTTGTTCCTGTGACCTGTTACTGCTGGCTCTGCCACTGTGCCCTTTCTGGGACTCTTGTTGTCTTCAGTGTTATAGTCCTTGACCTGTGTTACAGCTCTTTTAGGAGATTCCTTGCCTCCTCTCTCTCTCTGCTTCTGCTCTCTTCTTTCTTCTTTCTTCCTGCTGCTTCTCTTTCTGCTTCTTTCTGTCTCTAATAAACCTCTGTGGGGTTGGCTGCTTATATATACAAACTCTTTGTCAATTTCAAGGCATGGCCTTCCCACCAAGGCCATGAACTGATCAATCCCTTCTCGGTAGGCCACAGACACTTAATTTGCATAGTAGGCTACAGACATTTCATTTTCATGGTCTGTAGTCACTTCATTTGCATAGTCTATTGACCAGCCCCAGCAAGGTGCATACCAATCATAGGGCAGGCTGCAGTCCAGGGCCAGCCAAAAAGTACCAAACAACAAATTGTTAATAGTTTTCCCAGGAAATGTCAATCAACGTGGACAAAAGTATCAAATTCTGTGGAGTAGAAAACTCCTCAGGGCTTAGGACAAAAATCTCCCAAGCTGTTTTTCCAAAGAAGCAAGGCAAGAGGCCACATAAAGGAGCTCACTTCACCACACTTTAGCACCATGTAAATATCCTGTTCCTTTGGGATCCTTTCTGTCTGGTGGGTAGCACATTCCAAACGCTTTCAAATTGATTTATTTAATGATCCATGAGAAGTGGGTCTGCATGTCAATATTTCTGCAAGGACTATGTGGTGACCCCAAAATTCCCTCTTGAGAATTTTAAATCATTTAGGAACTGAGAATCCAAAAGTCTTTCTCTGTCAAGGCAGAAAAGAGCTGTCATCTGTTATTGGACTGAGATAGTGAGTTGATTACTGAAAAGTTAGGAAGGGAACAGAATTGGGAGTGGTAGAAGTAGAGAAAGTACAGCACTGCTCAAAGGTTGAGAACCAGGATAGAATCAGCACTCTTGGTCACCGTGCACAGGTCCACATCAAGTCAGTTCTTTATATTGAGGGTCTGTAAGTGCCTGCTTGTTACAGTTGATGGGATTTTTGAGATAAAGGTATTGAAGTCATCTTTCATATTACTGGGTGGGCGAAAGAGATGTTAATTAGCTTACCATCAATGCCTGTGGCCTGCTATAGACTGATTCTGGAAACTGATGATTTAGATGGGCCCTTAGAGTGAATTTTTCTTAGAGTGAATAGGTCTCTAAGTCACTTTCCTCTGCCTCTTGTTTACCTCCTGCATCATTTCAGTGTTTTGGACTCCTTATGATAGCAAAACTGAAGAAAAAGACATCCAGAAAATAAGCTAAAACAGAAAATGGAAATTTTTCAATAACTGCTCAAGAACAACTCCATTGGTATTTATTAGCTTCTCCTTGGAAGTAATGAGAAGTTTAGGTATGTTTTACCCAAAATGAAGTCAAGTTCTGAAAGGTGGTTACTGACAGGGTGGAAGTTATTCCTGAGCCAGCTTCTGCTGGATGAGGTAAAACATGCTGGCTGACTAGGGCAAGAGTTATATGTCCATAGGGAAAGTCATATCCTAATTTTGCCTCACCTTTGGTAGAGATGTTGACTTCTGGGTTAATGACACGTGCAAGAAATCTAGTAAACAAGCCAACTGGCTGCTTCTTTCTTGCAGAGATACTAAACTTGGCTCTAGCTTGCCACTTGGCTTTTGAGACTCTAATTCAAGCCAGACTGAGGTGGGATAAGGGGAATTTGTATGCTGGAATAGTCCTTTAACTACTCAGTAACTATTTATTGAGGGCTTAATTAGAACTAAGTGTGAAGGTTTTAGGGGGTCGATAAATAACAATTTTTCCCCCACCTAAGCTTGAACTCCCTCACGTGTCTGTCAGTTTGTCATACTGTGGGGCCTTGCATATTGCTGTGATGCTGGAAGACATGCTACCAGTATTCAGATACCAGCAGAGTCACCCATGGCAGACAAGTTTCAGTTGAGCTTCCAGACTAAGACAGACTAGGAAGAAGGACCCAGCAGTCTACTTCTGAAAAGAATTAGCCAATGAAAACCTTATGAATAGCAGCAGAACATTGTCTGATATAGTGCCGGGAGACGAACCCTTCAGGTTGGAAAGCACTCAAAAGATGACTGGGGAAGAGCTGCCTCCTCAAAGTAGAGTCAACCTTAATGATGTAGCTGGAATGAAGCTTTCGGGACCTTCATCTGCTGATGTGGCATGACTCAAAATGAGAAGAAAAGCTGCACACATACATTAATAATTGGAAACTGGGACATAGAAGTATGAATCTATGAAAATTGGAAATCATCAAAATTGAAATGGAACACATAAACATCGATATTCTAGGCATTAGTGCGATGAAATGGACTGGTACTGGCAATTGTCAATTGGACAATCATATGGTCTATTATGCCGGGAATGACAACTTGAAGAGGAATGGCGTTGCACTCATTGTCAAAAAGAACATTTCAAGATCTATCCTGAAATACAACATTGTCAGTGATAGGGTAATATCCATACGCCTACAAGGAAGACCAGTTAATATGACCATTATTCAAATTTACGAACAAACTACTAAGGCCAAAGATGAAGAAACTGAAGACTTTTATCAGCGTCTGCAGTCTAAAATTAATCTAACAAGGAATCAGGATGCATTGATAATTACTGGTGATTGGAATGCGAAAGTTGGAAACAAAGAAGAAGGCTTGGTAGTTGGAAAATATGGCCTTGGTGATAGAAATGATGCCAGAGATCACATGATAGAATTTTGCAAGACCAATGACTTCTTCACTGCAGATACCCTTTTTCACCAACATAAACGGCGACTACACACATGGACCTCACCAGATGGAATACACAGGAATCAAACTGACTACATCTTTGGAAAGAAACGATGGAAAAGCTCAATATCATCAGTCAGAACAAGGCCAGGGCCAACTGTGGAACAGACCATTAATTGCTCATACGCAAGTTCAAGTTGAAACTGAAGAAAATTAGAACAAGTCCACAGGAGCCAAAGTACGACCTTAAGTATATCCACCTGAATTTAGAGACCATCTCAAGAATAGATTTGACAAGTTGAACACTAATGACCAAAGACCAAACAAGTTGTGGAATGAAATCAAGGACATCATACATGAAGAAAGCAAGAGATCATTAAAAAGAAAGAAAAAACCAAGATGGATGTCACAGGAGACTCTGAAACTTGCTCTTGAACATCGAGTGGTCAAAGGAAAAGGAAGAATTGATGAAGTAAAAGAACTGAACAGAAGATTTCAAAGGGCAGCTCAAGAAGACAAAGTGAAGTATTATAATGACATGTGCAAGGGACTGGAGATAGAAAACCAAAAGGGAAGAACACTCTCGGCATTTCTCAAGCTGGAAGAACTGAAGAAAAAATTCAAGCCTCGACTTGCAATAGTGAAGGATTCTATGGGGAAAATATTAAATGACGCAGGAAGCATCCAAAGAAGATGGAATACACAGTCCTTATACCAAAAAGAATTGGTCAACATTCAACAATTTCAAGAGGTAGCATATGATCAAGAACTGGTGGTACTGAAGGAAGAAGTCCAAGTTGCACTGAAGGCACTGGTGAAAAACAAGGATCCAGGAATTGATGGAATATCAATTGAGATGTTTTAACAAACGGATGCAGAGCTAGAAGTGCTTACTCATCTACGCCAAGAAATTTGGAAGACAGCTACCTGGCCAACCGACTGGAATAGATTTGTATTTACACCTATTCCCAAGAAATGTGATCCAACAGAATACAGAAATTAAAGAACAATATTATTAATATCACACACAAGCAAAATTTTGCTGAAGATCATTCAAAAGTGGCTGTAGCAGTATATCAACAGGGAACTGCCAGAAATTCAGGCAGTTTCAGAAGAAGACGCGGAGCCAGGCATATCATTGCCGATATCCTGGCTGAAAGCAGAGAATACCAGAAGGATGTTTACCTGTGTTTTACTGACTATGCAAAGGCATTTGACTGTGTGGATCATAACAAATTATGGATAACACTGTGAAGAATGGGAATTCCAGAACACTTAACTATGTTCATGAGGAACCTGTACGTAGACCAAGAGGCAGCTGTTTGGAAAGAACAAGGAGATACTGCCTGGTTTAAACTCAGGAAAGGTGTGTGTCAGGGTTGTATCCTTTCACCATAGCTATTCAATCTATATGCTGAGCAAATAATCCAAGAAGCTAGACTATATAAAGAACAGGGCATCAGGATTGGAGGAAGACTCATTAACAACTTGCGTTATGCAGAGGACAGAACATTGCTTGCTAAAGAGGATTTGAAGCACTTACGGATGAAGATCAGAGACCACAGCCTTCAGTATGGATTACACCTCAACAGAAAGAAAACAAAAACCCTTCCAACTGGACCAATAAGTAGCATCATGATAAATGGAGAAAAGATTGAAGTTGTCAAGGATTTCATTTTACTTGGATCCACAATCAATAGCAATGGAAGCAGCAGTCAAGAAATCAAAAGACTCATTGCATTGCGCAAATTTGCTGCAAAGGACCTCTGTAAAGTATTGAAAAGCAAAGATGTTACCTTGAAGACTAAGGTGCACCTGACCCAAGCCATGGTATTTTCAATCGCATCATATGCATGAAAAAGCTAAAAAATGAATAAGGAAGACTGAAGAAGAGTTGACACCTTTGAATTGTGGTGTTGGCAAAGAATATTTAATATACCATAGACTGCCAAAAGCACGAACAAATCTGTCTTGGAAGAACTACAACTTGAATGCTCCTTAGAAGCAAGGATGGCAAGACTTCGTCTTACATATGTTGGACGTGTTGTCAGGAGGGATCAGTCCCTGGAAAAGAACATCATGCTTAGTAAAGTACAGGGTCAGCAGAAAAGAGGAAGACCCTCAATGAGATGGATTGACACAGTGGCTGCAACAATGGGCTCAAGCATAATGATTGTGAGGATGGTGCAGGACATGGCAATGTTTCGTTCTGTGGTACATAGGGTCACTGTGAATTGGAACCGACTCGGCGGCACCTAACAACAACAATAACATGCTTGAACTAATAGAGAAATAAGTAGAAGATAGGTAAATATAGATAAAAATGTCAGCTTCATTACTAGTACACTGATGGTGAAGGTGACTGTACATCGGTAAACCAAGTGAGTTTGCTAATTGGACTAGACTCATGACTACCCAGTTCCAGGCAGTCCCACAAGGGTAGGCTCTTCTCATGTGGCAGAGAAGATATGAGAATGCACCCTCCCTGCTGGCAGATGGCACTGGTAAGAGAATCAGAAGGGGCTGAGCCATACATACTTACTTCCTTTACCCAAATTCTCACTTACTCTTCAACCCTTTCTCATCTCCCAACATCTTTCTCTCCAGGCTGTTCTAAGACTCTACCACTATCACTGAACAATCCTGTAATGATTTATAGTATGCTCCAGGTTACCCTAAGGTCTTCTGGCCCAGTAGAAACTCTTCTTTCCATGTCTATCAGGTTAGAATATTAAATTGTGTTAATCGTGTGACATTAAATCAAGTGAATTTCAAATTTATTGAAATTTTAGGAAACAAAGGGAAGATTCAAATAGAAGAGAGGGACCATCAGTGAAAAACAAAGGAAAATAAATCACTTGGGACAAGGCAACCAGCAAAGGGGCATGTAACCCTTTACTGCTGAAGAGCTTGGCTTCTCTGTCATCTACAGCTTCTCCTGTTGGGTCTCTGGAATTATCAAGCACACAAGGTTTTTTTTTTTTTTTTGCTGGTTTGCTTGTTTGTTTAGCCCCCATGGCACTGGCATGAAGGCTTCTATAATGGAGGGTAAAACAAAAAACCACAAACCCGTTTCCGTTGAGTTGATTTTGACTAATAGCAACCCTATAGGACAGAATAGAACTGCCCCATAGGGTTTCCAGGGAGTGGTTGGTAGATTTGAACTGCTTACTTCTTGGTTAGCAGCTCAGCTCCTACCCCTCGCGCCACTAGGACTCCATATAGTGGAGATAAAGAAGAAAAAAAAATTTTTTTCTTCTTCTTTGATAACGGGGTGAAAATACAGGGGCAGCTTAACTGATGTGGAAATGGACAGGGAACCAGGTCAAAGAGAAGATGCATTGATGTGAGCTGACCCCGGGCCCTCTGAGTGGAACTAGCTAGTTCAAAGACGGACTGAGCCAGCTCGGGTGCCAGACTAAGGACTCATGACATAAATTTGTGAGGTGGTGGCTGAAGCCATAAGGATTGACATCTCAGAAGAGAGAGTGGGGGGCCAAGACAGAGCATCGGGGACACTTCCAGTTATGGAATCAGAGAAAGGACCTACACAAATAAGAAAAGGGGTGAGAGAAGTAAAAAGCAAATGAAGAGAGTCTGGCTTCAACGAAGGCCAAAACCAGGCAGCTTAGAGAAGTGACCGACACTGTTAAGTATAAGAAATTCAAAGAGAATGTGAGGGTGGTTAAAAAGGAAGTAGAAAAAAAAATGCTAACTTATTTAGAATTCCTGACCACCGCCACCAGCTCTCAGTAAGGGTAAACGATGCCCAGATGTAAGTCATGCCTATTTCTTCCACTCCAATTTGCTGTTGGTGAGCCTGTTTTGTATGCTTAACATGGCATCTAATCTAGAAGCACTGGTCTCTGCATGTTCAACTCAGTGTACCCAGAAAAATTCAAGGAAATTCATAGCATATTGAGAAAGGAAAAACAAAACATTATTGGAAATCAGCAGAGAGGTAAATTCTCTTTGCTGATCCTGTTTAACCCAATTTGTGACAAGTTGACTAGTAATAACTCATTTTAATCTTTTGCAAAATTGTTTGCATAGAATTACATTCAGAAAGCAGAACACCTTCCTAAGAAGAAATTTTAAAGTTCATTTAGACTTGCAATAGCAAATGGGTTTGTTTCTCAGTTGACACCAGTTAGCCAGCCACCACTGAGTCAACTGATTTCATGGTAACCCCATGTATTTCAGAGTAAAATTTTTCTCCATAAGCTTTTCAATGGCTGTAATCTTTGTGGAAGTAGATTGCCAGGCTTTTCTCCCATGACACTTCTAGGTAGATCCGAACCATCAACCTCTTCGTTAGTAGTTGAGTGCAAACCATTTGTGCCACCCAGTGACCTTAAATTAATGTTGTATATTGAGAAGAATTTAAGGTCACTGAGGTTCCACAGTAGAGTATGCCTGGAAAATTAGCTCTGTCTTGCATGGGTACATCAATGGCAACACTCTTGCAGATACCTGCTGTTCCTACAACTCCCTTTCCCCGACTCATACAAGACTGCGGTCAGTCAGTATCCTCCTGCAGTGTAGAACTTTGACCACTTTTTCTAACCTACCTGTCCCCATGCACATTTGCTGTTTTGTCTTCAGCTTCTTCAGGTGGCGAGCAATACTCTGAAAAAAGAAGCATTTGTACACTGACAGAGATAAATCCTGGAAAAGGTCCCCCCCTAATTAAAATAATACAATTGTGATATCTGGATAGCAGATTTTTCACAATTTGGCACCGGAAATCAAGAGTAAGATGCTGACCCTTCATCCTTCCCAATGGATAAGCAACGAGCCCTCCATGTGTGACTTGACCATTACAGAACCTGACAGATTTGTTTCTGAGATCATAGTGGGTTCAAGTAAAACTTCAGAGAGCCCTATTTTCCTTATTCATACCAAACTGTATAATAGGCAATTATTATTTTGCAACTGCCATAAGCCTCCATAACAGGCTTGTACTATACAATACTCCTTAAAAAATTAAACATTACTAAAATTAATTTTACGCTTCCCCTACTTAATGTAAAATTTTACTTGTTTTGGAACCAAAAGCATTCTGGGCTTTTCTCCATTTGAACTAAATGCATCAGTTTTTAAAGTTAGAGAAAGAACGCAATTTCTAAACGCTTCCACGATGTCCTGACAGGTCAATCTCCTGCCAGAAGCATTCAGTTTTACTTAGTAGTATGTACATCATATGTACTTGGCCCAGTCAACATCTTTCTCCTAAGAAAACACACATATGAGAAAGGATGGTATACTGAAAGACCAAAGACACTGAACTGAATTAACAAAAGTTTAATGACATTCATTCAAAAGATATTTATTAAGGGCATTTTGTGTGTAAGCACTGTTTAGGCACTGGAAATACAGCAGTGAACAAAGCAGACACAGCTCTTGCCCCCAAGGAGCTCACATTTTAGTAGGGGGAGACAGTCAAAAAACCAGGTGCTGGGAAGAAAAATAAGAAGTAAAGGGATAGATAACATGTCATTGGAACACTTTCTATTTTTATTGATGTTCTTTCTTTTCTATTCGAATGGTCTCTTTGCACACTGTCTCAAATTTACACGAATTGAAGATTTGTTTAGATTAGTATCACATTAGCAGAATATTAAAAAATTATCTGAGAAGGTTAAGGTAAGATAACCACCCTTTAGTTAGTTTCACATCATATGGCCTTTTTGCTGAGATGGAGTGGGATAAGAGTTTTGATAGCTCAGAGGAACACAGCACATTCTAGAGCATAAGATAGGAGTCCATGATACAGGGAATGAGTGAAACGGAAATCTGAAGAGAAGAGCCTTATAGGCGGAGGGAAGGGTAAGTGTAAAAGCCTGTGGCTGAAGAAAACTTGGTGTGCTCAGGGAATAGCAAGTAGGTCAGTGTGGATGCCATAGACTGAGAAAAGGTAGAGAGCTAGAAGTCAGCGAGGGAGCTGTGAGCAAGATTGAATGGAGCCCTTTAGACCACCATAAGGACTCTGGATTTCCCTATAACATGGGATGCCACTGGAGGGCTTCCTGTAGAAAAGAAACTGATTTGGCTGAATCTCTTTAGCTGCTTTGTGGAAAATAAACGTAAGGCACAAAGATGGAAGCAGGAAGACTAGTCAGAAGGCTGTGACAATGGCAGAGGTGATGGTGGCCTAGATAAATGGAGCAGTAGAAGTGGTGGAAGCTTGTGAATATATTTTAAAGATCGAACTGACAGAATTTGCAGATGAACTGGTTGTGGGGTGTAAGGGAAAGGAGTCAAAGGTGACTCTAAGATCATTGGCCTGAGCAACTAAAAGACAGAGTGGCCATTTACCATGAAAAGGAAGACTAGAAAGAAGTAGGTTCATGGCTGGGAAAGGATATGAAAATCAGGAGCTAACACCCTAAGGCTAAGATGTCCTTTAGACTCACAAAGGAAACATTGAGAGAGCAACTGGATATTGAAGTTTGGATAGGAGGGCTGAGCTGGTGGTATACATCGTAGAGCCATCTGAGTATCAAAGACGTTTAAAGCCATGAGATGGGATGAGATCACCGAGGGAGTGAGTGTAGATGGAAAAGACTTCTAAAGCCTCTGCATAGGGCCTTCCAGCATCTGGAGGACAGGAAGAAGAGACAGATTAAACAAAACAGAATAAGAAGGAAGTCTGTAAGGTTGGAGAAGAGTCTAGAGCAAATGTACTTTTTACCCTGAAGGCCAAGTAAAGGAAGTATTTTAAGAAAGAGTGATCATTTGTGTGAAATGCCAGCAAGAAAAATGACAGAGAATTAACAATTGAATTTGAGAATGTAAAGGCAGTTTTGTTGGAGTGCTGGTGACAACACCAAGTTAGAGTAACTTCTGGGAAGAATGGAAGGAGAGAAAATGGAGAAAGACAAGAAAAACAGACAATCTTTTTAAGGAGTTCCTCCATGAAGATAAGCAAAACAAATGGGACATAATTGGTACAGGATGTGTAGTAGAGTTTTTTGTGTGTTGTTATTGTTTTTTCTTTTTGTTTTTAGTATTGGAAATGATATTACATGCCAATAGAAATAGCGGAAACATGGATAATTCAGAGAGAGGAAATAATTTCAGAAATGATGTTCCTGTGTACAAGGGATTGGCTGTAAGAACTGACAGTCACCCATCATAACGGGATGGAAGGCAGGGAGGCTGGTAGTTCTGGTAGAAACAGCAGGTGGAGATCTCTCATTACCACTTAGTTGTTGTTTTTAATAAAAATAAGTGAGTTCATTAGCTTGAGAGTGTGGAGGAATGAGGAGTACAAGAGGTTTGAAGAAAGAAGTAAAAAACAGAATGGTGGCCTCAGACAGCAAAAGAACAAATTAACTAAGAAAATGTAGGAAGATCATCAGGCAACTTTAAGGGCCTACTTGAGGTTTACGGAAACCCTGGTGGCAGAGTGGTTGAGAGCTATGTCTGCTAACCAAAGCCTTGGCTGTTCAGATCCACCAGGCACTCCTTGGAAACCCTATGGAGCAGTTCTACTCTGTCTTATAGGGTCGCTACGAGTCGGAAATTACTCGACGGCAACGGGTTTTGAGGTTTAAAATGAATTGAAGGAAACAGCCGTCAGCACAGTTGTGTGTTAGTCTAGCTACTTCTCTGGCTGAAGACCAGTGTAGGCTGAGAGTTGGATTTAAACAGGATTGAAAAACGGAAGGAAACTCTGGTGGCGTAGTAGTTAAGAGCTAAGGCTGGTAATCAAAAGGTCGGCAGTTCAAATCCACCAGGCACTCCTTGGAAACCCTACGGGGCAGCTCTACTCTGTCCTTTAGGGCCACTATGAGTTGGAATCCACTTGAAGGCAAAGGGTTTGGTTTTCAGCAGGAGGGAGGGAGGAGGAGCGAGGAAGTTGAGAATATAGTAGGTGATTAGCCTGATAGATCATGGAATGTGAGCCAAATAAAGTGGCAAAATCCAAGCTGAGAAGGTGGTCAGGTTTGGTGGTAATGTTTTGGAAGTCCTGGTGGTGTTGAAGAGTTGTTCAAATTAAAGTACAAGGAGTAAGCTAGAAAGATAGGAGGTGGTGGCCAGAGGGTAGAACACTTGAAATTGAGTGTTTGTTGTTGTTGTTATAGTTGTTTTGTTTTGGGGAGGGCTTGGGGTTTTGTTTTGTTTTTTCTTTTGGTAAGAGGTAGATATTTTGGTAACGGCAAAGTCTAAGATAACACTACAGAAGTGAGATAGCACATTTGAGGTGAGAGGGTCAAGGCCTAGGTATTGAACAGATAGTTACCCCTGTCAGGGATCTCTAATATTTTTGCTTTCACATCTCCTAAAATTTATTTTTAAAAACTATGCACATCTCACACATATATATTGACCTGTAAAATGCTTCATGTTAAACTTAAATGATTACAAAAAATGTAATTTCTGGCATATGATCTATACTGGCAATTTAAAATAAAGCCATCATTCTTAAATATATTCAGTGGAATATAATCGCCATACATACATTTTTTAAATGTACAGACAGAATTTAACATTGTTTTCCCCCGACGTTGTATGTTCACTCTATTCCCCTACAGAACATCATTCTAACGTAACATTTTTATTCTTGTCATTTATTGACTACCCTATTAAAATTATGTGCAACAAAAGTATACGTGTCTCTAAGTTATAAACTTTTTATGAATTGAGTTAGTATTGCAATTATTAGTTCACAGTTGATTAAAACATAAATTTTAATAATTATTAAAAATAGGTAAAACTATACTGAACATGCTTGAGTAAAAGGGGTTTCCTAGTATCAGTAACTGGAGCCCTTCAAACATTCCTTAGGGCACCAAGAAGTTTTTAAAACTCGAGGCAACTAAGTGGATTGCTCTCCAACCTAGTAAGTACATCGTTCAAGTCGTTCAAGACATCACTGAAGGACTGGGAGTACAAAGCTGGTCCTTTTTCACTGTTTTAGAACTTACGGCCCCTTGGCAGCTTGTAAAATTTGAGGTAATGCATCACCATAAGATGGTGGCAGGGTGAGAGCTTTGCCTTTTTTTTTTTTTTGGTAGAATGAGAGGATCATTGCGAACAGAGAAATTCTCCTTCTGCACAATCGCCCTCATGTGGACTTGATAGCGTATTCTTATCCAAATAAACTTTAAAGTAGTCTCAAAATAGCTTTACACTCCAAATAGATTTATAGAGACTGGCAAGAGCCTGTTACACACACACACACGCACTCACACCAAGGCATCAAAACTGCTTTAGTTTAATGATTTAATTACCCTATCCTTCATCGCTATTCATCTTCCTCAACAGCCCGATTTATTAAGAGGTGAAACAAACTAAAGGACATATTTCCGACTCTCTGGCTAAGCTGTGCTAGAAATGGCAAAGTCTGAACCCTGTCAGTGACCCTGTCTGAAGTTATAAGGTTAAACGGAAAACATTCAAGGCAATCAGCTACCCCTTTTCTCCAGAAGTCCTGGGCTTCCCACACAATTTAGGCTTCAGTACTATACACATTTTTTTTTTTTTTTTACTATACAGATGTTATTTCCCTACCCTTCCATAGAATTCTTTTTACCATGACATAGTTAAGCAATTTTGTCTTTTCAGTAAACGCATTTTACAGAAACTAATTAATTACTCTGAAATAACAGTGAGAATCTCCAAGGAAAACAATTTAGCTCATCTTTACAGGTTCTCGAGCTAGAGAAGCATGACTTAAAGTCCTTATAAACTTCTGAGTCCACTGGGGGCATAAGATTGTTGTCTAGAGGTCCCGTCTCACATCTACCTAATCCACACAGTAATAATAAAATGTGACTTGAATTCAGATCCTCATTATCACTTGCCTTTTGTAGTCCTTGCTTTCCCAGAAATAGGACCAAGACTATTAACTGTTCTCTTCTGAGTTTCCCTTTCATGCACCCATAGGAAATCTAGGCCAAGTCCACCTATCAAGAAACTGAACAAATTATTTTCAAAATTGAGCCGATAGGTTACCTAACCCAATAGATATTTGACACACAACTGTTATTTGAACAGTAGTGTTGTTTCTTGCATTGGATTTGTTTAGGAAGGTTTTAAACGTGTACACTCCTCCCAATTAAATGTACCCAACCGAGAATTACTCTCTAATTAAAGTACAGGGCCCTATCCCTGATACCTTAAAACAGTGGTACAAATGGCATCAAGACCACAGTACTGGGGATACGGCAAAGGAGAGGCTGAGGTGTAGCTCCCTATCCAGTATGATTACGTGATATGTTTGAATATGATCCACCCTTTCAAGGTGTAGTTTAGGACAATGTTCTCAAACTGTTTTTGAAAGGACCCTACTTCCTCAGGATCTGAATAGGTATTATAGGGGGAGTGTGGCAAGACCTCTCAGAACCTTTAATATGTACCTTCTAACTCTCCAAGAGGACGATATGGTATGCAAAGTGCCTCAGCTTTCTTTAGCAGATTATTCCAGAGTCCAGGAAACACTTTCGAAAGTCTCATTGGGGGCATAATCTCACTCCAAGGCAAAGGATGTTGCAGAGTTACCACAGGAAGGCTCTCCCAGTTCTGGGCAGATGCTTTTGCAAATTATTTTTTCATATTCTACTTAAATTATCTTTAAATCTTCATATTAATGTCAAAAGGCAGGTCTAAAATGGGAAAATACTTCAAGGCAACAATGAGATACAGTTGGTGCACAGGCAGTATTTGCAGTGATGGGCTCCAGTAAGTTGCCTTTCACGGCGTAGCATTTGCTTCCTTGACCCCCTCAGCAGCACAGAGCTCAGTGGACCTTCACAAGTAAAGCAAAGATTCAACATCAAAAACGGTAAACCGCTTATCTTAATCCTGGGTGTAAAGTACTACAAAAATCTACCTTTACATACTATTTGAAACTCACTGGATTAATCACTTGCTAAACGTATTTAAGAGAGTACTGCAAACTCCCTCACACATAGCCACACACACGCAAAACCTTTACAAAGTGCTTTACCAAGATCCTAACTCACTCTTGGTAGCTTAAAAGGATAAAAAATCTTATTCTGAGATCTTTAAATGACATAAAATTAGTATCCAAAAAAAAACTGTTTAACCAATTATTTCCAAAAAATTAAGCTTTTAATCTACCATTGGAAAGTGAAATATAATGAATTTAAAATGAATTTTAATACAGTGAAGGCACATAGAAAAATGCTGTCGACCCCTCTATCCTTTTCCATTCCCTTAACTAGCCATGGGAAAGTTTTATTTTTCACTCTGCAATTAGAAAAGCGCTGGATTGTCAATTTCACTAAATTACACCTTAAATTTAGTCAGAATTATCCCAAAGGAACAGTAAACTGATGTAGAAAACATTCTATGCAATATTCAAATGCCACAAATTCAAAGCCAAAGCTATCACAAAGTCTTACAGTCAAACCTTTCAGTCACTATTTTGCTACAGTGCTTTACAGATATTTTTCTAATCTTAAGAATTACTTTTTTTTTTTTCAAATTGATGAGAAATGAAAGTTTACAACCAAGAAGTTCATAGAAGAAAATTTCTAATATTTGGGGGATGTTGCCATGTCTTAAAAAGGAACAAAAGAGCATTATAAGTCAGTACTGAAGGTTTGGAATTGCTATATTATATATTTTTCTTCCTTGGTAAGTAGAACCACAACAGGTTTTCCTATTGGTACCAAAATCATTACTTCCCATTGAGGGTAAGAGTCCACTTTACTAATTTAACCCCTGACCACCTGTAGAGAAACTGAACAAATTATTTTCAAAATTGAGCTGATAGGTTACCTAACCCAACAGATATTTGACACACAACTGTTATTTGAACAGTATTGTTGTTTGTTGCATCAGATTTGTTTATGTGTGGGAAGTTTCTAAGATTAGTGGGCTGTATAAATCAGGGCTCTGGTCAAACAGTCCTTAGATCTTGCTGTTCAAAGCGAGTATATACCAAAACACTGACATATGAACAGAGTTAAAAATGGGGAAGGAAAAAAAATCCACATATTAAAAAACCATTCACCGAAGCACAAGCATTAGGCCCTCTCACAATCTATTTATTATTAATCTAGGCAAATTTGACCAAATGATTTTTCAAAACACAGCAAATTAAAAGAGGGATACAAGCTACTAGGCAGACAGCTTTAGAAGCTAGAAGAATGAAAAACTTTAAAAGCAGCCAAATTTATTTTAAAAACCAACCAAAAAAAACAAAACCTACTGCCGTCGAGTGATTCCGACTCATAGCAACCCTATAGAACAGAGTAGAACTGCCCCGTAGTTTCCAAGGAGCGCCTGGCAGATTCAAACTGCCAAACTCTTGGTTAAGAGCTATAGCACTTAACCACTACGCCACCAGGGTTTCCTTTTAAAAACCAGTCGGAGGCAAATAGTCCCTTGTACTGGAGAAAGACTTAAGGATGTCATTGTATAATGACATGGTGCTGAGTCCAAGAATGGCTACGTTAAACACTTGCTTATATCTTACGATACCCCACCCGTCTGTCAGTCTGACATCGTGGTGGCTTGTGTGTTGCTGTGATACTGGAAGCTAGGCCACTGTATTTCGAACACCAGCAAGGTCACCCATGGTTGGACAGGTTTCAGCAGAGCTTCCAGACTGAGACAGAGTAGGAAGAAAAGCCTGGTGATCTATTTCTGAAAATTAGCCAGTGAAAGCCCTATGGATCACAACAGAGTACTGTGAGACTGGACTCAAACGTGCCGACCATCATGAAGGTAGTGCAGGACCAGGCAACATTTTATTCTGTTATATGTGAGTCCGAGCCCACTCATCGGCAGCTAACAACATGTCCTACTACAATTCAAAATGGATTTAAGGGCATATTTAAGGCAGGAAATTTTTCATCCAATGCATTTAAAATCTGAATAATTAGTGCTTATAGCTGCCAAACAATCCCAAAGACTCTGCTATACTAAAAATCCCATTCCTTCAGTGTTCATGACAGACATGAACATGTTACTGCTAACCAATTTGCAAAAAATTTGGAATGAAATTTTGTTTTTTATACTGGAGACTGCAAAGTCAAGAATCCACAAGCAAGTAACTGAGGAAGTTAGCTGGATAATTCTGAGAATTTTTTTCAGGTCTGCAATGCTGGGCTCAAAAGCAGTGGTATGACAAGGTCGGCCCAGGAAAGCTCTCTCAACTCACAGAGGCGCTCAAAACTCTTCAGTGACTTCCCAGATTTTCTGCCAGAGCTCCTAAGGGCACTTCGCACCCTGTGCTCAAACGCTCTGCTTGCTCTGGGCAAACTGCGAGCTCGTTCTCCTCCGCGTCTGAATCCTTGCCTGCCTCACTATATACTTCCTTCCGGTCCCTGCTCAAAGATCACTTCCTTAGAAAGACCGTGTTCAACCACCATAATTAAAAAACTCAGCCTCCTTTCCCTTCATCTTCTATCCCCTCTTTATTTTTCCCTTTACTATTACCTGATATTATAGATATCTGACTCTCCTACTAGAATGATTTTTTTTTCTCTTGTTATATCAGCAATGCTTAGAACAGCTTGGAAACCTTGGTGGCATAGTGGTTAAGCGGTACAGTTGCTAACCAAAAGGTTGGCAGTTTGAATCTACCAGGCACTCCTTGGAAGCTCTCTGGGGCAGTTCTACCCTGTCCTGTAGGGTCTTTGAGTCCCAATCAATGGCAACCGGGTTAGTTTGGTTTTTGCTTAGGACAGCGCCTGAGGGGGAAAAAAACAGCACCCAAGTATCTGTTCAATAAATGAACATAGCTACACGCTGGCAAGGAACTCTGGTGGTGCAGCGGTTAAGCACTCGACTGCTAATGGAAAAGTCGGGGATTTGAACCCACCAGCTGCTCTGCAGAGAAAGATGTGACACTCTGCTTCCTAGAGATACAGCCTTGGAAACCCCTCGTGGCAGCTGTACTGTGTCCTGTAGGGTCGTTGGAATCCAGTGCATGACACACGACAGCATGATCGTGGGACTGCTCAGAAGGGGTGAGCTCTCCTGTATCTATCAGTACTTACACGTTTCAATGAGCCCTGGTAGCGCACTGGTTAAGAGCTATGAGTGCTAACCAAAAGGTCAGCAATTCAAATTCACCAGTAGCTCCTTGGAAACCCTATGGGGCTATTCTACTCTGTCTTATAGGGTCACTATGAGTCGGAATTGACTTGACAGCAATGGGTTCGGTTTTTTTTTTTTGAAACACGTTTCAGTGAGCCCTGGTGGCGCACTGGTTAAGCGCTCAGCTGCCAACTGAAAAGCCATTGGTCCAAACACGCCAGCTGCTCTATGGGAGAAAGATGTGGTAATCTGCTTTTGTGAAGATCACTGCCTTAGGAACCAATGAGGCAGTTCTACCCTCTCCTATGGGGTCACTATCAGTTGGAACCAATTCCACTGCACACAACAACACATATGCTTCAGAGACACACAAATCTGAAGACGGAGACTCCACCAGGTGTTTTCAATAGGTTGAAATTTCTGGTCTATGGCAGTGGTTCCAAAACTCTTCTGTACATTAGATTCACCTGGGATCTTTTAAAACATTCTAAAGATAAAGCCACATCCCAAATGCATTTGGTCACATTTCCTGGGGGTGGTGCACAGGTGCTGGTGTCTGTATGCACCTTTCTGAAGCTCTGGAGGTAATTCCAATGGAGGTAAGTCTGGGAATCACTGGCATGTGGTATAAGTGGTAACCACGAGATAGTATATGAGACTTTAACGCTTAAAATAATTCCCAGTCATGTTACACAAACTTAAGACTTCTATCTCCTATGTGGTATAGAAACAAACAGAAATTCATAGAAATAAATCTGTTTCAAACATTAGGTCTCACAGAGAGCACATCTTCCAGGGCCTTCCAGGTTTGTTCTCCTGTCAAGTCTAATCCAAAGCTGGGCACTTCTATTAGCAAGTTTTTGTTTTTTTTTTCCATATGCTGAGGCAAATTTATGTATGAAAACATCTACATACACCACATGTGAATGCTTTTGGAGGCTTTGGACACAATGATATTTTAATGGTGTCAGGTAAACAGCCACAATCAGTCAAACAAAATGTTATTGTCTCAGGAGAGAAAAGGATTTCTTTACATTACAACTCAACTAAATTACAATAAAATAAATTCTTAGTCACGCCGCCCAATATTTCTTGCTCAAGAATATAATCAACTGGCTCTAGTCATCAATCAAAATATCCTTAAGATACAAACTAATCAAATATTGTATATTTACCCTGTCCCTAAGCTCACCTTTAAACTTCGGTTTTCATACCTTGGACTGAAGGACAAAATTAATGAAAGAAAAAAATGAGTCATCTCATTATTAAATTCCTAAAATCCTCACTACAGTGCAAATATGATGGATTTGAAAAGAGCCTTGGAGATACTTAAGCCAACCTCATTTTACAAATAAGTGACCTGACACTCAGACAAGATGAAATGACATGCCTAAGAGTCACACAGGAGAGTAAGCAGACAGGGTTTTTTAAATGTTAATTAATAATCAAGATCATCAGATTAGGAAGAAACAAGGAATAGAAAACATGTTACACATAGATCTAAGGGGCAGCCAGTCCACTACCCGGCAAAGAACAACAACAACAAAAGAAAATCCAAACACATGGAGGTGTATCTGTCAAGTGCTGATCCTTAAAATACTAGAATCTTGGAAAATTCAATTTACAAATACATTATTAATTGCATTGTTATAATGAAATAAGTTCACTCAAGGTGAAAACATCAAACAGCACCAATACCAGAAAGTTATGAAGGTAAATACACTATTAATTAAAATAATATATAATCACTAATTGGGACAGAAATGAACTATCACCACTAGAAAAAGTATTTAAAACAACTGTTTGACAGAAACGCAGTATTTAAAGACTAATATATGCCCTTTCTCACTAATAGGACTGTGGCTAGATATCCCAGCAGTGGGTCACATGGGAAAAATTATTAAATAAGATTCTCAACCTTGAACCATGATACTGCATAACATAAATTTTGCCAGCATAAACCAATGGCAGTGTTTCTGGTATTCTAACGACTCTTAACTGTCCCAATTAAAACAAAGCAAAACAAAAAACAACTCCCTTTATTAAACACTTAAACGTATCTATGAAGCAGCAGCAAGGCCGGACAAATGGGGTACTGACAGTGCATCAAAATGCTACCAAGGAAAAAACAGCAGCAAATACTCTAGTAAGAGCACACTATTCCACATGGAATCCCAAATGATTCTTATCTCCAGTTCCTTAAACTCCTGGAAGACTAGAGATGAGCAAGTACATGAATAAATGGAACTAAGGAGAAAAAAGCTCTAAATGGGATAGTGTTCGTATTTTAAATTATCCAAGATAATTTGATGCTTACAGAGAATCCAACTATATCTAGATTTTTTAAGTATGTAGAACTACAATGGTAGGAAAACTTTGGTGTTTGCCCAAAAAATAACACTGCGGTTTTAAGTGAAAATGAAATAGGCATAGTTTGTGAAGTTTTTATAATGTTCACACCACCCTCTCCCTAATTCCCTGTTCTTTTCATCAGGTGATCTGAAGACTACCTGGTTTAAAATATTTGGTAATTCTGTGCAGAAAATTAAGATCACGGACAAAGTACAACAACTTTTAATACACCATCAATACTAATGATTAAAAATTATTGCATAGTCTTATGCATTGACCCTAAAACATTTTCTGAAAGTAAACGAATTATATAAAAGACAAATAACCCTTTAAAATGTAGATGGCCTTTACTACCTCGATCTTCTATCCTTTTTTGTCTTTTCAGTACTTTTGTCCATTGTTTTCTCATTATCTCCCCTGCACTTTGGGCAATACCATTTCCCCTTTGGTTTATAGGTAAGTGAAACACATGAGAAGTGAAACCATTCAATTGGACACTGTTCATTGTCACATCCTATCATTTCCCCGTAAGACACCTGGTTACATAAACAGTATGTAGGTTCATTGGGATCTATTGCAAACTCAACAGGTGAAGCTTCCCTTTCCTGTTTGGCCTTGGAACGTTTCTTTTTCTTGGCTGATTTGGATTTCTTTTCTTTAGGTGGCTGATCATCACAGTCTTCAACCCCATTTGTCATATGACATAAATCACGGCTTTCACTGGTTCTCTGTCTGCGGGGTCTTCTTGAAGATCTTTCTGGTTGGCTGGAATCCATCTTTGCTTTATCTGAGGCTCTTTCACTCTCAGCAGGATCTTGAAAACACTGTGAATGTAACTCCATTTGTCTTGCCCGATTTTCTACCAATTCGAGCATCTGTGTGACAATCTGAATTTTTTCATCTCCCAGTTCTTGACTATTGATTAGTGCTCTCTGGAGATGCTGCTGTAGACGTTTTTTCTGGTTTAAATCTTCTTCTTTTTTGTATCTTTCATAGACATCATCAATTTCCTTTAACGTTTCTAAAAAAAGGAAAAGAAAAATCAGAACATCATCATGTGCTAACGCAAAAGATTTTTCAAGTTATTTTTCACAGAATTGGTAAAGTTAGAACTGAAATCATAAAACCATACTTCTCTATGGTACGTATACATTAAAAACATTATTTCCCTTACAAAGGATGTTATCCAATATGAAAATATATATTTAAGATAAACTAGTGAAAAGAAAGAACACAAAACTCTAATACCCATTAATCTATATTTTAACAAAAGGAGCTGTGTGGCTATTTAATAATGAAAAACTATTTCACATAGGCAGCAACACTGCAGGCCGCTTTAGGGTTTCCCTAGTGTCATATCACCTATACCTCATTTGAACCTCAAAACAGTCCTATATAGAAAATTGGCACAGCTCTCAAACTTGAAAAGGTTCCAGGACTAAACAACAGGTTAGTGTCCAACTGTGTTTACAGGATTTACAGTTCAATCAATGGCTTGCTCCATGACTCCAGAGATATTCTATGCCTTTACTCTCGTACCATATCCCTAGACATTCTTAAACAAAACAGACATAAGTTTTAGCTTCCTGTCATGTTAGTTTTAATAACTCTTTTATTTTAGAATCACATGGGACACTCCGAAAATCAAACTACTTCCAGCGTAGGTGCAGGGTCTGGCATCAACTAACAGAGTCACTAATAAAATTACAGTAAGGTCAGCATTGGATCACTCAGCCTTTTGGAGATAACTCAGCAGTTGGTTTTAAGCTGTTTAAACTGCTGATGTAAGTATTGTATAGCAGGCAGGACACTCATTTAAATCAAATAAAAGTGGCTGAAACACTAGAAAGTATAAAAAAATAAGGAAATGTAGTTTCAAATGTCATAACAAATTTACTTAAAATGTGTTTTATTCAAATTACACCTTATCCTTAAGAGATAAAATAATGCTAACTGAAAGAGTTCAGTCTAACTAAAAAGCAGAGAAACAAAAAATAACATACTATTGTTATATATTCCAATATTGCTTATTACTCTAAAGATGAGAGCAGGAAAGTTAGAAAAGTTAAATTCATACACTGGGACTGTGTGTGAGGTGACACAAAGCAAATATTCAATACAACTCTTATGAACTAGCTCCTCCCTGAACCTGCAGATATTCATACTTGATGGACACATGACGAAGTATCACCAGATTTAGGGTACCCATCCCTGGTGGCACAATGGTTAAGTGCTCGGATGCTAACCAAAAGGTTGATGGCTCAAACCCACCCAGCAGCTCTGTGGAAGACCTGGTGATCTGCTTCTGTAGAGATTACAGCCAAGAAAACCCTATAGGGCAGTTCTACTCTGTCCCATGGGGTCACTATGAGTTGGAACCAACTTAACAGCACCCAACAACATAACTGCATACCCTATTTTTGAACAAAGCTCCTATCTGTCTTATTTGCCCAGTGAGGCACCTAAGTGGATTTTTTAATAACCTAATTTTCCTCCAGGAAAAGTAAGGAAACTAGATGCTTTCCCCTAAAGCATACAAAATTTGAGGATTAACGGTAAATTTCATTTCAAATATCCTATATTTAATAATCAAAAGTTAGAAGCTAATTACAATACGTATCATACCAGCACATTGATACTGTTGCTGCTGTTAGGTGCTGTCAAGTCAGTTCACACTGATAGTGACCCTATGACAACAGAATGAAACACTCCCTGCTCCTGCTGTCCTCACAATCATTGCTATGCTTGAGCCCACTGTTGCAGCCGGTGTGTCAATCCATCTCCTTGAAGATCTTCCTTTTTGCCATCCTCCCTTCCAAGAAGCATTCTGGCTGTACTCCTTCCAAGACAGATTTCTTCGTTCTTCTGGCAATTCATGGTATATTCAATATTCTTAGCCAACACCATAATTCAAAGTCATCAACTCTTCTTTGGTCTTCCAGGTTTTGCATGAATATAAGGTGAATGAAAATACCATGGCTTGGGTGCGCTGATACCACCCATCAGGGTCGAGTTGATAGCGACCCTATAAGACAGCAGAACTGCCCCACAGAGTTTCCAAGGAGCAGTTGGTGGACTCAGACTGCCAACCTTTTGGTTAGCAGCCAAGCTCTTAACCACTGTGCCACCAGGGCTCCTCTCATTGACACATGAGATAATAATTCATATTTTTAAAAAGACACCTTTATTACATAGTGGAAAAAAAGAAATTGACATTTATTTAGCCCCTTTATTTGAGAAAGACATTACTTCCCCATGGGAAGAAACTGAAGCTCAAGAGGTAAAAACTCCTGACTTTGATCTCTAACTCAAAATTTTATGCACTTTTTACAAAGCCACATTGAAGACACGCAGTTACAAATAAAATTTTAGTTCAAAAGTTGTTACTTATCTACGGAATTATGAACAAAAATACTGGAACAAAAGAAGTCCTTTATAGCCGTATCCCATAGTAAATACCTCGTTCAATTGTGAGACTGTTTTCTTCTATTTTAAAGGTTCTTCAGTAATTTTTGAAAGTGTCTCTAATAGGTAGGAAGAAAATTTGTCTATACAATTCATATCAGTACTAATACCTTTTTCCCGTAAGAGATCAGTCTTATCAGCCGTACCGGTTCAGAAGACAGAAATAAATTACGGATCCAAAAACAAAGACCTAAATGCAGGCCAGAAAATGTCATCCCAGAAGTGGGCTCCTTTAGAGGCTAAATCATAAAACTAGAGACTTGTCTAGGAAAACAGAGAAGGGTCCAAGAAATTATCTTTAAAGTCTGAATAGGTGTTTTTCCATTATGTAAAAGGTTTGTTCCTAGGTTTAGGGTTAAATTAGACGCATAACGACTCCTCCTTTATTCTTCTCCCCTGGTAGAACTTCGTCCACCAAGAGTGGACGAAAAACGATACTCGATAAGAAAGGCTGGAGTCCTGACGGCACAGTGGTTAAGAGCTACAGCGAGCTAAGGCTGCTAACCAGAAGGTGAGCAGTTCGAAGCCAACAGTTGCTCCTTGGAAACCCTAAGGGGCAGTTCTACTCCGTCCTACAGGGTCACTAGGAGTCCGAATCGACTCGACGGCAACGGGTACGGTAAGAAAGGTTGGTTTTCTGTCCCAGCTTCTTGGGTCTGACCACAAATGGTGGTTTTCGCTTAATCACTTAAACTCGTTGAAGAAGAAACCGAGGGGAGTGACGAGACGCCAGGAGGTTGCCCAGTCAACCAACCCATTTCCGCCTGGGGCCCGGAAGAGACGCGGTGCTAGGATCGACGACGGTCCCAGCAGTCGTGTCCCCGTCGTGATTGAGGGATTGGGAAGCAGAGCCGAAAACCCACAACAAACATGTCCTAAAACCCAACACTGGCTTCTGTCGGGCAGGGAGGGGAACGGCCTCTTCTGTCCCCCAACCAGCCACCTCAGCCCCAGCCCTCCTGCGAGCAGCCATTTTCGTGGCCGGCGGGAGCGCGCGCCCGCGCCCGCACGTACGTCAGTCCCGCAGGCCCCGCCCCCAGGGGCCAGGAGGCCGTCCCCCAGCACACACTCCGGTCCTGGCCCTGCGGGGTACCCCTCCCCTGGTAACCACTTGGTTTAAGGAGCTGGAAAAGGTGCGGCGCTCAGCAGCCCGAACTTTCGCTGAGGAGCGAGCGGGGGAACAGACTCCTCCATCTCGGAGTCGGGGGCCAGGGATGTGGAGGGGCGGCCTCCCCTCGCCCTCTGCCCTCCCGAGGTGGGGGCCGGCACACCACCGAGGCCAGCGGGAGCCCCGCGCCTGGCTGCACACTCCCCGCGGGACAGGAGGGTCTGCGGCACCGGGCAGGCAAGGGCCGGGACAGATGCCTGCAGCTTAAGATGGCTGATTCCCCTCCACGGCAACTGCGGCCGCTGGGTCTGCAGCGGGACTGACGGGGGCCCTCACCCCCACCCGAGACCCTTCACCTCCACCCCTGAGACCCCTCACCCCCACCCGAGAGCCTTCACCTCCACCCGAGACCCTTCATCCCCATCCCTGAGACCCTTCACTCCCACCCCTAAGACCCCTCATCCCCACCCGAGACCCTTCACCTCCACCCGAGATCCTTCATCCCTATCCCTGAGACCCTTCACCCGCACTCCTGAGATCCCTCACCCCCACCCCTGAGACCCTTCACTCCCACCCCTAAGACCCCTCATCCCCACCCGAGAGCCTTCACCTCCACCCGAGACCCTTCATCCCTATCCCTGAGACCCTTCACCCCCACCCGAGAGCCTTCACCTCCACCCGAGACCCTTCATCCCTATCCTTGAGACGCTTCACCCGCACCCCTGAAACCCCTCACCCCCACCCGAGACCCCTCGCCCCCACCCCTGAGACCCCTCACCCCCACCCCTGAGACCCTTCATCCCTACCCCTGAGACCCTTCACCCCCACTCCTAAGATCCCTCATCCCCACCCCTGAGATCCCTCACCCCCACCCGAGACCCCTCATCCCCACCCGAGAGCCTTCACCTCCACCCGAGACCCTTCATCCCTACCCCTGAGACCCTTCACCCGCACCCCTGAGACCCCTCACCCCCACCCCTGACATCCTTCACCTCCACCCCTGAGACCCCTCACCCCCACCCCTGAGATCCCTCACCTCCACCCCTGAGACCCCTCATCCCCACCCGAGAGTCTTCACCTCCACCCCTGAGACCCCTCATCCCCACCCGAGAGCCTTCACCTCCACCCGAGACCCTTCATCCCTACCCCTGAGACCCTTCACCCCCACCCCTGAGACCCCTCACCCCCACCCGAGACCCCTCACCCCCACCCCTGAGATCCTTCACCTCCACCCCTGAGACCCCTCACCCCCACCCCTGAGATCCCTCACCTCCACCCCTGAGACCCCTCATCCCCACCCGAGAGCCTTCACCTCCACCCGAGACCCTTCATCCCTACCCCTGAGACCCTTCACCCCCACCCCTGAGACCCTTCACCCGCACCCGAGACCCCTCACCCCCACCCGAGACCCCTCACCCCCACCCCTGAGATCCTTCATCTCCACCCCTGAGACCCCTCACCCCCACCCCTGAGATCCCTCACCTCCACCCCTGAGACCCCTCATCCCCACCCGAGAGTCTTCACCTCCACCCCTGAGACCCCTCATCCCCACCCGAGAGCCTTCACCTCCACCCCGAGACCCCTCATCCCCACCCGAAATCCCTCCCCAAGTCCCCGCCGACGGCCCCGGGGGGACAGAGGGCCACGAGTCCGCCCCCAGCCCCTGTTCGGCTGCCTGCACTGCAGACCGCGGCTCCGCACTCGGCGACCGTCACGCCAGGGAGGGAAAGCGGCGCTCGCCAGGCGGGCGCGCCCGCAGGCCGGCCGGTCCGCTGAGGGGAGGACCGCACGGCCGCCGCGGCCCCTACCTTGATACTTGTTGTCCAGCTCCCGCAGCACAGACACGTTCCTCTGCATGTCGTGGGGCAGCGACTCCACACACTCCAGGTAGTCCTGCACGTAGCAGGTGAGCAGCCGGCTCCGCTCGCCGCTCAGGAGGGCGGCCGACGAGTACAGCTGCTGCTGCTGCTGCCCCAACATCCTGCCGCTGCCCGCCGCCGCCGCCGCCCCCGCATCCAGCGGCCACACATGCACCAGCGACGGCCGCCGCCGACGCCCCGCTCGGCAGCCCGGCGCGCCGGGGACAGCGGCGCGCTGCGAGGGCTCCGCCGAGGCCCCGATCCCCGCTCCCCCCGAGAGAAGCCTCGCTCCCCGCCCCCGCGGGAGCGAGCCCCGGGGCGGGGCGAGGTCGCGGTCCCCTCCTTCCTCTCGTCCCTCCCCGGGAAGAGAGCCGCGGGGAGCCCCCGGCGGAGCTGGCGCCGGGTCCCGGGCCTCGGTGCTGCCTGTCCCCCCTCAGAGTCCCCAGACGCGGCCGATGCCGTCCGGAAGTTCGGACCCCTGACGAGCCCCTCACGGCCCGCTCGTCTCCCAATCACCCTCCGCGCCTGTCGGCGAGTCGCCCTGGGCCGCCCCCGCCCCTCAGCCCGCAGCCGCCTCTGCGCCTGCGCAGGACTCATTCCTAATATGGGCCGGGGCCCGCCCCTCCCGCCCCGCCTGCAGGTTCGCATTCTCCCGCCTTCCCTCTGCGGCTCGGGTGATTGGTCCGTCAGCTCTTGGTCGGGTGTGGACCGGGCGGCCAAACGGCAGGCTGCGCCCCGCCCCCCCTTAAAGGGGAAGCGCTGTCAAGCCCGCCCCTTCGCTCAGCGTCTGAATGGGACCCGAGAGGGGAGGTGGCTGACTTCCTCCTGCCATCCCTCCCACTGGGAGGGGGAAACTTGGCCCAGCTTACCCGGCCATCAGGGGGATCTAGCGCCGCCCCTCGTGAGCTTTAAAGGCAGCCGCAGGCTAGGACCTGGCGAGAGGCCTGCGCAGAGTGCGGCCCGGCGTGCAGCGGGGCGGGCTCCCGGCATGCACGGCGGCGCTATTCCCGCGGCTGGCGCCGGCGGCCTCTGGCCTCCGTTTGCTGGGTTTCTCCTGCTGGGACTTTGGGCTCCCGGAGCAACCGGGCTCTAATCCGGGAGGTAGGCGGTGCCCTTCCCCGCCCCTAGCCTTTTCTGTATGTTTTTCTCCGCAAGTTTTAAGTCTCCCTCCCGGCCTTAAGCGTGGTTTCGCGCTTCCTCAGACGCTGGAGCGCTCCAGGCGCCGAGTTACGGTTCCTGTTCTGTCGACCCTACCCCACTCCAGGAGCCTCCTATTTAGTTTAGGGAGAAGGGGTGCAAGACTCCATCTGTCCGGGACACATGTTTCTCCCACCCGAAAACCCACTGCCGTGGAGTGGATTCCGATTCCCAGCGACCCCATAGGACAGAGTAGAACTGCCCACAGGGCTTCCAAGGCTTCATCTTTACGGAAGCAGACTGTCCCACAGACCACCTTGAAAAAAGCAAAACCTTTTTCGCGGTGCAGAACGTGTAAGCATTTAACGTCGGGCGAGAACTGAACTGGCAGAGTGAGGGGCCACATCACTTTCCATCTCATTTTAACAACTTCTACCCTAGGACTCGACCCGCCTGCGCACGACAACCCGAGGACTAACACGCACGAGGCCGCTGAGGGAAGCGAGAAACGCAGATGGGAGTAAAACCTTAATCAGGAATCATGCTCATGGCCTTATCAAAGTGATCGACTGTCAGGTTTTAACCTCTGTATAGCGTTCAATGAAATGCCCAGCAGAGGAGCCAGTTTTACTTACAGATGGGCTCTAAAGATATATGTGTGTTTTCTAAAGAAATGGGTATAACTAGAAGGAACACCCAAAGAGTTTTAATGGAATGCCTATGTAAACAAACCTTTTTTTTTATTGTGAGTAGTATTTTTTGAGTGGAAGATGTGAGTGGGTGGTGAATTTAGATTTTCTTATTTTAAGTTTATTTACAACCCAAAAAACCAAAACCAAACCCACTGCCATCGAGTCGATTCCGGCTCATAGCGACCCTATAGAACTGCCCCATGGAGTTTCCCAGGAGCGTCTGGTGGATTTGAACTGCGGATGTCTTGGCTCGCAGCAGTAGCACTTAACCACTAGACCACCAGGGTTTCCTTGTTTACAACAGTGCACCATTATTTTGACCTATTCAGAGCGCTTTTAAAAACAGCTGTTAATACTGAATAAATATTGACATGCTGTGAGTCCCTAAAAGGCAAAGAGAAATCTAAATCTTGATCTAGAGGAAATTTTCAGGGAATTCCACGTCTTGGAAACAGCAAAAAATATTGAGAAAGACTGGGAGATTGTGTCGATTATCCTGTGACACTGAGATTTTGACTGCTTGAGTGATAAGGCAACCGTTCGCTCTGTGTATTGTATTTCTGGGAACAGTCTTTGAGTTTTATTGTTGTTATTCTTTCAGTCTTTCAGATTAAGCAGCCAGATCTTGTCAAAAACAAGTCGCTGGTAAGAATTGAATTTTTTTGGTTTTTACCTGAACCCCACTATTTTGGTTTCCTCACAGGTTGGAATCAGCTAGTTATTTACTGAAGGCACCAAAATAATGTTTTGTTATTTATTCAGGTTAGACACAGAATGGACCTATGGGTTTTATTCATTCTGACAAGTGACCTGCAGGCAGATATGGTGCTTAGAAACTAGAAGAGACAGAGATCCAGAATGCCTAGACTACTTGCTCCAGGAACCTAGAGCAAGATGAAAGGGAGGAAGTTTAGTAAGGGATAGAAGACTATTTAATAGCATTGTCTTCATCTTTCATAATGTTGTTCAACAGGGTGAAAGTAAACAAAAAATTAAAATAAATATTTTTCAGCTGTATTGGCCTGAACCTATAAAGTACACTTAATATGTGTGTGAGAGAGAGAATTATTTCAAACATGTGATTTTCTTGCTGTATCAACTTACAAGGTTTGCTCAAAGGCTCATTCTTGCCCATGCTTGTGAAAGCAGCCGAGGTGAGGAAAGTATTTACAAGGGAAAAAAAATCACCATACCCTCCAAACCCAACACTTGACCTTGGTTATTTATTAATGTTTTTTTTCTTCTTAGTAGTCTCTTAACTGGAAATGTTGAGCCTTTTCAGAATAGGTTTCCTTATTCGCTGCTAAATACAGAATTAAAAAATCCCCAGTTCTCTGCCACATAGAAGTTAATTGGTGATAATTAACCCTATGAATAAAGCGAAGAGGCAGCTTATTTGCTGTTCATTTTATTTTCCATTATAAAACAGCCCTAAAGAAAGATAGAATAAACTTCAAAAATGTAAATCCAAACCAAGCCTGCTGCCATTGAGTCAATTTTGACTTATAGCAACCCTATAGGAGAGAGTAGAACTGCGCCATAGGGTTTCCAAGGCTGTAATCTCTACAGAAGCAGACCGCCATATCTTTCTGGCAGGGAGTGGCTAGTGCGTTCAAACCCCAACCTTTCGGTTAGCAGCCGAGCATTTAACCACTGTGCCACCAAGGCTCCTCCAAAAGTATATATAGCCAATATTATTTATAACCCTCCCTACTCGCTTATCCTTGCTGGATTATTATCACTCTGTCTGTAAATACTTTAAATATAATGGGTGAGAACAATTCTCTTCAAAAAAATATATCAACTATACCCTTATCTCACCTAAAAAATTTTCTTAGTATCATTTAATATCTAGACAATTCAGATTTCTCCATTGTGTCAGTAATTTTTTTTTTATGCATGATTTGATCAACAGGATCCAAATAAGCTCCACTTTTTCATTTGGTTGACGAGGTCTTTTCTAAACCAGTTAAAAAAAAGTTAGAGGCAGTTAATTGCCTATGTAATTCAGTGAAGCAGATAAGAGTACTTTTCTAAGGAAGATATTTGGATAGTTGACAAGCACTTTTATAAATATGGGTGGATTCAAGGAAATTAATCACTTTAAAGGGTATCCTCATATTAAAAGCTGACCAATTGGTAACCTGCTTTAGAAATGTAATTGTATGTAATGCAAACAAATAAATCCCTAAAAATCTAGTAGGTGTTTGCATTAATTTAGAGTGTAATTTGTCATAGAACGTCCAGTGAAGGATTTTAAATTGTATTGAAAAAACCAAAACTTTAAATCAGTTCATTACTACAATTGTCAGGTAACAAAACAAAAAACTTAATATTTTGCACCTCCACTGAGCTCAGCTTTAAAGCGTTTTTATTGCTATTTTATATAAGTAAATACACACTAATTGTAGAAAAAATAGAAAAGAGGTAAAAGAAGATACGTAAAAATCACTATAAACTGGAGATAACTCTTCTCATTATTTCAGTATAGTTGTTGCACCCTGTTGAGTTCATTTCAACTTAGTGACCCTACAGGACAGAGTGGAACTGCCCCATACAGATTTCTTAGGCAGGAGGAGATCACCAGGTCTTCTCTCCCCCAGAGCTGCTGGTGGGTTCAAACCACTAACCTTTCATTAAGCAGCCGAGCTTAACCATTGCGCCACCAGGGCTCCTTTCCATATACCTACTGAGATGTAATTCTATTCTAGCAGTTTTTTTGCTTTAAGGAAACACTTCTGCTAAGACCAAAGGACAAAATTAAGAAAATACTATTTGCCCTACATGAAATATTGGAAATTGAGCAATATCAGCCTGTATATGTAGTTTGTGGAAACCCTGGTGGCATAGTGGTTAAGTGCTCCGGCTGCTAACCAAAGGGTCGGCAGTTCAAATCCGCCAGGCGCTCCTTGGAAACTCTATGGGGCAGTTCTACTCTGTCCTATAGGGTCGCTATGAGTCGAAATCGACTCGACGGCACTAGGTTTTGGTTTGGTATGTAGTTTATGTGGTAGAGAAGACATTTAAATATGGTATGTACAATCAATCCTACTATTGGGTTATAGTATTGTTCAATAGTTATGATGACTACTAGCAGCAAAAGATGATCCTAAAACAATGAAGGGACTGTGAATGACTGGGATTGTAGTCAAGACCAAATTCTGTATAACAGAATATATCCTCATAACCAAAAAGAAAAGCAAAGATATATTATCTACTTTGGCTATCCCAGAGAGAAAAAAATAACACATATGGTATATTTTGCATATTGCTGACCAAAAAAACCCTCAGTTTTCCCTGGGTGGTTACCATAGTTACGTGAACCAATTATAATAGCATCAAGAGGGGCAAACTAGGTCACAGTGTTGAAGGAGTTTGAATTAGGCAATTATGTTTCCTAAAAGCAGGGAAAGGCTTTAAAATTTATGGAGAAGAGATTTATACTATATGTTCAAAATTGAAATTGTGGCCTAATTTTGCAAGTGAAACTTAAAAAATTGTCCAAAATTAAAAAAATAATAAAGTAGATATAAATTGCCCAACCTATATATATGAAGTAATAGCTAGATCCATTAGTGCGATCAGAGAGACAGATGTCAACACATCCTATCCTTGTAGGCAGGTATCCCTTTATTTTAGTGGGCTATCTTAACATGTTTTTGTACGTAATCAATAAGCCCATCAATAGCCTAATATGATTCTAGGAGTAGCTAAACCATGGTTAAACTGATTCCTTACCTTCTTGGAAGCATGAGATAAAGCTTGGTGCAGAGCCTGTCAACTGCTACTTTTTGATTGGTTGTATACCGATTTTTCTATATCGTCAAATGGAAATAGAACAGTGGTAGAGAGGAAATGTATTTCTTTAAACTGTATTTTTTGTTTGTTTAAACTAAGCACTTCACAGATGTTTTTATTCAGGAACCATGCCTGTTGTATCAGAGTCCTGCATACCCATTCCCATCATGTTGATTCTGTCTCATAATGACCCTATAGGGCAGAGTAGAATTGCCCCCTAGAGTTTCCAAGACTAATATTTATGAGAGCAGACCGCCAGGCCTTTTCTCCCACAGAGCTGCTCTTGGGTTTGAACTGCCAACCTTTTGATTAACAGCTGAATGCTTAACCACAGTGCCACAGGGGCTCCTTCCAGAGCACTGCATAGTGCCCAATAAACAGGGTTGGATGAAGGAAAAGAAAAGAAAAATGCATCTCAAGGTTGCATGATTTCAGATGGTTGTCTTGATCTCATGCTCACTATAGAGTCTTAGATTTTCACAGCTGAAAATAATCTTAGACCAATGATTTCCCCAAAGGAAGGGAGGAAGCAACAGACAGCCTCATTGAATAGCCCAGTGACCCACTGCTGCTAATGGTAGTTTATCAGAACCATCAGGTATGTAGAGACGGGGAAGAGGTGGAAGGTCAGTATTACAGATCACCTCTAGGCCAACTTATTTTACAGATGATAATATTGGGGCCAGGGCCACAGAGCAATTCATGAAGTAAGTGTATACCCAAAGATATACGAGTAAAACAAATACTAGTTCATCTTATTTTCTGGCTGATGATCATTATAGAAGAGAAAAGTTCCCATAGGAAAAAAACGATTATATTAGCAGGAAGGGACAGGAAAACTGGACGAATGGAAAAGGGAACCTGGGGTGGAGAAGGGGAGAGTGTTGACACATCACACGGTTGGCAACCAGTGTCACAAAACAAATTGTGTATTAACTGTTTAATGAGAAACTAATTTGCCCTGTAAACTTTCACCTAGATCACAATTAAAAAAAAAAAAAAAAAAACTTCAGTTACCACTGGAAAGGGTTTGAGGGTCAGAAAAATCTGGTTTTGAGTCATTCTTCCAACTACTAGCTCTGAGATGCCGAGCAAATCTACTTCACCTCCTTGTGCCTCACTTTCCATATCTGTATAATGGAATAATAGTATGTTGTCTCACAGGTTATGTGAGGAATAAATGAGAGAGTCCATGTAGAATTAGTGGCATCTCATAAGAGTTGAGAAAACATTTCAATTCCCCTGGAATCCAGATTTCTAGATCCTTGGAATTGGGGTGACCCACCTAGGCCATTTGCCCTAGGGTGCCCTTTGAACCTTGAGCCTTGGAGAAACTTATTCTTGGGGGGTTGCCTTTGAGTCAGACAGTGGTCTAGATAAACTGGGCTTTGTTCTCTTTTGAAGAATTCTGTCATTTTGGGGGGAAGCGGACTCCAAGGGTTAGATTGGGAGCTATGTTTAGGGTAAATACGTAACAATTTTAATTGTTCTTCAAGACATTGCTGTATGAAAATCCTTCCTGACCTTTTTTCTATGGCAATGCCAATAAAATTTGGTATAAGAGTCTTTGAGGTTCTCTCATCTTTGGAACATTTTTGACTCTCTAGTTGAAATGTTACTCCAGTTTGCAAACTGTATATTGAATAAACTTCAATCAGTTTCTCTTATTGGCCTAATTTGATTTTTGTTTTCATGGAGTTCACCGAATATCAGCTTTTAGTAATAATGATAATAATAAATGTTGACTTAGTGATGGATGGATGTTTTTCAAGTGGATAAAAACATGCCTTTGTGATTGCAAAAAATATAAATAAAAATGAGTTGTGTTCACCCATAAAATGAAAGAAAAAACAATAATAATATCCCAATTAAGAACATGGGATATTATAGAACAACTCTTCCTGTGAAGTCTTGGAACAAGTTTTAAAAATCACCTCTAAAGGAAAATTGGAATTCCCTGAACAGAATGTTCAAAAGGGAAACGCTGGTGGCATAGTGGTTAAGAGCTACGGCTGCTAACCAAAAGGTCGGCAGTTCGAATCCACCAGATGCTCCTTGGAAACCCTGTGGGGCAGTTCTGCTCCGTTCTTTAGGGTTGCTATGAGTCGGAATATTATCCTTTAGATTGCTATTTTCAAGGGCAAATGCCTAATGCCTTCAGCTCTAGATGATGTAAGTGTGGTCTTTTAAAAATGAAACTAGTGCTAATGGCAGGTGCTTTTTGCTCTTTTGTTTCTTTGATTCTAATTGATGATTTAGTGAGGCCTATTCAAGCTGTGGAAACCCTGGTGGCGTAGTGGTTAAGTACTCTGGCCGCTAACCAAAGGGTCGGCAGTTCGAATCCGCCAGGTGCTCCTTGGAAACTGTGGGGCAGTTCTACTCTGCCCTGTAGGGTTGCTGTGAGTCCGAATCGACTCCACGGCACTGGGTTTGGGTTTATTGGAGCTATTATTACATTAATTGCTCTCAACATGTTTAATTTAATCCAGCATGTTGGTGAGTGTTGATTTATCTTGCATGGGTAACAGATTTTTAAACAGTGTTTATCTAATTTATTTCCATAAATTGAGGTTCTGTACCATGACACTTTTATATATGGAAGTCAGTATATCTTCTTTATGTGTTTCTGAAAACATTGTGTTTAAATGTTATTTTGCTACATCAATTTTTAAATATGCTAGCCGTATAAAATAAGAGGACCCAGGTTTGTTTTTTTTTTTTAATTTTTATTGTGCTTTAAGTGAAAGTTTACAAATTAAGTCAGTCTTGCACACAAAAACCCATGTGTACCTTGCTACACACTCTCAATTACTCTCCCCCAAATGAGACAGCCCACTCTCTCCCTCCACTCTCGCTTTTCATGTCCATTTCACCAGCTTCTAACCCCCCTACCCTCTCATCTCCCCTCCAGGCAGGAGATGCCAACATAGTCTCAAGTGTCCACCTGATCCAAGAAGCTCACTCCTCACCAGCATCCCTCTCCAGCCCATTGTCCAGTCCAATCCATGTCTGAAGAGTTGGATTCGGGAATGGTTCCTGTCCTGGGGCAACAGAGGGTCTGGGGGCCATGACCACCGGGGTCCTTCTAGTCTCAGACCATTACGTCTGGTCTTATGAGAATTTGGGGTCTGCATCCCACTGCTCTCCTGCTCCCTCAGTGGCTCTCTGTTGTGTTGCCTGTCAGGGCAGTCATCAGTTGTAGCCGGGCATCATCTAGTTCTTCTGGTCTCAGGATGATGTAGTCTCTGGTTCTTGTGGCCCTTTCTGTCTCTTGGGCTTGTAATGGCCTTGTGTTCTTGGTGTTCAGCATTCTCCTCTGACCCAGGTGGGTTGAGACCAATTGATGCATCTTAGATGGCTGCTTGCTAGCATTTAAGACCCCAGACGCCAGTGGGATGCAGAATGTTTTCTTCATAGATTTCATTATGCCAATTGACTTAGATGTCCCCTGAAACCATGGTCCCCAGACCCCTGCCCCTGCTACGCTGGCCTTCGAAGCATTCAGTTTATTCAGGAAACTGCTTTGCTTTTGGTTTAGTCCAATTGTGCTGACCTCCCCTATATTGTGTGCTGTCTTTCCCTTCACCTAAAGTAGTTCTTATCTACTATCTAATTAGTGAATGCCCCTCTCCCACCCTCCCCCCGCCCCCCCCCGTAACCACGAAGGAATGTTTTCTTCTCAGTTTAAACTATTTCTCAAGATCTTATAATAGTGGTCTTATACAATATTTGTCCTTTTGCAACTAATTTCACTCAGCATAATGTCTTCCAGGTTCCTGCATGTTATGAAATGTTTCACAGATTCCTCACTGTTCTTTATCGATGCGTAGTATTCCATTGAATACTAATTTATTTATCCATTTATCCATCGATGGGCACCTTGGTTGCTTCCATCTTTTTGCTATTGTAAACAGTGCTGCAATAAACATTGGTGTACATATATCTGTTCGTGTAAAGGCCCTTATTTCTCTAGGATATATTCCAAGGAGTGGGATTGCTGGATCATATGGTAGTTCTATTTCTAGCATTAAAAAAAAAAAGCATTTTAAGGAAGCACCAAATCAATTTCCGAAGTGGTTCTACCATTTTACATTCCCACCAGCAGTGTATAAGTGTTCCAGTCTCTCCACAGCTTCTCCAGCATTTGTTATTTTGTGTTTTTTGGATTAATGCCAGCCTCGTTGGAGTGAGATGAAATCTCATTGTAGTTTTGATCTGCATTTCTCTAATGGCTAATGATCGTGAACATTTCCTCATATATCTGTTAGCTACTTGAATGTCTTCTTTAGTGAAGTGTCTAGTCATATCTTTTGGCCATTTTTTAATTGGGTTATTTGTCTTTTTGCACTTGAGTTTTTGCAGTATCATGTAGATTTTAGAGATCATGTGCTGATCAGAAATGTCATAGCTAAAAACTTTTCCCCAGTCTGTAGGTATTCTTTTTACTCTTTTGGTGAAGTCTTTGGATGAACATAGGTGTTTGATTTTTAGGAGCTCCCAGTTATCTGGTTTTTCTTCTGCATTCTTTATAATGTTTTGTGTACTGTTTATGCCATGTATTAGGGCTCCTAATGTTGGAGGACCCAAGTTTTGAAAATATACTCTTTTTAATAACAAATAATTTATCTGATTTACTTTTTTTCCCCTAGACTGTCCTCAATTGTTTGCTTTATTTTACTTGAAAAAAACATAGGTGGTATTCTTCTTATCTTCATTATCTTGTGTACTTTGTTTTGCCTGTTCTAACTGTGGCGAACATTCCAGATATTTAGTGCAATATCCTTGGGTCATAGAAATGTTATCTTGAGCAACAGGACTTCGAAGTGCCTAAAGTGACAGGAGCCCTGGTGGTGCAGTGGTTAAGAGCTTGGCTGCTAACCAAAAGGTCAGCAGTTTGAATCCACCAGCTACTCCTTAGAAACCCTATGGGGCAGTTCAGCTCTTTCCTATAGGGTCACTATGAGTTGGAATCGACTCAAATGCAGTGGGTATAAAGTGACAAATTTTCTTATGGTGTCTGGGTAAAGTAAGTACTAGAAGTAGAGGGACTGAAAGCAAAGATACAGAAGATATAGGAAAAATAGATAAATATGTGTATAGAACGTATTAGAAGCTAAAAGGATTTATATGATAGGAAAATAAAATCATGGAAAGCAATGATTATTAGAGCCATTAATGGTGGTGTTGCAACACCAAAATTAAAATTTAGACACAGTAATATGTAAATTGTGTCTCTGGAAAACCGCTTGTGATACTTCTATGCATAACAAAAAATACAGGGTTGGACCAATAACCTATCTAACTATCTTTGACTGAAAATTGGCATGTTGATTCAAAAAATCATTTCTAAAAAGCCTGTGGCTTCCTTGCACGATGTCATCTTTAGGATATCGCTACCTTTTGTGTTCAGGTAAAATATCTCTGAAAGACTAGCTGGAGATAACGCGATGGTAGTTGCCTCTAGTTTAGGGCCTGGGGACCTGGGGTTGGAGGAAGACTTAGTTTGCACAAATACCCTTTTGCACATTTGACACTTTTGTGTTTTTTTGGCACATACATTACTTTACAAAATTTAAACTTCATTTACTTTAAGTATCAGAAAAGGGAAAAAATTTCTATACATTCTGGAATTATGAATTGCATGTATTTATTACCCACCAAAAAAGGAGCACATAAGTAGATGCATTAAACACTTAGGTTTAGTTCATTTTTAATGAGACTTTTTCTGCTAGTAATTTCTGCACTTTGCGTACCAACATTCTAATTGCACATATATTAGTGCACAAAGTTAAAACCAGGCTTTGAACCAGTTCATTCTGGTTGGGACCCCTACTGAGAATTTGCATTTCTACCCCAGATATACTGAATCAATCTACAGTTTAAAAAGACTCCCAGGTGATTCTTATGTATAATAAATTTTGAGACCGACTGCTCTACTAGTGGGGAAACCCTGGTGGCATAATGGTTAAGTGCTACGGCTGCTAACCAAAGGGCCAGCAGTTCGAATCCACCAGGCGCTCCTTGGAAACTATGGGGCAGTTCTATTCTGTCCTATAGGGCCGTTATGAGTGGGAATCAACTCGATGGCAGTGGTTTTGGTTTTGGCTCCACTGGTTCTCAGAACTAGTCCCCAACCAGCAGCATTAGTATCATCTGGGAACTTGTTAGAAATGCAAATTCTCAGCAGAGGGTCATACCACAACCAAATGGTTCAAAGCCCTGGTAAAAACCAAGAAATACCACAATTGGTGAGTTTGAAGCGTTAGAGAATTTCCTACTTGGAAATTAATTTAGGCAGTTTGGGCTTAGGAGCACATTTTTTAATGAAAATTTTTAGCAGTTTGAGAGAGATTCTATATAGCATTTTTTTTTTTATAGCCCTCAACATTTTGTTAAAAAGCTTTCGTAATTTTTGCAGGATCCCACTTGAGTTCTTTAGGGTGGAATAATTTTTCATTTTTTATGATTCAGATGTTTAAAGTTTCATATTTAGATTGATGTTATATATTAATGTCATCTATAACTTTTCCCTACAACCTTAGAAGGGATTTATGAAATGTGACTACCCAAGAAGGGGTCCTTGCCTGAAGCCTCTTACTGAGTCTCTATCAGAATGAAATTTCGCAGAAATACCTAATGAAGAGCAATCTGAGCATAGCAATTGAGAAAGGAAGAAGACTGAGAGAAGAGCCAGATCTCATAAAACAACAGAGGATGGGGCATAGGAAGCTATTCATTACTTCTGTTGCATGGCTCAAAGAAATGGATTCTATCCCACAGGCATTTTTTTTTTTTTTTTTCAATTTGGAATAAAAATTAGTTTATCTCCTGATAAATTAGGAATTAAAAACCCAGTGCCGTCGAGTCGATTCCGACTCATAGCGACCCTATAGGACAGAGTAGAACTGCCCCATAGAGTTCCCAAGGAGCACCTGGAAGATTTAAACTGCTGTCCCTTTGGTTAGCAGCCATAGCACTTAACCACTACGCCACCAGGGTCTCCAAATTAGAAATTAGTGGATATAAAAAAACAATTCAAAATAGTGACCTGAGTAGTTACAATAATTCGTTATGTAAGAGAACTTATTCAGAATATTATTCTTCAGTGTGTGGTGCACTGCTTTCTTGGGAAGACTGGGAATGACAGCTCAGCAGCAGTGAATAATGCCTGGGGGAGAAGGAAGGAGAAGCAAGAAAGGAGTAATTAACAGGGAAATGAGATCCTATGGAAAGAAGAAGACAGGTTCAGGAAATTTTTAGGAGGTAATCTCAACTGGTAGGAGCCTTGGTGGCACAGTGCTTAAGCACCCGGCTTCTAACTGTAAGGTCAGTGGTTTGAACACCAGCCACTGTGCAGGGGAAAGATGGCAATCTGTTTTCGTAAAGATTTACAGGCTTGAAAACTGGAACAGTTCTACTCAGTCCTATAAGGTCAGAATCAACGGCAATGGGTCGTCGTCGTGGTAGAATATCAACTGGGCTTGGTGACTGATTGTATTTAGGGGGTATCTTAGTCATCTAGTGCTGCTATAACAGAAATACCACAAGTGGATAGCTTCAACAAAGAGAAATTTATGTTTTCACAGTCTAGAAGGCTAGAGGTCCAAATTCAGGGTGTCAGCTCCAAGGGAAGGCTTTCTCTGTCGGCTCTAGAGGAAGGTCTTTCTTGTCTTCTGCTAGACTAGGAGCTTCTGTGTGCAGGAACCCCAGCTCTAAAGGACGTGCTCTGCTCCTGGTACTTCTTTCTCAGTGGTATAAGGTTCCCATGTCTCTCCGCTTGCTGCTCTCTTTTTATCTCAAACGAGATTGGCTTAAGACACTGATCTTGTAGACCTCATCAATATAACTGCTGCTAATCCATCCTATTACATCATAGTGATGGGATTTACAACACATAGGGAAATCACATCAGATGACAAAATGGTAGACAATCATACAAGGGAATCATGACCTAGCCAAGTTGACAGATATTTTTAAGGATACAATTCAATCCATGCTGGGGTGAAGGAGAAGAGATGTAATTTGGGGCTAATAGATCTTAGCCATGATATAATCTGCTATTGAGTCCTGTGAGTCCTTTTGGCAAATCACCAAAGGAAACAGCCATATACAGAAGTGCTGAAGAAATTTAAACCACTATTTGTCCATCTGAGTCTTGATAGGATTCATTGAAAAAGAATAATCAATATGTGTAAGTATCTGCTGTGTGTGGATTTAAACTAAATCAAAATTTGGTCCATGTCCAGAGGGTATTTATAGTCTCTATAGGGATATATAGGGATATAGAACACATAATGGGATAACACTTATGGCCATAAGTATAAACAAAGCAAGTTAGCAATAAATGAAGAAGGGAGGTAGAATTAAAGATTAAAATTTGTAGGGGTCAGCCAAGGTTTGTGGAAGATGTTGTGTATTCAAGAGGAAATATGGGACTTAAGGTGCCCAAGCCAGGGTATTTTCAATTGCCTCATATGCATGCAAAAACTGGACAATGAAGAAGGAAAACCAAAGAAGAATTGATGCCTTAGAATTATGGTGTTGGCGAAGAATATTGAATATACCATGATCTCCCAGAAGAACAAACAAACCTGTCTTGGAAGAAGTACAGCCATAATGCTCCTTAGAAGCAAGAATGGCAAGCCTTCATCTCAAGTGCTTTGGACGTGTTATCAGGAGAAATCAGTCCCTGGAGGAGGACATCATGCTTGGTAAAGTAGAAGGTCAGTGAAAAAGAGGAAGACCTTCAAGGAGATAGATTGACACAGTGGCTGCAACAATGGGCTCAAGCATGACAACAATTGTCGGGATGGCTCAGCACCATGCAGTGTTTCATTCCATTGTACATAGGGTCACTATGAGTTGGAACTGACTTGATGGCACCCAACAACAACAACGTGGGACCACATAGGGTCACTCTGAGTAGGAATCGACAGCACTGGGTTCAGTTTTTTTTTTTTTTTTTTGAGGGTGGAGGTATGGGACAATATTATCAAATAATAGCTTTCATTTTCCCCCATATGTACTTCAGCAGTATGTAAAAATTAAAATAAACTTTTTTTTTCTGAATTTGATCTAGTGTGTTCTGAGTCCAACTCAATTTTGACCAAATTTATATGGAATCAAAATTGCTCTAAACTAAAATATAAATATTTTATAAAACAATTACTTTATAACTTTCAGCTGAAGGTTAATATTCTTATGTATTATCATTCTAAAGGCTCCTCATCAATTCCTGTTATAATTTGTAAATCTGTTTCTTCAGTTGTTTAGTTAAACTGCTTGTATCCGAAGATTAAGAATGAACTTTGATGGTTCTACTTCTGGCAGTGGTCAAGTAGCTGCTATTACATCAGCCCTCTCACATATAACAACTGTAAGTGCTGGACAGAACATAAGAAAAAACTTAAAGACACTGGCGTAAACAAAACATTTTTGTAGGGAAGTCAACACTTGGAAGAAGAAAATGGCATTTCTCAAGTTTCCTGTTTTTATAGCTTTTAGCCTGAGGCCAGGTCTCAGTCACCACCATGTGGGGTGACTAAACCTGCATAGAGTTTACAGGGTTGCAGAACCAGAGAATGGAGTTTAGAGCAGCCATAGCAAAAGAAAGAGAAAAATACCAGAAAGGAGAAAGTCATGGAGGGAACCTTAAGGTCTATGTAGAAACTGCCTAAATTTCTGGCTAACCCCTAAACTACACATGTGCAGGGCAAACTCCACACAGCCCAGATAAGACTAAGAGTTGAACAGAGTTAGAGTTCAGCAAACATAACTGCCTGCTAAAATTAAAAATGAATACTCTTCAGAGAAACAACAGAATTGAGCATCTCTAAAGTACATCATTATGTCCAGGATACAATCTAAAATTACTAGGCATATAGAGAAATAAAAAAAAATGTGACCTAAAAGTCAATCAATGGATACAAGCCCCAAGATGAACCAGACATTGGAATTAGAGACAAGGATTTTAAAGCAGCTAAAAAAATTTTTTTTTTTTTATCATAAACACACTTAAGGACTTAAAGGAAAATACAATGAATGAAAACAGAAAATCTCAGAAGTGGAAAAGCTTGAACCAAAAAACAATTCTAGAGCTGAAAAGTAGAAATATCACTGGATAGCCTTAAGAGCAGAGTGGAAATAACAGAAGAAAGTGCCTGTGAACTTGAAGGTTGTAATGGATTGAATTGTGTCCCCCCAAAATATGTGTCAACTTGGTTAAGCCATGTGTGGTTGCCCTCCATTTTGTGATTTTCCTGGGTGTTATAATCTCTGCCTGTGGTTAAAAGGATTACAGTGGGATGTAACACCCTTGCTCAGGCCACATCCCTGATCCCTGGGGTGTGGCCTCCACCATCATTTATCTCTCAAGAGATGAAAGGGAAGGAAGCAGAGAGTTAGGGACCTCATACCACCAAGAAAGCAGCACCAGGAACAGAGTGCGTCCTTTGGACCTGGGGTCCCTGTGCCTGAGAAACTCCTTGACCATGGGAACATTGAGGACAAGGACCTTCCTCCAGAGCTAACAGACAGAGAAAGCCTTCCCCTGGAGCTGATGCCCTGAATTTGGACTTGTAGCCTACTAGACTATGAGAAAATAAATTTCTCTTTGTTAAAGTCATCCACTTGTATTTCTGTTATGGCAGCACTAGGTGACTAAGACAAAGGTCAATTAATAGAAATTATTCAATCTAAAGATCAGAGAGGAAAAATAAAATAATAAACAGAGCCTTGTAGGACAATACCAAAAGACTTAACATATATCCCATTGCTGTCGAGTCAATCCCGACTCATAGTGACCCTATAGGACAGGGTGGAACTGCCCCCAAAGGGTTTCCGAGGAGCAACTGGTGGATTTGAACTCCTGACCTTTTTGGTTAGCAGCCAAACACTTAACCACTGTACCACCAGGGTGTGTTTGTGTGTGTGTATACATTTTAGAAGCTTAGTGAAGCCCAAGCAGGATAAATTCAATGAAAATCACATCAAGGTACAGCAAATCAAACTGCTGAAAAAGAGAAAATCTTGAAAGCAGCCAGAGGAAAATGGCATCATATGTGAGGGGCGAAGATTTAAAATACCACAGACTTATCAGAATCAAATAACATGACATCTTTACAGTGCTGAAAGAAAAAAAAAATTGTCAACCAAGAATTCTCTACATGGAAATATGCTTCAAGATGAAATGAAAATATCCTTCAAAAACAAAGGCAGAATAAAGACATTTTCACTTTTTTATAAAACTAAGAATATTTGTCAGCAGCTGAAGCTGTACTACAAGAAATGCTAAAGGAATTTCTTTAGGCAGAAGGGAAATTGTACCAGAGGAAACCTGATGTTCAGGAAGGAGTGAAGAACTCCAGAAGGGAAAATATGTGGGAAATATAAAAGACTTTTCTCCCTTCATAATTTCTTTAAAATAAATGACTATTTAAAGCAAAAACTATGATGAGATTTATAACATGTAGGTGTAATACATATGACAGCTATAACAAAGGAACAGACAGGGTGCAGAGTTTTTGGATTTTATGTGAAGTGGTACAACACTAATTTTAAAAACACTGAAAAGTTAAGGATATATATTGTAATCCCTAGGGAAAACAAAAAAGTGCTAAAAGGTTTTACTAAAATTAATAAAATAGAATTCTAAAAAGTATTTAATTCCAAAGAATTAAAGAAGGCAAGAAAGGAGGAACAAGGGTTCTGGGGAGTTTAGAGACAGACAGGATCAGAGAAAAAGTAAAATCACAGACCTAAATCCAGCCATATCAATAATTACATTAAATGTAAATGGACTAACCACTCCAATTAAAAGGCAAGGATTGTCAGAATGAATGAAAAGGAAGACTCAATCATATGCTGTCTGCCAGTGATGCAATTTAAATATAAAAACGTGGGATGAAGGAAAATGAATAGAAAAAGATAAAAGGCATAAGCACAAGAAGGCTGGAGTGGCTGCATATGTAAAGTAGACTTGCAGGAAAAAAAATCAGAGATAACAAGTATTTCATAATGACAAAAGGAAGACAATTATAATTGTCTTCCTTTTGTCATTATACATGAAGCAGAAATTGTCAAAGAGAGAAATAGATAATTCCACAATCATAGTTGGTAATTAACATCTTTTTCTCAGGAATTGATAGAACATTAGGGGAAAAAAATCAGTAAAAACATACCACGTCTAAACAATACCATCAACCATTTTGACCTAACCTAACTAACTGAAACCAACAACTGCAGAAGAATAAACTATGAAATTTTTTATGGTGCTTTTTGGAGATGAATGCCCTTCCCTTTGACCATTTTACCATAGTTTTATTTACAAAGTAAATTTCTATTCTTCTCTTTGACTGTCTAAAATAACTCAAAATACATTTTTAAATTTTCCAAATTTGTGTACTTTGTACTGTGATAAATAACACTTATCCTAAAACTATGAACATTTGCCTGCTGAGGGAAGTAATGAGTTGATTCTAAAGAGCAAGTAGGGGCTGCTCGAAACCAACTGTCATGCCTTACTGTCTTTAAATTCTCCAGAAACCTCTATTATCCATGTTCTATGTATTTCCTTGCTTGAAAGTAACAGACCCAGAAATAGACTTTTTCCTTTATATTGTATATTTCCTTTTTAAAGTTACATTTAAATTCAATTTTTATAAATTAAAAACTATTAGGGGAGCTGCTCTTTTACACCAAAAGAATAGTTTTAATAAATCCTTAGTTGTTTTTTATAATAATACTTTACATTTCACAAAGTTTCCACATTTGTTCTTCAACATTATGAGGTAGAGCATTTCACTGATGAAGGAGTAGGCTTAAAGAGGTTAAGTATCTAGGCTAGATTCTAGACTGAAGTCGAATAGCTACTGAGTAGTGGAGTCAGGTTTTTTGCTTTCTAATAAAAGTCTTTCCATTATTCTGATATAAATTAAAAGAATTTTTTAATACAAATATTTTGTGTAAATTTAGACTTTTATAGTATTATTAAAATGACACCTATTTGCTTTTTTATAACTATTACATTTAGCATTTTTATAACTGATGAGAAATGTCTGGTATTATCTGTTCCTCAGTAGTAGTAGTTGCTTTCAACTTTTCCAGTACAAACCACTGCATTGAATACTTACACGTGCATTTCCTTGTTCACCTGTTGCTGCTGGGTCGATTCCGACTAAGTAGAACTGCCCCATAGGGTTTCAAAGGAGACGCTGGTGGGTTCAAACTACCAACCTTTTGGTAAACAGCCAACCTCTTAACCACTGTGCTACCAGGGCTCCATTTCCTTGTGTACCTGTGTGACGTTTTCTCTCAAGTATATCCAGGAATTTCATTGCTAGATCATAGCACATGTACTTTTTCTTTTTTAGTTTTATTGTGTTTTAAGTGAAAGTTCATAAATCAAGTCAGTCTCTCATACAAAAACCTATATACACCCTCTATACCCTCCTAACTGCTCTTGCCCTCATGAGACAGTACACCCCCTCCCTCCACTCTCTATTTTTGTGTCCATTCAGCCACCTTCTGACCCCCTCCGCTCTCACATCTCCCCTCCAGACAGGAGATGCCAACATAGTCTCATGGGTACGCTTGATCCAAGAAGCCCAGTCCTCACCAGCATCATTTTCCATCCCATAGTCCAGTCCAATCCCTGTCTGAAGAGTTGGCTTTGGGAATGGTTCCTGTCTTGGGCTAACAGAATGTCTGGGGACCATGACCCCTGGGGTCCTCCTAGTCTCAGACCATTAAGTCTGGTCTTTTTACCAGAATTTGCAGTCTGCATTTTTTTTTATTCCACTGTTCTGCTTCCTCAAGGGTTCTCTGTTGTGTTCCCTGTCAGGGCAGTCATTGGTTATAGCCGGGTACCATCTAGTTCTTCTGGTCTCAGGCTGATGTCCTCACTGGTTTATGTGGTCCTTTCCGTCTGTTGTTCTTCATTCTCCTTTGCTCCAGGTGGGTTGAGACCCATTGATGCATCTTAGATGGCCACTTGCTAGCGTTTAAGACCCCAGAAGCCACTCTCCAAAGTGGAATGCAGAATGTTTTGTTAACAGATTTTATTATGCCAATTGACTTAGATGTCCCCTGAAACCGTGGTCCCCAGACACCTGCCCCTCATAGCACATGTACTTTATCAATTTTATTAAATACTGCAAAATTGATCTCCAAAATTAATTTTTGCCACCAATTAACACTCCTTCTCCACCATCACTTTGTACTATCCAGCTTCCTAATTTTGGCCAGTATGCTGGGTTAAAAAAAAGTCGTTGTTTTAATTTGGATATGATTCCTATGAGGTTAGGAATCTCTGTAAACTTTCTATTCATATCCTTTCACCATTTTCCTTTAGGGTGTTCTCTTTTGCTGATTTGCAGAAGTTCTTTGTAGCATTTTTCCCTTTATTGGTTTTATATATTGTAATTATATCTTCCCAGTCTGTCATTTGGAAACCCTGGTGGCATAGTGGTGAAGTGCTATAGCTGCTAGCCAAAAAGTCGGCAGTTAGAATCCACCAGACGCTCCATGGAAACTCTGTGGGGCAGTTCTGTTATGTCCTATGGGATCACTATGAGTTAGAATCAATTCGATAGCAATGACTCAATGACAGTCTGTCATTTATATGTTAATGTTGCCTATTATAGCCTTCTTTGAACAAAACTACTTAATTCTGGAGTACTCAAACCCATTTGTGAGTTGGGGGTTTTGTTTAAGAAATCTTGCTCACATTGAAATTTTAAAGATATTTTCTTCTTTTTTATAGTTTTTTTTTTTTTTTTCTCACATGTTTAATCCAACTAGGGTTTATTTTTATATATGGTATATGGTAGGGATGTAATTTTTTTTTTCCCATGAAGTAAACGCTTTTTCCCCAACATTCACTAAATAATACTTCATTTCCCCTATGATGTGTTACGCCACCTCTCTGTGGCCCAATCATCATGTACATTTCATCATGTACCATTCCAGGCTCTGCGTCTTGACTCTCTCTTCTGTTTTCTTGGTCTTTTTATCAGTCTTCTGCACAAACAACAAATTGCTATCAAGTGGATTCTGATTTATAGAGTCCCTGGATGTGCAAATGGATAATGTGCTCATACACTAACCAAAAGGTTGGAGGTTCAAGTCCACCCAGAAGCAACTTGGAAGAAAGGCCTGATGATCTGCTTTCAAAAAGCCAGCCACCAAAAACCATATGGGGTGGATTTCCACTCTGAAACACAAGAGGTTATGTCTTAGTCATCTAGTGCCGCTGTAACAGAAATGCCCGAAGTGGAGGGCTTTAACAAAGAGAAACGTATTCTCTCACAGTTTAGGAGGCTAGAAGTCTGAGTTCAGGGCACCAGCTCCAGGGGAAGGCTTCCTCTGTCAGCTCTGGGGGGAAGGTCCTTGTCATCAGCCTTCCCCTGGCCTAGGAGCTTCTCAGCTTAAGGACCCTGGGTCCAAAGGATGGATTCCACTCCTAGCTCTTCTTGCTTGGTGGTAATGCTTGGTGCCCTATTCCCTCTTTTATGTCACAGAAGAGATTGACTCAAGATACAATTGTGTAGACTGTCTCCTGCCTCATTAACATCATAGAGGTTAGGATTTACAACACAGGAAAATTACATGAGGTCACAAAATGGAGGACAACCAAACAATACTGGGAATCATGACCTAACCAAGTTAATATACATTTTTGGGGGACACAATTCAATCCATAACAGGTTGCCATACATAAAACAAACTGTTCTGGATTTTGTTGGCTTGATATTATACCTTAATATTTGATAAGTGAATTCTTCCTGTTTTTTCCTCTTTTTCAAATTAGCTAATTTTTATAAGTTATCTCTTAGTGTACATCTTAGCATTCATTTGTCAAATTCCTACCAAAAAAAAAAAAAATCCTGGTAGGACTTTTATTGGAATTAAGTTTATATATGGAGAGGGGGTGGCAATGAGCACTCCCCAGTGTAGAACAAGATATAAATATCCATTTATGCAGGGTTTCTTATCTTCTCTTCAGCATATTTCTATATTTTTGCTTTAATTTGTATGTTCTTAAAGATAATACATGTATATAGTAAATTCAGATAGTAAAAAAGAATAGGGTGACAGTATCCTCCCATCTCTGCCTCCCAACTCCCCTTTCCAGAACAAGCCAGTTTCTTATCAGTCTTCCCAGAAATTGTCTATGTATATACAAGCATATTTTTAATAATAATAATATAATAATTAAAAACAAAACCAGTTGCCGTTGAGTCAATTCTGACTTACCGGGACCCCATGTGTAATAGAATGTTTCAATGGGACTCCTGTCACGATTCCAAACAGACCTCCATGCGAAAATTTCAGTGTAGATACCTGACTCTTGATCCCCCCGCCCACACTAAGGATATACAAAGGTTAGGAGAGAAGATATACTTTGGAAATGGCTGTGCTGTGGAATCCTCCAAAGAAGGGGTGGGAAGTACTTCAGGTTAAGAAAGAGAGGTTTCCATGGAACCTCTCAGAGAGCCTGGTATATTCACCTGTAACTCGGAAGACAGTGCATTAACTAACTCTCATCTAGAAAATCCAAAACATAGGGATGACCAGCTCATCAGAAGGCAGGAATGAGGAAGGGTTGTTGATGCTTTGGGATCAGCCTGCCATCCCTGAGTTTGGCCTAAAGTTGCGTGGGTATTTACTGTTTTTTTAGAGGAGAGCCACAGAGGCTGGAGCCATTTTAAATCCTAACAGGAGCGCTGTTACTCCGAAATAAAAAGACACTATGGAGTGGACCGTAGGAAATTCCAGTAGCAGGGGAAATGCCAGGAGGAAAATACATTATCTGAGTCATGGGAAGTGCAGTCATACATTCCTACTGGGGGCCTCTGAAGGACAGAAGCACCTAGCACAGAAAGATTAAATGTTGGCAGATATTTACCTTCAGGGTTTGAATTCTTGAAGTAATCACACACATTGAAAATTTCTTTTAAAATATTTGGTTTCAAATTTTTCTTATTAATGAAATGATTTCAAGAAAATTATTTGACAAAGTTACATATAAATATCTGATAACACCATAAACAAATTTAGATAAAAAATAATTTCCAAATAAAACATGAAGAAATTCTAACCAATTTTGAAAGTACTTTTAGGGACACATCTGAAATTCTTATGGACAAAATGATGTGATTTGCTTCACAATAATAGAGGATACAGGGAAGTGCATGACGGTATAGAGGAAATAAAATTTGTGATAAGCTGGTGGTTGTTAAACTGAATGATGATTATAGGAGAGTTAATAAAATTATTTTGCCTACTTTGTATAAGTTTAAGAAAAAAAAAAGTCGCCCACTCTGATGCTTTGTAGTGTCTGTCTTATTATAAAATATCTGGTGTTTCTTGCTGACTACCCTGTTTGTTTTGCTAGTGGTGGTATTAGATATAAAGTTAAGTGTATACTAACTGGACGTCGATTGTAATTGCAAAGCTCCTTTCAGCCAAATGGCATTTAAGAGACCCACGGAATGTTCACTATTGATAAGATTTTTTTTTAATACCAGGAAATATCTGCAATGACATTATAGGGAAAAGTCTAACATGATGTCTATAATTTTGAAAAAGAGTGGCAACAGTGACAGTTTCTTTGTTCTTCTTAGGAAATGATCAGAGCCTCACCTGAACCATGATCCATTCAGAAGTGGGGCTGATAACAGGAATAGGGGCTGGAAGTGACCAAGAAGTGCAATATAATTGTTTGTTAAAAGGCTGACAGGTATTTAGAATAAATAATGTTAATGAACTAAATTACAGGCAAAATTGGAATTAGGCAGCTTTGCTTTTGATATCTTCTCTCACTTCTCCAACCTCCAACAGATGTAAACTCCGTTAAGTCCTTGGCACATGGAAGGTGCCCAATCCAGATTTATTAAACAAGATTTTTATCTGCTGCTTTCCTTCTTTTTAAGTTTAACCTGTTGCCATCGAGTCCATTCTGACTCAGCAACCCTATAGGACACAGTAGAACTGCCCTATGGTTTCCAAGGAGCAACTTGTAGATTCGAACTGCTGACCTTTTGATTAGCAGCCGAACCCTTAACCACTGCGCCACCTGGGTCCTTTTGAAGTTTATTCCCTAAGAAATCATTGCCCTAATGCTGCCTTCTGGTGGTCCAAGGACCCCCTTCATTGAACATTCCACCTAAACCTAAACCTTGCAGGCAGCATTGTAGGCTAGGAACCTAGATTCTGTTTGTGTGGTTTACCTTCCCTGCAAAGGATATTAAGGATGTTGAAAGACATCAGCAGTATAGGCAGAAAAAAAAAGTTTTTTCTTTCTTTTAGATTTTATACTGTACTTTTTTAACCTTATCCAAGGTGGCCAAATTCCTGTTATGTAAGAGGGTTAAGAGGGTTAATGAGGAATGGTACGGTATATTATAACATGGATATGTACAAGAAAAGATAAAGATGACTTTTTAGCCAAACTTTCTTTTTCAGGTAGTTAAAGTCAACTTTCCTTTCTTGGACTATATCTTTACTTCTCACAAATTTATAAAACTTATAAGGTAAACATAATAAAGTAAGTAACTTAAGCTAAAATCTAGCTCAGTAGGTTGAGTTTAAATTAAGGTTGTAAGTTGATTTTAATTAATGTTATTTACAGCATGAAAATTTATTGACTGTTGAATAGTAAAGCTATTTGTTATAGACGTGTTGGTTTCTTGATTTCTATTATAGGCCTATGTATGTGTAAAAATATTATATTTGAAACTAAAAGTAAAGAATAAAATTTGCCTCTGTAATAGGAAACTTGTGTTTGTTTTTGGCTACACGAATACCCAGTCCCAGGTTGCATCTGAAATAAGATTTAATTTTTGATTGAAAGGAGAGTTTCTGTCCTTGTTCTTAATGACTGTTAAACAAGAAAAAGCTGCTCATGTATGTCAGAAATTGAATGTTGGCAGCAAAATGTTCGTTGCTTGCTTATGAGTGACAGGATAGTTTTCACAGAAACCGAGAATTTGTCTAGGAACAGATCACTAAATCTCACCTTGAGAATACTGTCAGACTGCAGTTTACCAGTGCTTCCTCTTCTCATAATCAGGCTCTGGAGCTGAGCAGATGGTTCAGAGAGCGTGTCCTTCATGTAGTCATTCAGCGATGTTGAAAGGGAGGGAAAATGCTGTTGCATTTTGTTCACAGTTCGTCCAGGTGGTTTTCTACAAAGTTTTTGCTGATACCTTTCCTCACTCTTAGGCCCAAACAGCAGTGGAAGAAGCATTTCAAGATTTTCTTTTTCAACATAATTTTTTTTTTAATTCAGTTTCCTTTCAACTCCAAGAACCTTGTTACTTGAAGTCAAAACATTTTCCAGGGCCTTTCAGACACTTATTCAACTAGTTCATGTGATAAAAACTTCAGCTAAATCGGCTAGATTCTGCTGACATTCTTTATCTTCAGAGCACTCTGAAAAATCTCAGTATTTTCTTGAAAGTTCTCCTGCAAATCACTGTTCAGCGCAAACATCGTGCTTGAGAACTCTTCCTCTGTTAAGCCACCAGGTTGCTCTGTGTATCAGGAGATTTATGTACATTTGTCAGGTTTTCATAGTTATAAAAATTCTCAGGTGAACTGGGCTTTGTTTAACGCAGCTAACCCTTTTTTTTTTTTTGTAGAATCATTCAGAACTTTCAATATTTCATCTCCAAGAGTTTTTTACTTAAGCACCTCTCTGTGAAGAAACCAGTGTGTTGTGACATTGTCGAGAATTTCTTTGTTTACAAGAGAGGTGAAACCGTCTTATGAAGCCGTACATTCATGGCACACCATCAGTACAGATTATGAATACCAAAAAAAAAAAAAAAAACTCATTGCCACAGAGTCTATTCCGACTCATAATGACCCTGTAGGACAGAACAGAATTGCCCCATAGGGTTTCCAAGGAGCCACTGGTGGATTTCAACTGCTGACCTTTTAATTAGCAGCCACACTACCACCAGGGCTCTGATTATGAACACAGTTCCTCTAATATAGAACTTTTGTTTCCAGATAGGAAGATTAAAATCTTAAATATATCTTGACCTTTGCTTGTTTGCGTGGATCTTTGCAGCAGGAGTTTTCTTGAGAATCCCCATTGTTTATAAATCTTACAGACGCTACAGTGTGATATTTATTGGTGAAATCTCTTGACTCATCAATCTGGATAGAGAAGCTGTTATTTTTCAGTTCATTACACAAAACTCATCAGTTATCATGTGACGGACCATCATTGCGTCAACTTACACTGTTTGAAAGTGGAACATTTTCAGCTTCTCCTGTTGCCTCTTATCCTAGCATTTACTCACTAAATTGTACATGTTGGCCTTATCAGGTTCTCACCAACTCTGCAACTTTCCTTTTCTGAGCAGTAAATTCCACTGCTGAATAAATTGCATCTTAAGCCTTTCCACTGAACGTGACTTTTTTTTCCTTAAAAGCTTTACTCCTTTTGTTTTGAGTTTCCAACAGCTGTTAAAAAGAATCACCACCTTTAATTTGTAGTTCTTTTCACTTTTTTTGAAGCCACTGCTGCATCTTTCAGTTGTTTGACAGAAGACTTACAATGGAATAGGCCAACACAGATTACCAGCCCACCTAAAACCCATTGATAAGTAACTTTCATTGTTACCTTTAAAATATTCTTCATTTAGTGCATTGAAATGACTCAGAAGGTTGTAATTAGCCTTAATTAGAAATGTTGGTTATAGGTGTAGGCCCAGGATATTCCTTTTCTGTCACATATCTTTTCTTTAAAAATTACCCCATTTGGATGATCATGCTTTTTTGTAAAACCAAACGTTCGTAAATGTATAAACTGAACCAAATCAGTTGCCTATAATCAATTCCGACTCATGGAGACTTCATGTCTATTATTAATAAGTAAATAAGAAAATCACAATCACAGAAAGAAAAAGGGAAACCAAAAATGTAATAACGCAATTCACTTCTATACCACACAATCCACATCCTGCAACGTTTACAACAGCAAAGCAGCAGGGGTGAGCAGCTGAGTGAGGATGCATTAAAATTCCTTCTGTAGAATGAAAATTCCTCCAATTTTCCAACTGGTAGAGTTTACCAGCTCTGTTGAATCAGTGGGTGGCTTTTAAGGAGAGATTGGAGGAGGGGAGGTAATTCCAAGTGGCAAGGCTAACATCATCAATCGACTACCTTCCACTCTTCTCATCATTCCACCACCACCCACACACGATAGCACTTACCGATGATCAAATTATCAATGACCTCCCTTATTTAGCGTCAAAAACTGAGGAGGAGCACTGTCCTACTGTGCCTTGCCATACAGGGTTGGTTGAAGACCTCTAACGAAAAATGCTGACAGGCTGCTCAGTCACTTGTCCTTCATTTTGAGTGCTAGCATTGCCCAGCATGCAAAGTGCAAAATGTACTTTTGCTTTTTTCAAATCAATGTCTTGTGGAACACCTAGTGACACTGCTGAACTCTAAGGTTCCCCAGAACCCCAGTTAAGAAAACATTCAAAGATAGTGGGATTGAGTGGGAACTACTTTATTGATGTGGTCAAGGAAGGCCCCCTAGACCTTTTGAATTGAGACCTGAAGGATATGATCTCTCAGGTCTTGGATCAGTCAAAAAATCCCCCAAACCAAAACCACTGCCATGGAGTTGATTCCGACGCGTAGCAACCGTATAGGACAGGGTAGATCTGCCCCATAAGGTTTCTGAGGAGCGGCTGGTGGATTTGAACTGACTTTTTGGTTAGCTCCTGAGCTCTTAACCACTGCATCATCAAGGCTGCAGATATATACAAGACTTTGTTATTCTTTGGATAGCGTTAGCTTTCTATCCGAAGATAGAGGAAAGCTCTCCCCATCCCCAATTTAGGGGAGGACCCAAGAAATTACAGTTTTTTTCAGGTGCTTTTTTTTTTTTTTTATAATTTTTATTGAGCTTTAAGTGAAAGTTTACAAATCAAGTCAGTCTGTCACATATAAGCTTATATACACCTTACTCCATACTCCCACTTACTCTCCCCCTAATGAGTCAGCCCTTCCAGTCCCTCCTTTCGTGACAATTTTGCCAGTTTCTAACCCTCTCTACCCTCCTATCTCCCCTCCAGACAGGAGATGCCAACACAATCTCAAGTGTCCACCTGATACAAGTAGCTCACTCTTCATCAGCTTCTCTCTCCTACCCATTGTCCCGTCCCTTCCATGTCTGATGAGTTGTCTTCGGGAATGGTTCCTGTCCTGGGCCAACAGAAGATTTGGGGACCATGACCGCCGGGATTCCTCCAGTCTCAGTCAGACCATTAAGTCTGGTCTTTTTATGAGAATTTGGGGTCTGCATCCCACTGATCTCCTGCTCCCTCAGGGGTTCTCTGTTGTGCTCCCTGTCAGGGCAGTCATTGGTTGTGGCCAGGCACCATCTAGTTCTTCTGGTCTCAGGATGATGTAAGTCTCTGGTTCATGTGGCCCTTTCTGTCTCTTGGGCTCATAGTTATCGTGTGACCTTGGTGTTCTTCATTCTCCTTTGATCCAGGTGGGTTGAGACCAATTGATGTCAGGTGCTTTTTTGTATATGGGAATGGTGGTGTTGCATTACATAATTGCACTGTAGTACGGCAAACGTAGCAGTCAAGCCAGAGGCTATGGTCAACCTGGATATGGATACTCTGGAGCCCTGGTGACAAATCAAAAGGTGGGCACTTTGTCCTATAGAGTCCTATAGAATCTCTTTGAGTCAGAATCTACTGAACAGCAACGAGTAATGGTTATAGAATTGCTAATACCCTGAGAGAACTGCCTACGAGCAGTATAGGAGAAAAATGAGGGCAGAGTTCATATTTTGTCATCCTGGTAAGAACCATCAGAGATGGTTCTGAGAACATAGCCATTTATAGGAGAAAATCATGAAGAAAGATGTAACTATAGCTCTATACTAGTGTAGTTAGTATACATGCATGGATATATTGATGTGTGGTATTAATGAAGATGTTTATATTCAGGGCGAACAATTGCTAACACCATTCCAAGCTGTATTAATACACGATATATATATGTGGATTCTTGTATTGACTTTGTTTAATTTTCCTGTCTTCAGTTGGGAAGTAAGTCACCAGGCAAGGTTTAATAAATACCTATCCCTTTAATGAGAGCCATCCCTGGGCACACTTGTGTTCTTGTGCTGCCCTGTCCTGATAGACACTGTACACATTCATTATCCTCCTCACTGGAAGGCAAGGTTTGGTGATGTGCAAAAGCTGGTCACTCCTAGATACTTAATGCTTAATCAACTTACATATTTTAAATTTGGTCCTTTATATACTCTGCTATTTATTTTTTGCCCACAAAGACAGAAGTGAACTTGCTCGCTTAAAGGTTATGTGCATGTGTAATCTTGATAGATACTGTAAAATTGCCCCCTACAGATATGGTAATAATTTACACTGACTCCCACTGATGTATGAGAGAACCTGCTTCCCACACCTTCAACAATCCAGTGTGTTTTCAGACTTTTAATCATTATCAATCTGATAACACAGAAAATATTTTCATGTAGTTATGATCTGCATTTCCCCTATGAGTGAGGTTATCTTTTCATGTGTTTACAAGCCATTTGTACTTCTTTTTTTCTGTGAACTGTCTGTTCAAATCCTTTTTACATTTTAAAAAATTTGTTGGTCTTTTCTTACTATTTACAGGATCTTTTATGCATTAGAGAAAGTAGCTCATTATCTGTGATATGAGTTGCAATTATTTTTTGCAGTTTGTCTTTTGACTTTGCTTATGGTGGTTTTTGCCTTGCAGAAATTTTTTTCTATGTAGTCAGGTTTATCAATATTTTTTTTAAAATGAATTCTGAGTTCTGTGTCATAGTTAGAAAGGCCTTCTGTATTATAATATCATAAAAGAATTCTCTTATGATAGTATGGCATCTCACTATTCTGTATGTTTCTATAATGTGTGAGTCACTATTATGCTTTCAAAATACATGTATATAAGCACTCCTAATATGAACTTGAAGTAGACATATGTCTACCTTTGTGAGGCTCTCTAATGTTAACTATAAATCATTAAAAACCTGTAAGTCATAAGAAAGTTGTTTAGAAAATTTCTGAACTTAGGCATAGAAATACAGAAGTATGTGAAGAACATGGTAAACAACCTTTAAGTCATATTTAGGAAGAAGAAAATCATAAACATAGGTATAACTGTAGCTTTTGCACATCACTAAATCTTGCCTTCCAATGAGGGGGATAATGAATATGCAAAGTGTCTTTGAGGACAGGAAAGCACAAGAATACAGGTGTGCCCAGGGATGGCTCTGCTCAAAAGGAAAGACATTTGCCCTGACATGCTGTGATAAAAGAAGACATAACATAGTTAATCTTTGTAAACTAGCTTTGAGACATAAGTCTAAACAACCTCCCTAATCTCTAACCTTGAGGAAAGCATACGTCATTCGGCTAATCTCTAACCCTGGAGAAAAGATATAGCATAACAGTCTTTGAGGTCAACTGTCCCTTGTTGTGTGGAGCCAAGGTGATGAATTAACATATAAACACTATATTTTGGCTCACTCGCTTAGAGAAGGCAGAGGCAAACACCAAGAGCCTGCTGAGACTCTGCCTCCCACTGCCGACCTCAGATTCTGGCTATGAAGCACCTTTGCCAAGTTTGAGACGTGATTAAGCCTTTCTCCTAAGAGCCCTTATTAAAGGTAAAAGCCTGTCAAAAGATTTGGACTCTAACCATTGAATTAACATTATAACTGCAATTGTGAATTCTGATTCTCACTTCTAAATTAATGCCTTGAAGTCTTACTTGCATGCCTTGCTGTGACTACCTTGCAATAAACGAATTTATGCATGTCAAACCTGAGTATCTTGCTATTAATTTCCTAAGATAAAATTCTACATGACAACTTTTTACATTTAAATCTTTAAATTTATCCCGGTGTAAGTTGGGAAGCACGGATGGAACTTAATTTCATTTCCAACTGGCTATGGCATTTATTAATTATCTTTTCCTCTATTGACTTGAGATGCTGCTTTTATGATATACAATATACCCCAGATTTGACGCATTGAACACTGATGACTGAAGACCGGAAGAGTTGTGGGATGACATCAAGGACATCATACATGAAGAAAGCAAAAGATCATTAAAAAAAAACAGGAAAGAAAAGACCAAAATGGATGTCAGAAGGGACTCTGAAATTTGTTCTTGAACATATGTAGAGTAGCTAAAGTGAATGGAAGAAATGAAGTAAAAGAGCTGAACAGAAGATTTCAAAGGGCACCTCAAGAAGACAAAGTACAGTATTATAATGACATCTGCAAAGAGCTGAAGATAGAAAACCAAAAGGGAAGAACATGCTCAGCATTTCTCAAGCTGAAAGAACTGAAGAAAATATTCAAGCCTCAAGTTGCAGTAGTGAAAGATTCTACGGGGAAAATATTAAACAACAAAAGAAGATGGAAGGAATACACAGTCACTGTACCAGAAAGAATTGGTCAATGTTCAACCACTGCAGGAGGTAGCATATAATCAGGAACCGATGGCACTGAAGGAAGAAGTCCAAGCTGCACTGAAGGCAATGGTGAAAAACAAGGCTACAGGAATTGACAGAATACCAATTGAGATGTTTCAACAAACAGATGCAATGCTAGAAGCACTCACTCATTTACGCTAAGAAATTTGGAAGACAGCTACCTGGCCACCTGACTGGAAGAGATCCATATTTGTGCCCAATCTAAAGAAAGGTGAACCAACAGAATGCAAAAATTACCGAACAATATCATCAATATCAAACACAAGTAAAATTTTGCTGAACATAATTCAAAACCAGTCACAGCAGTAAATCAATAGGGAACTGCCAGAAATTCAAGTCAGATTCAGAAGCGGCGTGGAACCAGAGATATCATTGCTGATGTCAGATGGACCTTGGCTGAAAGCAGAAAATACCAGAAGGATGTTTACCTGTGTTTTATTGACTATGCAAAGGTATTTGTGTGGATCATAATAAATTATGGATAACATTGCAAAGAATGGGAATTCCAGAACACTTAATTGTCCTCATGAGGAACCTGTAGTTAGACCAAAAGGAAGTTGAAGAGAACAAAGGGATACTGCAAGGTTTAAAATCAGGAAAGGTGTGCGTCAGGGTTGTATCCGTTCACCGCACTTATTCAATCTGTATGCAGAGCAAATAATCCCAGAAGCTGGACTATATGAAGAAGAATGTGGCATCAGTATTGGAAGAAGACTCATTAACAGCCTTCTGTATGGAGATGACACGACCTTGCTTACTGTGAAGAGGACTTAAAGATCAAATACTCTAGCCTTCAGTATGGATTACACCTTAATATAAAGAAAACAAAAATCCTCAGAACTGGACCAGTAAGCAACTTCATGGTAAACGGAGAAAATATTGAAGTTGACAAGGATATCATTTTACTTGGATCCACAATCAACGCCCATGGAAGCAGCACTCAAGAAATCAAACGAGGTATTGCATTAGGCAAATCTGTTGCAAAAGACCTCTTTAAAGTGCTAAATAGCAAAGATGTCACTTTGAGGACTAAGATGTGCCTGACCCAAGTCATGCAATTTTTAATCATGTCATTTGCATGCAAAAGCTTGTTGTTGTTGTTGTTGTTGTTAGGTGCCCTCAAGTCGGTTCCGACTCATAGCAAACCTATGCACAACAGAATGAAACACTGCCCGGTCCTGCGCCATCCTTACAATCGTTGTTATGCTTGAGCTCATTGTTGCAGCCACTGTGTCTATCCACCTCGTTGAGGGTCTTCCTCTTTTCCGCTGACCCTGTACTCTGCCAGGCATGATGTCCTTCTCCAGGGACTGATCCCTCCTGACAACATGTCCAAAGTATGTAAGACACAGTCTCACCATCCTTGCCTCTAAGGAGCATTCTGGCCGCACTTCCTCCAAGACAGATTTGTTCGTTCTTTTGGCAGTCCATGATATATTCAATATTCTTCGCCAACACCACAATTCAAAAGCATCAACTCTTCTTCAGTCTTCCTTATTCATTGTCCAGCTTTCACATGCATACATGTGATTGAAAATACCATGGCTTGGGCCAGGCGCACCTTAGTCTTCAGGGTGACATCTTTGCTGTTCAACACTTTGAAGAGATCCTTCGCAGCAGATTGGCACAATGCAATGCGTCTTTTGATTTCTTGACTGCTGCTTCCATGGCTGTTGATTGTGGATCCAAGTAAAATGAAATCCTTGACAACTTCAATCTTTTCTCCATTTATCATGATGTTGCTCATTGATCCAGTTGTGAGGATTTTTGTTTTCTTTATGTTGAGGCTGTGGTCTTTGATCTTTATTAGTAAGTGCTTCAGGTCCTCTTCACTTTCAGCAAGCAAGGTTGTATCATCTGCATAACGCAGGTTGTTAATGAGTCTTCCTCCAATCCTGATGCCCCGTTCTTCCTATAGTCCAGCTTCTCGGATTATCTGCTCAGCATACAGCTTAAATAGGTATGGTGAAAGAATACAACCCTGACGCACACCTTTCCTGACTTTAAACCAATCAGTATGCCCTTGTTCTGTCCGAACAACTGCCTCTTGATCTATGTAAAGGTTCATCATGAGCACAATTAAGTGTTCTGGAATTCCCATTCTTCGCAGTGTTATCCATAGTTTGTTATGATCCACACAGTCAAATACCTTTGCATAATCAATAAAACACAGGTAAACATCCTTCTGGTATTCTCTGCTTTCAGCCAGGATCCATCTGACATCAGCAATGATATCCCTGGTTTCATGTCCTCTCCTGAAACCGGCCTGAATTTCTGGCAGTTCCCTGTTGATATACTGCTACAGCCGTTTTTGAATGATCTTCAGCAAAATTTTGCTTGTGTGTGATATTAATGATATTGTTCTATAATATCCACATTCGATTGGCTCACCTTACTTGGGAATAGGCATAAATATGGATCTCTTTCAGTCAGTTGGCCAGGAAGCTGTCTTCCATATTTCTTGGCATAGATGAGTGAACACCTCCAGCACTGAATCTGTTTGTTGAAACATCTCAATTGATATTCCATCAGTTCCCCACGTGTCTGTCAGTTTGTTGTACTGTGGGGGCTTGTGTGTTGCTGTGATGCTGGATGCTATGCCACCGGTATTCACATATCAGCAGGGTCACCCATGGAGGACAGGTTTCAGCTGAGCTTCCAGACTAAGACAGACTAGGGAGAAGGACCCGGCAGTCTACTTCTGAAAAGAATTAGCCAGTGAAAACCTTATGAATAGCAGCGGAACATTGCCTGATATAGTGCTGGAAGATGAGCCCCCCAGGTTGGAAGGCACTCAAAAGATGACTGGGGAAGAGCTGCCTCCTCAAAGTAGAGTTAACCTTAATGACGTGGATGGAGTAAAGCTTTCGGGGCCTTCATTTGCTGATGTGGCACGACTCAAAATGAGAAGAAATAGCTGCAAATATCCATTAATAATCGGAACCTGGAATGTACAAAGTATGAATCTAGGAAAATCGGAAATTGTCAAAAATTAAATGGAACACATAAACATTGATATCCTAGGCATTAGTGAGCTGCAATGGACTTGTATTGGCTATTTTGAATTGGACAATCATATAGTCTACTATGCTGGGAATGACAACTTGAAGAGGAATGGTATTGCATTCATCGTCAAAAAGAAGGTTCAAGTCTATCCTGAAGTACAAACGCCATCAGTGACAGGATAATATCTATACGCCTACAAGGAAGACCAGTTAATACGGCTATTATTCAAATTTACGCGCCAACCCCCAGGGCCAAAGATGAAGAAATAGAAGGTTTTTATGAGCTGCTGCAGTCTGAAATTGATCCAACATGCCATCAAGATGCATTGATAATTACTGGTGATTGGAATGCGAAAGTTGGAAACAAAGAAGAAAGATCAGTAGTTGGAAAATATGGCCGTGGTGACAGAAACAATGCCAGAGATTGAATGATAGAATTTTGCAAGACCAACAACTTCTTCATTGCAAATACCTTCTTTCACCAACATAAATGGCGACTATACTAAAAAAAAAAAAAAATGAGTTTTTTTTTATACACATGGACCTCGCCAGACAGAACACACAGAAATCAAATTGACTACATATGTGGAAAGAGATGATGCAAAAGCTAGACAATGAATATGGAAGACTGAAGAATTGATGCATTTGAATTATGGTATTGGCTTAGAATATTGACTATGCCCAACCTGCTGCCGTCGAGTGGATTACAACTCATAAGCGACCTTATAGGACAGAGTAGAACTGTCCCACAGAGTTTCCAAGGAGCACCTGGTGTATTCAAACTGCAGACCTTTTGGTTAGCAGCCGTAGCTCTCAACCACTATACCCACCAGGGTTTCCCTTGAATATGCCATGGACTGCTAAAAGAATGAACAAGTCTGTCTTGGAAGAAGCACGGCCAGAGTGCCCCCTTGAAGGGAGGACAGCAGACTTGTCTCACGTACTTTGGACATGTTATCAGGAGGGATTAGTCTCTGGAGAAGGACATCATGCTTGATAAAGTAGAGCGTCAGCGAAAAAGAGGAAGACTCTTGAAGAGATGGAATGGCACAGTGGCTCCAACAATGAGCTCAAACATAGCAACAATTGTGAGAATGGCGCAGGAATGGGCAGTGTTTCGTTCTGTTGTATATAGGGTTAGTACGAATGGGAACCAACTTAAGGGTACCTAACAGCAATATACCCCTGAGAATTTGTGTTATTTCTGAACTTTCTGTTCTGCTCAACTTACCTCCTATCTTGTCGTGCTCTAGTACCACACTATTTTAACTTTTGTAGAGATAAAATATGTTTAATAAGGATAATCCCCTTTTCAGAATTTTCCTATTTTTATTTACTTTTTCCATATAAGCTTTACAATGGATTTATCAAGTATAAAAAAAAATCTCTTGGTCTTTTTCTTGTGACCTTGTTAAAATTATAGATAAATTTTAAGGTGACTGTCATCTTTGTGAAGTTAGCTTTTGTACAGAAATCAGGAAATTGAGCCCTTCTACTTTATTTTTCTTCAGGATTGCTTTTCAGAGTCCTTTGACCTTCCATATAAATTTGAGCATTGGCTTTTCGATTTCTGCAAAGAAGGTCGTTAGAATTTTCACGGAGATTACATCAAATTTATAGGTTTCTTTGAGTAGTTGACACATTAACTATATTAAGCCTTCTAATCCATGAACACAGAATGTCTTTCATTTATTTAGGTCTTCTTTAATTTCAAAAGGAGCCCTGGTGGCACAACGCTTAAAGTGTTGGCTGCTAGCCAAAATGTGGCAGTTTGAACCCACCAGTTGCTCCATGGGAGAAATATGTGGCAGTCTGCTTCAGTAAAGATTACAGCCTATGGGACAGTTCTACTCTGTCCTATAGGGTTGTTATGAGTCAGAATCGACTTGGATAGCAACGGGTTTGGTCTTTTGGTTAATTTCTTTTAGCAAATATTCATAATTTTTTCTGTATTAGTCTTTCACCTTCTTGGTTTTATTTATTCCCAGGTACTTTATCCTTTTAGATAATATTTTAAATGATAATATTTCCTTAATTTCCTGTATATGTATTGAAACCTGGCTCATTTTTATGTGTCGACCCTTTATCCTGCCACCTTGTTCAATTTATTTATTAGTTCTAATAGGTTTCTTGTGGGCTCTTTGGGGTTGTCTATGTATAGGATCATGTCATCTGCAAAAATGGATAGTTTTACTTCCTCCTGCCCAATTTGGATACCTTTATTTTTTTCCTAACATAATTGATCTGGCTAAGACTTCCAGAATGGTGTGAAATAGCAGTGGCGAAAGTGGATATCCCTGTCTTGTTTCTGATCTAAATGAGAAAAGTTTCCATCTTTCTCCATTGAATATGATGTTAGCTGTGGTTTTTTCATAAACACCCCTTATTATATTGAGGAATTTGCCTTCTATTCCTATCTTCTTGAGTGTTTTTATCATGAAACTGTGTTGATTTTTGTCAGATGCCTTTTCTGCATTGATTTAGATGATCTTTTGACTGACAGCTCTTTCCCCATATTCTATTAATATGGTGTATAACATTGATTGATTTTCTAATGTTGAACCACTCTTGCATTTCTAAGATAAATACCACTTGATCATGGTGTATAATCCTTTTAATATGTTTTTGGATTTGGTTTGGTAGTATTTTGTTAAGTATTTTTGCATCTATGATCATACAGGTATTGTGGTGTCTTTATTTGGCTTTTGTATCAGGGTAATGCTCACATCATAGAGTGAGTTAGCAAGTGTTCCCTCCTCTTCTATTTTGTGGAGAAGTTAATGTAGGATTGGGGTCTCTCTCTTTTTTTATTTTTTTTTATAGATGTCTAGCAGAACTCTTCAGTAAATCCATCTGGTCTAGGACTTTTTGGGGTGGGGGAGGTTTTTAGTTACTGATTTGGTCTCTTCACCTGTTATGGGTCTGTTGAGATCAATAATTTTTCTTCAGTCAATGTAGGAAGTATGTTTCAAAAAATTTGTCCATTTCTCCTGAGTTGTCCCCCCATACTTCTGTCAGTTTGTCATACTGTGGGGGCTTGCATGTTGCTGTGATGCTGGAAGCTGTGCCACCGGTATTCAAATACCTGCAGGGTCACCCATGGTGGACAGGTTTCAGCTGAGCTTCCAGACTAAGACAGACTAGGAAGAAGGACCTGGCAGTCTACTTCTGAAAAGAATTAGCCAGTGAAAACCTTATGAATAGCAGGAGAACAAAGTCTGATATAGTGCCAAAAGATGAGCCCCTCAGGTTGGAAGGCACTCAGAATGTGACGGGGAAGAGCTACCTCCTCAGAGTAGAGTTGACCTTAATGATATGGATGGGATCAAGCTTTTGGTATCTTCATTTGCTTATGTGGCACAACTCAAAATGAGAAGAAACAGCTGCAAATATCCATTAATAATTGGGACATGAACTGTATGAAGTATGAATCTATGAAAATTGGAAATCGCCAAAATGAAATGGAATGCATAAACATCAATATTATAGGCATTATTGAGCTGAAATGGACTGATATTGGTCATTTTGAATCAGACAACCATATGGGTCTACTAAGCTGGGACTGACAACTTGGAGAGGAATGGCATTGCATTCATCCTCAAAAAGAACATTTCAAGATCTGTCCTGAAGTACAATAGTGTCAAGTGATAGGATAATATCCATATGCCTACAAGGAAGACCAGTTAATATGACTATTATTCAAATTTATGCACCAACCACTAAGGCCAAAGAGGAAGAAACTGAAGATTTTTACAAACTTCTGCAGTCTGAAATTAATCAAACATGCAATCACGATGCATTGATAGTTACTGGTGACTGGAATGCGAAAGTTGGAAACAAAGAAGGACTGGTAGTTGGACAATATGGTGTTGATGATAGAAATGATGCCAGAGATCCATGAGGGAATTTTGTAAGGCCAATGACTTCTTCATTGCAAATACCTTTTCTTACCAACATAAACAGCGACTATACACATGGACCTCGCAAGATGGAATACACAGGAATCAAATAAAGTACATCTGTGGAAAAAGTTGTTGGAAAAGTTCAACATCATCAGTCAGAACAAGACCAGGGGCTGGCCATGGAACAGACTGTCAACTGCTTATATGCAAGTTCAAGTTGAAACTGACGAAAGTTAAAACAAGTCCACAAGAGCCAAAGTGCAACCTTGAGTGTAACCCACCTGAATTTAGAGACCATCTCGAGAATAGATTTCATGCGTTGAACACTAATGACCGAAAACCAGACAAGTTGTGGAATGACATCAAGGACATCATACATGAAGAAAGCAAGAGGTCATTAAAAAGACAGGAAAGAAAGAAAAGAACAAAATGGATGTCAGAAGAGACTGAAACTTGCTCGTGAACATCGAGTAGCTAAAGCAAAATGAAGAAACGATGAAGTAAAAGAGCTGAACAGAAGATTTCAAAGTGTGGCTTGAGAAGACAAAGTAAAGTATTATAATGACATGTGCAAAGACCTGGAGAAAGAAAAACCAAAAGGGAAGAACAGGCTTGGCGTTTTTCAAGCTGTAAGAACTGAAAAAAAATTCAAGCCTCGACTTGCAATAGTGAAGGACTCTACAGGGAAAATATTAAACAGCACAGAAAGCATCAAAAGAAGATGGAGGAGGGGGCCAAGATGGCGGACTAGGTGGACGCTCCCGCGGATCCCTCTTGCAACAAAGACTCGGAAAAACAAGGGAATCGATCACATACATAACAATCTATGAACGCTGAACAACAAGCACAGACTTAGAGACGGAGGACGAACAAATACGGGCAGACAGCGACTGTTTTCAGAACTAGGAGCCAGCGCACCAGGCAGGTGACCTTCGGAGCTCGATCTGGGGCAGAGCCCAGGGGGGCAGACGGCACAGAAAGGGGGCCCACCCCTTCCCCCCCGAACCCATCCCGGGAGGAAGCCTAGCAGGTTGGCGCGGGCGGCGTAGGGGCGCAGCCGGAGGGAGAAACACCCGGGAGGCAGTGACTGATCTGAGAGGGGGGAGAACAGCGTCCCAGCTGGGGTGCCCTGCTGTCCGCCGGGAGTTAGGCGAGAAGCCGACGGGGCGCGCGCGGGGGGGGGGGGGTCAGCTGTGTTTCCCTGGAGTGACCCCAGGGCGGGGCCCACGCGTTCGTGCGGGAGGACGCGCACCCAGTCCGCGCGTGTGGCACGGCACACCAGAGGGAGAAATCCCCGGAGGTGTCTGGTCTCAAAACAGGGAAAGCAGCATCCCAGACGGGGAGCCATTCCGCTGCGATCTGGGCACGCGCGCGCGCGCGCGGGCGGGGCATGAGCGCGGGGTCCATTTTTATTACCCTGAATTGACCCAGAGGGCGGGAACACCTGGTCGTGCGAGTGACGCCCTCCCAGTTTGCGCGAGAGGTGCGGCACACTGGAAGGAGAAGTCCCCGGGAGGAACTGATTGGTCCCAAAGCGCAGAAAGTAGCATCCCAGACAAAGTGCCGCCCTGCTGGGGCTTGGGCGCGCGCACGAGCGGGCCGTGAGCGCGGAGTCCATTTTTATTGCCCTGAATTGACCCAGGGGGCGGGCCCACCTGGCCGTGCGGAGGAACTGATTGGTCCCGAAGCGCAGAAACTAGCGTCCCAGACGGGGTTCCGTCCTGCTGGGGCTTGGGCGCGCGCACGAGCGGGGCGTGAGCACGGAGTCCATTTTTATTGCCCTGAATTGACCCAGGGGGCGGGCCCACCTGGCCGTGCAGGTGACGCAACCCAGTTCGCGCGAGAGGTGTGGCGCTCCGGAAGGAGAAGTCCCGGGGAGGAAGTGACTGGTTCCCGAACAGGGAAAGCAGCGTCTCAACCCGGAAGTCATCCCGCTGGGATTTGGGCGCGCGCACAAGCGGGGCGTGACCGCGGGATCTAATTATAATCGCCTGAATAGACCCTGGGGGCGGGCCCACCCGTTCGTGCGGGAAACGCCCACCCAGTGCCCACGAGCGGTGCCGCGCACCGGAGGAAGTCCCCAGGAGGAAGGGACTGGTTTTCGAGCAAGGAAAGCAGTGTCCTAGCCAGGGACCCGTCCAGCCCGGATTTTGGCAAACGGGGGCGGAGCGTGAACGTGGTGTTCAGCTCTATATTCTGTGGTGCTACACTCCTAGCTCTCAGATCCCTCCCCCACCCTCCCCAGGCGACCCCATTAACATCCGAATACCCGGAGCCAGAGAGAGAATTCAGATAGGGATCTGACTGCATTTTTTTTTAGCTGACTACTGGGAAAATCTAGTTTCCCAGTGATGGCTCGGAGACAGCAGTCCATATCAAACCACATAAAGAAACAGACCATGACAGCTTCTCCAACCCCCCAAACAAAAGAATCAAAATCTTTCCCAAATGAAGATACAATCCTGGAATTATCAGATACAGAATATAAAAAACTAATTTACAAAATGCTTAAAGATATCACAAATGAAATTAGGATAACTGCAGAAAAAGCCAAGGAACACACTGATAAAACTGTTGAAGAACTCAAAAAGATTATTCAAGAACATAGTGGAAAAATTAACAAGTTGCAAGAATCCATAGAGAGACAGCATGTAGAAATCCAAAAGATTAACAATAAAATTACAGAATTTGACAACGCAATAGAAAGTCAGAGGAGCAGACTCGAGCAATTAGAATGTAGACTGGGACTTCTGGAGGACCAGGGAAACAACACCAACATAGCTGGAAAAAAATCAGATAAAAGAATTAAAAAAAATGAAGAAACCCTAAGAATCATGTGGGACTCTATCAAGAAGGATAACTTGCGAGTGATTGGAGTCCCAGAACAGGGAGGGGGGACAGAAAACACAGAGAAAATAGTTGAAGAACTCCTGACACAAAACTTCCCTGACATCATGAAAGAAGAAAGGATATCTATCCAAGATGCTCATCGAACCCCATTTAAGATTGATCCAAAAAGAAAAACACCAAGACATATCATCATCAAACTTGCCAAAACCAAAGACAAACAGAAAATTTTAAAAGCAGCCAGGGAGAAAAGAAAGGTTTCCTTCAAGGGAGAATCAATAAGAATAAGTTCAGACTACTCAGCAGAAACCATGCAGGCAAGAAGGGAATGGGACGACATATACAGAGCACTAAACGAGAAAAACTGCCAACCAAGGATCATATATCCAGCAAAACTCTCTCTGAAATATGAAGGAGAAATTAAGATATTTACAGATAAACACAAGTTTAGAGAATTTGCAAAAACTAAACCAAGACTGCAAGAAATGCTAAAGGAGATTGTTTGGCCTGATGACCAATAATATCAGGTACCAGCACAATACAAGGACACAAAACAGAACGTCCTGATATCAACGCAACTCAAACAGGGAAAGCACAAAAACAAACAAATTAAGACTAATTCTAAAAAATAAATAAATAAACAAAATAATACATACAACAGGAAATCATGGAAATCAATAGCTAAACGATCAAAATAATCAAAAAGAGGGACTAAATATAGGAGGCATTGAACTGCCAGATGGAGAGTGATACCAGGCGAAATAGAAGGATACAAGTTAGGGTTTTACTTAGAAAAATAGGGGTAAATAAAAAGGTAACCACAAAAAGGAATATCAATTCCATAACTCAAGAAAAAAGCCAAGAAAAACGTAACGACTCAATAAACACAAAGTTAAACATTATGAAAATGAGGATCTCACAAGCTACTAAGAAAAACGTCTCAGCACAAAAAAGCATGTGGAAAAATGAAATGGCCAACAACACACATAAAAAGGCATCAAAATGACAGCACTAAAAACTTACTTATCTATAATTACGCTGAATGTAAATGGACTAAATGCACCAATAAAGAGACAGAGAGTCACGGACTGGATAAAAAAACACGATCCATCTATATGCTGCCTACAAGAGACACACCTTAGACTTAGAGACACAAACAAACTAAAACTCAAAGGATGGAAAAAAGTATATCAAGCAAACAATAAGCAAAAAAGAAGAGGAGTAGCAATATTAATTTCTGACAAAATAGACTTTAGACTTAAATCCGCCACAAAGGATAAAGAAGGACACTATATAATGATAAAAGGGACAATTGATCAGGAAGACATAACCATACTAAATATTTACGCACCTAATGACAGGGCTGCAAGATACATAAATCAAATTTTAACAGAATTGAAAAGTGAGATAGACACCTCCACATATATAGTAGGAGACTTCAACACACCACTTTCGGAGAAGGACAGGACATCCAGTAAGAAGCTCAATAGAGACACGGAAGACCTACTTACAACAATCAACCAACTTGACCTCATTGACTTATACAGAACTCTCCACCCAACTGCTGCAAAATATACTTTTTTTTCTAGCGCACATGGAACATTCTCTAGAATAGACCACATATTAGGGCATAAAACAAATCTTTGCAGAATCCAAAACATCGAAATATTACAAAGCATCTTCTCAGACCACAAGGCAATGAAGCTAGAAATCAATAACAGAAAAACTAGGGAAAAGAAATCAAATACTTGGAAAATGAACAATACCCTCCTGAAAAAAGACTGGGTTATAGAAGACATCAAGGAGGGAATAAGGAAATTCTTAGAAAGCAACGAGAATGAAAATACTTCCTATCAAAACCTCTGGGACACAGCAAAAGCAGTGCTCAGAGGCCAATTTATATCGATAAATGCACACATACAAAAAGAAGAAAGAGCCAAAATCAGAGAACTGTCCCGACAACTTGAGCAAATAGAAAGTGAGCAACAAAAGAATCCATCAGGCACCCGAAGAAAACAAATAATAAAAATTAGAGCTGAACTAAATGAATTAGAGAACAGAAAAACAATTGAAAGAATTAACAAAGCCAAAAGCTGGTTCTTTGAAAAAATTAACAAAATTGATAAACCATTGGCTAGACTGACTAAAGAAAAACAGGAAAGGAAACAAATAACCCGAATAAGAAACGAGAAGGACCACATCACAACAGAACCAAATGAAATCAAAAGAATCATATCAGATTACTACATAAAATTGTACTCTAACAAATTTGAAAACCTAGAAGAAATGGATAAATTCTTGGAACAACACTACTTACCTAAACTAACACATTCAGAAGTAGAACAACTAAATAGACCCATTACAAAAAAAGAGATTGAAATGGTAATCAAAAAACTCCCAACAAAAAAAAGTCCTGGCCCAGATGGCTTCACTGCAGAGTTCTACCAAACCTTCAGAGAAGACTTAACACCATTACTATTGAAGGTATTTCAAAGTATAGAAAAAGACGGAATACTACCCAACTCATTCTATGAAGCCACCATCTCCCTGATACCAAAACCAGGTAAAGACATTACAAAAAAAGAAAATTTTAGACCTATATCCCTCATGAACATAGATGCAAAAATCCTTAGTAAAATTCTAGCCAATAGAATCCAACAACACATGAAAAAAATAATTCACCCTGATCAAGTGGGATTTATACCAGGTATGCAAGGCTGGTTTAATATCAGAAAAACCATTAATGTAATCCATCACATAAATAAAACAAAAGACAAAAACCACATGATCTTATCAATTGATGCAGAAAAGGCATTTGACAAAGTCCAACACCCATTTATGATAAAAACTCTCACCAAAATAGGAATTGAAGGAAAATTCCTCAACATAATAAAGGGCATATATGCAAAGCCAACGGCCAATATCACTCTAAATGGAGAGAACCTGAAAGCATTTCCCTTGAGAACGGGAACCAGACAAGGATGCCCTTTATCACCGCTCTTATTCAACATCGTACTTGAAGTCCTAGCCAGGGCAATTAGGCTAGACAAAGAAATAAAGGGTATTCAGATTGGTAAGGAGGAAGTAAAGCTATCACTATTTGCAGATGACATGATCGTATACATGGAAAACCCTAAGAAATCCTCCAGAAAACTACTGAAACTAATAGAAGAGTTTGGAAGAGTCTCAGGATATAAAATAAACATACAAAAATCACTTGGATTCCTCTACATCAACAAAAAGAACACCGAAGAGGAAATAACCAAATCAATACCATTCACAGTAGCCCCCAAGAAGATAAAATACTTAGGAATAAATCTTACCAAGGAAGTAAAAGACCTATACAAAGAAAACTATAAAACTCTGCTACAAGAAATTCAAAAGGACACGCTTAAATGGAAAAACATACCCTGCTCATGGATAGGAAGACTCAACATAGTAAAAATGTCTGTTCTACCAAAAGCCATTTATACATACAACGCACTTCCAATCCAAATACCAATGTCATACTTTAAGGGAATAGAGAAACAAATCACTAATTTCATATGGAAAGGAAAGAATCCCCGGATAAGCAAAACATTACTGAAAAAGAAGAAGAAAGTGGGAGGCCTCACCCTACCTGATTTCAGAACCTATTATATAGCTACAGTAGTCAAAACAGCCTGGTACTGGTACAACAACAGGCACATAGACCAATGGAACAGAATTGAGAATCCAGATATAAATCCATCCACGTATGAGCAGCTGATATTTGACAAAGGACCAGTGTCAGTCAATTGGGGAAATAATAGTCTTTTTAACAAATGGTGCTGGCATACCTGGATATCCATTTGCAAAAGAATGAAACAGGACCCATACCTCACACCATGCACAAAAACTAACTCCAAGTGGATCAAAGACCTAAACATAAAGACTAAAACGATAAAAATCTTGGAAGAAAAAATAGGATCTACCCTAGGAGCCCTAATACAGGGCATAAACAGAATACAAAACATTACCAAAAATGATGAAGAGAAACCCGATAACTGGGAGCTCCTAAAAATCAAACACCTATGCTCATCTAAAGACTTCACCAAAAGAGTAAAAAGACCACCTACAGACTGGGAAAGAATATTCAGCTATGACATCTCAGACCAGCGCCTGATCTCTAAAATCTACATGATTCTGTCAAAACTCAACCACAAAAAGACAAACAACCCAATCAAGAAGTGGGCAAAGGATATGAACACACATTTCACTAAAGAAGATATTCAGGCAGCCAACAGATACATGAGAAAATGCTCTCGATCATTAGTCATTAGAGAAATGCAAATTAAAACTACGATGAGATTCCATCTGACACCAACTAGACTGGCATTAATTCAAAAATCACAAAATAATAAATGTTGGAGAGGCTGCGGAGAGACTGGAACTCTCATACACTGCTGGTGGGATTGTAAAATGGTACAACCACTGTGGAAATCCATCTGGCGTTATCTTAAACAGTTAGAAATAGAACTACCATACAAACCAGAAATCCCACTCCTCGGAATATACCCTAAAAATACAAGACCCTTCACACAAACAGATATATGCACACCCATGTTTATTGCAGCTCTGTTTACAATAGCAAAAAGCTGGAAGCAACCAAGATGTCCATCAACGGACGAATGGGTAAATAAATTGTGGTATATTCACACAATGGAATACTACGCATCGATAAAGAACAGTGACGAATCTCTGAAACATTTCATAACATGGAGGAATCTGGAAGGCATTATGCTGAGCGAAATGAGTCAGTTGCAAAAGGACAAATATTGTATAAGACCACTATTATAAGATCTTGAGGAATAGAAAAAATGGAAAAGAACACATACTTTTGTGGTTACAAAGGGGGGAGGGAGGGAGGGAGGGAGGGAGAGGGCTTTTTATTGATCAATCTGTAGATGGGAACTGCTTTGGGTGAAGGGAAAGACAACACTCAAAACAAGGAAGGTCAGCCTAATTGGACAGGATTAAAAGTAAAGAGGTTTCCGAGATAAAATGAAAGCTTCAAAGGATAGCGAAGCAGGGGCTGGGGTCTGGGGAACTTGGTTTGAGAGGACTTCTAAATCAATGGGCAAAATAATTCTATTATGAAAACACTCTGCATCCCACTTTGAATTGTGGCACCTGGGGTCCTAAATGCCAACAAGCAGCCATCTAAAATACATTAATTGGTCTCAACCCACCGGGAGCAAAGGCAAAGGAAGAACACCAAGGTCACACGACAACTAAGAACCCAAGAGACAGAAAGGGCCACTTGAACCAGAGACCTACAATATCCTGAGACCAGAAGAACAAGTTGGTGCCCGGCCACAATCGATGTCTGCCCTGTCAGGGAGCACAAGAGACAACTCCTGAGGGAGCAGGAGACCAATGGGATACAGACCCCAAATTCTCATTAAAAGACCACACCTAATGGTATGATTGCGACTAGAGGAATCCCAGAGACAATGCTCCCCAGAACTTCTGATGGCACAGGACAGGAACCAACCCCGAAGACAAATCATCAGGCATGAAAAGGACTGGTCAGTGGGGGGGAGAGAGATACTGATGAAGAGCGAGCTAATTAAATCAGGTGGACACGGGAGAGTGTGTTGGCAACTCTTGACTGGAGGGGGGATGGGAAGATAGAGAGAGATGGAAGAAGGTAAAATTGGCACGAAACGAGAGACTGTAAGGGCTGACTCAATAGGGGGAGAGCAAGTGGGAGAAGGGAGTAAGATGTATGTAAACCTACATGTGACAGACTGATTGGAATGGTAAATGTTCACTTGAAGCTTAATAAAAATTTAAAAAAAAAAAAAAAAAAAAAGAAGATGGAAGGAATACATAGAGTCACTATACCAAAAAGAATTGGTTGACATTCAACCGTTTCAGGAGGTAGCATATGATCAGGCACCAATGGTACCAAAGGAAGATGTCCAAGCTGCACTGAAGGCACTGGTGAAAAATAAGGCTTCAGGAATTGACAGAATACCAACTGAGATGTTTCAACAAACGAATGCAGTGCTGGAAATGCTCACTCCTCTATGGCAAGAAATTTGGAAGACAACCACCTGGCCAACTGACTGGAAGAGATCCATATTTATGCCTATTCCCAAGAAAGGTGAACCAACAGAATGCAAAATTTACTGAACAATATCATTAATATCAAACACAAATAAGCTTTTGCTGAATATCACCCCAAATCAATTATAACAGTACATCAACAGGGAACTGCCAGAAATTCAAGCCAGATTCAGAAGAGTATGTGGCACCAGGGATATCATTGCTGTTGTCAGATGGATCCTAGCTGAAAGCAGAGAATACCAGAAACATATTTACCTGTGTTTTATTGACCTTGCAAAAGCATTCGACTGTGTGGATCATAAATTATGGATAATATTGTGAAGAATGGGAATTCTAGAACACTTAATTGTGCTCATGAGGAACCCGCACATAGATCAAGAGGCAGTTGTTCAAATAGAACAAGGGGAAACCGCATGGTTTAAAATCAAGAAAGGTATGCATCAGGGTTGTATTCTTTCACCATACTTATTCAATCTATGCTGAGCAAATAATCTGAGAAGCTGGACTCAATGAAGAAGACCATGGCCTCAAGATTGGAGGAAGACTCATTAAGAACCTGCGTTATGCAGATGCACAGCCTTGCTTGCTGAAAGTGAAGAGGACTTGAAGAACTTACTGATGAAGATCAGAGACCACAACCTTTAGTATGGCTTACACCTCGACATGAAAAAAACAAAAATCCTCCCAACTAGATCAATAAGCAACATCATGATAAACAGAGAAAAGATTGAAGTTGTCAAGGACTTCATTTTACTTGGATCCACAGTCAACACTCTTGGAAGCAGCAGCCAGGAAATCAAAGGACGTATTGCACTGGGCGAATCGGTTGCAAAAGACCTCTTTAAAGTGTTGAAAAGCAAAGATGTCACCTTGAAGACTAAAGTGTGCCTGACCCAAGCCATGGTGTTTTCAGTTGCCTCATATGCATGTGAAAGCTGAACGATGAATAAAGAAGACTGAAGAAGAATTGATGCCTTTGAATTGTGTTGGAGAAGAATATTGAATATACCATGAACTGCCAAAAGAATGAACAAATCTGTCTTGGAAGAAGTGTGACCATAATGCTTCTTGGAAGCAAGGATGGCAAGACTATGTCTCATACTTTGGACATGTTGTCAGGAGGGATCAACTCTTGGAGGAGCACATCATGCTTGGTAAAGTAGAGGGTCAGTGAAAAAGAGGAAGTCCCTCAACAAGATGGATTGACACAGTGGCTGCAACAATGGGATTAAGCATAGCAACAATTGTGAGGATGGTGCAGGACTGGGCAGTGTTTCATTCTGGTGTACATAGTGTTGCTATGAGTCAGAATCAACTGGATGGGACCTAACAACAACAATCTGAGATATCCAATTTGTTGGAATACAACTGCTCATAGTATTCCCATACAATCTTTTTTTTTTTTTTTTTCCTATAGGGTCAGTTGTAATGTAACCACTTTTGTTTCTAATTTTACATATTTGCATCTTCTCTTTTTTTCCTTTGTTAGTCTAGCCAAAGGTTTGCTGATTTTATTGATCCTTTCATAAAACTAGCTTTTCGTTTGGTCGATTGTATTTTTTTTTTTTTCTCTCTCTCTCTATTTCATTTATTTCTGCTCTGCTCTTTATTATTTCTTTTCTTCTGGTAGCCTTAGGTTTAGTTTGCTCTTCATTTTCTAGTTTCATTTCAGTGTGATTGGAAAAGATACTTGTTATGATTTCAATATTTTTTAATTTATTGAGACTTGCTTGTGTTCTAAGATAATTGTCTATCCTGAAGAATGTTCCATGTGCACTGGAGAAAATATATATTTTGCTATTGTTGGATAGAGTGTTCTGTATCTGTCTGTTAGGTCTAGTTGGTTAATAGTGTTGTTCAAGTCTTCTATTTCTTTATTGGGCTTCTTTCTAATTGTTCTGTCTGTTATCAAAAGTAGTCTATTAAAGGCTCCAACTATTTTTGTAGACCTATTTCTCCTCTCAATTCTAGTTAGTGTTTGCTTTACAAATTTTGGGACTCTGAGGTTTAGATGCATAAATATTTATAATTGTTATGTCTGCTTTTTTTTCTTGATGAACTGGCCTTTTATTGTTATATAGTGTCCTTCATCTCTTTTTTTGACCTAAAGTCTATTTTGATTGGCATTAAATTGCCACACCTGTTCTCTTTTAGTTATTGTTTCATGGAATATTTTGTTTTATCCTTTCACTTTCAATCTACTTGTGTCTTTGTGCCTGAGTTGTATCTCTTGTAGACAGCATATAGATCGATCATGTTATTTCATCTAACCTGCCAGTCTCTGTCTCTCGATTGGAGTATTTAATCCATCTATAGTCACAATAACCACTGATAAAGAAGGACTTACTTCTGCCATTTTGTTATTTGTTTTTTGTGTGCCTTATACCTTCTTTGAGGAGCCTGGGGAGTGCAGGAGGTTTGCAATCGGCTGCTAAACTAAAGGTTGGTGGTTCGAACCCACCCAGCAACCTGAAGAAGAAAGGCTTGGTAATCTGCTTCCACAAGAAAACCGTATGAATTCCAGAATAGACCACATCTTAGGCCACAAAGCAACCCTCAACAAAATCCAAAACATTGAGATAATACAAAGGATCTTCTCTGATCACAATGCCATAAAAGTAGAAATTAATAATAGGAAGAGCAAGGAAAAAAAAAAAATCAAATACATGGAAACTGAATAACACCTTGCTTAAAAACCAGTGGGTAATAAAAGAGATTGAAGATGGAATCAAAAAATTCCTAGAATCAAATGAGAATGAAAACACATCATACCAAAACCTTTGAGACACAGCAAATGCTGTGCTTAGAGGTCAATTTATAGAAATAAATGGACACGTCAAAAAAAAAAAAAAAGAAAGAAAGGGACAAAATGAAATCGTTAGCTATACATCTCAAACAGAGAACAGCAAAACAATCCCACAGTCACCAGAAGAAAGGAAATAATAAAGATCAGAGCAGCAATAAATGAAATCGAGAATAGAAAAACAATAGAAAGAATCAACAAAACCAAAAGTTGTTCTTTGAAAGGATCAACAAAATTGATAAACCACTGTCCAAACTGACAAAAGAAAGATAGGAGAGAAAGCAAATAACCCAAATAAGAAATGAAACGGGACATTACAGTAGACCCAACTGAAATAAAAAGGATCATAACAGAGTACTATGAAAAACTATACTCCAACAAATTTGAAAACTTAAAGGAAATGGACAAATTTCTAGAAATACTACCTACCTAAATGATCACAAACTGTGGTAGAAAATCTGAACAGATCCATAACAAGAGAAATAATTGAAAAGGTAATAAAAAGAAAACACCTAACAACAACAAAAAGTCCTCACCCAGATGACGTCACTGGAGAATTCTACCAACCATTCAAAGAAGAGCTCACACCAGTACTACTCAAACTGTTTCAGAACACAGAAAAGGAAGAGAAACTTCCAAACTCATTTTATGAAGCCAGCATAACCCTGATACCAAAACCAAGCAAAGACACCACAAAAAAGAAAATTACAGACCAATATCTGTCATGAATATAGATGCAAAAATTCTCAACAAAATCCTAGTCAATAAAGTTCGGTATCATAAAAAATAATACACCCTGACATAGTGGGGTTCATACCAGGTAGACAATGATGGTTCAACATTAGAATATCAATCAGTGTAATCTACCACATAAATAAAAGAAAAGAATCATATTGGTCATCTCAATCTACGCAGAAAAGGCATTCAACAAAGTCCAACAACCATTCCTGATAAAAACTGTCAATAAAATAAGTATAGAAAGGAAATTCCTCAACATAATAAATGGCATCTATACAAAACCAACAGCCAGCATCATTCTCATCTCAACAGAGACAGGCTGAAAACATTCCCCTTGAGAACAGGAACAAGACAAGGATACCTTTTATCACCACTCCTATTTAACATTGTGCTGGAAGTCCTAGCCAGAGCAATAAGGCAAGAAACGGAAATAAAGGGCATCCAAATTGGTAATGAAGAAGTTAAACTATCCCTATTTGCAGATAATATGTTACTATACACATAAAACCCAAAAGACTCCACAAGACAACTACTGGAAGTAATAGAAAGAGTCAGCAGATTGGCAGGATACAAGGTAAACATACAAAAATTAGCTGGATTCCTATACACCAATGAAGAGAACTATGAAAAGGAAATCAGGAGAGCAATAACATTTATAATAGCCCCTAAAAAAATAAAATACTTAGGAATAAATCTAACCAGGGGTGTAAAAGACCTATACAGAAAAAACTACCAAACACTACTACAAGAAAGCAGAAGTTGTTGTTAGGTGCCATCGAGTCGGTTCCAACACATAGCAACCCTATGCACAACAGAATGAAACACTGCCCGGTCCTGCACCATTCTTACAATCGTTGTTATGCTTGAGCTCATTGTTGCAGCCACTGTGTCAATCCACCTCATTGAGGGTCTTCCTCATTTCCACTGACCCTGTGCTTTGCCAAGCATGATGTTCTTCTCCAGGGACTGATCCCTCCTGAAAACATGTCCAAAGTATGTAAGACAAGTCTCGCCATCCTTGCTTCCAAGGAGCATGCTGGTTGTACTTCTTCCAAGACAGATTTGTTTGTTCTTTTGGCAGTCCATGGTATATTCAATATTCTTCGCCAACACCACAATTCAAAGGAGTCAACTCTTCTTTGGTCTTCCTTATTCATTGTCCAGCTTTCACATGCATACAAGGGGATTGAAAATACCATGGCTTGGGTCAGGTGCACCTTAGTCTTCAAGGTGACATCTTTGCTTTTCAACACTTTAAAGAGGTCCTTTGCAGCAGATTTACCCAATGCAATGCATCTTTTGATTTCTTGACTGCTGCTTCCATGGCTGTTGATTGTGGATCCAAGTAAAATGAAATCCGTGACAACTTCAATCTTTTCTCCGTTTATCATGATGTTGCTCATTGGTCCAGTTGTGAGGATTTTTGTTTTCTTTATGTTGAGGTGCAATCCATACTGAAGGCTGTGGTCTTTAATCTTCATTAGTAAGTGCTTCAAGTCTTTTTCAATTTCAGCAAGCCAGGTTGTGTTATCTGCATAATGCAGGTTTTTAATGAGTCTTCTTCCAATCCTTATGTCCCATTCTTCTTCATATAGTCAGCTTCTCAGATTATTTGCTCAGCATACAGACTGAATTGTTATGGTGAAAGGATACAAGCCTGACACACAACTTTCCTGACTTTAAACCAATCAGTATCCCCTTGTTCTGCCTGAACAACTGCCTCTTGATCTCTGTAAAGGTTGCTCATGAGCACAATTAAGTGTTCTGGAATTCCCATTCTTTGCAATGTAAGAGAGACCAGAAGAGACCTACATAAATGGAAAAACCACGCTTATGGTTCGGTAGGCTAAACATTGGAAAAATGTCAATTCTACCCAAAAAACCCAAAGCAGCCTACAAATACAATGCAATCTCAATTCAAATACCAACAACATTCTTTAATGAGATGGAAAACTAATCCTTAACTTTATATGGAAAGGAAAGATGCCTGGATAAGTAAAGCACTATTGAAGGAGAGGAATAAAGTAGGAGACTGCACACTAGCTGACCTCAGAATCCACTATACAGCTACAGTAGTCAAAACAGCCTGGTACTGGTACAATGACAGACACATTGACCAATGGAACAGAATCAAGAACCCAGATGTAAATCCATCCACCTATGGTTACCTTATCTTTGACAAGGGCCCAAAGTCTATCAAATGGGGGAAAGACAGCCTTTTAAACAAATGATGCTGGCAAAACTGGATGTCCATCTGTAGAAAAATGAAACAGGACCCATCCCTCACACCATACACAAAAACTAACTCAAAATGGATCAAAGACCTAAATATAAAACCAAAAACTATAAAGGTTGTTAAAAAAAAAAAAAAAAGAGCCAATGCGGGAGGATACAGACCATAACTAACAATAAACAAACACCAGAAAATAAGCTAGATAATTGGGATCTCCTAAAATTTAAACACTTATGCTCATCAAAAGATTTCACCAAAAATGTAAAAACAGAAACTACAGACCAGGGAAAAATTTTTTTGGCTATAACATATCCATCAAGGTCTAATCTCTAAAATCTATAGGAAAATCCAATACCTCTACAACAAAAATACAAATAACACAATTAAAAAATGGGCGAAGGAAATGAACAGACATGTCACCAAGAAGAAGACATTCAGGAAGCTAACAGACACATGAGGAAATGCTTGCAATCACTAGCCATTAGAGAAAAGAAAATTAAAACTACAGTGAAATACCATCTTACCCTGACATTACTGGCACAAATCAAAAAAACAGAAAAAAACAAATGCTGAAGAGGCTGTGGGAAGATTGAAACTCTTATGCACTGCTGTTGGTAATGCAAAATGGTACAACCATTTTGGAAAACGATATGGACCTCCCTTAAAAAGCTAGAAATAGAAATACCATAGGATCTAGCAATCCTACTCCTAGGAATATATCCTAGAAGAATAAGCGCTGTCACACAAATAGACATATGCAGACCCATGTTCATTTCAGCATTATTCACAATAGCAAATAGATGGAAACAACCTAAGTGACCATCAACAGATGAATGGATAAACAATATATGGTACATACACACAATGGAATACTACACAAAAATAAAAAACAATGATGACTCTGTGAAACATCTCAAGACATGGATGAATCTGGAGGGCATTATGCTGAGTGAAATAAGTCAGTCACAAAAGGACAAATACTGTAGGGGACCACTATTATAAAAACTCATGAAAATGTTTTCACACAGAAAGAGTCTTTGATGGTTTCGTGTGAAGGGAGGAGTGGGGTGGTAAAAACACTAACTAGGCAATAGATAAGTGATAACTTTGGTAAAGGGTAAGACAGTACACAATACTGGGAAGTCAGCACAACTTGAACAGGGCAAAGTCATAGAAGCTTCCCAGACATATCCAAACTCCCTGAAGGACTAAACTCCTGGGCTGAGGGCTGGGGACCATGGTCTCGGGACATTTAGCTCAATTGGCATAACATAGTTTATAAAGAAAATGTTCTACATCCTGCTTTGGTGAGTAGTATCTGGGGTCTTGAAAGCTTGTGAGCGGCCATCTAAGATACTCCCATGGTCCCACTTCATCTGGAGCAAGGGAGAATGAAGAAAACCAAAGACACAAGGGAAAGATTAGTCCAGAGGACTAATGGACCACAACTACCACAGACTCCACCAGACTGAGTCCAGAATAGCTAGATGGTGCCTGCCTACTACCACCAGCTGCCCTGACAGGGATCACAATAGAAGGTCGTGGACAAAGCTGGAGAAGAATATAGAACAAAATTCAAACTCACAAAAAAAGACCAGACTTACTGATCTGAGAGAGCCTGGAGAAACCCTGAGAGTATGGCTCCCAGACACCCTTTGAACTCAGTACTAAAGTCCCTCCTGAGGTTCACCCTTCAGCCAAAGATTAGACAGGCCCATAAAACAAACAATAATACACAGAGCTCAACCACGTATAGGAGACTAAACAGGCACACCTCCCCAGGGGCAAGGAGGGAAGGCAGGAGGGGACAGGAAAGCTGGACAAATGGAAATGGGGAGACCAAGGTCAAGGGGAAAGGGTTGGCACATTGTGGGGTTGGCAACCAATTTCACAAAACAACATGTATATTAACTATTTAACGAGAAACTAATTTACTCTGTAAACTTTCATCTAAAGGACAATTTAAAAAAAGAAAAAGAAAGGAAGCCATATGGAGCAGTTCTACCCAGTAACACATGAGGTCATCATGAAATCAGGCTGACTGGGTGCAGCTAACAACAACAATATACCTTTGTCCCTCTTTTCCTCCAGTGCTGACTTCTTTTGCACATGGATTTTTTGTGTGTGGTGAACCATTATGTTTTCCATCTTTTACATACAATTTTTTATTTACTTTTTTTTGTGGTTACCATGAGGACTGCATTTAGCATCTTACATTTATAACAATCTGGCTTATATTGATACCAACTTAATTTCAGTAACCTACAATAGCTCTATACTTAGGGTGCTCCTCCTTCCACCATCATTTATGTTGTTAACACTGAGTAAATCTTTATGAATTGGATATCCTGTAATTTAAATTTATTTTATTATTGTTCTTTTTATTTGTTTGTTTAATGCTTTAGCCCTTATATAGCATGAAGGACATACCAGTTGTATTTGGCAACCAAGAATACCTTAACTCTGGCTTTATATACTTGTCAAGACTTTTTCAGGTTTTCTTTTATATCATAATATTTTTCTTGAAGTATTATTTAATAATTGTTCTGTTCAACTGTTTCAGTTTTCTTTTTTGGAGACTTTAGTTATGCTTCTGAAACCGGCCTGAATTTCTCGCAGTTCCCTGTCGATATACTGCTGCAGCTGTTTTGGAATGATCTTTAGCAAAATTCTGCTTGCATGTGATATTAACGATATTCTATAATTTCCACATTCGGTTGGATCACCTTCTTAGGAATAGGCATAAATATGGATCTCTTCCAGTCAGTTGGCCAGGAAGCTGTCTTCCATATTTCTTGGCATAGACGAGTGAGCACCTCCAGCACTGCATCTTTTTGTTGAAACATGTCAATTGATATTCTGTCAATTCCTGGAGCCTTGTTTTTCACCAATGCCTTCAGAGCAGCTTGGACTTCTTCCTTCGGTACCATCGGTTCCTGATCATATGCCACCTCTTGAAATGGTTGAACATCAACTAATTTTCTTTGGTATAATGACCCTATGTATTTCTTCCATCTTCTTTTGATGCTTTCTGCATCATTTAATGTTTTGCCCATAGAATCCTTCACTATTGCAACTCGAGGCTTGAATTTTTTCTTCAGTTCTTTCAGCTTGAGAGATGCTGAACGTGTCCTTCCCTTTTGGTTTTCCATCTCCAGCTCTTCGCACATGTCATTATAATACTTCACTTTGTCTTCTCCAGAGGCCCTTTGAAATCTTCTGTTCAGTTCTTTTACTTCATCAATTCTTCCTTTTGCTTTAGCTGCTCTCTGACATCCATCTTGGTCTTTTCTTTCTTTCCTGTCTTTTCAATGACCTCTTGCTTTCTTCACGTATGATATCCTTGATCTCATTCCACAACTTGTCTGGTCTTTGGTCACTAGTGTTCAATGCGTCAAATCTATTCTTGAGATGGTCTAAAAATTCAGGTGGGATATACTCAAGGTCATATTTTGGCTCTCGTGGACTTGCTCTGATTTTCTTCAGTTTCAGCTTGAACTTGCATATGAGCAATTGATGGTCTGTTCCACAGTCGGCTCCTGGCCTTGTTCTGACTGATGATATTGAGCTTTTCCATCGTCTCTTTCCACAGGTGTAGTCAGTTTGATTTCTGTGTGTTCCATCTGGCAAGGTCCATGTGTATAGTTGCCATTTATGTTGATGAAAGAAGGTATTTGCAATGAAGAAGTTATTGGTCTTGCAAAATTCTATCATTCAGTCTCCGGCATTGTTTCTGTCCCCACAGCCATATTTTCCAACTACTGATCCTTCTTCTTTATTTCCAACTTTTGCATTCCAATCACCAGTAATTATCAAATGCATCTTGATTGCATGTTCGATCAATTTCAGACTGCAGCAGCTGATAAAAATCTTCTATTTCTTCATCTTTAGCTCTAGTGGTTGGTGCGTAAATTTGAATAATAGTCATATTAACTGGTCTTCCTTTCAGGCATGTGGATATTATCCTATCACTGACAGCATCATACTTCAGGATAGATCTTGAAACATTCCTTTTGACGATGAATGCAGCACCATTCCTCTTCAAGTTGTCATTCCCAGAATAGTAGACTATATGATTGTCCGATTCAAAACGGCCAGTACCAGTCCATTTCAGCTCACTAATGCCTAGGATATCGATGTTTATGTGTGGAACCAGGGATATCATTGCTGATGTCAGATGGATCCTGGCTGAAAACAGAGCATACCAGGAAGATGTTTACCTGTGTTTTATTGATTATGCAAATGCATTCTACTGTGTGGATCATAACAAATTATGGATAACATTGTGAAGAATAGGAATTCCAGGACACTTAATTGTGCTCATGAAGAAGCTTTACATAGATCAAGAGGCAGTTGTTCAGACAGAACAAGGGGGTACTGATTGGTTTAAAGTCAGGAAAGGTGTGTGTCAGGGTTGTATTCTTTTACCATACCTATTCAATCTGTATGCTGAGCAGATAATATGAGAAGCTGGACTATATGAAGAAGAACGGGGCATCAGGATTGGAAGACTCATTAACAACTTGCGTTATACAAATGACACAATGTTGCTTGCTGAAAGTGAAGAGGACTTGAAGCACTTACTAATGAAGATCAAAACCACACTTTTCAGTATGGATTGCACCTTGGCATAAAGAAAACAAAAATCCTCACAACTGGAACAATGAGCAACATCATAATGGATGGAGAGAAGATTGAAGTTGTCAAGGATTTCATTTTACTTGAATCCACAATCAACAGCCATGGAAGCAGCAGTCAAGAAATCAAAAGACACATTGCATTGGTAAATCTGCTGTGAAAGACCTCTTTAAAGTGCTCAAGATCAGAGATGTCACCTTGAAGACTAAGATGCACCTGACCCAAGCCATGGTATTTGCAATTGCATCATATGCATGTGAAAGCTGTAGAATGAATAAGGAATACCAAAGAAGAACTGATGCCTTTGAATTGTGGTGTTGGTGAAGAATGTTGAATACACCATGCACTGCCAAGAAAAAAACGAACAAATCTGTCTTAGAAGAAGTACAACCAGAATGCTCCTTAGAAGCAAGGATGGGGAGGCTGCGACTTACATACTTTGGACATGTTGTCAGGAGGGATCAGTTCCTAGAGAAGGACATCATGCTTTGCAGAGTACAGGGTCAGTGGAAAAGAGGAAGGCCCTCAGTGAGGTGGATTGACACAGTGGCTGCAACAATGAGCTCAAGCATAACAACAATTGTAGGGATGGCTCAGGACCAGGCGGTGTTTTGTTCTGTTGTGCATAGGGTCGCTGAGTCGGAACCAACTCGACAGCACCTGACAGCAACTAGCTATGCTTATGTTGAATCTCCTTTGTTTATGTTTCCTATCTTTTTTATCTCCAATCGTTTTTAGCCCTTTATTTACATTTTATTTTGCTCAATTTCATCCTTTCTACTCTCTATGCCCCTGCCATCATTAGTATTTTTCTCCCTTGTGCTTCTTCCAATTTGGTTTTTGTTTCTATGATGGTTTTACTTCTTTCTTCCACTTGTTTCCTGAATTTCTCCAACTTATGTTTCATATATGTTTTATATACTCCTGTTGCTCACTCTTTTTTCCCTGAGCTATTGCATGTCTGCTTTGAGCTTTGACTTCATAGAAGCAATGCTTTTTTAAGTTGTTGCTGTTGGGTTTGTAATTCGTGGGATAAAGTTTGGTCCTAATTTCACCCATTCTGTGCAAAATTTTTCTTAGGTGAATGTTGACTTTTCATGTTTTTTTTTTTTTTCTCTTTTTTTGTTGTTTATTTTGGGAGTTTTTTGTTTGTTTCTCCTCCTCTTTTTTTTTTTTTTCTTCAAGTGTATTTGTGTAGATCCTTTGTGGCTCATTTTTTACTTACTCATCTCTGAAACAGATTAATTTTTCCTGGACAATTTTTGTAGAAAGTTAAGTTGGGAAGGAACCAAAGCCACGATCCTCCCTGGCTGGAATTTTTCTTACGACCCAGAGTTTTATTTGTAGGTTTTCCTGGGCCAGTAGAAAAGGCAGCTGTGGGATTTTTCACATTCCCAAATCTCTCTTCTCTCTTGTTGAACACAGACTGCTTCTTCCGTGAGAGCTCATGTCATTGATGATGCACCCAGTTCCCACTGTTATAAACAAGGAATTTAATTTTTTCAGAGTCGCTATGAGTCGGAATTGACTCGACAGCAACGGGTTTTAACGGGTATTTCATGGCATACCCCTCACTTTGATAAGTGTAGTTTCCCAGCTTTATTGGATGTTAGTTGTGATTTTTTTTCCCACATCCTTCCATTCTCATTCATGATTGATCCCTTTTGCTTTTCACAGCTCTTCCACTATTTTATGATCTGGCATTTTAGCTGTTTCCCAATCCCCCAACCCATACCACTCCACACACATACACACAGAAGACTTTTTTTTTTCTTGTTTTCCTTGATACTGTTTCGATAATTTCCTGGAATAGAGGAAGGACATTCCATTTTACACCACCAATTCCAAACTCTGGAAATTGGTATGTATTATAAATAAACTCTTATGCATAATGTATAATTCATATTTGTCTCCAAATTATACACATTCTTATAAGTGCCAACTCCATGTAAGTTTCTACTTTGGAAGTCTTTATACTTATTCCATTCTAGCTACCATTGGGCCATACGTTTCCATAGTTCTTATTTGTGAATTATTTTCCAATTTACTAATTTAAAATTTTACAATCATGTTTTTTTCTGATCACTTTATAGCAATTTCATTTTTAAATCCTATATATTATTGTTTTTTAAATTTTTAAATTGTGATAAAAAATATCATGAAACTTACCACTGTAAACACTTTTAAGTGTATATCTCAATAAACTTAATTACATTCATGTTGTGCAACCACTACCACCATTCGCCTCCAAAATTCACCACCCAAGACAAAAATTGGGTATCCTTTAAGCTGTAACTCCTCTGACCCCCTCCTACCAGCCACTGATTCACTTTTGTCTCTACACATTTGCCTATTTTAGATACTTGATGTGAGTGAGATACTACAATATTTGTCCTTTTCTGCCTGACTTATTTCACTTAGCACAACGCTTTTAAAGTCCATCCATGTTGTAAAGTGTATCAGAGCTTCATTTCTCTTTTGGATGAGTAATATTCCCTTGTATGTATAGTGATTACTGATAAGGAAGAATTTACTTCTACCATTTTGCTATTTGTTTTCTGTATGTCTTATACCTTTTTTGTTGCTAATTTCTTCCCATTCTGCCTTCTTTTGTGTTTTGTTGTTTTTTTCGTAGTGAACTATTTTGATTCTCTTCTCATTTCCTTTTGTATGAAATTTGAAGATATTTTCATTATAGTTACTATGGGAGTTTCGTTTAACATCCTGTTTATAGTAGTCTAGCTCAGTATCAACTTAATTTCAATAACATATAAAAATTCTGTTTATACAATTCCATCCCTCCTTTTACATTATTGTTGTCACAAATTACATCTTTATACATTGTGTCCAATAACAAATTTATGATTTTTTAAAATGTAGTTATCTTTTATGTCATGTAAAAAAAAAATTTCTGTCCAGTTAGCTCTGATTCATGGCAACCCCATGTGTTGCAGAGTAGAACTTCTCCATAAGGCTTTCGTGGCTGTAATCTTTATGGAAGCCGTTCACCAGGCCTTTTCTTCGATGTTTCTGCTGAGTGGATTTGAACTGCCAACTTTTCGATTAGTAGTTGAGCACAAACTGTGCCACCTGGGGACATGTAAGACATAGCAAATAGAATTATAAACCCAAAATAAGTAAAACTGGCCTTAATATTTACCCATGAAATTGTTTTTACTGGAGATCTTTATTTCTTCATACAGCCTTGAGCTATTATCTAGTGTCCTTTCATTTCAACCTTAAGAACACCCTTTAGCATTTATTGTGGGACAAGTGTAGTGGTAACAAACTCCCTCAGCTTTTATCTATCTGGGAATGTCTTAATTTTGCCTCCCCCCACTCCACTTATTTTATTAACAGAGGGCTTTTATTTGACATGAGAATTTCTCAGCTAAAATAAAGAGTTGGATGGTACTGCCCTCAGGCCCAGGTAAGACATGTCCTAGCCCTGGGACTGACTCTTTATAAGGCCTTTTTTTATTTTTTTAAACTCCTCATTCCTCCCCCACACCCCCTTCCCAGCATCTGGTAACCACTAATCTTTTGTCTCAATGGATTTGCTTATTCAGGATATTTCATATGAGTGGAATAATACAATATTTATTCCTTTGTATCTGGCTTATTTCATTTAGCATAATCTTTTCAAGGTTTATCCTTGTGGTGGCATGTATTAGAACTTCATTTTTCTTTATAGCTGAATGTTGTTGTTGCCATCAAGTCGACTGACTCCTGGAGAGCAGAACTGCTCCATAGAGTTTTCAAGGGTGTGACCTTTTGGAAGCACATCACCAGGCCTGTCTTCTGAGGTGCCTCTGGGTGGGTTTGAACCATCAACATTTTGGCTAGTAGCTGACCACTTAATCATTTGTGCCACCCAGTGACTCTTATAGCCCAATAATCCTCTACATTTTGTTTATCCATTCATCTGTGGATAGCACTTGGGTTGTTTCCATCTTTTGGCTATTGTGACTAAATGCTGTAATAAACATTGAAATAGATGGTCTATTTGAGTCACTGCTTTCAATTCTTTTGTGTATATACCTTGGAAAGGAATTTCTGAGTCATATGGTAATTCTATATTTAGAATTGGAATTTGGAACTACCAAATGGTTTTCCACAGTGGCTGCACCATTTTACATTCCCACCAGAAGGTACAAGTGTTCCATTTCTCCACATCCTTAACAGCACTTGTTATTTTACATTTTTCTTGATAATAGCCATAATGAGTGTGAAGTGCTATCTCATTGTGGTTTTGAGTTGCATTCCCCTAGTGACTAATGATGTTGTGCATCTTTTCATGTGTTTATTGGCCATTTGTATATCATTTTTGGATAAATGACTACTCAAGTCTTTTTTGCCCATTTTTTAAATTGGATAGTCTTTTTGATGTTGGGTTTTAAGAGTTCTTTATGAATTCTGAATATTAAACCTTTATCTGATATATGGTTTCCAAATATTTTCATCCATTACATAGGTTGGCTTTTTAGGATAGGAAACTAAGGAAGACCAAGTAGACTGTTCAGTAAGATTGTTAAGATCTTTCAGCAACCACCTACCAGTGGTTTTGATCAGTAGATACCAGTGGGAAAAGTGCCCATATGAACTGCATTGGCAGCAAAGAGCTGCTTCAGCTGCTAGCAGCTTGAAATCCACTGAAGGAAACCACAAGAAATAGAGTGAGGTAAGTTCTTGAAAATTGTGGAAAGGCATCAGCACCATTCTATTCTGATCAGTCGTTTGAGGGAGTTATTGAGGCAAATTCCTTGCTCATTATCCTTTCTGGGCAAACTGTTGGGGAGACTTGTTAGGGAAAAGACTTTGAGAATGGGAATAATGTCCCCCCAGGATTTGGGGTAGCTGGATGGCTTTAATTACTACCCTCTTAAAGCATGGGGACATGGAGAACTTGTTGGAGGTCCTAACAGCTTGTTAATCACACTGAGTCATTGTACAGAACATCTAGTGTTTTGGCTTGTGCAAAACATCTTTCCTTTCTTGTGGCTAAAACATTCTTTTTCCCTATGGAGAACTATCCCTCATCACCTCCACTGTACCGCTCCAAAACCCCATTACGGTCTCAGTGGGGATGTCAATCAAGATTTCCAGCTCATTATAGGCTCTTTAGCTGGCCCAAGGGCCTGTTGGCCCAACGTCCAGGAACAAATAACGGACCTTTGTTCTGGTTCCACAGCTTTGGATTTAAATATATATTCTTGGCTTAGCCCTGTTATCTTGGGAAAGTAAAGAGCAATATATGAAAAGTTTTCCAGCCCTCAAAGTACTATATATTGACCCCTATCAGTAATAAGATACAAAAATATAACTCTGATATGGGGTGAAGTTGACCCAGGTATGGTGGACCCCAACATATAACTAGAAAAGGTTATATCTCATACCTTTGTTGTTGTTAGCTGCCACTGAGTTGGCCCTAATTCATGGTGACCCCATTCACAGCAGGATTAGACCATTGTGATTCATAGAGTTTTCACTGGCCGATTTTCAGAAGTAGATCACCAGGCCTTCCTTCCTGGTCCATATTGGTCTGGAAGTTTTGCTGAAACCTGTTCAGCATCATAGCAACACTCAAGCCTCCACTGACAGCTGGGTGGTTGCTGTGCTTGAGGTGCATTGGCCAGGAATCGAACCTGGGTCTCCTGCATGGAAGGTAAGAATTCTACCACTGAACCACCACTTCTCTCTAAACCTGTTGCCATCAAGTCAATTTTGACTCATAGTGACCCTATAGGACAGAGTAGAACTGCTCCATAGGGTTTCCAAGGAGTGCCTGGTAGATTTGAACGGCCCATCCTTTGGTTAGCAGCTGAACTCTTAACCACTACGCCACCAGGGTGAGTCTGAGGGATGCAGCTGAGCTTTTGGAAGGTCTGTTGTGACATTATCTGTTGAAGATTTGGGTCCAGATGTTTCAGCTTCTATTTGTCTTTGAAGAACATTGCTGCTGTCCTTGCTGAATATCCTGACTGCTATCTTCATTCTATATCCTTTAAAGAAGTAAACTGTGTTTGATTTACTCATGTGGTATCCGTGTCTGGTCTTTCATGAGTCGAACCTACTGTTGACATTTGTCAGTAATAAATTGGTCATGCACCAACTTTCCACCCAGAGGTAGACATGTAACCTAAGCTCAACAGCTTGGACTCTCTTACCTGAAAATACGAAGCTCAAGTTAAATTACAGGAACAAAATGGTTGGATCTGAACTGTTTTGATGGCAGTGCTTTGACAAAATTTTTCATCTCTGCTGCCTAGATTCTTGAGATCTGGTTGTGTAATCATTTGATTCAGTAAGCTACCCAGTATCCTTTAATAATTTTTGTTTTGCTTAGGGTCAATTTCTGTAGCTTGCCAAAAAAATCCCTAACTGATAGAGGTACTAAAGGAATGGTAAGATTGGATAACTCCTCTGTTAAACCAGTTGCCAAGTGACACAAAAGCCCTGGAATGCGGGCTTTTGATGAGTAGTTTTAAGGCCCACTTTGTGCCCTTAAACTCAAGTAAAAGTAAAATCAATTTTTTGATTTTACATAGTGTAAATACTTTCTATTCCTGAATCACTAAGGCAGTTCTAAAGAATATGCTTCTGAACAAAAGGCAATTCCAAAAGAGATGTTCTAAGAAGGCTTTGAAGGTGGTAGATAGAAATAAAGATAGGGAGACTCTTTGAAGTGCACAGCATTGGGATTTGTAAATTTGTCTTTTTTTAAAACAAAATCCTTATTTGAGAATCACACATATTATCTGGAGTGAAACATGTGCTGTCATCTTCCTTGTCAACACTTCCCTACTACCTCTTTAAGATATTTGCAGTAAAATTTTAGGTATTAAAAGACAATCAATGTGATTTTATAAATGTCTGGGGTGTATTTAAGTATTATGGCTGTAAAGAATGTACAATCATGTGGCTTAATATTTATTTATCCAGCTAAATCTAAGAGCTATAAATTTAAGATGTATTTTGCTCAGCAAAGTTGGCATTTCACATTTTTGAGGCCACAGCAGACAATAAATAAATGGGGTTAGCCACAGAGTACTTATTTTATAGATATTACCACATCCTTCAGACTCATTATATCACAGTTGCGAATTCACTCTTTCTGCTATGCCCCAAAAGAAGTCTTGAAAAACTGTCAACTTTTTGCCATTGCATCTGACATTTTGCTTCCATTACTTGATTCTTAATAGAAAACCTTTCTTATTTAAGGGTACCTGAAGTAGAAAGGGAAACCCTGGTGGCGTTGTGGTTAAAAGCTATGTCTGCTAACCAAAAGGTTGACAGTTTGAATCCACCGGATGCTCCTTGGAAACCCTATGGGGCAGTTTTACTCTGTTCTATAGGGTCGCTACCAGTTGGAATCAACTTGACCTCAACGGGTTTGGTTTGGTTTTCGGAGTAGAAAGGGAGCCCTGGTGGTACAGTGGTTAAGAACTCAGCTGCTAATCAAAAGGCCAACAGTTCGAATCCACCAGCCACTCCTTGGAAATCCTATGGGGCGGTTCTATTCTGTCCTATAGCGTCGATATAAGTTCGAATCAACTCGATGGCAACAGGTTTGGTTTTGGTTGGTGTAGAAACAGCCTCCCCTATTAGATTTTAAATGGCAGAGAAACTACCTATCAGCCATTTAAAATAATTATGTGTGCCCTACAGCAATTTATGCAGCTGTACTGCAGAATTCACTTTTAAGCTGTATTACGTTCCATGCTATGTCTTGCTCAGCAGCAAGGTGATCAACATTTGCCATTTATGGGTAGTGGTGAATTCAAACATCTATGTAGTAGGCAGAATAATGCCCCCTCGCAGAGATGTCCACATCCTAATCCCCAGAACCTGTGAATAAGTTACCTTACATACAAAAGAGAATTAAGATTGCAGATGGATTAAAGGTTGCTTTTTTTTTAATCATCTATTTTAACTAAGGACATTATTCTGGATTATCTGGACAGACCCTGTGTAATCACAAGGGTCCTTAGAAGCAGAAACAAAACAAAACAAAAAACCCATTGCTGTCGAGTTGATTCTGACTCATAGTGACCCTATGGGAGACAGAAAAGTCAGAGTCAGAAAAAGAAACATGACAAAGGAAGCAAGGACAGAATGATGTGATGTGAGGATTTAACTCACCATTGCTGGTTTTAAAGATGGAGGAGGGGGACCGGGTAGCCTCTAAAAAAAAAAAAAAATTTTTTTTTCTAGGAGCAGAAAATGGAAAAAGGTTCTTCCCTAGAGCCTCCAGAAGGGATTGCAGAGCTTCAGACTCCTCTGTTTGAGCCCGGTGAGACCTGTGTTGAACTTCTAACCTGCATATATGTATTGTTTAAAATAATAAATTCATGGTCGTTTGTTACAGCAGCAATAGAAAACCAATACACTCTGTTAACGTTATTTAGTTTGTCTGCTTATGATGGTTTAGATTGTGTGTCAGCTTGTCTGAGCCATGATTCTCAGTGGTTTGGCAGTTATGTAATGATGTAGTTTGGCAGTTATGCAATGATGTAGTCATCCTCCATGATGTGATCTGATATGATCAGCCAAACGGTTGTAAAGGGAGTTTCCTTGGGGATGTTGCCTGCATCCAATGTATATATGGATGTTTGGGCAAAGGTCACTTGCTTGCTCTGGATCCTGTATCCAGCTCGTCATCATCCGACCTCTGGTTCTTGGGACTCCAGGCAGCTGCCCACTGTATTGCCTGCTGATCTTGGAATTCGTCAGACTCCACAGCCTGTGAGCCAGCAGCCTGCCGTCTTCCCTGCCGATCTTGGATTCATCAGCCTCTGCAGCTATATGAGTCAGGAGAAGCCTCCACCCTGATACCTGACCCATGGACTTGGCACTTGCCAGCCTCTACAATGGTGTGAGCCATTTCCTTGAGATAAATCTCTCTCTATATATATACATACAGAGAGAGAAAATTGTGTGTACATATATATATATATATGTGTGTGTGTATATATATATATATATATATATATATATACACTCTTCACTACTTTTGCTTCTCTAGAGAACCCAGCCTAAGACATTGTTGTAGGTCAAGACTCATTAGGGCAGTTTTGCTTTGATATTTGGTGGCATAGATTTCCTTAAAATGAGAGGTGATAGAATTTTAAATTCTAGAAAACCACCAAAGTCTACCCACCAAAAAAAAAAAAAAAAACTCACAGATGTTTCATGGGTACAGAGTTGAGATGACCTTATTTACCATGTACTACTCTTGAGTTGGAATCGACTCGATGGCACTGGGTTGGATACTCTTATACCCTCGTGCTTCATACTAAAAGAGATAAAATATCTCTCTGGTACAGGTACAACGACAGACACATAGACCAATGGGACAGAATCGAGAACCCAGATCCATCCACCTATAGTCAGCTGATCTTTGACAAAGAACCAAAGCCCATTAAATGGAGAAAAGACACTCTTTTTAACAAATGGTTCTGGCAAAACTGGATGTCTATCTGCAAAAAAATGAAACAGGACTCATACCTCACACCATACATAAAAACTAACTCAAAATGGATCAAAGACCTAAATATAAAACCTAAAACGAAAAAGATCATGGGAGAAAAAATAGGGACAATGCTAGGGGCCCAAATACATAAGCATAAATAGAATACAAGCTATAACTAACAATGCACAAACACCAGAAGAGAAACTAGATAACTGGGAGCTCCTAAAGATCAAAAACTTATGCTTATCAAAAAATTGCACCAAAAAAGTAAAAAGAGAGCCTACAGACTGGGAAAAATTTTTTGACTATGACATATCCAACAAGGGTCTAATCTCTAATATCTATAAAATACTTCAACACTTCAACAACAAAAAGATAAATAATCCAATTAAAAAATAGGCAAAGGATATGGACACTTCACCAAAGAAGACATTCAGGCAGCTAACAGACACATGAGGAAATGCTTGCAATCACTAGCCATCAGAGAAATGCAAATCAAAACTGCAGTGAGAGAGGGGGGCCAAGATGGCTGACTAGGTAGATGCTACCTCCGATGCCTCTTGCAACAAAGACTCGGAAAAACAAGTGAATTGATCACATACATGACAATCTACGAAGCCTGACCAACAAACACGGATTTAAAGAGTTGACCTGAGTGACAGAGATGGAGGACAAACAACTATGGGGAAGCAGAGACTGTTTTCGGAGCCTGGAGCCAGCGTCCCAGTCAGGTAACCTTGGCCCTGGGCTTAGGATTGGGCATAGGGGAGCTGAACACAACATCCTGTGATGGTGCAAACACGGGGCACAGCCCTACCCCCCTGAACTGACCTCGGGAGGGGGCCCAGCTGGTCAGCGTGAGCGGAGCATCCACGCGGATGGCGGGAGGAGAAGTCGCCGGGAGGAGAAGTCGCCGGGAGGCAGTGACTGGTTTTGGAGCCGGGAGTGCAGCGTCCCAGCTGGGGAAACTTGGCGTGGGGCTTTGGACTGGGCGCAGGGGTGCTGAGCAGGACATCCTATGAAAGTGCAAACACGGGGTGCAGCCCTACCCCCCTGAACTGACCCCGGGAGGGGGCACAGCCGGTCCGCGCGGGTGGCGCGCCGACGCGGCTGGCGGGAGGAGAAGTCCCTGGGAGGCAGCAACTGTTTTTGGAGCTGGGAGTGCAGCGTCCCAGCTGGGGAACCTTGACGCTGGGCTTTGGACAGGCAGAGGAGGAACTGACTGCGGCTTCTGCGGCCTGACCCTCGGGGGCAATCCCTACCCAGCCAGCACACATAGGCAACACGCCCCCTGGGAATCTCAGATAAAATAGTCATCCCAAGCAAGATAAGTAACTTTGTCTATATTCCGGGGTGCTACTTTCTCCTGTTTTTCTGAACCCTTCCCTCCCCTTCCCAGGCGACTTCATTAACATTGGAATGTCCTGAGCAAGAGGGAGAACTGCTCCGCGATTTTTCTTTTCCCTTTTTTTTTTTTGGTCTTTTCCTAACCCATTCTTCCGGCCTGAGAGAAGCAACCACAGAAAACCTAGGGACCAAAAATCCTTCCCTAATTGGACTAAAAACACAGAATCAGCTCCAGCCAAGCATATGTGATCCACAGTCTCCGGCTTTCAACCCTACAGGGAACAAGGTGGCTATTATAACGCAAAGGCATTTCTGATAGGGATCTGACTGCATTTTTTTTTAGAGGATTTACTGAAAAGACAAGTTTCCCATGTCTGATATCTCTGCGTATTCAACAGAGCCCTCACTGACCCACAACATGGAACTGAGGGCTGAAGCTCCCCCCAGACCACCTAGCCTCCTGCCTGAGGGGTCTAAGGAGGGTGACACCTACCAATCTGTAGAGGTACTTGCATTGGGGGCCTAAGGCACAGCTGCAGAGCCCACCCACCAAGGTGCTTTAGGAGTACAGACACACCTACCTCACGGACACTTGGGAGAAGCCTGTCAGCATCCTGCCCCCCCTGGAGTGTGAACCCCAGCTGCTACTAGAATCTGGTGCACACAAGTATCACCACTACTTCTCAGGGTGGATAGGTGACAGGGTGCATCACACACTTGATGACCCAAAATCAGATTCTACTCAAGAATAGTGAATGGACTCAGGCATATGTATCTGGCAACAGCCCAAACCAGCTGGTAATAGGTCATAAGTAAGTCAAGGGCTACAACAATCAAGACAGCACACTCTAGTAGCCCATCCACGTATACTGAAAGAAAACAAAACAAGATAAGACTCAGTGAGCAAATATAGAATAAATCACTACAATATCTTAGTGATGGCTTGGAGACAGCAGTCGATATCAAACCACATAAAGAAGCAGACCATGACTGCCTCTACAACCCCCAAAACAAAAGAATCAAAATCTTTCCCAAATGAAGATACAATCCTGGAATTATAAGATACAGAATATAGAAAACTAATTTACAGAATGCTTCAAGACATCAGGGATGACCTCAGAAATGAAATAAGGCAATCTGCAGAAAAAGCCAAGGAACACACTGATAAAACAGTTGAAGAACTCAAGAAGATTATTCAAGAACATAGTGGAAAAATTGATAAGTTGCAAGAATCCATAGAGAGACAGCATTCAGAAATCGAAAAGATTAACAATAAAATTACAGAATTAGACAACACAATAGGAAGTCAGAGGAGCAGACTTGAGCAATTAGAATGCAGAGTGGGAAATCTGGAGGGCCAGGGAATTAACACCAACATAGCTGAAAAAAATTAGATAAAAGAATTAAAAAAAAAAAGAAGAAACCCTAAGAATCATGTGGGACTCTATCAAGAAGGATAACTTGCATGTGATTGGAGTCCCAGAACAGGGAGGGAGGACAGAAAACACAGAGAGAATAGTTGAAGATCTGCTGACAGAAAACTTCCCTGACATCATGAAAGATGAAAGGATATCTATCCAAGATGCTCATCGAGCCCCATTTAAGATTGATCCAAAAAGAAAAACACCAAAACATGTTATCATCAAACTTGCCAAAACCAAAGATAAACAGAAAATTTTAAAAGCAGCCAGGGATAAAAGAAAGGTCTCCTACAAGGGAGAATCAATAAGAGTAAGTTCAGACTACTCAGCAGAAACCATGCAGGCAAGAAGGCAATGGGATGACATATACAGAGCACTGAAGGAGAAAAACTGCCAGCCAAGGATCATATATCCAGCAAAACTCTCTCTGAAATATGAAGGCGAAATTAAGATATTTACAGATAAACACAAGTTTAGAGAATTTGCAAAAACCAAACCAAAGCTACAAGAAATACTAAAGGATATTGTTTGGTCAGAAAACCAATAATATCAGATACCAGCACAACACGAGGTCACAAAACAGAACATCCTGATATCAACTCAAATAGGGAAATCACAAAAACAAATTAAGATTAATTAAAAAAAAAATACTCATAACAGGGAATCACGGAAGTCAATACGTAAAAGATCACAATAATCAAAAAGAGGGACTAAACACAGAAGGCATAGAACTGCCATATGGAGAGTGATACAAGGCGATACAGAAAAATACAAGGTAGGTTTTTACTTAGAAAAATAGGGGTAAATATTAAGGTAAACACAAAGAGGTATAACAACTCCATAACTCAAAATAAAAACCAAGAAAAACGTAACGACTCAGCAAACATAAAGTCAAATACTATGAAAATGAGGAACACACAATTTACAAAGAAAACCGTCTCAGCACAAAAAAGTAAGTGGAAAAATGAAATTGTCAACAACACACATAAAAAGGTATGAAAATGACAACACTAAACACATACTTATCTATAATTATGCTGAATGTAAATGGACTAAATGCACCAATAAAAAGACAGAGAGTCTCAGACTGGATAAAGAAACACGATCCGTCTATATGCTACCTACAAGAGACACACCTTAGACTTAGAGACACAAACAAACTAAAACTCAAAGGATGGAAAAAAATATATCAAGCAAACAATAAGCAAAAAAGAGCAGGAGTAGAAATATTAATTTCTGACAAAATAGACTTTAAACTTAAATCCACCACAAAGGATAAAGAAGGACACTACATAATGATAAAAGGGACAATTGATCAGGAAGATATAACCATATTAAATATTTATGCACCCAATGACAGGGCTGCAAGATACATAAATCTAATTTTAACAGAACTGAAAAGTGAGATAGACACCTCCACAATTATAGTAGGAGACTTCAACACACCACTTTCGGAGAAGCACAGGACATCCAGTAAGAAGCTCAATAGAGACACGGAAGACCTACTTACAACAATCAACCAACCTGACCTCATTGACTTACACAGAACTCTCCACCCAACTGCTGCAAAGTATACCTTTTTTTCTACCACACATGGAACATTCTCTAGAATGGACCACATATTAGATCATAAAACAAACCTTTGCAGAATCCAAAACATCGAAATATTACAAAGCATCTTCTCAGACCACAAGGCCACAGAAGTGGAAATCATTAACAGAAAAATTAGGGAAAAGAAATCAAATACTTGGAAACTGAACAACACCCTCCTGAAAAAAGACTGGGTTATAAAAGACATTAGGGAAGGAATAAGGAAATTCATAGAATGCAACAAGAATGAAAATACTTCCTATCAAAACCTCTGGGACACAGCAAAAGCAGTGCTCAGAGGCCAATTTATATCGATAAATGCCCACATACAAAAAGAAGAAAGAGCCAAAATCAAAGAACTGTCCCTACAACCTGAACAAATAGAAAGTGAGCAACAAAAGAATCCATCAGGCACCAGAAGAAAACAAATAATAAAAATTAGAGCTGAACTAAATGAATTAGAGAACAGAAAAACAATTGAAAGAATTAACAAAGCCAAAAGCTGGTTCTTTGAAAAAATTAACAAAATTGATAAACCATTGGCCAGACTGACTAAAGAAATACAGGAAAGGAAACAAATAACCCGAATAGGAATCGAGAAGGGCCACATCACAACAGACCCAACTGAAATTAAAAGAATCATATCAGATTATTACGAAAAATTGTACGCTAACAAATTTGAAAACCTAGAAGAAATGGATGAATTCCTGGAAAAACACTACCTACCTAAACTAACACAATCAGAAGTAGAACAACTAAATAGACCCATAACAAAAAAAGAGATTGAAAATGGTAATCAAAAAACTCCCAACAAAAAAAGCCCTGGCCCGGATGGCTTTACTGCAGAGTTCTACCAAACTTTCAGAGAAAAGTTAACACCGCTACTACTAAAGGTATTTCAAAGCACAGAAAATGACGGAATACTACCTAACTCATTCTATGAAGCCACCATTTCCCTGATACCAAAACCAGGTAAAGACATCACAAAAAAAGAAAATTACAGACCTATATCCCTCATGAACATAGATGCAAAAATCCTCAACAAAATTCTAGCCAATAGAATTCAACAACATACCAAAAAATCAATCCACCATGACCAAGTGGGATTTATACCAGGTATGCAAGGCTGGTTTAATATTAGAAAAACCAATAATGTAATCCACCATATAAATAAAACAAAAGACAAAAACCACATGATCTTATCAATTGATGCAGAAAAGGCGTTTGACAAAGTCCAACACCCATTTATGATAAAAATTCTCAGCAAAATAGGAATTGAAGGAAAATTCCTCAACATAATAAAGGGCATCTATACAAAGCCAACAGCCAACATCACTCTAAATGGAGAGAGCCTGAAAGCATTTCCCTTGAGAACGGGAACCAGACAAGGATGCCCTTTATCACCGCTCTTATTCAACATTGTGCTAGAGGTCCTAGCCAGAGCAATTAGGCTAGACAAAGAAATAAAGGGCATCTGGATTGGCAAGGAGGAAGTAAAATTATCTCTATTTGCAGATGACATGATCTTATACACAGAAAACCCTAAGAAATCCTCCAGAAAACTACTGAAACTAATAGAAGATTTTGGCAGAGTCTCAGGTTATAAGATAAACATACAAAAATGACTTGGATTCCTCTACATTAACAAAAAGAACATCGAAGATGAAATAACCAAATCAATACCATTCACAGTAGCCACCAAGAAGATAAAATACTTAGGAATAAATCTTACCAAAGATGTAAAAGACCTATACAAAGAAAACTACAAAGTACTACTAAAAGAAACTAAAAAGGACCTACTTAAGTGGAAAAACATACCTTGCTCATGGATAGGAAGACTTAACGTAGTAAAAATGTCTATTCTACCAAAAGCCATCTACACATACAATTCACTTCCGATCCAAAGTCCAATGTCATTTTTTAATGTGATGGAGAAACAAATCACCAACTTCATACAGAAGGGAAAGAAGCCTCGGATAAGCAAAGCATTACTGAAAAAGAAGAAGAAAGTGGGAGGCCTCACTCTACCTGATTTCAGAACCTATTATACAGCCATAGTAGTCAAAACAGCCTGGTACTGGTACAACAACAGACACATAGACCAACGGAACAGAATTGAGAACCCAGATATAAATCCATCCACATATGAGCAGCTGATATTTGACAAAGGCCCAGTGTCAGTTAATTGGGGAAAAGATAGTCTTTTTAACAAATGGTGCTGGCATAACTGGATATCCATTTACAAAAAAATGAAACAGGACCCATACCTCACACCATGCACGAAAACTAACTCCAAGTGGATCAAAGACCTAAACATAAAGACTAAAACGATAAAGATCATGGAAGAAAAAATAGGGACAACATTAGGAGCCCTAATACAAGGCATAAACAGAATACAAAACATTACCAAAAATGACGAAGAGAAACCAGATAACTGGGAGCTCCTAAAAATCAAACACCTATGCTCATCTAAAGACTTCACCAAAAGAGTAAAAAGACCACCTACAGATTGGGAAAGAATTTTCAACTGTGACATCTCCGACCAGCGCCTGATCTCTAAAATTTATATGATTCTGTTAAAACTCAACCACAAAAAGGCAAAGAACCCAATCAAGAAGTGGGCAAAGGATATGAACACGCACTTCACTAAAGAAGATATTCAGGCAGCTAACAGATACATGAGAAAATGCTCTCAATCATTAGCCATTAGAGAAATGCAAATTAAAACTACAATGACATTCCATCTTACTCCAACAAGGCTGGCATTAATCCAAAAAACACAAAATCATAAATGTTGGAGAGGCTCCGGAGAGATTGGAACTCTTATACACTGCTGGTGGGAATGTAAAATGGTACAAACACTTTGGAAATCTATCTGGCGTTATCTTAAACAGTTAGAAACAGAACTACCATACAACCCAGAAATCCCACTCCTCGGAATATACCCTAGAGAAATAAGAGCCTTCACACAAACAGATATATGCATACCCATGTTTATTGCAGCTCTGTTTACAATAGCAAAAAGCTGGAAGCAACCAAGATGTCCATCAACGGATGAATGGTTAAATAAATTGTGGTATATTCACACAATGGAATACTACGCATCGATAAAGAACAGTGACGAATCTGGGAAACATTTCATAACCTGGAAGGCATTATGCTGAGCGAAATTAGTCAGCGGCAAAAGGACAAATATTGTATAAGACCACTATTATAAGATCTTGAGAAATAGAAAAAACTGAGAAGAACACATACTTTTGTGGTTACGAAGGGGGGAGGGAGGGAGGGTGGGAAAGGGTTTTTTACTGATTAGTTAGTAGATAAGAACTGCTTTAGGTGAAGGGAAGGACAATACTTAATACATGGAAGGTCAGCTCAACTGGACTGGACCAAAAGCAAAGAAGTTTCCCGGATAAACTGAATGCTTCAAAGGTCAGCGGAGCAAGGGCGGGGGTTTGGGGACCATGGTTTAAGGGGACCTCTAAGTCAATTGGCAAAATAATTCTATTATGAAAACATTCTGCATCCCACTTTGAAATGTGGCGTCTGGGGTCTAAAATGCTAACAAGCGGCCATCTAAGATGCATCAGTTGGTCTCAACCCACCTGGATCAAAGGAGAATGAAGAACACCAAGGTCACACGATAACTAAGAGCCCAAGAGACAGAAAGGGCCACATGAACCAGAGACCTACATCATCCTGAGACCAGAAGAACTAGTTGGTGCCCGGCCACAATCGATGACTGCCCTGACAGGGAGCACAGCAGAGAACCCCTGAGGGAGCAGGAGATCAGTGGGATGCAGACCCCAAATTCTCACAAAAAGACCATACTTAATGGTCTGACTGAGACTAGAGGAATCCTGGTGGTCATGGTCCCCAAACCTTCTGTTGGCCCAGGACAGGAACCATTCCCGAAGACAACTCATCAGGCATGAAAGGGACTGGACAGTGGGTAGGAGAGAGATGCTGATGAAAAGTGAGCTATTTGTATCAGGTGGACACTTGAGACTGTGTTGGTATCTCCTGTCTGGAGGGGGATGGGAGGATAGAGAGAGTTGGAAGCTGGCAAAATTGTCACGAGAGACTGGAAGGGCTGACTCAGTAGGGGGAGAGCAAGTGGGAGTACGGAGTAAGGTGTATATAAACTTATATGTGACAGTTTGACCTGATTTGTAAACGTTCACCTGAAGCTCAATAAAAGTTAAATAAATAAATAAATAAAATAAAGTACATGAGACAGAAAAAAAAAAAAAAAAGACAAACTGCAGTGAGATACCATCTCACGCTGACATTACCGGCACGAATGAAAAAAAACAGAAAATACCAAATTTTGGAGAGGTTACAGGAAAACTGGAACTGTTACACACTTCTGGTGGGAATGTAAAATGGTGCAACCACTGTGGAAAATGACATGGCACTTCCTTAAAAAGCTAGAAATAGAAATACAATATGATCCAGCAATCCCACTCCTAGAGAAATGAGAGCTATCACACAAATAGACATTTGCACACCCATGTTCATTGCAGCATTATTCAAACAGCAAAAAAATGGAAACAACCTAAGTGCCCATCAACAGATGAATGGATAAACAAATTATGGTACATACATACAATGGAATTCTAAGCAAGGATCAAGAACAATCATGAATCTGGGAAACATCTCACAACATGGATGAATCTGGAGGGCATTATGCTGAGTGAAATAAGTCAATCACAAAAGGACAAATATTTTATGAGACCGCTATTATAAAAACCAAAGAAAAAGTTTACACACAGAAAAAAGAAAAAAACAAAAAACAGTCTTTGATGGCTACCAGAGAGGGGATGGGTTGGATGGGAAAAACACTAACAAGATAATAGATAAGGGTAACTTTGGTGAAGGGAAAGACAACACACAATATTGGGAAGTCAGCACAACTTGACCAAGGCAAAGTCATAGAAGCTTCATAGGTACATCTAAATACCTAAGAGGGACTGAGGGGCTGAGGGCTGGGGACCATAGTCGCAGGGGACATCTAGGTCAACTGGCATAACATAGTTCATAAAGAAAATATTCTACGTACTTGTCTAAGTCATTTAGTGCTGCATTAACAGAAATACCACAGGTGAATGGCTTTATTTAACAAAGAAAAATTTATTTTCTCACAGTCAAGTAGGTTATAAGTCCAAATTCAGGGTGTCAGCTCCAGGGAAAGGCCTTCTGTCTTTGTTGGCTCTGGAGGAGGGTCCTTGTCCTCAATCTTCCCCTGGTTGAAGAGCTTCTCAGGTGCAGGGACCCCACGTCCAAAGGACGTGTTCTGCTCCTGGTGCTGCTTTCTTGGTGCTATGAGGTCCCCAACTCTCTGCTTGCTTCCCTTTCCTTTTATCTCTTGAGAGATAGCAGGTGGTGCAGGCCACACCCCAGGGAAACTCCCTTTACCCTGGATCAGCGAGGTGACCTCAGTGAGGGTGGTATTAAAATCCCATCCTAATCTTTTCACTATAGAATTACAATCACAAAATGGAGGACAACCATACAATACTGGGAATCATGGCCTAACCAAGTTGATACATACACTTTTGGGGGGACATAATTCAATCCATGATAATCCTACTTTGGTGAGTAGCCATCTGGGCCCCTAAAAGCTTGCAAGTGGCCATCTAGATACATCTAGTGGTCCCATTCTGTCCGCAGCAAGGGAGAATGAAGAAAACCAAAGACACGAGCAAAATATTAGTCCAAAGGACTAATGGACCACATGAACCACAGCCTCCACCAGCCTGAGACTAGAAGAACTAGACAGTGCCCAGCTACCACTATTTACTGCTTTGCCAAGGATCACAATAGAGAGTCCCAGATGAAGCGGGGGTACAATGTAGAACAAAATTCAAATTTACAAAAGAAGATGAGACTGACAGAGACTAGCAGAACCCCTGAGACTATGGCCCCTGGACACTTTGCTAACTAAGAACAGAAGCCACATCTTTCAACCAAAGATTAGACAGGCCTATAAAATAAACATTAGCACACACGAGGAATGTGGATCTTAGTTCAATCAAGTATATGAGACTAAATGGGCAACAACTGCCCAAAAGCAAAGATGAGAAGGCAGGACAGGAAGGACAGGAACACTAGACGAATGGACAAGTGGAACCCGGGGTGGAAAGGCAGAGGGTGCTAACACATTGCAGGAATTGCAACCAATGTCACAAAACAGTTTGTGTATAAGTTTTTGAATGAGCAACTAATTTGCATTATAAACTTTCACCAAAGCACAATAAAATTAAAAAAAAAAAACAACTCTCTCCTCACTATTAGCCCAGAATCAACATCAAAGTGAAGTTTATAGGATACCTGACTTCTGAAGTATTATAATCCATGGTTTCAGAGAGCATAAATCATATAATCTTTACTCATTTATGTCTGCTCACATCAGCTAAGGTTAACAACTCCCTTCCCCTCCCCGCCCCCAAAAAAAACAGAGCAAAGAAGGGGAAAGATAAAGATGAAAGGGAAATTGTGCAAGAGATGGTGGGCTTACACCAAATGTTTGGAAGCAAAATTAATGTATGAAATTAAGGGATATTATCTGTCTGCTGGAGAGAACACAAAGCAAACTTTCAGTTGTATTCCATACCTGGGCTGACATAATTCCTCATCTGCCTACTTCCTGAATTTTCCCCAAGGTTTGCAAATAGGAAAAAAAAAAAATCTATGACATAATCTAAGCAATCTTACTTTACCTGATATGATTTTAGGCTATCATATTGAAATAACTGAAGAATGTGTTAGAAAGTAATTCATAAAGTAATTCATAGCCACATATAAATTGTGCACCCAGCATCATCGAATTAACCTTAAGAACAATGTGTTAGAATTTACATGCTATTCACACGTAATAGAACCATTAATATTTTTTTATTTCAAATTAAATATTTTTTAAGTAAGATTTTCCCAGTAAATTCATTGAAGTTCTTTAGTTCACGTATACAGCAGTCTCTAGGGTTCCAAAAAGGGCACGTTGTTCCACAGCTCCTAGGGGCACTGCTCACTGTATTAAATGGCATCTACTGTATTCCACGTGAATGGCACCCCCTGGTGCTGTGCACTCTGGATGTAAGGCCTTGATGCCTTCAGTATTTTTTATTCAGTCCTGCTTTTCTTTGCTCTCTTGGACCCTCCTTATAAAGAGCAATGCATTCTTTGGTTATAGTCAGGGAGCCTGATATAGGCAGGATTATTACACGGAAATTGTCATTACTCACACCTCTGCAGTACCGACCCAGGTGAAGTTCCTGCCTAGAGCATAGAGGTTAGGACCGATATGTCTCAAATTCTTGCTTGCCCTCTTTAGCCTTCCCCTCCTCAAAATCCACCAGGCGTGGAATGGGCACATTTTCACTTCCTTGCTCTCCCTAATACGGACTTCCCTAAAGTCACATTGTCCTTCTCTCCTTCTTATGATGGCAGAATGATGGCTAAGGAATGAACATTTTCAAAATTTTATCCTTATTTTACTTATAAATATCACACTTCTCTTTGTAATTGTATTCAACATTATTTTAAAATGAAAAAAGAAAGGTGCACATATTGGTTTTCAAACTGCAGCTTCAGCATGGATGATAACTCCCTAAGTGTGGTCCAGTATCAGCACACCCAGGCAAGACGAGCCAGAAATGTTTCCCTCGCCTTCTGTTAAGCTTTTATTTCATGAGAATCAGTTTTTATGTATTGTAGAGAGATTTTTAATAATATACAAATGGTGAAGAGTAATGAGACCGGATTTATAGCTTGTTTCAACCGCCGACTACGTCATTGATTGTAGCGCTGTCTCAGTAAATCGTGCCTTTGAATTCTACGAATGGAATGTCTAAAGAGCCTGTTCCAGTGAGTGTTTCAGAGACACATGTAAGCAATTTCCTTTAAAGTTTGCTTTTATTTTTTAGAAGCTTCCTAAAAAAAAATAAAAAATATAAATTTTTTAAAAGTTTGCTTTTATTTTTTAGAAGCTTCGTAGACAGTTAAAAATAAATTCTCAAATTTTCCTGAAAGTGTGATGACAGTTACTATTTTCTGGACTATAGGAAATAAATATCATGGGGCAGCATGTCTGATTGGCATCTACATTCAATGCCCCAAATTAGAAACAACTCACTGTTTTATCTTTTATAAGAACACTGGATTTGAGTCCCTGCTTCAGCATTTACTTGTTACGTGATTTGAGGGAAGCAATTCAAAATGGTCATCAGTTTCCTCATTTGTAGCATAGGATTAAAAATACCAACCCATCACATAGGGTTAAAAAAAAAAAATTTTTTTTTTTTTTTTTGAGCTTACTTGAGACATATGTAAAGCACCAGCGCATTGTAGACACCCCGTCAATGCTGGTTATTCACATAATGGGATCTAAAGCACTGCAAAAACAAATACCTGTTATTGTTACATAGGTGTTCACTTGATAATTAGGAGCTCCGGGGGAGCAGTGGTTGAAGTGCTAGGCTGCTAAGGTCAGTGGTTCAAACCAGCCAGCCACTCCGTGGGAGAGAGATGTGACAGCTACTTCTGTAAAGATTTACAGCCTTGGAAACCCTACAAGGCAGTTCTACTCTGTCCCATAGGGTCGCTAGTAGTTGGAATCAACTCGACGGCAATGGGTTTGGCTTATATACATGGACTTTGCAGTTGTATTTCACCATTAAAAAAAAAAAAGGTAGCTTTTGTTTTTAGTGTTATTTAAATATTTAAATAATGGTCCCTTAATCATGATATAAGGAGCCCTGATGGCACAGTGGCTAAGCATTCAGCTAATTGAAAAGTTGGTGGTTTGAACCCACCAGCTGCTCCACAGAAGAAAGATGTGGCAGTCTGCTTCCATAAAGATTCCAGCCTTCGAAACCCCGTGGGGCAGTTCTACTGTGTCCTATAGGGTCACTGTAAGTCAGAATCGACTTGAAGGCAATGGGTTTGTTTTTCTGGATGGTACAATGGTAAAGCACTCAGCTGCTAACTGAAAGGCTGGCAGTTCGAGGCCACCAACGGCTCCATGAGAAAAAGCCCTGGCAATCTGCTCCCGTAAAGAATACAGTCTACGAAACCCGATGGGGCAGTTCTATTCTGTCATATAGGGTTACTATGAATAGGAATTGACTCAGTGGGACACAACAAGCCTGATGTCACTATCCATCTGTTAGCTGGTCACACTGTGGTGGCTTTCATGTTGCTATCATGCTGGAAGGTAATGCCACCGGTATTTCAAGTATCAGCAGGGTCACCTATGGTGGACAGCTTTCAGCAGAGTTTCCAGACTGAGACAAACTAGGAAGAAAAGCAGCAATCTACTTCTGAAAAGTAGCCAGCGAAACCCCTGTGGGTCACAATAGTATATTGCCCAATATATTGCTGGAAGATGAGCCTCCAAGGTTGAAACGCACTCAAAATATACAGCGGCCAAAACAATGGATCATAAAGATGGGGCAGGACTGAGCAACATTTTATTCTGTGATACATGAAGTCACCATGAGTTGGAGCCGACTCCATGGCAACAAGTTTGCTATGAGTTCCTGCTAATTATAAATTCTAAAAAGACATATTACTTTGAACCAATTTGATTCCATTTTGTAGTAGGCTGGTGGTTTTTCTACCTACATCCACTCTGATGGTGAAGGAAGCTGGCTAGCTACACTGGGCCTCGTAGTTGCTAAATCCCCTTCAGTTCATAGTCCAAGGAGGTGCCTCAGGAAACGAGAATGGAAGGGGAATTCAGTAGTGGGGTGTGGCCGTCCTCCTTTGACCAAAGTAGTTCTGCTCTTGTTTTACATACACAGTGCCATTTTTCTTTGCAGAAATTGGCTAAATAAAGTTTGAAAACCACATATTTAAAACTCTGGTTTTTACCATTTCAGAGAGGTGCCCAACCCTGGTAAACTGATTTACATGATTCTTACTCTTAAATGCAACTTTTCATGAATTCATGTTTATATTTTTTTCTCATTTCAATACATGTTATATGTATTATACTAGGTCTACTCCAATATAAAAGTAGCTTTATAGTTCATAGTGTACTGCTTATTATTAAGTTTGATTGCTTCCTGATGACTTCCAAGAAGGCATTCTGATTTTACTCAATAAAGTTTCAAAACCACAGAGTACAGGCATACCTCGGAGATACTGCAAGTTCAGTTCCAGGCCACTGCAATAAAGTGACTATTGAAATAAAGCCAGTCATGTGAATTTTTTTGTTTCCCAGTGCATATAAAAGTTATGATTACACTATACTGTAGTCTATTAACTGTGCAATAGAATTATGTCTAAAAAAAATCTACAGACTCTAACTAAAAAATACTTTATTGCTAAAAAATGCTAACCATCATCTGAGCCTTCAGCAAGTCAATCTTTTTGCTGGTGGAGGGTCTTGCCTCAACGGTGATGGCTGCTGACTGATCAGGATGGTGGTTGCCGAAGGTTGGGGTGGCTGTGGCAATTTCTTAAAATAAGACAATGAGGTTTGCCACATCAATTGGCTCTTTATTTCATGAGAGATTTCTCTGTAGTATGGGTGCTGTTTGATAGCATTTTACCCACAGTAGAACTTCTTTCAGAATTGGAGCCAATGCTCTTAAACCATGCCACTGCTTTATCAACTAAGTTTATGTAATATTCTAAATCCTTTGTTGTCATTTCAACAATGTTCACGGCATCTTCACCAGGAGTCCATTCCATCTCAAGAAACCACTTTGCTCATCCATAAGAAGCAACTCCTCATCTGTTAAAGTTTTATCCTGAGATTATAGCAGTTCAGTTACATCTTCAGGCTCCACTTCTAATTCTAGTTGTCTTGCTGTTTCTACATCTCCAGTTACTTCCTCCGCTGAAGTCTTGCACCCCTCAAAGTCATCCATGAGGGTTGGAATCAACTTCTTCCAAACTCCTGTTAACGTTGATATTTTGACCTCCTCCCAGGAATCATAAATGTTCTTAATGGTATCTAGAATGGTGAATCGTTTCCAGAAGGTTTTCAGTTTACTTTACCCAGGTCCATCAAAAGAATCACTATCTATGGCAACTGTAAAACCAAAAACCAAACCCACTGCCGTTGAGTCGATTCCGACTCATAGAGACCCTATAGGACAGAGTAGCACCGCCCCATAGAGTTTCCAAGGAGTGCCTGGTGGATTCGAACTGCCGACCTTTTGGTTAGCAGCCATAGCACTTAACCACTACTCCACCGGGGTTTCTATAGCCTTATGAAATGTATTTCTTAAATAACAAGACTTGAAAGTTGAAATTACTCCTTGATTCATGGGCTGCAGAAAGGATGTCGTGTTAGCAGGCATGAAAACATTAATCTCCTTGTACATCTCCATCAGAGTTCTTGGGTGCGTCATCAACGAGCAGTAATATTTGGAAGGAATCTTTTTTTCTGAGCAGTAGGTCTCAACAGCAGGCTTAAAATAGTTGGTAAACAATGTTGTAAACAGATGTGCTGTCATCCAGATTTTGTTGTTCCATTTATAGAGCACAGGCAAAGCAGATTTAGCATAAATTCTTAAGGGCTCTAGGATTTTCGGAATGGTAAATAAGCATTGGCTTCAACTTAAAGTCCCCACCTGCATTAGCCCCTAACAAGGGATTCAGCCTGTCCTTTGAAGCTTTGAAGCCAGGTGTCATGGATTGAATTGCATCCCCCAAAAATGTCTTTCAGCTTGGCTGGGTCATGATTCCCAGTATTGTGTGACTGTCTACCATTCTGTCATCTGATATCTGATGTGATTTACCTGTGTGTTGCGAATCCTGTCACTGTGGTGTGATGAGATGGATTGGTGGGAGTTATGTTGATGAGATGTACAGGACTGGATAGTGCCTTGGGCCAATTTCTTTTGAGATACGGGAGAGAGAGGTGAGTGAAGAGACATGGGGACCTCATACCACCAAGAAAGCGGTGCCAGGAGCACAGCACATCTGTTGGACTTGAGGTTTCTATGCTGAGATGCTTCCAGACCAAGGGAAGACTGATGCATCATGAGGACCTTCCTCCAGAGCTGACAGAGAGAGAAGGCCTTCCCCTGGAGCTGGTGCCCTAATTCCAGACTTCTAGCCTACTGGACTGTGAGTGAATAAACTTCTGTTTGTTAAAGACATCCATTTGTGGTATTTCTGTTATAGCAGCATTAGATGACTAAGACAGACTTTGGTACTGGCAGTGGGGTGCTGCTCTAACAGATACCAAAAATGTGGAAGCACTTTTGAAACTGTGACTGTATAGACGACCGGCAGCAGCAGGGGACCAAAAGCAGCAGAGAACTGGCAGCAGCAGAAAAACAACAGCAGCAAAGAACCGGAAGCAGGAGAACCAGGAGACAGCACTGGAGCCAACCCATAGAGCAAGAGAGCTGAATGCCTGTGTGCAGGAGGCTTCCTGGCAGAGTGGGGCGCCTCCGGGCACTTATTGATGGAGCTAGGCTTGCTGACCATGGAGCAAGAGAGCTGAGTGCCTTCTGGCCAAAGCTTACTTGTGGAGTGGGGTGCCTCCAGGGACTTATTAGTTGGAGCTATAGAGCTTTGGAACACTTGCCCCAGCAGGGCAGATGTGGGCGTGAGGCCCAAGGACCCACAGGCCAACAAACCAGGAAGCAGAAGCTGAAGAGACAAGGTACACGGGAAGCCAAGCTGCCTCAGTCTCAAAAGGTATGGCCAGGACCTCTGAGGTTTCAAAGGGTGGAGCCATGGCCTCTGGTGTTTCTACGGGTGGAGACACCACTTTGATGGACTAGGAGAAGGGTGTGCCTAAAACTGAGGGAGCAGAGTTGCCATCCCAGTGGGCCTGTAAGGTGGTGCTGAAGCCCAGGGCCAAGGGCCTCCACTCAGAATCCGGAGAGTGTGGCCAATACCTAGAGTCTGGAGGGAAGGGCTATTGTGTAAATTGTCTTAGAGAACAGATTATTTTCAAAGCCTTGAGGACTAATGAAATGTGTTCTGCTGACTTGCTTGGTGCCTGTTATCCCTTCTTTCCCTCCAGTTTCTCCCATTTGTAATGAAAATGTCTAGCTTGTGCCTGTTCTGCCATTGTACTGTTGGAAGCAGATAACTTGTATTCTAGATTTCACAGGTAAGAATTTTTGGATTTTGGACTTGGAGTTAAGACTTTTGCTGTGATATGATGGAGGGAATGTTTTACATGTGGCAAGGACATAAAGTTGGGGGGACAAAGGGTGGAATGTCATGGATTGCATTGTGTCCCCCCAAAGTGTTGACTTGGCTGGGTCATGATTCCCAGTATTGTGTGATTGTTTACCATTTTGTCATCTGATGTGATTTTCCTGTGTTGTGAAGCCTATCACTGTGGTGTGATGAGATGGATTGGTGGCAGTTATACTGATGAGATCTACAGGACTGGATAATGTCTTGGGCCAATCTCTTTTGAGATATGGGAGAGATGAGCGAAGAGACACGGGGACCTCATACCACCAAGAAAGCTGTGCCGGGAGCAGAGCACATCCGTTGGACCTGAGGTTCCTGTGCTGAGACGCTCCCAGACCAAGGGAAGACTGATACATCACAAGGACCTTCCTCCAGAGAGAGAAGGCCTTCCCCTGGAGCCGGCGCCCTAAATTCAGACTTCGAGCCTACTGGACTGTGAGAGGATAAACTCCTGTTTGTTAAAGCCAACCATTTGTGGTATTTCTGTTACAGCAGCACTAGATGACTAAGACACCAGGTATTAACTTCTCCTAACTACGGAAGTCCTAGATGGCATCTTCTTCCAATGTAAGCCTGTTTTAACTACATTGAAAATCTGTTGTTTAGTGTAGCCACCTTCGTCAATTAGCTAGATCTTCTGGATAACTTGCTCCAGCTTCTACATCAGCCCTTGCTGCTTCACCAAGTAGTTTTATGTTACGGAGATGGCTTCTTTCCTTAAACCTCATGAACCAACCTCTGCTAGCTTCAAACTTTTCATCTGCAGCTTCCTCACCTCCGTCAAGGTTCATACAATTGAAGAGTTAGGGCCTTGCTCTGGATTAGGCTTTGGCTTAATGGAATATTGTGGCTGGTTTGATCTTCTATCCAGACCACTAAAACTTTCTCCATATCAGCAATAAGGCTGTTTCGCTTTTTTATCATTCGTGTGTTCACTGGAGTACCACTTTTAATTTCCTTCTTTTCCTTTGCATTCACAACCTGCCTGTTTGGCACAAGAGGCCTAGCTTTTGGCCTGTATCAGCTTTCTACATGCCTTCCTAAGTTTAATCACTTCTAGCTTTTGATTTAAAGTGAGAGTTTTTTTTTTTTTCATTTGAACACTTACAGGCCATCGTAGGGCTATCAACTGGCCTAATTTCAATATTGTCACGTCTCAGAGAATACGGATGACTGAGAAGAGAAGTGGGAAAATGGCCAGTTGGTGCAGCAGTCAGAACACACACAACACTAAGTTTGCTGCTTTGTATGGGCGTGGTTCATGGCACCCCAAAACAATAGTAACATCTGAGATCAGTGATCATAACAGATATAATACTGTTTGAAATACTGCGAGAATTGCCAAAATGTGACAGACACACTAAGTGAGTGCATGCTGCTGGAAAAATGGCGCTGATTTGCTAGATGCAGGATTGCCACAGAACTTCAATTTGTAAAAAAGTGTCTAAGAAGTGCAATAAAGTGAAGCGCAATAAAATGAGATGTGCCTGTATTTGTGATTGCTTTCTGTAAAGCACTACCCCAGCCAAACCCACTGCCGTAGAATCTATTCTGACTCCTATCGACCCTATAGGACAGAATAGAACTGCCCCATAAGCTTTTCGAGGCTGGAATCCTTACAGATGCCAACTGCCACATCTTTCTCCTGTGGAACAGCTTGTGGGTTCAAACTGACGACCTTTCGATTAGCTTAGGCTTTGCTTCTGGATTAGGTTTTGGCTTAATGGAATATTGTGGCTGGTTTGAGCTTCTATCCAGACCACTAGAAATTAACCACAGTGCCACCAAAGCTCCTTACTAGAGTATGACATTTGTAGGTTTACTAAAAAGAATACCCTATATTTAACACTTCATGTTTATTTTTTCTTTCTCAAAATTAAAGTCAATTTCGTTTGAGGCCTTGTCTGTTAACTACACTATTTTTCTTACCGGATAAACAGCAAAAGGACAGAAAAACACTTTAAAAATTCACCTTTTTAAATAATGGTTTTCTTTCAAGTTTTTTTTTTGAATGGGGACAAACAGAAAAGTGGAGGAATATTAAGCTGGAATAGGGAAGAAAGGGGAAAAGGAATGGTTCTATCTGGGTAGCAACTAACTGCATCCAGAAAACCTAACCAAAAAACCCGTTGCCGTTGGTCAATTCTGACTCACAGCAACCCTACAGGACAGAGCAGAACTGCCCCACTGGGTTTCCAATGAGCACCTGGTGGATTTGAACTGTTGACCATTTTGTTAGCAGCTGTAGTAACCACTATGTTACCAGGGTTTCCAGGGAAGCTAAGGAAATGTGAAAAAAAGCTCTTAATATTTTTCTTGGGGAGGGGTATAGGAAAATAAGTGGCTTGACAACCCATGTATTCAGCTATTTTGTTCAAATGGTGGAAAGCTAGGATTGTTTATTCATCAATCACAGAAAATATTTTTGAGAAACCATGCTCGAACAGACAACCATAGATTTGTCAACGTCTAGAAATGCATCCATGTAGAACTGAAGTTTTGAGGACAAGGCCCACAAATCCCTCTTAAACTACAACACTACCACCATTCCTGTAGAGCTGGTCTGGTACTGCTTGCTTTGGTTTTCACTGCCTGTTACTTAGGAACCCAAACAAGGAGAAATCTGTACCAAAAAATGCCGCATCAGGCAGGAAAAATAATGGCCCTTTCATACATAATTGGAGCAAGCTTTTCATAAGAATTTGATAAAATATATGAAAAGCTTGGGAATTACACATATCATTACGACCCCTATCCCAGTCAGTGGCAGGCCCTACGAATTTGGGTCAAAAATTCATGGCTGTACCATTCTTCAAAATCAACTTTCTAACTTTACCATTTAAAGAGAAAAACCCTGATTTTAGCACCATCAAGAAGTATCAGCCTCAGGACATTAGTCTCACCTCACTTATTACAAAAATCAGTAATTCTTTCCTAGCTTGATGGCCTACTTTTTCACTAAATCTCTTTAAATTATTTCAGTCTTTTTTTTTTTTTTTAAACAAACTTCAACTTTACCCATATGGGATGATTTGCTAGCTCTGAGAATATTCAAGACATGCAAGAACTAAGGAAAAGCTTTAATAAACAGAAAAGCTCCTGAAGTGACTCATTTCAAGGAGGCTGAAGATTCTGGAAGATACATGTGATCACTGGATAAAAGTGGTAGAAAATTACACTTTGAGAGGGTTTTTCAGCAATTTTAGCACGTAGAAAAGTGAGAAAGATAATAAGCTATACAGCATAGTTAAGAACTTGGGCTCTGAATAAACTATGAGCTTGAATTCTATCTTTGATCAATATTACTTTGTTTCAGTATCTTCATCTGAAAAACAGGCCAAATGAGAATAGCTAATCAAGACACTGTGAGGGTTCATGAAAACTCATACATCTGCAATTAATAAACTATGGTATGTCTGCCCTGTGCTAAGCACTTTAAATGTACTATCTAATTTAATCTTCATAACTCTAGGATGAAGCTTAGTCTTACTTTACAAATAAAGTTAAAAGGTTAAACTTCCGGAACTTACATGTCTAGTAAAAGAAGTTGATTCTATCTCAAGAAACACAGATTCCAAAATTTACCGTTTCTTCTGCACCACAGTATCTCCAGAAATTGTAAAATATGTATTTTTTAATTTTTGGCTCACTGTTCTGGTAATCACAGTCCCACAAAATATATATTTCAACACTGAGGAAAGTGAGGTAATTAAAAGTGCTTCCTCAACACAGTCACATTATTGCTGCCCACAATATATAAAGGCAACCCATTTACAGAATATGGATTCTAACTTTGGTATCCAATTAAACATCCTCGAAAATGAATCACTGTTAAAGGCCATCTGGTGAAATAAGAACCTCCCTGATCATTTCAAGTATAAAAAACTAAGGAATTCTTGCCCATTACTCCTAGAGTATAAAACAGGAATAATTTCTACATACTCGAGCTACTTATGTTCAGTCAACTTTCCCATTCAAATATAACTGGCACACAGAAGACGATTTCTTGATTTTTCTCTCTATATACCTTATCACCATTGCTGCTTAATGTGCTCTAAAAACAGCATCTAGAAAGCTAGAAATAAGGCCACAAAGACAAAACATCTTGGGCCAGTTTGAAGAAAAATGAAAAGATTATACCACAATAGATTAACATAGTCACAAGCACTTAAGACACAGAAACAAGATTCTATTTCATCACCAACAAATGTAATTCAATGGAACTGACTGATTAGAGTTGAACATGGCTCTCCATTCCTCCCAGTATTCTTCTATCAGATATGTAAACACAAAAACTATCTATTTTAAGATTTGAAAATTTTAATCTACTTATGCATAAAAAGTTGTATATCAGCTATGAAAATTTCTTGGTGGTGATTTTTTTTTTTTTAGTAGTGGGAAGTCTATTGGCAGGAATTCGTTCTGACTTAAGATGAAAAAAAACACAACTTCTTGAAAAGGTAAAATAGCTTAAAGCATTTAATATCTAAACAAATCAGTCTGTTAATAATAGTAGTCACAAAATACGCTTAATATAGAAACCCACATTTACGTCTTTAAGAAAAAGTGTAAACTGTATCTTACCTCAAAACATAAATTAACCTGCTTAAAGAATCTGCAGCAGTCAAAATCATGGTGAATTTTAAACAATTTTAGAATAAAATAATATTAAGCACTTTATACGGTTTTATATCTAAAAAATGCTTACAACTTCTCATAAAAATAGTTTGAGGCAACTATTTTTTTTTTTTTTTTATTCTTTAACAGACGTTCAGCATTATGGGCAACATTCTAAAAACCTTAAGTTTCACAGACTTTCAGACATTCAAATACTGTGGTCCCCTTTTCTTTCATGTGGAGATTTATTCAAGCTAAAAAAAATAAAGCATGGTAGACAACTTAATACATTTTCACCAAATTCAAAGTAGTACAAAAGTTTTAAGACTACAGAACTACACATCGTACCTAATGCATCATTAAAAATAGAAGACAGTATTTTCTTCAGCAAATAAAACAGCATACTGGTATGCTGTTAATGCATACCTTTTAATGTGTACTGTCATTTGTAAATTATTTACAATTTCTACTTTGTGAAGAGAACTAGAATGTAAATTTTCTGCAAAACTGGAAAAAAGGAATACAAAATTTGTGAAAGCCTGTTTTATATTGTACAAAAGTAAGCCAGTTTTTCTCTCCAAATACTAGGTATTTTATGCAGTGATCTTTTGAACACATTACGGTAATTCTTGAGGATGCTTTAACGCTGGCGGTAAGTTTACAGGCCTTGATTCTTCATCAAGAAGCACTAAATCTTCTATTTCACCACCTCTGTATTTCCTTTTACATATTTTTACCACCACCTTTTTCTTGAGAAATAACTTCAGTGCTTCTCTTGATGCAACAGCTTTTGCATTTTCTTTGCTTTTTCCACAGCCAGTGCCCAAATACACAGACTTGCACCTTAATTCACAAACAATACTTTCTTGAGAGCTCTTATTTTGAGGCAGATCTGCCAGTTCTTTTAGTGGGACAAAAAACACATCCAGTGTTGCTTTGAGAGCCTCAACAGCTGCATTTAGGAGCTCTCCATGATTCACATTGGGACTAAAGCCACCAACAGCTACCAACTTCCATGCTACCGTTTTATACAGTCTATTAAAAAAAGGTTGCTTCTGTTTCACATCTTCATTTGTTAACTTGCAACAAGAGACTCTGACAGAACTCTCACTTGACTGCGAAGTACTTTTAGAAGGCAACTGTGATGTGCTAGTCTGAGAACTACTCTTAGAAGCTAGCTGGGACACACTTGCTAAGGAAGTGCTTTTGGAAACCAGAGATCCACTGGTCTGGGGGCTGCTCTTGGAAGCTAAAAGTGATGCAGCTACCTGGGAAGTGCTTTTGGAAGTCAGCAGTGATGTATTTGTTGAGGAGCTACTCTTGGGAGTTAGCAAGGATGTGCCTGATGAAGAACTGTTTTTAGAAATTGATGATGAAACACTTGCCTCTGAACTAGTTTTAGAAGCTAACCCACTTGAAGCTGTCTCTGAACTAGGTTTAGAAGACAAGAGTGGCAATTCTACTTCTGAGCTTCCGGAGGAGCCCAACAAGGGCACCTGAATCTCTGAGCTGCTTTGAGAAGCTGAGACTGAAGAGCCTTCCAAAGCACTCTTTTTAGGTGAACCACTTTGTTGCCTGGAATCAGTGGATTGGGTCACATGACTATTCACACTTGATTTCAACAAAGAGGAAACAAACAGTGCTGAACCATGTTTATCTGAAGCTTCTGATTCAGAAACTTTTCCAGACCCTGCCGTTGTTACCTGAGAGGAAATGCTGCTGCTGCTTTGGCTGGAACTGGGTCTATCCCCATCACTTGTAGAGATAGTCTCACTCAAGGATATGCCAGAGCTAAGACTTGAGTTCCCACTATTCTCCGATTTGGTGGACGACCCCGTACATGTTGAACTGTTTTCCTGCTTAGCTGATGCATATTCTGTTTTGGCAGAAGTTTTTGCACGATCTTGCTCAACTGCAGAATTGTTTTTTCCTTCTATGCCTCGTTTTTTGGATGGTTCTTCTACCCCTTCTAAAAGGAAGGAAAACAGAGATATGTGACTAAGTCTGCCTAATACATATCCACTGAAAATTTATATAACAGATACTTATTAAAATAAGGTCAGAAGGTAAAAATATTTCAAGACTATTAGTTTAAGAAGCATGAAATAACTTCATTAATTTCCAAAAGTGTTGAATAGCACCATTAATTTCTAGCATTAAGAATTAACAGCAACAGACACAATTATTTGACATTTCAAAATCTAAGGCAGTCAAACAAAACTATCAAATTCAGAGCCTAAAAACATAGAGATATATATTTTAGATTTAACATTCCAACTTGATTAATAGCATTAGATAAATTCTAACTTGTTAAAAAATTAGTAATAACATAAAGCCAAATTATATCAAACTTATGCTCTAAACTCCTATGTATGTTCACATCTATGATCTGCTAACCATTGCTACTCGATATCCCTCTTTTCTTCACCTTGGCAACCAGTTCATCTCGTGTTGTATGGATTGGAGCATCTGTCACTTTGATGCCTTCAGCCATACTAAGTATTTTATCCATAACTTTTTGAGGGTACCTGAAAAAGAGGGGAAAAGTTCACTTTAAAAAAAAAAAACTTTTTCCCTTCTAATTTAATACTTCTGGTGTGCAAAACAGGCCAAAGGAACTGGACTTCCTGGTTGTAATCGAGATAATGTACTGCCAGGAACCGTTTCCTGGACACTCCGTCAACAAATGACCCAGGGTCTGGGAGGCAGGGTCTATCCTCACCAACCTGTGATCTACTGTCCGTCGACAACAGCTCTGTCAGCTCAGCGCCAACAACTTCGGCAGCCCCACACCACGGGGTCCCTCCCCAGTGTCTATCACAAGCCTGCTGCTCGCGGAGACGCCCTTCTCAGCCTTCGAGGGCAGCCGGTCCCGCGAACTCCCGCCTTCACAGACACTTCCCCGCCCCACAGCCAGCGGGTTTTCGCTGAGGGCTCGGGGAGAGAGGGCAAAATGGGGGAGCCGCTTCCTCACTCACCGGCACCCGAGGAAGACGTGGTTTGCCCAGGCCATGGAGAAGGAGACGAGCTGCTGCAGCTGCCGACTGCGGCTCCCGCTCTCGGCGTCGGCAGCTTCATCCGTGTGGCTGGAAGCGACGCCGCCGGTGGGGGCCAGGTCCCCGGCGTTGCGGAGCAGAAACTCCCGGCGGTGGCGCCAGTGTTTGTCAGTCTCGCCGTCGCAGCGCAGCGTCTCCACCCAGAGAGCCACCCGCGGGTTCTGGCTCAGGTACTCCGACACCTCCTGCGCCATGTTGGGCCTGCGGGTCGCGAAGGCCGCGAGCAGACGCTGCACCGGGACAGAGGCGGGGGCGCGGACGCGAACGGCCCTGTCACCGCAGCCGCAGCGGGGCCCTCAGAGAACGCCCCTCGCAAGGCCCAAACACCAGCGCTGGCCGCCGAACCGCCCACTTCCGCCCGCCGCCGGCTCCTTCCCCTTTATAACCTCGCCGCCCAGAGCCCGCGCGTCCTTCCGGCGCGCGCCGGCTCTCCCAGCATGCTTTGCGGCGCCCGAGCCGTCGCGAGGCTGCGGCCGGATCGGCCTACGTGAGGGGACGGGGTTGAGGGCGGAGCGAGGCGGCCCTGGGCCTTCCGCTGCGCGGGGCGGGCCGCGAGTGGACTTCGCCCGGGGAGCCCTGGACCTTGGCGGCAACCCAAGCGCCCCAGCTTCGCTTTGTGACGCCGCGCACGCTCTGCCCGACCCCTTCCCCCGGAAGCCTGGGCTAGGGTGGTGGGAGAGCCGGGAGGGAGGTGGCGCGGGGTCGGGGGAGGGGCCGGGGGCGGGCGCGGGGAGAGCCGGGGGGCGGGCGCGGGGTCGGGGGGCGGGCGCGGGGTCGGGGGGCGGGCGCGGGGTCGGGGACGGGGAGCCGGGCCGCCCGCCGGGGGAGGGCCGATAGTTGCAGTTCGCCGGAGGCTCGCTCGCCCGGTGGTTGACTTTGAGCCGCCGGTAGCTGCGCGGCCTGTGGGTCTCCTTCCTGAAGACTCCTGTACTTGAGCGGGCCCGACAGAAACCATAGCTCGCCCTCCGTTTTTTTTCGTTATATCAGAAAGCAGGTTCTCGTACAGTTTTCAAGTAGACAAGCCCAGCAGTCCGAGACGTTCTAAGGATTTAGGAACTCGGGGGCGCATGTTACCTGAAAGAATAAAGTTAAACGACCAGTCCAGTTCAGACTTGCTTTGTGGAGCCCGTTTGCAGCTAGTCCTAGCCGTCTCGGGTTCTGTTTGGTTACCCCAGTTTCTTAGGTCACTCGTTCAACCCCAGCAATACCTGCTAACTCTCGCTGTCTTTTTTGGTCACTAACAATTGTGCACCGAGTACCTTCAATCTGCGTATTATTCCGTTAAATTAGCAAACCCATTTTTTTTATAGCTGGGCGGTGATGTGGAAACGTAACCTGTTAATTTCTACCGTCTGTAACCTTTCCCTCTTAGAGCCATTTTTCTGCACTTCAAAATTTCCATAGTTAAAAAATGTGCTATCACTGCCGACCGGCTTATCCTTAAGTTTCCAATTTTAGGTATGTACTTGTTGTAAGTGGTATAGTTAAGAGCTACTGGTGCTAACCAAAAAGATCAGAAGTTCAAATCCACTAGGCGCTCCTTGGAAACTATGGGGCAATTCTACTCTGTCCTATAGGGTTGTTATGAGTCGGAATAGACTCAATGGCAGTGGGTTTTTTTTTTTTTTTTAATGAATTATGGAAACTTTGGCGTGTAGCGGTTAAAAGCTACAGCTGCTAACCAAAAGGTCGGTGCTCCTTGGAAACCCTATGGAGCAGTTCCCTGTCCTTTAAGATCACTATGAGTCGGAATCCACTCAACGGCAATGGATATGGTTTTTTTGTGTGTGTGTGTGGTATTCTAAATTGTAATGAACCATACATTAAAAAAAAAAATTTTTTTTTTAATGATAAATTAGGAAATTGAAAGAAATTTTCCTTTCAATAAGTGATCTGGGGCTTTGACCTAAAAATGCTGGCATCAGGATAAGCAAAAGGAAAATGGTTAGATAGGATTAACAAAAAATATGATTTACATGCACACTGGATTAATCAAAATCTAGCTGTTATATGAAAATAACAGTATTGCCCACTTTTCTGCCATTTTAAAAGAAACTCCATAAAAACGGACAAATTTTGATCACTCGCTTGAGATTTTGCTTCTAGTTTTGCTATTCTTTTTTCCTTTGTTAATTGCTGAAATTTTAGAGGGGTGGAAGGATTGCAAAGTCCTTTCTATTTAGAAGACTAGGAGAATCTTACTGTTTTTCCTTTTATGAATTCTTTGGCAAGGCGGTGGGGAGCAGCAAGGAAAAATCTGTGCTCAAATAGCTGGGTAGTATTTGTGGATGTTTAAATGGGTAATGTTTCTCCTTAGTTTTATTTAATTTTGAATAGGTAATACATTCACATGGTTCAAAATTGTACCAAAAAGTTATACAATGTGAAGTGTCCCTTTCATCCCTGTTTCAGTTAACCTGTTTTTCTAACCAGAAGCAACCGATGAGACCTGTTTTCTAGCTAGAATTCAATATTTACATATGTACACAAATACAGTACCCCCTCTTCACAGAAATGGTAGCATAACTATGCACAGTATTCTGCGCTTTTTTCAATAGGAGATTGTTGGTGTGCTTACTAGGATAAAAAAAAAAAAACTAACCTATTGTTGTTTAGTTGCTTCTGACTCCTAGTGACTCTATAGGACAGAGTAGAACTGCCCCATAGGGTTTCCAAGGACCAGCTGGTGGATTCGAACTGTTGACCTTTTGGTTAGGAGCATGTCTTTTTTTTTTTTATTAACTGTGCTTTAAGTGAAAAGTTTACAATTCAAGTCAGTTTGTCATACAAAAACTTACACACGCATTGTTATGTGACCCTAGTTGCTCTCCCTGTAATGTGACAGCACACTCCTCTCCATCCTGTGTTCCCCGTGTCCATTCAACCAGCTCCTGTCCCCATCTGTCTTCTCATCTTGCCTCCAAACGGAAGCTGCCCACATAGTCTGATGTGTCTACTTGAGCTAAGAAGCACACTCCTAACCAGTATCATTGTATGTCTTATAGTCCCGTTTAATCTTTGTCTGTAGAGTTGGCTTCAAGAATGGTTTTAGTTTTGGGCTAACAGAGAGTCCAGGGGCCATGACCTCTGGGATCCACCCAGTCTCAGACTATTAAGTCCGGCCGTTTTACTAGAATTTGAGGTCTGCATCCCCCTTTTCTCCTCCATCAGGGATTCTCTGTTGTGTCATTGGTGGTAGCCAGGTACCATCTAGTTCTTCCAGTCTCAGGCTGATGGAGTCTGGTTTATGTGGCCATTTCTGTCTCATGGGCTCGTATTTTCCTTGTGTCTTTAGTGTTTGTTCTCCTTTGCTCCAGGTGGGTTGAGACCAGTTGATGCATCTTAGATGGCCGTTTGCTAGCTTTTAAGGCCCCAGACGCCACTCACCAAAGTAGGATGCAGAATGTTTTCTTAATACACTTTGTTATACCAGTTGACCTAGATGTCTCCTGAAACTATGGTCCCCAGGCCCTGCCCCTGTTACTCTGTCCCTTGAAGTGTTTGGTTGTATTCAGGAAACTTAGCTTTTAGTTTAGTCTGGTTATGCTGACTTCCCCTGTATAGTGTGTTGTCATTCTCTTCACCTAAAATAATTTTTGTCTACTATCTAATTAGTGAATACCCTTCTCCCTCCCTTCCTACCCTTGTAACCATCAAAGAATGTTTTCTTCTGTGTTTAAACCTTTTCTTGAGTTCTTCATAATAGTGGTCTCATACAATATTTGTTTTTTTGTGACTAATTTCACTCAGCCTAATGCCTTCCAGATTCCTCCATGTTATGAGATGTTTCACGGATTCATCGTTGTTCTTTATCATTGCATGGTATTCCATTGTGTAAATATACTGTAATTTGTTTATCCATTCATCCGTTGATGAGCACCCTGGTTGTCTCCGTCTTTTTGCTATTGTAAACAGTGCTGCAGTGAGTATGGGTGTGCACGTATCTATTCGTGTGAAGGCTCTTATTTCTCTAGGATATATTCCAAGGAGTGGGATTGCAGGATTGTATAGTAGTTCTATTTCTAGCTTTTTAAGGAAGCGCCAAATCGATTTACAAAGTGGTTGTACCATATTACATTCCCACCAGCAGTGTATAAGAGCTCGAATCTTTCCATAGCCTCTCCAACATTTATTTTGTGCTTTTGCATTAATGCCAGCCTTGTTGAGATGAGATGGTATCTCATTGTAGTTTTGATTTGCATTTTTAATGGTTAATGATCATGAGCATTTCCTCATGTACCTGTTAGCAGCCTGAATGTCTTATTTGGTGAAGTGCCTGTTCATATTCCTTTGTCCATTTTTTAATTGGGTTATTTGTCTTTTTGTTGTTGAGGTTTTGCTGTATCTTGTAGATTTCAGAGATCACTGATTAGATTTGTCAAAGCCAAAATTTTTTTCCCAGTCTGTAGGTTGTGTTTTTACTCTTTTGGTCTTTGGATGAGCATGAGTGTTTCATTTTTAGGAGCTCCCGGTTCTCTAGTTTCTCTTCTGGTATTTGTACATTGTTAGTAATGTTTTCGTATACTATTTATTTATGCCGTGTATTAGGGCCCCTGGTGTTCCTATTTTTTCTTCCATGATTTTTATCATTTTAGATTTTATATTTAGGTCTTTTGAGTTTGTTTTTGTGCATGGTGTGAGGTATGGGTCTTGATTCATTTTTTTTGCAGATGGATATCCAGTTATGCCAGCACCATTTGTTAAAGAGACTGTCTTTTCCCCGTTTAATGGCCTTTGGGCCTTTGTCAAACATCAGCTGGTCATAGGTAGATGAATTTATGTCTGGATTCTCAAATCCATTCCATTGGTTTATGTATCTTTAGTTGTACCAGTACCAGGCTGTTTTGACTACTGTAACAGTCTATTTCTTAATCACTGTGCCACCAGGCCTCTGCTTATTAGGATAGAATTAATTAATTAATTTACTGAATGTCTAGGGGAGGTATCATAGATTGAATTACATCCCTCCAAAAATGTGTGTATCAACTTAGCTAGGCCATGATTCCCAGAATTCTGTGGTTATCCTCCATTTTGTGAATGTAATTGTGTGTTAAAGAGGAATAGGGTGGGATTGTAACAGGACCCTCATTCAGGTCACCTCCCTGATCCAAGGTAAAGGGAGTTACCCCGGGGTGTGGCCTGCCCCACCTATTATCTCTCAATAGATGAAAGGGAAGCAAGTAAAGAGTTGGAGACCTCATACCACCAAGAAAGCAGCACCAGGAACAGAGCAGTCGTTGGGACCCAGGATCTCTGTGTCTGAGAAGCTCCTCGACCAGGGGAAGATTGAGGACAAAGAGCTTCCTCCAGAGCCGACAGAGAGAGAAAGCCTTCCCCTGGACGCCTTTGAATTTGGACTTGTAACCTACTAGACTGTGAGAAAATAAATTTCTCTTTGATAAAGCCATCCACTGGTGGTATTTCTGTTATGGCAGCACTAGATGACTAAAACAGGAGGTTTGACGTCTTCATGATGTTTAATCTTCCTATTCAGGAACAAAACCAAAAAAACCAAACCTGTTGCCAACGATTCAGTTCTGACTCCTAGCTTCTATTCAGATCTTCTTTTTTGTTGTTTTGAATTTTGCCTTAGTTATCTAGTGCTGCTATAACAGAAATACCACAGTGGATAGTTTTAACAAAGAGAAATTTATTCTCTCACAGTCCAGTAGGTTACAAGCCCAAATTCAGGGCATCGGCTCCGAGGGACAGCTTTCTCTCTCTGTCAGCTCTGGAGGAAGAGTCCTTGTTCTCAGTCTTTCCCTGGTTGAGGAGCTTCTCAGGTGCAGGGACCCTGTGCCCAAAGGACGCGCTCTCCTCCTGATGCTGCTTTCTTGGTGGTATGAGGTCCCCAATTTTCTGCTTGCTTCTCTTTCCTTTTATCTCTTAAGAGATAAAAGGAGATGCAGGCCACACCCCGGGGAAACTCCATTTACCTTGGATCGGCGAGGTGACCTGAGTGAGGGTAGTGTTACAATCCCGCTCTAATCCTCTCACCATGAGATTATGATCACAAAATCGAGGTCAACTACACAATACTGGGAATCATGGCCTAACCAAGTTGATACACACATTTTTGGGGGACATAATTTAATCCATGACAGTTTCCCTAATTTCTTAAGTCTCTCCCTCAACCCAGGCAATGCCTGCTTCTTCGTGCTTTCTTTTTTTTGGTCAATAACAACAATTCTGCACCGACAACATTCTGTATCTGTAAACCAGTTGCCTTCAAGTCAGTTCTGATTCATGGCAACCCATGTGTGACAGAGTAGAACTGATCCATAGGATTTTCATTGGCTGATTTTTCAGAAGTAGATCACCACGCCTTTCTTCCGAGGTGCCTCTAGGTGGACTCTAACCTCCAACCTTTAGTTAGCAGCCTAGTATGTTACCTGGTAGTTTTGCCAAACAGGGACTCTTCTGTATCTGTGGCATTCCTTAAATTAACAAACATTTCTTCATCTAAAACCAAAAAAAAAAAAAAAAAAAAAAAACCAAACCCATTGCCGCAGAGTCGATTCTGACTCATAGCAACCCTATAGGATAGAGTAGAACTGCCCCATTAGAGTTTCCAAGGAGCACCTGGTAGATATGAACTGCCAACCTTTTGGTTAGGAGCCGTATCACTTAACCACTATACCACTAGGGTTTCCTTCTTCATCCTGGTCTGATATATTTCTTGTTAAGTTTATTCCTAGGTGTTGTAAGTGCTTTCTTATTTTGTATCTTCTGACTATCATTGGCATATATAAAACCTGTCTTAATGAATTCTTTTTGCTTATATTGGTACTGTTAGGATTTCCATGTACACAATCATATTATCTGAAAATTTTACCTACTCTTTTTCTGTTTTTATACCTTTTATTCCTTTCTCTTGTCCAGTTGCATTGGTTCTACCTCCAGAAAAGGTTAAGTGATAGTAATGAAAGAAAACAACTTTGTATTGTTTCTTATTTTAATGAAAATGCTTTTGGATGATGTTTTTTTGCTTGTTTTTAATCAATTATTTTATCAAGAGCCTTTATTAAAAAAATATATATATATTGAAATTTATAAAATGGTGCTTAAGTATAGTTGATAGGATTGTTTTTTTCTGTTAATATGGTAAGTTATATTAATAGAGTTTCTAACATTAAATCTTCATTTTCTTTCTGCAATAAGCTTCACTTGGTAATAGTTTAAGATTATTTTAATGTGCTATTGGATTGTGTCTGCTTAACATTTTTTATTTAAAAATTTTTTACTGTGGTAAACAATTAAAATTTGCCATTGTAACAGTTTTTAAGTGTACAGTTCAATGGTGTGAATTACAGTCACAATGTTAGGCAACCATCACCACCATTTATTTCCAAAACTCTTTCATCACAGCAAACAGAAACTCCGTACCCATTAAGCAATAAACCAAACCAAACCCAGTGCCGTCGAGTCGATTCCGACTCATAACGACCCTATAGGGCAGAGTAGAACTGCCCCATAGAGTTTCCAAGGAGCGCCTGGCGGACTCGAACTGCCGACCTTTTGGTTCACAGCCATAGCTCTTAACCACTATGCCACCAGGGTTTCTAATAGCTCCCTATTATCTCCTCCCCCCAGCCTCTGGTAACCTCTGATATAATTTCTGTCTCTGTATAAATTTGCCTGTTCTAGATATTTCATGTAAGTGGAATCAAAATAGTCTTCCTTTTGTGTCTGGCTTATTTCACTTAGAATAATGTTCTCAAGGTTCATTCATGTTGCAGCATGTATTAGAATTTCATTACTTTGTAATGGCTGGATAGTAATCCATTTTTGTGTACCAAATTTTGTTTATCCATGTATTTGTTGATGAACACTTGGGTTGTTTCCAACTACTGGCTATTCTGAATAATACTGCAATGAATATTGGTATACAAGTTTCTGTTTTAGTCTCTAATTTCTTTAGTGTATAAGTATCTATTTGAATCCCTGCTTTCAATTTTTTGGGGTATATGCCTAGGAGTGAAATTGCCATTTTAAATTGAATTTTAAACCAAGATTTTAAAAAATTTTTTTCTTATTGTCCTGTAACCTTCTACTCATAAAACCCATGGACTTCATTGCCTTGAAGAGAGAGCAAATAGAGCCTGAATTTCAAAACAGTTTAAAAAAAAATTTAATAGATGTTATTTTTAGAGCAGTTTTAGGCTTACAGAAAAATTGCGCAGAAAGTATAGAGAATGCCCGTATCAAAATAATTTTTTGAATTATAATAAAAGCAATACAGTCTGAAAGCTGGACTACTTATTTGCACGAGCCAGATGGTTGACAAAAAAGATACTCTTTTTTTTTGGATTCCTCCAAAGTTTGCTTGTGAGCAGCCATCTAAGATACTCCACTGGTCTCACCATGTCTGGAGCAAGGGAGAATGAAGAAAACCAAAGACATGAGGGAAAGATTAGTCCAAGGACTAATGGACCACAAGCACCACAGCCTTCACCAGACTGAGTCCAGCACAACTAGATGGTGCCTGGCTATCACCACCCTGCTCTGACAAGGATCACAATAGAGGGTCCTGGACAAAGCTGGAGAAAAGTGTAGAACAAAATTCTAACAAAAAAAGACCAGACTTACTGGTCTGACAGAGACTGGAGAAACACTGAGAGTATGACCCCTGGACACCTTGATAGCACAGTAATGAAGGCACTCCTGAGGTTCACCCTTCAGCAAAAGATTAGACAGGCCCCTAAAACGAGACTAAATGGGCCCACCAGCCCAGGGGCAAGGATGAGAAAACAGTACAAACAGTTAACGCTAACCGAAAGGTTGGAAGCTCAAGGCCACCTAGAATTACCTTGGAAGAATGCCCTAGTGAGCTACTGCTGAATAATCAGCCGTTGACAGCCCTATGGAGCACAGTTCTAGTCTGACATACATGGGGCTGCCATGAATCAGAGTTGACTCCAAGGCAGCTGGTTTGGGTTTTTTGGTGTTTTGTTTTGATGGAGATTGGAGCCATTGGTGAGCTTAGCAAAAGTAGTTTTAGTAGAATGATGGGGGAAGACTTGATATTGGAATGACTTCAGGAGTAGGAAACAGAAGTTTGGCTGTTAAGGGGGGAAGAAAGAGGAAGTTGGCGAGGGTCATAAAGTCAAGCCTGCTTTTAAATTTAAAATGGCAGAAGCTTAAGCTTGTGTGTCTGCTGGCTAGGAGAAGCTAATAGGGAGGGTAGGATGGTACTGAAGAAAAAAAGAGTAAAATTTCTAAGGAAATGGGAGGGACTGGGATCCAACACACAGGTGGAGAGATTGACTTCAGGTAGAGAGAGGGACGGTTTATCCACTGAAAAGAAAAAAAGGTTGTAAGTTTGGAGGTGGGAAGTTGAGATGGAGTTCATCTGATGGAGTACAGAATGCTTGAAGTGGACGTTTAGTAGGAGAGCAAGCTACCTAGATAAACATAGTTTAAGTTCTGGTTAATTAAAAATATTATAAATTATACATGCATGCAAAATAAATGTTTAAAGAGAATAAAAAGGAACAAAATGAAAAGTAAAGTCTTCGTTCCTCACTCCTGGTTCCACTTCTTAGATGTCAGCATTAATGTCCGTGTCTGTCTTTATTTCTTTGGATGATTATTTTCATAACACCAAATTACATGCTTATACATTCATTTCTTGATTTTTCAACTTCAGGTGAAACTTATTTCACTCCTATATGTGAAAGATGGTAACTGCAGATAATTTATACTACCTCTTCCTTCTCCAATTTTTGTTATATTTTTATTCTTTTGTTGCTCACTTTTCTGAGCAGTTGGCTACTAACCAAAAGGTCAGCAGTTCGAATCCACCAGCTGCTCCTTGGAAACCCTATGGAGCAGTTCCACTTTGCCCTATAGGATCGCTATGAGTCCAAATCGACTCAACAGCAACGGGTTTGGCTTGGTTTTTTATATTTGGTCACTTTTCATAAGTTTAAATATAATTCCTAATCTTTAACTTCTTAGTATATCAATTTTAGACAATTTTGACTCCTGAATTATATAAGAAAATTTTAGAAGAGAGATCACATTTCAGGTATTTGGACATTCAGACATCGTGAAGAATATAACCAATGTTATTGAGTTGTACATGTAGAATCTGATGAATGGGTGTATGTTTTGCTATGTATATTTTCACCAAAATTAAAAAGAAGAAAATCCTATGGAGCACAGTTTTACTCTGACATACCTAGGGTCACCATCAATTTGATGGCAACTGGTGTTATTCTACGAAGTGGTAGAAACTTAATTTTAGTCAATTCAGGATTTGGCTTCCTTCTCCCTGCATTTGGATATTGATTCCAGGAAGCTTACATAATGTTGGAGTCAGGAGTCAGGGTAGGAAACTTCTAGGCTTCCCTTCAGAATCCATCCTTCCAGTCAGTCTTTGGTCCCTGTGGATCCATGTAGGACACTGTGCATCCTCCGCCTACCCATGGCAGGGCCTCTTCAGGTCGAGGGACTCCTCTGTCAGCCCTAGGGAAACGTTGATTGCTTGTCATGTCATGCTGAGGGAATGAAGTGTTTCTAGTCTACTCCTCCCGTGCCATTCGAAGAGGAGGGGGTGCTCAGGTTACGTTGCAGCTTCCCTGGGTTCTACTGGGAATGAAGCCTGGGTCACCTTGCTTGAGGACCCTTCAAACCTGGATCTTTCCTCATTCTTCCCACATTATTCCCCTTCCTTCCCCAGTCCTGCTGTAGTTCAGCCTTGGTGATGGGGAGAGCCAGGACATGGGACCCTTTTGCAGGGAAATATTCTAGCAATCTAATTATTATGGTTCCCCACCCCACTTCAAATTCTCCTTGCCTTTGGAAAATTTACTGAAGATAAGGGAACCTGATTCTTTATGTATTCTTCTAAATCTACAGTTATTATGGCCTGATATGGGATATAAAATCAAAAGAGGCATCTGACCTGAAAGTAAAATGGCTGAACTAATGCTAAAGGCTCCGTATAACCCTTCACACTGATTTAAACCCTGTTGCTTAGGAAACAACTCTATCATCTGTAGTCAGGCTAAGAGTGTGGATACTATGCATCATGGGGTCTGTAACCAAAACCTTGTAGGAAACCCTTTGTTCTAGATCTCTCCAGGAAATTTCATGCTCTGGCTGAAGTAACTTTTAACATGTTCCCAAAAGTATACATCATGCCATTGTTTGTGATGAAAGTATCCATCATGCCATTGTTTTGCGACACTCATGAGACCCCCCCGCCATGACTACAAATATTTGTAATTATGTCTTTGAGCCAATGAATGTATTCCAGGTGTATTAATGTGACAATACTGTTAAAATCATGCTTCACTTTGTCCCACCTTTGACCTCAATTCCTATAAGCCAGTCAGAATATTGTGTTTGCCATTCCGCACAGGGCACTGTAAGTATGGATGATTTGTACCCCTCCCTTTAGAATTCATGAGCTTCAGGCCCTAAGGTTTTCTCGGTTCCTTCATTTGAATTATAATACTTTATTTTGCCTTCTCCAGCCACCCTTTGAAATCATCCGTTCAGTTCTTTTACTTCATCATTTTTTCCTTTTATTTTAGCTACTCTACATTCAAGAGCAACTTTTAAGAGTCTCTTCTGACATTCATTTTGGTCTTTTCTTTCTTTCCTGTCTTTTTAATGACTTCTTGCTTTCTTCATGTTTGATGTCCTTGATGTCATTCCACAACTCATCTCATCTTCTGTATGTTCAGGGCATCAAATCTATTCTTGAGATGGTCTCTAAATTCAGGTGGGATATACTCGAGGGTGTACTTTGGCTCTCGTGGACTTGTTCTAGTTTTCTTCAGCGTCAACTCGAACTTGCATATGAGCAACTGATGGTCTGTTCCACAGTCGGCCCCTGGCCTTGTTCTGGCTGATGATATTGAGCTTTTCCATCATCTCTTTCCATAGATGTAGTCAATTTGATTCCTATGTTTTTCATCTGATGAGGTCCACATGTATTGTTAGGTGCCGTCGAGTTGGTTCTGACTCACAGTGACCGTATGCACCGCAGAATGAAACACTGCCTGGTCCTTTGCCATCCTCACAATCAATGCTCTGCTTGAGCCCATCGCTGCAGCCACTATGTTAATCCATCTCATTGAGGGTCTTCCTCTTTTTTGCTAACCCTCTACTTTACCAAGGATGATGTCTGTCTCCAGGGACTGATCCCTTCTGATAACGTGTCCAAAGTATATGAGATGCAGTCTTGTCATCCTTGCTTCTAAGGAGCATTCTAATTGTACTTCTTCCAAGATTTGTTCATTCTTTTGGCAGTCCATGGTATATTCGATATTCTTTGCTAACACTACAATTCAAAGGCATCAATTCTTCTTCGATATTCCTTATTGTCCAGCTTTCACATGCATATGAGGTGATTGAAAACACCATGGCTTGGGTCAGGTGCGCCTTAGTCCTCAAGGTGACTTCTTTGCTTTTCAACACTTTACAGAGGTCGTTTGCAGCCAATATGTCCAATGCAATGCCTCTTTTGATTTCTTAACTGCTGCCTCCATGGCTGTTGATTGTGGATCCAAGTAAAATGAAATCCTTGACAACTTCAATCTTTTCTCCATTTATCATGATGTTGCTCATTGGTCCAGTTGTGAGGATTTTTTTTTTTTATGTTGAGGTGTAATCCATACTGAAGGCTTGAAGGCTGTGGTCTCTGATCTTCATTAGTAAGTGCTTCAAGTCCTCTTCACTTTCAGCAAGCAAGGTTGTGTCATCTGCATAATGCAGGTTGTTAATGAATCTTCCTGAAATCCTGATGCCCCGTTCTTCATATAGTCCAGCTTCTTGGATTATTATAACCAACAATATACTTGGAGTGTCATGGCTCAGGGATTTACTGGATCTCCCACCTACTTTTCCTGGACTTTGCATGCTGATTTATAGCCCCTGCAGTTTGCTAAGGGATCTACTTTATTACAGTATGTAGATGATCTCCTGTTATGCTCAAATTCATTGCAAGCCTGCCTAGAGGATAGTGTTTTACTGTTACAACATTTGGCCACTAGAGGGCACAAAGTGTTCAAAGAAAAATTGCAGCTAGCTTTGCCAGCGGTGGAATATTTAGGGCACATTATCTCAGCATGAGGGGTTTCTATAGATCCCAAAAGAAAAGATGCCATTGTGGCCTTTCCTATCCCCAAGAAAAAGAAGCAATTAACGGGATTTTTAGGCCTCTGTGGCCACTGTTGATCGTGGATTCCTAATTTTTCACTAATGGCCCAACGGTTATGTCTGTTTTTAAAAGGGCCTGCACCTAACCCATTTCAATTATCTGAGGAGGGCATCCAAGCTATCTCTAAACTGAAGGAGTCTCTTCTCACTATCCCAGCTTTGAGGTTAGCCAATTATAACAGCATTTTCTTTGTTCTTGAATGGTTGGCAATGCTTTGGGGGTCCTCACACACTGTGGGGCATTACAGCTTGCAACTAGGTCCTGTGGCCAGAGGGTATCCCCCATGCCTGGAGGCAGCACCTGCCATGGCCTGATTAGTTGACACCACACCACAGCTGACATCATGCTTGTAAATTTCTTAGATGTGTATATTCCGCATGGTGTGGCTGCTGTTTTAAATTCTACACTCAACATTTTTCAGCTAGCAGAATAACCTCTTATGAAGCCCTTCTTTTGGTTGTACTCAGTATCCCATTGCACACTGTTAATTCTTTAAACCCAGCCACTTTGTTGCTTTCACCTAGTGATGTTGAAACCATTCCTCGTAATTGCGTTGATTTAACATATCAGATACTTACTCCCAGACAGGACTTGTAGGAGACTCTCTTCCTTAACCCTGATCTAAAAAAATCTTTTTGGTGTGTCTTGTTTAAAACCAGATTCTTACAACTTTCATTGTCAAGGTGGATGTGCAGTCACTGCATCTGCCGAGAGTTTGGAAAGGAACCCTTTGCCATATGTTACACTGGCTCAACAAGCTGAACGGATGCACTCACTAACCTCTGGACAGTCAGTAACCATTTACACGAATTTCAGTTATGATTTTAGGGTAGTTCATGATTTGGGGATGCTTCAGAACCAAAGGGGGTTCCTAACATCCTCCAGGACACAGATTAAAAATGGCCCCTTGGTGGCTGACCTCCTGGAAGCTTTCTTGCTCCCTTCGAAGAATGCAGTCATCAAAATTCAGGCCCACAAAACCCAGTGCCATCGAGTCAATTCCAACTCATAGTGACCCTATAGGACAGTAGAACTGCCCTATAGATTTTCCAAGGAGCGCCTGGCGGATTCAAACTGCCGACCCTTTGGTTCACAGCTGTAGCACTTAACCACTACACCACCAGGGTTTCCAATTCAGGCCCACCACCTGAAAAATGTTCCTCAAACCAAAGAAGTTAGGATAAATATCTTGGCCAACATGGCTGCCAAACGAGCTCCTCTTGACCTTTCATTTCCACTTGTGACAATTCTTGTCAAGATTGGAATGAAGATGAAGGAAAGAAAGTGTTGTGCCTTTCTAAACTGTGCCTATCTAAGCCGTCAAGTTTCAATTTTTAAAAGCCCTGGACCATGTAAGTTGGGTATAGCTAAACCTAGTCCATATTTATTTATTTATTTGACCTTTTTAAAATTCTTAGTATCAGCAACTGACAACTAAAGAAGAGATTAGGAACTGGGCACATAATGAATATTGTCAAAATCCCACTACTCATTTGTGGACAGGCCCTGGTGATAAGCCTATGTTGCCTACCTGTTTGCATATTCCTGTGCCTCAGGTTTGTCTAATTGAAATGAAGGACACACCAGGCAATAAGATAGTGGAATTCCCAGAAAGGTATTTTTGGAGTAATTTTGTGCCTGCTGCCAATCACATATTTTCTTTAAACAGTGCCTCTATGGTAATGGAGACACCCTTTATGATACTGAGTACCTCTGGCATGAATCTTTATAGTCCATCTTACAAACATTGCCCTAACAAACCACTGTCCATGGCAGATGCCACCTTTGTTGTGGAAACCTACCAGGTACACCCAAAGGATTAATGATTGATGACAGTAGATGGCATCCCACTGTCCGGCACTATTTGGCTCGCCACCAGATTAATGCTCCTGAAACTGAGGTGGAGCTATGGAAGACGGAAGGCTGTACCACTAACAAAAGTTTATTCTTATGGGAAGAGCCAGATGCCAAATCTGTGGTTCACAAAGTTTTGCATATACCTCTGGCAACTACCTTCCATATGAAGGAATATTTGGGAAGAGAAAAAAAATAGGCATTTTGCAAGAATACTTTTGGGGACATTTTTGGAAAGCTTTAGATCAGGTAGTATGACGATGTTCTCTTTGCTCTGAATTTAATCCTGGCAGACCTTACTGGCCTTCACCTGGAAGGTATCCTTTGCCAGCTGGACCGATGCTTGAATGACAGGTGGATTTCATCCAGTTAACCCCTTCTAATGTTTATAAATTCATTTTGGTTCTAATTTGCACATATCCACATTGGGTTGAAGCTTTCCCTTGCTGTGAGGCCAAAGCATCTTTTGTGGCCAAAAAGTTATTAGAAGATATTAATCCCATGTGGGGAACTCCAGTGGGCCTCTGCAGTAACAGAGGGGCCCACTTCACTGGACTAGTAATCACTGCCATGTGTAGCATCTTTCCTATTTCTCAGAGACTTCATTGCCCTTATCACCCTTAGTCCTCTGGGTTTGTACAAAGAACTAATGATATCACAAAAACTCAGTTGGCAAAGCTTACCTCTTCCATGAGGTTGACTTGGCTGCAGGCCCTCCCATTAGTCTTAATGAACATGAGGCCACCATCTTCGACCTACGTAATCTAACTGCATATGAAATTGCAGCAGGATGACCTATGCATTTGCCATATTCAGTGGCTATTGCTGACTTGAATTTAATACAAATAACTTTATTAAAGTACTGTCAGTCTTTAATTCATTATGCTAAAGAGCATGCTAAATTCCTAAAGGAAGGCTTTGACAGTAAATGTACTGAAAGATCTTCTACACCACCCGTCTCACTTGGATACAGCTTATTGGAAAAGACACCGGCTAAAAGATTCCCTTAAATCTCAATGGAAGGGACATTATTTAGTTTTGCTCACCAACCCATGTGTTGCAAAATTGCAGGGGATTGGAGGTGAAGCCAAAATGGCAGCTTAGTCACACATACCATAATGTTCCCCTGCACTAAACGCCCCCCCCCAAAAAAACAAGCAAAACAAAAGCAGATAAAAATCCAGGAACCCAGAACATTGAAAAAGAAAGTCTAAGGACTGAACCGAATACCAATTGGCAGGAATAAGGAAAGCAACAAAAGAGGAGTAACATGGAATGGTGGAGCTCAGCCAGCCATCCTGGCCTGCTATGGCTAACTAAGGACAAAGCCAGCACTGACCTTGGGTGAAGAACACAGCAAGGCAACTTCATGACTTTCCCCAAAAGGATAGAGAACCCCTATAGATGCACATGGAAAGAAGCAGAGACAGGGACGGAGCCAGATCCAGAACTGGAGATATTCAGGAGCAACGGCCCTTGACCTTAGGGGTGAGAGAACACATGAGGCAGTGGACTCACGGAGTGTTGATGGAAGTTCCCCCACCCAACTAGTCCTCAGGTGGCACCCCCCAGCACTTGAGGGATGACAGGTCCCACTCACTGGCTGCAATGATGCAAGATGCCCTGGCACCTGTGCATCCTGGCTGGGGTACACAGTCCCCCACAACCCATCCTCCTGATCAGGGGTGGCCCCAAACCACAACCATCTTGCCTGACTGTAGGACCATAACATGAGCCTATCCTCAGCACTCCACCCTACCCAATCCAGTCTACTACTCTGCCTTGCCCATCTGATAAGCAGGACAGGGTGTGCTCCTGTGTGTGTGCCTACCTGCCACCTACACCCCTACCAAGGGCCTGGTGGAGGGCAGCAGCAGGCCAGTGAGAGAGCTCAGCCACCACTCTGTTCTTCCTCCCATCCAGCGCAAGGCAGCACTTCTGTGCATGTGTCTGCCAGGCACAACTCCATCCCTTAACCCACCCAGTGAGGGATAGAAGAGTCATGACTGTGCACGTATCCCCTGCATAGTCCCTTCCTCCCTCCCCCTATCTAGTATAAGGTGGCACTTCTGTGAGTGCTCCCACCAGATGCAACTCTCCCTTAACCCACCCAGTGAGGGGCAGAGAAACTGTGAATGTGTGCACATCCCACTGCAGCCCCTTCTACCCCCACCACCAACTGATGTGAGGCAGCAGCATTGTGCTCGCATTCACCAGGCATGACTCTCTCCCTTTACCCACCCAGCAAAGGGCAGAAGAAACATGTGCTCATTCCCCAGCAGCTCCTTCCTCTCTCTTTTCCCTTGCCTGACATGAGTCAGCACCTCTGTGCACACACCCACCAGATGTGACTCCATGGCTTAAGCCACCCTATGAGGGGCAGAAGAGCTGTGACTGTGCATACATCCCCCTGCAGTCCCATCCTCCCTCCCCCACCTGACTTGAGGCATTACCACTGCACGCATTCATCAGGAGTGACTCCATCCCTTAAACCACCCAGTGAGGGGCAGAGAAGACATGACTATGTGTGCATCCTCCTGCAGCCCCTTCCTTCCTCCACCCATCTGACACAAGATGCACTAATATGTGTGCATCCACCAGGCTCAAATCCATCCCTTATCCTATACAGCAAGGGGCAGAGGAGCTATGACTACATGTGTCTCCCCCCTGACACTCTTTCCTCCCCGTCCTTGCCCAGCACAGAGTGGAAGAAGAGTGAGGGCTGCACATACCCACCTATTGCACCTTCCTGCCTCTTCCTGCTGACAGACAAATGCAGCAAGACTGACCAAACATCTGCCTGCCATTCCTTCCTTCCTCCCCCAACCCAGGAGGATGTGAGGGTAGAGTGACTGTGTGAACGTCCCCCTGCCACTCGCCTCTACTACCAACCAGTGAGAGTTGACAAGCATGGCCCACTCTCCCACCAAGCCCACCACAGAAAGCATCATTCCTCACTCCTGAGCAACCAAACTGAACACAGATGGAGGTCAGAGCCAAACCAACCCATCCTCGACTTCCTTGCAAGATCAGAAAACAGAGACCCAAGTTCCCAAATGTACCTGCCACTCCACCCGCCCAAAGACAGGTAGGGAGGGCTCCAGCATGGCTAGTTCAGCTACCAGAGCACGACTCCAACTACAACTGCTAAGAATCAACATAACAAAACAAAACAAAAAAACAGAACCCAGCAAACAATTATACAAATAAAAAATAAATACAATAACCCCTTAATGTCCTGGAGACAACAGACAATAGCAAACCACCTAAAGAAGCAGGGCAAGATGGACCCAGCAAGTAACCATAATAAAGAACCAGAGATCATCTCTGAGGAAGAAAAGGTAATGGAGCTTCCTGATAAGAAATTCAAAAGGGTTATGTATAGGTACCTCAAAGGAATCAAGGAAAACACAGACAAAACACTACAAGAATTCAGGAAAACAATACAAGAACAAAATGACAAAATAGACAATTGGAAATGATAAAGAAGCAGCAACTATAAATCCAGGAGCTTAGCAATAAAATTGCAGAAATGGACAACCCAATAGAAAGTCATAGGAGTAGAATTGAAACAATGGAAGACAGGATCAGCGGAATAGAAGACCAATCACTTGACACTAAAAGCTGTTTTTTTTAAAAAAAAGATTAATAAAACTGACAAAGCACTGGCCAAACTGACAAAAGAAAAACAGAAGAAGATGCAAACAACCTGAATAAGAAATGAGATGGATGACATTACAACAGAACCAACTGAAATAAAAAGGATCATAACAGAATACTATGAAAAATTGTATTCCAACAAATTTGAAAACCTAGAGGAAATGGACAAATTTCTAGAAACACACCACCTACATAAAATAGGTCAAACTGAGGTAGAAAACTTGAACAGATTCTAACAGAAGAAATTGAATGGAGTCATTAAAAAAAAAAACTCCCAACAAAAAAAAAAAGCCCTGGCCCAGACAGCTTCACTGGAAAATTCTACCAAACATTCAGAGAAGAGTTGACATCAATTCTACTCAAACTTTTCCAGATCATTGAAAATGAAGGAATACTCCCGAACTCATTCTATGAAGCCAGCATAACCCTAATACGAAAGCCAGGCAAAGACAGCACTAAAAAAGAAAATTACAGACCAATATCCCTCATGGATGGACCATCAGGTGTCTGTCAGTTTGCTGGACTGTGGTGGCTAGCATGTTGCTGTGAAACTGGAAGATTTGTGTAAGTATTTCAAATACCAGCAGGGTAACCCTTTGTGGGCAGGTTGGAGTTAAGCTTTCGGGACCTTCATTTGCTGATGTGGCATGACTCAAAATGAGAAGGAACAGCGGCAAACATCCATTAATAAGATGGAATGTGGAATGTACAAAGTATGAATCTAGGAAAATTGGAAGTCATCAAAAAATTGGAACACATAAACATCGACATCTGAGGCATTAGTGAGCTGAAAGTGACTAGTACTGGCCATTCTGAATCAGACATTCATGTGGTCTACTACTCCAAGAATGACAAATTGAAGAGGAATAGCCTTGCATTCATTGTCAAAAAGAGCATTTCAAGATCTATCCTGAAGGACAATGCTGTCAGTGATAGGATAATATCCATATGCCTACAAGGAAGGGCAGTTAATATGGCTATTATTCAAATTTACATACCAACCACTAAGGCCAAAGAGGAAGAAATGGAAGATTTTTACCAACTTCTGCAGTCTGAAACTGATCAAACCTACAATCAAGATGCATTGGTAATTACTGGGTATAGGAATGCAAAAGTTGGAAACAAAGAAGGATTGGTAGTTGGAAAATTTGATCTTGGTGATAGAAATGATGCCAGAGATTAAATGATAGAATTTTGCAAGACCAACGACTTCTTCATTGCCAATACCTTTTTCATCAACATAACTGGTGACTCTACATGTGAACCTCACCAGATGGAATACACAGGAATCAAATTGACTACATCTGTGGAAAGAGTTGATAGAGAAGCTCAATATCATCAGTCAGAAAAAGACCAGGGGCAGAGTACAGAACAGACCATCAGTTGCTCCTATGCAATTTCAAGTTGAAGTTGAAGAAAATTAAGAAGCCCATGAGAGCCAAAGTATGACCTTGAGTTTATTACACCTGAATTTAGAGACCATCTCAAGAATAGATTTGATGCACTGAACACTAATGACCAAAGAACAGACGAGTTGTGGAAAGACATCATACATAAAGAAATCAAGAGGTCATTAAAAAGACAGGAAAGAAAGAAAAGACCAAAATGAATATCAGAAGAGACTCTGGAAGTTGCTCTTGAATGTTGAGTAGCTAAAGCAAATGGAAGAAATGATGAAGTAAAAGAGTTGAACAAAAGATTTCAAGGGCAGCTCAAGAAGACAAAGTAAAGTATTACAATGAAACGTGCAAAGACCTGGAGATAGAAAACCAAAAGGAAAGAACATGCTCAGCATTTCTCAAGCTGAAAGAACTGAAGAAAAAATTCAGACCTCGAGTTCCAATATTGAAGGATTCTACGGGAAAAATATTAAACCACACAGGAAGCATCAAAAGAAGATAGAAAGAATACACAGTCACTGTACCAAAGAGAATTGGTTGACGTTCAACCATTTCAGGAGGTAGCATATGATAATAACCAATAGTGTGGAAGGAAGAGGTCCAAGCTGCACCGAAGGCATGGGTGAAAAACAAGGCTACAGGAATTGACAGGATATAAATTGAGAGGTTTCAGCAAACAGATGCAGCACCGGAAGCACTCACTCATCTATTTCAAGAAATTTGCAAGACAGCTACCTGGCCAACTGATTGGAAGAGATCATATTTGTATCCATTTGAAAGATAGGAGATCCAACAGAATGTGGCAATTATTGAACAATATCATTAATATCACACACAAGTAAAATTTTGCTGAAAGTCACTCAAAATCAATTATGACAGCACATCAACAGAGAACTGCCAGAAATTCAAGCTGGATTCAGAAGAGGATGTGGAACAAGGGATATTATTGATGATGTCAGATGGATCTTGCCTGAAAGTAGAGAATACAGGATATTTACCTGTGTTTTTATTGACTATGCAAAGAGATTCAACTCTGTGGATCATAACAAATTACAGATAACATTACAAAGAATGGGAATTTCAGAACCATTAATTGTGCTCATGATGCAGTCATCCAAACAAAACAAGTGGAAACTGTGTGGTTTAAAGTCAGGAACGGTGTGCATCAGGATTGTATCCTTTCACCATACTTATTCAATCTGTATGCTGAATAAACAGTCTGAGAAGCTGGACTGTATGAAGAAGAACGGGACATCAGGATTGGCGGAAGACTCATTAACGACCTGCGTTATGCAGATGACACAACCTTGCTTGCTGAAAGTGAAGAGGACTTGAAGTACTTATTGATGATGACCAAAGACCACAGCCTTCAGTATGGATTACACCTCAACATAAAGAAAACAAAAATCCTCCCAACTGGACCAATAAGCAACATCATGATAAACAGGGAAAAGATTGAAGTTAAGAATTTCATTTCACTTGGATCTACAATCAGTGTTCATGGAAGCAGCAGTCAAGAAATCAGACAACACATTGCACTGGGCAAATCTCCTGCAAGAGATTTCTTTAAAACGTTAAAAAGCAAAGATATCATTTTAAGAACTAAAGTGTGTCTGACCCAAGCCATGGTGTTTTCAATTGCCTCATATGCATGCAAAAGCTGGACAATGAATAAGGAATACCAAAGAAGAATTGATGCCATTGAATTATGGTGTTGGTGAAGAATGTTGAATATACCATGGACTGTCAGAAGAATGAACACATCTGTCTTGGAAGAAGTACAGCCAGAATGCTCATTAAAAGCAAGGATGGTGAGACTTTGTCTCACATAATTTGGACATGTTATCAGAAGGATGCAGTTCCTGGAGAAGGTCATCATACTTGGTAAAATAGAGGGTCAGTGAAAAAGAGGAAGACCCTCAATGAGATGGATTGACACAGTACCTGCAACAATGTTTTCAAAAATAGCAATGATTGTTAGGATATGCAGAACAGGGCAGTGTTTCATTGTGTTGTACTTAGGGCAATTATGAGTCAGAATCAACTCGACAGCACCTAACGACAATATCCCTCATGAATATAGATGCAAAAATTCTCAAGAAAATCCTAACCAACAGAATACAATTGCATATCAAAAAAAAAAAAATCATGACTAGGTGGGGTTCATACCAGGCATGCGAGTATGGTTCAACATTAAAAAATCAATCAATGTAATCCACCACATAAATAAAACAAAGGAAAAGAATCACATGATCAAATTAATCCATGCAGAAAAGGAATTTGATAATGTCCAACATCCATTCCTGATAAAAACTGTCACCAAAATAAGAGTAGAAGGGAAATTCCCCAACATAATAAAGGGAATTTATGCAAAACCCACAGCCAACATTATCCTCGATGGAGAGAATCCGAAAGTATTCCCCCTGAGAAGGGGAGCCAGACAAGGATGCCCTTTATCACCACTCTTATTCAACATTGTATTGGAAGTCCTGGTGAGAACTACAAGACAAGAAAAGGAAATAAAGGGCATCCACATTAGTAAGGAAGAAGTAAAACTACCCATATTCACAGATGATGTGGTTTCTACATAGATATGATATGGTTTATACTAAGAAAATCCTAGTGCTGCTGTAACAGAAATACCACAAGTGGATGGTTTTAACAAAGAGAAATGTATTCTCTCACAGTCTAGTAGGTTACAAGTCCAAATTCAGGGTGTCAGCTCCAGGGGATGGCTTTCTTTCTCTGTCAGCTCTGGAGGAAGGTCCTTGTCATCAGTCCTCCCTTGGTCTGGGAGCATCTCAGCGCAGGAACCCCAGATCCAAAGGACATGCTCTCCTCTCGGCACTGCTTTCTTGGTGGTATGAGCTCTCCCATCTATTTGCTTGGTTCTCTCTTTTATATCTCAAGAGATTGCCCCAATAGACAATCTGATGTTGTAGGTTGAGTCCTGCCTCATTAACACAACTGCCTCCCATCCTCCCTCATTAACATCATAGATGCAGAAATTACAACAAATAAGAAAATCACACAATACCAGGGATCATGGCCTAGCCCAATTGATACACACATTTTAGAGGGGACATAATTCAGTCCGTGATGGGACTTTACAAGAAAGCTCTTGGAACTGATAGAGCATATAAGTGGCACAAGTGGAGAAACTTCTTAGTCATTACTAAACACCTCGCGGGATGAAGTCCCCAGGCTTGGAGGGAAGGAATTAGGCTTTGGAGACATCTATGTCAACTGGCACAGCATAGTTCTTAAAGACAGCTTTCTACATCCTACTTTGGTGAATAGCATCTGGGGTCTTAAAAGCTTGGAAGCGGCCATCTAAGATTCAACTACGGGTCACTTCTAGACTGGAGCAAAGGAGAGTTAAAAAAAAAAAAACTAAAGACCCAAAGGGACAATTAGTAAAGACCCAAAGGAACAATTAGTTCAAAGGACTGATGGACTATATGAACAGCCTACATAACCCTGAGACCAGAAGAACTAGGTGGTGTCCAGCTACCACTACCGACTGCTCTGACTGGGATTGCAAGAGGGTCCCAGATAAAGCTGGAGAAAATTGTAAAACAAAGGATCAAATTCACAAAAAAGACCAGACTTACTGGTCTGACAGAGACTGGAGGAACCCCTGAAACTATGGCTCCCAGACACCTTTCTAACTCAGACTTGAAGCCACTCCTGAAATTCACCTTTCAGCCAAAGATGGCAGGCCTATAAGACAAACTATAAGAAATGTGAGAAAAGTACTTCTTAGCTCAATCAAGTATACGAGATCAAATAGGCAACACCTGCCCAGGAACAAAGATGAGAAGGTGGGAGGGGTCAGGAAAACTAGACAAATGGACACAGTGAACCCAGTTTGGAAAGGGAAAGGGGGAAAGTGCAGCCAATGCCATGAAACAATTTATGTATAAATTTTTGAATGAGAAACTAATTTGCTCTGTAAACTTTCACCTAAATCACAATTTTAAAAAATTATATGACTCCCCCCGACCCACCAAAAAAAGAAAAAGATCACAGGGAATTGTCAGACTTTGGATTCAGCAGTCCCAATTGAAGACAGTACCTGTTCCTGAATGGCCTGTTGAATCTGCTAAAGGACTGAAATTAAAGTTTAAACGGTCCTGGGATGAGAAGTAGACAACATTTGAGTAGACAGCTTACTTTCCCAAGATCCTGGACCAAGACTGAATCTTGAATTTGAGCTACTATCTATGCAACCTTTAGAAATTTTTGGACTTAGTCTAGTGATAATAGAAGCAATCATAGTTGTTGGATTTTTTGGCATTATTCTTTTGTGTCTTTGTTTTAATCATGATTTCTACTATTTTTTTATTCCCTTTTTCTATTGCTTGGCAAGAAAATGCTTTTATCAGAGTAACTGAATCCATAGCCAGTGCTAACAATTTAACTGAATGCCAGATATATCACTTTTCCCTTTGAGCTACGCAAGATCATACTGATCCTTTTGCTGTACCACTATTAGATTATAAATCTACACCTAATTTTATTATTGATTTTGAAAAACTGTTTAAATGAGCTATTTGTGTCAAATTATGGCTACTTCCAGAATTACCCATTTAGCCATCAGCTCCTTGTTTCAACCTCACTTGTGCCCGGTCAGAATGCTTTCTTTCTGCACCTTGCAAGCTTTTTATTAATGACACTTGATATTATTCCACAGTAGCAGATAATTGTTTTAAAAATAATTGAAATCTCCCAGTTTGTGCTCAACTCTGGAATCCCTTAGAATTTGGAGAATTATTCCTTTGTGATGATTCACTAACTGCAAACTGGCTTAAAAAGACCAACCAGTTCATTCCATCTCCTAATATTCAAACTGGGGCAGGTATGTCGTATGCCCCATCTGGATATGTCTTTTTATGTGGAGGATCAGCTTATTCAAAGAAAAAGTCAGATGATTATATTTATAATTGGGCTTTGCCATGTTTAAATTATTGGAATATGCTAGGCCAGTGCACCTTAGGAACTCTAGGCCTTCCTTTAAGTATTCACACTCATGCTGACAGCATTTGATGAACAAGTAACATTAAAATCTTTACAGTTTCTAAAAGGGAGTTGGCGATGCAGGGAAATCCTATAGCTGATCACCCAGCTATAGGATTGGGGATGGTCATTTCTGTGTGCCACTATAACCTCACTTGTTATTGTTAGGTGCCGCCAAGTCGGTTCTGACTCATAGCGACCCTATGCACAACAGCAGACATACAATAACAGCAGTCCATCTGCAACTTGCTGAATGTCACCACATAGTCACCATGGCCCAAATTGCTGACTATGTGGCTGATGGAATGGCTGCACAACGAAAGTCTTTAGAGTCCTTGGTAAAAGTAGTATTGGACCATAAGGTCACTCTAAATTTCTCTTAGCCCAGGAACGAGGGATTTGTGCCATTGCTAACACTTACTGTTGCTTTTGGATTAATGCTACTGGAGAAGTTTAACAGGATATTGCTGATTCATCAAAAGGTTGTATGGTTACATTCTATACCCCCTATAACTTTACCATCCTTTCTTGACATCTTCAGTTGGCTACCTAATAGTGCAGGTTCTTGGTTACAATATCTGTTGCAAACCAGGTTAATTATATTAGTAATAATAATAATTATTATTATTATTGGAATTATAAAATGTGTTCTAGGATGTACATCTACCATAAAACCTAAAATGAAACCTATTGCTGTTGATTTGATTCTGACTCATAGTGACCCTGTAGGACAGAGTAGAACTGCCCCATAGGGTTTCCAAGGAGCGGCTAGTGGATTCGACATCTATCATAGGAACTAATAACACCGTTTCATCTCATACTCAGAGAATTATGTGTATCAACAATGAATTTGCAAACCTGGAACTAGAGAAGCCTCGTGACTTAAATTAGCCTTTTGAAAGTAGGTCAAGTTGTTCCTCCAATGTGGCCATACCCTATCCATCCCCATACCAAGATCACTGTAGACAGCTGCTGAGGCCTAGCATGGTAGACTTAGCAGAGCTGACTGGCAACTAAGGTACAAGTGGTCCCCAACTATGGGGAAGAAGGGGCTTAACACACACACACACACACACACACAAATATATATAAGAAAGGTATAAACTATAAAGGTTGAGCCACCACCTAGGAACAGCATATTGACAAACCCATGCAGAAGACAGTATGCCCATAAGTGTGATCAAAGGATGTTCTTTGAAATCCTTGATGAAAAGGAGGGAACGATGTGGGATATAAAATCAAAAGAAGCATCTGACCTAGAAGTAAAACAGCTGAACTAATGCTAAAGGCTCAGCATTACTTTTCACACAGATTCAAACCCTGTTCCTTAGAAGCCAAGTCTATTGTTAAAGAAATGCTTTACTTTGTGGTTAGGATAAGAATGTGAATACTATACATCACGGGGTCTGTAATCAAAACTTTATATGAAACCCTTTGTACTAGATCTCCCTAGGAGATTTTATGCTCTGGAGGTAGCTTTTAACAACCTGTTCCCAAAAGTGTCCATCATGCCATTGTTTGTCACAAAAGTAGCCATCATGACATTGTGTTGTGACAGTCATGAGACCCTCTTCATGACTACAAACACTTATAATTATGTCTTTTAGCCAATCATTGTATTTCAGGTATATTAATGTAAACAATAATGTTAAAAAGCACGCTTCACTTTGTCCCGCTTTTGATTGACCTCAATCAACGTAAAGCAGTCTGAATACTGTGTTTCTAGTTCCTCATATGACAGTGTAACTATGGGTGATTTGTACCCCTGTCTTTGGAATTTGTGAGCTTCAAACCCTGGGGTTTTCAAGGTTCCCTGATTTGAATGGTAACGGGCTTCAACGAATGTCTTTGATTTTCCTTTCACAAAGTTAAGGAGTTGTTTTCTGTACCACAGGTCTACTTCTGACATTTAAAAGCCAAGACTTTCCTTCTACTGTCTTCTATATTCTGATGCATCTTGCTTTCTCTGAAACAGTGACTACAGAGATCTCAAATATTAGGTAGACATTTATAAAACCTGGAGATGCCACCAGAACCCCCTGTGGAAAATGGAGGAAGAGGAACCTCTCTAGCCATACTCATCAAAACCCCTTTGAATAGTAATACCAGGGACCAATTTTAATTTGTAATAAGCAATTTGTTTAACATCATAGAAAAAGTAGAGTTGGCTTGTGGAAAGTTTGCCAGCTCTAAAGAATACTTGAGCCAAATGGAGTCATTTCTTCATACTTGCAGCTGTCTACTAATTTCACACCAACAGTCAAAGCAATATGGCCAATGTTATAAAATATGTTGCTATTGTTGTTAACTTCCTTTGAGTTGGCTCCCAACTCATGGTCACCCCATGCACAGCAAAATAAAATAAAATGCTGCCCAGTCCTGCACCATTCCCATGATCAAATATAACTGGGGAAAAATAAAGCACGCGGGCAGAAAAATGTTTAGCTACTGATCTAAACTGGAAGTAAAGGCTGAAAACCTTTGAAGACAACATTTTAAAACCCTATCACCCTCTCTTTCCCCCTTCTATGAAACTGTTGGTTGAATAAGGATGAGTTTTTAAAAACCCCAATTAATTTTAAGGAAAGAAACAAAGTAAGTGTTTTTCTTCTCACCAGGGAAGGCAATTCTGGTGTTAAACACCTCATTGATAGTGGTAATACTATGCAGTTAATTTTAAGGATGGGAACAGAAGAAGTGTTTTCATTCTCACTAGGGAAGCCAGTTTTAAACACCTCATTGAGGGTAGTACTGCCAGGCTCATTTGGGACTTGATAATAGCTCCTCTTGACAAGACAATACTGAAAACACAGGGTGCAACCTACCAGTGCTCAGAGTAGTTTTCACCCCCACCTCTTAGCAAAGGCGCATTTCTCTGTTTCCTGAAAGGAGTGTTAGAGTGCGGCACAATCCAATTATTTTTACAATGCCAAGTTCAATATAAGTGAATTCAAGAGCTTACTCCATTGATTTCAGTGTGACTTCGTGTGGTAAAATTGATTCCACAGGGCTTTGATACAGAATGGAGAGAGTGGGGGAATTTTTATTCACATTTCTTTATTTTTCTAACTGGAGTTTAACATCATCAGAATGTTTCTTTTATCACTGCCATCTGAAATGAGAACTAGTAAGTAGGAAGGAAAAAGAACATATTTACATTACCTCTATGGCCATGAATTTGTTACTTTAAGAAGAAAAATTGATTGGACTTTTCAGTAAGCAAGTGATTGGACTCAGGCATTTTAGTTTGAGGTTTCAGCTTAGAATTGTGAGAGGATCTAGATATGTTTGGATTGTCCCTCTGCTCAAGGTGGCCACTGTCTTTGCCTCAGTAATTCTGGGCTATAGGATTCTGGAACTAGTACCACTTTTTGCTGCCTTAAAAGATAAAAAAGATAGAGATCATAAAAGCTCAAGTTATTCATTCAGAGAGTGGAGATGTAAAACCCATTAAAGAAAAAAAAAAACTACTAAAAAGAGAATTACTTCAATTCTCTTGTGACGTTATAGATTTCTGGGATTTATTACTAGAAGGCTCCTTAGGGATAACTGGGGCTGTTTCCTCGTTTTCACAAATTAGGAAACTGAGGCTTATTTAGCAGTGACCAACACTTGATTTCCAGGCTGGAATTCTTGCTACAAACCCTGGTTTCAAGAAAAGAAATTAGTATCTAAACACTTGAAGTCCCTGAGTCCAAGACCCATCACACCCAGGGTTCAAGTTGATTTATAGTTAAACTTGTTTTTGGCAATTCACAGGGCCTGAAAGGGCTGAGAGGAAACTAAACGTGAACCTGCACACACCACGAGGCAAAGAGCCTTGATACCCACAGAGCAGCCTGTCCGTTCAGAGCAGGGGCCACCTGGTGCGTAATCCCCTTCCCTGTGCCTGTGTGAGCAGCCTGGCATGGAGAACACCCACTGCCCTGAAATTCCAAAACGGAGACCCACATGGGCCCAGTGGGGAGAGTTAACTACTGTCTGAGGGGTATGCTGTAGTTTCTTTCTTTGGGGGACTTTTACATTTAGAAACTTAACTCTTTTCTTACCAAGGCATTCCTGTGTCTTTCTGAAAGCAAGAAGCACGTTTTGAATATGTTAAGTGAAAGTTTTAAATAGGAAACATGGGAAAGCAATGAGATAATGCTGGCTAAATGCTCCAGCATTGAAATCCCTTAAAAAAAAAAAAAAGGCACTCTAGAAATATAACATATATTCTTCTACTTAATTTGCTCCAGAATAATATTAGCTTTTAGCATATTAGGTCATTTTTCTCTGGATGTACTAATATTCATCCCAATACAGCTGAGAACAAGTTTCAATAACTTCAAATGTTAATATAATTTTTCTATGAACTCTGTCACAACACTGCAGAATAAGCTCTCAGATGTCTCAGTTTCCCTCAGGGTTAGCAGGAGACTTTCATTCCTCCTTTGTGCTTTCCCAAATTCTCAGGCATCAGAGGGAAGTTTCTGACTGCTCTAGGCTTTAGTTCTTTATTAGCTCTTACCTGCTTATCACTCCATTGTGCGCCTCTTTTGAAGACCCAGGAAATCCTTCCTGGCCGGAAATGCCAAGGCTCAAACAATGTAACTTGCCCATAAGCAGAATGGCAAAGGAAAGAACACCAGTTGTAGCCTCCCTCCAAAACACAGGTTTGGGGCTCACACCATCTCTTCTTGTCTTTCTCACAATTCTGGATTCAGATGGAAGGAGGTAGGGGGTGGGGGAGAGGTATATATACTGACAAGGCCCTGAGCCCTTCTGAAGAGTCAGTAAACTCTTAAGCTCACACCTGCACCTGGGGGCTGAGAAAGCTGCCTCTCCTAGTGCAGACTGAACAAAGCCTTACTATGTTTAAGCCTCTCTCCTTGGCCTTGTCCCACCCATACAGACAGGCTTCCAGGCAGGAGAGTTGCCCTGTCTCCTCTGCCTCCTCAGTGGAGGAAAACTCAGAGGCAGTTTCTCTCTCATGCTTCAGGACACAAGGGACAAAGAGGCTTTGGTCAGAACTGCCCCTGGCCTCCTGGAGAATCGTTATAAGGAAATAGGCTACCAACATCTGTAGGTGCTCTTGGGACAGCCATCCTTGGGCTGCTGTGATAGTGCACACAGGAGGCTTTGATGGGGAGGGACTACGTAGGGCCAGGCAACACTTAGTTCTGTTGTACATGGGGTTGCTGTGAGTTGGAGGCCAGCTCAACGGCAACTAAAAACGACAACGAGAATGTTAAAAAATAGGCCGAAGCTCTTTCTTCATCTGTTAATTTGAAGATACTGAGCTAGACGGTTCCTGAGATCCGTTTCTTTGAGATTGTAGGATTCTGGATCTAATTTTGTTGATGGGAGGTGGAGGTCTATTTGGGGATGGGAGAGTGGTGAAGAGATGGCTTTGAGTAGTCATTTAATTCACCCTCTTAATCTAAATGACCTGAGATAAGTATCACATGGTATCTGGTCTTTCCTATAAGATATTAATGAGCAAAGTTTTTCATATTAAAAAAAAAAAAAACCAGTTGTCAAGTCTATTCAGACTCATGGAGACCCTGTGTGTTGCAGAGTAGAACTGTGCTCTGTGGGGTTTTTAAGGCTGTGACCCTTTGGAAGCAGATCTCCAGGCCTTTCTTCCGAGGTACCTTTGGGTGGGTTTGTGCTGCCACCCTTTTTGTCTGTAGTCAAATGCTTAATCGTTGTGCCATCCAGGGACTCATAAAAACCCTGAAATGAATTCCCTTAAACACTCCAGATTTTATTTCAATGGTGTCAATAAAAACCTTCCCCAGGTCTTAAACACTAGCAAGCGGCCATCTAAGATACATCAATTGGTCTCAACCCACCTGGAGCAAAGGAGAATGAAGAACACCCAAGACCCAAAGTAATTATGAGCCCAAGAGACAGAAAGGGCCACATAAAGCAGAGACTACATCAGCCTGAGACCAGAAGAACTAGATGGTGCTCATCTACAACTGATGACTGCGCTGACAGGGAGCACAACAGAGAATCCCTGAGGGAGCAGGAGAGCAGTGGGATGCAGACCTCAAATTCTCATAAAAACACTAGACGTAATGGTCTGCCTGAGACTAGAAGGACTCTGGAGGTCATGGGCCCTAGACCTTCTGTTAGCCCAAGACAGGAACCATTCCCAAAGCCAACTCTTCAGACAGGGATTGGACTGGGCAATGGAACAGAAAATGATACTGGTGAAGAGTGAACTTCTTGGATCAAGTAGACAGACACATGAGACTATGTTGGCATCTCCTGTCTGGAGGGGAGATGAGAGGGCAGAGGGGGTCAGAAGCTGGCTGAATGGACATGAAACTAGACAGTGGAGGGAAGGAGTGTGCTGTCTCATTAGGGCGAGAGCAGCTAGGAGTATATAGCAAGGTGTATATAAATTTTTTTTATATACATTTTTGTATGAGAGGCTGACTTGATTTGAAAACTTTCACTTAAAGTACAATAAAAATTAAAAGAAAGAAAGAAAAAAAACCTCCCCCAGATGTTTCTAAACATAATATGCCATTTTCTTGAAGACCCTTAGTCACCACTGTGAATATTAGGCATTGCCCCTGGCATATTGGTAGGCCATACTGGTGGGCGTCATTGAGGTGTTCATCTGCACAGTAACTGCCATGACTGAGACCCTGTGCTTAGCAGTGGGGCCACGAAGAAGAATGAAGCACTGTCCCTGCCCTCAAGGAACCTAGAAACAGAGGCATATACTTTTAAAATATGTAAAAATACTCATAATCAAGTGATGCTCCAAGTATTTAGGAGTTCAGAGATGAGAAAGGCTACTGGGGTGTCTTTGAGAAAGGGCCTTGATCTGGACCTTGGAGGAAAGCCTGGATTTGGATCAGAGCAAGGGGGGCACAGGGAGCAGAGGCTTAAAGGGTGTAAAGCGACAACGGATGGATCTACCACCCACTAGCTGTATGACCTTGGGTGAGTTATTTCATTTTTCTGAGCCTCACTTGCCTCATCTGTAAAAAGGAATAATAGTGGTAACTACCTCATAGGGTTATTGTGAGGATAAAACGAGATAATCCACATGAACCTCTTAACATAGTACCTCGAACATTGGTAAATATTCAGTAAATATTGGCCACTATTAATAATAAACAGAAAATATTTATTGGATTAAAGAATGTGGGTTGAATTAGTTGATGACAGCTTGAATTAAGGGATAAAAGTGAGAAACAATATTTGCATGGAAAGAATCATTGATGAAGTAAGTAGCCTCCGGTGGTTGTGGCTTTTTATTTTTCCTATTTATTTCACCACACTGTTTGTCAAGGGTCAGTGACTAGAGCCCTCAGTGTGTTTGCTTCTATAAAACTCTTCTACCACTGTCTCAGTTTCCTAATGCTGCCATAACAAAAATACCACAAGTGAGTGGCTTTAAAAGACAGAAATTTATTGCCTTACAGGTTTGGAGGCTAAAAGTCCAAATCAGGGTATCAGCTCTAGGGAAGGGCCCTTTCTTGCCAGTAGCCCTGGGTGGTACTTGGCCCTGCTTGGCTTGTAGGCTGTTCCTCATATGGTCTGTTCCCTCTCTGTGTGTGCATCTCTTTCTGTGTCTCTTTTCCTTTTTTATAAGACACCACTAAAAAAAAAAAAAAATTCAGTTTAGGACTCACCCTACTCCAGTATGACCTTATTAACATAACAAGAGTCCTTATTTCCAAACAGGGTCATATTCACAGGTACAGGAGTTAGAACTTCATATCTTTTTGGGAGACACAATTAAATCCATAACATTCCACCCACTGGCACCTCAAAATTCATATTCTTCCTATGTGCAAAATACATTGATCTCATCTCAGCATGTCCAGCACTGAGGACTGCTAATTGAAGCTGCTGTGTGCTAGGAAGCAGGTATCCTGAGTGGAGGCTATACCCACAGTCAACATACTATGGGGTGGGCTCTGATTGCAACAAGGCAGACCTCCTTGGGTGTCTGTCTGGAGTTGACAACCCCTTCACCAACAGGTGATTGTCAGCTGCTGGGCCCATACGGACTCCTACAGAAGATTCCCCACAGTGGAGTCACAAGGTGCGTCACCTAAGTGAAAACAGCTCCCCCAACCACCACAGGGGCACTGGGGCTCTGAAACTGTTAAGACAGGTCACTCAGAGGTCCTTCTGGGAGTGATAGTCCCTCTTCCTCCTGAAATGGAGGAAAGTCTGCCTTGCTTTCCTTGAACACCAAATCAGACATAAGTAGCCCCAAAAGAGCAGAGAAGGAAGCTTCGGGCAAAACTGAAGAGCAGAACCCAGCCTCCAAGGGGGCTTGTTGGGTGTAGGTTTTCTGACTAAAAACCTGGTTGCAGAAATAGAAGGGAAGGGAGTAATAACCAGAGAGAGGATTGCACCCCCTGGTGGGCAGATTGGTTAGTACACAATATCTCACCTGAGTGGCAGGGCCTTCTGGTGGACAGCCTGTTTTCTTGTGCGTTTGGGAGAGATTGAAAGTTGAAAACTGACATCTGGAACTTTCAAATCCTAATTAAACCAGGGAGGGAGGGGGAGCTATCAAAGAGAGGTAGAGGAAATGGTAAGCAAAGGCTGAAGGCTCTGCCTGCCTAAGAGTTTTTTTTGCAGAAAGTAGTGTGGGCAAAAACACCAAATACTGGGGAAAACTGAGAAAGCTAACCCCTTGAAAATTCCAGTGCCCCAACAAAAAAAATCACAAGACACACAAAGAACAGAGAAACAATGCCCCATCCAAATAAACATGCCAAAGGGAGTGAAAACACATCTTGTGATGACTGAATAATGAAAAAAAAAAAATGGAAGAATATAATACAACAATGTTAAAGATGATTAGAGAACTAAGGTAAAACATACACAAAGAGCTAAAAAGAATAAGGAAAACAATGCAAGAATAAAATGAGGATCTAAAAGAAGTGATATTGCAACTGAAAGGGACAACAATTGAAATAAGAAACCTAAGAGAAGGACTTATCAACGGATTTAATCAGGTAGGAGAAAGAATCAGTGAATTAGAGGATAAGACAGTTAAAATTGAGATGCTGAAGACCAACAAGAAAGGAGACTCGAGAAGGCTGGGCACAGTTTAATGGAATTATGGAATAACAAGAAGAGACTTAATATACACATTATGGAAATTCCAGGAGACAAGGGAGAGGAAGCAACAGAAAGAATATTTGAAGAAAGGACATGAATCTACAAATCCAAGAAGCTCAAAAAACCCCAAGCAGGATAAACTCAAAAGAGATCTACACTAAGACACATAATAGTCAGGCTCTGAAAAAGTAAAGACAAAGAGAATCCTGAAAGCAGTGAGAGAAGCAGTCACATACAAAGGGTCCCCAATAAGTTTAAGAGCTGGTTTCTCCTGAGAAACGTGGAAGTCCAGAAGGCAATGAAATAACATATTTAAAGTGCTGAAAGAAAAAAAAACACTATCAACCAAGAATGCTATATCTAGTGAAACGATCCATCAAGAATGAGTGAGATTAAAACACTCCCAAACAGAAGCTGAGAGAGTTCATATCCACCAGACCAACCTACAAAAAATACTAATGGGAGTTCTTGCAGATGGAAAGGAGAAGTCACTAGAAAATAATTCAAAGCTATACATAAAAAGAAAGATTCCTAATAAAGGGAACTGCATGGACAAATATAAGGACTAGTAATAAGATATCCATGCTTGATAATTGTTTTGTCCTTCATGTTTTTTTAAATAGCAAATATATAAAAAAAAAAAAAAAGCAAGGGTAAAATTATGTTACAGGGCACATGAAATATGAAGACATGATTAGTGATAACAACAAAAGCAGGAGAGGAATGGGATAGAAATTCTTGTGTATTACTGAAGTTAAGTTGGCACCAACATACCCTAGAATGTTATAAATACAAGCTGCTAAACATGAGATTCATGTTTAACATGAGAAAGGAAATAAAAAGGCTCACTACAATAAACCAACAAAATACAAAAGCAAGTAGTAGTAAAGAACAAAAACAAAGAAGGCTCAAACACACAAAATACAAATCAGTAAGTCATGGATTAAATGTCCCAGTCAAAAGGCAGAGAGTGGCATAATGGATAAAAGACATGATCCAGTTATATGCTGTTTACAAGAGGCAAACCTTAAACCCAAGGACACAACTAGGTTAGGTGAAAGGATGGAAAAAAATATTCCATGCAAATACCAACCAGAAGAGAGCTGGGGTGGTAATCGTAATATCAGGCAAAGTAGATCCTAAGACAAAATCTATCAGAAGAGATAAAGATGGACATTACATAGTAATAAAAGGGTAAATTAATCAAGAAGATTTAACAATCATAAATATATATGCACCCAACATCGGGGCACCTAAATATATAAAGCAAACACTGATAGAATTGAAAGGAAAAATAGTACTATAGTAAGAGTTGGAGACTTTAATACACCACTTTCAATACTGGACAGAACATCTAGAAAGATCAACAAAGAAACAAAGGACTTGAATGACACTATAAATCAACTAGACTTAACGGACATGTATAGAACACTCCACCCCCAAACAGCACAATATACATTCTACTCCAGGACACATGGATCATTCTCCAGGATAGACCACATGTTAGGTCACAAAGCAAGTTTTGATAAATTTTAAAAGATTGAAATCATACAAAGTATTTTCTCTGACCACGACAGAGTGAAATTAGGAATCAATAATAGAAAAAAACCTGGAAAATACACGAACATACGGAAATTAAACAACACACCATTAAACTACCAATAGGTCAAGGAAGAAATCAAAAGAGAAGCCATAAATTTCCTAAAGTCAAATGAAAATGAAAGCTCAACATGCCAAAGCTTATGGCATGTAGCAAAGGCAGTACTCAGAGGGAAACTTATAACAATAAGTGTCTACATGAAGAAAGAAGATCTCAACTCAACAGCCTAACCCGACAACTCCAGGAACTAGAAAGAGAAGAACAAACTAAGCTTAAATCTACCAGAAAAAAGGAGATAACAAAGATCAGAGCATAAATAAATAATATTGAAAACAGAGAAACAATAGAATCAATAAAACGCAAAGTTGGCTCTTCGAAAAGATCAATAAAATTGACAAGCCTTTAGCTAGACTCATAAAGAAAAGAAATCCTATATACAGAAAATCCCAGAGTCCACGAGAAAACTTCTAGCACTGACAAAGGAATTTAGTAAAGTCATGGGGTACAAAGTCAACAAAGAAAAATCAGTTGGGTTTCCATATACCAGCAATGAGAAATTTAAAAGGAAAATTAGGGAAACAACTCCATTTACAATAATATCTAAGAGAATAAAATAAAATAAAATAATTATTTTTATTTTTATTTTTTTTATTTTATACCTAGGAACAAATCTAATCAGGGACGTGAAGGCCTTAGGTAATAAAAACTATAAAACACTGCTGAAAGAGATTAAAGAAGACTTAAATAAAAGGAAAGATGTTCCATGTTTATGGATAGAAGACTTAATAGTGTCATGGTGTCGATACCACCCAAAATGATCTATAGAGTTAATGCAATCCCAATCAAAATCCCAACAGCCTTCTTTACAAAAAATAGAAAAACCAGTCCTCAACTTTATATACGGAATGTTAAGAGGTCCCATATGGCTAAAGCAATGTTGAAAGAGAAGAACAAAGTAGGACTCACACTTCCTGGTTTCAAAACATACTACATAGCTACAGTAATCAAAATAGCCTGATACTGGTATAACAACAGACACAAAGACCAATGGAATAGAACTGAGAGTTCAGAAATAAATCCACACATCTATGGTCAACTGATTTTTGACAAGGGTACTAACTCCATTCGACGGAGAAAGAAGAGTCTCTTCAATAAATGGTGCTGGGAAAGCTGCTGAAAAATGAAACAGGATCCATGCCCACACCATACACAAAAAACAAATTCAAAATGGACTAAGGACCTAAATGGGCCAACTAAAGCAATAAAATACTTAGAAGAAAAAGCAGGAGCAAAGCTGTCAGGACTAGTTTTTAACAATGGATTGTCTAATATAAAATAACAAAAGCACAAATAGCAAAAGATAAAATTAGTAAATGGCACCTCATAAACATTAAAAACTTGTTCATCAAAAGATTTTACCAAGAAAGTGAAAAGACCAGCTACTGACTGGGAGAATACCTTTGGAAACCGTACACCTGACAAGAATCTAATACTCCCAAAATACATAATACTTTCACAAATTAACAACAAAAAGACAATCCAATCATAAAATGGGCAAAGGACTTGAATAGACCTTTCACCAAAGAGGACATTCATATGGCCACCAAACACACGAGAAGATGGCCACTCAGTGTCATTAGCCATCACAGAGATACAAATCAAAACCACAATGAAATATCATTTTACTCCCACTAGGATGGCTAAGGAGTCCTAATAGCTTAGTGGTTAAGAGCTTGGCTGCTAGCTAAAAGGCCAGCAATTAGAATCCACCAGTCATTCCTTGAAAATCCTACGGGGCAGTTCTACTCTCTCCTATAGGGTCTCTATGAATTGGAATCAACTTGACAGCAATGGTTTTGGTCTGGTTTTTGGCTTAGGGTGGCATAGATAAAAAAAAAAAAATTTTAATGAAAATAGCAAATGTTCATGCGGGTGCAGCAAAATTGGAACCCTTACTATTGCTGATGAGAATGCAAAATGGTACAGCTGTTGTAGAAAAGAGTATGGCAGTTCCTCAAAAAACTAAAACTAGAACTTCCTTATGACCCAGCAATTCCACCCCTCGGTGTATGTCATGAACTGAACTGTGTCCCCCCAAATATCTGTCAACTTGCCGAGGCCATGTTTGCATTGATTGAAGGTACGGTTGCACAGCCATTTATTGCAATTGCTGTCAGTAAGTTGTACACCTGTAAAACATTGAATTGGAAAAAATTATGTGATACATATATTGACAACAGTGACAAAAAAAGAAGAGTAGCTGCTGAGGCTGCTTACGTACAGCTAAACACCTCATGGGATTTGGTTCCCTGGTTTGGATACTTAGGGTCATGGTTACATGGTACATCCCAGTTAATTGGCCTAATAACATGTTTAGTGCTTCTGTTTTACCTCCTAGTTGGTTGTGTAGTGCCTGAGGTCTTAAAGTTTGCAAGCGGCCATCTAAGGCACAACAATTGGTCTCTATTTGCCTCAAACAACAAAGGAAGAAGGAGCATCAGGAATAGAAGGAGAATATAGAACGTGGCCAATTGCTTCCATGAACAACTGCTTCCTTTGCCACGAGACGAGAAGAACTGGTTGGTGCCCGGCTACTACTACTGAACATTTTGATCAGAGATTCTATACAAGAATTCTGATCAAAACGGGGGGATACAGAGTAGAATTTCAAAATCTCATGAAGTTTCATGAACCCCTGAAACTATTGCCCTGAAATAATCTTTAAACCTAAAACCAAAAATATACCCTGAAATCTTCTTAAAATGAAACTATTGTTTAGCTTGTTGTTATTACCGCAAAACGCGGATTTGAGCCACCTGCTGCAAAGCCAATACTGAGACAGGAGGAGGTAAGCAGCAAGGGGGTTTTATTGAATACTGGTATTCAGGAGACAGAGGGGGTTAAATTTCTCCCAAATTCTGTCTAATTTTAAAGAGCTAGCGGAAGGGTTTTATAGGGGGAAGGTTAGGGTTACCTAATGTTTTTAAGCACGTAGCCCACAGATGGTCTTACATGTCACAAAACAACTACAAGAAATCTTTATTAAACTAAACATATGTATGTCAGACATCTGGACTCTAATCAGTATGTTTGTAACAGGCTGAAAAAAACTCACATAAGAGTCTCTCAGCTAGTGGAACTGTTCTGCCAAGTCCACTCTGGCTGAGGTAGGAAGCAAGAAAGAAAGCTGCAGATTAAAAATGTCACGCAGCTTTTCTAGCTGCCATCTTGTAGGCTGAAGGCCATTTCTCAAGAGAACAAAGAAGAGAAGAGAGACTAAGGTCACAGGAGCTGAGAGAGCTCCGAACCCCTTTGGAAGAGACCGGTGCAGCTGGTGCAATAAAAAAATGTTTTTAGAGATTACTTAGAGCATCATTACGGCATTAGTTATGTCAAGCTCTCAATCACCCATTGTGAATAGGAGAAAACATGCTGTAAGGTATTAGTGTTTGTTATGTTTAAGAGTGGAAGAGGTTGCTCAGCCCTTTCTTGAACAGAACTTGTGCCATTTTCCAAAGACTCGAGATTAATCACAGCTTATACAGCTATACTAAAACAAATGAAAAGATGTATTCTCTCTAATATTAAAACACTGGAGAAAATGTATTTTCTCTACTTCATTGTTAGGTGCCATCAAGTCGGTTCCAATTCATAGTGACCCCATGTACAACAGAGTGAAACACTGTCCAGTCCTGTGCACCCTCATGATCTTTGTGATGCTTGAGCCCATTGTTGCAGCCACTGTGTCAACCCATCTCGTTGAGGGTCTTCCTCTTTTTCACTGACCCTCCACTTTACCAAGCTTGATGTCCTTCTCCAGGGACTGTTTCCTCCTGATGACATGTCCAAAGTACGTGAGACGAAGTCTCACCATCCTTGCCTCTAAGGAGCATTCTGGCTGTGCTTCCTCCAAGACAGATTTGTTAGTTCTTTTGGAAATCCATGGTGTATTCTATATTCTTCGGCAACACCATAATTCAAAGGAGTCAATTCTTCCTCGATCGTCTGTATTCACTGTCCAGCTTTCACATGTGTATGAGGCAATTGAAAACACCATGACTTGGGTCAGGCGCACCTTAGTCTTCACAGTGATATCTTTGCTTTCCAACACTTTAAAAGTGGTCTTTTGCAGCAGATTTGCCCAGTGCAATGAGTTGTTTGATTTCTTGACTGCTGCTTCCATGGGTGCTGATTGTGGATCCAAGTAAAATGAAATCCTTGACAACTTCAATCTTTTCTCTGCTTATTATGATGTTGCTTATTGGTCCAGGTATGAGGATTTTTGTTTTCTTTATGTTGAAGTGTAATCCATGAAAAAAAAAATACTGAAGGCTGTGGTTTTTGATCTTCATCAGTAAGCGCTTCAAGTCTTCTTCACTCTGAGCAATCAAGGTTGTGTCATCTGAGTAATGCAGGTTGTTAGAGTCTTCCTCCCATTTTGAAGCCATGTTTTTCTTCATATAGTCCAGCTTCTCAAATTATTTGCTCAGCATGCAGATTGAATAAGCATAGTGAAAGAATACAACCCTGATACACACCTTTCCTGCCTTTAAACCATGCAGTATCCCCTTGTTCTGTTCGAATGACTGTGCCTTGATTTATGTACAAGTTCCTCGTGAGTTTAGCTTATCTAGTAAAAAATGTCTGCCTTGAGCATTAAGCTCTTTTAAGAACTGTCTATTTTTTTTTTTATATGGGATCAAATTGACAACCAACCCAAACCAAACCCATTGCGGTCTTGTCAACTTTAACTCATAGTGACCCTATGGGACTGAGTAGAACTGTTCCCATAGGGTTTCCAAGGCTGTAAATGTTTACGGAAGCAGACTGCCACATCTTTCTCCCACACAGTGGCTTGTGGGTTCGAACTGCCAACCTCTCAGTTAGCACTCAAGCTCTTAACCACTGTACCACCAGGGCTCCTAAATTGACAACGGCAACTTGAAATATTAGATAGGAACCTTGCGGAGAGGGGCAGTGAATTTATGTTTATGGGGGAGGAACAACTAAGAAAAGGAGGGTGAGAATGGCTGTACAACTTGAAGAATGTAATCAGTATTACTAAATGGTACATGCAGACACTCTTGGTGTATGTTTTGCTGTGAATATTCTCAACAACAACAAATAAAGAAAAATTAAAAAAGTCAAAAGAACAAAAAAAAAATCTTGAAAAAAAAAAAAAGATCAAGGTTCAGAGTCTCTTCTGACATTCCATTTTGGTCTTTTCTTCGCTTCCTGACTTTTTAATGACCTTTTGCTTTCTTCACATATGACATCCTGATGTCATCCCACAAGTCTTCTGGTCTTTGGTCATTAGTGCTTTGAGGATCAAATCTATTTCTGAGATAGTCTCTAAATTCAGCAGGTCATACTTCAACTCTCAGGAACTTATTTTAATTTTCTTCAGCTTCACTTTGGACTTGCATATGAACAATTCATGGTCTGTTAGGCAATCAGCCCTTGATTTGTCCTGACTGTCAGAGATAGCATGATAGAGTTCTGCAAGACCAACAGCTTATATGTGTATCATGAATATCTTTTTTTCAACAACACAAACAGCAACTATCCACGTGGACCTTGCTGGATGGAATACACAGGAAGCAAACTGACTATCTCTGTGAAAAGACTATGGAGAAGCTCAATAACTGCTATTAGTTTTTTTAAAAAATGCATCTTAATATATGGTAGTCTGAGTCCCCCCTCAGTTCCCTTATTTTATAAACATGTCTGTCAGATGAGCTTTAGAATCCTCTATTTGAGCCTCATTTTGTGAAGGTTGGTTGCTATCACCACCTGCCCTGCCCCACCATCTCATTTGGGATATTGAGTCAAATTCACTAAATACAGAAATAAATTCGGGAAAAAATGACATTTCACAATGTTGAGTCTTTTCATCCACAAAAACGATATGTTGATTTATTTAGATGAAATCTTCATTTACATTTCAGCCTTCACTCCCCCATCCCACCCTTGGGTAGGTATAGAGAGGGGGTTGGGAGCCTATGCTCTCCCCTAGTCTGAGAGCACAGCATCCCCTTTGTTGTGGTAAGGTGGCACCCTCTTGATGATCTTTCTCCTTGGGGAAGCGTCCCTGATAGCCAGAGCCTAGCAACACAGCTGTCACTATTTTATTATTCAGCACGACCCGGGTAAGATGTGGTCAGAAGGTGCTGAATTAAGCTAAAAAGCATATTAAAAAAAAAAAAAAAAAACCAAACCCATTGCCACTGAGTCGATTCTAACTCATAGCAACCCTATAGGACAAAATAGAACTGTTTTGTAGGGTTTCCAAGGAGTGTCTAGTGGATTCAAACTGCCAACCTTTTGGTTAGCAGCCTTAGCTTTTAACCACTATGCTACTAGGGTCTTCAAAAAGCATATACAAGGTGATAAATGCTACAAGAAGAGTGGGGATCTCTGGGGAAGTTCATCGGGGTTTATTCAGAATGTAAGAACAAAAGAGAATTCTTTCCAGTGGCTCTTTCTTCCCAAAGCACGTCAGGCCTTTCCTTCTAGAGATGAACGGTTGCAGGGATCTCCCCAAACCCTGTCCTCCCAACAACTTTACTTAGTCCAAGAGTGCAAGCAGGGCATCTTAGCTTCCTAGCGCTGTGGCAACACAAAATACCACAAGTGAGTGGCTTTAAAGAACAGAAACTCATTTTCTCACAGTTCTGTAGACTCAGAGTCCAAATCAGGGTCTCAGCGGTGTGGACTCCTTCCTTGTCAGCAGCTCCGGGCCTTCTTGGGTTCTTTGGCTTTTAGCAGTCCTCGGCTGTGTGGACTCCTTCCTTGTCAGCAGCTCCGGGCCTTCTTGGGTTCTTTGGCTTGTAGCAGTCCTCATATGGCATCTGTCTCTCCCAGTCTGTGCCTGTATCTCTGTCTCATCTGCTCTTTTTATAAGGCAGGAGTGATTATCAGTGATTACCAGCACAGGCCACACTCTGTACTGCTAGGGCATCATTAACATAACAAAGAAAACCTTATTTTCAAACAGGATTATGTCCACAGATATAAGGGTTAGAATTTCAATGCAACACATATTTTGGGGGACATCATTCAATCTGTAACATAGTGCACTACAGAGGAAAGAGTGCATACGAGACTGGTCTGGGACATATTTGCACCACTTTTCTCTCTTGCTCAATATACTTTTGCTAGTATTTTATTTAGAATTTGTTTATCTATCATAAATGATATTGGTAGTTTTGTTTGTGGGTATGTTCACCAAGGTATTTATCAGATGCTGGCTGTTGATGTTGTGTGCCATCAAGTTGATTCTGACTCAAAAACAAAAAACCCTGTTGCCATAGAGTCGATTCTGACTCACAGCAACCCTACAGGACAGAGTAGAACTGACCCATAGGACTTCCAAAGATGCATCTGGTAGATTCGAACTGCCAACCTTTTGGTTAGTGGCCAAGCTCTTAACCACTGCACCACCAGAACGCTGTGCTATATGATGTAGTAGAACTGACCCATAGGGTTTTCTAGGCTGTAATCTTTCTGAGAGCAGATCGCCAGGTCTTCTCTCCCACAGAGCTACTGGGTGGGTTTGAACTGCCAACCTTTCAGCCAACGGTCAAGTGCTTAGTCATTGTGCCACCGGGGCTCCTTCAGATGCTGGCGCCAGGGGTATATTGACTTCAAGAAATGAACTGGAAAGCGTCCCTTCTTCTTCTATGTGCTAAAGCAGTCATAAAGCATGGACTATTAGTAATCCCTTGAGCGGGCCTCATGACTGTGTGCAATCAGAAATGCTGCTTAGGGTGGCCTTTTGGATGGGCAGACAGGCCATTCTGCTTTCAGATGTTTGCCGTGTGAAACAGATTATGCCTCCACCTTCTTATCTGGCTTAGAGGATAAACTCTACTGACCTCACAGCTCACTTGTCACAATTGGGCAGACTCCTCAAGTAAACGTGCGTCCCATCTCCCCTGAGCTGTCCCTTTAGGAGATACACCGTAGAAGCAGAGGAGAATGGAGGGGCAAATGGAGGCCAGGCCTCGTGCTCCTCTAAACTACTTCAGAGGCCAAGGCTGATGAGAGAGAGCAAGGCTTTGATTCACAGGCAGCAGCATCTGTGTGTATGAAGGGCAAGGTTGTACTCTGGAAGTGCAAAGTTCCATTGCTGGTGTTAAAATAATGTTCTCAGCTGGTCTTAAAAAAAAAGTCTATAAGAGGCAAGGAGATTAGATACTGAATCTGGTTTTCTTTATCTTTGCAGAAGAGGAGGTCTCATGTGAAAGGTTTTATCACCAGCAGGTTGACAGGCGGCTGCATGCACTAGCTCCACTTTGAGGCTGGAAGGTAATAAAAACCTCTTCCTGTTTTATAACCCAACTGTGACTGCCGGACGGATGAGCTATCACGCGCTGTGGGGGTGAGGAGGATGAATGGAGGAAAGAATAAGAACGCTGAATGTCTTGTTATAGTCACCCTCTTCTCAGCTACAGCCTGACAATCATACAACTTCAGATAGATAGATGGGTAGCTAGATGGGTAGCTGGATGGCTAGCTACATGGATAGCTAGATGGATAACTAGCTAGCTAGCTAGACAGACAGACTGATGATAGAGATGAAAGAGGGAAAGTGTTATTTCATTTAACAAACACAGTTCATTTCAACATACGGACATTTGAACTAAATTACATAAAGTTTTTTCCTTCTAAATTTCACCTCAGGGCTTATAACTTAAATGCCATCCTGACATGATTTTAAATGACTAGGTGAAGATTTATGTTCAAATTATAATGTGGCTGGAATAATACTGACATAGAAATAATTGCTTTTCGACAGGTGATCTTGCAGTTTTGTGATTAGACTTACAAGTTGAGTGTCAGCAAGCCATTTACGGGCACCTTCTCTGAATCTCAGTGAAGAATGACCTGCATCTTTGAAACTGCACCTTCTCAGAAACTTCACCTCTCTAACAGCAAATACCAAGGGCCTCTGACCAAGAACCTTCAATTATCCATTTTGTATAGTACTATCTTTAGATGCAAATGGAGTGAAGAGAACGTTCTTATTTTTTTCATACCGTACAAATGAAAAACAGAATAACAAAGTCTTGAGAATTAAAAAAATATTCCTCTCTCAGCAGATGCACAACATAGAAATTGGCAAGGCACTCTCTAAGCAGACAGGGTCCTGGAAAGATTGCATTCTGGTTCAAGAATCTTGTCTTAGCTTCCTGGGGCTACCATAACAAAACATCACAAGTGGGTGGCTTCATAGAACACAAATTAATTTTTTTGCAGTTCAGGAGGCTAGAAGTCTGAATTCAAGGTGTGGGTCCCTGACATTTTGATTAGCAGCCAAACGCTTAACCACTGTATCACCAGGGCCCCAGGTCTGGGTTAGAGGTATAAATTTGGGAGTGATCAGCATATAGATGATATTTAAAGAAATCAGACTAAAGAGATTACTGAGGGAGTAAATATTTATAAAAAGGGAAGAAGTCCAAGGACACTTAAATATGTAGAGGGAAGAGCAGCAAAGAGACTGAGAAAGGAGCGGCCAGAAAAGTAGGAGCAGACAAGTATGGTATCCTGGAAGCTAAGTACAAAATATCTTTCAAGGAGGAGAGATGAGTAACTGCATCTAATGCTGTTGGTAGGTCTGGGAGAACGAGGTCTGAGAACTGGGGTTAAGCAGATGGAAGTCATTGGTGACCCTGAGTATATCAGATGAATGTATGAATAAAACCAAATACAAAAACACAGAGGAAGGGGGTAGATTGCATAGTACTACACACTAGGCTGTTGTCCAAGATAAGTCAATCACAGCACCTTCCATTCTCATTGCCCCCTTCTAAAACATAGCCCTACCTATGCAGACCCAGGTTATTCCTTGTATATGGTGGTCTTCTTAAATACCATGTGTTTGGCCCCCTTATCCTGTGAGGGACCCTGGCATAGAAAGCTTTGCCAGCACCTATCAGATTACCTCTCTGAAATCTGCAGAAAAATAGGACTGATATCAGTAGAATTGGAAGTTGAAAGACTGTACAAGGAGAGATTATGAGGTAAGACCATGATGGGCCATGAGTGGGCTAAAAGTTCACATATGCAGGAATCATGAGTATAGAACAAAATTTAAGGGAAAATGGCATGCAGATTATAGAGTGCCGTGGCTGTCTGGTAGCAGAAGTGAGAAGCCCCATGAGAAGAAGCAGAGATGGAGAAAGAGGCTGAGTCACATTAATGAACACTAGAGTTAAGGACCAAAAGTACTGCCCTATTTCCAAAACTCCCCACCAGCGCCAGTCCCTCATGATGACCCCTGCCCTCTGATCTCCCCAAGATTCCTGCTTCCTTCATTGCTATGAGTGTCTGCATATGAAGCCCCCACTATCTGAGCTAACTCAAGCGCAATCAAAAAAGCCTAACAACACAGCTATCACTATTTGATTAAGTCAGAGCAAGATTCAGACAAGATGTGAAGCTAAAAAGTATAAACAAAGTCATAAATGCTACAAAAAGAGTTGAGATCCATGGAGAAGGCCGTCAGGATTTATTCAGAATGTGGTAAAAAATAGGATTCTTTTCAGTGGTCTAACAGGAGAGGAAGGTCCCTAGGTGGCACAAATGATTTGCAATCAACTGCCAACCTAAAGGTTCGTGGTTTGAACCCACCCAGTGGTACCGTGGAAGAAAATCTTCCAGTAAGATTACAGCCAAGAAAACTCTATTGAGAGTTCTACTTTGTAACACATGGGGTCGCCATGAGTCAAAATTGACAGCAACTAACAACAACAATAGTGTTACTGAAGGCAATGGGTTTACCACTTGTACTCTTGTGAAGAATAACGAGAGTCAAGTGGATTTTAAAACAGACATAGTTTAATACTTGAATTGAGCAGGAGACAGGGAGATCACTCTGAAAGCACTGTCTCCCAGAACAAAGGGCTGGGAGAAGTTTTATACTATGCAGTAAAAGGGAAGTTATATATATTTATTAAACTCCTGGGAAATAGCGTGCATATTTAAAAGAATGGCTGGGCTGAGACTTAACACGGAAGTGGGTGTCATACCTCTTGCTTCTAAATTGGGTCCAGCTTTTAACTGGTGACGTACGTACAATGTTTTTAGTTCTTTGACAAGAGTTTCTTGGTTCCTAGGCAGGACTCATTATGGGATGGGGACATCCTGTGGTCAACCAAATCATTTCTGCGCCTGCGTGGGATTCTGGTTTCAGTTGGTTTGCCTGAAAAACAATCCTAAGAGGAAGCATTAAGGGAAATCTCCTTGCTTACTGTTTAAAATTTAGCCTGAGGTTGAGACACTGGTTTCCTCATGTCCAGCCTATGCCATATCTTGTTTGCTTTGGATTTTTTTTCCAGCCTCTGTTCACAAGAGTGTTAATTTTACCTCAGGACCCCAGACCTGTCTCCATAGGAGAGTGGTCAGTTTCTCATTGACTCCTTCCTTCCACAACTTGCCTGATGAAGTGATGAAGGCATGAGGAAGGCTAGCTTTTCACAGTGAAGATGCTGAACAAGTTTTGCTGTTTTACAGAGACCAAGGTAGGTGTCATCCTCATGAGCACTGAGTCAGCTGGCTCCTTGGATGCCTGAGATTTAGTGACGGGGTAGAATATATTTGTTAAACATGTCCTGACCTCACTAGATAGACCCTAGACTGAGATCGTAATGTGTGTTGAATTCAGTGGTAAAATTTGATTGTTCACATTGAATGTACAAACCTCAGAATTGGTTATGGTTCTGACCACTGGGATTATCTATGAACTAGGTCATCCATGGGATAAGAAAACCTCCCAAATTAAATTATCTTGGGAAGGCTCTCCAGGATCTCTGCTTTAAGACACCAAAGAAGTTCTTAGACCCCTTCCCGAACTGTGGACTTTAAAAACTATTGATCAGAGCCTACCTAGTTTCAGTTGGATTAACTGTAGGCTCTCAATTTTCATTCTGTGGCACAGAGACTGAGTTTTAGAGTTATTGCTGTGGTATTTATTGAACAACCGCTTTGTTCCAGGCTGCATGTCAATATTGGGACTGCCACATGAATCAGCCATAATGCCACTCTAGTCACGCAGTGTGGCACGGTACTGGAGCCCTTCACGGCACAATTAGAGGGGCTAGCATGCTCTGCAGCAAAACCACCACAGGATTACACTGGCTGAATACTCCCTTTACGGCTTCCTTCATACAAAGAGTTTTATTACCAATTTACTCAGCAGGTTAAATTAATATCCACAAGATTCATGGAGGCTGAGAAGTACTGCAAAACTTCTCAAGTTTTTCAACTAAAGCTGGGTCTTTTCCTAGTCATCTTGTTGTCTCTCAGTAGCGACCAGAAATACTTAGTATGTTTATCTTTTATAACAGAATCAGTGGGAACCAAGATCCTCATAAAGGATTTTTCCCTGAAAAAAAAAGAAAGAAAGAAATCGGCAGAACTCTTAAAATGAGCAGAGCCCAATCTCATGTGGCCACACTGGCTACCTGCTGAAAGCCCGTCTTTTCCGCCTGGGCCTGGCCCCCTCTCCCAGGGAGTGCTTCACTTTTGGCTGCAGGGCAGACCACTTTCGGCCTTGGGGCTTTGTCCTCATCCAGCTGACTCACGCTTCCCGCACATTCCTGGATCTACTCTTTGCTCTAAGCCTCTGCAGACGGATGGTCTCCGTGGCTGGGCAGGTAAAGCTCCTCGAAGGCGATCAACCAGGGCCAGTTCTGTTTTGCACACACCCTGCTGCCAGGAGAGGTATTGGGGTAAGGTGGAAGCTGCCCGGGTTTCAGAGACAGCTCTGGCATCACAGACACCAGCCTCCAATGACGGAGGAGCAGGAGCTTAGCTTCTTAGCTGTGTGAACTTAGGACAAAGCTAACATGTTATGAAGCATCTGTAGAAATGAAAAGGCCTACCTCAGAGGGTTGTGCAAGGACTGATGAGACAAGGCAGCTCATGACACACATCCGTTACACGGCAGCTCTTTCCTCTTTTCTAAGAGCTCCGCTGCTCACCAAAAGTTTGACAGTTCGAATCTACCCGCCATTCCTTGGAAACCCTATGGTGCAGTTCTACTCTGTCCTGTAGCGTTGCTAAGAGTCGGAATGGACTTGAAGACAACGTGTGTTTTGGTTTGGGCCTCTTCACTATGCTCCATCCTCGTCACACGCCCCCTGCTGGTGATGAGTGAGAAGAAGTAGGAGGCCAGGCAGCTGGGAGGCTGATGAAAGAAGAGGAAGAGGAGGAAGAAGAGGAGAAGGAGGATAAGGAGGCATTCAGAGAGGTACAAAGAAATGATTCCACAGCCCTTGCTCACAGCAAGTGGCAGGAAGTTGGGAGCAGAGGGAGGAGATTAAACAGAACGTGCACCATGGAAGAACGCAGGTTTCTGCCACCACCTGTGCAACAGGTTGGCATGAAGCTACTTTGTAACAGAGGCACATGGTGGAGCTGGCACTTCCCCTCACATGGTATTAACTGCTTCAGAGAGCTTCCCCAGAACGTGTCTACTGAATGTGTGAGCTCTTTTAATCCCAGCGAAGGTGGTGGGGAAGGTGCGACTCCCCAACCTTCTTATTAGGTGAGAAACCTAAGGATGTTACTGTGAGTGGCAGAGGCAGGGAGCCACCAGCCAAGCTGGAGAGCAACCCCAGGCCACATGACCTCAGATGCAGTTCTCCTTCCCTTGAGCACAGGCCCCTTTGTTTTCCTGTGGTTGAAAGATCAAGTCTGCAGTGAGGGGCTCACCAACAGCAGATCACTCAAGCATTGATTTCTCTCTCTAGGCATGGAAAGAACAGTAACTGAAGAAACCAGAGTTAGGCACGGCCTCCTGAGTGAGCTCTGAGCACACCGTCTCTGCCCCTAGAGCTTACATCCAGACCAACAGGGCACTGAGGGGTGGGTGGGTGGATAAAACAAAAGAATGGGCCTGCATGGGCCACACCCAACGTGATAATACAGTACTAGGATAGTGGTTACAGGCCATAAACCCAGCCTCTACAGCAATGACAATAACAGCCCCTCAGGGAAGGTTTTCCTTGTACATAACATGTTGGAAACCCTGGTGGCATAGTGGGTAAGTGCTACGGCTGCTAAGCAAGAGGTCAGCAGCTCAAATCCACCAGACGCTCCTCGGAAACTCTACGGGGCAGTTCTACTCTGTCCCGTAGGGTCACTATGAGTCAGAATCGACTCAACGGCAGTGAGTTTGGCTTGAGGATTTTATATAAGAAGCAGGGTGATTTATTGAGATATTGATTTGTGTTTTTTGGGTTGTTGTTCTCCCTGTTGTTTTTTCCCCCTTGCCATCCCAAGTCTTTGGGCTCCCTTGCCTCATGTTGGGGATGGTGGGGGATCTTTCCTGAGGGCACATGACACAGTTGGAGGCCTTTGGAGGGGAAGAGGTGGAAGATGCCAGAGTGCAAGAGGTTTGCGGAGTGTCCCCCAAGGCTGGCAATGCAGTAGAGATTTTCGGGGATTCTGCAAGTCGCCAAGACTCACATAGACCCTCCACACCAAGCTCCTAGGGAGGTGGCAGGAACCCAGAGGGCTCAGCTGTGAGGAGTGCCCTAAGGAGATCAAACCCTAGACTCGGGAGCTGACCATCTTCAGGGACCAGGCTGACTTGGGCACGGCTTGAAGCCCAGCAGTGACCCTGATGGAATGAGGCTAAAGGCCCAGCCCTGCTTTTCTGAACATCGTCGATTCTTGTGTTGCCCTAGAGAGGGGGAGGAGATCCCAAATATGACAGAGATTGAATTTCTTACCACAAAACCAAGTTTGTTTAATGTGGCTTAGAAAAACTCAGAATATGACCTATTCCACTTTTTAGAGTGAAATCGATATTACATATATGTCTCATTAAAACTCACAATCAGCCTGTGAAGTAATGGTATTGCCATACCCATTGTACGGAAGATGCTGAGACGTCAAAGGTTACTGATTCCTCACCGCTGTGAAGCACTCAGAACCAAGGTTAGTGATTCCTCACCGCTCTGATGCAGTCAGAACCAAGGTTACTGATTCCTCACCGCTATGAAGCAGTCAGAAACAAGGTTACTGATTCCTCACCGCTCTGAAGCAGTCAGAACCAAGGTTCCTGATTCCTCACCGCTCTGAAGCAGTCAGAACCAAGGTTACTGATTCCTCACCGCTCTGAAGAAGTCAGAACCAAGGTTCCTGATTCCTCACCGCTCTGAAGCAGTCAGAACCCAGGTTACTGATTCCTCACCGCTCTGAAGAAGTCAGAACCAAGGTTCCTGATTCCTCACCGCTCTGAAGCAGTCAGAACGAAGGTTACTGATTCCTCACCACTCTGAAGCAGTCAGAACCAAGGTTACTGATTCCTCTCCGCTCTGATGCAATCAGAACCAATGTTACTGATTCCTCTCCGCTCTGATGCAGTCAGAACCAAGGTTACTGATTCCTCTCCACTCCGAAGCAGTCAGAACCAAGATTACTGATTCCTCACTGCTGTAAAGCAGTCAGAACCAACGTTACTGATTCCTCACCGCTCTGAAGAAGTCAGAACCAAGGTTACTGATTCCTCACCACTCTGAAGCAGTCAGAACCAAGGTTACTGATTCCTCTCCACTCCGAAGCAGTCAGAACCAAGATTACTGATTCCTCACTGCTGTAAAGCAGTCAGAACCAACGTTACTGATTCCTCACCGCTCTGAAGAAGTCAGAACCAAGGTTACTGATTCCTCACCGCTCTGAAGCAGTCAGAACCAAGGTTACTGATTCCTCACCGCTCTGAAGCAGTCAGAACCAAGGTTCCTGATTCCTCACCGCTCTGAAGCAGTCAGAACCCAGGTTACTGATTCCTCACCGCTCTGAAGCAGTCAGAACCAAGGTTCCTGATTCCTCACCACTCTGAAGCAGTCAGAACCCAGGTTACTGATTCCTCACCACTCTGAAGCAGTCAGAACCCAGGTTACTGATTCCTCACCGCTGTAAAGCAGTCAGAACCAACGTTACTGATTCCTCACCGCTCTGAAGCAGTCAGAACCCAGGTTACTGATTCCTCACTGCTCTGAAGCAGTCAGAACCAAGGTTACTGATTCCTCACCGCTCTGAAGCAGTCAGAACCCAGTTTCCTGATTCCTCACCGCTCTGAAGCAGTCAGAACCCAGGTTACTGATTCCTCACTGCTCTGAAGCAGTCAGAACCAAGGTTACTGATTCCTCACCGCTCTGAAGCAGTCAGAACCAAGGTTCCTGATTCCTCACCGCTCTGAAGCAGTCAGAACCCAGGTTACTGATTCCTCACCGCTCTGAAGCAGTCAGAACCAAGGTTCCTGATTCCTCACCACTCTGAAGCAGTCAGAACCCAGGTTACTGATTCCTCACCACTCTGAAGCAGTCAGAACCCAGGTTACTGATTCCTCACCGCTCTGAAGCAGTCAGAACCAACGTTACTGATTCCTCACCGCTCTGAAGCAGTCAGAACCAAGGTTACTGATTCCTCACTGCTCTGAAGCAGTCAGAACCAAGGTTACTGATTCCTCACCGCTCTGAAGCAGTCAGAACCCAGTTTCCTGATTCCTCACCGCTCTGAAGCAGTCAGAACCCAGGTTACTGATTCCTCACTGCTCTGAAGCAGTCAGAACCAAGGTTACTGATTCCTCACCGCGCTGAAGCAGTCAGAACCAAGGTTCCTGATTCCTCACCACTCTGAAGCAGTCAGAACCAAGGTTACTGATTCCTCACCACTCTGAAGCAGTCAGAACCCAGGTTACTGATTCCTCACCGCTGTAAAGCAGTCAGAACCAACGTTACTGATTCCTCACCGCTCTGAAGCAGTCAGAACCCAGGTTACTGATTCCTCACTGCTCTGAAGCAGTCAGAACCAAGGTTACTGATTCCTCACCGCTCTGAAGCAGTCAGAACCCAGGTTCCTGATTCCTCACCGCTCTGAAGCAGTCAGAACCCAGGTTACTGATTCCTCACCGCTCTGAAGCAGTCAGAACCAAGGTTACTGATTCCTCACCGTGCTGAAGCAGTCAGAACCAAGGTTCCTGATTCCTCACCACTCTGAAGCAGTCAGAACCCAGGTTACTGATTCCTCACCACTCTGAAGCAGTCAGAACCCAGGTTACTGATTCCTCACCGCTGTAAAGCAGTCAGAACCAACGTTACTGATTCCTCACCGCTCTGAAGCAGTCAGAACCAAGGTTCCTGATTCCTCACCGCTCTGAAGCAGTCAGAACCCAGGTTACTGATTCCTCACCGCTCTGAAGCAGTCAGAACCAAGGTTCCTGATTCCTCACCGCTCTGAAGCAGTTAGAACTTTAAATTCAGGTCAGACTTGGCCTGGAACCACTCTGCCTTGGAGGGATGTCCTCTCCCAATACTCTATTTTGCATAATAATTGCTTGGGGGGTTTCATCCTTGGTTTGGGGTCTCCTAACTTACACGTTGGGCAGTTCTTCTCTGTCCGATAGGATCTCTACGAGTCGGAATCGATTCGACGGCACTGGGTTTTTTGGGTAACTCACACTAGGAGGAACTGAATTCCTGTAACACCAATGTAGATGGTGCATCTGCGCCCAGACCCTTACACCTGGGGGGTGGCGTTACTGTGGGGCCCAGAGGTCAGGGAACACAGGCCCTCAGCTGTGCGTTGGCGCCCAGTGGGCGCGCCCTCCTCACCTGGGCCCACTTTGGTCCCATGCGTTTCCCTCCATCTTTCCTGAGGGCAAGGAGAAGCTGTTTCCCCCTACGGAGGGCACAGAAAGACATTTAAGATGTAACTTTTTACATGTCCCAAAGCCCACTTGCTCTCAACCGTTCAGACCGTGTTATTAAAAACTTAAAAAAAAAAAAGAACGGAAAAAGAAAAGAAACACCCACAAGAGAGTCCTTTGTAACAGCCTGGTAACCAGAACAGAAAAACCTTTGATAACATCCCTGGGAAAGCTTAAATATTTCCCCCTCGTCTCGCTCAGTGTACGGATGGCAGCTGGTCAACCCTGAAACAAGATGACCTATTCCACCAGCATCAATAAAGCACTAATCCTGTAGGAAGGAAGCAGGGTCTGGTTTCCACTGTTGCTATAAAAAAAATCAGGCCTTTGTTTCTCGGGGCTGCTCTTCCAGTAGCTGTAGCACCCGGTGGTTTGCTTTGGCAGGAAACGCGCATTCTGGAGACAAAGGATTCCTTTACAGGCCCCTCGGCTCCACCAGGCCAGAGCCCCTCGGAGCGCGGGTGATGTTCCGCCCGACGCCACTGGGTGGCGCTGAAGGAGGCCAGATGGCGGGTGAGGGCGCTGCTTCCAGCTTCTCCCGCAGGCCCGTCGGGGGCCAATCGCCATCACAAAGGCAAGGGGAAGAGGCAACTTTCTGGGAAGAAGAGCTGGGCGACCCCTCCCCAAAGCCACTTTTAATGTGGACAGTGGAAGCTTTCTCTTTGTTATAGAAAGAAGGAGTAAAAGCATATTTAGAAAAGATGGTTTCATTTGGAAAATGCTATTTACCGACCTGTAAAAGACCATGTGAGTGGAACGTGAAGCTTGAAGCCAAGTGGCCTGGCCCTGCCTTTCTGACGCCTCTTGTAGGGAAAGCGCTAAGGGTGGGATCATGCTTGGCTCCTGGCGGCCTTGTGTGCACACACACCGCCCCCTCCCCCCCACCCAGCATCTCCACAGCTGCTCACTTGTGACCACTCGTGGGTCCCAGTCCCACCAGCTCCACCTCCCTGGGGACCAGGTCTTAGCTGCTCCAGCGTAAATTCGCTTCACTCCCTCCTGGTAAAAGCCAATCTAAAAACAAACCCCCCGAAAGTCCCTCCTTACACCTCCACTTTGCCTTTAACTACTCATCACCTCTCTCCCCTCCCTTCTCCACCAGGCTTTGGGACAGAATTGCTTGTGGGTGCTGTCTCTTCTTCCTCCCCCGCAGCTCCTCTAACGTACCCCAACATAGCTTCTGTCCCTCCAGCCCACTAAAACGCCTCTGCCCATATTCACAAAACCAGGGGACACTTTCGTCTTTCTTCTTAGGTGGTTTTTCCGTTATATTTGATACCTCCCATCCTGCTCTCCCTGAGCTACTTCCTCCCCTGGCTCCTGCGACACACCCATCACTGGGTTTCGTCCTAGGCCCACCCACCCTGAGTTCCACTGTGGCTTCCATTTTCCACCAGGTAGTGTACTAGGTGTAGAAGGGTGGCCACAAAAGACCCCAGCACAGCAGGGGGGAAGAACCGGGACCTGGGAGACAAGGAGACTGGGGTTCTTGGTCATCATTTATTTTTAGTAAGTTTTTTTTACTGGGTCTGGGTTTAGTGTGACATTAGCCAAGTTCCCAACTATGGATTCCCAAGGTCAAAGGAGGTAAGTGGAAGATAGTAGGAGAGCAGCTGGGAAGAACGTGTGAAAAGTGTGCAGTGCTGGACGAGTGGTTTGGACCAGTCTCTCAGACCGCACACCGTCATGACAGCAAGAGGCTGACCAGTGGCTACTTCTTGGGGAAGGCCAAGGGTAGTCAGCTTCCCTCCCTGGGCTCCCTCAAGGCATGATAGAGCCTTGGTGCTTTGGTTATCTACTGCTGCATAGCGAATCACCCCAAAAGTTAACTGATGGAGGGACAGATCTGCAACTTGGACAGGCATCAGAGGGTGGGAGAAGGCTCATCTCTGCTGCATGTCACATCAGCTAGGGTGGCTCAACTGAGGCTGGAGGGTCCACTTACAAGCTAGGTCTCTCAGGTGCCTGGTAGATTGGAGTTGGCTGTTGGCTGGAAGCTCAGCTGGGGATAAGGGCAAGGGCCTTGGTTCCTGTCTACATGGGCTGCTAGTGCTTCCTCACATGATGGTGGCTGGGTTCTGAGAGTGACAGCCCCAAGAGGAGAGAAGTTGCCAGTTTCTTCAGGCCTTGTGTTCATTGTGTCCTATTGGTTAAATAGTTGCAGGGCTCAGGTTCAAGAGGAGAGGACATAGGCCTCACCTCTTGATATGGGTAATGTCAAAGAATTTAGGGCTATTTTTTAAACTGCCACGCCCAGGACACTGCCTTTGCCCATTCTTTCCTCCTTTTTCCTCGCCTTCCCTGTTACTCTTTGTCCTCATCCTTTTCAGGCTGAGGCAAGGTGGGGACAGTCACTGGAGCTGAGCCCAGTAAGTTATGGCCATAGCCCGTCTTTCTTTCTTCACTCCAACTTCAGGACCGCTTCCCTTCAGTCATGATCAAGCTTGCAGAGAAAGAAAGTCTGTCAATAATTTCCAGGTGCGTGAAGAGGAGGGCTATAGAAAGACAAAATGCTTGAGTTTCAAGGAGTTTGACTCAGCCCAGTGCCTCCATTTCGGGGCAGAAGGAATTATCTGAGTGAAGGGGAGTGTGAGCAGGATGGGCGGAGTTCATGAGTCAGTGTTTCTGAGAAATCTCAGACCCTGCACGGCCTGCTTTACAAGCGGAAAGCAGAGGTTCTGCTACGTTGTTGTCATTTTAGGCAGGTGATTATTGCTGGAATGATTCTTAAGCTTCTTTTTCTTACCCCTTCATTGTGTTTCAAAAGTCAAAGAAATTAGTAGTCACGAGGCTGAGCCGGTCAGCCATTTCCCTCTAAGGTTGGTGACAAGGAAGTCAAACATGGTGCCAAATAGCATGGGCTACTGTGTAGCAGGTCTTCACCTGGAGCCACTGATTTACCTTCAAGTGCTGCCAAGAAACTATCGGGGTGATGACTCAGTCTCGCTCCAGACCCAGACCAGCTTTGAGCCCCTGACCTTGAGTCACACTCTGCTTCCCACAGCTACCCTATAAAGGGAAGAATGATGGCCAATCAGTGGAGTGTCTCCCTCCAATTATGAAGGTGACAAAGGACATAAATGTACTAAGGACAGAGGTCTGGAGGGTTAACGTGGCTCAGTGCCAACAACTGCAGTGGCCTTTTTACGTCCAATTAGGTACATTTTCCTGATACGATCTTCTTTTTGCAAGCATTGAATTAATTTCCTTTTCACTGGCACACACTCAGTTCTGCCTCCATCAGACCAGGAGCTCAGAAGGGCCTTCACGCAGGGAGAATTTACAAACTACAGTGAATAAGGTGAACATTTATCTAGAAACAGTTTTCACCCCAGAGGGACCAGAGAGGCCCCCAGAAGTCAGTCCGGGATTCAGGAACCGCTCCTTCGGGATCCCGCCCATCCCCGTCAAGCAGCCTCCAGATGACTTCTGAAAAGTCCATGAGGCTGTGACTCAGCTTCCTCAGAAACTGCTTGGCTGGGAGGATTCGGGAAATTTTGTGGGGATTTTCAGCTAGGCCGTGATATGTGGATAACCTTTGGATAAGCAAAGAGGAAGGGAAAGGGAAGTCACTGAGGGAGGAAGTGCAGCAGACCGAGGGGCTGAGGCATTGGGAGAGCACAGACCTTAGCATCAGAGGGGTCTGCTTTCAGGGTTTGATCCCAATTTTTAAAACCTCTGGCAAGACCCCATTTAAGTCTCATTGTCAATATCTAAAAAGTGGGGATTAAAATAACTAACAGAGTTGTGAGAATTAAATGAGATAATATGTAGATGGCAGCTGCTGGATGAGTGGGATTTTTTATTATAAAGAGTCCCTGGGTGGTTCAAACAGTTGGTTACTTGCTAGGCTACTGAACAAAAAGGTTGGCAGTTCGAATCTACCCAGAGGCGCTAGGCAGTTTCCTCTTCTCAGTTTGCCTGGCAGCCTGCTTCCAAAAGATCACGGCTGTTGAAAACCCTATGGAGCAGCTCTACTCTGAAAAATGTGGGGTCAGCACGACTGGAATCGACTAGATGGCCACTGGTTAGTACTGTCAGTAGCAGTGGCTTGTGTGTTTGGGAGACAGGAGACAGGTCTGACTAGAGCGCAGGGTTTGCGTGGGGGAGGAGAGGGAGATGGCTTTAAAAGGTAGCAGGGCATGACTGTAGGATCCCTTGGAATACTGGTGCTAGGAGATTTTGACTGTACCACTGTCCAGATGAGTAACCTGGAGCCCAGAAACTGAAGTAATTTATCAAATGAGCACTGTGTTACTAAGTCATTTGAACATTTGGTCTTCTCAAAAATACAAAGTTTTGAAGGCAGAGACTGTAACTTATAGGTCTTTGCAAACCCCTGCAAAACCCAGCAAACAATGTTGGTACTCCGTTACTGCTTTGTGAGTGGGGGGAGCAGAGCTCAGTAATGTGATAACTGTATCGATGATTTAATACTTTCAGTTCACCAATTAATAGAATGAAAACCCATATGTTTTAGATCGTTTAAGTGTACACCCACGAGAGTCAGGGCCTAGATAAGATGGTTCCATATAGGGCTTTAGATTCTGCCTGGGAGGAACCGAAAGAGAAAGAGACCATAGGAAAGAAGAGTTAATGCTGAGTGTGATTCTTATGGCCTCATCAATTGACACAAACCTTTAGGAAAGTAATTTGGTGATTTGTATTAAAAGATCTAGGGCCTTTGAGCCAATTATTTCACACAGTGTCTTTATCTGTTAAATGATGTCTGAATTAAAGGTGAGGTCAAGCATGATAGGCATCTGTAGGGGAGGCCCGAGTGTGGAATGTCAGAACCCAAGTGGGGTGAAGAAAATGTCCCTGTGGGGTGGGGCACAGGGCAGGCCTTAAGGCCCAAGGGGGGAGACGCAGGCTGCCACAGGGGTGGTAGAGCCATGGGGGAGGGGGAGGTTGGACACAGAGGGGAGTGAGTACGTAGGCGAATATACTGAGGATAATGGGAGCCAGGTTTCTTACTATTGGGAAAAGCAGTTATAACTGTACAAAGGGAGAAAACGAGATTGAAGCCTGAGATGTAGCATTGAAAATGGAGACATTGATGTGGACTCGGGTTGCAGACTTCGCAGGTGAAAAATGCTCTCCCTCTGTTGCCTTACTTTACATCTTAAAAAGGATGAAAGAGGTGGTCGTGGTCCCCAAACCTTCTGTTGGCACAGGACGGGAACCATCCCCGAAGACAACTCATCAGACATGAAAGGGACTGGACAGTGGATGGGAAAGAGATGTTGATGAAGAGTGAGCTAATTATATCAGGTGGACACTTGAGACTGTGTTGGCATCTCCTGTCTGGAGGGGGGATGGGAGGATAGAGAGAGTTGGAGGCTGCCAAAGTTTTCACGAAAGGAGAGACTGGAAGGGCTGACTCATTAGGGGGAGAGCAAGTGGGAGTAAGGAGTAAGATGTATATTAACTTATATGTGACAGACTGACTTGATTTGTAAACGTTCACTTGAAGCTCAATAAAAGTTAATAAAAAAAAAAAAGGATGAAAGAGGTTGACCATCTTTTTCATTTGTTTATTGTCAATTATTAGCTCCTTCTCTGTGAAATGCCTGCTTATATTCTTTTGTCATTAAGAGTTTTTGAAATATTGGTAAACTTAGCCATTCCTTTCTAGTTAGTGTCATATTTTCCCAGCTTAAAATTTTTATGCTGCCTTGTAGCAAATCAATGTTTAAATTTTTTGTTTGTTCAAGTCGTCAATTATTTCCTTTATGTTTTTTGGGTTTTATGTCATGCTTAGAAACAGTTTCCTCTTTTGAGTTACTCTAAAACTACGCAGGCATGTTTTGGTCAGGTACTGTCTGATTTCACTGTCGGCATCTAAGTCTTCGGTCCCTCTGATTCCCTGGTGGAAGGTGGGAAGTAACTTGCAGACCTGGGCAGCTGTGCTTCCTGCAACACAAGGAGCCCGACCTACTTGTGTGAGCTTGGACCAGTTCCTCCACCTCTCTGTGTCTCCATTTCCACATCTGTAATTCTCTGTGTAGTACAAGTGACTAAGTGCTGAGTTGCTAACCAAAAGGCTGTTGGTTCAAACCCACCAGAGGTGCCACCCAGCCTCAGGAGAAAGGCTAGTGATCTGCTTCCAAAAGTTCACAGCCTTGAAAACCCTATGGAGTAATTCTACTCTGCACACGTAGGGTCTCCATCAGTCGGAGTCGACTCAACAGCAATCTAACAACAAAATGGGGATAACAATAGAACCCAGCTCTGAGGTGTGAGGTGAGGATTAAATGAGGTAAACCGTATAAGCACTTAGAGCTGTGCCTGGCACATAACTTATAAACCAAACCCATTGCTGTCGAGTCGATTCTGACTACAACGACACTATAGGACAGAGTAGAACTGCCCCACAGGGTTTCTGAGAAGCGGCTGGTGGATTCGAACTGCTGACCTTTTGGTTGGCAGCTGAGCTCTTCTCCACTGTGCTACCAGGGCTCCTAGTAAATACTTAATACATTTTAAATATTAATATTTAACATTTACCAAATATTAGTAACTTTAAATATTATCTACCATGTGCCTATTTCTTAAGGATCTTGAAGATGAAAGGCCTTAATCTGGGCCCCCGTTGTCCATCATCCCAGCACTTGGCAGAGGCGGAGAGGGTCTTGGCAGAGGGCTGCCCCGTGACTGATAAGCTCTGTCCAGCACTGCCTGTTGCCTAGGCAGACCCAGGAAATGCTGGGCCTGTGGGATGCAGGGCAGGGTTGTGAGACGGGTGCAAGTCCTATGCTGAGCGGAGGTGGTTGACAGGAGCAAAGGGTTGGGGTGCTGGGGGATCGAACCTTCACTCTCATCGCTAGGCGTCTCTGTTGCCACTGGAATCTTGTGATAATTGACTTCTTCACAGGCTTTCTGGCTAATTCTCAGAATGAAATCTCTCGGGTATCCTTCTAGCTCTTTCAACATTGCTGCCTCAGTAGGCTTGGTGTGCTTTTTTAATAAAGGAAATTAACACACACACACAGCATTTAAATAATTAACAAATTGAGGATTAAGAATAGAGATTTCCTGGCTTTGGCTGAGTTGAAGCCAGCCACTTAACACAGCACAGGCAGATGAGTGGCCACGGGAGGGTATTGAGAGGCAGGTACAAGCCAGCGTGCAGGCCCCCAGAGAGCAGCGTTTCAGCATGGAGTTCAGACCATCTCTGGGCTGCACTTACCAGGACTCGAGCACCCACAGCCTGGTGGACTGGCATCTCCTTCTAGCTCGGGCACACTGGGTCAACTGCATGGGCCAGAGGCTGCCCTTTTTGGGTTTGTAAACCAGTAGTTGTCAGCCTTTCTTCTTTTCCTGACATTTACAGCTCTGACCACACAGGCCAGTTTTTGACCTGAGTTTCCTATCTTCTCCACAGCCAGCATTTTATCTTATTTATTGGCGTAGTAGGCTACCGCTCCCACTCTTTCCCTCTCCCCATCTGGTTTGTATGGTTTATAGTCACCCTCCCGGAAACAACATGGACTTGAAGTCTCTGCACCAAGGGTCCTGCCCTAATTAGTCTCATTTCTCGTCACTCCCTGGCTCCCTCAGCTGCCAGCCAACCAGAGCGGTTCCAGGCCCCCTCAAAGAACTCAATGGCTCCAGCAAGTTCTGCTTCCTCCAAAGATTCACAACTGTTTCCATGGCCCCCCTCCTCTGCTCTGTTTGTGTTAGAGCTGCTGTAATACAAATACCACAAATGGCCGGCTCTAAAGAACAGAAATTTATTTTCTTACGGCTCTGGAGGCTAAAAGCCCAAATCAGGGTGTTGGCAATGTCAATTCCTTCCTTCTAGGTTGTCCCAGGCATTCCTCGGTTCCCTGGTTTATAGATGATCTTCGCCCAGCATCTGTTTTCCCCGTGTGTGCAAATCCCTGTGTCAGTCTGCTCTTTTTATAACTCAAGGGATTAGATTGAGAACCCACTCAACTCAAGTATGGTCTAATTAGCATAAAAACCTATTTCTAAATAGGCTCGCATTCACAGGAACCTATTTGGCAGGGACACAATTTGATCCATAACCTATTTGCAGGGACACAATTTGATCCACAGCGGTACGTGACCCTGAGATCTCTTTTTTCTAGATGAGTCCATAATTAATCATTAATTCCCCAGCCATGTTTCGTTACCTCCAGAGTATCTCTTTCTCTTCAACAGCTTATGCCTTCCCTGCATCCTCCATCCTATTCTTAGAGGTCTGCTCATGGGAAAACCAAATTTCTTAAGGACCTTCATTGGAAGTTTTGAACCATTGGGAATTCTCCGTTTTGTTTTGTTTTTCTCTTCAGTTCAAGGGCATGGCCTCTAGTTGGTAATATGAATCTTGTCAAGCTCTTGAACATGATGAGAGGAACAAATTGAAGAAGAGTATGGGGAAGAAGCCGAATCCCCCAGAACAAGGGTAGTTCCTTTGATGAATCAACCCTAACATGGCCCTTGGCACTTCCAGCAAGCGGTGTCATTGTCTTCATGCAGACAGGACAAGGAGTAAGGGACAGAGGGCATGCTGGGTGTGAGAACAGTGTGGCATAGTTTCATAGACTAATTTTAATATTAGCGTAAAGGTAATGTTGTAAATAAAATAAGTCTGTGGTAAGAAAAAAGAATAATGTACTTCAGAACCAAATATAAACCATCAGCTTAGATCATCAGGGAGAATTGCTATCATCTACATGATGAAACTGGACCAGGAAGTGGAGATCTGGAAGAAAAAATTGGGACACAGAAGTGGAAATAGAAATAGGAAGTGGGAAGTGTCAGCTTCTTTAATTTGAAGCAATTTACTCAGCACAAATTTAGCCTATGCTGCAGGTAACTCTTGGTGCTAATGTGAACTTAAATACTTATTTACAGGCTACCTAAGAGTTGTGCTTTGAAGCCCCATCCTCTCATAGGTCTGTTGTGTGGCATTATGAAAACCGTCATCCAAAAAACTATGCTAGTCTTCCCCATGGAGATTCAGAAACTGCCAGAAAATTCCACACTCCCTTTGTACCTTCTACCATTTCTAATAGTTCTTATTTGGATAAAATGTCCTGATCATACTGTCAATGTTGGTGTTTTTTACACGTCTGTATCTTCAAATCCAATGCTTTATGAAAATTCTCCATTTGCTATTATTTTATTTTAAATAGCATTTAAAATAACTAAAATCCAAAAAAATAAATAAAATATCTGGCTCTAAGTTCAAAGTTTGTTAACTGGTAAACCAAGAACCATGTCTGGAGTATACAGTTGTGTTTTCTTTGTTTGTTTGCCTATAAAGTGTTTTGTTTTGATTTTCGCATTGTTTTCAAATTTTTCAGTTGGGAGATTTCTCATAGAAACCAGGCTTTCTTACTTGTCTTGAACAATCAGAAGGTCTTGCATCTCTGGACCCTCCTTCTGAATGGCAACAGTTGGCAGTGCTGAGTGGTTACTGGCACCTTTAGATGGGGCAGCTTATCTTTAGTTCACAGTCTCCACCACTCCCTGTTGTCTCTCTAACATAGTCTGTCCGCTCGCTTATGTAGGTGGCCTGAGGTTTATCACCGGAAGATTTTTTGAGCTAGTAGTTCTCCAGCTATTGTTCACTAGGCAATAATGTCTTTCTGTAAATGCTTCATTTAATTGTGGACTATAAAAGAGAACATGGGCTAAGGAAAAAAAAAGGTGAAGCCAGGCTTGCTACAGTCTCAGTTAAATCTGTAACAGGAAGTCATTTTCAAAGCTGCATTTGCGTTAATTTCGTATTCTCAAGCTCCGTGCATGTTCTCTCTCCTGTGTGTCACAGTTGTGTTATAAACTAAGCTATGACTATTTGCTGAATTATAACGATCTGCTTGCAAGTATTGAGGGATGGGAAAAAGAATTTGAGAAAAAGAATTTGGGCATGTCTGTGCCTTTGAAAAATCTGCATTTACAGCCAAGACCTATGTTTTTATTGTCATATTGAAACATATCTTGGTTTTGTGAACCAAGCCAACACTAGAGTTATACTAGAGTCAAAATTCTCATGTAATACTTTTTCCTTCCTTAAGGTGCTTTATAAAGGAGCAGGTGTAATAAAGACATTTCAAAAGTCTTAGTTATTCATGGCCTTGCTCCCAAGCCAAGGATCCAAGAGGCCCTGAAATTTCATATCAGCCATTTGGAATATGCACCTTAAATTTCCCTTTTACCTTGGAGAACAGTAGTTTTGCTACCTAGTGGCTCTTCCAAGACAGGACTGAGCCGTGTTGAACTACTACATGGGGACTGTGCCATTTACCAGGGGGAATGCCTGAGAAGGCCATGGCAGAAGAATAATCCTGTATATATTAGGGGTTGGGGGTTGTTTTCAACAAGATTGTGGGAGGAAATCTAACAAGATTTCTTTATTCATTCATTATTTGGGGAGTTGAAGGAGACCTTTCTAAGCTTTTTTCTGTTGCTTCACACGGGCTTGAGAGGCAGGCAAAATGGGGGTTCATTACAATTTGGTGAACCAGGAAGAGTCAGCAGGAAAGTGTGCAGTGCAGTGCATTTGGGCACAAAAAATTAAAACCAGTATGTCAATGAAAATGGATAGCTTCCTGGCTGTGAGTTTTCCCGTGTTTTGTACATGGAGTCTCTTGACTCACAGAGAGGAATCTGTTGCCGTTAGGGTGAGGGCAGCTGCTGTAAACCTTGAACTTGCCTATGGTGAGTGGGTTTTTCCTCCCGTCCCACCCAGATACCCATCAATAGAGCCCTCCTCTGGGCCTTGTTGAAAGGAGCTCACGAGTGTTGTTTTTCTTGTTGGCTGCCTTCACTGGGCCCCCTGACTCATGGCAACCCCACATGCAGCTGAATGAAACACTGCCCAGTCCTGCACCATTCCGTGGTCGGCTGGGGATCAGACCGTTGTCATCTACAGCGTTTTCATTAGCTGATTTTTGAAAGTAGATCTCCAGGCCTTTCTTCCTAGTCTATCTTAATCTGGAAGCTCCACCCAAGACTGTTGAGCATCCTAGCAACATGCAAGCCTCCGCTGACAGACGTGTGGTGGCTGCACGTGAAGTGTATTGGCTGGGAATAGAATCGGCCGGGAATAGAATCTGGGTCTTCCACATGGAAGGCAACGATTCTACCACTGAATCACCATTGCCCCTGAGTTCAAGAGGAAGTGTTACTTACTGAATGCTTAGTCTGTACCAGGCACTATTCTAAGCACTTTACATGAATTAGCTCATTTAATCTTTACCCCAACACTATGAGGTAGGTATTACTTTAATGTGTACTTCAAAGAGAAGAAAAACTGAGGCATGAGAGGTTAAGTAATCTGCCCAAAGTTGTGTGGGTCTTAAGTGGAGAAGCCAGGGTCTCTGACCAGGAACTGGCTCCAGAGCCTGGAACCTCAAATGGGCGTGTGGGGGTGAGAAGCGTGACTGAACGGCTGTGGGCAGACAGCCAGCTTTGGCAAAGGCCTGACCTGTAGCTAACTGGAGCCAGGCTGGGCCCCCAGGGTGGCGCTGATGGTTGATAGAGGTCCTGCTTGCAGAATTCAGACCATACTGAAGAAGAGACAACAGACATGGGTTTATTTGCTGCTTGGTTTTTCTCTTAGCTGCATTGCCTGCTCATGTCCTTGGTTTATTTTGCTGTTGGGGATTTACTGCTTGTTTAACTTTTTCTGTGTTTTTGTCTATATCGTCCACTGCTGCACAGCTAACTCACAGAAAGCGCCTAGCACTTAGGAGGTGCTCAGTAAATATCGTCAGACATGAGAAGGAAGGAAGGAGGACTCACTCCTTCTCTGTCACTTCCTAGTTCATCGTTGTTGTCAGTGGCCACTGAGTCTGCCCCGACTCGGGTGACTGATGTACAGCAGAAGGAAATGTTGCCCGTCCTGCACTGTCATCGTGATCTGTTTGAGTCCGTTGTGGCGGCTATTAGTTTATTGTAGTGCATCTTAAGCTCATTTCCATGCATGTGTTTTACATTTTTATACAGCCGTATTTACTGATCTTTTTCTTTGTAGTTTTTCCATTGTTTTTCCGTTTTTAAAGTACTTCCCCAGCCAAAGGTCATATAAATATTTCTCTATTTTTCCCCTAGTTTTCTTATTGTGTGACTTTTTTTGTATTTACTGCTTTAATTCACTTGGAATTTATTTTTACCTTCACTATGAGTCGGAATTGACTCGACGGCAATGGGTTTGATTTTTTCATTTATGAAATAAATAATCGACGGCAATGGGTTTGATTTTTTTGGTTTATGAAATAAATAGTGGCCATAAAATGACTTCTTTCCAAGAGAGTCTCAGTGTTTTTCATCATCAGTTGCTGAATAACCCACCCTTCGTCCTACTGATGGGGCCGTCCAATCATTAAATTAGTGTGTGTGTGTGTGCACGTGTGTGTGCATGTGTGTGTGTGTATCTTCTAGTATGTGCCTCCCTGATTATTCCTTTTCAAAATCTGATCGTCATTATTATTGGTTCTCTTTATGTAATTCAACCTAAAAATTAATTTAGGAATAACTGACATTTTATAATATTCAGCCATCTTACCCAGGAACAAGGAGCCCTGGTAGCCCAATGGTTAAGTGCTCAGCTGGTAACTGAAAAATTGGTGGTTCGAACCCACCCATGGCTCCACAGGAGAAAGACCTGGCAGCCTGCTTCTGTAAAGATTGCAGCCTAGAAAACCCTAAGGGGCAGTTCTTTTCTGCCACATGGGGTCGCCATGAGTTGGAATTGACTCGATGACACCTAACAACAGCAACAAAATACCCAGAAACACGGCGTGGTCTTGGATTTTCCCAGGTAGACTGTAAGTGCTGACAAATGTGCTGCTTACTTTCGGACCGCTCCAGAGCCCAGGTCTGTTACGCCTCAAAGTCTTAACCAACACTCTGAACTGTGGTCTGGGCCCAACGATGATTTAACTGTGCAATCCTGGGGAAGTCACTTCACGTTTTGAAAATTTCAGAGTTTGATTAGTTTCTCTCTAATGTCCATTCCAGCACTGAAATGAATAATTTAAAAATTGACTTGAACGCTCAGTGTGGCCCAAACTTACTTGATTCTGAGGTTATCCCAAGAGCTCAGCAACTTTTCAAAAGTGGTATGTGTCAAAATGGCATGAAGCAAAAACAAAAGGTGCTGGCAGTATGCCAAGAACACCCAGTCAGCCCGTCTCCTGAGCTGCAGGAGAACCCAGTCACATCTCAACGACAACTGCAATTGACAACTCATTTACCCGAGTACTGCATTCTCTGCGGCAAGTCCCGCAGCCCAATTGTAGATGATCTCTTCCTGCTATATTTTTTAGTAATGTGATTTTTTATTATGCTTTTTCTTTTTTTTTAAATCACAGCCTCTTAAAGATACTCCAAGACATTAACTTGTTCCCATACTCCTCATATCTTGTTAGGTACCCTTCACCTTATAGACAGAGAACACCATGATCCAGACAGACCTTCTGTTCTGTGCAGCAGAATCTGACCAAGTGGGGAACAGAAGGCAGGAGTCTCAACTGAGAATCAAATTGCCAACCACGGGGCATGGGTGTCCTCCCAGCTGCCATCTCAATACAGACTGGGGAAGTCACTCTGTGGTAGAACTCAAATGTGGACATGTGCAAACATGCGCGTGAATATGACCCCTTGAAGGCCAAGTTCTTGACTGTTCAATATGTGATTATAAGAAGAAAAACCAAATCAGTCACCAAGGGGCAAAGATCACTGCAATTAAAAGTCCAAGATCTGAAACTAATCCCACTCCAATAAAGCCAAATCCACAGCCATTGCTGCTATTCCCCATGATAAAAGCAAAATGTTTGTTGGAAATCAAATTGCCAATGGTGAGTACTTATTAATGGTTCAAATGGGGAAAGTGTAACACCATGGGAACCCATTTGGGCCAAGACCTATACTCTGTAATCTGTCTATAAATGGCAAGGAGGAAAACAATTTGCTGCCACAAAACTAGGAAGGATAGGAAGAAAGAAAGGAAAAAAAGAGGGAAGGAAGTAAAAGGAAAGAAAAGAAGGAAGGAAGACAGAGAGGGAGGAAAGAAAGAGGAAAAAATGAGATTAAACTGTGGTCTGATTTGGCAAGCTCAGTGAGGAAGCAAAGCAAATAGGATGAGATTTAATACAGATAAATGGAAGGTAACACACCTGGGGAGAAACAACAACCAGCAAAGATATAAAAGGGGAGGCTGCTAGTTAGAAAGAGTAATGTAAAAAAACCAGGGAGTAATAGTGAGTAATTACTTACTATAGATATGAGCCCATAACAGCACTACTGCAAGAAAAGACTAATGCTGTCTTGGGCTGTGTGTATAAAAGGATCCCTTAGAAAACAGAAGCAGTAATAAAGGTGCTTCATAAGGCCTTTGTCTGGCAGTAATTTTCACTATGAAATGCTACTGCAGACTTGCAAAAAGGAACGCTATAAAAAGGACGTAAAACAGTGTTGAATGTAGAAAGCAGAATAGCTGGGATCCGGCATGGACACTGAGCTGGGAGTGCCGATGACTCCATCAGATCCCATTTTTATTTAAGGAAGGCAAGCCAAATTGAATGGCCCACACTTCTCTAGGTTTGGATTTAAAGCTGGCATCTGGTTTCATACTGCTCCTTCTGACCTACTGTCCCCTGTGGGAAGAGGTCTGCCTTGCAAATGTGCCGGCAGGTATTTCCATGTATTTCTGGCACTGTTTAGATCCACAAGAAGATGAGACTATCTGGACTCAGAAAACTGGAGTTCAGTCATAGAAATAGAAGCTGTTAGCTAGAAAAAGAAATAAATAAGTTTAGCCATAAGTATACTCAGGATTTTCTTCAGGTTTAGTTATTCTTTAGGGCTACTAGACTTTTAGGTCTCTAGGTGGTGCAAAGAGTTTGTGCTCGACTGCTAACCTTAAGGTTGGCAGTTGGAACCTACCCGGCAGTACTGCGGAAGGAAAGGCCTGGTGATCTTCTTCCATGAAGATTACAGCCAAGAAAATGGTATGGAGCCATTCTACTCTGTGACAGATGGGGTCGGCGCGAGTCAGTTAACAACAGCCAGCTCCACCAACACCAGCTAGATTTTTGGTATATTTCGATGCAGTTTATAAAGAAACCAAAGCTGGAATAGTGGAGGGATGGGAGCCTGAGCAGATTAAGATGCTAATTTAGGGAGTCACTTCTGCCACTGATTTACCTGTCACTTTTTCCTCAGTTTCCCATCCAGAAAGAGCAGTACCGTGTCCCTCCCAACCAAAGGCTAACTCGTAAAAATAATGAAATGCAAACCAGAGTGAAGCTCTTATACATTAATGAATAAGGCAATACGGTCTAGGAGGCATGTTAGAGTTCATTGTTTAGTTTTTTTTTTTTTTTACAGTGAATATAAAGGTAGGCGGATCTAGCATGATTTCTCCAGGCTTTTCACAGTTATCCATATGGTCCAGGATTCAGACTTCAGTGGTTCTCAATCTTTTATGTCCATGAAATCTTCTGAGAGCTATTTTAAAAATTTGGTTCTTAGGGTCTAGCTCCAGAGTTTCTGATGCATTAGGTCTGGGGTGGGGCAGAGAATCTAAATTTTTAATAAGCATCCCAGGTGATTCAGAAGGTGACCACACTTTGACAAATTGTGAACCAAGCTACACAGCTCACCTGGCTGGTAAAGGCCTGCCCATGGCCATATTCTACGGTTGGAGGAACAGCGGCTGTGGGCCTGCGATGCGTGAAGTACTTGGTGTGGGCTTGTATTGTTTTTCTGCCCAGGATACTTCTTTTGGTAATGCTGTCGTTAATTACCGTTGAGTGGACTCTGACTATTGACAACCCTATGTACAACAGGACAAAAATGTTGCCTGGTCCTGCATCATTCTCAAGGTCATCTGCAAGTTCAAGTCCATCACTGTGGCTACTGTACCAATCCATCTCACTGAGGGTTTCCCTTGTCCTAGTTGGCCCTCTACCTCACCAAGCACGATGTCCTCCTCTAGCGATTGATCCCTTCTGATGATGGCTCCAAAGCAAGCAAGTCAGACAATGTTCTGTTGTGATCCATAAGGTTTTCATTGCTTAATTTTTGAGAGTAGATTGCAAGGCCTTTATTCCTAGTCTGTCTTAGTTGGGACACTTGTCCATCATGGGTGAACCTGCTGGTATTTGAAATAGCATCATAGCAACACAAGCCACCTCAATACAATAAACTGAGAGATCAGGCCATACCTAACACCAACCAGATTTATCCCCGCAACTTTCAGTTTACACGAGGCAATAAACTCTACTTTTCGAAGAAGCCAGTTTGAATGGGGTTTTCTGTCACCTGTAACCAGGAGCTCTAACTGATACTTCTGACAAAGTATCTCACGGTAATGTTTCTGGTGATCAGACTGAATAGTCTATAGCCTCTGCTTTTGAAAAAATATATGTCAAAAATACATATTTGGGAAGAACACTATGGAATGAAATCTTTAAGAGAAGAGGTGAGAAGAAATTCTTACGGGATGTTCTTAGAAAACAAATAATAACAATGATACCTATGGTCAGTTGACAGCCTAAGAGGTGCCAGGCATTGAGCTTTTTAATGTATTTCCTTATCTTTGTAACAAGATGAGAGTGGGTTTGGTGAGTAGCGTCTAGGGTCTTAAAAGCATGTAAGCGGCAATCTAGGGTACTCCACTGGTCTCACCCCTTTGGGAGCAAGGAAGAATGAAGAAAACTAAAAATACAAAGGAAAGATTAGTCCAAAGGATGAATGGACTGCATCTACCACTGTCTGCACCAGACTCAGTCCATACAACGAAATGGTGCAAGGCTACCACCATTGACTGCTCTGACAGGGATCACAATAGAGGATCCCAGACAGAGCTGGAGAAATGTAGAACAAAATTTTAACTCGAAAAGAAAGACCAGACTTACTGGCTTGACAGAGACTGGGGAAACCCTGAGAGTATGGCTCCCGACACCCTTTCCGTTCAGTAATGAGGTCACTCCTGAGGTTTACCTTTCAGCCAAAGATTGAACACATGCATGGAACAAAACAAGACTTAAAGGGGTACACAAGCCCTGGGGCAGGGACTGGAAGGCAGGAGGGAACAGGGAAGGCAGGTAATAGGGAACTCAGGGTTGAGAAGGGACAGTGTTGACATGTTGTGGGTTGTTAACCAATGTCATAGAACAATATGTGCACTAACTGTTTGATGAGAAACTAGTTTGTTCTGTAAACCTTCACCTAAACTACAATAAAAAAAAAAAAGAAAGAAAGATGGAAGTGGATATTATCTTCATAAAGGTGAGGTAAACTAAGGCCCAGAGAGATTAATTACATAACTTGTCTAGGATCACAGAGTAGGAAGTGGTAAAACTTGGTTTTTAACACCTTTGGTCAGCATCACCAACCCATTGGGGGACTACAAGATCATATGAGACATTTCCAAGTCTCCATTGCTTTTCCTGGCAAACCACTGCTACCTGGAATTCAGTATTACCAACTTTCTCCTACCTGTAGGCTGACATGAAAGTTCCAATCTATTCTTCACCCTTTTTCCTTTTTCAAGTTGTGCCTTATTATCCAGGGAATCTTTCTTGTGAGTGAATGAAGACTTGGCTCACCCTCCCTGAGATTTTCCTCAGTCTTACCCAGAGTCAGGTGCCTTCTCTAAGGGCACTCTTCTGGTCCTGAAGAGCCCTGCTCCAAATGGGTTTGAACCATGCCTCCTTTCCTCACACACCCTGCCCCCGTCTGGCAGATTTGGGTGTACTCTTCCACACTCTGCTTCTGCACCGTGTCATTCTCCTTGCCTTCTGCTTGTCAGTCCCTGGTTACCGGCCCCCTGCTAGGTCACAGCTTGTTCCACTTCTTTCTTTGCTTTCTCCTCATCGGCCCCTTGCTGCAAATCCGGTGGGCAATTCTGCTGGAATTTGGGCAATCTTGGAAATACTCGGGGCTTAGGCTGGTGACTGGTGTCTCTGATGAACCTTTCACTGCAGGTCACTTTCCGGTCCTTTTAGACATCATGTTCCTCTTTTTATTTTTTTTAATTGGTCACAATTTTAAAAAGAAAAAAATTACCCTGAAAGACACATTGTGATATGGTCGTTGAGTTAAATGCAAGGGCTAAGTAATATTCGATACTTAGAATCTTGGTTAATTTGTTCCAAAAAGGTAACTTAATCACAAAATGAAAAGCAATGGTGTTCTGGACTTGTTAGCAGAACAGATCATCGAGTCTTAATCTCAAATGTGTGAGGCTCACAGGTTTCTGGGGGAATTTGGGTTAAGCTGTCCCTTATTCCCCTTCCCCCCTGCTGCTGCCACTGCCCTGAAGGGTTTCCCAAAGTGTGTAGGAATAAACTAGAGTAAGGACACCTAAACCTTCTGAGTATCTTCACAGCCCTTACTCTGTCAGCTTTCAACAGGGCTGCTGTTGGCAGGTCGGATGGGAAGGTTCTTGGTTGTGAAGGACTGTCTGGCATGCTGTAGGACATTAGCGTCCCTGGACCCGGCATATTAAAAACTAGTTTGTAATAACCAAAATCAAGTAAGGAATACTCCCATACAGTTCCCAGCACCCTGGTGGTGGTGGTGGTATGCAGTTCTGCCCTTGGTTAGGAACTCTGGTGGGAAGTGTGGAAGCAAGGTCTCTACCTCCTTTGCGAAGCAGGGCTCCGGGCTTCTGGAAACACAGACTTGGACAGCCTCTAACTGGGTTCCAACAAGGTCCCTCCTATGATTATTCAGTTGTGATATATATGCTTCTAGCAAAATGGTAGGGCTAAATAGACACTCCATGAATATTTGTTAATTAATTGTCATGTCTTGCTTGTTATGTCATGCTCATTGAGACCAGGAATTTCACAGCCTCTGTGTTGCGAAAAGCCCTGGGCAGACTTAATAAATGCCGTGCTACTGAGAAGCAGGCAGGGAATATTAATTGCTATTGATGACAGTGGTGACTAATTTAGATGTAAACAACCGAAAAGGCTAACTACTCTTGGCTCTTTGCCTCTGTCGCACTTGTAAAGACTGTAATACGGTCTTATGATATCGCTTGTCTTTTCATCTCAGGCACTTAAAATGCTGGTGCCTTCAGGTCACTGAGCAGTTGTGTGGGTGGGTGGGAGGCTTTTTTGGGCTTTAACCAGAGAGCTAGAGTTAGACTTTTAAGAAATGTAAAAATTGACAAATATGCCAAAGTAGGAGACAGGAATCAACCTAGGTCAGCCCAGGCCAAAAAATGGGACTTCCAAGGAGGGTGCAAGGCTGTGAGGTGAGGTATGACACCAGCAGATGCCAGAAGCCAGAAGTTGTTTGAGTTAGCAGATGGTTGGAGCAGGGGTGGGCCCGGTGCCATGTGTTTCTTCCCAAGCCTCCTGCTCCTTCAAGCCCCAGTTCCACCTGGAGATGTGCTTACAATCTTGCTGAGTGCAGGCAGGATAAGATCTTCGAGGAGCAACAAGGATCCAAATTTCCATCATTCATTCTCAGAATCAGGGGGTGGTTCATGGGGTGGGTCATGACTGTTTTCTCAGGACAGTCACTGAAGTATGTTGGGTGATAAAGTAATACCACGCTTAGTGATTTCTATATAAAAACCTGGAGAAAATTTGAGGTAGGAATAAACTTTATAGAGAATTAAAGCCATTGTGAGCGTTAAGACGAAAATATAAACTCTGGTTGTCAGCAGTCTTGACAAGGTTTACTTGTGCTAGGCTGCATTTCTGCGGAACCTCTGCAGGACCCGAGTTCACTGCAGATTGCAGATTGTACTTTCATTTTGTTCAGTTTTTATATGAGTCAATAACGTTTGCAAATGGCTTAGCCCCACATGGTCCAACTATGCTCAAGTATCTGACAAGATTAAATCTGGTTTGTTCTAAAGAAAGAGTAGAGGAAGTAGAGGATTGTGTTTTAAGCACAGGTTTACCTAAAACACAGTCTCCTCTCCGTCAGCTTACTTTCCCCCAAGTCCAAATGGCAATTCCTTTTTAATTAGCCAGGAGTGTTGGGCAGTGGGAGAAAGTTGTATTTTCTTCTTCATCCTCCCCAGGTAATCAGGATTTGAATCAGTAAATTTTGGCTATTCCCCTTTCCCAGACGCAGAGTGACAAGACCCAAGGTGGGATCTCTACGTTGATTTTAATGCTTTGCTAGAGGTCACTTTGGGGGAAAAGTTTCAGAGGCAACCCTCACAGCAGTGAAAGACGACACCAATCTCTGCATGATATCCCAGGCACATCAATATGTGAGCTCAAGTGATATGCGAATTCTTGGGCAATGCTAAGTCAGAACAAGCTTATCACTGCATAGAGTAGAAGAGGGTGCCTGCCCAGGGGACTGTACACAACTCTCGCCCCTCTTAAATCAGTGGCTCCTCTAGGTGTCCTCCTGGGAGTGTCTTCCTGGTGTGTGAGATCATCAAGAGGACTGCTGACATCTTTGTAGAAAAAAGAAAGTGCATAGTGTCCTTAATTCAATTTGTATTTTCACCTGGACCACCAGCAGCATTCAGAGGTAATTCTAGTCTTAGATTTTTCTAATTATTTCCTTTGAATTAAATAGACCTCATTTTGAATCTTGACCCTGCAACGTGTTAGTTATAAGATCTTGGGAAATTTTTTAGTCAACTCTCGAATTCTCATTTATAGAATGGGTTATTAATACCTACCTCATGGTGTCTGAAGGGCACTGGGCACAGTTTACTATTCCATGGGTTTGGCATCATGAAAGCTCAGTGACATCACCAGTGGGGGACAATTGTTCCCTGGGGACCAGCAAGATGATATGTGGCACCTGGTGGCACAGGCAACCGTTAGAGCTGGTGGGGCATGGATAGTGTGGAGGGGGACTTACAACACACTCCCTGAAGATGCCCAGAACTTCTGGGGTAGAACTGAAGAGGGGCAGAGCTTCTGTGTTAGCAGGTAGGATCAAGAGCCTTCGAGAACTGGGTGATTACCTTAATATCGTCCCTCCAGACATTGGTGAGACCTAGCCAAACTTGGTCCCACATTATATATTTGGGATCATAACACACCCTAGTAACAATATTGTAAACAGTGTTTAAACCCACCCACTGCCGTTGAGTTGATTCCAACTCATAGCGACCTTATAGGACAGGGTAGAACTGCCCGATAGAGTTTCCAAGGAGCGCCTGGTGGATTCGAACTGCCAGCCTCTTGGTTAGCAGCCTTAGCACTTAACCACTACGCCACCAGGGTTTCCAAATAGTGTTTAGGTTCCTAAATGAGAAAAAATAGAAAGAAAAAAAGGAAGGAGGAAGAGAGGGAGGTAGGAAGGAAAGCTGGTCAATTTTGCTGGTAGTAAATTATGCATGGCTAAACACTATGCATTCGTTATTGGAAAAAAAAAAAGAGTTCTTTTTGCTTTTTAAACCCATAAAGTATATTGAAACATACCAAAGTGCTTTGAGATCAGATAAGCGTTTCAAGGGCCTGAGCACAATCAACCAAGCTGTTCACCCTCGTCCATGTGGCTGAACTCTGAGCTTACTTAGGTCCATGTCCATTGCTTTATCCCTCAAATATGCCTTTAGAATCCTTGTGGGGATGGAAATGAAGACTTCCAGGTAGAGAGGCAAGGAAAACTAATGTCTATTGGGCATCTCTTAGGTGGCAGGCACATTTGAGGGTTAAAAAAACAAAGCAAAATAAGACAAAAAAAGCATTACCGTCAAGTAGACTCTGGCTCATGGTGACCTCGTGTGCTCCATGGGGTTTTCAAAGGCTGAGTTTTTGGCAGTAGATCACCAGGCCTTTGTTCAGAGGCACCTCTGGCTGGACTCAAACCACCAACCTTTCAGTTAGCAGCCGAGCACGTTAGCTGTTTGCAACCTCAGAGACTCCCGTTTAAGGGTAGTTCTCACGTACTGAGTGCAGATTATATTCCTTTCGTGGGCTGGGCACTCATCATCTGCCAAATATTCTCATCTGGAAAATAACAAAACTGTGGCTCACAGAAGTTAAGCAAATTGCAAAAGTCCCACAGGTAGTGAATATCAGAGACAGGTGTGCTCAGCCCCAAAGCCTATGAGACTGGACACAAAGGCGGCCCAGGGTCACCAGCATCAGGTAGGCCAAGCAAGGTGCAGGCGAGAGGGAGAGGAAGGGCAGGAGCAGTGACACAGCGTGGGGGAGGGGGAGGCGGGAGCTTACAGAGGCCCCTGAGTGGATGTGGGAAAAGGCAGTGATCCCACAGGTGAGGAGAGGGGTTGGGATGGGGGTGAGGGGTGCCATGGTAGTGATGAGGAAGACAGATGAAAAGGGGATTCCCACAGAGCAAAGCATTCCAGCGGCAGCTGGCGAAAAAAGGAAGCACGGAGAACGTTTTTACCCAGCAGATGTGGAAAGTGGGAGACAGGAGTAAAGGAGCAGGGCTGAGGGCAAAGAATAGAAATTCCTTTCTGTGGTTTCCTCAGAGGGGCCAGCAGAGAGAGGAAAGCCAGGCTGGGCCTGTGTTCACACGGGAAGGAGGGAAGGACGTGTGTGAATTTTGAGGAGAAGCTTGCCTCTACTGATAATCTTGGTCAAAGGTTTTAGTCTTATTACATTAAAAAAAAAAAAAATTATATGCTGAATGTTTAAAAACCTGGAGTCTCCAAGCCAATACCAATTATTGTAATTGTTTTTAAAGGATTAATTACTTGAGTGTTTTGGTTTTCATTTCCTGTAAAGAAGAGTCTTTTCTTTTTTCCTTTACAAACTATTTAACACTGGACTTCTTATTCCAGGAATTCCCGGCAGGGTCCTAAGTACCTGGAGCTAGTGTTAAAAAGATCATTAAAAAAAAAAAAAAGATCATTAAGAGCAGAGTGTCTCTTCATTCCCTGGAGCTCCTGTTAATTTGTGTTTAAAGATCTAGGCTTTAGCAGAGTTAATATTTACAGCAAGGTAATATATTATTTACATGGACTCCAGACACCAAAACATCTATAATTCACACATAGTTAACCTCCTTCAGCTCCTTCCTTTCTTTACTTATTAAGTCAATTCAAGACCTGGTCTATTATCAGATGTAAAGTTCTTCTCAATAATTTCCACCCACAAGCACTTTAAAAGGAAAATAGAAAATGAAGGACTTGCCAAATTCTCATTTAACATGAAGGATCCTTACAGACTTCAGAGAAAGTGATTCTGGGGAATGTAAATGGCAAAAATGTAAAAGAAAAATAAATTATTAGCATTTTGTTTTCAGGCTTACATGCAAATTGCACAGGAGGAAATGGGGTCCAAGGAGTGGAAGTTTTCAGAATGTGACAGTTATTCCTAAGGATCTCCAGGGGTAGACGTGTGTGCATATGGACAAGGCTAATCCAAAAGGCAAAGTACACTGTTTGACAACAAGTGAGCTCATTAGCATGGATTGACAAATGACACATTGCATAAAGATTCTTCAGCAAAGGCTCTCAGCCAAGTTGTAACATTCTGAGTGGCATTTTCTTTACCCCAGCAGCAGCCCAGTGACTCCAAGTCCAGGCTGCCTGAGTGTGCAGGTCCTGGGCTCTCAAGACTCCACCCCTGGCTGAATCCAGCTCAGGCAACACCATCTGCTTGCTTCTCAGGGATAAAAACCAAGTGAATCTTCTCACTTAATTACACCTGAAACCCATTGCCATCGAGTCAATTCCTATAGAACTGCACCCATAAGGTTTCCAAGGAGTGCCTGGTGGATTTGAACTGCCAACCTTTTGGTTAGCAGCCATAGCTCTTAACCACTATGCCACCAGGATTTCCACTTAACTACACAGTGATGGGGAATAACTGAAAAGTGGATGGTAACCAGGGAAATTTGCTAGGATCAAAGCAGCAAACCAGTTTAAAAACAGTAGGAAGTGTTGTGTGTTTTCTGGTTGTTAAAAATAGGAGCTTGAGAGCGAAAGGAAAACTAGGAAGTTTGGATAAGAAGAAGAATCTTCCCACATTTCCCAGAGTAGCCTCGTAGGATTCTTTCTTGCTCCTTAAGTCTTACTGGGGAGACCAGGTGGTACTCAGAAACCATGTCCTGATCTGGCAATTCGGTGGACCAGGGAAGGCTATTCTGGAGTAGTATTAGCCTTTATGATTCTCCAGACTGCACATTTAGGTGGATAAATGAATGACTAAGAGGTAGTTTCTTCATTCACTCGTGTATTCAATAAACATTCATTGGGTGTTACTGTGTGTGCCTGGCAATGTGTTAGTCATTGGAGGATCAAAGGTCCCAAGACAGAAGCAGCCTATGCCTTCATGGAGCTTAGAGTCTAGAGAGTAGATAGACATTAAACAAATACTGACGCAAACGATTATTTAGTTAGATTCAGTTATTTTAGTTAAAATTAAAGGACTACAAAATAAAGGAGAAATATAGGCTACTTTGAAGGAATATAACGGTGCAGCATAATAATAATGACATAGCAATAGGCCCCAGGTGACACAAACAATTTGCGCTTGACTGCTAACCTAAAGGTTGGCAGTTTGAACCTACCTAGAGATACCATGGAAAAAAAGCCCTGACCATCTTCTTCCATTAAGATTACAGGCAAGAAAACCCTATGGAGAAGTTCTGCAGTGTAACACATAGGGTTATCATGAGTTGGAATTGACTCGATGGCAACTAACAGCAACAACAATCGTAGTAATAATACCACTTATTGGGTGTTTGTATGTGCCAGACATTATGTTGCATCTGACAACTCATTTAATCTTCGATATAAACATATGGTATGGTTATATTTATATTATCCCCATTTTACAAATAAGGAACTGAAGCACAGAGAAATGAAATAATGTGCCCAAGGTCAAGCAGGTAAGAACTGCCAGAGCTAAGATTTAAACTTATCCTGAGACTTAAGTAAAACCAGAACCTTAGGGTCAGACAAGTTTGGGTTGGAAATCACATTTTGATCAGTCCTAAATGTGGTTGCTATGAGTAGGAATTGATTTGACGTCAACGGGTTTGGTTTTTGGTTAGATGTGGCTGAGGAAAATAATTAGTATCTCAGGTCCTTAATTTCCTCATCTGTAAAATGAGGAATTACCTCTTGAAAAATTAGCTGTGGCTTGTTTTTCTCCGCAGTGGGGCCACCACAAGGAAACAAAAGGTAACTGACACTCCTTACCCTCCCAGGAGATCATCCAGGCCTTTGTAAATCTGAGGTCAGGGTTTTCCCTGGGCTGTGGTTAAAAGTCCTTTTGTATTATTTTAGGAAAAAAGAAGGCATTGTCAAGCAGTCCTGGAAGGCCTAACCTACAAAATTAGAACAATCAGCCTGGTAGGTGACTTAGGACCAGCGTTTTCACAACACAAGGGGACCTACGTGGGTCTGCTGTTAGATCGCTGCAGACCAGAAAGGGGACAAAAGTTTCAGGTTCTATGGGGGGCTGAGACCTGAGCCCTCAAGAATGCAGTACCTCTGACAGAAAGGCGGCAATGCAGAGTGGTTATTGGGGCCTTCAAGGGCTGACTGCTGGTGTCTAGTATAGAAGCCTGTGCAAAGGGCGTCCACAGGCTAGATTGGAGCTCATTAGATGATTTGTAATTCTGCATTTCAGATAACAGCTACCATTTACATCTGCAAATAGAAACAGACTTGGTTGTCTTTTTTTTTTTTTTTAATAGTTATGTCTTTTATTTGTTTTTCCTGCCTTATTACAAGGGCTAAGAGTTTCAACACAATGTTTAATAGAAATGTTGAGAATGGGTTGTCAAAAGCTGAGGTGATCTGGAGACAACTGGCTGCCAGGTGTTAATGATAGATTCTGTTACATGCCTTTGAAGAATATTGATATCGTTGTTGTATTAGCATATTAGCGAGCAACTAACTTATTTGGATTCAAACTATAAATCTTGTCTTTTAGGCAGCAGCTGAAATCTCAGTTTGGTTCTTTTATCCTTAGCGGGGCTGCTTCAAGTCTGTCCGCCATATTTGTACTTCAGAGATCATCCAGAGATTTGGGCAGATTTATACACAGAAATAGGGCTTCCCTCCACTGACTCTCTCCTTTCTGCTATTCCCTTCCCTTTCTAGTGGCTGTGGTTGTCCCAAAGTCTGTCTACTGCATCTTCAGGCCAAAATATTTGTAGTTTTTTTTTTTTAGTTGTTAGAGTTGTAATAGGTTAATCAACCCTCCTGATTTGCCCAGGGCTCAGGATTTTCTGGGATGAGGGACTTTTGGTGCTAAAATCAAGACAGCTCTGGGCAAACTGGGATGGGTAGTCACCCAGAGTTTTAGCCATCTTGAAAGGCACAGAGTATGGCATGCCCTTGACCCAGTGCCGTCGAGTTGATTCCGACTCATAGCGACCCTATAGGACAGAGTAGAACTGCCCCATAGAGTTTCCAAGGAGCGCCTGGTGGACTTGAACTGCCAACCCTTTGGTTAGCAGCCGCAGCACTTAACCACTACGCCACCAGGGCATGCCCTTAGGAAAGAAGAAATAAAAACAAGAAAATCATCCAGTGCCATTGCTTTCTTCCAGAATCTGCCTGTATTTGATCACTTTCCAGAGTCTTTAACTATTGCTTTTTATATTTTGTCCAGAGTCAGGGAGTTAGTCCAGTAAGAGCTTCCTTGGACATTATCAAAAGTAAATCTCCCTTCAGTGACTCTTAACTAACCTACTGCAAACCCTATTTCATATGATCTCTTTAGTCCCTACTACTTTGGTTTTCTCAGCATTCTTTATCTGCACGTCTTGCTCTTTCTCTCCTGAGCCATCCTCCAAGTTTCCAGTCTTATAAATGAGCCTCTCCCAAGCGCTCTCTGAAATCCCTACCCCACAAGGCATGTTCAGTGTACATCAGAGATTGACACCAGTCAGCATCAGAAAGCAATTAGTACCCACAGTAGCCAGACCCTGTTCTGTTCATCTGACTCTCATCACAACCCCGCAGAGTAGGTATTACCCTTTCCATACTACAGATAAGAAACCTGAGAGTTAAAGAAGTTATTGCCCAATATCACATGGCTGGTAAGTGGAAGAAACATAAAAGGAACCTACTTGTCTAATTCAGTGCTTCTCTCTGGTCCATCCTTATCACTCCTGAGAGCCTAGGATGGTGTCAACAGATCCTTTTGAGTTCTTGGCATCCTAAATTTTATCTCAGTTGCTTCCCTGATTGTGGCCAGTATTTCTGGCACTAACTCCTCATTTTGCACATGGGGGCTGGTATGCCACAGGCAAAAAGACTGTGGCTGTTCAGTACCCGGATCCTTCTGGGTAACGAGTCAGTAATCATCCTAGGGAGAGGATGGATTTATAGGAGACACTTCAACAGAAATTTCCAACATCAACCATATGTGAAACTGTGCGCTAGGCAAAAGGCAAAAACCATCTTTTATGCAGCCAGTTAAATGACCTTATATACATAAAGGGAAAGAGAGATTTTCCAGGGGGAAGTTTACCAGTAGGAGTTAGAAAAAGATGTTTTACTGTGAAAGTCTCTCTCGTGAACTGTCATGCTGGTTAATTCCACTGTTTCTTTCTTAATAGTGGTAGGTTGAACATATTCAGAGGGACCATGAGAATTTGCCCCAAGGAAATAAGTAAATGTGGAGCAGGCACGTTTTAAAAAGAGCTGCTGTGGAACCATAGCTCCATGGGAGGGAACAATTGCTAACCCTGATTTCCAGATTCCGGTTAAGATCATACTCACCTGGTTTGTTTTTCCCAACATTGCATTGTGAACATTTCAAACATTCAAAAAAGTTGAAAGAATTTTAAACAACCACATACACCTAGCGCTCTGGTTCTGGCATTAACATTTTATTGTTTGCTTTATTACATATCTATTCATCTATATATCACTTGATTTATTTACTGCTTAATCTCATTTTCCATGCATTGATAAGTAAATTATAGACTCAGTGTCCTGTAAGCTTTTTTAAGCTCCAGTCTTCTTTCTCCTCAGGTCACACAGCCTAGAATTCCTTACTTTTTGCTTTGTCTCTGCCTCCTTTTCTATAAAAGCTCATTTTGCCATTAGAGAGGTCACTCTGCGCTCTTCCTCTTTGGGCCGCCTCATTATGCTCTCTGAACTCATGAACCTCTGATAAAGCCCACCACTTCCTTGAGCATGCCCACTTCCTCTGGGAGGGCAGGGGAAGTGTGGCCATGCAGGAGGGCCTCACCCTTCTTGGTCAGTCACAGGGAGAAAGGTGAGGCAGAGCATTATGGCTACCATACCAACCAGCCTCCCACCCCCACATAAACACAACATGCGCGAACATACACACCACGCGTGCAATCCATCACAGGCACCAATACCATCAGCACCCACAGGTGTTGCAGAGCTAGCCACAGTTGTGCAGTTTTCATAGGTCTCCTACAATGCTTTCTGATGTTGTTGTTGTTAGGTGCTATTGAATCAATTTTGACTCATAGCAACCCCACGTAAAAGAGTAGGATTTTCTAGGCTGTAATCTTTTGGGATCAGATGATCAGGTCTTTCTCCCTTGGAGCAGCTGGGTGGGTTCAGACCTTTCAGTTGGCAGCCAAGCACTCAACCATTGTACCAGGATATTGGCAGTGGCCATGTTGGTAGTGGCTTCCCTCCCATCACTGATTGTAAGGCCATCAGAAAGATTTTATTAATATATTTTCGAGTCTTGTACTAAAAATATTCATGAAAAAGAAAATCAGAACAAAAAATTGAGATGCACTATGAAATATCTTTCTTTTATGGTCTGTTAGTTGATTTTTATTTTGAATAGATTTTGTTTCATTTTTCTCATTATATTGGAGACACTGCTTGAAAAAGGGCAGCTGAAACCCTACATATTCCCACTGCAGACTTTTCCTCATTTTCTCTGGCTATATTTTTCTTTCCAATTCTTCTCTGTGGGCTTTTTAACTTTGTCTCTTCACTGGCCTCAATTCTATCATTTGTCCCCCAACAGTTCTTTTATTGTACCTATATTATTTCTGAAATGTTCACTGCTCAAGTGTCTCACACGTCTCAAAATCCCCAAAGCGTTCATAAGCAATAGTCTTTCCCCTCACCTCCTGCTCCCTCCTTCATGTGGAGCCAGAAGTATCCTTCCTGCAGCCATAGCTTGGAGCTGAAGGTAGAACTGAGATCTCCTGACTCTTGATTAGTTTTCTTTCTGTTGGACTAATCCGTTTGCCTTGACTATTTTACATTTCAGTTCTCAAAAATTAAGCCGGGCCAGTACTTTTAAAGTAGAACTCTTTGCCAGAAACAGCCTTTTTTTTTTCTCTTAGAGACATTTGCCAAGAGAAATTAATTTTTAAAAGGAAATGTAAACAACAATCTAAGAAGGAAGAAAATGTCATTTTTCTTCACAGATTTCATTCATCTCTATTTTCTCCTCATTCATTGCTGCCAGTTCGGAGAGGCATGTTCAACATCCCCTTCAATGATGCAGAAATGCCAATTAACAAAAAGTATAAACATTTCCTACATCTTCAATACTACCTAAAAAATTTATAACTTTATTCTACCCCGACACGTTTTGACTGCTTCATGGGTTAATGATCTTCATATTGAATTATTGAGCAAGTCTTTAGATAAAAACATCAGAGGATCCTGTATCTTATTCTTCCCCAGCCCCAGGACACACCAACCTTGAAGGCCACTTCCTCATCAGAACACTACCACCATTGGATTTGTCCCTAATGCACTCTCCTAAGACTGCACTCAGCTAGGGTAGCCTCTGAAGGCTGTCCTGCCCAACCCACAGACAAGGCTTCCTTGTAGGGCGATAGGTCCCTTTTCAAGTTCTGAACTGAATCACATGGGTTTGTCTACATTTGGCTGGTTACAATTCACTCACTACAGTTCTTCCAAAATATTTTGATGCTCTGTTGAGAGAATCCAAAATTGGGCAAATGCCTTGGTTTACAAGCCTGAAATAAATAGTAGAGATGCCTCTTCAGAGGTAATGGACAAAATGGACATTTGGCCATTGTCCAGTGAAGTGGAGCTGTGTAGACCACCAATCTGGAAAGCACAGTTGTCAATCTGTTTTTCCTTGGTTATCCTAGGCTGGTTAACGGAGGCTAAAGCAGGTTGGGGATTGAAGTGACCTGGGTTACTCTGGTTGTGAGATTTAACTTTTGCGGTTAAAGTATACTTAACCGTATCTAATACCTGTGTTCATTCCTGAAAGGTTGTGTGTGAATCCAGTTTTGGCCTTTGCATAATTTCTCATTTACTTACACTATAAATTCTGGGATAATTTTCCTTCTTACCTGATTATCTTTAAAAGGTAGTTATTTCCAACATTTTGCTGTTTTTTTTTTTTTTTTTTGCTTTAAGGCTTCTGATAAGTTGTTGTTGTTAGGTGCTGTCGAGTTGATTCTGACTCATAGTGACCCTATGTACCACAGAACGAAACACTGCCTGGTCCTGTGCCATCCTCATAATCATCGTTATGCTTAGCCATTGTTGCAGCCACTGTGTCAATCCATCAACTACTGACAAGTAGTTAACCAAAAAAAACAAAACAAAACAAATCTGTTGCCGTGGAGTCAATTCCAACTCACAGCAACTCTACAGAACAGAGTAGAACTGCCCCATAGGGCTTCCAAGGAGCACCTGATGGATTTGAACTGCTGACCTTTTGGTTAGCAGCTGTAGCTCTTAACTACTACGCCCAGGGTTTCTGTTAAGTAGTTACTTAATGGTTACTTAAATGAGTGCTTATAAGCACTTGAAAGTTGCACTTGTAATAAGACAATGCTTTTATAAGGCTTTGATTTATTTCTTTTAAACACATCTTCCTGCATTGGCATTTCTTTAAGCAGAGCACACCTATGCTGATTGAGCAGCCTGGCAAATCTGACCCTACTGCAGGGCTGAGATAAGCTACCATTAAGGTGGTCCCGTGCTCTGGTTATCTATTGCTGTGTAACCACCAAAACTTTGTGGCTTCAAACAACAATTTCTTTTTATCTCTCATGGCTCAGTGGCATGGCTGAGTTCAGTTAGGTGATTTTCACTTAAGGTCTCTCATGTAGTTTCGATCAGATGTTGGCTGGGGCTGGAGTCACCTGAAAGGTTGCCTGGGCTGGGTGTCCAAGAAAGCTTCTTCAGTCATATGTCTGGCACCCAGGGTGGGATGACCGGAAGGCCTGGGGGTGCTCCTCAAAACCTCTCTACAGTGCTATCTTGGGCCTCCTCACAGCACAGTGATCTCAGGGTAGTAGGACTTCTCACATGGCAATGGCTTCCCCAAAGCAAGCCATACAACAGATGGCACTTCAGCAGTATGCAGAAATTGCAAAGCTTCTTCTGACCTAGCCTTGGAAATCATGCAATTTCGTTTTTGCTGTATTCTACTGGTTATAAGATAGTCGCAGATTCAAGAGGGTGAGACTACACAGGGCATGGACATCAGGAGGCATAGTACATGAGGGAGCCATCTTTGGAGTTTAACTGCTACATCCTGGAAAAGACAATTCACCGGTGACTCTATGCGTATTACTCTGTGCTTAATGTATCCCATTATAAAGTGGGTTAATTAGAGTTAAAGCCATCGCTTCCAGTTCAGTCTTCCTGGGAACATCTAACAACAACGATGAGAATAACTTGCATTCTAGTTAGGGAGAAAGGTAATAAAGTATATATACATATATAAAATGTCAGATGGTAATAAATGAATGCTATGGAAAAAAATTAAGCAGGGAAGATTAGGGAATGTACACATGGAAGCATTTTAAATAAGCTGAATAGAGAAGGTGCCACTGATAAGGTGACCTTTGAGCAGAGACCTGGAAGAGGTGAGGGAGTGAGCTGTGGCCTTGAGGGGAAAGAGCACTATGGTAAGGAGGCCATTGTGTCTAGAGCTAATGCGGATGGAGCAGGTGTTAGGGGATAGGATCAGAAGGATGGTGGGAGAGGCTGTGAGGATCATGTAAGGCCTTTGTTCCCATTAGGCTTTTACTCGAAATGTAAATGGTAAGTGGTTGAAGGGCTTTGTGCAGGGGAGTGACTACCTGATTTGGGATTTAAAAAATCACTGAGGCTGCTGTGTTGCAAGGGGGCCAGTGTGGAAGCCGGGAGACTTATTAGAAGGCTATTGTATTAATCCAGGCAAGCAGTGACAGTGTCTGGGACCTGGGTGTTGGCAGCAGAAACGGTATGTGGTGAGATGTGGTCATATTATGAGTATATTTTGAAGGTGGAACTAACGGGGTTGGACGACAGGTTGGATTTGGAGGGAGGTTCCAGAGAAGACTCTTCGGAAAAGTTTTGCCGTGAAAGGGAGGGAGTGGAGAACTGAGGTGGAAGCTGGGAAGAGAATGTGGAGCCAAGAGGATTTTCTTTTCTTTCCTCTTTTAAGATGGAAAGAATGTTTGTATGCAGATGGGAATGCTACAGTAGGGAGGGGAAAGCTGGAGATGCAGGAGAAAGAAGGGCTCGTTGTTGGCATGATGTCCTTGAAAGGAAAGAGGGGTGGATTTGGTATATAAATGGGATGGGGTGGCCTTAGGCAGGAACAGGGACCGCCACCCAGGGTAACAGGGGGAAGGAGTTTATGGGTAGGTGGGTGATGTAGGGTGGCATTTATTGAATTTCTAGTTTTCTCAATCAGACCCAAGGAAGAAGCTTTGGGGGTTGGGGAGGGGGACTATTGGTGAAGCAGTCTTCAAAACGAGGGGTAAATGAACCGAGGGGACAGGAAGGGAATCTTTGGGGTACACCTAGGCCCTCTGGTGGTTCCCGATTAGGGATTTAAAGGCAGAGCAGTAGTTTTGACCGGGCGCAGTTACCTGTGTGCTGTTGGTGGAGAATTACATTGAGCCAGGCTGGGAGGTTTCCAGGTGAATTCGAAGAAGGGAAGAGAGGGGCAGAAGCTGAGGGATCTGCAAGGGACAGCCTGTGACAGGGACTGTGGCATCTTAGCTAGTTAAGGAGGAAAGGGAGGGGTCATGAAGTGGCCGTGGGGTTTAGGCCTCCGGAGATGTGAAGTAAGACCTCTGCGCCCTTGAAGTCGTTCCCCTCGCTCCAGCTGAGTGGGTTTTTAGATCACCAGGCTCTTCTAAATTGTCTAAAAAATATCTTCCGGACCTAATATAAGCCCAATCACTTACGTCAAATAAATCCAAACTCTCACTTACAGCCCAATAAACAGCAAAACAAACGAACAAATCCGAGGAACAACCAGCAGCACCTCCACATTTTTAGGGTCTCCTCTGTCAGTCACCGCTACCTGCCCAGCCCACAGAGACAAGGCCTTTGAGAAGCTGGTGACTGCCGGCCGGGGGTGCAGGCCGCGGGCCGGGGGAGCAGGCCGCGGGCCGGGGGAGCAGGCCGCGGGCCGGGGGAGCAGGCCGCGGGCCGGGGGAGCAGGCCGCGGGCCGGGGGTGCAGGCCGCGGGCCGGGGGGGCAGGCCGCGGGCCGGGGGGGCAGGCCGCGGGCCGGGGGGGCAGGCCGCGGGCCGGGGGAGCAGGCCGCGGGCCGGGGGTGCAGGCCGCGGCCCCCCAGCGCCGGCAGGGCGCCTCCTCCCGTTCCAGCCGCCTGGCTGCCAGAGGGCCTTAGACGCGGGCAGGCGAGGGCTCTTCCAAGCCAAGGACCCGCGGCCGGGGCTCTGAGGGCCGGGAGACGCCTGGGTCGGGCAGGAGTCGCGGTTCGGTTGGAGCTTCACTGATCGGCCGGGTTTGCCGAGATTCGGGGCCTGGACCCCTGCCGCCCTGGCGGCCTACCCGGGCCACTTCCCCTGCCTGGACAGCCAGCCCGCTTCAGGGTTCGTGTTTCAGCCGAGAACCCCTCCTGCAAGGTTTTGCATTCACCTTACGGGTGTTGAGGATCTCCACCCTGGATTTCTCCCTTCCCACCCTATTTATGAAGAGCCCTGGTGGTGCAGTGCTTAAAGCGCTCGCTGCTAAGAACCCTGCAGCAGGGAGAGACAGATGTGATGGTCTGCTTCTGTAGAGATTTAGGGGCAGTTCTACCATGTCCTATAGGGTAGCTATGAGTCCTAATCGATTCAGCAGCCATGGGTTTCGGTTGGGTTGGTAACTGTCTCAGGAAAAGACCACTTTCAGCGCAGTCGGTGGGACGGAGGCATAACACCCTGACCGCGCAGTCTGATTTTGATCTGGATTCTAGACTAACGGCTGTGTTTTTCAAGACAAACATTTTTCCTCTGTGGTTAAAACCAGGATGTGTATGTGCGCCAGAGGTCTTAACCAAGTGACCATCTGCACCCCCCCAAGATGCACGTACCCAGAAGCAGTGCTGTCTGGGCGCTGTGGCCAACAAGATATTTTTGCAAGCTAGACACAGAAAATACATGTCAGCCTCTGGTGACCAAGATCTGAGCATTCTGTGACACTATCTGTAACCACTAGCTATACTGTCGATAATCAGTAAGCAATCAGAGCGTGATTGTTACAATATTCACTGATTTTCCAGTAATTGCCCTCCCTTGGGTTTGGTTCCTCTTTTTACCCCATAAGAATACTTGCATAATGAAACCGCCCCAGGACTACCTGGCTCCATTTTCAATGGGTTCCGTAGTTCCCCAATTGCAATTGTTTTAAACCCTTAATAAACCTCCCTGTTTTAGCTTGAAACGGCCTTCAAGTTTTTCTCTACAACATACCCTATTTACCACATTGTGTTATTATTGTCTATGCACTTTGCAGTATCACCGAAAACAAACAAAAAAACCCCAAACCCATTGCTATCTAGTCAATTCCCACTCATAGTGATCCTATAGGACAGAGCAGAACTGCCCCATAGGGTTTTCAAGGAGTGGCTGGTGGATTCCAACTGCCGACCTTTTCCTTAGCAGCTGGGCTTGTAACCGCTGAGCCACCAGGGCTCCCAGTATCACCAACAAGACCTTAAATACCAAGAAATCTGGTTATCTCCTCTCTTGTTCATAGTTGTATCCATGGTATTTAAAACCATTTCTGGCACAGTTTGGGACTGGATACAAATTTGTTGACTGGGTGATAAGTTATTCCCGAAACCCTACAAATACTTGTTACTCCTTTTCTTCTTTTCAAATAGGGAACTGAGGCTCTGTGAGACCGACTTGCTCAAGGCTGCCCAGCTAAACCCAAAACCAAACCAAACCCACTGCTGTTGAGTCAATTCCGACTCATAGCAACCCTATAGGATAGGGTAGAACTGCCCCATAGAGTTTCCAAGGAGCGCCTGGCAGATTCGAACTACCGACCTTTCAGTTAGCAGCTGTAGCACTTAACCACTATGCCACCAGGGTTTCCTAGTAAATTCTAAACTTGTACCAGGCCTTCTGACTTCCTGTTTCATGCCATTCCATTACTTTCTGCGGGATTCCAGGTGCTGGCCCTAACAAATCAATTAGCAAACTTTTAGGAAGACTTTGCTATCATTTTTGCTGTACTCTAGACCAGGTTTCAGCTCCAGACTGCACTTGAGCTATTGGCTTCCCATATCTGATATGTGTTCTGACCTTCAGTGACATCACAAAGAATATGGGTATTTACTCTGGATCTGATCTGAGAGAAAACGACAGCTAGATTTGTTTTAAACAATTTCAGGAGCTGGTCTCTGGCTGGTTGTTGTCAGCTTGCTGGTTGTGTAACTTTATTGCTACTCTACATTGTGCCCAGAGGGGTTAACAATGGGAATGTTTTTAAAGTCTAAAAATAAAAGTCAAAAAGCAAATAACGGGCCTTGTCAAGCTACAATAACTTGTGCACGATTGAATCTTTTTGAGAATTTCAGCTATTTGTTTCCAATGGCCTGACAACAAATCATGGAGCTGTGGTTTGATTTGCCTAGCCACCCCTCCCCCCCCAACGCCATCCTCCTGCAGTGCCGGGGGGTGGGCAGCCTGTGTGCCTCCCCTGTGCCAGCAAAGCCATTATAAACCACGTGCCCAGGGGTAGGTTTATCTTTGCTTTGATTTGCTTCAGGCTTGGCCGTGCTGTGTGGTTCCTGTGCAGACAAAGACTCAAATCTTTCCTGTCGGAGTGGGAGCACAAATAACTCAATCATCCATGAAAAATTACATTTACAGTAACACAAGGAAAATACAATAATACAGGAACTATATGGAAATTAATTAAAAGCCTGAGAAACTGCCCTTCAAATGTGGCTCAGGGTTCCAGTCACCAGGCCGCCTTAGAACAACTTCTATATTTTCTCACTGGGCCCTATCGATGGGGATTTTTTGCGCTGAAAGAACAAAGCTCTACTGTAATTAAATCAGAGGATGATATCCTCTCACTGAAGTGTAAACATTCAGGAACTGCTGTAGTGGGAGAGGGGAAACAATGGTCCCTGCATGTTCACAGGAGTCCCTTTGGTGGCAGCCCTTGGGGTCAGGGTCAAGCTTCCTGTTCCACATAGTTTCTTGAAGGGGCCTCAGGAGGTCTGGCCACCTTGAAGCTTAACACTGAGCTAAGAGTTAGAAAGGAGAAAAAAAGATTTTAAAGAGGAGGAGGAAGGAAGGAGAAGGATAAAAGGGGGAAGGAGAAGGATAAAAGGGAGAAGGAGAAGCAGACAGTGAGGATGGCTTGATATTTTTACCTAGAGAAAGATGAATTCCCATGACTCTGTTAATGAACAACAAAGACAGAGTAGGTAATTAGGCACTCAATTGTGCGCCTTGCTCGTGCCCCATGGCCGTGTGGCTTTGATTCCTCTGCTAATCCACACTGCCCCCAGGAACTGAGTATGCCCACTTCCCCCAAAATAAAAGTCTAGTCTGACCACGAACACAGTTCCTTTCCTTGTGTCTCTTAGCACAAGAGACAAGCTGGCATTTTCAAAAAGGTCACTGACAGAAAAGGATAGGGACAATGGTTGCACAACATGAAGAAGGTAATCAATGTCACTGAATTAAACATGTAAAAATTGTTGAACTGGCAAATGTTTTGTTATGTACATTTTTACTACGATTAACAAAAGGGAAGAACAAAAAAGAGTTACAGAAAATATCAGTAGTATACAACAGTCAGATTTCCCAGAGACAGATTCGTGATCCTACCATGGTGATATTCTCACGCCACAGATAGTGCAGCTCCACAGATACATGGCCTGCCTCTTGCAGTGGGTGCCATCTTAATTCAGATCACACAGGAGCTGGCCATTCATCCTTCCTGTCCCCTCCTTGATACTTAGTAAAACCCTTCATGACCTGATGCACTTCCACTCAGTTCTGTTTTCCATGTAAGAGATTGCCATATATCCTGATGTTTGACACAGTAAGACCTGCCAGTCCCGCCTACTAGAAAATGACTTCCCAAAATCCACACTTTCACTAATGTAACAACACTGAAATATGTAATAATTTATGGTATTCATATAATTGCACACACACATTGTATCCTCAGACGCTATGCCTTGTACAGTTGAGGTGCTTAATAAATATTGAATGAATGAATGGTACTTTATTTCTCAGATTGATTTACAGAGCAGAAATGATTGACTTCCCTTTAGCCCAGAAAATGACCAAATAAGCCATCTGGGGACTTTACCAAGTTCTCCAGGTTCTCCTAGGCTGGATCATTTCTTAAGATTTTCACCCTTTTCATTCTTTTTTCCGTCTACTCAAAGCCTTCCACATAGATGTATTTTGTGCAGAAAGAGTGCAGAACAAGTAATTGTCATCAAAAAGGCACCAAGGGACCCTGTAGGTCTGTTTTGAGCTCTCTAAAGCAGTGATGGGTATTATTCAGAGAGAGAAGGGCTGGGAGCACTTACCACGAGGATGGAAAGAAACATAAGGGTTGCCTGCCATGGAGTGTAGGAAAGTGAGAGAGGTTTGGGAGAAGGATATAAGGAACCAACTTTCACTTCTAAATAATTTGTTCGAAGCATACCTTTGAGAAATCCAGTAATTAGTGTTTGAGACTGTACACCCATGAAGGTAGGGTTGCTAAGTATATCCTTACAGATGGATAGGACAATAGAAGAGTAACCAGAAACCTATATATATAATGAATTGCTAGGAACACTGTAATGAGAGGCAATTTTGGTCTTTGGGATTGGCAAAGATTACAAAGAATGAGAGTTCACAGGGTTGCCTATGGAAGCAAGGCCACAGGTGCTGATATGCCTGCTTATGGGGGAAGGACAAAGAACACATTAATACAAGGTTTCTAGGGGGGAACAATTAGCTAATATGTAGGAAGAGCCTTTTAAAAAAGTACATTTCCTTTGAACCAAAATACTGTGTACTTCCTGCATGAAAACGCTCATCATACTTCTTTTAATTCCTATATAATACCTAAATTCCCCATCAGACTAAAAACTCTCTGAAGGAGGGACAATGTCTGCCCTGATCATTGCTGTATTCCTAGAGCCATGCAATTAGAGATGTGTGTTAATGATTTTATTAGTGGATACATCCCATTTCTAGGCTGTATCCCCAGAAAAAATCAGACAAGGGTGCAAAATGTTGGTAAAAGGCCATTTATCTGTGCATGGCTTCTACAATATCCAAAGAATGAGAAATTGGTTAAATAAATTATGGGAATTTTTACAATGGAGCACTATGCAATCACTTAAAATAATACTCCATAGGTATTGACATAGAACAATATCCACAATACAGAGTTATAGAAAGTCTGTTGTGTATGGGTATGAATATGTGGGTATATATGTGTACACAGATAGATGTATCAATAGGCGTATGTACATACAGATGTGTGTGTACATGCATGTATATTCATATATATAATAACCACATAGAGGACACAGTTACAGATACTTCTTAGATATAACTGAACACCTCACAAGATTGGTTTTCTGGGTTTGAAGACTTAGGACCATAATCTTGTGAGACAACTCAGTTAACTGGCATAATATAGTTCATAAAGTGAATATTCTATATCCCAATGTGTTGAGTAGTGTCTGGGGTCTTAAAAGCCACATAAGATACAGCTATCTTATCTGTAACAAAAGAGAAAGAAGGAAGCCACAGACTCAGAGAAGTAGTCTACAGGACTAATAGTCTACATGAACCACGGCTTTATCTACCCTGAGACCAGAAGAACTAGATGGTGCCCAGCTACCACTACCAACTGTTCTGATCAGGACCTCAGTAGATGTATCCTGACAGAAAGGGAGAAAAATGTGGACTAGAATTTGAATTCTTAAAAAGTCCAGACTTGGTGGGGCCAAGATAGTGGAGTAGTCACTGCTTCTGGTGAACCCTCTTACAATAAAAACCCAAAAAAACAAGTGAAACGATTAGATTTATGAATAGCTAAGAGCTCTGAACATCAAAGGTAAAGTCAGAAAATGGAGTGAGTGGCGGGGGAGGGAGAGACACTTCAGAAGCAGAGAGGAGTTGCCGGACCCGAATCACCGGAAGCCTCAGACACCATTCCCAGAAGCGGCTACGGGGGGCTGGTGGTAGCATTTGTCTGCAGTTTCCTCAGGGAGAAACAGCAAACCGCACAGCCTACTCACATCTCCAGAACCAAAGAATAATGGTGCTCTCGGCAAAAGCTAAGTATTTGTGTATATCTTACTGCACCCCCAGCCCCTAAGCTGGCTTCAGAGGCAGTCGATTTACCTGGGCCTGAGATAGGTCCTGTTGCATGTCCTGAGCCATTCTTTCAGCCTTGGAGAAGGAATAAATTTACAATTGGGGAAAAGATAATCCGCCAGCTCCACTAACCTGGGGTGCTCAGGACAGAAGCAGCTCCTGTTCAGGCATAAATGGTCCATAGACTTTGAATATATTTCCTCCCTGCTGGGACCTGTGTGGGCCTATTTCAGGAGAATAAGACTTTGTTGGCAGACTGCAACTGTTTCATCTGTGTGGTGGAGAGGAGGGTGTTTGATGTTTGACACTGCTTTGCCCATTAAACAGGGTCCTTACCTACCCACATCAGGGGCTTAAGGACTGGTGGCTCCACTCAGGTCACCCAGCCACTCACAACAGGGGTTCAAGAATAAATGGTACCTCCCAGTCCTTACATCCAAAAGCACTGGGTGCCCAAGGTCCATCTGCAGAGCATACTCACCTGTGCACCCTAGGGAACAGGATGTGCTTTCTTCAGAGACATTCAGGGGACGATTGTCAGTCCCCTGCCTTGTTCAGAGTGTGACCCCCTACTACAACCAGATACCAGTACCTGCACTGATCACCCTGCCCCTCTTAGACTGTAGGACAGAGCCTGTACCACATGTTTGATGACCAACTCCCTGGACACCTGAGCTGAATCCATACAAGAAAAGAGAATGGACTCCTAGGCTCATATACCTGATAATAGCTCTAGCCATCTGGTGACAGGATGTTAGAGCTTCAAAGGCAAAAATAATCAAGCTAGCTCACTCAAGCAACCTATTTGGCCATATCAAAACAAAACAAAGCAAGAAGCTAGGATATAGTAAGCAAACATAAAATAATACAATAACTTATAGATGGCACAGAGACAAGAGTCAATATTAAATCACATAAAGAAGCAGACCATGATCGCTTCAACAAGCTCTCAAAACAGACTCAAGGGATCTTCTGGATGAAGGTGTCTTCCTGAAATTACTGGATGCAGAATACAAAAGATTAACATACAGAACTTTGAAGACATCAGAAATGAGATCAGGGAGGAGATCAGGCAATATGCAGAGCAAGCCAAAGAACACACAGATAAAACAGTTGAAGAAATTACAAAGGTTATTCAAGAACATACAGAAAAATTTAATAAGCTGCAAAAATCCACAGAGAGACAGCAATTAGAAATTCAGAAGATTAACAATAAAATTACAAAATTAGACAACTCAGTAGAAAGTCAGAGGAGCAGAATTGAGCAAGTGGAAGGCAGAATTCGTGAGATCGAAGGTAAAGCACTTGGCACCAATATATTTGAAGAAAAATCAGAAAAAGAATTAAAAAAAATGAAGAAACCCTAAGATTCATGTGGGACTGTATTAAGAGAAATAACCTACTAGTGATTGGAGTATCAGAACAGGGAGCAATAACAGAAAATACAAAGAAAATTGTTGAAGATTTGTTGGCAGAAAACGTCCCTGATATCGTGAAAGATGAGAAGATATCTATCCAAGATGCTCATCAAACTCCACTTAAGGTAGATTTTAAAAGAAAGTCACCAAGACGTATTAAAATCAAACTTGCCAAAATCAAAGATAAAGAGAGAATTTTAAGAGCAGCTAGGCATAAACAAAAAGTCACCTACAAAGGACAGTCAATAAGAATAAGCTTGGACTACTCGGCAGAAACCATGCAGGCAAAAAGGCAGTGCGATGACTTATACAAGGAAAAAAATTGCCAGCCAAGAATCATATGTCCAGCAAAACTGTCTCTCAAATAGGACATTTCCAGATAAACAGAAGTTTAGGGAATTCATAAAAATCAAACCAAAACTACAAGAAATACTAAAAGGAGTTCTCTGGTTAGAAAACCAACAATATCAGATATCAGTGAAAGACCACAACATGGACAGAGCAATCAGATGTGAATCCAGACAGGGAAATCACAAAAATAAATCCAGATTAAAAAAAAAAAAACACTCAAAACAGGGAAACAGCGATATCATGTAAAAGAAGACAACATTAAAACAATAAAGAGGGACTAAGAAATGTTTTTTTAAGAAATGTAGTCATAGATCTTTCATATGGAGAGGAAGACAAGGCGATATAAAGAAATAAAAGTTAGGTTTAAAGTTAGAAAAATAGGGGTAAATATTAAAAAAAAAAAAAATATTAAGGTAACCACAAAGGAGACTAACAGTCCTACTCATCAAAATAAAATACAAGAAAATAATAGAAATTCAGCAGAAACAAAATCAACTACTACGAATAAGAGGAAAAGACAATATATAAAGGTAAACTACTCAGCATAAAAAATTAAGTGGGAAAAAGTAACTGTCAATGACAAAAAAAAAAAGACACCAAAATGACAGCACTAAACTCATAAAAAAAAAAAAATACCTATCCATAATTATGCTGAATGTCAGTGGGCTAAATGCACTGATAAAGAGACAGAGAGTGGCAGAATGGATAAAAAGGCATGATCTGTCTATATGCTGCCTATAAGAGACACACCATAGACTTAGACACAAACAAACTAAAACTCAAAGAATGGAAAAAAATATATTAAGCAAACAACAATCAAAAAAGAGCAGGAGTGACAATATTAATTTCTGACAAAATAGACTTTAAAGTTAAATCCACCACAAAGGATAAGGACACTATATAATGATTAAAGGGACAATATACCAGGAGGACATAACCGTATTAAATATTTATGCACCCAATGACAGGGCTGCAAGATACACAAAACAAACTCTAACAGCATTAAAAAGGGAGATAGGCAGCTCCACAGTAATAGTAGGAGACTTCAGCACACCACTTTCGGTGAAGGACAGGACATCCAGAAAGAAGCTCAATAAAGACACAGAAGATCTAAATGCCACAATCAACCAACCTGACCTCGTAGACATATACAGAACACTCCACCCAACAGCAACTAAGTATAATTTCTTTTCCAATGCACATGGAACATTCTCTAAAATAGACCACATATCAAGTCATAAAGCAAGCCTTTGCAGAATCCAAAACATTGAAATATTACAAAGCATCTTCTCTGACCATAGGCCCTTAAAAGTAGAAATCAATAACAGAAAAAGCAAGGAAAAGAAATCAAACACTTGGAAACTGAGCAATACCCTGCTCAAAAATGATTGGGTTATAGAAGACATCAAGGATGGAATAAAGAAATTCATAGAATCCAATGAGAATGAAAGCACTTCCTATCAGAACTTTTGGGACACAGCAAAAGCAGTGATCAGAGATCAATTTATGTCAATAAATGCACACATCCAAAAAGAAGAAAGGGCCAAAATCAAAGAATTATCCCTACAACTTGAACAAACAGAAAGAAAGCAACAAAAGAAACCCTCAGGCACCAGGAGAAAGCAAATAATAAAAATTAGAGCAGAATTAAATGAAATAGAGAACAGAAAATCAGTTGAAAAAGTTAACAAGACCAAACGCTGGTTCTTTGAAAAAATTAATAAAATTGGTAAACCAATGGCCAAACTGACAAAAGAAAAACAGGAGAGCAAGCAAATAACCCAATTAAGAAATGAGATGGGTGATATTACAACAGACCCAACTGAAATTAAAAGAATCATATCAGATTACTACAAAAAATTGTACTCTTAACAAATTTGAAAACCTAGAAGAAATAAATGAATTTCTAGAAACACACTACCTACCTAAAGTAACGCAAACAGAAGCAGAACAACTAAATAAACCAGTAAGAACAGAAGAGATTGAAAAGTAATAATAATAATAAAACTCCCAACAACAACAAAAAAAGCCCTCGCCTGGACGGCTTCACTGCAGAATTCTACCAAAAGTTCAGAGAAGAGTTAACACCACTACTACTAAATGTATTTCACAGCATAGAAAAGGGTGGAATACTCCTAAACTCATCCTATGAAGCCAGCATATCCCTGATATGAACACTAGGTAAAAACACCACAAAAAAAGAAAATTACAGACCTATATCCATCATGAACTTAGATGAAAAAATCCTCAACAAAATTCTAGCCAACAGAATTCAACAACATATCAAAAAAATAGTTCACCTTGACCAAGTGGGATTCATAACAGGTATGCAGGTATGGTTCAACAATAGAAAAACAACTCATGTAATCTATCACATAAATAAGACAAAAGACAAGAACCATATGATCTTATCAACTGCTGCAGAAAAGGCATTTGACAAAGTTCAACAACCATTCATGATAAAAACTCTCAGCAAAATAGGAATAGAAGGAAAATTCCTTAACATAATAAAGGGCATTTATACAAAGCCAACAGCCAACATCATCCTAAATGGAGAGAGTCTAAAAGCATTTCCCTTGAGATCAGGAACCAGAAAAGGATGTCCTTTACCACCACTCTTACTCAACATTGTGCTGAATGTCCTAGCCAAAACAATTAGGCTAGATAAAGAAATAAAGGGCATCCAGACTGGTAAGGAAGAAGTAAAAGTATCTCTATTTACAGATGACATGATCTTATACACAGAAAACCCTAAGGAATCCTCCAGAAAACTACTGAAACTAATAGAAGAGTTCAGCAGAGTATTGGGATACAAGATAAACATACAGAAATCAGCTGGATTCCTCTACATCAACAAAGAGAACATTGAAGAGGAAATCACCTCGTCAATACCATTTATAGTAGCTCCAAGAAGATAAAATACTTAGGAATAAATCTTACCAGAGAAGTAAAAGGCTTGTAAAAAGAAAACTATAAGACAGTACTGCAAGAAACCAAAAGAGGACTACGTGAGTGAAAAAACATACCTTGCTCAAGGATAGGAAGACTTAACATTGTAAAAATGTCTATTCTACCAAAAACCATCTATAGATACAACGCAATTCCAATCCAGATTCCAATGACACTTTTTAATGAGATGGAGAAACAAATCACCAACTTCGTGTGTAAGGGGAAGAGGCCCCGGATAAGTAAAGTATTACTGAAAAAGAAGAACAAAGTGGTAGGCCTCATTCTACCTGATTTTAGAACCTATTATACCACCACAGCAGTCAAAATAACCTGGTACTGGTACAACAGCAGATACATAGACCAATGGAACAGAATTGAGAATCCAGACATAAATCCATCCACATATGAGCAGCTGATATTTGACAAAGGCCCAAAGTCAGTTAAATGGGGAAAAGACAGTCTCCATAACAAACAGGGCTGGCATAACTGGATATCCATCTGCAAAAAAATGAAACAAGACCCATACCTCGCTCCATGCACAAAAACTAACTCAAAATGGATCAAAGACCTAAATATAAAACCTAAAACGATAAAGATCATGGAATCAAAAATAGGGACAACTCTAGAAACCCTAATACATGACATAAACAGTATACAAAACATTACTAACAATGCAGAAGAGAAGCTAGACAACTGGGAGCTCCTAAAAATCAAACACCTATGCGCATCCAAAGATTTCACCAAAAGAGTAAAAAGATTACCTACAGACTGGTAAAAAGTTTTTAGCTACAACATTTCCCATCAGCACCTGATCTCTAAAATCTACACGATACTTCAAAAACTCAACTACAAAAAGACAAATAACCCAATTAAAAAATGGGCAAAATATATGAACAGGCACTTCACTAAAAAGACATTCAGATAGCTAACAGATACACAAGGAAATGCTCACGATCATTAGTCATTAAAAAAAATTAGTCATTAGAGAGATGCAAATCAAAACTACCATGAGGTTCCATCTCCCTCTAACAAGGCTGGCATTAATCCAAAAAAACACAAAATAATAAATTTTGGAGAGGTTGTGGAGAGACTGGAACACTTACTTAAAAACTGCTGGTGGGAATGTAAAATGGTACAACCACTTTGGAAATCGATTTGGAGCTTTCTCAAAAAGCTAGAAATAGAACTACCATATGATCCAGCAATACCACTCCTTGGAATATATCCTAGAGAAATAAGAGCCTTTACATGAACAGATGTATGCACACCCATGGTCTTTGCAGCATTGTTTACAATAGCAACAAAATGGAAGCAACCAAGGTGCCCATCAATGGATGAATGGATAAATAAATTATGGTACATTCACACAATGGAAGACTACACATTGATAAAGAACAGTGATGAATCTGTGAAACATTTCATAACATGGAGGAATCTGGAAGGTATTATGCTAAGTGAAATTAGTCAGTTGCAAAAGGACAAATATTGTATGAGACCACTATTATAAGAACTCAAAAAATAGTTTAAACAGAGAGGAAAATATTCTTTGATGGCTATGAGAGTGGGGAGGAAGGGAGGGAGAGAGGTTTTCAGTAATTAGATAAGAACTATTTTAGGTGAAGGGAAAGACAACACACAATACAGGAGAGGTCAGCACAACTGAACTCAACCAAAAGCAAAGAAGTTTCCTGAATAAACTGAACACTTTGAAGGCCAGCATAGCGCGGGCAGGGGTTGGAGACCATGGTTTCAGGGGACATCTAAGTCAATTGGCATAATAAAATCTATTAAGAAAACATTCTGCATCCCACTTTGGAGAATGGCGTTTGGGGTCTCTAATGCTAGCAAGCCGCCACCTAAGATGCATCAATTGGTCTCAACCCACTAGGAGCAAAGGACAATGAAGAACGCCAAAGGCACAAAGCAATTATGAGCCCAAGATACAGAAAGGGCCACATAAGCCAGGGACTACATCAGCCTGAGACCAGAAGAACTAGATGGTGCCCGGCTACAACTGATGACTGTTTTGACAGGCAATACAACAGAAAACCCCTGAGGGAGCAGGAGAGCAGTGGATGCAGGCCTCAAACTCTTGTAAAAAGACCAGACTTAATGGTCTGACTGAGACTAGAAGGACCCCAGAGGTCGTGGTCCCGAGATCTTCTTTTAGCCCAAGACAGGAACCATTCCCAAAGCCAACTCTTCAGACAGGGCTTGGACTGGAGTATGGGATAGAAAATGATACTGGTGAACAGTGAGCTTCTTGGCTCAGGTAGACACATAAGACTATGTGGGCAGCTCCTGTCTGGAGAAGAGATGAGAGGGCAGAGGGGGTCAGAAGATGGCAAAATGGACACGAAAATAGAGAATGGAGGGAAGCAGTATGCCGTCTTATTAGAGGGAGGACAACTAGGAGTATGTAGCAAGGTGTATACAAGTTTTTGTGTGAGAGACTGACTTGGTTTGTAAACTTCCACTTAAAGCACAATAAAAATTAAAAAGAAAAAAGAAAGAGCAGACTTGCTGGCCTGACAGAGACTGGGGAAACCCTGAGAGTATGGCCCCTGGACACCCTTTCAGCTCAGTAGTGAGGCCACTTCTAAGGTTCACACTTCAGCCAAGATTGAACAGGTGCATGGAACAAAACAAGACTAAACGGGTGCATCAGCCCTGGGGCAGGGACTGGAAGGCAGGAGGGAACAGGAAAGCTGGTAATAGGGAGCCCAGGTTTGAGAAGGGAAGAGTGTTGACATGTCATGGGGTTGTTAACCAATGTTGTGCAACAATGTGTGTATTGTTTGATGAGAAACTAGTTTGTTCTGTAAACCTTCATCTAAAGTTCAATAATAAAAAAAAAATATATATATGGAAGCCCCAGTGGCACAATAGTTAAGTGCTGCTAACCAAGAGGCCAGCAGTTCAAATCTGCCAGGCGCTCCTTGGAAACTGTATGGGGCAGTTCTACTCTGTTCTATAGGGTCTCTATGAGTTGCAATCCACTCGAAGGCAGTGGGTTTTTTTTTTTGTTGTTGTTATATATGCATAAAAAGTCCAGATTTACTGGACTGGTTGAGACTAGAGGGCTCCCTGAGATTAATGCCCTGAGATACTCTTTAAGCTTTAAACCAAAATTATCCCTTGAGGTCACCTTTTAGCTAAATAACAGATTGCCTCATAAAATAAAGAATATCACCCATGAGTAAGGATCTCCTTTAAAAAATCATCTTTATGAGACTAAATGGTTAAAGATTACTTTAAAGTGAATATGTGAAGGCAAGGGAGCAGAGAAAGTAGAGTAATGGAAATGTTGCAACCAGCATGGAAAGAATGAGAACAATGACACACTGTGAAAAGCGTAGCCAATATCACTGAATAATTTGTGTAGAAATTGTTAAATGGAAACTTAATTTCCTATGGAAACTATCACCTTAAACACAATATAATATTATTTAAAAAATAATCAATTACATAACTATACACAATAAGTCATAAAATTTTTGTATTTTGTGGTCAGAAAATTAGATATTTTAATTTTCCTCTTAATTTTCTGTATTGTCTGATTTTTTTAAACAATAAACATATTTTTTTGTTAAAAATTTCTTTTATAGTGCGAAAAGCTTATAAAACCCCTTCCATTTTGAAAAAAAAAATTTATAGTAATTGTTCTTTCCCATCTAGCCATTCTCCAGATGTGGGGAAATTATATGTTGCAATTTTGAAAGGTGAAAAAAATGCCTTCAATTAGAGAACACAAGATATTAGCACCTCATTAATTGAAGAAATTAAAAAGAAAGAATTATGTCTACTAGAGACCCTTTCATGTCAACAGAAAAGCTCAAAAGACATTTTAAAAAAAGTCAAAGAATCAGCAAAATAGAGAACAAATCCCTTGATACTAATTTGTTTGAAGAACAATCAGAAAAAGAATGAAGAAAGCCTAAAAGTTACACGGGCAGCTATCAAGAGGAATAATTGTGCATGATAGGAATTCCAGAAGAGGAGGACAAAAAAAAGTACAGAGAGAATTTTTGAAGATTTATTGGCATAAAACTTCCCGAATATTATGAAAGATGAGGCTTTCATCCAAGAAGCTCAACGAATCCCATACAGGATAAAAACCAAAAATCTCTTGCAGTCAAGTCGATTCTGACTCATTGCGATCCTATAGGGCAGGGTAGAACTGCCGCATAGGGTTCCCAAGGAGTGCCTGATGGATTAGAACTGCCAACCTTTTGGTTAGCAGCTATAGCTATTAACCACTACACCACCAGAGTTTCCTCATTCAGGATAGACCCCCCCCAAAGTCATCAAGACATATCATAATCAAGCTTTTCAAAACCAAAGGCAAAGAAAGAATTCTGAGAGCAACTCATGAAAAATGAAATATCACCAGTAAGACTAAGTGCTGATTATTTGCAGAAACCTTGTAGGCAAGAAGACAATAGAATTACATACATAAAACCCTGAAAGAAAAGAATCGACAACCAAGAATTAAAACCGTGCCGGCAAGAACACCAGAGATGTCAATCTGTAATGACAGCAATTTCAAAACAAAAAAGGGGAATAAATGGTATAACCCAGTGCCATCGTATAGTTATAGAATATCCGTATAGAGACGAAGTCAAAACAATATCAAGATATAGCAGACTCATAGACTTAGGAGGATAAAGGTAAATTTCAGAGTAACTACAAAGAAAACTAATAAATCTACACACCAAAAGAAAGAATAAGAAAATCAAAAAGACTCAGTAAACACAAAATCAACAAAAAAGGATATGAAAAGAAAACCCATACACAAAAAGGGTTTGGCACAGAAAATAACGTGAAACAAAGGAACAGTTAGCACCACAAAAAAAGAACAAAAAACAGCAGCAGTAAATTCACACCTATTGACAATCACACTGAATGTAAATAGTTTAAATGCACCAGTCAAGAGACAAAGAGTGGCAGAATGGATTAAAAAAAAAACTTGACCCATCAATATATTGCCTACGAGAGATACACCTTAGACACGAAGACATTAATAGGTTAAAAATCAAAGAATGGAAAAAGAGAGCAGAAATGGCAATAATAATCTCTGACAAAACAGACTTTAAGTCAAAATCCATTATGAGAGACACAGAAGGGCATTATATAATGATTAAAGGATCAATCCACCAAGAGGACATAACCATAATACATATTTATGCACCCAGTGATAGAGCTCTAAAATACATAGTACAAACTCTAACAGAATTGAAAAGAGAAACACTTCTACAATAATAAAAAAAAAATAGTAGGAGGCTTTAACACACCATTTTCAATGATGGACAGAACAGCTAGAAAGAAACTCGACAAAGATACAGAAGATCTAAATTACACAATCAACCAACTCGACCTCATAGATACATACAGAACACACCATACAACAGCAGCAGAGTACACATTCTATTCATGGATCAATCTTCAGAACAGACCATATTTTAGGCCACAAAGGCAACCTCAATAAATTCAAAAACATCAAAGTAATACCAAGCATCTTCTCTGATCATAATGCTATAAAACTAGAAATCAAAAACAGAAAGAGCAAGGAAAAAAATTAAATACGTGGAAGCTGAATAACACCTTACTTAAAAACTACTGGGTAATAGAACAAATTAAAAATGAAAGTTAAAAATTCTTAGAATCAAATGACAATGAAAATACGACATAATGAAGCCTTTGGGATACAGCAAAAGTAGTGCTCAGAGGAGAATTTATAGCAATAAATATGCACACCAAAAAAGAATAAAGGGCTAAAATCAATAGCTTACTCCAAAACTTGAACAAATAGAAAAGGAACAGCAAAAGAAGACCACAATTACAAGAAGAAAGGAAATAATAAAGATGAGCACAGAAATAAATGAAATAGAGAAAAAAAATCAACAAGACTAGAGGTTGATTCTTTGAGAGGATCAAAAAAATTTATAAGCCAATGGGAAAATTGACAAAGGAACAAAATGAGAAGATGCAAATAATCAGAATAGTAAATTAGATGGATGGCATTAAAACAGAACCCAGCGAGATAAAAAGGATCATAACAGAATATTCTGAAATACTGTACTCCAATAAATTTGAAAACCTCGAAGAAATGGATAAATTTCTAGAAACACACTATCTACCTAAACTAACACAAATAGAGGTAGAAAATGAGCAGCAAAAGAAGACCATAGTTACCAGAAGAATGAAAATAATAAAGGCCAGAGCAGAAATAAATGAAATAGAGTTAAAAAAATTTAAACAGACCCACAAAAAAGAAGAAATTGAAGATGTCATAGAAAAAAAAAAACAAAAACTCCCAACCAAAAAAACCCTTAGCCCAGATGGCTTCAATGGAGAATTCTACCATTCAGAGAAGAGTTGACACCAATTCTACTCAAACTACTCCAGAACACAGAAAAGGAAGGGATACTTCCTAATTCATTCTATGAAGCCAGCATAACCCTGATACCAAAGAAAGGCAAAGACTCCATGAAGAAAGAAAATTACAGACTAACATCCCTCATGAATAGACACAGAAGTTCTAAACAAAATTCTAGCCAAAAGAATTCAACAGCATATCAAAAAAAATAATACATCATAATCAGGTGGGATTCATACCAGGAATGCAAAGATGGTTCAACATTAGAAAATCAATCAAAGTAATTCACATAAATAAAACAAAGGAAAAGAGTTCCATGATCATCTCAGTTGACAGAGAAAGGGCATTTGATAAAATCCAACACCCTTTCCTGATAGAAACACTCAGGAAATAGGAATGGAAGGGAAATCCCTCAACATAATTAAGGACATATATGCAAAATCAAAATGAAAAAGAAACAGCTGCAAACATCCATTAATAATTGGAAAGTCAAATGTATGAAGTATGAATCTGGGAAAATTGGAAGTCATTAAAAAATTAAATGGAATGCATAAACATCAATATCCTAGGTATTAGTGAGCTGGAGTGGACTGCTATTGGCCGTTCTGAATCATGGCATACTATTCCAGGAATGACAAATTGAAGAGAAATGTTGTTGTAGTCAGTGATATGATAATATCCATATTCCTACAAGGAAGACCAGCTAATATGACTATTATTCAAATTTACACATCAATCACTAGGGCCAAAGATGAAGAAATTGAAGACTTTTTACCAACTTCTGCAGTCTGAAATTCATCAAACATGCAATCAAGATGCATTGATAATTACTGAGTATTGGAATGCAAAAGTTAGAAACAAAGAAAAAGGATTGGTAGCTGGAAATTATGGCCTTGGTTGTAGAAACAATGCCAGAGATTGCATAGTAGAATTTTGCAAGACCAATGACTTCTTCATTGTAAATACCTTTTTTCAGCAACATAAACAGCAACTATATATGTGGACCTCACCAGATGGAATACGCAGGAATCAAATCGACTACATCTGTGGAAGGAGACAATGGAGAAGCTCAATATCATCAGTCTGAACAAGGTCAGGGACCAGCTGCAACAGACCATCAATTGCTCATATGCACATTCAAGTTGAAGCTGAAGAAAATTAGGATAAGTCGAGGACAGCCAAAGTACAACCTTGAGTATATCCCACCTGAATTTAGAGAGCATCTCAAGAATAGATTTGACACATTGAACACTAATGACCGAAGACCAGATGAGTTGTGGAATGACATCAAGCACATCATACACAAAGAAGGCAAAGGTCTTTAAAAAGTCAAGAAAGAAAGAAAAGACTAAAATGGATGTCAGAAGATGCTCTGAAACTTGCTCCTGAACGTAAAGTAGCTAAAGCAAAAAGGAGAAATGATACAGTAAAAGAGCTGGACAGAAGATTTCAAAGAGTAACTCTAGAACACAAAGTAAAGTGTTATAATGAAAAGTGCAAGGACCTGTAGATAGAAAACCAAAAGGGAAGAACACTGTTGGCATTTCTCAACCTGAAAGAACTGAAGAAAAAATTCAAGCTTCGAGTAGCAATATTGAAGGACCGTACGGATAAAATATTAAACAACACAGGAAGCATTAAAAGGAGATGGAAGGCATACACAGAGTCAGTGTACCAAAAAGAACTGGTTGATGTTCAACCATTTCAGGAGGTAGCATGTGATCAAGAACCCATGGTACTGAAGGAAGAGGTCTAAGCTGCACTGAAGGCATTGGCAAAAATCAAAGCTCCAGGAATTGATGGAATACCAACTGAGATGCTTCAACAAAGGGATGCAGTGCTGGAAGCACTCATTTGTCTATGCCAAGAAATTTGGAAGACAGCTACCTGGCCAACTGACTGGAAGAGCTCCATATTTGTACCCATTCCAAAGAAAGGAGATCCAACAGAATGTAGAAGTTATCAAACAATATTATCAATATCACACACAAGTAAAATTTTGCTGAAGATCATTCAAAAGCAGTTACAACAGTACATCAACAGGGAACTGTCAGAAATTCAAGTGGGATTCAGAAGAGAATGTGGAACCAGGAATATCATCGCTGATGTCAGATGGATCATGGATCTGAAAGCAGAGACTACCAGAAAGATGTTTACCTGTGTTTTATTGACTGTGCAAAGGCATTCGGCTGTGTGGATCATGACAAATTATGGATAACATTGTGAAGAATGTGAATTCCAGAACACTTAATTGCACAATGAGGAACTTTTTGCTCAGGAGGAACCTGTACTTAGACCAAAAGGCGGTGGTTCCAACAGAACGAGGGGATACCATGAGGTTTAAAGTTAGGAAAGGCGTGCGTCAGGAACGTAGCCTTTCACCGTACTTATTCCATCTGTATGCTAAGCAAATAATCCGAGAAGTTGGACTATATGAAGAAGAATGGGACATCAGGATGGGAGGAAGACTCATTAACAACCTGCGATATGCAGATGACACAACTTTACTTGCTGAAAGTGAAGAGGACTTGAAGCACTTGTTGATGAAGATCAAAGACCACAGCCTTCAGTATGAATTACTGAAGCAGCAATAAGCAACATCATAATAAATGAGAAAATATTGAAGTTGTCAAAGATTTCATTTTGCTTGGATTCACAATCAATGCCCATGGAAGCAGCAGTCAAAAAATCAGTCGAAGCATTGCATTGGGCAAATCTGCTGCAAAAGATCTTTTTTAAAGTGTTAAAAAGCAAAGATTTCACTTTAAGGACTAAGGTGAGCCTGACCCAAGCCATGGTGTTTTCAGTCACCTCATATGCATGTGAAAGCTGGACAAGGAATAAGGAAGACTAGAGAAGAATTGATGCCTTTGATTTTTGGTGTTGGCAAAGAATATTGAGCATACCATGGACTGCCAGAAGAACAAACAAATCTGTCTTGGAAGAAGTACAACCAGAATGCTCATTAGAAGCAAGGATGGTGAAACTTCATCTCACACACTTTGGACATTTTGTCAGGAGGGATCTGTCCCTGTTGGACTTCATGCTTCATAAAATACAAGGTCTGGGAAAAAGAGGAAGACACTCAGTGAGATGGATTTACATAGTGGCTGCAACAGTGGGCTCAAACATAGCAATGATTGTGAGGAATGTGCAGGGCTGGACAGGGTTTCATTCTGTTGTACATAGGGTTGCTATGAGTTGGAACTGACTTGATGGCACCTAACAACAACAGTAACAATGCAACACCAATAGCTAGCATTTTCCTCAATGCAGAAGGATTGAAAGCATTCACTGTGAGGTGAGGTATGACACAAGGGTGCCCTTTATCACCAATCTTATTCAGTGTTGTCCTGGAAGTCCTAGCTAGAGCAATAAGACATGAAAGGGAAATAAAAAGAGTATCCAAATTGGAAAGGAAGAAGTAAAACTATACTTATTAGCAGAAGATATGATCCTATATATAGAAAACAATAGAGACTCCACAAGAAAGTTACTGGAACTAATAGAAGCATTCAGAAAAGTGGCAAGGTACGATACCAATACACAAAAATCAGTTGAGTTCTCACTAACAATGAGGACTCTGAAAAGGAAATCAAGAAAACAAAACCATTTACAATTCTCCCAAAGAATACAATAACTAGGAATAAACCTAACCAGGGATGTAAAAAGCTTATACAAGGAAAACTATAAAACATTACTGCAAGAAACTAAAAGAGATCTACATAAAGGGAAAAACATCTAATGCTCGTGATGATCATTCAAAAGCAGTTGCAGCAGTACATTGACAGGGAACTGCCAGAAGTTCAAGGAGCATTCAGGTGAAGACATGGAATGAGGTATATCATTACTGATGTCAGATGGATCTTGGCTGAAAGCAGAGAACACCAGAAAGATGTTTACCCGTGTTTTATTGACTATGCAAAGGCATTGACTGTGTGGATCATAACAAATTATGGGTAACATTTCAAAGAATGGGAATTCCAGAACACTTAATTGTGCTCATGAGGAATCTGTCTGTAGACCAAGAGGCAGTCTTCCAAACAGAGCAAGGGGATATTGTGTGGTTTAAAGCCAGGAAATGTGTGCTTCAGTGTTACATCCTTTCACTATACCTGTTCAATCTGTATGCTGAGCAAATAACCCGAGAAACTGGATTACATGAAGAAGAATGGGGCATCAAAATTGAAGGAAGGCTCATTAACAACGTGCGATATGCAGATGACAATGTTGCTTGCTGAAAGTGATAAGACTTGAGACACTTATTGATGAAGATCGAAGATTACAGCCTTCGGTATGGATCACACTTCAACATAAAGAAAACAAAAATCCTCACAACTGGCCCAATAAGCAACATCGTGATAAATGGAGAAAAGGTTGAAATTGTGAAGGCTTTCCTTTTATTGGATCAACAATGAATGACCCTGGAAGCAACAGTCAAGAAATCAAGTGAAATATTGCATTGGACAAATCTCCTGCAAAATACCTCTTTAAAATGTTAAAAAACAAAGAAGTCACTTTGAGAACTAAGGTGGGCCTAATCCAAGGCATGGTATTTCAATGGCCTTGTATGCATGCAAAAGCTGGACAATGAATAAGAAGACCAAAGAAAAACTGATGCCTTTGAATTATGGTGTTGTCGAAGAATATTAAATATACCATGGACTGCCATTAGTAGGAGAATGAACAAATATGCCTTGGAAGAAGTACAGCTGGAATGCTGCTTAAAAGCAAAAATGGCAAGACTTCATCTCATGTACTTTGCACATGTTATCACAAGGGACCAGTCCTTAGAGAAGGACATCAAGTTTGGTAAAGTAGAGAGTCTGCAAAAAAGTGGAAGACCCGCAATGAGATGAATTGACATAGTGGCTGAAACGATGTGCTTAAGCATAGCAACTATTTTGAGGATGGTGCAGGACCAGGGAGTGCTTCATTCTGTTGTACGTAGTGCTGCTATGAGTTGGAACTTAACTTGATGGCACTTAACAATGACAACAACAACCAAAAGTGATCTACAGATATAATGCAATCCCAACAACAATAATGCAAATGTCAACAATGTTCTTTAATGAAATGGAAAAACTAATCTCCCACTTTATATGGAAAGGATGGAGGCCCCAAATGTCTAAAGCAATGCTGAAGAAGAAGAGCAAAGTAGGAGGCCTCACACTTCCCAATCTCAAAGCTTATTATACAGCCACGATAATCAAAACAGCCTGATACTTGTTCAAAGACAGACATATAGACCAATGGAATAGAATTGAGAACCCAGAAGTAAATCCAGTCATTTACAGGTAGCTGATCTTTGAAAAAGTGTCAAAGTCCTTTCAATGGGGAAGAAATAGCCTCTTTAACAAATGGTACTGGCAAAACTGGATATCTATATGTAGAAAAATAAAACAGGCTCCATACCTCACACAATGCACAAAGACTAACTGAAAATGGGTCAAAGACCTAAATGTTAAAGCTAAAACTATAAAGTTCCTGGAAAAAAAAATAGGGTCAAAAGTAACGGACCTAATTTTCGGTATAAATAGCCTATTGAAACTAAAAATGCATGAATGACAGATGGTAAATCAGATAACTGGGACCTCCTAAAAATTAAATACTTATGCTCATCAAAACAGTTTACTAAGAGAGTAAAAAGAGAACCTACAGGCTGGGAAAAAAATCTTTGGCAATGACATATCTGACAAGGGTGTAGTCTCCAAAATATATAGAAAACTTCAACAACTCAACAACAAAAAGACAGAAAATCCAATCAAAAAATGGGCAAAGGACAGGAACAGACACTTCACCAAAGGGACATCCAGGTGGCCAACAAACACACAAAAAGATGCTCTTGATCATTAGCCATTAAAACTACAGTGAGATATCATCTCACCCCTTCAAAAATGGCAATGATTAAAAAAAAAAACAAAACAGCTAATGCTTGTGAGGTTGTGGGGAGATTGGAACTCTTATACATTGCTGGTGGGACTGTAAAATGGGACAACCACTATGGAAAACAGTATGGTGCTTCTTCAAAAAGCTAGAAATAGAAACATGATCCAGCAATCCCACTCCTCAGTATATATTCTAGAGATGTAAAGGCAGTGGCAGGAACAGACATGTGCACACCCGTGTTCACTGCAGCATTATTCACAATAGCAAAAATTGGAAACAACCTAAGTACCCATCAATGGAAGAATGGATAAACAAAGGGTGGAACATACACACAACGAAGTACTATGCAGCTATAAAGAATAATGAGGAGTCTGCAAAACATAACATGGATGAGTCTGGAGAACATTATGCTGAGTGAAATAAGTCAATCACAAAAAGACAAATATTCTGTGGTCCCACTATTATAAAAAATCAAGAATAGGTATATATACACACAGAAAGCAAAATTCTTTGATGGTTACCAGGGATGGGCGGGAGGAGGAAGGGGGATCTCTTTCTAGATAGTAGACACTTGTTACTTTTTATAATGGGAAAGGCAAACCCAAATAAGAGTGAAGTCAGCACAACTTGACTAAGGTAAATACACTCACTAAGAAGCACATGAGAAAAGGGACAATTTCGGTAAATGCTGTAAAACCAAACCAAAACCTGCTACTGTTGAATTAATTCCAGCTCACAGCAACCCTATAGGACAGAGTAGAACTGCCTCACAGGGTTTCCAGGGAGCACCTGGTGGATTTAAACTGCCAGCATTTTGGTTAGCAGCTGAGCTCTTAACCAGTCCCTCAGTAAATACTATAACATATACAATTTTTCAAGAACAGTAAAAACAACCAAAACGTGTGTGTGTTTATGTAGGTAGATATGGATGTACATATGTGTATAGGAAGGCAGGTATAGGTGTATCTGTAGGCATATGTATGTACACGTTTGTGTGTATTGTGTATACATCCACATATATGATAAAGCACATAGGGAGCACAGTTACGGAGGCTTTCTAGACATAGCCAAACACCTGGAGGGACTGGTTTACTATGTTAAAAGGCTTGGGACTATAGTCTCAGAGGACAACTTAGTCAATTGGCAAAGAATGTTCTCCATCCAAGTTTGGTGAGTAGGGTCTTGCCAGGAGCAATCTAAGAACTATTAGTCTCTACTTGTCTGGAGAAAAAGAGAATGAAGGAAATCAAAGGCTCAAAGAAGAAACTAGTCCACAGGACTAATAGCCCACAGGAACCTGAGACCAGAAGAACTAGGTGTTGCCTGGCTACCGCCATCAGCCATTCTGACCAGGGACACAATAGAAGATCCCAGGTAGAATTGGAGAAAAATGTACAGCAAAACTCAAATTCCTAAAAAAGTCCAGATCTAGTGGATGGGTAGAGACTAGGAGAACCCCTGAGACTATTGCCCTAAAATCCCTTTGAACTTGAAATGGAAGCTACTTCTGCCAGTCACCTTTCAGGCAAATAATACACTGGCTTATAAAATAAACAATATCACCAGTGAGTAATGTGTTCCCTTAAACAATTAACTATATGAGACCAAACGGTCAACATTACACAAGAGCAAAGATGAGAAGGCAAGGAGGGGAAGGGAAGTTAGATCAACGGAAACAGAACAGAATAGAAATAATGAGAATGCTGACATTTTGTAAAAATTGTAATCAATGTCACAGAACAATATGTATAAATTTGCTAACTTTTGCTGTGTAAACTTTCATCTAAAACACAATAAAATATTATTCAGGAAAAAAAAAAAGCCAACGAAAGAAAAAAATGGGTGATAGGCTATAGGTGTTCACGTGGTGCCCAATGAAGACTCACAAGAGCAAACCTGAAAATGATGTTTTTACACACACACGTAATTGTCACTCAGCGTCAGTGGCCTGAATGCTCCTCAGTCCCCCAGCGCTCAGCAATCAACCTCTCCTTTAATATCCCAAAGAAGATTACTTGAGGCCCCACCCCATGCTCTGGGTGTAAAAACCCATGGCTTCTCCAAGATTTCAGACTACTTTCCCAGATTTAGGGTGGTGACACACACAGGCTTACAGTCCCTGAGTCATCTCCTAGGAAACTGCCCGTCTTCGCACCTCCTGAGATGGCTTCCTCTTCCCGCACTGTCTTGCTGCCCCAAACATTTTTTTTATTCCCCAAAGCATCAACAGCACAAGGACTTGCTGAATGTTTAAGGCTCAAGAGGAGTCCTGCAGTGCTGCTCAGAATAGACACCACTTGCCCCTACGGATTGGACATCACAGGGCTCCTTTGCCATCCCTGCCGCTGGGTCCTCTCACTGGGCACCCTCTCATTGTGGCTGTGCCTGCTGCCATGTTTTCTCAGGCCGCTTCCTGTTTCTCCTCTTCCTTCCATCTTCCAGGTTGTCGTGGATTGAATTGTGTCCCCAAATATCTGTCAACGTGACTAGATCGTGATTCCCTGGTATGACTGTATTATTGTCTACCGTTTTGCCTTCTGATGTAATTTCCGTATGCATTGTAAATCCTATCGCTATGATTTAATAAGATGGATTAGTGGCAGTTATACTGATGAAGTCTACAAAATCAGGCAGTGTCTTAAGCCAATCTCTTTTGAGATATAAAAGATAGAAGTGAACAGACAGACACGGGGACCTCGTACCACCAAGAAAGCAGCGCTGCGAGCAGAGTGCATCGTTTAGACCTGAGTTTCCTGTGCTGAGATGCTCCCAGACCAAGGGGAGACTGAAGTGTCGCAAGGACCTTCCTCCAGAGCCGAAAGAGAGAGAAAGCCTTCCCCTGGAGCTGGTGCCCTGAATTTGGACTTGTAGCCTACTGGACTGTGAGAGAATAAACTTCTCTTTGTTAAAGCCATCCACTTGTGGAATTTTTGTTATAGCAGCACTAGGTGACTAAGACACAGGTCCACAAAGTCTTTTTTCATTACAGCTGCCGGAGGATCATGCGTGCCTTCCCATCGTTTTATTCAGCAGAATGATTTCGCTCTCTCTCGCTCTTACTTCCTGCCTGCTCTAGCTCAGTCCCAACCCACCTAGACTGGCCAGGGGAGCCTCACCTTTACTGACTAAAAAGCCCACATATGTTTTCTTAAGCATATGTGCCACCTGTTTGAATGCTGCCCTTTTCCTAGAAAGTGAAAATTCTTCAGTAATTTCATTTTTTTAAATAGTAAGTTTCCCGTTCCCGTTAACCATATGCAGATATCAGGTGTTGGAGGCACCTAACTGCCTTTGAAATTTGCAATATTTCTTTATTTCTGTACACACATGCTTATGCCTATACATACACAATTTTTTAAAAAACAACTAAAAACTGGTACTTTAAGGATCTGTTTCCACTTCTGTTGTACAAGATTTGGAGGTAGGAAAGCCAAACACGAACATATGGGAAAGGTATTTCTGGCTTTGGGCACAGGCATTTTATAAAAAAATCTCAAAGCTTCTGTGCCTCAAAGTGTATTTGCAGAGTGGGATGTATGACCACGAAACCAAAGTCTCCATTTTTTTGGAGGTGAGACTCTCCAAGAGACCAGCAGAGGGCTCAGCCAGAAACGTATCCGTCCTGCCATTTTTTGCAGAGAGGTCCCCGGGGGCACAAATAGTTTGTGCTCAATTACTAACTGAAATGTTGGCAGTTGAAACCCACCCAACAGTGCTGCAGAAGCAAGGCCTGGCAGCCTGCTTCCATAAAGATCACAGCCAAGAAAACCCCATGGAACAGTTCTACTCTGTAATGCCTGGGGTCGCCCTGAGTTGGCCTCATCCCAACGACCACGGGTTTGGTTTGGGGACTGGTTCTTTCCAGATGGTGGTACATTCTCACTGAATTCTGGTGAAGGGAGCACCACTGGGCCCAGGAGAAAGACGAGCTCTTTTGAGGTGGCCCCGGAATGTTTAGTTACAGTTTCTCCTCGCCCCTTACCAAGCTATGAATAATTTAAGGGTGCATTTCAACCCCTAGTCTCCACTGACTATTCTTCCCCCTCCCCCTTTCTTCCTTTGATTGCCCTGGAAGCATTTAATAAAGCACTGGCATTGACTTTGTGTCTGTGTCCAAGAAACGCTCCTGCAATTACCCAAGCACATGCATGTACATCAACGGGAGCCAGATAAATATTTTCTCTAAGTCATGTCCAGGGAGCATGATGCACTTATTGTGGGTATTCGCATTTTGGAGGGACATTTATAGCAACAGCGAAAAGGCCAGATAATGGCCCCACTTAGAACAGCCATTTAGTACCACAAGTACATTTCCTCAAATAAATCTGCTGATTACCCTCATACCAACTTGACAGCTCAGCCAAGTGGTTTGCCCTAAATGCTGCAAAAGGCCCAGCCATGTGTCCATCCACATCAGGGACCTCAGATGCAGAAATACAATCATCGGGCCCTTTCTGGAAATGATTGCACAAAATAAGAAAGAAATGGGGGGAAAATCTCACAGAGCAAGCATTTATTATCTAGCCGATTGGCTATACAAAATTGTAACTACTGCTCCAGGGAAAATCTGCCTGCAATTCAAATCTCAGACAAGTGTTACTACAAATATTCTTGAGATGACAAAAGGAAAAAAACTAGTTTTCTTTCAGATAGTCTGTAAGGACAACGATGGGCAGTAGCATGACGGTTTGCTAACCCTTCAGAGGATCAGCTTGTTTAAAATCCTTTGCGATCTTCCCTCCCTTTAACTTTTAGGATAAAGTTCAAATTCTTTAGCATGGCAGAAAAAAACACTCCAAGATTAAGTCTCCTTCCTCCCTTTCACAAGGAGTCTTCAATGACCTACCCTGTCATGGATTGAATTGTGTCCCCCCAAAATACCTGTCAACTTGGGTAGGCCACGATTCCCAGTATTGTGTGATTGTCTACCATCTTGTCATTTGATGTGATTTTCCTATGTGTTGTATATCCTACCTCTATGTTGTTAATGAGGTAGGACAAGAGGCAGTTATGTTAATGAGGCAGGACTCAATCTACAAGATTAGGTTGTGTCTTAAGGCAATCTCTTTTGAGATATAAAAGAAAGAAGCGAACAGAGAGACATGGGGGCCTCACACTACCAAGAAACAAGGGCCAGGAGAATAGCGCATCTTTTGGACCAGGGTTCCTACAATGAGAACCTCTTCGACCTGGGAACGTTGATGACAAGGGTTTTCCCCCAGAGCTGACAGAGACAGAAAGCCTTCCCCTAGAGCTGACACCCTGAATTCGAACTTCTCGTCTCCTAGACTGTGATTGAATAAATTTCTCTTTGTTAAAGCCATCCATTTTTGTTATTTCTGTTATAGCAGCACTAGATAACTAAGACATACCCTTATTTTATAAACTCCCCAGCAGATGTGTTTTACTGTCTGGCATTCTCTCCCCATTCCCTTCCCTGCCTTTCTTTACCTAGTGAGATCTTATTTAAGAATTCAACTTATGGGTTGTTTCCTGTGAGAAGTCTTCCCTGAGCCTTCCCCATCCCAGACTGACTTGAGTGTTCATCCACCTTGCTCCTGTGGGCATCAGTGGCTGCATGGGTCAGCTAGTGTGGTGTTCTTGCCCACCTCCCAGTAGGCTGAGAACAAGGACCATGTCTTACTCAGCTTTGTATCCCTAGTCCTGGAACATAGTAAGTGTTTGATACGCATGTCGTGACTAATAAGAGAGAACGTGTATTTAGTTCCTACCATGTGCCAAGCACTTATCTCATTTAGTCCTCTCAACATCCTTCTGGGGCAAAGACTAGTAATAACCTTACTTAACAGGTGAGGAAACTAAGGCACAAAAGGTTTGAATAGCATTCCCAGAGGTCAGTCACACACTAATAATTGATGAGGGTTAGGGTGTGAAATCATGCAGTTGGACTCCTGAGCTGGGACTTTTACGTACATGTTGGGTTGAATGAATAAATGGATGAATAAATACACCATAGGGAGACAACATTTTTTTTTTCTTTTTGACTTTTTTTTTCTTTTTAACTCCACTTTAGATGAAGGTTTACAGAGCAAACTAGTTTCTCTTTAAACCAGTTAGTACACATATTGTTTTACGACCTTGGTCATGACTTGTCAACACTATCCCTTCTCAACCTTTGGTTCCCTATTATCAGCTTTCCTATTCCCCCTGTCTTCTAGTCCTTGCCCCTGGGCTGGTGTGCCCCTTTAGTCTCGTTTTGTTTTATGAGCCTGTCCAATCTTTGGCTGAAGGGTGAGCCTCAGGAGTGACTTCAATACTGAGCTGAAAGGGTGTCCAGGGACCATACTCTGAGGGTTCCTCCAGTCTCTCAGGCCAGCAAGTCTGGTCTTTCTTTTCGTGTTAGAATTTTGTTTTGCATTTTTCTCCAGCTCTGTCTGGGCCCCTCTATTTTGATCCCTGTCAGAGCAGTCAGTGGTGGTAGCTGGGGACCATCTAGTCATCCTGGACTTAGTCTGGTGGAGGCCATGGTAGATGTGGTCCATTAGTCCTTTAGCCTAATCTTTCTTGTATCTTTAGTTTACTTCGTTCTTCCTTTCTCCAGAAGGGGTGAGACCAGTGGAGTATCCTAGATGGCCACTCACAAGCTTTTAAGACCCCACACGCTACTCACCAAAGTAGAATGTAGAACATTTTCTCTATAAACTGTGTTATTCCAATTGAGCTAGATGTTCCCAGACACCATGGTCCCCACAGTCCTCAGCCCAGCAATTCTGTCCCTCAGGGAGTTTGGATGTATCTATGGAGCTTCCATGACCTTGCCTTGTACAGGTTGTGCTGGCTTCCCTGGTATTGTGTACTGTCTTATCCTTGACCAAAGTTTCCACTTACCTATTGTTTGTTAAGTGTTTTTCCATTCCCACCCCTCCCCTCCCTTGTAGCCATCAAAGACTGTTTCTTTTTGTATGTAAACCTTCTCATGAGTTTTTACAGTAGTGGTCTCATACAATATTTGTCCTTTTGTGATTGACTTATTTCACTCAGCATAATGTCCTCTAGATCCACCCATGTTACGAGATGCTTCACAGATTCATCATTGTTCATTGTTGCGTAATGCTACATTGTGTGTATGTATCACAGTTTGTTTATCCATTCATCTTTTGATGGGCATCTAGGTTGCTTCCATATTTTTGCTATTGTGAACAATGCTGCAGTAAACATGGGTGTGCATACATGTACTTGTGTGACAACTCTTATTTCTCTAGGATATATTCCTAGGAGTAGGATTGCTGGATAATACGGTATTTCTATTCCTAGCTTTCTAAGGACGCGCCATATCGTTTTCCAAATTCGTTGTACCATTTCGCATTCCCACCAGCAGTGCATAAGAGTTCCAATCTCCCTGCAGCCTCTTCAACATTCGTTACTTCCTGTTTTTTTGATTTGTGCCAGTAATGCCGTGGTGAGATGGTATCTCATTGTGGTTTTGATTTGCATTTTTCTAATGGATAGTGATCTTGAGCATTTCCTCCTGTGTCTATTTGTCGCTTGAATGTCTTCTTTGGTGAAGTGTCTGTTCATTTCCTTTGCCCATTTTTTAATTGGACCATTTCTCTTTTTGTTGTAGAAGTATTGGATTTTCTTGTAGGTTTTAGAGATTAGACCTTTGTCTAATTTTAATAGTCAAATTTTTTTTCCCAGTCTGTAGATTCTCTTTTCACTCTTTTGGTGAGGTCTTTTGATGAGCATGAGTGTTTAATTTTTAGAAGATCCCAGTTATCTAGCTTATCCTCTGGAGTTTGGGTGTTGTTGTTGTGGTTTATATCCTGTTAATGCTGTGTATTAGGGCCTCTAGTGTTGATCCTATTTTTTCTCCCATGAATCTCACAGTTTTTGGCTTTACATTTAGGTCTTTGATCAAGTTTGAGATAGTTTTTGTATATGGTGTGAGGTATGGGTCCTGTTTCATTTTTTGGCAGATGGACACCCAGTTTTGCAAGCACCATTTATTAAAACGACCATCTTTTCCCCGTTTGATGAAATTTGGGCCCTTGTCGACCACAGGGGGATGGATTTACAATTCTGTTCCATTGGTCAATGTATCTGTCGTTGTACCAGCATCAGGCTGTTTTGACTACCATAGCTGTATAGTAAGTAGGTTCTGAGGTCAGGTAGTGTAAGTCCTCCTACTTTATTCTTCTTCTTCAATAGTGCTTTACTTATCTGGGGCTTCTTCCCTTTCCATATAAAGTTAGTGATAAATTTTTGCATCTTTTTAAAGAATGTTGCTGGTATTTGGATAGGGATTGCATTGTATTTGTAAATCACTTCTGATAGAATGGTCATTTTTCACAACGTTGAGCCCACCTATCCATTAGCATGGTATGTTTTTCTGTTTATGTAGATCTCGTTTGGTTTCTTGCAGCAGTGTTTTGCAATTTTCTTTGTATAGGTCCTTTACATCCCTGGTTAGATTTATTCCTAAGGATTTTATTTTTTTAGGGGATATTATAATGCTATTATTTTTGTGATTTCCTTTTCAGCATTCTCTTTATTGGTGTATATAAATGCAGCCGATTTTTGTAAGTTTATCTTATATCTTGCTGTTCTGCTGAATCTTTCTATTAGTTCTGGTAGTTTTCTTGTGGAGTCTTTTGGGTTTTCTATGTATAGTATCATATCATCCACAAACAGGGACAGTTTAACTTCTTCTTTACCAGTTTGGATGCCCTTTATTCCTGTTTCTTACCTTATTGCTGTAGCTAGGACTTCTAGCACAATGTTAAATAAGAGTGGTGATAAAGGGCATTCTTGTCTTGTTGGTGTTCTCAAAGGGAATGTTTTCAGCGTCTCTCCATTAAGAATGATGTTGGCCATTGGTTTTCCATAAATAAAAAAAATTTTTTTTTAAGATCCCCTTTATTATGTTGAGAAATTTTCCCTTCTATACCTATATTATTGAGATTTTTTTTTTTTTTAATCAGGAATGGGTGTTGGACTTTGTTGAATGCCTTTTCTGTGTCAATTGAGATGATCATGTGATTCTTTCCTTTTATTTATGTGGTGGATTACATTGATTGATTTTCTAATATTGAACCATCCTTGCATACTTAGTATGAATCCTACTTGGTCATGGTGTATTATTTTTTTGATATGATGCTGAATTCTATTGGCTAGGATTTTGTTGAGAATTTTTGCATCTATATTCATGAGAGATATTGGTCTATAATTTTCTTTTTTGTGGAGTCTCTGCCTGGTTTTGGTATCAGGGTTATGCTGGCTTCCTCAAATGATTTTAGAAGTATTGCTTCCTTTTCTATGTTCTGAAATAGTTTGAGTAGTACTGGCATAAGATCTCAGAATGTTTGGTAGAATTCTACAGTGAAGCCATCTAGGTCAGGACTTTTTTTGTTGGGAGCTTTTTTTTTTTTGTTACTACTTCTTCAATCCCTTCTCTTGTTATGGGTCTGTCCAGATTTTCAACATCATTTTGTTATTTTGGATAGGTAGTGTGTTTCTAGAAAATTTTCCATTTCTTCCAGGTTTTCAAATTTGTTGGAGTATAGTTTTTCATAATGTTCTGTTATGATCCCTTTTATTTTAAGTGGGTCTTTTGTAATGTCCCCCATTTCATTTCTTATTTGGGTTATTTGCATCCTCTTGTGTTTTTCTTTTGTCAGTTTGGCCAGTGGTTTGTTAATTTTGTGGGAGACAACATTCCTGATGTTATTTCTTGAGCATTAGGGAAGGAGAAGGAGGTCTATCGTGCACACAAGAGAGTCTGGCTCCATGCTCACATGAAGCAGATGCCTATATACGACACCTCTAGGGCTGCTGGTAGGGGAAGGAATGTTCTGTTCTTCCTCTTTTGCATCTTCTTGCTTCTTTGACTTCTTGTCAATTCATTCCTTTTGGAAGTAAGTAGGTATAGATTATAAGAAGTAAGTATAGATTCCCCCACATGTCTGTCAGTTTGTTGTCCTGTGGGGGCTTGTGTGTTGCTGTGATGCTGGAAACTATGCTACCGGTGTTCAAATACCGCAGGGTCCCCCATGGCAGACAGGTTTCAGCTGAGCTTACAGACTAAGACAGACTAGGAAGAAGGACCCGGAAGTCTGCTTCTGGAAAGAATTATTCAGTGAAAACCTCATGAATAGCGGCAGAACATTGTCTGGTATAGTGCTGGTAGATGAGCCATCAGGTTAGAAAGCACTCAAAATACCACTGGGGAAGAGCTACCTCTTCAAAATAGAGTCCACCTTAATGATATGGATGGAGTGAAGCTTTCAGGACCTTCATTTGCCATGGTGGCACAACTCAAAATGAGAAGAAACTGCTACAAACATCCATTAATAATCAGAACCTGGAATGTATGAAGTATGAATCTAGGAAAATTGGAAATTATCACCAAAAATGAAATGGTATGCATAAACATTGATATTCTAGGCATTTGTGAGCTGAAATGGACTGGTATTGGTCATTTTGAGTTAGACCATATGGTTCAGTATGCTGGGAATGACAACTTGAAGAGGAATGGCATAGCATTCATCATCAAAAAGAACATTTCAAGATCTATCCTGAAGTACAACACTGTCAGTGATAGGATAACACCTACAAGGAAGATCAGTTAATATGACTACTATTCAAATTTATGCACCAACTGCTAAGGCCAAAGATGAAGAAATCGAAGATTTTTACCAAATTCTGCAGTCTGAAATGGATCAAACATGCAATCAGGATGCATTGATAATTATTGGTGATTGGAATGTGGAAGTTGGAAACAAAGAAGAAGGATTGGTAGCTGAAAAATATGGCCTTGGTGACAGAAACAACACCAGAGATTTCATGATAGGATTTTACAAGACCAACAACTTCTTCACTGCAAATGCCTTTTTTTCACCAACATAAACTGCAACTATACACATGGACCTCATCAAATGGAATACACAGGAATCAAATTGGCTACATCTGTGGAAAGAGATGTTGGAAAAACTCAATACCATCAGTGAGAACAAGTTCAGGAGCTGACTGTGGAACAGGTCCTCAATTACTCATATGCAAGTTCAAGTTGAAACTGAAGAAAATTAGCACAAGTTCACTAGAGCCAAAGTACAACCTTGAGTGTATCCCACCTGAATTTAGAGACCGTCTCAAGAATAGATTTGACACGTTGAACACTAATGACTGAAGACCAGATGAGTTGTGGAATGACATCAACAACATCATACATGAAGAAAGCAAGAAGTTATTAAAAAGACAGGAAAGAAAAAAAGACCAAAATGGATGTCAGAAGGACTCTGAAACTTGCTCTCAAACATCAAGTAGCTAAAGTAAAGGAAAAAAGGATGAAGTAAAAGAGTTGAACAGAAGATTTCAAAGGGCGGCTCAAGAAGACAAAGTAAAGTATTATGATGACGTGTGCAAAGACGTGGAGATAGAAAACCAAAAGGGAAGAACACACTCAGCATTTCTCAAGCTGAAAGAACAAAAGAAAGAATTCAAGCTTGAGTTGCAATACTGAAGGACTCTATGGGGAAAATATTAAACAACGCAGGAAGCATTAAAAGAAGATGGAAGGAATACATAGAGTCACTATGCCAAAAAGAATTGATCGACGTTCAACCATTTCAGGTGGTAACATATGATCAGGAACTGATGGTACTGAAGGAAGAGTTCTAAGGTGCACTGAAGGCGCTGGCCAAAAACAAGGGTCCTGGAATTGACGGAATACCAATTGAGATGTTTCAACAAACAGATGCAGGGCTGGAAGTGCTCACTCATCTATGCCAAGAAATTTGAAAGGCAACTACCTGGCCAACTGACTGGAAGAGATCCTTATTTATGCCTACTGCCAAGAAAGATGATCCAACCAAATGGGGAAATTATAGAACAGTATCATTAATATCACATGCAAGCAAAATTTTGCTGAAGATCATTCAAAAGCCCCTGCAGCAGTATATCAACAGGGAACTTCCAGAAATTCAAGCCGGATATAGATGAGGACATGAAAACCAGTGATATCATTGCTGATGTCAGGTGGATCCTGGCTGAAAGCAGAGAATACCAGAAGGATGTTTACCTGTGTTTTATTGACTATGCTAAGACATTCGACTATGTGGATCATAACAAATTATGGATAACATTGTGGAGAATGGGAATTCCCGAACACTTAATTATGCTCATGAGAAATCTGTACATGGATCAAGAGGCAGTCGTTTGAGCAGAACAATAGGATACTGCATGGTTAAACTCAGGAAAGGTGTGCGTCAGGCTTGTATCCTTTCACCATACCTATTCAATGTGTATGCTAAGCAAATAATCCAAGAAACTAGACTATGTGAAGAACAGGGCATCAGGATTGGAGGAAGACTCATTAACAGCCTGCATTATGCAGATGACATAGCTTTGCTTGCTGGAAGTGAAGAGGACTTGAAGCACTTACTGATGAAGATCAAACACCACAGCTTTCAGTATGGATTACACCTCAATAGAAAGAAAACAAAAATCCTCACAACAGGACCAGTAACAAACACCATGATAAACAAAGAAGATTGAGGTTGTCAAGGACTTCATTTTACTTGGTCCACAATCAATACCCATGGAAACTGCAGTCAAGAAATAAAAAAATGCATTGCATTCACAAATCAGCTGCAAAAGACCTCTTTAAAGTGTTGAAAAGCAAAGATGTCACCTTGAGGACTAAGGTGTACCTGACCCAAGCCTTGGTGTTTTCAGTTGCCTCATGTTCCTGCAAAATCAGGAAAATGGATAAGGAAGACCAAAGAGGAATTGATGCCTTTGAATTGTGGTGTTGGTGAAGAATATTGAATATATTCTGGACTGCCAAAAGAACAAACAAATCTGTCTTGGAAGAAGTACACCCAGAATGCTCCTTAGAAGCAAGCATAGAAAGACTACATCTCACGTACTTTGGACATGTTGTCAGGAGGGATCAGTCCCTGGAGAAGGACATCATGCTTGATAGAGAGTGAAAAAGAGGAAGACTCCCAAGGAGATGACCTGACACGGTGGCTGCAACAATGGGCTCAAGCATAGCAACAATTGCCAGTATGGCACAACTGGGCAGTGTTTTGTTCTGTCGTGCATAGGGTCTCTATGATTTGGAGCCAACTTGACAGCATCTAACAACAACAGGTATAGATTATTCCATTGTCTTAATCTGCAAATAATAAGCCCAACTTGTCTTTATTACTGCTGCTCAAACATTAATATCTTAGGAAAAAAAATCCCCTCCCTCTAGTCCAGACATTCCTCAGATGAACATTGGTACAGATCCCTCCTATATGCACTGGTGTCTCAGCCACAAATCATTGGAGGTCAGAGCATTCCAGGATCTGGTAGGGTAGCACTCAGATTCAGATGATAAAGATAAATGGCAGGAACAAATCCAGAAGGCAGCTCAAGTGGCTTTCCCACAAGCAACCAGGCTCTAGCAGGGTTTTACCTTATTTCCTTCAGAGAGAACAGTCATAGGACACTAGGACAGAGGTGCAGATCTGTAGATCATGTTTTCTTTGGATATTTCTAGTTCCTTGATTCTCAGAACTGTGTCTGGGATTTAGTAGACCCAGGGGTGGATTATCCAATAGGCAAGGTAAGCACAGCGCTTACTTGCTTACCAGATCATCTGCAGTGAACAATTTCACATATTTTCATCACACCAAAGATTCTGTTTCTGGGTATGGCTGACATCTGTCTCTCTCTCTCTCAACCCCGCAGCACCTTTCCACAGAATCAAAGCCTCTTTTCTAATTTACAGTCCCTGACAGGGCAGATGACCTAGTAAGCCAGGCAAGCAGGAGCTTACTTGTGTTTACTTATTAATCTGTAGTGTACAATGTCACAACTTCCCATGTGAAATTTTTCACTACAGATGATCTCATAAGCAAGGTAATCACCATGTTTATCTTGCCTATTGGATAACCTGCCCTTGTGTAGACCCTTCGTTTGCCAGTGGAAGTTAAGAGAGAAGGAAAGAAGGACAGAAGGAAGGAAAGAGGGAGGGACGAAGGAGGGAAGGATGGAAGGGGGGCAGGAGGGAAATGAGGGAGGAAGGAGGCAAAGGAGGGAGTAAGAAAGAAAGGAGGAAGAGGGAGGAGGGAGGAGCAGGATGATACACAGACTGAGGTATTGAACACACCGGGGTTAGGTATCAGAAAAGAGGAGCCAGTGGGTCAAGGTGAGCTCAAGGTAGCCTCACATCTGAGGATGGGGTAGTCTTTAGAATGGCAAGCATATTTTCAACTTTTACTTCGACCTCTTCTATTTTCCATAGCTTAATTTCTTTTAGGTCTAGGACACATTTTAATTTCTCTGTCTGAAGACTTGGAGTTTATGGATGAATAAATTGTTCCACTGGGATTTTAAATAGCCCTCCAAGGCCCCACAGTGGTTCAGAGGCAGGCCCCCTTTATTTTGGTCAGAACTCATTTCTCTACTCACCCAGTGTCTCAGATGTGCTCATGATGCCATTTGAAACATAAAGTGTGTACACCAAAACCCAAAACCCAAACCCACTGCCATCGAGTCGATTCTGACTCATAGCGACCCTATAGGACAGAGTAGAACTGCCCCACGGAGTTTCCAAGGAGTGCCTGGTGGATTTTGGTATATATTAATTCCAGACAGAATTCTTTTTTAACTAGTAGAAATAGATTCTGAGATTTCAGAATTGGTTATGGAATTTAAAAAATAAAAGTATTTTATTTTTTAGTTCACTGTAATTCAGTTCCCACGATTTCACCACAGAGGCCTCCAAATGAGATTATATCTATGCATTACACTGTTGTTCATTTATTATTTTTCTTTCATATGCCCAGATAGATGGCGATGACTAACCTGAACTCTGATTATTTTATCACAATGAGTTCAGCACAATGAGAGATCTCACGGCTGAAACCCAGAAAATATCATAACTCACTCAAGATAAGGTCAATGTCATGAAGTAAATCTCCAATTCTATAGTTAGAATAGCCATCCTGTACACACTGACACCCATTTTCAAACATATTCTTAATCAGGTCTTCCAAACAAAGCATTCTCTGTGTGAAGGGTTTGCAGCTTCGACCTCAGACAATAATGGCCATTCAGTTACTCAAGTCAGCAGCTGCCTTCTTTCTCCTGAAATTCCTTAATTGGAATCACCCTCTCATTGACCCAAACCATTCATTACAAACTATTTCAGACAAGCTCCTGATAACCCTGGACTAGGTGTGGCATCTGTTTTTCTCTTACAATCTTTTCCACTCCAGGAAGCTTTAGTCACCTCCAGGGAAGCAGATTTCTTTTCTCCTTGCATTCAAAATGAATGGCCTTGCATTTTGTAACAAAGCTGGGACTACTAGGTGTATGAGTTTCCTTATTTATTCAACAAGGTTGATTAGAGCTCTTGTTAGGAAGCAGGCAATATCCTACGCTCCTAATGGGAGTGTAAGTTGGCACATTTCTGGAGAGCGATTTTGTAATGTGTATCAAAAACTTTGGAACTATGTATAACCTTCATTAAAGTGGATGTATTTCTAGGAAGTTATCTAAATAAGTAATCATGCTTATTCCAAATAATTTAACTGTAAAGATGCTCACTGTGACATTCTTTATAAAACTGAAAGACCAGAACAAGTAAATGCATTGTTGTTATGTGCTGTCGAGTCGGTTCCAACTCATAGCGACCCCTATGTACAACAGAACAAAACACTGCCCAGTTCTGCACCATCCTCACAATCCTTGCTATGTTTGAGCCCATTGTTGCAGCCACCACGTGAATACATCTCTTTGAGGCTCCTCCTCTTTTTCACTGACCCTCTACTTTACCAAGCAGGGTATCCATTACCCAGGGACTGACCCCTCCTGATAAATGATAATATGTACAAAATAGGTGAGACAAAGTCTCACCATCTTCACTTCTAAGGAGCATTCTGACTACTTCCTCCAAGACAGATTTATTTGTTCTTCTGGAAGTCCATGGTCTGCTCAATATTCTTTGCCGACACCATAATTCAAAGGCATCAACTTTTCTTCGGTCTTCCTTATTCATCCTCCAGCTTTCACGTGCATATGAGGTGATTGAAAACACCATGGCTTGGGTAAGGTGCACCTTAGTTCTCAGTGACACCTTTGCTTTTTAACACTTTAAAGAGGTCTTTTTCAGCAGATTTGTCCAATGCAATGCGTTGTTTGATTTCTTGACTGCAGCTTCCAACTTCAGTCTTTTCTCTGTTTATTATGATGTTGCTTATTGGTCCAGTTGTGGAGATTTTTGTTTCCTTTATGTTTAGGTGTAATCCACACTGAAGGCTGTGGTCTTTGATCATCATCAGTAAGTGCTTCAAGTCATCGTCACTTTCAGCAAACAACATAGTGTCTTCTGCACATCACAGGTTGTTAATGAGTCTTTCTTCAATCCTGATGCCCCATTCTTCATATAGTCCAGCTTCTTGGATTACTTGCTCAGCACACAGATTGAATAGGTATGGTGAAAGGACACAACCCTGACACATACTTTCCTGACTTTAAACCATGCAGTATCCCCTTGTTCTGTTAGAACGACTGCCCATTGGTCTATGTACAGGTTCCACGTGAGCACAATTCAGTGTTCTGGAATTCCCATTCTTTGCAATGTTATTTATAATTTGTAATGATCCACACAGTCGAATGTCTTTGCATAGTCAATAATATAGGTAAACATCTTTCTGGTATTCTCTGTTTTCAGCCAAGATCCACCTGACATCAGCAGTGATACCCTTCCTTCCACATTTTGCTCTGAATGCTACTTGAACTTCTGGCAGTTTCCTGTCAATGAACTTCTGCATCTACTTTTGAGTGATCTTCTGCAAAATTTTACTTGAGTGTGATATTAACGATATTGTTTGATAATTTCCACATTCTGCTAGATCACCTTTATTTGGAATAGGCATAAATATGGATCTCTTCCAGTTGGCTTGAGACAGAGCCCCCACAGTTCTGTATTCTTTGCCTGGCTTCCTCCCCTACAGTGTTGTATTGAAAAATCCTTTCCATCCACTTGGCTTTCCTCCCTCCTCAGCTTTGCATTTGAATCCTGGTTTTGTTTGGAAATTACATGAAAACCCCATTGAACCTGCATAATATGATTAACAGTGTTGCTGATGTGTCTGGAGTCTTAAAAGCCTCTGAGTGGCCATTTGGGATACTCCACTGGTCTCAACCCTTTGGGAGCAAGGAAGAATGAAGAAAACTAAAGACATAAGGGAAAGATTAGTCCAAAGGACTAATGGACCACATCTACCATGGCCTCCACTAGACTGAGTCCAATACAACAAGATGGTGCCCAGCTACCACCACTGACTGATCTGACAGGGATCACAATAAAGGGTCCCAGACAGAGCTGGAGAAAAATTTGGAACAAAACTCTAACTCAAAATGAAAGACAAGACTTGCTGGCCTGACAGAGACTGGAGAAACCCTGAAAGTATGGCCCCTGGACACCCTTTTAGCTCAGTAATGAGGTCACTTCTAAGGCCCACCCTTCAGCCAAATGTTGAATAGGCCCATGGAAAAAAACAAGACTAAGAGGCACACCAGCCCTGGGGCAGGGACTGGAAAGAAGGAGAGAACAGGACAGTTGGTGATAGGGAACCCAGGTTTGAGAAGGGAGAGTGTTGACATGTCGTGGGCATGTCAACCAATGTCATGCAACATTGTGTGCACTGTTTGATGAGAAACTAGTTTGTTCTGTAAACCTTCATCTAAAGTTCAATAAACAAAACAAACAAAAAAAGAATGTTGCTGAAGTAACTTGTATGAACTCCCTACTTATAAACCCCAAATGTAACTTGCCTGCCCACCCTTTGTGAGCAGTCTTGGCAGCAGCAGCTCTGACTGACTCCATTTCCTCACACAATGAAATAAAGGTGACTTTCCTGTTCTCCCACCTAGGTCTTTCGATTATTGGCCAATATGAGTCATGCTGAGTAAGAACCTAGGATTTCCATCTGATAACATTTCTGGCGAGCCAGCCAGGAGCTATCTGCTTGGTTCCTGAGGTGGATCAGAAAACAGACTGGCCCCCATGTCTGGTGCCACCAGGAAATTTCTCCTGGAGACCTTGGATCAGCTCTAAAAGCCAATCCCCCCGGGACCCAAGCGATGGCTCTGTGAGAGACATGAAAGGCACCTGGGTCTTTTGATAAGGGCCTAAGTAAGGCCTTAGAAGAGCCTCAAGAAGCAGGAGGAATTGACTGCTGAGGGTATAAAAGGCTCAGGTGCCTGTTAAGTTGGTGCACCATATTAGGTTGTGTGAGTGTGTGTATCCAGAGAATGGGGAATGTTCAAGAGATTCCAGAATGTGACTCGCTAAGGTGCATCCTTAAGAAATGGGAATATGGACTGGACAATGGGTTGGAGAGGGATGCTGGTGCAGAGTGAACTTCTTGGATCAGGGGGACACTTGAGGCTATGTTGGCATCTCCTCCCTGGAAGGGAGATGAGAGGTTAGAGGGGGTTAGAAGCTGGTGAAATGGATACGAAAAGAGAGAATGGAGGGAAGGAGCAGGTTGTCTCATTAGGGGGAGAGCAACTGGGAGTATGTAGCAAGGTATATATAAGTTTTTGTGTGAGAGACTGACTTGAATTGTAAACTTTCACTTAAAGCATAATAAAAATTGAAAAAGAAAATGGGAACAGAGACTCATACAGACATGGGTCTGGCAGCATGCTTGTCTCTTTCCTACTTTTGCCTCTTTAAATATATGGCGAATAAAACCTTTCTTTTTGCTTTATTAAACTTTGTGGTGTTTTCACCGTACAAGAGTTAATGGTATAGCTGTTACAGAGATTCTAAAACCATGAATCTGGTCGATCTTGAGGATACCGGGACTTCGGAGCAGAAGCTGACAAAAAGAGAGGTCCTATCTTCTGGACCCAAACATTCATACTCCACATCCATTCGACACCAACCGGGTGAATGCTCTCAGAAAACGAGGCTTTGCTTGTTCTTTTTCTCATATTTTCTTATTTATTTGAAAAACTAGTTGTTTGATTAAGGAGAATCTTTCTTAGATTTTTGCTTGATGGTTTGTTTAAGAGTGATACCTGTTAACTCTTGAGGAACTGCAATTTAGTCTGGATTCAGGCATTTGAAATATTAAAGAGGCAATTCTATTTTCAAAGAGCTCTGAGCCACTATAAGCCATAAAAATTCAGGCACAGGTTGAACACTAAAAGCCATTAAGGTGGTCACTGGTGCTCATCATGAGCATTAAAGACTCCTGTGACAGGATAAGGTGATCTCCAGACAAGCTAGAGCACTAGACTGCCTGCCACCTGCAAATAAGCTCTCGTTCAACAAAGGTACACATTGGTCTAAGCAAAACACTGTCCAAACCCCATGGCGTTCCTCATTAGGTTTCTTTTTGTGACTCAGAGAAAACCTGGAAAATAGTGCTCTGTTTTGCCAAATTTTCAGGGGGATGTGGCAGCTCCCAACCAATTTTGCCAAATTCTAAATAGAGGTGGCAGCTGTTGACCTGTGTTATGAAATTTGCAGGAAAAGGTGGCAGCTCCTGACCTGTTTTACAAAATTTGCAGGGAGATGTGATAGCTCCATACATGTTTTATGATGTAGTTTCTCAATAAAGAATCACAATATTCCTCCAACTGATCCTCTGGCAAGTTAATAAATTTTATCTAAAACCTGTTATTTCCATTGAATTGAGTTGATTTTTTACCAAAAATTGCTATATACACTTTAAGAAACTAGAATCCCCATATCCTTGTTTTGTGTGGTGGTGTTTGGTGAATTTATGTGGTCTTTCTGTCTCGTTTTGTTCTGAGAGCTTGTTTCTGGTCTAGGGCATTGTGTCTAAGTTTCTGTCTTGTATCAGGATGGAGGCTATGGCTGAGAATTGCTGTTTTTTTTTGTAAGGCTGTCTTAGAACCTCAGTTCTTTCCTCATCCAAGAAAAACTGCCTTCTCTGTCTTATGATTTAGATTTTTAATAGCTTTAGCAGTAAAAAAAAAAAAAAAGTAGTTTAAGTAAATCTTAAAAACAAAACCTCTCTAAGTTACTTAGGCTAGATATTATATGAAATGTTTTATTTGAGGAAAAAAAAATTTTTTGTCTTAAAGTAAAACTAGTAGTTCCAGAGTGGATAAAAAAGAGACATAAGACAAACCCATTAAAAAAAAAAAAAAAGACTAGCCAATAATTGATGGATTAATTTACAAAATTGCTAAAGAGCTTTGGTCTTTACTGGGTACAGAGCCTTTCAAAATGCCTAGATCAATTCGAAGTTATGTAAATTGTAACTTATGTAAATCAGACTGGCCTAATCTTGTCTTCTATCATGGATCAAAAATAGGGGAGGTGGGGCAACACCAAGTCTCCAAGGTCATATAGCTTCAAGAAGCTTACTATAGTTATCAGAAATCACGTGGATCCCAATCGTAAAAGAACTGTAAAGAAGTTCTCTCTATTGTAGGGGAATTTTAAGAAGTCAAAATAATAATAATAATAAATCACAATGAGACATGCCAAAATGGCCCGGAAAAATGTTTCCAACCCTAGCCAGACGCTTAAAGTTATATCCATATCAATGAATTGGTCAGTTGAGCAGAGACTTTGTGATTTCCAAAGCCAGTTGATAAAATCTTTAAGGGCTAAAATTAGATTGAGAATATATGAGAAATAGTAAAAGTTGAATGAAAACTTAGAATGTTTAAACAGGCTTTCTTTCAACAACAGTTGTGTTTTATGGTATACAGACTTAAAATAATTTCTAAGACCTTTTAGGTAACTTATTGATGTTAAATTGAGTTAATAGATGTTTGTCATAATTTAAGCTTATATACTTTTATTTTTTATGCCACACGAGAAAGACTTAGATATATTTAAGTCTGCTAATGAGTGTGTTCGTCTTTGCCATTTTAAAAGAATGTACCATAAGAGATATGCAACAAAGACAATGTTTAAGAGGTTTATTGAAAAGATTTATTAGATATGATCAAAAGTTTTATCTGACTAAAGTTTAATTTATGAAATTTTTAAGTGCTCTAACGTTAAATAAAATATAAAACAAAAAATTGGGTTTTTTGCTGTTAAAATAACAACATTTTCTTTGAGTTAAAGTGTTAATTAATTCTTTGTGTGATCTGCCTTGAAGGCGAAGGTTTGGCCTCTCATCAGAGTAAGGTTCCTGAGTTGAAAACCAAGCTGCATGGCTTTTAGAAAAAAAATAAAAATAAGGCTTTTTACTTTAAGATCTTTGGTTAAATAACTTAAGTATTGTTTCATGGTGACCTATAATAAACTGACAACTCTGAAATTTCATGGAAAGCCACAAAAAAAAACTTTTACAAAAGAAAAATGTAAGAAGTTTTATTTAATAAGTTACATGGAATGTGTTATCAAAATGAAGAAAAACCCCTTATCCTCTTTGGGTTAAAATTTATATGTTAGTATTTCCTCTTGTGCTTTTGCCTAATATTATACAGCAAATGCATAATATTATGTCATAATTTTATTATTATTTCTTAACTGCTAACTTGGTTGCAACTTTATCAAAGCCAATGGTTTGACTGGGAATTCACATCATTTACCTAAGAAGTTTTCTTTTATTACTTTTCAGGTATTTAAAGATTGGATAATCTTGGTATATTCTTGGTATACGCTGAGTTGGTATATCCTGGTATTATGTCTCAAGATTATTATGTACTATATCTCCAGCTCTTTAAAAATATGGTTAATGGTTATATTTAGAGATATTTTTAAGGTTTTTTTTAACTGATTTTATTTGGCCTTTACGTTATGCTGGTAATTAATTTCTATCAGGTCTTTCTCTATAAGAGTATTATTTTTATAAGTTAATCACGGACATGTTAAGTTTTATCATCTGCAGATAAGCTTTTACTTTGCTGATTTGCTGAAAATGTATGACCAAAATATCTCAGCAAAAAGATGGACTATATTGGACTTGCGAAAAGGACTGTGACTAGACTGAATAAAATTTCCAGAGTTCCTATACAGAACTGATGGATTCACAGACTGTGGTTGATTCAGAATCACATGGAACAGAAATTAACTACATGAGACTGAGCAAATGAAAGAAAACTATGGGTTTTATGCGAGAATATTGTTGATGTTTTAGGGTCCTACTTTCTGGATATAAGAAACTGTTTTTGTTTCTCTTAAATTATTTAACTAATGGGTTTATATATTGTAACTCATGAATTAGAAGTTCTCTCCTAAAAATAGTTTAGTGACACTTCTGCTTCTGAGTTAGTGACCCACGACTGTTAATAGGTAAAGCAAGGAGGGGCAGCTTGCCCTTGAGAAGAACATTTAGTATGTTTTAAACAGATTAACTGAAGACCTTCAACAGGAGAGGTCCATCTACTATCTTGTTAATCATGTACTCTCTAATGAAAATCTGGTTGTCACATGTGAATTTTTCTCTACCTTCTGTTTTCTCTAGCCCTTTCCAACTGACAGTGAGTTTACAAGGGCAATCTCTTGTTTAGACTCCTGGTGAATGCATGGACAACACATTTTGATAATTTTAAGATTACCTTTAGATATTCATAGTAATGATGCTAAAAATATTGAAAAGGTAATGTTAAATTGTCATACATTATAAAACAAGAGTCAAAAAGAAACCCATTGGTCCAACAGTCAAGGTGTGGCTGATAGCTTTAATTCCTAGTTATGGTATAGTTGAATTAGAGAAATCTTTAAGAAATTTGTCAATATCATTATGGGACAAATAATAGATGAAGTTGCTAATGAGAGAAAAACACAACAATAATCTCTGACCTCATTAGCCAAGGTGACATGAGATCACAAAATAGCCTTAGGTTTTTTTTTATTAGCCCAAGAAAATGTAGTCTGTGCTGTAGCAAATAGCTCTTGTTGCATTTGGATAAATAACACAGCAAAAGTACAAAAGGATACACATTGAATTAGACAGCAAGATACTTGGTTACGTACTGTAACACTCTTACAAACACCAGATTTATTTGATTGGTTACTGTCAGGAATAAGTACATGGGCTAGTTAACTACTGTAAGGGATAGTAATGTTCTTAGTCTGCATCCTGATAGTATTAGGCATAACAAAACTTATCTTCGATCACCTTACAAACTCGAAAAAGCTTCAGGCTAAAATATTGATGTACATTGACTCCGCTTACTTCAGCAATGCGATTGATGGAAACATTGCTCTTACCTAAGATCCTGGTGAAGAACCAGACGGTATCCAGTGGAAAACCAGCACCATGAGTTTAAAGAGCCTGCCATGGCCGCCATCTAATAGCTTGACTAAGTCCAGGTATTAATATCTCCAAACTCTGATCAAAAGAAAAGAATAATTTAGGAGATAATATTGGAGCCAGATCAAAAGAAAAGAATAATTTAGGAGATAATATTGGAGCCATTTTTCCCTGTCCTTGAGCATAAAGAATGTGACCCAGCTAGAGCTGGACTCACAAAGACTCATAAATATACATCAACTGGGTCCTGAGGGATAAAGACAATAGCTAAGACAACCTGAAAAAAAAAAAAAAAAGAATTTTTTAGGGAGGCATTCACATAAACAGGACATAAAAGCCACTCTATTTCTTTTAATAGTTATAAACCAATGAAGTCAGTAACCACAATGAAAAGCCTAGATCCAATATTTGCCACTCCCTGAAAATACGCCAAACAATTCTGAGCTGGTGTATAGTTCAAAATGGACACTGGTCTTGAATGACCAATGTCCGAAAAGAAATGAGAGTGTGATAGAGCCTACACAGTGCTGTATTCTTTACCTCGCTTCCTCCCCTACAGTGTTGTATTGAAAAATTGTTTCCACACGCTGGCATTTGTTTGGAGACTATATGTAAACCCCATCGTGCCTCCGTAGTATGATTAAGAAAGCTGCTGACTTAACTTGTTTAAACACCCTACTCGTAAACCCCTTCAAACCCCTAGTAACTTGCCTGCCCACCCTTGGTGAGCAGTCCTGACAGCAGCAGCTCTGACTGACTCCATTTCCTTGTACAATGAAATGAAGGTGCATTTCCCGTTCTCCCACCTATGTCTCTCATTTATTGGCCAATACGAGTCATGCCAAGCAAGAACCTGGGATTTCCACCCAGTGGTAACAGGTTGGTCAGGTAGCTGTCTGCCAAATTACTTGGCATTGACAAGTGAGCACCTTCAGCACTGCATCCGTTTGTTGAAACATCTCAATATGTATTCTGTCAGTTTTGGAGTCTCATTTTTTGCCAGTGCCTTCAGTGTACCTAGGATTTCTTCCTTCAATACCATGAGTTCTTGATCATATGGTACTTCCTGAAATGGTTGAACATCGATCAATTCTTTTTGGTACAGTGATTCTGTAAATGAATAAAACCATTAAAAAAAAACCATTGCCATTGAGTTGATTCTGACTCTTAGAGACCCCATAGGACAGAGAAGAACTGCCCTATAGGGCTTCCAAGGAGCAGCTGGTGGATTTGAACTGCCAACTTTTTGGTTAGTAGCCATAGCTCTTAACCACTTCATCACCAGGGCTCTGTTTTTAATTTATAGACTAAGAAATTGGAATGAAAAAAAAAAAGAAACACGTGTTCCTCTCAAGGCTCTTGTTGATCAGGAAGCTCCCCAAACCTTTGTGGGTACGGTCATTTATATAGGAAAACTCCTTGTAATTTCAGAGCACGGCTTTCCTAGTATGATTACAGCCCAACCAGTCCTCTTCGGCAAATTGCAAACGGGCCAGTCCTTTTCAGGTGGATTGCAGTTGAACCAATCCCTTTGCAGATTTTGGCCCTACCAATCATTTTAGGGGGATTGCAAACCAGGGCCAGAAAGGCCACATAAAGGAGCCCATTGTGCCATGCCAGAATTGGACATACTAGCTTTGAGATGCCAATTACCCATCCAGGAGGAGACATTGAATAGGCACTGGAATACATGAGTCTAGCATTCAGGAGAGAGAAGAGCTGAAGATATAAATTTGGAGTGGCCAGAATATAGGTGGAAATCTAAAGCTATGAGATTGAAAGAGATTGCCAAGAAAGTGGATGTAGAAAAATGAAGAAGTCCAGGGATTCAGGGCTGGGACAATCCTAATATTAAGAGAAATGGGACCAGCAAAGGAGACTGAGAAAGAACTGCCAAGGAAGTGTGCTGGTCTGGAATGTGAGTGAAGAAAGTGATCCTAGAAGGAGGTGTTGAGTGCTCCTGCTAGATCAAGAAAGAAGAGGACTGAGAAATTACTGGTGCGGAAAAAAGTCTGATTGACATGGGTTCAAGAGATAAAAAAGGAGAGAAATTGGGGCTCACAAGTATAGACATCTCTTTTTAGGAATTTGCCAGAAAGGGAAAGAGAGAAAAAGGGTTGGTAGCTGGAACAAGATGTGGGTCAAGAGTTGTTTAGTGGGAGCAATTGCAGTACGCTGATGGGAAAGATCCAGTACAGAGGGGGAAAAAAAACAATGTCAGAGAGAGAAAGGAGAGCTGCTGGTGGGGCTGGGATCTGGTGCTGTTTTTTCTTTGGTATTAATTTGTAATTTTACATAGCATATAAACTCATTATATGTGAGGGTGAAAAAAGGTTGTTTAAATGAAAACTAACCTGGATGCTTTGGGAAAACTAGGTAAAGGTGACAAACTCAAAACTGCTCTTATATTAGGTGTTGGGTGAGACAATTACAAAGATAAGGGGAAAATCACAAAAGTCTTAAGTGTTCCTTACTTAGTCTCAGGATGGTGCAGCTGGTATCCGGACTCACTGCTAACTGAAAGGTTGGGAGTTCAAGTCCACTCAGAGGCACCACAGAAGAAAGACCTCGCAATCTACTCCCAAAAAATTAGCCGCTGAAAGCCCTGATACACCGGGGTCACCAGGGGTTGGAACTGACCCACCAGCACCTGGTACCGGCATTTGTCGCTTGGGTTGCTCCAGTGCCTTAAGTTTTTACCACACTTAAAGGAACCAAGACTGGAAGCAGTGGATGTTGCACTGTGAGAGCGGGTTCTGCAAGGAAGGCAAAGAGGCACTCCGGTCGGTGGGCCCACTCCGATGTCGAAGATGGTCTGACTTCAAGAGGTAAGTGCATGGATAGGTATTTGTGTCTTTTAAAGTAGTATGTTCAAGGACGCAGGTAAAATTTTTTCATGATTCCGCACTTTAAGAGCCCGTTTCCATTAAATGACTGGCCACCAGTTCTTCTCTTGTCCTACAAGAGATAAGAAGGCTTCTGCTCTACTCAGCAAGGCACTCACCCCCTTGTCACCCTCTCTGCCATACCAAGGAGGGGCAGATCCAGGCTTTGTGGGGCCCGAGACAGATACAATTTTGGGGGTCTTCTTTAAGAAAAGAAATGCAAAGTTAAGCCATACAGATGAACAATTCAAGTGCATTTTAAATTGCTTTTTGTTGTGTTGATCTATGCACATGTGAAATCAAACAGCTGTTAGACTACATACATTGACTCACTAATGAACAAACGGAGTTTCGTCAATGACAATACTCTTTTCTTCAGGTCATTTTGCTGTGTTCATATGATTTTTTTTTTATAATTTTTATTGTGCTTTAAGTGAAAGTTTACAAATCAAGTCAGCCTCTCACACAAAAACCTATATACACCTTGCTCCCAGAACCCTGTGCTACACACTCCCAATTACTCTCCCCCTAATGAGACAGCCTGCTCCCTCCCTCCACTCTTTCTTTTCATGTCCTTTTTGCCAGCTTCTAAACCCCTCCACCCTCTCATCTCCCCTCCAGGCAGGAGATGCCAACATAGTCTCAAGTGTCCACCTGATCCAAGAAGCTCATTCCTCACCAGCATCCCTCTCCAACCCATTGTCCAGTCCAATCCATGTCTGAAGAGTTGGCTTCAGGAATGGTTCCTGTCCTGGGCCAACAGAAGGTCTGGGGGCCACGACCACCAGGGTCCTTCTAGTCTCAGTCAGACCATTAAGTTTGGTCTTTTATGAGAATTTGGGGACTGCTTTTTTTTTTATCCCACTGCTCTCCTCCTCCCTCAGGGGTTCTCTGTTGTGTTCCCTGTCAGGGCACTCATCGGTTGTAGCTGGGCACCATCTAGTTCTTCTGGTCTCAGGATGATGTAGTCGCTGGTTTATGTGGTCCTTTCTGTCTCTTGGGCTCGTAATCACCTTGTGTCCTTAGTGTTCTTCATTCTCTTTTGATCCAGGTGGGTTGAGACCAATTGATGCATCTTAGATGGCTGCTTTGTGTTCATATAATTTTGTGCACGTTTTTTAAATCTAGAACTGCCAGACTTCATCAGAACAAAAGATAGGACAGATACACCAAGATTTGAGATGATAATTTGGATGGACATTCACGGCACATGTACTTGGGTGTTTGAAGTGCTGCTAGATGTTTGTGCTCTCAAACACAGGACTTTTTTTTAAATTGTGGTGACTACATAGGTAACAAAACATTTGCCATTTCAACAGTCTTCACACGTACAGTTCAGTGGCATTAAACACATTCATCACGGTGTTCAACCATGATTGTTCCCAAATTTTTCCATCACCCTTTGAAAAACAGGAATTTTGACAAATTTTATTTTGCGCAATTTTCACAGAAAAGAAGTCAGGTGAATTTACACTAGTGTACTGTGTTATCAACTCTATACCAAGCAGGAGGGAACTTCCATTTTGATAAAGCATTCCTGAGAACTGAAGCCTCTGCTTGCAATTTTATGCATCGGAAGAATGGGAGGATTTTCCACAAACCAGCTTTGGGCTCTTTACATTTCAAAACTTGTTTCTCCTCCCACTGCACACATATTTCTGATGGCAGCCTCCATAGGTTAACCCACTGCCATCAAGTCGATTCCGACTCATATTGACACTGTAGACAGAGTAGAACTGCCCCATAGGGTTCCAAGGCTGTAGTCCTTACAGAAGCAGACTGCCACGTCTTTCTCCCGTGGAGTGGCTGGTGGGTTCAAACCACTGATGTTTCGGTTAGCAGAGGAGCGCTTAACCACTGAGTCGCCAGGGCTCTTTCCTCCCTAGGATGCATTTATATTATCATTCAGCCTCCATTTATAGTGTCATTTCCAGAAGCCTCCTATATTGGAACAGCTATCAGTAACCTAACACATGGAAGTGACTGAGAACCAGATAAACATGTCCCACTAAACTCAATTAAATGTATCTCCAGCTCAACTTCTCTTTAATCAGATCACCCCAAAGCCACAGATACTGCAATCCTAAGAAACATGAGGGAAAGAGTGAAGAGGAGAAAGTCAGGGTGGAAAGAGACAATGGCCTTGATCGATTGCAGATAAAATATCTTACTCTTGTAAATTTTACCAAAACAAACAACAAAAAAAATATGACCACATGAGCAAATTGCTGGGGTATCTCTCTCAGGGTTTAGAGTGGGCTCATGCAGGTGAAGGACCCTAAAGCTTAATTTCGTTAGTTTCGTGGAAATCTACCCCTGGTACAAAAAGAGAGTTTTCTACAATAAGAAAAACAGTGAAGGCTTCTGGACAAGATATCGGACTAACATAGGTTACTGGTTCCCCATCTCCAAATCAGCCCTGGAGAGAGACAAGCATGGATTAGAGGATCTAACAAAAGTAACACAAATTCTCTTTTATCTGTTTCACAAGATGCTTTGGAATAATCATTGCCCATCTATTTGCTACAGAAATCAGCAGCAATCATCCAGGCCATTGATGCTAATGTCTGTGGCACCAGTAAGGGCAGCCTCAAAGGGAAGGGAAGGGGCTTGGGGAGAACAGATGGGGCCTCGCCAGCTGCCCTTGGGCTTTTGCTCCTCCGCCTTCTTCCCTTCCAAACTTCCAGGACTGTGGGTTACAATTAAAAAACATCGTCTCCTCCCCATGTGGCTTGTTTCTAATTGCTTAAGGACTAGACGAAGCAAAGGAGTTGCCTGGTGGAATGGCAGCCAACAGAAGTAATCAACCAGAGGTTCTGTGTACCGGTGAGTCTCTGTCCTGGGTCTCAGTCATCGTCACACCTAGACTAGGCACCTAGACTAGGACCTGGCCCTCAGCCCTATAGGGCAGTATCCAGCAGAGAAGCCAATACCTCCAGGGCAACATGACTTAGAGACCAAAACAGAGCTGGGCACCCCTGGAGTATACTGTCATAAAAGAAAGAGTAAAAAAGCAAAATAACTAGTTTTGTTTTTTTTTTTTTTATCCAAAGCAGAGTTTTTGGAACAAATGAACTAAGACTTTAAAACATTTATTATTTATTTTAATGAAAAGAAAGATTGATAATATGAAACGAGTACAACATCATTATTTTTTCTTTTAATTTTATTGTGCTTTAGGTGAAAGGTTACAGCACAAATTAGTTTCTCGTTCAAAAAATGCATACGCAAATTGTTTTGTGACATTGGTTGCAATCCCGCATTGTGTCAGCACTCTCCCCCTTTCCCTTTCCACCCTGGGTTCCCCTTGTCCATTCATTCAGTTTTCCTTCCTTTCCTGCCTTCTCATCTTTGTTTTGGGGCAGGTGTCGCCCATTCGATCTCATATACTTGACTGAACTGAGAAGCACATTCCTCACATGTGTTATTGTTTGTTTTATAGGCCTGTCAAACCTTTGGCTGCCCTTATGAAGCTGGACTATATGAAGAAGAATGGGGCATCATGATTGGAGGAAGACTCATTAACAACCTGCAATATGCAGATGACACAACCTTGCTTACTGAAAGTGAAGAAGGCTTGAAGCATTTAATGATGAAGATCAAAAACCACAGCCTTCAGTATGGATTACACTTCAACATAAAGAAAACAAAAATCCTCGCAACTGGACCAATAAGCAACCTCATGATAAATGGAGAAAAAATCGAAGTTGTCAAGGACTTCATTTTACTTGGATCCACAATCAACGCCCACAGAAGCAGCAGTCAAGAAATCAAACGACGTATTGCATCGGGCAAGTCTGCTGCAAAAGACCTCTTTAAAGTGTTAAAAAGCAAAGATGTCACCTTGAAGACTAAGGTGCTCCTGACCCAAGCCGTGGTGTTTTCAATTGCCTTATATGCATGCTAAAGCTGGACAATGAATAAGGAAGACCAGAGAAGAATCCATGCCTTTAAATATGGTGTTGGTGGAGAATATTGAATATACCATGGGCTGCCAAAAAAGGGAACAAATTTGTATTAGAAGTATAGCCAGAGTGCTCCTTAGAAGCAATGACGACAAGACTTCATCTCACGTATTTTGGACATGTTGTCAGGAGGGGTCAAAAAAACCAAATCCACTGCCGCTGAGGTGATTCCAACTCATAGTGATCCTACAGGGCAGAGTAGAACTGCTGCATAGGGTTTCCAAGGAGCTCCTGGTGGATTCAAACTGCCGACCTTTTGGTTAGCAGCCAAACTCTTAACCACCACACTACCAGGGAGGCATCAGTCCCTGAGTAATGGACATCGTGCTTGGTAAAGTGGAGGAAGACCCTCAGTGAGATGAACTGACACAGTGGCCGACACAATGGGCTCAAGCATAATGATTGTGATTCATTTTGTTGTACGTAGGGCCACTAGGAGTTAGAACCGGCTCAACGGCGCCTAACAACAACAGCATTTAGATCTTTGATCCATTTTGGGTTAGTTCTTGTGTATGGTGTGAAGTATGAGTCTTGTTTCATTTTTTTACAGACTGACATCCAGTTTCGACAGCAGCATTCGTTGAAGACATTGTTTTCCCCATCTGATGGCATTTGGTCCTTTGTCAAAGATCAGCTGACCATAGTTAGATGGATTTACATCTGGGTTCTTGATTCTGTTCCATTGGCCTATGTGTCTGTCTTTGAACAAGTACCAGGCTATTCTAAGATCAGGTAGTGTGAGGCCTCCTTCTTTATACTTATTTTTTTCAATAGTACTTCGCTTATCTGGTGCCTTTTTCATTTCCATATAAAATTGGTGGTTAGTTTTTCCATCTCGTTAAAGAATGCTGTTGGTATTTGGATCGGGACTACATTGTATCTATAGACTGCGTTGGGTAGTACAGATATTTTCACAGTATTGAGTTTTCCTATCCATGAGTGTGGTTTGTTTTTCCATTTATGTAGGTCTCTTTTGGTTTCTTGCAATGTGTTTTGTATTTTTCTTTGTATAAATCTTTTAGGTTCCTGGTTGGATTTATTGCTAAGTGTTTTGTTTTTTAGGGGCTAAATGGTATCACTGTCCTGATTTCCATTTCAAAGTTCTGTTTATTGCCATATAGGAACACAAATGATTTTTGTATGTTGATCTTGTATCCTGTTACTCTGTTGAATCTTTCTATTAGTTCCAGTAGTTTTCTTGAGGAATCTTTTGGATTCTCTATGCATATAGGATAATATCTGTGAATAGGACAGTTTTACTTCTTCCTTTCCAATTTGATGCCCTTTATTTATTTACTTTTTACCTTATTGCTCTAGTTAGGATTTCCAGCACAATGTTAAAGAAGGAATGGTGATAAAGGGCATCCTTATGTTTTTCCCGTTCTTAGGAGGAATGCTTTCAGCCTCTCTCTACTGAGAATGATGTTGGCTATTGGTTTTGTATAGATGCCCTTTATCATGTTGAAGAATTTTTCTCTTCTATTCCTATTTTATTGACAGTTTTTATCAGAAATGGGTGTTAGACTTTATCAAATGCCTTATTTGCATAGATTTAGGTGATCATGTGATTTTTTTCTTTTGTTTTATTTATGTGGTAGATTACTTTGGTTGATTTTCTAATGTTGAACGATCCTTGCATACCTGGTATGAAACTCATGGTGTATTTTTTTTTTTTTATATGATGCTGAATTCTATTAGCTAGAATTTTGTTGAGAATTTTTGCATGTCTATTCATGAGAGATATTGGTCCATAATTTTGTGTGTGTGTGTGTGTGTGTGTTGTCTTTGCCTGGCTTTGGTATGAGAGTTATGTTGACTTCATAAAATAAATTCAGGAGTACCTCTTCCTTTTCTATGTTCTGAAATAGTTTGAGTAGTACTGGTGTGAGCTTTTCTCTGAATGTTTGGTAGAATTTTCCAATGAAGCTGCCCAGGCCAGGACTTCTTTTTTGTGGAAAGAGGTTTTTTTTTTTTTTTCCTCTTCAATTTATTCTCTTGTTATGGGTCTGTTCAGACTTTTTACCTCTGTTTGTGTTAGTTAGGGTGGGTAATGTGTTTCTAGAAACTTGCCCATCTCCTCTAGGTCTTCACATTTTTTGGAATGCAATTATTCATAGTGTTCTGTAATGATCCTTTTTATTTCAGTTGGGTCTGTGTAATGCTCCCCGTCTCATTTCTTATTTGGGTTATTTGCTTCTTCTCCTCTTTTTCCTTTGTCAGTTTGGCCAGTGGTTTGTCAATTTTGTTGATCTTTTGAAAGAACCAACTTTTGGTTTTGTTGATTCTTTATATTGTTTTTCTATTCTCTATTTCATTTATTTCTGCTCTAATCTTTATTATTTCCTTTCTTCTGGTGGCTGTGGACTTCTTTTACTGCCCTTCTATTTTTTTCTAGTTGTAAATCTAATGTTTTGTTTTTGTCCCTTTTTTCTTTTTTGATGTGTACATGTATTGCTATAAGTTGACCTCTGAGAATTGCTTTTGTTGTGCCCCAAATGTTTTGGTATGATGTATTTTCATTCTCATTTGACTCTGGGAAATTTTTGATCCTCGCTTTGTTTTCTTCTGTTACCCAGTTGTTTTTAAGCAAGGTGTTATTCAGATTGCATATATTTGATTTTTTTTCTTGCTCTTCTTGCTATTAATTTCTATTTTTATGGCATTGTGATCAGAGAGAATACTTTGTATTATTTTGATGTTTTGAATTTTAATGAGGGTAGCTTTGTGGCCTAAAATGTAGTCTATTCTGGAGAATGTTCCACATGCTTTGGAAAAAAAGGTGTAGTTAGCTGCTGTTGGGCAGAGTGTTCTATATATGCCTACGAGGTTAAGTTGGTAGATTGTGGCCTTTAGATCTTCTGTGCCTTTGCTGAGTTTTTTCTAGATGTTCTGTCCTTTAATGAGAGTGGTATGTTGAAGTATCCTATTTTATTGTGGAACTTTTTCTCTTTTCAGTACTTTTAGAGTTTGTTTTATGTATTTTGGAGCCCTATTATTGGGTGTGTAAACATTTATTAGGGTAGTGTTTTCTTAACTGATTGTCCCTTTAATCATTATATAATGTCCTTCCTTGTCTTTTACGGTTGATTTTGCCTTAAAGTCTATTTTATCTTAAGATTACTGTTGCCACTACTGCTCTTTTTTGGTTACTGTTTGCTTGAAATATTTTTTCCATTCTTTGATTTTTAGTATATTTATGTTTTTGTAACTAAGTGTGTCTCCTGTAGACAGTAGTCAATGGGTCGTGGGTTTTTTAAATTCATTCTACCACCCTCTCTCTCCTTATAAGTAAATTTAAGTCATTTACATTCAGAGTGATTATTAATAGGTATAAGTATACTGGAGTCATCCAAAACCCAAACCCACTGCCATAGAGTCAGTTCAGACTCATAGCGACCCTGTAGGACAGAGTAGAACTGCCCCATAGAGTTTCCAAGGAGCACCTGGTGGATTCGAACTGCTGACCTTTTGGTTAGATGCTGTAGCACTTAACCACTACGCCACCAGGGTTTCCACTGGAGTCATGTTGTGCTTTTTTTTGTAATGCTGAAGTTTTCTTTGTTCCTCTTAGTTTCCTATGCTGAGTTTCTTTTGTTTGTAGACTTTCTTTTCTTTCATTGTTATAGATTTTGTGTTTACTGAGTCTTTATGCTTTTCTTCTTTTTTTATTTTGATGGATAGGTTTGTTAACTTTCGTTGTGTTTACCGTGAAATTTACCTTTATCTTCCTACGTTTGAACCAGTCTTTTATTACTTGATATTGCCTTGACTTTGTCCCCATTTGAAAGTTCTACGCCTACACATTATATTCCATTTTTATTGTTTTGACGTTGTCATCACTTACAGGTTGACATCTCGATTTCCCTGTTTTAAGTCTTTTATTATTGAGAATTTTTTACCTAAGTTGGTATCTGGCTGATGCTGTCCTGTGTCCTAGACTCTGGTTGTTATCTGAGGTTGTTGGCTCTTTAACCAAAGGATTACCTTTAATATTTCTTGTAACTTTAGAAATTCACAGGATCAAATGAGAATGGAAACATCCTACCAGAACCTTTAGAACACAGCAAAAGCAGTGCTCAGAGGTCAATTTATAGCAATGAATGCACACATCCAAAAAGAAGAAAAGGCCCAAATAAAAGCATTAACCATACAACTCAAACAAATAGAGAGCAGGAACAGAAGCCCTCGGGCACCAGAAGAAAGCAAATAATAAAGATTAGAACAGAATTAAATGAAATAGAGAATAGAAAAACAATTGAAAGAGTTAACAAGATCAAAACCTGGTTCTTCGTAAAGATCAATAAAATCAATAAACCATTGGCCAAACTGACAAAAGCAAAACAGGAGAGGAAGCAAATAACCCAAATGGGAAACGAGATGGGAGATATCACAACAGAGCCAACTGAAATTAGAAGAATCATAGCAGAATACTATGAAAAGCTGTACTCCAACAAATTTGAAAACCTAGAGGAAATGGACAAATTTCTAGAAACACACTACCTACCTAAACAAACACAAACAGAGATAGAAAAATTAAATAAACCTATAGCAAAGGAAAAGATTGAAAAAGTTATTTAAAAAGTCCCAACAAAAAAAAAGCCCTGGCCCTAATGGCTTCACTGGATAATTCCACTGAACTTTCAGAGAAGAGTTAACACCACTACTACTAAAACTATTTCAGAGCATAGAAAAGGGCGGAATATCCCAAACTCATTCTATGAAGCCAGCATAACCCTGATACCAAAACCATATAAGGACACCACACAAAAAAAAGAAAATTACAGACCAATATGCCTTATGAACTTAAACATAAAATCTTCAACAAAATTCTAGCCAATAGGATTCAACAACATATCAAAAAAATAATTCGTTATGACCAGGTGGACTTCATACCAGGTATGCAGGGACGGTTCAACATTAGAAAAAAAAAATCAATGTCATCAATGACAAAAATAAAACAAAAGACTAGGACCACATGAACTTATCAATTGATCCAGAAAAATTGACAAAGTCCAACACCTGTTCATGATAAAACTCCAAGCAAAATAGGAATAGAAGGGAAATTCCTCAAGATAATAAAGGGCATTTATACAAAGCCAACAGCCAACATCATCTTAAATGGAGTCTGAAAGCATTCCCCTTGAGATCGGGAACCAGACAAGAATGCCCTTTATCACCACTCTTATTCAACACTGTGCTGGAGGTCCTAGCCAGAGCAATTAGGCTAGAAAAAGAAAGGGTATCCAAATTGGTAAGGGAGAAGTAAAAGTATCTCTCTTTGCAAATGACATGATCTTATACACAGAAAACCCTAAAGAATCCACAAGAAAATCACTGGAACTAATTGAAGAGTTCAGCAAAGTATCATAATACAAGATAAACATACAAAAATCACTTGGATACCTCTACACCAACAAAGAGAATATCAAAGAGGAAATCACCAAATCAATACCTTTTACAATAGCTCCCAAGAAGATAAAACACTTAGGAATAAATCTAAACAGAGACTTAAAAGACCTATACAAAGAAAACTACAAGACACTACCGCAAAAACCAAAAGAGACCTACATAAGTGGAAAAACATACCTTGCTCATGGATAGGAAGACTTAACATTGTGAAAATTTTATTCTACCCAAAGCAATCTATAGATATAATGCAATCCCCATCCAAATTCCAATGGCATTTTTTTTAATGAGATGGAGGAAAAAATCACCAACTTCATATGGAAAGGGAAGAGGTCTCAGATAAGTAAAGCATTGCTGAAGAAGAAGAACAAAGTGGAAGGCCTCACACTACTTGATTTTAGACCTATTATACTGCCACAGTAGTCAGAACAGCCTGGTACTGGTACAAAAACAGATACATGGACCAATGGAACAGAACTGAGAATCCAGAAGTAAAATCATCCACCTCCAAGCAGCTGATATTTGACAAAGGCCCAAATTCCGTTAAATGGGAGAAGACAGTCTCTTTAGCAAATGGTGCTGTCACAACTGGATATCCATGTGCAAAAAAAATGAAACAAGACCCATACCTCACACCATGCACAAAAACTATCTCAAAACAGATAAAGTACCTAAATATAAAATCTAAAAGGATAAAGATCATGGAAGAAAGAATAGGGACAATGCTCCTAGCATAAACAGAATACAAAACATTACTAAAAATGCACAAACACCAGAAGACAAACTAGATAATAGGGAGATCTTAAAAATCAAATACTTATGCACATCCAAAAACTTCACCAAAATAGTAAAAAGACAACCTACAGACTGGGAAAGAAAATTTGGCTACAACAAATCCAATTAGCATGTAATCTCTAAAATCTACAAGATACTGCAAAACCTCAAAAACAAAAAGACAAATAACCCAATTAACAAAATGGGCAAAGGACTGGCACTGATTCCTTGCCCACTCTGTCAGCCCTAGTGCATGCCACAAAAAACCCATCCCAGCCCCTCCCCTTCAGTCGGACCTGCCCTGCTGCACCATAGCTGACTGACTCCCCCTTCTTAGACAAGGAGATGAAAATATCATGACTACAGATGAGCAAACAAAGAACACACAGCCCACCTGCTCAGACATAACCAAATAAAACAAAAAACCAGGATGAAACAAACAAACCTACAATCAAGAAATGAAGAAAATAACTACTGAATGTCCCAAAGACAGCACACAATATCAAAATATATTTTTTAAAAGGACAGGATGGTTCTAGTACACATCCAGAATAAAACACCAGATGACTTTCCAGTAGAAGAAAAGGCAGAGAGCTACCTGACAGGGAATTCAAATCTCTAATATTCAGAGCTATCCCAGAGTTGAAGCAAAAAGCAGACAAAAATGAGGAAAAAATACACAAATTTATGGAAAAGGCAGAAAAATTCATGGAAAATAAGGATAAAAATACGGACCAATTCAGGAAAATAATACAGGAACAAAATGCCAAAATAAATTCATAATTAGAAATCATACAAAAACAATGATTAGAAATCCAAAAGATAGACAAAAACATTTCAGAAATGGTCAGTGTCATAGAAGGCCTGAGAAGCAGGTTTGAAATGATGGAAGACAGGATCAGTGAAATTGAAGACAAACACTTGGATAGAGCTCTGAGAAAAAATCAGAAAAAAGAATAAAGAAAAATTAGGAAAACATGAGAATTATGCGGGATAAACCAAAAGCAAAAATTTGCGAGTGATCAGAGTTCCTTAACAGGGAGAGAAAACAGAAAACACAGAGAAGATTATTGAAGAATTGCTCACAGAAAACTTCCCTAATATCATGAATGATGAAAAGCTGACCATTCAAGAAAAACACCAAAAGAAAAACACTAAGGCATATCATAATCACACTTGCTAATACCAAAGATAAAGAGAAAATCTTGAGGGCAGCTGGAGAAAAATAAAAAGTCACATACAGAAGAGAAACAATAAGACTAAACTCTGATTATTTGACAGAAACAATGCAGGCAAGAAGGCAATGAGATGACATATATAAAACCTTTAAAGAAAAAAATTGCAAACCACACATAATATAACCTGCAAAACATTCATTCAAATATGATGGTGAAATTAGGGCATTTCCAGATAGACAGAATTTAAAGGAATATGTAAAAACCAAACCAAACCTACAAGAATTACTAAAGGAGTCCTTCGGTCTGAGAACAAACAACATCAGACCACAGCCTGAATCTAGGATGCTAGACTGTACCAGGCCGATAACAACATAGGAGATAAACTCTCAAGGACTATCCAAAACCAAAAGAATTGCAACAGGGAACCAGAGAGGTTAATCTGTAAGTGACAACAATGTCAGAACAATAAAAGAGGGAATAAACGGTGTAGGTACAGAACTTTCTAATGGAGAGGAAGGCAAGGCAATACCAAGTAATAATAGACAGGTTCAAACCTAGGAAGATAAAGGTAAATTTCAAGCTAACCACAAAGAAAGTTAACAAACCTACTCATCAAAATAAAGAGAAAAACACAAAGTCTCAATAAAAATAAAAGTACAAAAACAAAAGACATCCACAAACAGAAGGAACTCAGAACAGGAGAATAAAAAGAACAAAGAAAATGTCAGTACCAGAAAAAAAGCACTACAAAATGACAGCAATAAACCCACACATATTAATAATTACACTGAGTTTAAATGGCCTAAATGAGCCCATAAAGAGACACAGAGTGACAGAATGGATTAAAAAAAACAGAATCCATCAATGTGCTGTCTACAAGGGACACATCTTAGAAACAAAGATGTAAATTTATTAAAAATCAAAGGATGGAAAAAAAATACGTCAAGCAAATTACTACCAAAAAAGAGCAGGACTGGCAATACTAATCTCAGATAAAATAGACTTTAAAACAAAATTCACCATAAAAGACAAAGAAGGGCACTATATAATTATTAAAGGGAAGTTCCATCATGAAGACTTAACCATAATAAACATCTACACACCCAATGACAAGGCTCCAAAATACATAAAACAAACTTTAACAGCACTGAAAAGAGAAATTGACAGTTCCACAATAATAGCAGGAGACTTCAACACACCACTCTTGGTAAAAGACAGAACATCTAGAAAGAAGCTCAACAAAGATACAGAAGAGCTAAAGAGCACAATCAGCCAAATTGACCTCATAGACATATTTGGAACAACCCACCCAACAGCTGCAAAGTACACATTCTTTCCCAATGCACATGGAACATTTTCCAAAATAGACCACATCTTAGGCCACAGAGCAACCCTCAACAAAATCCAAAACACTGAGATAATACAAAGTATCTTCGCTGACCACAATGTCATCAAAGTAGAAATAAACAACAGGAAGAGTAAGGAAAAAAATCAATTACATGGAAACCGAATAACACCGTGCTTAAAAACCACTGGGTAATAGAAGAAATCAAAGATGGAATCTAAAAATTCCTAGGATCAAATAAGAATGAAAACATATCATACCAAAACCTTTGGGACACAGCAAAGTCATTCCTCTGAGGTCGATTTATAGGAATAGATGCACACATCAAAAAAGAAGAAAAAGGCGGGGGCCAAGATGGCGGACTAGGTGGACGCTACCGCGGATCCCTCTTGCAACAAAGACTCGGAAAAACAAGGGAATCGATCACATACATAACAATCTACGAACTCTGAACAACAAGCACAGACTTAGAGACGGAAAACGAACAAATACGGGCAGACAGCGACTGTTTTCAGAACTAGGAGCCAGCGCACCAGCTGACTACTTGGAAAATCTAGTTTCCCAGTGATGGCTCGGAGACAGCAGTCCATATCAAACCACATAAAGAAACAGACCATGACAGCTTCTCCAACCCCCCAAACAAAAGAATCAAAATCTTTCCCAAATGAAGATACAATCCTGGAATTATCAGATACAGAATATAAAAAACTAATTTACAGAATGCTTAAAGATATCACAAATGAAATTAGGATGAATGCAGAAAAAGCCAAGGAACACACTGATAAAACTGTTGAAGAACTCAAAAAGATTATTCAAGAACATAGTGGAAAAATTAACAAGTTGCAAGAATCCATAGAGAGACAGCATGTAGAAATCCAAAAGATTAACAATAAAATTACAGAATTTGACAACGCAATAGAAAGTCAGAGGAGCAGACTCGAGCAATTAGAATGTAGACTGGGACTTCTGGAGGACCAGGGAAACAACACCAACATAGCTGAAAAAAAATCAGATAAAAGAATTAAAAAAAATGAAGAAACCCTAAGAATCATGTGGGACTCTATCAAGAAGGATAACTTGCGAGTGATTGGCGTCCCAGAACAGGGAGGGGGGACAGAAAACACAGAGAAAATAGTTGAAGAACTCCTGACACAAAACTTCCCTGACATCATGAAAGAAGAAAGGATATCTATCCAAGATGCTCATCGAACCCCATTTAAGATTGATCCAAAAAGAAAAACACCAAGACATATCATCATCAAACTTGCCAAAACCAAAGACAAACAGAAAATTTTAAAAGCAGCCAGGGAGAAAAGAAAGGTTTCCTTCAAGGGAGAATCAATAAGAATAAGTTCAGACTACTCAGCAGAAACCATGCAGGCAAGAAGGGAATGGGACGACATATACAGAGCACTAAACGAGAAAAACTGCCAACCAAGGATCATATATCCAGCAAAACTCTCTCTGAAATATGAAGGAGAAATTAAGATATTTACAGATAAACACAAGTTTAGAGAATTTGCAAAAACTAAACCAAGACTGCAAGAAATACTAAAGGAGATTGTTTGGCCGGATGACCAATAATATCAGGTACCAGCACAATACAAGGTCACAAAACAGAACGTCCTGATATCAACGCAACTCAAACAGGGAAAGCACAAAAACAAACAAATTAAGACTAATTCTAAAAAATAAATAAATAAACAAAATAATACACACAACAGGAAATCATGGAAATCAATAGATAAACGATCAAAATAATCAAAAAGAGGGACTAAATATAGGAGGCATTGAACTGCCAGATGGAGAGTGATACAAGGCGAAATAGAAGGATACAAGTTAGGTTTTTACTTAGAAAAATAGGGGTAAATAAAAAGGTAACCACAAAAAGGAATATCAATCCCATAACTCAAGAAAAAAGCCAAGAAAAACGCAACGACTCAATAAACACAAAGTTAAACATTATGAAAATGAGGATCTCACAAGCTACTAAGAAAAACGTCTCAGCACAAAAAAACATGTGGAAAAATGAAATGGCCAACAACACACATGAAAAGGCATCAAAATGACAGCACTAAAAACTTACTTATCTATAATTACGCTGAATGTAAATGGACTAAATGCACCAATAAAGAGACAGAGAGTCACGGACTGGATAAAAAAACACGATCCATCTATATGCTGCCTACAAGAGACACACCTTAGACTTAGAGACACAAACAAACTAAAACTCAAAGGATGGAAAAAAATATATCAAGCAAACAATAAGCAAAAAAGAAGAGGAGTAGCAATATTAATTTCTGACAAAATAGACTTCAGACTTAAATCAGCCACAAAGGATAAAGAAGGACACTATATAATGATAAAAGGGACAATTGATCAGGAAGACATAACCATATTAAATATTTACGCACCTAATGACAGGGCTGCAAGATACATAAATCAAATTTTAACAGAATTGAAAAGTGAGATAGACACCTCCACATATATAGTAGGAGACTTCAACACACCACTTTCGGAGAAGGACAGGACATCCAGTAAGAAGCTCAATAGAGACACGGAAGACCTACTTACAACAATCAACCAACTTGACCTCATTGACTTATACAGAACTCTCCACCCAACTGCTGCAAAATATACTTTTTTTTCTAGCGCACATGGAACATTCTCTAGAATAGACCACATATTAGGGCATAAAACAAATCTTTGCAGAATCCAAAACATCGAAATATTACAAAGCATCTTCTCAGACCACAAGGCAATGAAGCTAGAAATCAATAACAGAAAAACTAGGGAAAAGAAATCAAATACTTGGAAAATGAACAATACCCTCCTGAAAAAAGACTGGGTTATAGAAGACATCAAGGAGGGAATAAGGAAATTCTTAGAAAGCAACGAGAATGAAAATACTTCCTATCAAAACCTCTGGGACACAGCAAAAGCAGTGCTCAGAGGCCAATTTATATCGATAAATGCACACATACAAAAAGAAGAAAGAGACAAAATCAGAGAACTGTCCCGACAACTTGAGCAAATAGAAAGTGAGCAACAAAAGAATCCATCAGGCACCCGAAGAAAACAAATAATAAAAATTAGAGCTGAACTAAATGAATTAGAGAACAGAAAAACAATTGAAAGAATTAACAAAGCCAAAAGCTGGTTCTTTGAAAAAATTAACAAAATTGATAAACCATTGGCTAGACTGACTAAAGAAAAACAGGAAAAGAAACAAATAACCCGAATAAGAAACGAGAAGGACCACATCACAACAGAACCAAATGAAATCAAAAGAATCATATCAGATTACTACATAAAATTGTACTCTAACAAATTTGAAAACCTAGAAGAAATGGATAAATTCTTGGAACAATACTACTTACCTAAACTAACACATTCAGAAGTAGAACAACTTAATAGTCCCATAACAAAAAAAGAGATTGAAACGGTAATCAAAAAACTCCCAACAAAAAAAAGTCCTGGCCCAGATGGCTTCACTGCAGAGTTCTACCAAACCTTCAGGGAAGACTTAACACCATTACTATTGAAGGTATTTCAAAGTATAGAAAAAGACGGAATACTACCCAACTCATTCTATGAAGCTACCATCTCCCTGATACCAAAACCAGGTAAAGACATTACAAAAAAAGAAAATTTTAGACCTATATCCCTCATGAACATAGATGCAAAAATCCTTAATAAAATTCTAGCCAATAGAATCCAACAACACATCAAAAAAATAATTCACCCTGATCAAGTGGGATTTATACCAGGTATGCAAGGCTGGTTTAATATCAGAAAAACCATTAATGTAATCCATCACATAAATAAAACAAAAGACAAAAACCACATGATCTTATCAATTGATGCAGAAAAGGCATTTGACAAAGTCCAACACCCATTTATGATAAAAACTCTCACCAAAATAGGAATTGAAGGAAAATTCCTCAACATAATAAAGGGCATATATGCAAAGCCGACGGCCAATATCACTCTAAATGGAGAGAACCTGAAAGCATTTCCCTTGAGAACGGGTACCAGACAAGGATGCCCTTTATCACCACTCTTATTCAACATCGTACTTGAAGTCCTAGCCAGAGCAATTAGGCTAGACAAAGAAATAAAGGGTATCCAGATTGGTAAGGAGGAAGTAAAGCTATCACTATTTGCAGATGACATGATCGTATACATGGAAAACCCTAAGAAATCCTCCAGAAAACTATTGAAACTAATAGAAGAGTTTGGAAGAGTCTCAGGATATAAAATAAACATACAAAAATCACTTGGATTCCTCTACATCAACAAAAAGAACACCGAAGAGGAAATAACCAAATCAATACCATTCACAGTAGCCCCCAAGAAGATAAAATACTTAGGAATAAATCTTACCAAGGATGTAAAAGACCTATACAAAGAAAACTATAAAACTCTGCTACAAGAAATTCAAAAGGACACACTTAAATGGAAAAACATACCCTGCTCATGGATAGGAAGACTTAACATAGTAAAAATGTCTATTCTACCAAAAGCCATTTATACATTCAATGCACTTCCAATCCAAATACCAATGTCATACTTTAAGGGAATAGAGAAACAAATCACTAATTTCATATGAAAAGGAAAGAACCCCCGGATAAGCAAAACATTACTGAAAAAGAAGAAGAAAGTGGGAGGCCTCACCCTACCTGATTTCAGAACCTATTATATAGCTACAGTAGTCAAAACAGCCTGGTACTGGTACAACAACAGGCACATAGACCAATGGAACAGAATTGAGAATCCAGATATAAATCCATCCATTTATGAGCAGCTGATATTTGACAAAGGACCAGTGTCAGTCAATTGGGGAAATAATAGTCTTTTTAACAAATGGTGCTGGCATACCTGGATATCCATTTGCAAAAGAATGAAACAGGACCCATACCTCACACCATGCACAAAAACTAACTCCAAGTGGATCAAAGACCTAAACATAAAGACTAAAACGATAAAAATCATGGAAGAAAAAATAGGATCTACCCTAGGAGCCCTAATACAGGGCATAAACAGAATACAAAACATTGCCAAAAATGATGAAGAGAAACCAGATAACTGGGAGCTCCTAAAAATCAAACACCTATGCTCATCTAAAGACTTCACCAAAAGAGTAAAAAGACCACCTACAGACTGGGAAAGAATATTCAGCTATGACATCTCAGACCAGTGCCTGATCTCTAAAATCTACGTGACTCTGTCAAAACTCAACCACAAAAAGACAAACAACCCAATCAAGAAGTGGGCAAAGGATATGAACACACATTTCACTAAGGAAGATATTCAGGCAGCCAACAGATACATGAGAAAATGCTCTCGATCATTAGTCATTAGAGAAATGCAAATTAAAACTACGATGAGATTCCATCTGACACCAACTAGACTGGCATTAATTCAAAAAACACAAAATAATAAATGTTGGAGAGGCTGCGGAGAGACTGGAACTCTCATACACTGCTGGTGGGGTTGTAAAATGGTACAACCACTTTGGAAATCCATCTGGCGTTATCTTAAACAGTTAGAAATAGAACTACCATACAACCCAGAAATCCCACTCCTCGGAATATACCCTAAAAATACAAGACCCTTCACACAAACAGATATATGCACACCCATGTTTATTGCAGCTCTGTTTACAATAGCAAAAAGCTGGAAGCAAACAAGATGTCCATCAACGGACGAATGGGTAAATAAATTGTGGTATATTCACACAATGGAATACTACGCATCGATAAAGAACAGTGACGAATCTCTGAAACACTTCATAACATGGAGGAATCTGGAAGGCATTATGCTGAGCGAAATGAGTCAGTTGCAAAAGGACAAATATTGTATAAGACCACTATTATAAGATCTTGAGAAATAGAAAAAACGGAAAAGAACACATACTTTTGTGGTTACAAAGGGGGGAGGGAGGGAGGGAGGGAGGGAGAGGGCTTTTTATTGATCAATCTGTAGATGGGAACTGCTTTGGGTGAAGGGAAAGACAACACTCAAAACATGGAAGGTCAGCCTAATTGGACAGGATTAAAAGTAAAGAGGTTTCCGAGATAAAATGAAAGCTTCAAAGGATAGCGAAGCAGGGGCTGGGGTCTGGGGAACTTGGTTTGAGAGGACTTCTAAATCAATGGGCAAAACAATTCTATTATGAAAACACTCTGCATCCCACTTTGAATTGTGGCACCTGGGGTCCTAAATGCCAACAAGCAGCCATCTAAAATACATTAATTGGTCTCAATCCACCGGGAGCAAAGGCAAAGGAAGAACACCAAAGTCACACGACAACTAAGAACCCAAGAGACAGAAAGGGCCACTTGAACCAGAGACCTACAATATCCTGAGACCAGAAGAACTAGTTGGTGCCCGGCCACAATCGATGTCTGCCCTGTCAGGGAACACAACAGACAACTCCTGAGGGAGCAGGAGACCAATGGGATGCAGACCCCAAATTCTCATGAAAAGACCACACCTAATGGTATGATTGCGACTAGAGGAATCCCAGAGACAATGCTCCCCAGAACTTCTGATGGCAGAGGACAGGAACCATCCCCAGAAGACAAATCATCAGGCATGAAAAGGACTGGTCAGTGGGGGGGAGAGAGATACTGATGAAGAGTGAGCTAATTAAATCAGGTGGACACAGGAGAGTGTGTTGGCAACTCTTGACTGGAGGGGGGATGGGAAGATAGAGAGAGAGGGAAGAAGGTAAAATTGGCACGAAACGAGAGACTGTAAGGGCTGACTCAATAGGGGGAGAGCAAGTGGGAGAAGGGAGTAAGATGTATGTAAACCTACATGTGACAGACTGATTGGAATGGTAAATGTTCACTTGAAGCTTAATAAAAATTTAAAAAAAAAAAAAAAAAGAAGAAAGGGACACAATCAATGCATTAGCTACACAACTTGAACAAAGAGAAAAAGAACAGCAAAAGAAGCCCACAGCCACCAGAAGTAAGGAAATAATAAAGATCAGAGCAGAAATAAATTCAATAGAGAATAGGAAAACAATATAAAGAATCAACAAAACCAGAAGTTGGTTCTTTGAAAGGTTCAACAAAATTGACAAACCACTGGCCAAATTGAGAAAAGAAAAACAAGAGAGGATGCAAATAACCCAAATAAGAAATGAAATGGGGGACATTACAACTGACCCTACTGAAATAAAAAGGATCATAACAGAGTATTATGAAAAACCAAGAGGAAATGGACAAATTTCTAGAAACACACTCCCTACCCAAAATAACACAAAATGATGTTGGAAATCATAAGAGACCCATAACAAGAGAAGAGATTGAAAAGTTAAAAAAAAAACTCCCAACCAAAAAAAAACAGCCCTGGCCCAGATGGCTGTACTGGAGAATTCCACCAAACATTCAGAGAAGAGCTTACACCAGTACTACTCAAACTATTTCAGAACATAGAAAAGGAAATGATACTTCTGAATTCATTTTGTGAAGCCAGCATAATCCTGATACCAAAACCAGGCAAAGACAACACACAAAAAAAAAAAAAAAAAAGAAAGAAAATTACGGGGCAGTATCTCTCATGAATATAGATGCAAAAATTCTCAACAAAACTCTAGTGAATAGAACTCAGCATTATAAAAAAAAAAAAACACAACCAAGTAGAATTCATACCAGGTATGCAAGGATGGTTCAACATTAGAAAATCAGTCAACATAATCCACCACATAAATAAAAAGAAAGAAAAGGATCACACGATCATCTCAATTAACATAGAAAAGGCATTCAACAAAGTCCAGCACACATTCCTGATAAAAAAAACTCTCAATAAAATAGGTATACAGGGAAAATTTCTCAACATAATAAACGGCATCTATGCAAAACCAATGGCCAACATCATTCTTAATGGAGACAGGTTAAAAATATTCCCCTTGAGAACAGGAACAAGACAAGGATGCCCTATATCACCACTCCTGTTTAACACTGTGCTGGTAACCCTAAGCTAGAGCAATAAGGTAAGAAACAGAAATAAAAGGCATCCAAATTGGTAATGAAGAAGTTAAACTGTCCATATTTGTGGATAATATGATACTATACATAGAAAATCCAAGAGACTCCATGAGAAAACTACTGGAACTAACAGAAAGATTCAGCAGATTAGCAGAATACAAGAGAACCATACAAAAATCAGTTGGATTCCTATACAGAAATAAAGAGAATGATGAAAAGAAAATCAGGAAAGCAATACCATTTATAAAAGCCCCTAAAAAAATAAACTTCTTAGAAATAAATCTAACCAGGGATATAAAAGACCTATACAAAGAAAACTACAAAACCCTACTGCGAGAAACCAAAGGAGATCTACATAAATGGAAAACATACCATGCTCATGGATAGGTAGACTCAACATTGTGAAAATGACAATCCTGTCAAAAGTGATTTACAAATAGAATGCAATACCAATCGAAATACCAACAACATTCTTTAAAGAGATGGAAATACATATCATTAACTTTATAAGGAATGGGAAGAAGCCCTGGATAAGTAAAGCACTAATGAAGAAAAAGAATAAAGTAGGAGGACTCACACTACCTAACCTGAGAACGTACTATACAGCTACAGTAGTCAAAACAGCCTGGTGCTGGTACAACGACAGATATGTTGACCAATGGGACAGAATTGAGAACCCAGATGTAAATCCATTCATCTATGGTCACCTGATCTTCGACAAGAGCCCAAGGTCCATCAAATGGGGAAAAGACAGTCTTTTTAATAAAAAGTGCTGGCAAAACTGTATGTCTACCTGCAAAAAAATGAAACAGGGCCCATACCTCACACCATATACAAAAAATAACTGAAAATGGATCAAAGACCTAAATATAAAGCCAAAAACCATGAAATTCATAGAAGAAAAAATAGGATCAATGCTAGAGGCCCTAATACATGGCATTGACAGGATACAAACCACAACCAACACAAAAGCTCCAGAAGATAAGCTAAATAATTGGGATCTTCTAAAAATTAAACAGTTATGCTCATCAAAAAACTTCACCACAAGAGTAAAAAGAGAACCTACGGACTCGGAAAAAAATTTTGGCTATTACAAATCAGACAAAGGTCTAATCTCTAAAATCTACAAGAAAATCCAACACCTCTACAACAAAAAGACAGATAAGCCAATAAGAAAAAATGGGCAAAGGAGATGAACAGACACTTCACTGAAGAAGATATTCAAGTGGCCAACAGACACATGAGGAAATGCTCCTAATCTCTAGCCATTTAACGCACATCGAAACCAAAATGAGATGCCATCTTACCCCAGCATTACTGGCATGAATCAATAAAATAGGAAATAACAAATGTTGGAGAGGCTCAGGGAGATCAGAGCTCTTATGCAATGCCGGTGGGAATGCAAAATGATACAACAATTTTGGAAAACGATATGGTGCTTCCTTAGAAAGCTAGAAATACCATATGATCCAGCAACCCCACTCCTAGGAATATATCCTAGAGAAATAAGAGACCTCACACAAATAGACACATGCACACCCATGTTCATTGCAACATTGTCCACAATAGCAAAAAGATGGAAACAACCTAGATGCTCAACAACAGAGGAATGAATAAACAAACTGGTACATACACACAATGGAGTACAATGATAAAGACTAATGACGAATCTTTGAACATCTCATAACATGGATGAAGCTGGAGGGCATTATGCTGAGTAAATTAAATCAATCATAAAAGGACAATATTCTTTGAGACCACTACCGTAAAAACTTATGAAAAGGCTTATACACAAAAAGAAACAATCTTTGTTGGTCACAATGGAAGGGAGGGGTGTGGATGGAAAAATACTAAATAGACAATAGATAAGTGGAAACTTTGTTGAAGGGTAAGACAGTACACAACACTGGGGAAGCCAGCACAACATGTACAAGGCAAGGTCATGGTAGCTCCATAGACACATCCAAACTCCCTGAGGGACTGAATTGCTGGGCTGAGGGCTGTGGGGACCATGATCTTTGGGAACATCTAGTTCAATTGGAATAGCATAGTTTATATAAAAAAATATATACATACATATTTTATTTTTTATGTTCTACATTCTACTTTGATGAGTAGCATCTGGGGTCTTAAAACTCTGTGAGCGGCCATCTAGGATATTCCACTGGTTTCGTGACTTTGGGAGCAAGGAATAATGAAGAAAACTAAAGATACAAGGGAAAGGTTAGTCCAAAGGACTAATAGACCACATCTACTGTGGCCTTCACCAGACTGAATCCAGCACAACTAGATGGTGCCTGGCTATCACCACTGACTGGTCTGACAGGGATCACAATAGAGGGTCCTGGACAGACCTGGAGAAAAATGTAGAATAACATTCTAACTGGAAAAGAAAGACAGGCTTGCTGGCCTGACAGAGACTGGAGAAACCCTGAGAGTATGGCCCCTGGACACTCTTTCAGCTCAGTAATGATGTCACTCCTGAGGTTCATCCTTCAGCCAAAGATAGAACAGACTCATGGAACAAAACAAAACAAAAGAGGCACACCAGCCCTGGGACAGGGCCTGGAAGGCAGGAGGGAGCAGGGTTGAGAAGGGAGAGTGTCGCCACGTTGTGGGGCTGTCGACCAATGTCATGGAACAATGTGTCTACTGGTTGGTGAGAAGCTAGTTTGTTCTGCACACCTTTATCTAAAAGAAAAAAAAAAAAGTGGGCAAAGGATATGAGCAGACACTTCACCAAAGAAGACATTCAGGCGGCTAACAGATGCATGAGGAAATGCTCATGATCATTAGCTATTAGAGAAATGCAAATCAAAACTACAATGAGATACCATCTCACCCCAACAAGGCTAACATTAATCCAAAAAGCAAAATAATAAATGTTGGAGAGGTTGTGGAGAGACTGGAACACTTACACATTGCTGGTGGGAATATACAATGGTACAATCACTTTGGAAACTGGTTTGGCGCTTCCTTAAAAAGCTAGAAATAGAAGTACCATATGATCCAGCAATCCCACTCCTTGGAATATATCCTGAAGAAATAAAAGCCCTCTCACGAATAGATACATGCATACCCATGCTCATTGCAGCACTGTTCACAATAGCAAAAAGATGGAAACCACCTACATGCCCATCAAAGAATGAATGGATAAACGAATTATGGTATATTCACATGATGGAATACCACACAACGATAAAGAACAATGATGAATCTGTGAAACATCTCATAACATGGATGAATCTGGAAAGCATCATGCTGAGTGAAATTAGTTGCAAAAGGCCAAATATTGTATGAGGCCACTATTACAAGAACCCAAGAAAAGATTTAAACACAGAAGAAAACATTCTTTGATGGTTTCAAGGGAGGGAAGGGAGGGAGAGGGGTATTAACTAGATAGTAGACAAGACTTATTTTAGGTAAAGGGAAGGACAACACACAATACAGAGGAAGTCAGCAAAACTGGGCTTAATCAAAAGCTAAGAAATTTCCTAAATACAACCAAATACTTCAAGGGATAGAATAGCTGGGGTGGTGGTCTGGGGACCATGGTTTCAGGGAATATCTAGGTCAATTGGCATAACAAAGTTTATTAAGAAAATATCCTGCATCCCACTTTAGTGAGTGGCATCTGGGGTCTTAAAAGCTAGCAAGCAGCCACATAAGATGCATCAATTTGTCCCAACCACCCCGAGCAAGGGAGAATGAAGAATACCAAAGACATAAGGAAAATATGAACCCGAGAGATAGAAAGGGCCAGATAAACCAGAGACTCAGCCTGAGACCAGGAGAACTAGATGGTGACAACTACCGCCAATGACCGTCCAGACAGGGAACACAACAGAGAGTCCCTGATGGAGTGCGAGAAAAGTGGGATGAAGAATTCAAATTCCAGTAAAAAGACCAGGTTTGTGGGTCTGACTGAGACTGAAGGGACATCAGAAGACATGGCCCCCCTACTCTCTGTTGGCTCAGAACTGAAACCATTCCCAAAGCCAACTCTTCAGACAAAGATTAGGCTGGACTATAAGACATAAAATGATACTGGTGAAGAGTGTCCTTCTTGGCTTAAGAGGCTAAATGGGTAACTCCCGCTCCAAGGTGAGAAGAGAAAGCAGAAGGGGATAGGAGCTGACGGAATGAGCATGGGAAATACAGGGTGTAGTGGATGAGTGTGCTGTCACACTGTAGGGAGAGCAACTAGGGTCACATAACAACGTGTGTATAAGTTTTTGTATGAGAAGCTGACTTGAATTGTATACTTTCACTTAAAGAACAGTACAAAATATCTGTTATTTGTTGTAAGTTTGGTTTGGCTTTTATGAATACTCTTAATTTCTGTTTATCTGAAAATGTCCTAATTTCACCATCATATTTGAGAGAGAGTTTTGCAGGATATCGATGGCACTAGTTTTTTTTTTTTTATTTTATTATTCTTGGTAGGCAGTTTTTTTTTCTTCCAAGGCTTTATATATGTCATCCCATTGCCTTCTTGCCTACATTGTTTCTGCCAAGTAATCAGTTTAGTCTTATTGTTTCCACTTTGTGACTTTTCATTTTGCTCAAGCTGCTCTCAAGATTCTTTCTTTGTCTTTGGTTTTGGCAAGTATGATTATGATATGTCTTGTCGACTTTCTTTTGGAGCCTATCTATATCGTTGACATTCTTGGATAGTCAGTTTTTCAACTTTCGTGATATTTGGAAAATACTGTGCCAGCAAATCTTCAACAATGTTCTCTGTGTTTTCCATCTTCTCCCCCCGTTCTAGAACTCCGATCACAAACATATTGTTGCTCTTGATTGTGTCTCACATAATTCTTAGCTTTTCTTCATTTTTATAATTCTTTTCTCTGATTTTTCCTCCAATGATGTGGTGTCCATGGATTTGTCTTCAATCTAGCTGATACTGTCTTTCACTGTTACAAATTTGCTCCAAAAACTTCTATGGAGTAGTCCATTTCTGAAATTTTGTTGTTTATCTTTCAAATTTCTAATTGCTGATTTTGTGTGATTTCTAATTATTTACTTTTGAAATTTTTACTTGCATTATTTTCCTGAGTTCTTCTATTGCTTTGTCTGCGATTTCCTTGATTTTGGCTATGTTTTCATTGGTTTGTCTGTCTTTTCCATGATTTTGTTTATTTTTGTCTTGGTTTTGTCTGTGTTTTCCTTGATCTCTTCCCCAATCTCTTGGAAAGCCTGAAATATTCGTCTTTTGAATTCCATATCAGATAGTTTCACTGCCTTTTCTTCTACTGGAAGGCTATCTGATTCTTTATTTTGGTCATTTGCTGGAGCCACTTTGTCCTATTTTTTAGTATGTTTTGATGACTTCTGCTGCCTTCAAGACATTAAGGTATTATTTTCTTTATTGATTGATTTTATGTTCCTTTATTTGTCTGCTTTATAGGGTCACTACAAGTTGGAATTGACTTATCAACAATGGGCTTAGTTTTTTATTGCTGTTGTTGTTTTTGTTTTGTTTTGACATGTCAGAGTGGACTATGTATGCTTTGTAGCTTGCTCATCTGTAGGCACGATATTTCTCACCACTTTGTCTGGGTGGACAAGAGAGCAGCAGGAAGGGCAAACCCATTTCATTGTTTACTTGTTTTGCAATATTGGTCCTGCAGTGTGGAGTGTTCACAGCCCCTTACCAGATGGGTGGTGGTGTTGGACAAGGAGTGGTATAGACTTGCTTCACACCATTCAACAGCTGGTGGTGTGGATCTGGTGCGACAGCGGGCCTGAGTGTTGGAAATGCTCTAGCTGTGGTAGTGTGGTGGGGGCCAGTGAGAAGGGGGGCAGATAGCCTATGGGGCTAGGTGGGAGGTAGAAATAAAAGTAAGAAAGGAAAAATCAGGGAAAATGGTGGCGCATTGGGGTTCACAAGTGGGGGTAGACCTAGGGGCCGTTGGGAAAGAAGGGGAGGTGATGTATGGAGCTAGGTGGGAGGGAGAAAGAAAAAGAATGGCTGTTTAGCGGGAGCTGGCAGGTAAGGATGGTGTGGGCCCAGGGCAACAGCTGGCCTGTGGGTCTATACCCATGGTGGCATGGTGGTGACCAGTAATAAGGGTGGTGGGAGATGGTGTATGGGACTAGGTTGGAGGGAGAAAGAAAAGGAAGAAAGAAAAAAAAAATATGAGGGCACCATGGGGACCAGCAAGTATGAGCTGGGTGGACCTGGGGCCAGTGGGAAGGGAGTTCAGGTGATATAAGGGGCTAGGTAAGAGGGATCAGCAAACAAAAAAAAGAAAAAAATCATGCCATGTTGGGGGCTGGTAGATGGAGGCAGGGTGGACCCAGGGCAGCAGCAGCAGGTCAGTGCCTTGATGGGTCTCTAGCCGCATAAGTACAGTGGGACCCATTGGGAAAGGGAAATGGCATCATGGTGGGGTCAGCCAGTGGGCAGGTGGGAACAGAGGGGAGGTGATATATGGGGCTAGATGAGGGAGAAATAAAACACAGAAGAGAAAGAAAAGAAAAAAATTGTGGCAAGGAGAAACTGTCAGATGGGGGTGGGATGAATCCATGGTAGCAGTGGGATGGTGGCTCTCTAGCCATGGCAGCACAGTGGGGGTTTGGCAGGAAGTGTGCAGAGGTGGGATATGAGGCTAGCTGGTAGGGAGAAAGAAAAGGGCAAAAAGGAAAAACAAACAATAAAAAATGGCATGGTAGAAACCGGTAGGTGGGGGTGGGGCAGATCTGGCGGCCTGTGGGAAGGGAGGGGAGGTGATGTACAGGCTTAGGTGAGAGAGAGAAAGAAAAGACAAAAGAGAAAGAAAAAAAGGGGGAAAAAATGGCAACATGGTGGGAGCCAGTGGGTGGGGGTAGGGGTGGACCAGGGCCGGTGGCACGCCAGTGGCTCTCTGGTCATGGGGGCCTTTAGGAAGGGCTAGGACAGATGGAGAAAGAAAAGGAAGAAGGGGGGGAAGCCACATGGCAGGACAGTGCAGGGTGTGCAGGGGTTCTGGTATTGTGGACCCTGGTGGTGGGGTCTGCTGGGCTGGACAGGCTCTGGTTTGTACTCAAAAGAAGGGTGAGGGGTGGGAAACCATGTTTCTCTGCTTAGCGGGTGTTCTGTCTCCTATTGGGAGCTCTGTGAAGTTACTCCCCTGTACTCCTTGTCCAGGGTTGTTCCTGGCTATTTTCCAAGATGGTGATGCTGTACTGTGTTAGTTGGCTGGGACCTTTGCTCCATATCACACCTCATTCTCTGTTTTCTGTCAGTTTCTTCTTCCATTTGTTGTTTGATTTCTTTATCCCTTCATTTGATGATTAGGGTTCCAGGATTATATCTGTTTTACCTAATTTTTCAAGTCTTTGCTGCAGAGGGATGGCACGGTGCATCTGTCTAGGGCGCTGTGTTGGCTCCATCTCTCCAACATCATTATTTTAAGAGACCTAAGCAGAACTGGAGCCCTGGTGGCACGTTGGTTAAGCATTTGGCTGCTAACCAAAAGGTAGGCAGTATGAATCCACCAGCCACTCCTTAGGAACACTATGGGCAGTTCCACTCTGTCCTATGGGGTCTGTATGAGTCAGAATGGATGTGACGGCAATGGGTTTAAGCAGAACTATGAAGTTTCAAAGCAGTGGAGCTGTGAGCAGTGGTATACACACAGCTAAAGCATGAAGTGCTACCTGAGGCTGGCCAATGGCAGGGTGGCCCACTGCTATCATAGAACGTTCTGAATCTTCTTCAACAGAAGCCAGATACTTTTTTTTCAAATGTGGATTCTCCACAATTTTAAATTTTGGCTCAATTTCTAAGAAAACACTGGGCAAGCCAAACAAAGTACGACTGTAAGCCAGCCTCACCCAGTGGACTCTCAGTTTGCAAACTACTATGCATGAAATTCCAAAGCCCATAGCCATGGAGCTCTGATTAACCCAGTTGATTCATAATGTGTGAGCTCCTTATAGTCTATGTGATAATTCTTTCAATACTGAAGACCAATCACAGCATGAATTTAACTGAATGTGGTATTAGCTATACATCTAGCACATACTAGACTATTGTCATCTAACGCCTAGTAAGTGGCAGGTGCTTTACATACATTATTTTATCTAACCCTTACAACCACCTGGGAGAAAAGAAGTATCTCCACGTTACATGGAGGTTGAGGCTTAGAGATGCTAAATCAATGTTGCATGGCCACATGTTGAGCTTGGGTTAGACATGTCGAGATAAGATCATCAGCCTTAGAGGGAGTGGACAGTACCCGGAGCCTCTTACTCAATTGTCTCATTTTCGTAGTGCTGCTGTAACCCAAATACCCCAAGTGGGTGGCTTTAAAAAACAGAAACTTATTTTCTCAGTACAAAGTCCAAATCAGGGTCTCAGCCATGTCAATTCCTTCTGTGAGCCTCTGTCCTAATTCTGGTGTCTGCTGGTGATCCTTGGTGTTCCTTTGCTTATAGACATAGATTCTCACATATTGTCTGTCTTCTCTATGTATATGTGTCTCTTCTGGTCTTTTTATAACTCAGAATGATAAGGCTAGGATCCACCCTACAGGTATGATCTCAACTGAATGATTGATTACATTGTATTAGATTACATTATGGAAGGCGATGATTACACTACATCGTAATAGACGTGAGGTCATCACATTACATTATGGACTCTGCTCTGCTTAAGGTTAACTGATTTAAACACAGGTAATTGCTCCATGACAGCAACTAGACTAGTGTTTAGCCAAGCTACTGGGAATGATAGCCTAGCCAAGTTGACACAAAATTAACAAAATTATGCTCAGCAGTCCCCTCAGGTGACCACAGTGTATCATACAAATATTACAATTTTCTATGTCCGCCCTCAGGTATTGAGATGGTTTGACGTTTCAACTTCCTATCCAGTAAAAAAAGTAAAAATCATTAAGAAATTTCTTGATAGAAAAGACTATGTACAGATATGGATATAAAATTATTGTGGGGTAGGCAAAGCAGTTTCTTTTGTAATAAATTCTGAGAAAAGTGGGCCTAGCCCATGAATATCCATAAGGATGTCTTAAATTGCCAGTAACAGAAACCCTGACTCAAACTGGCTTAAACAATAAGCAAACTTATTTTCTTATAACAAGAAGTCAGGAGGCAGGGAAGGCTTCAGAGCAGTTGCTTCAGGGTGTTACAGTTTCACCAAGGACTCATGTTCCTTCCATCTCTACTTTGCCATCCTCAACGTTGACTTCATTCTCAGTCTGGAAGCAAAATGGTGGGGACAGTTCCATGTATCACTTCCAGGTGAAGAAAAGAGACATTCTCTTCCTGTGAATTTGTTTTAGGCCAAAGGAGACATTTCCCAGGAGCTCCTAGTTGTTTTCTCAGTTCCTACTGGACACAATTGGGTCACATGCTCATTCTGGAACCAATCATGAGGAGGAAGACAAGGATTGCTGTCAGTCCAGACAGGCCCACCCTGATTGGGGTGAGGTTGGTTGACTTCCCCTGAGGTGCTCAGCTGCATACAGAGAGGGGTTGATAACTGAACAAGGTTGGGTTGGGAAGATATGCTGGAAAGGGTTCAAGAGAAATGGATCCTGGGTAGGCAACCTATTGTATCCAGCACACCAGGCAACCATTGCTCCTGTTGTTGTTGTTGTTAGGTGCCATTGAGTCAGCTCCGGCTCACAGCGACCCTATGCACAACAGAGCAAAACGGTGCCCAGTCCTGTGCCACCCTCACAATCACTGGCGTGCTTGAGCCCATTGTTGCAGGCACTGTGTCAATCCATTTCATAGAGAGTTTTCCTCTCTTTGGCTGACTCTCTTCTTTATCAAGTGTGATGTCCTTCTCCAGGGACTGATCTCTCCTGATAACACACCCAAAGTATGTGAAATGTAGTCTTGCCATCCTTGCTTTTAAGGAGCATTCTGGTTGTACTTCTTCCAAGACAGGTTTGCTCATTCTTTTAGCAGTTCAATATTCTTCACCAACACCATAATTCAAAGGCATCAATTCTTCTTTGGTCTTCCTTATTCATTGTTCAGGTTTCTGGTGCATATGAGGTGGTTGAAAACACCATAGCTTGGGTCAGGCATACCTTAGTCCTCAAGGTGACATCTTTGCTTTTCAACACTTTAAAGAGTTCTTTTGCAGCAGATTTGCCCAATGCAATGAGTTGTTTGATTTCCTACTGCTGCTTCCATGGCTGTTGATTGTGGATCCAAGTAAAATGAAGCCCTTGGCAACTTCAATCTTTTCTCCATTTATCATGATGTTGCTCATCGGTCCAGTTGTGAGGATTTTTGTTTTCTTTATGTTGTTCATTATATTGAAGGCTGTGGTCTTTGATCTTCATCAGTGTTTCAAGTCCTCTTCACTTTCAGCAAGTCTTGTGTCATCAGTGTATCCCAGGTTATTAATGAGTCTTCCTTCAATCTTGTTGCCCTATTCTTCCTCATGTAGTCCAGCTTCTGGGGTTATTTGCTCAGCATACAGATTGAATAGGTATGGTGAAAGAATACAACCCTGATGCACACCTTTCCTGACTTTGAACCATGCAATGTCCCCTTGTTCTGTTTGAATGACTACCTCTTGATCTATGTACAAGTTTCTCATGAGCACAATTAAGTGTTCTGGGATTCTCATTCTCTGCAATTTTATCAATAATTTGTTATGATCCACACAGCTGAATGTCTTTGCATAGTCAATAAAACAGGTAAACATCTTTCTGATATTCTCTGTTTTAGCCGTGATCCATCTGACATCAGCAATGATATCCCTGGGTCCAGGTCCTCTTCTGAATCCAGCTGGAATTTATGGCAGTTCCCTGTCGATATACTGCTACAGCTGCTTTTGAATGATCTTCAGTAAAATTTTACTTGCATGTGATATTAAAGATATTGTTCCATAATTTCCGCATTTGGTTGGATCACCTTTCTTGGGAATAGTTGTAAATATGGATCTCTTCCAGTCAATTGGCCAGGTAGCTGTCTTCCAAATTTCTTGACAGATGAATGAGCACTTCCAGTGTTGCATCCATTTGTTGAAACATCTCAATTGATATTCTGTCAATTTCTGGAGGCTTGTTTTTCTCCAATGCTTCAGTGCAGCTTGGACTTCTTCCTTCAGTACCTTTGGTTCCAGATCATATGCTACCTCTTGAAGTGGTTGAACTTCGACCAATTATTTCTGCTACAGTGACTCTGTGTATTCCATCTTCTTTTGATGCTTCCTGCATTGTTTAATATTTTCCCGGTAGAATCCCTCAATATTGCAACTCGAGGCTTGAATTTTTTCTTCAGTTCTTTCAGCTTAAGAAATGCCAGAGAGTGTTCTACGCTTTTTGTTTTCTATCTCCAGCTCTTTGCACATGTCATCATAATGCTTTACTTTGTCTTCTTGACCTGCCCTTTGAAAGCTTCTGTTCAGCTCTTTTACTTCATCATTTCTTCCTTTTGTTTTAGATACTCAATGTTCAAGAGCAAGTTTCAGAATCTCTTCAGACATCCATTTTAGTCTTTTCTTTTTTTCCTGTCTTTTTAATGACCTTTTCCTTTCTCCATATGTGATGTCCTTAATGTCATTCCACAACTTGTCTGATCTTCAGTCATTAGTGTTCAACGTGTCAAATCTACTCTTGAGATGGTCTCTAAATTGAGGTGGGATATACTCAAGGTCATACTTTGGCTTTCATGAACGTGTTCTAATTTTCTTCAGTTTCAACTTGAACTTGCATATGAGCAATTGATGGTCCGTTTTGCAGTTGGCCCCTGGTCTTGCTCTCACTGTTGATACAGAGCTTCCCCATTGTCTATTTCCACAGATGTAGTTGATTTGATTCCTGTGTATTCCATCTGGTGAGGCTGACATATATAGTCACCGTTTATGTTGGTGAAGAAGTCGCTGGTCTTGCAAAATTCTATCACGTGATCTCTGGCATCGTTGCTATCACCAAGGCCATGTTTTCTAACTACCAATCTGTCTTCTTTGTTTCCACTTTTGCATTCCAATCACCAGTAATTATCAATACATCCTGGTTGCATGTTCAATCAATTTCAGACTGCAGAAGTTGGTAAAAATCTTCAATTTCTTCATCTTTGGCGTTAGTGGTTGGTGTGTAAATTTGAATAATAATCGTATTACCTGGTCTTCCTTGTAGGCGTATGGCTATTATCTTATTACTGACAGCGTTTTACTTCAGGATAGATCTTGAAATGTCCGTTTTGATGATGAATGTGGTGCCATTCCTCTTTCAAGTTGTCATTCCCAGCATAGTAGATCATATGATTGTTCCATTCAAAATGGCCAATACCAGTCCATTTCAGCTCATTAATGCCTAGGATGTCAATGTTTATGCGTTCCATTTCATTTTTGATGATTTCTAATTTTCCCAGATTCATACTTTGTATATTTCACATTCTGATTATTAATGGATGTTTGCAGCTGTTTCTTCTCATTATGAGTCCTGCCGCATCAGCAAATGAAGTTCCTGAAAGCTTGGCTCCATCCACATCATTAAGGTTGACTCTACTTTGAGGTGGCAGCTCTTTCCCAGTCATCTTTTGAATGCCTTCCAACCTGGGGGGCTCATCTTCCAGCACTATGTCAGATAATGTTCTGCTGCTATTCATAAGGTTTTCACTGGTTAATTGTTTTCAAAAGGAGACTGCCGGGTCCTTCTTCCTAGTCTGTCTTGGTCTGGAAGCTCAGCTGAAACCTGTTCACCATGGGGGACTCTGCTGGTATTTCAATGCTGGTGCCATAGCTTCCAGCATCACAGCAACTTGCCAGCCCCCACAGCATGACAAATTGACAGACACATAAGGGATTGTCCCTCCCAGTATACTATAAAAACGAACAAACAAACAAAAAAAATCCAGTTCCCGTCAAGTAGACTCTGAGTCGTGATAACCCATGTGTGTCACAGTAGAATTGTGTCCCACATGCTTTTCAGTGGCTGATTTTTTCAAAGTAGATCATCAGGGCCTTTCTTCTGAGGTGTCTCTGGAAGGATTCAAACCTCCCACCCTTTGGTTAGCAGCTGAGCATGTAAATATTTGCACCACCTAGGGAGTCCATAGTGTAGTATACTTTGTATTGGTTCTGCAATGACAATTATTGATGTTATTTTAAAATTGTGCATGGCTCTCTGTCTTAAATGCAGATGCCGAAGGAATTTTCAGAGTAATGAACACTGGGAATTAGCAAAAGAAATAGAATGTGTACGAAAAGAGGATAAAGTGAGTCTTTTGTATTTTTCAGTAACTTGAAGTGAAAACTATTTCTAAAAAATAAAACATAAAATGCACACTGAATAAACAAATTAAGCAAATGATGCACCTTTAGTTAAATACCTATATCCTCACTTCTCCCCAGCTGCTTGATGCCCTACCTGCCTCCCTCCTAAGCCCACCAGCGCCCAATCTCTCTCCCACTCTGCTCAGAAATACACAGAAACACCTGGGTGGATGAGAGTGTTGAGGAAGAAATGTAGACTGGTCTTTTTTCTCACATATAAAGTTGGGTTTGTGCCACTGTCATGCAACTCTGATGGGCCTGTGACTTCGAAAGCAGATGTGGGTTATTCCCCAAGCCTCTGACAGAGAGTGCGATCAGGTGTGGTTGGAGACATGGCTACAAATCAGCGTGTTGCGAGCTACCTGGCTGGGGCAGGAGGAATAGAAGTGGTATTAAGTGAAGAAATGCTACAGCAATAGATTTGTTCAAAGAGGAACAAGGGCCTGGAGACGGGGGCTGGAAAAGAGCTGGTGGGAGGGGAGGGAGTAGGACCAGGGAGGGAGGGAAACTGGTGGCTATGGAAAATGATGAAGGAGAAGAGTGTGTAGGATTGGAGGAAACCATGATGGTGTAGTGGTTAAGTGCTATGGCGGCTAACCAAGAGGTTGGCAGTTCGAATCCACCAGGGGCTCCTTGGTAACTCTACGGGGGAGTGGTACTCTGCCCTATACGGTCCCTATGAGTCATAATCGACTCAATGGCAACGGGTTTGTTTGTTTGTTTTGGTAGGATTGAAATCCCTGGTTGGTGAAAACAGTTAACATGCTCGGCTACTAACTGAAAGTTTGGAGATTCAAGTCTACCCAGAGGCTTGCCTTAGAAAAAAGTCCTGGCGATTTAGTTCCAAACATCAACCGTTGTGCTTCAAAGGACATTATCAAGAAAGTGAAAAGACACCTCACTGAATGATGAGATATTTGTAAATAATATATCTTATAAGAGACTTAACATCTAGAATATATAAAGAATTCTTAGAACTCGATAACAAAAAGACCAAACCAAAAAACCAAACCCTTGCCACTGAGTCAATTCCAACTCATAGAGATCCTACAGAAGACAAATGACCCAATTCAAAAATGAGGAAATCATCTGAATAAAAACTTCTCCAAAGAAGATATACAAATAGCCAATAACCACATAAAAAGATGCTCAACATCATTAGTCATCAAAGAAATGCAAATCAAAACCACAGTGAGTAGAACCTATTATACCACCACAGTAGTCAAAATAGCCTGTTACTGGTAACACAACAGAATCATAGACCAAAGGAATAGAATTCAGAAGCCAGATGTAAATCCATCCACATATGAGCAGCTGATATTTGAGAAAGGCCCAAAGTCAGTTAAATGGGGAAAAGAGAGTCTCTTTAACAAATGGTGCTGGCATAACTAGATATCCATCTGCAAAAAAATGAAACAAGACCCATACCTCACTACACGCACAAAAACTAACTCAAAAAGGTCAAAGACCTAAATACAATATCTAAAACAATAAAGATCATGGAAGAAAGAATGGGGACAATGCTAGGAGCCCTAATTCATGGCATAAACAGTATACAAAACATTACTAACAATGCAGAAGAGAAACTAGATAACCGGGAGCTCCTAAAAGTCAAACACCTATGCTCATCCAAAGACTTCACCAAAAAAGTAAAAAGATTACCTACAGACTGGGAAAAAGTTTTTAGCTATGACATTTCTGATTGGCGTCTAATCTCTAAAATCTACATGATACTGCAAAAACTCAACAACAAAAAGACAAAAAACCCAATTAAAAAATGGGCAAATATGAACAGACACTTCACTAAAGAAGACATTCAGGTAGCTAACAGATACATGAGGAAATGCTCACAATCATTAGCCATTAGAGAAATGCTAATCAAAACTAAAATGAGATCCCATCTCACTCCAACAAGGCTGGCATTAATCTAAAAAACACAAAATACTAAATATTGGAGAGTTTGTGGAGAAACTGGAATACTTATACACCACTGGTGAGAATGTAAAATGGTACAACCACTTTGGAAATCAATTTGGCACTTCCTTAAAAAACTAGAAATAGAATTACCATACGATTCAGGAATCCCACTCCTTGGAATATATCCTAGAGAATTAAGAGCCTTTACATGAACAGATATATGCACACCCATGTTCATTGCAGAACTGTTCACAACAGCAAAAAGATAGAAGCAACTAAGGTGCCCATCAATGGATGAATGGATAAATTATGGTCTATTCACACAGTGGAATACTATCCATTGATAAAGAACAATGATGAATCTGTGAAACATTTCATAACATGGAGGAAACCTGAAAGACATTATGCTGAGTGAAATTAGTTGCAGAAGGACAAATGTTGTATAAGTCCACTATTATAATAACTGGAGAAATAGTTTAAACAGAGAAGAAAATATTCTTTGATGGTTATGAGAAGGGGGAGGGAGGGAGTGCAGTTTTCACTGGTTAGATAGTGGATAGGAATCATTTTGGGTGAAGGGAAGGACAACACACAATACAGGCGAGGTCAGCACAACTGGACTAAACTAAAAGCAGCTTCCTGAATAAACTGAATGCTTCAAAGGCCAGTGTAGCAGGGGCAGGGGTTTAGAGACCATGGTTTCGGGGTACATCTAGGTCAATTGGCATAATAAAATCTATCAAGAAAACATCCTGCATTTCACTTTGGAGAGTGGTGCCTGGGGTCTTAAACGCTAGCAAGTGGCCATCTGAGATGCATCAATGGGTCTCAACCCACCTGGAGCAAAGGAGAATGAAGAACACCAAAGACTCAAGATAATTATGAGCCCAAGAAACAGAAAGGACCACATACACCAGAGACCGCATCAGCCCGAGACCAGAAGAGCTAGGTGGTGCCCAGCTACAACAGATGACTGCCCTGACAGGGAGCGCAACGGAGAGCCCCTGAGGGAGCAGGAGAGCAGTGGGGTGCGGACCCCAAATTCTCGTAAAGAGGCCAGACTTAATGGTCTGACTGAGACTAGAAGGATCCCAGAGGTTATGGTCCCCAGACCTTCTGTTAGCCCAAGACAGGAGCCATTCCCAAAGCCTGCTCTTCAGGCAGGGATTGGACTGGACTATGGGATAGAAAATGATACTGGTGAAGAATGAACTTCTTGGATCAAGTAGATGCATGAGACTATGTTGGCATGTCCTGTCTGGAGGGGAGATGAGAGAGCCGAGGGGGTCAGAAGCTGACTGAATGGACACGAAAACACAGTTGAGGGAAAGAGTGTGCTGTCTCATTAGGGGGAGAGTAATTAGGAGTATATACTAAGGTATGTATAAATTTTTGTATGAAAGACTGACTGGATTTGTAAACTTTCACTGAAAGCACAATAAAAATTACAAAAAAAAAAAAAAAGACCACAGTGAGATACCACTGCACACCCACTAGGATGACTATCATAAAGATAATTACAAGTGTTGGTGAAAATGTGGAGAAATAGGAACCCTCATACACTGCTGGTGGGAAAGTAAAATGATGCAACCACTCTGGAATACGGTCTTGCATTCCTCAAAGGGAGGGTTGCCATGTTGTTGTTGTTATTGTTAGTTGCCATAGGGTTAATTCCGACTCATGGCGACCACATGTATTACAGGGTAGAACTGCTTCATAGGGTTTTCTTGGCTGTAATCTTTATGGAAGCAGATTGCCAGGCCTTTTCTTCTTCAGTACTGCTGGGTGGGTTTGAACCACCAACCTTTAGGTTAGCAGTCTAGCGCAAACCATTTGCACCATCTAGGGACTTCAGGGGTTACCTGTTGTTGTTGTTAGTTGCCATTGAGTCAGTTCTGACTTACAGCAACCCTATATACAATAAAACAAAACACAGCCGGGGTCTGTGCCATCCTCACAATCGCTGCTGTGTTTGAGCCCATGGTCGCAACCACTGTGTTAATCCGTCCAGTTGAGGGTCTTTCTCTTTTTTGCTGACCCTCTACTTTACCAAGCATGACGTCCTTCTCCAGGGATGGGTCTCTCCTGATAATAATGTCCAAAGTATCTGAGATGAAGTCTCTCCACCCTTGTTTCTAAGGAGCATTCTGGCTGTACTTTCAAGACAGATTTGTTCTTTCTTCTGGCAGTCCAAGGTATATGCAACGTTCTTTGCTAATGCCATAATTCAAAGGTGTCAATTCTTTGGTCTTCGTTATTCGTTGTCCAGCTTTCGTATGCATATGAGACAATTGTAAATACCCTGGCTTGGGTCAGGTGCACCTTAGTCCTCCAAGTGACATCTTTGCTTTTTAACCTTAAAGAGGTCTTTTCCAACAGATTTGCTTAATGCAATACGTTGCTTGATTTCTTGACTGCTGTTTCCATAGGCATTAATTGTGGACCCAAGAAGAATAAAATGCTTGTCAATTTCAATATTTTCTCCCTTTATCGTTATGTTGCTTATTGGTCCACTTGTAAGGATTTTTGTTTTCTTCATGTTGAGGTGTAATCCATACTGATTCTACTCATGGGCATATACTCAACACATGTCCATACAAACTTGGGTAAAAATGTTCATAACAGCATTATTTATAATAGTCAAAAAGTGATAAATCCCAAATGCCCACCAACTGATGAATGAATAAATAAAATGTGATATAACTCTACAATGGAATATTGTTTAGCCATAAAAAGGAATGAAACACTGATTCATGCCACAACATGGATAAACTTAAAAAACAAACAAACACTTTATGCTAAGTGAAAGTGGCCAGTCACAAAGATCACATATTGGATGATTCCATTTATATAAAATGTCCAGAATAGACGAATCTATGGAAACAGAGAGCAGATTAGTGATTTCCCAGAGCTGGGCGAAATGGGAGGGTTGGGGGGTGGGGCTAAAGGGTATGGGGTTGCTTTTCGTGGTGCTGAAAAGGTTCTAAAATTGATTGTGGTGTTGCTTGCACGATTCTGTGAATATACTAAAAAAGCCATTGAAGTGTGCACATTTTATAGGATATAAAATATACTAGAGTATAGCTTTATAGTATACTATGTATTTTTTTATAGTTTTATAGTATAAAAGTGAATTTTGTGGTATATAAATTATATCTCAGTGAAGTTGTTAGAAAAAAGTCTTTGATTTAGAATCCAATAATTGCACAATGAAGGAAAGAGAATTGATGGTGGCTGTTTCCTAAAAGTCCCCGTTTGCACCAGGATTGTTTCTTATAAGCATCTTAAACCCTAAATATTCTAAATATTAGGTTGTTGCTAATTCACTCCCTCATGTATAACTCCTAAATCAAACTGAAAATTGTCGCCTCCCCCTTGTCAGTTCCTGCTGGGCCCCAGGAGAAACAGAAATGAGACAAGTGGCTTCTTTTGCATTATGCCGACTCCCAGTTGCTGGAGAAGAGAGAAGCTGTGGTTTGTCTGAGGGAGGCGTGCAAGCACGATCGGAGGCAGAGACAAAGCAGCCTCTCCGACAGCAGCCTGACTCTCCAGCAGGGCCCATCCCGGCTCATGTCCATAATTTGTGTGTGTGTGTGTGTGCCTTGGAGTTGATTCCAACTCAGAGGGAACCTACAGGACAGAGTAAAACTGCCCGGCCAGGTTTCCAAGGCCGTCAAATTTACCGGGCCGGATTGCCAGGTCTTGCTTCCCACATGCCCGTGTCGGTAGGGCTCCTTACATGTCCGTAGGTTTGGGTTGTTTTCTTTCTAAAGAGATGCACATCCGCTTTTTAAAACGGAGCTTTGTAAATGGTGAACTTGAGCAACTACACAGAGAAAAGACCCAATAACATTTAAGTTAGCTTATTTCCATTTAGAGTCTCTTGTAATCTTTGGAGCCCTGGTGGCACAGTGGCTAAGCACTCCGTTGCTAACCAAAAGGGCAGTGGTCTGAATCCACCAGCCGCTCCGTGGGAGAAAGATGTGGCAATCTGCTTCTGTAAAGATTACAGCCTTGGAAACCTCCTGGGACAGTTCTACCCTGTCCTATAGGGTCCCTATGAGTCGTGATCGACTGGATGGCAATAGGTTTTGTTCTGTTTTTCTGTGATCCTTCGTAGAGTACTTATATACTTAAAAAAAAGCAGTTACATTCAGCATGCACGTGCTGCTGTCATAGCCCATCATTTTTATTATTCAAATCTTGATGCATCAGCATCGTAAGTGTACTTCTTTTTAATGGTCTTAAACTATTTCATGTCACCACATATTTGGCTTAGCCATTTCCCCTATTGTTGTATGTCTGGGTTCTTTGCAGTTTTATACTGTGTTAAATTGCAGCTGCTATTTACGTATATATTTGTACTTAATAGGGTTTTTCTCTGAAACTACCTTCTTGCAGTATATTCTTAAAAGTGGAATTACTGGGTCAAACAGTTTCGTAGCTCTTGTTACATGTTGCCGTATTTTTCTCAAGAAAGACAAGAACCAATAAAGAGAACCACCAGCAGTGTATGAATGCACTTTCTCCTTAAAGCCCTGCCAGCATTGTGCTTTGTTCTTTAAAAAAAAAAAAAAAAATTGTACCAGCTTAATAGATGGGAGATCGTTTAAGTGACTTGTCTGTCATTGCTGGAGGTTTGAAATCCATTAGCTTGGAGTGGGGCCACATGTCCACAGGTCTGTGTAGGGGAGAATGTAGCAAGCCACCCCATGGAAGACTAAAAGGGTCAACTAAGGCAACCTAGGCAATAGCCAGTTTCCTGTAACATAAACGCGACCTCTACAGAGGCTTGTACCCCAAGTGGGAAACACAGAGTTGGTGCTCAGTGAATGCAGACTCCATGTATTTTGTCCCTGAGCATAGACTCCAAGAATTTTTTTTTTTTTTTTTGAGCTTTCCTTTCTAGGGTTTATTGAGGTCATTTTTTAATATTTCTCAGAAAATTTTATAGTTTTCTTCATATTAGGTCATAATACTTACTAGGTTTTTGTCTAGTTTTATTTTTTTATCTTTATTATGCTTTAAGTGAAAGTTTACAAATCAAGGCAGTCTCTTATACAAAAATTTATATACACCTTGCTATGTACTCCTAGTTGCTCTCCCCCTAACGAATCAACACACTCCTTCTCTCCACCATGTATTCTCCGTGTCCATTCAGCCAGCTTCTGTCCCCCTCTGCCTTCTCATCTCCCCTCCAGGCAGGAGATGTGCACATAGTCTCATGCATCTACTTGAGCCAAGAAGCTCACTCCTCACCAGTATCATTTTCTATCTTATAGTCCAGTCCAATCCCTGTCTGAAGAGTTGGCTTTGAGAATGGTCCCTGTCTTGGGCTAATAGAAGGTCTGGGGACCATGACCTCCAGGGTCCTTCTAGTCTCAGACCGTTAAGTCTGTTTTTTTTTTTTTTTAACCAGAATTTGAAGTCTGCATCCCACTGCTCTCCTTCTTCATTAGGGATTCTCTGTTATGTTTTCTGTCAGGACAGTCATCAGTTGGAGCTAGGCACCATCTAGCTCTTCTGGTCTCAGGCTGATGTAGTCTCTGATTTATGTGGCCCTTTTTGTCTCTTGGGCTCATAATTACCTTGTGTCTTTGGTGTTCTTTATTCTGCTTTGCTTCAGTGTGCTGACGCCAATTGATGCATCTTAGATGGCCACTTGCTAGTGTTTAAGACCCCAGATGCCACTCACCAAAGTTGGATGCAGAACGTTTCCTTAATAGATTTTATTATGGCAATTGACCTAGATGTCCCCTGAAACCATGGTCCCCAGACCCCCACCCCTGCTACTGTGGCCTTTGAAGCATTCAGTTTATTCAGGAAACTTCTTTGCTTTTGGGTTAGTCCAGTTGTGCTGACCTCTCCCGTATTGTGTGTTGTCTTTCCCTTCACCTAAAATTGTTCTTGTCTACTGTCTAATTAGTGAATACCCCTCTACCTCCCCACCCTCATAACCATCAAAGAATATCTTCTTCTGTGTTTAAACTGTTTCTTGAGTTCTTATAATAGTGGTCTCATACAATATTTGTCCTTTTTGCAACTGACTAATTTCACTCAGCGTAATGCCTTCCAGATTCGTCCATGTTTTGAAATGTTTCACAGATTCGTTGTTGTTCTTCATTGATGCATAGTATTCCATTGTGTGAATGAATATACCATAATTTATTTATCCGTTCATCCATTGATGGGCACCTTGGTTGCTTCCATCTTTTTGCTATTGTAAACAGTGCTGCAATGAACATGGGTATGCATGTATCTGTTCATGTAAAGGCTCTTATTTCTCTAGGATATATTCCAAGGAGTGGGATTGCTGCATCGTATGGTAGTTCTATTTGTAGCTTTTTAAGGAGGTGCCAAATTGATTTCCAAAGTGGTTGTACCATTTTATATTCCCACCAGTGGTGTATAAGTATTCCAGTTTCTCTACAAACTCTCCAATATTTAGTATTTTGTGCTTTTTGGATTAATGCCAGCCTTGTTGGAGTGAGATGGGATCTCATTGTAGTTTTGATTTGCATTTCTTTAATGGCTAATGATTGTGAGCATTTCCTCATGTATCTGTTAGCTACCTGAATGTCTTCTTTAGTGAAGTGCCTGTTCATATCCTTTGCCCATTTTTAACTGGGTTTTTTTTGTCTTTTTGTTGTTGAGTTTTTGCAGTGTCATGTAGATTTTAGAGATTAGACACTAATCAGAAAAAACTTTTTCCCAGTCTGTAGGTAATCTTTTTACTTTTTTGGTGAAGTCTTTGGATGAGCATAGGTGTTTGACTTTTAGGAGCTCCCAGTTATCTAGTTTCTCTTCTGCATTGTTAGTAATGTTTTGAACACTGTTTATGCCATGAATTAGGGCTCCTAGCATTGTCCCTATTTTTTCTTCCATAATCTTTATCATTTTAGATTTTATATTTAGGTCTTTGATCCATTTTTAGCTCTTTTTTGTGCCTGGAGTGAGGTATGGGTCTTGGTTTCATTTTTTTGCAGATGGATATCCAGTTACAGCAGCACCATTTGTTAAAGAGGCTGTCTTTTCCCCATTTAACTGACTTTGGGCCTTTCTCAAATATCAGCTGCTCATATGTGGATGGATTTGTGTCTGGGTTCTCAATTCTCTTCCATTGGTCTATGTATCTATTGTTGTACCAGTACCAGGCTGCTTTGACTACTGTGGCGGTATAATATGTTCTAAAATCAGGTAGTATGAGGCCTCCCACTTTGTTCTTCTTTTTCAGTAATGCTTTACTTATCTGGGCCTCTTTCCCTTCCATATGAAGCTGGCAATTTGTTTTTCCATCGCATTAAAAAATTTCATTGGAATTTGAATCGGAATTGCATTGTATCTATAGATCGCTTTTGGTAGAATAGACATTTTTACAATGTTAAGTCTTCCTATCCATGAGCAAGGTATGTTTTTCTACTTATGCAGGTCTCTTTTGGTTTCTTGCAGTAGTGTCTTGCAGTTTTCTTCACAGAGGTCTTTTAAGTCTCTAGTTAGATTTATTCCTAAGTATTTTATCTTCTTGGGGACTACTATAAATGGTATTGCTTTGGTGATTTCCTCTTTGACATTCTTTTTGTCAGTGTAGAGGAATCCAACTGATTTTTTGTATGTTTATCTTGTATCCTGATACTCTGCTGACCCTTTCTATTAGTTTCAGTAGTTTTCTTGAGGATTCTTTAGGGCTTTCTGTTTATAAGATCATGTCATCTGCAAATAGAGATTCCAAGAGTTCTTTACAAACGTCTGGGCCTACAAACTCTCCCTTAGAGACCTTCCCTTCCCACCTTTCCAGAAAGTGGTTGTGGTTAATTTGAGAAGTTTGGGTTTTAGGACAGAGTGGATTAAAATGTTCTTTTGGTCTTGGAGGGTGTCTTAGTTACCTAGTTCTGCCATAGTAAAAAACTACCACAAGAGGTAGTTTTAAAGGACAGAAATTTATTTTCTCATAGTTCTGGTGCCTAAAAGTCCAAACCAGGGTCTCTGTCATGATTCCTTCTGTGGGCTTCTCTCTTAGTTTCTGGTGATGTCGCTAGTCCTTATATGGTGTTTGTCTTCCCTCTCAGGTGTGTCTCTCTGTCCAGTCTGCTATTTTTATAAGATATCACTCAGAAATGATTAGATTTAGGACCCATCCTTCTCCAGTATGACCTCATTAGCACAGCAAAATAAAACCCTTATTTCCAAACAGGGCTGTATTTACAAGTAGGACTTAAGAATTCCACATTTCTTCTTTGGGGGCACAATTCAACCCATAACAGAGGGGTACTCTAGGACACCATACAGGAACCAGGCACTTGGCTCTGTCACTGCTTCTCCTCCCCACTTGCGAAAAAGAGAACATTCCACCTTGTATGTGTGCTCATGCTAAGCCTCTAGTGCTGTAGGCCTCTAGTGCCTACAGCAAACAATAACCTTCCACCCTGTCCCTCATCCCCAAAAACACCCCAAACTGAAGTCTCAGGAGCTCTGGCCAGGTGGAAGTATTATCTAACCCAGATGATTCCCAGTTGTGGCTGGGTGACATACACAGGAAGCTGCTTCAGTCCAGGGGCAAAATCTTGGCAGCATTGCTTCTCAAGGGTCAGACTAAAATGATCTAGCTTGGGGAGCAATAGATACATACTAGAGTTTCTTGTCTCTGGGCCTCTAGACTTAAAAAGGACAATAGCCATGTTGTATTCCTTTCTGGAAACTCTTGCCACTCCTGGGCATGTTTGACTCTTCTGAGACTATTGTGCCATGGCCATTCCTGAAACAAGGCCTGGAAAATCCAGCCTCCCTTGTCCAGCAACGCCCACAACCTTTCCTTTCCTCTACTGCTAACTAATTTCTATACTCCTCTTCTTGTTTCTAGACCTTGCTTTCCGTACAGTGTTCTTAGTTCTAATTGCTTTTGTATTCCTTGCAATTGCATCAAATTAGAAGTTTCTGAATCCACCTCCAATCCAAAGAACCCCCACCCCAGGCCAAGCCCCTCACAACTCCCCTCTTTCTCACATCTGTCATACCAAACCATGTTGGCTGGTTGATTGTAGTCTGTTCCCCACTGGAAACACTCTTCATTCATCTTGGCACCCCCCCCCAAACAGTGTCTGGTTTGTAGCACTCCAGGGATGAATCATACTTTTGTGAGATATCTATGACAAGTAAGCCCTCACGTTCTCTTTACTTCCAAACCACACCCTGGAGCTGAGTGAGACAGACTCCCAAAGTGGGGGAGAATGGGAAGTTTTCCAGGATCTGGCAGGCAACTAGTTCTACAGTTATCTTTTAGCTTTTTAGAATTAAAATTAGAATTACTTCTTCCAGATATATTTCAGGATATAGTTTTTGTTCTAGCTACCTCAAAATCCTTTTACAGAATGGGGCTAGAAAATAAAAAATAAAGAAAATAATCCATCCAAACTTTGTTGTGAGGAAGCAAATTTCCTTTTCTTTTATATCAATTCACCAAGACCTTACAAAAAATATATGTATTCCAATCCGTTTTAGGGCCCTGAGTCTTCTTATTACCATGTTTCATTCGGTCTAATTCACAAACATGAATGAGCACTGATGAAGTTTTGGACACAGTGCAAGGGGGCTTGTGGGGTGTCTGGCCAGGGGAGAGGTTTCCTTGGGTTGGGCATAATTTGAGGCAATTGCAGGGAATACAATAACAAACAAAAAATTATTAGAGAGTTGAGAACTGTGCAAAAAGTGAGGTCTAAAAACAAGAAGAAGAATATAGAGCGTGGCCCAAACCAAAGCAGTAGAATTCCCACCTTCCTTGTTGGAGATGGGTTCCATTCCCAGCCAATGCCCCTCAAGCACAGTCACCATCCACCTGTTAGTTTGTCATATTGTAGTGTTTAGTGTGTTGCTATGATGCTGGAAACTATGCTACCAGTATTTGAAATACCAGCCGGGTCACCCATGGTAGACAGGATTCAGTGGAGCTTCCAGAGTAAGGCAGACTAGGAAGAATGGTCCAGCAATCTAGGTCCCCAAAAATCAGCCATTGAAAACCCCACGGGTCACAATGGTCAGTCTCGTTGTGTATGGGGTTGCCATGAGTTGGGGGCTGACTCAGCAGCTAACAAGAAGAGGAGAGCAAAGACTGTTGGCATTGCCAAGCAATGGGAAGGCTGGATTTTTCAGGTCTTGTTTTAGAAGTGACCCTGACAAAATGGTCTCAGAAGACTCAAAAGTGCCAGGAGCTGCAAGAGCTTCCAGAGAAGAATAAAACATGGCTATTTCCCTCAGAGACTCCCTTCAAGCATCCAGTCAGTGGGGAAGGCAGACCCATAAGCAAACCTGTCATTATAGCATAAAGAACAGGCTGGTTAAAGTGGATATTATTTCCCATTCACGACTATTAAATTTTCTACAATGAAAATAAATACATTAATATTACCTTATCATTTAATAATTTAGACAAGATGCACATCAGTTCTTATTTACACAAAGAGTTTACTTAATGCATCTTTGATATTAAAGGTGGTGCATGTAGTTGTTGTCATTAGGTGTAATCGAGTTGCTTCTGACTCATAGTGACAGAACAAAATGCTGCCCGGTCCTGCACCATCCTCACAATCATTGCTATTTTTGGGTCCATTGTTGCAGCCTCTGTGTTAATCCACCTCATTGAGGTTCTTCCTCTTTTTCGCTGACTCCCTACTTTACCAAGTATGGTGTCCTTCTCCAGGGACTGGTCCCTCCTAATACCATGTCCAAAGTACATGAGATGAAGTCTCGCCATGCTCATTTCTAAGGAGCATTCTGGCTGTACTTCTTCCAAGACAGATTTATTCATTTTTCTGGTAGTCCGTGGTTCATTTCAATTCGATTCATTTCAAAGGTATCAATTCTCCTTCTGTCTTCCTTATTCATTCTCCAGCTTTCACATGTATATGAGGTGATTAAGATATCATGGCTTGGGTCAGGCTCACCTGTAGTCCTCAAAGTGAAATCTTTGCTTTTTAATACTTGAAAGAGGTCTTTTGCAGCAGATTTGCCCAATGCAATAAGTCATTTGATCTCTTGACATAGATGAGTGTGCACCTCCAGTGCTGCATCCTTTTGTTGAAATATCTTAATTGGTATTTTGTTAATTACTGGAGCCTTGTTTCTCACTGTTCCCTTCAGAGCAGCTTAGTACTACTGGTTCTTGATCATATGCTACCTCCTGAAATGGTTGAACATCAGTCATTTCCTTTTGGTACAATGACTGTATTCCTTCCATCTTCGTTTGGTGCTTCCTGTGTCACTCAATATTTTCCCTGTAGAATCCTTCAATATTGCAACTCAAGCCTTGAATTTTTTCTTCAGTTCTTTCAGCTTGAGAAATGCTGAAGAGTGTTCTTCCCTTTTGGTTTTCTAACTCTAGACCTTTGCACATTTCATTATAATACTTTACACAGTCTTCCCAAGCCTCCCTTTGAGATCTTCTGTTCAGCTCTTTCACGTCATCATTATCTTCTGATTGCTTTAGCTATTCGACATTCAAGAGCAGGTTTCAGGGTGTCCTCTTACAACCATTTTGGTCTTTTCTTTCCTGTCTTTTTAAGGACCTCTTTCTTTCTTCACGTATGATGTCCTTGATGTCATTACACAACTTGACTGGTCTTCAGTCATTAGTGTTGAGTGTGTCAAATCTATTCTTGACGTGGTCTCTAAATTCAGGTGGGGTATACTCCAGGTCATACTTTGGCTCTCATGGACTTGTTCTAATTTTCTTCAGTTTCAACTTGAACTTGTATATGAGCAACTGATAGTCTGTTCTGCACCTGGTCCCTGGCCTTGTTTCTGACTGATGATATTGAGCTTCTCCATTGTCTCTTTCCAAAGATGTAGTCGATTGGATTTCTGTGTATTCCATCTGGAGATGTCCTTATGTATAGTCACTGTTCATGCTGTTGAAGAAAAGTATTTGCAATGAATAAGTCGTTGGTCTTGCAAAATTCAATCATGTGATCTCTGGCATCATTTCTATCACCAAGGCCATATTTTCCAACTACTGATCCTTCTTCTTTGTTTCCAACTTCTGCATTCCAATCACCAGCACTTATCAATGCACCTTGATTGCATGGTTGACCAATTTCAGACTGCAGAAGTTGGTAAAAATCTTCAATTTCTTCATCTTTGGCCTTAGTGGTTGGTGCGTAAATTTTCATAATAGTCGTATTAACTGGTCTTCCTTGTAGGCGTATGGATATTTTCCTACCACTGACAGCGTTGTACTTCAGGATAGATCTTGAAATGTTCTTTTTGACAATGAATTGGTGTCATTCCTCTTCAAGTTGTGATTCCTGGCATAGTAGACCATATGATTGTCTGATTCAAAATGTTTTACGGGTCTGTCTAATCTTTGGTTGAAGGGTGAACCTCAGGAGTGACTTCATTACTGAGCTATAAGTGTGTCCAGGGGCCATACTCTTGGGGTTTCTCCAGTCTTTGTCAGACCAGTAAGTCTTCTCCTTTTGTGTGTGTGTGTGTGAGTTAGAATTTTGTTCTACATTTTTCTCCAGCTCTTTCTAGGACCCTCTTATGTGATCCCCATCAGAGCAGTCGGTGGTGGTAGCCGGGTACCATCAAGTTGTGCTGGACTTATTCTGGTGGAGACTGTGGTAGTCGTGGTTCATTAGTCCTTTGGACTAATCTTTCCCTTGTGTCTTTGGTTTTCTTCATTCTCCCTTGCTCCAGATGGTGTGAGACAAGTGGAGAATCTTAGATGGCCGCTCACAAACTCTTAAGACCCCAAATGCTACTTGTCAAAGTAGAATATAGAACATTTCTATATAAACTATGTTATGCCAGTTGAGCTAGATGTTCCCAGAGACCATGATCCCCACAGCTCTCAGCCCAGTAATTTGGTCCCTCGGGGAGTTTGGATGTATCTATGGAGCTTCCGAGACCTTATCTTGGACGAGTTGTACTGGCTTCCCCAGTATTGTGTACTGTCTTACCCTTCATGAAAGTTACCACTTATCTATTGTCTATTTAGTGTTTTCCCCTTCAACCCCTCCCCTCCTTTGTAACCATCAAGATCGTTTCTTTTTGTGTAAACCTTTTCATAAGTTTTTATACTAGTTGTCTCATACAATATTTGTTGTTTTGTGATTGACTTATTTCACTCAGTGTAATGCCCTCCAGATTCATCCATGGTGTGAGATACTTCACAGATACATCATTGTTCTTTATCATTGGGTAGTATTCCATTGTGTGTATATACCACTGTTTGTTTATCCACGGGTCTGTTGATGGGCATCTAGGTTGTTTCCATCTTTTTGCTATTTGAACAATATTTCAATGAACATGGGTGTGCATATGTCTACGTGCAATGGCTCTTATTTCTCTAGGATATATCCCTAGGAGTTGGATTGCTGGATCGTATCTAAATAGATCATATCTATTTCTAGCTTTTTAAGGAAGCACCATATCATTTTCCAAAGTGGTTGTACCATTTTGCATTCCCACCAGCAGTGCATAAGAGTTCCAATCTCCCTGCAGCCTCTCCAACATTTGTTATTTTCTGGTTTTTTGATTCGTGGCACTAATGTCAGAATGAGATGGTAGCTCTTTTTGGTTTTGATTTGTATTTCTCTAATGGCTAGTGATCACAAGAATTTCCTCATGTATCTGTTAGCCCCTTGAATGTCTTCTTTGGTGAAGTGTCTGTTCAGATCCTTTGCCTGCTTTTGGTTGGATTATTTATGTTTTTGATGTATAGGTGTTGGATTTTCCTGTAGATTTTACAGATTAGACATTTGTCAGATATGTCATAATCAAATTTTTTCCAAGTCTGTAGGTTCTCTTTTTACTCTTTTGGTGAAGTCTTTTGATGAGTGTAGGTGTTTTAATTTTTAGAAGGTCCTAGTTATCTTTTTTTTTTTTTTTAGTTATCTAGCTCACTTTCTGGCTTCTGTGTATTATTAGTTATGGTTTGTATCCTTTAATGCTGTGTATTATGGCCTCTAGTGTTGACCTTGTTTTATCTTCTATGATCTTTATACTTTTTGGTTTTATACTTAGGTCTTTGGCCCATTTTGAATTAGTTTTTGTGTGTGGTATGAGGAATAGGTCCTGTTTCATTTTATTGCAGACATCAAGTTTTGCCAGCACCGTTTATTAAAAAGATTGTCTTTTCCCCATTTGCTAGAATTTGGGCCTTTGTCAAAGATCAGGTATCCAAAGGTGGGTGGATTTACACCTGGTTTCTCAGTTCTGTTCCATTGGTCAAAGTGTCTATCATTGTACTCGTACCAGGCTGTTTTGACTGTCGTAGCTGTATAGTAAGTTCTGAGGCTAGGTAATGTGAGTCTTCCTATTTTATTTTTCTTCAATAAAGCTTTACTTCCCTTTCCATAAAAAGTTAATGATTAATTTTTCCATTTCTTTAAAGACTGCTGTTGGTATTTGGATCAGGATTGCATTGTATTTGTAGAGTGCTTTGGGTAGAATGGAAACCCTGGTGGCATAGTGGTTAAGAGCTACAGCTGCTAAGCCAAAGGTCAGTAATTCGAATCCCCCAGGCTCTCCTTGGAAACCTTACGGGCCAGTTCTACTCTGTCGTATAGGGTCACTATGAGTCGGAATTGACTCCACTGCAGTGAGTTTGGGTAGAATTGACATTTTCACCATGGGAAGTCTACCTATCCATGAGCATGGTACGTTTTTCCATTTATGTAGTTCTCTTTTGGTTTCTTGCAGTAGTGTTTTGTAGTTTCCTTTGTATAGGTCTTTTATACCCTGGTTAGATTTATTCCTAAATATTTTATTTTTTTTAGGGGCTATTCTAAATAATATTGTTTTCTTGATTTCCTTTTTGTCATTCTCTTTATTGGTGTACAGGAATCCAACTGATTTTTGTGTGTTTATTTTATATCCTGCTACTCTGCTGAATCTATTAGCTCCATTAGTTTTCTCATGGAGTCTTTTGGGTTTTCTATGTATAGTATTATATCATCTGCAAATAGGGAAAGTCTTCTTTCTTTCCAATTTGGATGCCTTTATTTCTTTTTCTTGTCTGATTGTTCCTAGCAGGACTTCCAGCACAATGTTAAATAGGAGTGGTGATAAAGAGAATCCTTGTCTTATTCCTGTTCTCAAGGGGAATGTTTTCAGCATCTCTCCATTAAGAATGATGTTGGCTGTTGGTTTTCTATAGATGCCCCTTATTATGCTAAGGAATTTCCCTTCTATACCTATTTTATTGAGAGTTTTTATCAGGAATGAGAACTGGACTTTGTCAAATGTATTTTCTATGTCACTTAAGAAAATCATGTGATTCTCTTAATTTATTTTATTTATGTGGTGGATTACATTGATTGATTTTCTAATGTTGAACCATCCTTGCCTACCTGGTATGGATCCCATTTGGTTGTGTAGTATTATTTTTTTGATATGATGCTGAATTCTATTGGCTAGGATTTTGTCGAGAATTTTTGCATCTATATTCATGAGAGATACAGGTCTGTAATTTTCTTTTCTTGTGGCGTCTTTGCCTGGTGGTCAGAGTTATGCTGGCTTCGGAGAATGAATTCGGAAGTATCACTTCCCTTTGTATGTTCTGAAATCGTTTGAGTAGCACTGGTATAAGCTCTTCTCTGAATTTTTGGTAGAATTCTCCAGCGAAGCCATCTGGGCTAGGGCTTTTTTTGTTGTTGGAAGTTTTTTTTGTTTTTTTTTACCTTTTCAATCTCTTCTGTTGTTATGGGACTGTTCAGATTTTCAACTTCAGTTGTGTTAGTTTGGATAGGTAGTGTGTTTCTAGAAATTTGCCTACTTCCTCTATGTTTTCAAATTTGTTGGAGTACAGTTTTCATAGTACTCAGTTATAATCCTTTTTATTTCAGTTAGGTCTGTTGTAATGTCCACAATTTAATTTTTTATTTGGATTATTTGTGTCCTTTCCTATTTTTCTTTTGTCATTTTGGCCAGTAGTTTGTTGATCCTGTCAAAGAACCAACTTTTGGTTTTGTTGATTCTTTCTATTGTTTTTCTGTTCTCTGCTTCATTTATTTCTGCTCTGATCTTTATTATAATAATTTCCTTTCTTCTGGTGGCTGTGAGCTTGTTTTGCTGTTCTTTTTCTATTTGTTCAAGTTGTATAGGTAATGTTTTGATTTTGTCCCTTTCTTCTTTTTTGATGTGTTCTTCTGTTAATATAAATTGACCTCTGAGTAGTGCCTTTGTTGTGTCCCAAAGGTTTTGTTATGATATGCTTTCATTCTTATTTGATTCTAGGAATTTTTTAATTCCATCTTTGATTTCTTCTATTACCCAGTGATTTTTAAGCAAGGTGTTATTCAGTTTTCATGTATTTGCTTTATTTCCCCTTACTCTTCCTGTTATTAATTTCCGCATCTATGGTGTTGTGGTCAGAGAAGATGCTTTGGATTATCTCAGTGTATTGAATTTTGTTGAAGGTTGCTTTGTGGCCTAAATTGAGCTCTATTCTGGAGAATGTTCCATGTGCATTGGAAAAGAGTGTGTACTTTGCTGTTGTTAGGTGGAATATTCTATATGTCTATCAAGTCAAGTTGGTTGATTGTGACCTTTAGATCTTCTGTATCTTTGTGAGTTTCTTTCTAAGTGGCCTGTCCTTTACCGAAAGTGATGTATTGAAGTTCCCTACTATTATTGTGGAACTATCAATTTTTCTTTTCAGTGCTGTTAGTTTGTTTCATGTATGGAGCCCTGTCATTGAGTGCTTAGATATTTATTATGGTTATGTCTTCATGGTGGATTGTTCCTTTAATCATTATATAATGCCCTTCTTTTTCTCTTATGGTGGATTTTGTTTTAAAGTCTGTTTTATCTGAGATTAGTGTTGCTGCTCCTGCTCTTTTTTGGTAGCTGTTTGCTTGATAAACTTTTTTCCATCCTTTGATTTTTAATAAATTTACATCATTGTTTCTAAGGTGTTTCTCTTGTAGACAGCATATTGATCTCCCCACTGCCCCCATTGCTGTTGAACTGCCTACCTCTTCGTTAGCATATTGATAGATCCTGTTTTTTAATCCATTCTGTCACTCTCTGTCTCTTTATGGGTGCATTTAAGGCATTTACATTCAGTGTGATTACTGATAGGTTTGAGTTTATTGCTGTCATTTTGTAGTGCTTTTTTTGTGGTGCTGATGTTTTCTTTGTTCCTTTTACTTTTCTGTGCTGATTTTCTTTTGTTTGTGTATTTTTTTTTCATTTTTGTAGATTTTTGTAGAGTTTGTGTTTACTGAGACTTTATGTTTTTCTTCTTTATTTTGATGAGTAGTTTGTTTACATTCTTTGTGGTTATCTTGAAACTTGCCCCTTTCTTACTAAGTTTAAATCAGTCTTTTATTAACCGATAAAGCCCTGACTTTCTCTCCATTTGCAAGTCCTATACTTACACTGTTTATTCCCTCCTTTATATCATTTACATATTGATGTCTATGGTTCCCTGTTGTAAATTTTTTAGTTTTGTTTTACCTTTCAGAGCTCATTATCTAGGTTGGTAGCTGGCTGATACTGTCTTATGTGCTAGATTCAGGTTATTTTCTAATGTTATTGGTTCTCTAATTGGCAGATTCCCTTTAATAATTCTTCTAAGTTTGGTTTGGGTTTTATGTATTCCCTTAATTTCTGTTTGTCTGGAAATGTCCTAATTTCACCTTGATGTTTGAGTTTTGCAGGATATATTATTCTTGGTTGGAAGTTTTTTCCTTTCAAGATTTTATACATGTTATTCCACTGCCTTCTTGTCTGCATGGTTTCTGCTGAGTAATCAGAGCTTAGCCTTATTGTTTCCCCTTGTCTGTGACTTTTCATTTTTCTCAAGCTGCTCTCAGGATTCTTTCTTTGTCTTTGGTTTTAGCGAGCGTGATGATATGTCTTTGTGTTTTTGTTTTGGGGTTTATCCTATATGGGGTTCATTAAGGTTCTTGGATAGTCAGCTTTTCATTTTTCGTGGTATTAGGGAAATTTTCTGTCAGCAAATGTTCAATGATCCTCTCTGTGTTTTATTATTCTTCTTTATTCTGGAACTCCAACCACATGCAAATTTTTGCTTTTGATTGCATCCCACATTGTTCTCAGGATCTCTTCATTTTTCTTTGTTCTTTTCTCTGATTTTTTGTCAAAGTGGTATCGAAGGATTTGTCTTCAATTTCACTGATCGTCTTCCATTGTTACAAATTTGCTCCTAAAACCTTCTATTGAACTGTCCATTTCTGAAATCTTGTTAATCTTTTGAATTTCTAATTGCTGTTTTTGTATGATTTCTAGTTGTTTATTTTGACATTTTATTCCTGTATTATTTTCCTGATTTCTTCGATTGTTTTGTCTGTTTTTTCCATGATTTTGTCTATTTTTTTCTGTGTTTTCCTTCATCTGTTGGATAACGTGAGTATTAGAGTTCTGAATTCCTCATAAGGTAGTTCCAGTGCCTTCTCTTCTAGCAGAAGGTCATCTGGTGTTTCATTTTGGTCACTTTCTGGAGTTACCCTCCTCTTTTTAATATATATATTTTGATATCATCTGCTGTCTCCTGGAACATTCAGGTATTATTATCTTCATTTACTAATATAAGTTTGATTGTTTTGCCCTGCTTTTTTGTTTTTATTTGGTTATGTCTGGGTGGGGTGGGCTGGGTATGTTCAGTTGCTTGCTTGCCTATGGGCACGATACTTCTTGCCACCCATTTGGGCAGGGTTAGTCACTCAGCTATGGTGCAGCAGGGCAGGTCCAGCAGGGATGGTGTAGTTTGTGGCACAAACTGGGGACGACAGAGTGGGGCTGGGGGGCAGTGCAGGGTGGGGTCCATGGGACCATGTTGATACTGCTCAAGGGTGTGTCACTCAGCACATGGTGCAGATAGGCGGGATGGAAAAGAAAGGATGTGATGTGTAGAGCTAAGTGGGTGAGGGAAAGCAGAGAGAAAAACAAAAGGCAAAGAAAGTTAAAAAGAGAGAGAAAAGGCAAAAAATTAAGTAGAAAAAATTAATATATAAAAAAGAAAAAATAAATGGTGGTACAGTAGGATTTGGAGGGTTGTGGCAGGGCACACCTGGAAAGGCTATGTGCTGGTGGCTCTCTAGCCAAACAGAGTGGCTCAACCTGTCGAAAACGTCCTGGATGGTGCATGGGGTTGGGTGGGGGGAGAAATGCAAGGAAAAGAAAGATTGATTGTAGAGAAGAAAACTACAACCAAATAATAATAATAAAGAAAATGGTGGTGGGGCACCAGCTGTTGGAGGTGGGGCAGAATTGAGGTGGTGGCTAGCTGATATGTCTCTTACCAGGAAATACAGCACAGCCTGTCAGGAGGGGACAGAAGCAGCACTGGGCCTAGGTGGGAGGGAGAAGGAAAAGGAGATGGGGAAAAATAAAAAGTATGGTGCTGAGGAAGCTGGCCTGTGGGGGCGGTGCAGACCTGGGAAGGCCATGTGCCAGAGGCTTTCAGCCCAGTGGTACAGCACAGCCCACCAAGAAGTTGGGGCTGGCACACAGGGCTGGGTGGATGGGAGGAAGGAAATGAAGGAAAGGAGAGAGAGAAAAGAACCAATAACAACAACAACAAAAACAACAGGAAAAAAAAACAAAAGAAACAATAAATAAATAAAATGGCACTGAGGGAGCCCATCGGTGATGGCAGCACACACCTGGGAAGACTGAGTGCAATGACTCTCCAGTGGAGCTGTGCAGCATGGCCCGTCTAGAAGGGGTGGGGCAGTACACAAGCCTGGGTGGGCAGAAGAAAGAAAAGGAGAGAGAGAGAGAAGAAGAAACAGTAAAAGAACAAAGCATACAAACAAAAAAAAAATCACAACCTGTCAAGAAGGGGAGGGAATGACACATAGGGCTAGCTGGGCTGGAGAAAGGAAAAAGAGAGAGAAAGAAGCAACAGAAGAAGTGGCAAAAAAAAAAAAAAAAGGAAAAGTAAACAAATAAAAAAAAACACAAAAGAGAACAAACCAAAAAAAATCACAGCCCTTCAAGCAAGGGAAGGGATGGCACTCGGAGCCAGCTGGGTGGGAGAAAGGGAAGGAAGGAAGGGAGAGACAGAGAGAAACAACAAAAAAGGCCAAAAAAAAAAAAACCCAATATCAAAAAACAAACAAAAAAGAATAAAGCAAACAAACCAAAAAAAATCACAGCCCTTCAAGAAGAGGAGGGGATGGCACATGGGGCTAGGTGGGTGGGAGAAAGATACAGAAAGAAGGGAGAGAGAAAAAAGTAAGAGAAGCAAAAAATAAAATAAAATGAAAACAAAGCAAAACAGAATAAAGCAAACCAAACAAAAAACCTCAGTCTGTCAAGAAGGGGAAGGGATGGCACACGAGGGTAGCTGGGCAAAAAAAAGAGTAGGAAGGAAGGATGAGAAGAAAGCAAAAAAAAAAAAAAAGTTAAACAAAGTGCAAAAAAAAGAGAGAACAAAGCAAACAAACCAAAAAATCACAGCCCGTCAAGAAGGGAAGGGGATGGTACATGGGGCTAGCCGGGTGGGAGGAAGGAAGGGAGAGAAAAGCAGCAAAAAAGTCTCCCCCCCCCCAAAACAACTAAACAAATACACAAATCAAAACAAACAAAAAAAATGGCACTGCAGGGTCCAGCTGGTATGGGCAGGGAGGACCCCGGCACAGTGAGCTAGTGGCTCTGTGGCCAAGCAACCCATAGCCCTTGCCAAACAGAAGAGGCTGAGTAGAGGCGAGAAGAATGGCAGATAGGAAAGCATGTTACTGGGTGCTCTGTCCCCTGCTGGGAGCTCTGTGAAGTTGCCTTCCAGTACTCCCAGTCCAGAGTTCTTTGGTGACTGTGGCCCAAGAAGGCAAATCGGGGCCAAAGTGAGCTGGTATCTCTGGCTGAATGACCATGGCCTGTTGACAAGCAGCGGAAGTCTTGTACACAGAGGAAGGGTGTGGGGTGGGAAAGCATGTACCCCTGGTTACCAGGTGCTCTGTCTCCTGCTGGGAGGTCTGGTGAAGTTGCCTTCTCATGCTCTTTGTCTGTGTTCCTTGGAGGCTGTAGTCCAAGGTGGCGAAACTGTGCTGCATTACTTGGTAAGGGACCTCCACTCCACAGCTCTCCTCTTTCTCTGTTCTCTGTCAGTTTCTTTTTCCATTCAGTGCTTGATCAAGTTCTTTATTCCTTCATTTGGGACTTAGGGTTCCAGGACCAATGTTTGGATCTGTTTTACTTAGTTTTTCAGATCTTTGCTGCAGAGGGACGGCATGGTGCTTCTGTCTATAGTGCCATGTTGGCTCTGCCTCCTTTCTTGTTTATTTCAGTTACAGTTTTCTAAAAAACAAGTTTTCTTGAAGTGAGAATCACAGATGCCTACATATCTGCAAGATTTTAATTTTGTGTTTTCATTTTAGTGTTTTTTTTTTTAAAATTAAGCAGTTATAAAGAGAAAACATACAATGGTAATTTATATTTTCATAAAGAAGACACATCATTAGGAAAAACCAATTGCTAGAAAAGGACATCATGATTCATAAAGTAGAGAGATTTCTAAAGGGGAGTAGATTTTTTTAAAAATCACTAAAATGAAAACACAAAATTAAAATCTTGCAAATATATATCAAGGCATCTATGATTCCTAGTCTGAGAAAACTTGTACCTTAGAAAACTAATAGCTAAAATAAACAGGGTATGTAATTACTTGAGAAATAGCAGTTGCTTTTGTTTTTAATTATGTAATGCATTGAAAAAAAAAAAAACCCTCAATGAGATGGATTGACACATCAGTGAAGATGGTCTCAGGTCTGGGCAATGTTTTGTTCTGTTTTACATGAGGTTGCCATGAATCGGAGCCGACCCAATGTCAAATAACAACAAAAGCTCTTTGTTTTTCCACAGAAGATCTTAAAATTTGCCAAGAATTAGAAGACTTTTTTTCTCCTCTAGGATCATGGTTTTCTCCATTGTTATTAAAGATTCAAGTGAAGTAAAAGATATTTATCTTTTCCTTATAAGGATTGTTAAGCTGTTTGAAAAGCTTTACATTGCTGCCCTTACAAAAATATAGAATTATATGAGGGGTCATGATTGTTTTAACAGTCCAACCAAACACCAAAGACATGTGGTATAAAATCCAGAAGAAAAAGGTTTATTCCCAATGTCTGATAGTCTGCACTGGGCCTTTAGTAAGGAAACATCAAGGAGTAAAACAAAGAAGTCCAATTTGGAATCATTCTCTACTGGCAAGGGATAAGCCATTTAAAGTTAATTTTATTCAAATTCTGCCCAACTTGCTCAGATGCTACCTTCTCCAAGACAGCTTCCCAAATCAATTCATTTCTTCTTTTTCCACAGTTGGCTCTCTCTCCACTTTGGCACATCTTTTACTGTACCTGGTCTATGGTACTCACCACTTTCACCTTGTATAAGTTACTAGGTGGGTGTCTTGTCTTCCCTACAGGGTTGTGTAATGTCTTTTAAGGACGGGCCGCATCCATCTGCCCAGCACATTCATAGATGTGCTAACCAGGTGATGTTGCTGTTAGTGACCCATGTGGTGTTGCTAATTGAGCTATGGCCAGGTGTCTGTAAACTTCTTTTGGAAAATTAACATTTTCTATTTAAAAAAAAAAATTTTTTTTTCTTTTTTTTAATTAACCTCTGACTGAAATTTAGCATTTCCTTTAGTTATGAATGTGGACAACAAACCATAGCGGTAGTTTCACACCAATGGAAACCACAGATATTTTCATATTATAGTGCAGTTCTTGCAGATACTGTGAAAAAGTTACACTTGTCACCATTTACTTACAGACCTGTTGCTAAAAAAATATTTCATGTGTTAATAAAGAAGCACATCTATTACTATTATAAAAACTTTTTTAATAACTGTATTTCAATGTAATTAGTTTCGTTTGTAATCTTACCTATTTTATTTCATGCATTTTAAAACATTATTCCAAAAAGGGATCCATAGTCCTCACCCAATTGTCAAAGGAGCCCCTGGCTCAAAAAAAATCAAGAAGTCCCAAGCCCAGCACTCCCCTTGTAGTTGCCACAGGCCTCTCCAGCCTGGGAGCCTGCTGTGACCGCCAGTCTTTGGACCTCACTCATGCTGTTCCTTCTGCCTGTGTTGAATCCCGCAGTGCTTTCTATGGGCATGAACATCACCAACTCTAGGAATCCTCCCTGAGTATGCAGCCCAGGATACGTGCCCTCAGCATGTGTTCAGTCCCTCTCTTCTCTTCCCTTCTCTCCTCCCCTCTCACCACTCTTAATCACACTGCATTGTAATTGCCTCATTGCCTCTTCACTTGTCGATCTCCCTGAATGGATTGTGAGTTACTTAATGGGAGGTCGCATCTTCTCCATCTCTGATTCCTTGTGCCTCACGCACCTGACATTCTTGTTATAGGCACTCAACATGGGTCTACTTGGTACAAGAATGAATGGGTGGGTGGATGGATGAGTGGGTGGGTATGGATGGGTAAAAGGATGGATGGATGAAAGGATTCAGGAGCCAATGCAAACCATGTAATGTTTGCAATCTCTTTCATCAATTTTTCTCTTCTTTGAAATAAAATTTTCCTTCCAGCTAAGGCTAATTGAAATTTTTGTGCTGATAATATCTACAGCCTTCCTGCCAAAGCAGAATCCCAGGCTAACTTGGCAAGTAACACTGACTCTGGATTCAACCTCCCAGGTCAGCCACAGGTTGAGCAGGTGGGCAGGTGGCCGTGGGCGGGTGGCCAAAAGAACCACAGTCGATGACCAGGCCTATCTGATCCCCTTAACCTGAAGGCACCTGAGACAGCAACACAAAATTGCCACGCATGGCACAGCATGAGGGAGAGAGCCCTGGGAGATAGCCACTCACTCGCGTTCACGGAGAAGTGATGGGTTCCACGCGGCAAGCCAAGCCAAACTTGCCTGCTAAGCCCTTTCCAATGGCATAAACCCCAATTTTGGAAGAATCTAGTTGCATAACTACTTTGGATAATAACCTACCCAGGGAAGAAGTGCAGTTTTGCATCATCCTCTGAAGGCAGGGTTGAGAAACAAAATACAAAATTAAAATAATGATCTCGTATATTAAGAGCCTTCTCCGTGCAATGAGATTTCTATACATTATCTCTAATTTCCATACTGCCTTGTGAATGTTGGTACATTATTTTTATTATTATCACTATTGTACAGATTAGGAGACTGAGGCTCAGAGAAGCTAAGTAAACTTTCTAAGGTTGTGTCAATTGTAAGTAGCAGAGTTAGGATTGGGTCTTTCTGGTGCCAGAGTCCAAGCGTTTCCATTTCCCTTAAGCAAATCTTTGATTAGTGGATAAATCTCATTCTCTTAGGGGAAAAGAATCCATGTAATAATTCTAATTCTGAAATGAGGCCACTTTCGTGAGTGGTAGGTGGGGATTTTCAGAGCCCCCTTTTATATTGATTTGGTGAAATAGTGTCCCCTTTGGGGATGGCCCAGGGCAGATTAGTCCTGTCAGACTCCATGGCTGGGTGGATGGGGTTGTTGTCATCCCCATCCCCACCTTTTTAGGCAGTGATACCTGCTATTTTTGGTGCTGCCTCTGAGCAGGGAGCAGGTGTACAACTGATAAAAAAGAGTTTATGAAAGAAAAGTCCAAGCAAAAATACTACCATAACTCAAGGACTTCCTTTGCAGGGGGATCTGTGAGAGAAATCCCCTTCAAATCCCCTTAGCACAGCTTTCAGGAAACTAAAATGGAAAAAAACCTGTTGAGATAACAAAGAACCTTTGTATCCACAGATATGATACGTGTGTACCTGATACAGCAGGTGAGTTTCAGTGAAGAGAGGCAGTCCCAGCTCCCTCCCACCTACCTTCTCCCACCCTGGACCCAGCCGAGTCTCAGTGCTGGCAGCACCTGTGTGGCTTTGAGTTGGGATGATCATCTCTCGAAGCTGCAGAGCGGCTCTGAGTCTCTGTGGCAGTCTGCTGCTTAGATGGTTCCCCAGGAAGAACTACTGCCCTGGAAGGCCTGTGACAGTGACCTGTGCTCCTCCTTGTGCCTTCAGATTCGTGGCAATTGAAGCAACCTCTTCCCTGACCCCAGCTGCATGAGGCAGGCCTGAGTCAAGAGGGACTCTCCTCTTTGGCCTCAGGAGGGGGACCGCCTTGGTGGTGAAGCCTTCCCTCCACTCCCTGAAGAGTGTCTATGTGTTGGACACTGCCAGACTGGGACCATGGTTCCCAGGAGCCCAGGACTGAGCATTGAAATATGTGTTTTCAACTAAAATCTACTAGACCCCAAGCTCTATGAGGGCAGGAATCATGTCTCGTTTGTTCACTACTGTGTGCCCAGGGCCTGGCACTGTGCCTGGCAGTAGACACTCAATAAATATTTATTGAACAAGTAATTGATAACCCCTTCAAGGTTTCCATATTCTGTCTTTTTGATAAGAGAGAAATAGAATTGACAGGCTTGCCGATGGGCCCAATCCTAACAAACGGCATTTATGTTGCGTTCTGTGTAAGCGGTGGCCCTGGAGTTGTATGCCACCGTGATGCTGACCTAATGGTCCAATGCAAACTTGACCCACTAACACTTTATCTTTTGTTCCCAGAAATTCCTCCTTCCCCAACTCCTTGCTGGGTCTGGGATGTCTCCAGGACCCTTAGACAGATGTTTCTTTTAAAGTTATTCTGGAAAGCAGGGCCAGAGACCCCTCAGTTAGTAAGACCTGAGTGAAAGTCCAGAGCTCCCTAAGGTCAGGATACTTGACATGGTCATGTGGAGCCCCAAAACTTCTTGACCAAATCTAGGAACTTGTCAGGAGACATCTATATCCAGGTTTGCAGAAAGTCAGCCAAAGGACCAGAAATGTCTGAGGTAGAGCTGGAAGGCACTGTCCTGAAAAATGACTGTCATGGATTGAATTGGACCCACCCAAATCCTAACCTCTGTGCCTGTAGTTATAATCACATTTGGGAATGGGTTGTCTTTGTTATATTAGTGAGGCAGGATTAGTGTACGGCGTATCTTCAGTCAATCTTTTTCACGATATAAAAGAAATTAAACAAATGAGCAGAGCAGAGATGGGGAAGATGCCAAGTCACATGAAGATTATCCAGGAGCAGAAGCTCAAAGAGACAAGGACCTTCTTCCAGAACCGACAGAGAGAGAGCCTTCCCCTAGAGCTGGTGCACTGAATTTTGACTTCTAGCCTCCTAAACTATGAGAAATTAAATTTCTGTTTGTTAAAGTCATCTACTTGTGGTATTTCTGTTGTAGCAGCACTACAGAACTAAGACAACGACAATCCCATCAATCCCCTCATCTAGTTGGAGGCTTGAAGAGTTCTGTATACTGTGTCCATGTGATAGTGAGGCTTCCCAGGGTTTTGTCCTTGGCCCTTTGCTTTCCTTGCTCTTCATCTTTCTGTGAGTAATCTTATCGTAGATCAGAGTTCCAACTATTATTTTTATTTTCCTCAAAACTCTCTCCTCTCAGCAGCATTAGGCAAGTTGGTCACAACATGTCTTAAAACATTCTCCTTTCCCAGCTTCTGTGACTCCACACCTGAGTTCCCACCATGTTTGTCTCATCCTTCTCTACCCCACTTCAAGTTGTTGGCATTCCTCAGAGCTACATGGTGAGCTCTCTTCTCTGCCTGAACTGTACTCTCTTCTTTATTATCCCTGAGTGATTGCCTCCAGTCCACAGTTTTAAAAGCCACCCGAAAACTAACAACTCCCAATTTATACCTCCCTCTCAGATCTCTGAGCACCAAACTCATTTATCCAGCTGTCTACTGGGCTTCTCTCTGCAGACCTCAAATAAGATCTCAAATGTAACACATTCCAGATAGGACCCTTGATTCTTCTGTTCTGTTTCCTCTGGTCTTTCCCATAGCAGTGCATGTTACCACTATTTACCCAGGAGCTAAGGCCAAGATCCAGCATGCCACCCTTTGTCTCAGTCACCTAGTGCTGCTGTAATAAAAAATACCAAAAGTGTGTGGCTTTAAAGAACAGACATTTATTTCCTCACACTTCAGGAGGCTAGACATCTGAACTCAGGATGTGGCTCTAGGGGAAGGTCCTTCTTGTTTATCCTTGGGCTTATAGATGCACCTGCCATGTATGTCTGTCTTTTTATGGCGTCTTCCCCTGTGTGTGTCTGTGTCTCTTCTGCTCTTCTTCTAACACAGAAGTGATTAGATTGAGAGCTCGCCCTACTCTGATATGACCTCATTAACATAAGAAAAAAAACCCTCGTTTTCCAAACAGGGTCATATTTATAGATATGGGGGTTAGGATTTCAACTCATATTTTGGGGAGGACACAATTCAATCCATAACACCCTCTATTCCTCATCCCCACAACCATTGTATCAGCAGACCCTGCCAGCTCGACCTCCAGAGAACACGTCTTGGATTCTTCCTTTTCTTACCATCTTTGACGACACCTCTCCAGACTAAGCAACATCATCCCTACTGCAAAAACCAGTGCCCCATCCATGCCTTCCAAAAGTCGAAGTACTCTTAAAAACACACACTGAATCATGGCAGCTCCTCAGGCCTCATTAAAAGGAAGCTATTCCAATCTTTTTTTTTATTCCAATCAGCCAAAGCCCTAACCTCAGTTCCTGAGCCTGTATCACATAGCCACCTCCTGACCTCACCTGGTCACACACTCCACTTTGCTGATGGGTCTCCTGCCCCATTGGCCTTCTTGGTTCCTGAAGCCATCATGCCATGCGTGTCCCTACTTCACCCTTTGCACCCACTGTTCCTTCTGCCTAGATTAGTCCACACTCCCTAGATCTTTGTACACGTCGCCTTCTCAGAGAGAGCGAGGCCGCCCTTCAGGAATTTGTAATCATTTTGTTTTTCTCTTTACTTGTTTATTGCCTGTCTCCATATGCCAACTGTAAGAAGGACAAGGACTATGTACCCCTTAATCACCATTCTAACCTCAAGGTCTAGCCTAGCACCTCATACATGGCAGCTGCTCAAAAACCAGTTGTTGAAAAAGCAAATGACTGTGACCTGGCCGATTCTACTTTCACCTCCTGTTATTTCCTGCTCATCTCATCCTCCCTTAGTCTGCTCACAGGATCCAGAAAGAGAGGCTGCCTTAGACCCCAGGGTGGATACCACACATCGCCTGCCTTTCCTCTGTGACCCTTCCTGGAGGTCTGCACTCCACCCTCACTCTCCCCACCCCCAGGTCTGAGAAGAGTTTCCAGAATACGGCAGGTGCTCAGTTAAGGTCTACGTGGAGCTTAGTCTCTCTCCCAGGGAAAAGGACAATATCCTGATGGCTGGGGCATCAGCAGGACTGCGACTTCCTGCCAAAAGTCAGCAGCGCGGAGTAAGTGGAGTCCAGAGTCGGGTCTTAGCCTTGACATTGATTCAAGCCAAGCGTGGGGGTTCTTCAGGCCTCAGTTCCCATGAAATGAAGCCACTATGCTGTCTGAGGTGTCGGCTGCCTCTGGACTTCCACGTGTCTCCAGACTTCAAGAGGAGGCACCAAGGCTGTCCCTGATTTGCAATGACTTCCCATATGTTGACTGGAAATCAATTTAGCCACAAGGGGTGTTAGCCTAGATTAATATTTAGAAAGGGCTTATAAAGAAAGGAACCCAGTTAATCCTGAGATAGAGGTCTTTTCGTTTCTATTTGTGTAATGGGTGGAGACTGTCCCTGGCGCAGACAATTCCCATAACACTCTCTACAAAGCATTGCAGTTTCTGACTTTACAGGCACAAAGCTAGCAAACATCAGCCCCCACTGCTTGGGAGCACTCAGTGTCTGACAGGGGTCCAAGGAGGAGGTGCCTCATGCTAAATGACTTCCAAGGTTTAGCGGGTAAACTTCAAGACAAGATGGAGAGGCAATTATGACAATTGTCTTTAGAACATAAAACGATTAAGGCGTGGGTTTGGGCTTGAGCTTAATTCTTCGCTCTATCTTTTGGCAAGCTAATTGGCTCAGATTTCGTATCTGTTAAATAGTGCCTACATCACTGGGCTGCTGTGAGGGTAAGGAAGAGAATGCATATAAAGCCTTAACCTAATGCCCTGCAAGCAATAAGTGCACAATAAATATTGGCCATGACTATCATTGCATTCTGTTCTCTGTCTCAGTCATGGCAGGACAGGACATTCCTTCCTTATCTAGAGCTGAGATCTCACATTATTTCTTAATCATTAGTCTTTTGAAGACATGGAATAAAATCTCAGTGGGACCTCAAAAGAGAGAAACATCAGGTAGCTGGGTTCCCACAACCACTCCACCCACACACATCCAGCTATGAAAAAGGGCTTTTGAACCTGTTGCTGTAGATCAGTGCATTCCCATACCCCAGCACGTGACAAGCAAGATCAAGTAATATAGACAGGGTTCTCGTACTTCCTCTCTTAAATGAAATGGACTAAGCCATCGCTGGCATCACCTGCAAACCAGAATGGTTATGCAAAGGTGCAGACACCCACTCTCTTGTCTGGGAGTCAGAGGGCAGCAGCAAGGGGCCTTTTGGAAGGGTGTGCATATGCATCCCCCCCAGCTCCAAGATGTTCTGTGGGCTAAACCCCCCCACCACCCACTCTCATTCCCCTCAGCCTGGATGTCCTCAGGGAAATGTCTCAGGCCAGTGGGAATAATTGTTTTTTTTTTACTGACTGCCCCCAAATCCCCTGAGGTAGGAAGCTGCTGGCTGCAAAGCTAAAAACCCAGGTCAAAAAAAAAGAAAAACTTTGCAAAACAGTATAGATTATGCTTGTTCATACATTTTTCCTTACAGTCTTTTGATGTTCTTTTTTTTCTTTTTGGACTGAGTCTTTTTCTTTTGCCCCTCTTCCCAAAATCCTTTAAGGGAAGTCCTTGGGTGGTGTAAATAGTTAATGTGATTGGCTGCTAACTGAAAGTTTGGTGGCTCGAGTCCACCCAGAGTCATCTTGGAAGAAAGGCCTGGTGATCCATTTTTGAAAAATCATCCACTGAAAACTGTACGGAGCACAGTTCTACACTGACACACATGGGGCCACCATGAGTCAGAATCAACTTAATGATAACTAGTTTGGTTTTTGGTTTTGATAAAACTTCAGAGACACTCAACTAATAGACTGCCTGGCAATTGTAAAATCAAACCAATCAATTCAAGTAACTGACAAGTGATAAGAATTTTAAAACAGCATTTTTTTTCCACCAATATTCTAAATGTGTGGAGGTCTGAGAGTCATAGTGCTGGTGGTATTTGGGGGATTGGAACAGAAATGCACAATGGACGGGCATCTATATTTCAGACTACTTAATTACTTTGAGCAAAACAGAAAAATCAACACGTAGGAGGCAAAGGATAGGGGTTGGAAAAATGCAGACTAGCCAGCCCTTCTGCCTTCTCCATAGCCCAAGGCTGAGCTCTGGTGGTGGGGGTTGGCCAAGGATTCTGAGAGGTTTCAACCTTCAGTCCCTGGCAGCAAAACCAAGGGGCCTGGTTTTCAAATGCCAAGCTTCCCTGTGCTTGAGAATTACTGGAGGAGCTTTCTGACCTCCAGATCCTGCCCCAGCCATTCAGAGATTCTGATTCATAAGATCTCGGCTGGGTGCAGTAGTGTGCTGGAGCCAACACATAATAGTTCAAGAGCACCGACTGTTCATTCTTCAGGAATTTAGAGAGTTTTTTTTTAAACACAGCCATCATTAAAATAATGAATTATACAAACTTATAGATGTCCCTGGGTGGTGCAAATGGTTAAGCACTTGGCTACTAATTGAAAGCCTGGAGGTTCAAGACCACCCAGAGGCACCTTAGAAGACAGGTCTAGTGATCTATTTCCAAAAAATCAGCCATTGAAAACCCTATGGCATATAGTTCTACTCTGATACACACAGTGTTGCCAAGAGCTGTGGTTGCCATGAGTTGGAATCCATCCTACAGCAATTTTTTTTTCAATAATTAAAAGCAAAGGTATTTATTCATACTCAACATTTATCACTTCCTAATTATTAAACTATTTAGTGTCACCATGAATCAGTGGCAATGCATATATGCTCTTGAGGTTATTTACATCTATTGTGTCTCTATGGTAAAAATACAATACTATGGTGTGCTATTTCACATCTCTTCCCAACTCTGCACTCAGTGACTTCACGTTGGCAACTTGAAATGGACCATGATGGGTGTATTTATACCATGGAAATTGGCAAAGGCTATAAACTAGGGCTTCCCTATCCTAAGAGCTACTATTGAACACTTGCTAGTGCACCACAGGGGATCAACCCCAAAGTAAAGCTTGCTAGGTGGTTTTGGCTCAGAAGCTCCTCTTGGAACAACACTGCTCAGTGCAGACTCAGCAGACCACCTCTGCACTCCACAAAAGGAGCTGGGACACCTGCTTCCGAAGATCCATAAATAACTTTGTGAGCTTCAACTTTGTCTGAGGTGGAGATTCATAAAGTAGATACACATTGATGTGTCCCGAACATGTCCTGTGATGTGTCCCAACAATGTGGAGAGAATGGAATACAGAGAGGAAGTTTCCAATATGTAGTCCTGGCTTCTTGTCAGAAACCAGGACTTCTTATTAGTGTGGATGTTATCCTGGGTTTTCTGATACAGTCCCAATTTCAGGTTTTCCACTTTGTGCATTAGAAATTCCATAGTTTTAATATCCAGTCTAAATATCCGAAGCTGACTTTCATAGTGACACAAAAGTACTCTGTTTGACAATGCTGGCTGGAGAGATGAGGATACAAAACCAAGGGCCACTGTCTTAGGCTGGGTTCTCTGGAGAACCAAAACCAGTAACGGGTATAAATATATCTATAAGAGATTTATATCAGGGAAATGGCTCATGCAGTTATAAAGGCTGAAATGTCCCAAGTCCATGGGTCAGGATAGAGGTGTCTCCTGATTCATGTAGCCTCAGGGGCCAAGGAACCCGAGATGGGCAGGTTAGAGAGCAAGGCTCTTGCTCACAAGCTGCAAAGATTGATGAATCCCAAGATCAGCAGGCAAGACCGTAGGTAAGCTACTAGCTAAAATCCCAAGATGAGGTCAGATGAATAGGCACCAGCTGCAGGGTCCAGAGGGAGCAAAAGCCATGACTCTTGCCAGAATCTCCACTTATACTCAATGCAGACCACACGCCCAAGGAAATTCCCTTTCAACTGATTGGCTACTCATACCAGATCCCATCATGGAGGTGATCACATTGTATCAGTTCTCATCATGGAAGTGATCACAACATCATACAACTGCCAAACCAGTGAGAATCACAATCCAAGCACTCTGACACACAACATTAACCATCACAGCCAACACTGCAGAAGCATCCCACATCTTCCTTTCCACTTCCCTGGTTTTCCTGGGTAAAGTTTATGTAGGAATGATCAGCATGAAGTTAATAACAGAGGCTACATTTTTCCTTTTTAGACCACAAGTCAGAGGATATTAGGGTCCAGTCACCTATATAAAAAAAAAAAAGACCCGTTGCCACGGAGTCAATTCTGACTCAAAGTGACCCTGTAGGACAGAGTAGAGCTGCCCCATAAGGTTTCCAGGGAGCAGTTGGTGGATTCGAACTGCCAACTTTTTGGTTAGCAGCCAAGCTCTTAACCACTGCTCAACCAGAGCTCCACCTAGAGGGGCCACTGAAAGGCAGTACCAGGTGGCTGTTAGGTGTAATGCCTGTGGTGTCAAATGACCTGGGTTCAAATCCTGACTCGGTCACTGACTGCCTTGGACAGGTTATTTAGTGTCTCTGTGTCTTAGTTGGATCATTTATGAAATGGGAATTCTACTAGTACCCACCCCCACTAGGTGACTGGAATAAATAAGAAAATACGTTTAAATGGTTACAAAAGTGCCTCGTATGTGGAAGGCACTTGATAATTGTTAGCCATTATTATGATCTGACAAACAAAAGCCTACTTTTTCTTTTATAATGTTTATTTTTCCTTCTTTTGAAAACCCTACATGTTCTTTGTAGAAAAACTAGAAAATACAAGTAATCAAAATGAGGAAAACAAAAAGCTTCCATCACTAGCACACTGACGTAACCCTGTGAATATTTTGGTGCAACTCCAACCTTCTGGCCTTTTTCCCAAACTTAGAAGATGTCAGTCTTGATACCTTTCTGGGTTTGCTAACTCATGATGTTTTGGTAATATTTTCCACCTAGGCAGCTGCCACCACGTGTCTGTCAGTTTGTCATACTGTGGTGGCATGGGTGTTGCTGTGATACTGGAAGCTCTCCCACCCAATGGTATTTGAAATATCAGCAGAGTCACCCTTGGTGGATAGTTTTCAGCCAAACTTCCAGACTAAGAGAGACTAGAAGAAGTACCTGGAGCTCTACTTCTGAAAAAAATTAGCCTGTGAAAATCTTATGAATAGCAGCAGAACATTGCCGGATATAGCACTGGAAGATAAGCCCCCAGGTTGTAAGGTACTCAAAATATGACATAGTTGGAGTCAAGCTTTCAGGGCCTTCATTTGTTGATGTGGCACAACTCAAAATAAGAAGAAATAGCTGCAAACATCTGTTAATTATCAAAATGTGGAATGTACGAAGTATGAATCTAGGAAAGTTAGAAGTCATCAAAAATGAAATGGAATGCATAAAGATCAATATCTTAGGTATTAGTGAGCTGAAATGGACTAGTACTGGCCATTTTGAACTGGACAATCATATGGTCTACTATGCTGGGAATGACAACTTGAAGAGGACTGGTGTTGGGTTCGTCATCAAAAAGAACATTTCAAGATCTATCCTGAAGTCCAAGACTGTCAGAAATAGGATAATATCCATACACCTACAAGGAAGACTAGTTAATATGACTATTCGAATCTACATACCAGACACTAAGGCCAAAGATTAAGAAATTGAAGATTTTTACCAACTTCTGCAGTCTGAAGTTGATAAAACATGCCATCAAGATGCATTGATAATTGGGGGTGATTGGAATTCAGAAGTTGGAAATGAAAGATCAGTAGCTGGAAAATATGGCCTTGGTGGTAGAAATGATGCCAGAGATTGCATGATAGAATTTCGCAAGACCAACAACATATTCATTGCAAATACCTTTTTTCAGCAACATAAATGATTATATACAGGAACCTCACCAGATGGAATACACAAGAATCAAACCGACTACATCTGTGGAAAGAAAAAATGGAGAAGCTCAGAACAAGGCCAGGGGCAGACTGCAGAACAAATCGTCAATCGCCCATATGCAAGTTCAAGTCGAAGCTGAAGAAAATCAGAACAAGTCCATCGGAGCCAAAATACAACTTTGAGTATATCCCACCTGAATTTAGAGACTATCTCATTAATAAATTTTATGCATTGAACACTACAGAAAGAAGAACAGATGAGTTGTGGAATGACATCAAGGACATCTTACACGATGAAAGCAAGAGGTCATTAAAACGACAGGAAAGAAAGAAAATACCAAAATGGATGTCAAAAGAGACTCTGAAAGTTGCTCCTGAATGTAGAGTAGCTAAAGCAAAAGGAAGAAATGATGAGGTAAGAGAGCTGAACAAAAGATTTCAAAGGGAGGCTCCAAAAAATGAAGTATTGTAACAAAACATGCAAAGGCCTGGAGTTAGAAAACCAAAACGATGGAACATGCTCGGCATTTCTCAAGCTGAAAGAACTGAAGAAAAAAATTCAAGTCTCAGGTTGCAATAGTGAAGAATTCTGTGGGGAAAATATTAAATGGCACAGGAAGCATCAAAAAAAGATGGAAGGAATACACAGAGTCACTGTACCAAAAGGAATTGGTTGACGTTCAACCATTTCAGGAGGTTGCATATGATCAAGAATCAATGGTACTGAAGGAAGAGGTCCAAGCTGCATTGAAGGCACTGGCAAAAAATTAGGCTCCTGGAATTCACAGAATACCAATAGAAATGGTTCAACAAATGGATGCAGTGCTGGAGGTACTCACTCATTTATGCCAAGAAATTTGGAAGACGGCTGCCTGGCCAACCAACTGGAAGAGATCCATATTTGTGCCCATTCCAAAGAAAGGTGAACCAACAGAATCTGGAAATTATCAAACAATATCATTAATATCACACACAACTAAAATTGTGCTGAAAATCATTCAAAAGCAATTGCAGCAGTACATCAAAGGGAACTTCCAGAAGTTCAAGCTGGATCCAGAAGAGGACATCGGATAAGGGATATTATTGCTGATGTCAGATGGATCTTGGCTGAAAGTAGAGAATACCAGAAAGGTGTTTACCTGTGTTCTATTGACTATGCAAAGGCATTCAATTGTGCGGATCATAACAAATTACAGGAAACATTGCCAAGAATGAGAATTCCAGAATACTTAATTGTGCTCTTGAGGAACACGTACATAAGCCAACAGGCAGTCGTTCAAACAGAACGAGGAGATACTGTGTGGCTTAAAGTCAGGAAGGGTGTGTGTCAGGGTTGTATCCTTTCAGGTATTTATTCAATCTGTATGCTGAGCAAATAATCCGAGAAGTTGGACTATAAGAAGAAGAACGGAGCATCAGGTTTGGAGGAAGACTCATTAACAACCTGCTATATGCAGATGACACACCTTGCTTGCTTAAAGTGAAGAGGACTTGAAGCACTTACTTATGAAGATTAAAGACTACAGCCTTCAGTATGAATTGCACCTCCACATAAAGAAAACAAAAATCCTCACAACTGGACCAATAAGTAACATCATGCAAATGGAGAAAATATTGAAGTTGTCAAGGACTTTATTTTACTTGGATCCACAATACCATACCTATGGAAGCAGCAGCCAAGAAATCAAAAGACCTATTACACTGGGCATATCTGGTACAAAAGACTTTTCAAGTGTTAAAAAGCAAAGATGTCGCTTTGAAGGCTAAGGTGCACCTGACCCAAGCCATGATATTTTCAATCACCTCATATGCATGTGAAAACTGGACAATGAATGAGGAAGACCAAAGAAGAATTGATGCCTTTGAATTATGGCGTTGGCAAAAAATACTGAATATATCATGGACTGCCTGAAGAACAAATAAATCTGCCTTGGAAGAAGTACAGCCATAATTCTCCTTAGAAGTGAGTGTGGCCAGACATCATCTCAAGTGCTTTGGGCATGTTATCATGAGGGACCAGTCCCTAGAGAAGAGCATCATGCTTGGCAAAGTAGAGGGTCAGAGAAAAAGAGGAAGACTCTCAACAAGATTGATCGACACAGTGGCTGCAACAATGGGTTCAAGCATAACAACGATTGTGAGGATGGCCTTGGACCAGGCATTGTTTCGTTTTGTTGTACCTAGGGTCACTATGAAATCAGAACTGACTTGATGGCACCTAACAACAACACAGGCAGTTGATTATGTCTTTTACCTAGAGTTCATTAGCCATACTCACAGCAGGGTGGCTGGTTTCATCATCATTACGAAAGGTAACCAGCAATCTGAACAGCATGTATAGTGTTGGCATCCTATATACATATTCATTATCCTGATTCCTCCCCCCTCTCCCCACCCTCATAACCATCAAAGAATTTTTTTTCTGTGGGCAAATCTTTTCTTGAGTTCTTATAGTAGTGGTCTCATACAATATTTGTCCTTTTGTGATTGACTTATTTCGCTCAGCATAATGCCCTCCAGATTTGTCCATGTTGTGAGATGTTTCACGAAGGTATCATTGTTCTTGATCGTCGCACAGTATTACATTGTGTGTGTGTAGCATGATTTGTTTATCCATTCATCTGTTGATGGACATTTAGGTTGTTTCCATCTTTTCGCTATCGTGAATAGTGCTGCGATGAACAAAGGTATGCATATCTCTACTCATGTGGTGGCTCTTATGTCTCTCAGGTATATTCCTAGGAGTGGGATTACTGGATCGTATGGTATTTCTATTTCTAACTTGCTAAGGAAGAGTCATATCATTTTCCAAAGTGGTTGTACCGTTTTACATTCCCTCCAGCAGTGCGTAAGAGTTCCTATCTCCCCACAATCTCTCCAGCACTTGTTATTGTGTCATGATAGGTTCTAAAATCAGGTAGTGTGAGGTCTCCCACTTTGTTCTTCAGTAGTGCTTTATTTATCCGGGGCCTCTTTCCCTTCCACATGAAGTTGGTGATTTGTTTCTGCATCTCATTAAACAATGCCGTTGGAGTTTGGATTGGGATTGCATTGTAACTGTAGATTCCTTTGGGTAGAACTGACATATTCACATTTCAAAATCTTAAGTCTTCCTATCCATGAGCATGGCATGTTCTTCCACTTATGTGGGTGTCTTTTGGTTTCTTGCAGTGGTGTTTTGTAGTTTTCTTTGCTCTACTGGTTAACATTGTGTGTCAGCTTGGCTGGACTGTGATTCTCAGTGTATGTGATCACTCCCACGATTGAATCTGCTGTGAGTACCAATCAGTTGAAAGGGGGTTTCCTTGGAGGTATGGCCTGCATCCGAATACAAGCAGACATTCTGGCTTTTTTGCTTGTTCTGGATCCTGCAACTGACTCCTGTTTGTCTGACCTCTGGCTCTTGGGACTTGAGCTATTAACTTATCTGCCAGTCTTGGGATTTGTAGATCTTCATGGCCTGAGGGCAGAAGCCCTGCTCTCCAACCTACCTATCTTTGGTTTGCTAGCCCCTCCGGCTATGTGAATTGAGAGAAGCCTCTATTCTGATCCACAGACCTAGGATGTTCCAGCCTCTACAATCACGGGAGTCATTTCCTTGATATAAATGTCTCTCTCTCTATATATATTTATATGCTTCACTGGTTTTGCTTCTCTGGAGAACCCAGCCTAAGACATTTGTATAGGTTTTCTACATCCTTGGTTAGATTTATTTCTAAATGGTTTATCTTCTTGGGGATATTGTAAATAGTATTGATTTAGTGATTTCCTTTTGGAAGTTCTCTTTGTTGGTGTAAAGGAATCGTACTGATTTTTTTTAAAATAATTTTTATTGTGCTTAAGTGAAAGTTTACAAATCAAGTCAGTCTCTCACACAAAGACCCATATACACCTTGCTAAAAAAAAAAAAAAAAACTACACACTCCCAATTACTCTCCCCCTAATGAAACAGCCCACTCTCTCCCTCCACTCTCTCTTTTCGTGTCCTTTTCGCCAGCTTTTAACCCCCTCCACTCTCTCATCTCCCCTCCAGGGAGGAGATGCCAACATAGTCTCAAGTGTCCACCTGATCCAAGAAGCTCATTCCTCACCAGCATCCTCTCCAACCCATTGTCCAGTCCAATCCATGTCTGAACAGTTGGCTTTAGGAATGGTTCCTGTCCTGGGCCAACAGAAGGTCTGGGGGCCGTGACCACCAGGGTCCTTCTAGTCTCAGTCAGACCATTAAGTCTGGTCTTATGAGAATTTGGGGTCTGCATCCCACTGCTCTCCTGCTCCCTCAGGGGTTTTCTGTTGTGTTCCCTGTCAGGGGAGTCATCGGTTGTAGCCGGACACCATCTAGTTCTTCTGGTCTCAGGATGATGTAGTCTCTGGTTCATGTGGCCCTTTCTGTCTCTTGGGCTCATAATCACCTTATGCCCTTGGTGTTCTTCATTCTCCTTTGATCCAGGTGGGCTGAGACCAATTGATGCATCTTAGACCCCAGACGCCACTCTTCAAAGTGTGTTGCAGAATGTTTTCTTAATAGATTTTATTATGCCAATTGACTTAGATGTCCCCTGAAACCATGGTCCCCAGACCCCTGCCCCTGCTATGCTGGCCTTTGAAGCATTCAATTTATTCAGGAAACTTCTTTGCTTTTGGTTTAGTCCAATTGTGCTGACCTCCCCTGTATTGTGTGTTGTCTTTCCCTTCACCTAAAGTAGTTCTTATCTACTATCTAATTAGGGAATGCTCCTCTCCCACCCCTCTCCCTCCCCCCTCTCGTAACCACAAAAGAGTGTTTTCTTCTCAGTTTAAACTATTTCTCAAGTTCTTATAATCGTGGTCTTATACAATATTTGTCCTTTTGCAACTGACTAATTTCACTCAGCATAATGCCTTCCAGGTTCCTCCATGTTATGAAATGTTTCACAGATTCCTCACTGTTCTTTATCAATTCATAGTATTCCATTGTATGAATATACCATAATTTATTTATCCATTCATCCATTGATGGGCACCTTGGTTGCTTCCATCTTTTTGCTCTTGTAAACAGTGCTGCAGTGAACATGGGTGTGCATATATCTGTTCATATAAAGGCTCTTATTTCTCTAGGATATATTCCAAGGAGTGGGATTGCTGGATCGTATGGTAGTTCTATTTCTAGTTTTTTAAGGAAGTGCCAAATAGATTTCCAAAGTGGTTGTACCATTTGACATTCCCACCAGCAGTGTATAAGTGTTCCAGTCTCTTCACAGCCTCTCCAACATTTATTATTTTGTGTTTTTTGGATTAATGCCAGCCTTGTTGGAGTGAGATGAGCTATTGATTTTTGTATGTTAATCTTGTATCCTGATACTTTGCTGAAATCTTCTATTAGTTCCAGTAGCTTTCTTGTGGATTCCTTGGAATCTTCTGTGTATAAGATCATATCATCCACAAGTTGGGACAGTTTTACTTCTTCCTTATCAATTTGGATGCCCTTTATTTCTTTTTCTTGCCTTATCGCTCTGGGTAGGACCTCCAGCACATTACCAAATAAGAGTGGTGTTAAAGGGCATCCTTGTCTGGTTCCCATTCTCAAGGGAAGTGCTTTCAGTCTCTCTCTGTTTAGAATGATGTTGGCCATTGACTTCGTAAAAATCTCATTTATTACGTCAAGGAATTTCTCTTCTATTCCTATTTTGCCGAGAGTCTTTATCATGAATGGGTGTTGGACTTTCTCAAATGTCTTTTCTGTGTAGATTGGTAAGACCACGTGGTTCTTTTCTTTTGTTCTATTTATGTGGTGGATTACGTTGACTGATTTTCCCTAATGTTAAATCATCCCTGCATACCTGGCATGAATCCCACTTGGTCATGATTTTTTGATATGCTGATGAACTCTATTGGCTAGAATTTTGTTGAGGTTTTTTGCATTTATGTTCATGAGGGATATTGGTCTGTAATTTTCTTTTTTTGTAGTGTCTTTGCCTGGCTTTGGTATCAGAGTTATGCTGGCTTCACAGAATGAGTTTGGGAGTATTCCTTCCTTTTCTATGCTCTGAAATACATTTAGTAGTACTGGTGTTAACTCTTCTCTGAAAGTTTGTTAGAATTCTCCAGTGAAGCTAACCAGGCCAGGGCTTTTGTTGTTGTTGTTGGGAGTTTTTTTTTTTTTTTCTAATTACCTCTTCATTCTCTTCTTTTGTTATAGGTTTATTTAGTTTTTCTCAGTTTGTGTTAGTTTAGGTAGGTAGTGTGTCTCTAGAAATTTGTCCATTTCCTCTAGGTTTTCAGATTTGTTGGTGTACAATTTTTCATAGTATTCTGTTATGACCCGTTTTATTTCAGTTGAGCCTGTTGCGATATCACCCATCTCATTTCTTATTCTTACTATTTGCTTCCTCTCCCGTTTTTCTTTTGTCAGTTTGGCCAATGGTTTATCAATTTTATCAATGGTTTATCAGTTTTGTTGATCTTTTCCAAGAACATATTTTTGGTCTTCTTGATTCTTTCAATTTTTTTCTATTCTCTATTTCATCTACTTCTGCTCTAATCTTCATTATTTCCTTTCTCCTGGTGCATGAGGGCTTCTTTTGCTGCTCTTTATTTGTTCGCATTGTAGGGTTAATGTTTTGATTTTGGCCCTTTCTTCTTTTTTGATGTGTGCACCTTTTGCTAAAAATTGACCTCTAAGCACTGCTTCTGCTGTGTCCCAGAGGTTTTGGTAAGATGTGTTTTCATTCTCATTTGATTCTATGAATCCTTGATTCCTTCTATAACCCAATAGTTTTTAAGCAAGATGTTTTTCAGCTTCTATGTATTTGATATTTTTCCCTTGTTGTTTCTGTTAATGATTTCTACTTTTATGGCATTATGATCAGTAAAGATGCCTTGTATTATCTTAATGTTTTAGATTCTGTTAAGGCTCGCTTTGTGGCCTAATACGTGATCTGTCCTGGAGAATGTTCCATGTGCATTGGAAAAGAATTTATACTTTGCTGCTGTTGGGTGGAGTCTTACGTATATATCTATAAGGTCAAGTTGATTGATTGTGGCATTTAGATCTTCTGTATCATTATTGAGTTTTTTTCTAGATGTTCTGTCACTCACTGAAAGTTGTGTGTTGAAATCTCCTACTATTATTGTGGAGCTATTTCTCTTTTCAATGCTGTTAGTTTGTTTTATGTAGTTTGTAGCCCTGTCATTGGATGCGTAGATACTCATTATGGTTATGTCCTCTTGGTGTATTGATCCTTTAATCATTATATATAGTGTCCTTCCTTATCCTTTATGGTGGATTTTGCTTTAAAGTCTATTTTGTTGGAGATTAATATTGCCACTCCTGCTCTTTTTTGGTTGTTTGCTTAATATATTTTTCCATCCTTTTAGTTTTAGTTTGTTTATGTCTTCGTGTCTAAGGCGTGTCTATTGTAGACAGCATATAGACAGATCATGTTTAATCTATTCTGCCACTCTGTTTCTTTGTTGGTGCATTTAGTCCATTTACATTCAGTGTAATTATTGATAGGTATGAATTCACTGCTGTCATTTTGATGTTTTGTGTGTATGTGTGTGTGGTGTTGACAGTTTCTTTGTTCTGCTTAATTTTCTGTGCTGAGTTCTTTTTCTTTCTTTGTGTATTTTTCATCTTTTTCATTATTGTTGATTTTGTGTTTGCTGAATCTTTCATGTTTTTCTTCTTTTTTATTTTGATGGGTAGGTTTATTAGCTTCCTGTGTGGTTATCTTGAAATTTACCTTTATTTTTCCAAGTTTAAATCAATCTCTATTTTTTGATATTGCCTGAACTTCCTCTCCATATGGAAGTTCTATGACTACACTGTTTATTTCTTTTTTTTGTTGTTTGTTTGTTTTGGTATTGTCATCACTTACATATTGATGTCTCTGGTTCCCTATTTTCAGTCTTTTAGCTTTGACTTGTTTTTGTGCATTCCCTACCTGAATTGATAGCTGGTTGATCTGTCCTGTATCCTAGTCTTGGATTGCTGTCTGATATTGTTGGTTCTCTAACCAGAGGATTCCCTTTAATATTTCTTGTAATTTTGGTTTGGTTTTTACAGATTCTCTTAACTTCTGTTTGTCTGGGAATGACCTAATTTTGCCATCATATTCGAGAGACTTTTTTTTTTTTTTTCATAAACCGTGACCAAGTGGAATTTATTCTAGGAATGCAGGGATGGTTCAACATTAGAAAATCGATCAATGTAACATACCACATCAATAGAACAAAGGAAAAGAACCACATAATCATCTCTGTGGATGCAGAAAAAGCATTTGATAAAATCCAATATCTTTTCTTTTTTTTTTTTTTAATAATTTTTATTGAGCTTTAAGTGAACTTTTACAAATCAAGTCAGTCTGTCACATATAAGCTTATATACACCTTACTACATACTCCCACTTACTCTCCCCCTAATGAGTCAGCCCTTCCAGTCTCTCCTTTCGTGACAATTTTGCCAGTTTCTAACCCTCTCTACCCTCCTATCTCCCCTCCAGACAGGAGATGCCAACACAGTCTCAAGTGTCCACCTGATACAAGTAGCTCACTCTTCATCAGCATCTCTCTCCAACCCATTGTCCAGTCCCTTCCATGTCTGATGAGTTGTCTTGGGGAATGGTTCCTGTCCTGGGCCAACAGAAGGTTTGGGGACCATGACCACTGGGATTCCTCTAGTCTCAGTCAGACCATTAAGTCTGGTCTTTTTATGAGAATTTGGGGTCTGCATCCCACTGCTCTCCTGCTCCCTCAGCGGTTCTCTATTGTGCTCCCTGTCAGGGCAGTCATAGGTTGTGGCCGGGCACCATCTAGTTCTTCTGGTCTCAGGATGATGTAAGTCTCTGGTTCATGTGGCCCTTTCTGTCTCTTGGGCTCATAGTTGGAGAGACAATTTTGCTCGATATATAATTTTTGACTTGCAATTTTTTTCCTTCAAGACTTTCTATATGCCATCCCATTGCCTTCTTGCCTGCATAGTTTCTACTTAGTCAGAGCTTAGTCTTATTGGTTCTCCTTTGTAGGTGACTTTTCATTTTTCCTTAGCTGCTCTCAAGATTCTATCTTGTCTTTGGTTTTGGCAAGTTTGATTTTGATGTATTGGTGACTTTCCTTTGAGATCTACCATGTATGGGGTTTGTTGAGTTTCTTGGATATATAACTTCTCGTCTTCATAATATTAGTGAAGTTTCCTGCCAGCAAATCTTCAACAATTCTCTCTGTGTTTTCTGTTATCCCCCAATGTTCTGGTGCTCCGATCACTCATAGGTTTTTCCTCGTGGTGGTATCCCACATAATTCTTAGGCTTTCTTCATTTTTTTTAATTCATTTTCCTGATTTTTCCTCAAATAAATTGGTGTCAAGGGACTTATCTTCAGTCTTACTAATTCGGACTTCTGTTGTCTCAATTCGGCACCTATGATCTTGTTTTGAGTTGTCTACTTCTGAAATTTTATTGTTAAATTTTGGTTTTCTAGTTGCTGTCTCTATATGGTTTCTAGCAGCCTGTTTATTCTGTCATGGTGTTCTTGCATTGTTTTCCTGAAGTCTCCTAATGCTTTGTCTGTGTGTTCCTTGCCTTGGTCTGAGTTTGCCTGATTTCCTTCCTGATCTCTTGGAGAGCTCCGTATATGAGTCATTTGAATTCTATCTCCGATAGTTCTATTGCCTTATCTTCCTCTGGAAGGTTTCCTATTTATTTTGGTTGCTTGCTGGAGCCATCTTGACCTGCTTCTTTATGTGATTTAGTATTGACTGTTGTTTCTGAGGCATCGATAAGTTATATTTATTTATTGTATGTTTGTTTACTGCGTCCTGACTTTTTGTTTTGTTTTGATATGCCCAAGTAGGCTGGGTGTGTGAGCTACTTCAGTTGTTGATGTCTTTGAAGCTCTCACATCTGTCTCCAGGTCGTCATAGCAGCTACTAGGTGTGTGAACCCAGGGGTCTTCACTTTTCTTGCAGGGGTGCAGCACAGGTGTCCAGGTTGTCAGTCACCGAGTGTGTGGAGCAGACTCTCACCTACAGTCCTAGATGGGCAGGGCTGCATGGGGGTGTTCGGAGCAGGGAAAGGTATCTGGCTGCAGTGGGGGGCTATGTGTGGCTACCCCAGGGTGCCTGGATGGTGTGCCTCTGTCCCCTAGAGCATGTAGTGTGGAGGGAATATTGCAGCTGGTCCTTGGGCACCTGGTGCTGTTGGCTGGAGGGACTGAGAGGCACCACTAATTCTCAGACCCCTGTCATGGGTGGCTAGATGTGTGGTAGTACTGTGGGTAGTAGTACTGCCAACCCTCAGACCCCCAGTGTGGGTGGATGAGATCCCTGCTTAGAGGGCAGGGCAGCACTGAATGTCATGAATCTGGAGCTCCCCTTTGGCTGCTGCAGTTGAAAATGGGCTTCTGGTGTATGCCTTGTGTTTTATGCTAATGAGGGCATACGATCATCTCACACAGGTCTGGGCAGGAATGAAGGGCACTGCAATTCCGTGGACCCCTTACAGCAGTAGCTGGGCAAAGGGGCAGAGCCTCCCAACCAGCATTGAGTTCCCAGCTTAGGAGGCATGGCATTGTTGAATGCTGCGGCACTGGTGTCAGAGTGGAGCGGGGTTGGGGTAGGTGAGGAGAAGGAAGTGCTTCTCTGCTACGGAACTCTGGGGTAGGGGGGAGGGTTATTTTGCCCCCACATGGTAGGTTAGAAGGTTGCACTTAACTTTCACAGGTCTGGTGTAACTCCTACCTGGTTTCAGAGGTACGTGCAGATTCACTGCTGCTTGGCTTCACCCGATATGGTGGGGCTCATTTTTGGATGTAGATGCCTGCCTCAGCTCATGTGTGCTTCGCAGATTCAGCTAGCAGGGTGCTGGCGATCTCATGATCTGTACTTCTCCGCTGCTCTTGAATTGTCTCTCCTTCCACCTTCTGCTCAGTCTGATTCTTCAGCTTTGTCTTTGATTATTAGGGTTTCTAGGTTGTCATATATAATTGATTCACTTGTTTTTTTCAGGTCTTTGTTGTAAGAGGATTGACAGGAAGTGTCTGACTACTCTGCTATCTTGTCCCTGCTTTCCCCTGTTTCTTTAGGATATATTCCTAGGAGTGGGTTTGCTGGGTCTTAAGGTATTTCTATTTCTAGCTCTTTGAGGAAGTACCATATTGTTTTCCATAGTGGTTGGACCATTTTCCACTCCCACCACCAGCACATAAGAGTTCCAAACTCCCCCCAACCACTCCAGCACTTGCTATTTTCTTTTTTGATTTATGCCAGTAATGTTGGGGTGAGATGGTATCTCATTGCGGTTTTGATTTGCCCTTCTTCAATGGCTAGTGATCATGAGAATTTCCTCATGTATTTTCTTAGCCACCTGAATGTTTCCTTTGATGAAGTGCTGCTCATATCCTTTGCCCGTTTTTTATATACATTTTATTGTACTTTAGATGAAGGTTTACAGAACAAACTATTTTCTCATTAAACAGTACACATATTGTTTTATGACATCAGTTGACAACCCCACGACATGTTAATACTCTCCCTTCTCAGCCTTGGGTTCCCATTACCAGCTTTCCTGTCCCCTCCTGCCTTTTAGTCCTTGCCCCTGGGCTGTTGTGCCCTTTTAGTCTTGTTTTGTTTTATGGGCTTGTCTAATCTTTGCCTGAAGTGTGAACCTTGGGAGTGACTTCATTACTGAGCTAAAATGGTGCCATGGTGCCATGGGGCCATAGTATCAGGGTTTCTTCAGTCTCTGTCAGGCCAGTAAATCTCATCTCTTTGTGAGTGAGAATTTTATTCCTTATTTTCCTCCAGCTGTGCCCAGGACCTTCTGTTATGATCCCTGTCACAGCAGTCAGTGGTGATCGCCAAGCACCATCTAGTTGTACTGGACTCAGTCTGGTGGATGCTGTGGTAGATGTGGTCCACTAGCCCTTTGGACTAATCTTTCCCTTGTAACTTTAGTTTTCTTCATTCTCCTTTGCTCTAGAACGGGTGAGACCAGTGGAGTATCTCAGATGGGCGCTCACAGGCTTTTAAGACCCAGACCCTACTCACCAAATTAGAATATAGAATATTTTCTTTATAAACCATGTTATGCCAATTGAACTAGATGTTCCTCAAGACCATGGTCTCCACAGCCCTCAGCCCAGCAATTCGGTCCCTCAGCGAGTTTCGATGTCTGTGGAGCTTCTATCACCTTGCCTTGGACAAGCTGTACTGGCTTCCCCAGTATTGTGTACTGTCTTACCCTTCATGAAAGTTACCACTTTTCTATTGTCTATTTAGTGTTTTTCCATCCCCACCTCTGCCCTCCCTCGTAACCATCAAAGATTGTTTCTTTTTTTGTGTAAACCTTTTCATGAGTTTTTACAGTAGTGGTCTCTAGAATATTTGTCATTTTGTGATTGACTAATACATTTCACTCAGCGTAATGCCCTCCATATTCACCCGTTATGAGATGCTTCGAAGACGCATCATTGTTCTTTATTGTTGTATGTACCATAGTTTATCCATTCATTTGTTGATAGGCATCTAGGTTGTTTCCATCTTTTTGCTATTGTGAACAATGCTGCAATGAACATGGGTGTGCAAATGTTTATTCATGTGACGACTTATTCCTCTAGGATATATTCCTAGGAGTGGGGTTGCTAGATCATATGGTATTTCTATTTCTAGCTTTCTAAGGAAGTGCCATATCTTTTCCCAAAATGGTTGCATCATTTTGCATTCCCACCAGCAGTACATAAGAGTTCCGATCTCCCTGCAGATCCTCCAACATTTGTTATTTCCTGTTTTTTTTTTTTATTTGTGCCAGTGAGGCCAGGGTGAGATGGTATCTTATTGTGGCTTTAATTTGCATTTCTCTAATGGCTATTGATTGTGAACATTACCTCATGTGTCTGTTGGCTGCTTGAATGTCTTCTTTGGTGAAGTGTCTGTTATTTCCTTTGCCTATTTTTTAATTGGATTTTTTTTTCCTCAGTCTATAGGTCCTCTTTTTACTCTTTTGGTGAAGTCTTTTGACAAGCATAAGTTTAATTTTTAGGAGCTCTCAGTTATCTAGTTTATCTTCCGGTGTTTGTGCATTGTTATTGTTTGTATTCTCTTTATGCCATGTATCAGGGTCCCTAGCATTGGCCCTATTTTGTCTTCCATGGTATTTATAGTTTTAGGTTTTATATTTAGGTCTTTGATCCATTTTGAGTTAAGCCTAAGGGATTTTTAAAGGGTAATGTTGACAACATGGCCTTTGTGCCTTTCCACTAGCTTCAACTCCAATCATCTCAACAGATAAGCCTGTATCTTGTGCCCCTGACCCCATCTCTCTCCAATCCCTCTTCTTTGGCCATGAGCCACCACTGCCAGATGATGTGTTGGGGCCAGCAGTGGCCAGGCTAAGATTTGGTTTCAGGAGGCCTTGTTTGTGTGTCTTTTGTATCTCAGGTGATACACAGCAGCTCATCACTGGAGCCACCAGCTGAGTTTCTAAGATGCAAAAATGATTCTGTCTCTCCTTTGTTCAGAATTCTTCAAAGACGATTTCTATATTTTAAGATCCAAATGATTAAGTGTTAGATATCTAGCCTCATTCTCTCTGGATTGCCTCTCTCCTTACCTGTATACTAGCTATTGGAACAGTTACCCACCCACTATTCCCATTTATCTTTCAGGGGCAACCCTTTCTTTTAGACACCCTTGACTTCCTCCCACCCCAAATTATTCACTCTTTCCTTACTGTCATCTCTCTTAGAATACTTAACATACTGTCTTCTCATTATTTGGGCTTGTGTTGCTTAAGAGCAAATCTTTGCACCCCTAGCTCTAGCACAGTACACATTAGGATGAATGAATGAACGAGCATGGATGCCCCATTCACTGGATCAAGCCTCAGACTACCAGAACAGACAGAGCAAGCAGCTGAGGTGAACGGGGACAGACAGCCAATGGTCTGAGCTTGTGCAAACTCTACCAAGGTCTGCAGAGTCCAGACAATTTTGTTGTGACCACAAATTTAATCTTGAGCATAAAAGCACATGAACAAGAAGGAAAGGCTACCTTTCCAACGCAATGTTTACAGTGCATCTCCTAGAATCTAGACTTGGTCAATGGCTTCAGTAAAAGGTAAGCCTGATTTACTTATTGTGGTAGATTTATTTTCCAAAAATGGTCAAAAAAGTATTTCTGCTTCCAAAAACTCTTCCAGAACCCACTAGTCTCCCATCAAGAGATGGAGTCTATATTCCCTCCCCTTGAGCCAGGCAGGCTTTTGCGATCTCCTTGTCTATGAGAGTATGCTAGGAAAGCTGCTCTGCAATTTCCATGGTGAGGCCATAAAAGGTGAAACCACAATTGCCTTGCTCTTGGGATGCCTGCCCTTGAAATTCAGCCACCTTGTTGTGAAGAAGCACCAATAACACAGGCCCTCAGCCCTGCTGAGCTCCCAGTTAATCTGGTCCTGACTTGCAGCCATGTGAGTGAGCCATCTTGGGCATGAATCCTCTAACCCACAGTTAAGTTGGCTCAGCTGATGCCATGTGATGTCAAGGATCCCTACTGAGCCTTGCCCCAACTGCAGATTCATGAGCAAAATAAAAAGATTATTAAGCCACTAAATTATGAGAGGGAGCACTGGTGGTGCAGTGGTTAAGAGCTCAGCTGCTAATCAAAAGGTCTGCAGTTCTACTCCATCCCGTAGGGTTCTATGAGTTGGAATCGACTCAACATCAACGGCTTTGGTTTTTGAATTGTGGGAATAGTTTATTACTCTTTCCCTGGACTGAGGGATTTCCCATGAAGTGGAACTTCGAGTACTAAATCCATGACAGTCCTGCACAAGCTGTGATGGCTGGTCACCCTAACCATTGGTCTAGCAGGAGTACAAATAACCTGCTGACCTCTCAAGTTCTGTTTATGGAGGAAATTTTGAGATAAATGTTCCCCAGGCAGGGATAATGTAGTTCTCCACATGCAAAATAATTTGTTGGTACTATTTACTTTTGAGTGAATTTCACTCTCACTCCCAGGGGCCCCAGGGAGCAACCTGGGAATCTCGAGCAAGTGGCTTCTTGTCCTGTCCGGGGAGGCCCTGCATATGCCGAGTGGTCACGCTCCGCAGAAGTATGTTCTCAAGGTGTGACCTAAATAAAATTAAAAACAACAAAACTAAGTTGAAGCCTCAAAGGTCAGCCCCGTTGTGGCTATTGTTTTCGCACCAGAGTCTTTGTCTTGGAACTTGCAGGAGTCTTGATGCTGGTGCTGCTCTGCCCCTGCAGCTTAGAGACAGTGAAGACGGCTCAGCTCTGGACAAAAACACCTCTCTGGGCACCGAGAAATCATGCTGTACCACAAGTCCTTAATGAGGATGGAGAAAACCTTTGAGTGAAATCTGCAGCTTCCCTGGAGGCTCCCTCCTCTTTCAGTCCCTCTGGGATCAGGTTCTGTCTTTTTCATTTTAATTAACCCAATGAACCAGCCTCTGCCTTTCAAAGGAAATCTATGAGGGAAACTTTACTGCCAAGCCCTGAGTCCTTGTGACACTCAAGAACGTGGGCCAGGTTCTTGTGTAGGTTAAGGAAGTCTATGAAGAATAAAGATTATACGGAAACAGTCTACCTTTCTTTAAAAGGCCTTGTTTTACATCCCTGAAATCTCAGACTTAGCTATTACAATGAAGTCCTGTTGTAGAGAGAGCTGGCCTTTTATCACCACTTAAAATCTAATTAATCCATATTGAAGCACAAAGATTTCTGTTGTATTTTAGGGTGAGGGGTCATAGAGACCTCTTTGTTCATCCTTAGATTTACAATCATCAAGCATTGGGGATATAATTTTACCAAGCAAATTGGAAGGTAACAGATCAAATCCTTATCAGAAAACCTAACTCATAGTTTTAACAGAGTCCTTCGTCCTTTACATGAAACACTATATTCAAGAAGAACAAGAATGCATTTCAGAGTGCCCAAAGGGTTAATGGCCAAAGCTTATATTCCAGGCAGCATGGAACCAAGATCATCACGCTACCGTCAACAACAAAAGACAGCAGCTCCTATAGAGGTGGCAAAAATTTTAAGCTTTGTTACAATGGCTTTTGTCTTTAGGATAGCAATGCAACTGGTTGGACTTTTATTATCTTTGCTGGGATGGGTTTTATCCATTATTACAACTTATTTGCCACATTGGAAAATCCTCAATCTAGAGTTAAATGAGATGGAGAACTGGACCATGGGACTCTGGCAAACCTGTGTCATCCAAGAGGAAGTGGGGTGGCAATGCAAGGACTTTGACTCTTTCTTGGCTTTGCCTGCTGAACTCAGGATCTCCAGGGTTTTGATGTTTCTGTCAAATGGGCTCGGATTTCTGGGCCTGCTGGTCTCCGGGTTTGGCCTAGACTGCCTGAGAATTGGAGAGAGACAGCAAGATCTCAAGAAGCGACTGCTAATTCTAGGAGGAGTCCTGTTCTGGACCTCAGGGATCACAGCTCTTGTTCCAGTCTCCTGGGTTGCCCACGTCACGGTTCAGGAATTTTGGGATGAGACCATTCCTGAGATTGTCCCCAGGTGGGAGTTTGGGGAAGCCCTCTTTATTGGCTGGTTTGCTGGATTTTCTCTGGTGCTAGGAGGGTTTCTGCTTAACTGTGTGGCCTGCTCAGCTCAAGCCCCTCCAGCTTCGGGCCACTACACAGCAGCAGAAGTGCAAACTCAGTGTCTACACCTGGAAAATGGAACTGCAGACCCTGAAGTGTAAGACTTGGACAAGCCAGGGAGATATAGCTTTCTTCTCTTGTGATGACAAAGGGGTCTTTGTGACACAGCCAAGTCTGTGCTGCTACATTATCTTATTTAATAATTGCTTTTTGACTACATTTCCCTCCCTCCCGTGTATCTGGAGGAATGAGAAAAAAATTTACATAAGGAAACTATATGGTAAGCACTACATAGGTATGAGCAAAAAATTTCCTTCATCTGGTTTTTTAAATCGAAATGCTGTGGTGGTTGTTCAGTATTTGCAGTCTTAATGTGAGACCTTTTACGTTAGAAAACTCTTTGGTGTTCTGCATAGCAAAATCGCATGCTGTGCCAATCCCGAAGTGGTATTTCCACAACAACTACTTTTGTCTCCTTTGAATAGAGGTGGTTTGTGTTTAGGAAATGACTAGGCACCCTCTGTGACAGGGTATAGTGGGACTGAAGATTTTAGTCCAGTGTAATACCTTCAGATTAAAAATCCTGGTCAACCTGATCTTTTATCTCTTCCCCCCAAAATTTTGTACTTAGAAAACAATTCCAAAATTATTTTTCTTGCTATCCAAATATTGACAGTCCATTTGCCCTAATGAAAACTTCCTTTTCTTCAATTATAACTTACAAGTATGGGAATGTACACTTTGGTGGTGAACAGATGTTGATTCTGACCTACAGAGTCCTACTGCTTACGTGTCCCACAGCATAGAAAGCGTGTTTAGGCGAAAAAAGTGAAAAGAGAAAACCAACCCAGCGTTCTGCGCACGTGCACGACTTTGACAGAAAGGCAGGGAGATAAACAGACCTGCTGTTGCTCAGCTATCGCTTCACGTCGGGTATGGAGCCTAAGACATTTTCCCTAATAGGCTTGATTTAAGTACTAGAGAGAGTTCTGAGAAGACCATTTTATCTGGTTAAGAAATACTTGTCTTGAACGCATTTTTAAAAAAGGATAACACCCAGTATTACCACAACACACCGACTGAAATGTGAGAGCTGTAGCAGGTGAAAATCCGGCAGGTGCAATTAGTAAGGTACAAAGCAGCAGGAGTTGAATCAAAACTATCAATTAAACATTTTGAATTTAGACTTAATCCTTTGATTTGTTAGAAAGGTTGGAAACTACACACAAATCATTTATATTTTAACAATGAAAGGAGGATTATTACTACTTAATTTTATTTCCGTAACAAACTGCTTTCCACAAATTCTGCCTAGAGGACATGAACATGATCTTGGCCACACCTTGGTGTTACTGGTTTGCAGCATAATTTCCCTATCCTTTTCTGAAACCTATTCAACATGGGATCTAACAATAGCAGCTCTGGCAAGAAGTCTCCTATATACACAACGAAAAAAAAAAAAAAACATTTTTGAGCTCCGCAAGTGTTAAGTCAAGTGTCTCAGTGCTTCTTGCTGCAGCAGCCGGGCAGGCCTTATCTTGGCTCACACTCACACGACTCCACCATGTCCTTGGTATTTAGAACTGTGGCGCAATTAGCTGGGATTTCATTGTCTTTGCTGGGATGGGTTTTATCCTGTCTTACCAATTACCTGCCACATTGGAAAAACCTCAATCTGGACTTAAATGAGATGGAGAATTGGACAATGGGACTCTGGCAAACCTGTGTCATCCAGGAGGAAGGCGGGATGGAATGCAAGGACTTTGATTCTTTCTTGGCTTTGCCTGCTGAACTCAGGATCTCCAGGGTTTTGATGTTTCTGTCAAATGGGCTTGGATTTCTGGGCCTGCTGGTCTCCGGGTTTGGCCTAGACTGCCTGAGAATTGGAGAGAGACAGCAAGATCTCAAGAAGCGACTGCTAATTCTAGGAGGAGTCCTGTTCTGGACCTCAGGGATCACAGCCCTTGCTCCAGTCTCCTGGGTCGCCCACATCACGGTTCAGGAATTTTGGGATGAGACCATTCCTGAGATTGTCCCCCGGTGGGAGTTTGGGGAAGCCCTCTTTATTGGCTGGTTTGCTGGATTTTTTCTTGTGCTAGGAGGGTCTCTGCTTAACTATGCAGCCTGCTTAGCACAAGCCCCTCCAGCTTCGGGCCACTACGCAGCAGCAGAAGCCCAAGACCATTGCCAACAACTAGAGATGAAGAACACCAACGTGAAAATCTAAGCCAGAAGCTATCAGTGGTATCTACTCTTCAGGAGACACTTGCTCAATTCTGGATTTGGTAGGAGTTCCTACTAACAGTCACCCATTTCTATGCTTTCAATTTTGTAAAATGCAGTTTTTTTTTGTGGTGATTAGGTTCTTAAACTGTAATGTCTCTCTAAGGCTGGTAAACCATTTTTATCTTCCATTTTGAGACCAAAACCAATCAAAATAGTAATCATACTTATTACTGTCGATGAGTTTTCTTGATTTTAAAATAGACTCGATGATTGCACATACAGAACTGGTAAATAAACATCATATTAGCACTTAAGTATCCTTAAAGGTATTATTCATACAGAGATAAATCGTGTGGGCAATTGAAAATGTTATTGCTAATCATTTACTTCTTTCAAGCACTTGGGATAATCTATTACGATGAAATTCAAGTCTCCCTACATATTTATCTCAAATGCATGATACCTGATTATACTAAAAAAGCTGGCTGCTCTTTAAAAGCTTGGGAGGTAAGAGACGCGGGACACGTCATGTCTCTTTTAATCAAAGACCTCAGTGCCTGTGTGCAGCCCTTTCCAAAAGTCAGCCACATTTATTCAAGCCTACGTCAGAAGCAGAGGAGGGCAATCTTTCGTTTTTGAAGATTTGTGTAAAATCTGCCATAAAAATGTTGTTTTGCTCCTATGTCCTGTGCTCTGCATTTGATGGCTAACATCATCACCTGCCCTGGGCGGGGAGCAGCCACAGGGGGCGTCATGGCAAGGACCTCCGTGTGGGCCGAGGACTGTGTGGGACGCTGCTCTGTGTGGCTCTGAGCACATGGACAGCTGAGGCCGTGCAACGACAGCATGTTCTGCGGCCCTTCACTGTACCTGAACAATGAAAATCTCCACCTTTTTTTTTTTTTCTAATAAGCTATCCATATTGTCCAAGCAAGAACGATTCACAACAAGCTGCTGGCCTGGAGAATGCTTCATGGAAGATTTCATATTTGCTCAGTACCTGGTTCAAGTAAACACTTGTGCTTGGGCCAACAAGGGAAAGCAACTGAACAATAAACGACAGTGAAATAAGTATTAGGCAATATGTATCTTTGTTAAAAAAAAAAAAAAAATTGAATTTTTTCCACCCACAAACACATGGAAAGTGCAGAAACCAAAGTTAATCTATATATTTGCATACTTTTACAAACAAGACAAATTAAAACAGGAACATGTTCAGAATTTAACCTGATTAAATATTTAGTTCAGTCCTGAGCTTTTGATATTTAATACAATACAGATAAAGCAATAGCAAAAAATTTTTTTAATTTATTTGATTTGCATGCTAAACTTTGTTCATCTGGCTAGCAAGATTCTTTGTGTACCTGTAACACTTATATTCCGATATACAAAACTGTAATAATATACTGGTAATTCAAAGTTGAGAACTAAATATCACATTCTTTTTACCCTGTGCAGAATAAATTCTACCTTTAAAAATAGTATTTATAATATTAAAATTCATATTTGTCCATATGGTTTTGTGATCAAGTTATTAAATGTTTTGTCACTGTGAATTATTTGGGTTAGTACAAATATGATTGTTAAAAGCTGCCTATAAATACATAACACTATTGCTGATTTTTGAAAGTGTGAACAAAGGATTATATTAACATCAGTTTGTCTCTCATGTTAGAAATGAGCAAATTCTGCAAAATAAAACCTAAAGAACCTTGGTCACAACTATTAGCTACCAGCCTGAGACAGATTTTATTCTTTAACACTTGTCTGAAACTTTTTGTATTACAAAAAGTTAACAGCTAATCTGATGAAGATTTATAAAGCTGTAAATATTCCCATATAGCCTCTTCTATGTCAAACATTTAAAATGGCCAGAACCGAACTATATATTAAACAGAACATAAATAAGACTGTAAATAAATAAATGAAGAAAATAAAATCATACGATACAACTACACATAACTCTATAAACATTTTCATGGCCAAACTAAAAAGCTGAAAACAAGCTGACCTTCATTTATCTCCACATCAAATCAACTTCAAAACGTCTGCCTTTCACATTTGACCTTGACAAAGATGAATGAAGTGTTTTATTTTTAAGATGAATGAATGGTATTCTTTCTCTCGTTTTCTTTAGTCATCTAGAAGGATGCACTAGGCAGCTTTCTGGTCACATCCAGTGATCTCGTCAGCAGTGCCTGCATGTTAGTGGTGGGACACGGACGAAAACACATGCTCCACCGTCTTCATTAAGTAAAGTTCTAGGCTCAGAAATCGCTTAATTTGATTCTGATAAAATGAACTTCCCCAAACAGGTCTAATTACTCTCAAGAAAAAAAAATCTTGCTAGTGGGGATTCTTCCTAGCTTTGGGAACAAAACTTTAAGTGGCTCACTCTTTTAAAATGACTTTCTGCATTACTAAAAAAATTTTTTGATTTCTGTTTGCTTTGTAAGATGACTAACCAAAAACTGCTTCTTCCAGTATAAGAGACGGGGTAATAAGCATGCTTTAAATTGCATAAACACTTATTTAGACTAGAAGCCTTTAGGCTGGCAGTTACCCGAGGGTTGGTGCCTGAGTCAGACAGGCTTAAATTCTAAACTGGAGGGTAGTTTCTCAGTTTTTATCTCTGAATGTCTTCATCTAGAAGAGTTCTGTTGTGGCTGCTGTGTTTTACAAACCATTTAGCCTACACCTCAAATCCACAATTCCTCCAGTCACGCTCCTCCCTTCGCCTTCTGACTCTTCGTCATAAACTATAGATGAAATCCCCTAAAAATGAGAGATGCAAAGTAATTTCTAGTAAATGCTTGAAGCTTGAATTCCATTTGACAAAGTATTGCTTTATTTGCGGCAACTCTGAGTCCACCAAGATGCCCTCTCCTCTGTTCTGGTTTCGCCCAGCGCGCGCTGATGCGTTTCCCTCCGCACCACCAGGACTCTACCTTGGCACACCCGCCACAGCATTCATCTCCTGGGCGCCATCCGCACGCCCAGGACACAGCATCATGGGTGCACGCCAGAAACTCATGTTTGCACACCTGCGTGAATCCCGCTGAGTCAGAAGCAGCAGCTGCTCACCTAAGGATTTCGTGTATCTTAGGGTAACTGTTTTTTCCTCTAATCTCCTCTACCCTCAATGTAATAAACCATGAGTGGTTCCAGGAGTGCTGCTCCTTTGCATTTTTTTATATTCTTGCACTCAATATTCATGTTTTTGTTTTCTTTAGACAAATATAAAAGGACAAAAAGGAAATGGTTTCAAGGAAACAAAGTGTTCCACCACAGGTGACGAAAATAAACACGGCCCCTGTTTCAGGTGGACTTGAAACTCTGAAGTGAAACTTACACTCACGTTAAATTTCAAACTGAAAAGAGCTGCACTCTGTACAAAAATCCCACATCGCGTGGCTGCCATCTTCACAGTGGACTCACAAGAAGACTCACGAAAAGCGAAAGCCACCTTCTGCTGAACAAGTTTCTTCTCAACAGTCAGCTCAATAGGACATACCCTGGTACTGCCTCTATTCCATTTTTTATAAAATAAAGCCCAGAGGCAATGCACACATACTGTACAACATTTGTGTACCAGATTATTCCATTTTGGTTATCTGATTTTTAAAAAAAACATATAAGAATTACATTCAAGGTATTTTACAAATTAATATGTTGAAAATCTGATGTGAAATAAAAGCTCTTTAAGAGTTGATAATTATGTTACAATCAAAACAGAACAAATGTTCACTTTTTCACCCTCCCTAACAACGTGAGCGGGTAAAAAAAATAATTCCTAAAACTATGTAATTATACATCATCAGCCGGCAGGGATGGGATGCTGATCTTCGCTCTGGTGAAGTACGCAATCTTCTCCCTAGAGTCAGGGGTGAAAGATAAACCAACTTTAATATTACGCTGAAAATACTCCATGACCATGAAAATAGTCGCCAAGAACTCCGGCGGTGTCTCTACAAGCTCAGATACTATGTCTTTCCTCAGACAGAACTCCACTTAAGATCAAGATGCTCCTTGCCTCTTAAGGGCAGGATATAAAGGTGAACAGCAGCTCTGGCTGATGGTAAATCACGTATCAACTGAGCCCAGGAGTTCCTCTTCCAAGATTTCCACCGTAAGTCAGTTTTCAAACCATTAAGGGTTCAGTCTAGGTACAAGTGGTTCTAAGCCAGGTAGTAAAGGATTCAAAATGGCCAAAATCCTACATAGACGTTTCTCAGTGACTTCCCAGAAAGGAGCAAGACACCTTTCAGAGGTTGTCAGAGGTTAGGGGAGTGTCAAAAATAAGATGACTAGGGTTGTGTAGTTACCAAAGACAAGAGCAGCATGTCTATTTTCTCCAGTACACAGAGTTCAACCAACACATCCTTATTAAGGGTATATTGCATACAAGGGGCATGTAGTCCGCTGTAAAGAAGAATAAAGCACTGGTCCTCCTCGAGGAGCCAAGAGGCTAGTTGGTGAAAGAAGTGTGGGGTTAGAGAAGAAAAGCACCAGTTAAAAAATTGTGGAAATTGAGATGAGAGCTATTTTTGTGGTATCGTATCCTTTCAATTCGTTGAATTCCATAAGAGATATAAGTAAGAACTAAAAAAGGCAAGAGAGTGTGGTTGTGATGTCAGTAGTAGCCTTAAGGCACAGCTGAAAACTGAGGACCCCTGCAGACAAGTTTTCTTTGACTCACATGGGGATCTTATGAATACTCAAATTAGTTGCCAGTGTTTACATTTGGGATATTACACATAATAATTATCGATTTCTGATTTCCCTTGAAAAATCAGAAGGTCAGTGCTATGGGTTGAATTGTGTTCCCCCAAAATCTAAGTCAACTTGGCTAGGCTATGATTCTCAGTATTGTGCAGTTGTCCTCCATTTCTGATCTGATGGAATTATGCTATGTGTTAAAATCCTAACCTCTGTGATGTTAATGAGGCAGGATTAGAGGCAGTTATGTTAATGAGGCAGGACACAATCTACGGGATTAAGTTGTATCTTGAGTCAATCTCTTTTGAGATATAAAAGAGAAGTGAAGAGAGAGGAGAGGGACCTCGTACCACGAAGAAAAAAGAGCCAGGAGAAGAGCGCATCCTTTGGACACAGGATTCCTACATTGAGAAACTCCTAGACCCAAGGGAATATTGATGACAAGGGCCTTCCCCCAGTGCTGACAGAGAGAGAAAGCCTTGCCCTGGAGTTGACACCCTGAATTCGGACTTCTAACCTCCTGACTGTGAGAGAATAAATTTGTTAAAGCTATCCACTTGTAGTACTTCTGTCAGAGCACTACTAGATAACTAAGACAGTCAGAGAACACTGGGCTCTTGATTCCATGTGAACAAGCAGCTGGTGTGGAACCAGGCCTGTGCTTTAGGCAGAATGCCCCAGACACCGCCACTTCCTGCTGTCGCCAGTCAGGTGTCAGTCACCAAGCACTGCCTTCACGTGGTGCCACCACCAGGCGTCCAGTGCAGTTTGTCTTATCCTGGCCCACCACACTCATTCTCATCATCTGCCTGGTAAGGGGAGCTGGGAATATTTATGAATTCTGTCTTGTGTTTTAGTAACAACTGAGAGCTGAACGGTTTTCTATGCTGGACAATGTTGGTTACTTTTCGAAGTGACCACAATACCAAGGGCATGAAAAGATTCCTCTTATCACTCTGCAGTTCTAAAAACTCAAGTAGTAGCATTCTCTAATAGCTAAAAGAAAGATTCTTTAAGCAGAATAACAAAAAAAAATAAAAATACAAAAACAAAACCCATTGCCATTGAGTTGATTCCAGCTCATAGTGACCCTATAGAACAGAGTAGAACTGCCCCACAGAGTTTCCAAGGAGCGCCTGGTGGATTCCAACTGCCGACCTTTTGCTTAGCAGCCGTAGCTTTTAACCACTAGCTTTTAACCACTACGCCACCAGGGTTTCAGTAAGTAGAATACAGGCAGGAAAACCTAATATTTTACCATAAATAACGTTACATAAAAAAGTATTAAGCCCATTATGAAGAAGTACAGCCAGAACACTCCTTAGAAGTGAGGATAGCGAGACTTTGTCTCATGTACTTTGGATATGTTATCAGGAAGGACCAATCCTTGGAGAAGGACATCATGCTTGATAAAGCAGAGGGTCAGTGAAAAAGAGGAAGGCTCTCAATGAGATGTATTGACATAGTGGCTGCAACAGTGGCCTCAAACATAGCAACAATTGTGGGGATGGCACAGGACCAGGCCGTGTTTCGTTTTGTTGTACATGGGTTCACTATGAGTTGGAAGTGACTCAATGGCACCTAACATCAACAACAAAGCTCATTATATCTCAGCATCCCTTCACTTCTACACAGCACCAAATCCCACTCCTTTACAACTATCTTTGCTCATCATTTACCCCATCTTTCCTGACACTTCAAATCGTTCCCTCTCCCCTAGCATGATTCCTTAAGCCTATAAACTTTGTAAAGACTCCTCTATACCAAACGGACATACACACATACACCCAGATCAAAACCAGTAACAAAGAAAAACTTTTCTAGGACAGGACCCTACTTTCATTTAAGCCAGTGTCCTAGATTCCTTTTTCTTTCTTCCTTCACATTTTTCTGAAAGTTTTCCTATTTCCAATGCAACCTGGCTTTCCATCCTCACTTGACTGTCCTGTCCTTGGGTGGTCACCAATGGCCTCCTCATCAACCTAGGGTGTCTAGGGGACAGTTTTCCTTCCGCCTCTCTTAGGTCGTACTTGACAGTATCAACAATCTCCTCCCCGCCCTCTGGATCCAGAACTGCACTCTCCCTTATCCTTTTACTGCTCCGACCATTCCTTGTTAAATCTCTTTTCCTGTATGCCCCTCCATGGTGAGTGTTCCCCAGGCCTCCCCTCCTGGCTGCCTTTTCACGTTTTCTGGGGCTTTCTGCCTATAAAGCACAGGCCCAACTCTATACTAGGTGTTTGTTCTGGGAATCATTTCCATTGATTCAAGCTCCACATCTAGGATGAAGGCCCCCAATCTTTATCTCCTGTTCTGCCCCTTAGCCTTGGTTTTTGGTTATTATTTCCACTTGTGTGCTGGCTGTCGCTCCCTCGATGATCAGCTAGAATTGTCCAACTGATACTCCCAAAGGCAGTGTTCAGTATGCTGGCTACGCTCCAGCTCCTCCTCCAGTGCTGTGGGCTCCGATCCCTGGCACCACAGTGCAGTGCTCCACCATTGCCCCCCTACTGCCCTGCCCACTCTCCTCCCAGGTCATGTTCCTGTCACCTAATGTCTCCCCCGCTTTACCAGCTCCTCTCCTGCCTCCCTCCACAATGCCTCTAATATCTCTCCCCATCACTTACTTTTGTGCTTGGAGACCCCTGCTGGCTCCCTCATGGTCTAAAACCGAAGTTAAAAACCTTTAGCACAGCATACAAGGAAATCTGGCCTATGGCTTCACCTACTGGCAGCCTCCACCACACATACAGTGCTTTCTCCTGCTGTGACACCCTTCTCAAACCTACCACCTAGTGCCTGACAAACTCCTACCCGTCCTTCCAGGGTAAGTTCAGATGCTGCTCTCTTACAATCTTGTCCTGTTTACTTCTGCAGCCCTTGACCCCTGCCCTACATGGATGTGCTCACACAGGCCCCTGTTTCTACCTTTCATTGTCCACCTAGCATTGCCAGGGTCTGTCCACCCCTCTATAGACCACAACACACTCTGGAAAAGCAGGATGTACTTGTTCTTTGTCTCTGTACTGTGAGGCCTACCACCGTGTGTGGCTCAGGGGGAGCCCAGGGAGTGTGCCACCGAAGAAACGCCAGAGGTGTATGACTTTTCTGTACCGTTTTGCATCTTGCAGAGATTTCTTGATGAGATGTATGAATTGCTACTAAGAATTGGGGATACGCCGGGTTCTCAAGGATCCAGGCTTTAATCAAAGCTTTAACAAAACCAGGACAGCAACTAGTGGAGTCTGTAATCTTAAGCAGGAGGAAACAAAAATTACAAATTCAAACTGGGAGCAGAGGAGCTGGTGTCTCATATCCCAACAGTAACGTCAATCCCACTCTAAGTGAATTTCTACTTATTTCAGGTGACTCGAGGGTGATTCAAAAGCTGTCTCAGGCAGGGGACGGGGGCTGTTTACCTGAAGGACTGCACTTGCCGGGGCACCTTTTGGCTCTGCTCCCGAAGCCGACACACATCCTTGGAGACTTGCCGCATCAACTTCTCGGCATTCAAATCTTGTTTCTGTTCTTCTTTTGACTGTTCAGCCTGGCAAAGGAAATGAAAACACAAAAAAATCAAAACATGAATGAGAAATCCCTCCAGACGTGCTACCAGGCGTGAAGGCTGTGAACTAAAGCCACAGGAAGGGAACCTACACAGACAATGAGGGGCTATCTTCTCACCACCTCAGGACAACTCCAACATGTGGGACTCACGCTGACCGGGAGCCATCAACTCAGGACACCCTTACTTTAATTGCACTTGAAACATCTTTTTACATAAGCAATGTATGTCCATTTTGTTACATATGGAAAACCTAAGAATCCCCAACAAAATAAACTGGAAACTGCTTGTAATACTGTTTCCAGAAAATACCTACTGTTCACATTTTGGTGAGTATATTTTCAACCTTTTTTCTCTCTGAACCATTTTAAAAGCTATTTATTTATATACATACCAAAAAAGTGCACATAAGCATATAGCTCAAATAACTTTTACAAATTGAAACCAGTACTCAGATCAAGAATGAGAAAATCCCCAGTTCCCAGAAGCCCACTTTGGTGCCCTCCCAGTCACTACCCCCCAGGGTTACCAGCATTCTGATTTCTAACAGCATATATTACTTTTGCCCACTTTTGTCTTTTACATAAATGGAATCACACAGTAGGCACTCTTTGTTTTTGTTGTTGAGTTGGTTCTGACGTCCAGCATGATGTCTTTCTCCAGGGACTGGTCCCTCCTGATAACATGTCCAAAGTAAGCGAGATGATGTCTGGCCATCCTCGCTTCTAAGAAGCATTCTGGCTGTACTTCAAGACAGATTTGTTCCTTCTTCTGGTAGTCCATGTGTATAGTCAGTATTCTTCACCAACACCATAATTCAAATGTGTCAACTCTTCTTTGGTATTTCTTTTTCATTGTCCAGCTTGCGTATGAGGTGACTGAAAAGATCACAGCTTGGGTTAGCTGTACCGTAGTCATCAAAGTGACATTTTTGCTTTTCAAGATTTTAAAGAGGTCTTTTGCAGCAGATTTGCCCAATTCAATATACTGTATCATTTCCTGATTCCTGCTTCCACGGGCATTGATTTTTGATCCAAGTAAAACGAAATCCTTTATATTTTTTTTATATACTCTCTTAGTCATCTAGTGCTGCCATAACAGAAATACCACAAATGGATGGCCTTGACAAAGAGAAATTTATTCCCTCACAGTAAAGTAGGCTAAAGTTCAAATTCAGGGTATAGGCTCCAGGGGAAGTTTTTCTCTGTCGGCTCTGGAGGAAGGTCCTTGTCCTCAACTTTCCCCTGGTCAAGAAGCTTCTTAGGTGCAGGGACCCTGGGTCCAAAGGACACAGTCTGCTCCTGGTGCTGCTTTCTTGGTGGTATGAGGTCCCCCTGTTTCTCTGCTCCTTCTTTCTTTTATATCTCAGGAGATTGCCTCAAGACACAATCCAATCCTGTAGTTTGAGCCCTGCCTCACTAACACAACTGCCGCCCATCCCCCCTTATTTACATCACAGAAGCAGGATTTACAACATACAGGAAAATCACACAATACCAGGAATCGTGGCCCAGCCAAATTGTTACACACATTTTTGGGGGCACATAATTGAATCCATGACAGGGTTTAACTTCTTGTGCTCAACATTATACTGAGATTCATCCACACTATTGTATGAAGTTATAACTCGTTATTCTCACTGCTATACAATATTCCATTGTGACTTTACCACAAGCTACTATCTGTGTTACTGTTAGTGGACATTTGGGTAGTTTATATGAATATATTTTAAAAATAAAAAGAGAATAATCCATATATATTAAATGTTGTTTTTTTTTTTTTTCATTTTATTCATTCAGTCATTTACTCAGTCAACAAACACTTGTTGCCTTCTCAGAAAAGCTTAAAAATCAAACTTTGGAAACATATTGCCTGGGTTCAAATTCCACCTCTGCTGCTTGCTACGTGAATTGGGGCAAGTTCCTTGGTCTCCCTGTGCCTTAGTTTCTACACTTGTAAAAGGCAAATACAGTACTTACTTCAAAGGGTTGTTATGAAGTTTGAGTTAAAAATATATGTAAAGCACTAAGAGAAACGCCCACCTCATGGTTAAATCTACCATTTAAAGGGTTAGGCATTACGGTGGTCATTTCTGCTATAGGCAGACACTACACCAGGAGGCCGGGGATACAGCTGTGAGCAAGACAGGTGGAGTCCAGTGGGGGGAGCAACAGCAAAGACAACAAATTTTGTTTAAAAATTATTAAAAATTAACAATATATTATAAACTTTTCCTCAGGTCACCAAATCTTCCTCACATAACAGTCTACTATTAGAATTATTTAATTAACCCTACAGTATAACACATTTTATTCCATGCTGCAACATTGATTCAAATGGGATTTAGAATTTTAAATTCCAGGTAAACATGTGGTTATGTAAGATTTTGGAAGGGAATAAAAGTTGGCATGTAATACATACACACACATACAGACAGAGACACACACACATATTTTAAATAATACAAGAAGCTGGACTACACGAAGAACTCAGCATCAGGACTGGAGGAATTCTTATCAACAACCTGCGTTATGCAGATGACACAACCTTGTTTGCTGAAAGTGAAGATGACTTGAAGCACTCACTGACAAAGATCAAAATCACAGCATTCACTATGGATTACACCTCAACATAAAGAAAACACAAATCAACACAACTGGACCAATAAGCAACATCATGATAAACAGAGAAAAGACTGAAGTTGTCAAGGATTTCATTTTACTTGGATCCACAGTCAATGACCATGGAAGGCGGACTCAACAAATACTGATTTCTTAGGCAAATCTGCTGCAAAAGATCTCTTTAAAGTGTTGAAAAGCAAAGATGTCCCTTTGAGGACTAAGGTGCGCCTGACCCTGGCCACAGTGTTTTCAATCGCCTCGTATGCATGCAAAAAGTTCAACAATGAATGAGGAGGACCAAAGAAGAACTGATGCCTTTGAACTATGGTACTGGCAAAGAATATAGAATATACCATGGACTGCCAAAAGAACGAACAAATCTGCCTTTCTGTCTTGGAAGAAGTACAGCCAGAATGCTTCTTAGAAGTGACGATGGTGAGACTTCGTGTCAGATACTTTGGACATGTTATCAGGAGGGAACCATCCCTGGAGACGGACGTCAATACTTGGTAAAGTAGAGGGTCAGCAAAAAAGAGGAAGACCCTCAATGAGATGGAGTGACATGGTGGCTGCAACAATGGGCTCAAGCATAGCAACGATTGTGAGGATGGTGCAGGACTGGGCAGTGTTTTGTCCTGCCGTACACAGTGCTGCTGAGTCAGAGCCGACTTGATGACACCTAATAACAACAACGTATTTTAAATATTCACAATAAGCCACATCCACACATACAGATATTTTGGATTAAACTGGATTCCCCCAAAATACGTGCTGAATTCCTAACCGCCGTACCTGTGAAGGAAACCCTGGTGGCATAGTGGTTAAGTGCTACGGCTACTAACCAAGCGGCTGGCAGTTTGAATGCTCCAAGCACTCCTTGGAAACTCTATGGGGCAGTTCTACGCTGTCCTATAGGGTCGCTATGAGTCGGAATCGACTCCACGGCAGTGGGTTTTGGTTTTTTAGGTACCTGTGAGTACGACCCTGTTTGGAAATAGGTTTTTTTTTTATGTTAATGAAATTATACCAGAGTAGGGTGGGGTCCTAAACCTTCCAAGTTATAAAAAGAGCAGAAATGACACAGAGGCACACACAGAAGGAAGACAGACATCCAGGACTGCCAAGGACCTCACAGGGCCACTGACGGAGAAGGATCTTCCCATAAAGCCACACCCAGAATTGAAACTTCTAGCCCCCTGATCTATGAGAAAATAAATTCCTGTGCTTTAAAGCTACCCACTTGTGGTATTTGTGTTACAGCAGCACTAGGTGACTAAGACAACATATAATTCTGTGTTTATATTACTCTGCTATTGCGGAAAAGTAATCAAAGTTATGTATTATTTATACTCTGAGTTGAAAAACACAATATTGTATAATAATAAGGCTTATCTGATATCAAATCCAAACCTGTTTATTTATTATTTATTAGAGGCACCTCAGAATAAAGGCTTGGTGATCTCTTCCCAAAAAATCAGCCATTAAAAACCTACGGAGCAGTTCTACTCTTGACACACACGGGGTCTCTGTAAGTCAGGATTGAGTTGATGGCAACTGGCTGATTGGATGATACCAAATAAAAGGATAATTCCTTATACACACACACAAATAAGAAATGAGGTTTAAATATGAACATGCTATTTGCTGCTCTTCCTTCCTTCATATTTGAAAACTATGGGACTCATGCTAAGAACTATCACTGTGGTTTAAAGGGCCGTGGTGACTCTGCTCCCCCACCTGCCGCCCTCTACAAAAGCGCCGACTCCCTCCTTGTAGGAATGCTCAGAGCCGCCTGGTTGCTAATTCCAGCTGGGGCTCAATATTGCCTCGTGGTTTGAGCTATCTGCACTGTCCATAAGCTTCACGAGGGCAAAGGCTGTGTCTGTTTAAACAAATTTACAAAGATTCATGTGCACAGTAAAGATTTTTAATTCATTGGTTTATCTTTGACAATCGCCCATATTTGCAGAGGTTGCTTCCAATGGTGCCTTATAAAATGAGTTATATTAAATCAAATGGCTGGAAACTTATGAACATAATAAATATGTACTTAATATGGTAGAGTGTAGTAGTATAAAATTTTGTCAATTTGTTCTTAAAAACAATAGTTATTCCCATCTGACAGAAATAAAACTAATTCAATTTACCTTATTTATGTCTTGAGAAACAGTGTGGGACATTATAAATATACAAAGTTGCTTTTGGGACTTGTTTGGAAAGCTGCTTCAAGCAAAGGAGTTCTAAGGAAAACTTTGGTGCCCGTACAGGGTAGTCTCACCTTCACTTTCCTCCCAATTCTCACCACAGATGTTGGAAAAGGTGGCAAATGTGAGCCGCACTTTGGGGAACTGCTGCGTGCTGGAAGTGACGCCCCGCTGCTCTCATTCAGCTTCCCATCCATGTAACAGAAAGAGAGCATCACTGTATCCCTGCCAGGATGGACTGTGACTTGGTTTGTCCTTAGAACACTTACTGAGGAGCAGCCATTTTCACAGCGAGACCTTTGGACAGCACAGGACCTGGAGATGCTTCTGAAGAATCCCTTAGCCCCCTTTAGGAGCCTCGGTAGCACAACTTAAGCACTCAGTTACTAACCGAAAGACTGGCAGTTCTAACCCACTCAGCAGCTCCGTGGGAGAAAGAACTGGCAATTTGCTCCTGTGAAGATTACTGCCAAGAAAACCCTATGGGACAGTTTACACTGTGATTTGGGGTCACTAGGAGCTGGAATAGTCTTGACCACACACTAGGACAATCCTCCTTTCTTGTCTGCCTCCCTCACAGAATATGGGCAACTCCAGGGCAGGGACTTGGCCAGCCTTGCCTTCCTCAGTGCCAAAATCCCTCATGCCTCCCAGGCTCAGCACACTGTAGGTGCAGAGCAAATATATGTTGAATGAGTTAACAAATAGGTCTGTGGGCAAGGCAGGTTGTTAGTTGACTGTTGTTTAGAGATTAATTTGTATCAGTAACTCTCATAAGGTTTATAACAACTCAGAGTTTTTTTCCCACTGATTACTGGCTATCAAGAAAGTTTCTCCAGAGGCAGGGCCAAGATGGCGGAATAGACAGACGCTTCCGGTGAGCCCTCTTACAACAAAGACCCGAAAAAACAAGTGAAACAAGTATATTTATGACAAGCTAGGAGCCCTGAACAACAAAGGCAAAGTTAGAAAATGAACTGAGCGGCAGGGGGAGGAAGAGATGGTTCAGAAGTGGAGAAGAGTTACGGGACCTGAATCGCAGGGAGCCCTCAGACACCATTCCCAGGAGTGGCTGTGGTGGGCTGGTACTAGCATTCATTCGGCAGCAGTTTCCTCAGGGAGAAGCAGCCAGCCACATAGCCTACTCACACTTTTGGAATCAGAGAAGAACGGTGCTCTCGGCAAAAGCTAAGTACTTATGTACATTTTACCATACTGCCCACACCCAAGCCAGCTTCAGCCGCTGTTGATTTCCCTGGGCCTGGGATAGGCCCTGCTGAGTGCCTAGAGCCATCCTCCCAGCCTGGGAGAAGGAGTAAATTCACAATTGGGAGAAAAAATAATTTGCCAGCTCCACTAACTGGAGGGAGCTCAGGACAGAAGCGGCTCCTGTCCAGGCATAACCGGTCCGTGGACTTTGAGTACCTTTCCCCCCCTGCATGGACCTGTATGGACCTATTTCAGGAGAACAGGCCCTTGTTGGCAGACTACAACTGTTTCGGCTATACGGTGGAGAGATGGGTGTTTGATGTTTGGCATTGCTTTGCCTATTAAACAGGGTCCTCACCTACCCACATCAGGGGCCTAAGGACTGGTGGCTCCACTTAGGTCCTTTATCCATTTTGAATTGGTTTTTGTGTATGACGTGAGGCAGGAATCTTGATTCATTCTTCTGCATGTGGAAAACAAATCTTCTCAGCACCATTTACTGAAGAGACTCTTCCTTCCCCTATGAATAGACTCAGCACTCGTCGAAAATCCGCTGATCACAGATGTATGGACTTTCAGTTCTATCTCATTGGTCTATTATTACACCAGCACCAAGCTGTTTTACCTACTTTAGCTTTGTAGTATGTTTTGAAATCAGAAAGTGTGAGTTCTCCTGTTTTATTCTTCAAGGCTGCTATAGCTATTCAGTGTCCCTTGCCCTTCCATATAAATTTGAGGATTGGCTTTTCTATTTCTCAAAGAAGGCTGTTGGAATTTGGATGAGGATTGCATTGAATCTATAGATTGCTTTGGGTAGTACTGACATCTTAAGACTTTCAATCCATGAACACGGAATATCCTTCCATTTATTTATGCCATCCTGTTATATGGAGAATATTTATTTTATTTATTTTTACTAAATGTTTTATAATCTTCCGTGTTCAAGTGTTTCACCTGGTTAAATTTATTCCTAGGTACTTCATTCTTTTAAATGCTATTATAAATGGTAATGTTTCCTTAATTTCCTTTTCATCTTGGTCATTGATGATGTCTAGAAATCCAAATGATTTTTGCATGCTACCTTGTACCCTGCCACTTTGCTGAATTCACTAATTAGTTCTAATAGCTTTCTTGTTGACTCTCCTATCATGACAGAGTACTGAATTTTGTCAAATGCCTTTTCTGTATTGATCGAAATTATCAAGAGGTTCTTTTTGCTTATTCTATTAATGCAGTGTATGACACCGACTGATTTTCTAATGTTGAACCACCCTTGCCTCCCTGGGATAAATCCCACTTGATCGTAGTGTATAATCCTTTTAATATGTTTTGAATTTGGTTTGCTATTATTTTGTTAAGTATTTTTTACATCTATGTTCTTTAGGGATATTGTTCTGTATTTCTCTTGTGGTGTTTTTATCTGGCTTTGGTATCAGGGTAATGCTCACCCTCACTGAACAAGGTAAGAAGTGTTCTCTCCTCTTCTATTTTTTTGAAAAGTGTGGTAGGATTAGGGTTACTTCTTCTATAAATGTGTATTACTTTTTTAACTTAAAAATATTTTTTTAAGTGTTAAAATATTCTCAAAGCAAAAGTATACTAGATTCACTTTAAATTTAAAAATAAAAATGCCATGGCCCTTTTAGTAAATAAAAACTTATTCAGCACTTATTTTCATACCATTTTATGTAAAGCTGCAGTAACTTCCATTTTTTCACCACAAAGGATTCCCTTTCCAGATATTTTTTATTGCTTCTTGTTCCTCTCTCCATTTTGAAAGATTTGGTCCATAAGAGCAACCTATATTTGTTTAGTAATGACTCTTCTTGGTTATTTTGAAGTTGATTGGTTAGTTTAGCTGTTACTCTGAGCTTCTGAATTTATATAAATCACGTTCAAAGGGGACAACCATGACATTTTAGTGTCCTAACTTCAATAAATGATTTTTCATGAGGTGCAAGTAAGATAAACACAAAGAAGTCATCTCTACCACGATTTGGTGTATCAAATTAGTAAACTAATAATTATACTAAAACATTGCTGCTATTCTAATTCTTGGTAACTTATCACATGGATAAATCAACTTTAAAAGGCCATCTGCTTACTAAATTGAACATGGATAAATCAGGAAAAGGCAGAGAAGGGAAGTACATGTGGACAGATCTAGTTAAGAAAATCTGACCCAGTTTCCAGAGAAATTTTATTTTATTGGATGAGCAATAAGATAGGCTCCCAGTGGGCCCTGTTCTCTGTCTTTAGTTGCCTTCCATGTGAATGGAATCATGGAGATCTATTGTATTCCTTGTAGAGACCTATTAAGACAGTCCATCTAAGTAGCCCAATGGATGCTGGTATTTTCAACTACCAGCATCTTTGTGGCGATTACAAAATTACTTTGAAACTTGGCTTTGTTTTGCACTAAGTAAGACTGGCCACGGAACAACAGGTACTTCTTTTCAGGGTGAACAAAAACTCACTTTACTGCATACTATACTTGTCTCTGTGTTTTCTGTATATATATCTTTCTCAGGAAATCTGGATGACAAAATTTATCACTGAATTAGCTGTAATAATCAACAGTAACCACCTATGCATGCTGTTAACTCTCAATGATGAATACTAAGTTGTAAATATTAGGATTTATTTTGTTCAGTGAGGTGTGTTAATTATCTTTGACAAATAATTTTCTCAGTGGATTCTAACTTTTCAAAATGCTAATATCTGTATTATTTTAAGCTTAAAAGAAAGTCTAGTACCATAGAGCCTTGGCATTTTAACAAGGAAACACTAAGAACTTTCTGCTTTGTAACCAATACCAGTTTCCTTTGGAAAAATACCAGTCCCCCCAAGCATGCTTCTCCCCTCCTCACCCCAAATCATGAGAAGCTGCCTGGTTCATGAGCACTGGATGTCATTTTTATGCTCTCTGGAAGAGTATGATTAACTTTCATTTTGCGTGACGGGAGCCTGACCTTTAGAAAGGTCAAGTGATTTATGTAAAGTCACATTAAGATGTATACTGGAATAAGGAAGGCAAGCCAGTTGTAATTTACACCCAAAGTTTCTTCTGCTTCCTAAGGGGGATTGTACAGCACAGGAGGACACTAACTATGACTCAGTCTTTATTCCAAGCTACAAAACAGACTTCCGACCACAGAGGAAGAAGCCAGGTGTTGTACAGTGCGGCCCAGAGACCTGACAAAGAGGCAAATCCAAGATCTGCTCCTGGGTTCAACTAACTGCTTTTCGGGGAGTCATGTTCTTTATGGCAACTGGCAGGCTCTCTGCTCATCGATAGGCATTTTATGACTACCTTGCTGAAAATCTCACAAATCCCCAACACCACAGGGAAATGAAAGGGCAGTGTGTGTGTGCGCGTGTGTGTGCGCGTACATGCAGCTGTGTGTATATTAGGAAGTAGATGTGGAAATGAAGAGGAAGTGCAGAAATGAGCCAATGTTAGAAACTTCTAGTCATAATGAGTTGAAATCGACTCAACAGCAACTGATCAATAGATCACAGAATTGTGCAACTGGAAGGGACCTTGGAGACCCTCCAATCCAGCCCTCTTATAGAAAATACAATTCTATTAAAGCATGGAAAAAACAAAAGCCACAGATATTCTTTCTTCCTTCTCCCCTCTGATGGACTACTGTAAGATGCAGTTTGCATGGTTTATAGGGGGCTGGTCCTGCAGGCGTGAGAAACAACAGTCTCCTTGGCCCTCTCCTGCTCTGTTCTCAGCCCCTGGGCCACAGACCCTTAATGACGCACTAGAACACAGCCTTGGCCTCAGACACAATTACAAGAGGCATTTCCTTCAGTTCTTCTGCCTCACTATCTTGGTGTGCAAACTGATTTTGGAACCAACTAAGAGTTGGTTAATCAGACTATACAGTCGCAAATCTTCTATTAAGATACAACTTATATAACAAATTTATGCTGTTGTTGTTGTTAGGTGCCGTCGAGTCAGTTCCAACTCATGGTGACCTTATGCACAACAGAATGAAACACTGCCTGGTCCTGCGCCATCCTCACAATCATTGTTATGCTTGAGCTCATTGTTGCAGCCACTGTGTCAATCCACCTCTTTGGGGTCTTCCTCTTTTCCCCCATGTGTCTGTCAGTTTGTTGTACTGTGGGGGCTTGTGTGTTGCTGTGATGCTGGAAGCTATACCACTGGTATTCAGATACCAGCAGGGCCACCCATGAAGGACAGGTTTCAGCTGAGCTTCCAGACTAAGACAGACTAGAAAGAAGGACCTGGCAGTCTACTTCTGAAAAGAATTAGCCAGTGAAAACCTTATGAAGGAATTTATAATCATCATTAAAAGCTTATTATGAGGCCAGAATTACGCATAAGTGGTTTCCATTTAGGACTAAACAACTGCAAATTAATATAAAAATAAAGCACTGTTTTTTATAAAAGAATAAACTGTCATTCTTCTTAAGGCACTTTCAAAACCTGGAAGGAGACTTGCTTAATTAAATCCTGAATGGGGCAAGACTCGCAGATCTTGGCTCTTGAGTCTTCGTATTCTTGACCCAAATTGGAAAGGTTAGTGATTTTTTAAATATTCTAAGCAGTTCTGAGACCAAGCGGCCGTATCTAAATCAGTGTTACCATGTGGGTGATAGAACGCCTGCTCTGTGAGCAAAATACGTCCAATGTGGCATTCAGCTAACTACTGGGAAGGCCGTCTGCATTCGACTTTGTACAGAAGTGCATTGCGTTGTGTTGTGATTTTAAAGGATTAAAAACCCCACGTACTTACGGCTTCATCTTTATGGAGGTGTTGGTTCTGAGGAAGGCGCTGGAAGTAACAGAGCGTCAGCCACGCATTCTAGCCAGCAACTACTTTTTAGATGGTGGTTTGCAACAAGGATAATCAAAACGCTAACGGTTTAGATGAAAGGGGAAAACAGCACCCACGTCATATAAATGGTTGCACTGAATGGCAGTGATGGCTGTTTTGGAAAAGTTCACTCGTGAGGGAGTTTAGTTTAATTTCATATTTATGTGTGGAAAATCTGCCAGCTACTCCTATGATTTTTTCTGCCACTAAGAATGTTAGTCCGCTAAATCACTCAAAGTTTTCCTATGGTGCCATACGCTACACCATCAAAAGACAATTTTGACCCAAAGTGAAGTTTATATTATGGATAAGATCGTCTATTAATTTAAGGAAGTGTCTAATCATTTCAGATTTTCATCCAAAAGGAGTGAAAGCATATACTGCTTTGGCATTTATAATACTCCAGCTACATGAAAAACTCTATTCGTATATTACAGATGGATGCGAACACACGTTCCCATACCAAACTATAAATTCTAATCTCGAGAGAAAATAAACTTCATAAATACGCATGTTTGAAATTTTTCAATATTTAGGTGGCAGAATAGAAACATTCCCTTAAAAAAAAAAAACAACAAAAATTGTATTAAAAAGCATCAGTAATTTCATTCTATTGTTACAGCTGCTTGTATGGTGAAAGGCAAAGGAGAACACCAATATCTGAGGTGCAAGCTTTCTTGAAGGTAAGAAAAAATGTGAACATTTAGGAGCATTAAATTCAGCAATACATTCACAAATGATGTGTTTAATGTATCCTTCAAGAGCCACTCAGAGAAAATCCAAAGGAAATTCACCATTTATGTTCAAAGTTGTACTGTATTTATTTACCAAGTCTTATGTTGCGACAAAGAAAAACACTGAGGAGAAATGAGGACAGCCACTTCCCTTTGTTGCCACGTTCCTGTCCTGCCCGGAGGCCAGTGGCCACCAGAGCTGCAGGTGTGGGGTGGGGTGGAGGTGGGGGACCACTAGCTGCATCCTACTGGGTGGCAGTGTCACTCTTTTATCAACATTCTGAGTTAAAAAAAAGACCTATAACAATAGGGAAATGTGTTCCGAGTTTTAGAAAAAGGATCAGAAGACTTTTGCTTGAGGTCTAAGCTGGGTGCCTTCTACGTGGTATGCTTTAAAAAAGATTAACCCTCTGTAGGCCTTCAGAGGAAACCCTGGTGGCGTAGTGGTTAAGTGCTAGGGCTGCTAACCAAAAGGTTGGCAGTTCAAATCCACCAGGCACTCCTTGGAAACTTTGTGGGGCAGTTCTACTCTGTCCTGTAGGGTCGCTATGAGTCAGAACTGACTCGATGGCAGCGGGTTTTTTTTTAGGCCTTCAGAGAAAGCAGAGATGTCAAGGTCTGTACCTGCTTCTCAGCTTGTTTCAGGAGCTTCTGGAACCTCTCATCCTCCAGCACACCCCGCGGGAGGTCGGTCTCTCCTTGAGCCTTCAGTTCCTCCAGCTTTTGCCGCAAGCCCCTCAGGGCCTGCAGCTCATCATTGAGGCGGCTCTGTCGGGTCAGAGATGCCTGGAGATCCAGTTCTAAGTCTAGAGATGTACGCACCGGGCATTCTTGTGCTGCTCTTCTAAGGACTGGCTGGCAAACGGTCTGGGGAGTCAGAAACAAAACAATCAAGAACATCATCAAAACACCCTTATGATATTGGCAGTCTTCGGCAACAATCACCAATATCCTGTTTTTCCTCCTTCCTGGCACGTAAAGGGATTGCACTTCTCTGTTCCCACGGCTGGCCTAGAGACTTACTTTGGCTAATGAAAGCTGAGTAACAGTGACGTGTCACTTGCAGGCAGAAATCTTTCAAGTCCTATACGAGATTTGCCTAGGTGCTTGTCCCCGCTCCAGGGTCAGAGAGCTACAGAGATGGAGGCTCCCTCTGCCTGGGTCCTGGCTGAGAAGAATAATAAGTAGGAGAGCATCCAGCCAACCTCCAACGAACAGTAGCTAAGCAAGAAACAAACCTTTGTTGTTTTAAGCCACTGAGGTTTTAGAGTTGTTCCCACAGTAGAGCCGAGTTTGACCAATTCACTACACAAAGCCCGCCCTATGTGAAAAGCAAATATATTTCTAGAAACTTATATTTCCTCCATTTCAGTATGCATGATGACTTTATCGCCATAGCTTATGTCCTCATGCCAGCCTGAATGTAAGTGGTCAACAGGGTTAGAGTTTGACTACCTTCTGTGACCAATACGCTTCAATTTCAACTCATTCTTAGATTCCCCATTATATGAAATCTACTTCCACCACTGAATCACTGATATTCTTCCTGGGGTCAATCTTATCCATTTATGAAGAAACATTTATTGAACATGTATGAATAAACATCTGCTGGGGGTTTGTAGGCAAAACACTAGGAAGATAAGACAATCTGACCTTGAGGACTTCAATTAGAGAACAGAATAATTACAGTAATCAGTAGTAAGCTGTGAAGCAGTGCCTGTAAGTGCCACACAAAGTCAGAGAAAGGAGAGATCATTTAGGGCTGGGCCAGACTGCCCTAGTGGCACAGTGGTTGAAAGCTTGGCTGCTAACCAAAAGGTTGGCAGTTCAAATCCACCAGCCACTCCTTGGAAACCCTGTGGGGCAGTTCTACTCTGTCCTACAGGGTTGCTATGAGTTGGAATCAACTTGACGACAGGAGAGGGCCTGTCTCTCTTCTTATTTCAGAAAGTTAGACCAAGTTGGAATAGATTTTACTGCCTCTTCCTATTTGTCTGTCCAGTATAATACATACTACACGTTCACTAAAAACCTACCCGCTAGCCTTCTGCAACATTCTTATTACTCGTTGCCATCAAGCTGATTTCGACTCATAGAGACCCTACAAGAGAGAGCAGAACTGCACCCAAGGGTTTCCAATGCTGTAATTGTTTATGGACTACCAGATCTTTCTCCCACGGAGCGACTGGAGGGTTTGAAGCTCCGACCTTTCAGTTAGTAGCTGAGCAATTGACTACTGTGCTTCCAGGGCTCTTAGTCTTCTTATTTTTTTTAAAAAAAAAAAAGCAAAAACAAAAAACCCATTGTTGTCAAGTCAATTCTGACTCACAGTGACCCTACAGGACAGAATGGAACTACCCTTGGTGCATTTGAACTGCTGACTCTTGCAACCATAGCTCTTAACCACTATGCCACCAGGGTTTCCAGTCTTCTTATTAAACCAAAAACCAAACCCAGTGCCGTCGAGTCGATTCCAACTCATAGCAACCCTATAGGACAGAGTAGAACTGCCCCATGGAGTTTCCAAGGAGAACCTGGAGGGTTTGAACTGCCGACCTCTTGCTTAGCAGCGGCAGCACCTAACCACTATGCCACCAGGGTTTCCAATTGGGTTCCCTTCATTCAACCTCTGCCCTTTCTAACAAACTCCATCCACAGCAAGAATCATCTAGACACACATTCTCTTTGATTTTATTTCTCATTTTTCAGAATCAGAAATCCTTCCTAGTTGTCCTGCATGTGGAGACTTTCTAAGGACTCAAGTGTGCAGTAGACAGGTGCTGGTAAATGGTTAACAACTGGCTCTCGGAGGGGGCATGGCACTGATTTGTAAGATTTGCCAATTTCTATGGTGTAAATACTTCCACTGCAACCATTTTCAAGCTATTAATGTGATTCACTGATTGTGGAGTTAGGAAGATAAGCACAATCAATTGGCTCTGGCAAGTTGGTATGGGCAGGCTCCAACACCACTGCCAATGGGTACGCTCTCATCTCCTAACTCATATCCCTGACACTTCTCCTTTCCAGTCAGGTAAACCTTTTACTGATCTTTGCAGAGATTTTGTTCTCTTACACCTTTATATCTTTTTCAGTTGTTGTTGCTAGGTACCATCGAGTCGGTTCTCATTCATGGCAACCCTACAGGACAGAGTATAACTGCTCCATAGGGTTTCCAAGGAGCACTTGGTAGATTTGAACCACCTACCTTTTGGTTAGCAGCTGAGCTCTTAAGCACAAAGCCACAGGGCTCCTCCTTTTTCAGTGATAACTCCTAAATTAGAATACCATTCCTCTTCATTTCTACCAAACCACATATCTGTCTATTTAAAAACCACTCTAAGAGAAAAAAAAAAAATCTGCTACACATTGTCTCAGGATTAACCTTTGTCTGACTCAAGTAGTTTTAATAACTAAGTTTATCAGAAATCTAAGCTTTTTCCAGCTCCCTTCAAGTCATAACCACTTCTAGATTACGATTTCCCTGAAGAGTTCCACCACCCTCTGAAAGTGTGTGCTGTTTAAGGCGGCAGGTGGCCTACATAATGAGTTGAGAAGAGTATGCATCCAAAATGATGGAAATTTAGGTGCTTTTAAAAGATAAGGTTTGGTCATCTGAAAACATCACCTTAAAATTTCATAAGAATGCTGAATGCTAAATAAATGCAGCATATTTATCTTATAGTAACAAAAAAAAGAAATATGTTTTTACTACTACCACGCTCTGGCTGAGCTGGATGACGCCTCACGTCTAAACATGCTTCCCTGCCCCTGTGTCATTCCATAACATCTCCTGTCAGCGCCCAGCATCCTCTCCTCACTCCTAACAAAAGCGGCCGTTTTCTTCCCAAAGTTTTAGGCACCAAAGTCACAGGCCTGCCACAGGAAGCCTTTCCTGACTCTCCCAGGCAGAGGGGCTCATTCCCTTCTGTTATCCCACCATCCTAAGCACACCTCTGATTCTCCTCCATACTGCAAACTCCTGAAGGCAGTGACTTTATCACCTACACAGCTGTGCACACACAGTACTCTGTACTTAGTAAACAACTCATTTTACACCGGAATTAGTAACAGTAAACAAACGACTTTCCATTAATATTTCTGCTATTGGTGAGTAAACAAACTAAATTTCCAGCCTTGGCTATCGCATTACCACCGGTCCAAACCAGTGGTGAGTGAATGGTCTGAGGCACATCTTCTACGTCCAAAACTGACAAAACCTTTGTGACTCCGTGTAAAGTACTCACAGTAGCTTAATTCAACAGCCTGAGCACGGAGCACTAACAGTCAACGGTCCTGGTATTTATGCCTCACAATTCGTGGTTCTGGGCTGGTCTAAAACAGTGGGATGTTAATGAGGGAATACATACCCTTTTAACCCTCAAACTGCGCCGTTCGCTGGAGTTTCTCACGAAGAGTGACTTTTTAGCCAGAGTTGAGCTGTCACTGTCACTCCGATTTAACTGCCAACAAAGGATTTAAAAAAAAAAAAAGGATAAAAAAATTACCACATAACAGAATGTAAGTTTTGAATTGAGAAGTTTAACAAATAAGCGGGTAGGGATAATGTGAGTTTATTACTTGAAGAAAATCCTCTAAGTAAGTTTTCCTCCTTCTATGCTGTTCTTAAATAAGATTGTTAGAAACTCTCTTTTTGGTAGCAGTTACCTGAAGTCATGTGTTAAGATAATTATATCTTTTTTGAAATAAAAGTATCCTTTGAATTTTTAGCTAGTAAGCAACATTCAAAAAACAGACCCAAGTCCAAATATGCGTTATAGGTCCGATTCTTAAATTTCACTTTTTTGCCAAATAAATGGCACTAAAACCAGTGAGACATTAAATTTGGAAGAAAAAACAAAAACCGACACCAAACAGAACCATTAGGGTGTGATACATATTACATATATTTTGCAGCCCGTCTAGCCAGGAGGCAGACTTTAAAGCTCCTCTGCACAGTCTCTGTCATCGGCGGGCTCCTCACTAGCAGGAAGGGAAGGGAAGAAAGCAGAGTTCCTACGTCTCGCCCTGCGTGCCGTTGGCCTCACCCTGCAGATGTACTGGCTCCGCTCTCCCGGTGAAAAGGTCTGTGAGCGCACTATCACGCTGCTTCTCACAAGGGGATGCTGGCGGGAGCCCAGGCCGCCGCGGTCTTTGGGGCGAACTGCTGCTCCGTTGTTAACGGCTTCGTCAGTGTTTGTCTCTTTATCGACCTACAAGGGACGTTATCGGCATACGTTTATGCTCCTTTCCTCTAAGTAACAAAGAAATGTCTAATCTTACAATAGAGAGTCATCTAGCACCAAGGTCACTTCTAAGAGAACGGCTTTGTCTTACAGAACATGGTATTTCTGATGGGAAACTGGGAAGAATGGTCCTCTACTGAGTTCTCAGAAAGTTACCCACAGTAGGAAGGATAATATCTGCCCAACAATATTACCCATAAATATCGGTGCCACCTCCTATAGACTAGACCTAAAAGTAAAGCTATAGATTTACAGAGTACAAATGTTCTATAAAAAAATCCTATTTGGGAATATTTCACCATTAAACATTATTCAACTTTCTGACTAGGTTTTTTTCAGAATAAATAATAAATGCAATTAAATGTAAAAAAAAGAAAAAAAAAAAAAACCTGTTGCCATCAAGTCGATTCCAACTCAGTGACCCTATTGCACAGAGTAGAACTGCCCCATGGGGTTTCCAAGGAGCACCTGGTGGATTCAAACTGCCGACCTTGTGGTTAGCAGCCACAGCTCTTAACCACTACGCCACCAGGGTTTCTGTAATTAAATGTAAGAAAATGAAAATATACTAAACAGTTGTAGATTTAAATAGAATATGTAATCATGCAAATATGAATATATAACTGTTGTGAAGCAGAGTTTAGATTTTTATTGGATCTTTGGAAACGTAACAAAAAAATAAAACAAGTAAAAAAGGAAGTTTCTCAAATTACAGACTCAGAAGGCACAGGCAGATTATGGTTTAGCCCGATTCCAAACCCGCCTCTTACGTTCCTTTGTAAAAGGGAGTCCTCAGTGAGGGTATAATATTCTTTTTTCTCAGGAAAAAGAATTGGAATTTTCTAAACTCTGTCACCAATGTCACAAGCACACCAGCGTCCTCAAAGATGAAGCGTGCTCTCCCCACTCTGGGAATGGAAGTCTCAACACGCCTCTCACTCAACGAGCAGAGTTACCTGCTTAGTATCGTGGGTGGCACCTGTACTTACCCCAAGTCATCGGCTACCTTCCAGAACAGATTCAGTCAGAACACCAGCTGGCCAAAATGAACTCTAAACGTTTACTTCATGTTTGAAATGTAAATAACTTACAGCATTTATGAGACTTAGTACAATTAAGGAGTCATCCTGGTGTTGTCCAGGAAATTCAGAAAATACTTTTAATAGTCATAGAACATTTACAGCGATCTAAAGTAGCGTTTTTTCTCTTCTTATATCAAACGTAATTGTGAATTAGTATTTGGGGCCTATTTAAAATTTTAAAGCATTAACAATACTTCTTGCTGCCCACTGCCACAAATGCCTTTCCTCATCAGCTTTTGGGACAAAAACCTAACACTGAACTGTACCAAAGAGACAAACAAGCACCTCCTTAGACTACATGCTGCCTACAGATGGGTTTCAGGAGAGTACACTTGAAAACAATCACCAGGGTGGGCATTCCAGCGGGCGGCTGACTCCCAGGGTCTTGGGCACCGTCATTTTCGTTCCTACTCTTGTCTTCATTTGTCTCAGACACATTCGTGCTGGAATTTAAGTCTTCTGTACAGCTACCGCCCTCTGGCACTTTAACTGTAGTCTCTTCTTCAGTCACAAGGTCATCTGAAGCCTCTCTTAGCCTGGCTGACCTATGGTGGAATAAAATCATAAAACAAAACAGACCTCAGGTCAAGCAGGTGAGTGCCACAAAGAAAAGTACAATGTAGACATGTTAACCTATTATCTGGGCGATGGATAACAGACTCAATATAATGATTTCAAGACATTTCCTTTGGCTAGAACTTTTAACCAAATGCCTCGTTTTCACTTGGCTATCTAGTAACCTGTAGCAAAACCACTGTAATTTGGTATTGGCAAAGTTAAACTCATGAAATTTGACCTAATTCCCAGATGTCAGAATAGAAATATTCTGAAAATCACATGTAAAGTGTTGATGCTCACTATGATGTAAGCTCGCATTGGCTGTTCATTTACCGAAAAGTAATCTACTGTGAAATTAATCATATAACAGAATGGAGTGACTCTCAGCCAAGAGTGGATAAGGACATGAGGATGCGAGACGTCCATCCACCAACGTGCTTGCATTCTAGCAAGAGTAGAACCTTGTGAAAAGGAGATTTACTACTGAAGTATCAGAACACTTTTAATGCCACATGCTGTCATCTTAACAAAAGCCACAGCACAGACTTGGGCCACATTACAAGTGGCACTCCAGAATACAAACACGGTTTGTAATCTGTATAACCTGTATTTACAAGGAAGTCCACTAGCAGGGTGGTTTAGAACATCTCATGCTTTGTTGAGTTTTCATGTTCTCTGAACAGAAACATGCTTTCCATTGGTTGTGACTGGTGATATACTGATAATGGGCACAGATGAGCTATTAAAGGCCATGCCATGAAATGCTCACAAGGGGGAATCAGCAATGGATAACAACACTCATTAATCTCTTTTATACGGACTAAGTGTATTTTTTTTAAATGTGTGTAAAACAATTGTATTTTACATGCAAGAGAAAGGCTTAGTATTTAAAATTTATTTGTTTTGCAGTGCTCTAATTTTTATTTACAACAAAGGACTTTTGATAAGGACAAAGTATACTTATACCTTTTTGCACCACTGTGGTAATTGTTCCTTCTAAATGACCATAACTGTATTAATAATTTACCTTGCCACTCTGAGTGTGTAAAAAGTCAAATACATATACATACATACACACACACAGAAGTGCATGCTATATATGAATATGCATGTAAGTGCGAAGAGTAATTCAAATATAACAGCAAAAGGATCTGTATATATGAAACTAAACTAAGTCATTTATACATTTACTTCAACAACAAGCATTCACTAGAATTTGTTTTTACAGAAAACAGTGCAAACCAGGAAAGATAGCTCTTTATACATATATGAATCAGGATAAAGTTATAATAACATTTTTTTTCTTTTTTAAGGATTGGGTATGGATAAGAGAAGGGAAGAGAAAAGAGTAAGGAAGATTGAAGTGGTAACAAATAGAGAAATGATGACTTATAAGATGTTTTCTAAGTACCTGCTTTGACTTATCAGAGACTACATGATACATCTGGTACCCATACCATTCAAATTAGATACCTAGACTTTAAAAAAAAAAAAAGCTCAGAAAATAGTGTTAAAAATTAGTGAAGCAAGAAAAAAGAATCTTACTAATGTGTTAACTCTGCCCATTGATTTTGCCATTACCTCCTTCAACTTGCGGATGACCAAGGACAGATAGTCTCCTATCCACAAACTCACTGAAGCGACATTGTTTTGCATAATGCCAGAAATAAGATATGAACCTATAAAAAAGTTTCCCTGAAAGTTTCTTATAAGAAACTAAACTCATCCTCTTCGAATTCTCAATAGCAAAAGGAAATGACTACATTACCAATCTGGACCTCTTTGCTCTTCTTCTTGCCCTAGGTCCTCTTCCTCTTCTTCCTGTGCTAATTCTTGCTCCACAGCCAGCAGCTCAGCTGACGTTCTTGCAAGTAAGGCTGACACTGCATCCTGGAGAACGTAAAACAAAGAGCAATTAACATCATATGCTTGGAGAAATTGTTAAAAAAATTATCAGATGGGAAATCATACTTCCAGCTGTGAAAAAGAAGCTTCTATCAGACCCAATTCTTCTCCTGAGAACAAATATGAAACTGGATAAAGCAAAATAAAAAGTAAAAGGCAAAAATCAAACAAAGAAAACCCCTCAGCTATTTTAAGGCAACTAAGGGCAATTAAGGCAGGCAGGACTAGAAGACCAAGATCCCAAGGAGAACGGAAATTCAATGAGGTGAGGTAACTATCGCTGCAGCTCTTGTCTCTTGGGAGCCTATGTCACTTCTACCGGTGGGGCATTCAGGCTTAACACACCTTGGTTGCTTAGAACTGTGGCACCGCCACTAGGATGGGAAGACTAAAACTGAGTTAAGGTTTACCAAGGTAGTCAGCATATAAGGGATCAGAGAAGATGAACTGCAAAGTGAGGCAAATATTCTGTGCGACATTCCCTTCTAGGCATTTGCTATTCCTAAACAGTACATGTACAGAGCAAGAAGTGAGAAGCCATGCAAAATCAGATAGCAAGAGACTAAAAAAGCAAGCAGATAATTTCAGTTGCCTCATGGTACTAGGTAGATAAAAATTGGAATTCAGGTCCCTCAAGTGATCCAAGTGATCTGCTCATATTATAATGTCTGCCAGAAAAATATTAAATTCCTGCTAGAGGATGATATCAACCAGACCCTGCACAATTCTTCATACACAATACTCAACATTCCATTAGAATTAGGACCTAATGACCAAAAGTAAAGAGGAAAAAAAAATAGACAACAGAGGCAGATAAACAGGTGATCCATATACTGGAGTTATTAGAGAAGGAATTTAAAATTTTATAATTAATATGTTCAGGAAAACTAATGAAAAGATGGAGAATTTCACTAGCTCAAAGAAAAACCACATTAGGTACATTAGAGTGAAATTGTTAAAAACAAGAAAAAGGAAAAATCTTAAAGGCAGCAAGGGAAAAAAAGACTCACCTCCAATATCAATAGAATTAATGGAAACCAGAAGACAAAAGAAACGGTATCTTTTTAGTAGATAAGAATTATGTTAGGGGAAGGAAAGGACAACACACAAAACAGAGTTTACTAAGAAAATTTTCTGCATCCCATTTTGGTGAGTGGTGTCTGGGGTCTTAAGAGCTAGCAAACAGTCTTCTACGATGCATCAATTGGTCCCAATGCACCTGGAGCAAAGGAGAATGAAGAACACCAAAGACACAACGAAAATATGAGCCTTGCAAGGGACAGAAAGGGCCACATAAACCAGAGACTCCATCAGCCTGAGACCAGAAGAACTAGATGGTGCCTGGCTACCACCAATGACCGCCCTGACGGGGAACACAACGGAGAGTCCCTGATGAAGCAGGAGAAAAGTGTGGTGGAGAGCTCAAATTCTAGTAAAAAGAGCAGACTTAATGGTCTGACTGAGACTAGAGGAACCCTGGAAAACATGGCCCCCAGACTCTCTGTTAGCCCAGAACTGAAACCATTCCCAAAGCCAACTCTTTAGATAAGATTAGACTGGACTATAAGACATAAAATGATACTCGTGAAGAAAGTATTTCTTAGCTCAAATAGATACATGACACTAAATGGGTAGCTCCTGTCCGGAGGTAAGATGAGAAGGCAGAAAGGGACAGGAACTGGCTGAACGGACACGGGAAATCCGGGGTGGAAAGGAGGAGCGTGCTGTCACATTATAGGGAGAGCAACTAGGGTTACATAACAATGTGTGTATAAATTTTTGTATGAGAAACTAACTTGAACTGTAAACTTTCACTTAAAAAAAAGAAAAATGATATCTTTAATATGTTCAAAGTAAATAACTGCCCACCTAGAATTCTATATGCAGCAAAAATGTCCTTCACAAATGAAATTGAAATAAAGACATCAACAAATCTATTTTAAAAAAAAACTAAATGGAGTCCTTTAGGCAGAAAGAAAACGACCCAAATGGAAGCACAATAATGGAGAAAGAAATAAATAACCCCAGAAAGGTAAATACATGGGAAAATATAAATAAGTATTGATTGCCAATAAAACAATAGTAATAATGTTTTGTGGGGTAAAAAAATACATGTAACTACAATATATGATGATAATTGCATAGAAAAGTAAAGAGAAAAAATGAGGCTGAAGTCTTAAAATCCTTGTACTGTCTGGGAAGAAACAGAAATATTAATAAAGGTACATTCTAATAAGACAAGGATGGATGCTATAATCAATCTCCGGGGTAACTGCAAAACAAGAAATGACTGTATTACTAATGAGCTAATAGATTAATCCAAAAGAAGAAGAAGAAGAAGAAGAAAAAAAGAACAAAGATGGGACTAAAAAAAAACATATGATAAGATGATAGATTCAAACCCATATATATCAGTAACAACATTAAATATAAATGAACTAAATATACTAATGATGAAGATGATAAGACCGGATAATAAATCAAAAACCAACTGTATACTGATTACAAATGACACATTTAAAATAAAAGAATTCAGAAAGGTTGAAAGTAAAAAGAAGGGAAAAGATAAAGTATGCAAACACTAACTGAAAAAGGCTGATACAGCTATACTAATATCAGACAAAGTAGACTTTAAAACGAAAAGGATTACCAGAGATACAGGGGGACATTTCATAACGATAAAAGGTTCAGTTCAGCAGGAAGATACAACACAATGCTAAATTTACATTCACCTAATAATACAGTCTTAAAATATATGAAGTAAAGCTGACAGAATTGAAAGGTATGGATTTATCTACAATTATAGAGATGTTAATATACCTTTCAATAACTGATAAAATAAGCATAATGAAAAATCAGTAGAGATGTAGAAGATCTGAAAAACAAAATTAACAAACTCGATCTGTAGAATACACATTTTTTCAACAACACATGGAATGTTTAACAAAACTGACCACATGCTAAACCTAAAGCAGGTCTTAATACTCTGTACGATTAAACAGTATGTAGCCTGTTCTCTGAAAACAGTGAAATACAACTAGAAATCAGCAACAAAAAGATAACTAGAAAATCCCCCACTCTTTGGTAATTAAGTAGATACACTTCTTAAAAAGAAAAAGAACAAAGAAACAAAAAACCCTCATGAATCAAAGAAGAAATCACAATGGAGACTATAAACTTTTTCATTCAATGACACTTTGGTCTTTTTTTTTTTTTTTTTTTAACCAAAATTTGTGAAAAGCAGCCAAAGCTGCTTTTGTGTTCAAATGGAATTTTTTAGTACTAAGTGTATATAGCCCCCATGTGTCTGTCAGTTTGTCATACTGTGGGGGCTTGAGTGCTGCGGTGATGCTGGAAGCTATGCCATCGGTATTCAGATACCAGCAGGGTCACCCATGATGGACAGGTTTCAGCCGAGCTTCCAGACTAAGACAGACTAGGAAGGACTCAGCAATCTACTTCAGAAAAGGATTAGCCAGTGAAAACCTTATGAATAGCAGCAGAGCACTGTCTGATACAGTGCCAGAAGATGAGCCTACCAGGCTGGAAGGCACTCAAGAGATGTCTGGGCAAGAGCTGTCTGTCTCCTCAAGGTAGAGTTGACCTTAATGACGTGGATGGCACGACTCAAAGTGAAGAGAAACAGCTGCAAACATCCATTAATAATCAGAACCTAGAATGTAGGAAGTATGAATCTGAAATGGACTGGTATTAGCCATTTTGAATTGGGAAATTATATGGTCTGCTACGGTGGGAATGACAACCTAAAGAGGAATGGCATTGGATTCATTATCAAAAAGAACATTTCAATATCTATTCTGCAGTACAAAGCTGTCAGTGATACGATAATATCCATACAACTACAAGGAAGACCAGTTAATACGACTATTATTCAAATCTACGCACTGGCCACTGAGGCCAAAGATAAAGAAATTGAAGATTTTTACCAGCTTTTCCAGTCTGAAATTGATCAAACACGCAATCAGGATGCATTGATAATTACCGGTGACTGGAATGTGAAAGTTGGAATCAAATGAGAAGGGTCGGTAGTTGGAAAATATGGCCTTGGTGACAGAAATGATGCCGGAGATCACGATAGAATTTTGTAAGACCAACAAGTTCTTCATTGCAAATACTGTTTTTCACCAACATAAACTGCAACTATACATGGGATCTCACCAGATGGAATACACAGCAATCAAATCGACTACATCTGTGGAAAGAGACGATGGAAAAGCTCAATATCATCAGTCAGAACAAGGCTAGGGGCAGAGTGTGAACAGACCACCAATTACTCTATGTAAGCTCAAGTTTAAACTGAAGAAAATTAGAACAAGTCCACAAAAGCCAAAGTATGACCTTCAGTATATCCCACCTGAATTTAGAGAACATCTCAAGAATAGATTTGACATGTTGAACACTAATGACCAAAGACCAAATGAGTTGTGGAATGACATAAAGGACAGCAAACACGAAGAAAGCAAGTGGTCATTAAAAAGATAGGAAAGGAAAGAAAGAAAAGACCAAAATGGATGTCAGAAGAGACTCTAAAACTTGCTCTTGAACATCGAGTGGCTAAAGCAAAAGGAAGATACAATAAAGGAAAAGAACTGAACAGAAGATTTCAAAGGGCAGCTCAGGAAGACAAAGTATAGTATTATAATGACATGTAAAAAGAGCTGGAGATAGAAAACCAAAAGGGAACAACACACTCAGCATTTCTCAAGCAGAAAGAACCGAAGAGAAAATTCAAGACTTGAATTGCAAAAGTGAAGGATTCTATGGGGAAAATATTAAATGATGCAGGAAGGATCAAAAGAAGATGAAAGGAATACACAGAGTCATTATACCAAAAAGAATTGGTCGATGTTTAACCATTTCAAGAGGTAGATTATGATTAGGAACCGATGGTAGTGAAGGAAGAAGTCCAAGCTGCACTGAAGGCACTGGTGAAAAATAAGGCTCCAGGAATCGACAGAATATCAATTGATATGTTTCAACAAATGGATGCAGCACTGGAAGTACTCACTTGTCTATGCCAAGAAATTTGGAAGACAGCTACCTGGCCAACCAACTGAAAAAGATCCATATTTATGCCTATTTCCAAGAAAGGTGATCCAACAGAATGCAGAAATTATCAAAAAATATCATTAATATCACAGGCAAGCACAATTTTGCTGAAGATCATTCAAAAGCAGTTGCAGCAGTATATCGACAGGAAACTGTGGGAAGTTCAAGCCGGATTCAGAAGAATGATGCAGAACCAGGGATATCATTGCTGATGTCAGATGGATCGTGGCTGAAAGCAGAGAATACCATAAAGATGCTCACCTGTGTTTTTTTGACTATGCAAAGGCATTCAACTATGTGGATCATAAGAAATCATGGATAACATTGTGAAGAATGGGAATTCCAGAACACTTAATTGTGCTCATGAGGAACCTGTACATAGAACAAGAGGCAGTTGCTTGGACAGAACAAAGGGATACTGAGTGGTTTAAAGTCAGGAAAGGTGTGCATCCGGGTTGTATCCTTTCACCATACCTATTCAATCTGTATGCGGAACAAAAATTCCGAGAATCTAGACTACATGTAGAAGAATGGGGCATCAGGATTGGAAGACTCATGAACAACCTGCCTTACATAGATGACACAACCTTGCTTGCTGAAAGAGGACTTGAAGCACTTACTGATGAAGATCAAAGACCACAGCCTTCAGTATGGATTACATCTCAACAGAAAGAAAACAAAAATCCTCACAACTAGACCTGTAAGCAACATCGTGATAAATGGAGAAAAGACTGAAGTTCTCAAGGATTTCATTTTCCTTGGATCCACAATCAACACCCATGGAAGCCGCAGTCAAGAAATTACAAGACGCATTTCACTGGGCAAATCTGCTGCAAAGGACCTCTTTAAAATGTTGAAAAGCAAAGATATCACTTTGAAGACTAAAGTGTGCTTGACCCAAGCCATGGTATTTTCAATTGCATCATGTGTACGCAAAAGCTGGACGATGAATAAAGAAGACCGAAGAACTGATGCCTTTGAATTATGTGGGCAAAGAATATTGAATATACCATGGACTGCCAAAAGAACAAACAAATCTGTCTTGGAAGAAGTACAACCAGGGTGCTTCTTAGAAGCAAGGACAGCAAAACTGCATCTTACATACTTTGGACATGTTAGGAGGAATCAGTCCCTGGAGGACATCATGCTTGCTAAAGTACAGGGTCTCTTTCAACTGAGATTCTATGAGCAAATTAAGCCCTCAGTAAGCTGTTATATGTAAAGAATTACATTCTCACATATGCACCTCCTATAATAGTGTAAGCTATGTACCATCTTTGAGATAATTAAGAAAATCGTATATTTCAAATCATTTTATGTAGGGCTTAATTCACGTGCAGAATCCTTGTTGAGAAAGGCTGTTTTCCACAAAGAATACTACAGGTTGAGCTAGTGAATTCTCTTGGGAATTCTTCCAAATATTTAAGAAATAACATCCATCTTACAAAAACCTTTGCAGAGATTATAAAAACCAAGAAAATACTTTTCAAACTTATATTGTGAGGCCTGCAAAACCTTGATACCAAAACCTTACAAATATATTACAAGAAAAAAAAATTAAAGACTAATCTCTCTAATAGAAAAAACCCTAAACAAAAAATTACGAAATCAAACCTATCTAATCAATCTCTATCTATCTTTCTGTCTGCCTATCTATCTATCTTTCACATAATATAACATGATGAAGTATGTTTTATTTCGGGAATCTAGGGATGGTTTAACATTCCAAATTCAATATGTAATTCACCACATTAAGAGAATAAAAGAGACAATCATACAATCATCATCAGAGATGTAGGAAAAATATTTGATTAAATTTATTATCTATGCATAATAAACAAAAATCTAGGAAAGCTAGAAATAAAAGGAAATTTCCACAATCTGACACAGATTATCTATTAAAAATCTACAGGAAATTATATTTAATTATGAATTATTGAAAGCCTTTTTTTTTGAAAAAGTATAGTGTAGGCACAAAGATAAAGAACTGAGCCAATTGAACAAAATAGAAAATATAGGAACAGATTCCACATATGGGGGTGACCTGATGTATGACAAATGTGACACAGTAGTGCAGCTGGGAAAGAGGGTCTTTACAACAAATGGCGCTAGGTGAATTGCCTACCACATGGATTAAGAGGAATCTTCATTCCTACCCCATACCTCAGGAGTCCTGGTAGTGCTGTGGTTAAAGTACTCAGCTGCTAACCAAGAGGTTGGGGGTTTGAGCCTATCAGCCGCCCCATCGGAGAAAGATGTGGTAGTCTGCTTCCATAAAGACTTACAGCCTCAGAAACTCTGTAGGGCAATTCTACTCTCCCACAGGGTTACTTTGAGTTGGAATTGCCTCAATGGCAATTGGTTTTGCTACCCCATACATTAAACAAAAATTAATTTTAGATGGATGTACATTTGAAAAGCAAAACGATAAAGCTTTTATAAGACAACAAAGGAAAACATCTTCATGACCTTGGAGCAGGCAAACAGTTCTTAAATAGGAAAGAAAAAGTACTAGCCATAAGGGGAAAAATAGGTAAGACTATATTAAAAATAAACACTTCTGTTCATCAAAAGGCAACATGAAGAAAATGAGAAGGAAAGTCACAGAGTGGGTAAAGATATCTGCAATACATATATTTGACAAAGGACTCATACCCTACCATCTAATAATAAAAATCCAATAGAAAAAAGGCCAAAATCTTACACACTTCACAAAAGATGACAATCATTATATATATTGTAATACATTATATATATTTTAATCACAGAAGTGCAAATTAAAAACAATGAGATGTTGCTATCCACTCACTGAAATGGCTAAAATCAAAGAAAACAGGCAGTACTTTTACCAAAGTACTTCTACAAGAATGCTCAGAGCAGCACTATTCATAATACAGCCCCCCAAACTAGAAAGAACTCAAATGTCCCTCAATAGTAGGATAGATAATAAACTGTAGTATAAACAATTCAATATCATGCAACAATGAGAATGAATAAACTATAACTACACAAAACAACATAGATGACTCTCATAATGTTGAATACAAGATGCCAGACACAAAAGAGTATTTGCTGAATAATTCCATTACACGAGATTCAAAAACAGGCAAAACTAACATATGGCGACAGAAGTCAGAAAAGATACTACCTTTAGGGGAGGGTGGTCGTGACTAGGATGGGGCACAAAGGAGGATCCTCGGATGCTGGCAATGTACTACATCTTGATCTGGGTGGTAGCACATAGGTGTGTCTGCTTTGTGAAAATTCTTTCAATTATTCATGTGAAATTTGAGCACTTTGTTATAAGTTCTTCAACCACAAAGCAAACAAATTAGAAACAAAACCAGAAAAAAAAATTTGGGAAATTCACATATATCTGAAATTAAACAACATATTCCTATTTAGGTTATTCGTAAGTAATGAGTCAAAGGTGAAATCACAAAGAAAACTGGAAAATACTTTGAGATAAACAAAAATTAAAACACAACATACAAAACTTAGGCTAAAGCAATGTTCAGAGGGAAATTTACAGCTGAAAACACCCATATTAAAAAATATCTCAAATTGGAGATGGAGCCAACATGGCACTGTAGACAGAAGCACCAGGTCTGCCTCTGCAGCAAAGACCAGAAAAACTAAAAGTAAAACAGATACAAACGTCAATCCTGGAACCCTATGCGTCAAATGAAGGAATAAAGAACTCGATCAAGCACTGAATGGAATGAGAAACTGATAGAGAACAGAGAAAGAGGAGGGCTACAGACTGGAGGTCCCCTACCAGCTAATGCAGCACAGATTTGCCACCTTGGAGTACAGCCACCAAGGAATGCAGACAGGGAGTATGGGAAAGTAACGTCACGGAGATCCCAACAGGAGACAGAGTACCCAGTAGCCAGAGATACAGGATTCCTCACTCCCTCATCCTTCTTCCCTCTACATGGCTTCTGCCTCTTTTCAATGGGCCATGGTCACTCAGCCAGAGAAACGCCAGCTCACTACCACCTGGGTCTGCCCCGCCACCGCAAACCAACCCCTTCTGTGCCATTTTTTTTTTTTTGCTTGTTTTGTTGGTTTATTTATTTATAATTTTTGTGTTTTTTTTTTTTTTTTTGGCTTTTTTGTTGCTTTTCTCTCTCCCTTCCTTCCTTTCCTTTTCCCTGCCCAGCTAACCTCATGTGCCATCCCTTCCCCTTCTTGGCAGGCTGTGATTTTTTTTTTTTTTGGTTTGTTTTCTTTTTCTGCTGTTTCTTCTCTTTCTCTCATTTCCTTCCTTTCCTTTCTCCCACCTACCCAGCTGTGTGCACTGCCCCTACCCCTTCTCAAGGGGTTGTGCTGCACCATTCAGCTGGAGAGTCATTGCACGTGGCCTCCCCAGTCTGTGCCACTGTCACCGACCTGCTTCCTAAGTGCCATTTTTTTAAATTTATTGTTGTTGTCGTTAATGTTGTTTCTTCTGTTTCTCCCTTCCTTCCTTTCCTTTCTCCCATCCACCCAGCCCTATGCACCACCCCCACCCCTTGGCAGGCTGTGCTATACTGTTTGGCTGGAGAACCTCTAGCACATGGCCTCCTCAGGTCTGTGCCACCTCCACAGGATGATTCCCTCAATGCCATATTTTTTATTTTTCTTTATCTTTCCCCTTCTCCCTTTTCCTTCTCCTTCCCACCTACGCCCTCCTCTGTGTCTGCCCCTCCTGATGGGTCATGCTGTGCCACTGGCAAGGCAGACATCAGCTCACTGCCACCCTAATTCCACCCACCCTCCAACTACCGTATTTTTTGTTTGTTGGTTGGTTGTTTTTTTCTCTCTCTTTTCCCTCTTTCCTTTCCTTTCTCCTCCCCACCTAGCCCTGTGTGCCACCCACATCCCTTCTAAACAGGCTGAGCCACACCACTCAGCTACAGAGCCACTGGCACACAGCCTCATCAGGTCTGCCCCACCACTACCCGCCAAATGCTACCGTGTTGCTATTTACTTTTTTCCCCCATTTTTCCTTTTGTTTCTCTCTCTTCTTTCCCCTATCCACTCAGCTCAATATTTAAGTGACAACAACGTCAGAACAATAAAAGAGGACATAAATGGTGTAGGTATAGAACTTTCAAATGGAGAAGAAGTCAAGGTGATATCAAGTAATGAAAGACTGGTTTTAACTTGGGAAGATATGGGTAAATTTCAATGTAACCACAAAAAAAATTAATAAACCTACTCATCAAAACACAGAAGAAAAACATAAAGTCTTAGTAAACACAAAGATGGAATCAGGAAATTCCTAGAATCAAATGAGAATGAAAACACATCATACCAAAACCTCTGGGACACAGCAAAAGTGGTGCTTAGGGGTCAATTTATAGCAACAGATGCACACATCAAAAAATAAGAAAGGGGGAAAATCAAAACGTTAGCTATACAAATTGAACAAACAGAAAGGGAACAACAAAAGTAGCCCATGGCTACCAAAAGAAAGGAGATAATTAAGATCAGAGCAGAAATAAATGAAATATAGAACAGATGAACAACAGAAAGAGTCAACAAAACCAAAAGTTGGTTCTTTGAAAGGATCAACAAAATCAACAAACTACTGGCCAAAGTGACAAAAGAAAAACAGAAGAGGAAGGAAATAACCCAAATAAGAAACGAAATGGGGGACATTAAAACAGACCCAACTGAAATAAAAAGGATCATAACAGAGTATTATGAAAAACCAAGAGGAAATGGACAAATTTCTAGAAATACACAACCTACCTAAAGAAACACGAACTGAGGTTGAAAATCTGAACAGACACATACCAAGAGAAGAAACTGAAAGATAAAAAACAAAAATAAAAAGCTCTGGCCCTGATGGCTTCACTGGAGAACTCTACTAAATATTCAGAGAAGAGCTCACACCAGTACTACTCAAACTATTTCAGAACATAGAAAAGGAAGGCATACTTCCAAATTCATTCTATGAAGCCAATATAACACTGATAGTAAAACCAAGTAAAGACATCACACACACACACACAAAATCACACACCAATACCTCTCATGAATATAGATGCAAAAATTCTCAACAAAATTCTAGCCAATAGAATTCAGTGTCATATCAAAAAAAATTAATACACCACAACCAAGTGGGATTCATACCAGGTATGCAAAGATGGTTCAACATTAGAAAACCAATTAACATAGTCCACCACATAAATAAAACAAAAGAATCACATGATCATCTCACTCTACACAGAAAAAGGGATATGATAAAGTCCAACAGCCATTCCTGACAAAACTCTCAATAAAATAGGTATAAAAAGGAAATTCCTCAACATAATAAAGGCCATCTGTACATAACCAGCAAAGCCAGGTGGCTTAGAGTTTAAGTGCTATGGCTGTTAATCAAAAGGTCAGCAGTTCGAATCCACCAGGCACTACTTGGAAACTCTATGGGGCAGTTCTACTCTGTCCTATAGGGTTGCTATGAGTCAGAACTGACTTAATGGCAACAGGTTTTTTTTTTTTTTTTTTGCGGGGGAGGGGGTTCATACATAACCAACAACCAGCATCATTGTTAATGGAAAGAGGCTGAAAACATTCCCCGAGAAGAGGAACAAGACAAGGATGCCTGTTAACACCACTCCTATTTAACACTGTGCTGGAAATCCTAGCGATGCATAGCTACCATAGCTACAACAGAATGAAACACTGCCTGGTCTTGTGCCACCATTCTTGCAATGGCTGCTATATTTGAGCCCACTGTTGCAGCCACTATGTCAATCCATCTTGTTGAGGGTCTTCCTCCTTTTCACTGACCCTCTACTTTATAAAGTATGATGTCCTCCAGGGACTGATCCCTCCTGATAACATGTCCAAAGCACTTGAGATGAAGTCTCACCATCCTTGCTTCTAGGGAGCATTCTGGTTGTACTTATTCCAAGACGGATTTGTTTGTTTTGACAGTCCATAGAATATTCAATATTCTTCACCAACACCATAATTCAAAGGTGTCAATTCATCTTCCATCTTCCTTATTCACTGTCCAACTTTCATGTGTATATGACGTGACTGAAAATACCATGGCTTGGGTCAGGTGTACCTTAGACCTCAAAGTGACATCGTTGCTTTTGAACACTTTAAAGAGATCTTTTGTAGCAGATTTGACCTATGCAATAAGTCCTTTGATTTCCTGACTGCTGCTTCCATGGGCATTGATTGTGGATCCAAGTAAAATGAAATCCTTGACAACTTCAAACTTTTCTCCATTTACCGAGGTGTTGTTTATTGGTCCAGTTATGAGGATTTTTGGTTTCTTTATGTTGAGCTGTTTTTTAATTTTTTATGTTGAGGTGTAATCCATACTCAAGTATGTAGTCATTAATCTTCACCAGTAAGTGCTTCAAGTCCTCTTTGCTTTCAGCAAGCAAGGTTGTGTCATCTCCATATTGCAGGCTGTTAATGAATCTTCCTCCAATCTTGATGCCATATTCTTCTTCATACAGTCCAGTTTCTCAGATTAGTTGCTCAGGATACAAACTGAATAAGTATAGTGAAAGGATATACCTTGATACACACCCTTCCTGTTTATAAACCACACAGTATCCCCTTGTTCTGTTCGAACATTTTCTTTTTGGTCTATGTGCAGGCTCTGCATGAACACAAGTAAGTGTCCTGGAATTTCCATACTCTGCAATGTTATTCATATGTATATTTTTTGCTTTAGGTGAAGGTTTACAGAGAAATGTTTATCCATAATTTGTTGTGATTCACATAGTCGAATGCCTCTGCATAGAAAATAAAACACAGATAAACATCTTTCAGGTATTCTCTTCTTTCAGTCACGACCCATCTAACATCAGCAATGACATCCCTCATCCCACATTCTCTTCTGAATCCAGCTTGAGTTTCTGGTAGTTCCCTGTGGATGTATTCCTACAACCAGTTTTGAATTATCTTCAGCAAAATTTTACTTGCGTGTGATATTAATAACTCTAGGGGGTGGTTCTACTCTGTCCTATAGGGTCGCTATGAGTCGGAGTCAACTCGATGGCAATGGGTTTGGTTTTGGTGATATTAATAATATTATTAATTTCCACATTCCATTGGATCACCTTTCTTTGGAATGGGAGCAAATATGGATCTCTTCCAGAAGGTTGGCTAGATAGCTGTCTTCCAAATTTCTTGCCATAGATAAGTGAGCACCTGCAGCACTGTATCCATTTGCTGAAACTTTTTAATTAGTATTCCATCAATTCCTGGAGCCTTGTTTTTCAACAATTCCTTCAGTGCAGCTTGAAATTCTTCCTTCAATACCATCAACTTTTGATCATATGCTACCTCCTTAAATGGATGAATGTCAACAATTCTTTTAGGTACAGTGACTCTATGTATTCTTTCCATCTTCTTTTGATGCTTCCTGCATCGTTTGATATTTTCCCCAGAAGCCAAAATGCAAACTTGCTGCCATGGAGTCGGGTTCAACTCACAGTAAACCTATAGGACGGAGTAGAACTTTTCCATAGGGCTTCCAAGAGCAACTGGTGGATTCAAACCACTGACCTTTTGGTTGGTAGCTGAACGCTTTAAGCACTGTGCAACCAGGACTCCATTTTACCCATAAAATTTTTTTTTTTTTTATAGAATCCTTTAATATTCCAACTCAAGGCTTGAATTTTTCTTTTTTCAATTCTTTCAGCTTGAGAAATGCTTCTTCCCTTTTGGTTTTCTATCTCCAGGTATTTGCACATCATTATAATACTTTACCTTGCCTTCTCAAGCCGCCCTTTGAAATAATCTATTCAGTTACATCATCATTTCTTCCACTTGCTTTAGCGACTCAACACTCAAGAGCAAGTTAAAGCGTGTCTTTTGACATCCGTTTTTTTTTTTCTTTCTTTCCTGTCTTTTTAATGACCTTTTACTTTCTTGATGTCATCCCACAACTCGTCTGATCTTCGGTCATTAGTGTTCAATGTGACAAATCTATTTTTGAGACGGTCTCTAAATTCAGGTGGGATATACTCATGGTCATACTTTGGCTCTCATAGACTTGTTTTAATTTTCTTTGGCTTCAACTTAAACTAGCACATGAGCAATTGATGGTCTATTCCACCATCGGCCCCTGACCTTGTTGTGACTGATAATATTGAACTTCTCCATCATCTCTTTCACAGATGTTGTCGATCTGATTCTTGTGTATTCCACCTGGCGAAGTCCCTATGTATAGTCATTGTTTATGCTATGAAAACGGTATTTCCAATGAATAGGTTGCTGGTCTTGTGATCTCTGGCATCATTTCAACCATGAAGGACATATTATTAGTGATCCTTCTTTTTTTTTTTCTTCCAACTTTTGCATTCCAATCACCAGTAATTACCAATGCATCTTGATTACATATTTGATCAATTTCACACGGCAGAAGTCAGTAAAAATCTTTAATTTCTTCATCTTTGGCACTAGTGGTTGTTGCGTAAATGTGAATAACAGTCACACTAACTAGTCTTCCTCATAGGCATATAGATATTATCCTATCACTGACAGCATTGTACTTCAGGAAAGATCTTGAAATGCTGCTTTTGACAATGAATGTGATGTTTTCCTCTTCAATTTGTCATTTCTGGCAATGACTGTCCATATGACTGTCTGATTCAAAATGGCCAATACCAGTCCATTTCAGCACACTAATGCCTAGGATATCGATCTTCAAGCGTTCCATTTCATTTCTGACAACTTCCAAATTTCCCTAGATTCATATTTTGTACATTTCATGTTCTCATTATTAATGGATGTTTGCAGCTGTTTCTTCTCATTTTGAGTTGTGCCACATCAGCAACTGAAGTCCCAAAAGTTTTACTCCATTCACCTCATTAAGGTTCACTTTACTTTCAAGAAGCATATTCTGAGTGCCTTCCAACCTTAGGGGCTCATCTTCTGGCACCATGTAAGACAATGTTCTGCTGCTATTCATAAGGTTTTCGCTGGCCAATTTTTTAAAGAAATAGATCACTAGATCCTCCTTCCTCATCTGTCTTATTAGTGTGGAAGCTCTGCTGAAACATGTCCACCATAGGTGACCTGGCTGGTATTTGAAATAACATGTCATAGCTTCTAGCATCACAGCAACGTGCAAGCCACCATAGTTTGACAAACTGACAGACAACTGGTGAAAAGTTCCTTTAATATCCAAAAATCAATTAATGTAATAAACCATATCAACAAGACAAAGGACAAAAACTGCATGATCATATCAAATAGATGTAGAAAAAGCATTTTTAAAAAGTCCAACTCCCTTTCATGATAAAAAGACTAAAAAAACTAGGAATAGAAGTGAACTTCCTCAACTTGGTAAAGGGCATCAATGAAAAAACTCACACCTAACATCATTCTTCATCGTGAAGAACTGAAAATTTTCTAAGATTAGGAACAAGACAAGTATGTCAGCTCTCACCAAATGATGCATACAATTGGAAAGGAAGACGTAAAACTATTTGTAGATGGCATAATCTTGTATATAGAAAATCCTAAGGAATTCACTAAAAAACTATCAGAACTAATAAGTAAGAAACTCAGCAAGGTTGCAGGATACAAGATCAAAAGACAAAAATCAATTGTGGCAATGAACAATCAGAAAATGAAATTAATAGTTCCACTTACAATAGCATCAAAAAATATATACAATACTTAGGAATACATTTAACAAAGGAGTGCAAACTTGAATGCTGAAAACTACAAAAAATTTTTGAAAGAAATTAAAGAATATGTAAATAAATGAAAAAAAAAATCCATGCTAACAGATTGGAATGTTTAATATTGTTAGTATGACAATATTCCAAATCGATCCACAGGGTCAACACAATACCTATCAAAATTCCAGCTACCTTTTTTTTTTTTCTCTCTATTCAGAAATGCAGAAAATGATCCTAAAATTCTTATGGAAAGTCAAGGTATCCTGAATAGCCAAAACTATCTTGAAAAATAAAAACAATGCCGGAGGACCTACACTTCCTGGTTTCAAAACATATTAACAAAGCTACAGTAATTAAGGTAGTAGGGTACTGGCATTAGGATGGACAGATAGATTAATAGAACAGGATTTAGAGTACAGAAATAAACACTTACATTTATGGTCTAATGATTTTTGACAAGTGTGCCAAGACAATCCACTGGGGGATAGAAGAGTTTTTTCAACAAACATTGCTGGTACAACTGGATATTCATATGCAAAAAGATAAGTTGAACCCCTTCCTCACATCATACATAAAATAAATTTAAAACAGATCAGAGACCTAAATGTAAAACTGAAACTGCAAAACTACTGGTAGAAAACACAGCAGCATATCTTCATTCACCCGATTTACCTTGGGTTAGGCAAAGCCTTCTTAGATATGACACCAAAAGCATGAGCAACAAAAGAAAAAATAAACTGGACTTCAAAATTAAAAAAAAAAAAATTGTTGAAAACGAAACCATTAAGAAAGTAAAAAAGACAACACAGAGAATGAGAGAAAATAACTGCAAATTATTTACCTGGTAAGGGGCTCGTATCCAGAACATATAAAGAACTCTTTATAACTCAACAATAAAGATCTAAATACCATATTTTTACACAAATAATGTGTGCCTTTTGCATCTGTTGGCCGTGGCCTACCCCAGCGAGACACCCTCACAAGCACCTCCACGCCAATTCTCTTCCACATATTGCCATAAAAAAAAATTAGCATAGTGTGCTTACGAAAATATCTCAGGTGGGAGGACGCGTAGGCAAACAAACGAAGGTAAGCATTATTAGCGTAAAAATATGATAGCCATTTCTCCAAAAAAGATACACTAACAGCCAAAGAACCAAACCTGAACCTGTTTCCCTTGAGTTGATTTCAGCTCATAGCAACCCTACAGGAGAGGAGAACTGCCCACATAGTTTCCAAGGAGCAGCTGGTAGATTCAAACTGTTGATCTTCTGATTAGCAGCCGAGCTCTTAACCACTGGCCACTAGGCTCCAATGGCCAAATAAGCACGTGAAAATATGCTCAACCTCATTATTTATTACCCTCTGCCCTTGAGTTGATCCTCACTCACAGGGACCCCACAGCACACACGAGGCTGTAAATCTCTCTGGAAGCAGGCTGACACATCTTTCTCTTGCAGAGCCACCGGTAGTTTCAAACCACCAACCTTTTGATTAGTAGTCAATCACTTTAACCACTGTGCCAACAGAGATCCTTCATTAGTTATTACCCAACCCATTACCGTCACGTCAATTCCGACTCATAGTGACCCTATAGGACAGGGTGGAACTGCCCCACAGAATTTCCAAGGAGCGCCTGGCGGATTCAAACTGGTGACCTTTTGGTTAGCAGCCATAGCACTTAACCTCTACGCCACCAGAGTTTCCTAATTAGTTATTAGGAAAATGTAAAACAAAGCTACAATGAGACAGCACTTCATACCCAGTAAAAGGGCTTGTTTAGGGTGCACAGAAACTGGGAACATAAAATGGTGCAACCATTTTAGAAAACAGTTTGACAGTTTCAGAAAATGTTAAACATTTTTACTACATGACACAGCAATTCCACTCCTATGTATATGGCCACGACAAATGAAAACATATGTTAACACAAAAACTTTCAAGCAAATATTCACGGTAGCATTATTCATAATAACCAAAATGGAGAAACAACCCAGGTACCCATCAACAGGTAAATGAGTACATAAAATGTAGGATTATCCATACGACAGAATATTATTCGGCAAGGGCAAGAAACGAAGTAATGACATATGCTACAACATAGATGAACCTTGAAAACACGGTAACTGAAAGAAGCCAAGTCACAAAAGAATACATATTGTGTTATTCTGTTTATATGAAACATCCAGAATAAGCAAATTTAGAGACACAGAAAGAAGATTAGTTGTTGTTGCCTAGGGCTGAGGTGGGAGGTTGTGGGGGAGAATATGAAGTGATTCCCAATGGATATGGGGCTTCTTTGTGGGATGAAGAAAACGTTCTAAAATCAGGTTGTGGGATGACTGCGCAATCTTGTGAATATAAAAACCACTGAATAGTGTGCTTCAGATGGGTGAATTGTATGCTTTAAATTGGTGGACTGTGTGGTATGTGAATTATATTGCAATAAAACTGTTAAAAAGACATATAGAGTGAATATTATAAAAGCATTCTTAAAGTTGAAATCATATTTCATCATCCTCTGTGCTTACTTTAGTATCTACTACTACACTGGCCAAATATGAGCTCTACTGGCACCTCTGTCTCCCTCAACCCTTACCAATAAAGCACTGTAGCTTGATTATCTGACTTTTGCTCAGTAAACTCTTTTCCTCATCGATCATCTAAAATAAACTTGAACTCAGTAATGATAACCACAAACGCAGTATCAGTGATGGCCTCACAAAATGCCCCCCTGTAAATTTTTTGAATTACTTAAGTACGGCTGTTGGTTGCCACCAACACTGATAGAAAATATTGATGGATATGGATGTTATATATGGGAAACTAAACTACTATTTAGCCTTAATAATAACAAATTTCAAAAATATGAGTTGGAAATGTGTAGCCTCACAGAGGAATCAAATATGTTAACAAAATGTCAAAAACCAAACCAAATCCAGTGCCGTCGAGTTGATTCTGACTCATAGCAACCCTGCAGGACAGAGTAGAGCTGCCCCATAACTTCCAAGGAGTGCCTGGCAGATTTGAACTGCCGACCCTTTGGTTAGCAGCCGTGGCACTCAACCATGACGCCACCAGGGTTTCCTAACAAAATGTAGGGAGGTATAAATCAAAAGGTTTTCCATGGTCACTTAAAACAATGAAGACTTCATATCAATTATGAAAGGAAGTACGAGCAGAAAAAAGCGATCCTTTCATAAACCATACTTGAAACAAAGCTGAAAATTACCTTCTTTTTTTCCTTTTAGAGAAGCTGAGGGGAAGGAATAGGTGGGAAGGGAGAAAAAAGGAAGGATACAGAAAGGGAATAAAAACACATTGGTATTACACCATCCTATTATTTCATATTATTTTATTAAATTATAATGACTTTTTTTTCTAGTTCTGACTCACCAAGTCTACAGAGTCTACAGATGGCTGGTTTAGTTGGAAGACAGAGTCGTCGTTTTCTCCTTCCTTCTTTGTGCAAGGCATTTGTTTGGACGGAAGCAAATTATACCATAGAGTGAAAATCTCATTGGAAAATGGTAGATCGGCTAGGCTGATCTGAGTTCCAGCCTATGTGAAAAGAAAGAAAAAAAAAGAACAACACAAAACAAAGATGATAGAGGAAAAAAAAATTAGTTCTTGTTCTCTGATATAATTAAAGATTATTGGATTAGCTTGTCTTAGGGTAAAAATATAATACAAAACGCTGGTGGTACATTTTTAAAACCTATAGATATATTTTTAAGCATGACTGAAAAAAATAATACCCAATCTAAAAGCCAATCCCAAGATTATACTGTCAATACTTAAAACTATCTTAGTAATTAAGAAATGCATAAACAGGCAACTTTATTTTTATAAGTCTGGAATTATTTTGAAAAGTTAAAACATACACAAATAACTAGGCAGAAACCATAATACTTTTTATAATATTCTGTAAGAATGACGATTTGTTGTTGTTGTTAGGTGCTGTTAAGCTGGTTCCAACACATAGCGACCCTATATACAACAGATCGAAACACTGCCTGGTCCTGTGCCATCCTCACAGTAATTGCTATGTTTGAGCCCACTCTTGCAGCCACTGTGCCAAATCACCTCTTTGAAGGTCTTCCTCTTTTTTGCTGACCCTCTACTTTACCAAGCATGATGTTCTTCTCCAGGGACTGGTCCCTCCTGATAATGTGACCAAAGCAACTGAGATGCAGTCTCGCCATCCTCGCTTCTAAGGACCATTTGGGCTGTACTTCTTCTAAGACAGATTTGTTCATTCCGGCAGTCTGTGGTATATTCAATAGTCTTCACCAACATCATAATTCAGAAGTATCAAATCTCTGGCCTTCCTTGTTCGTTATCCAACTTTCGCATGCATACAGGTGATCCAAAGCACCATGGCTTGGGTCAGGTGCATCTTAGTCCTCAGAGTGGTATCTTTAAAGAGGTCTTTTGCAGCAGATTTGCCAAATGTAATGCATCATTTGATTTCTTGACAGCTGCTTACACGGGCTTTGATTGTGGGTCCAACTAAAATGAAATCCTTGACAACTTCAATCTTTTCTCCTGATGTCACTTATCGGTCCAGTGTGAGGATTTTTGTTTTCTTTACGTTGAGGTATAATCCATACTGACAGCTGCAGTCTTTGATCTTCATCAGTAAGTGCTTCAAGACCCCTTCGCTTTCAGCAAGCAAGGTTATACGTCACCTGCATATCACAGGTTGTAAATCAGTCTTCCTCCAATCCTGATGCCCCGTATTTCTTCATATAGTCCAGCTTCTCAGATTATTTGCTCAGCATTCAGATTGAGTTAAGTATGGTGAAAGGATACAACCCTGATACACACCTTTCTTGACTTTAAACCACACGGTATTCCCTTATTCTGTTCAAATGACTGCCTCTTAGTCTATGTATAGGTTCTTCAAGAGCACCATTAAGTGTTCTAGAATTCCCATTCTTTGCAATGTTATCCATAATTTATTATGATCTATGCTGTCGAATGCCTCTGCATAGTCAATAAAAAAACAGATAAACATATTTCTGGTATTCTCTGCTTTCAGCCAAGACCCATCTGACATCAGCAATGATATCCCTCATTCCATGTCCTCTTCGGAATACAACTTGAATTTCTGGCTGTAACAACGTAGTGATCTTCAGTAAAATTTTACTTGCGTGTGATATTAATGATATTCTTAGCTAATTTCTGGATCCAATTTTTTATTGGATCACCTTTCTTTGTAACGAGCACAAATACGGATCTCTTCCAGTCGGTTGGCCAGGTAGCTGTCTTCCAAATTTCTTGGCATAGACAAGTAAGCACCTCCAGTGCTGCATCCCTTTGTTGAAACATCTTAACTGGTATTCCATCAATTCCTAGAGGCTTCTTTTTCGTCAATACCTTCAGTGCAGCTTGGAATTCTTCCTTCGGTACCATCGGTACTACCTCCTAAAATGGCTGAATGTTGACCAATTCTTTCTGGTACAGTGACACTGTATTCCTTCCGTCTTCTTTTGATACTTCCGGTGTCGTTTAATATTTTCTCTAGAGAGTCCTTCAATATTACAGCTTAAGGTTTGAAATTTTTCTTTAATACCTTCAGCTCAACAAATGCCTAGCATGCTCTTCTTTTTTGGTTTCTAACTCCAGGTCTTTACACATTTCACTATTTTACTTTGTCTTCTTGAGTCACCCTTTGAAATCTTCTGTTTCGCTCTTTAACTTCATCACTTCATCCTTTCACTTTAGCTACTCTACGTTCGAAAGCAAGTTTCAGAGTCTCTTCTAACATTCAATTTTGGTCTTTCTTATCTGTTTAACGACCTCTTGCTTTCTTCATGTATGATATCCTTGATGTCATCCCACAACTCGTCTGATCAATGTATCAAATCTATTCTTAAGATAGTCTCTAAATTGAGATGGGATATACTCAAGGTCATATTTTGGCTCCTGTGGACTTGTAATTTTCTTCAGCTTCAACTTGAACTTGCAACTGAGCAATTGATGGTCTGTTCCGTAATCAGCCCCTGGCCTTGTTGTGCCTGATGATACAGAGCTTTTCCATTGGCTCTTTCCACAGATACAGTTGATTTGATTCCTGTGTGTTCCATCTGGCAAGGTCCATGTGTATAGTCACCGTTTATGTTGGTGAAAAAAGGTATTTGCAATGAAGAAGTTGTTGGTCTTGCAAAATCTTATCATGTGATTTCTGGTGTCGTTTTATCTATCACCAAAGCCATATTTTTCAACTACTTATCCTTCTTTGTTTCCAACTTTTGCATTCCAATACCCAGTAATTATCAGTGCATCGTGATTGCATATTTGATCAATTTCAGATTGCAGAAGTTGGTAAAAATCTTCAATTTCTTCATCTTTTGGCCTCAGTGATGGGTGTGTAAATTTGAATAATAGTTTTATTAACTGGTCTTTCTTATAGGCATGTGGATATTATCCTATCACTGACAGCATTGTAGTACTGGACAGATCTTGAAATGTTCTTTTCGATGATGAATGTAAGACCATGCCTCTTCAATTTGCCATTCCTTCATAGTAGAACACATGATTGTCTGATTTAAAATGTCCCATACAGTCCATTTCGGCTCACTAATGCCTAGGATATCAATCTTTATGTGTTCTATTTCATTTTTGATGACTTCCAATTTTCCTAGATTCATGCTTTGTACATTTCACATTCCAATTAATGGATGTTTGTAGCTGTTTATTCTCATTTTGAGCGGTGCCATATCAGCAAATGAAGGTACCAAAAGCTTGACTCCATGCATGTCATTAAGGTGGACTCTACTTTGAGGAGGTGGCTCTTCCCCAGTTGTGTTTTGAGTGCCTTCCAACCCGAGAAGCTCATCTTCCAGCACTATATCAGACAATGTTCCCTGCTATTAGTAAGATTTTTGCTGGCTAATTTTTTCAGAAGTAGACTGCCAGGTCCTTCATCCTAGTCTGTCTTAGTCTGTAAGCTCGGCTGAGACCTACACACCACAGGTGACCCTGCTGGTATTTGAAGTACCAGTGGCGTAACTTCCAGCATCACAGCAACACGCCAGCCAGCACAGGATGACAGACGTAACAGAGCACAGCAGGCGATTTCATTAGTATTCACAAAAATCTGAGATGAGGGAGAGGGAGCACAAAAAAATGAAATAAAAAACTGCACCCTGGTTCCTGAGTGAGCAATCGGATAGCAAACTTTTTTTTTTGGATGAGTAAGTTAGTAGAATGTCAAAAAAAAAAAAAAAAGTAAAGGTTAAAGGCTTTCATATCCTACCAAAAAATAAAATAAAATAAAAAATAACCCAAAAAACAAGCCCACTATTGTCAAGTTCTGACACATACTAGTCAAAACTTAAATTAAGCTGTATGGTTTTTTAAAAGGCTGTCAATTAACATACTTACTAAAACTATATATATTTTTTGTGACATTTATAACCATCCAGATTTTTGTCTTAGATTAAAAATTTTTTTTTATCCTAGCAAGACATAAATCTAAAAATAATATCTCCTACTTCATAGATCACCTGAGTATTATTTTTCATTCAACTTCACAGGAGCTTCTGACACAATATCTGTTTTATAAAGCCTCTTTGACAGTCTAGCACGAGAGGAGCAAGACTTCATCTCATGTACTTTGGACACGTTATCAGGAGAGACCAGTCCCTGGAGAAGGACATCATGCTTGGTAGAGGGTCAGCAAAAAAAGAGGAAGACCCTCAACAAGATAGTTTGACACAGTGCAACGATGAGCTTAAACACAGTAAGAATTGTGAGGATAGGCAGGGACCAGGCAGTGCTTCATTCTGTTGCACACAACGTCGCTATGAGTCGAAACTGATTTGACCGCAACTAACAACAAGTCTGCTATCTTTTCTAACTTTAATTATTGTCAGACAATATTACCAAACATTTTTTTCAAAGAATAGAAAAAATTAGTAAGAAATACGCCACGCTTTTAAAGTATGTTCATTACGAAACATGCACATTTTTGTGTTTCCTACTGAGCTGCAGAGAAAAGGTCAATTAAGAGATCCATGTTGTTTCTGAACACAAGGACACAGCTCTAGAAGCTTGCATTTGAACACCTTATGTAACTTTAATGGTATATAAAGGCATTGTGGTTATTATGCACAATGGAGTGATAACTCATTAGTTATATATGGACTCCTGCTAGCATACATACATATGCCTCATTGCTCTGAACAGCAACACCATGTCTTCTAGAAGCTCTAATAGCATGGTGGCAGGGGGTGGGGAGGAGGCGTGGAATAAAAGAGCTATAGACTCAAGAATCTCGCTAAACCTAAATATGCAACAGTGAATCATACATGGGAATGTCTTTTTTGTCATCTGTCTCCACCATTCACTAGCTGTGTGACCACAGAGGATTAAATGAGATAATGTATACAAAGCACTTAGCACAGTGATTGGCACTGGAAGGAATAAGCAGGATCCATAAGAGATAGTCGTAACAGAGGTAAAAGTCCTCCTTCAGTCAAAGAGTAGAAATGGAAAGGAGCTTTTACAGAAACTCAGAATTTATAAGCAGATTTTAAAGAGAATGAAGAGCAGAGGTCAAGATTACAGAAAACAATGAAACCACCACTGGATGTGTCCTGAGGCATATGCAGATTAGTTGCAGGGCTGGAAAAATAGCAACTACGAAGTATGTTTTCAGGAAGCCCAACAGTAAGGGTTATCTGGCTATGAGAAATCCTACCAGGCACTCTTCCCTTCGGTGCGAAGTGACACAGCAAAGATCTACTCTCAGCGTCTTCTGCTGTAAGGCTGATTGGGAAACGGCCACTCTGAATACATCATTGAATGGAACGGATTCTGTGGCTGGATGGACTTTTGTTCGGAACAGACAGCTGACATCAGTGGAGGAGGGAAGTACAGCAACCCTGAAATAGCTGCAAAGAACAGGGGTAAAATGCATTTTATAGGAGCTTCGTTTGAAATTACCTGCAAGAGCAAGAAACACAAGGGAGCATGGAGTTATTGTCAACCTAAAGCGCTGCTGCCCAAATGACCCGCACTCAGCTGCAGAGGGGCTCTGCTCAGCCCACTGTGCCAGCTGTCCCAGAGCACACACAGGCCCTGCTGCCATTCACTCCTGCCTGAGGCCACCAGCAGAGGCATGTGATGGGCAGTGAAGAGAAGAAAGCAGAGGGGCAGACAACTTTAACTTCCCACCTGCCCCGTGCACAGCCAATTCCAAGATAGTTATTTCCTAACGCAGGAGGAGTGGTGATTTATGCCAAAGAATCCTCACCCTGGAGTTTTAAATGAGATGCTGATGATCTTTTCCCAATAATAGAAGACATTATCCTACTAGGGGAAAAGAAAAGCTAAGTAACACACTAAGAAAATTTAAAAGAGATGAAATAACAAAAATATGACAAACTGTACTAAAAGAGTCTTATGCTTTGTAAAGTTCAGAGAGGAGCTATAGAAAACAACAACGTCTAATACCACTTCACCTGAGCACATACCATGGAAGGACTCAAAATTCGTGGAAATGACTATGAGGTATTTTCTTTTAAATCCCAGAAAGAGAACACCCACTAAATCTCCCCCACCCTCCTTTCCAGGTTTGTCTAATTTATACGCTAAAAGGGGCCTTTTTCCAATTATGAAAACTCTAAATTCAAATGCAGAATTGAGGGCTGTCATATTATTTCTGTATTTTATATCAACATTAATTACAGACACTCAGCACTTAAAACCTCATGGCCCTCGGGCTCTGCTGTTGATTTAAGAGCCTGCTGGGGCACAGCTCACTCTCCATGGGAGGCTGCAGTGTCAAGGGTGGAAGATCTTTTTTTTCTTTCCTCCATGGGAAGGCAATAAAGGAGAAGTATGTTAGAGTCAGAACAGAAGGGAGGGATTTTCTATTTTTCCAGCCTTCGGTTTTACCATCACAAATAGACGAAAACACTTATGTGATCTTACAGCGTTCCCACATTAAAACAACAACAAAAAAATAAGCTTTTAAATGGTCAGGAGTCAAAGGCATGAGGTAAAGAAGGTAAGGGGTGTTTTCCTTCTCATTCTCCGGTGAGCGGGGGTCTCTCTCAGCGTGTCCCCCAAACCGGAGTCAAATGAAACATGAGCTGCTATAAAAACTGGTGGCTGCAGCCAACCAGCGAAGCATAAACTCTGTTCATCAAAATTGATCATCAAATTACGAGTTTTGAAGGGGGGGAGCATTTTAAGGATATTCCACACCATGTTGTCATTTCTAGTAGTGTCGTTATTTAGGTCAAAACCAAATACAAAACCAAACCCAGTGCCGTGGAGTTGATTCTGACTCATAGCGACCCTATAGGACAGAGTAGAACTGGCCCATTGTTTCCAAGGAGCACCTGGCGGATTCAAACCGCCGACCCTTTGGTTAGCAGCTGTAGCATTTAACCACTACACCACCAGGGTTTCCATTTAAGTCAAGTTTTTTAAAATAGGTAAAGAAAATGTTGCTATGATCTCAAGCATGTTCAGACCAGTTGCAACAGAAGAGAATTCTGTTCCCAAGATGGATTGAGTGGCGCTGCTGGGCCTGAACCACACTGGGTATCAACCTACTTTGTGACTTCCCACCAGGTAAGCGAGAAGGACTGTGATGGGTTTGGTGAAGAAGCATCTGGGTAAGTATGTCCTCACAGTACGAGCTTAAAGAAAGTGCAGAAAAGTGTGTGCTCTTGGGGATTCAATCCTGGTGGACCTAGTCTGCTCTCTTACTGACATGGGAACCTTCACTAAAAGGTTGCCAATAGCACTCTCCAATATCACAACAGGTTAATCGGTAAGGAGAAGTCACAGATAATATAATATTATACCCTGAATGCTGCCGGCTAGTATTTTTAAGCTCCATCCTAGTCACCCTCCATCATGTCTTCCCTGTGGTGCTCTAGTCACCCTCCACCAAGTCTTCCCTGTGGTGCTCTAGTCACTCTCCATCAAGTCTTCCCCGTGGTGCTCTAGTCACTCTCCATCAAGTCTTCCCCGTGGTGCTCTAGTCACTCTCCATCAAGTCTTCCCTGTGGTGCTCTAGTCACTCTCCATCAAGTCTTCCCTGTGGTGCTCTAGTCACTCTCCATCATGTCTTCCCTGTGGTGCTCTAGTTACCCTCCATCATGTCCTCCCTGTGGTGCTCTAGTCACCCTCCATCATGTCTTCCCTGTGATGCTCCAGTCACCCTCCATCGTGTCCTCCCTGTGGTGCTCTAGTCACCCTCCATCATCTCTTCTCTATGGTGCTCTAGTCACCCTCCATCATGTCTTCCCTGTGGTGCTCTAGTCACTCTCCATCATGTCCTCCCTGTGGTGCTCTAGTCACCCTCCATCATCTCTTCTCTATGGTGCTCTAGTCACTCTCCATCATGTCTTCTCCGTGGTGCTCTAGTCACCCTCCATCATGTCTTCCCTGTGGTGCTCTAGTTATCACCTCCATCATGTTTTCCCTGTGGTGCTCTAGTCATCCTCCATCATGTCTTCTCTGTGATGCTCTAGTCACCCTCCATCATCTCTTCCCTGTGGTGCTCTAGTCACCCTCCATCATGTCTTCCCTGTGGTGCTCTAGTCACCCTCCATCATGTCTTCCCTGTGGTGCTCTGGTTACCACCTCCATCATGTCTTCCCTGTGGTGCTCTAGTTACCACCTCCATCATGTCTTCCCTGTGGTGCTCCAGTCACCCTCCATCATGTCTTCCCTGTGGTGCTCTAGTCACCCTCCATCATGTCCTCCCTGTGGTGCTCTAGTCACCCTCCATCATCTCTTCTCTATGGTGCTCTAGTCACCCTCCATCATGTCTTCCCTGTGGTGCTCTAGTCACCCTCTGTCATGTCTTCTCTGTGGTGCTCTAGTCACCCTCCATCATGTCTTCCCTGTGGTGCTCTAGTCACCCTCCATCATCTCTTCCCTGTGGTGCTCTAGTCACCCTCCATCATGTCTTCCCTGTGATGCTCTGGTCACCCTCCATCATCTCTTCCCTGTGGTGCTCTAGTCACCCTCCATCATCTCTTCCCTGTGGTGCTCTAATTACCACCTCCATCATCACTTCTCTGTGGTGCTCTAGCTACCCTCCCACCCCCCCCCATCATGCCTTCTCCCTTTACTGGCCTTTCTAGTAATGTGGCTCCCCCCATGCCTCAATCTCAGGAGCTCCTTATGTCCATTCCTCTCCTGGAACCCTACTCCCCTCCTGCGTTGATGATCATCAAAGCACAGACATCCATGAGCTCTGCTCTTCTGTTGCCTGCTAAATAATCTCCAACTAGCTCTTTTGTTCCTAGATCAAGTTTCTTTTCCTGTGACAATTCTTGGAGTATTATGATGTGAGCTTAAAAGTACATCTGAAGGGCAACAATCCATAAGTCTTGCATTTAATCTATTAAAAGTCGCTCTCATAAGGAATATACTCTACCATTAAGGAAAACATCCACCTACCTGGGAATAAAGTCTGGGGATCATCCCCCAACAGCTTTTCTTATTTCCCTTTTACTGCCATATTCAACATATTATTAAGACCCAGCCCCTACAAGGACGTTTAAACGCATGGTGGACTTATAGCTTCTAGATTCTAATTCAGGGGTGCTAAGTTGAAATCTGGCTTCTTTCTGCCAATTTCCAGCCATGGGCCCTTAACCAAGTCACTGAAATTCTGACTCCAGAAGGTGCCAGGATGAAGGGAGGTGAACATCTCTTGAAATATCTGTTAGGAAACAAACAGCCCTTAAGCAAAGGGCTGCACAGAATTATGCTATCGCCTTGCTGGGATTCTTGGTTTGATAAAAGTGAAATAACTTCAGGAAATTACCGATCACAGGGAAGAGAACACTTGATGATAAAAACACACTCATGCATGCAACACGGTGAGGTGTTCCACCGACAATGTCGTATTGACTAATAAAATTTAATTACTACATTTTCTTGTAAAAGGTTGGAAAATTCCTCTAAGGCAATAATAGCAACGATTAGGCAATAACAAAATTTTTAAATATATTTCAAGCAATCAGGCCCCAACACAGCATAATACAGGATTTCTGATTGAAAAAAAAGATAAAAGTCTTGGTTCCCCTTCTTAATAACGAATCAGTTGAGTAAGAACCAAAATCCGACAGTCTCACAGTTTTTTTTTCTCGTCCTCTTTATCTCTTACTGATATAGATGTGATCAGCCCTGCTCTGTTCTCGCCATATCTTTATTTTGATAAATTGCTTGATTACAGTGTAAAATTATTTTACATAGAAAAATGTAAGTTGCTCAATTTGTTGCTCGTGGATCTTACTTACACTTTTAAAGTATGAGGTATCAAGAAGGCATGAAGATTTCGGAGTTGTGCTATAATCACCATGAAACTTGAACTTTTTGCATCATATCTGTCAAAAGAGAAACCGAATGAGACAGGGAATAACCACAGTCCACAACACGGTGCAAAGCCCTGGACCTGCCCCTGCCCCACGCAGATTCCTTTACCTGAGCCCTATCTGCACCTGGGCAGTCTCCATGACGGCAACGTCCTCCTCGCTATACGCGGTGTCTTCGATTTCACCAGGCCTAAGGGTTAAGGACGGGAGCAGGAGAATAGTTTATCAACACAGGTATTGTTGTTACGCTTCTATGTCCCACTTAATGATTCTGAAGGAAAGCCTGAACAAACGGCACTGATCCTGGTAAAAGCTTACTCTAATAGTGACTTTCTTCAGCTTTTTCAGAGTGGTGTGCCCCTAAGCCTTTAGGGAGAAATTTCTGAGGTCTGCTGTTCCTGAGCCTTGCTAAGGCACACCACACTCCTAGTAGCTTTCAGTGTTTTCAGAAATACACGTGAGAAGTTTCATGTTCCAAACAGACCCTGAGCAACCACACCGACAAGTCCATCAAACTTAAGTTTTAAGGCTCGAAGAATCTCAAAGACCACCAATCACTTTATCATTTCTCTGGCCAGTGGGATGTTTTTGGTATACTGAAGTTTTCAGGCACACCATTTCTTTAACGGCCAAAGCCCTCACTACTACCAAGAGTGGACTAATGGTAGCAATACGTCCACAGCACGTGAGCCCCGGGTGCGGCTGTGAGGAGATACGCAGCAGACAAGGGCCGGAATCCTTACTGTTTCACGAAAGCTTCATAGACACCACTGTCTCCAGCCACAGATTCATCCGACACAGCAGCAGACACACAAGCCAACTTCTCCCCAGGCAAGTGGGTTGCTCTCCTCCTGGGTAAAGTTTTTTCCACATCTAAGGAAGGAGAGTGGTATCACTAGTTAGTATTTCTTACTAAACACACACACAGTTTGGTCATGAGAAATCCAAGATAAATGCTACCCGAGAATGATGTTACCACTAAAATCAACGACAGGGATGATGCAGTGCATTGAGACTTACAGGATTCCTGGGACACGAGTAGTTACAGAACTGGGTTTACGAGATGATAATTTCAGCCATTTTTTGAAAAAGAACTCTTTTTCTTTGTGCTGAAATATTTTAGGGGAAGGAATAAATTACACGAATTCTTACTGACTCTTTGCCTCTCTCTTTTAAGTATTCACCGCAGCCATCATACACTCAGGAGTCCCTGGGTGGTGGGAACGGTTGCTGTGCTCAGCTGCTAACTAGAAGGGTGTAGGTTCGCGTCTACCCAGAGGAGCCTTGGAAGAAAGGCCAGGCAATTCACTTCCCCAAACCAGCCCTTGGAAACCCTATGAAGCACAGTTTTACTCTGACACACGGGGGGTTGCCATGAGTCAGACCTGACTTGAAGGCAACTGGTGGCAAACCACTTGGGGGTAAGAAACTATCTGCCTCCCTCAAGTATTAGAAATATTTCTTTAACAGAGAGCGTCTCGCTACCACTCAATAGCAAGAAAGGCTTTCACTTTTTCTTTTGCCCTCCTCCTCTCTCCACATGCCTTATTCTATATCTTCTGTGCTACTACTTTAATAGAAATTAAAGAAAAAATTATCTGTGACTTACAGGACTTGCTCACCAGCTGAGCTCCTGAATCCTTAGCACCCACTGCCATGCGACCTTTATCTCTAACTCACACCCACACAGGAGCACCCTGCAGTGGGCAAGGACCACTCGTTTCAGGCTGTGTTCCCGCCTGTAACAAGCTGCAAGCCTGTGGCGCTCTGTCATCCTCCAGTGAGCCAGCTGGATCAGTGCTGGTGGGCGTTTCACTGCCCTTCTGAATCGTGGCTTTACATCTTGTTAAGATGTTTAAGTTTTAAGGCTTCAGATTACAGGATTGATGGCTCCATTTTCCCTTTTATTTCTGGCAGTGAGGATGCCTTTTTCCTTGATGATGAAGTGTACCTTCTCCACGCCTGGCACCCTTGGTGAGGGGTGAAGGTGATGACGTGATTTATTGATTACGCCCAGGAATAACCACAGCAGCCTGCAACGGACTTTGACAAGGAGAAAGACTGACTGGGGAAGGACCTCGCAGTTATTTCAGCTTGGTTTCTGTCACCCAGCAGGGATGGGCGCAGGAGAGCAACATTTACATAAAGTAACTCGAGGTCACCTGCGCGAGACTGGAGGGCACTGAGGGGGATGGACAGTGTTGCAAATCTTGAGCTACCAACCCCACGTGAAGGTCAGATGACCCCTGGAGAGGCCAGGCACCGGTGACCGGAAAAGAATCAGTCTTGATAATTTTAGCTGTTTTCCTACATGGAACAGTATTATCCGTGGACAAGGAAGGCTTTGGGACATATTTTTCCTTAGTGTGGTCCCCTAACAGCAGTTTTCTAATATACTAACATATTTAAAAAGTTAAAAATGATTTCATAGAAACTTCACAGACACTAGTTCCCAGCCACAGGCGAACTGGAAAGACACGTAGCAGACCCGAGTGTCCGGAGTAAGGCAGGGACAGAGCAGGCTCTCACTGGGCAGGGGTCTCAGCTCCTCCTCCATCAGGTGGGGGACGGGCCAGCACCTGGCCTCACTTACTGGTTCTTCTGAATTGATGGGTTGTTGAAGAATGGTCACTAGAGAATAAACTAGAGAAAAAACAGCCTAAAACGCTCAATATCGAATATAAAACCCTTCAAATCAAACCACAGAAGAACGGTACAAGAACGCTCCATCTTCTCTGTCTGGTCTTTCTTCCCTCCATCAATCTCGATGGTTTTTGGTAAGAACTATGTTTAGCAGAATTCATATTACTGATTGTCATCATTGCAATAATAATAAAAAATCAGTTGCTGTCATAGTCAACTGACTCGCAGCGACCCCATGCGTTGGAGTAGAACTGAGCTCCATATGGTTTCCGATGACTGATCTTTCAAAGCAGATCACCAGGCCTTTCTTCCGAGGTGCCTCGAGGTGGAACTGAATCTTCAACTTAACAGCTGACTGCGTGAACTGCTGGTACATCCCAGGGGCTCCAACAGTAATGGCAGTGACTGTTTGCTGAGTGTTGAGTGCCAGGTGCTGTGGGATGCCTGAGACGTGATTGAGGACTATGCATTCATCTTCCCGTTGCCCCAAGAGGTAGATGCTGTATCATCTCCATCTGGCAGACGAGGAATAAGCTCTGAACGACTGGATGACGTGCTCACCAGAACACAGTGTGACATCACACCCCCCCCCCCCCCCGTCAGAGGAGCAGAGAGACCCCACACGGATCTCTACCTATTGGGGCCATAAGCAAACACTGCCCCCACGCTTATTTTCCTGGTGGTTGACTCTTTCAGTAACACGGTATTATAGTGTTGGCTCCTCTACAGGAGTGGTAATGCCACACAGATGTCCTCGTGCTCCCTACAGCTGCCCTTGGCCTTCAGGGCACAGGGTGCTAGACTTCAGTAATTGAAACCACAGAAACGAGCTGGATTCCTACATCTGTTTAAACATCTGCAGTGGTCAATCAACTAACACTTAGAGTCACTAAGACCATCACCACAAGATAAATAGGCTTCTTGAAACAGCAATAAAATAATGCTGAAGAGGGCTACAATCTCTTGTGGGAAGGAACACACAGCACCCCACGTGGTCTGAAAGGGCTCCCATCGACCAGCACTGGAGCTTGCATTTCACATCTCGTCTCAAGCAAGCTCCAGAACAGACTGACCACCACACTCTCAGACAACTGTGCTCATCTGCCACAAAGATGTCTGCCTCACAACAATTAAAAAATTAATTTTTCCCTCTGTCACTGTCTCTTTGACTACAAATGCAGACTTCCTTGGGATGCAACTAATAATGTGGCCAGAAGATGGCAGGGCAATACTACACCTGGGAACCTACCTTTTCCAACTCTGGGCAGAAAGGGAAAATCTGGCATGAAACAAAGGTTGTATTTATATAGAATTCCCTGAGCAATCTAGACACTGAACTCTGTTACTAATTAGCTGGTATGCTAATTGCCTTGGTTTTAATCTGTTTTAGGCCAACTTTAAAAGAAAGTTCTTTGCCTTGCTATCTCAAACGAGAATCTATTTTGAAGCACGAAGCACGTTCACAAAGTAAGTTCCCAGTAAGCTGCCACACTCAGAGGGCTTCTGGACAAGTAGCACAGGTACTATGATTAAATCTATTAACTAGGGAAGGTGACTTGACTTTATAAAGAAAAATGTCCAGGTGTATCAACAAAAGCTCCTCAAATGAAGCCAAAATGAATAAACAGAAGAAAGGAGGAAATTACACCATTTTTTTTTGTATAGAAAAAGCAAACCTCTAGTCATCCTCCTTAAAATAATTGAGAGGGAACACTTGAAAGCAAAGGCCTCCACTTACCTGTGGCTCCTTCATATAACGGCTCCCTAGCACACTCGTTAAGATCTTTGTCCTCTAAAAAGGACCTGGATGCTACTCCCGAATCAGAATCCAGCAATATCGGATTTTCACTGAGACCAATGTCTGCAAAATGGTTACTCAATTCACAGTCTTCAAAGTCAGCAGTGAGCTGGAGAGGTGCCTCATGAGAAGATAGCGGATATGCACCGTCCAAGACCAAGGGAGAGCCAGGAGGGGACACGGAGGAAAGGGAGGACCTGGAGGACAGCGACGTCACAGACTTGGGGACCTCAGTCAGTGGGGGAGTGTGGTTGGTTGCTGTGGCTGCCGCCCCACAGGGGTCACTCTGGCCAGGCTGGCTGGGGGACTTAACCACTTCGTTTTCGTGGATGGTGGTGATGGGTCCAGAAGGAACGTAACCACCTTTCTCTTGCAGAAGGAACTCCAGTTTATACTGATAATCCGTGTCTATCTGATTGCCCTGGCTGTTGTAATAGAGCTCACTGGAGCTGAGGGAGTTGAGCGACCCTCTGCTGGAGGTGTTCAGAGATCCCCGGCTGGATGCCAGGGAGCCCAGGCTGCTCCCAGAAGACATGGACAGAGTGCTGGCGGAGAGGCTGGGAAAACAACGACACACACACGTTGTACAACCGTTACAATGTGGAAAACCCAATCCAGCCACAACCCCTACCGCTCCTTCAGGGCCCTGGGGGGGATTCAATGACACCAAAGAACATACTGACCAGGGAAAAGAAACTCGCTACTACATCACTGTCTTCAAAATTATCATTCCTCCTTTTGCAAAGGTTTTTTTTTTTTTTTTTAAAAAAAAAGGATCATACACTTATTGGTAAATCTACTTGCATAGATTTCCAGATGCAATTTTGCAGTTTAAAAGCAAGAAGGAGGGAAAAAAAGGACAAATAGTACTAAGTGTTAATGCAACTATTCTGCTTCAAGAATGAAACTTTTTTATTTTTTAGAGAGGAAGGAGAAAAAAGGCAAGCTTATAAAGTGAGAGGCTATACGAAAGTCCCCTGGGTCCACTAGGATTTTTCCTCTTTCCTGTGTGTATACGGAAAAAGCAGACATTTTTCTAATTAACATAGGAAAATCTACAGCAAACTATTTTAAGCCGAATCTCTGCCACCCTCTCTTTTTAAAGAAGGGTGACAGGAGATACATGTTTTTTCCAAGTATTTATTGGTAGCTAGAATATAATGCACTCCTCTCTCAAGACATATTTCAGACACGTCCAAACACGACTACGGGGTTCATGAAAACATCCACGTAGCTGTTAGTCTGGTCACCCACATTTTCATTGTGCTAGTGACTATTTCCATCACTTTCAAATAGCTGAAAATAAAATGAAAAGTAATCAAAGATAAACTAAAACATACCTGACTGTAGTCCAAAGAAAACTTTCCCCTCAGGAACCTAACAGGCTTACCTTTTCAGTTGTGAATGTAAGTAAGTAGTTAATTTAGTGGTTTCTTCAAGTTTCTGTAGGAGCTCTTTTCTTCTCTCTTCCAATTTCAATCTAGAAAAAAAAAAAACAGAAATGAATTTATTTTCAAATGATTAAGACAAATGAGGAAAACTGAAGGAAGAGATTAAGAAAAGAAAGATACTTATTACATAAATATGCATATCATGAGGGGAAAACTGAATGAACTCTAGAGAGAAAAGGGAGGAGCTGGAAAGAAGAGTCATGAGCAGAATGGCACACAGCTAGGCTAAAGGAGAACTGTAGGCAAATCTCCAACGTTACCAGCAATTTAAAAGTTCTGATACTCTAAAATTTCCTTAACTGGGTAAAAAAAGCCTCATGCTCCACCCAGTTAAGAAAATTTTAGAGTCAGGAAAGGACAGTGATGGCGGGGGGGGGAACAAAAACAACCATAAAGAAAACACTAACAAAGCCAAGGGAATCCTTGTAGAGATCTGTGATTTGGTCTCATGTTACTAAAACATTTGACGGTAATGATAATTATAGAAAGTCATCCTAAGTACTGAATTTAGTAGGGATTGTTCCAAAATAATATTTAGTGATGAAAATTCTAATCCTAATTTGATGAGAATTTTAGCAATTAAGAAACAAATTAGTCCATATTGCCATTGTGAGCTAATCTGGGCTTCACTGTTTCAGCAAGAAAAAGACATAAACGTGGTTTCCTTCCCTCTCTGCGGCACATCTCATCACCTGCACCAGCTGATCGTAACACTTCAACCACATCCGACTGCAAAAGTTTATGAGTTTTTTTAATTAGAGTAATATGGGAATCGTGTACTTGAAGAGTAAGTCATTTTTACATATATCAAGCACCCACAGGTTTATGGAACTGAGAACTGCACGAATGTAGTCCCTGTCGTCTGAAGGCCTGCAGGTACCACCACACTGGGCCAGGGTTCAGGGTGATCCCACCACCGGCAGCTGGAGATTCAGAAAATTACTGTGATTACTAGATCTATACCCTAAGGCAAGTCTCTTAATAAAGGGCCTCATCTTTCTCATCTGTAAAATGGTGATTATAATCTTACTGTATCTATCCGAAGGAATCCTGGTGGTGCAGTGGCTAAGCGCTTGGCTGCTAACTGAAATGTCAACAGTTCGAACCCACCAGCTGATCCGAAGGAGAAAGATGTGACAGTCTGCTCCCGTAAAGATTCACAGCCTTGGAAACCCTACAGGGAAGTTCTACTCTGTCCCAAGGGGTTCGGTGTCTATCGGTGGGGTGCAAACTGTTACGTGCTTAGCTCCTAACTGAAAGAATGGTGGTCTGAACCTACACGGAGGCCTCTCAGAAGAAAGGCCCAGCAATCTGCTGCCTTGAACCCCTACGGAGCGCAGAACTATTCAGCAGGCATGGAGTCACTATGAGTCAGCATCGATATGAGGGCAACTGTCTTTTTTGGTTTTGTTTTGGTTTGTCTACTTGACACAGTTCTTAAAGTGATCAAATGGAGTAATCTGTGTCCAAGTGCTCTGCAGACAATACAAACAAGCATCAGTTGTTCAAAGCCTCAGCACGTACAGCAAGGTGGTGATGTAAAAATCAGTCACTTCTCTTTACAGAAAAAAAAAATTCCCTTTCAACTTTTTTGAAATGTTATATATATTTTAGGCAGTAAAGAAACATGTCTGTATTTTATTTATACGTATCTATCCTTTGATGGGAGCCCTGATGGCACAGTGGTTAAGAGCTCAGGTGCTAACCAAAAGGTCAGCAGTTCAAATCTATCAGCTGCTCCTTGGAAACCCTGTGGGGCAGCTCTACCCTGTCTAATAGGGTCACTATGAGTCGCAATTGATGTGTCAACAACACAATTTCATTATGTTTTTAAATAAAAAAATAATTCTTGCCATTTTCTTTAATATTTCAAAGGGTGGATAAATTTTTAATTCATGGCTTTCAAAGGTGTATTTTAAAAGTACAGTCCTTAATTTTTAATCTCTCACATCTTAACAAGGAAAAGAGTTAACACAAAGTAGATTAACTGAGTTAGAGGGTACATAAAAGCCTGAAGAAAACCCAAAAACCTACTAAAATCCATGTCTTCTGAAACAGGAGAAATGCATTTGAAGTTTTAAAACTGAATATAATGCAAATAAATGAATGCTTTTTTCCAGTGTTCTAAGGAGGTTTCAATTTAACGTCAGAATTTAACTCTGCAACTAACTTTTGCTCAGCATTAAAATTTTTAAAATACAACGCTCCTCTACTTCCAGTCAGTGACAGCTGCTCCTCTGCCCCCAACCCCCGCCCCCGCCAATTGTTCAGGGGCTGCTCTGCATGACTCTTTTACAATTATTTTGAACTACTGACGATGTTTTTGCATCCCTGCTCCCATGTTCCCCAGTAGATCCTAAGCTCCTAGAAGGCAGACATCAGCTCTTTCTCCCTCTTTTACCAAGGCCACCGCTAGAGCAACTCCCTTTGTGTTGGTGTCTTAGGTAACACTTCCACTGGGAAAAAGATAGGGAAGGCACTGGGGAGAGTCACAGACACCCTTCTGGTGCAGCACCGGTTGCTCACTACCTGGGTTTAGCACGTGGCTCTTGTCTCAGAGGTAATTACTAAAAAGCTCCAAGTAGGAGCGGCCAGTCTTACTCAGGTTCCAGGTGCCTTCATAGGAAGCAGTGTCCCCAGCTTCCTCTGGACCATGGTTTAGAATAATTCGCTCAGATGTCAGCCCTTCAAGAAGGCACATCCCTGTCTTGTGTGCCCTTCTCCTAACCCTGTGCTTCTAGTCTTCCTGGGTGAGGAAGGGTCTTTTCGATCTGGCCCCTAAAAGACACCACATCACCACCCCACCCCCACTCCACGGCCAGGCTGCTCCACACCATCCTTTCAGCTGCCCTGTGCAAAGCCTAGGACCGTCATGCTCCCTGCCCTGGCCTTTGGTACCCGCGAGGGGGCCAATGACTCAGACCCGATTCAGACCACCCATTTCCACTTGAGAAAAATTTCATGTGGCCTATACAAGTAAGAGAAACCCTTCTTGACTCAAAAAAAAAAAAGGCACACATATCCCCACTCAGTTGCTTTAAAGATTTTTTTCAGAAGCAGTTTCAAAAAGCATTCGAATAACTGCTGTTAGTTGCTGTTAAGTCAGTTCTGACTCATGGCGACCTCATGTGTGCAGAGTAGAACCGCTCCATAGGGTTTTCAAGGCTGTGGCCTTTCGGAAGCAGATCACCAGGTCTGTTTTCTGCAGCGCCTCTGGGTGGGTTCGAACCGCCAACCTCGGGGCTAGTAGTCTCGTGCTTAACCATTTGTAGCACCCAGGGACTCCATTCAAATTATTAAGAAACAAGACATCTTGCCAATTACAAGGCAAAACCTCTAAAATCTGTGAGAAAATAAGGAACTATGTTAATATCATATCAACTACAGAAAAGCACAGTTCTAGGAATTTCAATAACTGTATGAGAGGAATATGAAAGACATGTGAAATGCTCTCCGGTACATTTTTTTCATTTGAGAGCAATTTCTCTTTTGACCTGATACCCTTCACAACGAGCTTCTCTTGGCCAGTGTGCCCTCCCGCCACTAGGTGGCGAGCTCAGTCATCAACCGCTGTGGGCCGCCTCAGCGACGTGGCTGGCAGCACAGTGCTGGTGGCAACAGAGCTGGGAACAGTATGATCACACACGGTGGCTGAAAATTCATGTAGTTAGCTCCTTCAGAGGCCAAACTTCAGTAATGCCTCAGAATCTTGCCTGAGGCCAAACCTCGAATAATGAGAAATCCACAATATAAATGGAAAACAGGAAAATTTGGGGGAGTGCATGCAGCAAGTGGTCTCTTTGATAGTCGTGTAGGTAGCAAGAAGAAATTGAAGGATTTGGTGTTCATGAAGCACAATCCGTTCTATGATGAAATTACACCATGAGCCTTATTTCCTGGCCAGCACCTACCTGCCTTACCACTGAGGGACACGCTGCTTGCTGAGGTATTCTCCTGCCTTCTAAGCACCCTGTTTCACTTCAACAGCAAAAACCGGCAAAGCAGAAATATACATGTGTAGTATGAAGAAACAAGAAAGGGTGAAGATTAAGGAGAGGGACAGAGTGTGGGGGAATACAGTAAAACTATTAACAGAAACAACAGCAATAACAACAAAGCCCAAAGTCATCCTATGTGTGTCTACCTGGACAAAGGACTCGCTCTGGCAGTTGATTCTGGTCTTCCGGGCACGTGAATACCGAGCCATTTTGGGCCTCCAAGGATAACAGTGAGAAAACTTCATGCTGATCAAGCAACAAAGTCTAAGTCCCTCAACCTTTCACTGCAACATACTCACAGGGATTTGACATTGGTCACGGAGACTGAAGGAAATCAGCATTCATTTTTTTGAAATGCTAAACGACTTGACTCTTCCAAATGACTCAGAAAGCCCACAAGTTACAAATGTAAGATAGGTCCATCTCCCTTCCTGCTAACATCCAATGTAGGGGCGGCCACGCAGGCATTCAAGGTCAGACAGAATAAGTACACTGCTTACTCTCCGTCAGCAGCCACATGACTGGACCTAAGTATGCAACGACGTATTTTACATCGCCCCTTCCTGCTGGAATTTTGACTGTTATTACGTGTGTGCAAAGTGAAGCATCAAAGTCAAATTCTAGGCAGTTGGGAACAAACTATATGTTCAATGTTACTTCATTCGCCCCTTTTTTTTTCCTGAGGCTCTAGCCCTCACAAAAAAGACAAGCAACACGCCACGCTATAAAAGCGATTAAAACAAACACGTGTTTTCTCTCATTCATAGAACAAAACTAAAGGCTGTTTACAGGCCTTTCTCAGATCCACATGCTACAAACACAACAGGTGAGACGGACTGGGTAGCACATTAAATATGTATGATTATACGACATTTATTAAGTGCTACAAAATATACAAAATATCACTGGTTTTGTTTTCACATGGGTCACACACAAGTGGCTTACAGATGATTATCAAACTTTTATCCTAGACACACATACAAAAACTCACAACATCAGCGGTAATTCAGGAAAAACAATCTAATTTAATTAAAAAAAAAACAAAAAAACTAATTCTGCTTTGCCTCCTCACCCTTACTTTGTGTTCTTTTTGTCTTTGTCAGATGGATTATCACCTGGCCAGCTTTCTCACTCCCCTACCTGAAAAGGCTGACCTTTGAGTCAGCACCGCTAGACAAAGATGTCAGCACGAGAAGGAAAGAAAAAAGGGAGACATGAGGGGGATGAGAACGGTTTAAGAGGGTGACATACTGGAACGTGTAGAGGCTTTTCTTCAGGAACCTTCTTCATGCTCTGAAAACTCTGAGGCTGTAGCTGCATATTCTCCTGACTGACGTTTTAACTCACACAAACCAGCTTCTCCAAATGCTAAACTCAGGCTGGGGGACCCCCGTGCTTAACACCTCACCAGGAATATCAGGGTCTTTTTTTATCTCCCCTCCCCCTACTTTTCAAATGTTGTGGTGTTATGCAGAAACACAGCCACAGGCATTTATCGAGGACAAGAAATTAAAAGATAAGGAGCCAAGAATTAAAAAAAAAAAAAAGCAATCGGATTATGGCTGGGCATTTTAAGTTTACCTCCAGGTCCCCTGAAATGATACTGATGTGAATTTCCTGGCTGTCATTCTGGGAAAGGCACTGCTCCCTACTTGCCAGGCCTAGAGGATAGGTTCTCCGTGGTTCTAAAGGGCTCCGGGGCCTGTGGTTTAAACAGGCACCAGACCCCATTAGTCAGCAAGGCCTGGATGGAGCGCCCACACAGGTGTGCACATGCCAGCCGACACACAGAGCTTCCCCTGCTTGGTATTCCAGCTCACCTGTTCGCAGAGCTGGATTTTTCAGATTCAGTGATTAATTAACACCTTCCCACAGAAAGATCAGAAAATTGCTTAGGATATTTTCCTTCACATTTTCACCTGCTTTCATTCAGAGGGTTTCAACTGACAGATAAAATCCAAGTGAACACTTTGTGACCTATTCAGATATTAAAGGGAGCAAGCTGTCTTTCCCTTGCGAAATGCAAAGCAATAAACTTTTGCATTCCTGGGAATAATAAAACTCAGAAGAGGAAGCTTCAGGGCTGTAACAGTCTAGGTAATCTTTCTTATCAGAGTGTGATGGTTATAGCTATTACCCAGACTCGTTCAGTGATGCACCGCATTCCTGGTTTTATGTCAACATTCCTCAGTTATGTGACATCTGTCACAGGCATTTTCATGGGCCCAACAAACACTGCAGGCCACTGAGGGTGTGCTTTACCGCTCTACAGAAAGGAAGTCCTTTTGTGGGTTTCTCAGTTCACTAATAACCACGCGTTTGAGGTTTCCAAAGGGAGTTTACTGGAGGAGATGGCAGCCAGGCATAGCTAAGGCACACCCACAAGGTTGACCCGTCCTGTCCCCAGGGAGGAAGACGAACCTCTCGGCCAGAGCTTGGCTGGGTACACTCCTCACCGACAGCAGCTCTTCCTCCAGCCGCTGCCTCTCAGCTTCCAGGCGCTCCAGTTCACCCTGAGTGCGTTTCTGGGGAGTGACAAACTGAAGCTCTTTCAAAAGTTCTTCCTTTTCGTGAATCAACATCAGCTTCTCCTTCTCAATATCCAGTGCCCCAGGCCAGGCCTCACTGTCCAGCTTTGACAGTTCGATTTTTAAGTTGGCCATACTGAATTAAAGAGATAAAAAGAGATGCGCACAGATTTAGAACTTTCGAGAAAGAGGAGACACAAGCCATGCAAAGGTAGGGGCTTAACCTCTGTTCTTGCTGTAACTTCCTGTGGGCCTGACTGGTTATGCTTAGCTGCCATCTGCTTCATTTTCTCTCACCTTTAACCTGTGAGTAAGCACACCTAGCCACCCGACGGAAGGTGATGGGCAAACCACATACAAGCTTAGGCAGCAGAGAGCTCTGGGTGCCCTGGGCAGGCCGGCCTGACATGGGTGCCCGTGTGGGACGATGTGAGGGCCCCTGTAAGGCTTCCTTTAAGACACCTATCTTTTATGCCATTCTTACAGAGCTTGTTCCTCTAGCTAAAGGCTCTGTCCCCTGGGGTAAAACAGTCATCTCCAGGGCAGGGCGGGCAGTGACTAATAGAACAGTCAGTGAAGGAAGAGGGGAGAAAAGAGGGAAAGCTCAGCCAACTGGTATTAAAGCAAAATCAACCTACCAAGGCTCCTCCATCACCAAGGAAAAGGCGCAGGGACAGGGCGTGGCATCCTTCCACCCACGTCCCCTTAAACAGGGCCTTCACTGGCGTGTATGCTATTTACTGGGCACTTACTGTGCTGGCACTGTACCCATTACTACACTCGGCCTGCTGCCATCTATATACAGTGATGTGGCTACACGTAGAGGACAGGGCGGTGACGGCAGGCCTTCACCAGCACAGGCGGTCAGCTGATATGATACTACCAGAGTGACAACAGGTACTGAAGGGAAGGGGACAGGGATGAGAGGAGGGGAACGGCAGCAAAGGCAAACGTCGCTGGTTCCATAATTTTGCCTGACCCTAGACTTCACTATGTCTAGAGCATCGTAGGAGCCCTAGTGACGCAGTGGTTAAGCACTTGGCTGCTAAGTAAAAGGTTGGTGGTAGGAATCCACCAGCCGCTCCACGGGAGAAAGATGTGGCAGTCCACTCCCATAAAGGTTACAGCCCTGGAAACCCTATGGGGCAGCTCTACTCTGTCTTATAGGGTTGCTACGGGTCAGAATCAACTCATCTGCAATGGGGTTTGGTTCTGGTTTGCTTCAGAACATCATACTGAATGGTAAAATTAACGTGACTCCCAATTTAATATGAATTTCTTGACCACCCGAATCGATTAGCTGTGAAGACAGTCAGGATTTTTCACCAGGTGATCAAGGTAAACTATGACCACAACTGATGTTGGCATAAGAACTCCAAGTTCCTATAAAAAAATGTTGGATAATTACTTCGGATATGTTACAGAACATACCCAAATACGAAAAACACACAGAAAAGGGGGATTTCTTTGTTTGCTTGTTTCCTTTTTGATGGAAGAAATTGTAGAAGGCAAGAAAAAAGGTGAACAAAAACCATAATCAGGAATAAAGATGGTAACGGCTCTACATTCTTGTGCCATAACTTTCTGTTTCAGCTAAAAATAAAAGCGCCATCTTAAGTTCACACTGCATATGTAATGCAGCTCTGATCTCACCCAGCATCCGCACTTAGGATAGATGTTAACATCAGCTATTCTTCAGCTTTAACCACAAAACCATAAAACAACCGCCCTAGCGACTGGAAAATTAGCCATCAAAATGCTAAATAAGCATGATATTATTAGCTTCATTAAGCACATAAAACAAAGGCTGGAAGAAGACAGGTTTCAAAGGAACACAAGCCACCTCTTTACTTGTCAGAACTGAGAAGGTCAGGGCACCTTCAGCACAGGCATAAACCCTGGAGATGCATCTTCTCCTCAGCGTCACTAATAACTTTAAAATAAAACCCAAATGGAGGTATGAAAACAATGCAACCAAACTGGAAAAGAACCAGCATCTTAAGTTTTGATGTGCTTAAAAAAAAAACTGAATGGAGACCGACAGCGTAGTGAAGGAAAGAAAGGGACCTATTACTCATGTGATCACATACTAGGTAGGTTTTGTATTTTGGAAAGAGTATGAAATCCCGGGAAAGAGAATATGAAGAAAATTTCCAGGAACACCCAGGAGAGAAACACTAGTGAGCTCCAGGTGGGATTAACTGTTGGTGGCCAGGGCAAAGCCAAAGCTCAAGCTGGTCCAAGGGAAGTAGAGTCAAGCCCGGAGACCCCAGGGACCTACCGCCTGGATCTCCAAGACTGATTCTGAGTTACGGCCATTCTCCATCACAACAAGACACACAAATTCTAGGCTTTGTTCACAGCAGAGCCCAGGTGATCTGGCTGCTAAAGGGCTACATGGTGCTCAGAACACAAGGGCTACACACACCATCTACCTGGAAGATGTCACATCACTGGGGCCACCACACCACCCATTGCCGTCGAGTCGATTCCGACTCATAACCACCCTGTAGGACAGGTTAGAACTGCCCCATAGAGTTTCCAAGGGGTGCCTGGCAGATCTGAACTGCCGACCTGTTGGTTAGCAGCCGTAGCACTCAACTGCTACGCCATTCACTGGGGCACAGAGCAACATATCCACTCCCAATTCTTACTGAGGGTCAGGCACCAGTCTGCACGCTGAGAAGAGATGATAAAGTGTATGAAATTTTTGCTAACCTCAAGAAATGTATATCTACCTGGGAAAATTTAGAGACCCTGAAATTAGCCAAGTAAGTTGCTGTCCAGAAAGATTAAGTGACTTGGTCAAGCTCACATGGTTAGTAATCAGTGGAAGAAAGCTTAGGTTTCGTTCAGTAAGTCACAGCACCAAGTAGTACCAGTAAAGCGTGCTGCACAGGGCCCAATACTGCATTTAAGCAGACCAAATGGTTACTTTTTTCAAGTCAGATAACCTTTAAAAACTTAGGGCAATTATTTTTAAATTATCACCATTAATAATAACGGATATACTTCAAATTTTTAATTCTGTATTCTTTATAGTAAAATTGCCTTCCTTATGGTAGGAAACCATGACACTCTAGTAGGTTCTATGAGCTCTGCATGCTTAGGAGAAGGGCCAAAATATAGACCTCCGTCTCCTGCTGAGTGATAACGTAATTTTCCTAATGTCTTTCTAGATAATAAAGCAACAGCATTTTAAGCTCTTAAAAAGAAAATAAGGAAATTGAATATTTCAGTATGACCCTGTTCCTTAAAATAAGCCAAGTGCTCTATACTAGGAAAACAAATTAAGTCTATCTAGTAGGTGAGGCACTGAACCCTCTCACACCTCACCATAGCAGTCACAAGGTAAGAAAGAGATAGCACAGGGGTTAATAAGGGTTTATAAGGTAGAGGAGAGAAATAATCTCTCTTCCTTCCACGTGAAAGAAGTAAACTGGAAGAGACACCTCAGCCTTTAGCAGTTAGTCTTCACTTTAAAGCAAAGCAACACAGTCAAGGATGTTTACCTCAGAGCTCAACAACTATTAAGTCCTGTATGAGTCGCTGTATCACGCTTCTATCTGAGAAAGCAATCTTCTCACTTTTCACTGTAAGTACTGTACAAGCTCAAGGCCTCTTTCTTCCCGAAGAGAACGTGATTGTTTCATTCCCACACAACAGCCCATAATTCTCTCTGTTCTTCCACTTTCAGGGGAGGGAGAGAGAGAAAAGGTAGGGGAGAAAGGACTCCACAACTCTAACTTTCTAAGAAAATGAAGGGTGACCTTGGTAAGAACGCTCAGCCCAGCTCACACGGGAGCGCCCAGCAGGTGTCACTAGAGAAGTAAAGATCAGCTCTGGAAACGCCAGCACGGAGCCCACCGACCACTGACCCACACGGCTCCTCTGTCATTACCTTCTTTTGGCTTCTTCATACTGTAGGCTTAGCCTGACCTTTTCTGCTAAGTTTGATCTGCTTCTCACTCCAATCTAGTAAAAAGCAAAAGGAAAAAAAGTCAATTAACTCTACTAATGAATGAAGTAAACTGCTTTTGTTTCTAGGAAGTACAAGTAATTGAAAAGCTAAGGAAGACAGTGCTGAAATTGGGAACACCAGTTTAAAAAGGCACTAACTTTCGAGTCTCAGTAGGAGCAAACGTTCCTTTTTAATTCAAGCTTGTCTGTTTTCTCAAAGACTAAGTCCTTAATACCGCTTTTTCCACACATTAAATTCAAGATTAAAAAATATCGAGTAAATGTTTCTGGTATCTCAGAGTTTATGAAGGGTGTGCAGGTCAATAAAATTTATGAACTGGAACTAATTTGCCGCTAGGAGCCAACATTTCCATCATTTAGCGTTCAACTGCACAAAATATAAACTAAATAACCTCAAGGATTAATTTTTCAAACAGGTGACTTTTACTTTCAAAGCACATACTTCAAAACGTAAGAGAATACAAAAATAATTGGGGGCTTATTAAATAGTAAGTACCTGCTAATGACTTCCCAAAAAGGGAGAACGCAAATAGCGATAATATCTTTGACACCTTAAATATTTTTGAATGTTGGTATAAATCACAAATTAAACATTTTAATATAATCAACTTCAGATTACGGAAAACAAGCTTTCTTGTTAGTTTTAAAAGGTATGTATTAATGTTTCCCATTAGCCTTAATATTTATTTGAAAGGACCTAAATTTCTAGAACTCTAAACTTAACAGCAAAAACTTAGATTTCATGTGTCTCTAGGCTTTCAATGGTGTTTCTGAATAAATACAGCACAGGCAGTCCCCGAGTGACCAACGAGATCGTTCCCAAGTCTGTCTGTAAGTCGAATTAGTAGGTAAGTCCGAACAGGTACACATGGTTCTTATTCGGCATCAGTTAGTCAAATGTCTGTCTTGGTATACAGGATATATTTTACCGTTGTATGCATATAAAAGCACTTAAGAAACACTTCTAAACTGCACAGTGTTTTCATGAGTGTTGCAAAGTAGTGGGTGCGTTAGTTATTATGAACCATTGTATGTATTCACCTTGAATTTTTAATATAATGGGCTTTATGGCAATCCGTTCTTAAGTACGAGTTGTCCGTAAGTTGGACATTCATAACCTGGGGACTGTCTGTACCATACAGTTTGAACAAAGCTATTCATATGGAGAAATCCTGATATACTTGGCACCTACACAGAAAAGGTAAGGCTATGATTTTGAAACCAACCCTACGTGTGTGAAACACTGGCTACGCACAGCAGAAACTCCAACCACGTATCTGGCTCCTGTTCCACTTTGCCACCAAGGACAGCGCTGAGACCAGCCCTTCCACATGGATAACTTACGTCGCCAGAGATGCTCGTCTGCGAGCCAGCATCAAGGGTCTGCCTGGAGAGGGACAAATCGGAGTCCACAGGACTGGACCTCAGGTCCGGCTCAGACCTGCCAATGCTCTGATCCAAATGAAACCGTTCCTGCAGCTTAGCAAGGCTCTGCTCAGGAAACACGAAGCATCTCGTTAAGCTTAACATTTAAGAGGGCAGCCCTTCCCTACCAGGTAAAATGAAACTAAAAGAGATAATTTCGACAGAAAAAACAATGACTTAATTTGAATAGGCACTTGTCACTTTAAATTATTGAAAAAAAAACCAAGCAAACAAGGGCCGAACATACTTCTGCCACACACGCACGTGACACTGGAAGCACGTGATGTCCTACGAGGCGGTTTAGCTTACCTTTCCCAAGGACGCGCTTCCCCATGAACAATGGTTTCTTTGTATTTAATACATGCATTTCTTATTTTTAAAATTTCATTAAGAAGGATCTGTTTTTATAAGAACCACTGACTTTATACAACAAACATTATGGAAACATGATACATGTAATACATATAATCTCATGTTAGATATAGCAAGAAAACTTCCTGCTAAGAAGACTTCTAACAGTTACACCATCTTACAGCTAGACAGCACCCAACAGATTGCTTAGCCCACATGAATGTCAGAGATGAGGAAACCGAGGCCCAGAAGTCTAGGTGGTAATGGGTGGCACAGGCCTGGTGCTGAGCCTGTCTGTCTGTTTTACTGCGGGCCACTGCTGCAGCCACACACCTGGTTCGGTAAAGCGAACAGTCGAAAGTTAGTGTGCCTGCTGTTTGCACCTGGGTTTAGTATACAGGGTTCTTTAGAGGAAGGATGTGTGCAAGTGAGAGTATTAACAAGGAAAATTTTATCTCAGTTGCTAAAAGCAAAAACAGAAAAAAAAATCACACTCCTCTAGTATAAATGGTAAGAAATTCATTAATTGTCAACTTTAAGAAAAGCCGGGATTAAATCCTAATATTTGAAATTCTTATCATAAGGAATTAGAAATGCCAGAGAATCAATATGTGTTTTTGACTTAACTTTCTCTACTTTCTTTCAAAGGGATATTTATATAAAATGTACACACAAACACGATGAGACTGGTTTCTAACAGTATCGGAAATGATCACATCAAATAACATGTTACAGAAAAGAACAAAGAAAACTTTTAGACACCTTGGGTAAGTCTATTTTCTCACTGGTACAGTAAAAAGGCTGGACTAGGTTAGTGCATTTCAGACCTACCTGTGGTGACAACGCACTGAGCCAATACAGTGGCTGGTGACTGATGTTTCTTAATGGACCAGAAGTACCTATGAACTCGGAGCACTTCATTGCCAAGAGCAGGCATACTTCAGTGAAATGTATTTTAATTGTATGTGTATCTAGAGGTATGGACGTTTGTGTGTTACTGGGTTTTAATGTAAAATATATTACTGTGAGTTGTGGTCAAAGAGGTTTGAAAGTCACAGAAGGTACCTAATGTCTCTTTCAGCTTTATTATCTATCTCCGTATCTATTAATTAATTATTCTATATACTTTAATAATTGAAGAGGAATCTACTCTTGTAATTTAATCTGGCCTAAATCTAAAATTTACATGGAGAAATCAAGGATGACCTAAAACTGCTGAATTATAAGGTTCCAACATAAATTTGTTCACATTCCATTGAGCTTTTTTGTTTTGTTTGTTAAGGACCTATTGTGAGCATTTCAGGAATTACTGATTGAATCTGCAGGACCGTTGCAGAACAAAAACAAAACATACACAAATAAGGTCTTATATGTGTCATATATACATTAAAACCACATTCTGGATTGAGGCTGCTCGATTTGAACCCCAGTCCTGTCAGCTGTGTGACTTTAAGGAAGTTATACAACTACTCTGTGCTGTGACTTCCTTGTCTGTACAACAAGGACAATAATAATGCCTACCTGCAGGGCTGTTGTGAGGACCAAGTTATTTATGGAGCTGGTAGCACAGTGGCTAAGAGCTATGGCTGCTAACCAAAAGGTTGGCTGTTTGAATCCACCAGCCATTCCTTGGAAACCCTATGGGGGTAGTTCTACTCTGTCCTATAGGGTTGCTATGAGTTGGAATCGACTCGATGGCAGTGGGTTTGGTTTTTTGGTTTAGAGTTATTTATACGCAAGACAGAAGAGAGCCTGGCACAGAGTCAGTACTTACAAGTATGTGCTGTTATTATTACTGTTTTTTCTATTAGATCTCTTCTTGCAAGGCTCAAGAGTATTTATCCGTATTCCACCAGCATTCTGAAACTGACATGAAGCATCTGACTATGGTATTTAAATGGAGAGGTTCTACGAAGAATGCAAACATCACCACTGGACTTAACAATTTCCCAAAGATGTGGACTGAATCATTACTCAGCCAGGCAAAGCACTCCAAATATGTGAAATACAAAGTATTCTTGAGGCTTGCAAGAACTACAGGAAGGGAGGAAGGGAAGAGGAGGAGGAGACGTACCCTTAAAAAAAAAAAAAAACTTGGTAAAAAGGGATAAAATTTTTTTTTATCTGCAAAGTATAGATATTCGAAATGCAGAATACTGATTGCTGAATGGCTGTTTTGTTTTTTACTCCACATAATGCTGGGTCATTTGGAGCTAAGACCCAGGGGTTGAGAACTGTACAGGTATAAACCAGGGGATCTACTGCCATTTCCTAAAGTGATTATATAGGTGACCCTCAGCTAGGAAAACACTTCCCACCCCGTCCTACCTAGCACCTCAGAATCAACTGGGGCAGAGAAGCACTTCTAGCCTCCTCATGTGACCTGACCCTCTTCTCTAGGCATACCTTCTGCCCACTGATGGCGGCTGACATACGCTTTATGTACCCTGGGCTGGGAATCACTGATCTAGGTAACCCTGCTCATCTAGAGTCCATGGGAAGTTTGTAGTGAGTCCCAGGACACACCAGCATACTAATCTCCTTACGTGGGCTTCGATTCACCAACCACTATCTCGACGGACACACAAATCTTACTGTATCAGAACCCTGGGACCCATCTGTTCTCCTCCAAGGCAGCCAGGTTGGCTTATTACTTTGACATACTCGTGATGGGGCCAAATTCTGTGTGAATGGGGTGGGTGTGACAAAGGACCATCCAAACTCCAGTGGAGAACTTCCGCCTCAAGGAGAACGTCTGGGGCCCCAGAAGGTAGTAGCTTGTCTAAACAAAAGGTTCCACAACAAACCTGCATCAGATCTTGTTTTTCTTTTTCTCCTGAGCTGATAGCCTTTCTGATAGATTTCAGTTCCGTCAGGATGGCTTTGGCTTCACTAAGTTCATACCCACTCTGGCCTCCAGACATTTTTTTATCAATTCTGTTAAAAAAAAAATCGAAGAATGGCAGAGTACAAGTTAAAACAGAGGTGGAAACTGGTTTCTGGATTGTCTTAGCTTACTGGTTAATTGTCGTACTTCTCTCACACACCAGTCTCACCCTGTCAGGCTGCTGGTTTCTCATCCTTTATCTTCTAATCACTTCTAGCTGAGACTCCCTCAACCCCTACATCACATCCAACACATTTCTAATTACTTTCGGACTGAAATAACATATGGCTTCTTGTCATCAGTCTTTTTGGATGATCCCACTACTGGCTGAAGTCAGACCTCACTGACATGCTGATCCTGAACCCTGTCCTCAGGAAGGTGAAGGATGCAGGTCAATGCCTTAGCAGAAGGACAGAAATGCCCATCAACTAGTCAGCTACAGGATTTACCACAGCCGCCTAAGTTTACATGCCATCATGTTTTGTAGAACCTAGCTTGGTAAAAAACTAATAAAACCACAAACCAAACCCATCGCCATTGAGTCGATTCTAACTCATAGCAACCTTATAAGGTCAGAGTAGAACCGCCTCCATAGGGTTTTCAAGGAGCACCTGGTGGATTTGAACTGCTGATCTTTTGGTTAGCAGCCCTACTCTTAACCATTACGCCGCCAGGGTTTCCAGACCATTAATAAATGGTTGTAATTTTTATTTACACTAGTGAGTATTCTACAATATTTGGACTGTGTGGTTAGTTTTTTACTTCTTTTTAAACATACAAAAATGTATTTATTCTATTTTTATGAAAGTTATGAACTGAAATAAAATTGCTTATCTAGCTGAATGAGTTCAAATTTAGGAATCAGGCTGCCAGGCAGAGGTGTTCACTTGTTCACTAACACTGCAAGAAGAGCCCTTCAATGAGCTCCTGTTATCACTCTGCAGGTCGGTCTACTTACCAAATGCCCTAAGTTCGCAGCATCACCCAATGCCAGAGAATTTCTTGTAACTTAATTCCTTGTGTTTGTAGGGCCCAACCATACTACCTAATTCTTTCTGAAAAGGCTGTAACACCGTCTTCACTAGCAGTCGCCGCAGCAACCAAGCTGCTCAAGGTAAGTTTGGATACAACCTGGGTTTCCCCTCAGCCAACAACTCCACACAGGTTTTCTGACAATCTGGGTCTAATGCACAGACCCTGGGGCAACGGCACCCACTAAATCAGAGAAAACTGGTTCTGGGCTCATTTGGCTTAAAACAATTAATGATTCATGTTTGTTTCAGATATGAAGGGTGTAATCTGAAGGAAAAAAAAATGCCATCTTAGTCACTCTTTCAAACAAAGTTTGCTCAACAAGTTCGTTTGTAAATAACATATTTCCACAAGTACAAATTTAATAAATATTTTAAGCTGCTAAACAAGCAGCTAGAACCTTAAGGAACCTAAGAAAATAAAATAAACTTCACCATAAGGTCATCTGATTATAAAGTGCAACCACAGAATCAAATACACACACACAATGTCTAGGGCGGGCCCTAAACAGTCGGAAGGAACCCCCAAAATAGATCTCCCCTAAACAGTCGGAAGGAACCCCCAAAGTAGATCTCCCAGTCACAATGCCTCCAAGTGAAGAAACTGAGGCCTGGAAGTTTATGCAAACTTAGCCCCTAAACTGCACAAACGCGTACCACACAGCTGACGGGGCCACTAACCCCAGGATGACAGACTGAAGCTTGAGGCTCTCAGGACTATTACATTTAGAATATTTGACAAGAACACTGGAAGTACGTTGAATATTAATTGATTCCACTTACTTGGCGGGGGATTTATCACTTGGAACTTTTGGCTCTCATAAGTATTATATCTACCAACTTAGTTGTTATAATAAAATGAATGCTGGTCAAATACAAGGGACCCTGTGATACCGAATACAGCATTTTCAAATACAGCACTTTTTAATTAAAAAAAAAAAAAAAAAAGGCTGGTGAGATTTCAAGGAACAGTAATATAATTTCAAACTCTATCAAAGTGAATTTCTAAAGTGCAAGTAATTTCGATTTGTGTAAAACACAACCTTCAGAATTGAATGGTAAAACAAATCATTAATTCAAAATAAACTTCAATATTTTTTTATAAAGTAACCTGTTTTCATAAACTTTAACATTTAAAAATAAAGGCAAAACTAGTTTGAGATTGCTAATATTAATATCAGGGAGCTTTAAAAATACATGAATTGCTGTTGCTATCCACGGCCCAATAGAGTGCTAACTGTGACCCAAACAAGGGGTCTTGAGCCAGCATTCACCACGGAGCGCTTTGGGGTCTTGCTTTCCTCTCCTGCCTCCTCCCAACTTCTCTCCTTTACTTTAAAGGTCGCGTTTTCCTTTGGCCTCTGTTTCTTCTTTTTCTCCCCCACTTTTCATCTCCCACATTCTCTCTTTTCACCCTAACTGACCATAAAATAAAATATGAGCATTATTTGCTTATTTAAAGCAAAGTGTTATGCTTTTGTTCTTAATTTGAGAAGTTCCAAGTTGAACATTTTCTTCTTTAAAAAAAAAAAAAAAATTGGCTCGTGTGTACTCGAATAAGTCAGTTTTTCTTCCTGTATCTTAGTCTCTTCTGAGAAGGAAAAGATTGCCATTTGCATGCCTTTTCTGGAAAATGTGAGCGCCCAGAGCCAAACGTTCACAAAGGCTGTACATGTTTTTGGTTTAAGCGCGTGCTTCATTGCTCTGACTGTACACCAGAGGAGGCCCGGTGACACACACAGATTCCTGGTATCCGTCCACACAGAAGCTACATTACCGGTCAGGCCAAAGCCAAATTTGGGTCCACAGGCTGAAATGAATAACTACAGAGAACAAAACTACACATATTTACCCAGCCTAAAATTATTACACCAAGTAAAATGAAAGCCTGAGTTTAAATGTCATTATAATTCCAGATTCAACAAAATATTCCATTTCACTGTGAATAAGTAAAAAAGCTGCAAAAGCCTGCAGTGGGATTCTACTTAAATTTTTTCCTGAAATATATTTTCTGTCACAGCCACAAGTAAAAGTCCCTTTATAGTATCAGGAATGTGGTTTCTTGCAAAGTATGGTCTCTGGGTTTCGTCAATTATCATACAATGTTGTAGTAGTACAGTGGCTCACATTTGAATGAAAACAGCTTTATTTTGTCTATAGTTAAGCTCAACAATAGAGGTCTTTGATGTTAGATATCATATCTTTCTGCTCTTGGTTCAAGGGATTAGAGTCATTCCAAGAGAATGCCTGAATTTCTAGAACAAATGTCTATTGTTTTCTTGTGGAATGCTACTGACAGATTCTTAAACATGCCTTAGATTCCTATAAAAATTGCTTGCAAGCAAACTGCTTTGAAACAATATAGCATTGTTACATCAATATAACAAAAACGGCAAGTTTGGCTAACCTTTAATCCCAGGTGGTGACATAAGTTACAATTTCACATGCCTTCAAAATGTTTAACATAAGGACAAACAATTCATGGCACTTCAGTTAGCTTTCACTTCCCACCTCACCACAATGCCCTCCTTTATGTTGATACGAACCCCAAACCAACCAAACCCATCGCTGCTGAGTCAATTCTGACTCACAGAGACCCTACAGGACAGAGGAGAACTGCCCCACGGGGTTTTCAAGTCCGTAGATCTTTAGGGAAGCAGACTGCCACATCTTTCTACCACAAAGTGGCTAGTAGGTTCGAACCGCTGACCTTTTGCTTAGCAGCTCAATGCTTAACCACAATCACTAAATAACACGTTTCTGTCATTTTAAGTCTGCTCAGTATTTAGGGGAGCTCTGCTACGGTTCTTTGTACAGGGCTATACTTGAGAACACCTGAGGACTCCTTAAAACACACCTGGATGGAGAACAGGAATAGGTATTTTTTAGGAGCTCTTCTCCAGATTACTATAATACGCATTCAGGTTTGAGAAACCACTAGGCTGAGAACATCTGAAAGAATGTCATGGTCATGATTTCATAAGGTGAGTAGGAAAAAAAGAAGACTGAGTCATAAAACCAAGCAACGAAAGCTAAGTCACATGACTGGTGGCCAAGCGTAGTCACCAGGTGTCCCACGATATGACTCATCATTCAAACACACACAACAATCAATCAGCTTATGTTCATCAGTACGTGGCCCAAGACAGGTCTGCTAAAGGGGCTAACGTCTTGCTGCCTTGGATTGTCCCAAATTCCTAGAAGCAGAGGTCAGAATAGGAGTTCAAGGGAATAGGCACAGAACTGGGTACTTTCCACACTGGTTCCTGAGACCAGCTTAGTATTCCTGAGGTACTACTCGGGGAGATGCCAGGAAGAACCTGAAAGCTGCCTGAACAGGAAACCAATCAGGCAAATCCCTATAGATACTGCACCACAATTTCGGGCACCACGTCCTGTACTGTGGAGGAGGAAAGTAAAAAGCAGTTGGCTGCCTTTCAAGTGAGAAAATTTGCAATTCTCTCTGTGGTCATGGGGCTGTGAAAACTATAAGCTTCTTCCTTTGCATTGAACGCTCTGTAGGGTGAGGGTTGTGGGAGGTACAAAGTCTTGGGTGTGCCTGTCATGTGTGGGTAGGCAAGGCCTCATGACAGTGGCATCTAGGGGCTCGGAATGGACTAGGGATTTCAGGCCCTGCTACCCTTTGTCACTACATCTTCATTCAACCTGGCCCAGTCTAAAGCTATGCTAATGGCCCTTCAGAATAGAAGGAAAGGAGGAGCCGTACACTTGCCCATGGCCTCCCTCAGACCAGTCAGGGTTAGGCTCTAACCCATCACTGGGGGTAGCAGAAAGGCAGACAGAGGCCTCCAGCCCAAGGGCTCAAAGCATGTGCAGGCTCACGTAGGGGGTCAGGTAGAAGCTCACCTAGTCCAGTCTTTAGGGCAGAACATGGAGAGGAACTTCTTCTGCCCATTATCTAAGCTCTCACACTGTTGGTACAATGGCTAAGTGCTTGACTACGAGTCGAAAGGTTGGCGGTTCGAACTCACACAGAGGCACCTTGAAAACAAGCCTGACGAGGAGTTTCCAAAAGGTCGCAGCCTTGAAAACCCTATGGAGTAGTTCTGCTCTGCACCCATGGGGTCTCCATGAATTGGAACTGACTTGATGGCAACTAACAACAACAATCACAGGGTGGCAGGTGCCTTGGAGACAAAGTTTCCACTTTAGTTTCTTCAGCACTCAAATAATTAATAAAAAATTCACACCTTTTCAAAGTGTCTAGATTTCCCCAAGTTTCTTTGTTCATTGCTTGATTACTTTTTGGTTTTTTTACTTTTGAGCTTTTTTTACTTCTTTGAGACATCTCTTATGTAATCTGAACTTTTATTTTCTTTGGTATTAGAGGGCTCTGAATTATTCTAAAGTCAATTTTCAGAATTTTTATACTCACTGTTGCAATGTTTCAAAGCCTTGCTCTTTGTAGAGCAATTCTTGCTTCATCTGTGAGAGTTCCCTCTTCAGCTTTTTAACCTTTTGTGAGAAATTGATGTAAATGTAAGTGTACATAAGTAACACAGCACATTGCTTGAAAAGATCCCCCATTAGCAAAACATTAAACACATAAACAGAGTATTAGTTAGCAGCACTCATTTCAGTGACGTACATTATTACTACCACTTACCTCCATTATCTCATTTAGCACTGGATACCATTACTGCCCCCACTTACCCGGTGTCATGGATTGAATTATGTCCCCCCAAAAGTATGTGTCAACTTGGTTAGGCCACGATTCCCAGTATTGTGTGATTGTCCTCCATTTTGTGATTGTACTTTTATGTTAAGAGGATTAGGTAGGATTGTAACACCACCCTTACTCAGGTCACCTCCCTGAGCCAGTGTAAAGGGAGTTTCCCTGGGATGTGGCCTGCACCACCTTTTATCTCTCAAGAGGTAAAAGGAAAAGGAAACGAGCAGAGAGTTGGGTACCTCATGCCACCAAGAAAGCAGCACCAGGAGCAGAGCACGTCCTTTGGACATGGGGTCCCTGAGCCTGAGAAGCTCCTCAACCAGGGAAATACTGAGGACAAAGACCTTTTTCTAGAGCCGACAGAAAGAGAAAGCCTCTCCCTGGAGCCTATGCCCTGAATTTGGACTTTTAGCCTACTTTACTGTGAGTAAATAAATTTGTCTTTGTTAAAGCCATCCACTTGTGGTATTTCTGTTTTGGCAACACTAGATGACTAAGACACCCAGGAACAGCCATAAGGGGCAGAGTCAAAGCTTCACATGAAAGTGTCTCTTGTCTCTAACCCTAACGGCCTGCATGCTCTCCTGCACTCGCTACGCTCCAGGTGCACTGACCGCCTGTTTCCGACAGGCCAACCTGACGGTGCTTGGCGCCCCTGCCTGGGCTGCTCCTACTGTCTGGAATGCTTCTTCCCAGATCTTTAGTGGTTCTCTCCTTCTATCACCTCACTTCCCAGCTCACATGTCACCTCCTCAGAGAGGGCTTCTTTAGCCACCCTATCCACATCACACCCTGTCATGCTACTGTTTTACTTAGTTCATAGTATTTTTCAAGAGTTGAAATTATCTGTGTACTTGTTGACTGTCTTTCCCATGGCAAAGGAAAAGCTGCATTATACCAGCTATTCCCCAACCTTCTGGAACAGTACCACACAAACAGTAGGTGATCAAATATTTACTGACTTTCCACTATGTGTCAGGTCCAGGGTCTGAAGTGTGAATAAAATAGATGCTCTCATGGATCTTATAAAACAGTGCGGGAGCCAGGTATTGAGCAAATAACCATCCAACTAAATAAATCTTACCCATTACCACAGATGTTATAAAGGAAAGTTAAAGATACTTTGAGATATAAAGGGAAAAGAGATCTGATTTAGTCTGAGGGGCTGGATAAAGCCTCTCTGAAGAAATGGCATTTCAGTTGAGAGAAAGGGTTAATAGAGATTCCCTTGGTAGAAGAGCATTTTGAAAAGGTAAAACTTGAACAAAAACCCTAAACTGGGAGGTGGGTGGGGTGGGGAGCTCAGTAAATCTCTGGAATTTAAGGGAAGCTACTGTTGCTGGATTATGGAGAGAATGTGGCAAGAGATGGGATTGGAAAGAAAGGCCTGATTATACAGCCTTGAAGCCATGTTGAGGATTTTTACATCTTAAACTAAGAACAGTGAGAATCAAGGAGGAATTTTAAAGCATGATCTAAATTATGAATTTAATGATCACTGATGTGTCTGCGGTGAAGGGACCAGAGGGGTTCATGCTGTGGGTTGGGGTGTGGGCAGTGCTGCAGAGAGTAGAGACCAGAGAAGGAATATATTCTGGACACAGTCAATGGGACTTGGTGATGGACAGAATGTGGAGGGTGAGGCAAAGGATGTGTCAAAGGTTACTTCCAAGGTTCTGGCTTGCCAGCTGGGTGGATAAAGGTGCTTTCCTTGAGAGTGGGACTTAGATTTTGGGGAAAAGACCAACAGTTTTCTTTCAGACATGTTATTTTTGAGATGCTCTATGAGGGTTCAAAGGCAACTCGAATATGCAGACTTGAAGTTCAGAAGACATGTCTTGACTAGAGATATGAAATTGAGAGTCACAGACATAAAGGTGATATTTAGATAAATATCATCTATAGAGAGGTTGTTTTTGAACAGAGAAGGTCCAGGAACAAGCCTCAGGTTCCTTCATCATTCAGAAGATTAGATGAAGCAGTGGCAAGAGAAACAAACAAACAAAAAACAAAAAACCTCAAACCAGTTGCCATCGAGTCAATTCCAACTCATGCTGACCCCATGTGTTTCAGATTAGAGCTGCCCCCTCACGGGTTTTCAAAGCAGATCACAGGTCTTTGTTCTGAGGTGCCTCTGGGTGGATTCAAACTGCCAGCCTTGCAGTTAGCAGCTGTCATGGATTGAATTATGTCCCCCCCAAAATGTGTATATCAACTTGGTTAGGCCATGTGTGGTTATCCTCCATTTTGTGATTTTAATTTTATGTTAAAAGGATTAGGGTGGGATGTAACGCTCTCTCTCAAGCCATATCCCTGATCCAAAGTAAAGGGATCTTCCCTGGGCTGTAGCCTGTACTGCCTTTCAGCTCTCAAGAGGTAAAAGGAAAGGGAAGCAAGCAGAGAGTTTGGGACCTCCTATCACCAAGACAGCAGCACCAGGAGCACAGCGTGTCCTTTGGACACCGGGTCCCTGCGCCTGAGAAGCTCCTCGACCAGGGGAAGATTGACGAGAAAGCCCTTCTTCCAGAGCTGACAGAGAAAGAAAGTCTTCCCCTGGAGCTGACGCCTTGAATTTGGACTTTTAGCCTACTTTACTGTAAGGAAATAAATTCCTCTTTGTTAAAACCGTCCACTTGTGGTATTACTGTCGTGGCAGCACTAGATGACTAAGACTGTAGCCAAGCACTTAACCATTTGCACCATCCAGGGACTTTTGTGGCAAGAGAAGTAACAATAAAAAAAGGGCATCATGGAAGGTAAGAAAAAAGAGGAAGATTAGGCACTATGAGGAATAAAATGACAAGGATAAGAGCTGTGTCATATTCACGCTTGTATGCCATAACACACAGTACTTTGGATACAGTAGATGATAATTTATCTGTTGGGTTATTTGAACGTTTAGTAGTTTGTGCCCTAAGGAACTTATATTTTATTAGAGAAAAGGAAATAGAAATAATTACATTGCACGGGCCAAGGTATAAGTACAAAGTTACAAACAAAATGTCACTGGGCTGCAAGGGAGGAAAGCATTACTTAATGGTCCGGGGATCAGGGCAGATCTCATGGAGAAGGAGGTAACTGAATTGCATTTTGAAGGCGTTTTAATATTGACAGAGAGAAATGAGCTCATTCATGGCGTATCGAAACAACAGTTCAGTTTTAGCATTATACTTTTGTCATGCCAAAAGAGCCATCAGTAATCAATAGTTCATTTCATGTGCACTGCTGTATCTGACAGCATTCTCAAGTGCTTTTTGCCAAAAGGACAGTAACACTTTAATTTAAAAAAAGAAAAAAGCTATCTAAAAATCAATAGCAATTCAGATAGCGGGGGAAACCCATCTTTACCTCTGAGAACACACTGATAAAAACGACAGTGATACTGAGCCCACTTAGGACAAATGAATTAAAGCAATTAGTATGTCTTGATATAAAATAGCATTCCACTTAAGGTTCACTTGGATTGTGAACACGGACTGATTTAAATTTTTTCAAAAATTATCATCTAAAAATATTCTAAAATTCACTTTTGACAAACTCATACTCTCCTGCTTAGCTGTTTTGAGTGAGATTTTATTATCTGTTGGGTGACAATGGTATATAAGAAGCTAGCCTGTGCTCATTTTTTATCCACATTTAAAGTTGGCTATGTTTTTTTTTATGTTTTTATTTTGATTAGTCTTCCCCGTAGATTATCTGAATGATTCTCAGTTCCCAAAATCCGTGTTGCCTTGTGTTTTTTTTTTTAATTCCCATAAAGTTCTCTCATATTATACTGACAAACAAAAACACATTTTTCAATTGTTCTTGCTTTCAGGAAAAAAATTTTTCTTTTTTTTTTTAGTACAGTCTTAATTAGTAGCTCAACAACGCTTCTTCTCTAATAACCAAGGGACAACAGTCATCACCTACTAGTGGGTAGCTGTTCCTCTCTTCCATTATCCACTCCACTCTTAACATCCTCAGAGCACGGCCAGAGGGTTACGCTAGTGCTAGCTTGCACATTTAGTGCAAGGCAGACTCCACTAGGAAATAATGAGGAGGGTAGAATTCATGAGGACTCAACCATTCTTTTGGATGGATACGGTTTTAACTTGCATTTTATAGGTAAGGAATCGAAGACCTAAAATAAGTAAGTGATCTGCTGAAGGTTATGCTGCTACTAAGCAGCAGAGGCGGGTCTAGGCCCCAGTAGAATTTCTTTTTTTCACTACTACGATTATAGAAATTTTAATTATTAGTGACAAGAAAAGACATGTAAAATCAAAGACAAAGTACAGTTGTAGCAAAACAACCAAAACACAATCTATGTCCTTATTCTACCTTAAAGCTAAAAACAAAACCAAACCAAACCCATTGCCAAAGAGTGGAGTCTGACTCATGGCAACCCTACAGGACAGAGAACTGCCCCCTCGGATTTCCAAGGAGCAGCTGGTGGATTCGAACTGCCAACCTCTTGGCTAGCAGCGAAGCTCTTAACCACTACAGCACCAGGGCTCCTAAAGATGCTGGTCTTCATTATTCCTATATCCCACTTGAACTGAAAACATGAATAGCCAGCCCTACAGCGTGTGTTTTCTCTTACACACTGAATTTTCTGCAGCCATAGTCAGACATCTAATTTTATAAACCTGTTTCTATGGAATCAAATCTCACAACCAGAGTACCAAACTGGAGGCCAGAGAACTATGACTTTTGCACATTTCATGCTTTCTGTACTGACCACACTAAGGCAAATGACATTTTAAACCGATTTCAAAGTCATTTCTTAAAACCAGGAAGATACTATCATTAAATGTTGCTAAGTATGACTGGAGACACAGAGCTTCTCGCCACCACTTACAATCCTTATGTACCCAGTTTTATTTTAAAAGGAGAAAGAAGAAAAAATAAATTCTAGAAACCTTGTGGACCTTAGAAGAATCAAAAAACAAGGAAGTTGCATAAATCTGCCCTAAAAGTGCACCTTGCAACATTAAGCTATAAGCTGTAATGAGCAAAATGGTATTTTACTAACGACCACCATCTTCTCACCGTTTGCTCCATGGACTTCAGCAGGCCAGTAAAGGGCAACTGTCAACTTGTTCCTTCTGGAAATCTTTCTCTTGACTATCAATTCCACCTTACTAAAAATTCTCACTGCCCTATCTCATCACTAAAGCACCTTTAAAAATAATAAGAAATCAACTCCAGACAGCCAAAGGATTAAGAATTATTATTTTTTTAAATTAAATTTGCTACAGAACAGAGTGAACTAGAACACTAGATGGTGATAGAACATTTATGGTGACCAATAAATGGATTCTTTCAACAGAAACAAGATAGTTGAACACAATAGTAAATAATAATAATAAACTTGTGTTTAATATAAAAAAAAAAAAAGAAAAGAAATGTTTAATGTTTAAAAAAAGAAAAAAGCTATCCAAAGATCAATAGCAATTCAGATAGTGGGGGAAACCCATCTTCACCTCTGAGAACACACTGATAAAAACGACAGTGATACTGAGCCCACTTAGAACAAATGAATTAAAGCAATTAGTATGTCTTGATATAAAATAGCATTCCACTTAAGGTTCACTTGGATTGTGAACATGGACTGATTTAAATTTTTTCACAAATTATCATCTAAAAATATTCTAAAATTCACTTTTGACAAACTTATACTCTCTCCTGCTTTGTTTTTTCACAATAAAGTGAAACTAGCAAAATAAAAGCAACTGAGAGAAATTATGTAAAACATTCATGAAATATACTACCTAAAGGTACAGGTAACAGACAAAAATATGCAAGGTCAACACTAGAGTGCCACCAGTAATTAAAATAAACTGTCAAGTTACCGCATGACCCACTGATTCTGCTCTACATATACGCCCAAAAGGAATGAAAACACAGGTCCAAACAAAAATTGCTACATGAATGTTCATAGCAGCATTATTTATAATAGCCAAAAATGTAGAAACAACCCAAAATGTCCAACGACTAATGAACGGATAAACAAAATGTGGTATGTAAACACAATGGGATATTAAACCCAGTGCCGTCGAGTCGATTCTGACTCACTTGGCGATAAAAAGGAATTAAATTCCAATACATATTACAATATGGATGGACCTTGAAAACATTATGCTAAGTGAAAAAAGCAACGCACAGAAACCACTATTGTATCACCCAATACCCATTAAGCAGTACCTCCCTACTTCTTTCTCCTCCTAGCCCTTGGTCTCTAAAAATTTGCCAAATCTAAATATTTCGTATAAGTGGAATCATACAATATTTGTCCTTTGTTTCTGACTTATTTTACTTAGCATAATGTTTTCAAGGTTCATACATGTCTGCCATTTTGTTATTTGTTTTCTCTGTGTGTTATACCTTTTTGTCCTGTATTTCCTCCAATACTGCCTTTTATTTTTTGGTCTTGATTTTTTTTTTCGTTTTTTAGTGAACCATGTTGATACCCTTCTCCTGTCCTTTGTGTATACTTTAAAGATATTTTCCCTGTGGTTTTCCATAAGGATTATATTTAACATTCTAAATTTATAACAACCTAGTTTCAAATGAAAACAACTTAATTTTAATAATGTACAAAATTTTGTTCTTATACTGCTTCCCCCTCCTTTTACGCTACTGTTGTCACAAATTACATCTTTATATTTTATTTGCCCAATAACATTAATCTATAATTATTTTATGCTTTTGTCTTTTAAATCATGTAGGACATAATAAGTAGAGTTACAAACCAAAAATACAATAAAAATGGATTTTATATTTTCCCATGAAATTACTTTCACTGGAGATCTTTTTTTCTTACTTGCGTCCTTTCATTTCAAACTGAAGGATTACCTTCAGCATTTCTAGTAGCGCAGTACTAGTGGTAATGAACCTCATCAGCTTTTGTTTACCTGGGAATGTCTTTAAATTTGCCCTTATTTTTGGAGGAGAATTTTGCCAGATATAGAATTCTTGGCTGACAGTTCTGTTCTTTTCACCACTTAATGTCATCCTACTGCCTTCTGACCTCCATGGATTCTAAGAGAAATATTATTTATTAATATTACTGAGGAGTCCTTGTTTGTGACCATTTGTTTCTCTCTAGCTGCTTTTTAGATTCTTTATCTTTGTTTTTTGACAGTTTAATTATAATGTATTTAGGTGTGGATTCCTTTGAGTTTATCCTACTTGGAGTCAAGCTTCTTGGAATGTGTAGACTCACGTTTTTTTCATCAAATTTGGGAAGCTTTTAGCCATTATTTCTTCAAATATTCTTTCTGTCCCTTTCTCACTTCTGGGACTCCAATAGTGCATATATTGGTTTGTTTGATGGTGTCACACAAGTCCCTTAGGCTCTGTTCACTTGCTTTCACTCTTTTTCCTTTTTTGCTCCTGAGACTCAATAATTTCACTGTCATATTTTCAAATTCACAGATCCTTTCATCTGCCAGCTCAAATCTGCTATTGAGTAACGGATTCTTGATTTAAGGTACTGAACATTTCGGCTCCAGTATTTCTGTTTGGTCCATTTTTTAATCTCTTTATTGATATTTTAGTTTTATTCATGCATCATTTTCTTGATTTCCTTTAGTTCATTGTCCAAGTTTTTCTTAGCTTTTTGAGCATATGTAATACTGTTTTTAAAGTCTCTGTCTAGTATCGAAACTTCCTCAGGGAACGGTTTCTGTCTCTTTATTTTGTTTTCTTGAATGGGCCAACCTTTACTGTTTCTTTGTAAGCCTTTTTATTTTTTGTTGAAACTGGGACAGTTTCAATATTATAAAGTGATAACTTGAAATTGGATTCTTTCTTTTCCTTGGGGCTTGCTTTTTTTTAATTGTTGAAGGCTGCAGCAGTCCATTTGTTTAGTGACTTAACTATTTTTACAAAGACTGTGCTCCTAAACAGAGACTTCCTGAAGTCTCTGTTCCTTAGCTTTTGCTTGGCTAATACTTTCACAGAGATTTCCCTAAACGCTGGGGGAGGCGGGGAACTCCCAGTCTTTGCAAAATGGCTCTGTGTAGGGGCTCCCCTTCAACATATAGCCAGGTTTGCACAGAGTCCAGGGATCAGCCCAAGGAGAAAGTTTAGGGTCTTCTCAAGCAACTTCTGAACACGTGTCTTGCCCTAGGCACACGTATGCCCTTCTAATTTCCCCTGTATACATGATTCTCTTGTAATCCTTAATTTCCAAAAGAAACCCTCTCCTTGGTTTTTCCTCCCAGTCATTCAGCAGCTATCGTATGCTTTAATGTCATTCTTTAGCCCTAGCTAGTTACAGGTGGCGACGGCCTTAGTTCATTGTCTGCTGCACCTCAGCCCTGTGTGAGCTCTGAGACAGGCACCTTGCTTTAGTCCCTTAGGCAGCCCAAGACAAGTTAGGCCAGACACACACAATAATTTGCAAATAAAGTTAGCTCTGCTCCCTCTAGAAACACAGGCCATATTCCCTTTTCACAGTGTGGGCTACCAGAGCTTTAACATGGCCAAGCCAAGCTGGGGAGTAGGTGGGGTGCAGGTGAGTAGAAAACCAAACTTTCCGATTAATTACAAGTAGTCTTTTTCTTGATTTAGCTTTTGTTTAACTGCTGTAACCCTTTGACTAGTTTCCAGAGTTCTGAGAAAGATGGTTCTTCTAATTTCTGCTTCCCTTTTTGGTGTTTTTAGGGTGTAGGGGATGGGAGTATGCCATCTTGCCTATTCAATTCCAATTTTCATATTTTCAAAAACTGTTTAAAAACAGTTAAAAAGAACCCACAACAGAGACTTTTGGGGCCCACTCTATTAGTTCTCTATTGCTACATAATCGATTACCATAAAATTAAAAGCATAAAATAACACTCACTTATTAGTTCACTAAGTGTGACTGGTTCTCTGATCAAGATACCACAAAGCTGAAATCAAGCTGTCAGTCAAGACAAGTTCCCTTTTGGTGGCTCTGGGGAAAATTTCAATCCCAATTTAATTCTTGCTGCTAGCAGGATTCAATTCTTTACAGTTCTAGGACTAAGATCCACGCTTAGGCTGAGTTCTCCAGAGAAAAAAACCAGTAAAGGATATAAATATATACATAGATTTATATCAAGGAAATGGCTCACACAGTTGTAGAGGCTGGAAAGTCCCAAGTCTGTGGGTCAGACTGGAGGCTTCTCCTGACTTATGCCGCTGCAGGGGCTGGCGAACCCAAGATCAGCAGGTCAGACAGCAGGCCTCTGGCTCACAGGCTGCAGAGACCAATGAATTCCAAGATCAGCAGGCAAGATGGCACGTAAGCTGCTAGCTGAAGCCCAAGAACCAGAGGTGAGACGAACTGGACCCAGCTGCAGGATCCAGAGCGAGCAACAGCCCACAAGCCTTGCAAGAAAGTTCACCTATACTGGATGCAGGCCACATCCCCAAGGAGACTCCCTTTCAACTGACTGGTTACTCACAACAGATTCTATCATGTAAATGATCACATTACATCAGATCTCATCATGGAAGTGATTATATCATCACAGGACTAACAAACTACATAACTGCCAAGCCACTGAGGAGTATAGCCCAGCCAAGTGACAGACAACCTTAACGATCACAGTCCCGTTTCCTTCCTGGCTTTCCACCAGGGGTTGCTCTCAGTTGGCAGAGACCACTTTCAGGTCATGTGGATCCCTCCATTTTCAATCCAGCAATCTGACTTCCTTCTCTGCAACCAGGCAGAAAAGCTGTTTTTTAAGAGCTCATGTGATTACCTCAGGCTCACAGAAATAATCTCCCTATCTCAAAGTTAACTGTGCCACATAAAATAACCTAATCACAGTGTAAAACCCATCATATTCAATCTAAGGATTATGCAGAACAAGGACACAGAAGGGTGGGTGGGTAACCTTGAAGGACACCTTAGAATGCTGCTTACCAGACCTGCAAATTTTTAAATATTTACTATTTAGCCCTTTATAGAAGAGGTTTGCCCATCTTTACGATATACAGTATATAGTCTACCTTCAAATAACACTACGCTACTTTAGGTATAGACTCAGTGCCTTACAAGAGTACCTTTCCATTTCCTACTGTCCTTTGTAATATTTTATTTCTAAATATTTTATAAACCCCACAATACATTTTAATGTGTTCTTTTTTATTTTTCTGTTTAAATAAGCTACTATCTTTAAGGAGATTTAAAATTATAAAATTACTCATTTGCATTCACACTCTTAGAAACCCTGGTGGCGTAGTGGTTAAGTGCTATGGCTGCTAACCAAAAGGTCAGCAGTTTGAATCCGCCAGGAGCTCCTTGGAAACCCTGTGGGGCAGTTCTACTCTGTCCTGTAGGGTCGCTATGAGTCAGAATTGACTTGACGGCGATGTTTTTTTTTTAATTCAAACTCTTCTATCCAGGATGTTTTCCATTAGTCTGTGTAGATCCAAATTTCCACGCGGTATTCTCTTCCTTCTACCTGAAGAATTTCCCTTTAGCATTTAGTATAGTGCAGGTCTGCAGACAATCAATTCTCACAGCATTTGTCTGAAAAATTTTTTATTTGTCTCCATTTCTTAGAGACATTTTCATTAGATATAGAAATCTATGTTGACATTTTTTCTTTTAACATTCTAAAGATACCACTCTGTTGTCTTGTAGCATGAGTATTTTCTAATGAGTAATCTGTTTTAATTCCTTTTTTCCACTGTAGTTAATGTGTCTCTTTTCTAGGCCTGCTTTTGTGACTTTCTCTTTATCACTGAGTTTTCAGCAATTTGATTATGATGTATATTGGTGTAATATTCTTTGTTTTTATTCTGCCTTGGGTTTATTGAACTTCCTAGATCTGCTGGTTTAGAGTTTTAATTTATTGAAATATTGTGTTTTCCCCTACCCTGCTCTTTTTTTTTTGGAAACTTCAATTACATGTATGTTCATCCAGTAACAAGCTGTCATTGACTTGATTTGGACTCATGGCAATCCCATGTGTGTCAAAGCAGAACTGTGATCCACAGGGCTTTCAACGGCTGAATTTCCAGAGGTAGATCACCGGGCATTTCTTCCAAACTGGACATGTTAGACCAGTTGCTATTGCCCCACATGACATTGATGCTTTGTTAAGTTTCATCAGTCTTTTTCCCCCCCTCTCTGTAATTCATGTTGAATAGTTTCTATTTCTATGTCTTCAAGTTCATTGATCTTTTCTTCTGCAGTGTATAATCTGCTATTATGCCATCCAGTATAATTTTTGTTTCTAGTATTATATTTTTCATCTGCAGAATTTCCATTTTGGTCTTTTTTTAGTATATCATTATTTTTTCTCCTCATCATTTTCATGTTTTCCTCTACATTCTTGAGCATATTCAGAGTATGTTTTAATATCCTTCCCTGCTCATTAAATCATATTTGTCATTTCTTCTCATTGTTACGGGCCATTTTCTTACATCTTTGCATAACTGACAATTTTTTCACAACTTTATTGATATGTAACTAATATATAACAAACTAAACATGTTTAAACTATAACTCTGATATGTGCTCACATACGTATATGCCCATTAAACCATCATCACAATCAAGATAATGAATGTATCAATCCCCAAAAGCTTACGCATGCCCCTTGGCCATTCTTCCCTTCTCCCCCTCTCCACTCTGCTCATGGCCAACATGCCTGAAAATATTTCATTTGGCTATTCCAGTTTTGGCAGCCCCAGGGTTACAGAGTAGAACTGCACCATAAGATATTCTTGGCTGTAATCTTTATGGAAGCAGATCGCAGGGCCTATCCTCTGTGGCATCTGCTGGGTAGGCTTGAACCACCAACATTTAGGTTAGCAGCTGATCACAAACCACTTGTGCTACCCAGGCTCCTCGTGGAAATTTTTTACTAGATGCCAGACATTGTGAATTCTACATTATTTGCTGCTAGATTTTGTTGTATTCTCTTAAAGAATGCTGCACTTTGTTCTAGTGCATGGTTAAAGTATTTTGGATCAGTGTGATCCTTTCATGATTTGCTTTTAATTTTTTAGGGTGGATCCAAAGCAGCCTTTAATTTAAGGCTAATTTGGGCCCCCTACTTTTACTAAGGCACTACCCTTCAAAGGCCTCTACCCAATGCCCCGTTTATCACAAGGTCTCTCCATTCGGGCTGGTGGGAACACGAACTACTCCCAGCCATGTGTGGGTTCTCAGAATTGTTTGTCCTACTGCTTTCTTTCCCCAGCCTGGTGGTATTTTATACCATATTTTCATGGTATATATTCAAAGATTTGAGGAGAGGCTCCTCCCGAAATCTCTACAACTTGCTCATTCTCAATATCTCTCTCTCTGTAGCTCTCATCCCTCCAGCACCCCTCCCCAAAATTCTAGCCACTTCTACCTTATCGAGCTTTTTTCCTTTTTGTCTCCTCAACTCAGGGGTACATACCACAACCGTCTATATTTGAGTTCTTCCCCCTATACTGCAGATGGTATAATCTTAGGGCTCACTTTGTCTGAATCCCTTCAATTAGGGATTACAGTTCTCCACTGCCTATCGTCCAATGTCTAAAAACAGTTGTTTCATAGACTATTTAGTTTTTTAACTGACTACTGCCAGAGGGAAATTCCTATAGGAGTTAATCCTTCATGGCAAAAGCAGATGTCAGTAGAATCTCTTAAAAAAGATATTTATGTGATTGCCGTAGCCTGAATTTTGGGCAGAATATCTCCTCATTGGATCTATTTCATCAGTGTCTCCCTCAAATGTAAAAACAAAGCACGAAAATTGGGATCAAATTTACTAATCTCGATTCACACAATTCTATTCCTCTACATCTGACAGGAGTTCTCTAACTCTGGTTCTTTAAGTAGAAGCTGATAGCATGTCTACCCTCCTCATCTGAAGAAGCTGAAGATTAAATACTGTATGAAATATAAATAGCAATCTTATGCTCTTGCTGCTTCATTGTCATGGCTTTAGGAGATCGACTGTCAAAAATTTAATGACAACACATTAGGCTAAAGTATTTATTGTGTATATGTCAAGAAAAAGTACAAAAATATAGGTAAGCAGTAGTTTCAAGGAGCCCTGGTGGCACACTGGTTAAGAACTATGGCTGCTCACCAAAAGGTTAGCAGTTTGAATCCACCAGCCACTCCTTGGAAACCCTATGGCGCCATTCTACTTTGTTCTATAGGGTCGCTATGAGTTGCAATTGACTCGATAGCAATAGGTTAGTGGCTTAATATATTCATTATGATATCTTTACCTCATACAATTTCACAAAGCTTAATTCCCAGGGCCTTCAAAAAATGAAGGTTTTATAGAATCATTTCAAAGTGATCATTTATGGACGATATTACCCTGTCAATTCTGTCTGCTTAAACTGTGAATTCTCTAATTGGAGGAATTAATTTCATAAAATGCCAAAAGCATTATGGACATAAGTGTGGTGAGAATTAAAATGGAGAAGACTGGAAGCCACAGAGAGACTGATACAGTGGCTTACTAGGTGAAGAAGGAACTAAGCACTTTTTCCCCAACAACACATAGTCAACGAAGGATTCGCTTTGAAGTGTGCATTATGTAGGTTGAAGTACGCTACCCTGCAAAGCTTGAAAAGGAAACCAAAATCATTAGAGAAAAGGAATGTGAAACAAAATTATGAAACCAATAAACACAATTGTTATAGCTTCGCCTTATATGAGGTCTGAATATGCTTTTTGAAAACAGCTACCATCACGAATTTTAGTTATTTCAAGTTACCAATATGCCATGGTAGAGATAACCCCAGTTCTTGCGTTAGAGTATTCCTTTTTCATTCTGTTTGTTGTATTCTTTCTTTTCATTAGTGAACATAAGTCATATTATTCTTAATTGTACTCAAAACTCACTAAGACAGCTATACTATTTTCTAACCAACAAGAACTACAACATAAATTCATTTCTGAAGACCCTAAAAGGAGAATGACCATATCTAATGCACAGCTTAGTACTGGGAATTAGTACAGACTTATGGGCTAAGCCTTAAATGCGGTAGCAAATATAAAGACTATCTCCATGTCTAGTCAAGAGATGATCTTTACTATAGTGATTTACATTTTCAAAAGTCCTAATTGTTTTCGGTGGAGCACTTTGAGATGATTTTTGCTGTTAGATCAGTTGCTTAAGGTATCATATTTTGATGTGCACATGAATTAATTACTTTAACTCTCTTAAATTACAGGCTAAACTTTAAATTCAACTGCCACTCTTTTAAATTTATGCCCAAGACTACTAGGTTAGATTGTGGCTGACTTTTCTATTACCACTGGTAAAAATAATTCAAAGTGAATTCCTACTAACAATGTGTGAGTACATATATTTGAGAATACTGTTAATGGTACCAGTGCCCACTAACCAGCTATGTGATTTAGAGCAGGGTATTTTTTTTATATAACCAAAGGGGCCTTGTTTTCTGTTTTTATAAAATGAAAGTTGTATCGGAGCACGTGCTCTGGTGCTCAAGAAAGTTCTCAAATGCATTTCTACCTCTAAAGACTTTCTTTACACTTTCAACATTCTGTTTTAGTTTAATAAACAATGGTAAAAATCCTCAACAAAATTCTAGCCAATAAAACTCAGCAACATATCAAAAAAATAATTCACCATGACCAAGTGGGATTCATACCAGGTATGCAGGGATGGTTCAACATTAGAAAAACAATTAACGTAATCCATCATATAAATAAAACAAAAGAACCACATGATCTTATCATTTGATGCAGAAAAGGCATTTGACAAAGTCCAACACCCATTCAAGATAAAAACTCCCAACAAAATAGGAACAGAAGAAAAATTGGTCAGCATAATAAAGGGCATTTATACAAAGCCAACAGCCTAAATGGAGACAGCCTGAAACCATTCCCCTTGAGATCAGGAACTAGACAATGATGCTCTTTATCACTGCTCTTACTCAACATTGTGCTGGAGGTCCTAGCTAGAGCAATTAGGCTAAAGAAATAAAGGGCATCCACGTGGGTAAGGAAGTGGGTAAGGAAGACGTAAAATTATCTCTATTTGCAGACGACATGATCTTATACACAGAAAACCCTAAGGAATCCTCAAGAAAACTACTGAAACTAAAGGAAGAGTTCAGCAGAGCATCAGGATACAAGATAAACATACAAAAATCAGCTGGATTCCTGTACATCAACCAAAAGAACATCAAAGAGAAAACCACCAAATCAATGCCTTTTACAGTAGCCCCCCAAGAAGATAAAATACTTAGGAATAAATCTTACCAGAGATGTTAAAGACTTATACAAAGAAAACTACAATACGCTTCTGCAAGAAACCAAAAGTGACCTACGTAAGTGGAAAAATATACCGTGCTCATGGATAGGAAGACTTAACACATTATAAAAATGTCTATTCTAAAAGCGATCTATACATTTAATGCAATTCTGATCCAAATTCCAACCACATTCCTTAATGAGATGGAGAAACAAATAATCAACTTCATATGGAACGGAAAGGGGCCCAGGATAAGTAAAGCATTACTGAAAAAGAAGAACAAATTGGGAAGCCTTACTCTATCTGATTTTGGAACCTATTATACCGCCACAGTATTCAAAACCACCTGGCACTGGTACAACAACAGATATACAGACCAATGGAACAGAATTGAGAATCCAGACATAAATCCATCCACATATGAGCAGTTAACAAAGGCCCCCAAACAGTTAAATGGGGGAAAAGTCAGTGTTTTTAACAAATGGTGCTGGCATAACTGGATATCCATCTACAAAAAAATGAAACAAGACCCATACTTCACTCCATGCACAAAAACAAGCTCAAAATGGAACAAGGACCTAAACATAAAATCTAAAACTATAATGATCATGGAAGAAAAAATAGGGACGTTAGGAGCCCTAATACATAGCATAAACAGTATACAAAACTACTAACAATGCAGTAGAAAAACTAGATAACTGGGAGCTCCTAAAAATCAAACACCTATGCTCATCCAAAGACTTCACCAAAACAGTAAAAAGACTACCTACACACAAGGAAAAAGTTTTCAGCTATGACATTTCCGAACAGCACCTGATCTCTAAAACCTACATGATACTGCAAAAACTCAACTACAAAAAGATAAATAACCCATTAAAAAATGGGCAAAAGATATGAACAGACACCTCACTAAAGAAGACATTCAGGTAGCTAACAGATACATGAGAAAACGCTCACGGTCATTAGCCATTAGAGAAATGCAAATCAAAACTACATGAGATTTCATCTCACTCCAACAAGGTTGGCATTAATCCAAAAAACACAAAACAATAAATGTTGGAGAGGCTGTGGAGAGATTGGAAGGCTTATACACTGCTGGTGGGAATGTAAAATGGTACAACCATTTTGGAAATCCATTTGGCACTTCCTTAAAAAGCTACAAATAGAACTACCATACGATCCAGCAATCCCACTCCTTGGAACATATCCTAGAGAAATAAGAGCCTTTATATGAACAGATGTATGCACACCCATGTTCAGTTCGGTGCTGTCTGCAATAGCAAAAAGATGGAATCAACCAAGGATCCCATCAACAGATGAATGGATAAAAAATTACAGTACATTCACACAATGGAAAACTACGTATCGATAAGAACAGTGATGAATCTGTGAAACATTTCATAACATGGAGGAATCTGGAAGGCATTACGCTGAATGAAATTAGTCAGCTGCAAAAGGACAAATATTGTAAAAGACCACTATTATAAGAACTCAAGAAACAGTTTAAACAGAGAAGAAAATATTCTTTGATGGTTACGAGACGGGGGAGGGAGGTAGCATGGAAGAGAGGTATTCATTAATGAGATAGTAAATAAGAACTACTTTAGGTGAAGGGAAAGAGAACACACAATACAGGCCAGGTCAGCACAACTGGACTAAGCCAAAAGCAAAGAAGTTTCCAGAATGAAATGAATGCTTCAAAGGCCAGCATAGCAGGCGCGGGGGTTTGGGGACCATGGCTTCAGGGGACATCTAAGTCAATTGGCATAATAAAATCTATTAAGAAAACACTCTGCCTCCTGCTTTGAAGAGAGGTGTCTGGGGTCTTACATGTTAGCAAGTGGCCATCTAAGATGCCATCAACTGTTATCAACCCACCTGGACCAAAGGAGAATGAAGAACACCAAGGACACAAAGTAATTACGAGCCCAAGAGACAGAAAGGGCCACATAAACCAGAGACTACATCAGCCTGAGACCAGAAGTGCTAGATAGTTCCTGGCTACAATCAATGACTGCCCTGATAGGGAATACAACAGAGAATCCCTGAGGGAGCAGGAGAGCAGTGGGATGCAGACCCCAAATTCTTGTAAAAAGACCAGACTTAACGGTCTGACTGAGACTGGAAGGACCCTGGTGGTCATGGCCCCTAGACCTTCTGTTGGCCCAGGGCAGGAACCATTCTCAAAGCCAACTCTTCAGACAGGGATTGGATTGGACAATGGGATGGAAAGTGATGCTGGTGAGGAGTGAGCTTCTTGGATCAGGTGGAAACTTGTGACTATGTTGGCATCTCCTCCCTAGAGGGGAGATGAGAGGGTGGAAGGGGTTAGAAGCTGGCGAAATGGACATGAAAATAGAGAGTGGAGGGAGGGAGCGGGCTGTCTCATTAGGGGGAGAACAATTGGGAGTATGTAGCAAGGTGAATATTAAAAAAAGCAAGGTGAATATAAGTTTTTGTGTGAGAGACTGACTCGATTTGTAAACTTTCACTTAAAGCAAAAAAAAAAAAAGGTAAAACCTTAAATAAAAATTCAACAAAAAATTTCTTTGTAAACTTGGGCACAGATTTAAAAGGATGGCAGTTGAATGTAAGACTTAGTTTGTATGGAATACTCTAACCCCACCCCCACCCCAAGACCCCAAGGTCTAAATATTTGTTATTTTAAAATCATTTAATAAATTTTGTAGTAAAATTTTTGCATTCTTCCTTCCTAAAATAAAATTCTCTAAAGCTCCATCTTCTTCTAGATGGTATCTGTGTGAGGTATTCTAACGTGTTTTTGTTTTTAAGTTCCTTCCTAAGTTTGCATCTTTCCTAAAAAAGGATCTAAATGGACAAACCAAAACAGCCTACTGTGGTTATTCCATTTACAATGTTTCTTACAAGGATAAGGGCTCTGAAGAATAAAATTAAATAAAATTCAAAGTGCGATAATAATAAATAATATCTTCCATAGAAATTTACATATCAATTGACTACTGGGGTTTATTAAGAGTAACTTTTAACAAAAAACCTTTATTTCCTGTTTTGTTTAGATAAGGTATCTAGCCTAGTAGATCACAGAAATGCAGAGCCACCGTACAGAGAAAAAGTAGAAAAGCACTGGACAAACCAACAGATGATATTCTTGAGAAATATACTGTGAAATATAGACAGACTGACAAAGTACAGGGTCCGTGATATCCTGGAGGGACCTCTACGGCACAATGACACAGAACATTTGTTATCAATGACTTCATAAATTAAACCAATAAATCCAAGCTAAAGAGAAGTTTCGTTTCTTTCCAGTAACTGTAGACAAACTTTTTTCGTTTTCTTTATTGGAAAACAAATAGAAAAGCTGTGAGAAAAAAGGAACTGCTTGACGGTACTGGAGAACTACCGAGAAGCAAGGCTCTATGTGTAAAAGATTCAACAGATAAGGGAAGCTCAGATTCACGATGACCACACTTGGCACTGTTTTTCCTCTTGAGGCATTTGCCAGTCCAGCAGAAACACTAGAAAGCTGGGCAAAACATGGTGGCGGAGAGGCTGAGATACAGGGAGGCCCTGGCAATCCTACAGAGCTGGAGTGGGGCGCCGAGGCAGATGAGGAGATTCACAGTTCAGGGTACAAGGTGCAAAAGCAGCCCTGGTAAAACACGTGAGAAGTTCAACTGGGATTCTGAAATTCTTTACCCCAAGAGAAAGGATAAACTAGGAATAGACCCACCCTCAGAAAAGGACTTAAGTCCAGATTTCAGTCAGCTCAACCCCTGACAGGATTAAAAATAAAGCCTGCCCTTGGCCTAACTGCCTAAAAGCAGCAGAAGTAAATTATCCAAAGCCTCAGATTTTCTTTATACATTTTCATACATCATGTATGGTTCTGAATAAAAAATAAGGAGCTATAAAAAGTCAAATATTAACCAAAACCAAGAGAAAAAATAGACCAAAGAATCTAACATATTGGAAATCTAGATATCGTATTAATCCAGAAATGGGATTTTAAAATGACCATAATTATTTTGTTCAAAAATATATCAACAGCCTGGTACTGGTACAACAATATATACATAGACTAATGGAACAGAATCAAGAATCCAGACATAAAACTTGAGAAAGGCCCAAAGTCAGGTAAATGGGGAAAAGACAGTCTCTTTAACAAAAGGTGCTGGCATAACTGGATATCCATCTGCAAAAAAATGAAACAAGACCCATATCTCACACCATGCAAAAAAACTAACTCAAAATGGATCAAAGACCTAAGTATAAAACCTAAAACGATAAAGATCATGGAAGAAAAAATAGGGACAATGCTAGGAGCCCTCATACAAGGCATAAACAGTATACAAAACATTACTAACAGTGCACAAACACCGGAAAAGAAACTAGATAACTGGGAGCACCTAAAAATCAAACATCTGTGCTCATCCAAAGACTTCACCAAAAGAGTAAAAAGATTACCTACTGACTGGGAAAAAGTTTTTAGCTATGACATTTCCAATCAGCACCTGATCTCTAAAATCTACATGATACTGCAAAAACTCAACTACAAAAAGACAAATAACCCAATTAAAAAATGGGCAAAGGATATGAACAGACACTTCACTAAAGAAGATATTCAGGTAGCTAACAGATACATGAGGAAATGCTCACAATCATTAGCCATTATGACATTAGCCATTAGAGAAATGCAAATCAAAACTACATGAGATTTCATCTCACTCCAAAGAGGTTGGCATTAATCCAAAAAACACAAAATAATAAATGTTGGAGAGGTTGTGCAGAGACTGGAACACTTGTACACTGCTGGTGGGAATGTAAAATGGTACAACCATTTTGGAAATTGATTTGGCGCTTCCTTAAAAAGCTAGAAATAGAACTACCATACGATCCAGCAATCCCACTCCTTGGAATATATCCTACAGAAATAAGAGCCTTTACACGAACAGATACATGCACACCCATGTTCATTGCAGTGCTGTTTACAACAGCAAAAGATGAAGCAACCAAGGTGCCCATCAATGGATGAATGGATATATAAATCATGGTATATTCACACAATGGAATACTACCCATAGATAAAGAACAATGATGAATCTGTGAAACATTTCATAACACGGAGGAATCTGGAAGGCATTATGCTGAGTGAAATTAGTCAGCTGCAAAAGGGCAAATATTGTATGAGACCACTAGTATAAGAACTAAAGAAACAGTTTAAACAGAGAAGAAAATGTTCTTTGATGGTTAGAAGAGTGGGGAGGGAGGGTGGGAGAAGGGTATTCACTAATTAGACCGTAGACAAGAACTATTTTAGATGAAGGGAAAGACAACACACAATACAGGAGAGGTCAGCACAACTGGACTAAACCAAAAGCAAAGAAGTTTCCTGAATACAACCGAACGCTTCAAAGGAGAGGGTAGCTGGGGCGGAGGTCTGCAGGCCATGGTTTCAAGGGACATATAGGTCAACTGGCATAATAAAATCTATTATGAAAACATTCTGCATCCCACTTTGGCGAGTGGTGCCTGGGGTCTTAAACGCCAGCAAGCAGCCATCTAAGACCCATCAATTGGTCTAAACCCACCTGGAGCAAAGAAGAATGAAGAACACCAAAGATACAAGGTAATTTTGAGTCCAAGAGACAGAAAGGGCCACAAAAATCAGAAACCACATCAGCCGGAGGCCATAAGAACTAGATGGCGCCCAGCTACAACCGATGACTGTCCTGATGGGGAACACAACAGAGAATCCCTGAAGGAGCAGGAGAGCAGTGGGATGCAGACCTCAAATTCTTGTAAAAAGACCAGACTTAATGGTGTGACTGAGACTGCAAGGACCCCAGAGGTCATCGTCCCCAGACCTTCTGTTAGCCCAAGACAGGAACCATTCCCAAAGCCAACTCTTCAGACAGGGATTGGACTGGACTGTAAGACAGAAAATGATACTGGTGAGGAGTGAGCCTCTTGGCTCAAGTAGACACACGAGACTGTGTTGGCATCTCCTGTCTGGAGTGGAGATTAGAGGGCAAAGGGGGTCAGAAGCTGGCCGAATGGACACAAAAGGAGAGAGCGGAGGGAAGGAGTGTGCTGTCTCATCGGGGGAGAGCAATTAGGAGTATATAGCAAGATGTGTATAAATTTTTGTACGAGAGACTGACTTATTTGTAAACTTTCACTTAAACACAGTAAAAATTGAAAAAGAAAAAAAATATATATATCAATGTGCAGAATCTGGGCAGGTAACGGGAAATGATAAAAAAGAATCAAATAGAAATTCTAGAACTGAGTATTACCAAATAGAATTAGGCTGAAATCAGTAAAAAAGATAGGACAACCCCCAATTCTTTGAAAAGTAAGCAATACACTCATAAGAGAAATCACAAAGGAAGCTAGAAAATATTTTGAACTAAATGACAATGGAAAAACAAAACATCAAAACTTGAAGGATATAGGCAAAAGTCATATGCAGAAAGTAATTTAGAGCTTTAAAGTGTAGATATTAGAGAACAAGAGGAGCTCAAACTGTTTGGTGATATCCACTAAAGTTCATGCTTTACCGCTGACACAGCAATTCCACTCCTAGTTACATGCCCGCAAAAATGTACACATATTGGCACCACGAGACATGCAGATAAAGGCATAATTTTTAATAACTAGAAATTGGCTATTAAATTGCATCAACGGTAGAATGGTAAAACTAATGTACGTCAACAGCATCAAGGTTAAAGAATTTATAATATGTACACAGAAGTGGAAATACGACACAGCAATAAACGTGAACGTGGATGCATCTTGAAACGTTGTTGAGCAAAAGAAGCCAGACATCCAATAACGTAACATTTTGTTGATATCATTTCAGTTACACAAAGTTCAAACCAGGCAAAAAATTAATCTATCGTGTGGGTAGGGCTGTGTCGGCTTCAAGGAGAACGAGGACGGTAGTGACTATGAAAGGATGCAATAGAGACTTCTGGGGTTGCAGCCGTATCTATCGCATGACCTGGGTACTGGCTACATGAGTTTACTCACTTTTAGAATGCCAAAATTCAAGGATAAATAAGTCTAGCCTTAATATCATATGCATGTGCATGTGACAGCTGGACAATGAATAAGACCGAAGAAGAACTGATGCCTTTGAATTGTGGTGTTGGCGGAGAATATTGAATATGGACTGCCGAAAGAATGAACAAATCTGTCTTGGAAGAAGTACAGCCAGAACGCCCCTTAGAAGCAAGGATGGCAAGACTGTGTCTTACATATTTTGGACATGTTGTCAGGAGGGATCAGTCCCTGGAGAAGGACATCATACTTGGCAAAGCACGGGGTCAGCAGAAAAGAGGGAGACACTCGACAAGATGGACTGACACAGTGGCTGCAACAATGGGCTCAAGCATAACAATTACAAGGATGGTACGGGACCGGGCAGTGTTTCATTCTGTGGTACACGGGGTTGCTATGAGTCGGAGCCGACTGGACAGCACCTAACAACAACAGCAAAAGCCTTAACAGCAGTTTAGGCAAAAAGTTTTAGGGTAAGGATCAGGAAACAACCCCAAGTGAGGAACAATGAGGAATTAGCAAAGTTTGGCCTAGAAAAGGAATGGCCTGGCAACACGAGTTGTCGGCATCTTTAAATTTTGGGTAGTCCAGCGAAAGAGTAACTGGGCTCATCTCTGAAACTGGAATAATGTATAAGTCAACACAGCGAGGGAAAGTAAGTTATCAAGACTCAAATTTTGATTCAGTATACTGACTGCTCACAATAAAAACTGCCCAACAATGGAACATATCTCAGTAACAAATACAATCCCAGTCACTGAACTTGTTCAAAGACAGAAAGACCACCCATCAGGGATAAATGGAAGAGCTTCATAAATTCGATGGAGAGAGGAGGTGACCACTAAAGCCCCCTCCTCGGCTTTTAGATTCTATGCATACGTTCAGTGCAGAACCACAATCAATAACCTTACCCTTAATCGCGTAGTGGAGATCTCAGCTTTTAAAATATCGGGATCATATTTAGTACTGGATGAAGATCCTGAGAACACTTTCAGAGAGAAAAAAATTAAAAAAAACTAGTTACAGTTGCATAAAAAGTTCTTTGAGTTGGAATTCACAAATTCTAAAACCAAAAAGATTTATATGCTTTGTGAATAGTCATTTACTTTTCATAATTCCTTTATTACCATCCATCAGACCCTTATAAAGAGTAATCTTCAGACCTCTATAATTTGCTTACAAAGTCTGAGGAAAGAGGAATGTCATAAAGACCCTGGTGCTTAATTTTCTTCTAGACTTTACACCTCTGTCCTTAAAGGACCATATTACACATACAGTGTATTGGCATAATATATTAAATTATCCCAAAACTTATAAGAACTTCTGAGTCCATCATAACTGTTTCTTGAAACATGGCCAGTTCCAAATTATCTATTTATGGCATGAAGGAGAGAGAAGTCAGCTCAGGTAGTAAACAGAAACTTTATTCTGGCTAATAGCTCCAGTTCCTCCCACAAAAAATATCGTGTAAGAGTAGCAAGAAGGGACAGGTTATCTGCTTTGTCCTCAAAAAGTAAAAGTTATCTCATAAATGAATAAAGGCCATCAGGCAGAGGGGGAAGCAGGAACAGATGGTATAAAAACCCACTGCCATTGAGTCGGTTTCGACTTACAGGGCCACTATGAGTGGGAATTGACTATATTTTTAGTGGGAGCAACTATTAGCCAGAATAAAGTTCCTGTTTACTACCTGAGCTGATTTCTCTCTCCTTCATGCCATAAACAGATAATTTGGAACTGGCCATGTTTCAAGAAGTAGTTATGATGAACTCAGAAGTTCTACTTAAATTATAAGTTTTGGGACAACTCATATCCCCACATGGGACGATTTTATTTGGAAGAGGGTTGAGGAGTATCGCTAAGAAATCAGCAGTGTGCCATCACCTCACCCTCTCTCATGGTACTGAGGGACGCTTCCAGCCTAGGAAGGAAAAGGACTTCAAATTAAACTCATGGAAATGCAAGTGGACTTCTATTGTCCACAGATAGGTCCCTGTTCTCAAAGACTGATCAACCACACTCTACTTACAGCTTGTGCGAGAACTTGACTTCTCCTTATAAGCATCGTTTAATCGTACATATTCATCCAGGGCCAGAGCCAGTCTCTGCTCCTTCACGTGGTACAGCTCCTTCTGCGTCCTAAGCGCATCCTGAGCCACTGAGAGATAGTCCTTGAGCATTTTCTCCTGTTCTCCTCTCCATTGTTTTCTCGGATCTTCTATCTGTGTGGTTTCTGAAAATACACAGAATAAACAACCTTATATGTTTCCGGCTGGCTTAAATCCTTGTATCCTCTAAGAAGTTTGTCAGCATTTCTGGTGTAACTTCTCTAGAAATTTGATAGTTTTTGCTTTATTCTACCCAGTTCCCCCTTTGACTCTTTCTCACTCTAAACTCATCATCTACGATGATGATGCCAAAGTGAGCTTCCACAGCTATGATCAAGACATCCCTCACCAATAATTCTCCGGCTTCCTGGTGTCTACAGAATAAAAGCTGAATTATTCACCCCAGCAACTGAGGCACTACATGATCAAACCCAACCTAATTTGCATGGCACACGCTTCAACCCACTTCATACGGACTCTTGCCACGTGCTCTCTGTGTCAGCAGGACTCGGTGTGGTCTGCAGACCAGCACGGGTACATGAACTCTGCTATGTGTCTGCAACGAGGTATGTATAGAAATCACGCATATCCATTTTGAAAGCTTTGTAGCAATTTGATACCATTGTTATGTATTTATTCAAGCTAATAATAATATTTGGGCTTTTCTTTTATATATCTATTTTTCTAGTAATTCATTTCTATCGTATTTTATAAAATTATCAGTCCAGGATGGATTTGAAATTAGAAAACAAACCAACAACAACAACAACAACAACAACAACAAAAAAAACCCAGGTCCTGGTTTGAGAAGCATGTTTTAGTCTAAGGCACTGGTTCTTGGTTCTGCACTTTAGCACGTTAGAATCCGCTCAGAAGCTTATGCTGCGACTCAGACCAATTACACCAAGAATGGAGCCCAGGCACTGGTATCTTTAAAAGGTGCTTAGAGGCTGAGAGCCGCTGCTCTGACACAAAGTTCAAACGCTCCGTGAAGCTCCCTCTGTCACCTCACCTGAAAGTCATTTCTCCATCCTCTGTTTACAGCCATTTGTACTCATTTTACAAAACTTAAAATGTGTCACTGTTTGAGCAGTTATAGTATGAGCTGTGGTTAACCACCAAGGAAAAGGAAGAGGAAAAAGTATACTACAATCCTCCAGTATTTTATTTACAGAGATAAACGTCTTCATTTGCCGGATGTTGGGACCAAGAGCTGGGGTACAATTAAAAGGGAATGGGGTGTTTGTGAATCCACAAAGGTGGTACAGACTGGCTGAGACATCCCTTTCTATCGGCAGACATGTATTCAGCCCTCTACTGTAGGAGACCGAGAAGTGGTTACAACCCAGTACAGTGAGAGGTTAGCCTAGGAAAGGACACAAAAAAGGAAACCTCTTGGATGCTGACAACATTCTATTTCTTTCTCCTGTGGCAATTACAGATATATTCACTTTATAGATAATCTATGCACTTTTCCATATGCTGTATTTAACAATACAAATGTTTAAAAGAGTAAAATAACTCAATTTAAAGGAGTGAAAGTTACGTTACGACTTAAGACCTTTAACACATACCAAATATAAAAACTGGATAACTTGGGACAAATAAAAATATTCCTTTAAGATAGACAATATATAAAGCTTGCTACAAAAATTTATATCAAGAAAAAAATGCACTTGAAGAGGACATGATGGAGAAACTGGGCCCTGTAAACAACTAGAAAACTGAATAAAATATATGGAACAATGATTTTCAGACACTAGACAACAGGTAGTACAGGACAGTGATCACTGAAAGAGGGAAAATGCACCCTAAGATCACCCTAGGTTTCTGCTAACAGCACTTTCTGGACAGCAGTGCAAGGAAGGGGAACCTCAAGCAGAGGTCTTACTGAGCTGGGGGAGAGAGAGATCCGATTTCAGGAAGGCATGACAGCTGGAATTTCTACAGAAAAGTAGAGGAGATTTAAGGAAAGAGAGCTCTGCAGAGTAGAGGATATTTAGGAGAGAGGGCTCTAGGTGTTTGCACAGCAGTTGTGTTAAGTCTGTGAGTGAATATCACGCTGCACATGTGTAGGGGAAAATGCACAAGACCAGGCAAAGGGCACGTGGGATGCTATAAGCAGATGAATTCCCTGCTACACACAGGCTGGGAGAGACTGAAATTATGACCAGCCAGAGGGGAGAATCCACAGTGAACACCCAGGGCGTCCAGTGGGGACTGCAGCAGGATCACACCTTAAAAGTGGGGCTAAACAAGACAGAGTGAAGGCTACCCTGAACCTGCATTTAAAAAGCTTTAAAACAAGCATCTAAAGGATAAAGCTGATTAGCAAGTGATTTAACTGCCAGTCAGAACAAAGTATAATTCTTTTAAAACGAGAGCAAAATCTAGCACCCAACAACAACAAACATATAATGTCCAGAATTCAATATAAAATTGCTAGACATGCCAAAAAAGCACAAAAATATTACTCATAATCAGGAGAAAAATTACTCAACAGAAACAGACCCAAAAATGCAGAGATGATGGGATAAACAGATTCTGAATAAAAGAGACATTGTATTTGCTCAAGAAATGAAAGAAAAACAGTAACATAATGAGGAAAGAAGTAAAAGACATTAAAAAAAAAACTAAGTAGAACATATAGGGGTGAAAAATACAATATCTGAAATAAGTTCACTAGGTAAAATTAGTCACAGATTAAGCATTACAAAATATCAGGGAATATGAAGACAAAGCAAGAGAAATTATTTAAGTAGAAGCAAAGAGAAAAAGAAGAGACTGAAAAAATTAACAGTAAAAGTTACTCACAGGACAATACGAAATACTCTGATAGATGGGTAATGGTAATCCCGAAAAGGTACAAGGAGAGAAGGGGCGAAGTTAATATACTGGAAAAAATAACAGTAAAACTAAGAGCTCCAAGGCCTGCAGGACCCTTCCAGAGTGCTAGGCCAGGTAGGCAGGGTGCGCTGTGGTGGGGAGAGCCAGGCCCCCAGGAAAGCTAGCCCCTACAGGGAACTCCCCCCCAGCCCCCCACGAAGGTCTGCTTGGCTCCCAGCTGCCACATCTTCATGATCCCCCTGGCAACTCTCCAGCAGCTGCGGGTTGGGTCCACACTGGATGCAGGGTAGGTGAAGGGCAGGCCAGTCTGTGGCACCTCGCCAGGTTCCTTGTCCCCAGGCAGGCCTGGCAGCGAGGGCAGGGGTAGGAAGGCCTGGCTGTTCCCGTTGTTGGTGCCCAGCATGTCGTGGTCCAGCACCGTGAGCAGGAGGTACGCCTGGTCCTCCTGGCAAGGCTCTGCAGACACCAGGAATTCAAAGGCCTCATCGAACAGCGGTCAAGGTCCTTCTTGTGCTTCTGGGCCTCCCGGGGAGTCGGGGGGACAGATTAGGGAACGTGTGCCTGAGGTTCAGCGTCAGCTGCACAAAGGGGGCGTGGGAGCGGCTGGAGTCCAGGGCAGCAGGCTGGGGACACTGAGCACCTCGATGCACAGCTTCTGCTTGGAGGCGTGGTAGAAAGCCTTGACCATGACCGACCTCAGCTCCTCGACGACGGCTTCTGCCTGCTGCTCCAGGCGAGCTCCCGGTTGGAGGCTGCCTGCAGCGCCGGGTCCCTCAGCAGAGCCTGGAAGGTGGTGGCGTGCAGGGACTCGGGTGGCAGGCCACAGCCCCGGGCATGGAAGCAGATCTCCGGTTTCTGCAAAGCAGTCTTCAGCCTGCTCGAGGCCAGGAGGGAGATCCCTGGGAGATGGCCGCCTCCGCCAGCACTGGGAGAGCCTGAATCCAGAGCAGGGTCAGAGGGCTGCTGAAGTTTGGCACTGAGCTGGTGCTAACACTGCAGAGCTCCATCTCCAGGAACCTCAGCAGGGGCAGAATGGCGTCCTCCGGCAGGACAGATTCCCTGATGCCCAGGAGCTTCTGGGTGTGCTTCGCGATGCCAATCTCCAGCTTTCAGCCAGGGTGCTGACCCTGGTGTGGATCATGGCCCAGTCTTGCCACGTACCCTGTGCACCAGCGCCTGCCGTGCCAACTGGGTGGGCAGCTTGCCGATCACCAGTTGCAGCTGTTCCACGTGGTTCACCACCATTCACAGCATGTTGGCTAACTGACCCTGGTCCTTATGGCCTGCAGAGAGCTTGCGGGCCCAGGCCTGGATGAGGCTGCGGTACACCAGGGCCAGCCGACGGGTGTTCTCCACCAACTTGACGATGAGCACCAAGGCCTCATCCGCATTGAGCCAGTCCAGCTGCAGAGCCACGTGGCTGATCTGGGCAAAGCAGGTAGACAGATCCATGCCTGGGGGTTCTCCCAGCAGCACCAGCTGGCAGGGGTGGCAGGCACAGAAAGGAGGGCTCAGGGCCCTGCCAAGTCCTCTCCCTCCCGTCCTCCTTCAGCAACCATCCACCGCTCCTACCCCTGCCAAGTACAGAGCTGGGCAGGGGGCTACATGGGGGACCAGACCCTTGGGCTGCAGGAACAGTCTGTAAAGAACCCCAAAGATATCAAGAAGCAGAGACTGGCAAACTGACCTCAAGAGCTCCCAGAGGCGGTGCCCAGAGCCCCAGGTTTGGCTTCTACTCTGCCAACCCCCAGCCCCAGCCCTGACTGGCCAGGTCCTGCCCAACCCTAGCCCTGGCTCTGGCTCCTCTCCAGCGCTGGGGTGTCACCCCGCCCCTGCCCAGGCTTAGCCCCGTCTCACCCCAGCTGTCACACTGTTGAGGTTGCTGTTATTAGGTGCCATCGAGTCCCTTCCGACTCCTAGCGACCCTATAGGACAGAGTAGAGCTGCCCCATAGGGTTTCTAAGGAGCGCCTGATGGATTTCAACCACCGACCTTTTGGTTAGCAGCCGAGCTCTTGCCACCAGGGCTCCACTAGTAACCATTTAAAAATGGCTAAAATTTAAAATCTGGCGACACCAGGAGGACGCAGAGCATCTAATACTCTCGTTCCCTGCTAACAGGAACGTACAATGAATTTGGAAAACAATTTGGCCGTTACCATATAGCCCAGCAATTCTATTCCTTGCATTTACCAAAGATATATGAAGATGTGGGTTCACCCCCAGAATGTTTCAAGCATTAGAAGTAACAAAAAAAAAAAAAAAAAGTAACAGGTACTGTGAAAGATTCTTATGAAACAGAAGACCTTTTGGAAATCTGTAAAATGAATAGTAAGGCCTCCCCAGGTCCACTCTACCCTCCTGTCCTGAACTCCACTTCCTGAGAGCCAATGTAGTCAGCAAATGTAATCCACCTTTGCAAGAGATACAGTCATAAACCAAACCCAGTGCCGTCGAGTCGATTCCGACTCATAGCAACCCTATAGGACAGAGTAGAGCTGCCCCATAGAGCTTCCAAGGAGCACCTGGCGAATTCGTACTGCTGACCCTTTGGTCAGCAGCCGTAACACTTACCCACTACACCACCAGGGTTTCCTATACAGGCATAGACAAGCTAAAAAAGAAAACCTCTAAACATGGGTATTCCAGGCACAGGGACGTGTGGGGGTAAAAAGTATAATTGAAAAGTCAATATATGTCCTGAAGTCTTTCTTAAACCAAACAATAGTTTAGCTTAATTAGTTAAGAATGTCTGCCTTGAGCACTGTGCTCTTTAAGACGTATCTCAATGGGATCAAACGAACAACAGCAGCTGGAAAGATCAAATAAGAAACTTGGGGGGAGTGAGTTTATGTTCATGGGGGAGGAAGAGTTCAGAAGAGGAGGTTAAGAATGGTTGCACAACTTGAATGAAATCAGTGTCACTGAACTGGACACGCAGAAATTGTTGAATAGCTGTATGTTCTGCTGTACGTATTCTCAACCACAAAAAATATTTTTTTTAAAAAGTAAAAAAAAAAAGAGTGAGTTCATAAAAAGGCCTGTACACAAATATTCGTAACAGCTTTATTTCTGATAAGCCAAAAGTGAGAACAACCAAAGTGTCCATCAACAGGTAATAGATAAACTGTGGTATATCCATACACTGGACTCCTACTCAGCAAATGAGATCCCACACAGCAATAAAATGAAACAAAATACTGATACACAGCAACATGTAGGAATCTCAAAAACATGCTGAGTTAGATGCACAAGAGAGCTAGCAGCTGTACGATTCCATTTATATGAAGTCCTGGACAAAGCTGAACCTGATCCATTCTAACAGAAAGCCGATCAGTGGTTGCCTTGGGCCAGCAGAGCTCGCTTTCAATGAGGCCTGGAGGGGCTCTTCAAGGTGGCGGAAATGTTCTGTATATTGAGCGTTACAACGTTACATGATATATGTTGTCAAAACTTAAGGAACTTCATATTTAAAACCGGTGCAATTTGTTGTATATAAATGATACCTCAACAGTTTATTAAAAATACGCTTAAGGGGGTTCGGATAAATGGCTACGATATTAGAGAGAACTTAAGTGCAATGGGGGTAATAACAACAGTATCTCAAGTAACATGCCTTGTCACTATCAGTTGGCACAAAGAGCCCTGGTTAGGGAGTCAGGTTGTCCCGGTTCCCGGTTCTAACCCTGCTTCTGTTACTGGAAGCTGTGGGACTTGAGGTTAAATTAGTTTATATAATTCTCGTCTCTCAACCATAAAAAGCAGTGTGACGTATTGAATACTTTTTTTTTTTTTGACTTAACCTTTGTAGAGGACATTATTGCTGCCCTATCCAAATCTTCTCAGTTATCTCTGGCCAGGTCTGTGCTCCAGTCCCCCAGATTCATGAATTCTTCCCTGTGATAACCCAGCTTATCCTTCCCCAGAGAAATGCCCTTGAGCACTGGACACACCTTGCCTGTGGCCAATGACTGACAGATGAAGGAGATACAAAAAACCCTTCAGGTGATGAAAACTCTGGGATGCAAATTACCCTTTGGAGCCTCCCTCCAACTCCTTCTGGTAGGTCACTTCCAATCATGCTGAATCTCCCAAAATTACTTCCCTGTTCGGCTTTTTCCTCTTTACTCACTATCCTTTCTTCCCCATCTCTTACTGCTTTCTCCTGGGACCCCCTTCATAAATCACTTTCACTTAAATTCCTGGCTCAGGGTCTACTTCTGGGAGAACCCAATCCAATCTAACCTTTGATAATCTATGAAAATTGAAATGCATGAAGTTTGATCCTAGATAGCCCATTTTATAACCTCATGAGAAAATCTTGGTAATTTCAAGGAGGTGAGGAGAAGAGAAGAGAGAATCACTCTAGAAAATACAAAAAGGAAAATAAATGCTTTATTAACAAAGAAATACAATAACAAGTTCCATCCAATAATAAAATTGCCCCAGTTATTGTAAAATGTAAAATCAGATTAAGACACAGCCTGTTTCATTAAAATCATGCTTGTGTTCCATTAACAATGGTACTCAAATTTTAAGCATGTGATGCCATGGAATACCTGAAAATACCTCCACGTTTCATTCTAGTTGCTTTCTTAGGGGCTGAGAGAGTGTACATTAGTCACCCCAGGCAGCACTCCAGAAAGGAAAGGGGCAGATACAGAGGATTATGGAACACAGAGAAGGAAAGTGACCAGCAGGAACTTCAGCATTTATTACAGGAAAGGAATGAGAAAGCACCGTGGTTCAAGAGGAAAAGCAAACAGTACAGCAGCAGTACCACCCGGCAGCGGGGTGAGGATGACTGCCTGCTCAGTGAGAAACCAAACAGGAAAGGAAAGGCCATTCTTCCTTCCACCCACCATCTGGGTAATTTAGCACAGATTCCACATTAAGAATGAGACTGAGGCCATATGAAAGAAGGTGAAAAACAGGATGGATTGTGTCCTGAGGGGTGTTTTAAGAACATGAATGCTGGAAACAAGAAGCACTGAGTTGCAACAGCTACTACCCAAGATCTTAAACTCTGTATTTAGTCTAACTGGGTTCAAATTCAAGTTGTGCAGCCTTGAACACGTTTTTAACCTCTCCAGGACTCGTTACCCTCAATCTGCGTACACAGGAGCAATATGGGGGGGGGGGGGTATGTGTTAGTGCTGGCTTATAGCTTAATTAATTACAAAATTATATCCCCTTCCCTTAGCTGAATTTGCACACTCCACCATTCGTGCACTTACATAGGATGTCAGGGGTACATCATTAGCAAGGAAATGTTGCTTCTCAAAGCTTCTTAGCATGAAACACAATGATACACTTTCCATGGACTGGTCATATGGGCAGTCACTGTATAAGAACCTGTCCCTGACAAGTTAGGACAGAAAATTAAATCAACAGTTTGCTGACCCATGAATTTGGAACTTGCCAGCCTCCACAACCACATAAGCCATTTCCTTTATACAGTTCTTGAGTTCTGTGAGACACTTCAGTGAATTAGGAAACCCAAAGATGGGAGGGAGTGTGCTGAGGGGAGAGGGAGTAGCTGATGTTAGGGATGATGGAGTGGTACCCATAAAAAAACTAAACCCCTTGCCATCAAGTTGATTCCGACTCATAGCGACCCTACAGGACAGAGAAGAACTGCCCCGTAGAGTTTCCAAGGAGCACCTGGTGGGTTCAAACTGCCAATCTTTTCATTAGCAGCCGTAGCTCTTAACCACTACGCCACTAAGGTTTCCATGGAGTGGTACAGCAGCTTGGAAAAGTTAGACATTTGGGACATCTTTAACCTCTGCCTCACAGGAATCACCTTGGTGCTGATTCCTAGAAGTTATTCATTTACTTGCATAGCTAGTGGCATGTACTGTCTTCAAAATGCTTTGTATGTGAATCTCAGACTTAACATGGCCCAACTCAATATTTCCGGTTGGCTCCAAGAGTTGCAGCAAGTCAAAATTTCTGAGTATCAGAATGATATGAGAAAACCTGACCTGGACCATGAGGATCTCTAGAGGCCAGCCTGGGTCTGGGAGTGTTTACCCTGGCCTCTAGGGACCAAAACCAAATCCACTGCCATTGAGTCGATTCCAACTCCTAGTGACCCGATAGGACAGAGTAGAACTGCCCCATAGAGTTTCCAAAGAGCACCTGGTGGATTTGAACTGTTGACCTTTTGGTTAGCAGCCATAGCTCTTAACCACTACACCATCAGGGTTTCCATAAGGCTTACACTAAACTAACACAGCTCAGGCTGCGAAGTCTAGGTCCTGGGGGTGTGACTGCTTACCTGAGCTCTAGAGATAACAAGTTGGTATGAACAGAAGTGGTCCAGACTGTGAAGTCTGGGTCCCCTTAGGGCCAAGGACCTCTGTGTGATTAACAGAATGGCTGGGTCAGCAGGGTACACTGAACCACTGCCTGAGACCTAGAGCGCTCCCATCACTTTAACTGTTAGTAAAAGTTGAGCTTTCTCTAAAGTAGTAATTTGAACACTAACTCTTAAAGACATAAGTATTTAAATATGCAAAAGAGGCATAACTCCTAATTGTGTGGAAAAATATGCTTGAGTCAATGTCTAGAGAAGAGCTGTAGAAGAGGACAGCCCTGCATAGACAGCCCCTGCAGCCAAGAGCCTTCAAGGACATCACTGCAGGGCAGCCCGGCCACCGGGGAAATGTGAGGGATGGGCAGTGGTCAGTAGGTAAAAGCCTCAACTCCGCAATTTTAAATATTCGTTATAACTCTGGTCTCTCGTTACCTGAACATTTAATAGGTGTTATCTATTTCCCACATTTATGTACACAAACACAACCTGGCCCCAAGTACAGAACTCATCCTCCAACAAATATAAATTTAGTCTTTAAAAAGTTTTCAAAACTGTGAACAGCACTCAATAATCCCCACTTCTTGGTATTCACACCTCTGAGTATGGGCTAGACCTACTGGCTTGCTTTTAATAGAAAACAGAGTAAGAGATGGGATAGCACTTCTGAGGTTAGGCTACAAAAGACTACGATTGCTACTTCTCTCTCCTTTCTGTTCTCTCTTTCACTCTGATTTTCCTTGGCTTTTTTGCTCTTTGAAGCAAGCTGCCATGTTGTATGATACGTTATGGAGAAGCCTATAAGGCAAGGAATGAGGGCAGCCTCCAGCCAACAGCCAGCAAGAAATTAAATCCTACCAATAACCACGTGACTGAGATTGTAAGCAGACCCTTCCCTAGTCAAGTCTTGGGACGACTGCAGCCTCGTGACACCTTGAATACAGCCTGTGAGAGATCCTGAGCTAGAGGATCCAGTTAAGTCATGCCCAGATTTCTAACCCACTAAAATTATGAGATAATAAATGTTATTTTAAGCTACTCATTTTGGGGGTAATTTGTTATGAATCAATATATAATTAATAAATTAATCAAATAGATTACATAAATAGAAAAAAATGTTGAATGCTTGTCTTAGTTATCTAGTGCTGCTATAACAGAAATACCACAAGTAGATGGCTTTAACAAAGCAAAATTTATTCTCTCACAGTCTAGGAGCCTAGAAGTCAAGTCCAGGACTCCAGCTCCCAGGGAAGGCTTTCTCTCTCTGTTGGTTCTGGAGTAAGGTCCTTGTCATCAATCTTCTCCTGGTCTAGGAGCTTCTCAGAGCAGGGACTCCGGGTCCAAAGGACACGCTCTGCTCCCGGCACTTCTTTCTTGGTGGCGTGAGGTCCCTCTCTCTGTGCTCACTTCTATTATCTCAAAAGAGACTGACTCAAAATACAATCTAGTCCTATAGATCGAGTCCTGCCTCACTAACATAAGTGCCTCTAATTCTGCCTCATTAACATCATAGAGGTTAGGTCTTACAATATATAGGATAATCACATCATATCACAAAATGGTGGACAATCACACAATATTGGGAATCATAGCCTAGCCAAGTTGACACACATTTCTGGGGGACACAATTTAATCTATAACAATGTTTCAAAGATACAATAGTTATAATAAGATAAACCCAAACACCCAAACCCGTTACCATCGAGTTGATTCCAACTCATAGCAACCTCTGTCCTATGACAGAGCAGAGCTGCCCCCATACGGTTTCCAGGGAGTGGCTGGTAGATTTGAACTGCCCACCTTTTGGTTGACAGCCAAGCTCTTAACCACTGTACCACGAAGGCATCAGTGATCAATTCCCTCTTACTATATTTAGATGTTTTTCTAATCATATTTCCCTCCATAGTGGGGAACTGGTATATTCTCAATAAAATATTTGTCAACAGCTAAATTGCCACAAAATACCAATAGCAACATTAACTGACATTTAAATTAATTAAGCGCAATGACAGCAGTAATGAACTATCAGCGTTTGTTCTAAATAGTTCAGAGGAAACACTGCAGTAGGCTAGTTTAAGTACGTACGGTATAAGAGATTCAGCAGGAATCATTCATATTTCTGAAATTCTGCACAGTGAACTACAAAATATGAACCACAGACGAGCGTTCCCAAAGGCACCTGAGAAGAAGGCTTCATAAAACAGGATTGTGTTTCATCTCCTTCAGTTACATTTGCTGAAAAGATTTATGAAGAATATTTATTAAATGTAAATACTCGAAGTATATTATACAAATACAGTATTTTTTATGAAAACCTGGTGGCCTTGGGTGATGACTGTGTTATAATGCAATATAATTTGCATGTTGTCTACTATATGAAAGAATATTATCACATACTGCTAAACTGTCACATATCTCAAGGGAATACACATTTCCTCAGTTTTACAGACGTGGAGCTTTGTAAGTAGAGAACATACTGTGAGTTACAGGAGCTTATCATGGAAGATAATGTCAGGTTCTTGCAGAGGAATATCATTTCTGCCTACATTGTATATTTTTATTCTCCCTGCTGTGCTCAGGAAAAAAGAATGAAAGGAATATGAGTAACTTTCCTTATCTTCCTTTTTATAAAGTACCTGCTACATTTATTTATTACCTGGTTGTTGCTTCTGCACACATTTATTGACCACCTACTTTATACAATAGGGGAAACCAGCAGTATGGGCATGATCCTTCTTTCCAAGTAGCAGAGAAAAATATAAGAATTTGAGACATACAGTTTTTTTTTTTTCAAAGGGAAAGGAAAGAAAACTTTTCTACAGTAGAAAGTGATGAGTGCCTTCAGAAGAGAACAGCTAAGTGCCACAGCAGTTTAGAGACAGAAGGCTGTCCCTGGCTGAAAAAGTAAAGTCCCGTGGAACAGACAGTGATTAAACAGGGCTTTCAAAGACTCCAGACAAGTAGCCCTTCAGGAGCTAGCCCCTGTTTTTCTTCTCCAGCCATCACAAACCATTCTCCCATTCATACTAGCCTTCAGCTGCACCGAATTACTCTTATCTCTTTTACCAACTCCTGCTTCCTCTAGTCTCTTTAGACCTTCAGCTTTATTTGTGGTCTTCCTTCTGCCAGGAGGTTTCTCCTTCCAACTCCCCATTCGTACCCCATTTCCCCTTTCTCCAGGCCTAGTTAACTCAGTCACCCTTTCGTTATCAGTTTAAAGCATGTCCTGTAAGTAGTCATGACTACACTCTCTAGAATGGATAGGTGCTTCCACTGAGTGATCCCCTGTTCTACTAGCCCTATGATGGCTCTTTCTTTCCAAATTCTGATATACTTTCTCACGTCTTTCTTGAGAGGCTGGATACTAGCCTAGGGTCTCTTGAATGTCAGATTAATAAACGTGAAACTCATTTTGTAAGCAATGGGGTACCACTGAAGGGTTCCATGCAAGGGCATGACAAGATCTTAGTTATATTTTATAGGAAGATCATCCGACAGAAATGAGAAGCTCTACTAGCAAGAGTCAATGTGATGGTGCAGAATATTCATTGATAGGAAAGGCTTTATACACTGAAAACAGTTTATAATAAACAGTGCATGTATAACACAATCCCACTTGACGTATGAAATATTTAAAACTATATAAAAAATTATTATAATATATATTATTTTTATACATAGGAAAAAGTATAGAAGGATACAACACTGAAAGATTTAAAATGTTTAAACTGTATCTGAGTTGTGTGAATATGGGTAAATTTTTTTCCTCTTGTTAATCTACATTTTCTACTTTTCACCTATGCATATGCATATGTATTACTTTTATAAAATACATTTAAACATAAGAAGAAAAGAAACAAATAGCACAAAGTAATGAGGGTCTCTATGAGTCAAATCGGTTCAACACCAATGGGTTTGGTCAGGTTTTGGTTTAGTGAGGGTCTGGATTAGGAGAATGGCAGTGGAAAAGACGCTAAAGGACCATATTTGGGATATAATATAGAGATAAGGCAAACAGAAATTAGCAAAATAATTTTAAAGTTCTTCAATTTTGAGTGCCAAAACAAAACCAAACCCGTAAAAACAAAACCAAACCCGTTGCCGTGCATAAATTGAGCCAGCTGAAATCAACATAACAAAGGATTTGAGAACTGAACCATACCAGTGTCTACATCTATACTAGTCCTAGGCTGCCCCTAGGTGGTGCACGAACAGGGCAGAGCAGAATAGTTCTACCAAACTAGACTGACCTTAGAACAATGGCCCATAGAAGATAGGTCAGGACTTCCTGCCTAAACCTAATCAAGTTGGCTGCCTGCTAAAACAAAAATAAATAAATAAAAAAGAACATTCTCCAAAAGATTTTAACAGGACCCAGAGTCTTGTAATATTCAAAATGTCAAAGATACGATCTAAAAATCACATGACATACAAAGAACCATGAAAACTAACTCTCAAGGTCAAAGGCAATCAATATAAGCCAACCTTGAGATGACACAGATATTGGAATTATCGAAGACTTTAAAGTAGCTATTATAACCAGGCACTATGAACTAAAGGCAAACATTATTAAATGAATGGGAAGATAGACATTTTCAGCAAAAAGGTAAAAGCTATATTAAAAAAAGGAATTACTTGATAGAACAAGTCCAATACTTTTCAAGTGAAGATAACAGAATCCAAAGTCTCTACAACGTGTGATCCACAATGTCTCACATACAATAAAACAGTAATAACTACGCAAAGAAACAAGAAAATGTGACCCAACATCAAGAGAAAAATAAACCATTAGAAAAAGACCTTCAAACAACCCATGAACTGGAATTAGCAGGCAAAGACTTTAAAATAGCAAAGATTAAGTATGTGATAGCGTCTACAGAAAAGCACAGATATAACAGGTAAAGAGATAGAGAATTTGGGGAAATGTTTTGAATCTGTAAAATAAGATAACAAATGAAAATCACAGGACTGAAAAATACAACATCTAAATTGAAAAATTTATAGGATGAAAACAATTACAACAATTTGTAACAATTGCAGAATTAACATTATAGGTAGTCACCAACTTATGACAGAGCTTCGTTCTGACTACTCTGTCCTAAGTTGGCTCTGACGTGAGTCAAATAACCTCATTTTTTGGAAAGGTTTCATTATTGCCTTTTATTATCAGTATCTTTATAAATCCAATTTTTATTTGTCTTTGGGGGTTGGAAACATTGCATATGAACTTAAAGATATACTTTAATACATACATAATACATAAAAAATACACGAATTATAATAATTTATTTTGATGATGAAGAGTTGGACAATGTTGCCATTTTGACAGTAGAAGTAATAACTCCACTTGTGGAAGGTCTTGGATCATCTGGTTTATCCCGGGGAATGGGGACTTCGTTTCTACTAAGAAAATTAGTGAGAGTTTGTCTGTATGGTCTTTTTCTTTTTTTCTTCATATATTTCACAGTAACATCTCACTGCTTCCCAAATCTGCTTATCGACTTTGGCAAAGTGATCAGTGTTTGGGTCCAAGTTTTCAAGCAACTGAAGCCCCTGATTTAGTTTAGAAAAAAACGCCAGCTAACCCTTTCACCATAGAATTTTTTGACAACTTCTCTCCTTCCTCTTATGTTTTTTCCAGCTCATTCTTAAAATTTTTGCCAGCTTCAATATCAGCACTTCTTGCTTCTCCTGTTACATGCACATATATAAGCCAAATTTGTGTATGAAGCAATAAAACCAGCCTTTGCTGGCATTAAATTACTCACCGTAGTCTTCTCCTTCCTGTTTCTTCGGGTTTTCAAAAAAGGCTGCGTGCTTTCATTAGAATTGTGAGTAAACTCACAGGAATCCTCTTCTGGATTTGGTCTTCTATCCAAATCATCAACAGCTTCTCCATCTCGTGGGCTGGGCCTTGCCTCTTCTTTGTTAAAATTGTGCATTTTCTGCCAATCGCTCCTTTAACTGCCTTCAAAATCCTACTGTTATCCTTGAAGACTGTCGACATAGTCAAATGAGACAGTCCTTCCTCATGTGCTAGTTTGCTGACTTCCTTTCCATTATCATAGGCCTTAATGATCTTCATTGTTATATCTACACCTAGAGTCTTCCTCACCTTCTTTTTTGCATTAGAACTTTCAGTGGCATGGCTTCTTTTGCTAGACATATTGTTGGGGGTACAAGCCATGCAGGGGTTACAGTTAGAGTAACTTGAACAACTCGGCTTCAAATTAACAACTGATACTTTTTTATGGTACAAAACACTGAGTAAGATCATGCTATTGGCCTGGTCTACAATGAAGTCAGTGTTCGTGTCGTAACAATGAAGTCAGGGTTGAAACAGCTATTGGGCGGATGTGCAGTTCGATTGTCATATATCGTTAAGAGTTGAACATTGCCCAACTTTCTATCTGTTACAACTTCCAACACAAACACTGACTTCATTGTAGACCGGGCCATAGCCGGCTATACATCAGTGTTTTGAATGGTAAATCATAAAACTGAGCATCTGCGAGTGAACGTGTCAGAGTAATAACATCAGCAAATTATGCACTGCAACGTTGTACACAGTACATATTACTAATGATGAGATGTACCAAAAAAAAAAAAAAAACCCATGGACAGTCATAAGTGTGGTTCATTACAACTTTAATACGTCGTAAATTGGGGACTACCTGTATTTTCAAGTGTACCCACCAAAAAACCCAGTGCCGTCGAGTCGATTCTAACTCATAGCTACCCTATAGGATAGAGTAGAACTGCCCCATAGAGTTTCCAAGGAGTACATGGCACCAAAAACATGTCAATATTATTTGAGAAGAAAACAGATCAAATCTCTCACAAACAGAAACACAAATATTTCAAATAAATGTTGGCAAATTGAATCCAAGAACAAATAATAAGGGTAATATACAATGGCCAAGTAGAGACTGTCTGGAAAGCAAGGTTGGTTCAACACTCAGAAATGAATGTAACATACTCCATTAACAAAATAAAGGAGAAAGACCATATGTTCATATCAATAAATGGTGAAAAATCATTTCACAAAATTTAACACCTACTCATGATAAAACAAACAACAAACAAAGCTCTCAGAAAACTAGGAATAAAAGGACATTTCCTCCACCTGATTAGGGGCACCCATAAGAAGGGTAAGGGAGGGGCATCCTTATGGCTAATGTAATATTTAATAGTGAAGGAGGAAATGATTTCTCCCTAAGGTCAAGAAAAAGCTAAGAGTATCCACTCTTAACATTTCTATTCCATATCATATTGAACATCTTAAACAGTACAAAAATATAAAAAAGGTAGGAAGAAAAAGACAAATATAGATTGGAAAGGAAGAAACAAAACTTTCCCTATTTATAAAAGACAAGATCTTCTACATAGAAATTCCAAAGGAATTTATAAAAAGAAATAAAAAGGTTGCAAAATACAAGTTGCAAAAAACAAATTGCTTTTATATACACCAAACAAAAACAGAAAGTATAGTTTAAAAAATATGACTTACCATAGCATCCAAAAGATAAAACAGTCAGGATTAAATTTAACAAAAAGGGTACGAGACCTCTACACTGAAAACCACAAGATAATGTTAAGAGAATGAAGGAAGACCTTTTAAAAACGAAGAGATACCCCATGTTCATGTCCTGAAAATGTAATATAATTGTAAATTCGTTTATAACTTACCTACAGATGCAAACAAAACCAATTATAACTTCCATCTTTTTTTTTTTAGAAATTGAGAGGCTGAATTTACAACTTACACGGAAGTGTAAAAGACTTATAATTGATTTTTTAAACAACGACAATTTTTATAAAAAACAACCAAGTTGGAAGACTTTTCAAACCCAGTTTCAAACATTCCCACAAAGTCACAGAGCTCTAAGACAGTGTGGTCCTAAAGTAAGGAAAGACAAATAGCTCAACAGAACAGAGTAAAGAACACATTAACATGTACACTCAAATGATTTTCAAGGTAGGCTCAAAGTCAATTCAATGGTGAAATAAAAGTCATGGCAATAACTGGTACACAAATCAATAAACATAAGGAAACAATTGGCCTTAATCCTTTTCTCACATCGCACACAAATATTTACTCATTTCAGCTAAAACCATAAAGGTCCAAGAAGAAATCATTTGAGAATATCTTCACAATTTTGAAAGATTTCTTAATAGACACTCAAAACACTAACCATAAAAAAGATGGTATACTGAGCTTCATGAAAATTTAAAATGTCTACTCATCAAAAGACATCATTATGATAATGGGTAGGCAAGCCACAGGCTGGGGAAAAAATATTCATAGTATGTATGCCTGACAAAAGATGAACTTCCAGAATATACAAAGAATTCTTAAACATCAATATTAAAGAGGCAAACAACTCAATTTAAAAATGGGAAAGATTTCGTCACACACTTCATCAACAAAGAAATACCAATGGCCAATAAGTAAACAGAAATGTGCTCAACATCTTTAACATCAGAGAAATGCAAATGACAAGTTTAATGAGATACAAAAAACTGAAAACACCAACTGTAATTATCAAACATTAAATGCTGGGAATATACAATAATATAACTACTTGGGAAAGCTGTCCAGCCCTTTTTTTTTTTTAATAAAATTAAACATACATCTACTTAGCAACTGCTAGGCATATACCCAACAGAAATGAAAACATATACCCACAAAAAAGACTTGTACAAGAATGCTGACAGTAGCCTTACTCATAATAGCCAAAGGCTAAAAACAAATTGAAGAATGCATTAGAAATCTGTGATTTGTTCAGTGGAACAACTCACGAATAAAAGGGAATACAGTATTGATGCACACAATAGAATGGATGAAAATAAATATGGCCACTGGTGTATCTTTGTGAAGTGTCATCAATTTTTAAATTGGGTTGTCTACCTTTTTAATGTTGATTTTCAGGAGTTGTTTATATGTTTATAAGTCCTTTGTCAGATACATGTACTAAAATACTCATCCATGCTATTGTGTTATCAGTATATTCCTTAAAAACATGTTGAGTAAAAGAATCTCTTCACAAAATAGAATATAGTCCATTTACATGAAGTTCTAGAACAGAAAAACTACGCTAAGCTATGGTAATAGAAATCAGAAAAATGTTTGGGAGTGTCTCACTAGAAAAGGGCAGGAAAGAACTTACCAGGGTGATGGAAATATTCTGTTACCTTCAGTGAGGAGTATACATTTGTCAAAATTCACCAAAACATCGTTCTTTTCAGGTGCAGTCAAGTAGGCTACAACTCATGGTGACTCTATATACAACAGAACAAAACATTGCCCCATCCTATACCATCCCCACAATCGTTGCTATGTTTGAGCCCATTGCTGCAGCCATTGTCAATCCATCTCAATGAGGGTCAAGCTTGATGTCCTTCTACAGGGACTGGGCCCTCCTCATAACATGGTCAAAGTAAGTGAGATGAAGCCTCGCCATCCTCACTTCTAAGAAGCATTCTGGCTGTACTTCTTCCCAGATAGATTTGTTCGTTCTTCTGGCAGTCCATGATATATTCAATATTCTTTGCCAAAACCACAATTCAAATGCTTCATTTCTTCTGTGGTCCCTCCAAAAAAAAAAAAAAAATTTTTTTTTTTTTCTCTGTTACTCATTGTCCAGCTTCCCCAAGCATATGAGGAATTGAAAATAACATGGCTTCATTCAGGCCCACCTCAAAGTGCTTTCCAACACTTTAAAGTGGTTTTTTGCAGCAAATTTGCCCCGTGCAATATGTCCTTTGATTTCCTGACTGCTGCTTCCTTGGCTGTTGATTGTGGATCCAAGTAAAATGAAATCCTTGACAACTTCAAACTTTTCTCTGTTTATCATGATGTCACTTATTGGTACAGTTGTGAGGATTTTCATTTTCTTTATGTTGAGCTGTAACCCATACTGAAGGCTATAGTCTTTGATCTTCACCAGTAAGTGCTTCAAGTTCCCTTCACTTTCAGCAAACAAGGTTGTGTCATCTGCGTATCACAGGTTGTTAATTAAGTCTTCCTTCAATCCTGATGCCACGTTCTTCTTCATATAGTCCAGTTTCTCAGATTATTTGCTCTTCATACAGATTGAATAACTATGGTGAAAAGATACAACCCTGATGCATACCTCTGGTGATTTTAAATCATGCAGTATTCCCTTGTTCTGTTCAAATGACTGCCTCTTGGTCTATGGACAGGTTCTCCATGAGCACAATTAAGTGTTCTGGAATTCCCATTCTTCACAATGCTGTCCATAATTTGTTATGATCCACAAAGTCAAATGCCTTTGCATAATCATTAAAACACAGATAAACATTTTTCTGGTATTCTCTGCTTTCAGCCAAGACCTATCTGACATCAACAGTGATATCCCTTGTTCCACGTTGTCTTAGTCATCTAGTGCTGCTATAACAGAAATACCACAAGCGGATGGCTTTAACAAAGAGAAATTTATTTTCTCACAGTTAGAAGTCCAAATTCAGGGTGTCAGCTCCAGAGGAAGCCTTTCTCTCTCTGTCAGCTCTGGTGAAAGGTCCTTGTCAATGATTTTCCCCTGGACTAGGAGCTTCTCTGCGCAGGAACCCCGGGTCCAAAGGACATTCTCTGCTCCCGGCACTGCTTTCTTGGTGGTATGAGGTCCCCAACTCTCTGCTTGGTTCCCTTTCCTTTTACCTCTTGACAGATAAAAGGTGGTGCAGGCCACACCCCAGGAAAACTCCCTTAACATTGGATCAGGAATGGGACCTGGTTAAGGGTGTTACAATCCCACCCTAATCCTCTTTAACATAAAAATTACAATCACAAAATGGAGGAAAATCACACAATACTGGAAATCATGGCCCAGCCAAATCAATACACACATTTTTGGGGGGGGACATAATTCAATCCATGACACACGTCCTCTTTTGAATCCTGCTTGAATTTCTGGCAGTTCTCCATTGATGCAGTGGTGCAATTGCTTTTGTATTATCTTCAGCAAAATTTTACTTGTGTGTGATATTAATAACATTGTTCAATAATTTCCACATTCTGCTGGATCACCTTTCTTTTGAATGGGCACTTGTATGGATATCTTCCAGTTGGCTGGTCAGGTAGCTGTCTTCCAAATTTCTTGGCATAGACAAGTGAGGACTGCCAGCACTTGTATCCATTTGTTGAAACATCTCAATTGTTATCCCGTCAATTCCTGGACACTTGTTTTTTGCCAGTGCCTTCAGTGCAGCTTGGACTTTTGCCTTCGGTGCCATAGGTTCTTGATCACATGTTACTTCCTGAAATGGCTGAATGTCGATCAATTCTTTTTGGTATATTGACTTTTTGTATTTCAACTATCTTCTTTTGACGTTTCCTGCATTGTTCAATATTTTGTCCAGAGATTTCTTCAATACTGCAACTCGAGGCATGAATGTTTCCTCAGTTCCTTCAGCTTGGGAAATGCCAAGCATGTTCTTCCCTTTTGGTTTTCTAATTCCAGATCTTTGCAGATTTCATTATAATACTTTATCTTCTCAAACCACCCTTTGAAATCTTCTGCTCAGCTCTTTTACTTCATCATTTCTTCAATTCACTTTAGCTACTCCACACTCAAAGGCAAGTTACAGACTGTCTTCTGACATCCATTTTGGTCTTTCCTTTCTTTCCTGTCTTTTTAATGACCTTTTGCTTTCTTCATGTATGATGTCATTGAGGTCATTCCACAACTCATCTGGTCTTGGGTCAGTGTGTTCAATGTGTCAAATCTATTCTTGAGATGATCTCTAAAGTCAGGTGGGATATACTCAAGGTCATATTTTGACTCTTGTGAAGTTATTTCTTCAGCTTCAACTTGAACTTGCATATGAGCAACTGATGGTCTGTTCTGCAGTCAGCCCCTGGCCTTGTTCTGACTGGTAACATTGAGCTTCTCCACTGTCTCTTTCCACAGATGGAGTCGATTTAATTCCCGCATAGTCCATCTGGAAAGGTCCATGTGTATAACTGTTCTTCATGTTGTTGAAAAAAAGGTATTTGCAATGAATAAGTCATTGGTCTTGCAAAATTCTATCATGCAATCTCTGGCATCATTTCTTTCATCAAGCCCACATCTTCTAACTATTGATCCTTCTTCTTTGTTTCCAACATTTACATTCCAATCACTGGTATTTATCAATGCATCTTGATTGCATGTTTGATCAATTTCAGACTATAGAAGTTGGTAAAAATCCTCAACCTCTTTATCTTTGGCATTGGTTCTTTATCTTTGGCATTGGTGGTTGGTGCGTAAATTTGAATAACAGTCATATTAACTGATCTTTCTTGTAGGCATATGGATATTATCCTATCACTGGCAGCGTTGTACTTCATGACAGATCTGGAAATGCTGTTTCTGACAATGAATGTGACGGTGTTCCTCTTCAATCTGTCATTCCCGGCACAGACTGCTGATTCAAAATGGCCAACACCAGTCCATTTCAGCTCATTAATGCCTAGAATATTGATCTTCAAGCGTTCTATTTCATTGTTGACAACCTCTAATTTCCCTAGATTCATACTTTTTACATTCCACATTCTGATCACTAATGAATGTCTGCAGCTGTTTCTTGTCATTTTGAGTCACGCCACATCAGCAAATAAAGGCCAAAAGCTTTATTCCAAACACGTCATTAAGGTGGACTCTACCTTGTTGGGGAGGTAGCACTTCACCAGTCGTATTTTGATGCCTTCCAACCTGAGAGGCTCATCTTCTGGCACTATATCAGACAATGTTCCACTGCTATCCATAAGGTTTTCACTAGCTATTCTTCCTTGGGAGATCACCAGGTCCTTCTTCCTAATCTGTCTAAGTGTGACAGCTCCACTGAACCCTGTCCACCATGGGTGATCCTGCCGGTATACGAGATACCAGTGGCATAGCTTCAAGCATCACAGCAACACATAAGCCACCACAGTACGACAAACAGACAGACATCCCCAGTGACAGACAACTGACAAAAATATTCTGTTACCTTGAGTGAGGAGTATACATACGTCAAAATTCACCAAAAAAATAGACACTTAAAGCCTGTGTATTTTCTTTTATGTAAATGACACCTCGATTATTAAAAGAGAGAAAAAAACTAAGGTGCAACTCTGATTCTACTAATGTGATTCACTTCTGGTTGTAGTGATATCAAAACTTTATAAACAGTGCCTCGCGTGTAACAAACTTGCCCCACCAATATCTAGATCCCCACTCCACACACCCACTAAAATGTTAATTCTACCACAGAACTCTTAAGGCTTAACCTAACTATCATTCTCAAGGTCAAACCTTTTACTTAAAAATATTTGACAGTGTTAGGCAGAAATAGTTTCAACCAACCAAACACTCTTTATTTCATTTTTTATTAAAATAAAGAGAAAATAATGCTGAAACTATACAGTGTGAAGACACAACACATGTGTGGGCCAGCTGTTATAAGAACATAACAACATTTGCTCCCTAGACTGCTTCACAGGAGTGTCTAGAAGATTAATGAGATAACGAAGCACATCCTTTTAAGTGGGTAAACTACCTTGCAGTGGGTAATTTGGGCACTTTAGGGCACATTAAATCCACTAGGCTGTTAGGATACCGTTACTGCACTAAAGCTAAATGGTAGATTTAACGATTTATATTCTGAAAATCAGGTTTTTAAATAATCTGAAGCATAGTTTAAACTTGAAATGTACTTTAATTCCTTCAAAAGCAAACAAAGCTTTTAATCTGTGAGTTAAACAATGAAGTTCTTCCTTCTAACATTTAAGAGTATACAATTATCCTAGGCACCAGAGATAAGGAAATCAAAGATACAGTTACCACCCTCAAGAAGCTCATAATTCAGTGAGGTAAACATACAAATAAGTAATTAAAATGCAATATAACAAGTGCTTTAAAAAAAAAAATCCGTTAAGTATTGGCACTGTAGAAATACATGCACTGGGCATCTAATCCACAATGGGGGTGGGTCCTCGAGGTGGAAAAGTGAGTGTCAAAGAAGGTCCTTGAGAACTAGTGACCCCTGAGCAGAGGGACCCAAGGTGGATGGGGGCTGGGCAGAAAGTGCTTCAGGCTAGAATTAACAAATGCAAAGAAATACACAAAAAGCAAAGGAGCACAGGGCACCAGTGGACATGTAGAGTGTCCTCCAGAGCAAGAGTGGGGCAGACAGTGAAGATGGAGAGGCCATCTGGGAGCAGACTGGGAACAGCCTTATGACAAGGAATTATCAACTCTTGAAAAGACTTAAGAGACAAATTTGGCAGTCATCAACCTGAACACAGTAACTGAAGCTATTCACACAAGGAGACCTGCAAGGTGCATACAGCAGATGACTATTAGAGAAATCTGGATACTAGGTACTGGCAAAAGAAAACTGGGCAGGAGCAGTCAGGTATGGGGGAGGGGCTAAAATAGATAATGTCATGAAATCCAAAGGAATAAAGAGCACAGAGGAGTAATTCACAGCGACAAGTGACTCGGTCAGATCAAGGAGGCAACGCTGCAAGGAGTCCTGTGGACTCATCATGTGGGAGGACACAGTACGTCTCGGCAGGAGCAGCGGCACAGTGTCAGTGCAATGGTGGGAAACAACGGGGAAACTGAGGTTTGTGCAGACTAGGACTTTCAGTAAGGTGCCCTGTGGTACAGTGGTTAGATGCTGGGCTGCTAACTGAAAGGTCTGCAGTTCAAACCCACCTGGTAATCTACTCTGGAAAAGTTTATAGCCCAGGAAACGGGGCAGTTCTACTCTGCCATATAGGATCACTATGAGTCAGAATCGACTCAACAGCAAACAACCTAGCTTTCAGTAAATCTGGCTGCGAAGGGAAAAGAAAAGAGGATCATGGCTGCAGGATGGGGGGTGTGTGTGTGTGTGTGTGTGTGTGTGTGTGTGTGTGTGTGTGTGCGCTTGCTGTTATTTGTCTATTTGATTCTCTAGTTTTGATTTGGTTTCATTTTGAGAGTTACAATATTTACATACTAAGACAAAAGAACTACTAAAAATGGTGGAAGAAATTTTAAAACCATAAATAATAAAGATATCAAATGGGAGAAGAAAAGGATATACAACTTATAAAGAGGGAATCTGTGTGTGGGAGGGGAGGGGGGAATCCAGAAGAATACCTCTTCCTCTGAGAAAGAAGGTGGGTGCAGAAGAGTTTGTGGATGGTGGGAGGGAAGTTGAGAAATTTCATTTTCTCATCTTGGTACCATAAGAGTTTATTTCTGTTGAACCAGGACACCTAGGCTGCTTTCTGGTTTCCAAAATACTAAATTAAGGAAATAAAGCTGAACTTTTGTCCATGTAAAATAAGTGTAAAAGTAAGAGTTAATTTATTATACAGTTCAGATATTCCACTGAATTATTTATTGGCAATAACTTATTGTTTAAAATGAACTTAATTTTACCAAAATTAATTTCTTCTTCCTTAACACGTTAAGGAGCCCCGATGGCGCAGTGGTTAATTAAAATGTTTGGTTGCCAATAAGTAATAAGAAACAAAACCTAGCATGTTAACACAGGATCAAGAGAGGTTTATTAGAAATACAAAATTAAAATCTAATTAAGAAAAACATTAAATTTGTAGAAGACAGTATCTCTACCAAAAAAAGAAAAAGCTACACTGCTACTAATCAGATAAAAAAAGTGACAGGGGCAACACCTTACAGAGCTGTTATTTGTACTTACATTTAAGCAACATGAGCATAAAAGCTGGATCTCCAAACAGCACCTACATCTACACCAGATGCTCTCCTGTAACAGGTGACTGTGCGAGCTCATTGGAAAAACTGGCCTCATCCTTCAAAGTCCGTGCGTGCTCCTTCCAACCTCTCTGCCTCTGAGAACTAGACCACTTTACAGCCCTCAAACGGATTCCGCTGTAATTCTTAGTGACTCACAAGCCTACTGACATACAAAGAACATTCACCATGCCAGGCTTCTTCCTAGTCAGCTTACTGGTTCCCTGCCTGCCACTGAGTTGGGGGTGAATGTCTTATAATCTGTGGTTGGTTGTCTCCTAGGCTGAACACTTCCTTTTAAAAGTGTCAATACTGGAAGCGAGTTCTTCACCCCGACCTCATATTTACTGGAGCCTCATACCAGATCACTTGGAGGCACGAAGCCTTTCAGTCAAGCTCAGGTCTCACCCACCTTCACCCTTCGGCCTCTGCAGATTTCAGGCATGGGGAGTGCAGTCCCGTCAGTTCCTGCACCTTTCCCAATCATCCTGGGAAGTGAATATTTGCACAGATAAAGAAAGACCTTAACAGGGATCTGTGCAATGATATTTTCAGAAACTAAGGTGATGTGAATATATTTTACATATTCATTTTCTTCGTTTTCCTAAGAAATCCTTCTATTAATCTAGGGGTTTTTTTGGCCTTCTAAAAAATTTATCATATAAAAATTTCTTAATAAAAATCAAAAAATTTCCAAAGCTATAACAAATAAACAAGTATCAAATAAAATACTTTTCTATAATGGTTTTATTCTTAGATAATAAAGAAGACTGTGTTATATAGAAATTTTGAATATAAAAACAGACTTAAGAAAAATAAGAGGGAATAAATCCAGAATGTATTCCTTAAAACCTAAGTATTTTTAAGTGAAATGAGCAAAACTACAACAGTGAGTATGCTGGCCACTGTAATCCTATGTGCTAGCCTTACCATGCAAGTGATGTGATAGATTTAAGCTATTATAGGAGGTTTTACTCTTCCAACGACAAAGAAATCAGGAAACAAGAAAAGGGTTTAGGTCTTTTCCACAGCTACAGCTCTGTCTTCCAGAACTGCTGATGTGTGCCAACCCCACCCAACATCCCCATGCCAACAAACACAGCTGTGCATTGTCTTTGGACCATGCTGAAGCAAAGACCAATTTTTTCTGTGGCAAGAATACGAAAAAGAGGAATCCCAATCTGAAAGTGCAGTGTCATGGACAAGAGGAGCCAGAATGGCTCACGGCCGCCACAGGCCAGTAAGTGGCTTCCACAAGGCCTCGAAGCCTGCTCTGGGCCGGGCTGAAGAAGAAGATTGCTCCCTTACCGGCAAACAGGCAGACAGGCAAACCAGACGCCCTTTCTCTCCCTCCCTCTCTGCCACCTAAGCCCAACTCTACACAGATGCCCCAACTTCCAAAATGTGAATTTCAGTTAAATATTAGTCACTGAAAAAGTTGTCCTAAAATAAGAACACTCACTTTGTAAAATGTTTATCCTTTTGTATGACAAGGTAGAGTTTTTTGGAATTACTTTTCTGATGTGTTTTCTTTCACCAAAAAGCAAACTTACTGTTGACGTGATCGATGTAGTAGACACCAATCTGAGGGTCAAACCCTGCTTCCCATCCCCATGGCAGCTCATCCCCAACACAATCAGCAAACGACAAGGGCTTCGTTAACCTATAACAAACCAGAATAAATACATTGGTGATTCTTTCCACCAAACCACATAAGTTAAAATTCAACACCCTAACGAAAAGTCAAGCATTGCATTTCTTTTTTGTTCTTGATTGTTTCTAGAATTTGCTTTACTGTGTTTGAAATCTTTAAAAAAAAAAAAAACACACATAAGTGGATCTCCAAAAAAGTAGAAAAGAGTCATAATACCCTTTTTGAAAGTTCCAAGTTTAAGACTGGGGCACAGATATAAACAATAAATGAAGCCATTCTAAACCCAGGAGGACTCCAAGTTGAGAGTGTAGAGGCCCAGCATACAGCTCTGTATTGCTAAATAGCTACAACATTAAAAAATCTATATTATCTTTTGTCCCAGGATTCAAATACCAGCATTATTGAAATCAGCATATCAACAGCTCCAAGACCAGATTAACATCACACTGCACTAATTTCAGATTTGGATGCTTTTACATAAATAATTAACACTCAATTGTGAGGCCCACTTTTAAATTCTTTTTCAGAGGAGAGTCAAACTTTTCTTACATGTGTATCTTGCTCATAATGGGCACTCAGCAAAATTTTTAACAGAACCCAACACAAACTATTCATGTATCAAAATGTGATCTCACCTTTTGAAATTGCCTTAAATGTTCTTTTTAAGCTTTAAAACTAACAGAGAACCTATACAGATTCCAAAGCAGAGCACACATTCAGACTCGATTATCCTCTCCACCTCTGCTATTGAGAACCCCATGCTGGGAGAGAAGCACAGGGAGGCGGACACTACAGATGAGTGATCATGTTGTTGTGGGCTCGCCACCACCAGCCAACATCTTCTTCTCATTTAATGCACTGGTATTAGCAGGACAATCCTTACATACGAAATCTCCTGGAATCTTCTTTATCCATGTTAATGACTATCAAAGATCTCACAGTTCAAATGAAATATGGGTCATTTCCAGAACCACATCACAATCAGAACAACCAGCTGCATCATCTAACCTTCAGAATTCTGGAAGAATGGTAAGAAAAGGAAATCCTTTCCTCCCTGGACTACCCTGCAATAGTTTTCCAAGGGTGCAAGGCACCAAGAGAAGAAAGGAAAACAGCATCTCCTTTTCCCTCACCCTTCCTATAATGTAAAATCTGCTGCGGGGAATGACTCCAGGGATACTGGTCCACAACACCAGCTCAGCTGACAGACGTATTAATGAGAACACCATGCAGTTCTGCCACAGACCCACTGTCAGACTACCTTAGTGGGCCTCTATCTCTACCTCGGTTTCCTTCTCTTTTAAGCGGCCATCGCGGCCCCCATTCTCTCTCTGAATTACAATAATATAACTAAGATTAATATGAGGATGAAAAAGAATTAACTTAAAACAGTGTCTAGGATAAGGTTTTTTTTAAAAAAAAAAAACAGTAGCCATCAAGACAATTCTGACTCATGGCAATCCCAGGTGCCTCAGAATACAATTGCATTCCATGAGGTTTTCATGGCTGTGACCTTTCAGAAGATCACCAAACCCTTCTTGCGAGGCACCTCTGCATGAATTTGAACCATCACCCTTTCAGTTAGTAGCTGAGCGCTTACCATTTCTGCCACCCAGGAACTGGGAAGTAGTCAAGAAATGTTAGCTGTCATTAACACAACCATAGTAAACGAATGCCCTTACTTACTCCTCGAAGGAGCCAAGTCAGGCAGCACAGTATTGAAGGGGGGTTCTCAATGTGTAGTAGCCATGACCATCAAGTTCAGCATCACTTGGAAACTAGCATGCATATGAAGTGACTGAAAATATCATGGCTTGGGTCAACAAATTTGCCCAGTGCAATACCTCATTTGATTTCTTGACTGCTGTGCCCTTGAGTGTTGATTGTGGATCCAAGTAAAATGAAATCCTTGACAACTTGAATCTTTTCTACATTTATCATGATGTTGCTTATTGGCTCAGTTGTGAGGATTTTTGTTTTATGTTGAGGTGTAACCCACACTGAAGGATGCAGTCTTTGATCTTCATCAGTAAGTGCTTCAAGTCCTCATTTTCAGCAAGCAAGGTTATGTCATCTGCATATCACAGGTTGTTGATGAGTCTTCATCCAATCCGATGCCATGTTCTTCTTCATACAGCCCAGTTTCTCAGATTATTTGCTCGGCATACAGACTGAATAAGTATCATGAAAGAATACAACCCTGATGCACACCTTTCCTGATTTTAAACCAGAAGTATCCCCCTGTTCTGTTCAAATGCCTCACTTAGTCTACATACAAGTTCCGCATGAGCACAATTAAGTGTTCCGGAATTCCCATTTTCGCGATGTTATCCATAATTTCTTAAGATCCACATAGTCAAATGCCTTTGCATAGTCAATAAAACACAGTAAACATCTTTCTGGTACTCTCTGCTTTCAGCCAAAGTCCATCTGACATCAACAGTGATATCCCTAGTTCCATGTCCTCTTCTGAATCCTGCTTGGAATTCTGGGAGTTCCCTGTTGATACAGTGCTGTTAACTGCTTTTGAATGATCTTCACCAAAATTTCACTTGGCTGTGATGTCAATGATATTGTTTGATAATTTCCTCACTCTGTTGCATCACCTTTCTTTGGAATGGGGATAAATACGGGTCTCTTCCAGCTGGACGGCCTGGTAGCTGTCTTCCCAATTTCTTGGTATAGATGAATAAGCACCTCCAATACTCTCTCTGTTGAAACATCTCAGCAGTTGGTATTTCGTCAATTCCCGAGCCTTGTTTTTCCCCAGTGCCTTCAATGCAGCAGCTTGGACTTCTTTAACACCATCAGTTCTTGATCATATGCTACCTCTAAAAATGGCTGAATGCTGACCAATAATTTCTGGTACACTGACTCTGTGTATTCCTTCCATCTTCTTTTGATGCTTCTTGTGTCAATCAGTATTTTTTTTTTTTAATTTTTATTGTGCTTTAAGTGAAAGTTTACAAATCAAGTCAGTCTCTCTTCAAAAATCTATATACACCCTGCTATACACTCCCAGTCACTGTCCCCCTAATGAGACAGCAGACTCCCTTCCCTCCACTCTCTCCTCTCCTGTCCATTTGGCCACCCTCTGACCCCCTACGCCCTCCCATCTCCCCTCCAGATAGAAGATGCCCATATAGTCTCATATGTCAACTTGATCCAAGTAGCTCACTCTTCACCAGTATCATTTTCTATCCCATAGTCCAGTACAATCCCTGTTTGAAGAGTTGGCTTTGGGAATGGTTCTTGTCTCAGGCTAACGGAAGGTTTGGGGACCACGACCTCTGGGGTCCCCCTAGTCTCAGTCAGACCATAAAGTATGGACTTTCCACAAGAAATTAGGGTTTGCATCCCACTGCTCTCCTGCTCCCTCACGGGTTCTCTGCTGTGTTCCCTGTCAGGGCAGTCATAGGTTGTAGCTGGGCACCATCTAGTTCTTCTGGTCTCAGGTTAATGTAGTTTCTGGTTTATGTGGCCCATTCTGTTCCTTGGGCTCATAATTCCCTTGTGTCTTTGGTGTTCTTCACTCTCCTTTGCTCCAGGTAGGTTGAGACCAATTGATGCATCTTACATGGTTGCTTGCTAGTGTTTAAGACCCCAGACGCTGCTCTCCAAGGTGGGACGCAGAATATTTTCTTAATAGATTTCATTATGCCAATTGACTTAGATGTCCCCTGAAAACATGGACCCCAAACCCCCGCCCCTGCTACGCTGGCCTCGAAACATTCAGTTTATTCAGGAAACTGCTTTGCTTTTCATTTAGTCCAGTTGTGCTGGCCTCTCCTGTACTGTGTGTTGTCTTCCGATTCACCTAAAATAGTTCTTATCTGCTATCTAATTAGTGAACACCCCTTGCCCTTCCTCCCTCCCTCCCTCCTCCTCCTGTAAACATCAAAAAATATTTTCTTCTCTGTTTAAACTACTTCTCCAGTTATTATAATGGTGGTCTCATACAATATTTGTCCTTTGCAACTGACTGATTTCACTCAGCATAATACCTTCCAGAGTCCTCCATGTTATGAAATGTTTCAGAGATTCATCACTATTCTTTATCGATGCGTAGTATTCTGTTGTGTAAATATCCCATAATTTATTTATCCATTCATCCATTGATGGGCATCTTGGTTGCTTCCATCCTTTCACTATTGTAAACAATGTTCCAATGAACATGGGTGTGAATATATCTGTTCACGTAAAGGCTCTTATCTCTCTAGGATATAGTCCAAGAAGTGGGATTGCTAGATCGTAAGGTAGCTCTATTTCTAGTTTTTTAAGGAAGCACCAAATGGATTTCCAAACTGGTTATACCATTTTACATTCCCATTAGCAGTGTATAAGTGTTCCAGTCTCTCCACAACCTCTCCAACATTTATTACTTTGTGTTTTTTGGATTAATGCCAGCCTTGCTGGAGTAAGATGGAATCTTATTGTAGTTTTGATTTGCATTTCTCTAATGGCTAATGATCGTGAGCATTTCCTCATGTATCTGTTAGCTACCTGAATGTCTTCTTTGGTGAAGTGTCTGCTCATATCCTTTGCCCATTTTTTAATTGGGTTATTTGTCTTTTGTAGTTGAGTATTTGCAGTATCATGTAGATTTTAGAGATCAGATACGGATCAGAAATGTCATAGCTAAAAATTTTTCCCAGTCTATAGGTAATCTTCTTCTTCTTTTGGTGAAGTCTTTGGATGAGCATAGGTGTTTGATTTTTAGGAGCTCCCAGTTATCTAGTTTCTCTTCTGCATTGTTAATAATGTTTTGAATACTGTTTATGCCATGCATTAGGGCTTCTAGTGTTTTCCCTATTTTTTTTTTCCATGATCTTTATCGTTTTAAGTCTTTCTATATTTAGGTCTTTGATCAATTTTGAGTTAGTTTTTGTGCATGGTGTGAGGTATGGGTCTTGCTTCATTTTTTTGCAGATGGGTATCCAGTTATGCCGGCACCATTTGTTAAACAGACTATGTTTTAAGCATTTAACTGACTTTAGGCCTTTGTCAAATATCAGTTGCTCATATGTGGATGGATTTATGGCTGGATTCTCGATTCTGTTCCATTGGTCCATATATCTGTTGTTGTACCAGTACCGGGCTGTTTTGACTGCTGTGGTGGTATAATAGGTTCTAAAATCAGGTAGAGTAGGCGTCTCACTTTGTTCTTCTTTTTCAGTAATGCTTTACTTATCTGCAGCCTCATTCCCTTGCATATGAAGTTGGTGATTTGTTTCTCCATCTCATTAAAAAATGTCATTGGAATTTGGATCAGAATTGCATTGTATCTATAGATCGCTTTCGGTAGAACAGATATTTTTACAATGCTAAGTCTTCCTATCCATGAGCAAGGTGTGTTTTTCCACTTATGTAGATCTCTTTTAGTTTCTTCCAGTACTGTCTTGTAGTTTTCTTTGTATAGATCTTTTACATCTCTGGTAAGATTTATTTCTAAGTATTTTATCTTCTTGGGGGCTACTGTAAACAGTATTGATTTGGTGATTTTCTTTTTGATGTTCTTTTTGTCAGTGTAGAGGAATCCAACTGATTTTTGTATGTTTACCTTGTATCCTGACGCTCTGCTTAACTATTAGTTTCAGCAGTTTTCTTGAGGATTCTTTAGGGGTTTCTGTGTATAAGATCATGTCATCTGCAAATGGAGATACTTTTACTTCTTCCTTACCAATCTGGATGCCCTTTATTTCTTTATCTAGCCTAATTGCTCTGGCTAGGACCTCCAGCACAATGTTGAATAAGAGTGGTGATAAAGGGTATCCTTGTCTGGTTCTTGATCTCAAGGGGAATGCTTTCAGACTCTCTCCATTTAGGATGATGTTGGTATTGGCTTTGCATAAATGCCCTTTATTATGGTGAGGAATTTTCCCTCCACTCCTATTTTGCTGGGAGTTTTTATCTTGAATGGGTGTTGGACTTTGTCAAATGCCTTTTCTGCATCAATTCATAAGATCATGTGGTTCTTGTCTTTTATTTATATGATAAAAAAAATTTATTATATGATAGATTACATAATTGTTTTTCTAATGTTGAACCATCCCTGCATACCTGGTATGAATCCCACTTGGTCATCTTTAATTATTTTTTTGATATGTTGTTGAATTCTATTGGCTAGAATTTTGTTGAGAATCTTTGCATCTAAGTTCATGAGGAATATAGGTCCGTAATTTTCTTTTTTTGTGGTGTCTTTACCTGGTTTTGGTACCAGGGTTATGCTGGCTTCATAGAATGAGTTTGGGAGTATTCCATCCTTTTCTATGCTCTGAAGTACCTTTCGTAGTAGTGGTGTTATATCTTCTCTGAAAGTTTGGTAGAACTCTGTAGTGAAACCATCCAGGCCAGGGCTTTTTTTTGTTTTTGTTGGGAGTATTTTGATTACCTTTTCAATCTTTTCTTTTGTTATGCGTCTATTTAGTTGTCCTACCTCTGATTGTGTTAGTTTAGGTAGGTAGTGTGTTTCTAAGAATTCATCCATCTCGTCTAGGTTTTCAAATTTGTTCGAGTGCAATTTTTCGTTGTAATTGATATGATTCTTTTAATTTCAGTTCTGTCTGTTGTAATATTGCCCATCTCATTTCTTATTTGGGTTATTTACTTCCTCTCCTGTTTTTCTTTTGTCAGTTTGGCTAAGGGTTTATCAATTTTGTTAATTTTTTCAAAGAAGCAGCTTTTGGTCTTGTTAACTCTTTCAATTTTTTTCTGTCATTCAGTATTTTGCCCATAGAATCCTTCAACATGGCAACTGAAGGCTTGAATTTTTTCTTCAGTTCTTTCAGCTTAAGCATATTGTTCCATTTTGGTTTTCTAACTCGAGGTCTTTGCACTTTTCATTACAATATACTCTGTCTTTTCGAGTCTCCCTTTGAAATCTTCTGTTTATCTCTTTTACTTCATCATTTCTTCCACTCGCTTTAGCTATTCTGTTATTAGCAAGTTTAAGAGTGTCTTCTGACATTATTTTAGTCTTTCTTTCTTCTCTTTTTAGTGGCTTTTTGCTTTGTTCATGTATGATATGATGTCCCCAGGGTCATTCCACAACTCATCTGGTATTTGGTCATTAGTGTTCAATGCATCAAATCTATTCTTCAGATGGTCTCCGAATTTAGGTGGGATATAGTCAGGGTCTTACTTTGGTTCTTGTGGACTTGTTTTAATTTTCTTCAGCTTCAACTTGAACTTGCATATGAGCAATTAAGGATCTGTTCCACAGTTGGCCCCAGGCCTTGTTTTAACTGATATTGACCTTCTCCATCATCTCTTTCCATAGATGTAGTCCTTTTGATTCCTGGGTATTCCATCAAGTGAGGTCCACGTGTATAGTCACCATTTATGCTATTGAAAAAAGGTAGTTGCAATGAGTAAGTCTTTAATATTACAAAATTGTATCATGAGATCTCTGACATCGTTTCTCTCACCAAAACCGTATTTTCCAACTAATGATCCTTCGTTTCCAGCGTTTACATTCTGATCACCAGTAATTATCAATGCATACTGATTGCATGTTTGATCAATTTCAGACTGCAGAATTTGGTAGAAATCTTCAGTTTCTTCATCTTTGGCATTAGTGGTTGGTGTGTAAACTTGAATAATAGTCATATTAGCTGGTCTTCCTATAGGTATATAGGCATTATCCTATCGCTGACAGCACTGTACTTCAGGATAGATCTTGAAATGTTCTTTTTGACAATGAATGTGACACCGTTCCTCTTCAATTTTTCATTGCCAGTGTAGTATACCATATGACTGTCTGGTTTGTAATGGCCAACACCAGTTCATTTTAGCTCACTAGTATCTATGATACCCATCTTTATGTACGCCATCTCATTTTTGATGACTTCCAATTTTCCTACATTTATGTTTTGTACGTTGCATGTTCCTATCGTTAATGGATGTCTGCAGGTGTTTCTTCTCATTTTTAGTTGTGCCACATCAGCAAATGAAGGTCCTGAAAACTTGACTCCATCCACGTCATTAAGGTCGACTCTACTTTGAGGAGGCAGCACTTCCCGAGTCATATCTTGAGTACCTTCCAACCTGAGGGGCTCACCTTCTGGCAACATATCAGACAACATTGTGTTGCTGTTCATAAGGTTTTCACTGGCTGTTTTATTCAGAAGTAGACTGCTAGGTCCTTCGTCCTAGTCTGCCATAGTCTGGAAGCTCAGCTAAAACCTGTCCACCATGGGTGACCCTGCTGGTATTTGAAACACTGGTAGCATAGCTTCCAGCATCACAGCGACACATAAGCCACCAATGTACGACCAACTGAAGATACATGGGATGACAAATGGTAATATATGCCAGTTAGATGAGTAAAATGAATCTCTTGCATGCTAAGCAACTTGCTCAAATAGGACTCAAAAATGTATCCACTTAAGGCGAATGAAGAACACTAAGGACACAAGGTAATTATGAGCCCATGAGAGAAAGGGCCACCTAAATCAGAGACTACATCAGCCTGAAACCAGAAGAACTAGATGGTGCCCAGCTACAACCAATGACTGCCCTGGCAAGGAACACAACAAAGAATCTTTCAGGGAGCAGGAGAGCCGTGGGATGCAGACCTCAAATTCTCATAAAAAGACCAGACTTAATGGTCTGACTGAGACTAGAAGGACGCCAGAGGTCATGGTCCCCAGACCTTCTACTAACCCAAGACAGGAACCATTCCCAAAGCCACTCTTCGGACAGGGATTGTACTGGACTATGGGATAGAAAATGATACTGGTGAGCAATGAGCTTCTTGGTTCAAGTAGACACATGAGACTATGTGGGCAACTCCTGTCTGGATGGGAGATGAGAGGGCAGAGGGGGTCAGAAGCTGGCCGAATGGACACAAAAAAAGAGTGGAAAGAAGGAGTGTGCTGTCTCAGTAGAGGCAAAGCAACTAGCAGTATATAGCAAGGTGTATATAAATTTTTATATGAGAGACTGACTTGATTTGTCAACTTTCACTTAAAGCACATAAAGATTAAAAAAAAAGGATGACCAGCACACAAAAAAGTACACTCTTAGAATTGTGTTCAAATTTCATCTTATATCACAAACTGCCTAGGAAAAATAGTTTTCCTTTTAAAAAGAAATTATATGCCATATCAAAAATGCCCATGCCATATAAGTGGCCTTGTCTACGCATACAAAAATACAGTCTATAAAAATAATCTAACTGCCTCGATAAAGGCTGACTAGACAAGGCCCCTGTGCTGCACACACTGCATATTATTCTGTTTGAGGACTCTATTTCCCTATCCCTTTAACGGTGTGGTATAAACGGTATGTGCATCCTTTAAAAAAGTCGAGAACAAGAAGACATGGGGAAGGTTGAGCTTAAATAAAAGAGAGATACTGAACAATTTTCACCCTGGCACCCAATCACCCTGATTAAGCAGGAACACAATATCAGTATATCTATTCCTCTTAGAATCAGGAGAAGTTACAAAAGCTTCAGAACATGTGCTATGATTACAAGTTATGGTGATGTGAGTACATCTGGAAATAAGCCAGTTTTTCCTGTTAATTGTTCAACAGAGAATTAGCATTTTATTACCTGTCATTGTTTTAAGACGAGAAGTACATCTGTAAATATACATTCAACCTTGAACTCAGTTCAAAATTCCAAAGTTTCTATTCCTAAAAATTTCAATTGAAAAATTTCCTTGCAGTGTTATTTCAAAAATCAATTGAGTAGATTCTTTTCTGTATCAGATAAACATATCTTTTCTCTACACGCTATCATTAAGGAAAGCCATTGAAAATACATTCATAAATTTCAAAATTTTAAGATTTATTTCTTACCCAGATTACAAAATATAAATACAGTAACATTCTCAGTTACCACACAAACAAAACTAAGCACCCACTTAATGCTGTTATCCTGTCCTAGTTACCTAGTGCTGCTATAACTGAAATACCACAAGTGGATGGCTTTAACAAACAGAAGTTTACTCTCTCATAGTCTAAAAGGCTAGAAATCTGAATTCAGGGTATCAGCTCCAGAGGAAGACCTTCTCTCTGTGTTGGCTCTAGAGGAAGGTCCTTGTCATCAATCTTTCCCCGGTCTAGGAGCTTCTTAATGTAGGGTCCCTAGGTCGAAAGGACACGTTTTGCTCCTGGCACCACTTTCTTGGTGATATGAGGTCTCCCCATCTCTCTGCTTGCTTCCCTCTTTTATATCTCAAAAGAGATTAACTCAAGATACAATTTTATCTTGTAGAAGAGTCCTGCCTCATTAACATAACAGCCTCTAATCCAGCCTCAATAACATCATAGAGGTAGGATTTTATAACACATAAGAAAATCACATTAGATGACAATATGGTAGACAATCACACGGTACTGGGAATCATAGCCTAACCAAGCTGACAAACATTTTTGGGGGGACATAGTTCAATCCATAATATCCTGAAAAAGGGAAAATATTTCTATTGTACACCAAGAAATAATATAAAACAAAAAAAAAAACAGCTGTATCTTAAACTAGAAACAAATACAGTAAATGGACATGTTGATTAGCTTCTAAGGTTTCTTCCTCTTATTCTGTATGAGGAATACCTGAAATGTCCACTCTTTATTTAGATTTAAAGAGGTAAAAATGGGAGGCGGGGCCAAGATGGTGAACTAGCCAGTAGCTTCCACTGATCCCTCTTACAAGAAAGACCTGAAAAACCAAGTGAAGTGATTATATATATGACAAGCTATAAACCCTGAGCATCAAAGGCAAAGCTAAGGAATCGGTCTGAGCAATCAGGGAGGGAGAAATGGAGCAGAAGCAGTGATGAGTTGCCAATCCCGCGCAGTGCCTCAGCTCTGATTCCTTGGTACTGTTCTTTGGCACTACTGCAGCAGGGCTGATGGTAGTTCCCTGAGACACGGCAGCTTCAGCGAAAGAAGGCAAGCAGAGTGGCACACCCCTGACCCTGTGGCGTGTCTACAACAAGGCTGGCTGTGGCGTTTAGGAAGAGGCTGCTTCAGTGAAAGAAGGAAACCAAAGTGCTGGCACCCCGACCCCCTGTTGTGAGGGTTGAGGGACTGGCTGTGGAGTTTAGGACACAGCTACTTCAGCGAAATAAGGCAAGCATGGAATGCAGCACTAACCCCATGGGGCAATATTGGCAGGGACCCAGCCAGTGCACATAGGCTACACAGGCCTCTGGAATCTGAGATAAAACAGCATTTTCAACACAAGATAAGTGATTTTGTCTAATTTACCGCATGTGGATCTAACAGCGGAAACCCTGGTAGTGTAGTGGTTAAGTGCTACGGCTGCTATAGGGCTGGATGGGATCTAAAAGCTACTTCTTTTGAAAGAACTCTGTCCTATTTGATCCCTCCCCCATCTGCCCCAGCCGGCTTCATTAACAATTGATTTCCCTGGGCCTTAGAGAGAATCTGCTGTGCTCTCTGAGCCATTCTCCTGATCTGGAAGAAGGAACAAATTAATAAACAGGGGAAAACTACTCTGCAGGCTCCCCTAATCTGGAAGCTCAGAGCAGAAGCTGTTCCAGTCCGGGCATAAGCAATCCACAGACTTTGTCTCTCACCCTACATGGATCTACATGACTATTACATTGCAAGGGCAAATCCGTTTGAAATCTGACTGTAACTGTTTCAGCTGTGCTGTGGAGAGGCAGGTTTTGGAGATTTAATACTGCTCTGCCTAGTAAACAGGGCCTTCACCTACCCGCAGCAGGGTACTGAGGACTGGAGGCTCCATCCATGTCACCCAGCCACCTGTGAAAGGACAGCGGTGCCTACCAGTCCTCACAGGTATAAGCACTGGGTGCCCAAGGCACCGCTGCAGAGCCTATCCACCAGAGTGCCCTAAAGAACAGAGAAGCTCCTTCCTCACTGACACTTGGGGGAAGGCTGTCAGCCCCCTGCCTTCCTCAGCATTTGACCCCCTGCCACTACAGGGAACCAGTGCATACACCCATCACCACCAGTCCTCTAAGATAGTAGGTGGGGGCCTAGACTACACACTAGGTGACCGACTATCAGGACACCTGAGCTGAATCTATACAAGAATGCTGAATACACTCCTAGGCTCATATACCTGCTAACAGCTCTAACCAACTGGTAACAGGACATCAGTGCTTCAAAGGCTCCAATAACCAAATTATCTCATGCTAGTAGCCTAATTGGCTATATCAAAACAAAGCAAAGCAAGAACTGAGGACACAGTGAGCAAACATAAAATAATACAATAACTTATAGATGGCTAGGAGACAACAGTCAATATCAAATCACATAAAGAAGCAGACCGGGATTGCTTCAACAAACTCCTAAAACAGAGAATTAAGGACTCTTCTGGATGAAGATGTATTCCTGGAAATACCAGACGTAGAGTACAAAAGATTAATATACAGAACCTTTCAAGACATCAGGAACGACATCATGAACAAGATCAGGCAACACACAGAAAAAGCCAAGAAGCACGCAGATAAAGCAGCTGAAGAAATAAAAAAGATTAGTCAAGAACATAATGAAAAACTTAGCAAACTGCAAGAATCCATAGAGGAACAGCAATCAGAAATTCAGAAGATTAACAATGAAATTACAGAATTAGACAACTCAATAGAAAGTCAGAGGAGCAAAACTGAGGAACTGGAACGCAGAATTTGTGAAATTGAAGATAAATCACTTGGCACCAATACATTTGAAGAAAAATCAGATAAAAGAATTTTTAAAAATGAAGAAACCCTAAGAATCATGTGGGGCTCTATCAAGAAGAATAACTTGTGAGTGACTGGAATACCGGAGCAGGGAGGGATAACATAAAATACAGAGAGAATTTTTGAAGATTTATTGGCAGAAAACTTCCCTGATATTGTGAAAGATGAAAGGATATCTATCCAAGAAGCTCACCGAACCCCATACAAGGTATGTACCAAAAGAAAGTCATGAAGATGTATTATCAAACTTGCCAAAACCAAAGATAAATAGAAAATTTTAAGAGCAGCCAGAGATAAATGAAAAGTCACCTACAAAGGACAATCAGTAAGATTAAGTTTGGACTACTCAGCAGAAACCATGGAGTCAAGAAGGGAATGGGATGACATATATAAAGCACTGAAGGAGAAAAATTGCCAGCCAAGAATGATATAACCAGCAAAACTGTCTCTCAAATATGAAAGCGATATTAAGACATTTACAGATAAACAGAAGCTTAGGGAGTTTGCAAAAACCAAATCAAAACTACAAGAAATACTAAAGGGAATTCTCTGGATAGAAAATCAATAATATCAGATATCAACCCAACACTAGAACACAAAACAGAGCAACCAGATATCAACTCAGATATGGAAATCATAAAAATAAATTAAGATTCAAAAAAACATGCTCAAAACACAGAATCAGTGATCTCATTATATAAAAGATGACAATAATCAATAAAGAGGGACTAAATTAAGTAGGCACAGATCTTCCATATGGAGAGGAAATCAAGGTGACGAAGGGAGATAAAATTTAGGTTTAAGCTTAAAAAAAAGTGGTAAATATCGAAGTAACCACAAAGAAGACTGACAATTCTACACTTCAAAATAAAAAACAAGATAAACATAAAGACCCCACAAAAAAAGAAAATTACACGCCAATATCCCTCATGAACTTAGGCGTAAAAATCCTCAACAAAATTCTAGCCAATAGAATTAAACAACATATCAAAAAAATAATTCACCACGACCAAGTGGAATTCATAGCAGGTATGCAGCGATGGTGCCACATTAGAAAAACAATCAATGTAATCCATCACACAAATAAAAGACAAGAACCACGTGATTCTATGAATTGATGCAAAAAAGGCATTTGACAAGGTCTAAAACCCATTCATGATAAAAACTCTCAGCAAGACAGGAATAGGAAAACCTAAATAATCCTTAAGAAAACTACTAAAATGAATAAAAAAGTCCAGCAGAGTTTCAAGATACAAGATAAACACACAAAAAGCAGTTGGATTCCTCTACATCAACAAAGAGAGCAATGAAATCACCAAATCAATACTATTTACAACAGACCCTAAGAAGATAAAGTACTTAGGAATAAATCTAACCAGAGATGTAAAAGACCTATACAAAGAAAACTACAAGACACTACTGCAAGAAACCAAAACAGACCTTCAAAAGTGGAAAAACAGAGGCGGGGCCAAGATGGCGGACTAGGTAGACGCTACCTCGGATCCCTCTTGCAACAAAGACTTGGAAAAACAAGTGAATTGATCACATACATAACAATCTACGAACCCTGAACAACAAACACAAATTTAGAGATGGAAAACGAACAAATACGGGGAAGCAGCGACTGTTTTCGGAGCCTGGAGCCAGCGTCCCAGTCAGGTAACCTTGGCGCCCGGTTTAGGTCAGGGCCCAGGGGAGCTGACGGCGCAAACAAGGGGCACAGCCCTACCCCCTGAACTCACACCGGGAGGGGGCCCAGCCGGTCCGCGCGGGCGGCTTGGTGACGCAGCCAGTGGGAGAAGTCCCCGGGAGGCAGTGACTGGTCTTGGAGCTGGGAGTGAAGCGTCCCAGCCGGGGAATCTTGCTGCCGAGCTTTTGACTGGGTGCCGTCATGGCGTAAGCACGGGGCACAGCCCTACTCCCCTGAACTAACCCCGGGAGGGGGCCCAGCCAGTCCGCGGAGGCGGCGCGGCGACACGGCTGGTGGGACGAGAAGTTCCCGGGACGCAGCGACTGATTTTGGAGTCGGGAGTGCAGCGTCCCAGGAAGGGAACCTTGACGCTGGGCGTTGGACTGGCAGCAGAGGATCTGACCGGGGCTTCAGCGGGCCAGATCCCCGGGGGCAATCTCCACACAGCCAGCACACATAGGCGACACGCCCCTTGGGAATCTCAGATAAAATAGTCTTTCCAAGCAAGACAAGCAACTCTGGCTATATTCCGAGGTGCTACTCTCCCATCTCTCTGATCCCTCCCCCACCCTCCCCAGCCGGCTTCATTAACATTGCAATTTCCTGAGCCAGAGGGAGAACAGCTCCAGCTCCGCGGCGGCTTTGCTTCCCCCCCCCCCTTTTTTTTTCTTTTGGTCTTTTCCTAACCCACTCTTCCGGCCTGAGAGAAGGAATCACAAAAAACCCAGGGACCAAAAATCCATCCCTAATTGGACTAAAAACACAGAACCAGCTACAGCCAAGCATATATGATCCAAATCTCAGACTTTCATCCTTACAGGGAACAAGGTGGCGGTTAAAATCCAAAGGCAGTTCTGATAGGGATCTGACTGCATTTTTCTTTTAGTGGATTTTCTGGAAAAACTAGTTTCCCAGTGATGGCTCGGAGACAGCAGTCCATATCAAACCACGTAAAGAAGCAGACCATGACAGCTTCTACAACCCCCCAAGCAAAAGAATCAAAATCTTTCCCAAATGAAGATACAATCTTGGAATTATCAGATACAGAATATAAAAAACTAATTTACAGAATGCTTCAAGACATCAGAAACAAAATAAGGCAAACTGCAGGAAAAGCCAAGGAACACACTGATAAAACAGCTGAAGAACTCAAAAAGATTATTCAAGAACATAGTGGAAAAATTAATAAGTTGCAAGAATCCATAGAGAGACAGCATGTAGAAATCCAAAAGATTAACAATAAAATTACAGAATTAGACAACGCAATAGGAAGTCAGAGGAGCAGACTTGAGCAATTAGAATGCAGACTGGGACATCTGGAGGACCAGGGAATTAACACCAACATAGCTGAAAAAAAAAATCAGATAAAAGAATTTTAAAACAAGGAAGAAACCCTAAGAATCATGTGGGACTCTATCAAGAAGGATAACTTGCATGTGATTGGAGTCCCAGAACAGGGAGGGAGGACAGAAAACACAGAGAAAATAGTTGAAGATCTCCTGACAGAAAACTTCCCTGACATCGTGAAAGACGAAAGGATATCTATCCAAGATGCTCATCGAACCCCATTTAAGATTGATCCAAAAAGAAAAACACCAAGACATATTATCATCAAACTTGGCAAAACCGAAGATAAACAGAAAATTTTAAAAGCAGCCAGGGAGAAAAGAAAGGTTTCCTTCAAGGGAGAATCAATAAGTTCAGACTACTCAGCAGAAACCATGCAGGCAAGAAGGGAATGGGACAACATATACAGAGCACTGAAGGAGAAAAACTGCCAGCCAAGGATCATATATCCAGCAAAACTCTCTCTGAAATATGAAGGCAAAATTAAGATATTTACAGATAAACACAAGCTTAGAGAATTTGCAAAAACCAAACCAAAGCTACAAGAAATACTAAAGGATATTGTTTGCTCAGAAAACCAATAATATCAGATACCAGCACAACACAAGGTCACAAAACAGAACATCCTCCTATCAACTCAAATAGGGAAATCACAAAAACAAATTAAGATTAATTAAAAAAAAATGCTCATAACAGGGAATCACTGAAGTCAATATGTAAAAGATCACAATAATCAAAAAGAGGGACTAAATACAGGTGGCATAGAACTGCCATATGGAGAGTGATACAAGGTGATATAGAACACTACAAGTTAGGTTTTTACTTAGAAAAATAGGGGTAAATAATAAGGTAACCACAAAGAGGTATAACAACTCCATAACTCAAGATATAAAAGCCAAGAAAAATGTAACGACTCAACAAACATAAAGTCAAACACTACGAAAATGAGGATCTCACAATTTACTAAGAAAAACGCCTCAGCACAAAAAAGTATGTGGAAAAATGAAATTGTCAACAACACACATAAAAAGGCATCAAAATGACAACACTAAACACTTATTTATCTATAATTACGCTGAATGTAAATGGACTAAATGCACCAAGAAAGAGACAGAGATGCATCAATTGGTCTCAACCCACTTGGAGCAAAGGAGAATGAAGAACGCCAAAGACACAAGGTAAGTATGAGCCCAAGAGTCAGAATGGGCCACATAAATCAAAGACTACATCAGCCTGAGAGCGGAAGAATTAAATGGTGCCTAGCTATGACCATGACAGGGAGCACAACTGAGAATCCCTGAAGGAGCAGGAGAGCAGTGCAATGCAGACCCCAAATTCTAGTAAAAAGACCAGACTTAATGGTCTGACTGAGACCAGAGGGATCGTGGAGATCATCGTCCCCAGACCTTCCATTAACCCAAGACTGAAACCATTCTCTAATCCAACTCTTCAGACAGGGGTTGGACTGGACTACAAGACAGAAAATGATGCTGGTGAGGAGTGGGCTTCTTGGATCAAGTAGACACATGAGACTATCTGGGAAGCTTCTGTCTGGAGGGGAGATGTGAAGGCCAAGGGGGACAGAAGCTGGCTGAATGGACGTGGAAACACTTGGTGGAAAGACGGAATGTGCCGTCTCATTAGGGGGAGAGCATATAGCAAGGTATATATTAGGTTTTGTATGAGAGATTGACTTGATTTGTAAACTTTCACTTAAAGCAGAATAAAAATTTTTTTAAAAAGAGGCAAAAATGGATGGAGTTTGTTTTTTGTTGCTTCCAGCAAAAGAGAAGGATCATGTATAAAACCTAAAATTTCCAATATTTTTTCAGTTAAATTCCTGAGATTGTTCTGCTTTAAAAACTCTTCCTTTACAAGAACCACATGATCACTTCTATGGATACAGAAATGGCGCTTTATAAAATCCAATGCCCTTTCTTGATGAAAACCCTAAAGAAGACTGGAATAGAAGGGAAATATCTCAATATGATTCAGGGCATACAGAAAAAGTAATTAGCCAACATTATATTTAGTGAAGGAAAACTGAGAGCTTTTCCCTTGAAATAGAGAACAACACAAGGGAGCCTGCTCTCATCACTCTTATTTAATATTATACTAGAAATCCTAGCCAGAGGAATAAGACAAGAAAAATAAAAAGTATCCAGATTATAAGAGAAGTAAAATTGTCTCTATTTGTGGATGATACAATCCTATACATAGAAAATCCCAAAGAGTCCACAAGAAAACGTTCAGAGCTAATAGAGGAATTTAGCAAAGTTGCTGAAGTACAAGGTCAAAAAGGAAAAAACAGCTGGGCTTCTATATGCCAGCAATGAGAAATGTGAACAGGAAATTAGAGAAACAAGTCCATTTACAATAGCATCTAAGGGATTAAAATACCTAGGAATAAATCTAACCAGGGGCATGAAAGACTTAAGGCAATGAAAACTAAAAAACATTGCTGAAAGAGATTAAAGAAGACCTAAATAAATGAAAAGATGTTCAATGTTCATGGATTGGAAGACTTAATATTATTAAGATGTCAATACTACCCAAAGCAATCTATACATTCAATGCTATCCCAATCAAAATTCCAACAACCTTCTTTACAGGAATAGAAAAACCAATCCTCAATTTTATATGGAATGGCAAAAGGCCCAACATAGCCAAAGCAATTTTGAAGAGCAAAGTATGAGGACTCACACTTCTGATTCTAAAACACAGTATACAGATACAGTAGCCAAAACAGCCTGGCACTGGTATAACAACAGACACACAAACCAATGGAATATAACTGAAAGTCCAGAAATAAACCCACACATCTACCATCACCTTATTTTTGACAAGTGTGCTAAGTCCATTTGATGGAGAAAGAAGAGTCTCTTCAATAAATGGTGCTGGGAAAATTGGATTTCCACATGCAGAAAATGAAACAGGATCCATGCCTCATACCACACAAACAAATCCGAAATAGATTAAGGACCTAAATGTGCAATTAAGCCATAAAATTATTAGAAGAAAAAGCAGGAGTAACACTGTCAGTTCTGGCTTTTAACAATGGATTATCTAATAACAAAAGCACAAACATCAAAAGGCAAAATAAACAAATGGAACCTTATAAAAATTAAAAACTTTTGTCCATCAAAAGATTTTACCAAAAAAGTGAAAAGACAAGCTACCAACTGGGAGAATATCTTCAGAAACCATATATCTGACAAGAATCTAATAACCAAAAAATATATAAAACTTTGACAACTTAACAAAAAAAAGACAAAGAGCCCAATCATAAAATGGGCAAAGACTTGAATAGACATTTCACCAAAGAGGACATTCAGATGGCCACCAAACATAAGAAAAGATGTTCACCATCATTAGCCAACAGAGAGACACAAATAAAAACCACAATGAGATACCATTTCACTTTCACTAGGATGGCTAAGATTAAAAAGAAAGAGAAAAAAAAAAACAGAAAATAACAAGCACTGGCGATGATGTGGGGAAACTGGAACTCTTACCTACTGCTGGTGGGAATCCAAAATGGTACAGCCATTGTAGAAAACAATACGGTGGTTCCTTAAACAACAGAGCTACCATATGACCCAGCAATTCCGCAGAGACTCAAACAGAGACTTGAACACCAATGTTCACTGCACCACTATTCACAATAGCCAAATGTGGAAACAACCTAAATGCCCATCAACGGATGAATGGATAAACAAAACGTGGTGCATACATACAATGGCATACTACTCAGCCAGAAGAAGAAATGAAGTATACTACAGTATGGACAGAGTTGCAAGACATTATGTTCAGTGAAGTAAGTCAATCACTAAAGGACAAATATTGTATGACCTCACTTATATAAAGACAAGGCAAATGTATACAGAACAAAGTTTATTATTGTTTTCCACGGGGAGGAAGGAGGAGGAAAGAGGGGATTAACAATGATGGAAATATTACATTATTGTAATTGCTGTCAGTAAGTTGTATACCTGTTTAGTGCTTCTGTTCTACCTCCTAGATTGTTGTGTAGTGCCTAGGGTCTTAAAAGCTTCCAAGCAGCCATTCAAGGCAAAGTAATTGGTGTCTATTCACCTGGAGCAACAGAGGAAGGGCAGATAGTAAAAGGAGGAGGGTATGGAATGCGTGGCTAATTGCCTCCATTAACAACTGCCTCCTTGCCCATGAGACCAGAAGAGCTGGACAGGGCCCTGCTACCATTACTGAACATTTTGATGAAAGATTCTACAGAAGAATTCTGACCAAAAGAAGAAATGCAGAACTGAATTTCATATTCTCATGGACTTCAAACTTCCTGGAGCCATAACGACTAGATGAACCCTTGAAACTATTTGCCCTGGGATAATTTTTAGACCTTAAACCAAAAATATCCCCTAAAGTCTTTTTAAAATCAAACAATAGTTCATCTCAACTAGTAAAAAATGTCTTCCTTGTGCATTATGCTCTCTTAAGAACTATCTATATGGTATGAAAGTGACAATAGCAACTCGAAGTATTAGATAGGAAGCTTAGGAGGCAGCGAATTAAAGTTCATAGAAGAGGAACAACTCAGAAAAAGAGGGTGAGAATGGTTGCACAACTCAAAAAATGTAATCAATGTCACTAAATGGTACTTGCAGAAACTGTTGAATGTGTGTATGTTTTGTTGTGTATATTCTCAACAAGGAGAACAAAATAAATAAAATCTTTAAAAAAATGGTTCAAAATAAAAGAGCAAAGTATAAAAACATATACAAGAAAGAAATCTTGTTGACATTTGATTGGATAAAAAAATGCATTTCCATTTCGGAAAGTGGTATGTATCTCTAGTACTGAGCAACTTTGCCTCAAAGGAAAAAAAAAAAACAAAGTCCTCCTTTGCATCTTGCCTAATGTGATGAGCATAGTAATTTCTTGCAGTACTTTGCCAAAGTTTACATACAAAATTTGAACTTTGCATTGGTATTTCCTCTCCTTGTTGGCATTTATATTATTGTTTTACAAATCTACCATATAATGAGTATTTACTGTCAAATCAAAGATTTTTTTATGACATCAGAGGACATGTACACATTTTCTCTTCTCCATAATCATATGATGGTGGATATTGTGTGTTCAGGCACCAATCCAGAAACACTGAGTTTTTACTAATTACACTAAATGAAAAGCATTTAACAAAGCAAACTGTTTTCAGGTTAATAAAACTCTTGACACAATTCAAAGCCTCCCAACTGTATAGTTTGGATGAATGTTAAACGCATTACCAGCTATTTTTACTTTGGAGCATCTGCTGCTCTCATTGTTGAGCTAACTCTAAGCAGAGTTCATATTGTCAACAGTCCATGATTACTACAGAATCTGCCCACAAAACATTATTGAATTGCTCTAACTGGGAAGAACTAAAGATGTGGTTCACAATTTGAATTTTAAGGGAGGGTAAAAACGCCAGAAATCTTCCTACAGTTCTAAAAAAAAACTTAACTTCTAATGATGTTGATTAGTCCCTTCAAAACTACTTCTGTTCCTACCACCACTTGAGCTGTAGGGAAACCAACAAGGCAAAGGACTAGGGGAATAACAGAAAATAGGGAACAGAGGTGGCCAAGAAGAAAGTGGCATTTAAGAGAAGTTATACAAAACCACCTTGGAGGGCAGCAACATGGTTATTAGTTCTTTGAGAAAATCAGCTGGCATTTTCAGAAGAGAGTCATATTAGAAGAATTTCCAGAAAAATATTAGGTATTAGAATACACATAACGCAGACAGAATCACCTCTTCCAGAGGTCGATTTTACAATACTACCTAAATGCAAGAGAATGAACTGGGCAACACCTCAAAGTTCCAATCTATCCTCATTCCAGTATTCTCTGCTTCCTTCCAAAGAACACATCTGGTGTCTGACAACTCAAATTGTTGCACGTCAGAATGGTTACTCAACGCCATTTCATGAAATAACTAATTTTTAAAGAATGGAAGACAACTAATTTCACTATCTATCATGTACCAGGAATTATGCAAGATGATTTCAAGTATTACCTCATTTAATTCCAACAACAATCTTTTGAAATGAGGATTCTCATTTCAATTTTTTACACATTTAATTCCCTCTAAAACATGTGTCATATACCTCCTACGTTTCAGGCTCCGCCTGAGCTTCATGCTGCAGATGTAACAAGGAAATTAGTTGGTTCTTGCCCCAAAGCGCCGGATTCCAGAGGAAGGGGAATGAACTACAGTCAAGAAGATAGCTAAGGTGCTACACTAGGGCTTAGCCAGGGAAGGGTCCTCAGGTCCACGCAACAGGTCAAGGAGACTGCTGCTTCAGGATTTCAATGGCTCGCCCAAAGTCACAGAGCTGGTAAGTAGTGTAACTGGGTAGTATCACCAGGATCATTTCTTCAGATTTATCTCATGTTACCTCTACACGTGACTGGATTCTTATGCAAGTCTCTTCCTATACCTTTTACCCACTGTGGCTAGTTCTGTCCCTTGGTGCCAACAAGAACCAGTTTAACCCCTTTTCCAGGTGATAGGCTTTCAAACATTTGAACTCAACTATCATGGATCCCTGGTGGCATGGTAGTTAAGAGCTTGGCTGCTAACCAAACAGTCGCGGTTTGAATACACCAGCTGCTCCTTAGAAACCCTATGGGGCAGTCTTATTCTGTCCCATAGGGTTGCTATGTGGAACTGACTTGACGACGGCAATGGGTTATCATGTATCTCAAATCTGCTTTTCTAAAACCCAAACTCTCAGCAACTCCCACTCTTTCTCACCTCCACTCAGAAGGCTGTCCATCTCCTGCCTTTAACCTCGTGTGTTCCTCCCTGATCTGTAATCTCACTCCATCAATTATTACTGGGTCTTTATCTCCTTTTATATCATTATTTTTCTCCCTCAGGCCACAAATAGGCTCTCTCTCCCCCATCCTAAAGAATCCTTTCCTCAAACCTTCTGGCTCCTTTTTTGACATTCACTTTCTAACCATTCACTCATCCTAACCTAGCCATTTTAAACACGGAGGACTTGACCCACCTGTCAGAATCTCCCTAAGTCTACAGTTATTTCATGAACACACATTGAAAGGCACTATCTGTGGGTGATTTGCCTGTGAAAGCAAACAGTGCATATGCTGTTGGTCTGAGGACCCAGGTATAGGATTTTCAAAAGCTTCAGTGCTTACCACAATGTATGGGGGGGGGGGTCAATTTTTTAAGTATGATAATTACTTTAAAATTTTATATTTACTGAGTGCTTATCATTTATTTATTTATTTTTAATTTATTTTTTTTTATCATTTATTAGAAACCCTAGCAGCATAGTAGTTTAAAGAGTTTAGCTGCCAGCTAAAAGGTCAGCAGTTCAAACCCACCAGGTACCCCCTGAAAACCCTATGGGGCAGTTCTACTCTGTCCTGTAGGGTCACTAGGTGTTAGAACTGACTCGATGGCAATGGGTCTGGTTTTTTGGTTTTATCATTTATCACACACGCTTTAATAAATGCGTTAAATAAATCCTCAAAACTCTGCATATTAGATACAATTACTATCTCCATTTAAATAACCTGTTCAGGAAAAATAAAATTCAAAATCAAATAAGCATGTGTTCAGGTAAACGCAACTCTCTCCTCTCTGCCTCTCTCTCTCTCTGTCTCTCTCCTCTCTGCCTCTCTCTCTGTCTCTCTCTCTCTCTCTGTCTCTCTCTCTGTCTGCCTCTCTCTCTCTGTCTGCCTCTCTCTCTCTGTCTCTCTCTGTGTCTCTCCTCTCTGTCTCTCTCTCTCCTCTCTGCCTCTCTCTCTATCTCTGTCTCTCTGTCTGCCTCTCTCTCTCTCTCTGTCTTTCTTTCTCTTTCTGTCTAGCCAACATCTGTAGTTCCCAGTCATGAAGTTTATTACACAGAATATGACTATCACTACTGTTATGTAAGGCATGTTGTCTAATGCATCAGACTTGGGTTTGAAGAATCATCAAATTTCTGGGGAAACTGCAAAAAAAGGGTCCCTCAAAAAAGTTCTGAGTGGGGAAGAGGGAGGAGGCCTAAACCTTAAAATGACACTCCTGAACGGAAAACAGAATACTGTGTCATGGATTGAATTATGTCTCCCCAAAAATGTGTGTATCAACTTGGTTAGGCCATGATTTCCAGTATTGTGTGGTTGTCCTCCATTTTGTGATTGTAATCTTATGTTGACAGGATTAGGGTGGGATTGTAACACTACCCTTACTCAGGTCACCTCCCTGATCCAAGGTAAAAGGAGTTTCCCTGAGGTGTGGCCTACACCATCTTTTATCTCTCAGGAGATGAAAGGGAAGCAAGCAGACAGTTAGGGACCTCATACTACCAAGAAGGCAGCACCAGGAGCAGAGTACGTCCTTTGGATGTGGGGTCCCTGCACCTGAGAAGCTCCTCGACCAGGGGAAGATTGAGGATGAGGACCTTCCTCCAGAGCTGACAGAGAGAGAAAGCCTTCCCCTGAAGCTGACACCTTGAATTTGGGTTTTTAGCCTACTTTATTGAGAGGGGAAACCCTGGTCGTGTAGTGGTTAAGTGCAACAGCTGCTAACCATAAGGGTCGGCAGTTCGAATCCGCCAGGTACTCCCTGGAAACTCTATGGGGCAGTTCTACTCTGTCCTATACAGTTGCTATGAGTCAGAATCAACTCGACGGCACTGGGTTTGGTTTTTTGGTTTTTACTGAGAGGAAACAAATTTCTTTTTGTTAAAGCCATCCACTTGTGGTATTTCTGTTATAGCAGCACTAGACAACTAAGACACTGCTGCAGGCCCTAGAGCGTCCACGATCAGCCAGCGGTGGCTGCATGCTCTGCTGCAGAGACCCTCATGCCATAAACCTTCACACCATACACCCTGAAAGAGAAAAAATAAAGTCCAATCACAGATAAAGGGAAAAATACATAGGAGGGACACACAATTCTTAAATTCTTTTTGACATCATCTTTAGACTAGAGAACAATTTCTAAGTAATACTATACAACTTATGCATAAATCAGAGGTTATAAAATGATTCCAACTTAATTGTTTATATTGTCTGCCTATTTAAGCTAACAAAAGGTCAGTGCTAATGAAGTCGGGAATCACATTTCCCACAAGGGGTCTTTCGCATAGACTTGGTAATAATGTTGGCTTTGAGCAGTGGTTCTCAACCTTAGTGTGCTTCAGCTTCACCAAGCCAACCCCACTGCCAACGAGTTGATTCCGACTCATAGCGACCCTAGAGGACAGAGTAGAATTGCCCCATATGGTTTCCAAGGAGTGTCTAGTGGATTCAAACTACTGACCTTTTAGTATGCGGCCACAGCCCTTAACCACTACGCCACTGTTCTATAAGGTCACTATGAGTTGGAATCGACTCGAGAGCAATTGGTTCAGCCTCACCTAGAAGGCTTATTAAAACAGATTGCTGGGTTCTACCTTCACAGTTCTTGACTCAAAGTATGGGGGTAGATTCTGGGAATCTGTATTTTTAACAAGTTCCCAGCTGATGCTGCTGGTCCCTTGATCTAATCAGGAAGATTGAAAGAAAAGTGAAACGGGAAAAACTATATGACTAAAAGCTATTTAAAGTGATGTCCCTGCTCCACTAAAATCCTCTATTCCCACCCTTGAAAAATGGCAGCCAATGGAAAACTAGAGAAGACAATGACATAATAGAGACAAATTTTAATGTATGAAGGTAACTCTAACAGTGCTGCGTGGAATGAATTAAAGCTGTGGATCTAAAAGTGTGGTCCTCAAACCTGGAGCATCAGCACGACCTGGTAAATTGTACGAAATGCAGATTATCAAGCCCCACCCCAGAACTACCACCTAATGAACTCTGGGAGGAACGACTCAGAAAAGGAGATGAGAATAGTTGCACAACTCAAAGAATGTAATCAACATTGAATTGTACATGTAGAAACTGTTCAGTTGTATGTTTTGCTGTGTATACTCTCAAAAGCAACAACAAAATACATAAAATTTAAAAAAGAACATCTGGGTGTGGGAACCAGCCATCCATTTTAACAAGCCCTCCATATGATTCTGATGCCCACCCGCTACACTGTGACAGCCACTGGAGACTGCAACTGACCAGGAAAAAAGTCAACACAGTGGTGTGGGAAAGACTGGCTGCAATGGAAATAATAAGATTTGAGGCCGTCTAGTTTTGAACCCAGGAGGAGAAAAGGCTCCTAGAAAAACTAAAGAGTTCCCTGTCACTGGACCTTTGAAAACAGAGGTTGGATGATGAAAAGTTAGGGGTGTAATCAAAACAGTGCACTCGCGAAGAGTGGAAGAGGTGAGATAGTCTACAATTCTACGATTTGGTACTTTCATAACAGTACAGTGATAGAAGCACGGAGAAGCAGAATTATCAGGAATAATCAATTTAATTTAAAATATGCAGTGTTTGAGATGTCAGTGGGGCATGCAGGTAAAACCCAGTACCCCCAGTGCCATGCAGGTAAAATATGGACTAAAACTAAATCAGCTAATGGACGAGATTAATGAGTCAGGCAAGGTCTTGAGATATGCCTACATTCGCTGGGGCAGAAGAAGTTAATAATAAGTAGAACGTTTAAAAAACTGACTTCAACTGGAAACCCAGTGCCATCGAGTCGATTCCAACTCATAGTGACCCTATAGGACAGAGTAGAACTGCCCTACAGAGGTTCCAAGGAGCGTCTGGCGGATTTGAACTGCTGACCCTTTGGTTTAGCAGTCGTAGCACTTAACCACTACGCCACCGGGGTTTCCTCAACTGGAAAAGGAAAAAACAAAATTTCAGTTTCTAGTCTTTCCATTTATGCAAATAAGAAGTAATAATAAATCTACCAACAAAATAACATTTCATTTATTCATTCATCAGGTCATGGAATAATTTATTCCATGCAGTGGGATATATGGTTCTAGTCCTCTATTTTCCACGGAAAACCAATAACTGCCCGCTAGGTGGTATACAGTCTCAAGTTACAAAATACTTCCATACAGATCTACATGTTTCATTGGACACAAATTAACTTTTGATTACTCCTCCCTGTGGTACCATCAGAAAATTATTCAATTAATATCAATGAGATACTCTTTCTCAAGTGAAATTAGGTAAAAGTTCAGTTGAACACAAAGAAATCTTCATAACAAAAACAATGTTAGAATCCCTAAACTGCAGGGTCTCTGTATCTGTTAAAAGCAAAGTAATCTTCAGAGGTAAGGAAACCCAACTGGCACAGAGTCAAAATCGGTTCAGTCCCTTTTCCACTTTTCCATAAACTGACTCCATGGTTGTTCTTAGTTGTTGTCGAGTCGATTCCAACTCATAGCTATACCATGTGTCACGGAGTAGAAGTGCGCCATAGATTTTCTTGGCTGTAATCTTAACAGAATCAGATTGCTAGGCCTATCTTCCATGGTAACACTGGGTGGGTTCAAACCGCCAACCTTTAGGTTAGCAGTAGAGTGCAAACCATTTGTGCCACTTAGGGGCCTACAATTCTCCTGATCACAGGAAAGCTTCCTGATCTGGGCAGTTACTGGTCATACTGGAATTTAATAATCCTAAACCTGACATACACACACACACACACACACACACACACACACACACACACCATTATTGAAATTTAATCTATATATCATAAAATCTGCCCATTTTAAGTGTGGAAATCACTAATTTTTAGTAAATATATAGAGTCGTAACCACAACACAGTCCAATTTTAGCACTAATTTGACATGTACTTACCTATGGGAAGAAATTTGGACCTGGCCAACCAACTGAAAGAGCTCATACTTGTGCCCATTCCATAGAAAGGCAATCAAATGGAGTGCAGAAATTATCAAACAATATCATTAATACCACATGCAAGCTAAATTTGCTGAAGATCAATTGGACTAAACCAAGAGCAAAGAAGTTTCCTGAATAAACTGAATGCTTCAAAGGCCAGCGTAGCAGGGGCAGGGGTCTGGGGACCATGGTTTCAGGGGACATCTAAGTCAATTGGCATAATAACATCTATTAAGAAAACATTCTGCATCCCACTCTGAAGAGTGGCGTCTGGGGTCTTAAATGCTAGCAAGCAGCCATCTAAGATGTATCAAATGGTCTCAACCCACCTGGATCATAGAAGAATGAAGAACCCAAGGACACAAGGCGATTATGAGCCCAAGAGACAGAAAGGGCCACGTGAACCAGAGTCTACATCAGCCTGAGACCAGAAGAACTAGATGGTGCCCGGCTACAACCGATGACTTCCCTAACAGGGAACACAACAGAGAACCCCTGAGGGAGCAGGAGATCAGTGGGATGCAGACTCCAAATTCTCATAAGACTGGACTTAATGGTCTGACTTAGACTAGAAGGACCCCGGTGGTCATGGCCCCCAGACTTTCTGTTGGCCCAGGATAGGAACCATTCCCAAAGCCAACTCTTCAGACATGGATTGGACTGGACAATGGGTTGGAGAGGGATGCTGGTGAGGAATGAGCTTCTTGTATCAGGTGGACACTTGAGACTATGTTGTCATCTCCTGCCTGGAGGGGAGATGAGAGGGTGGAGGGGGTTAGAAGCTCGCGAAATGGACACGAAAAGAGAGAGTGGAGGGAGAGAGCAGGCTGTCTCATTAGGGGGAGAGTAATTGGGAGTGTGTAGCAAGGTGTATATGGATTCATGTGCGAGAGACTGACTTGATTTGTAAACTTTCACTTAAAGCACAAAAAAATTATTTAAAAAAAAAATTTGCTGAAGATAATTCAAAAACAGCTGCAGCCATACATTCACAGGGAACTGTGAGAAGTTCAAGCCAGATTCAGAAGAGGACATGGAACAAGGGATATCATTACTGATGTCAGGTGGCTCTTGGCTGAAAGCAGAAAATACAGGAAAGATGTTTACCTGTGTTTTATTGACTATGCAAAGGCATTTGACTTTGTGGATCATAACAAATTATGGATAACATTACGAAGAGTGGGAATTCCAGAACACTTAATAGTGCTCATGCAGAGCCTGTACATAGAACAAGCAGTAGTCATTTGAATAGAACAAGGGGACACTATGTGGTTTAAAACTGGGAAAAGTATGTGCCAAGGTTGTATCCTTTCATCATACTTCTTCAATCTGTATGCTAAGCAGATAATCCAAGAAGGTGGACTATATGAAGAAGAATGCAGCATCAGGATTGGAGGAAGACTCATTAACAACCTGCCCTATGCTGATGACCAAACATTGCTTGCCAAAGGTAAAGATAAGAGGACTTGAAGCACTTACTGAAGAAGATCAAAGACTACAACCTTTAATACGGATTATAACTGAACATAAAATGAAAATCTTCATAACTACTCTGATAAGCAACATCATGATAAACGGTGAAGAAATTGAAGGGGTCATGAATTTCATTCTACTTGGTTCAACAATCAATGCCCGTGCAAGCCGCGGTCAAAAAATTAAATGATGTGTTGCACTGGGAAAATCTGCTGTAAAAGACTTCCTCAAAGTGTTACAACACAAAGATGTCACTTTGATGACTAAAATGCACCTGACCCAAACCATGGTTTTTTCAATCACCTCATATGCAGCGGAAAGCTGGACAATGAGAAAGGAAAACAGAAGAAGAATTGATGCATTTGAATTGTGATGTTAACAACGAATACTGAATATACCAGGGACTGCCAGAAGAACAAACAAATGGGTTCTGGAGGAAGTGCAGCCAGAATGCTCCTTAGAAGTGAGGATGGCAAGACTTTCTCTTGTTTACTTTGGACATGGCATCAGGAAAGGCCAATCATTAGAAAAGGGCATCACGCTTGGTAGAGGATCAGTGAAGACAAGGGAAGCCCTCCAAGAGATGGACTGACACGATAGCTGCAGTCATGGGTTCAAACACACCAACAATTGTGAGGATGGCACAGGACTGGGCAGTGTTTCATTCTGTTATACATAAGGTCACCACGAGTGGGAGCTGACTCAATGGCAACTAACAACATCAACAACAACAATCTCAAAAAGATCCCTCGTGTCCACATGCAGTCACTCCCTCTTCTGACCCCTCTCTGACTTACTTTCTGTCTTTGCAGATTAGCTTGTGTGGAATTTCATATAACTAGAAGCATACACCAAGTTGCCTCTGTGTCTGGCTTCTCTTTACTGTTTAACATAATGTTTTTGAGGCTCATCCCTGTTGTTGTGTGTACCAAGACTATATTCATTTTTTTATTGTTAAAGAGTATTCCGTTGTATGGATATTTCACATTTTGTTTATCCATTCACCAGGGCACAGACATGTGATTTGTTTCTACTTTGATCTATTATGAATAATGCTGCTATGAACATTTGCATCCAAGCCTTGCTTTGGAGAGGAGAAAAAGCAATTAGGCATCAAGATTAGTGGGGAAGAAAGGGTTCCATGACATGGTTCATGCAAGTTACTGGCACAGCTAGTAGTAAAATATACTCTCATTAACACAAAAATCGTAGGAAGCAAGGTAATCTGCGTTTCAGATGCCTACGCCCCCAAGTACTGAAAACCCTACCAAAAGTGAGCCCAGGAGAAGTAAAGAAAAAAACAGTCAGCCTGCTATCATATAGGTAGCCAAAACATGCTTTTACGTGTGCAGTTTCTTCTACCGGGAACATCTTCTCTCCCTCCAATATTCCACCCCCGCACCCCATCCCTTTCTCAATCTCATCCCTCCAGCTGCCCTTTAAGATTTATCTCCTCAAGGAAGCCGTCCTGTTCTCTCTAGGGTGAACCACAGACCCACCTCTCAATGATACTTTATGAGCTCTGGATTTGGAAGTATTTTCCCATTTGAACTGGTCATTTTTCACACAGTTTGCATATTTCAGTTTACTTGTCTATTCAGTTCACTGAGCTCCTACTGGTCTTTCATCTCTGTTCACCTAGCACGTAGCATGGTGCTTGGTGCTCAAAAGATTTTTGCAAAAGAAAACAGCGAGTGACTGACAGTCAGTCACATTTACAGCCTGACCTCTCTGAGGAGATCCAGGTCTATTATAGCCAAAGTCCCTACCTGGTATCTCCATGGAGGTGTCTAATAGCCACATCAAATGAAACTTGTATAAAACCCAAGAGTTGATTTCCCCCAACAACCACCTCTCCCAACCCCATTTTTCCCCTAGAATACCTAACCTTGGAAAATGTTACTATCATCAACCCAGATACTCAAGTCACAACCGGGGAGGCAGTCATCCTTGATGCCTCCCTCTCTATCTCCCCCAACACTCAATCCGTCACAAAACCTGCCACCTCGACCTTCAGAACATAGCCTTGATCTAGACAATGCTCTTTCTCCACCTCCACTTCTCTAATCCAAGCTACTAGCAACTCCTGCCTGGATTACCACCATAACTCCCTAACTGATTGCTATGTTTTTATTCTTGTCCCTCTACAATCCATTCTCCACGGTGAGAATATTTTGAAAATGGTTTTTAAAACGTTTCTTTTCACATAAAACTTTAGCTTAAAAATGCATAAATATATTCTCTTTGCAAAATGTTAAAATATTACAGGTAATGGTCAAGCTGCTTTGTCCACCAGCGCCCCTCAAAAGCGTCCACTAGCACCAATGCAGGATGTGTCTTTCCTGACCTTCTTCTACATGGAGCCAAGAGGTTCGCGCTATTCTTTTAGCATAAATAATATACCATGTGTGTCATTCTGCAGTTTACTTTTTTCATTCAACAACTTAATTCAAGAGACTTAATGTTGCTATTTCATTTTTATAGTAACTTTAGATCATAGCTTGTTTAGCCATTCCAGTATAGTCTGGTGCTGACGGACATTTATACTGTATCCAAAACAACACCATACTGAGTATTCCTTGAATGAGCCTAGGTTAAAGACTGACAAGTCTTTGCTCAGGCACAGGTTTACAAAGTTAACCTCAAAAATGTCTGCCTGCCACACAGGTGAAAGCAGGTACGAAAGATGGCAGCTCCTACAGGAAGGCGACCTCAGGCCAAGGCCGCCTGACTTGGGGAGGTTCCGGTTCTGCAGCTCTGAAGCCTGCTGCTTCTGGAACGGTGTGCTCAGCTACACCAGGCTGAGTTCTAGCTACCAGGCAGCACGATCCTAGTTTAAAACTGTTGCATATGGACTGTTTTAAGAACTAGGCTATAACCGAAAGGTCAGTGGTTAGAACCACCAGCCGTTCCACAATGGTGATCTGCTCCTTTAAAGAATTCAGCCTAGGAAACACTATGAGGCAATTCTGCTGTGTTATATAGGGTCACTATGAGTCGGAATTGACCCTACAGCACACAACATCTGGTGCTTCAATTCTATACTCTGGTCTTCACTTTTATATATCCTACAGATACTGCTACATTTAGAGACAAAACAAAACAATTTCACAATGAATTCCATAAAGTTCATGATGGTATTGTTTCAGCGGATCTCAGTTTTCACATTCTTGCCTGAACACATACAACAAGAGAGCATGGTGGCCTGACTCATATGAACATACGTTCTTGCCTGAACACATACAACAAGAGAACATGGTGACCTGACTCACATGAACATACGTTCTTGCCTGAACACATACAACAAGAGAGCACGGTGGCCTGACTCACATGAACATATGTTCTTGCCTGAACACGTGCAACAAGAGAGTATGGTGACCTGACTCACATGAACATACGTTCTTGCCTGAACACATACAACAAGAGAGTATGGTGACCTGACTCACATGAACATACGTTCTTGCCTGAACACATACAACAAGAGAACATGGTGACCTGACTCATATGAACATACGTTCTTGCCTGAACACATACAACAAGAGAGCATGGTGACCTGACTCACATGAACATACGTTCTTGCCTGAACACATACAACAAGAGAGTATGGTGACCTGACTCACATGAACATACGTTCTTGCCTGAACACATACAACAAGAGAACATGGTGACCTGACTCACATGAACATACGTTCTTGCCTGAACACGTACAACAAGAGAGCATGGTGGCCTGACTCACATGAACATATGTTCTTGCCTGAACACGTGCAACAAGAGAGTATGGTGACCTGACTCATATGAACATATGTTCTTGCCTGAACACATACAACAAGAGAGCATGGTGACCTGACTCACATGAACATACGTTCTTGCCTGAACACATACAACAAGAGAGTATGGTGACCTGACTCACATGAACATACGTTCTTGCCTGAACACATACAACAAGAGAACATGGTGACCTGACTCACATGAACATACGTTCTTGCCTGAACACATACAACAAGAGAGCATGGTGGCCTGACTCACATGAACATATGTTCTTGCCTGAACACGTGCAACAAGAGAGTATGGTGACCTGACTCATATGAACATATGTTCTTGCCTGAACACATACAACAAGAGAGCATGGTGACCTGACTCACATGAACATACGTTCTTGCCTGAACACATACAACAAGAGAGTATGGTGACCTGACTCACATGAACATACGTTCTTGCCTGAACACATACAACAAGAGAACATGGTGACCTGACTCACATGAACATACGTTCTTGCCTGAACACATACAACAAGAGAGCATGGTGGCCTGACTCACATGAACATATGTTCTTGCCTGAACACGTGCAACAAGAGAGTATGGTGACCTGACTCATATGAACATATGTTCTTGCCTGAACACATACAACAAGAGAGCATGGTGACCTGACTCACATGAACATACGTTCTTGCCTGAACACATACAACAAGAGAGTATGGTGACCTGACTCACATGAACATACGTTCTTGCCTGAACACATACAACAAGAGAACATGGTGACCTGACTCACATGAACATACGTTCTTGCCTGAACACATACAACAAGAGAGCATGGTGGCCTGACTCACATGAACATATGTTCTTGCCTGAACACATACAACAAGAGAGTATGGTGACCTGACTCACATGAACATACGTTCTTGCCTGAACACATACAACAAGAGAACATGGTGACCTGACTCATATGAACATATGTTCTTGCCTGAACACATACAACAAGAGAGCATGGTGACCTGACTCACATGAACATACGTTCTTGCCTGAACACATACAACAAGAGAGTATGGTGACCTGACTCATATGAACATATGTTCTTGCCTGAACACATACAACAAGAGAGCATGGTGGCCTGACTCACATGAACATATGTTCTTGCCTGAACACGTGCAACAAGAGAGTATGGTGACCTGACTCATATGAACATATGTTCTTGCCTGAACACATACAACAAGAGAGCATGGTGACCTGACTCACATGAACATACGTTCTTGCCTGAACACATACAACAAGAGAACATGGTGACCTGACTCACATGAACATACGTTCTTGCCTGAACACATACAACAAGAGAGCATGGTGGCCTGACTCACATGAACATATGTTCTTGCCTGAACACATACAACAAGAGAGCATGGTGACCTGACTCACATGAACATACGTTCTTGCCTGAACACATACAACAAGAGAACATGGTGACCTGACTCATATGAACATATGTTCTTGCCTGAACACATACAACAAGAGAGCATGGTGACCTGACTCACATGAACATACGTTCTTGCCTGAACACATACAACAAGAGAGTATGGTGACCTGACTCACATGAACATACGTTCTTGCCTGAACACATACAACAAGAGAACATGGTGACCTGACTCACATGAACATACGTTCTTGCCTGAACACATACAAGAGAGCATGGTGGCCTGACTCACATGAACATATGTTCTTGCCTGAACACGTGCAACAAGAGAGTATGGTGACCTGACTCATATGAACATATGTTCTTGCCTGAACACATACAACAAGAGAGCATGGTGACCTGACTCACATGAACATACGTTCTTGCCTGAACACATACAACAAGAGAGTATGGTGACCTGACTCATATGAACATATGTTCTTGCCTGAACACATACAACAAGAGAGCATGGTGGCCTGACTCACATGAACATATGTTCTTGCCTGAACACGTGCAACAAGAGAGTATGGTGACCTGACTCATATGAACATATGTTCTTGCCTGAACACATACAACAAGAGAGCATGGTGACCTGACTCACATGAACATACGTTCTTGCCTGAACACATACAACAAGAGAGTATGGTGACCTGACTCACATGAACATACGTTCTTGCCTGAACACATACAACAAGAGAACATGGTGACCTGACTCACATGAACATACGTTCTTGCCTGAACACATACAACAAGAGAGCATGGTGGCCTGACTCACATGAACATATGTTCTTGCCTGAACACGTGCAACAAGAGAGTATGGTGACCTGACTCATATGAACATATGTTCTTGCCTGAACACATACAACAAGAGAGCATGGTGACCTGACTCACATGAACATACGTTCTTGCCTGAACACATACAAGAGAGCATGGAGCATGGTGACCTGACTCATATGAACATACATTCTTGCCTGAACACGTGCAACAAGAGAGCATGGTGACCTGACTCATATGAACATATGTTCTTGCCTGAACACATACAACAAGAGAGCATGGTGACCTGACTCACATGAACATACGTTCTTGCCTGAACACATACAACAAGAGAGTATGGTGACCTGACTCACATGAACATACGTTCTTGCCTGAACACATACAACAAGAGAACATGGTGACCTGACTCACATGAACATACGTTCTTGCCTGAACACATACAACAAGAGAGCATGGTGGCCTGACTCACATGAACATATGTTCTTGCCTGAACACATACAACAAGAGAGTATGGTGACCTGACTCACATGAACATACGTTCTTGCCTGAACACATACAACAAGAGAACATGGTGACCTGACTCATATGAACATATGTTCTTGCCTGAACACATACAACAAGAGAGCATGGTGACCTGACTCACATGAACATACGTTCTTGCCTGAACACATACAACAAGAGAGTATGGTGACCTGACTCATATGAACATATGTTCTTGCCTGAACACATACAACAAGAGAGCATGGTGGCCTGACTCACATGAACATATGTTCTTGCCTGAACACGTGCAACAAGAGAGTATGGTGACCTGACTCATATGAACATATGTTCTTGCCTGAACACATACAACAAGAGAGCATGGTGACCTGACTCACATGAACATACGTTCTTGCCTGAACACATACAACAAGAGAACATGGTGACCTGACTCACATGAACATACGTTCTTGCCTGAACACATACAACAAGAGAGCATGGTGGCCTGACTCACATGAACATATGTTCTTGCCTGAACACATACAACAAGAGAGCATGGTGACCTGACTCACATGAACATACGTTCTTGCCTGAACACATACAACAAGAGAACATGGTGACCTGACTCATATGAACATATGTTCTTGCCTGAACACATACAACAAGAGAGCATGGTGACCTGACTCACATGAACATACGTTCTTGCCTGAACACATACAACAAGAGAGTATGGTGACCTGACTCACATGAACATACGTTCTTGCCTGAACACATACAACAAGAGAACATGGTGACCTGACTCACATGAACATACGTTCTTGCCTGAACACATACAAGAGAGCATGGTGGCCTGACTCACATGAACATATGTTCTTGCCTGAACACGTGCAACAAGAGAGTATGGTGACCTGACTCATATGAACATATGTTCTTGCCTGAACACATACAACAAGAGAGCATGGTGACCTGACTCACATGAACATACGTTCTTGCCTGAACACATACAACAAGAGAGTATGGTGACCTGACTCATATGAACATATGTTCTTGCCTGAACACATACAACAAGAGAGCATGGTGGCCTGACTCACATGAACATATGTTCTTGCCTGAACACGTGCAACAAGAGAGTATGGTGACCTGACTCATATGAACATATGTTCTTGCCTGAACACATACAACAAGAGAGCATGGTGACCTGACTCACATGAACATACGTTCTTGCCTGAACACATACAACAAGAGAGTATGGTGACCTGACTCACATGAACATACGTTCTTGCCTGAACACATACAACAAGAGAACATGGTGACCTGACTCACATGAACATACGTTCTTGCCTGAACACATACAACAAGAGAGCATGGTGGCCTGACTCACATGAACATATGTTCTTGCCTGAACACGTGCAACAAGAGAGTATGGTGACCTGACTCATATGAACATATGTTCTTGCCTGAACACATACAACAAGAGAGCATGGTGACCTGACTCACATGAACATACGTTCTTGCCTGAACACATACAAGAGAGCATGGAGCATGGTGACCTGACTCATATGAACATACATTCTTGCCTGAACACGTGCAACAAGAGAGCATGGTGACCTGACTCATATGAACATATGTTCTTGCCTGAACACACACAACAAGAGAGCATGGTGACCTGACTCACATGAACATATGTTCTTGCCTGAACACACACAACAAGACAGTATGGTGACCTGACTCATCTGAACATACATTCTTGCCAGCTTTAACTAAACAAATTTCCTGAGGCTACAGGACAAGGACATCACGCTTGGTAAAGGGTCAGTGAAAAAGAGGAAGACCCTCAATGAGACAGGCTGATACAGTGTCCGCAACAACAGGCCCAAACACAGCAATGACTGTGAAGGTGGCACAGGACCGGGCAGTGTTCGTCTTGTTGTGCACAGAGTTGCTGTGACTTGGAACTGACTCGATGACAGCTAACAACACAGTGACACTAGTAGCAGAGCCTGGTCTCCCCTAACCGACCCAAACGAAAGCATCAAGCATTTGATTGCCAGTGATTATGCAGGTAGCCAAAGTGGGGATAAGGCTCTCAGCTTAGTGCAGGCCTTCCAGAATGCGAAGACCACAGAGACATCTGACCAGGTTCCCACACAATTCAGCCCAGTCTGACTGCTTCCACAGAAAGCTTTGAGAAGGAAAATGAATAAATCAGCCGCAGTGCACCTGCAATTTCTCATACCAGAGAAAAACCACATGGTGGAGGGCATGCGTAAAAGGTGGTTGGTTACTGGCGTGCAAACAATTTATGCTTGTATTCATAAAGGTTGCTCGGAAAAAAATATTCTTTTTTCCGGTAACATCAGCTAATTCCTTTTAAACTTGATTGTAAGTCTTAATTATAGCCAGTTTCTATAGAATATCTAGTCACATATTTTATATAAGAGGAGGAAACAGCCTTTTTATTTAGCCTTATTTGAACTTTGGTGTACACAAAAGGAATGTAAAAAACATTTAAAGCTTTTGGCCAAGGGTCCTACAATTTCCTTCTCTAATTTCTTTGTATAACTGTTTTCTACTATATTTACAAAAGTTATCATTTTAAGTTATAAACATCAGGATGTGATTTAATACTTCTGTTGTGTGTGTGTATATCTGACCAAAAGAAATTTGAATTGGTTTTGAAACACACATTTTTAGGCACCAAATGATTTCACTGATCATGCAGGATCCCCATTCCTGAGATGTATATAAGTATTTTACTCTTGAGTTGACTTGATGTCTCCATACATTTCTAGAAATTTAAAAAGAAGACAGTAATTATAAAGAATATTTATGAGTCCAAAGACTGCATTGTGAAATCATTTTCTTCCCTCAATTAATTTATTTTAAAAAGACAACACAAACCGGAGTGTGTCATTCCCTATGTAAGCTCTGCAACAGTTTACCATCACACTTAGAACTCAATCCAGGCTCCTCAGCGCTGCTTACATGACTCCGTGAGATTCACTCCTGACCCATCTGATAGGCTCTCCTTCCTCCTCTCTCAGGAGTCCCTGGGTGGTACAAATCATTAAGCACTCAACTACCAGCCAAAGGTTGGCAGTTTGAACCCACCTAGGGGCACTTTGGAGGACAGGCCTGGTGATCTGCTTCCGAAAGGTCACAGCCTTAAAAACCCCGTGGAGCACAGTTCTGCATGTGGGATTGCCGTAAATCGAAATCGACACGACAGCAACTAACAACAATATCCTCACTGACCCCACAACTCCTCCAGCCACACTGTTAGTAGACTGCTCAGGGCTGGTCCCAAGCCCCACACGGCACTTCTCCCCATGCCCATGGATGGTTCTGTCCCCATATGGCACTCCTCCCCGTGCCCATGGATGGTACTGTCCCCACGTGGCACTCCTCCCCGTGCCCATGGATGGTGCTGTCCCCACGTGGCACTCCTCCCCACGTCCATGGATCGATCCCAACTTAAAAGATGTCTCCTGGGAAAGCCTTCTCTGACCAGCTGTGCAGACCACATTACTGCTCTCAACTCCATTCTCCTTTCCCACTCAGAGGATTATACCTCCCGCCAGTGGCCACGGGTCTTGTGGTGCCCCTCTGTAAGGTGGGCTTCCATCCCTGTTCACTGCTACACGTGACCAGGGGAGAGAGTTGGGGTAGCACAGGCCTCTCTGGGCAGAAGCTTGAAGAGCAACGCAGAGTTTGGCTGTTCCTTGTCCTTTCCCACTTCCCCCAAAACAAGCATGTCCTTATAGGAGCTGTCCCTATCATCTGAGCCCCAGAGCAAGAAAGCATATGACGAAGAGCCACAGCTGCTGACCCGCAGCCCCAGACATGGACCAGGAGCAAGAAGTACGTGTTTGCTGTGGAAGTCGCTGAGATTTGGCGGGTTGCTTGTTACACACGTAACAGACTCGTGTGTTACTCAGCAGATCCAACTAATACACGAGCCTATCAAAAACAGTCGCTGTCCATCATATCACTCAGTTTACCCCTTCATGGCATTATCATGTCTGAACTGATCTCATTTGTTGATACAGTCTGTTTTCTTCCTGCTTGCACACTACCTGTCTGTAATCTACGTGAACTGTACCAGCGTCCCTACTGCCCAGGACAATGGCTGGTGCTCCATCAACACGTGTTCAATGAACATCGACTTTCTGTTGGCCACCACATCTGCACTGATGGCCACCATCAATCACACACTAAGTCACTCTCAGGACTTGAGGCTTTTACACTGAAAAACACTCCATCCTGTATCTGGGTACAAGCAACATACAAACTGAATCACAGATTTTTTAAAGCTCCAGGGTTGGAATTTCAAGAATAAGAGAGAGAATGAAATATCACAACACTAATAAACTATCCCTAAGCAGCCTGAAGGAAGAGAGGAGCTTACACGCTGCAAATTAACTCCATACCTAGGATGTCGTTTGCTAGTTAAGCATGTGATTTCATTTTTATGCCTTATATGAAGACTTTCTTTGGAAGTATCTCCTTGTGCTCCCTAGCCTCTCTTTTTCTCTGACACTGCATCAGATCCTCCAAGCACTAAAAATTAGACATGGAATGTGAGGAATGTCTGATAACTATACCAACTTCAAAGATAAGCCCTTAGTCATAAACCAAATGCACGCCCTTTGAGCTTAAACTGAAATCCTCTCTGAAGCAAACAAACGTCACAGGGCTGAACGCTGGCAAAACGTGCGAGGTGAAGTGGGGTGGACTGGGAAAAGCTGGGAACGCGGTTCATCACTGCAAGAGAAACACTGCTGCTCCGGTGTTTAAAATATGAGTGAACTGAATATGCAAAGTACGGCTTTGCTAAGTTTTAGATTAGCAGCACCTGAGCGAGAAAAACAAATCATTAAATTTACTTTACGAAATAAAATCCACTCTGTTTCCGTGTACTTTCACTGACATCTCCCCCTAATCAGGGCCTCATCCTTAAAGTTATATACCCAGCTTTATAGGTGCCAGTACTATGCGAGATTAATTAACAACAAAAACAAATACAGATTTCAAATAAAAAACATCGTGGAACTTTCCAGTCCAAAAGAGACGAAATAACCAATTGCAGAGAGTTTATCTTAACGGGAATTCAATTAAAAAACAAAAAAAAAACTACAAAAGAACTTTTGGAACCACTGAGTTATTTAAATACACTAGATGTTTGATGATATTGTGGAAATATTTTTAATATTCATAGGTGGGATAATGGTATTACGGTTCTACAAGAGAATATTTTTGTTCTTGGGAGTTGTATGCTTAAATAGGTTCATTCATGTCTGAACTTACTTTCAAAGGTTAAATACACTCACACATAAAAAGAGAAAGCAAGAAGGAAAGGGAGATAAAGAAATATGGCAAAAAGTGAATTGTCAAATCTAGGTGGAAGAGATATAGCTGTTTATATCTAAACTTCTCATACGTTTGAAAAGTTTCAAAATAAAAAGTTGAGAGAAAAAAATCCCCCATTAAGGAACTTCCAGCGAACACAACAGATTCAACACGTTTACTTATACTCCCTCTAGAAACGGCATGAAACTAGCAGAAAGATTTACAAAAAAAAAAAAAAAGCATAAACACAAAAGGGCAAAGGGCAGGTCAGCTGAAAAAAACAACAAAGTTTAGGGGGGTGGAAAGCAAATGGAAGAGCAGATCTGAAAACTATGAAACCTGAGCCATTGACACAGGAGGCCCAGAAGCAGATCAATTCACACTGCAGAACTCTGAAACGCCCCGAGCGCACGGGCAGTCCCCTACACACCGCCGGCTTCCGATCAATTCACACCGCAGAACTCTGAAACGGCCCCGAGCGCACGGGCAGTCCCCTACACACCGCCGGCTTCCGTTCCCAGGACGCCTCCCTCATTAGGTCAGCTCTGACGTAAGTGGAATACCCTTTTTTTTTTTTTTTTTAGTTTTCATTATACAGCTTTTTATTGTCAGTATGTTTATAAATCTGATCTTTATTTGCCTTTTGGGGTTGGAAACATTACATATAAACTTACAGATATGTTTTAATAATACATATAAGCATATGCTGAGACCAACTTCATTGTGGGCCAGGCCACAGCCTCTACACGGCAGTGTTTTGGACAGTAAACACAATGTTGAACATCTGAGAATAACATCAGTAAATTACATGCTGCAACCCTGCATGTACCACATATTACTAATGATAAGATGTATGAGAAAAAAAACAAAAAAAACCCAGAGGGTCTTAAGTGTGGTTCGTCGTAACTCGGATATGACATAAGTTGGGGACTACCTGTGCTTCAGACAAGTAGGTGTAGCTGGGGCCAGGAGGGCAAGCTGAAAGTCTGTTAGGAAGCAATCAGACCCCCAGTTTGCCCCTGCCCAACCTGGGCAGAAACTGAAGGTTTCTCTACAGAGACTCGGTCAGAGAGAATGTGGACAATTGGACAGCAGCTGGTAGAGCTGAGAGAAAGAGTTCCTTATAAAGACAGGAAGATTAAGAGAAAAACATTGTCATGGATTGAATTATGTCCCCCCAAAAATGTGTGTATTAATTTGGCTGGGTCATGATTTCCAGTACTGTGTGGTTGTACTTCATTTTATGACTGTAATTTTATGTTAAAGAGGATTAGGGTGGAATTGTAACACGCTTACCCAGGTCACATTCCTGATCCAAAGCAAAGGGAGTTTTCCTGGGGCATGGCCTGCACCACCTTCTATCTCTCAAGAGATAAAAGGGAAGAGAAGCAAGCAGAGAGCTGTGGACCTCATACCACCAAGAAAGAAGCACCAGGAGCAGATCGCATCCCTTGGACCCTCCAGGGGAAGACTGACAAGAAGGACCTTCCTCCAGAGCCCACAGACACAGAAAGCCTTCCCCTGGAGCTGACGCCCTGAATTTGGACTTCTAGCCTACTAGACTGTGAGAATATAAATAGCTCTTTGTTAAACCCATCCATTTGTGGTATTTCTGTTACAGCAGCACTAGATAACCAAGACAGACATACTGAACAGTGAGTCTTCCAAACCCCCTTTCCCTTACTCAGCTTGCAGAACCCTAGTAACTGTGCTTACATTTGCCAGGCAAGAGATTGGCAGAGTTTTTTCCTGGGAAAACTAACAAGTCCGAGAGAAAAGATATACTGGCATTAACATCTGGGAATGCCCTAACAGAAAGACTAAACCACATCACTGAACGGCTAAGCCCCACTCACTCATATGGAGCTTCCAAACAGCCTTGTATGTCTCATTCATAAGCATCACTAACAGCTATGCAGTCAGACAGGTAGGTAATGCTGCAGTACGCAACAGTACCAAGACTCAGTGGCTGAATACAACAACCCTTTATTTCCTACCCAAGCCACGTCCACAGTGTGGTTCAGCGTTGCCGCCTCCATACCGGGGACTGCAGTACCTCCTTCTCAACACAGTCTCCATCACCAAGGCAGAGCAAACGTGTAAATCACCCTGTTCACGTTTCGCCAGCCAAAACAGTTCGTACACACACCGCAAGTTAATCCTCCCATGTAACCAGGAGTAAAGAACTGGGGTGACTATTAGCATTAGTTGGAGCCCCGGTGGTGCAGTGGTTAAGAGTTGCAGCAGCTAATGAAAAGGTCAGCAGTTCAAATCCACCAGCCGCTCCTTGGAAACCCTACAGGGCAGTTCTACTCTGTCCTATAGGGTTGCTATGACTCGGAATCTACTCGACAGCAACAGCTTTGGTTTACTGCAAAAGCTAAGAACACCAGGTCACTGAAATGAAGGCAGAAATTAAAGCAAATACATTGAAAAATGGGAAAAGATGCAATTCAATGTGTGGAAGAAAATTTTTAAATATATTTAATTAATACCTTCAGAGAAATAGAACAGGACAGGTTACTATCAAAAAAGGAGTAAGTAATAGAAAAAAAGAAAGAGAGAAAAGATCAAATAGCTATTGGAAATGAAGAATATGACAGCAGAACTGAAACCATATACTGAAGTATTAGATGATCAAGACACTTCCCGGAGAACAACACAAAGAGAAGGGAGAAGATGGGAAAATCAGAGGAACAGTTCAAGAGGTCTAGTATCTGACTAGCAGGAAACCCAGAGAGAGAAAACAAAGCAAACACGAAGGGGAAAATATTTTCAAAGAATTAACGCAAGGAAATTTCCCAGAACTGAATAACAGATTTCTTGATCATACATGGTCCATGCAACCCGATTGTTAAAAGCACCTACATCAAGGCACGACATGGTAAAATTTTTGGATATGGGGGTACAGAAGGATTTAAAAGCATCCACAGGTCACCACAAAAAAAAAAAAAATCAGGAATCCTAAAGGCATCAGATTTCTCAAGTACAACACTAGAAATCAACAGAGCAATGCCTTCAAAATTCTGAGTACAAATTATCTCCAACCTGGAATTGTATCTCCAGCTAAACTATCAATTAGATATGAGAGTAGAATAATGGCATTTTCAGAGATGCGAAGAGTCAAAGAATTTATCTCCTATGCCCGCTTTTTAAGGCAAAATAAAAGAGTAAACCAAGAAAGCAAAAGACATGGGATCTAGAAAATGGAGCGTCGAACACAGAGAAGAGACAAACGGAATCTCCAAGATGACACTGAGTGCAGATCCCAGGATGGCAAATACACAACAGTTAAAGTAATTAACCAGCCCAAACTGGAGACTTAAACAGAAGGCCAGTAGGTCTAAGATAAGCACGATACATGGTGTACGTGAATGTTCCGACAAATTTATAATTTTGGCAACAAATTCGTGACAGAGATGTAAGAAATTAAACCAAGAGGAAAAAAGAGAGACAATTATAAAGGAAATGTGACCACTGTATACTAGACTGGTCATCCATGAACAGTATTTACAGAGTCAGAAAAATGCAAACATTGAATACTGATTTCTTTACAAGAGAACATAATGTACCAAGAAATAGCAGGGAGAAGAAACATGTGCACACACAGAGTGTGCTGGAACACAGCAAAATCTTTACCCACAGTGGGATGTCAATTCTCAAAACCTCAAACTGAAAAATCAAGACATACAAATATGTGATTTAGAAGCACAAAGGTGAAGACCAAAAGAAACTGTGAAATGTGCAAGTGTGGTCAACTCGGGGGAGAAAATCAGGTGTAGGAAGACAGGGCCCAGGGACTGCTGCTGGCCCTGAGGATCTATTCGGGTGTTCATTAATCATTTACCAACCCTAATTTTGATTAAAATAAGGTTTTTAAATCTCCCATCAAGTTTCCAATTTTAATTACAAAAAGTCAGAAAACTTTCTCTGCTGTCCATATTTTGTGACTTCAAATTTATCTCCAAAGAAACTTCATACACGTTTTTAAAGCTAGATTAGCTCAGAGCTTATGACAAGTATATTTTTCAAGATGGTAAAACATATAACATTTAGAACTTAAAAATAATACCAATGTAGCCTTTTAGTAGTGACACAGTTCTAGAGAATCGAAAATATAGAAGAGAAAATATAAATGGTACACCTTATTCTTCTCGTTTTTATTTAGAAGCCCTTGTTATATTCAAAACACCATTAAGTGATGCCAAATAATATATATAAAATGTTCTGTAAAGAACTAAGGCAGCGCAACATAAGTGCTTTTCTTTTTATTTCTGAATGCTCATCCGTGCTCTCACACAGGCTGCAGTCTAAATGGGAAACTAAAGCATATGCAGAAATTTTCATAATTCAAGGCCGTTTGTACAAGGTACCACATGACTAGCACAAACTACAAAAGAAGAAGGCAGCTGATTAGAAATGGTGGTTGTCACTCTAAGCTGCTATCAGTTACCTTTGCTCTCCACTGTATAAACCGGAAAAACAAACCACTTTGATTAAATCACTCTTTTAAAATGACATTCCACGATGTCTATTCTCTGCCCTGTTATTTCTACCAAGTGCTAAATAAACAGCATACAAACCAATATGAATACAAAAAAGTGCACTCTGGCATCCCAGGCTCCATAACCCACAGGCTTCAGCGTACTCGCCCTCTGCAATCTTCACCCAGACCCCAAACCTCTCCAAAGTGCTCTCCTCTACCCCATCGCTGCTCACACACCCGCTCGGCTCCACATGGCTGCACCTCCAGGCCTCAGAGCTGGACAGCTGTCCAGGGAAGCCAGCTGCTGAACACCACTCGTAAAGTCACAGGATGTTTTCGTTCTTTGCGCTACGCGTCCTGGTTACGCTGACCTGGTGACATCAGGTGTCTGCCTCCTGAATGTGGTGTTTCAAGCTGGGTGATGGAAGAGGACCTACTATGTTCCAGGATGGAAACCATGCTCTAGCCAAGGGTACCGCAACTGTCAATCTAATGTTTTTGTCTTTTTTGGTTAATAAGCACTTAGAATATCAATCCTCTCAGCACCATTTCTGATGCAGCTTTATGTTCGTTTTGCCCAAAACTACTTTCTAAGTGACTTAAAAACCTACTTTCCAAAGAAAATAAAATCATCCTTTTGAAGTTCTTCTTTTGAAGCTGAAATGAGTGTCCATGAAAAAAGTGTTGATTTTATGGTGACTCTTCTACTTAAGTCAAGGTCCGCTTGGCTGTTTCATGTAAAAATAAGCTGGAGTCGGAAACCCTTGTGGTGTAGCGGTTAAGTGCTATGGCTGCTAACCAAAGGGTCGGCCGTTCAAATTCGCCAGGCGCTCCTTGGAAACTCTATGGGGCAGTTCTATTTTGTCCTATAGGGTCGCTATGAGTCAGAATCGACTCGACGGCACTGGGTTTTTTTTTTTTTTTTTAAGCTGGAGTCACGTTTTTAAAGTATTCCTAGAATGAAAACAAAATTTTATGTGTTTATTTGAATAGTACAACTCTTAGAGATTCAGTAATCCACTGGTTTTAAAAGAGCAAGTTGTATGCTTTTAACACTTCATTTCTTTACAGCAAGTCTTGAATCTCTAAAATTACTTGCTTCTTTTAACATAAATAAGTGATAGGAAACCCTGGTGGCGAACAGCTGCTAATCAAAAGGCTGTCAGTTCAAATCTATCGGGCGCTCCTTGGAAACCCTATGGGGCAGTTCTACCCTGTCCTATAGGGTGGTTGCTATGAGTCGGAACTGACTCGATGGCAACAGGTTTGGTTTTTTGTTTTTTACGTGACATAAACAAAGTAGGTTTGTATTCATAAAGATACTCACCCATCATTTGGGTACACTGGGGTCACAGAGTCTCTGTGATGGACATCCAAAAATACAATGATAAAAAAACTTAAAAACTTAAGTTGACTTTCCTTTCCATAAGGTGCAAACGATGTACAAACCTTAACAGCTTTATAGTAAAACACCAAATTTCAAAGAGCATCAATACTGAATAGGTATCGTTAAGTAAAATAAAGTCACACGCCAGTGACTTATAAGCTTGTACTTATTTGATCCATTTTGTCAATTTTAATATCTCCAAATGTTTTAAAAAATAAAGAGGTAAGACTTTATAGCACTTCATGCCATAAAAATGGGGAATTGCATATTTAAAGACAGTCTAAAGAGTTCTCATGTTTTTACACATGCCACAATTTAAAATCCTATATTTCAATGTGTGAGAATATGTCCTTGTTTTTATTTTCTGATTTTTAACAATTTCTATCACTGCCAGCATGTACTCTGATGTTCACTGTCACACAAGGAGTGAATAGTTCAAAGATCTCCCTTATTAATGCCTGCTTTCTGCAAAGAATTTCTAGGTACAAGATTTTTAAAACTAAGCTCCAACATCCTTGAATCAGATCTAAGGATGTTTTACTTTATCACAACTAAGCCAAGGCGCACAGACATGGAGGTGGCCAGGCCAAAAGTAAATCACAGAGTCCCCAAAATACAGCTCTACGGTCAAGTGAAATAACCTCTGCAAGAGAAACAGGTTACCTAGGTCCAAACCTCCTTTCAACCACCGACTAACCTGCTGGGAGAACTCTGACATTTAACAGTCTCTCTGCTCGTCAGTTTTCGTCTCTAAAATGATACGGTTTGATACAAAAATCCAAAGTCAACTCATGCTCTGAAACATCACGATTTTTTGGGTTCTTAGACGCTTCCAATTGTGGGTAACTCATATCTTACCATCCCACTGACAGAGAGACCTGAATGACTCTTAACTGGCAGTGGGCCATGACAATTTTGATTTAAATCCCTGTGCTCCCAAAGAGCCGTTTAGTGCATCTGGCAGGGAATATAAGGATCTTTTAAATTCATAAAAACAAATAAAATAGTCGTTTATAGGCTTCCACTGTCGACCACACAGAATTCAAAGCATCTGGTCTGGCATTCAGAATACTCATCATCTGAACTCAACTCATCTTCCTAACTCTTATCTCCAGTGAGTCCCTTTCACATTCTCAAAGCTACAGTCACACTGAACAACATGTGTGTCCTACACACACAAAAATCTTCCACCGTCCATGTTTTGTTCACGCTATCTTCTCCACCTAGGCTGTTCTTCTATATCATCACAGAGTCAAAGCTAGGGAACCACCAAACCTATCATCCAAACTGTGGCAATTCTGAATGTGAAAGGGGCTGCTAACTAGACGGACCTCGGACACCAGGAGTAAACCAGGACCGACCCAAGCAAAGTGGGACACATGGTCACGCTACAGGAAGCCCAGCTCAAAGGCACCTGTAGGAAAAAATCCCCTCCCCACCTTGAAACTTCCATCACACTTTATCTGTATCTCGTTTCCTTTATCGTTTCTGCCGGGTATATCAGCTATGTGTACAACAACCCTCATTTCCCTAACTAGCCTGAATCATGAAATGGTCCAGCTTTCCACTCCACAGATGCCTAGTATACAGTAGTTTCTCAATAAATATACGCTACATGAACGCACTCTTAGGTATGTTTAACTAGGGTATATAAAGTTAGGATCTTTCAAATAACCACATGCCTTTCTTAAATCAGCACCACGGTTAACACAGGGAAGAACCAGGTTCCTTGGCCATACCAAAGGGCCATCTCCCTCAGAGTTGCCCCAAATTCACAAACGATGGTTTGTGCCAATGCGAAACTTCCCTGGCGCATCTGACAAATTAATATGTGATGTTATATAGGCTGGGATAGAAAACAACTCACCCCACAGCTAAATGAGTTAGCTCTGACGGAAGAGCTACAGAACTCGGCACTTTCAATATGTGAGAAGCTATTTCATGGAAAGCATTATTCCACCTTGGGACAGCTTTGGATCTACGGACACACACAGCAGAGCTAAGAGATTACTTATTATTTAACAGGGTTCTGACTGCCCTGAAATCCACAAGTATTTTACCTATACCTCTCTTAAGATGACTACTTTTTGGTTATACATTTTATACACCTGGGGGTCCAGATCTGTACCGACTGAACTCTGTCCCCCAGAGTACAGAGAAATACACCTCAGTGAATATTGCCTGAATGAATTAAAGAATCGCTGAGTAAATGCCTTGAGGTTGTACAGCATCTTAAGAATTCTCACATCCCTACTGAAGCATGCTTCAAATATGTACTGATTTAGACCTGCTTTATTTATGTACACAAACTCTTTAAAGTGCAAAACACCCTGTGAGGTAGCTGTGAGTCCTCATTTCACAAATGAGAACATTTTGCCTCTTAGAAATGGAAAGCATTGTCCAGGTTGAGCTGCTAAGTGACGGAGCCAGGTCCTGCATCCGACATTCTGACCACCAGAGCTGCCTTGGTCCACACAGAAACACTGCAGTGACCCTGACAAATGTGGCATTTATAGTAAAAATACCTAAAAGTTCAATGGCTACCGTCGTCCCTGAATGCCACACACTACAACAGACAACTGTCCCAGACGTCTTAACACGGTTCTATCACTGTCCTAAAAACAAGGGTGGGCGAGGGGAGAGCTTTCATTAGTCACTTTTTTCAGCCACTAGTATAGAAAGACCTGGGTATGTCAGAGGAAGAAACGTAAATGAGAATCCAAAAGAATTTAATACACCACAAAACCAGATATATAAAGCTTTAATATTTTTAAGTCCCCATTACTAAGAGAAAATCGTCATTTACTAAAATAAATGCAGATAGTGAAAGTGTCATAATACCAGTATGGCACCCTGCTCATCACAAACACACATTAAAATATTGCTACATAACTGCATCAAGTTATTCTGGGGACGCTATAAGTGAGCCACTTTATCATCTGGCATGTTCATCTAGAGATGGACTCTTTCACTAAAACAGAAAACCTTGTGAATTAAACAAAGGCATTTTTTTTTTTTAATCAAACACCCTATTTCTTGTTCCTGTATTATTTTGTTATGCCCTATTCAAATGCCACAATATAAGATTTGGATGAAAAACTGAAAACTGTACTCGGTGCTCCTTTTCAAGGCTCTTTCATTACCTATACAGTCTCCACATTCTTTCTTTGTAACAGAAATTAAATTTAAGCCTCCACGGGCTTCATTCCCATTTGCTGGGAGTCTGAAGGCATGAGAAGTATGTAGCATTTATATAACAGGAAATATCTAAAAGCCTTCTGCTGAGATTTCCTTCCCCCACACCCCCTTCCACACCCATTCCTCAAACTGTCTTCAAAAGGCCTGCTGTGTTCCTTAAAAATTAAACATTAGTTACTAATAGAAATAGCGTACCTATTCCTTAATTTGTTTAGACACCACATCCCCACTGAAGTTGTATTTAGCCTGGTTGAAATAGCCTCTCAAGCCCAGCACCTGACCCTTAATGCTCAAATATTTTAATGCCACACAGGTCAAATATGCTTTTCTGTTGTTATCAGGGTGGAATTTAGGAGGAAAAGAAGAAAGCTTACCAAACTCAGCTTTCCATTCTCCACATACCAAACCCTAATCAAGAGGCCCTTCCAACATTTGACATGAACTACAGCTCTGACTCTCCAAGTCAGAAGAGGCCCTTTCACCCTTTCCCCCCCTTTTAACCCTGACTCCCTGACCCACCCTCAAACTAACTCTGCCCAACCGTGGTTTGAAGTCCCAGGGGCAGTTACTACCCAGCAAGACTCTGAACCACACAGAATATAAAACGCACAGTCCCGGGAATGTTTGTGGTTATCAGAGGTAGATTTTTAATACAGTTAATACTGATATCCTCACAATAGGTTATTAGTACCTCTAGTTTATTAAACGTCCAAAATGCACCTTTTCTACAGAATACCATTGGCCAAAAAAAATCATGACAATAAAGAGAATGTGGATGTGACCACGCTAGAAGCTGTCAAATGGAACCAGTCCAGGGCCAGCCATAATTTGCCCAGCCTTTCAAAATCATCTCTCCATGCCCCCAGAAGCCAATCAGTGTCAAAGGACACCCAAAAGATTTGGCTCCATCAAGGAGCACCCTTAGAATAGGTGGATCAAACGAGACTAAGCCCCATCCACTCCAGACCAACACTAATAAGAATGGGTTTACCACTCTGCCATTTCCAAAGCCATACACATACCGAGGTTTTTCTCCAACAGTATAGACTGACTTAAGACTTTCCCAAGGTATTGTTGGTAAGTAAAACAACAGAAATCTCTAACTTATTTCCAACTGTATCTGGCTTTTCAAGACCAACTCCGAACCTCTTCTTATGCCCATTACTTAAAAAAAAAAAAAAGGATCAAATCATATATTACAGTGGACACTGACCTGCATCAAGTTATAACATTTAACAAGTAAATAACAAGAAGCCTAGGATCATGAAACGAAATTTACAGCAAGGTGTGAATTTCCTGTATGGAACTTCTCAATTGCTGTTCATAGAAATTATTTTGTTCAAACTGCAAGGGGGAATTTAAATTTCAGTTCCAATTTCCTCATGACCCTCAAAAACTCTAAAAATACCATTTTATTAAATTGAGTCAATCCCATATGAATAATTCAGTAACTTGGCTAAATTGTCCATAGGAACATTAATTTCATTTTATCCAAAATTAATACAACCTGGAACATTAATGCAAACCAACCCCACAAATTTCACCACCTTATTTGATGATTCAATTCTATGTATAATTATGCTATAAAATTATAAGGCGCCAATAGCTAGGTCATGAATCACATTTTATTATGACCTACCATTTCTTCACAAAATTGAAAACATCTAAATTAATTTTAATGATTTTTAACACATCCACATACAATAACACAATCAAGAAAAAGGATACTTCCAAAGTAATCTGACAATAACTTATAACTTACATCTAGTTAAACAATCAAAATGAAAAATAATAAAGGAAATAGTAGACACTGCAGTTACGTCCAAAAGTTCATTTTTAAGTCAGCTGTTTAGCTCTCAGGTTACTCATCTGCTAAGTCGCCCAAACCAGATCACAGAATTCCCTCACTTCAAAGTCTACCTAAATGGAGATCTCCGGATCCTCCCTCCATATCACACAAGTTTTTTAACTGGAAGAAGTAGTTGCTGCTCTCTGACCGCACAGGGCATATGACCTCCCAGCTGTGGGCTCTGGGCCTCTCCTTCGGACAGAGAAAACAGATTTTCCACCTCCAGTCCTTCCTGGTGATTCCTGCAGCCCAGATCAGGGGAGAGCTAGGAGTGTGGGGTGTGGATTAGGGTGAGTAACGGTGAGTTACAGTGGCAGCCAATACAGCCCTCAGCACATTCTGAGGACTATGCATCTCCCAAGACACATTTTCTAATCTCCTTGGCCATACAGATAGGTAGGCCTGCTTACCTTTTTCCTGTTACCTCTTCCTCTTACTGTCCATATACTTCCTCCTTTATGGGCTCACAGAGGAAACAGTCTTACAGCTTCCCTACTATCCTTCTTTATCCCGAATGCAAATCACCGTGGTATCTTAAGGCTTTTTGCTCCTAGTCATTCAAGTAAGAGGGCTCCTTTCTTTGATGCCATCTCACCTTACTAAGACATTGTAGGAGAAAAACAAAATGGAGCACAGGAAATAACAATGCCACTTGGAACACAAAAGAAAGATGAGTACATTTCAGAAGGCTAACACCTTGATAAGACCTTGGGATTGTGGATGAGGCCTCAAGTACATGCTCTAGAAACCAAAGATAACCACTAAACTAGACTGACTAGTACATCGTTGCAATGACCACACAGGACTCCCAGACCACATTTCCGATTATGTGGTTTATTAGGAAAGCAACAGCCTACAATTCGGGATCAGGATCAACATGAAAAAAAAAAAACATCATTCAACTCAGGAGACTGGATACAGTCTGTTAACCAGGACAGCTTCCAACCAAGAAATCTCTCAGCTTCTTCTCGGCTGTGCCTGCAGGCAGGCTCTTCTCTCGACTGTGCCGACAGGCTGTCCCTTTTCTTGGCTGTGCCCACAGAGAGGCCTTTCTCTTGGCTATGCCAGCTGGTGGCCTCTGCCCTGCTCGGGCACGTGTTACAGCACTTTAGCTCTGCCAACAAGCCTCCTGCCTGAAGGCGCTCAGCTCTCTCTCCGTGGGCCAGCAAGGACATCATGCCATCACGTGCCAGCCTCCTGGTTCATGCCACTTGTAATGCTGCCACCCTTTCTCTGCCACTGAACTTTGCTGTGCTTGATGCAGCTTCTTGTCCTCTTCAGCGTTACAGCTCTCTCTCTTCGTCTACAAGGCTCTCAGTGTAGGGGCCCCACATCAAAGGGCATGATCCACTCCAGGCACTTCTTAATGGTAATGAGGTTCTCTGCCTCTACCCTCCATGGTATTAGCCTTTATATTCAATTTCAAAGTATGGTCCTCCGGGCTGGGCCACAAACCAATCAGTCCCAGCAAGGTCACTTAATCCTTCTTGGGTAGTTTTACACCCCTACTTGCATAGTAAACTGACCAATTCCTTCAAGGTGCATAAAATAGATCAATCACAGGGCCAACCCAAAACCCAGTGCCGTTGAGTCGATTCTGACTCATAGCAACCCTATAGGACAGAGTAGAACTGCCCCATAGAGTTTCTGAGGAGCGCCTGGCAGATTAGAACTGCCTACTCTTTGGTTAGCAGCCATAGCACTTAACCACTACACCATCAGGGTTTCCAGTCAGCAGCTGTGATTGTTTTGGGTGGAATTATAAACCTAAGATCAGAAAGACCACACATAAGAGAAACTCATTGCACTGCACATATTATACTGTATTTCTTTCAAAATTCTAGATCAATAGCCTGTCCAAAAGTCCATCTAAAATAATAGGTTTTAACCTCATGAAAATTAAAAACATTTGTTAGTCAAAAGTCTTTACCAAAAAAAGTGAAAAGACAAGCTACTGAGTGGGAGAATATCTTCGGAAACCATATATCCAATAAGAATCTAACAACAACTTAACAACAAAAAGACAAATAACCCAATCATAAAATGGGCAAAGGATCTGAATAGGCATTTCACCAAAGGGGACGTTCGAATGACCACTAGACAAAAGAAATGATGTTCAGCATCATTAGCCATCAGAGAGATGAAAATCAAAACCACAACAAGATACCATTTCACTCCCACTAGGATGACTAAGATAAAATAAAATAACAAATGCTGGTGAGGATGTGTGGAACTTGAAACACTCATTGCTGGTGGTAGTGCAAAATGGTACATCATGGAAATCCATGTGGTGGTTCCTCAAAAAACTAAAAATACAACTACTAAATGACCCAGAAATTCTACTTCTAGTTATATACCAAAAGCACTTGAAAGTAGAGACTCAAAAAGAGACTCGTAAAAAGACCAGACTTAATGGTCTGACTGTGATTAGAAGGACCCAGGTGGCCATGGCCCCCAGACCTTCTGTTAGCCCAAGACAGGAACCATTCCCAATGCCAACTCTTGGACTAGACAATGGAGTAGAAAAGAGATGCTGGTGAAGAAGGAGCTTCTTGGATCACGCAGACATTTGAGACTATGTTGGCATCTCCTATCTGGAGGGGAGATGAGAGGGTAGGGAGGTTAGAAGCTGGAAGAATGGACACGAAAAGAGAGAGTCAAGGGAAGGAGCGGACTGTCTCATTAGGGGGAGAGTATTAGGAGTATATAGCAAGGTGTATATAAATTTTTGTATGAAGACTGCCTTGATTTGTAAACTTTCCCTTAAAGAACAATTAAAAAAAAATCCCTGAAATAGCAAAAAAAAAAAAAAAAAGAGACTCGTACACCAATGTTTATTGCAGCAGTACTCACAATAAGCAAAAGATGGAGACAACCTAAATGTCCACCAACACATGAGGAGATAAACAAAATACAGTATACGTATATAACGGAATACTACTCAGCCAGTAGGGGAAATGAAGTCTTTATACATGCTACGATATGGATAGAGCTTGAAGACATTATGCTGAGTGAAACAAGCCAATCACAAAAGGACGAACATTGTATGGCCTCATTTACATAAAAAGACAAAAAAAGGCAAATGTACAGAGACCAAAGTTTATTAGCGGTTATCAGCCACTCCCTGGAAAACCTATGGGGCAGTTCTACTCTGTCCAATAGGGTCGCTATGAGTCAGAATCGACTTGACAGCAATGGTTTTTTTTTCTTTTTTAGGGGTAGGAAGGAGGGAGTAAGGGGGGCTAACAGTAATGGAAAAATCATGCTGATTAAGATTACGGTGGCAGAGCCGATTATTATAACTGCTGTCAATTAGTTGCATACCTGTAAAACGCTGAATGACAAAAGTTGTATATTTGATAAATATATTTACAACAACAACCCCCAAAAATGTAGCTGCCGAGGCTGCTTATGCACAAACACCTCATGAGGTATGGTTTCTTTGTTTAGAGGATTGGGGTCACGGTTTCATGCGACATCCCAGTTAACTGGCCTAATAGCATATCTAATGCTTCTGGTCTACTTCCTAGGTCATGGCATAGTGTCTGGGGTCTTAAAAGCTTTCAAGCTGCTATCCAAGACATAACAATTGGTCTCTATTTGCCTGGAGGAACAGAGGAAGAAAGTAAGGAATAGGAGGAGAAAATGGAATGTGTGGCTAATTGCCTCCATGAACAACTGCTTCCTTTGCCATGAGACCAGAAAAACTGATGGTGCCCGGCTATCATTACTGAATGTTTTGATCAAAGATTCCATAAAAGAATTAAGACCAAAGAGGGGGAAATCCAGAGCAGAATTCCAAATTCTAATGGACTCCAGACTTTCTGGAGCCATGGACGGTGGATAAATCCCTGAAACTATAGCCTTGAGATATTCTTCAACCTTTGACCAAAAACAACCCCTGAAGTCATCTTAAACCCAAATAATACTTTAGTGTAACTAGTAAAAAAAAAAAAAAAAACACCTGCCTTGAGCATTATACTCTTTATGGGAACAACATGACAACAGCAACTCAAAAGATTAGATATGACCCTTAGGCGGCAGTGACTTTATGTTAATAAGGGAAGATCAACTAAAAAGGATGGTGATAACAGTTGCACAACTAGAAGAATGTAATCAATGTCACTAAATTGTATATGTAGAAACTGTTGAATTGGTGTATGTTTTGCTGTGTATATTCTTAAAAATTGCAAAATAAAACAGAAAAAATAATAGATTTTCCAAGCAGAAATAACTCCTTTATTCAATGGCTGGATTAATGAAGTTGTGTTTGGTAGGAAAAAAGAAATTTTCACTCAAGTCCCCAAGATAATCAAGGTGACCTAGAGCATTATCCACCATAGTAGTCCTTCTCTAGAAGTTATATTATTTTCCATAACTCTGGACAAAATACAATCGAAGCCAGACTTGAAATAATGTCATTGTGACCCATGGCTGTTACTTGCGTGTCAAATGAGCAGTAGAGATGCTCTGTCATGATTTTTTTTAATGCTATACATAAGCATAGGTTTTAATTTAAAGTCACCTTTTTGTTGTTTCCTCACAAAAGTTACTATGTCTTTAACTCCTTCATAGCCACTTTGCAATCTCACATCCTTTGTTGCATAAGGTCTTGATGGCGTTACCTTCCAAAGACCTGTCTCACCAGCATTACATATTTGACGATCATCACAGTCTCCTGCCTTAACTAATCCTTGGGACCTAGATGCAGATTTTACCCGCCAGCTTAGCATTAACCAATTCATGCAGACTTCTGAAATAACAACATCAGAAGGATTTATTTTTCAGTCTTCTTGTAATTACTGTTTTTTCTTTCAATGTGGCAACTAACTTCAACACTTTAGCCTGAATGCTGGCCAAACTAATCGGTATTTTTTTTTCCCCCCAGACAGTCTTCACTTCAAAGTAGAAATAAACACTGCATTTCAACCATAAGCAGCTTTCTGTTCCTATTGTAACTTAAACTAAATAATCCCAAAGCAACTTTACCTTATTTTTTACATTCATCAGACTTTTTTAATATAGTTCATACCATAGCTTCATGCATGCCCAGGTCTAATCCCATCTTTGTTTCACCGTCACCATTTTCAAATCTTGTAATCACTTCCAATTTCACCGCTACCATTAACACTTTTCATTCCTTTTGGTGCACTTTCATCTTTCCTCCCCAACTCCCATTTTTGTTTATTCATTCTTATAAAATGGCATATGGGTTTATTACTGAGAGTCGAAGAAGCAACACAACTACACACTTTGCTGTCCGTGAATGAACTGAATAACAGATGAACAGTGACCAACCACCAACAGTGTTTTCAAAAAAATAATGTGATTTTCACTGAGCAAGTATGTGCATTTGCTACTTATGCAGTGATCTGCGGACAAAGGAGATCACAGCAAACCACATACATGGTTAATATATTGTATTACCTGAAATTTGAACTATGCCATTGAGGGACTGCTGTTATTAACTAAACTGTGATAACTGATTTTTGGGCACATCAGTACCACACAAAGTGAGGACTACCTTACTTATTTCAACCCCTGCATAAAAATTACTTAGGTCAATGTGGACTAAGGTTTAAAAATCTTACTGAAATAATAAAACTAGGGAAAAAATAATCAAAACCCTAAACTGTGATCAAATACAGAAAATTTAATTATACAAATACGGCATATGGAAATAGAAAAAAAGAGGAAAGGGGACCATAATATAATTTCTCTTGAAAATACATTAATTCAAAAAATTAATTTACTGTGATTCATTTTTTAAAAAAAATTGGTAAGAACAATGTGAATAGCAGCTGTAACTGCAGTTGTGTAAGACCAGATCTCTGAATATCTTCAACAAAAAATTTAAGACGACAATTTAAAAAACCAAAAAGAATAAAACTACATAAAACCTCAGGTTAACTACCTCTAAGTAAAAATATAAATAAATAAACTCCAAATCCTAGAAAATACTGTCAATTCTGCTGTAACACTTGTTTTCAAAATGCTAATCTGTCTCAATACGATTCATGTATTAGGGAACAATTTAAATATAATTAGAATTTTGTGTTTCTGTTCATCTTCAAGAATTCTAGGTGAATGAAGAAAATTACACCCACATAAACCAAGTTGGTAAGAATACACATAGACATACATTTCAAACATCGCAGCTATCTCATTCCTCCACGTGTCTGTCAGTTTGTTGTACTGTGGGGGCTTGCATGTTGCTGTGATGCTGGAAGCTATGCCACCGGTATTCAGATACCAGCAGGGTCACCCATGGAGGACAGGTTTCAGCTAAGCTTCCAGACTAAAAACAGACAAGGAAGAAGTACGTGGTAGCCTACTTCTGAAAAGAATTATCCAGTGCAAACCTTATGAATAGCAGCAGAACATTCTCTGATATAGTGCTGGAAGATGAGCCCCCCAGATTGGAAGGCACTCAAAAGGTGACTGGGGAAGAGCTATCTCCCCAAAGTAGAGTTGACCTAAATGATGTGGACGGAGTCAAGCTTTTAAGACCTTCATTTGCTGATGTGGCACGACTCAAACTGAGAAGAAACAGCTGCAAACATACATTAATAATCTGAACCTGGAATGTACGAAGTATGAATCTAGGAAATCTGAAAACTGTCAAAAATGAAATGGAACTCATAAACATTGATATCGTAGGCATTAGTGAGCTGAAATGGACTGGGACTGGCCATGCTGAATCGGACAATCACATAGTCTACTATGCCGGGAATGACAACTTGAAGAGGAATGGTGTTGGATTCATTGTCAAAAAGAACATTTCAAGATCTATCCTGAAGTACAACACTGTCAGTGATAGGATAATATCCACACACCTACAAGGAAGACCAGTTAATATAACTATTATTCAAATTTACTCACCAACCACTAGAGCCAAAGATGAAGAAATAGAAGATTTTTATCAGTTGCTGCAGTCTGAAATTGATCGAACATGCAATCAAGATGCATTGATAATTACTGGTGATTGGAATGCGAAAGTTGGAAACAAAGAAGAAGGATCAGTAGTTGGAAAATATGGCCTTAGTGACAGAAACAATGCCGGAGATCAAATTATTGAATTTTGCAAGACCAAGGACTCCTTCTTTGCAAATACCTTTTTTCAACAACATAAACAGCAACTATACACATGGACCTCGCCGGATGGAATACACAGGAGTCAAATCGACCACATCTGTGGAAAGAGATGATGGAAAAGCTCAACGTCATCAGTCAGAACAAGGCCAGGGGCTGACTGAAGGAAGAAGTCCAAGGTGCGCTGAAGGAATCGGCAAAAAGCAAGGCTCCAGGAATTGACAGACTATCAATTGAGATGTTTCAACAAATGGAGGCAGTGCTGGAAGTGCTCATTTGTCTATGCCAAGAAATCCGGAAGACAGCTACCTGGCCATCTGACTGAAAGAGATTCATATTTATGCCTATTCCCAAGAAAGGTGATCCAACTGAATGGGGAAATCATCAAACAATATCCTTAATATCACATGCAAGCAAAATTTTGCTGAAGATAATTCAAAAGCGGTACAAGCAGTATATCAACAGGGAACTGCCAGAAATTCAGGATGGATTCAGGAGAGGACGTGGAACCAGGGATATCATTGCTGATGTCAGATGGATCCTGGCTGAAAGCAGAGAATACCAGAAGGACGTTTACCTATGTTTTATTGACTATGCAAAGGCATTCAACTATGTGGATCATAACAAATTATGGGTAACACTGCAAAGAATGGGAATTCCAGGACACTTAATTGTGCTCATGAGGAGCCTGTACATAGATCAAAAGGCAGTTTTTCAGACAGAACAAGGGGATACTGAGTGGTTTAAAGTCAGGAAAGGTATGAGTCAGGGTTGTATCCTTTCACCATACCTACTCAATCTGTATGCTGAGCAAATAATCCAAGAAGCTGGAATATATGAAGAAGAACATGGCATCAGGATTGGAGGAAGACTCATTAACAACCTGCATTATGCAGATGACACAAACTTGCTTGCCGAAAGTGAAGAGTTGAAGCACTTATTGATGAAGATCAAAGACAATAGCTGTCAGTATGGATTATGCCTCAACATAAAGAAAACAAAAATCCTCACAACTGGACCAATAAGCCACATCACCATAAACGGAGAAAAGATTGAAGTTGTCAAGGATTTCATTTTACTTGGATCCACAATCAACACCCATGGATGCAGCAGTCAAGAAATCAAAAGACGCATTGCATTGGGCAAATCTGCTGCAAAGGACCTCTTTAAAGTGTTGAAAAGCAGGGATGTCACCTTGAAGACTGAGGTGCACCTGACCTAAGCCATGATATTTTCAATTGCATCATATGCACGTTAAAGCTGGACAACCAATAAGGAAGACCGAGAAAGAACTGACGCCTTTGAATTGTGCTGCTGGCAAAGAAAATTGACTATTCTGTGGACTGCCAAAAAAACAAACAAATCTGTCTTGGAGTAAGTAAAACCAGAATAGCTCCTTAGAAGCAAGGACGGCGAGACTGCATCTTACATTCTTTGGACATGTTGTCAGGAGGGATCAGTCCCTGGAGAAGGACTTCATGCTTGGCACAGTACAGGGTCAGTGGAAAAGAGGAAGACCCTCAACAAGACAGACTGACAGAGTGGCTCCAACAATGGGCTCAATCATAACAACGATTTTAAGGATGGTGCGGGACCAGGCAATGTTTCATTCTGTGATGCACAGGGTCACCATGAGTTGGAACTGACTTGACGGCACCTAACAACAACAACTGCTATCTCATTCACCATCTGTGATATATGCCACACTCATTCACAACTGCCGTGAGCCCTGATGGCTCAATGGTTAAGTTCTTAACTAGTAACCAAAAGCTTGGAGGTTGGAATGCACCGGCCTCTCTGTGGGAGGAAGGTGTAGCAGGCTGGTTCCATGAAGATTATACCCTTGGAAACCCTACTGAGCAGCTCTCCTCTGCCCTATAGGGTCACTATGAGTCGGAATCGACTTAACAACAATGGGTTTGGGTTTTTTTGTTGTTGTTGTTGGATTTCAGATACCCTCCTGAGATGGTTAATTTTATATATCAATTTGACTAGACTAGAGATCTCAGTTGTTGGGTCAAACACTAGTTTAGACTTTGCTGTGAAGGTATTTTGTAGATGTGATTAACACCTACAATCAGTAGACTGTAAGTAAAGGAGAGTATTCTAAATATACCTCATCCAATTAATTGAAGGCTTTTGTTGTTGCTGTTGTTAGGTGCTGTCGAGTCAGTTCCGACTCATAGTAACCCTATGCACAACAGAACGAAACACTGCCTGGTCCTGCGCCATCCTTACAATCGTTGTTATGCTTGACCTCATTGTTGCAGCCACTGTGTCAACCCACCTTGTTGAGGGTCTTCCTCTTTTCCACTGACCCTGTACTCTGCCAAGCATGATGTCCTTCTCCAGGGAATGATCCCTCCTGACAACATGTCCAAAGTATGTAAGACTCAGTCTCACCATCCTTGCTTTTAAGGAGCATTCTGGCTGTACTTCTAAGACAGATTTGTTCGTTCTTTTGGTAGTCCATGGTATATTCAACATTCTTCGCCAACACCACAATTCAAAGGCGTCAATTCTTCTTTGCTCTTCCTTAATCACTGTCCAGCTTTCACATGCACATGATGCAGTTGAAAATACCATGGCTTGGGTCAGGCGCACCTTAGTCTTCAGGGTGACATCTTTGCTCTTCAACACTTTGAAGAGGTCCTTTGCAGCAGATTCGACCAATACAATGCGTCTTTTGATTTCTTGACTGCTGCTTCCATGGCTGTTGATTGTGGATCCAAGTAAAACGAAATCCTTGACAACTTCAATCTTTTCTCTGTTTATGGTGATGTGGCTTATTGGTCCAGTTGTGAGGATTCTTGTTTTCTTTATGAAGGCCTTAAGAGCAAAATAGTGAAAATAGTGACATTCCTTGAAAAGGAGGGATTCTGCTTTAAGAATGAATTTCCACCCTTCTGACTTGCCCTATAGATTTTGGATTCAGATCAATTCTTACCTTAGTTTCCAATCTCCTGGCCTGCTCTACAGATTTCTGATTTGCCATCCCCCTCAAATGCACAATCACGTGAGCTAATTCCTTAAAATAAATCTTTCTATAGTAAAAGCTACAAAAGCCAGAATCTGTGAAAGGTGGAAATCTGTTAGAGAAACCAAACCAAACCAAACCAAACCAAACCCAGTGCTGTCAAGTCGATTCCGACTCATAGCAACCCTATAGGACAGAGCAGAATTGCCCCATAGAGTTTCCAAGGAGTGCCTGGTGGATTCGAACTGCTGACCCTTTGGTTAGCAACCATAGCGCTTAACCACTATGCCAAAAGAAAACGCAAATATTTTCCACTAAAACTAGGACTGAGAAATCTCTTTTAGGGGAAAAGTCTTCAACCCACTACAGATGTGAAGGGCATTGTGTCTGCCATTTTCAAAGCATTCAGAACAAAAATTCATGTATGAGAATTGTGACAGTGAGTTAGTAAATGTTAAAATGTTAACACTTGATGAATTTGGGTGAAGGGTGTATGGGAATCCTTTGTACTCTTTTTCCAAGTATTCTGTAAGTATAAAGTTATTTCAAAACATCAAGTAAAAGAGAAAGAGATAAATTCTGCCTACTCTTCCAATGTGTACTTTCTGGTCAAGTTTTTAACTGGTTCACTGAGAACAAGAGGGCTAATGCAGAGTAGATAGGAATATAATTAAAGAACACAGAGCACTAGGGAATTGGAAATCCAGAAATAACATTGTCTCATTAGCTTAAACATGGGAATCAGAAATTAAAATAATAAAACTGAAAAGTTATCCGGGTCCATAATATGGGCTGAAAAATTCTAATTTAAAACCACCAACCTTGGCAGGTGGGACAGAGAAAAATCCTTGCAGCCTCTCCTTAAGTGCACTTGAGTCAATGATTCTGTAGTCGATTGTGTGTATTAGCAACAGGTATCCATACAAAATTTTTTTTTTTTTATCCATACAGAGAAAGGTGGACCAAGTGAAAAGTTTATATGATATTTTACTAAAATACACCTTATTACTTTCAAGTATATACCTATGTCCAACCAAATGTTAAGAGAGGAAAGAATTATGGAGTAACTCTTATACAACTTCACTCCAATATCAACACTCTATCCGAGGCTTTTATTATCCATAGATCATTGTTGTTGTTGTTACATGCAGTGGAGTTGGTTCCACTTCATAGCTATCCTATATACAACAGAATGAAACACTGCCCTGTACTGTGCCATCTTCAGAGTCGTTGCTGTATTTCAGACCATTGTTACAGCTACTGTGTAAATCCATCTCGTCGAGGGTCTTCCTCTTTTTCACCGACCCTCTACTTTTATCAAACATGATGCCCTTCTCCACTGACTGGACCCTCTTGAAAACATGTCCAAAGTATGTGAGACAAACTCTCACCATCCTCATTTCTAAGGAGCATTCTGATGGTGCATCCTCCAAGACATATTTGTTCATTTTTCTGCAAGTTGATGGTATATTCAATATTCTTTGCCCATACCATAATGCAAACAAAGGTCTTGCATTATCAATTCTTCTTCTAGCTTCCTTATTCATTGTTCACATTTCGCACACAAATGAGGCGATTGAAAATACCATGGCTTGGGTCAGGCGCATCTTAGACTTCAAAGTGACATCTTTGATTTTTAACACTTTTAAGAGGTCTTCTGGATCAGATTTGCCTGATGCAATACATCCTTTGATTTCCTGTCTGCTGCTTCCATGAGCATTAATTGTGGATCCAGAGAAAATGAAATCCTTGACAACTTCGATCTTTTCTTCATTTATCGTGATATGGCTTATTGGTCCAATTGTAAGGACTGTTTTATGTTGACGTGCAGTTAATACTGAAAACCAAAGTCTTTGACATTCATCAGTAAGTGCTTTCAGTCCTCTTCACTTCCAGCAAACAAGGCTGTGTTATCTGCGTATCACCAGTTGTTAATGGGTCTTCCTCCAGTCCTGATGCGACCTTATTCTTCATATAATCCAGCTTCTCAGGTTATCTGCTGAGCATACAGATTGAACAAATATGGTAAATGGATACAACCCTGACACACACCTTTCCTGATTTTAAACCTCAGAGTATCCCCTTGTTCAGTTCGAATGACTGCCTCCTGGTCTATGTACAGGTCTAGCATGAGCACAATTAAGTATTCTGGAATTCCCATTCTTCACAACACTATCCATAATGTGTTATGATACACTCAAATGCTTTTGCATAATCAATAAAAGACAGATAAACATCTTTCCGTTATTCTCTGCGTTCAGTCAAGATACAAGTGACACTGGCAATACTATTCCATATTCCATGTCCTCCTGAATCTGACTTGAATGTCTGGCAGCTCCCTGCGGATGTGTTAGCACAACTGCTTTTGAATGATCTTCAGCAAAATTTTACTTGGGTGTGATATTAATGACACTGTTTGATAATTTCTGCACTCTGTTGCATCACCTTTCTTTGGAATAGGCAAAAATATGGATCTCTTCCAGTCAGCTGGCCAGGTAGCTGCCCTCCAAACTTCTTGGCATAGATGAGTACACACTTCCAACATTGCATCTATTTTTTGAAACATCTCAATTGGTATTCCAATAATTCTTGGAGCCTTGTTTTTCACCAATGGCTTCAGTGCAGGTTGGACTTCTTCCTTCAGTATAATCAGCTTTTGATCATATGCTACCTCCTGAAATGGCTGAATATCAACCAATTTGTTTTGGTACAGTGATTCTGTGCATTCCTTCCATCTTCTTTTCATGCTTCCTGTGTCATTCAATATCTTGTCCATACCCACCCAAACCCATAGAATCCTTCAATACCGCAACTTGAGGCTTGAATATTCTCTTCAGTTTTTTCACCTTGAGAAATGCCAAGCATGTTCTTCCTTTTTGGTTTTCTAACACCAGATCTTTGCATATGTCATTATGATGCTTTGTCTTCTCAAGTCACCCTTTGAAATCTTTTGTTCTGCTCTTTTATTTCATCGTTTCTTCCTTTCACTTTAACTACTCTGTACTCTAGAGCAAATTCCAGAGCATCTTCTGACATCCATTTTGGTCTGTTTTTTCTTCCCTGTCTTTTTAATGACCTCTTGCTTTCTATATGTATGATGCCCTTGATGTCATCCCACAAATCGACTGTTCGTCAGTCATTAGTGTTCAATGCACTGAATCTCTTCTTGAGATGGTCTCTAAATTCAGGTGTGATATACTCAATATTGTATTTTGGCTCACATGGACTTGTTCTAATTTTCTTCAGCTTCAACTTGAACTTGTATATGAGCAATTAACTGTTCCACAGTCAATGCCTGCCTCGTTCTGACTGATGATATTGAGGTTCTCCATAGTTTCTTTCCAAGGATGTGGTCAATTCAATTCCTGCGTATTCAGTGTGGCAAGGTTCACATGTACAGTCGCCATTTATGTTGTTGAAAAAAGGTATCTGCAATGAAAAAATCATTGGTGTTGCAAAATCCTGTCATGCGATCTCTGGCATCATTTCTTTCACCATGGCCGTAGTTTCCAGCTACCAATCCTTCTTGTCTCCAAATTTCAAATACCAATCACCAATAATTATCAATGAATGTCTGGTCAATTTCAGGTTGCAGAAGTTGGTAAAAATCTTCAATTCCCACACCTTTGACATTAGCGGTTGGTACATAAATTTGAACAATAGCTGTACTAACTGGTCTTCCTTGTAGGCGTATGGATATTATCCTATCACTGAGAGTGATAGGATATTTCGGGATAGATCATGAAATGTTCTTTTTGACGATGAATGTGACACCATTCCTTTTCAAGCTGTCATTCTCGACATAGTAGATCATATGATTGTCCAACTGAAAATGACTAATACCAGTCCAGTTTTCCTAGATTCATACTTTGTACATTCAATTTTGATTATTAATAGATATGTGTGCTGTATTGTCTCATTTCAAGTCATGCCACATCAGCAAACGAAGCTTTACTCCATTCACATGATTAAGGTTAATTCTACTTTGAAGAAACAGCTCTTTCCCAGCCATATTTCGAGTGTCTTCCAACCTGAGTGGCTTATCTTCTGGCACTATATCAGACAATGTTCTACTGCTATTCATAAAGTTTTAACTGGCCATTCTTTTCAGAAGTAAATCGCCAGGTCCTTCTTTCTAATCTGTCTTAATCTGCAAACTCTGCTGGAACCTGTCCACCATTGGTGATTCTCCTGGTATTTGAAATACCAGTGGCATAGCTTCCAGCATCATAGCCAACACGCAAGCTACCACTTTACGCCAAACTGACAGACAAGGGTGGAGATCTTTATTGTACTGTCCAAACTAATCTTCTTCCCTCCAATCACTCTCCCTTTCAATCTCTCCAGCTACATGCTACCAGGTGCTTAGTTCTAAAATACCCTTGTCATTCCATATCTCTCTATCAAAACCTTTCAAGAGGTACTTATAAAACATCAGGCTCAAATATCTTTCCCTCAATATCCAAGGTGTCCTATAATCTAAACTTTGCTTCTTTTCCAAACTTTTTCTCTAATCTCCCTTCCATCAAAACAAGCCACCATGCCCATGCTGGCCCCTAGCACTTTTTCTGCTGATCCTCAACCCACGCACACCATGAAGACTCTCCTTACAACTTCCTTTAGCTATATAACTAGATATAGACAGACAGGCAGGTAAAAGAAAGAATGGAAGCCCTATGAAAAGTTTTGCTTTTTCATTTTTGTTTGAATATCAATTATCTATCTACTGTATTTTCTCCACAAATAGCATACCCACACAAATAATAGGCACACACACATATAACACACAGAAATGATGAAATTATGCAAAAAACTTGTGGCATAGCACACCTTCACATATACCACCACCTGTCTCATGGCATTTCAAGAAATGAATTTCTGCCTCATTCACACTCATTCAATAGTCCAAAAATGTTACTTTTGATCATATGTGTATAATAAAGTTATTAGTCAAGAACACATGGATAGAGTTTATCGTGCTCATGAGGAACCTGTACACAGACCAAGGGGCAGTCATTCAAACAGAACAAGGGGATACTGCGAGGTTTAAAATCAAGAAAGGTGTGTATTAGGGTTGCATCCTTTCACCATACTTATTCGCATCTGCATGCTGAGCAAATAATTGGAAAACCCGAAGTATATAATGAATGTGGCATCAGGATTGGAGGAAGACTCATTAATAACCTGGGACATGCAAATGACACAACTTTGCTTGCTCAAAGTAAAGAGGACTTGAAGCACTTACAACGAAGAACAAAGACAACAGCCTTCAGTATGGACTGCACCTCCAAATAAAGAAAAAAAAAATCCTCACAACTGGACCAATAAGCAATTTTATGATAAACTGAGGAAATACTGAAGTTGCCAACGATTTCATTTTACTTGGGTCTACAATCAACAGCAGTCAAGAAATTAAATGACATATTACATTGCCCAAATCTGTTGCAAAGACCTCTTTAAAGTGTTAAAAAGCAAAGACGTCACTTTGAGGGCTAAGGTGCTCATAACCCAAGCCATGGTATTTTCAATCACCTCAAATGCCTACGAAAGCTGGACAATGAATAAGGAGGACCAAAGACAAATTGGTGCCTTTGAATTATGGTGTTGGTGAACAATATTGAATACACCATGAACTGTCAGCAGAATGAACACATCTGTCTTGGAAGAAATTCAGCCACAATGTTCCTTATAAGGGACCTGTTATCAAGAGAGACCAGTCCCTGAAGAAAGGTATCATGCTTGATAAAGTAGAGGATCAGCAAAAAAGAGGAAGACCCTCAATGAGATGTCTTAACACCGTGTCTCCAACAACAGGCTCAAACATAGCAACGACTGTGAGGATGGTGCTGGACCTGGCTGTTTCGTCCTTTTGTACATAGGATCACTATGAGTTGGAATCAACAACAACAATAATTACTAAAAACTGACACTTCAATTATTAATCAAAAAACACATTAATATAATAGGAATATTTTTCATTAGGAACACTAATAATTTTTAAATAAGTACACATTTTAATGCTTAACTATTTTATGGTCAAAAAAAAATTTTTTTTTTTTAATTTGACCTACACTGTCTTTTAAATCCAAATTAACATAAATTAAATAGAATATTTCAGCCAGGTTACCATACAGACATGAATAAATAGTACATGTAGTCCCTGACTTAGGACATGGTTCCATTTTGATGGCTCCACTGTAAGTTGGTTCTGATGTAAGTAAAACATCTTGTTTTTGTTTTCATTATTATTACCTTTTATTATCAATATGTTTATAAATCTGATCTTTATTTGTCTTGGGGGTTGAGACATTACATAAAACTTACAGATATATTTTAGTACAATCATACATACATAAAAAAATTTACAAATCATAAAAAAAATGGACAGTGGTTAAATATGGTTCATCATAACTTGGATACACTACAAGTCAGGGACTACCTGTATATGACTCAGTCTTCATATTCTTTTTGTTGAGGGGCAGTGAAGCACAGAGGAGTAAGTCTAGGCTTTGAAGCACTCTGAATCACAGCTCTTTCATTTTTCAGCTCTGTGACCTCAGGTACACTTCGGTTCACTCACTTATTAAATGGGTAGAAATCAGACCAATACTCTAAAGTTATTCTGAAGACGAAAAAATATACGTAAAATGCCAAACCCAGAGGAAGAATAAATGTTAAATCCTTTTCTTTCTCGTAAGATTAAGGAGGACAGATTACATTCCTGCCTTTTAAATTTCAAATAATCTTTCCACTTAGAATTATTTGATATACTTGGAAAAAATCAAATCAGATTATTATCAATTCTGTCCCACTTGCATTCTGACGCCAGCTTACACGGGCGGCACATTCTCCTCTGACCCTAATCTCCTGAGCTAGGTCAGACCTCACAAGGTAAAGGACACTGTCTGCCAGACTCCACGTTGGCCACGGACTTCAGACACCAGCCCCAAGGTTAGGAGTCCCAACAAATGACACCCACACTTCTGATCTGCTAGCGAAAAATTCACAGCCTTCCCACTGCCGCATCAGAATGCCAGCTGTAAACTTGGGGGTCCCCAGGATTCTCCTCAGTGCTGGCCTGGGGATTCCCACCACTCCCTTGGGTTTAATTCGCTAGAATGACTCAAAGAAATCATGTACTCAAGCATATACCCATAAAGAAAAGCAAGGAAATGACTATCATAAGGGTCAGGATAATTACTTTTATGAGCAGGGACCATAGAAGGTTCCAGGGTGACTAATCAAGTTCTCATGTCTAAGTTATGTTACAAGAGCATTCACCTTATAACAACTCATTAAGCAAATTTGTCTTATGCAGTTTTCTGCATGTTAAGCAACAAAAAAGGTTTAAAAAAGAAGAATGAAATTCTTAAGACAGTGCTGGATTACCCATTAGGCAGACTAAGCATGTGCTTAGAGGGTTAGCAAGTAGGATTCTCCCCTCCTGCCCCTGCCCCAATTTTTTTTAATTAATTTTGTATTTGATATTTCCAAAAAAAGAAACTGAAGAGGACATTGTAAGAAAAGTCAGAACTCTGAGTGGTCCTTGTTCTTGAGTACCATGGAATCCATCTTGACTCACAGTGACCCCACAGGACAGGTCTTTCTCTCTCAGAGCTGCTGGGTGGGTTCAAACCACCAGCCTTTCAGTTAGCAGCCAAACACTTAACTGTTGTGCCACCAGGGCTCCTGAGTAGGACCTTAACAGTTACTTCACTGTTTAGTACTCTTTATTCTGAGTTATACTCACCATGATCTACAATGCCTGAGGCCCCCTGAAGGTTTGTGTCTGCCCTACCCTTCCTTAAAAACTAATCTCTTACCCTTAATGTGGAACTGAGAAGGTTTCGTGGGTCCATTCTTAATTGCTTACCTATACTAAATCCTTTTCAGATGCTTTTTTTCTACTTCACTTGGGACAGTCTGGTTTGGGGGAAAGGAAACTTAGTCTAGGAGTTCCAAGCTGAATTAAGAGCTTGGCTGCTAACCAGTGGGTCGGCAGTTTGAATCCACAAGCTGCTCCTTGGAAACCCTATGGGGCAGTTCTACTCTGTCCTGTAGGGTCGTTATGAGTTGGAATCGACTCATTGGCAACAAGTTTGATTTTGGGGTTTTGAAGCAAGTGTTTAGACTTGGGAGTGAAAGCTGCATAGCAACATGAATAATTATGTTATGAGCTAGGAGCTACAACAGTAATACACATGAAGGAGCAAAGACATACCATTATTCCCTGAAATCCTCAGTCGTTATCTTTGGAGAAGGAGCCATTTTTAATCTGAGCAGAGAAATGGAGAAGGTGGTGGGGTACGAGCACAGAGAGACTGACGCAAACTAAGTCTTAGAAAGAAAATCAGAGAGGTATCTAAATACTCTTTAAGTAATGTTGAAATTGCAAAATACAGAAGCAGTATAATGAAAACAGTTAAAATCTAAGCTCTAGATCTAATTCAAATAATGTTAAACATGCTTCCTAATCAAAGTTTATTAAATATCAGTATTTATTAGCAATGATATAAATATGGTCTAATAACATCACCAGACTAATCCTTAAAGGGTTCTTTGTGCTTGTTTTTAACAGTATTCTTCAGTAGCGATTTATATGCAGAAACTACTGTTTTGTATTTTTATCTGAGTGGAAGTCTGTACGTGTCTAAAGTGCTGTGAGAGAGCCACAACCGCACATATTCAGACATCTTTTGTACTCGGGGAGGTAAACCAGAGTTCAAGGGCGGTTCCGGTAAGATCAGCTAACTACAGCGCTCTAATTTCACAGACTCCTAAAATGTCTTAAACCTACTTTTACTTATTTTTAACTACTCAAAACAAAAGGATTATTCAGTACAATCACTCTAAGCGTTTATTTTACCAGACTGTTCCCATTCCTATGGGACAATAAAGCAGAATGAGATATATTAGCATGTGCAAATACACACTCTGCCAGGGAAAAAGCATGTTTCACTTTGTTGTCTTTTTATTTGCCTTGATACGCTTTTATGTTTGTCTTTACGATGTTTCCAAATACTAAACTTAAAAAGAAAATTATCTGGACAATCTCTTATCTTAACACCACTCAATAACACCTCCTACAAAAAACAAAATCTAAACCTAAATCCTAAACAAGCCAGAAATTTCTGTTCCATTTTCAGCTTGATCTTAAACTTTTAAAATTTCAGTATTTTTCAATATCATCTTCTTACATTTTTAAGCAAAAAGTTAAAGGAGTTTTACCAATTACAAGTCTCTAAAATTGGTACAACTGCCACATTTCAGGCCCTGCTGAATGTAGAAACCAGCACTGACACCGGAATCGTCTGAGCACTCCTTACCCAAGACGGATGTGAAGGCTCTCTCGGTTGCCCAAAATTTACCTGTTTTGAAGTGATTTGTAAGGAAAATAATTTAAGAGTTACAATAAGGACTTGGCATTAACTCAATAAAAACTGTCATAACACTGACCAGCTGTGTAGTTTTGGGCAAATTACTTAGTGTCTCCGGTCCACCATGTCCTCAGATGGAAAATGCAGATTATAATACTTTAGGTTTGTGAGGATCAAATGATGCTACACATATACCCTGGTGGCGTAGTGGTTAAGTGTTGTAGCTGCTAACCAAAAGGTCGACAGTTCAAATCCACCAGGCACTCCTATAGGGTCACTACGAGTTGGAATCAACTCAATGGCAACATGCAAGGCACACATATATAAGGAGTCCTGGGTGATGCAAAAGGTTGGAGGTTTGAATTCACCTGGTGGTGCCCCGGAAAAAGGTCAGGTGATCTGCTTCCAAAAGGACGCAGCCTTGAAAGCCCTATGGAGCACAGTTCTGCTTTACAACACATGGGGCTTCCGTGAGTCAAAATCAACTTGACAGTAACTGGTTTGTTTGGGTTTCTTAATAGGTATATAAGCATCTGGGTTAGGACAAGAGTTCAAAAATTCCTCTTTCCTTCTCTTTCCTTTTCAGAAGTGTTGAGATTGGGAGATAGCCTTAGAATGGTTCTGTTGGGGTGCACCATAGATCTAGAATACCAGTACCAGCTGCCTTCAAGTTGATTCTGACTCACAGTAACCCCATGTGTTTGTCAGAGTAGAACTGTGCTCCAAAGGGTTCTCAATGGCCGATTTTTTGGAAGTAGAAGAAACCAGGCCTTTCTTCTGAGACGCCTCTGGGTGGACTTGAACCACCAACCTTTCGGTTAGCAGCTGAGAGTGTTAGCCATTTGCACCATGCAGGGACCCCGTAGATCTAGAACAGTGGTTCTTAAAGTGTGATTCCAAGACTAGCAGCACTGACATCACCAAAGAGTGGGCAAATTACTTAATGTCTCTGGTCCTCCATATCCTCAGACAGAAAATACACATTATAATACCTTAGGTTTGTGAGAGCGGTTAAGTGCTACAGCTGCTAACCAAAGGGTCAGCAGTTTGAACCTACCAGGCGCTCCTTGGAAACTCTATGGGGCAGTTCTACTCTGGTCGCTATGAGTCGGAATCCACTCGATGGCAATGGGTTACTGGGTTAAGAGTTTGTCAGAAACGCAAATTCATGTGTATGGACCACAGCTTGACTTAAAAAACCAGAATCTCTGGGATGAGTCCAGAAAATTATTAATAATCTCTTGAGGTGTTTATGAACATTTAAGTTTGAGAATCACTGGTCTAGAAAACAGTATACGTGCACGCAGCATCCTCTCATGATCAGTGATCTCATTTTCTGATCGTGGTTTACCTCTCTCTCCTTCCCTGTCACTCCAGCTCCTTCAGCTGCTCTGCTGGGTAGGTTCAACTTTGGACCTCACTGGCTCACTTCCCAGACCACAGCTGGCTGCCACTCCTGCTGGCACAGAGTCTTCTCCCACAACAATGCAATAATGAACATAGGCCATTCAACACCCAGAGCACCACCCTCTTACACAGACAGAAACCTAGAAAGGTCCAATATTCACCCAGACTGTATGCTGCCCTCACGCACTGAAATCCCAAGTAACCCTGTCCCAAATGGTTCCAGAAAAGCAGCTTCAAGCATCATCCTGCAGACCCGTGGTACCTAAGCCAGGGAAGAACTCCCAAGGACCCTGAATTACCTCCATCTCCCCTTTAAGACTTCTCAGAAGCCAAACAACAGATAATGCTAACCTGACAGATCACCCAAGGAAGGCTTGACAAAGCTGGTGGCTCTGTTGACCCTGAGTCCACACCCACATCCCCCCAGCCCACATCAGCTACAGAAAGTGCTAGTCCAAACCCTTAAGTGGACAGATCACCAGGGTTCCTGAGGTAGCTTATATCTCTTCAGACCACTCTGTTTTAAGTCAAGACAAAGTAAGTAAGACCCCTGCAAATACTTCACACAAGAACTATGGTGGGCTCTTGCCTAAGATGAACAAATGAGGAGTTACTGGCTTGGGCTGAGAGCACTTGTCAGGCAGAAAAGGCATGCTGTCATCTACTTTGTGACTGATTCTAGGTCCCGGCAATCATATCCCTACCTCCCTTTATCATCTGGACTAGTGCCACTCTCCAAGTCCAGTACTACCAACACCTAAGGCTGACAATCTGAATAAAATCATGGCTCAATTTGTTTGGCTACAAGAGAATTAGCCCTCTACTAGCACATGCTCACCATCACCAGTTCCATCGAAATCCCACACACAGTGAGGTCTGAGATGATCATCCTGGCAAAGTACTTGTTCCAGTCGCCTGTAAAAGATAAGTCACTTCAACCTCTGCCATGGTGGAGTCTGGGTTAGACACAAACAAAAGCTGGTACCAAGACTTCCTGTTGTTGTTGTTGTTAGTAGCTGTCAAGTCAATGCTGACTCGAGGCGACCCCATGCACACAGAGCAGAATTGCACCGTAGGGTTTTCAAGGCAGACTACCAGGCCTGTCTTCTGAAGTGTAACTAGGTGGGTTTGAACCACCTAACTCTTGGCAAGTACTCAAGCACTTCACTGTTTGTGCCACCCAGGAACTCCTAACATCAAGGAAATAACCAACTAAGCAGTTTATCCAGGGGAAGATTATCCAATAAGGAAGGAAAGCAAGGGCTTACTTATGCTTACTTACTAATCTGTAGTGAACAATCTCACATTTTTTCACCACATCAAAGATTCTGCTTCTAGGTATGGCTGGCATCTGTCTCTCTCCCAACCTCATAGCACCTTCCTACAGAATCAAAGCCCCTTTTAAAATTTACAACCTGACAGGGTAGATGACTCCATAAATGAGGCAAGCACAGGCTTATTTGTCCTTACTTACTAATCTATAGTGAACGATTTCAGATAGGTTTCTCCATACCACATCAAAGTGAAACCCATGTGAAACTGTCCACTACAGATTAGTAAGTAAAAACAGGTAAGTCCACGCTTACCTTGCATCATGGGTTGTTACCCCAAAATATGTGTAACAATTTGGCTGGGCCACGATTCCCAGTATTGTGTGATTATCTACCATTTTGTCATCTGATGTGATTTTCCTATGTGTTGTAGATCCTATCACTACGACATTAATGAGATGGATTAGTGACAGTTATATGGATGAGATCTACAAGATTAGACTGTGTTTTAAGCCAATCTCTTTTGAGAGAAGCAAGCAGAGAGACAGGGGAACCTCATACCACCAAAAAAGAAGCACCAGAAGTATAGCGTGTCCTTTGGACCCACAGTCCCTGTGCTGAGAAGCTCCTAGACCAAGTGAAGATTGATGACAAGGACCTTCTCCAGAGCCCACAGAGTCAGAAAGCCTTCCCCCGAGGTGATGCCCTGAATTTGGACTTCTAGCCTACTACTCTGGGTTTTGGGTTAGCCTACTATGCTGTGAGAGAATAGGCTTCTGTTTGTTGAAACCATCCACTTGTGGTATTTCAGTTATAACAGCACTAGATGACTAAGACAACTTGCTTATTGGAAAATTCATCCCTGAGTTTATCCTACATGTGTCACAATGAGTTCTTAAGGTAGACACACTAATCAAAGCAAACTTCAAAACCAGGGGAACTGCATGTATCTCTGACAGTAAAGTCAGAGTAATGCATTCAACCAAGGATAAGACATGAAGACAGACATGTCCCATAAACTACACAGGAAATTTAGGAAGTTATAGAAGAATATTTAATGGCATTTAAATATAATCCAAAATAATTCTTAGTCAAGTTCTGATGAGAAAATTGTTCTGTATCCATGCTTTTGACTCCAGAAATATCCAATCAACTTACAGTCTTACTTCTGCTATGTGAAGAGTGCTTGCTTCCCTGCATTATTTCCAGTACTGGGTGTAATGATCATTTTAAGTCTTTGTCAGTTCCAAATGGGAAAAACCATTTTTCTTCCTTACGTATTTTTGATTACTAAAGATATTAAACATTCTTTCACATTTTCATTTCATTGGACACATATGCTTCTTTTCTAGAGACCACTTCTTCAGTTAAACTACTACAAGGAAATCTTGAACATACGTGTACTTCTTACTCTTTTCAGACAATGTTCAAAACTACACATAAGGGGCAAAATTTAAAGGACATCTTGATAACCAAACCCAAACCCACTGCCATCAAGTCGATTCCGACTCATAGCGACCCTATAGGACAGAGTAGAATATCCAATCCTAAAAAAGTGTACTGTCAAAAATACACATATATTATAAACTAAAACTCTACAAAGTATAAACCGAAACCAAACCCATTGCGCTTGAGCCAATTCTGACTCGTAGCAACTTTACAGGACAGAGTAGAACTGCCCACAGGGTTTCCAAGGCTGCAAAATCTTTACGGAAGCAGATTCCTACATCTTTCTCCCATGGAGCAACTGGTGGGTTTGAACCACTGACCTCTCAGTTACAAGCTTAGTGTTTTAACCACTGCACCACCAGGGTTTATAGGACTGGATAAATTCTGAGGCTAAAATATAACAAAACAAAATATTAACTAGTCTGATGCCTTTTTTACCTACAAGGAAACCAAGGCCTAGAAAACCTGCCCAAGGTCATACAGCTCAGGCTAGACAACCAGTCTTAAATTTTTTCTACCCCATCACTATCTCAGCTGAAATCCTTGAAATAGGTTGAACCTTTGCAGCAGTAGGTAAATGGCTGTCATCACCATAGTTACTCTACCTATTTAATAAACAAATATTTCTGGACAACAGATTATTAGAAAACCCACCGTTTTTGGTAGTGTACTTCTGTTGCTTCAGCTATCCAATCCTTACCCTCTTTTTAAGGAAAGACTGTCTTGCTCCCTCCCATGTAGTTGTGGTTGTAACCACTATGCCTAATCAATCCACTTCCTAGCAAGCATGTGACCATACTTAGCCAATCATATTCAGCTGCCCACAGTGATTGGCCCAAAGAGACAGTAGCTATACACAATCATATAAAATATGCTACAGTCATATAAAATATGCATGCACATAAGTTGTAATTAGAAAATAACATGCAGGAGGCGGCCTAAGATGATGGCTTAATCACACACATCATGACATTCCCCCACAGCAAAGACCAAGAAACCAAGTGAAACAGATATAGATGACAATTCTGGAACGCTGAGCAGCAAACGGAAGGATAAAGAACTAGACTGAACACCGACTGGAAGGAGAAACTGAATGAAACAGCAAGTGAGGATAGATACGAAGCAGAGGTTCCCTGCCAGCAGGCTCAGCACAGCATGGCCATCTTCAGACAAAGCCGACAGCAGTCCTAGGTAAGGAGTACAGGAAGGCAACTTCACGGAATTCCCAACAGGTGACAGAGAAATTGTGTAGACATACCCAGAGTGACACAAGGTGAGTAGGACATGAGCCAGATCTAAGAAGGGAAAGTACAGGAAGGTGGGCAAGAGCTACAGGGATCCTAGAGTCCACAGAGTAAGGACAGGGCCAGGATCCAGAGACAGAACTAGTCACCACTGGATGCCTGACCATTAGGGTAGGTGGCATACACAGAGTAACAGATTCATACAGTGTCAGCAGGAGGTCCTCCATCTGACCAGACTCCTGGCAAACACACCCTTCATCGCATTTGCTCAGGTCTAGGTCACAATTGCTGGCTGCAGCCAATGGAGAGCACCCAGGTACCCACACCCAGTGAACACAGAAGCATGCTCACCCTTCCCCTGCCTTCCTGGTGATTAGTGGCACGAACCCCCCAATCCCTGCCACCCCAACCACCCTCGGACCAAGGTATGAGCCTTCCTTTCCTCCTTAATCCAGCTCTGCCCTGCTCACCACCTCCCTGCCCACCTGGCAAGCAGCAACAAGTACTCATGTACCACCAGTTGCCCACCTCATGCCCTCACCTGCCAAACACCTCCACCCACAACCCCTCCTACCCACCAAGCAGCAAAGAGCGCCCTGCAACCCCAGTTGCCTGTCACACTCCCCCTTCTGCTGCCCCACAGACCCGGAGAGTGGCAGTGAAAGCAACCATGCTGGTGGTCGCGTTCTGTACTGCCCCACCCGTCACACCCCTGTGCGCACTGCCCCACCCATGCAACAAGTGGCAGAAAGTAATCCAGTGACTCCAGTCGCCCACCACACCCCACCACCCCACCCATCTAGTAAGCAGCAGTGAGCACACCTGCACCACCAGTAGCCCGGCACACCCCCCTGCCCATCACACCTACCTGTCCAACCCGCCTACCCAGTGAGTGGCAGACAGTGCTCCTGCACCACTGGTCACTTGACCCACCCCATCCCCCCGCCCACTGCCCCACCCACCCAGCTAGTGGCAGTGAGCGCTCTTGCATCACTGATCGGCCACTAAACCCCACCTGCCACACCACCCAGCAAGTGGCAGAGAGGGTTGCCACGCCCCGAGTTGCCTGCAACCCCACCCACCTGGTGAGATGAATCACGTGTTCTCACGCTACTGTAATAATAGGCGGTGGCTCTCCCACGCCCAGCCTGCCCCCAAGTTCCTTGCATGCTCGGTGAAGGCTGACATGTACTCATCCTACCCACCAATGCCCTACCCACCCAGCAACAGGTGGTGACCATTCCCAAGCCACCAGACCAGAGATTGGTGGAGCACACAGGCCCCGTCCACCCAGATATATCAAAACAAAACAAAAAATAAGAACAAAGCAAACAAATATACAATCAATCAATAAATACATAAGTAAATAAAATAACACCTTAATGCCTTGGAGACAGCAGACAATAACAAATCACACGAAAAAACAGGATACAATGGCTCAAACAAGTGAGCAAAATAAAGAGAATCTCCCTGAGGAAGAAACGATAATGGAATTCAAAACACTTGTATTTAGAATCCTCAAAGAAATCAAGGAAAATACAGAAATAAAAACCCTAGAAGAATTCAGGAAAAATACAAGAACAAAATGACAGACTCAACAGACAATCAGAAACCATACAGAAACAACAACTAGAAATTCAGAAGATTAACCAAAAAATATGAGAAATAGATAACTCCATGGAAGGACAGGGAAGAACTGAATAAATGGAAGAAAGAATCACTGAAATAGAGGACAAATCCATTGATACTAACTTTTTTGAGGAACAAGCAGAAAAGAAGACTGAATAAAAATGAAGAAAGCCTAAGAGTTATATGGGGCACCATTCTGAGAAACAATTTACGTGTAATAGAAATTCCAGAATAGTAGGGGGGAGAAAAAGCACAGACTGAATTTTTGAAGACATATTGGATGAAAAGTCCCAAATATCATGAAAGACAAGAGAGTTACCATCCGAGAAGCTCAGAGAATCCCATACACAACAGAACCTCCACCAAAAATTCACCAAGACATATCATAATCAAACTTTCCAAAACCAAAGACAAAGCAAGAATTGTGAAAGCAGCCCATGAAAAACAAAGTATCCATTACACAGGAGCACCAATTAAACTAAGCACTAATTTCCATCAGAAACCATGCAAGCAAGAAGGCAAAATGGGTTGACATATGTAAAATCCTGAAGAAAATGAATGGCCAACCAAGAATCACGTATCCAGCAAAACGGTCTTTCAAAAATGATAGTGAAACTAAGACATTCCCAGATAAGGGGAAACTAAAGGAGTTTTTAAAAATCAGGCCAGCCTTACAAGAAATATTAAAGGAGTCTTTCTGATAGAGAACCAATGATATCAGACAACAACCTGAGATAAAGACACAAGACAATGTCACACAGATCCCAACCCAGAAAAAGACTTCACAAAAGCAAAACAAAGGAAAAATCTGACAACAGGGAACCAGAGGAGCTAAGCTGTAAATGAGGACAACTTCAAAACAAAAAGGAGGATTTAAAGATGTAGTTACAGGACTTCCATATGGGGAGGAAGCCAAATGATTTCAAGATATAACAGGCTGCTTTAATTTTAAGAGGATTAAGATAACCTACAGGGTAACCACAAGGAAAAGTAATAAATCTGCTGACCAAAATAAAGAAGAAAACCAAAAAGACTCAGTAAACACACACACAAAAAAATAACAAAGATAGGAAAAGAAAATCCATACATGAAAAGACCACAGCACAGAAAATTAAGGAGAACAAAGAAACTGCTAACAACACACAAAAAAAAGTACAACAAAATGAAAGCAATGAATCCATACCTATCATTAATCATACTGAATATAAATGGACTAAATGCACCACTTGAGAGACAGAGAGTGGCAAATGGATAAAAATACATGACCCATCAATATGTTGCCTACAAGGGACACACCTTAGACACAAAGACATAAACAAGTAAAAAAAAAATCAAAGGATGGGAAAAAACACACCGAGAAAAGAGTATCCAAAAGAGAGCAGTAGTAGCAATAATAATTTCAAATAAAATAGACTTTAAGTCCAAAATCCATTATAAGAGACAAGGAATTATATAATGATTAAAGGACCATTTCAAGAAGACATAACAATAATAAATATTTATGCACCCAATAACAGAGCTTCAAAATACATAAACTGTAACAGAACTGAAAAGAAAAATAGATAAATCTACAATAACAGTAGGAGACTTTAACACTCCACTTTCAACAATGGACAGAATAACAAGAACAAAACTCAACAAAGATACAGAAGATCTAAGTAACACAATCAATAAACTTGAACTCACAGACATACACAGAACACACCACCCAAAAGTGGCACAGTACACATTCTTCTTCAATGCACATGGATCATTCTCTAGAATAGACCATATTCTAGGCTACACAGCAAGCCTCAATAAACTCAAATACATCTAGATAATACAAAGCATCTTCTCTGATTATAATGTTATAAAGCTAGCAATCACAGAAAGAGCAAGGAAAAAAATTAAATAAATAGAAAATGAATAATACCTTACTTAAAATCTGGGTCATAGAAGAAATTAAAAATTAAATGTAAAAAATTCTTAGAATCAAATGAGGTCACAACATACCAAAACCTCTAGGACATAGCAAAAGCAGTGCTCAGAGAAAAACTCATAGCAATAAGTACACACATCAAAAAAGAAGGTCCAAAATCAAAAACCTGACAACTTGAACAAATAGAAAAGGAACAGCAAAAGAAGTCCATAGTCAGCAGAAGAAAGGGAATAATAACGATCAGAGCAGAAACAAATGAAAGAAAAAATAGAAAAACATTAAGAAGAATCAAATAAAGCCAGAAATAGGTTTTTTTGAGAGGATTAATAAAATTGACACACCACTGGCCAAATTGACAAAGGAAAAAAATGAGAAGACGCAAATAATCAAAATAAGAAATGAAATGGGAAACATTACAACAGAACCAACAGAGATAAAAAGGACCATAACAGAATATCATGAAAAACTGTACTCTAATTTGAAAACCTAGAAGAATAGACAAATTTCTAGAAACAAACTATCTACCTAAACTAACACAAAGAGGTAGAAAACCTAAACAGACTCATAACAAAAGAAGAAACTGAAGATGTCATTTAAAAAAAAAAAAAACTCCCAACCAAAAAAAAAAAAAGCCCTGGCCCAAATGGCTTCACTGGAGAATTCTACCAAACATTCAGAGGAATTGACACCAATTCTACTCAAACTATTCCAGAACACAGGAAAGGAAGGAATACTTCCTAATTCATTCTATGAAGCCAGAATAACTCTGATACCAAAGCCAGGGAAGGACACCACAAAAAAAGAAAATTACAGACCAATACCTCTCATGAACATAGACGCAAAAACTCTCAACAAAATTCTAGCCAACAGAGTACAACAGCATATCCAAAAAGTTATATATCACTATCAGGTGGGATTCATACCAGGGATGCAAGAGTAATTAGAAAATCAATTAACATAATTCACCACAGAAATAAAACAAGGGAAAAGAATCACATGATCTTCTCAATCATTGCAGAAAAAGGCATTTGATAAAATCCAACACTCTTTCCTGATAAAAACTCTCAGCAAAATAGGAATAGAAGGGAAATTCCCCAACATGATTAAGGGTATATATACAAACCAACAGCCAATATTATCATCAACAGAAAAGGACTGACAGCATTCCCCTTGAGAACAGAAATGAGACAAGAATGCCCATTATTACCAGTCTTATTCAATGTTGTACTGGAAGTCCTAGCCACAGCAATAAGGCAAGAAAGGGAAATAAAGCGCATTCAAATTGGTAAAGAAGAAGTAAAACTATCCATATTTGCAGATGACATGATCCCAAGAATTCCACAAGAAAGTTGCTGGACTAATAGAAGGGTTCAGAAAAGTGGCAGGATACAAGATCAACACACAAAAATCAGTTGGGTTCTCCTACACTAACAAAGCAGACTCTGAAAAGGAAATCAAGAAAATAATACCATTTACAATAGCCCTCAAAGGATAACACATAGGAATAAACCTAATCAAGGACATAAAAGACTTATAAAAGGAAAACTACAAAGCACTGCTGCAAGAAACTGAAAGAGATCTACATAAATGGAAAGACATGCTATACTGACAGATTGGAAGACTGATGTGAAATTGTGAAAATGTCAACATGACCCAAAACGATCTACACGTATAATGTAATTACAATCCAAATCCCAACAACATTCTTTAATGAAATGGAAAACCTAATCTCCAACTTTACATGGAAAGGAAAGAAGTCCAAAAACATTGCTGAAGAAGAACAAAGTAGGAGGTTTTACACTTCCAGATCTCAGAACTTACCCAACAGCCACAGTAATCAAAACTTCCTGGTACTGGTACAATGACAGACACATAGATCAACGTAACAGAATTACGAAACCAGAAGTAAACTCATCCAGCTTGGACAGCTGATCTTGGACAAAGAGTCGAAGTCCATTCAATGGGCAGGCGATTGTCTCTTTAACAAATGGTGCTGGCAAAACTGGATATCCATTTGCAGAAAAAAGGAAACAGGATCCATATCTCACACCATACACAAAAACTAACTCAAAATGGATCAAAGACCAACACGTTAAAGCTAGAACTATACACTTTCTAGAAGATAACATAGGGATAAAACATGGCATAAACACACTACCAAACATAACAAAAGTGTACCACCAACAGAAGATAAACTAGGTAACTGGGACCTCCTAAAAATTAAATACTTACGGCCAACAAAAGACTGTACCAAAAGAGTAAAAAGCAAACCCACAGACTGTAAAAAAATTATGGCAGTTACATATCCAGCAAGGGTTTAATCTCTAAAATACACAGAAAACCTCAACACCTAAACCACAAAAAGAAAAACCATCTAGTCTAAAAATGGGCAAAGGACATGAACAAACACTTCGCCAAAGAAGACAGGTGGGTAACAAAAATATGAAGAGACGCTAGCGATCATTAGCTATTAAAAAAAAAAAAAAAATTAGCTATTAGAGAGATGCAAATCAAAACTACAATGAGATATAATCTCACTCCTGCAAAAATGGCAATGATAAAAAAAACAGAAAACAACAAATGCTGGCAAGGTTTTTGGGAGAATGAAACTCTTGTACACAGCTGGTAGGATTGTGAAACGGTATGACCAATATGTAAAACGGTCTGGCACTTCCTCAAAAAGCTAGAAATAGAAACAGCATATGATCCAGCAATCCCATTCTTAGGTATACATCCTACAGAAATAGGGGAAGTGACAAGAATAGACATGCATACCCACGCTCACTGCATCATTATCCACAATAGCAAAAAGATGGAAACAACCTAAGTGTCAATCAACAGATGAATGAATAAACAAAATGCTCCACATACATACAGTGGAATACTATGCAATGATAATGAACATGAGTTTGCAAAACATTTTATAACATGGATGAATCTGGAGGACGTTATGTAAATGAAATAAATCAATCACAAAAGGACAGATATTACATGATCTCACTTTTTAAAAAAGTCAAGAATAGGTCCAGGGATGGGAGGGGAAGGGAGGGAGAATCACTTCCTAGATAGTAAAAAAACACATGTGTTAATTCTGCTGAAGGGAAAAGCAATACACAATATGGTAGAAGCCAGCACAACGTGACCAGGGTAAATGAAGACACTGAGAGGTATGCAAGAATAAATGAAGGCTAAGAAATGCAGAGCCCTGGTGGCACAGTGGTTAAGAGATAGTCTGTTAACCAAAAGGTCAGCAGCTCAAATCCACCAGCCACTCCTTGGAAACCCCGTGGGACAGTTCTGCTGTCTCGTAGGGTCATTATAAGTCGGAATCAATTCAAAGGCAACAGGCATGGATATGGGAAAGGTAAATGCCGTAATACATGCAGTTCTGCAACAACAGGAGTAAGAACCAAAAATCTGTGAGTGGTTACACAGGAAGACATGTATGCTGTACAGGTGTGGGAGGGCATATGGAGCACATGTGTATAAATATACAGGTATATAAAAACCAAACCAAACCCACTGTCATCAAGTCACTTCCGACCCATAGCAACTCTATAGGGCAGAGTACAACTGCCCCACAGAGTTTTCAAGGAGCGCCTGGTGGATTCGAGCTGCAGACCTTTTGGTTAGCAGCCAAAGCACTTAACCACTATGCCACCAGGGTTTCCATAAATAGGTGTAGGTGTGGGAATTAGTATATACATATTTGTATGTGCCGCATTAAGTATTCACATACACATTAGGGCACATGGGGGCACAGTCATGGAAACTTGCTAAGCATATCCAAACACCTCATGGGACAGAGTTACTGGCTTTAAAGGCTCAGGACCATAGTCTCGATGGACATCTAGGTCAACTGGCATAATAAAGTTCAAAGATAATGTTCTACATCTGAGTTTGGTGACTGGCATCTGGGTCTTAAAAGCCTGCAACAGTCCATCTAAGACACAACTATGGGTCTCCTCTCATCTGGAGCAAAGGAGAAGGAAGGAAATCAGAGACTCAAAGAAACGATTAGTCCACAGGACTCACGGCTCACACAAGCCAAAGTACCCCTGCCTGAGATCATAAGAACCAGACAGTGCCCAGCTACCACTACCAAACACTCTGACCAGGAACACAGTGGAAGGTACTGGTTAGAATGGGATAAAAACATAGAACAAAACTCAATTCATAAAAAGACCAGACTTACTGGACTGATAGAGGCTGGAGGAATGCCCAAGACTATCACCCCTAAGATACCCTTTAACATGAAACCGAAGTCACCTGCAGAGGTCACCTTTCAACCACATAATATACTGGCCTATAAAACAAAAAATAAGACTCATGAGAAATGTGCTCCTTAGAACAATCAGCTACATGAGACCAAATGGGCAACATCTGCCCAAAATCAAACATGAGAAGGCAAGGAGCGTCAGAGACGCTGAAAGGATGCAAACAGGGAAGGCAGGGTGGAAATGGAGAGAGTGCTGGCACACTGCAGGGATGGCAACCAAAGTCATGGAACAATCTGCGTATGAACTGTTGAATGGGAAACCAATTTGCTAAATAAACTAAAACACAATGAAATGTTCAAAAAAAGATAATGTGCAAATATTTGTAAATATTGGGAATATGGATAATTATTTTTAAACTCTTTAACATTGCCCATCTATCATCTTTTCAACAATAAAAGAAAGTTTGTCAGATATATTTTCAAACAGTTTTAAAATAAATATTGACAAAAATTTTCTTGGTTTAATAGCCATTTATATTCGCTTACTATGAGCCAATTATTATCTTAAATGCTTTATAAATAAAACCTGCTGCCATCAAATTGACTCCACCTCATAGCAACCCTATAGGACAGAGTACTACAACTGCCCCAAAAGGTTTCCCAGGCTGCCACATCATTCTCCTGTGGAGCAGCTGGCGGGCTCGAACCGCCGACCTTTCGGTTCACAGCTGAGCACTTTAAACACTGTGCCACCAGGGCTCCTCTCACTTTATAAATAATACTCATTTAATCACTGTAACAAACTTTCAAAAGTAAAAGAATTTCTGAGAATGAAAACAAAGTTAAAACAATACAAGAGGTTTATGATACAATCAATAATTCTCGATAGTGAAACACACCACCTAAAACATGTGCTCCAAGGAAATGTGGCAGCATCAGGGTTAACACAGTCAGAGGGGAACAAAGAGAGTCCAAGGAGCCCAGGCTGTTTTAGCCAGTTTTTCAGAGATTCCTTAAAATGTCCTTCAAAATCCTTTCTTCCCTGAAATGTTAGTTTGCTCAAGAGGGCAAATGTAGTTTTTCAGGGTGTCCTTGCCTGCTGAGTGGAAGCAGATAACCAGGAGTCTGCCTGTCTGGAATGTAGAAGTTAAAGAGCAGGAACTGTTGACTCCACATAAATCTACAGAAACAAGCAAATTACTATTTCTAACAGTGAGTTTGCATATCATCTTAAAATTTTTCCCTGTGAAACCAGATAGTAGCAATGCTCTTTTGGAATGGCATAAGGGACTCCATGTTGGTTTTAGCTTCTGCAGCCACATTTTTCCCCTTCTGATCAAGCCTCCACTAGGAGGCACTACAAATGGAGTAACCTTTCTGGTGCAATGATTTTTATTTCTTGTTGTTGGTTACTCCGTTGTTTATCTTATTTCAGTGTCATTTTACTCTGTGTTTATTTTTTTCACCTTGCCATGCTACTAGTCCTCATCTTGAAGGTGAATTATTTTGGGGTATTATTAAAGGAAGGTTTATGCCAAATTTGAGAAACTCCTTAGACAGCCTGAAGAACATTAGCCAATACCTGTATATCAAAGGGTAAAGAGTTGCACGTTAATTTTTTTTTTTTCCTGAAAAGCACGAGTGATTAACATCAGTTTATCTGTGGGGCAAGTTGGTTTGGGTACACAACATCCCATAGAAATACAATAGTTGACTAGCAAAAAGCAACATTTTATAGTTATAAAGATAGATGCAAAGATGAATAGAAACAAGCCAAGGCAAATAAATATTTTCTTCCATTATCCACCCCAAGAACTAAACCAATTATTTAAAATATCAGTCAAAGAGGAAACAGGGTTATTAAAATTTGACATTATGCATACATATGGAAAATACACTGATATTAGCACTATTATCAAGAATACAAACAAAACAATCAGTTTTAATAACGGCACAGGTGTCTCTATGTGCAGTAGTAAGGATGTCAAGGTCCTTTAGTTTTGAAGAACTATTTCTCTCATCACAGGCATTTTAGTATTCATTTCTTGGAGCTCATGGGTGGAATCATTTAAAAAACTACAAATATATTTAGTCAGAACTTTCACATGTGCCGTAACATCTTCTAATCCGATTTGAGGTACAAAAATAGAAGCTGTCTTAGTTATCTAGTGCTGCAGTAACAGAAATGACTACAAGTGGATGGTTTTAACAAAGAGACATTTATTTCTTCACAGTAAAGTAGGACAGAAGTTCAAATTCAGGGTGTCAGCTCCAGGGGAAGGCTTTCTCTCTCTGTCGGCCTTCTCATCAATCTATCCCCAACCTAGGAGCTCCTCTGAGCAGTATAACCCTGGGTCCAAACAACATGCTCTGCTCCCAGCACTGCCTTCTTGGCGGTGTGAGGTCCCCCTCTCTGCTCACTTCTCTCTTTTATATCCCAAGAGATTGCCTCAAGACACAATCCAATCTTGTAGATTGAGTCCTGCTTCACTAACACAGCTGCTGCCCATCCTCCCTCATTAACATCACAGAGGCAGGATTTACAACATATAGGAAAATCACACAATACCTGGAATCATGGCCCACCCAAACTGATACACACGTTTTGGGGGGACATAATTTAATCCATGACACAAGCTAAATGATTATACCACTGAAACAGAGACCTGGAACAATAAGCTCTTAAAAGGAGGGTGCCAGGTAGAAAAGGCAAGTCAGTTAATATTTGACCTTGGGTCCAGCTCGATCCTATAGTACACCTGCTAATCCATCCAGATGGGACCCAAGGTCAAAAATCAGAGCCATGTAACTAAGATGTGCCACTTGGGCTAGTCAAATAGCAAGAATCAGGAGATGAGAAAAGCACTCATCACAGGATATTATGTAGTCAGCATAGTGTTACTGAAATAGCAGATTCTTACATTAAAGAAGGAAAAAAAGAAGTTTCTCATATCTAGAAAACAGAACATTGAACATCAGCAATATTCTCGTATAATCCTTATGATAATTCTATTAGTTTACTCAGTCCTATGTAGTTAATTCTGGTCCCATCCAATTCTAGATGAGCAGCAGTGTGAAAACTCCATCAGTTTCTACATAAGATTCTCGAAATCTTGTTTCATTCTAACTGTATCCAAGTTTGAAATATTATAGTCCTTTTCAAAAATCTGACATAGTCTACTTTTGTTGAAATAGTTTGGTCAAGCATTTTCGGTGAATCAAATCAGCAAAGTAAAACTTACTGGCAGACGACAACTTAAAAATAGCCATAGTTAACATCTAATAATAATTCTTATAAGTGAAAAACCTGATCAAAATAGTTATAAAAGTAATGCAAAGCCAAATAAAGTCAATTACAAAAAAATTTTACATGAAAATATCTCTAACCATACAAATTAGCCTTATTTTCAAAGAACTTCAAATATAACACATAATAATCTTGAAATATAACACTAAATAGTCACAACTTACCGAGAATATACCAAGATTATTAAGGCTCTAGATATCATTGTCTATCCCATAGTCCAGTCCAATCCCTGCCTGAAGAGTTGGCTTTGGGAATGGTTCCTGTCTTGGGCTAATAGAAGGTCTGGTAACCATGACCTCTGGGGTCATTCTAGTCTCAGTCAGACCATTAAGTCTGGTCTTTTCACCAGATTTGGGGGTCTGCATCCCACTACTCTCCTGTTCCCTCAGGGGTGGGGAAGAAAAAAAAAACCTTTTATAGTACTTTACTCTTAATAAAATAGAAACAAATCTTTTGTGGCTTTCCATGAAGCTTCAAAAATTGTCAGGAGTTTATCATAGGTCACTGAGAAACAATACTTGAGTTATTTCAACAAATATCTTAAAGGTACAAACCTCAGCATTTTCCAAAGCCATGAGGCTTAGTTTTTGACTCCGGAATTTATTTTGTTAAGCCCTTCACTTTGAAGTAGATTATATAAACAATAAAATTAACTCTTCAGCTCAGTAATCAAAGAAAAATTTTGTTATCTTAACAAGAAACCCAATTCTTTGCCTTATATGCTAATTGACATTAAAAAAAAAATTAAAGCTCTTGAAAATTCTCATTAATTAGCCCATGAAATTTTTACCTGCAGCAAGTAAAAACTTTGACCATATCAAATAAATGTCTTTTTAATAAACCTTTTAAATTTGCTGTCCCTGTTACACATCTTTTATAGTACAATGTTAAGTGGCAAAAATGAACAAGCTCATTACCAGACTGAAATATATATACAATATATCCTTTGTGGCATAAAAAGTGCCTATAAACTTCAATTATAATGAATATACATTAATGCTATTTAATATCAGCAAGTTACCTAAAAATCTTAAATATTAGTTTAAGCCTATATATTAATAATATAATTACTGCTGAAGTAAAGTTTGTCTAAATAGTCTAAATTTACATTCAAATCTTTATGACTTCTTATATTTCCTCAATCTAACCTTAGGTCTGTCCAAGGGTTTTTTATGTTGGGGATCTATCAGATTTCCATTAACAATACTAAGACAGCATTTCTCTTATTTTAAGCCAAAGCGCAACCCACTGCCATTGAGTCGATTCTGACTCAACAGCAAATCAACTCATAGCAACCCTATAGAAGAGAGCAGAACTGCCCCATAGGGTTCCCAAAGGGTAGATTCAAACTGCCGATCATTTGGTTAGCAGCTGACCACTTAACCACTGCGCCACCAGGGCTCCTTTAAAATTTTTGACCTCTTATTTTAGACCTCACTGATTTCCCCATTACAGCTGAACAGATGCCTGGCCAACTGACTGGAAGGGATCCATATTTCTGCCCATTTCAAAGAAACATGATCTGCAGGAATGTGGATATTATCAAACAATATCATTTATATCACACTCAAGTAAAATTTTGCAAGGACAATTCAAAAATGGCTGCAGCAGCATATCTACAGGAAACTGCCAGAATTTCAAGCTGGATTCAGAAAAAGACATGAAGCTTAAGACAGCATTACTGATGTCAGGTGAATCTTGGCTGAAATCAAAGTTTACCTGTGTTTTACTGACTAAGCAAAGGTATTTGCCTGTGTGGATCATAAAAAATTCTGGATAACACTACGAAGAATGAGAATTCCATAGCACTTAATTGTGCTCATGAGGAACCTGTACGCAGACCAAAGGGCAGTCACTCAAAAAAAAACAAGAGGATACTTCATGGTTTAAAATCAGAAAAGGTGTATGTCAGGGTTGTATCCTTTCACCATACTTATTCAATCTGTATGCTGAGCAAATAATCTGAGAAGCCAGGCTATGTGAAGAACACAGCATCAGGATTGGAGGAATACTCATTAACAATCTGCGATAGGCAGATGACACAACCTTCCTTCCTGAAAGCAAAGAGGACTTGAAGCAGACTTTAAAGAGGAGTTACTGATGAAGATCAAGAACTACAGCCTCCAGTATGACTTACACCTGAACATAAAAAAATAAATAAATAAATGAACCAAAAAACCAAATCCACTGCCATCAAGTCAATTCCAACTGATAGCGACCCGATAGGACAGAGTAGAACTGCCCCATAGAGTTTCGAAGGAGCACCTGGTGGATTCAAACTCCCAACCTTTTGGTTAGCAACCATAGCTCTTAACCACTCCACCACCAGGGTTTCCTCGACATAAAAGAAATAAAAATCCTCAGTTCTGGATCAATAAGCAGCATCACGATAAACGGAGAAAAAATTGAAGCTGTCAAGGACTTCATTTTACCTGGATCCCCAATCAATGCCCACAGAGGCAGCAGTCAAGAAATCAAACGACATATTGCATTGGGCAAATCTGCTGCAAAAGACCTCTTTAAAGTGTTAAAAAGCAAAGGTGTCACTTTGAGGACCAAACATCTCCTGACTCAAGTCATGGTATTTTCAACCACCTCATATTCATGCAAAAGCTGGACAATGAATAAGGAAGACCAAAGAAGAATCAATGCATTTGAAATATGATGTTGGAGAAGAATATTAAACACACCATGGACTACCAGAAGAATGAACAAATCTGTCGTGGAAGAAGTACAGCCAGAATGCTCCATAGAGGCAAGGATGGCAATACTTTGCCTTACTTACTTTGGATATGTTATCAGGAGGGACCAGTTCCTAAAGAATGACATCTTGTTTGATAAAATAAAGGGTCATCAAAAAAGAGGAAGACCCTCAACAAAACGGATTGACACAATGGCTGCAACAATAGGCTCAAATGCAGCAACAATTGTGCGGAGGGTGCAGGACCAGGCAGTGTTTTCTTCTGTTGTGCACAGGGCTGCTATGCATCGAAACTGACCTGACAGTACCTAACAACAACGACAATGTCCACATTGTTCATCTTATTTTCTTTTGTCTTAAAAAGGCTTTTGCCTGGTTGGGAGGGGTTTTTTCAAAATCTTTTCTGGGGCAAAATGGGTCTCAGAGGCTCATTATCAATAAAGAATCCATTAATCTCAATTCATTTACAAATATTTAACTTGGCCTAGGTATTTGAATGGCAATAAATAAATAAATTCTTCTCATTTTGGAATTAACAAAAATTACACCTTTTCAATAAATAAAACATTTCATACAATATCTAGCTTAAATTACTTAGAAAGGTTTTGCTTTAACATTTTGCTCTCCCTACACACCCTTGTACTCAGTATTGAAGTCATTCCTGAGGTTCGCCCTTCAGCCAAAGATCAGACAGGCCCATAAAACAAACAATGGTACACATAGTTCAACCACATACATGAGACTAAATGGGCATACCAGCCCAGGGGCAAGGACAAGGACAGGAAAGCTAAACAAAAGGAAATGGGGAACCCAAGGTTGAGAAGCGGAGACTGTTGATCCGTCGCGGCCTTGGCAACCAATGTCACAAAACAGTATCTGTATTAGTTGTTTAATGAGAAACAATTTATTCTGCAAACCTTCATTTAAAGCACAATAAAAAAAAAAAGAAAAACATTTAAAAAAAGATTTTGCTTTCAAGGTTGACATAAACATAAAAACCTTTGTCACAATGAATATATTTTCATTAATTCTTGGTAATATTCCAAAAAAACAAAACCCATTTCCATCCAGTTGATTTTGACTCACAGTAACCCTATAGAACAGGGCAGAACTGCCCCAGAGGGCTTCCAAGGAATGGCTGGTGGATTCGAATTGCTGACCTTTTGGTTAGCAGCTGAGCTCTTAACCACTGCGCCACTTACACCTGTCTTATGAGCTGAGCTTTCAATAGCTATGTTGAGAAAATTTGATATAAACTGATCTATTTGAACGGTGTAGTGAAAAGGATGGATTCTTTACTTTGATTGCTATAAACAAGGCCTTAAAAAGGACAAATTATTCTAAATTTCTTCTCTAAAGGATCCTATAAAACATGCAAAAGACAGGGCTATGAAAATGTAATAATTTCCTATCCACAGATGGTATTGTTAAACTAGATTACTTCAAAGAACTTACTCTGGTCAGTTTAATGATAAATAAGTGCTTTATTATTTTAATAGTTATCAAAAAAAAAAAAAAAAAAAAAAAAAACTAGCAAATGCCAGTCACAGCTTCCTGAGACAAGACAAAAACTAAACACAAAACGAGACAGAAAAACCACATAAATTCATCAGTCTGTGAGGCCAGCTCAAAACTCAGGCTTATTATACCTAATATCACATATGAAAAACATATGGGAAACTCTTTTATTCAAATGTAAACAGCAATTCTTCAATGAGATCAGCTCAGTTCAACAGAAAAACTGGTCCTAGATAAACTTATTAACTTGCCAGAGTCTCAGATGAAGGAATTTTATTCCAGGGCATTGAACCAGTTCAAAATTGTTCAGAAATTGCTTTCATAAACAAGGGCCTCCTACACATTGCATAGCAACCACATTTATTGCCTATGGGATTTTGACCCAAAATCTTTTTTCTTTTTTTTCAGGAAGCAAGAGTGTCTCCAAAAAGTCCTGCCACAGTCTTTCCTCCTGAAAATTTCAGGAGCCTTATGTAGGAGACTGAATCATTGGCAGGACTGTGGGAAGCGACTCACGTTCAAAGCAGCACAGTCAGCTGCCATCTTGGAGTGGGCTACAGCCGTTTGTTTCCTACTCAGGTCAAAATCCCACAGACAACAGATTTGATTGCTACACACTGCATACGTAGCTCTTGTTTACAAGAGCAATCACTGAATCATTTTGAACCAGTTCAAAGCCTTGTTTTATTCAAATCCTTTGACTAAAACCAAGCATTAAGCATTCTCAAAAAAAAAAAAAAAAGGGCAATGCAAATGGGAACTCATTTTCACAAGGTGATCACTGAAATTCTAAATTCAAGTATATTCTGCTTATAGTGTTTTTGAACATGAACTCCAAACCAGAGCCCCAATATGGGGGAAATCCAGGCCCATTTATATGAAGGATGTTAAGAATCTTAAGATTCTCTTAGGTTGAAACTTTGGTTTCCCCAGAGTCAAATAAAATTCCTATCAGGGAGTCTGCCTCAGGGTTTGGTCAGTGTTTTGTTTCAGAATGTGCCTCCAACTCTATGAGAGTTTTCTTGTGGCTGGTGGGCAGCCTAGTGCTCTAACCCATCTCATGTGCCAGCTTATCCTTTCATGGGTGTCTTTCTGTCGATGACAAGAGCCTTAAGGCATCTAAGATGTCTGATGCGTGCCCACATATTTTTGCTGCTTAAAGACTCTGGGATTCCTTTCTAACAACCATACGAAACCTGGTTTGATTCTTTCTGAACCTAATTCACTCTGCTGGCTAGAGACCTACTCTGTTATTTTAGACCTTAAATATACTAGTCTCTCCAATTGAAAACTATCTTAAAGTAGCCACTGATTTAACAAATTCTTGTCAGGAGCACAAACAAAAATCCAAATACAAACAAGACACAGACCCATAGTTCTTGGCCATGTAGCAAGCCAGTGCTCCACTAATAAAATCAACTGCTTTCTTAGATTCGGCATACTCCATACTAAGACAGCCCTAAGCACTATGATTTGCCAAACTCACAATAAACATTGGAGTTAACACTACCCACCAGGAAGCAGTTACAAAGTTGACAATCCAAAATGCAAATTAAAAAATCTCAGAAGAGCTATTATGCAAGGTGCAGAGCTCAGATACTGAGAGGTTTTTGTCTGTTTTCACCTGAGTGACTCCAAGATAAAGGGAGATAAAGGAGCCCAATCAGCTCAGCTTAGTACCGAAGCTTGAAACCAGCAATTATCTTGGGATCACGGAGGCTACCATGGGAATCCTACTTCTGACACCAGAAATGTAAAAGAATTTCTGAGAATGGGAACAAAGTTAAAAACAATACCACAGATTTACTATTCAGTCAATGATTCGTGGATCAGGAAACATACAGCCTAAACCACATGTCCCAAAGAAATACAGCAGGATCAGAGTTTATACAGTCGGGGGAACAAAGAGAGGCCGAGAAGTCTGGGTGGTTTTAGCCGGTTTTTCAGAGGTACATTAAAATGTCCTTCAAAATCCTTTCTTCTCTGAAATGTTACTTTGCTTAAGAAAACAAATGTAGGTTTTTTGTTTTCCTTTTGGGGAGGGGAGGAGGGCTGTAGATATCCAGGAGTCTGCCTGTCTGGAATGCAGGAGCTTAAAGAGCAGGAACTGTTGCTTATGCATAAATCTGCAGAAACAAGTTAATTACTATTTCTAAAAGTTAGATTACTTATCACCTTACACTTCTGCACTGTGAAACCAGGTAGCAGCCATGCTCTTTTGGCATGGCGTAAGGGACTCCATGTTGGTTTTTGCTTCCACAGCCACACAAGGGAACCAGCAGAGAAACGTGGGTCAGTCAGTAACCCACAGTTAAACCATGCTCTCAACCACTAGGCTATGCTGCTTCTCAACTCCAGGGGCTAAATTCATTACACCTTCTCCATCTGGAAACCCTGGTGGCGTAGTGGTTAAGTACTACGGCTGCTAACCAAAGCATCGGCAGTTCGAATCCACCAGGCATTCCTTGGAAACTCTATGGGGCAGTTCTACCCTGTCCTAAAGGGTCACTACGAGTCGAAATCGACTCGGAGGCAATGGGTTTGTTTTTGTTTTTTGTTTTTGCTTCTCTCCATCTACTGAGCCAAAACACTCTAAAGCACAATGAATTCTATGAGCACAATATATTGCCTATGGCCATACTTTCTTAGGTTGTGATTTTATCAGATTTCATCAGCTAAACAATACCAGACCTAATCAGTACTTGCAAATAAAAGAAAAGCACAGTGGCTTCAAGAACGCTCTAGATGCTACTGAGGTGGGATTTTTTCCTCTGAGAGACTGCACATGTCTAGAATTTTTAATACAAGGGTAGAGAGAAATTGCAAATATTTCTAGATAAATGCAAACATTACGTCTCCTTAGCTCTGTGAGTCACTAAACTGCTCATAGTATTCTGGGTGGCCCACTTCTTTTTAAGCTTGGACAGAGTATCACAGCATTTCACAGCCCAGGTTCCAGGAGTGACAGGAAATGATGGGACTCTTTTCTCAATTCCTCCAAGAATGATACCATTAAGGATGCATGCATCTAGTACCATTCTAGATGAATAGAAGAGAAGTTAATCTATTGCATACAATGCCTTATGGCTTGGGGCTAATTCCGTCCAGGAATTCCAATTAAGAAGGACCAGGCAAAGGGCCATTTTTTCATTATAATTGTAAAACTCAATTACACTGCCTAATTTCCTTTTCTGTTTCAAATGGATCACTTCATTTCTTTAAGCTGAATTTTTATGTAAATATTAAATTCTATCAGAGGAAAATGCAACCCTGTCTAATGGCACCAGGAGTAGAATATCTTTAATAGACAGGTTGAACAAAGATAAATTTTTTAACACATGGGAAAGGCAGCGCAATACCCTAAATTCTAGTTCTGGTTCTGCTACCTAGTGAGCTTTGGAGGACTGATTTTCTCACCAATAAAATGCATAAAATACTATCTAACCTCCTACCTTGCAGAGTTATTATAAAAATCAAATGAGATCATGACTGTGAAAATATTTGGAAATTATACAAATAATAAGGTTTTCCTTTTGTTCCTAAGATCCCTACAGAGTATTTTAGGGAAGAAAAATCATATTTTAGACACGTGGGAAACTGTATATAATTTACAAAATGCATTAATATCAGTGTGTCCTCTAATTCCATTCTTGAAAAAGGTTTATTTTTAGGATACTAAGTGAATATATGGAAGCCTTGGTGGCACAGTGGTTAGGAGCACAGCTCCTAACCAAAAGGTCAGCAGTTCGAATCCACCAGGTGCTCTTTGGAAACTCTATGGGGTGGTTCTACTCTGTCCTATAGGCTTGCTATGAGTCGGAACCGGCTGGACGGCAACAGGCTTGGCTTGGGCTTGGCAAGTGAATATACATGACAAAGATACTGTGTCAAAGTCCTTTGTGTTTAAAACAAATTAAATGAAAAGCTTACATTATTACATGATGATCAGTGCAATGTGTTTTTATAATGAGTAACATTCCATGTACAATAAACATCATTAAACAAATCTTGTCCTATTAATAAACAGTCAGTGTGAAAACAACCGCAACTAGAACAATGCCTTATTAGTAAGGCATATCACAAATGAGTAATGACATCTGGGATCATACATTCTCTTGCTACAAAAATTTCAATTAGTCCTGGCAGCCATGGCTTTAATTACTACATTCAAGTATTCATTTCAACCTTCAAAAGAATCATTTAGCAATATTTCAAGATTATGAAATTAACGTCAGTTTTCTTCACCCTAGTACTAAAATCTCCTAGCAAAATACTCTCTAAATCTGCAAAATTTTTTCAACTTCAATTGAAATTCCACAACAGGATGTTAAATTAAACGCTGTTTTCTTAAAAAAAAAAATATTTATTCAAATCAAAATGGTCACATTTTACCAACTATATATACATATATATGCAGGAAAAACTCCAGGAAGCTGCTAAAATAGCTGGAAAACTCTCCAGTTACTTTAAAGAAATGTAAATTTGTTACTTTTCAAATATTACAAAATGAAAACTAGGAAACAAGTTATTCAGAAGTTCTGAAGATGTGAAAGTAGCATATCAACTGTTCATATTTAAACAGGTTTCTGAAATACAAGTACCTGAAGAAGATATTTGATATTTATTATAATTTCCTTCTTTACTTCTCTGTATCCATTATATTAATTTCACATTCATTAGTAGTCTGGTCTTTCCGTTAAGATACAGTTCATGCTAGAAACATCAGAAAATCATCACTAATTCAAAATATGTACCATTTCCAATTTTAGTAAAAACTTTGATATATTTTACTTACTACTCTAGAAATGAAACTTAGTGTAATTATTGTCTTTAAAATGTATAAACCGAAAGAATGATAACAACAGAGGTCACTGCTTCAAGGCTGATTTCCAATCACCCAAAGGAGATTTGTCTATACTTCAAACAGGACAGTATTAATGAATAAACTTCGTCTCTGAGCAACATTAATCAATTCATAATGAGTACCTAGAGCACCCTGTTGAGAAGGATTCTGAGACAGCAGAGAGCCAGGACGCAAGCGAAGAACGTGGTGGCCTGGGTGCCACAAACATGCCAGGCCTGATGAAGATTTTTCTGACAAAACATCAATTGGGTTTGGCTTTCTTCTAACCCAAGAGATCATGTTTGAGTCACTTACACTCACTCTCAGTAAATATTCAGAAACTGCCAAGTTAATTTTAATATTAATTCAATAAAACAATTTTTTAATTAGCATGCAAAAGTAAGTGACGTATTATGAATCTCAAATGCAAATAAAAATGATTTGGGGACAGTACCTGTTGCTACACCTTCTATCTTTGATCACTCCTGGTAATTACAAGATGAAGTTCACTGTTCACTCTAGACAGAGATTGGATTTTCTTATGCTTCACTTTATATTGCTCAATCTGGGAAGAAAACTGCATTTTCTTGGTCTTCACTTTATATATAATTTATGGTAGGAGGGAAGTTGGATTTTCTTGTGCTTCACTTTACAGGACACTGAACAGTAAAACCACCGGCCCCACACCCCGACACCCTGGGCTAACATTAGCCTGCTCCTGAAGGAAACCCAGAGCACACACCACATGGCTCCATTCCAGAGCTGGAGCAGGCTTGGAAGTGTGCCTGGGGGCAAGGATATTCAAACTCACAAAACAGACCTGGCATAGCTCCGCAAACCACCCTTGAAAAGCTACTTCACTATTAAAACAGGCACAAATGCATTCTTCAGAAGAACATAAAATTGACATGAATCTTTAGAAGAAAACAAGATTACAAAGAGATATTCCCTATACAGAAGGATTTGTGTGCGTGGTCACACACACACACTTGGGGACTTCAATCTCTGCATTAAGAGTACTGTGGTGGAAAACTCAGAGAAACGCATACTCATTAGCAGGCATAAACTGAGGGTTGACTCACTGAATACGTAACAGTTATCTTGATTTTAAAAGGGGAGGAGGGTGGCAAGCCGATACGACTTACTTCCAGCAAAAAGGTACATTTTGACAGAAAAGGTTTTGTTTATTGCAGTTAAATATGAATCATATTAATAACATCAATATTTAACATTTATTGAGCATTTCTAGGCAATGTGACCTGGGAACCTACAAGTGTCACCCCTACACTATTTGACAAGAAAATTCTAACCAGAGGGCTTTTGTACTCTCTATTCCATGCCCTGTCCAGAATGTTCTTCTCTCACTCTATGTACTTCTTAAACTGACACTGTGCCGTGTACTTCTTTGTTTGTTGTTTGTTAATAACATATCCCTCCACACAGATAGGTGGTTAGGTCAATCTAACCACTCTGGTGATAATTAAAAAAAGAAAAAAAATGACACTCAAACTACAAGAAATACTAAAGGAAATTGTTTGGTCAGAAAACCAATAACATCAGATACCAGCACAATACAAGGTCACAGAACAGAACATCCGGATATTAACTCAAATAGGGAAATCACAAAAACAAATTAAGATTAATTTTAAAAAGAAAAAAATGCTCATAACAGGGAATCATTGAAGTCAATATGTAAAAGATCGCAATAATCAAAAAGGGGGACTAAATACAGGAGGCATAGAACTGCCATATGGAGAGGAAAACAAGGCGATATAGGACAATACAAGTTAGGTTTTTACTTAGAAAAATAAGGGTAAATATGAAGGTAACCACAAAGAGGTATAACAACTCCATAACTCAAAATAAAAACCAAGAAAAACATAACGACTCAGCAAACATAAATTCAACTACTACTTTTACTATGAAAATGAGGAACACACAATTTACAAAGAAAAACGTCTCAGCACAAAAAACTAAGTGGAAAAATGAAATTGTCAACAACACACACAAAAAGGCATCAAAATGACAGCACTAAACACATATCTATAATTACACTGAATGTAAATGGACTAAATGCACCAATAAAGAGACAGAGAGTCTCAGACTGGATAAAAAAACACGATCCATCTATATGCTGCCTACAAGAGACACACCTTAGACTTAGAGACACAAACAAACTAAAACTCAAAGGATGGAAAAAATATATCAGCAAACAACAAGCAAAAAGAGCAGGAATAGCAATATTAATTTCTGACAAAATGGACTTTAAAGTTAAATGCACCACAAAGAATAAAGAAGGACACTACATAATGATTAAAGGGACAAAAGACCAGGAAGATATAACCATATTCAATATTCATGCACCCAATGACAGGGCTGCAAGATACATAAAACAAACTTTAACAGAACTGAAAAGTGACATAGAAACCTCCAGAATTACAGTAGGAAACTTCAACACACCACTTTCAGAGGAGGACAGGATATCCAGTAAGAAGCTCAATAGAGACACAGAAGACCTAATTGCTACAATCAACCAACTTGACCTCATAGACTTATACAGAACACTCCACCCAACGGCTGTAAAGTATACTTTTTTTTCTAGCGCACGTGGATCATTCTCTAGAATAGACCACATATTAGGGCATAAAACAAACCTTTGCAGAATCCAAAACATCGAAACATTACAAAGTATCTTCTCAGACCACAAGGCCATAAAAGTGGAAATCATTAACAGAAAAATTAGGGAAAAGAAATCAAATACTTGGAAACTGAACAATACCCTGCTCAAAAAAGACTGGGTTATAGAAGACATTAAGGAGGGAATAAAGAAATTCAAAGAATGCAACGAGAATGAAAACACTTCCTATCAAAACCCCTGGGACACAGCAAAAGCAGTGCTCAGAGGTCAATTTATATCGATAAATGCACACATACATAAAGAAGAAAGAGCCAATATCAGAGAACTGTCCCTACAACTTGAACAAACAGAAAGTGAGCAACAAAAGAATCCATCAGGCACCAGAGGAAAACAAATAATAAAAATTAGAGCTGAACTAAATGAACTAGAGAACAGAAAAACAATTGAAAGAATTAACAAAGCCAAAAGCTGGTTCTTTGAAAAAATTAACAAAATTGATAAACCATTGGCCAGACTGACTAAAGAAATACAGGAAAGGAAACAAATAACCCAAATAAGAAATGAGATGGGCCATATCACAACAGACCCAACTGAAATTAAAAGAATCCTATCAGATTATTACGAAAAATTGTACTCTAACTAATTTGCAAACCTAGAAGAAATGGATGAATTCCTGGAAAAACACTACCTACCTAAACTAACACATTCAGAAGTAGAACAACTAAATAGACCCATGACAAAAAAAGAGATTGAAAAGGTAATCAAAAAACTCCCAACAAAAAAAAACCCTGGCCCGGACGGCTTCACTGCAGAGTTCTAGCAAACTTTCAGAAAAGAGTTAACACCACTACTACTAAAGGTATTTCAAAGCATAGAAAATGACGGAATACTACCTAACTCATTCTATGAAGCCAGCATATCCCTGATACCAAAACCAGGGAAAGACACCACAAAAAAAAGAAAATTATAGACCTATATCCCTCATGAACATAGATGTAAAAATCCTCCACAAAATTCTAGCCAATAGAATTCAAAAACATATCAAAAAAATAATCCACCACGACCAAGTGGGATTTATACCAGGTGTGCAAGGCTGGTTTACTATCTGAAAAACCATTAATGTAATCCACCACATAAATAAAACAAAAGACAAAAACCACATGATCTTATCAATTGATGCAGAAAAGGCATTTGACAAAGTCCAACACCCATTCATGATAAAAACTCTCAGCAAAATAGGAATGGAAGGAAAATTCCTCAACATAATAAAGGGCATCTATACAAAGCCAACAGCCAACATCACTCTAAATGGAGAGAGCCAGAAAGCATTTCCCTTCAGAACGGGAACCTGACAAGGATGCCCTTTATTACCGCTCTTATTCAACATTGTGCTAGAGGTCCTAGCCAGAGCAATTAGGCTAGACAAAGAAATAAAGGGCATCCGGATTGGCAAGGAGGAAGTAAAATTATCTCTATTTGCAGATGACATGATCTTATACACAGAAAACCCTAAGGAATCCTCCAGAAAACTACTGAAACTAAGAGAAGAGTTTGGCAGAGTCTCAGGTTATAAGATAAACATACAAAAATCACTTGGATTCCTCTACATCAACAAAAAGAACATCGAAGAGGAAATCACCAAATCAATACCATTAACAGTAGCCCCCAAGAAGATAAAATACTTAGGAATAAATCTTACCAAAGATGTAAAAGACCTATACAAAGAAAACTACAAAGTACTACTAAAAGAAACTAAAAAGGACCTACACAAGTGGGAAAACATACCTTGCTCATAGATAGGAAGACAACACAGTAAAAATGTCTTTTCTACCAAAAGCCATCTATACATACAATGCACTTTCAATCCAAATTCCAATGAGATTTTTTAATGTGATGGAAAAACAAATCACCAACTTCATATGGAAGGAAAGAAGCCCTGGATAAGTAAAGCATTACTGAAAAAGAAGAAGAAAGTGGGAGGACTCACTCTACCTGATTTTAGAACATATTATACAGCCACAGTAGTCAAAACAGCCTGGTACTGGTACAACAATAGGCACATAGACCAATGGAACAGAATTGAGAACCCAGATATAAATCCATCCACATATGAGCAGCTGATATTTGACAAAGGCCCAGTGTCAGTTAATTGGGGAAAAGATAGTCTTTTTAACAAACGGTGCTGGCATAACTGGATATCCATTTGCAAAAAAATGAAACAGGACCCATACCTCACACCATGCACAAAAACTAACTCCAAGTGGATCAAAGACCTAAACATAAAGACTAAAATGATAAAGATTATGGAAGAAAAAATAGGGACAAAGTTAGGCGCCCTAATACAAGGCATAAACAGAATACAAAACATTACCAAAAATGATGAAGAGAAACCAGATAACTGGGAGCTCCTAAAAATCAAACACCTATGCTCATCTAAAGACTTCACCAAAAGAGTAAAAAAAACACCTACAGATTGGGAAAGAATTGTCAGCTATGACATCTCCGACCAGCGCCTGATCTCTAAAATCTATATGATTCTGTTAAAACTCAACCACAAAAAGACAAACAACCCAATCAAGAAGTGGGCAAAAGATATGAACACACACTTCACTAAAGAAGATATTCAGGCAGCCAACAGATACATGAGAAAATGCTCTCGATCATTAGCCATTAGAGAAATGCAAATTAAAACTACAATGACATTCCATCTTACTCCAACAAGGCTGGCATTAATCCAAAAAACACAAAATAATAAATGTTGGAGAGGCTGTGGAGAGATTGGAACTCTTATACACTGCTGGTGGGAATGTAAAATGGTACAACCACTTTGGAAATCTATCTGGCGTTTTCTTAAAAAGTTAGAAATACAACTACCATACAACCCAGAAATCCCACTCCTCGGAATATACCCTAGAGAAATAAGAGCCTTTACATGAACAGATATACGCACACCCATGTTTATTGCAGCTCTGTTTACAATAGCAAAAAGCTGGAAGCAACCAAGGTGTCCATCAATGGATGAATGGTTAAATAAATTATGGTATATTCACACAATGGAATACTATGAATCGATAAAGAACAGTGACGAATCTGGGAAACATTTCATAACATGGAGGAACCTGGAAGGCATTATGCTGAGTGAAATTAGTCAGAGGCAAAAGGACAAATATTGTATAAGACCACTATTGTAAGATCTTGAAAAACAGTATAAACTGAGAAGAACACATACTTTTGTGGTTACCAGAGGGGGAAGGGAGGGAGGGTGGGGGAGGGTTATTTACTGATTAGTTAGTAGATAAGAAATACTTTAGGTGAAGGGAAGAACAATACTCAATATAGGGAAGGTCAGCTCAACTGGACTGGACCAAAAGCAAAGCAGTTTCCAGGATAAACTGAATGCTTCGAAGGTCAGAGGAGCAAGGGCGGGGGTTTGGGGACTATGGTTTAAGGGGACTTCTAAGTCAATTGGCAAAATAATTCTATTATGAAAACATTCTGCATGCCACTTTGAAGTGTGGCGTCTGGGGTCTTAAGTGCTAACAAGCGGCCATCTAAAATGCATCAATTGGTCTCAACCCACCTGGATCAAAGGAGAATGAAGAACACCAAGGTCACACGATAACTATGAGCCCAAGAGACAGAAAGGGCCACATGAACCAGAGACTTACACCATCCTGAGACCAGAACTAGATGGTGCCCGGCCACAACCGATGACTGCCCTGACAGGGAGCACAACAGAGAACCCCTGAGGGAGCAGGAGAACAGTGGGATGCAGACCCCGAATTCTCATAAAAAGACTGGACTTAATGGTCTGACTGAGACTACAAGAATCCCAGTGGTCTTGGTCCTCAAACCTTCTGTTGGCCCAGGACAGGAACCACTCACGAAGACAACTCATCAGACATGGAAGGGACCGAACAGCAGGTTGGAGAGAGATGCTGATGAAGACTGAACTACTTGTATCAAGTGGACACTTGAGACTGTGATGGCATCTCCTGTCTGGAGGGGAGATAGGAGGGCAGAGAGGGTTAGAAACTGGCAAAACCGTCACCAAAGGAGAGACTGGAAGGAGGGAGCGGGTTGACTCAGGGGGAGAGTAAGTGGGAGTATGGAGTAAGGTGTATATAAGGTTATATGTGACAGACTGACTTGATTTGTAAACTTTCACTTGAAGCACAATAAAAATCAAGAAAAAAAACAATGGCAGTCATTAGAAGGTACTACATTCTTTAAGAAGATGGAAAATCTAATCACCAGCTTTATAGGGAAAGGAAATAGCCGCAGGATAAGTAAAACATTACTGAAAAAGAAGAACAAAGTAAGAGGCCTTGCGCTACTTGATCTCAGAACCTATTATACAGCTCCGGTAGTCAGAACAGCCTGGCACTGGTACAACTGACACATAGACCAGTGGAGTAGAATTAAGAACCTGACATAAATCTATCTACCTATGGACAGCTGATCTTTGACAAAGGGCCAAAATCCATTAAATGACAAAGGGATGTTCTCTTCAACAAACGATGTTGGCAAAACTGGATATCCATTTGTAAAAAAAGGAAACACGATTCATACCTCACTTTACACACAAAAACTAATTAAAAATGGATCAAAACCTAAACGTAAAACCCAAAACTATGAAGTTCATGAAAGAAAACATAAGGACAACGTTGGGGCCCTTATTTATGGCATAAATAGAATACCAAGTGTAACTAAAAATGTAAAAACTTCAGAAGATAAACTAGGTAACTGGGACCTTCTAAACGTTAAATACTTATGCTCATCAAAAGATCTTTCCAAGAGAGTAAAAACTGAACCTAGAGACTGAGGAAAAAATCTCTGGCAATGACATATCAGCTAAAGGTTTGATCTCTAAAATATACAGACAACCTCATTAACTCAACAATAAAAAGATAAGAAACCTAATAACAAAATGGGCAAAGAACATGAACAGACACTTCGCCAAAGAGGACATTCAGGTAACCAACAAATACATGAAAAGATGCTGGTGATCATTACCCATGAGAGAGATGCAAATCAAAGCCACAATGAGGTATCATCTCACCCCTGTAAAAATGGCACTGATTAAAAAATCAGAAAACAATAAATGCTGGTGAGGTTGTGGGGAGACTGGAACTTTGGTACCCTGTTAGCAGGAATGAAAAAAGGTACAACCACTATGGAAAATGATATGGCGCCTCCTTAAAAAACTAGAAATAGAAATACCATATGATCTGGCAATCCCACTTCCAGGAATATATCCTAGAGAACTAAAAGCCATCACACGAATGGATATATGCACACCCATGTTCACTGCAGCATTATTCACAATAGCAAAAAAATAGAAACAATGTAAGTGTCCATCAAGGGATGATGGATAAACAAAGTGTCATACATACATACAATGGAATACCACACAGCAATAAAGAACAATGATGAATCCATGAAACACCTCACAATATGAATGAACCTGAAGGACATTATGCTGAGTGAAATCAGTCAGTCACAAAAGGGCAAATGTTGTATGAGACCACTATTATAAAAACTCAACAAAGAGATTACGCACAGAAAAAAAAAAATCAATCTTTCACGGTTACAAAGGATGGGAGGGGTAGGGATGGGGAAATCACTAGATAGTAGACAAGTGTTGCCTCTGGTGAAGAGAAAAACAGTGCGTAATACAGGGGAAGTCAGCACAACTTGACCAAGGCAAAGGAAGACACTTAGAGGAACACAAAGGAAAAAAACAGAGGCAACCACAGTAAATACTACAGTATATATACCCTGAACCCCATTACCATCGAGCTGATTCATAGCAACCTAAGGACAACACTACGACAATAATAAAAACAAATAATAACTTACAAGCAGATACATAGGTAGATACATGTGCTGAATAGGGGAAGGAGGGTATATAGGAGTACACCCATGAGCCTATATAGGTTAAAAAAAAAAATAGGTTAGGCTATGGATATTTTTACATATTTGTGCATACAGCATGTATATTCATATATATAATAGAGACAAAGGGGGCACAGTCATAGAAGCTTCCTAGACACAACCAAACACCTTGAGACACCAAGTTACCAAGGCTGGTGGCTGGGAACCATGGTCTCAGGGGACATCTAAGTCAACTGGTATGACATAGTTCTTCATAAGGAAAATGTTCTACATCCTACTTTGGTAAGTAACATCTGAGGTCTTAAAAGTTGGGAGCACCCATCAAAGATACATCTATCGGTCCCATTCTGTCCGGAGCAAACGAGAATGAAAAAAAAAAAAAAACAAAGACACAAGGAAAGTGTTAGTCCAAAGGACTACATGAACCACAGCCTCCACCAGCTTGACTCTGGAAGAACTAGATGGTACCTGGTCACAACCACTCACTGCTCTGACAGGGATCACAAAAGAGGGTCCCAGACAGAGCGGAAGAAAAATGTAGAGCAAAATTCAAATTCACACACATACAAAAAAAGACTAGACTTACTGGTCTGACAGAGACTAGAGGAACCCCCGAGACTATGGCCCCAGGACACCCTGCTAACTTAGAATTTAAGCTGCTCCTATAGTCCACCTTTCAGCCAAAGATTAGATAGGCCTATAACACAAACAACAAAACACATGAGAAACATGCTTTTTAGATCAATCGAGTATACGACAGCAAATGGGCAACCTGCCCAAAAGCAAAAGAGAGAAGCAAGAAAGGGACAGAAAAACTGGACACATGGAATTGGAGAACTCCGGTGGAAAGGGGGAGAGTGCTGTCACATGGCGGGGACTGCAACCAGTGTCAGGAAACAACCTGTGTATAAATTTCTAAATGAGAAACTAATTTGCTCTGTAAACTTTCACATAAACCACAATAAAATTAAAAAAATAATAATAAAAAGAAGGTACTAGAGAACCTATTTATGCCTAAACCAAAGCCAAGCCAGTCGCCATGACTTGATTCCGACTCATGGTGACCCCATGTTGTGTCAGAGTAGAACTGCACCCAAAGGGTGTTCATGGTTGTGACCTTTCGGAAGCAGATCATTAGGCCCCTCTTCCAGGGCACCTGTGGGTGGGTTCAAACTGCCAACTCTTCAGGCAGTAGTCCAGTCAAGCCTTTGCGCCATCCCCAAACCCATTGCCATCTGTCAATTCCAACTCACAGCAACCCTACAGGTCAGAGTACAACTGCCTCATAGTGTTTCCAAGGCAACGATCTTTATGGAAGCCAACTGTCACATCTTTTTCCAGCGGAGTGGCTAGTGGGTTCAAACCACTGACCGGCAACCTTTTGGTCACAGCTGAGTGCTTTAACCACTGCAGCACCAAAGCTCCTTTTGCACCAAACCAAAAAAACCAAACCCGTTGCCATCAAGTCAATTCTGACGCATAGTGACCCTATAGGACAGAGTGGAACTGCCCCATATTTTCCAAGAAGCACCTGGTAGATTCAAACTGCTGACCTTTTGGTTAGTAGCCATAGCACGTAATCACTACGCCAGCAGAGTTTTCCCTTTTGTGCAAGGGACTCCTTATTTAGGCTTGGAGGATGTTATAGTTGCCCCTGGTGTGGGGGGTCTGGTGGTCCCCAATAACCTTGAAATCCTTCAGAGACTCATTCCTCTTCTGTTAAATAGGACCCATGTGGTTTCCTACAAACCTGTCTCACCCTCACAGAGGAGTTGTTTCTAGTTAGGATGCCCATGCTTCAATAAGAGGAGTCAACAGTTCTAGAAAGGCTGGTTGCTATCTCTATCCCCTTCCCAAAAAATCCCTGAGTAAATCAACAATTTGCCTCACAAGGGTTGTTTTGAGAATTACATTAATTAGTCTACGGTAAATGCTTACAACAGTGTGTACCACAGAGGAAATGCTACATAATATTGGGTACTATTATCTGAAACACATTTTTACTCCCAAAATAACACTATGCAGTGAGTACAACTACTGCCCTCATTTCAGGAAACTGAGCCTCAGAGAGTCCACACAGTTATTAAGCAGAGGACCCAAGACTTGAAATCGGGCAGTCTGCGTCTAGGATCTGTGATCTTAACTCAGGGTACGGTCCACAAGAAAAATTCAGTAAATGATGTTTTTATTAGTCTCACCAGTATTATTAAGGCCATACTACAATTTTAGTAAATGAAGTGAAAGTGGGCACAAATCAAGAAGGCAATTTATTTTTCCTTTTTAGTGTTGTTCTCATAAGGTCTCATCAATCATTCTTATCTAAAGGTAAAATTTTAATTCTATCTGCTTATTAAAAAGAACGTCCCTTTCTGTGTACTAGAAGTAGTTGTTATTCCAATGGACTCCTGAGAGTAAGTTATAATTCATACTCAGGTCACTATCTTCCACAAATAACAACACGAGGTGTGTCTGCCTTTGTCTTTGTCTCTTAACAGGACTTGGCCCCTTTTCTCCTCCTTGTTAGGTTTTCATCATGAGTCGGAGTCAACTTGTCGGCAACGGGTTTTGGCTGGTTTTTTGGACAAGACACAGGAATCTCCACGGTTAATCAGCAACCCAGGTGATTTTAATGTAGGTTGGACCGAGGGCACAGTTTGCAAAGCACTCACTGCTTTAGAGTAATATTTATTTACTGTCTATTCTCCTCCCCACTGTATTCCCCTGCACAGTTTCTAATCCCTGCAACACAGTACACAATTAGTCACTAATTAAAAATATTTACTGAGGGCCTACTATGTACCAGGGATACAGCAGTAAACAAACTCTCAGAGCAGGTCGGGGAAGGGGTCACACAAGTGTGTGTGTGTGTGTGTGTGTGTGTGTGTACACATATATGGCATAATAAACTCTACCCATCAGGACAGGCTAGGTTATTCCATGGCCACAAGCAACTCTAAAACCTAAATGGCTGAACACCACAAAGTTTACTTCTCACTCACTAACATCACCATCACCAACCTGCAGAGGGCTCTGTTCTCTGTTGTCACTCAGGGATCTTGGCCAATGTAGCAAACTATTTCAAACATTAATGATCACTGGGTTAGTGGGAAAAGGGGCTCCAAGGGCACCAACAATTAAATGTTATAGCTGGAAGGAACACAGATCATTTTTGTTTCTATCACATTGGCCAGAACTGGTCACTTTGCTCCACCCAACTACACAAGGGGAGGGAGGCAGGAAGAATGTATAATCTTTCAATTCTTCCTTGTATCCAGAAGGCAGAGAGAGCAGCTGGAGTACTTAACTGCTCTGAAGGAAAGTAAAGCAGAGCAAAGGGGACTCAGTGGTGTTAAAAGGGAAGGTGACACTTGACATAAAAAGGACAGGAAAGGCTTCATAGCTAAGGGGACTCCAAAAGGAAGGAGGTAGACCATGCAAAGATCTGGGAGAAGAGTCTTCTCTGCATAGATACAGCAAATTGAAGGGTCCTAGGACAGGAGAAGGAAACCCTGGTGGCATAGTGGTTAAGTGCTACGGCTGCTAACAAAAAAAAGGGTTGGCAGTTAGAATCTGCCAGGTGCTTCTTGGAAACTCTATGGGGCAGTTCTACTTGTCCTATAGGATCGCTATGAGTCGGAATCGACTCGATGGCACTGGGTTTGGTTTTTGGTTTAGTAGGACAGGAGAGGGAAGCCCTGGTTGTGTACTGGTTAAGAGTTCGGCTGCTAACCAAAAGGCCAGCAGTTCAAATCCACCAGCCACTCCTTGGCAACCCTATGGGGAAATTCAACTCTGACTTATAGGGTCCCTACAAGTCGGAATCGACTTGACGGCACCTAACAACAACAACAGGACAGGGGACAGCTTGCCCATGTTCAGAAAAAACATGGCAGCCAGTGTGGCTGGAGGAAGTGAGCAAGGAGACTTGTAGGAGACCAGCTAGAAAGGGAGTCCGGGGCCAGATCAGGAGGGGTCTTGTGGGCCTCCAAAAGGATTTTTAGGCTTTTACTCTGAGTGAGATAGGAAAGCTACTAGGCAGTTTTAAAGTGACAAGATCTATTATTTCAAAAGGAATGCTCCAGACACCATGTGGATAACAAACCGTAAGAGGCAAAGGTGAAAACAGGAAGACCGGTTCAGAGGCTGCTGCAAAATCCAGGTGAGATATGATGGTTGGCTTGACCCAGGAAAGCCATGGTAGAGGTGAAGTTCTGGATAAACCCTGAAGGTAGAGAAACCATGATTATCACACTGAGGGGCTAGATGTGGAAAGAGAGAAAGGGTGGAATCAAGAATGGCTCCAAGCAAAAGAAAAACATGAGAGGAACCACATAACCCAAATAAGAAATGAGGTTGGCAATATCACAACAGACCCAACAGAAATATAAAAGAATCATAACAGAGTACTATGAAAAGTTTTACTGTAACAAATTTGAAAACCTACAGGAAATAGACAAATTTCTAGAAATACACTGCCTACCTAAACTAACACAAACAAAGGCAGAACAACTAAATAAACCTGTAACAAAAGAAGAGATTGAAAAAGTAATCAAAAAACTCCCAACTCCTAGTCAGAGCTATTAGGCTAGATAAAGAAATAAACGGCATCCAAAATGGCAAAGAAGTAGTAAAAGTATCTCTGTTTGCAGATGACATGATCTTATACACAGAAAAACCTAAAGAATCCTCAAGACAACTACTGAAACTAATAGAACGGTTCAGCAGAGTATCAGGATACAAGATAAACATATATAAATCAGCTGGATTCCTCTACACCAACAAAGAGAGCGAGTAAGAAGAAATCACCAAATCAATACATTTACAGTAGCCCCTAAGAAGATAAAATACTTAGGGATAAATCTAACCGGGAATGTTAAAAGACCTATAAAAAGAAAACTATTAAGACACTACTGCAAGAAACCAAAAGAGACCTACATAAGTGGAAACACATACCTTGCTCATGGACAGGAAGACTCAACATTGTAAAAATGTCTATTCTGCCCAAAGCAATCTATATATACATCATGTGCAATCCCAATCCAAATACTGGTGACATTTTTCAATGAGATGGAGAAACAAATCACCAACTTCATATGGAAGGGAAAAAGGCCCCAGATAAGTAATGCATTACTGAAAAAGAAGAACAAAGTGGGAGGCCTCACACTAACTCTTTTTAGAACATACTATACCACCATGGTAGTCAAAACAGCCTGGTACTGGCATAACAACAGATACATTTGTTCCCAATGGAACAAAATTGGGAACCCAGACATAAATCCACCCACATATAAGCAACTGATATTTGACAAAGGCCCAAAGTCTGTTAAATGGGGAAAAGACACTCTCTTTAACAAATGGTGCTGGCATAACTGGATATCCATCTGCAGAAAATGAAGCAAGACCCATACCTCACACCACGCACAAAAACGAACTCAAAATTGATCAAAGACCTAAATATAAAATCTAAAACAATAAAGTTCATGGAAGAAAAAATAGGGACAGCGCTAGAAGCCCTAATACATGGCATAAACAGTGTACAAAACATTACTAACAAGGCAGAAGAGAAACTAGTAAACTGGGAGCTCCTAAAAATCAAACACCTATGCTCACCCAAAGACTTCACCAAAAGAGTAAAAAGATTACCTACAGATTGGGAAAAGGTTTTTAGCTATGACATTTCTGATCAGCATCTGATCTCTAAAATCTACATGATACTGCAAAAACTCAATTACAAAAAGACAAATAACCCAATCAAAAAATGGGCAAAGGATATGAACAGACACTTCACTAAAGAAGACATTCAGGTAGCTAACAGATACATGAGGAAATGCTCAAGATCATTAACCATTAAAGAAATGCAAATCAAAACAACAATGAGATTCCATCTCACTCCAACAAGGCTGACGTTAATCTAAAAAAACACAAAATAATGAATGTTAGAGAGGTTGTGGAGAGACTGGTGGGAATGTAAAATGGTACAACCACTTTGGAAATCGATTTGGCGCTTCCTTAAAAAGCTAGAAGTAGAACTACCATACGATCCAGCAATTCCACTCCTTGGAATACATTCTAGAAAAGTAAGAGCCGTCACACAAACAGATATACACACACACATGTTCACTGCAGCACTGTTTACTATAGCAAAAAGATAGAAGCAACCAAGGTGCCCATCAACGGATGAATAGATAAATTATGGTATATCCACACAATGGAATACTATGCATTGATAAAGAACAACGATGAACCTGTGAAACATTTCATAACATGGAGGAATCTGGAAGGCATTACGCTGAGTGAAATTAGTCAGTTGCAAAAGGACAAATATTGTAAGAGACCACTATTATAAGAACTCAAAAAAATAGTTTAAGCACAGAAGAAAATATTCTTTGATGGTTACGAGAGGTGGGAGGGAGGGAGGGAGAGGGGGATTAACTAATTAGACAGTAGACAAGAACTAATTTAGGTGAAGGGAAGAACAACACACAATACAGGAGAGGTCAGCACAACTGGACTAAACCAAAAGCAAAAAAGTTTCCTGAATAAACCAAATGTTTTGAAGGCCAAAGTAGCAGGAGCGTGGGCTTGGGGTGCATGGTTTCAGGGGACATCTAGGTCAATTGGCATAATAAAATCTACTAAAAAAAAACATTCTGCATCCCATTTTGGAAATGATGTCCAGGGTCTTACACTCTAGCAAGTGGCCATCTAAGATGCATCAATTGGTCTCAACCCAAGTGGAGCAAAGGAAAATGAAGGACACCAAAAACGCAAGGTAAGTATAAGCCCAAGAGTCAGAATGGGCCACATAAGCCAGAGACTACATCAGCCTGAGACCAGAAGAACTAGATGGTGCCCAGCTACAACTGATGACTGCCATGACAGGGAACACAACAGAGAATCCCTGATGGAGCAGGAGAACAGTGGGATGCAGACCTCAAACTCTTGTAAAAAGACCAGACTTAATGGTCTGACTGAGACTAGAAGGACCCCGGAAGTCATCGTCCGCAGACCTTCTGTCAGCCCCAGACAGGAACTATTCCCAAAGCCAACTCTTCAGATAGGGATTAGACTGGACTACAAGACAAAACATGATACTGGTAAGGAGTGAGCTCTTGGATCAAGTAGACAGATGAGACTATGTGTGCAGCTCCTGTCTGGAGGGGAGATGTGAAGGTTGAGGGGGACAGAAGCTGGCTCAACGGACACGGAAATACAGCGCAGAGAAGGAGTCTGCTGTCTCATTATAGGAAAAGCAACTAGGAGTATGTAAATAATAATAATAATAATAATACAGTAAGTCCCAGCTTATGAACATCCGACTTACTAATAACTTGTACTTGCCCTTTAATGTTAAGTAAATTTGCCCTCGATCTGAAATGCCTGAACCAACCCCTAATTCAAACAAATTCTCCAACACAACCACCTTCACTCGCTGCACCTGCAGCTTTTACATCACTGAAAAGGCTTCGAGCCTTTTGTCACACTCACCAAAAACCAAGCCCAGTGCCGCTGAGTCGACTCTAACTCATAGCGACCCTGTGGGACAGAGCAGAACTACCCCGTAGGGTTTCCAAGGAGCGGCTGTTAGACCTTTTGGTTAGCAGCTGGAGTTCTTAACCATTACGCCACCAGGGTTTCCAAAGATCGTCAAACTAGATTTTTAACAATTAAATTTTAACAATTTAAACAGCTATATGCTGTTTAAAACTGACACACTAAAACAAGACAAAGATACATAAGGAAACTGCTAACCAAAAGCTGGTATAAAAAAAAAACCCTTGCCATTGAGTCAATTCAGACTCATAGCGACCTCGTGGGACAGAGTAAAACTGCCCGGTAGGGTTTCCAGGGAGTGGATGGTAGATTCAAATTGCCAGCCTTTTCATTAGCAGCCAAGCTCTCAACCACTGTGCCACCAGGGCTCCAAAAGTGGTTATATTAATATTAAAAGCAATATATTTTAAGGCAAAAAGCATTCTAGACATCAAAGTTATTACATAATGAAAAAAAGTTCAATTCAGCAGGAAGATACAACAGTTCTAGGTTTACAAAGACCTAATAACAAAGCCTAAAATATATAAAGCAAAAGTCATCAGAATTATCAGAAAAAAATTTACAAAGTAAAAATCATTGTAGATTTAAAATAGCACATTCGGTATCACAGGCGATGCAGACCAAAAACAAACAAAAAAAAATCAGTCACAACATAAAAGACCTGATCAAAACAATAACAACCTAACACACATATGTAGAAAAAATGCCCAATACCTGTAGAACACATATTATTTTCAAGCAAACATGGAATATTCACTAAAATGGCGATATACCAGGCCATTAAGCAAGTTTCAACAAAGTCCATGGGCTGGTACCATACACGTTCTCTGACTCCAATTCAGTTAAGTTAGTAATAAAGATAAAGAACAAATACCATTAACTGGTACAGCTGAATGCTAAAGAAAACCATACATATTACATACGGTATTCAAGTAAAGCACCATGAAGTCAGGGGCATTATTAAAGAGGATCGAAACCTAATGTGTTAAGTATCCTTTTTAAGAAGTAAAAAAGGTCAGTAAAATCAACCTACAGTAGCAGTGTGGAAATAACAGAGAGGAAGAGAAACTAATGAAATAGAAAACAAATAATAAACAGTATGAGCAATGCCAAAACTTTGTTTTTTCAAACAAATTATAAAATCAACTAACCTCTAACAAAAATAAAGGAAAAAAAGGAATGAAAATACAGAGGTTAGTTGATTTTATTATTCTAAAAACACAACTGAATTAAGACTAGAAACCTGAATTGTGTCATAAGCATTAAAAAAACTATCAATAGTCAAAATGTCACCCCAAGATCATTTTATAGCTTATTCAACCAAACATTCCAGAGAGAAATAAGGCCAGTATACATCAAGTATTCAAAAACACAGAAAAAGTGGGCACACTCCTCAACTCTTTCTACCCTAACACCAAAACCTGGTAAGAAAAAAACGAAAAAGGAAAATTGTAGACCAATCTAACTTAAGAACATAGGCACAAAAGACAAAACAGAACATTTAATTGACATTAGCCATATAGAATACCTCTAACAATCTATGGCATCATATACTCATCATTGTTGTTGTCCTTAGCTGGTGATCAAGTCACCCCTGACTCACGGTGCTCCCATGCACAACATGATCAAACCGTTGTGACCCGTGCGGCTTTCATTAGCCGATTCTCCAGAGTAGATTGCCAGGGCTTTTCTTCCTTGTCTGTCTTGGGATGGAAGCTATGCTGAAACCTGCTCAGACTTAAGCCACTTAAAAAAAAATTACACCCTGGAAACAGGATGTATCTTACACCAATGGCATCTTAAATTTGAAAAATAATAATAATAATAATACAGTATTGGCAAACCAAGCAACAGCAAGTATAAAGGATTAATAATAATTAATCATGATCAATAAGGCTTATCCCAGGAATGCAAGGTTGCTTTAACATTAGAATATCAATTAATATAATTGCTAAAACCCATGCCATTAACAAAAAAAGCTATCTGATTATCTCAAAAGGAACAGAAAACCTTTTGATAAAATTTAATACCCATTTTTTTTTTTTTTTTTAATTCTTCACAAACTAGGAACAGAAAGGAACTTTCTTAACCTGATAAAGGGTGTCTATAAAACACCTATTTACATAGAAAGCATTCCCTGTGGGATTCAGAACAAGACAAAGATGCCTATTATCACTAGTTCATTTGAACATTGTATTGCAAGTTCAAGCTAGTACTGTATGGCAGGAAAAAGAAATAAAAGGATTAAGGATAAGCCAGGAAGAACAAAAGTGGCATTATTTGCAAATGACATGACTGTCTTCATATAAATAATCTAGAGGGAGACATTAACTACCAAATATCAGGATGTGATATAAACCTATAATATTTAAGACAATGTGATATTGACAAAAGGGCTGAATAAACAGACTAAAGGAAATCAATGCTGTTGTGGTGTGCCATCGAGCCGATTCTGAACCATAGCAACTTATAGAAGAGCGTAGAGCTGCCCCATAGGGTTTCCCAGGCTGTACTTCTCTGGTCCTGCACCATCCTCACGATCCTGGTTATGTTTGGCCCATTACTGCAGCCACTGTGTCAATCCACCTCCCTGAGGGTCTTCCACTTTTTCACTGACTATTTTACCAAGCATGATGTCTTTCTAGAGGGACTGATCCCTCCTAATAACATGTCCAAAGTATGTGAGACACAGCCTTGCCATCCTTGCTTCCAAGGAATATTCTGGCTGTACTTCCTCCAAGACAGATGTTTTTTTTCTGGCAGTCCATGGTATATTCAATATTCTTCACAAATACCATAATTCAAAGGCATCAATTCTTCTTCGGTAAACCTTATTCACTGTCTAGCTCCCACGTGCATATAGGCGATTTAAAAATACCATGGCTGGGGTCAGGCACACCTTAGTCCTTAATGTGACATCTTTGCTTTTTAAAACTTTAAAGAGATCTTTTGCAGCAGATTTGCCCAATGCAATGGGTCGTGTGATTTCTTGACTGCTGCTTACATGGGAATTGACTGGAAATTAAAACTTCAATCTTTTCTCCATTTATCATGATGTTCCTTATTGGTCCAGTTGTGAGGATTTTTGTTTTCTTCACGTTGAGGTGCAATCCATACTGAAGGCTGTGGTCTTTGATCTTCATCAGTAAGGGCTTCAAGTCCTCTTCACTTTCAGCAAATAAGGTTGTGTCACCTGTGTATCGCATGTTGTTATGAGTCCTCCTCCAATCCTGATGTCTTGTTCTTCTTCATATAGTCCAGCTTCTCAGATTGTTTGCTCAGTATACAGATTGAATAAGTATGGTGAAAGCATACAACCGGGACACACACCTTTCCTGAATTTAAACCACTCAGTGTCCCCTTGTTCTGTTTGAACAACTGGCTCTTGATCTATGTAAAAGTCCCTCATGAGCACAATTAAGGGTTCTAGAACTCCCATTCTGTGCAATGTTATCCATAATTTGTTATATCCACACAGTCAAATGTCTTTGCATAATCAATAAAACACAGATAAACATCTTTCTGGAATTCTCCGCTTTTAGCCAAGATCCACCTGACATCAGCAATGATATCGCTTGTTCTCTGTCCTCTTCTGAATCTGGCTTGAATTTCTGGCATTTCCCTGTGGATATACTGCTGCAACTGCTTTTGAATGATCTTCAGCAAAGTTTTACTTGCGTGTGATGTTAACGATATTGTTCGATAATTTCTGCATTAGGTTGGATCACTTTCTTTGGAATAGGTATAAATATGGAACTCCCAGTCTGTTGGTCAGGTAGCTGTCTTACAAATTTCTTGGCATAGATGAGTAAGCGCTTCCAGCGCTGCATCCATTTCTTGAAACATCCCTAACTGGTATTCCATCAATTCCTACAGTCTTGTTTTTCACCAATACCATCAGCGCAGCTTGGATGTTTTCCTTCAGTACCACAGGTACTTGATCATTGCTACCTCCTGAAATGGATGAATATCAACCAATTCTTTTTGGTACAGTGACTCTGTATTCCTTCCATCTTTTCACGTTTCCTGCATTGTTTAGTACTTTCCGCATAGAATCCTTCAAAATTACAACTCGAGGCTTGAATTTTTTCTTCAGTTCTTGCAGCTTCAGAAATTCCAAGCATGTTCTTCCCTTTTATTTTTCTAACTCCAGGTCTTTGCACATTTCATTATAATACTTTGTCTTCTCAAGCTACCCTTTGAAATCTTCTGTTCAGATCTTTCACTTCATCACTTCTTCCTTTTGCTTTAGCTACTTTACATTCAAAAGCAACATTCAGAGTCTCATCTGACATCCATTTTGGTTTTTTCTTTCTCTCCTGTCTTTTTAATGACCTCTTGCTTTCTTCTTGTATGATGTCCTTGCTGTCATTCCACAACTTGTGTGGTCTTCAGTCATTAGTGTTCAGTGTCAAATCTATTCTAGAGATGGTCTCTAAATTCAGGTGGGATATACTCAAGGCTGTACCCTGGCTCTTGTGGCCTTGTTTTATTTGTCTTCAACTTCAACTTGTATATGAGCAATTGATGGTCTGTTCCACAGGTGGTCCCTGGCCTTGTTCTGACTGAAGATACTGAGCTTTTCCATAGTGTCTTTCCAGAGATGTAGTTGACTTGATTCTTGTGTATTCCTTTTGGTGAGGTCCACGTCTATTGTCGCCATTTATGTTGTTGAAAAAAAGTATTTGCAATGAAGAAGACGTTGGTCTTGCAAAATTCTATCATGCAATCTCCGGTGTCATTTCTATCACAAACTGCCAATCCTTCTTGTTTGCAACTTTCACATTTCAATCACCAGTATATTAGTAATGTATCCTGAATGCATGTTCGATCAATTTCAGACTGCTGAAGTTGGTTAAAAAGTCTTCAATTTCTTCATCTTTGGCCTTAGTGGCTGGTTTGTAAATTTGAGTAATAGCCATATTAACTGGTCTTTTTTGAAGGCGTATGGGTATTATTCTATCACTAACAGCATTGTACTTCAGGATAGATATTGAAAAGTTCTTTTTGACAATGAATGTGATGACATTCCTTTTCAAATTGTTATTCCTGGCATAGCAGACCATATGATTGTCTGATTCAAAACAGACAACATCAGTCCATTGCAGCTCACTAAAAGGATATAGATCTTTATGCATTACATTTCATTTTTGACAACTTCTAATTTTACTAGATTCAGACTTTGTACATTCCACGTTCCTATTATTAATGAATTTTTGCAGCTGTTTCTTCTCAATTTGTGCCATATCAGCAAATGAGGGTCCCAAAAGCTTGACTCCATCCACGTCATTAAGGTCAACTCTACTCCAAAGAGGCAGCTCTTCCCCTGTCGTATTTTGAGTGTCTTCCAACCTGAGGGACCCATCTTCTGGCACTACATCGGACAGTGTTCCACTGCTATTCGTAATGATTTTGCTAGCCAATTTTTCAGAAGCAGACTGCCAGGTCCTTCTCCCTTGTCGGTCTTAGTCTGGAAGCTCAGCTGAAACCTGTCCACCAAGGGTGACCCTGCTGGTATTTGAAATACCAGTGGCAAAGCTTCCAGTATTGGAGCAACACCCAAGCCACCACAGTATGACAAACCGACAGACGTGTGGTGGACATGTTATCTATAGGCGTATTTATATTCATATATGTATCTACAGGCATGGAAACTCTGGTGGTGTAGTAGGTAAGTGCTACAGCTGCTAAAAGGTCAGCAGTTCAAATTCACCAGGTGCTCCTTGGAAACTCTATGGGACAGTTCTACTCTGTCCTATAGGGTCGCTACAAGGTGGAATCGACTCGACGGCAATGGGTTATGAGTTATCTACAGGCATACGTTTATACACGTATATGTGTGCTGCATATATATACATAACAAAGCCCATGGGGGCACAGTTATGCATACTTCTTAGACATAACCAAATACCTCAGAGAATTGGTTGACTGGGTTTGAAAGCTTAGGACCGCAGTCTTGCGAGACAACTCGGTCCACCAGCATTAATATGGTTAATCAGAGTTATGGTCCCACATCTGGGTTTGGTGAGTAGTGTCTACGGTCTTAAAAGCTTGCGAGCAGCCATCTAAGATACAAATTGTTTACTCTCTACTCCTCTCCAGCAAGAGAGAGAGAAGGAAATCAAAGTCTCAAAGAAGAAACTAGTCTACAGGGCTTAGAGTCTACATGAACGATGACCTCATCTACCCTGAAACCAAAAGAACTAGATGGTGCCTGGCTACCACCACAGACCGTTCTGATCAAGAGCACAATAAGTGGACCTTGATAGAATACCAGAAAAATGCAGAATGAACTCAAATTTTTATAAAGTCCAGATTTGCTGGAACTGTTGAGACTGAACCTGCAGTATCTCTGAGGTATACCTGTATTTTAATTTTGATTCTAATTGCTCCTCGCTAGCTTATAAAAATACTATAGCAATTTATGTTGATACTCTACCCTCAAGCAGGTATAGTATAACTCCCCACTCCTTAAGTGAGAGCTGAACATAGTGACTTCCTTCCAAAGAGTATAGAACAGAAAGGAGCAAGAAAAGAGTAATTTTGGAGTGTATAATCCTAATAAACACTATCTCACCCAGGCCAAAGTCAACATTAACAATTAAAAGTCATGCTGACAGTATGTATCCTGTCAAATGATAAAAACACAAGATGATACAAAAAGCACTTTACCTCTATGGTCTTCCTCCCAGAAACTCATAACCCCAGTCTAATCATGAGAAAAACATGAGACAAATCCCAATTGAGGACATTCTACTAAACACCTGACCAGAACTCGTCAAATCTTTCAAGGTTATCAAACACCCTGGAGGAAGTTTATGAAACGATCACAGCCAAAAGGAGCCTAAGGAGACATGACAACCAAATGTAATGTGGCATTCTACACAGATCCTGGAAAAGAAGAAGAACATTAAGTAAAAACTAAGGAAATCTGAATAAAGTATAAAGTTTAGTTAATAAAGTTCCTTAATTATAACAAATCCAATTAATGTAAGATGTAATAACCGAGGAAGAAGGCGCAGCGTATGTGAGAACCCTCGGTACCTTCTTCTCAATCTGTAAAACTAAAATTGTTCTAAATATAATTTATTTTTTAAAAGAACTAAGAAAAAAGATTAATTTGAGGGTTGACTTTGCATTCTCTGACATTGCTAAACTCACTTATTAATTCTGAGTTATTTTTATATTCCTTTGGATTTTCTATTTAGACAATCATGTTGTCTGCAGAGGCAATTTTATTTCTTCTTTTCCAATGTTTTAATTCATTTTATTACTTTATTGCACTAAATCTTCCAGTATGATAGTGAAAAAGAATTGTGCGAGTAAACACTTTGTCGCCTTCTTACTGATCTTTTTTTTTTTTTTTTATTGATCTTACAGGGAAGACCAAATTTTTTTCCACCATTAGTATGATGTTAGCTGCATATTTTAAGTAGTTGTTGTTGTTGTTGTTGTTGTTAGGTGTCATAGAGTCGATTCCAACTCATAACGACCCTATGTACCACAGAACGAAACAGTGCCTGGTCCCCCACCATCCTCACAATTGTTGCCATGCTTAAGCCCATTGTAGCAGCCACTGTGTCAATCCATCTCATTGAGGGTCTTCTTCTTTTTCACTGATTCTGTACTTTATCAAGCATGATGTCCTTCTCCAGGGACTGATCCCTCCTGATAACATGTCCAAAGTATGTGAGACACAGTCTTGCCATCCTTGCTTCCAAGGAGCATTCTGGTCATGCTTCTTCTGAGACAGATTCGTTCATTCTCTTGGCAGTCCATGGTATATTCAATATTCTCCAACACCACAATTCAAGGGCATCGGTTCTTCTTCTGTCTTCCTTATTCATCATCCAGCTTTCACATGCATATAAGGTGACTGAAAACATCATGGCTTGGGTCAGGCGCACCTTAGTCTTCAAGGTGATATCTTTGCTTTTCAACACTTTAAGGGGGTCTTTTGCCCAATGCAATAAGTAGATCTCCTTTTTCCAGTTTTAAAAAAGATCCCTTGTATTCCTAGTTTGTTGAGAGCTTTTATGATGTAAGGGCATGGATGGTGAATTCTGTCAAATTATTTGATCACTGTCTTAGTCGGAGTTCTCTAAAGAAACAGAACCAGTGATATATAGAGAGAGATTTTCTTCAATGAACTGACTCATGTGATTGAAGGGCGGGGGGTGGCAAGTCCAAAATTCACAGGTCAGGCAATAAGAAGAGTGTGAAGAGTAACAGTGTTCTCGCAAAATGTCTATTTACAGTCTGAAGACAGACACACCTCAGGGAAACTCCCTTTTTGCTCTTAAGGCCTTCAAATGATAGAACGAGGCTCATACACATTATAAAGGTGATTGCTTTACTTGTGGCCAACTGACTTATCACATTTAACTATTAGTAACAGCAACTACACTAGTGTTTTACCAAGCAACTGGGCACCACAGCCTAGCCAAGTTGCACTTTCAAATATCAAACAGTCTTGTATTCCCAAGAAAAACTCCATCTGGCTATAGTATATTATCCTTTTTATATATTGCTAGATATGATTTAGTAATATTTTGTTGAAGATGTTTGCATCTATGTTCATGAAGCTTCTGGTCTGTAATATTCTTTTCTTGTGATGTATTGTTCTAGCTTTGGTACCATGGTAATGCTGGCCTCATAAAATGAGTTGGAAAGTGTTCCCTCTTCTTCTCTTCAAAATACTGTTTAAAATTAATGTTATGTTTTCTTCAAATGTTTGATAGAATCCACCAATAAAACCACCTGGGCCAGGAGATTCATTTTTCAGAAGGCATTATAACTATGAATTTAATTTCTTTAATAAAAAATTAATAAGAGTACTGAGGTTATCTATTTAATCTTGTGTTAGTTTCCTGTTTTGGAGAAACTAGTCCATTTCATCTAAATTGTCGTTTTTATGTGCAGAAATGTTCATAGTATTCCCTTACCCTTTTAACATCTGCAGGGTAATGGTATTCTCTGTTTCATTCCTGATATTGGTAATTCGTGTCTTCTCTCTTTTTCTTTGCCAGTCTTGCTGACAAAGCTTGAAGTGTATCAGTTATACTTACCTTAAAAAAAAAAAAATTGCTTTGGTTTCACTGACTTTATTGTATTGTTTTTAATCTCACTGGTTTTTTTTTTTTTTTTCCTTGTTGTTTTTATCCCTCTGCTTGCATTGGGTTTATTTCACTCTTTATTTTCTGAATTCTTAAGGTAGAAGCCCTAAATTGTTCACTTGAGAAATTTCTTCTTTTGTAACTTTGTTGTTATGTGCCATCCAGTCAATTCCGACTCACAGTGACCCTAAAGGACAGAACAGAACTGCCCCACAGTATTTCCAGGAGCAGATCACCAGGTCTTTTCTCCTGCGGAGCTCCTGGTGGGTTCTAACTAACTTTTTGGCTAACATCCAAGCACTTAACCACTGTATAAGAGCTTCTTCTTTTGTAATATAAGCTATATAATTCCCTCTAAGCATTGCTTTAACTGTATTCAACAAATTTTGATATTTATATTTTCATTTTCATTCAGTTCAAAAATTTTTCTGATTTCCCTTGAGGCTTCCTCTGTGACCCACGGTTTATTCAGAAGTATGTTGTTTAATTTTCAAGTGTTTGGAGATTTTCCTTTTATTTTTCTGTCATTGATTCTAGTTTAATTTTATTATGGTCAGAGAACATACTTTGTGTGATTACAATTCTTTTAATTAGTTAAGGCTTGTTTTATGACCCAGGGTACAGTTTACCATGCTGTTCATGTGCACTTGAAATGAACGTGTACTCTGCTATTGTTTAAGTTGGAGTATCCTAAAAATGTCAGTTAGATCCAGATGATTGATGGCTATTGTTCAGTTCTCCTAGGAGGTTTAAGTCTACAACTATACTTGTGGATTTGTTTATTTCTCTTTTCATTTCTGTAAGTTTTTATTTCACGTATTTGAAACTCTGTTGTGAGGTTCATATACATTTAGGATTATGCCTTCTGGGAGAACTAAACTTTTCATTCCTACATAACGTCACTTTTTATCTCAGTTTTCTTTGCTCTGAAGTCTACTCTGATAATAATTCTGTCTGATATTAATGTGGACTTCTTTTAATTGGTGTTTGCATAGTTTAATTTTTTCTATTTTTCTTTTAACTTACCTAATCACAACATTTAAAGTGAGTTTCTTGTAAAAAAAACATAAGTTGGGTCACGCTTTTCTATCCATTCTGATCATCTCTGCCTTTTAATGAGTTAAGGCCAGTTATATTTAATGCTGTTATTGATATGTTTAGAGTTAGGACCACCATTATATTAACTGTTTCCTCTATTTTTGTTCCTATATTTCCCCTTTTCTGATTACTTTTGGGTTAACTTTTTTTTAAGTTGTTTCTTTATTGGCTATTAGACTGATGCATATGAAATAGCCTATTTGTAACCTACAAAAACAATTTCATGTGGTTCAACCTAATAGTTTCAATTAGATATCAGAAAGAAAATAACTCACTAGAACTAAAATTTAATGTTTTAATTACAGTTTTATAATTTTTCTGAAGATAAAAGCATAACCATACAAATACATGCATATTAACCTAAAGAAATCCAGGCAGTCTGAGAACGACAAATGAAAAGGTTACAAAATGTAAAGGGAGGTCTTTTGGGGCAGAGTAAACAAATAGGTAGTAAATAACCGCTCCTAACTTTATGCCATCCACTTTGCAAAAAAAATGGCCAATCCTCAACAAACCCTGCAACACAGGCTTTATTTTTTCCTATTTACAGATGAAGCAACTAGGGCTCTTGTCTGCCAGCTGTATGCCTCCAAAAAATAGGGCTTTTCCTTCCTACTATGTTATTCTGGGAGTCCCTCAGTAATGCAAATATTAAGCACTCAACTACTAGCCAAAAGGTTGGCAGTTCAAACCCACCCAAAGGCACATAAAGAACAGGCCTGGGAATCTGCTTCAAAAGGTAACCACCTTAAAAATCCCCTGCAGCAATTTCACTCTGCAGATACACAGTCGCCAGGAGTCAACTTGATGTCAACCAACAACACTGACATGTTACTCTGGGTCAACACTGCTGAGAGATGCCTGCTTTTCACGGTTTCATTTCTCCTTCCCACAATCAGTCCACAGTTTCTAAATTTTCCGACAGAAGCACCTGCAGTAATGATGGCAGGTGACGGGTTAGGCGGACCGTGATACACCAGGCCAGCTGAAACCGTGATGTAAGCGAAGAAGACACGTCTTCAGTTTTTTCTGTATTATCTGTGTTCCTAGAAAAAGTGTTGTCAAACCCCAGAGGGCATGCTGTAAATATCACTGACTAACAGGTAACGACAAGATGCCTGTTCCTCTATGATCAATGAGGTCAGTAACATCTTCCTCGTGATTGTCAGAGATACTGTCCAAGATACATAAGACAGTGTCCTCGACATCTGGATTACTTAACAGCCTTTACTACTACCCCTTCACCTACTAAAACTGTAGTATAAACATTACGGGAAGCAGAATTTTCCTTATAACACAATCTGGGAACCTTCCCAAAACATGGGACAATTCAGTAAGGGCTCTGAAAAGAAAAAAATACTCATTTGTCACAAGAGCATTTAAAATACAACTTTTTGGCTCAGAATCAGATGCCATACAAGGATTACACATAAAAACTTTAATGGAGGAGGAAGCTCCGTTTCTTGGCAACACTTAGAAGTTCAAATACCTTTGTTAGAGGTATTCCAAAAGTAAAACCCGTATTTCCACTACTCCTGCTTCTCCAGGTTCTTTTGATATGAAATGATTACACGCTTCAATTTGAGCCTTCAGAAAGGGAGAGAAGTCCCAGTTTTAACTATAAAAAAGCAAACGTAGCATAAAAGCTGTTTTCCCCCTACTGGATGCCACGGGAGCTAAGAAAATTTTTCCCAAAGTCAGAGTAAGGACCAATAAGCCAGCTGCCACTAAGAGAAGGGCTTTTCTTCTATTCTTTGTCTCTCCACAAATTAAATCTCAGCCCAGCAGGAGCTTTTCTTAAGGAAAAACTAGAACTTCCAATACTGTCTAACCTACATCAGCCTCTAATCTCAGGAGGCTGAGCCATCAGATCCTGAACGACTCCCAGACAACCTCTTTTTACACTATTCTTGCACTGCCCATGGGTTTCAGCATTATGTGTCTTTTCCCAGAAGGTATCTGCATGATTTTATATATGAATCTCTGTATATGGCACCACACTTTGTGATGGACGATTGCAAAATTATCAGCCTCTGACCTCTCTAATTTTCTCACTCTCCAAAACCATTCCAGGTTTAAGCCAGGACACTACTGTTTGGGAAAGCCAGGCTTATTGAGGTACAATTACATATAGTAACATCTACCCTTTTGGGGGTACAGTCCTATGAGTTCTGACGAATGCATATTGTTGTGCCACCACCACCACAATCAAGAAACAGAACATTTCTATCATCCCCAAAAGTTCCCTCATTCTTTGTAGTCAATCCTTCTCTCTGCCCCTGGCAACTACTAGTCTGTTCTCTAATCTTAGTTTTTCCCGATCTACAATGTCGCATAAATGGAATCATATTGTATGCAGCCACTTGACTTTAATTTTCTTTTCACTTAGCATAGGCACTCTTAATCAGGGAGAGAGGGTGATATTACCCCCAAGAGGCAATGATTTGTTCTGGGCAGATGGAAAAATTTTAGCTATTACAATGGTCCACGGTACACAATATATTATATTTGTGATATTAAAATTTCATGAGAGGAATGGGAAATCAGGAAAAAAAAATTATCTAAAAGGACTTCAGGGAGGGTGGGGAACATTAATGAAAAGGAAGACTGAGGAACACTGACTGAGCATAAAGCATCTGAGAGTTCTCCATGCTGTTGCGTGTATCCGTATATCGTTTCTCTCCACTGTTGAATAATGCTCCACTAAGAAAAGCTGGAAGCTCAGAAGTTAAGCGCTAGGCCACTATCCGAAAGGTTGGCAGTGTGAACCCACCTAGCAACTCCACAGGACAAAGACCTGGTGATCTGCTCCCACAAAGATTACAGCCTAGAAAACTCTCTGGGACAGTTCTACTCTGTCACCTGGGATCACCAGGAGTCGAAAATCGACTCGATGGCAGCTAGCAACAACAAAAACAACAATATTCCACTGAAAGCACGTGTTTGTTTATCCATTTAGTAATTGATGGGCATATTGTTTGCATGTCTCTTGAGTAAAATCCTAGGAATAGGATTGCTGGATTAAGAGTCAATGTATGTTAAACAAAGGGGCCTTGGTGGTGCACAACGGTCAAGCACTCCGCTATCGGCAGTTTCAGCCACCAGCCTCTCTGCTGCAGAAAAATGTGGCAGTACTGGAAACCCAATGGGGCAGTTCTACTCTATGCTATAGGTCACTATGAGTTGAAATCGGCCGACGGCAAAGGTTTCAGATCTTTTTGGAGGGGGAGGGGGTATGTTAAACTGCTTCCTAAAGTAGCTCTACCATTTACATTCCTGCCAGCGGTGCATGAGAGTTCCAGTTACTCTCAGCCATCATCAGCACTTGGTACTATCAGGCATTCTGCCTTCTTGTTTGTGTAACCATTCAATTCCTCTCTCCCTCTCCCCCAGTCACTACACACACACAGATTTTTCTAAACCTCCAAGACAGCGAGTTTTTCCTGCATAGACTTTGTACATGGTCTTTCTTTTGTCCCCCAAAATGGTCTCATCCCCCCCTTTTCTAGCTAACTCCTATTAGTCCTTAGGTTTCCATTTAAATGATACTTCCTCAGCTCCGAAAAAGTCAAGCCCCACATAACATATTGCCCTTACACCCTGTACTTCTCTTCATAACACTCATGGGGCTTAAAACAAAACTACTATTCTGTATCTATTCACTCTTTTAGTTAGACTCCAAACTCCATAAGGGCAGTGGCTGGGTCTGTCTTGTTTGTGAAGCAGGAAGAAACAGGCACTCTAGAGGTACAAAAAGAATACCCAATGTGACTAGATTCTGTACTGGGGGGAGACGGGACTGTGCCATGCGGAGAGGTAGACAGGCTTCACAATAGGTGCGTCTGCACCAGGCAGGCACTCAGGCATTTACCGAGAGAACAGATACATGGACAAACGAAGAGTCCTGGGTTTGGATCCAGTTTAAATACCTACTACCTGGGCTACCTCGGGCAGCCTATTTAATCTTTTTTAAGCCTCATTTATAAAATGAGTTGCCTCATTTATAAAATGGAAACAGTCACAACTACCTTTTAGAGTTGATGTGAAGAACTAAATAAGCACATAATCAGTGCCCTATGGAAGGCATTCATTACTCATAATGATCCTATAGGACAGAGACAAACTGCCCCATAGGGTTTCCTAGACTGTAATCTTTGCAGAAGCAGACTACTATATCTTCTTCCCACAGAGCAGCTGGTGCATTCGAACTGCCAACCTTTGTTTAGCACCCAAGAACTTAACCACTTGGAGCTGGCTCAGTGGCAATGAGTTTGGTTTAGTTTTTTATGGAAGCCAAGGAAAGGCCTCAGCACCAAAATGAACAGATCTAAATTTTATAATCCCTTCAAGTTTAAGATACCGCTTTGCCGTAACGAAGAAAGGAAACACCTTAGCATAAAATCAAGAAGCACTGAACTAAAAATTAAAAAGTATTTAGGAATAGAGAAGAATGCTGCAGAGAACAAGACAACGAAGACAGATGCTGCAACGGTGTGCTTAGAGTCCTCCAGACAGGAGTAGACGCTGAGAGTGGGGAAGGCTAGAGACAAAGGGCCTGCCCTCTGCGGGAAGGGGAAGTGGAGAGGCTAACAGACATTAGTACCTCAATCCTCTAGCCCATGAAGGAACAAGGGGTCCACCCTACAAGGTGTGAACCCAATGTGATCCACTGAAATATACCATCGAGTACAGAGCGTCAGTTCAGGAGTAGGCCTCTGAGATAAGCTATGCCACAACACAGAACAGTGGATTCCGCAGCTTGTAAACGAGTTCATATGCACGGCAGAGCTGGGTCTATCACAAAAGCCACTAAAACTGTGAATTTTAACCTTCTTTAGTGAAAGACACAGGGCCAGAAGTACACAAATGGTTAAGCTAATAAACTTAATGAGAAAATGCACACCTGCATAGCACTTGGGAAGGATAAGTACACAGCACTTGATGGACTGGTACAAATTGATTCATCTAACCTGTAAGTTATCAGGACTTAGAAAGGGCAGCTATGCAAATCCTTGGCATCAGCAGTGCTAAGAAATACATCCCCTTGTACGACAGCCCACTCCATTCTTCAACAACTGAAAGACTCAGATTTCATCTAATTATAAGGAAAATGATGCATGTCTTCTTGTAGTTTTTGCCCCTGGTCTAACCACTCCCACAGATGAACTCAAATCTTTCTTTTACATGACAGACTGTCAAATATTTGAAGATTATTTTAAGTAGGATGATCGTATGTCCCCATTTGTCCAGGACAGTCCCAGTGTATGTCTGTCATTCCAGCGTAATTATTAACACTGCTCTCCTCCACTTACAAGGAGTCTTGTTTTGAACAATAAATTATATGATCAACCAGTTATGAGAAATTCTTCTTCCTACCCCAAATATTTGCTTCCTCAAGCTAAACATTTGTCTTTGTGGCAACCATTCCTCCTGCAACATAATTTCTAGTCCCTTAACCATCCCCTGAGCTCCTACTTCTGAATGGGCTCCAGGAGACTGATATCCCTAACCCAAATGTAATATTCCAGGTATGGAGGCACAGGAAAAAAGCAGAATTTATTCTTCTGGTCTTAATGCAGCATATGAGCACCTTAGCCATTCTAGAAATCAGGTCACACTTTACTTATGTTGAGCACAGATTATCAATGAAAACTTTTAGGTCTTTTCTCTTCCTGCTTCCAGCAGGCAATACTGTACTTATACAATAGGTGTTTGGATTTCAGTGAGGTGTTACACTCTGCATTAGATTTCATTTAGTTCATTACTTAATCCAAGTCTGATTCTGTCATGAATTTTACCTTTCCCAGGTTTACTTCATCGGCAAGTATAATAAACACACATTTTCCTCCAAGATATTAATAAAAAAGGCTGAACTCAGTGGTATGGTCAAAATACTGGAGCAAGTCAAAAGAAACACCTCTCCAGGTTCCAATAATCCCTTCGTGAACACCTTTTCAATATGGTCACTCAATTGCTAATATGTCTAACTAAAAGGTTAACAAGTCCATATTTCTCCATGTTCTTCATAAGAATATTATGAAATACATTGTTCAGATACACTCTGTCTATACTGCATATTATCTTGGGACATGTTATTCTAGAGGCGACATCTGAGTGTCAATGTAGAAATATTCTGAAAATAGATGACAAAGAAGGCAGTGCATTCCCCCATTCATTCACCAATTCATTCAATAACTAGAGCTTCCACTATGTGCCACGCATTGTGGCTGGCCCTGGAGACACAATGGTAGCAAGGTCCACGGTCCACTACCTACACAAAATTTTGAAAAACACCCATTTTAAGGGGTTGGAGAAAGGTCCAACTCAAAAAAAAAAAAAAATTAGCAGCCAGTCAAAGATTTAGATGTTAAAGAGGATGCCTTATACCAAAAGCCACGGAAAGAGACACCTTGATGAGCGGAGAATCAAAAAACTCTGAGCCTGGGTTATGGAAATCACAATAGCACAATGTCCACTGGATGGGAGAATTGGTTTGGAAAGGAGAGATGATGAGTTCAGCCTAGAATAAGTTAAATAACGATGAAAAAATACAGTCCAGACTAACAATAAAACGTACAGAATAATTCCTTTTTAAAAACACTTGAAGAAAAATAGATGGATATTTTCATAATAGTCATAGAGGAAAAACTTTTATAGCCAGACAAAGGAAAAGACTGAGAAATCTGATTAAATTAAAACCACAACGCAACATAAATCTAAATGGAAAAGCATGTATGTAGCACATCACAAGGAGCTAACTGCCCAAATTATTTAAATAAGAGCTTTCACAGATCATAAGAAAAGACAATCCAGTTTAAAAATGAGGGAACTATTTTCCAAAGAAGATATTAGAAGAACCCACTCTAACAATTAAACAAATGTCAATTAAAACAGTGAGTTCTGTACCCACATCCATCATCAGGAAAGACATAAAGATTGAAGACCTCAGCATTGGCACAATTGTGAGGAAGCATGCACTTTCAAACACTGCTGATGGGAATGAAGACACTCTCGTGGAGGGCAAAATGGACAACACCTATGAAAAAGTTAAACGCATGTGGCCAGCAACTGGACATCTAGAAATTCATCCTACAAAAAAGTAAGCACACGGAAGGGGCCAAATCAGAACGTAAAGATCCACGGGACAGTAATGAATTATCAACTGCAATGATGATGAGTGGATACGTACAAACAGTAGAAAAGGGAGGGCTCTTTCTTATAGTCGAGTGATAACAAAAAGTAGAGAGAATGGTAAAGACAAACAAAAAAAATCAACATTTTGCATCACACACTGTAAAGACTGGAGCAAGCAAAAATCACCAATGGATACCAAATCCAGGGGAGAAAGTATGATAAGGAAGAGGTTTTTGTATGCTCTCCAAGTGTCTCTCCATGAATCGCTTGTTATGTGAAGGCAAAAAATAGTAACTATACAAAGGAGAAACAAGACAAAACCTTGACTAGGTTATCAAAAGTAACACCATCTGTGATAGGATAAGTTGGAAAAAGAGAGCGAGAATGGTTGCACGGAAGCTAAGGCAAAAGAGTTTCAAGCAGGTGAGAGAAACAACAGCGTCATACACAAAAGAAAGACTGAGAAGAATGAAAGGACGGGGCCCCTTGCCCTGGGGTTAACTGTTGTCCGGCCTGCGATGCAGCAGGGAGGCTAGGAACTAATTTCTCAGAATCCCTTTCCCTGTGTGGTTCCTGGTGAAGCTGCCCATGAAAGGGGTTCATGTGAGATGTGGAAGACAGGCAGAGTGGAACCAGCAGACCCCATTTCACAGCAGCCTCCCACTGAGATCTAGAGAACCACCTACCGAGCCACAGCTGACTGCGTAGTTGGTATGATCTACTCGAAGGTTCTAATTCAGACGGAACTGCAGCCAATTCCTGGCATGCTCTGAGAACCAGGCGCTTCCCTGCTTGGGGCCAGATCTTCCACGTCTGCTTCCCTGACTTGTAGCAGCCATTTCTCCTCCACTTCTTCCAACAGCTACATAAGCTGCTAATTTTGTGTTAAACCCTTTGTACCTTGGGATACAGAGTATGACTGTTTACTTTTGAAAAGTCAGATTCTAGTAAAGAAATGGATGAGAAAATTAGATTGTGGGTATTACAAAACTGAGGTGTTAAATAATGAGGCCTCACTCCCACCACTGAGTATATATATATGTCCAATAAATGTTTGCTGAATGCTGAATGTGGACAAGTTGTTTCAAAAGTTGGGCAGTGAGACTAAAGGCTGACTTCATTTAATTAAAGGCTCTTGAGTGCTTTTCAGTCAACAAACTCTTTCAGGCAGTTGACCTTGAAGACCCTAAAATAGCTGGTTCTGCAGTGAACTGATTCTTCATTTTCTTCAAGACCAGAAAAGGAAAGCCAGCTTTCCTGCTTTTAAAATCCAAAAATTATTAATTGACTTAGAAGAATTTAATCATAGAGTAGCAAAAACTTACAAGGCTAACTGTTCATCTCCCCAGCTACGACTATCACTTCTGACCTCCTGATGAAACCAGATGTTTAAATGATTCCATTTCCACTGCGACCGTGTTAAAACCCATCTACAAACAAATTTCAGTTCTTTGGATGGATTCCATATATCACAGCGGACAAATATGAGAATAAAGAACTCAGGGTTTAAAGACTGATTCTGAAACAAAGATTGAGACTAAACCAAAAAAAAAAAAAACAACCAAGCCCACTGCCATTGAGTCAATTCCAACTCTTAGCCAACCTACAGGACAGAGTAAAACTGCCCCATAGTGTTTCCCAGGAGCGCCTGGTGGATTCGAACTGCTGACCTTTTGGTTAGCAAACGAGCTCTTAACCACTAGGCCACCAGGGTTTTCCAGATTGAGACTAGTGGGAAGGCAATGAACTCAGGGTAGCAGAGTCTATGTGAGTCACACACAAAAGCTTTCCTTCATGGATTAACAGAGTATGTCTCAACTATTACAATCTCATTTTAAGCTCCCACCCTTACCCCAGAATGTCTTTTAGAATTAAAAGCTTTAAACTGTGCATGCGTTTTCAAAACTAACATCCTAACCAAAAATCCAATTTAAATTTTCAAAATTAAAAATAAGGCTCTTATTTTCCAGCACACAAGAAAAAAAAAAGTCACTGTTTTTCAGCACTCCTGGGCAAAGTGCAGGGCTGCAGAGGTACAAGTGTGGGCAGGGGCCTGACACCTCCTGAAGGTGCAGAGCACAGAGCTGGTTCCCCTGAAGGCTGAATAAGCAAGTATTGTTTTCTTCCTGCAAACAGTATAAGGCTCTAGCGCTTCAGGGTTCATTCTCTGAGTGAACCAAGGTAGAGGCGAGTAAGAAGGAAGACAGAGGGTGTCTCTTCACTGAGTCCTGGATTCTCAATTTCTCAGCGGGAGAATTAATTACGTTATCACTGTAAATCCCTAAACCGGCCTATTCCCAAACATCGTATCTTTAACTGGGAAGCTGGCTCTCACAGCTCAGCCAAATTCCTAGCGCCCTTTCTGGAGAGAGTATTCAGAGAAGTCTATCAAGCAGCGCCAGGGTGATGCTCTTCATTTTCATTCAAATGACCAACCTGTGTCCTTTACTATCACCACTAACTTAGGTAAACACTGCTATTTTAAATAACACAAAAGAGTATAATCAAAACTCACACAATAGAATCAAATAACCAGTCTAAGCAATCACCAGGAGCCAGTAACATTTACACTGAGTGGGGTGGAAAGCAGTGAAACAAATACCATCAGGACAAAAGAGGTCTTTAAGGCTGAGATAGTGGTATGTGGGAGGAGGAGGCCAGGGTAAAAAGAAAGGGAAAAAAGTTGGGAAATTTCACTTCAGATAAGTCATGGCTTTTCTATGCAAACCACTACACACAGCCAGCTCCTTTTCTGCCACAATAGTAAATCCAGGGAGGCGACTGGCTAAAAGGACTCAACGCTTGGCTACTCCGCTGCAGCCCATAATATCTTTCTCATTTGAATAGCATTTAGGAATGTTTTGTCGACGTGGCCAATGATTATTCACTTCTATGGCATTCCTCTCTTCACCACGATAATTATGCTCATATTAACCACTGATTTTACAGGGAGAACAACCACAGTGCCACGTGATGACTTTTTTACCTGTTAAAATTCATATACTTTTTGTCCACATTTCCTTGAAAAAGCATGGTTAACTTTACCAACTGTTGCTCATAGCAACACAGGAACAAAAGATTTCTCACATGCATAATCTAGCCATTTAATTAAAATTCACAAATCGGGATCTCAACCCAAGTCAAAAGTAGAAAATTAAGACTATTGTACTAGATTCCCAAATAAAATCAGATACACAATATACTGTTTAGCTACCAAATAGAACAAAAAATAGTACAGCAACCTGAATATCCACCTGTGACCACTGTTTTGGTGGAGGCTTATATTCTTCCAGGTAATTTTTATGGGATAAGTAAATCAAACAAAAATATACCATACTCCCTCTGAGCTTCTAGCTCCTTCCATTTATCAAGGCTCTTTAGCCTGAATTCAAATCTAAGCAGTTAACAACAAACCATAACGTGGCATGTACAGAAACTTTTTTTTTTTTTTAACCTAAGACATAGGCTCAAGTAGGGAGCCCTCATGGCACAGCAGTTAAGCATTTGGCTGCTAACCAAAAGATCAGCAGTTCGAATCCACCAGCTGCTCCTTGGAAACCCTATGTGGCAGTTCTACTCTGTCCTATAGGGTTGCTATGAGTTGGAATCGACTCGATGGCAATGGGTTTGGTTTTTTTGGCTTAGGCTCAACTATGTGAGTCAAGTTAAAAGAGAAACCCAATCAAAGTCTGTAATTTACACACTTGTGGTGAAACCATGGCATTCTCAGAAGTGATATCACCCATCAGGGCTAACATGAATGGGGGAGAGCATTCTAGAATATACTCTGAAAGAGCTGGGATTCGGCTTTATAGCTCTGAAATTTCTCCATCCATAATCAGTTCACTTGTCCTGAAGTGGAGAGGCAGACACAGGAGGGTGCTGGTAGCGCAGGGACATTGGGGGGGCGGGGGGTTCCACAGAAGCCTGGACTGGGAGAGGCTGCTGAACAGGTTAAAGGCTAGAACCAGAAGTCAGATCTCAGCCTCTGAAAGAACTCAAAGCACAGGAATAAGGCAGAAGTGACAGAATCACAGCAGGTTTTATTTCAGCAACTAACACACACAAAGGAAATCCTGGTGATGCAGTGGTTAAAGCGCTCGGCTGCTAACCACAAGGTTAGTGGTTCGAACCCACCAGCAGTCCCACAGGAGAAAGACGTGGCAGTCTGCGCCTGTAAGGATTACGGCGTTGCAGACCTTACCGGGTAGATCTACTCTATCCTACAGGGCTGCTGTGACTGGGAGTCAAACCAACAGCAACGGGTTGGGTTCAGTTTAATATACACAAGACATTGTGCCGGGTCATCCTGCGAGGGTCCATAAATAAATAATGTTCTGTACGATTTTACTAAATGGAGCCTACCAGCTACTTTGAGAAAATAAAAAATAAATTCCGAAAAAGTAATAGCTCAATTTGAGGAGTCAAAACACAGTACCCATTTCATTTTAATACAGATGTTAGAAACAAATACCACAAGAATTAAGACACTAAAAGACTATGTGTGTCTAAGTTGATACGGGAACCCCAGGGTGATGAAAACAGTTAATGTGTCCACCTGCTAACCGAAAGGTTGCAGGTTCGAGACTACAAAGGGGCACCTTGGAAGAACAGCCTGGCAACCTACGTCTGAAAACCCTATGGAGCACAGTTCTACTCTGACACATGTGGGGTTGCCATGAGTCAGAACCGACTCCGCAGCAACTCAGCAGTTGTTAAAGGAACCTTCAAGCAATGGAACCTCAGCTAATCCCGAAGGGTGGCTGTGACTTCTGAACCTCAGAAGGCAAAGAGCCCCCTGGTCAACGGAGAAAATGCAGTTAAACGCACAGGTCTGAGGTCAGACAGACATACGCTGTGGAGCTCTGCCATCACTGGTGACAGTTATGTGCCCTTACATAAATTAATTACTCTCTTAAGCCTTAGCTTCTAAAATGGGAATAATAATGGTACCTCTATCAAAGGTTTCTTTTATTCAACAAATATTAATTAAGAGCTTGCACACTGCTAGATGCTGGAATACAACAGTGGACAAGAGAGATACAGTACCTGCCCTAATGGAGCTTTAGATAACATACACAAAGGGCTCAATAAATGGTACTTACATCATCGCCATCATCATCATTGTTAGCACAGTGGTGAAAAGTACATGTCCCAGTGAGAACAAATACACCAGCTTAGCTAAAAGAAGGTTTCACAAAAAAAGTCAGCATACCTCAGGGCTCAGTCCAGGGATTTCTTCTCTCTCAGAAATCTCATACCATCCCACAACTTTCAGGACTATCCTAATTTAAATACTATACCTAATTACTCTTGAATGTAGAGTAGTTAAAGCAAATGGAAGAAATGCTGAAGTAAAAGATCTGAACAGAAGATTTCCAAGGGGAGATCGAGAAGACAAGGAAAACATTGCAATGAAATGTGCAAAAACCTGGAGTTAGAAAACCAAAAGGGAAGAACATGCTCGGCATTTCTCAAGAGGGAAGAACTGAAGAAAAAAACACAAGCCACGAGTTGCAATTTTGAAGAATTCTATGAGCAAAATATTGAATGACGTAGGAAGCATCAAAAGCAGATGAAAGGAATACACAGCCACTTGTAACAAAAAGAACTGACAACATTCAGCCATTTCAGAAAGTAGCATATGATCAAGAACTGATGGTATTGAGGGAAAACGTCCAAGCACAGAAGACACTGGCAAAAAACATGGCTCCAGGAATTGACAGAACACCAACTGGGATGTTTCAACAAAATGGTGCAATGCTAGAGGTGCTCACTCAACTATGCCAAGAAATTTGGAAGACAGCTCTCTGGCCAAATGTAGAGATCCACATTTGTGCCCATTCCAAAGAACGGTGATCCAACAGAATGTGGAAATTATTGAACAATATCATTAATACCACACACAAGTAAAATTTTCCTGAAGATCATTCAAAAGCAGTTGCAAAAGTAGATCAACAGAGAACTGTGAAAAATTCAAACCAGATTCAAAAGAGGACATGGAGCAAGGGATATCATTGATGATGTCAGATGGATCTTGCCTGAAAGCAGAGAATACCAGAAAGATGTTTATCTGTTTTATTTATGCAAGGGCATGCAACTGTGTGGATCATAACAAATTACGCATAACACTGCAAAGAATGGGAATTCCAGAACACTTAATTGTGCTCTGCAGAACCTGTACACAGACCAAGGGGCAGTTGTTAGAACAGAACAAGGGGATACCGCATGTTTTAAAAGCAAGAAAAGTGTCCATTAGGGTTGCATCCTTTCACCATGCTTATTTACACCTGCAAGCTGAGCAAATAATCAGAGACCCTGGACTATATGAAGAATGTGGCATCAGGATTGGTGAAAGACTCATTAACAACATGCAAAGCGCAGATGACGCAACCTTGCTTGCTGAAAGTGAAGAGGACTTGAAGCCCTTACTGATGAAGACCAAAGACTACAATCCTCAGTACAGATTACACCTCAACATAAAACAAAAATCCTGAGGACTGGACCAATAAGCAACATCGTGATAAATGGAGAAAAGACTGGCGTCAAGGGTTTCCTTTTACTTGGCTCCACAATCAACGCCCACAGAAGCAGCAGTCATGGAATCAAGCAATGTATCGCTTTGGGCAAATCTGCCGCAAAAGATCTCTTTAAAAGTGTTAAAAAGCAAGGATACCACTTTGAGGACTAAAGTGCACCTGACCCAAGCCATGATATTTTCAATTACCAGATATGCATGAGAAACCTGGACAATGAATAAGGAAGATCAAAGAAGAATTGATGCCTTTGAATTATGGTGCTGGCGAAGAATACTGAATACACCATGGACTAACAAAAGAACAAACAGGTGTGTCTTGGAAGAAATATAGCCAGAGTGCTCCTTGGAAGCGAGGATGGCGAGACTTTGTCTCACATACTTTGGACATGTTATCAGGAGGGACCAGTCCCTGGAGAAAGACGACGTGCTTGGTAGAGGGTCGGCATAAAAACAGAACACCTTCAACTAGATGGATTGACACAGTGGCTGCAACAATGGGCTCAAATATTAACAACTGTGAGGATGGCACAGGACCAGCAGTGTTTTCTTCTCTTGTATACAGGGTCGCTATGAGTTGGAATCAACTCAGTGGCACTGACAATAACAACAATTTAACATCTCCAGTTCGAAGCTGTCTCTCAAACTTCCAGACTCTATTTCCAGCTGCCTATTTGAGATCTCCATTTGTATTTCTTAACAGGCATCTCAGACCTATAAATCTGAAACAGAACTCTGGAACACCCAGCCAACTGGATAGCAACCAACCTTACTCCAACCATCTTTCCCCATCAATAAACAGGTAAATCCCCGATTCCTCTCCTTCTCTCATGCCTTACATATTCAAATCATGAGCAAGTTCTTTCACTTCTACCTACAAAACACATTTCAAATCCATTCATTGCTCTTCATTCCCAAACCCATCACTCCAGTCCAAGCTGGACTCTAGGTAAGCATGCACCTAGGGGCTATCATATTAGATCGTACACGACTACAACTTCCACCTAGGCTTTTCCTCTACCTGGAGTATTCTTTCTCCACACCTTCATATGGATGGCTCTCTATCCTTATGTCTCAGTGAAATGTCAGTTCCTCAGAGAGGCCTTTCCTGACTACACAAAGTATCCCCCCAATGAAACTATATCACTTCACAATGTTTTACTGTCATCAAAGCATGTTCACTACTGACTTTATAATTTGCTTGCCTTTCCCAAATTGGAATACAAAATCCCTGAAAGTAGAGGCTTTGCCTATTTTGTTCAGTGCTGTGTCCCCAAGATAAATATGCTTGGCACAGAATGTATTCAATAGATGCTTTGTGAATGATTGAATGAGTGAATGAATGAGTGGGGAATCAAATCAGGAAGACTAAACTGGGGACAGATTATGGAGGATCTCAGCAGAAGGAAAGGGGCCCTCGAACACTCACGTTTCATTTGTATGGGTATGGACGGCACGCTGCCAGGTTTGTAAGTGCCCCATCGTTGTTGTTAGCAGCCGTTGAGTCAACATCTACTCACAGTGACCACATGTGACAGAGTAAAACTGCCCCATACAGTTTTCCAGGCTGCAATCCTCACGGGAGCAGATCGCTAGGTCTTTCTCCCACAGAACTACAGGGTGAGTTCCAAGTGCCAAACTTTCGGTTAGCAGCCAAGTGTCTGGCCATTCGTTGCACTACCAACTGCCCCATGGGGACAGGCAACTCTAAGCGGAAAGCAAAAAGGAATGGTGCATGTGCAAAGGCCTCCAAACTGACACGAAATCAGTTTTATGAAGACATTAATGATGCAGACACACAGATGCTCCTGACATTTGAGACATCAGGAAATCTGTTAAGAAAGCATCTACATACACTGTACAGGCATACCTTTCAGAGGAAAAAAAGAGTGAGAGGCATGTTAGACAACCAGGTTAGTTTTGTAGTTTTTGGATCTGCCACAGCAAATCAGGGCATTAATGTTATGTTAAACATTCAGCCAAGTTCAATACCAGTTTATAGTCATACCGTCCTATGAGAGATGTCATTAGCCATGCCACTTAGCAGAAAAGGGTGGAGGGAGGCAATGAGGGGAGAGAGTAAACAATCTGGTTTTACTAAATCTACTAAATACAATCACCTTCACTCACCTCAAACACCTTAATAATCAGCAGATAGGGAAAGAACACACAGTGTGGACATAATTACTGGTAATCCAAAAATTATACCTACACCATTAGCAGACAAAACTCATAACCCAGTGACAACACGTGCAATATGGATTCCATACGTTCACCGAATGTTACAATTTCAAATTAAAAAAATGACATTAATTTTTCTTTACAAAATGTGCTGATACTAAGGAAAACTACAGTAGATCAAAGTTTTGCACTAAATAAAACTGTGTGCTCTTCAAATCTTTTGGAGTAAACATCGTCTGAACCAAAAAACAAATCTGTTGCTGTAGTGTTGATTCCAACTCAGTGACCCCAAAGGACACAGAAGAACTGTCCCAAAGTGTTTCCCAGAAGCAGCTGATGGATTCGAACTGCCAACCTTTTGGTTAGCAGCCAAACGCTTAACCACTGTACCACCATGTCCCCCCAAAATGTTGTCTATTACATTTTTAAACTTTATTGGTGTCACTTAATAAATTACCTTCACATGAAATGAAGAAATGACAGTAAAGTCCATAACAAATTCCACAGTCTATTACTAAGTTAGAATTTTAATCAGCGGTTTATAGCAAAAATCTCTGTAACTCAACATTTATTACCGTTATTAGCATTTACCTTCAGAACTGGTAACCAATACAAACAGGCCATACAAGAAAAAATGCAGCGTGGTCAGAAGAACCAACATCTGCACTGAAGAAAAGCCCTGCTTCCTACTAAATCCTGAAAAATTCGTTTTTATAAAAACACCAGGGACACTTACTTAGTGAAAAGTATTAGTAACTTAGTTATCAAAATAATGTCTACAGTTCTTTAAAATTAAATTTACCCCCATCCCCAGTGATACCAAGGTACACTGGATGTGTACCTCTGTTTACATTCTCTGTTGGGGCCAGAAAAACTCATTAAACGCTGCCTGAGTGAAAGGACATTTCCCAGAGTTAACTTTCTTAGTCTGCTACTGCCCCATTTCCCAGCTGGCTCCATTTTCGAATGCTGCTCACTAGTACTCTCTTGAAACCATGATTTCTTTCCTGATACCAGGGTTAGCTGGAAAGGAGAAATAATTTGCACAGCAAAAATATTAGCTCTTCACAATCTCTTTGTGACAGTCTTGACTGTGCGTGACATCAGTTTTGTAGTTGTTGTTGAGTGCCATCAAGTCAGTTCCAACTCATACAGAAACACTGCCCAAACCAGCAACATCCTCACAATCATTGCTATGTTTGAGCCCATTGTTGCAGCCACTGTGTCAATTAATCTCGTTGAAGGTCTCTTCCTCCTTTTCACTGACCCTCTACTTTACCAAGCATGATGTCCTTCTCCAGGGACAGATCACTCCTGATTACACATTCAAAGTACGTAAGACGAAGTCTCCCCATCCTTGCTTCTAAGGAGCTTTTCTGGCTGTACTTCCAAGACGGATCTGTTCATTCTTAGGCAGTCCACAGTATACTCGACATTCTTCACCAAAACCATACTTCAAAGGCATCAGTTCTTAGGTCTTCTTTATTGATTGCCCAGCTTTCAAATGCAAATGAGACAACTGAAAATATCATGACTTGGGTCAGACACACCTTAGCGCTCAAAGTGACACCCTTGCTTTTTAACACTTTAAAGAGGTCTCTTGCAACAGATCTGCCCAGTGCAATACTTCATTTGATTTCTTGACTGGTGTTTCCATGGATGCTGACTGTGGATGAAAGTACAATGAAATCCTTGACAACTTAAATATTTCCTCTGTTTATCATCATGTTGCTTACTGGTCCAGTTTTGAGGATTTTTGCTTCTTTATGTTGAGGTGTAATCCATACTGAGAATTGCAGTCTTTGATCTTCATCATCAAAGGCTCAAGTCCTCTTCACTTTCAGCATGCAAAGCTGTTCATCTGCATAATGAGTCTTCCTCCAATCCTGACACCCTGTTCTTTTACACATAGTCTAGCTTCTAGGACTGTTCGCTCAACTTACAGACTGAATAAATATGGTGAGAAATGATACAACACTGATGCACGCTTTTCCTAATTTTAAATCATACAGTATCCCCTTGTTCTGTTCCAACAACTGCCTCTTGGTCTATTTACAGGTTTCTCATGAGCACAATTGTTCTAGAATTCCCATTCTTCACAATGTTATCCATAATCCGTTACAGTCTATACAGTCAAATGCCTTTGCATAATCAATAAAACACAGGTAAACATCTTTCTGGTATTATGATATCCCTCATTCCACATCCTCTTCTGAATCCGGCTTGAGTTTCTGGCAGTCCCCCATCAATGTACTGCTGCAGCCATATTTGAATGATCTTCAGCAAAATTTTACTTGTGTGTGATATTAGTGATATTGTTCAATAATTTCCACATTCTGTTGCACTGCCATTCCTTGGAATGGGCACAAATACGGATCTATTCCAGTCAGTTGGGCAGGAAGCTGCAATCCAAATTTCTTGCCATAGACGAGCGAGCACTACCAGCGTTGCATCTGTCTGTTGAAACGTTTCGATTGGTACTGCCTCAATTCTTGGGGCCTTGTTCTTCTCCAGTACACTCAGTGCAGCTTGGACTTCATGCTACCTCCTAAATGGCCGAAAGTCGACCAATTCCTTCTGATACAGTGACTCTGTATTCCTTTCATCTTCTTTTGATGCTTCCTGCATCGTTCAAGATTTTGCCCATAGAATCCTTCAATATTGCAACTCGAGGCTTGAATGTTTTCTTCAGGTCTCTGAGTTTGAGAAATGCTGAGTGTGTTCTTCCCCTTTGGTTTTCTAAATCCAACTGTTTGTCCATATCATTATAATACTTTGTCTTCTTGGGCCGCTCTTTGCAATCTTCTGCACAGATCTTTTACTTCATCATTTCTTACATTCCCTTTAGCTATTCTTAAGTTCAAGAGCAAATTTCAGAGTCTCTTCTGACATCCATTTTGGTCTTTTTTTTTTTTTTTCTTTCCTGTCTTTTTAATGACCTCTTGCTTTCTTCATGTATGATGTTCTTGATGTCATCCCCCAACTCAACTGGTCTTCAATCATTAGTGTCCAATGCATCAAGTCTATTCTTGAGATGGTCTCTAAATTCAGGTGAGATATGCTCAAGGTCAGGTTTTAGCTCTCGCCGATTTGTTTTAATTTTCTTCAGCTTCAACTTGAACTTGCATATAAGCAATTGATGGTCTATTCCTCAGTTGGTCCCTGGCATTGTTCTAATGATACTGATCTTCTCCATTGTCTCAGTCCACAGATGTAGTCAATCTGATTCCTGTGTATTCCGTGTGATGAAGTCCATACGTAGAGTCATCCTTTACGCTGTTGAAAAATGGTATTTCCAATGAATGGGTTATTGGTCTTAGAGAATTCTCTCATGAGATCTCCGGCCTCCTTTCTATCACTGAGGCCGTATTTTCCAACTACGTCTTTGTTTCTGATTTTCTCATTCCAATCACCAGTATCAATACATCTTGATTGCATATTTGGTCAGTTTCAGACTGCAGAAGTCAGTAAAAATCTTCAATTTCTCCATCTTTGGCATTAGTGGTTGATACACAAATTTGAATAACAGTCACATTAACTGGTCTTCTTTGCAGGCTTATGGACATTGTCCTATCGCTGACAGCGTTGTACTTCAGGACAGATCTGGAAATGGTCCTTTTGACCATGACCGTGATGCTGTTCCTCTTCAATTTTTCATCCCCAGCACTTTTTTTTTTTTAGCACAGCAGACCGTCTGAGCGTCCGACTCAAAACGGCCAAAGCCAGTACATTTCAGCTCACTCATGCCTAGGACAGGATCACTAGGAGTTGGAATCGACTCAGTGGCAATGGGTTTGATTTTGGAATGCTTAGGATATCAATCTTGAAGCGTTGTATTTCATTTTTGACAACTTCCAATTTTCCTAGATTCGTATTTCATACATTCCACATTCCTATTGCTGTTTTTTTCTCACTTTAAGTTGCGCCATATCAATAAGTGAAGGTCCTAAAAGTTTTACTCCATCCAAGTCATTAAGGTCAACTCTACTTTGAGGAAGCAGCTCTTACCCAGTCACATTTTGAGTGCCTTCCAACCTGAGGGGCTAATCTTCTGGCACTATGTCAGACAATGTTCTGCTGCCATTCATAAGGTTTTAACTGGCTGATATTTCTTCAAAGTAGATCACCAGGTCCTTCTTCCTAGTCTGTCGTAGTCTGGAAGCTCTGCTGAAACATGTCTACCATGGGTGACCCTGATGGTATCTGAAAATACCAGTGCCACAATTTCCAGCCACATGCAAACCACAACAGTATAACAAACTGACCGATAAGTGGTGGCAGCTTTGTAGAGTCAGAAAATACATGAAATTACTTTCTACTTGATCGTCACCGTTACCTTTACTATTTTATAAATACTAATTTCTGATATGCCATCAGAAATTCAATACTTCCAACTATCAGAAGATAATACTATACTTCCACCAGTACCTTGTGAACAAACAACTATGGCATCTCCATGTGTCTCCTGTTTGTCTCACGTCCCTGGGTACAATTTTTTAAAGAATTATTTACTCTTCGTATATTACTAGAAATACCTGATACCTGGCACTTTACTAAGTGACTAGAATTTGATTGTGTTGTCTCTGTATCACAAAAACGATCCCTACTTCAGGCCCTGCCGTGAAAAAGTCAAGTTTCCATAGATGTCCCTTGGTTTCCTGACAGAAAATGAGGCACACGCAGTGAAACCTGTGAGAGCTCAAACCTGCCAGTACTGTCTCGATTTTCTGGGTCTGGTAAATTTTCGGCCTCTGACAGGGCGTTGTCTTACCACTTTTCTATCACTCGTTTCAGTGTAAAATATGTTTTCTGCCTCTGACAGGTTTTTGCTTTACAGAGCGTCTGGTTTTTGCAGGATTTATGGTACTATCACAAGGCGACTACATCTGATCAGGAATCCATGAACCCACTCCCATCCTAAGAATAACAGACTGATCTCAACTGTAGTCAGGTCCATCTACTTCAGAGAAGGATGGATTTTGAAAACTTCCAGTAATGTGCTGCATTTCACAGCAAGGAAATTGATGCAAAGCACGGCAACTCCTCTAATTCAGTATCCATGCTCCGATTCGTCTTTATACTACACAGTTCCTGCTCGTAGCTGCTGCTGAGTCGATTCTGGCTCCTGGCAGCCCATGAGCAGAACTGCTCCACAGGGTTTCTCAGGCTGTGACCTTCAGAAGCCAATCTCCAGGCCTGTCTTCTGAGGTGCCTCTAGGTGGGTTCAAACTGTCGCTCTTTAAACTAGTAGTAGGGCGCTTAACTGTTTGCATTTGTGGAATAAAGGAATGAACAATTATCACTGACAAACAGACCATTTTATCATATGAATATTTCTTTAAAATGTTGATATAAAATACTTTTAAAAGACTCTATCATCTTATATCAGAGGCTGGCAAACTTCTTCTGTAACTGGCCACACAGAAAATATTTCAGGCTTTGTGAGCCAAAGGCAATCTCTGTCATATATTCTTTGTTTTTGTTTTTTTTTTTTTTTGTTGTTGTTCATTTGCTTTTAAAACCTTTAAAAATGTAAAACACATTCTTAGCTGAAGGGCCAGACAAAAAGAGGCCTGCATGCTGGAATTTGGCCCTTCGGTGATAGTTCCCCCCCACCCCCTGCTTTATACATATACCATAAAACCTTGGTTATATAGTATGGTCATACTTTTAAGGAGCCCTGGTGGCACAATGTAACCTTAGTCGGCTGGTAACTGAAAACTTGGTGGTTCAAACCCACCCAGGGGCTCTGTGGGAGAAAGACCTGGAGATCTGCTCCCATAAAGATTACAGCCTAGCAAAATTAGAAAGCCACATGGGACAGATCTACTGTGTCACGTGGGGTTGCTATGGGTCAAAAATTGACTTGACAGCACCTAACAACAAAATGGTCATACTTTGACTAAAGAAAAACACTCCCAACTGGCTGTTGTTTTTGTTTTTTAAAATGAACTTTACTTTTTAGAAAAGTTTAGAATTATAGAAAAAAGTAGAAGATGATACAAAGAGGTCCGATACACCCCACACCCAGTTTCTCCTATTAGAATCATGTATTTGCTAAATTAATGAACCAATACTAACACATTATCATTAACTAAAATCTACACTTTGTTCAAATTTCCTTAGTATTTACCTAATGTCTTTTTTCTGTTCCAGAATCTCATCCAAGATACTACAAGAAAAATTCAAATTGAAAATGAGGTTTTAATTCCACCTGTTAAAAATGAGGGAAGAGATTCCCCTCCTCCCCTCCTCCCCATCCTTTCAGAATTCACTTCAGAGAACTTATATATTCTTTCTTTTCTCTTTGAAAAGTATGTAAATCTAAGATGTCTCCTCAAGGATCTGGCAGCCACGTCTTTGAAAGGTGATTGCAGGTGATCCTCCCCTACTTTCCTGTCCCCTGGAAGACTGGCATTACCTCAGGTGGCCCAGTTCCAAATTTCAAATCTACCTCCTGAAGTAAAGATAAAAGAAAATTAACAATATTAACTTGAAAACACAAATGTAATGGGCTGTACCGCTTAGCTAAATAACAGTTAAGATCCCTTTCTATCTCTGCAGTCGTTTTAGTGGGTTACCTGTGATGAATCACCTTCTGGTTTAATGCTAATTAGATTGTCTTTCTCTTCTATTTTTGCGTAGATGTTTTCTGAGTTGGGAGTAGATTTCATTTTTAGTAACTTCCCCCCCAACAATTGGCAGTTCCTGAATTGAACAAACTGGCTGAAGGTCTATGGCCACATAACACTCAGGTGACAGACACCGAATTACAATGTCTATCTCCTAGCTCTCCAGTCTTTTAGCCAGATGAACTAACCTCTTCAAATTCAAGATTTTACAACTGAATAAGCATTGGTAATACAAGATCCCATCAGGATAACTATACAGTTGGGAAATACAGGAAACCAAGAATGTTGCCTACAAATCGCTCCCTAAAAGCGCAGTCATATTTCAAATGAGTATATGAGAAACCAGTCTTGCAGTGTACTGAGGATGGTTACTCTGATTTGGATAAATTAACATATTTGCTACGTCTTTCAACAGGCCTCATCCCACACAAATGAATTACTGGTATTTATGGAATGAATAGCACTCTACAAGGAAAATTTAAAAATTATTCAGTTGGCCAGAAGAAAAATTTGAGAAAAATGGAAGAGGAAATGTGAAAACCAAAGGTACTTTCTCTTTCGTGGAACCCTTCTCCTTTCTCTTACTCCCTGTTTCCTATGTCTCTTGTCCCTTTCTACCTCAAACTCATTCCAGGAAGGGAGAACTGATAATCTTTTAAACGGGTACTTCTCTTCATTGTGGATGTCCCTGCAAATAAGGATAAGGGCACAATCTCTTTAGCCAGTAACGAATTATTTGTTTGAAGACAAAGGTCTGTGCTCCTCATAGCCTAACCCCAAGTCTTCATGTCAAACAGACTAGATTCCACCTCCAAGAGTCCCTTACCATTCACACACCACAGAACTAGGGAAACACAAATAAGACAGAGATCCCCAGGACGTGGAAAATTCCACTGCCTCAAGCAGCTTGCTTGGCATGCCCCGTAGCTTTACATGAGAATCCTGGTTCCTTTGCGTGGCACACCCTGTAACTTTACATTAAAATCCTGGGTCCCCCCTCCTTAACTGCTGCCCCAAAACTAGAGGAAATTGGTGGAAACCAGTTTAGGTGCCATGCTGACATTCAGGATAAACTTTTAGACCTCATACATACTAACCTCCCTGCCTCTGGATGGAGTTTAACTGCCATTTTCTGAACACGCAACACATGAAGTTATACGTAAACCCCACTGCACCTGCGTAGCATGATTAAGAATGTTGCTGATGTAACTTGTATGAACTTCCTACTTGTAAACTTCTTAAAAGTAACCTTCCCCCTCATCCTTGCTGAGCAGCCTTGGTGGCAGCACCTTTCCTTGCACAACGAAATAAAGGCATCTTTCTACTCTCCCATCACAGTCTCTCATTTATTGGCTTTGACGAGTTGCGCCAAGCAGAACCTGGGCTTTCCACCTGGCAACATTTCTGGCAAACCAGCCAGGAGTCATCTGCTCAGCTCCTGGGGCCGATAGGACAACAGACGGGCCCTGACTTCTGGCGCCACCAGGAGATTACTCTGGAGACCTTGGAGCAGCCCTGGAAGCCGATCCACCTCAGATCCAATGTTGACACCGTGGGAGACACGAAACACACCTAAGTTATTTGGTAAGGGTCTAGGTAAGGCCTTATAGGAGTCCCAAAAAGTGGGAAGAACTGGGAGGAATTGACCATCGACGGCATTAAAGGCTCTAGGTATCTGGGGTTATTGATTAAGTAACAGGGTAATTCCTAGACAAGGGCTCAGAAGAGTCCAAAGAAGTGGGAGGAATTGACCACTGAGGGCATAAAAGGCTCTAGGTCACTAGGTTGGTGCACCAAATTAAACTGTGTGAGTACATAAGTGTGTGTGTGTTCGGAGACTAAAGAACATTCAAAGGATCCCAGAATGCAACCTGCTAGGGTACATACTTAAGAACTGGGAATATTTTGGGTCAGACCCTATGAAAAAGAAAGATGATTCCCTTTTGTAACACCACATGGCCTCAAAATGAACTGGCAGATGGGAAAAAATGTCCAACAAATGGGTCTCTAAATTGTAACACTATCCTCAACTTGATGTTTTCTGTACTCATGAGGGTAAACTGGATGAAAAATATCACATAGAAGCATTTCGAGGGACTGCAGAAGAAATGTAAAATTCTAGTCCAGAAGGGAGCCAGTGGATTGTGACTGCCAGTCCTCCCCTTTGACCCTGAGGAAGAATTCTTGTGGCCTCTGCCTGCTGCTTCACCACCCCCTTATGCTTCCACTCCAGGAGAAGTGGCTGCGCTGCAGTCCTTGTATCAACCCCTCCCAAGCCCTTCCGCTCCAGCATTGGGCTCGCTGCACCACACGTGGAGGAAAACAGCCTTTGGGCGCCTCAATTCTGTGACTAGGGAGAACGGAAGCAACACAAGGGCGAAGAGCTCCCAGCACAGCTATAGCACAGCCGAGCCCAGGGGCACACACCCTCTCCAACGAGTACCAACAGAAGATGCCGGCATGGTCTGGGTCCACAAACCTTTCTCAACAAGTAATCTTTATAACTGGGAAAACCATTGCCCCAGGAATCGGAAAGGCCCTAAGAGAATGCAGAATCTTTATGCCTCCATTTTCCACACTCATAACCTTAACTGGGCAGACTGTTAGGCGCTGCTAGATGTGCTCCTGACCCACAGAAGAAAGGTGCACAGTCCTAGAAAAGGCTAGGGCCGAGGTCAACAGGCGCCACGAAGTGCAGGCAGTAAATAAGCCAGGGGCAGGGATTTTCCCTGTGGGTGGCCATGGCTGTGATCAGAGTACGAACAAGAGACGGACCCGCCTTGCTTATCATAGAGGGTGCCTCTCAGAAGGGTTGAAGAAAGGGGTGATTAATTAAAAAAAAAAAAAAAAAAAACTCAGCAAAATGTATGGGATCAATCAAGAACCAACTGAAGATCTAAGTTTCTGGAAAGAATTTATGAGGTTTTTAGACAGTTCACAGACATGGACCCTGAGAGACCGAAAATGCTTGCATGGTGAATACGATTTTCATCGCGCAGAGTGTCCCAGACATACAGAGAAAAACTCCAGAAACTTGAGAGGTGTGGAGTTCAGGGTCTCACGGCTTGTGTGCTCGCCTACTAGGTACATTCTAATTGGGACTGGGAACTGGAAAAGAGAAAAAACACCTATCAGAAGAGACAGGCTGCATTCCTGGCTGCCACCTTGAAGTGAAATGACCCAAGAACAGTAGGGCCCCTGAGAAAAGGGAGATGAGCATCCCTGACCTCCGTTAAGCTGAAACCAGTGTGCCTGGTGAAAAGAGAGATGACGTTGGAAGACAGAGTGCCCTAAATTCTACCCAGAGGTAAAAAAGAGCCTGAGGCTGCCCAGTGACCTGAATGACCAATGTCCAAAAAGAAAAGGAGGGAATTAGACAGAGGTCCAGAAGCTGCAGAAAATTCCACTGTCTCAAGCAGTTTACTTGGCACACCCCATAGCTTTACATGAGAATCCTGGTTCCTTTGCTTGGCACACCCCATAACTTTACATTAAAATCCTGGTTCCCCTCTCCTTAACTGCTGCCCCCAAACTAGAGGAAATTGGTGGAAATCGGTTTAGATGCCATGTTGACATTCAGGATAACCTTTTCAACCTACTAAGTACCTATTAAATACCTCACACATAGTAACCTCCCTGCTTCTGGGTGGAGTTTATCCATCATTTTCTGAGCACACAATGCATGAAGTTACATGTAAACCCCACTGCACCTGCGTTGTATGATTAAGAATGTTGCTGATGTAACTTATATGAACTTCCTTCTTGTAAACCCATTAAAAGTAACCTTGGCCTTACTGAGCAGTCTTGGTGGCAGCAGCCCTGACAATATCCTTTCCTTGTGCAATGAAATAAAGGCACCTTTCTACAATCCCACTTCGGTCTCTTGTTTATCGGCTGAGAGGAGTCATGCCAAGCAGAACCTGGGATTTCCAGCTGGCAACATAAAGGGACCCAATGAGAAAATAATTGAGAATTTGGGTAAAAGATTATTTCCATATGAACAGGATGGAGTGAAGTCACTCGAAAAAGGTGAGCAATCAAGGTGCTAAGCTGATGAATGTCAATGTTTAAAATGAAACTCAAGTGCCATATAATTTGTATTTTTCTTGTTTCGATGCTAGGAAAATCAGCCCTTTCTGTTTGGATCACCTGCAAAGCTAATGCCACTGAGAAGCTACACAGGCCTCCTGGCAATCCACATGCGTTTCTCACCAGCTGATATCACTCATTCAAACGTTTCTTCTCACTGTGACCCAGAAGTTCACAGAAGCACCCTGTAGCGCATTTTCAGCTTACTGCTCCAGCAGTGAGAGTGGGCACTGGCTGCTGTGTGGCATTATGCAACCAGCTGACTTTGCTCCTTTGGAGCAAGTACACTGGGTACCATAAGATCACCAAATCAAGGGCTATGGTGGCCAAGGGAAGCCGACTTGCTACCACCCCAGTCACAGCTATGTAAGAGGTAAGAACTTTTTGACACCCACTGAAAAGGGTTGCTAACAGCCTTACTTGAAGCCTTTCTGCAAAGGTGAGCTAAAGGAAGTTGCAATGCAGTACCCAGACGACACTGAGTCTTTCAATTTCCATTGGTGGTTTGTTGATGCTTTCTCAAAATTTCTTCACATGGATCTAAGGGCAAATCAAAATTGTCCTCTAAGATTCTGGAAAGGTAGCAGTGTAAACAGATCATCATTCTAACCTTCCCCACAAAAACAAGAAAAAAGTCCTCCACCTTGAGAGACTGAATTGGGGAGCAGAGGACAGCAGCAGGGAACTGGAGACAGGCAAGAATTAATGAGTCAACAAGTCGAATGCAGCAGGAAAACTGCTCCACCCACCCACAGTCCCTGAACCTCCCCACAGCCACACAGGAAGCTCGCTGCTGTGAACCGGGGAGGGGACCCCAGCAAAAGAACCTGCTTCCCTAACCACCACGTTCCTTCCCTATACAAAGAGACCAGGCGTCAAGCTTCAGAGCATGCCAGCACCTCCCTCAACTGGACACTGTCAGCTGCCAGGCTGCTGTGAATTGCTACAGAACACTCCCTTCAGTGGAACCTGTTCTCATGACCAGCACTATGCCTGCCTGTGCACCCCATAGGTCAGGCCTCCAAAATCAGTAGGAGAGATTTCCCTGGAGGTCAGTTCAAGTCTGTCCACCCTTTCTTCTGTACAGCACTGAAGTATGTTGACTTAGGCTGCTGTGAGCTAAGAAGGAGGCACCTTGAGTGGAGCCTGCACTCACAGCCAACTTACTACCTATGGGGCTTGGAGAACAAGGCAGATGTCCCTAGGGGAACATTCAGAGCATGCCAGCCCCTTTCCCACTCACTAACTGTCAGCTGTTGGACTGATACAAACTCCTACACAAAGTCCCCTAGAGTGGAGCCAGCAGCGGGTCACTTAAGTGGAGACTGCTCCCCCAACCACAGAGCAACCACGGCTCTGAAACCAAAAAGACACATCACCCAGAGTTCTGTTTGTGTAGTGCAAGACCCTCCTCCTCCTGATATGGAGGAAAGTATGCCTGTGATTCTCCTGAATGCCATCTGAGACATAAGTGGCCCCCAAAGAGAAAGGAAGGATCAGGCAAAATCTGAGGGCAACACACAGCCCCACAGAGGGGCTCACTAGGTGTGGGCTTTCTGACGGAAAATGTGATTGCAGAAACAAAACAGGGGAAGGAGTAATGACCAGAGAGGACAATGCCCTCTAGAGGGCAGGCTGATCACTGCGTGTCAAGGACTGAATTATGTCCCTCAAAAAATGTGTGTATCGATTGGGCTGGGCCATGATTCCCAGTATTGTGTGATTTTCTTATATGTTGTAAATCCTGTGTCTATGATGTTAATGAGGGTGGATGGGCGGCAGTTGTGTTAGTGAGGCAGGACTCAATCTATAAGACTGGATTGTGTCTTGAGGCAAACTCTCGAGATATAACAGAAGTGAGCAGAGAGACAGGGACACCTCAGAACACCAAGAAGAAAGCAGTGCCAGGAGCACAGCACATCCTTTGGATCCAGGGTCCCTGCACAGAGAAGCTCCTAGTCCAGGGAACATTGATGAGAAGGCTGACGGAGGGAGAAAGCCTTTCCCTGGAGCTGACACCCTGAATTTGAACTTTTAGCCTACTTTACTGTGAGGAAATAAACTTCTCTGTTAAAGCCATCCACTTGTGGTATTTCTGTTATAGCAGCACTAGATAACCAAAACACTGTGTGTTCACTGGTGTTTGACAGAGTTCGAAACCAAGATCTAAAGCTTTCGACAACTAATAAATCAGAAAGGGAGAAGGCACTATAACAGAGAGAGAGAGAAAGCAATAAGCAAGGGCCGAAGCCTCTGCCTGCCTGAGAGTTTCTTGCAGAAAGTGGTAAAAGCAAAAACACCAAATACCATGAACTGAGAAAGTTAACACCTTGGAAAATTTCAATTCCCCAACAAAAAATCACAAAACACACAAAAGATAAGAGAAACAATGGCCCATCCAAATAAATATGATGAAGGGATGAAATCACAGCTATGGAAGCCCCAACAGTGACCAGAAAAGAAGTGTATAATGCAACAATGTTAAACATAATCAAAGAACTAAGGGAACACAAAAAACTAAAAGAAATAAGAAAAACAATGCATGAAAAAAGGATTTCAAAAGAAGAAATTACTTACCCCACTGCTGTCGAGTTAATTCCAACTCAAAGGGAGCCTATAGGACAGAGTAGAACCGTCCCATATGGTTTCCAAAGCTATAAATCTTCACAGGAGGCTGTCACGTAATTTTCCCATCGTGCAGCTAGGGGTTTAAACGGCCAACCTTTCAGTTAGCAGCTGAACATTTAACCACTGTGCAACCGTGGCACCTTGGAAAAAAAGTGATATAAACTCTAAAAAAAACTGAAAGAAATACTGTAACTAAAAGAGACAAATAACTGAAGTGATAAACATAATGGAAGGATTTAACAAGATTTAAATCAGGCAGAAGTAATCAGCAAATTAGAGGATAAGACAGCTGAAATCTGGAGGCTGAACGCAAACCAGAACAGAGGTTCAAGACTACTGAGCGCAGTTTAATGGAATTAAGTGACATCAAAAGACCCGTGTTATGGATTGAATTATGTCCCCCCAAAAATGTATCAACTTGGTTAGGCCATGATTCCCATATTCTGTGACTGTCCTTCATTTCATGATTGTAATTTTATGTTAAAGAGAATTAGGGTGGAATTATAACACCCTTACCAGGTCACATCCCTGATCCAATATAAAAGGAGTTTCCCTGGGATGTGGTCTGCATCGCCTTTTATCTCTCAAGATCCCATCATGCCATCTTTTTTCTTTCTATTCCTCCCGCATGTAACCCCATATAACACCTCCCCTCCCCACCAGGCCCTGGATTGGCCCCATCCCCACTCGCCAATCCCAAGCACACTGCCATTTTTTCTCTTCCTTCCTTTTCTTTTTCCCTCCCACCTAGCCCCATATGTCAATTCCCCTCCCCTTGTCAGCCCACACCATGCCAATGGAGTGAGCCACCAGCCCACAACCATCCCAGTTATGCCAAGCCCATACCAACCAACCCCCACTAAGCCACCACTTTTTTTCTTTTCATTATTTTCATTCTCCTTCCTACCTAAGCCATATGCTACCTCCCCTCCCTTCCACCAGTCACTGGATCCACCCTGCTCGTCAACCCCCATAATACCACCATCTTTTTCTTTTTTGCTTCTTCCTTCTCCCTCCCACCTAGCCCTATATGCCAACTCCCCCCCCCCACTTCCTGCCAGCCCCAACCACACCACCACATATAAGGACACTGACCCACCACCACCGCACGTCCACCCCTCTCTCACCAGCCACCTCCTGCCATGCCACAATTTTTTTCTTTGTTTCCTTTCTTTTCTTTCTCCCTCCCATGCGGCCCCATAAAACCACTTTTCCCTATTCCCGTGATACCTGCTGCACTACTGCAGCTAAAGAGGCACCAGTCTGCTGCTGCCCTGGGTCTATACCATCCTCACCCACTGGCTCCTGCCACACTGCCATTTTATTTTCTTCTTTCCATGCTTCCTCCTCACCTAGCCCCATAAGCCACCGCCCCATCCTTCCCACCAGCCCTAAAGTTCACCCTGCCCACACCTGTCAGATCTCTCTATACCATCATTTTTTTTCTTTCTTTCTCTCTCTTTTATTTTCTTTCTCCCCCCTCCCCCGCCACCTAGCCCTGTGCACCACCGCTCCCCACTTCACATCAGCCCCCAACACACCACTGCAGCTAGAGTCCCCCGGTGGTCAGGCCTGCCACCACACTGGGCCCATACTGCCCCTTCCATCCCTCCACTCAATCAACTGCTGAACAGTGGGAAGCAAGACCATACCACTCCTTGTCCAACACCCCAAACATATGACAAAGTGCTGTGAATGCTCCCACACTGGTGGACCAACGTCAGGAGGCAGAAAGCAGTCCAGTCCGCCCTCAGCCACCTTGCCAAACCAGCAAACAGCAAAGTGGGCTCTCCCTGCATGCTGCTGCCCTGCACACCCAGACAAGTTAGTGAGACCTGCCATGCCCAGAGACAAGCAAGCAGCAAACACGCCTGGCCTGCCTGCCCTGATACATCAAAACAAAAAAAGGACAAAAAATGAACATACAATCAATCAATAAATAAAGTAATACCTTAATATCTTTAAGACAGCAAACAACATCAAAACATATTTAAAAAATGGCAGGAAAAGATGGCTCCAGCAAGTGACCAAAATAAAGAATCAGAAAGCCTTCCAGGAGAAAAAAAAAGGCAGTGATACAGAAGTTAAAAGACTAATACTTAGGACTCACTAAGGGATTATGAAAGAGATCAGTGAAAAACAGACAAAACGAAGGAAAAAATAGACAAAATCATATAAAACACAAACAACTAATGACAACACAGCTAAAATCAAGAATAATAAAGTCATAGAAGAATCCAGGAAAATAATACAAGAAAAAAACATGAAGATAAATAAACAATTAGAACTCATACAAAAACACCAACTAGAAGTCCAAAAGATAAAAAAGGATTTCAGAAATAGACAACCCAACAGAAGATTTTAGGAGCAAATTTGAAACAATGAAAGACAGAATCATAAAAACTGAAGACAAACCCATGGACGCCACTTTGTCTAAAAAAAAAGAAATCAGAGAAAAGAATGAAAATAACAAGAGCAATTATGTGTTGACACAATCAAGAGCTAAAATTTGCAAGGAATCAGAGTTAGACAGCACAGGACAAAATGGAAAACAGAGAAAATTTTGTTGAAGATTTGCTGGCAGAAAACTTCCCAAATATCATGAAAGATGAAAAGGTGGCCAGCCAGTAAGCTCAACAAACCCCATATAGGAAAGACCTACCAAAAAAAGTCACCAAGACATATCATAATCACACTTGCCAAAACCAAAGACAAAGAAAGAATCCTGAGAGCAGCTTGAGAAAAAAGGAAAGTCACAAAGGGGAAACAACAAGACTAAGCTCTGAATACTTGGCAGAAACTATGCAGGCAAGAACACAATGAGATGACATGTATAAAACTTTAAAAGGAAAAGAATACCAACCAAGAATAATAATTCTGCCAAATTCTGTCAAGCATGATGATGAAATTAGGACATTTCCAGATAAAAAAGAAATTGAGGGAATACATAAAAACCAAGCAAAACTTTTAAGAAATATAAAAGGAAACCCTTCAGTTACAGAACCAACGACAACAGACAACAAAAGGAGTCTATGACACAGGACACCATAAGCCAGGTACTAACCTAGCTAAAGAATTCTCAATAATAACACAAAGCTAAAAGACTTAAAACAGGGAAACAGAGACATCAATCTGTAAATGATGACAACAGCAAAATATAAAAGGGGAAATAATCGGTGTAGGTATAGAGCTTTCAAATGGAGAAGTCATGGCGATATCAAGTAATAAAGGACTGGTTCAAACTTAGAAAGATAACAGTAAACTTCAAGTTACCACTAAGAAAGCTAACAAACCTACTCATTAAATTAAAAAGAAAAAAAATAGACTCAGTAAACACAAAATCTATAACCAACAGGAAAGTAAGAGGAATAAAACATCAGCACCACAAAAAAAAAAAAAAAAAAATAGCACAATATGTCGCCAATAAACTCCTGCCTATCCACAATCACACTGAATGTAGATGATTTAAATGCACCGTAAAGAGCTGAGGCAGAATGGATGACAAACACAATGCAACAACACGTTGTCCATAAGAGACATACTTAGACACAAAGACATAAGTATGTATTAAAAATCAAAGGACAAAAAAACGTGTCAAGCACACAGTAACCCAAAAGGGCAAGGGTGGCAATACTAATCTCAGATACAACAGACTTTAAGGCAAAATCAATGATAAAAGACAAGGAAGGACATATAGATAATGATTAAAGGGACCAAAAAGACAAAAAGGTATTAATAAATATCTGTACACTGAACGACTGGACTCCAGAGTACTGAAAGGAGAAACAGAGAGTTCCACAATAGTAGTAGGAAACTTCACATCGCTCTCGGTAAAGAACAGAACATCTAGAAAGAAACAAACAAAAATGAAGATATAAAGGCCACGATCAATCAACTTAGCCTCATATATATATAGAAAACTCCACCCAGCAACAGAAAAGTATTAATTCTTTTCCAACACACACAGCACATTTTCCAGAACAGACATTTTAGGCCACAAACCAATCCTCAATAAAACCAAAACACTGAAATAATACAAAGCATCTTCTCTGATTACAATGCAATAAAACTAGAATTTAAAACAGAAGGAGCGGGGGGCGGAAATCAAATACATGGAAACTGAATAACATCTTGCTTAAAAACAACTGGGTAATAGAAGAAATCAAAGGAGGAATCAAAAAAATTCCTAAATTCAAACGAGAATGAAAACACATCATATCAAAACCTTTAGAACGCAGCAAAGACAATGCTTAGAGGTCAATTTATAGCAGTAAACACATACCTTAAAAAAAAGAAGAAGAAGAATGGGCCAAAATCAAAATGTTAACCAAAAGCTGGAACAAATAGAAAAACATCAGCAAAAGAAACCTATGGGCACCATAAGAAAGAAAATAAAGATTACAGCAGAAATAAAATAGACAACAGAAAAACAAGAACCAACACGACCAAAAGTTGATTCTTTAAAAAGGTCAACAAACCACTGGCCAAAATGACAAAAAAAAAAAAAAAAAAAACCAGGGAAGGAAGCTTATAACCCAAATAATAAATGAGATGGGAAACATTACAACAGATCCAAATGAAATAAAAAGGATCATGACAATACTATGAAAAATTTTCCCTCCAACAAATTTGAGACATAGAAAAAATGGACAAATTTCTAGGAACATACTACCAACATAAACTAACACAAATTGAGATAGAAAATCTGAACAGACACATAACAAGAGGTTGAAGAGGTTAATTTAAAAAAAAAAAAAAATGCCCAACAACAACAAAAAGCCCTGGCCCAGACGGCTTCACTGGAGAATTCTATCAAACATGCAGAGAAGAGCTCAAACCAGCAACGCTCAAACTATTCAGAGCACAGAAAAAGAACACTCCTTAACTCATTCTATGAAGCCAGCTAAACCCTGATACCAAAGCCAGGCAAAGACACCAACCCCTGCACCCCCCAAAAAAGAAAAATACAGGCCAATATCAATTAGGAATACAGATGCAAAAATTCTCAACAAAATTCTAGCCAACAGAATTCGCATCATATAAAAAAAAAAATTCACCATAAGTGGAATTCATACCAGGTATGAAAGATGGGTCAACAATAGAAAGTCAATCGATGTAATTCACCACATAAATAGAACAAAATAAAAGAATCACATGACCATCTCAATCAACACAGAAAAAGCATCTGATGAAGTTCAATACTTATTCCTGATAAAAACTCTCAATAAAATAGGAATAGAAGGGAAATTACTCAATAAAGGGTATCTATACCAAACCAACAGCCAATATCATTCTTAATGGAGAAGGCTGAAAGCATTCCCCCTGAGAATGCAAACAACACAAGGACGTCCTTAGTCACCCCTCCCACTTAACATTGTGCTGGAAATCCTAATTCAAGCAACAAGGCAAGAAAAAGAAAGAAAGGGCATCAAATACAGGCTGCAGAGAAGGAGTGTGCTGTCTCATTTGGAGGAGAGCAACTAGGAGCATAAAGCAAGGCGTATATAAGGTTTTGTTATGAGAGACTGACTTGATTTGTAAACTTTCACTTAAAGCACAATAAAAACATATTTTTTTTTAAAAAAGTATGTACTCAACATTAGAGCACCTAAATATATAAAGCAAACATTGATAGAATTGAACTGAGAAATAGACAGCACTACAACAATAGTTGGAAACTTCAATATACTACTTTCAATATGGGACGGAACACCTAGAAAGATAAACCAGGAAACAGAGGACCTGAATAACACTATAAATCAACTAGACTTAACATACAGAACACTCCAACTAACAACAGTAAAATATACATTCTACTCCAGTGCACATGGATCGTTCTGCAGGAATAGACCATGTGTTAGGTCACAAAGCAAGTCTGTCTTGATAAATTTTAAAAAATCACAATCATACAAAGTATTTTCTCTGACCACAGAGGAGTAAAACTAGAACTCAATAATGGAAAGAAAAAAAAAAAAAACTGGAAAATACACAGCACAGGGAAATTAAACAACACACTATTAAACTACCAATGGGTTAGGAATAAATCACAAATTTTTTAAAATCAAATGAAGACAAAAGCACAACCTACCAAAATTTATGAGATGCAAGGAAGGCAGTGCTCAGGGGGAAACTTGTACTGATAAATGCCTACGTAAAAAAAGAAGAAAGATCTCAAGTCAACAGCCCAACTCTACAACTTGAGGAAGTAGAAAGAGAAGAGCAAACTAAGTCTAAACCTACAAGAAAAAAGGAAGTAACAAAAATCCGGGCAGAAATAAATCGAAAACAGAAAAACAATGGAAGGAATTAACAAAACCAGAAGTTGGTTTTATGAAAACCAACCAAAAAACCTTTAGTTAGACTGATCAAAAAAGAAAGAAAACTTCCAAATAACCAACATAAGAAATCAAAGTGGAGGCACTACAACTGACCTAAGAGAAAGAAATTATGACACAATAGTATGAACAACTGTTCAGCAACAAACTTGATAACCTAGATAAAATGGGCAAGTTATCGGAAGTACACAACCTACGGAAACTGACTCAAGAGTAAATAGAATGTTTCAACAGATGCATAAGAAGTGAGGAAACCCTGGTGGTGTAGTGGTTAAGAGCTATGACTGCTAACCAAAAGGTCAGCAGTTCAAATCCACCAGGTCTCCTTGGAAACCCTATGGGGGCAGTTCTACTCTGTCCTATACAGTCACTATAAGTCAGAATCGACTCAATGGCAACGAGTTCTTTGTGTTTTTAATAACAAGTGAAGAGATAAGAATCAGTGATCAAAAACCACCCAACAACAACAAAAGCTCTGGACCAGTGGCCTCACTGGAGAACTCTCTCAAACATTTAGAGAATTGGCATCTATCCTGTTTAAACTCTTCCAAAAGATACAGAAGGAAGGAATACTTCCTAATTCATTCTATGAATCAAAAATAGCCCTGGTAGCAAAAGAAGACAAAGACACCACAAGAAAACTACAGGTCAATATCCCTTATGAAAACACATGCAAAAATCCTTAACAAAATACTAGCGAACAGAAATCAACAGCACATTAAAAGTCATACAGGATGACCCAGTGGGAATTACTCCAGGAATGAAAGGATGGCTCAACATTACAAAATCTAGCAATGTAATGGAGCCCTGGTGGCTCAAAGGTAAGAGCTTGGCTGCTAACCAAAAGATCAGCTGGAATCTACCAGCTGTTCCTTGGAGAGCCTATGGGGCAGTTCTACTCTGTCCTATAGGGTTGCTATGAGTCCAAATTGACTCGATGGGAGTAGTGTCTCAATGTAATATACCACATCATTAGGACATAGGAAAAGAGCCACACGATCATCTCTATGCATACAGAAAAGGCATTTGATAAAATCCAACCCTCTTTCTTGATGAAAACCTTCAACAAGATTGGAATAGAAGGGAACTTCCTCAATATAAGGGCATATATGAAAAACCAACAGCCAAAATTATATTTATTTAATGGAGAAAGATTTAGCGCTTTCCCCTTGAAACAGGAGAACAAGACAAGGGTGCCTGCTCTCACCACTTCTATTCAATATTCAATTAGAAGTCCTAGCTAGAGCAATAAAACAAGAAAGAGAAATAAAAGGTATCCAAATTGGAAAAGAAGACGTAAAATTATCTCCGTTCACAGGTGACATGATCCTACATATAGAAAATCCCAGAGTCCACAAGAAAACTTCTAGGGCTAATAGAGAAATTTAGCAAACAAGGAAGTACATGGCCAACAAACAAAAAACAGTTGGGTTTCTACATGCTAGCGATGAGAAATGCGAATGCAAAGTTAGGGAAACGATTCCGTTTACAATAGCATCTAAGAGACTAAAATACCTAGGAATAAATTTAACCAGGGATGTGAAACACAAACAATGAAAACTACAAAATACTGCTGAAAGAGATTAAAGAAGACTTAAATAAATGGAGAGATATTTTGTGTTTATGGACTAGAAGACTTAATATTGTTAAGATGTCAACTCTACCCAAAGCCATCTACAGATTCAACGCAATCCTGATCAGAATTCCAATAGTCTTCTTCACAGAAACGAAAAAAAAAAAAAAAAAAATCCCCAACTTTATATAGGATAGCAAGAGGCCCCAAATAGCTAAAGCAATTTTCTCAGAAAAGAACAACATAGGAGGACTCATGCTTTCTGATTTCAAAACATATTAATAGAGCTACAGTAATCAAAACAAGCTGGTATTGGTATTAGTAACAGATACATCAACTAGGGAATGGGACTCAGAGTCCAGAAATAAACCTATACATTTATGGTCAACTGATTTTGACAAGGGCACTAAGTGCATTCAATGGGAAAAGAAGAGTCTCTTCAACAAATGGCACTTGGAAAATTGGATTTCCACAAGCAGAAAAACGAAACAGAATCCATGTCTCACACTATAAACACACAAAAAAGAATTCAAAATGGATTAAGGACCTAAATGTGAAGACTAAAACTATAAATTTCTTAGAAGAAAATACAGGGGCAAGGCTGTCAGGCCTAGCTTTTAACAATGGATTATCTGATATTATAATAAAAGTACAACAACAAAAGACAAAATAAATAAATGGGACCTCATGAAAATTAAATACTTTTGTTCATCAAAACGCCTTCAGAAACCATATATCCAATAAGAGTCTAATAACCAAAATATATAATTTCAACAACTTAACAACAAAAAGACAATCCAATCAAAAAAATGGGTAAAGGACTTGAATAGACATTTCACCAAAGACAATGTTCAAATGACCACCAAATACATGAAAAGACGTTCAATATCATTAGCCATCACAGAGATGCTAATCAAAACCACAATGAGCCATCAATTCACTCCCACTAGGATGGCTCAGATAAAAAATAAATAAATAAAAACAACAAATGTTAGCAAGGATGTGGGAAAATTGGTACCCTTATCCACTGCTGGCAGAAATGTAAGGTGGTACATGTGGAAAAGTATGGTGGTTCCTTAAAAACCAAAACTAGAACTACCATGATCCAACAACTGCACTCTTAAGAATATACCCAAAGGACTTAAAAACAGTAACACAGCACACATATGTACATCAATGTCCACTACAGCACTATTCACAACAGCTAAAAGGTAGAAAGACCTAAATGCCCATCAACAAATGAATGGATAAAGAAAACGTAGTACATACATACAATAGACTGCTCAACCAGAAAGAGAAACATAGTCCCATTAGTTGCCACAATGTAGACGAACCTTCAAGATGTTATACTGAATAAGTCTGTCATGGATTGAATCGTGTCCCCCCAAAAATGTGTGTACCAACTTCATTAGGCCATGATTCCCAGGATTCTGTGACTGTATTCCATTTTGTGATTGTTATTTTATGTTAAAAAGGATTAGAGTGGGATTGTAACACCACCCTTACCCAGCTCACATTCCTGATCCAGTGTAAAGGGAGTTTCCCTGGGGAATGACCTCCACCACCTTTTATTTCTTAAGATAAAAGGAAAGGGAAGCAAGCAGAGAGTTGGGAACCTCATACCACCAAGAAGGCAGTACCAGGAGCAGAGCGTGTCCTTTGGACCTGGGGTTCCTGCGCAAAGAAACTTCTAGTCCGGGAGAAGACTGATGAGAAGGCCAACAGAGAAAGTCTTCTCCTGGAGCTGACACCCTGAATTTGGACTTGTAACCCACTAGACTGTGAGAGAATAAATTTCTCTTCGTTAAAGCCATCCAATTGTGGTATTTCTGTTATGGCAGCACTAGATGACTAAGACAAAGTCAGTCACAAAAGGACAAATACTATATGACCCTACTTATACAAAAAGACAAGAACAGGCAAACATAAAGATCATAGTTTTTTAGTGGTTATCAGGGATGGGAGGGAGGGAAAAGGGGGTTTACTGCTTACGGAGCACTGAGTTTCAGTTTATGGTAACGGAAAATTCATGTTAATTAACAGTAATTGTTGCACAGTCAATATAAGTGATGTCATTAAGTTGAACACCTGAAAATATTGAATGGGCAAATGTGTGACAGACATTTTTACACCAACCAAAAAAAATTAATAAGAGCCACTACTGTGGCTACTTATGTACACCCAAACACCTGAGATTTGATTTCTTAGCTTGGAAATTTAGACTCATGCTTTCACGAGCCATCTCAGTTAATTGGCCTAATATCATTTTCAGCGCTTCTGGTAAGCCTCCTAGTTCCTGCTAGGTGCCTGCTCTCAACACTCCTATTTAATATTGAATTAGCAGTAATGTAAGGCCTTGGGTCTTAAAAGCTTCCAAGCAATAGAAGAAGAGTCAAGGATAGGAGGAAATGGAATGTGTGACTAATTGCCTCCAAGAACAATGATCTCCTTTGTCACAAGACCAAAAGAACTAGATAGTGCCTGGCTACTATTACTGAACATTTTGATCAAAGGTTCTATAGAAGTATCCTGATCAAAAGGAGGAAAAGGCAGAAAAGAATTTTAAATTCTCATGGAATCCAGACTTCCGGGCCATGGAGGCTGGATGAACTCCTGAAACTATTGCCCTGAGATAACCATTACACTGTAAACCAAAAATATCCCCTGAAGTCTTTAAACCAAACAATAGTTTAGCTTAAGTAGTTAATAATGTCTGCTTTGAACATTATGCTCTTTTAAAGAACTATCTATATGGGATCAAACTGACAACAGCAACTTGAATGATTAGACAGAAGCTTAGGAGAAAGTGGGTTTATTTAATGGGAGAAGAACAATTCAGAAAAGGAGGGTGACAATGGTTGCACAACTTGAAAAATGTAATCAACGTCAATGAATTGTACATGTAGAAACTGTTGTATTGGTGTATTAACTGCTACGTATATTTTCAACAACAAAAAAAATAGTATTTTTTTTAATTGCCCTCTGGCTCTAAACACTTTGCCTCTGCTCTCTTCTCAACTATTCAAAGCTAAGGAAAAGGTTGGTAGGATGGTGTCTTAGGCTGGGTTCTCTAGAGAAGCAAAATCAGTGAAGTGTATACATACAGAGAGAGAGAGAATTTATATCAAGGAAATGGCTCAAGCAGTTGTACAGGCTGGCAAGTCCGAAGTCCATGGGTCAGGCTGGAGGCTTCTCCCGACTCACGTAGCTGCAGGGGCTGGGGAACCCAAGATCGGCAGGTCAGACGGCAGGCCTTTGGCTCATGGGTTGCAGAGGCCAATGAATCCCAACATCAGCAGGTAACATGATAGTCCCTGGCTCACAGGGTGCAGAGGCGACAAATACCAAGATCAGCAGGTAAGCTGCTAGCTCAAGTCCCAAGAGCTGGAGGTCAGATGAATAGGAGCCAGCTGCAGAATCCACAGCGAGCAAAAGCCAGGGAGCTTTACCAGGAAGGCCACATATACTGGATACAGGTCACACCCCCAAGGAAACTCCGTTTCAACTGATTGGCTCCTCACGGCAGATCTCATCATAGAGGTGACTACATTATATCAGATCTCATCATGGAGGTGATTACATCGTCACACAGCTGCCAAACCACATCTTAACTGCCAAGCCCCTGAGAATCATGGCCCAACCAAGCTGACACACAACCTTAACCACCACAGGTGGCAAAGACAGACTATTACTCAAAACGTAGCAGCAGCTACTGTTTTGGGACAGTCTAGAGAAAGACAACAAAGAAGAACTGAAAAAAAATTTAAGAACTGCTATGTTAACTGCTCAGTTAAAACTATTTAATAAGGGGAATAATCCCTACTTTGAGCAACTCATGAAAGGAACAAAGGAAGCAGAAAATGTGTATTTTACTGAAAGAAGCTAGGATATTTGAAGACAGATTGTAAAAAAAAAAGAATGAAAAGTGTATGTCATTAGTGAAAGAAGTCAAGTCATGCAAAGGATTGCAGAAAGTGACTGAAAGATGCAGAAACTGCAGGAGTGAGGTGGTAAGGAAGTCCAGAAAGTTGGGCGTAATTGACAAACGCCTCAAAATTAACAAGTGTAAGGAGTCTCGAGGTGGGAACTAGTGATACTTTCTTGTAATTTTCTCCAGAATTTCTTACTTTGCATTTGGTCAATACAGGTTGCAGGTATTCCAGGTCAGCCTTGTTCCTCTTCCTCCGCAGTTCCCATACAGACGGGTCCTCTGACTGAGAAACATGCCTTCTTACTTTTCCCCAATTCTCCTGTAAACCTACTGTAGAAAGACCTGCTGTGCAGCTTAAAGGCTACCACGTTCTGTTCTGCAGAGGTTATCTGTGGAGCTCCAGAAAAAAGGCCCTGATCTGGCTACAATGTGCCTTTGAAGGAAACGGGGTGTGGCAGAGAGTGGCAGTCTCACACCAGGCTGGAAAAGCACATCTAGCTGGAACAGTCATTTTGGGCCCTAGGAAATAATGACACTGGTTTAATTTGAGATATAGAACCGATAAAAAATAGATTACCAAAATAATAAGCTATGGCTATGTGTAAAGCAATAACCTTTGTTGAGAGCTCAATTAGAAAGAAGAAAGCTGTTCACAAAAGAATTAGACAATCAAGGAATGACTTAAAAATAAATAAGATACAGGATCATTCACCCTGTAATACACCCATACTTCAATTAAAAAAGGAAAGTAAATTCAGTAAAGATGACCAAACACTATAAACTAAATTTGTACAAATCTTAAAGAAGTAAATAAATTTGTTGTTCCATTTACCCCTATAGTTCCTAAGTAACTTTCGTCCAATAGTACCACATTACATTTAGCCATCATGTCTCCTTAGGCTCCTCTTAGCTGTGACATTTTCAGATTTTTCCCTGTTTCTGATGACTCTGAGGAGCGCTGGCCATGTATTTTGTAGAATGCCCCCCTACAGAAATTTAGCTGGAGTTTCTCCTCATGAGTAGACGGGGCTACGATGTTTTTTGGAGGAGAGAGACAACAGAGAGAGTGACATTTTCATCACATATTTAAGGAAACGGAAAACCCTGGTGGCATGGTGGTTAAGAGCTACCACTGCTTACCAAAAGGTCGGCAGTTCGAATCCACCAGGTACTTGGCCTTTTGCAAAATGAAAACAGAACTTAAAGATTTAGAAAATTCTGTTGTACAAACTAAGGACGAGTGTCCTAGAATGTTCATCAAGGATGTGGCTACACAATCTTTTGTTAAAAGGGATTAAGCCTGTGACTGATGGATCTAACCAACTACCACAGCTGAAAACCAATCAGCATAGACTGAAGGAGACAAAGAAACAATGAAAGGAAATAACGTTGTCACTCCCTTGGAATTTTACAGGCAGGAAACAGGACAAAGGAGCTACATCTGTTGTCCTCCAAGAAAATAAAACAACAATCCCTGAAGGAGCTTGGAGATCAGCAGAACTGTTGGAAGGAACACAAGAAGCAGGGCCCTCTCAGTTTCAAAGGGTGTGGCCATAGTCTCATACATTTCAAAGAGTCAGATCTTTGACAGCTTGGTTCCAGAGTGTGGGGCTATCATTAAGGTGTACCAGGGGGATGGGACCACCACTCAAACCAGGGGTTCCATGCCCAAAAAGCAGAAGAATGGGGCCTACTACAGCCAAGGGAGATAAGTTGCCACTTAGATGGACTAGGAGAATGGGACCACCCAAAGCAGACTTGCTGTCTCAGTGGACTTTGGAAGGAAGAGATGAAGCCCAGGGCTGAGGGGTCTCCACCCAGAATCCAGAGGCTGTGGCCAACACCAGAGTCTGGAGGGTGGGGTCGTTGCCCAGAGGGTCCCAAAGAACAGAGGATTATTTTCAAGACTTGAGAGCTAATGTAAATTGTTCTGCTGGATTTTGGACTTGCTTGGTGTCCATGATCCCTTCTTTCCCTCCAATTTTTCCCATTACTAATAGAAATGTCTACCTTCTGCCTGTTCCACCATTATACTTTGCAAACAGATAACATGTACTCTAGATTTCACAGGTTCACATATGAGGAGGAATTTTGCCCCAGGATGGAATACACCTAGTGACTCACCCATATTTGATTTAGATGATATAGAAGATGAAATTTTGGACTTGGAGTTGATTTAAGACTTTTGAGATGATGTGATGGGGTGAATGTGTTTTGCATGTGAGAATGACATGAATTTTAGGGGACTAAAGAGTAGAATGTTATGGATTAAATTGTGTCCGCCAAAAATATATGCTGTAAATCCTAACCCCTATATCTGTGGTTATAATCCCATTTGGGAATGGGTTGTCTTTTTTATACTATGGACAGGATTAGTATACGGTGGGCCTTAAACCAATCTCTTTTGCGATATGTTGTTGTTGCTGTTAGATGCCCTCGAGCTGGTTCCGACCCATAGAGACCCTATGCAAAACAGAACGAAACACTGCCCAGTCCTGCACCATCCTTACAATTGTTGTTATGCTTGACCTCATTGTTGCAGCCACTGTGTCAATCCACCTTGTTGAGGGTCTTCCTCTTTTCCACTGACCCTGTACTCTGCCAAGCATGATGTCCTTCTCCAGGGACTCATCCCTCCTGACAACATGTCCAAAGTATATAAGACGCAGTCTCACCATCCTTGCTTCTAAGGAGCATTCTGGTTGCACTTCTTCCAAGACAGATTTGTTCGTTCTTTTGGCAGTTCATGGTATATTCAATATTCTTCTCCAACACCACAATTCAAAGGCATCAACTCTTCTTCGGTCTTCCTTATTCATTGTCCAGCTTTCACATGCATATGATGTGATTGAAAATACCATGGCTTGGGTCAGGCACCCTTTAGTCTTCAGGGTGATATCTTTGCTCTTCAACATTTTGAAGAGGTCCTTTGCAGCAGACTGGCCCAATGCAATGCGTCTTTTGATTTCTTGACTGCTGCTTCCATGGCTGTTGATCGTGGATCCAAGTAAAATGAAATCCTTGAACAACTTCAATCTTTTCTCCGTCTATCACGATGTTGCTCGTTGGTCCAGTTGTGATGGTTTTTGTTTTCTTTATGTTGAGGTATAATCCATACTGAAGGCTGTGGTCTTTGATCTTCATTAGCAAGTGTTTCAAGTAGTCTTCACTTTCAGCAAGCAAGGTTGTATCATCTGCATAACGCAGGTTGTTAATGAGTCTTCCTCCAATCCTGATGCCCCGTTCTTCTTCATATAGTCCAGCTTCTCAGATTATTTGTTCAGCATACAGATTAAATAGGTATGGTGAAAGAATACAACCCTGACGCATACCTTTCCTGACTTTAAACCAATCAGTATCCCCTTGTTCTGTCCAAACAACTGCCTCTTGATCTATGTAAAGGTTCCTCATGTGCACAATTAAGTGTTCTGGAATTCCCATTCTTTGCAGTGTTATCCATAGTTTGTTATGATCCACACAGTCAGATGCCTTTGCATAATCAATAAAACACAGGTAAACATCCTCCTGGTATTCTCTGCTTTCAGCCAGGATCCATCTGACATCAGCAATGATATCCCTGGTTCCACGTTCTCTTCTGAAACCGGCCTGAATTTCTGGCAGTTCCCTGTCGATACACTGCTGCAGCAGTTTTTGAATGATCTTCAGCAGAATTTTGCTTGCATGTGATAGTAATGATATTGTTCTATAATTTCTACATTCAGTTGCGATATAGAAGAGATTTAACAAGAAAGCTAAAGAGGCAGCCACTGGAAGAGAGATCCCAAGCCACATGATGAGCACCAAGGAACAGACACTCAAAGAGATAAAGACCTTCCTCCAGAGCCAAAACAAAGAGAAAGCCTTCCCCTAGAGCCAGCACCCTAAATTTGGACTGGTAACCTCCTAAACTGTGAGAAAATAAATTTGTTTAAGCCGCCCACTTGTGGTATTTCTGTTATAGCAGCACTACATAACTGAGACAATTATCTAAATGTTTCACACCTGTGCCTCATAAAATATATCACATTTAAAATAAACACACAATAAGACATATGACAAAACATGTACTTTGCCAACATATGCTACTTTTAATTCCTCTCAACTGTTCTCCCCCTGCCTATTAGTAATGTTCAGGAGGGAGTTAACCATAAGGTTGAATTAAAGAGACAGAGAAAAATACAATGGGCAATACTCTGATTTTCATTCTCTTTTTATTTTTACATGCATTAAGTGTAAGTTTACAAATAAAGTCAGTCTCTCATGCAAAAACTTAAATACACCTTGCTATATACTCCTAGCTGCTCTCCCCTACTGAGACAGCACACTCCTCTCCACCCTGTATTACCCTTGTCCATTCAACCAGCTCCAGGCCCCCTCTGCCTTTTCACCTCCCCTCCTGACAGGAACTGCCCACATAGTCCCATGTGTCTACTTAAGCCAAGAAACTCACTTCTCATCAGTATCATTTTCTGTCCTATAGTCCAGTCCAATCCCTATCTGAAGAGTTGGCTTTGGGAATGGTTCCACTCTTGGGCTAACAGAGGGTCGGGGGACCATGACCTCCAGGGTCCTTCTACTCTCAGTCAGACCATTAAGTCTGGTCTTTTTACATGAATTTGAGGTCTGCATCCCACAGTCCTCCTGCTCCATCAGGGATTCTCTGTTCTGTTCCCTATCGAGGCAATCATCGGTTGTAGCCAGACACCATCTAGTTCTTCTGGTCTCAGGCTGATGCAGTCTCCAATTTACGTGGCCCTTTCTGTCTCTTGGGCTCATAATTACCTTGTCTTTGGTGCCCTTCATTCGCCTTTGCTCCAGGTGGGTTGAGACCAATTGATGCATCTTAGATAGCCGCTAACTCGCGTTTAAGACCCCAGACGCTTCTCACCAAACTGGGATACAGAATGTTTTAATGGATTTTATTATGCCAATTGACCTACATGTCCCCTGAAACCATGGCCCCAGGCCCCTACCCCTGCTACTCTGGCCTTCGAAATGTTCAGCTGTATTCAGGAAACTGCTTTTGCTTTAGTCCAGTTGTGCTGACCTCTTCTGTATTGCGTATTGTCTTTCCCTTCAACTAAAATGTTTCTTATCTACTACTTAGTGAATACAACCTCTCCCTCTCTCCCCACCCTGTAACCATCAAAGAATACTTGTGTTTAAACTATTTCTTGATATAACAGTGGTCTCCTACAATACTTGTCCTTTTGCAACTGACTAATTTCATTCAGCATAAGGCCTTTCATATTCTTCCATGTTATTAGATGATTCACAGATTCATCGTTGTTCTTTATCATTGCATAGTAAACAGTGCTGCAATGAACATCCGTTCATTGTGTGAAGGCTATTATTTCTCTAGGATATATTCCAAGGAGTGGGACTGCTGGATCATATGGTAATTCTATTTCTAGCTTTCTGAGACAGAGCCAAATGGATTTCCAAAGCGGTTGTACCATTTTACATTCCCACTAGCAGTGTATAAGTGTTCCAGTCTCTCCAAAACCTCTCCATCATTTATTATTTTGTGCTTTTTGGATTAATGCCAGCCTTGCTGGAGTGAGATTGTATCTCATTGTACTTTTTGCTTTGCATTTCTATAATGGCTAATGATCGTGAGCATTTCCTCATGTATGTTAGCTGCCTGAATGTCTTCTTTGGTGAAGTGCCTGTTCATATCCTTTACCAATTTTTTAATTGGGTTTTTTGTCTTTTTGTTGTTGAAGTTTAGCAATATCAACTAGATTTTAGAGATCAGACGCTGATCAGAATTGTCATAGCTAAAAATTTTTTCCCAGTCTGTCGGTAATCTTTTTAGCCTTTTGATGAAGTCTTTGGATGAGCTTAAGTGCTTAATTTTTAGGAGCTCCCAGTTATCTAGTGTCATGGATTGAATTATGCCCCCCCAAAAAATGTCTGTATCAACTTCGTTGGGCCATGATTCTCAGTAATGTATGACTGTCCTCCATTTTGTGATTGTAATTTTACGTGGAGAGGATTAGGCTGGGATTGTAACACTACCCTCAGGTCGGTCACCTCTCTGATCCAAGGTAAAGGGAGTTTCCCTGGGGTGTGGCCTGCAACACCTTTTCTCTCTCAAGAGATGAAAGGAAAGGGAAGCAAGCAGAGCTGGGGACCTCATACCACCAAGAAAGCAGCACAAGGAGCAGAGCGCATCCTTTGGACACGGGATCCCTGCGCCTGAGAAGCTCCTCAACCAGGGGAAGATTGAGGACAAGGACCTTCCTCCAGAGCTGACAGAGAGATATGCCTTCCCCTGGAACTGGCGTCCTGAATTTAGGCTTGTACCCTAACAGACTGTGAGAAAATAAATTACTCTTCGTTAAAGCCTTCCACTTGGGGTATCTCTGTTATAGCAGCACTAGATGAGTGAGACACCTAGTTTCTCTTCTGGTGTCTGTGCATTGTTAGTAATGTTTTCTATACTGTTTATGCCATGTATTAGGGCTCCTAGTGTCATCCCTGTTTTTTCTTCTATGACCTTTATCGTTTTAGATTTTATATTTAGGTCTTTGATCCATTTTGAGTTAGTTTTTGTACATGGTGTGAGGTATGGGTCTTGTTTCATTTTTTTACAGATGGATATCCAGTTATGCCGGCACCATTTGTTAAGGAGACTATCTTTTCTCCATTTAACTGACTTTGGGCCTTTCTCAAAAATCAGCTGCTCATATGTGGATGGATTTATGTCTGGATTCTCAATTCTGTTCCATTGGTCTACGTATCTGTTGTTGTACCATTACCAGGCTGTTTTCACTACTGTGGCAGTATAATAGGTTCTAAAATCAGGTAGTTTGAGGCCTCCCTCTTTGTTCTCCCTTTTCAGTAACGCTCTACTTATCCAGGGCCCCCTTCCTTTCCATAGGAAGTTAGTGGTTTGTTCCTCCATCTCATAAAAAATGTCATTGGAATGTGAATGGGAATTGCATTGTATCTACAGATTTCTTTGGGTAGAATGGACATTTTTACAGTGTTAAGTCTTTCTATCTATGAGCAAGGTATGCTTTTCCACTTACGTAGGTCTCCTGGTTTCTTACAGTACTCTTGTCTAGTTTTCTTTGTATAGGACTTTTACATCTCTGGTTAGGTTTATTCTTAAGTATTTTATCTTCTTGGGGGCTATTGTAAATGCTACAGATTTGGTGATTTCCTTTTCAACATTCTCTTTCTTGGCGTAGAGGAATCCAACTGGTTTTCGTATGTTTATCTTATAGCCTGATACTTTGCTGAAATCTTTTATTGGTTTCAGTAGTTTTCTTGAGGATTCTTTAGGGTTTTCTGCGTATAAGATCACGTCATCTGCAAATAGAGATTCTTTTACTTCTTCCTTACCAATTTGGATGCCCTTTGATTCTTAATCTAGCCTAATTGCTCTGGCTAGGACCTCCAGCAAAATGTTGAATAAGAGTGGTAATAAAGGGCATCTTTGTCTGGTTCCCATTCTCAAGCGGAATGCTTTCAGGCTTCTCTCCATTTAGGACGATGCTAGCTGTTGGCTTTGTATACATGCCCTTTATTGTACTTAGGAATTTTCCTATTCCTATTTTACTGAGAGTTTTTACCATGAATGGGTGTTGGACTTTGTCAAATGCCTTTTCTGCATCAATTGATAGGATCATGTGGTTCTTGTCTTGTTTTATTTATATGGTGGATTATATTGATTGTTTTTCTAATGTTGAACCATCCCTGCATACCTGGTATGAATCCCACTTGTAATGATGAATTATTTTTTTTGATATGTTGTTGAATTCCATTGGCTAGAATACTGTTGAGGATTTTTGCATCTAAGTTCACAAGGGAAACAGGTTTGTAATTTTATTTTTTTGTTCTGTCTTTACCTGGTTTTGGTATCAGGGATATGGTGGCTTCCTAGAATGAGTTTGGGAGTATTCTGTCCTTTTCTATGCTTTGAAATACCTTTAGTAGTAGTGGTGTTAACTCTTCTCTGAAAGTTTGGTAGAATTCTCCAGTGAAGCTGTCAGGGTCAGGACATTTTTTTGTTGGAAGTTTTTTATTTACTTTTTCAATTTCTTCTTTTGTTATAGGTTTATTTGGTTGTTCCACCTTTGTTTGTGTTAGTTTAGACAGGTAGTATGTTTCTAGAAACTAGTTCATTTCTTCTAGGTTTTCCAATTTGTTAGACCATAATTTTTCATAGTAATCTGATATGATTCTTTTAACTTCAGTTGGGTCTGTTATGATACAGCCTATCTCATTTCTTATTTGGGGTATTTGCTCCCTCTCCTGCTTATCGTTAGTCAGTTTGGCCAATGGTTTATCAATTTTGTTAATTTTTTCAAAGAACCAACTTTTGATCTTGTTAACTCAATTGTTTTTCTGTTCTCTATTACATTTAATTTTGCTGTAATTTTTATTATTTGCTTTCTTCTGGTGCCTGAGAGTTTTTCTTTCTTTTTTTTTTTTTTTTTTTTTGCTCTCTTCCTTTTTGATCAAGTTGTAGGGATAATTCTTTGATTTGGGCCCTTTCTTCTTTTTGGATGTATGCATTTATTACTATAAATTGACCTCTGAGCACTGCTTTAGCTGTGTCCCAAAAGTTCTGGTAGGAAGTGCTTTCATTCTTATTGGATTCTATGAATTTCTTTATTCCGTCCTTAATTTCTTCTATAACCCAGTCATTTTTTGAGCAAGGTGTTGTTCAGTTTACAAGTGTTTGATTTCTTTTCCCTGCTTTTTCTGTTATTGATTTCTACTTCTATGGCATTATGGTCAGAGAAGATACTTTGTAATATTCCAATGTTTTGGATTCTGTTAAGGCTTGCTTTATGACCTAATATGTGGTCTATTCTAGAGAATGTTCCTTGTGCACTGGAAAACAAAGTAAATTTGGCTGCTGTTGGTTGGAGTGTTCTGTATGTCTATGAGGTCAAGTTGGTTGATTGTGGCATTTAGATCTTCTGTGTCTTTATTGAGCTTTTTTCTGGATGTTCTGTCCTTCACTGAAAGTGGTGTGTTGAAGTCTCCTACTATTATTGCGGAGCTGTCTATCTCACTTTTCAATGCTGTTAGTTTGTTTTATGGATCTTGAAGCCCTATCGTTGGGTGCATAAATATTTAATATGGTAATATCCTCCTGATATATTGTCCCTTTAATCATTACATAGTGTCCTTCCTTATCCTTTATGGTGGATTTTACTTTTAAGTCTATTTTGTCAGAAATTAATGTTGCCACTCCTGCTCTTTTTTGATTATTGTTTGCTTGATATATTTTTTTTCCATCCTTTGAGTTTTAGTTTGTGTCTTTAAGTCTAAGGTGTGTCTCCTGTAGGCAGAATATAAACTGTTTTTTTTAATCCATTCTGCCACTCTCTCTTTATTGGTGCATTTAGTCCATTTACATTCACTGTAATTATGGATAGGAAGAATATGTGTAAGACTTTTAGTGTCCTTTGTGGTTATGTTAATATTTACCCCTATTTTTCTAAGTTTAAACCAAGCTTTTATTTCTTTATGTCACCTTGACTTCCTCTCCATATGAAAGATATATGACTACATTTTTTAATCTCTCTTTTTTGATTCAATGTTGTCATCTTTTATATTATGACATCACTCTTTCCCTGTTTTGAGCATTTTTTTATCTTGATTTATTTTTGTGATGTCCCTATCCAGGTTGATACCTGGTTGCTCTGTCCTGTGTTCTAGTCTTGGGTTGATACCGGATGTTACTGATTTTCTAACCAAAGAACTCCCTTTAGTGTTTCTTGTAGTTTTAGTTTGGTTTTTGCAAATTCTCTAAAATTCTATTTATCTGGAACTGTCCTGATTTCACCTTCATATTTGAGAGACAGTTTTGCTGGATATGTGATTCTTGGCTGGCATTTTTTTCCTTCAATGCTTTATCTACGTCATCCCATTGCCTTCTTGCCTGCATGGTTTCTGCCAAGTAGTCTGAGCTTATTCTTATTATCTCTCCTTTGTAGGTGACTTTTCGTTTATCCCTAGCCACTCTTAAAATTCTCTATCTTCACACTGAAGACAGAAGGTAATTATGAAGCCAAGAGACAGAAAGGGCCACATAACTCAGAGGCTACATCAGCCTGAGACCAGAAGAATTAGATCATGCCCGGCTACAACTGATGACTGCCCTGACAGGGAACACAACAGAGAACCCCTAAGGGAGCAGGAGAACTGTGGGATGCAGACCTCAAATTCTCATAAAAAGACCAGACTTAATGGTCTGATTGAGACTAGAGGGACCCCAGAGGTCATGGTCCCTAGACCTTCTTTTAGCCCAAGACAGGAATCATTCCCAAAGCCAACTCTTCAGACAAGGATTGGACTGGACTATGGGATAGAAAATGATACTGGTGAGGAGTGAGCTTCCTGGGTCAAGCAGACACATGTGACTATGTAGGCAGCTCCTGTCTGAAGGGGAGATGAGAAGGCAGAGGTGGTCAGAAGCTGACCAAATGGACATGAAAACAGAGTGGAGAGGAGCGTGCTGTCTTACTAGGGGGAGGGCAGCAAGGAGTATATAAATTTTTGTATGAGAGGCCAACTTGATTTGTAAACTTTCACTTAAAGCACAATTAAAAAAATTTTAAAAATTATCTTTGGTTTTGGCAAGTTTGATTATAATATGTCTTGGTGACTTTCTTTTGGGATGTACCTTATATGGGGTTCGATGAGCATCTTGAATGGATATCATCTCATCTTTCACAATATCAGGGAAGTTTTTTGCCAATAAATCTTCAACAATTTTCTCTGTATTTTCTGTTTTCCCTTCCTGTTCTGATACTCCAATCACTCATAGGTTATTTTTCTTGATAGAGTCCCACATGATTCTTAGGGGTTTCTTCATTTTTTTTTTTTTAATTATTTTATCTGATTTTTCTTTGAGTATATTGGTGCCACGTGTTTTATCTTCAATCTCTCTAATTCTGACTTCCATTTCCTCAATTCTGCTCCTCTGAATTTCTATTGAGCTGTCTAATTCTGAAATTTTATTGTTAATCTTCTGAATTCACGATTTCTGTCTCTCTATGGATTCTTGCATCCTATTAAATTTTTCATTATGCTCTTGAATATTCTTCTTAATTCCCTCCACTGCTTTATCTGTGTGTTCCTTGGCTTGTTCTGCATTTTGCGTGCTCTCTTTCCTGATCTCTTGAAGAGCTCTGTATACTAATCTTTTGTATTCTGCATCTGGTAATTCCAGGACTACCTCCTCATCCAGAAGATTCCTTGATACTTTGAGAGCTTGTTGAAACAATCATGGTCTACTTCTTTACATGATTTGATAGTGACTGTTGTCTCCAAGTCACCTATAAATTATTACATTAATTTTATTTTGCTTACTATATCCTAGCTTCTTGCTTTGTTTTGTTTTGATGTGCCCAAATAGGCTGCTTGAGAAAGCTAGCTTGATTATTTGCACCTTCGAAGCTCCAATGTCCTGTCACCAGATGGCTAGAGCTGTTACCAGGTATATGAGCATAGGAGTCCATTCACTTTTCTTGTATTGATTCAGCTCAGGTCATCAAGTGTCTGGTGCAGGCTCTGTCCTACAGTCTTAGTGTGGCAGGGGTGACTGATGTAGGCACAGGTATCTGGTTGCAGCAAGGGTTCACACTTTGAGCAATGCAGGAGGCTGACAACCATCCCCCAAGTGTCTGTGAGGAAAGCATGTCCCTGTTCCCTAGACCGCACAGGTGGGTGGGTTCTGCAGCTGGACCATGGGCACCCAATGCTTTTGATTGTAAGGACTGGGGGGCACCCCTTATCCTTGGACCCCTGTCACAAGTAGCCAGGTGGCATGGGTGGTGCCACCAGTCCTCAGGCCACTGATATGGGTAGGTGAGGACCCTGTTTAATAGGCAGAGTGGTGTCACACGTCAAAAACCCACCTCTTCAGTGCACAGCTGAAAGAGTTGAAGTCAGATCTCAGGCACATACACCACTGAAGTCTGCCAACAAGGGCCTAAGCTCCTGAAATGGGCCCACACAGGTCCGTGCAGGGATGAAAAGAACTCAAAGTCCATGGACCGTTTGTGCTTGGACAGGAGCCGCTTCTGCCCTGAGCTCCTAACTTAGGGGAGCCAGCAGATTATCTTTTCCCCCAACTGTTAATGTATTCCTTCTCCAAGGCCAGGAGAATGGCTCAGAACGCACAGAAGGACCTATCTCAGGCCCAGGAAAACTGACAGCCACTGAAGCCATCTTGGGGGCTGGGAGTGTGGTATATTAGACATAAGTACTTAGTTTTTGCCAGGAACACTGTTCTTTTCTGATTTTGTAGACGTGAGTAGACTGCGCAGCTCGCTGCCTCTCCCTAAGGAAACTGCTTCCTGAATGCCACCAGCCCTGCCACGGTCATGCCAGGGGACTATGCCTGAGGGATGCCAGTTCCTGCCAAGTCAGGTCGAGCAACCCCTTGCCACATCTGAGCTATCTCTCCTGCCCTCTGCCGCTCAGTCTAATTCCCTACTTTTGCCTTCAATGTTCAGGGTTCTTGACTCGTCATATATATAATAGCTTCACTTGTTTTCTCGGGTCTTTGGTGTAAGAGGGATTACCGGAATCATCTGACTACTCTACCATCCTGGCCCCCGTCCAGTTTTTAAATAGTGATAGTAAGCAACTTGAGCTGAGACAAATCTTATCCATCATTACATCTTCCAGAGTCCAGGGTAACTTGTTAGCTGACACACAAGAAAATTGTTGATTAATTTATATCTACAACTTCAGTGTCAAAACAGCTCAAAGCAGTCAGATATGGGGGGTGGGGGAAGTAACATGAGACTAAAAGAACTTCTAATTTATCTTATCAAGTTAATTCTTTCAGTGAGAGGACACAAAAGGGTCATGGAGAGTGCAATGGCTGAAAGGCTACAGTAAAGGGGGAGCTTGGGTCACATGAAGGCTACCAAAACACTATGAAGAGGAAAAAGCAAACCAAAACCATAATGAGACACCACCTCACACACTACTAAAGCCAAAGAACAAAAACACTCCAACTCGTTGCCGTGGAGTCAATTCTGAGCCACGGTGACTCCACATGCTACAGAACAGAGCTGTTCCATTGGGTTCTCATGACTGTAATCTCTACAGAAGCAGGTCCTCAGCCCTTTCTTCTTCAGTGCTGCTGGGTGGTTTCAAACCACCAACCTTTAGGTTAATAAAACCAAAAAAAAAAACCCACTTCCATGCAGTCAATAACAACTCACAGTAACCCTACAGGACAGAGCAGAGCTGCCCCATAGGGTTTCCCAAGGCTGTAAATCTTTACAGAAGCAGACTGCAACATCTTTCTCCCACAGACCGGCTGGTAGGTTTGAACTGCCAACCTTCTGATTAGCAGTAGGATGTTTTCAACAACCACACCACCTATCTGCACCCCTCAGGGACCTTCACACCTACTAGAATAGCTATAATCAAAAACTAAAAACAAATAACAAGTGTTGGCGAGGAGTAGAGAAATCAGAAGCTTCATATGTTGCTTCATATATTTATATATGAATGTAAAATGGTACAGCCACATTGGAAAATAGTTTGATAAATAGCTCCTCAAAATGTTAAAAATAGATTTACCATGAAAAAATCAAAACCAAACCCACTGCTGTAGAGTTGATCCTGACTCTACACTGCAGCTCCATGTGTTAGAGTAGAACTGCTCCACAGGGTCTTCTTGGCTATAATCTTTACAGAAGCAGATCACCAGGCCTTTCATCCATGGTGCCATTGTGTGGGTTCAAACTGCCAACCTTTAGGTTAGTGGAAGAATGCAAACTATTTGTGTCATTCCTAGGGACATTCCCAAGAGAGCTGAAAACATGTTCATATAAAAACGTGTACATGAATGTTCACAGCAGCATTACTCTTAGTAGCCAAAAAGTGGAAACAACCCAAATGCTCACCAGCTGACTAATGGATAAACAAAATGTGGTCTACCCATACAGTGGAATAGTATTCAGCTGTAAGAAAGGAATGAAGGACTGTCACATGCTCCAACATGGATGATCTTGAGAAGCTTTATGCTAACTGAAAGAAGCCAGACACGAAACAGCCATGTGTTGTATGATTCCATTTATATGAAATGTCAGGACTAGGCAACTCCCTTGAGACAGAAATCGGTTGCTAATTGTTGGGAGGGTTGGGGAGAACGAGGAGCGACTACTTACTGAGGACAGAGTTTCCTATGGGGGTCATGAAAGTGATCTGGAATTAGATAACGACCGTGGTTGTACAACACTGTGAATACACTAAAACGCACAGAATCACATACTTTAAGATGGTTTAAATGGTGATATTTATGCTAGGTGAATTCCATCTCAATAAAAAATATTGAGGGAAAAAAACGCTCTGAAAACATTCTGAACCTATAAAGAAAAAAAAATTTTCTTTTTTTTTTTTTTGTTAAATCATTTTTAACCCAAAACTTATATCACACTGTGCCTTAAAAAATGCCTTCCCTATCCTACAAACTTCTGTGGTAATTTTTCCAATAATGGCAGCTTTGGAAATGGAAGAAAATTCTACTTTGAAATTCTAACAAGAGGTCAGTTCAACCAATTTCTCTCAAGTGCATAGGACCAGGCAAACACTGACTTGGGTCCTATTTCAAGGAATTAACAGTGTAGTGTGACTGTCCCTGTTTCCTGCCATTTCAATAATTCCCACCTCAGCCTAATGAAACCAGTCACGCCCCTCTATAGTGGTAGCATCCTCTTCCTCAAGACATGTAGTCAAAAAAATGACTGACAAGTGTCATTTAACAAAGCAACGTTACCAGTCCCACCGGCAGGCAATGCAGGGTCTGGGCCAGACTGCTGGGCAGGTTCTATACCAGGCTTCCTCCCATTAAATTTAAATAGTGGCTTGCTTGAAGCTTGTTTAACTGTACAGCTGCTGTGTTAGTTGACAATTTAGTGATCTGTAGTTAAAAGCTACACTGAAAGCGTTGGCAAAAAAACAAGACTCCAGGAATGGACAGAACACCAATTGAGCTGTTTCATCAAATGGATGCAGTAGCGGAAGCACTCACTTGTCTATGCCAAGAAATATGGAAGACAGCTAGCTATCTGGCCAGCTGACTGGAGGAGATCCATATTTGTGCCTATTCTGAAGGACGGTGATCCAACAGAATGTGGAAATTATCAATGTCGTTGATATCACATGCAAGTAAAATCTTGCTGTAGATCATTCAAAAGTGGTTGCAGCGGTATATCAACAGGGAACTGCCAGAAATTCAAGCCAGATTCAGAAGAGGACGTGGAACAAGGGATATTACTGCTGATGTCAGATGGATCTTGGCTGAAAGCAGAGAATACCAGAAAGATGTTCACCTGTGTTTTATTGACTATGCATGGCATTCAACTATGTGGAGCATAACGAATTATGGATAACACTCCATAGAATGAGAATTCCAGGACCATTAACTGTGTTCATGAGGAAACAGTACTGAGACCAAGAAGCAGTTGTTCAAATAGAACAAGGGGATACTGCGTGGTTTAAAGTCAAGAAAGGTGCACATAAGGGTTGTATCCTTTCACCAAACTTATTCAATCTGTATACTGAGCAAATAATCTGAGAAGCTGGAATATATGAAGAACGTGGCATCAGGATTGGAGGAAGACTTATTAACAACGTGCATTATACAGATGACACAACCTTGCACGCTGAAAGTGAAGAGGACTTGAAATATTTACTGATGAAGATCAAAGACCATAGCCTTCAGTATGGATTACACCTGAACATAAAAAAAACAAAACTCCTCACAACTGGATCAATAAGCAACATCAGGATAAATGGAGAAGATATTCGAGTTCTAAAGGATTTCATTTTACTTGGATCCACAATGAATGCCCATGGAAGCAGCAGTCGAGAAATCAAACGACGCACTGCATCGGGCAAATCTGCTACAAAAGATCTCTTTAAAGTGTTAAAAAGCAAAGATTTCACTTAAAGGACTAAAGTGTGCCTGACCCAAGCCATGGTGTTTTCAACCACATCATACGCATGTGAAAGCCGGACAACGATTAAGGAAGACCGAAGGAGAGTTGATGCCTCTGAATTATGGTGCTGGAGAAGAATATTGAATATAGCAAGGACTGCCTGTAGAACAAACAAATCTGTCTTGGAAGAAGTATGACCAGAATGCTCATTAGAAGCAGGGATGGTGAGACTTAACCTCACATACTTTGGACATGTATCAGAAGGGACCAGTCCCTGGAGAAGGACATCATGCTTGGCAGAGTTGAGGGTTAGGGAGAAGAGGAAGACCCTCAATGATATGAACAGGCAGTGGCTGCAACAACGTCTCAAACATAAGGATGATTGTAAGGATGGCTCAGGACCGGACAGTGTTTCGTTCTATTGTACACAGAGTTGATACGAGTTGGAACTGACTCAATGGCACCTAACAACAACAGTTTAAAAAAAATAATAATAACTTACTTTACTAAGTTATTTAAGAGTCTTTTACTAAGTTATTTAAGAGTCTTTCTTAAAAGCAATTACTGCCCTGAGTCTTCCAACAAAATTAAAGTGCAAAGTATGGACTATTAAGGTCATTAAAGAAATCTCAGTCATTCAAATAAACTAAGCAACTATCGCTCAAGCATTATAGCAAACTGTGCTGAAAACAAGAATAATTTCTTCGGGAATTTTTGGAAGACAGCGTAATTTAATTTAAATTAGTGCTTCCTAGAGTCATTTTTAAAAATTATTTTTTAACAGCTTCTCCACACTTCACATACCATAATCATTCACATACCCACAGTAACCACTTGGCGCACAGACTCTGAGCCTTCTAGAGGGGAACCATGCCCAGGAATCTATGACAATAGCAGCTGTGATTAAAACTATCCATTGATTTTGTTTTCTTTGTTTTTATATGTAACTCACGTGTCTATAGTATTACTCAAATACAGCAGCTTAATGCTCTCATTATTTTCAATCTAATTGGAAAATCAATTGTGTCTGGCTGTTTGTTGGTGGTTACAGGCATATTTTTTAAAAGCATAACAATAAGAGGCTGGAAATACAAGTGTAGTTCAACTAATATTCTTTCATTAATTTGGCAAACACACTTCACTAATTGAATTAACCAACATTCACTTAACATCTATCTACCATGTTAAAATCAGAAGGCAGTAAAAAGAGCTATCCCTGGGTGATGCAAACGATTAGATGCTCAGCTGCTAACAGAAAGACTGGGGATTTAAGTCCACCCAAAGGTGCCTTGGAAGAAAGGTCTAGCGATGTACTTCTGAAACAACAGCTATTGAAACCCGTATGGAGGGGGCAAAGTCAAGACCGTCACAATAAAAATTATAATGTATTCACAGGAGAGACAGAAGCCCTTAACTCATCCCAGAATAGAACTTCTAATGTACCCAAGAGTATACTGAAGTTCCAAGTTTCACCTAGATCTGCTCTGGGGCTCAACGGGGTCAACCTGATCTGTCTCCTCACGCCCACCCCAAGGCATTCATGAAACAGACCCTTTCGTGACTGACTCAGGATCACGGAATGGAAAAAAATTGACAAGAACCTTACAAATACCAGTCAACCAGCATACAAAATCAACGCTGGGCAAAGCGGTTCTGCCCCTCTGTGTACTCCATCTGAAGACCCCTAGAGCACGCCCGGTGTTGAGGCAGTCCAAAGGAGTGTTAAGGAAATAGGTTCAAGAGTGGGACTGCTGGGCTTTGGATCCTGGCTCCGCACTTCACAGCAATGTCGACCTCTCCATGACTCAAAGTCCTCCTCTGTAACTGGAAGATACTGTAATAGTAGCACCGATTTCATAGAACAAATGGGAGAATAAAGGAAATCACCGTTAAGAGCTTAGCTTAGTGGCTGGCACGCGATAGACATCCAGTAAATACGTGTCATTACACTTAGTATTTTCAGAGGTAACCTCAACTACTACCCATTTCCTACATTGGGGTGGCTACTATATGGCCACTACTATATGGCCGGTTCCCAGTTATGGGCCCACAAACATCCCTGAGGTAGGTGGTATTATCCTCATTTTAGAGGTGAAACATTGAGTCTTAGAGGGATTCGGAAACTTGTCTAACCTTACTCAGTCCGTAAGTACTGGAGCGATAAGTTTTGATCACATCACAGCAAAGTCTGAATTATGTGGTCAATCTCTAAAAGCTAAAAAAGTATTTTTAAATAATGCTTCAGTATTCTAAAATCAGCACTTTTGAATGAAATGATGTTCCTGTAACATCCCGAAGCCACCCTCCCAAAATCAGCCTAATTATCCATACAACAGAAATAGTTGACAACTTGATAAACTATCAAAAACATAAAATTCTTTTACGTTTTAACAGGTAACATAACATACATGACTGGGTAAATCATCACAACCATTTTAATTAAATGGCTTTAAAAGTTCAAAAGCACTGCAGACCCTCAGTATATTAAGTCAGTCTTTTTTTTTTTTCAGGATTTGTACTTTGATCCTGCAGGGGAATCCACACTCCGATTGGCCTGTGTAACATCTCTCTTTCCATATGTTCCACAACAGTGTATAACAAAATTGATACGCGTTAGTAACACCCTCTCCCATCTATTACACCAGTAAGCAAGATTTACAGTCACTTAATTGCACTAAGAAAACCCTGGTGGCATAGTGGTTAAGTGCTACAGCTGCTAACCAAAAGGCTGGCAGTTCAAATCCACCAGGCGCTCCTCGGAAACCCTATGGGGCAGTTCTACTCTGTCCTATAGGGTCACTACGAGTTGGAATCAACTCAACAGCAATGGGTTTTGTTTTTGGTTTTTTAATTGTAGTAAAAGAAAACACAGTCAAATTTAAACTATGTCATGGTGATTCTGATCTCCTAGAATATATTTTGAAAGCTCCAATACTCAAACCCGAAAATATGTCTAACCAGTCAAATTTGTATCTACTAACACCTCAAGACCCAAGCACTTCAAGGAAAACTGGGAGAATAGCAAGCCATCTTAGCCAAAACTGTTTGGCCCCATCAAATGCATCAATTACCCAGTCTCCTGAAAACAGAGTTCATAACAATGGCTAATCCATTAATAGTTTAAAATAAAAGACACACTTAACTTGTTTAAGGAATAGTGATATGGATAAGCCAAGTCTTATTATTTTACTTTCTATTTGCTATATCCAGGCATTACACACTCTTGTAATCCTTTTTGGTAAACACAAATGAGAAAATAAAATGAAACTTGTAAATTGAAGCAGATGAGAACCTAATATGCCTAAATATTTCAACAATTTATTGCAATTTCAGTAACCTGAAGCTCCAAGTATCAGAAGGCAGCTGAATCACCTCACAACGGTAAAAGTCAAATATTTATACAGGTGCCTCAGAAGCCACTCTTGGGTGCCCACCACCAGTGCTGACATTTACTATCTGTTAAGTAGTTTGGAAGTGCAATGGCATAAGTCAGATAACTGGCTTGGAGCGTGAAGTTTACGACAACTGTTAATATGTCTGGAGAGACTGTGAAGGTGTGACGCTCGTCATAACTTTCAGCAGGCAGCCAGGCTGTGGCAACACGGAGCATCAGCACAGGTGCCTTTTCTCATTTCAGGAAGGAAACCTAAACCGATACCTTCATGGATAATTTAACAGGGATCGTTCCATAAATTTATAATGTCATTTACATCCTTCTTATAATTGCTTTTTAATAGCTTTCAAAATCAATATTCTTAGAGCAAAAACAACTGAGAATATAAAATAGGAAATTATGTTAGCCTCAAACTGAGAAAAGGAGGGGTGTTTATAATAGAAGCAGCTAAAAAGCTTATATACCCACAAAGCCACATTCCCATAAAGAGCTGGAAAAAAGTTTCATAAATGATAAAAGTCGCAATGTCGGAGTTATTCCTAATGATACATGATTTAAACTTACAATTAGGAATACCTCCTTAGTGGATTAATTATAAGAAAGTCTCCTTTTGAGGTTAAAAAGAAAGGTGGGATGGAGGACCAACATTTGTGAACTTTAACTCCTGAACTGCTTGGAGGGTGATTTTGTTTTGCCTCTCCACCTCCCGACGGGATAAAAAGTGTGTGTTGTGAACTGAAAGACATCATGCTACGACTCAAGCTGGGGGTTTCTTATCACCCAAGGTTCAGTCCTAATGTTCACTTAAAACAGAACCTGGGAGTCAGTTCAAGTGTTCAGGTAGAGACTAAACACCCCAAAGCAAGCGTTTCTAAAATCTGAGGGGCAGAGCCAGTTACTCCCACTCCCCGAACCCCTGACAGGAACTGCGCTGGGGCCCTGCTTCACGTCCGGGGGCACCAGCGGCCCCTACCGCCTGACCTGTGGCGCGCCCGGACGAGAAGGTGTCCAAGGCCTGGAAGCCAAGGACGGCCAGAGAGATGCCACAGGTGGCCCAGACGGCTGGTTCCCCACCCTGCCCTCAGGTCCTGCTCTGAGAGGCTCCGAGCCCGCCCCGCCTCCCAGGGGCCGAAGGTGCTCTCCAGCCTCCAAGCGCCCAACTTCAGGGGCACGCGAGCTCAGGTGGCCCCTGTGGGTCCGTTAACTGGACATGGAGCGTCAGCTTAGGGGCGCCAACTCCACCCTCCCCCCGGAGCCGGGAGTGTCTAAAGGTCCCGGGGCGGGGGGGGGCCATTGAGAATGGGGTGCGCCAAGGGGCCCTGGAAGTGGCGGCTCTAACCGGCCCTCCAGGGCGCCTGGCTGGCTGGCACGGCCCCGGCTCGGGCAGACGGTCCCGCACCTCCTCCCCAGAACCCCGGGCACCCCCGGGGCCGGAGCCGCCCCGCGCCCCCCGCCGGCCGCCGCGGCCGGGTCTCCGGGACAACAGCTGCCGCCGCGCTCCCGAAGCGGGTCCCGCGCCCACCGCCGCCCGTCCGGCCCGGCCGCCCACCTGTCCCGGGGGTCGATCCAGCTGGTCCTCCTGGTGTTGTGGTCGATGTAGAAGACCTTGCCGTCGTAGTCCCTGGCCTCCTCCCAGCCCCGGGGTAGCGGCAGCTGCCCGCTCCCGGCCCTCCTAGGCATGGTCGGCGGCCTCGCCGGCGAGCGGCGCCTCCATAGGGACCGGGCCCAGGGCGCGGCGGGAAGGCGGCTGCGGCGCCGGCGAGGGGCTGCGGCTGGGGCGCGGCGGCCACGCCAGGGGCGGCTCGGGAAGCCTGCGCTCGGCCGCGCCGGTCAGTCCACCATGGCTGCGCCGGAGCCGTCGCGCCGAGCCGCCTCCGCCTCCCCTCCCGGCCTGTGCCGCCGAGGGTCGCCGCCCGGGCTGCCGACAGCCGCCGCCTGGGCCGGGATCCGGGAAGCGCGGCCAGCGCGCAGCGGCCACGGCCTCCTCATTTGCATGCGATTAGCATGCGCCGGCCCGCCCCCGCCCCGCCCCGCGCTCCTCGGCATGCACATTCCTCGTCGCCACATTCCTGGGCTTAACCGTGTCGCCGCCGGGGCCGGCTGCGCGGGGGAGAGTCGTGGAAGGCGCCGCCGGCGCCCTGCTCTCGGCCCGAAACGTCTCCCTACGGCCGGACGCCTCGGGCTGTTGAAGTTTCGGGACGGGAAGGATTGCGAAAGGGGAGTCTCTGCAGCCTCCCCAACTTCTTCCCGTCTTCTAGGGAAACCACAAGACTTTCGGGAGGAAAAGGGTGGGGGAAGTCTCCTCGGGAGGAAAAGTCCTAGCAAACACCGAGGGACAAAGGCGCCCCCATGCCGCGCCCTGCGCCCCGCGCCCCTGGGGACCCGAGTGGCGTTCCGGGGCGGTGGGAAAGCGTGAAAAGCACCGAAAGCGCTGGGAGCGCGTCCGTAGCGTGTCCGGGGCGGTGTCGCTCCCAGGGACTTTTCAGGGCGCTTGGCCCCGGGTGACCTCAGCTGAGAGGCCTCGGGGCTGGCGGCGGAAGGCCAGGGCGTGTCCCCCGGTCCGAGAGCGCCGGCAGTCGCCCAGCCCAGTGGCCCTCGGGGGACTCGGCCTGACCCTGAAAAGCGACCGGACCACCCGCGGCTGCAGCCCTCCAGACGCGGGCCTGGGGCGCACCGTCACTGGAGCCTCCCCACCGTGTCCGTGCGCCCCACCCCGCGGCCCTGGCCAGCCACCAGCCCCCCTCTGCCTTTTTACTCCGCTGCAGGGTGTTAAGACCGTTGGGTGTGGACGCGTCCTGTATCCAGTCCCTTCCGTCCAGCTGCCTGCCCCGGGAAGCCCCATGAGCCCCCGCTATGGCCTAGAAGGGGTCGGCGACCACGAGGAGGGAGGCTGCTCCGAGGCCAGGCTTTCCCAGGCCTGGACCTGTCCAGGTGGGAACGTGGAACTTTCCGCATTCAACGGGCATTTATTCGGCAGCTACTAAGTGTTGGTGGGCACTGAGGAGGGCTGGATGTGGGCTCTGGGTAGGACAGTGCCTTTCCTCCAACCCTGTCTACACCACCGGCTCTCACTCCGGGTCACTAAGCAGCTTCGTTTAGAATACAAACTCTCCAGGAAGACCCTGGGGATCGGTCATACGCCTCCTTGAAAGTAATCCTGCCTGCTATTGCGTAGTAACGCGCGGGACACAGCCCTGGAGAGGGGCTTTCAGAGCGTTTCGAACAACCTCCGTCTCCCCTGCGGGATTCGCCGACCCGCAGGGGAGTCAAGTGAATTGAGATTCACTACAGTGCAGAGCTGACAGCTGGTGTAACCACGGTCCCGGCGGATGGGGACGGCCGCAGGATTCCGGAACCACTGGGACACCTTCGGTCAATCTCAAAAATGGAGGAGGGGGTCCTGGAGAGAAAGGGCAGAAGGCCAGGCGTCGAACAGACTGACGCAAGGTATGGGACAGTACTTCTCAGGGGAGGGTCTTAGGGGAAGAAGGAGCAGTCGTTTTTTGCACTTGGGGGCGGGGGGGGGGGGATAGTACTAAACTACCAGAAACTCAGAGCACAGAGCACCTGGAAAAGAGGAACCAGAGTGAACAGGAGCTGGGGAAGGAGTCGCCCAAGAGGAATGTGAATGTGCTCATTTCGACTTCCTAGGGCTTCCGTTGCTACACCCAAACGGAACCCTAGGACGCCCAACCTGCAGCTCAGGACAGCAGATTGCATCATCTTTCTCAGCCGAGGGTCGACTGAAGCCCAAATCAAATCTAATTGTATTCATCTATAGCAAGGGGGTAATCTTCACGTTTAGGTCCTATCTGCAACGAGTCGTGGGACAGGTGCGGGACCGGCGATGTTTTGTTCAGGTGTGCAGGAGTCAAGTTGGAATCAAGGAAAACTAAGAACCGCAATGAGCCCTGTACTAGCCACCGATGATTCTGTTCTCTGGCCCTCAGTTTGTTTTTGTTTTTGTTTTTTGCCTGGCTTTGTATTTTCTCCGGTGCCAATAATCTGTGAGGGTGAGCCTGCATAAACAAAGCCCCCACGATCAGCGTCCAAATCCTGGGTAGCAGGACAATCACTAGTGTGGGAAATGAGAGCTGTCGTTAGCTGCTGTCCAGTCAGCCCCTAGTCCTGGGAGCTCCATGCGTTATACAGAGTGCAACTGTTCGGTAGAATTTTCTTGGCTGTAATCTTTATGAAAGCAGCTCACCAGGCTTTTCTTCTGGGGAGCTGCTAGGCAGGTTCAAACCACAAACCTCTCCGTTAGCAGCCAGCTGCAAACTGCCGACATCACCCAGGCTTCTAGAAATGAAAATCCTATCGTGTGTCCAGTCGATTCCGACTCATGGCAACCCTATAAGACAGAGTAGAACTGCCCCATAGGGTTTCCAAGGCTGTAATCTTTAGGGAAGCAGACAGCCATGTAATTCTTCCACGGAAGGGCAGCAGACCACCAACCTTTCAGTTAGTACCCGAGTACTTTTAACCACTGCACCACCAGGGCTGTTTTGAAAAGGGGTAGATGGCAAAAATTATTTCAGGACATAATTTAGTTATTTCTAATGGTTAAGTGCTTGGCTACTAACTGAAAGGCTAGAGGTTTGAATCCATGCAGGGACACCTTGGAAGAAAAACCTGGCAATCTACTTCGGAGAGATCACAGACACTGAAAACCTTATGGAGCAAAATTCTGCTCTGAAATACAGTGGGTAGCCATGAGTTGGAATCAACTCCATGGCAACTGCTTTGTTTTTTAACAAAATTTAAAATACACATACCTTTAATATAGCAATTCCCAGGCTATGATTTTTCCAATGGATATTAAAGTTCCTCAAGATATGCATGGATGTTCATTGCAGCATGTGTTTTAAAAACAAAACTGGAAGAACCACCCATGTCCATCAGTAAGGGGCTGATTAAATAAATTAGAGACATCAGACTCTGCAGGCATTAAAAAAGCATTAGGTAAATGCATATGTGCTAATAAGGTAAAATGTCCAGTATATACTATGTGGAAAAGGCCATACTGAAACTCTGCCACGGCCTAGTGGAGCCAGCTCCAGCTCATAGCGACCCCGTCCTCACAATCATTGCTATGTCTGAGCCCACTGTTGCAGCCACTGTGTCAATCTGTCTCGTTGAGGGTCTTCCTCTCTTTTCTCTGACCCTCTACTTGACAGCACAATCTGCTCTCCCATACACTTTCTAGGGACAAAGGAAGAGCACAGAGTAAAGTAAGGGAGTTTTTACAGAGGATGGGAGCTATGATGGAGGCCCCATGAAAGAAATCTATGTACAGTGAAACCTGCGGAAGCTGGAACCTGTGTAAGGCAGAAAACGCAAATATTTTCCGCGATAGAAAAGTGATAAGACTGCACTGTGTCAACAGGGGAAAACTTTCGACACCTGGAAAAATAAGTCCGTCCCATGAAGTTCCAGCTCTTACAGGCTTCACTGTACAGAAGGTAAACAAACGTTAAAGAAAAGGGATGGGGTAGAGAGGAGCAGACACGACACTGAAATGCAAGGGCGTGCCAGGACACTTGTGAAAAGAAACTGATGTGCAAAACTCAAGGAGTAACCTGTGTGAAAGAGCCCAAAGCTGGAAACAGCTAGTTAGGAGCTGTGGTGCTACTACAGGTGTGAGATGGATAAAGGTCTGGGTTAGGAAAAAGGCAATGGAGAATGAAAAGGGTTGATCTGGCAAGAATTTGTGACTGATTAGATTAAGAAGGGAGAGGTGAATAGACTAGAAGGAGGAATCTGGGACTAGTTCAAGATCTTAGGCCGTCAAAAGAAAATCAAATAGCTAAAAAAAGTTGAGGAAGCCCAAAGGGGATCGGATACGGGTTTGATTTGAGAAATTAGAGCTACCCAGCTAACTAAAGTTCAAGCAATAGGTCAGGACTGTAAATATATGGTTGGACGTCATCCACATGAAAGTTTATAGAGGACTGAGGGCTCAAGGACTGAGTCTTAGGAAGAAAATTTCAGTGCACTTCAAACAGAATTAGGTAACCCATCTATAATCCTATCTTTGACCTATAGCTCTTCAGTAATTTAATATGCTTTAGTTGATTTTTTGAAATTTTATGGCCTCCGTTTTCAGTAAGCATGTAAGAATTAGTTACTAGTTGGTAAATCATCTCTCAATGAATTGTTGTTATAACCTTTCTTGTTATACTAGTGAACCGACTCATGTGTGGGACAAGATGAACTGGTTTTCAATATTTTGATAATATCCCTTGTTTCCTCAAGGATCACAGATTATATAAATTGGAAATTCTAAATAAGAGAAAGTTTTTGTTTTTGTTTTTACTCTTCTGCAATTGAACTGATTAAAATAAATAACATCTTTAATTATTACAAATAGGTAACCCTAATCCACAATTTCTGAATTTTCTTGTCTAGACAGTCCTTAAGAAGACAGGCATTTGATCTTAAAAACTTCCTAGTGCTAGGCTAAACCAGAAACCTCAATTACCATAACCACTTCCCGCCTAGTTAATTATTATACTGACACCTCAGGCAAAAACAATCATTCTAATTATATAATAAACAACATCAAACAGATTAGGTTTTACCTTATTCACTGCAGATAGGTGACCTACATGGAGCAAAATCTGTGGTTGCTACCAAAACTCTAAAATCTGTCTTTATTATTAGTAAAAAGAAGCAGAAGCTCAAATGCCATATGTGAGATTCTCAGAGGGCCCCTCCTGTCACTGTGGGGCAGACACTCCGGGTAAGTTCTCATTACATCCTCTCTTGCATGATGAAATAATATGAGGTTCTATATTCTTTTTACCATCTTTAATTAGCATATTTTTTATCCCAATTTCATAGTCTCTAAATTAAAAACAGCAATCTTTAAAGATGGACTTTATTCCCTCATCCATGTCTTTTAAAACAATATTACTTTTCCTTTCCCGTCCCTCTGAGTTTCCTGTTAACATCTTTATTTTTATTAATTTACTTATTTGTTGGTCTCTCTCTACCCCTACTTCATCTTCTCTCCTCCCTGAGTTCTTGTTTCCCTGACCTTTAATGCTGTGAATTTGGCTTTAAGAAATTTAGCTCCAATATAATCTCCCAATTTTGTCTTATTTAGAGATAGTCAAATTGAATAGGAAAAAGAAATCTACATAATAAAGTATGTTTATCTCGACAATAAACATGGAAAAGTGTTCAACATCATTAGCAGCCAGAAAAATCGAAATTAAAACTACAATGAGATACCAATACATGGCCGCTAGATTGGCAAACATTAAAAAGTCTAATTATATCAAATGTTGGCAAAAATGTGGAGCAACAGAGGCGGGGCCAACATGGCGGAGTCGTCAAACGCCTCCTGTGGTCCCTCTTAAAACAAAGACCAAAAAAACAAGTGAATCAATTATATATGATAATCTGAGAGCTCTGAACATCAAAGGCAAAATTGAGGAGTCAAACTTAGTGATGGGGAGGGGGAGACAGCTCAGAAGCAGCGAGGGTATGCCAGACCTGACCTGGCTGGCGACCTGCTGGCTGGATTAGCCGGCACACAAGGGCTGAGGCAAGCAGTAGTACTCGGGATGTGTTTTCCACACCAGGAGAAACTGAGTGGCAGAGAGCCTCCTCAAGCATCCAGAACCAGAGAGAAGTGATGCTGAATCTGCGAAAGTTAAGTCCAAGCATCCGACCTACCGTGGGAGATCAAAAAAACCCTTTCCCCCTCTGGGAAGCACCTCTCTCCCATTTACCCACCACCTCTCCACTCTGCTCTGATCCCAGTCCGGCTTCAGGGAAGGCTGCACCCCCTGGGCCAGAAGTGGAACCTGTCACAAGCCCCAAGCCATTCTCCTGACTTTGGAGAGGGAACAAACTAACAAACAGGAAAAAATAATCTGCCAGCATGTCCTTAAGCCGGGGCTCAGGGCAGGCACAGTCCTTTTTCTTAGGCACAGGCAAAGGGGTCCATGGACTTTGAGTGCCTTACACCCCTACCTAGACCTGTGTGGGCCCATTTCAACAGCGTATGCCCTCAGCACAGTACAATAGGGTATAAACCTGATGCCAATTTTCAACTGCAACAGGCAAGGGGGAGTGACACTGCCCTGCCCATTAAGCAGGGTCCTCACCTACCCACATCAGGGGCCTGAGGACTGGTGGATCCACGCACTCCACCAAGCCACTTGAGACAAGGGTCTGAGAATAAGTGGTGCTTCCCAGACCTTACAGCCAGCAACATTGTGTCCCCAAAGTGTGGCTGCAAAACCCACCCACCTATGCACTCTAGGGAGTGGGGACACTCCTTCCATCCAGGCACACAGGAACAGTGGTCAGTCCCCTACCTTGCTCAGCACGTAATCCCCTCCTACAACCAAATACTGTGCCTACCCCAAACACCATACATAGCCTTGCCTGTCTAGGACTGTAGGTGAGAGCTTGCACCACACACTCGGTGATGGACGACCTGGACACCTGAGCCAAATCCACGCAAGAAAAGTAAATGGACTACTGGGCTCACATAGCTAGTAACAGCTCTAACCACCTGATGAAAGAATGTGACAGCTTCAAAGAAGCCAGTAATCAAAGTAGCTCACATGAACACCGTATTTGGGCATATCAAAACAAAACAAGAACCTAGGACACAGTAAGCAAACATAAAATAAATAAATATAATAACTTATTGATGGCTTGGGGACAACAGTCAATATCAAATCATGTAAATAGCAGACCATGATGGCTTCAGCAAGCCACCAAAACAAAGGACCAAGAAACCTCCTGGAGAAAGATAAGATCTTGGAGTTACCAGAGATAGAATTCAAAAGATCAATATACAGGGCTCTTCAAGAGATGAGGAAGGAGATCAGGCAAGACACAGACCAAGCCAAGGAACACACAGACAAAACAACAGAGGACCTTAAGAAGTATACAAAACCATAATGACAAATAAAACAGGCTGCAAGAATCCATAGAGAGACAGCAAACAGAAATCTAGAAGATTAACGATAAAATATCAGAATTAGACAACTCAGTAGAAAGTCATAGGAACAGAATTGAGGCAAAGGAAGTCAGGATTAGTGAGACTGGAGATAATGTACTTGACACCAACTTATTTGAGGAAAAATCAAATTAAAAAAAAAATTTTTTTAATGAAGAAACCCTAAGACTTATATGGGATTCTACCGAGAAGAATAACCTACAAGTGACTGGAAAACCAGAACAGAAAATACAGGGAGAATTGTTGAAGATTTATTGGCAGAAAACTTCCCTGATATCATGAAATATTAGAAGATATCTATCCAAGAAGCTCATCAAACCCCACACAGGGCAGATCCCAAAAGAAAGTCCCCCAGACATATCATAATCAAACTTGCCAAAGCCAAAGATAAATAGACAATTTTAAGAGCGGCAGAACTCGAACCCAGGCCTCCCACCTCCCCGTCAGGGTGTCTGCAACCACTGCTTGCGTTCTGTGCGTTCTTAGCACTGAAATTGTGGTTGGAGTCCATCCGAAGGGTGTGGGATGGGGGGTCCTGCGTTTGGATCTGTGCAGTAATAAGCAGGGCTTATTGAGTGGTGTCACAGATGGGGCAGCCTGCTGGAAACCCTGTCGGGGGTGGAAGGAGAAGAAAGAAAGGGGCAGGAGGGTAGGGAGAGGAACTCAGGTTGGTGAGTAGCGGTTGCCTGCCAAAATTCTTCAGTACGCCTTGTCTAGCAAAGCCGGCCTCCAGCCGAGTAAATACAGTGGATAGCTGCCGGGCTGACAGCAGGCATCAAACAGTCCTAAACTGCCCCAAATCCGCAGTGCTTTTGAAGCAGCAGTAGAAAAAGGATGCCTATGCGCTACAGAGGCCTGAAACTTTTAATAGTTTCTTCCCGGCCTCAGGATGTCCTGATGAGGTATTAGAGGAGGTAATTCAGGAAGAAAAGGACAAATAACCACCTCTGTCTGAACGAAAACTCATCTACAAAGGAGAGTCAATAAGACTAAGCTCTGACTACTCAGCAGAAACCATGCAGACAAAAAGGCAATGGGATGACATATGTAAAGCCTTGAAGGAAAAAAATTGCCAGCCAAGAATTATATATCCAGCAAAACTGTCTCTCAAGTATGATGGCAAAATTAGGGCATTTCCAGATAAACAGAAGTTAAGGGAATTTGTAAAAACCAAACCAAAGTTATAAGAAATACTAAAAGGAAACCTCTGGTTAGAAAATCAATAACATCAGATAACAACCTGAGACTAGAACACAGGACAGAAAAATCAGATATCAATGCAGATAGGGAAGTCACGAATATAAATCAAAGCTAAAAACACTGAAAATAGGGAAACAGAGACATCAACATATAAAAGATGACAATGTTAAAACAAAAAAGAGGGACTAAATAATGCAGTTATAGACCTTTCATATGAAGATGAAGTCAAGGCTATACCAAGAAATAAAAATTTGGTTTAAACTAAGAAATATACAAGTAAATATTAAGGTAATCACAAAGGAAACTAATAATCCTACACATCAAAATAAAAAAGAAGAAAAACATAAAGACTCAGTAAATACAAAATTACAACAATGAAAAAGATGAAAAGAAAATACATTGAAAAAAAAAGCACAGAAAATAAAGTGGAACAAAGAGACTGTCAACAACACGCACAAAAATACATCAAAACGACAGCACTAAACTCATACCTATCAATAACTATGCTGAATGTAAATGGAATAAATGTACCGATAAAGAGACAGACAGGGGCAGAATGGATTAAAAAAAACACAATCTGTCTATATGCTGCCTACGAGAGACACACCTTAGACTCAAAAACACAAACTAAAACTCAAGGGATGGAAAAAATATATATCAAGTAAACAATAGCCAAAAAAGAGCAGGAGTGGCAGTATTAATCTCTGACAAAATAGACTTTAAAGCAAAATCCACCACAAAGGATAAGGAAGGACACCATATAATGATTAAAGGATCAATACACCGGGCGGACATAACCATAATAAATATTTATGCACCGAAAAACAGGGCTCCAGAATTCATACAACAAACTCTAATAGCATTGAAAAGAGAAATAGACAGCTCCACAATAATAGTAGGAAACTTCAACACGCCACTTTTGGTGAAGGACAGAACATCCAGAAATAAGCTCAATAAATACTCAGAACATCTAAATGCCACAATCAACCAACTTGATCTCATAGATATATACGGAACACTCTACCCAACAACATCCAAGTATACTTTCTTTTCCAATGTACACATTCTCCCAGAATACACCACACATTAGGCCACAAAGCAAGCCTTAGCAGGATCCAAAACATCAAAATACTACAAAGCACCTTTTCTGACCATAAAGCCATAAAAATAGAAATCAATTACAGAAAAAGCAAGGAAAAAAAATCAAATACATGGAAACTGAACAACACCTTTCTCAAAAAACTAGTAGGTTATAGAAGCAATAAAGGACAGAATAAAGAAATTCATAGAATTAAATAAGAATGAAAACACATCCTACCAGAACCTTTAGGGCACAGCAAAAGCAGTGCTGAGAAGTTGATTTATAGCAATAAATGCACACATCCAAAAAGAATAAAGGCCCAAAATTAAAACATTATCTCTACAACTTAAAAAAATAGAAAGAGAGAGGCAAAAGGAGCCCAGGGGCACCAGAAGAAAGGAAATAATAAAAATTAGAGCAGAAAAAAATGAAACAGAGAATAGAAAAAAAGTTGAAAGAGTTAACAAGACCAACATCTGGTTCTTTGAAAAAAATCCATAAAATAGATACACTATTGGTGAAACAGACAAAAGAAAAACAGGAGAGTAAGCAAATAACCCAAATAAAAAATGAGATGGGTGATGTCACAACAGACCCAAATGAAATTAAAAGAATCATAACAGAATACTATGAAAAATTTTACTCCAACAAATTTGAAAACCTAAAGGAAATGGACAAATTTCTAGAAACACACTACCTACCTAAACTAACACAAACAGAGGTAGAACAGCTAAATAAACCTATAACAAAAGAAGAGATTGAAACGGTAATTTAAAAACTCCCACACCTCCCGCCCCCCCCCCCAAAAAAACACCCTGGCCCTGACTGACAGCTTCACTGGAGAATTCTACCAAACTTTCAGAGAAGAGTTAACATCACTACTACTAAAGATATTTCAGAGCATAGAAAAGGATGGAATACTCCCAAACACATTCTAGGAAGCCAGCATAACCCTGATACCAAAACCAGGTACAGACACTACATAAAAAGGAAATTAAAAAAAGAAATTACAGACCAGTATCCCTTATGAACATAGATGCAAATATCGTCAACAAAATTCTAGCCAATAGAATTCAACAACATATCAAAAAAATAATTCACCGTGACCAAGTGGAATTCATACCAGGTATGCATGGATGGTTCAACATTAGAAAAATGCAATTCATCACGTAAATAAAACAAAAGATAAAAACCACATGATGTTTTTTTGTTTTGTTTTTATTGTTCTTTAAGTGAAAGTTTACAGATCAAGTCAGTCTGTCATACAAAAATTTATATACACCTTGCTATGTACTCCTAGTTGCTCTCCCACTAATTAGACAGCATACTCCACCCTGCATCCCCCGTGTCCATTCAACTTCTGTCCCCCTTCTGTACCCCTCTGCCTTCTCATTTCCCCTCCAGACAGGAGCTGCCTACATAGTCTCATGTGTCTACTTGAACTGAAAAGCTCACTCCTCACCAGTATCATTTTCTACCCCATAGTCCAGTCCAATCCCTGTCTGAGGAGTTGGCTTTGGGAATGGTTCCTCTCTTGGGCTAACAGAAGCTCTGGGGATGATGACCTCCGGGGTCCTTCTAGTCTCAGTTAGACCATTAAGTCTGGTCTTTTCATGAGAATTTGAGGTCTGCATCCTACTGTTCTCCTGCTCCTTCAGGGACTCTCTGTTGTGTTCCTGGTCAGGACAGTCATCGGTTGTAGCCAGACACCATCTAGTTCTTCTGGTCTCAAGCTGATGTAGTCTCTGATTTATGTGGCCCTTTCTGTCTCTTGGGCTCATAATTATCTTGTGTCTTTGGTGTTCTTCATTCTCCTTTGCTCCAGGTGTGTTGAGACCAATTGATCCATCTTAGATAGCCATTTGCTAGTGTTTAAAACCTCAGACACCACTATCCAAAGTGGGATGCAGAATATTTTCTTAGTAGATTTTATTACACCAATTGACCTACATGTCCCCTGAAACCATGGTCCCCAGACCCCCGCTTCTGCTACTCTGGCCTTTGAAGTATTCGATTGTATTCAGGAAACTTCTTTGCTTTTGGTTTAGTCCAGTTGTGCTGACCTCTCCTGTATTGTGAGAACCACATGATCTTATCAATTGATGCAGAAAAGGTGTTTGACAAAGTACAACACTCATTCATGATGAAAACTTAGCAAAATAGAAGTAGAAGGGAAATTCCTGAAAGTAATAAAGCACATTCATACAAAGCCAACAGCCAACATCATCTGAAATGAAGAGAGTCTGAAAGCACTCCCCTTGAGAATGGGAACCAGACAAGGATGCCCTTTATCGCCACTCTTATTCAACATTGTGCTGTAGGTCCTAGCCAGAGCAATAAGGCAAGAAAAAGAAATAAAGGGCATCCAGATTAGTAAGGAAGAAGTAAAAGTATCCCTATTTGGAGATGATATGATCTTATACACTGAAAACCCCAAAGAATCCACAAGAAAACTACTGGAAATAATAGAAGATTTCAGCAAAGTACCAGGACACAAGATAAACATACAAAAATCAGTTGCCTTCCTCTACACCAGCAAAGAGAGCTTCAACGAGGAAATCACCAAATCAATACAATACCCCACAAGAAGATAAAATACTTAGGAATAAATCTAACCAGAGATGTAAAAGACCTATACAAAGAAAACTATAAGACACTACTGCAAAAAACTAAAAGAGACCTACATAAGTGGAAAAACATACCTTGCTCATGGATAAGAAGGCTCAACATTGTAAAAATATCTATTCTACCCAAAGTGATCTACAGATACAATGCAATCTTGATCCTATTCCAATGACATTTTTTAATGAGATAGAGAAACAATTCACCAACTTCATATGGAAAGGGAAGAGGCCCTAGATAAGTAAAGCATTACTGCAGAAGAAGAACAAAGTAAGAGGCCTCGCATTACCTGGTTTTGGAACCTATTATACTGCCACAGTAGTCAAAACAGCCCAGTTCTGGTACAACAGATACAGAGACCAATGGAACAGAATTGAGAATCCAGACGTAAATTTATCCACCTATGAGCAACTGATATTTGACAAAGGCCCAAAGTCCATTAAATGGAGAAAAGACAGTCTCTTTAACAAATGGTGCTGGCATAACTGGATATCCACCTGTAAAAAAATGAAACAAGACCTGTACCTAACACCATGTACAAAAACTAATTCAAAATGGATCAAAGACCTAAATATAAAATCTAAAACCATGAAGATTATGGAAAAAAAAAAATAGAGACAATGCCAGGAGCCCTAATGCATGGCATAAACAGAATACAAAACATAACTAACAATGCACAAACACAAGAATAGAAACTATACAACTGAGAGCACCTAAAAATCAAACACTTATGTTCATCTGAAGACTTCAAAAGAGTAAAAACACCACCTACAGACTGGGGAAAAACTTTTGGCTATGACATATCAGATCAGAGTCTAATCTCTAAAATCTACAAGATACAGCAAAACCTCAACATCAAAAAGACTAATTACCCAATTAAAAAACGGGCAAAGAATATGAACAGACACTTCACCAACAAAGACAATCAGGTGGCTAACGTACATGAGGAAATGCGCACAATCGTTAGCCATTATAGAACTGCAAATCGAAACTACAATGAGATACCATGTCACCCCAACAAGGCTAGCATTAATCTGAAAAACACAAAATAATAAATGTTAGAGAGGTTATGGAGAGACTGGAACACTTATACACTGCTGGTGGGAATGTAAAATGGTACAACCACTTTGAAAATCAATTTGGTGCTTCCTTAAAAAACTCAAAATAGAAGTATTGTATGTTCTAGCAATCCCACTCCTTGGAATATATCCTAGAGAAATAAGAGCCTTCACCCAAATAGATATATGCACACCCATGTTCATTGCAGCACTGTTCACAATGGCAAAATGATGGAAACAACCTAAATGCCCATCGATAGACAAATGGATAAACAAATTATGGTATATTAACACAATGGAATACTACGCAATGATGAAGAACAATGGTGAATCCGCAAAACATCTCATAACATGAATGAATCTGCAAGGCATTATGCTGAGTGAAATTAGCCAGTCACAAAAGGACCAATACTGTATGAGAGCACCATTATAAGAACTCAAGTAAAGGTTTAAACACAGAAGAAAACATTATTTGATGGTTACAAGGGTGGGGAGGGAGGGAGGAATTCACTAACTAGATAGTAGTGAAGAATTATCTTACGTGAAGGGAAGGACAACAGACAATACAGGGGAATTTAGCACAACTGGACTAAACCAAAAGCTAAGAAGTTTCTTGAACACAACCAAACACCTCAAGGGACAGCATAGGATGGGCAGGGGCCTGGGGACCATGGCTTAGGGGGACATCTAGATCAATTGCGATAACACAGTTTATTAAGAAAATGTTCTACATCCCACTTTGGTGAGTGGCATCTGGGGTCTTAAAAACTTGCCAGCAGCCATCTAAAATGCATCGATTGGTCCCAACCTACCTGGAGCAAAGGAGAATGGAGAACACCAAAGACACAAAGAAAATATTAGTCCAAGAGACAAAATGACTACATAAACCCAAGACTCCCTCAACCTGAGACCAGAAGAACTAGATGGTGCCTGGCTACCACCGTTCATCGCGCTGACAGGGAACACAACAGAGAGTCCCTGATGAAGCAGGAGAAAATGTGGTGCAGAACTCAAAATCGGGTAAAAAGGCCAGACTTAATGGTCTGACTGAGACTAGAGGAACCCCAGAAGACATGGTACCCGGACTCTGTTAACGCAGAACTAAAGCCATTCCCAAAACCAACTCTTCAGACAAAGATTAGGCTGGACTATAAAACATAAAATAATACTCTTGAGGAGTGTGCTTCTTAGTTCAAGTAGATACAGGATACTAAATGGGTAGCTCCTACCTAGAGGTGGAATGAGAAGGCAGAAAGGAATAGGAACTGGTTGAATGGAAACCGGAAACCCAGGGTGGAAAGGGGGAGTGTACTGTCACGTTATAGGGTTTGCAACTAGGGTCACATAACAATATGTGTATAAATTTTTGTATGAGAAATTAACTTAAGTTGTAAACTTTCACTCTAAGCACAGTAAAAAAAAAAAAGTGTAGCACCAGGGATTCTCATCAACAACTGACAGCTGTACAAATAGGTACAACAACCATTTGGCCTTATCCTGGAAAGTTGAGGACATCGATTCCTATGACCCCACAATTCTTCTCCTAGTTATATCCCTATAGAAACTCACACATATGTAGCAGATACATGTACAAGAATGTTTGTTGTTGTTGTTAGGTGCTGTCGAGTCAGTTCCGACTCATAGTGACCCTATGTATAGCAGAACATCAAACCCTGCCTGCTCCCGCGCCATCCTCACAATCGCCGCTGTGTTTGAGCCCATTGTGGCAGCCACTGTGTCAATCCATCTAACTGAGCTATAGTTCTTCCTCAATGAACTATAGCTACACAAAACACCTTGGGTGAATCTTAAAACATTATGCTGGAGGAAAGAAGCAAAGAAAAGAAAACAATTTTGTAGTATGATTTCGTTCATACAAAGTTCCAAAAAACAGACAAAACCAAAACATAAGTGGTAAAAGCATAAAGAAAAATAAGGAAGTAACTACCACAAAGGTCGAGATAGTGATTACCTTCAGAAGGAGGAATGATAATGTTCTATTTCTTGACCTGTTTGCTTTATATTTGTTAAACTTATGTTCATGTTTTATGCACTTCCCTCTCTCTCTCTCTCTCTCACACACACACACACAGAGAAAGATGGGAGAAATACTACAGTTTTAGTGTGAGAAGAATGCCCAACACCTATCCCAACACTTGGGAAATGTGGATTAACAAACATGAAAAATTTACTTACAGTTAGCACATTTGGTATGTGAATGCACATGCTGCATTATTCTTCCAATTCAACTGACCTTCTAGACTAAGACAGATGTCACCTTGAAGACTAAATGTGCCTGAGCCAAGCCATGGTATTTTCAATCGTATCATATGCATGCGAAAGCTGGACAATGAATAAGGAAGATCAAAGAAGAATTGAAACCTTTGAATTGTAGTGTTGGCAAAGGATATTAAATATACTGTGGACTGCCAAAAGAACGAACAAATCTGTCTTGGAAAAAGTACAACCAGATTGCTCCTTAGAAGCAAGAATGGCGAGGCTGCGTCTTACACACTTTGGACATGTTGTCAGGAGGGATCAGTCCCTGGAGAAGGACATTGGGCTTGGTAAAGTACAGGGTCAGCAGAAAAGAGGAAGACCCTCAATGAGATGGATTGACACAGTGGCTGCAACAATGGGCTCAAGGGTAACAACAATTGTAGGGATGGTACAGGACCGGGCAGTGTTTTGTTCTGTGGTGCATAGGGTCGCTACGAGTAGGAACTGACTTGACGACACCTAACAATAACAACAGCAACAACAACGTTTTCAAGTGTTAAAAAGCGAAAATGTCATCTTGAAGACTGAAGTATGCCAAACCATATCTTTTCAATCACCTCATATGCATTTCAAAGCTGGACAATGAATAAGCAAGACCTAAGAAAAATTGGTGCATTTGAATTATTGTGTTGGTGAAGAATATTGAATATACCATGGACTGCCAGAAGAACAAACAAATCTGTCTTGGAAGAAGTACAGCCAGGATGCTCCTTAGAAGCAAAGATGGCAAGACTTCATCTCACATATTTTGGACATGTTATCAGGAGGGACCTGTCGCTAAAGGACATCATGCTTGGTAAAGCAGAGGGTCAGTGAAGAAGAGGAAGACCTTCAGTGAGATGGATTGAAACAGTGGCTGTAATAATGGCTCAAACATAGCAACAATTGTGAGGATAGTGCAGGACTGAGGAGTGTTTCATTCTGTTGTCCATAGGATTGCTACAAGTGTAATGGCACCTAACAACAAAATGTTTTCAAGGTTCATTCATGTTGTGGCATGTATCAAGAAGTCATTTCTCTTTATGGCTGAATAATGTTGCATTGTATGGATATGCCACATTTTGTTTATCCATTCATTTGCTGATGAACATTTAGGTTGTTTCCACCTTTTGGCTATTGTGAAACGTGCTGCAATGAACACTGGTGTATAGGTTTTTGTTCATGTTCTTGCTTTAAGTTTTTTTTAGGTATATACCTAGGATTGGAATTGCTGAGTCATATGATACTTCTATATCCAACTTTTTGAGGAACCTCCAAACTGTTTCCACAGCGGCTATACCATTTTACATTGCCACCAGTAATGGATTACAGGTCTACGTTCTCTACATTCTCACCAACACCTGTAGTTGTCTGTTTCCTTGAGTGTTACCATTCTAATGTGGGTGAGATGATATCTCATTGTGGCTTTGATTTGCATTTTGCTAATGGATAATCATGTTGAGCACCTTCTCATGTGCTTGTTGGCCATTTTAATGTCTTCTTTGGTGAAATGTCTGTTCAAGTCCTTTGCCCATTTTTCAATTGCTTTGTTTGTCTTTTTTGTAATGAAGTTGTAAAACTAGACCAGAACATTTTAAAACCATAATAAATTCTTTACAACAGTAATCTTATGCAACAAATGCTCTATTTTGTTAATAAGCATTATCAATTTAAAACAACACCATTCACTGATGTCCAATGGTGGAGGTGGGATGGTAGCTGGGATGAAGTGGGGCCAGACTCCCTGAACTACACTGTGCACAGCAATTTCTGTAGCACCTACCCTTCAACTCATCTCACCTCTTCCTGCATAAAACATCAAGATTACCTCTCTTCTAGGAGTTACTAAACCCTCAAATCTAAAAAACAAAATGATTTCTTCACTCATTGTTATAGATTGAATTACGTCCCCCAAAAAATGTGTGTCAACTTGGCTAGGCCATGATTATCAGTATTCTCAGTATTGTGGGGTTGTCCTCCATTTTGTCATCTGATGTGATTTTCCTATGTGTTGTAAATCCTACCTCTACGATGTTAATAAGGCAGGGTTAGAGGCAGTTATGTTAATGAGGCAGGACACAATCTACAAGATTATGTTTTATCTTGAGTCAATCTCTTTTGAAATATAAAAGAGAGAAGCAAGCAGAGGAGAGGAAACCCATTACCACCAGGAAAGGAGAGCCAGTAGCCTTTGATCCCAGGATCCCTGCACTGAGAAGCTCCTAGAGCCAGGGGAAGATTGATGCCAAGACACACGGAGGTTTCTAAGGAACTCTGGCTCACAGATGTCAAAAAAAGGCGAGACCCTTCCCCCAGAGACAATAGAAAGAGAAAGCTTTCCCCTAGAGCTGGCACCCTGAATTTGGACTTCTGGCCTCCAAAACTGTCAAAGAATAAATTCCTATTTGTTAAAGCCATCCATTTGTGATATTTCTGTTATAGCAGCACTAGATAACTAAGGAACTCATCCATCGAACATTTATTGACCACTTAATAACAGAGTTCTAGAGATTAAAATGTGAATAAGAGTAATCTAACCTGCTAGATTGCAATATTGATGTTCAGTCTGTGGGTTTTTCCATATACTGTAGAGACAGGCTTGGTGATCTACTTCCGAAAAATTGGCCATTGAAAACTATAAAGCACAATTCTACTCTGATACACATGGCGACACCATGAATCTGAATTCACTCAACAGCAACTGGTTTTTTGGTGTATTTTCATGTCTTTAAATACCTGTAATTTTGCTGGTGTAGTACTGTTACTTTGATATATTAACAATCGGAAACCCTAACCACTGACTTCTTGAGACGTATCCAAGACAGTTTGACTCTAACCTTTTATTTAGAAGATGTGAAACTTAACAAATTTGAAAGAATAAAATGAATACCTGTATATCTCTCCTCCAGAATCAAGAGATATTAACATTTTGCCACCCTGCTTTTATTTCTCTGCCTTTAGAAATAGATATATATAAAATTGATATAATAAATACTTAATAGACAGCCCATATTCAAATTTCTCCAATTGCCCCAAGCCATTCTCGACAACTTTACTTTTTGTTTCTTCATTTGTTGGTTTAAAACAGGATCAGTCAAAGACATCACATTGCATTTGATTGTCATGTCTCTTTAGTCTTCTTTAATCTAGAACAGTCCCCCAGCTTTTTAGAAATGGTTCATAACAGTGACATAATTTTGAAGAGTTTGGGCCAGTGGTCTTGCAAAAAATCCACAATCTGGATTTTTTCAGATTATTTTTCTTATGATAAGATCCAGTTAAATTTTTGTCAAGAACACATCATAGGTGAGGTTGTGTCCTTCCTGCAGTATCATCTCAGGAGGCACATGCTGTTCTGTGTCCCATCATTGATGACTTAGTTAAGGTGGTGTCTGACAGACTTATCTGATACCATTTAAAAGCTATCTTTTCTCTTTTATAATCAGTAAGCATCTATCGGGTGATACTTTGAGACCATATGCATATCCTTTTCCCTATCAATTGTTTCATCCACCAGATTTGGTGTCCATTGAAGATCCATGCTTGGGTTAATTATCACAATGATGGTTCCCAAATGGTGATATTCTTCTACATTTATTAGCTAGCACTTTTATGTACAGGAGAGCTTTCCCTATCCCTTCCTGCCATTATTTTTGTCACTAGGGACTCATTGTCTTAGTCATCTAGTGCTGCTATAACAGAAATACTATAAGTGGATGGCTTTAACAAAGAGAAGTTTATTCTCTCACAGTCCAATAGGCTAGAAGTCCGAATTCAGGGTACCAGCTCCAGGGGAATGTTTTCTCTCTTTGTCAGCTCCGGAGGAAGGTCTTTGTGATGCATCAGTCTTCTCTTGGTCTGGGAGTATCTCAGTGCAGGAACCTCAAGTCCAAAGGACACGCACTGCTCCAGGTGCTACTTTCCCAACTCTCTGGTAGCTTCACTTTCCCAACGCTCTGGTAGCTTCTCTTTCCCAACTCTCTGCTGGCTTCTCTTTCCTTTTATCTCTTGAGAGATAAAAGGTAGTACAGACCACACCCCAGGGAAACTCCCTTTAACATAAAATTACAATCAGAAAATGGAGGACAACCACAGAATACTGGAAATCATGGCCTAAACAAGTCAATACACACATTTGGGGCAGGGGGGCATAATTCAATCCATGACATTCCACACTTGGCCCACCAAAAATCACATTCTTCTAACATGCAAAACATATTCATCATCATATCATAGCAAGTCTTAACTCCAAATCCAAAATCCAAAAACTCTCCTTCATCTGTGAAATCTAGAATACAAGTTATCTGCTTCCAAAGGTACAATGGCAGAACAGGCAGAAGATAGACATTTTCATTACAAGTGGGAGAAACTGGAGGAAAAGAAGGAATAACAGGCACCAAGCAAGTCAGCAGAACACATTACATTAGCCCTCAAGGCTTTGAAAATAATCCTTTGTTCTCTGAGACAATTTACACAATTGCCCTGCCCTCTAGATTCTAGGTATTGGCCACACTCTTGGTTTCTGAGTGGAGGCCCCTTGGCCCTGGGCTTCAGCTCCATCTTCCAGACTCACTGGAACAGCAACTTTGCTCCCTTGGTTTTAGGGACACTATTCTCCTAGTCCATCTGAGTGGCAACTCCACCCTTAGAAACACCAGAGGCCATGGCCCCACCCTTTGAAACCCCTGAGGCCATGACCATACCTTTTGTGACTGAGGCAACTTGGCTTCTTGTGTTCTTTGTCTCTTCAGCTTCTGCTTCCTGGTTTCTGGGCTTCTTGGGTCCTCGGCCTCACAGCCACATCTGCCCTGCTGGGACAAGTGTTCCAAAGCTCAGTAGCTCTACCAATAAGTGCCTGGAGGCACTCCACTCCACCAAGAAGCCTTCTGCACAAGGCACTCAGCTGTCTCATTCCATGAGTCAGCTCCAGCGCCACCTCACGCTGGTCTCTTGGTTCTGCTGTTGCTGATTCTCTGCTGTGCCACTTCTCTGTAGTTCACAGTTTCAAAATGACTTCCACATTTTAGGTGTCTGTTAGAGCAGCACCCCACTCTCTCAGTACAAAATGTCTTAGACTGGGTTCTCTAGAGAAGCAAAACCAGTAACACATATAACTATATAGAGGGAGATTTACATCAAGGAGACAGCTCATGTGATTGTAGGAGTGGAATGTCCCAAGTCCTTGGATCAGGATAAAGGCCTTTTCCAATTCAGAGAGCTGCAGAAGCTGGTGAACCCAAGATGAGCAGGCCAGACAACAGGACTCTCACTCATAGGCTGTGAAAGTCGAGGAATTCCCAAGGTCAGCAGGCTAGACTACAGGTTTCTCCTGATTCACGTAGCTGCAGGGGCTGGTGAACCCAAGATAGGTAGGTTGGGGAGCAGGACTCTTGCTCACAGGCTGTGAAGATTGACAAATCCCAACACAGACAGGTAAGCCGCTAGCTCAAGTCCTAAGAACTAGAGGTCAGACAAGAGACAGCAGCTGGATCCAGAACAAGCTAACAACTTTTGCAAGGTGAACAGGAAGGAAGTAGGCGGTGGAAGGCGGAGAGATGAAGACTGAGGGGGCAGTGAGTGGCCACAGGCCCCACCCTGTCCTGTACCACTCAGTAGATTCCATCATCGGGGTGATCACGTATCAAATTTCAACAGGGAAGTGATCACAACAATATACAACTGTCAAAACACTGAGAATCATGGCCCAGTCAAGTTGACACACAATCTTAACCATCACAGTCCACCCCTTGTCAACTTGGCATCTGTACACAACTCCCCAAACCATATATAACCTCTAAACAAACACAACTATAAAGTTATACTAGTGCCCATTTACACCTTGTTACATCTTGTATGGGGCTAGTGTGTTTTTGGTTTACATGTGTTAGTTGTATCATGTTAGGTGCAAGTATAACTTTGTAATTGTGTTTATTCAGAGATTATGTATGGTTTGGGGAGATGTATACAGATGCCAAGTCAACAAGGGGTGGACTGTGATGGTTAAGATTGTGTGTCAACTTGACTGGGCCATGATTCTCAGTGACCACTCACAGCCCCCTTAGTCTTCATCTCTCCACTTTCCTCCACCTACTTCCTTCCTGCTTGCCCTGCAAAGTTGGTTGGCTTGTTCTGGATCCAGCTGCTGTCTCTTGTCTGACCTCTGGTTCTTGGGACTTGAGCTAGCAGCTTACCTGTCCATCTTGGGATTCACCGATCTTCATGACCTGTGAGCAAGAGTCCTGCTCCCTGACTTACCTATCTTGGGTTTGCCAGCCCCTCCAGCTACGTGAGTCAGGAGAAACCTTGTGGTCTTGCCTGCTGACCTGGGGATTTCTCGACCTTCACAGCCTGTGAATGGGAGCCCTGCTGTCTGACCTGCTTATCTTGGTTTCACCAGCTTCTGTGGCTCCATGAATTGGAAAAGGCCTCTATCCTGATCCAAGAACTTGGGACATTCCAACCCCCTACAATTGCATGAGCGGTTTCCTTGATATCAATCTCTCTCTATATATTTATAAGCATCACTGGTTTTGCTTCTTTAGAGAACCCAGCCTAAGACACTCATGAATTATTTTTTTACTCAGTATAATTCCTTACTATGGCTTTTTTAATTCTCAAATTGTCTCAGATTTGCCCCACTGGGAACACCTTCAGGCTATCTTCTCTGACCTTCGACATGTCCTCATCATTCTTTGAGCAATTCCTTGTTTTCTGGCACAAGAAGATATTCCAGGATCATCTCAAGCTTTCCCTGTCCCAGAGCTGGAATCCACCATTTTTCCAAGGAACCCTGGTTCTTTTTCGTGGGTAATAGTATTTAGAAACCAAGATCTGGGCCCCTCGGTGAATTCATTGCTATTGGGGTATCACTGCTCCCAGGCCTTCTTCGTTGGCAGAGTTTAGACACATATTTACCTATGCATCTATCTATCTGGGAAACCCTGGTGGCATAGTGATTAAGAGCCACTGCTTCTAACCAAAAGTTGGCAGTTTGAATCTACCAGGCGCTCCTTGGAAACCCTATGGGGCAGCTCTACTCTGTCTAATAGGGTTTCTATGAGTTGGAATCGACTTGAAGGCAACGGGAATCTATCTACCTATCATCCATCCATCTATCCAGCTATCTATCTATCTATCCATCTAGCTAGCTAGCTAACTATCATGTACCACTAATTGTGAGTTCACACTGACTCCTTCAATTCAAATCCAACATTGCAGCATTCGTTTTATTTTTATTTCCTTTCCATATCTATAACTCCCTTCAGTGAGAAACCTAACTCTCTTATTATCTAAAATATTATTATCTATAGTGTCTTTCCATATTGATTAATACCTCTGAATGTAAGCAATCTTCCAAGTCTGCCACTGTCCTCTTCCCAGTGAGATATCCTCCTCGCCCCCTCAGGCCTCCATACTTCACGGATGGCTGACCTCCTCATGGAGCTCTTTTTATCCTCTGTGGGCTCACACCTGGTGCTGGACCACACTATGCACAGGCATCTTCCTTACCCCACTCAGCATTGAACACCTCACACCCTGGCACCCCACCTCCTCACATGGTAATCCTCTCACTCTGCTTGGAGTCTGACCCCCTGCACTGTGCTGGCCTTCCATGTGGACACAGACTTCACCTTCCTTGTTCTAGTCCCCAGCCATGTGGACACTTTTCTTATCCCTCTTGGGCTTCCATACCCCATGCCAAGCTGTCCCTCTATATAGATACCTTCCTCACTTTGCTGAGGCTCTGACTCTTCACACTGGTTAGGGCAGCATTTCTTGAATTTTAGAGAACATAAGGATCTTCTGGTGAGCTTCCTAAAAACTCAAATATCCAAGTCTTGCTCCCAGAGATTCTGATTCAGTTGGTTTGAAATGAGACGTTGAAACCTACACGTTCAGCAGGAGTTCCAGGTGATTCTGATGAACTGATCTGAGTGACAGTTTAAGAAACACCGTTTTCATCTGGAGTTACTGGATCAAGGGATAACCACGGTTAATATTTTGATAGTTACTGCCAAACTGTCTGCCTGAAAGGTAGTACCAATTTACAATTCCACCAGCAGGGCACAGCAAGCCTTGCGATATCCTCCCATTGTTCTCCCACCGTGCATATAAAGGTAGGTGCTTGATGAATGTTGGATGAGTAACAGAGGCGAGCCCTCCACCTCTGGGTCTCAGTTTCCATACATATATAAAATCAGGATCTTGGATTAAATCAATGTTTTCCAAACTTGCCTAATAATGAGCATCACTTGGAAATACTGTTAAAGACTCACAGGCTCAGGTCTATTGCATCAGATTCTCCAGGAAAAAGGAGCAGGTATCTGTGTGGTTAACAAAAATCCTGAGCTTCTCTCAAATAAGTTACACATCATTCCTTCGATAAAGTGAGTTTTGTAAATATTGTCCTGATCAACTCTGAACGTTCTGTCTAGCTCTATTATACATACATACACATATATATATATTTTGCCTAACTACACAAGACCTTATTTAATTATGAACCAATAGTCATGAACTTTAAAGGAAAAAGTCCAGGCTGCATACAGAGCAGCTATAAAGCTCAAATGTGATATATATGAGTGATAGATTCAGAACATATCTTTTATATCTTTGTCAAGGCTAAATATTTCATATAGTTTTACATTTTTAAAGAAACTGACACTGCAAAGATTTAAAATATTCCTAAAACGCTGAGTTGCGTACCAATACTTCTGTGATGCTTTCTCAGTGGAAATATTAAAGTGATAGAATGCTACATAATAAAATAAAACTTCAGACCTGAAGGAAGATCAGACTTCAAGTAAAAAAAAAAAAAAAATCTAGCTTCTCAGTGAAAAGGAAGCAAGTCCAATAAAAAAACAATAACAATGACAAAGGGAATTGAAAATAGAACTTATGACAACACACTGAAGGAACGATGTGTATAATTTGGAGAAGTTATAGTTAAAGGGTTTACCACAGAGGAATGCGTTGATTCATTGAGAGCTGATACTAAACTGCTAAGCTTTTCCATTCATCACTCATCTGTCAGTTTGTCATGCCATGGTGGTTCGTGTGTTACTATGATGCTGGAAGCTATACCACCAGTATTCTGTATACCAGCAGGGTCACCCATGGTAGACAGGTTTCAGCAGAGCTTTCAGACTAAGACAGACTAGGAAGTAAGGACTGGTAATCTATTTCCTAAAACTGACCAGTGAAAACCCTATGGACCACATCAGAATATTGTCTGATGCGATGCTGGAAATTGAGCCTCCTGAGTTGGAAGGCACTACAATAGCCACAACAATGGGCTCAAACACATGGGTGATCATGAAGGTGGTGCAGGACCAGGCAGCATTTTGTTCAGTTGTACATGGGGTAGCGTGAGTGGGAGCCAACTCGACGGCAACTAACCACAACAAACTTTTTCATACTGAAAGGATTTTGCTTATGTAATATATTGATTTAGCAGTTACATTTACAAACACTTAAATTTTAAAGTCATCAGGTCACTGTTAGCTATTGGATATTTCAGAAAAATAAATCTTCTGGTATAGACTTTTTAAAAAGTTAACAATTGTTGAGTACTTACCAAGTGCTTTGCTTATATAAACTCATTTAACCAAACCTATGGGTATGTACTATTTTGACTTCTTTTTGAGAGGTGAGGAAAGTGAGGCACAAGGTCACACAGCTAGTGAGCAGAGAAGCTGGACCTCAAGCTGAAGGAGAGTGATTTCAGCACCTATGTTCTTAGCCATATCACGGCAAAATAGTGGTTAACATGGACAACCATGGTGAAGAGCACGTTGCCTCTTTACTTCATGTCCTCATTCACCACCAAGTGATTATTACTAGCAAAAGTTTAGGTAGGCTAGGTTTCTTCTTGTCAGAGAAAGAAGTTACAAATAAGCAAAGGGGAAATCTAGAATGAATCCTATGGTACTGAATTCATGTTGGAGACATTAGTATGAACATGTATATATACAGATAGATATAGAAATAATTATAGATATGTGTATAATCATTGGTTAGTATACCCACCCAGTGCCGAGTCGGTTAGTATACACACATGTATTTCCAACCTTGTTCACAGACAGAACCTAGAAACGACACCCCAGTAGCAAGGAGTATACCCAGCACTCAGATTTTGGTTTCTAAATACCACTCGACAATAAAAGGAACCAGGAATCCTTGGAGAAATGGCTGACTCTCAGGATTTAATAGTGAAAACACAAGATGAGCTGGAGGATCTTGCCGTAAGGAAAGTAAGGAAGGGCTTAAAAAACAGAACAATGGGGATACATCAAAGGGACATAGTAGCCAACTTTACAAAGCCTACTATGGCCAAATCTGAGCAACAAAATTAGCAGCATAGTTTTGGATTATAACCCAAAATGAATATACATAATTCTCATCATAAATAAATGACTGAATAAATAAATAAGTGGGGAGAAAGGACAAATTTCCGTTAGAGAAGAAGTCCCAGTAGTTTAAGTCCATATTTCTCCCTCTGGGAGGTGACGCTTAGTCCCTCCCTTTCGTTTGTGGGCTAAGGTTAGTGACTCAGCTTTATAAAACAGGGCCTGGAAAGGGGAAATTAGCAACTTTACATTGGGAAACCTGACAAACACTACCTTAACTAAGTGCTCAAGGTTTCCCTCACTAGTGATAACTCATGTTGATAGCACATACCTCTAATGTGATGGGATGAACAGAGCACGTCACATCTGTGGTATTCTTCCCCAAAGCTCACAACCCCAGCCTAAGCATAAGAGAAACATCAGACAAACCCAGACTGAGAGATATTATACAAAGTAGGTCATGAAGGACAAGGAAAGAGACATTGTCACAGAGTAGGTTATGAACGTATGCTGCTACGTGCTGCTCTCTGGATTGAATCCTGGAAGAGAAAAAGGACATTGGTAAAATCTGAATGAAGTCTGGAGTTCAGTTACTGGACTACTAACCAAAGACTGGAGGTTCAAACCCACCCAGAGGCACCTCGGAAGGAAGACCTGTTAATCTGCTTTCGAAAGGTCACAGCCTTGACAACCCTATGCTGCAATTCTGCCCTGCACACCTGGGGACACCACGAGTCAGAACTGACTGCATGGAAACTGACAACAACACCGTACTGGTGTGAGTGTCTCAGTTTTAACAAACGTACCGTGGCTTTGCGCCATGTTAACAATTCAGGAACTGGGTATATGCAAACTCTAGTATCTTGGCAACTTTTCTGTGAGTCTAAAATTATTCCAAAGTAAAAACTTTATTTAAAAAGATAGCTTTAAGTAGACCTACCTAAGCTAATGTCTATTCGGTAAGATCAGGTACTGCACTGAAGCAGGACGTCAGGTGATGGGTGTGAAACGGCCCTTTATGAGGATTTCTCTACAGAAGCAAGGACAGTCATTGCCGCTCACAGTGGCAGGGTGGTCTACCCCCAGGGAGGAGCCTGCACCGTCTGCCACCTTGAGATTTCTTCTGGGTCTAGAATTCTAACTTGATAGCAATTTGATTTAATTCAACTATGCAGTGTTGGCGTATATACGTCATATGGACTATTTTAAAATGTATTTAGTATATAACAACCTTTACTGTATTTTACAATTGAACTTCATGAAATAACCTTTTTGGTACAAATAAGAATAATGACTTTTTTTTAAGAACACAGACAAAATCTTTAAATAGTACTGATTTTAAATAATTTTGCTTGTTTCTCCAGTTTATGTGGACTGATAATGCCTTTAGCAAATTCGGTATTCTTGAATACTTGTTTTGTAAGACACTGTGTAGTACTTTCTGTGAACTGGTGATAGCTACAGGTTAAATGCTCAAAAAATATAATGCTAAAGACCAAATACACTAAATTATTTATAAGATAAAAACGAGGTGCATGTAAATGTCTATTTATATATAATGCAACGCATCTGTGCACAATCTCTAGATAAAAGGTGTTTTTTTTTGTTTATTCTTAAAAGTTCAGTATCATGAAGAGGAAATAAAGTCCAACCATTCAGACAGCTAAATAGTGGATGAAATAGATGGACTCTGACCCGCTGTAAAGGCCAGAAAACTCTCCTGACTATTTTGGCTTTTTTAACGTAACTGGCATGGAAAAAAAAAATTCTTCTTCCACTGTGGTTGTAAGTTGCACAGCCTTATGTTTTTCATTCTTATATATTGACCCATCAAAATCTACATCATGGATAATAGAATAATAATTTATAAAGCATTCATTTAAAAATAAATATGGAAGATTGATCACCGTAACGGTAATTTGGGCTCAATGTCCAGAAAACTCACATACTGAGATGTTGTTGACTTAAATATATTCACTAGAGCTATACATTAGCTAACCCTCTTGGTGGGATTTCAGTCTAACTAACTGAAGGCAGAGAAATGTGGCACAGCACCAGTATTGACTTATATTAGACAGTAGAAAGTAGTCCATACTAAACTGATTTTGTGTGAGAGTACTGCATATTCAAGGCAGCACACGTGTGTTTGCAAACACACACTCACAGGATCACTGTTGGCTTCTAAGTGATCTGGCCAGTTTGGATTTTCAGTCAAACAGCTACAAAGTTCACTCCTGTGTTTTGCTCTGGTTACTCAATAAAAGAGAGAGAGAGAGTGGTGGTATAGACACAAAAGGGGTGCTTCCTTTTGACAGAGAGCACTCTTTGCCTCTTTTGAAAAGTCCAAGGTTCAAGCTGGGAAACTCTTCCTACAAAGGGGTGGGGGCAATGGCGTTTGCTTGAACATCCGTTTTTGATTCTTTGGGAGTGGAATGGCAGAGTCATGTGGTGATTCTGGAACACTTGTGGCACAGTGGTTAAGAGCTCAGCTGTTAACCAAAAGGTTGGCAGCTTGAATCCGCCAGCTGACCCTTGGGAACCCTATGGGGCACTTCCACTCTGTCCTATAGGGTCACTATGAGTTGGAATCTACTTGAGGGCAATAGGTAGGGTAATTCTATGTTTAACTTTTTGAGGGACCATCAAACTGTTTTTCACAGTGGTTGAATCATTTGGCATTCCCACCAGCAATATACAAGGGTTCCAATTTCTCCACATTCTTGCCCCCATCTATTGGCCAGGTCCAGCTTTTGGCTCCAGCCAAGGGTTCCTGAGGTGTGAATACCCTTGATACTCTGTCTTCAAGGAGGATCCCTGCTTGTAAGTCTCTGCGAGTGTTTGGAATCATGCATATGTGGGTATAAAGGGCTTCTGGGGAGCTGTGGTCCTGAGGTGCTGTGGTCCTGAGGATCAGACCAGTCATAAGAAGGCTTGGCAAAGATGTAGCTTGAGAGTCTTATTTCAGAGTCTGCTGAGTTCCTTTCCCTTTTACTTCTTTCTGTTTCAAAGAACATAAAGCTAACATACATGTGCGTAAACATGGAGGTACATGTGAAGATGCGTGTGTTCCTTTCTCTCATTCCTTCTCTAACCGTTTTTCTCTGAATCCGTGTACCTATCTCCTTCTCACGGGAGCACTAGACAAAACCACAGTAGCCTATGGGAAAAGCCTGGACTTTGGGGCCAGAGGGATTTCAGCTGAATCCCTGGTTCTACTATATACCAGCTGGGTGACCCTAAAAGTCACTTTATTTTGAACCCAAATTTCTTACTTGTTACATGGGAACAAAAGTGTCTCACTCACAGAATTATAGTCAGCATTACTCGAGAAAACGTGCCTGAATGTCTCTGACATGCCATAGCACTCAGTCCAAATTAGCTCACTTTTCTTTCTCCTCCTTCTCTATCTTCTAGACTCTAACAGTGTAATCTGTCTTTACCATCCTTCTCTGCTTGTATCCTTATGCCAGCAGGTAACTTGCATTATCTCAGAATAAAAAAGCATGTTTTAAAATATTTTGTCCCTGCAGATAACATGATCTCACATATAGAAAATGCTAAAGAATCCGTGAAAAACAATTCGAGCTAATAAACAAATTCAGCAAAGTTGCAGGATACAAGACCAACACACAAAAATCGGCAGTTGTAGGGCTATTCTATTCACTAACAATGAACAATCCAAAAATGAAATTAAGAAAACATCCAAAAGAATAAAATACTTAGGAATAAATTTAACCAAGAAGGTGTAAGTCACGTGCACTAAAAATATAAAATATTGCTGAAAGAAACTAATGGAGACCTATATAAATGGAAAGACATCTCATGTTCATGGATTAGAGGACTCAACACTGTTAAGATGGCAATACGACCCAAAACAATCTGAAGATTCAATGTAATCCCTATCAAAATTACAACAGGCTTTTTCCAGAAATGGAAAAGCCGATCCTCAAATTCATATGGAATTGCAAGGGACTTCTGATAGCCAAAAGAATGTCGAGAAAAAAGAAAAAATTTTAAAAATGGAGGACTCACACTTGCCAATTTCAAAAGACACTACAAAGTACAGTAATCAAAACAGTGTGGCACTGGCACGTGGATAGACATATAGACTAATGGAATAGAATTGAGAGTCTAGAAATAAACCCATACATCAGTGGTCAATTGATTTTCAGCATTGGAGCTAAGTCCATGCAATGGAGAATAAACAGTCTCTTCAACAAATGGTGCTGGGACGACTGGATATCCGCATTCAAAGGAGTGAAGTTGGGGTCTGTCTCATATCAGATAGAAGATTATCTCAAAAGGGTCAAGGAAGAAAACAAAGGGATAAATCTTCATGGCCTTGGATTTGGCAGTGGATTTTTAGATATGACAACAAAGGCACAAGCAACAAAATGAAAAATTGATAAATTGGACTTCATCAAAATTAAAAACTTTGGTACTTCAAAGATACTAGTAAGAAAATCAAATAACAACCCACAGAATGGGAGAAAATATGTGTTAATCAACAACAAAAGGACAAACAACCCAATTAAAAAACAGGCAAAGGACTTGAATAGACATTTCTCCAAAGAAGATATACAAATGGCCAATAAGCACATAAATAAGATGCTGAATATCACTGGTCATTAAGGAAATTAAAACCACAACGAGGTAGCTCTTCACACCCATAGGGTGGCTGTAATTCAACACACCAAAAAACAAAAAGGAAAACACGTGTTGGTGAGGATGTAGAGAAATTGGAACGCTCAGACATTGCTGGTGGGAAAACAAAATGGATCAGCCGCTGGGAAATAGTTCGGTGGATCTTCAAAAAGTGAAACATAGAATTACCATATGATCCAGCTATTCTGCTCCTAGGTCAACAGAATTGAAAACAAGTATTCAAAGAAGTATTTGCACACAATGTTCATAGCAGCCCTATTCGTAATAGCCAAAAGGTGGGAACAGCCCCGATGTCCAACAGATGAATGGATAAGCAAAACATTGAATATACATACAATGAAATATCATTCAGCCATAAAAAGGAGTGAAGAACTAAGACACACGCGGCTGAGCCTCCAAAACGTATGTGAAGCGATAGGAGCCAGACACGAGAGGCCCTGCAGGGTCCGACTCCTTTTACAGGAAGTATCTGGAGTAGATCAGTCCACAGAGACGGGACTCAGGTTGGTGGGTGCAGGGCTAGAGGGGCAATGGGGATAAACTGCATAACGGCTACAGGTTTGACCTGGGCGACGAAAATGCTCAGGAACTAGAAAGAGGTGGTGTTTGCACAACTGGAAACGTGCTAAATGCCACTGAGTTGGTTAGTTTAAAATGGTTAATTTTATATTAAGTTTACCTCAAAAATTAAATTAAAAAAAAAAGCTGAGCAGACATAAAGCAACTGTTTTCTACAAGTAATTTTTAAGGTTAAAAACAAACCCAACAAACCCAAAATCAGTAGGAAATCCACCGCCTTTACATATTGCATGTTTGTTACTTCTTTTTTTTTTAAATTTCAAGCAGGTAATGCAATGTTGAATATTTTTCCACTGCATTTTATAGTACTTTCTGGGACTACAACCCCTTAAATAAACGTACACGACTAAAGTCACACTAGGGTTGCTGTCTTTCCATTTTCGTTTTTTAATTGAACTTTAGATGAAGGTTTACAGAACAAACTAGTTTCTCTGGGTTCCCTATTACCAGCTTTCCTGTTCCCTCCTGCCTTCCAGTCCCCACCCCGCAGCTGGTGCACCCTTTAGCCTTGGCCTGTTCAATCTTTGGCTGAAGGGTGAACCGTAGGAGTGGCCTCATTACCGAGCTAAAAGGGTGTCTGGGGCCATACTCTCAGGGTTTCCCCAGTCTCTGTCAGGCCAGCAAGTCTGGTCTCTCTTTTTGAGTTAGAATTTTGTTCTACATTTTTTTCCAGCTCTGTCTGGGACCCTCTATTGTGATCCCTGTCAGAGCAGCCAGCGGTGGTAGCTGGGCACCATCTAGTTGTAGTGGACTCAGTCTAGTGGAGGCCATGGTAGGTGTGGTCCATTAGTCTTTTGGGCTAATCTTTCCCTTGTATCTTTAGTTTTCTTTGTTCTTCCTTGGTCCCGAAGGGGTGAGACCAGTGCAGTATCCTAGATGGCCGCTCACAGGCATTTAAGACCCCAGACGCTACTTACCAAAGTAGAATGTAGAACATATTCTTTATAAACTCTGTTGTGCCAGTTGAGCTAGAAATTCCCTGAGACCATGGTCCCCATAGCCCTCAGCCCAGCAATTCGGTCCCTCAGGGAGTTTGGATGAGCTACCATGACCTTGTCTTGTATAGGTTGTGCTGGCTTCCCCAGTATTGTGTACTGTCTTACCCTTCAACTGAGTTGCTGCTTGTCTATTGTCTATTAAGTATTTTTCCACCCCCACTCCTCCCCTCCCTCGTAACCATCAAATACTGTTTCTTTCTGTATGTAAACCTTTTAATGAGTTTTTACAGTAATGGTCTCGTACAATATTTGTCCTTTTGCAATTGACTTATTTCACTCAGCATAATGTCCTCCAGATGCATCCATGTTACAAGATGCTTCACAGATTCATCGTTGTTCTTTAGCGTTGCGTAATATCCATTGTGTGTATGTACCAGTTTGCTTATTCATTCGCCTGTTGATGGGCATCTAGCATCTTTTTGCTATTGTGAACGATGTTGGAATGAACATGGGTGGACATATATCTATTTGTGATGACTCTTATTTCTCTAAGATATATTCCTAGGAGTGGAATTGCATCTTTGTTTCTAAGGTGTGTCTCTTGTAGACAGCATATTGATGGATCCTGTTTTTTTTTTTTTTTTTTTTATCCATTCTGTCACTCTGTGTCTCTTTATGGGTGCATTTAGGCCATTTACATTCAGTATAATTATTGATAACTGTGAATTTATTGCTGCCATTTTGTAGTGCTTTTTTTTTTTTTGTGGTGCTAACATTTTCTTTGTTCCTCTTACCTCCTGTGCTCAGTTCCTTCTGTTTGTGGATTTCTTTTGTTTTGTAGATTGTTTTTATTGAGACTTGGTTTTTCTTCTTTATTTTGATAAATAGGTTTCTTAACTTTCTTTGTGGTTACCTTGAAATTCACCCTTAGCTTCTATTATTACTTGGTATCACCTTGCTTTCTGCTCCATTAGAAAGTTCCATACCTATACCATTTATTCCCACTTTTATTGTTCTGATATTGTCGTCATTTACAGATTAACCCCTCTGGTTCCCTGTTGCAAATGTTTTGGTTTTGGATAGTCCTTGAGAGTTCATTTCCTAGGTTGGTATCCGGCTGGTACAATCTTGCCTCCTAGATTCTGGCTGTGGTCTGATGCTGTTTGTTCTCAGACTGAAGGACTCCCTTTAGTAATTCTTGTAAGTTTGGTTTGGTTTTTACATATTCCCTTAATTTCTGTTTATCTGGAAATGTCCTAATTTCACCATCATATTTTAAGGAAAGTTTTGCAGGATATGTTATTCTTGGTTGGCAATTTTTTTCTTTCAAGATTTTATATATGTCATCCCATTGCCTTCTTGCCTGCATGGTTTCTGCTGAATAATCACAGTTTAGTCTTATTGTTTCTCCTCTGTATGTGACTTTTTGTTTTTCTCGAGCTGCTCGCAGGATTTTTTCTTTGTCTTTGGTTTTAGTGAGTGTGATTATGATATGCCTTGGTGTTTTTTGGGGGGTGGGCCTATTCTATATGGGGTTTATTGAGTTTCTTGGGTGGTCAGCTTTACATCATTCATGATATTAGGGAAGTTTTCTGTCAGCAATTCTTCAATGATCCTCTCTTTGTTTTCCATTTTCTCTCCCTGTTCTGGAACTCTGATCACTCGCAAACTTTTGCTTTTGATTGTATCCCACATAATTCTCAGGGTTTCTTCATTTTTCTTTTTTTTTTCTGATTTTTCCTCAAACAGGGTTGTATCCAACTGTTTGTCTTCAATTTCACTGATTCTGTCTTCCATCATTTCAAACCTGCTCCTCAGCCCTTCTATGACACTGTCCATTTCTGAAATCTTGTTGTGTATCTTTTGCATTTCTAACTGTTGTTTTTGAATGATTTTTAGTTGTGAATTTATTTTGGCATTTTGTTCCTGAATTACTTTCCTGAATTGTTCCATTTTTTAATCTGTATTTTCCATTAATTTACCTGCCTTTTCCAAAAATTTGTCTATTTTTCCTCATTTTTGTCTGCTTTTTGCTTCAATTCTTGGATTGCTCTGAGTATTAGAGATTTGAATTCCCTGTCAGTAGTTCTAGTGTCTTTTCTTCTATTGGAAAGTCATCTGGTGTTTTATTTTGGAGGCCTACTGGCACCATCCTGTCCTGTTTTTTTTTTTATATGTTTGATGTTGTTCTGCTGTCTTCAGGGCATTCAGTAGTTATTTTCTTCATTTCTTGATTGTAGATTTGTTTGTTTTGTACCGGTTTCTTGTTTTATTTGGTTATGTCTGAGCAGGCGAGCTGTGCATTCTTTGTTGTTTGCTCATCTGTAGTGACGATAAGTTTCACCTCCTTGACCAATGGGCAGGACCAGTCTTTCACCTATGGTGCAGAGGGGCAGGTCTAGCTGAAGGGGAGGGGCTGGGATGGGGTGTTTATGGCATGTACTAGGGCCAACAGGGTGGGCCAGAAATCAGTGCTGGGCAGATTCCAGTAGGCTGTGCCTGTGCTGCTTTGGGGTGTGATGCTCAGTACATGGCACAAGTAGGCAGGAAAGAGGGGGGAGATTGTGATGTGTGGAGCTAAAAGGGGTACAGGAAAGAGGAGAGGGAAACAGGAGCCAAAAACAAACAAGCAAACGAAGGAAGAAAAAAGAGTGCTGAGGGAGCTTGCCATGGAGTGGAGAGATAAGAAATCAAGAAATGGAGGAAAGCAAAAAGAAAAGAAAAAGGGAAAAAGAAAGAAAAAATAACTAGATCAATATTTGAAAAAGAAAAGCTCCCAGGAGTCCTGGAGTCCCACCAGTGGGACTGCTAAAACCAGGGAAGTGGATCCCAGGCTGTGCAGTATAGCCTGACTGGGGCGGGGGGGTGGGGAGGTATAGATGTCACACAGCACCAGGAATTCAGGAGACAGGAAAAGAAGATAAGTGTAGAGAGACGAGAACTGAGAAATGAAGAAAGGGAAAAAGAGAAAAGACAGTAGAAAAAAAAAAAAAAAGAAATGCCCCAGGGATCTTACCTACGTGGCTGCACAGATTGGGGGAGTGGCTCCTAAGCCATGCAATGCAGCCTGGCTAGAAGGGGCTCCCAGGCTACAAAAAGAAAAAGAAAACAACGAACAGAACACAGCAAAACAAGGAAAAAAAAAAAAAAAGCCCCAGGGATCCCACCAACGTGGTGACGCAGCCCAGGGGAGTGGGTCCCCAGCCCAGCATGGCTTCACAGCCTTTCAGGAAGAAGCAAAGATGGCACAGGGGGCCAGGGGTTCCAGAGAAAGGAGGGGGAGGTGGTAGGAGGCACAGAAGAAACCAAAAGATACAGAAAGAACCAACACCAGCTCAGATGCCCAGCCAGTATGGCCAGGGTGAATCCAAGCAGCCTGAGGCCAAAGCAGTTGCCCCTCGGCCAAGAGGCTGCAGCTGGTGGGAAGCAGAGGAGGCCCAAGGGGTGGGGGAAGAGAGGGGGTTAGGAAAGCGTATATCGCTTGTTACTAGGTGCTCTGTCTCCTGCTGGGAACTTCGTGAAGCTGGTTTCCAGTACTCCCTGTCTGCCAATCTGCAGTGTGAGTGGGATGAATCCAAACAGCAGGAACGCTGCACTTCCTGGCTGGTGGAGCCACAGCAGCCAGCCAGGAAACTCAGAGGTAGAGCAGCGGGGACAGAATGCGGGGTGGGAAAGCGTGTATCGCTGGTTACTGGGTGCTTGTCTCCTGCTGGGAGTTCCACGAAGCTGCTTTCCCGTGCTCCCTGTTTGCCAATCCCGGACAGCAGCACAAGATGGCGGATCCATGGTGCCTTAGCTGATGAGGCCTTCCACACATATCTCTCCTCTGTCAGTTTCTTATTCCATTTGGTACTTGGCTGAGTTCTTTCTCTCTCCATTTGATACTTCAGGTTCCAGGAATGACGTCTGTCTCTGTTTTACTTAGTTTTTCAGGTCTTTGCTGTGGAGAGACGGCGTGGTGTTTCTGTCTATGGTGGCGTGTTGGCCGGAAGTCTGTGTTTGCATTTTCTGATGGTTTTAACCACCTCTTAGATATTTATTTTCCTTTCCCTTCTACTCACTCTGCCAAACCTAGCAAATGGAACTTACCTCCTACCCCAGATAAAACCTACAATCAGGGTAGCCAATGGGAGCATGCTTCTGTCCCACTTAGCAACACTACTCCTTCAACTCTTTGCTGTTGGTCACTCAGAAACCACTGACTGGCACTGTGCGGAGAAGCTAAGCTCGTGAATTCTGCCGCTTACTAGCTGTGTGACCTTAGGCAAGTTCTCTCTCAGTGCCTCTGGTTCCTCCTCTTGAAAAAGACGTGATGATTATGAGAGTACCTGCTTGATGGGCTGCTGAGTATTAAATGAGTTAGTACATGTGAGGTATTCAGGACCTTGCCGAACATATAGTATGTGCTCAGTAATGGTTAGCTATTTCTATTATAATGCATGTGCCTTAGTTGGCTAGTGAGGGCTTTTCAGATCTCACAGCCTTATCTCAAGCTCTACCCTGGCTCCTACTTGGATCCCCTGTCCTCAGCCCTTCTGATTCCCCTTTTCTCTGGTCACTCCTCGGTTCTCACTGAGCCCACTGCCACTGTCTCTGCCCAGAGAAACGCTCCACATTCTCAACACTTTTTTTTTTCTGTATGTTTTCTCTCAAGGTGATTACCCACTTTCACAGCCCCAACTTTCGCCTTAATGCTGAATAATTCCAAGTCTATGGTTCTAGTTTCACCACTCTGAGATCTACAGACTTTCCAAATGCCTGTTAGACATCGTCACAACAGTATCTTGCTAACGTTTCCCAACTAAACTCATTGTCTTTTCATTCATACTTTTCCTCCTGTTTTCCCGCCCTCTTTTAATGACTTTATTATCTTTTTTGTGACACAAGCTATGAAATTATTCAACCAGCATTTATTTCCTTTCCCTAATGACCCCTTGTGCCTAAGCCCTGTAGCTCCTTTTCCACAAAGTTTCCCTTGTTTTTCACCTTCTCCCCATTCCCAGTTACCATGCAAGTCTAGGACTCATAATCTCTTGCATAATATTTTGCAGTTACTTTCTAAATATTTTCCCTACCTCCAGTTTCAAAGCTCCTTCTCTTCTTCAGGAAGTTATTATTTTAATGCACAAATTGTTGTTCATCATTGTTAGGTACCACCAAGTCGGTTCCAACTCATAGTGACCCTATGTATAACAGAACACAACACTGCCTTGTCCTGTGCCACCCTCACAATCATTGCTATGTTTGAACGAATAGTTGCAGCCACTGTGTCAATCCACCTCATTGAAAGTCTTCCTCTCTTTCACTGACCCTCTGTTTTACCAAGCACAATGTCCTTCTCCAGGGCCTGGACCCTTCTGGTAACATGTCCAAAGTACGTGTGATGAAGCCTCTCCATCTATGCTTCTAAGGAGCATTCTTGCTGTACTTCTTCCAAGACACATTTGTTTATTCTTCTGGCAAGCCCAGGGTATATCCAATAATCTTCACCAACACTGTAATTGAAAGGCATCAATTCTTCTTCAGTCTTCCTTATTCATTGTCCAGCTTTCACATGTATATGAGGTGACTAAAAATACCATGGCTTGGGTCAGGCATACCTTAGTCCTCAAAGTGACATTTTTGTTTTTTAACATTTTGAACAGGTCTTTTGCAGCATATTTGCCCAATGCAGTATGTCATTTGAATTCTTGATTGCTGCGTCCATGGGCGTTGATTGTGGATCCAAGTAAAATGAAATCCTTGACAACTTCAATATTTTCTCCATTTATCATGATGTGCTTATTGGTCTAGTTGTGAGGGTTTTGGTTTTCTTTGTGTTGAGGTATAATCCATACTGAAGGTTATAACTTGATCTTCATCAGTAGGTGCTTCAAGTCCTCTTAGTTTTCAGCAAGCAAAGTTGTGTCATCTGCACATGGCAGGTTGTTAATAAGTCTCGCTCCAACCCTGATGCCATGTTCTTCTTCATATAGTCCAGCTTCTCAGATTATTTGCTCTTCATACAGATTGAATAGATATGTTGGAAGGATATAAACCTGACATACACCTTATGCACAAATTAAATGATACCACTTTCCTTTCAAAAATCTTAATGGCTCTTTGTTACCTAAGTTAACAAGTAATGACCAAATTACTTCAACCTCCATTCATGATTTTCCATGATCTGTTAAACATCCTTCCTTTTTAGCATTAGAAAATTTGGAAATTTTGACTTCCACAACATTACCAATACACCTCACCCTGCTGCTGTATCACTACTTCAGAACCAGTGAGGTTGCTGGTCCTGCAAATAGCAATCAAGTGTATTCTCCAAATAGGTTGTCCTTGCCCTCTGTGGATTACAAAACTTCTCTTTGAAGTATGTCTCCTTTGTAAAGAAACAAGAGGAAATTCTGATTTTTTTTTTTGGTAGATGCTATTTTTAATCTCACAGACCTTCACATCTCATCCTTATTAATCTGTAAAGTTGAAGATAATAATTTGGGTGTGTGCATCCCTCACTCATCTTAGGTCTACTTACAAAGCTTCAAGATTTCCATACCCTGCACCCACTGTATCTAATGGTCGGTGTCCAGTGCCACTCCTTGGAAAATGTCAAGAGTACAAGATTCAAGTCCGTTGCAATCCAGTGCATCTCCAGAGAGGCTAATAACCTTTGCTCAAATTGTTAGAATTCTTGTGTGAAATCATCCTATACAGGTATGAAAATAAAATGGAACTTCACTGTAATCTTGATCTCGGGGGGCCCAAGAGCTGTGGATGCCCAGTGGCAGATGTTCTGTGGACAGAGAGATGAGTTTGGGTAGAGGACGGAAGGTCTGTGTGAGGAGTACAGGTGTGGAGTGTTCTGCATCCAGGAGATAGGGAAAACTATGCAGACAGGATACAGAAGGAGAGGAGAGGTCTGGACCTTGAGCAAGCTCACGGAGAAAGGAGATTCATGAACAGAGAGCCTGAAAGGTTTCCTAGTGATGCTGGCCATGCGGAGTGAACTTTCCAGCAATCAGCACTAAATGAGACATAAAAAAAGAAAAAAGCATATTTCTCAGTTATGTCTCCTGTACTCTTAAGGGTCCACCTATATCTTCATCAACATGTCCTAAGAACATTTTATTTTACTTTCTAATCACTAGCTTTATCTTTCCAACTATTTTGGTATCATTTTCTAAAGTGGACAGAGAGAAGGTTTTTTAAAAAGGGTTTCTTTGGGGACCATTAAATACAGTTTTTAATCTGTTTCACTTGATTTTTATTTTAGTAATATCTGGAGAAATAGTCATGTATGAATAGGCCTGAAATAACAAAGCTTGGGACAACTGTATTTTAGGGAAATAGGTCAGTTCACAGCTATCATTAAAAAGGCAATGTCTTCTAGCAATAGTTCTTTCTAAATGTAGGTCACGAGAACTATTGCTAACTACTTACTCTATGTGTTTTTTTTTTAACTTGATATTAATAGTTAGGAAGGTAGAAATGTAGTTTCTTTGCAATTTTTGAAGGACAAAGACTTCAGGTTAAAAAAAGTGGAGAATTTGGGACCAAAATTCCATCTATATCACTCCAACTGTACTTCACATGATTTGAGAATATCCACAGTTCTCAAGTTATGAACCCTTAACTAGTGAACATACATAAAAACCACAAACTTGTAGACTGGTTCCTCCTCCTCCTGCCCACCTGGCTTTTACCTGGGACAACTGAGGGGTCATGAGATGATGCTGCCACCTGGCGGTCATTATGGGGAACTAACATCGACGTCCAATTGTTTTTGCATTTACCAATTATATTTGATTCAGCTCCGCTCAGGGAGGAAACCCTCGTGGCCTAGTGGTTAAAGCACTTGGCCGCTGATGGAAGGGTTGGTGGTTTGAACCCACCTGCCTCTCTGCAGGAGAAAAATGTGGTAGTCTGCTTCGGTAAAGACTTACAGCCTTGGAAAGCCTATGGGGCAGTTCTACTCTGTGTGGGTCACTATGAGCTGGTACTGACTCAACGTCAATGGTTTTGTGTGTGCGTGTGTGCGTTCAGTTCTACTCTGTTCAATAAATATTTATTGAGCTTACATGAGAGCCAGGCATTGTGATAATCACTCAGGGAATGTGCCTGTATCTCCCTCCTTTTCCTTTGTCTGTTACAACTCAGTTTATTGAATATCATGGAATTAGTTTCTTGGGAACAGGCTCACATCCTCTTTAACCCTTTCTGTCCTCCTTTTCTCTTTAACTCTTCTCAGTTACATTAGGGATGGTTATTTTCCTTCTCCTTCTTTCTTAGGTTCCATTCGTGCAACAACATTAAAGCAAAAGTGTTATGCTATCAGACATTTGCTCCAAGGAAAAATGAAACCATCAATTTTATGATCTTTCCGTGAACTTCTAAAGGCCTTAAAAGCACCCAGAATTCCACAAAAGACTCTGTTGCCTCATCTAATTGTGTATATGCTGCTTTTGTCTACTTATACTGAGGCACCCACATTGAAGAAAAAGATTTATTATCCTTTTTGTCTAATTCTCTTTGTTTTCTAGTAATAGTAAATGTTGATTTTCGCTATTTTTCATCATAAGTGTAGATCATTATGGGTTATATCAGCTTTCCTGAGATTATTTGTAAATATAATCATCATTAATGAAACTGTTTTTAGGAGAAATTCATCCTGAGTTCAAGCATGTTATTAAAAGCTTTTGAAATGCAGTCCACTACAACATGAGAATTTCCTGCAACTGAAAAGCAGATAAATTAGGGGCTATTTTACCTTATAGGGTAATTTATCATAGATTCTCCAAATAACATGGCCTCTTCAATGCAGCTAAAATTTGATTGAATTTTAAAGCCTTTAGAAAGAGACCAAACCAAACCAAACCCATTGCTGTCGAGTCGATTCCATCTCACAGCGACCCTATAGGACGGAATAAAACTGCCCATAGGAATTCACAGGAGCAGCGGGTGAATTTCAACTGCCGACTTTCTGGTTAGCAGCTGAGCTCTTAACCGTTATGCCACCAGGGCTCCTTTAGAAAGAGAAGTAGTTACAATTCCAGTGGGGTAGACAGATAAACTAGGAAGATTCAAACAAAGAATCTGGGAAGAATTATGCAACTTCAGAATTCTGTTAGTTCCACTAAGTGCGTACATATTTGAAATATCCTTGTTTGCAATCACAAAAATTATGAAGACTTAGTACATTAAGAAATACGTAACCTTTAGATAAATTCCTGGAATTCCTGGAATTGTGAAATCAAAAGGTATGCACATTTGTAATTTTTATAGATATGTCAAATTTCCCTCCATAGAAATTATACCCATTACATTTCTATCAGTTTTTTAAAAAAACACAAAAGATATCATTATTACTGTTTATACAGTCAATGTTTATTAGATTTGCCTACACATTTACAGCTTTCTTTGCTTTTTGTTTCTTCCTCTTTTCTGGCTTCTATATGATCATTTTCCTTTTTTAAAGTGTATTCTTTAGAATTTCCCTTAGTGAGGTTATGCTGGTGGTAAACTCACTGTTTTGTTTTTCTGAAAATGTCTGTAATTTGCCTTCCTCCCTGACGTAATTCTAGGTTGCCGATTCCTTTTCCCCATCACACTGACAATCTCAGTCTTCGTATTCTGGCTCCAGCTGTTGCTGTCAAGGAATCAGGTATCAGTCACTGCAGCTCCCTCAAAGGTAATTAGTCTTTTTTCTCCAGTGACTTTTAAGATCTTTTTTCTCTTTGTATTTTTTAAAAAAATTATTATTGTTTTAGAGCTTTTTGTTTGCTTGTTTTGTTTCTCTTTCTTGATGTGTCTAGATATAGATTTTTTTTTTTTTCCTTCTTAGGATTTGATGTGCTTCTTAAATCTGTGTATTTCTCTCTTTCATCAGTTATTGGTTGTTATCGTTTCAAATATTGTCTTTTCCTTATTCTTTTTCTCCTCTTTCTAGAACTCTTATTAAATGTACACTAAACCTCCTTATTCCACCTTCTATATCTTTTAATCTTCTTTCTGTTATTTATTTATTTGTCTCTCTGTGCTATATTCTAGATTTCTTTTGACCAGCATCCAGTTCAGTAATTCTCTCTTTGGCTATGTCTAACCTGCTGTTGAACAATAGTTGAGTAATTAATTTGAATTTTAAAAGTTTGAGAGTTTTTCATTTTGAGAAGTTCTATTCTTTTAATGTAATATTTATAGTTTTTGGTTCCCTGAAGATATTTTCAAGTTCGTCTTTTACTTCTTAATATATAAAAACAGTTGTTTTTAGGTATGAGCTTTAGAAATCCAATATCTGAGGGCCATGAAAATGTGCATCTCAGACCTGTGACTGGAGAGAGCACACCTGACTGATGGCCCCAGCTGCTGTGCTCTGATATCCACCACGACATTTATGTGGAGGCCACACCCCCCACAGGCTGCTCCCAGCAATGACTGAGCACAGTAAGGATTCTAAGGCAGGCCTGTTTCTGGGAGACAAAACTTCTCTAACAGGTGATTTTGGCTCAAAGACTCCCCATTAGCCTTAGTAGATTTCTTAGACATACATCGAGGTTAAGACTCTCCCACCTAGCCTTCCTTCCTTTCTTACCTCTTCCTTTACAGGGACCAGTACTACATTGTGCATCATGCCCTTGGCTGCCTCCCCACTTCCCTCACAGGCTTTTCCTCTAGTAAATCTCTTCTTGCATGTCTAATCCCATCTTGGTATCTATTTCCTGTAGGACAGAAGTGGTACCTGGATTAATCCAAGAAAATAAATGACAAATGAGTATCTGAAATTGCCTCACAGGCTGCCAGGTGGCCAAAGAGGACATCATCTTGGTTGGTAGGTAGGGCATGGATAGTCCCTGGCACAAAGTGAAGGCTTAGTTGCTAAAGATGTCACCCCTGGTAACCTGGAAAAATATCCCAGTGAAGGGGCTGTGGCAGTGATCCAGGCATCCAAAAGAAATGAGGGAACCATGACTACGAAGATAGTTCAGTTGGCTAGTAACTGGTGAACTGCACTGATGCTCTGCAGAGGAATAGTGTGAAACCAGGAGCCGTTTTTTAAATGGCTAAGCGTGAGAGCTTCAGTGGAAGCTGACAAAGAGGCCCTTCCCTCCTGCAGTGGGAAAGCAGACACAGTTGAGTAAGGCTGAAGATAGAATTGTTGGAGACATTTGTGTGCTCAGCCAAGGCAGGTCTGTTACCCAAAAATTAGCATTCTTTTGGGAAAAACCTGAGACCCTGAAACATGAATAGGGACATCTGGATGAATGCCCTGAGGTCTTTGCTCTGTAACTCCTTGTCCTTGTGGCTTACAGAGGTCGGCCACCCTCTCCTAGTAAGAGCTAGCCCTCCCATCATACTGGAAGACGCTACAAAGGCCTTTCCTCCATAAGACAACAGGTGCCCTCCTTAAAAGTGCCCCACCTCTTCTCTTGGCTGCCAGGCTGATACCAAAACTAAGCCAAACCCGTTGCCATTGAGTCAATTCTGACTCATAGCGACCCTATATGACAGAATAGAACTGCCCCATAGGGTTTCCAAAGAGTGGCTGGTAGATCCAAGCTGCTGACTTTTTGGTTAGCAGACTGTGTGACCAGGGCTCCGCCAGGCTGATAACTAGGGTTAAATTGCAATATAAACCAGTCTAAGACATACTGGGCATGATACGGAAGGAAAGAATTGTGATAATTAGCTAGCACGTAATTGACTGGCAGGAGCCAAGGGAGCTCCCCTGGAATGGATTTTAAGGTGCTCAGTCAAAGCTACTGGAATGTAAGACTAAACCCAGTGCCGTCGAGTCGATTCCGACTCATAGTGAGACTGGGTAAGCAATTTCTTGGGAGACAGAATTCAATATTCTGGCAAAGACCCCAGGGGGTGGGGAAAACTCCCTGCTAGGGTGGCTCTTATATGCCTAGAGAAAGTGATAGCCAGTACTCAGTTAAGTGGAAATGCCTGAGCTGACTTGCCAAATGGTAGAGTCTGAGGGAAGTGAGCCTGCTGGAATAGGTGTATTATGTGAAGCCAAAAGACTCACCAGTGTACTATGTTCTAAAAGAGGGCCCAGAAGACATACCATTCACTAAGGCCATTAGGGATGTGCTGACAAAAAGAGGGGCTGGTAAGAAGTTCAGGGAGTCTGCAGTTACTGTATCCCCCTCAGCATTGGAGGGGCAGCCAAGAGGCAATCAACACACAAGGAATTGGAGTAATAGTTAATAGAGCATGTTGTCCCTGGTAGCAAAATAGGGGAGTGGGCAACAATGTGTTGCTTAATAAGCCAATAAAGAGGCAAGAATGAAGGAGAAGGAGGCGAGGGCAGTCATCTTAATAAAAAGTCACAATATCCCTTGTTCAGTTCTGAGACCAGAACCAAATTTCAGATCCAGAACCCATTGACTGAAGAGGTGGCCATGTATGTAGGAGGAAGAAACCTCAACCGCACGACAAGTTTATGTGTACACCTAGACCATTGCCTTAGTCCTTCCCCCAAAGAGGCCTTGAGAGACAAATGCATAAACAGACAATGGCCAGACCATGTATGAAACAGAGCTCTGACTCCCACCTCTGCAGTAGCTAGCCAAATGGTCAGGACTTGGTTAATAACTGACTGGCAGCTTCCCTATTTTTGCTATCACCTCCAACTCAGGTCCAACCAGAGAAGGCCAAGTATGCTCCCCGAATGGATCACGTAGGATGCCCCACTTCGAGTTAGCCCGCCTTCAGTTTCCCCATCCCAACAGTCTTCAGTCAGGACATACCTGAAGCCTTTCCTTTTGTTCCCACTCTAAAGTGTTCCCATTCCCCTGCCTGCCTTTGAGTTTCTGCCCAGTGCAAGTGATGATGGCTGACACCCTTGCTATAGCAACATCTGAATAAATAACCTCTGTTCTCATTTGCGTGCTTATTTCCACAACTTGGATGACTGTGCACTGAAGGAAAGGGAAAAACCAGACATTTTTTTTAAATCAATTTTTATTGTGCTTTAAGTGAAAGTTTACAAATCAAGTCAGTCTCTCATACAAAAATTTATACACACCTTGCTATACACTCCTAATTGCTCTCCCCCTGAGTTAGCACACTCCTTCTCTCTACTCTCTCTCCTCAGGTCCCTTCGGGCAGCTTCTGGCCCCCAATGCCCTTTGGTCTCCCCTCCAAACAGAAAATGCCAACACAGTCTCATGGTGTCTACTTGCTCATCCAAGAAGCTCATTCTTCACCAGTATCATTTTCCATCCCATATTCCAGTCCAATCCCTATCTAAAGAGTTGGCCCCTGGAATTGTTCCTGTCTTAGGCTAACAGAAGGTCCAGGGACCATGACCTCCGGGGTCCTTCTAGTCCCAGTCTGACCATTAAGTCTGGTCTTTTTATGAGAATTTGGGGTCTGCATCCCACTGCTCTCCTGCTCCCTCAGGGGTTCTCTGTTGTGTTCCCTGTCAGGGCAGTCATAGGTTGTAGATGGGCACCATCTAGTTCTTCTGGTCTCAGGCTGATGTAGTCTCTGGTTTATGTGGTCCTTTCTGTCTCTTAGGCTCATAGTTACCTTGTATTTTTGGTGCTCTTCATTCTTCCTTGCTCAAGGTGGGTTGAGACCAATTGATGCATCTTAGATGGCCGCTTGCTAGCATTTAAGACCCCAGAAGCCACTCTCCAAAGTGGGGTGCAGAGTGTTTTATTAATAGATTTTATTATGCCAGTTGACTTAGATGTCCCCTGAAACCGTGGTCCCCAAACCCCTTCCCCTACCTCCCTGGTCTTCAAAGTGTTCAGTTTATTCAGGAAACTTCTTTGCTTTTGGCTTAGTCCAGTTGTGTTGACCTCTCCTGTATTGTGTGTTGTCTTTCCCTTCACCTAAAAAAAAAAAAAAAACTTATCTACTATCTAATTAGTGAACAACCAGACATTTTGAGGACTACTGGACACAGGGTCTGAGTTGACATTGCTACTCAGAGACTCGAAGTGTCTTCATACCCCCCACTTCATTAGAGTGAGGGTTTATAGGGGCTGGACAATAAGTGGAGTCACAGCTAAAGCCCAGCTTACAGTGGGCCTTTTGGTCCATGGACCCACCCGGTAATCATGTCATTTCCCCTAACTCTGATTGCATAATTGGAATTGATCATTGGAGTAACTCCCACATTGAGTCCCTGGCATGTGGGATAAGAGCTATCATAGTTGGAAAGCCTTAGTGGCGATCTCTGAAATTCCCTCCTCTCCCTGACTGAGGTAGAAAAAAATATATATATATATATATATTGTATTGGGAGTGGGGGAGGAGGCTAACTGAGATTAATGCCACCACTGAAGACTCAAATTACACAGGGTTGATTTTCCTTATCACATCTCTGTTTAATTCGCCAGCCCGACTCCTTCAGAAATTTGACGGACCCTCGGGAATGGAGGTAGACAGCCACGAACTCAGTGAAGTAGCAGCTCTGATTGCAGCTGCTGTGCTGCTTGAGGTATCGTTGCAAAGGAAAATTAGCAAGTCATCAGGCACATGATATGTGGCCACTGACTTGGAGAATGTGTTCTTTTCCGTTCCAGTTACAAAGGAGGATCAGAGGTGGTTTGCGTTCACAGACAACAACACTCATTCATATTTTTGCCCCAGGGTGTGTTAACTCTTCCACCCTCTGTCGTGATATAGTCTGAAAAGACTCAACAGCCTTGGTATCCCACCAAATATTACTATGATTTGTTACATTAATAACATCGTTTCAACTGGATAGAATGAGCAAAAGGTCTTGGTAAGATTCACGTACTCTAAAGGGCAGGAAATAAACCCTATGAAGATTCAGAGACCAGCCATTTGAATGAAGTTTTTATGCTTCATAGATCAGGGGCATGCTGAGGCATCTCTTCTAAAGTAAAGGATGAATTGTTGCATCTGGCATCGCCTACCACAGAGAAGGATGCACAATCCCTGCTAAGCCTCTTTGGGTTCTGGAGGGAACACATCCCACAGCTAAGAATACTGTTGCTGCCTGAAGACCCACCACTAGTGCATCCGGATGACACAGAAGTCTGCCAGCTTTGGGCAGGACCAAGAGCAAGAAAGGGCTTTTTACTAGGTTCAGACTGTGGTACAAGCAGCTGTATGGCTTGGGCCATATGACCCAGCAGACCCCATCATTTTGGAAGGGTCAGTGGTGGAAAAAAATGAGTGTGCACCTTATGGCAAGCCCCAGTGGGAGAGTCACAATGCAGGTCTCTGGGATTCTAGAGCAAGGCCATGCCATCTACAACAAAGAATTACATATTCCTTGAGAAACAGGTCCTGGTGCGTTACTAGGCCACGGTAGAGACAAAATGCTTGACTGTGCTGGGTTCTGTAGGATCCACCAAGTCATAAGGTCAGACGTACTTGGCAGCAGTCTGTTGTAGGATGGAAACGCACATTCGTAAGCAAGCTGAGCAGGGTTGGAGGGCATGAGTAAGTTGCGTGATCACATAGCCCAGGCCCCAGGTCACCTACACAGCTGCACCAGTGTCACTCCTTTGGTTTCTACCTATGGTTATTTGGAGAATACCACAGTCCAGATGAAAGAGGAACTAAGCTCGGTTTATGGACTGGTAGGGTTGGCATGTGGGTGCAAGTTGAAAATGGATAGTGACTACATTATAACCAAATTCAAGGATGGTCCGGAAAGACAGTGGAGAGGAAAAATCTTCCCAAAGGGTGGAGCTGTAAGCCTTCATGGACAGATGCACTCTGGTCATCTACTTTGTGTAGAAGGAAAAGTAGCTGAGATGAGAATATACAGAGTCCTAGGCAGTGACTAGTGACCTAGCTGTCTGGTCAGGGGCCTAAAATGAAAGGCATTGGAAGATTAGAGACAAGGAGATTTGAGGCAGGGGCATATGGATAAACATATGGGAGTGGGCACAAAGTGTGCAGATTTTTGTATCACATATTAACACTCACTAGTAAGCATCTCAGAACACTTAACTGTGCTCATACAGAACCTGAACATAGACCAAGAGGCAGTCTTCGAACAGAAAAAGGGGATACTGCATAGTTTAAAATCAGGAAAGTCACGAGTCAGGTTTATATCCTTTTACCATATTTATTCAATCTGTATGTTCAGCAAATAATCCGAGAAACTGGACTATATGAAGAACAGGGCATCAGGATTGGAGGAAGACCCATTAACAACCTGTCATGTGCAGATGACACAACCTTGCTTGCTGAAAGTGAAGAAGACTTGAAGTACTTACTGATGAAGATCAAAGACTACAGCCTTCAGTATGGATTACAGCTCAACAAAAAGGAAACAAAAATCCTTACAACTGGACCAATGAGCAACATCATGAAAAATGGAGAAAAGATTGAAATTGTCAATGATTTTATTTTACTTAGATGCACAATCAACACCCACGGAAGCAGCAGTCAAGAAATCAATCGATACATTGCATCAGGCAAACCTGCTGCAAAAGACCTCTTTAAAGTGTTGAAAAGCAAGGATGTCACTTGAGGACTAAGGTGCACCTGACCCAAGCCATGGCATTTTCAATTGCCTCATATGCATGCGAAAGCTGGACAAGGAATAAGGAAGACCGAAGAAAAATTGATGCCTTTGAATTATGGTGTTGGCAAAGAATACTGAATATACTATGGACTGCCAGAAGAATGAACAAATCTGGCTTGGAAGAAGTACAGCCAGAGTGCTCCTTGGAAACAAGGATGGTGAGACTTCATCTCACATACTTTGGACATGTTATAAGAAGGGACCAGTCCCTGAAGAAAGACATTATGCTTGGTAAGGTAGAGGATGTGCAAAAAAGAAGAAGACCCTTGATGAGATGGAATGGCACAGTGGCTGCAATAATGGGCTTAAACATAGCAATGATTGTGAATATGGTGGAGGACTGGGCAGTGGTTAGTTCTGTTGTACACAAGGTCACTGTGAGTCAAAAGTGACTCTGTGTGACCTAAAAAATTATGCATCTACCATGGAGGAGACACTGAATAACAAAGCAGAAAAAAATGTCTTGAGCCAGCTTTATTCATCAGCCACTCACCCCTGAATCTTTATAGGGTTTATTTCCTGCCCTTTGGAGCATGTGAATCTTACCAAGACCTCTTGCTCATACTATCTAGTTGAAATGGTGTCATGGCCACATGAATAGAGGGGCCCTGGTGGAGAGGTGGAGGCTGTGTATGGACCCAACAGCATGAACTCCCACTTACCAAGCTGATCTAGCTACTGCTGCTTTTGGATGTCCAACGTGTTGGCAACAGAGATCAGTGCTGAGCCCACAACAGGGCAATATTCCTCAAGGAGACTGTTATGGATTATATTGTGTCCTCCCAAAATGTTTGTGGAAGTCTTCATCCCTGTACCTGTAAATAAGATTCTGTTTGAAATCAGGGAATTTTTTTGTTATGTTAACGAGGCCATACCAGAGTAGGGTGGGTCTTAAACCTAATCACTTCTGAGTGGTATCTTATAAAAACAATGGGATAGACACAGAGACAAACACAGGGGAAGACAGACAACAGGGATAGATGCATCTATAAGCTGAGGAATGCTAAGGGTTGCCAGCAGTTACTGAAATTGGATCCAAAGAGATCCTCAAAATTGCGTATGAAGGTTAGACACGCTTAAAACTAAAGGGATTTGTTTATTTCTAGTTTTTTAAAAAATTACATTTACTTGACTTTTTCATTTGATTTTTAGACCATCTAATAACAACTACAGGTCCCTGGGTGGAACAAATGGTTAAGTGCTCAGCTACTAACCAAAAGTTTGGCAGTTTGAATCTGCGCTTGGAAGTGCCTTGGAAGAAAGGCCTGGCAATCTACTTCTGAAAGATGAGAGCCATTGAAAACCTTATGGAGCAGAGCTGTCTACTCCGACGCACATTAGGTCACCAGGAGTCAGAGTCGACTCCACGGCAGCGGGTTTTTGGTGTTAATAACGTCTGCAGAGAGAGCTTGCCCCGATTGAACCCTGGCTCCCCTGCTTGACAGCTGTGCGAACTGAGCGGGTAGTTTAATCTCCTCATGGCTCATTTCCTTCACCTGTAACATGGGTAGGATAATATTCACCTCATCGGGCTATCGTAAGGATTGTATCAGATGATACATGTAACGCACTTAGAATAGGGCCTGGTACATAGCTCACTTTAATGGTTGTAAAATATTCCTTTGTATGATTGTGTCATAATTTATTTATCCAACTGTCTGTTGGACAGATACTGTTGATAGATACTTAGGTTTCTTCTCATTTTTTTCATACTATAAACAAAAATTTAGTGGATACATGAAGATGAGGGGTAATGGGATCTCTTATATACTGTGAGTAGGAGCATGAATTGGTATAAACCCTTTTGAAAACAGTTGGGTAAAACCTTATAAAGTTGAACATACCATTGTTGTTGTTGTTGGCTGTCAAGTCGATTCCGACTCACAGTAATCTCATGTGACAGAGTAGAACTGCCACAAAGGATTTCCTGGGCTGTAATGTTTGTGCAGGAGCCCTGATGGCACAGTGGTTAAAGCACTCATCTGCTAACCAAAAGATTGACAGTTTGAACCCACCAGCCGCTCCACGGGAGAAAGATGTGGCAATCTGCTTCCATAAAGATTTATAGTCTTGGAAACCCTATGGGGCAATTCTATTCTGTCCTATAAGGTCACTATGAGTTGGAACGGACTCAAAGGCAGTGGGTTTGGTTTGGTTTTGGAATCTTCACGGCAGCAGATTGCCAGGTCTTTTCTCCTGCAGAATGGCTGGTGGGTCGGAACTACTAACCTTTCAGTTAGCTACCGAATGCTTTAACCAATATGGCACCAAGATTCCTTACTTGTGTTATAGCAGCATTATATTCTTCTTGGATCAATAATCAACACCCATGGAAGCAACAGTCAGGAAATTAAACAATGTATTGCATTGGGCAAAGCTGCAGCAAAAAAACCTCTTTTTAAACAAAAAACCTCTGTTTAAAAGCAGAGATGCCACTTTGGGGACAAAGGCATGCTGAATGAAGCTGTGGTCTTTTCTATCGCCTCATATGCATACAAAAACTGGACAATGAAAAAGGAAGATCGAAGAATTGACACATTCAAATTGTGGTGTTGATGAAGAATATTGAATATACCATGGACTGCTAGAAGAATAAAAAAAAACTTGTCCTAGAGTAAATACAGCCAGAATGCTCCTTAGATGCAAGGATGGCAAGACTTCATTTTGTTTACTTTGGACACATCATCAGGAGAGACCAATTGCTGGAGAAGGACATCATGCTTGGTGTCTTAGTCTGGGTTCTCTAGAGAAGCAAAACCAGTAAAGCATATAAATATATATACATAGAGATTTATGTCAAGGAATTGGCTCACACAGCTGTAGATGATGGAACATCCCAAGTCCGTGGATCAGGATAGAAGCTTCTCCTGATTTTCGTAGCCACAGGGACTGGTGAACCCAAGATCAGCAGTTCAGAGAGCAGGGCTCGTGTTCATAGGCTGAGAAGATCAACAAATCCCAAGATTGGCAGGCAAGATAGCAGGTAAGCTGTCAGCTCAAGTTCCAAGAACTGGGGGTCAGAAGAACAGGAGCCAGCTGCAGGATCCAGTGCAGACAAAAGCCAGAACGTCCACTTATATTCAGATGCAGGCCACATGCCCGAGGAAACTCCCTTTCAACTGACTGGGTATTCACAGCAGATAACATCATGGGGGTGATCACATATCAAATCTCAACAGGGAAGTGATCACAACATTATACAACCTTCAAAACACTGAGAATCATGGCCCAGCCAAGTTAACACACAGTCTTAACCATCACAGTCCACCTCTTGTCAGCTTGGCACCTGTACACATCTCCTTAAACCATACATAGTCTCCTTAAACCTAACATGATACAATGAACACACATACAACCAAAAATACACTAACCCTGTTTACATCTTATGTTTTATAAGGGAAGAAAACAAAAATATTTGATGCGCACATACAAAGCAGAAATACTTTTAACAATTACAGTCCTCATTTCTGCAACTGGTCATGTGGCCATAACTGGTATTTAGAACTACCTTCTTCCACAACACATTCCGTATTCCCTTTGCCCTCAGCAAGCACCTTAGCTGGTCGTGGTTCTTTGCTTGGTGGGGTGACCCAAACCTTCATTCCTGAAGGATCTGGACCATTAGTAGTCACATTGGAATTGGGTTGCTTTGGTTTTCCATTGACTTTAATCACGGGGCAGGGTAGTACTAAGAGATCCCCTAAGGAATCTCCTGCATTCCAGACATACTCTTCTTTACCTGCATTATGTAATATCAATCCAATTTCCTCTTGGTAATCAGGATCAATCACAACAGCCAGTATGGTAACTCCCTTCTTTGCCTGTTGATCCAGAGGCAATTTCCACCCCTTGATCCCTGGACCCATGAATCCTGGCATAGGAGAAACAGCACCATATATTGGACGCTGGTTTAGAACACATACAGCCTCCTGGAGAACATTGCCCCAACCTTGCAAGGTATTGCCATCTAGCTGGTGCCATAATTGTGTCTTTAGAAGGCCACTCCATTGTTTTATCAAGCCAGTAAGTCCCTTGATCTGAGGTAATGCTGTGAGGGATACCAAGACAGTGGATAAGGCACTCTGTAAGTCCATGGATGGTAGTTTTGGCAGAAGCATTGAGTGCAGGGAAGGCAAATCCATATCCAGAGTGTCTATTTCAGTAAGGACAAAACATTGCCCGTCCCATGATGGAAGTGGTCCAATGTGATCAGCTTACCACCAGGTTGCTGGCTGATCATCTTCAGGGATGGTGCCATATCAGGGACTCAGTGTTAAGGCCATAGGTGCAGACTGGGAGATGGAAGGTAATGTGACAAGAGTGGAGTCCATGGGCATTTGGGTCACTTCCTCATGCAACTTACTTGTGCCTTCAGGTCCTGCCTGGGCCCAATCTTATATATACCACTTCCATTTAATGATGGAGTGGCTGCTGTGCAAGCCCAACTTTCTGACTCTGTCGGTCAGACAATACCCAGTTGGTGATGGATAGCTCAGACCATATGGTGATTTGGTGTCCCATAGTTAAGCAATCAGTCTCTACTAAGGCCTAGTAACAAGCCAAAAGCAATCTTTTAAAAGGAGAGTAGTTATCTGTGGAGGATTGCAGCGCTTTGCTCCAAAATCCTAAAGGTGTGCTCTGTGATTCACTAGTAGGGGCTTGCCAGAGACTCCAAGTAGCATCTCTATCTTCCACTGACACTTCAAGCACTATTGGATCAGATGGATCATATGGTCCAAGAGGCAGGACAACCTCCGTGGCACCCTGAACCTGTTGCAGAGACTTCTCTTGTTCTGGGTCCCACTCAAAACTAGGAGCTTTTCGAGTCTCTTGATAAATAGGCTAGAGCAGCACACTCAAATGAGGAATATGTTGCCTCTAAAATCCAAAGAGGCCCACTAGGCATTATGCCTGCTTTTTAGTTGTGGGAGGAACCAGATGCAATAACTTATCCTTCACTTTAGGAAGAATATCTCAACATGCCTCACATCACCAGCCCCGTAGAAATTTCACTGAGGTGGAAGGTGCCTGAATTTTTGTGGGATTCATTTCCCACCCTCTTGGAAGACAAATGTTTTACTAATAAGCCCAGAGTCATTGACATTTCTTCCTTATTAGGTCCAATCAGGATAATGTCATCAATGTGATGGACCAGTGTGACGTCTTGTGGAAGGGAAAGGAGATCAAGGTCCTGGGGACTAAATTATGACATAGGGCTGGAGAGTTGATGTAGCTCTGAGGTAGGAAACTGAAAGTGTATTGCTGGCCTTGCCAGCTAACGGCAAATTGCTTCTGATGTTCCTTCAAAACAGGTTTGGAGAAAAAGGCATTAGCCAGATCAATAGCTGCATACCAGGTACCAGGAGATGTATTAATTTGCTCAAGCAAGGAGACTGCATTTAGAACAGCAGCTGCAATTGGAGTCACCACCTGTTTAAATTTTCAATAATCCACTGTCAATCTCCAAGATCCATCTGTTTTTTGCACAGGCTGAATAGGCGAGTTAAAGGGGGATGTGATGGGAATCACCACCCCTGCATCCTTCAAGTCCTTGATGGTGGCGGAAATCTCTGCAATCCCTCCAGGAATGCAGTATTGCTTTTGGTTTATTATTTTCCTAGGTAGGGGCAGTTCTAATGGCTTCCACTTGGCTTTTTCTACCATAATAGCTGTTACTCCATTTGTCAGGAATCCATTGTGGGGGTTCTGCCAGTTACTGAATGTATCTATTCCAATTATCCATTCTGGAATTGGGGAAATCACTACAGGATGGTTTCAGGGACCCACTGGACCTACTGTGAGATGGACATGAGCCAAGATTCCATTAATAACCTGGCCTCCTTATGCCCCTGCTCTGATGGTGAACCACAGTGATATTTTGGGTCTCTTGGAAATAGTGTCAGTTCAGAGCCAGTATCCAATAATCCCCAATAAGCCTGATTATTTCCTTTACCCCAATGAACTGTCACTCTTGTAAAAGGCCTTAAGCCACTTTGGGAAAGGTTGAGAGAGAAATCAACAGTATAAATTTTTAGCAGTGTATTGTTGGAGTCCTGTCTCAAGGAGATCTGGCCTCCCCATCATTCAAGGGGTTGTGGGTCTTAAAGCTCACTCAAGTCTGGGAATTGATTGAGGGACCGTGACTCTGTATTCTGGCGATTCGAGTTAGACTGCTGTTCACCTGACCTAGAATTCATCCAATTGTATAGATCAAGTAAATATTTAGTAGATTTCCTACCTATTTCACTCCTAGGAACACCATGACTAAATAGCTAATGGCATAAGTCTATATGAGTCGGACTATTCTGATTACTGCTTCGACTCTGCTGTCCATTACTGTAACCACGTCCACCTTGTCTTTGTCTATTGGGTAAAGCCACTTGGCCCCTATTGCCACAAGGTCCAATCAGGCCCGTTGTAGTTAGGTGTCTTAATTCGGTTAGGTTCCCACTGTCAAATCTGATTTACATAAGATAGCAATCATAGCAGTCTTCAAGGCTGCTGGGGCTCCCTTTGCAAATTTGTTCCTCACAGTTGTGGTAAAAGGGTGTCCCCTAGACACTCCATGTGTAGGTCTGTGGGCCTAACCTGATAAATTCACTCCAGCATGCCAATTTCCCTAAGCCTTTGGATACCTTCTTCTACAGTATACCAAGGCAGGTCTGGTATTTCAACTTGATTTAGTGTAGGCCACTGCATAATCCATGCTTCAGCAACCCAACCAAATAAACGATTAGATCGTTTCCTAACTTCTTGAGCTGAAACACTGAATTAAGAATCTGTGCTTAGTAGACTCATACCAATAAACTCAGACTGACCCATCTTTATGTTCCTGGAACCATTATCCCACACCCTTAATAGCCATTCCCACACATATTCCCCAGGTTTCTGTTTGTGCATATTAGAAAAGTCAAGCAGTTCTTTTGGAGTCTGGTGTACCTCCTCCTGAGTCACACTTTGTACTTCACCTTTTGGAGCTTGCTGGGTCTTAAGTCTAGTTATAAGTCTAGAAGCTAGAATCAGTAGTGTGGAATTGTTTTGAGAACATTCAGCTTTGTCTTGTAAAGCACCTGCCTCAGGCAGTGCCCCAGGTAATGACTCAGACAAAGGCTCTTTAGAGGAAGCTGGGCTAATCTCATTAGATGGAAGTGGAAGTGCTAATGGTTTTCCTGGGCAGAGTGGTTTAGCAGACAAACATGGAATAATCTCTTCAGATGGGAGTGGGTCTGTTGGCAGGGGTGATTCAATGGATTTTGGGGCTCGGTGTCTCCAGCTTCCTGATTATCTGCCCGTACGTGCCCATCCCAAGTTCAGGATCCCATTTCTTTCCAACTGATGCCCTCACTTTAACTTCAGACACCTCTCGAGGTTAGCAACTGAGTTACCATTGTAATTCAGCCACCCTTACAATAAGACTCTGGGTTTAGTTTTTGGCAATATTGGCTGTTACTACAAGAAATAAGGCTTTTTTTCCCAAAGCACACGTGGAAACTTTGAGGTTGTTTATACAGCAACCCTGAGTGCGTCTCTTTCTTTCACCAGTTTGTCTAGTGAAAGTAGGATCAATTAACCAGCTTCCTTATGCTTCTTATTAGAACAAAACTGTGGAAAGATTTCACACATGTGTTCACCCAGAGCTTCTCCTTTCACTAAAGCCTGATCTATTGGTGGTGATATATTGCGTATCTGAATTGCCACCTCATGCCATGGATTAGCAATGCCCTCTTCACAACTAAAACCAGAGTCATCAACATTGTTAAGACTAACCAAACTTGAGAATCAACTTAGAAAACTCATCCTTGCAATTTTTTTTCTCTAGAATGACTCACAGTATCAAATATCTTAGGCTGGGTTCTCTAGAGAAGCAAAACGAGTAAAGCGTATAAATACATATATAGAGAGATTTACAGCAAAGAATTGGCACACTTGGTCATAGGGATTGGGACATCCCAAGTCCGTGGATCAGGATAGAGGCTTCTCCTGATTCACATAGCCATAGGGGCTGGCAAACCCAAGATCAGCAGGTCAGACAGCAGGGCTCTTGTTTACAGGCTGTGAAGATCGACAAATCCCAAGATTGGCAGGCAAGACTGCAGGTAAGCTGCTAGTTCAAGTTCCAAGAACCAGAGGTCAGATAAACGGAAGCCAGCTGCAGGATCCACCGCAGGCAAAAGCCAGAACATTTGCTTATATTTGGCTGCAGGTGACATGTTCAAGGAAACTCCCTTTCAACTGTTTGGCTACTCACAGCAGATCCCGTCATGGGGGTGATTGCATATCAGATCTCAACAGGGAAGTGATCACAATGTTATATGACTGCAAAAACACTGAGAATCATGGCCCAGCCAAGTTGACACACAATCTTAACCATCACACTTGGTAAAGCAAAAGGTCATTGGAAAAGAAGGAGATCCTTAATGAGACGGATTGACACAGTGGTTACAACAGTGGGTGTGTGGATGTCATACGTGTCACTGCTCTTATTTCTCTAGGATATATACCTAGGAGTGGGATTGCTGGATCATATTGTATTTCTCTTCTATCTTTTTAAGAAAGTGTCATACAATTTTCCATAGTGATTGTACTATTTTACAATCCCACCAGCAGTGTATAAGAGTTCCTATCACCCCATAACCTTGCCATATTTGTTGCTTTCTGTTTTTTTGATCGATGCCATTTTTGGAGGAATGAGAAGGTATCCATTGAAGTTTTGATTTGTAGGTCTCTTTTTTTTTTTTTAATGTACAGTCACGGAAACGCTGGTGGTGTAGTGGTTAAGTGCTATGGCTGCTAACCAAAAGGTCAGCAGTTCAAATCCACCAGGCACTCCTTGGAAACTCCATGGAGCAGTTCTACTCTGTGCTATAGGGTCACTCTGAGTTGGAATTGACTCAATGGCAATGGGTAATGTATAGTCGCAATTCTTTAGTTGTTAAAAAGCATTAAGTGAATTTCTTTAACCTTACTTATTAAGCTGAATGCGGAAAAGAAAGATGTTCTTTAAAAATATTTAGCTCAAAACTCTGTTTTGAAAGTGTTTCTGGTGACAACCAGGCATCATCAGTATTATCACCAACAAGAATTTACTGACCATTCACTATGCACCTTATCTGAGATAAGTGCTGTGATTGCAGGTGAAAAAAAATGACTTTAAAAATACTGTTAGTTAGTAACCAAGCAACTCTTTGCATTCCAAGAAGTTCAGTGAAATATAAACAACTTGAGATTCTCTTGAGTGCCAAAAACAAAAGTAAAATGCTGAAAGTCCGAAGTATTTAAAGAGCTAGATGTTCACTCCTGGGGTGTGGGGCTTGGGAAGCACAAGGGTAAACACAAAGGATTTGGAGAGGTTATGAGTTCCCGGGTGGCGCAAACGGTTCAGCCCTCGCCACCAGCCAGAATGTTGGTGGTTCAAACCCACTCTGAGGCAGCTGGGGACATAGGCCTGGTGATCTGCTTCTGAAAAATCACAGCCTCAGAAACCCTATGGAACAGTTCTAGTCTGCACACATGGGGTCATCATGAGTTGGAATTGACTAGACAGCAACTAACAACAACAACAACATTGTCTTAAAACTTGGTGGCAGAATAATGGAATGAATAAATAAATCCTGCTGGTGTAGTTAGCTGCCACAGAGTGGGCCCCAACTGATGGCTACCCCATAAAAAAAAAAAAAAAACCCCATACACAAGGGAATAAATACTGCCTGGTCCCTAGCTCAGTTGGCATAACATAGTTTATAGGGATATGTTCTACATTCTACTTTGGTGAGTTGCATCTGGGATCTTAAAAGACTGTGAGCGGCCATCTAAGACACTCCACTGGTCTCACCCCTTCGGGAGCAAGGGAGAATAAAGAAAACTAAAGAAACAGGGGAAAGATTAGTCCAAAGGACTAATGGACCACAGCTACCATGGCTTCCACCAGACTGAGTCCAGTAAAACTAGATGGTGCCTGGCTACCACCACTGACTGCTCTGATAGGGATTACAATAGGGGGTCCTGGACAGAGCTGGAGAAAAATGTAGAACAAAATTCTAGCTCATAAAAAAAGACCAGACTTACTGGCTCCTGGACACTCTTTTAGCTCAGTAATGAAGTCACTTCTGAGGTTCACCCTTCAGCCAAAGATTAGACAGGCCCATAAAACAAAAAGAGACTAAACGGGCACACCAGCCCAGGAGCAAGGACTAGAAAGCAGGAGGGAACAGGAAAGTTGGTAACAGGGAACCCAAGGTCTAGAAGGGAGAGTGTTGCAATGTCGTGGAGATGTTAACCAATGTCATAAAACAATACATGTACTAACTGTTTAATGAGAAGCTAGTTAGTTCCATAAATCTTCATCTAAAGTGTAAAAAAAACAAAAAAAACTGCTTGGTCTTGGGCCATCCCTGTGATGGGTTGCAAATTGGACCATTGTGATCCACAGGGTTTTCATTGGCTGATTTTCAGAAGTAAATTGCCGGGCCTTTCTTCCTAGCTCATCTTAGTCTCAGGTTCAGGAACTCTCTTGAAACCTGTTGAGCATTATAGCAGCCCACTAAGGGATGAGTGGTGGCTGCACGTGGGTTGCACTGGCTGAGAATTGAAGCTGCGTCTCTCAAGTGGAAGGAGAGAATTCTTCCACTGAATCATCACTCATAAGGTGATTATGAATAGCAATGATAACGAAGCTACACACAACAACCAGCATGAGCCTTATAATCCCAATACCAAAAAGAATTAACAAGTCAGAAAAGAATATAAACATTATAGTTTTATAGGGTCACTACGAGTTGGAATTGACTCTATGGCAGTAGGTTTGGTTTTTTTTTATCCACAATTCCACATGAAATTAAAAAATAAGCAACACTATCGTATATTGCTTAGAATGCATACATAGGGAAATAAAAAGCAAAAAAATTATTATCTCAAAAGTCAGATGAATAGTAACCTCCTTTGGTAACTATGGGTGACTCCATAGGAAACTTCCCTCCATGGAAAGAAGGTGTCTTAGTCACCTAGTGCTGCTGTAACAGAAATACCACAAAATGAATGACTTTGTAACAAAGATACGTTTATTTTTTCACAGTCTAGTAGGCTAGAAGCCTGAATTCAGGGCGCCAGCTTCAGGGGAAGGCTCTCTCTCTGTCAGCTCTGGGGAAAGGTCCCCAAATTAGCAGCTTCTCAGTGCAGGGACCCCGAGTCTGAAGAATGTGCTCTGCTCCTGGCTCTTGTTTCTTGGTAGTATGAAGTCCCCATGTCTCTCTGTTCACTTCTCTCTTTTATATCTGAAAACACATTGCTTTAAGACACAATCTAGTCTTGTAGATTGAGTCCTGCCTCATTAACATAACGGCTGCCTATCCCGCCTCATTAACATCATAGAGGTAGGATTTACAACACCTAGGAAAATCACATCAGATGACAAAATGGTGGACAATCACACAATACTGGGAATCATGGCCTAGCCAAGTTGACATATTTTTTTTTTTTTTTGTCGGGGGTGGGGGAACGGGACACAATTCAATCCATAACAGAAGGAAAGGGCCCTCAGCAAAGGTACATGGCAGGGGGCTGCTTTTGTGACAACCATTGCATTGTTTCCTCACTTGGGTCATGGTTACACATGGGCTTGCTTTTTAAGTATTTGTTAAGCAATTACATGTATATTTGTAATACTGCTCAAAGCAACAATAAAAAGCACCAAGGAGCATCTCTGCATTTGGCCGCTTTACTCAATGTGGGAAACCTTGCGGGACTCCTGTAACATTTAGCCAGTTTCCACAGAGCTACCCTGGACACTTCTAAGATGCTGACTTTCCTCATGTACAAAAGCCTTTTCTTGATCTTGATCATTGCAGGGGGCACATCTACAGGGGGCGGGGTTGTATTTTTTTTTTTTTAACTCTTGCTCTCTCTATTGCTGTTGTTCCTTCTCTGGCCATAAGGTGAGAATCGAGCCCAACATTATTCTTTTACAGACACTTTGATTAAAAAAAAAAAGTGTGTGAGTGTGCATACATGTGCACGCACAAGCACAAATGTGTGTTTGACACATGAAAGGGTAAAGTGAGTAAAATCAGGCCCTTTGGAGATTGTCACTACAATAGCTTATTGCTAAAAAACAGGTCTTCGGAAAAGCAATTTATATCGTTAGCGTGTTCAGGACTTTGTAATATATATTCCACACAAGGGATACTGGTTTATAAGGTTCTTGGGAAAGGGATTACCAGAACCTGTACTTGTAAACTATTGGCAGGCTGCTGTCTAGTGCAGAAACATTTTATTTCTGTAAACTTTAAAGGTTCATAGTGAATCCGTATTTCATAATAGCAGCCACGAACTTTGAAATATTGTGCATACTATAAAATAAAAGCTGTAAGAAACCTCATCAAGGAAAATTATCTCTCGAACATTTTGGGGGAAATTCAAGTCATGTGCTGCTCAGTGTAAGAGTCGATTCTGACTCATAGCGACCCTATAGGACAGAGTAGAACTGCCCCATAGAGTTTCCAAGGAGTGCCTGGCGGATTTGAACTGCTGACCCTTTGGTTAGCTGCCGTAGCACTTAACCACTATGCCACCAGGGTTTCCAAGAGTTGTTACAGTTATTTTAAAAGATTTTATTTCAATTTAGTTTACTTTAGTATTTGCAGAAGCCTTTTGGGAGAGAGAAAAGGTATATCTAATAGTGCCACTGAGAGAGGTTTGATTCACAGTATGACCCTAGTGAAGAAGGAAAACATTTCACAAAGTGCACCGCAGATCTAACACTTGTGTCTTGTCAGCATCGTGGCCTTAATATTTTGAGAACCCTCCCCCTTCCCTCAAAGAGCTCCTACAAATGCTGATAAAAATAGAATGATAACTCTCAAGTGTAGAGCTGAGCACTCCAGAAAGCAACACCCAGGAAATATCCAGAGCTGAAAACCAGAGCCCTGGGCACATCGTCTGATCAGCAGCAGACCAGTGCCCCTTGGGATACAGGAACTTGGATTTGACTTTCAGGCAAGCACAAGAGACAGGACCTTGGGCCTGCTTTGAACAGAGGTAGGAATTGAGAGTCCCATCTAAATCTGTGACCTTTGTAGGCAGTGACCTCAGTGACAGAGCAGATTAGGACCAAGGACACCACATTACGGTCATTTCATAGCTTTGAGATACCTGGACCTTGAGAGTCTGTTTACCTTAATGAGCTCTTCCTGAGAGAATCGTTCAATTTTTCTCTTTAGAAAGAAGAAATTGCACTCAGAAAGAAATATCAAGTTGTAAGAAGAAATAGAGAACAAAGAAATGTACAAATTTTTGGCTAAGTCTAAAACCAAAACTAGTCGCCATTGGCTGGTGGTGACCCCTACTCACGGTGACCCCACGCGTGTCAGAGGAGGTGACCCCTACTCACGGTGACCCCACGCGTGTCAGAGGAGAACTGTGCTCTACAGCGTTTTCTTTAATTGATTTTTTGGAAGTAGTTCACCAAGCCTTTCTTCTGAGGCATCTCTGGGTGGACTTGAACCACCAGCCTTTCGGTTAGAAACCTAGAGTGTTAGCCGTTCGCACTACCCAGTAACTCCCAAATCTAGAAAGCACTAATGATGTAAATAACAACAATAAAAATGATTTATTTGTGAGTATAAAAACAATGTAGTAACTAAACTGCTAGAGAAAATAACATATAAGGTTATGGGAGTTTTAAAATGCATTTTAAAATCCTTGTGATGCTTGGGAAGAGAGTAATGATATTGGTTAACATAAAAATTTAAATGTAACTACTGAAAAGAATGGAACCCTGGTGGCACGGTGACTTAGAGCTATGGCTGCTAGCCAAAAGGTTGGAAGTTCGAATCCATCAGCCACGCCTTGGAAACCCTATGGGGCAGTTCTACTCTGCCCTATTGGTCTGCTATGAGTCAGAATTGACTTGACGGCAATGAGTTTGGTACTAAGAGAATAAAAGTAAAATGTATAATTTGCAAATGAGTAGAGTTGAAAATAAAAGGAGGGATGATGAAAATGATTAATTCACTAGGAGATGGGAAAAAAGAAAAAGCATGAAAAATAGCACAAAAATAAGATGGTAGAAATAAACCCAATATATCAGTAGTTCCAATAAATATAAGTGAATACAGAATAAGTTAAAAAATTATACTTTGGCATGATGGTTAGTGTTATGTGTCAACTTGGCTATGCCATGATTCCCAGTATTGTGTAATTTCCTCTATTTTGTGATCCTATGTAATTGTCCTCCATTTTGTGATATTGTGTAATTATGTGTTATAAATCCTAAACTGCTCTATGTTAATGAGGTAGGATAAGTGTCTGGTGCATCTTGAGTCAAGCCCTTACTAAACAGCGTAACTCAAGTCACAGCCTTACTCAAGCCAGCACCTTGCTCAAGTAAGGGGAGTTTCCTTAGGGTGTGCCCTGCATCCAATATGAGTTGCTCTGGCAAAGCTCTCTCTCACTCTGGATCCTGTATCCAGCTCATCATCATCTGACCTCTGGTTCTTGGGACTTGAGCCAGCAGCTTGCCCTCTGACCTGCCAATTTGGGTTTGTCAGTCCCTGCAACCACATGAGCCAGAAGAAGCCTCCAGCCTGACACCTGACCCAAGGATTTGGAACTTGCCAGGCTCTGCAACCACTTGAGCCATTTCCTTGAGATGAATCTCTTTATATATATATACTCTTCACTAGTTTTGCTTCTCTAAAGAACTCAGCTTAATGGCAAAGGAAGGACATTTGGCAAAATCCTTCTGTACTCTGTTTATAAGAGATATACCTAAAATATAATGACACAGTAAGATTGAAAGAATCGAAAAAAGGAAATGAAACTATCAAAAACAAAACAAAAGTGATGAGCTATTTTCAATGCTGAGTGTCAAAGGGCTGAAGGCAAAAAAAAAAAAAAAAAAAAACACTATTAAAGATAAAGGAAATTGTTGCATAATGAAAAAGGAGCAATTCACTTAAAAAGTGATTCTGAAATTCTATGTGCCTAAAAACATAACCTCATATATATCTGGTTGTTCTGTCCTGTGGTCTAGCCTTGGGTTGTAATCTGATGTTATTGATTTTCTAACCAGAAGACTGACTCCCTTTAGTATTTCTTGTAATTTGGGTTTGGTTTTTGCAAATTCCCTAAACTTATGTTTATCTGGAAATGCCCTAATTTCACCATCATATTTGAGAGACAGTTTTGTTGAATATATAATTCTTGACTGGCAATTTTTCCCTTTAAGGCTTTATGTATGTCACCCCATTGCCTTCTTGCCCACATAGTTTCTGTTCAGTAGTTAGAGTTTAGTCTTATTGACTCTCCTTTTTTTTTTTGTAGGTGACTTTTCTTTTATTCCTAAACACTCTTAAAATTCTCTCTTTAGCTTTTGTTTTGGGAAGTTTGATGATAATATATGTTGGTTACTTTCTTTTGGGATCTTCCTTGTGTGGGGCTCGATGAGCTTATTGGATAGATATCTTCTTATCTTTCACAGTATCAGGGAGGTTTTCTGCCAATAAATCTTCAACAATTATCTCTGTATTTTCTGTTATCCCTCCCTGTTCTGGTACTTCAATTACTCGTAGGTTATTCCTCTTGATAGAGTCCCACATAATTCCTAGGGTTTCTTCATTTTTTTAAATTCTTTTACCTGATTTTTCCTCAAATAACTTGATATCAAGTGCTTTATCTTTAATCTGTCTAATTCTGACTTCCTTTACCTCAGTTCTGCTCCTATGACTTTCTATTGAGTTGTCTAATTCTGATATTTTATTGTTAATCTTCTGAATTTTCTGTTTGCTGTCTATGAATGCTTGCAGCCTGTTAAATTTGTCATTATGCTCTTGTATAGCCTTCTTAAGTTCCTCTATTGCTTTGTCTGTGTGTTCCTTGCTTGTTCTGCATTTTGCCTGATCTTCCTGATCTGTTGAAGAGTTCTATGTATTAATCGTTCTTATTCTACCTCTGGTAACTCCAAGAAGTTATCTTTCTCTGGAAGATTTCTTGATTCTTTGTTTTGGTCACATGCTGAAGCCATCATGGTCTGCCTCTTAATGTAATTTGATATTGACTGCTGTCTCTGAGCCATCAATAAGGTACTGTATCTATTTATTTTATGTTTGCTTACTGTGTCCTACCTTCTTGTTTTGTTTTGATATGCCTAAATAGGCTGGTCGTGTGAGCTACTTTGATTATTGGCGTCTTTGAAGCTCTCCCATCCTGTCACCAGGTGGTTAGAGCTGTTACTAGCTATGTAAGCCCAGGAGCCCATTTACTTTTCTTGTATGGATTCACCTCAGGTGTCCAGGTAGTTGGTCACCAAGTGTGTGGTACAGACTCTCACCTACAGTCCTAGATAGGCAGGGGTGATTGGTGTAGGCACAGGTAACTGGCTGCAGTAGGGGGTCATGCACTGAGCCAGGTACGGTCCTGACAGCTGCCCCTGAATGTCTGGGAAGAAGGTGTGTCCTTGTTTCCTCGAGTGCGTAGGTTGGTGGGTTTTGCAGCTGAATTACAGGCACCCAGTACTTTTTGCTGTAAGGACTGGGAAGCACTACTTGTTCTTGTACCTCTGTCATAGGTGGCTAGGTGGTGTGGGTGGAGCCACCAGTTCTCAGGCATCTGATGTGGGTAGGTGAGGCCCCTGCTTAATGGGCAGAGTGGTGTCAAATGTCATGAACTTACCACTCCACCATATAGCTGATACAGTAAATTTAGGATTCAGGTATGCACCTTGTTGTACTATGCTAATAAGGGCTTACGCTGCTGAAATGGGCTCACACAGGTCTATTCAGGGGAGAATGGCATTCAAAGTCTGTGGGTCCCTTATGCCTGTGCCTAGGCAAATGAGCTGTGCCTGCCCTAAGTTCCCAGTTTAGGGGAGCTGGCAGATTATTTTTTCCCATTTGTTAATTTATTCCCTCTCCAATGCTGGGAGAATGGCTCAGGGCATGTGACAGGTCCTACTTCCAGCCCAGAGGGAGTAGAAATTGCTGAAGCCAGCCTGGACCCAGTGCAGGGCAGGGAGGGAGCAGATAAATGGGGGAGAGGTTCTTCCCAAATGAGATGTTTTTTGATTCTCATGGTAGGTTAGATACATATACTTATCTTTTGCCAGTTGAGCACTGCTTTTCACTGGTTCTGGAGGCTTGAGTAAACCCTATGCCACTCGGTCTCTCCCAATGTGGAAAATGCAACCCGAATGCCACTGCTTACCTCACCGTGTGCTCTAACAGATCTGGCCTGAAAGGTGCCAGTTCCCCCTGAGTCAGGTCTGGCAGCTCTTCTCTGCTTCTGAACCATCTCTCCTTCTGAACCATCTCTCCTTCCCACTGCCACTCAGTCTGATTCCTCAGCTTTGCCTTTGATATTCAGAGCTCCTAGATTGTCATATATAATCAGTTCTTTTTTTTTTTCAGGTCTTTGTTGTAAGAGGGACCACCAGAAGCATCCGACTACTCTGCCATCTCGGCCCCCTAACCTCAAGTATAAAGCACCATCGTAATGTTTTTTTGCTTAACACTTCTCTCTCTGTAGCTGACAGATAGATAGCAAACAAATTAAGTGAAAACATATAAGGTTTTAAAAATATAAAACCTAATGATAAAATGGCTATATATAAAACCCTATACCTCACAATTAGAGAATAAACATATGTGCAATATGTTTTACGGTCACCAAGGAAATATCCAGAAATACCAAAAGTTTCTGTCATATTGGACATGTTCTTTTGCCTCAACACAACTAATGTGGAATTAATAACAGATAACAAAGTCACATATTTTTGGAAATTAAAAAAACTTTTAAAAACTAAGGAATCAAAGAAAAAACTCATAACGGAATGATAACGTCTCACAGTTATTGAATATATTGAACAATATGTGCCAGAGGCTCATCTACTCGTTTTGCATGTTTTAGTTAGCTTGTTCCTCATGACAACCCCGTGACGTAAGAATCATGATTATCTCTGCTTTACAGATAATGAAACTGATGCACAGAGCAACACAGTAACTTGTCCAAGAGATAGAACCCAACCTCTTCATCACAACCCCAAACTGCTTCTTATAAAATACGTACGTAACTGAATGATCATGAAAATAATACATGTTAAAACAGGCAGATTACATCAAAAGTGGTGTAGAATGAGAAATTTATAATCTTAAATATTCATATCTTAGTAAAAAAAAAGATTGCAAATTGAGATAAATGCTCAGTGGAGTAAACCTCAAAATAGTAAATGCAAGGAATTATCAGAAAGTGTAACCTGATGGAACAGAAAGCAAAGAAAGAACAGAGAAGATTATTAAACCCCAAACTGATTCATTGTAAAAACTGATGAAATGGAAAGGGCTGCAAGCAAGATGGAACAGGAAGAACTGAGATAATGCACACACACAGTATGCTAGGACGAGACAGGACATGTTGCCAGTGGGAGGCTAGACGTTTTGAAAACCATAAGAAAATGCTATTCATAACTTAATTCCAACAAATGTGAAAACAGAGTGGACAATTTCCTGAAATAAACATAACTTATCTAAAGGGATTCAAAAAGAAACAGAAAACCAGAATATGTCAATAATCGTGGAAGAATTTTATCAGGAGTTAAAAAATCAACTCATCAAAAAAACCACCAACTGCAGTAGTTTGGTTGTTGCCAGGTGTCATTGGGACAGTTCTGACTCATAACGACCCTGTGCACAACAGAACGAAACACCGCCTGGTCCTGCGCCATCCTCACAATTGTTGTTATGCTTGAGCTCATTGCAGCAGCCACTGTGTCATTTCATCTTGTCGAGGGTCTTCCTCTTTTTTGCTGACCTTCTATTTTATGAAGCATAATGTCCTTCTCCAGTGAATGGTCCCCTCGATAACATGTCCAGAGTATGTGAGATGAAGTCTTGCCATCCTTGCTTCAAAGGAGCACTCTGGCTGTACTTCTTTCAAGACAGATTTATTCATTCTTCTGGCAGGCCATGGTAAATTTAATATTCTTCACCAACACCATAATTCAAAGGCATCAATTCTTCTTCTGACTTCCTTAGTCACTGTCCAGCTTTCGCATGCATATGAGGTGACTGAAAATACCATGGCTTGGGTCACCTTAGTTCTCAAAGTGACATCTTTGCTTTTTAACACAAAAGAGGTCTTTTGCAACAGTTTTGCCCAATGCAATATGTCGTTTGCTTTCTTGACTGCTGCTTCCATGGGCATTGGATTATGAATGTAAGTCAAATGAAATCCTTGACAATGTCAATCTTTTCTCCATTTTTCATGATGTTGCTTAATGGTCCAGTTGTGAGGATTTTTGTCTTCTTTATGTTGAGGTGTAATCTGTACTGAGGGCTGTAGTCTTTGATCTTCATCGTAAGTGTTTTGAGTCCCGTTCTTCTTCATATAGTCCAGCTTCTTGGATTATTTGCTCATCATACAGATTGAATAAGCATGGTGAAAGGATATAACCCTGACACACACCTTTCCTGACTTTAAACCATTCAGTATCCTCTTGTTCTGTTCAAAAAACTGCCTCTTGATCTATGTACAGGTTCCTCATTAGCACAATTAAGTGTTCTGGAATTCCTATTCTTTTTTTTTTTTTAAATTGTGCTTTAGGTAAAAGTTTACAGTTCAAGTTAGTTTCTCATACAAAAATTTATACACACATTGTTATGTGACCCTAATTGCTCTCTCTATAATGTGACAGCACACTCCTCCTTTCCACCCTGTATTTCCTGTGTCCATTCAACCAGCTCCTGTCCCTTTCTGCCTTCTCATCTCGCCTCCAGACAGGTGGAATTCCCATTCTTATCCATAACTTGTTATGATCCAATAGTTTTAATGTATAACAAATGGCAATCTGAATGATTTAAAAACTCTTTTTAAATAGAAAAAGAAGGAATGTCTCCCAACTTATTTTATGACCTAATGCAATCTTGACCAGACAGTATAAGTAAGGAAAATTATAAAGCCATCTTGCTTTTGAACATAGTTACAAATTCCTCAAAAATTTTGGCAAACTGAGTTTCAGCGATATGTAAAAAAAAATCATGAATACATTGAACTTATCCCAGAGTGCAAAGATGGTTATAAATTAAAAAATTTTGTTTATGTTCTTTGTCACATTAACAGATTAAAAGAGGGAAAAAATGAGAGCATCTTGGAAAACACAGAAGTAGCATTTGGTAAGAGTCACCTGTGCATAACTTTTTAGTTTTGCTAGTACAGAAACAGAAAAGGACTTCCTTCACCTAATTTTTACTTCCTAACAAAATAAAAATCCGAAGCAAATTTGACAGAGCTGAGTAGTGGGCCCAGAGGTGTTTGAATTGTAATGTCCTGAAATTGGTGTTTGTTTTGTTTTGCTTAGTTTTGTTTTATTGGATCGTTTGGATGTTAAACAAGAAAATAATTAAAATAATAGAGGACGTGATGACTTAGAAAATTCATGAAATGAGACACTGTTGGAAGAACAGAAAACAGATGATAACACACACAAATAATAAAGAGAATACGATGGTCATTGCTGATACATTTTAAATGGTGTCTTAGTTTCTTAGTGCTGCTGTAACAGAGATACTACAAGTGGATTTAACAAACAAAAATTTATTTTCTCACAGTTTAGGAGGCTAGAAGTGCGAATTCAGAGTACAGGCTGCAGAGGAAGTCTCTCTCTCTCTCTGCTGACTCTGGGGGAAGGGCCTTGCTCTTTTCAGCTCTGTTCCTTGGTTCTTTGGTGATCTTCATGTAGCTCTTTCTTCCCCATCTGTGCTTGCTTGATTCTGTGCCTAATCTGTTCCTTTTGTATCTCAAAGGTGATTGATTAGTCCACTGATGTGGACTAATTAACCTAACAAAGAATCCCCTGTTCCCCGATGAGATTATATCTACAGGTATGTTGTTGTTGTAGTGTGTAATGGAGTCTATTCCAACTCTTATTGGCCTTTAAGACAGAGTAGAACTGCCCCAGTTTTCCTAGGCGGTAATCTTTATAGGATCACTTTACCAGGTCTTTTCTCCCTTGGAGCTGCTGGATGGGTTTGAACCGCCAACCTTTTGGTTAGCAGCTGAGCACTTAACCATTGAGCCACTAGGGGTCCTTTCCACAGGTATAGGGGTTAGAATTCCATATCGTATTTTGGGAAGACACAATTCAATCCATAAGAGATGGTTAGACAAATAAATACATAAAGCACTCAAAGAATTGGGAAATAGAAAAGAAGTAAAAACTTACAAGAGATAGAAAAAGGAGAAATAGTGAGAGCAAAAGAAGATAATCTAGATGAAAAATAGAGTGAAACAGAATGGCAATTTGAATCCAGCAGAAAGCCGTTGAGTCGATTCTGACTCATAGTAATATAGGACAGAGCAGAACTGCCCCATAGGGTTTCCAAGGAGCGGCTGGTGGATTCAAACTGCCAACCTTTTGGTTAGCAGGAGTATTAATTACACCAAGAAGAGAAAGGAGGAAAAGAAGGAGAGATGAGAGAAAGAAAAGAAAACAAAACAAAACAGAAACACCAAGACCCTGACAACGCTTTAAGCAAAACACTTCTTTTTAGGTCAAGGTTTTTCCCCTTACCCTAGCGAGGAGCCCTGGTGCCAAGGGTTAAGACGCTCCGCTGCTAACCGAAAAGGTCAGTGGTTCAAACCCCACAGCTGCTAGGCGGGAGAAGGATGTGGCAGTCTGCTTCTATAAAGATTACAGCCTTGGATACCCTATGGACCAGCTCTGCTCTGTCCTCTAAGGTCGCTATGAGCCAGAACCAACTCAACTACAGTGGGTTTTGTTTATGGCTTTATGTTCACAGCACGATTCTGTGGCTATGCCTTGCTTTGTGTAGAGCAGAAGAGCTAGCAGCCAGTCAACACTTGTAACTGGGGCTGCAGGCAACCATCCACTGGTTGTAAGTTGGGAGGGAAGGGAGATTGCACTGTCCCTAAAATATCACATGCATGTGATAAAAGGAAACAGTGCAAACAAACAAAAAAGTGCTTTATAAATTGTACTACATAAGTGGCATTACAATTAGACAGTTAAAGTGACATGTATTATGTATAAGGATAAGATAAACCTTAGCTACACAATAACACCTTACCATGCATTGGTACGTAATAGCCTGGATTCATTCTTTCGTTCTATGATCTTTCTTGAGTGCCTGCTGGTGATGAAGGAGACAGTTCTGCCCTCATGGAGTTTACAATACAGGAGTATTTGGAGCCCTGGCAGCACAGTGGTTAAAAGCTCAGGTTGCTAACCAAAATGAAAGCAGTTCAAATCCACCAGCTGCTCCTTGGAAACCCTATGGGTCAGTTCTACTATGTCCTGTAGGGTCGCTATGTGTTGGAGTCGTCTTGATGGCAATGAGTTATGGGTTACATGGGTATTTGTCTACAGTACGACATAGACAGTGGTGACTGCCATCCTATAGGGGAATGGCAAAATTGTTTTGATTCTCCTGAAGTCCAGATTTCTGGATTTATGATTTGAGGTGACCCATACAGGTTATCCACCCGTAGGTGTCCTTTTGAACCTTGATGCATTAGTTCCCTGGAGTCACCTTCAGGTGAAACAATAGCGTAGCAAGAGCAGCTTAGAGGAGACATTTGGCCTTAGGTATTGGATTCCTTTGGAAAATTATCTTGTGCAGCCAACTTCTGAGAAGCAGGAACTCCAGGGTCTGACTGGAAGCTGTTTTAGGATGTATGGCGTGTTCCTGATGACTGTTTCTGTAACCTGCCCTGTGCTTTGATGTTATCTTCTGAGAAATCAACATAACAATGACCTATATAGCCTGCTTTCCCTGTCCCCTCTTTTGGTGTTTCTCTAAGCAATTTAGGTTTTTGACAGGAAGCACAGAAGATCCTGGGTGATGCAAACTGTTAATGTGCTTAGCTGCTAACCAAAAGGTTGGAGGTTTGAGCCCACCTAGAGGTGCCTTAGAGGAAAGGCCTGGTGATCTACTTTTGAAAATCAACCATTGAAAACCTTATGGAGCACAGTTCTACTCTGACACACATGGGGTCATGTGATGGTTAAGGCTGTGTGTCAACTTGGCTGGCCATGATTCTCAGTGGTTTGGCAGTTATGTAATGATGTAATCATTTCCGTAATGAGGTCTGATATAATGTAATCATCTCCATGATGAGATCTGCTGTGAGCACCAATCTGCTGAAAGGATGTTTCCTAGGGGGTGTAACCTGCATTCAATACATGTGGACTTCTGACAAAGCTTGCTGGCTTTTGCTCACTGTGGATTCTGCAGCTATTCATCTGGTCTCTGGTTCTTGGGACCTGAGCTAGCAGCTTACCTACTGATTTTGGGATCTGTTGGCCTCTGCAGCCTGTGAGCCAGAGGTCTGCTGTCTGACCTGCTAATCTTGGGTTCAACAGACCCTTCAGCTATGTGAGTCAGGAGCAGTCTCCAGCCTGACCCCAGGACTTGGGACTTTCCAGCCTCTAGAACCATGTGAGCCATTTCCTTGATATAATTATTTCTCTGTGTATGTATGTATACACAGGCTTCACTGGTTTTGCTTCTTTAGAGAACCCAGTCTAAGACAGGTCACCACGAGTTGGAGCCGGCTAGATGCAACTGGTTATAAGGAAAGCACACAGTCTGCTGTGGACACCCAGGAAGGCTCTGCAGAGGAGGTGGCATTAATCACAGTCTTGAAGGACAGGGAATACCTAAATGTGAAAAGATGGAGAAATGACTCACTGACAAAAGAAGCATTCCCCTTTCCTTTCATTTAATTTTGAATATCTTTCCCAGTCATGTGTCCCTCAAGTAAATTTTGATTAGGAAAGAGGAGGTAAAAGTCTAATATGGAGCACTCTTTAAGGATCCCTGGACATGTGGGATGAGCTGGAGTATAAAGGAGAACACACCTAACTGAGTACAGCAAGTTGGCCAGCGGCCATCTTGGAATACCACACCCCAGAGCCTCACCATCCTTCTCTTCGTCCTGCCCCACTATGTGTAAGGAGGAAACAGTAAGCAGTGGGGCCGTGTGTTCTGAGCCTGCGCTGAACCAGTCCTCTGTGAGGCACAGGCGAATGTTGAAGAAATGGTTTGTACCTCCATGCCAGGTCCCTGGATCAGAAGAATTAGTCTAATCATACAAAACTCTCTCCATAGCCAAAAGTAAGCTCACTTCTTTATGAATAATTTGCAAAGGCAAGTAGAAATCTTTTACTGGACTACATTAGAATATTTCATAGTACCAAAACCAAAACCCATTGCTGTCCATTCGATTCCAACTCATAGTAACCCTATAGGACAGAGTAGAGCTGCCTCCAAGGATTTCCAACGAGCAGCTGATGGATTAGAACTGCCGACCTTTTGGTTAGCAGGTGTAGCTCTTAACCCCTGTACCACCAGGGCTCCATTTCATAGCACAGAGAATTTTTTTAAATTACAGTTTAAATGATCCTTTAATGGGCACACTTATGATGACAAGTTTGAACAGTTAGTTTCTTACGAACATCAATTTCTCCCAATCTGTGGGGCTTGGCTTGTTATGGGCAGTAACTTCCTTGCCTGGGTTGAAACAGACTTCCACTGGGAAACATGCCCTGAAGAACTGAGCAGTTTCCCTCAAGAAGGCAATCCTAATTGATAAATTATAAACATACTCTTTAGAGATGCCTGGGAAATATAAAACAAGATGTATAAAGGTGTTGATAGGTTGTTGTTGTTGTCCTTACGGTCCCTATGAGTCAGAACTGACTTGACGGCAATGGGTTTGGTTTTTTTTCCGATATGTATTCTCCTACTTAAAAAAAAAAAAAAAAAAAAACCGTTGCCATTGAGTCAATTCCAACTCATAGCAACCCTATAGGACAGAGTAGAACTGCCCCATAGGATTTCCAAGGAGCACCTGGTGGATTCGAACTGCCGACCTTTTGGTAAGCAGAGGAGCTCTTAACCTCCGTTCCACCAGGGCTCCATTATCCTACTAGTTACACTATTTCTTTTCAGTCGTCAGAAAAAATATTGAGCAGATTTAGTATATTTAAATCCGAATTAAGCTTTGGTTCACAATATTCACACTATAAATGTATATTAAAATCAAAGTAATACTTCTGTATGCATGATTAATAGAAATAAAATACTTCCTAAAGAGGCCCTAGTTTGTCATATCTTTCATACATGGTCTTAATCATTAAATGGATGAATGTTTGTGAATAAATATCATTCCTATTTTTAAGATCCAAAGGCAGATAATTAAAAAACTATACTGATAATTACAGAATTTTAATATTTATAGACATCTGTCACTTTACATTTTAAGATATCTTACCATATGTACTGTTTTCTTTTAATTCCAGTAATTAAAGTTTATGAACACACATTGTGAACATAGAGCTGCTGCTCTGTCAAAGTGATTATCAGCAGGCTTTCTTACTGATAAACTTCCTATTTTTAAAAGAGTAACTATTACAAAGATTAAGCTTATTCTACAATCTTGGTTGTCATTTGTTTAGAAATTTGTTGTGCACTTTTCAAGTCTCTCAAATTAGGGCTAAAAAAAATACCCTACATCACTGGATATTTGGCTGTACTTAGGTTAGTAAGTATCTGTATCTGTATTTGATATCTTTATTTAATGTGTGAAGTATACCAATAATTTGATAATACTTCTGCCTAATGAGTAAAACTTTTTTGGTCCTAATCGCTTCTAATTTTTCAGTTTCACCCGAAGCAGGTCTGAAAACACAGTATACACATTGTTGAGAAATGCTTTTCTGGCCTCTTTCTTTCACCATTAGGTGCTGCAGCAAAACTGACTAGTTGTGTAGTTGATCTAGAGAAAGTTGGTTTTCGCTTTCGAGCCTGTCTTAAATACCACCACATATTAGATTTGATTCTGCAGTATTTTGAATTGCCCTTTCAAAAAAAAAAAATTTTTTTTTTTTGTAGTAGTCTGAACTCTCTAGAGAAGCAAAACCAGTGAACCGAGAGAAACTGACTTCAAGAGAAGGAAGGAAGTATGGTAAGACTCAAACAATTGTGAGGAAATGGGTCACACGATTGTGGGGGCTGGCAAGTTCCAAATCCACAGGTCAGAAAACAGGTCGAATACCTCTGCGGGCTCGCATGTTTGCAGGGGCTGACAAACCCAAATTCTGTAGGTCAAGCGGCAGGCCAGAGACTTCCACAGGCTTACATCCTGAGATCTGGAGGTTAGGTGACAAGGGTTAGGTGCAGGGTTGACATGAGATGGGCAGAGAACTTGAATAGACATCTCACCAAAGAGGATATTCAAATGACCACCAAACAAGTGGAAAGATAACTCAGAGGTCATTAGCCATCAGGCAGATGCAAATCAAAACCATGAGATAACCATTTCACTCCTACTGGGATAGTTAAGGTATATAATTAAATAAAAACAGAAAATAACCAATGTTGACAAAGATGTCCGAAAATTGGAATCCTTATCCATCGCTGGTGGGAATGCAGAATGGTATACCCTCTGTGGAAAACTTGTTTCCTCAAAAAACTAAAACTGGAGGTGCTATATGACCCAGCAATTCCACTCCTAGGTATATACCAAAAAGACTTGAAAGCAGAGACTCAAACAGAGACTGGTATACCAGAGTTTATTGTAGCATTATTTACAACAGTCAAAAAGTAGGAATAGCCTAGATGCCCATCAACAGATGAACGGATAAGCAAAATGTGATACAGATATCATAGGAGAAATGAAGTCTTGATACATGCTACAATATGAATGGAGGTTGAAAAAATTATGCTGAGTGAAATAAGTCAATCACAAAAGGACAAATATTTTTATGATCTCACTTATATAAAATGATAATAAAAGGCAAATGTATAGAGACCAAAGTGGTTACCAGGGGCAGGAGGGAGGGGGTAAGGGGAGAGTTATTGCCTACTGAGTACTGAGTTCAGTTTATGGTGATGGAAAAATTGCATTGATTAAGGGTAAGTTTGCACAGCCAATTATTTTAAGTGCTGTTAATAAGTTGTATACCTATAAAAGGTTAAATTGGCAAAAGCTGTGCGATAGACATATTTACAACAACAACAAAAAAGAGTAGCTGCTGAGGCTCTTTATATACAACCACATGCCGCATGGGATTTGGTTGCTTGGTTTGGAGTTTTAGGGTCATGGTTTCATGGCACATCACAGTTAATTGGCCTAATAGCGTGTTTAGTACTTCGGTTCTACCTCGTTGTTACATAGTGCCTGGGGTGCTAAAAGCTTGCAAGTGCCCATCCAAGGCACAACAGTTGGTCTCTATTCACCTGGAGCAACAGAGGAAGAAGAGTCAGGAATATGAGGAGGAAATGGGAATGTGTGGCTAATTGTCTCCATGAACAACTGCCTCCTTTGTCACAAGACCAGAAAAACTGGATGGTACCTGGCTACCATTACTGAATATTTTGATCAAAGATTCCACAGAAGAATCCTGATCAAAAGGAGGAAAATGTGGAACAAAATTTCAAATGCTCATGGACTCCAGACTTTCTGGAGTCAAGGAGGGTGGATGAACCCCTGAAACTACTGTCTAAGATAATCTTTAAACCTTAAGCCAAAAATATTCCCTGAATCTCCTTAAAACTGAACAATAGTTTAGTTTAACTAGTGAAAAACATCTGCCTTGAGTATTGAGCTTTTTTGGGATCTATCTATATGGAAACAAATTGACAGTAGCAATTCAAAAGATGAATAGGAAGCTTAGGGGACAGTGAGTTTGTGTTAATGGGGGAGGAAAACTCAGAAAAGGAGAGTGAGAATGGTTGCACAGCTCACAGGATCTAATCAATGTCACTGAATTGTACATGTAGAAACTTGAATTGGTGTACGTCGTGCTATGGATACTCTCAACAAAATAAAATTTAAAAAAAGGTGCAGTATTGAGAAAAGAGAGTGAGCTTTGCCAGAGCATCTATTTATATACTAGAAGCAGGCCAAACTCCCAAGGAAACTCCCCTTTCAACTGATTGGCTGCTCACATCAGATCACAAAATGGCAGGTGATTACATGGCATCTGCCAAACCACTGAGAATCATTGCCTAGTCAAGTTGACACATAACGTTAATCATCACAGCCTTTCAGGCAGTAAAAATACTGGATACATTTATTTTTAAGTTTTAGCTATATAGACAACAATTTCTCTAATTATTGAGAAATCTATCTCTCGATGTAAGTTAGGGAAAGGAGATTCAATTAATCTATCAATACATCAAGTATTTATTGAGTGTCCTCTATCTGCACATTATGAGGGAGAAGACGTAAGACTGGCAGATAATCTAGTTGGGAAGCTAATACAGTGAAGCAATAATATGTAAAAATAATAGTTTTTAAGTTAATGTTATAAAAGAAATAATTTTATAATATTAATATAATTTTATGCATTATATAATTTATAATATATTAAATAAAATGTATATAATATTATACTATATGATATAATTTTAATGAGGTTGATTATCATAAATTGGGAGTGCACCTTTAGAGCAGAGACCATGGCTATATCATTTCACAAAATATGCAAATTGGATTAAACAGAAACGGGAAGTTGTTTCACACATTTTTGTTGTCCACTTGGGTCTGGCTTCTGGATTGGCCTGATTGAGAGAAAAAATAGTGTCAGCAGGTTACTTCTCTTGACAGTGCTTCCTTTGGGCTGGCTCCTTTCTCAGGTGCTCATGGTGGTATCACCTAAGTGTCTTTGTATTCTCTTGGCTCTATTTGGGTTAAATTCTCACCCCTCAATCAATCATGAGGCAAGAAAGATTGGAAATGGTGCTTGACTTGAGCCAAAGTGAACTTACTCCTACAACCAGAGGCAGGATCAGTTCATGCAAACCTCGTAAGTAGACTGGAGCAGAGGTGGTTTTCCAAAGGCCTTGTGAGTGACGCTTTCAGAATGAGAGAACATGGAGACTGGACAGCAAATACCAGATGTCTTCTACAATGACTTGTATTCATTTACTCAACAAAATATGCTGAGCTTTGGGGATTTAGATATAAAAGATAACCATTCCCACCATCAAGGAACTTATACTATAAAGGCAGAAAAATAAGTATAAAAATATAATAGTGTTATAAGCTATAATGAGGGTTCTAGGGAGCAGAGAGAAGTCGTCTCTTCTAGGGTAGCAATGGGAAGGGAGAGAAAAAGAAAGAGGAAGGTGCAGGGAGGAGAGAGATGAGAAAAAGCTTTCCCAAAGAGGTGACACCTGAGCTAAGTTTGTAACACTCATAGGCATTAACTTGATGTAGGTGGGAGCGATGGCTTTCCAAGTGGAGGGAGCATCTTAAAATGCACAGAAGCCTGAGAAAACATGGCTTCAGGGAAACTCAAGTAGGTCAGCATGACTATAGAGGTTGGCGGAAGAGTGGGAATGTTCTGAAAGGCTGAACAAGGAAGCAGGGTCTGGACCAAGAAAGGCCTTATGTGCCTAGCTGAGAAGATTGGATTTTATTTTGAAGGCAAAGGGAAGCCATTGAAGGATTTTGAGCAGAGGGGGTTCATGGTCAGATTTGTTTTAGGAAAATCACTCTAAGGTGTGGGGTAAAGAATTTAGTTTTACCCCAGATAAGGTGGTCTTTGTCCTTGGTTCCTGACAAATAACCCTTGGAGTAATTGGGGTGCCTTGTTCTGGGAATTCCAGGCCACACCTGAGAATTTGTGCTGGCGAGTGGGGTTGGTGAGATTAGAAGATTAACCTGGAAGGCTGATATTAACTAGCCTCAGGAGACATGATTTAGCCTATCATGTAGAAATGGCCAATAGAAGCCAACACAAAGGCTCAGAAAGCTTCATGGTTAACAAAGGGATAGTGACGTACCCTACTTGGGATATGGAAGCTCCTTGTTGAGAACCTTCCCAGACTTCGCCTGTGAGTCTCTTCCTTACAATGATCCTGAGTTATAGCGTTTATAAATCTGTAAGTGTAATAATTTACATGAGTTATGCCAGTCGTTCCAGTGAATTATCTAACCTAAAGGAGAAGGGGGAGCCAGTAAACGAAAGTGGGGGTGTTTTGTGGCTCCCAAACTTGCAGCTGGGTATCTGCCTATTTGGCAGTCTGAAGGTCGATCTTGTAACTTGTGAGGTCTGACCTAGCTCCCGGTGGCTAAGGTCAGAGAAAGAGCATGCTGCATGGTAGGCTGGTGCCAGAAATGGTTGAGGATTGGGAAAATGGGAACTGGATCAATCTCCACATTTTGGGGGTTGGACTCACACTGATTCTTATCCATGGAGTTATCCATGAAGAAGGATAGATTGGGATGTGCCTTTGGGAAATGGAGAGAGGAAGCAAAGTGGAAGGCAGGAACCTGGTTAGAGTCTGTTGCAATCAGACATAATGGGAACCTGAAATAAGTAAGTAGCAAGTAGGAAAGAGCTGAAGGAGCAGATGTAAGAAATACCAGGGGAGAAGGAACAATAGGACTGTTTGGTTATTTATTACTGAGTATCAAATCATCCCAAAATGTCATGGCTGAATCAACAAACTGATTTATTTGCTCATTTTTGGCAATTTGGGAAGGGCCTGGAGGAAGAATTCATCTCTGTTGCACTTGGCATCAGCTGAGTACCTCGCCTGGGGCTACAAGATTTACTTCTAAGATGGCTCACTTACATGGCTGGGTAGCAAAGCTGGCTGGCAGCTGGGAGCTCATTTGTTCATTGAAAGCAAGACCAAGCTACTAGCATTTCTAGTCTAGAGTATACCTTTGATGGCACAGCCTTCAGGTCTTTTCTCTGGGTGTGGGCACCCATACCCTTTCCTTTAACTCCAGGCACTGCCATATTCTGGGAAGTCCCTTGACCCTACAGTATGAAGAATCACCACAGCAGGGACCATTTTGTTCTCACTTGGAAGCATAAACAGCAACTACACACATGGACCTCACCAGATGGAATACATGGGAATCAAATCAACTACATCTGTGGAAAGACACACTTGAGAAGCTCAATATCATCAGTCGGAGCAAGGCCCGTGGCCTACTGTGGAACAGACCATCAATTGCTCACATGCAAGTTCAAGCTGAAGCTGAAGAAAATTAAAACAAGTCCACAAGAGCCAAAATATGGCCTTGAGTATATCCCACCTGAATTTAGAGACCATCTCAAGAATAAATTTGACACATTAAACACTAATGACAGAAGACCACATGAGTTGTGGGATGACATCAAGGACATTATACATGAAGAAAGCAAAAGGTCATTAAAAAAAAAACAGGAATGAAAGAAAAGACCAAGATGGGTGTCAGAAGAGACTCTGAAACTTGCTCTCGAACTCACAGCAGCTAAAGCAAACGGAGGAAATGATTAAGTAAAAGAGCTGAACAGAAGATTTCAAAGGGCAACTGAGAAGGCAAAGTAAAGTATTATAACGAAGTATGCAACTACTGGAGTTAGAAAACCAAAAAGGAAGAACACGCTCAGCATTTCTCAAGCTGAAAGAACTGAAGAAAAATCCAAGCCTCGAATTGCAATATTGTAGGATTCTATCAGCAAGATCTTGAATGACTTTAGAAGCATGAAAAGAAGATGGAAGGAATACAGAATCACCGTACAAAAAAGAATTGGTCAGTGTTCAACCACTTCAGGAGGTAGCATATAATCAAGAATCAATAGTACTGGGGGAAGAAGTCCAATCTGCTCTGAAGGCATTGGCGAAAAACAAGTCTCCAGGAATTGACGGAATACCAGTTGTGATGTTTCAATAAGTAGATACAGTACTGGAAGCCCTAACCTGTCTTTCTTAAGAAATTTGGAAGACAGCTGCCTGGCCAACCAACTGGAAGAGATCCATATTTGTGCCCATTCCAAAGAAAAATGATCAAACAGAACACAGAAATTAGCAAACAATATCATTTATATCATAAAACACAAGTCAAAATTTTGCTGAAGATCATTCAAAAGCAGTTGCAGCAGTACACCGACAGGGAACTGCCAGAAATTCAAGCCAGGTTCACAAGAGAATGTGGGGTGAGGGATATTACTGCAGATGTCAGATGGATCTTGGCTGAAAGCAGAGATCACCAGAAAGATGTTTGCCCGTGTTTTATTGACTGTGCAAAAGCATTCGACTGTGTGAACAGCTGTAGAAACAAACAGAAAGAACAAAAGTCCATCACGTGTAAAAAAAAAAAAACAAACCAAACCCATTGCCATCAAGTCAATTCCAACTCATAGTGACCCTATAGGCAGAGTAGAACTGCCCCATAGAGTTTCCAAGGAGCACCTGGTGGATTCGAACTGCTGACTTCTTGGTTAGCAGCCGTAGCACTTACAGAAAAGTTGAAATTTCTAATGCCTATTATGTTATCTTTTGTTATATAAAAGCAGTGGTCATATTTTTTCTTGGGCACAATATTCTTTTTTTAATATTCTTTTTTGTTTGTTTTTAATTTCTTTTTATTGTGCTTTAAGTGAAAGTTTACAAATCAAGTTAGTCTCTCATACAAAAATTTAAATACACCTTGCTATGTACTTGCTAGTTGCTCTCCCCCTAATGAAGCAGCACACTCCTTCTCTCCACTCTGTATTCCCCGTGTCCATTCAGCCAGCTCTTGTCCCCCTCAACCTTCTCATCTCCCCTCCTGACAGGGGCTGCCCACATAGCCTCATGTGTCTACTTGATCCAAGAAGCTCACTCCTCACCGGTATCATTTTCTATCTTATACTCCTGTCCAAACTCTGTCTGAAGAGTTGGCTTTGGGAGTACTTCCTATTTTGGGCTAACAGAAGATCTGGTGACCATGATCTCTGGGGTCCTTTTAGTCTCAGTCAGACTGTTAAGTCTGGTCTTTTTAAGAGAATTTGAGGTCTGCGTCCCACTGCTCTCCTGCTCTATCAGGGATTCTCTGTTGTGTTCCCTGTCAGGGCAGTCATTGGTTGTAGACGGGTACCATCTAGTTCTTCTGGTCTCAGGCTGATGTAGTCTCTGGTTTATGTGGCCCTTTCTGTCTCTTGGGCTCATAATTACCTTGTGTCTTTGGTGTTCTTCATTCTCCTAGATGGCCACTTGCTAGCATTTAAGACCCCAGACGCTGGTCAGCAAAGTGGGATGCAGAATGTTTTCTTAATAGATTTTATTATGCTGATTGCCCTAGATGTCCCCTGAAACCCTGGTCTCCAGACCCCCGTTGGGCACTATACTCTTATATGATCTTTTAGGATAGATCGAAGGACCCTAAGGATCAGTTAATGCCTTCACTGTCCATCCCCCTCAGGGTAATCAACAACTACTTATGATTCAAGTACATCAGACCTCAGGCTTAGGGAACTCCTCCTACATCCATTCTACTATATATAGTTACTACATTAATTAACCAAGACAATTCATTCTTCATTTTTAGTAAGCAGTGTTTGCTCTCCCCTCAGGCTTTCCTGAAGGGCTCTGCTATAAGATACAGGTCAGAGACTGGGCAAGCCAGAAGAGAAGTGCCTCTGTGGAAAGGACTGTAATAAGCGCTCTTGACTACTGCTACTGTTGTTGTTGTTAGATGCCATTGAGTCGGTTCCAACTCATAGCAACCCTGTGCACAACAGAATGAAACACTGCTTGGTCCTACGCCATCCTAACAATCATTGCTATGTTTGAGCCCGTTGTTTCCGCCACTGTGTCAATCCATCTCCTTGAGGGTCTTCCTCCTTTTTGGTGACCCTGTACTCTACCAAGCATGATGTTCTTCTCCAGGGACCAATCCCCCCTGATAACATGTCCAAAGTATGTGACACGAAGTTTCATCATCCTCGCATCCAAGGAACATTCTGGCTGTACTTCTTCCAAGACAGATTTGTTCGTTCTTTTGGCAGTCCACAGTATATTCAATATTCTTTGCCAACACCACAATTCCAAGCTATCAGTTCTTCTTTGGTCTTCCTTGCTCATTGTCCAGCTTTCACACGCATATGAAGTGATCAAAAATTCCATGGTTTGTGTCAGGGGCACCTTAGTTCTCAAAGTGACATCTTTGCTTTTGAACACTTTAAAGAGGTCTTTTGCAGTACAGTTGCCTAGTGCAATATGTTGTTTGATTCCTTGACTGCTGCTTCCACGAGTGTTGATTGTGGATCCAATAAAATGAAACTCCTTGACAGCTTCAGTATTTTCTCCATTTATCATGATGTTGCTTATTGTTCCACTTGTGAGGATTTTTGTTTTCTTTACTTTTAGGTGTAATCCATACTGAAGGCTGTAGTCTTTGATTTTCATCAGTAAGTGCTTTAAGCCCTCTTCACATTCAGCAAGCAAAGTTGTGTCATCTGCATACTGTGGGTTGTGAATGAGTTTTCAACCCTGATGCTGCATTCTTCTTCATATAGTCCAGCTTCTTGGATTATTTACTCAGCAAACAGATTGAATGAATATGGCGAAAGGATACAACCCTGATGGACACTTTCCTGATTTTAACCACACTGGAAGAACTGAAGAAAAATTCAAGACTCAAGTTGCAATATTGAAGGATTCTGTGAGTAAAATAGAATGGCCCCTGTTTTGAACGACTGCCTCTTGGTCTATGTGGAGGTTCCTCATGAGCACAATTAAGTGTTCTGGAATTTCCATTCTTCAAATGTCATCCATAATTTGTTATAATCCACATAGTCAAATGCCTTTGCATAATCAATAAAACACAGGTAGACATCTTTCTGGTAATCTCTGCTTTCAGCCAAGATCCATCTTACATCAGGAATGATGTCCTAGTTCCACATCCTTTTCTGAATATGGCTTGAATTTCTGGCAGTTACCTGTTGATGTACTGCTGCAACAGTTTTTGAATTATCTTCAGAAAAATTTTACTTGCTTATGTATTAATGATATTGTTTGGTAATTCTTGCATCCTGTTGGATCACCTTTCTTTGGAATGGACAAAAATATGGATTTCTTCCAGTCAGCTGGCCAGGTAGCTGTCTTACAAATTTCTTGGCATAGATGAATGAGCACTTCCAGTGCTGCATCCATTTACTGAAACATCTCAACTGGTATTCCATCAATTCCTGGAGCCTTGTTTTTCATCAATGCCTTCAGTACAGGTTGGCCTTCCTTCAATACCATCAGTTCTTGATCATATGCTACCTCCTGAAGTGGTTGAATGCTGACCAGTTCTTTTCGGTACAGTGGCTCTGTGTATTCCTTCCATCTTCTTTTCATGCTTCCTGTGTTGTTCAATATTTTGCTCATAGAATCCTTCAATATAGCAACTTGACACTTCAATTCCTTTTTTTAGTTCTTTTAGCTTGAGAAATGCCGAGGATGTTCTTCCCTTTTGGTTTTCTAACTTCAGCTCTTTGTACATGTCATTATAATACTTTGTCTTCTCGAGCTACCCTTTGAAATCTTCTATTCAACTCTGTTACTTCATCATTTCTTCCTTTTGCTTTAGCTACTGTATGTTCAAGAGCAAGTTTCAGAGTCTCTTCTGACATCCATTTTGGTCTTTTCTTTCATTCCTTTTTTTTTTTTTTAATCTCTTGCTTTCTTCATGTATGATGTTCTTGATGCCATCACACAACTTGTGTGGTCTTCTGTCATTAATGTTCAGTGCATCAAATTTATTCTTGAGATGGCCTCTAAATGCAGATGGGATGTACTCAAGGTTGTATCTTGGCTCCTGTGGACTAGTTTTAAGTTTCTTCAGCTTCAGCTCGAACTTCTGTATGAGCAATTGATGGTCTGTTCTGTAGTTGGCCCCAGGCCTTATTCTGACTGATGATATTGAGCTTCTCCATCATATCTTTCCACAGATGTAGTTGATTTGATTCCTGTGTATTCCATCCAGCAAGGTCCATGTGTATAATCACCATTTATGTGGTTGAAAATGGTATTTGCAATGAAGTTGTTTGTCTTGCAAAATTCTATCATGTGATCACTAGCATTGTTTCTATCACCAAGGCCATATTTTCCAAGTGCTGATCCTTCCTGTTTCCATTGTTCGAATTCTAATCATCAGTAATTATCAGTGCGTCTTGACTGCATGTTTGATCAATTTCAGACTGCAGAAGTTGGTAAAAATCTTCAATTTCTTCATTTTTGGCATTAGTGGTTGGTATGTAAATTTGAATAACAGTCATATTAACTGGTTTTCCTTGTAGGCATATGGATATTATTCTATCACCGACACAGTTATACTTCAGGATAGATCTTGAAATGTTCTTTTTGACAATGAATACGATGTCTTTCCTCTTCAATTTATCATTCCCCACGTAGTAGACCATATGATTGTCTGATTCACAATACCACATACCAGTCCATTTCAGCTCACTAATGCTTAGGATGTTGATCTTTATGCATTGTATTACATTTTTGACCACTTCCAATTTTCCTAGATTCATACCTCATACTTTCTATGTTGTGATTATTAATGGACGTTTACAGCTGTTTCTTCTCATTTTGGGTCGTGGCACATCAGCAAATGAAGGTCCTGAAAGCTTGACTCCATCCACATCATTTAGGTCGACTCTTTTTGAGGAGGCAGCTCTTCCATCCTGAGGGGCTTATTTTCTGGCACAATATTAGACAACGTTCTGCTATTCATAAGGTTTTCACCAGCCAATTTTTTCAGAAGTAGACTGCGAGGTCCTTCTTCCTATTCTCTCTTAGTCTAGAAGCTCCAGTATAACCTGCTGTTATTAGAAATACTGGTGACAAAGCTTCCAGCACCACAGCAACATGCAAGCCACCACAGTACAGCAAACTGACAGATGAGCGGTAGATCTTAACAAATAACGGACTGTGTGAATCATAACAAATTATGGATAACACTGCAAAGAATGAGAAACCAGAACACTTAACTGCGCTCATGAGGAAACTGTACACAGACCAAGGGTCAGTTGTTTGAACAGAACGAAGGGATACTATGTGGTTTAAAATCAGCAAAGTTGTGTATCAGAGTTGTATCCTTTCTCCTTACTTATTCAATCTATATGCTGAGCAAATAATCTGAGATGATGGACTATATGAAGAAAGATGTCATCAGGACTGGAGGAAGACTCGTCAACAACCTGTGATATGCAGATGACACAACCTTCCTTGCTGAAAGTGAAGAGGACTTGAAACACTTACTGAGGAAGATCAAAGACTATAGCCTTCTTCAGCATGAATTACACCTGAACATAAAGAAAACAAAAATCCGCACAACTGGACCAATAAGCAACATCATGTTAAATGGAGAAAATATTGAAGTTGTCAAGTATTTCAGTTTACTTGGATCCACAATCAACACCCATGGAAGCAGCAGCCAAGAAAATCAAACAAGGCAGTACATTGGGCAAATCTGCTACAAAAGACCCCTTTAAAGTGTTAAAAACAAAAATGTCACTTTGACGACTAAGATGCACCTGACCTAAGCCAAGATATTTTCAATCACCTTATATGCATGCAAAAGCTGGATAATGAATAAGGAAGACTGAAGAAGAATTGACGCCTTTGAATTATGGTGTTGGCAAAGGTTATCGAATATACCATGGCCTGCCAGAAGAACTAACACAGCTGTCTTGGAAGAAGTACAGCCAGGATGCTCCTTAGAAGTAAGGATGGTGAGACTTTGTCTCACGTACTTTTGACAAGTTATCAGGAGGTTCCAATCCCTGGTAAAGGACATCGTGCTTGGTAAATTAGAGCGTCAGTGAAAAAGAGGAAGATCCTCAATGAGATGAATTAACAAAGTGGCTGCAACAATGGGCTCAAACAAAGCAACGATTGTGAGGATGGCGGTGCACTGAGCAACGTTTCATTCTACTGTACACAGGGTCACTAAGAGTTAGAACTGACTCGATGGCGGCTAACAACAGCAATTTCCAAATTATAGACATATCTACATGTCGATTGTCTACTTCTCTGCAGTCATGAAATGCCCCAAAGCAGCAGAAGAGCATGAAAGTTAATATACCCTTTTCAGAGTATACGCTTGACTCAAGTAAAGCAAAATTCCTCTGTCGTCTCTAAGAAATACAAAATGAAAAGTCTAACTTTCTAGTGCCTCATCTGAGAACAAACTGTATGCCTAAGGGCTGTTGCTTCTAATTTACAGCCCTTTACTTTCTAATGCATATCGGCACCTTCTTAAAATCAGTGGAAACACTGGTGGCATAGTGATTAAGTTCTATGGCTGCTAACCAAAAGATTGGCAGTTGGAATCCACCAGGCGCTCCTTGGAAACTCTATGGGGCAGTTCCACTCTGTCCTATAGGGTCGCTATGAGTCGGAATTGACTGGAAGCAATAGGTTTTTTTTTTTTTAAATCAATTAACGTGCTTTAAAATGTATGTATTGTCAATAATCATATACATGCAATCATACTCTATAACATGACGTTAAAGATTCAACCTTTAGATTCAAAATAGAATTAGTCTTAATATAACATAATACATCTTAAGCACATCATGAGACAATTTTCTCAGTACGTTATTGCTTTTTCCCTCTGTATCCATTTGTTATGACAAAAAAAAGAGTATTATAGAAACAAGAGTACATAAGTACTTTATATTGTTATGCAAAGCAGTTTAGCACCTCAAATGGCCTCATTCCAGAATAGGATCTTGGTTTGATATTTATATAACTCAAAAATTCACTGCAAGACTTTTCCCAAAAAAATGAGTTTTTTTTTTCCAAGTCCTTTTTTAGGTGGAGAATTCCTTTACATTTAAATAAGTAAAAATAAATAAATAAAATAAAATACAAATTAGTAATCCAGAAATGATCACTGTTACTATTTTGGTGAATTGACATCTGGCTTTTAAAATGCGTGAAGAAAATTTTAAAACAAAAAGTATAACTGTACGCCACGAATTGTTTCTCGATCTACTTTTTTTTAGTTAATGAAATACGGTCGATCCTCATTATTCGTGGATTCCGTATTTGTGAGTTTTGCCTACTTGCTAAAATTTATCTGTAACCCCCAAACCAAGCCTCGTGGAGCTTTCGTGGTTATTCACGGATGTGTGCAGAGCAGCCAGCGTCTGAGGCCCTGCTTTGTGCAGTACCAGCTAAGGTCAAACCAGGCCCTGTCTGCCTTTTTGTTTCCGTGCTCCTACTGTAAACAAGTGTCCTTTTCGTGGTCTAGTTACTGCCACTTTTTTTTTTTTTTTGGCATATTTGTAGTTTTTGGTGGTGATTTCACTATTTAAAATGGCCCCCGAGTGTTCTCCTGAAGTGCTGTTCTGTGTTCCTAAGTGTGAGAAGGCTGTGATGTGTCTCATGAGGAAACATGTGTTAGATAAGTTTCATTCAGGCCTGAGTTACAGTGCTGTTGGTGGTAAGTTCAATGTTGATGAATCAACAATAAATATACAATAGTGTGTCTTTAAACAGAAACACACACCAAATATGGTTATGTATTGATCAGTTAATGACAGTGTTGTGACTAGAAGCTCCTAGAAAACCTAGCCCTTCATTTCCCCTCAGAATAATGGAATAGTATTTGCTAATTCAGTGTTCGTGGCAACTCTGTAGAGAATGACTACTGTGAATAATGAAAATAGATGGTATGATTATCTTTCCATATAATTAAATATTCCGTCGCACTATTTTTAGTGGCTGCATAGTGTTCCGTCTTATGGGTTTGCCATAATTTATTTATTTTTGAGCATTTTATTGTTGTCTAGGTGAGAGTTCGCTATGAGTCAGTATCGACTCGACGGCAGTGGGTTCGGTTTTTTTTTTAGGTGAGAGTTTACAGAGCAAATTAGTTTCCCACTCAACAATTTATACACAGTTTGTTTCATGACACTGGTTTTAAACTCCTGAATACGTCAGCACTCTCTCCCCTTCATCCCTGGATTTCCCGTATCCATTTGCCCAGCTTTCCTGCTCCTACTGCCCTTCTGAACTTTGCTTTTGGGCAAATGCTGCCCTTTAGGTATCCTATAGTTGATTGTTCTGAGGTGTACATTCCTCAATGGTGGTATTGTCCATTTTATGGGTCTGTGTATTGTATAACTATAGGGTGATCTCCCAGAGTGATTTCAGTTCCAAATTTGAAGGATGTCTAAGGGCCATAGTCTCAGGGGTTCCACCAGTCTCCATCAGACTAGTGAAAAAAAAAAAACTCTGGTATTATTCATGAGTTTGTATTTTGGTCTACATTTCTCTCCCACTCTGTCCGTGACCTACGTCAGAGTTGTGGTCCCAGTCAGAGCAGTCAGTAGTGGTAGCCAGGCATCATCTAGTTCTTCTGGTCTCAGGCTAATGGAGGCTGTGGTTCATGTAGTCCATTATTGTTTCAACAGATTTTTTCCTTGAGTCTTTGGTTTTCTTCATTCTTCTTTGCTCCAGAGGGTAAGAGACCCATTGTTGTATCTGAGATGGCCACTTGTAAGCTTTTAAGACCCCAGTGGCTACTCACCAAGGTGAGATGTAGGATGTATTATCTATATGTATTATGATATGCCATTTGACCTATTATCCCTGAGTTTATGGTCCCTAGCCCTCAAGCCCAGTATCTCAGTCCCAGGAGGTGTATGTTTATAGCTAAGAAGTTTTCATGACTGTGTTCCCTATGTGCACTATTGCACACATGGGTATATTTGCAGCATGTACACATACATATGTACATGGGTGTACTTCCACACACCCTTCTACGCCTGTTCAGCTTACATGTCTACCTATGTATCCACTCATAAATTTTGTTTGTTATTACTGTTGTTGCAGGATTATATATGTATTAGTATTTACCATTGTTCCATTTTACTCTTGCCTACCTTCCAGGATCTTCCTTTACCTTGATTATGTTGTGCTGACTTTCCCCATGTTGCATGTTATCTCTTCCTTCACCAAAGTTAGTACGTGTCTACTATCTAGTTAGTGGTTTTCCCTTCCCGCCCCTTCCCATCCCTGGTAACCATCAAAGAACGTTTCTGTCCGTGTGAAAACTTTTTCTTGACTTTTTGTAGTAGTGGTTTCATACAACATTTGTCCTTTTGTGATTGACTTATTTCACTCAGCATAATGTCCTCGAGGTTCATCCGTGTTGTGAGATGTTACGCGGATTCGTCGTTATTCCCTAATGTTGCGACATATTTTATTGTGTGTCGGTACCACAGTTTGTTTATCCATTCATCCATTGATGGGCACTTAGGTTGTTTCCATCTTTTAGCTACTGTGAATAATGCTGCGATGAACAGGGGTGTGCATGTATCTGTTCATGTCATGGCTCTTATTTCTCTAGTATATATACCTACGAGTGGGATTGCTGGATCATATGGTATTTCTGTTTCTAGCTTTTTGAGGAAGTGCCGTAGTTTTCCATAGTGGTTGTACCATTTTACACTCCCACCAGCAGTGTATGAGAGTTCCAATCTCCTCACAGCCTCTCCAGTATTTGTTGTTTTCTGTCTTTTGATCAGTGCCATTATTACCATAGCCCTGCTGGTGCAGTGGTTAAGAGCTTGGCTGCTGACCAAAAGGTTGGCAGTTCGGATCCACCAGCTGTTCCTTGGAAACCCTTGGGGCAGTTCTGCTCTTTCCTATAGGTCACTATGAGTCAGAATCAAGTTAACAGCAATAGATATTATTACTGGTGTGAGGTAGTATCTCACTGTAGTTTTGATTTGCATCTCTCTAATGGCTAATGATCATGAGCATCTCTTCATTTTTTTGTTGGCCGCCTGAATGTCTTCTTTGGTGAAATGTATGTTCACGTCCTTTGCCCACTTTTTAATTGGGTTGTTTCTCTTTTTGTTGTTGAGTCATTATACTTTTCTGTAATTTTTTGAGATTAGACTCTTGTCAGATACGTCATAGCCAATTTTTTTTTCCCGGTCTGTGGGTTCTGTTTCTACTCTTTTAGGAAAGTCTTTTGATGAGCATACATATTTTATTTTCGGGAAGTTCCAACATTCTGGTTTATTTTCTGCTGTTTGCACTGTTGTGTTTGATATACTGTTTGTGTCATAAATTAGGGCTCCTAGGTTTGACCCTGTTTTTTCTTCTATGATCTTTATGGTTTTATGTTTTGCATTTCGGTCCTTGATTCATTTTGAATTAGTTTTTGTGTATTGGGTGAGGTGTGGATCCTGTTCCATTTTTCTGCAAATGGATATCCAGTTTCCCCAGCATCATTTGTTGAAGAGACTATCTCTTCCCCATTTAATGGATTCCAACCCTTTGTCGAAGATTATTTGTCCATAGGTGGGTGAATTTATTTCTGAATTCTCGATTCTGTTCCATTGGTCTGTGTGTCTATTGTTCTACCAGTACCAGGCTCTCTTGACTACCGTGGCTGTATAGTAGGTTCTGAGATCAGAGAATGTCAGGCCTCATACTTTGTTCTTCTTCAGTAATGTTTTATTTATCTGGGGTCTCTTTCCTTTCCATATAAAGTGAGTGATTAGTTTTTCCATCTCATTAAAGGATGTTGTTGGAATTTGGATCAGGATTGCATTATATCTATAGATTGCTTTTGGTAGTATTGACATTTTTACAATTTAAGTCTTCCTTATCCATGAGCGTGGTATGTGTTTCCATTTATGCAGGTCTTTTTTGGTTTCTTGCAGCAGTGTTATGTAGTTTTCTTTCTATAAATCTTTTATGTCCCTGGTTAGGTTTATTCACAAGTATTTTATCTTCGTGGGGACTATTGTAAATGGTATTGTTTTCCCAATTTCCTTTTCAGTGTTCTCTTGGTTAGTGTAGAGGAATCCGACTGGTTTTTGTATGTTAATCTTGTACCCTGCAGCTTTGCTAAATCCTTGTATTAGTTCCAGTAGGTTTCTTGTAGAGTCTCTGGGATTTTGTATGTATAGGATCATGTTATCTGCAAATAGGGTTAGTTTTACTTCTTCCTTTACCATAATTTATTTTTAAAAGCTTGAATTCTTGAACATTCAGATATTTGTAATTTTTTTTCTATTTTAAGAAAGCTGTAGTAAACATCCTTATAATAAAGTGTTCACACCTATGATTTTTCTATAGAATGAGTTTCTAGATGTGGAATTGTGGGTCAAAATATCTGCATAATTTAAGACTTTCAAGTATTGCCAAGTGAAGAGTTGTACCACTTTACATTTAATTAAGAATGTAAAAGAATGCCTGTTTTTCCTTAACTCTGCCAACACTTTGATATGTATAACAATAACCACAACAGCTATAATAATAATATTGCCAATTTTTTGAGCAAAAATATGGCTGAAAATTTAAAATTACTAGTAAGATTGAACATTTTTCATGTATTTTAGTTCTTTTAGAATTCCATCTTTTTCTTGTCAATTTTTGAAAGTTTTTAAATTGAGAATACTAACCTTAGCATGTAGTTACAATGTGTCACATTTTATTATTTGCACTTAATTTAAAAGTTTTGATATAAACGATAAGATTTTTTATGTATCTAGTCATCAATTTTTCCTTTATGACTATATTTCTTAAAATTAGAGCATCTGCTTATCAGTTAATGAATAATTGGGGCACAATGGACATTTAGGAAAATACATCTTAAGGAACATATCATAATTAAAGAAATAAAACATAACATTAAAAAATTTTTGTCAGTGAGAGAGATGAAATTCTTTGCAAAAACAATTGTTACATCAATCTGTCTAACATCTGCTCAAAGTCAAATGACCTGAGCCATGTTTCAGTTTCTATTTCTAGTTTATTCCATTAAATTTTATATTTTCCAGAATGGCAGCAAGTGTTTGATGGTTTGTCAGCTAGTTTTGCGTTTTAAAGCAAAACATAAACTGAGAAACTGTGGGGAGATTTTTAGCTAAGGCCTACTCTCATTCTGTCAGATGCTGGCTCACCCAACAAGATGGTCGAAGTCATAACTGCAAGGCAGAAACATTCCCAGTTCGAGATAATAGCAAACATGTTTCTATTAAATTGCCGACAAGTCAATTGGAATCGTGAAAATGGTTGTTATGGGCATTAATGATGTTATGAAAATTGTCTAAAGACTTTAAATCTTGTGTGATCAACTTTCCTTTAAATCATCAGTATGCCCCACTGCAGAAAAACTGTCTACACTAATTATCCTTTTCTTCACACAGTGTACCCTTAGTGGTGGCAATTTGCTTATATTTACATATTTCACTATTTTCTTCAACACTTAAGATCAGAAGCCATATTCTTGTCTACCAAATATTCTCCCAGACTAAAGCAGTGGATGAATTGGCATTTAGGTGTAATCTATTCTATTCACATCAGATATACTCCTCCCTAGGTGGTGCAAACAGTTAAGCACTCACCACTAACCGAAAGGTTGTTGGTTGGAACCCAGTCACACAAGTGTCAAATGTCACACCTTGAAAATTCTTTGGAGTGCAGTTCTGTTCTACACACATGAGTTCACCATGAATTGGAGTGGACTTGATAGCACAGTTTAATTTTTTTTTTTTTTTTTTTGGTTTATATAGCCTTCCCTGCTTCATGCATGCTGAGGCTCTGTCAGCCCTGACCCCAACGCCCCATTGGTGACAAGGACCTATTTACATAGTGTTTTTAGAGATAAATAGAACCAAAAGCCATATAGAACATCTTCCTCATGGATGAACTGCACACAAGCCAGGAGCAGATTCATGCTCTGTGCCTCATTGCTCTTGCCCGACGGGAAGAGAAATACTTGCCAGCATGAGCCCATGGTACTAATTACTCTTTTACTTTGTCTGCCGTTGACCAGGTGTGATGTTCACCACTGTCCTTCAATAGAGGCATTGTGCCAAGAATCATCCTATTTTCTCTTTAAACTGTGTTTTGAGAATGGGTTCATTCTGGTTTGAACCCCTGCTGAGGATCTGCATTTCTAACAAGTTTTCTGCTGAGAATTTGCATTTCCACCCCAGATACACTGAATCAGAATCAACATTTTGACAAGATTCCCCAGGTGATTCTTATGTATAATTTCTGGGAATTTGTTAGAAATGCCAATTCTCAGCAGGGAACTTGTTCCAACTGGACTGAATAGGTTTGAAAGCCCTGTCTTTAAGCATAGCATTGTCCATTCACTTTGGATCTGCTTTTAAAAGACTCAATGCTGTGCCGCTGACACCTGTTACTGTCTCTTCTGTGCCTCCAGTGATAAAAATAGTTTCACACTTGGTTAGCAATATTTTTCTTTTATTCCTGAAAATCTCCATGAATGCTAGAAAGAAAATGCTAGTTTGAAAACAATGCAAAAGTTTTGATAGCTTTGTGCCATTATGTGACAAAATTTCAATATACACAGTGCACTAGGGACAAAAATCGAATGGCTCATTGGTCAGACAAAATCCAGTTTTCAGATACTCATCATCCTATACCCTATTCACACTTTACTCTTCCAATGCTTGTATGAAATCACCACCCTCACAGGCTCACCTGCCCCAGCTTGTACGAACTCATATTCTACATTTGCACCAGAGTCTTGTTTATTGTATGTGTGTATGAGGTTATTCTGGGTTGTGCTATGTATGTTATTGTTTTCATTATTGCTTTTGCACTTTGATTAATGATCTTCAACCACTAATTCACTTTTGCGAAACGGGGCTGTAATGTAACACGTGAGTAAAAATGAAAATTCTCATTAAATAAAGTAAGCAGTAGCATGGTTACTGCGTGGTAGCTCTTTCCAATACGATCAACATGGAGTTTGTGATTTGTGTGCAACCTCTAAATCCAGAATGATTTTTAATGCTTTTACAGCATTTCTGTGAAAATTGTAGTTTATCTTACATTTCAAATTTATGACGTGTATACGGACAGAATTGGTTGACAGCTTTTTCTTCTCAGTGTGCTCACAGACTGCTTGATAGCCTTTGGGAAGCCCTCCAGGGCCTGTGAGCCCCCCTGCACTATGGCTTCTGTCTTCACCATCCCAAAGATTGTGTAATACTTGTCTATGTTTCAAAAAGTTTTTCCATAGATTTATTTTTCCATTTAATGCATCAACTTATCTGAACTTTCTATAGCATATGACAAGATATGAGGCTCTCACACTTTTCCCCCAAATGGTTATATACCACCAGTTGCCATCGAGTCAATTCCAACTCATGGCAACCTCATGTGTGTCAGAGTAGAACTGTGCTCCATAGGTTTTAAATTTTTTTTATTTCAATTTCGCTGAAAATATACACAGTAAAACATATACCCTTTCAACAACTTCTACATATACAATTCAGTAACACTGGTTACGTTCTTCATGTTGAGTCATGATTCTCATTCTCTCTCCCCGTATTGTTTCACCGTCACTGACTTAGAACTACTACCCCCTAAACTTTTCATCTGTGCTTTACTCTCGTCAATTTTATCTCATATACACAATTCTTTAAAAGAGCACAATGCTTATGTCAAACATTCTTTACTAATTTTAGCTAAACAGCATTAGGCCAATTGACATGGCGGTGCTGTGAAGCCATAACCCCAAACCTTGGAACGAACAGAACTAACCCCGTGAAGTACTTGGATATACCTAAGTCATATCAACAACTTTAGCCTTCTTTTTTCGGTTGCTGTTGTTGTAAAATTATAACACAATATTTGCTGTTTTGCCTTTTTTCTGGTGTACAACTTAGTGATGTCAGTTACACTAGTCAAATTGTGCCAACATTACCCTTAATTGATGTCAATTTTCCCATCACCATAAACATAAACCCACTACTTCCCATAGAGTAAGTCCTTCTCTCCCTCACCCCTCCCCAGGCAACCACAAATAGCCATTGACCTCTATGCTTACTTACTCTTGTCTTTTCATATAAGTGAGGTCATACAGCATTTGTCCTTTTGTAATTGACTTATTTCATTCAGCAAAATGTCTTTGAGGTCCACACATATTGTAGTATATATCAGGACTTCATTTCTCTTATGGCTGTATGGCTGAGTATTATTCCACTGTGTGTATGTAACACGTTTTATCTATGTATCTGTTGATGGGCACTTGGGTTGTTTCCACATTTTTGCTTTTGTGAATAGTATTGTAATGAATGTAGATATGCCTATATCTGTTCCAGTTGCTACTTTTAGGTCCCTGGTGTGTATACCAGAGCACTGGGGGCACAATGGTTAAGGACTTGGCTGCGAACCGAAAGGTCACTGGTTCAAGCCCACCAGCAGTGGCTCCGTGGGAGAAAAGAACTGGCTATCTGTTGCCGTAAAGATTATAGCCTAGGAAACCCTACGGGACAGTTCTACTCTGTCATATAGCATTTCTGTGAGTCAGAATTGATTCAATGGCACACAACAACAACAACAGGGTATATACCTAGGAGTGGGATTTCTTGGTCATATGGCAGTCCTATTTTTAATTTTTTAGGAATCACTGTACTGTTTTCCACAACAATTGTACCATTTTACATTGGATAAGCATTCTGATCTCCTTCCCACATCTCCACCAACACTCAATGTTTTCTGTATTTAATCATTGCCATTCTAGTAGGAGTGAGGTGGTAATCTCATTGCAGGGTATATTCTTGGTTGGCAGGTTTTTTCTTTCAGGGTTTTATATATGCCATCCCATTGCCTTCTCGTCTGCACGGTTTTTGCTTAGTAATCAGAACTTAGTCTTATTGTTTCTTCTTTGTAAAACTTTTTGTTTTTCTTGAGCTGCTCTCAGGATTCTCTGTCTTTGGTTTTGTAGAGTGATTATGATATGTCTTGATGACATCCTTTTGGGTCTACCCTATATGGTGTTCGTTGAGTTTCTTGGATGGTCAGCTTTTCATCTTTCATGATATTAGGGAAGTTTTCTGTCAGCAAATCTTCAATGATCTTCTCTGTGTTTTCCATTTTCTCCCCCGTTCTGGAACTCTGATCACATATAAATTTTTGCTCTTGATTGCATACCACATAATTCTTAGGTTTTCTTCATTTTTCTTTATTCTTTTCTCTGATTTTTCCTCAAAGGGGTATCCATGGATTTGTCTTCAGTTTTGCTGATTCTGTCTTCCATTGTTTCAAATTTGTTCCTAAAACCTTCTGTTTGTCATCCATTTATGAAATTCTGCATTTATCTTTTGGATTTCTAATTGCTGTTTTTGTATGATTTCTAATTGTTCATCTATTTTGATATTTTGTTCTTGTATTATTTTCCTGAATTCTTCCATTGCTTTGACTGTGTTTTCCCTGATTTTTTTCTGTATTTTCCATGATTTTGTCTGTTTTTTCCTTAGTTTTGTCTGTGTTTGCCTTGATCTCTTTCCTAACCTCTTGGAGAGCCTTGAATATTAGACTTTTGAATTCCCTGTCAGGTAGTTCCAGTCCCTTTTCTTCTACCAGAAGGTCATCTGGTGTTTTATTTTGGTAGCTTACTGGAGCCATCCTTACTGTTTTTTAAACATGTTTTGATATTGTCTGCTGTCTCTGAGACATTTAGGAATTATTTTTTTATTTATTCATTCTAGGTTTGTTTGTTTCATCCTGCTTTTTTGTTTCATTTGGTTATGTCTGGGCAGGTGGGCTGAGAGTGTTTTGTTGCTTGCTCATCTGTGTGCATGGTAGTCCTCACCACCTCGTCCATGTGGGCAGGGATGGTCACTCAGCAATGGTGCAGCAGAGCAATTCCAGCAGGGAGTGAGGGGGAGGGGGTGGATCATTTGTCTGCAGCACAAACTGGAGCTGGTAGGGCGGGGCTGAGGCAGCACAGGGCAGGGCCCAGGGGTCCAGGAATTCACACCAGTCCTGCTCAGAGGTGGGGCATTAAGCAAGGTGGGGCTAGGGGACAGTGTGGGCCAGGGCCTGGGGGTCTGGAGGTCCGTGCTAGTGCTGCTGTGGGATGCGGTGCTTGGTGGACAGGGCTAGGGTGTGGTACAGGGTGGGGTCCAAGGGCTGGGGTTCCTTGCCAGTGCCACTTGGGGGTGCTGCACTCAGCAGGTTGGGGCTGGGGGGAGCGGCATGGGGTGGGGTCCAGGGGATTCAGGGAACCATGCCCTTGTGTTCAGTGGTGGAAAAGGGAGAAAGAGAAGGAGAAAAATAAATATAATGCTCATGGAGTTGGCCAGAGGCAGCGCGCTGTCTCTCCAGCCGAACAACTGCAACCTGTTGGAAAGCAGCAGAGCCAGCATGCAGGGCAGAAGGGTGAGGGGTGGGAAAGTGTGTATCTCTGGTTACCGGGTGCTCTGTCTCTTGTTGGGAGCTCCATGAAGTTGCCTTCTCTTACTCTCTGTCTGGGGTCATTGCTGGCCGTGTGCTCTAGGATGGCAAAGCTGTACCATGTTAGCTGGCAGGAGACCTCCATTCTGTAGCTCTCCTCATTTTCTGTTCTCTGTCAGTTTCTTCTCCATGCCATGTTGATCTAGTTCTTTATACCTTCATCTGATGCTTAGAGTTCCAGGATTGATGTTTTTATCTATTTTACTTAGTTTTTTGGGTCTTTGCTGCAGAGGGACAGCATGGTTGAGGAACTTCCCTTCTATTCCTATCTTGTTGAAAGTCTGTAGGATTTTCTATGGCTAATTTTTCAGAAGTAGAGCACGAAGCCTTTCTTTCAAGGTGCCCCTGGGTGGACTTGAACCTCCAACCTTTTGGTTAGCAGCCAAACACTATAATCTTTTGCACCACCCAGAGACTCCTAACCTATCATGTTAGCCTTATCTATTGAACAGTTTTTATTTTCTCTACTTATTTCAAATGCCATTCGTATCACATAATACTTCCTTATATACCTTAGGCACAATTTCAGGGACTCCATTCAGATCAGTCTTGCATGTGGGTCTTTGCTTACTTCCTGTCCCACTCATTGATCAACTCTCTCCTGCGTCTTCCCCAAACTCCTTTATTTAAGCTTCATACGCTTTAACATCTGGTAGGGCGAGATCTACCTAATTTATATTCTCAAAGACTTCCTGGCTATTTTTCCCCAAAAGATGTGTATGTTACCTAATGGTTTTTTATTTTGATTTTGGCTTTTGCAGACAAGGCTTTAGTATAAGTGGGGAATATTCTACAAATATAAGATATTTTCTCTTCTTGTAATCTTATTCTTGCTATTAGCAGACAATTTTACCAAAATAAGAAAATATTATCTCATTTTCAAACATCTCTGGTTCTAATGGTTATTTAAACCTGAGTGCTTAACCAGTATGAAACATTTTATAAGAACCCCTTCATAATGTGACTGTGAGTTTTCCTAATCTGGGATGCTGATGTAGATGTCATCAGCTAACCCAGTATGCCAACATTTTTTTCAGTGGCCTGTAGAGATACTGCCACAGTATATGAAGCAAAACAACTGTGATCCAGGCTACACTGCTGGGATGCTAAAATTGCCAATTGAAAAGTAAAAAAAAAAAAAAAAAATAGTAATAACTAATCAGTTTCTTTGTTTCTGTGATACTAAGCAATCAATTTTCATGTTTTCTTGGCTACACTGAATTAACTAACTCAGCAAATTCAGTCTTAGCACCAGCGAGGCAAAACTTTAATGTAGCACCTTAGAGAGGGGGAAAAAAGCAAACCTGTAGGTCCTAAGCGTTTGCATACTCTACGTGTAGCATGAGAGCAAACATCTTAGAGATCCAGATGGCTCATGAAGCATCTCGCGATTAAGTGATCTAAAGCAAAGGACCCATTGGTGCCCTTGCATTGTCAGTAGTTAAATATGATTTGGCTTCTGCAATCAGAACTCACTCAATGAGAACAGAGCAGGTACTACAGTTTGCACTTGTTGTGCCAGGTTAGGTTTCTCTGTAGACTTTAAGAGAGTTCTTTAATGTCGTTTGATTATATTTTTAATTAGCCCTTGTGAAGAAAGGCTCTTTTAGTTTTTGCAGTGATGCATTGCAGCTTTCATTACAGCAAACACCCATGACCCCTGGTGCCTAACTGTAAACAATGACAGTTACTAGCCTCATTAGGAGACTAGCAGATGGCTCACAAAGTCCTCACTGGAGTTGAAATCCATTTGTGGCTTGCAGTGCACAAATATTTATCTTTAAACAGTATAAAATATGTCAGAATGGGTCTGCATTCTATTTTCATTAGTTTAAGGCATTTTGATCTTAACAAGAAAAACTTCTTTGATTACACATTTTTTGTTTGCTTATCCTATAACCTGATTTCCAGATTTTTTTTTTTTTTCTTGGCTGCTTACCTATTAGAAGAACAAAGTTTTGTCAACTTCTCACTTTTGTCATTTACTCATTCTACAAATACATGTTAAACTCCTACTGTGAGCCAGGCTAAAATATTAGAGATATAATAATGAATACAGTATAGTAAGTACTCAGTAATTACTTGTTGAAAGAATCAACCTAAAACTGAAGCATAGTTTTATTTTATATAAAACTTGAACACCATTTCCTAGACATAGAACCATATTACTTTTATCTATAAATATTCCCTTTCAACTACAAAATGTTAGAAATTGGAGAAAATGTTCTGCATTAGTCTAAGAATTTTCTTAGTCTGACACATCTGAAGAAATATTCAGTGCTAAGAGTTACTCAGACAAAAGAATAATAAAAAAAAAAATAGTGAGCAGTAATTGAGCACTTATTATGCTGAGGACTTTATAATTTATTACCTCTCTTAATTATCTAGAGTCTAAACAACCCCTGAGGAAAATATTATTTTTCCATTTTACAGGTGAAACTAATGCTTAAAAACATTAATCAACTTGCCCAAGTTCTCCTAGGTGAAACGTGGCAGAGCCCAGATTTGAACTAAGGCAACTGGACTCCAGACCCCATACTACTTTGAATCATTATGCGTTAATTACAATAGTTTTTACACCTAAACATCTTTAAGCCTATATCAGTTCATTTTATCCAGTATCATTTCAGAGATGGCATTTGCTGTTTTATAGGAGGGGAGGGATTCTTCTTCCCTTAGTCAGTCCTTATACAATAGATATTTCTCTTCACCAAGGAACTCAAACAATGGATCAAGGATCGAACCCTCCAATGGTGATCGGCACTGCAGATACATGATGTGGACCAGGTGGCACTGTGTCAGCAAACAATTAAATGCTCCTTTTAAGGTCCACACTAGTGCTTAACTGCATAGACTTTGCAGCCAGATTACCTGAGTTCAAATCGTGACTATAACATTAAAGCTGTGTGACTCTGGGCAAGTTACTTGACTTCCTTGTACCTTACTTTCCTATTTAGAAATTGGAGATAGTTATAGTACTGGCCTCATAGGATTGATGTGAAGAATAAATTACTTAATATGGGCAAAGCACTTAGGAGAGTGTGTGGTGCATGTTGTTGTTGTTAGGTGTCGTCGAGTCGGTTCCGACTCATAGTGACCCTATGCACAACAGAACGAAACACTGCCCAGTCCTGCACCATCCTCACAATCGCTGTTGTGCTTGAGCTCATTGTTGCAACCACTGTGTCAATCCACCTCCTTGAGGGTCTTCCTCTTTTCCGCTGACCCTCTACTCTGCCAAGCATGATGTCCTTCTCCAGGGACTCATCCCTCCTGACAACATGTCCAAAGTACGTAAGATGCAGTCTCGCCATCCTTGCCTCTAAGGAGCATTCTGGCCGCACTTCTTCCAAGACAGATTTGTTCATTCTTTTGGTAGTCCATGGTATATTCAATATTCTTCGCCAACACCACAATTCAAAGGCGTCAATTCTTCTTCGGTCTTCCTTATTCATTGTCCAGCTTTCACATGCATATGATGTGATTGAAAATACCATGGCTTGGGTCAGGCGCACCTTAGTCTTCAGGGTGACATCTTTGCTCTTCAACACTTTGAAGAGGTCCTTCACAGCAGATTGGCCCAATGCAATGCGTCTTTTGATTTCTTGACTGCTGCTTCCATGGCTGTTGATTGTGGATCCAAGTAAAATAAAATCCTTGACAAGTTCAGTTTTTTCTCCATTTATCATGATGTTGCTCATTGGTCCAGTTGTGAGGATTTTTGTTTTCTTTCTGTTGAGGTGTAATCCATACTGAAGGCTGTGGTCTTTGATCTTCATTAGCAAGTGCTTCAAGTCCTCTTCACTTTCAGCAAGCAAGGTTGTGTCATCTGCATAACGCAGGTTGTTAATGAGTCTTCCTCCAATCCTGATGCCCCGTTCTTCTTCATGTAGTCCAGCTTCTCAGATTATTTGTTCAGCACACAGATTAAATAGGTATGGTGAAAGAATACAACCCTGACGCATACGTTGCCTGACTTTAAACCAATCAGCATCTCCTTGTTCTGTCTGAACAACTGCCTCTTGATCTATGTAAAGGTTCCTCATGAGCATAATCAAGTGTTCTGGAATTCCCATTCTTCACGGTGTTATCCATAGTTTGTTATGATCCACACAGTTGAATGACTTTGTATAGTCAATAAAACACAGGTAAACATCCTTCTGGTATTCTCTGCTTTCAGCTAGGATCCATCTGACATCAGCAATGATATCCCTGGTTCCATGTCCTCTTCTGAAACCAGTCTGAATTTCTTGCAGTTCCCTGTTGATATACTGCTGCAGCTGTTTTTGAATGATCTTCAGCAAATGAGCAACATCATAATAAGCAGAGAAAAGATTGAAGTTGTCAAGGATTTTATTTTACTTGGATCCGCAATCAACAGCCATGGAAGCAGCAGTCAAGAAATCAAAAGACGCATTGCATTGGGCCAATCTGCTGTGAAGGACCTCTTCAAAGTGTTGAAGAGCAAAGATGTCACCCTGAAGACTAAGGTGCGCCTGACCCAAGCCATGGTATTTTCAATCACATCATATGCATGTGAAAGCTGGACAGTGAATAAGGAAGACCGAAGAAGAGTTGATGCCTTTGAATTGTGGTGTTGGCGAAGGATATTGAATATACCATGGACTGGCAAAAGAACAAACAAATCTGTCTTGGAAGAAGTGCAGCCAGAATGTTCCTTAGAGGCAAGGATGGCGAGACTGCGTCTTACATACTTTGGACGTGTTGTCAGGAGGGATCGGCCCCTGGAGGAGGACATCATGCTTGGTGGAATACAGGGTCAGCAGAAAAGAGGAAGACCCTCAACAAGGTGGATTGACACAGTGGCTGCAACAATGAGCTCAAGCACAACAACGATTGTGAGGATGACGCAGGCCCGGGCAGTGTTTCATTCTGTTGTGCATAGGGTCGCTATGAGTCGGAACCGACTCGACGGCACCTAACAATGACAATTTAAAACAGAACAAAAAGGAATTGAATAAGGAAAGTTACAAGATTTCTATTTCCAGAAACTAAAGTCCTCAAATTGTCAGAGAAGGCTTAGCCTAGAATGCATGAATCAGTTCTATCAGTTTCCTTGGAGATTCACATTATATTTATTTCTACTTCTATGGTGTGGTTGTACCAGAGGGCCTAGGCCCTGTCACAGTATACTGGGGTCTATAAGACAACACTTACAGATTTCTAAAAGATTCTCTAGAACTGAAGGTAGTTAATCTGCCAGGTATACCAGCCTCCGAGTCCTTCACAACCTGCAGGCAGCAGCTGCATCAGGAGGGACTCTGGCCTGGACTCCTTGTACCCCTTCCAGCTTCTCTAGCAGCTGCTGAGGAGTTCTCCAGCATGTAAAAAAATCCTGAGAGCAATGCATGGGTTGAAAATCTCCATTATGGCTAACGAGTATCCATGTTAACTTAAAAGAAAGAAAAGGAACCATAGGCTTAAAGAAAGAACATTGCGTGCCCAAAGGTATTACATGAAGAAATAGACTGATAACCTGTATTCCCTGGGTGGTGCAGCTTGCACTCGACTGCTAAAGGTTGGCATTCTGAACCCATCCAGGGACACCACAGAAGAAAAGTCCGGCAACCTACCTCCATAAAGATTACAGCCAGGAAGACCCCATGAAGCAGTTCTACTCTGTAACACACGGGGTCGCTGTGAGTCAGAACTGACTCCAGGGCAGCAGGTTTGGTGTTGGTTTTGATTTATGTGCTGATCACACCTTTCCTCCATGGCATCCAAGAGGCCAAATTTACAAACCACCGAACAGGGAAAAAATGGCTGCTGAACCGAAAGGTTGACCATTTAAATCTGCCCAGAGGCACCTCGGAAGAAAGGTCTGGCGATCTACATCCAAAAACCAGCCACTGAGAACCCCGTGGCACACAGAGTTGTACCCTGACATGAGTCAGAATGGCCTCCACAGTGGCGACTGGTGCTGGTAGCCAGGAAACACCACACTCCACGGGTTCAGCTCTCTGTCTTCTGTGTTGAACAGCCACAGTGTTTGGTTTTTATATTATTCCATTTGTTCATTTATTTATTAATTTGCTTATCAAACATTTATTAATCTCTTGTTCTGTCCCAGCCACTTTGGGAGACTCCGAGGACACAACCGTGAACAAATACCGTCCCTGTCCCCAGGCTGCTGGCGGCAGCCGAGTGAGTGCAGAGGATGTGCTGTGATGACAGGGGAAGGCCCAGACGGGGTGGGGGCTTCACGGAGGAGGAGGCAGAGGTTACACTGCTGCGATGTCTGTATCTTCAGATGCTGCTAGGTCCCCTGTGTCTGAACGGAGAGTGAGAACGGCCGCTTGCTGTTGGAGAGGAAGGATTCAGGGAAGTCATGTCCGGATTTTCCCTGTTAGCAGGAAGGTTACGGCAGCGCAGCCTCTGCAGTGAGCCCGGCTCCCCTCACTCTGGGACAGGCCCTGTCGTGGCTGCACCGTGACACTGTGACACCCAGACCCGGTGGGTGCGAGCTGGCCCTGCTTGACTACCACTGGGGGCAGGACAAGGCACCCTGCCCTCTATTCCTCTCCCTGCCATCAGTCTGAAGCTCCTCCCACCGTTTTCATCTGCTGGGGTCTCTTGTACTTGGACCTCTTCGTTAATCTGCCCGCTCTGCTTCCCTTCATCTCTTGCTTCTTTCTCCCTATGGTAGCGCATTTCCATCCATTTTGGACTCTGCGGATGGAAAGCTGCTTGCGGACCCGGGTCCCTCAGCCGCTGGCTGTTGTCACCTGCTGGGACTCTGCCTTCGTCAGGAGGGGGATGGGATGGCCCTGCAAGCGCATTCAAAAGGCGTCTTGCCTCCGAGAGAGGAAAGAAATGAGCAGCGTCTCCAGGTCTGAGCGCAGCTGCTGGCTGGACGGCTCCATTGGAAGAGGAAAGCATTTTCTTGTGGATGCCTGTCCGAGGCTGTTTCTGCTTTGGATGTGGGGCTGGGGTTCAGGAATACAAAGTGTATGAACAACAACAAAAAAACCAAACGCGTTGCCACTGAGCGACCCTATAGGACAGAGTAGAACTGCTCCATGGGCTTTCCAAGGAGCGCCTGGTGGATTCAAACTGCCAACCTTCTAGTTAGCAGCCTTAGCACATAACCACCACACCACCACAAAATGTATAGGCAGCCAACATGCCAAGCAATTATACTGCTCCAAAGATGAAAGGCTAAATTTGTAGGTCACACTCAAAATACAATTGTACTGAGGGCACTTGGAGAAATGAATGGCTATTTTAGACTAAGATGGTTCTTAAAATAGGAATGTTCACTTGCCAGGACTTGGAGGAAGACCCTATTCACTTCGGGATAGAGCATTTTGACTTGCCAGCACATTGCTGTGAGCAGTCAAGGAAGGGAGGAAGGTGCTGGGGGAGCTGATGTCTTGAGTTGGAGTGAAAACAAGAATAAAAGACTTGGTATTCAATTTCCACTCCCTTGAAACACACCACCCTGTGGGAGACATACATAATTAATGACATTACCACACAAGGGTAGGACTACAGAGAAACGCTAATATTGATGAATGCTTTTTCATTTTTATTGCACTTTTCAAGTATGCCAAAAAACATTAAAAATTCATAAAAGAAAATAACTTGGCTCAATCTTGACGGATCGTCACACCTGCATTTATTGGGGCAGTCCCAGTCTTCACTGTCTGTGGTCCCAGACGCCTGGACTTTCCAGGCAGACTCTTGGGTTTCAGTTTTGGCTTTTACCAGAAGCCACACAATGTTAGAAGACTCAATCCTGTTTGATTCTAGAAACACCCTGAGAAAGCAGACATTAGTAAATAAGATGCTGAATTTGTTAGCTGCCGAGTATTTATTAATTATACAAAGCAATGGTGATTGACTTCTTAGCCATAATCTCAGGGATAATTTTTTTAAGTCTAAGTTAGAGTGGACTAGACAACGCCTGAGCTAGCTTAGGAGCTCCTACTGCTCTAGTCAGCTCTGCTGAGTGTTTGCTGCCGAAAGGCACGTAGGCCCTGACCGACCTACGGTTACACATTTGGGAGTAAGTAGGGTTCTAGACCTTTAATAAATAATTCCAGTGCTTTTTTACCCTACAAAACCATCAACAGGAAGCACAGTGGAAACCTGCCATCTGACGGTGCTGAAAGGTAGATTCAATGAAGTCTTCCTCTGTGTGGCAGAGACAATTGTTTGCAGCTGCCATCAAGTCCCCCCTTCCCGCCGCACACACTCACGGCAGCTGCAACCACAAGGACACTAAAAGCTGCCCCACCCTGTACCCCCCCGTGGTCAGCTGGGGATAGGACCGTTGTGACCCACAGGGCTTCTCTGGCTGAGTTTTGGAAGCAGGTCAGCAGGCCTACCTCCGAGTCTGCCCTAGTCTGGGAGCTGTGCTGAAACCTGCTCGGCATCAGGAAGCCCTCATCGATTAGTCCCCGCGCTCCCCTGCACACCCAGCCCCTCACGCTTGGGCAGTCGCCAGTTTTCTGCAGACATCAGCTGGACAAGTGTTGCTTCTGGGGTGAGGATTTAAGAGTGAGTGTGAGCTCTCCACACTCTTTCCTCCTTACCATTCCCGGAGACTCCAGGGTTAAGTAGTTAGAAGCAACCTGGTTCAAAGTTGGAGACACAGCTCTGGAGCATCACCAGGCCTACAGCAGACACTGTGTGGTGAGAAAACCAACCTTTATGGCATTAAACCACTGAAATTTCCAGGCTTATTTGTTACCCTAGCAGATTATAGCCTATACAGACTAAGGCACTGTTCATCTTTTTTTCCCCTAAAACATGAACAGGGACACATATTAATAAATATTTATTGAGCTCCCACTATGCACAAGGGGCATAGTGAATTCTTTCCCCGGGAACATTTTTTCTTGGAGACTCTGGCTCATTGTTGACTGTTCCCCAAGGCCTGATGACACCCCAAACTCTGAAGGCTGGTGACAATCCAATTCAGAAATAGCTGTCACTGTCACCCACCACCCACTCTTGGGGAGGGAGCATTGGTTCCAATGCCAGAAAGTCAAATTAGCTTTTTATATTAAATGTCACTTAATGTTACGTATTTACTTTAAAATAACTGTGACTTAGTTTTAAGCATCAGTTAAAGTACATTTTGTGCTTGCTGGAAGATTAGTATCTCTTGAAACACATCATTTTGAAGGCAATTTCAGACTTTGCATTGTCTTTCCAGAGTAGGCTGCCATCAAGCCTACTGCTTCCACTCCAACATCACCCCCATCTTTGCCACCTTCACCAGCAACAGGCTCGATTGAAAAACTAACCCTGTCTTTTGGGTGTATAGTGAGGGGAGAGGGTGGGCAGAGCAGGGCAAGCCAATCATATTTTAAAGCTCTACTTGAAAGGCTCACTTGTTTTAAAGTCCTTCCAAGTCATCCACCTGCTGGAGCCTGCCCTCAGGCAGAAAGCACTTTTTCTATTTTGTCGATGTCCCCATCATGGAGCCCTGGGTGAACAATAGTGAAAACTGGGGAACAAAAGTAGGGAGAAGACAGCAAGTAATATTCTCAAGCCTCAAGTGCAAAGACATTTCGGTGAGCTGTGAAGTTTGAATACGTGTATAACTTTTTATTTCCCCTTGACGTGTGATTAGGTTTACTAGCTCTTGATATCACGGAAGATGCCACATCGAGGCTCTTTCTTCAAGTCACATCTATTCCAGATTCCTCTCCAAAGCAGTGTGTTGTAGTTAGCTGCCTTTGAGTTCCCCATGCACAGTGGAACAAAATGCTGCTTGGTCTTGCATCATTGGTTGCAGATAAAACCATTGTGATCCATAGAATTTTCATCGGCTGAGTTTCTGAAGTAGATTGCCAGGCCTTTCTTCTTAGCCTTACTTAGTCTGGATGCTTCAATGAAACCTGTTCAGCATTACAGCAATATGAAAACCTCCACTGAAAGATGGGTGATGGCTGCGCGTAAGGTGCATTGGCTAAGAATCGAACCAGGCTCTCGCACGTGGAGGGCAAGAATTCTACCACTGAAACATCACTACCCCTTCATTCCAAAGGGGTTAGGGCATGTATTTTCAACATTGGTTATATTGTGCCCAAGAGGGTGAAAATTGGTTCTTGGGAAGGTAGGGAAGTCTTCCTCTTGTTACAAAGGACATATTTATCCAACTGGTTCATTCCAGTTCGAACCCCCACTGAGCCTTTGCATTTCTAACAAGGTTGCAGGAAGTTATACATAAGAATCACCTGGGGATCTTGTTAAAATGTAGATTCTGATTCAGTATATCTGGGGTGGAAATGCAAATTCTCAGCAGGGGTTCGAACCAGAAAGAACCAGTTCAAAGCCCTGATATATACATACATATAGGTGGTGCAGTGGTTAAAAGCTTGGCTGCTAACCAAAAGGTTGGCAGTTTGAATCCACCAGCCACCCCATGGAAACCGTATGGAGCAGTCCTACTTTGTCCTATAGGGTCTCTGAGTCGGAGTCAACTCGACGGCAATAGGGTTTTTTTTTTAATAGTATATATATGGTTTATATCACATAGATGTACATATAGTACAGAAACAGACATATATCTGTACTATTAAAATTTCGTGGAGGTCACTTCAGTAAATAAGCTAACGGAAGAAATGATGAAATAAAAGAGCTGAACAAAAGATTTCAAAGGGTGAGTCAAAAAGACAAATTATTATAATGAAATGTGTAAAAACTTGTAGTTAAGAAACCAAAAGAGAAGAACACACTTGGCATTTCTCAAGTTGAAAGAACTAGAGAAAAAATTCCAGCCTTGAGTTGCAATATTGAAGGATTCTATGGGCAAAATACTGAACAACACAGGAAGCATCAAAAGAAGGTGGAAGGAATACACAGAGTCAGTGCACCAAAAAGAACTGGTCAGTGTTCAACCATTTCAGGAGGTGGCATGTGATCAAGAACTGATCGTATTGAAGGAAGAAGTGCAAGCTGTACTGAAGGCATTGGCGAAAAACAAGGCTTCAGGAATCAACGGAATACCAATTGAGATGTTTCAACAAATGGATGCAATGCTGGAAGTGTTCACTCGTCTATGTCAAGAAATTTGGAAGACAGCTACCTGGCCAACTGACTGGAAGAGCTCCATATTTGTGCCAATTCCAGAGAAAGGTGATCCAACAGAATGTGGAAATTATTGAACAATATCACTTTGTATCACATGCAAATAAAATTTAGCTGAAGATAATTCAAAAACTGTTGCAGCAGTACATCAACAGAACATTGCTAAAAATTCAAGCCAGGTTCAGAAGAGGATGTGGAACAAGGGATATCACTGCTGATGTCAGACAGATCTTGGCTGAAAGCAGAGACTACCAGAAGGATGTTTACCTGTGCTTTACTGACTGTGCAAAGGCATTCAACTGTGTGGATCATAACAAACTATGGATAACGTTTCAAAGAATAGGAATTCCAGAGCACTTAATTGTGCTCATGCAAAGCCTGTATATAGACCAAGAAGCAGTCATTCAAACAGCAACGGGATACCGCCTGGGTTAAAATCAAAAGGTGTGTGTTAGGGTTGCAACCTTTCACCATACTTATTCAATCTGTATGCTGAGCAAATAATCCAAGAAGCTGGACTATATGAAGAAGGACGACCATCAGGATTGGAGGAAGACTCATTAACAACCTGCGATATGCGGATGACACAACCTTGCTTACTGAAAGCAAAGAGGACTTGAAGCATTTACTGATGATCAAAGACTACAGCCTTCAGTACAGACTATAAATCAGCATAAAGATAACAAAAATCCCCACAACTGGTCCAATAAGCAACATCATGATAAATGCAAACGAGTTTGATGTTGTCAAGGATTTCATTTTACTTGGATCCACTTTCAACACTCCTGGAAGCAGCAGTCAGGAAACCAAACGATGCATCGCATTGGACAAATCTGTTGTAAAGACCTCTTTAAAGTGTTAAAAAGGAAAAATATCACTATTAGGATTAAGGTGCACCTGACCCAAGCCATGATACTTTCAATTGCCTCGTATGTGTGTGAAACCTGGACAATGAATAAAGAAGGCTGAAGAACTGATGCCTTTGAATTGTGGTGCTGGTGAAGAATATTGAATATACCATGGACTACCAGAAAAACTGACAAATCTGTCTCAGAATAAATACAACCAGAATGCTCCTTGGAAGTGAGGATGGTGAGACTTTGTCTCACTTACTTTGGACATGTTATCAGGAGGAAACAGTCTCTGGAGAAGGACATCATCTTGGTAAAGCAGAGGGTCAGCAAAAAAGAAGAAGACCCTCAATGAGATGGACTGACACAGTGGCTGCAACCATGGGCTCAAGCATAGCGATGATTGTGAGGATGGTGCAGGACCAGGCAATGTTTTTTTGTTTTGTTGTACATAGGGTCACTGTGAGTTGGAAAAAACTTGATGGCGCCTAACAACAAACCCCAATAAATTAAAAAGAAATTTATGGGGGGAGGGGAAGCAGTTAAGAAAAAAAGTCTAAAAAGGCTCCTTACAGGAATGATCATGAAAAATGCTTGAGAAACATTGGTAAGGGGAAGGGGAGAGGCCAGAGAGACACGGACATGCGATGCTGTACTCTGCAGCTGGGGGTCACAATGGGAATACCTCGAGCCCCAGTCTCTCCTGCTCCTTCTCACCCTTTCTGGACGTGCAAGTTCAGAGAAGGCACAGGCCACAGCCAGGAACTCAGAGTCTGTTGCTAGATATCAACCCTTTCCTTTCCCTTTCCAGCTCCTCCTTAAAGGAATTTCACTGCTGGATTTATCTCACATACAGCAATGGCAAAGGGATTTCAAGGAAATGAACAGTAGTTCCTTTCCTTAAGAAGCCTGGGGACACCTGAAGTGGGAACACTCTTCCAGGCAAGGATTCAAAGACCCTCACATCTCCCCAGCTCACAGAGCCTCCAGGCACTCTATCAGCCCCTCAGGCCCCCCTCTGGTGTCTCCAACCCCTCTAGTGTAAACAGCATCAGGAGTGAGGTAGGTTGAAGGTTTTTCAGGAAACAAAAGTAAGTTGTACCTAAAAATTCCTTCATCGAACTGGGATTTGAGGCCTTACTTACAGGGGGCTGTGATGACTGAATTATTTTGTGTTTCTTCCCCAGCCCTTGACAGAGCAGAATTTAAGGCAGATATTCTTTGGAATTATAATCCTGCTCAGCTGTCCTTTTCAAAATTAAAAAAAAAAAAAAAGCCAAAAACTAAAATTAAAATACAGGGCTCCAGTATCTTTACTGTCTCTGGATTGTAACTGGGTACACGTGCTTTCAGCTAACCTTTGTCTTCCTCTTCATGAAGGGAAAGACTATTGAAGATTTTTCAAAGCAGAATAAAAGAAGAGCTCCATTAATGGTAGGAGAAAAACTATACATTTAGTTCACTCGCTAGCACACTTACAAGAAAATGTCTCCAGTGACTATAAATAAATAGATTTCTTACGGGGGGCACACAGTGCTTCAGATAACTCGTTTCCCCTTTATCTGGATTTTTGATACCTGGTAGGAGGGGTGGGGGAGAGACACTTCACAGCGGAGGGTGCAGATAAAAGGGAAGGATCTGACAGTTGCCATTATTACTGTGCCGTATCGTTTACCTCAGCCAGGAGTCACTAACACGCCAGGTCACGCTGAGGTCGAGGGCAAGTCGTGAAGTTGACACAGCCACGTGGTAGCTTGCTGGCTGGGGGCATACATCAAAGCGTGACAACAAACACGAGAAGATTTGTTCGGTACAGAGATCAAGATCACAGAGCTTTCCTTGCGATGTTCTGCCAGCTTTGTGGAAGGAGCGCTTTACATTTCAACATCAGTTCTGCTAGGGCTTTTGAGAAGGAGTCACATGAATGGCTCAGGGAAATACTCTCTCTTTAGAAGAGAGCTCTTCCTAATAATTCGTTGTTTCACTAGCGTTTTCTTCTGCACCAACTACAAATTTGAAATAGAAAATCCCACTTTCTCATTGTTGTAAATGACATATATATATGAGTCCCTGGGCGGCGGAAACAGTTAAGCACTCGACTTCTGACCCAGAGGCTCCTCAGAAGACAGGCCTAGTGATCTGTTTCTGAAAGGAGACCATCTTGAAAACCCTACAGAACAGTTCTACTCTGCACACATGGAGTTGGCATGAGTCAGAATCAACAACTAACAGCATATATATATATATACACACACACAACATATATATACTAGCTGTTATTTGCTGTACGATATATATATTTCATAACACTTGTCAGTTCAACATCTCTGCATGGACAATTCAGTGATACCAATTACATTAATCATGACGTGCAACTATCAACAGTATTTATTGCCAAATTTTCCACCCCAGACAGATACAGTGCTTCTTAAACAATGACTCTCCCTCTTCCCCTCACTCCTGCCCCTGGTAACCTCTAATGAAGCTCTTTCTGTATACATTTGCCTGTCTGGATATTTCATATAAGTGGGCTTCTGCGATACTTGTTCTCTTGCAGTTGACTTACTTGGTTTAGCAAAAGGCTCGTCTAAGTCGTGGCGTGCTGCAGTACTTCATTTCTCTTTATGGCTGAGTAGTAGTTCATTACATGTGTATACCACATTTTCTTTGTCCATTCCTCTGTTGATGGGCATTTAGGCTGTGTCTACGTTTTGGCTATTGTGAATAGTGCTGCAACGAATATTGGTGTTGAAGTATTTGCTTGTGTTCCTGCTTTCAGTTCTTCTGGGTATATACTTAAGAGTAGAATTGGTGGATCATACGGTAGTTCTATGTTTAAGTTTTTGAGAAACTACCAAACTTTTTCCACAGCAGCTGCACTGTTTTGCATTCCCACCAGCAACAGATGAGGGTTCCAATTTCTCCACAGCCTCGTTAGCATTTGTTCTTGTTGATGTCGTTTTAATCTTAATCATCCTGGTACCCCCACCCCCCCCCCACTTTGTACCTTAAACCTATGTTTGTTTTTATTGGATGTTACATGAAAATATTTTATGAGAGTAAAATGGTTTTGAAGACTGAATATTTTGAAGTAGATTATACTTTTCTCTGTGGCATTGGTTGCCAAACAGTAGGTATCTGGACAGTCAGAGAGAAGAATGAGAGATATCCAGTGAGTGTCCTTCCTTATTTCAATGAGCAGGCTCACTGTTCAATGTTAAACCAAGGAACTTCAGGGGTTCTCCTGAATTCAGTGCATCAACACCCAGTTTCCCGAGACTTTGGAGTAGTGTGGTACAGGGAGATTTAGGAGACCTATGTTCTAATCCCAATCCTGTCACAACTCACTGTATGACCTTAGGAGAGTCCTTTAGCCTCTTGCAACCATAGCTTCCCTACTGACATTTGGGTTAAATGTTCTCCAACTCGGCCTTCCTGCTTTATAATTCTGTGATTAAGCCATTCCTTTAAAACTGTGTTATTATCAAACATTGATGACTCTTTCTAAGCCTGGATCCTTTAAAGAATCCAATAATTTTCAACAAACCTATAATAAATCTCTTTCTTGTTCTAAGAAGCTTCCCACTCAACTAAGGAGGATTTCTAGTCAGAGCAGAGGTGGAGTAGCTCCCCTGGATACTTACGACTCTCCTATTTGTTCAGCAGTTGTGAATTCTTCTCCTGCTCCCACTCTCAATATTATGAGGTCTAAAAGGCCCCCTGGTAAAGAAGAAGGCACCAGAGATCCCCAAAGAGGGGCAGATCCAGTGCGTATCTATGACAGATTGTGCAAAGATCCCAATTTCCCTGCAGTTAAAATAAAATTAAGGACAGAAAATGAGACTTCACACCTGCATAGAGTCACAGGCTAGTTTCCCCCAAAAGGCTACTGTGACGAAATTTGATTTCCCAGGCTTTTATGAGAAAGCAATTTGAATTTGTGCCTGGCGTTTCAAGTCCAAACTAGTTGTTCATTGTAGATCTTGTTGTAAAAATGCTTGTGGGCTTGCTAAAATTTCTAGGGGTCATTGGGAAAACCTGCTGATGAGAGTTTTTGGATTGCAAGACAGGAAAACGACACTAAGGTTACAGTGTGCTTTCCCGCTGGCTGAAATCTTGTCCAGGCTTATAGTGGAAATGGTTGATCCCATGAGAGCTTGCGTGTGTCATACAGGCCCTCTGATTCTGCAATGGTAGGCAGGGATATTTGGTTTTTGATATCGTTACCTTTATAGTGCAAACTAATCCTACAGTTTTTTTAGATAAGACTATGACTTCAAGCAATTTCAAACTTTCTGCAATGATTGCGAACCAGCAAATTACTGTGTACCAAATACCAGAGCAGTCATGATATGACAATGCAGTAAAATTCCAGCACCGCCGCTGTTAAGCAGGTGTTTTGTTGTATTACCTTGCAATTTAAAAAGTAGAAAAAAGTATATAAAACATATATGTATGACTTAAAGATTAATGTACCAATGCATCCATCACCCAAATGAAAAAATAAAACTTTATGTACTGGTACCTTGAAGGACTCTGTGGGCGGTGCAAATGGTTTAAACACTCCACAACTAGCCAAAAGGTTGGTGGTTCAAACCCACCCAGAGGCTCCCAGGAAGACAGGCCTGGTAGTCTGCTTCAGAAAGTTCACAGCCTTGAAAACCCTATGGAGCAGCTCTACTCTGCACACATGGGTTCGCCATGAATCAGAATCAACTGGACGGCAACTAACGACTACCCTTTACAACCATCACCGCTAGTACCTTGGAAGCCCTCGTGTGTCCTTCCTCAAGCACATCCTCCTCCCTCCTTCAAAAGAGTGGTTTGTAACCCTGGCTACACACTGGAGTGGGGGAAGTCTAGGAATTTATATACAGGTAGATATGTTTTGATTCTAATATATAGCTAAGGTTGAAAGCCACCGCACTAGAGAGCTCTCAAGCTTTAATGTGCACACAAATCACCTGAAGAACTTGATAAACTACAGCTTCTGAGTCAGTAGGTCTGGGGTGGAACCCAAGATTCTGCATTACCAACAAGCTCCTGGTGATGCTGGTGCTGTAGAACCAGCACCAACCAGCACCAAGTAAAAAAGATTTTACTTTGAGTAGCAAGGCTTTAGAGCTGTGGTCCGGAATTGAGTTCCACATTGGAATAACCTGAGTCATTTTAAAAAGCTTTTTCTGAGGCCTATCCTCAGATATTCTGATTTAATTGGCATGAGGTTTGGATTTTAAACATCCTCTCAGGTGTTTCAAATGTGCAACAAGCTTCTAGATAGTGCTGCTTCTGCCGGCCCACTCTTTGAGTAGCAAGGCTGGAGGGCTACACTGTCCAATACGGTAGCTGCTAGCTATTTATGTTTAGATTTAAATCAACTAAAATTAGGTAAAATTAAAAACCCACTTTCTCAGTAATTTTAGCCCCATTTCAAGTACTCGATACCAGCTACAGACACCATATCAGGAAGTGCAGGTATAAAATCTTTGCGTCACTGCAGAACGTTCTGTTCGTGCCGCTTTAGAGGGGATAGCTATCGTGACCTTGTGTTAGCGATCCCTGCTCCTCTTTCAGGCCTGCCATCTACGCATACATTCCTAAACAAACAAACAAACAAACAAACGTGCCTTACACTCCCTGCTTTTAAACTTCATTTACATAGAAGAATACTACATATATCATTCATGACTTTTCTCCTTCATCAGCATTTTGTCTTGGAGATTCCTCCACGTTGATGCATCAGTGCAGTCCATTAACTGTTTACCGTGGTGTGTGTTCTCTCTATTGTTGATGGACATTTAGGTTGTCAGGATTTTTTGTCGTTGTTGTTATGAATAATACTGCTACAAAGGAATAGAAGAGCTAATACTTACATAGCTCCAGAGTCCATGGTGCTCACACAAGGCATTTGACTACCTCTCTTCTCTGATCGGAAAACCTGGTGGTGTAGTGGTTAGGTGCTATGGCTGTTAACCAAGAGGTCAGCAGTTCAAATCTGCCAGGCGCTCCTTGGAAACTCTATGGGGCAGTTCTACTCTGTCTTATAGGGTCACTATGAGTCGGAATCCACTCATCGGCAGTGGGTTTTGGTTTTGGCTGCTCTGATCATTTTCTACATGTCTACTAGTGTACTTATGCAGAAGTTTTTGTAGATTATATATCTTGGAATGAAATTTCTGGGTCGCAAGGCTGGGTCATGTTCATCTTCATTAGGCAATTCCAAACTGTTTTCCAAAGTAGTTCTTTCAGTTTATGTTCCTTAAGGAGTAGGTATATTAACAATATATAATAGATTGAATGTTGAATATGTTGTTGTTGTTAGGTGCCTTTGAGTTGGTTCCAACTCATAGCTACTCTATGTACAACAGAACGAAACACTGCCCAGTCCTGCACCATCCTCACAATCCTTATGCTTGAGCCCATTGTTGCAGCCACTGTGTCAATCCTTCTCATTGAGGGTCTTCCTCTTATTTCACTGACCCTCCACTTTACCAAGCATGATGTCTTTCTCCAGGGACTGGTCCCTCCTGATAACATGTCCTAAGTATGTAAGACACAGTCTCACCATCCTTGCTTCTAAGGAGCATTCTGGTTGTATTTCTTCCAAGACAAATTTATTCATTCTTTTGGCGGTCCATGGTATATTCAATATTCTTCACCAGCATCACAATTCAAAGGCATCAGTTCTTCTCTGGTCTTCCTTATTCATCGTCCAGCTTTCACACCCATGTTAGGTAACAGAAAAGACCATGGCTTGGGTCAGGCACACCTTAGTCCTTAAAGTGACATCTTTGCTTTTGAACACTTTAAAGAGGTCTTTTGCAGCAGATTTGCCCAATACAATGTCTTTTCATTTCTTGACTGCTACTTCCATGGGCATTGATTGTGGACCCAAGTAAAATGAAATCCTTTACAACTTCAATCTTTTCTCCGTTTATCATGATGTTGCTTATTGGTCCAGTTGTGAGGATTTTTGTTTTCTTTACGTGGAGGTGCAATCCATACCGAAGGCTGTGGTCTTTGATCTTCACCAGTAAGGGCTTCAAGTCTTCTTCATTTTCAGCAGGCAAGGTTGAGACATCTGCATATCACAGGTTGTTACTGAGTCTTCTACCAATCCTGATGCCCTGTTCTTCTTCAAATAGTCCAGCTTCTTGGATTATTTGCTCAGCATACAGATTGAATAAGCATGGTGAGAGGATACAACCCTGAAACACACCTTTCCTGACTTTAAACCATGCAGTATCGCTTGTTCTGTTTGAACAACTGCCTCTTGGTCTATGTACAGCTTCCTCATGAGCACAATTAAATGTTCCAGAATTCCCATTCTTCACAATGTTATTCATAATTTCTTATGCACCACACAGCTGAATACCTTTACATAGTCAGTAAAACACAGGTAAATATCATCCTGGTATTCTTTGCTTTTCAGCCATGACCCATCTAACATTAGCGACGATATGCCTCATTTCACATCCTCTTCTGAATCTGGCTGCAATTTTTGGTGGTTTCTTGTCCCTGTTCTGCTGCAACTGCTTTTGAATGATCTTCAGAAAAATTTTATTTGTGTGTGACATTAATGATATTGTTTGATAATTTCCACATTCTGTTGGATCACCTTTCTTTGGAATGGGTACACATATGGATCTCTTCCAGTCAGTTGGCCAGGTGGCTGTCTTCCAAATTTCTTGGCATAGATGAATGAGTACTTCCAGCGCTGCATCCATTTGTTGAAACATCTCGATGTGTATTCCATCAGTTCCTGGAGCCTTTTTTTTTTTTTTTGGCCAATGCCTTCAGTGCAGCTTGGACCTCTTCCTTCAGTACCATCAATTCGTAATCATTTGCCACCTCCTGAAATGGTTGAACATCAACCAATTCTTTTTGATATAGTGACTCTGTGTATTCCTTCCATCTTCTTTTAATGCTTCCTGAGTCATTTAATATTTTCCCCATAGAATCCTTCAGTATTGCAACTCAAGGCTTGAATTTTTTCCTCAGTTCTTTCAGCTTGAGAAATGCCAACTGTGTTCTTCCCTTTTGGTTTTCTATCTCCAGGACTTTGCACGTGTCAGTATAGTACTTTATTTTGTCTTCTGTTCAGCTCTTTTACTTCATCATTTCTTCCTTTTGCTTTAGCCACTCTATGTTGAAGAGCAAGTTTCAGAGCCTCTTCTGACATCCATTTTGGTATTTTCTTTCTATCCTGTCTTTTTAATGACCTCTTGCTTTTTGTCATGTATGATATCCTTCAGTAACTCACCTGGTCTTCAGCCATTAATGTTCAGTGCATCAAATCTGTTCTTGAGATGGTCTCTACATTCAGGTGGGATGTACTCAACTTGCAAACGAGGAATTAATGGTCTGTTTCACAGTCGGCCCCTGGCCTTGTTCTGACTGATGATATTGAGTTTTGCCATTGTCTCTTTCCACAGATGTAGTTGATTTGTTTTCTGTGTATTCCATCTGGCGAGATCTATGTGTATAGTTGTCATTAATGTTGTTGAAAAAAGGTTTTTGCAATGAAGAAGTTATCGGTCTTGCAAAATTTTATAAACTCAATATATAATATACAATTATATTAACCAATATATTGACTATACCGTGGACTGCCAGAAGAACGAACAACTCAGTCTTCTTCGAAGAAATACAACCAGAATGCTCCTTAGAAGCAAGGAGACTAGACTTTTTCTAGCTTACTTTGAATATGTCTTCAGAAAAAAACACTCACTAGAAAAGGACATCATGTTTGATAAAGTGAAGCATTGGAGAAGGCGAAGGAGGCCCTCAGTAGGTGGATTGACACAGTAGCCGAAACAATGGATGTGAACATACCCACGATCATGAGGATGGCTCATGACCAGGCAACATTTTGTTGTGTTGTACACAAGGTCACTATGAGTTGGAGATGATTTGACAGCAACTAACAACAACAAAGGGTTGTATGAGATTTTCCGCTGCTTCAAATTCTTTCCAGCTCTTGGTAATCTCCGGCTTTTTAATTTTTTTCAATTGGGTGGATGTAAAATGCTATTTCATTGGCTTTGGTTTGCAATTCCCTGATTATTAATGAGGTTGAACATCCTTTAATGTAATTAGGGATCATGCATATTTTCTTTTCTGAGAAGTGCTAAGTCATAGTCTATTTTTTCTACTGGATTATTTGTCTTTATCTTAATGGTCTGTAGAAAATATTTATATCTGTAAACTAAACATCTGATGGAAATATTTTTTCTCAGTTATGGCTTGTATTTTCATTCTCTATATGCCACTGTTTATTCTCCAGAATTAAAAAAAAAATTTACAAAAGTTTTGTATTTAATAATCTTTTTTTTTTTTTAATTGTGCTTTTGGTGGTTTAAGAAATCTTCCCTTACCAGATTATTATATATAGTTATATTAATATATTATCCTATTTTGTCTTCAAAAAGCTATGCATTTTTACTTTAATGCACCTGAATTTTTTTGTGTGTGTACACGTGTATATGCACATAGTTTGAGACTTTTTAAAAAGCTAATTATTTTCTATTTGGGTAACTTATTGTCCTAACTCCATTTGCTGCATATTCCTCACTTGCCCCACTAATCCTCTCTGCCAGTTTTGTCATATATCAAGTTTCAGTATATATGTGGATCTGTGGCAAACGCTACATGAAGTTTCATTGTTCTGTTTGTCTATTTCTGTTCCAATTACTCTCTTTACTGGAACTGCCTTAAAATAATTCTTGATATCTGGTAAGAAAATGTCTCCAAACTTGTTCTTCTTTTTCCAGTGTTTTTTCTGTTCTTGGGCCTTCCAATTTCCATATAAATTTTAGAATTATCTTGTGAGGTTCCATAAAAAGTGCTTTGGGGTTTTGATTGGAATTGCTTTGATTGTACGTATCGATACGGAGAGCATTGCTATCTTTACAATTTTGAATCTTCCAGTCTGGATGTAATATAGCTCTCCATTTTCTTACTAAATGTCTGCCAATTAAGTATTATAATTTTCTGCATAAAGTGCTTACATATCCTTTGTTAGATTTCTTCCTAGATACTTTATATTTTTGTTACTATTGTAAATGACTTATTATTACATTTTTAACTGATTGTTGCTAGTGTATTGAAATATGTTGACTTTATAGGTTGATAGTATCCAGCCACATGCTCTGTACTCTTATGAAAATTTACCTGCAGATTATTTGGAGTTTTCTAGGTAGATGGTTATGTCACCTTGAAAATAATGACAACTTCATTTTTTCTTATCCAGTGGCGGGGGCGGGGGTAAGGCTCCAGGAATATCAACTGAGATGTTTCAACAAACGGACATGGCACTGAAAGTGCTCACTTGTCTATGTCAAGAAATTTGGAAGACTGCTACCTGGCCAACCGACTGGAAGAGATCCATATTTATGCCTATTCCCAAGAAAAGTAATCCAACCGAATGTAGAAATTATCGAATAATATCATTAATATCACATGCAAGTAAAATTTTGCTGAAGATCATTCAAAAGCTACGGCAGCAGGATATCGACAGGAAGCTGACAGAAATTCAGGCTGAATTCAGAAGAGGACATGGAACCAGAGATACCATTGCTGATGTCAGATGGATCTTGGCTGAAAGCAGAAAACACCAGAAAGATTTATTGACTATGCAAAGGCATTTGACTGTATGGATCATAACAAATTGTGGATAACATTGAGAAGAATGGGAATTCCAGAATACTTAATTGTGTTCATGAGGAACCTGTATATAGATCAAAAGGTAGTTATTCGGACAGAACAAGGGGATATTGCATGGCTAAAAGCCGGGAAAGGTGTGCATCAGGGTTGTATCCTTTCATCATACCTATTAGATCTGTATGCTGCGCAAATAATCCAAGAAGCTGGACTACATGAAGAAGAACGGGGCGTCAGGGTTGGTGGACGACTCATTAACAACCTGTGATATGCAGATGATACAACCTTGCCTGCTGAAAATGAAGAGGACTTGAAGCCCTTATCGATGAAGATCAAAGACCACAGCCTTCGGTGGATTGCACCTCCACATAAAGAAAACAAAAATCCTCACAAATGGACCAATAAGCAACATCGTGATAAATGGAGAAAAGATTGAAGTTATAAAGGATTTCATTTTACTTGGGTCCACACCCATGGAAGTAGTAGTCAAGAAATCAAAAGACTCATTGTATTGGGCAAATCTGCTGCAAAAGACCCCTTTAAAGTGTTGAAAAGTAAAGATGTCACTTTAAGGACTAAGGTGTGCCTGACCTAAGCCATGGTATTTTCAGTTGCATCATATGCATGTGAAAACTGGACAATGAATACGGAAGACCTAAGAAGAATTGGGAAACCCCGGTGGTGTAGTGGTTAAGTGCTACGGCTGCTAACCAAGAGGTCGGCAGTTTGAATCCACCAGGTGCTCCTTGGAAACTATGGGGCAGTTCTACTCTGTCCTATAGGGTTACTATGAGTCTGAATCGACTCGATGGCGGCAGTGGGTTTGGAAGAAGAATTGACACCTTTCAATTGAGGTGTTGGCGAAGAATATTAAATATACCATGGACTGCCAAGAGAGTGAACAAATCTGTCTTGGAAGAAATACAACCTGAATGCTCTTTAGAAGCAAGAATGGTGAGACTATATCTTACATACTTTGGACATGTTGTCGGAGAGATCAGTCCCTGGAGGAGGACATCATGATTGGTAAAGTACAGAGTGAGCAAATGAAAGGAAGACCCTCAATGAGATGGATTGACACAGTGGCTGCAACAGTGGGCTCAAGCATAAACTATTGTGGGCATGGCGCAGGACCCAGCAGTGCTTCTTACTGTTGTACATAGAGTCGCTAAGAGTTGGAACCAACTCGACGGCACTTAACAACAACAAGTTATATTTTACACTTCTTACTGCATGGCTTTGTCTTCAAAACAATCTTAAAGGTAAAGGGTGATGGCAGATATTCGTGCTTTGTTTCTGGTCTTAAATGGAGTATTTTCAACATTTCACAATTAAGTATGATTTTTCTTTTTTTGTTTTATATGTATGAGTGTGTGTGAACGTTTTTTATTAGGTCAAGGAAGTTTTTTTTCTGTTCTTATCTTGCTGAAGTTTTACTGTGAATGGGTAATGAATGCTATTAATTGATTTTTCTGCACCCAGTTTTTAATACCCTCCTTTAAAGATCTGTCATTATGCAGAATTATATTAACTGACGCTGAATTCCTAGATCAACCCAGTTAGTTAATAATCTTTTTTATACATTGCTTAGTGTATTTGGTTTGCTTATATTTTGTTCAAGATTTTCACATCTATGTCAGGCTAACCTTACAAACCACTTTTTCCATTCTCTGGAAGAAACTGGAATTATCTGCCTAATGAATATTTGGTACAACTAGAACTCGCCACCTGAACCCGATGTTTTCTTTATGGCAAGATTTTTAAACTCCGGATTCAGTTTTATTAATGGTTATAAAACTTTTTGGGGGTTTCTTTCTCTCCTTGAGTTAGTTTTGGTAACTTATGTTTTTCTAGAGATGTATCCATTTCCTCTAAGTTCTCAAATTTATGGGCCCACATTTGTTTATATCTTAATATCTGTTTACTCTCTCTAACCTCCGCAGATATGTCTATGTATTAATTCCTAATTAGTTTATTTGATCTCTCTCTCTTTCTCTCAATCTCTTTTTCTTTTATTAATTTTATCATTGTCTATTTTATTAGTCTTGTCAAAGACTCAAATTTTGGCTTTGTTCTCTATTGCAACTATGTTTTTTATTTCATTAATTTCTCTTATGTTTACTATGTCATTCTTTTTACTTTGAGGGCCTTATTCAGCTATTTCCTAACTTTATAAATTGGATACTTAGGTTATAAATTTGATACTTTCTTCTTTTCTTGTATAAGTATTTGAGTCAATAAATTTCTTAATATTACTGTATCTCATATTTTTGATATGTACTATTTGATTATTGTTCTATTCTAAATGTTTTGTAATTTCCGTTTTGGTCTCTTCTTTGGAACTGTTTAGACGTGTGTTTTTGTACCCTCAAATATATCAGGATTTTCTACTAATTTTGTATTATTTATTGATTTTCAATGTAATTGCCTAGTAGTCAAAGAATATGTTCTGAATAAAATCAACTGGAACTTACTGAGATTTTTTCTTAAAATCTAGTATGGTCAATTATTTAAATGAATACTTGAAAAAAAAGTGTATTCTGTGAGAGAAAGAGAGAAAGCCATAGATCTGACTTGTTAATTGTGCTGTTCAAAACTTCCACATTACCACATAATACAGAGGAAGCCAGCACAACCTGTACAAGGCAAAGTCATGGAAGCTCCACAGACACATCTAAACTCCCTGAGGGACCAAATTCCTGGGCTGAGGGCCGTGGGGACCATGGTCTTGGGAAATATCTAGCTCAATTGGCTTAACATAGTTTATAAAGAAAATATCCTACGTTCTACGTTGGTGAGTAGCGTCTGGGGTCTTAAAAGCCTGTGAGCAGCCGTCTAGGATAGTTCACTGATCTCACCCCTTCCGGAGCAAGGAAGAATAAAGAAAACTAAAGATACAAGGGAAAGATTAGTCTAAAGGGCAAATGGACTACATCTGCCTCGGCCTCCACCAGACTGAGTCCAGTGCCACTAGATGGTGCCCCGCTGCCACCACTGACTGCTCTGGCAGGGACCAGAATGGAGGATTCTAGACAGAAAAAAAAAAAAAAAAAAACTGCAGGAAAACGTGTAAGAAAATTCTAACTCAAACAGAAAGACTAGACTTGCTGGCCTGGAGACTGGAGAAGCCCTGAGAGTGTGGCCACCGGAGACCCTTTCAGCTCAGTGGTAAAGTCACTCCTGGGGTTCGCCCTTCAGCCAAAGATTGGACAGGCCCATGGAGCAAAGCAGGACTGAAGGGGCGCGACAGCCCAGGAGCCGGGACTGGAAGGCAGGAGGGAACAGGAAAGCTGGTGGCAGGGAACCTAAAGTTGAAAGGGGAGGGTGTTGACATGTCATAGAGGTGTTAACCAGTGTCATGAAGCAATGTTGTATACTAGCTGTTCAATGGGAAACTGCTTTGTTCTGTAAACCTTCATCCAAAGTACAATAAAAAAAAATTTTTTTCCACATTATCACTGATTTTTTCTAACTTCTTTCTCTGCCAATTACTGAGACAGTGCTAAAATCTTCCACTATGATAGTAGATTTGGTAATTTTTTTCATCGTACTCGTCAATTGTTTACTTCATGTACTTTCAGACTGTGTTATTAGGTGCATACAAGTTTAGAAATGTTATACGTTTTTAATGAGTTGAACCTGTTATCATTACGTATATTTTTAAAATTTTCTGAATCTTCGTATTTCAGGTTAAGTCTCTCATAAATAGTATATATCTTGATTTTATATATTTTTATCTCATTTGACTATCTTTTAACTGACAAATTTGTTATTTACATACTTGTCTATCTATATTTGGATTCCTTTCTATCATCTTATTGTGCATTTTCTATTTGTTCTGCTTTTTCTTTCTTTTTCCCTTCTCTTTCCTTCTTTTTGAATTAATTTTTTTCCTCATTTTATTTCTCTCCATAGAATAGTTTGGAAGCTATATTCTGTATGTCTATTATTGAGCAGTTACCATAGCTGCTTAACATGCATAATTAACAAATCCTAAATAATTTAAAATAATTACTAACCTTACCTACTGATCAAAACGGTACAAGGTCTTTAGAATATGTTAACACTGATCGCCCCTCCCAACTTAAATGTTATTACTGTTCAGAATTTTCATTTTTATTGTACCCCACAAAACATTATTGTTGTTTTATTCTATACATTTGTTTATATAGATCCAGTATTTACCCGTATCTTTGCTCATCATTGCCTGCATGTCAGGTCTTCCATTTGTAATAATTTTCCTTCTTCCTGAAGTAAAGCCCTTGGAAATTTCTTTAGTGTGATCCTATTAGAAGTAAACTTTCTGTTTGTCTGAAAATGTATTTTTTTTACCATTTTCCTTGAAGGATTATTTTGCCGAGAACACGGTTCTAGGTTGACAGGTATTTTCTCGCAGCATGTTGAAGGTACAGGTCCACTGTCTTCTGGCTCATGTCACTGTTGATGCTGAGAAGTGATCTGTTCTTTTTTTCTTTGATGTCCTACAGTTTCACGACAACGTCTCTATGTATACATTGTTTTTATCTTCCTTGGTATTAGCCAAGCTTACCGTACCTGAGATCGGTATAGCTTTCGTGTAAAATTCAGCTACTTGATATTGTCTCTACCCCATTGTCTCTGTGTTCTCCTTCTGGAAGTCAATTCACTGAGTTACACCCTCTCACAGTAACCTCTCTTTCTGAATTTATCTTTCATATTTTCCAGTTCTTGGTCTCTGTGCTGTATTAAGGGTTATTTCTTTGAATCTGTCTTCTAGATAACTAGTTTTTTTCAAGCATGTTTTATCTTTTGCTTAATTTTCCATTGAGTTTCTAGTTTCAATTATTACATTTTACCTCTAAAAGTTTTATTGAGTTCCTTATATGATTTAACATTCCCACCAACAATGTTCACTCATCCACATTCTCACCAACATTTGGTGTGATCATGTTTTTAATCTTATCTATTCTAGTGGATATTCAGTGGTATCTCATAAAGGTTTTAGTTTACATTTCCCTCATTACTAATGATAGCAAATGTTTCTTTATGCGCTTATTGACCATTCCTTTATATTATTTTGCACCCGCTTAACACCTTTGTCTATTTTAAAAAATTGTTATTCAATATTATTATTAAATTTTAAGAATTCTTTATATATTCTGTATACATTTTCTCTGTTAGATATTACGAATATATTTTCCCTGTCTGCAGTTCTTTTCATTTTATTGACTGTGTCTTTCAAAGTATACCAAAAAACCAAACCCATTGCCAAGGAGTCAATTATGATTCATAGTGACCCTATGGGACAGAGTAGAACTGCCCCACAGAGTTTCCAAGGAGTGGCTGGTGGATCTGAACTGCCAACCTTTTGGTTAGCAGCTGAGCTCTTAACCACTGGGCTGCAAGGGCTCCTTTCAAAATGTAAAAGTTTTTGATTTTCATAAAGTCTAATTTATCATTTTTTGTGTGTGTTTAGTCCATTTTGTGTTCTGTCTACAAAAGCTTTGCCTACTTTAAGGTTATAATGATTTTCTCCTTTTTTTCTGGATATTTTATAATTTTAGTTTTACAATTAGGTCTATGACTCATTTAATGTATTTTTGTGCCTTGTGTGACTTAAGGGTTGAGGCTTGTTTTGTTTTCAGTATTATCTAGTAGTTGTTCCAAAATCATTTGTTGAAGGACTATCTTTTCCCCATTGAATTACCTTGGCGCTTTGACAAAAATAAGTTGACCATTATATGTGGGTATATTTTAGGGCTCTAAATAGATCTTAATTTCTATCCTCATACTAAAACCACACTGTCTTAATTATTGTAACTTTATACTAAGCCTTAAGAGAAAATAGGGTAAGTCCTTTAACTTTGGTCTTCTTTTCAAAATAATTTTGGCTATTCTAGATCTTTTCATTTCCATATCCATTTTAGAATCAGCTTGTCAATTTCTTAAAAAAAAAAAAGTCTTGATGGGATTTTGATTAGGTTGCATTTAATCTATAGATTAATTTGGGGAGAATTAACACCTCAACAGCTGATATCTAATTCATGAACATAGTATATCTCTCCATTTATTCAGTCTTTAATTTCCCTAGGTAGTATTTTGTAGATTTTAATGTGTGTAAGATATGTCTTGCACATGTCTTAAGTTTATCCCTAACTCTTTCATGTTTTTGTGCCATTGTAAATGGTATTATTTTAAAATTTTATTTTCAGCTGTTCATTGTAGTATAGAAATACAATTGCTTTTCATGTATATATATAGCCTGTGATCCTGAAACTCTGTGGGGCAGTTCTACTCTGTCCTGTAGGGTCACTACGAGTTGGAATCCACTTGATGGTGATGAGTTTGGTTTGGTTTTTGGTGATCTTGATATACTATTGGTACTAGTAGCTTTTTGTAAATTTGTCTTTCTTTTTCTACCTTCTTATGGTGAAAGCTTAGAAGATTGATTTGAGACTTCTTTTCTCATGAACACATTTAATGCTAAATTTCTGTTCAAGCATTGCTTTAACTATCCCATACACATTTTGATCTGTTATGTTTTTATTATCATTCAGTTAAAAATATTTTCTAATTTGTCTTCTGATTGCTTCTTTGGTCCATGAGTTATTTAGAAGTTTGTTGTTTAATTTATAAGTAATTGAGTATTTTCCAAATGTCTTTCTGTTGTTTCTTTCTAACTTAATTTCACATGGTTAAACATCATACTCTGGATGATTTTATTACTTTAAAAATAACATAGAGTTATTTTATGACCTAACATTTGGTCAATCTTAGTGAATGTCTCACATACACATGTATATTAGAATAGATATGTACTCTGATTTTTTGGGTACCCATGTGCGTTGCTGTCAAGTCAATTCCGACTCATAGTGGCCCTACAGGACAGAGTAGAACTGCCCCATAGGGTTTCAACGGGGCAGCTGGTGGATTCGAGCTGCCAACCTTCTGGTTAGCAGCCAAGCTCTTAACCACTGTGCCATGAGTGTTCTATAAGTGTCCATTAGATCAAATTGGCTGACAGTGTTATTCAAATATTTCATAACTTATTGGTTTTCTGTCTACTTGTTCTATCAATTACTTAGAAAGGATTGTTGAAATATCCAAGTATAATTGTAGATTTATCTATTTCTCTTTTCAGTTGTGTCAGTTTTTTCTTAATTTATTTTGAAGTTCTGCTATTAAAAAAGTATATATATATTTCTTATGTCTTCCTAATGAGTTGATGCTCTTAATCTCTGGTAATATTCTTTGTCCTGGGGGCTACTTTGTTATTAATATAGCTGTTCCACTTTTCATATGATTAGTGTTTGCATGCTATATATATTTTTATTTTTGCCCTATCTGCATCTTTTTTTATTTAGAAGTATATTTTTTGTAGATGACACCCGCGTCTTGATTGTTTATCACTTTTTTTACCTTCTGATTCTAGTGTTTATATTACATCCGTAATGTATATTCTCATTATTCTTGGTAATATTTTCTATAATAAGAAGCCCTGGTGGCGCAGTGGTTAAGCCATTGGCTGCTAACCAAAAGGTCGCCTGTTTGAGCCCACCAGCTACTCCATGGGAGAAAGATATGGCAGTCTACTTCCATAAAGATCACAGCCTTGAAAGCCCTATGGGGAGTTCTACTCTCTCATATAGGGCTGCTATGAGTTGGAATTGACTCAATGGCGCCGGTTGCCAGGAACACTGAATTAGTGAACATTGAACCATTGCTCCCAGGAAAAATACAGAATTAGGTTTCTGCAAGCCTCTGGTCACAAACTTACCAACCGATCAATACAAAACGATGTTTTATGTATACCTTTATTTAAAGACACTTTTTTATTTAATATACATTGTTGATTCATTAACATTGAGCTCACCACCAACAGCACTATAGGTCATTCCCTAAACAGAGCTTATGAAACTTGTCTAACACATATATTTTCTCCATAAGGCACGTAACAGCCTTCTTGCACTTAGAACACTTGATACCACTTCAGCACTATGGTTCAGTGCTATTTTAAACAGTGAAATCATCAATAAAAAGCACAATAATGGCACTAAATACACAGTGAAACAGACGCTTGTTTATAGTATGAGAGCTGAAACAAGAAGGAAGAGCATCAGCTTGTTCAACCTCAGCTGGGAAGGCAGTGGTAGGTGACTCAAAACGTTTACCGCCCTGTGCATGTCCGTGAATGACCGTGACAGTGCCGCAAGCGTTGATTTGGGGTCACCAATAAACCTTAGCAAGCGAGCAAATCCACAAGCACAGAGCCCGTGAACAACAGGGATCGACCGTATGTTTGGGTTTAAGTCTGGGTCCTGTCATTTATTGCCATCAGGTTTTCTTCTTCGCTCCTTTTTTCTGCCTTATTTTTTTTATTAATTGCTTATTTTTTAAATGTTCCATTTTATTTCCAGAATTGGCTTATTAAGTATAACTTCTTCTTAGAGTTTCCTCTAGAGTTTACAATGTTCATCTTTAAATCGTTATAATAAACTTTCAAAAATATGTCATTTCATGCACAGTGTAAGAACGTTCCATTTCCTCCTACACATTCTTTGTACTGTTGTCATACGTCTTGCTTATACATGGAACTATTTTTGTTTAAACCGTTATCTTTTCAATGCATTTTAAAAACACAGACAAAAGCCTTTTATGTTTCCCCCTACGTTTACCATTTCTCACTCTCTTCTTTCATTTTGTGGGTCTATTTTGATCTGATATCATTTGTCCTTTTACCAGAAGAACTTCCTTTATCTTTTCGTGTAGTGTAGTCTGTTGTCAACAAGTTCTCTCAAACGTTGTTTGTCTGAAAGTGTCTTTATATAACTTTAATTTCTGAAGTATATTTTCACTAGATTTAAAATATTAGCTTGATAGTATTTTTTTTTCCCTTGAGCACTTAAAAATACTGTTTCACTCTCTTCTGGCTTTCGTTGTTTCTGAGAAGTCTGCAGTCAATCTCATCATTGTTCCCATATATGTAATATATCTTTTATTCTCTGACTGCTTCTTAAGATTTTCTTTTTTCTTTCTGTCAATAAGTTGATTATAATATGATTTGGTGTGAGTTTCTTACCATTTATCCATTGGGCTTCATTAAGATTCTTGGATCTGTGAGTTTATACTTTTCATTACATTTGAAGTACTTTTGGCCATTATTTCTTCAGATATTTTTCTGCCCTGTCATTTCTTCCTCAGAATTCAATTACATGTGTATCAGACCAGAATACCAAGGCTTTGAAATTTTTTTCCAGTTATTTTCTCTTGTGCTTTTTAAAACTGGTTTATGTCTTTACATTTACTGATCTTCAGTGTTTAAACTGATATTAACCCATTCTAGTGGGTTTTCAAATTTCAGACATTTTATGTTTCATATCTAGAACTTAAATTTCATTTTTTAAAGATTTTTATTGTGCCTTAAGTGAAAGTTTACAAAACAAGTTAGTCTCTCACACAAAAGCTTATATATACCTTGCTAAAACCCACTGCCGTCGAGTCGATTCTGACTCATAGCGACCCTATAAGGCAAAGTAGAACTGCCCCATAGAGTTTCCAAGGAGCGCCTGGCGGATATGAACTGCCGACCTCTTGGTTAGCAGGCATAGCACTTAATCACTACGCCACCAGGGTTTCCATACATCTTGCTACATACTCCCAATTGCTCTCTCCCTAATGAGACAGCCTGCTCCCTCCCTTTGCTCTCTCTTTTCGTGTCCATTTTGCCAGCTTCTAACCCCCTCTACCCTCTCATCTCCCCTCCAGGCAGGAGATACCAACATAGCCTCAAGTGTCCACCTGATCCAAGAAGCTCACCCCTCACCAGCATCCCTGTCTATCCCACTGTCCAGTCCAATCCCTGTCTGAAGAGTCAGCTTTGGGAATGGTTCCTGTCCTGGGCCAACAGAAGGTCTGGGAGCAGGGCCAACAGAAGGTCTGGGAGCATGACCAACAGGGTCCTTCTAGTCTCAGTCAGACCATTAAATCTGGTCTTTTTGTGAGAATTTGGGGTCTGCATCCCACTGCTCTCCTGCTCCCTCAGGGGTTCTCTGTTGTGTTCCCTGTCAGGGCAGTCACCGGTTATAGCCAGGCACCATCTAGCTCTTTTGGCCTCAGGCTGATGTAGTCTCTGGTTTATGTGGCCCTTTCTGTCTCTTGGGCTCATAGTTACCTTGTGTCCTTGGTGTTCTTCATTCTTCTTTGATCCAGGTGGGTTGAGACCAATTGATGCATCTTAGATGGCCATTTGCTAGCATTTAAGACCCCAGATGCCACTTTCCAAAGTGGAATGCAGAATGTTTTCTTAGTAGAGTTTATTATGCTGATTGTCTTAGATGTCTCCTGAAACCATGGTCCCCAATCCCCCGCCCCTGCTACGCTGACCTTCAAAGCATTCAGTTCATTCAGGAAACTTCTTTGCTTTTGGTTTAGTCCAGTGGTGCTGACCTCGCCTGTATTGTGTGTTGTCTTTCCGCATCACCTAAAGTAGTTCTTATCTACTATCTAATTAGTGAATTCCCTCTCCCATCCTCCCTCCCTCTCATAACCATCAAAGAATATTTTCTTCTATGTTTAAACTATTTCTCGAGCTCTTATAATAGTGGTCTTATACAATATTTGTCCTTTTGCAACTGACTAATTTCACTCAGCATAATGCCTTCCAGGTTCCTCCATGTTATGAAATGTTTCACAGATTCATCACTGTAGAACTTCCATTTCATTTTTAAAAATATCTTTTCTCTGTTCATTATCGTCATGTTTCCTTTTAAATCCTTGAACATATTTATAATCGCTCTTTTAAAGTTTGTATTTGCTAATTCAATCATCTCTGTCATCTTATTGGTCTGTTCCTATTGAATCATTTTCTCCTGGTTTAGGGCCATATTTTCCTGCTCCTTGCCATGTCTAGTAATTTCTTTTTGGATGCTGGATATTTTGAATTGCACATTGATCAGTGTCTTAATTTTGTTCAATTTCTTTAAAATATGTTGAATTTTTTTTTTTTTTTTTGGCAGGCAGCTAAATAACCTGCAGTTCAGCTTTATCCTTTTTGGGGACTTTCTTTAGGCTTTGTTAGGATTAGTCTAGAATAGCTGTTACTCTAAGCCTACTTTAACTCTGCTTCTAAGGTATGACGCTTCCGGCCAGGGTCTCTTCTGAATGCCCCAGGTGTTTCATGAGGTTTTTCCACACTGGCTGGTAAGATCTTGATTATCTCCCATCCTGGCATGAATTCTGGGAATTGTTTGCTTTATAGCTCTCTAGCAGTTCTTTGCTTGGCCTCGGGGAGTTGAACCCTATCCATTAATATATTAGTGCTCAGCGATGGATTCGATAGATTTCTGGGTCTCTTTCTTTGTATAGACCCTCTTCTCTAGGACTCTGTCAGACAAATTCCTTCAACTCTAGCTTCTCTGATCTCACACAGCGGTACCACCAGGCATTGCTTAGATTCTTTCCCCTCGTGCTATGTCTGGAAAGTGGCTTCAGGCAAAAACCTGTAATTGTAGGACTTTCCTTGTTTGTTTCTCTTTTCTCATGGATCAAATTCTGTGATACTTATTATCATGTGTCTGATTTTGAAAACAGCTGTTTTGAACATTTTGTTCAGTTTTGTAGTTGTTTACAACAGGATGGCAAGGCTAGTACTAGTTATTCCAACAGAGTCATAAATATTTTGGTCTATAAATATGATTTATATGCATTATGTTTTTGTTTAGTTTTCCTTTCTTGGTATTAATTATTAATTTGATAACTAATTAATAATGAGTTTCAAGTGTGACTTTAACTACCAGTAAGGAGAAATGTCTTTGCAGTCCATGAATTTTCATGGACTTGCCTTTCACATGTTACATTTCAGACCAGATCCAGGTTTTAAAACAAACTTTTTAGTGCTTATAGACCTTATAGTAGTTGTTTCTTTTTTAAATATGTAATTTTATTTATTTTGTTGTGATTGTTGAGAATATACACAGCAAACCATACACCAATTCAACAGTTTCTATGTGTACCATTCAGTGACGTTGATTACATTCCTCAAGTGCTGCATCCGTTCTCACTCTCTTTTTCTGAGCTGTTGCTCTCCATTAACATAAATTAACTGCCCCTTTATTTCCTGTCTCATCTTTCAAGTTGATGTGATCCATTTGATTCCATATAGATCTTAAAAGAGTATAATGTTCAAAGCAGACACTTTTCACTAGTTAAGCTAAACTATTGTTAGATTAAGAAGGCTTCAGGGAACATTTTTGGTTTATGGTTTAAAGATTTTCTCAGGGCAACAGTTTCAGGGTTTCATCGAACCTTCATGGCTCCATGAAGTCTGGATTCCATGAGAATTTGAAATTCTGTTCTGCCTTTTCCCCTTTTTGGTCAGGATTCTTCTATGGAATCTTTGATCAAAATGTTCAGTAATGATAGCTGGGAACAAGCCAGTTCTTCTGCTCTCATGGTAGGAGGCAGTTGTTCATGGAGGCAATTACCTACACATTACATTTCCTCCTTCTATTCCTGACTCTCCTTCTTCCTCTATTGTTCCAGGTGAAGAGAGACCAATTGTATAGTAGTTCTTTCTTATACAAACCTTCATTTGATTCTTAAAATAAAACCCAGTCAAGCTCTAAGATGCATGACTTTGCCAATTATTCTTCACATATTGTGGAAATTAGATTGAATTTGGTCTTTAGTCAGAATACACATAAGTATGTCTAGAGGATTCTATATCATTTACCTTTATTTTACTTATATATCTTGGTTAGAGAAAATAACTGGATTTATTGAGTGTTAGACTGAAGAGGAAAATATTAAATTATTGCTTGCCAGGGTTCTTTCATACCTTTTCTGAAAAAAAAAAGTGTCAATTCAGAAGTTCTCTTATGAGTCTCAGAGGCTAGAAACTTATTGAATACAGAAAAAGTCTTCTTGTAAACTTATATGCATATGAAAAATCACCTCTTAAAAAGCCTCTAGTGTGACATAATGTACAACTTGTGCAATAACTCTAGATAGATATAACTGTATTTCTAGATGTACAGCTAATACATTTGTGGGCTTCTCCACACGTCTTCAAGAATGTTTCTTCTGAGGCCCATTCCCGAGGCATTTTGTTTAGACTAAAGGAAAGATGACTATTTGGTCTTCACCAACCGTCACCTTTATTTATAAGTTTTAGTCTAAAATTTTGTTAAAAAAAGCAAAATAGGCCTTCTCACCTGCACATTAAAAAAGGTCCTAAAGCATCGAATATTCAGGAGTTTTTGGAGGTTGAGGAGCTATATTTGTAGATTATTGCCTGAAATTGGTAAACTGAGGATTTGGTGCTACCGTCATAGTTTTGACATAGTTGGTGCTACAGATATTTGATGGAATTCTACTCTCTGTGATAAGGAAATAGTGATTCAAGGTTACTGTTGTTTTTAGGGCACACAGGAAGAGAAGATAAGATGAATCTTTGCTGCATTTTGGCTTTGCAACTATAAAGCTCTACTGTGAAACTAGGATCAGGTATTCATTTGTGTGAAAATGTGTATCTAGCAGGAACTAATCCCTCTCTAATGTCACTTCTTTCACAGTATTAGTGTTAGGAAATATCATCGCATGTGGCTTTATATTGAATTATGAATACCTAAGCCTTTTTGTCTGTAAACAAATAAAAAGGATTTTAGGGTTGCAATGTCATTTCAACAATCCTGGAAACTTTCTACTTATAAGAATACATACTGAAAAGCACCCACCTTTCTTGCCGAGGCTTAGATATTTTAAAAATAGTCCTCCATGAGAATCCCAAACTGTTTCAAAATGCCTCTAGGCATATGCCAAGTGCCAGTGGGAAAAACTAAAGTTCTTCCTGTTCTTTATGACGGAAAAAGGAACTTCACGACTTCCCATCAATGGAGCTTGCCATGTGTCCAGGTGCCATGAGAATTAGCTAGTCAGCTTTGTGCATACAGACCAAATCTGCCCTTGGATATAGAGAATTAAAACAGTAAAAGAAGACACACTGAGAACTGGGATCAATATTTACTTAATAAATACATTTGCTTGGAAAGAATTAACTTTAGCCTTGTAGTTACGGTAAGCTCTTAGTTCTGTAGGAGCACAGATAAGATGGTTGCAAATATGAGGAAAGAACGTTATTCCCAGATGGATGTATGTGAAGCTAGAGTAGAAGGTTGAAGGCGTACAGGTCATTTTCCCTGTACAGTAGCTGACCCAAGTCTTCCTGGGTTCTGAAGTGAATTTTCCTGCTGATTGATGAATACTGGGAGTCCTAGCTTTAGGTGAGGAGCTTGGGTAACCACCAAACCAAACCCACTGCCGTCGAGTCGATTCCAACTCATAGCAACCCTATAGGACAGAGTAGAACTGCCCCATAGAGTTTCCAAGGAGCGCCTGGTGGATTCGAACTGCCAACTTCTTGGTTAGCAGCCATAGCACTTAACCACTGCACCACCAGGGTTTCCAAAGCAAGCTAATTGCAATTGACTGCTAACCTAAAGGTTGGTGGTTCAAACTCACTCAGTGTCTCTGCAGAAGAAGGACCTGGTAAACTGCTTTTGTGAAAATTACAGCCAAGAAAACCCTATAGAACAAATCCACTCTGTAACACATGGAGTTGCCATGAGTTGGGGGTCCACTCAACAGGAGCTAACAACACAACAGGGATTTATCTCCTTGAACTAAACATTGAAGGAAGGAATAGAGGAAAAAGGCAGAAGAGCAGTTTTCTTTCTTTGTGATTCTAGAGACTACTATAGTAGTTAGGGTAATATTACCTGTTGGGAGCCCTGGTGATGCAGTGGTTAAGAGCTACGGCTGCTAAACAAAAGGTTGGCTGTTCAAATCTACCAGCTGTTCCTTGGAAACCCTATGGGGAAGTTCTACTCTGTCCTATAGGGTCACTATGAGTCAGAATCGAATCGATACCAACAGGTATCACCTTCTGTAATAAAGGATGGAAAAAAGATAATGACTCCAAGCAGACAGCAACTTATTTTTTATTCAAGTCACAGTTCAGAGCATATGTTCTGGGTCAGGAAATGATACTTGTCCACACATCTTCTAGGAAGTCAGGCAGACAGCAGATCTACCATCTTAAATACTTGACTTCCAAGGTTACTATAGACCCTCCCATCTTAGCTGGCAGGAACAGTGGGCTGACAAGTCTGGGGTCAAGCATTTTATCTTAAGCAAGCAAGGAGAAAATTGTACTCATTCCTTCTGATTTCATTTCTTTAGCAAGGGTTGAGTCGCCAGGGAACACCAAATTGTTGAAGAGGACTGGGAAATGCAATCCCTAGCTGTGACAATCTTTTTATAAGGCCGATGCATTACATCGTGTATCTATGTATGAACTTTTTTTATGGGCTGTTGACTCTGAACCTGTGAAGAGTCTGAGATGTTACCCTATGAGAGAATCAATTCAATTCTGTTCTGACACCAAATGCAAATTCGTTAGTTCTTCCTCTGACCCTAACCACCAGATCTAGGTCAGATCTCACAAGTTAAAGGATGCAATCTTCCAGACCAAATCTGCCCAAGATATCAGATGCCAGCCACAAGCTTGGGGTCCCCATGACACCCTCACTTCTGACCTCAAGATTCAATAATTTACTAGAATGACTCATAGAATTCAGGAAAGTGTTATACTCACAATTACAGTTTTACTAGAGCAAAAAGGATGTAAATGAAGAACTATGTAAGGAGAGGTCTGGGAGGATTCCCAACGTGAAGCTTCCATGTCCCAAAGGATGCATTACTCTATCCCATGTGTTGATGTCTACCACCAACCAGGAAACTCATGAAGCTTCTGCGTTCAGACTTTTTATATTGGGATCTCATTTTGTAGGCATGACTGATTGAATCATTGCCCATGTGGTTGAACCTCCAGCCCCATTCCCCTGAGGCTGGGCTGATATCACATGGTAGATCTTTCTGGCTTGTCCAGCCCCCACCCAAGAGTCACCTCATTAGTGTAAATACTCAGGTGTGATCTGGGGGAAATTTCAAGGTTTTAGAGGTGATCTCTCAGGAACCAAGAACAAAGACCAAATTCTCTGGGTAAAGTTAATTGTAAAATCCCATAGCCTATTTCCACAGTTTTACACATACAAACGTGCACACACTGGCAATACCATTAGACCTCTGGATCAGGGATAAAGATCGTATACTTACTTGCAGAACATCTTAGCACCATTTTCTAATGCCTAAATTTTCCAGAGGGTTAGGTAATAAGGGCAGATGTCACCTATGCCTGCAGAACAGATTTGCATCACAGGATAGGAAGTCCCAAACTGTAAATCTTGGAAGTTATAAGGTTGCTTTGAGTCAGAATCAACTCAACCACAGTGAGTTTAGTTTTTGGTTTTTGGGCCAGCTGCCCCTCCTCCCCTGAGAAGGAGGTGAGAGAGAGACCTTATATTTCTCCTGTAAATGAATCTTCTCTGAGGAGGATAGGAGAAGGTCCACAGGCTTATTACCTTTTGGACTGTAAATGAATGACTCCTGGGGAGATAAACCTGTAAATCTCTCCAGAAATCTCTATTTCTAATTTACAAGACTTGTTTGCCACGCATTCTTTAACCTAGGATATCATCATGTACCCCCATGTGTCTGTCAATTTGTCATACTGTGGGGGCTTGTGTGTTGCTGTGATGCTGAAAGCTACACCACCAGTATTCCATTACCAGCAGGGCCGCTTATGGTGGACAAATTTCACTTGAGCTTCCACATTAAGACAGTCTAGCAAGAAGGCCCTGGCAGTCTACTTCTGAAAAGAACTAGCCAGTGAAAACCTTACGAATAGCAGCAGAACATTGTCGGATATAGTGCCAGAAGATGAGAGGCCAGGGGGAAGAGCTGCCTCCTCAAAGTACTGTCGATCTTAATGACGTGAATCTAGTTGAGCTTTCGGGACTTTAATTTGCTGATGTGGCATGACTTGAAAGGAGAACAAACAGCTGCAAACATCCATTAATAACTGGAACATGGAATTTACAAAGTATAAATCTGGGAAAATTGGAAATCATCAAAAATGAAATGGAACGCATAAACATTGATATCCTAGGCATTAGTGAGCTGAAATGGACTGATATTGGCCATTTTGAATCAAATAATCATATGGTCTACTATGCCAGGAATGACAACTTGAAGAGGAGTGGCATTACATTCATCCTCAAAAACAATATTTCAAGATCCATCCTGAAGTACAACGCTGTCAGTGACAAGATAATATCCGTACGCCTACAAGGAAGACCAGTTAATAAGACTATTATTAAAATTTATGCACTAACCACTAGGGCCAAAGATGAAGAAATTGAATATTTTTACCAACTTCTGTAGTCTGAAATTGACGAAACATTCAATCAGAATGCACCGATAATTACTGCTGATTGGAATGCAAAAGTTGGAAACAAAGAAGAAGGATTGGTAGTTGGAAAATATGGCCTTGGTGATAGAAACGACACCGGAGATCATGATTGAATTTTCCAAGACCAAAGACTTCATTGCAAGTACCTTTTTTCACCAACATAAATGGAAACTGTACATGTGGACCTCACTAGATGTAATACACAGGAATCAAATTGACTACATCTGTGGAAAGAGACGATGGAAAAGCTCAATATCATCAGTCAGAACAAAGCCATGGGCCAACTGCGGGACAGACCATCAGTTGCTCATACGTAAGTTCAAGATGAAACTGAAGAAAATTAGAACAAGTCCATGGGAGCCAAAGTACAACCTTGAGTATATCCCACCTGAATTTAGAGACCATCTCAAGAATAGATTTGATGCATTGAACAGTAATGACCAAAGACCAGATGAGTTGTGGAAGGACATCATACATGAAGAAACCAAAAGGTCATTAAAAAGACAAGAAAGAAAGAAAATATCAAAGTGGATGTCAGATGAGACCCTGAAACTTGCTCTTGAATGTCGAGTAGCTAAAGCAAAAGGAGGAAATGATGAAGTAAAAGAATTGAACAGAAGATTTCAAAGGGCATCTTGAGGAGATAAAGTGTTATAATGACATGTGCAAAGAGCTGGAGATAGAAAACCAAACGGGAAGAACATGCTTGGCATTTCTTAAGCCGAAAGAACTGAAGAAAAAAATCCAAGCCTCAAGTTGGGATAGTGAAGGATTCTATGGGAAAAATACTAAATGATGCAGGAAGCACCAAAAGAAGATGAAAGGAATACACAGAGTCACTATACCAAAAACTGGTCAACATTCAGCCATTTCAGGAGGTATTATATGATCAGGAACCAATGGTACTGAAGGAAGAAGTCCAAGCTGCTCCAAAGACATTGGCAAAAACAAGCCTCCAGGAACTGATGGAATATCAATTGAGATGTTTCAACAAATGGTTGCAGCTCTGGAAGTGCTCACTCATCTATGCCAAGAAATTTGGAAGACAGCTACCTGGCCAAATGACTGGAAGAGATCCATATTTATGCCTATTCCCAAGAAAGGGGATCCAACCAAATGTGGAAATTATTGAACAATATCGTTAATATCACAAGCAAGTAAAATTATGCTGAAGAGCATTCAAAATGGCTGCAGCAGTATATCAACAGGGAACTATCAGAAATTCAAGCCAGATTCACAAGAGGATGTGGAACAAAGGGTATCATTGCTAATGTCAGATGGATCCTGGCTGAAAACAGAGGATACCAGAAAGATGTTTACCTTTGTTTTACTGACTATGAAAAGGCATTAGACTACGTGGATCATAACAAATTATGGATAACATCACGGAGAATGGGAATTCCAGAACACTTAATTGTGTTCATGAGGAACCTGTACATAGATCAAGAGGCAGTTGTTTGAATGGAACAAGGGGATACTGTGTATTTTAAAGTCAGGAAAGGTGTGCATCAGGGTTGTATCCTTTCACCATACCGGTTGCTATGAGTCAGAATCGACTCAACAGCAACAGGTTTGGTTTTTCTGATTTATTTAATCCATTTTTTGAGCAATAATCCGAGGAAGAATAGGCCATCAAGATTGGAGGAAGACTCATTAACAACCGGCTTTATGCTGATGACACAACCTTGCTTGCTGAAAGTGAAGAGGACTTGAAACACTGATGAAGATCAAAGACTACAGCCTTCAGTATAGATTACACCTCAACATAAAGAAGACAAAAATCTTTACAACTGGACCAATAAGCAACATCATGAAAAATGGAGAAAAGATTGACATTGTCAAGGATTTCATTTTACTTGCATCTACAATCAATGCCCATGGAAGCAGCAGTCAAGAAATCAAATGACATATTGCATTGGGCAAATCTGTTGCAAAAGACCTCGTTAAAGTATTAAAAAATCAAAGATGTCACTTTGAGGACTAAGCCATGGTATTTTCAATTGCCTCATATGCATGTGAAAGCTGGACAATGCATAAGGAAGTCGGAAGAAGAATCGATGCCTTTGAATTATGGTGTTGGTGAAGAATATTGAATTTACCATGGGCTACCAGAAGAATGAATAAATCTGTCTTGGAAGTACATCCTTAAAAGCAAGGTTGGTGGAATTATGTCTCGTATACTTTGTACATGTTATCAGGAGACAGCAGTCCCTGGAGAAGGACATCATGCTTGGTAAAGTAGAGGATCAGCGAAAAAGAGGAAGACACTCAACAAGGTGGATTAACACAGTGGCTGCAACAACAAACTCAAGCGTAACAATGATTCTAAGGATGGTGCAGGACCGGGCAGTGTTTCGTTCTGTTGTACATAGGGTCACCATGAGTTGCAACCGATTTGACGGCACCTAAAAACAACCATAACAAACCACCATGTAGAAACATGAAAATATTAGAGATTTCCTAATACAGCTGTACCTTGAAGTTATGTACAGCTCTTTGCATTTGCTTGAACTCGGTTATATGACCACACCTAACTGCAAGGGAAGCTAGGAAATGTAGTTTAGCTGTGTATTCTGGAAAAAGAGGAAGATTTACTGTGTAGCTCTCCATGCTCTCCTACATCTGGGAAGAAGTAGGTGTGGCTCAAGAGGACACCCATACTGAGGAGTTGTTCCACCTTTATATAGAGCAGGTAGCTTCCCGGATTGTGCAATTTGAGTGGTGCCAAAAAAAAACTGCTTTTGATCACAAATATTTCCATGTTTTCTCATATGCCTATAGACTACCAGAAGTTCTAAAATGAATCTTGCACTTTGTATATTTTGAAAGTCATTCTAAAACATCTTCTCTAAAAATGATAAAATCATATTTAATATTTATGAAATTTAACTAAGAATGTGAAATAAAAGTATTAAAAGGAGATATGCATTAGGTCTTTTTTAAGCTGTGAGTGGGGAAAATTCTAAATTATGACTAAAAAGCCAGGGTAATGAAAAGAAAGATTGATAAATTTGCATATCTATCAATAAATCTTTGCATGGAAATAACAATGTCTAAAGACAAATGACAAACTATATATAATATGGCTTATATTACAAAGAATTAATATTCTCACTATACAAATAGCCCCTAAAATTTGGGAGGTAAAAAGAGCTGGCAGAAAAATGCACAAAAGGTATGAACAAATGGCTTGTAGGAAAAATAGACCTTAAATATTTGAAAAGCCAAAGCCTTAAAATCAATGAGCTAAGAATCAATTTCAATAATAACAAAAAATAAATAAATAGCATACAATGAAAAACCAAAACCAAACCCAGTGCTGGCGAGTCAATTCCAACTCATAGAGACCCTACAGGACAGAGTAGAACTGCCCCATAGAGTTTCCAAGGAGCACCTGGTGGATTCAAACTGCTGACCCTTTGGTTAGCAGCCATAGCACTTAACCACTACGCCACCAGGGTTTCCGCATAGAATGAAGGAAATAATAAATATAAGAGAAATTAACGAACTAAAAGAATAAACATGAACAAGACTCAATAAAGCAAAAAGTTGCCTCTTTGAAAAGTGTAATAAAATTGGATGTATCTTAGGAGATTAATCAAGAATAAAAGGGGGAGAGAGAAAATACAAATAACCAATACTGGGAATGAAAGGTATGAAGACATCACTACAGATCCAACAGACATTATAAAGATAATAAAAATGTTGTGAATAAAAAACCAATCCTCAACTTTACATGGAATGGCTAGAGGTCCCAAACAGCTAAATCAATGTTGAAAGAAAAAAACGAAGTAAGAGGACTCACGTTTTCTGATTTTAAAACATACAGCTACAGTAATCAAAACAGCCTAGTACTGGTATAACAATAGACACATAGACCAATGGAATAAAATTGAGAGTCCAGAAATAAACCCATACATCTATGGTCAAATGGTTTTTGACAAGGGTGCTAAGTCCATTCAACGGGGAAAAAAGAGTCTCTTCAACAAATAATGTTGGGAAAATTGGATTTCCATGTGCAGAAAAATGAAATAACATACAGGCTTCACACCACATACAAAAACAAATTCAAAATCAAAATGGATTAAGGACCTAAATGTGCAATCTAAAACCATAAAATTCTTAGAAGAAAATGCAGGAGCAATGCTGTCAGGCCTAGCTTTTAACAATGGATTATCTAATACAATAACAAAAGCACTAACAGCAAAAACAAAATAAATAAATGGGATCTCATAAAAATTAAATACTTTTGTTTAGCCAAAGACTTTACAAAAAAAAAAGTGAAAAGACAAGCTACCGACTGGGAGAATATCTTCAGAAACAATATCTTATAAGACTCTAATAACCAAAATATATATAAAACTTAGACAACTTATCAACAAAAAGACAAATAACCCAATCATAAAATGGGCAAAGGACTTGAATAGACATTTAACCAAAGAGGACATTCAAATAGCTACCAAACACATGAAAAGATGCTCAGTATCATTAGCCATCAGAGAGATGCAAATCAAAACCACAAGGTGATACTATTTCCCTCCCATTAGGGTAGCTAAATATTTTTTCTTTTTCTATTGTGCTTTAAGTGAAAGTTTACAATTCAAGTCAGTTTCTCATATAAAAACTTATACCCTAGTTGCTCTCCCTATAATGTGACAGCACACTCCTCCTCTCCAACCTGTATTTCTCACGCCCATTTGACTGGCTCCTGTCCCTCTTTGTCTTCTCATCTCACCTCCAGACAGGAGCTGCCCACATAGTCTCATGTCTACCTGACCTAAGAACCACACTCCTCACCAGTATGATTTTATGTCTTATAGCCAGTCTAACCTTTGTCTGAAGAGTTAGCTTCAGGAATGATTTTAGTTTGGGGATATAACAGAGAGTCCGGGTGCCTCTGGGATCCCTCCAGTCTCAGACCATTAAATCTGGTCTTTTTATTAGAATTTGAGATCTGCATCCCCCTTTCTCCTGGTCCATCAGGGGTTCTCTGCTGTGTTGCCTGTCAGGGTAGTCATTGGTGATAGCTGGGCACCATATAGTTCTTCTGGCATCAGGCTGATGGAATCTCTGGTTTATGTGGCCCTTTCTGTCTCTTGGGCTCATTTTCCTTGTATCTTTGGTGTTCTTCATTCTCCTTTGCTCTAGGTGGGTCAAGACCAACTGATGCAACTTAGATAGCAGCCTGCTAGCTTTTAAGACCCCAGAAGCCACTCACCAAAGTGGGATGCAGAACGTTTCCTTAAAACACTTTGTTATGCCATTTGACCTAGATGTCCCTTGAAACCATGGTCCCCAGACCCCCCGCCCCTGCTACTCTGTCCCTCGAGGTGTTTGGTTGTATTCAGGAAACTTCTTAGCTTTTGGTTTAGTCCAGTTGTGCTGACTTTCCGTGTATTGCGTGTGGTCCTTCCCTTCCCCTAAAATAATTCTTGTACAAAAAAAAATAAATAAATAAAAAATAAATAAAAAAAATTTTTTTTGTTTTTTTTTATCTAGTTAGGGAATACCCCTCTCCCTCCCTTCCCACCCTCGTAACCAACAAAGAATGTTTTCTGTGTTTAAACATTTTCTTGAGTTCGTATAATAGTGGTCTTATATAATACTTGTCCTTTTGTGACTAACTTCAATCAGCATAATACCTTCCAGATTCCTCTATGTTATGAGATGTTTCACAGATTCATTGTAATTCTTATTGTTGCATAGTATTTCATTTTGTGAATATACCATAATTTGTTTACCCATTCATCTGTTGATGGGCACCTTGGTTGTTTCTATCTTTTTGCTATTGTAAACAGTGCAGCAATGAACATGGGTGTGCATGTATCTATTTGTGTGAGGGCTCTTATTTCTCTAGGATATATTCCAAGGAATGGGATTGCTGGATCGTATGATAGTTCTATTTCTAGCTTTTAAAGGAAGTGCCAAATCGATTTCCAAAGTGGTTGTACCATTTTATATCCCCACCAGTAGTGTATAAATGTTCCAGTCTCTCCACAGCCTCTCCAACATTTATTATTTTGTGTTTTTTGGATTAATGCTAGCCTTATTGGGGTGAGATGGTATCTCATTGTAGTTTTGATTTGTCTTTCTGTAATGGCTAATAATTGTGAGCATTTCCTCATGTATCTAGTAGCCACCTGAATGTCTTCTTTGGTGAAGTGCCTGTTCATATACTTTGCCCACTTTTTAATTGGGTTGTCTTTTTGTTGTTGAGGTTTTGCAGCATCTTGTAGATTTTAGAGATTAGGTGCTGATAAGATTTTCGTAGCCAAAATTTTTTCTCCAGTCTGTAGGTTGTGTTTTTATTCTTTTGACGAAGTCTTTTGATGAGTATAAATGTTTGATTTTTAGGAGCTCCCAGTTATCTAGTTTCTCTTCTAGTGTCTGTGCATTGTTAGTTATGTTTTGTTATTCTGTTTATGCAATGTATTAGGGCTCCCAGCATTGTCCCTCTTTTTTCTTCTATGATCTTTATCATTTTAGATTTTCTGTTTAGGTCTTTGATCCATTTTGAGATAGTTTTGTGCATAGTGTGAGGTATGGGTCTTGTTTCACTGTTTTGCAGATGGATATCCAGTTATGCCAGCACCATTTGGTAAAGAGACTGTCTTTTTGCCGTTTCACAGACTTTGGGCCTTTGTCAAATACCAGCTGCTCATAGGTGGATGAACTTATGTCTGGATTCTCAGTTCTGTTCCAGTGGTCTACGCATCTGTTGTTTTACCAGTACCAGTATGTTTTGACTACAGTGGTGGCATAATAGTTTCTAAAATCAGGTACAGGGAGGCCTCTCACTGTGTTCTTCTTTTTCAGTAATGCTTTACTTATCCAGTGAGAATGGCTAAAATTTTAAAAAGAAAAGAAAATGACAAATGTTGGCTAGGTTGTAGAGAAATTGGAACCTTTGGCAATTGCTGGTAGGAATGCAAAATAGTATAGTCATTGTGTAAAACAGTGTGATGGTCCTCAGAAAACTAAAAAGTAGAACTACCATATGATCCAGCAATTCCACTCCTCGGCATATAACCAAAAGACTTGAAAGCAGAGACTCAAACAGAGATTTGCACACCAATGTTCATTGCAGCACTATTCACAATAGCCAAGAGATGGAAACAACCTAAATGCCCACCCATGGATAAATGGATAAACAAAATGTGGTATATACATACAATGGAATACTACTCAGCCAGTAAGAGAGATGAAGTCTTGATACACACTAAAATATGGATGGAGCTTGAAGACACTATGCTGAGTGAAATAAGTCAATCACAAAAGGACAAATATTGTATGACCTCACTCATATAAAAAGACAAGAACAGGTAAGTGTATAAAGACCAAAGTTTTTTAGTGGTTACTAAGGACAGGAGGAAGTCGGAAAGAGGGTTATTGCTTATGGAGGACTCAGTTTTGGTTTATGGTAATGGAAAAATCTCATTGATTAAGAGTAGGTTTGCACAACCGATTAATGTAATTGCTGTCAATAAGTTGTACACCTGTAAAAAGTTTAATTGGCAAAAGTGTTGTGATAGATATATTTATAACAATGACACACTCATGAAAAGAAATAGCTACTGAGGCTGTTTATGACAGCAAAATGCCTCATGAGATTGGGTTCCTTAGGGTCATGATTTCATGGAATATTCCAGTTAATTGGCCTAATATCATAGTGCTTCTGTTCTACCTCCTAGTTTGTTGCATAGTGCCTGGGGTCTTAAAAGCTTGAAAGTGGCCATCCAAGGTACAACAACTGCTCTCTATTCACCTGGAGTAACAGAGGAAGAAGGAGAGTCAGGAATAGGAGGAGGAAATACAATGTGTAGCTAATTGCCTCCCTGAACGACTGCCTCCTTTGCCATGACACCAGAAGATCTGGATGGCACCTGGCTACTATTTTTGAACATTTTGATCAAAGATTCTGTAGAAAAACTCTGATTAAAAGGGGGAAAATATAGGATAAAATCTCAAATTCTCATGGAATCCAGGCTTTCTGGGGCCATGGAGGCTTGAGGAACTCCTGAAACTATTGCCCTGAGATAAGCTTTAAGCCTAAACCAAAAATATCTCCCCAGGTCTTCTTACAATCATAGTTTAGCTTAACTAGTAAACAATGTTTGCCTTGAGCATTGTACTCTTTTAAGATCTATCTATATGGGATCAAATGGACAACAGCAACTGAAAAGATTAGATAGGAATCTTAGAGGGCTGTGAGTTTTTGTTAATGGGGGAGGAACAACTCAGAAAAAGAGGGTGAGAGTGGCTGTACAACTTGAAGAATGTGATCAATGTCACTGAATTGTACATGTAAAATTGTTGAATTGGTGTATGTTCTGCTGTGTATATTCTCAACAACAGCAACGAAAATAAACTATATAAAAAGAATAATATGAACATGTTTATGCCAATAAATCTGAAAATTTATAGATAATGGGAAAATTTCTAGAAAATTCAACCTACCAAAACTGACACAGATATAAGAAGACATTGTAAAAACCTGAATAGTTCTATATCTCTTAAACAAATTCCCTTTGTAATTAATCTCCCCATAAGGAAATCTCACAGGTCCAGATAGTTTCATTGGTTTATTTACCAAACACTTAAGGAAGTCATAATACCCAATCAACAGCTTGCTTTCCAAGACACTTGCTTCATCAGGCACTTCATTACAATCAACCACAGGTGTTAGCTCCATTAATTGTGATGCCACCGCATGCCATGGATTGCTAGCGTTCTATTTCCTACCACAAGGAGCTCAGCACTGTGCTCAAGGCCAAGGAAAATGACCAAACTAATCCCCCCATCACCATCTTTGACTGTCTCCTGGGACCACTCCCAGCCAAGGTAACTTAGGAGATGAAACTGATTATTTGAACAGGTCTCCCTAATAATTTTTTTAATATAAGGAATTATTAATGAATTATGAACCACTAAAACAGGTCTCTAAGAATACAAAAACAGCAAATGCAAGAATCAGCTTTTACCTCTAGGGCTGTTGTTGCTGTTGTTGATAGGTGCTTTCGAGTCAGTTCCTACTCATACTGACCCTATGTATGACAGAATGAAACACTGCCCAGTCTCGTACCATCCTCACAATTGTTGCTACGCTCGAGCCCACTGTTGCAGCCACTGTGTCACTCCATCTCGTCAAAAGTCTTCCTCTTTTTCGCTGACCCTCTACTTTACCAAGTATGATGTCCTTCCCCAGGGACTGATCCCTCCTGATAACATGTCCAAAGTATGTGAGATGTAGTCTCGCCATGGTTGCTTCTAAGGAGCATTCTGGTTGTACTTCTTCTAAGATAGATTTGTTCATTCTTTTGGTATATTCAATATTCTTCACCAACACCACAATTCAAAGGCGTCAATTCTTCTCTGGTCTTCCTTATTCGTTGTCCAGCTTTCCATGTATATGAGGCAATTGAAAACACCATGGCTTGGGTCAGGTGCACCTTAGTCTTCAAGGTGAAATCTTTTATTTAGAACACTTTAAAGAGGTCTTTTTGCAGTAGATTTGCCTCACTGCTGCTTCCATGGGTGTTGATTGTGGATCCAAGTAAAACGAAATCCTTTATAACTTTTCTCCATTTATCATGATGTGGCTTGTTGGTCCAGTTGTGAGGATTTTTGTTTTCTTTATGTTGAGGTGTAATCCATACTGAAGGCTGTGGCCTTTGATCTTCATAAGTAAGTGCTTCAAGTCATCTTCACTTTCAGCATGCAAGGTTGTGTCATCTGCATGATGCAGGCTGTTTTTTTTTTTTAATTTTTCTAAATTGAACTTCAGATGAAGGTTTACAGAACAAACTAGTTTCTCATCAAACAGCACACACATTGTTGTATGACATTGGCTAACAACTCCACGACATGTCAACACTCTCCCTTCTCAACATTGGGTTCCCTATTGCCAGAATTCCTGTTCCCTCCTTCCAGTCCCTGCCCCAGGGCTGGTGCGACCCTTTAGTTTTCTTTTTTTCCATTGGCCTGTTCAGTCTTTCGCTGAAGGGTGAACCTCAGGAGTGGCCTCATTACTGAGCTGAAAGGGTGTCCAGGGTCCGTGCTCTCAGGGTTTCTCCAGTCTCTGTCAGGCCAGCAAGTTTGGTCTTTCTTTTTGAGTTAGAATTTTGTTCTACATTTTTCTCCACCTCTGTCCAAGACCCTCTATTGTGATCCCTGTCAGAGCAGTCAGTGGTGGTAGCCGGGAACCATCCTGTTGTACTGGACTCAGTCTCGTGGAGGCCATGGTAGATGTGGTCCATTAGTCGTTTGGACTAATCTTTCCCTTGTGTCTTTAGTTTTCTTCATTCTTCTTTGCTCCTAAAGGGTTGAGACCAGTGGAGTGTCCTAGATGGCTGCTCACAGGCTTTGAAGACCCCAGACGCTACTCACCAGAGTAGAATGTAGAACATTTTCTTTATAAACTGTTATGCCAATTAAGCTAGATGTTCCCTGAGACCATGGTCCCCACAGCCCTCAGCCCGGCAATTCGGTCCCTAAGGAGTTTGGGTGTGTCTATGGAGCTACCGTGGCCCTGCCTTGTATGGTTGTGCTGGCTTCCCCCGTATTGTATACTGTCTTACCCTTAACCAAAGTTACCACTTATCTATTGTCTATTAAGTGTTTTTCCAATCCTGACCCCTCCCCACACTCATAACCATCAAAGATTGTTTCTTTTTGTATGTAAACCTTTTCATGTGCTTTTACTGTAGTGGTCTCATGCAATATTTGTCGTTTTGTGATTGGCTTATTTCATTCAGCAAAATGTCCTCCAGATTCATCCATATTATGTGATGCTTCACAGATTCATCATTGTTGCGTAATACTCCATTGTGTGTATGTACCTGTCCTAGGCTAGGTTCTCTAGAGAAGCAACACCAGTAATGCGTATAAATATATACAGAGAGATTTATGTTAAGGAAACAGCTCACGCGATTGCATGGGTTGGAACATCCCAAGTTCTTGGTTCAGGGTAGAGTCCTTTCCCAATTCACGGAGCCACAGAAGCTGGTGAACCCAAGATAAGCAGGTTGGAGACCAGCGATCCTGCTCACAGGTTGTGATGGTCGAGGAATCCCCAAGGTAGGCAGGCAAGACCACAAGGTTTCTCCTGAGTCACTTAGCTGCAGGGGCTGGCAAACCCAAGATAGGCAGGTCGGGGAGCAGGACTCTTGCTTACAGGCCGTGAAGATCAGTGAATCCCAAGATGGACAGGGAAGCTTCTAGCTGGAGTCCCAAGAACCAGAGGTCAGACAAGAGATAGTTGCTGGATCCAGAACAAGCCAACAACCTTTGCAAGGCAAACAGGAGAAAGAAGTAGGCAGCAGAAAGGGGAGAGATGAAGGCTGAGGTGGCATTGAGCCACCACAGGCCCCACCCCCACCAGTACCACTCAGCAGATTCCATTATGGGGGTGATCACATATCAGATTTCAAGGGGAAAGTGATCACAACATTATACAGCAGCCAAAACACTGAGAATCATGGCCCAGCCAAGTCGACACACAATCTTAACCACCACAATACCACAGTTTGTTTAATCATTCATCTATTGATGGGCATCTAGGTTGTTTTCGTCTTTTTTGCTATTGTGAACAATGCTACAATGAACATGGCTGTACATATATCTATTTGTGTGACAACTCTTATTTCTCTAGGATATATTCCTAGGAGTGGGATTGCTGGATCATATGGTATTTCTATTTCTAGCTTTCTAAGGAAGCGCCATATCTTTTTCCAAAATGGCTGTATCATTTTACATTCCCACCAGCAGTGCATTAGAGTTCTGCTCCCCATGCAGCCTCTCCAACTTTTGTTATTTTCTGTTTTATTGATGCCTGCCAGTAATGCCGGAGTGACAAGGTATCACATTGTGGTTTTGATTTGCACTTCTCTGATGGCTAGAGATCATGAGCATTTCCTCATGTGTCTGTTGGTGACCTGAAATGTCTTCTTTGGTGAAGTGTCTTTTCATCTCCTTTGCCCATTTTTTAATTGGATTATTTGTCTTTTTGTCGTAGAGGTGTTCCATTTTCTTGTAAATTTTAGAGATTAGACCTTTGTCTGATTTGTAATAGCCAATTTTTTTCCCGAGTCTGTAGGTTCTCTTTTTACTATTTTGGTGAAGTCTTTTGATGTGTGTATTTAATTTTTAGAAGATCCCAGTTATCTAGCTTATCCCATGAAGCTTATGTGTTGTTGGATGTGATTTGTTATCTTGTTAATGTATTAGGGCCTCTAGCATAGTTTCTTCTATGAACTTCATAGTTTTGGGCTTTATATTTAGGTCTTTGGTCCATTTTGAGTATTTTTTGTATATGGTGTGAGGTATGGGTCCTGTTTCATTTTTTTGCAGACTGACATCCAGTTTTGCTGGCACCATTTGTTAAAAAGACCATCTTTTCCCCATTTGATGGACTTTGGGCCCTTGTTGAAGATCAGGTGACCATAGGTGAATGGATTTATATCTGGGTTCTCAATTCTGTTCCACTGATCAATGTTTCTGTTGTTGGACCAGTACCAGGCTGTTTTGACTATGGTAGCTGTATAGTAGATTTTGAGGTCAGGTAGTGCGAGTCCTCCTACTTTATTCTTCTTCTTCAGCAGTGCTTTAATTGTCTGGGGCCTCTTCCCTCTCCATATAAAGTTAATGATAAGTTTTTCCATCTCTTTAAAGAACGTTATTGATATTTGGATTGGTACTGCATTACAGTTTAAATCTCTTTGGGAAGAATTGTCATTTTCACAATGTTGAGTCTACCTATCCATGAGCATGGTACGTTTTTCCATTTATGTAGATCTCTTTTGGTTTCTTGAAGTAGTGTTTTGTAGTTTTCTTTGTATAGGTCTTTTACATCCCTGGTTAGACTTATTCCCAAGTATTTTATCTTTGTAGGGGCTATTATAAATGGTATTGCTTTTCCTGATTTCCTTTTCATCGTTCTCTTTATTGGTGTATAGGAATCCAACAGATTTTTTATGTTGATGTTGTATCCTGCTACTCTGCTGAATCTTTCTATTAGTTCCAGTAGTTTTCTGGTGGAGTCTTTTGGGTTTTTTAGTATCATATTATCCACAAATAGGGAGAGTTTAACTTCTTCATTACAAATTTAGATGCCCTTTATTTCTGTTTCTTGCCTTATTGCTCTAGCTAAGACTTCCAACACAATGTTAAATAGGAGTGGTGAAAAAGGGCATCCTTGTCTTGTCTCAAGGGGAGTGTTTTCAGCCTGTCTCCATTAAGAATGGTGTTGGCCATTGGTTTTGCATAGATGCCCTTTATTATGTTGAGAAATTTCCCTTCAATACCTATTTTATTGAGAGTTTTTTCAGGAATGGGTGTTGGACTTTGTCGAATGCCTTTTCTGTGTTGATTGAGATGATCATGTGATTGTTTTCTTTCCTTTTATTTATGTGGTGGATTACATTCATTGATTTTCTAATGTTGAACCATCCTTGCATACTTGGTATGAACCCTACTTGGTCATGGTGTATTATTTTTTTGATATGATGCTGAATTCTATTGGCTAGAATTCTGTTGAGAATTTTTGCCTCTATATTCATGAGAGATATTGGTCTGTAATTTTCTTTTTTTGTGGTGTCTTTGCTTGGTTTTGGTATCAGAGTTTTGCTAGCTTCATAGAATGAATTCAGAAGTATCGCTTCCCTTTCTGTGTTCTGAAATAGTTTGAGTAATACTGGTGTAAGTTCTTCTCTGAATGTTTGGTAGAATTCTCCAGTGAAGCCATCTGAGCCAGGGCTTTTTTTGATTAGGAGTTTTTTTTTATTACCTTTTCAATCTTTACTCTTGTTATGGATCTGTTCAGATTTTCAACATCATTTTGTGTTAGTTTTGGTAGGTAGTGTGTCTCTAGAAATTTGTCTGTTTGCTTTAGGTTTTCAAATTTGTTGGAGTATAGTTTATCATAATACTCTGTTATCCTTTTTATTTCAGTTGGGTCTCTTGTAATGTTCCCCATTTCATTTCTTATTTGGGCTATTTGCATTCTCTCCTGTTTTTCTTTTGTCAATTTGGCCAATAAAACTTTTGGTTTTATTGACGCTTTCTATCGTTTTTCTATTCTCTATTTCATTTATTTCTGCTCTGATCTTTATTATTACCTTTCTTCTGGTGGCTGTGAGCTTCCTTTGCTGTTCTTTCTATTTGTTCAAGTTGTGTAACTAATGTTTTGATTTTGTCCCTTTCTTCATTTTTAATGTGTGCATCTAGTGCTATAAATTGAGCTCTGAGGACCGCCTTTGCTGTGTCGTAAAGGCTTTGGTATGAAGTATTTTCATTCTTGTTTGATTCTAGCAATTTTTGATTCCATCTTTAATTTCGTCTATTACCCAGTAGTTTTTAAAAGCACGGTGTTATTCAGTTTCCATGTAATTGATTTTTTTTTTTTTCTCACTCTTCCTGTTGTGAATTTCTACTTTGATGGCATTGTGGTCAGAGAAGACACTTTGTATTATCTCAGTGTTTTGGGTTTAGTTGAGGGTTGCTGTGTGGACTAAGATATGGTCTATTCTGGAGAACGTTCCATGTGCATTGGAAAAGAATGTGTACTTTGCAGCTGTTGGGTGGAGTGTTCTGTATATGTCTATGAGGTCAAGTTGGCTGATTATGCTCTTTAGCTCTTCTGTATCTTTGTTGAGTTTCTTTCTAGATGTTCTATCCTATACTGAGAGTGGTGTGTTGAAGTCTCCCGCTATTATTGTGGGACTGTCAATTTCTGTTTTCAGTGCTGTTAGATTTTGTTTTATATATTTTGGAGCCCTGTCAATTGGGTGCGTAGATGTTTATTATGATTAAGTCTTCATGATGGATCATCCCTTTGATCATTATATAGTGCCCTTCTTTGTCTTTTATGGTGGATTTTGTTTTAAATTTTATCTTATCTGAAATTAGTATTGCCACTCATGCTCTTTTTTGGTAGTTATTTGCTTGATATATTTTTTTCCATCCTCTGATTCTTAATAAATTTATGTCTTCATTTCTAAGGTGTGTCTCCTGTAGAGAGCATGTTGATGGATCCTGTTTTTTTAATCCATTCTGTCACTCTGCATCTTGATGTGTCCATTTAGGCCGTTTACTTTCAATGTAATTATTGATAGGTGTGAGTTTATTGCTGTCATTTTTATAATACTTTTTTTTGTGGTGCTAACATTTTCTTTGTTCCTCTTACTCTCCTGTGATGAGTTCCCGTTGTTTGTGGATTTCGTTTTATTTGTTTTTGTAGATTTTGTTTTTATTAAGACTTTATTTATTTTGATGAGTAGGTTTGTTAGCATTCTTTGTGGTTACCTTGAAATTTATCCATATCTTCCTAGGTTTGAACCAGTCTATTATTACTTGATATCAGCTTGCCTTCCTCTCCACTAGAAAGTTCTATACCTATACCATTTAGTCTCGGTTTTATTGTTCTGACGTTGTCATTTACAGATTAACCTCTCTGGTTCCCTGTTGCAATTGTTTTAGTTTTAGATAGTCCCTGAGAGTTCATTTCCTAGGTTGGTATCTGGCTGGTACAATCTTGCCTCCTAGATTCAGGCTGTGGTCTGATTTTTTTCTCAGATCTAAGGACTCCCTTTAATAATTCTTGTAAATTTGGTTTAGTTTTTACATATTCCTTTAATTTCTGTTTATCTAGGAATGTCCTAATTTCACCAACATATTTGACTGAAAGTTTTGCAGGATATATTATTCTTGGTCGGCAATTTTTTTCTTTCAAGGTTTTATATATGTCATCCCATTGCCTTCTTGCCTGGGTGGTTTCTGCCAAATAATCAGAGATTTTTCTTATTGTTTCTCCTCTGTATGTGACTTTTTGTTTTTCTCGAGCTGCTCGCAGGATTTTTTCTTTGTCTTTGGTTTTAGTGAGTGTGATTATGATATGTCTTGGTATTTTTCTTTTGGGGTCTGTCCTATATAGAATTTGTGGAGCTTCTTGGATGGTCAGCTTTTCAGCATTCATGATATTAAGGAAGTTTTCTGTCAACAATTCTTCAATGATCTCCTCTGTGTTTTCCATTTTCTGTCCCTGTTCTGGAATGCCGATCACTCATAAATTTTTTGCTTTTGATTGTATCCCACATAATTCTCAGGGTTTCTTCATTTTTCTTTGTTCTTTTTTTTTCCTCAAACAGGATTGTATCCAAGTGTTTTCTTCAATATCGCTGATTATGTCTTCCATCATTTCAAACCTGCCCCTCAGCCCTTCTATGACACAGTCTATTTCCAAAATCCTGTTGTTTATCTTTTGGATTTCTAATTGTTGTTTTTGTATGATTTCTAGTTGTCAGTTTATTTTGGCATTTTGTTTCTGTATTACTTTCCTGAATTGTTCCATTTTGTTGTCTGTATTTTCCATGAATTTTTTGCCTTTTCCATAAATTTGTCTATTTTTTCATCATTTTTGTCTGCTTTTTGCTTCGACTCTTGGATTGCTCTGAAATTAGAGGTTTGAATTCCCTGTCAGATAGTTCTAGTGCTTTTTCTTCTATTGGAAAGCCATCTGGTGTTTTATCTTGGATGCCTACTGGAACCATCCTGTCCTTTTTTTTTTTTTTTTAATATGTTTTGATATTGTTCTGCTGTCTTCAGGACATTCAGTAGTTATTTTCTTTGTTTCTTGATTGTAGATTTGTTTGTTTCTTCCTGCTTTTTTATTTGGTTATGTCTGAGCAGACAGGCTGTGCATTCTTTGTTGTTTGCTCATCTGCAGTCACAATACTTTTCATCTCCTTGTCCAATGGGCAGGGACAGTCACTCAGCTGTGGTGTAGCAGGGCAGGTCCAGCTGAAGGGGACAGGCTGGGATGTGTTGTTTGTGGCACATACTAGGGTCAACAGAGTGGGCCAGGAATCAGTGCTGGGCAGGTTCCAGTAGGCTGTGCCTGTGCTGCTCAAGGGTATGGTATTCAGTACATGGTGCAGGTAGGCAGGAAAGAGGGGGGAGTTTGGGGTATGGAAAGAGGATAGAGAGAAGAGAAAAACAGGAGCTAAAAACAAACAAAGAAATAAAAAACAAGAGTACTAAGGGAGCTTGCCCTTGGAGTGGAGAGAAAAGAAACTGAGAAATGAAGAAAAGCAAAAAGAAAAAAAAAAGGGAAAAAGAAAGAAACAAATAACTAGATAAAAATTTGGAAAAGAAAATAAAAGCCCCCAAGAGCGCCAGAGTCCCACCAATGGGGCTGCTAAGACCAGGGAAGTGGCTCCCAGGCTGCACGGTATAGCCTGGCTAGAGGGGGTATAGATGTCACACAGCACCAGGTATTCAGGAGACAGGAAAAGAAGATAAGTGTAGAGAGACAACAACTGAGAAATGAGGAAAGACAGAAAGGGAAAAAGAGAGAAAGAAAAAAAAGGAAGAAAGAAAGAAAGAAATGCCCCCAGGGATCCCACCTACGCTACTGCACAGATTAGAGGAGTGTCTCCTAAGCCGTGCAATGCAGCCTGGCTAGAAGGGACTCCCAAACTGTGAAAAGAAAACAAACAAACAAACACAATAGAACAAAGCAAAACAAGGCAAAAAAAAAAAAAGCCCCAACAAGCGTGGTGTCGCGGGCCGGGGGAGTGGTTCCCCAGTCTTGCATGGCTTCCCAGCCTTTCAAGAAGAAGCAAAGATGGCACGCGGGACCAGTTGTTCCAGAGGAAGGAGGGGGAGATGGTAGTAGGCACAGAAGAAACCAAAAGAGACAGAAAGAAACAACACCAGCTCAGGGGCCGGGCCAGTGCAGTCAGGGCAAATCCAAGCAGCCTGAGGCCGAAGGGCGAGGAAGGAGGAGGAGTTGGGAATGTGTATATCCCTCTTTACCAGGTGCTCTGTCTCCTGCTGGGAACTTCCTGAAGCTGCTCTCTGGTACTCTCTGTCTGCTGATCTCCAACACGGGTGGGGCAAATGCAAGTGTCACAGACACTGCGCTTCCTGGCTGGCCAAGCCACTGAAGCCAGCCAGGAAGCTCCGAGGTAGAGCATGTGGGGTGGGAAAGCATGTATTGCTGGTTACCGGGTGCGCTGTCTTCCGCTAGGAGTTCCTCAAAGCTGCCTTTGTGGGCTCCCTGTCTGCTTATCCCCAACAGGAGTTCAAGTTGGCTCATCTGTGCTCTGTTAGCGACGGGGCCCTCTGCAGTTATCTCTCCTCGCTCTCTGTCAGTTTCTTCTTCCATTCAGTGCTTGGCTGAGTTCTTTGTCTCTTCGTTTGACGCTTTGGTTCCAGAAATGACGTTTGTCTCTCTTTTACTTAGTTTTTCATGTCTTTGCTGTATTGAGACGGCGTGGTGCTTCTGTCTTTGGAGCCCTGTTAGCTGGAAGTTCCCTAAACCGGGTTGTTAATGAGTCTTCCTCCAATCCTGATGGCTTGTTCTTCTTCATATAGTCCAGCTTTCGGATTATTTGCTCAGCATACAGATTGAATAGGTATGGTGAAAGGATAAAGCCCTGATGAACACCTTTCCTGATTTTAAACCACAGTGTATACCCTTGTTCTGTTCAAACTACTGCTCCTCATGAGCACAATGAAGTGTTCTGGAATTCCCATTCTTTGCAATGTTATCCATAATTTGTTATGATCCACACGGCTGAATGCATTTGCATAGCCAATAAAACACAGGTAAACACTTTTCTGGTGTTGTCTGCTTTCAGCCAGGATCCATCTGACATCAGCAATGATATCTCTGGCTCTACATTCTCTTCTGAATCTGGCTTGAATTTCTGGCAGTTCCCTGTTGATGTACTGCTGCAGCTACTTTTTGAATGATCTTCAAGCATACACAAAGAAGGACTTAAAAGCTTAGAAGAGTTTTCTCATAGGCTGAAATTTAGACCTTGTTGAAGAGGGTGAGGCTGCTACAAGATTGTGCAGTCTGCCATTAGCAACTAAATTTGTCAAAGGTGGTGAACTGGAGCTGGTCTGCAGGAAGCAGTCCAATGGTGGTAGAAGAACTTACTGGAGAGTGCCAGGAGGTCAGAGCTCATCCACTAGAAGATGCCTGCTGTGTGGCCTAGGAACTTTCTGGAGAATGGTTGCCACTGGGCCTCCCACACACCAATCTGATAGTAGGTGTACCTTTTGAAGGAAAAAAAAAATCTGGAAGCTAGAAGTCCCTCCCTCTGTTATTGTTTTGCAGTGTCTTTCCAGTCCCCTCTGTTGACAAAGTCCAGCATGGTGCCAGCTGGCAAAAAAAAGAAATATTTACAGGGTCCAGTTCCAGGATCACAGTGGAGGGCAAAGAAAAGTAGATTTGGAACTGAGGGATAATTTGATAACTGGAACAACTTCTATCATGGACTGAATTATGTCCTCCCAAAAATGTGTGTGTCAACTTGATTAGGCCATGATTCCCAGTATTGTGTGGTTGTCCTCCATTTTGTGATTGTAATTTTATGGTAAAAGGATTAGGGTGGGATTGGAACACCACCTTTTCTCAGGTCACCTCCCTGGTCCAATGTAAAGGGAGTTTCCCTGGGGTATGGCCTACAGGAGGGAGTCGGGGACCTCATTCCACCAAGAAAGCAGCACCAGGAGCAGAGTGCATCCTTTGGACACGGAGTCCCTGTGCCTGAGAAGCTCCTTGGCCATGGGAAGATTGATGAGAAGGCCAACAGGGAGAGAAAGCCTTCCCCTGGAGCTGACACCCTGAATTTGGACTTTTAGCCTACCTTACTGCAAGAAAATAAACTGTTAAACCCATCCACTGGTATTTCTGTAAGAGCAGCACTAGATAACCAAGACAACTTCTCAACATGTTTCATGTAACATTTTTACAAAAATGTAAAAAGGGTATTACAAGAACATTATAGGCCAATCTCACTCAAGAGTCATGGTATGAAGATGTGAAATAAAATATTGGTAAACCAGGAATGCAAGATTGTTTTAACATTCAAAACCCAATTAATGCTTTTATATAAAATTAAGAAATTACTGTTAATTTTCCTAGGAGTTATATTGGTATGGAGTTATGCAGGAGAATGTCCTACATAATGTTCTAAAGTATTTAGGGATAAAATGCCATGACATCTGTAATAAATACTTTTGTAATAGCTTTCTGAGATATGGTTCACATATCTTACAATTCACTCATTTAAAGTATACAATTAAATGGTGTTTAATATATTCACAGAGCTATGCAACCATCACCTCAATCAATTTTAGAACATTTTCATCATCCGAAAAAGAGGCCCTGAACTTTTAGCTATTACCTCCCAATTTCCCCAATCCGTCCCCAGCCCTAGGCAACCACTAAGCTACTTTCCGTCTCTGCAGCTTTGCCTGGGGCATTTCATATAAGTGGAATCATACAAGATGTAGTCTTTGTGACTGATCTCTTTCACTTAGTTTTTTTTTTAATGCTTTCAAGGTTTATCCATGTTATAGCATGTTATAGTACTTCATTCTTTTTTGTTGCTGAGTAATTAATTACATGAATAACCATGTTTTGTTTACCCATTCATCCACTGATCAACATTTGGGTTGCTTCCACTTTTTTATTCTTTTTGTACTGTTTCCACCCTTTTTTCCTGTTGTGAATAATGCTGCAATCAACATTTGTGGACAAGTTTTTGTGTGGCGTTGTAAAGTCTTTTGGTGACTGTATTTAACCTTTTGAGGAAGTTTCAGGCTGTTTTCCCAAGTGGTTGCATCATTTACATTTCTACCAACAGTGTATGAGTGTTCTAATTCCTTTATGTCCTTGTCAACACTTGTTATTATCTATCTTTTTTATTATAGCCATCCCAGTGGGTGTGAAGTGGTTTTCATTTGCATTTCTCTGATAATGAATGATGTTGAGCAGCTTTTCCTGTGCTTGTTGGCCATTTGCATATCTTCTTTGGAGGAGAGTCTATTTAGATCCTTTGCCCGTTTTTTAGTTGGGTTGTTTGTCTTATTATTAAGTTATAAGAGTTCTTTATAGATTTGAGACACAAGTCCCTTATTAAAAATGTGTTCTCGCAAATATTTTCAACCCCATACAGGGGCTTATCTTTTCATTTTTTGATAGTGTTATTTGAATCACAAAAATTTTTTTTTTAAGTTTTAAATTAAAAAAATTATTGTTTTAGGTGAAAATTTACAGCACAAATTAGTTTTTCATTCAAAAATTTATACACAAATTGTTTTGTAATATTGGTTGCAATCCCCACATTGTGTCTGCACTCTCTCCCTTTCCCTTTCCACCCCAGCTTCTCTGTGGCCATTCGTCCGGTTTTCCTTTCCCTTCCTGCCTTCTTGTCTTTGTTTCTGGGCAGGTATAAAGTTTTAAATTTTGATGAAGTCAAATGTATCTAGTTTTTCTTTAATTTCTTGTGATTTTGATGTCGTATATAGGAAAATATTGCCAAATCAAACGTCACAAAGATTTACCCTCTATTGTCCTATAAGAGTTTTATAGCTTTAGCTCTTACACTTAGGTGTTTGGTCCATTTTGAATTACTTTTTGTATATAGTGTGAGGTAAGGATCCAACTTTATAGCTTTGTATATGGCTACCCAGTTGTCCTAGGACGATTTGTTGAAAAAGACTATTTTCCCTTTTAATTGTCGTGGCACCCTCATTGAAAAGCAATTGACCAGTGATGTAATGGCTTATTTCTGAAATCTCATTTCTATTTCATTGATCTATATGTCCATCCTTATGCTGGTACCATACTGTCTTGATTACTGTAGTTTTGTAGTAAGTTTTGAAATCAGGAAGTGTGAGTACTCCTAGTTCTTTTTCAAGATTGTTTTGTCTATCCTGAGTCCTTTGAATTTCATATGGATTTTAGAATTAGTGTGTCAATTTATGCAAAGAACCCAGTTGTGATTCTGACAGGGAACATGTTGAATCTGCAGATCAATTTTCTGAGTATTGCCATTTTAACAATATTAAGTTTTCCAATCCATAAACATGTTTTTCCATTTATTTAGGTCTTATTTAATTTCTTTCAGCAATGTTTTGTAGTTTTGTTAAACTGGCAATACACAATATTTGCACCTCCTTTGCTGAATTTATTCCTAAGTATTTTATTTTTTTGATGTTATTGTAAATGAAATTGTTTTCTTGATTTCATCTTTGGATTGTTCAATGGTAGTGTATAGAAACACAGTTGATTTTTGTATATTGGTCTTGTATCCTGCAACCTTGCTGAGCTCATTTATTTGTTCTAATAATTTTTTTAGTGTCCTGAGGATTTTCTATACACAAGTTCATGTCATTTGCAAATAGAGATAGTAGTACTTATTCCTTGCCTATCTGGATGTCTTTTGTTTCATTTTATTGCCTAATTGCTCTGGCTAAAATCTCCAGTACAGTCTTGAATAGAAGTGGTGAAAGCAGACATCTTTGTCTTGTTCCTGATTTGGGGTGGGGGAGGGGAGGAGCATTCAGTCTTTCACCATTAAATATGATGTTAACTGAGAGTTTTTGTAGATGCCCATTATCAAATTGAAAAAATTCTTTTGTATTCCTAGTTTGTTGAGTGTTTTTTTAATCATGAAAGTCTGTTGTACTTTGTCAAATGCTTTTTCTGCATCTATTTAGATGACCATGTGTTTTTTGTCCTTTATTGCATTTATAGGGTGTATTACATTAATTGATATTTAGATATTAAACCAGTCTTGCATTCCTAGGATAAAACCCACTTGGTCATGGTATATGATAATCTTAATATGCTGCTAGACTCAGTTTGCTAGTATTTTTTTGAGGATTTTTGTATTTATATTCATAAGGGATATTGGTCTGTACTTTTTTGGGTTTTTTTCTTACGATGTTTTGCTTGGTTTCATAGCAGAGTGACACTGGCCTCACAGGATGAGCTGGGAAGTGTTCTGTCCTCATCTATGCTTTGGAATAGTTTGTCAGGAATTAATATTTAGTTTCTTTTAAATGCTTGGTAGAATTCAACAATAAAGTCATCTGGACTTGGATTTTTCTTTGTGGAAAGCTTTTTAAAAATATTATTATTAATTACTAAATTATCATTTAAGCATAAATGTTGATATCCTAGGCACTAGTGAGCTGAAATGGACTGGTATTGGCCATGTTGAATCGGATAATCAAATCTCACGCTGCACCAGGAATGACAACTTGAAGAGGAACAGTGTTGCATTCATTGTCAAAAAGAACGTTTCAAGATCCATCCTGAAGTACAGCACTGTCAGCGATAGCATAATATCCATACACCTACAAGGATGACCAGCTAATACAACTATTATTCAAAGTTAAGTACCAACCACTAAGGCCAAAGATGAAGAAACTGAAGATGTTCATCAGCTTCTGCAGTCAAATTGATTGAACATGCGATCAGGATGCAGTGATAATTACTGGTGATTGGAATGTGAAAGTTGGAAACAAAGAAGAAGGATTGGTAGTTGGGAAATATGGCCTTGGTGATAGTAACAATGCCAGAGATTGAATGATAGAATTTTGCAAGACCAATGACTTCTTCATTGCAAATACCTTTTTTCACCAACATAAATGGCGACTGTACATGTGGACCTCACCAGATGGAATACACAGGAATCAAATCAACTACATCTGTGGAAAGAGACGATGGAAAAGCTCAATATCATCAGTCAGAACAAGGCCAGGGGCCGACTGTGGAACAGGCCATCAACTGTTCATATGCAAGTTCAAGTTGAAACTGAAGCAAAATCAGAGCAAGTCCATGAGAGCCAAAATACGACCTTGAGTATACCCCATGGGAATTTAGAGACCATCTGAAGAACAGATTTGATACACTGAACACTAATGACCAAAGACAAGCTGAGTTGTAGAATGACATCATACACGAAGAAAGCAAGAGGTCATTAAAAAGATAGGAAAGAAAGAAAAGACCAAGATGGATGTCATAGGAGACTGTGAAACTTGCTCTTGTAGGTAGAGCAGCTAAAGCAAAAGGAAGAAATAATGAAGTAACAGAACCAAACAAAAGATTTCAAAGGGCAGCTCGAGAAGACAAAGTAAAATGTAATAATGATATGTGCAAAGAGCTGGAGATAGAAAATCAAAAGGGAAGAACACACTTGGCGTTTCTCAAGGTAAAGGAACTGAAGAAAAAAATTCCAGCCTCAAGCTGCAATAGTGAAGGATTCAGTGGGAAAAATATTAAATGACGCAGGAAGCATCAAAAGAAGATGGAAGGAATACACAGAGTCATTATACCAAAAAGAATTAGTTGACATTTAACCATTTCAAGAGGTAACATCTGATCAGAAACCAATGGTACTGAAGGAAGAAGTCCAAGCTACACTGAAGGCATTGGCAAACGACAAGGCTCCAGGAATTGACAGAATATCAATTGAGATGTTTCAACAAACAGATGCAGCGCTGGAGGTGCTTACTCTTCTATGCCAAGAAATTTGGAAGATAGCTACCTGGCTAAAAAAAAAAAAATTTTTTTTTTTTACCTGGCCAACTGACTGGAAGAGATCCATATTTATGCCTATTCCCAAGAAAGGTGATCCAACTGAATGCAGAAATTATCCCACAATATCATTAATATCACACACAAGCAAAATTTTGCTGAAGATCATTCAAAAGCGGCTGCAGCAGTATATCAACAGGGAACTGCCAGAAATTCAGGCCAGATTCAGAAGAGGACATGGAACCAGGAATATCATTGCTGATGTCAGATGGATACTGGCTGAAAGCAGAGAATACCAGAAAGATGTTTACCTGTGTTTTATTGCAAAGGCATTCAACTGTGTGGATCATAACAAATTATGGATAACATATTGAAGAATTGGAATTCCAGAACACATAATTGTGTTTATGATGAACCTGTACATAGATCAAGAGGCAGTTGTTTGGACAGAATAGGGGGATACTGAGTGGTTTAAAGTCAGGAAATGTGTGTGTCAGGGTTGTATCCTTTCACCATACCTATTTGATCTGTATACTGAGCAAATAATCCAAGAAGCTGGACTATATGAAGAAGAACGGGGCATCAGAACTGGAGGAAGACTCATTAACAACCTGCATTATGCAGATGACACAAACTTTCTTGCTGCAAGTGAAGAGGACTTGAAGCACCTACTAATGATGATCAAAGACCACAGCCTTCAGTATGGATTACACCTCAACAGAAAGAAAACAAAAATTCTCACAAGTGGACCAGTAAGCAACATCATGATAAACAGAGAAAAAATTGAAGTTGTCAAGGATTTCATTTTACTTGGATCCACAATCAACAGCCATGGAAGCAGCAGTCAAGAAATCAAAAGATGCATTGCATTGGGCAAATCTGCTGCAAAGGACCTCTTTAAAGTGTTGAAAAGCAAAGATGCCACCTTGAAGACTAAGGTGCGCCTGACCCAAGCCATGATATTTTCAATCGCATCATATGCATGTGAAAGCTGGACAACGAATAAGGAAGACTGAAGAAGAATTGATGCCTTTGAATTGTGGTATTGGTGAAGAATATTGAATATACCATGGACTGCCAAAAGAATGATCAAATCTGTCTTGGAATAAGTACAACCAGAATGCTCCTTAGAAGTAAGGATGGCGAGACTGCATCTTACATACTTTGGACATGTTGTCAGAAGGGATCAGTCCCCGGAGAAGGGTCAGTAGAAAAGAGGAAGACCTCCAATGAGATGGATTGACACAGTGGCTGCAACAATGGGCTCACGCATAACAAGGATTGTAAGAATGGCACAGGATGGGGCAGGGTTACGTTCTGTGGTGCATAGGGTCACTATGAATTGGAACCGACTTGATGGCACCTAGCAACAACAACAACAACAAATTATTATTATTACTAAAAGTATTTCCTTACATGTTATAGGTATTTTCAGATTTTATATTTCTTTTTTATTCTGTTTCAGTAATTTATGTCTTTCTAGAAATTTCTCACTTTCATCTAGCTTGTCTAATTTATTGACATACCCATTGCCGTTGAGTTGATTCTGACTCATAGCAACCCTACAGTACAGAGTAGAACTGCCCCACATGGTTTCCAAGGAGCAGCTGATGGATTCGAACTGCTGACCTTTCGGTTAGCAGTCTGAGCTCTTAACCACTGCACCACCAGGGTTCCATTTACTGACATACAGGTGTTTATTGTATTCTTTATGACTCTTTTTATTTTTGTGTAGTTGGTAGTAATATCTCTTTCTTCATTTGTAACTTTAATGGCTTGAGTCTTCTCTATTTTTTTCTTGGTCAGTCTAGCTAGAGGTTTGTCAGTTTTGTTGATTTTTTCAAAGAACCAACTTTTGGGTTTGTTGATTTTTTGTATTGCTTTTCTATTCTGTTTTTTCATTTATTTCTGACCTAATCTTTATTATATCCTTCCTTGTGCTTGTTTTACGTCTGTTTTGCTCTTCTCTTTCTGGTGTCTTAAGAAGAAAGTTATCAATTTGAGTCTGTAGTCAGTTCAAAAAATTTCAAAGTTGATTAAGAAAAAAAACACAACCATGAGATGACAGTCTTTTAAAAGAAGCTATGCATGCAGGTGGGAACTCCTTTAAGGCAAGAGCCACAGGGGGCCACCAGAAAAGGGAAGAGGGAAAAGGAACTTCTAGGGAAGAGGAGAAGTAGAGAGGGGGCTTACATGTCTAGGCAATGTCACTTAGCAACATGGTGAGAGGTCTCTGGATCAGAGAAATCTAAAGGGCCTTAATGCCTTATGGTCTTTATAACTACAGGATGTGTCTTATCTAAGGGCTGCCAGAAGGGCTGCCAGAAGAAAGAACAAATCAGTCTTTGAAGGAAAATAACTAAAATGCTCTTTAGAAGCTTGCTCACTTTGGATATGTCATCAGGAAACACCAATACCTAGAAAAGGATACGATGTTTGGTAGAGGAGCAACGAAATTGAGGGAAACTCAATGAGAAGGATTGACACAATAGCCTCAACAGCGGACTCAAACATAGGAATGATTATTATGCTGGCACAGGGCTGGAAAATGTTTCGTTCTGCTATACATAAGGTTGCCATTAGTTGGTGCCAACTCGAGGACAACCAGGGCTTCGAACCAGTTCCAACCAGTTCAGTCATGGCCTACAAAACAATACCAGAACAGACCCAAGTGTTTACAATTTGGGTGCTCTGGAATGATCACTAGAACAGGAAAAATTAGTCCCTGGAATGAGACTAAGAGGCGACAGTGAGCCCTTCTGGGAGCCTGATGTGCGAGATTGGATTATGGGCAGGACTGCGAGGGTGTGGTTGATTGCCATCTTTGAGCAGGGCACTACTGTTTCCAGCTCTGCTCAAAATCAGATGGACAAGAGATTTGGTTGCTATACAATGGGTATGTGCTCTTGTTTTCTAAGAGGGAGATTAGGTGCTAGCAGGGCTTTGACCCATGATTTTTCCCGTTCTGGTTACTGTTCTGGAGCGCCCAAATTGTGAACATTCCGGTCTGTTCCAGTTTCACTTCCTGACTGAACCGGGAAGAACCAGATGATGACAACTTACAACAACAACAATGGCTAACAGATGTTTGATGCAGTTTCATTCACAGGGTGTGTGAAACAGGTAGGCTCCAAATGGCTAAAAATCTGCTTATTTGAGCTAGCTTTAAAGTAACTGTATGTGTAAAGATTTGAATTTGGCGCTGGTGAGCTTTTTGGGCTAACACTCCAGAGCGTTGTGAAGAAATGAACAACTTACGACCAGTACAGAGACCATCTTTCTTCGTTTTGATATAAGCACTTACAACAATATATTTTTCTTTAAGTACTGCCTTAATTTTTTCCCATAAGTTTTGGTATGTCGTGTCTTCGTTTTAATTCATCTCAAAGTATTTTCTAATTTTCTTTGTGATATCTTCTTGGGCCCACTGATTATTTAGGAATGTGTTGTTTATTCCACATATTTGTAAATTTCTCAAATTTCGGTTATTGATTTTTAATTTCATTTCACTGTCAGAGAACCTACTTTTTACGATTTCAATGTTTTTAAATTTATTAAAGCTTATTTTATTGTCTGGCATATGGTTCTTTCTGGAGAATGTTCCATGTGCATTGGAGAAGAACATATATTTTACTGTTGTTGGGTAGAGTGTCCTATAGATGTTTGTTTAGTTGGTGTATAGTGCTGTTCAACTGTTCTATTTCTTTGTTGACCTTCTGCCTAGTTCTTCTATACATTACAGAAGGTGGGGTATTGACGTCTCCAGCTATTATTCAACTGTCTATTTTCCCCTTCATTTCTGTGAGTTTTTCCTTCATGTATTTTGGGACTCTGATGTTAAGTGCTCATATGTTTATAACTGTGTATCTTCTTGATAGATTGCCTTTTATCATTATAAAATGTTCGTCTTTATCTCTAGTAGCATATTTTTGTTTTAAAGTCTATATTGACTGATATTAGTATAGTCACTCCAGGTTTCTTATGGATGCTCTTTGCATATGTATTCTTTTAAAAAATCTAGTTGTATCTTTGAATATAAAATATGTCTCCTAGGCAGCATATAGTTGGATCTTATCTTTATTCACTCTGATAACCTCTGCCTTTTGACTGGATTATTTAATCTATTCACATTTAATGTTTTTATACAGTTGGATTTATGTCTACCGTTCTACTCTGTCCTAAAGGGTCGCTATGAGTCAGAATCGACTCGATGGCACAGGGTTTTTGGGTATATTGTTTTTGGTTTTTTATATGTCTCATGCGTCTTTAGTCCCTCTATTCCTCCTTTACTACTTTCTTTTGCATTAAAGGAATATTTTTTAGTGTAACATTTTAATTCTTTTAATGATTTTTTTCATTATATATTTTTAAGTTAGTAGTAGTTGCTCTAGGGCTTACCATATGAATCTTAACTTGTTAGAATCTACTTCAGATCCACACTAACTTAATTTCAATGAGATATATAAACATTACTTCGATATAGCCATATTCTCTTTTTGTGCTATTATTTTTATACTTACTACATTTATAAAAGTTTTATATCCAACAATACACTGTTATAATTATTACTTTATATACTCTTATGTTTTTTAAAAGAAGCTGAGGGAAAAAGGAGAGCAATATATATTTCTAGTGTTTGTTATATTAACCTTCTGACTGAACATTTTTGGTTCTCTTCATTTGTTCCTGTGAATTCAAATTACCGTCTGGTGCTACTTCCTTACTCCAATCCAGCATCACTCCTACTCACTTCCTTTGTGCTGCATTGGCAAATGTATTACATCTCCTTATGTTATAGGGCCAGCAATACAATTATATGCATATTGTTTTATATAATTGTTCTTTAAATCAGTTGAAAAAAGAAAATATTGTTTTATACTTTTTTTATAATGGCATAATTACCTTTAGTGGTGCTCTCTATTTTTACATATGGATACGAAATACTGTTTTGGATCACTTGCTTTCAGCCCAAAGAACTGCCTTTAGTATTTCTCGTAAGATGGTCTACTAGCAATGAATTCTTTCAGGTTTTGCTTTTCTGGGGCTATCTTTATTTCATCTTCATTTTTTAAAGAATTTTGTTGAATATAGGTCTTCTGGTAGATGATGTGTTTTTAGGGCTTTGAATATGTTGCTCCACACATCTTAGCCTTCACTGTTTCTTATAAGAAGTCAGCTATTTATATTATTGGGGTTCCCTTGTAAACACAAATTATTATTGATCGCTGCTTTCAGAATCTTCTCTTTCTCTTTCAACATTATTACCATAATGTGTTTGTGTGTGGATCTCTTTGCATTTAGCCTACTTACAGTTCATCGAACTTCTTGAATTAAGGGTTTTCATCAAATTTGGGGAATTTTCAGCTATTATTTCTTCAAGCATCCTTTCTACACTCTTCTCTCTCCCTCTCCTCTCCTTCTGGTGCTCCCATTACACATATATTGGTGCACTTACAGTGTCTCACATTTCTTTGAGGATTTGTTCCTTTTTCTTCATTGATTTTTTTCTCTGTGCTTTGGATTACATAATTTCTAGCAATGTGTCAACAAGTTTAGTCCCAGAGTGGTGCAACTGATTAATATGCTCAGCCTCTAACCAAAAGTTTGGAGGTTCAAGTTCACCCAGAAGCACTTTGGAAAAAAGGCCTGGTGTACTACTTCTGAAAAATCAGCCACTGAAAACCCTATGAGCACAGTTCTACCCTGACACACAGAGGGTCTCCATGCTTTGGAATTGATTCAACAGCAACTGGTACTGGCTTTTATCAAAAAGTTCACGAATTCTTTCTTCTGTAAGTTCAAATGTATTATTAAACCCCTCTAGTGAAATTTTCTCTTCAATTATTATATTTTTCAACTCCAGAATTTCTATTTGATTCTTTTTGTATATATAATTTCTATCTCTTTATGGGTATTCCCTATTTGACTTGACATTTTCTCCAGATTTTACTTCTTTACACATAATTTCTTTTGTTCTTTTACATATTTATAATGAGTACTTTGAAGTGTTCGTTATATCTGACATCTGGTCTCTCTCACCGGTAGTTTCTATCACCTGCTTTTTTTTCCCCTATATATTGGTCACACTTTCCTGTTTCTTTGCATGCCTAATTTTTTGCTTTAAACTAAACAACTTAGGTAATATAGCACCTCAAAGAGCCCTGGTAGTGCAGTGGTTAAGTGCTTGGCTACTAACCGAAAGGTCAGTGGTTTGAGCCCACTAGCCGTCCAGTGGGAGAAGGATGTGGCAGTCTGTTTCCATAAAGATTTTTAGCGTTAGAAACCCTATGGGGCAGTTTTGCTCTGTCCTACATGGCTGCTATGAATTGGAATTGATGGCGGTGGGTTTGGGTTTTTTTTTTTTTTTTTTGGCATTATAGCACTCTGGATACTGATCTCCCAACCCCATGGCTTGCTACTGTTGTTTGAAAACAGAACACTTGAACAAGGAAAAAAAAAAAAAAAACACTACGAAAACCATCACCACCACAACAAAAAACCTCTAGAACTACCAAAATGTCCATCAACAATAGAATGGAAGAATAAATTGTTACATTGCTCATTTGATGGAATGCTATCAGTGATGAAAATGAATGAACCGCTGTTTTACTGTTCTATATAACAGCATGGAGCAATCTCACAGAGACAATGCTGAGTGAAAGAAGCCAAACACAAAAGAATATATGTTCAAAGTCCACTTACGAGCCTATTATATGACAATACGCATATAGGGGTTATGCAAAAGATTAAGTGCTCCACTCTTAAGCTGAAAGGTTGGCAGTTCAAATCCATTCAGATTTGCCTTGGAAGAAATGCTTGGTGATTTCTTCTGGAAGGTCTCAGTATTGAAAACCCTGTGGAGCAGATCTTGTTTGCACACATAGAGTCACCATGAGCCAGAACGGACTTGATGACAACTAACAACAACATTGACGCTGGGTGGGTGGCACAAATGGTTAAGCATTCAGTTATGATCCAGAAGGTTGGCTGTTAGAGTCCACCCAGAAATTCTTTGGAAGAAAGGCCTGGCAACCAACTTATGAATGATCACAGCCATTGAAAACTCTGTGGAGTAGTTCTACTCTGAAATACACGAGGTTGCCATGTTGGAATTGATTCCATGGCAACTGGGGTTTTGTGTGTGTGTGGGTGTGGGTGTGTGTGTGTATCCATTTATATAAAGTTCAAACATAGGCAAAATTAATCTATGGTGTTAGAAGTCTGTATGGTTGTTACCACTGGGGCATAGGGAAGGAGTTATGAGCACTGAGGTTCTAGGGAACTGGTAATCTTTTATTGACCTGATGGAAGTTCCATGGGGGTGTTCACTTGGCAATAATTCATCAAGCTAAAGGCTTAAGACTTGTATACTTTTCTATGTAGTGTGCATTGCTATACTTTATGTATGATGGTTCATATGCTATACATCAGTTAAAAAGTTGTGGGTTTTCATTTTTTTAAAACTAATACTGCGGAACCAAGCAGAGTTTCAGCTGAAATATGTAAATCACTATCGCTTTGGATCAAATAATCAAAGCCACTACTCATTTCACCTTACAGCAGCTTAAGAAGTGAACAAACACTTTTCAGGTTGAATTTGTATAGTGGGAGCCACGAAGTAATAACAAATGTCATAGGTCTTCATTTGATGCTTTAACATTCAGGCACAAGGACAATTGAGAAGTGTCTCATATGAAATTTCTTATAATCCTTAGTAAATTTTTGAACTCTGGGTTACTTTGCAAATTTGCAAATTACTGCTAAGCACATATCAGCATTAAGTTCATTAACATTTCTGAGAACAAATGTCAGAATAAATACAAAACCTGTCTTCTTACCTAGAACATATGGTTTTAACAACAACAGTGATAATTTCTGATGTACAAGAGATGAACAGTTTGGCTGTGCCTTTTTTATGAATTCAATCTGTCCCTGGATTTTACCCTTTTAGTATGCCTCTTTACTTTGGTATGGGACTGAAAATTGAGATGACAAACAGTAGATGTTTCCTTTTACCACCAAGAGTAGTAATCTTTGGGCTGACAAGGGAACAGGTAAAAGTTATTTGGTTGGGACTGGAAATTCCAGATGGATAGAATTCTATTTCCTCGAGCTTTATTGGCATTTTCTATTGACCACTTACCCCTTACCTGAGTGGAAAAGCTTTCCACCATGTCCTGACATGAACAAGGAAACGTGGGTCTTTATTTATTCCAGAAAAGCAAATATTTTTATTTCTAGCCTTTTTAAGTTTCAGATAGGTGTGTTCCTTTGTGAAAGAGGGTGATTTTCCACATCTAAGGCTAAGGTTGAGTATGTGTATGTGTGTGTGTGTGTATATACATAGAATTTATCCCTAATCCTGTGATTAGAGTATAAATATGAATATAAATAAAAGATGTATTAAGGCTGCTTATTTATTTTATTGGAAACCCTGGTGGCGTAGTGGTTAAGTGTTATGGCTGCTAACCAAAGGGTCAGCAGTTCGAATCTGCCAGGCGCTCCTTGGAAACTCTATGGGGCAGTTCTACGCTGTCCTATAGGGTCGCTATGAGTCGGAATCCACTCGACGGCACTGGGTTTGGTTTGGTTTATTTATTTTATTAATTTGCTTTACAAAATATTTTAAAATCCAGCTAATTGAACCTAATTTTAATTTTTATTTGATCTAATTTTTTAATAGACGAGAAGCTGCATGCCATAAGATTTTGTGCCAAAATGATGTAAGTGATATAATAACTCATTTAAAGCCAGATTTTGTAAATCTCTGTCATCTTTCTGTCCCTCTCTCAAGCACACACACATCAACCAGGTGTCTCTTATTTTGGTCGATGCTATCACTGATAAATGGTAAGCACATATGCCAGTAAAAATTCTAACAAAGAATCCTGTTTCATAAAACTAACCAAAATATTAATGGCACACATCCTTTTTGTGGATACTCTCAGAACTTTTATAATAAAAGAAACCCCATTGCCGTCAAGTGGATTCCGACTCATAGCAACCCTATACGACAGAGCAGTACTGCCCCATAGGGTTTCCAAGGAGCACCTGGTGGATTCGAACTGCCGACCCTTCCGTCAGCAGCCGTAGCACTTAACCACGACACCACCAGGGTTTCCTTTATAATAAAGCATATTGAAATACCACGTGTTATTCTGTGTACTTCTATCACTAAAGAAAAAACAAACTAGTTTAACTTATTCTTTAAAAGACTAGACACTGCTACTCAGACATGCAAAGAACACATGGTTTATTTTCTGTAAATGATAGAATCTTTTTTTTTTTACTGTGCTTTAGGTGAAAGTTTACAGCTCAAATTAGTTTCTCACACAAAAATTTATACACACATTGTTATGTGACCCTAGTTGTTATCCCTATAATGTGACCACACATTCCTCCTTTCCACCCCAGATTTCCCATGTCCATTCAACCTGCTCCTGTCCCTTTCTGCCTTCTCATATCATTTCCAGATAGGAGCTGCCCGTTTAGTCTCCTGTATCTACTTGAACTAAGAAGCACGCTCTTCCTGAGGATCATTTTATGTCTTATACTCCAGTCTCTTCTTTGTCTGAAGAGTTGACTTTGAGAATGGTTTTAGTTCTGGGTTAACAGAGTCCAGAGGCCAAGTCTTCTGGGGTTCCTCTGGTCTCAGTCAGACCATTAAGTCTGGCCTTTTTGCATGAATTTGAGTTCTGCACTCCACTTTTCTCCTGCTCCGTTAGGGACTCTCTATTGTGTTCCCTATCAGGGCTGTCATTGGTGGTAGCCAGGCACCATCTAGTTCTGGTCTCATGCTGATGGAGTCTCTGGTTTATGTAGCCCAATTTTGTCTCTTGGGCTCATATTTTCCTTGTCTTTGCTGTTCTTTGGAAACCCTGGTGGCATGGTGGTTAAGTGCTACATATGCTAACCAAGGAGTTGGCAGTTCAAATTTGCCAGGCGCTCCCTGGAAACTCTATGGGGCAGTTCTACTCTGTCTTATAGGGTCACTATGAGTTGGATTCAACTCGACAGCAGTGGGTTTGGTTAAGGTTTTTTTTGCTGTTCATTCTCCTTTGCTCAGGTGGGTTGGGACCAATTGATGCATCTTAGATGGCCGCTTTTAAGACCCCAGATGCCTCTCACCAAAGTGGGATGCAGAACATTTCCTTAATAAATGCTGTTCTGCCCGTTGACTTAGATGTCCCCTGAAATCATGGTCCCCAGATCTCCGCCCCTGCTACACTGTCCCTCGAAGTGTTTGGTTGTATTGAGGAAATTTCTTAACTTTAGGTTTAGTCCAGTGGCGCTGACTTCTCCTGTATTGTGTGTTGTCCTTCCCTCCAACAAAGATAATTCTTGTCTACTATCCAGTTTTTTTTTTTAATCCAGTTAGCGAATTCCCCTCTGCCTCCCTCCCCACCCTTGTAACCATCCAAGAATATTTTCTTCCCTGTTTAAACCTTTTCTTGAGTTCTTATAATAGTGGTCTCATACAATATTTGTCCTTTTGTGACTGCCTAATTTCACTCAGCCTAATGCCTTCCAGATTCATCCATGATATGAGATCTTTCACGGATTCATAGTTGTTCTGTATCATTGCGTATTATCCCATTGTGTGAATATACCATAATTTGTTTATCCATTCATCTGTTGATGGGAACCTAGGTCATTTCCATCTTTTTGCTGTTGTGAACATGTGCAACGAACAAGGGTGTGCATATATCTATTTGTGTGATGGCTCTTATTTCTCTAGGATATACTCCCAGGAGTGGAATTCCTAGATCATATGGTACTTCTATTTCTAGCTTTTTAAGGAAGCACCAAATCGATTTCAAAAGTGGTCATACCATTTTACATTTCTACTAGCAGTGTGTAAGTGTTCCAGTCTCTCCACAACCTTTCCAACATTTATTATTCTGTGTTTTTTGGATTAATGCTAGCCTTATTGGGGTGAGATGGTGTCTCATTGTAGTCTTGATTTGCATTTCTCCAATGGTTAATGATGGTGAGCATTTCCTCATATAGCTGTTACCCGCCTGAATGTCTTCTTTGGTGAAGTGCCTGTTCATATCCTTTGCCCATTTTTTAATTGCATTATTTGTCTTTTTGTTGTTGAAATTTTACAGTATCTTGTAGATTTTAGAGATTAGACTCTGATCAGATATGTCATAGCCAGATTTTTTTGTCCCAGTCCATAAGTTGTTTTTTTACTCTTTTGGTGTAGTCTTTTATAAGGCATAAATGTTTGATTTTTAGGAGCTCCCAGTTATCTATTTTCTCTTCCTAGTGTTTGCACCTTGTTAGTTATGGTTCGTATTCTGTTTATGCCATGTATTAGGACTCCTAGCATTGTCCCTATTTTTTCTTCCCTGATCTTTATCTTTTTAGATTTTATATTTAGGTCTTTGATACATTTTGAGTTAGTTTTTGTTCATTGTGTGAAGTATGGGTCTTGTTTCATTTTTTTTGCATATGCATATCCAGTTATGCCAGCACCATTTGTTAAACAGACTGTCTTTTCTCCATTTAACAGACTGGGCCTTTGTCAAATATCAGCTGCTCAAAAGCGGATGAATTTATGTCTGGATTCTCAATTCTATTCTGTTGGTTTATATATCTCTTGTCGTGTCAGTACCAGTATGTTTTGACTACCATGGTGGTATAATAGTTTCCAAAATCAGGTAGTGTGAGGCCTCCCACTTTGTTCTTCTTCAGTAACACTTTATTTATCCAAGGCCTCTTCCCTTTCCATATGAAGTTGGTGATTTGTTTCTCCATCTCATTAAAAAATTTTGCTGGAATTTGAATCAGGATTGCTTTGTATTTGTAGATCGCTTTGGGCAGAAATGACATTTTCACAATGTTGAGTCTTCCTATCCATGAGAAGGTATGTTTTTTCACTTATGTAGGTCTCTTTTGGTTTCATGCAGTGGTGTCTTATAGTTTTTTTCTGTATACATCTTTTACATTTTTGGTTAAAATATTCCTAAGTATTTTATCTTCTTGGGGGATATTGTAAATGGTATTGATTTGGTGATTTTATCTTTGAAGTTCTCTTTGTTGGTGTAGAGGAATCCAACCGATTTTTTTATGTTTACCTTGTATCCTGATACTTTGCTGAAATCCTGTATTAGTTCCAGTAGTTTTCCCTATGGATTCTTCGGCGTTTTCTGTGTATAAGATCATATCATGTGCAAATAGGGATACTTTTACTTCTTCTTTACCAACTTCGATGCCATTTATTTCTTTTTCTAGCCTAATTGCTCTGGCTAGGGCCTCCAGTACAATGTTGAACAAAAGTGGTGATAAAGGACATCCTTGACTGGTTCCTGTTTTGCTGAGAGTTTTTATTATGAATGGGTGTTGGACTTTGTCAGATGCTTTTTTTGCATCAATTGAAAAAATCATGTTGTTCTTATCTTTGGTTTTGTTTCTGTGATGGATTACATTGATTGTTTTTCTAATGTTGAACCTTCCCTGCATACCCGATATGCATCCCACTTGGTCGTGGTCAATTATTTTTTTGATATGTTGCTGAATTCTATTCGTTAGAATTTTGTTGAGGATTTTTGCAACTATGTTCATGAGGGATATTGGTCTGTAATATTCTTTTTTTTGTGTGGTGTCTTTACCTGGTTTTGGTATTAGGGTTATGTTGGCTTCATGGAATGAGTTTGGAAGTATTCCATACTTTTCTATGCTCTCTCTGAAATGCCTTTAATAGTAGTGGTGTTAACTCTCCTCTGAAAGTTTGGTAGAATTCTCCAGTGAAGCTGTCAGGGCCTGGGCTTCTTTCTTGGGGAGTTTTAAATTACCTTTTCAATCATTTCTTTTGTTATGGGTTTATTTAGTTGTTCTACCTCTGTTTGTGTTAGTTTAGGTGGGTAGTATGTTTCTAGATATTTGTCCATTTCCACTGGGCTTTCAAATTTGTTGGAGTACAATTTTGTTGAAGTAATCTGTTATGATTCTTTTAATTCAGTTGGGTCTGTTATGATACCGCCTACCTCATTTCTTATTCAGGTTACTTGCTTTCTCTCCTGTTTTTCTTTTGTCAGTTTGGCCAATGGTTTATCGATTTTATTGATCTTTTCAAAGAACCAGCTTTTGGTCTTGTTAACTCTTTCGAATTGTTTTTCTATTCTCTATTTCATTTATTTCTGCTCTAATTTATTTGCTTTCTTTTGGTGTCTGTGAGCTCCCTTTGCTGCCTTCTTTCTATTTGTTCGAGTTGTAGCATTAATGTTTTGATTTTGGCCCTTTCTTCTTTTTGGATGTGCATTTATTGCTGTGAATTGACCTCTGAACATTGCTTTTGCTGCGTCCCAAGGGTTCTGGTAGGATGTGTTTTCATTCTCTTTTGAGTCTGTGAATTTCTTTATTCCATCCTTAATTTCTCCTATAACCCAGTAGTTTTTGAACAAAGTGTTGTTCAGTTTCCATGTATCTGATTTTTTTTCCTTTGCTTTTCTGTTATTGATTTCTACTTTCATGGTTTTCTGGTTGGAAAAGATGCTTTGTAATATTTCGATGTTTTGGATTCTGTTAAGGCTTGCTTTGTGGCCTGATATGCAGTCTATACTAAAGAATGTTCCATATGTGTTGGAAAAGAAAGTATACTTGGCTGCTGTTGGGTGGAGTGTTTTGTATATGTCTATGAGATCGAGTTGGTTGATTGCAGCATTTAGATCTTCTGTGTCTTTACTGGAAACCCTGGTGGTGTAGTGGTTAAGTGCTATGGCTGCTAACCAAAGGGTCAGCAGTTTGAATCCGCCAGGTGCTCCTTGGAAACTCTATGGGGCAGTTCTACTCTTTCCTATAGGGTCGCTATGAGTCGGAATCGACTGGATGGCACTGGGTTTGGTTTGTTTTTTTTTTTTGATGTCTTCACTGAGCTTCTTTCTGGATGTTCTGTCCTTCACCAAAAGTGGTGTGTTTAAGTCTCCTACTACTGTTGTGGAGCAGCCTATTTCTTTTTTCAGTGCTGTTAGTGTTCGTTTTACAAATCTTGGAGCCCTCTCATTGGATGTGTAAATATTTCTTATGGTTATGTCTTCCTGGTATATTGACCCTTTTATCATTATATAGTGTCCTTATCCTTTGTGGCAGGTTTTGCTTTAAAGCCTATTTTGTCAGAGATTAATATTGCCACCCCAGCTCTTTTTTGATTGTTGTTTGCTTGATATATTTTTTTCCATCCTTTGAGTTTTAGTTTGTTTATGTGTTTGAATCTCCTGCCCTGAGTTCCCAACTTAGGGGAGCTGGTAGATTATTTTTTCCTCTTAGTTAATTTGTTCCCTCTCCAAAGCCTGGAGAACTGCTTAGTGAACCAACAGGCCCTACTTCCGGCCTATGGGTGCAGCAATCTCTGAAGCTGGACCAGAACCTGGATCAGAGTGGGGACGGGGCAGGTAGATGGGAGAGAGGTGCTGCCCAAAAAGAGTTTTGTTTTTTTTTTTAATCCATGTGGTAGGTTAGATGCTTGTAGTTATCTTACACCGATTGAGTGTTGTTTCTCGCTGGTTCTGGAGGCTCAAGCAGACTCTCCACTGCCCAGTCTCTCCTGACATGCAGAACACGTCCCAAGAGCCACTGCTTGCCTTGCCCCTCATGCACTAGCCAACACAGCCTGCAGGGTGCAGGTGCCGGCCACACTAGCCAACACAGCCTGCAGGGTGCAGGTGCCGGCCACACTAGCCAACCCAGCCTGCAGGGTGCAGGTGCCGGCCACACTAGCCAACACAGCCTGCAGGGTGCAGGTGCCGGCCACACTAGCCAACACAGCCTGCAGGGTGCAGGTGCCGGCCACACTAGCCAACACAGCCTGCAGGGTGCAGGTGCCGGCCACACTAGCCAACCCAGCCTGCAGGGTGCAGGTGCCGGCCACACTAGCCAACCCAGCCTGCAGGGTGCAGGTGCCGGCCAGATCAGCTCTGGCAACTCCTCACTGCTTCTAAACCAGCTCTCTCTCCTCCTGCCGCTCAGGCCAATTCCTCAATTTTGCCTTTGATGATCAGGGCTGCTAGATTTTCATATATAATCGATTCATTTGTTTTTTCAGGTCTTTGTTGTAAGAGGGACCACAGGAAGCTCTGACTACTCTGCCATTTCGGCTCTACCTTCTGTAATTGACATAATCTTGTTCTCAAACTTCCAATCTATGTGCACAGTATGCTTGGGGAAGTGGGAGGAGGGGCTTGCCAATTGTCTTAGTCATCTAGTGCTGCTATAACAGAAATACCACAAGTGGATGGCTTTAACAAAGAGAAGTTTATTCTCTCATAGTCCAGTAGGCTTGAAGTCTGAATTCAGGGTGCTGGCTCCAGGGGAAGACTTTCTCTCTCTGTTGGCTCTGGAGGAAGGTCCTTGTCGTCAGTCCTCCCTTGGTCTGGGAACATCTCAGTGCAGGAACCTCAGGTCCAAAGGACCTGCTCTGCTCCCAGCACTGCTTTCTTGGAGGTATGAGGTCCCCATGTCTCTCTGCTCACTTCTCTCTTTTATATCTCAAAAAAGATTGGTTTAAGACACTATCTAATCTTGTAGATTTCATCAATATAACTGCTACTAATCCATCTTATTACATCATACTAATAGGATTTACAACACATAGAGAAATCACACCAGATGATTAAATGGTAGACAATCAAACAATACTGGGAATTATGACCTAGCCAGTTTGACAGGTATTTTGAGGGGACACAATTCAATCCATGACACCAATTAAAGCTAATATGGTCTCTTCTGGTTTAAACAAGCTCCTCCAGGTAAATGCTCAGCTGTTTGGAGTTCTTTCCCTTCTCCTCCCCAAGATGGTGTTTTGTATAAAGTCAAGCTTACTTGACCTAATGATGTCCAGGAGGAGGCCCGAGATCCTCAAGGTCAGGCCTAGTTACCTGCTGTCTGTGTGCTGCTGCCATTCACCGCTGACACCTGTGGCTGATGAACTCACAGTCCAGTCTCTAAGCTTTGTCAGTGCCCTCTGGACCTCCCCTAAACCTCAGTCCTACCTCAGCCCTTCCCAGCTTTACTGACTGCCATAACTCTCAATTGTTTCCTCCATCTGCCCCTGCTTCCTCACTCCTTTCCTTTCTCCCTTATCGTTCCCACCTCTATCTCTCCCTCCCTTCCATCTTTCCTTCTACTAGTATCTATTGAGCACCTACTATGTGCAAGGCACTGTATTAGGCACTTGGAATCTGTGAATAACACAAACACCCCTGCCTCATTGGAGCTTACATTCTAATGAGAGGAGTTAGTCAAAAAGCAGTAAGTGGAAGTAAATTATAGAGCATTTTAGAAGGTGGTGAGTGCTGTGAAAAAAAGAAAAGTAAAGCAGGTCCCAAAGGAGATCAGGAGTGCCAAGATTGGGGGACAGACAAATCATAGTATTAAATAGAATGGTTGAGGTAAGTAGGGGCAACCAGGTTTTGTGGGGCCTAAAGCTTATACAGTTTGGAAGGTCCTTCTCTTTAAGAAAAAAAAAAACACAAAATTGTGAATAAAAAGTTAGTTTCCAAAGCAAGTATTTATTTAGGATGAGAAAAGATTATAACAAATTACTGTAACACTGGAATAGTTTTAAGTCCCTTCCTATCTTCTGAAATCTCTTTAAGCAATTTACCAGAAACACTTCCTGATTGTGAACTGGCTTCCTCTCTCCACACTCTACATCTCCCTGGAGCTCTCAACACACACAGGGGCTTCTCTGCGTGATGTGTCCAGAAACTAAAACACTGTTACTAGCTTCACAGATAAATCTGTCTCTGAAGGTGTGTCCTACTAAGAAAGGAAGACTGTTCAGGAGTTGAAGTTGGTGAGAGAGTTAACCAAGGACGTAGATATCCGGAAGAAGAGTGTTCCAGGAAAAAGGGACAGGTAGAGCAAAGGCCATACACACCTTCTGTCTCTGCCACCACAGCTACTCCATTTATGGGCGCTTAATTTTTGCCATCCCTGGGTCACAAGAATAGAGGCTGGCTAACATCCTCTGGGTAAGCCATACTCTCTGCCAAGGTTAGTCCTCCTCTGCAGCAGAAGCTCTCAGATAGGCATTAATATGCAATGCAAAGATCTTCACACTTTGTGTCCACTTCCACATGTTCATCCATATGTCTCTTGCCTAGATTTCCTTGTCCCCATTTTCTGAACATGTTTCTTCCATACCTTTAACAAGGCAGCCCAAACCGTTCACCACTGCCCACAAGTTCAGTTATACAGTTGCCTCAGATGGCTTCTCCCTTACTACAAACTGGGTGGCCAGGCACAGTGCCCAACACTCGGCCTCATGGGAGAGTTTTTCTTTCATCACCGTCTTTCAGGACCACCTCTGAGTGAGTCTGTAGTGCATCAGGGGTCCAGTTTTTCCTCACATCAGCAGACCAAGCTGGCTCATCCGGGAACCAGGTTGGGGTTTCTGGCTGTCAACTGACCATAGGTGTGAGATAAGGGAGAGGAGTTATGGTGCAAGAAGGGTGTAAAATGGTACTAGTCATAGTAGTATCCAAACCTGTCTAACTTCAGGGGGATAACCCGAATCAAGATCAGCCCAAGGGTGATCCCTGTGAGGTGGAGGTCAGACATACCTGCACTCTCCAACCTTTTACCAATTGTAACACGAGCTGACCCTCTACCTCTCTTCTGGGCTTGATAATCCATTGCAATGGTGCACAGAACTCGCTGACCATACTTACGGTTAAGTGGTTTATAAAGGGACAGGATACAGCTCGGGGTCAGGAAGCATGCAGGCAAAGTCTCCCTTCTTCAGTGCAGGACAGCTCTCTGCCATACTGGTCTCTCTCTCTCTCTCTCTCAGAACACACCTCCTCTCAGGCCCCTGAGGACAGGCTTCCTCTAGACCCCCTCAGGACAGGCTCCTCTTGGCCCTGCTGTCTGTCACCACTGGTTCTGCCACTGGGCGTCTTCTGGGTCTCTCACTGTCTTCACTGTCACAGCCCTTGATCAGTGTTACAGCTCTTTTAGTAATTCTTTGCCTCGTCTCTCTTCTGCTTCTTTCTACTTTCTTTTGCTTCTTCCTGCTGCTTCTCTTCTAGCTTCTTTCTGTCTGCCCAACCTCTGTGGAGCTGGACACATATATGTGTATGTATACACACATATACAACTCCTTATCAATTTCAAAGCATGGCCCCTCCCAGCAGGGCCACAAACTGACCAGTCCCCTCTCAGTAGGCCACAGACACATTTGCATAGCAGGCATGGCTGGGGTACAACTCACCTCATCTCCATAGTTATTGACCAGTCCCTGTAAGGTACGTACCAGCCACAGGGCAGGCTGCAGCCCATCACCAGACAAAAAGTATCAACACAAGTTGTTTACAGCCTACCCAGGAAATGTCAGTCAACCTGGACAAAAGTAACAAACCCTCCAGGCAGAAAACGAGGGCAAAGTTAACTCCTCAGGGCTTGGGGGGGAATCTCTCAAGGTAATCTTCCAAAGATCCAAGGCAAAAGGCCACATAAAGGAACTCATCTCACCACGAGGAGTCAGGTAACATTGGGCTGAGTTACCTGCTTTTACAGTTTACTTGTGGCTCAGGCACCATCCCAGATACACTACTTCCCTCATGCGATGCGTTGCTGCTAGGACTGCCCAATCCTAGGACTTAGTGGTTTTTGTCAGCTCCTGAGAGGCAGTTCTGGCCTCAGAGTTCGCTGAGGTACGTGCCAGACACTCAGTTTTGCCAGAGCCCTCTAGCATGCCAGGAGCTGGTTTTCAAATGGTCTGTACTTCTCTGTGGCAGATGACATAGCCTTTCTCCACGGCTCCAGGGTTCTGTACTATGACTCATACTGAGGATTTCTAGAGATATCATATGTCTTCTTTGTCTACTATAGACAGCTCTAGAACCAAGAGCTCTTCCAGAACATGTAGCCCAAGCAGCAGGCCTTCTAGCACCATAGAATGAATCTGATACAGGGCTCTCACTTGTTCTGAACCCCAGCCGAAACTGCAATGTTCTGAGCCACCCAATAAATTGGTCAGAGTGATAACCCCAAGCATGGCATATGCTGCCGCCAAAACTAAAGAGACTAAGTATTGTTCTTTTTTCTTAGTGGTCAAAGAGATAACTTGTCCTTTACCTTGGAAGGGATGTTCCAACATGCCCCAGACCACTGGACCCCTAAAAACATCACCACTCCCTTAGGCACCCAGATCTTTACAGAGTTTCTCTCTCACTGTCTGGAGTATATATGCCCTACCAGGCCATGCAGGATAAACACAGGACATGTATCTCTTCCAGCTGATCAGGGCTGACTAACATGACACCATTCTTATAGTGGACCAATGCGATGTTCTGTGTAATGTCCGGACAATCAAGATCTCTTCTGATGATGATATTACGATAGAAGACAGGAGAGTTAACATAGCCCTAAGATAAGGCTCTGCATGTGTAGTCTTGTCCATCCCAGGTATGTGTGGTCTGCTTCTGATCTTCTTCACTGATGGGTATTAAAAGAAGCACATTTGCAGAGGCGTTTCTGGTAAAGTATCACATCTGGGTCAGCAGCTGCTATTGGGGCTGTCACTTGGTTATGCTTGTGGAAGTCTACCTTTGTCATGAACCATCTGGATTTTACTAGTAATAAAAAAAATAGGGATATAATATAACCACTCCTATGTCCTTCAAGCCTCTGAAAGTTGAATCTTAATCTCTGTCCTTCCACCTGATATTTTGGTATTGCTTTTGATTTGCCATCTTGGCTCTGGGTGGAGAGGGCATAGTTTCAGGGTCTTAAACTTGGCCTTTCCTACTATAGTAGGAAAAAATCGTGGAATCGATGTGAGGGTTCTGCCAGCTTCTAATTATGTCTACCCTGACTATGAATTCTGGAACCAGGACACTGACTACCAAATAGGTCTGGATGGTCCCACTGTGAGATGGACCTAGACCAGAACTCCATTGTTTATCTAATCTCCACATGCCCCTTTCTTTAATGAAGGTGCACAATGACCTTTTGCATCCTTGGTGTCCTCAGTGTCTTTTGACTGCATAGGTCAAGCAAAACCCTATTGATTGCCCATCTGTCAGACTTCTAGGAACACTATTGTCTATTAGCCATATCTTTAGATCACTGTAGGTCAGTGTCTTCTGGTGCCATTCTGACCTTGCTGCCCATTATGGTAACTACCTTCATTTGATATCTGCTAGTCTAAAATCCTGTCAGTCCAGTTTTATAATAGTCTCCTACTATTATGGCCCACAGAGGACAACCACTTCTAAGTTTCTCGACTATACCAGTATCCATCTCACCTGTGCACTTTTTATCACTTTAGTGAAATGCCTTCTGGGCCCTCCTAAGTCACAGAATAAGAATGGTTTCTCTATTCTAACATGGCCTTTTTTCTGAGTTTTTGGATCTCTTTCTCAACACTCTGCCTGGGCATTTCTGGCATCTCTCCTCATTTAGTGTGAGCTATTATTTTTCCTAGCTTCTATGAGACATCTCAGCAGCATATCAAGACTACCTCCAGGTGTCCGTGCTAGGACTTTCACAGTGTTACTATATAAAAAAACAGACACATACACACACACACAAAAATTTTTTTTTTGTTGGTGGTTAATTTTTTTTGTCAAATTGGCTAGGCCATGGTTCCCAGTGGTTTTCCCAATAGTAGACTAGTTGCTGCTCCATAATGTAATATAATCACTTTCCATGTTGTAAGATAATATAGTGCAATCAATCAATCAGTTGAAGAGGAGTTTCCTTAGAGTGTGTCCTTCCTCCAAACTATAAAAAGATATTTTGGCAGAACTTGTTCTCTCTCTATTCTGTACTCCCCCATCACCTGACTTACAGTTCATGGGACCAAAGCCTGCAGAAGACTCCAGCTTGCTGCTTGACCTATGGATTTTGGACTTGCCAGCTTCCCACAATTGCATGAGCCAATACCTTAGGTTAAAATAAATCAATCGTGTGTGTGTGTGTGTGTGTGTGTCTGTTTTTTTATATATATGTTTTTTTATATGATATATATATATATAATCAGATCACACACACCTGGGATGGTCAAGAATATACATTCACAGCCTTACCTCAGGGTTATGTTAACTCTTTCCTCTCTATGTGTCTTACGGGTTATGTTTCTATAGAGAAACTTAAGGCACCATATTAAAAAACAAACAAAAAACCCCAACACTTTGTTCGACCTTATGTTCTACTCAGTCCTCCAGTTTAGTATCCTCAAGATATACTCCCAATGCATGATCTCCTGGTTCTCCCAGGAGCACATTATCCACGTATTTCATCCACTTCATGAAAATTCCTTTACTAGCCAGGTCCTTTGGTTCCTTCATGAAAATTACTTTACTCCCTTAGCAGGGCTAGCACTTTTCCAGTCAGGCCATATTAAGGCCTGAAACTAGCTTTTGCACAGTTAACTACACTGTGTAGAGGGGAGACAGAGACAGATCTGAGGAAAACAACAAGTATTGTCATATAAGATATCCGCCTCAGTTGAGGCCTGTACATAGTCTTCTGCTAAAGGGAAGGGGTGGCTGTTGTCTTCTAGAAAGGGGAAGTGGGCCACTTCTGAAGGTCCAGAGGGTTCAGGGGAATGTGGAGGGTTAATATTATCAAATGCATCTGCCCAGATGTCTCCATCTCTGATATCAAGCTCCTTCTCTTTTTCTGTCAGTGCCCTTGATATTCTGGGGGTGAAAGTCAACACGGAGCTGGGAAACATAGAGTCACTGTGTCCTAGTGTGTGGACGGCGCACTGTACAAGGATGTCTGGCCAGTGATGAGACGGGGACTGAAATCCAGATAGCGCTTTTTGTGGCTGCATCTACACAAAGGGAGAACATTTTTATTTTGCACAAAGGCTAGCAGAAGTTCCATGGGAGAAATTTAAGGCATACTACTGTCTTGAATTCTAGCCCTGTCCTACAATGAGTGGAGCCAAGATTAAGGGGGTTTGAAGATTATCCAAAGATTTTACATCTCAAACATCCAAACTGTTACCACAATAAGGTTCTGCCTCTCACTGGTCAAGAATGAGCAGGTAAGGCATGTAGAGTTTCCACACGAGCAAAGCTTTATTGAAGAGGCTTGCAAGCGGGGACGAGGAGGGCCTAAGCAACGCATACCACCGTCTCACAGAACAAAAGACAGGCCTGGGTTTTTAAAAGTTCTTGGGCGGGAGAAGATTCATGTTTATTCATAGGGACAGGTGGGGATATGTTAACCAAGGTGTGTGCACAGCAACTTTCTAAGATGGCTCCTGTCCTGGAGGCCTCTGGGGTTCATAGCAGGACTCATTATGGGGTGTCCCGGCTGCTGCTGCAGCCCCTCACTGCCCCTAGTGGCAGATCACACACCAGTCATAGGTGGATGTTCTACTCCTGTCCCTGGGGCTGGTTTTCTCCAGCTGCTTCTGAAAGACAACTTTTAAGACGTTTGCGGGCTATTTTTTGATACCCTGCCCCATTGTTCTGGGGAATGTCTTTGTTTCTGCACCCTGGCCCATTTCTTGTTACTTTTTTTGTAGATTTGGCGCGGGGAAGGGGGGGGTGTGTGGGGGTGCTCTTTTCCCATCTTAAAACTACTTGCATCTTGGAGCCATGGGGCATCAGGAGTTAGAAAACAACATACCCAGGTTAAAAATCAGAGAGAAACTTGAGTGAAGGACAAGACTTAACAACAAAAAATTTATTTTAAAATACATTTTATCTATAGCAATGACAACAAGCTTTTAAAGAATATCTTGAAACAGGAGGAGGAAGAACCTGAAAAGTGCCAAGAGAATTGTAGCTGACAAATGGAAATTAATTTATAGTAATTTTTTTCATAATTGATTACTCTTCCTTAGCTGATATTTCTTGTGGATTCCACAGATATAAAGCTATTTAGCGTGGCTTTGGCATTTATTGTTTAATTTTTTTTTTAACATGAGGACTTTCACAAGCTTGACTGCAATCGTTGTCACACACTCCTATTTTTTTCTGTAAGGTTTTAAGTTGTTCAACTACGTATCTCCTTACTCCAGGGATTTTCAGGATCCTAACCGTCATGTTCAAGGAAATAATAATGTATATTCTATGTGATTTGTGTGAGCCTTTATGTCAGTGGCAATTACAGTGTAGCTCCAGAATCCCATAACTGATTTCCCTGGTTTTTCTAGACAGCCTATCTCGAAATCTCCATATGTTTTTTGACATTTTTTCACTCTTAACATCTAAAATTCTTCTTTTACAACATCTCTTGCAACTATGGCTTTCTATTTCCCACTGCCACCAACCTAATTGACATTTGAATTATTTTAATAACCTTCTAAGTAGTCTTCCTGCCTTCAATATCTACTCTTTCTAGTCCATTCTATGTATATTTTTCCTAAAATTCCCCTTTCATCACGTCATACCCTGGTCAAAAATTTTATTGATGGCCCGTCATCTCTAGTAGCAGCTTCAAAACTTATTTGATTGTGTACTCTATCAGTAAAAGCATTTTTAACGTGTACCCCTATCATACATGTATTCAATTATCGATTATGCATCTGTACTCCTGTTCATCCATGATCTAATATTCCCATTGCCATCAAGCTGATTCTGACTCATGGTGACCCCATGTGTGACAGAGTAGAACTGCTCCATAGGTTTCCTTTGCTGTAATCTTTATGACGACAGATCACTAGGCCCTTCTTCTGCAGTGTTGCTGGGTGTGTTTGAACAACCAACCTTTAGGTTAGTAGTCACGTACAGACTGTACCACCGAGGGACTTTATATTTAATATACCTAACCAAAACCAAACAAACAAACAAACTCATTGCCACTGAGTTGATTCTGATTCATTATTGTTGTTAGATGCTGTCAAGTCAGTTCTGACTCATAGTGACACCATGTACAATAGAAAAAACACTTCTAGTCCTGAGCTATCCTGACAATTGTTGCTATGCTTTAGCCCGTTGTTGCAGCCACTGTGTCAGTCCATCTCATTGATGGTCTTCCTCTTTTTGCCTGACCCTCTACTTTACCAAGCATGATGCCCTTTTCCTGGGACTGGTTCCTCCGGATAACATGTCCAAAGTACATGAGATGAAGCCTCGCCATCCTTGCTTCCGAGGAGCATTCTGGCTGTACTTCCTCCAAGACAGATTGGTTTGTTCTTCTTATAGTCCACAGTATATTCAATATTCTTTGCCAACGCCATGGTTCAAAGGCATCAATTCTTCTTCCGTCTTTCTTATTTGTTCTGACTCATAGTATATCTAATACTAGTAAAAATTAAATTTTTATATTTTAGATGAAAATAATTGTAAATGGAAGTTCTAATTTTTTCTTCTAGTGCCCCAAAGGATTATTTAGTGCCCTTGATTTTGGGTAACGGAATACAGGCAGAATGTAAAATACATGGAGAGATGGGGCAGTGGAATTCTGTCCTGCTGGAAACAGTGCTGGGCCCCAATCACACTGTGTCATAGTTGTGTCTCCTGGGCTTGGACTACTGTAGACGCCTTTCTAATGTTTCCCCATATTTATAAAGCAAGAGGAAATGTTATAAGCAGTAATGTCAATAGGATTCTAGATCTTAGAATGGAATTCCAGAGGGAGTAAAGATTCTCTGCTGTCCATGCTCAAGGAACAGAATATCTCTTTCTCTTGTAAAGAAGCAGATTGATAATGAAAAGAAATGGAGAGTTTAAGTCTTCATATTAGCCAACTAATTTTACTTTGTTGTTGAAAAAACACAGTCAAGGAAGATATTAAAAGAAGATTCTAACCCTCATGTTTTCATAGTTTTATATCTTCATAACCAAGAATGATGGAAACAGGAGAAAGAATTCCTGCCACAGATTGTACAGTACAATGAAGCTGAACAGTGAGGTTCAAGAATATAAATGTTAGCAGGTGCGTGGATACTTCTGTGACTGTTGGCTACTAAAAACAAGACTATAAATTTTTTCTTTGAGGAATATTCTGATGATCTATAAAATGTCAACTGATGTTGTCTGTCACAAATCAGTGGTTCCTATGAATCTTATAAAGATTATAGAAGCTGCAGCCCTTGTTGTATAAATGATGAAAGAGTATTTCCTCTCCAAATCTCAGCTAGCTGCAGTTCAGCTGAATGCAAATTAGAAAGCTGAAGTGAGACTGAGAGTGGTTCCGTTCCTTACATAAGTAAAGCACTATTGAGAACTTAGAAAAATAAACAAAAAAAACCCCTGTTATTGGTTATTCTCCTATAATGCCATTAGTGAATTTACAACCATGTGTAGCAATTTCCTACAGACCATTTTAAAACTACCTTTTCCTTTTTATGGCAACTGATCTCTGGTCACTTGGTGCTGAGGAAAATGGATGTTTGATTGTGGGATTTGCACCAGTGTTTAACTTTGATATTGACTATTATACTTGAATGACCCAATGCACTGAAAATCTTATTCTATTCTATATAAGTCTTTAATACAGATTTCCATCTAATGTTTGTTTGGCACATTTATATACCAGGCCGTGTGAAAATAGAGATAAAAAGACAGAACCCCTGCACTTAGGGATTTCACAGTCCTGTGAAGGACATAGACAAGAAGATAAGCAAATAGCTTTATATTGTATTAAGTGCCATGATAGCTGTAAAAACAGAATAGCATGTCAGCACGTGGAGAGATACCTAATCACACCTCCTAGATGAGGTGATGCTCAAGCTGACTTTGTCAAGGACAGTAGAAGCCAGCTAGGCAAGGACGTGGAAGAGAGGCATTCCAGAGAATTAAAGCAGTGTGTGCAAAGGCAAAGAGGTATGAGGCTGTAGAGCAAGATTTGGGAGTTAAATGCAATTCACTGTGGTGGCACAGTGGGTGTGAGTGGGCAAAAGGCAGGATCACCAAAGGCTATGTAGAACACTCTAAGATACTTGGGTTCTTTCCTGAAGGAAAAGAGGACGTGTGGGAGGGTTTTGAGCACTGAGTTGACATGACACTATTTGCATATTAGGAAAATCATTCAGGTAAGAGTATTAAGGAATGGGGTCACAAATAGTCTCCAAAAGAGGAAGACAATTTTGGAGTATTACAGAAATTTCAGTCATAAACCAAGCCACCAAAAGGGAAGATAGAGAATAGGAAAAATGCTTAAAAGGTAATTAGGCTGTAGAATGAATAGGATTTATTGAGCAATTAACTTTAGGACGTGACAGTGAGAAGCCTTAGATAACCCCAAAGTTTCTTGTTGGAAGAAAAAAATGTCACTTGCCGAACAAGGAAATGCAGAAGGAGAAGCATATTTGGGGGAAAGATTATATGAGTTTTGGACATGTTGTTCCTTGAGATACTGATGGGCCTTCCTAGTAGGAAGATACATCCTTGATTTTAAAGTTCTGAAGAGTGTCATGACTCAAAGTAGATATTTGGAAGTCTTCACTGGTAGCTGAAGCCATGGGTGGTGTCTTAGTTATCTAGTGCTGCCATAACAGGAATACCACAAGTGGATGGCTTTAACAAACAGAAATTTATTCTTTCACAGCCTATTAGGCTAGAAGTCTGAATTCAGGGTGCCAGCTCCAGGGAAAGGCTTTCTCTTTCTGTTGGCTATGGAGGAAGGTCCTTGTCATCAATCTTCCCCTGGTCTAGGAGCTTCTCAGTGCAGGGACTGCAGGTCCAAAGGGTGCACTTTGCTCCTGGCACTATTTTCTTGATGGTATGAGGTTTCTATGTCTCTCCGCTCGCCTCTCTTTTATATCTCAAAAGAGATTGACTTAAGACACAACCTAATCTTGAAGATTGAGTCCTGCCTCATTAACATAACTGCCTCTAATCCTGCCTCATTAACATCGTAGAAGTAGGATTTACAACACATAGGAAAGTCACATCAGCTGACAAAATGGTGGACAATCACACAACACTGGGAATCAGGGCCTAGCCAAGTTGACACACATTTTTTGGGGGCACAATTTAATCCATAACAGGTGGGATCCCTACAGAATGTGTGTAGGATGAGTAGAGAGCCAGAAAAAGACTCCAGAGAAAGATAATAAAGGAGAAAAAGGTGAGCAACCAGAGAGGTGGGAAGAAAACTAGGAAAGTTTTGGTATCATGGCAGCCAAAAGAGGAGGAGTTTCAAAAAGGGGATATAATCAACAATGAACAGAAAGACTGAACCCTATTGTCATTTTTTTGAGCAATTTAAATTTTATTTATATTCTATTTAGATTTTTTTTTTATATATAACATAAATTGTATATATATTCTACAAAAAAAAGAGAAAAAAAAAAAAACCCATTGCTGACAAGTCAATTCAGACTCATAGCAACCCTATAGGACAGAATAGAGCTGCCCATAGGGTTTCCAAGGAGTGGCTGATGGATTTGAACTGCTGACCTTTCCATTAACAGCCAAGTACTTAACCACTGCAACACCCAGGGCTTCCCACGTATTCTCTAGCTAATCTAAAAAATGAGCCCTGGTGGCACAGTAGTTAAAGCAATGGGCGCTAATTGAAATGTCAGTGGTTAGAACCCTCCAGCTGCTCTGTGTGAGTCTGCCTCCTTAAAGATTAACCCAGTGTCGTTGAGTCGATTCTGACTCATAGTGACCCTATAGAGCAGAGTAGAACTGCCCCATAGAGTTTCCAAGGAATGCCTGGCGGATTCGAACTGCTGACCCTTTGGTTAGCAGCTGTAGCACTTGACCTTAAAGATTGCAGCCTTGGGGCAGTTCTACTTTGTCCTGTTGGGTTGCTGTGAGTAGGAATCAACTCGACAGAAGTAGGTTTGTTTTCTTGGCTTATAGAATATAAATACATATAAATTTAAATAAAATTACATAAACTCTATATAGTCACATTTTATATATATTCCAGCAAACAAGGTATACCTTGCTTCTTATACTCTGGTGATAATGCCAGAGGCATTCTTTCCACTTCTGCTTGAAGCAAAGCCTGGAATTGTATGAAGGAACTATTCCCAAGATTCCCTAGTACGAAAAATGAAATTTTATGTTATAGAAATGAATTCTAATATATGACTAAATGGATCCTTTTGAGAGAGGCATTATAATGCCATAATATAACTACTTTGTACTCACAAGTTCAGCCATTCAGGTTTTTATATTTGTCATAATATTCGAAATGACCCTGAGTTGTCCGGAGAGTAACAATACTTTGAATATGATGGAAACATATTCAGAATTCTCAACACTGTCACATAAATGTTGAACCTAAATAATTCAATGATAAAAATACTTTTTAAAAGGTGTACTCCATGAATTAAGGTTGCAGCATTTTATAAGAACCTCAAAAGAGTGTTGAATCTAAATCTGGCTTACTGGTTTTTAGAGCTAAGGGACAAGTTTGTTGAAATTCAGAAACTTACTTGATTGGTGTGGGTGTGTGTGTGTGTGTGCGTGCATGCATGCCTGTGCATGTGCGTGTATACGCATGGGTGTGTGTTTTGGTTTTATGGGACATCAGCCCAATGAGATACCTAGAGTCTAGTTAGCCCAAGAGACAGGGTAGAGTATGTGAGCATTAACTCGTGTGCTCCCTCCCGAAGGGATCTAAATTTTAGATCCAGTTCCCTTCTGGTTTCTCAAAGGGGATCTATTCTTATGTCTCTTCACCTTTCTCTCTCTACCCATTTAAACAAGATGTAGATTAAAAAAAAGTCAACCAATTTTCTACCATGGCCTCCACCAGACTGAGTCTAGTACAGCTAGATGGTGCCCAGCTACATCTATTGACTGTGCTGACAGGGATCACAATAAAGGGTCCCAGACATAGCTGGAGAAACATGTAGAATCAAATTCTAACTCACAAAGAAAGATCAGACTTACTAGCCAACAGAGACTGGAGAATCCTCGAGAGTATGGCCCCTGGACACGCTTTTAGCTCGGTAATGAAGTCACTCCAGAGGTTCACCCTTCAGCAAAAGATTAGACAGGCCCATAAAACAAAACAAGACTAAAGGGGCACACCAGCCCAGTGGCAAGGACGAGAAGGTAGGCGGGGACAGGAAAGCTGGTAATAGGCAACCTAAGGTCGAGAAGGGAGAGTGTTGACATGCCATGGGGTTGTTAACCAATGTCATAAAACAGTATGTGTACTAACTGTTCAATGAGATGCTAGTTTGTTCCGTAAACCTTCATCTAAAGTACGATGAAAAAAAAGTCAACCAATTTCTTTACGAGTTAATTTATTAGAAAATAAGTGCAGGCTTAATATCTGCGCAAAATATAGAAATGAAATACCTCCCTCTATTATTATTTTGAAAATTTTCAAACTACAGATAAGTTGAAAGAGTAGTGCAATGAACACAACTTTCATCCAGAAAGCACCAGTTGGGCTGTATTGCTTGATCAATCTGTATGTGGTACCTGTGTGGATATATTGTTCTCTCTGAACCATTTGAAAGTAAACTGCAGACATCATGACACATCACTACTTAATAGTCTATGTGTCCTAAGAATGAGGACATCTGTATAATCACAGCACCATTAGCAAACCTAAAACTTTTAACCTTAGCGTAATAATATCTATCTATATTCAAATTTAACCAACTGTCCCTTTAATATCTAGGATTTTTAATCAACCACCAAACATTGCTTTTATTTTTCATATCTTGTTAATTGCCTTCAGGCTAGAACAATCTCCCCTCTTCAGTTTTTTTGTTGATCTTTATGCCATTGATTTAAATAATAATAATTATCGTTTATTATTATGATTTCTGTGGGGCAGGAAAGCAGGAGTGGCTGGGCAAGGTGTCTGTGGCTCAGGGTCTCTCATGAGGTTGCAGTCAGAGGCCAGCTGGGGATTGTTGTTGTTGTTGCCAGGTGCCATGGAATCAGTTCCGACTCATGGTGACTCTACGTACAGCAGAACAAGACACTGCCCAGTCCCACGCCATTCTCACACTTCGGTAGGTTTGAGTCCGTTGTTGCAGCCACTGTGTCAGTCCATCTCCTTGAGGTTCTTCCTGTTTTTCACGGACCCTCTACTTTACCAAGCATGATGTCCTTCTCCAGGAACTGCTCCCTCCTGATAACATGGCCAAAGTAAGTCAGGTGAAGTCTCGCCATCCTCACTTCTAAGGAGCATTCTGGCTGTACTTCTTCGAAGACGGATTTGTTCGTTCTTCTGGCAGCCCACGGTATATTCAATATTCTTCACCAACACCATAATTCAAAGGGATCATTTCTTCTCTGGTCTTCCTTATTCATTGTCCAGGTTTTGCATGCATATGAGGTGATTTAAAACACGACGGGTTGGGTGAGGTTCACCTTAGTCCTCAAAGTGACATTTTCGCTCTTTAACACTTTAAAGAGATTTTTGCAGCAGATTTGCCATCATGTTGGAGGAAGACTCATTAACAACTGTATTACGCAGATGACACAACCTTGCATGCTGAAAGTGAAGAGGACTTGAAGCACTTACTGATGAAGATCAAAGGCCACAGCCTTCAGTATGGATTACACCGCAACATAAAGAAAACAAAAATCCTCACAACTGAACCAATGAGCAACATCCTGATAAAGGGAGAAAAGATTGAAGTTGTCAAGGATTTCATTTTACTTGGATCCATAATCCCCACCCATGGAAGCAGCAGTCAAGAAATCAAACGACGCATTGCCTCGAGCAAATCAATGTGAGTACTGAAGCTTAATCCCAGTCAGGACCTCCGGGAGTTGGGTGTGGAACAGAATAGCAGATCCCACAGTCACTATTGTGGACTGCTGGCATTGGAACCAAACAAACCCAAAACCATTGCCATCCCGTTGATTTGACCCATAGTCATAACCCTGTAGGACAGAGCAGAGCTGCCCCATAGAGTTCCCAAGAAGCAGCTGGTGGACTTGAACTGCTGACCTTTTGGTTAGCAGCCAAGCTCTTAACCACTGTGCCACCAGTGCTGGGGTAGGGGTCAGAGGTTAATTCTCTGGAACTCCCACCCTCTCCTGTCACAGGCAGGCAGGCTCTGCTTCCAGAGAAAGCCCTCAGGCCTTTGAGCAGGCATGTGTCACAAGGTCAAGGTCACCTGGGTGAGGACAAAGGATTGAAGCACCTGCTACTTTTGATATTGCTGTTGTTGTTGATAGGTGCCCTCAGCTAAAGATCTTTTAAACTTGCATTATTTGTAAATTACAAGTCTCAGGTACTTGGTCTTTAGCTATTCTTCTAGGGGTTTTCTAAGTACAATATCCTGCCTTGTCAGTTTCAGTTAATTTTGGCTTCACGTATCTAAGATTCTAGAACCTGGAGTTATTAAAGGGTTCACTCCTCACACCCTCCAGATTCTGGGTTATCAATAACATGTCAGGGGAGCAAGCAAGTTAAGTGAAACCCCAGCAGGAAGGAGAGGTGATGGTGAGGAAATATGTACTGACAGTCAGAGATGTGAACGGGAGAGAAAGGCCAGCCGCTTCAAGAGGCCATGTAATTTGAGCATAAAGTAAAGAGATAGACTCGACAACAATCAACCCCGTTATTTTAGAGTCACACGGAGAATATTTACTCTCTGCTGGAAATAGGAAGCTTCGGTAAGCCTAATGATTATGTCGGTGGATGTCAGTTTATGATGAATAAAAGTATGCACACATCTATTAATATTCTCTTTGGCTTCCAGCCTTGATGCTAAAAACATGACCTAGTGTATGTCATACTGGTTTTCATGTAATCACTAAACTCATTATTTTCCCCAGATATAATCTTCCATTTGATGACTCAAGTACTAATAAATTCAACACAATATCTGTTATCGTCAGAAGAAAAAATCCTGGTAGATTCTTAGTTATCATCTCAGTTGGTGATACAGGTCTGAATTAAAAAATGTAATTCAAATTCTTTTTGAAGCTGTGCGAGATCTGTTTGCTTCATCTCCCGCTCCATGCGTGAAACAGTTAGCTCTGGTTATATCAGTAGAACACTTTCCCATACAAAGGGAAAAATTATTCTCTCTTGAAACAAACATATTTTTATATTAAAATTACAGACCTGAGAGTATCAAAAATAGTGAAAGGTAGAACCTAGCCAAGAGCAATAAAACAAAGATATTTAAGATCACTACCGGCCAGCCAACTGTTGGTGCCAAAGTAGAGGGGGGTGTGCAGGGAGAGAGTAGATTATGCTCCATTTTCACTGTCCCTTTGATAGGTCTTTTGACAGAAATATTAGTGGAAAGAATTTGTGCTTAACGATGAAGGCTGTGTCTACATGAAGCAAGGAATTGGACTGGATTTTTCACACTCTGTAGACCGTAGTTTATAATAATCTGATGTGGTTAGACATCATTTGCAATGGTAGAGTCCAAGGTGACCCTACAATAGGGAACCTGAGATCAATTGCGGTTGTCAGCTGCCAGCCCCCAATGCATGGTGACACCATGCACAATAAAAGGAAAGGCTACCTGATCATACGCCATCCCCATGATCGGCTGAGGGTCTGACTGCTGTGCTCCGTAGGGTTTTCGTTGGCTGATTTTCAGAAGTGGGTCACCAGGTAGACTCGAACCTCCAATCTCTTGGTTAGCAACCCAGCTCCTTAACCGTTTGCACCACCCATCAACCCCATGAGATTAATTACATTACCTCAAACACAAGTGTGTTCCAAGGAGGGAGGAGTGGAAAACAGTTGTTGGCCACAAGGATGGAGCCTAATGGTCTCCAGGCGCCAGGACCAGTATTCATACGAGTGCTGCAAAACTTTCTCTGTAGAGTCTTTTGGAGAGTTTAAATGCTCTCAAGACAGTAGTTACTGTCTAAGTGCATTTTGTTGACTCTCGGGTCTATTTTTTTTTTTCTTCTGTGAGTTTCTTTCTTTCCCTTTTTAAAAAGTCTCAGTTATTCCATATTTCTTGTTTTTACCTATTCCTTCTATTGCCACAGCTCCAGGCAGGCTTTACTGAACTGGTACATGGACAATGGATGACACCTTGTAGGTGTATAAATATCTGACAGATGTTTGTGCATAGAATCCTTGTTAGGCCTCTGCCTGGTGATGTACATAGTGCCTTATGCTTTTTGTTAGGCCTCTGCCTGGAAACGTACATAGTGCCTTATGCTTTTCAAAGCACAGTACTTTCACATCATATCTGAGCCTCACAGCAGCCCTGTGAAGAAAGCACAGCAAGTATTAATGCCATTTTTCAAGTCAAGAAAATGGTACAGAAATTAAATTTCTGGGAGTAAAACTCTGTGGAGTGTGGTTCTACGCTGTCATACCCGGGGTCTTCAAGAGTCTGAGCATGGACTCTGTTGAATCTCGACGCAGCGGTTAAAATTGGAGCCGTTATTCCGTTCTCGAGTATAAAGGATGTGACCTAGCTGGAGCTGAGCTCCTAAGGACTCACGAGGACACATCAACTGGGCCCTGAGGTATAAAGACAATAACTACGACAATCTTACAAAACATCTTTAAGGGAACCTTTCACATAAACGAATACTTAGTGCACCAAAGACTCACACATTTTCCACTCTTATCTTTTTTCTACAGCATTTAGTGAATAGTAAGATTTGTTGGACCAGTGAATACCCTCCTGACTGTCATTACTGAAACTTGTACCAATGATCATTAAAAAAGACAATTCAAAATATAGAATCATGGTGATTTAGCAGTTTTTAGCCAATCTGTGAAAAGGTGAAACTTTTCATGATTTTACCCATTTGCAATGTCAGTATATACTGATGATTCTGTAACATTCCTTGGACACCCCACAGAGTTTTCAATGACTGATTTTTCAGAAGTAGGTTGCCAGGCCTTCTGAGGCACCTCTGGGTAGACGCAAACCTCCAAGGTTTTGCTTAGCCGTGGAGCGCATTAATCGTCTGCACCACCCAGAGACTCCACAGAAGCAGGTAAGACCCTGGAAACTTCTGGGAGGAAGCGATGTGCTGCAACTACTTGGTGATGTGTTTGGATGCTTCAGAGTCAGGAGCATAAGTCTTGTCTGTTTCCCACTTTTGCCTCTTGGAACAGATGCTGAATAAAGTCTTTCATTTTGCTTTGCTTCGACTTTGTGGTGATTTTATCCTAGAACAATCCCCACAGATATCCTTGACCAAGAGTTCAGGGATTGCTGGAGGCTTGTGGATAGGGGCCCTAGAACTCCCCAAATTATATTCAAATCTGTGTGTTTGTGCACATTTCCTGAGAGGCTTCACAGCTACCAGATGACGTGTGTTTGTGCACATTTCCTGAGGCGCTTCACAGCTACCAGACAACGTGCAGAGAGACCACCAAACACCAAGAGCTCTCACTGAGGTCAGCCTTACGTCTAATCTCCTGAGGGCTTCCAGACTTCTGGTCTTTGCTCCAGCAGGAACACCGGTTATTGGTGAAACCCCATCATTTCCTCACCCTGAAATATTTCCTCTCACTGGCACTTTATGAAAATAAACACATCAGAAATTCCTGCTGGCAGGAATTTGGAGACCGACATGAAAAGGCTTGGTTTCTTCCTCTCCCAGAGCTGCTGGAGCAAAGCAGCACAAACTGGACATATTAAAGCAAGAGAAATTCATTTCCCCAGATTTCTGGAGGCTAGAACCCATATTCGGAGTGTCCAGGCAGGTCCGAGTTCTCCCTGAAGGCTCTAGGAGAAGATCCTTCTTTGGTCTCTTCCAGTTGCTGGTAGCCCCAGGCGTTCCTTGGTTTGTGGTAGCTTAAAGCCAATTTCTGCCTCTGCACAAGACTGGCTTCTCTCTGTATCTGACTGCCTCCCTGTCTCCCCCTAGTTACAAAGGCCTGCCCGCCCCCATCTTACCTCGTGTTAACTAATTACATCTGCAAAGACCCTATTTCCAAATAAGGTCACATTCACAGGTGGGGGGTGGTTTGGACCTATCTTTCGGGGTGACACAATTTAACAACCCATAACAAATGGAGTGCAGTGACAGTTACTGTGGGTAATTTGTGAATAAATCTAACAGGAAGAGGGTCAATTCAGCCAACATCAGTGATCCTCAAACAAACTTCAGCACGGATAGGAAACCCCTACAGAGTCTGTTAAAACTTCAGATTCCTGGGCTGCATTCCAGACCTACGGACTCAGAACCTCTGAGGGTGGGATCCTGTAATCTGCATTTTAAATAGTGGCCTCGGGTAATCCCGATGCCTGTGAGTACAAAAAAAAAAAAAAAACACACCAAGTCATTCCACAAGTCATTGTAGGTCCAGTCATTCCCTCTCACAACGACCCTATGGGACAGAGTAGAAGTGCCCGTAGGGTTTCCAAGGATCGGTTGGTGGATTCAAAATGCCAACGTTTTGGTTAGCAGCCTAGCTCTTAACCACTGCGCCACCAGGGCTCGTCAGTAGACTGCGCAAGGAGAAAAAGCGCTGTAAAGGGTGATTTCCGTTTCAGGAATCTCCCTTCTTACATGTACAGTGGTGCAATTAAAAAAAAAATGTTATTGAGTGAAAACCATGTACAGAAAAGTGCACAGCATAAATGAATAGTTCAAAAATTATCATATAAACACACTGCGTAATCACTGTCCAGGGTCTGCCCTCTTCCCAATCCCACCCGCCTTCTGCCCCAGTCATGCTTTCCTGGCTTCTCTCTAAAGCAACTAGTAGTTTTGCCTGTTTTTGAACTTTATGCGAATTGAATCATGCACTGTGATTTCGTGTTTGGTACCATCACATTATAGAAACCACACCAGTTATTTTAACAGAGATCATTTAATTTAATATAATGCATTGTTAGCTGGGCATTGGAGACCCGAGTATTGGGTACTGGAGAACCGAAAGAAAAAAAGGCAAAAAGAGGTCCTGTGGAGGTAGCAGCTTCGGGACAGTTACCACCCCTAGGACTGGGGTAACAAAGGGAAGAAGCTGGAGTGATCAACGTTTACAAGTGTGCCGGGAGGGCACCGTGGAGCTGAACCTTGTGCCTCTGATGGGGGGCTGGCCAGTGCTCCCACATCTGCCAGGTTACAGTGGCGCTTCTTCTCTCATGGTTGCTTCTCTAAAAACTGGAAGCAACTGATTCCACAGGAGGGAGCAGGTCCCTTCTTCCTCCAGCCTCCCAGTCTCCCTGTAACGTCCCCTAGACAGAGCCTAAGGAGTGTCACAAATGGTTAGCACTCGGCCACTAACCTAAGGGTTGGTGGTTTGAATCCACTCAGTGATGCCAAGGAGGAGAGGCCTGGCTATCTGCTTTTGTAAAGATTACAGTCAAGAAAACCCTGTAGGACAGTTTTACCCTCTAACACACGGAGTCACTATGAATCAGAAGTAACGTGATGGCAGTGGGTTAACTAGGGAGCCAACTAGCAAGAAACATGTGCTTCAGAGTCCCAGCCCTCTGCATTGCAAAGCAGGAATGGGAGGGTGGGTCTGAAGCTGCAAAACAATAGCCAGATAACTGTTAGTTTCTTTAGTTCAATATGATGTTTGTGAGATTCATGCATGTTACATGTATTAGTAGTTTATGTGTTTTATTGCTATATATTTTCAGTTGTACAAATAGACCATAATTGACCATTTTATTGTTGATGGGCATTTGAGTTGTTTCCATTTTTTACTATTATGAATAATAATGAGAATGAACATTCTCAGATGTGTTTCTTGGTGCACATGTGTACATGTTTCTGTGGTTATAACATATAGAAAATGGAATTATTGGGTCATATTGTTAGGTGTCATCGAGTCAGTTCCAACTCATAGTGACCCTACGTACAACAGAATGAAACACTGGCCGATCCTGTGCCATGCTCACAATCATTGCTGTTTGAGCCCATCGTTGCACCCACTGTGTCAATCCATCTCTTTAAAGGACTTTCTCTCCTTAGCTGACCCCCTATTGGGTCATAGGGATACATATATATTCAACTTTGGTGGCTAAGGCCAAACAGTTTTCTAATATGTTTGTACCACTGTACACTCCACAGCAGTGTGTGAAGAGCCCTGGTGGCACAATGGCTAAGAGCTACAGCTGCTAACCAAAAGGTTGACAGTTCGAATCCACCAGTTGCTCCTTGGAAACCCTATGGGGCAGTTCTACTCTGTGCTAGGGTCATTATGAATCTGAACCAACTATGAGTCAGAACTAACTCCACGGCACCTAACAGCAACAACATACATTCGAGTCAACTCTTGATATTGTCAATCTTTTTAATTATAGACAATCTGGTGTGAGGATAGTAGTGTGTCATTGTAGTTTTAATTTTCTCTTCCAGATGAATAATGACATTGAGTATACTTTGTATATATTTATCAGCCATTCAGATATCCTCTCTTGCACATTTTTCTATGGAACTATATTTTTCTTTTTTTTTTTTAATTTTTATTGTGCTTTAAGTGAAAGTTTACAACTCAAGTCAGTCTCTCATACAAAAATTTATATACACCTTGCTAGGTAGGATGGCGAGACTGTGTCTTACATACTTTGGACATGCTGTCAGGAGGGATCAGTCCCTGGAGAAGGATATCACGCTTGGCAGAGTACAGGGTCAGCAGAAAAGAGGAAGACCCTCAACGAGGTGGATTGACACAGTGGCTGCAAGAATGAGCTCAAGCGTAACAACAATTGTGAGGATGGCGCAGGACCGGGCAGTGTTTTGTTCTGTTGTGCATAGGGTCGCTATGAGTCGGGACTGACTTGATGGCACCTAACAACAACCACAACATGTACTCCTAGTTGCTCTCCCCCTAATGACAGCATACTCATTCCCTCCACTTTCTATTTTCGTGTGCATTCAGCCAGCTTCTGACCCCCTCTGCGCTCTTATCTCCCCCAGACAGGAGCTGCCCACATAGTCTCATGTGTCTACTTGATCCAAGAAGCTCACTCCTCACTAGTATCATTTTCTGTCCCATAGTCCAGGCCAATCCCTGTCTGAAGAGTTGGCTTTGGGGATGGTTCCTGTCTTAGGCTAACAGAAGGTCTGGGGACCATGACCTCTGAGGTCATTCTAGTCTCAGTCAGACCATTAAGTCTGGTCTTTTTATGGGAATTTGAGGTCTGCATCCTACTGCTCCCCTGCTCCCTCAGGGGCTCCCTATTGTGTTCCCTGTCAAGGCAGTCATCGGTTGTAGCCAGGCACCATCTAGTTCTTCTAGTCTCAAGGAACTGTATTTTTCTTATTGATTTATAGAAACTCTTTGCATATACAGAGTTTAAATTCTTTATTAATTATATTAAATGTAAATATCTTTTTCTTCACTATAATTTACCTTTCCAATTTTCTTAATGAAAAACAGGAGTTCTTAATTTTAATTAAGCACAGTGTACCAGTTTTTCTATTTATGGTTAATTTCTTTGTATCTTGTTTAAGAAATATTTTCCTAATGCAAGGCTATGAGGATATTTTCTTAAATTATCTTCTAGAACTGCACTGTCCAGTACAGTGGCCACTGACTGTATACAGCTATTTAAATTTAAATTAATTAAAAATATAGTTCCTTATTTGCAGGAGCAATATTTCAAGTGGTCAACAGCCTTATGTGACTGATGGCTAATGGACTGCATAGTGCAGAATTATAGAACATCTCCCTATCACAAAAAGTTTTATTAAACAGCATTAACTTAGAAGATTTATTGGACCTACAATCCACCAGGGATTAATTTTTTGTATAAAAACCCTGGTGGCGCAGTGGTTAAGAGCTATGACTGCTAACTAAAAGGTCAGCAGTTCAAATCTACCAGGCGCTCCTTGTTAACTCTGTAGGGCAGTTCTACTCTGTCCTATAGGGTCGCTATGAGTTGGGTTCTCTTTCAGAAATGTACACCAGATATGCCACTCTCATGTTTAAATCCCTTTTGTGGGTTCCTACCACTTTCAAAAATATGTAGTCTCATTGCAATGGTTTAAGTATTGCCTTCCACTCCAACTGCATGGAATCTCTCCTTTTCTCATCCTGTGTCCATGCCATCCAGGGGACCCTCTTGCTCTTGGTACAAATCGAGCTCTCTCCAGCCTTTGGGTCTTCTCTTCCCTTTAGTCCACAGCCCTTCTCACAAGCCATAGTAATATGTGAATTTGTTTTCTTGTCAATTATACCCCCTGCCCCACTCCCACCCAGACTGATCTCCATAAAGACAAAGAGCCTGTCTTCCTCTCCTAGTGCTGCTATAACAGAAACACCACAAGTGGGTGACTTGAATGAACAGAAATTTATTTTCTCACAGTTAGGCTGTCAGAAGTCCTAATTCAGGCTCTAGAGGGAGACTCTTCCTGTCTGCTGGGGGGCGGGGCGGAATCCTTGTCTCTTTCAGCTTCTCTTCCTTAGTCCGTGTGCCAGCAACCTTTCCCCGTTGTGCTTCTTTGCTTCTGCGCCTAATCTGCTCCTTTATATCTCGAAATCGGTTAATTTGAGACATACTCTACACTGCCATGGTCTCAGTAACATAACAAAGAAAAACTGTGTTCCCAAATGGGATTATATCAACAGGTACAGGGGTCAGTATACCGACATATATTTTGAGGGGACTGGGCAGAGAAAACCTTAGCTGGTTGCCAGCAGGGTGCAGAAGTGGAGGTAAGACACAAAGGGGCTAGTTTAAACAAAGGAAGACAGAACTCATGGAGTCTAAGGGGACTGTTCAGGAGTCCTGGTGGCACAGTGGTCAAAGTGCCCGGCTGCTAATCTAAAGGTCAGCAGTTTGAACCCACCAGCCGCTCCACAGGTGAAAGACGTGGCAGTTTGCTTTCATAAAGACTGCAGCCTTGGAAACTCTGTGGGGCAGTTCTACTGTGTCCTTCAGGGTTGTTATGAGTTGGAATCCACTCCTGGCAACCGGTTTGGTTTTTTGGTTTAAGGGGACTATTCCTTCTCAGTGAAGACCAGCCAGGCTTGATGCCCACAAGTGGAGACAAGAAGGGACCATGTGCCTGTGAGGACAAATGCCAACCAAGGCTCAAATACTTTCCTCTCAGGCTACAACATTACCTAAGACCTCTGTGAGAGTTCCCGAATCGAGGCCCCTGAGTCATATCAGATGATCTGCCCAGGCCCGAGCCCTGACTCCATCTTAGCTTTTAGTCATACTTAAGTAGGTAACAAAGGATTTCCCCTGCAACCATCAAACCCTTAAACCAAAACCAAACCAAGCTTGTTGCCGTGGAGTCAACTCTAACTCCCCGGTGGTGCAGTGGTTAAGAGCCACGGCAAGCTACAGCTGCTAACCAAGAGGTCAGCAGTTCAAATCCACCAGCTGCTCCTTGGAAACCCTATGGAGCAGTTCTATTCTGTCCTAGAGGGTCACTCTGAGTCAAACCCTTAGATGGACTTAAGTACGTGACAAAAGAAACATTTTTCTCCGTAGTAAGACTAAAGATACAGAAAGAATGTTCCTAAGGGAAGGCTCTGACACAACACCCGTATCAGGAATCCCCTCAGCAGCCCTCGGGAAATATTTTAACATAATTACCTTGTGACCACCCTATAAAACTCCCCTTAGTCATGTATTTAAACTAACCAGTCTGAATAGCCCACATTCATGATTCCAACCAATCACTGTAAAGCGCCCCCCTTCTTGTCGTCCCGCCTCCTGCTTACCTAACCTTGAAACTTGTAATCAGAATGTTGTATTTTACCTCAAAAATATGAGTCTTGCGACTCCACCATTTTAGAGGTTTGGCTTCACTTTGAGAGATCAGATGTGTTCCCCGGTTGAACGGTTTTGAAGCTTCAATAAATGTCTTTGTTTTTATTGTTAACAGAGTAGGCATTCTTACTTGTTGACAGACCCTAAAAGATGCAGAGAAAGGAGGAAGAGGAATTGTGAACTGACCGATTTTAAACGTGAAATGACCAAGTTCACATTTCTTTCACTAGTAAGAATAAGAGCTCGCAGTGGAGATTCATCTAAATTCTAGAAAAATGAGAAAACTTACTCTTATGTCTTGTTCAGCTAGGTTTTGTGGCTTGGAATTATTGTTCAGACCACAAATGAATTAACACCTGACACCTTTGAAAGCAGGAGTCCTGGGCTTCCTTGGCGGTCCCTCCTCTAGAAGCAACGCTTTCCTGTGTACTTCCCGACTGCTAATGGTGACTGAATATAGATTTGCAAGTTTTAATATTTGTGTTTCCATGAATTTCTAACTTTTCCTAATTTAATATCAAAACTTTTAAACTGAGGGACTGTGTCTTCCATCTGATTTGGAAATCTTCTGTAAAAGGCTCTGAACACATTTCTTAGTGCTGACTAGCTTCCTACAGTGCTTTTTCTTCCTTTTTCTGCCTTGGCCTTGGCTCTTTCTAAAGAAGTTCTTTCCTGAATTTTCTTTTTCTTAAAAAAAAAAAAAAATTAATCAGTCTAGTGTGGATGGCAGGGGGAGGTCTGGAAATGGAGGCGCAATCAATGGTATCCAGTTCAGCGCCAACTGGAGTCAGGCTGCTTTGACTTGGGGGCCACCTCCTATCAGCCTGCGGACTGAGATTCAGGTCCTTATTGTAGCACTAGGCGAACTATGGCCTGTGGGCCCAATACAGCCTGGTACCTGTTTTGGTTTGGTCTGTGAGCGCAGAATGGATTTTACATTTTTAGCCACAATCGAAAATAAATCAAAAGAAGAATAATAGTTTGAGGCACATGAACATTATATGAAATTCAGATTTCAGCGTTCATCAGTAAAGCTTTATGGGAACACAGCTGCCCTTACTTGCCTACATACCGTCTGCGGCTGCTTTTACCTGTAAGGGCAGGGGCTACACGGCCTGGGAGGCCTAAGAACATTTACTATCTGGCTCTGTACAGAAACAGTTTTCTGACCCCTGTCTTATCTGAAAAAAAAGATAATATTCCTCCATTGGAGGGTTTTTGTGAGGATTAAAAGAATCCCAATGCTGTCGAGTCGATTCTGACTCATAGCAACCCTATAGGACAGAGTTGATTAAAAGAATACAGGAGCAAAATACGGCGTGTGTAGAATATGCAGGTGCTTGAGAAATGACTCCTGTCAGTCGAGCCTGACACTTTAACCTCATCACACCCCCTAAAACAGTTACTTTTGCTCCCCAGATGGTTTTGAAGCACAGCACAGGGCAACTGCATAGTCCAATAGATGGATGTTCCAAAAGTACTTTGTCTTCTACGTAGAAGTGCCTTTCATTAATGAACCTCCCAGAAATGTACAAGGATTAATTTAATCATAAACGCATCTCATTAACTGGATAAGCCTCTCACACACAGTATAGAAATTACGTTCCAAAAACCAAACCCAAACCCTACAGGTTGAGTTGATTCTGACTCATAGCGACCCTACAGGTCAGAGTAGAACTGCCTCACAGAGTTTCCAAGCAGCGCTTGGTGGATTCGAACTGCTCGCCTCTTGGTTAGCAGCTGTAGCACTTAACCACTACACCCCCAGGGTTTCCAGAAATTACATATCTGAGTTAAATAATTTATAAGTGTTTTATGGGTAACAACATAACGGTTGGAAGAGGCATTTCCTCATAAAATGTTCCCACCCATCCAGAGTATACCTACTGCTGTAGAAAGTGCTCTGCCAGAGGGGCTGCCGTTCTTAGGATAATTTTATGATCATCTGGCCACTAGAGAGCACTTGGAGACTAACAAACCTTGGTCTGTGTACCCAGGCCTGGTTTGAACCCTGGCCTTTCATGACTGAGGGTCTGTGTGTTCTGTCACTGCGCCATCTAGCTACCAGCAACCGCTCACAAATGGCCACCAAGGCTGATGGATGTGTTCTGTGAAGCTTAGTGACCTGTGGTAGTGATAATGAAGTATTCTGAAGCCCAAATAACGTTTTATTCTGTCGTGATGGTCTTCTGCCTCTGGTGACATCACCGAATTTGTACTACTTCCCAGGGTATTTCTAAGGCAAGCATTTGAGCCAGGGCCCCCATTTCCTTATTGCTTGTACTCTTTTCTGTCAGATTGAATTTTTCTCAAAGAGAAAATATTGCTGGACATTGATTCCAGTGCACAGGATAATTTCAGGTTCTTACTCTGCAGTTCACCCAAAGCCCTTTTCAAAACCGTGAAGAGGTTTTCCAAGGCTAAAAACCACAGTTCAAAAGAACAGTTTTTCAATGTGTTTAAAAGACCCTTGGCTACATTTTTTGATGTTTCATCAGCGGTTTGCCCTGATACACTTTCCATTGTTATTATAACTAAGCCCTATCACAGGGAGTTATACCAGCAAGACCACCACGTTTTCTAAAAAGCTGTACAGCTTTTCTGTTTCCTGGCCTGTTCCCACTGTGTTCTTACAAGTGTTCTCTTCTGCTGAGCCCAGTGTGTACATCTACAGGCGTGTGCAGTGAGAAACTCCCCAAGCATCTCAATTACTGCTGCAATGCCTACGTGTGCGGGGGGATGGAGAAGGGGAGTTCTCTGTGGTGTGCCTTGTGAATGACTAACACCTGCCTTCAGCGGGGCTTTGGCCCATTGTCAGGGCTAAGGTCCAGCTGTGGGTAGAGAAGGAGAATCTGCTTTCCTGACCACTGCTTAGGGAGCATGTCCCAGGGCTGTCCGTTCCGGTGTTATTGTTTGCATCAAAGAAAAATCAAAGCCATCAGCTCTAGCCCTGATTCCTACACTGATTGAGACATTTATAAAGAAAGGTTTACAGGGCAGTTTCTGTGATGTTTGAAAGAATCCTAAATAATTTCACCCCTTCTTGAATGACACTTGACTTTCAAGTAAAGAATATTTCTGCACGTGCAATGTCAGCTTTATCTAATAATAACCTGCTTAACGTGCCACTAAAATCACTAACAGAATTTGCCATATTTTTACAAAATGAAGACTGTTCCTTTAGATGAGGGCCCGGCTCACAGAGCCTGGCCAGACTGTCGCAATCAAGATGGATTGCTTCCTAATGAAATTACATTCTAAAATGTAAACTTGCTATTTCACCTTTTGCCAACACATGCCATTTGTGATGTGACAGGAAAATAGCAAGGGAGCAAACAGGCTATTAACAAGGACTTTGAAGAAATACCCTCCTCTGGGCTTCACAGGGAGCCAAGAGTATGAAAACATAAAAGAGCTGCAGGCAAGAAAAGGAGTTTACGCAAGGGTGTGTGCATTGTTGTGTAGCTAGGTGTACGGCAGCCAGGCTTAGTGCTTCACTATCAGTCTCTAAACCAGAGCCCACCACTTTCCTCTGCAGTCCTGGGCGGGTACTGATCTCATTTATTGACTTCCTGTGATGCTTCTAGTGTGGGTGAAAAGATAGAATTTTAGCTAGAAGGTAATGCTATCCCTGGGATTTCAACGATTGAATTAAATAGTACAAAGCAAAAAGATCAAATACACGTGTATTTGCGTGTGTGTGTGTATTTGGCCAAAACTTCATGATTCTTGGGAGCTTGATTATGATACATGCATGTTAGCATTTACTACATACTGAGTGGAAGAGCACGCTCGCTCTTCCCAGTCTGGGCTTAGCCGCAGCCTAAAAACCCGGATTTCCTTGGATGGCCCCTGGAGCCATCCAGGACCGTGGAGGGTGCAGGATTACAGTTAGGGCGATATTATGGATTGAGTCGTGCCCCCTAAAACAATCCTTGTCAATCCTAAACCCCATACCTGTGGACATAATCCCATTCGGGAATAGGGTTTTGTTGTGTTAATGAGGTCATGTCAGCGTAGGGCGTGTTTATGCCAGTCATTTTTTGAGGTAGAAAAGAGCAGATGAGGCACAGAACAAGCAAGCATGAATGGAGGAAAGACAGATGCCACGCGGAGACCCACAAGGAGTGCTGAGAAGAGTGCTAGATAAGCTGAGATAAAGATTTTCCCCCAGAGCAGACGGAGAGCCTTCCCCTACGGCCGGCACCCTGAATTTGGACTTCTAGCCTCTTAAATAAATCTCTGTTTGTTAAAGCCACCGACTTGCGGTATTTTTGTTATAGCAGCGCTAGCTAAGACAGGCAACTTTTTATGCTCTAGGCTGAGACATGGATGGTCCTGTTTGTCCATGTGGCCTCTCATTCTTCATATTTTGTATTGTTCCAAAAAAGAAGCTGTGAGATAAAACGAATATTGTGCTACATGGAAGTAAGAATGAAGACAGCAAGGGTACCCTGTGTCTGTAACTTACTTCCTAGGTGGGTCTAAGGATTTTTTTTAAGTAGAAGACACAAAAAGTCATGTTCTATTTTGGTAGAGTTATTTTATTGTTGACTTAAATTGCTACTTAACTCTGGAACGTTGGTCAATGTTATGTCATTTTATCTCCTCTTGGGCAAAAAAAAAAAATTTTTTTTGGGGGGGGCAAAGCGGGGTGAAGGGGGGACTGACTCAGCTCTCTTTATGCTCAAAGGCTTAGTGTAGTGCCTTGATGGAGGCCCTCAGTGAAGAGCTGTGGTTTGATTCTTAGACTCCAACGCAGGGCCTGAGCAGTAGGGCCTGGAAGAATCTCAGCAGATCAGCTGTGTGAACCGTTGGCAAGCCAAGTCATCTTTCTGGGTCACTATTTCTTCATTTGTAAAAAGCAGGACCTGGACTCGGTGATTGCTAAGCTCACTTGCAGCTTTGTGAATTCTAGGCTTTTAAAATATGTTTGGATCCTGAAAAAACAGCATATTCTTGGGTTTCTGGACAAAAGAGCCCAGGGTCTGTTTAGGCTTGACCTCCCACCACATTCTGACTTTCTTCTGTAACGAATCTGGGTTTATTCTTCAGGAAAATGGCTGCGCTCCAGGAGTCCTTGGTGTGACTCTAACATTGTGTAGACATCGATTTGTCTTGCAGGATAGTGGTTACTGTAACCAGCAAACTATTAAACCTCTCCTGATCCTTTAGGGAGGATTTCAAAAGAGCCCTTCCACTCCCTTTGACTAATATTTAACTCAATCCAGGGCTAATTTGAAGATAGCATTACTAGGATCAAAGTATTTCCAAATGCTTCGTAGCTGACAGCTCTCTACCTTTTACCGTCTTTCAATTGTCTATAAATGCTGCAGCAGACAGAGGTTGTTCAAAAATGAGACCTTTGGAAGACCCTGACCTTGCTACTTACCGTGCTGTTCTCAAAGCTGAGAATTTCCTACTGTGAAGAGTGTCAGTCGTTACTCAAATAAGGTTGGCTTCCTTCCTTCCTTATTTTCTGTGTACATGTCCGTAGATTACTTTTCACCTCATGTCATTAATAACAGATCTCTGTTGTCACAGCAGGGTCACGGATGCCACCCTCAATAGCCACATATGGGGGAGCTACAATACTGAAATATTTGATTTGATTCTTGCCTTCTCATTTGAGAAGTTCACCCCCATTGAGTGATGGGAGGCACAACATGCGAAGCAGGTTATGATAGCCATTCACTTTCAAGTGCAGTCTAACAGGGGCTTTCATTTACGGTGATTCTTTGGCAGTCACCTTGTTCCAGCGGATAAAACACAGTGCAAAACGAGTGGTGAGTCTATATCCAGAACCGTAACACCTCGTTGATTACCCTTTAGTATATTCCACGATGACCCCAGAGTAGAGGGTCTAATTTAATGAGATCATTAATATTTCTGTAAAACCAGCAATCTGATAAATTCGCTTTTGCTAGGCCCTTTTTTACAGAACCAGCATAAGTGACTGTTCCCCAGGAAGCATTATCTTTTCTTGTATGACACTGAAAGCTTACATGCTGCTTGACAAATCTGAATTTTAAAAAGTAAGAATGATTGGCACTTGGTAACTTACACAGAAATAGAAAATGGTACAAGAAAATTGCCCATTTCTTTTAGACTTACATTTTATATATTTTTTTCTTTTAAGAAGTGATAAGATATGTAATTTCCATCAAATTCAACCAGTTATGTACGAGAGAGGCGACAAGTTCAGCTCTGCAGAGGAAAAGCAAGTCATGCGAAGTGCTGACACACCGCCAAGAAGCCAACAGCCTTCCCTGCTGCGCGTTTCTGGCTTCAGTTCTGGTAGGTGAGATGGTCATCTGTGCGCCAAGACCAACATCTTGCACATGTCTTGTAAACAACTCTTCTCACCCTTTGTTCCTGGGCTCACCAGCCCCAAGTGTCACTTATCAAATGTCTCTCCAGGCCTATTTAGTGCAATGAGATAAAAGAGATACCGCATTTTCAGCAAATAACTTGCCCAGAGAAATAACGCACTCACACACATAACGCGCATAGCACAACACGCGTGAAAGGGTCGCGCAGGTTGGCAAAAAAAATAGTGTGTGCGTTATTCGCATAAAAACATGGTACAGAGGTATAAGTAGAGTTTTCAGATGAAGACTTATCTTTATGTATTAGGTGCTCTGAAAAATTGGGCAAAGAGTGATTATTTCTGTTACAGTGAAACAGGTGAGAGCCAGGACTCAATGTGACTACCTTGTTTTTCTGGGTCTCACAGTTTTCTGCCTTCAATAGGGTGCAGTCTTACCACTTTTCTATCGTTCTCTATTAGTGGAAAATATTTGACTTTTCCTCCTCTCAGACGTTTCTGCCTTACACAGGTTTCAGCTTTTGGAGGTTTCACTGTAATTTATTTGTTTGGTCAACAAACAGTTACTGATATACAATATGCAAAGCATCCAGTTTGGGGATATGCCAGGTTAACATCTCCTCATTGACCATCATTACAATTTTGAAGATTCATGACGGTAAAAATAGATACAAATTCTGAATTTTTTGACAGAATATTTAGTCCTTTTGAAGTCTTTTCATTAAACATGAACTGACCTCATGCTCTAATTGACAAGGCCACATATTTAAATTATCTTTTATTCTAAAACTTTCATTTGCTTTTTTTGTGGTTTAGCAGATAAGTCATCCCCTTATTTAAGGTTTAAACAGTTCCCTTTAGCTGGGATTGCTGACTGGAAACAAACAGTTGTTCTTTTGAAAAACAGTAGAAGTGGTACTTTCCCTGTACGTGCAGTTGCTGAGCTATGAAAAGAACTTTTTCATCCTGATAACCATGGAATTAAGAACAAAGATGTTCTAACAGGCAACTTATCCTATGATACCATCTATGACGTTAACTGAGCCAGCGACAACGAGGTTCATTTACTGGGACTTTATTTGTGGCAGCGGAGAGAGAAGGGCCCTAGGTAAGCTCTGTGCGAGCAAGAACCAGTTTGTCTTGCCCATTGTAGTATCCCCAGCACCTAGAACATAGTAGAGAATTAATAAAAATGAATTGAGTGAAAAAATGTTGTATATTTTATAGATGAAGAAACAAAGAATCTAAGTACCTTCTGATGGTCACTTGGAGGGAATTAGAATTTAAAGTCTGGTCTGATCCAACACCTGTGCCATTTCTCCCATTACAAACTTGATGTAAAGACTGCTACTTTCCAGACCCCCAGCTTGACCTGGTTTCCTGGGTTACAGTCACATCCTTTCCTTGGTAAGGAGGGGAAGTAGGAGAAGCGGTCAGCAGTATCTTGGCAGGGCAGACACCTATGAACACCATCAAAGCCCCTTCTGAGGCAGACCCAGAGGCAGCTTACCTTGACTTCTTTTTAATCTGGATCCCCACCTCCAAATTCCTGAATTATTCCAGGCCAGGCTAGAGATCAGATGTAGTTAACCTGCCGGCCTGTAAGTAGAGGAGCCAAGGCAAAGCCTGTGACAATAATCCTTATGAGCGTTGGTGTGTTCACCCCTATGCGAAGCCCCCCCTCTTTGCTGGAGAAAACGTGCTGTAAATCCGACTGAAACTGTAAGAAACCTCTGTATCTGCGGTAAGTGCAGAAAGGTTCTCAATTATAAACCAAAATACGAGGTATTAACGAGAGAGATATAACACCTACAGTTACGTTTGGAGTTACAAGGTGTTAATGAGCAAGATATACCAAGGAATGCATCTTCTCCTTCGGCTGCCTGGGTTGGCTGTTGGCGCAGAATATTTGAAACCTCAAGTTCTGAAACCACGAATCAGGAGAGTTTCCTGCATTATGAATGATGTCATCTTTGAGATGAGGGACTTTTAGTGAAACGCGGGCGCATTCAGAGTAATGTTTGCAGCAAGCATGATGTTGAATTTATTGCAGAGGGGAGCGTGTGTGTTGACCAAAATGGAGAAGGATGAGAAGTAACTAAATTACGCATGACAGTCTTTACAGAACAAAGGGAGAAAGCTTAGTGATGCTGTGGTTGAAGGACGAGCGGCAATTGGTGATGTACTGGCTGTAGGTTGGTAAGAAGGGCAATGGATCTACGAAGACCCGAAGACTACAGATGGAGTGACAAGGCCCGAGCGGCGGATTTGGGAGGGGGAATATAATAAATTTTTGTGCAACAGGACAGCCAAATAAAGTTAACCTGACATTAAAAATCATCATCTTAATCTATGTAGCTCTTTCAAGCCTGAGTCTCATCACAGAAAAAAAACAAACTACAGCTAACGATGAAGTATTTCTCCTTTTGCTTTCCCGGCACCCACGAAGAACAGCACAGAATTCAATTATCGAAGCTACGGGCTGGACCAGGGGGATGAAGAATGAGGTGTCCGCTGGAGTGAGAAATTAGATGGAACCAAGTGTTTATTCCCATCATTCTTCCTCGGTTAGGCTAAATTAATAGTTAACAAACTTTTGTTTGGATTAGCAGCTCAGAGCCGGGATGTGCAGATCAGAACTCACGATTATTACAGGAGCCATTGTTTACGGAACGCGCACGGTATCCTCCAGCCTTGGGTGTAAAACGGTATCTTCTGCCATTCTGTGTGCAGGAAACAGCGTTCCACCAGACTGAGGGCCTAGGCTGCTGAATAGACTGCCGAAGCGCCAGAAAATCAGATACGCGTTCTTGGAGTCTGTGACCTCAGAAATGGCACTGATGGTCTTTTCTATTGCCCTGTGCCATGTTTTTCTGATCTCTTTAATAATTATATAAAAACATGCACAATTTTATAGCCGGCAACGGTTATCAGCGGTAGTTCCAAGAAGGGTGTGCGCGGTGAGGCGGTGGGCGACTTGGGGAAACCCCTCAGACCCTTCCAAACTCAATCTGAATAGAAGCTGAGGCGGCCTTCCAGGCGCTCCCCGCCGGACCCAGTCCGCGTCCCCCAAACAAGCCCTTCCCCTAAAAACTTGTCACGCCACCACCTATCATGATTCCCCACGAGGACACAGCCACACAGCAGGTTCATTCCAGAGACCAAAACCAGGTCTCCTCATCTCCATCCCCTTCCGCTTTCACCGTACTGGGCTCTGCGGGTCATCTCTGACGCACACATAACGAGTATTTATAGCACCAGCTTTAAGGAATCGACAGTAGGAAGAAAACCTCACCACTACTGATCAGAAGGACCCCTGCCTTACACTCAGGTATCTTAAAAATGCATTAAAAAAAAAAATGAAGTCAGACCCGAGTGCGGGCAGTCCATCCCGCGCCCAACGCTTGCAGCACAAAGCACGGCGAAGGCGGACGCCGAGGGACCCCGGGAGGCCGGGCTCAGCACCGCCCACAGCCAAGCCGTTCCCGGACAGGTGCCCGAGCCGAGGAGTGCTTCCTGCTCCGCGGGGCTCAGGCCCTCACGCTGGGGGGCGAGCCCCGGGCACCGGGGAGAAGGGCGCGGAGGGCGCGGGCCACGGGCCCCGGGAAGGAGCGCTCAGAGGGCCCGGGCCCCGGGCTTCCAGGGAAGAAAGCTTGGAGAGCGCGGGCAACAGGGAGGAACGCTGGGATGGCGCGGGCCCCGGGCCCCAGGCCCCAGAGAGGAAAGCTCGGAGAGCGCGGGCCCCGGGGAGGAACGCTCAGGAGAGCGCGGGCCCTGGGGAAGAACGCTCGTAGGGCACGGGCCACAGGCCCCGGGGAGGAACGCTCGCAGGGCACGGGCCACGGGCCCCGGGGAGGAATGCTCGCAGGGCACGGGCCACGGGCCCCGGGGAGGAGCGCTCGCAGGGCGCAGGCCACGGGCGTCTGGGAAGCAGCGCTCGCAGGGCACGGGCCACGGGAGGAAGCGCTCGCAGGGCGCGGGCCCCGGGCCCCGGGGAGGAGCGCTCGCAGGGCGCGGGCCACGGGCGTCCGGGAAGCAGCGCTCGCAGGGCGCGGGCCACGGGCCTCGGGGAGAAACGCTCGCAGGGCGCGGGCCACGGGCCTCGGGGAGAAACGCTCGCAGGGCGCGGGCCACGGGCCTCGGGGAGAAACGCTCGCCGGGCGCGGGCCACAGGCGTCCGGGAAGCAGCGCTCGCAGGGCGCGGGCCACGGGCCCCAGGGAGGAGCGCTCGCAGGGCACGGGCCACCGGAGGAAGTGCTCGCAGGGCGCGGGCCACGGACCACGGGCAGGAGCGCTCGCAGGGCGCGGGCCACGGGCAGGAGCGCTCGCAGGGCGCGGGCCCCGGGCCTCGGGGAGAAACGCTCGCAGGGCGCGGGCCACAGGCGTCCGGGAAGCAGCGCTCGCAGGGCGCGGGCCACGGGCCCCAGGGAGGAGCGCTCGCAGGGCGCGGGCCACGGACCACGGGGAGGAGCGCTCGCAGGGCACGGGCCACGGGAGGAAGTGCTCGCAGGGCGCGGGCCACGGGCCCCGGGGAGGAACGCTCGCAGGGCATGGGCCACGGGAGGAAGTGCTCGCAGGGCGCGGGCCACGGGAGGAAGTGCTCGCAGGGCGCGGGCCACGGGCCCCGGGGAGGAGCGCTCTCAGGGCGCGGGCCACCGGAGGAAGTGCTCGCAGGGCACGGGCCACGGACCACGGGGAGGAGCGCTCGCAGGGCACGGGCCACGGGAGGAAGTGCTCGCAGGGCGCGGGCCACGGGCCCCGGGGAGGAGCGCTCGCAGGGCGCAGACCGCACCACCGCGGCCACGCGCCACCCTTCCTAGAGCGCCCCAGCTTCCGGCGCCCCGCGGCCCCGCCTCTTCGCCGCACTTCCTGCTCCGAGCGCGGGTCCTTGTTGGCCGGGGAGGCGGAGAGGCCCTCTGCAGACTCGCGGAGTGGAACCGGAGCACGGGCGGGCCCGCCGAGCCGGTACGGTGCCCGCGCGCCACGATGCCGCCGGGAGCGCTGGAAACTGGGCTCCCGGGTGGCGGGCGAACGGAGACTTTGCACCCCTGCCCGTTAAACAGTCAGACGAGCGCGGGCGGGAGCTCGGGGTGTCCGGCCGCGCCCCGGTTATCTTCACGGCGTGCATCGCGGCCTGGACGAGCTTTCCCGCTTAGGAAGGAGACGTGGGTGGTTTCGGGGAGAGGCTGAGCAGTGGGATGGGACTGCGTCAGAATTCGGGGTGTTGGGAGGAGCACGGCCTCTGCCCAGGCCCGCGACTGGCTCCAGTTGCCTGAGCCTCGGTTTCCCGCTTCTGTTTGTGCTGCAGGATTTCAGTCCTTATGGGGCTCCAGTGAGCATTAAACAGGTAAAGCGCCCAGCGAATGACTGCGCTTTAGAAATATGCTTTTTTTTTTCTCTCTTGCCTCGTCGCGCACTTCTGTTTTACCCAGTAATTCAGTTTTTGAGGTAGAAAAGAGCAGATTAGACACAGAAAAAAGCAAGCATGAATGGAGGAAAGATGGATGCCCCGTGGAGATCCACAAGGCACGCTGGGAAGAGCGCTAGAGAAGCTGAGATAAGGGTTTTCCCCAGAGAAAAAAATCGGACGCATTGCAGTAGAGTGGATTCCAACTCCTAGTGACCCTATAGGACATAGGAGAACTACCCCATAGGGTTTCCAAGGAGTGACTGGTAGATTTCCAGCTGCCAACATTTTGGTTAGGAGCCTGAGCTCTTAACTACTGCGCCACCAGTGCTCCATAATTCTGTTCAGATACTAACTTGGCACCCTACAGAGATTAGTGGGTGCTGACCTTTAAGGCAGATGGGAGATGAGCCCAGTCCTGTGTGCATTATGGAAAGAAGGCTGTCAGGTGTCCCAGAACTTAGGCAACATAATCAGTGGGCAAAGGAGACCTGATGGCACAGTGGGTCGGTGGTTGGAACTCATCAGCACTCCTTGGGAGAAAGATGTGACAGCCTGCTTTCTAAAGATTGTGGCCTTGGAAACCCTATGGGGCGGTTCTGCTCTATCCTGTAGGGTCCCTGTGAGCCCAGATCTACTGAAGGGGCACTGTGTTTTTATTGTTGTTTGTTTTTGAATCCTAGGTAACCGTGGTTCCCTATACCCACAAGTTCTCTGCACCCTTGTCTGAGGCAGGGCTGCACTTCACCGTAGCCGACACTTAAGTCTAGAGCTTGAAGCAGAAGTTTTGGAAAACTCTCACCCTCCTATAGGCCTTCTGAAGATTTCTTCTCAGCGATATCTGCCTGGTTCCTGTGTTGCTCTCTGCCTTTGCCCTTGTTTTGTCTCTTTTGAAAGGGTCCCCTTACCTGAAATTCTGGGCCCCTTTCATGGGCTCTTCTGGTTGGAGGGACAGCTTGTGCCTGCAGTGAGAAAAGTCCTTTTTACTGAAACCTTGTCTTAGTGATAACAGTTGACGCTTCTTAGTGCTTTTGTATTTGATTCGGGACTCAGGGCTGCTTACTGCGAAGGGGAAGGGAAAGGTACAAATTATCTGGTTAATGTCACAATTGGGACATCTGGACATGTTTTCTTTGGAATCCAGTTGACATGCGTAATAATCCGATGTGATTTAGGGCAAGTTATCTAAGTTCTCCGAGCCTCTGTTCTCCACCTTAGCTAGTAGTAAGGCTTGAGTGAGATGATGCGTGTACCTTTTAAGAGTGTTTGGCAGGTATTAGGTGATCCATAAACGTTTCTCCTCTTTCCCCTCCCTGCCGCGCCTGCTCCATTACACGAGGGAGCGAGGTGAAGGTCAGGCATCTGTGCTGGTTCACAGAGCATCCTTTGAGAAAGCAATAAATAGACATGGGGACAGGAAGCAATACTGCCAAACTCGAATGTCTGAAGTGGCAACTTAATTTCTTAGGCTTTTTGTAATTTAAATCAGAGACTAAGGTAACTCTGGGGTCCACATTCCGAGATTTATAATTGATAATTATAACTGAAGTTTCTGAGTTTAAAGATACAAAATTTAGATGTGATTAAATTGAGATGGAACATAGATTTACCAAAATGTGTTTCTCAACTGCAGTTTTATTGTGTTTTTTGCTAGACCCAGCATGAGTGATGTTTCCTGCAAAAAACGGGATGACTATTTGGAATGGCCTGAGTATTTCATGGCTGTGGCCTTCTTGTCAGCGCAGAGAAGCAAAGATCCAAATTCCCAAGTAAGTGAGTTTTAGAAGAGAATATTTGGACATTCGCAAACACAGAAATGCCGGTAAATGAGCAGCTTACAGTTTAAAGATGCCGAGTAAATCTGTCTTTGGTGGTGCATTCCGACGTGCTCACGTTTCTCTGTGAGGGAGTAATGCCGCCCGTACCCCCTCCAGGGAGGATGCCGTGGAAAACGGGCAAGGAGACAGAAGGCCGTGTGCACCTCCGGAGGACACCTGGCCGGTCGTGGCTGTGCCGCCTGCCTGGTTCGTTGCCTGCCTCCCCGGGGCAGTCAGCAAGCCGGGGACCTGTGTTTCGTAGGTCGGGGCATGCATTGTGAATGGTGAGAACAAGATCGTCGGCATCGGGTACAACGGGATGCCCAATGGGTGCAGCGATGACCTGCTGCCGTGGAGGAGGACGGCGGAGAACAGGCTGGATACCAAGTACCCTTACGGTAGGGCGGGTTCTGTGTTGCATCCTGGGAGTGGCCCAGTCTGAGTGCACACTAAATGTGAAACCAAAACTAGTTGCCGCCGAGTGGATGCTGACTCAGGCAGCCCCGCGTGTGTCGGGGTGGGACTGAGCTCCACGGGGTTTTCACTGACTGATTTTTCAGGAGATCTCGGGACTTCTTCTGAGGCAGCTCTGGGTAGACGTTAACCTCCAACCTCTTGGTTAGCAGTAGCGCACGTTAACCATTGGATCACCCAAACCAGTGGAAAAAAAATAACCAGTTCCCGTCGAGTCAGCTCTGACCCATGGCTATCCTGTATGTGTCGGGGTAGAGGAGCGCTCCACAGGGTTCTCAAGGGCGGGTTTTCGGAAGTAGGTCGCCAAGGCTCTCTTCCCAGGAGTCTGGGTAGGTTTGAAGTACGTTCACCGTTCACACCACTCGGGGACTCTTTAAATAAGAAAGTTGGCCAGAAATCCTTATTTCTTTTTTCAATCAGCAGCATCTGAAAGAAAAACAGTCCCACTGAACTACCCCAATGTCCTGTCCCCGTGCCTTAAGCTCCAAAGAGAGCCAGCGGAGGGAAGCGTGATTATGGCCACACAGCCGGGCTCTGAGGTCCAGGCCTGTTGCCAGTCTGGAGCCTGGCGCATGTCGCTGGTGTCTGGAGTCTGGCGTGTGCCGCTGGTGCCTGGAGTCTGGCGCGTGTCGCTGGTGCCTGGAGTCTGGCGCGTGTCGCTGGTGCCTGGAGTCTGGCACGTTTCACTGGTGGCCTGTCAGGCTGTGCAACACCCCAGCATTGCTGGAGAGCTTCTATGCAGAGGGTGTTATGAACTAAACTGTGTCTTCCTAAAATATATGTTACAAATCCTAATCTTTATATTTGTAGAAAGGAGCCCTGGTGGCGCAGTGGTTAAAGCACTTGACTGCTGACTGAAAGCTTGGTGGTTCAAACCCACCAGCCTCTCTGAGGTTGAAAGATGTGGCCGTCCGCTTCTGTAACGATTACAAACTCGGAAACCCTACGAGGCAGGTCTGCTTTGTCCTGTAGGGTCGCTGTGAGCCAGAATCAACTCAATGGCAAAACTTTTTTTTTTTTAAATACTTGTGGATATGATCCTCTTTGGGAATAGGGTTTTCTTGTTATGTTAACAAAGCCATATCAGTATAGGCTATGTTTAAGCCAATCACCTTGGAGGTATAAAAGGAGCAGATTAGGCACGGAAGCATGTAAGCACAGACAGAGAAAGATTGATACCAGGAGGGGATCACCAAGGAACGAAGGAAGAGACAAAGACAGCCTGCCTCTAAGGCCAGTGCCCTGAATTCAGACTCAGAGTCTAAACTGTGAGACAATGAATTTCTGTTCATTGTCACCCACTTGTAGTAATGTGTCATAGCAGCCTAGGTAGCTAAGACAGAAGGCCACAGCCCTGTGGAGATAGCTGAGGAATGTGCACAGTCACTCTGCAGGTTATTTCTTTACCGTGTGGAAGCAGAGTCAGCTAACCAGGCTCTGGTAAGTGGTAAGGTTGTCCAGCCCATCCGCCCTTAAGAAACTCTGGTTCTAGCTCATCTCTGGGAAGCAGGACGCAGACTGTGAGCTGGACATCAGGACTTGAATGAGACCGCTGCTTTCTCCTGTTCAGGGGCTCTGTAGACCCAGGGTGGGCTGTGGTTAGACCAGAGGTTTTGTGTGCAGCCAAAAGCCTTTGAGCTAGGTGTCCCTGGATTTTCACCTTTAAGTGAGGGAGGGGTGCTTCTTAGAATTTGTTGCCTATCTGAGCCCCAGGGAGCATCACTTCAGAGGTTGTCTGAGAGGGACAGCCACAGTTTCACTTTTCTTTTTATTCCCTGGAAAATACGCAACTAGTGGCATAACCCTGTTGTCATTGAGTTGATTCTGACTCATAACAACCCCTTGTGTGCAGCGTAGAACTACTCCATAGGGTTTTCAAGGCTGTGACCTCTCGGAAGCAGATCACCAGGACTATCTTCTGAGGCAACTCTATATGGGTTTGAACTCCCAGCCTTTTGGTTAGTAGTCCTGAACCTAACCTTTTGTGCTACCCAGGTATAAAAACTGCTTGGGGGCAGTGTCTGACCTCCTCTAACTTCACAAGGGGAAGGAGAATCAAGATCAACAGCCCAAGCCTGATTCCTATGAGACTGAGGTCAGATGAGCCTCCTCTCTCTGCCATCTTTACCAGTTCTGACACCAGCTGTCCCTCCCATAGCACTCTTTGCTGGGTTCGACAGTTCATTGCACTGGCCATATAGAACTCCCAGACAATACTCACGATTATGGGGTTTATTGGGGAAGTAACAGTTAATTACAATTCAAGTTTGGGAACACTCAGGATACAGTCCTTCCATCAGGACAGCCTCTTCCCACTGTGCTCACAGGCACGTGTCTCTGGCTCTAGGTCTGTACCCAAAGGCACTCAGCTTTCTCTCTCTTTGGGCCAGGAAGCCCTGCTTCCAGGTCTCTCCTGCCACCACTTCTCACCATCTTCAAGGTTACAGCTTGCTCGTTCTCTATCAGTCTCCTGCTTCCAGGAGCTTATCAGCTCAGGGGTCCTGGATCCAAAGGACATGCTCTGCTCTCCACTCCTGGCTCTTCTTCCTTGGTCGTGGTAGGATCCTCTGCTTTGCTCTGGAATTAGCTCTCTTTTAAGGCAAAACTGACCAATCTGCTTGGTAGGCCACAATTAACCTATCACACAGTCCCACCCAATCACCTGGGTGGGAGTTACAGGACTTGCTAGAAAGGTCACACAAAAGTAATCATCCAATCAATCACACTGCACCAGGGACTCCTACTAATACCATAAGAGGCGAATGGGCTATGTGTCCTGATCGCTGGTTTTTTCATAACATTAGGTCCTGTGTTTATGTCTGAGAATGAACAGCCTGGCTCTGTGGAAAGTAAAGCTTATTAAGGCCATTCAAATGGAAGAGAATCTGCCTCCAGGAAACCAAGTTCAAGGCAGTATGTAAGACCTTGCTGCTTTGTTGACTCTTCGTAGTAGATTTCATCTGGGTTTTTCTTATGAAGAACTCCAGGTCTTCATTTAGTCTGATGTATATATTTTTACTAATGTTTGTGGACCTTAAGAATGTTAAATAAGCGCCATACATTACTTTTCAAATTGCTTAAGGACAACGCCTCTGTTTTTGAAAGAAAAAGGAAGAAGGTGCCTGGAGATAGAGAAGGAATTGAGGAATTAGGGTAGGGAGAACTGCAAAGCACTCAGGGTTTTCAGGGTGTGAACAATAGTTCAGCGATTAAGGGGATGTAGTACAGCAAGTCCTGCGTTGTGAATGTCTGACTCACGGACAGCACGTGCGTGCTCTTCAGTGTGAGTGTGAATTTGTTCTCCCTTTGAAACGACTGAACCGACCCTTACCTGCAACAGATGCCTCATCACAAGTGCCTTCACCTGCTGCACGTGCAGTTTTTAAGTCACTGAAAAGGCTTTGAACTTTTTCTTGCAGTAAACCAAAAACCAAACCCTAAGCTGTTAAATCGATTCTGCCTCCTAGTGACCCTCTAGGACAGAGTAGAACTGCCCCGTAGGGTTTCCAGGGGGCGGCTGGTGGATTCAACCTGCTGAACCTGGGGACTTGCTGTAGTTGTTTTCAGGGCACAGGTTAATGTTGTATATAAAAATCCTAAAAGATCTACGTTGAAATGTATGACGACCACAGTCCCTGTCACTGAGTCAAGACAGCGAAACGTTGAACCTTGTGTGGAACTCCTTCAGGAGGAATTTGTAGGGGTCGGGGAGGCGTCAGGCTGTCCAGTTGACACTGGTCATGAAGGATGCCAGTGGCTCATGGGCACCCGAGCGGCGCTCCCAGCAGGCCCTGGGCGGCCTTCAGTCCCCGGGAGCCCCGGGCAGGTCTGTAGCAGGGGCCTGGAGCCGAAGGCTCGCAGCAGCACCTTTGCAGCCTCCCCAGCCCCCCGCCAGTGCTCCGGACAGCACCTCTGACAGCTGATTTTGTTGTTCTGAGACATTGCCTTTTGTCCAAGTTGAGGGGAGTACCTCTTAGAGCTCCTTTCCGGAAGGAATGAAAACAACAGGCATTTGTCCAGTTTCACTGATTGCCTTTTATTGAATTGTTGCTGAGTTTCTGGGCACTGGTTGTCTGCATTATTTTTTAGTATCCATATGGTACCTCTAGATTTTCAAAGCTCTTTGTCCCTACTTATCAGTTACTCATTTTGCATATAGCCATGTTAGACTGTAGACAATTTTCTTTCACGAGAATAGGCTTATAATTTGACATACCATAAAAGTCACAGGAGGTATTCTGTGGTTTTTAGAAGGCATTTAGTATTATTGCCATCATGATACCTGTAAAGATGGGCTTTAAGTCTGAGTAACGATGACTTTTAATCTTGCCTTTTGAAGGGATTTCGGGCAACAGAGAAGTAAATGTTGGCACAGCGTTGGAAGAAGAAATAGAAATTTTTGGTGATAATTCACTAAAAAGCAAATTCTTTTTTTACTTTTAAAATTTCAAAAATTGATTAAAAAAATGTGATAATATCTGGAATTGGGTAGGCTCAACCCTTTCCTCATTGACGTGAATGGTGACTGAGCTGCTCTCTCAGGAAGGATAGATACTTAGATTATTTGTTAATCTTTGTAAATGAGCTTTAAAATTATCTAGAGTTCTGCACCAGTGATGGCTAACTCTTTTGAGTATGGGGACCCCCATTTAAATGTCAAAAACAATTTCCAGGACCCCTACATAATGCTGCTTAAACTTGCAGGTCTCTTGAATACAAAGATCCACAATGACAAAAAGCTCCTGGTGTCAGTGACGTTTCACGTTAGTCTGGACTTTGTTGGTCAGACAGCATTTGTGTGTGTTTGGAAAGAGTGTATGTATGTACCGCAACCACCAGTTACTGTCAGGTTGACTCATGGTGACCCGTGTGTGTCAGAGTAGAGCTGTGCTCCATAGGGTTTTCCATGGCTGGGGTTTTAGAAGTAGATTGCCAGACTTTTGTTCTGAGATACTTCCGGGAGGACTCGAGCTTCCAACCTTTGTCTTAGCAGCCAGGCATGTTAACTGTTCGTCCTACCCAGGGACTCCATATATGTGCCGGACATGTTGTTTACCCAGCCTGTGGCCCATGCTTGGGCCCTTACAGTACCTTAATAGTGCCCCAGGGTTTGTGCCCACAGGATCTCAGAGCCTACCCTTCTTTTTATGGACGGGGAAATGACGATCGCAAGACATTAAGTAACTTCTTGAGTGTCACACATTTAGAGTGACATCTCCTAAATTACAGGTCAGTGGTCTGTCTGGTCCGCCACTTTGTGTCCCCAGGGCTGGCTCTCCTGTAGGGCTCAGGAATTCAGCTCTTCTGGTGTGTTGACTACATTACTGCATGTTGACTAGCTACTCTCGTCTTCTCGTTTTACAGTTGAGTAGTCTGAGCCTTAGATGCAGTAACTTCCCGGAGGTGAGGAGCTTGGGAAGTGGTGGGCTGTGCCTAGGATTAGCCGGATTGTACGTCACTTACTTTAACACACTTCTCCAAAGGGAACATGAACGTTGTAGAAGTTTGAGTTTACCAGTACCCGAAAAACCAAACCCGTCAAGTTGATTCTGACTCATAGCGGTTCTGTAGGGCAGAGTAGAACTACCCCATAGGGTTTCCAAGGCTGTAGTCTTTCTGGAAGCAGACTGTCACATCCCTCCCATGGAGTGGCTGGTGGATTCGAACCACTGGCTTGTTGGTTAGCAGCTCCTTAGTTTGCTAATAACATGTACTAATTCCATTCTATGTTATTAATTCTGCAAGTTTGAAAGTCATTAGGCTTGACTGACACTTTGTAGGGACTTGGGAAGCAGGGAATACTTGAACAATAAAAGAACACGGAGCTTTTTCTGGGCTGTCTCTCTGGAGAGGAATTTTTAAAGGGTGTTTTTGTTCTCCCAGCCTTAGGATCAAAACTTCATGAAACTATTTGATGTTAATGAAGTGTTAATACAGAAAATGAAAATTCCGCCTGCCAAAGAAACTGCTCTTTATTTCATGCTTTTCTTGAGAACTCCTAATGTCAGTAACATTGGGAGGCAGGAAGAAGTCAATGTTGTTATAGTGAGAACCTTTTAAATGAATGAAATTAAAAAACCAGGAAGTAGCAGATTGATCTAATTTACCATATAAAAAATTTCTGAAGGCTTTTATTTTTGAGGGGAGGGTAGTTAAACCCACGATGAAGTATTCAGCTGACATTTCTAGTTCCTCTTTGTGAAATTCATTAGATTGAAGCACATTTAATCAAAATACCAATTCTATAAAATGTTAAAATTCTCTTGGTAATTCAGAAATCCCTCTTTCCTTGGGTTTTTGTAACTAATTTTAATGATGTCGTTTATATATCACAGAGATGGAGTGGAGTCCACCTCTTCTGTCCTCAAGGCCATTGTTAAACTTCAGGGAGATTTCAGTAATGCTGGATACCCTCAGCAGGGGACCATGCTGGGGAAGGCTTTGTGTATGAGTCTGCCTCTTCTGCTTGGCACCTTTCTGTCCAGCTCAATCAAGAAGCTGGGATTGCTTTGCCCACAGCCTCACACTTCTTCATCACGGAAGGGACGTGGTCTTGATGTCCCCAAGGGTGGGTGGTAGCCTCACTGGATGCATTGGGCAGAAATGCACTGGGAGCCATGGGCTCCTTCTAGAATCTAGTCCCATTTCTACAGGCCGCCCTAACAAGGGTATAATGCTAAGAAGAAAAACACTGAAAAACACGCTATTAACTAAGGCATGAGTTCAGCACAGCACCTTGAAACAGTTTTGCCAGTGTGTGGTAAAAAAAAAAAAAAAAAAAACCTGCTGCCGTCAAGTCGATTCCGACTCATAGCGACCCTATAGGGCAGAGTAGAACTGCCCCACACAGTTTCCCAGGAGTGCCTGGTGGATTCAAACTGCGGACCTTTTGGCTAGCAGCGGTAGCACTTAACCACTGCGCCACGAGGGTTTCCAGTGTGTGGTAGTGCTCCTTTAAATTTTATATTGAAATTTAATCTTTATTTTTCAGATTTAGCATATTCTTAAGCATGCGTAGATGTCATTTTCTTGATTACTTAGCCATTTACCTTACCCCGTGAACACTGACATCTCTCTGACTGCCGTGCATGTGATCTATTTCTTTGGCATCCAAAAGGTTAGTCCTGAGAAACTAATTTATCAAGAAGTTAGGAGGCTGATTCTTCTTAAGCAGTGACTTCTTCACAACTTGTGAGAGCTTCTTAGTAATTAAGATCAGATTTGTTCTCAGCTGGGTGAAGTGGAACGCCCTCTGGTTATGTGAGCAGATCTGTGGATTTGATGACTTGCCGTTTCTTTTTCCTGCAGAATTTTAATTTCACTTAGAGCGTCCTGCCGTTCTTGCTCTGCCTGGCCACTAGCGGTTGTGGCCTGGCTGCTGGGCTAATTAGGGACTTTGGTACAAAATAACTAATATGATCAACTGAAAGCCTTTGAGCAATTTTACAGAAAAGAAATTAAGTAGATTATTTTTATAAATCAAGGGCAAACTCAGTTTGTGTGATGCTTTTGATAAACAGCGGAACACGATGGCTTGTATGTGAGGTTCCCCGAGCCCCCTAAAACCCAGCTTAGTATGGCATATTTCACTTTTAGGTCTAATTGTTTATGAACAACCTTCAGAAAAAATAATGTTTTTGTTAATTTATTTGGTGTTTATGTGTTTTTTCTACAGATACAGGGTTAAATAGCTAGAGATTAACTGTTTCCTTATGAGTCGCTACAGAGGATATACAGTAACAAAATAACCCTGTGTTCAGAAGAGCAGAGGCAGGAAAAGCTAAAATACTCATCTGTGGGGATCAAATCTACCCACAAAAATATACATTTGTCTTCTCTTATAAAAAAATGCTTTTCAAGGCAGCCTACCTGATGGAAGGTTGTAAAAAAAACTTAGATAAATTCAAGATCCAAAACCAGCCTCATTGCCATTGAGTTGATTCCGATTCAGCAACCCCGTAGGACCTAGTAGAACTGCCCGTAGGGTTTCCAAGGCTGTAATCTTTATGGAAGCAGAATGCCGTATCTTTCTGCCAAGAACAGATGGATTCGAACTGCTGACTTTTCACTTAGCAGCTGAGCGTTTAACCACTGTGTCACCATGGCTCCTTTAATTCAAGATAAAAAAAAAATCAAAACCAAACCCGTTGCCTTCGACTCATAGTGACCCTATAGGACAGAGTAGAACCGCCCCATAGGGTTACCAAGGAGCACCTGGTGGGTTTGAACTGCCAACCTCTCGGTTAGCAGCCGTAGCTCTTAACCACTATGCCACCAGGGTTTCTCCAAATTGATGACCAGAAGTAGGCTTTAGTTCATCTTCACCATTTCAAAAGAAAAGGTTTGTTGAGAAATTCATACCCTCAACAGAATTTCAGGGGCAACCTGTTTTAGGACACAGTTGTGTTACGTGTTTGAGCACACGGATATCCGAATGCAAATGGCTGCCCTGATGATAAACGCAGCCTCTCTAACTGAAGTCGATGAGTCTTAGGAAGCACTGGGTTGCTCGTCAGTTGTTACCGTAACACTTGAAAATGATGAGCCTCAGCGTCTTTGTTCTGTGGCACGTGTGCTGATTTTGACTGATAATCCTTGGAACTCGTCTGAATTACTGAGGTTTTCTTTTGAGCTTTTTTCCTCCCCAAGACTTTCCTTTGTCGATACTGGTATTTAAGTAGAATACGAGTTGGAATTGACTCGACGGCAGTGGGTTTTTTGTTTCTTTATGTATGGATTGTTTGCTTTCAGAAATATACAATAAAATCTGGCTCCTAGAGATTTTTGCAAAAAAAAAAAAATTTTGTTTTTTTGGCAGGGGGGCTTCTGTTTCAAGTTAGTTTGCCATCCTGACAGCATGTGATCTGACGTGGGCGCACTGTAGCCAAAACCTTTCCTGGTTGCTTGTGCTGGATTTGTTACACAGACTGATGTCCTGCGCTGTTGCTCCCTGGCTAACGAGTGCCTTCAGTTTGCCTTCTGAAAACTAGGGCAGGAGGAGAGTGTCGAAAAGAGGTTTTGTAATCAAGTTTCAAGAAGTAAAGGCAATAGAAATCAGAGTTTCATACATCATACCTGGAATACTTTAAAATTTTTCTATTCTTAGAAATACATGTATTGCTTTTTACTTTCTTAGTTAAAAGAGATATAAATTTTTATTTAAAAAAAATTTAGATGGCAATGTATATGCCTGTAATATACATATTAGCTGAGAAAACCCCCAAATGCTTCAACCGGTGTTTACCAAGTTCAAGTGAAAGAATTCTAGACTGGCCTTCAAGAGCCCTGGCTTCCAGGTCAGGCGTGCTTACACTCAGTTATTATAGGGTTGTAGGAAATAATGTCGTTTGACTGTTACTTCTCAGTATCTTTATGCAATAAATTATCACTGAGGACTCCTTCGGTTCCATAACTCTGAAGAAAAATGAAACAGTAGAGTCTGGGTTATATGAGATGAGGGTGCTGATTCTCTGCTCCCTGGGGTTTAGGGCGTGTTCTGAAAGCACCTTAGTCAGAGCTGCAGAGTTGTAAAAGGCCATTGGTGGCAGGGACACAGAATTTGCATACGTACCCGTACCCGTGGATCAGTTAATAGATAAGAAGGAGGCTTCAGGCCCTCCCACCCCCACCTATTCAAGTCCGCTAGACTTCTGAAATGAATGGAAACCCCATATCCACAGGACACCTACTTGGGACGGGCAGGTGAAGAGTGTAGGTTCTCACACAGACGTGGAGATTACAAGACACTGGACGAAAACAGGTTGGAGGACAGCAATAAAGAAAAAGACTATGCTTGAACAAAAGAGAATACAGGAGCCGCACCTAGAACTCTTTGGGGACAAGAGGTTACTCTTAGATCCAGTAGAAAGGACTTTACAAATCCCTTTGTGACTCAGTCATCGTGACAGTATTTGTTGAGACGATTCTTACCTGGCATTGGGAATTCCCCATGATGTGCAGAGTGTGGTGTGAGCAAGGCACTGGAGCGCGAGGAAGTGCACCTTCCTCTCCACACATGCTGGCTGAAGGTAGGTGCCAGCCAGTTAGCGGAGGTGTACGTTTTATCTCTGTGCTTCCTTCAAATGATAGATGCCATAGTAAATTTAAAATATTGAATATGATAACTGAGCATGAATTTTTCAATTCTGCAATTAAAAGACTTTGTTCAAAATGCCATTAATTTTGAATTTAGGTAGGGGAGCAGAATTCCTCTTGGTCATTTTTCCTTCTGCAAGTGAGTTACACTTTTTAGGAATTCTTTTACCAGCTTGAGCTGCCTGTTGGATATGGGGAAGTTCTCTTGAGTTGTCTTGCTTCCTTTTAAAAAATTTTGACTATATTTTATAACACATCACAATTTTTAGAGTAATTTTCACACATACTCATTCATTGATTCATTCAGCAGATACTCATAGGGCATCAATTATACATATTAAAATCCACCCAGAGGTGTCTCGGAAGAAAGGCTTGACGATCTACTTCCAGAAGAATCATAGCCATTGAAAACCCTGTGGAGCACGGTTCTGCTCTGAAACATGGGGTCACCACGAGTTGGAATCGACTTGACAGAACGTGGTTTGGTTTTGGTTTATTTATGTGTCATATGCCCTGTACTCTGCACTGGTAAATAAAATGTACATGGTCTCTGGAGTTAGCAGTCAAATACTGTAAGAAGTAGACATTGATGAAGAAAACACAGACGTTGTTAACATTCCTTTCTGAGGAATTGACTCTTAAGCGGAGATCTCAGGGATTAGATGGGCCCCATCAGGTGAAGATGGGAGTGTTGTTGACTGGGATTGGGAAGGGCATTCCAGGCAGAGAGAGTGCTTGGGTGAAGGCCCCCTTAGGAGAGCAGTGGGAACGCTATGTGCGATGGAAAGAATTTGGCTTAAGTTTAGAGAGTGAGGAATGGAGTAATAAGGTGAGGCTGGAGGCTCTGTGGGGTTTGGAGTTGGATTTTAAAGATTGCTTTGGTTGCATGGAAAGTGGATTGTTCAGGGGCAAGGGTGGGAACAGGGATCCCTAAGCCATGAGGCACTTGCGGTGTTGGGTGAGGGGGGAGTGCTGGAGGTCGAGGGGCGTGGCCAATGTAGGATATATTTTGGAGGCAGCAGGAAGAGGGCTGAGTGATATGGGTCGGGGGATGGAAATTGTTGCTTCTCAGTCAGTTCTGGCCCGAGCATCTACGTGGAATACCACATGGAGAAGGCTGCAGGAGTAGCAAGGTTTGGGGGAAGATCTGAAGTTTGGGCCCTCAGTACAGGCGTCAGATGAGTGAGGAGAGAAGTCTAGGCAGGAGGGGTCAGTACAGGCGTCATTGGCATTTGGATGACATCATGCCAAAAACCAAACCAAACCCGTTGGTCGTTGAGTCAGTTCTGACTCATAGTGACCCTATAGAACAGAGTAGAATTGCCCCATAGAGTTTCCAAGGAGCACCTGGTAGATTTGAACTGCCTGCCTTTTGGTTAGCAGCTGTAGCACTTAACCACTATGGCACCAGGGTTTCCTGGATGACATCAGTGCTCTGGAAATGGACAGTGATCCAGGGAGAGTGTGCATAAGCAGGAGAAGACCCTGGCGTGATCCCTGAGAACTCCAGCATGTAGAGGATGAGTAAAGGCGGAGAGAATGCACGACAGGAGCATGACATCTGGAGACATCTGGGAGACTGGGTTGAGAAGGAGGGCGTGGCCAGCTGTGTCAGTGCCGCTGAGAGGCCTGAGAGGACTAAGGAACGTCGACAGAGTTGAGTAACGTGGAGGTCGTTGTTGGCGTTGCAGAGAACAGTGTCAGTGGAGTATTAGGGTTGGATAACAGATTGGAGCTGGTTGAAGGATGAACAGAAGGTGAGGAAGTGGGGACAGCATATAGAGATAATGGGTTTGAAGTGTTTGGCTGTGAAGAGAGCAGAATGATAGGGTGGTGGCTAGAGTGGCAGATGGGGTCAAGAGAAAGGTTGGTTTGTAGTGCTTGTAAGTGGGGAGAATCGGGTGCACCTTTGTTTGCTGATGGGAATAACCTGATAAGACAGAGATCCGTGAATCAAATAAGGGAAAAGGAGGGCGTCCTTGAGGCTATGGGGGGATGGCACACTGGTTAGGAATGAGAGGAGGGACACTGATGTGGAGGGGTCACGGGGGTGGGAATCCGATACGGGACAACATTTTCAGTGAAGGACGAAGCAGGGTTGTCAGCTACCAGAGAAGGAGGAGGCCCGTGAGCAGCTTGAACCTTGTGGAGAAAGGAAGAAATGATTGTTGCATGAGTGGGAGAAGGCCTGCTAGAGACTAGGAAGGTCCTAGGAATACAGGGCTGTGTCAAGAGTTGGTGTTTTATGTGGGGATGCTGATAACCCTGCTTCCTCCATACCTACGCAGGATCAGGGAGTTGGCCGAGGTGTGCCTTGTGGAGCTGGAATTAGGGAGGCTGCTTACCTGACTCCCATTCCAGTGCTCCCTGCACAGCCCAGGCTCCATTTTAAGAGCCATTAGCCAGAGATGGAAGCTTTTAAACTTTATAGGTGTGCATTTGCATTACAAAATTGTCAAATGATGACTAGCAATCTGCTCCTATTGGTGTTTTACCACGTTTTACATGAACAGGAAGAAGGGAGTCAGCATGGCTTGACCATTCATGAGATTCAGTGTTTCCACAGCTGCCGCCTGACCTGATTGTGTGCTCTTCGCTCGCACACAGGGAAGCCATGTGATTAGAGTTCTGGAGGCTTTGTTATCGATAATGGAAGCACCACAGCCAGAAATCTCGTTAGCCCTAAGCACTACCATTGGGGCTAAGTGGCTCCCCTGGGTGCCATGCGTTGCTGCCGGCAGGCTTCGCAAGAGGCAGCAAGGATGGATGCAGGGCCAGGGAACCAAGGAGGAGAGAAAAATAAATGTGTACTCTGACAGGCTGAACCGCGAGGTCCAGGAACGCCTGGTCTTGGGCCGATAGCCCAGGTAGGAGAGGTCAGAGGAGCGGGGACATTTGTCAGGTGGCTGTCCCATGCTTGCTCTTAATACAATTCGATCTTTGTTTCGTTCTGGGAGGCAGGTGCTTTTCTCTCCATTGCGCAAGTCAGGAGGCTGAGGCTTAACTGAGGCTTCAGGTGGAGAACCAGTAGGTGGTGGAAGCAGCATCTGTGCCAGGCAGGCCCACGGCCCCTGAGCAGACCCAGCCAGGCAAACCCGGCTGGTTAGGCCCATGGCTACTGAGCAGACATGGTAAGGAGGAAGTAGGAGGGAGGGCAGAGTCCCAGAGTCAGGTGTCCTTCCCACAAGTCCAGAGGCAGAGCCCCAGGAGTGGAGACAAGTTCACGCTGCAGTGGCGGTGGCGGCCACCGCAGATAAGCTCCCAAGGGGTGGCTCTTTCACCCCGAGTCTGGAGGTGAAGTGAGCGCTCTACCCAGCCCGAGCCGGATTCCCTTTGTTCTCACTGTGTCTCGGGGCAGAGCTTGTAACAAGGTGGTCACACATTTTTCTGTCATGAAGCTCCTTCCCCCGTGAGGGAGGGGAGCCTTAAACCATCACTTTTATCTTCACACCAAAATTTACACCGTAATAAAAACATCTCCCTGCTGGGATCGTGTGCCCGTCAGTGGCAGAAGCCGATGGGGTTTAGGAGTCCCTGTGTAGCCCAAATGGTCTGTGCTCGACTACTCATGTAAAGGTTGTTGGTTCAGACCCACCCAGCGGTGGCACAGAAGAAAGGCCTGCTGTCCGAAAGTAAGATGAGAATGCCAGAAGGGACAGGACTGGACGAGTGGACACTGGGAACCTGGGGTGGAAAGGGGGAGCGTGCTGTCGCGTTACGGGGATTGCAACCAATGTCATAAAACAGTATGAGTATAAATTGCTAAATGAGAAATTAACTTGGGCTATGAACTTTCACCTGAAGCACAAGAAAATTAAAAAACAAAAAAAAAAGACTGACGGTCTGTTTCCATGAAGATTACAGCCAAGAAAACCCTTTGCAACGTAATTCTGTTCTAACACATGGGGTCACCGTGAGTTGGATTCAACTTACAGTAATGAGTCTGGTCTGGGCTGGTGCAAACTGTTAACATGCTCGGCTGCTAACCGAAAGATTGGAGGTTTGAGCCCACCCAGAGACACCTCAGAAGAAAGGCCTGGTGATCTCCTTCCAAAAAACCAGCCTTTAAAAACCCTGTGGAGCACAGTTCTTCTGTGACACACGTGGGGTCGCCATGAGTCGGAGCTGACTCACAGCCGCTGGTTTATGGGGTTTAAGGCCGCTGATCGCGAAGGGGTTGGGGCACAGTAGCGGACTGGTCAACGGAGCCTGTTTGGTTGGGATTGCACGACAGTGGTCCAGCGAAGCAGAGTACCGTCGCCTTTTCTCTGGAAGATCTTGTCCTTGGCAGCTGACTCCCCGAATCCTCGCCACAGGGAGGACCAGCTGGAGCAGAGCCGCCTTTCCAACAGCTAGAAAACAAGCCCACTTCTGACTGTGGGTAACCGTGTCTTCATTATGTAACTGGGCTTACACAGCTTCTTGCTACCCTTTTCCCACGTCGTCATTGTTGTCACCCTGTGAGATGGGAAGGAGGGTTACTAGTGTTCCTGTTTGTAGCTGAGTAAACTAGTCACGTTTCGCCGCTGGGGCTTGAACACGGCATTATGCCCGTGTGGTCAGGTCCGGGGCTTACACCCCTCTTGTTCTGAAAAGCCATCTGTAATCCACAGGACAGTCTTACCAGCAGATTCTGTGCTGCATCTGCCTACAAACTAATCCCTCATCTCCTGGATTTTCTTAACACTTGCCTTTGTGCCTCTCCCGTAGTGTTTGTAGCTTTTGCGGGGTACTCTGGTTGTTTCTTGGGAATAGGCATAAATATGGATCTCTTCCAGTCAGTTAGCCAGGGAGGTGTCTTCCATATTTCTTGACATAGACGAATGAGCACCTCCAGCGCTGCATCTATTTGTTGAAACATCTCCATTGATATTCCATCAATTCCTGGAGCCTTGTTTTTCGCCAATGCCTTCAGAGCAGCTTGGACTTCTTTCTTCAGTACCATCGGTTCCTGATCATATGCCACCTCTTGAAATGGTTGCACGTTGACTAGTTCTTTTTGGTATAATGACCCTGTGTATTCCTTCCATCTTCTTTTGATGCTTCCTGTGTCATTTAATATTTTCCCCATAGAGTCCTTCACTGTTGGAACTCAAGGCTTGAATTTTTTCTTCAGTTCTTTCAGCTTGAAAAACACCGAGCACATTCTTCCTGTTTGGTTTTCCATCTCCAGCTCTTTGCACATGTTATTAAGATACTTTGTCTTCTCGAGACACCCTTTGAAATCTTTTCAGTTCTTTTACTTCATCAACTCTTCCTTTTGCTTTAGCTGCTCGATGTTCGAGAGCAAGTTTCAGAGTCTCCTCTGACATCCATCTTGATCTTTCTTTCCTGTCTTTTCAGTGATCTCTTGCCTTCTGCATGGATGATGTCCTTGATGTCATTCCACAACTCGTCTGTGGTCGCTAGTGTTTAATACATCAAATCTGTTCTTGAGGCGGTCTCTAAATTCAGGTGGGATATACTCAAGGTCGTATTTTGGCTCTCGTGGACTTGCTCTGATTTTCTTCAGTTTCAGCTTGAACTTGCGTATGAGCAATTTACGGTCTGTTCCACAGTCAGCCCCGGCCTTGTTCTGACTGATGATATTGAGCTTTTCCATCGTCTCTTTCCACAGATGTAGTCAATTTGATTTCTGTGTGTTCAGTCTGGCGAGGTCCATGTGTATAGTCGCCGTTTATGTTGGTGAAAGAAGGTATTTGCAATGAAGAAGTCATTGGTCTTGCAAAATTCTATCATTCGATCTCCTGCATTGTTTCTGTCACCAAGGCCGTATTTTCCAACTACTGACCCTTCTTCTTTATTTCCAACGTTTGCATTCCAATCACCAGTAATTATCAATGCAGCTTGATTGCATGTTCGATCAATTTCAGACTGCAGCAGCTGATAAAAATCTTCTATTTCTTCATCTTTGGCCCTAGTGGTTGGTGAGTAAATTTGAATAGTCTTATTAACTGGTCTTCCTCGTAGGCGTATGGATATCATCCTATCACTGACAGCATTGTACTTCAGGATAGATCTTGTAATGTTCTTTTTGATGATGAATGCAACACCATTCCTCTTTGAGTTGTCATTCCCAGCCTAGTAGACTAGATGACTGTCCAATTCAAAATCGCCAGTACCGCTGCTTTGAGCTCACTAATGTCTAGGATATCGATGTTTATGCGTTCCATTTCATTTTTGACCATTTCCGGTTTTCCTAGATTCATACTTTGTGCATTCCAGGTTCCAATTATTGATGGATGTTTGCAGCAGTTTCTTCTCGTTTCGAGTCGTGCCACATCAGCAAATGAAGGTCCCGGAAGCTTTACTCCACCCACGTCATTAAGGTCGACTCTACTTTGAGGAGGCAGCTCTTCCCCAGTCATCTTTTGAGTGCCTTCCAACCTGGGGGGCTCATCTTCCAGCACTATATCAGACAATGTTCCACTGCTATTCATAAGGTTTTCACTGGCTAATGCTTTCCAGAAGTAGACTGCCAGGTCCTTCTCCCTAGTCTGTCTTAGTCTGGAAGCTCAGCTGAAACGTGTTCTCTATGGGTGACCCTGCTGGTATCTGAATACCGGTGGCATAGCTTCTAGCATCACAGCAACACACAAGCCCCCACAGTACGACAAACTGACAGACACATTGAGAAGAATGGGAATTCTAGAACGCTTAATTGTGCTCATGAGGAACCTTTACACAGATCAAGAGTCAGTTGTTTAGGCAGAACAAGGGGATACTGATTGGTTTAAAGCCAGGAAAGGTGTACATCAGGGTTGTATTCTTTCACCATACCTATCCAATCTGTATGCTGAGCAAATAATAAGAGAAGCTGGAGTATGTGAAGAAGAACAGGGTATCAGGATTGGAGGAAGACTCATTAACAACCTGCGTTATGCAGATGACACAACCTTGCTTGCTGAAAATGAGGAGGACTTGAAGCACTTACTAATGAAGATCAGAGACCACAGCCTTCAGTATGGATTACACCTCAACATAAAGAAAACAAAAATCCTCACAACTGGACCAATGAGCAACATCATGATAAACGGAGAAAAGATTGAAGTTGTCAAGGATTTCATCTGACTTGGATCCACAATCAACAGCCAGGGAAGCAGCAGTCAAGAAATCAAAAGATGCATTGCATTGGGCAAATCTGCTGCCAAGGACCTCTTTAAAGTGTTGAAGAACTAAGATGTCACCTTGAAGACTAAGGTAAGCCTGACCCAAGCCATGGTATTCTCAATCTCATATGAATGTGAAAGCTGGACAATGAATAAGGAAGACTGAAGAAGAATTGATGCCTTTGAATTGTGGTGTTGGCGAAGAATATTGGATATACCATGGACTGCCAAAAGAACAAACAGATCTGTCTTGGAAGAAGTACAACCAGAACGCTACTTAGAAGCAAGGACGGCGAGACCGCATTTTAAATACTTTGGACATGTTGTCAGGAGGGATCAGTCCCTGGAGAAGCACATCATGCTTGGCAGAGTACAGGGTCAGCGGCAAAGAGGAAGACCCTCAACGAGGTGGGTTGACACAGTGACTGCAACAGTGAGCTCAAGCATAACAATGATTGTAAGGATGGCGCAGGACCGGGCAGTGTTTCGTTCTGTTGTGCATAGGGTCGATGTGAGTCAGAACCGACTTGATGGCACCTAATAACAACAACAACTGGTTCTTTCTGTGCTTGGGTGTCTCCTGGGTGTTTCTCGCGTGTCAGGGTGCAAGTCATTCCTCTTTATAGCCGCAGTGCCCAGACCTGTGAGCGACCAGAACTTACCACAACGTGTGAAACAACTTTAGGTTTAAACTGTCCCCCCGTGTCTTCCCCTACCCCCCGCAACCCAGCACACAGGGGAGGCACCTCTGGGAACCCCCGGGAGTGAAGTAGGGATGGGTGTACTCCAGGGAGCTGGCAGGGAGGAGGGGGGCGGGAGCTCTAGGGGAGCGGGGGCAGAGTCTAAGGAGGGTGAGCCATGGTGGAGGTCCTGTCTGGTAGGGATTGCCTTAGAGGGATGACTATTGATTTCTGGATTGCCTCTCCTCACCTCCACCCCGCTTTTATTTCAAATCCTTTGAAAACCATGATAGTTGATCCAGTTGTGATATTGCAGGTATATGAACTCCATGTGGGGCACTGATAGGGTAGAGGAGTGACATTGTGTGAGGCCTCTAGAAATGTTGGCTTTGGATTTGGGGGAGCCGTAATAGTGACCGCTTTATAATCTTGGGGGGTGGGGTTTAGGGTGGTGGTGGGTTGTGGGGGACCTTAAGTTAGGGGCTGCTCTCTTGCTAAATTAAATTACTGACTTGAAGGATAGGTACTTTGGAGTCTGGCAGTGACATATGGGGCCCTGACAGGATATCTTTCAATAATTAAGAAACAAGTAGTTGAAATTCCATCTTAGCCCCAGAAGCAGTGAGGCATTTCCTTAAAGGGCTCTGTTAGAGGTGCAGTGCGTGCCCCTCCCTCAGTGGAAGTATTCCATCAGGTCGGCTGTCAGGGTGGCGAGGGCAGGGAGGGGCTGCCTGTGCTCCTGAGAGATGCACCTAAATTTGCACCTCGATAGATACCTATAGGACTCCAGACAGTAAAAACACGTAGACCCTCATTGTAAGAAGCAGTGGCAGGCAGAAGGCATTGCCATCAGAACAGAAGTGGATTGTCTTGTAAAAATTCACACTGAGTTGTTTTAAGAGATGCACAGGTCAGCCTTGAACTTTGGCATCCCATTTCATGCACATTACTGACTGGAGGGCGAAAACCCAGTCCAAAGAATAGACGGTGAAGCTTCCCACCTTTTCATTCCAGAAGTCTGTGAGCAGATGCTTCTTGGGTCTTGATCCCTGATCCTCTGTCTTGTCGTGAACTGAACTGTCCCTGCTTTGAATGTGGGTGGCCTCATGGCCCGGGAACCTTCCCCGGCATCAGTCAGAGCAGGCCAGAGGAGCGGTTCCCCAGAGATGTGGTGAGGTGTATAAAACCCAGCCTGGATAGTTGGCAGAGGGCAGTGGAGGTCCGTGCCAAGTGGCAACAGGTGCCCCGTGTCTGACCTTCTCACCCCGACCCAGCAGGGCAGCCGCACCAGACCGCCTAACTGTTCAGGCCAGCCCTGGCAGAATACCCCTCAGGCCTGAGGAAGTCGTGTTCTTAATGAAAAATCCTGTACCATTGAAATTGAGGAATTTTAAACAATCTGGAGAGTTTCTTTAGCTGGATTAGAAACTTAGTTTCCCCGACTCCAGGTTTTATCAGACCCCAGTATTTCCTGTCAGGTCTCAGTGACATAGGAAGATCAGCTGAGGGTAGAGTAGCACATGACTGCTAAATTATTTGTGCAGCAATTAGAATTTGTTTAGCATTATTCCGGCTTTTTTTTTAAACCTATTTGAGTAACTTTAATAATACTACTGTCTGAAACAGATATTAGTTTTTTATCAAATGAGATGCAAGTCAAATTTATAAAATGTTAAATCTCTTAAATCTAACTGAGGATGGAACATATCCTGTTAATTTGTCAAACTTCTGGAGAACCGCCTACGTGAGACAGTGGGGATTAATCAAGCCTGAATAAGAGAGAATTTGAAAAATACAGTTTTCTAGTTACACAGTCTCTTCTCCGTGGTCCAAGGTTAATGCCGTGCTGAATTCTGACAGTTAGTCATAGAAAAGAAGAAAAAGACCAAAGCATATGAATAGTCTTATAATTACCTGAAACAGGTTTTCCTTCTGGCAATCAGGAACTTTATAAGCATGAATCTGGCATTTTCAGCATTTGGTTCTTTTCCTTTTAAACGATGCTGGGGATAATTGAAGGGATTTATGTCACTTTTTGTGCTTATCGAATATACATGTAGTATATGAAGATTTGTTTTGCTTATTGCTTAGTTATTGAAGAACAATTCTAGGTAAATCTTCAGAAAAATTAGTCTTTCTTGACAATTTAGACTATCTTATGACTACTTCCTAGACACTGTGGTGTCTTTGGAATGCTTGGTCCTTATTCCTACTATGAGTATAAAAACTATGCTCATCTCAAGATGACTGACAAGATCACTAACATTCCTACTTGGCTAGTTTTTGTACTCAGGTGTATTTGTAGCTCTTGCTGAGGTTGCAACTGCTAACTGTAAGGTTGGCTGTTCAAACCCACCCAGGAGAAAGATGTGACAATCTGCTGCCATAAAGATTACAGCCGAGGAGACTCAATGGGGCAGTTCTACCTTGTTGCCTCTGGTTCCCATGAATCAAAATTGACTCAGTGGCACCTAACAACAACAGAGAAGAATAAATATTATTTAACTTAATGCTGTCAAATATCAATAGGGTGTTTAATGTAATGATGCAAGGTAGAGAGAAGCCCAGGCCACGGAAGAAAAGGTCTGAGGGGAATCTGGGAAACGGGGTTAGAAATGTAGATTTCAGGGTTTTACAAATAGATCTGGTATCTGAGAATACATGAATTGATGAATTCTTGAAGTTTGTGACTATAGGAGAAAAATTGAAGACCAGGATCGAGCTGTGGAAAATGGCCACAAACGCAGGAGAAGGAAAGGATCCAGCAGAGAAGTAGGAGAACCCCGAGGGTCTGGTGATCCAGAGAGGTTGTGAAGTGGAGTTGTTGTTAGCTGCTGTTGGGTCAGCCCCAGACTCATGGCAACCCCATGCACAACGGGATTGGACCATTGTGAAAATCACCGCCTGGTTTTCAGAAGTAGATCCTCCTAGTTCATCTTAGCCCTGAAGCTCTGCTGAAGACAGGTCAGCACCACAGTGACACGCAAGCCTCCACTGATGGGTGAGTGACGGCTGCACGTGGGGTGCATCGGTTGGGCATCTAACCCAGGCTCCCACAAGGAAGGCAAGAATTCTGCCACTGAACCACTGTCGCACTTGGAGTGGAGAGCGGTTCACTAATCAAGGGCCGGGGCACAGGTGGATCCAGAGATGCAACCGCAAAGAGACTTCAGGTTTTGGTAGCGATGAGGCCATCTAGCAGTGTGTGGGAGCTGGCTCTTGTTGGCTCATGAGAGCCACTGTGGGCACCTCTTTCCACCCGTGCCTGATGTCATGCTGGGAGCTTGAAAATGGCCACGGTGGAGTATTTACACTGCAAAAAATCAGCAGTCTCTACAAATCTGGGCTTTTTTCCCCCAGTAGTTGGTTATAAACGTTCACCAGCATATTGCAGAGTCTAACAGGTTTCCATAGAGTAGTGAGTGACTCTCAGACTTTTTATATTTTTTACATGGCGACACAACAGACACAGTTGTTATGGATTGAATTGTGCCCCCCCAAAATGTGTGTCAACTTTGCTAGGCCATGTTTCCTGGTGTTGTGTGACTATCCACCATTTTGTCACCTGATGTGATTTTCCTACATGTTGTAAGTCCTACCTCTGTGATGTTGCTGAGGCAGGATTAGCGGTAGCTTTGTTAATGAGGCAGGACTCAATCTACAAGATTAGGTTGTATCTTAAGCCAGTCTCTTCTTAGATACAAAAGAGAGAAGCGAGCAGAGAGACATGGGGACTTCATACCACCAAGAAACCAGCGCCAGGAGCAGAGTGTTTCCTTTAGACCTGGGGTCCCTGCACCTGGGAATCTCCTCGATCAGGGGAAGATTGATGACAAGGACCTTCTACCAGGCCTGACAGAGAGAGAAGGCCTTTCCTTGAAGCTGGTGCCCTGAATTCTACTAGACTGTGAAAGGATAGCTTCTGTTTGTTAAAGCCATCCAGTTGTGGTATTTCTGTTACAGCAGCACTAGGTGACTAAGACAGAATTTGGTACCGGGAGAGTGGGGTGCTGCTCTAACAAATAGCTAAAATGTGGAAGCAGTTTTGAAACTGAATGGATAGAGGCCAAAGAGTTTTCAAGTGCCTTGAAGAGACTGTTGATGGAATTATGGACGTCAAAGAAAATTCTGTTGAGGACTGAGAAGGAAACAAGAAGAGCTGTTATATTGGAGACAGCACCCGTGGTGAAAAACAGCAGTGGCGGCAGAACCAGGAGACCAGGGCAAGACAGTGCCGGAGCTGACCCACAGAGTGAGAGAGCTGAATGCCTGTGCACGGGAGGCTTCCTGCTGGAGTGGGGTGCCTTCGGGCACTTATCGGTGAGGCTAGGCTTGCCAACCATGGAGCAAGAGAGCTGAGTGCCTTCCTGAGGACATTTACTGGCAGAGTAGGGTGCCTCTAGGCACTTATCAGAGGCACCTATTGGAGCAGGCGAAGAGTTTTGGAACACTTGCCCCCAGGGCTTGAAGCCCCAGGGCCCAGAGGCTGCAGAACCCGGAAGCAGAAGCTGAAGAGACAAGGAATACAGGAAGCAGGGCTGCCTGCCTCGGTCTCAAAGGGTGGAGTCTCCACTCAGATGGACTGGGAGAATGGTGCGCCCAAAGCTGAGGGAGGAAGCAGAGCTGCTGTCCCAGTGGGCCTAGAAGGTGGAGCTGAAGCCCAGGGCTGAGGGGCCTCCACTCAGAATCGAGAGTGTGGCTAATACCTAGAGTCTAGGCCATTGTGTATATGGTCTCAGAGAACAAAGGATTATTTTCAAGCCTTGACGGCTAATGTAATGTGTTCTGCTGACTTGCTTGGTGCCTGTTATCCGTTCTTTTCCTCTGGTTTCTCCCATTTGTAATAGAAATACCTAGCTTCTGCCTGTTCTGCCATTGTATCTTTGGAAGCAGATAACTTGTATTCTAGATTTCACAGAAGAAAGGGAATTTTTGGATTTTTGACTTGAAGTTGATTTAAGACTTTTGCTATGATATGATGGGGTGAATGTGTTTTATACGTGACAAGGACATGAATTCGGGGCGGGGGGAGGGCAAACGGTGGAATGTTACGGATTGAATTGTGCCCCTCCCAAAATGGGTCAGCTTGGCTAGGCCATGATTCCCATTATGGTGCGATTGTCCACCGTTTTATCATCTGATGTGATCTTCCTCTGTGGTGTAAATCCTCTATGATGTTGATGAGGCAGGATTAGCGGCAGTTATGTTAATGAGGCAGGACTCAATCTACAAGATTAGGTTGTGTCTTAAGCCAATCTCCTTGGAGATATAAAAGAGAGAAGGAAGCAGAGAGACATGGGGACCACATAGCACCAAGAAAGCAGCACCGGGAGCAGAGCCTGTCCTTTGGAGCCAAGGTCTCTCCCCTAAGAAGCTCCTAGACCAGGGGAAGATTGATGACAAGGACCTTCCTCCAGAGCTGACAAAGAAAGCCTTCTCCTGGAGCTGGCATCCTGAATTTGGTCTTGTAGCCTACTAGACTGTGAGAGAATAAACTTCTGTTTGTTAAAGCCATCCACTTGTGGTATTTCTGTTACAGCAGCGCTAGATGACTAAGACAACAGTTTACACCTGAAACAGTTTTTAGAGACAGTAATTAGCCTTGTCATGTGTGATGTACTCTGATCTCTCCCCTTCTCGTCCATTTCATTGTACAGGAAAACATGAAACTGATGTTGTGACCTACCTTAAGTTAGAAAAACAGTGTTTTTGAGGAAACTGGAGGTTATTTGAAGGCAGTGGTGATTCAGTGTCAGAATTCCAACCCTCCTCGTGGGAGACCCAGGTTCAATTTCTGCCAGTGTATCTCAGGTGCAGCCACCCATCTGTCATTGGAGGCTTGCATGCTGCTGTGATGCTGAACAGGTTTCAACAGAGCTTCCAGAGTGAGACAGACTGGGAAGAAAGGCTTGGCAGTCTTTCCAAAAATCTGCCAAGGATGCTTCCTCAAAAAGCTAGAGATAGAAATACCATACAATCCAGCAATCCCACTCCTTGGAATATATCCTAGAGAGATAAGAGCCTTTACACAAACAGATATATGCACACCCATGTTCATTGCAGCATTGTCCACAATTGCAAAAATACGGAAGCAACCAAGGTGCCTATCAGTGGATGAATGGATAAATTATGGTATATTCACACAATGGAATATACTACATATCAGTAAAGAACAATGATGAACCCATGAAACATTTCATCACATGGAGGAACCTGAAAGACATTATGCTGAGTGAAGTTAGTCAGTTATAGGAGGATAAATATTGTATGAGACCACTACTGTAAGAACTCGAGAAATAGTTTAAACAGAGAAAAAAATATTCTTTGATGATTACGAGAGAGGGAAGGGAGGAGGGGAGAGGGGTATTCACTAATTAGATAGTAGATAAGAACTATTTTAGGTGAAGGGAAAGATGACACACAATACAGGAGAGGTCAGCACAGCTGGACTAAACCAAAAGCAAAGAAGCTTCCTGAATAAACTGAACTTTTTGAAGGCCAGCGTAGCAAGGACAGGGATTTGGAGACCATGGTTTCAGGGGACATCTAGGTCAATTGGTATAATAAAATCTTTTAAGAAAACATTCTGCATCCCACTTTGGAGAGTGGCGTCTGGGGTCTTAAACGCTAGCAAGTGGCCATCTAAGATGCATCAATTGGTCTGAACCCACCTGGAACAAAGGAGAATGAAGAACACCAAGGACACAAGGTAATTACGAGCCCAAGAGACAGAAAGGGCCACATAAAGCAGAGACTACATCAGCCTGAGACCAAAGAACTAGATGGTGCCCGGCTATAAGCAATGACTGCCCTGACAGGGAACACAACAGAATCCCTGAAGGAGCAGAAGAGCAGTGGGAAGTAGACTTCAAATTCTCATAAAAAAAGAGACTTAATGGTCTTGGGGCAGTTCTACTCTGTCCTATAGGGTCGCTATGAGTCGGAATCGACTCGAGGGCGCTGGGATTTTGGGAATGGTCTCACTGAGACTGGAAGGACTCCGGAGGTAATGGTCCCCAAACATTTTGTTAGCCCAAGACAGGAACCATTCCCAAAGCCAACTCTCCAGACAGGGATTGGACTGGACTATGGAATAGAAAATGATACTGGTGAGGAGTGAGCTTTTCGGATCAAGTAGACACGTGAGACTATGTGGACAGCTCCTGTCCGGAGAGGGGATGAGAAGGCAGAGGTGGGCAGAAGCTGGCTGAATGGACGCGGAAATAGAGGGTGGCGAGAAGGAGTATGCTGTCTCATTAGGGGGAGAGCAGCTAGGAGAATATAAACCAAAAACCAAACCCACTGCCGTCGAGTCAATTCCGACTCTTAGCGACCCTATAGGACAGGGTAGAACTGCCCCATAGAGTTTCCGAGGAGCGCCTGGCAGATTCAAACTGCCAGCCTTTTGGTTAGCAGCCGTAGCACTTAACCACTACGCCACCAGGGTTTCCAAGGTGTATATAAATTTTTGTATGAGAGACTGACTTGATTTGTCAGCTCTCTCTTAAAGCACAATAAAAATTGAAATCTGCCAGTGAAAACCATATGGATCATAGCAGTTCTATCTACAACTGATCATGGGATGTTGCAGGACCAGGCAGTGTTCCGTTCCATTGTGCATGGGGTCACCATGAGTCGGGAGTGACTTGAGGGCAGCTAGCAGTAAACAGGTTATGTATGCATTATAAAAAGTCAGGAGGTGATTACTGAAAAAAATAGAACAGTAGTTGTAGACAGGTTAATTGCATCTTGAAACAAAGAAGAGAGATGGGACCAAAAACGCTGGAAAAGCCTCTTTAGAACGGAGTGAGCAGACATGCTTAAACAGAGCAGACCGAGCAGTGAGAGGCCACCTGTCGGAGATGGTGCGAGTGAGAGCTGGGGCTGAGGGCCAGGGCCTTGCCCTTGGTGATAGAAGAGGAGACTTCTGTTTTGTTAGGGAAAGCTCGTTCTTGAAGAAGGGTAGAGGGAGGAAATCAGAAACGTCAGGAAGAAACTACAAATCAGATGCACTTGGTGTTTTTTAAATTGCCTTTACTTATTTGAAAACGCAGTTTCTGAGAGCCAGTGTTACTCCTGCACACTGAGGGAGCTGAAGGAACATGGGTCAGAGGTCATGGCTTCTAAGTGGTGCAACTGGGACTCGAACCCCTGCTGACTTTACTTGGCTGCAGAGAGGCAGTGAGGATAAGGGGATGGGGGGATGGATGGCTTGGTGGTGGTCAGGCTAGCTGGGCTGGGGACAAGCTTGTCACAGGCCAGGCGTCTCTGTCCTGACCGTGCTTTGTGGCCTGGAGCAGATGTGGCAGTTACCTGGTTATTTAGTCCGTGTAGATGGCCAGTCCAGGTGAGTAAGTCCCCAGACTTCACTCTGACCTGTATTAAATGAATGAAATGGATAGTTGCAAGTTAGTCTGTCCAGTTTTCTCTTGATGACAGTCTGGGGCCTGAAGTGTGAGGGAGTAGGGTCTGTTCAGATGGATCAGGACTAAAGGGAGATGCAAGGTAGTGTTGGAGGGGAAGCTGCCTGTCAGAGCCTGGGAGCCTGTGGAGATCTTGAAACTGAGGGGCAAAGGCCAGTCTAGATTTCAAGACCTGGACAGACAACACCATGGGAGTTACAAGGTGGGAATAAGGGGGTAGGGTCCAGGTTGGGGTTTCTCCCCTCAACCCCTTAGATGTGGGACCAGGGATTCTGACTCCTGGTGACCGCGTGTGTGTCAGAATAGAACTGTGTTCCTTAGGATTTTCAGTGGTTGATTCTTTGGAAGTAGGTTGCTGGGCCTTTCTTCCGAGATGCCTCTGGGTAGACTCAAACTTTGAACCTTTGGGTTAGCAGCTGCGTACATTAGCAGTTTGCATCACCCAGGGCCTGTGTGGGACTGGGGATGCTGGTGTCAGTCAGATGGCTTGGCGGGCTGAGGAGCTCTGGAGAAGGCTGGGGGGAGAGTGTGTTTGCTCTGTCCACACTTGAAGGGTGCAGAAATCAGGATTGGGTGATAAGCACTGAGTCTGGTTCTTGTCACCATCTTGTGTGGAAAACATGGAATCGTGAACTGTTCTTCTAAAGAGTCTATGTGTGCCTGGGTCCCACACCGACCCTCAGGTGTTCACAGGGCCCGGCAGACCTCATCTTTCTCTAATAAGAATCTGTATGTTTTTCATCTTGTGATTTTGTAGTCAAGAGAGAAGAAGTCTGCTTATAACCCTGTGTGTTAGTTCTGTAAAGCAGCCTTTATACCCGGAGTTGCCAGATGCTGCCCGAGAGAATCCATCTCACAGGGTAATTTTCATTAATGAATCAAGACATGCAACGTTAAATCCTGCCCCAGACTGCCTCGGCTGAATTAGAGGAAGATTGCTGGAGTCATTGTGAAGATTTTTAGAGATTCAAAAGAGGACAGTATAGTAGTAACAGATTCGGAAACTGTAGTTATGGATATTAATACAAACGGCATCAAAAAATATTTATTATGTGGGAAAGCGTGGTTTTGATATTTGAATTTAAGAGGACTTGCTGTATTTCCCATCAATAATTGGAATCTGTATTTCCTCCTTTATTCATTCAGTAAATATGTAACACCCGTACCACATTGGGCTCTAGGGGACTTAGAAAAGAAGCCTGGTCTCTGCCCTCAAGCGGGAGATGAAAGAAACAATTGCATCTAATTGTTTTGAACACAGCAGTGTTAAGCCAGCTTCAGAACATCTTGATCAGCAGGGAAGGTGGTGGGACAGAGGGGACACTTTGAGGCCAGTGCCCTCCTGGCCTTGGGTGCCTTCCTGAGCCCCAGAGCCTTTCTCTTTCCTGGTCCTCGTGCCCTCGGGGTCTGTGGGTTAGGCCAGCCTGGTTCAAGTCCCCCTGCGGCCTGTGAGGAGGATTCTCTGATGACTATGAGTTGATTAAATGCAGCTTTTTTTTCTTTATTTTTATTTTTTTTTCTTTAGATCTTCCAGCAGTGCCAGACACTGTTTTTACACGTGACTAGGAGTTCCTGGGTGGTACACACAGTTAAGCTCTCGACCACTAGCTGAAAGGTTGGCGGTTCGAATTCACCCAGAGACTCCTGGGAAGATAGGCCTGGTGATCTGCTTCGGACAGGTCACAGCCTTGAACACCCTTTGGAGCAATTCTGCGCCGTATACGCAGGGTCACCATGAATTGGAATCGACTTCACAGCAACTGGTTAACTGGTGAAGGTCTCCTAACACTTGGTATTCCTGGATTAAAATTAGCACTACTGGCATCCTGAGAAGGGCTCCAGGTCTGCTTCCTGCCTGCAGCACCACCGAGCTGCCGCAGGACCCAGCACACACAGACAGCTGCGGTTCCAGCAGAAAATGGGGAGGGAGTGGGTGAGGCGGGTGTGCCAGGCCTTTATCCTGTGTGACCTGGAGTAGGCAGTAAATGCCCACTGACTGAGTGACTCAGCTATAATGTCTGGGAGCCAGCAGTTCAGGCTGCTAGCGGCTGAAGGTCTCACAACTGGGAAGAAGGTGTTAAGTCGGAGGTTGGACTGCCTGTGGGAGACCCTGAAAGTCCTGTATGTACAATTCTGTGTGTTTGGGATGATTAGGACTATGGCCAGATGGCCGTTTGTTATTTTATCTGACAAATATTAATAAACACACTTGTGTGCATGTTGTCGGCTGCCGTGGAGTCGGCCCCCCAACTCGTGGTGATCCCCTTTACAGTGGAACAAAGTGGATCAGACCGTTGGGATCCGTCGGCCCCCCAACTCGTGGTGATCCCCTTTACAGTGGAACAAAGTGGATCGGACCGTTGGGATCCGTCAGCCCCCCAACTCGTGGTGATCCCCTTTACAGTGGAACAAAGTGGATCGGACCGTTGGGATCCGTCGGCCCCCCAACTCGTGGTGATCCCCTTTACAGTGGAACAAAGTGGATCGGACCATTGGGATCCATAGCTTTTCACTGGCTGATTCTCAGAAGTAGCTGGGCCTTTGCTCCCGGTGCATCTTAGCCTGGAAGCCCTGCTGAAACCTGTTCAGCACTTGGGCCTCCGCTGACAGACGGTGGTAGCTCTGCATGAGGTGCCTTGGCCAGGAGTCAAACCCAGGTACATAGCATGCATTGAACCCTCTCGGGGATGCCAAAGGCACCCATAAGGCAGTGGTTCCTAAACTTGCCAGCACCTTACAGTCACCTGGGGAAGCCCCTAAGCCGTCCAAAGTCCAGGTCACAGCCAGGCCATTGCAGTCTCTGAGCGTGGGACACAGGCATCAGTGTTTTGGAAGCTTCCCAGGGGATTCCAGCGTGCAGACAAGCTTTAGCATCACTGCCATGAGTAGCTTATGATGGAGCTTTTGAGACAACACACCCAGAAAATTAGATAGGAATACGGAAACCTCACAAACAGAAAAGATGGCACTGCGGAAATCTCACACAGCAGGTATGTGATTCAAAACCAAGTCAGTGCTGTGAGTAAGGCTTCCTTGCAAGGAGCAGAGCCAGCCCACGGTGGATTAGGTGGTGGCAGCACCGAGCAAACCGGGCCCAGGAGGATGGGCTGGCTTTGACAGCTGGGGGAGAGAGAGCAAGGTATCCGCTTAACCCTGAGTTCAGGCTGGATGACCCGGTCTCCGTTTTGGCCTCGTTGGTAGAATGGGCTGGTGTATCAATTTCCTTTGTCATTAATGGATGAGTGATTTTCCTGTGAGGACAAACGGCTGGCCCTGCTCTGCAGTTTTTTCTTGTGTATATGTGGCCTGAGAACTAGGAGCTGAAGCATACCACTGCAGATAGAAGTGCTCAGCTTGACTTTGATTCCCTTGCTCTTCAAATTGCACCATGTCCTCTTAAGAGCCACAGCTGATATCCCTGTGTGTTTGTATCCACACACAAATGAGCCATTTTATATGGATATTCAATACCCCAGGGCCTTGTGGAGCAGGTGAGCTATGGCTACGCTTAGGTTGGGTGAAGATAGTTGACTTTGGCCCCTCCTGGCTGCCCTAGGTGCTTACAGACCAAGAGCTACTGCCGTTAAGGGTTGTGCTGCTAATTGCCAGCCCAGTCAGACCACTTGGCCCTCATTTAGTATTGTCAGTACTTGCCATTTGTAAATTTTTTCTTAATTGAGTCTATTATATGTTATTTCAGACAGGGGAATGGAAAGCTTTGAAACTCTTGGTAAATTCTTCCTGAACCACAGTCCAGGTTTTTCTTCCTTTCTCTTTTAAACCCACAGTGTGCCATGCCGAGCTGAATGCTATCATGAACAAAAACTCGGCCGATGTGAAAGGCTGCACCATGTACGTGGCCTTGTTCCCCTGTAATGAATGTGCGAAGCTCATCATCCAGGCAGGTAGGAGCCAGGCTGTTGCCATTTGTCACGTTTGCATGCGCCTGCTCGGCAGCAGCTCCTCACAGATGTGTTTGATCTTAAATTGCTATTGTTTAGATCTAAATTAATTGCACTATCAGCTTTGCAAGATATTTCCTGTGTTTTGTTTTTGAATGGTGCCAGGTATTCTAAGACTAATTGCATCCTCTGTGATTCTTAGCATGTTTTTAATTTAGTTTGCAACTTCTTAAACTGCAAGCTGCCAAAAAACAACACAGCCTTGCATATAATTACTGTCAATTTACTGTTCTCTGACATATTGTGCACAGATTAGGGGGAGGGAGAGAAAGGAACTTCTGTCAGAAACAAGGTCAGCTGGGAGTCTGTCTATGAAATTTTAATTTGTATCTAATACATGGTAGGTATTTGGAGATCTGAATGTCTTTGCATATAAACGCCTTAAGACTTAAATGGTACTGCTTTGGGCTTTTCTTTTATTACAGTTCCCATAAATCTACACTACTGTACTCTGAGTATGTCACCTTTTTTCACACTGTCACATCTTAGTTTCAGCTACACTTTATCTCCATAAAACTCTCAGCTAGAGATTTAAACACTTACTGTGTGTAGCCAAATGTGTGGTTTAAGGCGGCTGTTTATCACGAGCTGCATAGATCTCTGTGCAGAAGAGACCTGGTGGTAGCAGAATGAAAGGCCTGCATTTCCCCGTATCGTGGGATCCCTTTTGCTGCTGCGTGATCCTTGAAGGGTTTTCCGAGGCCGGCTCCAAGGTGGAGGCGGTGACCGGCGCTTGGGCAGTGTGATGGGTCTCTGAGTGCCCACTGCCTTGTGCTTCCCTCGGAAGCTGGAGGAGGGGCAGCCTGCACCTGGGACTGGTGGCTTATGTGCCCTTCTGAGTCCTGGCCCTCGAGCTGGCTGCCTGGTGGGATCAGGAAAAGGAAACATCTGCTGTCCATGGAGCTGGTTTGTGTTCGTCACCAGAGCCATTCTTGGGAGCTCGGTGGGACATCTCTCGGAACTTGCCAGCACTCCCCCCACTAGCCTCTCGAGTTAAGAGTTGTTGCCTTGTGAATGGAGAATATTTGATTGCCTGTAGTAACGAAAGTTTGGTAATCAGATCAAGGCTTGACTACTTGACATCTTTTCACTTTGCGTTTGTTAAAAAAAAAAAAAAATCCATAAAGACTGGAGGGCAGATTAAATATAACCTGCCCTCTGTGGTATTAGAGAGCAGCAGATATGTATTTCGGTAACTGGACGTCATCTGCAAGCACACTCTGAAGAGGTAATTAATCACGGACCCTACAAGGGCACCATCTGCTTCTGCGTGGCTTTGCACTTCCTTCACGTACTAATGGAGTTCTGTTGTTACCTTTTAAGGTATCAAAGAGGTAATTTTCATGTCTGATAAATACCACGATAGTGAAGAGGCAACCGCTGCCAGGCTCTTGTTTGATATGGCCGGGGTTACGTTCAGGTAAGCAGGAAGAAGTCAGGGGAATGGTGGAAGAAAGAGTGCGAAGAACCATGTTTGACCTTGTATGGTGTTTGATTTCAACTGTGATGCCTGGCTTCCACATTCAGGAGTGTCTTTTTAAATTTGATGGAATGCAAAGTGAAATACTATTTTAGGGATAGATTTTGAGGGCCAGCGAGAGAAGTAACTGAAGACAATCTGCTTAACGGTCATACTTTAATATCAGTAACTCTCCAGGGCTTAGACTAATTATTCTAGTGGTGGGAATTTAAAAACTCACAGGTTGTGTAATATTAGCATTAGACCTTTGTAAACCTTGCACAGGTAACAACTCCAGCGTAGAAAATTTAGGATGAAAGCAAGCTGCAGTTGACGCACCAGGAATTCTTTTACAGCCTCATTTTAGGTTCAGGTTTGAAGTCCTTTAGGTTTCCATGATGATCCTTGCCAGGCAAGGATTTCGGGATACGTTTCACTCGCAAGTAAGTTTAACCACCTTTGATGCTGGTGGAAGGTTCTGTTCAGACTGTAAAGCTTAACAAAGCAGTTCCTCTTCAGGCTTTGGGGTCTACGGGGGATTATCGTAATAGTGAACGGGCTTCCCCTGTTGTATTCCTTGTTAGGGATAGAGTTTATATGTAACGAATCTCTTGAACTAAACTGCTGGGCCTTATGAGACTTTAAGTCCAAATTATTTACCTAATCTTCTGTTCACTGATTTTTAAAAGAATATGTTTAGTCACCAAATATTTTCAACTGTTGTAGAAGGTTCATCAATAAGTAAAAAGCATAGGGGCTTTACTTTCTCATTTTTAGGATGTGATTTTAAAAATCACGCCTCAGTAAAGCTAGTTTTCTTTTGCTATGTACTAGAGGCAAAAGCAAATTTAATTTTTTTTGATTTAAAGCCAGCCACTTCAGGTTGGCTGCAGAATTTTGTAGAAAATAAGTTAAATCTGGTAGGAAAACTAATAATCGGATGTCATGTTGTGCAGCTAACTTGTTAGGAATCCTTTAACTCTCCAATACTTCATGAACTTAGAGAGCCGAAGAACACACAACCCAAGCAATGCCATGTATCTTTTTTGTCCCAGTCTTTTCTGGCCCATGTTTCTCTCAGTATGGAGCACTATAATTGGCTCCTGTAGAGAGAAGATATCGGTGAATCCCAGGAGGTGTTTTCTTCCTACAGAAAATGTAGGTTAAGCCAAAGTAAACAAATTGTTTTAACTACTCACCAGATACTATCTTTCTACGTTTTGTTTTTTTCATGTTTAGGAAATTCACGCCAAAGTGCAGCAAAATTGTCATTGACTTTGATTCAATTAACAGCAGACCGAGCCAGAAGCTTCAGTGAGTTACAAGAAGACTGGGATTGTCCTCTTCTAAGAAGCTGCTAATGCTTCTCACCTGGAAGTTACACGCAACTTCTCAATAGCCGGTACAGCAAGAGTACACAGCCAAGGACTATAAAGCCTCAGACCTTCCTCCCTGTCTCTCTTGTCACATGGAATCTGCATCTGTTTAAACTGCTGATTTATGGAACCTATTTCTGGGCCGTCACACAGGGCTGGGTGAGGGTGCTTCGCCGCTGCCCCCCGCCTGCTGGGATGCCAGCGGCTCTGCCAAGGGGCAGCCACTGTTCACAACCACTGGGTGTGTGGAAGGACAAATAAATGACTGCTGTTGTGTTCTTACCGGGGGTGAGCAGACACACTGATTAGAACTTCTGGCCCAAATGAAGCATAACGTAGTGCTCTACGGGGGGGATAGGGCCCAAAGGACAGTAGCGTTAAACTATCTGTTGTGTAGGGGGTTAAGAAGACCCCCCACCCAACCAGAAAGCCTGTCCTGAGGATGATAAGTGGCACCAAGCCAGGGGTGCTCACTGTGTGCCCGTCACCCGTCCACATGCAGTGCAGCGCTGTGTTGTCCCTTTGCGGGGTGGGGTCTCCTGGTTTTGCCTCTTATTTTTGACTTGTTTGTCACACGGAGCTCTCACATTTAGTTGATGTGAATAATGAGGTGTTCTGGAGGAGAGCCCTATGCGCCCCCAGGCCACGCCCTGCAGCGGTGGCTGTTGGGGTTGAGTGGACGGGAGGGGTGGGGCGTCCACCTGTTTCTCTGCATGGAAACTTGTCGTTCCTTCACGAGCCAACACAAAGTTCCTTTCCAAGGCTGCCCTGCAACCACAAAATAAATAAATTTCTATCCTGTAAGTGAGATTTGAGGAATTCAGCCCACCTGGAGGCGGCTTAGTCCAGGCGTATTGGCTTTGGGACCTCATTTGTGCTCCTGGCTCAGCGCCTTCATAAGCACAGACGGCACTTCCTAAACACCCAGAGCCGGGGTGCTGCTGTGCGCCTCATTTTTAATCTCATTTAATTTTTATTAAACATGCTCAGCACCTTTGTTGAGAAAATGGTTTCTTTATCCTAAAGATTATTACTGTTTTAAAGTGTTCTTATATTTTTGTGAATGTTTATTTTGTCTCTGAGGTTTTATACTCCATATTCTAGGGCATTTTGTAATTTGGCTCATTACCAATATTATTAAAACCTTATTAAAATCTACCATGCTGAAGTGTGTCCATTTTTATAAGTATATGCTTAACTCTTCATGTCAGTTGTTTGTGACACACACTACACGTTTGAATGCTCAGAGAACAATTGGAGATACTAATGCCATGGGGTTTCCCCAGGGGTCATGGGTGATGCTTGTGTCTGGACTAGATTTAAAAAGCTAAGAAAAGGCTTTACGGAATCTTCAGTCCCCAATGCTGTCTCTTCTTGCCACCCTGTCACCTTGTTCTCTTCCTAAATCTCTATTCTTTTCTCTCTTCATTTCTCTCTAATCTCCTCCAAACCCCTTGCACCAAAATGCCTAAGACAAAATAAAACCTTTGAAAGCTGGAACGCGTGTGAGGTGGAAACCTGTTAGAGAAGGAAAACGCAAACATTTCTCAGTAAAACCAGCTCTAGAAAGGTGGTAGGACTTCACTGTGTCAGGCTTCTGAGACCTGGAAAAACAAGGCAGGCCGGCTGAATTCTGGCTCTGACGGGTTTCACCGTGTACGTAGAAGAAAGCAATGTTGTTAGTTGCCGTCGAGTCAGCTCTGACTCCTGGCGACCCCATGTCTGCAAAGTAGAATTGCTCCATGGGGTTTTTAAGGCTGTGAACTCCAGGAAGCAGATTGCCAGGCACCTATGGGGGGTCCGCCAACCTTTTGGCTAGTGGTCAAGCTCTTAACCGTTTGTGCCACCAAGAAGGAAATCGGTAAAGATAAAGACAGAAAACGTAGGTTGTTAGCAAGGAGTGTGTAATTGTTATATTGCATTCTTAAATATGTCTAGGGGCCAGTGAGCATCTAATTTATTTATTAAACTTTGATACTAGCTTACATTTTGTCCCAGTTTTTCTCATTGCGTTTTGGTTGGGGCAGGCGAACAGGGAAGGACCTGCTGGGACAGGCGTTTCCGTTGCAGTCTGTGATGGGCTGGTTACATGGTGGCGAAGCTCTTCCTCCATGGGCACCCGAGGCTTCCACCCAGAGACCGTGCCGCAGGATGGGATTGTCTGGCGACTGTCGGAGTTTCTGGTCTCACTGCAGGAACGGTGGAATTTTCCTGTCCGGAGAATGCTGCAGGTGTCAGCGTCCCAGTTAACAGAGGTTTGCTTTGAACTGTTGCCTTTGGGAAGAGCATGCCAGAAGGAAGGAGTTTTGGGAGTCTTTTGCCTTGCAGGCATTACGAGATAATCGTGGGAAGCGAGGCTGTGTGTGAGAGGCGCGGTGCTGCCTGTCACGGCTAATCCGTGGCCGTAAGGAAGCCGTCTCGCACTGAACCATCCGTTGGTAGAAGAACTACGTTTAAAAGGCAGAATTTGTGAGCGAAGTGATTGGAATCCATGCTCCTGACGTATTTTAGCCCCCCCCCCTTTTTTTTTAAGGAGTCTATCCTGACAGGCTTCTGAAATCAGTGAGACCCAGCAATGGAAATCTTCTTTTCCTAGATTAAAAACGAAATAAGGGAACAAGCATAAAAAGAGCAGGTGGGGAGAGCTCATGAATGGAAGTGTAGGCTTGCGTGACTGCTGATACAGAGTTCTTTCGTGCTGGTCATTTTTTTTTTTTAATCATCCCATGTCCAGACCTACCGAGGATCGAAGCCGTTTAGGGTGAAGAGCAGATGGTTGCCGAAGGGTCTAGGAACGCAGAGGAGGTGGCTTTCTCAATAGTGACACTGATAAAATAAGAAGCTTGAATACCTATCCTTTTGTTTTTGTTTTGTAAAGTAGTAATCTCAGCGAGTCCTCAATAGGAAGCCTGCCTAGGGCCCCGTGGAGGGACCAGAACTCCAAGGAGACTGTGCTTTGCAAACTTGCTTTTGTCTGAGAAACACACTTGGCGAGGACTAGATGGTTGCTGTCTGAGGAGGTACAGGCAAAAATGCTGGGCCCCCCACTTCTGGAGCCAGGATCACATTTAGAGGTAAAGGCTTCACAAGTCCATGGGTCTCACAAATCTGAAAAAAAAAAGATTCCTCTCATTTTTGGTGGCCTATCATCAGACCTCTCGAGGCTCCTGCTTTTTCTTGAGCCCCAGCCCACACCCTTGCTGCTGCCGTTATTCTTTTTTGCATGTCTCACGTTCCCCTACAACCTGGCGGCTTGGTCCCTGACTGCCTCCCTCCACCACTCACACAAACTTCCCGAGGGCTTTCTAACTTTCTAAAAGACTCATCGTGCTTCCTTTGACCATTATGTTAGCTTCCCAGGGCTGCCCTGACAAAATACCACAAATCCGGCTGCTTATAAGAACAAATTCATTGCCTCACACTTTTGGAGAGTAGTTGCCCAAGTTCAGGGGTCAGCAGGGCCATGCTCTCTCCGAAGGGTCTAGGGAAGGATCCTTTCTTGTCTCTCCCAGTTTCTGGAAGCCCCAGGCATTCTTTGGCCTACCTCTGCTGCAGTCCCTCTGTCTTCACATGGCCACCTTCCCTCTGTGGCTCTATGTCTATTAAAAGGTTCCTGGGTGGTGCAAACAGTTTGCACTCAACGACTGACCTAAAGGTCGGCAGTTTGAACCCACCCAGTGGTGCTGAGGAAGAAAGGCCTGGCAATATGTTTTCATTAAGATCACAGCCAAGAAAACTACATGGAGCAGTTCTACTCGGGAATGCATGGGTCGCCATGAGTCTGAATGAACTTGATGGCAGTGAGTTTGGCTCTGGGTTTGCTCCCGTATGGCCAGCTTCCTCTTAACTGATAACATCTCCAAAGACCCTGCTTCCACAGAAGGCCACATCCAGAGGCACTAGGAATTCAGATTTCAGCGTGCCTTTTCAGGGCATACAATTCAATTCCTAACAGTCATCCAGAGGTTTCTGGACATCTTTCGAGATGAGTGTAGATCCTGCCTTCTCTGAAGCCTCCCCAGGCCTTCTTCAGCTTGATGTGATCTCTTCTCTACTGAAGTCTTGCAGCAGTTACTGTCAGCAACAATCTCTTTGGCGATGAATCAAGCTCTGTTCCGTGACATCTCGTCTGCCATCTAGAATTGTGATTGAAACATCTCATTTACCTTCTCACACGTGTTTTGTGTGAGGTCCTCTGCAAAGCACGTGGGTGCTTAAAAAATGCATTTTTAATATTTCCATTTAAAAGTTATGAACTCCTGAAGTAGCTGATCAGGAGCCCACTTCCTAAATTATTTTTTCCATGCCGATTTCCTCATGAATGGTTTGGAAAAATTGTCAAATAGAATGGAAGAGGAAGAAACCTTTCTGTTAGCCTCCTGGGTTAGTGGGCACATTTATCTTGGAGAGAGAAGGGGGATTACTATTTACATGTCTTCATTTTTAACGTCTGTGTTTCAGTCAGAGCATTCTTACATCTGGTTGTGAGTTAGGAATTCGGCGATAATACACGCTGCTGGCAAAATGCCCAGCAATGATGCTTCCATTCAGACCCAGCTGATGACAGGAGGTCCTGACCTTTTCAGGTTTTAAATCATCGTGCAGTGCTTACTGTTGTGGAATTCTTTATTTGAATCTTTATTGATGAAAACTGTTAGGTCTTTAATATTGTTGCAGACGCCATTAAATGGGCATTTTGGGTAGGGATTGGCTGCTCTTGCACAGTGGCATGTGGCGAGCAGCCTTACATGTGTTCTCTTGCCTTTTCTCCATTTCTGCCTGAATAAGCAGGTATCAGTCACGTGTGCCGCTGTACGTAACAGACACCTGACTCTCAGTAGCTTAAACAGTCACATATTTTTCTCACATAGTAAGAAATACAGAGGTCAGCGCTTGTTGAAGTTGACTCAGCTGCTCCATGATATCCAAAAAAATTAGACCTTTTCCCTTAATTTTCCCTTGGCTTTCTAGCATTATGTCTTCAAGCTTGCTTCCTCATGCTGACTGCCATAACTCCAGGTGTCACACTTAGATTAGACGAAAGAAGAAGGGGATTGGGGGAGAGGGGTGCAGAGCAGTGAGAGTTCCTCTCTCTTGCCTATCCCCTTTTATCAGGAAAGCAAAACTTCCAGAAGCCCCCAGCAAATATGCTCTTGTATCTTAGTGGTCACAACTGGATGACATGGCCACCCCTAGCTGCAAGGGAGGCTGGAAGACTACTTGGGTGTTCCAGGTTCTACAGCAGAGGCTGTAAGGAGAAGGACTAAGGGGCTGTGTGTTAGCCAGCCAGTGATATTAGCCACAGCATACTCCTTGAGTGAAAAATGGCATAATTGTCTAATTATGTAATTTCTACTCATCTGTTTTTCACATAGTAGGTGTAAAAAGTATTTGTCGAGTTCAAAAGTGATGATATCTGTTTCATAGCAATTTTGTGCCCTTTGTGTTCACTTTCAAGTGTTCCATGTAGAAATCTTAGTTGGTCAGAACTATAAAGGAGAATTACACACACACACACACACTTTTTTTTCAGAACGATTTTTAGTTACATGTATCATGGGCCTTTTACTCCTAAATGCTTGTTTCCTAAGAATAGGGATATTTACATGTATGATCCAAGTATGTTTATGGACTTCAGTAAGCTTAGCATTATAATACTTTAATACATGATTCATATTCCAGTTTTGTCAGTTTACCCAGTGATTTTCCTTATGGCATTGTCAGTAAAGGATCCAGTCTGGAGTCTGGTATTGCATACAGTTGTCTCTTTAGTCTCTTTAATCTGGAACATTCCCACAGTGGTGCCGCTTCTTCAGAGAGCCCTTTTCTCCTCCTGCCTTCTGCTAAGATTCGCTGGTGTGGTGGTTAAGATTGTATATCAGATTGGCTGGGCCATGATTCTCAGTGTTTTGGCAGTTGTACAATGGTGTGATCACTTCCCTATTGACAGTTTATATGTGATCACCTCCATGATGGACTCTGCAGAGTGGTACTGGTGGGGGTGGGACGTGTGCTGCTCATCACCCCTTCAGCCTTCATGTCTCCGCCTTCCCCTCCCCCCAACTTGCTTCCTGCTCCCCTTGCAAAGGTTGTTGGCTTGTTCTGGATCCAGCTGCTGTCTCTTGTCTGACCTCTGGTTCTTGGGACTTGACTAGCAGCTTACCTGTCCATCTTGGGATTCCCTGATCTTCACGGCCTGCAAGCAAGAGTCCTGCTCCCGACCTGCCTATCTTGGGTTCGCCAGACCCTGCAGCTAAGTAACTCAGGAGAAACCTTGCCATCTTGCCTGCCAACCTTGGGGATTCCTCAACCATCACAACCTGTAAGCAGGATCCCTGCTCTCCAACCTGCTCATCTTGGGTTCACCAGCTTCTGCGGCTCCGTGAATTGGGAAGGGCATCTAGCCTGATCCAAGGACTTGGGTCGTTCCAACCCCTACAATCGCATGAGCTGTTTCCTTAGTACAAATCTCTCTATATATTTATACACATTACTGGTTTTGCTTCTCTAGAGAACCCAGCCTCAGACAATTAGAATTAGCGATTTACAAACTTTTTGGTCTGAGGACCCCTTTAAACTCTTAAAAATTATTGAGGGCCCCAATGAACTTTTGTTTATATGGGTTATATCTATCAATATTTACCATATTAGAAATTAAAACTGAGAAATTAAAAAAAAAATTTTGTGTGCTTTAAGTGGAAGTTTACAAACCAGGTCAGTCTCTCATACAAAAACTTATATACACCTTGCTGTATACTCCTAGTTGCTCTCCCCCTAATGACAGCACACTCATTCCCTCCACTCTCTATTTTCATGTCCATTCGGCCAGCTTCTGACCCCCTCTGCCTTCTCATCCCCCCTCCAGACAGGAGCTGCCCACATAGTCTCATGTGTCTACTTGATCCAAGAAGCTCACTCCCCACCAGTATCATTTTCTGTCCCATAGTCCAGGCCAATCCCTGTCTGAAGAGTTGGCTTTGGGGATGGTTCCTGTCTTAGGCTAAACGAAGGTCTGGGGACCATGACCTCTGAGGTCATTCTAGCCTCAGTCAGACCATTAAGTCTGGTCTTTTCACGAGAATTTAGGGCCTGCATCCCACTGCTCTCCTGCTCCCTCAGGGGTTCTCTGTTGTGTTCCCTGTCAGGGCAGTCATCAGATGTAGCCAGGCACCATCTAGTTCTTCTGGTCTCAGGCTAATGTAGTCTCTGGTTTATGTGGCCCTTTCTGTTTCTTGGGCTCATAATTACTTTGTGTCCTTGGTGTTCTCCATTCTCCTTTGCTACAGGTGGGTTGAAACCAACTGATGCATCTTAGATGGCCGCCTGCCAGCATTTAAGACCAAGACGCCACCCTCCAAAGTGGGATGCAGAATGTTTTCTTAATAGATTTTATTACACCAATTGACTTAAATGTCCCCTGAAACCATGGTCCCCAAACCCCCACCCCTGCTATGCTGGCCTTTGAAGCATTCAGAAACTGAGAAATTTTTTAAATATTTTAATTATCTAGGGAAAAAAAAAAAAAAACTTTACATATTAACATAAATAATGTATTTCAATTTTAAAAAGCTCTAAAATAACAAAAAAATATTTAGGGAAAAGAATATCATTGCTGTGTATTTTTGCAACTCTGATATCTGGCTTAGTAGAAAACAGCCAGGCTTTCATTTCTGCTTGTGCGTTCTATCTGTTGCAATATGTTGTTTTGGTTGAAATACATGAAGAAAATCAAGCTTTATACAGATACATAGTTAGAAAAGGGAGATGTATTTTTATAGTCTTTTCAGAAAATTATAGATATTTTTTGATACCACACCACAAGTTGATGACTGGTTATTTTTAAAAAATGATTTAATATCCATAACAGAAGAGGAAAGCATTTCTTGTTTTCTCTAATTACTTGATAAAATTAAATCGTTTACAGGAATAATAAGCGACATTGTTAAAAATCCTTCCCCTTAAGATTGTTTTTGGGTTCATCCAATGTACACGGTGACCGAGATGTGGACTGATGGAGAACAAAAGATTTTTAAAAAAGCCCGAGAACCGTTCAGCCAATGGTTTTTGCAAAAGAAGCTAGGTTTCATTTCTTCAGACTTCTGAGATCAAGAGACTTAATGTGTGGGAACGTTGTTGGTTGCCCCCCAGTCCGCTCCGACTCCCGCCCAGTCCTGCACCGTCTTCATTGGGGACGTTGTTAGTTGCTCCCCAGTCCGCTCCGACTCCCGCCCAGTCCTGCACCGTCTTCATTGGGGACGTTTTTGGTTGCCCCCTAGTCCGCTCCGACTCCCGCCCAGTCCTGCACCGTCTTCATTGGGGACGTTGTTAGTTGCCCCCCAGTCCGCTCCGACTCCCGCCCAGTCCTGCACTGTCTTCATTGGAGACGTTGTTGGTTGCCCTCTAGTCCGCTCGGACTCCTGCCCAGTCCTGCACCATCTTCATGATCTTTGATAGGTTTGACCCCAGTATTGTGGCTACTGTGTCCGTGCATCTCATTGAGGGTTTCCCTCCTTTTTGCTGACTCTTTACCAACCGTGATGTCCTTTTCTAGGGATTGGTCTTGCATGATGATGTGTCAAAGTAAGCAAGATGAAGCTTGCCATCCTCACTTCTAAAGAGCATTCGGGTTTATTATTTTTTTTAATTTTTTATTGTTTTAGGTGAAAGTTTACAGAGCAAATTAGTTTCCCATTCGATAGTTTGTACATGAAGTATTCCATGACATTGGTTTCATTCCCCACATGTCAGCACTCCCGCCCTTTCCGTCCTAGGCTTCCTGTTTCCTTTTGTCCTGATTGTCTACTCCTTCCTGTCTTCTCGTCTTTGCTTTCAGGCAAATGTTGCCCTTTTGATCTAGTATAATTGATCATTCTAAGCAGCATGTTCTTCTCTGGTGTTATTCTTTATTTTATGGGCCTGTCTGTGGTTTGGCTGAAAGGTGGTCTCTGGGAATGGCTTCCATTCCAGTTCAGAGGAGTGTCTTAGGGCCATAGTCTTGGGGGTTCCTCCAGTCTCTATCAGAGCAGTAAGTCTGGTCTTTTTTGTGAGTTTGATTTTTTGTTGTATGGTTTTTCTCCCACTCTGTCTCTGACCCTCTGTTGTGATCCCAGTCAGAGTAGTGGTAGCCAGGCACCATCCAGTTCTTCTGGTCTCGGGGTCATTTAGGCTGAGGTTCGTAAATGGTTATCCCTTAAAGGTTAGTTGCAATGTGGAATCTGAAATCATATCGATGAACCTGTCATACTATCTTAAAATCCACTGCATTTTTAACTGGTCTTTTACTTATGCATAGTATTACAGCATCGTGTGTTGGCCACTTGGAAAGTGCTGGTTTGCTGAGTTATACAGATCTTCCACATGCTGACACATTATACAGCATCCAGAAACCACTTTCGTAAATGTCAACTCTGAATTCATCAGAAAAATCTTTTAAGTATGGGGAAACTCTTGAGCTCACAGTGGCAGATACAAGTTTTCGTTGGCTTTTATCATTTTATCACTTCGTTTCCCTTGAGTAATAGGCTTACTTTGTTCATTTTCAGTAAAGGCTCTGTCACATACCCAAATCTGAATAACCGTACTTGTGAGTCTTTCTTTCAAGCAGAAACGGCGGCGTACCACGCACCAAGAGGCTCCCTCTGCTCGCAGCTCAGGCAACGGGGCAAGTGCTTTGCGCAACCACTACACCCTGCTGCACACCAGGAGTGCGCCACGCCTGTGTCCGCCTGCATCCCGCAGAACGTTCGAGAGATGCGTACCATTAGTATTTTCCTGCTTCCTCAAGGACACCATTCCGTAAACATGGCTGTTTTTATTTTTCCGGAGCATGTGGTGGTGAAGAACACTAGTACATGTTGGGGCTGCTGCTAAGGTGCGGGCAGTTTTGCCCACATTGCTCTCGTTCCCTCAGTGCCAATTTTAACAGAGTGAAAAAGGTGAACACCACCTTAGTAGTACGATGAAATGAGCCTCTGGGTGGTGCAAAGGGCTAAGTGCTCAACTACTAACTGCAAGGCTGGTGTTTCCAACCCACTCAGAGGTGCCTTGAAAGAAAGGCCTCGTGATCTATTTCTGAAAAAAAACAGCCACTGAAAACCCTGTGGGGCAGTTCCACTCTGCACACCTGGGGTCACCATGATTCGGACTTAAAGGCAACTGTTTTTATTTGGGGGAGTGGGTGGAGGTATTATTATTGTTTTTCTGGTGTTAATGATGAAATCACTTTGACGGTGTGGATCCCTGGAAGAAATCCACAGGACCCCACTTTGAGAAGTACTGCCTTAGATGATAGGGTGGCTCCAGCCTGAGGGGCAGTTGGGAGAAGTCTGCTCACTGCTGGCTTTGCCCGTTTCTATCTACATTTCTTGGCCTGGGTGATGTTGGGGGCAGGGGGAGGGAGATTAAAAAAAATTTAAGAGTGGTTCATTTCCCTCCCACCTACAATCTTATCTCCTAGAATATTGTACTGAGTATGCAAGGTATGATTAATATCTCTTTAAGAGAAGAGGAAAAAAATAGGTGAACTTTGATATATGCCAGGCTGTCTTGGTTTGCTGCAGCCGAACAAATGGAAACAGTCCTGTGACGGTTTCACAAATTAGAATATCACAGACTTTCTTCTTATTTAATGCCCCTGTGTTAAACGTTAATAAGAGACGGTGCATTGAGTCGACTCACAGCCGTGTATTTCAAGAGGATGAAATATTCAGCCGTAGCCCATCAGCAGCCCAGGCAAACTGCGGGGAAGGTGGGCTCTGAGCTCTGATTAAAACGGTTTCTACAAACCGGGGCTGCTGCTTTCCAGCTTCGTTTTCACTAAACCAGGATAGGTTTTTCTTCCTAACCCCTGATGAGGCCAACTGGCCATTTTTGCTGTAGAGTTGGAGCTTTTTAACTTTTAGGGCCCTAGAAGAGGCGATCAGCAACCGAGCAGCCCACACTGAGCAGCCCATGTCCGGGCGGATTAGCTCTGCTGGTTGGGGTTAGGACTAAGGAGGCCAAGGTCGCGGACGCGCTCGCGCCCAGCGAGCGCACCTCCCGCCCGCGCCCGCGCCGCCTCCGGCCCGCGCCCGCGCCCCCTCCGGCCCGCGCCCCCTCCGGCCCGCGCCCCCTCCCGCCCGCGCCCCCTCCGGCCCGCGCCCCCTCCGGCCCGCGCCCCCTCCGACCCGCGCCCGCGCCCAGCCAGCGCACCTCCGGCCCGCGCCCGCGCCCCCTCCAGCCCGCGCCCGCGTCCAGCCAGCGCACTTCCAACCCGCGCCCCTCCGGCCCGCGCCCGCGCCCCCTCCGGCCCGCGCCCCCTCCGGCCCGCGCCCCCTCCCGCCCGCGCCCCCTCCGGCCCGCGCCCCCTCCGACCCGCGCCCGCGCCCAGCCAGCGCACCTCCGGCCCGCGCCCGCGCCCCCTCCAGCCCGCGCCCGCGTCCAGCCAGCGCACTTCCAACCCGCGCCCCTCCGGCCCGCGCCCGCGCCCCCTCCCGCCCGCGCCCGCGCCCCCTCCGGCCCGAGCCCGCGCCCCCTCCGACCCGCGCCCGCGCCCAGCCAGCAGCACCTCTCGCCCGCGCCCGCGCCCCCTCCGGCCCGCGCCCGCGCCCCCTCCGGCCCGAGCCCGCGCCCCCTCCGGCCCGCGCCCGCGCCCCCTCCGGCCCGCGCCCCCTCCCGCCCGCGCCCCCTCCCGCCCGCGCCCGCGCCCCCTCCGGCCCGCGCCCCCTCCGGCCCGCGCCCCCTCCCGCCCGCGCCCGCGCCCCCTCCGGCCCGCGCCCCCTCCGGCCCGCGCCCCCTCCCGCCCGCGCCCGCGCCCCCTCCGGCCCGCGCCCCCTCCGGCCCGAGCCCGCGCCCAGCCAGCAGCACCTCCGGCCCGCGCCCGCGCCCCCTCCGGCCCGAGCCCGCGCCCCCTCCGACCCGCGCCCGCGCCCAGCCAGCAGCACCTCTCGCCCGCGCCCGCGCCCCCTCCGGCCCGCGCCCGCGCCCCCTCCGGCCCGCGCCCCCTCCCGCCCGCGCCCGCCCGCGCCCGCGCCCCCTCCGGCCCGCGCCCCCTCCGGCCCGCGCCCCCTCCCGCCCGCGCCCGCGCCCCCTCCGGCCCGCGCCCCCTCCGGCCCGAGCCCGCGCCCAGCCAGCAGCACCTCCGGCCCGCGCCCGCGCCCCCTCCGGCCCGAGCCCGCGCCCCCTCCGACCCGCGCCCGCGCCCCCTCCGGCCCGAGCCCGCGCCCCCTCCGACCCGCGCCCGCGCCCAGCCAGCAGCACCTCCGGCCCGCGCCCGCGCCCCCTCCAGCCCGCGCCCGCGTCCAGCCAGCGCACTTCCAACCCGCGCCCCTCCGGCCCGCGCCCGCGCCCAGCCAGCAGCACCTCCCGCCCGCGTCCGCGCCCCCTCCGGCCCGCGCCCGCGCCCAGCCAGCGCACCTCCCGCCCGCGCCCGCGCCCCCTCCGGCCCGCGCCCGCGCCCCCTCCGGCCCGCGCCCGCGCCCCCTCCAGCCCGCGCCCGCGTCCAGCCAGCGCACTTCCAACCCGCGCCCCTCCGGCCCGCGCCCGCGCCCAGCCAGCAGCACCTCCCGCCCGCGTCCGCGCCCCCTCCGGCCCGCGCCCGCGCCCAGCCAGCGCACCTCCCGCCCGCGCCCGCGCCCCCTCCGGCCCGCGCCCGCGCCCCCTCCGGCCCGCGCCCGCGCCCCCTCCAGCCCGCGCCCGCGTCCAGCCAGCGCACTTCCAACCCGCGCCCCTCCGGCCCGCGCCCGCGCCCAGCCAGCAGCACCTCCCGCCCGCGTCCGCGCCCCCTCCGGCCCGCGCCCGCGCCCAGCCAGCGCACCTCCCGCCCGCGCCCGCGCCCCCTCCGGCCCGCGCCCGCGCCCCCTCCGGCCCGCGCCCGCGCCCCCTCCGGCCTGCGCCCGCGCCCAGCCAGCAGCACCTCCCGCCCGCGTCCGCGCCCCCTCCGGCCCGCTCCCGAGCCCGCGCGCGGTCGGTCAGCTGTTGCCCAGATGTTCGCGGCAGCCCGGAGGGGGCCAGGCCGGCGGAGCCTGCAGTCAGCACGGGCCCTTTGTGTTTAAACCAAACAAAATAAAAACAGGTTCTCTAACGTGCCACCCCCTGTGATCGCGCTCTAGGAATACCAGATGTAATTATTTAAATATAATTTGTTAGCCATTTGGCGGTTAATTTAAAGAAACCTTTTAATGATTTATTAGCATTTTTATAATAAGCAAAATTTCATATCTATTAATGAGAGTTCACATGGATCAGCTATTTAATTTCCTAATAAAATGAATCAGAAAAGTATTGCTTAGAAGAGCACGTTCTCTGCGTGTTTTGTGACCGAGATTCTTTCTCACCGTTACAGGAGCCAGAAGTGGAGGGGAGAGTGGAGCTGGGCTGAGAGCCTTCTGCCTGCAGGTCGGGGAGGTGGGGTGGGGGAGCGCAACGTTTCCTTCTAGTCTCACAGTGTCTCCTCGTCCCTGCTCCCCACTGTTGCCCCTTGAAGCAGGCTGCCCCACGTCACACACGGGAAAAGCCGGAGAGAGGTGTAAACTGGCTTAAGAAAAGTGTCTGGCTTTTGTAGTCATGTAAATAAGTCCAGCCTTTCACCGCCTGATATGGGCCTCAGTTTTCCTCCACCCGTTTTAATTAAGCAACTATTAGTATCTTCCTAAAAGCCGGCTGGGAGGGAGGGTTCCTAAATGTAGCGCCAGTTTATGGAATTCAGAGAAGAAAAGAGCTGCTGACCAGCATTGCTTGTGACACATAGTTGCTAGTTGCCATCAAGTCCTCTCCCACTCCTGGCAACCTTATGTATAACAGAACAAAATGTTGCCCACAACTGAAAGGTTGATGGTTCGAACCCACCCAAAGATGCTTTGGAAGAAAACCCTTCTGAAAAATCAACCATTGAAAACCCACAGTTCTATTCTGACACACATGTTGTTGGCATATTAATGATGGTTGGGGTATTGTGACAGGACCCCCCCACCCCATAAATATCAGGGGGTTCTTCACCAAACAACAACAGCACCTTGATTTAAAAGCAGCATGGCAAATTCTGAGTAATCGGTGCTTGGGCACAGAAGTTTGAATGTGTAGCAGTTACACATCTCCTATTCCCAAACACCCTGGGTTACAGGTCATCTGTTGGTTTCAGCAGCATTGGGTTCTAAGTGGGGAGAGCAGAAGGAACAGTCAGCAAAATCTACACGGCTTCTATGTCCAAGCTGCACAGGTGGCTACCAGAGAGCCGCCAGCTCCGTCCACGTGCAGCCCGAGATGACGCTCTAAAAGCCAGCTCGGATCACAAGAGTCAGGCCCACAGCTCCTCCAGGAGGGGCAAACTGCTGCCGCGGAAACACAGTTTAATTGATTAAAGGATGCATTGTTTCAGCCACCGTGTAGGTGAAGTGAACCTGGTGCTTCAGCACACTGGAGGTGCTCTGGCCCAGTTAGGAAATCAGCTGGAGCCTCCTGGGCAGCCGTGGCACCTGCTGTCTGGGGTTTTGCCAGCTTGCTTTAGTGCAGTCAGTCCACTGAAGGGGGGTGACGTTTCAATTTAGGCTCCTGCTCAGTCAAGACTCCTAAGAGGCCCATTGTCTGGGAGTGGGCTTCCTGCCGCCACCACTCCCTCCTGCCTCTCCTCTCTTGGACACGGTGGTGACATTGCTCACTGGCCAAGTGAGTTGTTAGTGTCCCTCGGCTGTGGGTTGGCATGTCTCCACTCTGAAGGAGTGGTAGCAAGGTTGGCAGGCGCAGATCCAGGCTCTCTAACACAAGCTGGCACCCCGGCATTTGGAGCCCTGGAGCTTTGTGGTATGCATCCTCGGTGAGGAGCACCCCGCAGCTGTCGCGGGAGAGTATGAAGGTTTAGAGCCCTCTGGTCTTCCACCCTTGCTTTGTAGATAAGGAGCATGCAGGTGGAGGGACGTAGCCAGGCTCATGCTGCTTTAAGAGGTTGAACCGGGATGAAAACTCAGGTTTCCCAATGCTGAGGCCAGTGTCCTTTCCAAGATACTAGGCAGGTAATGTTGGTCATGAAGCTGGGCCTTGGAGTTCACACAGGTATGTGGGTATCATTCTCTGCAGGCTTTCACCCATGGCTATGTTTCCAGCCTCCCTTCCTCCCTCCTACTCTGGGTGCTCTGGCCTTGCTGGCCTTCATTTTGCTTATTGAACTCCATATCCCTTCCCTGACCAGGGCTTCTACACTTGCTATTTCCCCTTCCTGGATGGAAGCTTTCTTCCCTAGCTCTCCCCGCAGTTAGCTCTTTCACATCTCCAGCACTCAGCTCAAGTCTTACTCCTCAGAGAGGGCAACCCTGGCCTACCCTGACTACCTGCCCTCTCAGCCCAACTACCCCCCAGTTACTACTATGTCACCTGGCTTCTCTCCAACTGCAATTATTTTGTCTATTTGTTTCTGCTTATCTCCCCCCATCCCACCCCCCACAAGACAGCAGGGGCCAAGTCTCTTTATTTTGACTCCTTAGTGCCTAGAACAGTGCCCAAGTTTGGCTTTTAATAAATATGCATTTAGTGAACTAACTGAGTGAATAGATAAACTTAGTGTACGAAAGTCTTGCTCAGAAAAGCTCTCTGTAACTGTCTTAGTAAGCTGGTGCTGCTGTTACAGAAATACCACAAGTGCGTGGCTTTAAAGAACAGAAATTTATTTTCTCACAGTTCAGGCGGCCTAGAAGTCTAAATTCAGGGCCCCAGCTTTAGGGGAAGGCTCTCTGTCTGTTAGCTCTGGGGGAAGGTAGCCCTGGCGTTCCTCTGTTCCTGGTGATCCGGTTTGTGCTTGTTTCTGGGTCTAATTTGCTGTTTTTATAACTCAGAAGTGATTAAGTTTAGCACACAGCCTACACTTACCTGACCTCTTTAACACAACAAAGAAAACTCTATTCACAAATGGAATTATAGCTACAGGTATAGCCCAGTGCTGTAGATTTGAATTCCGACCCATAGTGACCCACCCATAGTGACCCCATAGGGCAGAGCAGAACTGCCCCATAGGGTTTCCAAAGATGTAAGTCTTTATGGAAGCAGACTGCCTCGTCTTTCTCCTGTTTGGCAGCTGGTGGGTTTGAACCACCGGCCTTTTGGTTTGCAGCTGAGCGCTTAACCACTATGGCACCTGAGTTCCTTTTTCCTACGGGTATACCCAGTACCCAGTGTCGTCGAGTCGATTCCAACTCATAGCGCCGTATGAGACAGAGAAGAACTGCTGCATAGAGTTTCCAAGGAGCGCCCGGCAGATTTGAACGGCCAACCCTTTGGTTAGCAGCTGTAGCACTTAACCACTACGCCACCAGGGTTTCCTCTACAGGTATAGGGGTTAGGATTTACAACACGTATTTTGTGGAGACAGCACAATCTGTAACAGTAATTTAGGCTCCCTTTCCCACATCTGGGGGCCAAAGGGAAATGTAGCTGGCCAAGGGGTGGTGTTAATGGATTTAGCTGTCAAACAGTGCACTTCCCAGAGAGGGAGTTTGCAATTCTGTCCTGGGGGCAGCTCAGCGTCTGCATGGCAGGGTAGGCTGTCACATAGTTCCCGGCTTGGCTTCTCCATGCGCCACAAAGCAGCCCGCACAGTTCCCAGGCCGCTGTTGCCTGGTGTTCTCAGTGCACTACAAAGCAGCCCTTAGAGCCTCTCACCTTGGGACAGGGCGATTGATCATGGCTAGGCCACTTGCAGGGAACACTGGGATTAGGTCCTCTGCTGGGATGGGGCGGGCACTGGGTGGGGGGTGGCGAGGACCAGCCAGCCCCAGTCAGAATCAAGCAGGAGAATGGACTTACAGCTGCACGTGTAACCAAAAGGTCGGCAGTTCAAATCCACCAGGTGCTCCTTGGAAATGCTATGGGGCAGTTCTACTCTGTCCTATAGGGTTGAGTTGGAACTGACTCGACGGCAGTGGGTTTGGTTTTTGGTTTTGGGTGCTTGGGCACAATCGATGGGGGGGGGGGTGAAGAGCTGCTGGTTGTCCACTGGTCACCGGGGTGTGGCCTCATGCAGAACCCCAGCAGCCATCCCAGAGTGCAGGACCACCTGTGAACACCTCCTCTCTGCCTTGAGCTTCAGTGAGGCAGGGGCAGATTAACCGGTAAGCACGGTATGTCCCCGCTTACACTAAGCAAGGTATGCAGGGGATTAACTGTGTTTACCTACTAATCTGTAGTGAACGATTCCACCTGAGTTTCGTCACATCTTTTAAGCCTGTGAGTACCTTGCTTATTGGGTAATCTCTCCCTGCAGTGAGGACAGAGAAGGTGGTTGATATCAGAAAACATCACTAGACTGGCTCATGAAGAGAGGGCCAAAGAACATTTTAAAATGGAGCTGGTGCCGTTATTAACATCTGGGTGAGAAGCTGCTCAGAAAACACGGAGGGGTGGGAGAAGAGTCCAAACACTGTTTCCTTTGCTGTTGTTTATTGTTAGACAGAATATACTTTTAGGATGGACTTTGCGTGGGTGATAAAGCCTTCCTGTTTTTGCATGATGGCGAGAGTCATGAATTATGACTTTTCAGAGGAGGAGAAGTATACAGATATCTGAACAAGGAAACTGAAGTCACCAGAACCTTTGTTTGCCACGGATCTCTTTATCTCCGGGTGAAACAGAAAAGTCAGGCAAGTCAACTGTGCTGGCTTAGTGTCCCCCTAAATTCATTTCCACCCAGAACCTCAGACGGGACTGCCTGAGTCATCTAGTGCTGCTGTATCAGAAATTCCACAAGTGGATGGCTTTAACAAGCAGAAGCTTATTCTCTCACAGTCCTGTAGGCTACAAGTCCAAATTCAGGGCACCAGCTCCAGGGGAAGGTCTTTGTCATCAATCTTCCCCTGTCGAGGAGTTTCTCAGCACAGGCACCCCAGGTCCAAAGTACATACTACTCTCCTGGCTCTTGTTTCTCGGTGGTATGAGGTTCCCCTGTCTCTCTGCTTACTTCTCTCTTTTATATCTCAAAAAGGACTGACTTAAGACACAGCCTAATCTTGTAGATTGAGTCCGGCCTCATTAACATAACTGCCTGTAATCCTGCCTCATTAACATCATAGAGGTAGGATTTATAATACGTAGGAAAATCATATCAGATAACAAAATATGGACAATCACACAGTACAGGGAAACATGGCCTAGACAAAGTGACAGATATTTTGGGGGGACACAATTCAATCCATGACATTGACCTTATTTGAAAGTAGGGGAAAAGCAGATATAATTAGTTAAGGAACGGCCATTCTGGATTAATGTGGGCCCCAAGTGTAGAGATGTGCCCTTCTAAGAAGGTCACATGAAGATTCAGATACGCAGAGAGGTGACTGGAGTGGTTCACCTATGAGACAAGGAACGGCAAGGATTACAGCTAGACCAGGAGCTAGGAGAGAGGCCTGGAACAGCTTCTCCCTCAGTGTCTCTGGACTTCCAGAGAATAAAATTCTGTTGCTTTACACGCCCAGCTTGCGGTACTTTGTTACAGCAGCTCTAGCAGACTAATACACCAAACTTTCCAGCATACAGTATTAAAAAGAGGGTCTTAGTGTTGAGCGCATTTGGATAAAAATTTGAGAGGAAAGGACAGTGTGTGGTGAAATTCAGCAGAAAGGGTTGGTAGTAAGAGAAACAAGCTCAGGGTAGTCAGTAATTTTAAGGTTGAGGGAGAAATGGAGAAGAGACAGATATTCCTGAAGGTCTGAAACAGGCAAAAAAAAAATGGAGATTATTCCAAGGGGGAAAGATGCTGTCGGCAGCAGTGGTTGGGATGGTGGGCGCTCATGCTGAGGGTTGGGAATTTTATGAGAAAGAAGCTGTGGTAAATCTTTTTGGGAGGAGCCAGGTGGGATAATGGGTCAGATGGACGCTTCTGAGTCTGTTTTAATGCCTGACATATCTTGTAAAACTGCCACCCCTGCCCCTATAGCAGCATCCAGGGTCACGAAGAGGGTGAATTTTTTAAGTTCTAAACGGCCCCACCTGGCTTTAACTCCTCACCTTGCTCTCTCTACAACCTCAGTCCCCTGTCATTCTTCCAGCCAACTGGAGAATTCCAAGAAGCACTTCCTCAGCTTCCTGCTTTCTAGCCTGGGCTCTTCCCACTCTACTTCCCTCCCAGGGCATCTTGGACTGTCTCAGGGCACCCTCACTGCTTTAGCTGACTCCTCAGGACCCTTCGATACAGACACCTCCTGACAGCACCCACTCTGCTCCCCTGGGTCTGTTAACCAGAGGCCGGCCAGAAGTGGCTCGTGGTGTAAATATGCTTGTAAGGTGGCTATGTGTGAAACCGAGGCCGCTGTGGACCATGTGCTCCAGAGAAACTGAGACAGAGCAGTGTTTCCATTATCACGTCATAATTGGAGTTTGGCAGGTTTGGGATTACTGCTAGTGGAGAGCAAGTGGGCTAAGAATCGAGAAATAAGCACTTGAACAGCCAGCACCACTCAGTAAAGCGAAGAGGCTATTATGCTACTTTATGTAGATGGAGATTCTCCTTTGTGGAAAGATTTACAAAAATCTTACCAGCCCACAGAAATGATGCTCCCTCAGGGTCTCCAGTGGCCCTGGCCTATGTGGCCATCCAGATGGGAAGCCTCAGCTGCAGCACAGACTGCTGCCCAGGGCCCAGGCTCTCTTCCTGGTCAGGGGAGAGGTTTTTGAGTTTGCCTTCACCGCTGCCTGCCTTCTGTCTGGTACCCAAACCTCAGACAGACAGGCTCACAGAGCCCACACTCTCCCATATGCTTGCTTCTTAGGTTTGCTCCGCTGCTGTGTGTTGTTGGCCTTCTCACCAACCACAGCCCAGAGGACAGGCTGTGACAGCGGCTCTTGACTCAGGGAGAGAAAAGTTGCTGTAAAGAGTGACGCTTCCCAGGGTTTGCTGACCCTTGGTCTCTAGCTTAATCTCAGCCTTTGTCCTCGGTGGGTGGTGTCAGCAAGCATGCATTTACATGAGGGGCCTTTTCTCCACGGATCACGCCACCCCTTTCCCCGTTGCTAAAAGGCAATTTAATATGCAGAAGCTCTTCTAGAACAGCATCAGGTTATGACAGGAGGAAGTGGAAAAAAGAATCTGAGCCCAGACTCTGCCCTTCAGCTGTCCTCCTGAGAGCGTGTGCTACCATTGGCCAAGGACAGAGTGGTGCGATTTTTGGAAAACTGAGGCAACTGTTTGCAAAAGACCGTCAAGGCTCACATGAGTTCTCATGTTCAAGTTGGTCCAAGGGGCTGAGAGGCTCGGTCTCACCCCCTCGCTCTGGTAGATGCTGGGGGATTTCCAGATAGCCCCCAGCGGTGGGAGAAGCAGGGGAGGAACACTGACTCTGTAACTCAGTCCCTCGGGAAGGTGCTTGCACTCACCGGTGACCACCTCACTTACCTTTAAATGTCACTGCAGCCTCATTCACGCGGGGACGGCATCTACATCTGGCAGTAAAAAGGTGATGAAATGAAAGAAGTTGAGAAATGGCATTTTTTTCTATGAGGTTTGTCATATCTCCTGCACGGAGGAAAATTGCTTTCTGTAAATCTTGGTCCACCAGAACAAAACACCTACTTCTTTCCAGTTGGGGAGACAGCTATTCTCATCGGCATAATGAAGGTATTGTAAGCTGTGACTTTTACAAAGTCTGAGGGAAAGCAATCTGCAATCTTGACAGATATGATCTTTCCAGGATGCACTGTGCGTTTACAGTGGTGAGAGACCTCAATTAATTTATGAGCGAGGACAGCAGGACGTGACCCCTTGTGCATGGTCTAGGTGGAGCTGTCCTCGTCTGAATTTATGTTCTGGTAATTTAAAAAGATTTATATTAAGCTTTTCTTTCATTTTGAGAGTAGATTAAAATTCTAATGGAAACCATTTGTATGCATTTGTTGAACTGAATAGTATTTATGGCTGTGTAAAAAAAAATGCTGCAAAATTCTGCCGATAATAAAGTCAGTGGAGCAAGAATAAGTGTAAAAGCAGGAAGGAAACACTCAATAGAAACCATACTGTATTATACAAGTATAATGAGGGAAAGAAGCCGAGCAGAACCGGGCAGGGATTAGGCCCCGAACAGGATAGCTTTCCTTATTTAGTGTAAGGGTTTTATAGCCCTTTTATGTCTTAAAACCAAATTTAAATTTCTAAGTGGGCCGGGTGGGTCCTCACAGGCCCGTGGCTGCCTTGTTCTTTCCCATCACCCTTGAACTCCTTCCTACCAGTGTCCAGGACAAACAGGCAGCAAAAAACTCCAGGCAGCATCTCCGAGGAAATATGCTGACACCAGGAAAAGACACATGAAGCTGGGGCCGGAGGTTAGTGGGCAAAGCACGGTCCTGCACTCAGGACTGCAGCGCCTGTGGAGGGGGCTGTTGTGAGCTGCTGTCCAGTCGGGCCCTAGACCACAGCAACCTCCTGCATGGAATGAAGGCCACCCTGTCCTGCGTCACCCCTATGATTGGTCGCACATCAGACCTTTGTGATCCAAAGGGTTTATTTTCATTGGCTGATTTTTAGAAGTAGATCCCCAAGCCTTTCCTCCTAGTCCATCTGAGTCTGGAAGCTCCACTGAAACCTGTCTGCCATCACAGCAACATGCAAGCCTCCAGACAGACGGGTGGTGACTGCACGTGAAGTACACTGGCCAGGAACGGCACCTGGGTCTCCTGCACGGAAGGCAAGAATTCTACCAGGGAACCGCTTGCAGTTTCCAGGCAAGACCAGGGAAGTCACAGCACTCACATCTGCGGGGTGTGCCTCTGGGGCCCGCCTTCACTACTACGGCCGCTTGATCATTCCAGCATCGGTCGGTGCGGAGGACGGCTGCTCCCGCTGCCACCTCCAGAGGGAAGGACAAGCTGCATGCTGCACGGCCCTGCCCCTGGCCTTTCTCCAGGCCACGAAGACCTAGCGCGGCCATCCACGACGGTGGCGTCTGCACGCAGGCAATCAGAGAAGGCCCTCCTGCTGCCTCCTTCCTCAGGGAGAGAGCAGGAGGCATCGCCCAGCTCCTTGACTGCTGGGAAACGCAGAGAAATTCGGTATTCCGTCAACACCCATTGTGGAGCTGAAAAGAACCCGGAAATTCTGGTTCTCTCAGAAATGGCAGATGAGATAGTATCCTGAAGTCAGGTAGCACCAAGCACGTTGTAAGTGAGGGGAAATGGAAATTTCCTGAGAGCCCACTGCTCTGTCTTTGTGGGTTTTCCCCTTTCCCCAGTTGTCAGCATGTTCCTTAAGGGAGCAGCACTGATGTTGTAAAATCCCTAGGACGCATTAGAGCAGAATTGTCACTTGAATTTTACAGATGTAGAGCTGTACTGCTGTCAATAGAAGCCTGCATGGAAAATATGGGCCACCTTAAGAAGGTACTGTCTTCTCTCAAAATTACACCAAGGCCTGAAATAAAGGAATTCTGGCATAGGTGCTTTCTGAGGTAGATAACATCCTTGTACTGCCCAAAGCACAGAGGAACCCGCCCATTTGTGAGGTTCATCGGCCTTCAGAGCCTGCTCAGGTATGCTCCGCTTAGCTCAGGCAGTGTCTGTGAGGCTAGTAAATGGGTCTGTCTTGTCAACTGCGTGCCACTGGCGTCTAGCACAGCTCCTGGCACACAGTAGGGGAGCAATACAGATTTGTTGAGTCAAACAGATATGTTTTCTGGCCCATGGGAGATACAAACACGAGGAAGACACAGTCTCTGCATGTAAGGGCCTGAGTGCTCGGCCGGGTATGTCGTGCCTGCATTGGGCAGTGCTTAGCTCTGGTGAGCCCTCAGCTTAATTTCAAGTGACCAGTGACAAGTTTTCTAAACCTGTCTTTTTGTCTCAATATTTACTTTATTTGAAGTATTTTTCATTGTTATTTGAAGGAGGGCTATTTTTCTTTTCTTTATTGAACTTTAGATGAAGGTTTAAAGAACGAACTAGTTTCTCATCAAACAGTTACTATCCACGTTGTTCTATACGTTGGTTAACAACCCCACGGCATGTCAACGCTCTCCTTTCTCAACCCTGGGTTCCCTATTACCAGCTTTCCTGTTCCCTCCTGCCTTCCAGTCCCTGCCCCAGGGCTGGTGTGCCCGTTTAGTCTTGTTATGTTCCATGGGACTGTTCAATCTTTCGTTGAAGGGTGGACCTCAGGAGTGACCTCAGTACTGAGCTGAAAGGGTGTCCGGGGGCATACTCTCAGGGCTTCTCCAGCATCCATCAGGCCAGCAAGTCTTTCTTTTCCAGTTATAATTTTGTTCTACATTTTTTTCCAGCTCTGCTCGGGACCCTCTATTTTGATCCCTGTCAGAGCAGCCAGTGGTGGTAGCCGGGCACCATCTAGTTGCATGGGACTCAGTCTGGTGAAGACTGTGGTAGATGTGGTCCATTAGTCCTTCGGACTAACCTTTCCCTTGTGTCTTTTGTTTTCTTCATTCTTTCTTGCTCCCTAAGAGGTGAGACCAGTGGAGTATCCTAGATGGCTGCTGACAGACTTTGAAGACCCCAGATGCTACTCACCAAAATGGAATGCAGAACATTTTCTTTATAAACTATGTTATGCCAGGTAAGCTAGATGTTTCCCAAGACCATGGTCCCCACAGCCCTAGCCCAGCAATTCGGTCCCTCAGGGAGTTTGGATGTGTCTATGGAGCTACCATGGCCTTGCCTTGTACAGGTTGTGCTGGCTTCCCCAGTGTTGTGTACTGTCTTACCCTTCACTAAAGTTACCACTTATCTATTGTCTATTAAGTATTTTTCCATCCCCATCCCTCATAACCATCAAAGATTGTTTCTTTTGTATGTAAACCTTTTCATTAGTTTTTACAGTAGTGTTCTCATACAATATTTGTCCTTTTGTAATTGACTTATTTCACTCAGCATAATGCCCTTCAGATTCATCCATGTTATGAGACACTTCACAGATTCATCGTTGATGTTTGTCGTTGCGTAATACTCCATTGTGTGCATGTAACCACATTTAGTCCATTCATCTGTTGACAGGCATCTAGGTTGTTTCCATCTTTTTGCTATTATGAACAATGCTGCAATGAACGCGAGTATGCATATGCCTATTCATGTAACAACTCATTTCTCTAGGATATAGTCCTAGGAGTGGGATTGCTGGATCATATGGTATTTCTATTTCTAGCTTTCTAAGGAAGGGCCGTATCATTTTCCAAAATGGTTGTACCATTTTGCATTCCCACCAACAGCGCATAAGAGTTCCAATCTCCCCGCAGCCTTTCCAACATTTTTAAAAAAATATTTTATTGTGTTTTTGGTGAAAGTTTACACAGCAAGTTAGGTTTCCATTTGACAACTTCCACATAAACTGATAATGACATTGGTTACATTTTCACATTGTGTCAACTTTTTTTTTTAATTTTTACTGTGCTTTAAGTGAAAGTTTACATATCAAGTCAGTCTTTCACACAAAAACTTACATACACCTTGCTACACACTCCCAATTGCTCTCCGCCCAATAAGACAACCCGCTCCCTTCCTCCACGCTCTCTTTTTGTGTCCATTTCGCCAGCTTCTAACCCCCTCCACCCTCTCATCTCCCCTTCAGGGAGGAGATGCCAACATAGTCTCAAGTGTCCACTGGACCCAAGAAGCTCACTCCTCACCAGCATCCCTCCCCAGCCCACTGTCCAGTCCAATCCCTGTCTGAAGAGTTGGCTTTGGGAACGGTTCCTGTCCTGGGCCAACAGAAGGTCTGGGGACCATGACCACCAGGGTCCTTCTAGCCTCTCCAACATTTCTTATTTTCTCTTTTATTGATTCGTGCCAGTAATGCCGGGGTGAGACGGTTTCTCACTGTGGTCTTGATCTGCACTTCTCCGATAGCTAGAGATCATGAGCGTTTCCTCATGTGTCTCTTGGCTGCTTGAGTGTCTTCTTTGGTGAAGTGTCTGTTCGTCTCCTTTGCCCACTTTTTAATTAGATTATTTGTCTTTTTGTTGTAGAGGTGTTGGATTTTCTTGTAGGTTTTAGAAATTAGACCTTTGTCTGATTTGTAATAGTCAAATTTTTTTTCTTAGCCTGTAGGTTTTCTTTTTACTCTTTTTGTGAAGTCTTTTGATAAGCATAAGATAAACACTTCTAAACACTTTTAGAAGATCCCAGTTATCTAGCTTATCTTCTGAAGGTTGTGTGTTTTTGGTTGTAGTTCGTATCCTGTTAATGCCCTGTATTAGGGCCTCTAGCATTGATCCTATTTTTTCTTCTATGAACTTCATAGCTTTTGCCTTTGTAGTTAGGTCTTTCATCCATTTTGAGTTAGTTTTTGTATATGGTGTAAGGGATGGGTCCTGTTTCATTTTTTTGCAGATGGACATCCAGTTTTGCCAGCACCATTTGTTAAAAAGACTGTCTTTTCCCCCATTTGATGGGCTTTGGGCCCTTGTCAAAGATCAGGTGACAGTAGGTGGGTGGATTTACATCTGGGATCTCAATTCTGTTCCATTGGTCAATGTATCTGTCATTGTACCAGTACCAGGCTGTTTTCACTACCATAGCTGTACTGTAGGTTCTGAGGTCAGGTAGTGCAAGTTCTCCTACTTTATTCTTCTTCTTCAATAGTGCTTTACTTATCCGGAGCCTCTTGCCTTTCCACATAAAGTTAATGATAAGTTTTTCCATCTGGTAAATAATGTTGTTGGAATTTGGATTGGTATTGCATTGTATTTGTAAATCGCTTTGGGTAGAATTGTCATTTTTACAACGTTGAGACTACCTATCCATGAACTTGGTATTTTTTATGTTTCTGTAGATCTCTTTAGTTTCTTGCAGTAGTGTTGTGTAGTTTTCTTTGTATAGGTCTTTTACATCCCTGGTTAGATTTATTCCCAAGTATTTTATTTTTGTAGAGGCTATTATGAATGGTATTGTTTTCCTGATTTCCTTTTCATCATTCTCTTTATTGGCATATAGGAATCCAACTGATTTTCGTATGTTTATCTTTTATCCTGCCGAATCTTTCTATTAGTTCCAGTAGTTTTCTTGTGGAGTCTTTTGGGTTTTCTATGTATAGTATCATGTCATATGCAAATTGTTGTTGTTGTCGTTAGATGCTGTCGAGTCGGTTCTGACTCATAGCGACCCTATGCACAACAGAATGAAACACTGCCCGGTCCTGTGCCATGCTCACAATCGTTGTTATGCTTGAGCTCATTGTTGCAACCTCTGTGTCAATCCACCTCATTTAGGGTCTTCCTCTTTTCCGCTGACCCTCTACTCTGCCAAGCATGATGTCCTTCTCCAGGGACTGATCCCTCCTGACAACATGTCCAAAGCATGTAAGACGCAGTCTCGCCATCCTTGCCTCTAAGGAATATTCTGGCCTCACTTCTTCCAAGACAGATTTGTTTGTTCTTTTGGCAGTCCGTGGTATATTCAATATCTTCGCCAACACCACAATTTAAAGGCATCAACTCTTCTTCGGTCTTCCTTATTCATTGTCCAGCTTTCACATGCATATGATGTGATTGAAAATACCATGGCTTGGGTCAGGCGCACCTTAGTCTTCAGGGTGACATCTTTGCTCTTCAACACTTTGAAGAGGTCCTTTGCAGCAGATTTGCCCAATGCAATGTGTCTTTTGATTTCTTGACTGCTGCTTCCATGGGCATTGATTGTGGATCCAAGTAAAATGAAATCCTTGACAACTTCAATTTTTTCTCTGTTTATCATGATGCTGCTCATTGGCCCAGTTGTGAGGATTTTTGTTTTTTTTATGTTGAGGTGCAATCCATACTGAAGGCTGTGGTCTTTGATTTTCATTAGTAAGTGCTTCAGGTCCTCTTCACTTTCAGCAAGCAAGGTTGTGTCATCTGCATAATGCAGGTTGTTAATGAGTCTTCCTCCAATCCTAATGCCCCGTTCTTCTTCATATAGTCCAGCTTCTCGTATTATTTGTTCAGCTACAGATTAAATAGGTATGGTGAAAGGATACAACCCTGACGCACACCTTTCCTGACTTTAAACCAATCAGTGTCCCCTTGTTCTGTCTAAATAACCCCCTCCTGATCTATGTAAATGTTCCTCATGAGCACAATTAAGTGTTCTGGAATTTCTATTCTTCACCGTATTATCCATAGTTTGTTATGATCCACACAGTCAAATGCCTTTGCATAGTTAATAAAACACAAGTAAACATCCTTCTAGTATTCTCTGCTTTCAGCCAGGATCCATCTGACATCAGCAATGATATCATCCCTTGTTCCTCATCCTCTTCTGAATCCTGCCTGAATTTCTGGCAGTTCCCTGTTGATATACTGCTGTGGCCATTTTTGAATGATCTTCAGCAAAATTTTGCTTGCATGTGATATTAATGATATTGTTCTATAATTTCCACATTCGGTTGGATCACCTTTCTTGGGAATAGGCATAAATATAGATCTCTTCCAGTCAGTTGGCCAGGAAGCTGTCTTCCATATTTTTTGGCATAGATGAGTGAACACCTCCAGCGCTGCATCTATATGTTGAGACATCTCAATTGATATTCCGTCAATTCCTGGAGCCTTGTTTTTTGCCAATGCCTTCAGAGCAGCTTGGACTTCTTCGTTCAGTACCATTGGTTCCTGATCATATGCCACCTCTTGAAATGGCATATGATCAGGGAAAGATTAACTTCTTCATTACAAATTTGGATGCCCTTTATTTCTGTTTCTTCCCTTATTGCTCTAGCCAGGACTTCCAACACAATGTTAACTAGAAGCAGTGAAAAAGGGCATCCTTGTCTTGTTCCTGTTCTCAAGGGGAATGTTTTCAGTCTCTCTCCATTAAGAATGATGTTGGCTGTTGGTTTTGCATAGAAGCCCTTTATTACGTTAAGAAATTTCCCTTCTATATTTATTTTATCGAGAGTTTTTATCTGGAATGGTGTTGGACTTTGTTGAATGCCTTTTCTGTGTCGATCGAGATGATCATGTGATTCTTTTCTTTCCTTTTATTTATGTGGTGGATTATGTTGATTGATTTTCTAATGTTGAACCATCTTTGCATACCTGGTATGGATCCTACCTGGCCATGATGTATTATTTTTTTTTGATATGATGCCAAATTCTATTGGCTAGAATTTTGTTGAGAATTTTTGCATCTATATTCCTGAGAGATATTGGTCTGTAATTTTCTTTTTTTGTGTGTGTGCTGTCTTTGACTGTTTTTGGTATCAAGGCTATGCTAGCTTCATAGAATGAATTTGGAAGTATCACTTCCTTTTCTATGTTCTGAAATAGTTTGAGTAGTACTGGTATAAGCTCTTCTATGAATGTTTGGTAGAATTCTACAGTAAGGCCACCTGGGCCAGAGCGTTTTTGGTTGGGAGTTTTTTTTTGTTTTTTTATCTTTTCAATCTCTTCTCTTGTTATGGGTCTGTTCAGATTTTCAACATCATTTTGTGTTAGTTTGGGTAGGTAGTGTGCCTCTAGAAATTTGTCCATTTCCTCTAGGTTTTCAAATTTGTTAGAGTATAGTTTTTCATAATACTCTGTTATGATCCTTTTTATTTCAGTTGGGTCTCTTGTAATGTTCCCCATTTCATTTCTTATTTGGGTTATTTGCATTCCCTCCTGTTTTTCTTTAGTCAGTTTGGCCAGGGTTTTGTCAATTTTGTTGATCCTTTCAGAGAACCAACTCTTGGTTTTGTTGATTCTTTCTATTGTTTTTCTATTCTCTGTTTCATTTATTCCTGCTCTGATCTTTATTACTACCTTTCTTCTGGTGTCTGTGGGCTTCTTTTGCTGTTCTCTTTTTATTTGTTTAAGTTGTGTAGCTAATGCTTTGATTTTATCTCTTTCTTCTTTTTTGATGTGTGCATCTATTGCTCTAAATTGACCTCAGAGGACTGCCTTAGCTATATCCCAAAGATTTTGGTATGACGTGTTTTCATTCTCTCTCTTTTTTTTTTTATTAACTTTTTTTGAGCGTTTACAAATCAAGTCAGACTGTCACATATAAGTTTATATACACCTTACTCCGTACTCCCACTTGCTCTCCCCCTAATGAGTCAGCCCTTCCAGTCTCTCCTTTCGTGACAGTTTTGCCAGCTTCCAACTCTCTCTATCCTCCCATCCCCCCTCCAGACAGGAGATGCCAACACAGTCTCAAGTGACCACTTGATATAATTAGCTCACTCTTCATCAGCGTCTCTCACCTACCCACTGTCCAGTACCTTTCATGTCTGATGAGTTGTCTTCGGGGATGGTTTCTGTCCTGTGCCAACAGAAGTTTTGGGGACTATGACCGCCGGGATTCCTCTAGTCTCAGTCAGACCATTAAGTATGGTCTTTTTATAAGAATTTGGGGTCTGCATCCCACTGATCTTCTGCTTCCTCAGGGGTTCTCTGTTGTGCTCCCTGTCAGGGCAGTCATCCATTGTGGCCAGGCACCAACTAGTGCTTCTGGTCTCAGGATGATGTAGGTCTCTGGTTCATGTGGCCCTTTCTATCTCTTGGGCTCTTAGTTGTCGTGTGACCTTGGTGGTCTTCATTCTCCTTTGCTCCAGGTGGGTTGAGACCGATTGATGCATCTTAGATGGCTGCTTGTTAGCATTTAAGACCCCAGACGCCACATTTCAAAGTGGGATGCAGAATGTTTTCATAATAGAATTATTTTGCCAATTGACTTAGAAGTCCCCTTAAACCATGGTCCCCAAACCCCCGCCCTTGCTCCGCTGACCTTTGAAGCATTCATTTTGTCCCGGAAACTTCTTTGCTTTTGGTCCAGTCCAGTTGAGCTGACCTTCCGTGTATGGAGTATTGTCCTTCCCTTCACCTAAAGCAGTTCTTATCTACTAGTTAATCAGTAAAAAACCCTCTCCTACCCTCCCTCCCTCCCCCTCTCATAACCACAAAAGTATGTGTTCTTCTCAGTTTATACTATTTCTCAAGATCTTATAATAGTGGTCTTATACAATATTTGTCCTTTTGCCTCTGACTCATTTCGCTCAGCATAATGCCAGGTTCCTCCATGTTATGAAATGTTTCACAGATTCCTCACTGTTCTTTATCGATGCGTAGTATTCCGTTGTGTGAATATACCACAATTTATTTAACCGTTCATCCGTTGATGGACACCTTGGTTGCTTCCAGCTTTTTGCTATTGTAAACAGAGCTGCAATAAACATGGGCGTGCATATATCTGTTTGTGTGAAGGCTCTTATTACTCTAGGGTATATTCCGAGGAGTGGGATTTCTGGGTTGTATGGTAGTTCTATTTCTAACTGTTTAAGATAACGCCAGATAGATTTCTAAAGTGTTTGTACCATTTTACATTCCCACCAGCAGTGTATAAGAGTTCGAATCTCTCCGCAGCCTCTCCAACATTTATTATTTTGTGTTTTTTGGATTAATCCCAGCCTTGTTGGAGTGAGATGGAATCTCATGGTAGTTTTAATTTGCATTTCTCTAATGGCTAATGATTGAGAGCATTTTCTCATGTGTCTGTTAGCTGCCTGAATATCTTCTTTAGTGAAGTGTGTGTTCATATCCTTTGCGCACTTCTTGATTGGGTTGTTTGTCTTTTTGTGGTTGAGTTTTGACAGAATCATGTAGATGTTAGAGATCAGGCGCTGGTCAGAGATGTCATAGCTGAAAATTCTTTCCCAATCTGTAGGTGGTCTTTTTACTCTTTTGGTGAAGTCTTTAGATGAGCATAGGTGTTTGATTTTTAGGAGCTCCCAGTTATCTGGTTTCTCTTTGTCATTTTTTGGTAATGTTTTGTATTCTGTTCATGCCTTGTATTAGGGCTCCTAATGTTGTCCCTATTTTTTCTTCCACGATCTTTATCGTTTCAGTCTTTATGTTTAGTTCTTTGATACACTTGGAGTTAGTTTTTGTGCTTGGTGTGAGGTATGGGTCCTGTTTCATTTTTTTGCAAATGGATATCCAGTTATGCCAGCACCATTTGTTAAAAAGACTATCTTTTCCCCAATTAACTGACACTGGTCCTTTGTCAAATATCAGCTGCTCATATGTGGATGGATTTATATCTGGGTTCTCAATTCTGTTCCACTGGTCTATGTGCCTGTTGTTGTACCAATACCAGGCTGTTTTGACTACTGTGGCTGTATAATAGCTTCTGAAATCAGGTAGAGTGAGGCCTCCCACTTTCTTCTTCTTTTTCAGTAATGCTTTACTTATCCGAGGCTTCTTTCCCTTCCCTATGAAGTTGGTGATTTGTTTCCCTATCACCGTAAAAAAATGACACTGGAATTTGGATCGGAAGTGCATTGTATGTATAGATGGCTTTTGGTAGAATAGACATTTTTACTATGTTAAGTCTTCCTATCCATGAGCAAGGTATGTTTTTCCACTTAAGTATGTCCTTTTTAATTTCTTGTAGTAGAGCTTTGTAGTTTTCTTTGTATAGGTCTTTTACATCCTTGGTAGGATTTATTCCTAAGTATTTTATCTTCTTGGGGGCTACTGTGAATGGTATTGATTTGGTTATTTCATCTTCGATGTTCTTTTTGTTGATGTAGAGGAATCCAAGTGATTTTTGTATGTTTATCTTATAACCTGAGACTCTGCCAAATTCTTCTATTAGTTTCAGTAGTTTTCTGGAGGATTTCTTAGGGTTTTCTGTGTATAAGATCATGTCACCTGCAAATAGAGATAATTTTACTTCCTCCTTGCCAATCCGGATGCCCTTTATTTCTTTGTCTAGCCTAATTGCCCTGGCTAGGACTTCTAGCACAATGTTGAATAAGAGCAGTGATAAAGGGCATCCTTGTCTGGTTCCCGTTCTCAAGGGAAATGCTTTCAGGTTCTCTCCATTTAGAGTGATGTTGGCTGTTGGCTTTGCATAGATGCCCTTTATTATGTTGAGGAATTTTCCTTCAATTCCTATTTTGGTGAGAGTTTTTATCATAAATGGGTGTTGGACTTTGTCAAATGCCTTTTCTGCATCAATTGATAAGATCATGTGGTTTTTGTCTTTTGTTTTATTTATGTGGTGGATTACATTAATGGTTTTTCAGATAGTAAACCAACCTTGCATACCTGGTATAAATCCCACTTGGTCGTGGTGGATTATTTTTTTGATACGTTGTTGAATTCTATTGGCTAGAATTTTGTTGAGGATTTTTGCATCTATGTTCATGAGGGATATAGGTCTGTAATTTTCTTTTTTTGTAATGTCTTTACCTGGTTTTGGTATCAGGGAGATGGTGGCTTCATAGAATGAGTTAGGTAGTAGTCCGTCATTTTCTATGCTTTGAAATACCTTTAGTAGTAGTGGTGTTAACTCTTCTCTGAAAGTTTGGTAGAACTCTGCAGTGAAGCCGTCTGGGCCAGGGCTTTTTTTTGTTGGGAGTTTTTTGATTACCGTTTCAATTTCTTTTTTTGTTATGGGTCTATTCAGTTGTTCTACTTCTGAATGTGTTAGTTTAGGTAGGTAGTGTTTTTCCAGGAATTCATCCATTTCTTCTAGGTTTGCAAATTTGTTAGAGTACAATTTTTCGTAATAATCTGATATGATTCTTTTAATTTCAGTTGGGTCTGTTGTGATGTGGCCCTTCTCGTTTCTTATTTGGGTTATTTGTTTCCTTTCCTGTATTTCTTTAGTCAGTCTGGCCAATGGTTTATCAATTTTGTTAATTTTTTCAAAGAACCAGCTTTTGGCTTTGTTAATTCTTTGAATTGTTTTTCTGTTCTCTAATTCATTTAGTTCAGCTCTAATTTTTATTATTTGTTTTCTTCTGGTGCCTGATGGATTCTTTTGTTGCTCACTTTCTATTTGTTCAAGTTGTAGGGACAGTTCTCTGATTTTGGTTCTTTCTTCTTTTTGTATGTGTGCATTTATCGATATAAATTGGCCTCTGAGCACTGCTTTTGCTGTGTCCCAGAGGTTTTGATAGGAAGTATTTTCATTCTCATTGCATTCTATGAATTTCCTTATTCCCTCCTTGCTGTCTTCTATAACCCAGTCTTTTTCCAGGAGGGTATTGTTCAGTTTCCAAGCATTTGATTTCTTTTCCCTAGTTTTTCTGTTATTGATTTCTAGTTTTATTGCCTTGTGGTCTGAGAAGATGCTTTGTAATATTTCGATGTTTTGGATTCTGCAAAGGTTTGTTTTATGACCTAATATGTGGTCTATTCTAGAGAATGTTCCATGTGCGCTAGAAAAAAAAGTATACTTTGCAGCAGTTGGGTGGAGAGTTCTGTATAAGTCAATGAGGTCAAGTTGGTTGATTGTTGTAATTAGGTCTTCCGTGTCTCTGTTGAGCTTCTTACTGGATGTCTTGTCCTTCTCCGAAAGTGGTGTGTTGAAGTCTCCTACTATAATTGTGGAGGTGTCTATCTCACTTTTCAGTTCTGTTAAAATTTGATTTATGTATCTTGCAGCCCTGTCATTGGGTGCATAAATATTTAATATGGTTATATCTTCCTGATCAATTGTCCCTTTTATCATTATGTAGTGTCCTTCTTTATCCTTTGAGGTGGATTTAAGTCTAAAGTCTATTTTGTCAGAAATTAATATTGCTACTCCTCTTCTTTTTTGCTTATTGTTTGCTTGATATATTTTTTTCCATCCTTTGAGTTTTAGTTTGTTTGTGTCTCTAAGTCTAAGGTGTGTCTCTTGTAGGCAGCATATAGACGGATCGTGTTTCTTTATCCAGTCCGAGACTCTCTGTCTCTTTATTGGTGCATTTAGTCCATTTACATTCAGCGTAATTATAGATAAATAAGTGTTTAGTGTTGTCATTTTGATGCCTTTTTATGTGTGTTGTTGACAATTTCATTTTTCCACATACTTTTTTGTGCTGAGACATTTTTCTTAGTAAATTGTGAGATCCTCATTTTCATAGTGTTTGACTTTATGTTTGTTGAATCGTTACGTTTTTCTTGGCTTTTATCTTGAGTTATGGAGTTGTTATACCTCTTTGTGGTTACCTTAATATTTACCCCTATTTTTCTAAGTAAAAACCTAACTTGTATTGTCCTATATCGCCTTGTATCCCTCTCCATATGGCAGTTCTATGCCACCTGTATTTAGTCCCTCTTTTTGATTATTGTGATCTTTTACATATTGACTTCAATGATTCCCTGCTATGAGCATTTTTTTTTAATTAATCTTAATTTGTTTTTGTGATTTCCCTATTTGAGTTGACATCAGGATGTTCTGTTTTGTGACCTTGTGTTGTGCTGGTATCTGATACTATTGGTTTTCTGACCAATTTCCTTTAGTATTTCTTGTAGCTTTGGTTTGGTTTTTGCAAATTCTCTAAACTTGTGTTTATCTGTAAATATCTTAATTTCGCCTTCATATTTCAGAGAGAGTTTTGCTGGATATATGATCCTTGGCTGGCAGTTTTTCTCCTTCAGTGCTCTGTATATGTCGTCCCATTGCCTTCTTGCCTGCATGGCTTCTGCTGAGTAGTCTGAACTTATTCTTATTGATTCTCCCTTGAAGGAGACCTTTCTTTTCTCCCTGGCTGCTTTTAAAATTTTCTCTTTATCTTTGGTTTTGGCGAGTTTGATGATAATATGTCTTGGTGTTTTTCTTTTTGGATCAATCTTAAATGGGGTTCAATGAGCATCTTGGATAGATATCCTTTCGTCTTTCATGATGTCAGGGAAGTTTTCTGTCAGGAGATCTTCAACTATTTTCTCTGTGTTTTCTGTCCTCTCTCCCTGTTCTGGGACTCCAATCACACGCGAGTTATCCTTCTTGATAGAGTCCCACATGATTCTTAGGGTTTCTTCATTTTTTCAAATTCTTTTATCTGATTTTTTTTCAGCTATGTTGGTGTTAATTCCCTGGTCCTCCAGATTTCCCAGTCTGCATTCTAATTGCTCGAGTCTGCTCCTCTGACTTCCTATTGTGTTGTCTAATTCTGTAATTTTATTGTTAATCTTTTGGATTTCTACATGCTGTCTCTCTATGGATTCTTGCAACTTATTAATTTTTCCACTATGTTCTTGAATAATCTTTTTGAGTTCTTCAACTGTTTTATCAGTGTGTTCCTTGGCTTTTTCTGCAGTTTGCCTTATTTCGTTTCTGAGGTCATTCCTGATGTCTTGAAGCATTCTGTAAATTAGTTTTGTGTATTCTGTATCTGATAATTCCAGGATTGTATCTTCATTTGGGAAAGATTTTGATTCTTTTGTTTGGGGGGTCGTAGAAGCTGTCATGGTCTGCTTCTTTATGTGGTTTGATATCGACTGCTGTCTCTGAGCCATCACTAAGATATATAAAAAAAAAAAGATATAGTAGTGGTTTATTGTATAATTGCTCACTGAGTCTTATCTTGTTTTGTTTTCTTTCAATATACGTGGATGGGCTACTAGATTGTGCTGTCTTGTTTGTTGTAGCCCTTGACTTACTTATGACCTATTACCAGCTGGTTTGGGCTGTTGCCAGATATATGTGCCTGAGTCTATTCACTATTCTTGAGTAGAATCTGATTTTGGGTCATCAAGTGTGTGCTGCACCCTAACACCTATCCACCTCAAGAAGTAGTGGTGATAGTTGTGTGCACCAGATTCTATTAGCAGCTGGGGTTCACCCTCCGGGGGGGCAGGATGCTGACAGGCTTCCCCCAAGTGACAGTGAGGTAGCTGTGTCTCTATTCCTATAGCACCTTGGTGGGAGGGCACTGAAGCTGTACCTTAGGCCCCCAATGCAAGTACCTCTACTGATTGGTAGGTGTCACCCTCCTTAGACCCCTAAGGCAAGAGGCTAGGTGGTCTGGAGGGAGCTTCAGCCCTCAGTTCCCTGTTGTGGGTCAGTTAGGGCTCTGTTGAATAAGCAGAGATACCAGACCTGGGAAACTTGTTTTTCCAGGAAATCCGCTAAAAAAAAAAAAATGCAGTCAGATCCCTATCAGAACTGCCTTTGGATTATAACCGCCACCTTGTTCCCTGTAAGGATGAAAGTCCGAGATTTGGATCATATATGTTTGGCTGTAGCTAGTTCTGTGTCTTTAGTCCCATTAGGTATGGATTTTTGGTCCCTGGGTTTTTTGTGGTTCCTTCTCTCAGGCCAGAAGAGTGGGTTAGGAAAAGACCAAGAAAAAAAAAAAGCAAAGCCGCCGAGGATCCGGAGCCATTCTCCCTCTGGCTCAGGAAATTCCAATGTTAATGAAGCCGCCTGGGAAGCGTGGAGGAGGGTTCAGAGAAACAGGAGAGTAGCACCCTGGAATATAGCCAAAGTTGCTTATCTTTCTTGGAATGACTATTTTATCTGAGATTCCTGAGGGGCGTGTCGCCCATGTGTGCTGGCTGTGTGGAGATTGCCCCCAAGGGTCTGGCCCACTGAAGCCGCGGTCAGATCCTCAGCTGCCAATCCAAAGCCCAGCGTCAAGGTTCTCCTGCTGGGACGCTGCACTCCCGGCTCCAAAACCAGTCACTACCTCCCGGGGACTTCTCCCACCAGCCACTTCGCCACGCCGCCTGCGCGGACCGGCTGGGCCCCCTCCCGGGGTCAGTTCAGGGGGGTAGGGCTGCGCCCCTTGTTTGCGCTGTCACAAGGTTTTGTGGTCAGCTCCCCTGGGCCCAGACCTAAGCCTGGCGCCAAGATTACCTGACTGGGACGCTGGCTCCAGGCTCCAAAAATAGTCGCTGCTTCCCCCTATTTGTTCGTTCTCCATCTCTAAATCTGTGTTTGTTGTTCAGGGTTCGTAGATTGTTATGTATGTGATCGATTCACTTGTTTTTCCGAGTCTTTGTTGCAAGAGGGATCCGAGGTAGCGTCTACCTAGTCCGCCATCTTGGCCCCGCCCTCTTCATTCTCTTTTGATTCTAGAAATTTTTTGATTCCATCTTTGATTTGTCCTGTTACCCAGTGTAAACCTGGTTTTCTATTAAACCAGTTGCTGTTGAGTAGATTCCAACTCATGACACCCCCACGTGTATCAGAGTAGAAGTGTACTCCATAGGGTTTTCAATGGCTGATTTTTTTGGAAGTAGATCGCCAGACCTTTCTTCTAAGGCACCTCCATATGGACTTGAACCTCAAATGCTTTGGTTGACAGCCGAGGGCATTCATTGTTTGCACCACCCGAGGACTCCACTTTTCTGTTAACTGCTCGTAATTCCCAATATTATAAAACAACTTTATATAATTTAGTAGAACTTTTACTATAAGGCAAGCATTAGGAATTTTACATATGTTTTCTTCGTTGTATTTCCAGTTAATCCTAGAAAGTAGATAACTTTATTTTTACTACCATCCTATTTTACAGTTGAAAAAAAGAGCTGCTGAGGAGAGGGTTAGTAACTTCCCTACTGTCATATGACTGCTAAGTGGGAGAGCTAGGATTTGAATTCACCTTTGAGTCCAAGTTCAGTTCTCACTCATTTGTTCATAGGCTCAGTAGCTATTTGTTGGACACCTACTTGTGCCAGGCACTTGCTGGGTGTTGGGGGTCACCATACATTGTCTCTGACCTCAGGAGATTCATAAGCTATTAGGGAAAATCATATGTACACAATATGACAATGGGCTAGATGGGCATGCTCTGGGAAGTGGTAGATGGAGAGTGTTTTCCAGAGGAGGAAAATGAGCAGGTTTGACAGGGCCATGGGAATACCAAGGGCAGAAATTCTGCATACAAGTGTCACCTCATCAATGAGACCTTCCCTGACTCCCCCATGAAAAGAGCAAACCTGCTCACCTTGTCCCTAATACTCTTTACCTCTGTTTTATTTTTCTCCACAGCACTCAACACATACTACATACCACATGGGACAAGCTGAATAGTGGCCCCTCAAAGATGTCCATATCCTAGTCCGCAGAACCAGTGAATCTGTTACCTTCAGTGGCAAAATGTTCTCTACAGATGTGATTATGTTAAGGATCTTGAGATGGGGAGATCATCTTGTATTGTTTGGTGGACCAAATGGAACCACGAGTGTTCGTATAAGAGGAAGGCAGGAGGTCAAAGAGGAGACAAGATACTATGCAATTGCCTTTGAAGATTGAAGAAGGGGCCACAAGCAGCCACTAGAAGCAAAGAAGCCAAAATATCTGATTCTCCTTTCTAGACTCCAGAAGGAACCATCCCTGCCAACACCTTAATTTTAGCCCCATGAGACTCATTTTGGACTTCTGACTTCAGGAATTGTAAAGAGAATAATTTTGTGTTTTAACCTACTGTGTTTGTGTTAATTTGTTACAACAGCAAGAGGAAACTGATGCACCACATATCTCTTTGTGCATTGGTTCTTTACTTGCCTTCCTCCACTGGAATATGAACTCCGTAAGGACAGGACTTTTGTTGTGTTGACTGTCATGTCCTTAGTGTCTAGAACAGAGTATGGCACAGAAATGGCATGCAACAAGTATTCGTTGAATAAATGAAGACAGAGAGGGGCAATGCCTGGGTGAGGGCCTGGGGGTGGAAGATCATGGTGTGCTCTGAAATGGCAGAAGGACGAGGCTTCTTCATAAGGTGAAATGGGGAAGAGGTAGAGTTCAGAGGTGTTGGAGGGAGGTAATGCTGGCTCACTGTACGTTTTATTCTGCAAGTGAGGAAGAGCTGTTGCTGAGTGTTATGCAGAATATAGGCGGGATCATATTTGCTTATTGTTTTTTAAAGAATTTTTTCCTGAAATTAAAAGCAATATATGATCATTGTTAAAAATTGGGAAACTAGAGAAACATGAACAAAAAATAGAAAATCACCCATAATCTCGCCTCTTAGAGGTAGCCACTTATTACCATTTTGCTGTGTGTGTGCGTGTGTGTTAATCCCTCCTAATCGGGGTTATATTTGCATACTATTTTGAAACATGTCTTTTCCTCTTAATCTGAATTTTCCCATGTCATTAAATATTCTTATAAAAACATGGAATTTAATGACTTCCTTGCTGAAAGTGAAGAGGAATCGAAGCACTTACTGATGAAGATCAAAGACTACAGCCTTCAGTGTGGATTATACCTCAACATAAAGAAACCAAAAATCCTTGCAAATGGACTGATAAGCAACATTATAATAAATGCAGAAAGATTGAAGTTGTCAAGGATTTCATTATACTTGGATCCACAGTCAACACCCAAAGAAGCAGGAGTCAAGAAATCAAATGACGTATTGCATTAGCCAGATCTGCAAAAGACCTCTTTAAAGTGTTAAAAAGCAAAGGTGTCACCTGGAGTACTAAGGTGCACCTGACCCAAGCCATGTATTTTCAATCTCTTTATATGCATGCAAAAGCTGGACAACACATAAGGATAGCCAAAGAAGAATTGATGCATTTGAATTGTGGTGTTGGTGAAGAATATTGAATATACTATGGACTGCCAGAAGAATTAATAAATCCGTCTTGGAAGAAGCACAGCCAGGATTCACCTTAGGGGCAAGGATGGCGAGATTTCGTTTCACTTACTGTGGGCGTGTTATTAGGAGGAACCAGTCCCTAGAAAAGGACATCCCACTTGGTGAAGTAGGGGGTCAGCAAAAAAGAGGAAGACCCTCAATGAGATGGACTGACACAGTGGCTGCAACAATGGGCTGAAGCATAACTAGGATTGTGAGGATGGCACAGGACCGGGCAGTGTTTCGTTCTGTTGTACATACGGTCGCTATGCATCAGAACCAACCTGACAGCACCTAACAATAACATAGTATTCTATCATATAACCACAACCAAATTTATTTAACCAATCGCTTTTAATTGGAAAGTTCTCCCTCCTCCCCAGTATTATGTTATTATAAACAATAACAATAGTATCTGGTATATAGTAAATATTCAGTATTTGTTGAAAAAAATGAATGAATAAACATTTCAGAGAATATCTTTATACTTAAATCTTTTTGTCTATCTTTGTTTCTTCAGGGAAAAAAAAAAAAAACCCTTGCAAGTGGAAGTGTTGGGTCAAAGACTATATTGTTTAATGGCTCTTGATAAAAAAAAAAAAAAGGTATGTGGTTAAATTGCCTTTCAAAATGGCTGTAAAAATTATAACTCCACAAGCAATGTTTGAGTGCACAATTTCAATGTATGGGTAGTGGTAATGTAATTTTTTAAATCCATATTTCCATTTTAGAAAAGTTTCCATGGGGACAGGGAAGTAGTAGGGTTCTTGTTCAGGCAAACAATGGTAAGAACTTGAACAACAGCCATGGAAGTTATACTACAAAGAAGACAGATGTGAGAGCTAAGAGGATAGAAAATCAACAGGACTCGAATGCAAAGGTTGACAGATATGTCAGAATATCCACCAGTTTTCTGCTTTGGGCAGAGAGTTGCTAAGGATTCTTTGTTGCAAGTGGCAGAAACCAACTCTGTAAGGGGGAAACCCCGGTGGAGTAGTGGTTAAGTGCTATGGCTGTTAACCAAGAGGTCGGCAGTTCAAATCTGCCAGGTGCTCCTTGGAAACTCTATGGGGCAGTTCTACCCTGTCTTATAGGGTCACTATGAGTCAGAATCGACTCAGCGGCAGTGGGTTTGGTTTTATTATAATGGGGCCCCTGGTGGAAAAGTGGTTAAGAGCTTGGCTGCTAACCAAAAAATCAGCAGTTCAAATCCACCACCCACTCCTTGGAAACCCTGTGGGGCAGATATACTCTGTCCTATAGGGTCGCTTTGAGGTGGAATTGACTCAATGGCAACGGGTTTGGTTTTTTGGGTTATTACTATAAGGATATGGGTCAACTCACAAAGTCACAAAAAATATTAGGGTCAGTGTCACTGAGGGATCCAAGTGGCAGAAAGGAATGGACAATATCTCCTCAAGACCCCATTCTCAGTGTGGACTGGGTTTTGCGTCACATTGTTGAGGCTCAAATTCCAGGGAGAAGGCCAGTCTGGGTTAGTTTGAATCCAGTGTTCATTGTGTGGCCAGGGCCAGGGGACACCTTAATTTAAGGTCCTACCAAGAAGAGGGAGAGGTCTTTACTGTTATAAGCAGAAGACCACTGAAATAAGCAGAAGACCACTGAAATACATGCTAGGCACACAAAATTCCATGGCTGACCCCTCCACATGGCTTTGCCCTCATGGTGGCAAGGAAATGTATGTGGAGTATCTGGAACAAGTGTTGTTAGTTGTTGTTGTTAGGTGCCGTCAAGTCAGTTCCAACACATAGCAACTCTATGCACAATGGAATGAAACACTGCCCAGTCCTGTGCCATCCTTACAATCGTTGTTATGCTTGAGGTCATTGTTGCAGCCACTGTGTCAGTCCAACTGGTTGAGGATCTTCCTCTTTTCCGCTGACCCTGTACTTTGCCAAGCATGATGTCCTTCTCCAGGGACCGATCCCTCCTGACAAAATGTCCAAAGTATTTAAGATGCGGTCTCACTGTCCTTGCTTCTAAGGAGCATTCTGGTTGTACTTTTTCCAAGACAGATTTGTTCATTCTTTTGGCAGTCCATGGTACATTCAATATTCTTCACCAACACCACAATTCAAAGGCATCTATTCTTCTTTGGTTTTCCTTATTCGTTGTCCAGCTTTGACATGCATATGATGTGGTTGAAAATACCATGGCTTGGGTCAGGCTCACCCTAGTCTTCAGGGTGACATCTTTGCTCTTCAAAACTTCAAAGAGATCCTTTGCAGCAGATTTACCCAATGCAATGCGTATTTTGATTTCTTGAGTGCTGTTTCCATGGGCATTGATTGTGGATCCAAGTAAAATGAAATCCTTGACAACTTCAATCTTTTCTCCGTTTATCATGATGTTGCTCATTGGTCCCGTTGTGAGGATTTTTGTTTTCTTTATTTTGAGGTGCAATCCATACTGAAGGCCGTGGTCTTTGATCTTCATCAGTAAGTACTTCAGGTCCTCGTCACTTTCAGCAAGCAAGGTTGTGTCATCTGCATAACGTGAGTTTTTACTCTGGAACAAGTGGAACAGTCCAAATCTTATGAGATCACTGCTTCCCATATTTAACAGCTCCCGCTCTTAGTTTAATCTTTCGTTGAACACAATAATAACTCCTGTCAGTTTGTCATACTGTGGTGGCTTATATGTTGCAATGATGCTGGAATCTATGCCATCGGCATTTCAAATACCAGTAGGGTCACTGGTGGTGGACAGGTTTCAGTGGAGCTTTCAGACTGAAACAGACTAGGAAGAAAGGCCTAGGGATCTACTTCTGAAAATTGATCAATGAAAACCCTGTGGATCACAAAATATTATCTGAGACTTCAACTTGCTTACTTTGGACGTTTTGTGAGGATGGGCTCATTGCTGGAGAAGGACATCATGTTTGAGAAGGTGGAGGGCCATCGACAGTGAAGGAAGCCCTTAACGAAACTGATGACACAACGGCCACAGAAATGGACTCAGACGCACCAGTGGTTGTGAAGGTAGCCAGGTCCCGCAGGGCTTCGTTCTGCGACTCAGACACGCCAGTGGTTGTGAAGGTAGTCTAGGTCCCGCAGTGCTTCGTTCTGCGACTCAGATGCACCAGTGGTTGTGAAGGTAGCCTAGGTCCCGCAGGGCTTCGTTCTGCGACTCAGACGCACCAGTGGTTGTGAAGGTAGTCTAGGTCCCGCAGTGCGTCGCTCTGCTGTACCTAAGGTTGCCACGAGTTAGAGCTGCCCCAACAGCGACCACCACCGCCACGAGCAAACAAGAGCAAGGAGAGGAGATGGGAAGGGGAGAGACAGAAATTTCCCTTCTCAACTCTGTTGGGATCCTGGCTCAAATCTTCACGCTCCTTGTGGCAGTCGGCCAGCTGACCACCAAAATTTTGTGCTCCCCCTTCCATGGTATGAAGTTGCATCTGAGAAGCAGCAGCCCATCCAGAGACAACATGTCCCAGCCCCCTTTGCACTAGATGAGGCCGTATGACTAGTTGTTACCGATGGATCATGCATAGAAGTAGCATGTCACTTCTGGTCCAGTTTGAAGAAGCCAATGTGCCTCCCTCACTTGGTTTTTTCCTTTTCTACTGGCTTGAAACAAAGGGGCAGGTCAAGCCACAAGATGCAAAGAGCTTGGGACTCTGAATGACCACCTGGAGAAAGCTGTCTTCCAAGCAGGAACATTTACATTGCACCATTATATGATGGGAAAATAAGTTTTGAGTGTGTTATGTCATTGAAATATTGGAATTTATTTATTACGGCAGCTAGTTAATAACCTCCTAAGTGCCTCTAGGTACTCACTTAATAATGGGCTGAGGAGAATTAAATAAGAATGGGTCAAAAGTACTCCATAGGACTGCAGAGTAATATGATTTCTAAAATCGTAGGCAATAACCCAGCAATTCCACTCCAAGGGAGATGAAAACATATGTCCACATATTATTCACAGTAACTAAAAAGTGGAAACTACCCAAGTATCTATCAACTACTGAATGGATAAATAAAATACGGTACATCCATACGATATTATCTGTCAATAAAAAGAAGCAAAGTACTGATACATGTTACAGCGTGGACGAACCTTGAAAACATTGTGCTAAGTGAAAGAAACGAGTAATAAAGGGCCACATATTGTATGACTCCATTTATATGAAATGTCCAGGATAGGGAAATCAATAGAAACAGAGAAGTCCCTAGGTTGTACAAACAGTTTGCACTCAACTGATAACCTAAAGGTTGGCGATTCAAACCCACCCAGCAGTACTGCACAAGAAAAGGCCTGGCAATGTGCTTCCTTTTAAATTACCGCCAGGAAGACCCTGTGAAGCAGCTGTAACACGTGCGGTTGCCATGAGTCAGAATTGACTCAATAGCAAATAACAACAACTGTAACAACATAGAGACAGAAAGTCAATTAATGTTTACCTTGAGTAGAGAGACACTTGGGGGAAAATTGCAAGTGGCTGCTAATAGGTACAGGGTTTCTTTTTGGGGCAATAAACACTTGAAATTTTTGGTGATAATGGTTGCACAACAGTGAATATACTAAAAAGCATTGAATTGTATGCTTTAAAAAATAGGTGACTTGTATGGTATGTGAATTATATTTCAATAAAGGTGTTATTTATTTTATTTTTTAAAGCAAGCCACAAGGAATAACAACAAAATGGGATAAAGATGAGAAGAAACAGCTAAGCCTGACAGATCTTCTCACTCATCCCAACAGCCCAGCCTCTTGCAGGGCAAAGAAAAGCAAGCTGACAGCTTCCAGATGAAAACTGAGACACCTCCCAGCTCTAAATAAATAAACCCCGTACTTGCTTCAGACAGAGGGTGAAGGTTTTCTGGGTTCCACAGAATAACAAAGTCTTCTTTCCAAGTAAAGTATGAATATGAAGATCAAAGGAGAGCTGACCAAAAGGGTTCAAAGAGATGGAAGCATGGCGTGGTGGGGGCATCAGCCCCCTTGTCTGACTTCACAAGGGGAAGGAGAATCATCACTCAGGGCCTGAGGCTGGTTCCTGCAAGGGAGCTCACACATGCCTCCTCTCTCTGACCTTTTTACCAATCTCTATACCATCGTCCCTCCCATGGCACTCTCTACTTCTCTGCTGCCTGTGATAATTCATTACAGTGGCCACACAGGACTCACAGATAGTATCCATGATTATGAGGTTTATTAGGAAAGTAACAGGTTATGATTCAGCATCAGCGATGACTCGGGATGCAGTTCTTCAATCAGGACACCTCTTCTCAGCCCTGCCTACAGGCATGCCCTCTCTGGTCTTTGGCCCCTTGGCCCAGCCTCTGTCTTGCTCTGTAACTGTAACAAAGCTCTTTAGCTCTGCCAATAAGTGCCCAGAGGCACCCCACTCTGCAGGCAAGCCTCCTGCCCGAAGGTGCTCAGCTCTGTCACTCCATGGCCTGGGAAGCCCACTGCAATGTCTCCTGCCAGCCTGCCGTTTCTCTGCCCCTGCCTCTCACTGTCTTGCCACCTCCACTGTTACAGCTGTCTTTCTCTGTCTCATGGATTTAGGAGGGTCTCAGCGCAAGGGTCCTGAGCCTAAATTACACGCTCTGCTCCTGTCTCTTCTTGGTGGTAATCAGGTCTCCCTCTGCTCTGGGGTTGGCTCTCTTTTAAGCCTTGTGGGATGGGAAAACAGACCGGTCCCTTCATGAGGGTTCCATATACCTTATTTGCATGCGCCCCCCCCCCAACAAGGGTGCCGTACACCTTATTTACATTATAACCAAGCTTTCCAATCCCCTTGGTGGGCCTCAAGCACCTCATTTGCATAGTCCCGCCTAGTCATTTGATGAGTTACAAAGACTATGGCTAGAAGGGCCATATTAAGTAATTCAGTGCACTGCAAAAGACTATTGATCTTTGCTGGCAAAAGTAAAAAAAAAAACAAAAACAAAATCAAAGACAAGTCACAAGAAACGGAAATGTGAAGAAAACTGGCTTGAGTGCATCAGCATTGAGAGAACTGAAAGAACACCCCTGTTGGCTCATGGAAGTGTGTGACCAGTTTGGGAGCATCGAGCTGAGATTAACTCAGATGCCCAGCAAAAGCTCTGTGTGGAAAACCATTTTGAAAAGCATGAAATGCTCTCCAGATGTGAAGAATTATTAAGATTTGTGAAAAATTTTCTTTCGAATGGGAGAGAGAAAAACAAACAAAAAGAGGCAAAAGGTGCTTTCAAATATTTTCTCATGGATTTATACTTTAAAATCACTACCGCTCTGTCAGTTAGTCATACTGTGGTGGCTTACTATGATACTGGAAGCAATGTCACTGGTATTTCAAATACAAGCAGGGTCGCTGATGGCAGACACGTTGTAGCAGAGCTTCCAGACTACGACAGACTGGAAAGAAAGGCCTGCCAATCTACTTGTGAAAATTAGTCAATGAAAACCCAACGGATCAAGAATATTGTCTGAAACAGTGCTGGAAGATGAGGTTCCTAGGTTGGAAGGCACTCAAAATGCACAGTGGCCACAATGTTGGACTCAAAGCATACCAATGATTGTGAAGATGGCACAGAACCAGGCAACGTTTCATTCTGTACACATGGGGTTGACAACAACAAATACTTTGAAAAGAAAGTAAGAAAAATAAATTCATAATGACTGATTTAAGGGTTTTGGGATTTAAAAATATTATTGTGTGCCAATGGAGATAAAAAGCTAGAACATTTTGGTACCTTAAATTTTTGGGAACTTTATTTGTCTCAGTCCACAAGTCTGAGACCATTTAACCCCCCACCATGCCCTATAGTGGGCTCCTGGTGCTCTGAGCCCTCTCGCCTATGCAGGGCCTGTGGACACTGGTTTCTGAACCTTCTGAACCCCAGGGCCAAGCCCAGTGCTTAAGACAGGCTTGCTGGATAGATGTTCTGCTGTGTGGTGTTAACATGTCTTTAGATGTTCACCAAGGTCTGACTGATTGTAGACAAGGAAGCCTGGGAGATTTCTGGCAGAGGAGTGATGCCTGCAGTATTGACAGGGAGTTTCAAGTGTGATGAAATTCAGTCAGAGAAGGAGAAGGACTGTCCTTGTTCTCTACAAGCACACGATTTTATTAGTTTTTAGTTTTATCTCTTGAGTAGTCAGTTCTTACTGCATTTCTTGGAGAAGAGTTCCTCTGTTTTATTATGAAGGAAGGAAAGAACACAATACTGGTTGGCCTTTTCATCCTCATGGGTTCTGGTAGGTCAGGCGTTGTTTTATAGATGAGGAGAATGGGACCGGAATCTTTTACTAACTCTCCCTCGGCCCCCGCAGCAACCAGGTTCCCCTGGCCAGAACTCAAACCCGGCTCTGCCTGACTTCCAAGTTCATTGTTGTTACATTTTTCGCCAGTCCTCTCAAGAAAAATGACTTCCCCGGTCTCTCTTCTCTCAGAAAAATGATTTCTCCTAACCCAGAAAATGTTTTGAATACGATTATTATATTTTAGTAGATAATTCATGCTCCTGGTCACGCTGAATTATTTTGATAGGTCCAGCTTTCTGGTTTCCAGAGACTTCTGTTTATGGTTTACTTTCTGGTGCAAATAGAAGGTAAAGTTGGTGTCAGTTCTATATGGTTATTCTCAGATGCTGAATCTACAAAACCTGAAGAGGGGCTGTGGAGTGGGATTCCAACTCACTTTTGCCACTTGTAGCCCTGCTTGCTGCGATGTAACACTATGTCGGACTCAAGGTTTTGTGAGACACCCAGGGCATTGAGATTATTTTTATCCTGTGGCTTTTCTAGGACGCGAATCTCTGTGTTAGAAGAATGTAGGGTGTGACAGGCAGCCCTGTAGTCAGAGTCTGGGGCTGGCTGGTTCACTAAAAGTCCCTGGGTGGTGAAATTGTCAGCTGTTCAACTGCTAACCAAAAGATTGGAGGTTTGAGTCCACCCAGAGGTGCTTCTGAAGACAGGCCTGGGGATTCATTTCCAAAAAATCAGCCTGTACAAATCCTATGGGTTACAACTCTTCTCTGACACCCATGGGTCACCATGAGTTGGAATTGGACTTAATGGCAATTGGTTTGTTTGTTTCCAATCACTAAAACCCAGATAGTGTAACCAGCATGTCTCCATGGGGGTGTTGGCTGCACACAGCCTAATCTTAGGCCATCTATTTAGTGCGGGTGGTTGTTTTCATCTTCTCTTAGCCACTACGGACTGCTGTCACCACAGACAGATATACGGTTTTTTGAAAGTGTGGTATTAAACCAGGGATTCTTAACATTTTCTGCACCAGGGCCCCTTTGACATCCTGGTGAAGACCTATGGACCCCTTCTCAGAAAAGCGTTTTTACTTATTTATTGTGCTTTAAGTGAAAGTTTACAGCTCAAGTTAATTTTTCATACAAAAATTTATACACATATTGTTATGTGACCCTAGTTGCTATCCCTATAATGTGACAGCACACTCTTCCTTTCCACCTGGGATTTCCCATGTCCATTCAAACAGCTCCTATACCTTTCTGCATTCTCATTTTGCCTTAGGACAGGAGCTTCCCATTTAGTTTTGTGCATCTACTTAAACTAAGAAGCACGCTCTTCGAGAGTATTATTTTATGTTTTATAGTCCAGTCTCATCTTTGTCTGAAGAGTTGGCTTTGGAAACGGTTTTAGTTCTGGGTTAACACAGAGCCCGGAGGCCATGTGTTTTGGGGTTCCTCTAATCTCAGTCTAAGTCTGGTAATTTTATGTGAATTTGAGTTCTGCACCCCACTTTTTTCCTGCTCAGTCAGGGACTCTCCGTTGCGTTCCCTGTCAGGGCAGTCACTGGTGGTAGCCAGGTACCATTCAGATCTTCTGGTCTCAGGCTGATGGAGTCTCTCGTTTATGTGGCCCTTTTGTCTCTTGGGCTAATGTTTTCCTTATATCTTTTGTGTTTTTCATTCTCCTTTGCTCAGGAAAGATTGGGACCAATTGATATATCTTAGATGGCTGCTCAATAGCTTTTAAGACCCCAGACGCCACTCACCAAAGTGGGATGCAGAACATTTTCTTAATAAACTTTGTTACAGAGATTAACCTAGAAGTCCCCTGAAACCATGGTCCCTAGACCCCTGCCCCTCCTGCTCTGTCCCTCGAAGTGTTTGGTTGTGTTCAGGGAACTTCTTAGCTTTTGGTTTAGTCCAGTTGTACTGACTTCCTGTGTATTGTGTGTTGTCCTTCCCTTCACCTAATTCTTGTCTACTACCTAGTTAGTGAATTCTGCACTCCCTCCCTCCCCACCCTTGTAACCATTAAAGGATGTTTTCTTCTGTGTTTAAACATTTTCTTGAGTTCCCTTAATAGTGGTCTCATACAAGTTTGTCTTTTTGCGACTGACTAATTGCACTCAGCATTAATGCCTTCCAGATTCATCCTTGTTGTGAGATGATTCACGGATTCATCATTGTTCTTTATCATTTCATAGTTTCCTGTTGTGTGTATATACAATAATTGATTTATCCATTCATCTGTTGATGTGGACCTAGGTTGTTTCCATCTTTTTTTATTGTGAACAGTGCTGCAATGAACATAGGTGTGTATATATCTATGCGTGTGATGGCTCTTATTTCTCTAAGATATATTGCAGAAAGTGAGATTGCTGGATCATATGGTACTTCTATTTCTAGCTTTTTAAGGAAGTGCCAAATAGATTTCCAAAGTGGTTGTACCATTTAATATTCCCACCAGCAGTGTATAAATTTTCCAGTCTCTCTACAACCTCTCCAATATTTATTATTTTATGTTTTTTCTAGCCTTGTTGGGGTGAGATGATATCTCATTGTAGTTTTGATTTGCATTTTTTTTTTAATGGCTAATGATCGTGTATCTGTTAGCTGCCTGAATGTCTTCTTTGGTGAAGTGCCTGTTTATATCCTTTGCCCGTTTTTAAATTGGGTTATTTGTCTTTTTGTTGTTGAAGTTTAGCACTGTCTTATAGATTTTAGAGATTAGATCCTGATTGGATATGTCTTAGCTGAAGATTTTTTCCAAGTCCGTAGGTTGTCATTTTACCCTCTTGGTAAAGTCTTTTGTTGAGCGTAAGTGTTTGATTTTTAGGAGCTTGCAGTTATCTAGTTTCTCTTCTGGTGTTTGAGCATTGTTAGTTATGGTTTGTATTCTGTTTATGGCATGTATTAGGGCTCCTAGTGTCATCCCTATCTTTTCTTCCATGATTTTTATCGTTTTAGATTTTATATTTAGGTCTTTGATCCATTTTGAGCTAGTTTTTGTACATGGTGTGAGGTAGAGGTCTTGTTTCACTTTTTTGCTGATGGATATCCAGTTATTTCAGAACCGTTTGTTAAAGGGACTGTCTTTTCCCCATTTAATGGACTTCAGGTCTTTATCAGATATAGGTGGATGAATTTATGCTGCTCATAGGTGGGTGAATTTATGTCTGGATTCTCAGTTCTGTTCCATTGGTCTATGTATCTCTTGTTGTACCAGTACCAGGCTGTTTTGACTACCATGGCAGCATAATAGGTTCTAAAATCAGGTAGTGTGAGGCTTCCCACTGTTCTTCTTCAGTAATGCTTTACTTATCCAAGGCCTCTTCCCTTTCCATATGAAGTTGGTAATTTGTTTCTCCATCACATTAAAAAGTGTCATTGGAATTTGGATCGAGATTTCATTGTGTCAGTAGATCACTTTGGGTAGAATTGACAGTTTCACAATGTTGAGTCTTCCTGTCCACGAGCAAGGTATGTTTTTCCACTTATGTATGTCTCTTTTGGTTTCTTGCAATAGTGTCTTGTAGTTCCTTGTATAGGCCTTTTACACCTCTGGTTAGATTTGTTCCTAAGTATTTCATCTTCTTGGGGGCTATTGTAAATGGTACTGATTTGGTGATTTCCACTTTGAAGTTCTCTTTGTTGGTGTAGAGGAATCCAACGGATTTTTGTATGCTTATCTTGTATCTTGATACTTTGCTGAAATCTTCTATTAGTTCCAGTAGTTTTCTTGTGGATTCTTTTGAGTTTTGTGTGTATAAGATCATATCATCTTTTTTAATAGGTTTATTTAGTTGTTCTACCTCTGTTTGTGTTAGTTTACGTAGGTAGTGTTTCTCTAGAAATTTGCCCATTTCCTCTAGGTTTTCAAATTTGTTGGAGTATAATTGTTCATAGTATTCCGTTATGATTTTTTTACTTTCATTTGGGTCTGTTGTGATATTGCCCATCACATTTCTTATTCTGGTTTTTTGCTTCCTCTCCTGTTTTTCTTTTGTCAGTTTGGCCAATGGTTTATCAATTTTGATGATCTTTTCAGAGAATGAGCTTTTGGTATTGTTAACTCTTTCAATTGTTTTTCTAGTCTCTATTTCATTTATTTCTGCTCTAATTTTTATTATTTACTTTCTTCTGGTGCCTGTGGGCTTCTTTTGCTGCCCTCTTTCTATTTGTTCGAATTGTAGGGTTAATGTTTTGATTTTGGCCCTTTCTTCTTTTTGAATGTGTGCATTTATTGCTATAAATTGACCTCTGAGCACTGCTTTTGCTGTGTCCCAAATGTTCTGATAGGATGTGTTTTCATTCTCATTTGATTCTGTGAATTTCTTTATTCCATCCTTGATTTCTTCTGTAACCCAGTAGATTTTGAGCAAGCTGTTGTTTGGTTTCTGTGTGTTTGATTTTTTTTTTTTCTTTGCATTTTCTGCTATTGATTTCTACTTTTATGGCTTTATGGTTGGAAAAGATGCTTTGTAATATTTCAATGTGTTGGATTCTGTTAAGGCTTGCTTTGTGGCCTAATATGTGGTCTATTCTGGAGAAAGTTCCATGTGTGTTGGAAAAGAAAATATACTTGGCTGCTGTTGGGTGGAATGTTCTATATATGTCTATGAGATCAAGTTGGTTGATTGTGTCATTTAGATCTTCCATGTCTTTACTGAGCTTCTTTCAGGTTGTTCTGTCGCTCACTGAAAGTGGTGTGTTGAAGTCTCCTACTATTATTGTGAAGCTGTCTATTTCCCTTTTTGATGCTGTCAGAGTTTGCTTTAGGTGTTCTGGGGGCTCTGTTGTTGGGTGCATAAGTATTTATTGTGGTTATGTCCTCCTGGTGTACTGACTTCTTAATCATTATATGGTGTCCTTCCTTATCTTTTGTGGTGGATTTTGCTTTAAAGTCTATTTTGTTAGAGATTAATATTGCCACTTCTGCTCTTTTTGGATTGTTGTTTGCTTAATATATATATTTTTCCATCTTTTGATTCTTACTTTGTTTGTGTCTTTGAGTCTAAGGTGTGTCTCTTGTAGGCAGCATATAGATGGAATGTGTTTTTTAATCCATTCTGCTACTCTCTGTCTCTTTACTGGTGCGTTTAGTCCATTTACATTCAGCATAATTATTGATAGATATCAGTTTTTTTTTTTATCACTTTAGTGCTATCATTTTGACATATTTTTGTGTGTGTCATTGACAGTTTCTTGTTCCTTTTAATTTTCTGTGCTGAGGCTTTTTTCTTTACGTATTTTCTTTTTTCCTTTTTCATTGTTGTTGATTTTGTATTTGCTGCGTCTTGTGCCCTAATTTCACCATCATATTTGAGAGACAGCTTTGCTGGACACATAATTCTTGCCTGGCAGTTTTTTTCCTTCAAGGCTTCATGTGTGTCTTCCCATTGCCTTCTTGCCTGCCTGGTTCCTGCTGAGCAGTCAGAGCTTAGTGTTGGTGACTCTCCTTTGTAGCTGACTTTCATTTATGTTTCTCTTCTTTTTTATTTTGATGTGTAGGATTGTTAGTTTCCTTTATGATGACCTTAGTATTTACTTGTATTTTTCTAAGTTTTAGCCCATCTTTTATTTCTTGATACTGCCTTGACTTCCTCTTGATATGAAAGTTCTATGACTATGTTATTTAGTCCTTCTTTTTTGTTTTAATGTTGTCGTCTTTTACATATTGATGTCTCTGTTTCTCATTTTCAGTGTTTTAGCTTTGATTTATTTTTGTGACTTCCCTATCTGGGTTGATAAAATCTGGTTGTTCTGTCCTGTGTTCTAGCCTTGGATTGTTACCTGATGTTATCGATTTTCTAACTGGAAGACTTCCTTTAATATTTCTTGTAATTTTGGTTTTGTTTTTACAAATTCCCTAAACTTCTGTTTATCTGGAAATGTTTTAATTTTGCCATCATATTTGAGAGACAGTTTTCCTGGGTATATAATTCTTGGCTGGCATTTTTTCTTCTTCAATGCTTTATATATGTCATCCCATTGCCTTTTTGCCTGCATGGTTTCTGTGGGGTAGTCAGACCTGTCTTATTGACTCTGATTTTTCATTTATCTCTCGTTGCTCTTAATATTCTCTCTTAATCTTTGGTTTTGGCAACTTTGATTATAATATGTCTTGGTGACTTTCTTTTGGGATCTACCCTGTGTGGAGTTCGATGAGCTTCTTGGATAGATATCTTCACATCTTTCATATCAGGGACATTTTCTGCCAGCAAATCTTCAACAACTCTGTCTGTATTTTCTGTTGTGGTACTCCAGTCACTCGTAGGTTATTTCTCTTGATAGGGTCCTACGTAATTCATAGGGTGTCTTCATTTTTTTAAATTCTTTATCTGATTTTTTTCTCATATAAATTGGTGTCAAATGCTTTGTCTTCAATCTCGCTAATTCTGACTTCCATTGCCTCAATTCTGCTCCTATGACTTTCTATTGAGTTGTCTAATTCTGAAATTTTATTGTTAATCTTTTGGGTTTCTGTTTGTTGTCTCTCTACGGATTCTTGCAGCCTGTTAAATTTGTCATTATGCTCTTCTATAACCTTCTTAAGTTCCTCTATTGCTTTGTCTGTATATTCCTTGGCTTGGTCTGCATTTTGCCTGATCTCCTTCCTGATCTCTTGAAGAGCTCTGTATATTAATCTTTCAGATGCTACCTCTGGTAATTCCAAGATCTTATCTTCCTCCAGGAGGTTTTTTGGTACTTTGTTTTGATCACTTGCTGAAGCCATTATGGTCTGCCTCTTCATTTAATTTAGTATTGACTCTTGTCTCCAAGCCACCAATAAACTATTGTATTTATTTATTTTATGTTTGCCAAAATCTCGGCAGTTTAAATTCACCAGATGCTCCTTGGAAACTTTATGGGGCAGTTCTATTCTGTCCTGTAGGGTCACTGTGAGTCAGAATCAACTTCGCTGCAATTTTTTTAAAACTGTGTCCTAGCTTCTTGTTTTGTTTTGATATGCCCATATAGGTTCCTCTTGTGAGCTACTTTGACTGTTGGCGTCTTTGAATCTCTCAAGTCCTGTCACCAGGCAGTTAGAGCTACTACTAGTTATGTAAGCCCAGGAGTCCATTTACTTTTCTTGTGTAGATTCAGCTCAGGCATCCAGGTTGTCAGTCCCCAAGTGTGTGGTGCAGGCTATCACCTACAGTCCTAGACAGGCAGGGCTACATAGGGGTGATTGGAGTAGGCACAAGTATCTGGCTCTAGTAGGGAGTTATGTGCTGAGCAAGGTAGGGGGCTGACAGCTCCCCTGGGTGCCTGGGTGGAAAGCATGTCCCTGTTCCCTAGAGCTTGTAGGTGGGTGGATTTTGCAGCCAGACTTTGGGCACCCAGCGCTGTTGGCTCTAAGGACTGGGAGGCACCACTTATTCTTGCACCCCATCACGGGTGCCTAGGTGGAGTGAGTGGAGCCACCAGTCCTCAGGCCTCTGATGTGGGTAGGTGAGGACTCTGCTTATTGGGCAGAAAGGTGTCAAATGTCATGAATTTGCCACTCCCCTTTAGCTGTTGCAGTTGAAAATAGGCTTCAAGTATATACCCTATTGTATTGTGGTAATGAGGGCCTACACTGTTACACCGTTGAATGGGGCCACACAGGTCTAGGCAGGGATGAAAGGCATTCAAAATCTGTGGACCCCTTATGCCTGTGTCTAGGCTGTGCCTGCCCTGAAGTCCTGGCTTAGGAGAGCTTGCAGGCTATTTTTTCCTGTTCGTTATTTGTTAATTTGTTCCCTCTCCAAAGCTGGGAGAAAGGCTCTGGGCATGTGACAGGACCCATTTCTGACCCAGGGGACACAGCAATCGCTGAAGCCAACTCAGGATCAGAGCAGAGTGGGGAGGGGCTGGGTGAATGGGAGAGAGGTACTTCCCAGAGGGGAAAGGGTTTTTCTGATCCCGCACAGTATGTTAGATGGTTTTACTTAACTTTCACAGATCTAGTGCTGCTTTTCCCTGGTTCCACAGGCTTGGGCAGACTCTCCACCACTTGGTTTCTCCTGGTGTGGAAAATGGGTCTTGAGCACTACTGCTTGCCTCAGCCCATGCATGCCAGCCAATCCAGCCTGCAGGGTGCTGGCCATGTCAGGCCTGGCAAGTCCTCGTTGCTTCTGAAGTGTCTCTCCTTCCCCCTGCCACCAGTCTGACTTCTCAACATTGTCTTTGATGTTCAGGACTCCTAGATATATAATTCATTTACTTGTTCTTTGGGGCCTTTGTTTAAGAGGGACCACAGGAAGCATCTGACTCGTCCGCTGTCTTGTCCCTGCCTCAAAATAATGTTTTTAGGTGCATAAAATAAAATGCATAGGATTCCAATGGAAACCAATTATACTGAAATACAATTATCAAAATATTTTTAAAACTCATTTGTGATAGAAAATATATATATATATTTTTTAACGCATTAAATAAGATGCACCATCATAGTTTTTAAGTAGTGATAAGGGTAAACACTGGTGGTGTAGCGGTTAAGTGCTATGGTTGCTAACCAAAGGGTCAGCAGTTCGAATCCACCAGACGCTCCTTGGGAACTCTACGGGGCAGTTCTACTCTGTTCTATAGGGTCGCCATGAGTCGGAATCGACTTGACAGCACTGGGTTTTAAGGGTAAACAATATTTCAAGATGTTTGCAGCAATTGTAATGGAATATGAAAGTATTCGTGTTTCCGTAGGAAATGAACCACAGGAACTGCTAATACTACTGAGGTTCATTGCCCTCATTTATAATTAAAGGGAATGTTAAGATACAGTTAGTGAAAATAAATATGTGATTATTTTCCTGTCCAAGTTTATGGAGCTCCCTGAAAAGGAAAAAATCTAAAGATTTTTTAGAGAAATAACTAATTTGCTATTGTTGTTTTGGCATTTTTTAGTTCTTTTAATTTCCCAGCTATTTTGATTTTTCTTGTTCACTGTCTCTGGAGTCTTAGAATTTCTTCTCCCATCTTTTGAACAACTTTTCTTTTTTTAACCTTTCACCTGTTTCTTTTAGTTCTGTACACAACAAGAAATCCAAAGAAGCACCTTTAAAATATCCAGAAAGAAGGAAATGGGCTGGGAGTGGAGGGCTGATACGCATGCTAGATAATCTCCCTATAACAAGGTCTCCTGGCAAACCTGTATGCCTCTCACTTACTTGTCCTTCTGGGCTCCTCAGCTCGGCACTATACCCCATTACTGCAGAAGGGTAGAGTCTAGGGTCTTCCCCTCTCTAAATTCTGGGGTCCTCCCCAGTCCAGATTTCAGAGTCCCCCCCTCCTCTGGAGCTGCATAGCCCTCCCGCCCCTTGATGCCTGTCAAATCAGGCAGTGGCCCTAAGCTTTGTGCTTTTATTAAAAAGAAAACAGTTCCAACTCATGGCAACCCCATGAATGGCAGAGTAGAACTTCACTCCATAGGATTTTCAAGGCTATGACCTTTCGAAAGTAGATTGCCAGGCCTTTCTTCCAAGGTGCCTCTGGGTGGGTTCAAACCACCTACCTTTCGATTAGTAGTCAAGAGCTCATCCCTTTGCACCACCTGTACATCCCCTAAAATAATTCTGAAAAAGCATATGTCTCTTCAGAGCCCTGCTGGCACAGTGGTTGAGAGCTCAGCTGCTAACCAAAAGGTTGGCAGTTCGAAACTCTTGGAAACCCTATGGGGCAGTTCTGCTGTGTCCTATGGGGTCACTATGACTCAACAGGTTTTTGACATGTATCTCTTCACATATTTTTAGATAAAAAACTCAGCTTTGTTATTATAAGTTTAAATAGTTTTAAAAGATTTATTTTTGGACATACTGCATATCACCTGCTTTAAATACATTTTTTATTAAAACTTTGGGGCTTCAGATTTAGCTTATTCCATTTATGGAAAATATTTTCCATTTAACCATAATGGTGAAGCCAGTACCTGACATCAAATCAATCTGTTAAATCAGACTTACTATTTGTCAGAAAAAATCTGAGTCCCCATGACAACCAACTCACTTCTGAATCTGAATTCTGAGATGGACAGAGAGAGAGGTAGCTGTGGATGGGTGTAGAGATAGGTAGACAGTATGGATAGAGGATAGAAGGATGAGACACGGGCTGTTTCTTGGATCCTTGCTGGAGTGAAAGCGTCCCTTTGGTGATTATTTCCAAAGCTCTGACTTGCCCTCAGGGAACACAAATTCTGAAATTGTCTGTTTTTTGGTGTTTTTTTTTTAGAGGTCTTCATGAGTTGGAATTGACTTGATTGAAACTAACAACAGAGATCTTTAACGGGTTGCCATGGAGTTGATTCTGACTTGGGTGATTCCATGTGTGTCAGAGTGGAACTGTGCTCCATAGGGTTTTCAGTGGCTGATTTTTTGGAAGTAAAGCACCCAACCTTTCTTCCAAGGTGCCTCTGGGTGGATTCAAACCTCCAACCTTTTGGTTAACAGTTGAGTGTGTTAACCCCTTGCATCACCCATTGATGGTTCAGTGGCAGTACTCTGCATGAAGAAGACCTAGGTTCAATCGCTGCCAATGTACCTCACAGACGGTTAGTTGAGTGTGGCTGAATAGGTTTCAGTGGAGCTTCCAGACTAAGATGGACTAAGAACAAAGGCCTGGTGACCTACTTCTGAAAAATCAGCCAATGAAAATCCTGTGGATCACAATGGTCTGATCCGTAACTGATCATAGGGATGGCACAGGACTGGGAAGCAGTTTGCTTTATTGTGCATAGGGTCACCATGAGTCAGAGACCAACTAGATGGCAGCTAACAACAAGAACAGAGGTGTTTACAGGCCCAGGCAATTCTTTTGTCAAGTGAGAAGATAGTTGTGAAAGAGGAGTGGTTGATGTGGTTGTTAGGTGCCTTCAAGTCAATTCCAACTCATAGTGACCCTATGCACAACAGAAGGAAAAGCTGCCCAGTCCTGTGACATCCTCACAATTCTTGTTATGCTTGAGCCCATTCTTGTAGCTCTGTGCCAATCTATTTGGTTGAGGATCTTCTTCTCTTTCTATGATCCTCTACTTTAGAAAGCACGATGTCCTTCTCCAGGGACTGATCCCTCCTGATAACATGTCTAAAGTTTGTGAGACATAGTCTCGCCATTCTTGCTTCTAAGGAGCATTCTGGTTGTACTTCTTCCAAGACAGATGTGTTCTTTCTTTTGGCAGTCCATGGTGTATTCAGTATTCTTCAACAGCACCACAATTCAAAGGCGTCAATTCTTCTTGGGTCTTCCTTATTCATCTTCCAGCTTTCACATCCATATGAAGGAATTGAAAACACCATGGCTTGGGTCAGGCACACCTTAGTCTTCAAGATGATATCTTTGCTTTTCAACATTTTAAAAGGCCTTTTGCAGCAGATTTGCCCAATGCAATGCATTTTTTGATTTCTTGACTGCTACTCCCATGGTTGTTGATTTGGGATCCAAGAAAAATAAAATCCTTGACAGCTTCAATCTTTTCTCCGTTTATCATGATGTTGCTTATTGGTCCAGTTGTAAGGATTTTTGTTTTTCTTTATGTTGAGGTGTAATCCATACTGAAGGCTGTGGTCTTTGATCTTCATTAGTAAGTTCAAGTCCGCTTCACTTTCAGCAAGCAAGGTTGTGTCATCTGCATAACGCAGGTTTTTAATGAGTCTTCCTCCAATCCTGATGCCCCATTTTTCGTCACATAGTTCAGCTTCTCAGATTATTTGCTCAGCATACAGATTGAATAGGTATGGTGGAAGGATACAACACTGACGCACACCTTTCCAGACTTTAAGCCACGCAGTATCCCCTTGTTCTGTTCAAATGACTGCCTCTTGATCTATGTACAGATTCCTCATGAGCACGATTAAGTGGTCTTGGAATACCCACTCTTCTCAATGTCATCCATAACTTGTTATAATCCACACAGTCAAATGCCTTTGTGTAGTCAACAAAACAGAGGTAAACATCTTTCTGGTATTCTCTGCTTTCAGCCAGGACCCATTTGACATCAGCAATGATATCATCCCTCATTCCTCATTCTCTTCTGAATCCTGCCTGAATTTCTGGCTATCCTCTCTCCATGTACTGCTGCAGCCACTTTTGAATGATCTTCAGCAAAATTTTACTTGCGTGTGATATTAAGGATACTGTTCAATAATTTTTGCATTCAGTTGGGTCACCTTTCTCGGGAATAGGCATAAATATGGATCTCTTCCAGTCAGCTGGCCAGGCAAGTGTCTTACAAATTTCTTGGTGTAGACAAGTGAGCATTTCCAGGGCTACATCTGTTTGTTGGGAAACCTGGTGGTATACTGGTTAGCTACAGCTGCTAACCAAAGGGTAGGCAGTTCGAATCCACCACGCGCTCCTTGCAAACTCTATGGGGCAGTTCTACTCTGTCCTATAAGGCTCCTATGAGTCGCAATCGACTCGTCGGCACTGGGTTTGGTTTGGTTGGTTATCTGTCGAAACATCTCAGTTGGTATTCCGTCAATTCCTGGAGCCTTGTTTTTCGCCCTTCTCTTCAGTTCAGCTTGGACTTCTTCCTTCAGTACCATCAGTTCCTGATCATATGTTACCCCCTGAAATGGTTGAATGTCCACCAATTCTTTTTGGTATGGTGACTCTGTATATTCCTTCCTTCTTGTTTTGATGTTTTCTGCATAGTTTAATATTTTCCCTGTAGAATCTTGAGCTTTTTCCTCAGTTCTTTCAGCTTGAGAAAAGCCAAACATGTTCTTCCCTTTTAGTTTTCCATCTTCAGGTCTTTACACATGTCCTTATAATACTTTACTTTGTCTTCTTGAGCTGTCCTTTGAAATCTTCTGTTCAGCTCTTTTACATCATTATTTCTCCCTTTTGCTTTATCTACTCGACCTTCAAGAGCAAGTTTGAGTATCTTCTGACACCCATCCTTTTTTTCTTCCCATCTTTTTAATGATCTCTTACTTTGTTCATGTATGATGTCATTCCACAACTTGTCTCTGGTCTTGGGTCATTAGTGTTCCATGTGTCAAAGCTATTCTTAAGATGGTCTCTAAATTCAAGTGGGACGTACTCAAGGTTGTACTTTGGCTCTCATGGACTTTAGTTTCAACTTGAACTTGCATATGAGCAATTGATGGTCTGTTCCACAGTTGGCCCCTGGCCTTGTTCTGACTGATAATATTGAGCTTTTCTATCGTCTCTTTCCACAGTTGTAGTCAATTTGATTTCTGTGTATTCCATCTGGTGAAGCCCACTTGTATAGTTGCCATTTATGTTGGTGAAAAAAGGTATCTGCAATGAAGAATTCGTTGGTCTTGAAAAATTCTATCATGTAATCTCTGGCATCATTTCTATCACTGAGGCCATACTTTCTAACTACCAATCATTTTCCTTTGTTTTTAGCTTTCACATTCTAATCATCAGTAATTATCAAAGCCTCCTGATTACATGTTCGATCAATTTCAGGCTGCAGAAGTTGGTAAAAATTTTCAATTTCTTCATCTTTGTCCTTAGTGATTGGTGTGTAAATTTGAATAGTCTTATTAACTGGTCTTCCTTGTAGGCGTATGGATATTGTCTTATCACTGACAGAGTTATACTTCAGGATAGACCTTGAAATGTTCCTTTTGACGATGAATGCAACACCATTCCTCTTCAAGCTGTCATTCCTGGAATACTAAGCCAAATGATTGTCTGATTCAAAATGGCCAATATCAGTCCATTTCAGCTCACTAATGCCTGGGATATCAATGTTTATGCATTCCATTTCATTTTTGACGATTTTCAATTTTTCTAGATTCATACTTCGTAAATTCAATGTTCCAATTATTAATGAATGTTTGCAGCTGTTTCTTCTCATTTTGAGTCATGCCATGCCAGCAAATGAAGGTGCTGAAAGCTTGACTCCAGCCACGTTGCTAAGATGGAGTTTACTTTGAGGAGGCAGCTCTTCCCCAGTCATCCTTTGAGTGCCTTCCAACCTGGGGGGCTCATCTTCCAGCACTAGATCAGACAGTGTTCCACTGCTATTCATAAGGTTCTCACTGGCTAATGCTTTCAGAAGCAGACTGTCAGGTCCTTCTTCCTAGTCTGTCTTAGTCTGGAAGCTCAGCTGAAGCCTGTCCTCCATGGGTGATCCTGCTGGTATTTGAATAGTGGTGACGTAGCTTCCAGCATCACAGCAACACGCAAGTCCCCACAGTAGGACTAACAGACACGCGGGAGAAGAGGGGCGGAGTGGGAAGGAAACCTGCGTGATTGCTCCACATTCTTCAGCTGAGCAGAGTTAGGAAGTTGAAAATCTGGGGAATGATTCCCTTAAAGTGGTCCATGCCCACTGGAAAGCCTTGTGAACACTTTCTCTTTTTTCTATTTTTAACTTTTCACCTCTCTTAACAAGGAATCCAATGAAAAACCTTTAAAGTATCCAATAGGTTGAAAATGTGGGGGGTTTTGGTTCTCACTGAAGGCCTTAAAGGAAGGGGGTTATTCCCTTTTTGATTAACCTCGGTCAGTCATGATTCAAGCACTTTGCACTTCTTCAGCCACCAGATAATTATTGGGAACCTTTTGTGTGGGCCAAACCCTTGCTGACTGTTGGGAAACAAAGCCACAGATTCTGCCTTCTCAGTAGAGTCCAGTAATGGAGACAGACAGATGAGGCACCATGAGACAAGGACTGTGAAAGAGACAGGGAGCAGGGAGGGGAGGAACTCAGCTCAGGCCGTGCAGCATGTACTCGGGGCTGGGGGAGTGCTTCGGGGATGGGCATGAGCAGGGGGGTGAAAGTGGGGACGGAAGGGCTCTACAGGCAGAGAAACTCCATGGGTAAAGGCTTGGAGTGAACACCAGACAAAGTAATGTGGCGATCAGGCAGCCCAGAGAGAGAACGGGAAATCAGAAGGCGGTTGTAGCCAACTGTCTGCTTTGCAAAGGCACCGTGGAGCAGAAACACAGAGGCTGAGCACTGAAGTTAGTGACTCATGTGGAATGATGGTCGAGACATCTGAGCCGGGAGGCCAGAGTGGTGACCTCCCTTCATGAGAGCTGCAATTTATTCCAGCGTTTTTGGATTTCAAGACATCTTCTCGCTGCAGTCGAGTTGATGCTGACTCACAGCAACCCTATAGGACAGAGTAAAACTGCCCCATAGGGTTTCCAAGAGCAGTTGGTGGATTCGAACTTGCCAACCTTTTGGTTAGAAGCCGAGCTCTTAAACACTGTGCCCCCAGGGCTCCTAACGCAGAGTAAAAAAGTAGATGCCAATAAATACTTGTGGAAGGAGTTAGCAAATTAATAAACGGCATGCTGGCCTTGGACTCGATGCCACAGGAAGTAAGGGTCACATCTTTTTCTTATGCTTTGTGAGCCTCTGGCACACTGGAATAGGAATTTTCTAACATTTTTTCTGTTGATGAATGCTATGCTTTTGTCTTCTGACCTGAAGAATAATGAGAATAGAGGAACTTGAAATAATTCTGTGTATTCATAAGGAAAATTGGGACAGAAATTTTGAAATCAGAACATCCAGGAAAACACAGAGGCCATGCCTTGAGTGGAGACTTTGACGTTCTTCCAGCAAACTAGCCTGTTATATTAGCTCTCCCTGCCCAGAAGGACTCTAGAGAACACAAGCTACTCTTTTTCTGCCCAATTTAAAAAGTGAGTGGGAGCATTTCTGTGCTTTTGAGAAGGGGAGAGATAGAAATATCTAATGGGGTATTACATGGGAGGGAGATGGGAGAAAGAAGGCAAGGGGGGATGAAGGAAAAAAGCAAGGTGGGGCTAGCCATGGTGAGCAGGAAGGAGGAGAGTGGAGGTGGCAGTATCAGAAAAGAACTCAGAGGAAAACACCTGTTTGCTGGGCCATAGACTAGAGGGGGAGCCCGGGGGCACTTTGGTTAAGTGCTTGGCTATTAACCGTGAGGTGGGTGGTTCGAACCTGTTAGCAGTTCCGCTAGAGAAAGATGTGGCAGTCAGCTTCTGTAAAGATTACAGCCTTGGAAATCCTACAGGGCAATTCTACTCTGTCCTATTGATCGCTAGGAGTTGGAATTGACTGGGCGGCAATGGGTTATAATAGATGAGGAGTGTGGAGTCCATTCCATCAATGACCTTCCAATTTAGCTGCCAGACAAGAAGTATAAAACATTTAAATAACACATCCATTCACTCCATAGTTAATACTGAGTGTCTCCTACAGACCAGGAATTGACCTGAGTGGGAACTTCCAGGTTGAGACCATGCCTTTTCCAACTTTGTATCCACATTGCCAGCATATTGACCGGCGATTTGTTAAAGTAATAGTAGCTGCTCGAATAGATAAACCGCAGAATATCAGTGGCTTAACACAGTAGATGTTTATTTCTCCCTCACGTAAAGCTCAAAACTGATGCTCCTGTTCAGTAGCAGCTCTGCTCCATGCATTCAAGGACCCAGCCTATGAAAGACTCTACCATCTCCAGCATGTGGCTTCCAAGTTACCCTAAGTATGAATAGCCAGCTGGCAGGCAGAAGAATCTACATCTGTACTGACCAATGCGGTAGCCACTAGTTTATGTGGCTATTTAAATTTAAATTAATTAAAAAATAAAGTTAAAAATTAAACTCAGTGTATGTCTTAGTCATTTAGTGCTGCTATAACAGAAATATCACAAGTGAATGGTTTTAACAAAGAGAAATTTATTCTCTCACTGTTTAGTGGCTACAAGTCCAAATTCAGGGTGTCAGCTCCAGGGGAAGGCTTTCTCTCTCTGTCAGCTCTGGAGGAAGGCCCTTGTCATCAGTCCTCCCTTGGTCTGGGAGCATCTCAGCACAGGAACCTCAGGTCCAATGGACTCGCTCTGCTCCTGGCACTGCTTTCTTGGTGGTATGAAGTCCCCAGGTCTCTCCGCTTGCTTCTCCCTTTTATATCTCAAAAGAGATTGGCTTAAGACTATCTAATCTTGTAGACCGCATCAATATGACTGCCGCTAATCCATCTTATTACATCAGAGGGATAGGATTTACAACTTATAGGGAAATCATATCAGACGATAAAATGATAGACAATCGTACAATCATACAAGGGAATCATGACCTAGCCAAGTTGACTATTATTGGGGGACACGATTCAATCCATGACAGTGCACTAGGCACATTTCAAGTGCGCAGTAGCTACATGTGGCTTGTAGTCACTGTCCTGCAGATATAGAACAGTTCTGTCATTACAGAAAGTTCTACTAGGCAGTGCTGGTTGAGAGGATTGCACATGGGAAATGTTTAGGGGCCAGGTCAAGAAGAGGCATAGCTCACCTTCACAGTTCCAATGTTTAGGGCATGTTTAGGGAGGTAAGAATTCGAGGGGGCATTGGAAGAAAGATGTCAATGAGTTAAAAGGAGGAGAAAGGGCATTCTAGGCTGGGTCACAGATAGAATAGAAGCCCAGAGGCAGGAATGAGCTTGCTGGGTTTAGAGATTAATGAGGAAACCAATGTAGCCTGAGAATACTTGTATTGGGGAGTAATGGGTTAAAAGTTTGGGTTCATAGGCCTGATACCTTGGGGTTGGTCTTTATCTTACAGTTAGCTTCTGAGAAGCTTGTACTCTATCTTCATTATTGGGGGTGCTCTGAGAATGTCTCCTGTAGCCTCCAGTTTGGGAAACACTGGCCCAAAGAAGAACAGAACCGGGTGATGGGCACTGGATGGCTGGCTTCCTGAAAGCCAAGAAGATTACAATCTAGGGCTCTAGCCAGGCTGGAGTTGACTATGGGGCCCCTTCCTCACACCTGCCTGCGAATGCCTCCATATTGGCCAGGTTCAGAAGGCAATGTAACCTGGTTGAGTTAGACAAATGTTTAATGAATAATAAGGTATCTTTCAGTAATAACATGGATAACATGCTTTTAAGGACTGAATACAGGCTGTGTTATGCAGATCCAGGTAGGATACAGAGTGGCAGACAAAACCTCAGGGATTATTGGGTTTCAGAAATGGAATGTGATGGCCGTTCCTGCAGGGGTATTGACAGAGAGAGCGTGTGTGTGGCCGGGATGAACAGTGGATGACATGAGATCACCAGGGAGCAATACGCAGGCTGTACAGACACAGTGGAGGTCAGGCTCGATGACAGGACTTCGTGCAGTGCTTTGCTCTCTGAATTTTAAGAACAATAACATAAAACTGCAGCAAATCAAAAGCAGAAATGAGCAAAGGTTATCAAGGAGTTGGAAGTTGTTTAACTTGTAAAAGAGAAATGTAAGAGCTGAATAACACAGTCTTATTCTCAGGTGGATAAGAAGCTATGACAAGGGGAGTAAGAGCCCCTTCAACTGCACAGAGGGTGGAAGAGGTTGAAACAAGCTTAAATTCCTGCTAGAGGAGGTATGTATCAGGAATAACTCTTGATTGAAAGGATGATTCAACACCATGTCTCTGAAGATTGTTAACATTTTTATTAATAGCCTTCTCTTGGGGGGAGGTGAAGCTACCTGGACTGGCGAGCACAGTAAATGTGTCGGATCCATAAGTTATCAGATGTTCTCTTGAAGTGCACTCCATCTTCATTGCCAGCACCTTGCACTAACCCACTCACCTGCTATCTGTGCTAGGCAGAACACCTCTTCTCTACTCCTGCCACATCAAGGAGCCAATTAGTATTACTCCTGGCTGCTCCGCACCCCTCTGCTCCCCCCTCCTCAGGTCTGCTGGTTGGTAAACAGGGAAGAATGAACTTGCTGTGCTCAGCTCAGCTCCGCCCTTGTTGCTCTTGGGAGCGCTGCCTGCAGGGAGCTGGTGATCTCTGCTGTGCCTCCCACGGCTGAGTCTTCTTTTCCCAGGAGGAGGCCTGTCCATCAGTACTTGCAGGATGACGGGAGAAGACTGATTCTGGGTCAGTATCAGGAAGCCCCTTTGGCTCTTCCACCTAAGTGGTGACCCCAAGTTAGCCTTACCCCCAATCAGGACAATAGCCTAGCCTCCGCCTGCAACTCCTTTGTTTATCCTCAAATTTTATTCTCTTTTTTTTTTTCCTCAGGAAAGAAGAGTGTTATTTTGAGGGTCCCCTGAACAGCCCAACAGCTTGAATGCAAGAATACCACAGTAAATGCTCTGCTTTTACTCTGCTAGAATTGAATCCTTTCTCACTGCCTGTGGGAGCTTTACAAAACACAACTCAGATCATGCCACTTCTTGCTTGTAACACTCCACTGGTTTCTTATTGCAACTGGAATAAAGCAAACTCCCCTTCATGACCCCACGGTCCAGCGTCCTGCTCCCCTGCTGGTCTCAGGCCTCTCAGGGCTCCTGCTGCGCTGATGCTGTCTAGCAGCTCTCCCACCATTTGGAGTGTTCTTCATTGTCCTGTCTTCCTCTGCTCACTTCCTCAGAGCCTGCTCTCATCCCTTGCTCAAGCTAGTCCCTGCCTCCACTCTTTCAGGCCACCCTCTCCTTCTTCCTGATAGCACACGTTGCTGTCTGACATTATCATGTGTAGTCACTGGTTTCATTTACTGTCTGTCTGGCCCACGAAAAGGAAGAACATTCCCATGACAGCAGGAAGCTGGTACATCTCGAGTCCCTTTGCATCCTCAGTGCCTGGCATAGAGTGTTCACTCAACAAATACCTGTGGGATGGATGAAGGAGGGAAGGGTCAAGGAGATATATAATACATGATATATGGAACAAACCCTATGCTATGAACCAAGAGATGTGGGGTTTCCATCCTGCTGACCATCCATGAATTGTGCATCCTTGTGCTTGTTATAAAAGGAGCCCTGGTAGCACAGTGGTTAAGCGCTCATCTGCTAATGAAAAGTTTGGCAATTTGAACCCACCAGAGTTCTCCACAGGAGAAAGATGTGGCAGTTTGCTTTCATAAAGATTATAGCCTTGAGAACCCTATGGGGCAGTTCTACTTTGTCCTATAGGGTCCCTACAAGTTGGAATCGGCTCAATGGCAGAGGGTTTTTTTTTGTTTTGTTTTGCTTTGCTTTTGTGTGTGTGTGCTTGTCACTGAGTCACTCAGTGGCGCAAACAGTTGAGCACTCAACTGTTAACCAAATCCACCTGGAGGTGCTTCAGAAGAATGCCCTGGCAATCTACTTCCAAAAGATCACAGCCATTGAAAACCCTACATAGCACAGCTCTACTCTGACACACAAGGCCAGGATCAGCTCGATGGCAACTGGTTTGGTTGGTCCTTGTCACATAACGTGTTCCTTTGCTTCCTTCATTTCTAAACTAGCCCTCCTTGGTGACCTCTCCTTTGCGACAGCCTTGGAAGGCCCGGAATGTCCTTTCCAAGGAGTCCTTTCGCTACTCCTCCTCCTCCTCCTGGCCCAGGCTGGTGACATCTTCCCCTCTGCCTGCTCCTCTCGGCATTTAATGCGGCAGCTGAATTATTTAACTGGGTAAGTGTTTGGGGACAAAGTTTGAAGGGCAAATAAGACAACAAATGAAACAGCACATTTGCATCATTCTTTTCCCTGCTAGGGACTCTTGAGCTTTTATTTTTCTTGGGCATCTTGACTGTACCAACATGAAGAGTAAAACAAATCACACACACAAACCAAACCCCAGCCCTGCCAGAGCTGCTGCAGCCCAACAGGAGCCATTAGGAACGAGGAGATTACAGCCACAGCTAATGGAGCAGGAGCGAGAAACACTCGCACTGGGCTGGCAGCACCAAATGCCCCTTATCGCCCTCCAAGTGTGTATCGTTTTAATGTTAAACACAGTAAATTGCAGACTAGTAAAGTTGCATTCAGACTCCCCCCCCCCCCCCCCCGTTGTCAGGTGACAGGCCTGTGCATGAATACGTTTCTCCCTATTGTGAGGTTTCGCAGCAGCCCGAGTCCCGTTCTGCAGCCTTTATCTCCTTTGATACCTTTCCTTGAACCAGGCAATAAAGCCTCCTTTTTAAAGCACAATATGTTTCCCGCAACCCTATTCTGCTGGGGCTTTTGTGACTCACAATTGACAAAGGCCTCACTAATGGAAATGCAAATTTCCTGCCTGTCAAAGAGCGAGCCTCGCTGTTAACATGCTGGTGGGGCAGGAAGTGTCTTAGTATCTGGGTGTTAGGGAGAAGCTGCTTCCAACCAACTTGCTGGAGACAAATGTTTATTTGATGCGGGGATATAAATAAAATAGTAGTGATTAGATCTCCCATGTGGACAGGACAACTCCCTGGGAATTTTAAACTTTCTTATCCCTTTGATTTCAGCACACGTGTTATTCAGATTCAGATAACCTGATACTGCTTTCATAAAGGCTCTGATTTGGGGATGACATGGGGGCCCTGAATTCCTGCTGGCTTGCTCTCCACCTTGCTGAGTAAAACTCGGCTGAAGACCCAACAGAGATACTGCTGCAGCGGGGACCCCTCCCTCCTGAGACACGTGAACATCTTCCTTCCTCTTCCTCATAACAGCTTTTTTCTCCATCTTCTTCATTGTCATTGTCGTTGTTATTTAGTTTCGTGGGTGGCACTAATATTTTACGCTCGACTGCTAATCAAAACGTTGGCAGTTCGACTCTACCCAGTGGGGCCACAGAGGAAAGGTCTGGTGTCATGGATTGAATTATGTCCCCCAAAATACGCATTGTAAATCCTAGCCTGTGGCTGTAATCCCATTTGGGAATGGGTTGTCTTTGTTATGTCGATGAGGCAGGATTAGCCAAGGATGTGTTTTGAGTCAATCTCTTTTAGGATATAAAGATGAAACAAGCCAGAGAGCAGAGATGGGGGAAGGCTGATGCCAAGACACAGAGAGATTTCCAAGGACCCAGGAAGCAGAAGCTGAAGAGGTGAGGACTTTCCCCTAGAGCCAATGAGGAGAGAAAGCCTTCCCCCTGAGCCCTGGCTCTGAATTTGGACTTCTAGCCTCCTTAACTGTGAGAAAATAAATTTCTGTTTGTTAAAGCCATGTACTTGTGGTATTTCTGTCATAGCAGCACCATGACTAAAACAGAGGGCATGACGTCCCCACACCCTCATCAGAGCTAAGGAGACCCTGGAATGAAGCAGAGAGGTCTGCGCTCCGGCTGTGGGGGCCTTGGGGAAGAGGCGGAGGCTCCTTATGGACAGCGGGAAGCAGGAAAATCTTCTCAGAATGGGGGTGGCTGGCTCTCTGATGTTGAAATATGGGAGCATGGATTGTGGGGACCAGGCTGGCATCAAGTAGACAGTTGGGGCTACATTCCAAGTGAGAGGTTATAGTGGTTTGAACTCCACGGAGGCTGCGGGGTGGAGAGAAATGCCTGACTGGATATCTGGGAGGTAAAATTAACACGGAACTGGGATTGGATGTCTGCCTAGAACTCAGGGGAGAGACGTTAGTTGGAGGGAGACAAGAGTCACTAGCCTAGAAAAGGCAGTTGGTGCTGCCCCATACTTCCCTTTCCCTCCTTGCCTTTTGGGTCCTAATTTCCACGCCATGGGAATGTGCATTCCTTGACTTCACTAAGAACAGGAGATCTCAAGGCTGCTAACTGCTAAAACACGGCCTCTCCCCTGCTCCCACCCACTCTGCATTCCCCCTTCTCCCTCCCCTCTGCATTCCCCCTTCTCCCTCCCCCTCTGCATTCCCCCTTTCCCCTCTCCCTCTGCATTCTCCCTTCCCTCTCTGCATTTCCTCTTCTCCCCCCCATCCCCCCTCCTCCCTCCTCCTCTGCATCCCCCTTCTCCCTCCCCTTCTGTATTCTCTTACTCACTCTTTTGATTGTCCCTTTCATTTCACCTGGTGTTTTTTTCTTCTCCCTATTTTCATTCTTCATTTACTCCTTTCTCACTCCTTATTTGCTTAAAGAACTGAACAACTGGAACACTGACCCCTGGCCAGCTGCAGCCTTACAAGAGAGGACAGATGCGAGATGAAGTCGGAGGGCAACGAGGCTTTGCGTGGCCATGTGGCCGTAAGCCTGTTGCCACCAGTATGGACTAGGTGACCTAGCTGGCCTTTGGTCTCTCCAGCATCTGTGGTGTGTGGATACTGATTTTAGTTTGTGACTGTCACTCATGACTAAGGCGGCTCTGGTGATAAACATACTTTGAAGGGGAAACAAACAGGGGACAATTGACTTGTTACTGAAAATTAATTAAAACTAGATTCCGACAGAGAAGAAGAGGAGAAAAATGTCAGAATAAGGTAGAGGCCTGGCAAAGGTAAATCACAGAACACTCAGTGGAGCCGCCTGTCCAGACAGTACAGGAGCATAAATGTGTCCTTGTTAGCAATTTTCAGGCAGAGCTGACTTGGGCTTCTAGGCCTTGGTGAGACCAGAGTTCCTGATTCCAAGGCCAGTTCTAGGATCCTTGTAAAATGACCAGGCAGCTGATGCGCTAACTGCCAGAATGGGATTTATCTGCTTGACCAGGGGGTGCCACTCTCCCCCTTTCTCCCCATTTCCCCCTGGGGGACCTTAAGGCTCCTTCCCTCCCTGGGGTGTTAATGCTGTTAGTTTTGCTCAACTTCTCTGTCCCTTAAGAAAGTACTTTCTAGGAAAAGCTGAAACGTTTTCTAATTTGGACTTGCCCTCTTCTGGTGATCTTTCAGAAGGCTCCAGGGCCCTTGATAAACTAGTTCTCCAGCTCTAATTCCAGCAGTGTTTGTAAGGGAGATACAGAAAAACTGTAAAGAGAAGGGGAATTGGATGAAACACAGAAAAACTGTAAAGAGAAGGGGAATTGGATGAAACGTTTGTGACGACCTAGGTTTACAACCTTTGGAGTGAGGTGTCAGTTAGTCCAGCCCCGCCTTTGGGGGAACATCCTGGGTGGTGTATGGAGTGGGCAAGGTGCAGGGCTGCACTCTCCTGTGGAAGACATGGAGGTTCTCAGGTCAGAGGGCCCTGGGTTCCATTCCTCCTTCCTTGATGTTGGCCCTCTGACAGCCGACTTCATTGACCTTAGTTACTTCATCAATAAAATGGGGATAATCAGCTCATCTACATCCTAGGCTTATAAAGAGATTAAATGATAACATCCACCTAAAGCTTTTAGAATAACGGGCTCCTCACAAGTGCTGGGTTAAAGGTATTTCTCCTTCCGCTCCAGACAGTGTGAACAGAGCTTCATTCTTGCCTTAGAAGGCAGGATTACTCCTTTTATTTAAGCAAAAATTTTGAGGGCCTCCTGTGTGCTAGGCACTACTTTAGGAGCTGAGGCTGGACAGGCCCCTCCATCCTGACGCTGATATTCCTGGTTGGGAGTGCCAGGCCGTGGACCAGCAAACACGCGAATAAACCCTATAGTTACACATTGTCACACACGCTATAGGATGACGTGCCAGTGAGGGGGTGGGTTACTGTCACTGGGCGAGGGGCTGGCGGTGCAGGGTGGCCCCTCTGAGAAGGGGACCTCTGAGCTTACATAGGAGCGTTCAGAGGGCGATGGCTGTGAGAAGACTCACTTTTTAGAGTGAACTGCTTGAATCAATCAATGGGTTTTCATGCCAAGCCAGCACTTCTCACCCAGATGACACACTACAATCAACTGGGAAGCTTTGAATACACCCACGCCAATTCCCAGAGCCCCATCCAAACCAACTAAGCAGGGTCTCTTGGGGCTGGGACCGAACACAGGCATTTTAAAAGCTCTGCAGGAGATTGCAGTGAGGAGCCAGGGTTGAGAACCCCAGGGGAACCACAGCTGCCCAGAGAAATCACCTGTTCTAAATGATTACATGAATGTTATTAAAAAAATGAGGGGTGCTGGTCCCACCGCCAAAGTCCTGATGTATGAATGGGGCCTGGCCATCAGAATTTCTAAAGCCCCCAAGTGATCGTAGGTGCAGCGTTAGCTCTGCCTGCTTCCTGCAGAGATGTGGGGCGAGCTGGGGAGAGTACAGCAAAAACCTGGCTGGAAAAGGGCCTCCAAGATTCCAGGAGTGGGGCATTTGGGAAGACAGAGAGTAGCCCAAGGGTCCCAGGCCTGACAGACTAGTTGTAGAGAAAGCGGCTCAGAGAAGGAGGGGGGTGAACAGCTTCAGGGGAGGCAGTAGGTGCAGTGGTTAGAGCAGGACCCTGGAGATGGGCGGCCTGCATTCAAACAAGGCACTTTCTGTAACCTCGGGGGAAGATGCTTAACTTCTTCAGCCCCAGTTTTCCCACCTGTGAAATGAAAATAATCATAGTGCCTGATTCATAGGGTTGTTCTAAAACTAAAATTTGAGAATGTACAGAAAGCATTCGGCACAGGGCCTGAACGTTTATAGAGTTGTTGTCGTTTTTGTTAGTTGCCATCAAGTCACTTCTGACTCATGCTGCCCTTATTGCATGACAGAATGAAACCTCTGTTATACACGGTGCCCTGCGTACAAGAGAGCGAGACACCGCCCAGTCCTGTGCTGTCTTCACGGCTGTCGTGCAGTGCCTTCCAACTCAGGGGGCTCATCTCCCAGCACTGAAGCAGGCAATGTTCTCTTGTGATCCACAGGGTTTCCACTGAAAGGCCCAGATCACCAGGCCTTTCTTCCTAGTCTGTCTTAGTCTGGAAGTTCTGCCAAAACTGTCCACTAGGGGTGACCCTGCTGGTATTTGAAACACCAGTGGCATAGCTTCCAGCATGACGGCAGCGCTCAAGCCACCACAGTAGGACACACCGACAGAGGGGTGGTGGGTATGAAGCATAAGCGGTACGTTCAGCCAGAGGTACCTGCCTAGTGGCGATCTCCTTCAGGGCCCTGGCAGCCAAAGGATGTCACCGGTATCCTAGGTGACCATCAGCTGGTCAGCTCCGCCCACGTGCCAGTCCTCCACAGTCCTGAGGATGGCACCTCTGAACTTGCCACGTGGATGATGGACATCCAGAGCTCCTCTGACCTTGCCGTGTGGATGATGGCCCCCAGGGCTCCTCTGACCTTCCTGTGTGGATGAAGCTCCCAGGGCTCCTCTGACCTTCCTGTGTAGATGATGGCCCCCAGGGATCCTCTGATCTTCCTGTGTGGATGATGGCCCCCAGGGTGTCTCTGACCTTGCCCTGTGGATGATGGCCCCAGGGCTCCTCTGACCTTGCTGTGTGGATGATGGTCCCCAGGGTGTCTCTGACCTTGCCCTGTGGATGATGGCCCCAGGGTGTCTCTGACCTTGCCCTGTGGATGATGGTCCCCAGGGTGTCTCTGACCTTGCCCTGTGGATGATGGTCCCCAGGGTGTCTCTGACCTTTCCCTGTGGATGATGGTCCCTAGGGTGTCTCTGGCCTTGCTGTGTGAATGAAGCCCCCAGGGCTCCTCTGACCTTGCCGAGCGGATGAAGGCCCCAGGGCTCCTCTGATCTTGCCCTGTGGATGATGGCCCCAGGGTGTCTCTGACCTTGCCCTGTGGATGATGGCCCCAGGGCTCCTCTGACCTTGCTGTGTGGATGATGGTCCCCAGGGTGTCTCTGACCTTGCCCTGTGGATGATGGCCCCAGGGTGTCTCTGACCTTGCCCTGTGGATGATGGTCCCCAGGGTGTCTCTGACCTTGCCCTGTGGATGATGGTCCCTAGGGTGTCTCTGGCCTTGCTGTGTGAATGAAGCCCCCAGGGCTCCTCTGACCTTGCCGAGTGGATGAAGGCCCCAGGGCTCCTCTGACCTTGCTGTGTGGATGATGGCCCCCAGGGCTCCTCTGACCTTGCCCTGTGTGGATGAAGGCCCCAGGGCTCCTCTGACCTTGCTGTGTGGATGAAGGCCCCAGGGTCCTTCTGACCTTCCTGTGCGGATGATGGCCCCAGGGCTCCTCTGACTTTCCTGTGTGAATGATGGCCCCAGGGCTCCTCTGAGCTTCCTGTGCGGATGATGGCCCCAGGGCTCCTCTGACCTTGCTGTGTGGATGATGGTCCCCAGGGCTCCTCTAACCTTGCCCTGTGGATGATGGCCACCAGGGCTCCCCTGACCGTGCTGTATGGTCGAAGGCCCCTAGTGCTTTTTGCTGAGAAAGGCAATGACTGGCTGTGGGCTTGATGAGCCCTAGAGCCAGTTGTAGAAGGCGTATCTCCCTTTCATCTTCAGACAGAACTCAAATATGGCTTTGCTGCCAGTCACGCCAGTCAGGAGCACCTGCCAGGGCCTCATCCGCCAGCCACCTGGGTGGACGGTTTAGCCTGAGTGAACAGGTCAGCTCCGCCCTGTGAGCACAGGTGGTAGCTGGGCTCCAAGACCCTCTTTTCAGAGGCCCACAGATGGGTTGCTCTCTGGGGTGCCGTGGGCCTGCCCAGGGCTCCAGGCTGGAGAGGCCAGCCTGCATCACTGAGCCAGCTCTGAGTAATATTAATAAAGTTGAGCTGTCTCTTCCCACAGCATGCTGCATCTGTCTTCATTGAAGCGTGCTCTTGGTAATTTCATTGTGGGGTTTTCCATTAAAAAGTTTGATTAATTCCATAAATATTAAAATAAGACAGATAATTAGAATCCAGGTACTCACTGTTACACAGAAGCAGTAACGTCTGTGCTAAATTATTATTATTAATAATAAGCACTCACTAGTGCTGGTAATAAGTACATAGAAAAGAGGTTCACATCATTGTTATTAGTATCTTCTCCCCAGACAGTCTGGGGTCGCTCTGCAGCTATCTCTGGGAGTGAGACTGGAAGCCGGGAGGCCAAGTGACTGCTAAGACTGCAGGCCCTCAGACCGGCTGGAGGGGGCACCCTTGTTTGTTGCTTGAGCTTCATGCTCACCTGCCTAACTGCCTCCTGCTTTTGGTCCCAGGGGAACCCTGGTGGCACAGTGGTTAAGAGCTTGGCTGCTAACCAAAAGGTCAGCAGTTGGAATTCACCAGATACTCCTTAGAAACCCTATGGGGCAATTCTACTGTGTCCTTTAGGGTCATTATGAGTTGAAATCAACTCAACAGCACTGGATTTTCTAGTCCCAGAAGGCAATTTCTCCCACTCTGCCCTGGCCAGTTTCCTCCCGTGTTGGGAGGCTGCCTGACAGTCTTCTCTGTTGACCGACTCCAGGGATGATGGGAGTGGTGGGAGAAGGGAGAGGGTTGGGCCTCATGGGTGTTCGCTCGAGAGCCGGAGCTGACTAATAGGTGTCTCCAAACCTCCACACAGATCATGAGGACAAGCTCAGCTATGAACCATTAAGGCGGAAGGAGGGTGTGCTGGATCAATAAATAGCAAAGAAAGGGAAAGCCCTGGTCACGCCTAAGCTGAAGCACCTATTTGTTGTGTTGGGTCGTAATTGCAATCGTCTCACTAATCACTTTATGGAGGATTCCCAAAGCGGCCACCTCCGAGAAGACAAAAAAAACCTCGCTCTTATTTTTAATCAGAGGAACAAGCCAACTACACAGAACACTTTCCCCCTTTTTTAAAAAAAGCACTTGCCCAAAAAGGCCTTCTCAAGTGCTAGCCAAGGAAACACAGAAGCCCGTGGTACCTCTGCTGAGACTGGAGTTCTTCCCTTACGGATGCACGTGGGTGGAGCAGTGCTCCAGCCCAGTTCAGACGTGGGCCCAGGCCAGGCCCCACAGAGATGCAGCACCCCGCTCACATCCTCACAGATCTCAGCTTGTGTTTCATTCCGCAGAGGCTCTGGCCCACGCTACCGCTTCTCAGAAGACACAGAACTGACACGGGACTGCTGCTCAGGGCCCACTTCTGACCAGTAAAGAGGGAAATGGATGCGATGCAAAGCCAGCATCTGATCTGAGAGTTCCTGGGGTCAGGAAGGAATTCTCGATTTGAAGACAGCAGATTGCAACAGGAGGACGGATCTCAGGCCTGAGCTTTGAGGGAAGACGTTGCAAACGCAGTGCAGGCCACAGTGAAGCCTGAGGCAAAAGGAAGTCATTAACACGGACCCTGTCCTTATTTAAAATGTTGATATTTTGTTCATCAAGGACTTTTTTCTTTTGCATTAGTTTAGAATTTAAAAAATTATTGCATTAATTTTTTTAGTTTATCTTGATTCCTGGGTTTTTTGGCACCCCTTTAGATTTTGTGGCCTAGTCCTACCCTGTGGCAGAGGAGTGGGCAGGTCTGAAAATAGGCTTCTGGGGGCCCTTCACCGCATGATTTGGAGGAGGCTGGGGAAAGCAGGTACCTGCAGAGCCAGGTCGCTCACAGGGGACCCTCTGGTAAGCTGAGATTTGTTGTCGGCTGCCATCAAGTTGGTCCGACCCCCATGCACAGCAGAACGAAACACTGCCCGGTGCTGTGCCATCCCCACAATTGGCTGTGATGAGACTGAAGCTCAGGCTTACAAAGGATATTCACCAACACAGGAAGGAGGACATCTACTCAGGGGCCAGTGTCACCTGACACTGGATGCCCCAAGAGCAGACACACCACTTTGCAGGGCTTTTCTGGAGTGCAGGGGCTAGTCCGCATCTCCTTTCTATCTAGGACAAGAATCTGTAGGCAGAAAAAGGTGAAGGGTGCCTTGGGAAGTGGGGAAAGAACTCCTGGCTGCTCCCAATGTGCTCTTTTTATTTTATTGTGCTTTAGGTGAAAGTTCATAGACCAAATTAGTTCCCCATTTGATAGTTTGTGCATAAAGTGTTCCCTGACTTTGGTTGCGTTCCCCACGATGACTCAGCACTCTCCCCATTTCCACCCTGGTTTTCCTGCTTCCCTTCGTCCTGATTTTCTACACCTTCCTGCCTTCTCATCTTTGCTTTTGGGCAATGTTGTCATTTTGATCTCGTATAATTGATTATTCTAAGGAACACGTACCTCTCATGTGTTAGTGTTTACTTTATGGGCCAGTCTATGATTTGGCTGAAAGGTTGTTTCCGGGAATGACTTTAGTTCCGAGTCAGAAGGGTGGCTTGGGGCCATAGTCTCTGTCAAACCAGTAAGTCTGGTCTTTTTTGTTAGTTTGATTTTGTATTCTACAATTTTTTTCCTGCTCCATCCAGGACCCTCTGTTGTGATTCTAGTCACAGCAGTCAGTAGTGATAGCCGGGCACTATCTGGTCTCTCTGGTCTCGGAGCCATGTAAGCTATGGTTCATGTGATCCATTAGTCTTTTGGATTAATTTCTTCCTTGAGTGTTTGCTTTTCGTCACTCTCTTTTGCTCCGGACAGGAAGAGACCAATAGTTTGCATCATAGATGGCTGCTCGCAAGCTTTTAAGGCCCAGACACTATTCACCAAAGTAGGGTGAAGAACATTGTCTTTATGAACTATGTCGTGTCAGTTGACGTAGATGTCCCCTGAGTCTATGGGCCTTCACCTTTGAGCCTAGAAACTTTGCCCCACGAGGTGCTTGGTTATGTCTAAGAAGTTTCCACACAAGTTGCCTTTGTGTGCGCTATTGTCTTTATTAATATACGTGCAGCACCTACAATTATGTATGTAGAAATACTCATAACCAAACCTATATCTGCTGGTGTGTGCCCCCTTACCCGCTCCCAAACCTCTGTAGCATACCTGGTGGTGCAGTGCTTGAGTGCTACAGCTGTTAACCAAAAGGTCAGGAGTTTGAATCCACCAGCTTCTCCTTAGAAATCCTGTGGGGCGGCCCTACTCTGTCCTGTAAAGTCACTATGAGTCGGAATTGACTCAGTGACGAAGGGTTTAGTTTTTTGGCTTTTCAGTAATTACTATAACATAGAAATCCTGCAACAATGGTGTTAACAAACAATAATTTACAAGTGGCTGCACAGGTAGATTAAAAAAGCAGCCGAGCTCTTAACCACTACACCATGGGGGCTCCACATTATTTCTAAATATTTTTATATATAACTACATTATTTTATCTATCATTCTATTATTTATATCATGTGGTTTTGGCTTGCACACGTGTCAGATCCTCTTTATTTCCTTTTCTTGCCTTATTGCTTTAGCTAGGACTTCCAGTACAATGTTAAATAAGAGTAGTGATAAAGGGCATCCTTGCCTGGCTCCCATTCTCAAGGGGGATGCTTTCAGTCTCTTTCTGTTGAGAATAATGTTGGCTGTTGGTTTTGTTTAAATGCCTTTTATTATGCTGAGGAATTTCCCTTTTATTCCTATTTTGCTGAGAGTTTTTATCAGGAATGGGTGTTGGGGTTTATCAAATGACATCTGTATCAATTGTTTTATTCGTGTAGCAGGCTACTTTGGCTGATTTTCTAATATTGAAAATCCTTGCATACTATGTGGTATGAATCGCATTTGGTCACGATGTATTATTTTTTTGATATGCTGCTGAATTCTATTGGTTAGAATTTTGTTGAGAACTTTTGGGTCTATATTTATGAGGGATATTGACCTGTAATTTTCTTTTTTTGTGGTGTCTTTGCCTGGCTTTGGTGTCAGGATTATGCTGGCGTCACAGAATCAATTTGGGAGTATTATTTCCTTTCTTATGCTCTGAAATATTTGAGTAGTATTGGTGTGAGCTCTTCTCTGAACGTTTCGTAGAATTCTACAGTGAAGCTCTCTGGGCCAGGGTCTTTTGTTGTTGCTGTTGGGAGTTTTTAAAAATTCTCTCTTCAATCTTTTCTTTCATTATGGGTCTGTTCAGTTTTTCTACTTCATTTTGTGTTAGCTTAGGTAGGTAGTGTGTTTCTAGAAATTTGTCCATTTCTTCTAGGTTTTCAAATTTGTTGGAGTGCAATGTTCTATAGTATTCTGTTATGGTCATTTTTTATTTCAGTTGGTTCTGTTGTAATGTCACCCATCTCATGTCTTGTTTTGGTTATTTGCCTCTTCTCCTGCTTTTCTTTTGTCAGTTTGGTCAATGGTTTGTTGATTTTATTGATCCTTTCAAAGAACAAGCTTCTGGTTTTGTTGAGTCTATTGTTTTTCTGTTCTCTGTTTTATTTCTGCTCTGATATTTATTATTTCCTTTCTTATGGTGACTGTGTGCTACCTTTGCCGCTATCTTTCTGTTTGTTCAAGTTGTAGGGTTAATGTTTTTCCTTTGGCCCTTTCTTCTTTTTTGGTGTATGTTATTGCTATAAATTGACCTCTGAGCACTGCTTGTGGTGTGTCCCAAAGATTTTAGTATGTTGTATTTTCATTCTCATTTGATTCTAGGAATTTTTTCAATTTCATCTTAGATTTTTCTATTATCCAGCAGTTTTTAGCAAGTCTCTATGTATTTGATTTTTTTTTTCTTTGCTCTTCCTGTTATTGATTTCTACTTTTATAGCATTGTGATCAGAGAAAATGCATTGCATTATTTCAGTGTTTTGGATTTGATTGAGGCTTGCCTTGGGGCCTAAAATGTGGTCTATTCTGGAGAATGATCCATGTGCACTGGGGAAAAATATGTACTTCACTGCTCTTGGGTGCAGTGTTGTGTATATGTCTATGAGGTCGAGTTGGTTGATAAAAAAAAAAAATAGTGGCATTTAAATCTTCTGTTATCTTTGTTGAGTTTCTAATTGTTCTGCCCTTCACTGAAAGCAGCGTGTTAAAGTCTCCTACTATTATTGTGGAACTGTCTATTTCTCTCTTCAGTGCTGCTAGAGCTTGTTTTATGTATTTTGGAGCTCTGTCATTGAGTGCATATATATTAATTACAGTATGTTCTTTTGGTGGGTTGACCTTTTAATCATTATATAATGTCCTTCCTTATCTTTTATGGTGGATTTTGCCTTAAAGTCTATTTTATCAGAGATTAATATTGCCACTTCTGCTTTTTTTTGTTGTTGTTGTTATTATTTGCTTGGTATATTTTTTTCCATCCTTTGAGTTTAATTTGTTTATGTCTTTGTGTCTAAGTTGTGTCTCTTGTAGACAGCATAATAAGTCAAGCTTTTTTTTTAATCCTTTCTGCCACTTTCTGTCTCTTTACTGGTGCATTTAAGCCATTTACATTCACTGTGATTATCTATAGCTTTGAGTTTATTGCTGTCATTTTGATGTGCTTTTTTTTAATGTGTGTGGTGTTGATGGCTTCTTTGTTTTGCTTAATTTTCTGTGCTGAATTCTTTTTGTTTGTGGATTTTCTTTTCATTTCTTTCACTGTTGTTGATTTTGTGTTTGCTGAGTCTTTGTGTTTTTCTTCTCTTTTATTTTGATGAGTAAATTTGTTAACTTTCTTTGTGGTTACATTGAAATTTACCTTTATCTTCCTAAGTTTAAAGTGGTCTTTTATTTCTTGTTGTCACCTTGACTTCCTCTCCATATGAAAGCTCTATAACTACACCATTTATTGCCCTTTTTTGTTCTGGCATTGTCATTTTTTTTAGACTGTGTTCTGTAGAGAAGCAAAACCAGTAAAGCTTGTAAATATATACAGAGAGGGATTTATATCAGAGAAACTGCTCAGGGGGTTGTGGAGCTGGAACATCTTAAGTCACTGGGTCAGGATAGAGGCTTCTCCTGATTGTTGTAGCTGCAGGGTCTGGCAAACCCAAGATCGGCAGATCAGAGAACAGGACTTTTGCTCACAGGAGGTGAAGACTGACAAATCCCAAGTTTGGCAGGTAAACTGTTAGCTCACGTCTCAAGAACCATTGGTCAGATGAACAGGAGCCAGCTGCAGGATCCAGAGAAGCAAAAGCCAGAACATCCACTTATATTCGGATGCAGCCCCACACGCCCAAGGAAGCTCCCTTTTAACTGATTGGCTACTCACAGCATATCCCATCATGGAGGTGATCACATATAAACACTGAGAATCATGGTCCAGCCAAGTTGGCACACAATCTTAACCATCACAGTCATCATTTACAGATTGACATCTCTTGTTTCCTATCTTCAGTCTTTTAGGTTTGTTTTATTTTTTAGGTTTCTTTATTTGAGTTGGTGTCTGGCTGTTGCTGTCCTGTGTCCTAATCTCAGGTTGTTGTCTGATGTTTTTGGTTCCCTTTCTGAAGGACTCCCTTTAATACTTCTTGTAAGATTGGTCTCGTTTTTACAAATTCCATTAATTTCTGTTTATATGGAAATGTCCTTATTTCTCCGTGGTATTTGAGTGACAGTTTTGCTGGATACATAATTTTTGTTTGGCAATTTTTTTTTCCCCAAGGCTTTATATATATCATTCCATTGCCTTCTTGCCTGCATGCTTTCTGCTGAGTAACCAGAACGTAGTCTTATTTGTTCCCCTTTGTAGGTGACTTTTCATTTTTCCCGAGCTGTTCTCAGGATTCTTTCTTTGTCTTTGACTTTGGCAAGTTTGAGCATCATATGTCTTTGTTATTTTCTTTTGGAGTCTATCCTGTATGGAGTTTGTTGATCTCCTTGGATGGATATCTTTTCATCTTTCATGATATTAGAGAAATATTCTGCCAGCAAATCTTAGACAATTCACTCTGTGTGTGTTTTTTTGCCTCCTGTTCTGGAGTTCTGATCACACATAAATTTTTCCTCTTGATAGTGTCTCACATAATTATTGGGCTTTCTTCATTTTTCTTCATCCCTTTTTCTGATTTTTCCTCAAATTGTGTCAAGGGGTGTGCCCTCTAGTTCACTGATTCTGTCTTCCACTGATTCAATTCTGCTCCTATGTCCTTCTATTGAGTTCTCTGTTTCTGAAATTTTATTGTTAATCTTTTGGATTTCTACTCACTGTTTTTCTTATGTTTCTAATTGTCTATTTTCTTTTTGTATTGTTTTTCTGAATTCTTCTATTGCTTTGTTTATGTTTTCTTTGATTTTGTCTGTGTTTTCCTTGGTTTTGTTTGTGTTTTCCTTAATTTCTTTCTTGATCTCTTGGAGAACCCTACTGGGCAGTTCCATTACCATTTCTTCCAGGAGGTTTTCTGATTGTTTTGTTTTAGTCACTTGCTGGAGCCCTATCGTCCTTCTTTATGTGATTTGATCTTGTCTGTTGTATCTGAGGCATTGTGTGTTATGTTTATTTATTATATGTTTGTTTGCTGTTGCCCCATTTTTTTGTTGTTTTGTTTTGATATATCTGAGTAGGTAGGGTGTGTGTGCTACTCTGATTACTAGTCTGGATGCACTGGAGCTCTCACCTCCTGTCCCCGGGTGGGTGGAACAGCAGCTGGGTGTGTGAGCATGGGTCTCTGTTCACTGGTTTTGCAGGGAGGCTGAGGATGTTGCTGGCGTTGTTGGTGAGGTGATGTATCTGTCCAGCTGGTCACCTGGGCGTGGGTGCAGGGAGTGTTTTCACTGGTCGCTTGGTTAGGTGTTATGTGTGTGCACTGCTGGCTGCCAGGTGGTTGGAGCCTGGGTCATTGGTCACCAAGTAGGTGGTCCAGAAACTCTCACTGATGGTCCTGGAGGCAGGGCTGCGTGGGGTTGGTCGGAACAGGAACAAGCCTCCAGTTGCAGTAGGGTGGTGTATGGGCGAGGCAGGGTTACCCATGAAATGGGGGAGAGTCTGCCGCTGGTCTTCAGGTCCTCAGTGTAGGTGGTTGGAGGGAGTAAGAGGCATCACTGGTCCATTGGCCTCCATGCGGGTGGCTGGGTATAGGATTGGGTGGCACTGGTCCTTGGGCCCCCAGCACAGTTGGCTGGGTGGAAGAGAGGACACTGCTAGTCCCAGGCCCCCAGCGCTAGCAGCCAGGCAGAGAAACAGACACCACTGATCCTCAGGCCCCAGCTTGGGTGGCTGGGCTTAGGAGTGGGCACTGCTGGTCCGTGGGACCCCAGTGTGGGTGGGTGGGCAGAAGAGGGGGCACTGTAGTCCATGGGGCCGCAGTGTGGGTAGGTGGGCAGAAGAGGGGATGCTGCCTGTTCACGGGCTCCCAGAGAGAGTGGCTGGACAGGCAGGCAGGTGCTGCCAATCCACAAATCCCTGGTACAAGTAGCTGAGTGAAGGGGCAGGTGCCACCAGCCTGTGAGCCCCTGACTCAGGGGGTGGGGTAGTGGTAGGTGCCACCAGACCATGATCACACATGGTGGGGGGGGAATGGGTGAGGGAGGTGGAGGGGTACCACAGGTCTGCAGGCCTTCAGTATGAGGGGCTGTGGGGGCATGGTGAGTGAGGTGAGTGCACTTAACTTTTGCAAGGTGGGAAGCACTCCTAACTGACTCTAGACGGGTTGCAGTCACTCTGGCTTGACTGTACCAGGTGATGGGGGCTTCAGCTGGGAATGCTGCTTGCTTTGTCTCAGTAAGGCTGTGCTGTTCAGGTTCAACTGGTGGGATGCCAGTGATCTGTAATCCTCCACGCCCACTGTACAGGTTCTCCCTCCACTTGGCACTCAGTCCAATTCTTCAGCCTTGCTTTTGATGCTAGGGGTTCTAAAGTTGTCATCTATATCCAATTCACTTGTTTTCTTGGGTCTTTGTTGTAAGAGGGATGCTATGAGGCATTTAACTACACTGCCATCTTGGACTGCCTCCTCTAAATGCACTGTTGCCACTGGGTGGGAAGTGGGGTAACATCCCAGTGCCCCAAAGGACATTCAGCTGCTGCCAGTCTGTGAGGAATGATGAGTCTGTGGGGTGCACAGACAGGCTGTCTCAATTTGTAAGAACAAGAGGAATGTGAGATAACCAGTGAGTATCATTTCGGTCCCAGCAAAATGCTAGAACACATCAACCCATGCTCTGTGACCATCAGGAAAGGAAGTGGGCATTGGTGAAGTTCAGCTTGGGGCTACCGAGGACAAATCAGACCAGAAAACCCTGCATTTTTAGAGTTACTGGCCTGGTAGACGAGGGTATGTTATTATGTTATAGCTGGGGATATCTGAACTTTGACTAGATCTTTCTAACTCATCTCCCCCTTCTACCCTTGCCCCGCTACAATCCTGGTCATTGCATTATTTTCTTCAAAGCACCTGAAATCATCCCATGTGTTTATTTACTTGTTTATCGACCTCCCCCTTCCTCTTCATCCCCTGCTCATTTAAACTCCATAGGGGGAGGAACAACAGCTATCTTTTTCAATATGGTATCTCCAGCACTTAGGATAGTACCCAGAAGGTAGTAAGAGCCCAGTGAATGTTTGTTGAGTGAATCAGTGAGTGAGTGAATGAAGATTTGGATTTCAGCAGGCTTTTAACCAATTCTTATGGACAAGATGGGGAAAGTGGCCTGGAAGATGGCATATTTATGTGGAAAGTTAACTGGGTGAATGGGTAACGAGTACTGCCTAATGGACCCGAGGGGTCTCTGGTGGAATACCACAGGGCTCCTTGCACTCACCCATTTACTGACAATGACTTGCATTTGGGCTTCTTTGGATGCACACCAAGTGTGGTGGCCAGGGCAAGAGAGTGATGGCCCCGCTTTATTTTGAGCTGGTTCCACCACATTTTAGGTTACTGGGCCCAGTTTAGCAGAGTTTGATGACCCTTTTCAATAGGTGGGTATCCAGATGAGAGTGACTGGGTAGAAAACGGGACAAAAGCTGACTTGATGTGTGTGGTGGCTGACACGGATGGTAGTGGGCAGACAGGAAAACTGAGGCATTTGTGAAAGAGGGATTAGGCTTATTTTGTGTGGCCTCAGGGACTCAAATGAGGATCAGAAACTGGAAGCTACAGGTATGGTTTTGGCTAACGGCAAATGAGATGTTCCTAACCATTGACATTGATCAGCATTGGACTAGGAGATCTCATGGGGGTGAGAGTTCCCTGTAACTGGGGACATCCAAACATGGGGCAATCCTGGCCAAAGATGGATAGAGGGAATCCTTTCACCAAAGAGGGTTCCTCCAGAACCCATGGAGGTTCCCTGCAGTATAAGTTTAGCTCAAGCCCACACCAGCTGGAGCTGTCCCCAAGGACATCACCTTGAACTTGTACCATAGCACGCCTGGTGCTCCAGGCACTTCAGGAGATGTGGCTCCCACTTTACTGGACTATTCAGCAGCCTGTTTCTGGTTAGAGACATGGCATGGAGCAGGGAGGACATTTGTGGCCCGTCCGCATGATTTATTTTCTACTCCTGGCCCACTAGGTGAGTAAGATGAGGGGACAGAATACACACAGAAATCACACCTCTCTTTTCTCCTCTCCTTCTCCTTTCCCACCCCCATTCTCGTCCCTCCCTTCTTTGTTTTGTTTGCTTGCTTTCATTTTAATAAACAAACTGTTCTAAAAAGAACAATTTCCAATCCAGAAAAGTGAGGGTCTTTCACACATTAATTTTAATCACTCCAGTCAGGAAATTTTCTAGATTAATTAATTATTCTGAGACCTGGCTTTTGGAGAGGAGCAGAAAGTGTCTGTGTCTTCGTGGAGTAAATCAGTTTGTAAGTGGACAGTAAGATTGTTTTTCTCAGTCAACAGTTAAGGTGTTAAATGCCTAGGAACTTAGTTTCTTAGTGCTGCTGTAACAGAAATACCACCAGTGGGTGGCTTTAATGAATGGAAATTTATTGTCTCACAGTTTAGGAAGCTAGCAGTTCAAATTCAGGACACTGGCTCTAAGGGAGGGCTCTTTCTCTCTGTCTTCCCTGGGGGAAAAGTCCTTGTCTCTTTTTAGCTTCTTCACATAGTGTGTATCTTCCCCACCCTTTGTGCTTGCATCTCTGTGCTTAATCTGTTCTTTTTATATCTCTAAGGTGATTGGCCACACTGATATGGTCTAATTAACAAAACAGGGAATGTCGTATTTCCAAACGGGATTATATCCACAGGTATAGGAGTTTAGGATTTACAACACATATTTTGGGAGGGCACAATTCAATCCAAAATGCCAGTTCTAGGCACTACAGGCTTGACAGCCCAGGGCCAGGTGGAGCTCACAACTGTCCCTTCTTTGACGACAAAGCCGAAAGGCTTTGGGGCAGTGTAGCACTAATGTCTCAGAGTGCTGTGGCATATTCCTGAGATATTTACTCATTTTTTTCCCCCAAATCAGAAGATCTGTATGTCCTTGGTCTATTTCATCTCTAAACTGAGAACTGTAAGAGCACCTCCTTTAGAAGGCTATTGTGAGGCTTAACTGAGATAAGGGGTAGACAGACCTAGCACAGTGCCTGGCCCAGAGTTAAGTGTTGGATGAATGTTGACTATTATTTCTCTAGTAAAAACAAAAAACAGAAAAATCAAACCTGTTGGGATCCAATCAATTCCAACTTATAGTGACCCTATAGGATAGATAAGATCTGCTCGATGGGGTTTCCAAGGAGCGGCTGGTGGATTCGAACTGCTGACCTTTTGGTTAGCAGCTGAGCTCTTAACCACTGCACCACCGGGGCTCCCTTTCTCTTGTAACAAAAGTAATTTTAAGAGTTTCACTGATCACCACTAGGAGGAGCTCTGGCCCACTTTGTGCCTCCATGTTCTGGGGATAACTGCCTTGTGCTCCAGAAAAAAATTAGTGAAGAGTAGAAGAAAGCTTAGGTAGTGGTGGTGCTGGGAATAAACGTAGATACGATCCCTCCGGGGACCCCAGGACATGTGCAGAGCCAGCTGGCAGTGGCTGAGGGATTAATGATGAAGGCATCTCCTGAAACAGCCAGCAGCCCCACAGAGGAAGCCTCACCTCTGGAGACAGGTGATTCTCCTGCCCATTCAGTCTTCTGTGTGGTGCAAATGGTTAATATGCTTGGCTGCTAACTGAAAGGTTGGAGGTTCAAGTCCAACCAAAGAACCTTAAAAATCAACCGTTAAAAACCCAATGGAGCACAGTTCTGCTCTGACACATATGGGCTCACCAAAAGTCAAAATCAACTCAAGGCCAATTGGCTTTTACCACCCCATTCCTCACACCCTGTGTGTAGGGATTGTTACTGAAGATATCTAAAGAAAAATAATTTTTTGATGGTCTAAATCTATAAATTCGATCTGAAATACATGTTCCCTATTAAATATCTTCTTGTTCGATTGAGTGTTGCAAGTTTATAGCAGAAGGAGCACTTGGCTGTCAGGCAGGTTGTCCTAAATATTGAAATTGGGAGCCAGTATAAGCAGAGTGAGGAGCCCTGGTGGTGCAGGGGTTAAGCACTCGGTTGCCACCTGAAAGGTCAGCAGTTTGAGCCACCACCTACTCCATAGGAGAAAGACATGGTTATCTGCTTCCATAAGTTACAGCTTTGAAAACCCTAAGGGCAGTCCTACTCTGTCCCATAGGGTTGATATGAGTCTGAATGGATTAACCAAAACCCAGGGCCATCGAGTCGATTCCGACTCATAGTGACCCTATAGGACAGAGTAGAACTGCCGCAGAGAGTTTCCAAGGACGCCTGGCGGATTCTAACTGCCGACCCTTTGGTTAGCAGCCGTAGCACTTAACCACTATGCCACCAGGGTTTCCCTGAATGGACTAGATGGCACAAAATAACAACGGCAATAAGCAGAGTGACACACACCTTTTATAAATACAGCCTTCAGTATGGATTACACCTCATCATAAAGAAAATAAAAATCTTAACAACTGGACCAATAAGCAACATCATGATAAATGGAGAAAACATTGAAGTTGTCAAGGATTTCATTTTACTTGGATCCACAATCAACAGCCATGGGAGCAGCAGTCAAGAAATCAAATGATGTATTGCATCGGGCAAATCTGCTGCAAAGGACCTCTTTAAAGTGTTAAAAAGCAAATATGACACCTTGAAGACTAAGGTACACCTGACCCAAGCCATGGTATTTTCAATTGCCTCACATGCATGCAAAAGTGGACAATGAACAAGGAAGAGCGAAGAATTGATGCATTTGAATTATGGTGTTAGCAAAAGAATATTGAATATACCATGGTTGGCTAGAAGTACGAATAAATCGTCTTGGAAGAACTATAGCCAGAATGCTCCTTAGAAGCCAGAATGGCAAGACTACATCTCACATACTTTGGACATGTTATCAGGAGGGACCAGTCCCTGGAGAAGGACATCATGCTTGGTAAAGTAGAGGATCAGCAAAAAAGAGGAAGACCCTCAAGGAGATGGAATGACACTTTGGCTGTAACAATGGGCTCAAACATAGCAATAATTGTGAGGATGGCGCAGGACTGGGTGGTGTTTCATCTTGTTGTACATGGGGTCACTATGAGTCAGAACCAACTGGAAGGCACCTAACAACAAAAACATAAGCAGAGTGAGTACTCCAGTCATTTAACTCTCTCCCCTCCAAACTCATCTTTCTTTGCTCAGCTCTGGGACGCTGGGGCTGGGACTATGGGGCACACTTGGAGGCAGAAGAGAGGAAGCAAATAGCAGGAGACAGAAGGACTTTTTCTTTCAGCCTTGCATCGCCTATGCAATCACTTCCCTATGTTAAATTCTCTCTCTTGAAATAACTGTTCCCTGACTGGACCCTGGCCAGGGTTTTTAATCCCTGTAAATAGAAGTGGTTGGCAAGAGGTTACGTGTCTGAAGGTCAGCAGGAGGTCAGCAGGAGGCACTGGCTGTGTGGAGGATCACAAAAGCAGTGGTAGGAGGTTCAGAGAGGGATGACATGCATGTAGACACACTTCCCTAAGGGTGAGCAAGTGATGCAAATGCCCTAGCAAGGGTGTGTCTTAGTCTGGGTTCTCTAGAGGAACAAAGCCAAGGAAGATATAAGTATAGAGAAATTTACTTCAGGAAAATAGCTCACACAATTGTGAGTAAACAGCTAACATAACTGTGGGGGTGGGCAAGTCCCAAATCCGTGGGTCAGGCAACGGGCTGAAGACTTCTGCTGGCTAACATTGTTGCAGAGGCTGACGAACCCAGCATCTGCAGGTCAGGCAACAGGCCAGAGGCTTCTGCAGGCTTACGTTCCAAGAACCAGAACTCAGGAGACAAGAAGAGTGCAGTCAAGAAAGAAAGAGAGCTTTGCCAGAACATCATTTATATGCTGGAGGCAGGCCCCGCCCCCAAGGACACTCCCCTCAACTGATTGGTTCGTCACACCTCCACAAAATGAAAAGTGATGACATAGTGTCTACGAAACCATTGAGAATCATGGCCTAGCCAAGTTGACACATAACATTGACCATCATGGGGTGCCAGGACCAGTTTCAAAGACTGAAAAAAAAAAATACTTCCCTAAATTTATTCATGTTTCTCACACAATGGTAAAGATGAGACTAAGAACAAGAAAGATGAAGAAGAAACAGAGATGGTCTCTTGAAAGCCTTTCCTTACTTTCTTTTTTATAACCACTCTAGAAAAGTAAAGTCCTGCAAGACTTCTTGGCTCAGGATGGCCTGTAGGAGAAAACAAACTTCGAGAAAGGGAGAAAAAGAACAAGTGACCAGGATCGAAGGGCTCCCTGGGGTGAGGGAGCAGGCCGGGTGAGTGCAGGCTGGATAGAGATGGACAGACACTCAGAAGCAGGCAGGTGCAGGAGCTGGAGGAGATCTGGCCTGAATGCTTGGGAGGAAGGATGTCTGAATAATTGGACTTTGAAATGTTGCTCTGACGTTGGGCTCCTCCCCCAGGAGACAAGGCCAGATATAAAATAATGACTATCACATATTTTCTGTGATGTACAATCTGAAATTATTCTCCATTTTCCCTAAGTAGTAAACGGTCCTGGAGAAGGCTGGGAGGCTGGTGGCCTCGGCCTTTCTTGACTCTGTGCTAGGTGCTAGCAAAGCAATCTGATGAACCAGGTTCACCCAAGGCAATGGTAGTTTTGATTGGCGCAGATGGCCTTCTCTTAAAGCCCATTTTCTTGCTCCCTGTTAAGCACATCCTGAAGGAGAAGCATAGTAAGGAGAGTCAACATCACTGAGTTTCAGTGCTGGTGGTCCTCTGCCCAGAGAGAGGGAGGATCTGGGACTTGAGGGGCTAATGGAGGGCACGTGCTGCTGGATCGGGATCCCTTCGACAGACCCAGAAATGCTCAATGTGTCCGTAGAAAAGGCGTACTAATTGCAGCCATTTAGGTGAAATGATTACCACTTAGGCCTAAGTGCCAACAGCACAGTAATGAGTCTGCCTATCATTATGTATGTGTCAGATGAAGTTGACTGTAAGTTTTAGTTGATTACAACAATAAATTCTGCTCTGTCTTAGGCTTTGCAAACTTAGGCTTGGGCTCCTTTGTTCAGGTGGTTGTCACCCACTCCCAGGAGGGCCCTGTGTGAGGAGAGTGGCCCGGGCTCTGCTCTTGGAGTGCTGGCCATGGAGCCTGTCCTGTGCTTCCTTTCTTCTCACTCTTCTCCTCCTGCCACAGATTAAATTGTTATCCCCCAAATATAGCCCTACCCTATACCTGAGAGTGTAATCCCTTTTGGGAATAGCAGTTTCTTTGTTATGTTAATGAGGTGGAATGAGTGTAGGGTGCTGAGTGCTGTCCTGAACCTTATCACCTCCGAGTTTTAAATAAAGACCAGATTAGACACAGAAGGAAGCAGAAAGTGGGGAAGGGGTGATACCACCTGAAGCTCTTCAAGAAAATGAGGAATGCCAGTTACAGAAGCTCAAAGAGATACGAATCTTTCCCCAGAGCCAACAGAGAGCCTTTCCCTATAGCCAGTGCCCTGAACTTGAACTTCTACCTTCTAAACTATGAGAGAATAAATTTCTGTTCTTTAAAGTCACTTGTGGTATTGCAGTTACAGCAGCACTGGGAAATGAAGACACTCCGCCTCTCTATATTTGGATTCTCACAGAGCTTCTCTCTGGGCTCCTGGAATTCGGGGTCTCCTTAATATAAGAAAGGTCTCTGGGCAGCATGAATGGATTGCACCAGACCACTAACCAAAAGGTTGGTGATTTGAACCCACCCAGTGGTGCCACCCTCGACGCGTCTGTCAGTTTGTTGTACTGTGGGGGCTTGTGTGTTGCTGTGATATTGAAAGCTATGCCGCCAATATTCAAATACCAGCAGGGTCACTCGTGGTGGGCAGGTTTCAACTAAGGAATCAAATCGACTACATCTGTGGAAAGAGATGATAGAAAATCTCAATATCATCAGTCGGAACGAGGTCAGGGGCCAACTGTGGAACAGACCATCAATTGCTCGTATGCAAGTTCAAGTTGAAACTGAGGAAAATTAGAACAAGTCTACCAGAGCCAAAGTGCAACCTTAGGTGTATCCCACCTGAATGTAGAGACCATCTCAAGAATAGATTTGATGCATCGAACACTAATGAACCAGACGAGTTGTGGAATGACGTCAAGGACTTCATACATAAAGAAGCAAGAGGTCATTAAAAAGACAGGAAAGAAAGAAAAGACCTAAATTGATGTCAGAATAGACTACGAAACTTGCTCTTGAATGTCAAGTAGCTAAAACAAAAGGAAGAAATGATGAAGTAAAAGGCCAAAACAGAAGATTTCAAAGGGCAGCTCGAGATGGCAAAGTAAGGTATTATAATGAAATGTTCAAAGACCTGGAGTTAGGAAACCAAAAGGGAAAAACATGTTTGGCATTTCTCAAGCTGAAAGAGCTGAAGAAAAAATTCAAGCCTCGAGTGCAACATTGAAGTATTCTATGGGTAAAATATTGAATGATGCAGGAGGCATTAAAAGAAGATGGAAGGAATACACAGAGTCACTATACCAGAAAGAACTGGCCGATGTTCAAACATTTCAGGAGGTAGCGTATGAACAAGAACTGATGGTATTGAAGGAAGAAGTTCAAGCTGCACTGAAGACATGGGCGAAAAACAAGGCTCCAGGAATTGATGGAACACAAATTGACATGTTTCAACAAAGGGATGCAGCGCTGAAAGTGTTCACTCGTCTATGCCAAGAAATTTGGAAGACAGCTACCTGGCCAACCAACTTGAAAAAGATCCATATTTATGCCCATTCCAAAGAAAGGACATAAACCAGTTGCCATTGAGTTGATTGTGACTCATGGCAACCCCATCTGCTCCATATGGTTTTATGCTCCATATATGACCTTTCAGAAACAAACTGCCAGGACTTTCTTTCAAGGGGCCTCTGGGTAGGTACAAACCGCCAACCTTCAGGTTAGTAGTTGAGCACTTAACCATATGCACCCTCTGGGGACTCCTACCCAGGCAATGGGCTCCACTAATTAGTTACTGATTATTATGTAACATGCTAGCAGAAAGGTTAGAGATTCAAGTCCACCCGGAGGTGGACTCAGAAGAAAGGCCTGGTTATCTGTGTCTGAAAAAGCAGCCATTGAAAACCCTGTGGAGCCCAGGTCTACTCTGACACACACGGGGTTGCTGTAAGTCAGAATCAACTCGACAAAACTGGCAGGTATCTGAAGTGAGGGCCTTCCCGCCCAGAGAGGTCCCAAGTGCTATGTGAAGGGCCTGTTTGTCAGCTTGGCAACACTGTAGATGTCTACAACACAGAACCTGGCAGGAGCCTTCTTTTGGGGTGTGGGTGGACCACAGGGACTCTGTGGGATCAGTGGGATTCCGAGAGCTTCCAGCCTGTCCCTCTGAGACGACAGTCCAGGAGACTCCACGGAAGCAGCTGCTGTTATTTACCTTCGGCTCAATCCTTCATCTGAATTCCCTGAATTTCATCAGCCCCACACTCCCAGGGCCTTCACCAAGATAGAAGCTGCTGGGAGACGGGGGCACGGGGCACTCATGCTACTGAAAACCAAACCTGTTGCTGTTGAGTCTATTTGGATTAGTGGCGACCCCACAGGATAGAGTAGAACTGCCTCAGAGAATATCCAAGGCCGTAATCTTGCTGGACTATACGAAGAAGAATGTGGCATCAGGACTGGAGGAAGACTCATTAACAAACTGTGTTACCCACATGACACAACCTTGCTTGCTGAAAGTGAGGAGCACTTACCGATGAAGATCAAAGACCACAATTTTCAGTATGGATTACACCTTAACATAAAGAAAACAAAAAAATCCTCACAACTGGACCAATAAGCAACATCATGATAAATGGAGAAAAGATAGAAGTTGCTAAGAATTTCATTTTACTTGGATCCACAATCAACGCCCATGGAAGCAGCAGTCAAGCAATCAAAGGACGTATTGCATTGGGCTAAACTGCTGTGAAAGACCTCTTTAAAGTGTTAAAAAAGCAAAGATGTCATCTTAAGGACTAAGATGCACCTGACCCAAGCCATGGTATTTTCAATCACCTCATACGCATGCCAAAGCTGGACAATGAATAAGAAAGACTGAAAGAGAACTGATGCATTAGAATTATGACGTTGTCAAAGAATATTGAATGTATCACGGACTGCCAGAAAAATGAACAAATCTGTCTTGGAAGAAGTACAGCCAGAATGCTCTTTAGAAGCAAGGATGGAGAGACTTCGTCTCACATACTTTGGACATGTTATCAGGAGGGACCATGCTTGGTAAAGTAGAGGGACCATGTTATCATGCTTGGTAGAGTAGAGGGTCAGTGGAAAAGAGGAAGACCCGTGGCTTCAGCAATGGGCTCAGACATAATAACAATTGTGAGGGTGGTGCAGGACTGGGTAGTGTTTCGTTCTGTCTTACATAGGATTGCTATGAGTCAGAGCAGACTAGATGACACCCAACAACAACGATCTTTACAGTAGCAGACTGCCACATCTTCCTCCCGTGGAGTGGCTGGTGGGTTTGAACTACTGACGTTGAGGTTAGCATCCAAGCCCTTAACCATTCTACTACCAGGGCTCCTTCTCTTGCTGCTTAAAACCAAAAACCAAATCCATTGCCATCAAGTTGATTTCGACTCATAGTGACCCTCCAGGACAGAGTACTGCCCCCACAGGGTTTCCGAGGAGCGGCTGGTGGTTTCGAACTGCCAACGTGTAGGTTAGCAGCCGAGTGCTTAACCACTGCAGCACGAGGATTTCCTTGTGCTGCCTACACAGCCTTCAGTCAGGCCCCATGCAGGTTTCTCCTTGGAACATGCCCTCCCTTTCCTCGGGTGGGGGCGGTGGGGAGCTCAGCCTCGCCCAGCACTTCAGGCCATTTGGCTGGCTCGCTGGCCCTCGCTCAGACCCTGGCTCCGAGGCTGCCTTGTAGCATGTTGGTGGCTTTGGCCTTGGTTTTGGGCTCTTTTTAGGAAGAGAATAGAGGCAGCTCCAGCCACCTCGCTCAGGCCTGGGTGTCCTGGAACATTGAGGGGTCGGCCTTGTGGACACGGTGAGCAGATGTTTGACATGCCCTCTTGGTCAGTTTTCCAAACATCAGGATGTGAAGTTTTCAGTAAGGTGGGTGTGAGTGAATGCAGAGTGAATCAAGACTTTGTCCTCCCACCCATTTCTCTTTCCCTCTGCTGCGCTGGGGGAAGAGGCATGGATATAAGGAATAGGATGGTTGGGGTGTCTAGAAGGCCCACCTGGGGTTGCAAGATTTAACACAGATATAAACAAACCAGATAGGATGCCCAGTTAAATTTGAATTTCAGAAAGCCAAACAAATGAATAATTTTCTTAGTGTAAGTATATCCCAAATATTGCATGGAATATATTTATAGTAAAAGAAAACCACTTGTTACTTATTCAAATTCACTTTTAACCAGGTGTCCTGCATTTTACCTGGAAGGCCCAGCTCCACCTCTAGCCTCCTTCTCCCACCGGTTCCTTTGGGCCGTGGCTCACAGCTGTGCCCACAGATGTGCTGACCCATGGGCGGATGAGGTGGCAGCGAGACAGCCTGGGCATGGCTGCTTCTAAATCCGTGAATGCTCCTGGCTCCCTGAGCACCGCCAGCTTGATGCAAGTCTGGGGGGATTTGAACAGACGGGAGGAGGCAAAGAGGGGAGGTCAAAGCCTGCCTGGGAGACAGCCTCCTGGCGGTTCCTACTGAGCAGTACTTGGCATCTGCCTCAGCACTTTGATTTGTTCTATTTTTAACTGTCTTCAATTCCCTCCTGGGGAAAGGGAGAAGAAAGGTGGGGAGCTGAGGTGGAGGCATGGAGTGATCGGGAGGGCTTAGCAGCAGCTGGAAAACCAGAAGCCAGTCGGCAGAGCTGTGCTGAATTCCAAGGTTCAGGGATTCTCAGGCAAAGACAAAGAAGAGTGAAGCCTTGCAATGAGGAGAGAGCTGGCCATCACTCTGGCTGGAGGACAGGGAGTCCGAAAGGGCTCAGTGAGAGAGAAGCCGGAATCGCAGGCTGAGGAGAGACAGAGAGGCCGGAGCGTCAGTGCTGACCAGCCCACTTGGAAGGACTCTGCAGGGTGCAGTAACTGACTTGGATATGGGGGACAACTGACTCTGAGGACATAAACCTGGGTGACTAGGAGGGCTGTGGTGTCATTCCCAAAAATGGATCCCAGGAGAAGGAGGAAGAGCTTGAAGCTGAGGCTCCAGCCCAACAGCACAGAGGAAATGTTCACAGGTAGAGCAGAGCGCTTAGGGCATGGTCTTGTTCCCAGAGAGGACGGTGAATCCTCGTGTGGTGTGTTCCAGAGAGCCCACGGGATGGCAGCAAGTGCTAGGACTGTCCCTGCAGATGCTCACAGACTCCCCTGCAAGCGCAGCTGGGCCTCAGTCTCCGCCTCGGGGCTGAGGGACAGCAAAGCCCACACCTCCTTCTGTGAGTCAGGGTGGACACTTTCAGGAGCCGGGCTCATGGGGCCTTTTTGTAATTGGTGAGTGTGGAATGGTGGGTCTGCAGGGAGCAGAACTGGGGTCCAGAGCATCACAGGAGAGGACCTTGGGGGTGGGGCAGTTTCCCTGCTCTTGGAGGTTAGCGCCCCGACTCTCTGGTGAGGAGGCCTTTGGGGCGTTTGTGGACAGAAGAGCACATCGGTTAGCTAGATGTTCACGCATTCATTGCTCGCTCACTGATTTACTTAACAAACACTGAGCCCGGTTACCTGCCCAACACACAGGAGGGAGAGAAGGCCGATCCCGAAGCATTTAGAGTGGGTGGGTGGGTGGGAGGCTAGACATGGAAACCAATCAGCGTAACCATTGCTACAGAGCTTGGTGGTCACCAGGTGGGAAGGAAAGGATTTGAAGTCACAAAGGCCTGAGTGAGTGTCTGGGCTGCTTCAGCTTGCTCACCTCTGAAATGTGAAAGTAAGAAAGCCTACCTTGCAGAATTGTGGATGATGTATACACACCGTGCACACAGCAGGCCCTCGGACCGTGCACACAGCAGCCCTCGGTGACCTGTAGCTATTACAGAAACCCCTGCGGAGTACAGCGCAGGCCTAACGAGGAGTGACGGGAGCTAATACTGTCGAGCTGATCATGAATATTGGTTGGGTTTTATGAGAACTTTCTTGTTACAAAACAGGCCAAGTAGAGAGGCTTAGAGCTTGGTGTTAGGCCTGTCCTGGAATAACCACATTTATTAAGTATTTAGTACTGAGCCTCATTTAAGCTTCTATTCAAAGCTAGGAGGCTGTTTAGATTTTCGCTGTTTAGAGTCAGAGCTGCTTGGGGTCACATTTTAGCTTTGTGTCTGTGAGCTGTGTGACCCTGGGCAAGTTACTTCACCTTTCTGTGCCTTAGATACTGCAGCTTGAAGACGGAGGGTAACAACATCCTACCACGTGAAGAGGAGGTGAACTGATATAACTAATATAAGAATACTGTCCAGCACGCCATAAGCACTATTGGTGTTTCTGTGACAAGGAGCCCCAGTGGCACAGTGGCTAAAGCGTTCAGCTGCTGACTGAAAGACTGAACCCACCAGCCTAAGCAGCAGAAGAAAGATGTGGCAGTCTGCTTCTGTAAAGATTTGCAGCCCTGGAAACCCTGTGGGGCAGTTTTACTCTGTCCTGTAGGGTTGCTATGAATCAGAATTGACTTAACGGCAACAAGTCTGGTTTTTCTGGTTCAGGAGAAAGACCTGGCAATCTGCTTCCATAAGGATTTCAGCATTTGTACTTTGTCATGTGGGGTCGCTATCATGTGCGGTCACTATGAGTCAAAATCGACCCGAGAGGGCCTACCAACGGCAGCAGCCAGCGATGAGGAAACAGGCTTAGACGGCTTAGGCTCGTGCTCACAGGCCTCAGCAGGTGGGGACAGACCTCAGACTCCCGCCTGGCTGTGTGGCTCAGAGGCCCATGGTCACCCCTCCGGCTCCCACCAGGGCTGCCGTTCACCCTGATCTCAGCCGAGAACTCAAAATTCACCCGCTAGAAGCTCACAGTGTGTGTGAATAAGTAAGAAGGAGCCATCTCTCCATCACATACCACCCTTCTCAACAGAAGCGCCCACACGGGGAGCGGAGGCTGGGGGCAAACACTGGGGGCAGCAGCCAGGGAGTGGGACCTCTGAGAGGCCAGGAATGGCAGAGAGGAGGGTCCGGGTGCCAGAGGAGGGGCGGTCTCCAGGAGGAGATGCTGAAGGAGCACTGCCTCCTCCCCGGAAGGCCAGAAGGAGGAGGAGCCCTGCAGGCACTGGGTTTGGGACCAGGGCTCTAAGCCACTGCAGCCGCAGCAGAAGGAAGAGGTAAATAGTTTAGACACTGAGGTGATCCCATAGAGGCCATGAGCGCAAACGCTTTTTAAAAGAAATCTAGCCCTGAAGGGGGTGGAGAGGCGGAGACTGAAGCTTGGTGCGGGAGCCAGGCTGGGGGATACCTAGGCCGAGAGGGATCGCACGCTTGGTGGCCGATACTTATATTTTCATTAACTCTGGAGTGGAAAATTTTTTTCTTTCAAGTGTTCCATCTCCAGGTGGAAGAATAAATCAAAGGCCGCACACCCAGGAGGCAGTTTACTTTGTTGTCCTATGTAGTTTTTTCTGCTGTTGGACCCTGAGCACTGGCTCCCTGACTGAGATCTCTGCACCTTCCCCAGGTCCGGGCAGTGAAGACTGGGATGGAACGGGAGATGGGCTGTGAGCCCCTGGGGCCTGGAGGACGTCCCTGGGCTGTGTAAACGGTTTGCGCTGGAGTCTTGGTGGCGCAGTGGTTAAGAGCTATGGCTGCAAACCAAAAGGTCAGCAGTTCAAATCCACCAGCCGCTCCTTGGAAACCCTATGGGGTAGTTCTAGCCTGTCCTTTAGGGTCACTATGAGTCAACTCGATGACAACAGGTTTTTTAGTAACCCAAAGGTTGGTGGTTTGAACTCATTCTGCAGTGCTGTGGAAGAAAAGCCTGGTGGTCTGCTTCTGTAAAGATTGCAGCTAAGAAAACTCTGTGGAGCAAGGTTGCCATGATTCAAAATTGACTCAACAGTGACTGGTTTGTCTTTGGTTTGGGCCTGGAGGCAGCCTGTGGGGCCTAGGAGGGCGGTCAGCCTTAGACTGGTCCTACTCCCAGAAGTCTCAGCAGATAGCTTGTTGCCCAGTTTTTCAGAAATATAACATTAACAAACAAACAGACATAAAAACAGTCACCGTTGAGTCGATTCCAATTCATGGAGACCCCATGTACCTCAGAGCAGAACTGTGCTCCGCAGAGTTTTCACTGGCTGCTTTTTCTTAAGCAAACCATCAGGTCTGTATTCTGAGGCACCCCTGGGTGGACCCAACCCCCTAACCTCTCAGTTAGCAACCCAGCACGTTAACGGTTTGCACCACCCAGGGACTTCTATTTTTATCTGCAGGCTTTAGAACAACTAAAAAAGATACTAAACCATTCAATTTCTGTAGAAATGATAAAGTTAGCTTTGGCTCCCTAATGTGGCGGCCAAGGGACAGAGACGAAGAAAGGGGGAGTGAGCTGGAAGAAGCTTGGTGAGGACAGAAACCGCCTCACAACGAGAGGGGCCTCAGGCCCCCCGAGGCACTGAGAGATCCCTGACAAGGATGGAGGTTTGTACTGAGTTTGCTCCTCACACCCAAGTTTCCATGACCCTCAAGTATCACAGTCACTGATCACCTGCTCTCACTTGGCTTTGAGCTGTTAATTAGCTCTTCAATAATTTAGACTGTTTCTTTCTACACCATAAATGGCTGACATTTTAAAATTTAAAGTTTATTTTTGAAATAAGGGCCAATTTTCCTGAGGCATTCTGGATGTTGTGTAGAAGAGAAGTTACTTAGGAATTCATGATGTGTTTGGAGCATGGGAGAGAAGTGATTGTCTAAGCCACTGGAAGAGGAGCGACTGTCTAAGCCACTGGAAGAGGAGCAACTGTCTGTCTAAGCCACTGGAAGAGGAGCAACTGTCTAAGCCACTGGCGTAGTCGTGGGTCGTGCAGACTGGAAGTGCTCATGACTCAGATGGTGAGCAGGCAACATGTCCGCTAGACCCAGGCTTTCGATGGATCCACAAAGCAAGTTGCAGTCTGGAGGAAGGCCTGGGTGAGGTGGGGCCAGGCCCAGCAGCCAAGCCAGGGACAGGTAATGGCATTCCAGGTAGCACAATGGAGACGCAGATGTGTGAGGGGTGGAATTTCTTGGGAATGGGAGATGTCAGGATGGACCCAGCATACGGCCCGGAGCAGCGAGAGAAGTCAAGTGGGGCCCTGGAGTAGCCTGGGGCTTTGTACACCAAGCGTGGAGCTTGGATTCTGAGCGCAGCCAGGCGAGTGAAAAGTATGTGGATTTTGGGATTGGAGGGCCTGGGATTTCAGCCCTAGCTACCTGCTCATTGTCATGGATTTAGTCAGTGGAAGGTGGGAAGGTGGTGCAAATGGTTAACAGGCTGGAGGTTTGAGTCCACCCAGAGGCACCTCTGAAGAAGGGCCTGACGATCTACTTCAGGAAAGTCGGCCACTGAAAACCCTGGAGCACAGTTCTAACCTGACACACATGGGGTCCCCGTGAGTCAGCATCCATGGCAACCAGTTTGGTTTTGGGAGGTGGGAAAAGCCACACAGGAAACACAGGGGACCTGTATTCCCAGATACTGTCCATGGGGACCAGCCTCAACAGCACTACTGGAAACAACCCCTGGAGACGTGCACACAGAGGCCCGGTCCCCCCCATGAGGGTGCTCATTGCATGCACATTCATCGAGAACAGATTTGGGGTTCTGGCTCTTGGGGTCATGCTGGCCACAGGGCAGCGAGGGCAGGACTGTCCCTGTCACTCAGAAGCTCGGCTTCAAGCAGCAAGGAACAGACTTCTGCCGTGAATGCAGCCAAACCCTAGGAAGTGCTCGACCTAGGTCACTGCAGGTACTCGATGTGTGCTTCACTAAGTGCTGTTGTTGTCGTCCATTGCCTTGAATCGATTCTGAATCAGGGCGACCCTATGTGTGCTAATTCACTCAGTCGCACAACAGCCCCATTAGGCCATAATCCCCAATTTACAAAACAGGAAACTGAGCCGCAGATAGCTTAAGTAAATTTGTCCAAGGTCACAAAGTGGCCATTTAGTAAGTTGCAGGTTGGGAAGAGAACCTGGGCAGTCTGGCCCAGGAGACTTGTCCTGACATCTCCTTTCCACTCTACACAGCTCCTTCTTCTCCCTGTCCCTGGCTGCTGCTGCTCACCTCCTCCAGAAAGCCTCCCTGATTCCCCCAAGTGTCACAGCAGTCACTGCTCTGTTTAGAGAGCATCACATCGGCCTCCCCAACTGGATGTGGGGTCGTCTCTGGCTTTGTCTCCCAAGCACCTTCTGCAGTGCTTCTCACATGCAGGCAGCTGGACCCCGGCTCCCCATTCAGCGTGAATATCTGGGCTTTGGTCTCGCATGCAGGGTGGCTGGACCCCAGCTCCCCCTTCAGGCTTTGGTCTGCTTGGGCTTCATGTAAAGTTGGCAAAAAGATCCCACACTAAAAAGCCGTTGCAAACTGTGGACTGAGGAGGTCTGAAAGGCCCCTCAGGCTCCAGTCCTCGGAGTGTCCCCTCTGGCTCCCTGAGGTTGAGGTGCCCAGAGGGCTTGGAGAGGGGGGTAGTGGCATAAGTGGGCCTGGGGAGCCTCCTTAGCACTTTATTTTGGGGAGAGGCAGCCTCCTGGTGGAGGGAAGCCCCTTCCTGCTCTCCTTGCCCCCCCAGCGCCTGGCCCCTGAGGGCACTGCCCAGCTTGCATTGGTGCACGCACAGTAACTGCACAGTGGAGCACCCAGAGCAGGGTGCCCAAGGGCCTGGTTTCCTGCCTGCATGCTTAGTGTCCCTCTCAAGTACTCCCTCACAGTGAGAAAAGGGAAAATCTACCCTGGAGAGAGACTGCTCTAATTAACTGTGGAAAGGAGGGCTGGGACATGCCAGGAGGGGTGGCGAGTATATGTGTGTGTATGTGTGCATGTGTGTTTGGGGGCTAGTGATAGGACTGTGAATTTGTGTGTTTGCATGTGTACGTGTGGTGGTGAGAGTATGCGTATGTATGTTGATGTATGGGGTGGTGGTGAGATAGTGTGTGTGTACATGAGGCCTAGGGAGGGTGTGTGTGTGTATGGGGAGTTGTATGGGTGTCTGTGTATATGGGGAGTTTGTGAGGGTGTGTGTGTGTATGGGCAGTTTGTTAGGGTGTGTGTGTATAGGGAGTTTGTGAGGGTGTGTGTGTGTGTATGGGGAGTTTGTGAGGGTGTGTGTATGGGGAGTTTGTGAGGGTATGTGTGTGTATGGGCAGTTTGTTAGGGTGTGTGTGTATAGGGAGTTTGTGAGGGTGTGTGTGTGTATGGGGAGTTTGTGTGGGTGTCTGTGTATATGGGGAGTTTGTGAGGGTGTGTGTGTGTATGGGGAGGTTGTGAGGGTGTGTGTGTGTATGGGCAGTTTGTGTGGGTGTGTGTTTGTATGGGGAGTTTGTGAGGGTGTGTGTGTGTATGGGGAGTTTGTGAGGGTGTGTATGTGTATGGGGAGTTTGTCAGGGTGTGTGTGTGTATGAGGAGTTTGTGAGGGCGTGTGTGTCTGTGTGTGTATGGGGAGTTTGTGAGGGTGTGTGTGTGTGTGAATGGGGAGTTTGTGAGGGTATGTGTGTCTGTGTGTGTATGGGGAGTTTGTGAGGGTGTGTGTGTCTGTGTGTGTATGGGGAGTTTGTGAGGGGTGTGTGTCTGTGTGTGTATGGGGAGTTTGTGAGGGTGTGTGTGTCTGTGTGTGTATGGGGAGTTTGTGAGGGGTGTGTGTCTGTGTGTGTATGGGGAGTTTGTGAGGGTGTGTGTGTCTGTGTGTGTGGGGGGAGTTTGTGAGGGGGTGTGTGTGTGTGTATGGGAAGTTTGTGAGGGGGTGTGTGTGTATGTGTACGGGGAGTTTGTCAGGGTGTGTGTGTCTGCGTGTGTATGGGGAGTTTGTCAGGGTGTGTGTGTATGTGTATGGGGAGTTTGTCAGGGTGTGTGTGTGTGTGTGAATGGGGAGTTTATGAGGGTGTGTGTCTGTGTGTGTATGGGGAGTTTGTGAGGGTGTGTGTATGTGTACGGGGAGTTTGTCAGGGTGTGTGTGTATGGCGAGTTTGTGAGGGTGTGTGTGTATGGGGAGTTTGTGTGTGTGTGTGTGTGTGTATGGGGAGTTTGTGAGGGTGTGTGTGTGTATGGGGAGTTTGTGAGGGTGTGTGTGTGTATGGGGAGTTTGTGAGGGTGTGGGTATGGGGAGTTTGTGAGGGTGTGTGTGTGTATATGGGGAGTTTGTGTGTGTGTGTGTGTGAATGGGGAGTTTGTGAGGGTGTGTGTGTCTGTGAGTGTATGGGGAGTTTGTGAGAGTGTGTGTGTGAATGGGGAGTTTGTGAGGGTGTGTGTGTCTGTGCGTATATGGGGAGTTTGTGTGTGCGTGTGTGAATGGGGAGTTTGTGAGGGTGTGTGCGTGCATGTGTGAACGGGGAGTTAGTGAGGGTGTGTGTGTCTGTGTGTACATGGGGAGTTTGTTAGGGTGTGTGTGTGTGAATGGGGAGTTTGTGAGGGTATGTGTGTCTGTGTGTGTATGGGGAGTTTGTGAGGGTGTGTGTGTCTGTGTGTGTGGGGGGAGTTTGTGAGGGTGTGTGTGTCTGTGTGTGTATGGGAAGTTTGTGAGGGGGTGTGTGTGTATGTGTACGGGGAATTTGTCAGGGTGTGTGTGTCTGCATGTATATGGGGAGTTTGTCAGGGTGTGTGTGTATGTGTATGGGAGTTTGTCAGGGTGTGTGTGTGTGTGAATGGGGAGTTTATGAGGGTGTGTGTCTGTGTGTGTATGGGGAGTTTGTGAGGGTGTGTGTATGTGTACGGGGAGTTTGTCAGGGTGTGTGTGTATGGGGAGTTTGTGAGGGTGTGTGTGTATGGGGAGTTTGAGTGTGTGTGTGTATGGGGAGTTTGTGAGGGTGTGTGTGGGTATGGGGAGTTTGTGAGGGTGTGTGTGTGTATATGGGGAGTTTGTGTGTGTGTGTGTGTGAATGGGGAGTTTGTGAGGGTGTGTGTGGGTATGGGGAGTTTGTGAGGGTGTGTGTGTGTATATGGGGAGTTTGTGTGTGTGTGTGTGAATGGGGAGTTTGTGAGGGTGTGTGTGGGTATGGGGAGTTTGTGAGGGTGTGTGTGTGTATATGGGGAGTTTGTGTGTGTGTGTGTGAATGGGGAGTTTGTGAGGGTGTGTGTGTCTGTGAGTGTATGGGGAGTTTGTGTGTGCGTGTGTGAATGGGGAGTTTGTGAGGGTGTGTGTGTGCGTGTGTGAATGGGGAGTTTGTGAGGGTGTGTGTGTCTGTGTGTACATGGGGAGTTTGTCAGGGTGTGTGTGTGTATGTGTATGGGGAGTTTGTCAGGGTGTGTGTGTATGGGCAGCCTGTGAGTGTGCATGTGTGTGCGGGGTGGAATGAGCGTCCCCTCACAGGCCCTGGAGGTACAGGTCAGGCTGAGGGCGGCAGTGGGAGCAGTGCTTGCCTGGGCTGGCCACCCCGGGCTGGGTGGTGCCAGCTGGGTTTGAAGCCCCCCTCTTTAACTCGGAATCCAGATGCTGGTGGTCAGGGCTGGCTGTGGTGCTGGTGCTGCCTCCACGGAGCGCCCTCTCTCCTCTGTGGGGGCCCATGAGGGGCAGGGACTCAGGGCTGCACAGCTCACAGCCCCTAACTTTGTCCAACATGGTCACCGTAGCTTTCCCACACTCCCGAAGCGTTGCAGCAGTCGCCCTGGAAAGGGCTCTCTTTGGGGACTCTCCTGCACTTGCCCTGTGGCCAGCTTGTCGCAGGTTGCCCCTGGGGAGGTGTGTAATTCTGTGGTAGGTCACTAATTAGTGCTTTCTTCCCCGGTAAACAACAGCTGGGCAGAAGCTGCCAGGCACCTTGTCTTTTTTTGGTTTGTTTGTGTTTGCTTGGCACCACGAGAAGATCAGGCAAGCACACAAACAAGGAGTGGTTATTACTGATGAGATGAAATGTTATACGCTGCTCGCTCTCCACAGCTCTGGATCTGGGGGCCTTGCAGCCACTATCTCGGGCATGTTAATTGCCAGGGAGCTGGAGCACAATGATTAGCCAGTGAGACTTGGGGGCCCAGGAGGAAGGAAGGGACAGCACTGTGCACCATCAGAGGTGGGCCCGGGACCCTGCATTCTCCTTCACCCACCTCCTGATGTATTCGGGGCTCCTCTTTGGGGACTGACAAAGCCCAGGGATGCTGGCTGTAGCCATGTTTTGAAGGTGTTTATTATTCTGTATGTGAGTAAAAATTCCATCCCCGGTACTCACCAACTGTTCTCATCATCTTAAAACGTCAGAGCTGGGGCGGGGGAGGGGTGCTCTAGGCTGCCTCCTGCAGGGAAGTGTGTGGGGCCTTGGCAGAGAGGCTCCAGGGAGACCTGGCTAGCTTCCCACCCCTCTGCCCATCCTTTCTAGGGGACCCTCCTAACGCAGCTTAGTTTAGTGACCACAGCATCGGTGGTGTGATTTTAGCCCCCAGGGGTTCAGCTGTTTCCTAGGAGACGCTGAGATTAGTCTGGACAATAGCCTTCAGTTCTCCGTGAGAACTTTTTTCTAGTTTCCCTCTCTCTCCAGCAGCTGTTGTGCACTGGATGGTGGGAAGGCAGGCTCAGGGGCAGGGTTGAGAACACGTAGGTGCAGAGCCAGCAAGTGGCCAACTCACTCCGGCCAGGCAGAGTGCTTGTGCCTCTCCAGGGAGATGCTAAGTTTGATTAATGGGAGAACTAATAGGCAAAGGCTGCAGAAAGAGCCCTGAGCTGTGTGGCAAGGCTGGTCCCTTTCCCTTTGATTTAAGGAGTGAGGCAAGCCTGCTGCATGCATCTGAGCGCCATAACAAGCGGGAGAGTAACTGGGGAGTAATTGCCTTCAGAAGTCCAGAGCCCTGGCTCCCCTCTCCCTCCTGTCTCAGCTGGCAGAGATTCCCCGGCTTCCGGGGTCTAGGAGTGAGGGCAAAGGACTCAGGCTGGGCTCAGAGTTATAGAACCAGCCCTCCTAGTCTGGAGGGATGCCAGTCGTGCTTGCAAGACAAGAACCCGTTTTAGGACTCGCTTTCTAGGCAGCCCCAGCCGCAAAGCTCAGTGTCGGAGCTGGCAGGAGGCTCTTGACATGGATGATGGAAGACCACCTCCTGCCTTGACAGAGGCCCAGGGGCAAGGCAACCTGCCCAGGCCACAAGTCCCTGGTGGCAGCATGAGGCACACAGGCGTCCTGAGACCTGGGGTCGTACTCCTCCTCTCGGGCCCCACTGCCTTGCTGGTGGCGCTTGGTGTGGGTGGGCGTCTTGCTCCCCAGCTCTCTCCCCATCGCTCTGCTTCTGAGGGGGAGGTCGAGTAGCTTACCCTTACTGGTGAGTGGGGAGAATGAACCGGGCCCCCCACTAGGAGACACCTGCCCTGCCAGGGAAGTGTGAGGAGTCTACAGCTAGTAGGTCTTTTTGGTTTTCCCATGAAGCTACATTCCCCAACCTGGTCTTTAGCTCAGGTGATGTTTTGGCTTTCATCTGCCATCTTTGGTTTTCTTTCTTATTTCAGCAGGAATTTGGTTAGGGAAAAGAGAGTTATTTACTGCTCCCCCCCCCAAAAAAAAACACATTGGTTGCCGTTGAGCCAATTCTGACTCACGGTGACCGACCCCATGTGCATCAGAGTAGAACTGCGCTCCATAGATTTTCAATGTCTGATTTTTCAGAAGCAAATTGCCAGGCCTTTCTTCTGAGGTGCCTCTGGGTAAACTCAAACCTCTAGCTTTTGGTTAGCAGCCGGGCATGTCAACATTTACACCACCTAGGGACTCCTTCAATTTTTTTTTTTTCTTTTTTTTGAGTCCTCCTAAAATGACAATGGACTCTAGCCACTGACCGTTTCTGAAGGCAGGTCACCAGCTCAGGCTGCCATTTAAAATTAGCATCCATTGGCTTCTCTGGGTGACAACATGGAGCAAAGGGTCGAATCCACGACTGTCTCCTGCGGGTGGTGCCGCAGGGCTAGGCGGAGCAGGGAGCTGGGTGCCCCCTGGCTCACGCTCAGCTGCCCTGTGACTCAGGAGGGAGGCGGCTCTTCCAGGCTGTCACTCTAGCACTTTCCTGGAGAGCCTGACTCCCTCAGAAATAAAAATGCCACTCTGGATTTAAACGATCGGTCCTTCTGGGGAATTCTCCACAGCGGCAGGGCTGTTGACAGGAGAAGTAAAAGGGCTGCGAAACTAAACAGCCAAGGACAGTTCCGGGAGGAGGCCTTATTTTGATCTGCGAAGCGAGAGGAACATCGTTTGACAAAGTTTCTGCTTGACGTGAAGGGGACTCTTAGGGGAGCGATTTTTGCAAGGACCAGGCCTCAGCGAGGTGGTGCGTGAAGCAGAAGTAATCGTTTTCCGTGTGAAAACTCGGTGGGCAGAGCAAAGATGGGCAAACAGGATGATTAGACTTGGCCTAACTACGGCGGGAGTTTCTGGTCTGAGATCTGCCCGCTTGACACGGACAGCTTTCCTCGCCAGCGATGCGCGCCACTGTGGGGCGCTAGAGCCCTTCCTCAGAGTGCCTCGGCTGCACCAACCTAGGGGGACCTGAGGGCACCTGTGGCCCCAAGCCCTCCCAGGCCCAGACCCTCCCTGGGCTTTCCTGGGATGGAAGTGTCCTAAAGACCCTGCTCGCTGCCAACGGGTGTTGGGACCGCCTTTCGTTCCCACGGAAGCCAAAGCCCTGGAAATGAAGAGGAAGGCCAGGGTAGAGTCCCAGGACGGAGGTGGAACTTAGGCGAAGACCTCTTTCCTTTGCTGCCTCCCAAGTACCCTTCCCTCAGCGTGAGACCAGCCCTGACCATTTCGCTCACTCCTAGTCACCCTGCATATTCTCCGTCTTCTGTATTGCCACTTGTCAGTGCTGGAGGATGAAGCATGAACCCCAAACCTGAACACTGGTTTGGGCTACAGGGTTGAATTTAGAAGTAATGTTATAGTGGAAGTGAGGAGATTTTTTACTCTGCTTCTTCATAATCTTTTGTCAGTGAGTCAGAGATGAGAGATGGTTCTCTACAATAGCTTGGGTAATTATTTAAAATCCATCTGGTCTACCACAGGAGAGGAATCCCACTTCTCAACCTTAGAAGGGTGAGTGGTTAGATCCAACCCCAGCAGCTGCAGCCCAGACAGCTTCTGCCGTGGTAAACCCAGAGAGAGGGAGAGGGAGGAGAAAGTGGGACAGAGAAGGGGTAGACAGAAGGGCATCAGGAGCATAGAGACAAGAGTCTCGGGGATGATCTCTGTTGAATGTTCTGTAGAACAGGTGGACTGGAATTTCCCTAGTGACAATCATGGAGGGTAACTGCGGCCAGGGCAATTCCCTCACTCACAGGGTCCTTAATCACCAATGGGATAATAACCCAGAGGTTGCAGGCAGCCTTTGATGTGCTTCCTCACAGACATCCACTGGGCAGTTCCTTTTCAGCCTTTTAGTCCCGTCAAAAGTTCTTGTCATTTTAACTCCTTGGGCATTTATGTTCCTCTTACAGCCCACTGATAAAGTTAACTTGTGAACATTTTAAAGAATCCGTTCTGGCCCTGTGGACCCAGTATAAGGCCTGTCAGCTCTACGGAGTGAGTTATGCCGTATGGAGGTAGCCATTGTGGTTGGAATTCAGGAAATCTCTGCACACCTGTAAAGAAGGCGATTTCCCTCCTGGTGGGAGTAGAAAGCTCGTGCCCAGGACCCGAAGCCCACTCACAATTCACCCTATAAGCAGGAAGACTGAAGCTACCTGCGTGCCCTAGAAGTCATAATTCATGCTTCTAATTTTAATTTTCCTCAGCTTAGGTCCCAGAAGGATATATTAAATTTGCTTTTGTGGAACCCATTAACTCTAAACCGAATAGTGATGTTACTCTAGGCTTTGAATCAGTTGATGATGGTAAATTCTTTATTCGTAGGACTCTAGGAATCCTGCATTCTTCCATGACAGAATTTTAAGACAGTTCATAAATGAAAAGGTTTATTCAGTTTACCTCAAAGTTATTAGTAATTAACTGACATCAAGAGACCATTGCTTGCAGAGGTGGTGTATAGCAAGTGAGAACGCCAGCAAGACAGGATATTCATTATGTGGTTTATCAGCGTCTCTTTGGTACTCCGGCTTACCTCTGTGGTTAAAATGGGCAATAATTACTTATTGTTGTTGCGTACCATTGAGTTGACTCATAGCAACCCATGTGACCAAGTAGAACTGCCCCATAGGGTCTCCTAGGCTGTAGTCTTTACAGGAGCAGAGTGCCAGGTCTTTCCTCCCATAGGGTGGCTGGTGGGCTTGAAATACCACCTGCTTAACCATTGTGCCACCAGGGCTCCTTAATAACTACTTATAACTAATTTTTATTTTCTTATGGGCCTATGTAGGATGAAACTCTGACGGTGCAGTGGTTAAGTGCTCAGCTGCTAACTGAAAGGTTGGTGGTTCAAACCCCATAGCTGCTCTATGGGAGAAGCTGCTTCCGTAAATATTATAGCCTTGGAAACCCTGTGGGGCAGTTCTGCTGTGTCCTGTAGGGTCACTATGAATCAGAATCGACTCAAGGCAGTGGGTTTGGTTTTTATTTTTAAGTAGGATGACTAAAGCCAAATAAATCAAAAAAACCAAAACCAAAAACAAACTTGCTGCCGTCGAGTTGATTCCGACTCATAGAGACCCTATGGGACAGAGTAGAACTGCTCTATGGGGTTTCCAAGGAGTAGCTGGTGGATTTGAACTGCCAACCTTTTGGTTAGCAGCCATAGCTCTTAACCACTATGCCATCAGTGTTTCCAAACCAGATGACTAGTTTACAGAAAATCTAGGTAAATAGCCTGACATATGCATATATGCAAATCAATGGTCTTTTTTAGAAGGCATTTTAGATATTATGGACAGTCACTAAATTTTTGAGGCTGGCTTGCCTATCCTTGGCTGAGGAGCTGGAAATATTGGCAGGCAAAGGGAACTCAAGGTCTGTGCCTTGTCAGTGGGTCAGGGGCAGAATGGGGGCAGAAGCGTTATCAGGAGACTATGAGCAGTGAAGGTGCAGCTGACAGGACGTCTCTGCTCACCTTGGCACCGGCCACTTCTGTGAACGTGGGCAACTCAGTCAAACTTCCAGTTCTACTTCAGTCTCTCTAAACCCCTCCTGGCTCCAGCTTCTAGAATTTGATACATCTCTTGGACTAGGGTGCTAGAAGGTACTCCTTTAGAATTTGGGAGTCTGTTGAAGGGGTAAGATCTTATTAGGTTGCTCTTCTAGGCTTCCCGTCGGTGGGCTCGCTCCGCTCTGCCAGAGCTCAGATGGGGTCCTCCTCCACCCCAGGCGGCTGCTGGCAGTTGGTCTGGGTGGAGCGAGCCCTGCCACTTGGTCCAAGTGAGCCCTGCCAGGTGGCTCCACCACAGGCAGAACATGGCGTGTGTGAATCAGTGCCTTCCTGGTTTCCTCTTTGGGATTTCTCCATCTGAAAAGCACCTCACATAGCTGATTTGCTGTTCAGGAGGTGAGAGAAACAGCTTCCTCAGAGAGCGGCCCAGGACAAAAGGAAAAAGAAAAGATGGTGACCGGAGATCAGTGAGCGTGGTTAGGGAGTTCCTCAAAGGCAGAATTCTCTGAGAGAGCCTGGAACTGGTCCTGACTGTAAGTATTTATATTCAGGTCTAGCCCTTGAAACCACATGCAACTATTAGGTAAATGGCTGAATATAAATTTCACGGGATGTGGCAGCAGCTTAACTTATAGCCGGAAGATGATTTTCTAAGATACAGAGATACAATTTTTACCTTTTTTTTTTTTTTTTATTTGTCCATACATCACTTTCAAAGAAAGCAGTGTGGAGAACAAAAGTAGGACTTTACATGTGTTCTTCTGATTAATGTAGATTTCTGGATTTCCCAGTTTGAACATTTTAAACTGTAATTTGAGGAGAAAAAAAAAAAAGGACTGACTTGCCAAGTGGAGTAACCTGATTCTTGTTGGATCAACATGTTATCAAGTTGAGGTTGTCACTACAAAGCAAGCGTGATGAAGTCTGCCTTTTCAGACTAAAATCAAAGCCCTGGCCTGCCAGCCCAGAATTGCTGAACTAAGCATCCCCTAATCAGCGGTCTCTATGTAGATTTAGACAGCTCCAGGAGGCTGGGAGCCTATCAGGCCCAAACTCATTATTCTAATCAAGTGTTTCAATTAAACACACTTATTGCCAGGATCACAGGCTCCAGGCCTGCATTCTGGTCATAATGGGTGGTATTTTTTTTTTAGTTCTTCCCAGTGATAGTGTTCAGCTTTGTGGGGGTGTAGTTACTATTTTTCTAAAGTAGACCACGGGAGAGTCCCCTGTGAAGTGCACCCTGCTGAGCTGGCAGTCTGGCCAGTGGACAGAAAAATAATAAATAAATAAAAGATAATTACCAACGGGTTGCAGAGGAAGCAACACACCAACAACTCCATCTATTTGCATCTTCCACTGGAAACACAAAAACAGTACTGGCTAGGACAAGATTTAAGAAATATATAAACACACACACATTGGGTTGGCTTTTATTGGAATGCCTAGATGCAATCTATAGTCATCGAGTTATGGAAAATTCAGGTCACATATAAAGTTAAGAAGGCAAATGAAAAGAACAATACAAATCAGACAAAATTTACATCTCAAAATATCATGAAAGCATTTTTGACTGGCTTTGCCTAAAATACTTTGAATATCAATTTCTTTCTTTTTTTTTTTTGTAAGCTAATTCTTTTCATTATACAGTCCCCCTCCCTAAACTCTTAGAAAAACATCTTTTGTTTACATATTCCCCAAGGTCACTACTTCTTGTAAAAAGCATGTCCAGATCACAAGTCTTTTTAGAAAGAAATAGGCTCATTATACCTACTAACAAGACACTAATTGGGTTGATTTGACTTCTTCTAAAATAAGCACCAGGAGATACTCCAAATCTGTTATTTATCGGTGCCAGTGTCAGGGACCCGTCCACGTCAAGAAGAGGATAATTATTTCACTTCTGTCATGTGGTACAAGCTTCTCATGGTCAATGCATCAGAAATATTTCTGAGAATTTAGACTCAGAGCCTATTTCACCCAAAAGTACTTACAGCATGCTAAGTACAGTCCTGCACAGCTCTCATCCAACAGAACTGCAAATACCTAAGTTAACAGTCAAAAAATAAAACGTAAAACAGAGCCATGTTTATGTGGTTTGAAATCTCAGTTTTCTAAATCTGGGCTTCATAATACTTGCCAAAGGATTTTCAGGATAAAAAATATTAATGCTAATGTGTGCTTTCGTTCTAATAAAATATCAGCATTCATTAGAAGATTAATTACTTCCGTATGCTCTACCAAATACACAAAGACAGTAATAGCACTGACACTGTAAATTCAGCAGCTATTTTGAAACTTTCCCAGCCAATCTGTTTAATAAACACACCTACTGTGCAATTTAGAGTATGTGCTACATACAAAGCAGTTAGAAAATTATTTTCAATACATCACTTGAACCTTTGTATTTACGACATGTTCACTTGCTATATTTTATCACCATTATACAGAGAGGAAAACAGTGTGGACTATAGCTCAATGAACTGAGAAGTATTTTCTTAAAAATATTTTTGTGGCTGAATTTAGTGCTCACGAACGAGATCTGCGAGAGCGGCTGAGCTGGCACAGAAGCGCAGAGGGTGGCGTGCTCACTCCCGCACTCGTGGAGCAGGAGGGGCGCGCAGTCAGGACACTTCCAGGGGATCCGCCACCCACCAGGCTCCCCCCACACAGAGCAGAGGCGGCCGTTCACACCGGCTCCCAGGGGGTTTGGTCATGTGGGCTCACAGGAGCTTTTGTTGCCCGTTTTTGTTGCTCTTGGTGACCTGAGGGTCCAAACCCTAGACTAGCTGAGTGACCCTGACCTTCTCCATCTGGCTCTCTCATCACTCCTCGGCGCCTGCTATCGTTCCTAGGTCTGAAGAAGACACGTGCTTATCGTCAAGAGGACATCAGGTCCTTCCCTCCTCACAGACGTTGCCCCAGCGTCGGATGTGGTCCGCTCCGACATGAAACTGAGCGTCAAGGAACCGTCCCAGTACAAACCCTGTGGTCAAGTATCTGGGCTCCACCCTACTGCTAGGGCTGAAGGAGGGCCGAGCACACCCCTCCCGGTCTCATACCTGCCCTGACAGACAGTCCACCAGCCGCTCCCCGTTTTCATACCTGCCCTGACAGTCCACCAGCCGTAGTTTTCTCCTGTGCCTCAGTGCGCAATGGTTGAGGGCACCGGCTTGACGAAACCCAGAAGGAAGAGAACCGTGCAGTTCTCTGATTAGCCACCCACATAGGATTGCAGTGTTCTATCTGTCTAACGATAGAAAGTTGCACGTTTTCTCAACCTAATACAAAAATATTAACACTTCTGGACATTATAGGCATACGTTGTTATATCTCTACAATATAATAATTTATACTGTACAGCTCTAACAGATAACAAAAGGTGCAATCCTTTAAAAAAATCACACAGTCACATGTTTTTATCATTTTATTTTTAAGTATAAACTTTTTAAACACTTTACATAAATTAACTCCTCTGAGACTAATATTTGATGTACAGTAAATTGTAATTCATATAAAAATCCATAAACAACTTGTCTCACATAATTTACAAAAAAAATCAGGGTTTCCTCTGCTTATCAGGGACAAGGATTCTAGTTGCCAGTTTTTCCCCAAGGCAAACCATGTCAACATTGTAAGATCCGTTACAAATCCCCGCCGTCGCAGGGGTCACTTGTGCCAACGTCCCCTTGGGAAGCGGCACAGGGAAGCAGTTGGTCTGTCTATGAACAGTGACTTGGCCCCACATTTGAAAATCCACAGAGATATACAGCACACCCTATGCAGAGACTACTTCTTGTAAGCAAAGGTCAACGATTCGGTCATGTTGGGAAACACTACGAATTTTTACCTCAGTTAAATACAGGGCCGCAAAGGAACAGCCAGCCTACCGCCGGAGGTTGAGGCCTTTTTTTTCTTTAATTTTTTTTTCTCTTAAAACTTTCAGTCCAACAGAGTGCAGCGATACGCATATGTAAACATATTCTTTAAAGCCGATCACCTTTAAGGTCATTCAGAAAAAAACTTGTTTTTTTTTTTTTTCCGGATTTTTTTTTTTTTTTTAATAGCAGTCTCATTCTCCTGGAAGGCTCTTCTGCCCGGAGAGTCCGATTCAGGCTGCGCGACGGGAGCGTCTGAGCAGAGCTGCGGTTTAGGCTCGGAGCCACGCAGCCCGCGCCCGGCGGCCAGGGTGTTACCTCTTGCCGATCTCGCTTTGCCGGAGGAACTGGATGTTGTTGGCGCTGTCGGCCAGCTCGGGGTACTGCTCCACCGAGAGTACGTAGTACCCGTCGTAGCCCTGCACCTTGCCGGCGCTCAGCAGCTGCCGCTTCTCGCCCTCCGTCCAGAGGCGCGCGCCCTCCTCGCCGTCGCGCACCCGCTGCTGCTCGCGCGCCCAGGCCCGGGCCAGCGCGCGCTGCCTCGCCTGCTCCAGGATGCGCGCCTTCTCCTCGTCCAGCGTCATGCCGTAGCGCACGTGCAGCGCCAGCGCGCCGAACTGCATCTCCACGTCGGCGAACCTGCGAGTCCTGCCGTTGACCACGGTGGTGGACTGCGACACGGTCACGTTGATGCCGTTCTCCAGGGCCTTGCGCCCGCTCGTCAGCCGCAGCGTGCCCAGGTCGCTCTCGGGCGTGGTGGTCTTGATGAAGTAGTGCGTGTCCTTGCCCTCGATGGTGAAGTGCAGGTTCTCCAGGTAGAAGGCGTTGTTGAGCACGGCCGCCACCTTGATGCAGTCCTCGTTGGCGATGTTGAGCACGTTGGTCTGCACGCGGCCCTGGCTGACGGCCAGCATGACGCCTTTACCGATCAGCGACTTGACCGTGGCGAACCACAGCCACGACTGCTCGCCGCCGGCCTTGCGCCTGCTCACCTGCACCTCGGCCATCTTCCCCAGGGACAGGAAGGCCTTGGCCTGCCTCGCCACTTGCTGCTGGACTCCAAAGATGGGCTGGAAAGAAGAGAGAGACGGCATAAGGCACATCTGGACCCCGTGCTGGCCCAGGAGCCAGGCTTTCCGGCGAGGCTTCCGCCGCTGTCAAGAGGCGCGACCTCAGGGAGAGCACCAGGGCCTTTATTAAAGCCTCACCTGCATCTTTAGAGATGGAATAGCTTAAAAAACCCTGGGTGGGGGAATGCATTCAAGCTTCCCTCCCCTCAAGTTGATCCAAATGTTTTTTGAAATATAAAAAAGGTAACTCCACCCTGTATAAAAAGCATAAAAGCTTTTTATTTTGTAATAAACATAAAACCAAAATATTTTTGTTTTTAGGTTTTCTCTTACAATATCTAGATGCTCTTTTTCCACACCTGCCCCCCTTGGGGAACCCAGCTTGTCAGGTGTTCCCTCCCAGCAGCTTTGTCCACAGCAGGCTGAGGAGAAAGCAGCACACAGAGATAAGGATTTGAAAGGCTGGGCGTGCCCAGGGCCACACCACTGGGTACCGCTTTACACCCTTTGAAATGCCTGTGCTTTAATTTGGGTAAACTCTGTTCCCTCACTGGGCGAAGGCAGTTTTCAGCTGAATTCCACCAGAACAACTGCAGAACTAAAAGGTACTAGCTTGAGTGGACCGTGGAACAGCTGGAAATGAGTGTTTATGACTTTAGGAAAACAATTATTTTCACGGACAGGGACAGTGTGCCATCTACATTGGGAAATGTTTTAAATTGGGGGCATCGTAACTCAGCCATTTCTTCTGCTACCAGATGTTTGTCTGGCCAGTGTTTCCCAAATGGAAACATCGTTTCATCTGCAGTACTGAAAGAAACATTTGTTTTTCTGCACTTGGGGCAGCCTCAATGTCTTTGCCAGCGATTCCCTAAGCTGTCCTTATGGTGTGCTTCTCTCGACAGAGAACTTGAACCATATTTAAAAGGCTGCCTAGGAAAAAAAGCTGGCAAGTTCATTTGTACAATTAGACTTAAGTGTCTTCAGACATGTTGGGAAGTCGTATGTAATTAGGACATGCTTCTTCAAACACATTAGGAAACATCAGTATGTCTTCATGGCCCTTGATCAGGGTAGATATATTTGCAGTGAGAAGTGTCAGAATGGCTCCCAGACCTTTGAGACTCGATCAGTTTTGCTTTTTAAATGTAAAGGTGACATCTGAAAAAGGAATTGCTTTTAGGTTAAGTGTCAAACATGTACCAGAAAACAGCGGAAATGGCACCGTATCTACTGTGTGTGTGTGTGTGTGTGTTTTAACCACGATGGCCTCCCCTCTTCGTATGCATTGAAATGAGAGGAAATTGCTCAAGGGGGGAAATTAATCTCTCTTAGAGACCCCGTACTCTCTCTCCTTATCGTTATGGGGTAACCCAATTTCTCAATCTCTAATTATTCTCGCTTTAAGCTAGAATTCTGGTGTTTTGTGGTGCAGTCCTTTCTGAGCTCAGAGTGGTGGGAATTAAAAGTGCCATTTTCTGAAATGGCAGCTTTGACTTTGTAATTTTCGTTCTATTTCTGTTATTTCTCAAAACAGCTATAGGCCTCCTGATCTGTTATTTTCAGGAAAATTCCATAAACACGTGGCTGCAGGGGGAGCCTTGACCACAGGACGTTTTATTTTTAATCTTCGCCCATGAAACACTGCTAATACTGTAAAGAAGTTGAACTTTGTGGCATTGTTGTGGGCTGCTAATCTGCGATACGCATCCTCTGCCCCTCCTGTTTATTGTGCTTTTGCCTTCAGGTCCCAGGTGCCAGAAGTGTACGTTCATGGGCTTCTCTGCAGAAGCCCTACACTCAAAAACAAGCTTCTGCCTTTTATTACCCTTTGATAATGATTTTCTGTGTTTTTATTGGCATCACTAAAACCAGATTTAAGCCAGTTTAACAGGCTTCTGGTCTGCAGGACAGAAATGCGGAGGAAATGTTTTTCTTCTCTTTTTTTTTTTTTTTAAAAGAGTCAGAAAATTAAAAACTGTCTTTGGTACACTCATAGCAACCCTTATATAGGACAGAGTAGAACTGCCCCATAGAGCTTCCAAGGAGCGCCTGGCGGATTCGAACTGCTGACCTCTTGGTTAGCAGCCATAGCACTTAACCACTACACCACCAGGGTTTCCTTCACAAGGGTAGTTTGATTAAATACAGGTAAATAAGACACCAGTAAGCCACTTAGCACCTTTTCATCGTTCTGCTTTTCGTTTCTTACCGGGACATCATCCCATTGCTGACTCTTCACAAGTTCGTAAGAGGGCTCTGTTAAGTCAAACTTGGGAACGGGGAATCCAGGAATAGCGTTGTGCAGGTGGAAGCCAAACGTCACCAGCCAGCTGTTAACATCTAGGAGAAAAATTTTCAGAATGAAAGGTGTTGGAGTTTATTTTGTGCTTTTATAAATTTAAATTCTTACCTTACAAAAAAACAAACACAAAAAGCCAAGGTTATGTAATAACCTGAAAAAGAGCACATGTTTACCTTTAGCCTACGCTTGGAAACCTAGTGTCTGTTTTTAGACGTGAAGACAATAACCTCCACAGCAGAACCGTGGCAAGCGCTACAGAAAACGCAGAGTAACAGACACTCACCTAGACTGGACAAACAGCCGTATGCACTAAGTTGCATCCTGTGTTGGGAATAGTGATTAAAAGAGCAATAACGATGCACAACAGCATGAAAAAGACATAGTTGTAGAAAACAAACGAAATTTGCAGCTAGTAAAAGCTGGTCTTAGATGGAAGTTGTGTGTTATTAGCCTTCAAAGCGATTGCCCAGGGATATGTGGATTTTCACAGCCCATTTTCTATTAATAAAGATCCTGAATTGAGAGTATTAAAATTAACCGTTGATTCTTAATCAAAGATGAATGCTGAAAGCTGGCAAAACCGGCCAAGGGCACAGAGGTTCTGATTACCATCAGCTATGACTTCAAAGGCTTGCTGTGCACAGGTGGAGACAAACTTTTTGGGGAAGGAACCTGCAAACCTTTCAAATGGTATTTTAAAATATTGCCATGTGACTCCAAAAGCCATTAAGCTTAGAATAAACCTTTTATTCTATTCTGGAGGTTATAATGTTACAGAACTACGCAGCAGGCCTGCAGGTTTATGAGTACAGTTGGGTGTAGATTATTTTATGTATTAAGCACATTGCTGGAAAATTTGAAATTGCATTTCACCTAATATATTTGATGCTGTTCCATCTCTCTTTTGATGTTTTTCAGAAAATGCTGCCACGACATTCTTTGCAGTCCACGTTGCTAGGAGAGGATGAATTTAGGAGCTGTGGGCTTTCTAGCCTTGCAGTCAGCCCGTCAACACCTCTTAAATAACCAGTGGTAAACAGCTGTCAGGATGATGGAGAGCTACTTGTTTCCCATTTCCTCCTCTAGGGCACAAGCTTTCACCTCATCCCCAGGCTGGCAGGTCCTTTGTCCCGGCATCATATGGCTATGAAACCAGTGGTATTCTCCCTACTTTAAAAGGGCTAGTGGTGAGGGAGAGAAATCCCAGGTTCATTGTGTAGGATGGAAAGTGATACATTTTTTGTGAGAGTGTATATAAAATTACAAGGGAAACTTATGTTTTGTGGAAAATTTTTTCTCCCAAATATTGAAATATTTGGGACAAAGGTTTTCCTATTCTGAACAAAGGCTGGGTAACAGTAAAAATCAGAAGGTCTTAAGTATTGAAAAGTATTGCCAAAGTAATGGGACTTGAATGCAGATGGTTACTGAAAAACCCTGAATGAGAATACCATAAGGATGGTAAAGGATGGGACTTTCAGCTGGTTCTCACTGAAAAGAAATAGAAAAGCTTAGCAGTCTGGAAAAGTAGGAGGCAGATGTGAAATGAAAAGGGCACAGCATTCTGAGAGCTGTACTGAGAACCGAGAGAACACGCATCTCAATACACCTCAAATATTGAGCTAGAAAAGAGGCAGCCTGGAGGAGCGTCTAATACAGGTCAAAACAAAGGAAAACCAAACCAAATCGAAACAAACAAACAAAAAGAAAACAGGAAAGAACTCGCTTTCTGGAAACATAAATGTGGTGGAGAGGTTAATTATGGTAGTGTAATTCAGGACTAAAAGGTGGAGGCAGAAGAACCAGCTTTTTGGAGTAGAGGATGAATGAAGTCAGCTAACTTATGGGAACTAGAGTAGTCCTTGAAAGGATCTCGTCTCCATTTTACATCTTGGCCATTCTGTGGTGGCAGAAGTGGGATTGATTTTTTTTTTTTTTTTAATATCTGTACAAAACTAAGGCAGTAACATGCACTAAACTTGGAAAGATCTTAAATCTATACTCCAAAAATTACCCTAACTGGCAGAAAAATTAGTATGCCTGTTAGTAATGTCACTGTTCAAGAGCTGCACTAAATGGCAATGAACACAGTGGTGTAAGAGGACAGAAGGGGTGAAAATAGAAGCAGGGTCCACTGGCTAAGTGTCTGATGAAAGAAGTGGCTTCATTATTGTTCTGAGGTGATGGTGATGAGGAGGGACTTAGAACTCTCCCAAGGATAAGATGGTGTGCCACAATGTTTTGTTTCATATTGATTCTCTCCATTAGAACTTTACATATACTATAAAAACCAGTATTACACATTTGTAAGGTAGTTACTATTTACAAAGCAGGATTACATGTATTATTGTATTTTATAAGTAGCCATTTTTAAACCCATTTTGTAGGTAAGGAAACTGAGACACAAAAAAAATTACATGACTTGCCTATAAAGCCATATACAGTTTGTAGGACGAGAGTTGGGATGGAACTTCAGTTTTGGGATTCTAAATCCCTCATTCTTTCTGCTTTCCCATGTCACTTCCTTTCCTTAAATGACTGAATTCCATGTTTGTTATGGATTGAATTGTAACCCCCAAAGATATGTGTTGTAAATCCTGACCCCTATACCTGTGGTTATAATCCCACTTGGGAATGGGTTTTCCTTATTATGTTAATGAGGCAGTATTAGTATAAGGTGTGTTGGTTAAGTGTTCGGCTGCTAACCGAAAGGTTGGCGGTTTGAATCCACCAGCCCCTCTGTGGGAGCAAGATGTGGCAGTCTGTGTAAAGATTTACAGCCTTGGAAACCCTATGGGGCAGTTCTACATTGTCCTATAGGGTCTCTATGAGTTGCAATCAACTGAACAGCAGTGGATTTGGGTTTGTGTGTTTTAAATCCATCTTTGCTCAGATAGAAAAGAGCAAATTAACCAAGCAAGCAAGCAGAGATGGAGGAAGACAGATGCCAAGCCACATGGAGATTGCTGAGGAACAGAAGCTAAAAAGAGACATGGACCTTACTCCACAGCCAACAGAGAGAGAAAGCCTTCCCCTAGAGCTGGGGCCCCACATTCAGACTTCTAGATTCCTAACTGTGAGAAAATCAATGTTTGTTAAAGCCATCCACTTGTGGTATTTCTATTATAGCAGAAACTAACTATAAATAACCAAGTTATCTGTAACTAACTAACTATAGATAACTAAGACAATGTCATTTCAGAAAATTGTGGCTTTGGGCATGTCAGACAGACTAGGAAAGAACAAAGTATGCCTTAGTTTCCCTTTCCTTTTATTTCTCCATGGAGAAACACAGTTAAAAGATCAGGCATTTGAGATTTCACAAGTGTAAAGTTAAAAAAAGAAATTCCTGTTATTCATGTGTCAATTTAACAATTACAGTGATTTAGCACTTGGGAAGGAAAAGTGTTAACGTTTACCTGTGATGTAATCTTTCACATCATGGATTTTGCTTGCAGGGTTGTTATTCCTAAACATATACAGATTAAAAGGAGCAGGGTCCTTCCCAATTCTTTTCCAGATTTCGATGTCAGGTGTTGTCCATCGTCCTGCCAAAATGTCATAATCTCTTTCTCCAAAGTGGATTAATTTGGTCAGTGGGTCATACAAGCCACCATGAAATCCGATTACCAGTTGAAAGTCAATGTTGGAGTCAAAGTAGATTTCGCCATATGCAGTGTATTGAATCTGTTTTAGCATAAGCCCATTGCTGCTGAAGACGGCCAATGGCGTCCCTGTGTTGTCTGATGCAATGTAGAATTCATCCCCACTGCTGATTTCCATGGCAAAGAGATGTCCTTGGAGATCATAATAGAGGGAGGTAATTTCTGAACTCGAATGATTGTACACATGTGTGATCCTAGTGGGATAAGTGAGGTCAGCATAAAAAAACTGCAGGTGCTGTCCCAGGCTGGTTTTGGTAGAAACACGCCTCCCCAGGCCATCGTAACGATAGATCACTGTCCAGCCACTGCCTTTACTGTAAACTCGAGTGAGAAGCCCCTTGGAGCTGTATTCAAAGATCTCGGTGCCTCTCTGGCGCAGGAAACCGTCTTCATCCAGTCGATACTGAACATCACCCAGGCGAGTGATTCTGTCTCGCAGGTCATAGCGGAGAGGCGTCAAGCGTGCGCTGTTACTTGGGTTCAGCAAATGGAGGTTTCCATTCAGGTCATAATTGTAACGCCACATGATCTTTTCATTCAGGTAAACTGTTTGGAGCTGTCCATCAACATCGTATTCATAAGCATATTTGGTAGTGTTGGCAAAGGGCCCTATTTTAATCTCTCTCTTGGTTACCCGGCCCATGTTATCATATTGGATTGTAATCCAGTACATGAGTGACCTGAATATCTCATACTGAATTTCCTTGATGCGACCATGAGCATCAAAGTGCTTGGTGTAAGTCATTACAGCTGTGGAAATGATCTGGTTAATATCATAATATATCACTCCAAATTTTCCAAACTGCTCAACTTTACCAGAAATGTCATCAAACTGGTACAGATCAATGGGCAGTGGGGTTTCGTTGATGACACCCTGCATGCTGGTCACTCGGAAGCTGTTGTCATAGCTGTAGTCAAATCTTGCATTTACCATCCCATCTTCACTAAAGCGGAAAATCTGTCTGTCGATCAGGGGGCCAATTTGCCTGTATCTAATGGTGCAAATAAAACCATCGCTCTGGAGGTTTACAGTTTTTAGGACTCCTGCTGTTTCGTCATAGGTAAAGCTGACTCTTGTGCTATCATACAAAATTTCTGAGAGTCTGGTCTGCCTTCTATATTTGAATAAGACCCTCCGGCTTGTACCCAAGAATGCCGTCTGCAGAAGCAGCCCTTCCTCGTTGTAGTCCGTGATGATGGAGGCGTTGCTCTCTGGGGGGTTGTATATGTTTCGGTAGTAGCCAATGGATCGGATGGTCTGCATGGTGTGGCGAGCCACACTGGGCATGGTGATGGCAGAGAGCCGGTCCCACATGTCATATTCGAAGATGTACTGCCGCTGGCTATGAAGCAGAAGAACCATGGACTGTAACGAGAGAACATGTTGTTATCCAGTGTTTGTGAATGGGGAAGCAGAGGCAGATTTAGTGGCCACAAACACACAGAAACATTCCACTTGAGAAAATGATTTTCATTTTAATTGAGTTATCCTTGACCTTACACGTTGTTAACGAGTCCCTGCCTAATTTGCTCGGATGCTTAATTGTGAGGGGTTTTGCAATTAGTGGCTCAAGATTCATACTGTGCTACTTTGTCATAATTGCACCATTCTTGCAGGCATTCACAGCCAAGCAGCAGATTGTCAGTGGATTTGGGTAAGTCATATTACAGGCCTGAGCAAGGCTGCTTTAAAGGCAATGATTCAAGGAGGAAGCAGTATATGGGAAATGCAATCCTATTCATAATTAGCGATTATTTAATAAGGTGGCTTCTCCCCCTCACTGGATGGAAGATCCACTGAAATCATACTTTAATTCCAGTGCCTCTGAAGCAGGAGCAAAGCATTCAAAATATTTTATGAAGAGGAGGCAAACGATCAGCCCCAAACGGATACCGTGTGCACGAAACACCAACATCGACAAATGCTGCCAATCAGTCACATGGTGAATGAGCACTATGAATGCCTGTGATAAAAATACGGACCCAGACGCTCATGTCTTTGAGGGCAATTCTTACACACCTGTAATAACAGTAAAACCCACATTTGGAGTCTTCCCTTTTGTGAGGACCAAATCTGACTTGTACTTCAGGTGCCGCAAGCACGGTTTCTGGGCTACCTGCTACTTTGGTGCTAAATTACAATGTGGATAAATACACAAATAAAAATAAGCTCTGCCTGTTTTGCAAGTCATTGCAGAAAGATGACATTAATTTATTAGGCCGACATGAGGGAAGGTCCACCTCGACGCTGGCTGAGTAAAGCCCAGTAGTAACACAGGATTGGGGTTTTTTTCCACTGAGGAAGCTTCCTCTAAGACCTGTTAGACCAAATGGGAGCATGGTTAGGTTGGAAGCCCTCCTGGGATGTGTTCCTTTGCATCTGAGATGGAAATGTATAATACCTTGTCTAAGGTTCATTTTTTCTTCACTGTCCACCATCTTCAATACCCTTCTGCTTGACTTGGGCTCCTGCAGACCGTGCTCTGTGGGCATAGCTAGGGGCAGGTTTCCTATGTAAGGCATGTAGTGATAGCTAGGGGCAGGTCTCCTATGTAAGCTGTGTAGTGATAGCTAGGGGCTGGTCTCCTATGTAAGGTGTGTAGTGATAGCTAGGGGCTGGTATCCTATGTAAGGTATGTAGTGATAGCTAGGGGCTGGTATCCTATGTAAGGTGTTTAGTGATAGCTAGGGGCTGGCTTCCTATGTAAGGTATGCAGTGATAGCTAGGGGCTGGTCTCCTATGTAAGGTGTGTAGTGATAGCTAAGGGCTGGCTTCCCATGTAAGGTGTGTAGTGATAGCTAGGGGCTGGTATCCTATGTAAGGTATGTAGTGATAGCTAGGGGCAGGTCTCCTATGTAAGGTGTTTAGTGATAGCTAGGGGCTGGCTTCCTACATAAGGTATGTAGTGATAGCTAGGGGCAGGTCTTCTATGTAAGGTGTGTAGTGATAGGTAGGGGCTGGCTCCCTATGTAAGGTGTGTAGTAATAGCTAGGGGCAGGTCTCCTATGTAAGGTGTGTAGTGATAGCTAGGGGCTGGTTTTGTATGTAAGCTGTGTAGTAATAGCTAGGGGCTGGCTTCCTATGTAAGGTGTGTAGTGATGGCTAGGGGCCGGTCTCCTATGTCAGGTGTGTAGTGATAGCTAGGGGCTGGCTTCCTGTGTAAGGTGTGTAATGATAGCTAAGGGCAGGTTTCCTATGTAAGGTGTGTAGTGATAGCTAGGGGCTGGTCTCCTATATAAGCTGTGCAGTGATAGCTAGGGGCAGGTTTCCTATGTAAGGTGTGTAGTGATGGCTAGGGGCCGGTCTCCTATGTCAGGTGTGTAGTGATAGCTAGGGGCTGGCTTCCTGTGTAAGGTGTGTAATGATAGCTAAGGGCAGGTTTCCTATGTAAGGTGTGTAGTGATAAGTAGGGGCAGGTTTCCTATGTAAGCTGTGTAGTGATAGCTAGGGGCAGGTTTCCTATGTAAGGAGTGTAGCCATAGCTAGGGGCAGGTTTCCTATGTAAGCTGTGTAGTGATAGCTAGGGGCAGGTTTCCTATGTAAGGAGTGTAGCCATAGCTAGGGGCAGGTTTCCTATGTAAGCTGTGTAGTGATAGCTAGGGGCTGGTCTCCTATGTCAGGTGTATAGTGATAGCTAGGGGTGGTTTCCTATGTAAGGTGTGTAGTGAATTGTTCCTAATCTTTTGCATTCTTTCAAGGAAGGCCTGGATTGTTGCTGAATTGACAGGAATTGGCAGCTAGTTTTGCAGTCATTGAAAATCATATTCAATAGTAGTAAAATGTTGCTTGCTTTGCTGCAAATAACTTTTGACTTAGTGTGCCTATGCTAGCAAGAAAATGGGAAGAGTTCGGGTGTATTTTATGGATTTGGGAGTGTCATGAGGAAGTTCTCCTTGGCGTTTCTGATTCCCACAGATGCCAGTCACCACTGGTGTCATTTCGTGACAGCAACTCCTTATCCATCTATGCTCCGTGGCTCCACTTAACATTTTTCAGTCCCATTATGATCACCACTATCCATTCTAGGAGTCCAGGGGTTTATATTTGTTAGTAGTCCCTGTAATGTACTTAATTTAAATTTGGGAAAGGGATTCACAATTAAGCAGCGATCTTCTCCCAGCTTCTGAAGGTTGGGGCTCAAACACTTTCCAGGTATGTCAGGATTTGTTCTCTGAAACGTGTGCGTGTAGGGAGCTGACTCTGGTCTGTCAACTAATAAGCAGCTGAATGACGAGCTCTGGAGTGGGATGTGTAGTTTGGAGGGAATCTGTCATCCAGTAGGGACAGTCTCTTGTTTCAAGGATGAATCTGTCCTAAAGAGAGCAGATAGGTGGGTTTTCAAGAAGAGAGATTGGCAAATAGGGCCCTAGCTGGAAGCATTCCAGAGTTGAGAGGCTGTTTTAAGACAGGGACCATCCTACAGTGAAGTTTGACCCTACAGCTGGTTCTGAGGAAGGGAAACCTAGCAGGCTGGCTAGAATTAGATGGGATAGTGCCAGACTAGGGGTTAGCCTTAGGCTGAAGAGTTCCGTGGCTCATCTTTGGTGAACAAGACTGTGTGAGGTGAGCGCAACATTGTGATATTTTTGGAGAGCAGCAGGTACTCTGGGTGACGTGAAGAAGGGTGGAAGCAGAGAGTGTTAAGAGTTGTAATTTAGGCTGTGGTGTAATTGGTGGTGGCTTGCTTTTAGAAGTACCAGGACTCAAAAAGAACCACTTTTCAGTGCTAAGGTTTGTCTCAGAGGCCATTAACATACTCTTTGGTGGATTACTTTTCTTTTAAGAGAGGAATTCTGGGGAGGTCGTCCTTCCCTTTTCTTTCACTTTCATTCCTTCTTGATCCTGGCTGCCACCCCGAGCATCGCATCCTGTGACTCGGCCCTGCGCGTGTATGGCTCTAAATCTCCTCGGCGGGGAAAAGCCAGAGCTGGGATGCTTACCTTTTGAACAGAGCCAGAAAAGAGATGGCACGGAATACCTAATAGTGTGGCTTTCTAAGAAAATAATCTGTTTTGGTTAATAATGCATAAATTGGATCTATATTCTTTTTATGGGTATGTTGAAGCTCTGCCAAGAACGACACGTAACTGACAGCTTTAACTGTGCTGATGTAGGGCTCTTTCTTAAATTAAACAGCTAGCACGGAGATTATTTACAAATGACTTAGACGCTCAAGGTCTAATTTGTGGATGTTGTCAATGTGTAAGCTTGGCAGATGGACAGTGTTACTACTTGTTTTTTTACGGCATAAATCACGTAAAAGGGTCTCAGATAGTAGAACTTAACTAAGAAGAAACTACTTTGCTAATGCAGAAATTCATCATTGCTGTACCAATGTGACTTCCGTATTGATACTTACAGTAATAAATGGAACTCACTCATGTCTCCCTGTGTTTTTTTTTTTACTGCTCTGAGTGGTTGCTGAAAAATGGAATGACTCCTTCCCTATTTTTAACGTAGTGAGCAGACATACCTTCTCTAAGTATGTGTAACTCCATGTTTTGCCATCAGCAAACACCCGAGATACGATCCTCCCCTGTCCATCGTAGTCCACTTTTTCGCTAGTAGTTCCTCGCTGGATGCTGGCAATCTGGCCGGTGGATGAATAGGTGACGTTGACAGCCATCAGCTTGCTGCTGGGCAGCCAGAGGGTGGGGTGTCCTGACGTGTCGTAGGCGATCCTCAGGAGAAATTTACGGTGGTCATCGTAGATCTTTTCCGTCTTTGTTGTTCGATCAAAGTCAACTGAAAGGAGATTTCTGCCGTTAACCTGTTAAAAAATAAAAGATTATAAAATAAATCATCTTATTCCAATACTAGCCACTTATTACTCTTCAGAGTCCCCACTATTGTTTAAGCACCATTTGTAATGATTGATTCTCTTTGTCAGTAAATTAATTTAGCAACTTCTTGGGTACAAGTGCAAGGCAGTAGATTAACTGCTCTTTTTTTTAAAAAGGTTTCATTAAGCAGAGAGACAGCCTGGCATTTGTTCAAAACCTTTTCAATTAAATTTCATAAACTTTAGCCAACTGATAAGAAAAAAAAAAAAGGATGTGCTTTACAGTTTGTTTAAAAGATATGAAGGCACTAGACCCGGCATCTATGTAAATTACTCAGAGGCCCTTCCCCCATGAAACATTGGAAAATAATTGCTTAGTAAATTAATCATGGCTACATTAAATAAGACACAGTGGTAAATGTGACTCTAACCCTTTGAAGAGCAGTTAAGTAGAAGTTGGAACCCACATTACTGTAAATTATTAATGAGCTTAAATAGCAGGAGGTTACAAACATGATCATTGCTTTTGGCCAAGTGCTGAAATGTCACAATTTTTTAGAGTGCCTTTCTTTTCTTTTAATAACATTTGGTTAACTGACAGGAACTTCAGAGTCCTCTAGTACCCTGCTGTCCTAGTAGGGTCTCTGGGTGCCTGTGTTCTATGTCCAGAATATTTGACTAAATTTGGCTGTTACTCGGTGTGATCCAAGGCATACACAAGTCAGCATTCATTACTGCAGTGGACATGTGGCCTTGATCAAATTCTGCCTTACAGTTTGCAGTGTTTGCTGACTGTGACCCCACAAGGGCAGAGACCATAGCCTGTTCTTGTTCGGTCTTCCTCAGCACCTATGCGGTAGGGGAATACATACTCAAATGCTCATTAGCTGTTTGGATTGTTAGACATTAAACGGGAAAATTTTAATTGTCCATGACCATGTCCTGACTACAACTTTCAAAATAAATAGCTCTAGTTACACACAAACACACATACATACACATATATACATACATATACACACACATATACATATACATACACACATATACACGGAGCCCTGGTGGTGCAATGGTTAAGTACTCAGCTGCTAATCAAAAGGTCAGTGGTTTGAACCCCTCAGTGGCTCCATAGGAGGAAAGACCTGTCAATCTGCTCACATAAAGATTACAGCCTATGAAACCCAATGGGGCAGTTCTCTGTCATATAGAGTTGCACTGAGTCAGAATCGACTCGATAGCACACAACAACAATACACACATCTGTGTATTTATATATATGTAAATATATGTGATGTACATATACAAAATACATGTATATTTAGAATCTGGGATAAAACTAATTTTTGCATTCTATCATTGACATTTAAGCAACGCCCATAATAAAAAAAAATTTTTTTTTTTTATTAAGCATAAATTTTGTTAAGTGCCGCCAAGTCAGTTCCAACTCACAGTACAACTCATAAGTACAATAGAGTGAAACACTGCCTGGTCCTGCACCATCCTCACAACTGTTGTTATGTTTGAGTCCATTGTTGAAGCCACTGTGTCAGTCCATCTTGCTGAGGGTTTTCCTCTTCTTCAGTGAGCTCTACTTTACCAAGCATGATGTCCTTCTCCAGGGACTGGTCCTTCCTGATCACATGTCCAAAGTATGTGAGATGAAGTCTCACCATGTTCCCTTCTAAGGAGCACTCTGGCTGTACTTCTTCCAAGACAGATTTGTTCGTTCGTCTGTCAGTTCATGGTATATTCAGTATTCTTCTCCAACACCACAATTCAAAGGCTTCTTCGGTCTTCCTTATTCATTGTCTAGCTTTCACATGCATATAAGGCGAATGAAAAGCCCATGGCTGGGGTCAGGTGCACTTAGTTCTCAAAGTGACATCTTTGTCTTTGAACACTTTAAACAGGTCTTTTGTAGCAGATTTGTCCCATGCAATACATCCTTTGATTTCTTGACTGCTGCTTCTGTGGGTGTTGATTATGGATCCGGGTAAAATGAAATCCTTGACAGCTTCAATATTTTGTCTGTTTATCATGATATATGGTCTATTTGTGAGGATTTTTGTTTTCTTTATGTTGAGGTGTAATCCATACTGAAGACTGTAGTCTTTGATCATCAGTAAGTGTTTCAGATCCTTTTTGTTTTCAGCAAGCAGGTTGTGTCATTTGCATATCACAGGTTGTTGATGAGTCTTCCTCCAATCCTGATGCCCCGTTCTTCTTCATATAGTCCAGCTTTTCAGATTATTTGCTCAGCATACGAATTGAATTTGTATGGTGAAAAGATACAACCCTGATGCACACCTTTTATGGTATTAAACTACTCAGTATCCTCATTCTGCTCGAATGACTGTCTCTTGGTCTATGTACAGGTACTACACGAGCACAATTAAGTGTTCTGGAATTCCCATTCTTTGCAATGTCATCCATAACTTGCTATGATCCACACAGTGAATGCCTTTATATAGTCAATAAAACACAGGTAAACATCTTTCTGGTAGTCTCTGCTTTCAGCCAAGATCCATCTGACATCAGTAATGATATCCCCAGTTCCACATTCTCTTCTGACTCTGGCTTTAATTTCTGGCAGTTCCCTGTCAATGCACTGCTGCAACTGGTCCTGAATGATCTTCAGCAAAACTTTACTTGTGTGTGATATTAGTGATATTATTTGATAATTTCTGTATTCTGTTGGATCACCTTACTTTGGAATGGGCACAAATACGGATCTCTCCATTCAGTTGGCCAGGCGGCTTCCTTCCAGATTTCTTGGCACGGATGAGTGAGCACCTCCAGTGCTGCATCTGCCTGTTGAAACATCTCAGTTGGCATTCTGTCAATTCCCGGAGCCTTGTCTTTTGCCAATGCCTTCAGTGCAGCTTGGATTTCTTCCTTCAGTACCATTGGTTCTTGATCATATGCTACCTCTGGAAATGGCTAAATGTTGACCAATTCTTTTTTTGTACAGTGATTCTGTGTATTCCTTCCATCTTCTTTTGATGCTTCCTGTATCATTCAATATTTGCCCATAGAATCCTTCAAAATTGCAACTTGAGGCTTGAATTTTTTCTTCAGTTCTTTCAGCTTGAGAAATGCCGAGTGTGTTCTTTTTGGTTTTCTAACTCCAGGTCTTTGCACATGTCATTACAATACATTACTTTGTCTTCTCGAGCTGCCCTTCAACACCTTCTGTTCAGCTCTTTTACTTCATAATTTCTTCCTTTCACTTTAGCTACTTGATGTTCAAAAGCAAGTTTCAGGATCTCTTTGGACAACCATTTTGGTGTTTTTTTTTTTTCGTTCTTGTCTTTTTAATGGCCTTTTGCTTTCTTCAGGTATGAGGTCCCTGGAGTCATCCCACAACTCTTCGGGTCTTTGATCATTAGTGTTCGATGTGTCAAATCTTTCTTGAGATGGTCTCTAAATTCAGGTGGGATATACTTGAAGTCATACCTCGGCTCTTGTGGACTTGTTTTAATCTTCTTCAGCTTCAACTTGAACTTGCATAGGACCACTTGATGATCTGTTCCGCAGTCGGCCCCTGTCTCATTCTAACTGATGACATTGTCTTTTCCATAGAAGCAGTTGATTTTATTCTTGTGTATTCCGTCCGGCAAGGTCCATGTGTATAATCATCATTTGTGTTGTTGAAAAAAGGTATTTGCAATGAATAGATCGTTGGTCTTGCAAAATTCTATGATCCAGCATCAGTTCTATCACCCAGGCTGTATTTTCCAACTATGGATCTGTCTTTGTTTCCAAGTTTCACATTCCAATCACTAGTAGTTATCAATGCATCTTGATTGGATGCTTGATCCATTTCAGACTGCAGAAGTTGGTAAAAATCTTCAACTTCTTCACGTTCGTCATTAGTTGTTGATGTGTAAATTTGAATAATAGTTGTATTAACTGGTCTTCCTTGTAGGCATATGGATATTATCCTATCACTGACAGCACTGTACTTCAGGGCAGATCTTAAAAAATGTTCTTTTTGATGATGAATGTGATGTTATTCCTTTTCAATTTGTCCTTCCTGGCAGAGTAGACCATATGACTGTCCAATCCAGAATAGCCAATACCAGTCCATTTCAGTTCACTAGTGTCTAGGATATTGATCCTTTGCATTGCATTTCATTTTTGACAACTTCTAATTTTCCTGGATTCATACGTCATACATTCCATGTTCCAATTATTACTAGATGTTTGAACTGTTTCTTTTTATTTTGTGTCGTGCCACATCAGCAAACGAAGGTCCCCAAAAGCTTGACTCCCTCCACATCATTAAGGTTGACTCTACTTTGAGGAGGCTGCTCTTCCAGTTGTATTTTGAATGCTTTCCAACTTGAGGGGCTCATCTGCTGGCACTAGACTAGATAATGTTCTGTGGCTATTCATAAGGTTTTCACTGGTCAGTTTTTTAAGAAGTAGATGCCAAGTCCTTCCTAGTCTGTCTTAGTCTGGAGGCTCTGCGAAACCCGTCCACCATGGGTGACCAAACTGATGTTTTAAATACTGATGGCATAGCTTCCAGCATCACAGCATGCAAGCCATCACAGTAGGATAAACTGACAGAGGAGTGGTGCATAAATACTTAAGTTTAAATTGGCTCTTCAAAGACAGTGTTGTGAAGTGGTCTATCTTGAAAGGTAAAAGGTATAACTAGCAAGAATTCTGTGTCTTGATAGGTAAAGAGGTATTGGGAAAGAAAAAGCACCCAGAGAGATGATTCACAAAAATGAGAAAGGGCAGAGCCCTGGATGAAAATCAGGAGATTTAATTTTTCAATCTCTTCAGATCTCGCTGACATGGACTGTACCACAGCAGAAATTGATGGGTATCAGTGGTGGCCATGTGTGTGTTGGAGGGAGGACCCAGGGGTCAAAAAGCCTGGTCTCCATACCTGGTAGGTCCTTGAACACTAGACTTTTAACTCCTCTGAATCTGTTTTGTGCATCTGTAAATAAAGGGGTTGGACTAGGTTCTGACTTTTATTGATTTTTATTTTATTCTGACCTGCCAGCTGGAGGCTTTCTGAACTTTCATTTCCCCATGTGGAGATGTCTGCATGTTAGTTGCTCACTTTTTTGTTTTTTTTTAACTTTAGATGGTTTACAGAACAAACTAGTTTCTCATTAAACAGTTAGTACACATATTGTTTTATGACATTGGTTGCCAACCCCATGACATGTCAACTCTCTCCCTTTTCGAACTTGGGTTCCCTGTTACCAGCTTTCCTGTCCCCTCCTGCCTTCTTGTCCTTGCCCCTGGGCTGGTGTGTCCCTTTAGTCTCCTTTTGTTTTATGGGCCTCCCCAATCTTTGGCTGAAGGGTGAATCTCAGGAGTGACTTCATTACTGAGCTAAAAGGGTGTCCTGGGACCATATTCTCGTGGTTTCTCCAGTCTCTGTCATGCCAGCTAGTCTGGTCCTTCTTTCTGGGTTAGAATTTTGTTCTATATTTTTCTCCAGCTCTGTGTGGGACCCTCTCTTGTGACCCCTGTCAGAGCTGCTCACTGTCTTATGTGCATTTTGTGAAACCTTATGAGTTTAAGTTTGTGGAATGCTTTGAGTACCTTGGAAGGAAGCTACTAGCTAACATTACAACTATATTTTTAAAAATCTGTAGAAAATTTTGATTTAAAGTCAAATTAACTCGATAATGAAGCAGCAGAATTCAGTTCTCCAGTTTATATTTGCACAAATTTTTGGATGCCTTGAGAACAGGTTTTGCACAATTTACCTGGTTTCCTTAGAGCTCTTGTGTTTCTCAGACTGTGATTTAAAACAAACAAACAAAGCTGAATGTTTAGGTTTGCCCTCCCCCACTCCTGAGGTTATTCCAGGCTGTGACACAGAAGACTGTGCTGTTTCCATGGGCAGTGCTGCCCACAGTATTGCTCCTTCTGCTTGTATCTTATGTGTGTTCATTTAGTTGTCTTTCAGTTCTGTACTTCCTTTGTTAACCCTGCTTTATCTTTGCAATAATTGCTCTGGTTACAGTAGAAGAAGTCTGGACTGGGGATCTGGTCTGACCGTAGGTTGCTGCAGGGCGAGGGCTCTGGGCAAACAGACAGGTCTGGAAGCACTTCTCACTGCAGGGTGAGGGCTCTGGGCAAACAGACAGGTCTGGAAGCGCTTCTCACTGCCCATAAACTGCTACTGGCTTCTGATTTGCTTGTTTCATTTGCGAGCATGGTGGCAAGACACCAAAACATCCAGATGAAAGCCAAAAGGCGTGATTACCGTTACTGCTGTGTGAGCTGCCGTGCCAAGATGCCACCACAGGGGAGCACCAGGAAGCTCCGTGAGCTGCCGTGCCAAGACGCCACCACGGGGGAGCACCAGGAAGCACCGTGAGCTGCCGTGCCAAGATGCCACCACAGGGGAGCACCAGGAAGCACCGTGAGACCAAACATCTGGATAAAGGTTCAGGTTTTTCTTTTTATCCAGACATATTTTATATGCAATGCCTTTCTGGTATTCTCTTCTCAAACTGAAGTAATGAGAAAACAGAATGGGGCTGTGTTTTTTCCCACATTCCCAGCACAGGCCAAGGCTATAACATCCCTGTCTCCAGACATCAGTCACTGTTTCTTCAAATTTCAAAAGACACTAGCAGAACTTTACTTTTTCTTTCACTCCCAAACACACCCATACCTATTCCTGAGGATAGTGCGAACAGAAAGCGCAGAAGCCCAGGGACACTTCCTTTCCAGGACTTGGTCTTGCTTAACACACCTTTGTGAAATCATGGTAACTCTTCAAACTTAAAAAAAAAAATTTTATTGTGGTAAAATACACATAACAAAAAGCTAGCCATTTTAACTAAACAGCACATTAACTCAAAAAGTAAAGAATTTTACCCTTGAGAACTGCGCTCTTTTAAAAATGATCCACATGACACCAAATGGACAGCTGTTACTCTAAGGCACAGACGAGAAGGGGGGGGCAGTGAGACTAAATTAGTGGGAGGGGAACAACTAGAACAGAAAAATAAGAATGCTGAGGCAATGTGAAAAATGGAATCAGCCTCAGTGAACATGTGTAGAAACTGTGAATGGAAGTCTGTTTTGCTCTGTAACCTTTTACCAAAAAAAAAAAAGTTCACCATTTTAACCCTTTAAAATTTTTTTTTTTGGGGGAGGAGGACATAAAGCATAAAGCCCCAGCATTGTCCCCTGCCCTAAAAAAAAAAAAAAATTAATTACTATAAAGATGTTAAATGTTCATCTAAAGATGAAAACTTTCTATCAGATCATTACTACAACCTCCAGCCGCGTAAAATGACTCCAACCAAATGTTGTGTATGGATGAGCGGTCAGCACAAAGTCCCTGGTGACGTGCAGTGAGCATGGACACATGCCTGTTTTCAAAGGTTACGTCCAGCGTGATGATGACTAGTCACTTGTGATCTCCCCTGTAAAAACCTGAGGCATAAAGACGTTACACCGCCGTCCCAAGGAGGTGCCAGCCTAGTCAGATTATACTCACTTATCTGAAATCTGATGGGGGGACGTGAGGAGGGGCTGGCTCATTCCCTGGGCATACTTGGTGACAACGTCAGGGCTCGCTGTGTCCACGCAGAGCATCGCCCCACGTCCACCAGAGCATCGCCCCGCGTCCACCAGAGCATCGCCCCGCATCCACACCAGGGCATCGCCCCGCGTCCACGCAGAGCATCCCCCCGCGTCCACCAGAGCATCGCCCCGCGTCCACCAGAGCATCGCCCCGCGTCCACCAGAGCATCGCCCCGCGTCCACACCAGGGCATCGCCCCGCGTCCACGCAGAGCATCGCCCCGCGTCCACCAGAGCATCGCCCCGCGTCCACCAGAGCATCGCCCCGCGTCCACACCAGGGCATCGCCCCGCGTCCACGCAGAGCATCGCCCCGCGTCCACACCAGGGCATCGCCCCGCGTCCGCCAGAGCATCGCCCCGCGTCCGCCAGAGCATCGCCCCGCGTCCGCCAGAGCATCGCCCCGCGTCCGCCAGAGCATCGCCCCGCGTCCGCCAGAGCATCGCCCCGCGTCCGCCAGAGCATCGCCCCGCGTCCACACCAGGGCATCGCCCCGCGTCCACGCAGAGCATCGCCCCGCGTCCACACCAGGGCATCGCCCCGCGTCCACCAGAGCATCGCCCCGCGTCCACCAGAGCATCGCCCCGCGTCCACACCAGGGCATCGCCCCGCGTCCACGCAGAGCATCGCCCCGCGTCCACACCAGGGCATCGCCCCGCGTCCGCCAGAGCATCGCCCCGCGTCCGCCAGAGCATCGCCCCGCGTCCGCCAGAGCATCGCCCCGCGTCCGCCAGAGCATCGCCCCGCGTCCGCCAGAGCATCGCCCCGCGTCCACACCAGGGCATCGCCCCGCGTCCACGCAGAGCATCGCCCCGCGTCCGCCAGAGCATCGCCCCGCGTCCGCCAGAGCATCGCCCCGCGTCCACGCAGAGCATTGCCCCGCGTCCACACCAGGGCATCGCCCCGCGTCCGCCAGAGCATCGCCCCGCGTCCACGCAGAGCATCGCCCCGCGTCCACACCAGGGCATCGCCCCGCGTCCGCCAGAGCATCGCCCCGCGTCCGCCAGAGCATCGCCCCGCGTCCGCCAGAGCATCGCCCCGCGTCCACGCAGAGCATCGCCCCGCGTCCACACCAGGGCATCGCCCCGCGTCCGCCAGAGCATCGCCCCGCGTCCACGCAGAGCATCGCCCCGCGTCCACACCAGGGCATCGCCCCGCGTCCGCCAGAGCATCGCCCCGCGTCCGCCAGAGCATCGCCCCGCGTCCGCCAGAGCATCGCCCCGCGTCCGCCAGAGCATCGCCCCGCGTCCACACCAGGGCATCGCCCCGCGTCCACCAGAGCATCGCCCCGCGTCCACACCAGGGCATCGCCCCGCGTCCGCCAGAGCATCGCCCCGCGTCCGCCAGAGCATCGCCCCGCGTCCGCCAGAGCATCGCCCCGCGTCCACACCAGGGCATCGCCCCGCGTCCACGCAGAGCATCGCCCCGCGTCCACCAGAGCATCGCCCCGCGTCCACCAGAGCATCGCCCCGCGTCCACACCAGGGCATCGCCCCGCGTCCGCCAGAGCATCGCCCCGCGTCCGCCAGAGCATCGCCCCGCATCCGCCAGAGCATCGCCCCGCGTCCACACCAGGGCATCGCCCCGCGGCCACCAGAGCATCGCCCCGCGTCCACCAGAGCATCGCCCCGCGTCCACGCAGAGCATCGCCCCGCGTCCACCAGAGCATCGCCCCGCGTCCACCAGAGCATCGCCCCGCGTCCACGCAGAGCATCGCCCCGCGGCCACCAGAGCATCGCCCCGCGTCCACCAGAGCATCGCCCCGCGTCCACACCAGGGCATCGCCCCGCGTCCACGCAGAGCATCGCCCCGCGTCCGCCAGAGCATCGCCCCGCGTCCGCCAGAGCATCGCCCCGCGTCCGCCAGAGCATCGCCCCGCGTCCTCACCAGGGCATCGCCCCGCGTCCACGCAGAGCATCGCCCCGCGTCCGCCAGAGCATCGCCCCGCGTCCGCCAGAGCATCGCCCTGTGACCATGCAGAGCATCACCCTGCTGTGGGTGGTTCTGTGGTTCTGTACCTCTCCACACGTCAGCAAGCGCTAACTGCATCGGGCAACCCCCCTCTAGGCTGTGCCACTCAGGCTAAAGTGAGAAACAGGATGTCACGTAGATGTGACTAGCGTCCTAAGATCTAAACGTGTTACCATATTTGTGTATCCCTCTGAACACTCTGGCTTTCATATTTCGTAGATTCCTTTTTTTTTAATGATTCACTAAAGTCTTCCTTTTATCATCTGAATTCTGGGCAGGTTGAGAAGATGAATGTTATTATCAGAGTGAATATTTATTACTAGAGAGCCAGAACACTTTTCTGTGACTGATCAAAGGCTGGCTCTGCATTCCGGCACTGACAGAAATAAGGCGTATTTCCCAAGCGTCTTATTCTGTGATGCGCTGCCACATCTGTGTCGAGATCTCATTTTCTTGTTGTTTCCTGCCAGAGTGGTGGCCCTTTTTCCTTTAACGTGTTGTTTCACAGAAATTTACGTTTTTAGTTTCTTACATAATTTTGTCCTTTTTCATTCCCTGCCTTACCTTTTTAGCCTATTTTATCTAGTGTTAGTAATTCAGCGGTTTCTTTGTATGTCGTGATAATTGCTACTTTCTTCATGTTTCTTAGTTCCGATCTTTCTTTTCCTAACCTCAGACACTAAGTTAATGACATGAGTAAAGCAGGCTAACAGTCAAGCCCTGTGTGAACGCCGTACTAACACTGACAGGGATGGTGGGTGTAGTCCTGACTCACTCGTTTATGCCTGACTTCAGTCAAATCATTTAATGCCCTGGACCTCACCTTTTATCTAGAAAATGTTACTAGTGGTAATACTTATACCTTACGTGGTTGTTTTCAGAAAGAAATGAAATAATGCAGTGAAAGGGCTTTTTCTAGTGGCTGGTTCCTTGTCAGTACTTTCAAGTACGAATTGTATATGAACAGCGATTATTTTCTCCCCTATGCTGAGCTCTATTCTCCTCCTCTATGTAATCCCATTTTTGCAGAAAACTATGTGTTATGCGTACACAGTCTCTCTCTCCCTTCTGTCAGAAATATCTAGATGAATCAGGGATAATCCACACGGTAAGGTTGGCTTTTCTCATCCTTTCGTCCATTTAATCAATATTTTCAGAGGTGTGTCTAAGGTCTGGCAGGTCTGGCACCTGCCCTGGCCGCCACCCAGCAGTTTCTACTAACCTGGTAGGGACCAACGTCTTTGCTCAAGCCTGCTAGACACAGAGGCGCAGTGAGGGGCGGGCAGGGGGGGCACTTGTCCCCGGCGCAAGCCCAAGGGGCGTCAGAGGAGGCACAGGATAACTTATGGAGGTGCCACAAGTATGAAAGGCACCTGACTGAGGCAGCAGGACAAGTGGGAAGGTGTTTCTGCTACTATGTGGCCGCTTATCCACGTCTACTCACTTTGAATTTGGGGGGAGGGTGGGCCTTAGAGATGGCCCCTTGGTGCTCGTTACCCCGCTACGCCTCTGCAGGGGTGCAGGTGCAGTGCTTGTCACAGGCGCTGCTTTCCGTAGACACACCTCTGATTTGAGCATCCACCATGTGTCAGGCACACAGCTAAACCTAGGTCAATAACTTAGAAAATCAAAATAACTTTCTGCTAGGAATGATGAAAGGTAAACGAGGAGACGATGTAATGGAAATGGGTGGCTTTTGGGGCTAATTCAGGCAGCCGTGTTTTCCTGGAGTCTTTCTCCCTTTTCTTCTGTTCCCTATTTTGGCAGACTCCAGGTCAGTCCTCAAACTGGATGTTCATATCTTCACTTTCTCCCCAGAATTTCTCTCTTGGAATCCACAGAGGAATGAAATTAGCAGTCTGAGCTGGCCCATCCAATCTTATCTTCAAAGTAAGAAACTCTCCCTCGTGATGCTGGTATTGTCTCTGTGAGAGCAATCAAACATATCAGCTGGAAATCTCATTTCAGTGGGACTGAACAGGCCATTTTAAATAGTATATTTTCTGAAATGTCTTGCTGAGGCATTGTGGTTCTGCTATTTAGAAAAAAACTACCAGCCGTGCCTGTGTGCACTGGTTTCTTCTGCCTCAAGTGAGGGTTTTTCTTCATTTAGAATCAGCCACAGATCCAGGGACTTAAAGCTGAGTCTCCTCCACTCCTCACTCTCTTTTCCTCTACTATCCCTAATTTCTTTTTATTTCTAGAAAAGCAGCGTTACAAAGAAAGAAAGAAATTCATGTTAGACAGAGCTTGTCTCCAAGAAGAGCAGGCATTGTTTATGCGGTCGGTTTCTGGATAAAAGATGTTACCTACCTCTTTTCTGCCCACATTTTCCTGTCCAGCGAGGTAACAGGTTCTTTCCTATTCATCTGAGCGTTGGCTATAATGCCCACTGTTTGTGTATGTGGCTGACATTCTCTGGGTTACAGGTAGGGAGTATATCATCATGCTTTATACTTTCAACGTACATGGTCTTACTTGATTCTTGTTAACAATTGTGTGAAACAGAGTCAGGGCAGAGTAAATTTTATTTGTGACATAGCTATAGATATAATATCTATATCATAATATTATGTAGATAATATATTCTACATAAGTATATAGAAATCAGGACGTGGATAAGGACTTTGAGGTTCAAAGATGCTATGATTTTCCTACAAGGTATAAGTGAGTAAAAAGTGGAGCCTGATCCAGAACCCGTGTCTTCCGAGTTCTAGTCAAGTGCTGTATCTTCTTTGGTACAGTGAAGAGCACAAACGTGAGGATTATCTTTGTGCTTTCTGAGGCAGTCCTCTGTCTGAGAACAGGTGTGACTGTGTGTACTTGCACCTTCTCACTGCTTCAGGAGTAGCTGAGTAAGACAAAGCCTGGGAACCAGCTTCTGGTTTGCAATGGTCCAAGGTAGCGGGGTCTGTGCGGAAGCAGTACGCAGTGGCAGCGGATGGAAAAGCAGGTAGCTGCTGGTTCCCAGGGTCAGAGGAAGAAAAGACAGAGCAGGAGTTTACTTTGGCAATAAGCCCTGACCCCTTCGGAGCTTCTTGTCCGTTGCTTTAGCTGCAGCCTCCATCTTGTGCCTCTCTCTAGCGTGCCACTGCTTTTCCTTCTCGCTCCTCTTACCGGCCTGACCTTGCTATTGTCTACCAGAAGTTCCGATCCGGGGAGGACTGGGCTAGGGTGTGGGGACATGAAGCATTGGTCCTAGGAGACCATGTATTGCGAGTCCCAAACCCTGTCTCACAACCGAAGTGGAATCAAAATATAACCAGTAAGTTGGATACAGTCTGTATGTGAGCCACAGGTCCTTTTTACGTGATTTCTACTTCTTGGCCCGCTGTAACAATTTAGTGATTTTTGGTGCAGGTAAAAGGACATTAATGATAATGTTCCATGTTTTATTTGCTCTCCTTTGTTTTAAATAATTTTTTTAAGATGGCAAGTAAAGCAATGCTAGTTAGGAAGAGTTTATCTATAAACTAAAACCTGTTTACTAAAAAGTTCAGTCTATTGTGGTCTGAAGGTGGTTTCTTATAACCTAATCTGTGTTGTCATTACCAAATAGCTGTCATAAATCACAATTTGTCTTCTACACATACATGGCCTACAATATGAGAGGGAGGAAAAAACACCTAACACTGCAAAGCCAGAGGACACTTTGGGAAGGCCGCTTATACTAACATAATCACAATCGTCATCACATTGCTCTTAAACAGCGCATTGGGTGGGGCTTTCCGTTCATAGTAAGGAGGTGCTGGACTTGGTCACCTTCTCTGTGCCCAAACTGTAGTTTAAAAATATTGAGAACAGGAAAAAGAGAATTCACCTTTCAATTCCCAGTCTATCGCTTTCAATACACACATATTTATGACCTGGAAAACTTTCAATAGTTAAACCAATTCTGACTTATCCCCATCCTCACATGAAGAAGCTGTTACTCCTGAGTGGTTGGAGAAAAGTACACGACTACTAAGTCATTAGTAAAACAAGAATCAATTGATATCCAGGCTCTTTGGGGTTGTGCTGCGTGAGAGTTGCTACTTTCTCAGGGAAGAATGTATTTTTAATCATAGCTACAGCAAGAAGACCATTTTCTCCAATCAGTGGCTTTTATTATGAGCAATCTCCCCCGGCGGGCTGTCACTGGTGCCCTGAGGTGAAGATGCTACATTGAGTGGGCAGTAGACGGGTGAGGTGAACTGGAGACCAGTCGCCCACATGGATGGGCCACTGCACATCACTGCCGACCGGGCAGCTACCACCCACTCTCCAATACTCACCCTAAGCTTTCGACCAAAGACGTTGACTTTTCCTTGGGCTTGTTCTTTTCGGAATCTCCATTCTACCAAATTTTGACCGTTCTCACCAGGGAGAGTCATGTTTCTTTTGGCCACTGTTGGGTTAGCCGTGCCAGCCAGGACATGCGGCTCCGTTTGGTAGTGCGAATCCAGACCACTGGCATAGATAATTCTAAGGGAGCCATCGTAACCAATCTGGTAGCTGTTTCTTAACTGATCTAAAAACAAGAAGCAGAGACCAAGAACTGGAGCTGTGGAGTAAACACTTGGATGGTTTTGTAGTTAGAAGTCACCTAAATTTCTAAAACATTAACTGATGTCCATTTACAAGGAAATGAAAACTCCTCAATAATGTCCAAGTAAGAAAGCAACTTTGATTTCTAGCATTTTGCGCTGTTTGATTGAATATTAAAGGCACACTTCAGGGGGACTCAAAGTCCTTCTCCGTCTTGATAGGTTTCCGTTCTCCTGTATCTCCCTTACTTTTGCCTGATGAAACGAGGGCTCGTCCTCATGGAATGTGCAGTAAATGTTTTGTAAAGAGCCACCTATGTGCTCTTTTAGGGGCTGGGGTGTTCACCTCCGAGTCTTAGAAGACTCCCTTCCACTACACCTACCCTTTTATGTGCTTTGTCAAAGACCCTTTGATCCTTTTATTTACTTTATCATACTTTAAATGAAGGTTTACAGAACACAATAGTTTCTCACCAAAGAGTTAGTACACACATTGCTGTATGACGTTGGTTACCAACCCCAGATGTGTCAACACTCTCCTTTCTCAAATCTGGGTTCCCTATTTCCAGCTTTCCTGTTCCCTCCTGCCTTCCAGGGCTGGTGTGCCCTTTTAGTCTTGTTTTGTTCCATGGGTTTTTGATCCTTTTGATATTTATACCTTGTATGCTAAAAATATAAGGTGATATTTTCCCCTCAAATTTAAAAAAGGGGGTCATCTTATATTTTGGTCTGTAACAACATTGCAAACTACCTGTCATGGACTGAATTACGTTCCCCCAAAAGTGTGTGTATCAGTTGGGCTGGGCCATGATTCCCAGTATTGTGTGATTTTCCTACATGTTATAAATCCTGCCTCTATGTTAGTGAGGAGAGACGGGCAGCAGTTGTGTTAGTGAGGCAGAACTCAATCTACAAAATTGGATTGTATCCTGAGGTAATATCTCTTTTGAGATAAAAAGAGAGAAGCCAGCAGAGAGACAGGGGACCTCGTACCCCCAAGAAAGCAATGCTGGAAGCAGAGTGCATCTTTTGGACCCGGAGGCCCTGCGTGGAGACGCTCCTGGTCTAGGGGAACGTTGATGAGAAGGCTGACAGAGAGAGAAAGCCTTCCCCTGGATCTGACTCCCTGAATTTGGACTTTAAGCCGGCTTTACTGTGAGGAAATAAAACTTCGCTTTGTTAAAGGCATCCGCTGGCGTTATTTCTGTTACAGCAGCACCAGATGGCTAAGATACTACCTTTCAAGTTTTTGATTTTGAATAATATAGGACCATTTCAGGGGAAGTAATGAATTCAAGCAATACTAGATTTGGATTTGAATAGGTTATTTCTTGAGGAAACTCATAAAAAAAAAAGTCAAAGAAATGTAACACAGATTCAGTAATTATTCTTAGCGCTATGACCTCGCAATTGCAAATGTCATTGTAAACAGACCTTTTCTTAAAGTTTAAAGAGAAATACGGCTGCTTACACTGGTTGGGGGTTTACTCTGGAGTGACGGAATGTTCTGGAACTAGACAGAGGTGGAGGATGCACAACGCTGTGAATGTACTAAATGCCACGGAGTTGTTCACTTTAAAGTCGCTAATTTTATGTTGTGTGAATTTCAACTCAAAGTATTAAAACAAAACAAATATGGCAGGAGGGTTTGTTACGACAATATTGGATATACACACCCATAAACTGAAAGAAAAGACAGAAAGTCTAAATTATTGCATAAATGGGTAGTGGGGGTTTGGGGTGAAATTTCAAGTGACCACATCACACATGGGTTGAAAAAGAGCTGTGTCCTTAGCCCGCAGTGGAGACGGCCTGCTCTGGAGGGCTGTGCTCAGGGGCTCAGGAAGGGGCGCGCCTGTGGAGGGCTGCGATCAAGTCGTCTGATTAAGTGGCGCTGCACAGACAGGCACTGTTGAGACTAACACATATTTTACAGATTACGTGATTTTAAGTAAGTGTACACAACCAAACGCACTACGTATTACGTGCACACACGACTCTTTCATCGGTGTCACCCCTCCTGTTCCGGCCCGTCTCATTAGGAAACGGTGGATCGCCGCTTTCCGCCTGGTGTCAGTGGTACAATAAAAGGATCAGTGTAAAACTACGCTATCCTGTTTACCTTGAACCATGGTATAGAAGGAATCGATCGAGGAGAGGTTTGAAGTGATGCTGACATCTTCTTCTCGGCTGGATGATTCAACGTCCACCGTGATAGCCTTGTCCATGTCCCCGTGAAGGCTTGTGACCACTCCAGTTGGAAACGTAACGTTTGTCAGGCGGCCTTCACTGTCGTAGCTGTCAAAAAAGAGGCATTAACTTGGTATTCAATGGAAAACTGCAGGCTCGCCTTTCTGGTGACTATAATGCTTGGCAATATGAGCTGTCCAAATTTGGACGAATATTTGTCTTTGTGCATGAGCTGTGCAGAGTGAGAACTTCAAACATGCTTTGAAGTAATCACAAGCCTGTTTAACACAGAAAAACCTCACCCGCGACAGCAAGGTAAACAGACTAGCTCTCCATCTCGGCATATTGTTCTTTGAAGTGTGACCAAAATTCTCCCACACATCTAATTTGCTGTTTCAAAGGGAACATGTTTGCTGATTGTAACTTCCTTAGTATTCCTCCATATTGCCTACAAAGTAGATTTAATCCCCTGTCGTTATCAATTTTGAAAGTCTTATTAAGGCATGTCCTCTGTGGCGGTGGGATACATATACATAACTTACAGAGAGCTTCGTAAAACAGTGTGCACACATACGTGTGTATATTTGCATATGTAAAATATTCTTTTATATCTTGATATACAACTTTGACAAATTCATAAAATCAAAGCCTATTAAAGACCTTATTTCTCAGTGAAATAATGCAAATTGGCACTTAACTGGTGGCGGCGGCGATAATCTGTCTGTACTGACGAAGGAATGGATGGGGTCTTGAATGATGATTTATGATGTTTACTGAAATAAGGTATAATATTTCCTGACATTTAATGATTATTTAGGAACTCTGGTGGCGCAACACTTAAGTGCTCGGCTGTTAACTGAAAGGTTGGTAGTTTGAACCTACCCAGTGTCTCTTTGGGAGAAAGACCTGGAGATCTGCTTCCATAAAGATTACAGCCAAGAAAACCCTATGGGGCAGTTCCACTTTGTTACATGGGGTCACTGTGTGTTGGAACAGACTTGACAGCACCCAGCAACAATAAAAATGATTACTTGCTTTTTTTATTATACACTTACTCTTTTTAGCATAAAAATGTAAGAGGAACTTATAATTTAAATGTTAGCATATATAATCATAAATATGCATTTACAGCTACATTTTATGAAAAAATTAAATTTTGTGATTTTGCTATTTGTGGCAGCACCACAGAAAATTTCAAATTTTCTGAAGAAACAAACAAAATGCAAAAATTTGGTTGAAAAACTAAGAATCCCATTGGGACAACAATATACTTAAGGTTGGATTTCAGACTGAGACCAAGGCTGCTTCTGATAATAGAAGGTTCTAAGCAAGAAGGAGACTTGAACCATTTCCTAGTTGGAATAAGTGCAAAGACAGGACTAGCAGAGAAAGGGTGTGACTCACAGAAAGAGCAGTTCCCAGGGGAGAAGACACTCAGAACACAGGGGGAAGAGGGTCATAATGGTGTAGGGGTGGTAGCAAGGGAAAAAAGGAGCAGAAAAGTGTTTGAATGGTACGTTGTAATAAAAGGCTACAGGGTTTTTAGAGTGTAAAAGTTAGCTTTGAGATGTGGCTGGTAATTAGGAGAAGATTCTAGATAATAAAGGTAAAGGAGATTCAGCAGGGACAGTGTCATGGTAGAGACAGAGAAGGAAGAGAGGAGGAAGGAGAGGGATCCATGTCTGTTGGTGCCTAGTGATGAGCTGATCCCATTACCCAGCGGGGACAGCACTGGTCAGATCATGGATTTGACTGCCTCCATCTGACAGTTTTGTAGTGCCGCCTAGCCAGGGGCAGGAATGGGCACACAGGCTGTTCGAGAGAGAGGTGGAGAAATGGAGAGAAAGCAAGTGAGCCATGAAGTAAACTCAGTGTTTAGACTCATAAAAGGCAGAGCCAAAGAGATACAGCAGGCATCCTTCCCCTTTGCACCAACCCACACGCCCCTAGTAGGTTAAGGCATAAATGAAGAAGTTCGGCATAGTTCATTGTTGTCATTGCTTTTTTGAAGAAATTAGTGCTTTTGAAGAAACAGACATAGGTTTATTATACAGCAAAGCAGAATTACAGAGTTACTGATAAAACCAGCCTGAAGTTCAGTCTGGCTTTTCTGATCTTATTGCCCATTTCTCTTCCATGCCCCCAGCACCAGCCTTCCTTCTCCATAATTTTTCCTTCTCCTAAAATGTTTTTTAGATAACGTGTTTTTGATTTGATTGATAGGGTGGTTCTGGGGTAAGAATTTGCTCGAATTCCTTTCCTATAGCTTGTGTATTACAGTCCCTCTGCTCTTGCACACATCATTGAAAAGCCTGCCTATAGAAAGTTACACTTTGGGTTCACTCAGAACCTCATGACTGAGAAAGCTGGGCAACATACTGCCTGCACCCTGACTTGGAAACATGTGACTCGGGGCCTGAATCATTACCCTAGTTCAAAGATCAGGGATTTTGCCTGTTTGACACAGGTTCAAGATGTCATTTGTGTGGGACCTACTTTTGAACCAGGATGGAGGCAGAGCTGTGGAGACACCAGGGAACCCCGTTCTGGCATGATCCTTATTTCCCATCACAGTTCTCGTAGTAGAATGTGAGGAATACGTTGTTAGGCTTCCAAAAATTAACATTCTTTTGGATGTTCCTGTATGAAAGATAGCCCAGTACTGCTTTATTTGCCCCTCCCCTGTTTTATAGGCGAGAATATGAAAACGTGGTGTTGTTAGGTGACTTGATCAGGCTCTCATGGTATCTCATGGCTGAGCCCTAATTGGGACTTCTATGCACCTGACCCCAGGTCTACTCGGCCTTCCGCAAATCCCAGTGCCTAATTTACAGTTGAGAACCATGGCTTTTTGTATGCCACCACCTGCCAGCCCCTTGCTGATTCATTCTTGCTGCTGCCACCGGCCTGGCCCTCTTCCACCCTTCTGCTGTTTTATATTTTCTAGCTCCATTCAAGCTGAACCTTTCTCCAACCTCTGACCTTGCTCATTCATTGGCTTCCCACATGTTCCTTTCGTGTTGGGCAGCCGTTCTGTATCACAGGGTGCTGAGCACACAGAGATACCCCCACAGGATGCCGGGCTTTCAGACTAGAACCTATTAGCCTTTGGTTCTTTGGGAAATAAAAATACAAGTAACCCTTGCAGTTAGAAAGACACAGGGTTAAGCTGGGATCTCAGTGGCCCAGTTTAACGATTTAGTCCTGGAAGCTCTGAATTTGTGCCTTGAGAGGAGTAGCTGTACGTAAGCTAAGGCCCTGATAGGGCCCCAGTGCTTGCACGAGGAAGCTGGGAATGGCGTCACGGTGAAGGGCCCTCAGCAGAGTGTCTACCTACCCAGCCATCTAGCACAAGTGACAGCAAGAGGGCACTGTGAGTTCAAAGAGAGAAGTCAGACATGTGAAAACTACACAAAACGTGAGTGCCAGGTGAGTGGTGCAGACAAGCGGAGCTGCTGGAGTGCAGAAAGAGACGTTTTCAAGTGGAGGTGGCCAGGCAGAAGGTGGGCTTGAAAGAGACTTGGGATCTAGGCAGGTGGGTAAGGCGTGGGAGGGCGCTCCAGCCAGGAAAACAGCAAGAACCAGGGTGTGGAGGGTGGAGACGGAAGGGCTGTTCAGTGAGTGGAAGGGCCTGGCTGAGGCAGAAGGTCCACCTGGGGGCATTACACGCAGACAGAGGCCTCGGACACGTTTCAACATCGGGCAGCTGCAGGGGCTTTGAAGAAAAGCAGAGTTTTAATAAGGCTAATTTGATGGCAGTATCGAATGGCAGGGTGACAGGTCAGGCCAGGTGGGTCCCCGACTTGCCGATTTCACAAGCCAGGGGAAAAAAAGAAATGACGACGAACATAGAATTTTTAGAGTAAAAAACTGCCATCTGGTATATTCATATCACTGGGTAATATTCAGCAATAGAAAGGAATGAACTACTGATACACACACCGACCTGGAGCAATCTCCAGAGAATTTGTTGGGTGAAAAAAGCCAATCCCAATAGGTACACACTGTAGTGTTTCATTTATATACTGTTTCTGAAATGACAAAATTATGGAAAAGGAGAACACACCAGGGTTTGCCAGAGATTAAGGACAGGGTGTGGACAGGAGAGACGTGGTTGTGGCTATAAATGGTAGCAAGAGGGATCCCTGTAGCGACTGAACCGTTCTGCATCTTGACTGCATTGCTGTGAGCACTCTGGTGTGATGCTGTGTTATTGTTTTGCAGGATATCACCCCCAGGGGAAACCGGGTAAAGGGTACGTGGAATCGCTTGTATTACTTCTTACAACTGGATGTGAATCTACAATATCTTAAAATGGAAAAAAAAAAAAAAAAAATTAATAAAAAGAAAATAATTACCATCTCTTACCCACCTCATTTCATAAAGAAAAGCCATTTCAACATGCCAAAGGTATAAAGGACCTAATTTCAGGGCGAGAGGCAGTTCTTAAAAATGAATAAAGCTTTATGAAAAATTCCACATATCATTATTTGTTTCCTTTCAGTATGGATCAGTGACAATTGTTTCACAAATTAGCAAACACCTATATTAGTGGAAAAGAAAACAAGACAGATGAGAGACGTTAAAATTACCGGGAGTGGGGGCTCTGGATAAGGGAGCAAGAGAAAAGAAATAGTCAAAGACAACGTCCAGGGGCTTTCAGCAATGGTAGGCTAACCCTTCTTTAACTCCACAGAAGCGCAAAGCCAGTGCACCAGCCAGTCAGTGTCCAACTGTCCTCTGACATGCTTTGACCCTAGGCACTAAAGAGGCCTTTCCATCGAACATGGGCCTCTGGACAAATTCTCTGCTTCTGTGCAACGTTGTGCGGCAACTCACTGTTGCTCTGAACTAACCCTGCCCAGCTTGTATATCTGAGATGTAGTTTTCTTCTATGAGCTTTTTGAATTTACAGTGCAATAGGCTTTAGGGAATTAGAATAGAACGTCAACTTCACGCTCTCCATTTCACCCATCTGGTCTTTGCCTCACAGCCTCAAATTCACAGCACAGCACTTTCTCGGCTGCTCCCAACCGACCCCTCTGCACAAAGGGCTCTCACTGGAAAAGACAAACTCCCTTAGGCTCTCAGTGACCTTCTGCTCTTTCACTGATGGGATGCCCTTATTTGATGTTTATCTATTTGTTTGTCTTTTGTTTTGATTGTATTTTTGCCTAGACTTGCTGTTTTAGCCTTTGTGGTATATTTTTAAATCTCTTTTTAAGTTTCCTAAGCAGTGGGATTATGGACAAATGCCCCCGAGAGTCACAGCCTCAGTCATTCCTGGTTGAAAATACTGTGTTCATCCTGACGTGAAATTCACCCTCCTCCCTCCACGGAGATGAAGGTCCTGACTCTTCATTTTTCCTTCCTGATGTCTCTCAGATATTTATCTTTCCATTCCCACAGCTGCCTTAGACTTTAAAACCTGGTCTTTCTGCCTCTCCCCATTCTGCGAGCAAATTCATCTTCTGAAACACACTGTTATAACACCAATCTGCTTAAAAATCTTCAGTGGATCCTCAACTGAGAGAAAAATTGACTTAGACGGTTCCAGCCCCTGTCAATGGGCTATTGGCCTCGCAAATCTATTCAAGTGGAAGCCATTTGCAGCTCTCAGAAAACTTCTTTAAAACTCGACAACAGGATTATTTATTGTCATCAAAGCTTCCTCATAAAATGGCTGCTTTAATCAAATGTTATGTTTTAAAAATTAACTCCTGCTTTTGTGAAAAATGTGTGTAAATCAGAGCAGGCCTTAGAGAGTGAGGAAGCTACGGGTAGAGAAGCGATTCTAACTCTGCGGAGCTGGGGGTGTATTCCTGGCCCCGTGAGCAGACTGGTGGTCTGTAAGTCAGCCCGACGCTGAAATCGGCTGTCTCCGAGGGAGACAGTTTTACGTATTTACTCCTAAATGTCTGCAGTGCCCCATCCCCCAAACCTCTGTTCTCTGCACCTAGACGAGGGTGAATGAGAGCCAGCTAACTGTGTGTTTTATCACTCTGACTGGTTTAGGTAATCAAAACTAAACCTGTCCTGAGGAGGCAAGGCAGCAGCAGACTTTGGTTTGGGTACATTCTGGAGGCCCCTGGGCCGGATAAAAGCTCAAGTTCACAATTTGTCCTTCTCCATCTTCCCCAGGGCCATCCCAGAATAAGCCCACTCTGAGAGGTGCTTAATGGGGGTGAACCCTTTTGCTGCAGCCTTGAGTCACCGTAAGGACTTCCAGGAGAGGCTTCTTGAATCCGTCTTCCTCCCCATCACCCCTCAGACAAAGGGAACAATCCCTCTTTCGGTGTCCTTAGGTTCAAACCTCCTTCCATTGTTGTTGTTAGCTGCTGTTGGGTGGATTCTGACTCATGACGACCCCACGTGTGCAGAGCAGAACTGCTCCACAGGGTTTTTAAGATCATGAACTTTTGGAAGACCACCAGGCCTGTCTTTTGAGGTGCCTCTGGGTGGGTTCAAACCACCAGCTTTTGGCTAGTAGTTGAGCACTTCACTGTTTGCTCCACCCAGGAGCAGTGGTCACATAAAAAGATAAAGACAAAGTTCAATCAACAAGTGAATGTTTGGGAACGGGGGTTCACTGGAATTCTGCCTGGGAATGCTATACTGCGGATTAATCAGGTATAACCTGGACTCCTTCACCTCCAGGGCAAGGCCAGGTAATAAACACCTTGGTTGCGCTGCCATTGGGGGCAGAGCCAGGTCTCGGCCCCGGGTTGTGGACTTTGCAGTCCAAGGTCGTTTCCGTTACACTTCCGGGCACACCAGGCAGGGAAATGTCGCACTGGAAGATCCAGGACTGAGAAGAATAGAGACAAAGAAAGCCTTTTCTACATCTAATACCTAGCATCAGGAGTCCCTAGGTGCTGCAAAACGTTAAGCACTCGGCCAGGAACCAAAACGTTGGCAGTTCAAGTCTACCCAGAGGTGCCTTGGAAAAAAAGGCTTGGAGATTTTTGAGAGATCATCCATGGAAAACCATATGGAGTGTAGTTCTACTTTGACACACGGGGGCTCCACAAGTTGCAACTAACTTTACAGCTACTGGTTTGGTGGTTTAATGCCTAGCATGAGAAGACAAGGAGGAAATGGCAGATTTAACAGGTCTGACATCTAGAGAAGACATTTCTTTGCTGGTTGCTAAGATCCCTGCCAGCATTTGGATCCTAGTCTTCTGTGATTATCCTTGATCATCCTTCAGGTAATTCGCTGGCTGTCCGCAGCCAACCCTACTGCTGGGATGAGGCCTGAAGAGCCAGCCACACACATGCAGGTGTGTCCATCCCACTGGGAGCGCACTGTAACTGGGGCCTTTCTGCCCTGTGCCTCCCCTACCCGCTCTGGTCACACCCTACTTTAGGGCAGGCACTGGCTTTGTGCAGGAGTTTGTTTCCCTGCCACAAAAAATTATATGTGATGCCGAGGACATTTATTCCCAGCCTCATGACAGCCCATACCTACCTATGCGGAGTGAAAAGGTAGGCACAGCAGTCTATTTTGAGGCACTTCATTCATGCTGTCACATGTAGAAAAACACATCAGATGTAGCAATTGTCGCACGGAGTTTGTTAGAGGCATTAAGAATTCATTTGCATACACAGTAGTTAGAATACTTCACCCAAAAAGGTCTAGAAGACAACTGTCAACGTGCATTTTCCTTTTGGAGATGTTAGGTATGTTTCTAACCTCATCTACCATCTTCCCACCTTAGAACATCAGGTATGTAAAAACTTAGGGCAGAAAAAAAAATCTACAAGTAAAATAAGGGTAACAAAAAAAAAAAAAAAAAAAACTATGGTTACTAACATCAATAATTTTCACCCCATGAATGTCATTAATAATGATAAATTTAAGGTACAGAACAATCACAAGAGTAACTGCACTCCTTAAATTTAAAAGGAATTTTGGGATCGGCGCGGACTTAGAAGATACTTGTTAGCAGGGAGGTTGCCGTAGATATTAGTGGAGCTAGTCTGACTTAATCACCATATCTCCTATTTTAGATGTGCTGAATTTAAGATACTTCAGTAGTATCTAATTTCAAGACAGCAATTTATTTGTTCTAATTTCATCTTTTGGCAGAGATCCATGTATTTGGAAACAGGAAAGTTCCCAGGCATGAAAAGGCAGTTGGGAGTTGAAGGAACTGAATTTTATTTTAATAAGAAACTAATTTTTCTTTTTGCTTTCTCTTCTTCCTACATTTAGAAAGCAGTGGGTAACACAGAGTTTCTCCCATTAATTACATTTTAAAATGCCCTTTTATTTTCAGACAGGTCTATACCTAACCGCAGAGGACTACAGCAAGATCAGTCAGCTAGCTGTAGGATGGACTGGGAGAAGGGGAGAGACATAAACCAGAACTGACCCACAAAGGCCTGAATTAGGGCAGCAGCAACAGGGATGGAAAAGACAGGGCAAATCTAAGAGGAATGACTTATAGAGGTTTCGAGTCTAGAAGATGCTAGGTGGTGGTATTGTTGCCTTAAATGGGGACACGTGAAAGGAGCTTGTTGTTAGCTGCTGTTGATTCCGAATCATGGCGACCCCATCTGTGCAGAGCAGAATTGCTCCATTGGTTTCGTTTTTTAATAATATTTTATTGTAATTCTGGTGAACATTTACACAGCAAATTCGGTTCCCATTTGACAATTTCTACACAAATTGTTCAGTGACATTAGTTACATTTTTCAAAATGTGTCAACATTCTCTTTAATTGTGTTCTATTTTCATTACTGTAGTTTCCCTGCACCCTTACCTTTTCATTTTTGCTTTAGAGTAATTATTGACCGCTCCAAAGGATTTTCGAGACTGTGACCTTTTGGGAGCAGGTCACCAGGCCTGTCTTCTGAGGCACCTTCGGGTGGGTTCAAACCGCCAGCCCTTTGGCTAGTAGTTGAGCACTTAAATGTTGACCTAATCACCATGTCTTCTTTTTCATGCTTGCTGAATATAAGGTGATGGTGGAATGTCCAAGCAGAGTGTTGCCATTATCTTTTTATACCCCCAGAGGAAGACAGTCTAATACTTACAGCATGGTCTGACACTTAGCAGTTTTCCAATAATTATTCTCTACTTTCATGTTAGTTTTTTGAACTGTTTAAGACAGTGCAGGTATCAGGATTTGACTTTCTCAGAACATTCTTTAAAATTTCCATCTACTTAAGTGCGCTTACTGGCATGATGCTGCTAGACCCCGATTTCTGCATTGTACCTCTCCACCTTCCTCCAATATTATCTAATTTTGTCCTCATTTTAAAGAAAATGCAGTACAAAAAGGATAACTGACTTTCCTGAGTTCATATAGCTATTTAAATTTTCTTTTTTTTTTTAATGAAAACCATGCACATATAAGCTTTGGCAAAGACTATTCATACAAGTATACAACAGAACATATCCAATGGAGTCCTTCCCTGGGCAAGGCACAACTTTCACTTTTCAACAGTGTTCATGAAAGAGCACCTTTGTATTAATCAGTTATCGTGATTTTAATATAATCCAGCAGTGCCATGTAACAAAGACCTGGCAATCTGCTGCCATAAAGATTACAGCCTAGAAAACCCTATGGAGCAGTTCTACTTTGTTACATGGGGTCGCTATGACTCGAAATTGACTTGATGACACCCAACAACAACACGACCGTTATGCAATTCCTGCCTCTGTCCTTCATAATCCACGTTCTGAAAGTTCAGTTATATTTTAGCCCCTGAGCCACCAGCAAATTTCAATTAGTTTTCAAGTTTTCCATGTTCTAGTCTCTTAGAAGGTATTAAAAAAACAAAAACAAAAAACCAAACCCACTGCTGTCAGGTTGATTCTGACTCATAGCGACCCTAGAGGACAGAGTAGAACCCCCATAGAGTTTCCAAGGAGCACCCGATGGATTCGAACTGTCGACCTTTTGGTTAGCAGCCGTAGCTCTTAACCACTACGCCACCAGCGTTCCCAGAATGTATTTAGAACTCTCTAATCCACAAATAAAAAATAATTTTTTTTTTTTAATTTAATCCACAAATAACTAGTCTAGAAGAGAATAACTGAGTTGGTGCACTTAATGAAAACTTCATAGAGGAGGTGAGGTCTTACTGTTATGGCTTTTAATTGTAATTTTCACCATGTTTTCTTAATTTTTTTGCTTTCTTATGACCTGTGTTACTTACCCTCTTTCCAGTTCAAAATTGGCCTTTTATGGAAAAAAGCATTTCATTTTGTTATTATTTGTGCTAAATAAAATGTTTCCTTTTATTCTCTGTCATTTTTCCTTCTTTTAAAATTCTTTCTAGATTTTTTCCAGATAAGTAAAAAGGATTTTATTCAAAATAAAATGTAAGTAGCTAAGACTTTCAGTTATTTTGACACTTTGTTAAAGTTGTGCACTGAACAGACGGTCTACTGCTAAGGGGCACCTGCTGTGATCTAAGTGAGGGAATACTTTCATTTGGTCCAATTTCAAAACATACAGACTCAATCCATGCACCCATATTTCATAAAATTAGAATTCTAGAGGAAGTATAATTTAGGATTTTTTCCTTGCTGTCCAAAACACTTTTCGCTTTGGTTTGATTTCACTTAGTAACAACACAACAAAAACAAACAAAACCCCTCAGTCTTGTCATCTGTCATGCCAACGCTTTTCCACAATGCTAATTTGTGACACCTTCTTACCTATCATTGTGGTAAAGCAGGATGCAATTATTAACACTGTCGTAACTAAAATGTAGGCCACTTTCACTTCACGAGTCATGCCCTGGTCCTCACTCCTGATGAAGGATGTGTGTGCAAACAGCAAACACAGAACAGAACCTGATTTAAACTTCTAATGGTGGATGGATTTGGAGTTGTAATAGCAACGATGTGACCTGCAACCCTAATAGCAAACTAATTTACATTTAGGTATTCTGGGAACGAACCTGAGTCACATGTATTCTAACAATTAGAATAGACAAATACGTAATTTCTTTGAATTCAGTAGCAATGCTGTCATTAAGAAATCCTCAAAAATCAGGTTCTGGAAAGAAAACGCAAAATGCTTCCCTCACAAAAGCTTTTTAGGAAGCAGGGCAATCAGCCAGCTCCCAAATCATGGGATCACCTGGCACTCAGTTGACTGCTACCTACATACCACCAAAATGATGGAGAAAATGCAAAATAAAAAAAGACAAAAAGAAAGTATTATTTTATGGGATTTCTGTCTCAAGAGCCAAGAAGACCTTGATGAGAATGAGGTGGGAACTGCGAGGGGCGGGGGTGGCTGACACCACTTCAAGGTTCTATGCGGCTGCTGTACTTCATTAGGAGGGCTTGCTGATGGTCCTTCTGACCCGTTCTCTGCACCTTAAAGGCAGCAAGGGCTGTCTATGCTCAAACACCCTAGACAACAGGGAGTTCAGGGGCAGAGGTGAGGGTGGGTCTCTCCTCCCTCACCTCTGGTCCAGCTCTTTCTCTGAACATTGAACACAGTGACAGGTGGTTGCAGAAATGGCATCTTTTTCAAGTATCAAATTCACGAAAAGTGACCGAATGCGTCTTTCCTTACGTGGTCATTACCACAGACCGGAGAATCGCCAGAGCTAACGTCCAGCTCTGAGAGTCACAGGCATCCATGTCAGGACATTCCAGAATTAGTTCCCATAGGGTTCAAAAGATTTTGGGTTAGCCTTCATTAAGAGAAGGGTCACACTTAAGTCACTCTTTGTTTTAATTTCTCACTGCCTGAGGAGGCGGCCTGAGTGGGGCAAGTCTCACTTGTTTAGATGATGACAGGTCTGGTGCAGCTCTTGTCAGACTCTCGACGGAAAGGGAACATTTTGCTCCAGAAAGTCTGTCAACCAGACACCGTCATCCTCCCACAATCATTTCTCGGGGCCTTGAAGTACACAGAGGACAAGCTCATCCTTCTCTTTTATCCTTGTCCTTGTATTCTGGCATTTGGCTGTCTCAGAGCAGCACCTGGTTTAGTCTGACACTGACCCACACACGCGAGAATGGCTGTGTTGTGAATGAGGACAACGAGGGATTTAGGAGATACATGGCAAGTTGGTAAGATAAGAGTTGGAAGCCCGCTTGGAAAGAGGAATTTTTAATTATTATTACAAATTGCTAGTAGTACTACCAGCATAATACATAAAATATTAGGCTGGATTGAAATGTAATATGTATAGCTATTATAGAAAAGGAGTTTGGTGGATTAAGTGTTTTGGGGAATGAGCTTTAAAAGGCGGTCCTGTGAGAAGCTGGAGAGTGGCAGAACCGCAGACTTTACAGGAGGGAGAAATTTTTAATTACTAAGAACCCTGCCATTTCACAAGTGAAGGCCCAGAAGTTCAGAGCGGTGCTGGAACTTGCCCAAAGTCACACAGTTAGGAGCAAGTGGCAAAAGCAGGACTGGAACCTGGGTTTTAGGTCTCCAAGTCCAGGGCCCTTCCAATAGGCCTATGCTGCTCCTCACAAAAGAGCAGACGGAGGACAGAAAGGAAGCAACATGGAAGAGCTATGGAAACGTCAGTGATGCGGATGGCTGAGGTAAGTAAGACAGGACCGAGAGGAAAAACAGCAGTAGTGGATAGATCCAGAAACTAAAAGGAGAGAATGTTTAGACTAAAATGTTATCTACTCAAAAGCTTTAAGGAAAATGAATATAGTGCAAACTGACAAGAAAGGCAGGGCAATGGTTACACTCTGGGCAGTTAGGGAGAAAAAGGGAGTACAGGAGAGAACCAGTATAGAAAGTGACATAATGTACAATGGGAGGCACAGATTAGAGGGTTTCATGGAATTTGGGATATGGTATCCAGCTATTGAGGAGCCCTGGTGGCGCAGTAGTTACAATACTTGGTGGCTAACCAAAAGGTTGGTGGATTGGACCCACCAGCCGCTCCACGGGAGAAAGATGTGGCATTTGGCTTCTGTAAAGGTTTACAGCTTTGGAAACCCTATGGGGAAGTTCTACTTTGTCCTCCAGGGTCACTGTGAGCTGGAATTGACTCAATGAGACCCCCTGCAGTGGACTCTGAGCTCCCTGAAGGGAGTGTATCTTTTAGCTCTGCATTCTCCAGCAGCCAACTCCAGTACCTGGCACATAATAAATTGTTGAGCGAATGAGTGCATTAGCGAATGAATGAATGCCAGGAGACAGATCATCAGATAAAGAGAAAACGCTTAATGACCAAAAGGCAGGGAGAGAATCCCTAGTTCACAGCTGCCCATGATGCTTGGGTAATTTAATAATTTGTCGTTAGTTTGCCTTTGCGATGTGGCAGTTAGAGACTTTCATTTTCTTTGAGGTGGCACAACTGCTTTTGAAAAAAGTGCTTCTCAGGAGACTGGTTGTCTGGGCCAGTCCCATATGGTTTGGACCAGGGTAACCATGCCTGTGGGGACACCTCTGTGTTAAGGAGAATGAGGCACACTTTAAAAATTAAGTAAAAAATAAAGAGCTCTTTATTAAATTAACAAGGCCTAAATGAACTATTCTTTAATTGAATACGCACACACAGATATACACACGAAAGTAAACTGCTGGTATAACCTGTCTTGCTAGCACTACATTATAAACACCCACTGCATAAACTCATTCTGACCTTCTTGTAGGTCTTAAGTGCTCTGTTTAAGATTGAGTTATCCTGAATCTTTCTTGTTTTACCTAGGAATTGTCCAATGCCTTTAGATTTTGCTCCTCTGGACTATAACATTCTTGCAATCTTTCTTCTGTTACTACAACTCTAACCGACCTAGTTAAAAACATCAACTGTAAGTACTTTCTTCTATTTTCAGGGAAGTCTTATGGTTGCTTTTATTAGAGAATTGTTCATTCTTCTTTCCTCTTCTAGAATTTGAAATAGAATGAGGTCTTCCTTCTAGCTGCTGTCTGACCTACATTCATTAAATACTAAAATTAACTGATTAACTTCTTCCTTTAAGAAAACTGGAAACCCTGGTGGTGTAGTGGTTAAATGCTACAGCTGCTAACCAAAAGGTCAGCAGTTCATATCCACCAGGTGCTCCTTGGAAACTGTATGGTGTAGTTCTACTCTGTCCTATAGGATCACTGTGAGTCGAAATCAACTCTATGGCAATGGGTTTGGGTTTTAACAAAACTGCAAGTGTTTTTAGCCTTTGCCTTTTATATACTGTTTTTAACTAAAAGGCCCACAGATAGGAAAATCTCAATTTATATCAGATTTAAATTCTAAAAATAGATTTCAAGTGAACAAAACAGAGTTTTCAGCCAGAGATACCAAGTGGTATTTCTTTACCTCAACGTTTTTCAGGAGTTTTGAGGGTCTCACTATTTTTCAGGAGTTTCGAGGGTCTCACTTTGAGAATCTCAGATGCACCAAGCTTTGGGGTGAACTTGGGGGCTAGGAAATCTACTGTGAATTGTGTGTCTGTGAGATGTGCCATGGTGAGGGATGGAGGGGTGCTGTTACGGATTGAATTGTGTCCCCAAAATATGTTATAAATCCTAACCTCTATGCCTGTGGTTATAATCCCATTTGGGAATGAGTTGTATTAATGAGGCAGGATTACTGTGGGGGTGTATCTTCAATCACTTTCTGACAAGATACAAAAGGAACAGATTAAGCAAGGAGTGATGGGAGAAGATGGACACCATGACACAGGAATATCACCAAGGTGCGAAGGAATAATGCCTTCCCCTAGAGCCCACAGAGAAAGAAGGCCTAGATCTGGCATCCTGAATTTGGACTTCTAGTCTTCTGAATTGTGAGAAAATAAATTTCCATTTGTCATGGCCACCCACTTGTGGTATTTCTGTTATAGCAGCACTAGATGACTGAGACAGTGTCTCAGAGTGATTGGAAGTACATGGGATATGTCCTGGCTATCTTAGCTCCTTCCAGGCTTGCCTTCCTCACCCCCAGGAAGGAGTTCATTTGGAAGAGGAGTACCCATGCAAGTTCTGCATTTGGGGCCTCAAGACATCCTGAACTGGCCCAGGATCTTGGAATACAGGCAAGGGCTTTCTCTGTGCCGAATACCTCCCTAGGAGCTGAGGTAGCAGGGCAGCCAGGAGTGAGGGCTGAACTTGCCTTTATTTTGATATCACAGGAAAAGAGCCAGAGATGTCAGGTGGCCTCTGGAAAACATCCAATTGTTAATCTTTTGTTCTGTGACTGTAAAAAACACCAAGTTCTATCGTACGGTTGGCAGTGTGTAAGTTCCCTGCCCTATCACTTACAATGGCTGCTGTGTATCACTTAGTCCCACGTAAATCCTCTGATAATCACTGTTATAAAGGAAGTTGGTGATGGACACAGACAGGCCACTGTCAGCTCCTTCATCTGACTCAGACAGCTATGTAATTAGTTTGAAGAAGGAACCTGGCGCTTTTGGAAGCTGCATTACTTACTCTTGAACCATTATGAAGCAGTTTCACACACGCAGATCATTAATTTGCTAAATGGAGAACAATGGAAGAGTTAATGTGGAACTACTGATACACTGTAAGGACACAGCTCATATACTGAGAAAAATCCATCTAATCTGGTTTTACTTTTTCTGGGATTAAAAAAAAAATTCTAAATAGCATATGTTTGCCCCATTTCCTTTAAAAACTGGACAGAACTAATTATTTTTTAAAACTAGATTGAATCAAGCATTAAAAAAAACCATTGCCGTAACAGTGTTCAGGCTAACATTTGAAACGTACAGCAGGGCTTTATTCAATTGCCTGCACATTTTTTACTGATGTTTCTGGGAATAGACATTAGAGTTAAAAATTTAAAGCGAAATTATTAAGCCATTAAACAAAACAGCGAAATGGAAACCGACCTTAGTATTTTCCCAAGATTTTAAGTGATCTGCTGATAAAATCTCTCACAAATCATTTTGAATTCCCTGAACGGCTTTCTCCACAAAGAAAACGAGAAAAAGAAAAGAGAACATTGAAGGGCGCGGGGGACAAGCACCACGTTTAGAGAAGATTCACAAGAAGGGCTCAGGTCTTTAGTGCCGTTTTTGGCAGAAACGACGACCTGGGGCTTCAGCGTCCGAGTTTCTAGGAAGAGCAGCCCCTCAGCCGTGTCCGGGGAGGACGCCCCATCGTTCTCCCGACATCAGAAGCCCCCGGAGAACACGCTGGGGCGCAGACGCCAGGCCGCTTAAAGCATGGTTGGGGATCAGTAAGGACCGATGCGTCTTTTCTACTTCGGGATAATTATTGCAGACTTCCTGCATCATCTGGGCTTTCCGTGCACCACTTCGAATTTGAAATTTTCTTCTGAGTAGCACGGATACCATCCTTCCTCCTCTGAGGCTGTCCTGTGACACCCCCTAGAGTATGACGACCACGTCAGCGGGAGCCGTGGGTTTGCCGTGGGTGCAGAGTTAAGTTCATTTTAAAGAAATGGCTCAGAAGCTCATTCTGAAATTGCTAAGGTAGAATGAGGGACAATAAAGCACCCAAACGAGAAACCAGAGACCCATCTATACCTAATAAATGGGTAAAAGCTGGGATGCATTTATCTGCTCTGTGAATCTGAACATAGCTCGCTAAAGATCAGTCAGCTCCACAAACACAGAGCTCCAAATATTCAGAATCCCAGGACAGAAGGACGGCCACTAACCCAGTACACGTCTGTATCGACCAGAATTTACAGCTTCTTTTCATGCTGTCTCCTTCGGCCAGGCAGAAGAGTCTCCAGATAGGCCCCCAAAGGTCGCTGCTGTATGTGCGTAAGCAGCCAGAGAACTGTGAAATGCCATTTACTATTTAAATAATTTATCCTATTGCCCAATTCAATACACTGAACTAGCTTTTGTGTGTATTCAATTATAAGAGCTGTGACTTCATTTTGGGGAGGGCCTTTTTAAATAATATATTTTTAGTAGGTGAGCTCTTTCAGGTCTCCCTGGAATAACTTTCGCTAAGGAATTCTAATTAATGGCAGTTGTCTGCAAGCACAGAGCATACAGAGCAGGCTGGAAAGGTCCCTAACACTCATCACAGTGTCATCACACACAAGGGGACCCCGTTACCTGGCTGGACACCCCTTCTACTGCCCAGCAAGTCAACTGGAGAGGACGACAGAGACAATAAGTAATATTCCCCTCATGACACATATTAGTCTAAAAGAGCGATTTCAAAGCTGAGGTATAAGCCTACTGTGGTCTTCCTCTCAAACGTACAGTAGCGCATCTGTGAATATTGGTTACTTTCCTGATGAATCACAATTAAAAAAAAATAAAACCGAGCCGTTGACATTGAGTGGATTCTGATTCATGGTGACCCCACGTGTTACAAGGTAGAGCTGCCCCGTGGGTCTCCTGGGCTGTGAGCTTTGTGGGTGCAGATTGCCATGACTTCCTTCTGTAGTGCCACTAGGTGGGTGTGAACAGCCAGCTTTTAGGTTAGGAGATGAGCACAAAATGTTTGCGCCACCCAGGGACCTCAATGACCACAATAAGGACATAATAATTGTAAGTACTGGAGAGAAACGGGTGCTAAGAAAACAATGGTACCTCTAGTTTTTGAAACAAAGGCTCTCATGCTTTAGAAACTGTCTAAAGAGTCACCCCGCCTACTCTCATGGTGACTCATTAGAACCTCAATCTGGGCATCACGTTTTCTTTTCCCAGAATCCTTTCTGAGACCATGTACAACAGCAATATGCTGAAAACTTCATTTGTACGGGCAATGTTTTCTGTCTTAACTACTTTTTTTGGGGAATGAGATTCTAAATAAATGAAAAGCACCAATATTTCAGGAGGAATTGATGTCAATATGAAGTCATGTTTTTTTGGTTTAAGAATCTGAAAAATTTGAAGAAGTCCTTATTTTAAAAAGCAAAAGAGAGAGAACATGTAATATTGGGTAAATGTATTAAAAAATCAACACCAAGAATGGGAAATGTTAATATTTCCAATATTAACTACTGGCACAGAGAGGTCCAAATTTTCTCAGAAAACAAGTCAGCATTTATTTGGTACTTTTTCAACAAAGCCTTGGCAAGAAAGCCAGCTGGCAGGGTTTATCAGCTCTTCTCTGGCCTGTCTACCTCTTTGGTTTATTCCTCTACTCCTTCGTTCACCAAAGAGCTACTGGAGAGTTCTATACACACTGTGACATTCCAGGAATTGTGACTATCATAAAAGTAACAAAATACTTTCCATTTTTTAAAATACTTTCATGTACACTGTTTGCAGCCCTACACATAGCAATACGGTGGCAGGCTAATGGAAAACCAGAGTGTGTACTAAGGAAAAAAGTTATAGAATTAAAACATGCAAGATAGTAATTTCAGGGAAATCTCCCTTAACGTTTCTTTGGTAGGAACTATGGCAACTGTAAGCAGTAGGAAAATTTATTGATCCCAGGTTTTCTTCCATCTATTTTTGTCCTAAACGAGAAAATACATTTTCCTGAATCTCAAAGCTTTTTAAGCCCGCTAGAAATCTGGAGACATCCGTGTTTAATAAAAGTTCAATTTCTCTTTGCAAGGTGTTTATGTCCACAAAGATGATTACAGAGCAAACATCAGCTCAAGGGACTAAGGTCGCGAAAGGCTGAGCAGGCTGGCGTTTTTCAATTGAGAATGGTGATTCTTTCCACGATCTCCTTCTGGTTTTGGTAAAACTGTGGCCATTGTCAAATCGTTTCTTTGGGGATACTACCAAGTAACCTAATAAGGTCTAAATTAGACATGCAGTACTACAGAAAAATGCAGGGGAATACTACAAATACACAGTCATGTTCTGGGAGTCTGTCAGTTTACCAGTAGCTGCAAAGACCAGGGATGTCTGACAGGCACTCAGATTCCCCTGCTGCCTCTGTCGGGAGCTTCACATCCAGCTACACGTCAGAAAGTGATGTACAAGGATGTACAGGACCCAGGTCAGGATAGAGCACACACAGAGGGCTGGTCACGGCTCCGAGGGGCAGAAGCAGGCATTAAGTGTGTCCAACCGCAATCTCGATTACATTTGCAGATGAAATACCAGAACACAGAGAACGCTTCCGGAGGACTGGCCTGGTGAGGATTTGCTCCCCATGCCCCTCTTCCTGTGCCTTTACTTTTAAATATGTTTAAGTTTCTGACCCTTAGAAGGTGTGGACCCTTTCCCTTCAACAGACGAACTATGAGAACGTATGAAAGAAAAGAATGAACCTTGGTCATTCTGAAATAATGATTCTGAACTCCTCAGAATTTTTTTGTTTCAAGTTGTAATACTGCTGTATTGCAAAATGCATAAATGTTTCTGAGCCATTTTTTAGTCCTGTCTTTGCTTCAGACATCTTGAGGAAAATTAACAAAAACATTGCTTTTTAAAACCGGTATTTCTTCTGTCAGAAAAGTTATCTTTCAAACACTAGTTTGCTATACCACTATATTCTATATGCTTAAATATGTGTGTGTGTGTAACACACACACACATATAATTGTGAGGGTTATATTTGGTAAACATATTTGAATAATGCTTTTTGGAATAGTTACCATATTTTAATGCAAATAACACGCACCTTTTACGTCTGCTTGCCAATCGCACTACCCCCCCATGAGGTGTTTTCATAAGAACCACTATGCCAAATTTCTTTTACATGTTGTTGTAAAAAAATTAACACATCACCCTTATGAAAACACCTGGGGGGGTTGTGGTTGGCAAACAAACGCAGAAGACGCATGTTACCTGCATAAACATATGGTACCTCTGCTGTAGCTTTAAGATTTAATAATGTTGTGGGTTGTTGAGTCCTTTCTGACTCACAGTGACCCTATATGACAGAGTAGAACTGCCTCATAGGGTTTTCTATCTATAAATCTTTACAGGAGCAGACTGCCAGGTTTTTTCTCCTGTGGAGCTGCTGGTGGGCTTGAACCCGTCACCTTTTGGTTAGCAGCCCAACACTTAACCATTGTGCCACCAGATACGTTTTAATACATGCAGTGAGTCTGTATTAGGAAAATATGATTGTGACGTATTTCATTAAAACAATGCTTGCCTGTTTTAGTCACAAGATTTGCTTGCCAACCAACCACTACCTTAGCTACTGCACTATTTGACTAAGTCTGAAACTTTTGGAGAGTATGTTACTAGAAAAATATGTCTTCTTTGTGTGTCATCACTTTAAAAAAGTAAGAAATTGAAATTGTCTCATATCACCTCCACCAGCGGAGTTGCTAATTTTCCAGATGATTAATTAAAATTCACTTGTTGGTCATAAATACACCATTGCATCCATCGCAAGGTGTTCATATGTCAGTAGTAACCCACACAGATGAACTGTGCAGTGTCAATTCTGGGAGCAAATAAGGACACACTCAAAAATGACCCATAAAGCAGGGTTTCAGAAATAGACTAGACTAAAAACTTAATTCTTTATTTTTGCCCCACTTTCAACTAAATTGAAACCCCACCAATGCCACCACCATTTCCTGAAGATCTTATAATCAGAGAGCTCTCCTGCCCCGTCTCATCTGCTGGGGGCCCTTTCTCTGTGCTCGTTTTTGCCTCTTAGGCAACACAGCTACCACTTTGAAAACAGTGCAAAGGAAGTGCCTTCCATTAACTTCCAATTTATTCCTTTCCTATTGTGATCCTAAAATGAGCAAAAGGAATGTTAAGAACAGAATTTTAATGTAACCCAATTGAAAAGGTTTGTTCCTCTGACAAAATCATGCTGCTGGTGAACATTCATTTATTAAAAGGGAATCTGTCCAAAGAGAAAAGCAATGCGCGCTACAGGAAAACTAACCTTCGGGTATAAGATCCATCCCAGAAAAGTTGTACAAGAAAATATTTGTACATTGAATCATTTTTCTACTGACTTTTATTATGATGTCAGAGGCGTGCTCCTGCAGAAAATACTTCTGCTTTAGTGTATCACTCTAAAAATCCCACCGAGGAGCTCAACATTCATTTCAAGGATGATTCTGCATTTGTCAGCCCGTCATTGCTGGACATCTAATTTTCCCCCGTGGCTCGTGCAATGTCAGTCAAGTGAACAAGCAATGGAACATGGTTTTACACATGCACACACTGCAAAGTACACATACCATAAGATATACAACAGCTAATCCTCACGTCATTCTTGTTGACCTCACAAAATGTGCCTGCTCAAATGGGCCGCTGTCTTCTCACCCTGGCTGGATGAGCATCATACCTTTTCGCACGCTTTCAGACAGCGATCACAATTTCTAATTTACATTTACTTGTAAAGATGATTTTAAAGACAGTTTAGCATCTCCAATAACTGATGATAAAAAGTAAGCTCTTCTTTGATAAAAATAACACTGGAGTACAGGCGCAATCAGCAAAGGTCATTGAAACGTTTTCAAAGCTTTTCTGCAGTGAAAGCTCCTGACATACTCAGCTTTTTCAAATGGGCCGATGCACACCCAAAGGGTTTATGCCTAAAAGCAGAGCTGCACTATGTTTCTGGAAAGGTCTGCTGCTAACACACCAGGGCTGTGTGCAGCCGAAGGTTAATCTTTGAGCAAAAGTAGATTTACCTTGAAGCTGACAAAGCTTAAGCTTCAGGTCTTCTCACTTACATGTGTTTCTTCCGAGGCCCTGAATCTAATTTTCAATCTTGTAATTTTGTCTTCTTTTTCATAAACGGGGATTCAAAAAATTATATAAGCCTCAAGCCCCACAAAACCTGGATCCTTCTTGCCTTTAAGATTATATTATTAGATTCATAGTATTTCATAATCAGAGTAGAATGATGATATACTTACTCAAAAAATGTTGTCCATCCAGTTTCATCGCTCTTAGTGGCTAACAGGCCACTATTGCCGTGGTACGTAAACAAAACTAATTCCAGGCCTTGAGCTGTCATGCTTTTCAAACATCCATTTGTTCCTATTGTCAACCATATCACTTGGTTATCTGGAGACACCACTCGAACTGGCATCCGATTTGGGTCCCGTCTAATTCTAAGGGTGTTGCCACTGCTGTCGGTCACAGCAGTAATATCATTGTCGTTGCTGTAGCTAAAATTGTACAGGTACTCACCAGTGACTAAACTCACAGTGTACTGGTGAGTACCGTTGATGTCAAAGATATAGAGTTCTTGATCAGTTGGAGAGGCAACTTCGTAACAGTTCATGGAGTTCAGTAAAGGCTTATTCTCCGACACAGCCCGAATCCGAATGTTCCCCAGGTCTGCAACGTACAGCGTGCCATCTGGAGAGGCGGCCAGGGAGGACGGAGCGCTAAGCTTGGCGTCTTTGGCATAGCCGTCTCCACTCTGATAACAGTCACAGTTGGCATCATTTTTGCAGTCACACTCTGAAGGTATTCCAGCAACTAAGGAGATTTCCCCATCTGTCGTGACCTGCCTTATTCGGTTAATTTTCTTCTCATCAGTTTCCGTGATGTACAGGACGCCGCTGTAGGACACGGCAATGGCTGTAGCTGATTCCAGTGTTGTCTGAACAGCGTGCTTCCCCGCGGAATATTCCACTCCAGGCACCTGACAGTGCATGGGCCGGCCGGCAGCAATGCGAACTTGACGGTTTTCAGTGATCTGTAAAACTACATTATTATCCAGGACATAAATGGAGTTATCCATAGGGTTAATGGCTAGGTCAGTGGGCCACTCCAGACGCACCTTAATAAAAAAGAAATGGCCTGGTTAGTCAGTTACTGCACTGCAGCTAATTTGCCAGAAGAGTAAATTAGACCATGCAGTGAAATTAGCATTAATTTGATACTGTCCTAAATTTTTTTTTAAATAGACACAGTAAAATAAACTTAAAAGTTTTGAGTAGAAACAAATGTGGAAAACAACATTTTATTTAAAAATGCAGACACTGAAAGTTACACTAGCTATACCCAGACAGCAACGGACCGCTAAGTAGTGAGTCAACAGGCATCGGCGAGATGCAAGCAGATGCCCTGTCTGCCCCCTCCAGCGTCAGGGCCACCAAACATCAGGGCTTTCATGCTGATGTATTTTCAATCAGGGCTAAAGTCGCTAATTCTAAATATAAGTCCTTTGGACTAATCACGGTGGGCTCTGGCTGCTACTTTAGGAGCTCAGGCAATCACAAGGTCAGAGAGTTAAGCCATTTTGTTCTTTTTGGAATATCTGCATGCTGCTACTCTAGGTATTTCATCACAAATGCTTGGCACTTCTTAGTGATAACTGTTCTGTATCACACTGAATTCAGCATATGCAGAATTGAAGAAGAAAATAACTTTTTTGTTAGCTCCCGATACACATTTAAATAGAATAGCTTTCTCACAGACACAGCCACATATGACATATGCAGTTTGATATGTTGCCATCACAGTCTACTGACATGGTAAACCAAGTCACCTAAAAGGAAAACAGACATCCGAGCTTAAGACCCCACCTGGCTGATGTGCATGCTGGTGTCACAGGTTAAAGGCCTGGCTGAAGTCAGGTCATTGGAACCTAAGAGAGTCGATATGATTCCATTTTGGTCCACTTTTCTGATCATGGTTCCATCAACAAAGTAGATTAATCCATTCTTATCAACAGCCATTCCTTTACCCAAGAGAAATAAATGTTACAAATTTTTCAAAAATGATTAATTTTGATTAAATGACAGGTGCATTGTTAAAGTCAACATTTAACCCCACAGTGCCAATACAGCGTTTATATTACAAATAAATATGAAATGTAATAAACAATACAGATGTGTAAGAGTCTCCAGTGAGTGTATGAATCACCCTGTACATTTTAAATATAAGGTTATAATGTCTAAATAACGTCATTGTCTATAAATTATAGAACCAGTTCAAATTCGGCTCCAGTGAACTTAGAGTAGTGATATTCTTCTAACAAAAATAGATCTGAACCCCAAGAGTACGGCCCTTGGACACCCTTTGAGCTCAGTACTAAAGTCACTCCTGAGGTTCACCCTTCAGCCAAAGATGAGGCAGATCCATAAAACAAAATGAGACTAAATGGCCACACCAGCCCAGGGCAGGGACGAGAAGGCAGGATGGGACAGGAAAGCTGGTAATGGGGAACCCAAGGTCAAGAGGGGGAGAGTGTTGACATGTTGTGGGGTTGGGAACCAATGGCACAAAACAATATGTGTATTAACTGTTTAATGAGAAACTAATTTGCTCTGTAAACCTTCACCTAAAGTACAATTAAAAACAAGATCTAAGCCAGGTTAGTATTTTATTGACCTTGTTACAATGATATTTGCTATTATGAATAATTCAGTATAACAAATACTTTTTCCCAGTCCTTGTTCACATAATAGCCATTGGCTATATTGAAAATAAATATATAAATAAAGCCCCCAAACCCAAAACTAAACATTCTAATGAATGGGATAATACATGAGCAAGGAGTCAGTCCTGATTGGTTTAAAAGCCAGGAAGCTTTCTCACATAGAATTTCAGCTCTTGTTACCTCCAGAAATGCCTCACAGCAAGCATTTTTTTCCCATGGCATAGAAACAAAGGTTGACAGCTCCAAACTGGGTGAGGGCTAATAGGGTTGCTTAGGGATGGCTTTTAAAGAGGCCTGGGATCCATTCACGATAAAGAAATTCCAGGACAATGAAAGAATTTGGATACTTCTTTAAGTTTAACAGGATGTGACCTGAATAATATACAGTAGTTCCTTTATTCTTTGAAAAGTTGAAAAAATAGTATGACAATAAAAAATGCCAAGAACCTAATACTTATTATAAAATCAACTTAAGATTCTAGCAGTCTAGCGTTAAATGGCCTTTAAAAACACTAGATGTGAAACAGTTTTTCAGGACTCAGTTGAGGGTAAAATGTTAGACTCAGCATTAAGCACAATCAGGCACCAACTGTATTGTCTACTTCCCTTTTTTTTTTTTTTTAATAAAAAGAAACCCTTAAATTGATAACTGCCAGTACCTTTGGGACTCATGAGCGTGGCTTCCACAGCCTTCCCTCCATCCCCACATCTGGCTTCGTCAAACGGGAGGCACTGCTCCCCGGTCCCTGCAACCACTTCGGCATTTTTAGTCAAGTCTTTTGCGCCTGTGAGTGACTTTGGGCGGTAAATTCTGCGGGTGTTAGTGTCAGAAACATACAGGTCTCCTGTGACTGGATCAGTTGCGAGGTAGTATCTGTGAGCTGGGTTGCTGCTGTAAAAAGGGATCAGACGCAGTTGTCACAAGAGAGTTATTCCTAGCAGAGGATAATTAAAAGCAAAATAAAATGGATGATGAGAAACTGATTAAGAACTTGAATCTGTTATGAAAGACTTGAAAATGAACATCATACTTAATAATGACTGAAAAGAATGTGATCACTGGTAGCAATCTCTGATGTTACTGTTTTCCTCTGTGCCTGACGCTGAGGGTTCAACAATTCTTTATCAGCCATCTGAAAGATAACTAACCTTTATCAGGTAATATGCCTATGGCCTGAAACAAAGAAGCGAGTTACCTACATCTCTTTGGCTCAGCCCAAAGCCATTGATAAGGTATCCTTGAGTGGTAGACCCAACGTTCATTCAGGGTAAAGTGTCCCAATCCAGCTTCCCAGTGAAGTACAATATGCTGCTCATTTCACTCAGACCTCATCAGTGGGAACTGTCCTTTCTCTTCTTGCTACAAAACCAAATCAAACAGAATACCCACCCCTGGCCATCTTGATTGTTTATCATAATCCAGGATAGCAATCTGAAGCACTTGCAATGTTTGTCCTGAGCTATAGTGTTTATTAAAATGAGGTCATTCAGGTGTGGGAGGCAGTCTCAGTTGGTGGCCTAATGCGATGAGTCAGAGTGCTAGATCTATCAGTTCTATTTCTAACATTTTTAAACTGAGCAGCAAAATCAGTCTGTGAATTTGGAGAGATACAGGTATCTGTTCACAAAATGTAGTGCCTCCATTTTATAAATACGTTGTTGTTGCTAGCTGCCGTCGAGTTGGCCCCAATTCATGGCGACCCCATCCACAAGAAGACTGGACTGCTGTGATCCGTAACGTTTTCACTGGCTGATTTTTTCAGAGTATTACCAGGCCAGGCCTTTCTTCCTACACTGTCCTAGTCTGTAAGCTCCACTGAAACCTGCTCAGCATCATAGCAACACACAAGACCGCCCTGCGAGGGGTGGTGGCTGCTTACGGGGTGCACTGACCGGTAATGGAACCTGGGCCTCCCATGTTGAAGGCGAGAAGTCTACCACTAAAAGGCCACTGCTCTCTTCTGTAAATATAAGGTAGGGAAAATTAAAACATCTCAGCTGGTAAGGCCAACGTTACCAAAGAGTGGGCAAATTACAACATAGTAGGAATTAAAAAGTCAATCTTCTTACAAGTACTCAACACCACATTCTTAAAAATATAATTTTGCGCCATGTGCAAATAGTGTCTCGTGAAAAATAAATAAATCTAAAAAGAGTTTAAATGGTTGTGTCCCAAAAAGATGTCCAGTGACAGGAATAGAGCAGGTTCCATGAATCTTTTGATGATGAGCTTGGTCTCACTGAGGCGTTCTCATTGATTCTTTCTCTCCACACACACACAATTATATGCGTGTTTTCCATTTATCTTATACGTGAGCATCAAAAATATGTAGTATAAACCTAACTCTATGTGAAAATAATTACTCCGATAATAGTGCAGTAGTTTTCTCGTTACTAGTCAGGTACTAAGGAAACAATTCCCAGGACTTACTGCTCTGCCTTTTAACTGACGAGTGTATGCACTGCACCCCTCCTGTAAGAGATTCTATTTTTAAAACAACAGGTTACAATTCCCACTAGTGTTTCTCACACCGGTGGAGGGGGTAGCAGGCCACACTGGAGTCTGTGGAGACTTTCAGAGCTGTGATGTTGGAGTACCACCTCACAAAAGGACTCATTTCCAGGTTCTCCTTTCCAGTCTTTACTTTCTTTTAGTGACAAGAGACAGCCTTGAGTGTGTAAATATGTGTGAAAGGGTGAAAAGTGACATAAAGAAGTCATAAAAAGATGCAAGTCATTATGAAATAAAAACATTTCACAACTGTTGGGTTATGCCGAATGATTAACTTGCCATGCTAAGTGTTGTTGTATCATTTCCTCAAGATGATGGCTGGAATTTAAAATGCAGCAAGATATATTCTGTTCCTTAATGTGCCTGTTTATTTCTTTGTAATGAAGTATAAAGTTACGTATCAATATGACATTCACAAGAATTTTACAGAGTTTTTTTTCGTTCTATGAAGTCTGACATCGACAGAGTCGGTCTCTCACGTGTATATAATTGGTAAGTGTGTCTTTCAGTTATACATCTATGAATATGAGCTTGGGATCAGGTTGCCTGGGTTTGAACCCCGGTTTTAACACTCATTAATGGTGTGATCTTGGATAAGTTATCTATCTGTGCCTCAGATTCCTTATCTGTAAAGGGACAATAGTAATACATACCTCAGAGGATTTCGTGAGGATTACATGAAGTAATACACATAAAATCCCTGGAACACTGCCAAGCACGTAACCCACGCCCAAAGAGCATTAGCTATTCTCAGTGTGGTCTTTGGTCCTATCTCCTCCTACACTGCGACGTCTCCTGCCTTGGAACTCCATACAGTCTATAAGTACAATAACTACTGTTCACTAACTCAAGTATGACTTACTTTTTGAAAATTAATAAGGAGAAAGCATTTATCTAAATTTGGTTAGGTTCACATTTGTTTCTTGAATCCTGCTGTCATTATACTGTAACATTAACCCATCTGCCCCCAAATCCCATTGCCGTAGAGTTGATTAAGACACATACCGACCCTATAGGACAGAGTAGAACTGCTCCATAGGGTTTCCAAGGAGCGGCTGGTGCATTTGAACTGCTGACCTTTTGGTTAGCAGCCAAGCTCTTTAACCACTGTACCACTAGGGCTCCACTATAACTTTATAAACCATAAAAATGATGCTGACCCATCTTAAAATACACATTTTGAATTGTTTAAGAAGTAGCGACAATAAAATGAACTGAATCATGCATATTTTTCCATCGTGTCCCTTGTTTTGAGAAAAAACAAACCACTCTGAGGTGGCTGCTGTGCAAAACCACCTGACATTCAAGTCATAAGCTTTGCATTTATTGGCATCAGCTTTATGCTAGTGGGCTAGTGATACAAGAATATCCAAAGTGGTGCTTACTTATATCTGTGTGTTTCCTGTCAACTTCCTTGAAGACACAGAAATTTCTAACTTAAGCAACATATGTCAATGGTTTTGAAAGCGTCCGCCAAACAAAGCCCTAATTTTGCACACAACCCCATCGTCTGGAGAGCAAACAGAGAGAATCTGTGGCCCTAGAGAAGAGAATCGGCCTCTGGAAACACTCCCACAGAGTGGTAGGAAATGAGAACTGGATAAATTCTCCGCAGTGTAGCTCAGCATGGTAAGTTAAAGCTAGTCTTAGATCCTAGCCTTTTTTAAATGAAAAGAGGGCAAAGTATTAAAAGAAAGAAAGAAAAAAAAAAAGTGTGGAAATTTTTAGTTGACAGACTGGTGGCAGAGAAGCTCTGAACCATGTGAGAGAGTTGGGATTCTTGGACACCTAATTTAAGCATGGAGAGTTTTCTGATAAGGTAAGCTAGTACTTGCCCTCCAACTTCCTGAAAAGCCAACACACTAAAGAGGCTGGTGTGTTAGTACAAATAAATGGCTGGTGAGTTTTTGCAGCAGTGGTCTATCCAGTGTGAAAACATGAGGCTACCATGACTGAAAACAGTCTGCAGCTGGCGGCTGGCGTGCATGTTTTGGGAAACCTCTGTTCAGCAGTCTGAAGTTTTTCTGTTTCAGAGAAGTTTAAAATGACATTTAGATTGTGACTAATAGCAGCAACACAAAACAGATCAAGTTAAGCTACTTGAGTACATTGCATCTTGATTCGTAAGTCATCCTGAAGTGCCCAGAGCGTCACAATTATCGGGCCGTCTTCTCTACAGTCTTAGTCAATTAGACACGGACCCAGTGGTAAATGCAGGCTTGATTTGCTCATTTTGTCAAAGTCCAAGTTCTTAGACAAGAGAAATCTTTGCAAAGAACATGCCATAGAATAGACACTGTTAGCACTTTTACCTTTTTAGCTGGAAATTATACCACAGCTCTTGGAACACGAAGTGTCTGAAGAAGCATTACAAATTACATTTATGTATAAAAGCAAAATTGTCTATTTTCTGGTAACCAAGACTGTTTAGATTATTGCAAGCAAAGGTTTGGTATGTAGTATTTCTGTGCCTACTTAATTTTTAAATATGAAGTCAATAAGGACTGCTGAATCAAGTTTAAAAAATTTTATATCTAAATTTAATTGGATTCAAATTCATAGACCTGTGATTGACACTATCTTTGATCCTTTAATTGGTGATGTAAAATTCACAAAGTTGATTTTTAATCCTACATGTTTAAATGCCCCTTGGCTGGTATTAGTTAATTAATTTACGTTCCTTTCTTTTGGAAGTTTTAAGAATTGGAACAGGGATGAGCTACAATTTACCACCTGTAAATGGGGTTTGTTAGCGAAGGAATAATATAAACATCACAGGGGGATATGTTTAGCATATCTAGAAAAAACACTTTTTAAAGCATTTTAGAAGCTTTCACTTATGTAGACTCTTCAGTATGTTGATTGAGTAGTATTTATATCTCTTCATTAAAGTATAGTTAGACTTTTATATAGTATCCTGCCTATATTTATTAATTTTGTATAAAAGAATACTGTCTGCATTTTTAAATAATAAGATTACGTGTTTTTATATTTACTTTGTTATCCAATGTTGTTATTATTTTGCCACTAGTCCAGACAGTAAGAGGACAGAAGCCTGCAGTTTATGTTTTACTCGGTCATTAACAACTGACAGCACCGTTCATTTGTATAGATTTAGACATATTTTTCAATTTTTTTTCTTCCTATCACTTCCTATCAACATAAAAGCTCCTCACAACTTTTATGTTAGCCAGGAAAGGAGGATAAGGGGAAAGCCGAGCAGGACCCCATTAACCAGTAAAAGGAAGATGAGCTAGGTAGGCAAGTAAGAAGATGTGCATCTGAAACGAATTTTAATTTTTTTAAGCTAAATGAAGAATCTCCACTGAGCTGAAATATGTTGACTTTGGTAAGTCAATTTTGATTAATTAGGTTATTAAGCAAACTGAATCAATATTTTTATCAATGACATCATCTGTTTGATTATTTGGGCTCAAAACCTTGGTCATTTTCTGTCTTCCTCTTCCTCATCACTCATATACTGTCTGCCCATTCTTTGCCTTCCTTTACTTTATTGGTTGAATTCCTTCATTGCAAGCCATCCTCTTGTAGGTATCATGGTTGTAGCACGACAGCTGTCTAATTGGTATTCAAGTCATTCTGAACACTGATCTGAGATTAATCTTCCTAAAAGGCCACTTTGAGTATGCCACTATCTTGTTCAAAATCATGAAATGGTTCCCCTCTGTCTCTGTTATCCTATAGACCAGAATAGCGGCCCCTGGGAGTGCTCACAGCCCTAAGCAACCTGACCATAACCTACTTTTCTATCTGGATCTCTCATTATACCAACATGCAGCCTCTGCTCCCCTCAGGTGACTCTGATTACTCTCAGAACGTGTCTTGCTCATCGCTTTCCCAGACCCCTGTGAGTTTACATTTCTTTTTCTTACTGACCTCCTTTCTTTTTGCTGTTATGTTTAAGCAGATCTCATTTTTAGGCCTAGCTCAAATATCAACCCTTCCAGGAGGCTTTTCCTTACCATCCTCCTGTCTCCCGGTAATCTCTTCCTCTACAGAGTTACTCTCACAGTGTCAGCCACGGACATGATAAAGTTGCAAAGGATGATGGTGATAATGCTATTTGTCACATGTATACCTTGTTTCCCTTCCTAGGTAGTGAGCTCTAAGAGCAGGTACTTTGTCTTATACTACTGTCTGTCAAAGTGTCTAGCACACGGTAGGTAATGAGTTAACTGACTGACTTAATAAAGATGGATATCAATATAAAACCCAAACAGTGCATTTTACATGCATGGACGTGAAGGAAATGCAGGAGTCAGAGCTTAGCCATGAAAACGTGCAGAGGTGATGGGCGAGGGAAGGTCATGAGAGGGAGATTACAATGAGTGCTGCTGCCAAACACCATGGGTTAGTGCATAGGTGAGTACACACACAAGTTTACGTCCTTAAGAACTGCCAACGGCGAAGCTCTAACCTCACAGATTTTGTTCCCAGACAACAGGATTAAAGCTCCAAGTAATTTGTCAAATGATTGGAAACGAGTCTAGCTTTTTACACACCTAGGGAATCACTTCACAGAAACCTAGCCATTTGGACGTATAAAAGCTGGCTGTGTGGTGTAGAAGAAAGAACACAGTTTTTAGGTGGTTCAAATCTCTGCTCCCATTTCTTGGTAATGTGTCTTGGGAAAGACAGGTTAACTGCCTTGAGCCTCATCTGTAACCTGAAGGACTGTTGTGTGGGTCTGCGCTAACATATAAAGTACCTGGCACCACACCTCGTGGGTAACAGGCCAGCTTGTTAAGTGACAGCCACTCTGACAGCTCTTCTCTGTACTGTGTCCAGCATTTTCACATTTAGTTGGGGTATACCTGTTTGTCTTCCCTCTTTTTTCCACAGTTACCAAGAAAGCAAGGCCAGAAAAATTCAGATATTCTGCTGTGTTTCTAATAACAGGGCTTTGCATGCTCAGGAGGCTGGAGAAATTTAGTGTTAATCTTAGCGTGTGGCTGAGTTTTTAGCAGATAGTACAAGATCAATAGGGGATTTCAGAAAAGGTCACCGCACCATGCCTGGTCACATTGATATGCAACAAGCTTACACATCATTCAGGAGAACTTTGGTTTTTATTTTCCTAGTTGTCAATCTCTACACAACAGTTTAAATGGATTTTGTTGATTTATTCATAAAGAACTTCAAATAAAATCTTGCTTTTTTTTCAAACTGATATAATTTATTAGATATTTTAATGGCCAAATTAGATCGAGCATGTCCAGTTTTCTTAGCGATTTCTAACTTTACTTTTAAATGTTATCTGTCCCCCTTTCCCCACCTTTTTGTTGCTGTTCTGAGCAGTTTTCCAGTGAAAAGTGCTCACACAAGCTTTCACTGTACCTTTTCCAGCTAAGGTAGATTGCAAATAGAGTAAGAAAAACGTCTGGGCCTATATGTAGTATTTGCACCAACTGTATTCATGCTTAGTTTCGAAGAAAATCTTTTCCCCATAATACTGTCGATGAAAATAGTACTTCTTAAAACTCAAATTTAGCAGCTCTCCCAACTTAGGACATATAAACTAAAGGCAGAGATGAATTACCAGGAAGCTAACAAAGTTCTGGGTCCCTCACTTGCAGAGGTCCTTTCCAAGCCCAGTAAGGGGCCCTGACAATATGTTCATAAGACTTTTTTTTTTTTTTAATTTTTCAAAGTAAAATATTTTGGGATTCTTTTCCTTAAACAGGGTCCTCTAAATTTAATGTTTTTGTGCCCAAGAAAACAAGAATCTGCCTGTCTATCAGTCAAACTATACTGCCTCTTTAAACTCTCCTACTGTGCTTTTCATGCGTCCTGGACAACGTGGCTTAGATTATGTGAAGCAGTGACTGAAGCATAGCAATATTTTTTTGTTATACTTTTTTTGGTAACACAATCTATTTTATGAACCAACCTGAAAATATTGCCCAAATTATACCGTATAATATAATTTGCAATATATGACATAATAATCATTTAGTTAAGCAGATTTAACTCCTCTCTCATGATGACATCTTATTAGAGAACAATTTCAGAGTCATGTTGAGATGGAAAAAGAACATTTAAACACATACAATAACCTTTAAGCAAGACGCTTACCTATGTCTAAAATCTTTATTTCTTGGTGGAAGCAGATAAAAAAAGGTAAAAAAAGAACACACAGTTAGAAAAGCCTTCTAAAATAGAATGAGTTGAATACTGAAATTTTTATGTTTTGTAAGGAAAATTGCCAACTTAAACTGAAATAACTCTAGAAAAGAATTTTGTAGGCCACGGCTGATCAAATGACTTATGGAATAGGATGATTTTGATAATCACACTTAAGTAAACAAAGCAAACACAACAGTTTGTTATCTTTCTGACTGGTATTATGGCTAACAGATTAACTCAACTTAGAGATCTAATATTTTAATTAAAGGGAGTACGCAGCCTTTGTTTTTTTACTACTATGTTCTGAATCACAATGAAATGTTTTACAGGGTTAGTCTAAAGAAAGCTAACCAAACCCATTGCCACACATAGTGACCCTATAGGACAGAGTAGAGCTGTCCCATAGGGTTTCCAAGGAGCAGCTGGTGGATTTGAACTGCTGACCTTTTTGTTTTCAGCCAAGCTCTTAACCATTCGCCACCAGGACTTCAAGAAAACTAAAGTGCTTAAAAAACGAAAGGGTTTAACAATCCTAGTTCTATCCTTCTAGAGCACAGAGAGTTCACTGGAATCAGGAGGCATTTCATACACTGGCTCACTTGATACTATGTACATACTGACAGTGCAGTATGGACGTGTTGTGCTTCTCTCACTTCAGTCAAGAACCTAGCTTCTCTCTAGGAGGACTTTAAACACCAGGAAAGTAGGTTTGCATAAATAAATTAGTACATTAGACTTAACACTTTGGCATGTTTAGCTTTTTTAAACACACAGTTATTCAAAATTTCAAACATAACAAAACTATTGTGAAAGGCCAATTTACTGTTTAAAGTGAGTTCTGTTTTGAGGCATTAAAGTTCAAATGTATGAACTCTGTTACAGGTTTAAGAATCCCAAAATAAGGAAAGACATACCTTAGTTCTAAAACGCTTGTTACGTTTCCGGAAGGGAATATCCGCCGAACATAGTTGAAATCGCCTACGTACAGACTGCCGTCGATCCCACAAGCCAAGGCAACTGGGGCCAGGAGTTTATTACCATCCGCTTGACCGTTGCAGCTTGGGCAGGAGATACTGCGTCTCCGTCCATTGCCCATGACACTGCTGACCACCGGGGGCTGCTGGGAGATAAACTGGTTTTCCCCATTGCCTTTGTACAGTATGCCTGGAAGAAACAAAATGAATTTTCTGATGATAAAAGGTGTAAAGGTAAATAAGTTCACTACACATCCAGCCATAATTCAATGCCTTTTAGGTTTAGACTGGGAAAACTTTCACTTAAAGTTCTGTTGGAAAGAATTCTATTCAATTACCTAGTGTAAAATATTATAAGATAGAGTAAACGAGATATGATCAAGTACGGAAAGTGCTGTTATGAACTTAAAGAAGTGTATGATAAAAGGAATAAAGAAAGAACAAGAAAAAGTAAAAACCCAAACTCACAACATCAGTGGTTCTCAAACTTGGCTACCCACCGGAACTGCCTGAGGAAGCTGTAAAAACTACCGTGCCTGCTTCTCTCCCCCAGAGACAATGATGTAACAGGTCTGGGCTGCAGCCTCGGCATGGAGAGTTTTAAAAGTTCTCCAGGTGACCCCAACGTGCAGCCACATTTGAGAACCAGGCTCTACATAACGTTCTAGGGAATAACAACTTTGCCTATTTGTTAAACAATGTTGAAAATATCATATATTAATCCAACAAATAAAAATGTGTGCCAGAAATATTAATTTCTTCCTTATGAGTTTATCATTGATTTTAAAAAGTTAAAAATACTTTATAGGAAACAGAAAATACATATTAAACCTTCAAAGTTGTTCATTATAATGAAGACCTATTTTAACTATACTGTCAAGGAATATTCTTCTTATTTATATTATCCTCTGATAAGAATGCATATACACAGCTATTCAAAATTTCAAACATAACAAAACTCTTGTGGAAGCCAAATTTACTATTTAAAGCGAATTCTGTTTTAAGGCAAAAAAAAGTGCCCATCATTTTAAGAAAACAAAATGCTATGCTAATCGCCTTTTATAGCCTTTAATTTAATGAAAATCTGAGAAAAATACCTAATGAATACTAAATGTTGCTTTGAGTTGAGGTTTGAGTTTTATTCATTCTGCCGTCACTACGTATAGATCGACGGCTGTTTTGGTCTGACGTAGATTGGATGGTCAGCTGTTATTGTTCCATGTGTATTTTATGACAGTTTTCAATGTGTTATTACCTGTATAAACCACCTGCTGCTGACTTTAAACCCCCCAAACACCAAATCCATTGCTGGCAAGTCGATTCTGACTCACGGCAACTCTGTAGGACACAGTGATAGGGCTTCCGAGGTTATAATGCTTACGAAGCAGGCTGCCCCATCCTTCTCCCGTAGAGTGGCTGGTGGGCTTGAACTGCTGACCTTTCTGTCAGCAGCTGAGTGCTTGACCACTGTGCCACCAGGCTCTGACTTGAAAGCTGCAGATCCTATGTTTACTGTATGTTCTATGTTTCAAAGCTTTCTTCAGAGCCAACGATTATACTTTTTAGCAGATGTACTGTGAAGACCATTATTCTCATGAAAATACAAACAGGAAACTTGAGAAAGTTTCTCCCCCAACTCTGAGATAATTTGAAAGTGAAGAAGAGAACAGAACAATTACATTGGCGGTGGATTCTATGATTACCTTCATAATGCTTCGCTATCTGGGTGATGTAAAAATCACAGCACATTTACATAAAGAAGTCAGCTAAGATTAAACGGGTTTATTCAAATCTAAGGAAAAAATAATCTAAATAAGGCTGTATCAATCATAACAACAGGTGAAATACATTTTTGCCTTGAATATTCAGAGAAGACATTAATGATACCTAAGGTCCTTCTCTCTGTGATTACATCATTTTCATCATAATTTCCTGCAAGAACCAGTTCTGTAATTTTCATCAGAAGAACCCTACAAGTCCACCTGCTGCTCTATGCACCTGATTATTCAGTCATTACTTTGAACGACTGGCCCTTCGTGATTCTCCTTATTATGACGAATACAAAGAAGAAGATTAGGATATTTATTTCCATGTTTCCGGGTGCCTGCACAAACACCTGTCACTCTCTCCATTTGTGCCTTCTATTCTTTGTAATCGGTTTCCATAGCTCACCCACCCTATCGTGATTACAGATCACTTGGTTTATTCAATTAGACACATGTCACTTTGAAAAGCCACTACTCATCAAACTCTGCTCTTGGATAAATACGAAATTACAGCTGGTTCACCGCATAATTTACGTTACTTAACCTTTTAAAATAACATGTATTTTAATAGTTTATAACATTATTTGGAGAGCAGAATTTTGAGAGAGCACTCAATCCTAACCATTAGGCCACCAGGGATGGTTGGAGAGCAGAATTTTGAGTAGTCTAGTTTTTATATCTGATCTGATCTTAATAAAACCTAATTATATATTATTCTGATTAATATCTATGTATCTGTCTACATATCTATCTAATCTATCTGTCTACCCACCCATCCATCCATCCACACATGTAATATACATATATACACACTGGATATCTGTGTCTTAAACCACCTGAATGCTGGGTCCCATAACAGTCTTGAATCATAGAGGTATGAGTTTCCCTGGAGCTCTTTGTGTATAGTCTTCCCGCTGGTTTATGAGAACTTTACCCCATATTCTCATAATAACTAGGGTTCTTCTAGAGAGGTTTCCCCTCAGTTTGGTTTTTAAATAACTGTGAAGGAATATAGCAATAAGTGCAAACTGTGAAATAGAGTTTTAAATAATTTAATCAAGAACAGTTACTAGCATGGTTGGCATGTGGCTTTGCATTCTGAAAGATCACACTGAAGCCTCATGTCCTACACACAACAGTCAGAAGCTGCGGCTGCTTTGGATGTCCACTCTCATGGACTGGATTGTGTCTCCCCAAGATATCCGTCAACGTGGCTAGGTCATGATTCCCAGTATTGCGTGATTATCCATCATTTTGTCATCTGATGTGACCTTCCTATGTGTTATAAATCCTGTCTCTATGATGTTAATGAGATAGGATTAGTGGCAGTTATGATAATGAGGCAGGACTCAATCTACATGATTAGGTTGTGTTTTAAGCCAATCCCTTTTGAGATATAAAAGAGAGAGGCCAGCAGAGACATGGGGACCTCATACTACCAAGAAAGTAGTGCCAGGAGCAGAGCACGTCCTTTGGACCCTGGGTTCCTGTGCGGAGAAGCTCCTAGACCAGGGGAAGATTGATGACAAGGGTCTTCTTGCAGAGCCCACAGAAAGAGAAAGCCTTCCCCTGGAGCTGGCACACTGAATTTGGACTTCTAGCTTCCTAGACCGTGAGAGAATAAACTTGTTTGGTGAAATCATTCATGTGTGGTATTTCTGTTATAGCAGCACTAGATAACTAGGACACCAACTGATGATCCAAGAGAAGCCCGAGATAACAGGTGAAGCGTCCTCCTTGGTGGGGAGACCCATTTTTCCAACGTTTCCACTTTTCCAGTGCTGCACGTGGCACTAGTTACTGGGTTCTGCTCCCAGTCTTCTGGTGTGCAAAATGAACTACAACCTGATGTCTGGGACATGACTGGAAAAGGGGTAGAGCTGAGTACTGCTATCAAATAGTGAAGGTGTGAAGGTCTGCTCTGGGCTTGTTTTTCTTAGTCCTGACTTACTCAATGCTACTTCCCCCTGGAGAAAAATGCACCAGCTTTTAATGTACAAAAGCACTGGATTGGAGACTACATTTGTTTTCACGCATTTGGTAGTTTAAACCAACGCTGTCTAACTCCCACCAAATGAAATAAAACAAAACAAAGAAAATAAAAAACATTAATATTAAGAAAAAGTGACCATTAATCTCAGTTAAACATTTAACTGTATTATATACTCAGTTCAACATTCTGAATCTTTCAAAGAACTTCCGTAAAATCAACACCTAGATGATTTCACCAAGACTCTACTTGTAAAGGGAGAGTGGAGAGTTACTAGGGTAAAGTTTAGGAAAGGAGGCTAGAGTAGGTTACCTTAAGATCCTTCTTTTTTAGCAAAGCACCTTTAGAGAGGCAGTCAGGATGTAGACAAAATGTTAGAAACACAGTTAAGACAACAGAGTTTGCTTAACAGAAATAGTATTCTTTATGAGGACAAGTCACATTTTTCGAGTAATTTATCTCTTTTGGTTTGTATATCTGAAAGGAGGGAAACATGTTTCTTCATAGCAATACGTTCAAACTGTGTGAAGTAGTCACGTATCATATTATTGGGTCTGTTACAAGTAGTAATTTTGATTCTTGCTTTTTTCTCAGATTATTCATTTATTTTTTCCAAATATTCACAAAGTCAATTACCAGTATGTGTTACCCAGTTTGAATGGGAGAAGATTTTATTTCTCAAGTCACAGTCTAATCAGAACATGACAAAAAAAGTCTAGATAGTCAGAATACACTATCTACCTAAGGATTAAGATCTATTGGGACTATTTTGGTAAAAATTACATGAATTTTGTTTTTTCTTTACTTTTTTCTAATCCCCCCTCCAATTCTTTATTAAAGCTTCCTAAAGTACTTCTTGATCACACTCATTGACTCATTGTGGAATGGTTTTGGTTTTCTTAGATGAATCTCTGTTGAAGACACAGGCTCCCAGAGACCTTTCCCTGTAGTACCAATGCCAGCCACTTACATTCTCAGGGGAAAACTATTTTGGTGATAAGCATGTGAACATTTTAAAGTTCATTAGGCTTTTATAGTCGTTAAAAATATGCCTTTGATTTGACAAAGTCCAACATCCCTTCACGATAAAAAACTCTCAGCAAAACAGAAACAAAAGGGAAATACAAAGCCAACAGCTAACATCATCCTAAATGGAGAGATTCTGAAAGCATTCTGCTTGAGAATGGGAACCAGACAAGGATACCCTTTATCACCACTGTTATTCAACATTGTGCTGGAGGTCCTAACCAGAGCAATTAGGCTAGAAAAAGAAATAAAGGGCATCCAGATTGGTAAGAAAGAAGTAAAAGTATCTCTATTTGCAGATGACATGATCTTATACACAGAAAACCCTAAAGAATCCACAAGAAAACTACTGGGACTAATAGAAGAGCTCAGCGAAGCATCAGGATACAAGATAAACATACAAAAATCAGCTGGATTCCTCTACACCAACAAAGAGAATGTCTAAGAGGAAATCACCAAATCAATACCATTTACCATAGCCCCCAAGAAGATAAAATACTTGGGAATAAATCTAATCAGAGACGTAGAAGACCTATACAAAGAAAACTATAAGACACTACTGCAAGAAACTAAGAGAGACCTACATAATTGGAAAAACATACCTTGCTCACAGGTAGGAAGACTCAACATTGTGAAAATGTTTATTCTACACAAAGCAATCTCTAGATAGAATGCAATCCTGATCCAAATTCCAATGGCATTTTTTAATGAGATGGAGAAACAAACTTATCTGGAAGAGGCCCCAGATAAATAAAGCATTACTGAAGAAGAACAAAGTGGGAGGCCTGACACTACCTGATTTTAGAACCTCTTATACCACCTTTTTTATACCACCACGGTAGTCAAAACAGCCTGGTACTGGTACAACAATAGATACATAGACCAATGGAACAGAATTAAGAATCCTGACGTAAAATCATCCACCTAGGAGCAGCTGATACTTGACAAAGGCCCAAAGTCTGTTACTTGGGGAAAAGACAGTCTCTTTAACAAATGGTACTGGCAAAACTGGGTATCCATTTGCAAAAAAAATGAAACAAGACCCATACCTCAAACCATGCACAAAAACTGACTCAAAATGGATCAAAGACCTAAATATAAAATCTAAAATGACAAAGATCATGGAAAAAAAATAGCGACAATGCTAGGGGCCCTAATACATGGTATAAACAGAATACGAAACATTACCAACAATGCACAAACACCTGAAGAGAAACTAGGTAACTGGGAGCTCCTAAAAATCAAACACTGATGCTCATATAATGACTTCGTCAAAGAGTAAAAAGACAACCTACAGACCGGGAAAAAATTTTTGGCTACGACAAATCCGATCAGCATCTAATCTCTAAAATCTACAAAATACTGTAAAACCTCAACAACAAAAAGTCAAATAACCCAGTTAAAAAATGCACAAAAGATATGAACAGGCACTTCCCAAAGAAGATATTCGGGTGGCTAACAAATACATGAGGAAATGCTCATGATCATTAGCCATTAGAGAAATGCAAATCAAAACTACAATGAGATACCATCTCACCCCAACAGGGCTAGCGTTAATCCAAAAAACACAAAATAATAAATGTTGGAGAGGCTGTGGAGAGACTGGAACACTTAGACACTGCTGGTGGGAAAGTAAAATGGTACAACCACTTTGGAACTTGATCTGGCGCTTCCTTAAAAAGCTAGAAATAGATCTACCATAAGATTCAGCAATCCCACTCCTTGGAATATATCCTAGAGAAATAAGAGCCATCACATGAATAGTTACATGCATACCCATGTTTACTGCAGCACTGTCCACAATAACAAAAAGATGGAAACAACTTAGGTGTCCATCAACGGATGAATGGATAAACAAATTATAGTATATTCACACAATGGAATACTATACAATGTAAAGAACAACGATGAATCCATGAAACACAACATGGATGAATCTGGAAGGCATTCTGCTGAGTGAAATTAGTCACCAAAGGACAAATATTGCATAAGACCACTATTATAAGAACTCAAGAAAAAGTTTAAATACAGAAGAAAACACTCTTTGATGCTTATCAGGGTGGGGAGGGTGGGAGAGGGGTATTCACTAAATAGATAGGAGACAAGAATTATTTTAGGTGAAGGGAAGGACAGCACACAATATGAGGGAAGTTAGCACGACTGGACTAAACCAAAAGCTAAGAAGTTTCCTGAATACAACCAAACACTTTGAAGGACAGAGTAGTAGGGGCGGGGGTCTGGGCACCATGGTTTCAGGGGACTTCTAGGTCAGTTGGCATAACAAAGCTTATTAAGAAAATGTTCTGCATCCCACTTTGGTGAGCGGCATCAGGTGTCTTAAACTCTAGCAAGCAGCCATCTAAAATGCATTAATTGGTACCAGCCCACCTGGAGCAAAGGAGAATGAAGAACACCAAAGACATAAGGAAAATGTGAGCCCAAGAGACAGAAAGGGCCACATAAACCAGAGACTCCATCAACCTGAGACTGGAAGAACTAGACAGTGCCTGGCTATGATCAATGACTGTCCTGACATGGAACACAACAGTGATTCTATGATGTAGCGGGAAAAAGGTAGGGTGCAGAACTTAAATTCATGTAAAAAGACCAGGCTTGATGGTCTGACTGAGACTGGAGGGACCCCAGAAGGCATGGCCCCCAGACTCTCTGCTAGCCCAGAACCAAAACCATTCCAAAGCCAACTCTTCAGACAAAGATTAGGCTGGACTATAAGACATAAAATGATACCGGTGAGGAGTGTGCTTCTTAGCTCAAGTAGACACATGAGACTAAATGGGCAGCTCCTGTCTGGAGGCGAGAGAAGAAGGCAGAGGGGGACAGGAGCTGGTTGAATGGACATAGGAAATACAGGGTGGAGGGAAGGAGTGTGCTGACACATTGTGGGGAGAGCAACTAGGATCACATAACAATGTGTGTATAAGTTTTTGTATGAGAAACTGACTTGAACTGTAAACTTTCACTTAAAGCACACGTACACACACACAAAGGAACATGCCTTTGTTTTTCCTACTAATTCTAACTCTACAGCACACACAGGGCAAAAACGTTGTAATCTAGCCCATTAGAAGGTGGGCAATATGCTCTTACCATTCTGGACATCCAGTACATGATGGGCAATATGCTCTTACCATTCTGGACATCCAGTACGTGAGGGGCAATATGCTCTTACCATTCTGGACATCCAGTACATGACAAGCAATACGCTCTTACCATTCTGGACATCCAGTATGTGAGGGGCAATACGCTCTTACCATTCTGGACATCCAGTACGTGATGGGCAATATGCTCTTACCATTCTGGACATCCAGTACGTGATGGGCAATATGCTCTTACCATTCTGGACATCCAGTACGTGATGGGCAATATGCTGCTACCATTCTGGACAGCCAGTACGTGATGCGTTGTAATCTAGCCCATTAGAAGTTGGGCAATACGCTCTTACCATTCTGGACATCCAGTACGTGATGTTTGTCTAACGTCCAACCACCCATGTTGGAAGCGTCTAATTCACAGCCTTGCAAAATGGCAGTCCTCTTCTCCCACAAAGTCAGGTCTAAACAAGACTCATATTCATATCCAACTGACACTGTAATCAAAACAGATCACAGTTTATCTTCTAAACTATGGGCAGAAATGCAACTTATTATTTTGATAAAACTGCTTTTTTCATAATTGTGTTCTAAAACTGTATTTCCATTTACTTATTTATGACTAAGGTTTATTTTTTAGGTGAGATTTGATCACATAGAAGGCATTTAAAAGAAATGATCCCCAAATATTATTTTCCATTGATTTAATAGAAAACTAGTATCTTTTTTTCCCCTCACGCTACTCTTTCACAAAGGAATTCACAGCGCAAAATGAGTCCAGATTGGGCAAACAAGTAATTACGTCAGATGAATCAGACCCAAATTAAATGATAACAACTAAAACTAATGTTTGCTATCTGAATAATTAGAGCCATTTCATTTCCAAGAGCATTAAGTTATGCCAAATATTTATAATAAGTAGGGTCAACAGAGCAAAAAATATAACCAGATTATGACAATATATTAATATGTTATTAACAGGACTGAACAATAAAACTAGCAGTAAATGAAGATGAATTAATCACAAATGAAAAACTCTTCAGAGTTCAAAATGAAACAAGAATTTTAAAATTTAGAACAAGGGGAGGAGTGGCAATTATCTGATTAACTTGAACTTATTCAAGTCTAAACAATATATTAATTTCAGAGTAAAATGCCTATTATATTTTCAAGTACAATCTAACAGAATGACAAAACATGCTACCCTCTAGTTTTTGATGTTCTGATGCAGCTTTAGTTTTTCTGTTTTTCAAGTTTGAGCCTAAAACCATGATCTCACTCTTTCTCTCCCTCTGTGTCAACATCTCAACAAGTCAAACACTTAAATCTCACTGTCCAGTCCTTCAGGGAAACATCAGATGTGACCAATGTATAAAGGATGTCTTTTCACTGAAGTGACTGGCCCTTCTAGTCAAAAGAGCTGAACTAACTTTTATAAAAATGCTGTCTGATAACCTGTTAAATATCATTATGAATTCAAACTACATTAGCATTAAAACTGATACAGAAAACTTAAAAAGGATAAGGCAAGGGAGATCAAAGAAAAAAAGGAAAGAACACAATAAGAAAAAAAGAAAAAGGATATGAAAACCTAAAAGCTCATTCAGAACATTTCTCAAAGATAGAATTTCAGCCAGAAAAACTGATATTTTCTTTTTTGTCATATGGAATACATTGTTCCTTTTCCTCATGGTAGATTAAATCACTCAGCTTATAGCTTCTCTAGGACGGCCTGTCTTCCTATCTGCTTATCCATTGCTTTTCCTTGGGTTACAATTAATTTTATGGTAGCTCTGATTTCAAGACAATTTTCAAGATGCAAAAAAAGTTTATATGGAACTTACCAACGGCTTCAGAGAGACCATAGACCTTCTGATTATATGCATCTGTTTTATCCCATATGAAAGTATAGGCCAAGTTTGGGGAGGCAGGAAACCATTTCTGAAAGAGTCTTCCTACTACGGCTACCATGAGATGAACCTTCATTAAATTAAACGGTATAACAGACTGAGTCATGGTGATCTTTAGAACTGACTTATATCCTGCAGCTCTGGAACTCAAGTAGGAAAGTTTCAAATCTGTTCCTGGAATTGTGGTTTCTTCATGGAGTACCTAGGTTTGAAAAGGCAAGAGCTTCAAAATCTTGTATGATTCATTAGATAAAATATATTTAAAAGAGGCTAGTAGAGCAACTGAAAAAAAGAGTAAAACATCACTATTCACAAACATACAGTGAGCTGTTGCTGTAGTCAGTAATTAAAAATAACTCTGTTGTCGGCCGGTTTTTCTCCTCCTATGAGCTCTGTCCTGTCTTCTAAATTGATGGCACCTCAGCTTCCATCTTACAGGAAGACCTGTGATGGCTCGTCAGGCTGACACGCACTGGCGTGTTAGTGTAGCAGGCAGTGGATTCTCACTAAGCCATCTTTCACCGCAGTCACCCCAGAGAATTAGAGCAGACAGGTGTAAGATGGTTAGCTCAGGCTTAGGCCAAAGATCTGGCCTGCGACAGCTGGCTCATTTAGGGATTAAGCCTATGCCTATGACCTCATCGGCCTACAAAGACAAGAATGATTAGGAAAAAAAAGACCAGTTCATTTCAATTAAATTTTAGCAAATCAAAATCCATGTTGAGAGGTAATTTAACAACAGCACAGTCCCTATACTGGGAGCTGGGACCCAGAAATGACTTTGATGGGATGGTAAACGAGCTACTATTTCAAAGCGGCATACGATTTTCCCCAGGGAGCAAGGAACGTGTTACTGAACGCAGAAGACACTCAATACGTACTCTGAATTGAATCTAGACAGAAGAAAGCTAACATAATTATCTGCATAAGGATTATCTCCTTTACAAATTTCTTTAAGTCATATTTTTTAGCTCACAGTTAAACCACTAATATGACTAATGACAATAAATGTCAACAAAATTTATATTGAAATATTGCAAAAAAAATTATGTGAAAATATTTATTTTGAAAAATATATTTTACTGTAATGGATTGAATTGTGTCCCTCAAAAATATGTGTTGTAATTCCTGACCTCTATGCCTGTAGTTATAATTTCACTTTAGAATGGGTTGTCTTTCTTATGTTAATGAGGCAAGATTAGTGTAGGGTGTGTCTTCAGCCAATCTCTTTTGAGAAATAACAGAGATTAAAGAAGCAAGCAGGAGAGAAGCAGAAATAGGGGAAGAGAGATGCCAAGACACATGAAGATGGTCCGGGAGCAGAAACTCAAAGAGAGAAGGACCTTCCTCTGGGGGGCTGGGGGTGGCGGGGGGGTAGAGAGAGATGGCAAGGTACAGCTGCTAACCAAAAGGTTGGCAGTTCAAATCCACCAGCTGCTCTTTGGAAATTCTATGGGTAGTTCTATTCTGCTCTATCGGGTGAAGCAGAAATTTTAAGTGACCAACTCAGATATCTGGCTGATGAGATTTCTAAGCAAGGTCTTAACAGGGCCACGTGGTTTCTCCTTGTTGCTTACAGTAAAATGCGAGAGGAAAGAGATGGACTTAAAAATGAACTGTGCAAAACAAAAATAAAACTTAAAAGATTTGGAAAATTCTCTTGTACAAACTAAGGACACATGTCCTAAAATTTTCACCAAGGGCATGGCTACACGATCTTCTGTTAGAGAGATTAAGCCTGTGACTGATGGATCTAACCAACTACCACAGCAGAAAACCCATCAGTTTAGACTGAAGGGGACAAAGAACCTCTTGGAATACAGGCAGGAAACAGGTCAAAGGAGCTACATCTGTTGTCCTCCAAGAAAAGAAAAAACATCCCTGGAGCAGCTCAGAGATCCTCAGAACTGTTGGAAGGAGCATGGCAAGCAGGGCCTTCTTGGTTTCAAAGGGTGGGGACACAGTCCCCTGGATTTCAAAGGGTGGGGACACAGCCTCCTAGGCTTTGCCAACTCAGTTCCAGAGAATAGGGCCGCCGCTCAAAGCTGAGGGGGCAGGGCTACCATGCCCAAGCAGCAAAAGAATGGGGCCTGCTGGGGCTGAGGTCGCCACTCAGATGGAGTAGGAGAATGGGGTTGCCTGAAGCTGAGGGAGCAGGGTTGCCATCCCAGTGAGCCTGGAAGAAGGAGCTGAAGCCCAGGGCCAAGGGGCCTCCACCCAGAGTCCAGAGGGCATGGACAACATCAGAGTCTGGAGGGTGGAGCCATTGACCAGATGGTCAGCTGGGTTTTGGACTTGCTTCGTGCCTGTTATCCTTTCTTCCTCTCCAATTTCTCCCATTTGTAATGGAAATGTCTATCTTGTGCCTGTTCCACCATTGTACTTTGGAAACAGATAATTTGCAATCAAGGTTTCACAGATTGACAGATGAAGAGGAATTTTCCCCCAGGATGGAACACACCTGAAGTCTCACCCATATTTGACCTAAAGAATTCAGAAGATGAGATTTTGGACTTAGAGTTGATTTAAGACTTTGGGAATAATTTGATGGGGGTGAATGCGTTTTGTATGAGGGAAGGACATGAATTTGGGGCAGCCAAAGAGTAGAATGATATGGACTGAATTGTGTCCCCCCAAAATATGCATGGTAAATCCTAACTCCTATATCTGTGGTTAAAATTCCATTAGTTTGGCTAATAATAGCAGCTTTTCATAGGCTTACTGGATTCATTGTAAAGTGCAAGGCTGTACATGTGCTCAGGAACCTGTTTCTCCACGAAGAATCAGACAGCATCTCAAAGGCATCTCATATCACCCTATCAAGATTCATTATTCAGACATAAAGGGCTGCCTTTTCATGTTTAAAACATCTTAGTGCAGTAATTCAATGTCCAGTCGTGTTTCCCTTCACCCCGCTGCCTCTCACAGAGAAAAGGTTTCATGGAGTGGCTTTATGAAGTCGATGTCAACTCAGAGCAACCATATAGGACAGAGTAGAGCCCTCTCATAGGGTTTCTAAGGCTGTAATCTTTACGGAAACAGATCGCCACATCTTTCTCCCACGGAGCAGCTGGTGGGTTCAAACCACTGACCTCTTGGTTAGCAGCTGAGTGATATAACCACTGTGTCACCAGGGCTACTTTTTATGGAGTGGTTAGGAATAATGTATTTGTGCCATCTCCAAATTAAAATACCTTAACTAGAATCCTTGATGCGAGGATGGCACCACCAGTCTCAATATAAACAATCACACAGTTGGAAGCAGCACAAATGAACGGACTAAGCAAACTTTCCTTCTGACCTGTGAGAGTGTTGGGATGAAGAAGGATGGACGCAGTCACAGGTTAAGAAGGCATTGCTATAAAAAGATTCCAATTCATTACAATTAGGGCAAACATGTTGAATGAACTCAACCTTAGATCTGTCATCAGCAAGAGAGAATATGAATATATAGATACTTTTTAGAGCTCTATTAAACCCAGAGAGCCCTGGTGGCGCAGTGGTTAAGAGCTCACCTTAGAAAAAAGGTTGGCAGTTTGAATCTACCAGGTGCTCCCTGGAAACCCTACGGAGCAGTTCTACTCTGTCCTATAGGGTCACTACGAGCTGGAATTGACTTGACGGCAACAGGTTTATTAAACCCAGGGAAACTATTCAATTTAAGACTGACAGCACTTTTTTGTAGGACATTTGACAACAGGTGTAGGGTCAATTTAAGCAGAAGTTGTTGTCGTCCCATCATCAGGGTGAAATATCAATGGGTTAGTTTGAAAGTTAGATTCTGTGTCTTTGTCTAAGTAATAAACCTTAAACTGTATAATTTATTTCCTCAATTTTATTTTCAAAATAATTCCTTGTAAACTTATAAGTACTCTATAAGCAAGGCAGTCTTTCATTATGTATTCATTAGACATGTATCTTTCAATAATATTTCCTGTGGCCTTCTGGGGGTTCTGCTCTACCTCATAATATCATGTGTTGTCCCTAATGTTAATAACTGATTATTGCCTCTCTCATCATTAACCTACTTCCATGGAACAAATATCTGTAATTTAGTTCATTAAAGCGTGTTTTTCTCCTACGTAATTTAACTTGATCATGTTATTTTCCATGAGCGAGAAAAGTAAATCCAGCCAGAGTTGGAAAATAAACCATTTAGCCTATGTTGCCAGCTGCCTAATCTCTAAGCCCCATTCTTTTTTGCTGTTGTTTAGAATACACACAGCAAAACATACACAAATTCAACTGTTTCTACATGTACATGTCAATCATATTGATTACATTCTTTGAGTTGTGCATCCATTCTCACCATCCTTTTTCTGAGTTGTTCCTCCTTCATTAACATGAACTCACTGGCCCCTAAGGTTCCTATCTAATCTTTTCAGTTACTGTTGTCATTTTGATCCGATATAAATAGTTCTTAAAAGAGAATAATGCTCAAGGCAGACATTTCTTACTAGTTAAGCTAGACTATTATTTGGTTTTAAGAAGACTGCAGGGGTTATTTTTGGTGTAAGGACAATAGTTTTGAGGGTTCATCCAGCCTGCATGACTCCAGAAAGTCTGGAGTCCATGAGACTTTGAAATTCTGTTCTACATCTTCCCTGTTGATCAGGATTCTTCTACCGTATCTTTGATCAATATGTTCAGTAATGGTAGCTGGGCACCATCCAGCTCTTCTGGTCTCATGGGCAAGGAGGCAGATGCTCATGGAGGCAATTAGTCCCACACTCCATATCCTCCTCCTATGCCTGACTCTCATTCTTTTTCAGCTAGAAACTAAGTCCCTCCTCTCCACTCTCAGTATGACTGTGATTGTTAGGCCTTCCCTGTATAATCTGTTCACTGATCTCTTATCATTTATGCATTCTGCCACTTGAGTTAGCTTTAGAGAAGTACTGAAAAAACTTCATTGATCCCTTGACTCCATGCTGACCAAAAAAAGTCAAGGTCTCCATTGTATAGCATTTCAGGGCCATTCATAATTTGGTCCTTGCCTCATCTCAGTCTCTTTCCCCTTATGTGTCCTATATTTAAGTTGTTCACTGGTTTTTATACCAGATAGCTTGTTTTTACCACCACACTGTTGCTTACACATTTCCTTCAATCTAGAGTACCCTTTCCCCTTTGTTTCTGCCTAATCACTCTTTAAGGCCAGCCCCGCTCAATGATGCTTTCTTTGGCTTCCTTGGGAATTGACCTGGCTGTCTTGAATGGCAAGATCCATGTCTTACTCTTCTTTTTATCCTAATAGAGTACCTGGTACATAACAGGCTCTCAGTGCATTTTCACTAAATTTTTGTTGACTGAACGAATGGAAAAAAGACTGTATGCATTCACGGACCTGCTGGCTATTCAAAGTCAGTTTCAATACTCTGGCTTACTGGAAATTTGTCACCTCTAGTCACATGCCGTCTCTAGGTTGTCTGTTTTAGAACTGGCTAAAAAGTTCAGAGTTATGGAAAGACAGACCCTAGGGAAGCAATATTAAATGGAATAATGTTACAATGAACTTCTTAAAGTTTCAGCTCCAAGTCAGCTTGACGGTTACACGGTGAATCAGTGAGGTGTCTCTTCTGCATCATCGCTGTACATGGGCCTTCTGCACATTCTGTTATCTTGGAACTTCTTGGCTTACTTCTTCTAATCTCCATATTCCCTCTCTAGGTGATCTCATCCCATGCTTTAAGTAAATCCACACATTGATGACTCTCAAATTGATATTTCTAGTCCCAATCTTTTCCCTCGACTCCACCCTTACATAACCACTTTTTACCACTTCTACCCCAAACATTTTTGTCAAAACCACCCTCATTTCTCCGGTGGACTACTGACATTGCCTCCTAACTAGTCTCTTCGCTTCAATCCTTGCCCAATTATTAAGTATTCTTAGTACAGCAACTACAGTGATCCTTTTAAGAAGGACATCAGTTCCTGTTACCACTCTGCTTCAATACCTTGAATGGCTTCCCACTCCTCAGAGTGGTAAGTCCCTATTCTGGCCACGGCCTTCAATGGTATGTGTGCCAGCACCTTCATTCCAGTCACACATGCTAGCCTCTTTGCCATTTCTTGAACAAGCCTGGCCTGCTCTTCCCTCAGAAGTTTTGAATTTGCTCTTTCCTCTGCCTGCAATGCTTTTCCTCTATTTTCCTTCACTTTCTGGAAGTTTCTGCTACAATGACACCTTGTCAAAGAGACCTTCTCTGATTATATTATGTAAAATCATACCTATATCCACTTTACCTTCGTTTATTGTTTTTTAAGAAACAATCTGACATATTTGTTTACTGTCTCTCTGCACTCACTAGTTGGCAAGCTTCTTGAGAACAGGTACTTCACTGGTCTGGTTTGCTACTCTGTTCCTATGTAACAGAGCCTGATACCTGACAGGGGTTCAACAAATATTTCTGGAATGAATGCAACAAAGCTGTTATGTGCTCTAGCATTTTAACTCCACTATTTTATTTAATTATATATGAATAAAATCCATTGTTATTGTACCTAATGTCCTATCTTTAAGAGCTAGAAGTTAATACTAATTGGAAACACGTGGAAAGGAAAACAATCTGCAGATATCTCAGTAGATAAACCTGAGTAACAACAGTATGGCTATTTTTAATGAAGTTATACAGCTGCTTTCCCCCGCGGAGCACGACCTTCAGATAGCATATAGTTTCTGAACTATAAATCCTTACAGCTTAAGATACGACAGTAAGTTTTTTAGATAACAAATCTTGAAATTATTGAATATTTCATGTCGAAAATAATCTTTTCCAAAACAATTTTTATAATAATAATTAAACAGTAAGTTATTGAGGGTAATGACTGTGTACTAAGTAGCATTTGGTTCAAGGTCAGTCAGGTTGCCACATACACACTGGCACTCAAAGCTTTCTTCAAAGAATGAAGGAAGGAGGAAACATTATTAGCTATTGGGTTTAATCTGCGTTTTTCTGTTTGGTTACAATAAATAAATTTAGTAATAAATAAAAGAAGTCTTCTGAATCCATCTTTAAAAAATAACTAGATATCTTGATATAACAATGCATATTCTAACACATAAACAACACATTCTATAGATTTATTTAAGATAGAACTAGAACTCTGTAATCCTTTCTTAAAATTTTTTGGAAACCACGTGATGTATTTAAAAGTCCTGGCTGCTCGAGTACTCCACCTGTGTCTCGGGAATGATGGGACTGTCTTCAGGAGAAGATCTGAAAAAGGTGGATAAAGGCGACGACACAATGACAGGGTTTGGCCTCACAAATCCACTGAGATCACAGCTGGGAATGTCGTTCTCCTCTTTCTTCATGACCAGTGTATCCATCACATAAAAGACACTCCATGGAATCCACACAGTGTGATACTGAGTGAGGAACGGGGACCGTTCAAACACCAAAGTCAGAGAAGCCCCGCCATTTGCCACCAAGTCAAACCTAAGAAAAAACAAGGTACACTTAGTGAATTATTTGGATCCCGTGTAACTGCCAACATCCACCTCCCTAAACTAACATTTTATAAAAAAAAGTTAACTTTCTTTCCCAACTTTTATATTAAAATTTTAAACCCTACAGTAATATTAAAAGAATTATACAATGAACATTGATAAGCCCTTTACCTAGATTCACCAATTTGGCATCATTTTGCCCAATTTGCTTTATTTATCTATGTAACTACCTACCTTTTTTTTTTCTCCAGAATCATCTTAAGTTGTAGACATTATGAAAGGTCACCCTGAAATATTCCAACATGCATCTTCTAAGAAAAAGAACATTCTCCTACAAAACCATATTATTATTATACCTTTGAAAGTAAAATCCACTTTTGAAGAAGTACATGGGTATGTTACTTTAAATTCCTACCACATGTACTGTGAACAGATTTCTGGAGTCTAAAACTCGTTGTATTTCTACATTAAAAGGACAATAACGCATTCTTGGTGATACAAGAGTGTCCAGTTTTTACACTTAACATACTTCCAACAGACGAGTGTGACAGGACTAACTTACATTCCATCCTGGCGGGTAATGGTGTATCCATATTCTGGGTAATGCAAAAACGAGACATTTACTCCAATAAGTGGAGTTCCATCAGCAGTTAGTACTTGGCCTCTGATGACGGATGCAAGGCTGTGGGAAACGTGGAACAGAGTCAAGATTTGTCTTCTCAGGGCAGCTTTGCCAGAATTTTCAGCTAATATAGCCTAACAATAATACTACCACAGGCAATCAATTGTTATTCACAAAATCGCACCTGAAATACTCCCAAGACAATGCCCCTTTTAATTCAGTGTAATTTATATTCTCTAAATGCCTTGTGTTTACCCTGGGTTTTAATTCACTGTAGTCTGTTTTTTGGAGTTATCAAGGCCAATAATTTAGAGATAAAATTTAAAAAAATAAGCTCTGTGCTTCTTTGCATAAGCTGTGTATCTGATGCTTACATGAAGAAAAGTATACTTCCCAATTAATTCTGAGGCGATCCATAAATCTGCAGGGACCAAGAAGTATGAGATTTAAGGAGGCAATAAGGAACATTTCTGCAACAACTTTTAATCAACTGCTGGGCCTAACTGCATTAATGCTGTTAAATTACTGCAGACCCAGGAGTTCTAGTGTAAATCATCTTTGCTCAGTGAGACACGAGACACCTGCTTGCACTTGCTGGTTTATTTTCAGGTCATTACGGCTCCGTGAAGCACCAGTGAAACAGCTTATGCGATCTCGCTGCCACGCTGTTAGCAGTTCCATTACATTAATTCATAATTTATATTATTTAGTGAGCTCAGCTACAAAAAAAAGTGCACTTCTGTTTTGCCTTTTGGGGTCTTTTCATTGCTTCTTTTGAAACATTTCCAACTGTGCTAACGAAATCAACTAGTTAAATGAAGATTTACTGACTCCTTAATGGAACGTCCTGTTATGTCTCAGGTACTGAAATTGACAAAGTATGTCAAAATGCTTGAAATGTGAAGTTTGGTGAAGAATTTGCCAAAAGAGAAAAAAGTACTTAAAAAAAAAAAATAGGACAGTTCTCAAATTCACAGTCATCAGCACTTCACATGAAGTGCACGTAATGTTGGTAGTAGCAGTACAGATCAACGCAAGCAAAAGATGCGCTAACCTCTTATTGAAAGGACTTTCTCCAGGTATAACGTGGGTGCTGTCGGATCCTATGAGAAAACTGATTCGGTCGTAGAAGGGTTTGGCAGCTTGCTGAGAGGGTGACTGTAAACTCTGGCTAATGACGTCCTGAGGGTCAGGCAACCCACGGCAGTACGGCTGGTTTTGGCAGGAACTCTGCAGGCAGCAGTCAGGATCCATGCAGTCGATGAGCCCGTCTGCAGAAAGAAAGTCCACCATTGAGAGGGTTCTCCTTTTCCTGCCATGATGTGGGGAATAAGTTTTTCTGTTTGCTTACACCCAGTGATCCTCCCCACTCCCGTGTTATAGTCGTATTCATGAGGGATACTTCTAGAAACCAGATAAAATATAACACGTGCAGCAGCTTTCATGGGAAGTAAATATTTGAACTGGAAATGGTTCAAAGGAATCATATAATGTTGATTCCAAATAAGAAATAAAAAATTACCGACTGGAATAATCTATTCGTGTTACAAAGGAATATGGATTAATTGTAAGCACGATTAAAAATCAAAAAACCAAACTTGTTGCCATCAAGTTGATTCTGACTCATGGTGACCTCACGTATTGCAGAGTAGAACCGTTCCATGGAGTTTTCTCGGTTGTAATCACTACAGGTAGAGGGTCAGCAAAAAAAAGAGGAAGACCCTCAACTAGATGGATTGACACAGTGCCTACAACAATGTGCTTAAATATAGCAATGATTGTTGAGAATGGAACAAGACTGGGGAGTGTTTCGTTGTATTGTACGTGGGGTCGCTGAGTCAGAACTGACTCGATGGCACATAACAACAACAATCTTTAGGGTGGCAGATCGCCAGGCCTTTCTTCCGAGGTGCTAGCAGGTGGGTTAGAACCACCAACCTTTTAGGTTAGTAGTTCAGTGCAAACCATTTGTGCCACCAGGGGCTTTTTTATAAGTCTAATTATTCATCCTATATTTTGGAGAAAATGTACTAGGAGGTAACATAGTAGGTGTGTATGGTAAATGGATAGGGGCCTATACAGAGTGTGAAGCTCCGAAATTTGGGAAAGGATCAGAAAAACAAATCTGTGAAATGAAACAAAAAAATCTGTAAAAATATAAATCAGCTTTACATGGATGAGATTAGACAGTCACTTTTCAAGGAAATACAGGCATACCTTGTTTTATTGTGCTTTGCAGATACTGTGTTTTTTACAAATCGAAGGTTTGCAGCAACCTTGCTTTGAGCAAGTCAATCGGCACCACTTTTCCAATAGCATGTGCCCACTTTGTGTCTCTGTGTCACATTTTGGTAATTCTTACAACATTTCAAATGTTTTCATTATTATTATATCTGTTATGGTGACCTGTGATCGGTGACCTTTGATGTTACTATTGTAATAGTTTTGGGGCTCCACGAACTGTGCCCATATAGATGGCAAACTTCATCGATAAATGTGTGTGTTCTGACTGCTCCGTCAACCTGCCGTCCCCCTTATCTCTCCCTCTCCTTGGTCCTCCCTATTCCCTGAGGCACAACAATGTTGAAGTTAGGCCAATTAATAACCCTACAACGGCCTGTAAGTATCCAAGTGAAAGGAAGAACCGCACATCTCTCACTTTAAATCAAAAGCTAGAAATGATTACGCTTAGTGAGGAAGGCATGTCGAAAGCTGAGACAGGCTGACAGCTCGGCCTCTTGTGCCAAACAGTTAAGTTGTGAATGCGAAGAAGTGCTTGAAGGAAATGAAAAGTGCTATTACAGTGAGCACACGAATGATCAGAAAGTGAAACAGCTGATATGGAGAAAGCTTTAACAGTCCGGATAGAAAATTCAACCAGCCGCAACATTCCCTTCAGCCAAAGCCTAATTCAGAGCGAGGCCCAAACTCTCTTCAATTCGGTGAAGGCTGAGAGAGGTGAGGAAGCTGCAGATGAAAAGTCTGAAGCTGGCAGAGGTTGGTTCACGAGGTTTAAGGGAAGAAGCCGTCTCTATAACATAGAAGTGCAAGGTGGAACAGCAGGCACGGATGTGAGTTATCCAGAAGATCTCCTTTAGATAGTCGATGAAGGTGGCTACACTAGCAAATTTTCAGTGTAGACAAAACAGCCTTATGTTGGAAGATGATGTCCCTAGGAGTTTCACAGCCAGAGAAGAGGAGTCAAGGCCTGGCTTCAAAGCTTCAAAGGAAGCTTTGTGTTAGGGGTTAAAGCAGCTGGTGCTCACTTAACGCCCCCCAAATCCCAAGGCCCTTAAGAATTATGCTAAATCTGCTCTGCCTGTGCTCTCTAAATGGGACAACAAAGGCTGGATGACAGATAGCACACGCGCTTACAACACGGTTCACGGAATATTTTAAGCCCACTGTTGAGAACTACTGCTCAGAAAAAAGAGATTTCTTTCAAAATATTACTGCTTATTGACAATGCACTTGGTCACCCCAGAGCTCTGACGAAGATGTACAAGGAGATTAACGTTTTCATGCCTGTTATAACATCCAATCTGCAGAGCATGAATCAAGGAGTCATTTTGACTTTCAAGTCTTATTATTTAAGAAATACATTTCATAAGTTTACAGCTGCCATAGACAGTGATTCCTCTGACGGATCTGGGCAAAGTAAACTGAAAACTTTGTGGAAAGGATTCATCACTCTAGATGCCATTGAAAACATCTGTGATGCATGGGAGGAGGTCAAAATATCAACATTAACAGCAGTTTCGAAGAAGCTGATTCCAACGCTGATGGATGACTCTGAGCGGTTCCAGACTTCAGTGGGGAAGTAACTGCAGATGTGCTGGAAACTGCAGGACAACTAGAAGTGGGGCCTGAAGATGGGACTGAACTGTTACAACCTCATGATAAAACTTCAACAGATAGGAGTTGCCTCTTATGCATGAGCCAAGTGGTTTTTGAGATGGAATCTACTCCTGGTGAAGACGAACATTGTTGAAATGACAACAGAGGTTTTAGAAGATCACATGAACTTAGTTGATTAAGTAGCAGTAGGTTTGAGAGGACTGACTCCAATTTAGAAAGAAGTTCTACTGTGGGTAAAATACTGTCAAACAGCATCGAATGGTACAGAGAAATCTTTTGTGAAAGGAAGAATCAATCGATGTGGCAAACTTCACTGTTGTCTTATTTTAAGAAATTTCCGCAGTCACCTAAACCTTCAGTGACCACAACCCCGATCAGTCAGCAGCCATCGACATCCTCGGGCAAAAAGATTACAACTTGCTGAAGGCTCAGATGATGGTTAGCGTTTTTTAGCAATAAATAATTTTTTTAACTAAAGGTATTTATTCTGATTTTTAGACATGATGATATTGCACACTTATTTGCCATGAAGTCAATTCCAACTCATATGACCCTACAGGACAGAGTAGAACTGCCCCATAGGGTTTCCAAGGAGCTGCTGGTGAATTCGAACTGCTGACCTTTTGGTGACCAGCCATAGCACTTAACCACTCTGCCACCAAGGCTCCCGTACAGTGTAAACAAAACTTTTATATGCACTGGGAAGCCAAAAAATTCATGTGACTTGCTTTACTGTGACATTCACTTTATTGCGGTGGCCTGGAACTGAACCTGTGGTATCTCCAAGGTATGCCTGCAGTCTCCTTGAGAAGGAGCTGTAAAGTGTGTTCCAGATAAAATTAAGGCATTTCCCAAATTTTACACTGGAGTCTGAGCCCCTAGTATGCCTCCCCTAAAACGGAGGTAATTAAAAATGTGACAAATGTAAAGAAGGCTTCATATTGGAAATTATAAGAAATCCCTTATGGAAAAATGACCTATAGTGTTGGTGACATAAAAGGAGTAAGGAGTAGAAACAATTCACCAGTGCCTTCTCCAGAAACATAAAAAGGGAACTACAGTCAACGGCCCATGTAAGTATTTTGTTTAAAACATATAATCCAACCTATTAGTGAATGAGTGTGTCACGTTATGATGGTTGGAGGGCAATATCCTTTAAGGTCATTATTAACTGACACATGGATTTTGATCTGCTTGGCAATTACACTTCTCAGTATAGATTAATAGAAACATTAGTTTCTGAAGACTTTCATCGCTCTTGGGAGGACTGACAAAACAGTTTCAAAATCTTCAAACCAAAGTATCAGGTCTTGGTGTGGCCCTGTTATGTTAAGTTTAGCTTAAAATATCCAGTTGAGCTGTATGTCTATTTACATAAAGGTGTTTGAATCACTTTCATTTTTTAAAAAATACACTAGCCATTTATTTGATTTAGGCCACTCAGTAATAGACTGTAAGTTGTCTCTTCATTACCTGATAGCAAACCAAGACCAAAAAAAAAAAGTCTAAATTGAATTAAATTGCCCATTTTAGAAAGTAGGTTAGAACAATACAGGTAAGGTAAAAAACAAGAGATGAGGGGGCCTACCTCAGTGCCATTAAGTCATTTTGTCCATCTTAAGAAGAATGCAGTAACTTTTGTGATTTCTTCCCTAACACCCATTTCCTCCTCTTTGGGCAATGGCTCTACATTTTCATTTGGGTATCCAGCCCTCCTAACTCACAGTCCATACGTGTTCCCCTTCATGCTTGGTTCAGGAATGTACATGTGACCCAACATGTCTTACTAGGAACTACCTGAATGGACATTCTAACCACCTCCCTACCCCAACCAAAAGCTTGGAGCTGTAAGGCTGTGAGGTAGGGATTGCTATAGCCAGTTTGCTGCCACTATAGGAGAATCTCTCTGAGAATGGAGCTATCCCAAAAAAAGCAGAGCCAAGACCTGGGTTTCTGCGATACGCTACACCTGCTCTCCTGGGCTTTTCAGTTACAGAAGCCAAAGAATTCTCTTCTTCCTTTAGCCTGTTTACATTGGATTTTCTGTCACTTACAACTGAGAGAGACCTACCTTATCCAGAGACAGTAACTAAAAATCTCCTATTTCTCTGGTAGTTGAAAGAAATAGTTTAATCAGTGAATACTTGAATTAAATTTATGATATTGTTCTCTCTTTATATTAATATTTTAATCTTTTTCTTACCATAATTTCTAGACAAATGAAAATGTATGGGTCAGAATTTCTGATAAGCAGATCTTCTTGCATAAGACAGTTTCCTTAAGATAGTTTAATTTTCATGTTTTTTTTATGTGTTACATTTCTAAAAAATTAAGTGCTAATTATTTGAAACTGCACGTTCATTCCTTTCAAAAAGATTTAAAATCATGTTTCAAGAAAATCAAATGAAACTGAGCTTTGAAATTTTATGTAAATTTATCAAAATAGTACTTTCTTAGCCAAAAGGCCATAAAGATGAAACATGTCTAAACATTACTCAAAACTTGTAGCGGAGGAAAGAGATGGAATTAGGCGGTATGCCTGTTCTTCACGAGGGCACACTGCAGTGATCACACTGTATTCCTGCATCTCCCTCGAAGGACGGGAGCACTTTTATTAAGACTCAGAGCTCTAAAGTGGTACACTGTTAATCTATTGCCCAATATCACTTCTGGCTTCAAAAAACAATTAAAAAAAACTTCAGTGGCAATTCACAGTCATATGCTGAAGTTTTATGAAAATCTTTAATATCTGCTTGAAGATATATTTCATTTAAGCGTGTTTACTTTGTGGATTTAGAATGGGTACATATGCTTGGGAGAGTAATTAAATATAAAGATTTTATGTCCTGGCAGGTTTTCCCTTTATATTAATCCTTTAGCATATAATAGAAACTACTCAATAAAAAAAAAAAAATTTTTTTGACTCAATAGGGTACTTCCAAATCTTAAGTTTCACCTCCATTAATCTGGTAAATTAAGGGTTAAACGCTCCTCACCCTCTTTACCACCCCCACAACACTCCCTCGGTGTCTCCCCTTAGGTAATATGTGGTACAGTTGCCAGGAAGGAATGCTCAAATTTAGTCATTCATCTTTGTTAGTTTACAAAAAGAAAACGTACATCTGGCATGTATCTGAAGGTCATAAAACTGCATGAGATTGACACCTTCTGAACTAATCAGTTGGAAATGCATTTTTACAAGCCTCTCTGCTAACATCAATCAGGGAAAGAATCTCATTTTCAACAGCCAAGATGCAGGGACACACTGTTTGTTGTTTTTCTGCAGAGTTTATCGGTCGCTTGCTCAAAGAAGTGACGGATGGTTACGAATCTGGTTCCCTATAACTTGAGAAAACGTTTTTCATTCTTTGTCTGCACTTCTATAGCTAGGGCTATCTAGTACATCTAAGTTGATTACCCTCTTGCCCAAATGTATAGTGTAGCAAAATTGTGAACAGCTTCTCAGAATCATCGAGAATCCATTTTCTTCTCAGTAATATTAGCTTGGCTTAAATTTATATCGCTTTAGAAACCATATCTAATAGCGTTAATAAAAAAAAAATCTAGAGAAAATCAGAAATGCTCAAAACCCACTGAATAACAACTTCAATTATCAGTTAAGAGCCTTTCTTTCTTCGGTTTTGGCTTTCCAATGTAAGTGGTACTTTGATGTGGAGAATATAGTTCGTGCCTCCCTCCACTTAGTCCTTAATATTATTGCTCTAGTCATCTTTTCTGTTCATATTTTTGAACACGTTTCTATCATTCTTAGGCCTTCCAGTCGGTCTACAACAGTGGCTGGCAAACTTTTTCTGTAAAGGGCCACACGTTAACTATTTTAGGCTTCATGAGCCTTACAGTCTCGGCTGCAACTACTCAGCTCTGCCATGGCAGTTCTAAGGCAGCCACAGACAAGATGGAAATGAAGGGGTGTGACTGTGTTCAAATACAACTCTGCTTACAAAAACAGGCTTTGGCCTGAAGGCCATAGTTTGCTGACCCCTCCTCTACAGATGATTTCATGATCTTGCTTCAAGGTTTCTACTCTTCCTTTTTTTCTTTTATTCTTCAGATCATTCTTGATATTTTTCTGGCAAATTTAAACAATGTAGATTTTGCCAGATTATTAAAACTTCTGACTTTAAGCCTTTTCCTAGGTTACCCTCTGAGGGTTAAAGAACCGGGTTTTATCATTAAGTAAGATGGCCTTTGTCCCAGGCTCTGGGAAAAAAAAAAAAAAAACTCTTGGAGTAGTTGAGGTACCTTGGTCTGGGACTTGGGCATACTTGAGAAACTGCTGGGCAATGGGGTTGGCCACATCAGAAAAGACTCACCTGGAAGGCATGCCTTAGGAGGCATGATTTAGCCTATCATGCAGGACTGGCTGATAAAAATTCAGAACACTAAGGCTCAGAGAGCTTCCTGGTTGGAGAGAACATCTGCTCTTGGGATGGTTATGTGTCCCTTGGGACACAGAACTCCACACTGGGAAGCCTCCAGAACTCCCCCGCAAAAGACACCTCTTAATTTGTATACTTTTTTGGCTATAACAAATCAGTAGTTGTATGTATGGTATACTTTCTGTGTGTTCTCTGAGTTGTTCCAGCTAATTATTGAACCCAAAGGAATGGTGGGAGCCAGCAAGTCAGAAAGTAAAGGTATCGTGTGGACTCATGAATTTGTGGCTGGCATCCTGAAGAGGTAGTGGGAAAACAGCCCAAATTGGTGGTTAGCAGGTCAGAAGGCTGGGGAGCTCTGACCTAGCTATGGATGGCTAGGGTCAGAGAGAGAGAGAGTGCTGTGGGGGCAGCGTGATGAAGATGGAGAAGAGGGGATGTGAAGCCTGGATCAATCTCCACATTTTGGGGTTGGGTTCATGCTGACCCTTACCGTGTATCCTGTGCACTGACTTTGCTCTGCTTGTCAAGACTCTCACTTCCTTCTTTCCAGCAGCGATGGCTATTTTTATTTGTTATTCAAAACCTTGATTAACTGACTGGATAATATGTCATGAATTTCCTTTTTACTCTAAAATAATGAATGTCCAACCTCCACAGTATTTGGAAGGTCCTCAAGTTGCATAGTAACTTCCAAGTTAGAGGGAATTTCTCTTGCAGTATTTTATTTGGGGAAGTCAGAATTCCAAAAGTTGACAGGTACACCTTTCGATATTCTGTCCAGTCATCATTCTGTAATATGCATGAAACTCATTTGCTCATTACTGAATTAGCATCATGTTTGGTTTTCTGTATATTCTCGGTTTGTCTGCTTCAGAGCACTCTCCGTGGCTTTGGTCTTCATGTTCATGTCATTTTAACGCTAATGACTCCAGACTGATCATTCTACTGAACTCCAAACTCCAAAGCTGTCTTCCAAGTATTTCCACTTGGATATCCCACAGGCCTATCAAAGCCAATATGTCTAAAACATATCATATGACCTTCTCCCCCAAACTTGCTATTTTCTCCTATCTTTCCTATTTCAGTGAATGGTACCACCACTCACCCACCTAGTTTCTCAAAGTAGAAACCCGGATGTCTTCCTTGACTCCTTCTCCCTTCTTCCTTTTTCTCTGTACTCAGTAATTACAAGTTCCTTCTTTTCTTCATCCAGAAATATACCCTGAATTGCCTATTTCTTTCCATTTCGCTGTAATTAAACTTCAAGCCGCCATAGTCATCTCCTGATAAGGTTTCAACAAGCACTTGGTTCTCCTGGTTTACTTTAGCCAGAGTAATCCTTATAGAAATCATATTTAATTATTTTACTTCTCCAGCTAAAATACTTCCTTTGCTAATCTCATTGCCTTCTGAGTAAAGTCAGGACTCCTTAACATGGCTTATAACAACTTTCATGATGATTGTTTTCTCTAACCATCTCCCCACTCTCAACCTCCCAATTCCTCTTCGTCCTTCAGGAATCGGCTCAGATGTACAGTCTCTGGGAATCCAGAGAAGCTAGAGTTAATTACTCCCATTAGCGGTATGTACTTCTCTGTTGAGGCTCTTAATGTGACAGTTGTCTGTTTGAGGTCACTGAGGGCAAATCTAGTTCACTTTGTATCCCCAGCACTTAGCACCCTTCTGGAGCACAGTGGGCATTTGTTTGCTGAATAAAGGAATGGATGACTATGTGCCTGGAGATTGTGAGATCTAAATGGGTGCATATGATGTTTTAAAAGCACATTAATGATACTCTCTGGTTTTCTTTTAGACCTTAGAGATACTATACTAATTCCTAAATTACTTTTTTGTTTTTTGACTCCAACAGGTACTGAACAAATGCTCTTGCTTAATTGACTATTAGGAGATCCATAAAATTACAAAAAGTATTACAAGAAATGATACAAAATAATTTGTATAATCTTACATAGGGAGAGACTTTACCTAAGACAACAAAAAAAACCAGAATTCATGAAACGAAAAAGATGAACCTATAAACATTGACCTCACATCCATCGAAAACTTATGCACGACAAAACACACCACAAACAAGGTTAAAAGATAAGTGAAAACATGTGATAAAGTATCTGTCACACATCTAACAAAGAATCAATTAGTAGAATACATAAAGTGCTCCCAAAAATTAAACAGGAAAGGTGAAACAACTCATAGCAAAAAAAAAAAAAAAAGGACAAAGGAGCTAAGTGATTAGCAAAAAAAATATAAATGGTCAAGAAGCATATATAAAAAGATCCTTCTTAATCTAACTAGTATTTGCAAAAGGTAAATTAAATCAAACAAACAAAAAAAATGGGGTCATTTTCCCCCATCAGACAAAATTCATTGTTTTCACTTCATTGAACAACTTTATGTACAATGATTACACGCGGATCATGACTGTGGTGGAGACACTCTTCCATCTGATGACGTGTACACTGGTGAAGCCTACCTGTGAGACAATTTGGCAGTAACTATCAAAATTAAAATATCCTTTGACTCAGCAATTCCACTTCGAAAAATCTGCCCTAAGGAAGTATTGATACATTTACACAAAGATTTAGATGTGTATACTTATATATATATACACAAATTCACTACAGATTTATCTATATACTAGTAGCAAAAAATCAGAAGCAACTAAATTACTATTGATGTAGGAGTGGTAAAATCAATTAATACAGCCGCGATTCTGTTATAAAGAATGCGGTATACAGGCATAAAAAGATCTCTAAGATATGCTCTTTAGAAGAATAAAATCTAGGATGGTACTTTTAGTATAATTCCATTTAAGTTTAAAAACACATATGCTAATATTTATATAAATGTGCATATAATGTACTGAGAGAGGACTAAAAAGATCCGCACCAAACTGTTGACAGTGGTTAACTCTTTTGACAAGGAGAGTGAAATATTTGTGTACTTCTACTCACCCTTGCCAAGGGCGCCGGGGCGCTTAACCTGGAGATACTCGTGTCCTGAGGAGGTCATGTGTAAAGGCACACAGTAGAACTCCAACACTCACTTCTACATTTTGAAGCTTGAGGTGGCAACTAATTGGTAACTGGTGTAGAATACAGCAGAGACTAAGGCTCCGTCCCAGCCTGTGAAGCTTTGATTTTTCCTCTCCTTCTTAGAACTGATTAAAAAATAGTAGTAAAACCCCAAGTTCCTGGCGTACTATTAGGGGATTACTGAGGGCCTTTGCTTCTAAAACTGGATTTCTCTTTCCTAGAATGGAAATGGCATAAGAATTCTGTGGATAGCAAAAGGATGCAGAGAAATCTGAATCTCTCCTCCAAAGCAAGATCCAATCGAGTCCTTCAAGCTAAGAGTAAATTTCCCCCAAACCACCATCTACCAGGGTAATGTGTTTCAACGCTGTGAGATTGAGCACCGCTCCGCGATCTGATAATATCTGGATTCCTTCAGGTAAGTATTTATGATCTCTTCTTCTTTTTTATTTTTCCTTCTCTTCCCAGTGCTTTTACTCTCTATGTAATTTTTATTTCTAAATTTGTTGTTGGAGAGCACAACGGTCTCATCCTACTGCTAGATGTTTTTTAATCTACTTTCAAAATATTTCCTTATTTTCATTTGAGAAATCTCCAAATTTAGACTGTGTCCCATTCATCACCCCATTTTGATGCTTACCTCAAAACTCATCCATTTCTCTGGTTCTCTTTTTATCTTATTTATCATTATTTTTCTTACAGTTTAAGCCTTTAATTTCTGTTTTTACTCCTTTTTCTATTACTTTCTAATTTATGAATGATATCAAGTGAGTTGTGCTCTCTTCTTTACTGTCATCAGCGTCCAAAGACTTAAACAAAAGCCCTGTTTTAGGTACATTTTCCTCCACAAAGTAATAACTCTGAAGGACAAGGAACAACTATTAACTTATAAGTAAGATATATTATTCCTGGCAGGAGTTATATTCGGGCATTCTACCATCCTGGCACAAGCTTTAGTATGAGACTTTTAAAGTCATTCTTGTGCCCTCAACCGTCCAATCAAGGTAGTGCTTGAGGCCCATGCCTCAGGTAACCACAGGGGTCCTCACTACTGGAGGACCACTGTTTCAGTTATCTAGAGCTGCTGTAACAGAAATACAACAAGTGAATGGCTTTAAGAAACAGACATTTATTTTCTCACAGTCTAGGAAGCTACAAGTCCAAATTGAGGGTGCCATTGTCAGCTCCAGGGGAAGGGTTTTTCTCTCTGTCAGTTCTGGGGGAAGGTCCTTGTCATCAATCTTCCCCTGGTCTAGGAGCTTCTCAGTATAGGAATCCTGGTCCCAAAGGACACGCTTGCTCCTGGCTCTTCTTTCTTGGTGGCAGGAAGTCCCTCTCTTCTCTCAATTCTCTCTTTTATATCTCAAAATAGACTGACTCAAGATACAACGTAATCTTATAGACTGAATCCTGCTTCATTAACATAATTGCCTCTAATCCTGCCTCATTAACATCATACAGGTAGGATTTACAACACTTCAGAAAATCACGCCAGATAGCTAAGTGGTAGACAAGCACACAATACTGGCAATCATAGCCTAGCCAAGTGGACATACATTTTTGGGGGACACAGTTCAATTCTTAACAACCTGTTAGGATAAGGAGTTGTGATTAGGTCTACCTAGCAAGAAGAAGGATGGGAACACGGTAGCAACTGCCAGAGATAATGTACTTTTGAGAACCGTCTTGTTAATCAGTCTCTCAAGTTCCTGTAAACATAATCGTCTCTGGCAAGCTGTTGCATTTTGATGCTTCCACAGTGGGACCACGCTATAGGGAATTAAAGTCAAGAAACCTTCTATGGAATTGCCTGGCTGACAGATTCTTACGGGTAGGCTAGGTAAAAGCAATGATGCTTATAAAGGTATGTGTTGCTGTTTTTTGTTAGCTGCTGTTCAGTCAGCCTCTGACTCACGGTAACCCTACACACAAATGGAAGGAAATGCCGCCTGATCCGGTGCCAACCCCAAGATCGACTGGGGACTGGACCATTGTGAGCCTTGGGGTTTTCACTGGCTTAGTTTTGGAAGCAGATCACCAGGCCTTTCCTCCTAGTCCATCTTAGTCTGGAAGCTCTGCTGAAGCCTGTTCACAGGTACAGCAACATGTGAGTCTCCACTGACAAATGGGTGGTGACTGCACTGGCTGGGAGCCAAACCCAGGACTCCTTAGAAGGTGAGAATTCTACCTCTGAACTACCAAGGCCTCATAAAATTATAGAGGGAGAATTAAATGGCTGCCTTGCAAATCTTTGACAGGGAAAGCAGTCACAGGTTCAGCACTGGTTTTCTTGTTCTCAAGTAAAAAGGCTATAATTTGGAAGAGACAGAAAATAGAAGAAGATTCTTTTTGAAACGAATACAAGGCTATTAGTCATGCAGAATAGTTACTGGAGTATATTTTCCCAGTGTATAAACACTAATGCTATGGAGAGCTATTTTCCTGCACCTATGTGCCTTTCCATTTGGGCAGGTGATTTAATTCAGTCTGATGGGAGTCAGTCAGGCTCAGGTGCAGGCCCAGGCCTCTTGGAACCATTGAAAAATGTGCCTCTTTGTGCTGGGTTGCCGTGTTAGTGGAATGTAAGCCTAGAGCTGGTGGTGGCCATTTGGACGGAGATACTGGCCTTAGCACAGAAGAAGACAAGAGCTGACAGATGGATAAACCCAAATTTCTGTATCATTGTTTGAACACCTGGGTCAAACTATGTCTGAATTTTTCAGTTACATAAGCTAATAATTTATTTTAGGCTTAAAATCTTTTGGATTGAGTTCCTATCATGTGCAACCAAAAGAGTCTTCCTGGTGAGGATAAGTGAATAAATAGTACCTTCAGGAATAGAAAGGATTTCCTTGTTGAGGGAAGGAAAAGTCTGAGGTACAATGCTCTATGACACAGAAAGGGTTTCCTAAAAGAGGTATGCAAGGACTAAAGCATGTGACTGTGAAGGGTCACTATCCTAATCCCCACTCCAGACCACACATCATTTAAGAGTGACCAGTCCCTATCTCTTTACCTTTCTTTTCTATGATCTTAGCAACTTCATGATCAGAGTGAGTTCTGGGATACCAACAAGAAATGACTCAATCTAGAGATGGGCTGACTTTTTAGGAGCTAAAAAGCCTTGTCTAGACATATACTGTTGATCATTTGCTCTGAAAACTTTCTCAACTAGGACAGTTTATCTTGTGGCTACTCCCAAAGTGGGAAGGTCTACGTGCTCAGTTTGGAGATGTTATCCACCATTATGTGGTGCAAGGACCATCTTTCAGACTTCCACTTTATGATATAAAATCTGCTATTTCATGGCCTCTGCCAAGTTAAATGAGCTGTTCCAACAGTTACTGTTTGATACCTGGAGGCAACTTGTTCATTCCATACAGGGTGCACATCTTTGTCAGGGCTTTGTTGTTGGTGCTAGATGCTGTCAAGTCGGTTCTGACTCATAGCAACCCTGTGCACAACAGAACAAAACACTGCCTGGTCCTGTGCCATCCTTACAATCGTTGTTATGCTTTAGCCCATCATTGCAGCCATTGTGTCAACCCACCTCGTTGAGGGTCTTCCTCTTTTCCGCTGACCCTGTACTTTACCAAGCAGGGTGTTCTTCTCCAGGGACTGAACCCTCCTGACAACATGTCCAAAGTATGTAAGACGCAGTCTCGCCATCCTTGCTTCTAAGGAGCATTCTGGTTGTACTTCTTCCAAGACAGATTTGTTCATTCTTTTGGCAGTCCGTGGTATATTCTATATTCGTTGCCAACACTACAATTCAGAGGCGTCAATTCCTCTTCGATATTCCTTATTCACTGTCCAGCTTTTACATGCATATGAGGTGATTGAAAATACCATGGCTTGGGTCAGGTACACCTTAAGTCTTCAAGGTGACATCTTTGCGTTTCAACACTTCAAAGAGGTCCTTTGCAGCAGATTTGCCCAATGCAATGTGTCTTTTGATTTCCTGAGGGCTGCTTTCATGGGTGTTGTTTGTGGTCACAAGTAAAATGAAATCTTTGACAACTTCAATCTTTTCTCCATTTATTACGATGTTGCTTATTGGTCCAGGTGGGAGGATTTTTGTTTTCTTTATGTTGAGGTGCAATCTATACTGAAGGCTGTGGTCTTTGATCTTCATTAGTAAGTGCTTCAAGTCCTCTTCACTTTAAGCAGGCAGGGATGCGTCATCCTCATAAGGAAGATTGTCAGTGAGTCTTCCTCCAATCCTGATGCCCCATTCTTCTTCATATAGTCCAACTTCTTGGATTATTTGCTCAGCATACAGATTGAATAGGTACAGTGAAAGGACACAACCCTGATGCATACCTTTCCTGACTTTAAACCACTCAGCATCCCCTTGTTCTGTCTGAGTAACTGCCTCTTGATCTATGAACAGGCTCCTCATGGGCACAATTAAATATTCTGGAATTCCCATTCTTTGTAATGTTATCCATAATTTCTTATGATCCACACAGTCAAATGCTTTTGCATAGTCAATAAAACACAGGTAAACATCCTCCTGGTATTCTCTGCTTTCAGCCAGGATCCATCTAACATCAGCAATGATATCCCTGGTTCTATGTCCTCTTCTGAATCCAGCCTGAGTTTCTGGCAGTTCCCTGTCGATAAACTGCTGCAGCCACTTCTGAATGATCTTCAGCAAAATTTTGCTTGCGTGTTATATTAATGATATTGTTCGATAATTTCCACATTCGGTTGGATCATCTTTCTTGGGAATAGGCATAAATATGGATCTCTTTCAGTTAATTGGCCAGGAAGCTGTCTTCCGTATTTCTTGGTATAGACAAGTGAGCACTTCCAGCACTGCATCCGTTTGTTGAAGCATCTTGATATTCCGTCAATTCCTGGATCCTTGTTTTTCGCCAATGCCTTCGGTGCAGCTTGGACTTCTTCCTTCAGTAGCATCAGTTCCTGATCATATGCCACCTCTTGAAGTGGCTGAATGTCAACTAATTCTTTTTGGTATAATGACTCTGCGTATTTCTTCCATCTTCCTTTGATGCTTCCTGCATCATTTAATATTTTCCCCATAGAATCCTATTGCAACTTGAGGCTTGAATTTTTTCTTCAGTTCTTTCAGCTTGAGAAACACCAAGCATGTTCTTCCCTTTTGGTTTTCTATCTCTAGCTCTTCGCACATGTCATTTTAATCCTTCACTTTGTCTTCTCGAGCCACCCTTTGAAATCTTCTGTTCAGTTCTTTTACTTCATCATTTCTTCCTTTTGCTTTAGCTGCTCGACACTTGACAGCAAGTTTCAGAGTCTCTTCTGACATTCATCTTGGTCTGTTCAGTGATCTCTTGCTTTCTTCATGTATGATGTCCTTGATGTCATCCCACAACTCGTCTGGTCTTAGGTCATTAGTGTTCAATGTGTCAAATCTATTCTTGAGATGGTCTCTAAATTCAGGTGGGATGTACTCAAGGCTGTATTTTGGCTCTTGTGGACTTGCTCTGATTTTCTTCAGTTTTAGCTTAAATTTGCATATAAGCAATTGATGGTCTGTTCCATACTCGGCCCCTGGGCTTGTTCTGACTGATGATATTGAGCTTTTCCATTGTCTCTTTCCACAGATATAGTAGATTTGATTCCTGTGTGTTCCATCTGGCAAGGTCCACGTATATAGTCAACATTTATGTTGGTGAAAGAAGTCATGAAGTCATTGGTCTCGTGAAATTCTATCATTTGATCTCAGGCATTTTTTCTATCACCAAGGCCATATTTTCCAAATACCGATCCTTCTTCTTTGTTTCCAACTTTTGCATTCCAATCACTAGTAATTATCACTGCACCCTGATTGCATGTTCAATCAATTTTAGACTACAGAAGCTTATAAAAATCTTTAATTTCTTCATCTTTGGCCTTAGTGGTTAGTATGTAAATTTGAATTAATAGTTGTATTAACTGGTCTTCCTTGTAGGCATATGGATATTATCCTATCACTGACAGCGCTGTACTTCAGGATAGATCTTGTAATGTTCTTTTTGATGATGAATGCAACACCATTCCTCTTTGAGTTGTCATTCCCAGCCTAGTAGACTATAATATGACTGTCCAATTCAAAATCGCCAATACTAGTGCTTTGAGCTCACTAATGCCTAGGATATCGATGTTTATGTGTTCCATTTCATTTCTGATGATTTCTAATTTTCCTAGATTCATACTTCATACATTCCAGGTTCCAATTATTAATGGATGTTTGCAGCTGTTTCTTCTCATTTTGAGTCGTGCCACATCAGCAAATGAAGGTCCTGAAAACTTTGCTCTATCCACCTCATTAAGGTCGACTTTACTTTGAGGAGCCAGCTTTTCCCCAGTCATCTTTTGAATGCCTTCCAACCTGGGGGACTCATCTTCCGGCACTATATCAGACAATGTTCCGCTGCTATTCATAAGGTTTTCACTGGCTGATGGTTTTCAGAAGTAGACTGCCGGGTCGTTCTTCCTAGTCTGTCTTAGTCTGGAAGCTCAGCTGAAATCTGTCCTCCATGGGTGACCCTGCTGGTATCTGCATACTGGTGGCATAGATTCCAGCATCACAGCAACACACAAGCCTGCACAGTAAGACAAACTGACAGACACGTGTCAGGGCCTTAGTAATGAGTAAAAGGTTGCTCTTAGTGCTGAAAGCTGAACTGTGTGCACAGCTATTTGTCTGAACCTTAAAGAAACAAGGTTCACTAGGACAAGAGGTTTACTTCCTAGGAATGTGTAGGTGGTAAAAGAGTGGCTAAAGATAATCTCCTTTCATCTAATTCATTTGTAGGCAATTGCTCCTACTCCTCGGAAAGAATTCCCTTCTAAGGCTGCTTTTCCTTAAGCATTTCAGACAGATAAAGGAGGAGGTGATCCCCAGGCAAGGAGTGATACTGGTTTAGTGAGTTCCTTTTGAGGATCTTCAGGGTTAGGTAGTTGTGACGGGGTGAACTGAATTTGGTAAAAGAAAGTATGCTTTGGAGGGTGTTATGGGTTGAATTGTGACCCCCCCACCCCAAATATGTGTTGTAAATCCTAACCTCTATGCCCTGGTTTATAATCCCATTGGGGAATGGTCTGTCTTTGTTATGTTAATAAGGTATATTAGCATAGGGTGCGTCTTGAGTCAATCTCTTAAAAAAAAAATTTTTTTTTTTTTTTTCAATCTCTTACAAGATATAAAATGAGCAGGTTAAACAAGCAGAGACGGGGAGAGAGAGGCCAAGCCACAAGAAGACTATCCAGGAGCAGAAGCTCAAAGAGACAAGGACCTTCCTCCAGAGTTGACAGAAACAGAAAGACTTCCCCTTGAGCTGGCACCCTGAGTTTGGACTTCCAGCTTTCCTAACTGGTGATAAAATAAACTTGTTTGTTAAGGCCACCTGCTTGTGCTATCTCTGTCATAGCAGCACTAGATAACTAAGAGAATTTGGTGCCGAGAAATGGGGCTGCTGCTCTAACAGGTACCTAAAATGTGGAAGTGGTTTTGGAATTGGGTAATGGGTAGAGGCTGGAAGAGTTTTAAGGTGTCTAATAGTAAAAATAAATAAATAAATAAAAAATAGTAAAAGCCTAGATTGCCTTGAAAAGCCCGTTGGTAGAATCATGGACGTCAAAGGCAATCCTGGTGAGGGCTCAGAAGGAATTGAGAGAAAGGAACTACAGAAAAAGTCTTTATCGTCTTAGAGAACGCGTATGCCGCCAGCCTGATGCTGCTAGAAACGTGGATGATAAACGTGCTTCTGGTGAGGCTTTGAAATAAAATGATGGGCATGGGATTAGACAACGGAGGAAGGGCGATGCTTCTACACAGTGGCAAAGAACTTGTCTGAATTACGTTCAAATGTTTCGTGGAAGTAGAAATTGTAAGTGATGAACTCAGATATCTGGCTGATGAGATTTCTAAGCAAGATCTTGAAGAGGCTGTGTGGTTTCTCCTTGTTGCTTACAGTAAAATCTAAGTGGAGAGATGGACTTAAAAAATGAACTGTGCAAAGTGAAAACAAAACTTAAAGATTTGGAAAATTCTGTTGTAAAAAATAAGGACACATGTCCTAGAATGTTCACCAAGGACGTGGCTACAGAATCTTTTGTTAAAGAGATTAAATACGTGACTAATGGATCTAACCAACTACCAAAGTAGAAAACCCATCAACTTAGACTAAAGGGGACAGAGAAAAAACAAAAGGAGAGAACTCTGCCTTCCTCATGGAATTCTACAGGCAGCAAACGGCCAAAGGAGCTACACCTCTTGTCCTCCAAGAAAAGAAAGAAGAAAAGAACCATCCCCGGGGCAGCTTGGAGATTAGCAGAACTGTTGGACGGAGATGGGAATCAGAGCCTTCTTGATTTCACAGGGTGGGGCTGTGATTTCTGGGATCTCAAAAGGTAGGGCCACAGCCTCCTAGGTTTCAGAGTTGGATCTTTGCCAACTGAGTTCCTGAGTGTGGGGCTGCCATTAAGGTAAGCCAGGGGATGGGGCCACTGTCTAAAGCTGAGGGGGCAGGGCTGCCATACCCAAAGGGTAGAAGAATGGGGCCTACTGGGTCCAAGGGGATAGGGTTGCTACTCAGAAAGACTAAGCTGAGGGAGCAGAGTTATCATCTTATAGGGCCTGGAAGACGAAGCTGAAGCCTAGGGCCTAGGGACCTCCACCAAGAATCCAGAGGGTGTGGCCAAAAACCAGAGTCTGGAGGGCAGGGATGGTCTCAGAGAACAGAAGATTATTTTCAAGCCTTGAGAGCTGATGTAATTTGTTCTGCTGGGTTCTGTACTTGCTTGCTGCCCATTATCTGTTCTTTCCCTCCAATTTCTCCCATTTATAATAGAAATGTCTACCTTGTGTGTGTTCCACCATTGTACTTTGGAAACAGATAACTTGTATTCTAGATTTCACAGGTTCACAGGTAAGGAGGAATTTTGCCAAAGGATGGGATCTGCCTAATGGCTCACCATGTCTGATTGATATGATTCAGAACGTGAGATTTGGACTTGGAGGTGATCTAAGACTTTGAGGGTGATTTGATGGGGTGAATGTGTTTTGCATGTGTGAAGGACAAGGGGCCAAAGTGTAGAATATTATGGATTGAATTGTGTCCCCCCAAAAATATGCATGGTAAATCCTAACCTCTATGTCTTATAATTCCATTTGGGAATGGGCTGTCTTTGTTATGTTAGTGTGATAGGATTAGTGTAGGGTATGTTTTAAATCAATCTCTTTTGTGATATAAAAGATACTGAACAAATAAGTGAGAAAAGCAGAGTTTGGGGAAGAGAAATACCAAGCCACGTGAAGATCACCCAGAAGCAGAAGCTCAAAAGAGACAAGGACCTTCCTTCAGAGCCGACAGAGAGAGAAAGCCTTCCCCTAGAGCCAGCACCCTGAATTTAGACTTCTAGCCTCCTAAACGGTGAGAAAATAAATTTCTGATTTGTTTAAGTCACCCACTTGTGGTATTTCTGTTATAGCAGCAGTAGGTAACTAAGATAATTACCTACCTGATTCACACCTAAAGCCAAAAAAATACCAAACCCATTGCTGTCAAGTTGGTTCTGACTCACAGTGACCCTATAGGACAGAGTAGAACTGCCTCATAGGGTTTCCAAGGAGTGGCTGGTGGATTTGAACTGCTGGCCTTTTGGTTAGCAGCCTAGCCCTTAACCACTGTGCCACCAGGGTTTCCGTATACAGTGGTAAATACACAGGACACACTTAAATTCAAAGAACCCTCTAGTTTAGGTTATAAGGCACCCACGTTAGAATTTCAGAGCGTAACAAGGCTGGCGCTGAGATTTCTTCTAAGAAGATCAACACGATTAGGTTAGGGACAAGAATACAAATTATGTGAGACAAGTAGAGGATCCCCAGGAGGCCTTCCATCAGCTCAGACTCCCCCTTGGAGAGGGAAGCCTAGAGATAGCCGAGTTTCAAGTTAATAAGAGCAAACAAAAGGGGAACGAGGCCATTTCGTAGCTGATAAATTCTGAGGAGAGCGGAAAGCCTCCTTAGCTGATAACAAACACTCGAGAGTTGACCGGCCCCTCCTTTACGCCGCAGTGTCCCTGCAGGCCCAGCCCTGCAGTTGGTCCCCTCTGAGAGGGCCTGTGACCTCCACGCTGCAATCTTGTAGAAGACAAAATCTAAAATACATGATCAAGGAAGAAGAGAAGCTCTCTTTTTCCCCTGGGCAACAGAAAACAACAGGCTAGTGATTCTTGGGGAAAAGTAACGAGGAAAGGTATCATCTGGGCTGTAGTTCAGAGAGAATTAATGCTGCCCTTTCTACATAAACCGGACAACCAAGCCCAGTGCCACTGAGTTGATTCTGACTCATAGCAACCATATAGGACGGAGTAGAACTGCCCCCTAAAGCTTCCAAGGAGCGCCTGGCGGATTCGAACTGCCAACCCTTTGGTTAGCAGCCATGGCACTTAACCAGTACGCCGCCAGGGTTCCCCCTTTCTACATTCTACATAAAAAAAAAAAAAAAATAGCACAGGGTAAAAGGAGACGGGGCGGCCAGGTCCTGCTACACAGGAAAAGCTTGGAGGGTTGAGGATCGCCTAAACGCATCAGCAGCAGAAAGGAAAGGGTTTTAGCCCAGAATCTGTGGCTCAAGTTTCTTGATAGTTCGGGTTGAAAGAAAATAGGAAGAGCAGGGAACCGTGTACCAGAAACTAAAGAGAAGAATCGCAGCTTCTCGTCAGGGCGGCGGGGCAGACAGGACGTCGGTGTGAGAGTGACGACAGGCAAGGCTGGAGTGCGGGCTGGGTTTTGGCCCTCTGCGTCTAAGAGAGCTGCAGCTAGGTGCACTCCAGGTACAGACGGGAAAAGGCTGTTTAATCTTCTCTGCGACCTTCTGGGAATTTCAGTTCGTCAAGATGGGTACTTTTGAGTGCAAAAGAAGGAAAACTGGACAATAACAGCGACCGCTTAGACCAGTAAGACCAGTTGTGGTGGAGTCAATTCCAACTTACGGTGACTGTGTGTGTCAGAGCAGAACTGTGCTCCACAGGGCTCTCGATTGCGCGTTTTTCTGAAGTAGATCTCCAGGCCTTTCTTCCAAGCCGCCTCTGACCTCTCAGTGACCAGCCGAGTGCGTTAACTGTTTGCAGCACCCAGAGACTCCAGCCACCACTGACAGCACACTACATAACCAGCGACATGCTGAGTCCCGGAGCCCTGGTGGCGCAGTGGTTAAGAGCTCAGGCTGCTAACCAAATGGTTGGCAGTCTTAATCCACCAGCTGCTCCCTGGAAACCCTACGGAGCAGTCCTACTCTGTCCTCTAGGGTCCTATGAGTCGGAATTGACTCGAGGCAATGGGTTTTTGTATACATTTTCTCACTTAATCCTTCAGAAGCTCTTTTATCCCTATTTTAGAGGTGAAGCAATTGAGGTTTAAAGAGATTAAGAATCTCGTTTAAAGTCACATAATTACTACATGGTGGAGTACAGATCTGTCAGGACCCCAAAACCTGCATTCTCAGCTAACACTGTGTTGCCCATGGGAGCGCTCCCAGAAGAGCAGATGGAATGACGTAGGGGTTAGGGAGACACATCCTCACCTACGGAGTATCTGACCATAGATGCCCAGGTAGGAACTAAACTCCTTCTAAAATCTCAGTGCTAAAACTATGCCAGAACTGAAGAGTTGTCACTAACCATCAGCTCTCACTCTGTATCCTCTGAAGTTAGAATACACATTCAATAAAGAAGACATTTATTAACAAAGAGCTTACATTGGGTGGAATATTGCAATCTTTTTAGCAAGGTGAGAAGCTAAGGCTAAAAAGACACTGGGCATAGCTTCAGGGGGACTGTTTTCTTCTTTGTTTTCGTTCACGCCTTTCAACAGAGGAGCTTGGAGAATACCTTGCATCTTATGGAAGCTTAGTTATTAAAATATTGCTTTAGAGCTCCCAGTTCACAGAGCCCTAAATACTACAGTTGAGGGGACAGTCAACTGGGGATCAGGAAAAGAAATGGAGAACAGCGGGCACTGATACTATAATTTGGTGACCTTGCTATTCCCCTGAACAGTAATAATCTTGCCTTTGTTTCAGAAAAAAACAGGCGGCAAATTCATTCTATCAACACTCATCCTTTTTTTAATCAGTCCAATCTATCGGGACCAGGTTTTTTGGCAGCAGACAGCTATGTGCTCACTGGAACTCATATACCTGGGCTCTGGCGCACACGTGCTTCCCTGCTCAGCATGTCTCACCTCCTTCGTTGTCCTTGCTGTCCGTGCAGAGGGTCTCCATGGCTACATCGCACCCTGCTCCTCTCCACCCTGGCTGGCAAACGCAGTGCCAGCCGTTTTGGTCCAGTGTACACCTTCCGTTGCTATTGCACAGACCAGGGCAGCCCTCTGTCAAGAGACAAAGAAGCAAAGCACAAGTGATTTGAGTAGTGCAAATTTTTGCACCCAAGATAAACAGAAAAGGGACACTCACTGGGGACAGGCCTTTTTAAACAGCACAAATACTGTAATTGCACATGGATAGAAACAGCAACATTGTCTAAGGGATCTAATTCTTCTCCAAGTGGCATCTTTGATTGGCCTGACCCTTGAGACACCACTTACCTGTGCAGGACAGAAATATATGCAACAACCCACTAAACAGCTGCAGGCCAGAAAAAATTAACTTCCATTTTTTCCTTTAGCAAAGCAACAAGGTTGACTGCACGGTGTGAAAAAGCATCTCTACCAAATAATTTCAGAATCCCTAATATGGATTTTTAATCTGCCGTGAACATTACTGGTCACTTGCTAGGACACGCCTTCTTAAAGCACCTTGTTGCTTTTAAAAATTCCCTCTAAGGAGCATGAAAGTGGGTATAAGGATATGAATGATGTTAAAAAGAAAACATTAATTTTATCTGGCCTCAGAGTTGCCGTACATTCATGTGAAATTACAGTGCATTAAATAATTGCACAAAGTATAGTCCAGTCTTAATGACTATACTTTATGCCAAGAGTACATTCCTTTTCACAGAATAAGCAAAGCCCAGGAAATAGTGAAGCAGCTTAGCGTCTATTCTAACAAACATTAGGATTCAGGCTGCATACGGATGGGACAGGACCAACAGGATTTCCAACTAAATGTAATAGCTGTGCATATTTGATTACTTAGGACGGACAAAATGAAATACCATAAGGACCACAATAAAACATTGATAGACTGAACAAAAACACGGTAGTGACGTGCTTCAAGACAGAGAGCGGAGAGTGATATTTTGTGACAATCTCCCTGAGGCTTTTATGCTGTTACCTTTATATCCTATCTTGTCTGCTTTTATGGGCAAGGAGGGAAAATTTGGGAAACAATTAAAATAATTTAATATATCCAAAATCTATAATTGTTTCAGTCTAACATGACAATAAAAAAAAAAAAGAAAAAACAGTTTTGCCACTTCCTACTGATGACACCTGGCATGCAGCCAACGCGAGCTGTGATGGGATGACACTTAGGTGGTTCTGGTGTTCTCGTCTCTGAGTGTGGTAAGACACCAACAGAAGCAAGGACGTAAATGCTGAACTCCTAAGAGTAACTGGCTACTAATCGGATACGTCTGGACACAGAGTTGTTTATAACTTGGTATAAAATATATGTTAATAAAAATACTTGCTGTAGTAATTGGGGTTTGTTATATAGCTTCTTATAATTAGAATGCTACTCTTGTTTCAGAGACAAAATTTAAGGGAACAATCTGTCTAAAGATGTTTATTTTAAGTCTGTATTAAAGAATTATTCATGTATTGGCTTCCCCTCCTCCACTATGGAATTTGGAATGTAAATGTCTCGAAGAGACGCTCTGTCTCTTGAGATTACAGTTAACAGGAGTAAGACTATTTTGACAGTCTCTCGTGGCAAGGGTATAATGAAATTTTATTTATGGATACCATCAGGTCAGGATGAGATTAATTTTGCTGCTTTCCTTTCAGACAATTACCATCTGTTTTTATGGATTATTCGACACATAAAAGGTAAATTTTCCTTTTGGATGTGGATTTCTTGTTTTATACTGATTTTAAAGGAAAAAAAAAAGATTTAATCGCCCCACTGACAGAGGTGCAGCAGCTGAGTTATCATAGGAAAGCCCGGATATTGCCATGAATATTTCCATATTCTAACGAAAAGCACAAACAGGGGATAGAAAATAGGTACTCTGAGGAGAATGGGAAAGGGGATTTTCTTGTGAAAAAAAAAAAATCCACCTATTTCTACCATAACTGAAGACGTAAGAATCTGCTGTTTTCTGATGAACACAGTCATCTTTTCTGTTTTTAGAATGTACAGTATTTTGTAGTTTAAAAAAAAATAACAAAACATAAATTATGGTATCACATGTATTCTGAAACATTTAGAAAAAGCCAGATAAGTTTACATTTGAGGATAGATGAGATTTCCCTCAACATACGCTAACCAGAAGTCTTTAGACTGACAATTTCTTATTCTGTGATAAGAGAGTGAACGTTTGTGATTCATTAATTCAGAATTAATTTAGCTCATGAGCTAAATTGCCAACACTGAAGATATTAAAGCAAAAACAACAAAAAAAAAACAAACCAAAACAAAACAAAAAACCCCACCAAAAACAGCAAATGCACTGTTATCTTCAGCTTTTGGGTCCCATGAGAACTAATGCTTTTACAAAGGAATAAAATCCATGATAACCCAAAATTATAAAAATGAGACACAGACATTTAAGTCTCAATTATTTAAATCCAAGGCATTTCACATAATGTAAGCCTGATTTATAATTTAAAGAAATATGCATGAAAACAGTCTATTTTCATACCTAATTCAGTCTAGTACACAGTTATATAGAGATACATATGCAGATATGTCAACAAAGAGCAAGTATACAGTACCTTTAACTATCTTATCCAAATAGTGAGCTTGAGAAATTAAAAAGGAAAGAAGAACAGACAGACATTTCAGAAGTGTCACATGGGACATGGAAATTTCAGAATTTACATGCAAATTGAGTAGCTGCAGCTGACATAAGACTCACATCACAGGACAGAGATGCACTTCATAGCTTCTAAAAACGGAATATATTCTCGTTTTAGCAAATGCAGTCATGATTCCAGGAAGCACTCAGCATTTTCAAGAAAACTTTGTGAGTAAACTAACACTACCCTTCATCGATTATCTGGAATGTTCCCTACCCTATCCTTTTTAAGATCATACTTTAACATCTAAGTAGAACAAATGGGATCCATTCTTTACTACTAAAGGATTTTAGAAATTTACAACTATGAGGAGATCTACAAATTAACTTTAATAGTTAATAAATAATAACAAAAAAAAGAAAAAAGAAATCCACACTCCTTGAGCAAATGTAATGTATTATGAAAAAGTCATGTTAAAGTCCTGTAAAATGATTGCCCAGGAACTCTTGAAAACACGTCAGATGGACAGCGATATGTCACATATGAAGTCCATTAGGAAACACGCAGTGTTCTGAGGTCCTGCTTCTTTTCTGGACTCATACTAGAGTAGGCCGTTTCTCACAAAAGCCTTGTGGGAAGAGTGGAGATGAAGACTGAGTTTTTTCCTGTACCTGTACCTGTGCCGGCCACTGTCCACTAAATCTTTCACGAGGCTCAATGAGGAGACACCTTTCCTCCTGAAGAGACACAATACCTCTCTCTCTTCACTCGATGTAGAGACCTAATATATTCTTAATAAGCCCCAAATCTTGCTTTGTCAAAATTCATACATCTTTAATGATCTAAAATTGCTTCTCAAAGATGCTTATGTTGATTATTTTTCATCACTGACATATGCAAGTGGTAGCAGAACTCTTTAACAGAATGATTTAAACTACAACTTCCAGTCGCACCACTCAGGTCTGATAGTTTTGTCATGTGTGTAAACAAAACCATAAACGGCTTTGATACATCTTTGCTGTGTATATAAAAAGATTCCTTGTCTCGTCACAGGATTCCATTAGGGGCTCTTGAATTGCACTTAAACATAAGCTTTGCTTATAGCTACTTAACGATACACTGTAGGGGAGCTGAGGTGAAGGGGAAACAGTGTGAGGCACCACTCTGAATTATAGTTTAATAAAACAATTCAATGTTCAAACATTAAAATAGAAATGTATTTGTTGCATAATACTGTTCACAGCATTCCCTAATAAACCCTTGTAAGTATTATATAATCTAGTAGAGACCCATAACAGCTCAACTAATGATCTGAACATAAACAAAGCACCACTAAAGATTCCGGAGTTTCTGACCCAGTTATGGGTAGTATTTCTAAGTGAATTCTTAGTTCATAAAAATTAATAACACTGGTCATAGTTAGTAAATCTTTTGCTTTTATATCAGGTCCACTTCAGTTAACACAACCAAAATAAGAAATATAACTGAATTCTGATTTAGATTAGTAGTTTTAAGGAAGGAATAAGTTATTTCTAATCCAGCCAATTCCATTTTTTAGCAAATTATTCAAAACACTGGATTGATTTACAGGTAAAGGTAAGTTTATCACTGGGTCAGAAGAAAACAAAAGTGGAGCTGAAGTTAGAAAATACATTTAAAATATACAGCAGGTCAAAATTAACATAACCCTTTAAATATTAAAAATATTTAACACAAGTCTCGCAAAAAGCTAAAAAACGAAGCATAAGAAAAATGTCTGTACTGAGAAGAAGATGCCAAGGTTTATCATTTGCATCTTATGCCACACGGGATGTTTGTGAGGCTGGTAGCTTAAAACTCAGAGAGAAAGGGTAGAAAACAACAACCTCTATCTATCTTGGCTTCAACAGGTGAAATTTCTGACAATACCACAAAAGCCTAGTGCTGAACAATGAGGAAGTTAAAAGAAGATGTCAATATATGAGGTCCAAGTAATTATCAAAACTAATAATTGCAACAATAAAAACATTACTGTGAAAACTACTATAGGAAATAACCAGAAAAACGCAGGAACTTAGGAGGAGCCATTAAGAACAATAATCATAAAAATAATACAGTAAATTTAAAAATTATTACACCTAACAGTTGCTGAAATGCACATTTAGTGGCAGAAAAATTGCTTTGAAAACTAAGGAATATGTTCTGACACTGAAGGAAAGTCATTCCTAGTAGATCTACTCAGAAGTTTTTAATTTGTTTTATAGAATAAAGCTTATAAAAAAAAAAATATAAAAGTAGGTGCTAAAAACCCATGCTAAAAAAAAACCCATGCTAGACAATGTAAAATGGAGCCCTTTAAGAAACTACTGCTCAGTAAAGTGCTGTATTCATAAAATACTTTCTCTGGAGTTTCAATTATTTATCTTTTAAGAAGATTCTGTGTGGGGTCTTACCATATTTCCTGTAAGACAGTGATTCTTAATCTCTTTTGGGTTGAAGATCTCTAGAAAACCAATGAAAGGTATGCCTTTTCTCCCCCAAAGAACGCGCACTTGTTCACACACGTAAATGCTGTCTGTGATTTCAGCTCATTCACGAGCCCTGGGTCCAAACACCTTACAGGTTATGGACACCTGGCTGGTACACTGATGACCCCCAAATTTCTTTCTCCTGGTTTAGGCCAGGTTCAGAGTGACCCCAGGGACACACACGGAGTACTCTTTAATCCCAGCCTTGCTATCTGAAGGTAAGAATAAAGCCTAACTTTGTGCCAGATGTTTTCTAAGTGTTATATTATTCTCTCACTTAAGCTTCACCATAACTCTATGATGTAAATACAGTTCTATCCAGTTTACAGATGAGGAAACTGAGACAAGGAGTTCTTGTTAGTTGCTGCCGAGTTGACTCCCAGTCATGGTGACCCCCTGTGCACAGAGTAGAACTGCTCCATAGGGTTTTCAATGGCTGTGACCTTCTGGAAGTAGATGGCTGTGACCTTCTGGAAGCAGGCCACCAGGCCCGTCTTCCAAGGCGCCTGGGTGGTTTTGAACCACCAACTTTTCTGCAGGTAGTCCAGGCCTTAACCATTTGAGCCTCCCAGGGACTCCAAGAAAAGGAGAGATGAAGTAATTTGTAAAAGGTCACCAACTAGCAAGGATCTTTTTTTTATGCCTACTCTTGGAGATACAGAAACTACCGCCCACTCCCAGGGGAAGAAACTAACTGATGACAGGAGCTCGGAAGTGCTCTGCAATCAAACATGATCTAATGAGAACTCAGGCAGTCACTTTTTCCCCCAAAGCCACAGGGTAGGACCACTTTCTTTTAGACGTCTTCTGGATGGCTTTCTTGGAAAAGTGCTAGGTAGGCCTACTTTAAACACCAGAATGCAGGTGGCTTATTCTTGATCTTAACAGTCTCTCCTTCAAAATACATTCAGATACATAGCCATCCCTGAAATATAACAAATGAAACAATGGCCCTGGTTTCAAGCAGGCCCACTGGAGGTCCTTGGTGTATCTGCTGGTACAGATGGGCACAGATTCAGGGAAATTTTGGATGTGGGAGAAAAGTTTGGCTCATCACAATATTTCAGTTATATAATTAACCCATAAACCTTCAATCTCTCCAAGGCAAATGACTAGTGCCATATCCTTTCATACACTCCCCTCTAGGTGCCTTACTATTATTCTTTTTAAAGAATTTCTTACCTTTCTAAAGCCCCTATTTACCATATTTCCTTTAGTTTAAGGGGCATGGGTGGGGGTGTGCACAAGGAATGATTTGTTCTTGTCTGCAAAGGAAGACGAGGTTTGTCCCCGGCTCCAAAGGAGCAACCTTGTTCATTATAGTCTCATGGTACAATTTTTTAATTCCTAGCATTATTGTGGGAGGGATAACAGCTTTTTGGAAATTATATCTGCCTGCTGCTGCCTCATCTGATTATCTACCAACATTATGGACATCCCTCCCCCTTCCATTTCCTCTAGTTACATCTAATTCTTCCTCCCCACCGCTGCCCCCCAATAGTTCTCATGGATTAAGTTTAGGAGTATGTATGTCAAGATTCATGAAAAAGGAGAAGCGAAACTCAAGACCTAGCTGTTATCAGTACATTTCAGTTAAAAGACACCATGAAAATACAAGGCTTCAGCGATCTTTGTAGATAGACCTAGCTAATGTGTAGTCCTTCCCCATCAGAAGTGGCCATGCTAATCATTGTATTCCTACGTGTGGCTCATAAGGGAGTCTTAATGTCTACTGAGAATCCCTGGTGGCATAGTGGTTAAGTGCTACGGCTGCTAACCAAAAGGTCAGCAGTTCAAATCCACCAGGTGTTCCTTGGAAACTCTATGGGGCAGTTCTACCCTGACCTATAGGATCACTATGAATCGGAATTGACTCGATGGCAATGGGTTTGGTTATTTATTTTTTTTAATGTCTATTGGATAATATGTATTGGAATGATTAAATGTACTTATTATGGTGGTACTATTTATGTACTACAAGTGTTTGCAGCTTTTGAAGCTATTCGACGAGTAATATAGAGGCTACCTTATGAGAAAAAGAAAATGTGAGTATTACTTCATTCTCAACCTTCAGGCCCTGTCCTTTCTCCATCTGTCCCTCCCCCAATCCATCTCTCCTAAGCATTTACAATAGTGCTGACAATGAAAACCATTTACTGATTGTCACTCTGTGCTGAAAACTATGCTAAGCATTCGACATAAATTAGCTGACTTAATTTTCACCACCCATGTGGGTAATAGATAATGTTATCTTCCCGTTTCACAAAGGAAGGCACAGGAAATTAAATAACTTTCCCAAGATCATAATGCCAGCAAGTGGCAAACTGAAAATTCCAACCAGGTAATCCGATAGCAGAGTCCATTTTTTTTTTCAGTGCTTAAGCTATTTTCGGAAACCCTGGTGGCGCAGTGGTTAAGTGCTATAGCTACTAACTAAAACGTCAGCAGTTTGAATCCACCAGGCGCTCCTTGGAAACTCTGTGGGGCAGTTCCACTCTGTCCTATAGGATGGCTATGAGTTGAATCTACTCTACGGCAATGGGTTCGGTTTTTGTTTTTTTTTAAGCTGTTATTAGGTGCCATTGAGTCAATTCTGACTCTAGCGACACTGTGTACGATGGAGCAGAACACTGGCTGGGCTGCCTCATCTTCACAGTCACCGGCAAAGTCCACGTTCTTAATAAATAAGCTACACTTACAACTCAGGATGGCCAGAACTCTGTCTTACCTGTGTGACACAGACTAGAAGCATCATCTGGTTTTGGGTTGGTTAATGACTTTATTTGAATGAAAAAACTAGACCGAAAAATGTGGAAATTCTGAATTTAACACTGACAATGAAAGGGAGAAACCAGGAGGTAAGATTAAAATTCAAACTAATTTGAAATATTACTCTGTTATCACAGCCTCATGAAAGAAGGTGACCTTAGGTAGACTGAAGAAAATTTTATGGCAACAACAGCTATAGCTTGTTCTAAAATCCAAAGTTTGGAAAACCACTGGCAAGACAGCAAAAGTGAAGAATAAATCCAGTTTAAAAATAGTGACTTAGAAATGAAAGCACAGAAAAGTTCACTTGATGTATGAATGCTGCACAAGAAACACCCGCCGACTGGCAGTTCCAAAGACGGCTGCTGATTTTAAGATGAAGTCAAAGGAGTGCATGTGCCTCCTTTGGGGGGGAAGTGGGATATCCGGAGGTCTGTATGGGATAAGATTAATTTCAAATTTGCTTTCCTTTCACCTTCAAACTGATTCTCATAAACACAGCAATGAAACAAAGACAAACCAAGCTGGTTACACATCCTTTAGGCAGCTCACAGGGGAAAAATACAAACGGTTGGGCTGTGTACACCTGGTTGCTGATGTGTATGGTTACAGCTACTCACACTCTCTGTGCTGTCAACAATGAGCCTGGGTGGAACGTATTAAATAGTATAGTATTTTCACTGGTTGGCTGAACTGGCTCCTGGATATAGCATAAACATAGGCAAATAACATAGAATGCAGGAAATACTTCTCAGTTTAATTACAATAATAAAATCTTAGGGGCTCATCTTCACAAGAGGATAATTCAATCAGATGAGTACATAATCAAACAGACATATTCTTCACTCTGGCTATTACTACAAAGTCCTCGGCGTAGAGGACAGATTTTTATTTAGCACTGTGTGCTTCATCATACTTTATAACATGAACTTAAAGCAATGACTCCCATTAGTATCTCATTAAATTTGTAAGTAGGTATCCCTCTTAGATTATTCATGTACTAGCTCCTGTAGGATGACAGAAAAGCTAGAGTCTGCAAATAAGTACATATTAAATCCATTTATTCCCATCAGTGACTGTTAAAGTCAGTCTGCAAGCAGCACGCCCATTGATTTGATGTTGCTTAATTGGTACCCACTGCCCTGTTTTATTACTGATTACCCTGTCGTGAAGGATTATAACAGTAACATAATTTAAACAACATAAACCAATTTCATATTCTTATGAGTTTACTCAGGCACCTTAAAATATGTTCTCTCTCACCGCGGAATTCTCATTCTAAGATCAGGATAAAACACTATAAGTATTCTATTTAGGAGAGTCAGTCAATATGAATTTTAACAATTAGTAAGGCAGTACCACCAATAAAGAGCAGTTTGCGTGTCTGTGTGTGTGTGCACATGTGTGTGTTTACACGGTTTAAAGAACTTCGCTCTCCCAAATTGAGAATACTTTTTTGTGGAAATCTGCTCCAAATAAGTTGCTTTTGAAAGTTTTCATATTTTATGTTTTTTAGTTTGGAAATGTGGCATAAAAATTATCTGTACCAATACACCGCTTCTTACATGCATTCAACCTAAGCAAAATATCACACTTCAGTTTGGAACATTATTTATACTAAGACATTCCAAAAGAGTGACATAATACTTCTCCAATTTAATTTGGTCCAGAAGAAGCCAGATTCTATGGAAAGGTGCTCTGAGATGAGCTACATTTTATAAAGGCAGCACTGCTGGAAAATTACCATTATAAACCCAAGGTGGGGCTTTGTACAGACACCTGGGAGAAGAGTTCCTGGTATTTTCCCCTCACTGTTGTTTTTTTGGTGGTTCCCCTCACTGTGGAGTCTGTACACATACTGGAAATGAGTGCAGTACTCACAAGGCCTGGGGCCGACTCACGACAGTGACAGGTGCTCAGCCACTGTAAGAAGAGCCTGTTGTTTGGAGTGTGGTAGACGAGCTTGAGGAGTCCTGGTAGTGCAGTGGTTACACACTTGGGGGCACCGAAAGGTCAGCGGTTTGAACCCACCAGTCACTCCGTGGAAGAAAGATCTGGGAGTCTGCATCCATAAAGATTCCAGCTTTGGAAACCCCACCGGGCAATTTTACCCCGTGCTACAGGGTCGCTATGAGTTGGAATCGACTTGACAGCAGTGGGTTATATGAGAGTTGTGGCATGATTTCAACCACTGGACCACACACATAAACATGTTAGTAACACGTGTCTCCTTTAGACTTTTACTCTTTGTTCGAGTTTATTAAATGGCATAAGCAGAACCACCTGTTGTTGGTATTTCCTATATTTTAAAAAATCACATATACGTTAGTACTCTGATTTGGGAACTAAACTAGCCAGAAACAGCTCTTAAAATACATAAATCAAGAGTGTAATACTAGTGCTTTTCACACTAAATGAATATTTGGATATTTAAAATTTTGAAACAATAAACTAGGTTGTAACAGTTATTAGGGTGGCATTTGCGTTTCACTAACAAATCTAATCACATACTAAGAAATCTGAAGAAATAAATGGAATTGAGTAATCCTTTTAACTCGTCTAGGATAAACTATAATTTATTTTTGGAAAATAGTAGATAAATGGCTATTTTCAAAGGTGATTTACAGAAAAAAGTCATTTTTCTCGTGGGTGACAGAGTGCACACAGATGCTTACACTTGTATTTTGGGTGCTAGACTCTGCTGGGCCTTTTTCATGAGTCGATGCTGGTGACAAATACCACCTCTCCGCTTTCGATCAGTATTTTTCAGTGGCCAATATCTATTCATAGTATCAGTCCTACCAACTTAAACTGACAAAAAAACTGGGTATAAATTTTTTTTTTTTTACAAAAGCAGAAGTTTATTGTCTCACAGTTCTGGAGGCTGAGTCCAAATTCTGGGTCTTGGCAGGACTGTCCTCTATCTGCTCCCTGATGGAGACATTGGCACGCATTCCTTGTCTCTCAGCTTCTGGTCACTACAGGCATCTCTTGGCTTGTGGGTGCATCTTGACATAGTCATCCTCCCTCTGTCTCAGTGTCTCCTCTTTTATAAGGACCCCACTCAGATAGGATTAAGACCCACCCTACTCCAGTATGACCTCATGTTAACTGATAACATCTTCAAAAACCCTGTTTCCAATCAAGGTCACATTCCCTAGTATGGGGGTTAAGACTTCAGGATATCTCTTTGGGAGATACCATTCAATTCATAACAAGTGGCTTTTTTTTTTTTAACATGAAATCTGAACCATCTCCATCTTGAGTCATGCCCAGATAGCTAGCTATATGTGACTTTAAATTTTTCAGTCAAATGGAGTTGCCCTAGTTTAGAAAGCTTTCTGACCCCCTCTGTTGATCCAGCCTCTCCACGGTATATATTTTTTTTTAATACTTTTTATTGAGCTTTAAGTGAACCTTTACAAATCAAGTCAGTCTGTCACATATAAGCTTATATACACCTTACTCCATACTCGCACTTACTCTCCCCCTAATGAGTCAGCCCTTCCAAAACCGGGTATAAATTTAAATTATGGAGGGAAGGGTACAGAAATTTCAAGAAACAGTTTATAAGCTTTCTTGAATTATTCACAGTATAAATTGATTTTCCTTGAACTGTTTTTTGTTGTAGTTATTTTGGCAAACTACGGGTCCTGTTATCACCTATGATTCAGGTTTTCCTGAATTAAAAAAGTGACACTTTATTATGGAGGAATCCCTGACACCATTTTATATGACAATTCAGTCTTTTGTGACAGGTACATAGCGATTAGTTTATCACAGAAAAGATTAATTTTCATTATACACACAATTGCAAAAACAATGGCAAAGTAACTTAGGAGGCAGATAGTCTAATGTGAAGAGCATGAACTCAGGGACAGCTCACTTGGGTTTGCATTATGATTCTGCCGCTTGTTAGCTGTGCAGCCACAGTAAAGTTACGTAACCTCTCTGAGTCTCAGTTTCCTCAGTGGAGGTTTTAACAGCGTTTTTTTTGTACCTGATAGGTTGTTGTGATGATTAAGTAAGATAATGTGTGTAGAACACTTTTCATTGTGCCTCAGCGCCACAGTAAATACTCTGTAAATATCCACCCCCAAACCCGCTGTTGATGAGTCAATTCCAACTCTTAATGACCCTATAGGACAGAGTAGAGTTTCTAAGGAGCAGCTGGTGGATTTGAACTACTGACCTTTTGGCTACTGGCCGAGCTCTTAATCACTGCACCACCAGGGCTCCCAGTAAATAAAAAAAAAAATAGGCATTATTAATTCATTTTATGAATAAAAATAAAGTTTAAAAAGGACAGACTTATAAAGTAACTGGCATAAAAAAGGAAGGATCCAACTTTGAGCAAAAGAACTTAGGATGCCAGTGGTTTGTTTTCATAAACAATGAGGCCCACTCTGCCCCAATAATGCCGAGATGTTGTTAGCTGATGTCGAGTTGATGGAAACGCTGGTGGCATAGTGGTTAAGTGCTACGGCTGCTAACCAAAAGGTCAGCAGTTTGAATCCGCCAGGTGCTCCTTGGAAACTCTATGGGGCAGTTCTACTCTGCTGTACAGGGTCGGTCTGAGTCGGAATCGACTTGACGGCAGTGGGTTTGGTTTTTTGGTTTGGTCGAGTTGATTTTCGACTCACAGCAACCCCATGGGACAGAGTATAGCTGCCCCATAGAGTTTTCTGGGCTGTAATCTTTACGGGGGCAGACCTCCAGGCCTTTCCCCTGTGGACCACTGGGCGGGCTTTAGCCGCCAACCTTTTACTGAGCGGCGGAGCTCTTCTTTACCATTGCACTGTCAGGGCCTTAAGTGCCAGGATAAGCCCCTAATGTCTCACTTCCCAAGATATATTCCATGTGATGGGCATATTCTTTCTATGAGCTGGCTAGTTGAAAAAAAAAAAAAAAAATGAGCTGGCTAGTTACTAGGGTAAAAACAACTCCACTTTTGTGTCACAGAGTTTTTTTCTTCCTTGTGTCACATAAAACCTCTGTTAGTTTGGACGCACAATTCCCAATCAAAATGTGATTCAGCTTCTTGGAATAAAGAACACATCATAACCTATATTCTCTCATTAGTAATATCATTTGATCAAGGCAAATTCACATTCTCTAAAGGGGTGTAAATACCTGTGTGTGTGTACACAGGTATTTATACTCCTTTAGAAAACATTAATTTTAATATATATACTGTAATACATAAAATTATAATTGTAACATATATTACATATAGTTGTAATATAATGTATAATCAGCCCACAAATTTAGAACTACAAGTCACTTGTACAGTAACTATTTGGAAACTAAGACATTTGAATATATTTCACACGAATACCCCTATCCTTATAATTTTCCTCAAAAATCTCATTGTATTGTTCATTATGAAATGTGCTAAGCAGATGGAACACATATGGTTAACGTTCACAGCACGGTGATGTAAGTTTGTGTGATACCATCCCTAAATACAGAAGGAGACGCCACCCTGGGCTGAGGCCAGCTTTCTCAGTAGCTGGTACTGCTGGTACAAGCAGTCATGATCGCGCATCTAGGTTTCGCCACATAGTTTGTACCTATACTGGTCTATTCCAAGGGATAACGCTTTGGGGGGCAGGGAAGAGTTACGGTATGTGCAATAACTACATCAACAGTTATCTTTTTTACTTTTTATGGTAACTAGATGGTGATTTCCTGCACTGTAAATACCAGCATGTTTGGGTGGATTACTCACATGCATAATAATTACTACTGGAGACTCATCTTAAAAGCCAAGAGTCGGACTATGTGTGAAAAGCATTATTTTACACCTCACTGTTCATGTGTTGACTAATTAATGGCTGTCTAACGCCATTAATTCACAATTAGATCACTTATGTTTAACCACATGCTTTCTAGGCACACATGTATAAATATTAATTTTGGACAGAGTGAGAATCATTCAACGCCGTAACAATTAAACATTTGTAACCTGTCTCCTACGTTAAGTGATGGAGCTGCAGGCAAGCTCCATAAGCAGATGGTCTCTCCCCACCCATACTGAAAGTTAAAGACTTTTTAGAAAAAGAGGTGTTGACAAATCAGAACAAGTAGGCATAGTTTTAATGCAAATTGGCCAATTTGCAATGTAGATTACCCTAAAAACTCATTTGGTATATAGGAAAAAATGAAGCTCTATTGTTAAAGGAAGGCATTGTATTACGTTTGGATGTAGTAGCTTCCCCACCAACATAACTATTTACTAATTTCATTCAACCAAAAGAGTTTAATGGAAAAGCAGCTGGCAAAGTATTCATATTTATGGACCCCCTTTGATCGCTCCTTAATTTATCCGAGGCACGTGCCTGGTAAATCCCAGAAATAATAGTCATATTTCAGACACCTGTTTTCTAGCTTCTAGAAAGAGGTACTCAAAAAAGGAGAGGGTCATTGAACTTATCATGAAGAACAATAGAAAAAAACTGGCTCTAGTTCACAAAATCTGTGACTATGTTAGATATGACAAGGGGAAAAAAGGAGAGGGTCATTGAACCTATTATGAAGAAGAACAATAGAAAAAAACTGGCTCTAGTTCACACCATAACCTGTGACTATGTTAGATATGACAAGGGGAAAAAGTTATGGCTTTTGTATGGACTAAAACCATGACCCAACTTTTATTTTAAAAATAGGTAAGTAGAAAAGGAACTGTTTTAAGATGAAAAAGGCTATATTCAGCTCGTCTTTTAAAAAAATGATAGAGATGAATTCTGCCATTGAAAGGTATCACTGTGGGAAGGACCACTTGTCTGAGTAACACCAAACCCAAAACCCAACCCATTGCTGTCGAGTTGATTCCGACTCATAGCGACCCTACAGGACAAAGAAGAATGCCCCATAGGGTTTCCAAGGAGCAGCTGGTAGAGTTGAACTGCTGACCTTTTGGTTAGCAACCGAGCTCTTAACCACTGTGCCACCAGGGCTCCGAACTGAGTAATAGTATTCCTTAAAATTGTGGGCTTAATTCTTCCACTCTTACATTGAACTGAATGCAAAGTTCTGACTTTTTTTTTTTTTTTTTAACTCCATTTGGGTAATAAGGCTTTCAGCATATGATGAAAGTTACTTAAACTTCACACCAACATTCTGCGAGCTGCCTGGCACTCCACAGTTACCTGGCCTAAAGTTCAAGGGGACTGTGGCATGTTTATAATCTGGCACTGGTTATAATCTTCGTCTTCGTTGTTAATACTGTGGAATAGTTGACAACATAGTATTCTGCACCTGGTTTCACTCCCCAAATGCCTTGGATCGAAACTTCTCAATAAAAGGCTTCTGATGAACCTGGCAAGAATAAAAGGGAGCATTTTTCATTTTTATTTCCGCTTAAATCGTATATCCAACCTACTGAGCTTTAAAACTTCTGACACACTGTGTTCTGGTAGAAATTAAGGTCTTACACATGGTGTTTAAAAGACACAAATCGAGGTATTCCCAATCGAAAAAGACACTCTAGTACATTAATGAAGAAACACCATGGCTGGCTATTGATAAAACAAATCTGACATGTAACTGAACTGGCTTTAATTCAGATATCATGCCTCTCAACAAACTTAAAAAAATAAAACTTTAAATAGACTTAAGATGAGAAATGAGGCTTAAGGAAAAGAAAGAGAAATCCTAGTTATGGACTCGTTTTAAAAATCTGTTGTGGCATATAACAACTTAAATCAGTTGATTCAAAAATTTCCTTGGGATAAGAATTATAATTCATAAATTGTTTCCTAAGACACACAGTAAAAAAAAAAAAAAAAAAAGGTGCATTAAATTATTTTGAGAGACTTTAGAAAATCACTAAGCTCAATGGTGGGCAATAAACACAAGACAGAAAAGAAGGGGGTCAAGCCTATCAAGCCTAAAGAAACCAGGCATGCAAATAACCGGCATTTACTAATATACCACTCATTTCAGGAAAATGACAGTGGACTTGATCCTCCATTCTTTCTGAATATAGCCAGTGGGCCTTACGGTAAACTAGGAAGGAATAAATTTAACTCAGCAAGGATATGGGGACCCGAGCTGCACCACAGGAGGTAGACAGGAGGGAAAACCTGTGCACAAATAGCCACCATAGTATAAAAAAAAAATAGAACTCAATTATTCTACGACTCCAACTAAGTGAACCATCTTTCTTCTAAACAACTCAAAATTCTCTCAGCCTCATAGGCTATGTGCAGGTCATCTAGGTGGAAAGGCCTATGTTAAATCCAGATGTATTCAACCACAAAACATTTACCTACATTCAGAACTGAGTTTTAGAAGTCTTAAAAAAATGCCCTTTTTGAAAGTACAGAACAACCCATTTAACATCACCCAAAATGATATAACTGTCATAGAAATTTACTTCTCAGTAACACTGTGGCCAACTGATTTGAAACCCTCCCACAGCTTTGGCTGCTGACTCTGCCGCTGTGAGGCTGGCTTACTGCCTCAAGGAGGGGACCCAGCAGAAGGGCCCCCGATGTCAAATGCCTCCTGTCAACAGCAACCATTGCTGTGTTTGCAATTACCCCCATTCTTAGGTAAATCAACACGATTAGAGAACATTTATCGAGACAGCCCTTTGGACTATGATTTTACTCAAGGTCACAGAGCAAACTGGGTGCAAAAGTAAGAGAAGATTCTAAACCCAACTATCTTGAGGAGTTGTCTGGCCCGAAGATACAATTCTAACGGGGCTTCTGAAAACATTATAGGACCTGTGTAGGCTGCTTACCAAGGTAGGGAAGGCTGGATGCCACCAAGTTAGTGCAAGGCACACTTCACAGAAAGTCAGTAGAAGGGTTAGAATTAATAACACCTCTGAATCCTTCAGGATAAGGATTTAAAGAGTTAGTAGAAATGAAGAATGACTCAAAAACCTTCAGACGCAGTCCAAGTTCTGACACAAAGTCAAACTTACTAAAGTATCGAATTAAGACCAGTAAATTTGTTTTTGTTGGTTGATGACTGTTTCACACAACAGATTACTGAACAGTGAGTGAAAGGCTAATTTAGCTTCAAGTGCAGACCTGCTATTATTTGCAATACTGGCTGCAACTCAGTGGAACTGTTTGCCATACTGACTGTATGCCAGACTACCATATGTAAAGGGAAATAAACTAATGCAAAGAACAATCCACAAAGGTGAAAAGAGAAACCACTTGAAGGATAAAAAAAGAAAAAAGAAACGTATTGCTGTCCAGTTGATTCCGACTGATAGCGACATACTAAAATATCAAAATATGAGAGCTACCATTCCTATAAAGGTCCCTGGGTGGTGCAAACTGTTTGCATTCGACCACTAGCCTAAAGGTTCATGATCTGACCTACTCATCAGCAGCCACAGAGAAGCAAGGCCTGGCCGTCTGCATCTTGAAGATTACAGCAAAGAACACCGCATGGAGCGTTCCTACTCTGTGTCACGTGGGGTTGTCGGGAGTCAGAACTGACTGGACCCTAATAGGTTTACCACTGCTATAAATAGCACACCAGTGATTACCCAAGAACTTCATGAGAAAAACAAAAGGAAGCATTGTTAGGTTGCCTAGTAAAATAAACATTATCTTTGTAACACTTGAAAATATTGTAATGGAGTAATGAGAACACTGACAACTTAAACAAAGTATGGCCTCCCTTATTCAGAATGACCAGAGAAACTAGGTTTGCACTTTTAGAAAATATTAAGTGACTTCATTAAAAAAACAAAACCAATTCTGAGGGGATTACTAGTATTGTATACAAACCTGTTAACTAAATAAATTAGACTAAAGTGAGAAAAATACTAAAAAGCCCTGAATGGATACTAATGTTATCTCAGAGGAAGAAACAGAACTAAAAATCCACCAGGTTCCCAGGATGGGACACAGTCAGTGAGATCTTAGGGGCTCCCAACAGCTCTCCTGAGCAGCAGGTAAAGGGGTCATTATCCTGTCACAGGAGCAGGTAAAGAGGTCACTAGCCTCTCTGTCACAGGAGCAGGTAAAGGAGTCACTACCCTCTCTGTCACAGGAGCAGGTAAAGGAGTCACTGTCCTCTCTGTCACAGGAGCAGGTAAAGAGGTCACTAGCCTCTCTGTCACAGGAGCAGGTAAAGGAGTCACTGTCCTCTCTGTCACAGGAGCAGGTAAAGGAGCCACTTTCCTCTCTGTCACAGGAGCAGGTAAAGGAGTCACTAGCCTCTCTGTCACAGAGCAGGTAAAGGGGTCACTGTCCTCTCTGTCACAGGAGCAGGTAAAGGAGTCACTACCCTCTCTGTCACAGGAGCAGGTAAAGAGGTCACTGTCCTCTCTGTCACAGGAGCAGGTAAAGGGGTCACTGTCCTCTCTGACACAGGAGCAGGTAAAGGAGTCAGTACCCTCTGTCGCAGAAACACGTAAAGGGGTTACTACCCTCTCCGTCACAGGAGCAGGTAAAGGGATCACCAGCCTCTCTGTCACAGAGCAGCTAAAGGGGTCACTACCTTCTCTGTCACAGGAGCAGGTAAAGGAGTCACTGTCCTCTCTGTCACAGGAGCAGGTAAAGGGGTCACTGTCTTCTCTGTCACAGGAGCAGGTAAAGGGGTCACTGTCCTCTCTGTCACAGGAGCAGGTAAAGGAGTCACTACTCTGTCACAGGAGCAGGTAAAGGAGTCACTACCCTCTGTCACAGGAGCAGGTAAAGGAGTCACTACCCTCTCTGTCACAGGAGTAGGTAAAGGGGTCACTACCCTCTCTGTCACAGAACAGGTAAAGGGGTCACTGCCCTCTCTGTCACAGAACAGGTAAAGGGGTCACTGTCCTCTCTGTCACAGAGCAGGTAAAGGAGTCACTGTCCTCTCTGTCACAGGAGCAGGTAAAGGGGTCACTGTCCTCTCTGTCACAGGAGCAGGTAAAGGGGTCACTGTCCTCTCTGTCACAGGAGCAGGTAAAGGAGTCACTACCCTATCTGTCACAGGAGTAGGTAAAGGGGTCACTACCCTCTCTGTCACAGGAGTAGGTAAAGGAGTCACTACCCTCTCTGTCACAGGAGTAGGTAAAGGGGTCACTGCCCTCTCTGTCACAGAGCAGGTAAAGGAGTCACTGTTCTGTCACAGGAGCAGGTAAAGGGGTCACTGTCCTCTCTGTCGCAGGAGCAGGTAAAGGAGTCACTGTCCTCTCTGTCACAGGAGCAGGTAAAGGGGTCACTATCCTGTCACAGGAGCAGGTAAAGGGGTCACTATCCTGTCACAGGAGCAGGTAAAGGGGTCACTATCCTGTCACAGGAGCCGGTAAAGGGGTCACTATCTTGTCACAGGAGCAGGAAAAGGGGTCACTACCCTCTCTGTCACAGGAGCAGATAAAGGGGTCACTACCTTCTCTGTCACAGGAGCAGGTAAAGGGGTCACTACCCTCTCTGTCACAGCAGCAGGTAAAGGGGTCACTGTCCTCTCTGTCACAGGAGCAGGTAAAGGGGGTCACTGCCCTCTGTCACAATAGCAGGTAAAGGGGTCACAATCCTCCCTGTCGCAGGAGCAGGTAAAGGGGTCACTATCCTGTCACAGGAGCAGGTAAAGGGGTCACTATCCTGTCACAGGAGCAGGTAAAGGGGTCACTATCCTGTCACAGGAGCTGGTAAAGCGGTCACTATCCTGTCACAGGAGCAGGAAAAGGGGTCACTACCCTCTCTGTCACAGGAGCAGATAAAGGGGTCACTACCCTCTCTGTCGCAGAAAGAGGTAAAGGGGTTACTACCCTCTCCGTCACAGGAGCAGATAAAGGGGTCACTACCCTCTCTGTCGCAGAAACAGGTAAAGGGGTTACTACCCTCTCCGTCACAGGAGCAGGTAAAGGGATCACCAGCCTCTCTGTCACAGGAGCAGGTAAAGGTGTGACTGTTCTCTCTGTCACAGCAGATTTACTATTATTGGAACTAATGCGGAAAGGAAGGTGAAGAAGTTCTGTCTTTCTGCTGGTTTTTTCCAAAATTTTCATCTTGCGTAGATTACCACTACCAACCAAGTCAGTTAGGAGCAGAATGTCCTGCCACGTAACTGCAAGCCCACTGCCCCCTTGAAGTCCCCAGCTCTGGAGTGTGACAGCAGTTCTCCTGGAATCCAGCAATTTCCCCTCTTCTGCTGCCTACCTCCTCTGCACAAAGACAGCAGCAGCAGCAGCCTCGTCTGTGTTACTGAAAGAAAGATGCCAGGTGCTGTTGGTTCTGAGAACTCTTCCATATGTTTTAACTCACTAATGAACTCTCTGCAGCTCTGAAGTAGCCACTATTTTAATCCCTATTTCATTAGACGAGGAAACTGAAGCACAGAGTGGTGAGGCGATTTTCTCAAGATCACACAGCTATCAAGTGGTAGTGCTGGGACCAGAGGCAGATCTAAGTTTTATGGGGTCTGAAACATAATATGCAAAGGCCTCTTTGAGAAAAAAGAATGTCAAGCCATGAGTATTTATTAGAATGAGAAAAGAAATCATAACAAATTACAGTTTTTAAGTGGATACCACGAGTACCGGAAACTGCCTCACATGTGGACAATGTCCATTTTTGGGAAGTACGTTTACTCTTTGATTGCCTTTTACATGACAATGCTTTTGTAATGTCTTCTTATAGATACAAGAGAAAGGTAATTCGGTCTTTATTCAATGCAGTTGTTTAATATATTTTGTATTACCGATAACTTAGAAGTTTCTTTTGGCTTCAAACTTGTTATTAGTAATGTTATGTAGATTTTTGGCATTACTGTCAAATTTGGGAAGATTCTTACGTGACAAAAAACTAATCTTAAATATTCTCTAAACTGAGGACACATTATCTACTTTGTGGTGCTGTTCTCCCAGTAGGACAGCCTGGGTTTTGTGCTGGCGTGATCAGCAAAGCATTTCACGTCATAGAAGCAGGAAACCTTTCTCCAGTGTGTCCATGTGGCTCAGTGACACCCTAGATGCATGGGGCATGTGACCTCATACACTGATGGGGGATTCCGTGTGTGCAGCGCTACCACAGGCTTGTGCCTTACAAACACAGAAACTCTGATAAATTCCTCATTAAAGAAAAATTCATCAAAAAGAAAAAAATTATGGCATATGTAATGGATTGAATTGTGCCCCTAAAAATCTGTGTTATAAATCCTAACCTCTGTGCCTGTGTTTATAATCCCATTTGGGAATGGGCTGTCTTTGTTATGTTAATGAGGCAGGATTAGTGTAGGGGTATCTTGAATCGATTTTTTTGAGATACAGAAGAGGCTGAACAAGCAAGCTAAGCAGCAGAGCTGGGGGAAGAGAGGTGCCAAGACACATGAAGATTACCCAGGAGCAGCAGCTCAAAGAGACTAGGACCTTCCTCCAGAGCTGACAGAGACAGAAAGCCTTCCCCTAGAGGAAAACCAAAACCAAACCAACCGCTGTCGAGCCGATTCCGACTCATAGCGACCCTACAGGACAGAGTAGAACTGCCCCATAGAGTTTCCAAGGAGTGGCTGGCAGACTCAAACTGCCGACCCTTTGGTTAGCAGCCGTAGCACTTAACCACTACGCCACCATGGTTTCCTTCCCCTAGAGGAGGCACCCTGAATTCAGACTTCTTTTAGCCTCCTAACTGTGAGAAAATAAGCTTTTGTTTGTTAAAGCTATCCCCTTGTGGTATTTCTGTTATAGCGGTACTAGGTAACCAAGACACAATGCTGATAACTGTACAAGTTTCTTTACCAAGTATACTCCTGTCAGGAGCCATTCAGACTAGGCAGTTCATGTATCTGCTGAATGGAAGTATTTCTGCGGAAGAATTTTCCACAGACTAGCCTGTGGTTCTGTATATTTCAAACTTATTTCTCCTCTGTTACTTACTGACTTCTGGTACAGGGCTCCACAGCACAAATTCACACCCTCATGGAACTTCTGGCCTGCACTCTCGTGTCCTTAGATGAGTCAGCAGTAGTAACAGTACTCCTGGACCGCTAGCAGTAACTTAACCACACACAAAAATGACTGTATGCTTCATAAATACATCCCACTATACCTAAATTAAATGTTCCCCCAGCTCAAATTCCCCTCAGCTGAACCCCCAAAATGTGCACAGCCACTCCAAAGCCATCCTACATAAGGAAACATGTAAGGAAACACATAGGAGCAAAAAGAGACAGAGGTCTTAACTGCCTTGCAAGCTTTATATTAGTGACAGATCAGGCGGGCTCACAGGCCCCTTCCAGGATCTCAGGAGAGACCTCTGGAAGTGAGAGGCCCAGAAGTTGAAGCTTCATGAGCTTCTCGGTACAGGGAGTTATCCACTTATGACAAGGTTCTGTTCCCACAGCTCCGTTTTAAGTCGGTTCTGACGTAAGTTGAATACTTTTTTTTTTTTTTTTAGTTTTCATTATTATTGCCTTTTATTATCAGTATCTTTATAAATCTGAGCTTTGAACATTTGAGAATAACATCATCAAATTACATGATGAAATGCTATATGTAATATATATTATAAACAATAAGATGTCCAAAAAAAACCCCCAAAAAGTCAGTCGTAAGTGCGGTTTGTCGTAACTTGATACATCATAGATTGTGAAGTGTCTGTAGATATGTCTCGAGATTGGGATCTAGGTAGGGTGGCTCCTGAAACCCCTTTCTTGACCACTGTTATCACACTGACTGATGTGAAGCCAAGTGTCCCCTACAAGAGTCATTTGCAGGTACCATTTGGTCTTCTACACACTTGTTAAGAGGATATTATAAATAAAATAGTAATAAAGACGTAAACCTGTTTTTTAGGATTTCCATATTCAATACTATTGGATTCTCAATTGGGAGGACACTGCAGAAGTTACAAAGAATTCTGATTTACTAATCTAAATGAAGCATTTGTCAGAGTGGTCTTTCCCCCCCCTCAAAAAATTGTCAACAATTTTTTCTTTTTATTGAGCAATTTAAATACTATTCTTTCACCATTATCCTGAGATAAGAATTAGAACATCAAGCCTAAGCCTGTCCACACTGTAATAGTTTTGATCTCCTCTCCCCCCACCCCCATATTGTTTAGTAAATAACGCCCCGGCTGTGTGTATTTCATTTTCAATTTCTAATCTCTAGGTGGTGCAGTGATTAAGTGCTACGGCTGCTAACCAAAGGTCGTTAGTTCGAATCTGCCAGGCGCTCCTTAGAAACTCCATGGGGCAGCTCTACTCTGTCCTATAGGGTTGCTATGAGTCGGAATGGACTCGGCGGCACTGGGTTTGGTTTTTTTTTTGGTTAGTATCCTAAAGCCCAGAGCAACCATGGTATTTAATGGAGGTATGCGGAATACTGTACGTCTAAGTTGTGTCTGAACAAACAAAGTACGTCTTTGTGATCGTTAATGATCGTGTTTCCCTATGTACTAAAGAATTAGAATAAAAACAAATAGCTGGTCTTTTGTAGCTTAAAGGAATTAGGATTTCCCCTAGGCCAAATTTCCATTTGAATTGCCTGAAAGTACATGAAAATCAATGTCGCTCAATAAGCAACTCTGAGACAGTACTAGAAGAAAAATACCACAATAGACTTTCTGCACCATGATTTAAAAAAGCAACACCTCTAACCTCCAACCCAGACACATCAATTTCTTGTTAAGCCATCTCTGTTCTGAGACTAGGGTACTTTTTATAACAATGAAGTGGGAATTTCACTAACTCTTCCAAGTGAGTTCCTTGTGTAGGGGTTCTGTTTGCTTTAAAACAAAACAAAACAAAACAAAACTTTCAAACCAAACATATTGGCTAGGTTGCTGTTTGTCTAATTTATACTTAATTAAAAAAAATTATAATTTATTGAACACAATTTGCTAGGAAGCTTATGAAGTATTTCATTTAATTTTAACAACCCTAAAAAAAAAAAAAGTTTTTTTTTTTTTTTATGTGGTATGTAATATTCCCATTTCATATAAGAGGAAATTAAGACTCAGGGAGATTAAATGGCTTGCAAGGGTGCTCAATTCGTTAATCGTGCAGCAAGGATTCAAATTCCAAAAGTTCTTAAACATTACTTTGCCTTGAAATCTCATACTAAGTGTTCGTAGAGCCATTTTACATTTGAAAAAAGAAAAACTGAGGCTAAGAACAGTTACAAGTTATCATAGGAATTAAGTCACAGAATTGCACTGAACACAAATCTTTTCGAAGTTCGAAGCCCATGCTTTTTTCATTACGTCACACTGACTTCCATCATATGAGATGTTCACTAATTGCTTAATGGGCAAAGAAATGAATGAGTTAACAAGTGAAAGGGAACTGAGGTGCAAAGTGCAGTACCCTACAAAATGGATCCCAGGTGATCTGAAAAAGTGAAGATTACTTTTCTCTGTTATTTAATGCCATAGAAAAATAAAAATAAGTTAATGGAATTGAGAATAAAAACAGGAACTTAGTAAATCTAGTAATTTTCAAAATAAAGCCAAAACTATCAATAGTTTAGGGAGTCCTGGTGGCGCAGTGGTTAAGCGTTGGGCGGTTCGACCCCACCAGCCACGCCGTGGCAGACGGTGGCAGTCTGCTTCCATAAAGATTTCAGCCTCAGAAACCCTATTGGGCAGTCTACTCTGTCCCATAGGGTTTTGGTGAGTCAGTAATCGACTCGACAGCAATGGGGTCTGCAAGAGACCTCAAGCAGTCCTTCAGATAGGGCTACTATCTAAGATACTTTAACTTCTGGGACAGATGGATGGCAAGAATTTAAAAAACACATTCCTCTTAAAAATACTCCTCAAACTCTTAACAAAACAAAAAGAACAAACAAAACCCGCAATGTTTCACACCTAAGTAACTGTGGTATTGCTAAAGCTTTTTGGAACAGATATTTCAGAATATTCTTTGGGAGCCTGTTCTAGGATTTAAGTATGCTTTCCAACCTGAAGTTCCTTAATATATCTAACCGAAATTTATTTCAGACCATTGTGTCTGTTTCTGTCTCCTGGAAAAATGGAAAATGCCTATCAGTCTCCAGAAGACAATTTGCCTGTGGACAGAGATTGGAGCCTTCTTCTCCTTCCTAAAGACACCCAAGGTAGGTAACAATCCAGATCCGGTGTGTTACTCGATCCCACATCCTGCACCCCTTTTTAGGCCATAATCTCGTTTGTAGCCTCCGATGCTCTCAGAGATGAAAGCACTGCTTTGGGGTAACAGCTTTCAACAAATGGTAACAACCGTAGTTCCTGGGGAAGCTGTAGGTGAGCAATATTCAAAATTGGACACTTAGGATTGATCATTTCTAGGAATGTTTAGTTAGTATTGTACCTAAAAGTTGCTGATTCTGGTTACAAACATCTGTTTAGCAGAGGCCGGCACAGTATTTGGATTCCTTCTATGGCCAATTAACTACAGCTACAGTCCAGACAAGAAACCCTGGTGGTGAAGAGGTTAAGAGCTACAGCTGCTAACCAAAAGGTTGGCAGTTCAAACCCACCAGGCGCTCCTCAGAAACCCTATGGGGCAGTTCTACTCTGTCCTTTAGGGTCGCTATGAGTTGTAATCGACTCACGGCAATTTTTTTTTTTTTTTAATGGACAGGCCAGATAGCAGTTTTCCCCCTTTTCACTAAAACCCAGTGCCCTCGAGTCAATTCCGACTCACAGCAACCTTGTAGGATGGAGTAGAACTGACCCTTTTCACTAGGTAGGAAGAAAAGAGAGAGCTAAACTAAGTGAGTTGCCTTTACATCATTACATATTTTGTTCCAGTCAAATACATTAATAGTGAACTTATTGAATTAGGCCAAGACTAGTAACTCCAGTTCACAGATACGACCTTGTTCCACCTCAATTCTCACAACACAAAACCGTTTAAGGCTTTTTTATAGAGAGATAGACATAAGTTAACTTGACTACACTGGGCCCAAAATGGAGTCACTTATGCTAAGCCCCAAGTTAAGAAGCCGAAACCTAAGTTTCTATTTCTTGAATGTGCCTAATCTTCCCAGGAGCTGAAACCCAAGTCAACCAATTGACTCTCCAAGAAATGGAAACCGAAGCTAACCAAGTTTTTTGGGGGGAGGGGGGGTTTATTATTTACATAATATTTAGTTACATTTAGTATTTTTTAATCTTGCCTTTTGATCCTCTAAATAGTCTTTTCTATCACATGAAAAACAAGGAGAAATCCTTTTATGGAATGGTTATTACTGTAGTTGAGAATCTATACTACAGATAATGCCATTAAATCACGTTACTAGTAAGTGTTGGTGCTTAGTTGATGTGATTCAGTCATGTACCTTTTTCTTTATAAAAGGGTTGGACAGTCTGGGGAATAAGACAAAAAAAAAAAAAAAAAAAAAAGAAAACATTTATTTTAATTGCAATATTGCCAAAAGTAGAATTTCCTTTTGTTTCATTTTCCATCGTTATGCATCACTAGCCAAAGTCTAACCCGAGAAAAAAGGACACAGTACAGTGAACCTGCAGATGAATAAGCCTGGTTTGCTGAACACATGGTTCATAAGAAGAGGACAACACGAACATACTAATAAAAATATCAGGATGGGATTCTTCAGGAGCTAGGATGTTAAATGAATACTCTAAATTCATAATCTATTTACTTATCTAAGTGCCCGTGGTTTTATGAAAGTATGAACTGAGTTTATGAAGACAGTAAGATGACTAATGAAGAATATTCTTTGCTTTCTAGTGGGAACTTCTGTTTTCGTCTAACTGTTTAATTTCTCCTCCATCTCTCTTTCAATTAACCTCCCTGTTTGTATTCAATGAGATGGCACATAATAGAGAGAAAGAAAAAAAAATCTTGCTGATTTATGAGTATTGTTTCATAAAGTGACAGCTTCCTTTAGCCAGATGCCCAAGTGCTGCAAGTAAGAGGAACACACAGTACAGTAACTACCCTGAATGAGAAAATACAGTCGTTGCCTGGGTTTAATCCGTGACTCACAAAGGCCCCTTTTAAAATGGCCCCTCAGGCTTTGTTGCAGGCACGTTACACAGGTAGTAGGAGACAGGGGAATAGCAACTGATCTCCATCTCCGTATGCTGAAATCTGGAGGAACCACTTCTAACAGCAACAAAGAAGAAAATAATGACTTAAAGGTTCTCTACATCTTCAAAGGGTTCTTTCCAAGATTTGTTTTAAATGAAGCTGGTCCTTTATTTCCACACTGCTACTCATAAGGAATATAAAAGCAACAACACAAAAAGAAATAATAGAAGGGTTGCTAAAAAAAATCCTGTTTGTGCCCAGATGACTGGTAAGTTGTTCAAGGACAGCCCAGCCGCGGGAAACCACCAAGGTCTGGAGGACCACACCAGGATGATTCCTTGAATAACTGTTGGTTGGCGACTTAAATTGTCTGTGGATAGCTTTATAGTACATTTCCCAGTTTTCCAAAGTATATACACCTACGTTTGCTGTACTTCCTGGTATATGAGTAATGAAATATATAACCCTGAACTAACAGCAATTCACCTCTTCTGACCAAGGATGGGGGTGGTATAAGAAGGAGTATGATTGGAGGCACATTTTTCTTGCCCTGCCTTGGTACACGGGCATTCTGGGATCTAAGGCATAAAGCTGTTCAGTCACAGGGTACCGCACTGTCCTGTATATTCACAGAAAGACAAACTGTGGCAGTCAACACAGTTATGAGCAACACTCTGCCAGCGTCCTGTGAAGCCTGCCCTGGAGGAGAGGAGGGGAAAGCCACCCTGGAATCTTGGGGATGAGGGTGAGTTATGGGCACACGTGGAGTTTTAAAAAGCCTATCCAGAGAGTTTGACCTTACTTTTCTCACAATTCCTGGCCATTTCAGATCATTGCTTGAGAGTGTTGAGCTGTCCTGCAAAATGAGGCTGCCCCCTCTCCTACAGTGATTCACAGTACCTGCAAGCTACAGCTTGACTTCAGTAGTAACTATGCGTTCCCCAGCTGTGGACAGCAAGCACACATTCAACAAGTGTGACTCCAGAGTGCTGTGCAGTGAGAGTTGATACAGCAGGCCTGCTTGCAGGGCTGGCCCTTGGCTGGCATCTGGAAACTTGGCTATTCCCTACACTGGCAAGGCTATTTTGCCCACCAGGAGCACTGAGCACCTGGTTTTCTTCTCTGGGTCTTGAATTTTTGTAGTTGTGGCTGTAGTATCTCAGGTGGAGATAACGTGCTTGAGCAGGCCCCAGTAAAAACCCTAGACTCTGAGTCTCAAACGGGCTTCCCCGGGCAGAAGCGCTGCACATTTCCTGATGCATTTTACTGCTGCAGAAAAGAGCACACTCCATGGGACTCTCCCAGTGGGAGAGAAAGAACATAGGGTTTCCGAGCTGCATTTTTGTTTGTTCACAAATGACTTCTGTGACTGTAATAAAGTACAGCCATGAGTACAATGCCTCAGAGTCCTGTGAGTCCTTCTAGTGAATCAACAGATATGGGAGTGGTAGTGGGACCCCTGAAACAGATGTCAAGGATGCCAATAAGCTTAGAAAGAACCTTGCTTGAAGTCTGTGAACATAATTGTGATGATTATAAATGTATGTGATTTCAACTTTCCATGGCAAAATTTCTGGCTAACCAATCCCCATAGGCAATAAAGTGAAGTAATGATACTTACAGATGCAAGAAGAAACCTTATAAGATACCAACACTTCCTTCACTTCCCAACAGCTTTACCATATTTTACTCTAAGGACCTAAAACACTGTGGAGAAACACTATGTAGTCGTCCCTCAGTATCCAAAGGGGATTGGTCCCAGGACTCCCCCAGGATACCAAAATCCCAGGATGCTCAAGTCCCATACATAAAATGGCGTAGTACTTGCATATAACCTACACACATCCTCCTGCATACTTCAAATCATCTCTAGATCACTTGTAATACCTAGTACAATGTAAGTGCTACAGAAATAGTCGTTAAACTGTACTCCAATGATCAGGGAATAATGATAAGACACACGGCGAGTGATACTCAAACAATGAGCGCTGGAGACTGAGGAGCTGTGACACGGCGGGCAGCTACAGCAGCGGACCTCTACACAGCACTTCATTCCCAGGGATTCAGCGTAGTGCTTCACGTGCTGCAAATTCAGGTTTTATTTTTTGGAAATTTCTTTTTTTTTCCTGAATATTTTCGATCCATGGATGGTTGAATCCACTGATGCGAAACCCATGGATACGGAGGGCTGACTGTACCTTGAACTCTGAAATTTTTGTAGGATTATGCCTTTTAAAATGAACAGTGTACACTTTCACTGAAGTGAGGTAGAAATTTATTACTTTTGCTGTATTTTTTAAATTTAATTGATATCTCAATTTTAATTCAGTTTTAACTTCAGTGACACAAATGGTAAAAAGCAAAGACACTGAATGCCTGGAAAACATGGTACCATATATACTCTGGATACTTTCGTATCCTTGCAAAATATAATTTATGCACTAATATTTTATCTTCCATACCTATTTGATTGTTTTACTTAACCTATAGAAGTCCATAAATGTCATTATATTTTAAAAAGTGCTAAGCATATATAAATTTTTTTTAAGAACAGCTACCAAAAACCAAAAAAACCCCAAACCGGTTGCCGTGGAGTATATTCCGACTCATAGCAACCCTATAGGACAGAGTAGAACTGCCCCACAGAGTTTCCAAGGAGCGCCTGGTAGATTTGAACTGCTGACCTTTTGGTTAGCAGCCGAGCTCTTAACTACTATGCCACCAGGGTTTCCTAAGAACAGCTAGACTTGTGTATTTTATAACTACTTTGTTTCTCATGGTACTGTAAAATAAAGTCATTACAAGTCAAATTTCTTTCTTTAGAGACTAAAATATATCTATAAATGCCAAGATGTATGATTTTGGAATCTACAGAGGCCAAGAAGTTCACATATTTGAAATCTTTCTTTTCTTAAGGTAAAAACTTGGTTGTGATTATTAAGAAATGCAATGGTAACACAGGACACTAAGAGATAATATATGAATGGAAGTAATATAAACTGGAAGTTTATTTATAAATAAGAAATGAAATCTTCTTTGTTTCTGTGAGTCAATTTTTGTGGCCATCACAATAATGAATAAAGAATTCTCATGCTTCATACCTGTGACGCTTGTTCTAAAAGAAACTGAATTGCCATTATGAAATGATAGCCTCATTTAAAAAGCAATTTCTTTAAAAACTAATTTGAAGACATGCGCATTTTTCCGTGGTGAAATCAACCAGGGTCTGAGCTCTTCAGACCTGTGTGGAGGACGGGCATAGAAGTGCAGTAGGCCTACCAATAGTACAGTGCTCTCCGTTCCATCCCTGGCTGCATTCGCACGTGCCGTCTTTGCAGGTTCCGTGTTCAGCACAGCGGGGGTGGCAGGCTCTCTGATTGCACGCTGGGCCCGTCCAGCCCTCTTCACAGCGACAAGTGCCCCCCATGCAAACACCGTGGGAGCCACAGTCCACCGAACAGATTTCTGTATTGGAGAAAAAGAGAAGGCAGAGCAAAGGAGTAGGGGGAGTGAGAAGGGGGTTACTAAGCAATGCAGCATCTTAAACTCAGATCTCTTAAGGTGGAGAACAAAGTCATTGGAGATCAAAGTATCTATGTATATTATGTAAATTTCAGCATCGACTACAAAGCATTATAAACGGCACAGCTTTACTTCTTTATTGGTGACTATCTCAGTGCCCTAATCACGCATATAATACACATGACAATTCTGTTATAATATCTTATTTTAATAAATATGCACATATATACATATATTATGTACGAGTATATGTCTGTCTATCTGTTTCTGGAGAGTATCTTTGGCAGCCGAGAGCTCACATCGAGTTACCCAACTGTCTCAGTGTCTAAGCTGGAACAGGACTTGGGATTCAGACATACAGCAGGAATTGAAAAGGGGTTATTTCTAACCCTATGGCGTAAATTTTTTAAATATTCAGAAATTTTCATTAAAAAGAACCTACTATGGTGAGTACATTAGCATGCATCTGGCACACAGAAATGCTGGCTAAATAAAATAAATTATTGTTTTTCCTATTCAGTAAATTCATACTGTTGACAGGTACACCTTGCTTAACTCACATAGCAGAAAATCAGCTTAAAAATATAATTACTGACTTTGTCAAAAATCAAAATACGATTTTTCAACAACTAGCATTACTGAAAGAAGCAGAGGTGACCAAATTACTTCAAAAACTATGATAACATCAGGTTAGATTTTCAAAAAGAATTCTGATGTCTGAGATAACACATTTTTTTTTTCCTTAAACCTTTCTTAGAAGTTTTATTTGTTGTGGTTGTTAGGTGCTGTCGAGTTGGTTCCAACTGATAGGGAACTTATATACAACAGAGCGAGATCCAATTTAAGAGAGAAAGAGTGAGAGAGAAAGACAGAGAGAGACAGAGACAGAGAGAAGAGAGAGAGTGAGAGCTAGAGAGACAGAGAGACAGTGAGACACAGAGAGAGAGAGAGAGAGAGAAGTGGGAGCTGGAAGGAGGGAGAGGGAAGGATGGGGGGAAGGAGTCTTGAAGGATATTTTATTTTCTACTCTTTACATATAAAGTTATAGTTTCTCTAAGACTGTAAAAAATGTTGTTTAGTTTTGGTTTTCTTGTAAAAAGAAAATAGCTCCATAACAGAAACTTGGAATCATTTCTAGCAACCAGAAAATGGACTACAGACTTTTTGTAAATAAAAAAACTCACCATTTCTATAGACACTAATGGTCCTCTTTTACCCACCCAGTGCCCGGCTAACACTCCTCAGACGGCAGTACTCGGTCGGTCTCAGGGTGCCTGCTGCGGAACTTCAAAGGCCACAGCGAGGCACTGTGAGAGCTGTGACACTGCGTATAAACAGCAGTCACAACTATTAACTGAAGACAGAGTATGTGTTTTCTCACGCCACAATTTCTCTCTCTTTTGAATTAAATTTTTGATTAAGAGATCCAAGATGGTTTGATTAACTTCAGAGCAACATATCATTACCTCAGCGCAAGAAGGGAGAGGCTTCTTTCCGAGGTCCCCTTTTTATTCAATCTAATCAATTTTTCATTAGGGTGAAGGTATTTATCAGCGTTTAGCACACTAGCTTTAAGCAAGGTGCGTCAATCTTTGTAACGAACTTATTAATTAGAGTTAATTTAATTGAAATGGAATTGAAGGGATAATTAATGGACAAACTGCTGATGAAAATAGAGGAAAGCTCTGTTGTTTTCAAACCTAGAAACTTTCTGAGGGAAATAATTCATTTCTTCTCTCCTAGCAGCTGAACCAAATGTTTTTTCAGGTATAAAATCTTATTGAATTCAGATATCTATCTGAAGGTCATTTCCACAATAACAATACCGGCAGGTGGTAAACTGTTTTCCTTTAGGATTCAGTTAGTTAAAAATTTAGAATTACAGTGCTAGTGAACTTTAAGCCGCAAATGTAAATTAAAACAATGTTTTTATAAGCTTAAAACGAAGAGCTGTGCAACAGCAGAGAGATGTATTTGAGGCACATGAGCCCAGAAATTTTCAAAGGATGAACCTAAATGTGCTAGAGATCTTCACTATTAATTCTAACTAAATTGTCTTTCTTTTTGTAACTAATAACAAAGTTTATTAAATATTTTTCTGTACTTACCAACCTTCTTCAACAGAACAGTACTGTGTACATTATTCAAAATGTATACTGAGAGTTTAATATGTGTTAAGTTTCTGTTTTGCACTGGGGATATAAAGATGAATAGGACATGGTCTCTGCTCACTACGCTACACAGTCATTTTGTATAGAGGTAAAATTAGATTTTCAGCTGGCATAAAAAAAATCAGAGTAAATACCTAAAATAATGATACGTAATTTGGGCAGCCAATTTAACTTTTTAGTTAACATTCATATATATTTTAGGTAATCATAGCAATATCATTTTATGAGGCAGACTAAACTAGCTTTTGAGTTACTCAGTATCAGTTACAAGCTACCATGTGTGAAATACTTCAGGTATGATTATGATAACTTCATGGGAAACACAAAGGGGCTATTTTGCTTGCACTGCTCCTACCTGGATAACTGTGGGAAGTAAATCAGAATCACAATATTCCAAGCAAGTATTATTTAATCATTGTAGTATTATGCCTAGTTTACTGATGGAGACAGAAGAGACCTGGATAAAATGCCTTTTTATATCTACAAAATGTAACCACGTGGAGTTTTTGCAGGACTCAGTTCTTTAGTATCAAAGTCAGAAATGTAAATAAAAACAACATAAAGGAGTAAATGCCTATTTCAACCCTTAAAATTATGATTTTTTAAAAATAATTTTTATTGTGCTTTAAGTGAAATTTTATAAATCAAGTCAGTCTCTCACACAAAAACCCATATACACCTTGCTACACACTCCCGATTACTTCCCCCTAATGAGACAGCCGGCTCTCTCCCTCCACTCTCTTTTTTCATGTCCATTTCGCCAGCTTCTAACCCCCTCCACCCTCTCATCTCCCCTCCAGGCAGGAGATGACAGCATGAGATATATCTTTAAGAACAGAAGGCAAACCAAGCTAACGTATCATTTAAAATAACGCAATGAACCCATGCTTAATAAATGTTGGTTGGTGATGCATCCCTAAAACTCCTTAGAAATTGGAGGTTTTTTCATAACCCAGCCCAAATTTGTTTTCATTCTTATTTATCCTATACAAGTTAATTTTCTAACCAAATTTCTGGCTCCCCAAGCTATCTGAATCAACCAATACTTCTATGAAAGAAGTAACAAATGTGTTGTAAACCTTGCCTGCCTCCATAAATTCATGGCCAAAGGATGAGGAAGGAAGAGGAAAACAGGAAGGAAGAAAGGAAAGAAGGAAGGAACAATGGAAGAAAGATGGAAAGAAGGAAAGGAGGGAGGAAGAAGAGAAATGGTGGGGGAGGAGGCAGAGAAAACTCGTAAGTTGCCTCCTCAAAATATTTACTTTCAGGTTCAACAGAAGCTTTCATCAATACTACAAATTAGCCTATAAAAAAGTTTATTTACTTGAAGTTTCTCAAAATGCCAAAGAGTGATTTGTAAAAATTACTAGTGTTTTTCCACTGAAAATTAGCATGTGAAGAGGCTACCTAGCAAGATTTCATTTTGTTTTATGCTATCAGGTCACACTAAAAGGTGAAATGATTTGCATTTCTTAGGTTTCATATCTGAAGAATGTTATGGCTAGAATGTTTCCCCCCAAAAGATATGCTGAAGTACTAATCAGTGTACCTGTGAATGTGATCCTTTTTGGGAACAGGGATTTTCTTTAGTTATGTTACTGAGGCCATAAGGCGCTGTTGCAAGTGCTTTTCACACATTACTCACTTAATCCTTACAACAGTTGCATAATGCAGTATTATTATTTCCATTTTACAGATAAGGAAGCTGAGGCACAGCGATGTTAAAGAACTTGCCCAACACCACACAGCTAGGGAGTAGCCAGCCCAAGACTTGAACCCAGGGAGTTTAGCTCCAGGGCCCATGTTTTTAAACACTTCCTGTTAAACAACAGGGGTTCAGAGATGAGAACAATCAGTGAGGGCGAGATTAACGGTGGACCCCTTCACTGAATCTAAGGTTTATACGGAATGTTTTTATTTACCCAACACCACAAATAAAAGTCTGTCTGTCCTTTTTCCTTTTTCTCATCTCCTCTTCCCCCTCCGCTACTACTTTTCTCCTCCTTCTTCCTCTTCTTTTTTCCCTTGGTATTATTGATCTTTGTTTAGATAGTTCTGGTATCTAAAATTCATTCTCTTCTCTTTCTCACTGATCTTCCCCCTTGGCCTCCACCCACAGCCTGCCTACTCAGTCAGCCTCTCCACTCCCCAGTGCCCTTCTTCATTCAGAGGCACTGACATTCCCGGCAATCTCCCTTATCTCAGACTTGTAGCTCCTCTCACCAACTTTTATGATTTTTTTTTCAGTAAATCCTGGCTACTTCTTCTTTAAAATGTCCCTCAGATTTATCCTTTTCATTTCCATTGACTCCAAACTAATTCAAGCTCTCACCACCTCACAACTTCAGTTCTGGAAAGGCCTCTGACTTGTCTTCCATCCCTCAGTGTCTCTCTGTTTATGCTCCCCGACATACAGTCCACAGCTCAATTCTCCTAGAACACTACTCTCCTATCATCGACTATATCGTTATTATTAGTGAATTCTGCAACGTCTAAAACCAAACCCACTGCTGTCGAGTCGATTCTGACTCATAGCGGCCCTACAGGACAGAGTAGAACTGCCCCACAGAGTTTCCAAGGAGCTCCTGGAGGATTTGAACTGCCGACTTCTTGATTAGCAGCCGTAGCACTTAACTACTAAGCCACCAGGTTTCCACGTCTAAAAACATCACTTCTAAATCGCTCCATCCATTACCGGTGGGCCCACCCGATTTTTACCTCCAAATACTCTTAACTTTGTTCACTGTCTCATGCAACCTGTGGTACTTGTCACATCTGTGTCTCTCCTAATAGTAATAATAACAGCTATATTTGGAATTTATTATGGGCCAAGCAATGTGCAAATTATGTGCATTAATTCAAGTAATTTTTCATAGCATCTATGTGAAGAATTTCCCATGATTAAATTCATTTTCTAGATGAGTAAAATGAGGCATATAGTAATCTGCCTAACGTTACAGACTGTATTTTTACACAAATAACATGTGTTATATGTTTTCTTGCCAACTGTGCCCTCCCCCATGAGGTGTTTTTGCAAGCATGCTATGCTGATTTATTTTACAGCAACATAAAAAAAATTAACATAGTGTTATGGATTGAATTGTATCTCCCCCAAAGTGTGCATCACTTTGGCTAGGTCATTATTCCCAGTATTGTGTGACTGTCCACCATTTTGTCATCTGATGTGATTTTCCTATGTATTGTAAACCCTACCTCTGTGATGTTAATGAGGCGGGATTAGAGGCGGTTATGTTAATAAGGCAGAACTCAAGCTATAGGATTAGTTTGTATCTTGAGTCAATCACTTTTGAGATATAAAAGAGAGAAGTGAGCAGAGAGAAGAAGGGTCTTATACCACCAAGAAAGCAAGCCAGGAGCAGAGTGTATCCTTTGGACTTGGGGTTCCTGCACCGAGAAGCTCTTAGACCAGGGAAAGACTAATGAATGACAAGGACCTTTTCCCAAAGCCGTCAGACAGAAAGCCTTCCCCTGGAGCTGGTGCCCTGAATTTGGACTTCTAGTCTCCTAAACTGTGAGAGAATAAACTTGCTTGTTAAAGCCATCCACTGGTGGTATTTCTGTAATAGCAGCACCAGATGACTAAGACACATAGTGTGCTTATCAAAGTCCTGGGGGTGGGGCACAGTCGGCAAAAAAAGATTATAATGCTTGTTGTTTCGGTAACAATACGGGAGCTGTCAGTGTTAGCGCTTGAACACGAACCCGTGCAGTTCGATCTCAGTGTCCGTGAGTTTACGCACTCTCTAACAGTGCTCCTCTAGTCAGAAAATATTTTTTTCCTGAAAATGCCATCTTTAAATGAAGGCAAGAAATGTCAATACAGGCTTCCCTGAAAGCCTTCATTACCCATCACGGTAGGTCGCTCCTCTGAAGTCCATTGAAGTTAGCATATCGTTCCATGTGACAATAAATACAATATTAAACTGTGACTTACTGAGTTCTAATTATTTCATATGGGTTCATCCTACCCCTCCAATCAAACTGCCATCTTCTAGACTAGAACAGAATCTTTTCAAACCATGTGACCCATTAGTGGGTCACGGAAGTTAAGTAACTAACCAGCATTAAAATATAGCAAAGACTGGAAAAAAAAATCAGTGTGTGTCACTGTGTGGAACTTTTGCTTCAGTCTCGTGAGTAACTGCATGTGTGTGTATACCAGACCAGGATGTAAAAAGGTATTTAAGACTGTAGGTTATGGTCAAAAAATCTGAAACCACTGCTGTGGGGGGCAGGACTGAGTCATTTTTTTTTTTACCCCTAAAGGGCCTAGCACAATGCTGCGCACATGGCAGGTGCTAGTAACAACTTGGCCACCGAATAAAATGACTACCTGCTGTTTCTAACATAATCACATTACTATAACTAAAAACTCGGTGTTGAACCAGTATACGCATCATAACATGGATATACGCAAGCTCTTCACTGGGTCATGTTTTAGCCTTTATAAAGTCAAACATTCCTTTTTACATTGAGGCTTCTCTGTTGATGAGTAATATGCTTAAATCCCCAAGCTGTGCCTAGGTCTGTCGAGAAGCCAGTCTGGATTCGCAGTTCCACACAGTGAGAGCCGAGAAATCAGGGTCCTACACAACGAGAGATTATTCTTTCCAGTAGTGCTGAACGGGAAATGGTAACAACATACTGGCTAAGGCTTTTCCTCTCCTTTCTATAAGGCAACTGAATTATATTACTTTTGATATTTATTGCTATCATCATTTACTAAAATTTATATTAGATGTTGTATTTTAAAAATAAAAATATTTAATCTTTATCAACACAGAATATTAAGCACTCAGGCTCTACTGCACTTATTAACCTCACCATTTGAACAGTCTGGGCCGGTCCAGTTGGGGTCACAAGTACAGGAGCCACTTTCCTGAAGGTATGTCCCATGACCGGAGCATTGGTCTGGACACATGGTCTTGAGTAGCTCACAGTTGTTCCCGCCCCAGCCTGGATTGCAGTGACACTCCCCATGGATACACACACCATGATTAGAACACCCAGGGTCTAGACAGTCAGCTAGTGGGAAGAAAAGAGAACAATTCCATGGTTAAATCTAGAAGATATCATAGCACAAGCAGAATAAAGAAAAACATCACAATCTAATTTATATGAATGTTTTGGATACTAAATATTTACCTACCATTTTCGAGAACCTGTTTCTGAAAAGGCAAAGATTTTTACAATATAGCACTAGGAACCAGCTCAATGCCATTTAGGTAATCTAGACTCTTGCAAGGATTTGTAATTTCCATGAATTACACACATATGCAGTTGAGGTTTCAGACTGTGGCTCTCTGTTCTGCCTAATCAGAGTAGTAAGTATGGGCTTTTCTATAACGGTCTGTATCAGATGACCTAATCCAGGACCACTGAGCACTGACAGCTGAACGGGACCCTCAAACGGTTTGAGAAATAAATGAGTTGCACACCCTCTATCCTTCTTAATTCAGTTTAATGTGCTTTAGATGACGAGAATTAATTTAGCAATTTGACTCAATAAAACTTTACAGTTGTAGGGTCATTGGCCTGAAAATTTAATTCCAGAGGCTTAATTGCATTACTTTGTGTGTGCAGATCAATAAAATCAATTTGGTTGAAGAAAGGAAATAGTGTTTTTTCTGCCTTTTGAAAAAACAATTCAACTGCACTTTATATACTATCTTGAGTATCACCATTATATACAGTTCTGGAACAAACCCATGATTCCGTACTTTATATACCATATTCTCTCTAGAGATGCCAAAATGCGAGATTTAGAAGGCTAACATCGATGTAAAAAACTGCTTCAAAAAATCAACACGAATACAGGTGACTTCAAGCACAAATGCTTGCTTACATTTTTTAGACATAAAAAAAATGAATTGTTCACACTTCTGAAAAAAGTGTGAAAGGGCTCTTTGGTATTTGTTCTTTTAATTAGTTAAAATGTTAATAAAATAGTGTGTTCATAAATATGGAAATCGAAGTTACTTCTACAAGGAAGCATACAAAAAGAGCCAAACTAAAGATTACAGATACAATGTTTCTTTAAGAAGATGACAATAGACTTCTGTAAATATTGACAGGCTTACCTTCTTCACAATTTTCTCCTTTGTATCCTGAGTTGCAAGCACAAGAGCCCATGATACAAATCCCCCGGCCCCCGCACTGCGGGTCAATACACTGGGTGGTTGGTACATCACACTCAGTGCCCTTCCAGCCACTGAAGCACTGGCAGCGGCCTTTGGAGTACTGGCCATTGCCACTGCACAACACCGGACAGGCTGCTGCGAAGTAAAACACCACAGAAGGATTAACTGCCACGTTTTCAACCAAGCTTCCGAAAGAAGACACATCTTGGGAATAAGTAGGATGCCAGTTTTTCCCCCTTTCTTCCCCGTCTTGGTAGTTTTCTGAATTACTTGTGTTTCTACAGCTTATTTATATTGGCTTCTGAAAAGAATCTAACTTGCATACCTCTTGAACAATCTGGGCCCAGAAATCCTGGAAAACAATGGCAAGTTCCAGAAACGCACTCTCCGTTTCCATGGCAATTTCGGGGGCATTCCACCACAGACTCTGAAGAAAAGAGAAAGAACGCTTGTTGTACAGCCTGATGCTTACCAGAGTTCAAGTTACCCAGACCCAGTACTGTGTCAATCCGATCATTTAGCTCTGTGTTTAAAGAACAGACGACCGGCTCTATAACCAAAAACAGGACTCGTTTGTACTAGATGACCACAATACTAAAGCAAAAAAAAAAAAAAAAAAAAGCAAAGCATTGCTATTTTAAATGCAGAAGCTTCTAAGCATTTTCATAATATACTTCCCTCCCCCAAGGTACACCCACATAATATTTTCTTCCAGCGCTTCATAGTTTGCCACATATTCATAAATAATTTAAAAATATTTCTCACATATTTACCTCAGGCTTTGATACCTCAGAAATCTCTCAAAATTGGCAAAGACAGTTTAGTTTCTATTCACCACAGTGTTTAGGCTGTAGCCTTGAAAAAGACGCTTTGAAGACAGTTCTTACCTATAACAATGGTATTAAAAGACACTTGCTCTGCATTTTTCCCGTCATTATAAAAAGCCAGATGCCAGATTCCAGAATCCAGGTACTGGATAAAGCCAGCCTCGTGGAGGCTGACGGATCTCGCCTGTCGCCCAGCTCTTTCTGACTCCAGCAGGTTCCGCTGCTCTCTTGCAATCAGCCTGCTGCCATCCAGGAGCTCCACAAAGTCATACTGAGGACGAGGACAGTAAAACTGTTTAGCAGTCAGAAATGTATGGGAAGGTTGCTTCTGTTCTTTTTCCTTCAAGCTTTTCTCCCTTTCCTTAACACACTGTTAGAAGAGTTCTTGACTAACCCAGTGCCCTCGAGTCGTGACAGGTCCAAATGGTGGAAATGTTGTGTGCACAGCATTTACAGGGTGATGAAAGTGATCTTATGTGTACCCATTTTTTTATTTAGACTTCAGAGATCATTCCTCCCACCCCTCCACCCCCCGGGTAATACGGTGAGTTTAGGCAGTTTGGGGGATACAAACCCAAATTTAGATGAGTTCATATTCCAAACCCAGCATGCTTATTTTAGTTAGACCGCTGGATAAGGTCTTCTCTTCCTATTTAATACTCACGTAGTAACAGGTGATTACTCACTTGATGCCAGGATGATTTTTGGCCCTCACAACAACCTTTCTAGGAAGGCATTAATATTTACACCTTAAAGATGAAGGAAACTGAAACCCGAGGAGCGTGAGCAGGGTCAGATAGCTGGTAAGTGGTAGAGCTGGTACGTGAACGCTAGTGCGCTTTGCTCCAAGGCTTGGTCTGCTGCCACAACACCTGTCTACCTCTCTTCTCTGATCCTAATACAACCATCCCAAGCACCATGAAGAAACACATGTACTTTTATTATTACAGTTACATTAAAGACATGAAACAAGATTCCTTTCAACTCTGATCAAAAGTCTAAAGGGGTGGCCATAACAGTAAATGTGCCTAATTATTACTGGGAAGACAATCATCATTAAACTTAAATTTAATAAGATTAGTCATGAACACTGGGTGGCTAGAAGAATTTAAGTAGGGAACTTAAAGAGAATGTAATTAATAACAAAGCCCAAAAACAAACCCGTTGCTGTTGAGTCAATTCCAATGTGTGGTTACCTGTTACCTGACGTGTTACAGAGTAGAACTGCTCCATAGGGTTTTCTTGGCTGTAAAATCTTTATAGAAGCAGATCACCAAGGCTTTGTTCTGCAGAGCTGCTGGATGGGCTCACAACGCCAACCTTTAGGTTACTATTCAAGCACAAATGGTTGTACCATCTAGGGACCTTCTGTGACTGGGAATACCCAAACGCATTGCCATTGAGTCGATTCCGACTTATAGCAACCCTACAGGACAGAGTAGAACTGCCCCATAGGGCTTCCAAGGAGCAGCTGGTGGATTCCAACTGCCAATCTTTTGGTTGGGAGCCAAACTCTTAACCACTGTGCCCCAGGGTTCCCATGACTGGTAATAGTGGGGTAAAACTTTATAACTCGAGATAATGCAGTGAATTGAAAGATACTGGAAAACTTCTCAACATAGTTTCAACAAACATTTCAGGTAACGGTTTTTTAAAAAAATAGTGTGATTCGGTTTCTATACTCTTACCCAGTTTCATTTTATTCCCAAGATGTACGTTCATGGTGAAAAGTATACCATGGTCTACACATCTAAGTCATCAATATTACAGAACTGTGTGTGAAATCTCCGTCATTCTACTTTCTGAAAGACTCCTTACTGGAATTTCATCTATTTAAGGAAAAGGTTATTACGTGAATCCTTTAGTCCAATCAAACCGGAATAAAATCAGGATTTTATAAATAAAATTGGGATTTCTGAGAATCACAGTTAAACAGTTGCCACTATACTGATCACAGACATGTACTCTTACTATTGGACAGAATTTAGAATATTTAATCCTGTTCTTGACCTAATTTTTTTAATTTAAATATAAAAGCATATTTGTGATACTTTGTGTAGTAAAAACTGTGTTGTAACATCACTTAGCTATGAGAAATATACAAAAAGCTATAATCTGATTAGCATTCAAAATTTTTTCATTTATATCTTACAAAGATGAAAATAATGACTGATATGGATACCTAACCAGCAAAAATTCCACTGGAATTCTATTCCAGAATTATCAAAGGAAAATTAGCCCACAGTGTTGAAAGACGCCTGTCTGAAATGAGCCATTTATTTTCTCATTAGCAATGACAAAGAGACAGAGTTTCTTTTCATGGCCCCACCGCATATATATTTTTATCCTCTAGCAATAAACACAATAACTGGAAAAGTAAAAGCGAGGAGATTTTGAATTTTAATTGGTCTTTCAAGCCCATAATTATAATCATCACCTTTATCATAGAAATCACTGTTCACACCACACTTTGAAAGATGAAATAAGTCTGGGGCAGTGGACATGATGGTGGTGGTGGTGAGAAGCTGACAGTTGTTGAGTATATGCCCAGTTCTAGGGTCTGCTGTAGGAGTCCCTGGCCTGCATGTTGTTGGTTCGAACTCACCCAGAGGCACCTTGGAAGAGAGGCCTGGCAATCTGCTTCCAAAAGGTCAGAAAACCCTTGAAAACCCCATGGAGCAGTTCTACTCTGCACACATGGAGCTACCATGTGTCAGAATCTACTTGATAGCAACTAACAACGGCAAGCTCTGCTATAGGAGTGTTTACATATGACCTCAGTAACTATAAAAAGCCAAAGCCACTGCCACTGTCCAGTTGATTCCAACTCATAGCAAGCCTACAGGACAGAGTAGAACTGCCCCATAGACTTTCCAAGGAGTGCCTGGTGGATTCGAACTGCGACATTCTGATTAGCAGCCGCAGCTCTTAACCACTAGGACACCAGGGTTTCTATGACCTCGGGAAGGCTGCTGAAAGTTCCTTACACAACACTAAAACCATCTCTATCAAAAGTAGTCGGCTTATATGGAATGAGAATATCTAATGACCTTTGTTCTCACAGTGTACGGCAATCACGTAAGGGCAAACTTGAGTTTTGCTTTGTAATACCTACTCATAAGTTGGAGATGTGGTTTTTTTTTTTGGAGAAGGGAGCATTTTGCCTCCAGTCTTAGGATCTTATGCTATTTTAGGACTAAATTCTTTGTGCTAACTCTTCAGTCTCACTATTTTGGGGGCGCTTATACTTGATAAGGAAACCCCAGTGGCGTAGTGGTTAAGTGCTATGGCTGCTAACCAAGAGGTCGGCAGTTCAAATCCACCAGGTGCTCCTTGGAAACTCTATGGGGCAGCTCTACTCTGTCCTATAGGGTCGCTATGAGTCAGAATTGACTCGACGGCACTGGGTTTGGTTTTTTTTTTATATACTTGATAAAGTTTCATATAAAATGGAAGCTCCTTTAAAGGTAATTTTCTTATGATGTGATTTAACGTTTCCCAATATACGTGATTTAAAAACTCTTCTCATTTAAAGTTGCTTTAATCTACTGTGTATTAACAAAATCCTCTGTAAAGCCAATAGAAGAAAAGTCTGCCCATGTTTGCTGCATTTATGTTATGTTCTTATATTAGCAGTATCATCTGTTAATATCACTGGGATATAGAGAAGGAAGAGACTTCAAAGATTACCTGATCGAATTCTTTCATTTTACAAACAGGCAGCAAAGCGCAGAGAAGTTAAGTGACTTCATAAGGTCAAACAGTGGTAGGGGTGTGCTTAGACCCCAGCTCTTCCAACTCTCATTCTAGAAAAGGCTTCACACAAACACATTAAAACATTACCAAAAAACCCAGTGCTGTCGAGTCCATTCCGACTCATAGCGACCGTATAGAACAGGGTAGAACTGCCCCCCAGAGTTTCCAAGAAGCACCTGGCGGATTCAAACTGCCGACCCTTTGGTTAGCAGCCGTACCACTTAACCACTACGCCACCAGGGTTTCCAAAACATCACAGTACACTATGAACTCTAAAGAGTGAAACTGCTTCCTTGGGCTTCTAGCTGTCCAGGAAAACAAACTGGCATTAAGGAGAGGAAAGTCAGCTGGTGCCTTGGCAACAACCAAACGCACAGTTTTTAAAGGGTCATAAGATTTTAAGACTTCCCAAATTCACGTGACTCTTCTGAATGGCTAGCAAATTTTAACTATTACAGGCTGATTTATTTGAGGTTCCCCAGAAACTAGGAAATGTTCAATTTGGGCGGCTTTATAGCATATTTCATGTTTAAACACTGAACTCAGAAAGAGTTGTTTGCTCTGCTGATCTTGAATAAACTAGAGAAAGGAACTCCAGTACCTGTGAAGCTTAAGAAAACGCATAATCGTACGTTGTGGTAGAAAAGGAAAGTGGCTATCACACGTATTGTGTTAAAATACCAGATGAATGATGAGAAAATCTGAAACTGCACCTTTTAGTCTCCTAATCTTATACGGTACACTTAACTTGAAAAAAGTCAACCCAAAATCTTTAAATAAACCTTTAAAGTGCATAACACAATAGACAGTTTTTATCTGAAATTCCTTTCTGGAAATTTACTGGTTACATGCTCACTGCTGTACTTAGCTTAGAGGTATGTTTCTTGAGCTATACAAAAATAATTTAATCATGTATGTGATTCCAATGGAAAAAAATCTTTTTTTTTACATTTTACTAGACTATTGTTATAACCGTAACCTTCTATCTGCTATAATTGAAATTACATAGGCCTCATTTTGGTGACAGAGCCCTGGTGGTCCCGTGGTTAAGCATTCGGCTGATAACCAAAAGGCTGGCAGTTCAAATCCACTAGTCGCTCCTTGAGAACTCTATAAGGCAGTTCCACTCTGTCCTGTAGGGTTGCTCTGAGTCAGAATTGACTCGAGGACAACGGGTTTCTTTTTTTTTTGTAACTTTGGTGAAGGGTAAGACAATACACAATACTGGGGAGACCAGCACAACTTGTCCAAGACAAGGTCACGGAAGCTCCATAGATACATTGAAAAGCCCTGAGGGACCAAACCACTGTGCTGAGGGCTGTGGGGGCCGTGGCCTCATCTAGCTCAACTGGCATTGCATAGCTTATAAAGAAAATGTTTTACATTCTACTCTGGTGAGTAGCATCTGGAGTCTTAAAAGGTTGTGAGCAGCCATCTAAGATATTCCACTGGTCTCAACCCTTCTGGAGCGAGGGAGAATGAAAAACACCAGAGACACAAGGGAAAGATTAGTGCAAAGGGCTAATGGGCGGCAACCGCCACAACCTTCACCAGACTGAGTCCAGCACAGCTAGACGGAGCCTGGCTACCACCACCGACTGCTCTGACAGAGATCACCACAGAGGGTCCTGGACAGGACACACACACACGCACACACAGACACAGACACACACACACACACACACACACAGACACACAGACACAGACACAGACACACACAGACACACACACAGACACACACACAGACACACAGACACAGACACAGACACACACACACAGACACACACACACACAGACACACACACACACACAGACACACACACACAGACACACACAGACACACACACAGACACACACACAGACACACACACACAGACACACAGACACACACAGACACACACACAGACACACAGACACAGACACACACACAGACAGACACACACACAGACACACACACACAGACACACAGACACACACACACGCACACACAGACACACACACAGACACACACACACAGACACACACACACACACAGACACACACACACACACACACACGAAGATCAGACTTACTGCTCTGCCAGAGACTGGAAAAACCCCAAGAGTATGGCCTCCAGACACCCTTTTAACTCAGCAATGAAATCACTCCAGAGGTTTATCCTTCAGTCAAAGATTACACAGGCCCATAAAACAAAAAAGAGACTAAACGGGCACACCAGCCCAGGGGCAAAGGCTAGAAGGCAGGAGGGAACAGGAAAGCTGGTAATGGGGACCCCGAGGTCAAGAAGGGGATAGGGTTGACAACCAGTGTCACAAAACAGTATGTGTATTAATTGTTTAATGAGAAACTAGTTTGTTTTGTAAACCTTCATCTAAAGTATAATAACATAAATAAATAAATAAGAAATTATATAGGCCTAATTCCATTAAAAAAACATCTGCTAGGCAGTGTTACCTATAACGTGAACTGCCGTCAAATTTAAATGTAATCTGAAATTTAAAGTTGGACCTAGGATACAAAAAGAAACATCTGATGTGCAAGGACTGTAGGCATACGCTTTAACAATAGAGATATAAATGAACACACCACAGCAGGATTTTCAAAATTTCACAGCTATATAATCTACGTATGCATCTGAAACTTTCCCCGAGCCACAATAACGTTAGAGGAAGAACACTTAAAGTTTCTTTCTTACTCATCTTTCTTTGAAGATGTGATTTCTTTATTATTGTATGATAATATTTTCTTCATAACTTGTACTCCTAGGATATGTATTAAGCATTTCTCACAATATAATATAATGTAAGCACACATGAAAATCCTCCAGTCTTTGTAAGTCAAGCTAAATCAGCATGAAATTTCAGGGGCAAACAAACTGATTATCAAATATAACTTTAAACTCATTAAATTGTTAATTTTAATTAATGAACTATTATATTTTTGAGATGCCTCCACTTACTAACATAACAGACCTTGGGAGAGTCTGGGTTTCAATTTTAGAGTAGGTAATTTAAATTAGTTTCTCTCAAAAATTATAGATCTTGGAATCTCTGATATAAAGATGTTTGAATTGTTTTGACTGCCACACTAATGTGCTCACAGTTGGCTGTTCATGGAGCTCTTCTGCCTCTTTACCTCAGTTCTCATCATTTTTAGATAATGAATAGTAGCTAGAATTGGTAAATACATTTTCAAAAGAAAGAGATGTCTATGTGATGCATTAATGATGTGAAAGGGAAAATATCTGAAATTACCACAGCATCTTTGTAAAACACTTGGTGAATCCACTCTGTTTTACTAGGTGTTCAGATAAGGCTCAATATTCATTAAGTTACTCACAAGTTTTAGTACATTTTAATCGATCAATAAAGATCAAGGCGAGTCAGGAAGAAAATGCAGCTCTTCCCACTACTGATTCAAAAACCTCAAAATAAGTACAACCTACATCCAAAATTCTCTGCACTGTAAAGGATCAATACAAAAGTGGTCAAACAGTTAAACAGCTGAACGTAAGAAACAGAATAACCGAAAAAATGCAAACTAGCAGTTTTCATTTTGTTGGCAACCAAACCTGCTCTTACCTGAGTATGGGAAGGTGGTAAGCCTTTTCGGCCGTACACTCCAATCAATGCATCCTTCTGAAGAGAGATATTGAATTTAAGAAACTGTGGCTGATCAATAAAGAGCTGTGATCTCCAGAAGATCCCAGGGGGAACCTCTTGAATCGCTCTTCGGCCAATATCAAGTTCTCCAGAATCTATGGTGTTGTTTTCTTGTGTAAATCCACTTAATTTTCCTGAATATAAAAGATTCACAGAAGAATTGAAAAAGTTAAACAACAACAACAGCAACGAAACAGGCAAAAGAAACCTGTTTCTTTTCACTAAATAGAATATTCCATTTTCTTCTGATAAATGAAATGCTCTCATAATTTTCACCTTAAAAGGTTTTTTTTTTTTTTGTAAGATACCGTTGTTTTACAAATTCAGATTTAGCACATTCTTTAAGATATTTAAGTCAAAATCCTTTGACTTCTTCCAAGGTATGCCTGCTGCTGAAGGTGTTTTCACACACACAGTCTGGATCACTGGAAACATCATTATCTTACAAATTATAAGTCTTGTTACTTCTTGAGACATAGTCAGTCATTCTAACCATACCACAACACTGCGAGGTGTCAATTACGGCAGAACGGATTATGCAGATTTCCGTACCAATCCTTAAGCAAACAACAACCTAACCAATCAATGATTCATGTAGTTCTTCCTAAACTATGTTTGAAGGAATGAAAAATCCAGTGTTGGAAGGGAGGTAAAGAAGGGTAGTGGGAGCCTGGTGAGGAGAAGGGAAGGAGGTCTGTAAACGTAACTTCTTATAAACAAAGTTTCTGACATAGGCCGCTGCAGTTTTTCCTCTTTCTTTTAGTCCTCATCTCAAACCAGCTTTCAGACATAGTAAGCATGCTTGTGCTACACCTCGCAATGACCTTCAGCTGGTGGAACAAACACCCCCGTTCCTTCAGTCTCTGCCGCCTCTTAGAGGCTATCTCCTGTCTTTCTGCACAGCCTAGTTCTAGAGAAGATCTACGCTTCCTCTTCTCAGTATGGCATTCTCCTTCTTTCTTTATTTCCAAGATTCTTTCTTTCTCAGTTACTTTGAGTGCTAGAAGAGGTTTTACAATTTGCTTAAAGGGAAATAAAACCACATTGTCTCTTGTGTAGAAAAGGTCTATGAGAGACGGAATGAAGCTAGGCAAATTATCCTCTATCAATCCAACTCTTTTAAAGTAACAACAAAGCTGACTTGCTGCCAAGTTTGTCAAATTCCAAAAGTTTAACATTAGCCTCCAAAGAAGTTGTTAACTCAAGTTTTAGCAGACTTAATATAGTAAATTTCAAACCAGAAAGCTGTCAGCTATCTTACCTTAATGACAGAGGAGAGAGTTGTCTATGTGCAAACACTTAATAATTTAACATTGAATTCATTTCTATTGAGTACTTACTAGGGACATAACATCGTGGGTCATCAGAGAAAATGCAAACCAAGAAATGGAATCTTAGTGATTATGTACTCTGGGTTCCATGGCTTCTGTCATCAAGGAGTTAATTATCTGGTTGGAGAGACACCTACAAACTGACCAATTAAGTGATAACCTGAAAGCAATATATGATTAAGGATCAGAGAAAGACTATTGCTGTAGGCTGGAGGTTGAAAGATTTCACAGAATTAAGTTCTTGGCTAACTTTTGAAGGACGGTAGGATAACAGGGTACGTTTCTCAGTGGGGAGAGTAAACAGCATGATCAAACATACAGCAATGGAAGTGAACATGAGTTAGGGTGATGGTGAACAAAGAAATCCATCTGGCTGGAAAATAAGTTAAGAAAACTGGCTTTAGAGTCAGACAAACCTAGGTGTTGTCACTGACTAGCTGTGTGACCTTGAGAAAAACACTATACCTCATCTGTAAAATGGAGATGGTAGCACTGCCATCACAGGACTGTTACAGGGATTACATGAGGTATTACATACACAGGGCTTCCTGCTGTACCTGGCCGTCCATAGGCCCTGAACGAACGGAAGACATCGGGTGGTTTGTCATGGGAGTACAGGAGATAAGGCTGGAAAGGGAAAACGTCATCAGCTTGTGGGGGGCCTTGAATGCCAGGTTAAAGAATGTGGTCTTTAATCTATTTATACTTCACGTTAGTGATTTTTTACATTTTCACGCTATCAAAGAACATTATTCCACCTTTTTTGTCCTGAAGATGTATATATTAACTAGCATTTTGTTGCTATGTATATAATTTATGGCGTGTTTTAAAAACAGATACTTAAAATAGATTTATAGTAGGGAAATTATATTTAAATGGTGCAAAGGCACTTGTTGCTGAGTTATGTGGGCGTGTGTGGGGATGGTGGGGGCGGGAGGGTGGCAATGAGAAGAAATGGAATTCAAGATTACTAAGGAACATTACTAAAAAAAACCCTTGCCGTCGAGTCGATTGTGGCTCACAGCGACCCTATAGGACAGAGTAGAACTGCCTCACAGAATTTCCAACGAGTGCCTGGCAGATTCGAACTGCTGACCCTTTGGTTATAAGACGTAGCACTTAACCATTATGCCACCAGGGTTTCCAAGGAATATTATTACTGAGATCACCGATGGACATGGCAGATACCCAGTGTATATCAGGTAGAGCAATTCACAACAAACTCACACTTAGAGACAGACGTGGGGTTTAAAGGAGAGAGGTTACTAGTAAACGTCAGAGTTGCTCTCCAGCTGACTACTGCACCCCACTGATACACGCACCTCAGTTGCAAAGTACAGCTACAGCTAAATGGAGACCCATGAAAGGTTCTGAGCAGGCGAAAGGTGAAACGAAACCATTGTTTAAGACCATTAAAGCGCAGTAGTGGCAGAAGCCTGGAAGCAGAGAGACGAGCGAGGACAGAGCTGCAATAACCCGGGTACAAGGCAGGAGGGGCCTGCACAGGGTGCTTAATAAACAGATATTATTTACAATCTCACTTAACCATGGCAGTTAACAACCTTTCAGCTATCAGCTCTATTCTTCTTGAATCAATTTAGCAATATAAAAGGTATAAAAGGTTCTGTTGTTGTGTGCTGTCGAACAGATTCCAACTCAAAGCGATTCTATAAGACAGAGAGAACTGCCCCATAGGGTTTCCTAGGCTGAAATCCTTATGAAACAGATCGCCAGGTCTCTTCTTCCAGAGCGGCTGGTAGATTCTAACTGCTGACCTTTTGGTCAGCAGCCAAGCACGTAACCATTGAGCCACCAGGGTTCCTTATAAAAGGTTCTTGGAAATAAAATTTCAAATTGTATTAATCATTGTAATATTTTCATGTATCAACTCAGATTCTAAACTTGCATCATTCATAGAAATTTTAAATATTTGTTTTACATACTAATACATGCTCATTTTACAAAAATTAGAACTTATTCAAAACCCACTGCCATTAAGGTGATTCCGACTCATGGTGATCCTATAGGGCAAAGTAGAACTGCCCCATAGGGTTTCCAAGGAGCGCCTGGCAGATTTGAACTGCCGACCCTTTGGTTAGCAGCCTTAGCACTTAACCACTACGCCACCAGGGTTTCCATTTGAACAAATAGTTAAGTAAAAAGAGGAAAAAAAAAAAAATCCTACTTCACAGAGACTACTTTGCTTCATAACTAGACACCTTTCTTTATTCATGAACGTTTTTAAATATCTGAGACCAATTTCTACTTTTCATTTAGGATGGTTCTGCACAGGCACCAACATTTGTCATCAGTTAGATTTTACCGTGGGGTGGGACCAGGCAACTTTTAATTCTGTTATACACAAGGTCGCTAGGAGTCAGAGCTGACTCAATGGCAACAAACAACTTTTTTTTGAGAAATTAAGGAGGGGGAAGAGAAAAGATTACTTATGATCTACCAGGCAGTTTCACCTACATTATCTGGTTTAAACTTCAAAATAATACAGGTGAGGTTGATGTTATTTTAAGAGAAAACCAAGCCTCAGTGAAGTAAACTATGTACCCAAGTGAGTGGTGGAGTCAACATTCAAATCTAGGGTCTATTTAATTACAAACCCGTGTGTTTTATAAAAGCATCATTATAATCTTTGCTTGTTATTAAAACAAATTGTTATTTTAAATTACTAAGATTTTAATTTTTTATTTCACACAAAATCAGATATATTAATTCACTAAACCCATGAGAGAATCTACTTAGCTTACAATTTTAGGACACAAAGCTATTATTTATTTTTCTCAGGAATAAATGACCAACTTCAGTAAGACAAAAACTGTCATGGCTACTATAACATAGTATTCTTTGTTTATAACTTATGATAAATTTCTAACATGTTTTTGTCTTTAGGTTGACTCCCACATGAAATTATGTTTTAAAATTCTGAATAGAGCAGTATTTATTTTTCCCACTAAGATCTATTGGCGCACATATTTAAAGATGGAACTAGTCCATATCTGGACTCATCCATCAACTTCAAAGATTTATAAGGCTATTATTATACTTTATTGTTATTAGGCTCAACAGTTACCATGTGAGGGTTATGTAATTTAATCTACTCTCTGGTGTTGATTCCCTTGCCGCTATAAATGGTTTTCACAAACTGGTAGCATGCCTGTGCTCTGAGAGCGGGTAAGCATAAACTGATGTTAATCTCAGCATTTATTATTATTTTCTTCCAAATCATCATCTTTACCCAACAGCATTAGCTTTGGCAACAGTGATCAAATTCTGACTTCTAGGGTTTCCAGTTTCACTAGTGCAAAGTAGTTTAACAGCTAGGTAATTTTGCTTTGATGCTACTTCCATATACTGATTTTTCTTCTTTTTTCACGTACTGATTTTGAGGGGCTACGATATTTCTTACTGAAATGATACGTGGACCCACTGGGGTGCGAATAAGTGTATCTCTTTATCCCATTAGTCCCACACCAAATTTAACTGGTGGCTTTTTCACAGAGAAGGCGCTTTTATTTGTAAAACAAAACAAGCCATCATTGATTGGATGTGCTTGAAGGAGGTTGTTGGGATAACTGTTTTTTTTTCTCTTCCCTGTAATGGAAATAAGAACTTGGCTGCTAACCAAAAGGTCTGCAGTTTGAATCCACCAGCCATTCCTTGGAAACCCTACGGGGCAGTTCTACTCTATCTTATAGGGTCACTGAGTTGGAATTGACTCGATGGCAGTGGATTTGGTATTGGTATTTTTGGTTTTGTAAAGGAAAAGCCTAACTAATCATGACCTCATAGAATCTGAGTTGAAGTGCCCATGGAGGTTATCTAGTCCAGGGGTCTTCGAAGAAGAGCTGTCATATCTCTGGGGTACATAAAGACTTTTCAATGAGGAAAGGGCCAGACTTGTTAAGTGAATTAGTTTCTAGAACCTCAATTTCCATAGGTAGACTTTCTTTACAACAGAAAAGCTTACCTCTCACACATTCTGAATTTTACTAAGACATTGTCCTGAAGCATAAAGCTTCCAGTGTGGCAAACAAAGGCAAATATTTGAGTAGTTTTGCTGATGAAACCTCCTTTTATTCAAGACATGCTAAGCCCACAGTAAGTCTTCAGTGTCTTTTCCTGCCTTATACATATTTCGGTCAAGGACAAAGTGTGGCCTTAGAAATGGGGGTATTTAGGACAGTTGGCATGTTTCGAAATCAGATCAGGAGGAAGGTGTAGCATTTTTGTTTAATGAGCTCCTCACCCCACCCCCAATCACTGTCAAAGAGTGCTTTTCACCTGTGGAAAGTTTAAGGATTGCAGAGATAGTGCCAATAAGATAAGAAATATTAAAGACAGTGATGCCTCATTTAATCCAATTGACAAACTCACGGAAACCATTTGTGTCTTATCTATTTTTCTCTCTCTGTATCTACCTACCTAGAGCAAGAACGCAGAACCAAGATGGTTGTGACAAAATGTATATTAATTTATTTGAACTGAAAAAATAAGTCAGACTTTGAAAGTTTGATTTTAATAAGTACTGGCTCTGCCAGTTGAATTATACAGTAAGTGTATCCTGTAGATTAAATGAGCTAAAAGATATATTTAATGTATAAAGTATAATGAAAGCATCTAAAAAAACATTATGTAGCAAAAATGAACTAAAATAACAATATACCTATTTTCCACCCCACTCTGAGTATACCAGATTAAACGAAGTCCCTCTAAATAAAAGAATAAAAAAGGTAAATAGAGGTATTTTGCTACACGTCACAGAAACTGAGGAACACAATTCTAGGAACTATGTAACAAATCTTTCTGGAGGTTCATAGTTGCCAACTTTTTTCCTTCAATAAAACCCAAAGGAGAAATGTGATGTAACTGACAGCTCATAGACCCCTAACCAAACTTTCTGATAGTAGAGTACAAGGCTTTTTTAGCATATGAACAACATGGATTTCAAAAATTGAATGGCATCATTCTAAAAAAAAAAAAAACCCCTTCCATTCCCATCTACTTTTTATGTAGCCAGGATTCTCAGTATTCTTATTTATAAAATAGGAATAGACTTGGGGAACATCTAGCTCAATTGGCATAACACTGTTTATAAAGAAAATGTTCTACATTCTACTTTGGTGAGTAGCGTCTGGGGTCTTAATAGCTTGTGAGTGGCCATCTAAGGTACTCCACTGGTCTCACCCTGTCTGGAGCACGGGAGAATGAAGAAAAACAAAGACACAAGGGAAAGATTAGTCCATGGCCTCCATCAGACTGAGTCCAGCACAATTAGATGGTGCCTGGCTACCACTATCAACTGCTCTGACAGGGATCACAATAGAGGGTCCCGGACGGAGCTGAAGAAAAATGTAGAAAACTCTAACTCACAAAAAAGAAAAAAAAAAGACCCAGACTTGCTGCTCTGACAGAGACTGGAAAAACCATGAGAGTATGGTTCCCGGACACCCTTTTAGCTCAGTAATGAAGTTACTCCTGAGGTTCACCCTTCAGCCAAAGATTAGACAGGCTCAGAAAACAAAATGAGGCTAAAGGGGCACACCAGCCCAGGGTAAGGACGAGAAGGCAGGGGTAGGGGGTACAGGAAAGCTGGTAATAGGGAACCCATGGTCCAAAAGGGGAGAGTGTTGACATCGTGTGGTTGGCAACCAATGTCACAAAACAATATGTGTACTAACTGTTTAATGAGAAGCTAGATTGTTCTGTAAACCTTCATCTAAAGTACAATATTAAAAAGAAAAAAAAGAGTATTATGGTCTTAGGAAATTAAAGACAGGTGAATTTAATTGTATGTGTATTTTGTTTTAGGGGGCACAAGAATGGAATAGTTTGAAGACCACTGATCTATTCTATATTCTAGCTTTTCCACGAAATATGACTCTCATCTCTAAGTGGCTATCACCTCTATTTGCTTCAAATTATTACACTATTTAGAATGAATTTATTTTGAATTAAAATCTTAAAGTGTGTACCTTCTAAAGGGCAGATGCAGACCTGAACTCTCATTATAATCAGTGATGTAGAGGTATAAGGCCATCAGTATTTCTATCTGTTTACATCCACTCAACCAGCAGCTTAGGTTAGTGCGGTGTTCTTGCTTAAGCCTGCAGTTTGACTGCCAGGGGGACTAGAGTCTTCCTGTGAAGGGGCCTCGCCTGTTTAAATTCTGCATTGTTGCTTTTCAAGTCATGGTCCTTCTCTAGTTTGACCGAGTCAAGTGTGGTCATTCCAGCTAGCATTTTCAAATGTTCTTTATTGATTGTAAGCACACTTGGAAGTTGGTGAGCCACTGACTCAGTTTGATAAACTTGTAAATAATTACACAACCTTTTCCCCTGGAGCTCATCACTTCTTTCAGATAAAAAGCCTGGACAGAGATCTTTCATCTTGCCTTGAATTCAAGAAAACTTTGGCTTCAGAAGAAAGAAAAGGAGGCCCAGTCCTAGAGCTCTCTCTCCTCCCGTCCTGAGATCACTTCATTTTTAAGCCCCCAGAGCTGAACTTGGGAATGATCCTAGAAAGCAATAAGGTTGTCTGTAGGTTTTACTGAGAGAGAAAGGAACAAAAGTGGAGGGAAAAAAATAGAGACAGGGCAACAGAGTGCCTGTAGTTATTCTAAACTCAGTGTGTAGGTTAGGAATCAAACCAATTAAAATAAAGCCTTCACAGCAAGAGTGAGATGTACCATGCCTCACACACAATAGGGTACCATCCTGAAGACTTTTCCCTACATGTCCTGTTGTGCCTGAGCGTGGGAGCCACCAGCAGTCTTTTCACCTACTGTGATTCTCCTTTCTTCAGTAAGTCTATGGCACAACAGCCTTAATGCCTTAAATACAGTTGTCACAGTGTGAAAATATGAGGAAGCCATGTACACAAAGCTATTGCTATTCCTTTTTTTTTTTTATTGAACTTTTTTTTTTTAGATGAAGGTTTACAGAACAAACTAGTTTCACATCAAACAGTTAGTACACACAATGTTGTATGACATTGGTTAACAACCCCCATACATGTCAACACTCTCCCTTCTCAACCCTGGGTTCCCTATTACCGGCTTTCCTGTTCCCTCCTACCTTCCAGTCCCTGCCCCAGGGCTGGTGTGCCCCTTTAATCTTGTTATATTCCATGGGCCTGTTCAATCTTTCGCTGAAGGGTGAACCTCAGGAGTGGCCTTATTACTGAGCTGAAAGGGTGTCTGGAGGCCATACTCTCAGGGTTTCTCCAGTCTGTCAGGACAGCAAGTCTGGTCTTTCTTTTCGAATTAGAATTTTGTTCTACATTTTTCTCCAGCTCTGTCTGGGACTCTCTATTGTGATTCTTGTCAAAGCAGTCAGTGGTGGTAGCCAGGCACTGTCTCGTTGTACTGGACTCAGTCTCGTGGAGGCCATGGTAGATGTGGTCCATTAGCCCTTTGGACTAATCTTTCCCTGTGTCTTTAGTTTTTTTCATTCTTCCTTGCTCCCTAAGGGGTGAGACCAGTGGTGTATCCTAGATGGCCTCTCGCAGGCATTTAAGACTCCAGACACTACTCACCAAAGTAGAACGTAGAACATTTTCTTTATAAACACTGCCAATTATGCCAATTAAGGTAGATGTTCCCTGAGACCATGGTCCCCACAGCCCTCAGCCCAGCAATTCAGTCCCTCAGGGAGTTTGGATGTGTCTGTGGAGCTACCATGGCCTTGCCTTGTCCAGGTTGTGCTGGCTTCCCCAGTATTGTGTACTGTCTTACCCTTCACCAAAGTCGCCAGTTATCTACTGTCTATTAAGAGTTTTTCCACCCCACCCCTCCCCTCCCTCCCTCATAAACATCAAATATTGTTTCTTTTTGTATGTAAACCTTTTCATGAGTTTTTACAGTAGTGGTCTCATACAATATTTGTGCTTTTGTGATTGATTTATGTCACTCAGCATAAGTGAACCATGTTATGAGATGCTTCACAGATCCATTGTTGTTCTTTATCGTTGTGTAATACTCCATCGTGTGTATGTACCACAGTTTATCCGTTCATCTGCTGACAGGCATGTAGGTTGTTTCCATGTTTTTGCTATTGTGAATAATGCTGCAATATACACGGGTGTACATATACCTGTTCGTGTGACAACTCTTATTTCTCCAGGATGTATTCTTAGAAGTGGGATTGCTGGATCATATGGTAATATTCTCCTAAGAGTTTATTATAAGCTAGTTTCGCAGGCCACAGAGCTTTGGTCCATTTTGAGTTAGTTTTTGTATAAGGTGTGAGGTACGGGTTCTGTTTCTGTGGTGTCTTTGCCTGCCCATCTGATGGACTTTGGGCCCTTGGTGAAGACCAGGTGACCGTAGGTGGATGGATTTAAATCTGGGTTCTCAATTCTGTTCCACTGGTCAATGTATCTGTCGCTGTACCAGTACGAGGCTCTTTTGACTACCATAGCTGTTTAGTAGGTTCTGAGGTCAGGCAGTGTGAGTTCTCCTACTTTATTCTTATTCTTCAATAGTGCTTTACTTATCTGGGGCTTCTTCCCTTTCCATATAAGGTTAATGATAAGTTTTTCCATCTCTTTAAATAATGTTGGTATTTGGATCGGTATTGCATTGTATTTGCAAATCGTTTTGGGTAGAATTGTCATTTTCACAATGTTGAGTCTACCTATCCATGAGCATGGTATGTTTTTCCATTTATGCAGATCTCTTTTGGTTTCTTGCAATAGTGTTTTGTAGTTTTCTTTGTATAGGTCTTTTACATCCCTGGTTAGAGTTTTTCCCAAGTATTTTATTTTTTTAGGGGCTATTATAAATGGCAATGTTTTCCTAATTTCCTTTTCTTCTTTCTCTTTATTGGTGTATAGGAATCCAACTGATTTTTGTATGTTTATCCTGTATCCTGCTAATCTGCTGAATCTTTCTATTAGTTTCAGTAGTTTTCTTGAGGAGTCTTTTGGATTTTCTTAGTATCATATTATCCGCAAATGGGGACAGTTTAACTTCTTCATTATCAGTTTGGATGTGCTTTATTTCTGTTTCTCGCCTTATTGCTCTAGCTAAGACTTCCAACACAATGTTAAACAGGAGTCATGATAAAGGGCATCCTTGTCTTGTTCCTGTTCTCAAGGGAATGTTTTCAGCATTTCTCCATTGAGAACAATGTTGGCTGTTTGTTTTGCATAGATGCCCTTTATTATGTCGAGAAATTTCCCTTCTATACCTATTTTATTTAGAGTTTTTATCAGGAATGGGTGTTGGACTTTGTCAAATGCCTTTTCTGTGTTGACCGAGATGATCATGTGATCCTTTTATTTATGTGGTGGATTACGTTGATTGATTTTCTAGTGTCGAACCATCCTTGCATGCCTGGCATGAATCCTACTTGGTCATGGTATATTATTTTTTGATAAGATGCTGAATTCTGTTGGTTAGAATTTTGTTGGGAATTTTTACATCTATATTCCTGAGAGATATTGGTCTGTAATTTTCTTCTTTTGTGGTGTCTTTGCCTGGCTTTGGTATCAGGGTTATGCTGGCTTCATAGAATGAATTCAGAAGTATCACTTCCTTTTCTATGTTCTGAAATAGTTTGAGTAGTACTGGTGTAAGCTCTTTAATTGTTTGGTAGAATTCTCCAGTAAAGCCATCTGGAGCAGGGCTTTTTTTTGATTGGGAGCTTTTTTTTTTTTTTTTTTTAAATTACCTTTTCAATCTCTTGTTACGGGTCTGTTGAGATTTTCAATGTCATTTTGTGTTAGTTTGGGTATGTAGTGTGTCTCTAGAAATTTGTCCATTTCCTCGAGGTTTTCAAATTTGTCAGAGTATAGTTTTTCATAATACTCTGTTACAGTCCTTATTTCAGTAGGGTCTGTTGTAACGTCCCCCATTTCATTCCTTATTTGGGTTATCTGCATTCTCTCCTGTTTTTCTTTTGTCAATTTGGCCAGTGGTTTGTAGATTTTGTTGATTCTTTGAAAGAACCAACTTTTGGTTTTGTTGATCCTTTGTATAGTTTTTCTATTCTCTATTTCATTTATTTCTGCTCTGATCTTTATTATTTCCTTTCTTCTGGTGGCTGTGGGCTTCTTTTGCTGTTCTCTTTCTATTTGATTTTGTCCCTTTCTTCTTTTTTGATGTGTGTACCTAGTGCTACAAATTGACCTCTGAGGAGTGCCTTTGCTGTGTCCCAAAGGTTTTGGTATGATACGTTTTCATTCTCATTTGATTCTAGGAACTTTTTGATTCCATCTTTGATTTTTTCTAGTACCCAGTGGTTTTTAAGCAGGGTGGTAGTCAGTTTCCACGTGACTGATTTTTTTTTTCCCTTACTCTTCCTCTTGTTAATTTCTACTTTGATGGCATTGTGGTCAGAGAAGATACTTTGTATTATCTCAATGTTTTGGATTTTGTTGAGGGTTGCTCTGTGGCCTAAGATATGGTATATTCTGGAGAACATTCCAAGTGCATTGGAAAAGAATGTGGACTTTGCAGCTGTTCGGTGGAGATCAAGTTGGCTGAGTGTGCTCTTTAGCTCTTCTGTATCTCTGTTGAATTTCTTTCTAGATGTTCTGTCCTTTACTAAGAGTGGCGTGTTGAAATCTCCTGCTATTATTGTGGAACTGTCAGTTTCTGTTTTCAGCTCTGTTAGAGTATGTTTTATGTATTTTGGAGCCCTGTCATTGGGTGCATAGATGTTTATTTTGGTTAAGTCTTCATGACGGATCATTCCTTTAAAAATCATTATATAGGGCCCTTCTTTGTCTTTTATGGTGGATTTTGTTTTAAAGTCTATTTTATCTGAGATTAGTATTGCCACTTCTGCTCTTTTTTGGTAGTTATTTGATATATATTTGTTTCCATCCTTTGATTTTTAATAAATCTATGTCTTTGTTTCTAAGGTGTGTCTCTTGTAGATAGCATATTGGTGGATCCTGTTTTTTTTTTATCCATTCTGTCAGTCTGTGTCTCTTTATGGGTCCATTTAGGCCATTTACATTCAGCGTAATTATTGATAGGTATCGGTTTATTGCTGTCGTTTTGTAGACCTTTTTTTTTTTGTGGTGCTAACATTTTCTTTGTTCCTCCTACTGTCCTGTGCTGAGTTCCTTTTGTTTGTGGATATCTTTTTCATTTCTTTTGTTTTTGTAGATTTTGTTTTTATTGAGACTTTTATGTTTTTGTTCTTTATTTTGATGAGTAGGTTTGCTAACTTTCTTTGTGGTTACCTTGAAATTTACCCTTATCCTCCTATGTTTGAACCAGTCTATTATTATTTGGTATCGCCTTGGCTACCTCTCCATTAGAAAGTTCTATACCTATACTGTTTATTCCCTCTTTTATTGTTGTGATGTTGCTGTCATTTACAGATTAACCGCTCTGGTTCCCTGTTACTATTGTTTTAGTTTTGGATGGTTCCTGAGAGTTCATTTCCTAGGTTGGTATCTGGCTGGTACAATCCTGACTCCTAGATTCAGGCTGTGGTCTGGTGCTGTTTGTTCTCAGACTGAAGGACTCCCTTTAATAATTCTTGTAAGTAAGGCTTGGTTCTTACATATTCCCTTAATTTCTGTTTGTCTGGAAATGTCCTAATTTCACCATCATATTTGAATGAAAGTTTTGCAGGATATGTTATTCTTGGTTGGCAGTTTTTTTCTTTCAAGGTTTTATATATGTCATCCCTTTGCCTTCCTGCCTGCATGTTTTCTGCTCAATAGCCAGAGCTTAGTCTTAATTGTTTCTCCTCTGTATATGACTTTTTGTTTTTCTCAAGCTGCTCGCAGGATTTTTTCTTTGTCTTTGGTTTTAGCGAGTGTGATTATGATATGCCTTGGTGTTTTTCTTTTGGGGTCTATCCTACGTGGGGTTCGCTGAGCTTCTTGGATGGTCAGCTTTTCATCATTCATGATATTAGGGAAGTTTTCTGTCAGCAATTCTTCAATGATCTTCTCTGTGTTTTCCATTTTTTCTCCCTGTTCTTTAACTCTGATCACTCACAAATTTTTGCTTTTGATTGTATCCCACATAATTCTTAGGGTTTCTTCATTTTTCTCTGTTCTTTTTCCTCAAACAGAGTTGTAGCCAAGTGTTTGTCTTCAATTTCGCTGATTCTGTTTTCCATTGTTTCAAACCTGCTCCTCAGCCCTTCCGTGACACTGTCCATTTTTGAAATCTTGTTTATCTTTTGGATTTCTAACTGTTTTTGTATGATTTCTAGTTGTGAATTTATTTTGGCATTTTGTTCCTGTATTACTTTCCTGAATTGTTCCATTTTTTCGTCTGTGTTTTCCATGAATTTGTCTATTTTTTCCTCATTTTTGTCTACTTTTTGCTTCAACTCTTGGATTTCTCTGAATACTAGAGATTTAAATTCCCTGTCAGGTAGTTCTAGTGCCTCTTCTTCTATTGCAAAGTTAGCTGGCATTTTATTTTGGATGCCTACTGGAACTATCCTTTTTTTTAAAAATATGTTTTGATATTGTCTGTTGTTTTCAGGACATTCAGTAGTTATTTTCTCCATTTCTTGATTGTAGATTTATTTCATCCTGCTTTTTTTGTTTTATTTGGTTATGTCTAAGCAGGTGGGCTGTGTGTTCTTTGTTGTTTTCTCATCTGTAGTCATGACAGTTTTCATCTCTTTGTCCAATGGGCAGGGGCAGTCATTCAGCTATGGTGCAGCAGGGCAGGTCCAGCTGAAGGGGAGGGGTTGGGGTGGGTTTTTTTTTGTGGCATATCCTAGGGCTGGCAGGGCAGGCCAGGAATCAGTGCTGGGCAGATTCCAGTAGGCGGTGCCTGTGCTGCTCAGGGGTGTGATGTTCAGTGCATGGTGCAGGTAGGCAGGAAAGTGGGGGGAGGTTGTGATGTGTGGAACTAATAGGGGTATGGGAAAGAGGAGAGAGAAACAGGAGCCAAAAACAAACAAGCAAACTAAGAAAGAAAAAAAAAAAAGAATGCTAAGACAGCTTGCCATTGGAGTGGGAAGATGAGAAACCAAGAAATGTAGAAAAGAAAAAAGAAAAAGGAAAAAATAAAGAAAAAAATTACTAGATAAAAATTTGAAAAAGAAAAAAAGAATAGAAAAGCCCCAGGAGTCCCAGAGTCCTACTGGTTGTGCTGCTAAGACCAGGGAAGTGGCTCCCAGGCTGCACAGTATAGCCTGGATAGAGAGGGTATAGATGTCACACAGCACCAGGGATTCAGGTGACAGGAAAAGAAGATAAGTGTAAAGAGACGAGAACTAAGAAATGATGAAAGACATAAAGCGAAAAAGACAGAGAAAAGAAGAAAGAGAGAGAAAAAAAAAGAAAGAAATGCCCTCATGGATCCCACCTACGTGGCTGCACAGATTGGGAGAGTGGCTCCTAAGCTGTGCAGTGCACCCTGGCTAGAAGGTGTTCCCAAGCTGTGAAATGAAAAAGAAAACAAAGAAACAAAACAGAACAAAACAAAGCAAAACAAGAAAAAAAAAAAAAAAGCCACAGGGATCTCACCAGTGTGGTGTCACTGGCCAGGGGAGTGGTTCCCTAGTTGAGCGTGGCTTCACAGCTTTTTAAGAAGGAACAGAGATGGCACATGGAGCCAGGTGTTCCAGAAAAAGGAGGGGGAGGTGGTAGGAGGCACAGAAGATACCAAAAGAGACAGCAAGAACCAACACCAGCTCAGGGGCCTGGCCAGTGTGGGCAGGGCAAACCCAAGCAGCCTGAGGCCAAAGCAGTTACCTCCCAGCCAAGAGACAGGCTGCAGCTGGCGGCAAGCAGAGGAGGCTGAAGAAGCAGGCGGAAGAAAGGAGCTTAGGAAAGCGTATATCACTTGTTTCAGGGTGCTCTGTCTCCTTCTGGGAACTTCGTGAAGCTGCTTTCCCATACTCCCTGTTCGCCGATCTCCGATGTGGGTGGGGCAAATCTAAGTGGCATAGACGCTGCACTTCCTGGCCAGCCAAGCCACTGCAGCCAGCCAGGAAGCTCAGACATAGAGCAGTGGGGAAAGAATGCTATTCCTTTCTTTCCTGTGTGATACACAGTTTATACGAAAATATACCAGTAAAGTGGCATTTTTCAGATAATTCCTTAAAAATCGTGCTTTGTACTCTGGGAAACATTTCTCAAATAATAGTTTACCAACCCGAGATGTTACAAGGACAAGAGAGTATTTAAAATCATACTGGTAATGAAGAAGCTTGGTAACTCTTAGAAAATTATTTTGTGACATCAGGAAACCACCTAAAGTTTCAAATACTAAATATTTTGTCATATACATCATGAATTTGCCACCTGATTACAATGTGAGTAAACTAGCCTATAATGATTAAAACTGAAAGACAAGAAATCCAGCTGTAAAATTCTAACTGCAATTGTTGAGGAGGGTAAATGATAATATCATTTTAAGTCCCACAGAGGCACTAATAATTAAAATGATAGGAAGCAAGGTTAGAAATTTATAGACAATCAATAGACCATCCTCCAATTCTATGACCTAACCTTGGATTCATACCTTGACTTTGAAATCTCTGAGAGAATATATCTTTTTATAAACAACCACACACCATAACTTAACATTGTGGATACATCACAAGCTAAGTGAAATAAAACATAACAACCTTGCAAACATAATTTAATGGACAAAATCAATATACCATCTAATTAAGCAACTCTTATACACTGTAATAACACAAATACTATAAACAGTACTGAATAAAACCCAATCTTCTTCCAGCCCTGCCAGTCCTATCCCGGAACCCTCTAGTCTTCCTTATTGTGCATTTTCTAGTTCATGGAATTGCTTGTTTGATTCTCGCCTTTTCCAGCAATTCGCATGCCCTGGGGACAAGAGACTGTCTTTTTCACTACTATATTCCTAGCTAATATTTCAAAGCATCTATTATGTATTTTTTTTTTTATTATGTATTAGTCACAGCTTCAAGTATTTACACTGAATACTCAGACCATCCTATAAGGTACATACTATTAGTCTCTTTCAATTGATGAGAAAACTTAGTCACAAAGAAGCTATATAACTTGTCCCAGGTAACACTGGCATTAATTATCAGAACTGGGATTTACAACCAGGTGGTCTGACTCAAAAGTCTATGTTTACTCCCTGCTACACTGTTCCTATATGTGACGAACAGCCAGGTTGTGGAAAGCTTTCTAAGTCATTTAAAAGCATCTGACCTGCATCTAGGATAACGAGACACCACTAAAGGGGTTCAGGCAGTGTACCAATATCTCATATCTCAAATTTTGTGTGAAGAATAGATGAGCAAGACTGGAGACAGAAAGCCCAGAAACAAGGTGGGTGCTATAATCCAGGTGGCAGATGATGGGATTCAAGAGATATTCTGGAGCTAGAACTGACAGGATAAGATGACTGACTGGGTATGAGAGGCAAGATAGTAGGCAGAATCAGGCTCCTAAACTTCTGGCCCTGGTAACTAGGCAGATGACGATGCTGTTTCCCGATACAGGAAACTCTGAAAGAGGGGCAAATGTGGAAAGATGATGTGGCAGACTGTGTTTTCCATAGATGGTTACAACAGTATCTTCCAGCCCACATATCTGTGCAACGTGTCCTTGACATTTCTCAGTCATAAGGGGGAGCTGTGAGTCTGGGCTGACCTTAGTGACTTTCTTGACCAACAAAATATGATGGCGGTGACATCCTGGAACGTCCACTGTTGGATCATAAGAAGCCTGTAGCTTCTGTCCGGGTCTCTTGGAATGCGAACTCTTGGGATACTCCCCTTCAGAACCAGCCGCTGTGCTCTGAGAAGCCCAAACCACATGGAAGACAATGTTTAGGTCCTCCAGTTGACAGAAACAGCTGAGATCCCAGCCAAGAGTTAGCATCAACTGCCAGCCAAGTGAGTGAGATATCTTGGAATTCCAGCTCAGTGGAGCCTTCAGACAGCCCCAGCTAACATATGATGGCAATTTTATGAGACCCCAAGCAAGAAGGCAGGACTGCCCAGTCAATCCACATAGCCATGAGAAATGCTAACGAATTGTTCTTTTAAGCCACTGAATTCTGGTGTGATTTCTTATGCAGTAATAGATAAATCAAAATAGTTCATGGGTTCAGTTTTAGACATGTAGAATTTGAGATGCTTGGAAGATACCCAGTCAGAGATGTTTCAAAGATACTTGGATAGATTTTATGTAGTTGATGTCTGGAGCTCAGGAGAGACACCTAGGCTGGACTTGTTGATTTGGGAGTTGACAGCACATGGAATGTAACTGAAGCCAGGACAGGGAATGACAGAACCCTGAGGGATTACATTGGTAAAGGAGCAGAGTCCTGAGAAACAGCAATGTTTAGGGATTAGGTGGAAGATGAGTCAACTAAACAAACAGAGAAGTTGCCAGAAATGCAGAAAAAACTAAGAAGAATGTGGTATCAAAGAGGGCAAGGGTAAAGAATATTAAATATAAATGTTACCAAGAAGTCAAACATGATAAAGGCTGAAGAATATTCATTGGCTCCACAGGCACAACAATCGATAGCTTTGGAAGTCATCCGTTTCAAGGAGTTGTAGTGGAGAGCAGTTATGAGGAAGGAGTACTGAAGACGCAGACTGTGACAGAAGTAAGCAGAAGGCAAAGCAACGAAAATAGTTAATACACCCAATGTGCTCACGAATGCTAGGTGTAAAAGGAGAAGACAGGTGGGGTGGGGCTAGAGTAGGAGCTGGAGTCAAGGGATTTTTGCTGTTTTTTTTAAAGATGTGAAAGTCATCGGAATGTTCAAATGTTGACTGGAAGGTGTCAGTAGAGTGGGGGAATTTTGACGATACAGAACGAGGTCCAGAGCACCCACGGAAGGATTAACGTTGAATATGAGAAAGAACAGATCCCAGATACGTGCAGGAGTGAAGATCCATTTATAAGAAATTAAGAGAGGTCCTTCTGAAGGTATCCTTTTTTTTTTTTTTTTTTTTGGATAAGTAGGATACAAAGCCATCTGTTGCGAGAGCTGAAGGATTAGGGATTTGAGTGTAGTAGGAAGATTTTAAATAATCGTTGAGAAGTATTGGGGAGAGACTTTGCAAGGGAAGTATAGAAAGGGCTGACAGACTGTTGGAATTGGTGACTGTGATGGATTGAATTTTGTCCCCCCAAAATATGTGTTGTAAATCCTAACCCTTATACCTGTGGTGGAAACCCTGGTGGCATAGTGGTTAAGTGCTACGGCTGCTAACCAAGAGGTCGGCAGTTCAAATCTGCCAGGTGCTCTGTGGAAACTCTATCGGGCAGTTCTACTCTGTCCTATGGGGTCACCATGAGTCGGAATCGACTCGACGGCAGTGGTTTTTTTTTTATACCTGCGGATGTAATCCCATTTGGGAATAGGGCTTTTTGGTTATGTTAATGAGGCCATATCAGTGTAGGGTGTGTCTTAAACCAATTACTTCTGAGCCATAAAAGATCAGATTAGACTCAGAAGGAAGCAGCAGAGATGGGTGCAGATAGACACCATTGCTAAGGAACCAAGGAACAGAAGCTGAGAAGAGATAAGGATTTGCTCCAGAGAGTCTTTCCCTAAAGCCGGTGCCCTGGTGCCACAAATTTGGACTGCTAGTCTCCTAACTGTAAGAAAATAAATTTCTGTTCCTTAAAGCCACCCATTTGTGGTATTTCTGTTACGGCATCACTGAGAAACTAAGACAGTGATCTAAGAGATAAATCTAAGAGATAAAAAAAAAAATAAATTATTCCCACTTTGCATGTGAGGAAATTGAGGCTCAAAGAGGTTAAGTAACATGCTCAAGGTTATAAAGTGAGTAAGCTCGACTGCTAACCAAAAGGTCAGCAGTCTGAATCCACCAGCGGCTCCTTGGAAACGCTGTGGGGCAGTTCTACTCTTTTTTATAGGGTTGCTATGAGTCAGAACCGACTCAATGGCAACAGGTTTGGTTTTTTTTTGGTTTAGTGACAGAGCTAGGATTTGAATACAGGCCTATGTGATTTTTTCCAGGACATTATTAGGCTAAATGAATTCCTTGGTCCAGGGGAACAACTTTAGTTTCTGGAAAGAGACTAGCGTTTGAGCTAAAAACTTCATTCTTACATTTTTTTATTCACTATGGCTGCTTCCACCACTTCTTCCTGAGACTTCCATACTTCTGACCCATCTAATCTCTAAAACATGCAGTCAAAGGAGGCCTCAGGAATCACAGTGAAGGACCACGGCACATACTAGAGAGTAAATACGAGCCAGAAGCTTTGGCTCAATGTTAACTTTAAGGCAGGAAAGGAGTTCACAGAACCCTTGGCACCATAACTGTTCCTTAGAATTAGATTTATAAAATAAAATAAAACAGGGCTGCAGAAATCAGAGTATTGCATTTAGAAGCTGTGAAGTGATTAGCATGGCTTTTTTTTTTTTTTTTTTTCCCCAGAATTCTAAGGCTTTCTCAAGGGTTATAATCCTCTAGAATTTCTAAAGAGGTTATATGATTTGCTGGACAGTGTATAAAACCGAAGTAGTGGGTGATGGTCTATGAATATTGCAGGTTCATCATGGATGCTTTAAAACAGTGGTTTTAGGTTCTGCCAAGGTCTGTAAGTATTGAGAGATACATTAAGAATCTTTACCTGGAAAAACAGAAACAAGAATTTCTCGTAATTTGTCTTTTTTGGGGGGCTATTCTAGAAATAATAAAGAAGATAAGAAGTAACTATTATTTAGGTCCCACTTTGGACAAGGCCTAGGCCGAGAGATAGCTTTCTTTTCGTACAGGGAAATTTGTAGGGATCCCCAAGTCCAGCTGGCAGGCTGGTGGATTAGTTCTCCAGTGTACTTAACTCATTCCCGGGCTCTGATATCCATCCCTCATGCTGGAGGCTTCCTTACAAGGCTAGGAAAAGGGCGCTTCCCTCAGGCGCAGGCACAGCTGCTCTGCAGGCACACAGCAGTGTAGGAGATGCGTTCTAGGGTCATTTGGGGAATTTCAGTCCTTCTTACAGAAGAGAACTATCAGAGCAACGTTCTGAAACTGTAGACCACAATCCTTTTGTAAATCGTGGAATTATTTTAGTGGGTTTTACAACTAGCATTTTTTAAAAACAGGAAATACAATAAAATAGAATAAAAAATACCATGGCACATTTCACAAAATGAGGATAAGTACGGTGTTGAGCAATACATCTCAGATATGTGCGTGTGTGTATGTTTGTATGTGTGTGTTTGCGTATGTGGGTTTTGACGAAACACGTATGTCTTACAGTGGTCGTGTTATAGAGGACTCCAGCTTCACAGAAATTTCTAAAGCCGTATGCATGTGAGGCTCTTCCAAACTTACGGGGGCGGACAGGAGCCTAAACAGCCTATTGCAGGGTTCCCTGAAATTTCCCTAAGATACCTTGCCCAAGATTACACACGAGTAGGGGAAGGAGCTGGGATCTGAATACAGGCTTACATGAGCTGAGGAATGCTGATGTGAGCGGAGATTTCCCTGGCAAAGTACCAGGAACCAGCCTTAAGGCTGCGGGTATCTCTGAATCCACAGCTTTCTCAGTATTTTACTTTTCAAGTGCTGTAAGAGCCAATTAGCCACACTGTATTTTCATTTCAATCCTAATAAAAGGTTAGGATGTTATAAAATATATAAAACATTCACAGTAAGCATCGTAATCTTTAGCATAATTTCTTCATGTGTAAAAAAGAAAAGTTCCCTCCATGTACAGTTAATAAGTACCATTCGACCAATTTCATAGATACAGTCTAAATTTCAACCAGCATAAACCCAAACACTCTTAGTTTCTATGCAGTTACTCGATCTGCTCATATGTATGTGTTCAGTGTATAAAAAATTAAATAATTGTTTAAGGTAATTACATTTTACTTCATTTAAATTTCCCACCTTTGGTTTCAATCAGGCAAGCCTTTTTTCACCTACTCTTTAATCCACTGTGCAGTGACTGCCAATGTCTACTGCACAGGCGGCTACATGGGAGGACATTCATTAGTATTGTAAGAAGCTAATGTAAAATTCCTCAACCTCCCTAAGAAGGAAGAGAAGTGTCATAAATTATTATTGTTATAATAAAACCAAAGATGAAAAGGCAAGAATTTAAAAAAATGGTAAAAGCATTAGTGATAGTAAATGGGTACACATGAAATAGCAGCACGTATGCTCACCAAACATGTAATGGCGTCTTTCTAATCTTGCAAAGAAACCAGCTACATGAGGATGGACATAATAGATGCCAAAGCAGCCTGCAAACACATGAGGTAAGAAGAAATGCAGAGAACGGAGAGCTAGGGATAGGCAAATGATATACCATCAGGTGACAGAAGGTGTCCGGGTCTGGTTGCTTTGGGATATAAACTATCATGACAGTCTGCAAAAAAACCAGAGAATGCCAAATGCCAAGATGTGTTCTCCTTAAACAGACGGTATTGGTACAAACAGTTAAGGCACTTCGCCGGTAACCTAAGGTTTGGAGTTGGAGTCCACCAAAGGTGCCTGAGGTAGACTCCAAAAAATCAGCCATTGAAAATCGTAGGGAGCACAGTCCTACTCTGATGCACATGAAGTGGCCTTGGAGTTGCCTTGGTGACAACTGGTATTGATTGGATATTGGCAAAAAAGGTAATTAAAAAAATGTGCATATATACACATAAAAGTAATACAGATATATGTAATATAAATATATATACATCTCCTGAGTGTTTACATTAGAAAAATAAAAAACAGCATTCTCTAACAACTTAAATTCCATTTTTAATTCATAATTCAGAGCCAATTGATTTGAAAGTCTCTGTTAGCTCAAACTACAAACTCTTAAGGGTTTAGAGAAAGGGCTTCAAGAGAAAAGGTCAATAAATTGTAATCCTTTAAAGTGTTTCGTATTTAAAAGCTTTTATAACAAAATTAATATAGTATTCCAACTCCACATACTAGTTGAATGAAAAAACATAATATACCCAATGTAATATAAGTGATGATACGCCGGATTATAACCTATTTGTGGACTAAAAATAAAACTCAATACACACTTGCAGAAGGGAAAGGCAGAGCAGCCTAGCCATCAAATCAGAGGGCAGAAAATCATGTTATTCCTATAATAAAATGTGTATTTTCAACCTTTTGAGTAAATGAATAAAAAGCATCCTTGAAAAGGTATCTGTAATTCCAAAGCCTTTTCCCCCTCCCGTAAAAAACTGGATGTAAGCAGGGTAAAATAAATTTATAGAAAAGGGATGTTAAAGAAAGACACGGGGCATGTAATTCTTTCTCTTACCGTTGTCGCCAGAAGGTAATGATACAGTGTTCGTGGGCATGGTATCAGCATTCACTTTTCCATTCTCAAATGTGTCGTTCTCAGTCTGCTGTAACTGCCAGTTGAGGCCAAAGAGATGCATTGCTGGGGGTAAAGAATACAAGTTGTTTAAAGGTCTGCTGCCTTTAGCTATGATATGATAATTATGTTTATAACAAGGGTCACAGGTAAAGTTCAACTTCCATGTTCTGAAATACCTTGGATAACTGCACAACAGTTCCTCCAACAAACGCAACTTACGTAGCACTGCAGTGCAATATGGCAGCCCTTTAATAATGACTTGATGTTACTCAGTTAATTGGTACCAGGAAACCTTTAGGAATGAATCAGTCTTTGCTCTACTTTGTCCAAATTGCCCTCTTCATCATCATTCAAATAAGCAGCATTTGCCAAATGTACCTGACTATTTAAAAAAAAAAAAAGCCCATTGCTGTTGAGTTGATTCTGACTCACACTGACCCTATAGGACAGAGTAGAACTGACCCATAGGGTTTCCAAGGAGTGGCTGGTGGATTTGAACCTTTGATTAGCAGCCAGCTCCTAACTACTGTGCCACCAGGGCTCTGCCTGAGGGACACTTGTAAATTTTTAAAACTTTGTTGTAACACCTATGGGTTCTCAAAAGACATGATGTATTCACATTTGGATTAAGGTAAAAAAACAAAAACTGGCTTCACAGATAAATTTGCTGGTATATGAAATCATGAGAATTTGATTCAGATGTCTATATAATAAAATCTGAATATTCTCAAAGTAAATAAACAATCCCTGAATTTATTGCATAAAATCCAGTAATGACACAGCTCAAAAAACATAAACATAATTTAATGTGAGTTTCTGATGTGGGTATAATAATTTTATAAATCTATAAATAATTTATAAATTTATTATAATTTTATAATTTAGCTATAATTTCATAAATGTGTTTACTAATTCTATTTAAAATATTTAAGAAATACATGAGAAAATTATACAATATAATTATAAATGTAATATAATTTTTAAATTTTATATCAAAAACCAAATCTTTTGCCGTGGAGTCAATTTCAACTCATAGTGACCTGGGGAGGGGAACCCTGGTGGTGTAGTGGTTAAGTGCTCTGGCTGCTAACCAAAGGGTCGGCAGTTTGAATCCGCCAGGTGCTCCTTGGAAACTCTATGGGGCAGTTCTACTCTGTCCTATAGGGTTGCTATGAGTTGGAATCGACTCGATGACACTGGGTTTGGTTTTTTTGGTTTAGTGACCATGTTGCACACAGTAGAACTGGCCCATAGGGTTTCCAAGGCTGTAAATCTTTATGGAAGCAGGCTGTCACATCTTTCTCCTACAGAGTGGCTGGTGGGTTCAAACCGCTTAGCAGCTGAGCGCTTAACCACTGTGCCACCACTTAGTAAACATTCATTTCTTTTCCACAGAAGATAGTTCAGGTATTAATTCCCCCTAAAACCAAACAAAATCCGTTGCTGTAGAGTCAATTCCAACTCATAGTGACCCCAGGAAGTCTAAATACCCACAGGGAAACATAGTGATGGTCACATTACCACATCACGAGACAGGACTTTTTGTATGTTTTAGCTTTTTTTTGACTCACTGCACTTGTTGAAATTTACCAGAGAAGTGGGGAAAGAGATACAGTGTCTTCGGAGGCATGTAGTAACTCCACTGTCCAAACGCCCTAGGGAATGTTCAATGCATGTGGTAACAACATTAAATACTCTGGTTCAGTGTAAAAAACAGGGCTTGGGATGAAGTTCAATTCTGGTTCAATCCTCACTCTAGGATTTAAGCTTGGGCAAATGATGTAACATTGCTAAAACATTAGGTTATGGAAACCATGGGGCGTGTTAAGCTAATCTTATTTAATTGATGGGAAGATTTTAGACAATGTATTTGAAGGACAGGTGGCACAGAGCAGGGCAGCTCTTACTATACAGGTATTTTGTTCACTTATTCTAGACTCCAGATTACTGAACTATTTGGAGGTACCTGACCAGACCACGAGGTCTCTTGATAAACAGTCCCTTCTGCCTGCAATGCTCCCTACCTACTAGAGACGGTAGGTGTCAGCTTCTTGGGAAAGCCTTCCCAGACCAGGTTAAGTTTCTCTCCCAAGGCTATTTTAGTTTACTTTTGTATCTTATTTACCTTACACAGCGCCTGGTACCTAGTCTCAATAAATATGTGTCAAATAAATGAATGAATGCTAAGAACATCTCTTATTTTCTGACTGTTAAAAAAATAAGAAAACATGGATGTGCATAAAAATTATAGTAACTTTAAAAAAGTTAATAAATATAAAACATACACAAATGACTGAGAATGGAAAATTAGATTCTTAATAATTAATGACTGCCTTACCATAATGTTGCATGAGAAGTATTTGAATTAAAGTCAACTAGTACTAAAAAAATCTTTTTTTTTTTTTTAGTACTACACATAATTGACTGAATTTTTCTTTAATGTTCAACAGTTTTGAATTGAATGTTTTTTTGGATTCAACATTTGACAGTTTTGGGACATTCTATTATCACATTCTTTTGTTAATATTGTAGAGTTTTTGGTTAGTATTACCTGATATAAACACATGCTACAGTAAGAACAAAAGAAATACAGACAGCCAAATCTACCCTGTATATATGTTTGTGAAAAATGTATATACTCACACGCCCTGCTTGCATTATAGTCTTCCAGAAATGCCGTTTACATTCTGATTTTCAAGGATTAAGATTATATAGTTCTTGAATTTACAAGTCGTTGTCTTGTAAAGGAGTATAACTTCTTATGTCATTCTGCATTAAATTACGTAGTGTTTGAATGGCAAACTGTCAGGAGCTTTCTAAACATTTATCACTTGTACATTTTCAGATACTTCAGCGGTTTTTGAACAAAATGATGGGAAGTAGTTCCGCATACAGAGAAAGGTTTGGATACCTGATGGACACACTTTGGCATGGCAACAATAAATATTCCAATAGGGTCAAAGTTTCCATAAAAAATAATTCATCATCGTTGTGGGTTTTTATTTAACAGAAAAGTCTTCTTAAATGATAGATTTGCTCATATTACTGGTTTTACCAGAAGAGTAGAGATAATCCACGTGATAGCGCACAGATGTTAAATGTTAAAAAAATAATGTGATGTCTGTGTTTGGGGACTATTTTATTTTTTGCTAAGGGGCAACAGCTTTATTTTATATTTTTTGTTACAGAAAATCTCAATAAAATGGAATTCTTGTTCTACTTAAGACATTGTATAAGAAGAATCGTACCCAATAATATTATATCTTCTTAACTACTCAGTTGAAAACAAGGACTAACAAGCTGTTTGGTCTTCGGATATTATCTAGTTTGAAATTGCTGCATTTGGTAGTTAGTGAAGCTGTTAACATATGTTGTGTATAACTTAAGATTTCTATACAAATTCAAGGTGTTAGTGGGATTCACTCTAAAGTTAACAGAAGGAAAAGAGAGAGCAAGAGAAAAGCAACACATTCACAAAAGTGGAGAATGCTACAGAAATTACCGAGCAGTGGTGTAATGAAGGAGTCCTTGAGTGGCACACTACATGAGACCTGGCAGGTAAATAAAGGGAAAATTAGCGAAATAAAATATTTCTGTCAATAAATAAGGACGGGCTCAATTCTTCCATGCCTGTGCTAGAAAGCAGACTTGAACACATGGAAAGGCTTTCTCTGCCATGATTCAGAATGGCACACGGATCCCTGGCCTGTGCACAAGCTAGTGGAGGTTGTGCAGAGTGGCAAGAAGCGACTGGGAACTCTGTGCTCCTGGGAGTCCCTCACACCTTCTGGGAGTAAGTTAGGTGAGGAGACACAAACCATATGAGGAGGTGAGGAGGCACAGGCTGTGTGAGGAGGTACAGGCTGTGTGAGGAGGTGAGGAGGCACAGGCCGTGTGAGGAGGTACAGGCTGTGTGAGGAGGTGAGGAGGCACAGATTGTGTGAGGAGATACAGGCTGTGTGAGGAGGTACAGGCTGTGTGAGGAGGTGAGGAGGCACAGGCTGCGTGAGGAGGTGAGGAGGCACAGGCTGTGTGAGGAGGTACAGGCTGCATGAGGAGCTGAGGAGGTACAGGCTGTGTGAGGAGGTACAGGCTGTGTGAGGAGGTGAGGAGGCACAGGTTGTGTGAGGAGGTACAGGCTGTGTGAGGAGGTACAGCCTGTGTGAGGAGGTACAGGCTGCGTGAGGAGGTGAGGAGGCACAGGTTGTGTGAGTAGGTACAGGCTGTGTGAGGAGGTACAGGCTGCGTGAGGAGGTGAGGAGGCACAGGCTGCGTGAGGAGGTGAGGAGGCACAAGCTTCGTGAGGAGGTGAGGAGGTACAGGCTGTGTGAGGAGGTACAGGCTGTGTGAGGAGGTACAGTCTGTGTGAGAGGAGGTGAGGAGACACAGACTGTGTGAGGAGGTGAGGAGGCACAGGCTGCGGGAGGAGGTGAGGAGGCACAGGCTGCGTGAGGAGGTGAGGAGGTACAGGCTGTGTGAGGAGGTACAGTCTGTGTGAGGAGGTACAGGCTGCATGAGGAGGTGAGGAGGTACAGGCTGTGTGAGGAGGTACAGGCTGTGTGAGGAGGTACAGGCTGTGTGAGGAGGTGAGGAGGCACAGGCTGCGTGAGGAGGTGAGGAGGCACAGGCTTCGTGAGGAGGTGAGGAGGTACAGGTTGTGTGAGGAGGTACAGTCTGTGTGAGGAGGTACAGTCTGTGTGAGAGGAGATGAGGAGACACAGACTGTGTGAGGAGGTGAGGAGGTACAGGCTGTGTGAGAGGAGGTGAGGAGACACAGACTGTGTGAGGACGTGAGGAGGCACAGGCTGTGAGGAGGTACAGGTTGTGTGAGGAGATGAAGAAGCACAGGCTGTGTGATGAGGTGAGGAGGCGCGGGCTGTGTGAGAGGAGGTGAGGAGGCGCCGGCTGTGTGAAGAGGTGAGGAGGTACGGGCTGTGAACACCAGGCATTCTGGCAGCCACGGACAGTGCTCCTAGTACTGGTGTTAGGACACTGTGATCCAGTTTTTTTTTTTTTTTTTAATAAAGCATTCATTGAACACTTACTAGGTGTCAGATACTATGCTAGTGCTTTACCTGTATTATTTCATTTAACTTTGTAAGAATCCAATTAAATAGTTACTGTTATTTTTCATTTTGAATCAGAGGAAACGGAGGCTTTTCAAGACGTTAAGTTTCCATGCGCCACATGCCACCTCTACCCCTTCCTGATGGGCCATGCCATGCTGCCTTGGCTAGAGAGCCACTGGCTCATTGCCACTCTGGGTCTGCTCTGCCCCCACCCACCAGCTCCTGCTATGCCATTTTTTCCTCTTTCTTCCTTTTCTTTTTCCCTCCCACCTAGCCCCATTTGCCACCTCTACCCCTTCCTGCCAGGCCACACTGCACCATGGCAGGTATAGAGCTACAGATACTCTGCCAGCCGAGGTTCCCCTGCCCCCACCCACCATACCATTTCGTCCCCTTCCTCCTTTTCTTTCTCCCTCTCACCTAGCCCTGCATCCCACCACCACCCCTTCTCACTGGGGCACAGTGCCATGCCTTGGCTAGAGAGACACTGGCCTGCTGCCAGCCTGGGTCTGCCCCACCCCACTCACTGGCTCCTGCTGTGCCATTTTTTTTCCCTTTATTCCCTTTCTTTCTCCCTCCCATCTAGCCTCCTACACTACCTCTACCCGCGGCACCACACTGCACCATCATGGGTATCGAGCTACCAGCCCACTTCCAGCCCATGTCCCAGCCGCCCCACTCTGCTGGCTCCTGCTGCACCATCTTCCCCCTTCTTCATTTTCTTTCTCTCTCCCATCTAGTCCCATACCTCACCTCCACCCCTTCCTGCTGGGCCATGCCGTGCTGCTGGCGCTGGAGAGCCACTGGCCTGCCACTTTCTACCTCCCACCTAGCCCCGTATGCCACCTTCCCCACCTGCCCACCAGCCTCCAGGCCAGCCCTGCCCCCAACCGCTGGCTACTTTTTTTTTTCTTTCTCTCACTTTTCTTTTCTCTGTTCCCCTTACATATGCCCATATACTGTACCCCATTCCCTCTGGCCCTCGCTGTGCTGCTGCAGCTAGAGGAGGGTCCCCATTTGCACTGAGCCTGCACCGCCCCTCCCATCCTGCCACTTGACCAGCTGCTGAATGGAGGGAAGTGGTATGGTGTCCTACCACTCCCCATCCAACACCCCCGCCTATCTGAGGAGGGGCTGTGAATGCTCCCACATCGCTGACCTACATCCATTCTAGCTTCTAAAGGAGGCGTACTTCTTCCAAGACAGATTTGTTCATTCTTCTGGCAGTCCACGGTATATCCAATATTCTTCACTGACACCACACTTGAAAGGCGTCAATTCTTCTTCGATCTTCCTTACTCATTGTCCAGCTTTCACATGCATATGAGGTGACTGAAAATACCATGGCTTGGGTCAGGCATACTTTAGTCCTCAAAATGACACCTTTGCTTTTCAACACTTTAAATAGGTCTTTTGCAGCAGATTTGCCCAATACAATACATCATTTGATTTCTTGACTGCTGCTTCCATGGGTGTTGATTGTGGATCCAAGTAAAACGAAATCCTTGACGACTTCAGTCTTTTTTCTATCTATCATGATGTTACTTATTGGTCCAGTTATGAGGATTGCTGTTTTATTTATTTTGAGGTGCAGTCCATCCTGACTGCTAAGGAATGGCTTGCTTCAATGCAAATCTCAGGTGGTAGAAAGAACACAATATGATTAAACAAATTTAGGTACTGTGTTAAAGGTTGTCAGCCAGGCCCCCTCACTCCACCGCAGACTGATTTGTAGCTGAAAAACATTATGCTTTGGCATCCCACATAAAGTCCTTGTTGTTAAGGTGAACACATGTGGGTCTGTCACAGACCGAACAACTAAAGCCACAGAGTACTGGCTGACACAGATCCGATCGTGAGTGATTACGCACTGAAGGCTTCTGTGTTTGGACCTTCCACTTCAGCATGTTCATCAATGATTTATTTGCATGAAGACACAAAAAGCAATGTTATCAAAGTATGCAGATTACACAGAGTTTTAAGGAACGGCATAAATAACATGCTGGGTTACAAAATCAGGGCTTTAAAAAACCTCCAATTCTGATTTCCTTGAAACTACTGTTTGATTTCTCGCCTTCCTTTTGCTGCTGTGTATCTCAAGAGTCCTCAACGTTGTTTCTGCTTCTTCAGCATGTATTTCTTACTTTCCTCTCACTTTGACTCCTGTTCCAAATTACTGTACTGAAGCCTCTCTCAGTGGTTAAAGACGATCTCTTGAATTGCCACATCCAATAAGTAGGCTTTTATCAATATTCATCCTGTTCATATTTCAAAAGTATTTGGCATCATTAACCACACATCGTCAATACTTGATCCTCTCGGTTCTCCTCCTAGCAATCTGACTCCTGCTTCTTAGCTGTCCTCACCGAATTCTTGAGTGGAGGTCATAGAGTGAGTTCAAAAGTATTCTAGTTCTCCTGGAGATACAGGGCTACTGGTCCCTGATCTGCTGAAGTCCTGTGACTTTGCTGTGGACAATGGTATCCGGGCAGAAGCACCACTGCGAGGAAAGTTGAAGAATATGCAGTTTGTTGCATTCCCTTCTGCCTGCTGCAGTGACCGTGGAAAAGTGCGCTTAGTGGCATTTCTGTTAGTCTTGGTCCTGAGTAGGAAGAACCCTCTTACCATTCCACGCTGAACATGTACCTTAAGCAAGAAATAAGCCAGTGTGGTTAAACCACTATAGTAGGCAGCCTGTAAGACGGCCACCAGTAATTCCCGCCTCCGAGTATTCACACCTCGGAGTGAAGGCTGGATTTAGTGACTTGCTTCCAATGAAAAGTACATGGAAGAAATGACAGAACATCCCTTGAGATTATGTAATAAAGGACTGTAGCTTCTGTCTTGGCTATTCTACCTCTCTCTGAAATCGCCTGTCATGAGTAAACCGGCTGCTGTGTCATCAGGCAGCTCTGTGGAGCGGCCCATGTGGTGAGAGACCAAGAGGTTTCCAAAATCAAGTGAGTGATCTTGGAAGTAGACTCCCCCACCTCCAGCTGAGCCTTCAGATGAGAATGCAGTCCTGGCCGACCGTTTGACTGCAACTTTGAAGACTTTGAGCCAGAGGCGCCCTAAGCCAGGCTCAGATTTCTGACCCACAGAAACTATGAGATAACAAATGTTTGTTGTTTTAAGCCACTAAGATTCAGGATAATTTTTTAAGCTGCAGTAGGTAACTACTATACCCACTGAGATTTTTAGGGGATACGTGGATACATTCATCAAAGTCCTTCTTTGACCTTGTCTTTCTTCTCACGCACTTTATGACTCCATCTTTCAATTCAGTGTGGCTGGATGACTTCCAAACATGCCCCTCTAATACTGGCAATGTTCCTGGCTGACACACACACTGAACTGGACGTTTTCCCACTAGGCGCACCCAGAAATCCTGTGGGTACCTCAAACTTCACTCAACAGGATAAATTGTCTTCATTCCCAGAATTGCTTTGCTTTCTAGATTTCCTTTCCCTGTTCATGATATCACTTTAGCTGGGACAATGACATCACACAGCATTGGGATGAATCACAGTAGCCTCTGAAATTCCCAGTTTTCTCACCTATTAAATGAGAATTATATGAGTGCCTATTTCATAGGTTTCCTGTGAAAATTAAGTAAGATAATGTATATAAAGCCCCAGATTTGTACCAATACTCAATAAATGTTAGCTACCATTACTGGTCACGCACGCTGTCAACTCCGAATCTTCACTTTTCTTACTCCCCAATCTTCCCATCTAATCGGCTGCTAAGTCCAGCAATAGAGTCCCTAATTGTATTCATTTTGTTTTCAGCATCATTGCCTTATTCTAGGCTTTCCTTTAAAAAAAAACCTTTAGTTTTTTTTTTTTTTAAAGTTATAAATGCACACCATTAGTTTCACAGTTTGCTTTGGAAAACAGCAGTCCTCAACCTGCTTATCTAATTTTCCCACTCCTTAGATAAAACCACTGATTCTTTGGGCTGGTTCTTTGGTATTTCCCTCCTCACTTCTGAATACCATCCGCGTAACACTAACTCCTGGTCTTTCAGCTTTAAGCATTACCTGCTAGATTTGAATTTGGAAGAGGCTCTCGTAATTTTAATTAGCTTCCCTGTCCCCCTTTAAAGCCACTCCACCCGCTGTTGCCACTGTTATCGTTCCAAAGTGTATGTCTGCTAATGGTCTCTTGCTCCCAGGAATCTATTAACGTTTCTCCCACTGCCTCCTCTGACAGACCCACGAGCTGGTCAGGTTTGCCTAACTACCACTTCCTAATCATGGCCTCAATTTTTCTGCTTCTAAAACTTTGTTCCTACAATTCCTGGTTTCTGGAATGCTTCCCTGCAACCGCTGCATGATGAAATCTCACCAACACCTTGAGGCCTAGTTCAAAGGGCACTTCCTTATAAAGTCTTCCTCAACCTCACAGTTGGAATTAATAACTATTCTGTACTACCACAGCATTTAGTATTATTTTACCTAAAACACCCTACCTTATATCTGAATTTTTTTACTTCCTGGAGTGTGAGGAGTGGATGGTAAAAGAGGTAGAAATGGATCTTTGCAGTTAGGGGGTTAAAAACTGGTACCTCACTGGGAGATAGAAGGATGGGCTGGGAGGAAAAGGAATAAAGTATATAATTTCAGTTGTGCGTAAGGGGAGAGGATGGTTAAAGGAAAAGATTAATACCGTATATACGTCAGCCTTTTCATTATTTTGCTTAGAGTTGATCGTGGAGGCCTGGACCTCTGCAGATGAATGGGTTCTGGAGAGCTAGGGGTGACTAACAGGAAATCTGAGACTGCTGACAGTCAGAAGGAGCCCTGGAGTCTGTCTCATGATATTTTTGCACCTTAATCCATCTTCAGGTGCTGAAAATTAAAATGCTTACTACATAACTCAAAAACATTCATTCTAAGACCCCTTTCAGTAAATGTTGAGGAAAAAAACCCTCATCAACTGAAATAATTTTGAGACAACATGCTTATAAAGATCTGTCAGTAAAATTTTATGAAGGAATTTTCTTCTAGGCTCAAAGATCATTCAAGTGAGAGAAATTACAGCATACATTCTTTTTGTTTTTCGGAGCTAAGGGAGAAGAAAGGAACCCATGGTATTTTAGTTACTGTTACAGTTATCACATCTCATTAAAAAAAAAAAAAAGGGCACGCCATTGTTTTTAACCAATACATGTTGATTTGGTACTGAAGAGCCAGTATGTGGAACACTTGAAACCAAAATGTGCAATTAAAGAAAATTATACACCACCAAGTAGCAAATTCAGTGTCATTTTTAGTTCCATGTTGAGAGAAAAGGTGCCAGATTTTGCTCTTGTCTCTGGGGAACATGCCACTGAATTGTTACCACAGTGACTGTTATTTCTACTGGCTTGCCTGAGTTCTCCGATCCTGCCAAATAAGAATGGGAAGGAGGGGTGGTGACAGCTGGTGCCACTGTCCAGCAATCTGCCAGAACCTTAGAGCAAATTACAGGGGATGTTGGGAAGTGAACGCAGAAGCAAGCACCCTTGCCATCAGAAACCTGAATGTAGCTTATGCCACCAGAGCCCTGAAGAGCTCACGCTGAGGTTTTGGCAACACAGAGTAAGTTCTTAGCAGGCCTTCCATTATTGGGTAAATGTTGTTTTATATTACAAGACTCAGCAAACATTCTCACAAAGACAAGAAGTATGAGATAATATGGGAACCAGGATTTGGTAGGAAAAACTGACTTTAAATGTCTATTACTCTGAAAATGTCAGCAATTCCGTTTTCTCTAGCTCCTCAAGCCTTGAACGTTCATCTAAGTAGGCTCAAGTCTAAAGTTTCCCTTTCTTGTAATTCATTTCACACCTCACCATAGTCCATTTCCCCAAAAATAATCTTCCTGAGGAAGATTCGTTAAGAGTACATTATCTAAAATGCTGGAGAGACATCGGAATTGCAGGAAAAGGGAATCAGAATCTGACCTTGTACAGCTAAGTGCACTGTTTTCGATGTAGACTCCTGTGGAGTCTTTTGTTTATATTAAAAGAAAAACAGGTCCCAGTCTCAATTATGGTGCTATCTGGCTGTGGAACCTTGGCAAATCGCTAGGGCCTTTCTGAGGCGCAGGTCTCTCATTTAGAAAAAAATAAAGGGCTTGGACTATGTGATGTCCAACGTCTCTTCTAGATTTACATCTTGTGATAAATCAACATATTTAAAAATAGAAATATTTGGCTAAACCATTAAGCATAGGAAAAAATATCTGGCATCAACACATTAGAATATCAATGCTGTTCCTTCGTTTTTGTGTTAAAAACTGCACTGCATGGGTCAAATGATCATTTTTACATTACATTCCTTGGGTTTTTATGGTTTTGAATGTGAAGTTTCTTCATTTTATATTTCAATTTTATGAATACATAAATATATATGATTCATATGTGGAATGATTAGATATTGCAGAAAAATAAGAAAAATACTCAAATATAGGATAATGATTTGATTTGATACATGCGTCTAGAATGCAACCAAGTTTTCAATGTAAAATGAAAGGATCTCATGTAAAGACAGCAGTTTGCAACTTGGACCCCTACTGGTCTATGCTGTCATTAGGAATACATAGTTATCCATAAATTAGCTTTTGTTTTGGATTTCCTGCTGTGTTCATATACATGCGGAAGGAATGTGTTAGGCAATATTTTGGCATTCTAATCCATTATTATTTGTTATTAACACTTAAGGTTAATATTATTTCAACAGTCTACACCTTGTTGACTCAAATTTTTTTTTAACATCGATATTTCCTTTGAAATCTTTGATATCAATGTGCACTCGAGTTGTTATTAATAAAAAGGGAGTATTATACTCTCTGTCAACAACAGAAGATTTTGATATTCAGAAGACCTAACACTTGATGTAGCCTATTCGTCTGAGTGTTACGAGCTAACATTCTGGAATCACAGGCTCTATTGTCTAAGAGGCTTGTTTGTTTGGGGGTAGAGGGTGAAGAGTAGCTGCTGATATTTTATATTGCTATGCTGTGTGTTTTTCCTTCCTTCCCTTTTTGGCATGATGTTATTATGGGGAAGGAGAATCATACCTATTATCAAAATATCCTGATAAGACTAAATAGCTGCCAGAATACTTGACTCATGTTCTTTTATAATTGATAATACTAAAAAAAAAAAAAAAAAAGGTATTTTTAAATTTAATTGTATTTTTTCCTTTTTAACTATACAGACGTAGTTTAACACATCTAGGGATGCTGCTTCCAGAAACCCGAAAACCAAACCCATTGCTGTCGAGTCGATTCTGGCTCATAGCAACCCTACAGGACGGAGTGGAACTGCCCCGTAGGGTTTCCGAGGAGCAGCTGGGGATTCGAACTACTGACTCTGCTTGGCAGCCGTGGCTCTTACCCACTGCACCATCAGAGATGCTGCTTAGGGACTGGTAATGCCAGTCGCCCGCTGACAGTCAATGCTGAAGCTGACAGAGAGGCTTACGAAAATCAAGCTGTTGTTTCTGTCACTAAGTGGATTAAGTTAGGATTTCTAAACAGGCTGTTTTCCAAATTTTTCATAATTTTTCTCATTTCCAGGTTCTGTTCTTTGAATGAAAGAATTGCTCACTCTCCAATCTAAGGGAAAGAACAAAGTGATAACCACCTTGATCAGCCGCCCAAAGGGGCCAGTCATTAATAATAAGCTAGAGAATCCTTGAGGTAACGGTTATCAAGATTATAGAATATGGTAAGAAGACCTATTTCAAGAATACTCCCCAATGCAGAACATAACAATTTACATGACCTGTAAATTATTTCCTGCTTGCCAAAATGCCAAGTTTGCTGTTACGGCAAAACGTATGTAACAGAGAATTCATTTGTGACACTTACGAGCAGCCTTGCCATTGAGACCCCACGGCTCTTCCTCATTATCCAAAATCTTCTTGCGCTGACTCAGTCTTCATCTGGATTTTTTTCTTCCACAATCGTTTCAAGAACTATGTACACCCAACTTTTATGTAACAAATATGTATGCATGTTAATGACTTATTTAAGCATAAAATTTTTTACTTGACTTGTTTGGGTCTTTGTAAAGTGGTTGAATATAGAACATGAACATTACAATTCTTTGAAATTTTAGGACACTTTAATTGTTGTTAGGTGCCACTGAGTTGTTTTTGACTCTTAGCGACCACATGTGACAGCAGAACTACCCCACAGAATCTTCTTGACTGTAATCTTCACAGAAGCAGATCGGCAAGTCTCTCTCCTGTGGAGCCGCTGGGTGGGTTTAAACCAACCTTTCAGTTAGCAGCTGAGCGCTTAACCATTACACCACCAGGGCTCCTTATGATCTAATTATTATGGCTATGGAAATTCTTAGAGGAGGGCTGGTATGTTAAAATGACATGGCAGAATCCAGGAAAACCCCCTTCAAAACATTCCCTTCATAAAAGTCCACTTATCCTCCAAGGGGTTACATTTCAGAGTGATACTGTTGCTGTTGTTAGGTGCTGTCGAGTCCGTTCTGACTCAAAGCGACTCTGTGTACAACAGAACGAAACACTGCCCGGTCCTGAGCCATCCTTACAATCCTCGTCATGCTTGAGCTCATTGTTGCAGTCACTGTGTCGATCCACCTCGTTGAGGGCCTTCCTCTTTTCCGCTGACCCTGTACTCTGCCAAGCATGATGTCCTTCTCCAGGACTGATTCCTCCTGACAAAATGTCCAAGGTATGTGAGATGAAGTGTCACCATCCTTGCTTCCAAGGAGCATTCTGGTTGTACTTCTTCTAAGACAGATTTGTTCGTTCTTTGGCAGTTCATGGAATATTTAATATTCTTCGCCAACACCACAATAATATTCTTCGTCAATTCTTCTTCCATCTTCCTTATTCATTGTCCAGCTTTCACATGCATATGATGTGATTGAAAATACCATGACTTGGGTCAGGTGCACCTTAGTCTTCAAGGTGACATCTTTACTTTTCAACACTTTTAAAAGGTCCTTTGTAGCAGATTCGCCAATGCAATGAGTCTTTTGATTTCTTGACTGCTGCTTCCATGGCTGTTGATTGTGGATCCAAGTAAAATGAAATCCTTAACAACTTCAATCTTTTCTCCATTTATCGTATGTTGCTCATTGGTCCAGTTGTGAGGATTTTTGTTTTCTTTATGTTGAGGTGTAATCCATACTGAAGGCTGTGGTCTTTGATCTTCAATAGTAAGTACTTCAAGTCCTCTTCACTTTCAGCAAGCAAGGCTGTGCCATCTGCATAATGCAGGTTGTTAATGAGTCTTCCTCCAATCCTGATGCCCCGTTCTTCTTCATATAGTCCAGCTTCTCAGATTATTTGCTCAGCATACAGATTCAATAGGTATGGTGAAAGAATACAACCCTGACACACACCTTTCCTGACTTTAAACCAATCAGTATCCCCTTGTTCTGTCCAAACAACTGCCTCTTGATCTATGTAAAGGCTCCTCATGAGCACAATTGAATGTTCTGGAATTCCCATTCTTTGCAGTGTTATCCATAATTTGTTATGATCCACAGAGTTAAATGCCTTTGCATAGTCAATAAAACACAGGTAAACATCCTTCTGGTATTTTCTGCTTTCAGCCAGGATCTATCTGACATCAGCAATGATATCCCTGGTTCCACGTCCTCTTCTGAAATCAGCCTGAATTTCTGGCACTTCCTTGTCGATATACTGCTGCAGCTGTTTTTGAGTGATCTTCAGCAAAATTTTGCTTCCATGTGGTATTAATGATATTGTTTTATAATTTCCACATTTGGTTGGATCACCTTTCTTGGGAATAGGCATAAATATGGATCTCTTTCAGTCAGTTGGCCAGGAAGCTGTCTTCGATATTTCTTGGCATAGACGAGTGAGCAACTCCAGTGCTGCATCTGTTTGTTGAAACATCTCAATTGATATTCCATCAATTCCTGAAGCCTTGTTTTTCGCCAATGCCTTCAAAGCAGCTTGGACTTCTTCCCCCAGTACCATTGGTTCCATATCATATGCTACCTCTTGAAAAGGTTGAACGTGGACTAATTCTTTTTGGTATAATGATTCTGTATTCCTTCCATCTTCTTTTGATGCTTCCTGCACCGTTTAATGTTTTCCCCATAGAATCCTTCACTACTGCAAATCAAGGCTTGAATTTTTTCTTTAGTTCTTTCAATGCCGAGTGTGTTCTTCCCTTTTGCTTTTCTATCTCCAGCTCTTTGCACATGTCATTATAATACTTTGTTTTCTTGAGCCGCCTTTTGAAATCTTCTGTTCGGTTGTTTTACTTCATCATTTCTTCCTTTTGCTTTAGCTGCTTGACATTCGTGAACAAGTTTCAGAGCCTCCTCTGACATCCATCTTGGTCTTTTCTTTCTTTCCTGTCTTTTCAATGACCTCTCACTTTCTTCATGTATGATGTCCTTGATGTCATTCCACAACTCGTCTGGTCTTTGGTCACTAGTGTTCAACGCATCAAATCTATTCTTGAGATAGTCTCTAAATTCAGGTGGGATATACTTAAGGTCATATTTTGGCTCTTGTGGACTTGCTCTGATTTTCTTCAGTTTCAGCTTGAACTTGCATATGAGCAACTGATGGTCTGTTCTACAGCCGGCCCCTGGCCTTGTTCTGACTAATGATGTTGAGCTTTTCCATCGTCTCTTTCCACATATATAGTCAATTTGACTCCTGTGGGTTCCACCTGGCGAGGTCCATGTGTATAGTCACTGTTCACGTTGGTGAAAGAAGGTATCTGCAATGAAGTCATTGATCTTGCAAAATTCTATCATTTGATCTCCACCATTGTTTCTATCACCAAGGCCATATTTTCCAACTACTGATCTTTCTTTGTTTCCAGCTTTTGCATTCTAATCACCAGTAATTATCAATGCATCCTGATTGCATGTTTCATCAATTTCAGACTGCAGCAGCTGATAAAAATCTTCTATTTCTTCATTTTGGCCTTAGTGGTTGGTGCGTAAATTTGAATAATAGTCATATTAACTGGTCTTCCTTGTAGGCGTATGGATATTATCCTACCACTGACAGCGTTGTACTTCAGGATAAATCTTGAAATGTTCTTTTTGATGATGAATGTGACACCATGCCTCTTCAAGTTGTCATTCCTGACATAGCAGACTATATGATTGTCCGATTCATAATGGCCAATACCAGTCCATTTCAGCTCACTAATGCTTAGGATATCAATGTTTATGCATTCCATTTCATTTTTGATGATTTCCAATTTTCCTAGATTCATACTGCGTACATTCCAGGTTCCGATTATTAGTGGACGTTTGCAGCTGTTTCTTCTCATTTTGAGTCGTGCCACATCAGCAAATGGAGGTTCCGAAAGCTTTACTCCATCCACGTCATTAAGGTCGACTCTACTTTGAGGAGCCAGCTCTTCCTCAGTCATCTTTTGAATACCTTCCAACCTGGGGGTCTCATCTTCCAGCACTATATCAGACAATGTTCCACTGCTATTCATAAGGTTTTCACTGGCTAATGCTTTTCAGAAGGAGACTGCCGAGTCCTTCTTCCTAGTCTGTCTTAGTCTGGAAGCTCAGGTGAAACTTGTCCTCCATGGGTGACACGTAAGCCCCCACAGTACAACAAACTGACAGACAAGTGGGGGATACTGTGAGACTGTAAGTCATTGAAAGTCTGTGTGTGTGGTTGTCAAGTGGAAACTTTAAACACAATTAGTGACCCTTTAGGAATCTAGGCACAGCCAGCTCATGTGGTTGCTTACTGATCATTCGCTGTGTTGACACACTTTCTGAGTGCATACCATATCTAGTGTTCTGCATGTGAGATGCTGCATGTGAGAGGCAGAGTGATACGGAATCCGCCTCAACACCTCTGGATCCCTCCGGTGAGTAATGCATAAGGGTTACCCTGACAGACCACGTCAGTTTCCCTTCATCAGCTCCTCTCACTCCTCACGCAGAGTGGGAAAGTCCTTTGGAGGCCAGGGGTCCAGCTGCTCCCCATTAATCTGGGATCACTTCAGTAGCTCTCCTTAGCTATTAACTCATCTTTAATAGGTCAAAATTGTTCTTTATTTGTGAAAGCAGTGTTCAAGACGTGTTGGAGACATGTTCGCATCTACTGAGAGCTTTCTCATTAGCCATTACTAAGGAGTAAACTGTGGAATATTTGTGGAAATGTGTCTCAAAGCAAAATACAGAGGAATCTGCAGTCTCTGAAGCCCTGGAGACTTGCTCACACTGCCAGCTCACTCTGCATTTGGTGGTCTCAGTTTCCTCTCCTAAAAATAAATGGCCCACTTTCTACTTTTAAATATGCTTTGCTTTTCTGTGTGTGATTCTTTCCAAGATCACAAAGAATCTCTTCGAAAAGTAAAAAGCATCTAAAAATATCTTTACTCTAAAAATAGAACATGACTGAAATAATATGATTAGGTCTTATACATAAAGTCTCTGTAATTCATATAGACCCACTAACTCTATCAGTTAGCTTGATAAAACCACAAATGCAGTTAGTGAAAAGATTATCTAGAATGAAATTAGCAGACCCAATAGAAAAGACCTACGGCATTTTCATTCCCCTCAGCATGAGTCCTACACTTTCTTAAAAATGTGCTTAGCATTATAATTGTGAACCTTCTATGGTACTATTTATTTTATAAATAGTTTTACATTTTACTATATTTTTTTCTTTGAAATGACTTAAAAAAATCAGTATCTCTTAAAACAGAAAGTAATGATAAAAATAAATGGAATGAACTATAAACAATGTCATTAAAATCTAGGTGGAAACTGTTGCTGGAAAATTGTTCTTTCTTTCCTTCTGAAAGAAGTGTTCAGGACAGGTGTTAGAGGCATGCTGACATCTACAGAAAACTTTCTCACAACACAATCAGATGCAAAAGAGTAAAAATTCAAAAGGGAATACATTCATTCAATTTATTTATTCTCCTGTCCACATACCACCTCTAAATTCCTATTATCTTATGAGAAACAATGTCTTATGTTATGGTGGAAAGCAGTTCTGGAGACCAGGGTTACGGTCAATGTCTGTGTTTTACTATTTACTGGCTCTAAGACTGTCCAAATCAGTGATTTTCTGGACCTAAAATTTTTCTTTCTTAAAATAATGTGAATAATAATGTTTGATTTACTAGGTGTTATAAGTAATAATAATAATAGTAACAATCCAAAACCCAAACCCAACCCGTTGCTGTCGAGTTGGTTTGGACTCATAGCGACCCTACAGGTCAGAGCAGAACTGCCTCACAAAGTTTCCAGTGAGTGGCTGGTGCATCCTAACTCCAACCTTTTGGTTAGCAGCCCAGCTCTTAACCGGTATAGCTGAAACTTATATTTTTGCCAGGTACATTTATGTTTTTCTTAAATATTCCAAGAGCAGTTCTGTTACTAGACCTGTTTACATTGATGAGGAAGCTCAGGTTTGGAAGTTAAGCGTCTTGCTCAAGATTACGCAGCTAGTAGGTGACAGAGGTGGGATAGAAACCCAAATCTTGCTGCTTTGAGAGTCTGTGCTTTTAAATAGTTTTAAAAATATACTGCAATGTACTATGCAAATTGATACTATATCTGTCCCTACAAGACTGTGAGGTCATTGGGGTAAAGATTACATCACCCATCATGTGCATGCAGTGTTTAGCAGGGATATTCAATAATGCTAATTAAATGGAATTACATGGACTGTGATATTGGAAATAATTAAAAGGAGATGCGTGTGAAAAACAAAGATCCGCAAGCTGCAAAACTCCTTGTATCACTTTCTCTGTTCTAGAATACATATATATTTCTATATTCTAGAACTTGCATCTTACAGGTAGCCTTGGGTATCTACCATCACCCTGGGAAATCTAGAAGAAGATGTGAAAGGCTTCTTGTTGAGGGACAGAAGGAAGTTTAGTGACAGTGGTGAAGGGGAGAAAGAGCTCCCTACTGGAGGAGGAAGCTGGGCCATCAGTCAGTGGCTGAAGTTTCAGGGTTCAAAGACAGCCCCAGGATAAAGCCAGTCACTGCCAGGCCAGGCTGGCTAATGCAGAAGGCCACCAGGAGAGGAATACTGCTTCTTTCCTTGGAAACTGGGGTAGTCACCAATGATGACACCTGTTAACAGGTAAAGGAAAGAATGGAAGTTCCTGCCATTAAAAACATTTTCTCAGAAAACAATCTTATACAGAAGTGGATCTAGCTGAAAAACTGTAATTGTTCTTTGATGTCTGATATGTGCTTACAATGCATGATGGGGGGGTGTCTCACAGCAATGTTCTTTTCCATATTTTGGACCCTGATTTCAATAATGGAAATTGGAAAGCTGACCTCCTTGATTATCAGATGCAGAGCAACGTAACGTTTATCTCCCGCCAACTTCTGGAACGCATATGGTGGTTTCCTTTACTTCTTCAAACCCCATTAAGAATACTCAGGAATGTTCAGAAAGAACTCAGAGTTACCCTAACCATTTTATGGATATTCTTTATAAATAAAGCTCTTAAACGTGTATGTATGTTATCTGAAATTAAGGAAAAGGAACAAACATGGAAGAGATTATAAATTTTTTTAATAAATTTCCAAAGCATCATTTCTGTCCACTTCTAGATATTAACTGCAGCAGAGTTCTAGCTCGGGTAAGTAAACAAAGAAGGCTTATGAATACTATAACCCTTTGTTTTTTCTTCTCAGCAATATCCAGATTTTACCTTCATTGTATAATAACATATTGGTTTTAATATTTCTGGGAATTGATTTATCAGGTCACGCTTGGGTTTATGTGGTAACACTTAAAATTTGTCCTCATGTTGGCATTTGTCAAAACACATAATCCTAGTTATTATTTAGGTATGAGCAGGAAATCCTTTCTTTAACAGCCAAACTCAATCAAATCTGCCTATTGTGCACTCTCTTAGTTTGCTACACTTCTCTGTTTAAAATATTCATCATGGTTGTAATTAGGTGCCCAATGTTTACATTCTCTACAGATGATAATCTCGAAGAGGACAAGGCGTGTGTTATCTTGTTCACTGCTGTATCTAGTGTCTGACCCGAAGAAGTCACTCCATAAATAAATGTGAATGACGGGTGGATGGATGAGTAATCATTTCCTCTTCAGGCAAATGTTATACAACTAATGTTACTAAAGAAGAAACCGTGGAATATTGTTTTTAAGGAAGAACGGGGTGAGCAGTCTGTAGACAACTGAAGACGTAGGAGAGGTAAACTAGAAGAGTCTATACAAAATTAAGTTAAATTAAATTCAATGGAATTTAAAGGTTTTATCCTGATTTACTCCTAAAACACCTAGTAATCTATCATAAAGCTTTTTTTTTTTTTTTAACCTTATGCATGTCAGCTACTTTTCCTTCCACTGCTCTGTATGCAGGTATTTCTCTCTGAACACACTGCTCTCAGTACCACTAGTGTCAAGGTAAATGACATACGCAATGGCAATTCAATAGTTATGCAACGAGACTCTGAAATGGTAAATATTATGTTATGCTTTCTACTTGTCATTAGTCTGGAAATGTCGCTACATTCCTCAAAAACAATAGCCTAAAACAGAGAAAACACTTCAGAGACAAGATAGTCACGTCTGGCACAACCTAGATTTTAGCTGTCTTAAAAGGTATTTTGTATTGTTGCCGTCTTTGAATGCTGTTCAAGCCAAGGAGATCCCTATCCTGGCATGGTAAAAACAGTCTGTGTAAACGTTTTGCTTTTCCTGTGTTATCTACTTTAGCTAATCTCATATCAAGCTAAGAGTAAAATTATTTTTTGAGGGGAGGAGAGTATCCTTTCTATACTTGTATAATTACCTGAATTTGTAGTGATTTTTATTTTTTTTATGTATAATACACAAAAAACTAAACATTTTAATTCTTTGTCAATAAAAAGCAACAACAACAAAAAAAACTCATAATGTTAAAAAATTTTAGTGTAAATATGTAGCTTTGTCCCACTCTGGGTTCAATTCAGAATTCACTGATGTGATTATCCAGAAATGACTATAGATGAAATTGTATTTTAAGTAACCTTTCAATGTTTTCTAGGTTTGTATATAATACATCAGACAAAACTAATATTTTCTACAAATTAGTAGACAGAGTTCATACTGAAAGTCAGGACAGTGCAAACATGTCAAGACAGCCAAAATTTCCACGGGTCCTGGAGGAGTCCGGCTACGTGAAAGAAGACTTTCACCCATACAGTGTTGTTACTAAGGAAAAAAACAGAATGGGTTTTTACTAGACTTTTTCCTTTTTGAGTTCACAGACTCAGGGTGCTGCAGTGGTATGCTTTATCAGATTGTTATTTTCTTCCTGCTTCTAGAGGTAAGCTTTTTTATTTTGAGCCTTTATTCACCACTGAATCAGGTTTAAACATGTCCTTAATGGCATGTATCCAAAAATAAAATAGTGATATATTGATTTCCAAATGTTTACTTTTACCATTTTCAATCCTCTAAAAAAGTATGTGATTCATTTTTTCTACAGTGTGATGAAACCACATTAGTATTAGAATGCCACAGTTCCATCTCAGATAAAACGTATTTTTTGAACGTAAAGCAACTAAGAGTTAAGGGAAGAAGCTGCAGTGAAAAACAGCATGTAATTCATTGCTTGGCTGTGTTCTATAATCTAGGAAAACTGAACTTTTATGACAAAGACAGGTCTGAAAAGAAGAAAAAATGTTACAACACATTTTATTTTGCCATATATATTTAAATGATTGATTTTTCACGAAGTATAAAGGGCTGGCATATTTTTCTTCTGACCCTGAGTTGCATATATATGGCTAATACCACAATCAATTCCAAAGTACACAGAGAGGCAAAATGTTCATAAAATGCAAATGGACACAGAAGTAGGACAAATAATGGCTAAGGAATCGTAACTGCAAAGAACATGGATTCGACAGGTTATGTTTTGCTAGATCTACGGCAAGTTTATGTTGTTAAACAGCCTTTTTAGCAGACATATGACAACATTTATTTTTGGAAGCAGTTGGTAGCAGCTGTTCAAAAGAAATAAATAACTACAAATGTATATATATATATTTAAATGAAAAGGAACATTGGAAATTTGAGTAGTTCTTTGGTTAGCATTGTCAGGAGTGCAGAAGAAAAAAAATGCTGAGTTGTTTCTTACCACTGAGAAATGAGTTAACAAACTAGCCCCTTAAAAACTCAGAAGGATTTTATGGAAAAGAAAAAAAAAAAATCTATTGTGGGTACAGGAAGAAATGGGAAGTAACTGCTAAAGAGTTTCTTTCTGATGTGATTAAAGTGTCCTAAAATGATCTGTGATTGTGACATAAGTCGGTGGATATACTGAGCATCATCGAATTGTACACTTTAAATGGGCAAAATGTATGATACATGAATTATATCTCAATAAAGCTGGTATTAAAAAAATTTATTGTCAAATGAATCACTGGTTGGAATAAATCTGGCCAAAAGGGCAAAAAAATGAGAAAATATGCTAGCATAATATTTTCTGACGTGATTTTTGTTTTCTATAAACTTGAAGCTTTGGTGACACCCTCCATGTGGAATTCTGTAAATTTTCAGACCCTGCACAGCGGTGCACCGCAACATTCATGGGGTATGTCCATTATGGTGTTACTGAGGGACTTCTGTCCTAGCTTTAACTGTGTCCACACAGAAATCCTAATATTTACTTTGATTTGTATTTAATAATGCTTCAATAATGTTTATGCTTTATGACGGAATGTATGGGCATTTTTCTCTGTGTACGTCGAAATAGGTTATCTTCTGTCCAGGAAAAAAATTCTTCTGTGAGTAAACGGCAATATGTAATCAAGACTCCTATCCATTCCACAACTGTGAATAGAAACCCACTGAAACCACTCCTGTTGCCATCGAGTAGACAGTAAAAGACGGTAACAGTAAGCACCCCATTCTTTGGTGGACGGTGGCAGGCTGTTACACATCTTTTTTTTATTTTTTTTATTTTAGAACAGAACAAAGAAGAAGAATGGCCCAGAAAAGCCAGACTAGTATTTTTTGATAGGTTTGTATCATTAACTATCGTCGTCAAAATTAACAGTTATAGTTAGGAAACAGTAGAATTTCCATTGTGTAAAGACACACCAACTTAAATGTTAATGCGCCAGAGAAGGATTTTAACCACAAGCTTAGTTAAAAAAGAATCATAATGCGACTCTGCTGAAAAGAATTTTGCCATGTGCACGTGCTTGGACGTTCCACTGTCTTAAATCGGCATCTGCAAGATCCTGGCACGTCTATTCCCTTAGGTATCGGCTAAGGTTTCTCATCTCTGCCTGCTTCTCTGCCTCCACAGGGCCTCACGATCTCCCACTTGGACAAGTTTTCTAACAGGAGGTCTAGATTTGCACTGTCCAAATGGTAGCCACTAGCCACATGTGGCTGTTAAAGTTTAAATTAAAAAAAAAAACAAAAAACCTAAAATTAAAATGTCAGCTTCTCAGTCACACTAGCCACATTCCAAGTGCTTGGTAGCCTCATGTGTCTACTGGCTGCTGGATTGGATGGTGCAGAAAAAGAGCGTTTCCACCAGCAGACAGAGCACAGGACAGTGCTGGCCCAGACCCCTGCTACTCGGGGTGGTCTATGGGCCGATCACAGCAGCACCGCAGCACGGGACAACACTGTCCTAGACCCCTGCTACTTGGGGTGCTCTGTGGGCCGATCACAGCAGCACTGTACCACAGGACAGCACTGGCCCAGACCCCTGCTACTCAGGGTGGTCTATGGGCTGATCACAGCAGCAGTGCACCAGGGACAGCACTGGCCCAGACCCCTGCTACTCGGGGTGGTCTATGGGCTGATCACAGCAGCACTGCACCACGGGACAGCACTGGCCCAGACCCCTGCTACTCAGGGTGCTCTATGGGCCGATCACAGCAGCAGCGCACCACGGGACAGCACTGGCCCAGACCCCTGCTACTCGGGGTGGTCTATGGGCTGATCACAGCAGCACTGCACCACGGGACAGCACTGGCCCAGACCCCTGCTACTCAGGGTGCTCTATGGGCCGATCACAGCAGCACTGCACCACGGGACAGCACTGGCCCAGACCCCTACTACTCGGGGTGGTCTATGGGCTGATCACAGCAGCAGCGCACCACGGGACAGCACTGGCCCAGACCCCTACTACTCGGGGTGGTCTATGGGCTGATCACAGCAGCAGCGCACCACGGGACAGCACTGGCCCAGACCCCTGCTACTCGGGGTGGTCTATGGGTGATCATAGCAGCAGTGCACCGCCTGGGAGCCCGTCTGAAGAGCAGAACCTCAGTTCCCGTACCAGATCTGCTGAGTCCGAACACGCAGTTTTAACAAGACCTCCAGGTGATTCCCAGGTACGTTAAAGTTTGAAAAGCACAAGTCTGGACTTCCTTTTATCAAATTACAGGCTCTGGAATGCCACTGAAGCAATGTTTTGAAACACAAATGTGACTCTTTCACACCTGTGCTTTAATTATTCAATTTCTTCCTATTTTCAGTTCTTCAAAAACCTCACGGAAGGTAATGTAGTGTAGTGGGACCCTTGATAGGTGCTCTACCTGTCTACGTGACGGACGCCCTATTTGTTAAGTGCAGAGAATAGCTCATAGGGTTGTTGTAGAATTAAATGAGCGAACCATACACAGGTGCTAACACAATGCCTGGCACAGTGTGAGCACACCGCACGGACCAGATACGTCACGGTTCTTTCTTTCCATGCCTTCCATGACCTTGTCTCAGGGTGATCTCCTCACTAACCATTCTGGCATCAGGTGTACAAACCTAGTAAACTCTTTCTCTTCTTTTTTACTTTCACACCAATTTAACACGTGAAAAGATTTGAAAAATACTGAGCCCAAACTGTGAAGCCTTTATATTGTAAGACATACCTAGCACTCCAACACCTGGTCAAAAGAGAGGCTGGGGACCTAGATTCAGACAGAATAATAACGGCGACGATAACAATGCTGTTCGCTGGCCTTGAGTTGGTCCCCAGCCTACAGCGTCCCCGCGATCAGCTGGGTATCAGACCTTTGTGACCCACAGTGTGTTCATCAAGTGACTGTTGGAAGTAGTTGCCAGGGCTTTCTTCCTAGTCTGTCTCAGTCTAAAAGCTCCACTGAAACCTGTTCAGCATCATAGCAGACAAGCCTCCGGTGACAGACGGTGCTGGCGACACGTGAGGTGCTGCTGGCCAGGAGTGGAGCCCGGACCTCCTGCGTGGAAGGTGAGAATTTTCCACGGAACAACCAGCTGCTGTCATTAGGTGCCATCGAGTCAGCTCTGACTCACAGCAGCCCCACGCACAGCAGAAGGGAACACTGCCTGGTCCTGTGCCGTCCTCACAGTTGTCGCTGTGTTTGAGCCCGTCGCTGCAGCCACTGTGTCAACCCCTCTCATCGAGGGTCATCTTTCGGGCTCTCGCGGAAGCAGCGCCTGCGAGGTCAAGTCTGTCTCCAACATCTTCCGCCGGAGGTGGGTCATTTCTTTCTTATCTTTTCTTTTCTATTTTTTGCTCATATAGATCAAGCTGCTATGAAAACATGTATATTAAAAGTACATTTGTATACATGTCTTTATTGCTTGACTATGAGCTTCTAGAATAAAGGGTAATTTGGATTTCTAACATCTTCCAGAAAAATGCTGACTTAAAAAGGGTTACTGAAAAACCATAGAAGCAGCAGGGTAAAATTTAAATGAGTTTTTAAAATAATACTTAAGAGCAAGTGAGAACTGTATAGGTGTAACATATCTATCACGGAAGACAAAATTTATAAAGAAAAAAATGGTAAATTTGACTATTTAAAAAATGCTACATGGTATACGATAAAAGCAATTATGAACAAATTTAATAGCAGATTGGAAATATATATATAACATACATGGCAAAGGACTCATATCCTTCATAAATAAACGCTTTCGCAAATCAAAAGGAAAAAAAAACTCCCAATAGAAAAATGGCCACATACATGCAAAAATACAACGGATCCATAAATATATGAAAAGATATTTATACTACTCATAATAAATTAAAACACCAAAAAAATGTCTTCAACCTAAGAGACTGGAAAAGGTCAAAAATACTGATACCTGAGGGTTATTTGGTCATAGTTTTCAAAAATTAAAACATGGCCACTCTTTGGCACAGCAAATTTCTTTCAAAGAATTTATTCAGATTAAAACATGATCAAACACACACACACACACACACACACACACACACACACACAGTCACTGGATGTTTGGAAACCAGTTTAATTAAAAACAGCCAGTAAATACAATTTGTTGATGATATATAATGAGTGATTGATGATAAAAGCCTGTTACAAAATGCTGAAAATATGAACCTCCAGGTGTCACACACATGGAAAAAATATCTGGAAGGACATACACTAAAACAGTGGTTACCTATGCAGTGTGGCATTACAATTAATTTTCTGTTTCTTTTTAGGCTTTTCTTTACTTTCTAAAATTCTGATAGAATAGGAAAAACAAACAATGGAACCCGTTTGCCTGCCTCCTTCCTCCTTCCTTTCCTCTCTCCCTCCTCCCTCTCTCTCTTTCTCCTTCCTTTCTGAGGTTATTCACCTTGACTACCCTGGGATAGTTTTACCTTAGAGAAGAGACATGTTAAAGTTACAGTTCTCATAACGTCTCATACCTTACAGAGGGTGAGAACAAATATTCTAGGACAGAGATAATTCCTCAAGCTTTTTTTTTTTTTTTTTTTTTTAACTTATTTCTTAAGGCTTTGAATTTACACCTGAGAGTCAATACGAGAGAAGGGGACCTGTGAGGGAGTGAGGGAAAGGCAGGCTCAGGACGGCTGTGCTTTTGTTAAAGGATGCGAGCGCAATCTGGTCCCCCATTGATCCCGGGGTTTATCAGGTTGATCTGGTGGGTCGGGCAGGTGCCCCTGTCTCGCTGCCAGCGATACACGCTCACTTTCTAGGAAAGGACAACCTTCTCTCACACAAGTGTCCTAGTTCTTTCCCCAAGGGTAAAGGCAGCATCTTCATTCAAAAAAGGTTTATCATGCTAACTGAGGAAGAAATGACATGCTTTACCTGATTTAAAAAAAAAAAAAAAACGTGTTCGTGTCAGTCATTGAAGGGCAGGAAGGTCAATGAAATTCTAAGCATACTTGTGCTTAATTAAAGCACCCGAAGCGTAAGACAATCCTTCTGTGATCAAAGTCACTTTTTCCCAGATAACACTGGGGTTGTATCTCCTCGATTTCAGGTACAATAACTAGATCATAGTAAATGTTCAATAAATACCTGTTGAACTTAAAGAATATATGAATACAGTGACTCAATGATTTGTATGTTTCTATGTGGTGTAAAAAGCAAAGAGGGAAGTTTGTGAGAGTGGTACCAGCAGAAACAAAGTAGAATGCTAACTAATAAGGGAGCCCTGGTGGCGCAGGAGTTAAGCGTTCAGCTGCTAACTGTGAAAGGTCAGCGGTTCGAACCCACCATAAAAATAGGAAAAAATTGTACAAGTTTCACAAGTAATAGTGCTCTAATCTCACATTTAAATTCTATTTTTCCTGCTAGTCACACCATGTAAATAAAATTAAATGGCATCAGGGCTGATACGCAAAATATTTAACGAGTGCTAGGACCCAGGCACTTACCAATCAGAAACCATGCCTGACAGATGAACAGACACTGAATTCCAGCTCTCCAAGGTATGGATCTATCTGCCCGCCACGCACTATGGTAAAAAAGAACCCCCTACAAACATATATGCTTAGTTTATTACATCCCATTTATGACCAGTTCAGTTTGGAACTATTTAAAACTCTTTAGCAGCACTCTGCTGACAGACACAAATAATTTATACAGCTAACTAGAAGAGGTTCTCTTAATGGCTGAGGTATTTTCTACTTAAATACTAGAAATTTGCCTTTGAATACAGATTTTTGTTGTTGTGATATTCCTCATTTGCCTCAAATGTCAGGAAATACCATAGTATTGTTCACTAGCGTGCCATCTGGGCCAAGTGACAAACCTTTTGGTACCCAGTTTGATGATTTTTACAAGGAAGGAGTTAGATTAAAAAATGACAAACAGGCTTTCTCTTGCTCTCAGCGCTGACTGATGGGTGGTGTCTGTCTGTGCGCAGCTCTCTGGTGAGGGTGATGAGGCAGCACCCAGGTTCGGGGGAAGAGCTCTGATTCATAGTGATGTCCGCCACGGCTAAGGAGTCTGAAGTAATGGTACCTAACATGCTACACAGCTGCCATCCCTGACTCCATTATCTCTGAAGTTTCTTCATGTTCTAAAATTCTATTATTCAGTTCAAATATTGTGACTGAAAATGGTTATTTCACTTTCCAAAGTCCATAATTTACAACCAAGGAGTGCTGTAGCTAATGGTAGAAACCGGCTCACTGCAAAAGCGTCCCACTAGTCTTTATACAGCTCTGTGATGGTCTCTTTCAGTTATGGGATTTCATGGGGCATCACAAATCGCTTTGTAAACTCGTTCTTGGTGGATAAACCACATCGCCTGTGATTTATCTCAGTGGATCCATTAGCATTTCAATGTGGTAGGCTTCTCCCTACACTCAGAGGCAGATCAAAATCTGATGAGGTCATTTCTGACAACTTAAAAGCAACAGCCAGTAGTTTGTATACTCATATTCGTTATGAAACAGTTAAATACAAGGGACATTTACAACTTCCGTTAGTAGCTTCCATCATTTGGATTACTTATTAAATGAAAAACATGATCAATACTACACCTGAAAAGACAAAAAAAATCCACATACACGTACGAGTATATGAGCACTTCACTGTTTTACGGAAGCGCAGCTCTCTGGAGAATGTCTCTGTGTACGAGCAGATGGCCGAGTTATGAGTTTTACATTTAGATAGCTGAGTCAGCTGAAAGATGTGTGACATCACAAGCAGCAGGGAGTACCCTACTGAGCACGCATTGAAGGAAACTCCTGCATGGTGCTCGTTCCTGTCAGTGCAGGAACTATTCTGTGCACAGGGAACGTCACAGGGCTGACCATGCTTCACGCGGGGTAAGTCAAACACAGATCTACCCTATTGTCTGTGTGCAGGATATACTGCATTCTTTATGGAGATAGGCTACCTACAAAAGCAGCTTTTCTATTTCTCTAAATCTTCTACGAGTTAATTAAAATACTCAGATTTATAATACATTACTTATATTACCAACCCCGCCCTCACAAAATACACTTCCTAACCAAATAATAAAATCAGCAACACAACACTCTAGCGTCGTGATCTACAGATACGTAATTCTGAAAACCTGCTCTTACCTATAAAGTAGGACAGGAGTATCGCCAGGAGCACCGAGACCCCTACAGCACAGAGTGCGGTACATTTCCAGCTACAGTACTTTGAAGACTTCTTGAATTTAAAAGCACTTCTTGACAGGGTGTTCCTAGGTAGCGGCCGAGTAGGCGGTGAATAGACAGAGCCAGAAGCCATTGTGTACCCCGGGGTTGCGGTGCTGAACAGCGGCGTCGTCCCTGTTCCTGTTTTGAATAGGAAATGCCTGTGGGAAAGGAGAATTGCATTGTAAGATACAAATACGTTAAAGTGCGGGAGACAGAGACAGCTGTGGGGTAGCTCTCCTTTCTCTCTCTCGCGTCTTCCCCTTTATCTCACATGATTTTAAAAATTAAAAAATTAGGACTATTTAAACAAAAAAATCAGCCTAACAAAAGAGACTTATTTCTCACGTATTTAGCAGGCTTTATGCACACAAATAATTACTGTCCCTTCAAGTGGACATCGTGAGAGGCTATAAAGTTATTCTAGTCATACCATTTCCTGCAAAACCACTCTGGAACTTTCCTTTATGAACTGCCTTAAGAGCATCCTCACAATTCACATAAGGAAGTCAGTCTTGTTGCTCTACGGCCACACGTGTACTTACTATTGTGTAGAGTACGTGCTGATCTAAACACAAGTTTCACGACCACCCTGAGGTTCTGGAGGCTGGGTTCCTTTCTGGATGTCCGTGGCAACACTCAGGTCCTAGCCTGCTCTCCCACTAACGAGGACGGTCAGCCTTGGCCACCGGCAGCCTCAGTCCTCCGGTAGACAAACTACTTTTATTTTTAGCTTATGTCAAACACACTCAGGAAGGTATATCTGCTGCCGGGGGGGGGGGGGCGAGGTATACAAAATATTCTCTAAAACTAAACCTCAATAAATGACGGGGTCAGTGAAGCAGACTTTTTATCAAATATAAACGTTTCCTAACAACTGAGTGGTTCGTCAATGGCATGAACTGCTTCTCAAAGTTGTACGCTCTCCTACCTTGAAAACACTTCCGCAGAAACTGAGTGGCCACGTGATGAGAATGCTGCAGAAGGAACCCCTTATTGGGCACAAATAAACTGTAAGATGACTAATTTCATGATTCCTACGAAGGTTAAGAGCTTGGCTGCTAACCAAAAGGACGGTGGTTTGAGTCCATTCGGGGCGCCTTAGAAGAAAGGCCTGGGGATCTACTTTTGAAAAACCAGCCCCTGAAAACCCTATGGGTCACCGTGAGTCTGAATCAGCTCAGTGGCAACTGGTTTTGACTTTATTAATAATAAAAGTCCTCAAGTTAAAAAAAAAGTTTCATCATATTTTTCCTAGTTTAATATTATGCAGATAATTTAAGGTGCACTGAGTTTGTGTTCTAACATTTATTTTTATGTTCTCTTCTAGCACATCTGTCTCAGTCACCAAGTGCTGCTGTAACAGAAATACCACAAGTGGATGCCTTTATCAAACCGAAGTTTATTCTCTCACAGTCTAGGGGGCCAGAAGTCTGAGTTCAGGCTGCCAGCCCAGGGGGAGGCTTTCTCTTTCTGTTGGCTCTGAGGGAAGGTCCTTGTGATCAACCTCCTCCTGGTCTAGGAGCTTCTCAGCACAGGGACCCCAGGTCCAAAGGACATGCTGTGCTTTTGGCTCTTCTGTCTTGGCGGTATGAGGTCCCCGTCTCTCTGCTCGCTTCTCTCTTTTATATCTCAAAAGAGGTTGACTTAAGACACGACCTAATCTTGTAGATTGAGTCCTGCCTCATTAACATAACTGCTGCTAAGCCCACTTCATTAGCACCATAGAGGTAGGATTTACAACACACAGGAAAACAACTTCAGATGACAAAATGGTGGACAATCACGCAATACTGGGAATCATGGACTAGTCAGGTTGGCACACTTGGGGGACACAATTCAATCCATAACGACATCCAACAGTCAATAGACTATGGTTTCTCTTTCATATTCAGAAGGCTATAGGTGTCCTAAGGAGCCCTGGTGGCACAATGGTTAACTGCTTGGCTGCTAACCAAAAGGTGAGTCATTCGAACCTAGTGGCTCCCTGGGAAAAAAGACCTGCTGATCTGCTCCCATAAACAGTACAGCCTAGGCAACCCTATGGGGCAGTTCTACTGTGTCCTGCAGGGTCACTAGGAGTCAGAATCAACTCAACAGCACACAACAACTGAGGTGCCCTTGAATATTCTACCGTGGTATAGTGTGGTCTTTATGCAAGACAATTTCAGATGCCATGCAACTAAATATATTTAATTCTAATACTGAATGTACTTATTTTAATGTGTTATTAGAAAAAAACTCAATATATTGAACTTGTTAGGGGTTAAAAGCATAGGACTTGGAAGCTAGGCTGTCTTGGTCCAGATCAGGCTTCCCTGCCCACAGTGTGTGTGTCCTTGGGGAAATTATCTGGCCTTTCTGTGCTAAGGTTTCTTCATCTGTCAGATGAACTGGTACCTACCTCACAGGGTTATTCTGAGACTTAAATGATTTAATACTTAATGTAAAGTACTTGGAATATAGTAACTACTACTTAAGCACTTGATAAATAAAACAGAAATCAAATTTCTCATGATTTTATGAACAGTTTTGTGTTTTTTTTGTTGTGTAAGAGAGCTAAAATAGGTATAGAAATTATAAAGAGTCAATTTACAGAAAAGTATTAAGTGAATAATAGCGCAGCTGGTATACCGACACGGCAAAAGTCATGAGAGTTTGCCTGACGCAGGAGTAGGGGAGAGAGTTCTGGGTTGGAAATCAGAAGATCTGGGCTTGGTCCTGGCCAGTCATTTCCTAGTCAGGTGGTCCTAGGAAGCCTCAGTTTTTTCATCTGTAAAATGGAGCTAATGATTTACATGTCTCATAGAGTTGCAAACAGTTAATGTATGTAAAAATGCTTTGTCAACCACAAAATTAAAGCAAATGCAAATTATAAGTTACTACTCCTATAAATCATACTGGTGACCGTATTGTGAACCCATTTTCCTCCACTGAACTACCTTATAAAACTGTATTTAAAAGTTTATAGCCTGAATTAAATGGGAGTTTGGAGGCAGTATTTTTAGAGGCTGCTACAATAGTCAGTGGTACGAATGGTCAACCTGCTTGGCTGCTAGCCAAAAGGCTAGAAGTCCGAGTTCTTCCACAGGTGCCTTGAAAGAAAGGCCTGGGGATCTACTTCTGAGAAATCAGCCACTGGAAACTCTAAGGAACACAATTGTACTATGACACACATGGGGTCGCTATGAAGAAAAAAAAAAAAGCCAGAACAAACCCGTTGCCGTCAACTCAATTCCGACTCATAGCAACCCTATAGGACAGAGTAGAACTACCCCGCAGGGTTTCCAAGAGGCAGCTGGTAGATGTGAACCGCTGACCTTTTGGTTAGTGGCCATAACTCTCAACCACTGCACCACCAGGGCTCTGGGGTTGCTACAAGTCAGGATCAAGTTGATGGCCACAGGTTTTATTTATTTATTTATTTATACCATATTCAGCATGGTTATTAAGAGTGTGGGTTCTAGGAACAGGCCATCTGAGTTCAAATCCAGGTTACACCTATAATGAGCCAAATAAAGTTCAGTAAGTTTCTCAAATGATCTATGTTTTGGTTTTACCGTTCATAAAATGAAAATAATAATAATAGTACCTACTTTGACTCGACGGCGCGGGGTTTTCTACATGTAAAGTGTTTACATCAAAATACCCAGCACAAGGTAAGCGCTATTTGTATTCTCATCCTTCATCCTCCAAACCTCAGTTCAAATATTACTATGCTAAAAAGGTGTTCCCCATCCAACCAATCCAAAGCTGTTTTCTTTGTTGCTGGGTGCTGTCCAGCCAACTCCAATGCAGAGAGACCCCACGTGACAGTAGAACAGCCTCCTAGGGCTTCTTGGCTATAATCTTTACAGAAGCTGACCACGACATCTTTCTCCATGGGGCTGCTGGGTGGATTTGAGCTGCCGACCTTTTGCTTAGCAGTGCTTACCCACTGCACCATCAGGGATCTCCTTCCTGTTTCCTTTATTCTCCACCATATCGCCTTGCTTATTTTCTTCAAAGCACTTATTACAATCAGTTATTATTGTATCTCTTTATTCACAGGGTGGGTTAAATTTTTGAAATACTATTTACAAGTTTTTTCCTTTCTCCTCCTGGAATTTCCCCCAGTCTGTCTTTGCTCTGCCTCACCCCTCTCAATTCCAGCAGCCATTTTGTTTCATTGCCTCTGGGAGAGATGAGACAAGATGAAAGCAGAAATAGCCTGAGTTGCTGTTTTTTTTAATGCCCAGGCTACTGGGTGAAATGGAGTGGACTAGGCTAGATCCAAAATGTCTGGGAGAAATATGGTGTGAAAAAAAAAAGGGGTTTCCCCCAGGCTAGAAGAATATTTTCAGGCTGAGCACAGTAAGAGAAACAGAGGGAGCTGAGAGTGGAGGCTTCAACGGGGCCCGTCTAGGGAAGCTGCCCTCTGCTTTGTAGGAAGCAGCCTGGGAGGTGGCGGGTCTCCACTACTTCCACGCCATCCCTGGGGTGCAGAAGCCACAGAGAGCGCCACCCGACGAAGCTCTGCACAGAGAAACAAGCTACCTTTGAGCAGCAACCACTCACTATGCAGGCCCGTGGCCAAGGCAAGATTCCCCTGTCTCAAGTCTTGGGTACCATGCTACACCTGTGGGGGAAGTAGAAACAGAGAGGTTTGGGATATACCCAAAGTGCTTGAATAAATAGGAGTATAGGAGATAAGGGTTTCTCTTAGGCTAGAAAAACATCCCATTTCATTACAGACTAGGGAGAGAGGCGAAGGGAAACTGCGTTCAGGTGACCACCCGTGGGGAGGACATCAGATCAGGGCCTTGGAAGTGATGTCCACAGTAAACACAAAAGCATCATAAAACACTGAAAGAGGAACCAGTCGGCAGTGCCTTCTACTTAAAGCCACTGGTCTTCAGTATGTTCAGGCAGCTTTCTAGTATTTAAGTATGAGAAGAATTAGTAAAGATTGTTTAAATTGAGACTTTTTTGAGATGGTTTACAAACACGTGGAGTCATTTGTGTGGGGCCTGATGCCTTTGGGTAAAGTCTGGCCTCAAAATAGTTACGTTAAAATACACATGTAAAAATTTCCTGAGAGATTAAGTAAAATAGTAGGAAAGCTGTGTACCAGCATATTTCCTATAGCAGAGAACATCTGGTTTCAGATTTGGTAGGACCGTGTTAGTTTTGGGTTCAGGTGTGGTTTTTTTTCCCAAAGGCAATGATGTCCTTTCTACTACAACATGTAGAATATAGAACACTGACAAGTGCATATTGTGATTAACGCATATCTTCAAGCACAGGATTGAAAAATAAAGTCTCAAGGTCCAACACAATGCTTAACATATATTTAGAGCTCCACAAATACAATGAATGAAACGTTAAATGAATATTAAAAACTCAGCTAGATGAAAAATAAACATGACTTTCCACGTAAGACAAGACTTTTGTCACCTAATTCCCTAGAAGGCACACATTTCTGTGTCATTACAGTCCCTTCCTATCCTGTGACTCTGCCAGGTCGTACCACCTCGGGAATATGCTTGTCAAGTATAAAAAATTCTGCAGAAATTACTATAAAAAACATATGGTTTTGATGAGGCATCCACGCAAGGTTTGTGGCTTGTTGGAAAAAAGACAGAAATTTTCTTTACTTCTCAGACCATATTTGGGGATGAATCCTGGGAGGATATTCCCCATTGTATTGGGCGATAAAGCAGCGGCCGCGGCGGCAGCCTCCTTTTAACGCGGAGCACACAGGGCAGGCTGAGTTGGTCCTGATGTTTCTAACGGGGCCCTGTGTGAGGCCTGCCTCCCGTTCCACAGCTATCTGTGCCTCCGTTTTCACTCTGCTGATGGACTAGGGAGGCACACTTGAAGAGACGCTATCAAAGCCCGAGATGAGGAAAATCAATTTCAAAGCCCCAAAGACAGCTGGTGCAGAAGGTCATTGAACACTAACAGTTGCCTTGTGGCTTTGGAATCTTGAGGGGGATTCTATTTAACAACAACAACAAGAAGATAAGAACTATGGATTTCTGTGGCGTCATTAACTTGTAATACTATGTAGCAGCCAAAACATGACTGGGGAGGATTACTCTATGTTAAGCAAATTAATGCTCCCTTTTTTCTTCCTGAAGTTATCTGTTTCTTTGTTGATCTGCCTTCAAACCAACCTCTTCATTTCAGTGCCCACCCTCTGTTGTAATTTGTATTTCTAACCAATTCTACAATAAATCCTTCTGGAGGCCACGTCACAAATTTAAAATTAATGGGGAAAAAACCCGAATGCCCTCACCCTTCCTGCTGGCCCCATTCTCACCTTCCTGGTGGAGGTTAGTAACTTCATCCTTTAGGGCTCTCTAACTGGTGTAATTTTCAATTGCTCCTCTCTCCCTCCTCCCCACCAGTACTCAATCTGTCTGTGAATCCTGCATTCTATCCTTCACAGCATTTTTCTTTCTTCGTGGGGGGAGGAGGGAGGCAGGGTGGAGCAGTTCTGAGTTCTTATACCTCAACCTCCTCCTCTGAAAACGTCTGGTGGAGGCAGACGAAAGGCAGAGGTAACGTTTTCATTTCACGTTCTCTCCTACTGTCAAAGGAACGGCCGTGGTTTAAATCCTGAAGCTGCAGAGTATACATAACTACGTCTGTTATGTCCAGTCGTGATTTCTATCTACTCATCTGAGGCCACTTAAAACTGCTCCTTAAAATTTGTTCTGCTTTTTCACCCCATGTCTTAGCAGGTATGCTTTGTTCCCCAGTAACTTACCACTTTTGATTGATTTTGTCTTTCCAAGTAATCACCACAAAACTTACTCTCATAAGAGTTTTAGTGGCAAGATAATCAGATGTTTGCCCAGTAAATTTAAATGCACATTATATCACATATATTGGTGCTCATTTAAAATGATCATCAATATTAATACCAATATATCAATGCTCATTTAAAACAATGCTAACACCAAGTACAAAATTAAATAAATTGCAATATATAATTCATCTGCTTACAAGAATCACTAGGACCTGTACTCCAGTGTTCACTGAAGCACTTTTCACAATAGCCAAAAAGCAGAAACAACCGAGCGTCCATCAACAGATGAATGGATAAGCAAAATGTGGTATATATACACAATGAAATATTACTCATCCATAAAGAGAAATGACATCCTGCCACTAAATGGACGAACCTTGTAAACATCAGGTTTAGCAAAATAAGTCAGTTGCAAAAGAACAATATTGTATGATCTCATATAAAATAAGCAAATATACAAAAACCAAAGATTATTAGTGGTTACCAGGGATGGGAAGTAAGGAGAAAGGAGCAGTTTTTGCTCAGGGGGCAAGGAGCTTCTGTTAATGGTGGTAGAATGATTTGGAGAAGGATAGCGAGAACGGCTGAACAAGTTGGAAAATGTAATCAACGTCATTAAAATACACAGGTAGAAATTGTTAAGAAGACGTATGTTTTATTATGTATATTTTCACCATAATAAAATAAAGAAAAAAAAATAATCATGAGGAAAAAACATGGGTTAATACTAGTCTTCTGTTCAGGAGATTAATATAATGTTATTTCTCTAATATCAAGAGCGTGGTTTAATAAGTTGGCAATTATAGGGACCGAAATGAAAAGCACCCCTGGGAAATGGGCTACAGCTTCATTCAAAGTGGTCTGAATCATTTCCTCAACGGGGGATTAGGGCAGAAAAAAAAAGTCAAAAAGAAATCGGGCCGCTACTGAATGAAATCTGAATTAAATTAACTTCATAATTCGTTATCTTCATGGAAAAGTTTCTTTTCATCAGAGTTTTTATATAAAACCTTTTTAGAGGTTAACAAACAAAGCAAACGACTAGCATAAAAAGAGCAGAGTAGTTAGTGTTCAGCTTCTGTCCCTAACACACAGCTGAAACCTTCATTAGTGACGTGGTACATAATGTCTGTTGTATCCTCTGGCGAGAAGGGCACCACCGCACGGGGAATGCTGAAGCTTCCTTCTCTTCTGTGTTCCTTGTTTGACAAACACAGGAATTTACGTTAAACTAAACGTGAAATATTTAAATAAAACATCTTGATGCCCTGCCTTCTACTGATGTTTCCAGGCAAATCAATAAAAATTTACCTAGAATACGGATTGCTTTCAGACAGATACTCTGATTTCAAAGACAATGTGCCAATGAGAAGAAAGAACGGCTATATTTGGCCAAATCTATAACCTTTTCAGAGCCCAAAGTTCTGACTTTTAAGAGTTAAGGAAATTGTAAGGTATAGGTTCCTTTTCCTTCTGGCAAAATATGACTTCCTGGATGTAAGAGGCTTATTAAGGTCTCACAAGATTTCCTCAACATCAAACGACTCATCCAAAATGACATTTTCAGATCTAAAGAAAATGAAGCCCACGCATGTGGATTAAAGCCACCTGGAAATACGTGAAGGTTAACATTAACTACTGAGCTCAAAATGGTTTCAGTCACCTGATCATGCCAGAACAGCTGATGGTTTGCCGAGACTTCATTTTACGATAAAGTCATTTTAAATGTAATTGTCAAGTAATATAAAATTGATATTGTGTGTCTTCTTCCATGCTGCCTATACCACGCATTTAATTACTTGTAGACTGTAACTGAAGGGAGAGTATATTTGTTAAACATTGCAGGAGGAGAAACAGCCCAAAATATCTGAAAGAAATGTTGCACCTGAAGGATGATATTAACTAGTCTCCAAACATCCTGGACACTTAGAATCCATGTCTTCATTATCACAGTACTTAGGCTTTTCACTACCAAATTTTGGATCTTAAATTCCAAAGCCAACTGAATTATCTGTTAAATGTATATTCAGCAATGTGTTTATAATGGATTAAAAAGCAGTCTATTTTAGATGGTGTGCTTTATATAATGATTAAAGAAATGCAAAATTTCTGGAAGCAATTACACGGAACACTAAAGAAAGCAAGCCCATATAGAAAACTACCTATTCTTATTCAAGGCTGTGTTCCTGTTTGTTTTCCTTACATTTTGGCAACTGATAATCAGTAGATATCCAGAGACGTTTAATACAATTAGTCACTGCTTAAATGCCTAGCTATTTGGAAAGAAATCTCCATCAGACAAGGATGCTGGCCCTCAGAAGATCTGTGAGATTCCTAAACTAAGAGACTGCAGAAGCTGCTGTGAATTTTCAGGGAGAAGCCCACCCACACTAGCATGTGCCTAAGTCTGCAAAAGGTATTCCACAGTCACCTATCTTTTACATGCCAACAGCTCAGCCAGCCTGATCATGAAATCACAGATTTTCGTAAGGTCTTGTGAAGTACGTAAGGACGCCTATATAAGCAGAAAAGTAGTCAGAGGCCATTCCGTATACTGAAGCAGTAATTCTCAAGTTTTAGCTTGCAACAAAGTCACCTGGAGGGCCTGTTAAAACAGAAGGTCTGGGATAGAACCCCAGCAGCTGATGTTGCTGGTCCAGGGAGCACACTTTGAGAACCATCACAATGACATACTAGTTGCCTAGCTTTATGCTTAAACCTCAAGAGTGCCACCAAGAATGTATAACAAATCAGAAAGCCGATTCAAAAGACCAGTCACATAATAAAGGGCATTTATACAAAGCCAACGGCCAACATTATTCTCAATGGAGAGAGCCTGAAAGCATTTCCCTTGAGAAGGGAACCAGACAAGGATGTCCTTTATCACTGCTCTTATTCAACATTGTGCTGGTGGTCCTAGCCAGAGCAATTAGGCTAGACAAAGAAATAAAGGGCACTCAGATTGGCAAGGAAGAAGTAAAATCATCTCTATTTGCAGATGACATGATCTTATACACAGAAAACCCTAAGGAATCCTCCAGAAAACTACTGAAACTAATAGAAGAGTTCGGCAGAGTCTCAGGTTACAAGATAAACATACAAAAAGCACTTGGATTCCTCTACGTCAACAAAAAGAACATCGAAGAGGAAATCACCAAATCAATACCATTCACAGTAGCCCCCAAGAAGATAAAATACTTAGGAATAAATCTTACCAAAGATGTAAAAGATCTGTACAAAGCAAACTACAAAATACTAGTGCAAGAAACTAAAAGAGACCTAAAAGATACAGTAACAGTGCCAATAAGTGGAAAAACATACCTTGCTCATGGATAGGAAAACTTAACATAGTAAAAATGTCTATTCTACCAAAAGCCATCTATACATACAACGCACTTCCGATCCAAATTCCAATGACGTTTTTTAATGTGATGGAGAAACAAATCACCACCTACATATGGAAGGGAAAGAAGCCCCAGATAAGTAAAGCATTACTGAAAAAGAAGAACAAAGTGGGAGGCCTCACTCTACCTGATTTTAGAACATATTATACAGCCACAGTAGTCAAAACAGCCTGGTACTGGTACAACAACAGGCACATAGACCAATGGAATAGAATTGAGAACCCAGATATAAATCCATCCACATATGAGCAGCTGATATTTGACAAAGTCCCAGTGTCAGTTAATTGGGGAAAAGATGGTCTTTTTAACAAATGGTGCTGGCATAACTGGATATCCATTTGCAAAAAAATGAAACAGGACCCATACCTCGCACCATGCACAAAAACTAACTCCAAGTGGATCAAAGACCTAAACATAAAGACTAAAACGATAAAGATCATAGAAGAAAAAATAGGGACGTTAGGACCCCTAATACAAGGCATAACAGAATATAAAAGATTATTAAAAATGACGAAAAGAAACCAGATAACTGGGAGCTCCTAAAAATCAAACACCTATGCTCATCTCAAGACTTCACCAAAAGAGTAAAAAGACCACCTACAGATTGGGAAAAAAATTTCAGCTATGACATCTCTGACCAGCGCCTGATCTCTAAAATCTATATGATTCTGTTAAAACTCAACCACAAAAAGACAAATAACCCAATTAAAAATTGGGCAAAGGATATGAACACGCACTTCACTAAAGAAGATATTCAGGGGGCTAATAGATACATGAGAAAATGCTCTTGATCATTAGCCATTAAAATCCAATGCCGTCAAGTCGATTGAGAAATGCAAATTAAAACTAAGATGAGATTCCATCTCACTCCAACAAGGCTGGCATTAATCCAAAAAACACAAAATAATAAATGTTGGAGAGGCTGCGGAGAGACTGGAACTCTTATACACTGCTGATGGGAATGTCAAATGGTACAACCACTTTGGAAATCGATCTGGCGTTTCCTTAAAAAGTTAGAAATAGAACTACCATACAACCCAGAAAACCCGCTCCTCGGAATATATCCTAGAGAAACAAGAGCCTTTACACGAACAGATATATGCACACCCATGTTTATTGCAGCACTGTTTACAATAGCAAAAAGCTGGAAGCAACCCAGGTGTCCACCAATGGATGAATGGATAAATAAATTATGGTATATTCACACAATAGAATACTACGCACCGATAAAGAACAGTGAGGAATCTGTGAAACATTTCATAACATGGAGGAACCTGGAAGGCAATTAGTCAGGTGCAAAAGGACAAATATTGTATAAAAAAAGACCACTATTATAAAAAAAAAGAACTTGAGAAATAGTTTAAACTGAGAAGAACACATTCTTTTGTGGTTACCAGAGAGGGGAGGGAGGGAGGGAGGGTGGGAGAAGGTTATTTACTGATTAGTTAGTAGATAAGAACTACTTTAGGTGAAGGGAAGGACAACACTCAATACATGGAAGGTCAGCTCAACTGGACTGGACCAAAAGCAAAGAAGTTTCCTGAATAAACTGAATGCTTCAAAGGTCAGCAGAGCAAGGGCAGGGGTTTGGGGACTATGGCTTCAGGGGACATCTAAGTCAATTGGCAAAGTAAATTCTATTAAGAAAACATTCTGCCTTCCACTTTGAAGTCTGGCATCTGGGGCCTTAAATGCTAACAAGTGGCCATCTAAGATGCATCAATGAGTCTCAACCTACCTGGATCAAAGGAGAATGAAGAACACCAAGGTCCCAAGGTAATTATAAGCCCAAGAGACAGAAAGGGCCACATGAACTGGAGACTTACATCATCCTGAGACCAGAAGAACTAGATGGTGCCTGGCCACAACCGATGACTGTCCTGACAGGGAGCACAACAGAAAACTCCTGAGGGAGCCCGAGAACAGTGGGATGCAGATCCCAAATTCTCGTAAAAAGACCAGACTTAATGGTCTGACTAAGACTAGAAGAATCCCAGCGGTCATGGTCCCCAAACCTTCTGTTGGCCCAGGACAGGAACCATTCCCAAAGACAACTCATCAGACATGGATTGGACTGGACAATGGGTTGGATAGAGATGCTGATGAGGAGTGAGCTACTTGTATCAGGTGGACACTTGAGACTGTGTTGGCATCTCCTGTCTAGAGGGGAGATGGGCAGGTAGAGGGGGTTAGAAACTGGCAAAATGGTCATGAAAGGAGAGACTGGAAGGAGGGAGCAGGCTGACTCATTAGGGGGAGAGTAAGTGGGAGTATGTAGTAAGGTGTATATAAGTTTATATGTGAGAGACTGACTTGATTTGTAAACTTGCACTTAAGACACAATAAAAATTATTTAAAAAAAAAAAAGACCAGTTACTACTGGTAGCTCAATTTAGAACAAATGGAATTTGTGTAATACAAGGCTCATTGCATCTGATCTCAGGCTCAGATGGCTTAAACATTTTTAACAATTCCCTTCAATAGTCTCTTTTAATGTCACCTCTTAGTTGATCTTTCCCTCACTGGTTCCTCATCCTTTCTCGTCTCACTGCTACTTTGAAGTATCTAGGCATGTTTACTGACCTGCGCTTTATCCCAAAAGAGACAGCAGTGCCTGGTCTCCTGATTCCTTGTTCCCCAGAGTATCCACACCTCGGTGTGGTTACAGAGCATTCAGCACAGAACCTCACTTCCCAAGTGCCTTCTTCTGGGGGTTCTCCTGGCTTTTGTCCTTGAACTTAATACTCAGACTCGTGAGCCAGGTCTAAGTCTAGGTGACATTCACGTTGGGTATTTACACCTGCCTGAAAGCTTTCGACTGTTTTCTTTATACTGATAATGCTATTTCTCTACTCTTAACCTTTCTGGCTGGGGTAGTTTTTATATCTTTTTTTTCTTTTCCTAATTTTTTTCTTCGTTTTATTGCATTTTAAAAATTTATATAAGAAAGAGCTATCTCTAATCATTCTTCATAAATGATCTATTAATTACTGATCTACTAGGAGTAACTTCTGGAAAATGCAGTTCTAAATATTGTGAAAGAACTGTGTGTGTGTGTAGTCCTCATACTCAGTACACACACACACACACACACACACACATATTATTTCCTCATTCCTTTACACTCGTGTTATTTGGAGGAAAAGATAAAGGAATAAAAGTATTTCTCCTTCACAACATGCCTGGTATAACCCTTGTCCTTCTTTGGAATTACTGAGGACAGAGTGGTAACAATCACGGTGATGGTCTGAGTACTGGCCTCAGTGAAGTACACCTGACAAAGGTGAGTACTGGCCTCAGTGAAGTACACCTGACAAAGGTGGTAGCCATGGTAGCTTCTGATCTACAAAACAACACAGTGAAAGTAAAAAAAAAAAAAATTCTCTTACTGGGGTTGAGAGGGAGCAGAATACCAGCATAGTTGAAAACAACCTCCCACGCCAATTCCCTATTATTACAATCAATGGGAAAGTGTTTTCTTTCCTCATTTGGAAACTACTTTAAAACATGTTTTCAAGGGAGGGAACTGGAGAACCCAGAAGGGCACTTAACTGGCATGAGGAGAGTAAAAAGTATTAGGAGGGTGAGTCATGCTTCAATGACCATTAGTGGTACTTTGCCAAGCAGTGCTAGCACTCGACAAAAGCCGTAACTGAGAGTAAAAATTAGCAAATTGGATCAAAAAACTGAAAAGGCCAACCTTAAGGCTTGATGAAAACATAAAACAGTAAAGAAATAACAAAAGTTACCTAGGCCAAGTCAATAATAAACTAAAATTCAATATTATTCTCTTTGCGTTTTGATAATTTAATCTCTGATAATTTTCCAATGGGATGATTCTAGAAAAGTGTGTGTGCGTGTGTGTATAAACTATCTAAGAACTGTCCAGGAATTGCTCAAAATGGATCAACTGTTTTGTTTCTAATATAAAGGCATTATTATTATAAATTTAATTTAAAAATGTTTATAGTAAATAATATACTATGCATTCCTGAATTGTAAAAATATTTTAGAATCAAAACAATTAAAATACCTCTTTTTTGTCACCTCTCAATTATGATATGCATTTGAAAGAAAAATATTATAAAAAGGAAAGTTAAACATTCCCAAAGTAGTCAACATTAGGATGTAAATTATATATTTTGACGTGAAAACAAGAGAACAAATGTGTTAATGATTCTAGCTGTGACACAGTGAGTTGGTGAGGCTGACAAACTACCTCTTCATGCTGATGGCACGTTGTGGTCTCAAAGCTGTTGCACTTTTAATTGATGTGCTATTATCTTAGGACAACTTTTACATTAGGAGGTGATCCCAGCAAGAAAAATGTCTTAAATGGAAAGCTTATAAACAAGATACACTTCGCCGCTGTTACCTAAATTAATATGAGCTATTAGTAATTTGGAAACCCTGGTGGCGTAGTGGTTAAGTGCTGCGGCTGCTAACCAGAGGGTCAGCAGTTCGAATCCGCCAGGGGCTCCTTGGAAACTCTATGGGGCAGCTCTGCTCTGTCCTGTAGGGTTGCTCTGAGTCGGGATTGACTCGACGGCACTGGGTTTGGTTTTGGTTTATTAGTAATTTGACAAAAAGCAGATTGAGGCAAAAAGTATTCTTAATATTTTACATAAAAATTTGCAATATGAATATTTTAATAATTACACATTTTAGCAACTGCCTCTGTATCAGTTTATAATTACACTGGACATGCAAACATGTTCGTGGTCAGTATAACATTGTATGTTAACTGCTCTCTAAAAACTGGGAAACAAACTTCTAGCGTGTGAAGGTGATTTAGTTAATTATTTACTATCTCACACTTCTCAGAGTTTAAGTCAAAGACTTAATAAAATTTTAATATAACCACAGCTGTATAAAATATATACAGCTACAGTAGAAACAAAACTTTCTAATATAACTTATTTTAACTCATCTATAAAAAATTTTTTTTTTATAGGCAAGCACCAAATCGTGTTACAGTTTGTTCAGGAGTGTTAAGAACTGAACAAGATGAAATATGCAGAAATTTTCTACCATTATCAAGAAGGCTAATGGTGATGGTGAAAAATTCCTGCACATTTAATCCTGTTACCCAAAACCCACTGCCCTTGAGTCGATTTTGACTCATAGCGACCCTATTATGTAGTTCTTAACACTCCTAAATAAACTGCAACATGATTTGGTTCTTGCTAGGAGTCCCTGGGTGGCCCAAATGGCTAAGAGCTCAACTCCCAGCTGAAAGGTTGGTGGTTCACACCCACCCAGAGGCGCCTCGGAAGACGGGCCTGCTGATCCACTTCTGAAAGGTCACAGTCTTGAAGACCCCACGGAGCCGTCCTACTCTGCAACATGTAGGGTCATCATGAGTTGGAACGGGCTTCAAGGCTACTAACAACAATCAAGGAAGCTAAGGCAGCTTATCAGTACTGCTTTACACTTGAGTTATTTTAATGATGTTGCCGTGGCATCAAATGTATGACCCTATATTAGATATTTTCTTCTATGTTTTAATATATCGATTACATCTACTGTTGGCAGTTACTACAAACTAAATGTGTTAAAATTAAGATGGAAGTGAAAAAGAACATCTTAAAATTTTTATGTGCTATTTAGACAAGTCTTAATAAAAAGGTACAGTGGTTAAGAGCTCAGCTGCTATCCAGAAAGTTGGCAGTTCAAATCCACTGGTTGCTCCCTTTGCAAGCCCTTTGGGGCAGTTCTACTCTGTTCTAGAGGGTCATCATGAGTCAGAAATGAGCTTTTTTTTTTTTTTTTGGTAATCTATTTGATTATTATTCATTTAATTACTGATAGCCATAATGCTTAAAATTGTTCAGCAAAATTCTTTCTACAAGTCTGGGAAGGAAGTGTGGGCTGGCAAAGAGAAGAATTTCAGGTATAGATGTATGTTCAGGAAGAAAATTAAGAATTTCAGTGTTGTAAGGGATCCTGAAGGCACCTAGTCAACCACCAATCCTGTAGGTACGACAAGTAGATGACAAAACAAACAGAAAACAGCCAGTTCAGAGTGGAAAGAGGTTTAAACAGAGGTTAAAAAAAAAAAAAACCTTTGCTGTCAAGTCGATTTCTACTCATAGCGACCCTATAGGACAGAGTAGAACTGCCCCATAGGGTTTCCAAGGAGTGGCTGGGGGATTCAAACTGTCAACCCTTAGTTAGCAGCTGAGCTCTTCACCACTGTCTCACCAGGGTTTGAATACTTATCCGTTATGTACCAAACAAATACTATTAATTTAAACCTGACAAAATACCCATGGTGTGTGTGTGGATTATAAAATCTACTTTAAGATGAAGAAAGTGAAGCTTAATAAGACTGTTAAATGTAATAAAAGGGCAAAGCTTAGTCTCTCTGGCCCCCAAACTTATGTTTTTAATCAGTTACATGATATAGGAGTAGTCTCTACATGAGGAATCTATCTGAGCTGGCTCAAAACGAGCTAGTGGGATAAGAAGACAACATTTAAACTCCTATTTGTTATTTCATATCTAAAAATATATTAAGCTTTTTCCAACACTATAGTGGTGGAGCTTACACTCAGTCCTTTTGTTGGCAGATCACTCATTTGCATGAGGTATGCTGATGGAGGAGTCCCTGAGTAGTGCAAACTGAAAGGCTGGAGGTTTGAGTCCACTGGGAGGTGCCTCAGAAGGAAGGCCTGGAGCCCCACTTCCAGTAAGTCAGCACTGACAACCCCGCAGGCACTTCCACTCTGACACACACGGGTCGCCGGGGTCTGAGCTGACCTGACGGCGACTGCTTTATCCCAAGGACAGGGTGAGAGCTCTACCACGCAGAGGAGCTGACAGTCACGGCTTCCCCTTTTGTTTTCTGTAGTTTGTGTGTGCTTAATTTAATAAGGAACTCCTCAAATATTGTGGGATGAACTGTGGAGTGACCTGGAAAATCATTTTTAACCGCATAAAGGTTAGCCAGTCATCATCACATGGCAAAGTACTCAACAGAGTTACAAATCCTAAAAATGAGTTAAGAATACAAAAAGCCAATGGTCCAAATTTGCTGACCTATTCTGTGATAAGTGGCTATCAGTAGTATGCTACCAAGAATATATTTTTGAAAAAATTAACACTAATAATCTGTCCCTTCTAGGTAAAAGTACTGTTCAACAATAAGTAAGTATTGTTTCTCTAAAGAAACTCCTTGTTTGAAGAGAATACTTTGAAAACACTTGGAATTACATCCATCAATATATGATTTTGTTGCCTAAAACAATACATGTCATCTACAACAATTTTCAAGTTTCTAAACTGCCTAAAAATCTTCCAAATATAATGGTTTAGTGGGTTTTGTCCTTATCTATTTAAAAATGCAAAAATAAAATAACTTCAAATTAGTTTCCTAGAACATCCTGTAGACATCAGAAAAATGTGCAACACTTTAACAAAAATATTTATATAATTGTTAGATAGGATTAAAATATGTTCATACATTACTGGAGAGGATTGAAAACTATTCACTGCACTATGACTAATAAATAATATTAATAATGTATAAATTTATATTTAAGAATTATAAATGCATATTCAATAATTAATCACTCAATTATTAACAAGTAGAAAGCAAATACAATTTTCTTGAAATATCATTTATTTCATTTTATCCTTTCAATTTTTGGTTTCATGTCTGTATGATAACAGTGCTTTTTTGTGTGTAATTCACAACTTAATATACACATTTTGATACTGACTGCTGTTTTTTTCCTGTCAGATGTAATAAAAAAAGTATGGAGACCACTATTACAACAAAAGGTAACAAGCTTAGAATTTGGTATCGTGAATAATGCTGCAGTGAACACAGGTGTGCATATGTCTGCCTGCATCTCTTTTATTAGATCTGTGGAGTATATATCCAGGAGTGGGACTGCTAGACCATTAAACAATTTCTTTTTCTAGCTTTTTGAGAAAGCCCTATATAATTTTCCACAGCGGCTGTGATGGTTAAGACATATATGTGCCAATTGGGTTAGATCATGATTCTCAGTGGTCTGGCAGATACTATGTAATCATTCTCCACTTTTTAATCGGATGTGAGCAGCCATCAGTTGAGAGAAAAGTTTGCTTGAGAGTATGGCCTGCATCCAGTATATATGGATGTTCTGGCAAAACTCGACTTCTCTTGATACTGTGTCTGACTTGTCACCCTCTGACCTCCGGTTCTTGGGATGTGAACCAGCAGCCTATTGTCTGACCTGTAGAGTTTGGAATTTGCCAGCTCCCACAGCCCTGTGAACCAAGTCTGCCATCTGACCTACTGATTTTGTGTCCATTAGCCCCTACAACAATGTAAGCCAGGAGAAGCTTCCAACCTGACATCTGACTTATGGATTTGGGACTTGCCAGCCTCTATAACCGCGTGAGCCATTTCCTTGAAATGAATCTCTCTCTGTATTTATATATATACACGTCACTGGTTTCGCTCCTCTAGAGAACCCAGCCTAAGACATTGGGCATCAAGAGTGGTTCTAGAGGAACAAAATCATAAGGATAACTTTTTTGAACTGGTTCTCAAGTCTAACCAGCCTTAAAGGTGCTGATGATTCTGCCTCCAGTAGTAAAGAGAGTGCTGCTAATCCACGGCACGAGGTGACAATAGAAAAACGCAAAATATCACAACTACTGGATCAAATATTTGTGAGAGACCAGGCTCTGAGTGACCGCATATTTGATACTTCTCTACAATTCTGTCAAAACAAGAAGTATAAGGAAGCTGGCTGGTTGGCTTACTTTAACTAGACAAAGTGGTAGAAGAAAGGGGTGAACTCCAAGCTTCAGAGTCACAACTCAAGTGCTGCATTTAAGACTTGAAAGTTGTCGTTTATGCCTTGAAAGAAAGCCTTACTTTTTGTAGTAACAGAGGTGATATTGCCAAAAACCAAACGCAGAGTCTTATCGTAAGAGTGGCTGAGATACAATGCCAGTTGAATTCCCAACCTGAGATGGTATCTGAAGTTAAAGTGAGAGCATTGATTGGGAAGAAATAGGATCCTGAAACTTGGGATGGGGACATATTGGTAGATAATGAAAATGCTGAGGACACTGAGCCCCTAAATTCTGTTGAATCACTCCTGTCAACAGAACCAGCCCTCTTACTCCCATCTGAAGAGATTACTCCACCTTAGTCTGCTAAACCATCCTCCTCAGTATCCCTTCTCCCCTCATTTGATGAGATTAACTCAGCTGTGCCTGAAGGGTCTTTGTCTGAGATATCATCTGGGGCAGTGCCTGGATATTGCCTGGAGCATCAACTGAGGCAGATGCCTTACAAGATGTTGCTGAATGTCCCAAGGACACATCTCCACCACCCACTTTTGCTTCTAGACCTATGAACCAAAAAAACCAAACCCACTGCCGTCAAGTCAATTCCGACTCATAGCGACCCTATAGGACAGAGTAGAACTGCCCCCATAGAGTTTCCAAGGAGTGCCTGGTGGATGTGAACTGCCGATCTCTTGGTTAGCAGCCATAGTACTTAACCACTATGCCACCAGGGTTTTCTTTAGACCTATAACTAGACTTAAGTCCCAGGGAGCCCCAGGAGGTGAAGTACAAAATGTGACCCAGGAGAAGGTATGCTACATTCTAAAATATCTGCTTTATTTTTCTAATATATATAAACAAACACCTGGGGAATATGTGTGGGGATGGCTATTAAGGGTGTGGGATAATGGTACACGGAACATAAAGTTGGATCAGTCTGAGTTTATTGATATGGGCCCACTAAGTGTAGATTCTTAATGTTTCAGCTCGAGGGCTTAGGAAAGGATCTAACAGTTTATTTGGTTGGTAAACTGAAGCATGGGTTACAAGGTGGCCTACACTAAATCCAGTTGAAATGCCAAATTTGCCTTGGTATACTGTACGAGAAGGTATCCAAAGGCTTAGAGAAGGTGGATTTATCAGGCTGGGCCCACAGAACCACACGTGGATGACCGGAAGACACATCTTTTACTACAACGGTGATGAATGATTTTGTGAAGAGAGCCCCATTATCCTTGAAGACTGCTGTGGTTACTATTTTATCTAAGTCAGATTTGACAATGGGAATCACCCTAACTAAATGAAGACACCTAACTACAATGGGGATAACTGGGACCCCATAGTGGAAGAAGCCAAGTGGTGGCACTTAATTGACAAAGACAAGGTGGGCGTGGCTACCATAATAGGCAGCAGAGTCAAAGCAGTAATCAGACTAGCCTGACTCGTATGGACTTATGGAGTTGGCTACCTAGTCATGGTGTCCCTAGGAATGAAACATATAGGAAATCTACTAAACATTTACTTGATGTGTACAAGGCAAAGAATTCTAGGTCAAGTGAATGCCAGTCTAACTTGAATCACAGAATAGAGGGTCACAGCCCCACATTCAATTCCCGGACTTGAGCCAGTTTATAGACTCAAAATCCCTTGAATAGAAGGGGAGGCTGGGTCCCCTTGAGGAAAGATCCCACTCTACTCCCAAAAATTTATACTGTTAATTTTTCTCTCAGCCTTCCCCAAAGGGATCTACAACCTTTTCTGAGAGTGACTGTTCACTGCAGAAAAGGAGATAATCAGACTTTCTGGGGATTACTGGACATTGCCTCTGAACTGACACTAATTTCAGGAAACCCAAAACGTCAATGTGGCCCATCAGTCAGAGTAGTTGTGTATGGAGGTCAGGTTATTAATACAGTGTTAGCTCAGGTCTGTTCCATAGTGGGTCCACTGGGTCCCCAAACCCATACTGTAGCAATTTCCCTAGTTCCAGAATGCATAATTGGAACAGACATATTTAGCAACTAGCAGCACCCCACATTGGATCCCTGACAAATAGAATAAGGGCTTTTATGGTAGGAAAGGTCAAGTGGAAGCCATTAGAACTGCCCCTACTTAAGAAAACAGTAAACCAGAAGCAATACTGCATTTCTGGAGGGACTGCAGAGATTACTGCCACCATCAAGGACTTGAAGGATGAGTGGTGGTGATTCCCACAACATCCCCATTCAACTTGCCTATGTGGCCTGTGCAAAAAACAGACAGATCTTGGAGAATGATGGTAGATGATCATAACTCAAGCACGTGGTGACTGCAATTGCAGCTGCTGTTCCAGACGTGGTTTCCTTACTGGAGCAAATTAACATGTCTCCTGGTACCTGATACGCAGCTACTGATCTGGCTAATGGCTTTTCTCCATGCCTGTTTTAAAGGACCACCGAAAGCAGTTTGCATTCAGCTGACAAGGCCAGCAATACACCTTTAGTTACCTACCTCAGGGCTACATCGATTTTCTAACCATATGTCACAATTTAGTCTACAGGGACCTATATTGCCTTCCCTTTCACGAGATGTCACACTGGTCCATTACATTGATTACATTATGCTGATTGGACCTAGTAAGGAAGAAGTATCAATGACTCTAGACTTATTGGTAAGACATCTGTGTGCTGCTGTTGTTGTTAGATGCTATCTTGGTCATCTAGTGCTGCTATAACAGAAATACCACAAGTGGATGGCTTTAACAAAGAGAAATTTATTTTCTCACAGTCTAGTAAGCTAAAAGTCCAATTTCAGGGAAGGCGTTCTCTCTGATGGCTCTGGAAGAAGGTCCTTGTCATCAATCTTCTCCTGGTCAAGGAGCACAGGGACCCCGAAGGACACACTATTCTCCTGGCTCTCGTTTCTTGGTGGTATGAAGTCCCCAACTCTCTGGTTGCTTCCTTTTCCTTTTATCTCTTGTAAGATAAAAGGTGGGGCAGGCCACACCCCAGGGAAACTCCCTTTACATTGGATCAGGGATGTGATCTTACTAAGCGTGTTACAACCCCACTGTAATCCTCTTTAACATAAAATTACAATCACAAAATGGAGGACAACCACACAATACTAGGAATCATGGCCTGACCAAGTTGACACATATTTTTGCGGGACATAATTCAATCCATGATAAGTGCCATCAAGTTGGTTCTGATTCATAGTGACCCTATGTACAACAGAATAAAACACTGCCCAGTCCTGCACCATCTTCACAATTATTGTTATGCTTAAGCCCATTGTTGCAGCCATTTGTCAATCCATCTCAATGAGGGTCTTTCTCTTTTTTGCTGACTGTCTACATTACCAAGCATGATGTCCTTCTCCAGGGACTGATCCCTCCTGACATGTCCACAGTATGTGAGATGTAGTCTCGTCATCCCTGTTTCTAAGGAGTTTTCTGGTTGTACTTCTTCCAAGACAGATTTGTTGGTTATTTTGGCAGTCCATGGTGTGTTCAATATTCTTCTCCAACACCATAATTCAAAGGTGTCAATTCTTCTACAGTCTTCTTTATTCATCGTCCAGCTTTCACATGCATATGAGGCGCCTGAAAACACCACAGCTGGGGTCAAGGTGACACCTTTGCTTTTCAACACTTTAAAGTGGTCTTTTGCAGCAGATATTCCCAATGCAATGCATCTTTTGATTTCTTGACAGCTGCTTCCACGGGTGTTGATTGTGGATCCAAGTAAAATGAAACGAAATGATTTAATTTTACTTGGATCTGTGTACTATAGGGTGGGAAATTACCAATGAAAATTCAGGTGCTTTTCTAGCCCAGTCAAGTTTCTAAGGGTCCAGAGGTGTCAGGCACGTTGAGATATTCCTTCTAAAGTGGAGGGTAAGTTATTGCATTTGGCCCCTCCCACAAGTACAAAGGAGGCACAACACCTGGTGGGCCTCCTTGGATTTTGGAGGCAACACGTCCCTTATCTGGGTGTGTTACTCTGGCCTATTTATCAAGTGACTTGAAAATCTGCTAGTTTTGAGTGGGCCCAGAACAAAGGCAGGCTCTAAAACAGGTTCAGTCTGCCTTTCAAACCACTCTGCCACTTTGGCCATATGATCTGGCTGATGCAATGTTTCCTGAAGTGTCAGTGGCCTCCATTCTTGTCACATCACCTTCCCTCTCCCAGTCTGCACCTATGGCCTTACGGGGAGTTACTTAGGATGAGCTGACTGAGGAGAAAACTCATGCCTGGTTTACAGATGGTTCTGCGTGATATGCAGGCACCACTCAGAAGTGGATAGCGGTAGCACTGCAGCCCCTTTCTGGAACCTCTCCGAAGGACAGTGGTGAAGGAAAATCCACCCAGTGGGCAGAACTTTGAGCAGTGCATCTGGTTGTTCATTTTGCTTGGAAGGAGAGATGGATAGATGTGTAACCGTAGACTGATTCATGGGCTGTGGCCAATGGTTTGGCTGGATGGTCAGGGATGTAGAAGGAACATGATTGGAAAATTGGAGACAAGGCGATATGGGGGAGAGGTATGTGGGTAGACCTCTCTGAATGGGCCAAAGAAGTGAAAATATTTACATCTGATGTGAATGCTCACCAACGGGTGACCTTGGTAGAGGAGGATTTTAATAATCAAGTGAATGGGATGATGCGTTCTGTGGAAACCAGTTATCCTCTTTCCTTAGACACTCCCATCATTGCTCCATGGTCTCATGAACAAAGTGGCCATGGTGGTAGGGATGGAGGTTATGCATGGGCCCAAGAACACAGATTTTCACTCGCCAAGGCCAACTTGGCTATAGCTACTGCTGAATGCCCAACCTGACAGCAGCAGAGACCCACACTAAGTCCCCAGTATGGCACCATTCCTGGAAGTGATCAGCCCGTCACCTGGTGGCAAGTCAATTACATTTACTGTCCGCATCATGGAAAGGGCAGCATTTTTTTCTTGCTGAGAATAGACACTTATTCTGGATACAGATTTGCCTTGCCTGCTTGCCATGCTTTATCCACCATCATGTTACCCCACACAGAATTGCCTCTGACCAAGGAACTCACTTCACAGCAAATGAAGTGCGACAACTGTACCTCACTCATGGAACTCACTGGTCTTACTGCATTCCTCATTATACTGAAACAGCTGGCTTTAGAGAATGGTGGAAGGGCCTTCTCATGATATAATTACAGTGCCAGCTAGGTGGCAATACCTTGCAGGGTTGGGGCAATGTTCTCCAAACCCGTTGCCATAGAGTCGTTTCTGACTCATAGCAACCCTGTAGGACAGTGTAGAACTGCCCCATAGTGTTTCCAAGGAGTACCTGGTGGATTCAAACTGCCAACCTTTTGGTTAGCAGCCATTGCTCTTAACCACTACACACACCACCAATGTTCTCCAGGAGGCTGTATATGCCCTAAACCAGCATCCAATATACGGCACTATTCCTCTTATAGCCAGGATTCGTGAGTCCAGGCAACAAGGGATGGAAATGGGAGTGGCACTGCTATTACCCCTAGTGACCTGCTCACAAAATTTTTGCTTTCTGTCCCCGCAACCCTATGCTCTAAAGGTCTGGAGTTCTTAGTTCCAAAAGGAGGACCAGGAGATACATCATGGATCCCACTGAACTAGAAGAATGCTACCCAGTCACTTTGGGCTCCTCGTACCTGTGGATCAACAGGTAGACAACGGAGTTACCGTATTGGCTGGTTTGATTGATTCTGATTACCAAGGGGAAATCGGATAGGTATTACAGATTGGAGGTAAAGGAGCATGTCTGGAATACAGAAGATCCCTTAGGACGTCTGTTATGGATTGAATTAGGTCCCCCCAAAATATGTTTTGTAAATCTTAACCTCTATGCCTGCAGTTACAATACCATTTAGGAATAGGTTTTCTTTGTTATGTTAATGAGACAGGATTAGGGTTGGGTGTGTCTTGAGTCAATCTCTTTTGAGACGAAAGCAATCCAGAGAAGCAGAGACAGGGGAAAAGAATTGCCAAGCCACATGAAGATTGCCCAGAGACAAGGACCTTCCTCCAGGGTCAACAGACAGAAAGAGCCTTCACCGAGAGCTGGCACCCTGCGTTCAGACTTCTAAACTGTGAGATGGCAAATTTCTGTTTGTTAAAGCCACCCATTTGTGGTATTTCTATTATAGAAGCAAGGTAACTAAGACGATATCTCTTAGTACTACTATGCCCTGTGATGAAAGTTGATGGAAAAGTACAGCAACCCAATTCTGATACGACTACTAATGGCCCAGGCCCTTTAGGAATGAAGGTTTGGGTCACCCCCACCAGGCGAAGAACCACCACCAGCTGAGGTGCCTGCTGAGAGCAAAGGGAATGCAAAATGGGTGGTGGAAGAAGGTGGTTCTAAACACCAGCTATTACCACCTGACCAGTTGTAGAAACAAGAACTGTAATTGTTACGAGTATTTGTTTTGTTATAAGTGTGTGTATGTGTATATGAATACACATGCATACACATTTTACCAAATCTTTTTGTTTTCTTTCCTCTTGTTCCATTACATATTACAGAATATAAGATATAAATGGTGCTACTGCATTTTTTTATTGTAGGCACATTAGTTTTATGTTAGGCACAAGTATGGTTTTATAACTGTCCTCATTTAGAGATTATGTATGGCTTAAGGAGATGCGTACAGGGCGTCAAGTTGACAAGTGTTGAACTGTGATGGTTACGGTTATGTGTCAACTTGGGTAGACCATGATTCTCTGTGGTTGGGCAGACGTTATATAAATATCTCCCATTTTGTGATCTGACGTGAGTAGCCAATCAGTTGAAAGAGGAGTTTCCTTGGGGGTGTGGCCTGCATCCAATATATATGGATGTTCTGGGAAAACTTGCCTTCCCTCCATCCTGCATCTGATTCACTTCCTCCAACCTCTGGTTCTTGAGATACGAGCCAGCACTCTGCCATCTGACCCGCTGATTTTGAATTTGTTGCTCCTGCAACCATGCGATTCAGGAGAAGCCTCCAGCCTGATGTCTGACCTACAGATTTGGGACTTCCCAGTCTCTAAAACTGAGTGAGCCATTTCCTTGAAATAAATCTCTATAAAAATCGACTTCCCAGTCTCTAAAACTGAGTGAGCCATTTCCTTGAAATAAATCTCTATATGTATACACATATATATAACCCGGTGCCGTAGAGTCGATTCCGACTCATAGCGACCCTATAAGACAGAGGAGAACTGCCCCATAGAGTTTCCAAGGAGCGCCTGGTGGATTTGAACTGCCAACCCTTTGGTTAGCAGCCGTAGCACTTAATCACTATGCCATCAGGATTTCCATACACATGTACATATATAGGCTTCATTAGTTTTGCTCCTCTTTATGGAACCCAGCCTAAGACTGGGTTTATGCCATTTTATAATCCCTAGAGCAGTGGGTAGGGTTCCAATCTCTCCACATGCTTGCCAGCATTTCTTGTTTTCTGTTTTTTTTAAATCAGTGCCACCTTTGCAGGGCTGCGATGGTATCTCATTGTAGTTTTGATTTGCCCTGTCTAATGGCTAATAATCATGAATATCTTTTCATGTGTTTGCTGGTTACTTTAATGTCCTTTTTGGTGAAGTTTCTGGAAAGTTCAGAATTTGGGACCTGAAGTCTAGCTGAGTGTCAAATGACCTAGCCAGGTGAGCTGAGGCAGATTATTAAATCTCTGTGGGCCTTAAAAAGAAGGTAAGATTAGATAATCTCTAAAGTTAATTCTAATTCTGAAATTTGTTCAGGAATATATTCCGTCTTTTTGAAAAGCAGTTACAACTTTGCCAGGTCATCTATAACAAACTTCGGTTTTTCAATCTGGTGCATCATAAGACTTAATAAATATCCAGCAGATGAACGAATGCACTCAGGCTTTACCTTAGGAATTACCACTACTCACCGCAGTCTCAGACAATTTCTTCCCCATTTTATCAGTTAATTTTACCTTCTTAAAAAAAATCCTGTCTTTGAAATTTATGTCACAGTCGATCTCTACTAGGAAGCTACCCTAATCAATTTAAGAGGATATATGACTACCCTCACTATCAAAACCTACCTATATCCAAAGCTGAAAAAGCTAAACGTTCATAAAAGTTCACCAACCTGTGAGTTCTTGGCAGTTATCACCGCCTTTAGGCTGCCTTCGTAAATTCTAAATCAATTACTTTTCCTTTAAAGATATATCTTAGGAACGGAATAAGGAAAAGCAAAGAAATTAATGTTCCAGGTATTTTGCATATGATATTTTAGTGAATCCTTATAAAATCTTTGTGAAGTGAGTATTATCGAACCTATTTTACATAAAACCGTGTGTCTCAATTTGTTGTACTATGGTGGCTTGTGCATTGCTGTGATGCCGGAACTATGCCACCAGTACTTCAAATACTAGCAGGGTCACCCATGGTGGATAGGTATCCGTGAAGCTTCCAGACTAAGACAGACTAGGAAGGACCTGGTGGTCTACTTCTGGAAAAAAAAAAAAAAAAAAAAGCCAGTGAAAACCTCATGAATAGCAGTGGAACACTGTCTTGATATAGTGCTGGAAGACTGGAAGATGAGCCCCTCAGGATGGAAGACACTTGAAATATGACTGGGGGGAGGGTTGACTCCTCAAAGTAGAGTCGACCTTAATGATGTGGATGGATTCAAGCTTTCGGGAACTTCAAAATGAGAAGAAACAGCTGCAGACATCCTTTAATAATCAGAATGTGGAACGTACAAAGTATGCGTCTAGGAAAACTGGAAGTCGTCAGAAATGAAATGGACCACATACACATCGTATCCTAGGCCTTAGGGGGCTGAACTGGGCTGGTATTGGCCACTTTGAATTGGTCAACCATGCGGTCTATTATGTAGGGAACGACAAATTGAAGAGGAATAGCATTACGTTTATCATCAAAAAGAACATTTCAAGATCTGTCCTGAAGTACAACGCTGCCAGTGATAATATTCATATGCCTACAAGGAAGACCTGTTAATACAAATATTATTCAAATGGACACCCAAACCAAAAAAAAAAAAAAAACAAAAAAAACCTACTGCCATCGAGTCAATTCCGACTCATAGCTACCCTATAGGACAGAGTAGAACTGCCCCACAGAGTTTCTAAGAAGTGCCTGGTGGATTCAAATGGCTGACCTCTTGGTTAGCAGCCATAATACTTAACCACTACACCACCAGGGTTTTTGTCATGTGATCCCAAGCATCATTTCTATTGCCAAGGCCATATTTTTCAACTACTGATCCTTCTTTGTTTCCAACTTTTGAATTCCAATCACCAGTAATTATCAATATTACCAATGCATCCTGATTGCATGTTTCATCAACTTCAGACTGCACAAGTTGGTAGAAATCTTCAATTCCTCTTATTTGGCATTAGCGGTGGGTGTGTCACTTCAAAGAAGAGGAATTGAAGATTTCTATCAACTTGTGCAGTCTGAAATTGATCAAACATGCAATCAAGATGCAGTGATAATTACTGGTGATTGGAATTCAAAAGTTGGAAACGAAGAAGGATCAGTAGTTGGAAAATACGGCCTTGGTGACAGAAATGATGCTTGAGATCACATGACAGAATTTTGCAAGGCCAATGACTTCTTCATTGCAAATACCTTTTCTCAACAACATAAATGGCTACTATACACATAAAACCAAACCAAACCCAGTGCCGTTGAGTCAATTCTGACTCATAGCAACCCTATAGGACACAGTAGAACTGCCCCATAGAGTTTCCAAGGAGCACCTGGTGGATTCAAACTGCCAACCCTTTGGTTAGCAGCCGTAGCACTTAACCACTACGCCACCAGGGTTTCCACTACACACATATACCTCACCAAATAAAAAACACAGGAAGCAAATCAATTACATCTGTGGAAAAGATGATGGAAAAGTTCAATATCATCAGTCAGAACAAAGCTCGGACCAACTGTTGAAAAGAATATCAATTGCTCATATGTAAGTCCAAGTTGAAGCTGAAGAAAATTAACACAAGTTCACAAGAGCCAAAGTACTACCGTGAGTATATTCCACCTGAATTTAGAGACCATCTCAAAAATAGATTTGATGCATTGAACACTAATGATCAAAGACCAGAGGAGTTGTGGGATCAAAGACCAGATATCAAGAACATTGTAACATGAAGAAAGCAGAAGGTCATTAAAAAGATGGGTGTCATGGGCTGAATTATGTGCCCCGAAAATGTGTGTACCAATTTGGCTGGGTCATGATTCCTGGTATTGTGTGATTTTCCTATATGTTGTAAATCCTGCCTCTATGATGTTAATGAGGGAGGATGAGCGGCAGTTGTGTTAGTGAGGCAGGACTCAATCTACAAGATTGGATTGTGTCTTGAGGCAATCTCTTGAGATATAAAAGAAAGAAGTGGGGGGGGTGGGGGAGGTAGGGGGGTGGGGGAGGTGGGGGGGGCCTCGTACTACCAAGAAAGCACTGCTGGGAGCAGAGCATGTTCTTTGGACCCAGGGTTTCTGCACAGAGAAGCTCCTAGTTCAGGGGAAGATTGACGAGAAGGACCTTCCTCCAGAGCTGACAGAGAGAGAAAGCCTTCCCTTGGAGCTGATGCCCTGAATTTGGTCTTCTAGCCTACTACACTGTGAGAAAATAAATTTCTCTTTGTTAAAGCCATCCATTTGTGGTATTTCTGTTACAGCAGCACTAGAAGGCTAAGATAATGGGACAAAAAAAAAAAAAAAGATCAAAATGGATGTCAGAAGAGACTCTGAAACTTGCTCTTGAACATAGAGCAGCTAATGCAAATAAAAGAAATTGTGAAGTAAAAGAGATGAACATAAGATTTCAAAGGGTGGCTTGAGAAGACAAAGTAAAGTATAATGAAATGGGCAATGAGCTGGAGCCAGAAAACCAAAAGGGAAGAACACACTCAGCATTTCTCAAGGTGAAAGAACTGAAGAAAATATTCAAACCTCGAGTTGCAATTTTGAAGGATTCTATGGGGAAAATATTAAACGACTCAGAAAGCATTAAAAGAAATGGGAGGAATACACAAAGTCACTGTACCAAAAAGAACTGGTTGATGCCCAACCATTTCAGGAGGTAGCGTATGATCAAAAACTGATGGTATTGAAGGAAGAAGTCCAAGCTGCACTGAAGGCACTGGCAAAAAATAAGGCTCCAGGAATTGACAGAATACCAATTGAGATGTTTCAACAAAAGGATTTGGCACTGGAAGCGCTCACTTGCCTACAGCAAGAAATTTGGTAGACGGTTACCTGGCCAGCTGAACAGAAGAGATCTATATTTTCACCCATTCTAAACAAAGGTGATCCAACCAAATGAGGAAATTATTGAACCCTATCATTAATATCACATGCATGTGAACTTTTGCTGAAGATAATTCAAAAGTAGTTACATACAGCACAGTATCAACAGGTAAGTGTCAGAAATTCAAGCTGGATTCAGAGGAGGGTGTAGAATAAGGGATATCACCGCTGATATCAGACAGTTCTTGGAAGAAAGCAGAGAACACCAGAAAGATGTTTACCTGTGTTTTACTGACTACGCAAAGGAATTTGACTGTGTGGATTACAATGAATTATGGATAACAATCGAAGAATGGGAATTCCAGAACGCTTAATTTTGCTCATGTGGAACCTAAACATAGGCCAAGAAGCAGTCATTCAAACATAATAAGGGGATACTGTGTGGTTTAAAATCAGGAAAGGCGTGCATCAGGGTTGTATTCTTTCACCATATTTACTCAATCTGTATGCTGAGCAAATAATCAGAGAAGCTGACTATATGAAGAAGAATGCAGGGCTGGAGGAAGACTAATTAATAACCTGCGATATGAAGACGACACAACCCTACTTGTTGAAAGTGAAGAGGACTCGAAACACTTACCGACTACAGTCTTCAATATGGATTATACCTCAACATAAAGAAAACAAAAATCCTCACAACTAGATCATATATCATGATAAATGGAGAAAATATTGACGTTGTCAAGGATTTCATTTTACTTGGATCTATAATCAACCTGCATGGAAGCAGCAGTCACGAAATCAAATGACACATTGCATTGGGCAAATCTGCTGCAAAAGACCTCTTTAATGTGTTGTGAAAAGCAAAGACGTCACCTTGAAGACTAAGGTGCACCTGACCCAAGCCAAGATATTTTCAATTTCCATATGCATGTGAAAGCTGGACAATGAATAAGGAAAATGGAAGAAGAATTGCTGTCCTTGAATTACGGTGCTGGTGAAGAATACTGAATATACCATGGACTGCCGGAAGAACTAACAAGTCTGTCTTGGAAGAAGTTCAGTGCTCCTTGGAGTAAGCATGGTGAGACTTCACCTCATGAATTTTGGACATCAGGAATAAGCAGTCCCTAGAGAAGGACATCATGCTTGGTTACGGTAAAGGCTCCGTGAAAAAGAAGACCTTCCGTGAGATGGGTTGACACAGTGGCTGCAACAACGGGCTCAAACATAGGCATGATTGTGAGGATGGTGCGGGACTAGACAGCGTTTCATTCTGTTGTGCCCAGGGTTGCTACGAGTCAGAACCAACTGGATGACACTGAACAACAACAAATTTTATTAAAAAAAGATAAAAACATATGAATAACTTGTCAAGGCTATACAGCTAATAGGATGTTGAGATTTTAACCCCTATCTGTGTGTTTTGAAACCAATGTCTTTTCCATTATACCAGGACAAGAAAATGGCAATCTATTTTAGTGCAGAATGTAATTAGGAGAAGATGATTTCTCACAGTAGCATTTTAAGTGGTTCAGAATATGAGAAGGTGAGATGCTAAGAAATCATGAAGGGTTCATGGCAGAATCATAGGGGTTATCAAATAGAATTTACTAAGCTTAGTTGGTTAACTGAATGTCAAAGAATTTAACCTATGGGGAAGAAGAAAACAGGTTTTTCTTCAAGGTTGAAATTAAAGGAGAAAGAAATACAACAGGCAAAAGTACTTTACGAAGAAATGAGAGAAAAGATGAGCAATTATCTTTAACAGGGAGCATATTAATTGGTGTTGAAACCAGAAGGTGAAATTTCAGAGACAACACAGCTTTAAAATTGGAAAATTATAAATTCTAGGAAAAGATAAAATCACCATACAATAATGATGTTAAGTAAAGATAAAACATACATACATACATATGTACATATATATATATATTAAGTAAAGAGAACTGAGACATATTTTCATAGACAAAATTAGTGAAGGGTAAAAGGTAGAAAAATAACCCAGCAAACAATTCCTGAGGAAGAGAAGGAAGAAGAGAGGTACCTCAAAATGAATAGATCATATTTGGAAGAAGATAATAGTTAAATTCCAGGCATGAGTTATGACCACAGTAAAGGCATAAATGATTTTTGAATTTGATTATGTTCACAGAGAAGTGACTAGAAATGTGTTAGAAGTAATTAAGAACTCATTTCCCTAGGTAATACAGAAATAAGAGTTTTTATATGTGAATGTTTTACACAGATGGCTGGTTATCCAAAAGCCAACATTTTCAGAGTATGTAATATTTGCAATTTGTTGAAATTATGCTTTAAAAAAATCATTTAAAGCCTTTAACAAGTGATTAATATATGCTTTCTTGGTGTCTTAATTGCTATAAAAAAGAAACCAGCTCACCTCAATTAAACAAAATAACACTCCCAGTCTATTGTGCAATGCAATGCCTTCGTCAGCTCAGGAGATATTTCCCAGAGCTTTCACTACCTTAAATACAACTGGGGTCTAACCGGTGACTGATGTGGGGACAACGCACCTACTAAGGCTTTCCTTGATTCATTCCAGACATTTACTACTACGGTGAATTAAATGTCTCAGGGATATGAATAGCTGCCTTTCATTACTTATTTGAAGATTTTTTTCTTCTCAAGAATTAAATGAACAGACTTAGGGTTCCTACTTACAAAAATTCACCTACTATTTGTTGAATGACAGGAATAGTGAGAAAATCAAGAGATTTTATCTGGCAAAACTACTTATGGCTTAATTTTATATTTGGTCTGCCTAGCACATAAAGAGAAAGTAGACATAAATATTCTGGTAAAGATAAATACCTTTCTTTTGCTTTAGAGGGAAGAGAGCTACTTGGTGAAAATGGTTTTTGTTCAAATGTTAAGCTATCACACTACGCAATTTTTGTTATTATTATTGGGTCATGTTTAAAAAAAAAACATTTATGAAGCCCCTCCATGTGCCAAGTGCTTATTTACATTATTTCATTTAATACCCACAACACCATTTTGAGAGGGTACTATTACCGCGTTGGAAATTGAACCTCAGGTTTAAATAATTTATAGGTGATTACATACATAGTTGAAATACTGGATCTAGGATTAAAGGCCAGATCTATCTGGCTCCAGTGTGCTGTTCTCACAAAGCTAAACTGTGTTTTGTATCCCTACTGGGTCCATTAGGTTTTATTTAGGAATATTCATCAAAACTGAGTACTTCATTTTAGAGAAACTACCTGCCCACTACTTACTTTCTTGTTTTAATTATTAGCTTGACGCCTGCTAAACAGCCAAATTCTGGCAATAACATTATAACTGGTTATTATTAATGTCACCCTTAAAAAGCCACGCTTTCACTTTCACTATTAGTACCCATCAGGCCTCTGTCTCTGTGTAAGAGAAAGGTCTGGAAACCCAAAGTATAACGATGTTGGACATACACGGACTTTCGTTCCTTGAGTAAATTTAGGACCAAATTTTATCTTTGCTTTATATTTTACATGGAATATAAATTTACCTTTAAATTTAATGTTTCATATTAAAAAAATTTACTTTGAACATTTTGCAAAAAATTTTATTAATATGCTGTCTTCAATATATGCTCCCTCTTGTTCTCTTGATATTGTGTGAAGAAGACAAAGACAAATATTTTACTATTTTAGAAGCTACGTATTTTAGGAGGCCAACAGAAGCTTCTTCTGTGATGGAGTTGGGAAAGGGTTAAATATGTGTTACCAGCTGGTAATAGAAGCTAAAAAAGCACAAGACAGGAGTCACCAGTACTCAACCAAGGGCTGCTTTTCCACGCCTCTCTCATTTGGTCTCTACCTTCTTCTGACTTACCTTCTGTATAAGACAATATGGGATTAAAAGCACCTCTACCCTTGGGAATAAATATGTCCCTCTTTGCCCGGGACAGTCTCTGTTTATGCCTATAAAAATAGTCCCAGGGTAATTGTTCATATCGCCCCCTTAAATTCTCAAAAGTGTCCTAATTTTGACGATAAATCATAGGGTCACCAATGGATTAGACCCTTCATTAGTATGTAGCTTTATTATTTATTTATGAGTTTTGGAGCTGCAAATGATTAAAGCGCTCTGTTTGTAACCGAGAGGTTGGGGATTTGAGTCCACCCAGAGGCACCTCAGGAGAAAGCCCGGGTGATCCACTTCTGAAAAACCAGCCACTGAAAACCCTATGGAGCACCGTTCTACTCTGACACACGTGTTATTATTACACAGCAACTGGAAAAAGTGTGAATCTTAGTTACCCACTGCTGCTGTAACAGAAATACCACAAGGGGATGACTTCAACAAAGAGAAACTGATTCTCTCACAGTCTGTTGTTGTTAGGTGCCGTCGAGTCGGTTCCGACTCATAGTGACCCTATGCACGACAGAAAGAAACACTGCCCGGTCCTGCGCCGTCCTTACAATCGTTGTTATGCTTGAGCTCATTGCTGCAGCCACTGTGTCAATCCACCTCACTGAGGGTCTTCCTCTTTTCCACTGACCCTGTACTCTGCCAAGCATGATGTCCTGCTCCAGGGACTGATCCCTCCTGACAACATGTCCAAAGTATGTAAGACGCAGTCTCGCCATCCTTGCCTCTAAGGAACATTCTGGCCGCACTTCTTCCAAGACAGATTTGTTTGTCCTTTTGGCAGTCCATGGTATATTCAATATTCTTCGCCAACACCACAATTCAAAGGCGTCAACTCTTCTTCCGTCTTCCTTATTCATTGTCCAGCTTTCACATGCATATGATGTGACTGAAAATACCATGGCTTGAGTCAGGCGCACCTTAGTCTTCAGGGTGACATCTTTGCTCTTCAACACTTTGAAGAGGTCCTTTGCAGCATTTACCCAATGCAATGCGTCTTTTGATTTCTTGACTGCTGCTTCCATGGCTGTTGATTGTGGATCCAAGTAAAATGAAATCCTTGACAACTTCAATCTTTTCTCCATTTATCATAATGTTGTTCATGGTCCAGTTGTGAGGATTTTTGTTTTCTTTATGTTGAGGTGCAATCCATACTGAAGGCTGTGGTCTTTGATCTTCCATAGTAAGTGGTTCAAGTCCTGTTCACTTTCAGCAAGCAAGGTTGTGTCATCTGCATAACACAGGTTGTTAATGAGTCTTCCTCCAATCCTGATGGCCCGTTCTTCTTCATATAGTCCAGCTTCTCGGATTATTTGTTCAGCATACAGATTAAATAGGTATGGTGAAAGAATACAACCCTGACGCACACCTTTCGTCAGTATCCCCTGTTCTGTCCGAACAACTGCCTCTTGATCTATGTAAAGTTTCCTCATGAGCACAATTAAGTGTTCAGGAATTCCCATTCTTTGCAGCTTTATCCATAGTTTGTTATGATCCACATAGTTGAATGCCTTTGCATAGTCAATAAAACACAGGTAAACATCCTTCTGGTATTCTCTGCTTTCAGCCAGGATCCATCTGACATCAGCAATGATATCCCTGGTTCCACATTCTCTTCTGAAATCGGCCTGAATTTCTGGCAGTTTCCTGTCGATATACTGCTGCAGCCACTTTTGAATGATCTTCAGCAAAATTTTGCTTGCGTGTGATATTAATGATATTGTTCTATAATTTCCACATTCGGTTGGGTCACCTTTCTTGGGAATAGGCATGAACATGGATCTCTTCCAGTCAGTTGGCCAGGAAGCTGTCTTCCATATTTTTTGGCATAGACGAGTGAGCACCTCCAGCACTGCGTCTGTTTGCTGAAACATCTCATTTGATAGTCCATCAATTCCTGGAGCCTTGTTTTTCACCAATGCCTTCAGAGCAGCTTGGACTTCTTCTTTCAGTACCATCGGTTCCTGATCATATGCCACTTCTTGAGATGGTTGAATATCGACTAATTCTTTTTGGTATAATGACTCTGTGTATTCCTTCCATCCTCTTTTGATGCTTCCTGCGTCATTTAATATTTTCCCCATGGAATCCTTCACTATTGCAACTTGAGGCTTGAATTTTTTCTTCAGTTCTTTCAGCTTGGGAAACGCTGAGAGTATTCTTCCCTCTTGGTTTTCCATCTCCAGCTCTTTGCACATGTCATTCTAATACTCTACTTTGTCTTCTCGAGATGCCCTTTGAAATCTTCTGTTCAGTTCTTTTACTTCATCAATTCTTCTTTTTGCTTTAGCTGCTTGACGCTCAAAAGCAAGTTTCAGAGTTTCTTCTGACATGCATCTTGGTCTTTTCTTTCTTTCCTATCTTTTCAGTGACCTCTTGCTTTCTTCATGGATGATGTCCTTGATGTCATTCCACAACTCGTCTGGTCTTTGGTCACTTGTGTTCAATGCGTCAAATCTATTCTTGAGATGGTCTCTAAATTCAGGTGGGGTATACTCAAGGTCATATTTTGGCTCTCGTGGACTTGCTCTGATTTTCTTCAGTTTCAGCTTGAGCTTGCATATGAGCAATTGATGGTCTGTTCCACAGTCGGTCCCTGGCCTTGTTCTGACTGATGATATTGAGCTTTTCCATCATCTCTTTCCACAGATGTAGTCAATTTGATTTCTGTGTGTTCCATATAGTGAGGTCCATGTGTATAGTCGCCGTTTATGTTGGTGAAAGAAGGTATTTGCAATGAAGAAGTCGTTGGTCTTGTAAAATTCTATCATTCGATCTCCAGCATTGTTTCTATCACCAAGGCCATATTTTCCAACTACTGATCCTTCTTCTTTGTTTCCAACTTTCACATTCCAATCGCCAGTAATTATCAATGCATCTTGATTGCATGTTCAATCAATTTCAGACTGCGGCAGCTGATAAAAATCTTCTATTTCTTCATCTTTGGCCCTAGTGGTTGGTGCGTAAATTTGAATAATAGTCGTATTTACTGGTCTTCCTTGTAGGTGTATGGATATTATCCTATCACTGACAGTGTTGTACTTCAGGATAGATCTTGAAACATTCTTTTTGACGATAAATGCAATACCCTTCCTCTTTGAGTTGTCATTCTCAGCATAGTAGACTATATGATTGTCTGATCCAAAATGGCCATTACCAGTCCATTTCAGCTCACTAATGCCTAGGATATCAATGTTTATGCATTCCATTTCATTTTTTATGATTTCCAATTTTCCTAGATTCATACTTCGTACTTTACAGGTTCCGATTATTAATGGATGTTTGCAGCTGTTTCTTCTCATTTTGAGTCGTGCCACATCAGCAAATGAAGGTCCTGAAAGCTTTACTCCATCCATGTCATTAAGGTTGACTCTACTTTGAGGAGGCAGCTCTTCCCCAGTCATCTTTTGAGTGCCTTCCAACCTGGGGGCTCATCTTCCAGCACTATATCAGACAATGTTCCGCTGCTATTGATAAGGTTTTCACTGGCTAATGGTTTTCAGAAGTAGACTGCCGGGTCCTTCTTCCTACTCTGTCTTAGTCTGGAAGCTCAGCTGAAACCTATCCTCCATGGGTGACCCTGCTGGTGTCTGAATACCGGTGGCATAGCTTCCAGCATCACAGCAACACACATGTCCCCACAGTATGTGTCTGTCAGTTTGATGGTCCTTGTCATTAATCCTCCCCCGTTCTAAGAGCTTCTCAGCACAGGGACCCTGGGTCCAAAGGACCTGTACTCCTGGCTCTACTTTCTTGGTGGTATGAGCTCCCCATGTCTCTCTGCTTGCTTCTCTCTTTTACATCTCAAAAAAGACTGTCTTAAAACACAATCTAATCTTGTAGATTGAGTTCTGCCTCATCAACATAACTACAACTAATCCCATCTCATTAACACCATGGAGATAGAATTTACAACACATAGGGAAATCACATCAGATGACAAAATGGTATACAATCACACAGTACTGGGACTCATGTTGATATTTTTGGGGACATGATTCAATCCATGACAGTATGTCATTTTAGATGAGCTTAATTTTTTTAAAATATAAGTGGAGATACTGTGACCCTTGAAGATCAACGAAAATTTCTTAGCCTAGGCCCAGGAGAAATTTTGAAGTTTGTATTCAGTAACCTTAGTTTCCTCATTTTTGCATCTCTTTTCCATAGTCTTAATATTCTCTTTACCCACAGGTGCCTTTGTGTCTCTCCCACCAAAGGTATCTTTTATAAAGGGATTCAACACGAGTTATCGCAATTTTGAGTCCCTGGCTGGTGCAAACAGTTAAATACTCAACTACAAGCCAGAAGGTTGGTGGTTCGAACCCACCCAGGGGCACCTTGGAAGACAGGCCTGGAGATCTGCTTCTGAAAGGTCATAACCATGGAAAACCTATGGGTATCAGTAAGTGGAGGTAAAATTTTTCAACTGAGAAAGCTTCCCCCAGCGCCATCAGGCCACAATGTGTAGGCGGCTGCCCAGACTTCTTACACACAAGGCTGCCTAGGCCAGATGCTTGCAGGATGGTATACCTTTCCCTAGTGCCACTGCAGAGTGAAGGCTAGAGAGCTGAAGATGGAGACTGTCTTCGGGTAGTATATGACACTTCTGTTTAGGTATTCTGTTTTCTAAGGATGGAGCAACTGATCTCATCTGAAAGCATTCTAGGACATGTCAACATTTAAATTAAAAATGCACTAATAAAGAAGTAATTTAATATGCAATTCATACATTAATTATTAGCAAAGCATTACTGAACTACAAGGTAAAAAGCTATGGGAACCTAACCAGGAACTATCAATGCCAAAGCAAGATTCATAATAAAACAAGACTTTAATAAATCTTATATTAAAAGGCTACAAATGAACCGTTTTTTTAACATCTAATAGGTAACTATTAAGCTACTTAATTCACATATATAAATGAGGAACGTGCAGGCAATTAACTTCACAATTGTTAAAGGTCGGGGCTTTTCACCGAGAGTTACTGTCCTACACCTTTAAGTACTGCTGCTGTGCTGGGTCACTGCTAAGCTTCTCCTCAGCAGCTCTGTATTCTCGCAGCAGCTATTATTACGTGCAACAGCAGCTGAAGTGGAAAATAAACAAAGGACAAGCTACAGGCTATCAAACACAAAGTAAAATGAGTTCAAAGAAAGAGAATTCTCAGTAACTGGCATTTTATTCACAGAGGCACTGGCTGTTATCTGTATGAGAAGATGGGATAATAAGGATATGCTCGTGAACTACAAATGCTTTTCTAGATCTGGATGCGATTCTTAGACATGTGCAACTCAGTGGAGACTAGAGACCAGAGCTCCTGTTAACTGAGCAGAAATACACAGGACACAGCAATACTGATCGTCTCCAGCACCAGCAAATGTTAAATTCATTAGAGAAAGGAAATAAACATTTTTATGGAAGCAAGAAACCACCTGGAGAAAAAAAAAATGCTTTCTAATAAATCAAAATGAAAGCTACACTGAAGCATAGGGGCACGGGAGAAAACCTTTTATGCCTTCTCCTCCAAGTCACATAAACTGTACATCTACAAATTATTGAGGTTTTCACAGATTACTACATGCCATTTTGTAGTCAATTATCAATATGTACTGGAAGGGAGAAAAAGGTGAGCACAAAGGAAAAAACAGAGATTTTTATGTGTAAACAACGGAGTTTCATACTGTGTAGCCTCCATCTTTTAAATGACAGTTTCAGAAAACTGAATACACGTAAAAATTACAATAACTGCCAAAGATGGAACTCGACACTAGCTGAAAAAAAAAGTTAAAGGCAGACACAAGTCTGGATAAAGTGGGTAATACAGCTGAAACTGAGCCTGCGAATCACTCAATAGGGAACCTTAATTAAAAAAGGAAAAATCAATGATAAGTAAGGCTGGTTCTTCACCTCAAGAGCTCCAACCAAGTGAGACTATTAAAGAAACCACAGTGGTACTGCGTCGGTGCAGCGTGAGATTTTCACAGCGCTGCTTAGGCTGACTACCTGCAAGCTGAAATACCATGTCTTTTGATTAGCAATACTCTAAGATGTGAACATTGGACAATGAGGACATAGCTGAACTATATTACAGATTAAAAATTTTTAGCGTGATATCCAATTTTAGATTCATTCTTTTTATTTATTAGTAAGATAATATCAACTGGTACATTTTCTTCCTATGTCAATTGATAAAACTATAAAATGTGATTCCATGGATAGTTTATTAATAGTATTGCTCTGAAATAGAAGAAAGCCTCAGTAACTACTAACCCTGGGAGTGATTTCCCATGTAGTCTCAGTAGAGAGAAATCTGCTCTAACCTCACACGTGGCTAGTCTAGATTGTTCTCTGACTACCTCTTTCCTTAACCTCCCCCCCTCACCCCTTAGCCCAAATTCTTTAATACAATATGAGGAGTAACAAGAACACATCTTATTTTTCTCCCAAATTACTCCAAGTGTCTTCACTATAAGACATAGCTTCAAGGAATAACACTCTCCCATTAAGACTCAGCTTTTGAGGCTTTTGTGCTATACAACATCCATAAAGTTAAACACGTTTCTCATGACTTAACTGGACATATTTCATAAATATTTGTCAGAACAATTATTGTCAACTACAATGCAGTTATCCACATTCAATTTGATGACTCAACTGGAAAATTACTTTTTTCCTAATAAAATTCTTCCAAATAACAACAGTGAATCAGTGTTGATTAGGTGTTCAGTGTGTGCTAATTAATTAAAAAAAAAAAAAAATTACCCTGGGTAAATTTAGCTCTTTGCTAATAACTGCAGAAAAAAAATCTGCATACATGACTCCTTGTCTTAAATGAAGAGAAATCTACCACTTGCCTATTTTTCCTGTACTTTTTGTTTGTAATTTATTCCAGGAAAGTGTTCAATAATACAAAATAAACAATAAAACTCAACTACTCTTGGCTGATGCTATAGATAAAAAGATGAGATCTTTGGAGCCTTGTTCTTAGGTCAAGAGTAGAAGAAAAGACAGCAAGATTTTCACTGTTGACCACTAACTGTGAGGGCCTCCGGCTGCTCATCCTCGGGGCAGAGCTGGTTTAGATCATCCACCTAACGGCAAGAAACAGCAATCTATTCATTGCGGGGCAGCTTCTTCCTCCAGAAGGCAGCCAGGGGCTCTACAGGGGGACGTTTCAGGGGGACATTCTCCCAAGGGGTCCAGTGTGCTCTATTTTCTGGTTTTTAAGTGGTGAAGGTTCTTTTTCTCTGAGCCTAATAGAAGCTCAGGGCAAAGAAGAAATGAATAATAACAGCAACATTAGGAGAACCTTGCTGCAAACCTGCCAATAGGAGGCCGCTAAAGTACGGTACCACACTCTGCTTCGGAAATATATAATACAGAGGAGACACCGGGTGTTGAGCTTCTGGCCAAAGGGAGAAGGTGAAAATGTTTGTATGTGGAGATATTTAATAATAAAATGGCTTGGCTACAAAGCAGCTTCTACATATCTATATCTTTGTATAAGCAGACTGCCACTTGTGGGCTGCCTGTGCTGGAAGTCATAATTCAGCAACTTCACTAAAATGCCAACGTGTGTACAGAGAGAGTGTATTAAGCTGGTGAAGCCTCTAGAAGAGAAGACCAAGACAGGCGTATGGACTATCACAGAGAAACGGGGAAAACTGCTCTGTATACTTCCAGATTACAGATCACTAGCTGTATGACCATAACCAGAATATGGAAGCTTCAGGGATGGAGACTGCAGCTCACTACAAGGAAGAATTTCCTCATAGAAATGTCTAAGAATGAATGGAGTGTCTTAGGAAATAATGGAGGAAGGAACTTTAGCTGGCAGGTCCCACATCCCTCCTATTGCAAGAGACTCTAAAATATCCTTAGCAGATGGTCATCTGACTGGTGCTGAACTATTACACTTGGGAGTACACTCCGACTTTATGACTTCATTGACAAAATATAGTCTGTGAAAGTAGGCATGTCTAGAACCGAGTGGATGCTAAACACGTTTCTCAGTCAAGCTATGTGGGTGAGAATCACATTTTACCTCTCTGCTCTTTTCCACGCACACCTGATAATTTGCAGATAAGAAAAAAATGGTCATAAGGGAAAGTTCCACTGAAGTCACGGATTATCATCTCTTGTAGGCCACAGAATGGCAAAGTTCATTGGCCCGGAAACTAGAAAACTACCAAAAACCTGGCAGTGTTCTTGGAGAAACCAAAGACTATAAGGATGGCAAATTTCTTTTAGCGAGAAAAGGGTTGGACCACTTCATCTGTAAATTTTAGACTTTAAAAAACGTGGTTTGCTGACTATTTTAGAACATGCACTCTCTGCAGGTAAATCACGTGGTCCTAACAGTCAAACGATCTGAATGTCCCCCGCAGGGGACTTACCTGCTTTCCAGTGGTACATTACTGCCAAGGACCCAGCTGTCCTGCAGCTGGACGGACTCGGGTGTGGTTTGCAGCTCGGCGGGCAAAGCAGCCGGCGGGGCCGGACTCTGGTTCCTTCTATTGGTCAGGGAGTTTCTGTTGAGAGAAGTAATGGACGGATGGTGCTGTGCAGAGTGCTGCTTCTGGGAAGGTGGCAGAGGCTGCAGGGTGGACTGGCCTTGGTTGTTTGCAGGTTGCTCTGGAGTAAAAAAAAAAAAAAAAAAAAGAAGGAAAACTCATTATACATCTGTGAATGTGTACATATACATCAATACACACTACCCATTTCTTGGGGATCCACTATAGATAAATCAGAATTAGAAACTGCACATAAATCCACAGCCTAATAAATTTGCATATTATTCTATTAGCCGGTGTTCAGTGACATTCTCTAAGAGCAAGTTTACCCTTGATACGCAAATTTCTAATTAATATACAACAGATGGCAAAATTGCTTTTGGTTTTAATTTGTTTTAGATTTCTTTTCATCTGGTTTTATTAACACCTACAGAAAACAGCATCTGACAGCTCCCCTAACGTGCCTTTAGATTTCAGCTTTTTTAAACAAACCAACCCTGAAATTAAATGGGTAATTCCAGTAGAACACAAAGGTTTTTGAAATGCATATAATCCCTATAATTATTTAATGGAGTTTTTTTTTTAAGCTTTATTTAACTGCAATAAATTATTACCAGCTAGCTGCTAAACAGCAGTAGAGGACCCTAGTTTAGTGCTTTTCAAATCAGGCGGATCTACATTGTGATCTACAAACAGACACTAAGTATTCTTTAGCAGAAGGTCACTCTGCGAAGCAGATGTTGTTTCATGGATATTTAACAGACTGAATCACGTCTGATTACAACGTCAGAAGACTCATATACTTAATGACCGTTACATCCATTAGAACGCACACAGAACAGATCTCCCAATTTCACAGTCTGCAGTATAACTACATTTTGGAGTAAGTCATAGGTGATCAGAGAGGCCAATGACGCTACGTCAGTGGTGCAAATATTTTGTTCTACACCAAAACCAGAAAGGATCCAGCACCTTCAAAATAAAAACACAATGCTAGGCTGCAACCACCCAACAGTTCCCTAAAGCTAATAAGCCATGAGTTAAAATTCACAAATGAATATAACACCTGAGATCCACTTGTCAATCTCATTACCTTGCTCTGGACATGCTAGAATTCAAAAATATTCTATTTTAGCAAACAGACAGATGACTCCTTAACTTAACGCTAAACTTATCGTGGTTCCGCATGCATAAGATGCCAATTTTTTACCAAATGCAGCTCAAAGTGCAGTGTAATTTTGAAGTGATGCATTAAATCATCCCAGTAACATAAATGCACATATTAAAAGTGAACAGGAAATTCAGGGACTGTCTTTCACCTACCATGTGAACTCCAGCAGTGATTGTTAAGCCAAATAACTTGGTCTAACATGGTAATTCTGGCTGTATGAACTTAATATATGGCGTGTAATAGTTTGAACATATATTATCAAACCTCCTTATAGGGTACAGCAATGAAAATAACTCAGCCCACAGCATACAACATCAGTGATTACTGCATGTTTCTAATAACCTACATCGTATAATTTAACAGCTAATAATTTCTCACTCATAAAATGAGGGGCAGAGATAATACCTAAATACATGAAAACAGAGCTGTTTCCCTGAACATCTTCTGTTCTTGAAGACCTCTTACAAGAAGCTGCAGAAATCCTGCTTGGTTCATTGCTTTGGTGTTCATGAAAAATTATGAGCGCCTAATCTCAGTTAAGGAAGCCCTGGTGGCATAACGGTTAAGTGCTACGGCTGCTAACCAAGAGTTCAGCAGTTCAAATCCGCCAGGCGCTCCTTGGAAACTGTGTGGGGCAGTTCTTCTCTGTCCTATAGGGTCGCTATGAGTTGGAATCGACTTGATGGCAGTGGGTTTTTTTTTTTTGGTTTAATCTCAGTTAAACTGAAATTAGCCTTTGAGGGGATGACGGGGTTAAAACAGCATACAGAGTTCTAATTGTATTAGAGGAAAGAAACCAACGTTTTAAAGTTCATAATGACCTATTACTCAGGTCTGTCTTCTCCAGCACGAGCGCGCGTTTGGAATCTCCACGGCAGGCTTTAAGGCGCACCGCAGCAAGCTGCCTACAGGACAACATAACCAGCCGTTACCATGAGGTCGAGGCTTGGCTGGTGTCAAGGGAGTGGAAACAAAGAAAGAAAAGGGAGAACATTTTAAAGGGAAAGGTGACAAGATCATGTCGACAAAGAAGTAGAGACGGATCAGGCGATTCCATGTTCCCAAGCCTGGCTTCATGGCGGAACACTATTTTATTGCACGTATGTTATTAGCTATTTGATATTATGCCATAGGGAGAAAAATTGTGTACGAGAAGTCAGAGTGCCGAATTTAAGTCCTAGCTCTCGGGCATCATGACAGCGAGCCTCAGTTTTCCCATCTGTGATGTGGTAAATAATAGTGCTCCATCTGAGACTCAGTGCCGTTCTAAGGATTCAATGAAATCTACTTATTCACTCACTTATTCATACACTTTGTCATTCATGGAACATTTATCAAGTCTCTACGTTCCAGGGCCACAACCCATCTGCTAGTTTGTCATACTACGGTAGTTTGCCTGTTGTTATGATGCTGGAAGCTACGCCACCGGGATTTCGAATACCAGCAGGGTCACCCATGGTAGACAGGTTTCAGTGGAGCTTCAGACTAAGACTAAGAAGAACAGCCTGGAGATCTACATCTGAAATAAAAAAGCCAGTGAAAACCCTACGGATCACAACAGAAAACTGTCTGATATAATGCGGGAAGGGGAGCCCCCTAGATGGCAAGGCACTCGGAATACACAGGGGCTTCAACAACGGGCTTCAGCATACCAACAATCATGAAGCTGGTACAGGACCCGACAACCGGGCAACATTTTGTTCTGTTGTACATGGGGTCGCCATAAACTGGAGCCAACCTGACAGCAACAAACAACAACAACATGTTTCAGGGATGTGCTAATAACAGCTGGAAGCACCGTGTAAACAGTAAACGGTAAAGTATTATGGACGTTAGAATTGTTACTTAAAATGAAATATTTTAGGATACATTATCATCACACATTTCAATGTTTCATATTTAGGATTCTTATTCTTAAAACAAATCAAAACATAATTAATAGAAAAAAACTTCTATTTTTGGTTTAAATAATGCTGCTGTGGCCTTCCCTAGGTTCACTCATTCATTTAGTAAGTATTTACTGAGAAGAAAGAGTGTATAAGACCCCCCGCACGAATCCGTGCTCTTTCCCGTGGTCTTCCCCGGCTAGCTCAGCACCGTGTGTTCTGTCTGCCGAGACCGATTCTGATTCGACTACAAACCAGGGGACGTTTGGTGTGGGCAGAAGAGGCCTACGGATGAAATCAATCCAGATGACCAAAGTGAGGTTTAATCCAAACTTTGATGGGACAGGACAAATGCAGGCTGAGTATGTGCGGTGGGGAGGGTGGCCAGAAATGCAAATTCTGCAGCAGGCCACAAACAGAAACAAAATCCAAGGCTCCAGTTAGGGGTCAATGCCAGTGCTAGAGATTTGGGCTTGCAAGACATTAAGAACTAGTTGGAGTGTGTATTTATCTGTAACAACTTATTCAAGACAGACTATAAAGCATAATGTCGCAAAATAAAATTAAACACAGACAGAAAAGAAGGCCAAACAAAAGAAAAGTGAAAGTGGAAAAGACAAGAGAAAGCCAGATTTAAAGCTAGTTGGATAAAATTCCTGCTGTAGAGTCCTATACATTTTTAAAGGCGGGATACAAGTCTCGCTATAAACTTTCTGGCTGCCAACACAAAGAATACGTGGTCAGTTACACGATTTGGAGTGTTTTTAAGGCTAAAAAGTTTTGCTTAAGAAAAGCGTAACAACTACTGGCACTGAGAATAGAGACAAAATACTCCGGCAAATTCTCACATGAAGAACAACTGGATATCCAGGGAAATGGTTGTGACCAAAAATCAAGGTGGACACAAGAAAACAGAAAGCAGGGTCTTGACCTGGAGAATACAGGTGGGCAGATCCACACAGGAAAACCGGGATAGCAACTGCAGCTTTTCACTACATTGCTACAAGGCTTCACAGAGGTCTGAGAATGTTTTAGATACAATGACTTTGGGTTCTAGGTGGGACAATCAGACCTCAGAGCCTTAATGTTGCTGAATCTTAGATCTCAACATGTCCTTTTACTCCTGGGAAACTCCAAATGGCTTCCTAGAGCCTATAAAACATAAATGAATTTTAAAGGTGAGCACTGTATTTCTTCAAAGACAAACTTCCAAAATTTTTTCCAGCCTTTTCCCCCGTGAATCCTCTTCATATACTGTGTTCTAGTCAAACGTGCCATGCCCACTCTCCGCCCCACACTTTTCCACTTTACACCCGGTTGCTTCTACATGGAAAGATCTTTTCCTTCACCTTTCTATACCCAAATCGGACTTACTTCCAACTTTAGGAAAGCTGGCATTTTTTCTGTTTTCTTCAGGTTGACGTAATGTATCTCCTATGTCTTCTTACAGAATTTTATCTGTTCCTTCTTTCTGGCTCTTTTCATTCCCCCCTCTGTATTACTGTTAATTTTGTAGGTTTCATGTCCTCTGTTAGGCTCTCTATGGGCAGGATTCACATCTAATCCACTTTTGAACACCTCAGAAGCATACTATATGTTGTTGCTGTTGGGCGCTGTCGAGTCACTTCCAACTCACAGCGACCCCATGTGACAAAAACAGGACTGCCCCATAGGGTTTCCTGGGCTGCCATCTTTATGGAAGGAGCCCTCGGGGCGTAGTGGTTACATACTCAGCTTGTAAAGACTACAGCCTTGGAAACCCTAAGGGTCAATTCTACTCTGCCCTACAGGGTCACTAGGAGTAGGAATCGACTCGACAACAATGAGTTTGGATATTTTAAAATCTTTTTGGAAGCAGATTGCCAGGTCTTTCTCTCATAGAGCCACTGGGTGGGTTTGAACCGCCAACCTTTCAGTTAGCAGATGAGCACTTAACCACTGCATCACCAGGGCCCCTTACTCACTCAATAATTACTTGTTGAAGGAATAACTATGAAGAGAGTACTGAAGTGGTAAAAACTGGAGCCTGTCCATATTGCCTTTATTTGTACGGTAGTTTGCAGCATGTCTCATTACTCCAACTTAGTTCTTAGCTCCTAAAGAGCAAACACTTAAATTTCTTTGGATTTCTCAGTACCCTCACTAAGCCTTGTACTTTAAAGACTCCTAAAAAATGTGCTGACCGATGCATGATATTTTATACAAAAACAGCACCTCAAGGGCCGATCTCGCCCAGTCAGGGTACCATGTAACTTACCCTAGAGACTGGTTTTTAGCACTATTTCTCTGAAACCCTGGCAAACATTCTGATTTTTAAAGTCTACCTTTTAAGATGTGCAAAGAATAGGAAGGTTATATAAGATATAAACATATATGATAGAATATATAAAACATATATTACAGCTTACCAAACCCAGTATGTTTTCTTTGTATTTTAAAACTTATGATAGAAAATCACGCTATGAGTCGGAACCGACTCAATGGCACTGGGTTTTTGGGTATGATAGAAAATGCTCCAAATTAGATGCTTTGGAAAATGTGTATGTTATTTTTCCCAAATTCTCTTCCTTAATTTTTTTTCTTTTTTGTTTTTTTTTTTTTTTGGATTGTGCTTTAAGTGAAAGTTTACAAGTCAAGTCAGTTTCTCATACAAAAACTTATACACACATTGTTACATGACCCTAGCTGCTCTCCCTATGATGTGACAGCACGCTCCTCCTCTCCACTCTGTTTTCCTCATGTCCATTCAACCAGCTCCTGCCCCCTCTGCCTTCTGATCTTGCCTCTGGACAGGAGCTACCCACTTAGTCTCATGTGTCTACTCCTCACCAGTATCATTTTATGTCTTATAGTCCAGTCTAATCTTTGTCTGAAAAGTTGGCTTCAAGAATGGTTTTAGTTTTGGGCTAACAGAGAGTCCGGGGGCCCTGTCCTCTGGGGTCCCTCCAGTCTCACTCAGACCATTAAGTCTGGCGTTTTTACTAGAATTTGAGGTCTGCATTCCACTTTTCTCCTGCTCCATCAGAGATTCTCTGTTGTGTTCCCTGCCAGGCACCATCTGGCTCCTCTGGTCTCAGGCCTATGGAATCTCTGGTTTATGTGGACCTTTCTAGTTCTTGGGCTCATATTTTCCTTGTGTTTTTGATGTTCTTCATTCTTCTTTGCTCCAGGTGGGTTGAGACCAAATGATACATCTTAGATGGCTACTTGCTAACTTTTAAGACCCCAGAGGCCACTCACAGAAGTGGGACAAAGAACATTTTCTTAATAAACTTTGTTATGCCAACTGACCCAGATGTCCTCTGAAACCATGGTCACCAGACCCCTGGCCCTACTACTCTGTCCCTCCAAGTATCCAGCTGTATTCAGGAAACTTCTTAGCTTTTGGTTTAGTCCAGTTGTGCTGACTTCCCTCATTTTGTGTGCTGTCCTTCCCTTCACCTAAAATAATTCTTGTCTACTATCTAGTTAGGGAATACCCCTCTCCCTTCCTCCCCACCCTTGTAACCATCAAAGACTGTTTCTTCTGTGTTTAAACCTTTTCTTGAGTTCTTACAATAGGGGTCTCATAAAATATTTGTCCTTTTGTGACTGACTAATCTCACTTAGCATAATGCCTTCCAGATTCATCCATGTTATGAGATGTTTCACAGATCCATCGTTGTTATTGTTGCATAGTATTCCATTGTGTAAATATACCATAATTTATTTATCCATTCATCCGTTGATGGGCACCTAGGTTGTTTCCATCTTTTTGCTATTGTGAACAGTGGTGCAATAAACATGGGTGTGCATATATCTATTCATGTGAGGGCTCTTATTTCTCTAGGATATATTCCAAGGAGTAGGATTGCTGGATTTTATGATAATTCTATTTCTAGCTTTTTAAGGAAGCATCTTTAGTTTTTTTTTAATATAATTCTCACTAAAAATTATGTATTTTATCCAACCAGTGCCTTTACTAAATTTAGTCTTTCATTTCTGCCTTTCTTTTTCAAGTTCCTACTTCTCATATGGAAACCCTGGTGGCATAGTGGTTAAGTTCTACAGATGCTAACCAAAAGGTCAGCCGTTCAAATCCACTAGGCACTCCTTGGAAACTCTGTGGGGCAGTTCAACTCTGTCTTATAGGGTTGCTATGAGTTTTTTTTTTTTTTATGAGTTAGAATTGACTCAACGGCAACAGGTTTTTTTTTTTTTTTTACTGCTTATACAACTTGTATGAAAGTCTAACAGTTGTGTGTTTTTATTTGATAAAGTGAATAAAAATCATAGCATAGACTTCTAAAAACTCACAGTGTATGAGTAACAGAGATTAGACAGAAAAGACTGGTTATTTTGTTCAGCCCTTTGACACCAGAGTCCAACAGTGTCACTCAAGGCCGTCCGTCCCCGTGTTAAGCCTATTGTTGATGTTATTAACTGTTGTCAGATCGGCCCAACTCGTGGTGGCCCCATGTACAATGAAACGAAATGCTACCCAGTCCTGTACCATCCCCACAATCAGTTGCCAATGGGGTCGTTGTGATCCACAGGGTTTTCACTGGCTGATTTCCAGAGGCTGGCTGCCAGGCCATTCTTCCTAGTCTGCCTTAGTCTGGAAGCTGCACTGACTCCTGCTGAGCATCATAACAGCATGTAAACCGCTACTGACAGACAGACAGTGGCTGACAGACAGGCGGCGGCGGACAGACAGTCGGCGGCTGGCAGACAGGCGGCGGCGGACAGACAGGCGGCGGTGGACAGACAGGCGGCGGCGGACAGACAGGCAGCGGTGGACAGACAGGTGGTGCTGCCCATGACGTGCACTGGCTGGGAATCAAACCTGGGCCTCTCGAATGGAAGGAGAGAATTCTACCACTGAACCACCAATGTGGCCTATTAAACCTATCGGCATAAATTCATAACTTGGGTCATAGTATACAGTGGATAAGGTGTGTTGACTACTTGCCCATGAATATGCCAGGAGCCACAGAAGCTACCCGATAATGGGGTAGATTCCAGTTTACACAACTTACAGGTCTCCAATTTCAGCCAAATGTGAGGCATATGAACTGAGCTCTGTGGAATGCTGAAGTAAGCTTAACTCTCTGCAAGGGGAAGAAGAGACGGTTTTGGCAAGTCTTCCTAGACAGCCTCTCTGCTGCCATGATCAGTGTGCGGAAAGGTGCCACAGAGACAAACGACAACAAACATAGGATGCCTTTCACCTTTGTCTTGAATAAGTTACTTAATCTCTCTCAAGTGCATTTACTTTATAGGGATTATTTAAAGGTGGAAAAGATACAGTGCCCAACATACAGTGAGTGCTGGGTAGAACGGTCACTGTTAGCAATGGGTCACTGTTAGGTAGGACATCACAAGGAAGAGCACAGCACCTGAAAAGCCGTGCCAGCAGCTGATACCATCATCACAGAAGTAACAACACGCCACCGATACACCTGAAGAGGAGAAGTTGTTGCTTAAGAAAACTGGAATCAGAAATGTCATAGAGATCACAATCAATCATTCCCAGCTGCCACAGGAGGAGGAGCTTGATCTCAGAGTCATGAAGTTGGGCTGAGTCTCTCCTCCCCATCTAGTATGGCCACACAGTCCCTGGGCAGCACGAATGTTTAAGTGCTTAACTTCTAGTTGAAGGGCTGGTGGTTCAGATTCGCCGACAGGTGCCTCAGAAGGCAGGCCTGGTGATCTGCTTCCGGAAGGTCACAGCCTTGAAAGCCTACTGAGCAGTTCTACTCTACACACTGGGGTTGCTCTGAGTTGGAACTGACTCAAGAGCAACTAATGACAGTAAGACCCGAAAATGGTGTCAAAGAAAAAAATAAAGGAACACATGATTTTTTAACATATCTGGGCTTATTTGCTGGTTTGACTTCTTTTTTCTTGTTTAATTAAAAGCCACTACCAGCAGCTTCTAGGCTGCCATGTGCACTTCAGCTCTAGCTGCTTTATGTTTGCAGCCCAGGGCCGTGCTCTTCAGGAAGCAGAGTGGAAATGGACTGTCAAATAGAAACCTGGGAGAGGAAATAAAGCCTGCTGGGAGATAAAACATCTCTGTGTGAGTGTCTGTCTGCATTTGTATGTGTGTGCCTCTGCTCTTGTAGGGGGACCGAAAGGTGCACATGAGGTGAAAGCTGAGGAGGAGAACCGGGCTAGCATCTGCTCTGCGGGGTGTGCACAGCTGGGAAGGTGTCCCCACAGCTAACCCACTGCTGCGTCCCCCCCACTTCCTTTACTGTCCGTCCGCTGCCTTCCCTGGATCTCAGCCGTGGGCTGGCTGGGCACATACTACGGTAAGGAGGATAGCATATTTCATTGTTTAGAAATATCCCCAGAGAAGAAGTACCCCAATTTGGAAGAGAGATAGAAGCTAAGGGCTGAGAGCTGTGCGGATTCGAACTAACTGTCTGCAGTTTGGGTAAATTCGGCTCCCAAAAGACAAGCAGGGGGTGGGGGGAGGAAGGAGAGAGAGAGAACAAACAGAAAGATGTTTAAATTAAAAAAACTGCTAGAACTCTGGGAAGCATTGTTAACATGCAAAATACCTATGAGGAGGCCTTCATGGGCATGTGGCTTTACTCTTAGGTACTGATGACATCAAGCCTTGGCCTCTAGGAGCTTACAGGATGGTCCACAGACAAACGTGTGGAAGGAGCCATGCCCATTTACTGGTGACCAGCAAAAGTGGGCTTAAAGCCTCTGCTTCTGTAATCCTAACATTCACTTTTAGGCTATATCTCTGCCTTCTCCTACCATCTCAAAAAAAACTTAGGTTTTCTTCCAAACTGACCTCTTTCTTAAAACAGTTCATCAAAACAAAACATATAGGGCAGCTCCTGTCTGGAGGGGAGATGAGAAGGCAGAGGTGGACAGAAGCCGGCTGAATGGACATGGGGAATACAGGGTGGACAGAAGAAGTGTGCTGTCTCATTGGGGGAGAGCAGCTAGGAGTACATAGCAAGGTGTGTATAACTTTTTGTACGAGAGACGGACTTGATTTGCAAACTTTCACTTAAAGCACAGTATTATATAAAACTTTTTGCTGTTGTATATTTTATTACTACATTAGTTTTAATTATAGCATCCAGAGCTTCAGAGTGGATGTTTCAAATACACAAGGATCAAATCATAGTTAGATTTCAATTCTGAATATCTACAATCTAACTCATGGATTGAGCTTAATGTTTTGATGTGTTATTGACTAACTCTATGGCCTTGGTGTAACTGATCTCCCCGGATTCTGTCACAGTAAATTTGGGTAACAACACCTGCCTCATCTGGCTATGTTGCAGAAGCTATTTGAAAAATTGTATTATAAATTCAAAGTTATTTTTATGATGCTGAAAATTGTACATTATGTATAAAGATGTCTCCTTTGTCAGAAAATCTCATATACACTGCGCTTAGTAGTCATTAGTACCTTATGAAGTATGGAAATGTTAAGTGGCAAGAAAATCTGAGTTGAGGAAATACGTGTTTAGAGTCATACCACAAACCCTGTAAAGCTCATATTAGAGCAGACGTATTTAGATATTCAGGGTGCTTCCTTCTCCATCTTTTCCAGCCTGCCTTCAAAAGCTACATTAATAAGATAACACCTAAAACAGTATCATGAAAATCAAGACAGCACATTCACATAAACCTGTTCCCCTGGTTTATTATTTTATTTAGAGATTTACACACGAGCCAAGTGTATGAAAGTGAACTGTTCACTAAACACCCCTGTAAGCCCCTGGTCAAAATACAGCACTGTGTAAAAGTTTCACCAGAACGTCACTAAAACATTTCAGAGAGTTGCATGCAAATTAAATAAAAAAAAAGATAAGCGTGCTTTACAAACCATAAAAGGCTATACGAATAAAAAGTGTTGTTATTATCACCCTCATCATTGGCCAACTGGTTGTAAGCCTATTTATAGAAAGACATTCAGAGTATGAAAAACCTTAGAGATAAATGGGAAGATATAAAAGAAAGACTTGTACTGACAAGAGGATATTAAATGAGCTGAGATGAACTGATTTACAGTACTTACTGAGTTAGTGAGAATTTGGGTTAGTTTCTTGAGCGTCACTCTGACATGAGGATTGTAGGAAATAATGAAAGTATGAGTCTTTAAATCTCTGCACTCACTTTTTCCTTTGAGGATCTGCCGTACTTTCTATTTCAAACAACGTGGCAATTCAGATTAGCTGCCAACTCCTCTGCTAAAAAACACCAGAATTTCTGGGTAAAACGTAAATAATACATTCTTGATTAATTCAGTTAGCATACCTATGTAGTGTCTACTATTTGCCAGGTTCTGCTCCAGGCACTGAGGAGATAGCAGTGAACAAAACAGCCGACAATCTCAGCCCACCAACAGAACTTCTATTTTAGGATAACAGAACTAGACTGGAAAGAATTGATGCGCTATAGGCAGAGGGGAGAGAAGGATATGGAGAGCATGTGAGCTGAGACTAGCTTCTGAGGAGGTGTGCCAGTTTCTGTGGCTTCCTTAATGCACGCAAAGAGACAGAGACAATACCTCAATAGTTACCGAGACATCCAATTAAGGCCTGGACCCTTGAAGAGCTGTATCCACAGGCCAAGAGTAAACTTTAAAAATCTTCTTGTTGTATAGAGAACAATAAGGAATCTTGCTCGATTGTCATAAGCTCTGAATGGAGAACAACACATCTCTTGAAATTTTAACCACTGGCCTGGGCTTCACATGGGTTGGAGTTCGAGGTTGAAACTCAAGTCAAACAGAATTTCACAGATAAAACCCTGCTTAAAATCAGTTACAGTTAAAAAATCACAAAATTTAAGAGGAAACAGTTTACCTTGTTCTTGAGCAAAAGTCTCCAGACAAAGCAAACAGCAGGATTTATCCCCCCAAAAAACTTCAGATAGCAGAACTATCAGATATAAGTATGGTTGGAATCATTAAGGACTTATAAGAAAAAAAATAAGTAATAAGAAAGAAATAAAAGGTAGTTTTGAAAAGAAAAAAAGAATGTAAAAAAAAGCAGCCATTGATATTAAAAACTTATTGGGTGGCTTAACCAGTACTTTAAAAACAACAGTAGAGAGTACCAGTGAAATGGAAAAAAAAGATCTGGGAAAATCACTCGGCAGGTATCAGTAAGATAAAGACCACATAAGTATAAAAGGAGGAGCCACGGTGGTGCTAACCGCAAGGTAGGTGGTTCAAACCACCTGCTGTTCTGTGGGAGAAAGAAGCGGCAGTCTGCTTCTGTAAAGACCACACCATTGGGAAGCCTACGGGGCAGTTCTACTCTGTCCTACAGGGTGGCTATAAGTCGGGATCTACTCGACAGCAACTTTTTTTTTAAGTGTGAAAGAGTAGTTTAGACTCAAAAAAGAACAAGAAGGTTCAGCATATATCCTGAGGAGTTCCAGAAGTAAAAGTAGAGCTTTCTTTAGAACTGTTTAAACATCTTTCTCCAAAGTTCCTCATACCATGCTTCTAGCTGTCAAATGATACATCACAGCTTATTTATCTCTTACTAAGTTTGTACGAATTATCTCAGCTGTTCTCTTTTCGTAATTGGGTAACAGCTTTTTTGGCCATGTTTTATTTAAAAGGTAACTTCTCTCCTAGAGGTCACCTTTCAGCCAAATAACAGATGGATTATAAAATAAACAATATCGCCCATGAATATTGTGTCCCTTAAACACTCAACTATGTGAGACCAGTCAACATTACCCAAAAGCAAAGATGAGAAGGCAAGGAGGGGAAGGGAGGCTAGATCAATGGAAACAGAACAAACAGAATGGAAATAATGAGAATGCTGACACACTGCAAATACTGTAACCAATGTCACAGAACACTCTATATAAAAATTGTTAAATGGGGAGGTGGAGCCAAGGTGGCAGAATAGACAGATGCTTCTGGCAAGCCCTCTTTACAACACAGGCCCCCCAAAAACAAGTGAAACGAGTATATCTGTGACAAGCTGGGAGCCCTGAGCTTCAAAGGCAAGCTCAGAAAACGAACTGAGGGCCAAGGGGAGGAAGAGACGCTTCAGAAGTAGAGAGGAGTTACCGGACCTGAATCGTGGGGAGCCCTCAGGCACCATTCCCAGAGCCCATGGCGACGGGCTGGTACTAGAGTTAGGCTGCAGTTTCCTCAGGGAGAAGCAACCAGCCACAAGGCCTACTCACACCTCCCGAACCTGAGAAGAATGGTGCTCTCAGCAAAAGCTAAGTACTTGCGTATATTTGACCGCACCCCCCCCCTCCAAGCCAGCTTCAGCAGCTGAATTCCCTGGGCCTGAGGTAGGACCTGTTGAGCACCTAGAGCCATCCTCCCAGCCTTGGGGAAGGAAAAAAATTGCAACTGGGGGAAAAGATAATTTGTTAGCTCCACTAACTAGGGGAGCTCAGGAAAGAAGCGGCTCCTGTCCAGGCATAAACCATCTGTGGACTTTGAGGACCTTTCCCTTCTGCATGGACATGTGTGAGCCTATTTTGGGAGAACAGGCCCTTGTTGGCACACTCCAACCATTTCAGCTGTGTGGTGGAGATGTGGGTATTTGATGTTTGACATTGCTTTGCCTATTAAACAAGGTCCCCACCTACTAACATTAGGGACCCAAGGACTAGTAGCTCCACTCAGGTCACCCAGCTACCCGCAACAGGGGTCCAAAGATAACTGGTACCTCCCAGTCCTTAAAACCAAAAATTTTGAGTGCTCATGGTCCACCTGCAGAACCCACCCACCTGTACGCTCTAGGGAACAGGGATGCATTTTCCTCAGGGCACTCAGGGGTCAGTTCTCAGCCCCCTGCCTTGTTCAGAGTGTGACCCCCTGCTGCAATCAGATGCCGGTATATAAGCCAATCACCCCTGCCCCTCTAAGGCTGTAGGACAGAGCCTCTACCACACACTTGACGATCAGCTATCTGGAAACCTGAGCTGAATTCATACAAGAAAACTGAATGGACTCCTAGACTGATATACCTATAACAGCTCTAGCCATCTGGGAACAGGACACCAGAGCTCCAAAGGTGAAAATAATCAAGCTAGCTCACTCAAGCAACCCATAGGGGTATACCAAAACAAAACAAAGCAAGCAGCTACGACACAGTAAGCAAGCATAAACTAATACAATAACTTACAGATAGCTCAAAGACAACAGTCAATATCAAGTCACATAAAGAAACAGACCATGATCACCTCAACAGGCTCTCAAAACAAAGAATCCAGGGATCTTCTAGATGAAAGTGCATTCCTGGAATTACCAGATGCAGAACACAAAAGTTTTATATACAGAACCCTTCAAGACATCAGGAAGGAAATGAGGCAATACGCAGAACAAGCCAAAGAATACACAGATAAAACAACTGAAGAAATTAGAAAGATTATTCAGGAACATAATGAAAAGTTTAATAAGCTGGAAAAATCCATAGACAGACAGTAATCAGAAATTCAGAAGATTAACAATAGAATTAGACAACTCAACAGAAAAGTCAAAGGAGCAGAATTGAGCAAGGAGAAGCTAGAATTTCTGAACTCGAAGATAAATCAGATGGCACTGATATATTTGAAAAAAATCAGATAAAAGAATTAAAAAATATAAAGAAAGCTTAAGAATCATGTGGGACTCTATCAAGAGAAATAACCTACAAGTGATTGGAGTACCAGAACAGGGAGGGATAACAGAAAATACAGAGAGAATTGTTGAAGATTTGTTGGCAGAAAACTTCCCTGATATTGTGAAAGATGAGAGGATATTTATCCAAGATGCTCTTCGAACTCCACATAAGGTAGATGTTAAAGTCACCAAGACATATTATAATCAAACTTGCCAAAACCAAAGTTAAAGAGAGAATTATAAGAGCAGCGAGGGATAAATGAAAAGTCACCTACAAAGGAGAATCAATAAAAATAAGCTCGAACTACTCAGCAGAGACCACGCAGGCAAGAAGGCAATGGGATGACATATTTAAAAAATTGAAGGAAAAAAATATCCTGCCAAGAATCATATATCAAGCAAAACTGTCTCTTAAATATGAAGGTGACATTAAGACATTTCCAAATAAACACAAGTTGAGGGAATTGTAAAAACCAAACCAAAACTACAAGAAATACTAAAGGGAGTTCTTTGGTTAGAAAATCAATAATATTAGGTATCGACCCAAGACTAGAACACTGGAGAGAGCAACCAGAAGTCAACCCAGACACGGAAATAAAAAAAAAAAAAAAAGCAAGATGACTAAAAAAAAAAAAAGCTCAAAACAGGGTAACAGCGATGTTATTATATAAAAGAAGACAACATTAAAATAATAAAAAGGGACTAAGAAATGTAATCATAACACCTTCCATATGGAGAGGAAGATACAGCGATACAAAGAAATAAAAGTTAGTTGTAAATTTAGAAAAATAGGGGTAAATAATAAGGTAACCACAAAGAAGACAAACTATTCTACTCATCAAAATAAAATACAAGGGAAAAATACAGGCTCAGCGGAAACAAAACAACAACAAATACGAGGAATGGGCAATATATAAAGAAAATCTACTCAGCAGATAAAATCAGGTGGGAAAAAGAAACTATCAACAACACACAAAAAAGACATCAAAATGATAGGAATAAATTCATACCTATTCATAATTACTCTGAGTGTAAACGCACAAATAAAGAGACAGAGAGTGGTAGAATGGATTAAAAAACACGATCTGTCTATATGGTGCCTACAAGAGACACACCTTAGACTTAGAGACACAAACAAACTAAAACTCAAAGGATGGAAAAAAATATATCCAGCAAACAACAATCAAAAAACAGCAGGAGTGGTGATATAAATTTCGGACAAAGTAGACTTTAAAGTTCAATCCATCACAAAGGATAACGAAGGACACTATGTAATGATTAAAGGGATAATACACCGAGAAGATATAACCATATTAAATATTTATGCACCCAATGACAGGGCTGTAGGATACATAAAACAAACTCTATCAGCATTGAAAAGCGAAATAGACAGCTTCACAATAATAGTAGGAGACTTCAACACACCACTTCTGGTGAAGGACAGAACATCCAGAAGGAAGCTTAATAAAGACACGGAAGATCTAAACGCTGCAATCAACCAACTTGGCCTCATGGACATATACAGAACACTCCACCCAACAGCAACCAGGTATACTTTCTTTTCTAGTGCACATGGAACATTGTCTAGGATAGACCACCTATTAGGACATAAAGCAAGCCTTAGCAGAATCCAAAACATTGAAATATTATAAAGCATCCTCTCTGACCATAAGGCCATAAAAGTGGAAATCAATAACGGGAAAAGAAATCAAACACTTGGAAACTGAACAATACCCTGCTCAAAAACGACTGGCTTATAGAAGACATAAAATATAGAAGACATATGGATGGAATAAAGAAATTCAGAGAATCCAATGAGAATGAAAACGCTTCCGATGAGAACCTTTGGTCCACAGCAAAAGCGGTGCTCAGAGGCCAATTAATATCAATAAATGCACACATCTAAAAAGAAGAAAGGGCCCAAATCAAAGAATTATCCCTATTACTTGAACAAATAGAAAGAGAGCAACAAAAGAAACCCACAGGCACCAAAAGAAAACAAAAAATAAAAATTAGAGCTGAACTAAATGAAATAGAAAACAGAAAAACAACTGAAAGAATTAATAAGACCAAAAGCTCATTTTTTGAAAAAATCAACAAAATTTATGAACCACTGGCCAAACTGACAAAAGAAAAACAGGAAAGGAAGCAAACAACCCAAATAAGAAATGAGATGGGCGATATTACAACAGACCCAACTGAAATTAAAAGAATCATATCGGATTACTATGAAAAACTGTACTCTAACAAATTTGAAAACCTAAAAGAAATGGATGAATTCCTAGAAACACACTACCTACCTAAACTAACACAAACAGAGGTAGAACAACTAAACAGACCCATAACAAAAGAAGAGATTGAGAAGGTAATCAAAAAACTCCCAACAAAAAAAGCCCTGGTCTGGACGGCTTCACTGCAGACTTCCACCAAACTTTCAGAGAAGAGTTAACACCACTACTACTAAAGGTATTTCAGAGCATAGAAAAGGATGGAATACTACCAAACTCATTCTATGAAGCCACCATATCTCTGATACCAAAAGCAGGTAAAGACACCACAAGAAAAGAAAATTATAGACATATATCCATCATGAACATAGATGCAAAAATCGTCAACAAAATTCTAGCCAATAGAATTCAACAACATATCAAAAAAAGAATTCACCATGACCAAGTGGGATTCATACCAGGTATGCAGGGATGGTTCAACATTAGAAAAACAATTAATGGAATCCACCACAGAAATAAAACAAAAGACAAGAATCACATGATTTTATCAATTGATGCAGAAAAGGCATTTGACAAAGTTCAACACCCATTCATGATAAAAAACTCTCAGCAAAATAGGAATAGAAGGAAGATTCCTCCATGTAATAAAGCATTTATACAAAGCCAACAGCCAACATCACCCTAAATGGAGAGAGCCTGAAAGCTTTCCCATTGAGACTGGGAACCAAACAAGGATGCCCTTTACCACAGCTCTTATTCAACATTGTGTTGGAGGTCCTAGCCAGAGCAATTAGGCTAGATAAAGAAATAAAGGGCATCCAGATTGGCAAGGAAGAAGTAAAAGTACCTCTATTTGCAGATGACATGATCTTATACACAGGAAACCCTAAGGAATCCTCCAGAAAACTACTGAAACTAATAGAAGAGTTCAGCAGAGTATCGGAATACAAGATAAACATACAAAAATCAGTTGGATTCCTCTACACCAACAAAAAGAACATTGAAGAGGAAATCACGAAATCAATGCCATTTACAGTAGCCCCCAAGAAGATAAAATACTTAGGAATAAATCTTACCAGAGATGTAAAAGACTTATATAAAGAAAAATACAGTATACTTCTGCAAGAAACCAAAAGAGACTTACGTAAGTGGAACAGCATACCTTGCTCATGGACAGGAAGACTTAACATTATAAAAATGTCTATTCTACCAAAAGCGATCTACACATTTAATGCAATTCTGATCCAAATCCCAACGACATTCTTTAATGAGATGGAGAAACAAATCATCAACTTCACATGGAAGGGAAAGAGGCCCCGGAAAAATAAGGCATTACTGAAAAAGAAGAACAAAGTGGGAGGCCTCACTTTACCTGATTTTAGAACCTATTATGCCACCACAGAAGTCAAAACAGCCTGGTACTGGTACAACAACAGATACATAGACCAATGGAATAGAATTGAGAATCCAGACATAAATCCATCCACATATGAGCAGCTGATATTTGACAAAGGCCCCTGAATATTTAAATGGGGAAAAGACAGTCTTTTTAAGAAATAGTGCTGGCATAACTGGATATCTATCTGCAAAAAAGTGAAACAAGACCCATACCTCACTCCATGCACAAAAACCAACTCAAAATGGATCAAAGACCTAAATATAAAATCTAAAACGATAAAGATCATGGAAGAAAAAATAGGGACAATGTCAGAAGCCCTAATACATGGCATAAACAGTACACAAAACATTATTAAGAAAGCAGAAGAAGAACTAGATAACTGGGAGCTCCTAAAAATCAAATACCTATGCTCATCCAAAGACTTCACCAAAAGAGTAAAAAGATCGCCTACAGACTGGGGAAAAGTTTTTTAGCTATGACATTTCCAATAGTGCCTGATCTCTAAAATCTACATGATACTGTAAAAACTCAACTACAAAAAGCCAAATAACCCAATTAAAAAATGGGCATGAATAGACCCAATTAAAAAATGGGCATGAATAGGCACTTCACTAAAGAAGACTTTCATGTAGCTAACAGATATATGAGGAAATGCTCATGATCATTAGCCATTAGAGAAATGCAGATCAAAACTACAAGGAGATTTCATCTCACTCCAACAAGGCTGGCATTAACCCAAAAAACACAAAATAATAAATGTGGAGAGGCTGTGGAGAGATTAGAACACTTATACACTGCTGGTGGGAATGTCAAATGGTACAACCACTTTGGCAATCGATTTGGCGCTTCCTTAAATAGAACTACCATATGATCCAGCAATCCCACTCCTCGGAATATATCCTAGAGAAATAAGGGCCTTTACACAAACAGATATATGCACACCCATGTTTATTGCAGCACTGTTTACAATAGCAAAAAATGGAAGCAACCAAGATGCCCATCAACAGATGAATGGATAAATAAATTATGGTCTATTAACACACAATGGAATAATACACATCAGTGAAGAACAGTGATGAATGTGTGAAACATTTCATAACACGGAGGAACCTGGAAGGCATTATGCTGAGTGAAATTAGTCAGCTGCAAAAGGACAAATATTGTATAAGACCACTATTATAAGAACTTGAGAAATAGTTTAAACTGAGAAGAAAACATTCTTTTGTGGTTATGAGACGGGGGAGGGAAGCAGAGAAGAACTACTTTAGGTGAAGGGAAAGACAACACACAATACAAGGGAGGTCAGCACAACTGGACTAAACCAAAAGCAAAGAAGTTTCCTGAATAAACTGAATGCTTCGAAGGCCAGCGTAGCAGGTGTAGGGGTTTGGGGACCATGGTTTCAGGGGACATCTAAGTCAATTGGCATAATAAAATCTATTAAGAAAACATTCATCATCCCACTTTGAAGAGTGGCGTCTGGGGTCTTAAATGCTAGCAAGCAGCCATCTAAGTTGCATCAGTTGGTCTCAACCCACCTGGATCAAAGGAGAATGAAGAACACCAAGGACACAAGGCAATTATGAGCCCAAGAGACAGAAAGGGCCACCGGAACCAGGGACTACATCCTCCTGAGACCAGAAGAACTAAATGGTGCCCGGCCACAACCAATGACTGTCCCTACAGGGAACACAACAAAGAATCCCTCAGGGAGCAGGAGAGCAGTGGGATGCAGGCCCCAGATTGTCATAAAATGACCAGACTTAACGGTCTGACTGAGACTAGAAGGACCCCGGTGGTCATGGCCCCCAGACTTTCTGTTGGCCCAGGACAGGAACCATTCCCGAAGCCAACTCTTCAGCCATGCATTGGACTGGACAATGGGTTGGAGAGGGATGCTGGTGAGGAGTGAGCTTCTTGGATCAAGTGGACACTTGAGACTATGTTGGCATCTCCTGCCTGGAGGGGAGGTGAGAAGGTGGAGGGGGTCAGAAGCTGGCGAAATGGACACGAAAAGAGAGAGTGGAGGGAGAGAGCGGGCTGTCTCATTAGGGGGAGAGTAATTGGGAGTGTGTAGCAAGGTGTATATAATTTTTTGTGTGAGAGACTGACTTGATTTGTAAACTTTCACTTAAAGCACAATAAAAATTATAAAATTTTTTTTTAATGGGAACCTAATTTGGTGTGTAAACTTTCATCTAAAACACAATAAATACTAAGAAGTAAATATAAGGTAACTTCTCTTTGAATGGCAATAATTTCTGTTTGAAAGTATGATTCTGGTTTCCATTGTTGCTGCTAAAAAGTGTGCAGTTAATCTAAATGTCTAGCACCCTGAGCTATTTCAGTGGGTGGAAACAAGTCTAAATGACTATCTTTTACTTGTTAAAGTAGTTAATCTTGCCTTTAATCTTGTCAAGTAATTAACAGTAATAATGCCGTAAACATATTATCCTCTACTGAATTCTTAGTTTTGTATAATCCTTTCTTACAGAAACATATGTAAAACTTAAATACTATACATGCATAGAAAACTGGATAAAAATACCTTTAAAATGTCTCAGTGTATGTTTTCAGGATACTTTTCTACCCATTTTAAGATATTTTACCTGAGAGAATAAGCAAAAAAGGAAGAAGCTGTCCCAATCTTAACAAAAAGAATGGTTGATATACAATTAATTAACAAACACTTTCCTCTCCTCTGTCCTTATTACCTGAAGAGCATTTTATTTTACTGCAATTAAATTTTATTGACCTTAAATGCAATATGATACGATGTAAATGAAACATAGATTTGCAATATGATTAAGCGTAGGCTGGAAGGCAACTAAAAGCCCTCACTGATGTCACAAGCGGCTTGTAAAGAATAAGAAAAACAAATGGAATATCCCAAACAATGTAGACTTTGCTGCATTTTCAGATAACATTTTCTTCATCACAAAGAAAATGTCTGGTTTAAAGAGTCCTAGAAAACAAACAGGAGACACAGGGTTAAACACTTGCTCTAACTAAAGGTGGTAACAGAAATCAATTATTTCCTGGGCTTCAGTTTTTCTACTCTGTAAAAAGAAGGGGGCAGGGGTAGGTTTGGGACATGGAATAAATTTTAAAGTTTTTTTCAGCTTTGAAATTCTCTTCATTTTAGGTAATTACATAATAAAGTCTTGAAATATATTAGCTTATATTATAAATATTAAAAGTTAAGATAATTTTAAAAATATCATATTATCTTATGCTACACACATAAAACATTAAAAGATATAGTAAAAAATCACTTTAAGTGTAAATATTACAAAAACCACACCATATTAACTTATGTCATAAATATTCCATATTATGTTATATTAAAAATTACACTTTTATTTAAAAACTAAACTCATCTATATTATTTTGTTACAAATATTAACATCTTAAGGTACAATAGTGAAAACCACTTCATATCAAAATTAAATTTACTTCATCTATCAATATTAAAATTGCTTGTGCGGGGGGGAAACTAAGGAGCCAGGACGTAACTTTCAAATATATAAGAAAATTGATCTGGTTTTTAAAGGTTATGGTGACAGTTATAACACATTTAAAAAATTATAAGTTTAGGAAAAAGAGATTCAGCATACTTTATTTGAATCCTTTTCTGATTTTTATTTCTTAATTATTCCAGCAACTATAGGAAAATAAAAGACCAGAGACCACCCAGAATGTTCCCAACAGCCCTGCTGATCTTGTTGCAAAAAAAACATGAATTTTGCCACCTTTTTTCCTGGCAATGATCTGATATTACACCTGTTATCCGCAGTTCACTGAGCCTGCAAGTTGCTAATGTCATACCCTGAAAGAGAACCAAACCTTTCATGTTTCCTTCCGATCATCCCATGGACTCTAGGAGGACACATGTGCTAACAGAGACATTAAATATCGTGTAGATGAAACAGAGCTCCGCAGACCCCTCTGTCCTGTCCACCTTTGGAACGTGCGACGACGGTGACCCGCCAGGTGAAGACCACGATGCTGCCCTTGGACCTCTGGGAACAGGCTCCTGGTGTAAGCTGCGACACGCACACTTGCTGAATTCCATTATCTAGCATTAATAATTTGGGGACAATTTTTTTGGTACATGGTAACACCATAAATATATATTTACTACGCCACCGTACTAACTGAGCACCTATGGAAGGCAGGATAGTCCCCTGAAAATGAATGTGGGAGACACTAAGAACACCAATATCAAAACGAGATCATGTATATGAAAGTGCTCCCTAAAATGCCAAGTACTGTGGAAATGTGAGGCACTCTTACTATTTGGACGATTATTATCTATATTTTCTGAGGCTTTGTTGAGCCTTTGTAGCATTACAGAGCACTTGAGATTTAAGGCTGGAAGCCTACACCTTTATTTGGGATGTTCAGTGTCCCTAGAAAACTTCCTCTCAAAGTAGAGGTTCAAAAAGAAGCAGGTGGCTAAGATATTCTTTACAGATCTTTTGATTTTTTACGTCATGAATCTATAATCACTTCATGCCATTTTATTACATCTTTCCATAGAAGCAGTAATAAATGGGTATCATGTTTACAGTGGAGAAGTATGGATGACCTGGGCTGAAGCGCTCTCTCTAAAACTTAGTAACTGTGTAACTTTGAGCAAATTATTTCATATTATAAATTCTCCAGGTCCTCATCTTAAAATGACCGTAATAATTGCACCTATATAGAAGTATTGTGAGGATTAAGAGATAATGTATATTCAAATATTTTTATAAACTATGGCACAGTGCTATTTTAATGTAAGGTCGTAATTTCCAGGTTTCTTCCATTTAATCACATAAAGCAATAAAAATTTTTCTTTTTAAACTATATTTTATTAGCATAAAAGGAAGTTTATATGTGAGTGTGCCAATGAGATCATTTCTTTCTACAAAGAAGTCTTTAAAAATATTCTATTTTCATTTCAAAATTGTAAAGACAAATATACACCTAATTAGTTTCAAAAATATCTCTTAATACCTTCGAAAGTGTTAAAAGAATTTCTCACTAGTATAAAATGCGGACAGAAAGTCCATTATTACAGAAATAACTCTCTGTGAACATAGGCTAAATTCTGATTCAGTCCTAAATACTGAACTTACACTTTTAAGCACAGAATTTGTATCCTTTCCATCTGAAGCAACACACAAGAAAATGATGCTCCCACCAAAACATGTGCAAATGTAAAGATGAAACAATTTTATGTTTTATGGCATTTACTTTGAAAACCTGATTAAGATAGATGTCTTCAGCTCCTATTTCTTCAATGTCACGTTGTCATGGTTCCCATCAGCAAGATGTTTTAAAGGCTTTCGATTAATATTGCACGCCAGGCCTGAAATTACATCCTTTGTCGTTTAGTTCTTAATGGTGCCAGTGATATCCATCAAGTAGTGTTTTATGAAGCCTGTGTGATTTTTATTGCAAGCTGTTTTCACAAATCTTTCTCAGATTTCAGAAAGACTGCTTCGGGTTTACAATAAATATGCCCTTCTGTTGAAAATCATGATAATTCTTAAAATTGAAGTAAAGCTTGTATTATTAGAATTTGTTTATCAATAAAATAAACATCTTCTACTTGAATCTGTTGTATTCTAATTTGCACATATTCTTGAATAAACGATCTTCAACCCAAATATTTTAGTAAATCACTTCATTTTAATATATGCAAAATACTTGCCAAATACACCAAGCTCACAAATGCTTCATCAGAAAGCAAGTACACGACCTGCCCAGGAAGGAAGATGTGTTATGTCTGGATATTCTATACACTAACAATTGAATGCTGACTGGGTTTGATGTCTGCAAAAGTATGCATTTTATTTTTAAACATAATTACTAATTTATATTTTAAATTATAAAGAGGAATCTAGCATCCTGACATTAACTTCAAAACTTCTGAAACTCAAACACATCAAATACAAGTGATTTTCATTCATTTATGGCCCAGAATCACAATACAGGCTTACTGAGGTGGATACAAAGTGAGGAAAAAAAAAAAAAAAAAAAGACTATTCTGATGTTTTATATTTTTCTTTGCTTTGAACATAAATCAAAACATTCAGTTCCTGGCTCTATCACTAATGCATTCTACTTGGTTCCCTTTATAAAATTAGGAGGGCAGATTAGATGAGGTGATCTCTAAGGTATTTTTTCCAGTTAAAAAAAAATTCCATGATTCTACAGTGCCTTCACACACACACACACACACACGCACACACACACACTTTAAAGCTTTGGTTGCTAATTTTAAGTCTCAAATGCTGTCATGTTTTATCAGTTTGCATTTTACAAAATATAAATCTACTCGAGATGAAACAACTGATGAAAACCATTCTAAAGCACAAAGACAAAGGCTTATTCTGAGATGGGCCTCCCTTGGGCCACATCCCCATGGCTGATGCAAGACAAGGCTGGCTACACCTCTCCAGTTAGCTGTGGTCTTCAGGGATCTCACAGACAGACCTGCGGCTTGTGCCAACTATATGTCTATTATAACAGAGAAAAAAACACTAACATTAAGGTCGACATTCTTCCCCAGCTCTGCCCTGTACATTCGTCCTGTTTGGATAATGGCACATGTAAAATTAGAGGTTGCTCATCCGGTTCTGGACATTAGGGAATAATGCACACGGAAAAGGCCTTTCCAATTCTGCTCCCCGCGGCAGATCACTGCAATTCTCACCAATTCTATAAGGAGGAGCTTACCTTTCTCTCAATGTTTACTCGAATTTTTTCTGCTGCTGTGTGGTTCACTGAAGGGTGGAAATAGTTCACTTTACAGACATTCTCTCCATTAGTTAGAATCGATTTTTAAAGCGCTCCAACACATCCATATACAGTCTGTAACAACTCCTTTAACCCCTTCTACTAAAAATGCTGAGTGCTTAGGATAATCTGCTTCCTTTAAAAAATCACACATTTTTTCCTCTATTTTATTTACTTATTTATTTGCTGGCTATAAGTAAATTAGTTATCCAGTAACTCCAGAAAGGGTTTAAAAAGTTCCATGTAACTATATAGGTCCTAAGTGCAAAAAAGGTGGGGATGGAGGACCAGGAATCCACAAAGAAAATTCACACTCATTAAAGTTTACTAAGCTCATTATTATTCTCATGGAAACCCTGGTGGTATAGTGGCTGCTAACCAAAATGTCCCCAGTTCAATTCTGACAGGCACTCCCTGGGAAACCCTATGGTGCAGTTCTACTCTGTCCGACAGCGTTGCTATGAGTCGGAATCAATTCAATGGCAACAGGTTTGGCTTATTTTTTTAAGCTCATTATAAACTATGTGCTTAACATATATTTTCCTATTTAATCTCACTGCCACCTTAATCTGTAGGTAACCCACTGCTGTTGAGTCGATTCCAACTCATAGCGACTCTATAGGACAGGGAAGAACTGCCCCATAGGGTTTCCAAGGAGCGCCCGGTGGATTCGAACTGCCGACCTTTTGTTAGCAGGCATAACTCTTAACAACTACACCAGCAGGTCTTCCATTAATCTGTAGGTACTCATTCCTATTTCAAAAGTGGGAAAAGAGAATTCGGAGAAATCAAGAAACTCGACTGACAATGGTCACGGAATCTGACTGCAAGGCTTTCTGTACAAATTTATACAGGAATAATCATTTTTGCCAGTTTTGTTCCAGGCATGTTGTCAAAAGCACAATGAAGAGGAAGCCTCATCTTTAAGAGGACAACAGAAATTCATTTTAAATTGAAGTAATGCTTGCTTTTCCTCAAGCCTGGGTGACACGACACCTAGCACAGGGCCAACGTAGAGACCCTGACTCGGCAGCGATAACAAGAAACAATCATTTATTATAGGGACACTGTGTGGCATTTAAGTGGGGGAGCCAAGAGGAGAGACAAGTTTGGAAGTTATTTCCAGTTTTATAAGGAGTTTAACACTTCCGAGTATGTGTGCAATGTTCTGTCTCATTTTTTAAATTTTCTGAAGGTTTTTTTTTTTATTACATTTCTGATGCTAAAAACCACAAGCTAAGAAACAAAAATATAGTAGGTTAAAGTAGGTTAAAACACCTCTAAATGTGATGATTTAAAAAAAAAAAACAAGATCTTAGGTATTATTCCTTTTCTTCTTGACCTTACTGTACACCGTGGGGTTGGCAGGTAATTTACTAACTCACAGTAGTTGCTAGTGTAAGCTTCAGACGTTTTCCCTAGAGTCCGTAAGGGATTACTAGAGCCATCAAATCAAACAGGACCACAAAGGACAATCCCATCAGCTCATTTTTGATTATCACCATAATTTACTGACAAATATTTGAGACAGCATTATTAAAGGTTAATGGCCTTCTGGTTTATAAGAATTGTGAACTCTTTAATTTCTTACTTTCTACCATGTTGATGGATCTCTGGTGGCGCAGTGGTTAAGAGCTCAGCTACTAACCAAAAGGTCCGCAGTCTGAATCTACCCACCACTGCTTGGAAACGCTACTGGGCATTATTTGTCTGTTCTACAGGGTCGCTATGAGTCAAAATCGACTCAGTGGCAATGGGTTTGGCAATGGGTACCATGCTGATATTTTTGTGAGGTCATCAAATATATATTTTATTATACATATTATATTCAAGACAAAATAATATTGGCTTCTCTTATAATTTCCTACTTTTTATCTGCTGTTAAGATACTGGATAATTTTAATTTTTTAACCTTACATATGTTTTGAAAACAGAATATTTTTATTAACGTATTTATTAACCTACTTTTTGCATGTCAAAAGGTAACAAGAGGTAACATACCTTAAATATATAATTTGACTTAAAAAATATTCACCAAAATCAAGTGACAAAGACAGATGCAATTAAACGATTATTTGAGAAAGATAGAAGGTATTCTACCAAATCATACTAATCAACTTTCCAATAACGAACATCGTAAAATTGTTATACACAACACATAGTGCACACATAAAAATGAAAACTGACCTCAGAAACTCTCTTAAATTAAAAAATATCACACATGATCAGCGGCTAAAGCTGAATCATCAGGTTTAGGGGTAAAAGTTTTGCCCTGTCACTGAGTTAAAGACAACAAGTTTGTCAAAGAGGGGATGGTGTCTGCCATGCCTTCATTCACGCTTGTTGCTCACAAAGCCTAGTGTAATGAAAACACTTTCTGATTTCAAGGCAAGTCAGAAATAGGAAGATTTATAACTGAGCGGACCTAATGGAGCTGTCAAAAAGGGAAGTTACTCTCACAATGAAATGCTCATATCATGATCTAGTTTTCACCCTATATGAAAAAAAGAAAAGCTTCTTTTTGAGGAATCCTGCAAATGTTGGCAGAGGAGACTCACAGTGAAAAGGGAAGGGAAAGACAACACAGAGCTTTGCAGGGTTATCTCTTTAAAGAATTACTGCTGAGGTCAGAGACGCGCCGTGCACACGGGGACTGCATTTAGTGTGGTATCTTCCCTAAGTGCTTTAATCTCCTTTCATTTAGAAGATAGAAAAGAGACAGAAAAAGACAAAAGACAAGGGAAGTACCAAACTTCCAAAACAGCATTATACTACGTTATCATCACGTCACACGAAGAGAAATGACAGCCCTCGAAACAGTCCTTTTGTCTCCTCTTGCTTTAATTAAACTCTCTAGACTTTAAAGTGAATTTGAACCTCTTTTTTAAGCACATAAAAGAGCTCAAGACTGATTACAACTTGACTTTTTTCCTCTAATGGTCCTCAGGCATCGTTACCTCCCATTTAAAGCAATGGAAGCAATAGCCAAGAGCAACAACAAACCTCAGTATCATGTAATCTCCTAAAAGAACCAAAGATTTCATCCTCTGCCTTCTCGCAGGTACGCCAGTTCCCAGTATGTCTCCTCCATTGTAGCAAGCACTGATCCATTAAATTCGGAATGAGAATTACAACAAAATTATACTAGTATGAATGTTTCAATTAGCTTTCCTTAGGCCAGAGTACTAACCTTGCTTTAAAATAAACTTAATGTGATTTTTGCTTAGTAAAATAGAGGGCCAGTGATAAAAGAGGAAGACTCTTGACGAGATGGACTGACACAGCGGCTGCAACAATGGGCTCAAGCATAACAATGATTGTCAGGATGGTGCAGGTCCAGGCAGCGTTTCATTCTGTTGTACACAGGGCTGCCATGAGTCAGAACTGAGTCGACAGCACCTAACAACAACTGGGGCACCAGTGGTTCAGTGCTAGAACTATCACCTTCCACACAGGAGACCGGGGTTTGATTCCAGGCCAATCTGCCTCATGTGTACGGCCACCGCCAATCTGTCAGTGGAGGTTTACCTGGTGCTTTTATGCTGGACAGATTTCAGTGGTGCTCTTAGACTAAGAGAGACTAGGAAGAAAGGCCTGGCAATCTACTTCTGAAAATCAGCCAATGAAATGATCCGAAACTGATCGTGAGGATGGAGCAGGATCAGGCAGCATTCTGTTCCACTGTGCATGGGGTCACCACGAGTCAGGGGTTGACTTAAGGGCAGCTAAGGATACATTAGTTTAAAAACAACAACAACAAACAAAAACCCTGCCCTTGTAGAGCTTACAGTGTAACGTTGGGGAGGGACTGGGTGAGGGAGTCATACAGAAAAAAACCGAAAAACCAAACTCAGTGCCATCGAGTTGATTCCGACTCATAACCCAGTGCCATCCAGTCAATTCCGACTCATCGCGACCGTATATAGTAAATGATAAAAAAAGTTAATGACACAGAAGGTGATGCTGACAAAGCAGGGTCGGGGGCTTAGAAATGCTGGGGAAAGGTTTAAAATTCAAAATCGGGTCGTCGGAACCGGCCTTACTGAGAAGATGACATTTAAGCAAAGCCTTGAAAATAAGAATGGGGCCCCTGCTAAAGAGAGAAGAAAATAAACAAGGCTTTAGACATGCTGACACGTGTTGATAATGGTTGAGCAATGTTTACATGGCAGCCTATTTACGCGAGATATCGTTAAAAAAAAAAAAATCATAGGCTGCTTAAATTTGAGAAGTTATCAAAATAACTGAGGCGGACGAAAGAAGAGCTATTACTCATGTGCACGATAACCACGGATACTAATGAATGTCAGCCCAAAGCATATTCATATATATTCATATATTTTTCTTACATTCCTTGAACTTCCTGTTGTCAGTGTATTAGAGCCTCTTGATTGTCGACGCCGCCACTGCTGCCCCTGAAATTAACCATCACGGCTTCCTGTGTGGCCTACTGAGAGTTAGAAGTTCCCTTTAGAAATTCATTCCTTCATTACAGCAACACGGCTCTTCCTTTAAACCCTTCATACCTTCAGGAAATCATCGAGGCTGGTATTCATTCCAATTCCAAGGGGTAACGCACACTTGCCTCTTCCATTTAGTCATTCATTGGCTCATTCATTCACTGAGACGATAGGCACTGAACACCTACAGTATTCCAGGTATTTGCAATTCAACAGTGTGTAAAACAGGCACCTTCCTTCCACCATATCCGACTCCAAAGCCTTCTTCCTACTATACTGGTCTCCCACTTGAGTACACAAACACGAAAACAGACAATAATATTAGAGGTAAGTAATGCAAGAGATGAAAATGCTGAATTCTGAAAGTTCTACAGAGGCTTTTCAGAGAAGGAAATAATGGAGCTGAGTCTTGAAGAATGAATACTTTAGGCAGGAAAGCCTTCAGGGCAACTGGGAAAAAGGCAAAACGTTAGACGGCAGACAACGGAACCTAAAGGATGGGGCAGATGTTGGGATGGAGCAGAAAGGCAGATGAGGCAGGAAGTACATTTGGAAAGACAGGCAGGGAAAAGACAAGGAGAAGCCTTGTTCATCTGCTAAGGAATTTGCATACTATCCTATTAGCAGATGAGGAGCCACAGAATGGCTTTAAGTGAGGGAAGAACAAGGTCACATACGCGTTTTACAAGACTACTCCAGCAGCAATATGGATGACAGATGTGTGGTGTGTGTGAGTGTGTGTTGGGGCGAGTGGTGGGTGATGAGATTTAGTAAATGTCTGCAGTAGTCTAGTGGTCACCAAGAGTCAGAACCGACTCTACAGCTTCTGTTTTTGTTTTGTTTTTAACTGAGTATATTAAACTACAGTCCTGGCAATGGAGATGAAGATAAAGGGTCAGATTCAAGAGATAATTAAAAGGTCGAATAAATTGATTAGCTTTAGCAACAGATTAAAATAGGGTAGGGCAATAGAGAACAGTCTAGGATTTAAAAAATATTTTCAGAAATAATCTTTCTTCATTTAAAATTACTTAAAATCATGAAATCCCATCATATGAATTCTGGTTCTAATCACTCTAATCATTCTGGAAATCTGTATAGGACTGGTTTATATTTTCCTTACACTGTGGTTAGTGGAAAATTTCTTTATTTTTCTCTCTCACCAGTACATTGTAGTGTGTATTGCCTTCTCTTTTAAATGGCAAAATCCACCTTTATAACACTCCACAGCACTAAGTGGAAATTTAATACATGTGTTTCTTTAAAACAAATTCTTTTCTTTTTTGTCCTGCATTCAAGAGCTTTCTCCACAAAGCCCCTCACATTAAAAACAGATGCATAAGCAGAAGGAAAAACAGAACATACTGAGACAAATAAATTTGGTATTGATGGGGAAGTGGAACTGAACCTGATTTCTTAAACTATAAGGTGGTGCTTTATCCAGGGCTTTGAACCAGTTCAGCCTTCAATATGGATTACACCTCAACATAAAGAAAACAAAAATTCCCACAACTGGACCAATAAGCCACATCATGGTAAACAAAGAAAAGACTGAAGTTATCAAGGATTTCATTTTACTTGAATCCACAATCAACACCCCTGGAAGCAGCAGTTAAATCAAATGATGTATTGTATTGTGTGAATCTGCTGCAAAAGACCTTTTTAAAGTGTTGAAGAGCAAAGACATCACCTTGAAGACTAAGGTGCTCCTGGCCCAAGCCATGGACTTTTCAATTGTCTCATATGCATGCAAAAGCTGGACAATGAATAAAGAAGACCAAAGAAGAACTGATGCCTTTGAATTGTGGTGCTGCAAAGAATACTGAATATACCATGGACTGCCAGAAGAACAAACAAATCTGTCTTGGAAGAAGGACAGCCAGGATGCTCCTCAGAAGTGACATGTTATCAGGAGGGAACAATCCCTGGGGAAGGATATCATGCTTGGTAAATTAGATGGTCAGTGAAAAAGAGGAAGACCCCCAACGAGTTGGACGGACACAGTGGCTGTAACACAGCAACAATTGTGAGAATGGCGCAGGACCCGGCAGTGTTTTGTTCTGTTGTACACGGGGTACAGCAGCACCTAACAGCAACAGATCTTTCCAGAAGCAAGCTCCTACATCTTTCTCCTGCAGAGCGGCTGGTGGGTTCAAACTGCCAACCTTTTGGCTAGCAGCCAAGTTCTTTGACCACTGAGCTACCTCAGCTCCAATGATGTATCCCAAAATTCCATGTTATTTCTTCCGTTAATACAGTTCTCTGTATAAAAAGGGTTTCTTCCTTTTCTAAGACAAGTAACTTTAACTTATTTTGATTCCCTAAAATAAAGAAGCATGATACCAATGCAGTGTTGCACAGAATATTTAAAATAAACAGAAGTGTTATTCTTTATGTTTCAATACTCACACAAGTTAAAAATATTTCGAGGACAGAAAATGAGCCACAAATTATAGCATTATAAATATATAATTAGCCCTTATGAAATTTTTTTCCATGAAGGGAGCTGCAGATGGAATATTAAAAGTTGTGTCTCTTTTTAAACCAGGGGTATGCAAACTACAGTCTGCTGTTATCACCTATTTTTTATAAACAAAGTTTCTTAGGACCACAACCTCGTCTATCGTTTGTGTATTGGTGGCTTTGCAGCTACAACAACGTTAGGCAGTTGCCACCTCAGGGCCCACAAAGCCTAAAGTATTTACTATCTCACCCTTAAAGAAAAAAATAAAAAATTTACTAACCATTTTTTTCCTTGAAAATTTTATTGAGACCACTGTAGATTCACATGCAATAATAATAAAAAAATAATAATATAGAGAGATTTGTGAGCTCTTTACCCAGCTTCCCCCAATTGGAAACTGAAATTGTTTGATACAATCCACCGATCTTAGACAGGTATTCCCAGTTTTACTCGTACTTCCTGTGTGTTTGTGTATTTAGTTCCCTGCAATTTTATATACATGCTGACTAGTTTTAAACAGACAAAAACTTGTTAACTGCTTCCTCAATAAGGGCTTTTTCTTATCCTTTGTTTAGAAGGAAAAAATTGGTCATGAAACTAAAATTTATAAAGTTCATATCAGCTACAGGTTCAGCTGAAGCTGTGAAGATAACCTAGGAAAAGAGTGAGATTTAAGGCTTATTTGTAAAGTCATTTATGTAAAAGGAAGCATATGGCTCTATGTCTGTAAACAGAATAAAGTGTTTTACCATCTGTGTTAAATTGTAAAGATTTTCCTTTCTGAGATAGGTTTTGAGAAGGTTAATTTCTTACCACCAAATGCTGGGGCAAAGGAGGGTGTGCAGGACAGTGGTAGGGGAAGAGGAAACAGACAAAGATGTAACCAAGTGCAGGCGTCCTGACAGGCTAACTGCCACGTAAATTAAAGCTTTATCTACATGTATTCTCTGAAATTATTGTCACAAAGCCAAAAATAATATATTATAATACATAATCCGAGTTAAAATATATAATAGCACCTATAACCGGCTCAATTATAACTGGCTCAATGAAATACTTTAGCATTTTAAATAATTCTTTGTACAAGTGCTGAGAATTCACTTGCCCATAGATGCTTCTTTTAGTTTCTAAAGTAAGAAACTAATAAAAGCTGACGCTTCATAAATGCAATTTAGTAGAGATGGCAATAAATAAATGCATGAAGTAATGCATATCAAATGAAAACAATCTATAAGTAAACCCATCCTATGAGTATACTTTCTGGAATAAAGTGGAGAATAAATTAATGAATAAATAAATAATAAATAATAAAGCCATGGTAAACTGCAATTCTGATAAGACTAGGAGTCTACATGCTTCGGAATCAATTTGACATGACTAGTTCATTTTAAAAGATTAAAAAAGGCATATCATCAAACTAAATTGTCAAGTTTCTTGCAATAAAAAAATTAGGGGACTCTGGAAAAATTATGAGAAAGCATTTTGAACCACTAATGAAGACAGCAGCATGGTCAAAACGAAATCTTTTTGTGAATTAAAATACTTTCCTGTGCTTCAGATGAAACAGAGAATACTTTGAACTAAATGCCTTTAAGAAGAATTCACTTAAGCCGTTGGTATTTTATTGCATTTAATCTATTTCTTTTTAATCCTAGACAACAAAACACATATTTTCTGCTCTAAGAAGTAGCAATAAATAATGACAAATGTGAAGAGAATTTTTGCTTAAGTACAATCCTTTCAGTGTGTGAAATATGAATCCCAACATTTTTCCTTATTAATAAATAAAATATAAGACTTGAGAATAACTAGAAATGAACTATAAATATACTTTTCTTTTAAATATTAAATCACACAAAAAATTCAATTTGGATATAAAGCTTCAATACTCCCCTTGCTGTATCTGCTTCCCTAGTACCCATCTTCAAATCCTTGTGAGAATATTCAGGAATTTTAACTAATTTACTACTCAAAAGTTATAAAAATTTGTGGCTTTCATTCATGTCAGAAACTAGGCTAAAACAAAAACTGTACTAGATTTTCAGTATTTCTTTCCTCTTTCATTCTTTCTCCATTTCTTTTTGTACACAGTTGTTTCTGATGGTGTCACATAAACAGAATTTCACATGACGATCTCCTAAAAATACGACTGAAGAATTTGATTCCCATGTCAAAAGCTCATTTGAATGTTTTTTCAGAGCAATATACTTGAAAACGTGTCAAAATAATTTATAGAAATTTCTACAGAATTAATATTTTAAATTGATTTGCTAAGTGGATGATTTCTAATATTATGCTGTCAATATAAAAAATATGTTTAGTTCATATAAGTATACATGCGTACATCATTGGTTATATTCCAAAAAGTTTTATTATTCAGATAAGCCCTCTGACTCAAATCTGGACAATAAACACAACTAAGCAATGTCCTTGGAGTTTGGCTAACTGGAGTCTGTATCTCTAAATCCCATTTTTCTAACGTGGAAAATGTGGGTTAAAAGCCTCCACCTCGAGAAGTTTAAGAATGATGAAATTCAATAAAATAGTATTGGGTACAATTTGTAATTAATAATGGATAATTTAAAAAATGATAGTTTTTTTCCCTTACTCTTTGAATTAGGCAGAACTAGCAAAACCATGCCATAGAACAGAGATGGACTATATTAAGAAACTCATCCTTTCCCGTTCCACTACCCCTCACCCCCCCGCTCTGTGCCCTTACCAGGCATCATTAATCACTTGTGGCACTGTTAAGCCCCAACAACAAACAAACGAACAAAAAAACCCACTGCCATCGAGTGGATTCTGACTCATAGCGACCTCATAAGACAGAGAAGAACTGTCCCACCAAGTTTCCAAGGAGCAGCTGGTGGATTCGAACTGCCGACCTTTTGGTTAGCAGCCAAACACTTAACCACTGCACCATAAGTGTCTCAAAACCCTACATCTAGCTGCTACCAACAATGAATTGAAGTTGATATGTAAATTTAAACCTCTTTACCAAACTTAATCCATTGCCGTTGAGTCCATTCCAACTCATAATGACCCTACAGGACAGAGAAGAACAGCCCCATAGGGTTTCCAAGGAGTGGGTGGTGGATTTGAACTACTGACCTTTTGGCTAACAGCCAAGCTCTTAACCACTGCACCACCAATGCTCCTTACCGAACTTAGGTGGCTTTTTAAAGAAAGCCATCTAAAGAAGCTTCTTTAACCTGGAAGCCACTAATTTTGCTTATTTTGTTGTTGTTAGGGCCGCTCAGTCGGTTCTGGCTCATAGGAGCCCTGTATATAACAGAACGAAACATTGTCTGGGCCTGCACCATCCTCACAATCATTGCTGTGTTTGAGCCCATGGCTGCTCATTGTTCTACTGAGTTCTAAATTTAAGTGTATTGATACCTCACTTTGTTAGAATTTAGGAAGAGTCACTGGTTTTCAAACAGGTATGCCCAAAAAACCCACTGCCGTCGAGTCGATTCCAACTCATAGCGACCCTACAGGACAGAGCAGAACTGCCTCGTAGAGTTTCCAAGGCGCGCCTGGCAGATCTGAACTGCCCACCTTTTGGTTAGCTGCCGTAGCACTTCACCACTGCGCCACCAGGGTTTCCGAAATAGCTATAGCGATCTGCAAATGAGGTTTCTCAACACTGACTGTATCATTAAGGTCAATTTTATTGTGGAATTATTCTAAGGGACTGCATTTTCTGAAGTTATCACTAATTAAATACAGACCTGTGCCAGAGATTACCAGGACGGTGCTATGGTAAGTGACTCAGTACACTAAAATATTCCACGGCAATCTTGGGATCTGGGTGGGGCTCGGCTGCTAAGAAAAAGGTCGGCAGTTAAAATCCACCAGCCACTCCTTGCAAACGCTATGCGGCAGTTCTACTCTGTCCTGTAGGGTCACTGTGAGTCGCAATCGACTCAATGGCAACTCAATGGCAACGGGTATTACTACCTTTGGCAAAAAGGCTGATATGATAAATACGTAACTGTCTTTACAAAAATGTTCCACTGTAAGACTAATCTTTGGTTTCTGGCTTTTTATAAAATTTGCTATTGTGTACAAATCTGTTACTTACTCGAAAATCATTCTAAAGTCTTTTTTTTAAAAAAAGGTCACAACATTCCTAATTGCTGTGTGTCAGAATGCTCTTGGGCTTTTGTTTCTTAAAAATTTATGTCACACTGTCTGAAATTTTGCCTTGTCTTGCATAGTTGACATACATCAGGGAAAAATATACTTAAAATGCTCATACCCATGGTTATTTACGTAATTACTTTTGAAAGGACATTTATATTCTCTGAAACATACAAGTTTCATATTATCAAACTATATTACCAAAAAAATTAACCCAAATACCTAGAACTCTCAGTTAACTGGAATTCTTCCCATCCTTCAAATTTTTAAAAGAGAAGAAAATGCAAAAACATAAAAAAAATTAGGGAGCCAGGGCCAAGATGCTAGAGTAGTCAGATGCTTCCTGTGGTCCCTCTTACAACACTTGAAAAAGCCACTGAATTAATTATATATGACTATCTAGGAGCCCTGAACATCAAAGACAAAGTTGAGGAGTTGGATGGGGGAAGGACAGACACGAAAAAGGAGAAGCAGCGAGGATTTCCCAGACCTGACCGGGTCGGCACTCTGCAGGCCGGGTTGGCCAGTGGGCTTGGGCTGAGGCAAGCAGTAGCATGTTTTTCACACCAGGAGAAACTGAGCAATGGAGAGTCTGCTCAAGCCTCCGGAACCAGGGTAAAGCAGCGCTAAATCTGCGAAAGTTAAGTGCAGACGTCCGACCTATTGCACAGAACCAAATAATACTTCCCACCTCTGGGAAGCACCTATCTCCCATTTATCCACCCCCTCCCCACTTTGCTCGGTTCCCAGCTCAGCTTCAGCAATTGCCACACCCCTGGGACGGAAGTGGGACCTATCACGCACCCCAAGCCATTCTCCCAGCTTTGGAGAGGGAAAAAAATTAACAAAAAGGAAAAAACAATCTGCCAGCTCCCCTAAGCCGGGAACTCAGGGCAGGCACTGCCCCTTTGCCTAGGCACAGGCATAAGGGGTCCACAGACTTCAAATGCCTTACGCCCCTGCCTAGACCTCTGTGGGCCCATTTCAACAGTGTAGACCCTCATTAGCATAGTACAACAGGGTATATATCTGAAGCCTATTTTCAAGTGCAATATCCAAGGGGGAGTGGCAGATTCATGACATCTGACACTCCCTGCCCATTTAGCAGAGTCCTCACCTATCCACATCAGGGGCCTGAGGACTGGTGGCTCCACCTACCCCACCTACCCAGCAGCGAGAGGGATCCGAGAATGAGTGGTGCCTCCCAGTCTCAGTCCTTAGAACCAACAGTCTTCAGTGCCCAAAGTCCAATGCAAAACTCAGCCACTTACTTGCTCTAGGGCACAGGGACATGCCTTCCACCCAGGTACTCAGAGGCAGCCATCAGCCCCCTACCTTGCTCAGCACATAACCACCTACTGCAGCCAGCTACCTGGGCCTACTCCAATCACCCCTATATAGCCCTGCCTTCTACGACTGTAGGGGAGAACCAGCACCACACACTCAGTGACCAACAACCTGGACACCTGAATGGAATACACACAAGAAAAGTAAATGGACTGCTGAGCTCACCTAGTAACAGCTCTAACCACCTGCTGACAGGATGTGAGAACTTCAAAGACACCAATAATCAAAGTGGCTCACAAGATTAACTTATTTGGGCATATCAAAACAAAACAAGAAGATGGGACACAGTAAGCAAATATAAAATAAATAAATATAATAACTTATTGATGGCTCAGAGACAACAGTCTATATCAAATCACACAAACAGACAGACCATGATGGCTTCAGCAAGTGACCAAAACAAAGAACCAAGAAACCTACCAGAGGAAGATAACTTCTTGGAATTATCAGAGGTAGAATTCAAAAGATGAATATACAGAACTCTTTAAGAGATCAGGAAGGAGAACAGGCAAAATGCAGAAGAAGCCAAGGAACACAGACAAAGCAACAGAGGAACTTAAGAAGGTTATACAAGAGCACAATGACAAATTTAACAGGCTGTAAGAATCACTGAGAGACAGCAAACAGAAATCCAAAAGATTAATAATAAAATTTCAGAGTGAGACAACTCAATAGGATGTCACAGGAGCAGAACTGGGGCAATTAAAGTCAGAATTAGATTGATGAAGCACTTGACAACAACTTATTTGAGGAAAAATCAGATAAAATAATATATAAAAAAAGAAGAAACCCTAAGAATTATGTGGGACTCTATCAAGAGGAATAATCCAGAAGTGATTGGAGTACCAGAACAGGGGAGGATAAAACAAAATAACAGAGAGAATTGTTGAAGATTTGTTGGCCAAAAACTTCCCCGATATCACGAAAGATGAGAAGATATCTATTCAAGAATCTCACTGAACCGCACACAGGGTAGATCCCAAAAGAAAGCCACCAAGACATATTATAATCAAACTTGCCAAAACCAAAGATATAGAGAGAATTTTAAGAACAGCCAGGGATAAAAAAAAAAAAAAAAAGTCATCTACAAAGGACAGTCAATAAGACTAAGCTCGGACTACTCAGCAGAAACCGCGCAGTCAAGAAGGCAATGGGATGGCATACATAAAGCCTTGAAGGAAAAAACTGTCAGCCAAGAATTATATAACCAGCAAAACTATATCTCAAGTATGATGGCAAAATTAGGGCATTTTCAGATAAACAGAAGTTTAGATAATTTGTAAAAACCAAACCAAAATTACAAGAAATACAAAAAGGAGTCCTCCAGTTAGAAAACCAATAACATTGGATAACAACCCAAGACTAGAACACGGGACAGAACAACCAGATATCAATCCAGACAGGGAAGTTACAAAAATAATTCAAAGCTAAAACAATGAAAACAGGGAAACAGAGATGTCAATATGTAAAGGATGACAACACTAAAACAAAAAAAAGAGGAAATAAATAATGTAGTTATAGAACTTTCATATGGAGAGCAAGTCAAGGTGATATCAAGAAATAAAAGACTGATTTAAACTTAGAAAAACAGAGGTAAATATTAAGGTAGCCACAAAGGAAAGTACCAATCCTATACATCAAAATAAAAAACAAGAAAAACATAAAGACTCAGCAAACACAAAATCAACAACAGTGAAAAAGATGAAAAGAAAACACATTAATGAAAAACGACTCAGCAGGGAAAATTAAATGAAACAAAGAAACTGTCAACAACACACAAAAAAATACATGAAAATGATAGCACTAAACTCATACCTAATAATTACACTGAATGTAAATGGACTAAATGCACGAATAAAGAGATAGAATGGATAAAAAAACATGATCTGTCTATATGCTGCCTACAACAGGTACAACATAGACTCAAAGACCCAAATGAACTAAAACTCCAAGGATATTAAAAAAATATCAAAACAAACAACAATAAAAAAACAGGAGGAGCGACAATATTAATCTCTGACAAAACAGACTTCAAAGAAAATTTCACCACAAAGGATAAGAAACGACACTATATAATGATTAAAGGGTCAATACACCAGAGGGACATAACCATAATAACTATTTATGTACCCAATGACAGGGCTCCCAAATACATAAAACAAACTCTAATGGCAATGAAAAGAGACAGAGACTGCTCCATGATAGTAGTAAGAGATTTCAACACACCACTTTTAGTGAAGTACAGAACATCCAGAAAGAATACAGACACGAAATATCTAAATGCCACAATCAACCAACTTGACCTCACAGACATGTACAGAACACTCAATCCAACAGCAGCCAAGTATATTTGGAACATTCTCCAGAATAGACTACATATTAGGCCACGAAGCAAGCTTTAACAGAATCCAAAACATCAAAATATTACAAAGCATCTTTTCTGACCAGAAAGCCATAAAAGTAGACATCAATAACAGAAAAAGCAAGAAAACAAACAAGCAAAAAAGGAAAGTAAACAACACTTTGCTCAAAAACTACTGGGTTATAGAAGAAATTAAGAATGGAATAAAGAAATTCATAGAATCAAATGAGAATGAAAACACATCCTACCAGAGCCTTTGGAAAACAGCAAAAGCAGTTCTCAGAGGTCAGTTTATAACAAAAAATGAACACATTAAAAAAGAAGCAAGGGCCAAAATCAAAACATTAACCCTACAACTCAAACAAGTAGAAAGAGAGCATCAAAAGAAACTCGTGGGTACCAGAAGAAAATAATAAAAATTAGAGTAGAATTAAATGAAATAGAGAACAGAAAAACAATTGAAACAGTTAACAAGACCAAAAACTGGTTCTTTGAAAAGATCAACAAAATCCATAAACCATTGGCTAAACTGGCAAAAGGCAAACAGGAAAGGAAGCAAATAACCTGAATAAGAAATGAGATGCGAGATATCACAACAGACCCAACTGAAATTAAAAGGATCAAAACAGAATACTATGAAAAACTGTACTCCAACAAATTTGAAAACGTAGAGGAAACGGACAAATTTCTAAAAACACACTACCTACGTAAAGTAACACAAATAGAGGTAAAATCCAAAAAAACCAAAAACAAACAAACTCACTGCCGTCAAGTTGATTCCGACTCATAGCGACCCCATAGGACAGAGTAGAACTGCCCCATAGAGTTTCCAAGGAGCCCCTGGCAGATTTGAACTGCTGACCCTTTGGTTAGCAGCTGTAGCACTTAACCACTACGGCACCAGGGTTTCCACAAATAGAGGTAGAACAACTAAATAAACCTGTAACAAAAGAAGAGATAGAAGAGGTAATTAAAAAACTCCCAACAAAAAAAAAAGCCCTGGTCCTGACAGCTTCACTGGAAAATTCTATCAAACTTCCAGAGAAGAGTTAATACCACTACTGCTAAAGACCTCAGAAAAGGATAAAATACTCCCGAACTCCTTCTATGAAGCCAGCAAAACCCTGATACCAAAACCAGGTAAAAAAGACACCACAAAAAAAGAAAATTACAGTCCAATATCCCTCATGAATACAGATCAAAAATTGCCAAAATTCTAGCCAATACAATTCAATAACATAGCAAAAAAAAAAAAAAAAAAAATTTTCACCATGACCAAGTGGGATTCATACCAGGTACGCAGGGATGGCTCAACATTAGAAAAACAATCAATGTAATCCATCACATCAGTAAAACAAAGGACAAGAACCACACAATCTTATCAATTGATGCAGAAAAGGAATTTGACAAAGTCCAACACCCATTCATGATAAAGGCTCTCAGCAAAACAGGAGTAGAAGGGAAATGTCTCAATATAATAAAGGGCATTTATACAAAGCCAACAGCCAACATCACCCTATACAGAGAGAGTCTGAAAGCATTTCCTTTGAGAATGGGGACCAGACAACGATGCCCTTTATCACCACTCTTATAAAACACTGTGTTGGAGAGGTTGTGGAGGGACTGAAACACTGATACACTGCTGGTGGGAAAGTAAAATGGTACAGTCACTTTGGAAATCAATTTGGTGCTTCCTTAAAAAGCTAGGAATAGAAGTATCATTCAATCCAGCAATCCCACTCCTTGGAATATATCCTAGAGAAATAAGAGCCATCACACAAATAGATATATGCACAGCCATGTTCACTGCAGCACTTTTCGCAATAGCCAAAAGATGGAAACAACCTAGGTGCCCATTAACAGACAAATGGATAAATAAATTACAGTATATTCACACAATGGAACACTACCCAATGATGAAGAGCAACGATGAATCCACGAAACATCCATAACATGGATGAATCTGGAAGGCATTATGTAGAATGAAATTAATCAGTTGCAAAAGGACAAATATTGTACGACACCACTATTATAAGAACTCAGGAGAAGGTTTAAACACAGAAGAAAACATTCTTTGATGGTTATGAGGGTGGGGAGGAAGGGAGAGGGGTATTCACTAACTAGAGAGTAGACAAGAATTATCTTAGGTGAAGGTGGAGATAACACACAATACAGGGGAAGTCAGCACAACTGGACTAAACCAAAAGCTAAGAAGTTTCCTGAACAGAACCAAACACTTCGAGGGACAGAGTAGCAGGGGCAGGGGACTGGGGACCATGGTTTCAGGGGACATGTAGGTCAACAGACATAACAAAGTTTATAAAGAAAATGTTGTGCATCCCACGTTGGTGAGTGTGTTTGGGATCTTAAAACCTAAGATGCACGAACTGGTCCCAACCCCCCGTAGGAAAGGAAAATGAAGAACACTAAAGAAAAAAGGAAACTAGGGTCGCTATGAGTCGGAATCGACTCGATGGCACTGGGGTTTTTGGATTGGCCCAAGAGACAAAAAGCGCACGTAAACTAGAAACTCCATCAGCCTGTGTTCAGAAGAACTAGACGGTGCCCAAACCCAAACCAAAACAAACCCACTGCAGTTGAGTCAATTCCGAGTCATAGCGACCCTATAGGACAGAGTAGAACTGTCCCACAGAGTTTCCAAGGCGCGCCTGCTGGATTCGAACTGCCAGCCTTTTGATTAGCAGCACTTAACCATTACGCCACTAGGATTTCCGAGATGGTACCCAGCAACCACCAGTCACTGCTCTGACAGGGAACAGAACAGAGAGTCCCCGACGGATCAGTAGGTAAGTGGGGCGCAGAACTCAAATTCACGTGAGAAGACCAGACTTAATGGTCTGAGACTAGAGGAACCCCAGAAGACATGGCCCCGGACTCTATGTTAACCCAGAACTAAAACATTTCTGAAGCCAACTCTTCAAGCAAAAATTAGACTGTACTATAGGACATAAAATGATACTCTTGAAGAGTGTGCTTTTCGTTTAAGTAGCTACAGGAGACTAAATGGGAAGCCCCTGTCTGGAGGGAAGATGAGAAGGCAGAAAACAGACATGGGAATCCAGGGTGAAAAGAGGTAGCGTGCTGTCACATTATAGTGACTGCAGCTAGGGTCCCAAAAAAATGTGTGTATGAATTTTTGAATGAGAAACTAACTTGAGCTGTAAACTTTCACTAAAGCACAATTAAAAAAAAAGCTTGTCGTCATGACAGTACAGATTTAGCCCAGCAGCTTCTGCGTTTACACCTCTCAGACAGGAAGTATAACAATAGTTACTACTTACTGAGCCTTTCCTATAGGCCTTGTCCTTCACTCATGTTTTGGGGTGCTGTCTGTATGAAATGCTACAAATTTTGTAATCTCCATTTAGTTAAAAGTTATCTGCTAAAAAAAGAACCTTGCCATGTCTGATTATTATGCTCCAGGTTGGTCTGTGAGTTCTTACAGCGAACTACCTACACAACCCAAACAATCATTTGTTGGCCCTTCTCAAATTTTTTAATTATTTAGAACCACCTTTAGTGTGCATTTGCACCCTAGTTCTACCTCTTTCTAGTGATCTTTGACAAGTTAAATACACTCTGGCTCTCAATTTCTTACACGTCTGCAGACATTGAAATGACTTAACACATCACAGATGCCTGGGATTCAATCAGTGGTCATTCTCTTTCTTCCTATACCCCTTGCAAATCTGCTTTTCTGCCCCTGTGTCTTCTCTAATGTGGCATATGGCATTCCAACCCAAGTGATATTTGCCAAGTTACAAATCTTGGAGCAATCTGATTTGTTCCTCTCCAGAACCCCAGCCCTGTCAAACGGAACCACTAAACTGGGCCAGTCAGTTCTGCCCTAAGAAGTCTCTTCTTGAATTTTCCTGCTTCTTTCCTCCCTACTGCCATTTTCCTAGTTAACATTTATCATCGTTCGCCTCTATTGTGGCAACAGCAAGGGGCCCTGCCGCTGCAGTGGTTAAGCACCCAGCTGCTAGCCGAAAGGTTGGTGGTTTGAACCTACCAGTTGCTCCGTGGGAGAAGGATGTGGCAGTCTGCCTCTGTAAAGATCACAGCCTTGGAAACCCCATGGGACAGTTCTGCTCTGTCCTATAGGGTCGCTATGTGTCAAAGTTGACTTGAAGGCAACTGTTTTTGTTTTTTTTTTATGGCAATACCTTCTTATCTTCATGCTCCAAGGCCAGCACTATCCAAAAGAAATATAAAATGAGCCATATACTAAGTAATTAAAAAGTTTCTAGTAGCTACATTAAAGAAAGTAAAAAGAAATAAGCGGAATTAACTTTAATAATATGTTACACTTAACCCAATATATCCTACCTGTACTTTTTCTACCTAGTAAAATTTGAATCATTCTTCAAGGCACATTTCAGACATCACTTCTTCTGAGAAGACTTCCAGAAAGACATGAGCACCCTAGACTACAACTGTCTCCTGACTCCTACCAGTTATTCAATTTATTCACCCTTAATCATAAAAGGATTAGCCCTGGTGGTGCAGCAGTTAAGAACTCAGCTGCTAACCAAAAGGCTGGCAGTTCAAATCCACCAGACACTCCTTGGAAGCCCTATAGCACAGTTCTACTCTGTCCTGTAGGGTCGCTCTGAGTCAAAATTGACGCGACGACAATAGGTTTAGTTTTCTGGGTTTCTTTTTCAAAATAATGCAATAGGTTTAGTTTTCTGGGTTTCTTTTTCAAAATAATGCTGCCTAGTTCCACGGTGGAAACCTTGGTCATGTAGTGGTTAAGAGCTATGCCTAACCAAAAGGTCAGCAATTCGAATCTACCAGGTGCTCCTTGGAAACCCTACGGGGCAGTTCTACTCCGTCCTATAGGGTCACCATGAGTCGGAAGCGACTTGCTGGCAGTGGGTTAGTTCCACGGTAGCATAGTCATGCTGTCTTCTTCAGTTGGGCCCTCCTTTCTGCTCACTAATACTTCTGTTTTTCTCTTGTTGACTTACTGTCACATTCCTTAAATTTGCTGCTCTAACTTTTTCTAAACTCCCAGTCTAATCTTGCACGCATCAAGCCTTGAAAATGACTTTGGTATCTTACTTTTCTAAGATGTGAGCCATCCCATTTGAGTTCTAACATTTTCCCCCTATTTATCTCAGGACCTCAAAGTATATACTCATATGTTTTTGTTACATAATTTTAAAGGTATAATGAACATACTATAAAATGTATAGATCTTAAGTGTTCAGTTTGACAACCCTGCACAGTCTAACCATTACCCAAAACAAGGTATCAAACATTTCCTTCACCCTCTCCAGGCGATCCTCTTCCCCTCACTCTGGCAACCTCTCTGCTATTTGTGACCATGTATTTGTGCGTTCCTGGAGTTCAAATATTCACGTAAGTGGATCAAATAGTAAGTATTCTTTTGTGTCTAGCTTCTTTTGCTTAACATAATACTTTTGAGACACATTCATATTGTTGGGTATAGCAATGGCTTGTTCTTTGTACTGCTCAGTAGTATTCCATCATATGAATATACCACAATTTGTTTATCTTTTTTTACTACTGATGGACATTAGAGCTGTTTCTAGTTTGGGGTTATTGTCAATAGGGCTGCTACAAACATTTTTGTACAAGTCTATTTTTAACATGTGTTTCCGTATCTTTTTGGTAACTATCTCAGTGCAATTACTGTGTCACAGGTGGATACAGGTTTTAGTTCAATAACACCTGACAACCATGTTACATCCTGGCCAGCGTGTGGGAGAGAGTTCCAGATGCTCTCCAGCCTTCCCCATATCCGGTGTTGTTAGTCTCTTTGGTTTTCAGCCATTTTAGTGAGGGTAAAATGCCTCCTATTTCCAAAGATAAGATGGCCCTGCTCTTTCTCTCTCTACATTTATGCTTGATGTACACTTCTCCAACCTCCTTCATTAATTATCGCCTCTCTTCTGCAGCTTTTTGTGTTCCTCTTCCTTGGCTCCCTGCCTTTCCCTTCAGTGTGTTGGGATTAAAATGTGGTCAGAGTAAGGGCAGAATCGGGGAGACTAGTCACAGGATGCTACTGCAATAATCCAGGTGAGAGATGCTGGTGGTCTACGTCTGAAAGTGGTGAGAAGCACCAGCTGAACATAACCTGAAGGTAGAGCTGACAGGATTTGCTGATGAACTGGACATGTATGACTCCCATATCCTCTTCCCAAAGCTCTACTACATCCTTCTAAAACTCAATAGGGAAATGATGAATTTATTATCTTTTCCTTAAAACCAACTCTCCAACTTTACCAGTGTGTTGCATTCAATTCATTCTCTCACAAAACATTTTTGAACTCCTATTATGTATGAGGAAACCCTGGTGGCCTAGTGGTTAAGTGCTATGGCTGCTAACCAAAAGGTCGGCAGTTCGAATCCGCCAGGCGCTCCTTGGAAACTCTATGGGGCAGTTCTACTCTGTCCTATAGGGTCACTATGAGTCGGAATCGACTCAACGGCAGTGGGTTTTGGTTATTACGTATGTGCCAGACACTGCTCTAGGCATCTGGGTTACACTGTGAACAAAACAGAATAAATCTGTCTACGTGAGGATGATATTCTAGTGGGGGAAGACAGTAAATAATAAATGTAATTGCAGAACAAATTATATGGTAACTTAGTAATAATAAGTGCTCAGGGAAAAACAGAATAGGGTAGGGAGACTCCAGATTGTGGACTGGTGGATGGAGCGCAATTTTAAACAGGGAAGTGAAGGTAAGCCTCGCGGAAAAAAGACTGAATGGAGATGAGAATGAAGGAGATGAGAGAGTTAAAAAGGGAAAGATGCAGGTTGTGGATGTTTCAGAGACTAACCAGGACAAAGGCCTAGGCAGGGGCCTGCCTGATGGATCAGAACTGGGCAGATATTCGACATGCCTGGAGGGGCTCAATTGGGGGACGAAGAAAGAAGACGAGCTTCAGAGGAAACAGGGCCCTGACCACTGCGTAAGTCAGTACGAAGGCTTAAGTTTTTATCCTGAGTGAAATGGGGAGCTGGTAGAGAGTGTTGAGGATGTATGTGTCATACTCTGATTTATACTCTAAGAGAACCGTTCTGGCCACTATGTTGAGAACAGACTCTGGGAGACGGAAGAAGGTTAGAGAGGAGGGTAAGAAGCAAATCAGAGAGACCAGCTAGGAGGCTTCTGCAGATATCCGGGTGAGAGATAATGGCTGAGGCCAGCGTGTTAATAGTGGAGATAACAGGAAATTGGTGGATTCTGAATATATTTTGACAATACAGCCAACTTAGTCAGAATTTTAATACACATTTCATTCCGTCATGAAAAAGTAAACAAATCTTTAAGAAAATACTCCATTTTGAGTTCAATGGTGGCGCAGTGGTTACGTGTTTGGCTGCTGACCAAAAGGTCAGCAGTTCGAATCCACCGGCCACTTCTTGGAAACCCTATGGGGCAGTTCTGCTCTGTCCTATAGGGTCGCTTTGAGTCAGAATTGGGTTTGGTTTTTTACCGAAATTTAGATTTCAAGGATATAGACTAGATTCTGTCTCATGTTGCCTCTGAATTCAGAGGGTTTTTTTGGTTCTTTTTTTTTTTGCATTTCTCTTTTCACATACTCTCTGTGGTATGAAATATACGCTTCATTTCCTTTATACATCTTTACAGTAAAAAAAAAAAAAAAAACTTCATCACAGTAACGATGTAAGACCAACTCTATAAGTCCTTAAATACATCACTATGTATATCAATAAATCTGATCTTGAAAGGAGTGAAATACTATAGAATAGTGTCCAGGGAAACAGCATACTGTACAGTCTGTTATGAAGAGATCTTAAAAGACATTATGACATTCACTGTTTGGGAAAACTGGTCCACTCTGCAGACATGGGAGAATATTCCAAACAGAACACATCTTTGTAAATCCAGACTGACAGTCGGTCAATGGTAGTTAAGTACAGAGGCAGAACACTAATTTGCCAAGTCCTAGAGCTTATGGGATGGCTGCAGAGTTTGCCATCTAACGGAGTACATCGTAGTGTGGAAGAACAACTGGATGAACCAACGCGAGCATGGTTGTTCAGGACTGTGATCTACCTGGAAGCGGTGAAGGTGTGATTTTCACGTTCAGTCATTCATACAGTGTGTCCTATGGAGGGGCCAAAGTTCTGTGCAGTGGTTCAGCTTACTTAGGCCAGGTTAAGACTTTATTCCATGGTCACAAAGACAGTCATGAAGTCGACAACAGTGGAGAGAACCTCGATGTAATTAAAGCCCTTGATTAGGACGTACAGCTCAAGGCAACGGCACCTCCAGCAACACTACCAAATCGAGTGGCAAAGAGAAAAAAGTCTGCGCACTTTTCTGAATTTGTCTTTCACTGACTCCAAGTATCATACGGACGTGGAGGCACCTCCGAGTCGGCAATACTAGTGACCAACGCAACCACGTACTAAGGCCAAGGGAAAGAGGCCCTGGGGTAGCTCAGTACTGGTCCAAGTCACACACAACTGGTAGCAGAGGTTATTCAGGAGGCACGATGAAATCAGAGAAAGACACCCTGTCTGACCTTTCATGGAACATTTCAGAAGCAAAACAATCAAATGAGGAATGCTTCCAATAACAATGGTGTACAAAGCAAGTGAGTCCTCTTTGATCAGAGTGGTGGAACGAGGTAACCGAACCCTCGACAAGCTACTGAAATAGGCAATAATTAAGGGGCCCTTCAAGTTTACTTAAACAGCTGGTCTTGAGTTGAAAAAGAAGGTGGAATTCAATCCTACGTTCAAATGATTATTTAACAGATGTGAAAATTCCACCGTTTTTCTCACCTCCTTCCTTCTCAAACAATGCCAAGAATTTTCTTTAAAGCAGAATACTCTGGATGTCTAATCCATTTATGTATGCAGGCAGGAAATGTGTTTTCCAAAAGAGAAAAAAATCTGGACTCTTAAAACAGCACATCAAAATGGACACTGTGATTTAAGACAGAAAGTTTGAAAAACTGAAAAGTGATAACTGGTATGAGGAACTGTGATTTCAAAGGAACAGAATAATTTAAAATTATTTCTTGAGACACTTGGCTTTGTATTTTCCTTTTTAAAGCTCTATTGTTGAATAACCAACCTAGTTGAGATACGACAGTTACACCCTTAGGAAGGACTTGAGTTTGCTGCTTCTGAATCATAAATGTAAGAAATTCAACTATAGGAAATTCTTAATCATTTGTGGTAACTCGGTGTCGATACGATTACAATTCACATGTAATAATATAAAGTTGGCAGTTTCAATCTTCATAGCCAATATACCTATTATCAGAGAAGAACTGAATAATTCACTATTTTATCAGCTTTTATAGTTTTATCACCTTCAAGGTAATAAAAAAAAAAAGTCCAGACAGTAAGATAAATAAGCAAAAGTAGATAGTAATCAAGACAAACATTTCAGCAGGACATCTCTTCCAATTCAGTCCTATCCCTTTAGGACGTGCACTTTATAAACTGTGTGACATAGCGTCTTTACTAATGATGCAAATGAACATGTTAATAAAAAAGCCTTATTGCTTTCCTTCTGGTAATGGCCTCGTTATACAAGAACACTAATGAAAACTGGAACTTTTCACACATGGTGGGTAAAACACAAACCGACTGGGAAATGTTTCAAACATAGCACATAAATAACATTGCACATACTCATTTAAGATATTTATACTGCATTCCTGGAATCTGTTGTTAAAAAAAAAAATAACAGATGTAAAAGCAAGGACAGGGAATAAACTTGTATATTTAAAAATTACCCAGCATAGACATATTCGACATTTCTATGAAACTGAAACACATACTAGATCCTCGCAGGAGTTACCACAGATCACCTGCCAGACAGAGAACACGCACTGACGTCTTCCTTTACAGAGTACAAAACTGGAATGAACATATTACTGTAATGACGGGGCTCTTTAACCATGCACTAATTCATGAAATAAATGTGTATCAAATGTCCACCATGCACCAGGGACACAGGAACAAATAAAACGGGAGGAAGTGGGGCTGCTCAGCCTGGCGAAGAAAAGAATTGAGGTGGGAGATACGTATTCTTACACGGGTTGAAAGGTCATCTTGTCTTAAAGGAGTATGTGTAATTTTTAGATATACAAGTTAATTCCCTCTTCTTGCTTTTATACCTGTTGTTTTTGAATGCAAATTCCAGCAATCCAGTGTAAGTATCTTAAATGACCACATGCAATCTTATTTATCACCTATATTGAAACATTTCCCAGCTGATTTTGAAAGAAAGGTTGTACTCTCTTTGTGTGGAAGTTAGAGGCAATTCAGTAGAGCAACAAGCATGAACCTTCCAACTATTTAAGCTGATTAAACATAGAACGAGTTGCCTCATAAAGTAGCTAACCCCCATCCAATTGTTCAAGGAAAGGTTGGAAAATCATAAGCCAAGGGTCGTCTAGAAAAGATTCCTGAGCTATTCAAGGGGCTGCACTTGAGACCTTCTAAAATCTTTCCATTCTAAGAGTTTTATAATTAATTGATCCAAGGCATGTTTTCATAAAATCAACTGGTGTGAAGAACGCACGGGGGCAGAAATGAACAGCAGTAGGGAAGACATGGTCGTGGCTGAAACATGAAGCCAGGAAGACCTAAACACAGGAGATGCCTCTGGGAATGGAAGGATGGACACAGCTATTTCAAAGGAAAAACTCAATTAAAACTGTAACTTTGGAAATGCTTTTTTAATCAATAAGGGCTTAGAGAAATGCTAGGCATTATTAAGACATTTTTAATAGATTTTTTTCTTGGCACATGCCTTACACACTGAAGACATTCGTTAATGTTTGCCTCTCACTTTTCCGTACTTATCCAAGATCAAAAGACACTTATTATCTGTGTGAATGATGGCTTTCTTAATCTGTTAAAATAGGGATAACAGTAACTGTCTTAAGTCATCTAGCGCTGCTGTAACAGAGATACCACAAGTAGATGGCTTTAACAAAGAGAAGTTTATTCTCTCACAGTTTAGGAGGCTAGAAGTGCGAATTCAGGGCACCAGCTCCAGGGGAAGGCCTTCTCTCTGTTCGCTCTGGGGGAAGGTCTTTGTCATCAATCTTCCCCCAGGGTCTAGGAGTTCCTCAGCTCAGGGTCCCTGGGTTCAAAGGACATGCTCTGCTCCTAGCTCTTTTTTTCTTGGTGGCATAAGGTTCCTCTCCTCTCTGCTCACTTCTCTCTTTTATATCTCAAAAGAGACTGACTCAAGATACAACCTAATTCTGTAGACTGAGTCCTGCCTCATTAACATAACTGCCCCTAATCCTCCCCATTAACATCACAGAGGTTAAGATTTACAACACATAGGACAATTATATCAGGCAACAAGATGGAGGACACACATTTCCGGCAGACACAATCCAATCCCAAACAGTAACTGACCTAGCTAAATCACTATACTGTTATAAGGATAAATCGACATAAAGCTAAGAAAGTGGTTAATTTTTTATTTAAAGATATGACTATTATTTTTAAATATTATAGAATTATATAATGTAAAAAGTGAAAGGCTTCCCTTCCCCTAAAGTACTAAATTCTCAAGATAACCAGCTATACCTGAGTAATATTTTAAAATATTAACCAAATGTGATGCAATGAATTACTTAATACGGCCCTTCTAGATATGTGCCTTGTAACTCTCAAACACAATGATTGGGTGGGACTATGCAAATAAGGTGCTTATGGCCACCAAGGGTCTGCAAATAACGCAAACAAGATGCATGGAACCCCTGCAGGGAGGATGTGACCATGCAAATAAGGTATATGGAACCCTAACGAGGGGATTCGTCAGTTTTGCCAACGTGCTAGGCTTGCTTAGAAATACAGTCAACCCAGGAGCAGAGGGGGGACCTCACTACCATCAGGAAAGAAGAGCTGGGAGCAGTGTAGGTCCGTTGAACCCTGGGTCCCTGTGCCGAGAACCTCCTAGACCCAGGAGACAGAGCTGTAACAACGGAGAAGGCACAAGACGGCGAGAAGAGGCAGCACGAGCGCAAAGAAACAGCAGCAGCAGAACTAGGAGTGCTGGTGGAGTGGGGTGTCTCTGGGCATTTGTGGGCGTAGCTAGGCTCCCTGACCCACAGATCCAGAGAACTGAGCTCCTTCAGGCATGAGGCTTGCTGGTGGAGTGGGGTGTCTTCATGCACTTGCTCAGATGACAGAGGCCTGGCCGAGTGCTGAGAGAGGAGCCTGTTCTCAAGGGACCAAGAGGAGCTGAAAGAGCTGTCCTGTACTGAAGAAGGGATCCTTTGCCTACATGCTTCCTGATCCTGACCCCAAGTTGTAACCTGTTACTTCCCTAATAAGCCCCATAGCTGTGAGTATGATCTGTGAGTTTTGTGTGGCCACTGCAACAAATTATCAAACCTAGCAGAGAAGTAGAGTGCCATGGGAAGGACGGCTGGTTTCAGAATTGGTAAAAAGGTAGGAGGCTGGAGGTATGTTTGACTGGCTGTTGTCTTTTCCCTTGTACCTTCCCCCATATTCTGAGTACACAGCACCTTAGGAAAAAGTTATTAAAGCAGAAGCATCGTATAAACACATTCTTGATCTCTGAGTTTCAAAAGCTTAGACTTATACAAGACACAAAAAGGCTCTAGAAGAATTCTTGAGGATTTAGAGCTAATTTTTCTTGCGTTCCCCCAATCCTCCACCCCCCCGTACAGAACGTGACTAAGATTGCATGATCAGAGAAGGATAGGAAAATTAAGCAAAGTGTTGATATGTTGAGAAGGAGCCCTGCTGTATTCTGTCCCCCAACCTAGCTGGGCAGAATAACAGAAACACAAGGTGGACCCAAGAGTGGCAAGACTTTACCCTCTTCCAAGCCTAGTAAAGTAGCAGAAGAGTAAAATGTCTGTGTAGTGTCTAAGCAGATAAACTTGAGACAGCCAAACAGAGACAACGCACTCTCCGTCCCCCTTCCGGCCCTCCACCACCATGTCCCATGTGTCATGGGCGAGAGCCATACATTTTCTGTGAGCCAAAAGGGGCATGCAGCTGAATGAGAGAGGACAAGAACTCAGAAAGTCTAGTGAATAGTGTTGACTCATGAGCCAATAGTGATTGGCATAAACCCATGAACACAGGTACCGACCAATCTCAACTGATGGCTTATATTGGGATAATTACATAATCTCATTCCTAGGATGGGTTTAGGAAGTTGATAAGAAATCCTAACCCTACCATAAGAGTTTCTACACATGATGAAATGGCGGCTTAAATATAAAATTTAAAACCTAGTTTATTTAAAAGACTATATTATATAACCTGATTTTATCAAGACACACATACACACACAGGCACATTTTCTGAAAATGCAATTAATCTTCACATTTAGGTAGGCAGTTTTTTTTTTCCCACTCCACAACACAGCAAAGGTATCTTTTCAAGTTATGCGTGTGTGTGTATTTCCTAGTTTTTATACATGTAATATTTTATGATGAAAAAATTAAATAAGTTTGATAACCTTCACTGTTGATAACAGGAGCAACTGAACACTTTCATATCCCACTGGTAGGACATAAGATGGTTCAAATGTTCGGGGTTGTGTTTTGGCAGTATCTATCAATATTGTATATAGGTAGTCCCTGACTTGTGACGGGGTTCTATTCTGACGACTCTGTTCTAAGTTGGTTCTGACGTAAGTCGAATACTTCATATTTTTTTAGTTTTCATTATTATTGCCTTTTATTATCAGTATCTTTATAAATCTGATCTTTGTCTTTCGGGGATGGAAACATTACATATAAATTTACAGATATATTTTGACATTGTATGTAGCACATATTACTAACCATAAGATATATCAAAAAACAAACAATAAAACAAACCCAGATGGTTCTAAGTGTAGTTCCCTGTAACTCGAATGCATTGTAAGTAGGGGACTACCTTATATAAATAAGCTATGACTCACCGGTCTCATTTCTCTGATGTATCCTACAGTTACCTCAGTGATAAAGGTGAAAACATTAGGTGGGCACTGGAAACAACCTAAATGTCCATCAAAGCAGAATTTAACATAATAATACTATTCATTTGAACAACAAAACATATATATAATACACATCGTGTGTGTGTGCACATAAGTGTATGTGTATGTATGTGTGTTCAATTGCCCCTATTGTTATCAACAGTGGATATTATCAAAGTTTTATTTTTTGATCTGATACACAAAAAGGTTTTATTTTTTCATCATAAAAGAATCACATTTCAACATTAAACTGGGAAATGCAGATCTTTAGAACAATATAGAAAATTGGGATTAGAAGAAAACAAAAATCATCATCTACAATCCATATACCCAGAGGTAGTTTGGTTTATTTCCTTCCTGCCTTTTTTGTTCTTTCCTATACAAACAGCCATGATGGAGATCATACTATATAGTTACATAACGCATGATTTCAATAATTGGTAATAAATTTACCGAGTTGTACAACCATCACTCAAACCAGGTATAAAACATTTCCATCACTGTTGTTCTGAGTCTATGTTCCTGATGTGCCATTTGTTCCATTATTAGTTAAACTGTTAAATCCTCTTTGGTTTCTGAATTTGTCTACCACCTTTTTCCCATTTTTAGATAGTGACAGCAAAAGGCCAGAAATTATAACCAGTTGTGAGCGTCCCTCAAATTAAACGTTTTCCTTCTGTAGGACAAGTTCTTTGCACATGACTGGAGAAAGAGACGGATGCTGGAGGAGATCTGCCCTGTGCTCCGTTACGCATACACACACACTCGGATTTCACACCACAGGGAGAGACTATCCCTAAAACACTGTCTTCTCCAACAAGCTGTGTCTTTGCCCATTTGTTTTTCCTTTGTAATGCTATTATATTGCCGTTTAAGATTTTTCTTTTTTTCCTTCTCTTTCGCTTGAGCAGACTTTGTTCATTTATGATGTCCTACTGCCTTGTTTCCTGGTTTCCCCTGTGGCAACATCAGACCGGCTGCTCTGTGTGTGGGGCTTGCCCTTGGGAATTGGAGAAGCAGCATGGAACAGATGTGATACTTGTCAGTTTTACTCCTGCTGCCCCTGAGAAGGAAGTCCTTTGTTCAAGAACAGAGCAGGCATGGCCACCCACTGATGACATTAACCAGTAGGACGGAACAAGTGAAACTCCGCCTTGACTTCCCTTGAACATTCCCCTTCCCTAGCAGAGAGCCTGTGTCAGCTTCTGCAGGCATTCCTGGGAAATCACTGTTTGCTGGAGAAGAAACAATGGTGGAATTGTTCTCCACGGAATAACCAAAGTTTTGAAATATTAAATGGTTGAAATCATCTCTGAGATGGAATCCATTTTCAATTTAATGTTAATGAATAAATTTGAGAAAAAATTGTGGAATATGTATTATTTTTCTAATTGTCACTTACATCTTTTGGTTTTTGTTTTTAATTGATTGAAGTGTGTCTGTGTATTTGCATTGAAGTACTTCTGAAATTTTAATTCAATAACTCTCTCCTGTGCACTGCAGTGTTGCAAGGGTTAAGCTGTGTGTACAAGTGTGAGTGCACATAATGTATTGGGGAGGAACTGTAACTTTTGGTAGAATGTATGAGGATTTGTAATCATTTCTCAAATTAAATTTCAAGAAAAGCATGTGCTTTGTAGTAATTCTGAATGAAGTAAAGCTTAAAGTGACCTGTGGAATGGAGAAAAAACTCTATAAAAAGAACACAGCAAAGCCTGGGCATTAAAAAAATAAATAGAAAATCTTAAAGTTTATTATAGGGTACTTGTAGAAATTACACATTTTTCTTCTCAGTTCAAGCTATCATGTTGCTATATTCTGGCATTTAGATTAGAAAGTAATCTTAGAAAGGCAGGTAAATATATTCAGGAGAACAAAACTTTGAATTCTAAGTGGAACAAAGGTTTTTTTGATTAGTGGTTCCTATTTTATTGTAATTGAACAAAAGTAGCATCATCTGAGTAAGGACCAAAGACCAAGGAATTCCTCATTTCTATGGCAACCAGGAAAAATTACTCTTTTGGGGGGTTTTAGGGAAATCTTTGCATATAACACTTTTGACAAACTTAAATAATTTACTCCTGTTTACTGTAAGGTCCTGGGATTAATTAGCATATGTAAATATAAACTGGTTTTAAGAGGCAAGTTAATGGAAATACTACAAAGCCTTTCCACAGGATTGACAGGAAGGAAGGAAGGAAAGGAGGGAGGGTAACGGAGGGAAGGAGGGCGGGGTGGAGAGAGGGAAGAAGGAAGGGAGGGTGGGAGGGAAGGAGGAAGGAAAGGAGGGAGGGTAAAGGAGGGAAGGAGGGAGGGGTGGAGAGAGGGAAGAAGGAAGGGAGGGTGGGAGGGAAGGAGGAAGGAAAGGAGGGAGGGTAAAGGAGGCAAAGAGGGCGGGGTGGAGAGAGGGAAGAAAGAAGGGAGGGTGGGAGGGAAGGAGGAAGGGAGGGAGGTACAAAATAGAAGATGCAGTGAGCAATGTCAAAGAATAATCTACCTTGGTGGGAGATTCAGTGGTCACAGCTGACACCCTGGAGAATTATGATGCCAACTGAACCCATTAAATTCCAAGCCTCATTGATTATTCCTTACATAACGGTAAGGGTGGATCAGCATGGATAGTTGGATACTCTTTTATGTTATAATTTTGAATATGATACTTTTCTCTAGTGAAACAATTCTATCCTCTTTAGAATTATAATGTCTCAAATAAGGAAACATAAGGCTTCAAAGCTTCTCTGGAAGAAGCACAAAAACTGATTTACATCTAACGATAAATTGGACAAGGGTGCTGAAAGCTGATGCTACAGAAATATGGAATTATAGTTACATTAGGAGAAATACTTTAATGTGTGCCGTTCTGCACTATAATATCATCAGATTAAAACTGTTATCTGTTTCGTTTTGCTGCACTGATGTCTTCGCTGAAGAAAGGCTACACGGGCTTTTTAAGCATTTACACCCCCAATCTACTTCCTCTTTCTCAGCTGAGGTATGGTGTCTTTCAAGAAACAACATCTTTCAGCTTTGCCATTTTTCTCACCTCCCTCTCGAGTGCCTGCTGGCAACTCAGCAGCCTGGCAGAATGGGTGGGAACATGAAGACACACAAGTGTGAGCGCCGCGCAGCCGGGCGCTCCGACTGTACCTGGTCTTTCTGGCCACTGAAGACTCTAAGTGCTCAGCCTCCAGACCCCACGCTGCACACCTCATCCCAGGAGCAATTACAGCCAGGGTCCAGCTGTAAACCTGACGGAGATGCCGCTCGGATTCCAAGAACCCAAAGCACAATTCATTAGGAGCACTTCATTTGCTTCCTGAGGTGTTTATGCTACAAGCATGTACTGACAGGGCACAGCCATTCCCATTCCTGCCTCTCCTACACTCCCCTGAGAGCGAACTACTGACAAGTAACCCAGAAACTCGAGACAACTGCGGATGCCATTTAAACCTTTCCTTAATACGTTCACGGCAGTTGGACGGTAGCCATAGAAAAAGGCAGTGCAAGGCAAAGCCTCCCTGGCCTACCTACACGTTCTCCCTCTTTCTAATACGCTGAAGAAACCGAATCAATTAGATCAAGCCAGCAGTAAGCTAGGACTGCACGGGCAGGTAACTTCTTGGAAATTTTGATATACATCTTTGATTTTGATAGACATATTTACTCAGAAATAAGAGTAAATATGTGCCAATGATGCAGACAACATTGATAAAAGTGTTTCTGTTGCACAGAAAGCCATTTTGTGCCCCGCGCATACATGAGGGCCACCTGCAGTTCCTCGGGATGGTGACACTGCAGCACTGGGGGCTGGAAGGTGAGCAGAAGAGGGTCAGGGAGGGGAGAGCAGCAGCCATGAGTGCAGCACTGGGGGCTGGAAGGTGAGCAGAAGAGGGTCAGGGAGGGGAGAGCAGCAGCCATGAGTGCAGCACCGGGGGCTGGAAAGGTGAGCAGAAGAGGGTCGGGGAGGGGAGAGCAGCAGCCATGAGTGCAGCACTGGGGGCTGGAAGGTGAGCAGAGGAGGGTCGGGGAGGGGAGAGCAGCAGCCATGAGTGCAGCACTGGGGGCTGGAAGGTGAGCAGAAGAGGGTCGGGGAGGGGAGAGCAGCAGCCATGAGTGCAGCACTGGGGGCTGGAAGGTGAGCAGAGGAGGGTCGGGGAGGGGAGAGCAGCAGCCATGAGTGCAGCACTGGGGGCTGGAAGGTGAGCAGAGGAGGGTCGGGGAGGGGAGAGCAGCAGCCATGAGTGCAGCACTGGGGGCTGGAAGGTGAGCAGAAGAGGGTCGGGGAGGGGAGAGCAGCAGCCATGAGTGCAGCACTGGGGGCTGGAAGGTGAGCAGAGGAGGGTCGGGGAGGGGAGAGCAGCAGCCATGAGTGCAGCACTGGGGGCTGGAAGGTGAGCAGAGGAGGGTCGGGGAGGGGAGAGCAGCAGCCATGAGTGCAGCACTGGGGGCTGGAAAGGTGAGCAGAGGAGGGTCGGGGAGGGGAGAGCAGTAGCCACGAGTGCAGCACTGGGGGCTGGGAAGGTGAGCAGAAGAGGGTCGCCGAGGGAAGAGCAGCAGCCATGCACCTGTCTGCCCTGACTGACATCAGAGTCTATAGGTGGAGAAACGGAAAATTACACGCTTTGAACTCCGACTCCCATCATTCTGTGCCCTGTGGCTGCTCTTTGTGCACCCCTGGACAGAGGATCCATGCAGATTAAGGGGCACAGGGGCCACATTCATCACGACTATCAGGGTCCAGTCCTTACCAATGGACTATCAGGGTCCAGTCCTTACCAATGGACTATCAGGGTCCTTACACATGGATTCAACAGGGTCTTGCTTAGGGTTCTTTGTGAATGACAGTTCATTTGTTAGCCTGAGTAAGACCTTAGTCTTTTATTAAAAGAAATAAGTATTTGAAGATATTGATTCAAAGCTGAGCCCTAGCTTGTTTAACAAAATGTAAAATGGACACAATTTTAGAAATTCAAGCACATTGGTAATTTACTTACAGACAATGATGACGTTAATGAAACTCAGTGCTTAGTTCATACAAACAAGGCCCAGAGTTGGCATGTGAAGAGTAAACAGGCCCTGGTCAGTACGTGCACTGATCACTCCCTGCCGTTCTGACAGTGTCCTCTTGAAGTTAGTGGTCTGTTTGGATCAGTCTACACAGGACTGGTTTATAAACAGATAATCGTTAGATGCAATGTTGCATGGAAATGAGGAAAGTAATTTCATTTTGTATTTTACATGAGACTTTATAATTTTTTTAGGTTCTCTAAAAAAAAAAAAAAAAAGATTCAGAAGCTAGGACAATCCTGTAAAGAGGGAATAATGTCTAGAAACCATAATTAGCAATTCATTTTCCAAAATGTTTGGCCGCAGGAATGAATGAATGAATGAATGGTTGATTCACTGAATCCTGCTTGTAGGCTAACGGCACTCACAGCTCTCCGGCCGCTCCTTGCCTGTCTCCAGGGCCTCTCTGACACAGGGAAGGAACACAGTGTGTGTGCACATTTTACCGAGCTCTGCATGAGCCAGGGTATTGAAATGTTTTTGAAATCTACTAGCTCTGCCTTTCTCTGCCCGGGCTTGGTGTGGCCAACACCTCATCCTGCAGGAGGGGCCACCTCATTGCCATGTTTGCTCCCTCACAATCCTCCAGAGTAATTCAACAAAGTGTTGGCTAAAGGGGGTTGAGAAGGGGAAGGAGACATGTGTTAATGCGGGAACCTTAAACTGAAATACTTGAAAACGTAGGAAAATTCAAGAGGTAAGTTATCATTGTCTAAACACAGGTTTTAGTGATTCTTTAGGAAAGAAAAATTCACTTAAAATACAATAATTCATGTTTAAGAATTCTAACGATCACATGGTTTCACTAACGACCCTGGTGCACCCAGTTTTAAATAGTTTGCATAGTTGAGTGTGTAATGCAATAAACTACGCCCGAGCGGTCGGTTTACTCCACTGCAAGTTACAAGGAAACTCTTTCTCCTTCAAGGACTTGTCTCTTTGCACAAAGTGGCAAAAAGCGAAGGGAAGCTGGTGCTTAAGCCACGAGACTGAGCAGCGCCTCTGCGCATTTCAACCCCAGCCAACCGGAGTAAGCGTCATCGGAGCTTCTGTGCTGTAAAATCGCGGCTTTCAGGCCCGCTGCATCTGACAACAGGATCACTGGTCTGCTAGGAAGGAGGGCGGTTGTGGCGCCTCCCAGCCAGGCGTCTACATTCCTCAGAAAGGGTGGGACAGCGGGGCGAACCGCTGGCTGCTCCTAATGGGCTGAGACCGCGAGATTCACGTGCCTCTGAGGAGAAAGACTAACCGGAGAAAACTTACTGCTATTACTTTCTACATAAGCAACAGGTCCTGGAAAGTTATTCTTTCATATTAACTTTAAAGAGCTCGTAAAAAAAAAAATTAATTCGAGAGGACTGGATTCATGACTTAACTTTTTAATTTTCGGAAATTATAAAAATATTACACTTTACCAACCATGAAATCAAGACCAATGAATACATCATTATGTTTTGAAGTGTCCCAATGTAAGCTTCATATAAGGCATTTAGGTTAGCATCTGTATTTGTTTTTCTTGAGATACTGAATTTTTTTTGACATGCTATTTACTTACATGACTGTTATATTGATATTTTCTTTATTAGCATATTCATTTAATGATTGTTTGCTGAGTACCTTCTACGTATCAGAAAATTGAATTTCTAAAGTTGCAGTTTTAAATGTATTTTAAGCCCCAAATGTATGTCTAAACCCCATGCCATACAGATAATTTTTTGAAGTACGCATACAAAAGACTTTTTTTAAAAAACATACTACCAGGCAACTAAATTTTTTCAGAACTAATATAACATCTTCTATATAAGAAAAAAAAAAAATTTTTATATAAGCATTTTTATATAAGCATAATGTTTTAAAAAAGAATTAAATTGTATTACACTTAATGGCAGAACAAGAGTCAAACAATATCTCCTGATTCAAAATAATACAACTACTTTATGATAGGTTGTCAGTGTTTAAAACACATAAATTTATACCAGATATCAAAAAAGAGCTGTACTGAACAATGGAGAATGATTTAAAATTGCCTGCCTCATTTAGTCATAGACTAATCCTATTAGAATGGTTTGTTATGTTAATTATGCCCTCACCTTCCACGTACCACAGATTTTCAGCACGCATTCACATGGCCATTAATGTGAGCTAAGACGTGTCCACTGCTTCTTTCGGAAGACTGGGAATATTACTGCATTGTATGCCTGAGGCGTAAAAAAATAAAGAGACCACAAGAGTTCTGCCTCCCTGTTCCCTCTTTTCCTTAACCTTCCAAGCAGCTCACTGCTTTGATTTTAGAAAGAAGGAAGAAAAACAGGAACTAGAGAAGTAACACTGCAAAAAGACAAATCAGACACTGTCCTTCTCTTCCAAGCACTCGTGGTATGATGAAGTGGGTTTTGTTTCAGAATTCTGATTATCTTTTCTCTATGGCTTTTTGATAGTTGGCATTTGAATCACTGAACTGCCACTTGACAATCCTATGACCTTAGGCAAGTTATTTAACCTCTCCATGCCACAGACACTTCATTTGTAAAACAGGGTCAATGATAGCAAGTCCTCAGGGCTAAGAACAGTAAATTAAGTTATACAGATGGCCTGGAATACTGGCCTGCTCATAGTAGGCACTCAATACACATTAGTTTCATTTCCCTTTCACCCTGATGCACTCATATTATCAACAAGAGAAATAACAAAAGTAAAATATTAATATTATATATACATACATACGTATATATATGTATATACATATATAACAGCAAACCTTAGATTTCTCAAATCAGTAATGTTTTTAAAGTAGCTCTTGTTTGAAAGGATAAAGAAACATTAAAATTAATTACCATTTTGAGTGTTTAAACATTAGATCAAGAACTAAGCTGGCCTTCCTTGTTTAATCCCCATATTTCCTGAGGTTTCTGAATATTATTTTTTACTGCACATATCAGAGCAGTTCATATAAAGCATGAGTGAGTAGCCCATGGAAACCCTGGTGGTATAGTGGTTAAGTGCCACGCCTGCTAACCAAAGGGTCGGCAGTTCGAATCTGTCAGGCGCTCCTTGGAAACTCTATGGGGCAGTTCTCTGTCCTGTATGGTCACTATGAGTTGGAATTGACTCGATGGCACTGGGTCTTGGGAGTAGCACATAACACGGAAAGGTAGTAAGAGTTGTACAGATATACATCTAGCTTTAACTATCCACTCTGTAGAGCTATCGGAGACCAAGTTTCTGGATCCCAACCTAGCTGATACTTGCAAACAATTTTGTCCTTTAGTTTAAATGTTGTTTTTTTAAAAATAGGAGTAGATACCACTTCCACTATAGAATTAATTATGCCTCTTCTAGATTCTGAAGAAAATTAAGTCCATGAGAGCCAAAGTATGACCTTGAATATACCCCACCTCAACTTATAGACTATCTCAAGAATCTCAAGAATAGATCTGATGAATTCAATACTAATAATCGAAGACTGGACGTGTTCTAGGATGACATCAAGGACATCATACATGAAGAATGCAAAAGGTCATTAAAAAGACAGGAAAGAAAGGAAAGACCAAAATGAATGTCAGAAGAGATTCAGAAACTTGCTCTTGAACATAGCATACCTAAAGCAAAAAAAGAAATGATGAAATAAATGAGCTGAACAAAAGATTTCAAAGGGTGCCTCAAGAAGATAAAGCATTATATTGAAATGTGCAAAGATCTGGAGTTAGAACACCACAAGGGAAAAACATGCTAGACATTTCTCAAGCTCAAAGATTGAAGAAAAAATTCAAGCTTCAAGCTGTAATATTGAAGGATTTTATGAGCAAAATACTAAATGTCACAGGAAGCATTAAAAGAAGATGGAAGGAATACAAAGAGTCATAGTACTAAAAAGACTTCGTCGACATTCAGCCATTTCAGGAGGTATCATATGATCAAGAACAAACGGTATTAAGGAAGAAGTCCAAGCTGCACTGGAAGCATTAGAGAAAACCAAGACTCCAGGAGTTGACAGAATATCAACTGAGATGTTTCAGCTAATGGATACAATGCTGGAAGCGCTCACTTACTTATGCCAAGATATCTGGGAGACAGCTACCTGGCCAACCAACTAACTGGACGAGATCCATACTTGTGCCCATTTCAAAGAAACGTGATCCAATAGAATGCAGAAATTATAAAACAATATCATTAATAACACACGCAAGTAAAATTTTGTTGAATATTTTTCAAAAGCAGTTGCAGAAGTACATTAACAGGGAACTGCCGGAAACTGAAGCCGGGTTCAGAGGAGGGCGTGGAATGAGGGATATCACTGCTGATGTCAGATGGATCCTGGCTGAAAGCAGAGAATACCAGAAGGATGTTTACCTGTGTTTTATTGACTAGGCATTAGTCTGTGTGGATCATAACAAATTATGGAAAACACTGCAGAGAACTGGAATTCCAGAACACTTAATTGCGCTCATGAGGAACACGTACATAGACCAAGACGCAGTTCTTCGAACAGAACAAGGGGATATCGTGTAGTTTAAAATCAGGAAAGGTGTGCACCAGGGTTGTAGTCTTTCCTCATACTCATTCAATCTGTATGCTGAACAAATAAACAGAGAAGCTGGACTATATGAAAAAGAACACAGCATCAGGATTGGAGGAAGACTTATTAACGACCTGCGTTATACAGATGACACAACCTTGCTTGTTGAAACCAAAAAGGACTTGAAGCGCTTACTGATGAAGATCAAAGACTACAGCCTTCAGTATGGATTACACCTCAACAAAAAGAAAACAAAAATACTCACAACTGTACCAATAAGCAGCATTATGATAAATGGAGAAAATATTGAAGTTTCAAGGATTTCATTTTACTTGGATCCACAATCAACACCCACAGAAGCAGCAGTCAAGAAATCAAAGGTCATATTGCATTGGGCAAATCTGCTGCAAAAGAGAAGTGTTGAAAAGCAAAGATGTCACTTAGAGGACTAAGGTGCTCCTGATCCAAGTCATGACATCTTCAACTGCCTCACAGGTATGTGAAAGCTGGACAATGAATAAAGACCAAAGAAGAACTGACATCTTTGAATTATGGTGTTGGCAAAGAATACTGACTATATCATGGACTTCCAGAAGAATGAACAAATCTGTCTGGAAGTAGAGCCAGAACGCTCATTAGAAGCAAGGATGGTGAGACTTTGTCTCATGTACTTTGGACATGTTATCAGGAGGGACCAGTCCTGGAGAAGGACATCGAGTTTGTTCGAGCAGAGGGTCAGCTAAAGAGAGGAAGACCGTCAATGAGATGCACTGACACAGTGGCTGCAACGATGGGCTCAAACACAGCAATGACTGTGAGGATGGCGCAGGACCGGGCAGTGCCTTGTTCCTATACGTAGGATCTCTGTCATTCAGAACTGGCTCGGTGGCACCTAACGCCAATAATAGATTCTTCTGACTCTCGTATTTCCTTATTATCTGTTGAGGGACTACTATCTTCAGATAGCATCATGTCTATAGTATGTTACACTTTTGGCAGCCCATCTGGGAAATATTCTTGCAGAAAGAATCATTTGTCGTTCCAAACTTTTTGATTTGTCCACAGGTTGAAATTTTCTTAGAAACAAGGTAAGCAGTAATGATAGGTATGGAGGTCACTTTTCAGTGAAAGCTGAGAATCTCATTTCAGAGAGGATATAATTGGTCTTGTCTCTATCATTAAGAAAAAAAGGTAGAAAACGATAATTCTTTGAAAAACTTGAACTACAAGGATAATATAGTTCAACTAATTATACAACCATAATATAAAACTTGATTTTAGCAAGTCAATGGTCAGATGGAATGAGGACAGTAATTATCTCTTGGCAAAAGTTGGAATGCTTAATTAAACTGAGCAAATGTATATTCTTCATATATTATAAGAACAGTACAGACACCTAAGGAAGAAAAACACAAAAGAAAAGATTAATCAAAGCAGAGATCAAAAAGGGAGAAAAAGTAAATGGGCTGGTCGTCAGAAAACTTTTGTTGTATTTAAAAGGTTTCTCTACTCTCTCAAAGCATGAGGGGAAAATGAATGGCTTTTTACCTAAGAGACAGTTACATTCCAAGTATGTGTTTTGGTCAGGAGCCACGTGTACATACATTCGTGGCTACGATTGGTCATCAGTAATAGGATATATAAGATTTTTAAGAGGAAAGAACTGAAATACCTTCCTAAGCATATTACTGAATATTAGATTTCAGTGGCTGTAAGGTAAGGGAATAGACATAAAATTGTTTGGCAAAGTTAAGGATTGCGTTAAAGAATCTTGTGCTTTGAGGGCTTAAAAATCAGAGGCTTTGAAATAAGTTACATCACAAAGCAGATGGTCTCTAACTCTGCATTTTCTTTGCTGGTTTATATCCTGACCCAGGTCATGAAGCTGTGGTCTGAAGCAGTGCTATAAAGGCGAACAGCAAGCATACCTTTCAAATTCAAATGAAAGACTTTGTTTTAGTTATCCAAACCAAAAAACCTGTATATTGCCATCCAGTCTATTCTGACTCATAGTGACCCTAACAGACAAAGTAGGGTTTCCAAGGAGCACCTGGTGGGTTTCCAAAGTTATCCAGTGCTGCTAAAACAGAAATACTACAAGTGGGTGGCGTTAACAAACAGAAGTTTATTTTCTCACAGTAAGGAGGCTAGAAGTCTGCATTCAGGGTGCCGGCTGCTAACCAAAATGTCAGCAGTTCAAATCCACCAGCCACTCCTTGGAAACCCTATGGGGCAGTTCTACTCTGTCCTATAGAGTTGATATGAGTCGGAACCAACTCGACGGCGCCTAACAACAACAACAAAGCCCGAGGGGAAGGCTTTCTCTACTGGCTTCGGAGGAAGGTCCTTGTCTCTTTTGGGCTTCTGCTCCTGGGCTATCCTCATGTGGCTTGGCACCTCTCTTCCCCCATCTCTGTTTGCTTGTCCTAATCTGCTCTTTTTATATTCTGTAAGAGATTGACTCAAACCACACTAATCCTGCCTCATTAACATAACAAAGACAACCTACTCCCAAAGAGGATTATAACCACAGGCATAGAGGTCAGGTTTTACAACACATACTTTTGGGGGACATAATTCAATCCACTACAGGCATTAACTCTCAGTAGACATTTTGTCTAATAATATACAAAGAGTAAAGAAGAAACTTAAAAAACACTAATTATTAAGAGGATCAAAATTTTGCTCTTAAATTTATCACTAATAAATGAATTTAAATTTTCTAAATGATCTAATAAGATTATAAAAATGAATTAGATATACTTTTATAACAGGGCTGCCCTTGCCATGACTATCTATGTTCTAATGATTGAGTATCATGTATGTCCTGGAACCACGCGTTAGCGCTATCCCTAGCCAAGCTCCATGATTTTCTGAAGGACTACAGGTAACTCTGGAGCCCTGCTGGTGTAGTGGTTAAGAGCCATGGCTGCTAACCACAAGATTGGCAGTGTGAATCCACCAGCCACTCCTTGGAAATCCTATGGGGCAGTTCTAGTCTGTTCTACAGGGTCACTATGGGTTGGAATCGACTCAACGGCAACAGGTTTGGATTTTTTTTTGTTTTATAGATAATTCTGAAAGTTCTTCTGCAGTTGATCTCTAAATTTAATCAAGATTTAACTTGGGGAATAAAAGATGTATAATTTTAAAACATCCTTTAAAATGTCAGGGATGTATTTATTAGTAGGATTTACTTGGTTTCAAACCCTCAAATCTAACCTAAATATCTCATTCTATAGCTTCATCCGCCTTTTCCTTTCCCACTCCTGGCCAACACTGAGACCAGATGGTCACCAGCCACTACATCTTCAAAAACAATTAATACATCTCCCTTTAGCTTTTCCTCCTCCATACAAAATAATTCAATTCTTCAGTTTTTTTCACATGGGTCTCATTTTCTAGTCCTTTAATTAACTGGTGGCTCTCAGAACACTCTTCAAGTTTCTGAGGTGTGCTGCAAAACCGTATTCTGAGAAAGGTCCGACCAATGCAAAACCAAAGAGTGTAAAAATCACATAGCTAGACTGAGAGGTCCTTGAGAGCAGGGACCGAGTTCTATACATCTTTGCAGTATCTTACACATCTTACAGTATGATGAATTAATGGGTCAACAGTAATTGGAACTCAAACTGTCACCCACTACTAGAAAGCAAATCAAGAGTTATTTTTTGTTGTTGTTTTTAAGTGATGATGGGGGAAAGGAAAAATGCTAACACTAAAAACTGCTGACGAGGGCCAAGCTGACAGTCTTGTCACTCCCAGATGTCACACATCGCTTAACTTAAAATATAGTAAAAGAGGCAAACTTAGAATACTTCTGCATTATCAAATTCTACCAGCCTGCATAACTTAAATAATAGGTCATATTAAGTCAGGTCGTATTAAATTATATTTACATTTATTTTCTCCTTCTATTATGAATATTTTTATTCCTCTCCTTTTGTATGTATAATAGATTCACTGCACTTTATTAGGGCCACGTCTTGTCATCAAAGTCTGAAAAGTTACTTTATGTTTATACCAGTTATAAACCTGTCACTCCTGTTCTCACGTTTATAAAAATATTACCATGAACTAAACATCAAGTCCTGTGATAGTTAAGATTGTGTGTCAACTTGGTTGGGCCGTGATTCTCAGTGTTTTGGCAGCTGTATAAAGTTGTGAGCACTTCCTTGTTGACATTTGATATGTGATCACCCCCATGATGGAATCTGCTGAGTGGTACCAGTGGGGGTGGGGCCTGTGGTGGCTCATCGCTCCCTCAGCCTTCATCTCTCCACCTTCCGCTGCCTACTTCCTTCCTGCTCGCCTTGCCAAGGCTTTTGGCTTGTTCTGGATCCAGCAGCTGCCTCTTGTTTGTCTGACCTCTGGTTACTGGGACTCTAGCTAGCAGCTTACCTGCTGATCTTGGGATTCATCGATCCTCACGGCCTGTGCGCAAGAGTCCTGCTCTCCAACCTGCCGATCTTGCGTTCGCCAGCCCCTGTGGCTAAGTGAATCAGGAGCAGCCTCTATCCCGATCCATAGATTTGGGACGTTCCAGCCTCTACAATCACGTGAGGTGTTTCCTGGATATAAATCTCTCTCTCTATGTATAAATTTATAAGCTTTACTGGTTTTGCTTCTCTAGACAACCCAGCCTAAGACAAGTCTGAACCTAAAAAGTAAGAGTCAGAAAAGTTTAGCTTGAGAGCTATGTGTGAAAGAAGGACAGTGTTACTGTCTTTGGCTTAATGAGGTGGAGGGAAGTACAATTATATATATAAAGATTTTTTTTTTTAACAAAAATTACTTAAATCGTCTCCCAAGTAGCTTGCTCCATAAAGCATTGCTCAGTCTCTGCAGCAGAAGCTGAAATGAAAATCTTTCCTCCCAGTCCCAGCACCTTAGGGCACATTTTCCTTCGACAAACACTTAGTCTAGTAACTGCTCTGTTAGGCACTGTATTAGGTATTGGGGTTACAAAAAACAGGTGCCTTTTACTTTAACCTCAAATAGGTCACATTCTAAAAGGGAAAACAAATTTATAGTGACAAAAGATCCTTGCCATATCCCTCGTGTTTTTGTTGTTATTGGCTGCCACTGAATTGGCTCCTGACTTATGACGACCCCATGCACAACGGATGGGATTTTTTACTGATTTTCAGAAGTAGATCACTAGGCCTTTCTTCCTAGTCTGTCTTGGTCTGGGGGCTCCAGTGAAACCTGTTTGGCATCACAGCCACACGCAAGCCTCCACCGACAGATGGGTGGTGACCGCGCATGAGGTGCACTGGCTGGGAATCAAGTATTAATAGCCTGTCTCTAATGATGAAGACAGAGGAAATCTGAGCAAAGAATCATTTTAAGCAAGGTTTGGAGGGTAACAAAGCCAGAATAAAGCTTGACAGAACAAAATCAAGACAAGTGCACCAGATGATGAAATTATTAACACCTGCAGAAGATCAGGCTAAGCTCTACGAGGATTCAAAAAGAGTTGAGGAGTTGATCCTGATTCAGGACAACCGCATGTGTTTCAGGGTAGACCTGTGCTGATTTTTTGGAAGTAGGTCATCAGGCTTTCTCCCAAGGAGCCTCTGGGTGATCATGAAGCTTCCACACTCCAGTTAGCAGCCTAGCTCGTGAACCATGTGTACCACCGAGGGACTGGTCATTTTGCTTACCACAGTACAGCCAACACTGGTGGGTTAACTGAGTGCCTGACACACATGGTGGGTGTACTGTAATACTCATGGGCTGGGTGGCCGACCAACTGAGATGTTCTAGTAAATAGGTAGTCGGTACAAAACTTTGCTTAAAAATTCACGTTATTCTTTGACATTTTTCAAATGCCATCTGCTGGCTTTTCATCACTGTCTAGATCAGGGGTTGGTAAACCTTTTCGTAAAAGACTAGACAGCAAATATTTCAGGCTATACGGTCTCTGTCACTGCTCCTCAGCTCTGCTGCTGCAGGGAAAGCAGCCACAGACAAGTAACGGGCATGGAGGTGACAAGTGAACCTGAATTTACCAACAGGGGAGACCAGATTAGGCCCAAGGGCATATATTGTCTGCTGATCCCTGGTCTAGATTTTGAAGGGTGCATATTTCCAAAAAAATCCCACGGACACAATAAAACCCCAACAGCTATTGATAAACAGAAACACTAGGCAGCCCATTACGAAAAACATACTCCTCTACTTCATTAACATGCTAAACCAAAATAGAGATTAACAGATTTGCTAACCTCTGTGGGAAAAGACAGGTTTATGAGAACAGGGAAGAGAGTAAGGAGTTATTTCAGTGGCTATGGCTCTAGAGTTTAGTCTTAGTAAACGGGAGCTACAGTTTTCCAATATACAAAATTATTCTGCTGATTAACATGACAAACAGGCCTCTACGTATAGCACTTTTCATTTATTTTGTGAATCAAAGTCTATTCAAATTCTTCACCTCTGCATTTAAATTTGTAAACCCATTTGTAAACGAGAGTGTAAGTTTAAATATAGAATTTAAGAGATGCATAGATATAGATATAAATACATCTATACATACAGTTTGATCTATCAAACCACGTGAGCTATTCTAGGAATTGCTATTTTCTGTCTCAATCCCACATTAACATTAATGCCAGCTTTTTTAAACTTAAAATTCTAAATAATCTTATGGTCATTTTAGTTAACTTTTTAAAAAGTTATTCTTTGTAAAATAACAGGTGTTGAATTTGAGTACAATTTTTATAAGACCTTTAACTGTTTTAATATACAAGTAAGATTCCAGCAGGTAACAGCAATCCCAAAGAAGGATGTGCATTTCGATTTCTCATTACATATAAAAAAAACACGATGCAATCCTTAAACGAAACCAGATTTCTGACTTTTTTTTGCCTAGATAGATTCTTCTCTAGTCAGACTAAATTAAAAGGAGGAAAAAAGTAGATTTATAATTAGACTGCAAAGCTTCGTCTTCCAGCACGCTCGTTCTGTTGGCCCCTTAATACCCTAATGTTTTGTAGCCGTACTTGATAGATTACAAGTATCCTACATTTCTTTGTACCATCTGAAAGACTTCGTTTTCTAAAGAAGAATGCATGGCATTTTAAAAAGACAATACTTCTGTAAGGATCTCAAAGGTGAAGAAAACTAAGCAAAGAAATTCTTCAAAAGCAGGCTCTTTTGTGAAAAGTGCTGAGCTCTGGAAGCGTGACTTGAAAACCGGTGGACGGCTTCTGTGGTTCTCAGAGGCTGACAAGCCCAACGTCTGCCTCCCAGTCTCTAGAAGAACTTACCTAACACATAGTCCTCATCCTGAAAACACTGGAAGCTAAGCACTGACAGAGTTTTGAAATCCCACAAGACGCGGTCGAAAACTCAAACAACACACTCCTTCTCATCCAGAGGAATTTTTTATACTTTTACAGACTTCATTTTAGAATGGTAACTACTGCACCCATCTTTTATTGGAAAGGAACGAAAAAAAAGAAAAAACGCTTTATTTTTAAAAAGGAGCTTTCAAATCCTGAATTCACATTTGAACAGGGTTAACTCTTTGAAGTGAACTGTTTTGGTGTACAATTATTATCCTGGCATTTTACTTGATTACCACCACCACTATGGGGCGGGGGGGTCTTTCCCAACACACACACACCCTTCCCAACACACACACGCACACCAGAATAATACAAAATTCTGGGGGAAATAAAAATTTCTGTGATGTCACTGGATATATTAGAATTATACCTAGACAGGTTAAGTAAAAAACCCAGCTTACCGTACCTTACTGTACTGCTCTTACGGGTATTTTATTGCTGGGTTGCAAACAAAAGAAGAAAAATGACAGGAGCTCTGTTTTCCATTTTGCAAAACCAAATGACAGGTCCTTTAGAAAATACCATAAAGCAGTCATGAAAATAAGAGTCTAGTAGCCATGGTGAGAGACAGGGCAGGGTGAAAAGAGGGGGCAGCTAACTTAAGAACAGAGCACCTTAGAGAGATTTCAAGGAGTACTGATGCTTCTTTTTAAACAAAGGTGGTAAATGACAGTGACTGCTGTGCTAAGAGAAGTCCCAGGCTGCCTTTGAGCTCTGTAGACAAAGCTGCCATGATCCCTCACTGATATCTATACAAGCATTGAGGTCCTGGTGGCACTGTGGTTAAGTCCTTGGCTGCTAACCAAAAAGGTTGACAGTTCGAATCCACCAGGCGCTCCTTGGAAACCCTATGGGGGCAATTCTACTCTGGCCTATAGGGTCGCTATGAGTCGGAACAGACTTGGCAGTCCACGGTATATTCAATATTCTTCGCCAATACCACAATTCCAAGGCATCAATTCTTCTTCTGTCTTCCTTATTCATTATCCAGCTTTCACACGCATATGATGTGACTGAAAATATCATGGCTTGGGTCAGGCACACCTTAGTCTTCAGGGTGACATCTTTGCTCTTCAACACTTTGAAGAGGTCCTTTGCAGCAGATTTACCCAATGCAATGCGTCTTTTGATTTCTTGACTGCTGCTTCCATGGCTGTTGATTGTGGATCCAGGTAAAATGAAATCCTTCACAACTTCAATCTTTTCTCCATTTATCATGATGTTGCTCATTGGTCCAGTTGTGAGGATTTTTGTTTTCTTTATGTTGAGGTATAATCCATACTAAAGGCTGTGGTCTTTGATCTTCATTAGTAAGTGCTTCAAGTCCTCTTCACTTTCAGCAAGCAAGGTTGTGTCATCTGTATAATACAAGTTGTTAATGAGTTTTCCTCCAATCCTGATGCCGTGTTCTTCTTCATATAGTCCAGGTTCTTGGATTATTTATTCAGCATACAGATTAAATAGGTATGGTGAAAGAATACAACTCTGATGCACACCTTTCCTGACTTTAAACCAATCAGTATCACCTTGTTCTGTCCGAACAACTGCCTCTTGATCTGTGGAAAGGTTCCTCATGAGCACAATTAAGTGTTCTGGAATTCCCATTCTTTGCAATGTTATCCATAACTTATTATGATCCACACAGTCAAATGCCTTTGCGTAGTCAATAAAACACAGGTAAACATCCTTCTGGTATTCTCTGCTTTCAGCCAGGATCCATCTGACATCAGCAATGATATCCCTGCTTCCATGTCCTCTTCTGAAATCGGCCTGAATTTCTGGCAGTTCCCTGTCGACATACTGCTGCAGCCGTTTTTGAATGATCTTCAGCAAAATTTTGCTTGCATGTGATATTAATGATATTGTTCTATAATTTCCACATTCAATTGGACCACCTTTCTTGGGAATGGACATAAATATGGATCTCTTCCAGTCAGTTGGCCAGGAAGCTGTCTTCCATATTTCTTGGCATAGACGAGTGAACACCTCCAGCACTGCGTCTGTTTGCTGAAACATCTCAATTGATATTCCATCAATTCCTGGAGACTTGTTTTCCACCAAAGCATTCAGAGCAGCTTGGACTTCTTTCTTCAGTACCATCGGTTCCTGATTATATGCCACCTCTTGAAATGGTTGAATATCGACTAATTCTTTTTGGTATAATGACTCTGTGTATTCCTTCCATCTCCTTTTGATGCTTCCTGCATCGTTTAATATTTTCCCCATGGAACCCTTCACTATTGCAACTCGAGGCTTGAATTTTTTCTTCAGTTCTTTCAGCTTGAGAAATGCCAAGCATGTTCTTCCCTTTTGGTTTTCCATCTCCAGCTCTTTGCACATGTCATTATAATACTTTGTTTTCTCGAGAGGCCCTTTGAAATCTTCTGTTCAGTTCTTTTACTTCATCAATTCTTCCTTTTGCTTTAGCTGCTCGATGCTCAAGAGCAAGTTTCAGAGTCTCCTCTGACATCCATCTGGGTCTTTTCTTTCTTTCTTTCCTGTTTTTCAGTGACCTCTTGCTTTCTTCATGGATGATGTCCTTGATGTCATTCCACAACTCGTCTGGTCTTCTGTCACTAGTGTTCAATGCATGAAATCTATTCTTGAGATGGTCTCTAAATTCAGGTGGGATATACTCAAGGTCATATTTTGGCTCTCGTGGACTTGCTCTGATTTTCTTCAGTTTCAGCTTGAACTTGCATATGAGTAATTGATGGTCTGTTCCACACGTTGGCCCCTGGCCTTGTTCTGACTGATAATATTGAGCTTTTCCATCGTCTCTTTCCACAGATGTAGTCAATTTGATTTCTGTGTGTTCCATCTAGCGAAGTCCATGTGTATAAAAAAAAAAAATTTTTTTTTCTTGTATAGTCACCGTTTATAGTCGCACCCTACATGTCTGTCAGTTTGTCGTACTGTGGGGGCTTGTGTGTTGCTGTGATGCTGGAAGCTATGCCACCGGTATTCAGATACCAGCAGGGTCACCCACGGCAGACAGGTTTCAGCTGAGCTTCCAGACTAAGACAGACTAGGAAGAGGGACCCGGCAGTCTACTTCTGAAAAGCATTAGCCAGTGAAAACCTTATGAATAGCAGTGAAACATTGTCTGATATAGTGCTGGAAGATGAGCCCCCCAGGTTGGAAGGCACTCAAAAGATGACTGGGGAAGAGCTGCCTCCTCAAAGTAGAGTCGACCTTAATGACATGGATGGAGTAAAGCTTTCAGAACCTTCATTTGCTGATGTGGCACGACTCAAAATGAGAAGAAACAGCTCCAAACATCTCCTAATAATCGGAACCTGGAATGTACGAAGTATGAATCTAGGAAAATTGGAAATCATCAAAAATGAAATGGAACTCATAAACATCGATATGCTAGGCATTAAAAAAAAATTAGTGAACTGAAATGGACTGGTATTGACCATTTTGAATCTACTATGCTGGGAAAGACAACTCGAAGAGGAATGGTGTTGCATTCATTGTCAAAAAGAATGTTTCAAGATCTATCCTGAAGTACGACACTGTCAGTGATAGGATAATATCCATACACCTACAAGTAAGACCAGTTAATACGACTATTATTCAAATTTACGGACCAACCACTAGGGCCAAAGATGAAGAAAAAGAAGATTTTTATCAGCTGCTGCAGTCTGAAATTGATTGAACATGCAATCAAGATGCATTGATAATTACCGGTGATTGGAATGCAAAAGTTGGAAACAAAGAAGAAGGACCACTAGTTGGAGAATATGGCCTTGGTGATAGAAACAATGCCGGAGATCGAATGACAGAATTTTCCAAGACCAGCGACTTCTTCATTGCAAAATTGCTGGTGTAGAATGTTTAAATCAGTGACTACCTAAAGAATGCCAGAACCCATACGCCATCTGCCCTTGGGATCATGGAAAAGCCCCTTTTCCTTGATGTTTGCAGAGGCATGACGGTCAGTGTGCTCCTTGTTTTTCACTCCAGAGCTTTAGCAGCCCGTGTTGGGGTTGTTAGAGCCCTCTAGGTAGGGCTGGTAGTGTACTCAGCGTTGGCATCAAAACGGCCTGGGTGAAAGCAGCACTTAGCAACCACCTCTGGTTGTCATGGAGACTGGGTAACAGAGGAGGAGAGCCTGGATGTTCAGTAACTGATGAATCAGATGAAGGTGACGTGGAACGATCTAGGGAAAAATGCTAAAACATTAAAATGTAAGCTAGGACATTATACCAGGGAAAGAACACAGGCTCACCATTTATTTGGAAAGAAGGTTTTTCATTAACATTTAATAGTAATGTGCTCACATTCATGATAGCACACAATTTATATGAGGAAAAGGAACTATAATACAGTTCAGAAATAAATAAATCTATAACCATCGTGCTCTGCTTTCCATCAATGCTGAGTCCATGAAAATCCAACATTAAGAGCTCACAGTGTGTTACAGACTGAGGAATGAGGTGTTTGCAAAGCAGACACACACACTTGCCCCAGTCCTCTGCCTTACCATAATTCTCAGTTCTACTAAGCAAACAGGCGGATGTGAGGAGCTACAGGTCAAGATCCCCACTTGCTCATGAGAATTAATCACATGAGGTGGGTCAAGAAATGGGAGAGAAGATATTTATTTTACTAAAATCTGCATATTCAAGATTCAGAAAACGCATAGAATTAATTCAGCAGTGACCAGATTCTATAAATATGTTGCAAACCTATAAAGACTTTTAGTCATATGTATTCATATAAATACAAATTTCAGTATGCATACCTTTTTAAAGTGATCTCTCCTAACTAGAGGAAGCAGTATGTGGAAACTTTTTACAAACAGATATTATCCATCTGCAACTCATCCATTTTCTGCATGACCTGTGGACAAATTAAACTGCTGGGAGACTTTCCTATTTCCTCCTACATTTCCAGACTATCTATTTCAGTTGTGTAATTCAGAGCATAAAACTTAAACTTTATTTAACTAAAGCAAAATTCAACAAGTATTTGTGAATTCCCACTGTGCGCCTGGCATGGCACCAGGTGCTAGGTGTACAGGAGTGAACTCAAACAGACACAGTCCCTGACGTCAAAGACCTTTCAATCTTTCTAGAAAGAAAAACAAATGATAGAAAGTATATAAACCAATAACAGATCAATGTAATAGCCACAGAGAGGAGCAAACAGAACAAATGGAGTAAAAATGGTGGGCCCTACTTCGAGTAGTGAGGGAAGGTTTCTCCGTGTAGCTGACATTTAAGCTGAGCTCTAAAGACGAGGAGACGAACATACAAAGCAAGAGGGGAGGGCCTTCCAGGAAGGGGGAACTGATTGTCCAACAGTGTTGATGAGGTTAATAGTGTAAGTTTCCAAACCAAGAGGAGGCCAAGGGCAGGAACCGAAGTGGAACAAGACAAGACTAGAAAGGTGGGAAGAGGCCAGGTTATGCAGGGTCTTGTAGGCCACAACAGCTTTTGAGTAAAATAAAACTAAGAACTGGTTTTTGATTTAAAGAATACTGTAGCTGCTAGAAATCATGTCCAGAAACACGTCCAAGCAAGGGATGGTAGTGAGGGGCTTAGATCTGGGTGGTTGTAGTTGGCCTGAAAGCAAGCTGATATATACGAGATATATTAAGGAGTACTAACAATAATTTGGAGCCCTGGTGGTGCACTGGTTAAGAGCTCAGGCTGCTAACCAAAACGTGGGCAGTTCGAATCCACCAGCTGGTCCTTGGAAACCCTATGGGGTGGTTCTATTCTCTCCTATTGGGTTGATATGAGTTGGAATCAACTCGACGGCAACCAGTTTAACAACAGTTTGCTGATAGGTCATCTATCAAAAAATGTGCATCTGTTAATGGATTCTTACAAAACCCACGTAGGAATTTTCATGTGAATAACAGGCACATCAAATAAATAAAACTGATTTTTTTGTTTGTGTTAGACTTTTTTTCTCAACTTGATCTCAATCAAATGATAGAATCACAGCTCTGAAATTGTGGAACTGGATGGTATCTTAGAAAACATCTTGGCTAAAAACCACAACTCTTTTATATGGAGCAGTAACTTTTTACTTCTTCAGAGAGAGGGACTAAAAGTAAATCCCTGAAGAGAACTTTTTAGTCAAACAGGCTCTAGCATGTAAGTATCTGGTACCTACTGTTATATTCTGACGTGCTGGTTGAGAGCTAATCTAGCCCCATCTCTACACAGGTGAGGGAACTGATTGCAGGAGATGTTTACAGATTTGCTCAAACCCACGCAGATAAGAATTAATCACATACTAAGCGAAAGCACCATCCTTAACATGGTAGGGTATATGAAAGTATTTGGGAGGTAAGTTTCATAAATTCCTAGTTTGCTGGGCCAATCCATAGGTTTTCTCCCTAAAAGGGTGTCTTCTTTACATCAACCCCTACATTTCTGTAAAGGTGAGGAGGTGGGAAAAGGGTGGTTAGTGTGATTTTTACTTGTTGGTGGAATGAAGATACAGGTGTGTTGGAGGTGAGTCCAGGAGACTGAGAGGCTGACTATTTAATATACACACTGCTCTGCTGGAGAGACCTGGAAATGTGTTACAGGATTAAGTTGAGCTGGAACTTGAAAGGCTAATAGAAACTGGATGGATGAAGAGAAAGAGTAGGATGGGGCAGAATTCCGAATGGGGATATGGATGTTGCTCTCCTTTTTGCATGTCTGGTGAATAACTTATCACATATGTACAGCAATGCGTCACTTAACATCCATGATATGTTCTGTGAAATAGGACGTTATGTGATTTGGACATTATGCAAACATCACATTACAGTATTTTTATGCAAATAACATGCGCTTACAAAAACATCTCACAGGGGGAGGACGTAGCTGGCAAATAAATGCAGAAGGCACGTGTTATCTGCATAAAAATATGGCATATACAGGCAGCTCCTGGGTTACACATGTCCAAATTATGGATAACTTGTACTTAAGAATGGACTACTATAAAGCTTGTTACATTAAAAATTTCAGTTAAATACATACAATGGTTCATAATAACGAACGCGTGTACTACTCTGCGATGCTTATGAAAACATGGCGTGGTTTGGACGTGTTTGTTAAGTGTTACGCCTGCTACATCCCCTTCCTGAATCAGTATTTCTGAACTCTTTTATAACTTTATAGGACCACAGATGCATATGTGGTTGGACGTTGCCTGAACAGATGTTATACAGTGCATGATTGTATACAGAAACACAGACAAACATATGCGTATATCTAAAACTTTCTGAATACAGGATTCACAATTAACTATAAAAAAACTCTACTTATTCAACTATAAATTGAACTCTGATATCTGTCTTAAAAACAGAGAGGACCGTTAAATTGGACAGTATCTCTTAAGTATTAGCAAATATTCCAAGTAAAATAGACAGTATACTACCTTTCTCTTTATTTTTGGAAACATCCCTAATACCATAAACAAAAGGCACTGCACAATATTTTGGATCTGAAATATAAAGGTAAAAGGCAACCTCCTTCCCCAATTTAATCCAGAAGGTTTAAATTACCTGATTTGGTATGCCAGAGAATAAAATAAGCCTTAATAAAGAGAAACAACTTTAGGAAGGTGCCTAGCTTTGTGGTATTAGTGGTAGTATGTGAAGTAATTGAAATAGGGTAGCTGATAAAAAGGAAAAATAAATATATTTAATTCTAATACTACCTTTCCTATACACAAAGTACTGCCAACATCTCATATACTGTAAGTTCTATCTCAATTTTTCATATTTTTGAGAAAAAGTTGAGACCACAAAGATCTTTTGCTTTTAAACATGATAGCATGACTTCTATCTGTTAGTGGAATTAAGGAAGAGAAACATATGGTAGAGGCCTAGACGAGTGACTCAGTGACCTGCCTCAGGTTAGAGGTTACTAGAAGTTGAATCCAGGTCCCCTTGAGCTTTTGTTCCCTTTCATTATACTACTTCATCCATAAAATTAACATACACTGACCACAAGATAACTAAACTTTCCGGGGTACATTTAGCCCCCAAATAGGAGCAATGACACTAGTAGCTACAGCAGAGTAAGGCCATGAGACCTCTGACACAGAACCTTTCCTCCTCCTCCTGTTTGAATTTTTTTTCAATAAATAATACCTTGTTAGTCTATACTTTGGAGTGCTATTTCTTCTCTTGGGCTATATGCTGAAACATTCTCTCTGGCTTCCATCCATCCACCCACCCACCCTCCTATCCACCCCCCCCACCCCCCCCACCCCACCCCACCCCGTTCCGTCCCGTCCCGTCCCGTCCCATCCCATCCATCACACTTATGTTTGTTTGTTTTATTAGAAGTATAACAGGCCCGGTCATGAGCCAGGTTTGTTCAGGACTGCTTTGCTATGTCATGGACATTTGGTATGGTTTCTGGAACTAGACTGATTGGGTTCAAATTCTATTTCTATTACTATCTATGTAACCTTGGGGAAGTCATAAAAACCTCTTTAGGCCTTGCAGTCTTCACATCTACCAAACAGGGTAATTGTGAGGGTTAAATAGCTCAGTAGTCAAGAGTTAAGATTTTCATTTACAGCAATACGGCAGCTAGAAACCTGACCAGCTCTCCTACTAAAAGTAAGTAAAACTGTAGGCTAGACATATTTTAAACGCCTTATTTTTACTTGTGTCACTGAATTTGTAAGAAAGTAAGGCAGACTATGAGACCAAAAATCAAGTAAATCAAGAACTTAACCTCGAGCTTCATCATTAAAAGGTAATGGAGATCTGTGACTGAAGACAAAACCCAAGGCCTGCAGAAGGTGGGAAGTTTAATAAGGAACTCTTCCAGAAAGTGGGCTCCAAAGACACTCTGAGTGTGAGGAAACCATCGTAAACCTTCCCACACAAAGTGGCACAAAGAAGCTTGCCTGTCTTGACCTGGGTTCAAGGCAGAGAAACAAAAACATCTCCCTACATCATTTATAAACAGGAAACACCCCGCACATGACTTGCCCATTACATTTACATTATGTCTGTTTGAAAACCTCAAGCTGAGGAATTAAAATGTCCCAGATAAAATGTGCCTCAGGTGTCTGGCAGAAGCAAAGGGAAATTCTCTGTTGAAAGATTCACCTTCAGCCAGACCTCAAAGAATTTCCACAGATAAAGTCCTAGTAAACCTGACTTTAGAGTGAAAATAACAAAAAGACCTCAGCAAGATGGGAGGCACATTAGGACGCCATTAAAAAAAGAAAAGAGAGAGAAGGAGGCTTTTATTTGCTGGTGGAATGAAGGAAGATGGGATACGGTGGAGGAGAGTCAGAACGATTACACAAGTGTTATAAGGTACACCTAGTGATTTCAGTATCAGACCCTCACACTAAATTAAGTCCTCAGTAAATGAGAGTTGCTTTTGTTATTCGATGCCTTATCAAATGTTGCTTAAAATCAGATTTTTCAGTTGAGCTTGTGGGCTCTTAGTAATTTGAAATATGTTTTCTAATCCTCTCCATCATATTAGACACCAAATTGCTAGTAATGTACTCTCTGGTGTGAAAATATTTCTTACCCTTCGTGACACACATGACATAAGACAATGTATGTTGGGCTACAAGCAAAATTTCTGGAAAATAACATGTTTAATAAATGTTCATTCCCATCTACTTTTCTTCCTTTGACCAACTGCATGATTAAAAATGTCTGCACTGTCTTACAATCTGAAAGACAGTTGATCTGTATATTGTTGTATGATTTTGTTTTTTGAAGATGGCTGTCTGCACAAATGACACATTTCTTAATATTCTGCTGTCTATGTTTTGGGATTTTAGGCAAATAAAGAAAATGCAAAAGTTTTTTTTTTCTCCACACACACACACCCCATTTAAATTTTTGAGTCACATTCTATTGCTTTTAGGATAAAGCCAAAAAATTCTAACCCATTAGATACGGATCTTGGCCTTCTGAGTTCCTCAGAAACACCACGCTTGGTGGGGACCAAAATAGAGGTTAAGAATTTCAGCTGTGAAGTCAGACTTCCTGGCTGAGAATCCTGGGTAACCATTTGCCAACTGTTTGAACTTGAACAAGCTACTTTAACTCTCCTGGTTTTAGTTTCCTTATCTGTAAAGCTGGATTAGTAGTAGAATCTACCTCATTAATACAACGAGAGTGTTTAAAACTATGCCAGGCACACACTGACTGCTCAGTAAATATCAACCTTCTTGCCATTTTCTCCACCTGAGATGATCTATCCATCTTTTCCCATGTCAGCCGAACACTGATTCCTCAGGGAAATCCTCTGTGGTCCTCCAGACTAGGTTAGTTCCTACTGTTATGAGCTCTGGTAGCATCTGCAATTCTTCTTCTTCACATCCCTTTGCAAAATCATGAAGTTCTACAACTATGTACACACACACACACACACACGAGTGTATCTCTTTTCTGATCTCCATAATATCCCAACTCCCAGCCCAGTTCTTAGCACGAAGCAGGTGCTCAGTAAGTATTGCTGATGCAGCTCTATGAGCGCGTTTTCTTACTCTTGGCAAGAGAAGTGTGGTCACCCATTAAATGTATTTTCTTAAAAGAAAATTTTCTTTGGTGGAAACAAATACTGTCTTTGCATCTTCATGTATTGTATGCTTTATTGAGCTGTCTTTTCAAACAGTTAATTTTGTTGTTCTATACAACATCTTAAATTTTAGTTTTTGGGTTATTTCCCCACCCCTGTGGCTTCAGGCCTAAGCTTCATAAAATTCACGGAAATGTCAGCTGCCAGAAAGTAAAAGGAATGAAAGCTTCAAGTTGGGCTAAGGGTACAGAGGTTTGATCTGTATCGAACTTTCTCATCAGACTTAGCTTTAATCTCTTATTTCTTATGTTTCCGTTCTTGCCCCACAGTAAACTGAATATGAATTAAAATATATTTCTCTGACTATTAATAACAGTGCTCAAGTCAAGTGACATTTTATAGTAAATATCCAGCAAAGGCTTCCACAAGCAAGAGAAATATTTTGAGGTTAAAACAGAGCCATTGCTATCTCCTATACTACACCTAGACGAAACACTGAATCAGGTACGTGTCAGATAACATGCAATTACTGTCCTGAGAGCTTTGTAATTCCATTTGTTTTAACATTTTATTTAAATCAACGAGCCCTCACTTCTTCAACATAGTATTTTTATGGATCTATGATCTCTATCTATGATTCTACCGAAATACTTCTTGAACGTTGTTTAAATGGTATACCATTATCCTCACCTTGGGATTCTGCTCATGTGCACTTAGAAAGCAACGTATCCTCTTCTCAATTTTAAGGGGAGAATTCCTATACACTGTATGACACTATTCATAAAATAATAATGCCTAAAAAGAAGTCTTGGCCTTATTTCAGAGCTCTGCTGCTAACCAAAACGTTGGCAGTTCAAATTCACTAGCCACTCCTTGGAAACCCTACAGGGAAGTTGTACTCTGTCCTATAGGGTCACTATGAGTCAGAATTGACTAGATGGCGATAGGTTCAGGTTTTTTTTTTTGTACTTTAATAAGAATACTGGCACCCGATAATTCCTCTATCATTGCACTGGGTTGATCTTGAAAGTATTTTTTTTACCAACATTTTCCTTATTTTTATATACCTTTGCTTTTATAAACCCATGATTAAAGGTTGCACGCTTATTGGACAACATTGCTGAGTGCCTACAGTGTGCCAGGCTCTGTTACAGACCCTGGGGTGCAGCATTGAGCAGTCTAAAGTCACTGTGCTCATGGAGGTTATTCTCTATAGGAAGCTTCTCCTACAGCCTCACTGACGTCTGCACACGGATGACTACACAGCTCAAACTCAGTATGGATAAAACAACATTCTTGATTTCCTCGAAACCCAATCTCACTCACACCAAACCTTCCCCATCTCAGTAAATATTCAGTTATATTTCCAGAACACAGAACATTGCCCGACACGTAGAAGGCACACAATAAATGCTTTTTGAATGAATTAATGGATGAATGAAGGAATACTTGAGAGAGGCTTACAGGAGAAAATTTAATGCTGTATGAAAATTTAATACCATTTCAGTGTTCTTAAAGGCTGTTGATGATCACAGTCTTAGTTTACATATTCAGCAGTTCCCTCTCCACTTCTGATTAACATTTGAACATGCTCAATTCTCCATAATCTTAAAAAACAGAACAAAGCAAAAAAGCATAACATTAAAACACCCCCTTGGCCACCCATTATTCCACCACCTTAGTTCTCTCCTCTCCATTCAGTCAAGCTTCTTGAAAGAGCTATTAATTTCACTGTCCCTCTTTGTCACCAGCCAACCCCTCCTCAATCCACTCCAACCCCATCCCTCTACAGCAATAGCTGCTTTGGTCATCAATGGCCTCCATGAAACAAATCAAGTTGATATTTGTTTCTCCTCTTTCTTGAAATCTTGAAAGATCTCAACATCACTGAGTATGTCCTTCTTGAAAAACTCTTTCATCTCGTCTTCTGTGACACCAGCTTCTTCATCTCTCAGTATTTCTTCCTTATCATTCTGGTTGTGCCTTCTTGGTCTATTTTGCAGGCTCTTGCCCCTCTACTGAGCCATTAAAATGTAGAATTATTCATAGCTCTCTTCTCACTCTATGATTTTTTCTTAAGAAATCTCATCTACACCACAGCTCCAATTATCGCCCATATAGTGATCACCTAGAAATTTATATCTGTAGCCCTGGCATTTCCCTTGGGCTACTCACCTATATATTTAACTGCTTCCATTTGGATGCTGCAAAATGCCTCAAACTCAATACGTTCAAAACAAAACTCATGATCTTTACCAGGCCTCAAGCCCTGTTCTTTTCCAGTATAACCCATCTCAGAAAATGGCACCACCATCCATCCTTTCATGCAAATCATAAATATAGGTGTCACCCTTGAAGCCTCCCGTCTTAGTTATCCAGTGCTGCTGTAACTCATATACCACAAATAAACGGCTTTAACAGAAGTTTATTTTCTGTTTAGGAGGCTAGATGGCTGAATTCAGGGTGCCGGCTCTAGGTGAAATCTTTCCCTGTCAGCTCTTGAGGAAGGTCCTTGTCTCTCTGAGCTTCTGCTCCTGGGTAATCTCCATGTGGCTTGGCCTCTCTCTTGCCCCATCTATGCTTCTCTCCTGCTTTCTTGTTTAATGTCTTTCATATCTCAAAAGAGACTGACTCAAGATATACCTTATATTAAACCTGCCTCCTTAACAGAACAAACACAACCCTTTCCCAAATGGGATTATAACTACAGGCACAGAGGCTAGTATTTACAACCCATATTTTGGGGGGACTCAATTCAATCTATAACACCTACTTTTCCCTCACACTTATATTCAATCTATATTGACAGTCTCTTATAAACATCTGCCAAAATCCACTGCTGTTTCTTCATCTCCATTACCACCTCCTCGCTGTCTACAATTTATTCTCTATACAGGCAGTCCCTGGGTTACAAACTTCCAATTGGTATACAACCCGTAGTTATGAAGCAACTCCCATAAAGCCTATTATTATACAAATATGAGGTACATATAACGGTTCATAATAAACAAAGGGTACTTCTTTGCGACACGCATCACAACATTATGATTATCATTGTTGTTCGGTGCCATCGAGTCAGTTCCGAATCATAGCGACCCTATGTACAACAGAATAAAACACTGCCCAGTCCTCTGCCATCCTCTCAATTGTTTTTATGCTTGAGCCTATTGCCACAGCCACTGTGTCAATCCATCTCGTTGAGGGTCTTCCTCTTTTTCACTGACCCTCTGCTCTAACAAGCATGATGTCCTTCTCCAAGGACTTGTCCTTCCTGATATAACATGTCCAAAGTACGTGAGACAAAGTCTCGCCACCCTTGCTTCTAAAGAGCATTCTGGCTGTACTTCTTCCGAGACAGACTTGTTCATTTTTCTGGCAGTCCATGGTATTTCAATAGTTTTCGCCAACACCATAATTCAAAGGCATCAATTCTTCTTCCGTCGTCCTACTGATTGTCCAGCTTTTGAATGCATAAGAGGCGGCTGAAAACACCAGGCTTGGGTCAGGCACACCTTAGTCTTCTAAGTGACATTTTTGCTTTTCAATACTTCTCTTTTGCAGCAGATTTGCCCAATGCAATACATTCTTTGATTTCTTGACTGCTGCTTCCATGGGTGTTGACAGTGGATCCAAGCAAAATGTAATCCTTGACAACTTCAATATTTTCTCCATTTATCATGATGTTGCTTACTGATCCTGTTGTATTTTTGTTTTCTTTTTGTTGAGGTGTAATCCATACTGAAGGCTGTGGTCTTTGATCTTCATCAGTATGTGCTTCAAGTCCTCTTCACTTTCAGCTAGCAAGACTGTGTCATCTTAATATTGCAGGTTGTTAACAAGTCTTCTTCCAATCCTGATGCCCCCTTCTTCTTCATGTAGTCCAGCTTCTCGGATCATATGCTTAGCATACAGGTTAAGTAAGTATGGTGAAAGGATACAACCCTGACATACCTTCCCTGATTTTAAACCACACAGTGTCCTCTTGTTTTGTTGGAAGGACTGCCTCCTGATCTATGTACAGGTTCCACGTGAGCACGATTAATGTTCTGGAATTCCCATTCTTCACAATGTTATCCACAATCTGTTGTGATCCACATGGTCAAATGCCTTTGCATAGTCAATAAAACACAGTCAATAAAACAGAACTTGCATATGAGCAATTGATGGTCTGTTCTGCAGTCGGCCCCTGGCCTTGTTCTGACTGATGATATTGAGATTCTCTATTGCCTCTTTCCACAGATGTAGCCAGTTTGATTCCTGTGTATTCCATCTGTTGAGGTCCACAAGTACAGTCACCATTTATATCGCTGAAAAAAGGTATTTGCAATGAAGGAATTGTTAGTCTTGCAAAATTCTATCACGCAATCTCTGGCATCATTTCTATCACCAAGGTCATGTTTTCCAACTACTGATCCTTCCTCTCTGTTTCCAACTTTTGCATTCCAATCACCAGCAATTACCAATGCAGCTTGATTGCATGTTTGATCAATTTCAGACTGCAAAATTTGGTAAAAATCTTCATCCTTGGCATTAGCGGTTGGTACCTAAATTTGAATAATAGTCATATTAACTGGTCTTCCTTGTAGGTGTATGGATATTATCCTATCACTGACAGCATTATATTTCAGAGTAGATCTTGAAATGCTCTTTTTGACAATGATGTCATGCCACTCCTCTTCAATTTGTCTTTCCTGGCATAGTAAACCAAATGATTGTCTGATCCAAAATGGCCAAAACAAGTCCATTTCAGCTCACTAATGCCTAGGATATCGATCTCTGAGTATTCCATTTCATTTTTGATGACTTCCAATTTTCCTATAGTGATACTCTGTACACTCCACATTCTGATTATTAGTGGATGTTTGCAGTTGCTGCTTCTCATTTCAGTCCTTCCACATCAGCCAGTGAAGGTCCCGAAAACTTTACTCCATCCACATCATTAAGGGCAACTCTACCTTGAGGAGGCAGCTCTTTCTCAGTAGAGTTTCAAGTGCTTTTCAACCTGAGGGGCTCATCTGCCGGCACTATATCAGGCAATGTTCTGCTGCTGTTCATAAGGTTTTCACTGGCCAATTTTTTCAGAAGTAGACTGCCATGTCCTTCTTTTTACTCTGCAAGCTCCACTGAAACCTGTCTACTGTAGGTGATGCTAGTACTTGAAATAGCGGTGACATAGCTTCCAGCATCACAGCAACATGCAAGCCACCACAGTATGACAAACTGATAGATGAGTGGTGTTATTATTATTACTGTATTATTATGCTATTTAAAGATGTTTTAGTGAATCTGGAAGTGTTTCTTTAATGTTTTTATGCACAGAAAGGTACACTATTTACTATATACTAAGACAAACATTTGAGTAACTGACGTTAGATACGAACTGTACCTAATTGGCCCAACGTACATACAAATTAGACTTAAAGACAGAGTTAGAAAAGGAACTTGGTTTTAATTTGGGGACTGCCTGTATTGCAGTCAAAGTGATAGTTCAAAATACCAATCTGGTCACATCCTTCTAATCCCCAGCATTCTTTATTGCTTTTTAGCTAAAGATCTAAATTCTCACACACAGCCTGCCCTTTACTCTCTATATTTGGGTCACAAAGCTCTTCTCCCTTCAAACATGTCACAGTCCTCCTGTTTTCCCAAAACAACTCTACTCCTTGTTTGTAATTCTCTTCTTTTTTCCCCTCATTAGCCTTGAATTATATCCTACTCACCATTCAGATCTCAGTTTAGGCAAGCTTCTTGAGTTATGCACTATCTCAGTGGTGACCCTACATTTATTTATAAATGTAACTTATTGCATTTACTTACTTATTAATTTCATTAATGTGCCTTTTTAGATTAAGTTCTCTAGGATATGAGGTGTTTATCTGTATTTGCATACTTTGGTATTCTAAACTCTTAGCAAAAAGCATGATGCCTGTAGGCACTCCATAAATACTTGTTTAACCAAATGGTTTCACTAAACTCTTTCTAGGGTGCAGTGGAAGTTCAGCAGTAGCCTCACCTTCCGTGTGGGAGCCTCGGCTTCGATTCCCAGCCAGTGCATCTCATGTGCAGCCACCACCTGTCACTGCAGGCTTGTGGGCTGCCAGGATGCTGAACACGTTTCAGCAGAGGTGCCACACTAAGACAGACTAGAGAGAAAGGCCTGACAATGTACTTCCGAAAATCAGCCTTGGGATCACAACAGTCCAATTCCACTGGGCTTGCGGCTGCCGTGAGTCAGTGGCCAGGTCTACGGCAGCTAACAACAACAAAATTTTTCTAGGTAGAACTTTGGCCAAATAGCAGTATTTCTGCCCCTTGCAGTCTATTGTTCTAATTTGTATACCCACCTGCCTGAAGTTCGAATTAAAAAAAGTAACAACTAATTTCTATTTTTTGACATTCAAATGCCAGGCATTACCAGAATTTTCACTGTTGTTCAAAAAGAACAGCCAAAAGTAAAAGGTAAGTACTTAAGAAGCCTCACTTAATGAAAAAATAGTTATTGGGAAGGTTAAAAACAACGTACTCCTAAAATACTGGATGTTGAGCACCAAGAGGAGTCAACTATCTTCCACAGACAACCAATTACACTTCAGTTCCTATTCGTTCATGTTCATAGGGCACCGTACTGGACGCTGGAAAACCAGAGACGACACTGTAGTGTACCACCTCATGGGGCAGGTACACAAACACGTCTACAGACGTCCAACACAAGATTAACTAACTAGTCACAGCTACGTTACTGCACACACGTGGAGAATTCATAGTGGAGGCAATGAGATCACGTAGGGACAGCCTCCTAGAGAAGAGTTTTGAAAAAGACAAAAAACAGTCTCATAGGGAGGAGAAAGAAGGACATTATATATGTAAGTGGAAAAGGTTGGCCAGTTCAGAAACTGAGGCTTGGAGAAAGCAAACTGTTTGAGTCTAGAACAGCAGGCGAGGAGTTTACTCGACTGAAGCTGAAGGTTTGGTTTTGGGAGTAATGAACCATGAAAGCAAAAAGATAAAGTAGCTGGTGCAAGCAACTGGTAAAAGACTTTAAAGTATGTAATTAGAAGGTTGAGCCTGACAAGAAAGAGACCTACATAGAAGAGAAAGAGACCAAGAATATTTACATAGTGAAAATTTATATCCTGCAATTACGGACTTTGGTTTATGGTAAAATGTGTACACTAGTCTTCCTGAGAACTGATTTAGGAAACCCCCAGTGACGTGTTTGGGTTTACGGAAGAGTTCTACAGGATGCCGAGGGCACATAAGGTGGAAAGGACAGGAGAAGATTTAGACACTAAAAGAGAAACTCTCAGAGTGAAGACACGGCTCAGGGGTATCACGGCTTCATTAGAGTGAAGACACGGCTCAGGGGTATCGCGGCTTCATTAGAGTGAAGACACGGCTCAGGGGTATCACGGCTACACGGCTCAGGGGTATCACGGCTACATGGCTCCGGGGTATCACGGCTTCATTAGAGTGAAGACACGGCTCAGGGGTATCACGGCTTCAATACGGCTTTATCCAGACTGTTCTTTCTTACAGGCTTCTTTCCCTTTAATCAAAACACACAGTTGATTGCATTTCTGTCTTTCCTTCTTCGGGACATTCTTCTCAGTACCTAGCATATCAATATCTCGCCAATTATCAGGCTTTTCGTGAGTAATCACTTAATGCACAGAAAGTAAACAAGTCAGGAATAAATAGTCTCCTTGAGATTCAATGAAGAATAAAACCGTGAACATGTGAAACAAAATATCTAATAGTTACATGAGTTAAACCTAAGTATTCTGAGACCAGGAGAGGCAACAGTTGAGATTTTCAAGGCTGAGAAGTTGTGACCTCACAGAAACCTTGCTGTGAGCTGGGAGAGTCAACCTCTGTGCTAAGGACTGGAATCTAAAACAACATGAAATACATATGTGTTCAAAGGCCTCTTCTAAGTCGTCAAGGCAGGAAAACATGGAGCCTGGCCTCAAGTTAGCAGCAGTCCCTTCTGTTTATTTTTCAGCATGCCAATGCTTCTTCCTTGGTAGAAAGAAAAAAAGAAAAGTGTGTAGTTTTCCTGGAGCCAGGATTTGATTCTTTGACCCACTTGTGAGCTGTCATCAGCCACTGACAAACCTCCCCAGATTTCCAACTGAAACGTCACTGACGCTAAAGGGCATGGCGTGCATATGGCAGCAATCGTGCTCAGATGCCCAGGAGAGGCACTAGCTCTGACAGTGTTAGACAACGGTCTTGTGGCCCTGCAGCTGGAACATGGACACGTGGATAGAAAAAGACTTGAGAAGCCATCTGGATATTAGTTGTGTAAGAACGAATTACCAACCTCCACCAATTTTTCCAGACAGTGTTAACACTGGTTCCCCAGCATGATTACAAGCTATGAACAATCTCCATACATGAAAGCCTTGCTGTAAAGAGAAAACCAAAGTAGTAGCAGCGACAACAGAAAACACAGCTGATCCACGCACATCTACCGTAAATAAAAACACACCTCCTTCGTTTGCAGGATTTACCTTAACCACCGTTTGGCATGACAGCATTTTAACTTCTACATTTTAGACAGAATTCTTCACTGGTGTGAGGCCAACGTGCTGTTTTAGAAAGACAGAAAACCTAACAAATACTCGTACAGTCGTTATTTGTGCCAGTCACCGTTCCAAGTGTTTTACATACATTAGCATACTGAACTCATTTAATCCTCACATTGGCTCTGAGAGGTAGGTACTATTATTATTATTAACATGTAATAATCTGTAACATAATTCATTAAGGGTCACATGCCATAAATCTGTGGCCTGTATATTTGAAGAAATATTTTTTTTATACAACAGCAACAAAAAATTACAGCTACTTGGGAGATTGCATTGGGTAAATCTGCTGTAAAATATCTCTTAGAAGTGTTAAAAAGCCAAGAGGACTAAGGTGTGCCTGACCCAAGCCATGACATTTTCAATTGCCTCCCGAAAACCCGCCTCATATACATGCAAAAGCTGGACAATGAACAAGGAAGCCTGAAGAAGAATTGATGCCTTTGAATTATGGTGCTGGTGAAGAATATTGAATATACCCTGGTTTACCATCAGAACTGGAAAACTTTTGAGTGAAAGATGGTGTTGTTAGTAGCCAGAAGAACCAACAAGTTTGTCTTGGAACAAGTACAGTCCAAGTGTTCTTTAGAAGCAAGGGTGGCAAGATTTTGTCTCCTGTACTTTGGACATGTTATCAAGAGGACCAGTTCCTGGAGAAGGACATCATGCTTGGTGAAGTAGAGGGTCAGCAAAAAAGAGGAAGACCCTCAATGAGATGCACTGACACAGTGGCTGCAACAATGGGCTCAAGCTTAGCGACAATTTTAAGGATGGTGCAGGACCGGGCAGTGTTTTGTTCTATTGTACAAAGGGTTGCTATGAGTCGGAACTGACTCAATGGCACCAAACAACAACAACTTGGAAGAAGCAGGGTGGGAACTGTTGAAATGAAATAAGTTTCTCTCCTCTCCCCAAGCCCTGACCTAAGAAGTATCCTGCCTTGGCCATAGTCTATGAGAAGAATACAATATACATAGTAGTTGTTCTTTTTTTTTTTTTTAAGTAGGAATACCAACACAAATTTCAGGATAAGTATCAACATTCACCAAATAAGTACATGAGGAAGAGAGTTTAAAAAATAAGTACCTAGTTCCACTGAGAATTTATTTTCCACAGGAAAGGTGAAGGCTATTCTATTTGAAACCATCTACAGGATTTCCTGACACAGGGTTAATAATTTGGGAAAACTCACAGCTAGGTTGCTGCTTTCCTATAATATGCTACCACTATCCTTTCCAGATGAATCTATTAAAATACTAAATCCCTGCTTGGGCTAACTGGAGGAGAAAGGAGCAGGTTACCATGCCAGAGCAATCCTGAGTCCGTTAATATATCAAAGAAGTTCGTTACAAAACAGAAACCATCTGCCAAATTTCAACGTGCCTGGGTAAGCAAATAACGTCACCATCCAAAGGGCTACACAGTATATGAGGAAAATGATCCATTTTGCTATCTGGCAGTTTCTAAGAATACCCCACTGAGAAATCTGTGATTGTCTCCATTTTCATTTTTAATTAATACAATTAGGAAACACAGTCTGGCCTCACCTTCTAGATCAACAGTTTCAAGTACTCCCCAGTTGTACCCTCTGTTGAGGTTGGTATTAAACTGACCTTTGTAAACAATGCTCTGTGTATAGGGTGACATATGATTTACCATCAGAACTGGAAAACTTTTGAGTGAAAGATGGTGTTGTTAGTAATTATGCCGAGGCAACAGGTGCCAGTGGGCACTGTCCAGGGGATACCCGTGTATGGTGGATGATCCCCAAGGAGCCGACACGTCACTGTCCTTCAACAATCCACGTTCACTCTGAGCTCTTGCTGTACCCTCCTGGCCTTCCACTTACTCCAACAGAACTCATTTTTAATGCTGCCCTCATGCGAGGAAAAAAGATTTGAATTGAGTATCTGCTTGGACATTTAGTAATTCTGGGCAAATTTTTTAATCTCTTTGCATGTTTTTGTTCTGGAATCCTGCAGAATTGAATTCCATCTCCACCACTTAATTTTCTCTGTATCCTTGGATAATGTACTTAATATTTCTACACAAGAGGTTCTTCATTTATAAATGGAGGAAAACAGCTACACCGCCCTATGGGGTTTGGGAAGAATATGTAAAATAACAGACACCTACGACCAAGTGTCAGCCGCACATAGACAGTCTCCATGGTGCTATGGTAGTTTTCGCTCTCCAATTCCGCCTTTAAAAGCTCAGCAGATTTAAATCATGGCCTATTTCCAATCTGATGGCTCCCATTTTGCCCAGCTTCGCTTCTGCTTTGTCCTTGATATTTCAGCAACAAGAAACCATTACAGCATTGCCCTCCCTCCCTCCCTCACCCTTTTCCTCAGCTCAGTGCTTTACTGACCCCTCTTTCCTCAGAAGGATTCCTACTCATCCTACAGGATTCTGCTCAGTCTCATCCCTGAAGGCAGATTTTCCTGACACCCTCTACGTGGATTAGGTTTTCCTCTTTGATCTCCTTCAGTTGCTGGGTATAGCCCTGTTACTGAACTTTTATAGGTATGATTGTATTATACAGTGATCTCAAAATAAATATGTAAATATGGTATACGTACATATCAATGAAAAGACAACCTCATTTTGTTGAAAAAAATTAATGCTTAAGGAGTCAAGTATTCTTTCTAAGTGAGTGGCAATGATTTTCCCAACATGCCTGAAAAAGTATGTGAGTTAGAGATGTAATATTAAGAGAAGGCTGTAATCCTTATACACAAGAATGTCAGGGTCACTCCTAAATAACTGAAACCTCTATTAGGATTAGTGCTGAAAACATATCCACAAGGGGACTGAAAAATGTGTACGTTATAAAAAGACAGGGTTCCTGGCCAACAGAAGTTCAGCTGCTGCAATGCCCTGAGACAGAGTTCTCTTCAGCCCTCAAGCACTTAGGGAGGCACACTAACACGGCTCCCTAGTACCCAGATAACAGTCAGGGGATCTCCGGGCCCTCAGAAAATAAGGCCCTCCTTGTGCACTGCGTACGATGTATGTATTATCCCCACCAGATTTATTCTCTGTATTGCACAGTGAACCCCAATACCTTAGATTCCCTCAGCAGGCTTGTGAGGGAACTCACCATACTTTTCACTGAGCTTATAGGGTCTATTAAAAATAAATGTTTCCAATATTTCATTTTTCAAGAAAATGACAATTACAGGAAGGGAAACATTTAATATAATGAGACTGATCTGACAATAAGAAGGTAGCAACTGCTCAGTCTGCTGGTGCGTTGTCAACCCCTCCTGGTCACCTGGGTGACATTGTGCGTGCTGCGCTAGGAGAGGCAATTTACTAAATGGTGCCCTGATGGCCAGAAAGAGTTAATGTGGTAATCAAAACTGAGCAGTTTACTTCTCATCAACTAATCAAGCTCAGTAAAATTTTTATTAAAATGCCTCTGGTACTGTTCAACGGAAATTTTAATTGAAAAACTGAAAGCTATTTAGCTGAAAACACAATAGGATGGATATTACAACCGATTAAGCCAAGAAAAGTAGTGGCACGTCTAACTGAAGAAAGACAACAGGAGAACAATGGTAACTGCAGTTATTAACAATAGTACCAACGCCGCCACTATTTCTGAATGTCTATTATGTGCCAGGTACCATTTGAGGCTCTGTGCGTGTGTGTGTACATAATATCCTATAGAGTCTTCGGAGCGACAGGTTTTATTACCAGAAATGGAGATAGTAAGTATGGAGAAGCAGTAAGTAGCTGAGCCATGACTAGAAGGTAGGTTTGTCAGGTACCAAAGTCTATGATTATTTTATTATATGCTAGACTGCTTCTCAATACATAACGACTAAAATTTCAGCTCACTAGCTATCCGAATGACCCAGGATATGTTAGAAACAATTTATTAATCAAATGCCCATTCCAGAGAAATTCTGATTTTGTCTTTTTGACAATGAAGGTGTATTTTTCCTGGGTTTTGGTCTGTGTGCAGAAAAGAGTTAACACGGCAGACCTGAGATGGCTATCCTTAGAAAGGCCTTCTTGCTAGGTTAGCCCTTGGCTGGTATGTGGGAACTTGAATTTCTGGAGGGTCCCCACTAATCCAAGAACTGAAAAGAGCAACTCATCATGTTCTACCTGTACGACCAGCATGGTTTACGTACAATACCAGCTTTTCTTCGGGGAGTCTGGGTTTTTGGTACCTGCTAGGCAGAGGGGGGGGGGGGCCTGGTGGTGCAGTGGTTAACAGCTTAGCTGCTAACCAAAAGGTTGGCAGTTCAACTCTACCAGCCACTTCTTGGAAACCCTATGGGGCAGATTTACTCTGTCTTACAGGGTAGCTAAGAGTCAGAATAGCCTTGAAGGCAACAGGTTTGGTTTGGATTAGGCAGAGGGTGCCTGAGTGACCTTGGGCACTGAGTCTCTAATGAGCTTCCCAACAGAGAACATTCCTTGTGTGTCGTCACAACTCGTTATTACAGGAATTAAGCACATCCTGTGTAACTCCGCTGGCACGGGACTCTTGGAAGCTTGCTTCTGCTTTCCTCTGGACGTCCCCCTGAGCCTGGTCCCTCTGTGCACTTCCCTGCCCATCCTTTCACTGTACCAAGCCTTGGCCATGAGTGTGCATAGGTACTGAGTCATGTGAGCCCTCCTAGCGCAACACTGAGCCAGTGGTCACTTAGGAGACCCCTGACACAGTCTCTTTTTACTTCCTGGTTTTTGTGACTGTTGTCAATGGCCAACACTGCTCTTTACAAAGGGCTCTAGAATCTTTAACAGTGAGATTTGTAGCCTGCCTACAGAAAGGGTTTATTAAGTCTTCATGATTTGCAAACTTGAGCATTTTAATGTCATTGCATAACCCATTTATGTCTCTACTACTGCTTTTTAAGTTTGCTTTTGGGCCTAATTTTTTGACAGCTAAATAAATTTTGGTTATTTATAACAATAAAACAATAGCTAACATTTCTTACTGAATGTTTCAGAAGCACGTGACACACGTAAATATTCCTTGATATATTTCCCTCTCTTGTTTTCCTTGATACCACAGTATTATGGGTTGAATTGTGTACCCTGCCCCCCAAAATTTCTGTTGAAATGCTAACCCTTGGTACCTGTGAATGTGACCTTGTTTGGAAAAGGGGTCTTTGAAAATGTTATCCATTAATTTAACATGAGATCATACTGGAGTAGGGTGGGTCCTAACCAATCTGTGTGGTGTCCTATAAAAGAGGAGAACAGGCAGAGAGAGGCACAGGAAGACTTCCTATGACACTGCAGTTGCTAGCCAAGGAACACCTGGTGCTCCAGGATGGGAGGGGAGAGGCAGGGGAGAGATTCTCCCTCCAAGCCTCAGGAGGAGTCGACACCCTGACCTCAGGCTCCGAGCCTGCAGAACTGGGACAATTTCTGTTCTTGCAAGACCCCCAGTTTGTAGTATTTTGTACTGGCAGCCCTGTTGTTGTTGTTGTGTACCCTCTCCATAAATGACAGCATCCTGTACCTTGAGACCAGGAGAACTAGATGGTAGTTGCCTACCACTACTAAACATTCTGATCTGGTCACAACAGATGGATCCTGATAGAAAGGGGGAAAAATGTAGATCGGAGCTTTAAATTCTCAGTGAATCCAGTCTTACTGGATCCACTGAGACTGGAGGAATCCCCAAGACTGCTGCCCCGAGTTACTCTTTAAACCTCGAACCGAAACTGTTAACTAATAGCAGGTTAGCTAAAAAAGTAAAGAACGTCACCCTTGAGTACTACCCCCTTCTGAAAAAATGACCTATATGAGACCAGATGGATGACTGTTACTCTACTGCACAGATGACAAGGATGCGGGTAGTGGGATTAGGCTAATGGGAGTGGGACAATTAGAAGGAAAATAATGAGAACGCTGACGCAACGCAAAGAGTGTAACCAACGGCACTGAACACTACGTGTTGAACAGGAATCTGTTCCGCTGTGTATATACTTTCACCAAAAAGAGAATATTTAAAGAATAAATTGAATGATAAATGTTGCGTACATTTTTTGCACATGACTATTTTGTACAAACTTAAAGAAAACAGAATATTTTTAACTGTGGAATAAAAACAGTTAGTGGAACATAGCAGAGAGAAGAAATCCTTATTTTTCAAATGACTGTCTCTACTATGTCCTTACAAAAACCTAAGTAATAGGAAACTTAGTGAGAAAAACAGCTATGTAGGAGATTCTTACAGACTTGGAAGTCCATCACCATTTATCCATAACACACAATAAGCCATAAACACAACTTTTTTAAGACTAGGTGATATTTAAAATTTGTTTTATTTGAGGGCCCCTTTCTAGAGCACCAATCTTCCTAGTGTTCACCTCCATCCTGCCTCCAACTCCTTTCATTTCACCTACTTCTCCTTCCATGTGAAAATATCAAAAACCAGAATCTACCCTGAAATCTCTTCAAAATTATAGGAACAGAAATTGGCAATTTTAACTGCAAGTTCAGAAATCATAAAAATTTGTTACTGAAGCTAAACATTAACGCAGTTAAAATATTCTGTATATACCTTTAGCATAACACATATAAAACGTATGAACCTAAAGCAGTTGTAAAAATATAAAACACATTCAAATTTTTAAAATGTAACCCAAATTTCCAGAAACGTTCTTTGATTTCCCTACCAAAAGTATTTCTAAAAATAGTTTTTACTAATCAAGCAAGATGGCTTAGTGTGATGAGATACAGCACCATGGTAGCAGCCACATCACCGTTCACTCCTCGGCTCGGCAGCAAGCAAGGTCCTTTTGACATTAAAGAATACATTCCAATTTCAGCATGTTAAAACACTGGCTAGATTGAGTAGTAACCTTGAACAAATTCTTTAAGCCTACATTTCTATTATTATAAAATGGAGATAAGTTCTTTCATACAAGATTTTTTTTGTGAGAACTGACTAAACACAGATAAAGTATCTTGCCATTCACTAAAATTATACATAAAAACATTACACATAATACATATATGAACACAAATAAATACTTCCTGGTCACCATTAATTTTAAGACAGAAGTTCTCAAAAAAAAAAAATTTCGTTTTTTTTAAGCAAACAGACTTTATAGGCTCAGTGCTAGGCACTTTACAAGTATTAAGTTATCTGCTCCGTGAAACAGCCTTGTGAGGTCAGTACTATTCTCACTAGCCTATTTTAAGGTGAAGAAACTGAGGCACAGAGAGGATAAGTATCTTTTCCAAGGTCACACAGCTCGTAAGTGAGAGCCAAGCTATGGTGAGTTCCTATACTATTTAGCTGACCTATCCTACATTACAAAGCAATAAAAAAAAAATAGAAACTGTTATTTCTAAGAAAGGTAGATATGATCACTTTTATATATGTTAGAAAATTAAATTGATCCATTGACAACTATTAATAAGTTGATACATATTTAAGACTTTGAACAGTGCAAAATCATGTACTAGGCATGTAGGATACAGAAAAATATGAGCTTTAGCACTAGAGTTCAATCACTGAATAAAGTAAAATCCTTTAAATGATCTAAATTCACAATACTGAGTGATTCATACTGCTACAAAAATGGTTTATTCTAGAATTAAGGCAGGATTTACCATAATAAATCACTTCTGTAATAAAAGAAACACTTTGGTACATATAAATGGGACTCCCATTTGTCTTCAGCTTCTGGATTAAGATCTTTACTGATTAAAAAAATAAATCTTTATTTTTTTCCTGCAGACATAAACAGATTAGAGAACAAATCCATATTTTTCTTCTGAATTTTGTGATTTCATTAAAAGACTTAAAATACATTTAAAATTTCCTCTGTTGAAACAATCCTAGCGGCAGCCACTGGAGAAACCCTTGTGGGCCACAGAAGGTGGGGTTTTTAAAAAGTGACTAAGAGTTTTTAAATCTGGTTAAGTTTTAAAGATTTATTTTCCTAAGAACAGAAAAATATTACGGTTGGAAAGGACCTTGAAAAATCGTGGTCTACCTCCTCAGATATAAGTGAAGAAACCGATGCTTACGGAGGTTAAATGACCTCCTCAAATTCACACATATATTTATTTCCTCTATGCGTGACGTCATAGAGGAAACATTCATTTAATTCTACGTTGAATGAGTCAAAGCTATGTTAAATGCAGTGGTTTTTTTTAAGCTAACAGGTACCGGCACCCCTTAATCCACATAATTGTGTATAACTTTTTGCTTTGGTGACACAGCACAAGCCTCACACTCATTGAAAGTCTGATGATTCCTCTGAAATCCTTCTGATCATCTGTGATGAGATACAGCACCATGGTAGCAGCCACATCACCGTTCACTCCTCGGCTCGGCAGCAAGCAAGGTCCTTTTGACATTAAAGAATACATTCCAATTTCAGCATGTTAAAACAAAAGATGTTTCAGAATTGGACGACACGTGGTAGGTAATGGCAATGGCACGGCTAGAACTCACTTCCTAGCTTCTTGCTCCACTGTTCATCATCTCTGACTGTTAATTAATTTGGCTCTTTAATTGAGATATTTGTTTTCAAATCTAACACTACAGACAACACATTGTATCTCTAAAGAAAAGCAATATTATTATCAAAATTTCAATTATCAGAATGTATTATACATTCAATTATCAGAATGTATTATACATTTTTTTTTATTATACATAGGAGCACATACATACATCACCACATATAATTATGAGCTCAGAAAAGTTAAAAAAAAAAAAAAAAACCTCAGGAAGGAGGGTAAAGGGCTAATGTGTTTTTCTGTTTTTGCATTTATATAATTTTTTTATATAATTCTAATAAACAGCAAGACACTTCCTATGTGTTAGTGTATTCTCACAACAATCTTACACAGAGATCTTATCCCCGTTTTACAACAATAGAAACGTAGGCTTCAGTGACCTGTTTAAGTGGACAAATCAGATCTCTAACGTCTACCACACCGAGCCACGTCCAGAAGGTGGATTAGTCTCAGAAAGATAAAATATAGACAGCGACCACTTCCACATCATTACATGCAGTAACAGTTATAAAGCTGGGGCAATCATCAGCTAACTCTGGAGCCTTGGTGGTGCAGTGGTTAAAGCGCTCATCTGCCAGCCAAGAGGTAGCCACTCCGCAGGAGAAAGATGTGTCAGTCTGCTTCCGTCAAGATCACAGCCTTGGAAACCCCATGGGGCAGTTCTACTCTGCCCTCTAGGGTCACTATGAGTCGGAATTGACAGCAACTGGTTTGTTTTTGTTTTTATCATCAGATAGGTTCTCAATCTGAAGGCGAACCTAGTTCAACAAGTCAGCCCAAGGAAGAATAGCAACTACCTGTCCTGGTGGCGCAGTGGTGAAAGCGACTTAGTGCTCACCAAACGGTTGTCAGTTCAAAACTAGGAGGGGCTTCTGGGGAGAAAGTGTGGTAGTCTGCTTCCACAGAGATTTAGAGCCTTGGAAACCCTATGGGATCGCCGTGAGTTGGAATCGACTCAATGGCAGTGCGCTCTGGTTTGGTGTATGTTATCTACATGTGTTCGCTGTTGAAAGCTCTGGGGATGAAGAGATGAACACGACAGTTACAGTGATGTCTTCATGGAGTTTACATTCTAGCAGGGCTGCCAGGCGAGAAACAAACAACATCCTTCTTTCCATTGTCTCTTCTACCTATTTCACTCCTGTACCGTGATGTGTTAACCACCACTCAGGTATGTAGTCCCACTTTAGAAAGTAGAGTCAGGTGTTTGATTTGGGCAAAAGGAAACTGAAAAGGGAAGGAGAAATACCACAAAACTGGACTCGATACACAGAGTTACCAAGGACTGTAAACCACAACACCATACATGGTAGCCCTCTTCAATGGGATGGTCAGGGAATGCTTCTGCCAACTGCAGAGATTCCTCAGAAAGAGAGAAAGTATGTCAGGCGTCAAAAGCAGTGGAAAATGAGCCGAATCAATAATTAGTCATTCGATGTTTTTCCTGATTACATCCTCTTACTTGGCTACAACGTTTCCACATTCATTATCAAAATCCCTTTCATTTATTCAGATATCTTGCTGGCTGCATTTTTTAGTATAACGCTCCACTCAAGCAAACAATTAAGGGTGCTAACTGACAAAAAGTCAAGTAATTTTAGACCTATAAACTTTTATAGGATGGTGAGAAGGAAGCAGTGAAGTAGCCCGGCAGTATGGGACATCAGTGTGGCTTGGAACTATCACGTGGTAAAACAATGAACTGAATACTTTGATTTTTGTTTTCTTTTTGTGAGCATGTTGTCCCTTTTGTCCAAATAAACTTAAGTCACTATTGTCTCTTATCAGACTGAAACTATAAACATAAAAGGGAGACAATTTCATCCAAGTTATAGGAAAGCAATGGACAACAGGGGTAGTGGGGAGGGTTTGAAATGGACCGTTGGAACAGTCAGATTTCTAGATTTTCTAGCTCCTTTTACTTCCATAGCAAACTCCTTCCTTAAACTGGTTCTAGTCCCTTGCAGTACATTACAATGCATGTGGCAAGTAAATAACGTTATAGAGTACATACCTAAATCTAAAGAAAGCAGTGAACTAAAATGCCTCATTTCTAATTCTTGCCAATTATCCAATTTGTCTCACTGTAAGAATTATTTTCAGTGAGTGTTGTTGGCTCCAATTCTGCCCCTTCCAATTCAGGTATGCTTTAAGTTATATAAAAAGTTTTCAACCGAGAAACGAAGACATCAGACAATCATAAAAGACATAAGAATCTAAACTAACACAAATGGTTTCAGACTGCCCAAGGCTTCCTCTTGGGGAATAAAATTTGCCACAATTTTCAACACTTTGATCAAGAAATAGACTATATTACGTCACGTCATGTCACGCTGTCATGTCAGTTGTGTCCTTTGGGTACCCACCAGTTTACTATGAGAACATAGAACGGGCAGTTACTCCTGCCCAACACGCTGTGCATAAAGGAGCCTCGTCTGTTTCAAAAGTACTATAATTGGCTAAGGTAACTTAGGACAAAGCAGAAGTAATTACTTGGCTGACAGGGTGAAAGCAGAAAGGAGATGGAGTGGGCCTCGATCCTAATAGTAGCCTTGTGGCAAGTGTCCTCCCCTTAACATATGTGTAGTTGGGATTTAAATCGGAGAGCTTGTCTTATTCAACACGCATCTAGAAATGGAATAATAGGCTCAATGAATAAATAATACAGAGTTATTTAAATGTCATTTTTTCTCCTGTATAAAATACTCCTAGCTGCTAGTTCTTGATAGCTAACACCTGAGTTAGAGCTTCACATGAATCTCTTTTTGGAGTGATTTTTCCAGAGAGCAAATTATGACTATTTTCTCTTTGATTTAAGTTACTCTGTAAGAGAAATACTTCTGTGAACATAGAAGGACACTCTGGACTCTAACAAATCGAAGAAAAACAAGGAAAAAAAATCTTCCTGTCTTATAACTTAAAAAACAAACAGACCCGTTGCCATTGAGGTTTCAGTTTAGAAAAACAAACCACTGCTAAAAAAAAAAAAAAAGTCTTACTAGGGCAGCAAAACTCAGAATACCTTTAAAAGGCACTCAGAGAAATGAGTTATTTAAATAATAAGAGGGAAAATTTAAAATATTTCTTTATATTATTCATTACATCAGAAAGAAGTAATTATTATGCTTTTAATTACAAAGCCATTTTATATCACCGACCCCCCATTTACTACTCAAACTGTAGGACTGATACTGGCGTTCATCTCTCTGCTGGAGATTGTAGCCCTCTGCAGCCAACCTGTGGTGAAAGTTCTCTCTTAATTAAAACTCCATATGCAAATACAGTAGTGTTAAGAACTGTTGCTGCAAAAGCATGATAATTTATAACTGTACAACTCTTTTCATCTAATGTTTTAATACCAAAGATGACTACTAGAGTCACTGCGAAACTTTCCCTGGGGAAAAATCTGCACCACCAATTTTTTATACATGTATTAAAGGATAAGGGGGTATAGATCTTCTTATTATCATGTCACTTCTCTAAAGAAGAATGGTGAGTTGTATTTCCCTGTAAGAGATAACACTTTGAAATATGTGAAAATTTTGTGGAATGCGTGGTACTTCCTTTCATAACTGATGATGACCCATTTAACCTTGAATTATGAAATATATTTCCAAAGTTTTAGATACTTCAAGTGCTAATGAACTGTCATTACTTTTCTGATGCAAATCTGAAATAAAAAATGAAAGTAACCCATCTTAGCCTGGCTCCTCTAGAAAAACAAAACCAGTGAAGCGTATGTACATATAGAGAGGGAGATTTATATCTGAAGAAATGGCTCATGCATTGGAAAGTCTGCAAGTCCCAAGTCCTGGGGTCAGACATCAGGCTAGAGGCTTCTCCTGACTCACACAGCTGCAGGGGCTGACAACCCAAGATTGGCAGGTCGGAGGGCAGTCCACTGGCTCACAGCCTGTGAAGGCTGATGAATTCCAAAATGGGGAGGCAATACAGCAGGCCACTGGTTCAAGTCCCAAGAACCAAAAGTCAGATGATAACGAGACAGATGCAGGATCCAGAGCAAGCAAGCAAACTTTGCCAGAATGTGCATGTGTATATTAGATGCAGGCCACACACCCAAGGAAACTTCCCTTATAACTCACCATTCGCTGATCACATCAGATCATGCCATGGAGAATGATCATATCATTACATAGCTGCCAAAGTAGATCATTACATAACTGCCAAACCACATCATTACATAACTGCCAAACTACATCATTACATAACTGCCAGACCACGTTATGACATAACTGCCAAATCACATCATTACATAACCGCCAAACCACATCATTACATAACCGCCAGACCACATCATTACATAACCGCCAAATCACATCATTACATAACCGCCAGACCACATCATTACATAACCGCCAGACCACATCATTACATAACTGAAAAAGGACATCATTACATAACTGCCAAACCGCGTCATGACATAACTGCCAAATCACATCATTACATAACCGCCAAACCACATCATTACATAACCGCCAGACCACATCATTACATAACCGCCAAATCACATCATTACATAACCGCCAGACCACATCATTACATAACCGCCAGACCACATCATTACATAACCGCCAGACCACATCATTACATAACCGCCAGACCACATCATTACATAACCGCCAGACCACATCATTACATAACCGCCAGACCACATCATTACATAACCGCCAGACTACATCATTACATAACTGCCAAACCACATCATTACATAACTGAAAAAGTACATCATTACATAACTGCCAGATCACATCATTACATAACCGCCAAACCACATCGTTACATAACCGCCAAACCACATCGTTACATAACCGCCAAACCACGTCGTTACATAACCGCCAAACCACGTCGTTACATAACCGCCAAACCACGTCGTTACATAACCGCCAAACCACGTCGTTACATAACCGCCAAACCACGTCGTTACATAACCGCCAAACCACGTCGTTACATAACCGCCAAACCACGTCGTTAGATAACTGCCAAACCACGTTGTTACATAACTGCCAAAGTACATCGTTACATAACTGCCAAACCACATCATTACATAACTGCCAAAGTACATCGTTACATAACTGCCAGATTACATCATTACATAACTGCCAGATTACATCATTACATAACTGCCAAACCACGTTGTTACACAACTGCCAAACCACGTTGTTACATAACTGCCAAAGTACATCGTTACATAACTGCCAGATTACATCATTACATAACCGCCAGATTACATCATTACATAACTGCCAAACCACGTTGTTACATAACTGCCAAAGTACATCGTTACATAACTGCCAAACCACATCGTTACATAACTGCCAAACCACGTTGTTACATAACTGCCAAAGTACATCGTTACATAACTGCCAAACCACATCGTTACATAACTGCCAGATTACTTTATATAATTGCCAAACCACGTCGTTGCATAATTGCCAAACGACGTCATTACATAACTGCCAAACCACATCCTTACATAACTGCCAAACCACGTCGTTACATAGCTGCCAAACCACGTTGTTACATAACTGCCAAACCACATCGCTACGTAACTGTCAGATTGCATCATTATATAACTGCCAAACCACGTCGTTGCATAACTGCCAAACGACGTCGTTACATAACTGCCAAACGACGTCATTACATAACTGCCAAACAACGTCGTTACATAACTGCCAAAGTACATCGTTACATAACTGCCAGACCACATCGTTACATAACTGCCAGATTACTTTATATAATTGCCAAACCACGTCGTTACATAACTGCCAAACCATGTCGTTACATAATTGCCAAGCCACGTCGTTACATAACTGCCAAACCACATTGTTACATAACTGCCAGATTACGTTATACAATTGCCAAACCACATCGTTACATAACTGCCAAACCACATCGTTATACAACTGCCAAACCACATCATTACATAACTGCCAAACCACATCATTACACAACAGCCAAACTACTGAGAATCATGGCCTAGCCAAGCAGACACATAACCTTAACATCACCTTTAACGGGTTCTGTACTAAGTTATTATTTGAGTTATTAATTATGTACAGAAGGGATGCATCACTTTGACATATATTTGAACATGGGGATTTTCTGTTATTCCCAAGAAAACTAAGAGCAAAAAAAGTCTATAAAGCTGCAACAGCAGGGGAATTCACCCGGTTATCAATTACCATTAGAAAAAATAATTAGAACTATAACCCAGGAGAGAAGGAAAGAGCTGATCTATGGATTTTGTGGTACTATAATTATTTTTTAAGTCATTTTGTCATAAAAATAATAAATCACATACTCTCTCGGAGACACAGGCCTATACCAACTTTTCCAAAACTGGTTCATAAAGAAGAAGGAAATTCATTTCTAGGGAAAAAAGTGTGTTTAGTTTTGAAATGCCAGCATCTGTTGTACAATAAAAAGTAGCCGCAAATCGTCATCCCGGCTCATACACTTAGGAGGCATAATTTAATGCATTACTTCTTCTGTTTGCTTTTTGAAAAAGCTAGTATGTGAAACAAGCTACTCTTAGCTAAATGCAAAAATGATTACTCAAACTTAGTAATATATTCTGAAACCAAAGCAGTATGTTTTGAGGGTTACTGTTGTTAGGTGCCATCGAGTCAGTTCCAACCCATAGTGACCCTGTGTACAACAGAACGAAACACTGCCCAGTCCTGCGCCATTCCCATGATCGTTGCTATGTCTGAGCCCATTGTTGCAGCCACTATGTCAGTCCATCTCATTGAGGGTCTTCCTTTTTTTCGCTGACCATCTATTCTAACAAAGCGTGATGTCCGTCTTCAGGGACTGGTCCCTCCTGATAATATGTCCAAAGTATGTGAGATGAGGCTTCACCATCCTCGCTTGTAATGAGCATTCTGGCTGTACTTCTTTCAAACAGATACGTTTGTTTTTTGGCAGTCCACATTATACTCCATATTCCTCACCAAAACCATGATTCAAAGGCATCAGTTCTTCTTCGGTCCTCCTTTTTCACTGTCTAGCTTTCACATGCGTGTGAGGCCACTGAAAACACCATGGCTTGGGTCACGTGCACCTTAGTCCTTAAAGTGACATCTTTGCTTCTTAACACTTTAAAGAAGTCTTTTTTAGAAGATCTGCCCAATGCAATGCATCGTTTGAAGATAAAACACCCCAAATACACAACTATGGCACTGTCTATATACCAAAGAATTGTGTCTGCCTGTGGTTAACAGCTCAGCTGCTAACCAAAAGGTCGGCAGTTTGAATCCACCAGCCACTCCTTGGAAACCCTATGGGACAGTTCTACTCTGTCCTACAGGGTCACTGCAAGTAGCAATCAACTCGATTGCAATGGGTTTGGTTTTGGGGTTATGGTGGAAATGAATCTGTGAGTTCACAGACTAGATTTAATATTTTGATTGTTTTCTTAACTTCATTTTCAGACTGTTTGTTGACAGAATATAGAAATAGTTGATTTTTGTATATTGCCCTTATATTTTGTGACCTTGCTAAACTTTCTTTTTTTGTTTTTCTTGATTACTATCTTTTTTTTATTGTGCTTTAGATGAAGGTTTACAGAACAAATTGGTTTCTCATTAATTAATACACATATTGTTTTGTGACACTGGTTGCCAACCCCACAACATGTCAACACTCTCCCGTTCTCAACCTTGGATTCCGCATTACCAGCTTTCCTGTCCCCTCCTGCCTTCTAGTCCTTGCCCCTGGGCTGGTGTGCTCCTTTAGCCTCGTTTTGTTTTACGGGCCTGTCTAATCTTTGAACCTCAGGAGTGACTTCAGTACTGAGCTAAAAGTGTGTCCAGGGGCCATACCCTCAGGGTTTACTCCTAGATTAAAAAAAAAAAAAAAAAAAAGATTCCTTAAACATTCTACACACAAAATCATGCCATCTACAAAGAGACAGTTTTAGTTCTTCCTTTTCTGTCTGATAGCTTTAATTTCTTTTCCTTGTAAATGTCATTTTAAAAGAATTCTCTCTAAAGCAGTTATTTGTCCAGTTCTATACAACAGATCAACTGCTAACTGAAAGGTCGGCAGTTCGAAACCACCAGGAGCTCAGTGGAAGAAAGATGTGGCAGTCTGTTTCCATAGAGATTTACAGCCTTGGAAACCCTATGTGGTCTGTATGAGTTGGAATTGACTCTATGGCAGTGGGTTTGGTTTCTGTTTTGGTTTATTCAGAGCTAGCAATCATTGCTAGAACTAAAAGCAATCTATACCTCTTAAATATATTCCTAAAAAAATTTACAACCAATCCTATAAGCTTGGTAACTATTTAGAAATTCCTGATATACAGCTTTAATTTTTTTCCCAAATGAAACTATCGATAAAAATGTAAAACTTAAGGCCCTGTTGTGTGCCCTTTTTCTGTTTAACACTTCCCATAATGTAATAACATGAGTACTCTTATTTTCTTGTAAAGATTTTTCAAGAGAGGTAGTTGATGTAGTAAAAAGAATGTAGGTTTTGGAGGCAAACAGATTTGGAGTCAGAAAGACATGAAATTGAATTTCAGCTCCTTCATTTAACAAATGTAACATCTCAGGCAAGCATTTTAAGCTTTTCTCAGTTTTCTTTCTTTCTTTTGCCCTACAAATGTCTCTTGACATCTTGGAATAAATCATGAAGGGTAAGAAGGGAAAAATTATTTTGTGTCCCCTTATATTTCTCGCTTCAGAGATTCCAAAACCAAAAATACAGTATGATTTCAAGATTTTAAGAAGAAAACAGGAAAGAAGCAAAAAAGAAAGGAAGCAGAGAAAGAATGGAGACAAGGGAAGGAAAAAAGAAAGTAAGGGAGAGAAAGTTTTATACTTAAAAAAAAAATGTCGGAAGGTAAGTGATGTCTACAAAAATGCTAGGGTAGGTAGCTCTAAGACCCTGTCCCTCCAGAGGGGGAAACAAAATCAAGGAAAAACTGTCAGAATCAACTTTATCAGAAATCTTGAAAATATCCAAAGGTTTTTAGCCACAAAGCAAACAGTAAATCAAGAAGAAGACAACTTAAAAACAGTAGTCAACTGAAATTATCCAGTCTGAAGAAAGAGAGGAAAAAAAAAAATGAATGAATTAAAATAAATAATCTAAAACATCTATGGATAACCATCAAGAGAACCAACATATGCATAATAGGATTCTCACAAGGTGATGAGAATGAGAAAGGAGCAGAAAGACTATTTAAAGAAATAATGGCTGAAAACTTTCCAAATAGATAAAAGATATGAATGTACATATTCAAGAAGCTAAACAAATTCCACGAAGGATAACTGCAAAGATACCCACACTTACATACATTATAATCAAATTGTCAAAATGTTGAAAGCAGCAAGGGATACTCAAAAGATTAACATTCAATTTATCAGCAGAAGGTCAGAAAGCAGTGGGATGACATATATAAAGTGCTGCAAGAAAACAATGCAAGACAAAAAAAAGTCAACCAAGAATTCCATGTTGGGAAAACCTATCTTTCAAAAATGAAGGAGAAATTAATACAGTCCTAGAAGCTGAAGGAATTCATCACCAGTAGAACTGATCTTCCAGAAATGCTAATGGAAGTCATTCAGGCTGAACTAAAAAGACACGAGACAATAACTCAAAGCCATATGAAAAAACAAAGAACTCCAGTAAAGGAAACTACATAGGTAAATATGAAAGCCAGGATTATTGTATTTTTGGTTTATAACTCTGCTTTTTGTTTCTGGTAGTATTTAAAATACAAATGCAAGAAACAATAATCATAGATTTATGTTAACAGGCCTGTGATATATAAAGATGTAATTGGTGACAATAAAAACGGGGGAAGTGGAGCTGTATATAGCAGAGTTTTATATGTGATAAAGGATAAGTTGAAAAGAATTCTAAATAGACTGTTATATATTTAGGATGCTAATTGTAATACCCATGGTAACCACTAAAAAAAAACAAAAAAAAACCTCAAAAACATATAGAACAGAAAATAAGAAGAGAATCAAAATGCCACACTATAAAAAATCATTACACATAAAATAAGGCAGTAATGGAGGAAGTGAGGAACATAAAAGCTATAATAAATAAATACACAAATTAAAAAATGGCATCAGTAAGTCCTTCCTTATCTGTAATTGCTTTAAATATAAATGGGTTAAACACTCCAATCAAAAAGGCAGAGGCTGACATAATGAATAATAATTTTTAAAAAAGGATTCAACTATATGCTGCCTGCAAGAGTTCTGCATTAGATCCAAAGATACAAATAACCTGACAGTGAAGGGTAGAAAAAGATACTGCAGGCAAATAGTACCCAAAAGTGAGCTGGGGTGTCTTAAGTTACCTAGTGCTGCTGAAACACAATTACCACAAGCGGATGGCTTTTAAAGACAGAAAGTAATTCTCTCACAGTTCTGGGGGCTGGAAGTCCAAATCATGGTCTTGAATGTGTTGATTTCTTCCTTGTCAGTAGCCCTGGATGTTCCTTGGTTTCTGGGCTTGTAAATGATTCTCACATGGAGTCTGTCTTCCCCCAGTGTGCGCCTTGGTGTCTAATCTGGTCTTTTTTAGAACTCAGAAGTAATCAACCCTGTACTGGTATGACCTCACTAACATAACTAAAACCCTATTTATAAATAGGATTACATCCACAGGTACAAGAGTCAAGAATTGAACATATATTTTTGAGGGATACAATTCAATCCATAATAGGAAGCTACCTTAATATCTGACAAAATAATCTTTAAGTAAAAAATAGTTTCAAGAGAAAAGGAGATTATCTAATGATAAACCAAAAACCCCAACCTGCTGCCATCTAGTTGATTCTGACTCATAGTGGCCCTACAGGACACAGCAGAACTGCCCCATAGAGTTTCTAAGGAGCTCCTAGTGGAGTTGAACTGCCAACCTTTTGGTTAGCAGCCATAGCACTTAACCACTGCACCACCAGGGTTTCCATTTCCACATATTTGTCATTTTTTCCAGGTTTTCTTCTATTACTGATTTCCAGTTTCTTTTCATTGTGGTCAGAGAAGATAATTTGTGTGATTTCAATCTTGTAAATCTATTAGTATTTGTTTTGTTACCTAACATATTGTCTATCCTGGAGAATGTTCCATGTGCACTTGAAAAGAATGTATATTCTGTTGGTGGGTGGAATGTTCTATATATGCCTAGTTTGGTCTCATTTGGTTTAATTGGCTAGGTTAGTTGGTTTATAGTGTTGTTCAAGACTTCTATTCCTTATTCATCTTTTCCCTAGATAGTCTATTATTGAAAGTGGGATACTGAAGTCTCCAACTATTATTGTAGAACTGTGTTTTTCTCCCTTCCAATTCTGTCAATGTTTGCTTCATATGTTACAGGGCTGTTGTTTGGTGTGTATATTTTGCTTACATATTGTTATACATTGACCCTCTTATCATTCTTTTCAAGTGCACATGGGACATTCTTCAGGATAGACAATGTGTTAGGTAACAAAACAAGTAAAAATAAATTTACGAAGATTGAAATCACACAAAGTATCTTCTCTGACCACATAAAAAGAAACAAGAAATCAGAATAGAAGAAAAACTGGAAAAACTAACATGTGGAAATTAAACAACACACTCTTAAATAGGACAAAAAAGAAATCACAAGGGAAATCAGAAAATACATGGAGTCAAATGAAAACAAAAACACATTATACCAAAACTTATGGGATGCAGCGAAAGCAGTAATCAGAAAAATTTATAGCAGTAAATACTTACTTGAAAAAAGATCTCAAACCTAACTTCATACCTTGAGGCACCAGAAAAAGAAGGGTAAACAAAGCCCAAAGTTATTAAAAGGAAGAAAATAATAAAGATTAGAGCAGAGATAAATGAAATAGACAGTAGAAAAATAACAGAAGGAATCAATGAAACCAAAAGTTGTTTTTTGGGGGAAAAGAGAGAAGATACAAATAAATAAAATTAGAAATGGAAGTGGTGATATTACCACTGACCTTCTGGATGTTAAGAAAGATTACAGGGAGTCCCCGACTTGTGACGTATTTGGATTACAAAGAACTGCACTTAATTGGATTGGACACTGGATTATTAAATATAGCACCAAAAGCACGACCAAAGAAAAATAAAAAATAAATAAATAAACTGACTTGATCAAATCAAAAAGTTTTGTACATCAAAGGACAGTATCAAGAAACTAAAAATATAACCTAAACAATGGGAGAAAAATATTTGCAAATCATATTTTTGATAAGTGTCTAGTATCCAGAATACATAAAAAAAAAAAACTGTCATAATTCAACAAAAGGACAAACAGAACAATTAAAATGTGGGCAAAGGACTTGAATAGACATTTCTTCAAAGAAGATACACAAATGTCCAACAAACACATGAAAAGATGCTCAACATCATTAGTCATGAGGAAAATGCGAATTAAAACCACAATGAGATACCACTTCACATATACTAGTATGGCCACAATAAATAAAACAAAACAAATAAAATTAACAAGTGTTGCTGAGGGTGAGAAACTGGAATCCTTGTACATTGCCAGTGAGAACGTAAAATGGTGCAGCTGCTGTACAAAACTGGTGTTCCTCAAAAAGTTAAACACAAAATTTTCATATGAACCAGCAATGCAAGGCCTACTGTTGTCAAAACATGAGCCCTTGACTCATGGCGGCCCCAGGCACAATGGAACAAAACGCCGCCCAGTCCTGATCTATGACCCCCATGATCCACTGCGGCTCAGACCCTTGTGATCCATAGGGTCTTCACTGGCTGAGTTTCAGAAGGAGGACTGCCAGGCCTTTCTTCCTAGTCTTAGTCTGGAAGCACCACTGAAGCCTGTTCAACATCACAGCAACACAGAAGCCTCCAATGCCAGGCAGATGGCGGCTGCACACGAGGTGCTGGCCAGGACTAAACTCAGCTCTCCCCCACGGGAGGCGAGAAAATTTAAACCACTGATGTCCTCAACTTTAATGTCCTCGACTCCTAGGTACTTACCCATTAATTGAAAGGTACAGGTACTCAAAGAAACATTGGTTCACAAACGTTCACAGCAGCTCTATTCACAGACATGCAAATGTGGAAACCCGAATGTCTACCAATAAAAACCACCCACCCATTAGATGAATGAATAAACAAAATGTTATATACGTACAGCGAATATCATCCAGCCATAAAAGGAAAGTACTGATACGTGTTACAACATGGATGAACCTCAAAAACATTATGCTAATTGAAAGGAGCTCGACACAAAAGGTCACATATAATTCCATTTACGTGAAGAACCCAGATGAGGTAATTACACAGAGGAGGAAAGCAGACTGCTGACAGCCAGGGGCTGTGGCCAGAGGCGAGCAGGGAGTAACTGTTTACGGGGTGTGAGGCTGCCCCTTGTGGTGATGAAGTCTTTACAACTGAAAAGAGATGGAGCTCGCACACGACTGGGGATGCACTAAATCCCACTGACGTGTACTTAATTATTTTTTTAATTGTATGCTTTAAAATGGTTAATTTTATGGTATGTGAGTTTTACCCCAATAAAAAATGTTTTAAACAACAGAAGTGCATAAAAATACTAATAATTATTTCTGAATAATGGAATGGGAGGGGGCATTGTTTTTCAAATTCTCCTCTGTCCAAGAAAAATACATGTGAGCCACGTATATAAAGTTTTCAGTAGCCACAATAAAAAAGTAAGAAGAAATGAGTGAAATTATTTTTTTAAAACATAGTTTGTTTAATCCAATATATCTAAGACATTATTTCAGCAAAGAGACCACGTATTATATTATATATATATATACACACACATACATTTACATAAAATTTATTGTGGTGAAATATATATAACGAAGGGTTTGTCACTTTAACCACATTTAAGTGTGCGCCTCAGTGACGTGGATTACATTCCCCATGTTGTGTGACCATCAACACTGACCACTTCCCAAAGTTCTGTACCATCTCCAACAGAGGCCTAGTTGTCATCCAGCAGTAACGCTCATTCCCCCGCCAAATCCTAAGAAACTTTTGACTCTACGCATTTCTCTACGTTAGGTATTTAATATAAGGGGGATCATATATTTTTCCTTTGGGGACTGACTGACTTTACGCAGCATGAAGTTTCTATAAGTTTTATGGTTTTAGGTCACCGATACATTTTGAGTTAGTTTTTGTACATGGTATAAGGTATTGGTCCAGTTTCGTTTTTTTTTTTTTTCATGGAGATCTAGTTGTCCCAGCACCACTTACTGAACAGACTATTCTTTCCCCACTGAATAGACTTAGCATCATTGTCAAAAATCAACCGGCCACAGATGCAGGCATTTATTTCTGAATAACTCTCAATTCTATTCCAACGGTCTATATGTCTGTCCATATACCGCTGATTTCTGTAGCTTTCTGGTACACGTTGAAATTGGGAAGTGCGAATCCTCCTACTCTTTCTTTTTCAAGATTGTTGTGGTTATTAATGATGCATTTTACAATCTTTTTTGGTACTAAAGCTTTGAAATCTAGTGTTTAGTTTACACTTAGAGCTGATCTCAGTTCGGCCTAGCCACATTTCAACTGCTCAGAAGTCACATATGGCTACCATGCTGGACAGCACCACGGATGAACCAGGAGGGAACTTGGGTAAGTTTCAAAATTTTTCTGAGCCTTAGTTTTCTCACGTGACTTGCACTGAGAATTAGAGGAAACATCCAGTATAATACCCAATGAGGACTTAATAAAAGCTGTTATTATTAGTTCTTTTTCTGAATAGGTTTGGGATTCTCACGTCCTCTTTTACTGTTTCAGCGTACTAGTTTTCCGTTACAGTCCAACAAATTACCACTTAAATTTAGCTGCTTAAAACAACAAACAAACTTATTATCGCAGTTTCCACGGTCAGAAGTTTCATGGGTTGGCTAGATATCCTCCTTAGGCTCTCACCAGGTTGAAATCAAGGTGTCAGCAGAGCTGTGGTTCTTATTTGCAGCCCAGAGTCCTCTTTCAAGTTCATCCAGGTTTTTGGAAGGATTTCGTTTCCTTCAGCTACGGGATTGCGGCCCTCAGCTCCCAGAGGTCACCTTTTTCCATAGGCAGCTCACAACAAGGCTGTTTGCTTTCTCCCTTGAGACTAACTAAAGATCTTCTGCTGCTGCTTCTCACCTCTTTTTAGGACTCTCCTACTTAGATCAGGCCCACCTAAAACGATCTCCGATTAGAGCAATACACAGTCAACTGATTAGGGACTTAACTACGTCTGAAGAGGCCCTTTGCCATATTCCATTTTATTCACTGGTCCTACTCACACTCAAGGGGAGGGGCTGATACAGGGCATGCACGACAGGGAGTGGGGGGCTCGAAGGCCATCTTAAAATTTTGCCTAACACAGTCATCTTCTAGGTAGTATTTAATGATACTCTGAGCGTTTCCAGGGGTGTGCCTGATTAAAATTAGATTTCCAAAGACTTAATACTATCACGGACTGGAAACAGTAAACTCTCTCTTTCCTTTTCTGGCCCTACATCAATGCATCTGAGCTGGAGACCGCCAAGGCTTCAGAGTCAACAAGAACGAGTAATAGGAAGGAAAAACGGTCAAGGAAGGAGGATCTGGGGTTTCCTCATCAGGTGAATGCAGCAGGGGCAAGTCCCCAGTCTGAACATGCAGGGCCTACGTACTTGTACTTTGTTTCCATCAAGACTAACATGTAGTTTCTCTCATGAGTTATAACTTCTAAATCTGTCCTATGTGCATTCATATTTCAAATTTTCAGTGTACCGTGGATATCTTCCAATGATACTTTCAAATGAATGAAGACAAATGTTAAGCTTGGCATGAGAATAAGTGTAAAAGCCAGCTGAGCTGCAGTCTCCTCCTAGACCTGCATTATGTTGACTATCAGTCTATTATGTTATGATGATTTTACTTTTTTAAAACAGAATAAAAAAGAGGCCACAGAAAAGAAGAAGACGACACTGTTGGATTCCAATGCTACTGGGAAGCTCTGAGATTTCCAATGAAGATGACACTTTGGAAGCTTTCCCTACTTTTAATGATGGTTCTGGCAACGACCAGGAGTTAGTCCAACTTAGGATGTTTTCTACACTGTTCGTGGATGGGTTTGGACACGTCTTTGCTTCTGGCTGTGTGTTAAAAGTGGTAAGTTCTTTCAAAATGTGGAGTTTTTATTCCCTTCTCTAGTTTTTCTTTTAAAAATCTGAGAATCATTTACTTTCCTCATATTTTAAAATCCATTATGAATTGTCTTGAAATTTCTTTTTCTGATATAAAATGCAGCCCTTCTAACCCTGAAGAGGATGAACCCAGAGAAAAATCAGACAAAAAACATGAACCATTTGCTTCTCAGGTTTTTTTCTTCTGTGTTATACATTAATTCTACATAACATTTTTCTTGTTTGTACTTCAGACTGTATGAAATACATCCTCAAAGATCCCTACAAACTTTCCTATCACTAATACATAAAAGGGGAAGTCCAACCACCTTTAAAAAGTTGATAGTAACTTTGAAAAAGAATAATAGTAAGTGTCTTCTAGTAGTAATTTATTCCATTTCTACTAGATGATTAATTCTAAACCATTCAAGAAAGTTGTCTATTCCTTTCTTTAAAAGTAATTATTTCAGAAAGTCTACTGTCTCTCCATTAAACCTCATTCCTATGCTTAAGACATATACCCATGAAGTCGCCACAAACCATTCACATCTTCAAAGAAGTTAAATATATACATTATATATATACATGTGTGTATACATACACAGAGTTGTTAGCTGCTAAATTTTAATAAAATATATAAATGCATGTACATATGTATATACATATTTATATATCTTCATACATACATATCATGAATTTAATCAGAATACTGATTTTCATCTTTCTTAAATTAAATTCTTCCTATTATTTTCTAACCTATTGGTGACTCTCATCTATTTCCTCTTAAATCCTCTAAACTCCTTTCTCAAAAAAAATTCAGCGGACATTTGTCGCATCTCGAACACATATCCCTGGCAAACAGATCTGCCTGTTTAAGGGTTTCACTTGAACCCTTTCTCTGGCATTCTTAGATGCTCATGTGTTCTTTTTGTTAGGTGCTGCTGCCTTGATTCCAGCTCAAAGCAACCCCACGAGACAGAGTCGAACCGCTTCACAGAGTTTTCTAGGCTGTAACTTTCACGGGAACAGATCACCAGGTCTTTCTCCCGCAAAGTAGCTGGGTGGGTTCAAACTGTCAACCTTTCACTTAGCAGCTGAGCACTTAACTGTTCTGCCACCAGGGTTCAGATACTGATGGACACACAGACAGACAGACAGACAGACACACACAGCTTCTCCCTTTTAAGATCAAACTCCATGGGAAAAAAGGTCTAACTTCTCTGCCTCCCTTCCCTCACCTCCTATTCATTTTTCAGCCCCCTGTAGCCTGCTCTCCCTAAAACCCTTTACTAAGACTGCGTTCTCATTTAACATCAGTGATTTCTTAAATGGCAAAACTCATCTTGTTATTATTACTATTACAATTTACTCTTCCTTCTCATGTTCTTTGCTCCTGCTTCTATCAGCTTTAACATTTAAAAATTTGGGGTATCCTATAGAGATACAATCTGGGAAATTTTCTTGCTCCTCACCTTGGCCCTTAGGAAACATTCCACGACTTCAACTTAAATCAGTGTATTTGTGACTTCCAAATTTTTCCCAGTCTGACTAATTTTTAATGCTCCAGACTGGTGTTTTTCAGAGAGTGGGTTGTGACCTATTAGTAGTTCACAGATGGAATTTAGTGCCACAACAAGCATTTTTAAAAAGTGAAATGACACAGAACAGAAACTACCAGTGCATCAAGTGCAGAAAGGGAGGTGCTGGTCCATGAAATGGTAGGTTTGTATAGGATCAGATTTCAAATGCATTTGCCACTGTCAGTCATGGTCAAAAAGGTTTCAAAACCATTGCACGAGATATCTTCATAACTACTCACTCGACATTTCTACATAGGTGTCTTTTAGACACTTAAGACTCAACAAGTTTCAAACCACATTTATTATCTTTCCCCCTTAAAAACTCTTCTTCCTAGTTTATCAGGTCTCACACACCAAGCTAGAAACCTGTGAACAATTACCCCCTCGTCCTGTTTCGTTACTTCTCACATTCTCAGAACCTGTAATTCTGACTCCTAAACAGCTCACCAGCTTCCTCTGCACCCCATTTTCACAGCTTTGGTCTAGGCCCAACTCTTTCACCTGAAATATTGCCATCACCATACTTTTACTCCCACATCGATCTTTCAAAAAGGCGGATTCAATCCTAGATCTATATAAAAATTTTGAGTGACTTCCTAGTACCTACAGAATGAAATACAAAGGTTCCCCCCCACTCCCCGCCACATTCAAGATTCTTAAATTGCTAGCCCTATAAAAGAAGGACACAGTGGCTGCAACGATCGGCTTGAACCCAGCAATAATTGTGAGGATGGCACAGGATCGGGCAGCGTTTCGTTTTGTTGCCCACAGGGTGACTGTGAGTCGGAACTGACTTGACGGCACCTAACAACAACAATGTTCTTTTTTGGGAGCCCTAGTGGTGCACTGGTTAACCACTTGGCTGCTAACCAAAAGGCAAGGGGTTCAAACCCACCAGCAGCTCTTTGGGACAAAAACCCTGGAGATCTGCTTCCATAAAGATTTCGGCCTAGGTAACTCTACGGGGCAGTTCTACTCTGTTCTATAGGGCTGCTATCAGTAGAAAACGACTAAATGGTACAACAAACAACATCTTCTTCTCTAGCCTCTTCTCCCATCTTGCTGTACAAATTGGAGGAAAAAAAGAAGTTCTATAATTCTACCACCAATGTATCAAACGGTTTTCTATTTTCTATGTATGTAACCTTTTAAATCTTACAGTGACCCTATAGGATGGAGAACTGCCCTATGGGGTTTCCAAAGCTGTACTCTTTAAGGAAGCAGACTACCCTTTCTCCTGCCGAGCGGCTGGTAGGTTTGAACCACCGACCTTTTGGTTAGCAACCTAATGCTTTAACCACAGCATCACCAGGGCTCCTTTTTAATTCTTTTACTAAGTGTAAATTTAATTTTTACAGTCTTTTTTATTAAGGACAGCTCTGATTTCTTATTTTGTGTTGCACTTAGGTTTCTAGCATATACTTTCAAGCGGTTCCGTGCTTTCTGTTACTGAACTTCTCATGGCAACAAAACTGTGGCAAGTGAGTCCACCGTACTTTACCAAATCACTCCCTTAGTTAGATGCAGGGACTAACAGGGCTTGAAATAAGGCTTTGGTCACCTCAGTTCATTGTGCTTCTTTTCTCACTTGGATTATTCATAAGTAATTCTAAATGTTAACCCTGGGCCAACTAGAATAAACACTTATGACTTTTGACCCAAAATGCCAAAATGCTTTCTAAAAAGATATCTTTGTTCTATTCCACCAGAAATTCCTTCATTATTTCCTGACACTTCCTGTGTGCTGAAACGGTGCCTGGACACAGATGAGCTGGACACTGTTTCTGTCCTCGGAGAGCGTACAAACCGTCGCGCTTACGCTGGTCATTAGTACAGCAATTTACTGCAGCTTTGAAGAGGCTGGATTAGGTCATTTTCCAGACTAGGAAACTGAGACCCACAGGGGTGAAATCACTTGTCCCAGCTTAAAAGAGGCAGTTCAGGGACCAGATTATGGCCATCTGGGCGCCACTCCCAATACGCTCATACTTTCAGAGTGTTTTCTAAAAATAAGGTTAATAGCAATAGTTGCTCATTCACATATTCTCAAAAATAATTAATCTCCTCTTGATTTTATCAGATATTTACGTATCTTATAAAGCTCCCAGTGGGGAAATCTGATCACCTCCATCTCTATTAGTAAGGTGATACTAGCTGCTATGATAGACAAACCCTGAAATATTAGTGGCATAAGACAATGAAAGAAGTTTTTCCTTCTCATTCTGACATTAGTCCAAAGCTGGTGCTCACAAGGGTGGCCTTCTACATGCTAACTCAGGGAAGAAGGGTGGCCTTCTAAGTGCCAACTCAGAGAAGAAGGGCGGCCTTCTAGGTACTGACTCAGAGAAGAAGGGTGGCCTTCCAGGTACTGACTCAGAGAAGAAGGGTAACCTTCTAGGTACTGACTCAGAGAAGAAGGGTAGCCTTCTAGGTACTGACTCACAGAAGAAGGGTGGCCTTCTACATGCTAACTCAGAGAAGAAGGGCGGCCTTCTAGGTACTGACTCAGAGAAGAAGGGTGGCCTTCTAGGTACTGACTCAGAGAAGAAGGGTGGCCTTCTAGGTACTGACTCAGAGAAGAAGGGTGGCCTTCTAAGTACTGACTCAGAGAAGAAGGGTGGCCTTCTAAGTACTGACTCAGAGAAGAAGGGTGGCCTTCTACATGCTAACTCAGAGAAGAAGGGTGGCCTTCAAGGCACTGACTCAGAGAAGAAGGGTGCCCTTCTAGGCACTGACTCAGAGAAGAAGGGTGGCCTTCTACATACTGACTCACAGACCTGCGTTCCTTCCATCTGGTGACCTTGTCGCCTTCTAGGATCTTTGAGGTCCTTAGCCTTTGCAGGCTGACAGGAAGTGGCCGTGGGAAGGCACACTTCTGGCCTGGGGGGACATCATGTCTGCTCACATGCCACATTCCACTGGAGGTGGGAGAGGCTGTGGCTAGGAAATGCAGTCAAGCTGCATGCCCAGGAGACAGGAGGGTAGGCTTTGGTAATCACGCAGCAATCTCTGACCCACCTCCCTTTACTTTGGCTATCACAGGGAGGGGGTGGGAGTTAATGGTTAAGTATCTTTGGTGTTGATATCTGATCTACCTGGCTTGGGATCCTGTTCTTGCCACTTACAATATGGACTCAGGCCCATTACCTAACTCTCTTTAGTTTTCTCATCTAATAATACTTAACTTTTAGATTATTGGAAGAATTTAAGGATATAATGCATGTGACGCCCTTTAAAAGGCACTGGCACTTGCTAGGTGATCGATAATTATTAACTTTCTCTACCTGGGCTTTCACAGGTCACATGCCATGTATCTCTGTGCTAATGGTTTCCCTCTGTCTTTTAAGGCTGGAGTTAAAAAACAAAACAATCAAAAACATGTTACTGCTGTAACATTGAGAAGTTACATTCTGAAAATTGCAGTGAGAATTAAAACTAAGACATGAAAAAAGAACAAAGAGGCTAAAACGAGAGAGAACAGAAATCAAGGCAGATAAATAAGTTAAGACCGAATTCTATACTGAATTGCTCTTCAGAAGCCTCCCAAGAAGAAAATGGGAAGTTAAATGTATTCTCTGTTTGTCTTTTTAGTTGAAGCAGAAAAGTCTAACCAATTATAATAGCTTGAATCTTCTCAGAACAAATCCCGGAAATAACCAATTTAATTACTGTCACTGCTGTCGTGATTCTACGGAAAAAAAGCTCTGCAAAGCATAATTAGTGTATCACCAAACCACCAAAACCAAACCTGTTGCCGTTGAGTCAATTCCAACTTGTAGCGACCCTGCAGGACAGAGCAGAACTGCTCCATAGGGTTTCCAAGGAGCGGCTGGTGGATTTGAACTGCTGACCTTTTGGTTAGCAGCCCAACTCTTAACCACTGAACCACTAGGGCTTCCGTAAGCGTATACTTACATCTGACTACATGTTCAGTATGTTCAGGACAGTGTTATGCACAGTGGGTTGGTTTAAAAGGGTCAAAACAAATTTTATATTAATTTATAGGATATTTTCTATCTTTTGACAAATTGTTGCTTGGTTTGAGATTTGATTTTATCCTAATTACAACCTAATAAATTAGCCTGTTGCTATCATGAATCCTGACAGAAGACATGAGGCAAAGAACTTTATTACTTGCTGGCATAGCAAGCAGCATGAGTACCAGCACTAGTGTGGCTCCCCGGCCCCCATGTCCCATGGGCCCCAACAGACGCTGCACACACAATGGGTTTGTGCCACAGCTGAGGAACACTGAGCTTGGGGAATCCACTGTTTCACAGTGAGCATTAAGTCAGTTTGCTGTTTGGTAACACTTTATCCCTCTAGGTTTCCTGCTGCAAATACACCTGAGAAATGGCCTGGGTAAAGAGCAGTCAGGGCCTCGCACTGTCGGCACACCCACCAAGAACAAGCAGGGATGCTCAGAGCCCAGGGGACAGTCTTTCTCCTAACAAGAGTGAGCTAGCTAGTCTATGCAAGGACAGGATATATAACCAGATTTAAAAATCAAAGGAAATTGTTTCAAAGAACTGTAACTAACAGAATGATTCAGAGAAAGCTCAAACACAGAAATGCATGTCAAAGATTCTCTACAATTACTAAAGATGGCCTCATGACTCAGTCCTGAGCTTCCAGGTGGTAAAAAGAAATGCAGAAATGTCACTGATTTTAACATTCACATTACCCACAAGTCAAATGTAATTAAGTGCTAAACTGATGCTACAAACAATATCAGAGGATTTAAAAGCACAGGAATCATCAGAAAATTAATCCATCCTTAAGGCTCATCATTAAAGGGCAAAGAGGATTTCAGTAATTGAGAGTCAAAGTGAAAGGTCTTTAGGCAAGCTGAAGATAATATAATCAGAGTCAGAAAGAGACTAGTTGAAGCAAAGAGGTTTGCTTTTAGAGTAAACAAAGCTGGGTTAAGGGTTAAGGGTGGAGCTAGATCAAGATAAGGCATGGACTGAGGGATACAGTCTTGATGGAGAGGGAAAAAGAACACCTGTAACTTTCTAAGGAAGACAGCTACTAATAAAACAGTGCGTAAACGAAATTACAGGCAGGGTTACAGATGGCCCACTTGCACACAACCCAAAGTTAGGAACCAACTCCCGTAAAGCCTATTAAAAATTCTAGGTACATACAATGGTTTGTAAAAACAAACGGGCAGTACTTTGAGATGCTCATCAAAACGTTATAGTTATCACTGTTATTATGTTAAACATGTTTCAGTGTATCTAGAAGCGTTTCTTTAATGTTTTCTATGCACAAAAATGCACACTATATACTATGTACCAAGACAAACATTTGACTGACTGACTGACATTAGATACAAACTACATCTAACTGTACCAATTTACCTACGAATTGGACTCAAAGCAGACTTAGGAACAGAACTCATTCATAATCCAGGGAATGCCTGTAATTGGAACATTTTATTAGAAAATACAAAAAGAAATCAACTGGAGAACCTGGAATGTGGCCATGGCAATGATCTCGAAACTAAAAGATGGCTATGAGAAATATTTTGAGAAAATCTCACAAGATTTGGTGAAAACACAACTCAGAATATCTTAACTGGCAGATTTATATATTTGTGTCATGTTTATGTCTTCTGGTTCGAGTTCAGAAATGATCTTAGATCTAAAGTACAAACTACCTGTTATCTCCCGAAGTATTTTATTTTCCATCCCCTCCTTGGTTTAATCTGTTTGTTCAAGTGAAATGTTCAATTCTTCTAACAATTACTGGAAGAATTATACATGCGAAAATAAAATTCTATGTAATATTTTCCTAGATATATCTTAGAAAACAAAGGCATATAAGTATTTAAAAGTGTGGTGTGCATATTATCACCTCAGCAGTCAAATAAACACACAAGAAACATGGTCAACATTGAAGAAACAAAGCAACCATTATCCAGTTATTATAATACTCTTTTTGAAACAGGAAAGGCTGCTTAAAACAGACCTTGGGCTTCCCACGGCAATCTATACCTTGTTTTTGTCGTATGCTGTTGAGTCAACTCTGACTCGTAACGACCCTGTAGGCCAGAGTAGAACGCTCCATAGTGTTTCCTAGGCTGTAATTTTTACAGGAGCAGGCTGCCAGGTCTTTTCTCCCACAGAGCCACTTTGGTGGGTTTGAACTGCTGACCTTTTGGTTAGCAGCCAAGTGCTTAACCACTGCACCACGAGGGCTCCTAAGATATTACAAATAAAAAGGTAGCATGACTGAAGTGGACTTAAACCCCTGTGAGGAGACTGTGACTATTCCTCCATCTGGAACTCTGGCTGGCTGTCGGCAGAGGTAACTTTCATCAAACTCTGTGAAAGCTACGTATGTAGTGGGCGGCAGAATGGGTACCTACATGCTTCAGTACAACACAGAGGGTCCCTGTTAGATGATCAGTCATTTTCATCCATGTGAACTGGAGTGAGTATGTTAAATAACTGGTAATTCTGTTCAATTTGGTTACATCACAATTTTGTGTGCATCAGAAGCCAACATTAGGAAATTAACAATAAATAATTACTGACTCCTACTTCACACTGCCACATTTTTACAAGCAGAAGAAAATTTACCAGATGTCGACGTCTCATTATACCTAGCATGTAATTTATTTCTCTGTTGGAACTGAGTTTATCAACTGTTTCTGTCCATGCAGAGAAAATGTTTCTAAGAAACCAATACAAGAACACAGGTAGGAAGCTGGAAAGCTTAATTGAAAGTCTAAGTTAGGTTGTCACTTTGATTCAAAGAAAAGAAGGACCCTGATTCTTCATTTTTATTCAACTACACAAAAATCTGACACTGAACTGTAGAGTGAATGTATAGTGTATCAGTGTATAGTGTGTCAGGACACACTAACAAACAACATATCAGACCCCACGACATTATTGTTCACCTACATGAAATCTGCAAGTAAACTATACTGATTAGCTATAAAGGCAGATATTTCATGAAAGTTCAAATAATAAAAGTGACAATTATTATAAAATGGTCTTTTTGCAGCTGTTGACAGCACAGATTTGAGATAGCTATGACCAGCATATTACTGATGCTGATTTAATTGCTGAATGAGATTTACATCACCATACTCACAACCGAGCAAACTCTTAAAGCAGCAGTTAATTTAAAGGAAGCTTTTTTTTTTTTTATTGTTGATGTTGAGTCGGTTCCAACTCACGGCAACCCCATGTGTGCAGAATAGAACTGCTCCAGAGGGTTTTCAAGGAGATTGCCAGGCCTGCCTTCCAAAGTGCCTCTGGGTGGGTTTGAACTGCCAACCTTTTGGCTATTAGTCAACACTTAACCTTTTGTGCCATCGAAGGCTACAAATTCCAAGTGAAAGAAGCCACGCCTTGTGAATATTTGAAACTAAGGTGTAGAGATCCTGCCCCACAAAATATTTACAACTGAGAAAATGCCAGCCAGCCCTTCAAAGGTCATCAATAACAACAGTAACGAGGGCTAACACTGAGCGTTTATTGGGAGCCAGGCACTGTCAATAGTACACGTGGGCTCTCCTCCTCACAACAACGCAGTGGGGGACGTAGCATTAACTTCCATTTCACAGAGAAAACTGAGGCCTAGTGGGGTTAAATGAACTGTTTCAGGTCACCTAGCTTGTTAGTTACAGAGCCAGGATTCCAACTCAGCAAGCCTGACACCAGAGCCTGCAGTGTTCACCACCCAGCTGCTCCAAGACAGGAAAGCCCAATTCTCTGTGACTGACCTGGAACTTAAGAAGCAACTTGTATTCACAATTTAAATATATTACATAATTAGCATACACTCCAGAACGTGATATAAAGATACTCAGACTGAGCGTTATGCTTCCGAGGCATATTTCTCTTAAATTGCCATAATCTGCCAAAGGAAAAGACAATAACTATGCAGAAGATGCGGCCTGGTGGCGTAGTGCTTAAGAGCTCGGCTTCTAACCAAAAGATCAGCAGTTCAAATCCACCAGGAACCTTGGAACCTTGGAAACCCTATGGGGCAGTTCTACTCTGTCCTATAGGGTCACTATGAGTTGGAATTGACTCAATGGCAACGTGTCTGGTGTTTGGTTTATACAGAAGATATTTTTAAAAATGGATTTGGAAGTACTTACTATATTTCAAAAGTGAAAATTTCCCAGATACTTAATTAAGTGTTTTGTGGAGTCTCCTTTCTTAAACTGGAAATTGACAAACCTCTGTTTACAAAGCTTCTCCCACACAAAGAATACAGGCTGGTCATTTACTGTGTTCTCCTTTCTATAGAAAATATTCTCTTTTAACTGTGCTTTAACAGCCTCCTGGACAAGACTGAGTTAAGAAAACCAATACTAACCCACTGATTTATAGAAAAACCTAATGCAACTGCCTGAAAAACTGACCCCTGAAAAATGACCCCTAAAAGAATCAAACTGAGAAGATGGCTCTCTTCTGAGATACCTAAGTCCACAGTAACTGACACTTAGCAATGAGTTTCTAGTAACAGAAAGAAGGCATAAGAGCACTTGGACTACGAAAAAAAAAAAGGAGAAAGCAAAGCTGACCAATTCTCCAAGATCATGAGACCTAACGTTAAATAGACTACGTTGAATTTTCAGACATAACGATGGAAGACAAAAGACAAGTTTTAGCATTCATTTTGTAGTCTTTACATTTTCAATAACTCAGGCTTCCTTTATTTCATCTAATTTTAGTCTGCTTTTTTCTTAGTGGTAACCTAAAAACTCAATACGAATAGAGAATAGCTTTTCAATTTCAGATGTTGATTCCAGGCTCTCTCTCAGGACTGTGACCTACTTTAGAGCTCCACTTTTTGCAATATGCAACCTGACTTCAAAAGAGGCTTCATGGATCATGAACATGACAGATAAAGACGTTCCACAGTATCTGCCTACGAAGATTCAACACGGGTAACCAGCCCATAGCCACTACTACCAGGATAACCAAGGCCAACCATCTTTAAGGACAAAGAACCATCCTACCAACCGATTAAGTACCATCAGACTCAGTTCAAAAAAATACCTTGGAGCTCTTCCATGGAAGGTCTTGGTATCAAGGTCCAAACTCACCTCCTCCCCTTCCTTAAACGATGATCATTCTTTTACTTTCATCATTTACGTACAATATCGATTAGCCCATTTAATAAAGCCTACTTTGAAAATACACTTCAAATACATGTACTGATATCCTGACCAGAATTTAAAATATTCAAGAGCAGGCACTCAGCTGTTGATTATTTTTCATGTTCAAACGGCACATATATGTTGCTGTTGCTGTCTGTCATGGAGTAGATTCTGACTCACAGGGACCCTACAGGGGAAAGCAGAACTGCCCCACAGGGTTTCCTAGGCTGCAGGCTTCACCGAAGCAGGTCCGCAGGTCTTTTCTCTCACGGAGAGGCTGTGGGTTCAAACTGCCAACCTTTCAGCTCACGGCCAAATGCTTAATCATGGCACCACCAGGGCTCCTTAGCATATATTTATCATTTATTATTAAATAACAAAGCAGAGAAAAACAGACTAACATTTTTGAAGCACTCACCTTGTGCCAAGCCAGTACTCGAATTGTCTGAAGCTTCCCATGCATTATTTCCATTTATTGTTATTTAACCCTATTGTTCACATGTTACTGTAACACCCATTTTAGAGATGGGGAAGCTTAAGAAGAAGACAGGATTGAACCTCAGGTTTTCTAACCCCTGAACATGTCCTTTCAATCACACCAACCATACCGCATTAAATCTAAACACTGAAAATATTTCAAGTGTAGCAGGTATTTTAGAAACAAAACAGAAGGGACTTAGAGGTTACCATCATAGATTCAGGATCGCAGGCACAGGGCTAACGTGACCCCGGCGCTGACTGACTTAGGCAACGTGCTGACACTGCTCAGGCAGGATTTTTCCTTGGCTCTGTCTTCCTGAGGTCTTATCAATTTCTGCCCTTTTCTAGAACAGAGCTGCTGCATTCATCTTCATTAGTAATCATCCTAGGCCCCTTACGTTGATAAAATTCTGAGATCTTATAATATGAGGCATCACCTTTTAAGTTTATTTCATTGTCAACATCCATCTTTCCTGAGAGAAACTTAATGCTTTGGTCTAATAAGAAACCTGAAGCCTGTTTCCTTCCGCCTTGTCAGGTTAGGCTGTATCAGGAAGCACATGATGTCAGTGTCAACTCTCAGAGCAGCGATCTATGCAGTTACAATGTCAGGAGGAGACAAAGAGAGACTTGGGCTACAAAAATAAACGCAGAAGAGGCAATAAGAGGCACAGCAATAAGGTAAAGAGATTAAAAAAAATGAACATCATAATTTAGACATTTAAATAGGTATTTTCCCTTAAAGTAAGCACTTTGGAATGGTATCTGTTTATTAGCCGTTTTGAGATCTGTATCATATACTTTTAGGTGTGATATAAATTTTCATCCTTGCAAAACAGATTTTATTTTTGGAAGTAAACACATATCATTTGGAGTTAAAAATGCTAGAGAAAGTAGACATTCATACCGAGTTAGCACCGTCCAGTTAAAAATAAGAAGCTGATACATATTAACAAGATTTTTAAAAATGTGGCTTATAAACTGGCTCTGGCAATTCTACAGGAGGAGTTTCAAAATGCTTTGATGAGTATTGATGACATGATGTACGTTCCTGGTTCCCTGGCGTGTCCCAGTGTGCTCGTCAACAGGTAAGTATTACGATGCTATAAAAAACTGAAGTATTGGCCAACAATTAATGACAGAATGAGATTATCCTCACAATATCATTATGCTGTGTTGGGAAAGAATGTATAATAGCATGATACCCACGTATCTGTCGTACAGTGGCCTCGGCAGGGGGAGTTACGAGCTGCAAGGGCAGAAAACAACACAGGAGCAATTCACTGGGACAGAGTCTAGGGCAACGGTGGATAACTGATGGGAAAGAACTGTAGCTGACAGCCCAGGCTGGCGCACAACCACAAGGAATGGCACTTGTGTTTGCATTCATAGGTAAGAAGCCATGCCCAATAGAGCAAGCAGTTTCATTGGGTAAAAATTACAAATGTCATATGTGTTCAGTACAGAAAATACCCCGATTCCACTCAGACCTCTTCATTCACACCTGAAGACAAACCAAATCACGTCCAAGTAGGCTGACTGTCACGTCACCTTCTAAAATCAAGGACAAGCAAAATGCATCTACTGCAGGGGCAGCGGCACCAACCAACACAGGCCCTGCAGTGGTTCCAAAGCTAAGCAATTAACTCACTCCAGCATTTACAGGGGACCCAACTCTGCCTGACTGATACTTTTTTCAAAAACCCAGTCAAATCTATAGCTGGTAACTAGTTTATATGAAAGCCAGCACATTAAATCAAGTCTTCCTTTTATTTAATAAATATTTAAGAACAGTCAGATTTTCAGTCAAGGAAGGTCAATTTGATGAAAAGTATTTATCTCCTCTCCCTCCCCAGCCCCCGTAAAAGTGAAAGTGTAAATCACAAAGAGAACGAAAGCAGATGCACCCGTGGATGAGTGATTCCAACAAAATTTCTGAGCAATGGAAATCAGCTCGAGGTGTGATAAAAAGATTTAGAAGGATAGAGAAAGCTTCAAGGTAAAGAAAAAAGTCTCTATATATTCACGTTAACATTTTTGAGCACTTCCTGCGTATCAGGCCCTGTTTTGGGTACTGAGTAAACAGCAACTAACCAAATGGAACGCTATGCTTTCACGGAGCTCACCAGTATTTGGGAAAGACGACAATTACTTACAAATAGTTGGGAAAGACAGTTAAAACAAAAAGAGTTTAGGGGCGGAGCCAAGATGGCGGACTAGGCAGACGCTACCTCGGATCCCTCTTACAACAAAGACACGGAAAAACAAGTGAATCGATCACATACATAACAATCTACGAACCCTGAACAACAAACACAGATTTAGAGACGGAGAACGAACTAATACGGGGAAGCAGCGATTGTTTCCAGAGCCTGGAGCCAGCGTACCAGTCAGGTACGGCACAAGCACAGAGACCTGCTCCACCCCCCTGAACTAACCCCGGGAGGGGGACCAGCCGGTTCCACGGGCGGCGTGGGACGCAGCCGGTAGGAGAAGTCCCCGGGAGGCAGTGACTGGTCCTGGAGCAGAAAGAGCAGCGTCCGAGCCGGGGAACCGTCCCGCAGGGATTTGGACTGGACGCAGCGGATTTTCTGGAAAAACTAGTTTCCCAGTGATGGCTCGGAGACACCAATCCATATCAAACCACTTAAAGAAGCAGACCATGACAGCTTCTCCAACCCCCCAAACAAAAGAATCAAAATCTTTCCCAAATGAAGATACAATCTTGGAATTATCAGATACAGAATATAAAAAACTAATTTACAGAATGCTTAATGATATCACAAATGAAATTAGGATAACTGCAGAAAAAGCCAAGGAACACACTGATAAAACTGTTGAAGAACTCAAAAAGATTATTCAAGAACATAGTGGAAAAATTAATAAGTTGCAAGAATCCATAGAGAGACAACATGTAGAAATCCAAAAGATTAACAATAAAATTACAGAATTAGACAACGCACTAGGAACTCAGAGGAGCAGACTCGAGCAATTAGAATGCAGACTGGGACATCTGGAGGACCAGGGAATCAACACCAACATAGCTGAAAAAAAATCAGAGAAAAGAATTAAAAAAAATGAAGAAACCCTAAGAATTATGTGGGACTCTATCAAGAAGGATAACCTGCGGGTGATTGGAGTCCCAGAACAGGGAGGGGGGACAGAAAACACAGAGAAAATAGTTGAAGAACTCCTGACAGAAAACTTCCCTGACATCATGAAAGACGAAAGGATATCTATCCAAGATGCTCATCGAACCCCATTTAAGATTGATCCAAAAAGAAAAACATCAAGACATATTATCATCAAACTCACCAAAACCAAAGATAAACAGATAAAAGCAGCCAGGGAGAAAAGAAAGGTTTCCTTCAAGGGAGAATCAGTAAGAATATGTTCTGACTACTCAGCAGAAACCATGCAGGCAAGAAGGGAAAGGGACGACATATACAGAACACTGAAGGAGAAAAACTGCCAGCCAAGGATCATATATCCAGCAAAACTCTCTCTGAAATATGAAGGCGAAATTAAGATATTTACAGACAAACACAAGTTTAGAGAATTTGCAAAAACCAAACCAAAGCTACAAGAAATACTAAAGGATATTGTTTGGTCAGAGAACCAATAATATCAGATATCAGCACAACACAAGGTCACAAAACAGAACGTCCTGATATCAACTCAAATAGGGAAATCACAAAAACAAACAAATTAAGATTAATTAAAAAAAAAAATACACATAACAGGGAATCATGGAAGTCAATAGGTAAAAGATCACAATAATCAAAAAGAGGGACTAAATACAGGAGGCATTGAACTGCCATTTGGAGAGTGATACAAGGCGATATAGAACAATACAAGTTAGGTTTTTACTTAGAAAAATAGGGGTAAATAATAAGGTAACCACAAAAAGGTATAACAACTCTATAACTCAAGATAAAAACCAAGAAAAACGTAACGACTCAACAAACATAAAGTCAAGCACTATGAAAATGAGGATCTCACAATTTACTAAGAAAAACGTCTCAGCACAAAAAAGTATGTGGAAAAATGAAATTGTCAACAACACACATAAAAAGGCATCAAAATGACAGCACTAAAAACTTATTTATCTATAATTACGCTGAATGTAAACGGACTAAATGCACCAATAAAGAGACAGAGAGTCACAGACTGGATAAAGAAACACGATCCATCTATATGCTGCCTACAAGAGACACACCTTAGACTTAGAGACACAAACAAACTAAAACTCAAAGGATGGAAAAAAATATATCAAGCAAACAATAAGCAAAAAAGAAGAGGAGTAGCAATATTAATTTCTGACAAAATAGACTTTAGACTTAAATCCACCACAAAGGATAAAGAAGGACACTATATAATGATAAAAGGGACAATTGATCAGGAAGACATAACCATATTAAATATTTATGCACCCAATGACAGGGCTGCAAGATACATAAATCAAATTTTAACAGAATTGAAAAGCGAGATAGATACCTTCACAATTATAGCAGGAGACTTCAACACACCACTTTCGGAGAAGGACAGGACATCCAGTAAGAAGCTCAACAGAGACACGGAAGATCTAATTACAACAATCAACCAACTTGACCTCATTGACTTATACAGAACTCTCCACCCAACTGCTGCAAAATATACTTTTTTTTCTAGCGCACAAGGAACATTCTCTAGAATAGACCACATATTAGGTCATAAAACAAACCTTTGCAGAGTCCAAAACATCGAAATATTACAAAGCATCTTCTCAGACCACAAGGCAATAAAACTAGAGATCAATAACAGAAAAACTAGGGAAAAGAAATCAAATACTTGGAAAATGAACAACACCCTCCTGAAAAAAGACTGGGTTATAGAAGACATCAAGGAGGGAATAAGGAAATTCATAGAAAGCAACGAGAATGAAAACACTTCCTATCAAAACCTCTGGGACACAGCAAAAGCAGTGCTCAGAGGCCAATTTATATCAATAAATGCACACATACAAAAAGAAGAAAGAGCCAAAAGCAGAGAACTGTCCCGACAACTTGAACAAATAGAAACTGAGCAACAAAAGAATCCATCAGGCACCAGAAGAAAACAAATAATAAAAATTAGAGCTGAACTAAATGAATTAGAGAACAGAAAAACAATTGAAAGAATTAACAAAGCCAAAAGCTGGTTCTTTGAAAAAATTAACAAAATTGATAAACCATTGGCTAGACTGACTAAAGAAATACAGGAAAGGAAACAAATAACCTGAATAAGAAATGAGAAGGACCACATCACAACAGAACCAAATGAAATTCAAAGAATCATTTCAGATTATTATGAAAAATTGTACTCCAATAAATTTGAAAACCTAGAAGAAATGGATGAATTCCTGGAAAAACACTACCTACCTAAACTAACACATTCAGAAGTAGAACAACTAAATAGACCCATAACAAAAAAAGAGATTGAAACGGTAATCAAAAAACTCCCAACAAAAAAAAGCCCTGGCCCGGACGGCTTCACTGCAGAGTTCTACCAAACTTTCAGAGAAGAGTTAACACCACTAATACTAAAGGTATTCCAAAGCATAGAAAATGACGGAATACTACCCAACTCATTCTATGAAGCCACCATCTCCCTGATACCAAAACCAGGTAAAGACATTACAAAAAAAGAAAATTATAGACCTATATCCCTCACGAACATTGATGCAAAAATCCTCAACAAAATTCTAGCCAATAGAATCCAACAACACATCAAAAAAATAATTCACCCCGATCAAGTGGGATTTATACCAGGTATGCAAGGCTGGTTTAATATCAGAAAAACCATTAATGTAATCCATCACATAAATAAAACAAAAGATAAACACCACATGATCTTATCAATAGATGCAGAAAAGGCATTTGACAAAGTCCAACACCCATTCATGATAAAAACTCTTACCAAAATAGGAATTGAAGGAAAATTCCTCAACATAATGAAGGGCATCTATGCAAAGCCAACAGCCAATATCACTCTAAATGGAGAGAACCTGAAAGCATTTCCCTTGAGAACGGGAACCAGACAAGGATGCCCTTTATCACCGCTCCTATTCAACATCATGTTGGAAGTCTTAGCCAGGGCAATTAGGCTAGACAAAGAAATAAAAGGTATCCGGATTGGCAAGGAAGAAGTAAAGTTATCACTATTTGCAGATGACATGATTATATACACAGAAAACCCTAAGGAATCCTCCAGAAAACTACTGAAACTAATAGAAGAGTTTGGCAGAGTCTCAGGTTATAAAATAAACATACAAAAATCACTTGGATTCCTCTACATCAACAAAGAGAACACCGAAGAGGAAAGAACCAAATCAATACCATTCACAGTAGCCCCCAAGAAGATAAAATACTTAGGAATAAATCTTACCAAGGATGTAAAAGACCTATACAAAGAAAACTACAAAGCTCTACAACAAGAAATTCAAAAGGACATACTTAAGTGGAAAAACATACCCTGCTCATGGATAGGAAGACTTAACATAGTAAAAATGTCTATTCTACCAAAAGCCATCTATACATTTAACGCACTTCCGATCCAAATTCCAATGTCATATTTCAAGGGGATAGAGAAACAAATCACCAATTTCATATGGACGGGAAAGAAGCCCCGGATAAGCAAAGCACTACTGAAAAAGAAGAAGAAAGTGGGAGGCCTCACCTTACCTGACTTCAGAACCTATTACACAGCCACAGTAGTCAAAACAGCCTGGTATTGGTACAACAACAGACACATAGACCAATGGAACAGAATTGAGAACCCAGACATAGATCCATCCACGTATGAGCAGCTGATATTTGACAAAGGACCAGTGTCAATTAACTGGGGAAAAGATAGCCTTTTTAACAAATGGTGCTGGCATAACTGGATATCCATTTGCAAAAAAATGAAACAGGACCCATACCTCACACCATGCACAAAAACTAACTCCAAGTGGATCAAAGACCTAAACATAAAGACTAAAACGATAAAGATCATGGAAGAAAAAATTGGGACAACCCTAGGAGCCCTAATACAAGGTATAAACAGAATACAAAACATTACCAAAAATGATGAAGAGAAACCCGATAACTGGGAGCTCCTAAAAATCAAACACCTATGCTCATCTAAAGTCTTCTCCAAAAGAGTAAAAAGACCACCTACAGACTGGGAAAGAATTTTCAGCTATGACATCTCCGACCAGCGCCTGATCTCTAAAATCTATATGATTCTGTCAAAACTCAACCACAAAAAGACAAACAACCCAATCAAGAAGTGGGCAAAGGATATGAACACACATTTCACTAAAGAAGATATTCAGGCAGCCAACAGACACATGAGAAAATGCTCTCGATCATTAGCCATTAGAGAAATGCAAATTAAAACTACGATGAGATTCCATCTCACACCAGCAAGGCTGGCATTAATCCAAAAAACACAAAATAATAAATGTTGGAGAGGCTGCGGAGAGATTGGAACTCTTATACACTGCTGGTGGGAATGTAAAATGGTACAACCACTTTGGAAATCTATCTGGTGTTATCTTAAACAGTTAGAAATAGAACTACCATACAACCCAGAAATCCCACTCCTAGGAATATACCCTACAGATACAAGAGCCTTCATACAAACAGATACATGCACACCCATGTTTATTGCAGCTCTGTTTACAACAGCAAAAAGTTGGAAGCAACCAAGGTGTCCATCAACGGATGAATGGGTAAATAAATTGTGGTATATTCACACAATGGAACACCACGCATCGATAAAGAACAGTGACGAATCTCTGAAACATTCCATAACATGGAGGAACCTGGAAGGCACTATGCTGAGCGAAATGAGTCAGAGGCAAAAGGACAAATATTGTATAAGACCACTATTATAAGATCTTGAGAAATAGTAAACCTGAGAAGAACACATACTTTTGTGGTTACCAGGCGGGGAGGGAGGGTGGGAGAGGGTTTTTTATTGATTAATCAGTAGATAAGAACTGCTTTGGGTGAAGGGAAAGACAACACTCAATACATAGAAGGTCAGCTCAATTGGACTGGACCAAAAGCAAAGAAGTTTCCGGGATAAAATGAATGCTTCAAAGGTCAGCGGAGCAAGGGCGGGGGTCTGGGGAACATGGTTTGCGGGGACTTCTAAGTCAATTGGCAAAATAATTCTATTATGAAATCATTCTGCATCCCACTTTGAAATGTGGCGTCTGGGGTCTTAAATGCTAATAAGCGGCCATCTAAGATGCAGCAATTGGTCTCAACCCACCTGGAGCAAAGGAAAATGAAGAACACCAAGGCCACACGACAACTAAGAGCCCAGGAGACAGAAAGTGCCACATGAACCAGAGACTTACATCATCCTGAGACCAGAAGAACTAGTTGGTGCCCGGCCACAATCGATAACTGCCCTGACAGGGAGCACAGCAGAGGACCCCTGAGGGAACAGGAGATCAGTGGGATGCAGGCCCCAAATTCTCATAAAAAGACCAAACTTAATGGTCTGACTGAGACTGGAGGAATCCCCGCGGCCATGCTCCCCAGACCTTCAGTTGACACAGGACAGGAACCATCCCCGAAGACAACTCATCAGAAATGAAAGGGACTGGTCAGCGGGTGGGAGAGAGACGCTGATGAAGAGTGAGCTAATTATATCAGGTGGACACTTGAGATTGTGTTGGCAACTCTTGTCTGGAGGGGGGATGGGAGGATAGAGAGAGAGGGAAGTCGGCAAAATTGTCAAGAAAGGAGAGACTGAAAGGGCTGACTCAAGAGGGGGAGAGCAAGTGGGAGTAGGGAGTGAGATGTATGTAAACTTGTATGTGACAGACTGATTGGATTTGTAAACGTTCACTTGAAGCTTAATAAAAGTTATTAAAAAAAAAAAAAAAAGAGTTTAAAGAAGAAAGTGCATCCAAACACAAAATCAGGATGCTATGATAAATCAAGAAAAACAAAGAGTTCTTGGAAATTACAAATACGATGTCAAAATAAAAAGAAAATTCAATAGAAGGATTAGAAGCAAAAGCTGAGAAATCTCTGAGATTGCAGAACAAACGGGTGAAAGAGAAGAAAACTGGAGGGTCAACAAAGGGGCTCCAACAGCCAATGAATGGGAGTTCTAGATAGAGAAAAGTGAAGTGAAAGGGAGGAAATTATCAAAGAAGTAATATAAGAAAACTGACCATAATAGAGGACAGGGGTCTCTAAACTGAAAGGACCTATGAAGTACTCAGCAACAGCAAAACACACACACACACACACACACACCCCCCCCCAAGGTACATCATCATGAAATGCCACAATTCTAGGGTCAAAAAGACATCCTAAAAGCTTCTGTGGGTTGCAGGAAGGAGTGTAAGTTGAATGCAATCTAAGGAGGATGTAAATGGCACTGGACAGCTGACAGCAATACAGGACAGTAGAGGATAATGGTGAGCGCCTTCACAATTCTGAGTGTAAATGGTTTTCAACTGAGAATTCCATACAAACTATCAAAAACCAATGTAAGACAGAAAAAAGGACAAGTTAAGATACGTAAGGACTCAAATTTACTTCCCATGCACTGTATCTTAGGACCTGGAACATGCTCTAGGAAAAGAAGAATAAATAGAGCTGTACGGGAAAGTAAATATAATCAGAGTACAAAATATGTTTCTAAAGCTAGTAATATGTACTTGTTAAATTAAAAATAGTCATATAACCATATTAGGAAAATGGAGAAAATGTGTAGATAAATTTAAGAGAGATGTATGCCCATGTCATAAGACATCAACAGATAAGATCTAAAACTAATAAGAAGTAGCGGTATAAGCGTGTTGGTGTTATGTGCTGAGTTGATTCCAATTCATGGCAACCCTACAGGACAAAGCGGAACTGCCCCGTAGGGTCTCCTGGGCTGGAATTTTTATGGAAGCAGATCACCACGTCTTCTCTCTTGTGGAGCCACTGGGTGTGTCTGAACCACCAATCTTTCAGTTAGCAACCAAGCACTTAACCACTGAACTACCAGGGCTCCTTGGAATAAGCATATTATCTAGTAATATGGATATAACTACCAAAAAAACAGCTAAAAGAATTAATAGTAATTGCTTCTGAAGAGGAAAAAGTAAGGTGGTGTGAGAGATGACCATTTTTCATGATGGGCCTTTCAGTACCATTGTAACTACGTACCTAGATTAATTTATTATTTCCCTATTTCCTTATTGTGTTGATCTTTTCTTATTGACTTGCTAGAACTCTTTATATATTAAGAATATTAATCCTCTGCAATCCTGGAGAATAATTAACTCATTTACTAGCCTCTTTCTAAAACATACTAAAACTAATGTGTTCTTATTAGCGCACAAAGCTATTTTGAACAGTATACGTCTGGATAGTACTGGCTTGTGCCTTTGATGACTATCAAGGAGAAGACACGAGCAGGGCTGTTAACTTAGGTTTGCTGCTGTGTCTGCACTGAGGCAGAGGAAGGTAACACCAACCAGTCACAACCTAGACTATGTTTCAGGGAGAAGATCTGGGTTAGTTATTATCCCACCTCTACTGACAAAGGCGTATCAGAGATTTTTGATGTCCGTTTGTTCCTAGTTGACTAAACCTCCTTGGCACAACCTATTCAGCATAAAACATAATTCACGGATCAGAAAGGGAAAATGGAAAGAGATTCCAAATCTAGCTTCGACAGTAAAAATTAAACCTAATTTCTATGAATGACACAACAAGAATTACGGTTGAACCCGCTCACTCCTTGGTAAAGATGACAGGGATGTGGTGTAGAGCTCTGTGGCAGCAGGTGAGATGGCGTGTGGGAAAGCAGGGTCAACATAATGCATACCAAGTTCACCACATAAACAGGTGAGTTACAATCATGTGAGAATCTCCTTTAAATTTTAGCTTTTCATATAATTGGCAACATACATTTTTAGGATGGTCTTTGGAACATGGTCCTATTCTGTATCTTCTCGGTATTTACTCAGTAATTCTTTGACCAACCCTAAAAATTTACTCAAGCTCCTTTTACTGCGTCTCAGCTGCTCGAGTATTTACTCTTGGGCCCCATGCTTCTTGTAGCAGCTTCAGACACAGACCAGAGCTCCACCTGACACTCATGAACAATATTTTGATGGTTATGTAAACCAGAAATCATGTAAGTGCTTTAGTTAAAAAAGTTATTTTTCACTCTTCCTGAATTCTGGCCCTTTTGCTATTTCAAGAGGTACACGATGGAAAAGGTTTTTTTGGTTTCCCATTAAAAACACTTAGATTTTACAATGACATTTGTTAACCAGTGTTTATGTATTCAGCATTATTATAGTCTAAAAGTTTTAAAGAAGAAAATAATACATCTTGGGAGGAGGGTGACGGGAATTTTGGTAGCTGGGAATCTGGCCTGTGATTGGTTTATATCACTTTCAGCAGGTCAGTAAACTCCGTTAAACCGCACAGCCTATCATCAGTCAGCTGTTTCCTTTAGCTCCTAGATGCTTTGAGCAATGAGGGCTCCAGAACGTCCTCACCGCGGGGGTTTAAGGAGCTCAACCTTGAAGTAGCATTTGTACGGTAGGCACACTTTCCATCTACACTGCTTATGTGTAGTGACTCTGGGATGAGTAATGAAGATTATGGAGAAGAATATGGAGATGAGCTGTGGTAAGAGGGATTTACAAAGAGGAAACAGGGGAATTGATAGGAGGGGAAAGTTTTCTCTACCTTAATGTTTCCTCTTTGTCTTTACACTGACAGCCAAATCCGTGGGCCATACTGTCACACGAGAGGTAGCTTTTAACTGGGAGGCTGGAGTGACACCAGCCTGGGTCAGATACTAGATAGTCTCCTAATTAGTCATGATATTTTGAAGAAGTTGTTTGCTTGAACCCCTGTGAGACTCAGCGGTGCCATCTCAGAAGTGGGACCAACACCACAGATGTTAACTCTGAAACGAAATACCAAGATACCATTTCCCCTGAGACTCCCGTTTATGTTCTTCGTGACCCTACACATTAAAGGTGACTTTTTTAACTTCCAGTTTTAATGACGCTCTTCAGACTAACACTGGTTAAATAACCTCGATCCTCCGTTCGCTTCTTTATTACCCAACCCCGTGTTTTGTTACCGTTCGAGTCTCACAGACCTACTGTTTATGTGCACTGGATGACCACAGACTCTGCAAAGTAAAAACTCCACGCCTTTACTTTCAAGCTTCTACCAGAATTATGCTACCAAATACCTACAAGTTCTGGCAAATATTTAATACGATTTGAGACAAAAATCACCTAGCTCTCTGAGAAAACTTGTCTATGGTAAGGTTTATACAGGTGTGGCTTCACATGCCATCCTGTGCACTGTACTGAGATACAGGAATTTTTTAAATGGCTTTTAATAAATAGTCCAAAGAACATAAAATAATTAAATTTAATAATATAACAAATTCAAAAGAATTTGAGGGCTCATAGCAAGCCAGTGAAAAAGCTAATGGAAGAAAACTTTCAGCAAGATTTGCCCAATTTGATACCATCCCAAATCAAAACCAAACCAGTTGCCGTTCAGTGTGTTCTCACTCTTGGTCTCCCCCTGTGTGTCGGAGGACGGCTGCACCCCATAGGGTGTTCACGGCTGTGACCTCTGGGAAGCAGGTTGCCAGGCCTTTCCTCTGAGGCATGTCAGTGGGTTTGAACTGCCAGCTCTCTGGTTAGTTGTCCAGCGTTTAACCAGTTGTACGATCCCGGGCATCCTGATGCTATCCCAGCGAAACAGAGTGATCAGAAGGGATCTATCTTGATACTACTAGCTGAACATGTATAACAGCATAAATGTTCCACAACGTATAAAAAAACTCTCAAGGAGTGAGAGTAACTGATAAGCAGCAGCGTGCTGAACAGCGCTAATTTCTGAGCTAAACATAGTATGTGTCAATTATCATCACCGACATCAAAAACACTTATACCCTGGTGCTTTCCTGGACGGTACGGAAAGAGAATCACGGCAATCAGTCTCTTCCTCACGTCTTATGTGTATCTGGTCCCACGCACTGGGACCTGGTCCCACATACTAAACTCTTACGACCATGAGTGTCATGTGCTAATCAAGATGAAAACACCAAAAAAGCCCTTTATGTAATTTTGCACATGAAAATTATCAAATGCTTTGATGCCTATATCAGCTTCGATCCAATCTGTCTTTACTTTTCATTACTCAACTATTAATATACTTCATCCTTGTCAAGACTCTTTTCTGGGAAGAGTTAAACATGCAAGGCTTTTTGAAATTCTAATCTATATGCATCGAAGCTTAAATATCTGCCTCTAATTGTTTTCTATGAAGAAGAATAAAACTGGAGTTGTTCACGGACTGATACAGCTGGAAACTGTGTCTAACTGTATCAGAAGCATAAAATGACTCCGTTTTTTCAAGTTAGGTTGCCTGTGGTCAGTCTTCTAAAGTTAGAAACGTACTTCCAGAGTTCAGTGTCTGTCTGAATTCAGGAAATTGTCACTTGTACGAACATTCAATTTTCCTACCTTTAACCACTAAAATGCTATATGAGATTTCATATTTTTTAAGAAACTAGTTTAAAAGAGGTATTAAAAAGCGTACTTAAATCCAAATTTCCTAGAACTTTTATTTTGTTATTTAGTATACCACATTAAAGGTAAATTTCTAGAATTTCGTACGGTTAAAAATATTTTAAAATAGTTGTCAACGCACAGCTCTCTAGTATACTTCAGTATACGTGAAATTGCATTTGGAAAACCCAGAGGTCAAAAACACTTGTTAACTTTTTAATATTACTAAGTCACACAATATACCTCCTTAAAACATCCAGGAAATATTTAGGATGTGTTTTGATCCCGGTTCCATATTTGGCCCATACCTATTAGTGATTTTAGCTAGTCATTTTATATAGTAAAACTCTTCCAGTTATCCCAGGGATTGCCTCACGTTCTAACACGTCAGTCTGTCCTATCTTTTAGGTTTTTATGATAAATTATAAAGCACATTCAGCAGGTGCTGCTCTGTGAAATAAGTAGTCAAGTCTACATTTTTAAGAGTTTCAACTCTGAATAGACAGACAGGTTTTTAATGAAGCTACAATTGAGAAAGAAAACAAAGTAAATAAAAGCAAATAGCTATGCCTGGCATAATATTTACAATGACTATAACAAGCAGAAATCAATCAAATCTCTCTCTAGAACGATCTCTGTTTTCCTACAAAGCACAAAATCACTTGAGCTGGACAGCAAATACTAACCCAAGATGGCGCACACATCAACTAATTACAGGCTGATTTTCCACAGCTGGAAAAAGCAGTTATTGTTTGTAGGTGTTTTTTTTTTTCTTCTGAAAAAAAAAAAAGTACTCTTTAGATGGCTTGAGTAAATTTCTGTATATCATTTGTATAAAGACAGTGCAGGCAGAAGAGAAGAAGGCAAGCAAAGTAACATTGCTAGTCCCTAAATAAATTAGCTCTGTTTAAAAGGGCAAGACTAATTCATTCCTTTTATGGTGGCTTCCATTAAGCTGGAACAGTAATACTAAACCACTTCAAACTACTGGCAGGATATGAGTAAACCAAGAACAGTGTGACTGGCCCCTTTAAAAGGGTCTGGACATACATACAAGCTTTAATTCCATCATGCAATAAGAAAATGCTGAATAAATTAACTTTTTCAAAGGGCCATTATACCTTAGTTCCTCATTACAGATCTCATTACAGACTGACTTTATAATGCTCACCTGACAATATCACATAAAATGTTTAGCTTCTAAGGTCAGTCTAAATAAGAGAACAATTCTCCTATTTATAGCAAAGGATGAACTTTTCTCATTTAGCTGTTTAAGCAGCTAACCCCCGAGTTTAATGTAATTAGGGAAGGGATATTCAATTTACAGTATCCACAAGTAATGATAATTAAATTGATCCAAAAAAGCTGTTGGTAAGCATAAGCTACCTTTGTAATTACATCCCGTTTGCAAAACGACTTTAGTGCTGTGAACTTGAAGCATTTCAGCAAATGAAGGCCAATACACATAAAAGGAAAAGTACAGTAGCTGAAAAGCTGGGCCGTTCTGCAGAATGAACCGCAAGACCAGAGGGTATCTGGAAAACAGTCTGTAACTCACCGTGACAGCCCAGCTTTTTCCTCTCGCAAACATCCATCAAGAACATGCGATACAGTCTTCATTTTTCACCAAACTCTTCGTTACTACCGTCTCTCTTTTTTTCACTTTTATGGAAAACTAAACAAGTATCCCCTGATTTCTCTGATTAAAGCGGCTGGTCGCAAGCTTCAGTGTGGGGTTTTATTTGAAAGATCAGACGAGAACTATGAATATGAAACCATTTTCCCCATGAGTTCTGAAGATTAGCTAGGTCAGCATTCCACCAGGACCAAGGTGAAAAATAAACAAATAACCATGTTCACAGCAGCTGCAGCGATCAGTCTCTGCAAAATTATTCAGGCATTATTGAGAAAGACGATATTAAACGCTGCCACTTGCAGCTTCACGGCTCTCTGAATATTCACATCAGAAAAGGGATGAGCACTTAAGGGGTATCATCAGAGAGCTTGCCCATCTGAGCATCTTCCATTAAGTTTTTGTCTTAGAGGAGGAAGGCGGGAACCTCTGCCTCACAGGCAAAAGGCTTGTCATAATTCATTAATATCACAGCTTTGCTCAGGTTTCCTTCAACGAGCCAGGAAGAAGCCTATGACAAAATGCTGAGCACACAACTTCTCCAAAGATGCTGGTACCACTTGGTCCTGCTGCACTGGAGGCGAAGGCTGCAGCCCGGAACGCTCTCAAGGAGCCTTAGGAACTGAAAGGAGGGGAAGGCCTCCAGAGGCACTTCCTACGAGAAAGCTAAGCTCACGGCTGCGTAAACCCCTCATATCTGTGTCTGAAATTCCAAAAGGATAGGTAAGAGAAATAATTTAAAACCTTGCCCAAATATGAAAGTTAAAAGGTTTCTAACACTATTAAAAGCAAGTAAAACCCAAATAATGTATTCAGTTGAGGAAAAGATAACTAGTCTTAAAAAATGATATAAGTCTGAAATAATAAAATTGTCTACAGTGCTGTTTTCTCTTGATGAAACTATTTCAAAGGGAGTCAGAGAAATATCAGCTCATCAATTCAATAAAATGAACGATTCAACATAACCTGAATTCTATGACAAAAACGTCTAGTCACTAGCAATATTCATCTGTCTCCAGAAGAGAATGTCCTCTGGTGGTATCTTTATTTCCCCCCCGAAGTTTCCCCCTTAACACGCTGAAGAACTAGGAATCTGGTCGGGTGTTCATTCTTTGTCTTCGTTTACGTGTCAGAAAACTGGAATTTAGGAAACCAAGGAGTACGAGTCGGCAGAGCAGAGCGAGTCACAAGAACGGCAGCAGTAGGTAACGGGGGACGTGACACAGACCCGCACCCCAGTTCGTCAATTTCACTTCAGAAAACAAATGAGAAGTTACCTTTTTATACTGTTTAGCAAACAATACATTGAATATGGGTGATTATAAATTTTTAAACATCAATATCATTTTTATGATTCTAGGTAAACTTGAATCTTGGGTTAGTGAAGCAATTAGAGATTTTTTTTCATAATTGTTATTTTAACTTTATGTTAAACTCTAACTTTAAATATGATAATATCTATTGTTTAAAGTACATGAAGTCAAGATTTAGCATTAATGTATATAATGATGATAAAATGATGGTACAATCCAGCCAACTGGACAGAAATCAATAACGGTATTTAACGACTTCATGAGGAAAATAAATGACCCTCGCACCCTTAATGGATCAATGTCAGTTGTAGAGCCATACGACATCGCACAGTGCGGACACGGTCTCACTCAGAGTGGTATCACTTTTCATATGAGTGCCTTAAAGCCTTATCAAAGGAAATTGTGTTTTAATGCTATTTCAGATGTCATTTTTGAGAGGATTTTTACAATCCCATTTCATAAGGCACAAAGCCTGCTCTGAATTGTCACAAGGAGCTTTTGTTACTGGCACATGTACTAGGTCATTCTCTGAAAACTTTCCAACAAAATGAAATCTTAAATATATATAAAAAGGATAACAATTTATAATATTACTCAAACAACTAGTTTATTGTAGCTTGTCTTCTTTGAATTCACGTTCCCTAAATGTTACTCGCAGACTTCCCCCGCCGCCACCAGATAAGGAAAAAAGCCCTGCTCCATACAGCCACGACACAGAGCACATGTGCTTCCAATCCACTTCCAACCTGCCTGACGACCAGCGCACACAGGACAGCCTCAGCGCTAGCCTGGGTTGCAGCTATTCGCTCAAGTCGTCAAATTTTCAAGGAAGTTTACACAAGGATAAATTTTCTTTTATTCCAGTAACTCATTGTCCTTTTTAAGAAGGAAGAATTGCTCAGCTCTTCTCCTTATGACATAAATTCTAGGAAAAGAGAAACCACTCCCTGCTGTCACTTCTTGGAAAGATGCTAATCTGTCTAGCATCATTTGTGGATAGTTCGGCTTTTGCCTGTAAAAAAAAAACCATGACGCCATTATGAAAGAAAAATTTAGTAAATACGGAATACTTTGGATTTGTAGTTCCTACTAAGTATTTGAAACCAACATCGATAGGAATAACAATAATATCTTGATGTTGTAACTCAGGCTATTATTATTTTCTCAAGCATAATTTAAAATTCATTTCTGGCTGATTCAGCAGACATTGAACGAAGCTTCCAGGAACCTCTCTGAAGATACAGCGCAGATAAGAAGTTCAGGATAGGAACAGATGCGCAATGATGTACAGAAGCTACTACAGTTATTTCTAAAAATAGCAGGGTTTCACGTTTTCAGTGGCTCAGGATTCTCACAAAACGAGACTAACAATTCTTAAGATAGAACCAGGGAACTGTAGCTAAAGATTCCTGACTGACGTGAATATTACTTCCTTTATCCCAAAGGATATAATAACTTCTCAAGCAAATGTAGCATCATAATTAGTTATAATTGACTTTGCCTTTTAATTTTTAAGGCAATCTATAAATTATGGATTGTTGTGTCAACTGGAAGACAGTTTTTGACACCATACCATATATCTCATTATTGTAATGAAAACCAAGCTCCTTATCAGGATAACTTCACAGTCTGCTAGATTTTAATACAATTTCAGGAAATGTTAGCTTTGTATTACTGAACCACATTGCACAATTTTAACATAATTCTAGTGTGGCTTCAAATACTACAAAAATGTGTAGTACCATTATGAATTATTAGAAAAACAAACTTATAAGCTGATGTCCTACTCTTACTGTCCCTTGCCTTGAGAACCATACTATCTGGGCTACCTCTTTTCTGCTCTATCTTCTGCCCCCAGGCATCTTCTGCCTTCAGCTCAGCACACCTGCTGGTAGCTGCAGCCCAATGACATTCCTCTAAAATTAATGGGATGGTAGCATGTACCTGCTCTTCTCAGCCACTCAGCAGGTGCACTTTACCTGGAACATTGGGAATCAGTGAAGCAACTGAGAGGGAAGGATTTATTTCTCTCTTTCCAATTACTGTTCTGTATCCCAGTCCCTTCCTTTTTACTTCATACCCATGTCCATGGCAGCACCTGCTGACAGCGTAATGTAGTATACTGCAACCTTCCCCCCCATCAGAAGTGGATTCTGTGGGTGTCCCACATTAAGATCTATGCTGAACACTTGAAAGCTAATAAAAAGTGCTCCCCTGAGACTTCTTATAATCAACCGAATATAATGCACCTTTCAAACAAAAGATTGGGGAAAAATAACACCACAATTTTCACTGTTGTGTTTCACAAATTCCAATGCAATCCTTGAATAATTTGCAAATATTACCTATCACTACCATTTTAACATTAATGTAATATGCTGACAAAAACAAAAACGTAAGTATTCTACATACCAAAAACTAACAGGGTACCGTGATGATACGAGTTAAGGTAAATTAAAATATTAAAATTTGAGATAGAGTCATGCACTGGGGTATAAAACATAATCAAACTGATATAGAAGAACATGAAGGTCACTGAAATGCTTATGGCTAATAAATTTGATTCTAAGTTATAACAGCTCTTGCACAAAATTACGTGTGTGTGTACACATGTAGAAATACTTAGCATGTATATTATGTATGTATGTGTATATATATATTTTTCACCATACATTTTTTAAGTAATGGAATTAAACAGATATAGAGTGCTTTTTATATTATTCAGTGACATACCTGCGGTGGAAGCCATTCACTCATACGTGTAGAATTCATTCACGCATCTGACAAATGTCCTACGTGCCAGAGACTAAACCGTGGTAAGTATTTCCTGAAGTTACATAAAGTACTTGTCCTGAATTATTTTTGAAGGTAGTTTTTTTGCCTTAAAGTTTACTTTGTTTATTAAAAAAAGTAATTATTGACCACACTGCATTCAAAACAAAGCCTCAATATAGATCTTTCTCTGCAAAACAGTATTTAAAAATCAAGAGTAAGCTTAGTAGTCTCAACACTGAGGTCAGTGAAATTCAAAGTTCCTGTCGATTCACTGCAAGCGCTCTGAGGTACCAGATACGAAGCACTTCTGCACGTCTTCAATTTGCTCAAAACTGTCCTTGTATTTTCTATGTGTGTCCTAGTGGGACGTCAACACAAGTAACCATAAAGCAGAAACTGCGGTGGGCGGGTTCAAGGTTCAGGACATCACAGGTTTGCATCTCAGCGTCAATTTTGACAATTGGTGCTCCAAGGCCAAGGGCTGGCAAGTGTGATAGGATGCCACGGACACCACCAGCGGTCGCTGAAGGGTTCCTTCATTTTGTGTTAAATACGTTCAGGAACAATCTCAGAAGCTCCACCAGCCACAAAATCATTTAAATGGATTTTAAGGCAATTATTTGGTATATGCAACACTCGGTGCATATCCAGTCCCACTGATCTTCCCACCAAATCAGAAATTATAACTGCTTAGAGTACACCGGTCTTTGTCTGTAACCTGACGTCTTCATGCACCACCAACGGTATCCAAGGTTTGCTATTTGGTGAGCTCTTAACTCGTAGGACCCAGGAGAGGAGAGACTGGGAATGCTGTTATCCATTACTGTCCCTCACTAATCCAGAAAAAAAAGGAAAAGCACAGAATTTTAAAGATGATACAAAGTACCTCATATGACTAAAGATGCAGAAATGAATCACTGAGTAATCACGGCTACTTAAGCATGCCACTGTAAATAAAAATATGTTCAACATCTTTTGATGAATATTCTTCCGTATTAACGAAATATTTGAATATTTACACTTATTCGAAAAGCCAAATATTTTATTTAACATATAATAAATATAAAGATACAGTCCCCAGATATCAGCAATAAGGCTGTATTGTCGGAGATCACCTTTCAGCCACACAGTAGACATGCCTCTGAAGTGAACAGTGACGCTGTGAGGAATGTGCTCTTCACAACAGCCAACCATATGAGACCAAAAGGGCAGCATTTGCCAAAGGCAAAGTTCAGAGGGCAGGACGCAGCAGAAAGCTGGGTGAATGGTAACACGAACCCGGGGAGGAAGGGTGGGAGAGTGTTGACACATTGAGGGGACTGCAGCCAATGTCAAGAAACAAGCTGTGCATAAATTGCTGAGTGGGGAACTCATTTGCTCTGTAAACTTTCACCTAAACCACAACAAAACGTTAAAAAAATAAAAACTGTATTGTTAGTCAGGAATTTCTAGTGGAATATAGGAAGACTTAAAGGATTTTTTTTTTTTTTTTAAGGATTGCTCTTGTGCTAGACAGTGGTTTCTTGATGCTGCCCATCAGTTCACAGTATGTTATATAAGAATACAAGTGGGGTAATGGCTTACCAATTTCTAAACAGAAGACAGGCATGGTGAGTAACCTCCAAGTAACAGTGTGGGCAGTAAGAGAAACACAAAACACCACCAGAATGTTATGCTCTGACAGAGAGCTTGGGTTAACTAAAACTAACACCTTACATACCCATGTCTGAAGTGATATAATTAGAAAACAATGGAATGCTAGTGTAGAAAAAAAAATGGCGTTTAGTTAAAACGAAGGGCGTTATTACTGTGTTCACTGTATTATGCTATGGGAAAAAGTGCGTCTGAAATCTTCGCCCGGCTAGCATTGTAGACTTGCTGTCTGAAAAGTGTACCAGTACAACAGGACGTGAAGCGAGACAGGGTGACAAAGACACTCTAAAACGACCTCACCTAACAGCGCTGTCTGGGGACTTTCTATATAAACCAACTTGTTAAAAGGATGAAAGAAGTTAAACATCTCATACATTTAAAATATTTCTGGTATTATTATTATTGAAAATGATAGTGTTTTAAAAATAACAGGGGCCTTAGAGAACACCTGGTTTAATCTCCTCCTTTCACAGATGATAAAAACAAAACTGGCCCCAAGGTTGCTGTCATGGATTGAATTGTGTCCCCCAAAAGCATCTGTCAACTTGGCTAGGTCATGATTCCCCGTATTGTTTGACTGTCTACCATTTTGTCATCTGAGGTGATTTCCCTGTGTGTTGTAAATCCTATCACTACGATGTAAGAAGATGGACAGTAGTTGTTAGGTGCCGTCCAGTTAGTTCCGACTCCTAGTGACCCTATGTACCACAAAACAAAACAGTGCCCAGTCCTTCACCACGCTCACAATTGTTCTTACGCTTGAGTCCACTGTTGCAGCCACTGTGTCAACCCATCTCATTGAGGGTCTTCCTCTTTTCCGCTGATGCTATACTTTACCAAGCATGATGTCCTTCTCCAGGAACTGATCCCTCCTGACAACATGTCCAAAGTATGTAAGACGCAGTCTCGCCATCCTTGCTTCTAAGGAGTATTCTGGTTGTGCTTCTTCCAAGACAGATTTTTGGTTCTTTTGGCAGTTTGTGGTATATTCAATATTCTTCGCCAACACCACAATTCAAAGGCATCAATTCTTCTTTGGTCTTCCCTGTTTATTGCCCAGCTTTCACATGCATATGATGTGACTGAAAATGCCATGGCTCAGGTCAGGCGCACCTTAACCTTCAAAGTGACACCTTTGCTCTTCAACACTTCAAGGTGGATTAGTGGCAGTTATGTTGATGACATCTACAAGGTTATAGTGTCTTAAACCAATCTCTTTTGAGACATAAAAGAGAGAAGCAAGAGGAGAAACAGGCGGGGACCTCTTATCACCAAGAAAGCAGTGCTGGGATCAGAGCGCGTCCTTCGGACCCAGGATCCCTTCTCAGAGAAGCTCCTAGTCCCTGGGGGAAGGCTGATGAGAGGGCAGACAGAGAAACCCTGCCCCTGGAGCTGATGCCCAGAATTTGGACTTTTACCCTACTTTACTGTGAAGAAATAAATTTCTCTTTGTTAAAGCCATCCACTTGTGGTATTTTTGTTACAGTAGCACTGATGACTAAGACAGAATTTGGTACCGGGAGTGGGGTGCTGCTCTAATAGATACCTAAAATGTGGAAGCAGTTTTGAAGCTGTGAATGGATAGAGAACTCAGAAGGAAGGGAGGAGAACTGTTAACCAGACATGGTGCACATGGTAAGAAGCAGCAGCAGAGAACCACCAGCAGCAGTACTAGGAGACCAGCATGAGACAGCACTGGAGCCAACCCGTGGAGCAAGAGAGCTGGGTGCCTGTGTGCAGGAGGCTTCCTGGAGGAGCGGGCACTTAATGGTGGAGCTACAGAGCTTTGGAACACTTGCCCCAGCAGGGCAGACACAGGCATGAGGCCCGAGGACTGAGAGGCCACAAGAAGCAGAAGGTAAAGAGACAAGAAACACAGGAAGCTGAGCTGCCTCAGTCTCAAAAGGTATGGGCATGACCTCAGGGGTTTCTAATGATGGAGCAGTGTCCTCTGCTGTTTCTAAGGGTGGAGTCACCACTCAGATGGACTAGGAGAATGCTGTGTCTAAAGCCAAGGGAGTGGAGTTGCTGTCCCAGGGGGCCTGGAAGGCAGAGCTGAAACCCAAGGCCAGGGGCCTCCACTCAGAATCTGGAGAGTGTGGCCAATACCTAGAGTCTGGTGGGCAGGGCTATTATGTGAATAGTCTCAGAGAACAGAGGATTTTTTCAAGCCTCGAGGGCTAATGTAATGTGTTCTGCTGATTTGCTTAGTGCCTGTTATACCTTCTTTCCTTCCAATTTCTCCCATTTGTAATGGAAATGTCTACCTTGTGGCTGCTGTTGGCTGTTGCATCGTTGTACTTTGGAAGCAGATAACTTCTGTTCTAGATTTCACAGATGGAAGAGGAATTTTTGGATTTTGGACTTGGAGTTGATTTAAGACTTTTGCTATGATATGGGGTAAATGTTTCACATGTGGCAAGGACATGAATTTTGGGGGACCAAAGGGTGGAATGTCATGGATTGAATTGTGTTTCCTAAAAACAGCAGCACTAGATGACTAACACAGTTGCAAAGCTAAGTCTAAAACCCCCACAGTATATTTCACACACAGATTCCAGATTAACTAATGTTCATGACATACTGCTCCAATTAATTTCTTCAAGGGGATCCCACTGCTGACAACAAAGTTCAAATTCTTAATCCCGGGTTCAAGGTCCTCCATGATCTGGTCCCAAATTTTCCACTAAATTCAAACCAAACTGAAATACCCACTTATCCCTTGGACCTTTCTACCGCGTGTGTTATCCTATTTTTGGCATACTCTTCTCCCTTTTCTAGAAATCATTCACTTTTGAAATATTTCCTCAACCAAAGTCTTTCCTAATCTTCCTAGCCAAACATTAATGCCCTCTCAAAGAGAATTTGGTCTTTACCCCTCTTAGGCAATTTATCATTTTCTACCTTGTATTCTTTTATACATGTTTTGAACTTCCCTATTCATTCGACTCTACGTTCTGTTAAGGCAACATCTCCTATTCAATCTGTACCCATCAGCCACAGTGTTCATTTAAAAAGATAAATCAGACCATATCATGCCCCCGTTTAAACCAAAACCACTCGCCAAAGCCTTTAATGCCTGCACGATTTATCCCTTTCCCACTTCGTCCACCACACTCCACACCACTGTCTGCATGCTCACTATTCTGTGGACATGTGGGTCTCCTTTCTGATCTTTAACAGGACCAGGTCATTTCCTCATTCCAGGCTTTTATACAGGCTACTGCCTCTGCTCAATGCTCTTCCCAGATGTCTGCATGGATGGCCACTCTCATTCTTCACCTCCAGTATCACAGCCTCAGGGAGGGAGGCATTCCCTGAGCACCTTATCCAAAGATGACTCTCCCAGGTACTCTCTACTGCATCATGAGTTCAATTACTTCACTGCTTTCATGGCTCTCCATTATCAAGGCTATTACTTTTTATATAATTAATTCTTTGTTACCTGATTCCAACATTATCAGTTCCATGATGGCAGGAACTTACCTGTCTGGTTGACTGACAAATTTCAACAACTGATACAGAGTAGGTACTCAGAGACTATCTGTTGAATAAATGAATGAATAACTTCCTCCACTCTCTCTCACAGTTCTTGGCATTGTGTTTCATGTATACATTGCTGAAAATAAATATCTGTGTATGAAAGGAGGAAAGGAAGAGAAAGGGAGAAGTCTGTCCATCTAGTTTCCTACTTTCCATGGTAGTATGCTTTCTATTACATGTAATTGTTTTCCTATGGAATGTTTAAGGACTAAAATTTTTTTATTCTTATCAAATTATAGTCTATAAGATTTTCATAAAAACAAAACAAAATGGAATTAAAAAAAACTCTGAAATCAGAAAGGAAAGAGGGAAGGAAGTGGGGAGGGAGGGAAGGAAAGAAGAAAGGTGGAAAGTAACAAAGAGCAGAACAATGTTTTGTTCAGGGAGCACATACTGCCATCTGTACTAGAGAAGAATTTTGGATAATTTGTAATTGGTAAGCCAAGGTTGCTATGAGTCGGAATCAACTCGACAGCAGTGGATTTTTGGTTGTGGGTTAAGCAAAGGTTTTGTGAAATCATGTTAGTGTGTTACATGTGACGAGAAAACGATCAATCATTCCAACGGCATGGTGTTCTTACTCATACTTAACTCAATAAAGGGTAGTTTTTCTTTCTATTAAAGTCTGAATATTTTATACATGCCCACTATGTCACTTGGTACATTCTCCCCCAACCCCCAAATCCACACACATACCCTGAATACTTAATTTACTACTAAAATAACAAGAGGTTACTTTGCAGTTCTTAAAAAGATAAAACACTGGTTTGGAAGTTTCTACTCTAAAACACTTTAAGTCATAAAATATTTATCTGGTAAAAATAATTACAAAAACTTAGCTTCAGTGATCCCATAAATATAAAAAAAAATTACAGAAAGAATCATCTTGAAAGTATACATCTTCTCTGTTTATGAGAACACATTATAAAATCTCTCTCTCTCATAAGGTTTCATTCTTTCAAAATAAAATGTTTACTTACCAATCTTAGAGTCTCCCTTTACCTTACAGAGGAAATTCTTTCCACTATACAGAACAAAAACTGTCGAAATTCCAAATGAATGACTTCCATAATGTTCACATGTATTTCCATGTGAACGTCCACAAAGTAACATATTTTGATTTTTAAGAGTATTTACCATCACTTTTCAAAAAATAATTGTTTAAAATGAGTAGCATACAAAATGATCTTTTAACTCTTCAATAGCATATCTTTATGCCATGTCCTTCACTCCCTCATCTCGTTACTTTTTTCCCTCCCCCATCAACACTGGCTTCTGTCCCTAGCATTCTTCCAGAACTTTTAAATTATTGCTTCCTGGTTTTGTATACAAAAAAAAAAAAAAAAACACCATATATGTGTACAGTATGCATAATTACATTACACGCCTTTCTTTATATCCTCCATTTTAGATTCCATTAAAGCCCTCCTCTTGAAATAGTTTCTTAGTATTTGTCATGGATTGAATTGTGTCCCCAAAAATGTGTGTATCAATTTGGCTGGGCCATGATTCCTGGTATTGTGTGACTGTCTACCATTTAGTCATTTGATGTAATTTTCCAGTGCGTTGTAAATCCTGCCTCTATGATGTTAATGAGGTTGGATGGGAGGCAGTTGTGTTGATGAGGAAGACTCAATCTACAAGATTGGATTGTCTTGAGCTGGTTTCTTTTGGGACAGAAGAGAGAAGTGAGCAGAGACACAGGGGGCCCTCATACCACCAACAAAGCAGTGCTGGGAGGAGAGCATGTCCTTTGGACCTGGGGTTCCTGTGTGGAGAAGCTCCTAGTCCAGGGAAAGATTGATGAGAAGAACCTTCCTCTAGAGCCAAACAGAAAAAGAACGGCTTTCCCTGGAGCTGACTCCCTGAATTTGGACTTTTAGCCTACTTTACTGTGAAGAAATAAATTGTTAAAGCCATCCACTTGTGGTATTTCTGTTATAGCAGCACTAGATGGCTAAGACAGTATTCTGTAACACTGGACTCTTCCCGTTATCCTCTCTCATCTCTGACTTCTTTGTGTCTCTTTCCCTGGTGTGTTAACTGCAATTTCTCACTTCCCCTTAAATTTATGATTTTCTTCCTATTTACTTTCTTGGTTTAATTCCTCATAAGGCTCTTCCTGTATAAAATGTTAAGTACGAGAACAATATAAAATTGACAATCTCAGACTTGACCTTGCTTTCTACCATTAAGTGTATTATCTCTCTTTGTGTACAGAATAAATGTACTTAAATAAGTTACCGATTCATAAAATTAGAGCTCTTTATTCCCTGCTATAAATGCTCACTCCATTCTCTTCAGTGATACCATCTAAAAGAACTCCCTATTTCATCAAGGAAATTAAATATATCACCAAATCATGTCACTTTCCTTTCTCTTGGCAGTGTTTTTTAGAATCTCTTTCTCTTTGGATGGCCACTACTCAGATGACTTCAAACCTAGATTCCTTGTTTGTCTACCTAGCTCTGGTTGCCCCAAACCAAACTGCTTCAACAATTACTCACTTTAAGCCAAATACTCCATTTCTTTGTACTCGTGAACATACGTTATCACTTGGGAAAAATCAATCATTATTTTTATGTCCATGCTTTCACCATCTTTTCGAAAACATACTTCATCATCTGTACAAACCTTTATCTCTGTCCTTTCAACTAGCTTAAAACTCATTACTGCTGTACATAATTTCCTATTTCAACCTACTACATCCTAGAATTCTTGCTATACTTTGCCTAGTCACTTAAATGCCATTTGCACTACAATAAATAAATCACTTCATTTAATATATATTTACGGATCTCCTACTATGTGTATCTACTAGAACTTGAGAAAAAGCGTTAGAATAAATTCCTTAAATCCCATTTAGGTCTCATTTTTTAAAATATCTTGAGTCTTTACCATGTAAATATGTTACCTAGATCCTTGAGGGTAGAGAAAAATCTTATTTTACACATTGTAAAACATGTACATTCAGTCAGCATGCTTAGCCAAATAAAAAAAAAAATTTTTTTTTTTTTTTATTTAGGTGGCCCTTATTAACCTGTAACGACTAATCCAATTTTTTCCAGTGGTATAGTTAGTGAGTACAGTAAGATTCCAAAGAATCAAAGCAGGATTTCTAGTAATTTTACTGCCCACACCAAATGTACATTATTTTGTATTATGAAAATGAAATTAAATACTCCATACCATCCTTTCTTAAAATTACAGTTTCTAAACTGCACAAACTTCATAATAAATACTAATACACTTAATCCATTATCTATGGTATCTCAAAGTCAGGATAAGAAGATAAATATATAAAATAATAACAGTAACAGCCACATACAATTATAAGACACTTTACATTTGATTAGGGGCTTTAAGTACAGATACTCTGGTCTCAGAGGAGAGGAACATGAGACTGGTTTACGACAACCACAAAAGGGGCTTTCTATGGCTGTTTCTCTCCTACATCATATTCCATGACCCAGTGATTCTCCAAATTGTAGAAATCATGTGCAGGAATTAAGGAGTTAAAGAAAATGTCTACTGTGGATTTCCTCTAGCAGTGCTGACATTCAGAACAAAGTTATGATAGAGGGTAAGATGTGGCATCAGAGGAATTACAGAGAAGAGAGTAAGAAGACAGAGGGCATGAACCTGATCACAGGATAGTCATTTTGGCCAGGAACTGGTTCTCTTCGAAGGTTAAACAGCTAATAACATCTGAAAGATCTCATGGGACTGGATTTGTCATGAAACCATGCCAGGAATCTCAGTTCCCGTAAGGACAAGGTGGTGTACATTAACAGTGATCTACTTTAAGGCTAGCCCTTTAAGACAAGCCTGGAACTCAAGTGGACCACCCTGATGTACTTGCCTGAGAAGGTAAAACACAGTCAAGCCTGAAGCTCTCTGAGCTCTTCTGAAATAAAATGCAGGGTACAAGAGTTCTTTTATCCTCATATTTTTTCAGTGGCTTTTGTGATCTTGGATCCTACATAAAATTTTTACAGAGGCATTCATTTTTTACTTTGTAACACTCTAAATAGCGCTATTACGAATTTATATAATCTTTTGTTTATCCACTCATCTGTACTTGGACTTTTGGGTTGTTTCCAGTTTTTGATTTTGTAAATAAAGACGCTAGGAACATTCCTGTATGTCTTTGTGTCACACTTTAATTTTTCTTGGGTAAATACATAAAGAGTGAAATTTTTGAATTGTATGGTACATTTATGTTTAACTTAAAAAAAAAAAAACTGTCAGTTTCCAAAGTGGACGGCGTCATTCTACGTTCCCACAAACAGAAGATGACAATTTCAGTCACTCTACATCCTCGCTATCACTTAATACTGTCAGTGTTTTAATTTTAGTTATTTTGAGTGTGAAGTGGTATCTCGTTGGGTTTTAATTCACATTTCTCTGATGATAATTAATTGAGCTTCTTTTCCATGTGCTTATTGGCCATGCAAATATCTTTATTTGTGAAGTACCTGTTCAAATTTTTTGTCCATGTTCTTATTTGGTTGTTTGTCTTAAGATTGAGTTATAAAAGGTTTATATTCTTGTATATTTACTAGAATATAGAGTAAACTACGTCTTAAAAAACTGGCCAGTGAAAACCTTACGAATAGCAGCAAACAATGCCAGATACAGTGCTGGAAGATGAGCCCCTCTGGTTGCAAGGCACTCAAAAGACAACTGGGGAAGAGCTGCCTCCTCAAAGTACAGCCTGCTGACGTGGGTGGAGTCAAGCTTTCAGGACCTTCACTAGCTGATGTGGCACAACTCAAAATGAGAATATGGAATGTACAATGTATGAATCTAGGAAAACTGGAAACTGTCAAAAATGAAATAGAATGTTTGAAGATAGGTATCCTAGGCAACAGTAAGATGAAATGGACCGGCATTGGCCATTCTGAATCGGACAATCATATGGCCTACTGTGTCAGGAATGACAGATTGAAGAGGGACAGCGTCACACTCATCAACAGAAAGGACACTTCAAGGTCTATCTCACAGTACAACGCTGTCAGTGATAGGATGACTATACATTTACAAGGAAGATAAGTTACTACCGCTATTATTCAGATTTATGCACCAACAATTAATAAAGATATTCAAGACCTTCACCAACTTCTGCAGTCGGAAATTGATCCAACATGCAATCAAGATGCATTGATTACTGCTGATGATTGGAATGTAAAAGCTGGAAACAAAGAAGGAGGATAAGTAGTTGGAAAATACGGCCTTGGTGACAGAAACACCAGAGATCTCATGATAAAATTTTGGAAGACCAATGACCTAGTCATTGGAAATACCTTTTTTCAACAGCATAAATGGCAACTATACACATGGCCCTCACCAGATGGAATATACAGGAATTAAATCAACTACCTCTGTGGAAAGAGATGATGGAGAAGCTCAATGTCATCAGTTAGAGCAAGGCCAGGGGCCAACTGCAGAACACACCATCAACTGCTCACATGCAAGTTCACATTGAAGATGAAGAAAATTAGAACAAGTCCACCAGAGCCAAACTATGACCTGGAGTATATCCCACCTGAATTTAGAGATCATCTCAAGAACAGATTTGACATACTAAACACTAACGGTCGAAGACCAGACAAGTTGTGGGATGACATCAAGGACATAATACATGCAGAAAGCAAAAGGTCACTGAAAAAACAGGCAAGAAAGGAAAAGACTAAAATGGATGTCAAAAGAGACTCTGCAACTTGCTCTTGAACGTAGAGTAGCTAAAACAAATGAATAATGAAGTAAAAAAGCTGAACAGAAGATTTCAAAGGGAAGCTTAAGAAAACAAAGTATTATAATAAAATGTGCAAATAGCTAGAGTTAGAAAACCAAAAGGGAGGAACACACTCAGCATTTCTCAAGCTGAAAGAACTGAAGAAAAAATTCAATCCTCGAATTGCAATATTGAAGGATTCTACAGGGAAAGTATTAGATGACACAGGAAGCATCAAAAGAAGATGGAAGGAATACACAGAGTCGCTGTACCAAAAAGAATTGGTTGATGTTCAACCATTTCAGAAGGTAGCATATGATCAAGAACTGATAGTACTGAAAGAAGAAATCCAAATTGCACTGAAGTCACTGGTGAAAAATAAAGACTCCAGGAATTGTCAGAATACCAATTGCGATGTTTCAACAAACGGATGCAACAACACTGGAAGTGCTCACTTGTCTATGCCAAAAAACTTGGAAGACAGCTACCTGGCCAACCAACTGGAAGAGATCCAGATTTGTGCTCATTCCAACGAAAGGTGATCCAATAGAATGCAGAAATGAAAGAACAATATCATTAACATCACACGCATGTAAAATTTTGCTGAAGATCATTCAAAAACGGTTGCCGCAGTATATCGACAGGAAACTGCCAGATATTCAAGCTGGATTCAGAAGATGACATGGAACCAGGGATATCATTGCTGATGTCAGATGTATCTCGGATGAAAGCAGAGAATACCAGAAAGGTGTTTACCTGTGTTCTATTGACTATGCAAAGGCATTCAGCTGTGTGGATCATAACATGTTATTACAAAGAATGGGAATTCCAGAACACTTAGTACTTAGTTGTGCTCATGTGGAACCTGTACATAGACTAAGAGGCAGTTCTTCGAACAGAACAAGTGGATATTAAGCCCAAAATCAGGAAAGGTGTGCATCAGGGTTATATCCTTTCATCATACTTATTCAATCTGTATGCTGAACAGAGAAGCTGGATTATATGAAGAATGCGGGATCAGGACCGGAAGACTCATTAAAAACCTTCGATATACAGATGACACAACCTTGCTTGCTTAAAGTGAAGAGGACTTGAAGCACTTACTGATGAAGATCAAAGACCACCACCTTTAGTATGGATTACACTTCAACATCAAGAAAACAAAAATCCTTAAACTGAACCAATAAACAATATCATGATAAATGGAAAAAAGTTTGAAGTTGTCAAGGGTTTCATCTTACTTGGATCCACAATCAAGACCCATGGAAGCAGCAGTCAAGAAATCAAATGATTTACTGCACTAGGCAAATCTGAGGCAAAACATCTCTTTAAAGTGTTAAAAAGCAAAGATGTCATTCATGCCTGACCCAACCCAGAGTATTTTCAACCACCTCATATGCACGTGGAAGTTGGACAATGAAAAAGGAAGGCTGAAGAATTGATGCCTTTGAATTATGGTATTGCTCAAGAATATTGCACATACCATGGCGTCCCAGAAGAATGAACACATCTGTTTTGGAAGTACAGCCAGAATGCTCCTTAGAAGCAAGGATGGCGAGACTTCATCTCAGGTACCTTGGACATCTTATCAGTAGTTACCAGTCCCTGGAGAAGGACATCATCCTCGGTAGAGGGTCAGTGAAAAAGAGGAAGACCCTCAACGAGATGGACTGATACTGTGGCTGTACCAATGGGTTCAAGCCTTGCAACAATTTTGAGGATGGTGCAGAACCAGGCGGTGTTTTGTTCTGTTTTTCACAGGGTCACTATGAGTCAGAACTGACTCTGTGGTACCTAAGAACAACAGATTCTAAAAAGTAACCCTGGTGGCACAGTGGTTAAGGTCTGGGCTGCTCACTGCAATGCTAGCCTTTGAACCCACCAGCTGCTGCATGGGAGAAAGATGTGGCCATCTGCTTCCTAAGATTTACAGCCTTGGGAACCCTGTGGGGCAGTTCTACTGTGTCTTAAAAGGTCGCTATGAGTCAGACTCCTCTGTGGCCACAGGTTTGATTTTTTTTGGTTTTTATACATAGGTATCCCTGTTTTTTGAAAGTTCATTTTATTACACTTTGCTTTTACGAAAGACCTACATTAGTATCTGTTTTCACTAACTGAAAAAAATCTGAAGAGGGTTTTCACTTTTACTAGAAAAGGTGCAAAGTGGAAATAGCACTCAGTGTTTGCTTTGCAGCCAGCTGTTAAAGAGCCAGCATGTGCTCGAGTGGCAGGAATGGCGTCGCCAAGCCCCTTCCCCGGGAACTACATTTGACCTCTCTGCTCTTACTATATGTTGCTGTTATTTCTGGTTTTATCTGTTATTTGGTATGATTTGGTAGGTTATTTTCTGAGAACCTCAAAAAATTTTCCCATGTAAATTAATGGTAATTACTTCTTCACTTTGGTCCATTTCGGTTTAGGAAAGGTTTCATGGGAATGCCCTACTTTCGGATAGCGGCGAAGCCTGCATTCTAAACACAAGCCCTTTCTCAAATATATTGTAAATATTTTCTCCTACTCTGTGGCTTGTCTTTTTTGTTTTTTAATTGTATCTTTCAAAGAGCAAAAAATCTTGTAAAGAGTTTAAACTTCTTGATTTTTCCCCTATTATGATCCATGTTTTTTATATCTACCTAAGAAATCTTTGCCTATCTCAAGGTCATGAAGATTTCCTCCTAGATGTTGCATGTTTTTAGCTTTTACATTTAGGTCTATGTTCTATTTTGAGTCTATGGTATGAAGTAAGGTTCAATGTTCATTTTTATTCCATACAAATGTCCAGTTGTCACAGCACCATTTTTGGAAAGACTCTCCTTTCTCCCATTAGATTGTCTCCGCACCTTTGCTGAAAAGTCCAGTGAGTATCTACACATGTGGCTCTCTTTCTGGACTCTGTGTCTTGTTTCATTGGTGCTTATGTCTGTTCTTTCACCAATATAATAGTATCTTGATTTATAGCAAGTAGCTTTATGATAAGTCTTGATTTAGGGAGTGTAAGTCCTCATAATTTTTTGAAAAACTCTTAATATAAACTGTTAAATTGTTTTTAAAAATAAGCACAATTTACTCTCTCCCAGAAATATTATAGCCTGTCACTTCCACCTTGCCAGTAGAACAACTGAAACCATTCAGCCAACTGTAATAGGTAAAAAAAAAAAAAAAAGGTGTCTCAGTTTCATTTCTCTAATTAATTGGTTGGAAATGTTTTCATGTTTATTGATCATTTCTATTTTGACTTTGAATTGTCTTCTTGCCAATTTTTTAAAAAAATTAGCATGTTACGTTTCTCTTGTTGCTTCATAAGAGTTCTTTACATGATAAATACATTAATCATCTTTTCCTTCTTTGTTGCAAACATTTCTATCTGCTTTTCAACTTTTTTCCTTTGTCCTTTTAAATGTGTAGAGGTACAATGCCATTTGTAGTTTTTTACTATACAGCATTCCAATCTCAGTCCATATTGTTTGAGGGCTTCCCCAATCACCCACCTCCAGGGACAGAATAAGTAATGGGGCCATAATCCAACTAGCACACTCATCTTCCTGATGGGCTCAGGTATGAACAGCACAACTTAAGCTGGTGCAATAAAAATAAATTCCAATATCTGTACAGTAGCTACTGAGAAGACTGAGAAGTGAGATATATTTTTCAGGTTTTGAATCAACGGCAATGTAAGACTATACCTACAAAGGTCATTTACCCTCCATGAAGGCCTGTTTAAAAATGGAACCAAGGCAGAGACACAAACGAAGTCCAAGTGATAGTATTTGTACTTCTTAATCCCAAAATGTCTAATGCTAGACCCATTCCTGGAATTTCAAGTTACAGAAGCCAATAAATTATTGCCCACTTAAACTAGCAACTTAAAGAGTGGCTGCTGTCCATGCCATCATCATCTACCTTCTCCACGCACAAGTGCCCAGCATAACTGTGTTCTTATCTTCCTCCTTAACAGTGCCTGTCCTCAGGAAAATACTTATAAATTCATTCACATTGAGATAAAAATGACTGAAGAAAGTCAACATTTTATCTGCTCAGAGTATTTTCGTTTGAACAGAAACAAAACCTTAACAGAAATAAATGCCCATTATATGTCAGGAAGGGTCCCCCTGGAATCTCTGAAAGGACACCATTTAGTCTGCCGCCTATACATAGGTATGTCCCGCCAAGGTAAAATATTTTTCTTTCTTTCTTAAAAAAACTTCTTAAGTTAATTAAAAATGGTTTTTAAAAGCCTTAAATGGCTTCTTAAAAATCCTTCAGTGGTTTTCCATCAATCTCAGGATAAAGTGCAAACATCTCAGCCTGGCTTCCAAAGGCCTTCCTGATCTACCTTGATCTCCCCAGCCTCCTCTCTGGCCGTTCTTTCACACCTGCACGCTGACAATTCCAGGCTGTGTACACTCCCCACACTCTCCAGCTTCCACGGCTGAACGCACAGCACACGCTCGCCCCACCCCCGAACCTTTCCTCACCGCTCGTGTCTCAGCTTCAATGTGAGTTCCTCCGGTCACTCTCCGCAGAGTCCCCTAAGCCAGGTTAGATGCCCGTCTTCTGTTCCCACCCAATTCTGCCCTTAACATTTTCCTAATTCTGTGTCACTCTCCAAATTTTCCTGTTTACTTGGCTAGACTTAGGAACAGACTGCAAACATCTTCTGGACAAAGGTTTTGTCTCAGGAAGGTATCCCAACGGCTCACACTGTGCTTACCTAACACCAGCAATTACTCAATAAACAATTAATTAAAATATTGTTTGGTACGTTTATTACCAGAAAACCAAAGATAAGTCACATCACATTCCATCTCATTCTTTGGCCTCTAAGTTCATTTTTTTTTAAAACCTAGAACCAATTATCAAATATTAAACAATTTAGTGAAATTCTAGTGAAACAAATTTATTTATCATTATCTTGATTAAACTTATTGAACGAAGGCTGCGTATTCAGTCAAGGCTGAAATTGGACGACACTGCATATGTTATTGGACAGGGTTGCTGGATTTATAATCATACCTTCTGTTTTAGGATAAAAAAACAATTTGTGAAATCATCTGAAATGCTCACTCCCATAAAGTTGTCATTAGGAAAAGGGACCTATATCACTCGCAGTTTTAAAATTAAACAGGTAATACTGTTTAGGATACAAATGAACCATTAAAAAGACCTCTTACAAGACCAATATCGGCAGTTTTGGTGATGCCATTTCCAATTAAGGAAAGAACATTACATACAGCTATGTTGCTCCTAAAAATATAAATACAGGTAAAAAAAAAAACCAGTGCCGTGTTGTGAAAACCATTCGCACACCCATTACAGGACAATACTGGTTTATATACTGTACCACAATTTCGTCAGTGTCTGCAAAAAACAGTTACAGCTTTATTTCACATGCAAAATAAAATGTGCTGTTGAAGGTGTTTGAGTTACTAATATAGAAAACTATGAATAAATAGTACTTAATATAAAGGTATTTATTTTATTATCTTTTTAAGTTAAAAGGAAATACTATAAAATTCATACATGAATATTTGTGGCAGTTAGCTCTTTATCACTATTAAATGACAATAATTATATTATAATCAACTATATATTGTATTAAAATAGTTTTGTAATTCTTCAAATAAATCATTAAAACATAATACACACTCAAGTAGCTTTTGATATCATTAATACATTTCAAAATGTTTACCAAATCCAGAAATAATACATGATAAATTTTCTTTAATTTATTGTTATTTCCCTTAAGAAATGGAGATTTCTTAAATCTTTTCTGACCTATATAATTTTAATGAATATTCTCATAGTCATAAACCCAATCAGGTAAAATGAATGCTATTTAAGTGGCAATTCACATCAACTAACTTTTAAAACTTTCTTTCGTTCTCTCTATACATTAAAAATAACTATGTGGAACAAATACAATACTATCACTATTTTATCAGTTGAGAAAGGGCATACAACTAAACAAAGCCTTTAAACTTCTGTGGGAGTGGCTCATCCCATAAATATCAGAACTAGTACAGTAATAGTTAAGAGCTTAAATTCTTAAACTACCACCTGGGTTTAACTCCCCGTTCCACAAGTGACTAGCTGTATGCTCTTAATCTCTATTTAATCTCTTTGTACCTCAGTTTCCTGTAAAATGGGTGATGAAATTAGGACCTACTTTGTAGGATTGATAAAAGGATTAAATACTAAATAAACCATTAAACCAAAGGTTTAATCTATTCAGAATACTTAAAACAGGGGCTGGTATATATGTTTCCTGTTATCACCATTTTTTTTTCTACTTTGTGTCAGGCACTGTGCTAGATGCTAGAAATAAACTGATAAACAAGACAAAGAAGAGTGGCCCCTACCCTCATGTCGTTCTTAACAGGCATACTAACAGGTGTACTGACAATCTTTTTATATTGTTTTGGCTTCCTAGGCATACTTCACATTGAGGTATCCGGGACATTACTGAGTAGGGCACCTGACACGCTGCTCCTTTTTGTTATTGGTAGTTCCACTCCTAATTCTAGAAACAATTGTCAGATCGTCTCCATGAGAAGTGGGATCAAAATGGCCTTAATATTTGGAAAACGGTTGATCACTTAGGCTTGTTACATTATGTATGTGAATACAAACTGGCATCAAGTAGCTGGTCTGGAACTCCCTTTCAGGATGGCGTACATTGCTGGTGTTAAATAAGGATTCTGGAAAATCGTACTGTCACACACACACACACACTCGTCTACATCTACTATTTATTCCTATCATCTACTATTTCACCTGCAGGGACATGTTTATAATGCTGCACAAAGACAAACACGGTGCTTTTGTTCCAGCTAAAAATGTCATCACTAATATAAAGCAAGTAAACAATTTTGTATTTTTGGCAAATCATACCAGGCACTGATGGGTCCTGCTTTAAAGCTTGAATATAAAACTGTGGTGATGTACACATTCATATAGCAAAAAGAAAAATCTGAAAAACACCTTTTCCTTTTTTCTATGTGTTCCTAAAATAATATAAGAATTTGGATAATGTACTTAGTTCAATGAAAACTTTAAGTATATGACATGTAGAAAGCTAAAATAGAATCCAAAAATACTGACATTAGAGATGAACCTAAACTTATACATTAATTCATCTCCTGAAGACCTTTTTTATTTCAATATAATGACCTCTTTACAAAGGAGGCACCCAAGGGGAAGGCCATAAAACAGATCATATTCCAGGGTAATACCTACTTGTGGTTTCTGAAAGAAGCTGACATGAATGTATACTCCTCAAATAATTCAAATCTCTCAGAGGCAATTTTATCCTGCCACATATGAGTGACCAACGTGTAGGTATTTTTACAAGTTAGCAATGAAAATCATGCTAAAATTGCAAAATGTTAAGAAATACCCTTTATTTTCTCTTATTCTAACCAAAGGTCCTGTGAAGATTCTATTCCACAATGCTGTCCTCATACTGATATATTCAACGATGATATTTGCAGGAACAGACTTAAGTAAGAGCAATATTTTCTCATTGCAGGGGAGCCACCTCCCACTTTACAGCCTGTCCATGGTACTGGAAGAAAAATGGAACCGATACCTGTATTGTCATGTTCGTGGAAACATACAATAAATCTATTAATACAGACTTTATCATATTAATAGTTGGGTTTGTTTTATCATTATATTGCTGGAAAAGAAGCCATAGACTCAAAAGCATTATTTAATTAAACACATGTATTTGTAACACTACAATAATTATCATCTACAGCCTATTCTGCAATGATGCTTCCAGTTTAGTATATCCAAATGAAAACTACCTAACTTATGAAAGTTGTGATAAGTTATAGATACCTTCCATCAATATACTCCTACTAGTTCAAGTAAAATATTTAAAAAACTAAGTTTATAACTAATGGCGGTTGTTAATGGGTACCCACTAAAGGATACATTCATATACTAGTGTATATTCACATACTGGAAACCCTGGTGGCATAGTGGATAAGTGCTACAGCTGCTAACCAAAAGGTCAGCAGTTCAAATCCACCAGGAGCTCCTTGGAAACCCTACAGGGCAGTTCTACTCTGTCCTATAGGGTTGCTATGAGTAGGAATCGACTCAATGGCAGTGGGTTTGGTTTTGGTTTGGGTTCCCATACTAATGTATATGTTCAAGAGAAACTGGCTTCATTAATAATGTTTTTTTTTTTTTTTCTCCCATCAAAATAGCCAGGAAGGGGAAAGAATTAACAACAAAGGTAAATACCACCTTTTAAATGTTGATGAAGTAAAACAAATATTGAATTACTATTAGAAATCAATTGTAATTATAGTTTAAAATAAAATAAACTGTCATTTTACAGGAAAGGAAACAAATAACCTGAATAAGAAACGAGAAGGACCACATCACAACAGAACCAAATGAAATGAAAAGAATCATTTCAGATTACTACGAAAAATTGTACTCTAACAAATTTGAAAACCTAGAAGAAATGGATAAATTCTTGGAAAAACACTACCTACCTAAACTAACACATTCAGAAGTAGAACAACTAAATAGACCCATAACAAAAAAAGAGATTGAAACGGTAATCAAAAAACTTCCAACAAAAAAAAAGTCCTGGCCCGGACGGCTTCACTGCAGAGTTCTACCAAACCTTCAGAGGAGACTTAACACCACTACTACTGAAGGTATTTCAAAGCATAGACAAAGACAGAATACTACCCAACTCATTCTATGAAGCTACCATCTCCCTGATACCAAAACCAGGTAAAGACATTACAAAAAAAGAAAATTATAGACCTATATCCATCATGAACATAGATGCAAAAATCCTCAACAAAATTCTAGCCAATAGAATCCAACAACACATCAAAAAAATAATTCACCCTGATCAAGTGGGATTTATACCAGGTATGCAAGGCTGGTTTAATATCAGAAAAACCATTAATGTAATCCATCACATAAATAAAACAAAAGATAAAAACCACATGATCTTATCAATAGATGCAGAAAAGGCATTTGACAAAGTTCAACACCCATTTATGATAAAAATTCTTACCAAAATAGGAATTGAAGGAAAATTCCTCAACATAATAAAGGGCATCTATGCAAAGCCAACAGCCAATATCACTCTAAATGGAAAGAACCTGAAAGCATTTCCCTTGAGAACGGGAACCAGACAAGGATGCCCTTTATCACCGCTCTTATCCAACATCGTAGTTGAAATCCTAGCCAGGGCAATTAGGCTAGACAAAGAAATAAAGGGTATCCGGATTGGCAAGGAGGAAGTAAAGCTATCACTATTTGCAGATGACATGATCGTATACACAGAAAACCCTAAGGAATCCTCCAGAAAACTACTGAAACTAATAGAAGAGTTTGGCAGAGTCTCAGGTTATCAAATAAACATACAAAAACCACTTGGATTCCTCTACATCTACAAAAAGAACACCGAAGAGGAAAGAACCAAATCAATACCATTCACAGTAGCCCCCAAGAAGATAAAATACTTAGGAATAAATCTTACCAAGGATGTAAAAGACCTATACAAAGAAAACTACAAAGCTCTACAACAAGAAATTCAAAAGGACATACTTAAGTGGAAAAACATACCCTGCTCATGGATAGGAAGACTTAACATAGTAAAAATGTCTATTCTACCAAAAGCCATCTATACATGTAACGCACTTCCGATCCAAATTCCAATGTCATATTTTAAGGGGATAGAGAAACAAATCACCAATTTCATATGGAAGGGAAAGAACCCCCGGATAAGCAAAGCATTACTGAAAAAGAAGAAGAAAGTGGGAGGCCTCACTCTACCTGATTTCAGAACCTATTATACAGCCACAGTAGTCAAAACAGCCTGGTACTGGTACAACAACAGGCACATAGACCAATGGAACAGAATTGAGAATCCAGATATAAATCCATCCATGTTTGAGCAGCTGATATTTGACAAAGGACCAGTGTCAGTTAATTGGGGAAAAGACAGTCTTTTCAACAAATGGTGCTGGCATAACTGGATATCCATTTGCAAAAAAATGAAACAGGACCCATACCTCACACCAAGCACAAAAACTAACTCCAAGTGGATCAAAGACCTAAACATAAAGACTAAAACGATAAAGATCATGGAAGAAAAAATAGGGACAACGTTAGGAGCCCTAATACAAGGTATAAACAGAAGACAAAACATTACCAAAAATGACGAAGAGAAACCAGATAACTGGGAGCTCCTAAAAATCAAACACCTATGCTCATCTAAAGACTTCACCAAAAGAGTAAAAAGACCACCTACAGACTGGGAAAGAATTTTCAGCTATGACATCTCCGACCAGCGCCTGATCTCTAAAATCTATATGATTCTGTCAAAACTCAACCACAAAAAGACAAACAACCCAATCAAGAAGTGGGCAAAGGATATGAACACACACTTCACTAAAGAAGATATTCAGGCAGCTAACAGACACATGAGAAAATGCTCTCGATCATTAGCCATTAGAGAAATGCAAATTAAAACCACGATGAGATTCCATCTCACTCCAACAAGGCTGCCATTAATCCAAAAAACACAAAATAATAAATGTTGGAGAGGCTGCGGAGAGATTCGAACTCTCATACACTGCTGGTGGGAATGTAAAATGGTACAACCACTTTGGAAATCTATCTGGCGTTATCTTAAACAGTTAGAAATAGAACTACCATACAACCCAGAAATCCCACTCCTTGGAATATCCCCTAGAGATACAAGAGCCTTCACACAAACAGATATATGCACACCCATGTTTATTGCAGCTCTGTTTACAATAGCAAAAAGCTGGAAGCAACCAAGGTGTCCATCAATGGATGAATGGGTAAATAAATTGTGGTATATTCACACAGTGGAATACTACGCATCGATAAAGAACAGTGATGAATCTCTGAAACATTTCATAACATGGAGGAACCTGGAAGGCATTATGCTGAGTGAAATGAGTCAGAGGCAAAAGGACAAATATTGTATAAGACCACTATTATAAGATCTTGAGAAATAGAAAAAACTGAGAAGAACACATACTTTTGTGGTTACGAAGGGGGGAGGGAGGGAGGGTGGGAGAGGGTTTTTTATTGATCTATCAGTAGATAAGAACTGCTTTGGGTGAAGGGAAAGACAACACTCAATACAAGGAAGGTCAGCCCAATTGGACTGGACTAAAAGCAAAGAGGTTTCCGGGATAAAATGAATGCTTCAAAGGTCAGCGGAGCAGGGGCAGGGGTCTGGGGAACATGGTTTGAGGGGACTTCTAAGTCAATTGGCAAAATAATTCTATTATGAAAACATTCTGCATCCCACTTTGAAATGTGGCGTCTGGGGTCTTAAATGCTAACAAGCGGCCATCTAAGAGGCATCAATTGGTCTCAACCCACCTGGAGCAAAGGAAAATGAAGAACACCAAGGTCACACGACAACTAAGAACCCAAGAGACAGAAAGGGCCAAATGAACCAGAGACCTACATCATCCTGAGACCAGAAGAACTAGTTGGTGCCCGGCCACAATTGATGACTGCCCTGTCAGGGAGCACAACAGAGAACTCCTGAGGGAACAGGAGATCAGTGGGATGCAGACTCCATATTCTCATAAAAAGACCATACTTAATGGTCTGACTGAGACTAGAGGAATCCCGGCGGCAATGCTCCCCAGACCTTCTGTTGGCACAGGACAGGAACCATCCCCGAAGACAACTCATCAGACATGAAAGGGACTGGTCAGCGGGTGGGAGAGAGATGCTGATGAAGAGTGAGCTAATTATATCAGGTGGACACTTGAGAGTGTGTTGGCAACTCTTGACTGGAGGGGGGATGGGAAGATAGAGAGAGAGGGAAGATGGCAAAATTGGCACGAAACGAGAGACTGAAAGGGCTGACTCAATTGGGGGAGAGCAAGTGGGAGAAGGGAGTAAGATGTATGTAAACTTACATGTGATAGACTAATTGGATTTGTAAATGTTCACTTGAAGCTTAATAAAAGTTAATTAAAAAAAATAATAAATAAACTGTCATTTTAAAATATTCCAACATAATTACAAAATTGAGGATTTATCCAGAATAATAAGGGTTTAGCACAAAAAACTGTCCAAAGACTGCAGGTTACAAGCATGAGCTATACTTGTTTTATAAGAATTTCAGAAAAATCAAGGTAAAGGAAAAGAGAAATTGTATTTTTTATCAGTACAAAGTGTAAGAAAAAGAAAACTATTTAAAGTTTAGGTTTACATTTGGGTATTTTATTTTTGGTCTCCACTGTTACAGTTAAACCTTGGTTTATAAAATACTAGCCTCTCTCTGAAAATACTTTATCAGTCTATTTACAATTACACTAAATCTTCATGTAGAAAATAAATCTTAGCCTCTCTTTGAAATTCTTTGTTATAAATATACAATTATTCACTTTGATAAAATGAAATTTCCCAAATTCAAATCCCAGTTAATAGATAATTCTTAATAAACAAAAACAACTCTTCAAACAGACTAGTCTTTAATAGAAAGAAAATTCTCCTAAGTTCCTATGCCTTAAAACCAATAAAATTATGACTCAATATACATCTCAAAATCACTCCCTGAATACGCGATTCTCTCCTCCCTGAAACAATTACCTAAAAAGTATGTCAGCTGAGATCTGACATATTAAAACCATACTTTAGTCATTGATCAAAAACTCATTTTGTGGCTGAAAATACACCACACATATCCAGAGTTAAAACAAGAAAGCTAAGAAAATTTCACAAAATATGTGAGCTTGGATTTTTCAAAAATGTAAAAGGAAAACAACATAACCAAGTGTGCATTAAGTAGATTGCTGATTTCTTCAAAGATCAAGGTTTCAAACAGAATTAGAACCCTGAATTTTAACTGTTTCATCTTCGCTAGTAAATCCTTTTGAGTTAAAAAAATGTTTTTAAAGCAAATTTGTTACTACAATAGATACTTAAAGTCTTCAAATAAGCTCAAAAACGCTATTTCAAAAATACCTCTTTCATATTTTGGCAGAGAGAAAATTATGATTCTTGAAAATTTTCATTAGGAAACTGGCCTACTGTATTTCCAAAGAGATTTTAGCAAATAAGTGTGCCTACAGCATCCCGCAGCCCCCACTGTGAAAACCTTTAGTTTAAGAAACTGGGTAAGTAAAATTCAAGGTATCAAATTACTGCAAATCTTGGGACTCCCTGTAAGATTTGTTAAATTAAGTTACCACCGGTTTTTGTTTCTTTTATTTTTATTGCCAATTCCACTAAAGATGTTTAGCACGACAAAAATAAGTATGATCAAAGTGGATCTTATGCACAGCTCGGAGAGAATAAAATGTGATGTCTTGAAATTCTGCAATGATATAAATCATAACTTCTTAAAAGGAAGAATACCAGATAAAATTGTCGAAAATATATTGCAATACTCACTGTTGCTATCAATCTTATCTCAAGAACAATGCAATATAGATTGTTTTAAAAAAATCACTACGCTTTCCCTTTTATCTTCTGTCTTCATTTTCTAAATGAGCAGGCAAAACTTCAGGGGAAAAGGATTTTATAATTCCACCCATTTATTTATTTTTAAAGGACTAATAGCAATGGCATCATAAAAATGTTTCTTCTATATTGTAAATCCTAAATCAATACATTGGTGTCTCTAGCACAAGAAAACGGTACCTTATTTAGAGATCAAAGATGTTTACTTCTCATTTTGAAGTTGTGTAGAATTCTCCACAGAACGAAGATGGCAAAAAGCAATTTATCAGTAGATACATAAAGCAAACGTATTTCTTTCAAGTGTGTACTCCTGTGTTTATTTATAAAGAATGAAAGCACTGTAAAAATAATGTTTTCAACACTACAAATGAGGATTAGCACCTCAATTTCTAAAAAAACGCCTCCCTCAATACTTTCTTCAGACACTCAAATCCCAGCTTAATAAAAACAAATGGCATTCCTCATTTCTTCAAAATTGCACGTCTGATATCATAAGCTTTGCTTTTCTAAAAGACACTAACACTTTCAAATTTAGTAATTAAGTATTCATAAGCCTGAGTTTAGGCTTTAGTGCTTTAGGGACGATAGGCCTATGATAAATATATTTATAACTTTCAAATTAATGAACTTAGGTATATAAAAATAAAATTAGAAGGTAAACTAAAATAGTAAGAAAGTAAAGGCCGACTAATTCCTAAAGGTGCTCCTTGATATTTCATCACAGAACTAAATATATGATAAATGCATGCAGCATCATTTAAGAATTTTAACATTTCTATCCCTCAGTAATGCAATCACTTATGAGTTAGACAGTGGTTACACTTAGTCAAAATTAAAGAGACTTGTAGGTTTTCAAGCTTTTCAGGCTAAAACAGTAAATTTTTATGTCTTACAGGAAACTTAACTGAACACTTACTCTATTGCTTTTGAAAAATACGGGTAAGTATTTTACCTACTGAACCCTTTATATTCCAACTCTGATTTTCAGTAAAATTGGGAAACATTGTAAAAGATGAATATTCCTTCATGTAAAATACTCCCATTAAATAAAAACAAATAAAATGTGCCAAATAGGAATCTATTCAACAAAATTTAGCCAACAACTATCAACCGTGAAGATCTTCAATGCCTAAAATAATTTGAACATCAGTAAAACAAACAGAGTATTTTAAATCATTAATTAAGCACAGCACTTTACCACCAATGGCCCCGGCTGGCCTAAAACAGAGAGTATTTTAAATTACTAGAAGTTCTGCATGACATTTTGTGCAGAATTATAATATTCAATACTACTAAGAAAAAATGATACTAAATTATAATATATAAAGACACAGATATTCATTTTACTCAGGTTTATGTACTTTCTTTCCAGGTTGAAAAGCCGGCATCTAGATAAAATTTTCAGGGTTGGTAATCTAGAACAATGGTGTTTAAAAAAAAAAAAAACCTACATAAAATGCTGCAATGTTATATTTATTAACATATCAATTTTTCTACCACCCTCTAGTGGTGAAGAATCACGTCACTGGACGAAGATGAAGGCCTCTGATTAGGATCACGTGATGGGGGCTGTAAAAAGATCTTACGTGTTCTAGCACAGAAAATACAACCGAAGAACTTTAAGGCATATGTCATGTTTCCTTTTTTCAGGAAGTTAGTTATTAAACAATGGATAATCCTATATATATAGGTCAAATTTTATTTGCTAAAAAAAAAACACTGTAAGTGTGACATGGGCAGAATGAATAATGGCAAAACAGTGTACGTAACCATTAAATATACAGTGTTCAAAAGGCACTAAAATAGTCAAAAATGGAAAATCCAGTAAATTGTGTCTACATGACATTATACCATATCTGACTCATTCTTTAATTTTACTGGACAGATATCGTTTTAGACCATATAGACAAGCTTTCAAAAGTTAGTTACTTTTAATGTTCTCGGGGTAAGATTTTAAAATTCTAAACAAGTAAAAATGTGAAAGTGTTTAAACCACGTAAACTGAATTAGTATTCAGATCTGTTCAAGAAAGACATTTTATAAAACAAAATTTAGGAAGCAGTTGTTACCAAGTATAAAATTTATAATTGGTATGATATAAAATTGGTATGATATAAAAGGACATACAATTTCAAACTAAATTAATTAACTCTTGTTCTTCTTTTTACCAAATTAGTCACAGGGTCTCTCTAGGTAATCACCAGAGTATTTGCATAATTTTATTATTTTTTGCTTTATTTTTTAATACTTTGCATAAAGAGAAATAATTATTTGACAAAGATACGAACACTATTATTTATGATTATTAAACATAAGTACTGAAAAAGTAGATGAACTGTGATCTGCTGTATTTCAAATACATGAAAAAAATAAACAGCTTTTGCCATATAAAAAAGTGTGTTCTTGGAATTTATGTAGCTTATTTACATAACTGGAAACCCTGGTGGCATATTGGTTAAGTGCTACGGCTGCTCACCAAAAGGCCGGCAGTTGGAAATCACCAGGTGCTCCCTGGAAACTCTGTGGGGCAGTTCTACTCTGTCCTATAGGGCCGCTATGAGTCGGAATCAACTCGACGGCAGCGGGTTTGGTTTTTTTGGGTATTTACATAACTTGTCTTAGAGGAAAATCACAGAATGAAATAGAGAAATGACTCAAAAAAAAAGGCAAAGAAACTATAAACCATGTCAGAAAAAGTCACTTTTGGAGGGACTGAAAAGTCAAGTGGGAAAGGCCTATGCAGATCCATTCTTCCCAGGTTCTAACCTTTAGGAGCTATGTGGCCATAAGAAGTCAACTGTGGGCTGGATATTTTTATTTATTTATTTGTTTTTACTCAATGTAAACAATGAGTGGAAGCCACAGCTATCAGGATGTCCTTTCTAGGATGTCAATAAACGTTGAAGGCTGACTATGTCAAAACGTGTAACAAAGTGTCTTCGTGTTTACCTCTGGGCTGAAACAGTCCATCATTTGGGACAGTCACTAGAGCTCTTTCTACGCACAAGATGGCAGAAACCTTACAAAGCTATCCAGTCATTTCATGGTTCTGGAGGGCAAATGCTTAGAGGCTTTCTTCAAATGGAAGATTCTGAATGAAAAAGAACACTTTAAAGGTACTGCTTTTAGAAATTATACCAATAAATGCAGCAGACAAGGTCACTCCTTAAATCAAAGGAATATTTACTATGGCACAATCTCCTGAATTAATACTTGAACTCTAAAATATCTCACAGAAATATAGCTGTCTCATCATCATTTTGCTCCTAGACAGCAGCTGTTCTCTGGTGTGGAGAACTTTCTGAACAGTGTTTTGCACACAGTCATTTCAACAGAGTTTGGATACACGTTCAGAAATAGAACAAGTGTGTTTTCTGAAAGATTATTTTCTGTTTGCAAACTGTCTACGATGTTTATCAGAATTAAGAAATTAAGACAATTAGAACTCTACAGCAACTAACTTATTTACAATTAGTCTTTCAGAAGAAAGACTAGAAATCAGCTGTCAATCAAATGTAGATAGAGAAGTCAAAAACCAAACCCATTGCCATCGAGTCGATTCCAACTCATAGCGACCCTATAGGACAGAGTAGAACTGCCCCATAGAGTTTCCAAGGAGCGCCTGGCGGATTTGAACTGCTGACCTTTAGGTTAGCAGCCGTAGCACTTAACCACTACGCCACCAGGGTTTCCAAGATAGAAAAGGAAGTCTAATAAAAAGAAATTAAGAATGAAGAGCTAAAAGAGCAAAAACAAATCAAGGACAGTTTTTCTCCCTCTTCATAAAAATTTTTGCAAAATAATTTAATTTCAACCACAAGCTTACTTTCTAAGGTGCAATATATATTAAAAAATAATTTGAGTAATGAAAACGAGCAAGTTCTTAAACTACCATGGTAATGGTTTTATTGACCCAAAGGACATTCGGTGTGCTTCATAATCAGAAAAATAAAAAATTAAAAAACAATATAATAAATGTTGTTAAAATATTTCCTCTAAATCTTACACTAATTAAACACATGAACTCATGAACGGGATATTTAAAGAAATGTGGCTTTAGAGATACTATCTATTTGGAACAGATACAACTTTCAGAGATGGACATTAGTAATCCTTCTGGAGATTCGAGCAAGTGTCGGAAGCAATGTTGGCAATGACCTACCGTGAGACAACAGGGCGGCAGGTGTTCCTCAACCTCCCCTACCAGTAACGTATTCCTGTAACATTTATGACAGCCAATCTTCAAGGCCGTATTCTCCGCCCCTGGAATGCTGCTCAGCTCACTGTCAGACCTGGAAGTCCACTTCTGCAGTGGATATCGAGGGACTCGGAAACCATGAGGACCTTGAGAGCATTAAGTCACCACAATCAAAACTTGAGAAATTAAATACACATAAACACACACACGTGTGTTAGTGGATACAGTTTACAAATGTTGAAAGAATCACAATGGACTGCTGAAATTTTACACTTTTAATATCACTCCTCACTTTAAAACCAGCATTGTCTGACTCTTCTAAATAAATTTAAGGCTAAAAACAGACATTCTTCTAGCATCAAAGACATCACTCCAGGCTTAAAGATTCTATTTCTTTGCCCGTTTCTTCTCCTCAACAAGCCCAAATAGTTAAAATCACACACATGAACCACTGCCACATCACCAATTTGTTCTTACTGACAGAAGACTGAAAAAACAAAAACCCTGTTTTCTAAATCTGAAAGAGTGGATGCGAAAGTTTGGTGTAGTTTAAAACGATTTTAGATAAAGACATTCACTGTAAACACCCATTAAAAATACCTGGGGCGTTTAAACTGTTAGGTGAGATTTTACTCAATCAAGTGTAGGCCACTTTGGAAACGGGTCAGGAAACGCCGCTCAGGGCTTATTTTGGAATGCTAAATGCCAGCTTTAGAAAGCAAAGAGGTCACACTTAGAGCTTCCTCACAAAATCTATTCTAAGTACTTTACACAAAACAGTACCACCCCATGTAGTCCAATTAAACTACAATATATTCAAATGTACCAGAGGCAGAAACACAGATCATCAAATTTTGAATAGGACAATACCTATGAAGCTTCAATTCTCTTTTGGAATCCAGTTATCACAGTCACCTGAGCGACACTGAATTATTACTCATCCAGGAAAGACGGAGATGGACACATACGAGTGGCTGTTCAGTAGAGACAGATATTACCTACACCCTCTGTGACTTTAGAGAGGAACATCATCTGAGGAGTTAGTCAGTGAGGACAAAATCCCCAAGAATGTGGGCCTGCTACCACTTGTCATTTTCACAAACTGTACTGAGGAACAAAGTAAGAAGCCGGGCATATGTATATAAAAGAGACGTTAGGATTTCCAAAGATGTAAGCCACTAAAGCATACATCTTTTGAGAACTGCACAGTGCTTTCTAGATGCCCTCTGGTGCTGTGGCATTTCGAAATGGTCTAAAGTTTAACATAAAAATGTATCACCTATCACTAGCAGAATGATACAATTTCTTTGCTAAAACATCCATCAAGTAGTTTTGTTGAATATTTAAACTTTCATAAAACTGTACTAAAGCAAAAAAAAAAAACACCAGTTTTAAATTAGTGATATACATAAATAGTAGACATATTCATTGTCCAGGATTTTGCATTTACATAATTTGAAAATCACTAATACGCTTTAAAAAGAACAGAAATTTTTTAATGGTCAACTTTCAAATAAGATGGTAAGTTAAGCATAGGCTTCTAACGGTCTCCCCCTTCCCATATACCAACAGAAATGACTCAGAGGTATAAAGCCAGGAGATAGCCCAGCACTAAGGGAGCCCATCACATTCCAAACACATGGCGGAATTCCTGCTAGGCTCCATGTAGTTGTGACTGGATGAAGGAAGGCACCTCTGACCACCCGCACTGCCCACCCTGAGAAGCCTGTGCAGTGTCCCAGGGCCTCCCATACAGGGGAAACCCGATGAAGACCCACTACCACCACCTCATTTGCTGAAGTGTGTAGGGGGGGTGGGACTAGAACAGACAGACAAGGCTTGGAACCCACTCTGCACATGAGGACCAATAGCTTCGGGAAGCAGCTACAATGGGAAGATGAAATGTAAAGCTACAGGCACAGACAAACTGGACACGTCCAATTAAAAAGAAAGGAGGGGATACAATATTAGTATCACATAAGGTAGAATTTATACTACAAAAAAGCATTATTCTGGATAAAAAGAGTATCTACTAATGAATAAGAAAGACTGAAGAAGAACTGATATCTTTGAATTGTGGTGTTGGCAAAGAATACCGAATATACTATGGACTACCAGAAGAACGAACACATCTGTCTTGGAAGAAGTACAGACAGAATGCTCTAAACTTTCACTTAGAACACAATAAAGTATTTTTAAAAAGACAAAACAGAAAAAGTAGAATAAAAACACAAGTTTCAAAGAGAACAAGAAATAATGTAAACCATTCTACTGTCAGAGAGTTTCTTAATTTATTCATAAATGATGACCATCATCAAATTGCTAGGACATTAGAACATGTCAAAATTGCCATACATTGGAAAGTAATCCTTTCCAACTATTTATTTTTGATTAAAAAAACATGAAATTTAAACTTTTAAAATGTATGAGGAGATAGTTTATCAAAATTATTTCAGTGAGCATGTAAGCACAAGGTTGGAAGACCACTATATAACATGCAAAGACAACCTGAATAAATTGTTAAAAGCTAACATTTTCCAAGCCACATTATGTGATTTCAACAAATTTAACCTAAAAATAGTAAAAATCAAAAGGCCCAGAAAATAAAAGCTGCAGTCATAAAATATAAAGAGAATAATGATTTTAAAAAGCACCCCTACATGGAATGGGGACAAAGCTGTTTTCATCTGCACATTAATAGGCATAGTTATATCTAAGGAAAAGAAGCAAAGGGTATTGATACAGATTAGAGCAGAGATTATGAATTAGAAAATGGAAAAGAAAAAATGATAGCAGTAAAGTCTGAAAAAACAAGTAACACAGAGACCGCTTGTCAGAGTAATCAAGGAAAATATATAGAAAACATAAATATACAAACTTTAAGATAAGAAAAAAGGCCGATGCAGTTCTGTGTAGACAGAATGATATAAAAAATTGAAGGTGCTAGAAGGAATGGAGAACTACATTACAGCCTCTACTTTACAATTTACCCACAAGGCAAAAATCCCCTGAAATCTCTAAAATTAAAGAGTTCACTCAAAGACTTTCTTCCTGACTATCTTCAGTAACTAAAATACACTACTCCTCTAGCTTTTAGAGAAAGCTTAATTGCAAATAGTGCAAAAATAAAATAAAGACATGGGGTCCAGAGAGATGTATTTCACTAAAATGAACTATCTTAATTATCTCTGGTTACAACAATAATTTAATTTTACAATTAACTACATTCTTATATCTTGAGATAATTATTTTATAAACATATATACAGACCCACATATATATGCACACGTACATACGTATACATGAATGAAAGGTCATTGCATAGGTATAATTACAAAGAAGCGTATTTAATCTCCTAACAGTGGAAGGTCACTTAATGTTTTCAGATAATCTGAACGCTCTTCATTATCCTCACATACAGTCAAGTTTTTATTATACTGAGGGTAATTATGCATTTTTAGATTATTTTCCTCCCCCTGACTGACCAGCTTTTGGTCATTTCACTGCTCATTAAAATTTCTTCAAGTAAATGGGCAGGGAAACAAATACAAATAAAACTCAAGCCAATACGGTAAGTTTTGTTATTGGAGAAGTTTTGTACTACAAAAACAATACCAATCTTCCTTTAAATCAGTTAAAATCGTGCCTGAAATTCAATTTACTTAAATTTCCAAATGGTCCAATGGAAAAGCTCAGTGTCATGTAAATAAATGTGCTGTCATTTACCTGAGGCTCTCCGGGAGTTTCCATCCGAGGGGAGGTTTTTTTTTTTTAATAATTTTTATTGAGCTTTAAGTGAATGTTTACAAATCAAGTCAGTCTGTCACATATAAGCTTATATACACCTTACTCCATACTCCCACTTACTCTCCCCCTAATGAGTCAGCCCTTCCAGTCTCTCCTTTCGTGACAATTTTGCCAGGTTCTAACCCTCTCTACCCCCCCATCTCCCCTCCAGACAGGAGATGCCAACACAGTCTCAAGTGTCCACATGGTGCAAGTAGCTCACTCCTCATCAGCATCTCTCTCCAACCCATTGTCCAGTCCCTTCCATGTCTGATGAGTTGTCTTGGGGAATGGTTCCTGTCCTGGGCCAACAGAAGGTTTGGGGACCATGACCGCCGGGATTCCTATAGTCTCAGTCAGACCATTAAGTCTAGTCTTTTTATGAGAATTTGGGGTCTGCATTCCACTGATCTCCTGCTCCCTCAGGGGTTCTCTGTTGTGCTCCCTGACAGGGCAGTCATCGGTTTTGGCCGGGCACCAACTAGTTCTTCTGGTCTCAGGATGATGTAAGTCTCTGGTTCATTTGGCCCTTTCTGTCTCTTGGGCTCATAGTTATCGTGTGACCTTGGTGTTCTTCATTCTCCTTCCACCCAGGTGGGTTGAGACCAATTGATGCATCTTAGATGGCCGCTTGTTAGCATTTAAGACCCCAGACGCCACATTTCAAAGTGGGATGCAGAATGTTTTCATAATAGAATTATTTTGCCAATTGACTTAGAAGTGAGGGGAGTTTTTTTAATGGCTGAAAAACCTTCAAAAAGTTTCAGAACTGAGCCACCCATGCGGAAGAGTTTTCTGGTCTTCCTGGATAATGTCCGCACACCAAACAAATCCAATGGCAAGCCCTAGCCTGGTGTTTTGCAGAAGCTCCAAAGTATGGATAGTCCTTATCAAAGTGTTTTATATTTACTTCAGGCAAAGATTAACCAAGGATCCTTTCAATTTCCTAGGACCCTTTTCCTTCTTCTTAGCAGTCGTTTTGTTTTCCCTCTCCCTCTCCCCATTTTGAAATTATCGCCTACATCCTATCCTATGGTTTAGTGCAGGAATTGATCAGGCTGAAACCCAGAAGTTTAACCAAAGGAGCTGTGTTTCTGGCATTCAGAGCTGGAACTGAGAATGAAGATTATGGTATTCGTCTTCTAACAACAACAACAAAAAATCATCCCATTGAGTGAATTGTGACTCATAGCGACCCTATAGGACAGAGCAGAACTGCCCCATAGGGTCTCCAAGGCTGAAATCTTTACACAAGCAGACCATCACATCTACGAATTGGGTAAAGGCTAGTTCATGAATTGATGAATTTGAACTTGCCGACCTTTCAGTTAGCGTTTAATCATTTAATTGGGTGCAACCAGGGCTCCTCATACATTACACTGTGGGTTAAACAGGATTTTGTGGATTTGCCTGGGAAACTTAGTGCTATTGTGATGAAATACTTCTTAAGTTCCAAATAAAGAAAAGTCTTTAAATAATATTTTATTGTGTTTTAGGTGTTTTCAGTTTACACAGCAAATTACTTTCCCGTTTAACAATTTTTATACAAAATGTTCTATGATACTGGTTACAGTTTTCACAATGTGTCAGCATTGTCATTATTTCCATTCTGTTTGTTCTGTTTCCACTGATCTAGCTTCCTTCCCCTCCTTCCCTTCTCATCTTTGTTTTTGGATAAATGTTGACAATTTGGTCTCATGTAGTTTACTGTTTAGGGAGCACACTATTTGTGAGTAATACTGTTTATTTTATAAGCTAATCTATAATTTGGCTGAAAGATGACCTCCAGAAATAGCTTCAGCTCCAAGTTCAATGGGTATCTTAGGGCAACAGCCTCAGGGGCTTCTCTAGTTTCTATTGGTCCAGTGCATCTTTTTCCAAATATACTTTTAAAATATAGATTTGCATAAATTGAAGGTTACCGTTATCTGTTTGTTTGCTACGAGTCGGAATCGACTCAACAGTAGTGGGTTTTGGGTTTGCTTTAAATAATTTTTGGTCATCAAATTTAGAGGAAAATGTTTACATTTTGTTATTCTCACTGGTTAATAAATAACTCAGTTAGATAGGCCAGTACAAGAGATAAACAACTTCAGGGGCCTAGCGTGAAACCCGTTCCCAAAGCATATAAAAAACCTCCATACTTTTAGTGACGACCTTACTCAAGGGACAGGTTTGTATTCATGGCCACTTGAGATTTTCTCCAATTCCATGATTCTATTACTCATTTCTAAAAATGGCCTTGTCCCTGATGGATATTTTGTAATTAAAAAATCCAAATTTATAAGAACTCGTTCAAATGTCCTGAGATATCTGACACAACGGAAGAAAAAACATGATTAAAATCATTCCTTTGTACTTATAAAGCAGGATTTTACATATATATATATATTTCACAGACTAGAGAGAGAGTTTTTTCTCTAAGGCAGATGCCATTATTTCAATAAAATACCGGTATAATGGAGAGAACACTGGGTAAGAATCTGGAGAGCTTGCTTCTTGTTCTTTTCACCACTACCAACCTGTGTCCATATGAAATTTCTTAAATTCTCTGGGTCTTGACTTCCTTGTTATCTTGATAAGTCATTTACTACCTGTTGCTGTTGAATGCCATGAAGTCAATTCTGACTTCTAGAGACCCATGAGACACAGTACAACTGCCCTATAGGGTTTTCTAGGCTATACTCTTTATGGGAGCAGATTTCCAGGTCCTTCTCCCATGAAGCCACTGTGTAGGTTAGAATTGATGTTTCCGTTAGCAGTTGAGAGCTTAACCGCTGCACCACCAAGGCTCCTTCTTCACTACCTAAGGTTATATAATTCTCTTGAACCTTAACACATGAAATATGAACTAGGGTAATTGAAAATGTGATGATTAATGCTTTTATTTTACCACTGTAAAACTATAAAATTGGGATATAAGGTAGCAAAGCTTAATAGTAAACAGAACAGATACAAAATCTCAGCTTGTTTCTTCATCATGATTTTTATAGCATATTTATGCAGAAATTCAGATGCTTCTCAAGGATATTCAAGGAAAAAAATAACTTATTACAAATAACGTTTCCATAAGAGATTTGTACAAATAAACTGATGACCCTTCTGATGTAAAAGAGATCCTAAAATCATCTCGTCATTGATTTACTGATCTTCGCTTGAAATCGTTTATTTTAAAAATCCATTTTTGACATTAGTAATGGACCAACAGTTCAAAACATAGATAAATTAGTTATTATTAATGGAAACAAAAAAAGATATAGTGTTAACAGACTAAAACACAAACGTGCGCGCACGCACACACACACACACAGGACTTTTCATTTATTTTCAATTTACTTAAGTAAGGCTCCTGGGAAATAATTAAAGAACTTATGGGTACAAAGCCTAATAGTGTGTTGAAGGAAAATCTCCTAAAATTAATATGACGCCAAGTTGGGTTATTTAATCTGCAACAAATCAGCATCACTACCGAGTCGATCGATCATAAGAGAAGGAAGTGTTCTATTTTCATCATCAGGAAAATTTCTGTGTAGTGGTAAACAAAAAACACAATTCTGGTCAGCCATAATGTACACGTGAAAAGAAGGATGTTATGTGTCAGTTTAAATAAAATGCTCTTGTTAGTTGCCATCAAGTCAGCTCCAGCTCAGTGTGACCGTATTCATAACAGCACCAAACAGTGCCTGCTCCTGGGCCGTCTTCACGATCGTGGTAAGTCTGAGTTCATCACTGCGGCAACTATGTCAATCCATCTCACTGAGGGCTTCCCACGCTTTCGCTAACCCTCTTCTTTAACCACCATGATGTCCCTTTCTAGCGACCGGTCTCTCCTGATGATGTGTCCAAAGCAAGTAAGTAAAAATCTCACCATCCTTTCTTCTAAGGAGCATTTTGGTTGTATTTCTTCTAAAACTGATTTGTTCCTTATTCTGGCAGCCCACATCAGTTCAAATGCGTGAATTCTTCTTATACCTTCCTATTTCATTGTCCAGCTTTCTCATGCATATGAGGCAAATAAAAAGACCATGGCATGGGTTGGGCGCACTTTAGTCATCAAAGTGACATTTTGGTTTCTAAAACTTTAAAGAAGTCCTCTACAACTCCTCTCCACCCCTCCCCCTCCCCCGCCAAAAAAAGAAAGAAAACCTGTTGCTGTCTTTGTCAGCTAAGACTCACAGCAACCCTACAGGACATAGTAGCTGCCACATAGGGTTTCCAAGAAGCAGCTCATGGAGTCGAACCGCCGACCTTTTGGTTAGCAGCCGTAACTCTTAACCACTGCACCACCAGGGTTCTGTCTTTTGCAAGTGATTTGCTCAAATAAAGAATAGCAGAACTGAAAGAAAATCTCTGAGATCCACTATTCCAAACCATTCTTGTTAAAGGTCTCTTAAGTCCTTTGTTAGGGCTCTGTTATCCACCCCAAATCAGGTAGTTGGCAACAGAGCACAGACGAGAACACGGGTTTCCAACATTCAGCACAGTTTACCTTCTCCCTAAGCCACACGGCCTCCTGCACCGCTGAAACCTGGCCACTGTCAAATGTAATGGCCATCCTAATTCTGCAGGAAACCAAGTTAAGAAAGCATCTTTGTTTTGAAATAAGTGTGAAAAACTGGGTAACAAATCAATGGCACAAGCAATTTTATGCTTTGTATTTGTTGCCTTTGAGCTTAAAATACTTTTAAACTGGCAACAGTTTTTCAAAACTTTCATGAACTATTACTATCAGGAATTTAAATTCTGCAGGTAATATCTTCATCCCTTCATTCTCCTCCTCCTGCAACCTGAGCAGTTCCGGAGAGAAGTGTTGGGTCCCCCTGCCTTCCTGGGACGGCAGTGTGCATCAAATTCATTTAATGTGGTAACAGTATAAATTCCCAAACACAGGAAACGGAGAAACAGGGCTGCGGAAGGAGCGCCCGATCCAGATTCTCCCAGGCCAGTCATTTTTGGAACATGCTGCGTGGAAAACCAGTCCAAGACAGGGCTCAGATACACCATCATACGACACACACTGGCTTTAGAAAATTCAGGAGCCCTTACAGGGTTCAGATACACCGTCATACGACACACACTCGCTTTAGAAAATTCGGGAGCCCTGACAGGGCTCGGATACACCGTCATATGACACACACTTGCTTTAGAAAATTCGGGAGCCCTGGTGGCGCAGTGGTTAACAGCCCAGCTATTAACCAAAAGGTCAGCAGTTCGAATCCACTAGCTGCTCCTTGGAATCCCTATGGTGCAGTTCTCCTGTCCTATAGAGTCCCTAGAAGTCGGGATCACCTGAACAGCAACAGGTTTGGTTTTGCCTTTTTGGTGGGGCAGTGGTTAAGAGCTATGGCTGTTAACCAAAAGATCAGCAGTTTGTACCCACCAGGTGCTCCTTGGAAACTTCATGCGTCAGTTCTACACTGTCCTATAGGGTCACTATGAGTCAGAATCGACTCAATGGCAACAGGTTTGGTTTTGTTTTAGAAAATTTGTCAAGTATTTGTTTAATATTCATATTATTTTGTTAAAATCAATTATAATTTTAAGGGTATATCGACAACAAAAAAGGAGGGAAAAGTCCAGCTCCTGGACTGACATTAAGACATCACGCCTAAGAAAAAACAGTGCTTCAGAGAGATGGCACTTTGGACGCCCACTTTCTTCATGGAGCAGAAGATAGTCCATTAGTTATCAGAGAAAGCGGACTAACCCAAGACCACCAAAAACCAAAAAGCCAAACCCAGTGCCGTCGAGTCGTTTCCGAGCACAGCTACCCTACAGGACAGAGTAGAACTGCCCATAGAGTTTCCAAGGAGCGCCTGGTGGATTCGAACTGCCGGCCCTTTCGTTAGTAGCCATAGCACTTAACCACTACATCACCAGGGTTTCCAACCCAAGACCAGAAGTGAATATTCTCTCATGTCTAATAAAAATATCAGTAGATGACTCTCATCTATAAACACTGCAAAATGTCTGATTCAGAATCCTTTCCCATTATCTTCCCTCTTTCTCTCCCCCTAATAAAATCACCAAATCCCCCCAAAAATCAAACTCATTGCCATTGAGTCAATTCCAACTCATAGGGACCCTACAGGACGGAGCAGAACTGCCCCACAGCATTTCCTAGGCTGGAATCTTTATGGAATCAGGCTGCCACACCTTCCTCCAGCAAGCATCTGGTGGGTCTGAACCGCCAAACTTTCAGTTAGCAGCCAAGCACTTAACCATTGCACCACTAGGGCTCCTTTCAAAAAAAAAAAAACACAGACCACTCTAATTACAAGATTGGATCTTTACAGTATGTATGTCAGTCATGAAAGGTTTAAGCTATATTCATTTTATTATAATTAACATAAATACTCATTTACTAAGTAGTAACAGTTAAGCACTTGTCTGCTAACTGAAAGACTGGCAGATTCTTAAACAAACCCACCCAGTGCTCTGCAGAAGAAAGATCTGGCATTCTGCTTCCGTACACTGTAGCCCAGAAAACCCTAGGGGACAGTTCCACTCCGTCGCTCGGTGTTGCTGTGAGTCGTAACTGACCTGTAGGAGTACACTGTAGCCCAGAAAGCCCTAGGGGACAGTTCCACTCCGTCGCTCGGGGTTGCTGTGAGTCATAACTGACCTGTAGGAGTACACTGTAGCCCAGAAAGCCCTAGGAGACAGTTCCACTCCGTCGCTTGGGGTTGCTGTGAGTCATAACTGACCTGTAGGAGTACACTATAGCCCAGAAAACCCTAGGGGACAGTTCCACTCCGTCGCTCGGGGTTGCTGTGAGTCATAAGTGACCTGTAGGAGTACACTGTAGCCCAGAAAGCCCTAGGGGACAGTTCCACTCCGTCGCTCGGGGTTGCTGTGAGTCATAACTGACCTGTAGGAGTACACTGTAGCCCAGAAAACCCTAGGGGACAGTTCCACTCCGTCGCTCGGTGTTGCTGTGAGTCATAACTGACCTGTAGGAGTACACTGTAGCCCAGAAAGCCCGACGGGACAGTTCTACTCCGTCGCTCGGGGTTGCTGTGAGTCATAAGTGACCTGTAGGAGTACACTGTAGCCCAGAAAACCCTACGGGACAGTTCCACTCCGTCGCTCGGGGTTGCTGTGAGTCATAACTGACCTGTAGGAGTACACTGTAGCCCAGAAAGCCCTAGGGGACAGTTCCACTCCGTCGCTCGGTGTTGCTGTGAGTCATAACTGACCTGTAGGAGTACACTGTAGCCCAGAAAGCCCTAGGGGACAGTTCCACTCCGTCGCTCGGGGTTGCTGTGAGTCATAACTGACCTGTAGGAGTACACTGTAGCCCAGAAAGCCCTAGGAGACAGTTCCACTCCGTCGCTTGGGGTTGCTGTGAGTCATAACTGACCTGTAGGAGTACACTATAGCCCAGAAAACCCTAGGGGACAGTTCTACTCCGTCGCTCGGGGTTGCTGTGAGTCATAAGTGACCTGTAGGAGTACACTGTAGCCCAGAAAGCCCTAGGGGACAGTTCCACTCCGTCGCTCGGGGTTGCTGTGAGTCATAACTGACCTGTAGGAGTACACTGTAGCCCAGAAAACCCTAGGGGACAGTTCCACTCCGTCGCTCGGTGTTGCTGTGAGTCATAACTGACCTGTAGGAGTACACTGTAGCCCAGAAAGCCCGACGGGACAGTTCTACTCCGTCGCTCGGGGTTGCTGTGAGTCATAAGTGACCTGTAGGAGTACACTGTAGCCCAGAAAACCCTAGGGGACAGTTCCACTCCGTCGCTCGGGGTTGCTGTGAGTCATAACTGACCTGTAGGAGTACACTGTAGCCCAGAAAGCCCTAGGGGACAGTTCCACTCCGTCGCTCGGTGTTGCTGTGAGTCATAACTGACCTGTAGGAGTACACTGTAGCCCAGAAAGCCCTAGGGGACAGTTCCACTCCGTCGCTCGGGGTTGCTGTGAGTCATAACTGACCTGTAGGAGTACACTGTAGCCCAGAAAGCCCTAGGGGACAGTTCCACTCTGTCGCTCGGGATTGCTGTGAGTCATAACTGACCTGTAGGAGTACACTGTAGCCCAGAAAGCCCTAGGGGACAGTTCCACTCCGTCGCTCGGGGTTGCTGTGAGTCATAACTGACCTGTAGGAGTACACTGTAGCCCAGAAAGCCCTAGGGGACACTTCCACTCTGTCGCTCGGGGTTGCTGTGAGTCATAACTGACCTGTAGGAGTACACTGTAGCCCAGAAAACCCTAGGGGACAGTTCCACTCCGTCGCTCGGTGTTGCTGTGAGTCATAACTGACCTGTAGGAGTACACTGTAGCCCAGAAAGCCCTAGGGGACAGTTCCACTCCGTCGCTCGGGGTTGCTGTGAGTCATAACTGACCTGTAGGAGTACACTGTAGCCCAGAAAGCCCTAGGAGACAGTTCCACTCCGTCGCTTGGGGTTGCTGTGAGTCATAACTGACCTGTAGGAGTACACTATAGCCCAGAAAACCCTAGGGGACAGTTCCACTCCGTCGCTCGGGGTTGCTGTGAGTCATAAGTGACCTGTAGGAGTACACTGTAGCCCAGAAAGCCCTAGGGGACAGTTCCACTCCGTCGCTCGGGGTTGCTGTGAGTCATAAGTGACCTGTAGGAGTACACTGTAGCCCAGAAAGCCCGACGGGACAGTTCTACTCCGTTGCTCGGGGTTGCTGTGAGTCATAAGTGACCTGTAGGAGTACACTGTAGCCCAGAAAACCCTACGGGACAGTTCCACTCCGTCGCTCGGGGTTGCTGTGAGTCATAACTGACCTGTAGGAGTACACTGTAGCCCAGAAAGCCCTAGGGGACAGTTCCACTCCGTCGCTCGGTGTTGCTGTGAGTCATAACTGACCTGTAGGAGTACACTGTAGCCCAGAAAGCCCTAGGGGACAGTTCCACTCCGTCGCTCGGGGTTGCTGTGAGTCATAACTGACCTGTAGGAGTACACTGTAGCCCAGAAAGCCCTAGGAGACAGTTCCACTCCGTCGCTTGGGGTTGCTGTGAGTCATAACTGACCTGTAGGAGTACACTATAGCCCAGAAAACCCTAGGGGACAGTTCCACTCCGTCGCTCGGGGTTGCTGTGAGTCATAAGTGACCTGTAGGAGTACACTGTAGCCCAGAAAGCCCTAGGGGACAGTTCCACTCCGTCGCTCGGGGTTGCTGTGAGTCATAACTGACCTGTAGGAGTACACTGTAGCCCAGAAAACCCTAGGGGACAGTTCCACTCCGTCGCTCGGTGTTGCTGTGAGTCATAACTGACCTGTAGGAGTACACTGTAGCCCAGAAAGCCCTAGGGGACAGTTCCACTCCGTCGCTCGGGGTTGCTGTGAGTCATAACTGACCTGTAGGAGTACACTGTAGCCCAGAAAGCCCTAGGGGACACTTCCACTCTGTTGCTCGGGGTTGCTGTGAGTCATAACTGACCTGTAGGAGTACACTGTAGCCCAGAAAGCCCTAGGGGACAGTTCCACTCCGTCGCTCGGGGTTGCTGTGAGTCATAACTGACCTGTAGGAGCCCAGCAACAATTCACTTGCTGCAGGGTTGACCCAAAGCTGAATTACAAGTACGCGCACTGAGGCGCTGTCCTTGCCTGTAGCCTCCCTCACCCACAGCCCTTTCTGGCCCTTTCCCAGATCTGACTAACCAAGAGCTGCTCTCAGGGAAGGACCACCCATCACTCCTCAGGAACACAACACTTCAGACTCCAGTGTAGCATTTAAGGTCTTGAAGGATGCTGACAAAACTTTTGAAATTCCTGACCTAGATACCTATTTATTCTCACAGAGAAATATTTCATGCATTTATGAAAATGCAGTTTTTTTTAAAAAAATTTTTTTGGTACTATGAAAATTTTTATTTTTAACTTAAAATTGAAAGCCAATGATAATTTAAAAAATACATTACAAATATATTCTGCTGGTAATCATAAAGTTCATTTATCATACCACTTTTTTCACTAAAAACGTTTAAAACTTACAGGAAAAATAACAGGCAACACACCATACCCACACACAGTTTATCATAACTACTACAACGTGCACCTTAATTTACAACACGTAGGTTTGTAACTACATTTTCTGAATGCTATACCTAAAGAGCCCTGGTGGTGCAGTGGTTAAAGTGCTTGACCATTAGCAGCTCCACAGGAGAATGACGTGGCAGTCTGACCGCACAGAGATTTACAGCCTTGGAAATCCTATGGGGTCGCTATGAGTATGAGTCAACTCGGCAGCAGTGGGTTTGGGTTTTCTGAACACCTATAGTTGGAATTGACTCGACGGCAACCAGTTTATTAGTATAGCAGCCTCAAGAATGTTTGTTTCTTTTTAGTTTTTCAAATTCTTAAATAAAACACAAGCATACAACTAGATTTTAATTTCTCCTATGACTGAATAACAAACATTCAGAGTTCTATGGCTCTTTTACTGGAATTTCCCATGATGTAGGGCTCTTGGGAGAAAAGAGGTATAAGGTAGTTTTAGCAGGAAAAAAAAATCATAAAAAGGAGTATGAAGGTATGAACGCTCATTAAGAATTTATCTAAACCCTCCAAGAAATGGGAAAGCAAAAAACTGAGGAAAACAAAGAAAACCATTGTTTACACGTCTCTGCTACTTTATTTTCCTTTGCAGTGGGTTGGATAGTGTCCACCCCAAAATTCAGGTTCACCCTGAATCTCAGAATGTGACCTTATTTAGATACGAGGTCTCCGCAGATGCTATTAGTTAAAGTAAAATCATGCTGGATTAGTGTGGGCCCTAAAGGCAATGACTAGTACCCCTACAGTAAGAGGACATGCAAACACAGAGTTCTGGAAGAAGACCACGTGAAGATGAGGACAGAGACAGGAGTGATGCAGCTACAAGCCAAGGGTCTCTGGGCCACCAGAAGCTAGAAGAGGCAAGGGAGGACGGCCCTGTCTACACCCTGATTTCACATGTACAGCCTCCTGAACCACGAGAGAATAAATTTCTCTGTTTTCTGTTTCTACCGCCAGTTGTGGCCATCTGTTCACAGCAGTTCCAGGAGGCCAGTGCATCCTTAATGTATGAGAAACTACACAACGAAGAAGTGCCCCTCTCGTGACCCTGGACAGTATTTTTGCTTTGTTTTTTGTTGGTCTTTGGTGATTTATACTAAAATTTGAACCAAACCACTAGCCTAACATTATTGTTCAAAATGCTACTGTATTTTGTTTGGAGCCTTCAGTGATTTTCAAGTTTAATATGCAGGTGACACCTGGATCTTACCTGGGCCTCTAACATGAGAAACAGGACAACAGATACTCATGATCAAGTTTTATTTCTATGTGAAGGTCAGCAGTGGTTAGTAAGTGCGATAAAAAGGACGTTGCTTTATTTACTTTCTTACCACACTGTATATATATTAAAAATTTCTTATATCTTGTATTAATCAAATGCTGATGTAAAACACATAAGTTCTCAATAAATGTTTATTAAACTGCACTGAATACTCTAGCAATGCACTATTTTAATAAATATCTGTAGAGGCTGATTTCTAAGTCTCTAAGAATTTGGCAAAATATTTGTCACAAAAACATTTTAGTATTTTATTTTAGTAATTTATATAAAAACCACTGCAAATACTATCTTACTGTGCTTTGACAATTAACTTTCAAGCTTCTTCCTCTGCCTGACCTCAGAAAACCTCAACGAGATCCCCACAGAAATTCTGTTTCTAAAATATGGCAAAGAACCTTCAAAGACTAAAACCTAATCAAGTTAGAGCGTAAGCATCAAAAAATAAATGCACGTAGGGCAGAGAACACTGACCACTTGGTGGTGGGGGTCAGGTAATTGAAAACTGTTATAATTCAGCAAATAGAAAATGAAAGTATATTAAATGATCTTCCTCCTTAAAAAATAACATTAAATGGTAAGAAAGTTATAAGGTAAAAACCAGTACAAAACAGAAATATAGCTCTCTCATGGAATCCGTCTGAAAACATAAACTTCTCTGACATAATTTCTTTCTATAGCATAAAAAGCCTAAATGTTTTCATTCAGTAATTTTATAACTTTCAAAATATTAAATGAATGCCTTATAGAACTAGATATTACTGTCATACTTAGGAAAAGCTTGGTTCATACTTTAATGCTTTTAATTCATTTTGAGACAATATGACATGTAAAAATTTTTTGTGTTTTAGATCAGGAAAGTGACAGTACTATGAGGACCTCCTTGGCTCACAGGTATGTATCTCATATTCTGGAGAAGTACATTATTACTCCGGGAGTACAGTCTTTCTAGTTCCCTCTTTCACTGTATTATTACTCCGGGAGTACAGTCTTTCTAGTTCCCTCTTTCACTGTATTATTACTCCGGGAGTACAGTCTTTCTAGTTCCCTCTTTCACTGTAGTATTACTCCGGGAGTACAGTCTTTCTAGTTCCCTCTTTCACTGTATTATTACTCCGGGAGTACAGTCTTTCTAGTTCCCTCTTTCACTGTGAGGGAAACTAAATGTAAAGAAGGTTAATGAATCACTGGCAATTATAAATGTTTAGAGAAGTATGGCAATTCCTTAGACTACTTACCAGCACTGATTCCTTATAAGCAGCCCTGATGGTACACAGGTAAGTGCTTGGCTGCTAACCAGAAGACTAGCAGTTCAAACCCACCCAGCAGCTCTGAGAGAGAAAAGACCTGGTGATCTGCTCCCGTAAAGGTTACCAAAACCAAAACCAAACCCACTGCCATCAAGTCGCTTCCGACTCATAGCGACCCTATAGGACAGAGTAGAACTGCCCCACTGGGTTTCCAAGAAGCACCTGGTGGATTCAAAATGCCGACCTTTTGGTTAGCAACTGTAGCACTTAACCACTACGCCACCAGGGTTTCCCCATAAAGATTAATGCCCATGAAACCCAATGGGACCATTCCCTGTCCTATAGGATCGCTATGAGTTGGAATCGACTTGACAGCAATGGGTTTGCTTTTTTTGTTTTCTTTTAAAGGACTCAATATATTGACAACAGATGAAATGACTAATGTTCTTACTGAGTAAAATCCAGACAATGATCGTAGTGGGTCATTACCTTACAGTTTTTACGAAGGTTTCCCATGATAGCTTCCTTTATGTGGTATCTTATTTCAGAGTGGTCTCATAGAATCAGACAGAATAACACTCTTCAAGATTTTTTTCTTTTGAATTGAAAAATGATAAGCTAATCATTTAAACTTCGCTTTGAGTAGAAAGCTAGAAAAATCTTAAAAACTTCATTGCAGTATTTGTTTCAACTATTACAAAATTACCAATTACATTTTAAGTGGTTCCATTCTAATCTGACAAAAGCAATTTTAGCTATATGTTTGTAACTTCTTAAGAACTTGAACTAAAAGAAAGACTTGGGAGGTTGACATCATCAACCAGCTTCTCTGCTCAGACAACGGTGTGCTGAGCACAGGTGTTTTAGAAGATGAGGGTTGCTGAAAAATAAAACAAAGAAACAAAACCCCAAATAGAGGGCAGTCTCTGGCCCTGGATTCATCGGTTTCAATAAACAAAGAAAAAGTGGTAGAATACTTAAAAAATATTCATACGAAGGAAACACAAAGAAGCCATTGTATCTGTGTGTGAAAGCAACCTACTAAAAGCTCAGAGGAGGTTGTAATGAGTATGTAAGATGTAAGATAGCTTGCAATCCTTTGCCGGAAGAAATGAATTGTGCAGAATTTAAGATAAGAGCTGACAAAGAAGAAGGAAGAAGCTGTGTTAACGTAAACATGCTACATGAAAGCTCAGCACAGTAGAACAAACTAGGAGTCAGGGTCTGTCACATTTAGCTGTGTAAACTCTTTTTCAGGGGTCTTGGTGTCCTCATTCATTCAATTCAGCAAGTATTCATTGAGCCAGGCACTGTTATAGGCTCTGGATTAATGCATTCATGCAGCTTACATTCATAAACTGTAAAATCTAAGAAATTTAAGAAAAAGCCAACCAAACCAAACCCAGTGCCGTCGAGTCAATTCCGACTCATAGTGACCCTACAGGACAGAGCAGAACTGCCCCACAGAGTTTCCAAGGAGCGCCTGGTGGATTTGAACTGTCAACCCTTTGGTTAGCAGCCGTAGCACTTAACCACTACGCCACGAGGGTTTAAGAGGAAGTCATGAATTGAAAATGATAGGAAAAGTTCATTGCTAGTTTCTCTCGTTCTACTATCTCCCTCTTATAATTCATCTACCAGCATCTACTAGATAAATCTTGCCTCAAATACACGCTACTGTGCTACTAATTTCTATTCCACATCTCCAGTGGATCCCCAATATCTACAAATGAACATCTAAACACTTTCCCCGCTAGTCAACTCCCTCATGTCCTGGCTTCAACCAATTTTTCTAGCCTTATCTTGAAAATTCTCTATCATGAACTTTATGCTCCAGTGAGGTTATTTGATATTTTCTCAGATATGCTTGACAAATTCCAGCCTTTGGTCATGTGCCTCCCCTTGCCTGGAATGGCTTCTCCCAGCCACCTGTCCATGATCCTACCCCTTCTTCAATCGGGCTCAAGTATTTTCTTGATGTGACATTGAATTTCTGAACAGGGGAGTGATAAGATCAAGGTGATGCCCAGGCAAGATAATTTGCCTTTTTTGGCTTGAACAGGAAAGTGAAATTCATGAAAGCTAGAGAGAAGGATACTATAAAATATGATTGTGATTGCATTGTAATAAGTAGACCCAAAATACATCTGGTTTGTAGAATCAGCAGCTCTTGATTACTGGTTGAATATATACATAAATGGAAGACATGAATCTAAATGGACTCAAAATCATATCATTATTAACAGGATGATAAAGAGCATACCAGGTGGTACATAGTAGGTTTTCAACAAATGCTGAGTAACCATTTATTTTTAATTTATAAATTGACCATCCTTAAGGAACTAGAGGATTCCTACAATATTCTGTAGTTAAATATTATATATTCATTTCTAATTTTGTAAACCTTGGTGGCATAGTGGTTAAGTGCTACAGCTGCTAACCAAGAAGTCAGCAGTTGGACTCCACCAGACGCTCCTTGGAAACTCTATGGGGCAGTTCTACTCTGTCCTATAGGGTCACTATGAGTTGGAACCGACTCGACGGCAATGGGTTTTTTTTTTTCACTTCTGATTTTATAGAAAGAAGAAAGAAAATTTGGTATATTTATCGTAACTAAGTATAACTGATCTAAAACTGAGTAATTACTGAGTTAAAAAAAATCTTTAAAAAAGAAATCAGGTTAAACACTAAGGAACAATTTCACAGAAATATACAAAACAGGTCTGTTCTTGTATTTTAAGAAAGTGGGTGTTGTGTGGGATCCCTGGTGGGACAGTGGTTAAGACCTCAGCTGCTAACGAAAAGGTTGGCAGTTTGAATCCACCAGCTGCTTCTTGGAAACCCTATGGGGCAGTTCTACTCTGACCTATACGGTCGCAATGAGTTGGAATCAGCTTAGCCACAAAGGGTCTGGTCTGGTCTAAGTGTTGTGCGAGAAATAGCATCTATAAAACAATACCAAATGGTTTTTAATTTTTAATCTAGATCTTGCTTTCTTTAAAGAAATAAAATGGTACAGATACAGCTAAATGCCACTACCATTCTTCTCACTGCTTCCTCCTCTTTTCTGTCTTCCTCCCTTTCACAGACAACCACTAATGGTAGTCGGTGCATACCCTTCTTATGCATAGAACTTCAGAATTTTATTGTGCACTTTGGCTCACCATCTCAAATACATTAGACTATAGTAGAAACAGTCTTATTTTAATGGCTGGTGTGTATTTTGGCAATGTGAATCAGGCTCTAGAATACTGCCATTTCATCAGATTACAGTTGACTAAATCATTTAAAAAAAAAAGTATAACAGCAGAATTCTCTCAAACAGAACAGTCTAATACATAGACTTACTCTTGGTAAAGTTAAGAAACAGAAATAATTCAATATACTATCTCAAATTTACCTATACACTTGCTCCTCACTTATCGACTATCTCGTTATCTTACATTTCACATTTATGACAATAGAAAAAAATCTACTATTCAACCATTTTACACATTAACGCTGTACATCTGGCAGTAATGAACACCGAGGTGTGAGGTGAGAGTAATATTGTCTGTGTTGGCAGTTACGTAGTGATGTAATTTGGCTGTTGTATAACGATGTTATCATCTTCCATTTTGTGATCTGATGTGGTCATCCTTCATTTTTGCATTACACTGATTTTTGCATAACGGCCTCATCTTTGGAAGCTAACCACATCAATAAGCGAGGTGCGGGTGTATTTAATTTTAAGGTCCTTTGTCTTTGTCTTAGGGTCATGGTGGTGATCAATTTTTTGTCAGAGTCTAGGACTAGTTATTGTTGCTTCAGAGTTTTTCCATTTCCAAACTGCAGAGGTTAACAAAATCTTCAAGTGGCCTCCTTTCAAGGGGGTACCTTATTAGAGTTTTAAGTATACCCCAGGCATTTAAAAGTTGATATCTTACTATCACTAATTGAGATATTCCTGGAAAGAGAGACTGGAGAAGAATTTTACAAAATACACGCAAGGAGATAGTTTTAACCAAAAAAAAAAATCACGTTTCTTTTCTCCATAAATACAATCTTAAAATCTTGATATTTAATCCTACCTTTATGTTTTGCCTCAACTGAGGTAAAAAGAATGTTTACAGTTCTAATACCTAGTTATTGGAAAACTGAGCCACTACTGAAATATTGATGTTTATTAATAATCATTTCAATAAATCACATGTTTAAGCTGATCTTAGCATGAAAGCCAGTAGTTTTTCAGTTTACGAATGACCTTGCACCTTGAATCCCCTATTCTAACCGGAAACATAAAAGTACAGACTGAGCTTTGTTTTTTGCATAAAATGTAGATTAGGTTGGACTATAAAACATAAAATAACACTCATGAAGATTGTGCTTCTCAGTTCAAGCAGATACATGAGACCAAATGAGCAGCTCCCGTACAGATGCAGGATGAGAAGGCAGAAAGGGACAGGCGCTGCCTGGGTGGACACGGGAAACCTGGTGTCGAAACGGGGAGTGTGCTGTCACATAGTAAGGATGACAACTACTGTCACATAACAATATCTGCATAAATTTTTGTATGAGAAATTAACTTGAGCTGTAACCTTTCACCTAAAGCCCAATTAAAAAAAAAGTTCCAGTTTCTAAACTTAATTGTTCTGCTCCTTAAGGACTCCATCCTGGTTCATTCCTTAATCATGGCATGTGGAAGAGAGTTATAATGTGACTCAACTCTTTCACCCAGGTGAGTAGGATGGCCTTCAAAGTGGCTGTCTTAGGAGTCACCACTCTTTCAGATGATGCAGTCATTTCTCAAAATAATTTTGAAATTTCTCTTTTAAAAGGGTCATATGGCCCTGGTGGTGTTGTTAAGCACTCAGCTGCGAACCGAAAGGTCCTGTGGTTAGAACCCACCCAGCAGCTCTGTGGGAGAAAAGACCTGGAGATCTACTCCTGCAAAAGATTATCGACTCGGAAACCCTACAGGGCAGTTCTACTCTGACATAGGTTAAGAGCTACGGCTGCTAACCAAAAGTCAGCAATTCCAATCCACCAGGCGCTCCTTGGAAACTCTATGTGGCAGTTCTACTCTGTCTTATGGGGTCACTATGAGTCAGAATTGACTCGATAGCTACGGGTTTTATGAGTCAGAATCTACTCGACAGCACATAAGAACATGGGCTTTTAGCTTTATTCTTCCTCTGAATAAGTTTAACTGTGGCAAATTCTCTCTCTTTGGGTATAGATCTAATTTTTTGAAATATCCAAATGTTGGTTAGTCTAGTCCATGAAGGAAGGTGAGTAACCAAACTAGTTAAATTTATATTTGATAAAAATGAGCATGCCTATGTAACAAGAATTATTTTTATCTGTGTTTTGTAAATAAACTCAATTTCAAAAGAGTTTCAAAACAGTTTGAGACCCTACTGGAACATGGCAATAGTAGTAATCTATCCGTAACGAAGAAAGCAACCTTCAGTTTCAGAATCTATGTTATAAACAAAGACCAACTGCCACAAGCATACGTAGTCCATCGCACACAAGCCGTTTCCCTGGAAGCTGGTGAGAAAGGGAGCCCCTTTCCTAGAGCTCCTCTGCAAGGGATACTTCCTCTTCTTACTCCGCAGATGATCTGAGGCAACAGAAAAGCCCCAACTTCCCTAATCAATAATACCTGCATAAAAAGTACAAATATATGCACAGAAAAGTGGGGCATGTTCATAAAAATAAGCTAACCTGCTAGAACAAAATATAAAATTTTATTAAATATTGTATTGTGCATACTGTGTTTTATCGCCATTTCCAGTTGTGTTTTTTCCAACAATTTTGAATCAAACAAATGAAGAAACTCTAAAGAACCTCTATAAAAACCTGCATTGTTTGAAGTCACTGATCTGGTTTACTTCCCTCCTTTTACAGGTAAGGCCGAGAAAGTCAACATTTCCAAGGTTATACCACCAGATAACAGTTTCCTAATTTACTTGGCTTCCTAAACACAGATTCTTAGCCAACCAAAACTATAAAAAACAAGACCCAACAGACGAGCCCTGGGCACAAAGGCATAACACAAACACAATTTATCATTTTGCCAGGTTCAATAAATACCATTTTGATGTGTTAATAGTCTTTAATAGTGAAAGCATTAGCCATCAATTAAATAAACAAACCATTAAATAGGGAATAGAAGTGTCAATGAAGACATAATCTACTAATTTTCTAATCAATGATGCTAATCATTGCTGGATATTAATCAGGAAGTGGACATCAGCCATACCATAGATTCTCTTATGATCTAAATCTAAATAAGATTAAAAACAAAAACAGAATTTACTACTAAACACATATTCTCTCAAAAAATTTTTGCTGATAAGTTAAATGATTATCTTTTGCCTTGAACAAATATGGAAATCTTTGGAACATTCAATAGTTACAATTTTTAGGAAAGGTTGTATACTGGCACCTTATTTTTATTCCACATAACTTACATACAAAGCCAAATTAGGACGAAAGACAAAACAAAATCTAATTTGACAACTACATTGGAAGTAAAATTCAGTAAGAAGAAGGATATAAACTTGAGATTCCAACAAACCTGAGTTCCCAACCTGACTTTGTAACTTACTAGTTGAATAACCTATGCAAAGCTATTTAACCTCTTTAAGCCTCAATTTTCTCATTTATAAAATAGTGAGTAAAAATAGTATCTAAAGATAATGCAAGTTGTCTGCATGCTAGCGTTTAACACATCAAAATAACTGTTCTTAGTGCAAAAAGAAGTACACAGAAGTCAGGAGCTCAGGGCCCAGGCCTGAGTCTGCTGCTTCCTGACTGATGTGGCCCTCACGCTCCAGCGGTTCCCAAGGAAGACAGCAGAGGAGAGTCAGGAGCATGGGCTTACTCACGTGCAAGCTGCTGTTGTTGGGCACTGTCAAGAGGATTCCCACTCATAAGGACCCCACCTGAGAGAGGAACTGCCCACAGGGTTGTGTTGGCTGTAATCTTCATGGAGCAGGGGCAGATGGCCAGGTCTTTCTCTGCGGAGCCACTGGGTGGGCTGGATCATCAACCTTTTGGTTAGCTGCCGAGCACTTAACTGTTGCACCACCAGGGTGTGTGCATGCCTGGGTTCAAATCCTGGCTGTACCTCTAACAACAACTTAAGTTTTCTATGCCTTTAAATAGAGATCATAAGAGAATCTGACTCCGGAGTTGTTCTGGGGATGAGATGAGATGAGATAAGGTGTTTAGCACAGAGACTAAATCCACTGTTGTCAAGTCAATTCTGACTCATAGCAACCCTATAGGACAGAGCAGAACTGCCCCACACGGTTTCCAAGGAGTGCCTGGTGAATTCAAACTGCCAATCTTTTGGTTAACAGCAGAACTCTTAACCACTGCGCCAAGGTTTCCAGCACAGAGACTAGCACATAGTAAATACTGAATAAATGTTAGCTATTATTAGATCTTGCTTTCTCCACTTAAAAACCATGTCATGTGGGTTAAGTGATCTTGAAGGTTCTCTTTGGTTCTAAGAGACTAATACTATCCACTTTTACAGAAGAAGTTAGTAAAAGTGGTGTTTAAAATTTTGTGGAATTTGGATCTTAAGGTTGGTGAGGGTGGGGCAAAATAGGAGAAATAATGGCGTTTCTTTTCCTATCCATCTACCTCGTAACAAAAACACTGAAAATGTAGTGATTCTTGCATTTATCATCCTAAGGAAGATATCTTCCCTTCTCTCGTTACCTCAGACAGTCTCATTAGACTTGATGCTTACCACCTGAAAAAATAAATAGGGTCACAAATTCTTTATCAACGTGTTTCAGTTGCAAATGTACCTGTACATGTAATTTTAACGATTTTTTTCTTACTCGTTTACTTCTATGATTCACTGAACTACTGGCTTCTTTAAAATTCCTTACTTGTAAAAATTAACATCTTGCTTCACTCAAACTATTTTGGAACTCAGCAACCCAAAAACCTCCCTGACCATAAATGCAAAGAAATGGAAATATTAGGACAAAAAGGCTTCTGAGAAGCAAAAACTTATGATTAGCTGAGAAGAGTCCCCCAGGTTCTTAACTCAGAACTTTTCCATTCCTATTTTATGCAAAAATTACAACAACAAAATTTTAGTACTGTGATGACACAAAAAGTAGTAAGAGGTGAAAGCTGATAGCATGACAGACAGGGAGGAAAATGAAATGCCTATCTTAAAATTACATCTGTACTTGAACTGCATATATAATTTTAAATGCTTATAAAAAGGAATGTGATATTTAGGAGGACGGATTTCGCATCACAAATCACTGCTTAGCCATTTAGGACCTGTGTGACCTTGAACTTACTTAACCCCTCCAACAATTTCCTCATCAGTAAAATGGGGAAACCCCTTCTCAAAGGGATGCCGTGAGAATAAAGTAAAATTATATGAATAAAACATGAAGCACAGTAAGGGCTCAAAATTAAGCCTTGTCATATGTGGCCCTTGAGGCTGGGGATACCAAAAACCAAACCTGTTGCCATCGAGTCATTCTAACCAAGATTTCGACTCATAGCGACCTACTTGGTGCTAAACAGCTTCGGAGTAAACAACTGGACTGTTAACACAAAACAACTGATGTTCATAATGATGACCCTTGGCCACCAAGATGTTAAATTATATGTAATATAGTCACTCAATAAGCATTCAACATTTACCGAATAAATGCTGTTTTATCAGCATTGTGCTTATTGCTGGTATGTAAAGATGAGTAAGCCATGGTTACGACCTGGAAGAACTTGTCCCCCTAGCGGGGGAGAGAGAAATGTAAAGAGATGATTATTGTGTAATGTGATAAGTGCTGTAAAAGAAATCAGTACCAGGTGCTATGGAAGCACAGAAGTTGACAGCTCTGCCTGTGGCTATCAGGAAAGGCTTCAGAGAAGAAATGCCATATAAGTAGGCTCTTGAAAGAGGGTAAGAAAGGCCATAAGAAGTGCAGACCCAGTGAAACTGCTGCAGCGTGGGTGCACGAGTGGGAAAGAGAAATGGCGGTCGAGGTAGGATTATGGAGGGTCTGATGGAACACACGAAGGAATGTGAGCTGGTCCGAAAGAACGAGTGAGGACTTTACGCAGGGGTGTCCCACTCTCAGATTTGTGATTCAGAATAACAACCGTGATATGATGACAGTAAGACAGATGGCAAGGAAACCAAGTTGGTAGGCTCATGAAATAGTCTAAGATTAAAAGAGCTTGAACTTAACATGCCCCGATGGTAGGACAAGTGGGGGGAGTGGTTTATAGTTCATTTTAAACATATTCCAATCCAATTTGTTTTTTAAATAAAAGGTCCTTAAGAAATAAATCCATAGCTATCAAGAAAATTTGACTTTCCAGAAGGAACTATTTTTGGTGATTTTTGAAATGCTCAGATTTTAGTGTTAAATAATTCATAGCATGATGACAAGGAGATATCTCCAATAAAGTTTGAAATAATATGTTAAATAGTTTGATAATGGGCCAATTTTTCCTTTTTTATGGTTAAGATTTGTGATAACACTAACTGCGATTAAAAAAAGAATTTAGTAAAAAGTATAGCGTAAGCTAAACTCCAATCAGCTTTGCCTAGGAAAACAAAAATCTTGATGTAGCACTTAATTGTTTTAACTGGAGTTTCCAAGAAGGTTAGATCTCGCGCAGTGTTTAATAAACCTCTTCCTATTATTGAACAATGCTTGTTCAAATATTTAAGCAACAATTCTGTTTTAATGGACTTTGTAATATAAAATATATCACAATGAAAATACTGGCCATAATATTAAAAAAATATAAATCATAAATCCTATGGTTTTGTTTTTAACCTCTTAAGGGAATCGACTCTAGAACTACTAAAACTTGAACAACCTTCAAGTAAACATACTTACGCACTTGTTAAAACAAACACTATTCCCATTGCTAAAATTGAAGTTGGCAAGTGTCTCCTCTTAATACAACAATTTGAAAAGTAGCAGAAAAGCATCTCCTTTGCAAAGAGACCAATCATTATCATTAAAAGACCGTTAAAAGCAAATGCAAAATGGTCAGCCAGCTTGACCACCTTCATTTTTAATGAAAGGATATGTCCATACATATCAAGGTATGACGTAAACTTACAAAGGGAAATCTACTATCATTAAAACGGAAACTTAATTTTCACTCTCACTACGGTGATCCACAAAGGAAATAATATTTCAAAAAAAAAGAAGGAAATACCATAAAGCTTTATGTAAAAATCTGTCAGTGATCCAGCAAGCAGGGGTGGCTGTCATAAAATACCCAAATGGCTTTTCCCCCTCCATCAAGGTCACCTTACTGATGATGGGCTCAATACAATGACAATGCATTTAACCACCTTGCTTGCATCTGACTCAACCTCACAAATCCAAATGGCCTTGTTTAACTAGCCTGGCCTTTCAGCATTTCCCTGAACAAAGATAATTAAGGAGATGTACTGCCCCTGCTACCACTGGAACTGAAAGACAAATCAACTTTTAAGAGCACAGCCAGGTGTCTACTCCACTAATGCACAACTTTTAAGCAGGAGGTAAAATGAAATAATGGTTAAATAATTATAAAAGGTTAACAACATTAAGTTTGTTCTATAAGGTAATTTTGTTTTATTTAAAAGGAAAAGCATTTAAAAAGCCCCAGACTATGTTTTACAGGTCTCTAGCAAAAAAAAAAAAAAAAATTTTTTTTTTTTTTTTTTTTAGAGAGCAGGTCCTGTCTCTCCCAGACGGAAATAGTTTAAGACTAAGGAAAAAAAGTGTGACTCGCAAACTAACACGTAAAAAATTCACTAAACTTCCACACATCATTTTAATTTTTAAAAACTGTTAGGTTAACATACAAAGCTTAAAAAGATTGAAGTGTTTTTCTATGTTACTTCCATATTAAATATTTTGGTAAGCTGTATAATGTGTTTTGCCTACTTTATTATTGAGAGGAGAATAGTAAAACTTAAACTCTTTTTCTTTTAAATATGTATGTTATTTCTTAAATATAATTTATCTAAATGTGATGTGCTTTCAAATATTTGTATGTACTTTTCAATTATTATCTTTCCTTGTGTGGTTAATTTACCACCATGAAAGTCTATGACATAAATTGTTTCTGGGATATCAAAGGGGTAGTTGGTTTCACTTCAATGTAATAAAAATTGAGAGGATATCTCAAAGCTTAAACACCTAGGATTTGTAACTAAACACTCAACTTTGTAACAAAAACATCAATTTTAAACCAACTGGTTTCTTAAATATTAAAATACAAGCCATTTCAAATCCACTAAAAATATAAAATCAAATAATTTGTACATATGAAATAGGTATTCCCTACAGGGAAAAACAAACCTTGGCCTGTCAAAAACAAACAGCATATTCCAAAGGCCCAGAAACCACGATTCTGGCTAAAAGGCCTTAGACAGAAATGAGTAGTACAATAACTTTTCATTTTGGACAAACCTATTACAAGATTCCTATAAATTCCTTTTGTTTGATACTGTCTATTGCTAAAGAAATCTCTACTGCCAAACAACCTGATAAACCTGAGTACAATGAATTTCTAAGGTAAAGAATTAACTGTTATTTGGTGCAAAAATACTCAATGTTTGAGGATATGGAACCATTTCCTATTATGAATATAGCCAAAATAACATTTATGACCAGTAACTTATTATCTATATGTATGTGCTTCAGACTAGTCCAGAGCAATGTGATAAAGCAAAAACCTTGCTAATAATCCTAACCTATCCCTTTGGAGAGTCCTCTTACTCCTCTCTCCTTTTCTTCTAACATCCCTTATCTTTCCATTCCTTTCTTTCTGCTGCGAAGTTCCACAACTTGTATTTGTGAATGCTGTTGTATTAGCTAAGAACCAGACCGCTGGGAAGGTCTAACTCATCAAACACTCCAGTAGTCTGCCTTAGGTTTTTAGCCACAACTATTCACAAGTTCTGATCTATCCCAGATGGGGAGAGCTAACTGCATAGTCAAAAAAATTTTGGCCACTGATTTATGTACTTTCTTAACCACACAACTAAGAAGTGACGTGATAACTTTTATCACTGTCATTATACCCTATCTCTTTCATGGTACCAGCTTCACAACATCCAAACATCTCAAGAAAGAATATCTTATTTCTCAAGTATTAAGTGGTAAAGCACTAATACCTAGGGTGAAAAAAAAGAATATTACAGCCATTCTCTAAACTACATATGCATGTATGTATACATAAACCTATACATTTGCACAAAGACAGAGTAAGAAATCCACGGTAAAGCAATACATTAATGTAAAATTTAAACTTTTTTTAAAATGAGAGAAAGCTAATATAAAAATTACTCATTTAGATAAAAATTAAAGACAAGTATATTTTCCTATATTTAGCATTTATATCTGGATTATTAGAAAGGTGGTTTGTTAAAAATCTATATTCACAACTGCTTAAAGCCTAAGAACAAAATAAATTATAAAAATAAAGAACTGATGTTCCAAAGCCCAATCTCTTAATTGCTGATCAGATCTGAAAAGAGATCTTTTTTCTTCACTAATTGAATTGAGTCTTGTTAAACCTTTGAAATGCACTTTAGAAAGAGCAAGAATACAGCTTAGAACAGGTTCTTTAATTTGGGTCATTTTCTGTTACTTGCAGCAGTGACGGGTGCTTAGCAACGCTGTTCTGGTGGCCCTTTTAAGGAAATGAATACCTGGAATACAGCATTTTAATCTATCTTATGGTGTTAATTATCAAGATCACTGTATTTAGACGGTGCCTCCTTTGCCACTTCCTACACTACGAAAGGGGTCCCGTGATAAACTGAATGTATTATCTGAGAGGACAGAAGCTCCTGTGTATCCCTTAGCCAGTAAAAAAAAAACATAAGGGCATAAAAACTAATAGTAAATAGAAGCCGCAAAAAGGGTTTAAGTGTTTAGACAGGGCTCTTAAGCTGAAAATCAGTATAAGAGTCTACGCTAAGTCGCTGTTCTTTTTCTCAATCACTGCGAAGCACTGAATTCTATTATGCCACACACTAGGCCACTGATATCTAAGACATTCGGTGTTACACAAGCGAGATTTAGTAAGATTTTATTTGGTAGCTAAAGATTTGATGGATATTTTAAATACTGACTTTGTTAATCAGGACTTTTAAAAGCATATAATTTAAATCACGATCAAGCTATTCACTGCACATTTATTTTAATGTTTAAATCATTAACCCTCAGGAAGATGAGCAAACAAGGTGAAATACAAACTACCAAGTAGTTTCTAAGAAACTAAACTGCCATGTTAACCTATGTAAATATATCCATTCACAACTTAATAATCAATAGAACAGGTTTAAGAAACTAGTAATTAAAAACATTCAGAATACTGCTCCCTTTTTTTTTTTTTTCCTGATCTCAATTGTCACTGTTAAAAGCCCACCTCTTCTAACTTTTTCCTCACAATTACACCATCCGCTTTAGATTCCATGTCCTGAAGGAGTAAGGCGATGCTCTTCTCCGTCTTCACTGCTAATATGACACCAAGGGACTCCCTCTTTGTCTAGGATGTACTCTAATTTCAACCTTTAAGGGCCGATTTTTAAAAGCTTTTAACAACTTAGTCACAAAGATGAAAAAGGAACCAGGTTAACAAGGAGCAGTCATATTTTTTAATTTTCAGTCTGTCAGCTGATGTATATCAGCATCTCTTTAAATTAAACACTTTATACTTGATTTCACATTTATCATCAAATTGTGATACATTCGTGTAAAATGGGATAAGATCCCATTTTCCCAAGGTTTTAAAGTTCTTAAAACAGATGGACACTGCTCGGGGTTTTGGTATTCTGAACATTACAGTTGCATTTTACTGCCTGAGAATCCACTGAAAAAACCCAAATGTGTGGCACACAGTATCTACTGCACTATTTTCCGCCTCAGAAGGAGGCTCAGTAAGTCAGCTGTATTTCTAAAATGCTTTCTCTGGATATTTTCAATCCTCTCTTAAGGACAACTTTAACAATTAGCACACAGAGGTCTCTGGATGGCTCTCTGAAACATTTAAAACCAGAGAACAAAAGGTTTATTTTAAAAATGAAAACCTCGGCTTGTACAACTCCAGACATGAATCTGCTTTCAATTACTGGAAGTATTTCCACTTCAGTGGAAGGGGATCAAATCTTCAAGCGCACCATCGAAGGCGCTGCATTTGGTTACAGGAGGCTTTCAGAAGACTCTGACACGGGCACACGGATTGTGTACACTCCGTTTCAGAGATCTGCAAAGACAGGGGCTAGTACACGGGGCCGGCGGGCGGGGGTGCAAGTTCTCATTCTGAGAGCCGCTGTGGAGCTTTGTCTTACTGCATTAAAACATGCACATAAAGCCTAAAATGATTTCTTTTTAACAAAGAAATTGCACAAGTTTTCCCAGATCATTCCCAACTACTTTTCCACAGGAGAAACCTGTACGGAAACACAACCCCGTAAAGTTGATTTCAGAGACTCCGCTCTGTAAAACCCTCTCCTGGCAAAAATCAAACACTATTTTGCAGGCGAAAAACTGCTCTTTTAATTAGTAAGACTATTTTGTATCTTTTTCCCCGTTATGCAATTAGTATGAAGCGTTTTGGTTAATGGAACCAAAAGGCGGATCAAGCTCAACGCGGATTTTTAAACGTTTCAGACATACCCAGTAACCCAGTGCCGTAAATTATCCAAAATCATTACAGCTAAGATTTGCTCCCAACGAATTCAGAAAGATACACTGCAAAAGTCACAGAATGCAGGAAAAACACAGCTTTACTGCAGGGGTTAGGGCTGCATACTACCGAAAACCAAAAAAAAAAAAAAAAAAACCCACCTAATTAAAAATACCGGGAACAAAAGACTCCCTTCTCCCCGCGGCTACCTGCACCACCCCGGGTGACGCAGAGTCCCCCGGAAAGTTGAGCGTTTACCTCTTCTCAATTCTTAATTTGGTCCCTCAGGGGTTAAAAAGCCACCTCACTGCCGACGCTCTGTGGCCCCTGCAGCGCTCCGACCGCCACGGAGCCTCCTCGCGTCCCCACAGCGCCCGCTGCGGCCGCGGAACCGCCGGCCCCGAGCCGGCCCCGAGCTGCCGCCGCCCCGAGGGCCAGGGAGCGAGCCGCCGGCGCCCCGAGGAGCCGCCCCGAGCTCAGCCCGCCCGCCCCGAGCCGCCCGCGCGGCCGCCGGCGCTCACCCACCTCGCCGCGGCGCGCCCTCTCTGTGGCCGTGCGGAGCCCAGCCCGGCGCTGCCAAGTCGCCGCGGTCTCCAGCGGATCGTGTTACAGCGCCGGGCCCGGGGCTCGGGCTGCGAGCGGCGGCCCGACATGATAGGCTGAGGCTGCTCTGTTTACACCGGCCGCGGAGGGGGCGGCGGCGCGCTTAACCCCTTCACGCCGGGCCGCCGCCGCCCCGCCTCGCCGCCCGGCCCCGCCGCCCTCGGAGGGTCACACAGGCCCGGGCGTCTGCACGGCGGTTCGCGCCGCCCTCGGACGGTCACACAGGCCCGGGCGTCTACACGGCCCCGCCGCCCTCGGACGGTCACACAGGCCCGGGCGTCTGCACGGCCCCGCCGCCCTCGGACGGCCACACAGCCCCGGGCGTCTGCACGGCCCCGCCGCCCTCGAACGGTCACACAGGCCCGGGCGTCTGCACGGCCGTTCCCGCCGCCCTCGGACGATCACACGGGCCCGGGCGTCTACACGGCCCCGCCGCCCTCGGAGGGTCACACAGCCCGGGCGTCTGCACGGCCCCGCCGCCCTCAGACGGTCACACAGGCCCGGGCGTCTACACGGCCCCGCCGCCCTCGGACGGTCACACAGGCCCGGGCGTCTGCACGGCCCCGCCGCCCTCGGACGGTCACACAGGCCCGGGCGTCTGCACGGCCCCGCCGCCCTCGGACGGCCACACAGGCCCGGGCGTCTGCACGGCCCCGCCGCCCTCGGACGGCCACACAGGCCCGGGCGTCTGCACGGCCCCGCCGCCCTCGGACGGTCACACAGGCCCGGGCGTCTGCACGGCCCCGCCGCCCTCGGACGGTCACACAGGCCCGGGCGTCTGCACGGCCCCGCCGCCCTCGGAGGGTCACACAGGCCCGGGCGTCTGCACGGCCCCGCCGCCCTCGGACGGTCACACAGGCCCGGGCGTCTGCACGGCCCCGCCGCCCTCGGACGGTCACACGGGCCCGGGCGTCTGCACGGCCGTTCGCGCCGCCCTCGGACGGTCACACGGGCCCGGGCGTCTACACGGCCCCGCCGCCCTCGGACGGCCACACGGGCCCGGGCATCTGCACGGCCGTTCCCGCCGCCCTCGGACGATCACACGGGCCCGGGCGTCTGCACGGACGGCCACACAGGCCCGGGCGTCTGCACGGCCCCGCCGCCCTCGGACGGCCACACAGGCCCGGGCGTCTGCACGGCCCCGCCGCCCTCGGACGGTCACACAGGCCCGGGCGTCTGCACGGCCCCGCCGCCCTCGGACGGTCACACAGGCCCGGGCGTCTGCACGGCCCCGCCGCCCTCGGAGGGTCACACAGGCCCGGGCGTCTGCACGGCCCCGCCGCCCTCGGACGGCCACACAGGCCCGGGCGTCTGCACGGCCGTTCGCGCCGCCCTCGGACGGTCACACGGACCCGGGCGTCTGCACGGCCCCGCCGCCCTCGGACGGTCACACAGGCCCGGGCGTCTGCACGGCCCCGCCGCCCTCGGACGGTCACACAGGCCCGGGCGTCTGCACGGCCGTTCCCGCCGCCCTCGGATGGTCACACGGGCCCGGGCGTCTGCACGGCTCCGCCGCCCTCGGAGGGTCACACAGGCCCAGGCGTCTGCACGGCCGTTCCCGCCGCCCTCGGACGGTCACACAGGCCCGGGCGTCTGCACGCCCCGCCGCCCTCGGACGGCCACACAGGCCCGGGCGTCTGCACGGCCGTTCCCGCCGCCCTCGGACGGTCACACGGGCCCGGGCGTCTGCACGGCCCCGCCGCCCTCGGAGGGTCACACAGGCCCGGGCGTCTGCACGGCCCCGCCGCCCTCGGACGGCCACACAGGCCCGGGCGTCTGCACGGCCCCGCCGCCCTCGGACGGCCACACAGGCCCGGGCGTCTGCACGGCCCCGCCGCCCTCGGACGGTCACACAGGCCCGGGCGTCTGCACGGCCGTTCCCGCCGCCCTCGGACGGTCACACGGGCCCGGGCGTCTGCACGGCCCCGCCGCCCTCGGAGGGTCACACAGGCCCGGGCGTCTGCACGGCCCCGCCGCCCTCGGACGGCCACACGGGCCCGGGCGTCTGCACGGCCCCGCCGCCCTCGGACGGCCACACGGGCCCGGGCGTCTGCACGGCCCCGCCGCCCTCGGACGGCCACACGGGCCCGGGCGTCTGCACGGCCCCGCCGCCCTCGGACGGTCACACGGGCCCGGGCGTCTGCACGGCCCCGCCGCCCTCGGACGGTCACACGGGCCCGGGCGTCTGCACGGCCCCGCCGCCCTCGGACGGCCACACGGGCCCGGGCGTCTGCACGGCCGTTCCCGCCGCCCTCGGACGGTCACACGGGCCCGGGCGTCTGCACGGCTCCGCCGCCCTCGGAGGGTCACACAGGCCCGGGCGTCTGCACGGCCGTTCGCGCCGCCCTCGGACGGTCACGCAGCCCCGGGCGTCTACACGGCCCTTCCCCGCCGCCCTCGGACGGTCACACAGGCCCGGGCGTCTGCACGGCCCCGCCGCCCTCGGACGGTCACACAGGCCCGGGCGTCTGCACGGCCCCGCCGCCCTCGGACGGTCACACAGCCCCGGGCGTCTACACGGCCCTTCCCCGCCGCCCTCGGACGGTCACACAGGCCCGGGCGTCTGCACGGCCCCGCCGCCCTCGGACGGTCACACAGCCCCGGGCGTCTACACGGCCCTTCCCCGCCGCCCTCGGACGGTCACACAGGCCCGGGCGTCTGCACGGCCCCGCCGCCCTCGGACGGTCACACAGCCCCGGGCGTCTACACGGCCCTTCCCCGCCGCCCTCGGACGGTCACACGGGCCCAGGCGTCTGCACGGCCCCGCCGCCCTCGGACGGTCACACAGGCCCGGGCGTCTGCACGGCCCCGCCGCCCTCGGACGGTCACACAGGCCCGGGCGTCTGCACGGCCCCGCCGCCCTCGGACGGTCACACAGGCCCGGGCGTCTGCACGGCCCCGCCGCCCTCGGACGGTCACACAGGCCCGGGCGTCTGCACGGCCGTTCCCGCCGCCCTCGGACGGTCACACGGGCCCGGGCGTCTGCACGGCTCCGCCGCCCTCGGAGGGTCACACAGGCCCAGGCGTCTGCACGGCTCCGCCGCCCTCGGACGGTCACACAGCCCCGGGCGTCTACACGGCCCTTCCCCGCCGCCCTCGGACGGTCACACAGGCCCGGGCGTCTGCACGGCTGTTCCCGCCGCCCTCAGACGGTCACACAGGACCGGGCGTCTGCACGGCTCCGCCGCCCTCGGAGGGTCACACAGGCCTGGGCGTCTGCACGGCCGTTCCCGCCGCCCTCGGACGGTCACACAGGCCCGGGCGTCTGCACGGCCCCGCCGCCCTCGGACGGTCACACAGGCCCGGGCGTCTACACGGCCCCGCCGCCCTCGGACGGTCACACAAGTCCCGGGTGTCTACATGGCCCTTTCCCGCTGCCCTTGGACGGTCACATAGGCCCCGGGGGTCTACACGGTCCTTCCCCGCCGCCCTTGGACGGTCACACAGGCCCCGGGCGTTTTCCCCACGAACGCGGAGTGGAAGCTGGCTGTTGGCAAGCTTTAGATACCCCGATGGAAGGTGTGACACACACACACGGAGACCCACGGAACAGCCCTCTCTACTGTGGGTTTTCGGGTTGCTGTAGATTTTTCAAAATAGATTTTCTCTGTCGGCTCTACTTCTCTCACAAAAGCGCCTCTTTGCCGCATGTGACTGAACCCCGGGCCTTGCTCTGACACCATCGTCGCCTCGCACCTCTGTCCTGTTTCTCTAAACCACACGGACGGCAGGACTCCCGTGGGCTCGGCGATGCTAAGCCCCCAGCTCCCGGGACTCGGTGCTTGGGGAGGGCAGGCAGCCGTGACCCGAAGCGGGCGGGTGGCCGGAGGCCAGGGGCAGAGCTCCCATGGGCGGGCGGGGTGCGCGGGGTGTCGCCTCCAACGCTGCAGCCCTGGCTGCGCTCGCCCTCGCTTTGGTGGTGCTGCTCCGCCACCTTCCTGGGACCCTGGACCCGCTGGGCCGGGGCGGGGCCACGCTGCGCCCCTGTCCGCACTGCAGACGCAGACCCCCAGGAGAGCCGATGAGCCAGGGTCGCACCCCCAGGAGAGCCAACGAGCCAGGGCCGCACCCCCACGAGAGCCAAGGAGCCAGGGCCGCACTCCCACGAGAGCCAAGGAGCCAGGGCCCCACCCCCAAGAGAGCCAAGGAGCCAGGGCCGCACCCCCAGGAGCTCAGGTCCCGGGGCTGGAGGGCTCAAGGGGGCTGAGCACGTCAAAACGATGTGCCCGGACTGAAACAGCTAATGTCGCAGCCCTTAAATTTTTATTAAAAACTGTGTCTTTTTTTTCCCCTGCAGGCCCACTTTTATCTTTTTTCGCGTAGCCCCCAGTTCTAGACTCCTTCCTTTAATTTCTCTTTCTTCTGAAAGTCTCCATTCCCCTCAGCCCCTCCGTCTGTTAAACTGAGGACTCAGTGACTGAATTTCCGTACATTATTGATTGGCCAGTGTTTTCTTCGAGTTTCTCCACCCCCCACAACAATTTTTTTAAATATCAGTTACAATAAGATGCGCTTTGATACTAATACCAATCAACATGTCTTTATACCATCAGCTCTCCTTCCACATTTTAACTACCTTTTAAATAAAAACTTAAACCAAAAAATTAATACTTTAAGAAATGAAGGTTCACTGTTCTCCCTTGATTTAACGATAAGATTAGAGCCACGATTACAATTAAAACTGCCCTTTTCCCTCGCCCTCTCCCTGACTATACAGACTAAATTCTTTCCTCATTCTCATGATTCAAAAATAATAGTAATATATTCACGTTTTTTAGTGTATTACATATGCCTTGAATTTTGTCACTTATATCTAAATGCTACAAAAAATGTGAATACAACTCATCTGCCTCTACAAGGATACTTTTCTTCTGAATTTCCATTAGCGTCTAACACATGCATCATCGCAGGTGGAAATGTCCTGTGTTCCTCAGTGTTTAAGCAAAGTCTCTGCACCTTAGCATTCTTCTCTTTCAATAACTGGTTCTTCTAAAATCATGGCTCACAAACACATTATATTACAGCATGATTATCACAACCATCCTGTCTATTCTCCCCTTAACTATCAATATATTTACCCTTTAACTGGAATATTATTAAGGTATCATAGATACCTTAATAATTTAAGCATTCCTTTGATACAGTCTAAATTTTGGAGTTATTTCAGGATTTTGAAATTCCTTCTCTTTAGAAAAGTTGGGTCAAAAAATAGAATAGATATTTTGTGGGGCACTCGTAAGCTCTTCAGCAAATGCCTTTTGAAGTCCTAATATCTTGGAAAGGATCTTACCCAGACCTTTGTACATATGTGGCTCTTCTGAGTGGACAAGGAACAGTGTGGACCAATTGTAAATAAATACTCTGTAAGTAGGCCAGAAGGAAGAAGATGTTGTCCAGTTGAAATCTCAGAAGAATTAAACAGGCAGAACCTTGCACAATTAGAATTTGCCCAGGATCTGGGGGCTTGTTACTTTATGCTTCACAATTGTGCCCCTGGATTTTTGATGACCACAAGTTAACAGATCTGGGTTGGACATTAGAACACAGGAAGATGAACACTCTCATGGAAGAATGAAAGGTTTTGAGATCTTAAATAAATCACCATTTGGGTCAAGATGAATCTCAAGAAGACTGATAGTTGGCAGGTTCATTTCCTCAGATAAATGCTATGCAAATTGTCACTGATTGATAGCATTTATTAAAATCCCAATCTAAAATGCTAATTAAGCAATGCCCACCTATAAATATCAGATATGGCTTAGGCAAGTTTTTATATTGGACTATGATGGAATATTCTACATGTATATCTAGTTCTAAAAACAAAGCTAGTCCTTTTCAAATTGGAGAAAGACAATAATATCCCTTGAGAATAATCAAGGACTGACTTTGAACAGAGCTGAGCAGCAGCAGCAGCCCATGGGGAAGAGGGAAAGAGAAAGACATGCTTTTAAACAGTTTCTGTAGCTGAAAAGTGAAGGATATCAAAAACCAAACCCATTGCCGTCGAGTCGATTCCAACTCACACTTAAGAAAAGACACCAGTGTTTGTAGCTGCACTCATCCACGCATTAAATCACTGCCATTTTTAAATACAGGAGTTCACTAAAGGGTTCCACAGAGAATACAGCTGGGTACACATGAAACTTCTATTTTCTTCTCCTGTAGTTTGCCATATTGATGAAGTCAGGAATAATCAGCATTACGGGTAACGTCTTCTATAACTTAAGCATTCCTTGTCTAAGGTCTGGAGAATTCCCCAAAATTCCACAAGCAGGCACTATCAGATATGTTGAATTATGTGGCTATTTTATGTTGTGAATAAATAACCACATGGAATCATACACGTGCTATTAACTGAATTTTACTTGTAACTGAATTCTCTTCTTTAGGCATAAAAGCTTAATGACTGCGTACCACAAGGAAGATTTTTAAAAATGCATGAACCAAATCAAATCAAAGTAAATTGTGTTTAAAAAAAAAAAATTCCAAGAATGAGCTGTTACTTCAAACTGGCACCAACTTAGCTTTCATATTAAGAGTTCTTCTGACCTCTCTGCTTGGGCCAAAAACCTTGAAGGAAAATCCGAGCTTAATCAAAACTGGGGTGATTACCTTTCCTGCTAATTATTAAGCACTGAATCCAGATTGCCAGGAATGCTAACCGAAAATCAAAACCCGTTGCCTCGAGTTGATTCCAACTCATAGCGACACTACAGGACAGAGTAGACCTGCCCCGTAGAGTTTCCAGGAAGCGGCTGGTGGATTCAAACTGCCGACCTTTTGGTTAACAGCCAAGCTCTTAACCACTATACCACCTGATTGTGCAGTTCTCCTCCATCACATGGGGTTGCTATGAGTTGAAGCTTACTCAACGGTACCTAACAATAACATTTAGAGAACGTCAACGCCTAAATTCAGTCTGGTGTGATTAAAAAAAAAAAAAACAAAACAGTTTTATTACTTAACTATCTCTGACAGTATCCACTGAGTAGTTAAAACTGGCTTTGGGACTGTAGTTCACTTTCTAAATCAAATTTATCAGGATGAGTGACACCAAAGATTTGGAAACATAATATTAATTTTTTTTTTAATTTATAATATGTGGATTTGTGAGGGGAAAAAAAGGCACTTGGTTTCTCTTCTCCTGTGTTTGGAAGCTCCCTCAAGTGTTAAGGTAACCAGTAGTGCACGTATTACTGTCCTCGGCAAGCTGGAATCTTACAGAAGAATAAAATAGTCAGTAAACACCCCTGAATACCTGGCTTAGGGACTGGAGTAGGCAAATATGTTTGTCACTTGAGAATCTGTCTGGATGAACTCCGTTAAAAATCATACATGTATTTATGAACTATTCTTTTAAAAATAAATATATCAAAGAAACTGTTTATATCACTGAAATTCCAGTGTACTGACATCAATTGGTATATAATAATTGTACAATTACTTTAGTTACATGCTGTGAATAAAATGTTAGACTTTATCTTCTGTTTTGCAAAGTGATTTTGTCAGTAGCACTAAAGTCTCTAACAGATACGTGAACTCTGTTGTAAGCTGACATAAAACTGTATTTAAAATCATATTTCTGGGTCTTTTTTTCCAATAAAGTTCAGTTATCACTTACACTGGAACAGAAATAAAGGTCTGAAAACAAAGGCTTGTAACATACTCCAGTTCATAAGGCTTCATGGTTGTCTGCAGTAAACCTAACAGGCTAGTGTAATATCTAGGTGATTCTTCTATTTAACCCACAGAAAAATCCACCCACCATATACTTACGTCATAACTATCTGGAATGACTCACATCTGAAATCATCTAAACTTTGAGCTCTCTTTAGTTTTAAAAATGTGAAATTATTTCACCAAAAATGCTTTCTGAAATCTGATGAAGAATATTTACATATCCAATCACGCTTGTTGTATGCTGAAAGAACTGGTCTTTATTTTCGTCCTAATTTCGTGTGACCTTGGGTAGGGGCCTGCTGGGTCCTCTTCAGTCTAGGCAGGCAGGGAAGAGGAGGAAGCAGGATCTGGGTGTGTGTCACCAAGTCTGGACTCCCTACAGGGGGCAATCAAGCAATGCACTATCTCCAACAGGCTTAGAGAGCTTCATTGCTATACTGGCGGGTATCCAAGTGAGAGGGAAGGTGGCGAGGAAGGGAGATCATTTCTACCTGGTTGTGAGAGCAGGACAGGGGCAGGAGGGCAGAGCTTCAAGAGAAATCCAGATGGCCAGCAATCTTTAGCTGGGGGTAGGGATGCCAGGAAGCTAGGAAAATAGGTATGTAGCAAGAGCTAAGGGCTCCAGTGGAGCCACCAGGAGGTACAGGCAAGGTGAGAAGGGAGTCTGCAGAGCAGAGCAGCGCAGTAGACGCCTGTTAGCAAACCTCCACACAGGTGGCCAGATGGGACCGCTGCTCATTCCTGGCAGCCTGGACGCAGGGTCCGCAGCAGCAGGATGAGTGCCCAGGCCCGCCCAGGGATGGCAGTGCTTGCCCAGGCTTGGCAACTTACTGGGGTTCAACTCATTGTTAGGTTTTGAAAATGGGGACACACTGGGGGGGAGGGCTGTGAATATGGTCTTTGACACTTCATGTTTAAGAAATGTAAACACGATAAACAAAAATGATTGAAAATGTCTTATTATGGAGCAGTTTCTTCCATTTGGAGTATTTGTTTCCAACCATCATTCCATCCACCCATCCCCAACACATTTTAGTGTTGGTGTCTCAAAACACATTTTCAGTTAAATGTCAACAAGCTTGGCGGTAGTGCTTTGAAATTAAATACTTTACTGTAAAGACTTTGTTTCCAAACCAAACCCATTGCCTTAGAATCGATTTTGACTCACAATGACCCTGTAAGACAAAGTAGAACTGCCCTGTAGGGTTTCCAAGGCTGTAATCTTTATGAAAGCAGACTGCCACATCTTTCTCCCGCAGGGCAGCCTGTGGGTTTGAACTACCGACTTTAGGGGTTAGCCACCATCGGCTCCTTTTTGTTTATTTAGACACCAGGAATTAGCTATTCATTGATGGCTAGTGATAAAGTGGTATTGTCAGGTAGGTAGCTGTCTATAGTGGCAATAGCTATGCACAGAGAGAATCCTTTATACAGTAGACAGAACACAGAAATCACACAAACTTCCATATTCGCTCTTTCAAAACTCTATCAAAATAACCCATCGTGTGTTAAGTCACTGGTATTTTCATAACATAGTCCCAAAGAATATGTTTTTAATGATTTTTTCAATTTTTGTGAACAAAAATTATGTGCACGCATATGTATTTTTATATGTCATTTTGGACGTTTGCTTGATGCCTCCCATTTTTACTTGGCTGATTTCTGTGTATTCCTCAAGCCTGGTCTTAGAAGTCAGTTCCTCCTTTTAGTCTTTCCTGAACCACCAAACACAGTTTAAGGGCCGCCTTCTGTCTTCCCACTGCACTCTGTAAATATCCTTCTCTGACCTTCATCAGCCTGTATTCTGCTGTCTGTCCACTTGTCTGTACCCCCTCTCAGACTATAAACACAAGCGGGTAGGGACCATATCTTTGGTGATTCCTCAGCGTTTCACATCAAGTACTGCCTAAAGAGACATTCAATAAATACTGGTTTAGGCATGGAAAAAAAAAAAAAAAAGATAAATCACTGGAAAGAAAAAAAAATCCAGATTGAAGAAACTATTAATTAAAACAATTCGATCATTTGTATGTATGATATTATTCTATAATTACGTGGCCACCTGTCTCTCACCTAGCATAACATGAACTTTCTGAGGGCAGGACTATAACCTACTGGCACTTAGCACCATTGACACTTTGAGGTATACTTGTCACCCTATGTTTAAAAGTCTGTAAACATATACTTGTTCATTGTAAAATTATGGGATTATAAAACTGGATGTAAACTTAATACTGACCTAATTTGGTGACACCCTCCCAGGTATCAGATACACCAAAAACCAAACCCACTTTCATACACCATCTACAGATGAATCTATTTGGTTTCCTAAAAAAGCCCTACCATGTCACATCCATGCCAAGTAATGTATTTCACATTGTTTACTGAAGGTAATTCTATTTTGAGAGTCTCTAACTTAAATCTCTAAGCCCGCAATTTATGCCCAAATGCTCTTGCTCAGTCTTCAGTAGAAACAAGGAGCAGCTGGTCACCATTTCCTCAATAAGGACCCTTCATATATTTGAAGATGATTATCCTTAAAGCTTGCCTTAAAATTCACATTGTCTTGCTAAAGAAGCTCCGGAATTTTACCCTTTCCTTATAGGTCTTTTTTTTTTTTTTTTTTCAAATCTTTTTGAACAGCTTCTGTGGCTCTTGCATTGCAGGGCAGGTGTGGAGCAAGGGAGATGAGAATCACTGGCTCTGGGTTTTCAGGTTCCAGGTTTAGAGATCTAGCCAGGGAGATCTATGAGAAAACAAATGATTTAGAGAAAGGAAGTACTGCAGAGTGAAATGAGCATTACATTAGATATCGCTGTTTAAACATACCAGCAACAAGTTTAGAGACAGAAAGAGGTCATTCAGTTCCGTAATGTAGATCGGCTAACGCAGTTCCAAAACAACATTCCTGAGAATAGGTGAGATCTCAGAGGCAATGCATAATCAAAGCGGCGCCACGCCTGAACCTTGGGGAGGCTCACGCTTAGGGGTCGGGAAGAGGAAGTTCAGCCACTCAGGGAGACAGAGGCGAGGTCTAGAAAACGGGACAGAATCAGCAGGATAGCCTGCCAAAGGAGCCTGGGAAGAGAAGGTTTCTAGGATTAGGGAGGGGCTGGGGCGGGTGACGACTAACATAGCTACATCGAACAGATTAACACTTACGATGAGTGAGAAAAAGTTCTTGAAATTGGCAGAAAGAGGTAATTTGTGACCTAAAGGAGCATCCTTTTTAGCACAGTAATAGGGTGAATGTCAGAGTTAATGAGGATACTGAGGAAATGGGGCAGCTAGTGTACAAACCAGCTTTATGCTTAAAACTTTTAGATTTGAATACGACTCTCACTTATTGAGTACCTCTCCTGTGCCTGAATCACCCTACAGTCTTTCACATGAAATTCCTTTTTTAGTCCTCATGGGGTAAAACTAGTTTAAACCAATGACCCAATCCATTGCTGTCGATTCTGACTGATAGCAACTCTACAGGACAGAGGAGAACTGCCCCACAGGGTTTCCAAGGAGGAGCTGGTGGATTCAAACTGCCGACCTTTTGGTTAGCAGCTGAGCTCTTAACCACTGCACCACCAGGGCTCCAAAACTATTATTTAAAATATTCCGTGCTAAAAAAAAAATACTGGTTCTTTTAGACAAGCTTCTTCCTGGGTCTGACTCTCTAAAGAGCAAGTCAGCTCAGGGTTTTGCTAGGGATAACTTTGGCAGCTGAAGGGAAATCAGATGAAGATGCATGTTAAGTACTATATGAGAGGAAATGAGTTCTCTGAAAAAGAGGGAAAAAGGAATAATGTAAAAAACAGGTGGAGACGGCAGCTGTCTGGTGAGGAAAACTCCAGCTGTAGAGTATTGAGTCCCGGGGCTTCCAGGCTCTAAGTGACAGCAAACTTCAGGGACTGTGCCTCTCTCATAGGAGACCCAGTGTAGAGGGAATTGGGCCTTTCGAAAGACCTAGAATAACAGAAAGACAAAATAAGGGCATCAACGTAATTGTTTCTAAGCAAGGTGAACATAACTCCTGAGGCCATGGAGACAAAGCATCCTGACCCCTAAGAAGATTCTGACACCATACTATCCAGAAGATCCGGAGCCATGGTGGCAATTGGACTTCAAAATGGAAACCCATGTGAAATATGCAGAACGACTGTGAGGATGGCACAGGACCAGGCGGTGTTTCGTTGTGTTGTATGTAGGCTTGCTGTGAGTCGGAATGGACTTGATGGCACCTAACAACAACAACATGTTATTTTAGGCCAAAGCCCTTTGCAAGATTTTCAACAAAAGGTTTGTATAATCTGATCATTCAAATGAATTTTGAAGAGTAAGGCAGAACAAGTCAGAGTATTTTAGGATTAATTTCATAATATTACTCATTAAATCAATATATCACTATGTCATTTTAACTACAGAGTCCAAGGCAGCTTTAGTTGAGATGGTATAAGCAGACAGTGTAAGGCTCCCATGGTTAGGTACAAGCCTGTATTGAGTGATAATAGTGCCTTGGTGATTTTTTTCTAGAGTGGATGTTAGATAAATTTACCTTCAAGAATTTTTGGCAGGGTTTCAGAGGATGGTTGGAATGAAGAATCTTCTAACTGGAAAGCAGCAGTTAGAATAGGTTGTGATTAACACCAATTTATGATTAGTGAGAAAGGTCCTAAATTATAGCTAGGCATTTACTCCATAAAAAGCTTATTCTATTGGTTGATGATTATTTCTAGAAATTTTAATAACAACATGTACCTTCATAATCAATGTCAGGAAAATTCACGGCTGTAATTCAGATAAGCAGGTATCTTTTTGTCCATGCCTTAGATTACTAGAATAATATCACCTATGACGGGTTTTGGTGGATGATAAAATGGACATACTGCAAAAGAAAGACAAAACAAAGCAAAAGAGCCTAAAAGGAACAAATAGTTTCACGGCCCACCCTTTAGGGATTTCTCTACTTCTCTACAAAGTCTCTAGAAATTAGGAAACCTGCGTTCTGGATCTGGCTCTGCTTCTGACCAGCTGTGTGACCCACCGATTTGGGGATCAATTTTCCCATCTGTAAAAAGAATCTCTAAGGTCTTTTAAATCCATTCAGTGGCCTTGTAAGAGTTTGTTCCAGATTCTTCAATGTCTTAGGATAAAAGTACTTAAATTTATTTCTTAAGCTTTTTCCTTTTTCTACCCTTGTTTCCCGCCTTTCTGATCATTTTGTCGCCTGTCCAAATCCACTATTAATTTGCAGTCAAGGTTTGAAGCAGGAGCTAAAGGACTCACTTGGCCATTTTCAAATGCTGACCTCTTAATGTAGATGATTTAGAAAAACTCTATTTTCATCTTTATTCTTTTCCAAACATTAGCATCCCACACATTAGATTCCAGCCACATTCCAACAGCTATCAGAGGTGAGCGGTTCTTTCCTTCTGGGATACAGCATCAGTGATTTTTAGAAGTCAAGAGAGGTAGGACGGTGTACATGACCCATATTATAACTTGTTTGCTTTTATTTTGCCAGCAGCAGGGATCTACTGCAGCCTTAGAGCGTTTACCCTTCCTAGCTAGGTTTTATATATCTTCCAAGGTCTCTCTCTCATTTAGTGACTCTGTGTGCTATTCACATCATCTAGTGATCTGTTCTACAAGTAGAAGGTTCTTGCCATTTGAAGCTGGAGCAGGCCACCGGTTTCCTGCCTGAAGAGATGGCATGACATCATCAGATGTAAGAGCCTGCAGGGCCCTCTTAAAAAAAAAAAAATTAGAGCTCACTAATCAACCCCTCGCCTTCTTGCAGGGCCGCTGGTGAGTATGCCCCTAAAGATAGACAAAGCTGCATTCTTCGGGAATTGTGCCCCTTCCCTAATGTTCCTGCGGAATACCATATTCATACAGTTACACACCTGGAACTGTCTTTGCATAAGGCAAACATCTTCCCTATTTATTAGTGATCCTATATCCATATCCCCCCTTAAGCAGAGATGGAGAGAGAGATTTTATGATTTGCCTAAAGGCATCTATTAAAGCAAAAAACTGCTGTCGATGGAAAATTAGAATCCTTACGACCTTCACAGTCAAATATGAAACTGCCCAGCCTCCTCTGGTTAATGTGAAATTTAATTAAAATCATTGTAAATAGCAGGAAAACATCCTACGTTTTCCTGTGCCTAGAATTAGAATGTTTAAATTATCATACTCATTTATTTCTTTTTTATTTATAAAAGATCAAGAAGACTTTCTGAAAAGTAAAATACAAATCCATGCTCGATCGTCTTCCAGTTATGAAGAAAGAAACCAACTTCAAGTCTTCCTTATGTCTGTACTGTCTGTAAGCTCCCTGCCTTTCCACTCTCACAAGAGAATACAGATCATCTCCCTCTGCAGAGACAGCAACTACACATGCCTAGAAAGGGAATCTTTGATCATTCTTAAATTCATTCTTGTGCCTTTTCCCTATCCTATTTTAAATCAATTTCCTATTTTCTCACACTCCTCCCTGCTGTCAGCTGCTCCTTCTGGGCCTTTATCTGGGCCGAGGAAGGCAGGCGGGCTGGCGGGCAGGCGGGCAGGTGGGCAGGCGGGCGGGCGGGCGGGCAGGAAGGCAGGTGGGCGGGCGGGCGGGCAGGCAGTTGCCTGTTCAACTGATGCCAGCCCTGTTCCCATGCTGGATATAGTCTGTATGACCTCCATGTGACCAGCAGCTTCCAATTGCCTCTGACTGAAAAAGCATCTTTATCACTTGCATTCATAGGTGGGGTGCCCCTATCTTTCTTTTTATTGGGAATTAAAATTTTCTTTCCTTGAATAAAGACTCCAACTGGAAAAGGAGAACAATAACAACCAACTCACGAGTCACTGAAGAAAAAACAATTCACCTGCAGAGTACACACTGAGGATGGAAGGAGTCATGTAACAAACACTGTATTTGAAGTCTGAAGCAATAGAGTTGAAGGAAAATACCTTTCTGTAGTGGTCTGGCAGGGAGAATTGACTCTCCTGAACAAAACCATAAACCAAAAAAAAACCCAGTGCCATAGAGTCGATTCCAACTCATAGCGACCCAAAACCATAACTTCCATAAAATCATGGACCTGGTGAAGACCACCAACAAAGACCATGAGAAGACTTCCCCTCAGCCCCTAGAACAGAGAGCTACTGAAATGGAAATTGCTTCTAGCATTCTTGACACCTTTGACTTTGCAACCAACTCTTCTTGGGGTACACCCAGAATTATAATTTATAGACTTCGAAGACACCAGCAGAAGAACAACTTGCATCCTGGCCATCCCCATTGAAATCGTCCTGTATCTCTTCTGTATCCATTGTTCTATTGACTGCTGCAGAAGCGAGGTGCGCAGACCATAGGCTCAGCTGGTATGGCTGTTCTTCTGCTCCTTTGCAGTGGTCCAGCCCAGGGAGGATGGCCTCCCTCACTCGCAGCAAGGGTTTCTGAATCCTCTCCTTTGACTTTTTTTCTCCAAATATGTTTCTAAGTCTTTTTATCTCTTATAGTGTAGAGTAAAAGAAAAAAATAACTTATGCCCTTTCTCTGGTTTATAGTTTGTAAGCTCAAGAAAAAAAAAAAAAAACTTAACATTAAAATGTACTGATACAACATCCTTCTACTTTAATTCTATAGAGTATAACCAAAAAGTTTTACATAAAGAACAAATTTCTATCAAATTTCTCGAAATCAGATCCTTTTTCTGATTTTCTCTCAAAGTTATCACCATTCTTACTGTCATCTCCTTTCCCTGTCACTTGATCATGTACATTTACAAGTATCTGTAACACTTTTATTTTCACAATTTACCTCTTGCAAACACATTATCTTTTTATTTCCTCTGAAACTACCCTACATCTAAATCTCATTACATCTATCCTAGTATGTCAATAGCCTACTAAATGGTCTCTGCATTCCCACTCCAATCCAATTCCTGTTAAATCTTCCTAATGATTGATTTTCAAATACTCCTCCCGTAGTCAAATTCTCATTGGCTGCCTATTGACTACAGAATAAATCCAATCCCTCATCCTATTATTTAAGGGGCCATTATAGCCTTGTCTTGTATTTGCGGTAACATGTTATTGTTAGGTGCCCTTGAGTCAATTCTGACTCATAGTGACCCTATGTATAACAGAAAGAAATGCTGCTTGGTCCTGCTCCATCCTCACAAAAATAGGTATGTTTGAGCCCTACTGTTGTAGCCATTGTGCAAATCCATCTCATTGAGGGTCTTCCTCTCTTTTGCTGATCCTCTGCTTTACAAAGCACGATGTCCTTATCCAGGAACTAGTCCCTCCTGATAACATGTCTAAAGTAAATTAGATGAAGCCACATCATCTTTGCTTCTAAGCAGCATTCTGGCTGAACAAGTCCAAGACAGGCTTGTTTGTTCTGGCACTTCATGGTATATTCAATATTATTCACCAACACCATAACGCAAAGGTGTCAATTCTTGTTCAGTCTTCCTTGTTCGTTGTCCAGCTTTGACATGCCCATGAGAAGATTGAAAATACCATGGTTTGGGTCAGGCACATCTTAATCATCAAAGTGACATCTTCACTTTTTAAGATTTTAAAAAAGTTCTTTTGCAGCAGATTTGCCCAATGCAATATGTCGTTTGATTTTTTGACTGTTGCTTCCATGGACATGGATTGTGGATCCAAGTAAAAACGAAATCCTTGACAACTTCAATGCTTTCTCTACTTATCGTGATATTGCTTATTGGTCCAGTTGTGAAAATTTTTGTTTTCTTTATGTTAAGGCATGCAGTGGGATGGATCACTTTTGTGTGGCCTTTCTCGCTACGGTCTTGGACTCCCACCCACGTGATCTGGTGGGACTATGCAAATAGGCTAATTGTGGCCCACCAAGGGAATTGGTCATTTTGCCATACTGCTGGGCTTGAAATGAGGCACCCCAGAGGTGGGAAAGAGATGATCCCACCACCACCAAGGAAGAAAATCAGGACCACACAGCACATCCTTTGGACCCAGGATCCCTGGGCTGAGAAGCTGCTGGACCCAGGAGACTGAGAGAGAGAAAGAGAGCTGTAACTCTGAAGATGGTGAGAAGCTGAGGCAGGAGAGACTGGCAGGAGCCTGAGCAGGGAGCTTCCTGGCCCATGGAGTGAGAAAACTGAGTGCCTGGGGTGCCTCTGGGGACTTACTGGCAGGGACTAAAAGAGCTTTGTAACACTTGCCTGAGCAGGGCAGAGGCCTAGGGCCATAGAGAGGTGTGCTTGCGAGCACAGTTGAAAAGAGGCTGTCCTGATGGAAGAACGGTATCCTGAGTGTTCCTGAGCCTGAACTTAACATGTTACTTCCCTAATAAATCCCATAATCATGAGTATTATCTGTGAGTTCCGTGCGGTCATTGCAATGAATCATCAAACTCAGCAGAGAAGTAGAGAATGCCACGGGAGGGACGGCTGGTGTCAGAATTGGTAAAGATGGCGGAGAGAGGAGGCATGTCTGACCTCTGCCTCATGGGAATCAGCCTTGGGTCGTTGATCTTGATTCTCCTTCCCCTTCCTGAAGCAAGAGTTTGGGCACCACCCCACACCATTTTTACAAGGTGTAATCCATCCTGAAGGCTATAGTCTCTGATCTTCATCAGTAAGTGCTTAAAGTCCTCTTCACTGTCAGCAAGCAAGGTTGGGTCATCTGCATATCGCAGGTTGTTATGAGTCTTCCTCCAATTCTGATCCTGTGCTCTGCTTTATATAGTGCAGCTTCTCAGATTATTTGCTCAGCTACAGACTGGATACATATGGCGAAAGGATACAATCTGTTGCACACCTTTTCCAATTTTAAACCATACGGTATCCCCTTGTTCTGTTTGACTGCTTCTTGATCTATGTACAGGTTCTGCATGAGCACAATTAAGTGTTCCAGAATTCCCATTCCTCCCATTGTTATCCATAATTTGTTATGATCCACACTGTCAAATGTCTTTGTGTAATCAGAAAAATATACAGGTAAACATCTTTCTGGTAAACATCTTTCTGGTATTTTCTGCTTTCACCCAAGAGCCATCTGCCATCAGTAATGATATTCCCTGTTCTACGTCCTCTTCTGAATCCAGATTGAATTTCTGGCAAGTCTGAGGTAACACAGGCTTGACAATTTGATTTTTCTCAAATATGACTGCACACTTTTTCTGCTACTCTGTGTGTCACATTATTCCGTCTGCCTAGACACTCATTCTTTCTCTCCTTTTTTTCTCTGTTTCTCAATCTTTCTAATCTCTGACGTCCATAATACTTGCCATCTCTCAAGGCCTAGCTTAGAAATTATTTTATTTCAGGCTTCAGTTCCTAATTAGACTCATATCCAATAGCTTAACAATAAGGTGCTCTAAATGCTACATGCTCAAAGCTAAATAATCATAGTCTACAAACATGCTTTTCTTCCTGAATTCCCTATATCAACAAATGAAACTTCTCAATCTACTCAAATTCTCAAGAAAGAAAGAAACCTCTGTATCATTCTAGAATCTCTTTTCTTTCATCAACACTGTTTTCCTCGTTCCCCACATTGAATCAATTCTTAAGTTCACCCGTTCATCGCCACAGTCCATCACTGCAATCACTGTCTTCATTGATGCGACCATCCATTTCACTTGGACACGATAATATTTGCCTCTAGTCTTGCCTTCCTCCAGCACATTCTTCACACTGTATTTAATCTTTCAAAAAGACAAATATGATCATATCATGTCCCTGACTGGCATATTTTAATGACTCCCCATTGCCATTAGGATAACCTCCAAACTCCTTCACTGGGCTTCTAAGGTCCTCCAGAACCTAGCTTCTACTTGCAGGTCGTGCTTCAGCTGTGGGTTCTGGCGCCTTGCACAGGATTCCCTTCTCTTTGTCTGGAATGACATCCTCCCTCAGCTAACTCCCATTTGCCCTTCATGCCCCAGCTTAGATATCTCCTCTTCCTGCTTCTGAAAGCTTTTCCCACCCCCATGGCTGGATGCCACTTGATTATTGCACATATCTGATACCTTTAAGAAACATAACAATAACAGCACTTATTACATTGCAAGTATTGCCTTAAAAATAATTCATGTTTAATACATACTGGTTGAATAAATGAAAGAATATGTAAAACATTTAACTTGACTACAACCCAAACATGAACCTGGGTGGTGCAGTGGTTAAGCACTTGGCTGCTAACTGACAGGTGGGCAGTTCAAACCCACCAGCCGCTCTAAGAGGGAAAGAGGTGACAGTCTGCTTCCGTAAAGATTTACAGCCTTGGAAACTCTACAGGGCAGTTTTACTCTGTCCTATAGGGTCACTGTGAGTTGGAATCCACTACACAGTGGTGGATTTAGAATTTTTTTTTCAAAAAAATCCAAAGTAAAGACTTCTACATGTTAAAGAAAATTATGACAAAGATACATAAAACTTTGTGCACAAGTAGGTGGATGACCAACAAAATGGTAAACATAAGCACATTTTGAATTCAAACCTGTCTGAAACGCCCCTTCACTGAATTTTTCACACAGAAATCTTACCTGCCTTTGGCATTTAATGTCACCTTCTCCTCAAAGCCTTCTCTAAGCAACTACTTGACTTGAGTCTCTTCCTCTCTGTGCTCCCCTGGCTGTTTCTGACTGCATTACAACATAATACATAATGCTTACTGTGCCTGTCTCAGAGGTAATTTGAATGCAACGTGTTCAAAGTCAAATATATTACATGCCATCCTCACCCCCAAGGTCATTCCGCCTCTTTTCCTTAGCATCTCAGTTCACATAGCTCTCCGCCTAGATGGCTAAGTTAGACATTTCATCGTTTGCCCCTCCTTAAGTCCTACATAAAATCTGTCACCTCAGCCTCTTGATTCTACTCCCTAAATGAGGTGTGGTGGAATCTCACTCCTCCTTTTCTATTCGCATGACCGCAGGTTCCAGTCAAGGTGCTCATCATTTTAATCCTGGATTTTGTGATAAACCAAACCAAACTCACTGCAGAGTTGGCTCTGACTCGTAGTTGCCTCATGTGTTACGGAGTAGAACTGCTGTAAAGGGTTTTCCTGGCTATCATCTTTCTGGAAGCAGATCGAAGTCTTTCTTCCATGGTGGGTGGGTTCGAACAACCAACCTTTAGGTGAATAGTGGAGCATAAACCTTTTGCACCACTCAGGGACCCAGATTTTGTGATAGCATCCTAAATATTCTTCCCACATACCTCATTGATCAGTACCCTTTTTACACTGCTACCAAAGCTTACCTTCTAAAAACACAAACCTGCTTGTATCTCTACTTTGTTTCTACAGAGCCGAGCCTGTAGCAGAGCTCTGTGGCAGGTCATGTTAGCAGTGTTTACACGGAGGCTCCAGCCTTCCATTTCATCTTCATCTGCTGCCTTCTTCAACCCATCCTAGAATCCTTTATAGAACGAGGTACCTACTGTTCCTTGAACATGCCTTGCCCCATTGCAGAGGAAGTAGCCTGTAACATTCTTCCCCATATTGATTAACTAGAGAATTCAGATAAATTAAAGGTCTCCACCACTTGCTTGCTACCTTCTGCTAACACTCCAGAACAACAACAACACAAACCAACTGCCTCACACGCCACCATCATAGCACTTAACTGCACTGAAGCCTGCATGGGCTTGGAGGTAGACAGACTGAGTTCAAATCTTACCTTTCCACATGCAAGACGGCTGATCTTGGGGAAATTACCTAACTTTTTGAGCTCCCGGTATGTATGTAAAACAGGAATAATATAACACCTGTGTCAATGGATTGTTGTGAGAACTGAATGACTTCGTTTATGGAACATATTTATCCTAGTGCGGGAACACAGTAAGTCTTCAAAGGTACGGTTCACATTTATTCATCATGCAATCCCCCAGAGTATATAACATGTGTATGCACTGAGTAAAGACTGGTTTATCTGAACTGAATTCCTGGCAAAGTTTGAATTACCACGGTTTTTATATACAATTACTGCTGTTAGATGATCATTTATTTCCACAGTAATAAAGATTTAGAAATTTTGCAAATACAGAAACAAATAGTTTCAATTTGACTTGGATTAAATCAAAATAGTTTTACTCCTTGGCACTAATGTTAAATTCTATTAATCACTTCAGGCAATAGATGATTAAAAAACTAACATTCGATCTAAAGAATTTAAAATATAGGTGTGATAGAAATAAAGTTACGTAAGCATTTTATTTTTATCATATTCTTCTGTATGACACATAGAAGAAATTGCCTATGCAATTTATAAACGTACATGTAAATAAATTTCATAGTCAGATGTACAATTAGGCATTGATTTAAAAGCATCACAAAAATTAAGCAGTTTTGAGGGATACAAATAGAAATTAAAGTTACTTTTTAATATCCCACAATGCCAAATAACAGTTCTCTAATATTACAGCACTGGGCAAGAATTTAAAGGACAAAGACAGATTATTTCTGGCACAAATGAGTTGTGTGTGGATTTTGTAAATTAACATTCTATGAGTCTGGAAGACAGAACAATCACTGTCTTGTTTTTGGAATATCAAGTCATAAAATTCCCGAATGCATTTTACCAAAGAAAATAATGGAACGGGTGAGTCTTTGGAAAAGAGCTGCCTCAGGTCTATTGGGTCAACAGATGAACAGAATATATTTCCCAGCACCGGGGTATGTGGGACCTTGCTCGTGATATGCCACAGGTATTTGCGCACAGATACAATCGTATGTATCCATTATGAGTACTGGGACAGGGAAGCACTCATATCAACACAATTCCTTTAACGAGAATTAGGTACCATCAGAGATGGGAAAGATACCAATGATACAGATTACCCTCCTCCCACCCTCCTTTTATTTTGTTTGGTATTATTTACTTCCTCTTGGAGGAATAAAAATACTGTGCTTGGAAAATTTAGCAATGTGAAGTATTTTTAAATGCATCATCTATTCTTTTTAAAATGTCTTTTACTATTCTACTGCAGACATTAATGGAAGGTATATGGCCTGGGGTGCCCACCACCCATCTACGGTGGCTGGCATGTTGCTATGATGCTAGGAGCTATGCCACTGGTGTTTCAATTACCAGTAGGGTTGCCTATAATAGAGAGGTTTCAGAGGAATTTCTATACTAAGAAGAAAGGCCTGGCAGCCTACTTCCAAAAATTAGCCAACAAAAACCTTATGGATCACAGACTATCTAAGACTTAGACTTGCTTTCTTTGGATGCATAATCAGGAGGGAACAATCACTGCAGGACACCACGTTTGGTAACATGAAGGGCCAGTAAAGGCAAGGGAACCCCTCAATGACATAGACTGACACAATAGAAGCAACAATGAGCTCAAACATACCAGCCATGGTGAAGACAGTGCAGAGCCAGGCAACATCTCATTCTGTTATACACGAGGTCGCCATAAGTCAGAGCCAACTGAACGTTAACTAACAACTACAACATATGGGCTGCACAGGTCACACGAGGCCTTCCGAAGGCCCCTTTTTTGGATTTCCTGTTTGGCTTTCTGGCATCACCCAATCACTCTGACCTCAATTGATTGATGGAATCAGTAGCGAAGTCAAAGAAAGTAAAAAGTTGGCAGAGCCAGCATTCTATACAGTGGTTTGGTGTGAAAGCGCTGAGAACACCGTCATCCATACTGGACGAAGACTAGTCAAATTAATGAGATCCCCTCTGGGTCTGGAGATAAAACAGAATATGAGTCAGCAGAAGTGGGAAAGGCAGTAGAAGAGATGGGGTAACCTAGTGAGGTGGCTGTGATTAGGTAGCTGTGGTGTCTCTCAGTGTTCATCTCACTGCCCTGAGCAATTCCTGATGCATTGAGATTGACATTTGTTTGTCCTGGGAGGCAGATTGCAATGGGTTTCTGGTTTTTCTTTCTCCACCAAGTGTCCGTATATAATAATTCCTTATCACCTGAATTAAGCTGAGGACCTCCAAATCCTCACATTCCACAAGTGCTTGTAGAAGTATTCATTAGCTCTCTGCATCCAGGTCGGTTTTCTCCAAATATTTGGCAAATTCATGTTTACTTATAAAGTGAGCTTATAAGAAATATCTCTTTAAAAATGTGTTGTCTTTATAGCAAATACCTTTGCATGTATTTTTTTTTAATTGCCAAAAAGTTTTAAATAATTGTCAGTCACAGTTTCCTTTTGTGGGAACAGAAAGGACAACAAATTGGCCAATAAAAGAAGCAGAAGAGTCAGCACCGGGTAGCGTTTTGGTAGGTAGGATGAAAAGCCACTGCTCATGAACACAGCTGCATATAATGAATGCAACATGTTTGAGGCCTATTCTTGGATCTGTTCCCCTACATTTTAAACTCAACTTTTCTTGGCAAGATTTCGGGGGGCCATGCTGTGTACGTGCTGAATTCCTTTAGCCAAAACCTCTTAATATGAAAATTCAGCAGTATTGCATTTTGCATAGATGTCATGACTCAAAATCCAGTCTGTTTTATGTACCATGTGACTCAGGACTGACCCCTGTATTACCATAGGCTTATTTTTAGCACGAAGTGATATTTATCTATGTCATTTCCTACAGCCATAGATAAAGATGGGCACATATATTATTCTGTAGGCTTTACAGTTTACAGGAAATACATATGGAAGGAAAGCATTTTTAAGTGAATTAACAGAAAATACATATAACCCAACCACAGCTCAACTTTTGCCTTAATGAGTATTAGTTCTGTTGCAGATGAGAGAGCCAAGAAGAAGTTCTATACCGGAGAATCCAGCTTCCTCTTTTTCCCAAAGTATAAGTTCCTCTCAAAATATGACCATCTCTCCCTAAAACAAACAAAGCTCTCTTGGTTGTACAAAGTATTCCCCCTGTATTGTAGAATTAAAGCTATATTTGAAAAAATTAATTTTCAGAAAGACTGCAAATGTGATCTCAATCATTAACATCTTTGAAAGTCCAAGTGTAAAAACACAACAAAACAAAAGTAACACACAGACTTTGTTTAGTGGGTGTTAGTAAAAAGTTGAATATTTTCCCAAGTGAGGAAAAAAAAAACCCAATAATGTTTAACTTAAAATTTATGAATCCAAAACATCTTACAGAGTGAGTCTCCAAAGTCACTCAGCACATAAAGAATTTGAATATCAAAAAGTATCCAAACATTAACAAAAAAAGATTTTGAAAATAAGCTAGAAATCATGAACAGCTGCCTCAGTATGGAAGAAAATTAGAAATACAAATATGCAAAACTGAAAGGCAAATATTTTGGAAACATGTTTGGAAATTCAATATTTTTGAACAGAAAATGAAAATGACTTTGTTATACTTTCTATCTGAAACACTGAGATTATTCTACAAATACAACAATTAATTACATTATTTTTAATTATGCTTATCAAAGTATTAACTGTACGCTCAGGATCACGTAAAGATTAAAAATACTTGTCAGATCAGATAACAGGAGAATGATAGGTGTTTATGCAATAATAGTTAATGAAAATGATTTAGGCCTAAAAATATTAAAAAAAAAAAATATTAAGACACTTAAATAAGAGTTGAGTATTCTGAAACGCAACCTGTTCACTACAAAATACATTAATGACTACATTAATCCCAAAGTGGTTTTAACTTCTAATAAATGTATGGTGCTCACTGTTCAGAGTCATTTGACAATACAATCAAAAAGATTTAAAAATACGTAGTTCACTCTCTTTTTCATTTTTATGCAGAAATTTGCCTAAATATCAATGACGACAGTCCTCAGTCATTCAGGCCTCTTTAGATTGATATCCTACAGGTTTTTTTTTAAGGGAGAATATCTGTTTTTTGTTAGTTTTTGAAGTCAAAGATTCAAAATTACATAGAATAACAATGTTTTCAATCCCTCTCCAATATGGATGTCTGTATGGCGCTACCCACCCCACCAACTGTTTTCTCAAAGAAATCCATTTGTTTGCCACTGTAGAATACTGCAAAATATCCATGAGAACTGAACTTACGGTTCACTTGAAAATGTTGGCACTGCTTAAAATTAGAGACGTTTACCCCCAAAACCACATTATGTCTGGAACATTCTGGAAAGAAATATATAATAAGCCATTGCAGAAATTCTAATATGTTCAATTTCCACTTTGAGTGTTTTTAATTCAGCTTTCAGTGGCAAACTCAGTTGAGTTCATGCAGTAAAAGAAGGCAATATATTCTGATAGAAAGAATGGAAGCACAAGGTTTCAGAGATTAGCCAGGGATCAATCTGATCATGGCTGACCATCCTTGCGGGCACTTGGAAACATCTGTGTTTCATCAGGAACTTCAGAAAATGCAGTACGTACCAAAATGGAAACATTTCCTTCAACCCCTCTCCCTTTTTAATGGAATGTTTTACCAAGATTTGTTTTATATGTTTGACAGAAAATAAATTACTAAAATATAGGAGATTATCTGAAGATTTGTGATCCTTACAGAGAAGGGTAATATGAGTCAGACAAGATCAGCATTTAGGATATCTAAGAAATCCAAATACTTCCAGTAGTTTTCTTAAGAAGCAGAATACTTCTGGGTTGTTTGACCTTTTTCTGAGAAATAAAAACAACAAATATCTTCCTTGATTGCTCCGGAGACTATAACTGAGTTCAGCATAATCCCCTAAACTACAGAAAATGTTATTTATTTTCTGAAGTTGGTATTTAAACAGCACGACAACTAGTGTGGAGTGAAAAATAGTTAGTCACGTGTTCCTTTTCTCAGACTATTTTCTTCACTAATAAAATTCACATAATGCAAGGAATGAACGTTCTCATAAAATCTGAAAATAAATGGTCAGCGTGTAAGCCCTAAATTCTGGACAGACGTCTCAAAAATCTTTCCTGTCTATATTATTCTATACCAGCAAAGAGAACAGTCACTTTTTAAATAATACTCTTCTTGCTCTTTTGAAACATATCTGTAAGGTTAAATATAATTTTAACATATCGTTATGTCAGCAAAAACTCAATTATCTCACAGAAATGGCATTTTTTTCTACATCACTATTTTCCCCTTTGAATTTCACTTGATCTCATAGTTTAAAAAACAACAAAAACCTGCGTTTCAAGTGGGGGGTGGAGGAGGATGGTGATAATGCACCTTGTCTCTGGCAAGCACACTCATTTTTCTATGAAAAGGAACTTGAAAAGAGGTCAGTTTAGCTTCTTTTAGGGAGATTACGTGATTTGGCTCACACATTAGTTCTTGTAAGGGTAGCAACATGGCGAGGTTGAGTTCTCACATGAAACATTTGCTTTAAATATTCTGACATTAAATCTTTTTGGTCATGTGCATTTTAAAAGTATTAGGACCACGTCTGAGATGACAGCAATTAAACAGTCAAAAAGAAAGAAAAAAGTGTAAAAAAAATCAAAATCAACAGGGAAAATGATTTCCTTCTGTATTTTCTTTCTAAGGTGTAACTGCTGTGAAGAAAGTGACTTTGCATTAAAAGTCTTAAAATTCAGAAAGATAAAGATGTAAACTGCCATTAAAGATGGATTCTTAAAATAGCTTCACACTCAAATTTATAAGAAATATGCCATTTATATTTTTGATTTTTCACTTTTTCAAAAACAGCTCCTAGTTGAATTGCTACTTTTAAAGTTTTTTAAAATTTTAGCTACATTTTTCTATTTAATTGTAGATGATCATTATATTGTAACCAAAGAAAGCCCACAAAAAATTGGTGCAGTGAGCTATGTGAAGGAGAACTGAATGCCTACTCTTTGCTTATCTACCTACGGAGTTTATTTTCTTCCATGTGCTTTCTTTTAACACACACATACTTTTACAAGTACAAATTACTTTTTCGAAAGTACGATTTGTGGGTCACTGATAATCTTGGCTTAATTTTTTCTTTGAGTTATAGGACATAGTAAGTTCAAATGACTGCCATAACTGTTCGCTTTTCTGATGAACTCCAATCTGGTAAAATAATGAGTAAAGTTAGTGTAAGGCATGTGTTTGATACTCATTGAGCCTGGATGACAGCTAAGAAACATCTAAATATATTTCCTTGTGCCTTATAAGGAGCCCATTAGAACATATTAAAACGATTTTTAAACTCTGAAGTATGGTTTATTAGCAACTGCCAGAAAAAGATTCTCTTAAAATTAAACATATTATTGTTGTTGATAATAAACTGGTGTTTCTTATTTCCTGTTGTAAAAATATACTGACCATCTTGGAGTCTGGGTTATTAACACGTGGAGCTTTGCACGTACTTGAGAAAACAGGAGTATTCGATAGTGCCCTTAGTCTCTCCTGTACCGCTGATTTCCAGCTTTCATTGTGCTATTTCACTGGGTTTTGTTGACGTCATTTTTAAAGGCTATGAACTGAGCACAGTTTTTCAGAACACTACAGCCCTAATACAGGACATTACCAAACAGTCTGAAAGAATAATGCAGCCATATTGACCACAGCTGTGAAAACTTTTATGGTGTGGATTTCATACACTCAGAGGTATTTGGGACTAAACTTTAACTTGTGCAAATATAAAGTGATCTGGAAGAGTTTTAAAGACATTAAGGAGGAGTGATCAATATTTTCTTTTCTCTCTCTCTTCCCCCAAAGTCCTACAGAGAAAATACTCTATACAGCCTGAGCAGAACTCTAAAAATAAAATGAGAGTAAAGAAAATTTTGAAAATTTACATTCACACATGTGCGCACACACGAACAAAGGGAGCAGGAAGGGAGATGACAGCAGACAAGAGGCGTCGACACATCCTGGAAGATGGAAACAAATGACCAAGCGAGTCCTGGCCATGCGGAAGGAAGAGGGCAAATGCCCACGGGCCAGCGTGGTGGAAAATCAACCAAGGCAAGCTGATTCCTGCCCCCAACTTCAGGAAGAACGGCTTAGGAATCAAAGGTACCTGGTGCTCCCCAAGTTCAGGGTGTAGAAGACTGATTTTTAAAGCAACTTTACTTCTCACATTTTAAAGCTATCTATCTACCATCTGTTTTGTAAATATAATAATGGAAAGTTCAGAAATCGAGTCCCAGCCCTGAGGCAGTATGGTCCTTACAGCCGCTATGAGTCGGGATCGGCTGCAATGGGCATGGATGATTTGGACGTTAGGAACAAGGACGCCGCAGTGAGCTCTGCGACCTCCGCAACGTAAACTTCCTGTGCCTTAGTTGCCTCACCTGGTGAATGGGATGGACAATATAATACTTCACAGAGTCGTTAGTATTAGATGAATTAATATACATGTAGTACCCTTAGAAAAGTGCCTGGCAGTTATTAGCGATTATTTTGAGGATAAATTTAAAAAACAATTTTGTCCACATATGTTCAGCACATTCTTTCCCCAGAAGGTTAATCCCAATATGCAGTGAAATTGGGTGACAAGGGGATTCTAATTTCAAGTTCTTTCTCCAGAAGGGACTATCTCTAGGTCCCCACTAAATCCAGAGAGGGTTCTTAAATTGGTTTCTTGGGACCCTTCCTGCTCAGTGATGCCCTAATTTACACTTCAGAATTTGCAGCCTACACGTGAGGCATTCTTGAACAGTCTGAACTTAAAGAAATTCTTATCAAAATTAATTTTTAAGGCAGCAGAGGCTTGGTTATGAGGTTATGTGACGCCAACAACAGAAGCAGCAATTGACAACAGAACCTGTTGACAATGTGATGATAGGTCAAAATGACGCCGTCACGCCTTCCCTGTCACTGCTGAATTAACGTGTTTGGTTTCAAAAGATGCAACTTTCTTGCATGATTTAGTTTTCGAAGAACCACAGCCCATTGCTTGCTTGGCTTCGGTAGCTTCTAACACTACAATTTATACTCTTTTAAAAGGAGTAAGAAAAAAAAGCAGATGAAGGAGTACAGCTATCCATTGATAAATATGCACCTCTGTTGGATTATAAAAATTTGCATGGTTTCAGAAGTGTTTCATGACAGAGACACATATTTGCATTACAAACAGTGTTTAAGCAGACAAAAAAGGAAAACTGACTAAGGCGATAAGGGTATTTTACCGGAAGCCTTTAAGAAGCTATCTTACACAGTTTTCTTCCTACCCATAGAAGGAATAGTTTCCCAGGACAATTGCTGAATGGAGCAGTAGAGTTGCAAGGCTGGGATTTGAATTTGACCTTCAACCAGTGGAAATCCAGAATGATGACCTCCAGTAGGAACCTGGGAATTCTGAAGGGCCATATGGCCCCTGAGGTTATGGTTACGAGGGCCAGCTAGCTCGTTTAGACAGAGTTAAGCTGCAAATCAAGAATTGAATATTAACCTGCTGATTAGAATGAGTTTTGATTATTTCTTTTTATTTTTTATAGCTTATTTTATTTTAAAAGAATCCTAATAAGCATAATTATAGATCTGATCCATATGAATGCGAGAGCAGAAATCTGAGGCTTATTTGATTATCTGTCACATTTTGCTTTCTTGCTTGCCCTCATTCCACTGAACATTCCTGAGCAGGAAGAGAGTTATGGCCAGAGGCTAAACATTTACTAACAGAAGTACTCTCTACTGGATTCTCTTGGAGATGCTAAGAGAGTATACAGCAACAAATGGGAATGAAGACTATATAACTCTTATTTATCTTTCAGTCATCTGTCAGGCATGAAATAAGGGGAGAAACTTTAATCTACTGGGAAGAGTATACTGTGCCAGGGCTTGGGTTTATTTGCAGCTTGTCCACTAGACAGGCACTATGGACAACCATTAATCTCCATAAGCTATCGCTTACTTTGGGGATCACAGCTTCTGAATTTCTTTTTTCTCAGGGTGGTTGGCAGTGAAGGGAACATGAAATAATAAAGGGTGATGATAATAAAGGTGAGGATGAGGTCTGGGTGAGGATGATGAAGACAGATAACAGCTCTCAGAAATTTGGATTTAAGTAGTCTAACAGTGAAACATTTATTCAAAAAGCTAGACATCTTCCAGTCACGTGGCATTAAAAAAATAAATAAATAACCTGAAGGCTGTTCTGCGAGCAATGAAGCCTCACTAATCTCTGGAATAACTGGGTTTACTTCTATAGTGCTCCATTTTTTTTCTCAATTTACATCAATTCCTGGGTATCAGAACAATGCATAGGTTAAGCTGGTGGCTTCCCAAATGGAGTAATATGTAAGACATGAGAAAACTCCCCACTCAAAAAAAAAAAAAAAAAAATTCCCTACAATTTGGTACCATTCCACTTTCTCATTCTTCCATTAAATTTGCTTCCTTGGATTAGAGAACAAGGGCAAAGGCTTATTTGTTTTTCCCATTTTTGCCAAATGGGTAGAGGTAAGTCATCCATAAATTACTTAGGAAAGCACTAGAAACTCCTCTAACATTTTTCCCATTAGTCTTTTGCCTCACAGAACGATCTACCAGATTTAATGTACTGGGACTGAGTCCAGGATTGGAGCATTTGAAGGAGAAAAATCTTTTGGTTGACAGAGAGCACAGACTTGGGATTAAAACATTCAAGAAACCTTTGATGCCTTGGATTTTGCCAACGGCTCCTCCTTGGTGGCTGGGCTATATGGCGATTTGGCTATGTAGGTTTTTGAGATGTGTCTTCTAAGTGGGTCAATTATAAAACAGAATTTCAAATCGTTGATTTATTGATTTGCTATTATGACTCTAACCCAGTATGTTTAACCCAGTCACTGTCTTGGACACACCTATAGTTTGATACATGTCTATTTATCAATCCTGAATCCTGATATGACTACTAATGTTATATTATCACATCTACGGGATTCTGCCTCCACAGTAGCCATGGTCCAACTAAAGTGTTCCTTTAACTGTTCTGAGATAAATCTCTTTCAACTGAATTTATCTCAGTAAGTATTAGAGTAGAATAATTGTAGCTATACTCTACTTCTTTTATTCCATTTTACTTGGATCCACAATCAATGCCCATGGAAGGCACAGTCAAAAAATCAAACGACGTATTGTATTGAGCAAATCTGCTGCAAAAGACTTTTTTAAAGTACTAAAAAGCAAAGATGTCACTTCAAGGGGTAAGGCGCGCCTGACCCAAGGCATGGTATTCTCAGTCGCTTGACATGTACGCGAAAGCTTTATAGTGAAAAAGAAAGACCAAAGAAGAATCTATGCCTCTGAATTATGGTGTTGGCAAAGGATACTGAATATACTGTGGACTGCCGGAAGAATGAACAAATTCGTCTTGGGAGAAGTTCAGCCAGAATCCTCCTTAGTAGCGAGGACGATGAGACTTCGTCTTATGTACTTTGGACATGTTATCAGGAGAGACCAGTCCCTGGAGAAGTACATCATGCTTTGTAATATAGAGGGTCGGGGAAAAAGGAAAATCCTCAATGAGACGGACTGACGCAGCGGCTACAACAATGGCTCAACCATAGCAATGACTGTGAAGATGGTGTAGGACCAGGCAGTGTTTCCTTCCGTTGTACACAGGGTTGCTATGAGCTGGAAACAACTCTACAGCACCTGACAACAACAACAACAACATACTCCACTTTTTTAATTTTAAAAAAGTTAAAGAAACTTCCAGACAAAGTCCATTATTTCACAGAAGAGTCTCAGGGGCCATCAAATTACTGGCCATAGGTGCAATAATAAACTCCCACCAGCATAGTACACCAGTGTGTGTGTGACTGACAGACGGGGGGCCAGCATAGTACACCAGTGTGTGTGTGACTGACAGACGGGGGACCAGCATAGTACACCAGTGTGTGTGTGACTGACCAGTGTGTGTGTGACTGACAGACGGGGGACCAGCATAGTACACCAGTGTGTGTGTGACTGACAGACGGGGGGACCAGCATAGTACACCAGTGTGTGTGTGACTGACAGACGGGGGGCCAGCATAGTACACCAGTGTGTGTGTGACTGACAGACGGGGGACCAGCATAGTACACCAGTGTGTGTGTGACTGACCAGTGTGTGTGTGACTGACAGACGGGGGACCAGCATAGTACACCAGTGTGTGTGTGACTGACAGACGGGGGGACCAGCATAGTACACCAGTGTGTGTGTGACTGACAGACGGGGGGTGGGGGGGGTGACTAGATTATTCCATGCGGGTGAACGGGTGATTGGGGTCAATCCTGGGGCAATCTAAGTGACAGTGTCTGAACCAAATCAACTACAGTGCAGTATCAATTATTTCACGGCCAGAAATAGATTAAAGCAAGCTTTCATCCATCTTAGAACTACGGAATACCTGCTTCTAAAAATACCACATTCATACTTAAGAGAATTAGAAATCCACTCAAAACAGGAGGCTGTGTAACAGATTAAACCAGCTGCCACCGAGTCGATTTCAGCTCCCGGTGACCCATGTGTTTCAGAGGAGAACTGAACTTGCACCACCCTTACTGGGTGCACGGCAGATGGAGCAGGGTTGTAGCAATCAGGCTAGCTCAAATCCCGTTTTCATCACTTATTAGATGGATACCATTGGACAAAATTCTTAACCTCTCTCAGTTTTCTTACCTGAAAAATGGAGATAATCATAGTATTTACTTTATAAAGTTGATGTAAAAATTAAGTGAGATTTAGCATAGGCCTGGCACAGTGTTTTTTCAGGAGCATTTAGTTGCTATGATGATTAATGATAAAAATATTTAAATTAATAACTTCATATGTAGAAGGAATTCGTAATTCATAATTTTCAGAATTGATTAGAAGACTAATTTCTGAAGCCATTTCTTGAATCATCCTCTGTCTATAGCCTTCTCGCGGTTTCCACTCAAAACACTAATAACAGAATGTGATCTGAGGGCTGTGAAAGGGGAGGCATTGTCTCTTAGGGCCTGTCTCAGGTTTCCGCCCTTTTAGTTCTTATAGCCTCAGTTTCTGTCTCCCCTTTGGGCTCCCAACAATGAAACTAGGTTATGGGAGCCCACCACTACCCAATCATTGAGGTTTGATAAGCCCTGTTTCTGTAATCTCCTAGCAAATCCCAGAAGCCCTTTTTCCAAATCAGCAAAGAGCATTAGGAATTTTGTGGTTAGATAGACGATGCTTACTGCATAACTAGTTATGTGTGGCTGTTTTCTGTCTGCTTTGACTTGCTGTTCTGAGTTGTTATCTGCAAATAAAACTGAAATTGTACACCTAAAGAACTGCCTAGCTTTCTCCAGCAGCTTAACTGGACAGCAATCACAACATACATTTGGACTGAAATGTTTTCCCATTTTTCTGGCCTGCTTTTGTCCACTGACATTTTCAAAAACATCTGTCCCCAAGGCAAATCTTAAAGTATGCTTTCAAGTTTTTGCTAGCATCTGCACAGATAAATATTTCTGAAATAATAGTCTCATAATTCATTTTTATTATACTTTAGGACTAAATCATGGGATTTTTTTCCAAAAATTAAGGATACTTAAAAAAAAAACTATATACATGAAAATCTTCAGGCATAAACCCAACTTTTGAAATGTAAATCTTTGTTTTGGAGAGGTGTACAGATATTGAACACACAGAAAAACATGAAAAATATCCTCAGTCATCTACATTTCCAAAGTTGAAAACATTAAAAAAAAAATCAACACATTAAAATGATTGGCTCCTCCTGGCATTTCTTTGGCTTTATCCTAGAGCATAGGTTTTTAGCTCTTCGCTTAAATACTATGTGAAAATATGACTATTATTTAGAAGAAAAAAAAAAGCTCTTTTTTTCCTTGGTCCTAGTATCTGTTTTTTTATCTGCTCCTTGACTGTTGAGGATGCCGATGTGACATGTTTTCCCTCAAAATTATTCTTAGATCTTTACTGGATCATTTCTCTTACTGGTTATTTTTAGTTCTAGAAGGCCATATTTTATGAATTTTTTCTGTCAATGTCCTATACACTGATGTTAGCAAACTACAAAAAATTAATGAAAGCAAACTCAAAATAAATATAAAATATTATGCAATAAAGGTATTCCATTCACAGTGGTAAAAGGTTGAGATAACTTCTTGCCATATTGATGATGACAATTTTTATATTTGATTATTGAGAAACTAATAAGCATTAAAATGTGACATATTATATGAGAAACAAAATCTAAGATTTATTTACTGGTATCATTTTCCACACTGCATACAATGTTAGAAATGGAGATTCACTACCTAAGGATTGTTTTGTCATTCGTAACGACAATATGCTGAGTGACAAAATTTTGATCAAAATGTAATACTGATGCAGCCAATGTATTACTGTAATTTTTTTTTTTTCTCTTAAGAACTGTATTGTGAGCCTTGGTTGTGGCTTGATCAGTAAAAGAGTCTCCACATTAGTAACAGAGAGGAGCGCTTATTACAGCATGTTTTGCACAACTATTTAGACAGATTATTATTTTACAAAAACTCTGTCTAGAACTAATTTTACTACAGTTACTTTGGGAAATCAGTTGTAAGCTTAGGAGCAGTACTGACTTGGTCACGTGCATACATTCAATGACCTGATTTAAATCACGAGTTATTAACCTCAACTGAACTCAGGAGTAAAATCTCATAAAATACCTTGAAAAAAATGTAGTGAATCAAAAGAAATGTTAAACTGAAATAAAAACAATCATGAGACAGCAGATCGTGAAAAATTGCTTGACTTGAAGAACTTTTAAAGGTTAGAGCTCTATTAGAGGTTAAAAAAAGAAAGAAAGGAAGCGATAGGAGAGGAAGCAAGTGAGGAGGAAAAGAGATGAACAAGCTTGCTGCCTCCTTCTTGTTTTATTAGGCTCCTTTTTTCCTAAGAGGTTAGCATTTTTGCAGCTGGTCAGAAATATCACATTCCTTGATGTCTCAAAAGGTTTTATATGACTAAGCTTAACCATACTTTAACCTGAATAACATTTTCAGCAGCTGTTGAAAATAAAAACACATTATGGAATATCTGAACGGAGACACCAGTAAGAGGAAAGCAACTTCTCTTGGGGTGTGAATTAAGACTACCCATTTCCTATATTATTCAAACTTTCAAAAATATTATAGCCGTTAACCAGGGGGATTCTAAAACAAAGGCTCCAGGTGCTTGTTAGTTGAGACAACTTCCCGGTACTTTTACAAGTATGGTGAAAAGTTTTATTTTTAATTAATTAAACATATGGTATGTTGGAGAGGTCGGGGGACTGGATTTATTATAAGGTGTCCCAGGATGATATGCGTGCCAAAGAGCTCCTTTTAAAGGACTACGGGTAGTCATTGATTTTATCTTGATGCAGGTTAAGTTATCTTGTTCTTCAACATATTGACAATTTAGTGTACTTTAAACATTTGCACGTTTATCTATTGTCATATATGAAAACATTTGTAAGTGACACCGCTGTACTGATGACTCTTGCTTTACCTTAAATGAAAGTTTTACATGCAGCGTTTTTTTTGCTTTTATCCTCATCTGTTTCTCTTACCATGCCAAATGAATACATGAATATATGGAAGTTGAGTTCTAGTAAAAAGAAATGTTTAAACCTTGCTGCTAGTCAAAGGGTTCATGTATAAACCAAACCATAGCCATTTCCATCGAGTTTCTGACTCATAGAGACCCTACTGGACAGAACAGAGCTGCCCCATAGGGTTTCCAAGAAGCAGCTGATGAATTTGAACTGATGACCTTTTTGATTAGCGACCAAACTCTTAACTACTGTGCCACCAGGGCTCCATGTATAACATAATAGATACATATTCGTTCTTTCCAATTTCAGAACAAAATAATTTCAGAGGACTAATTTTGGTTATAACATTATATGTTTCTTAAAGACATGAAGGTAAACGACTTCCCTTCTGCTGCCAAAAAATCTATAGCACGTTTCAGACGTTTGGAATGCTACGTTCTCTCTAGGAATCAGACAACAGTGCCAGAATGATGAGACAGCCGACTACTCAAATGTGCCATCGGGCTTGAAAATTGCTGTGGTCAGAACGCACAGTTAAAGAGGAAAGGAAAAGCTGACGTTCTTCCCCTCCTCTTAAAGGTTCATCTGAAATCCATAGGCTTATGGAAAAAAATAGGCTTAATGGGCATTAAAATATTTTTAAACGGTATGCTGCTAAACAGTGTCTCGCTGATTAGTGTTCAGGCAGGAAACTTACCCACTAGCTTAGACAATGACAAAGGTTTAAAACTAGCAAATTGGCACAAATGAAACCAGCTGAAAATTGTTTTACTCTTTCAGTCACAGAAATAGCAGATTTAAACATTAAATATAAAGCTGGTATCTATGTTGTACTTTTTCCCTCTACACGAATTTGGTCTCTGTGTTTATCTTTTTCTGTTAGTGTTTTTTCTAAACATTTATTTTGTACACCATGTAAACATCAAACTCTTAAATAGTCCCATAATAGATCTATGACAAATTTTGTATGGATTTATTTCACACATTTCTTCAAGTTATTCAATATCATACATGTTCTAAGTGAACCACAATTTTATGCAAGTTCAGAATCAGAATTCCTATTTTAAAGAATGATTTCACACCAGTGCTTCAAATTCAAACTGCTACTGTAGATTTTGGAAATGTATTGCACGCTTTTAAAAATAAAGATATTTTTTCTGGACACACATCATAAATAGCTAGATTACATCTGGGGTCTTAAAAAGCTTGTGAGCAGCCATCTAAGATACTCCACTGGTCTCACCCCTTCTGCAGCAAGAGAGAATGAAGAAAACCAAAGACACAAGGGAAAGATTAGTCCAAAGGAATAAGGGACCACAAGTATCAGAGCCTCTGTCAGATTGAGTCCAGCACAACTAGATGGTCCTGCTACCACCACCGACTTCTTTGACAGGGATCACAATAGAGAGTCCTGGGCAGAGCTGGGGAAAAATGTAGAACAAAATTCTAACTCACACACACACATACAAAAAAAAGACCAGACTTACTGCTCTGACACAGACTGGTGAAACCGTGAGAGTATGTCCCCCGGAAACCCCTTTAACTTGGTAATGAAGTCACTCCTGAGGTCCATCCTTCAGTCAAAGATTAAACAGACCCATAAAACAAAACAAGACTAAATGGACACACCAGCCCAGGAACAAGGATGAGAAGGCAGGAAGGTGCAGAAAAGCTGGTAATGGGGAGCCTAATGTTGAGAAGGGGAGAGTGTTGACATGTCATGGGGTTGGCAACCAATGTCACAAAACAATGTATTAATTGTTTAATGAGAAGCTAGTTTGCTCTGTAGGAAACCCTGGTGGCGTAGAGGTTAAGTGTCACGGCTGCTAACCAAAAGGTCAGCAGTTTGAAACTGCCAGACTGTCCTTGGAAACTCTATGGGGCAGTTCTACTCTGCCCTACAGGGGTGCTCTGAGTTGGAATCGACTCGACGGCAGCGGGTTTTGTTTTTTTGGAGTTTGCTCTGTAAACCTTCACCTAAAGTACAATTAAAAAAATTATATACGAGTTTATCTAGCAGTTTAAAATTTATAAAGCAGAGTTAGTAGTGGGAAGAAATTCTGAATGGTCTTTACGTCAAAATAAACATGCTTCAAAGAAAAAAAGCTAGAGTATTATAAACAAATTTTTTTCTTTAAAACATTATATATTTTCTATACTGGTTATAAAAATGGTAGATTTCACCTAAATCACCCTTAAAACAATTAATTACAATATTTACTTCCAAATATATGTCAAGGATTTTACAAAATTAAACAACATGCATAATTAAGGATGAATTTTGACAGACTCACAGGGAACAGAGAGCATGGACTGTTGGCAAAATAAATCCTGGTCTGGTCTGGTATAAAAAGATTACCGTTCTGGCTTGGTGTAAAAAAAAATCCAATCACCACAATTAGGCACAAATTTGATTAGTAGTTTCTTAGCAACTATAGAAAAAATAAAAATGTTCAGCTATACAGTTCTATTTTCTGAAGGAAGAAATCAAATTTATTTGCAAGGATAAATTTTTTTCAGGAACTAACCTCAAGAAGGAATATATTTTATGATCTCTGTGTATGTCAGATAATAGACGAAATCTCTAACTGTGATTTTTTAACTTGTCAGATTACCCACTATGCCAATACATTCCAACATGCACACTTTTGTGCTAATGGAGTAAATTACATTCTCACTGGCATTACCTACTTGATTTAAGAAATTTATTATACTTAGCGTTTACAGGACTATGTCTCCAAATGGGCTGAAAGCGCCTCAAGAATTAGAACTGCCTTGCGTCTGCACCCCTTGCAGTGTTTATTAAATAAATAAATGAATGCTTACTTACCCTCTTTCATTAGGAGCTTGAAATAAATATCTCAAATGGCAGTTTAGCTGACAATAGAAGTCTAGGTTGCCAGTTATTATTTCTCTGCACTTCAAAGGCATTTTTGGAAAATCTTCTGTCTTCTATTAATGTGCACAAGAAAACCCTCTTTCAGAGTTGTTCCTTTGTAGATAATCTGTCTTTTCTTTCAGATTACTGTAATATTTTTCTCTGTATTTAATGTTCTATATTTTCTTATGAAGTTGCCTTTTTTTCCCTTCTCTGAACACTCTGTGTGCATTCAGCCTGAGAATTCATGCCATCCTTCAGTTCCGGAAAATCCTTAGCCATTCTCTCTTGGAATGCTCTGCTTCTCCTCTATCTCACTCATTCTTTCTTTCTGTCACTCTTAACAACTTCTGTTTTGTAGCCTATCATCTTCTCCTCCCGGTCTCTTATTTTCTCTCTTGCTTCCCTCCCCTCACCCCCCAATCTCTTTATTTCCTTATGCTCTATTCTGGTTGAATTCTTTATTGCTATCTTCCAGGTCATCAACTGTGTCCAAATATGCTGAATCTAGACTTTATATCATCTATTAAAGTTTTTAACTTCAAGGGCTATATTTTTCAGAATTTCAATGATTCTTTTTCGTAAGCTTTATTCTTGTTTCACTTCTGCCTATTTTGTTTTCATAATTTCTTATTTTTTTAAGGATGTTATTCCGTATCACTTTGAGGATACTAAACATACTTCTTTAAAACTAATTATTTTCATTTCCTAGGCAGTGGCTTCATCTCCCAAACATGGATTTTACTGGTTTTCTGAGCATTAATTTTACTTGTATGTTTTGGAATTTTGGTTTGCATACTTATTTTCAATAGTACTTTATAGATTTTCTGTCTCTGTCTCTGTGTTCTTCTTTCTCCATTTGGCGTGTTTTGGTTGTTTTCACCCAGTACCCCCCCACCTCAGCTGAGGTCCCAGTCCAGAACCAGATCTTGTACTGACAGCTTGGGGCTCTTGGTCTGTCAAGATATTACACATCCAGTCTCCAAGCCAGGGAGAATCTTGCCTCAGGTCTTGGCTGGAATGCTTTGTCTGCCTCGTCCAGCTACCCCCACATAGCTCTCTAGGGAGCAGTTTACAGATTTTTTTTTTTTTTTTTTAGCTTCCTCTCACTACCTTTTAGGCCCAGCCTAGCCCCAACACAGAGACAGGCTCAGGTTCAGGCCTCTGATGGGATACTTTTAGGCCGAGTCACCCTGTGGTCACCGAGTCAAACTTCTATCTGATTCTGACTGCTTCTCTGCCCAGAGTCCAGCAGACCCTCATGTCAGCTTCACTTTCTGTCATTGTGCTTTTCTTTTTCTCAGCCATGGAAAAGTTCATCTTGTTTTTGACTATAGATATGCCTTTTTTAAATTTCTCTTTTTCAATTTTATCTATCAGTGTTTAGCATTTAGAACTAAGAAAGCAGCAAGGTATATGTGAGTGTGGAGAGGGTGGAGGTGAATCTCACAGGAAGTCTTCATTGTCCTGTTAACTACAATGTCAACCTGCTACTATAACACAGCCTATGGAAAAGGCCTCCTCTTAGAGTCTGGATTTAGGAAAACAGTTCCATGCCCGCCCCACCTCCCCTCAGTGAAGGAGCTTAGAGCACTTGTATCAGAATAATCCACAACTCTCATTTAAAATGCACATTCTCAGGTCCCTCTCCAGACTCACCAGGAGGCTGCATTTTTAACTGCACTTTAGCTGTTTCTTCTTGAGAGTCACTGCAGACCCAGTAACCTCCTAAGAGTAAAACCCTATCTTTAAGAATCTCCAGCAGCGCTCTCATTTTACCCCAAGAGGGGTAGTGAGGACATTTCATACAACCATCAATGGCACTTTTGCCTTTATACAGGAAAGTAAACATTTTGAAGTCAAAAAACTTCCACTAAGTCTCTTAAATTCAGTCACTCATAGGGTTGCTATGAGTCGGAATCAACTCGACAGCAGTGGGTTTTTGGGTTTTAAGTCTCTTAAAAGCAAGAAAGTCTGCTAAAATAGCTATCTTGTTAGTTACCACCAAGAAACTGCTTTCTGTACGAGCACAGGGGGCTCCTGGTGACTGACAAGCCATCACGAGGCTGGAGGGGGAAGGAGCACTGAGGAGCGCTTTAGGTAACTGCTCTTGGCCACTGGAGCAGGGCTCAGGGCTGTCTCAGGTCCAACCACCCAGCTGATGTGGATCACAGCCGGTCAAGGCCCTGTTTTAACTCCCTCCTTTACACCTGCCTTTGACATACTAAAGTGATAAGAGAAGAAATGTGAGTTAAATAATAAAAAAAAAACACTAATTGTGAAAAGTGCTTGTCTCATGCACGGTAATGTACAAGCAGGATGCAGCCTCAGAAATAAAAAAGTTGGTAGAAATATTCAAAATACACTTTAGTTCAAGTAGAATAAATGAAAAAAATTCACCTCTTTCAGTAGTAACACAATACAGTAAATTAAAAAAAAAGGCAAGATTTATACCTAAATATTTGCATAAATGGAGAACATCTTTTCCATTTCCATCCCTGAGCTTTTCACTTACTGTCCTCATTTTTAGGACAGTCTCTCAGCTTTGTCCTGGCTCTGCTGTCGCCGCTCCTCACTGCTTCTCCATTTCCCTGCGGTACTGCTGCTTACAGAGCTTCCAAGTGGAAAGGGGGTCCTGTTCATTACAGCAATGTGTTGTAAATGGAAACTCACGAAATAATTTTACATGAGACAAATGCCCTTTTTTTTCATCTGTGTGGCAACATGCCAGCTGAGAGCTAATCATTAGCAAGGCCCCTCGAAGAGAAATACTGCATTCTTCTGGAGACAGAGAGAAAGCAGACTCCTGCCTCTCAAGGCTCGGCTGCCTTCCTTCACATCTACCACGGCGTCCAGATATTTGTGCAGGCCAGACCACACACACTGCTAGATTAAAAGTCTTTCTGAGTGTGCTACGACATTTGCAGAACAAGAAAATTGGGGCGTTGCCTGATTAATTGCCGTGAACTTGACCATGGACATCATCATTACTGCCATCTTCATTATCGACATTTCCCAGCACCCATGGCTTCTGGTGTTCTGTATTAGACACTGTGAGATTTAAAGTATAAATAAGAGCATGACTCTTCTGCACCTAAAATTATAAAAAGCAATATAGCAATCCTACAGATGTTTTTGAGAACATTTCAGTAAGTAAACTTTCATTTGCTATAGTTCATAATATTACCATTATGGTACTACTGTCCTCTGGATAGATTTAAATACATAAAACAAACCAACCCTCCTCTCATCAACCTCTGACTTCAGATCACCCATGTAAGTAGATGCCTGGGGCAGAGCCCGCCTCACCCGTTCTGAAGAACTAGAAGGGACTAGCTAGAGCCTACGCCAGTGCAGACATGGAAAGGGGTGCAGGTCTCTGTGCTGTGGAGTATCTAGCCCCAGTGCTGGATCTGTGCCCAACAGGGAAAAAGACCGCAGCCAGAGCTCCTGCGGCTATTACAGTTAAAATGAGACCAGGAGGCCTCTGTTTTGGCTGCTTGGATGAAAGAAAATATGCTTCTTGTAACTCAAACTGGAATAGAAAATGCATTTTCTCATACAAATTAGGTTATAACAGCAGCATTGCATTTTTCATCTTTCTAGGTCCCTGTATGTCTCCTGAGAGATGACCCCAGAGGGATGCCAGGTGCCCCAACAAGAAGACAGCTTTGTGGCCTGGAGGCAAGACCAAAAATGTCATGGTGGGGTGACATGGCATGGCCCATACCTGGCCTGAAAGGGCCTCCAGAAAAGCTCCTGCAATGCTGAAGATGGCTGTTGCTAGGAGCCGAGGTTATTTGCCCCGGCTCCTCACTCTTCCTTCCGCTCACTCAGTGTTTCCCTCCTTTGTCAGAGCACCACAGTGTGAATGAAGCAACTTTTAGCTATCTGAAACCCCTGCTTGCCGTGTTTACTGGGACCCTGGCTGGCCTTGGTTACCAGGAACCTGCCCCTTTGGTGCTTTGTTGACCCAGTACGACCAGACCTGGGGTCTCATGGCGTCGACTCCGACTCATAGAGACCCCTTTTCTCAGAGCAGAGCTGCACTCCACGGCTCTTGGTTGTGACCTTTGGGCAGCAGATTGCCAAACTTTCTTCCAAGGCGCCTCGGGGTGGGTTTGAACTACCAGTCTTTCGGTTAGTAGCTCAGTCCTTTATGGTCTGGACCCTAAAAAGGAAAGTGTCTGCTACAAGGCACACAGATGACATCATTTGATTATTTATTTGTTTATTTTTGAGAGCAGTAGTGTCAGTAACACTGGCCCTGAGATCTGGGAGCTTGAAAAAGAATGCTCCTTGCATAAATGGATCAATTCTAGTTTACTCACACGCGAACCCGTTGGACTTTAATGAGAAAAGTATCATACAAATGATGACTATTTTAAATTTTTTAGTTGGGCAACTTAAATTTGCTTTTTAAAAAGGAACCAGTGTTATACAGTGTTAAGTGACCATTGCTAGTGGTCTTATTTATGATCCTTCGCCAGCCCACTTTTACCATGTTTTTCTCTTAGAGGATGGGGCCCTTTGAGTCCACAGATGAGGAATGTTTGCTGTTGGTCCTACGGTGTTCCTCTAGGTAATACAATCTTTCCAGTCGATGAGCTTTCAAAGTCTTACCTCAAACTCCCGGAAGTATGGTGTTCATTTCTGCTCACATTTTGTTTATGTTTTATTGTCACAGGAGGAAGTGTCTACTAAGGAATTTGAATAAAAGGGTCTCTGGTAGGGGTGGTTGATAAATTAGTATCTTTGTGTGTGTGTGTGGAATTTGGAAGAAAAAGTTTAAATACAACTAAGTTAATATTTATCTCTATTCTTGCAATGATTTACTTACGAGGGGACCTGATAAGGAAAACTCCCTGGCCAACGTCAGATCTCCTGCACGCTAGGGTGTCAGGTCACGGCCCTGTTTGCCTTTTTCCCATGGTGAGCTGGTGATTATACTTCTAGATGGCCCTTAGTAAGATAGTGCAAGTCAGGATTAAAGACGAGGTGAAGGACGAAATGACAGGAACCTTTGAGCTTGGTAGTTAAGGTTTATAAAAAGGGGAAGGAGATTGCTAGAAACACTTGAGGAAATTCCAAGGTTATCATGTATCGATAATGCATATATCAATTCTGAAAGGGATTTTTGACGCATTTGTAATACTTGTTTTAGTACTTGATAAACTTTTTGACAAAAATAGAAGGAAGGCTGGGAAGGAAGAATGAATTTCCTAAGACAGCATAAGGAACAAAGGTACTGTGGAAAACCAGGTCGTTAGCTAACGCTCTGCTGGAATGTCTTTTTGAAATGATGCAATATATTTTGAACAAATGTCAATTTCATTATTGAAATTTTTAAAATTCAGAGTCATTCTTTAAAGCTTTAATATGTTCAGTCCCCAAGTCTTTCTCGTTTTTGAAGGTCAGTGTGTAACAAAATTCGTTCATTCATTCACTCAATAAATGTTTAAGGTCCAAGGTCCCAACATCAAATGTCATCTGGGTTACAATGTTATAAAAAGTAACATATGATGTGACATTTTCTTTCTTGTTAGAATGACACTACTTATAAAACTACTGACATGAACAGATATACGTGCACCTATTTTCACTGCAGCGTTATTCACAATGGCAAAAAGATGGAAACAACCCAACTGTCCATTAACGGATGAACGGATAAACCAACTGTGGTACATACACACACGGAATACTATACAGCCGTAGAGAATAATGATGAGCTCTCAAAATATACTATAACGTAGTCGAATCTAGAGGACATTATGCTGAATGACATAGGTCAACGACAAAAGACAAATACTGTATGCCTGGCTACCACTACTGACCGTTCTGATCAGGGACACAACAGATGGTCCTAGATAGGAGGGGAAAAAAACACAGAACAAAACTCAAATTCCTAAAAAGGCCAGACTTGCTGAACCAATAGAGACTAGAGGAACACCCAAGACTACAGCCCTGGGATATCCTTTAAACTTGGAACTCAAACTACTCCTGGAGGTCACCTATCAGTCAAAAGACAGAGCAGATCATAAACTAAATAATATCACCCATGAGTACTGTGCTCCTCTAAACAATCATCTGAATGAAACCAAACAATCAACATTTACCCTAGACCAAAGATGAGAAGGTAGGTTAATGGAAACAGAACAACGTGAATATACCTTGGTTGTATTAAAATTCAACGTAAAAGGGTGAGATCCAACCTAAAAGTGAAAAATTAGTTTTCTAAATTGATAACCAAAAACTTATTTATTATTTCATATATTGCTAATGTATTTCATGTGAGGAGGTTGGTTTTCATGTTAGAACCCTGTCCACCAGCACAAGATTGAGATAACCATAGAAAGAACATAAAGTAATAAAACTGATTTCCAGACGTCAAACATCAAAAGTCAGTCTTCTTACCTTACAGTCACCTGTGGATAGAAAGTCTTCCAAACTACCTACTTATAATTCCAATCAGCACAAATGGAATGAAAGCAAACAGCATTCTAGATGTAAAATTTATCATTCCTCAGTTTCCCTCCTTACATCCAGGTTTTTTTGTTGTCCTTCTTTATCCTATAAATTTGAAGATGGCAAATCTGCTTGTCATGAACAGGACAAGAACTAAATGTCTAGAACTGCAATGAATCAAACATCATTTCAGGCTATCATTGCTAGTGGAAATAAAGAGGGAGGAATTAAAACGTGCATTTGCAATTTTTTTTTTTTTAATTCTATCTTTGGCATTTCTGTCTCCAAATAATCTTGGGGAAGTTACAATGAGTCTGATATTCAGAAAATAACCTCTACCCTTTAAAAAGTGACAATATTTTTGAGTAAAAATGGTCCTTATTCATCATTTGGAAAATTTTTACAGGTAAAGAGACTGAGCAGAGATAATCAAGGCTCAGGGCAGTGTCAGTCCTTCCTAGTATGTCAGTGCTTTCATGTTCCCAGGGTCCTTGCCTTATGTCACCTTCCATCTCAAAGGGAAGAAATATATTTGCAACTGAATATTCACTGGATATCCTATAGGCATCTCAGAATAAGCACATTCTATAATTACTGTAGATATTCAAAACAATGAGGTGAAATGCATGACTTAGGGAATTCTTCTATTACGAATTGTGGAGAACACAGTTGTTGGGCAATACACTGCCATTCGGATCCACGAAAGATCCACAGTCCACTATTACTGAAACAGCCTTTGGTACTGTAGGATGCTCTGCAATGTACAAAGAACTGCAGCTGATGCTAAATTTTATTGACAAGTAGATATAAAAGAAGGCAGATACACAAGAAAAAGTTAAAGAAGAATGAGCTAACTGAATGTTAAAAGCGGGGGAGGGAATGTCTCTTCTAGGACCACAGATCAGAAAAAGACATACACTATAAACGGCAACTTAATGAGTCCAAAGCCAAATGTGTCCCCTTCCTTAGCCAGTCAACCTCCCTTCTAACCCCTCCATTTCTGTCAGGTGCTCCACCATTGTTCCTGGTGTGTTAAGTTGGATATCTATCTGCTTTTTCTTCTTCAGCATTTACAATTAGTACCAAGGCTTATTAGTTCTTCCTCTGAAATATTCTACCTTTAGTCCCTTCCTTCTGGTATCCACTATGATGGTCTTGCTTCCATCATCTCAAGCCTATACTTTTTTAAAAGCCTCCTAACTAGATCAAGCCTCTGACTTTTGTAGCCAGCTCAATCGTCCTATCACTCTGCTTCTTATGTCACTGTCTCAGGCCAGCAGCTCCAGTGATGGTATCTCTGTAAACCAGGAGCTCCCTTCAGCCTCTGGTCTCCTGTCCCCCCACAGCCTCCAGCTTTCTCGCCAGGCTCTATCCTTGATTTTACTCCATACTCGAAAAGAAGATTCCTTCCCTTCATTCTTTCCAAACCCTGACATATTCCTCAGTATTGCACTTTCTTCAAGGCCTAGTGCAAACACTTCAGGATCATACAGCATAAACTGTCTGCACTGCTCTCCTGGGGGCCCAAAATTACACACGGAGAGCAGGGACCATGTCCTGTATTCACTGTGGTGTCCTCAGCTCCTAGCACTGTGTTCGGCACATCACAAGCACTCACTGGGCATCTGTTGAATGAAGGAATAGATAAGCACCACATCAAATTCTCTTTCTTAATTGTATCTTTAGTGTATATCAAGTTCCTTAAGGCTGGGAACGATGTTTACTATCCCTTTGCCAACTCCTTAAGTGTCTAGCACAGTTTGACTCACTCAACATGCATTTGATTTATTCCTGTTAAATGCACGGCTCCCAGACACATTAGTTTATAAAGTGGATGGTGAAGAGAGAGCCAAGGACTAAGTCACATCACAAGTTGACTATTTTTCCTTTCACCAGAGTTATATAACATAGACTATGACTCTAACAGAGGCACTCAGGAGGGGTGGTAGAGGTGTGGAAGGGGAATTAGGAGTGTTCCATGAAGGAGGCTGGGAGCTGATTTCATCTTATGGGGACCAGGTGGAAGTTACAGGGAGATGGCAGCAGTAACTAAGGAGCCCTGGTGGGGCAACACTTAAGTGCCGGGTTGCTAACTGAAAGGTTAGTCGTTCGAATCTACCCAGCGGCTCTGCAGGAAAAAAAACCTGGTAATCTGCTGTTGTGGAGATCACACCAAAGAAAACCCTATGGGGCAGTTTCACTCTGTCACGTGGGGTTGCTATGACTTGGAAGCGACTTGACACCCAACAACAGTGAGTAACTACATCTAATACCTTTCTCAGGCTCTGAGTGCTGGGTTGGATCCCTCATAACACTTACTCTAGGGTTAAGATTCCTCGTAACATCAGAAAGGCAGGTCAGAAGTTGGCGAAAGTCGTGCCACATCACAATAAACTTGATGAGGGGCAATTTTCAGCTGCCTTCCTGATGCTCTCTATTCCATTTATGAACACGACTCCCTCCCATGGGAAAGTGTCAGCTCTGTGACTGGTGATGACAAGGAGCATTCAAGGACAGCTCAATGATTACACACCTCTACCTTGGCCTTGGCCTCAGCCACTACACCGTGGTTACATTTCTCAGTCTTCTAAGTCCTAATCAACAGTCAGGTTACATTGATGGAATTTCCTAAGTGTTGTCCTGTTTGAATACAATATGAACAGAATGCATTAATTAGTAAACATACTTTATTCACACACTGCGGCTTGGGGCCTCTTGAACCAGAATTCAGATTGAAGAGCCATGCTCTTCACATTAGCAAAGCCCTGACATTTTTAATCAGCCTGGCTGCACGGCAAGCACACACGATGTGTCAACATGAGAAAGTGGAAACACTGCCTTTGCAGCTTCCAGTTCTCAGCACTCCGATTAGGCACCCACACTGTCAACTTCGTTTGTACTTGATCCATAAAAAGAGTCACATCGTGATATTCCCTTCAAATTCTGGCAAGCTTTACTGATGGCATAGATGTCTGAGTTAGTGTTGCTTCTATTAAAAACTCCAAATTTGTTTTTTAAAGTGATGAATTCCATCACTTTGTAGGTACAGTTTTTCATATTCCAACATCATATTTCTGACCTTGGGTAAGATTTAGATTGAATACTGCCTGTTAACCATTCATAGAGTTTCCCGTTTAGGTTACACACTGAAAAATAGTTAAGAACTTTATATATAATAGATCTCATGACACCTTACTATACTGGATAAAGGAAGGGTTATGGTTATTCTTATTTTACTGGGAAAGAAGGGGAAGTAGAATTTCAGGAATTTTTAAGTCAGACGGTATTGACGTTATTATGGATTAAATTGTGTCCCCCCAAAATATGTGTTGTAAATGTTAACTTTTATGCTTGCGGTTATAAGCCCATTTGGGAATGAGCTGTCTTTGTTATGTTATCGAGGCAGGATTACTGTATGGTGTATTTTGGGTCAGTCTCTTTTGAGATTTAAAAGAGATTAAGCAACCAAGCTAGGAATCAAGCTAGGAATCAGACATGGGGGAAGAGAGGTGCCAGGTCTCATGAAGATCACCCAAGAGCAGACACTCAGAAGAGACAAGGACCCTCCCCCAGAGCCAACAGAGAGAGAAAGCCTTTTCCTAGAGCTGGCACCCTGAATTTGGACTTCTAGCCTCCTAAACCGTGAGAAGATAAGTTTATGTTCATGGCCATCAGCTTGTGTATTTCTGTTACAGCAGCACTAGGTAACTAAGACAGATGTTGACTTAAAAAAGCTGATTAGCAAATTCTAATCATAGTGATAAGCCCAAATTCTTATTACTGATTAGAAAAATAATCTTTATACAAAAAGAATCTGCCTTTAAACTGTACCCTATTTCACAAAGGTGTCCCATCGTCCTATGGCGGGAGGGTAAGACTGTGCCCGTCTTAGCACAGACCTACCACCACTTCTAGAAAAAGGGACGAAAGCTCATTTTTCTGTGAAGGGTACTTAAACATAATTTAGTCCACTGTTCAAATCCATTTCACTCTCCTAATCATCAATCATCAGATAGTGTGTCCCTAAACCAAAAAAAAAAATCCGTTGCTGTCGAGTCAATTCTGACTCATTGTGATCCTACAGAACAGAGTAGAACTGCCCCATAGGGTTTCCAAGGAGCAGCTGGTGGATTTGAACTGCCGGCCTTTGGTTAGCAACTGAGCTCTTAACCACTGCACCACCAGGGCTCCAGTGTGTCCCTAGCTGCCTAAAACTCTTCAAGACAATAAAAATATAATATGGGATGTATACTATCCTTGCGTTTGTATTTACAGCTAAGGTGCAATGCATCACGCCTGTGGCAAATTATAAAGTATAGCAGCCAAAGGGCTTCTAAAAGAGATGCACAGTCTTTTATTTATTACAGACCTATTTATTGTTACAGTTGCACCATCATTGTATTTCCCAAAATAATCCCTTATGCTTTGTTTGTTTGAACTACAAAAGTATAGTCATTGTGCCTTTGTAAAAATGTCTTCCTGGAGAAATCTTATTCTTGACCAGTCAACCTTAGGACTTAAAGTACATTTCACTTGACTGAACTGCCATCTCTGCCAAACTGTATCAGAATGATAGGAATGGTCAATAGTCTGGCTTCAGGAATGCTAGGGATTACACTTGTGTCTTATGTTTGGAACAGAATATATGTGACCAAACCAAGAGTCTAAAAACCTAAAAATAATTTTGATGTAATTGAACTGCGACCAAAGGTGTCCGAGAGACAAACTGGCTTTGGAACCTGAATACGTTTTCATTAGCGTTAAATGTAAAAGCATTTCCTTTGATTTTCAAACAAAATTTGTCAAAGAAATAAATAAAAATCATTTCACTGAAGAAAAATGTTATGATTTAAATAAATTTCATATTTTAAGGCTTAGCAGTCTTTGAAACTATAGTGAAACATCATATAGCTTACAAAAATTTGAGTCTTCTCATAAAACACTCATTTGATCCACCAAAATTTAATAATACAGTTTTTCTCCCACCTTTTAGTTCATCTCATAATTGTGGGATAAGAAAACCCTAGGCAAGCGCAGCAAACAGGAAGTTTTACCCATATAAATATTCCAATGAAAACCAAAACCAATTCCTTCAACTTCCAAAAAAAAAAAAGGTGAAGTATATTAAATTCTTTTTTAAGCTCACTGGAAAATTTTCATTATGTCCACTTTGATTTATTTTGGGCTGTGGAAATACACATGCTTGTTTTCATGGCTGGTTATGTCGACGTTGGCCCAGAAAACAGACTGGTGTGCCATCATCAGTGCAAAAGCACAGTGCTTTGAAGAGGTGCACTGACGTTGTCTTTATTGTCGCAGCAGCCAGTAAGTACACCAGGTTCAAGGCACGTGTGGTACAACTGTACGAAAGTCCTGGAAGGACTATGCATTTCCCCAAATGTGGTATTTTGCCCTATTAAGTTAGAGACAATTATAATAAAGATCTTTCCCTCTATGCCTTTGAACAAAATATCCAAGGGAAAGACCCATGCATTCCAGTATTTCAATAAAGTTAGAGGGATGAGTAGTTACTGAGTTCAGAGTTAGACACCTGCCGTGAGCTAAGGGCAGCTCTCAAATGGCCCTTCAGGTGGCCTTAGGAATGCTAACAGGTGAACATCTGTCACAGGGCTCTGACACCTCTTCCATTTCTGACCTCTGACCATTTGTCTTTGTTAATCAATATCCGTAAACTCTGTTTAGCACAGATAGGAAGAGGTATAGTGAAGTGGGTTGGTAAATAGCTGAAGTGGTCTCAATGTGGAAATGTGAGAAGGGGCCACAGTGCCCCCTTCCTGTTCGCTTCCTTATCTGTTCTGCCTGACGTTTCATCTGCAATCACAACTACAGTGGGTAACAGACTGAAGAAAACAATAACTGTAAATGTCAAATGGATGCTTTTAAAATGTTAACCCCAAAATATCAGACACCAACTCTGCCATGTACAGTCATTAAAGGAAATATTTAGGTCTATGGTAATTTATGGCAGATAAATGCCAGGGAAATTTACATTGTAAAATAATAAAATGTGTGAGTCAGTGTCTCACTTCATATTCTTACTCATCGGTAGCCCTGAACAGAAAATTTAAATATTTTTGATAAAACAGACGTGAATGGTCTCAGTGAAAAATGATTGAAGGCTTGTACCATATAATTATCATAAAACTCCACACATCTGGCACAAAGTTTGGCTTTATATCAAAAGTCAATTAAGACAAAATGAGCAAAGAGACGTGTAACTTCGTGAAAGTCTTAGGTTCTAGTTTATAGAATGATTTTAACTTTACCCTAAATTCTCCCTTTACTAAATACATATATTTTTTCATTAAGGAACACTAAGTTTCTCCAAAACAGCAAACAAATAATTGGACATTAAAACTCAACAACTGCAAGCTATTATTTCAAAACAAATACAGCAATGTAAAACTGTACAAAGCCATCTGGTTTCATGGGAAAAATAATGAAATAATACAGGACATTTACAAATGACCTTTTCATTCATGAAAATCTAAGGTCTCAGAAGAAGTCTGGAATAACTTGCATATGAGTTTATCACTAATCCATCATCAGGAAAAAACTCCAAGCTGACAGAGGACCCCGCTAATGTATTCTGAGCCTACCGGAGCAGAAGCAGGAATGTTCTGTCTGTGATATTTCTCTTCATTGCTACCGCCAGCTGCTTGTCATGGGTCACATCCACTACGTACCATCAGCAGAGGTAGCTCCACATTTAAATTTATCAAAAGTCAGATGTTGAAGCTGATAATGCTTTGCTTTCTATCCCCAAAGTGCAATATGAGTTTAAACTTCATGTGATAAATAAAAATAACAGGCTATTACTGCATACCCCCTTATAAGTAAACATCTTTTAGAAGAAGCAGTGATTTTAGCATAGGAAAAAGAAGACCCTTCGGTAATGAAATAACACCAGTGAAGATAAAACAGAAAACTCTCTGAGCTCCCTTAATTAGAAAAACAGTTTAAAGAATGTTTGCATTGTGAATTTTTTAAAGATCCATTTCAAAAACATCAAATAGATTTATTACACTTTGTTAGACTTCTAAATTGCTACAAGTTTATCCATCTACTGAATTTTATTTTTCTCATCCACAAAGATGTTACATCTTAAAAATAACTTAAATGTTATATGTATTATGCTAGCTTTACAATATCAACAGTACTTGGAAATAAATGAAGTGAGGCTTATTTAGCCAACATACAGTGCTTTATCGATATACAAACAGAAAAATGTTATGTAATGAGATGATTAAGAAAAACATGAGCTTTGTGTCTTAAAGGTTATCCATTTTAGGTTACAGTAATTGATCCCAGTCACTTCAAATGCTTGAAACATTCCAAAACTCTCAGCCAAATGTTGCAGGAATAACTCTGCCAGAATTTCAGTAGAGAAAATTTTAGAAAGCTGTTCAAATCCAAAGAAAAGCAAAAATATATATTATTGCTGAAAGTCATACGTGTGCTCTGCTTTCCAATGAAAACCATAGCCAAATAAGCTTTCATTAAATTGGAACAAGATGACAAATACTAAATCCAAAAATGTGTACAGTAAATTGAAACATTAAACATTACATAAGGTCTCTAACGTATAACAAAAAAAATTGAGACAGGAAAATAAAAGAAAATATTTTCAGTATCTTAACAGCTGTCTCCTCTTTCCCCCAAGACACACAAGTAAAATAGGTAATGGTCCTTGAAGCTAAACTTTATTTTTTAAAGCAATAAAGAAGGAATGTTGGTTAATTCATAAATTTCATTACCAAGATGCTACAAACACAGGGATATTTACAGTCATGCCAACATAGCCAACCTGGAGACCCTCTTACTGCAGTCCAGTGACGTGGCAGGTGCCAGAGACTCACTGGCTGTAAAATTCACTCACAACTGTAACACGTTGCGTGTATTTAAAAGTGCAAACTGGCAGGCAAGCAGTGATCTTACGTGGGGTACATTCCATCTTCTATCCAGATTACAGCAAAAGCTGACCAAGCAGTGTGTTGTACAGCTCAAATGGGCCAAGGCATAAAACAGAGATTTCAAGGGAAAACTTGTTCTGTCTGAATCCACAGGAGCAAACAGAATTGCAAAAGTTCTTCTGACCAGGTAGTAGAAATATCACCAATGGCTGATGCAAAAAAACCTCACAGCTAATTTTCACACACCAAAATATGTACTCGTAAGCAATGTGTACCAGTTACCACAAGCTGGAATTCTACTTGAAGGCAACGGGTTTGGTGTTTTCGATGGAGCACATTGCTGACTGTCGTAGCAGAAAGCTAATCCAAAGGGAACCACGTTTACCAACTTCTGCACAGTTGCTTTCACGGCAAGGAAACGTTTAATGTATTTACAGCTTGCTTACTTAGGAATTTTTTTTTTTTTAGGAGTAAATTGTATATCTAGATGAATAATAAAGACTTGGCCATTTTAATGACGGAAACAATATTGCCAGCTTAAGTATTTTAAAAGTGTCTGCATGCATTCCTACCCAAAACATTTTACCAAAAACATTTTACTCTTATAACTCATATTTTAACCCAGATATGAGTCTGGCATTTGAGGTGTGCTAATTCCCTTAGGTACCACTCATCTATTACAGGTGGTGTGCAATGATTTATACACTTATCAGTCAATGTATCTGAAAGCTGAAATGTTCTTCTAAAGTACAGAGGGTAACTCACTAGCCTGACAGGGCCTGTATTTACCTATCACAAGACCAAGTTCAGGGCCGTGCATAGTGACAACAGAAGTAGGCAATCAATAAATACTTGCTGGGTTATACCGAGTGGATTGAACTAAACTGAATTGAACTGAACTGAAAATATGGTTACTACCCACTTAAATTCTCAAATGGCAGGCCAAATATTCTAACTTATTCTGTATGTTGTTGTTGTTGCTAGGTGCCGTCGAGTCGGTTCCAACTCATAGCGACCCTACGCACAACAGAATGAAACACTGCCCGGTCTTGCACCACCTTACATTCGTTGTTATGCTTGAGCTCATTGTTGCAGCCACTGTGTCAATCCACCTTGTTGAGGGTCTTCCTCTTTTCTGCAGACCCTGTACTCTGCGAAGCATGATGTCCTTCTCCAGAGACTGATCCCTCCTGATGACATGTCCAAAGTATGCAAGACGTAGTGTCGCCATCCTTGCCTCTAAGAAGCATTCTGGCTGCACTTCTTCCAAGACAGATTTGTTCATTCTTCTGGAAGTCCATGGTATATTCAATATTCTTCACCAACACCACAATTCAAAGGCGTCAACTCTTCTCCGGTCTTCCTTATTCTTTGTCCAGCTTTCACATGCATATGATGTGATTGAAAATACCATGGCTTGGGTCAGGCGCACCTTAGTCTTCAGGGTGACATCTTTGCTCTTCAACACTTTGGAGAGGTCCTTTGCAGCAGATTTGCCCAAAGCAACGCATCTTTTGATTTCTTGACTGCTGCTTCCACGACTGTTGATTGTGGATCCAAGTAAAATGAAATCCTTGACAACTTCAATCTTTTCTCCATTTATCATGATGTTGCTCACTGGTCCAGTTGTGAGGATTTTTGTTTTCTTTATGTTGAGGTGCAATCCATACTGAAGGCTGTGGTCTTTGATCTTCATTAGTAAGTGCTTCAAGTCCTCTTCACTTTCAGCAAGCAAGGTTGTGTCATCTGCACAACGCAGGTTGTTAATGAGTCTTCCTCCAATCCTGATGCCCCGTTCTTCTTCATATAGTCCAGCTTCTCATATTATTTGTTCAGCATACAGATTAAATAGGTATGGTGAAAGAACACAACCCTGATGCACACCTTTCCTGACTTTAAACCAATCAGTATCCCCTTGTTCTGTCCGAACAACTGTCTCTCGATCTATGTAAAAGTTCCTCATGAGCACAATTGAGTGTTCTGGAATTCCCATTCTTCGCAATGTTATCCGTAGTTTGTTATGATCCACACAGTCAAGTGCCTTTGCATAGTCAATAAAACACAGGTAAACATCCTTCTGGTATTCTCTGCTTTCAGCCAGAATCCATCTGACATCAGCAATGATATCCCTGCTTCCACATCCTCTTCTGAAACCGGCCTGAATTTCTGGCAGTTCCCTGTATAGGACCCAACATATCACCACTTTCAAAAAGGTGCTTACCAAGTACTTTCTGATGATACAGAAGAAAACCCAGCTCTCTAGTTTACAAGCTGTCTCTGTCTGGCCAATTGGCTATTACCAAAATAAAAACCTGAAACATCTCTTCTTTCCTTCAAACTTCCATGCCTTTGATGACCACTCATGCCGTAATCAATCAACTACACAGGCAGATTTTATTCAACTACCATTTGCATGTGGCTCATAGTGAGTTAGAAAGACATGACTATGAGACACTTTTCACTTTTGTTTGATGTCTCTCTCATATTTAATTAAGTTTAAGTCAATCAAGTCAAAATGGACAGTCAGCCAGGAAACACTAAACTTCTACTAGAGGCAATCTATAAAATAACACTACTGAGAGAGAAACACATAGTGGAAAAGCCATGAAAATTGTCTAGTAACCACGGTAACCCCATGAGAGGGTGTGTGTGTGTGTATGTGTGTGTGTGTTGATCTCCCGGTCCCTGTCCCTGTCCCTTTTCCTATATTCCTTTTCTCCTCAGAGACATAGACATGTATGATGGTTAAGGTTATGTGTCAACTTGGCTGGCCCATGATTCTCAGTGGTTTGGCAGTTATGATGTTCCTTGGAAGTTATGTAACAATATAATCACCCCCATGATGACATCTGATATAATGTAATCATCTCTCTGATGAGATTTACCATGAGCAGCCAATCAGTTGAAAGAGAGTTTCCTCAAGGGTGTGGCCTACATCCAGTATCTGTGGACTTTCTGGCAAAGCTTGCTGGCTTTTGCTCTGCTCTCAATCCTGCAGATGCTGCTCATATGACCTCCAGCTCTTGGGACTTGAGCCAGCAGTCTGCCATCTGACTGCTGATCTTGAGTTCATCAGCCCCTGCAGCTACACGAGTCAGGAGAAGCCTATAGCTTGATGTCTCACCCAAGGACTTGGGACTTTCTAGCCTCTACAATCACATGAGCCATTTACTTGAGATAAATCTCTCTCTTTATATATGTATATATATATATATATATATGTATGCTTCACTGGTTTTCCTTCTCTAAACAACACAGTCTAAGACATGTGGCACTTCAGTGTTGCCACTTCTGAACAAAGGAGCAGGTGGGGTCAAGATATTTGAGTAGTCAGATGTTTCCTGTGGTCCCTCTTACAACAAAGACCCCCCAAAAAGCAAGTGGGTCAATTATATATGACAATCTAGAAGCCCGGAACATCAAAGACAAACTTGAGGAGTTGGACTGAGTGGCAGGGGTAGGGAGAGACAGTTCAGAAGCAGTTAAGAGTTGCCAGACCTGACCTGGCCAGCACCCTGCAGGCTGGATTGGCTGGCATGCAGAGTGAGGCAAGCAGTAGCACTTTGGGAGCATTTTCCACACTGGGAGAAACAGAGTGCCAGAAAGTCTGCATAAGTCTGAGGAACCAGAGGAAGGCAGTGCTAGATCTGGGAAAGTTAAGTATGAGTATCTAAACTACTGTGCTGGGTAAAAAAAAAAAAACATTCTCCACTAGCAAGCGGCCATCTAAGATGCATCAATTGGTCTCAGCTCACCTGGAGCAAAGGAGAATGAAGAACACCAAAGACGAAGCGGAGCCAAGATGGCGGACTAGGCAGACGCTACCTTGGATCCCTCTTACAACAAAGACACGGAAAAACAAGTGAATCGATCACATACATAACAATCTACGAACCCTGAACAACAAACACAGATTTAGAGATGGAGAACGAACTAATACGGGGAAGCAGCAATTGTTTCCAGAGCCTGGAGCCAGCGTACCAGTCAGGTACGGCACAAGCACAGAGAGTGGCTCCACCCCCCTGAACTAACCCCGGGAGGGGGACCAGCCGGTTCCACGGGCGGGCGGCGTGGAACGCAGCCGGTAGGAGAAGTCCCCGGGAGGCAGTGACTGGTCTTGGAGCAGAAAGAGCAGCGTCCGAGCCGGGGAACTGTCCCGCAGGGATTTGGACTGGACGCAGGTACGGCATAAACACGGAGAGTTGCTCCATCCCCCTGAACTAACCCCGGGAAGGGGACCAGCCGGGTCGCGTGGGCGGCGTGGGACGCAGCCGGTAGCAGAAGTCCCTGGGAGGCAGCGACTGGTATTGGAGCGGGGAGAACAGCGTCCCAGCCGGGACACTCGGTCACGGCACAAGCACGGGGACCTGCTCCACCCATCTGAACTAACCCCGGGAGGAGGCCAACTGGTTCTCAGGGGCGGCACGGCCACGCGGCTGGAGGGACGAGAAGTCCCCGGGAGGCAGCGACTGATTTTGGAGTCGAGAGTGCACCGTCCCAGTAGGGGAGCCTTGACACTGGGCGTGGGGCTGGAAGTGGAGGATCTGACCGTGACTCCAGCGGGCCAGACCCCCCGGGGGCAATCTCCACACAGCCAGCACACATAGGAGACGCGCCCGCGGGAATCTCAGATATAATGGTCATTCCAAGCAAGACAAGCAACTCTGGCTATATTCTGAGGTGCTACTCCCCTATCTCTCTGTTCCCTCCCCCACCCTCCCCAGGCGGCTTCATTAACATCTGAATAGCCTGAGCCAGAGGGAGAACTCTGATAGGGATCTGACTGCATTTTTTTTTTAGCGGATTTTCTGGAAAAACTAGTTTCCCAGTGATGGCTCGGAGACAACAATCCATATCAAACCACTTAAAGAAGCAGACCATGCCAGCTTCTCCAACCCCCCAAACAAAAGAATCAAAATCTTTCCCAAATGAAGATACAATCTTGGAATTATCAGATACAGAATATAAAAAACTAATTTACAGAATGCTTAATGATATCACAAATGAAATTAGGATAACTGCAGAAAAAGCCAAGGAACACACTGATAAAACTGTTGAAGAACTCAAAAAGATTATTCAAGAACATACTGGAAAAATTAATAAGTTGCAAGAATCCATAGAGTGACAACATGTAGAAATCCAAAAGATTAACAATAAAATAACAGAATTAGACAACGCACTAGGAAGTCAGAGGAGCAGACTTGAGCAATTAGAATGCAGACTGGGACATCTGGAGGACCAGGGAATCGACACCAACATAGCTGAAAAAAAATCAGATAAAAGAATTAAAAAAAATGAAGAAACCCTAAGAATTATGTGGGACTCTATCAAGAAGGATAACCTACGGGTGATTGGAGACCAAGAACATGGAGGGGGGACAGAAAACACAGAGAAAATAGTTGAAGAACTCCTGACAGAAAACTTCCCTGACATCATGAAAGACGAAAGGATATCTATCCAAGATGCTCATCGAACCCCATTTAAGATTGATCCAAAAAGAAAAACACCAAGACATATTATCATCAAACTCACCAAAACCAAAGATAAACAGAAAATTTTAAAAGCAGCCAGGAAGAAAAGAAAGGTTTCCTTCAAGGGAGAATCAGTAAGAATATGTTCCGACTACTCAGCAGAAACCATGCAGGCAAGAAGGGAATGGGACGACATATACAGAACACTGAAGGAGAAAAACTGCCAGCCAAGGATCGTATATCCAGCAAAACTCTCTCTGAAATATGAAGGCGAAATTAAGATATTTACGGACAAACACAAGTTTAGAGAATTTGCAAAAACCAAACCAAAACTACAAGAAATACTAAAGGATATTGTTTGGTCCGAGAACCAATAATATCAGATATCAGCACAACACAAGGTCACAAAACAGATCGTCCTGATATCAACTCAAATAGGGAAATCACAAAAACAAACAAATTAAGATTAATTAAAAAAAAATACACATAACAGGGAATCATGGAAGTCAATAGGTAAAAGATCACAATAATCAAAAAGAGGGACTAAATACAGGAGGCATTGAACTGCCATATGGAGAGTGATACAAGGCGATATAGAACAATACAAGTTAGGTTTTTACTTAGAAAAATAGGGGTAAATAATAAGGTAACCACAAAAAGGTATAACAACTCTATAACTCAAGATAAAAACCAAGAAAAACGTAACGACTCAACAAACATAAAGTCAAGCACTATGAAAATGAGGATCTCACAATTTACTAAGAAAAACGCCTCAGCACAAAAAAGTATGTGGAAAAATGAAATTGTCAACAACACACATAAAAAGGCATCAAAATGACAGCACTAAAAACTTATTTATCTATAATTACGCTGAATGTAAATGGACTAAATGCACCAATAAAGAGACAGAGAGTCACAGACTGGATAAAGAAACACGATCCATCTACATGCTGCCTACAAGAGACACACCTTAGACTTAGAGACACAAACAAACTAAAACTCAGAGGATGGAAAAAAGTATATCAAGCAAACAATAAGCAAAAAAGAAGAGGAGTAGCAATATTAATTTCTGACAAAATAGACCTTAGACTTAAATCCACCACAAAGGATAAAGAAGGACACTATATAATGATAAAAGGGACAATTGATCAGGAAGACATAACCATATTAAATATTTATGCACCCAATGACAGGCCTGCAAGATACATAAATCAAATTTTAACAGAATTGAAAAGCGAGATAGACACCTCCACAATTATAGTAGGAGACTTCAACACACCACTTTCGGAGAAGGACAAGACATCCAGTAAGAAGCTCAACAGAAACACGGAAGATCTAATTACAACAATCAACCAACTTGACCTCATTGACTTATACAGAACTCTCCACCCAACTGCTGCAAAATATACTTTTTTTTCTAGCGCACATGGAACATTCTCTAGAATAGACCACATATTAGGGCATAAAACAAACCTTTGCAGAGTCCAAAACATCGAAATATTACAAAGCATCTTCTCTGACCACAAGGCAATAAAACTAGAGATCAATAACAGAAAAACTAGGGAAAAGAAATCAAATACTTGGAAAATGAACAACACCCTCCTGAAAAAAGACTGGGTTATAGAAGACATCAAGGAGGGAATAAGGAAATTCATAGAAAGCAATGAGAATGAAAATACTTCCTATCAAAACCTCTGGGACACAGCAAAAGCAGTGCTCAGAGGCCAATTTATATCAATAAATGCACACATACAAAAAGAAGAAAGAGCCAAAAGCAGAGAACTGTCCCTACAACTTGAACAAATAGAAACTGAGCAAGAAAAGAATCCATCAGGCACCAGAAGAAAACAAATAATAAAAATTAGAGCTGAACTAAATGAATTAGAGAACAGAAAAACAATTGAAAGAATTAACAAAGCCAAAAGCTGGTTCTTTGAAAAAATTAACAAAATTGATAAACCATTGGCTAGACTGACTAAAGAAATACAGGAAAGGAAACAAATAACCCGAATAAGAAATGAGAAGGACCACATCACAACAGAACCAAATGAAATTCAAAGAATCATTTCAGATTATTATGAAAAATTGTACTCTAACAAATTTGAAAACCTAGAAGAAATGGATGAATTCCTGGAAAAACACTACCTACCTAAACTAACACATTCAGAAGTAGAACAACTAAATAGACCCATAACAAAAAAAGAGATTGAAACGGTAATCAAAAAACTCCCAAAAAAAAAAAAAAAAAGCCCTGGCCCGGACGGCTTCACTGCAGAGTTCTACCAAACTTTCAGAGAAGAGTTAACACCACTACTACTAAAGGTATTCCAAAGCATAGAAAATGACGGAATACTACCCAACTCATTCTATGAAGCCACCATCTCCCTGATACCAAAACCAGGTAAAGACATTACAAAAAAAGAAAATTATAGACCTATATCCCTCATGAACATTGATGCAAAAATCCTCGACAAAATTCTAGCCAATAGAATCCAACAACACATCAAAAAAATAATTCACCCTCATCAAGTGGGATTTATACCAGGTATGCAAGGCTGGTTTAATATCAGAAAAACCATTAATGTAATCCATCACATAAATAAAACAAAACACAAAAACCACATGATCTTATCAATTGATGCAGAAAAGGCATTTGACAAAGTCCAACACCCATTCATGATAAAAACTCTTACCAAAATAGGAATTGAAGGAAAATTCCTCAACATAATAAAGGGCATCTATGCAAAGCCAACAGCCAATATCACTCTAAATGGAGAGAACCTGAAAGCATTTCCCTTGAGAACGGGAACCAGACAAGGATGCCCTTTATCACCGCTCTTATTCAACATCGTGTTGGAAGTCTTAGCCAGGGCAATTAGGCTAGACAAAGAAATAAAAGGTATCCGGATTGGCAAGGAAGAAGTAAAGTTATCACTATTTGCAGATGACATGATTATATACACAGAAAACCCTAAGGAATCCTCCAGAAAACTACTGAAACTAATAGAAGAGTTTGGCAGAGTCTCAGGTTATAAAATAAACATACAAAACTCACTTGGATTCCTCTACATCAACAAAAAGAACACCGAAGAGGAAATCACCAAATCAATACCATTCACAGTAGCCCCCAAGAAGATAAGATACTTAGGAATAAATCTTACCAAGGATGTAAAAGACCTATACAAAGAAAACTACAAAGCTCTACTACAAGAAATTCAAAAGGACATGCTTAAGTGGAAAAACATACCCTGCTCATGGATAGGAAGACTTAACATAGTAAAAATGTCTATTCTACCAAAAGCCATCTGTACATTTAACGCACTTCCGATCCAAATTCCGATGTCATATTTTAAGGGGATAGAGAAACAAATCACCAATTTCATATGGAAGGGAAAGAAGCCCCGGATAAGCAAAGCACTACTGAAAAAGAAGAAGAAAGTGGGAGGCCTCACCTTACCTGACTTCAGAACCTATTATACAGCCACAGTAGTCAAAACAGCCTGGTATTGGTACAACAACAGACACATAGACCAATGGAACAGAATTGAGAACCCAGACATAGATCCATCCACATATGAGCAGCTGATATTTGACAAAGGACCAGTGTCAATTAACTGGGGAAAAGACAGCCTTTTTAACAAATGGTGCTGGCATAACTGGATATCCATTTGCAAAAAAATGAAACAGGACCCATACCTCACACCATGCACAAAAACTAACTCCAAGTGGATCAAAGACCTAAACATAAAGACTAAAACGATAAAGATCATGGAAGAAAAAATAGGGACAAACCTAGGAGCCCTAATACAAGGTATAAACAGAATACAAAACATTACCAAAAATGATGAAGAGAAACCCGATAACTGGGAGCTCCTAAAAATCAAACACCTATGCTCATCTAAAGACTTCTCCAAAAGAGTAAAAAGACCACCTACAGACTGGGAAAGAATTTTCAGCTATGACATCTCCGACCAGCGCCTGATCTCTAAAATCTACATGATTCTGTCAAAACTCAACCACAAAAAGACAAACAACCCAATCAAGAAGTGGGCAAAGGACATGAACACACATTTCACTAAAGAAGATATTCAGGCAGCCAACAGACACATGAGAAAATGCTCTCGATCATTAGCTATTAGAGAAATGCAAATTAAAACTACGATGAGATTCCATCTCACACCAGCAAGGCTGGCATTAATCCAAAAAACACAAAATAATAAATGTTGGAGAGGCTGCGGAGAGATTGGAACTCTCATACACTGCTGGTGGGAATGTAAAATGGTACAACCACTTTGGAAATCTATCTGGCGTTATCTTAAACCGTTAGAAATAGAACTACCATACAACCCAGAAATCCCACTCCTAGGAATATACCCTAGAGATACAAGAGCCTTCATACAAACAGATACATGCACACCCACGTTTATTGCAGCTCTGTTTACAATAGCAAAAAGCTGGAAGCAACCAAGGTGTCCGTCAACGGATGAATGGGTAAATAAATTGTGGTATATTCACACAATGGAATACTACGCATTGATAAAGAACAGTGACGAATCTGTGAAACATTTCATAACATGGAGGAACCTGGAAGGCATTATGCTGAGCGAAATGAGTCAGAAGCAAAAGGACAAATATTGTATAAAACCACTATTATAAGATCTTGAGAAATAGTAAAAACTGAGAAGAACACATACTTTTGTGGTTACGAGGCGGGGAGGGAGGGAGGGTGGGAGAGGGTTTTTTATTGATTAATCAGTAGATAAGAACTGCTTTAGGTGAAGGGAAAGACAACACTCAATACATGGAAGGTCAGCTCAATTGGACTGGACCAAAAGCAAAGAAGTTTCCGGGATAAAATGAATGCTTCAAAGGTCAGCGGAGCAAGGGCGGGGGTCTGGGGAACATGGTTTGAGGGGACTTCTAAGTCAATTGGCAAAATAATTCTATTATGAAATCATTCTGCATCCCACTTTGAAATGTGGCGTCTGGGGTCTTAAATGCTAACAAGCGGCCATCTAAGAGGCAGCAATTGGTCTCAACCCACCTGGAGCAAAGGAAAATGAAGAACACCAAGGCCACACGACAACTAAGAGCCCAAGAGACAGAAAGGGCCACATGAACCAGAGACTTACATCATCCTGAGACCAGAAGAACTAGTTGGTGCCCGGCCACAATCGATGACTGCCCTGACAGGGAGCACAGCAGAGGACCCCTGAGGGAACAGGAAATCAGTGAGATGCAGACCCCAAATTCTCATAAAAAGACCAAACTTAATGGTCTGACTGAGACTGGAGGAATCCCGGCGGCCATGCTCCCCAGACCTTCTGTTGGCACAGGACAGGAACCATCCCCGAAGACAACTCATCAGACATGAAAGGGACTGGTAAGTGGGTGGGAGAGAGATGCTGATGAAGAGTGAGCTAATTATATCAGGTGGACACTTGAGATTGTGTTGGCAACTCTTGTCTGGGGGGGGGATGGGAGGATAGAGAGAGAGGGAAGCCGGCAAAATTGTCAAGAAAGGAGAGACTGAAAGGCCTGACTGAATTGGGGGAGAGCAAATGGGAGTAGGGAGTGAGATGTATGTAAACTTATATGTGACAGACTGATTGGATTTGTAAACGTTCACTTGAAGCTTAATAAAAGTTATTAAAAAAAAAAAAGAACACCAAAGACACAAGGTGATTATGAGCCCAAGAGACAGAAAGGGCCACATAAACCAGAGACTACATCAGCCCGAGACCAGAAGAACTACATGGTGCCCAGCTACAACCAATGACTTCCCTGACAAGGAACACAACAGAGAACCCCTGAGGGAGCAGGAGAGCAGTGGGATGCAGACTTCAAGTACCCATAAAAACACTAGACTTAATGGTCTGACTGAGACTAGAAGGACCCGGGAGGTCATGGTCCCTAGACCTTCTGTTAGCTCAAGACAGGAACCATTCCCAAAGCCAATTCTTCAGACAGGGATTGGACGGAACTGTGGGGTAAAAAATGATACTGGTGAAGAGTGAGCTTCTTTGATCAAGTAGACGCACGAGACTATGTGGGCAGCTCCTGTCTGGAGGGGAGATGAGATGGCAGAGGGGGTCAGAGGCTGGCCAAATGTACATGAAAATAGAGGGTGGTGAGAAGGAGTGTGCTGTCTCAGTAGGGGGGGGAGCAACTAAGAGTACATAGCAAGGTGTACATAAATTTTGGTATGAGACACTGACTTGATCTATAAACTTTCACTTAAAGCACAATAAAACAAACAAACAATTCCCTCTAGGAAATATCTCTCTCCCATTTACCTGCCCCCAAACTCTGTTTTGGTCCAGTTCTGGCTTCAGTGACTGCCACATCCCCTGGGCCAGAAGCAGGAGCCATTGCACACCCCAAGCCATTCTCCTGACTTTGGAGGGGGAACAAATTAACAAACAGATAACAAATAGGAAAAAATAATTTGCCAGCTCCTCTAAAGCAGGACCTCAGAGCAGGCACAGCCCTTTTGCCTAGGCACAGGCAATAAGGGGTCCATGGACTCTGAATGCCTCTCACCCCTGCCTAGGCCTGTGTGGGCCCATTTCAACAGCGTAGGCCCTCATTAGCATATTACAGCAGGGTACATACCTGAAGCCTATTCTCAACTGGAACAGCTAAAGGGAAGTAGCCGATTCCTGATTTTGACACCACCCTGCCCATTCAGCTGGAACCTCATTAGGGGTCTGAGGACTCGTGGCTCCACTCACTCCACCTAGCCACCCGAGACAGGAATCTGAGAATAAGTGGTGCCTCCCAGTTGTCACAGCCAACAGCACTGGGTGCCCAAAGTTTGGTTGCAAAACCGACCCACCTATGTGCTCCAGGGAACATGGACATGCCTTACACTGAGGCACTCAGGGGCAGCTGTCAGCCACCTGCCTTGCCAGCACATAACCCTCTACTGCAGCCTGACACCTGTGCCTCCTCCAATCACCCCTATATAGTCCAGCCCATCTAGGACTACAGGTGAGAGCCTGTACCACACACTTGGTGACCAACAACCTGTACACCTGAACTGAATCCACACAAGAAAAGTAAATGGACTCCTGGGCTCACATAACTAGTAGCAGCTCTAACCACCTGGTAACAGAACATGAGAGCTGCAAAGCTGCCAATAATCAAAGTAGTTCACATCACATGGCCAGCCTATATGGGCATATCAAAACAAAACAAAGAAGCTAGGGTGAAGTAAGCAAACATAAAATAAATAAATATAATAACTTATTGATGTTTCAGAGACAACAGTCAATTTCAAATCACATAAAGAGGGAGACCATGATGGCTTCAGCAAGCCACCAAAACAAAGAAACAAGAAACCTCCTGGAGGAAGATAAAATCTTGGAATTACCAGAGGTAGAATTCAATGAATTAATATACATAGCTCTTAAAAAGATCAGGGCGGAGATAGGGCAAAATGCAGACCAAGACAAGTAACACAAAGACAAAGCAATATAGAAACTTAAGATGGTTATACAAGAGCATAATGACAAATTTAACAGGCTGCAAGAATCCACACAGAGACAGCATACACAAATACAAAAGATTAACGATACATTCAGAATTAGATAATTAGATAAAGATAATTTGATAATTATCAGAATTAGACAATTCGATAGAAAGACAGGAGTAGAAATGAGGCAATTGAAGTCTGAATTAGTGAGACTGAAGATAAAGCACTTGACACCAATATATTTGAGAAAAAATCAGATTAAAGAATTAAGAAAAATGAAGAAACTTTAAGAATTATGTGGGACTCTATCAAGAGGAATAGCCTACAAGTGATTGGAGTAGCAGAACAGGGGGGGAATAACAGAAAATACAGAGAGAGTTGTTAAGATTTGTTGGCAGAAAATTTCCCTGATATCATGAAAAACAAGAAGATATCTATCCAAGAACCTCATAGAATTTCACACAGGGTAGATCACAAAAGAAGTCACTAAGACATATTATAATCAAACCTGCCAAAACCAAAGATAGAGAATTTTTTGAGCAGCTAGGGATAAATGAAAAATCATCAAAAAAGGAGAGTCAGTAAGACTACTCAACAGAAACCATGCAGGCAAGAAGGCAATGAAATGACAATGAAATGAAATATATGAAACCATGAAAGAAAATAATTGCCAGCCAAGAATTACATATTGAGCAAAACTGTTTCTCAAATACCCAACAAAAAAACCCAGTGCTGTCGAGTTGATTCTGACTCATAGCGACCTATGACCCTACAGGACAGAGTAGAACTGACCCATAAAAAAAAAAAAAAAAAGAGTTTCTCAAATATGGTGGTGAAATTAGGGAATTTCCAGATAAACGTTAAGTTTAGGGAATTTGTAAAAAACAAACCAAAATTGCAAGAAATACTAAACGGTGTCCTCCAGTTAGAAAATCAATAACATCAGATAATAACCCAATACTAGAACAAAGGACAGAACAACCAGATATCAATCTAGAGAGGGAAGTCACAAAAATCAAATCAAAGCAAAAGACTGAAAATAGGGAAACAGAGATGACAATATAGATAACATTAAAACAAAGAGGGACTAAATAATGTAGCCTTAAATAATGTAGTAATAGAAGTTTCATATGGAGAGGAAGTCAAGGAAACATCAAGAAACAAAAGATTGGTTTACACTTAGAAAAATCGAGGTAAATATTAAGGTAACCACAAAGGAAACTAACAATCCTACACATCAAAACAAAAAAGAAGAAAATCATAAAGACTCAGGAAATACAAAATCAACAATGAAACGATGAAAAGAAAACACTCAACACAGAAAATTAAGTGGAACAAAGAAACTGTCAACAACACAAAAAATACATCAAAATGACAGTACTAAACTCATAAAATACCTATCAATAATTACGCTGACTATAAATGGACTAAATGCACCAATAAAGAGACAGAGAGTGGCAGAATGGATAAAAAAACATGACCTGTCTATAGGCTGCTTAAAACAGATACACCTTAGACTCAAGGACACAAACAAACTAAAACTCAAAGGATGGAAAAAAATATACCAAGCAAACAACAATCCAAAAAGATCAGGAGTGGCAATACTAATCTCTGACAAAACAGACATTAAAGCAAAATCCACCACAAAGGATAAGGACGTATACTATATAAAGACTACAGGGTCAATACACCAAGAGGACATAACCATAATAAATGTGTACATACCCAACAACAGGGCTCCAAAATACGTAAAACCAACTCTAACAGCATTGATGAGAGAAATAGACAGCTCCACAATAACTGTAGATAACTTCAACACACCATTTTTGGTGAATGACAGAACACCTAGAAAGAAGCTCATTAAAGACATGGGAGATCTAAATGCCACAAGCAACCAACTGGATCTCATAGACATATACAGAACACTCCACCCAAGAGCAGCCAAGTACACGTTCTTTTCCAATGCACATGGAACATTCTCCAGACTAGACCACATATTAGGCCACAAAGCAAGCCTTAACAGAATCCAAAACATCAAAATATTTACAAAGACTCTTTTCTGACTATAAAGCCATAAAAGTAGAAATCAGTAACAGATAAATCAAGGCAAAAAAAATTAAATACATGGAAACTGAACAAGACCTTGCACAAAAACTACTGGGTTACAGAAGAAATCAAGAATGGAATAAAGAAATTCACAGAATCAAATAAGAATGAAGACACATCCTACCAGAACCCTTCAGACACAGCAAAAGCAGTGCTCAGAGGTCAAGTTATAGCAATAAATGCACACATCCAAAAAGAAGAAAGGGCCAAAGTCAAAACATTAATCTTACAACTGGAACAAATAGAGAGCAGCAAAAGAAGCCCTCAGGCACCAGAAGAAAGGAAATAATAAATATTAGAAGAGAAATAAATAAAATAGAGAGTAGAAAAACAACTGAAAGAGTTAACAAGACCAAAAGCTGGTTCTTTGAAAAGATCAACAAAATTGATAAACCATTGGCCAAACTTACAGAAGAAGAAACAAATAACTCAAACAAGAAATGATATGGGTGATATCACAACAGACCCAACTGAAATTAAAAGAATCAATACAGAATACGATGAAAAAATTGTACTCCAACAAATCTGAAAACATAGAGGAAATGCACAAATTTCTAGAAACACACTACCTACCGAAACGAACACAAGTCAAGGCAGAAAAACTAAATAAACCTATAAAAAAGAGAGATTGAAAAACTCCCAACAACAACAAAAAAAAGCCCTGGCCCTGAGAGCTTCACTGAAGAATTCTACCATGATTTCAGAAAAGAGCTCACACCAGTACTACTAAAGGTATTTCAGAGCATAGAAAAGGACGGAATATTCCCAAACTCATCTTATGAAGCCAGCATAACCCTGATACCAAAACCAGATAAAGACACCACAAAAAAGAAAATTACAGCCCAATATCCCTCATGAACATAGACATGAAAATCCTCAACAAAATTTTGGCCAATAGAATTCAACAACATATCGAAAAAATAATTCAACATGACCAAACAGGATTCATACCAGGTATGCAGGGATGGTTCAACATTAGGAAAACAATCAATGAAATCCATCACATAAATAAAAGATAAGAACCAAAGGATCTTATCAATTGATACAGAAAAGGCATTTGACAAAGTCCAACACCCATTCATAAAAAAAACTCTCAGCAAAACAGGAATAGAAGGGAAATTCCTTAACATAATAAAGGGCAGTTATACATAGCCAACAGCCAACATCATTCTAAATGGAGAGTCTGAAAGCATTCCCCTTCAGAACGGGAACCAGATAAAGATGCCCTTTACCACCACTCTTATTCAACATTGTGCTGGAGGTCCTAGTCAGAGCAATTAGGCTAGGAAAAGAAATAAAGGGCATCCAAATTGGTAAAGAAGAAGTAAAAGTATCGCTACTTGCAGATGATATGATCTTATACACAGAAAACTCAAAAGAATCCAGAAGGAATCTAAAGGAACTAATAGAAGATTTCAGCAAAGGATCAGGATACAAGATAAACATACAAAAATCAGTTGGATTCCTCTACATCAACAAGGAGAACTTAGAAGAGGAAATCACCAAATCAGTACCATTGACAACAGCCCCCAAGAAGATAAAATACTTAGGAATAAATCTAACCAGAGATGTAAAATATCTATTCAAGACACTACTGCAAGAAACCAAAAGAAGAGAATTAAGAGCCTTTACGTGAACAGATATATGCACACCCATGTTCACTGCAGCACTGTTTACAATAGCAAAAAGATGGAAGCAACCAAGGTGCCCACCAATGGATGAATAGATAAATAAATTATGGTATATTCACACAATGGAATACTACGCATCGATAAAGAACAATGATGAATCCATGAACATTTCATAACATGGAGGAATCAGGAAGGCATTATGCTGAGTAAAATTAGTCAGTTGTAAAAGGACAAATATTATATAAGACCACTATTATAATAATTGGAGAAACAGTTTAAACAGAGAAGAAAATATTCTTTGATGCTTATGAGAGGGCAGAGGGAGGGAGGGAGGGAGAGGGGTTTTCACTAGATAGTAGGTAAGAATTACTTAAGGTGAAGGGAAAGACAACACGCAATACAGGAGAGGTCAGCACAACTGGACTAAATTAAAGCAAAGAAGTTTCCTGAATAAACTGAATGCTTCGAAGGCCAGAGTAGCAGGGGCAGGGGTTTGGGGACCATGGTTTCAGGGGACATCTAAGTCAATTGGCATAATAAAATCTATTCAGAAAACATTCTGTGTCCCACTTTGGAGAGTGGCTTCTGGAGCCTTAAACGCTAGCAAGCGGCCATCTAAGATACATCAATTGGTCTCAACCCACCTGGAGCAAGGGAGAATGAAGAGTACCAAACACACAAGGTAATTATGAGCCCAAGAGACAGAAAGGACCACATAAACCAGAGACTGCAGCGGCCTGATACCAGAAGAGCTAGATGGTGCCCAGCTACAACTGATGATTGCCCTGACAGGAAGTGCAACGAAGAGCCCCTGAGGGAGCAGGAGAGCAGTGGGATGCAGACCCCAAATTCTTGTAAAGAGACCAGACTTAATGGTCTGACTGAGACTAGAAGGACCCCAGAGGTCATAGTCCCCAGACCTTCTGTTAGCCCGAGAGACAAGCCATTACCAAAACCAAATCTTCAGACAGGGATTGGACTAGGCAATGGGATAGAAAACGATACTGGTGAAAAATGAGCTTCTTGGATCAAATAGACACATGAGACTATGTTGCCATATCCTGTCTGAAGGGCAGATGAGAGGGCAAAGGGGGTCAGAGGCTGGCCGAGTAGACACGAAAATAAAGAGTGGAGGGAGAGAGTGTGCTGTCTCATTAGGGGAAGAGCAATTAGGAGTATATAGCAAGGTGTATATAAATTTTTGTATGAGAGACTGACTTGATTTGTAAACTTTCACTTAAGGCACAGTAAAAATTAAAAAAAAAAGAAAGAAACCAAAAGAAACTTACATAAGTGGAAAAACATACCTTGCTCATGGATAGGAAAACTCAACATTGTGAAAATGTCAATTCTACCAAAAGCAATCTAAAGATATAATACAATCCTGATCTAAATTTCAATGACATTTTTTCACAAGATCAAGAAAAAAATCATCAATTTCATATGGAAAGGGAAGAGGCTATGGAGAAGTAAAGCATTGCGGAAGAAGAAAAACAAAGTGAGAGGCCTCACACTATCTTATTTTAGAACCTATTATACTCTCATGGTAGTCAAAACATCCTAGTAGTGGTACAACAACAGATGCATAAACCAATGGAACAGAATTGAGAATCCAGACATAAATTCATCCACCTATGAGCAGCTGGTATTTTACAAAGGCTCAAACTCCATTAAATGGGGAAAAGACAGTCTCTTTAACAAATGGTGTTGGCATAACTGGATATTCATCTGCAAAAAAATGAAACAAGAACCATACCTCACACCAAGTACAAAAACTAGCTCAAAATGGATGAAAGACCTAAAATGATAAACATCATGGAAGAAAAAATAAGGACAACACTGGGAGCCCTAATACATGGCATAAAGAGAATACGAACCATAACTAACAATGCACAAACACCAGAAAAGAAACTAGATAACAGATCTCCTTAATATCAAACACTTACGCTCACCAAAAGACTTCACCAAAAGAGCAAAAAGACAACCTACAGACTGGGAAAAATTTTTTGGCTAGAACATATCTGATCAGGGTCTAATCTCTAAAATCTACAAGACACTGTAAAACCTCAACAACAAAAAGGTGAATAACCCAATTAAAAACTGAGCAAAGGATATGAACAGGCACTTCACCAAAGAAGACATTCAGGCAGCTAACAGATACATGAGGAAATGCTCAAGATCATTAGCCATTAGAGAAATTCAAATCAAAACTACAATGAGATACCCTCTCGCCTCAATGAGGCTAGCATTAATTCAAAAAACACAAAATAATAAATGTTGGAGAGGTTGTAGAGAGGTTGAAATACTTATACACTGCTGGTAGGAAAGTAAAATGGTATGACCACTTTGGAAACCAATTTGGCACTTCCTTAAAAAGCTAGCAATAGAAGTACCACATGATCCAGCAATCCCACTCCTTGGAATATATCCTAGAGAAATAAGAGGCATCGCACAAATAGATATATGCACACCCATGTTCATTGCAGCACTGCTCACAACAGGAAAAAGATAAAAACAACCTAGGTGCTTGTTAACAGATGAACGGATAAACAAATTATGGTATATCCACACAATGGAATACTACGCAACGATAAAGAACAATGATGAATCCGTGGAACATCTCACAACATGAGTGAATCTGGAAGGCATTATGCTGAGTGAAATTAGTCAGTAGGAAAAGTACAAATATTGCATGAGACCACTATTATAAGAACTCAAGAAAAGGTTAAAACTCAGAAGAAAACATTCTTTGATGGTTACGAGGGTGGGAGGGAGGGAGAGGAGAATTCACTAACTAGTTAGACAAAAAAAATCCAAACCCGTTGCCATTGAGTTGATTCCGTCTCAAAGAGACCCTATACGACAGAGTAGAACTGCCGCATGGATTTTCCAAGGAACACCGCGTGGATTCGAACTTTTGACCTTTTGGTTAGCAGCCATAGATCTTAATTAATCACTCTACTACCAGGGTTTCTACTAGATAGTAGACAAGAATTATCTCAGGTGAAGGAAAGGACAACTCACAATACAGGGGAAGTCAGCACAACTGGACTAAACCAAAAACTAAGATGTTTCTTGAACACAAACACCAAACGCTTCGAGGGACAGAGCAGCAGGGGCGGGGGTTTGGGGACCATGGTTTTGGGGACATCTACGCCAATTGGCATAATGAAGTTTATAAAGAAAATATTCTGCCTCCTGCTTTGGTGAGTGGTGTCTGGGGTCTTTAAAGCTTGTGAGTGGCCCCCTAAGATGCATCAATTGGTTCCAACCAACCTGGAACAAAGAGAATTAAGAACATCAAAGACAAAAGGAAAATATTAGCCCCAAAGATAAAAGGGCCACATAAATCAGAACTCCATCAGCCTGAGTCCAGAAGAACTAGATGGTGCTCCACTACCACCAATGACCGCCCTGACAGGGAACACAGTGAAGAGTTCCTAACTGAGAAGGAAAAAAATGTGGCGCAGAACTCAAACTCACGTAAAAAGACCAGGCTTAATGGTCTGCCTGAGACTAGAGGAAGCCCCAAAGACAAGGCGCGGGACTCCCTGTTAACTCAGAACTAAACCATTCCTGAAGCCAACTCTTCAGACAAATATTAGACTGGAGTATAAAACATAATATAATAGTCGTGAAGAGTGAGCTTCTTAGTTCAAGTAGATAAATGAGACCAGATGGGCAGCTCCTGTCCGGGGGCGGAATGAGAAGGCAGAAAGGGATAGGAGATGGTTGAATGGACACGGGAAACTTGGGGTGGAAAGGCAGAGTGTGCTGTCACATTACAGGGATTCTAACTAGGGTCATACAACAGTATGTATATAAATTTTTGTATGAGAAATTAAATTGAGCTGTAAACTTTCACTTAAAGCACAAAACAAGGACAAATGATTGTTGTTTTAAGCCAAAAACAAAAAAACTTTGCCACTTGTGCCCTGAAAGAAAGCCTTTTTTTTTTTTTTTTTGTAGTACCAGAACTGATATTACTGAGAAGCTCAGAATTTTCTCGTAAGAGTGGCTGTATTACACCACCAATTGCATTCCCAACTTAAAATGAGGGCACAGATTGGGAAGAATGGGATCCTGAAACTGAGATGGGGACATATGGGCAGATAATCAGGAAGCTGAAAGTTTAAATTCCATTTAATCACTCCTGCCAACAAAACCATTAGCCCCTCTGCCCTCATGTGATGAGATTAACTCAACTATGTCTGAAGAGCCTGTGTCTGAGGTATCACCTAGGGTGGCGTCTGAGTCATCACCTGGGGACGTAGCTGACCCACTGCCTGAGACAGATGCCTTACAAGACATTGCTAAATGTTCTCCAAACACATCCACACCACCCATTTTTGCTTCTAGACCTATAACTAGATTTAAGACCCAAAGAGCCCCAAAACATGAAGTACAAAGTGCGACCCAGGAGGAGGTATGCTACACTCCGAAAGAGCTGCTTGATTTTTGTAATATGTACAAACAGAAACCTGGGGGGGGGGGGAGCGGTATGTGTGGTAATAGCTATTAAGGGTGTGGGATAATGGTGCAAGGAACAGAAAGTTGGATCACTCTGAGTTTACTGATATGGGTCCACTAAGCACAGACACTTCATTCTGTGTTTCAGCTTGAAAGGTAGGAAAAGATCTAATAGTTTAATTGGTTGAGTCACTGAAGCATGGCCTACACTAAGTCAAGTTGAAGTACCAGACCTGCCTTGGTAAACTGTAGAAGAAGGTATCCAAAGGCTTAGGGAAACTGGCATTAAAGTGGATTTATCAGGTAGACCCACAGACCCACCCGTGGAGTATCCAGAGAACACCCCCTTTACCACAACAGTGAGGAACCAATTTGTGAAGGGAGGCTCAGCATCCCTGAAGACGTCATGATTGCTATCTTAGGTAAATCAGATTTGACAGTGGGAGCTGCCCTAACTGAATCAAGACACCTAACTACAATGGGCTGACTGGACCCCATGGTGGTAGGGGTTAACTGGCAATATTCAGTCAACGAGGACAAAGTGGGCGTGGGTACGGTAATGAACAGTGGAGTCAAAGCAGAAGTCATAATAGTCTGACTCGTATGGACTTATGGCATTTGCTACTTAGTCATGGTGTCCCTAGGAGTGAAATAAACAGAAAATCTACCAAATATTTACTTGACGTGTATAAGCCGGAGAATTCTAGGTCAAGTGAACAGCCTAACTCGAATCGCCAGAATAGAGTCACAACCCCTCAATCAATTCCCAGACTCGAGCAAACTTACAGACCTGTAACCCCTTGAATCAAGGGGAGGCTGGATTCCCTTGGAGAAGGACCCCACTACACTGCCAAAAATTTACACTGTTAATCTTTCTCCCAGCCTTACCCAAAGAGATCGACAGCTTTTTACGAGAGTGACAGTTCATCGGGAAAAAGGAAATAATCAGACTTTTGGGGGATCACTGGATACTAGCCCTGAACTGAAACTAATTCCAGGAGACCCAAAACATCACTTTGGCCCACCAGTCAAAGCGGGAGTGTATGGAGGTCAGGTTCTTAAGAGAGTCTTATCTCAGGTTCATCTCACAGTAGGTCTAGTGGTTCCCCAAACTGATCCTGTAGTGATTTACCCAGTTCCAGAATGCACAATTGGAATAGATATACTCAGCAACTGGCAGAACCCACCCCGCTGGATTCCTGACAAGCGGAATAAGGGCTATTATGTTAGGAAAAGTCAAGTGGAAGCCTTTTGAACTACCCCTACCTAGGAAAGCAGTAAACCAAAAGCAATACCGCATTCCTGGAGGGACTGCAGAGATTACTGCCACCATCGAGGACTTGAAGGATGCATGGGGTAATGGATTACACCATATTCCCATTCAACTCACCTATTTTGCCTGTGCAAAAAACAGATGGGTCTTGGAGAATGACAGCGGGTTATCGAAAACTTAACCAGTTGATGACTCCAATTGCAGCGGCTATCTTTTTTTTTTAACTGTACTTTAGATGAATGAGGCTCCAGGAATTGATGTAACATTAATTGAGATGTTTCAACAAATGGATGCAGCCCTGGATGTGCTCACTCATCTATGACAAGAAATTTGGAAGACAGCAACCTGGCCAACCGACTGGAAGATATGCATACTTATGCCTATTTACAAGAAAGGTGATCCAACCGAATGCAGAAATTATCAAACAATTACTTCACACGCAAGCAAAATTTTGCTGAAGGTCATTCAAAAGTGCCTGCAGCAGCACATTGACAGGGAACTTCTGGAAATTCAGGCCAGATTCAGAAGAGGACGTGGAACCAGGGATATCATTGCTGATGTCAGATGGATCCTGGCTGAAAGCAGAGAATACCAGAAGGATGTTTACCTGTGTTTTATTGACTATGCAAAGGCATTCGACAGTATGGATCATAACAAACTATGGGTAACATTACAAAGAACGAGAATTCCAAAACAATTGTGCTCATGAGGAGCCTGTACATAGATCAAGAGGCAGTTTTTCAGACAGAACAAGGGGATACTGCATGGTTTAAAGTCAGGAAAAGTGTGCATCAGGGTTGTATCCTTTCACCATACCTATTCAATCTGTATGCTAAGTAAATAATCAGAGAAGCTAGACTACATGAAGAAGAATGGGGCATCAGGAATGGTGACTCAGATTGTTACCTGCATTATGCAGGTGACACAACGTTGCTTGCTGAAAGTGGAGAGGACTTAAAGCACTTACTATTCAAAATCAAAGGCCACAGCCTTCAGTATGGATTACACCTCAACACAAAGAAAACAAAAGTCCTCACAACTGGACCAATAAGCCACATAATGATAAATGGAGAAAAGATTGAAATTGTCAAGGATTTCATTTTACTTGGATCCACAATCAACACCTATGGAAGCAGCACTTGAGAAATCAAAAGACACATTGCATTGGGCAAATCTGCTGCAAAGAACCTCTTTAAAGTGTTGAAAAGCAAAGATGTCACTTTGAAGATTAAGGCGGGCTTGACCCAAGCCATTTTGTTTTCAATCGCGTCCTATGCATGTGAAAGCTGGACAAAGAATAAGGAAGGCCGAAGAAGAGTTGACGCCTTTGAATTGTGGTGTTGGTGAAGAATATTGAATACACCATGGACTGCCAAAAGAACAAACAAATCTGTGCTGTAAGAAGTACAACCAGAATGCCTCTTAGAAGCAAGGATGGCGAGACTGTGTCTTACATACTTTGGACATGTTGCCAGGAGGGGTCAGTCCCTGGAGAGGGACATCATTCTTGTTAAAGTGAGAGTCAGCGGAAAAGAGGAAGACCTTCAACAAGATGGATTTACACAGTGGCTGTGACAATGGGCTCAAGCATAACAATTGTAAGGATGGTGGAGGACTGGGCAGCATTTTGTTCTGTGGTACATAGGGTTGTTATGAGTTGGAACCAACTCGATGGTCCTAAGAACAACAGATGGTTTACAGAACAAACTAGTTTCTCATTAAACACTGTACATATTATTTTGTCACACTGCTTACCAACCCCACGACATGTCAACACTCTCCCTTCTTGACCTGGGGTTCCCTAACACCACCTTTCCTGTCCCCTCCTGCCTTCTTGTCCTTGCCCCTGGGCTGGTGTGCCCCTTCAGTCTCATTTTGTTTTATGGGCCTGACTAATCTTTGGCTGAAGGGTGAACCTTAGGAGTGCCTTCATTACTGACCTAAAAGCATCTCCAGGGGCCATACTCTCAGGTCAGGTCAATAAGTCTGGTATTTTTTTGTGAGTTAGAATTTTGTTCTACACTTTTTCTCCAGCTCTGTCCGGGACCTTCTATTGTGATCCCTTTCAGAGCAGTCAGTGGTGGTAGCCGGGCACCATCCAGTTGTACTGGACTCAGTCTCGTGGAGTCTGTGGTAGCTGTGGTCCATTAGTCCTTTGGACTAACCTTTCCCTTTTGTCTTTGGTTTTCTTCATTCTCCCTTGCTCCAGATGGGGTGAGACCAGTGGTGTATCTTAGAAGGCCACTCACAAGCTTTTAAGACCCCAGACTCTACTCACCAAAGCAGAACGTTGAACATTTTCTTTATAAACTATGTTATACCAATTGAGCTAGATTTCCCCAAGACCATGGTGCCCACAGCCCTGAGCCCAGTAATTCGGTCCCTCAGTGAGTTTGGATGTGTCTATGGGCAGCTGTTATTCTTGATGTGGTTTCATTGTTTGAGCAAATTAATACATCTCCTGGTACCTAGTACATAGCTATTGATCTGGCTAATGCCTTTTTCTCCATACTTGTTTCGAAGGACCACCAGAAGCAGTTTGCCTTCAGCTTGCAAAGCCAGCAATATACCTTCAGTGTCCTGCCTCTAGGGTATAACAACTCTCAAGCCCTATGTCATAATTTAGTCTGCAGAGACCTTGCTCTACTTTCCCTTCAACAACACATCACACTGGTCCATTATATTGATGAGATTATGCTGATTGGAACTAGGAAGTAAGAAGCGTCAATGATTCTGGACTTCATGGTAAAACATTTGTGTGCTAGAAGGTGGAAAATTAATCCAACAAAAATTCAGGTATCTTCCTCCTCAGTGAAATTTCTAGGGGTCCAGTGATGTGGGGCATGTTGAGATATTCCTTCTAAAGTGAAGGGGAATTTACTGCATCTGGCCTCTCCCACAACTTAAAAGGAGGCAGAACAACTGGTGGGTCTCTTTGGACTTTGGAGGCAACATATCCCTCATTTGGGTGTGCTATTCCGGCCTATTTATCAAGTGACTCGAAAAGCTGTTAGCTTTGAGTGGGGCCCAAAACAAGGGAAGGCTCTGAAACAGGTTCATGCTGCCATAAAAGCCGCTCTGCCCCTTGGGCCACATTATCCACTGATCCAATGGTACATGAAGTGTCAGTGGCCAACAGAGATGCTGTTTGGTATCTTTGGCAGTCCCCTTTCGGTGAATCACAGCCTAGACCCTTAGGAATTAGGAGCAAAGCTCTGCCATCCTCTGCAGATAACTGCTCTCCTTTTGAGAAACAACTTTTGGCTTGTTACTGGGCTTTAGTAGAGACTGAATGCTTAACCAAGTCACCACGTGGCCTGAGCTGCCCATTATGAACTGGGTCTTGTCTGACCCACAGAGCCATAAAGTCAGACGTGCACAGCAGCATTCCATCATTAAATGGATGTGGTATATACAACATCGGGTCCAAGCAGGACCTGAAGGCACAAGTAAGTTGCATTAGGAAGTAGCCCAAATGCCCATGGTCTCCACTCCTGTCACATTACCTTCCATTTCCCAGTCTGCACCTATAGTCTTATGGAGAGTTCCTTAGGATCAGCTGACTGAGTAAAAGAAAACTTGCGGAGGCACCACTTGAAAGCGGACAGTGGCAGCACTACAGCCCCTTTCTGGGACCTCCCTGAAGGACAGTGGTGATGGAAATCTTCCCAATGGGCAGAACGTAGAGCAGCGCACCTGGATGTTCACGTTGCTTGAAAGGAGAAATGGCCCGATGTGTGACTATACTGACTCTTTTGCCGTGGTCAATGGTTTCACTGAATGGTCAGGCACTTGGAAGGAATGCAATGGGAAAATTGGAGACAAGGAGGTATGGGGAAGAGTTATGTGGATGGACCTCTCTGAATGGGCCAAAGAGTGAAGATATTTGTGTCTCATGTGAATGCTCACTAGTGAGTGACCTTGGCAGAGGAGGATTTTAATAATTAAGTGAATAGGATGATCCATTTTGTGGAAACCAGTCCTTCTCTTTCCTTAGGCGCTTCTGTCATTGCCCAATGGACTCATGAAAAAAGTAGCCATGGTGGCAGAGATGAAGGTTATGCATTACTGGGCTCAGATACACGGACTTGTACTCACGAAGGCCGACTTGGCTACAGCCACGCTGAGTACCCAATCTGCCAACAACAGAGACCAACACTAAGTCCCCAAAACGGCACCATACCTCAAAGCGATCAGCCAGCAACCAGGTGGCAAGTTGATAACACTGGACGACTTCCTTCATGGAAAGGGCAGCATTTTCTTCTCACTGGAATAGACACCTACTCTAGATATGGATTTGCCTTCCCTGCACCCAACGCTTCTCCCAAAACTACCATACGTGAACTTACAGAATGCCTTATCCACCATCATGGTATCCCACACAGCATTGCCCCGCATCAAGGGACTCACTTCACAGCAAATGAAGTGTAGCAGTGGGCCCATGCTCGTGGAATTCACTGGTCTTACCACGTTTCCCATTATCCTGAAGCACTGGCTTGATATGACAATGGGAATGGCCTTCTAAAGACACAGTTAACACCCCAGCTAGGTGGCAATACCTTGCAAGGTTGGGGAAATGTTCTCCAGGGGGCTGTATCTGTATATGCTCTAAACCAGTGTTCAATATATGGTGCTGTTTCTCCCTTAGCCAGGATTTATGGGTCCAGGAATCAAGGGCAGGAAATGAGAATGGCACCAATCACTATTTTCCCTAGTGACCCACCGACAAAATTTTTGCTTCCTTTTCCTGTGACCCTATGCCATGTGGTTCTAGAAGTTTTATATCCAAAGGGAGGAATGCTCCCACCTGGAGACTGATAACTGATTTCACTAAACCAGAAGTTAAGAATGCCACTCAGCCACTTTGGGCTTCTTATGCCTGTGGATCAACAGGCAAGGAAGAGAGTTACTATATTGGCTCATGTGATTGATCCTGATTACCAAGGGGAAATCAGATTTATATTGCATAATAGAGGTAAAGAATCGTATGTGCGGAATGGAGAAGATCCCTTAGTGCGTCTCTTAGTGCTATCATGCCCTGTTAGAAAAGTCAATGGAAAACTACAGCAGCCCAATTCAGACATGATTACTAATGGCCCAGATCCTTCAGAAATGAAGGCTTGGGTCACCCCACCAGGCAAAGAGCCATCACCAGCTGAGGTGTTTGCTGAGGGCAAAGGGAACATGGAACGGATGGTAGAAGAAAACCAAAACCCAGTGCCATCAAGTCTATTCTGACTCATAGTGACCCTACAGGACAGAGTATAACTGTCCTATAGAGTTTCCAAGGAGCACCTGGCGGATTTGAACTGCCGACCCTTTGGTTAGCAGCCGTAGCACTTAACCACTACACCACCAGGGTTTCCGTGGTAAATACCACCTATGACCACCCACATGACCAGTTGCAGAAATGAGGACTGTAATTGTTATGAGTATTTCTTCCTTGTAAAAAAAATTTTGTTTCCTTCACTTACAAAATTATAAGATGTGAACAGGGCTTCTGTATTTTCAGTTGTACACGTGTTAGTTATATCATGTTAGGTGCAAGTATGACTTTATAATTGTCTTTATTTGGAGACTATAAATGTCTTTATAATTGTTTAAGGAGATGCGTAATGGTGCCAAGTTGACAAGGGGTGTTCTGTGATGGTTAAGGCTGTGTGTCAACTTGGCGGGGCCATGATTCTAGTGGTTTGGCAATTATGATGTTGTTTGGCAGTTAGGCAATGATTTAATCACCTCCATGATGAGATTTGATATAATGTAATCATCTCCTTGATGAGATCTGCTATGAGCAGCCAATCTCTTGAAAGGGAGATTACTTGGGGGTGTAGCCTGCATATATGGACTTTCTGGCAAAGCTTACTGGCTTTTGCTCTGCTCTGTATCCTGTAGTTGGCTTCTCATCTGATCTCCAGTCCTTGGGACTCGAGCCAGCAGCCTACCGTCTGACCTGTCGATCTTGGGGTTCGTCAGCCGCTGCAGCTATGTGAGTCAGGAGAAGCCTCCAGACTGACGCCTGACCCAAGACTTGGGACTTGCCAGCCTCTACAACCATGTAAACCATTTCCTTGAGATAAATCTCTCTCTTTCTGTGAACATATATGCTTCACCGGTTTTGCTTCTCTGGAGAACCCAGCCTAAGTCAAAATGTGATCCATAGCCTAATGCCTGTCCAGGATCTGAAACCAATCTTACTCTTATTAAAAATGAATTTATTGTGCCCTAGTTTAATACTTAAAGGATTCAGCATCAAATCCCCCTCCATACTAGGCCCAACTTTGTGTTTCACTTTTTTGTAAGTACCTGGGCTTCTGACTTGCTCCTGAGAGTCCCTACATAACTGGAGTAACCTTATTGGAATTTCTATTTTTACAGGCTGTTTAGGGCATCAGTTCCTCCAGGACTAAAGTACTAAATGTCAGACTTCCTTAAAGTAGAGAATGAAAGCCTGTCCACATGATTGCAACATAAAGAACCTAAGTGAAATCATGCCTGTAACATGTCTATTGCTGGGCCTGGCACGTAATTCCACTCAGTAACTACCCACGCGCAGAAGAAGTAGAGCACAGGAATTTAGAGGAGTGGTTCCCAAAGGGCGGTCCTCAGACCAGCAGCATCAGCACCAGGAAATTGTCAGGTCTCACTCCAGCCCTAATGTATCAGAAACTTGGGGGATGAGGCCCAGCTGCCTGCTTTACCACCCCTTCAGGTGGTTCTCATGATTTAGAACATAATTTTGTGTGGAACGCCTACGTGTGAACCCCAGCTCCACTACTTGCTGCGGTAGCAGACTGGGCAAGTCGGCAAGTGTTATTTTAACCTATCTCAGCCTTGGATAAAAAAAAAAAAATTTTTTTTTTTTTGTAACACATCTATAAAGTTTTTTACATATATGAAGCACATTTATATACATATCTATCTATCTATCTATCTATCTATCTATCTATCTATCTATCTATCTATCTATCTATCTATCTATCTATCTATCTATCTGTCTATCTATCTATCTAATGTCGTAGTCATCTAGTGCTATTCTAACAGAAATACCACAAGTGGATGGCTTTAACAAAGAGGAATTTATGTCCTCAGGGTAAAGTAAGCTAAAAGTCCAAATTCAGGGCATTGGCTCCAGGGGAAGGGTTTCTCTCTCTGGGGGCTCTGGAAGAAGGTCTTTCTTGTCAACCTTCCCCTGGACTCGGAGCTTCTCTGTGCAGGAATCCCGGGTCTAAAGGACAGGCTCTGTCTCTGGTGCTTCTTTCTTGGTGGTATGAGGTCCCCCACTCTCTGCTTACTTCCCTTTCCTTCTATCTCTTCAGAGATAAAAGGTGGTGCAGCCACGCCCCAGGGAAACTCCCTTTGGGTTGGATCAGGGATGTGACCTGGTAAGGGTGTTGCAATCCGACCCCAATCCTCTTTAACATAAAATTACAATCACAAAATGGAGGACAACCACACAATACTGGGAATCATGGCCTAACCAAGCTGACACGTATTTTGGGGGGACATAATTCAATTCAAGTACTTTTATACATTTACATATATATAAAGTACATTTTATCTTAAATCTATATCGTAAGGTTAATAAAATTGCTTTGTATGGCTGTTGGGACATATTAAGTGCTCAATTATGTTGTCTACTCCTAGACCCTATCCATTGCCTTTTTCTGCTCCCTCCTTATTACCTCTTGTTTGATGTTTCTAGGTCAACAAGTACTTACTACCTGTCTTCATTTCTCCTCACACTTTTTTTTCTAGAATTGAATCTGGGCCGTGGTGAACCACCTTTCCAGGCCAGTTCCAAATAGGCTTTCCCTTTCCTTACACACTTAATTCTTCCGTTCCTAGTTTATAACCTATAATGATGTGTGCAATTGTATTTGATTATCATATTACCTTAGGGTTCCTTTACTATTAATCTCACGGTTTTTCATTTGTATATTGACTGGAAGGGTGTGTTTATTTTGTAAAATTCAATCTGCACTAGGCTGGATTCAAAAGAAGTTGTAGACAAATACGAAATTTCTTTAATTAAAAAAAAAAAAAAAAACAACCTAAATGAAATATTTTACAGGAAACCCACGTCGATCTGAAGTAATTTATCACATGTCAAATAAGAAATTCACCATATTAATAATAATAGCTTGTTCACCTTATGGTAGCCATCATTCATTTAAGAATCCTAACAACCCTGCAAAGTAGAGCTTGTTAGCCTCATTCACCTGAAGCACAGATGATTTTAATTACTAGATGAAAGCCCAATAGTTGTGAGTGGCAGAGACAGAATTTGAACTCAGGGCTGTCTGTTTTCAAAGATCTTTCTTATACTGCCTTTAGGAATACCAGGCTTGATCATACTAGTGAAATTTGGCTTGGACCCCGACACTCCACAAAGGTGTGGATAAACTGCAGGGAGGCCAGAGGCAAATCCAAGTGGTGAAAGGAAGAGAATAAATGACTTATGAGAAAATGAGAGAAATCCAGATGTGCTTAGGCTGAGAAAAAAAGCTGAAATGTGACATAGCTGTTAATGGTGCAAAAATGAAATTATTTATAATGATTTAAAATAACATAATCTGGGGAGAATAAATGGTCTAGTTCTAAAAAAAAAAAAGAAAAATTTAAGCAAAATATTCCCCTCCCCTAACTATTTTACCTTGAAGAACTTCTGGATCTTAGCAGCTTCGGAAAGGAGTAAAAACTTGTCATCTGAGGCATTTTATACTACTCAGACAAATGTGAAATAAAATAATTCCGCACAGTAGAGATAGAAACTGAGTGACCTCTGGTTCTTTTTCAAATTTTAATTTTTATGTTTATAAATAAAACATATTTTTAAAAAGTTCATGCATTTATCCTTCAAGCCTCATGGGTCTGACTAAATAATGCATTTTCAACCTTTATTGTTTTCATTTCCTTTTTATTGGGCTTAGTATGTGCAACCCACAAAATCCATAAGGAGAGCAAAAACTAAATATTTTAAGCAAAATATCTCAAGCTAAAAGGAAGTTTGAATATTCTTGGTCTAATTAGACTTATTAGACAGTATATTAATTTAGTACTTTCATTATGCACATTTAGCCACAAGGGCAAAATTTTACCCGAAGTGATTTATTTTTTAATCCTCTATTAGTTAACACTCCCGAAAAGCATTTGAATCTTTTAAAATTTATTTTTATTTTTTGGTAACAAACATTGGCCGTGGGAATGTATTGTTTCTAGCCAAATCTCCCAATGGGTTAATTTTCTGAAAGAATCAAGCCGTAGAGAAGGCTGAATGTTAGACCTAAAATGCTTAGTACAGCCATTTGTTTTAGAAGTGTCATATCAGGGACAAATCGATGTGTTAAGAATTGTCTGATAATATTGTTGGGGGATTAATCTCACAGACTAGATCATCAGCACAATTATCTTTGGCATTCTGTGTGCACAGTTCCATTTTAAACATGAAAAGCCTTTAATGCCAAACTAGGAGAGCCTATATATTGAATGATCTGCCACCATTCAATATTTAATCCTGCAATGAAGCCACTAAAGGGATATAGCAAAGTAACAAGATGAATGAATCCTGACCTCAGACTTGCAAAAAGACAACCCAAACAATTTATCTTTCTGGCCTGTATTGCATTCTTTATCCAATATTCCTACCACTTCTTCTCAGTTTGGGAATTGTAGATTGATCAATGCCACTTTAGCAAATACTTGAAAAGAGAGTTGGGAATTTAGGTAATCCATTTTTTATGCTTTAAGAATATTCTGATTCAATTTAGTTTATCTGAAGTCTAAAATCAAGAGCTCATAATTAAAAATCAATTTGATTCTCCAGACTACATTTTCAGGCAACTGGAAAAGATGGCATAAAATAATCCAGTTTGTATGAAAAATAAAATACATGAACAATGAAAAACTTAGAACTTAATGCTTCAAAGCTCACATAGAATTGTTAGAAATTGTACAGCTCTCAAATGCAGTAAAATTGCACTTCAGTTATTAAGAGGATAAATTCCACCCCAATTCCTTGCTTAATTGCTCATCACCACATCGTGTCAGAGCGTGGTCTTTTACTTTTTCACAAGCTAAGTGGGTACAACCTGATGTATATGTGTCAATACTAATTCACATGAAAGATTGCTCCTGTATGCACATATATTTTTCAAATGTGCAAGGTTAGTTTTGCTTTCGCAGTCAAAGGGGTGGAATAAATTTGAATGTGGGTCTTCCTCCTTCCACTCCCACTAGTGAAGTTCCCCATAATAAAAACATTCTCAGCTTTCTTCCCCAGGAAAATAAATAAGAACCTGTTCCGTCCTATAGGGTCGCTATGAGTCAGAGCTGACTCGACGGCACTGGGTGGGTTTTTATTATTTAGGCAGCAGTTAGAACAATCAGGTGGCAAGAGAAACCGGTGGACTGTTGGGACAAGAAGCTGCAGATAAAGCACCTTAGATGCATTTGGCAACCTTCCTGGAAACCACACTACAGGAACGAAGGCGCCCACAGTGACGTTTATTTCACTCTCTTACTAAGTTTTCTTCTGAATCACCGAGTGCTACTTACCAACTATTCTTCCCTGTGATTACAACAATAAAATTGTAATTATTTTCTGCCCTAGTGCATGGTTTCTGATCAATTTCTTATTCGAGCTCCAAAAGACTGGTGTATCAGCATATCAAGCTGGCCACGTTTCAGTCGGTAACTATGATATCCAGTAGTTTCTCAACGGTTTGAGACAATTACAGAAGGAAACTGTTCGCGCATATTTTAGGCATCATTATTATCATGAACATGCCAGCAACCTTCCCTGATAAAACATCATTGACTTCCTGCCACCTCTCGTGGATTGGCGGCATTTTGTTAACCAGCCGACTAAAACATCCGTAATAGGATATTAGATGGCACTTACAAATAACATCAAAAAAATGATCACCGCAAAGTTCATTAGCAATGCTCGTCAGCGTCTACTCTGCGTCCTCTAGTTTTGTGTTTACTATAAAATTCTCAGATAATATATGGAAGCGTATATATGTTAAATAAATTAGATTGTTTAATTATCGTTTCTATATTTTGATTTTCTCCTGGTACTGGCATATATTTCTCACCACCTTATTATAAACATTTTTTTCTGTGTAGTTTTCTATGTTACTCCTCTACTGCTTATTTTACTTTTATGTACGTCTAAAAATACGTATATTACAGCTGTGAATAGAGGCAGGCCCATTCATAGCGTACTGCTTTTTATTTTATTTTTATTGTGCTTTAGGTGAAAGTTTACAGCTCAAGTTAGTTTCTCATTCAAAAACTTATACACGCATTGTTTTGTGACATTGGTTGTAATCCCTGCATTGTGACGATACTCTCCCCTTTCCACCTCGGGTTCCCCACGTCTTTTGTCCAGTTTTCCGTCTCTTCTTGCCGTCTCATCCTGCTTTAGGGCATGAGTTGCCCATTTGGCCTCGTATACTTGACTGAATTTAAGAAGCTAGTTCCTCCCGTGTGTTATTGTTTTATAGGCCTGTCTAACCCTTGTCTGAAAAGTCGGCTTTGGGAGTGGTTTCAGCTCTGAGTTAGCAGAGTGGCCGGGGACTATAGTCTGGGGTGGGTTCCTCCAGTCTCTGTCGGACCAGTAAGTCTGGTCTCTTTTCGTGAGTTTGAATTTTGTTCTAGGTTTTTCTCCTGCTCTGTCCGGGACCACCTATTGTGATCCCTGTCAGAGCATCAGTGGTGGTAGCCAGGCACCATCTAGTTCTGGGCTTTGGCTGCAGTTCGTGTGGTACTTTAGTCCTTCAGACTAATTTTCCTCATATCTTTGGTTTTCTTCATTCTCCTTTGGTCCCGACGGGATGGTCGCTCATGAGGTTTCAAGACCCCAGACTCTACCCACCAAAGTAGGATGTAAAACATTTTCATTATGAACTATGTTATGCCAATTGACCTAGATGCCCCCAAGACTACGGTTGCTGCCCCTCACTCCCAGTAACTTGTTCCCTCAAGGTTTTTGGATGTGTCTAGGAAAATTCTATGACTTTGCCTTGGTCAAGTTGTGCTGAATTCCCCTATGTTGTGTTGTCTTTCCCTTCACCAAAGTTGACACTTGTCTACTATCTAGTTGCTGATTTCCCCGTCTCCTCCCCCCATCTCATAACCATCAAAGAATGTTTTTTTCTGCACATAAATCTTTTCCTGAGTGCTTCTAATAGCGGTCTCACACAATGTTTGTCCTTTTGTTATTGACTTATTTCACTCAGCATAATGCCCTCCAGATTCATTCACATGGTGAGGTGTTTTCCCTAGTGGTTGTACCATTTTACATTCCCACCAGCCGTGCATAAGAGTTCCCTGCAACCTTTCCAACATTCGTCACCTTCTGTTTTTTGGATTAGTGCCAGTATTGTCAGAGTGAGATGGTATCTCACTGCAGTTTTGATTTTCATTTTTCTAATGGCTAAAGATCACGAGCATTTCCTCATATGTCTGTTAGCCACCTGAATATCTTCTTTGGTGAAGTGTTTGTTCATATCCTTTGCTCATTTTTTAACTGAGTTGTCTTTTTGTTGTTGAGCAATTGCAGTATTTTTTAGATTTTAGAGATTAGGCTCTTTGGATATGTCATAACCAAATTTTTTTCCCCAGTCTGTAGGTTCTCTTTTTATTCTTTTGGTGAAGGCTTTTGATGAGCCTAAGCGTTTAACTTTTAGGAGCTCCCAGTTATCTAGTTTTTCTTCTGGGGTCTGTGCATTGTTAGTTATGGTTTGTATACTATTTATGCCATATATTAGGGCTCCTAGCATTGGCCCTATTATTACTTCCATGATCTTTATCATTTTAGGTTTTATATTTAGATCTTTGATCCATTTTGAGATAGTTTTTGTGTATGATGTGAGATATGGATCTTGTTCATTTTTTTAAAGATGGACATCCAATTATGCCAGCACCATTTGGTAAAGAGACTATCTTTTTGCCATTTAATGGACTTTGGCCCTTTGTCAAATGTCAGCTGCTCAGAGATGGATGGATTTACATTTAGGATCTAAATTCTGTTCCCATTTTGTTCTTCAATGATGCTTTGCTTTACCCAGGGCCTCTTCCCTTTCCATATAAAGCTGGTGATTTGTTTCTCCATCTCCTTAAAGAATACTGTTGGAATCTGGACTAGGATTGCATTTTATCTGTAGATCACTTTGGGTCGTATTGACATTTGCACAATGTCGAGTCTTCCTATTCATGATCATGGTGTGTTTTTCCACTTATGTAACTCTCTCCTGGTTTCTTGCAGTAGTGTTTTGTAGTTTCCTTTTTTTTTTTGTATAGGTCTTTTACGTTCCTGGTTAGATTTATTCCTAAGTACTTTATCTTCTTGGGGGCTAATGAAAATGGTATTGATTTGCTGATTTCCTTTTCAAAGTTCTCTTTGTTGATGTAGAGGAATCCAACTGATTTTTTTGTATATTAATCTTGTATCCTGTGACTTTGCTGAAATCTTCTATCAGTTCCAGTAGATTTCTTATAGATTTTGGGGGGTTTTCTGTGTATAAGATCATATCATCTGTGAGTAGAGGTAATTTTACCTCTTCCTTACCAATTTGGATGCCCTTTATTTCTTTTTCTTACCTTATTGCTGTAGCTAGGACTTCCAGCACGATGCTGAATAAGACCTTGTCTGGTTCCTGTTCTCAAGAGGAATGCTTTCAGTCTCTGTTAAGAATGATGTTGGCTGTTGGTTTTGTATAAATGGCCTTTATTAAGTAGAGGATCTTCCCTTCTATTCCTACTTCCCTGCAAGTTCTTATCAGGAATGGGTGCTGGACTTTGTCAAATGCCTTTTTTCATTGATTTAGATGATTATGTGATGTTTTTCGTTTGTTTTATTAATGTAGTGGATTGAGTTCATTGGTTTTCTAATGTTCAACCATTTCTGCATACCTAGTATGAGTCTCACTTGGCCAAGATGTACTATTTTTTTGATAATTGTATTGGCTTGAATTTTGTTGAGAATTTTGTGTCTATGTTCATGAGGGATATTGGTCTGTGGTTTTCTTTTATTGTGGTATCTTTGCCTGGATTTGGTATCAAAGTTATACTGCCTTCATAGAATAAATCTGTGAGTATTTCTTCCTTTTCTGTGCTCTGAAATAGCTTGAGCAGTACTGTGTGAGCTCTTCTCTGAAATTTTGGTAGAATTCTCCAGTGAAGCTATCTGGGCCAGGGCTTTTGTCTGTTGGGAGTTCTTTTATTTTTTATTATTACCTCTCCAGTCTTTTCTTTTGTTATACATCTCTTTAGTTTTTCTACCTCAGTTTGTGTTAGTTTAGGTAGGTCATGTGTTTCTAGAAATTTGCCCATTTCTTCTAGGTTTTCAAATTTGTTACAGCACAGTTTTTCACAGTATTCTGTTATGATCCTTTCTATTTCAATTAGATCCGTTGTGATCTCACCTGTCTCATTTCTTATTCAGGTTATTTGCTTCCCGTCCTATTTTTTTTTTTTTTTTTTTTGTCAGCTTGGCCAGTGGTTTGTTGATTTTGTTGATCTTTTCAAAGAACCAACTCTTGATATTGTTGATTCCTTCTATTGTTTTTCTGCTCTCTATTTCATTTATTTCTCCCCTAATCTTTATTATTTCCTTTCTTCTGGTGCCTGTGGGCTTCTTTTGCTGCTCTCTTTCTATTTGTTCAAGTTGTAGGGTTAATGTTTTGATTTTGGCCCTTTCTTCTTTTTTGATGTGTGCCTTTATTGCTATAAATTTACCTTGCATTTTGCTTTTTAAGTGGTATTAATCCATGGAATTGTTAGCTGAGAAATACAAGTCTCTAAGATGATGGGCAGCATTGAATTCAACACTCTCTTTCATAATGACTTGTCAACAAGTGCAGGAGAGGAGGAACAGGATTCAGTTACAAAGATTTAAGTAAAATAATGTGCCATTTAAAAAGATGTTTTCTGTGACTTATTTTTAATGGTGTGCTACACTGATATGGTGATGGAAATGTATCTCGTTAAGAGGAAATAGTGGGATATTTTTTATCCCACTAAGACAAGCTGCCATTTACTAATCTTTATTCTTTATATCCCCATTGGATCTTTAACTTAAGTCTAAAAAGACACTCACAAATCTCACCAATGCTTAAAAAAAAAAAAAAATTCTATCCTTATTTAGTTCTTATCCCTTCAATTTTGCAAATAGCTGTTCTCATTCACCATTAAACTTCATCAAAGAATAGCCAAAACAGCTTCTTCTAGTTTCTCACTGCTCGCTCACTCACTCCCTGCAATCTTAAGAATTAATTTCTCTTTCGGTTTGTGCAATGACGTACTCTGTTTATTCTGCCCCAATCTCTTTACTGTTCCTCACTTGTCTCCTTTTCTAGCTTCACCGTCTGTCTCCCTGCCCCCACCCTCACCCAAACACACAAAAATAGGTGTTCCTCTAGGTTTGCTGGCTTTCCCCTCTGGCTTTTAGTGACCCTCTCTTCGGGGATAACTCATGGCCCACAGCTTCTTTTCTCATCCCAAGTATGCACTTCTAATCCCCACCTCTCTCCTGACCACCAACTCTCCTTTCCCAAACCTACTGGCTATGGATCTGCAGCTAGGAATGTACCATGTCGTGAAAAACGTATTTCAAGTTACATGTAATTAAATCCATTTAAGTTAAAATGGGGTGTGAGCTTATCTTTTATTTCATCTTACAGAAATAATGTCAAGTTAGGTGGTAAAGTGAAAGATGGTGAAGGAATCAACATTTACTGTTTCACAATTAAGCTATTCAACCGATTTTGTTTTTCCCTCTCCCCGGTGATACCAGACGTGTTAATGCCTCTTATTAATTACCTCAACTCGGCACAGTAGAGCAGGTGGCTATAACAACGTAAAGCAGCCTTGAGGAAGAATTACCCCTAACTGTTTAAATCTCATAGCCCTTATACGGAAAATGTGATTCTTTTCCTTGAGATAAAAGGACATAATAGATAAGATAGCCATCGATTTGGTATATTGGTCACCTGAGAATTCTTGTAGTTATATTACACAAGTACAGTTAAAATTAACTGAACACAGAAAACTCTGGTTAGATTCTATTCTCTGAAGCATCTTTTTAAAACTGAGGAACAAAACACTTGTGCAATTTATTCAGCTTATTTTGAAATTACTTTAAATATTATGCCCTATTCCCCCAATTGTACTTCAAAAATCAGTTTGGTGTCCATTTTCTAGAGGAAGAAGCCGGTTATAAAAAGGATAAGCTCAGAAACATAGAGGAAGTTTCTACTGAGTTAGTCAATGTACATTTATTAAGTGCCAAATGTATGCAAAGCAGTGTCAATTATTTCTTCAATGCAGTCTTCTATTATCCCTGTCATCTGTATATGAGTAAACAGTCTATGCGGTGCACTGGAATTCACCTTTGAATAAAGATACTACAAGCCGAACAATTAAATGCCATTAAACTTATTGAATCTGCTCAGTTACTGAAAATGAATGCTGCCTTTTAGTTGTGCATTAGTCTGAGTAGTGAGCCAACATGGCTGTACTGTCATTTCTAACAGGTCTGTAGCTGTGTTATTACGATGCAGTCCTCCTAAGAGCAGGGACCAGCATCTTATTTGACTGTCTATTCAGGGCCTAACAATGGGCACTCAATAACTATTTGATAAAAAGATATGTAAATGGAATGAGTTCTATTGGACCCTTAGGGCATTTGGGTTGATTTTAACTTCTGAAATTTGCTAGACATACAACTTTGTACAAGCTAATTCACTGGGCTTTCCTGATCTGACAGTTTAGGAACTCTCTGCTCAGAGATCTGGCCAGAGAGCTCCACTGGGTCCTAATCTACAGTCTCCTAATCTGTAAAAGGAGATTCTTGTGCCCTCTTTAGACATGGATATAGTCATAAACTCTACATGATGTTCAAATTACATATATGAAAATAATCTGTAAACTGAAGGACAGCTTACAAAAAGCGATATTATTTTTATTATTAGTCTAACAAGTCTCTGAAAGTAATTTATTTTCCATGCTAAAGTAAGTTTCAAAAAATTATATGCAGATAGGAAAGAGACAAGAAACATGGAAAAGGGGAGTTAGGACATAGAATGAACAACTATCCTATTAAATAAATAAGCACCTACCATGCAGGTTATCATGCTAGGCTGTACAGGGATTACCAAGGTAATACAGCAGCAGACAGGAAGGCATTGCGGGTCCAGTACTGGGCAAAAGTTCACAAGAAATCATCACACAAGGTAGGATGTGTGTCATAAAGGAGTCAAAAAAGGCAGATGCAAGACAGCACTCCTCACTTATCGACATGGTTAGGCTACAAAGACCAGGTTGTTATGTGAAAAGACAAAATAAAGAGTGTCTTAGTGATTCAGCACTGCTATAACAGAAAAACTCAAGTGGGTGGCTTTAACAAACAAGTTTATTCTCTCACAGTCTAGGAGGCTAGAAGTCTGAATTCAGGGCTGCAGTTCCAGGGGAAGGCTTTCTCTCTCTATCAGCTCTGGAAAAAGTCTTTGTCATCAGTCATCCCCTGGTTTAGGAGCTTCTCAGCACAGGGACCCCAAGTCCAAAGGACACACTCCCATCCTGGTTCCTTATTCTTGGTGCTATGAGGTCCCTCTCCTCTCTGCTTGATTCTCTCTTTTATATCTCAAAAGAGATTGACTCCTGCCTCATTAACATAACTGCCTCTAATCCTACCTCATTAGTATCATAGAGGTTAGAATTTACGACACATAGGATAATCACATCAGATTACAAAATGGAGGACAACTACACAATACTGGGAATCATGGCCTAGCCAAGTTGACACACATTTTGGGGGGACACAATTCAATCCATAAGAGAGGGTGATCCCATCAGATCACAAAATATTATGTGGGTCACCTAGGTCCCTCTGGACTTGAGCGTCATGAAATGTAGGTGGGCACTGTATGTCCCACTGGTCATGGAAGGTTTACTGCCAGATGTACATTGCTAATGTACAAAATAGTCAGATAATAGATTTCTTACTATTGTCAAAAATGTGAAATGTCAGATAATGAGACAGTCGATAAGTGAGGAGTAAGTGTACCCATTTTGTTCAATAAAAAAAAAAAAATTTTTTTTAAGTGTATCCATTTTGTTCAATAAGATCCTTGTGGGAAAAACAGTCTGTAAACAAGGGAAGATTTTGAAGGGGTGGAGGACTAGGGGCAGCGGGGTGCTTCAGGCTGAAGGCACAGAGATGGGAGAGCCTAGGCAGTGACAGGAGCAGACGGACAATTGAGGGACGTCTTGAAACAAGCCACAACCACATTTTACTAACATTATATTACTTACTGTTGTGTCAATCAGGGCATGGTGTTGACAAACTCAAAACTGACATTACGATCCAGCTTTACAAAGCAAAATATTTTCTGGTGCTTTCCAAACAGGTAAACCTATAAGAGCTCTCAGTGGGGTCCTTGACAACAACAACAAGACCACTGCTCTCTCAAAGGATGCGCTTCTACTCAGTTCTTCATATTCATAACGTTCCGTGACACAACAATGTCACACAGATAAAGCCCAGAAGAAATGTGGCTGTTAATAAAGTCAGCTGCTCTCCTTTAAAACATCAGGGCTGGGCAGTACAGGCTTGCTAGGGTCTGTCAAAGGTAAATAGATGTGTAAATCTCAAAAAGAAGGGTCATCTGAGCTAAGGAACAGCTGGCCCTACAGACGCCATGGCCCACCTGGGATCCCCTTACTGCAGGCTGTCCCTCCTAAAGAGTTTAATGCTAACACAGTCCCTGAAACATAAAACCAAACAGAGGGAGGTGGGCCATGAGCACCCTCAAAGGGTCTATCTTACGCTTGTAAAATGACCTTTAAAGAGTTGTCTACTGAAATGCAGCTTTGAATCTACAGCTTTGTGCTTGCACGGAAACAACTTAACTGATATTGATGATTTGTTTATAATACGACGCACAGTTAAATGAATCTCAATTTTGTCATATTCCCTGTTAGATAGTTAGATTTCAGATTTCTTTGCTTGTGCCACATCCACTGAGCTAAAACAACTAATTCTTAAAGTCATTATATGTAATTTTTTTCTGACAGGAAAAAATGGCTTCAAAACTACTTCAGCTCCATTTTGAAGTCTAATTTCCATGACCTGGGCATAGTTCTTTAACCTCTTTATTCCATCTACCAAACCCAAATTGGCTCATTTTGCTCAAATGGCTACTCCAGGGGTCTGGCTTTGATAAGATGTTTGGATGCATAGTTTCTGGGCAAAGTATAATTTAAGTTTGAAATTTCTGTTACGAAAGCAAGCAGGTTTAATAATAACACTGGCTAGGGACTGCAGTCCAAAGGAAGGTCGTCAAGTAATTCTACCTGGATCACCTTTATCTGTCTCGATGCTCTATCAGTCTGGTCTTGATGGAGGACCAACTACTCTTGGTCAGAGATTTCTAACCTTTTCAAAATGGTTCTCAGGTTTGTAATTTAGATCGATGCTTCTGGGAAATTGGGGTGGCTGGAGAGTTTCACATTCAATTTCATTTATGATCTAAACTTTAGATTCTAAAGTATGATAGTACACCAAAGTAATATCAAATTTCCAGATGTTCTATGAAGCTAGTCTTCTACCAAATCTCCCCAAATTACATTTAAAACAGGAAGTGTATTCAGCTATAGAGAGAAATGAAGTTATTTTCATGACATGGATGAGCCTTGAAAACATTACGCTGAGTGAAATAAGTCAGACAAAAAGGGCAAATATTCAAATACTGTGTGATCCCACTTACATAAATATTTAGAACAGACAGCTCCACGGAGGCCAAAGCAGATGAGTGGTTACTAGGGACTTGAGGAATTATTGCTTAATTGCTACTGAGTTTCTGCTGGCGGTGATGAAAGTTTCCGAAATAGTGGTGATGGTGGTACGACACTGTGAATGTAATTAGTGTCTCTAAATGGTACACTTAAAAATGGTTAAGATAGTAAATTTTATGTTATATAGTTTTGTTATATGCATATATACGGAACCCTGGTGGTGTAGTGGTTAAGTGCTATGGCTGCTAAGCAAAAGGTCAGCAGTTCAAATCCACCAGGCGCTCCTTAGAAACTCTACGGGGCAGTGCTACTCTGTCATATAGGGCTGCTACGAGTCAGAAACGACTCGATGGCAGTGGGTTTTTTTTTTTTTGTTGTTGTTTATGCGTGTATATACATAAATCATACACACACACATATATGTATATATATCCACAGTAAAAAAAAAATGCAAAAAGTGTGTTGCTAAACAATAGGAAATAAGCGCACATAGGTGGATGGGTGTAGATTCGGGAGACAGACTTAGAGTGTGAGAAAACAGGAATAGTTCAGAGGGGCTGTGTAGCCTCACGCAAAGTACTAAGCCCTTTAAGTTTCAAATCTTGACTTATTAAACACAGATAATACGCACACTTTACTCATAAGATGGTTTCCAGCATTAAATGTGAGATAACACATACAAAAGATGGAAAATGGCAAGCGCACAGACACTGCTCAATAAATGTTCATTATTGGTTATTACCTTATCATTGCTATTATCAGAAGATTGCTTTTCAGAAAAATTTTGTTATTCTATACATAGAATCCTATATATTCTATACACAGAAGTATATACTTAAGGAACCTTGATTTCACCACGGCAGAGGACTGAGAGGGAAGATAGGTAAGTAGGAGAGAGGGGAAACAATGCAGGACTCGATTCTTGGATCCCAGAGAAGCAGTAAGGAGCTTTGAGCTAGGGTGGAGGGAACTGCAATGGAGGGAAGAGATAGAACAGAAAGACCTAAGATACCCAGTTGGTTCAAAACACTTTAATTCCCAAGAGTTAATAAACTCCTTGTAATCTGCAAGGGACTCCTGGGTGATGCCAATGATTAACACTTTTAACTGCTAACCAAAAGGTTGGAGGTTCAAGTCCACCCAGAGACACCTTGGAAGTCAGCCACTGAAAATCCTATGGAGCACAGTTCTACTCTGACACACATGGGGTCACCAGAGTAGGAATCGACTCCGCAGCAACTGTTAATTTACTGAAGTCCATTCTCCACTTAGGCAAAGACATGTATGTTTACATATTTGCTGACCTACCAGGAGGAGAAAAATCTCAAAGCAAGACCTAAATTTCTCTTGTTTTTAAAAAATTTTAATTATCACTTAGAGCTTAGTCTTATTTTGCATTTTATTCTTTTTCTTCAAGGCACCAGCACTTCCAACAATATTATAAGGTAAAAACTCCATCCCTTCTGTGTTAACAGTACTCAGACTTTCTTGCAAGAATCTCTTTTTCTGAGAACCTGTTTTTGTGATAAGTTGTTTTCCCATTCAACAATTATTAGGATTCCAAATCACTACTGTGCTATGTTTCTTAAAATGTTTCAACCAAAGGTACAAAGATAGTTCTGTGAATATTGACGGCATGATTGATTTCCTCCAACAGTAACTCGTTGTTGTGTTTGGTATTTACCTCGTCTCCGTTACCTTCGAAGTCAGTAAGCAGTGAGATTTCACCATTTCTGACATCAGAAAGTGATCTTAATTTATACATATTCTTGATTGAGTTTTCTGGTAAATATTACTTCTCCAGGGATTAGGAACAGAAGTGACACAATTTTTAAAATGCAGCCTGGATACCAGTTGAGTTACTTTGAAAGAGTACCATTGAAAATAATGGTAAAAATATGAACTACAATAATTTATCTTTCAAGGGGAAAAAAATTTCATAAAATAATTAAAAAATATACAGCTTTCGTCTATCAGAGTTTAAAAACTCTCAATTTACGTGAGCTTCTTGTTGGAATAATTTATTCCAAAGGCAGAGGAAAAGATAAACAGAAAAATTAATAAAAATTTCAAGTTTTTTATACTTCACTTCCCATTCAATTTATTTTCAAAATAACATTTAACAAAAGCCCCTACCAAATATTGTAATGGATTTTTGCTGGGTAAAGTAATAGGAATGTGTTGGTTTTAGAAGACGCACAACAAAATTCCTTTCTCAGATTCGTTGCCTCTACAATCACACATCCTCGGGTCCACGTTCTCTCAATGTAATACCTGGAGGAATCCTGAATCTAACATTGACAAGCATCAATGTAATAATATCTGAGGAGTCCTGAATCTAACATTGACAAGCATTGATGTAATAATATCTGGAGGAATCCTGAATCTAACATTGACAGGCATCGATGTAATAATATCTGGAGGAATCCTGAATCTAACATTGACAGGCATCGATGTAATAATATCTGGAGGAATCCTGAATCCAACATTGACAGGCATCGATGTAATAACATCTGGAGGAATCCTGAATCTAACATTGACAGGCATCGATGTAATAATATCTGGAGGAATCCTGAATGTAACACTGACAAGCATCGATGTAATAATATCTGGAGGAATCCTGAATCTAACACTGACAGGCTTCAATGTAATAATATCTGGAGGAATCCTGAATGTAACATTGACAAGCATCGATGTAATAATATCTGGAGGAATCCTGAATCCAACACTGACAGGCATCGATGTAATAATATCTGGAGGAATCCTGAATGTAACATTGACAAGCATCGATGTAATAATATCTGGAGGAATCCTGAATCTAACACTGACAGGCATCGATGTAATAATATCTGAGGAGTCCTGACTCTAACATTGACAAGTAGGAGGCTTCTTCTTTCCGGGATGCCTGGTTGTGTGTCTGTGCCTACAGCAATGGGCACTTATTAAACACAGATAATACGCACACTTTACTCATAAGATGGTTTCCAGCATTAAATGTGAGATAACACATTTAATGGGGAAAGCTAAGTAATTTAACAAGTGTACAGAGGAGTCTAAAGCTCAACAACAGTTTGCTAGACTTACTGTGCAATTCTTCCCTTTGTCAGCCTATCTTTTAAATTCCTTAGCACAAAGACCAGGCTTAGCTTTTTCAGTACAAAAATGGTAACACTGTTTTGTGGGGGATGGGGCTGATTCAGCTTCAAGAGTTAATACTAGTTTTAAGCACTTTTACCCAAATAAAGAGGGGGGTGAAAAGAAATGTGGAATGTGGGCAACAGGGAATAAACGGGAACAAGACGAGGGCCATGAAAGGAGCCTCAAAGGAAGAGTAATTAGAGGCGGGGCAGCAGGAAATGGCGGAGACAGAGAAGGCCGCGGTGTGAAAGCTGAAGTTGCGGCAAGAGGATAAGCTGTGTTTTCTGGAGAACAGTGAATATCCACTTTCTTCTCATCTATCATGTTGCTGGCACTAAGGCAAAGCAAACACAAATACTTCAATATCAGTGATGTTTTTGAAAGCCAATGGAAAGGAGCTAAACAGCCCATTTATGTATCCCACTAATTTTCTAGCTTGTTCAGGGCTATTGTTGGTACAAAGTTTTGGGGGGAGCAATAAATATAACAAATGCATTTCTTTGCACTCTTTGTTTGTAAACACACATCATAAAATTCTTCAATGATACCTACTAGCATTTACTCTGAAATTTTTTCTCAAAATAATGGTACTAAAGGAAATGTTTACTTTGAAAAACAAAAGAAACTGAACTGCACAAGACGTTTTTAAAGAAAATGTTGACTGCCAATTTTTCTGAGTATAAACATGTTAACTTCTTTCCCTTATAATTTTGGCTCTGAAAAAATGCCCCATGCGAGTTGTATGTGCTTCCTCATTTGAAAAAAAACTGCTTTCCGTATCCATCATGGGTGAAATCTCAAAGGCTGGACTTCCCAGGCCCAAGGACAACGGGAGGGAGCTCAAAAGCGGGAAACTGTACAGAAATACAGCCCTGCCACTGACAGAGGCTTGCATAGTGAGCTGAATTTTATGTATAAATTCTTTGGACAAACCTGCCCTTATAACACCAAGGAGTAGGTAACCCCAGACCATGAATTCTGGGTAAGGAGCTGGAACAGTGGAAACCACAGCAAGGACAAAGGGCAAAGGAGAGAGCTTGGCCTGACAATTACTAAGTAACATGAAGAGAATGAGCTTGCGAACAGAAAGTGTGACCAGGACAATGGGTCTTGGTTTGTAAAAGTGAGGTTTTTACAGATGAGATGAATTTGGGGCTTACAGCTTCAGTCTCTCCCTGCTTAGAGTTGAACTGGCTTAAGAATCAGGCCAGCATTACAGACATCAGTGGTCCAGAGTCTGGGAGGGAGCCTCAGCAGCAGGGACCAGAGACCTAGCATGGAATCAGCAGCAGGATTTAGGACCCCACCAAAGAGTCTGGAAAGTGAATACAGGACAAGAGGAGGAAAGTCCTCCAGGCAAAGGCCTATGGTCTCCACATGTATCTTGCAGAAGTCCTTCAGCCTCAGCACAGCCTGAGATTGGCTGGGAATTGCATTGCTGTTGAGGTATTCTGAACGAGATACGAAACAAAATATCTGGGTACATTTTGGAAATATCTAAAAAACATGAAGTAGTGAAAAAACATCAGACAATCAAAGTCTGTTCAATTAATCAGGCATCTAGTTAAACGTGATTAAAATCAAGAGAGATTACTAATGCACCGTTAGAGAATCAGCTCCTTTTTTCTTCTCATAAATGATGAGGAAAACAGTCCAGGCAACAAGAACGAATTCAGAATTTCACTCTCTAGCTACTCGCATCTCAATATGATCTTATCTTTCACAACAAAATTCCCTGGATCTCTGAAGTGGCTATAAACAGTCAATCAAATCCATATATCTAACCAGCTGTCATACAAATTCCCCCTTCAATAAATTCTATCATAGCATTATCCTAGGAGGTTTCTCTTCCATCATTACTCCAAAAGCAAAATGCATATTCTAAGTACCTTGCAATGTCAAAAATATTCACTCAACACCTTTACTTCCTGGCAAAAAGTGAGCCTGACCATTTCTTGCCTTTCGATAATACTCAGCTCTTCATTAAGAGAACAGCAACCACAGAGGCTTGTGTGGAGTTTCCCACCTCTATTCAAATCCTTAAAAAAAAAGTCAACTTTTTGTACTCTTCCCCAGCATCAGTACTTCTTCCTTTACTGGGTATTGATCTCTTTCCTTTCCAATACTTAAAGCATCTTAGTGTCCCGAGCCTTTTTTCTACCTGGTCCCTCCTCCTCACACACTGACAGAGATAGAATTAGAGTGGATGGGGAGCTAGGAATACACACTAGGGGTCAATTTATCTTTGGCAAGGGAATTGACTAATAGGATTTTTCTGTCTCTAATTTCTATGATTTCCCCTTGTCAGGGGGATTCCCAGACCAATTCTTTCCCAGCTGTCAAAAGCACCTGCTCTTGCTTCTTGGCTCGGAGCCCTTTCCAGGCTCTCTTACAGCTGTCTGATCTCGTCCCTGGTCAGAGCATACACCTCCCTCTGGGAGGCCACATTAGTGGAAAGGTTCAGGCACAGGGAGACTTCTGGTCAACCTCAGCCCTCTGCTGATCACAGAGGCAGTGAGAGTGGGCGCCCATCCCACAAGCTCAGCCGCCCTCCATGCTCTGTGAACCAAACAAGAGGAGGTTTGGTGTAAGGTCAGAGAGGAAGACTATAAGCTGTGTTTTCTGGAGAACAGTGAATGTGCGCTCTCTTCTCATCTATTATGTGGCTGGCACTAAAGCAAAGCAAACACAAACATTTCAGCATCAGTGGTGTTTTTAAAAGCCAATGGAAAGACCTAAAACAGCCGATTTATTTTACTTATTTTTTAGATTGTTCAGGGTAACAGTAGACGGTAACAGTAGAGACTTTCAAGAAGATTTTACTAAATTATTCTGGGATGTCAGCCAAACTCTGGGTTAACCTCAGTTGCGTCGTTGGTAAACTAATCATCCCCCTGCTGAAATGGGAAAGCAAGATGTGGCCTCAGTTAAATTTCGGGGATTGGTGAGTTTTGTGAGCTACATAAATTCTTACAGTCGGGAGACATTTTAAATAATAAATTTGGGTATCTTCCCCTCTTTATATTTTATATGTAGTTTGAGGTGCCTGGCTTGGTATTATCGAGACTGATCAATAAACACTCATCGGCTATTTGCATGTTACGCATATGCATAATCTATACACAGCAGAGGAGCCCTGGTGGCACAGTGGTTAAGAGCTTGGCTGCTAACCAAAAGGCTGGCAGTTCGAATCCACCAGCTGCTCCTTGGAAACCCTATGGGGCAGTTCTGCTATGTCCTATAGGGTTGCTACGAGTTAAAATAGACTTGATGGCAAGGGTTTGGTTCTGGTAATGTATCTTAGGAGCTGACTATATGTCAAGCACTCTGCTAAGCACTTTACATGGATCATATAATTTACTTTGCTCAACAACCCTATGAAATAGGCACTATTACTAAACCTTTTATAGAAGAGGAACTGGAGACACCAAGAGATAAAGAAAACTGTCTAAGGCCGCAGAGCTAGTTTCTGCTGGAATTGGGACACTGACCAGGCAGTCTGACTCCTGAGCTAGATTCTAAGCACTGTACTCTCCAGCTACACAAACTTCTTGCATTGAGGCTGTCCTTCCTTAGCTGTTCCAGTCTACAATATCAGATTATAATTTTTTTTTAAAGTACAGCTCTGGTCATGCCACTCACCTCTCAGATACCTGCAGTGACTCCTGACTAACTATTGAATTACATACAAAGGTCTCAGACTGGCATGAAAGCCCTGATCAGTCTTCTCCAACCTACCTTGGCAATCTTCTGGCTACCCCTCCAGGTTGTACCTACTCAGGGGACTGGGACTACTCACTTTCTTCTCAAGGTGGTCTGCTTTCCCTTTCCTCATTTTTATGCTCTTCCCCTTTTCTGAAATGCCCTCATGCCTCCTGTCATGTGCTACCTCCTCATTTTTAATGAAACTCCAAACCAGATACCATATCTTCCTACTTAAAATCGCTAAATGCTACGTGGGCATCTCATTAATGGCACATACCTTCTGCCACGTACTCAGTTATCTGTTGAGCCTCAGGGGACGCAGTGTGTTAGGATGAGGAGCTGGGCTCTGAAGTCAGATGGACTGAAGCTTGATTCCTGCTCTTCACTGTTTGGCTCTGGGATCCTAGGGTAGTTGGTCATGTCTCTCCTGCTCAAAGCCCTTTCATGGTTTCTCATTTCAATTCAGGGGTGGGAAGGGGGAGAAGAGGGGAAGACTTCTTAAATCTGCAATAATTTTTAATAGCTCAAACTTCTTTAAAATCCAAATTCTACAAAGCCCCAATCTCCTCTCCAACCTTATTTCCTAAGTCATGCCAGTCTTCTCCTTGACCACTAACCTACCCTTCAGTAGCCTCCTTTCAGTTTCTTAACTGCTCCAGCCAGCTCTCACGTTCCTCAGTCCTTCACAGGTCTTTCCTTCTCCCTGGAATCCTCTCCTGACTATGTCCCATGACTTGCTCCTTCTGATCCCTCAAGTCACAACTTTAAACTTGTAACTTTTCCAGAGAAGCCTTCCCGGACCACCTAGTCCAAAGAGGTCTCTCCCTGCACCCATTCCAAAACACCCTCACTCTGAAGCCAGTTCCTTTTCTTAGATGCGGTGTGATTTCATGTCTTTGTGGTTTACTCATGTAAGGTCTGTTTCCCCACCAGACTTGTAAACAGGGCCAGGTTAAAGCATGTGAGGGCCCTAAGCAATGATAATCTGTGGTGTCCCCTCCTCTGCTTACTCAGGCATTCAGACAGGGCGTGTGAGTTATATATATACATGTATACACATATGTGTGTATGTCTCAGCTATCCATGATATAACTTCTTTTTGAATGTGACTATAATATTAGCAACTGAACGCAAAAGTGGCATATGCCAGTTTAGTGGAATGAGATGAACCGGATTATAAAATTCTTAGTTGATGTGGGGTACTAAGATTTTTACTACGTACCATGTTTTCTACAAAAAGAATATTCCACAAATTCTAAAAAAGGGAAATGAGTCAGTGAACCCTGTTAATGACTGGTAGAGATCTGTGCAAGTCTTTAAATTTACTTCTGAATCTTGGAGCACTTGATCTGTCCAATGAAAGTGCTGCAATACATTATTCCATATAACCAACATAAATACATAGGTTCTAGTGTTTACATTTTGTTGGCGATGTTTTTGAGTTCTCTTTTGGTATTTCCTTTTTGCATCTGGTCTTCAGCAATATTTTCTAAGGTATCTAGATTGAGTGTATAATTCCAGGATTGCACTTGTTGCTACAGCATGAGCTTCCCAATGCGTATCAGAAAGGCATTTTAATACTCAATCATTGCCGAAATATGTCTTAAGAACTTCACATCAGTGAGTAGAGGCAGGAAAAATGTATAGAGTAACTGAGCACTAAAAAAAAAAACAATCAACTGCTTCCAGGTGCCAATCTACTGCGCTACATCCTACAAGATTAAGTGCACGCACAGCAAATGTTCTGAAAATGACATACTCATTACACTCTAAAATTTTCTGTTGTATGTCTTCACTGACATATCGGCAGTATTGTCATAGAAGTGGCCTCTGCACTTAGAAAATCAATTTTGCAAACTTCACATAAATAGTGAAGTACTTGATTTGTAATTTCTTCACCAGCTTAACCTCGAAACTAGTAAACATGATAAATCACTTGACAGGTTTTCCACCTGTTGGAGATACAGACCTTAAAACAATACTCAGCTGTTCTGTATGCGAAAGATCAGGAGTGGAATCTACAGACAAACTGAAATGTTGAGCTATACTTATTTCACTGAAAATAGTTGATTGAACTTTATCACTTACGAGTTTATTCATTCTTCACGTTGTTTTAGACATACACAATGGGTTGCCCTTTCCAGTGTTACCATTTTTGGAGATGCGACCTGCTAAAAATGGATCAAACTGAGCAACAAGTTCAAGTAGACCCCCAATATTTCCCTTAGATGGGGATCCAAACACTTCATTTCTTCCTCAAAAAGATAGTCCACATTCAGCAGTTGTTGTAATGACAGCAACATGTTGCAAAATGGCTTTCCAGTACTGACATTCTTCATTAAACTGTGTTTCCAGTTCTTGAGTTAAGCCAAAACCATGTCTTCAGTTTAAATATGACACCATGCTATCTCTGTGAATTGGACTGTTTTTATGTTTATCAATCATATTCAAGTTGTGCCAGTGGCTAAACCTATCCATAGTAGATCAAGAATTAAATGATTTAGGACTGAATGCAAACAAAACAATATACAGAGCTGACTGATGGAGAATAGAGCAGCCACTCCCTCTTATAACTTTCACCATTAGCTTTGCACCCTAGAAATATATTCTGGCTACAGAACCTTATTTGTTTACCATTCAGGAATTTTCAACACAGATTTTCAAATTGTCCACTGTGATGTAGACAATCACTTGGCCCTCTTTCAATCCCAAAATTTCCATCATTAGAAGAAAAGTTATTCCACAAAGCAGGATCTGTATTTCTGTTATTTTTGGGGTCTGCAGATATGACAATTTTGGGTTCTAAAATAGTGTCACTTTTTACACCATTCTTAATTTTTTTGTACTATGACAAGGAATGTATGCAAAATTTGTAACAACTTCTGTTATATTTTTTTTTCTGTTATATTCATATTGCTATTTGTCATTTCAGCTCTAGTGGTGCTAGTATAATGATTTGCACCCATTAAACTTGAATGTTCAATGGAAAAAGTCTCATCTGATTCATTACATTTTAAAAAGGAAGTTAATTTTGAATTGTCTTTAGGGATTCACAAATCCTCTTTTTCTCTTCTGTGAGCTTTCATTTTGCTCTTAGTTGTTGCCATTTCATTTAACCTGGATATAAAATTAGGTCACTTTTTACATTTGGTTTTACTGTAGCAAATAACTTTGAGTAACTGAAAATAAATGGAATTTATAAAACAAGTAAAATTTAGGAAATAAAATTTACATTCAAATTTGGACATTAACACAAAACTTTGTATTTGAAAATTAGTAAGTAAAAAAATTGACCTGGAGCATGTAACTCTTTTCTTCAGGTGAGACAGTCAGAAGGATGGGTACGTACAAGGCAGTCAGAAATAATTTCATTTGTTTGTCACACAATGTTTGCTGGCAGGCCCACTGCAGATCTCCACTAGTGTTTTTTGTCTTGAAATACTACTTGAAAACTTGCACACTCACTTTCCGTCCTTTGATGCTGCGTCTTCACAGCTCATCGGACTGCTGCGGATACACAACTGGGGCGAGGGCGATCACAAAGCACGTGATACAAATCCAAGGGTATCCTCAATCTGAAGATGTGTTTTGGTTTGATTTGGGCAAGCCCAGATACGTCACGAGTCTCGCAATTTATACTGCCAGTGGCATGTTCTTATGTGGTCCACGAGAGAGAACTGAATGTGAGGTTATGCCCCATTGGTCCAAAACGAAAAGGAAAATATAACTGTTATCATACAGAAAATTCATAAAAATGGTACCAATTTCATTTAGCGCCCTGCCAGTTCCCTTCCACTGCAGTGCTAGCTTTTCTTTGTGTTCTATCTGCTTGGTATCTATGGCTCTTGGCCTTGGACAACTGGTGACCTTGTTTTGTTGATGCCCTAAGCACGTGCTTATCTTGCTTTTTGGGTAATCCATCCCTGCTTTTAAGTTCCCATAAGGACAGGGACTGTGTTAGTTTGGTTCATCACAATATCCTCAGTGCTCTGCACAATCTCTAGCAGATAGTCGATACTAAAGACAGATAAAAAGATAAATCTCTCTGTACCTCAGTTTCCTCATTTATAAAATGGGAATAACAATAATTTACCTCACGCTTTTAAAAAGCTGGGCCCATTGTCTTCACAGAGTGGGTGTCTAATAAACAAGGGCAGATTACCCAGTAAGCAAAGGTACTCATGGGCTTACTTGTGCTTCCTTACTAATCTGTAGTGACTAATCTCACAGTTTTGTGTGTATATGTGTGTGTGTGTGAGTGAGTCTGTTCACTACAGATTAGTAAATAAGCAAAAGTAAGCTTGTGCTTACCTGTGCTTACTGGGTAATCAGTCTCTGTTAGGGATTGTAAATTTGAAAGGAAGTTTTGATTCTGTAGGAAAGTGCTGTAGAGTTTGGAGAGAGACAGAAGCCAGCCATACCTAGAAGCAGAATCTTTGATGTGGCGAAAAAATGTGAAATTGTTCACTACAGATGATCTGGTAAGCAAGGTAAACACCATGCTTACCTCGCCTATTGGATAATCTCCCCTGCTGATTAACGTAAGTCACCCCTTCCACTTCTGAACTTCTGCCCAAGGGAATTGCCTCCTCTCTGTATCCCCACATAGCCTAGCACAGTGGTTGGAGTATGGTGGGCACCCCTTAATACTTGTTTGAATTGAATTAAGCACGCCATCTGAAATCACAACTTTTCCTATCTGCCAAATTTACTTGATTCGACTTCTCCAATGTCACACAATAAACCATCCGCTTGAACTTTGCTGTTGTGGTCGAATTAAGTGAGTACATGGGCGTGAGTGCTCAATACGCTAGCATCACAGGTCTCTGCTTTCACACACTGTGCAGAATCCTCGTGGGACATTTTCTTCTCAATTACATTCTAAAATCATACACACCGCACATACGATCAGAAACTCTGGTGGCGTAGTGGTTAAGAGCTACGGCTGCTAACCAAAAGATCGGCTGTTCAAATCCACCAGGCAATCCTTGGAAACTCTATGGGGCAGTTCTACTCTGTCCTATAGGGTCACTATGAGTCAGAATCAACTCGACACCAATGAGTCTATATATGATTTGTTTTGTGTGTGGGTAGGTAGGTAGGTAGATAGATATCACAAACAAGCAAGCAATTGAAGTATTTGGATTAAACAATAACTGTGACTTGACTCAATGTGCTCCTATACAAATTCAAAATTTAATTGTCGAACAAAGTAAGTTGGAGAATTCTTACAAAATGGATCAAGCGTAGGACTACTGAGCAGGAACACAATTGTTTTAATCTCACTTCGTGGATCACTAGCAGGCAGTCTGGGAAATAGAGAAGATAAACTAAAAGTGTGTTATAGGTTGGGTGTCCAACTAGTTTAATGACCAAACCAAGACATTTTTAAAAGTGAGAGGAGGCACTGTTGATTACACCAGGACAGCAGGCATAAGCCTGGATTGTTCAGGGTGAATAGCCTGTATTTTGGATTTGTATACCAACTCACCTTTGACTAGCATTTTCATATGTTACGGTCTTCATTTATTTTTGACAATATCAGAATCTCATACAGCATAATGTCACATCCACATAATATCTGATTCACGCCAGCTGAGATTTGCAGAACAAAAAAGTAACTTAGCTAAAACCTCACAAACACAGCGAAGAGGGCCACACGTGCCTCCTTCTAGCTGTCAGGTCCTGCTCCACCAAGTTGCTCTTTCAATGCTTTAGGACTCCCAACATGATCGTCTTTATCTTCTACCCAAATAAATCTTAGCTTATGTCTGAATTTGCATTTTCAAAACATGTCTGCTTATTACATTTATTTCATTCTAAATGATATTTAGAATAGACATAGATAATTTAAAAAGAAAATATCGTTGGTTTGAAATGAATATCTTTAAATATAATGCAACCAGGTAGACATTTTTGCAACATTTGGTGACATTAATATGATGCTGCTGAGTAACTGCTGACAATTAGGAGACGGAGCAGAGGTCCTGTAAGAAAATTACTCCCAGGTGACAAAATATTGAAAATTCAATTATACTCTGTTTATTACGGCTTACATTAGCAACTGTATTACTAATAAAGACCTTGATAATAAACAAATTAATGGGAACACAGGGGAGTACGTTCAGAAATATTTTTTCTCCTTATAGTATTCTGCAATATTGATTTCTAAAGGGCTCCAAATGACAGGGTAAACCTTGCTAAAGAAAATTCTTAGCATAAATTATTTGCATAAGAACACATGACATATTAAAGTGCTCAAGACTATGAAAATAATTTTAGTATGTAATGACAATGTGCAATAAATTTAATGTGTCAAATTTCAAGTTATGCAAGTGTATAAATCACTTACGAAAGAAAATTCAGTGAACGCAAATAAGAAGAAACCATGATAAGGACGCACAAATGGCCTGAATCTTAATTAAAACAGTATGTCATGGGTGCAAACGCAGTCCTTCTCCCTTTACAAGCATGGCTTAAAAAATAATCCACAACATGAAACTCTTTATAAAACACCTTTATAAAAGTTCAGACCATACAAACACCTATTTTCCCACCGTGAAGATCAAAATCTTTGTCTGCACAGGGCTAACTTTTTCTATTTATTCTGACATTATTCCTAGTTTAATGAACACTTCAGACATTCATTCAGTTGTGGAAAAGTTTTCACTGGGCGCCTACTTTGGGTGTGAATCTATGCTACACAATCCATGGAACGGACTTAGAAGCCCAGCTCCTCTTCTCTAGGCACTAAAATCTAATGTAGGAAATAAGACAGATACACATATCACTTCAAAATAATATAGTAAGTGCTAAATGCCATGGAAGAGTTAGGGAGAAAAAACACTATGGGAGTTTAGAGGGGTGTAGCTCCATTACCCTTGGGTTAAGAGGATGACTGAAGGGAAGAGGTACCTGAGTTGAGCCTTGAAAGATCAGCAGGATTTTGATAGGTAAAGAGTAGCTGGGAGGGTATTCCAAACTGCCAGCATGGCGTGATCAAAGGCAAAGAGACAAGAAAGCATATGGTTTATTCACAAGATGGCAAATGATAAAAAAAGTTTCTAACATCTTTATAAGCCATTTCAAGGAAAAAAGAGGAAGATAAGTTTAGTGTTTAAATAACAGAAAAGATAAGTTTAGAGAATTTCAGTCATTCTGAGAAGGTTGATTCAACTTCTGTCTTCCCTGGTGAACAGGCGTTTACGGAGCCGGGAACTAGAGGAAAGGAATAAAGATTCCCAGATGGAAGGAAAGGACAAAAGAAGGGCAGAGATGTGAATGAAGTAACATACATGTTTCCTGTATACTAGAGACTAAAAACAGCTTTGAAATAAATAGTTTGAATTTGATGTAAATTTGCCAGTGGAAAGATTTTAAGTAGAGAAACTAAACAAAGTAATAAGCTTCAAATTTTGGAAGTGATTTGGAAATGGTAAGTAGAAAGAAAAAACAGAAAATCGAGCCCCATTCTGGCAAATCATTTTGACTGTCTTAAAAATATATAATGCAAGTCACATGATTTCATGTTTTTAAATTTTTCAATAGTGATTTATGTTGAAAAGCTTCTAAAAATTCCCATTGTGAAAGAGAGAGAATGTTTAGTTCACAACTCACAGTTTCAGCTTTAGGTGGTACCGAGACTTTGAGCAGAAATAGGAACACAGGGTATTAAAGTATGTCAGGATGACAACAAAGAGAGAGCAGGACTCAGAACCAAATATGACTCCTATACGGACTGTGAGACAGAAAGGCTGCTGACTCCATTAGCAGTAAGGGACTTCGCTGAAGAGCTAAGCTTTAGAGGAAAAAAGGAAAATCTGAACTACATACTGTCCCCAAAAATGAGACATTAATGCAGAAATATTAAGAGAGAAAACGCATGTCTGAAGAGGTCTGAAATGCACAAGTGGCTCTAGATCTTATTCCAGTTATTTGTAAAATACTAGATTGTAAACCTCATAGGTTGTGCTGCTCAGCATTGTAGTCCCTGATGAGCCAGGGACAATGCCTTGGCCACATTTATTGAATGAATAAATGAAAAACAAAGTAGGAAAAACTTGGATAAAAATGTTTTCATAAAGTAGAGGAGGCTGATGTAGAGTACAAAAACCCTTTATAGCTGGAAAGAGAGAAGCAAAGAGGGACGTTCAGAAGACATCCCCTCAATGGAAAGTGAGGATCCAAAGAGCTCCAGGGTGCGACTCCAGCGAGCTGGCCAGAGCTGTGCCCATCAAGCCTGGGTTCAGAGGCTTCCAAGGATAGGCTGATACACGTGTCCAGGAGGACAGGAGTCAAAAAGCTGCAGCAGGTTTGTTTGTCAGGCTCTCTTTATAGCCCCGTGGAAGTTTTTCTGTCTTAATTTTGAAGATGCAAAGAAAAATAAAATCTCATCTCTAAGAAGCAATGGAAGCTGCTGTCAGTGAAAGGTCAGAGAAGTAATCGGTATGTAACACTGCCAGGGCACTCAGACTGGAAAGTACTGTGCTGAACTTAATAACCAATGAAGCAAGAACAATGGGATTTGGTCCATGTTAATGTTCTCTCCAAACAGATTATCTTCTTCCCTTCAGCATTGGGTAGGTCACCAGAATTTCCTACGTAAGCACAAAGTTTGAAGATCTTGTATTTATACACTCTTATAACCCAGCTATCTTAAAATGTATCACAAATGCTTATATGTTTTATTTCAGAAAACCTCTCTCCATTTTATGATCAATTGCAAACAAAATATTCTTGTGATAATACATTTTCCAGGAGGATTACAGAAGAAAGAGAAACAATTAAAATGCATTTAAAGTATAATAAAAAACCATTTGGTGTTAATAATGACAAACACTGCTCTGTTGAGTTTTTTTTTAATTTGTAAAGATGTCAGTGTCGTACTTAATATAGAAAATATGCAAAGTATAGTTAAAAGAAACAGACTACTGGCTTATGTTTTTCATAACATAATGAATCTGTTGACAGTACATATACTGCTGTTATTTATAATCCCATAGTGACAAGAAAATGTCACCAATTACTGGCTACAATGACAGAACACAATTTGTTCCTAATGATTTATACCTATTAGGGAGGAAAAAAAAAAAAAAAGGCTACTAAAAGACAGCTACCATTCTATTTCCCAATAGCAGTTTTCTAACTGGAAGTATATTTGCAAAAGGTAACAAGGTATTTTTGTTAGTGAAAGTTTGCATAATTCACCTATATAACACCTTAAACTACAAACTAAAATGAGGTATTCTATGGTATACTATTTTTAAAAACAGGCATAACCGAAATATCATGTTTGTGGAGCAGGCTTTCATCAACTCACGTATTGTATTCCCCGTTAAACCTCGGTATCATTAAGGCTGCGTTGACTTTAGGGTGTGGGAAACAAGGTTTGGCAAAATACACATCAGCCCTTGAAATGGTTACTTACTGCTCATTCTGGCCTATTAAGAACAGTAGATTGAAAAGAAAAAGTGTATCTGAATAGCCAATTACAAAGAAATTTAGAAAGATGCCACAAGACAGGGTAAGGGCTGAGCATCACCGATGGCTCTTAGCAGGGTAGGAAACTAGATATTCCAGCAGAGTTGAATTTGATTGGGAAGATTTGAGGAAATCCTGATGTAGGAATCTACAGTGATCTGGGAAATAGGAAGTTTATGGAAAATTCAACAGAAATCCAAAGTTGAAATCACAAACAAATTTATGAAGTAACAGCAGAAGGGAAAAGTAGAAATGCATCTTTTTTATAGTTACTGTAACATCACTGAAAGGTGTGGTCAGAGTTAATTAAAGAGGCACAAAAGGGCATTTAACCATCGGAAACATATTTTGAGGGCAGACACCACGCTAACAGACAGTTCATACATGTCAGAGACAGTTGATAAATGTCATAGGCACTAAAAATAACTTTGAGGAGAAATGTGCTGTTACCATCATTAGAAAGATAAGAGAGATCCTGGATACATACATGAGATTATGGTAATAAAAGAAAGTGTGTGCATGTATGGGTGTGTGTGTGTGTGTGTGTGAGTGAGACAGAGATGGGGGATAGAGAGTATTGGAGCTCCTCAGAAAAGAAGGAGACATAATAAACTAGGAAAAGTCTCAAAGAATAATGAAAAAGATAGGTCTAGGATGTAGGATTAATTTACCCAGGAATGAAGATCAGACCTAATTAATTCTGAGAAAAAGATAACAATCTTGCTTCTCAAGTAAAAGAAAGATTGTGACATAAAGCTAAGAACCTGGATGTCTCCATTTCAGACCAAAAACTGAGGATACAAATCAAGAGCAAAATTCTAATTAAATACACATACAAAAAAACCAAACCACACCTGTTGCCATGGAGTCGGGGTCAATTCCAACTCATAGCAACCCTACAGGACAGAGTAGAGCTGCCCCATAGGGTTTCCAAGGAGAGGCTAATGGATTCAAACTGCTGACCTTTTGGTTAGTAGCCAGGCTCTTAAACAGTGTGCCACCAGGGCTCCAATTCAAGACAGGGAAAGGTAAATTCAGAAAAATCATAATATCTAGTTTAGGTGTGTCTATCTAGGGTTCCTTACAGAAATAGGGCTAAAGTCTCACAAGGTCCCTGTCAGACTTGATTCCACATTCAATAATCTGGCAGATTCTTTCACAGCACAAAGCAGGATTGATTTGTAAAGACCATTTCCCCTAGAAACAAGCTGATAATCACTTGAACATTCTTCCAGCGAACGAATAACCCGGACCAGACTGTGTTTTGAGAGCCTGTAATATCTCAGTAAAGATGCAGACTATAATACATGGGAAAATTTGGGGTTAGAATGATTAATACATGGAAATCAAGTATGACCATGAATAAAACAATATATTTCAAGCCAGATCTTTCTTTTTGAAAGTGCAACAAAAACAATGACTTTTTTTTTGTTGTTGTTAAAACTGGCTTGATCATCCTTTTAAAAAGATTGACTGAAATATTTTGAGGATGCCGGTTATTCTTGTATGCATCTATTAAGCATAGGGTCTGCTTGCTAAGTATATTAAACTATTCAACAAATATCTTCCTTTCTAGCATCACTGAACACGTTTTCTAATATTATATGATAACACTGAATTGTTAATGTTTTCTTAAGTAAAACTCCTAGCACTAAAACAAATCCTTTAGAAATCTGAAATGACTGAGTAATATAGATGGAATGTTAGTCAAAACAAAATATACCAAGCTTTGTCGGCAATATTGTTCCAGAGTCCTGGTCCCATTCTTTGTTGATGTAATACTTACAAGAGACACACACTGATACAAAGGAAACCTGGGATATGTTTGATTGACACAAAGAATGAATCTAATTTTTCTGACCATGTTAGGAGGTCTATTTGATCTTTATGTTTCGTATCACTGGACCTATCCTGACCTGACATGACTTCTTCTCGCTTGAGGAAAATCCTCAAGATAAAACTTGGTAAAATTAGCATTGTATTCTTAAGCAAAGTTACAGCAATTCATGTTTAAAAAAAATTTTTTTTTAAATAAGTGGATGAATTGTCCAAGGTAAAACAATGAATTTATGATTGAACCAGAATGAGAAACCAGGTTGCTTAACTTTTAATCAAATCAAGTGCCTTTATCACTCCATCTATGAAACTCTTTTCTTAATAAAGTAGTATTATATCTTAAACTAAGCAATATGAAACAAATTCAACTACACATCATTAATCCAGAAACGAGTCTAATAGTAACCAACTGTCTTAGGTTAAAAGAGATCCATGTTAAAGTGAAAAAATTCTGTCTAGAAGTAAAGGTTTAAAAGTGAACCATTTGGTGAACGTACAAATGTTGAACAAATCTCAAAAATCTCAATTTCTGTAGAGTTTCTTTCATCTTTTTATGAATAATTAAATCTTTCTCATAATGAGCTACATCTATGGAGAATAAAGGAAGGACTACAGTTAACAAAAATAAATAAAAATACTATTGGAATTCTAATATCAAAGGAGAAGTTCAGTGGTATGAAGGACATTCACATTTCCACAGCTCTTTCCTTCTCATTGAAAGGAAGTAAGTGATCTTGAGGGACCTGCTCTCGTCTATTTTCTGGATGCCAAATATTCCACACAAGGATAGCAGTGTGTATTAGAGTGAGTTTTGGAATCACATAGTGGCTTTAAATCCTGGCATTGTTGCTTAATATCTGTGTGACCTTTGCAAGGTACATAGGTTCTCTGAGCCTTAGTTTTATCCTCTGTCAAATGAAGATAATAATACTAACATCAGAGGGTGGTTGTAAAGATTAAATATAATAAATAAGTACTCAATAAAAACCATATATCTCTTTGTCTCTTCCTCTATCTGTATCAACTTCTACTCTGCCATTTGAGTTCTCACATAATGATTTTCCAAAAGAACAACAAAAACATTCATACCCCAAATCCTTTCGAAAGGTCACTATTAGACAATGACTGTTTTCAAAATTCTTATGTACATTAATGAGCACTTTCTATGGGAGGTCAAAGGATTTCAGAGAGAATACAAACTATTCCATAAAGGTATGCCCTGCAGTGTCTTTACAGCAGAAGTAGAATTGGTTCAAGTGAGATGATTTTTGTGGGTAAAAATTTTTAATCAGAATAGGATAAGAATTCTGATTAATCACCCCTTTCTGGTATCTGTTCAGGGAAAATAAATAAATAAATAATTCTTGTCTGGCTGACAGCTGTTAACTGTCAAAGAGTCACACATTCAGTACAAACTGCTTGAAATACGGGGGAACTGACCAGGACCCATGGGTATACACGAGCAACAGTCTTGTTCCCCAAAGAACTAATGTTTCTGTCCATACAATTTATCTTTAGAGGTGGATTTCAGGATAGAAAGGTGAACATATGCCAACACTTCAGCCTCGGCTCTTCTTCTGGCCCTCTGTACTAATAATCTCTTAGTATTTTGAGATAAAATAGTAAATGCACCCAATCTGCTAATGGTGAAACCAGGAAGTTAATCTCTAAACCCTTGAAGATGTAAATGTTGACAATAACAGCTACTGGAATTTAAGTCCTTTGTCTTCACAACAGGCCTCAGTCAGGGCATCTGCTGTGACTTCAAGAGCCCATCTATACACCTTGACCACCTTGATTAAAAATCTTAATCAACAGTGAGACCTAGAGGGGGAAGGTGAATATGTTTTACTCCTAAAACTTTACAATCATCCTTACTCAGACCCTGGTATTCTCAGGAGTTTCTAGTGGGAAGTATATTAGTTGTAAAACTCTCATTATGGCTGTGGTGAAGATAAATTCAAAACCAAGAGTACAGAAAGTCTATTTTATGTTGTGATTATTTTGAGATTTGGCAGGAAGCAACTAAAATGTGTGGGCATAAAGTATTCTCACACTCAGCTCTTCAATTGCTAAGGCTCTTAGTCTTGTAGTAAATTAGTGCAATGCTAAGTCTGGGGCTCGCCGTCCAGCACTACATCAGACGCTATTCTGTTGTGATCCATAGAGTTTTCATTGGCTAATTTCTTGAAGAGTTTTATGAGGCCTTTTTTTCTAGTCTGTCTTACTTTGGAAACCCTGTTGAAGCCTGTCCACCATGCGTGACCCTGCCGACATTTGAAATATCAGTGGCATAGCTTCTAGCATCATAACAACATGTAAGCCACCACAGTTACAAACTGACAGATGGAATGTTCCAGAAATTTCCTTAGAAGAGAGGATGGTGAGACTTTAACTCATACACTTTGGACACGTCATCAGGAAAGACCAATCAGTAGAAAAGGACATTATATTTGGTAAAGCAGAGAGCCAACGAAAATGAGGGGACCCCTCAATGAGATGGGTTGAACAAAGGACTAGAACATCAACGATCATAAAGATGGCACAGGAGTGGGAAACATCTTGTTCTGTTGTACATGGGACACGATGAGTCAGAGACAATTTGACAACTAACAACAACAAAGAATTGAAGTATGTATGGGAGTTAACTGGATATCATGATGCAGTATACTTATTGGATGCTGGACGATATAACTGAATGCCCTGTTCTAAGGGTTTACTCAGAAAATGCGGAGAAATAGCTTTCTCAGTTTCGAGTCTGGACTATATCTGTGGCTGTTCACTGTCCAACTTGTTTTCTAATAAAACCAGTACATATTCCCTTAAATCTACATTTATTTCTGTTTTTTGATAACATCTTTCACATACTATATAATATTTTTCATTAACTGAAATACGGACAATTTTCTACTATAACTTTATATAACCGTGCAGATGACAATCTATTTTCTATGGCCTCTCCTTGTTTTTTTTTTTTTCTTTCTAGAGCAACATTTTTCCAGGTTCTGCACTCAAAATTTTGGGGTCATCTTTGGATCCTTTCTACATTCTTCTCTCACATTGCAAAGTCCCGTCAACACCATAAGACTTGTTACTTCTTCTCCATTCACAGTAACACCTCCTGGTTAACACTGGCCCTGGGATCCTCGATTCCAAGTTCACCTTGATGTAGTCCATTCGTCATGTCTCAACTCTGCTTTAGGACATAGACTGGACAGGCGTTACCCACAGAGGATAACCTCCAACCTTTCAGCGCGACTTTTACGGTTTTACACAAGTGGATTCCATTTAACCGTCAGCTTTAACTTCCATTGCTTCCCAAGAGGATTCTTCCAGACTGAGAGGCCTCCTTAGAAGGCTACCATTGTTCTCCCTTTTCGCTTCTAAGCCCTTCCTCAAATTGTTCCATTTCTAAGCATACGCCACTCTTCCGCTACACTGAAGCATATGTTACCACCCTCCAAGTCCTGCTCAGATGGTATAAATTCTGCAAAATCTTTCCTTTTCTAAATCTGTACTCCTCTTTTTCTTCTCAATATACAGTTAAGCAATGTATTTCGACTGGTTGTTTTGTCTTCTAATTGTTTCCTGTTTATAAAGCCTTGTATCTCCAAGTCTATAAGCTTGACAGCCAAAAAGAAAAAAAAAAGATTTTATAATTTTAAAAAATCTCTCAAAATATTTAATATATTGATGTTTACAAAATATGTGCTTAATACATTCTGACATTTTATAGGATTACTGCTTTATTTTTTAATCAAAAATAGATCTAGATAACCGCTCCTGACATTATGTATAACTTCCAAAAGCATGTTTAAGTCTGTTTTTCTACCACTCCATTTTTTTTTTTTTTGCAATGTCTAAAATGTTACGTATTATACTGCTAGTGGCTAATTACGTATCTTGAAAATACCTATACTTAGTTAGCATTCTTAATTGATCAGAATCTACCAAACTTGAGTGTGTCATCTCCAAACTACTGTTTCTACAAGATATTTCACTAATCTTATCTCACATATTTGCAAAGATTTAAAAGCACAAGTTTTTACTGATGTCTTATTGCTGAAATTTAAGTAGTTAGAATATATCTACTAGACATTATGAGATATATCTTAATTAAATTAAATGACATTTACAAAAGTGAATAGTGTGAAGAAAATAAATTAAAATTCCTACATCTCACACTATGTAAGTGAAATTCTGATGGATTAAATGCGAAGGAAAAAAAAGAAAAAAAGAAATTTTAAAAAGGGGAAAATACAAATGAGTATTTGCTCTAGGGGTAAAACCAACATTTCTAGTCATAAAAGAAGCCACAAGTAGTTAATGTAATTGATTTGACCGTATTTAAAATTTTTATATCAAAAATACCTTAAACAAAATCAAATTGAGGAAAACATTTGCAAAAATTAAGATCTGAATATTTGCAGACAAAGGGTTATTAGGATTAGGCCTTGTTAGGTAAAAGGGTCATGCAATTTAATAATAACATATATGTACACACACACATACACACACACACACACACACATACTTAATATACCCAAAAACCGAACCAGTTGCCATTGAGTAGATTTGGACTCAATACAACCCTACCCGTCCCACCGCCGTCGAGTCATTTCTGACTCAATTCTGACTCAAAACAACCCTACATATATATATTTATCTCCATCCTACATTTTTTCAACAGAATATGGATTGATGGAAAGACATTTACTTCTCAGTGCTCCTATCACCTGCCTAATAAGTTTCCTACTTATTTAATATGGATACAGAAACCTTCTGGAAATGAATTGGCCACTCTGAACTTCAGTAAATACAGATTCACTTGGCACCTAAAGCCTCCAATAACGAGGGTGCCGCTGCTCACGATGCCAGACCTGAGGAACTTAAATTTGTGCTGTGCCTCAGCCCTTTTACGTGCGGAGTTCGCATCACTCCTCAGGAAGAACTTGCGCAAACATAAGAGCAAAAAGCCTGCATTTAAGGAGACTTTTACATACAAGGCCTTCCTGTAAGCACACCTGTCATCATCAAGGCCACGTGTATTCAAGGGGAGTGGGGAGCAGGGGGAAGCAACGCTGGTGACTTTGAACTCCACGCCTGCCTTCAGCTTCCTTATGTCCGGAAAGCCATCTCTCCACACACCCCAATAGAAAATGGATAAAGAGCATGAATTGACAATTCATTAAAGAATACAAACGGCACGCACGTATGAAAACATACTTGACCTATCAGTTGGACAAAGATAAATTACAACAGTGAGACCCTATGTTTCACCTATCAAATTGCCAACATTTTAAAGCATGGCAACACTCACTGTTGTAATGGTTTGTGGAAAAAGGCATTTTTTGTACTACTGGTGGGAGTGTAAATTGATACAAGCTTTTTTGAAGGGCATTTTTAACAGGGTATATGTGTGTATCAAAAGGCTTAAAATTGTACACAACCTTTTTGGAGAGTTTACCCTAAGAATTTATCCTAAGGTAATAACCAAGTTAGGAATAGACATTGATCTACTCGGATAGTTATCACAACACAACTTATAACAGTGAAAATTTAAAAACCTATGTGTCTAAAAGAAGTGAAAAGGTTAAACAAATTTTGATAAATCATAGCATGTTAAAGGTGATAAAAAGCATATTGTAGAAGAATTTTCATAACATGCAGAAACTTAGGTCAAAACAGAAATTGCAAACTTTTTTTTTTTTTAAGAAAACACACAAAATAATAAATATGCAAAGACCAAAATAAACTCCATTGCTGTCAAGTCAATTCCAACTCATCGCGACCCTGTAGGGTTTCCGAGGCTGTAAATCTCTGTGGAAGCAGGCTGCTGCATCTTTCTTCCATGGAGTCACAAGAACTATTTTGTATTTGCTTATGTATGTTGTCCAATGAGTTGTAATGCTATTTAATTAAAATAGATAAATCAAGGGCATGGATTTAAACATTCATAATATTTTCTTCTTGAGTTTACTTGATATAAAGCTCCAATTTTATCATGTCTGTTATACCCCATTATTTTACTTGAACTACTGAGACAGCACAACACAAACAGTGGGTAAACCAAAACCAAACTCGTTGCCGTCAGTCAATTCTGACTCATAGTGACCCTAGAGGACACAGCAGAACTGCCTCATAGGGTGTCAACGGTCAGCTGGTGGATTCAAACTGCCAACCGTTCAGTTAGAACTCAAGCTCTTAAGAATAATGATTAAGTGCTTTAAAAACCTCCAATGAGTATGTGAAGCCTGAAACTCTTTACAATAGGTTATTTTAAACAATTTGGTTCACCTATATAAGCACATTTGGAAACCCTGGTGATGTAGTGGTTAAGAGCTATGGCTGCTAACCGAAAAGGTCAGCTGTTCAAATCCTCCAGGCACTCCTTGGAAGCCCTATGGGGCAGTTCTACTCTGTCCTATAGGGTCGCTGTGAGTCAGAATCGACTCGATGGCTGTGGGTTTGGGTTTTTTATAAGCACATTTTGTACCCTGTCACCTATACAAAGGGACTTGAGTCAGTCACTGAGACAGAGCCCATTGCAAGGAAATGTGTCATGCTTGTTTTCCCAGCAACTGGCATTTCCCTCAAGCACTGTCAAATCCCCTAGGAATCCCCATCTGCTATATGTTAAAATTTAAACCTCTCTTTGTGAACTTCAATACTTCTGCATAAACCAGCTGGACAGACAACCCCACTTCCTACTGAGTACTTTGATATTAACCACTTCAGTCTGAATAATCACTTCACAAAGTCGTAATTTTCCAAATTTATAAGTGTCAAATAAAAACCACCACCTTTGGCTTTATATAGCCTATTTCTATTTCTCTTGGACATTACACTTGTACAAGGTTTTTTGGTCCCCTTTTGTGCATTTTTTTAAAAAACTAACTTTTTATAGTACCTCTAGAGTGTTCTTTAATAATTGAATCTGATTGTATAATTTTATGTTTGTAAACATACACTTGTTTTTAAGCAAGATACAGCTAGTGCAACACCACACGTCAGTTACTACAGTGGCAACACCTACCGTTCAGCTATTCATTTAACCCTTAGGGCGAGGAGGACACACACACACGTGAGTACATAGATCACACAGTCACACCTCCACACACACAAATCAAGGGTCAAGGTAAGGAAAGAAGAAGCTGCTCATATACCTGGAGTGGTGCTCAGAGCCACTCCTGTTGGCTCGGCTCCAAAATCAGTAACCACCTGCTTTCACTAGACCTTGGATGTGTAAATATAGTTTTGCAGTTTTATAGAACTACTTTTAATTATAATCTCAATTTTGGATAAGAATATACTTTCCCCAAATCTTCTGATAACAAGGGTTCTCAATTTCATCAAATATCATCAGTTTCTACAATAACGACTTAAATTTGCTATGTCGGTTAATATCAGTTAGGAATATACCTTTGTTTAGTCAATTTTTCTATAGCCAACACCAAACTAATAATGCACACAAAGTTGTAAGATGAAAAATACCTTAAAAGAGAAAAAGTTACCATAAAGTATAATTATGTGTTTACTTGCCTGTTTGCCGGACCAGCCCGTGAGTGTCAGAGGTCAGGGGCTGCACCTTGCTAGATGTTATTATTTATTGGATGGAGAAGTAGCTGATTTACTAAATAAGAAACCAATTCAATAAATCACATCCAAATTTTATTCAGTTTTAAGTTTTTGTGTGACTCAAAGTAATAATATGTAGAGGTAACATTCTTCAGATATTTTAATTATCCTTTTTCTCATGCTTGTATGCATTTGTGTCCATTTTGATATGCATTCAAATAGCTTTTGTTTTTGTACACTCTTTGTCTCAAGGCAACCGATAAATCTAAGAAAAATTCAATATAGTAAAACTATCATTCAAAATACTCAGCTAATAATAAAAGTATAAGATTTTCACATATAAAAGTATATATTCTATATGTATGTTCTGTTAATAAACAGAATTATTGTGACTTGAGGAGAACATTCTTTGAACGGCACTAAAAATATCAGTTAGTTGCTCTTCAAACACTTGAATACCCACGGAATGGCAAATAAACTAAGGCTCTATGGCTCTAATACTTATTTTTTCTATTTCAATGATAATTACATCAATAAACCTGGCTCAGAATTTGCTGCTGTTCAATTCATTAATTAAAACAATTTTACTGCTACCACTGTGATTTTTCAAGGATATCAAAAACACATTCAAAAATCAAAACAGCACACATCATCAGTTTTGATAGGTGCATAGGCTGCTTTACCTTGATTTCAACTCTACAACTGAAAGAACATTTATAATTTAAACAGAAATAGCATATATACTATATACTTTGAACAAAAATTCTTAGAACACAAGTTGAGTTTAGTAGAAACAGCAACACTCACATGGAGTAACGAACTGCTAAATTTTCCAAAAATCCTCTTAGAGTGGAAAAATATAAATAAATATAGATACTTAGGTAATAACAATAATGGTAGTAGACTTTATAGCCTTCTCAATTCTAGTTCCATAATGCTATATTTAAATTTTTTATTTAAATAATATCTTACTATGCTTAAGAGTGACTTGTACACACCCAGGAAGTGAATACAGTCCATCCTGGAACAAAACATGGAAGCTTTTGCTTAAAGAATTTCAAGTCACAGAAGGACCCCAGTGGTCATGGTCCCCAGACCTTCTGTTAGCCCAAGACAGGAACCATTCCTAAAGCCAACTCTTCAGGCAGGGATTGGACTGGACTATGGGATAGAAAATGATACTGGTGAGGAGTGTGCTTCTTGGATCAAGTAGACACATGAGACTATGTGGGCAGCTCCTGTCTGGAGGGGAGATGAGAGGGGAGAGAGGGACAGAAGCTGGTGAATGGACAGGAAAAGAGAGAGTGGAGGGAAGGAGTGTGTTGCCTCATTAGAGGGAGAGCAACTAGGAGTATACAGCAAGGTGTACATAAGTTTTTGTATGGGACGGACCTGGTTTGTAAACTTTCACTTAAAGCACAATAAAAATTAAAAAAAAAAAAAATTACAAGTTCATTATTTAAGCTATAAATGCGTACATCTTAAGCCAATGTAATTGCTTTTATATGGTAGAAACCATTTGACTATATTTTACCAAGCAGCACTTTATTTCTGAGTTTGATTTAGTAAGACACCAATACATGACCTTTGCTATTTTTGACATCCCAGAGCACCTAAAACATGAAATATAATTTAGAACAGTAGAACATTCCAGAAGAGGGCCCATGATGGAATTTATATTCAAGTTATACTTTAAAACCAAAAAACCAAACCCCACTGCCGTTGAGAGTCGATTCTGACTCACAGCAACCCAACAGGACGGAGCAGAACTCCCCCAAAGGGATTCCAAGGACTGGCTGGTGGATTCTAACTGCTGACTGAGTTCAGATTTCTGGCCTGCTAGACTGTGAGAGAATAAACTTCTGTGTGTTAAAGCCACCTACTGTGGTATTTCTGTTATAGCAGCATTAGACAGCTAAGACAGGTGCCATTGAGTCAGCTCCAACTCACAGCGACCTTGTGTACAACAGAAGGAAACACTGCCCAGTCCTGCGCCATCCTCACAAACACTGTTATGCTTGAGCCCATAGTTACAGCCATTAGAACAAAACTGAAATACCACTTCTTAAAGCAGCGCGATTCCATCCCAGTTTTTACAATCGGTTTCCAAAGTAGGCTGAAAGGTTCATGGATAAAGTTGAAGAAGTACAATGAGGCTAAAAAACAACAACAACAAAATACACCTCTCTTCAAACTATCTTTAGAAAACTCGAATATTATTCCCTTCATGAAAGAGCCCACAGAGAAATGACATCCGTGTTGTTGCTGGAAGCACCCCAAGCGTGTGACACATCAGGGTACTCCTAGGCCACCAGCAGTTTCTCCCACAGTATTCTAGAATTGAAGTCCTTCCATTTCCTCTCTCTCACCTCTGTGCAGTTGTTCAGAAAGGAAAGAAACTGCACTGCCCACTCTTCCAGGGAACATATTCTGCCTGACATGGTAATTTGGATTGCAAAATAGCTAAAGTTCTCTACTGAGAGACCGATGTAACTGGTGTCACTACAATAGTTTATCAAATTGGTTTAGTGGCTATACCCTTTTCCTTTTAAAGTACAATAGCTCAACTTTTCACAGAGAAAATAGACTTCTAAAATACTATTTTAAAGGGCAAGTAAATTGGTTCCCTGAAAGGTGTTTTATCTGTGCAAAGCAAATACCTATCACACTAAAAAAAACACTGCATTTTTGTTAGGCAAATAAGCCCTTAATACTTTAGTATCACGCCCTTAATACTTTAGTATCATGCCCTTAATACTTTAGTATCATGCACAATCAGGGTGACATTAGTGGGGCCCTATTGCTAAGACCCCAGGTGAGAAACGAAGTCTTCGGGGAATGATTTATTTTATTGTGTGAACTGAGGAGCATCAATTAAATCGTCTTTTAATTGACTGGCTGTCTAAGCAATGTGCCTTTAAGGGAAACACTACTTCTAAAAGTTCCTTTGGCCAGGAGGGGAAGGAGCATGCTAAAGTCTTTGAAGCCTATAGCCATCAGCTTAATTATCAGCACCATTCAGTGCACATTCATTTAATTACAATAAATTTAAAATGAAGTAGGGTTTTGGAGGAAAATAAAAGAGTCCATACGTGGTGACAGAAAGTCCAGACTTGGCAAATTATCAGTGCCTTCTCTTCAGGAGACCATTAGTTCTCTCTCATCTGCCAAACGTGCGAATACCGAGGGAGGGTAGGAAAGAGATGGGGACTTATCAGGGAGAGAAAACTATTGCCATAGAGTCAATACCTGCTTATGGCTGCTTAATGTCCAAGGCCATCTTTTTCAACAAGGCTCTCAGAGGTCAAAAGACAGAAAGAAGATGGAGGACCTATGGACACAGTTCCATGTCTCTGGAACTAGCAGTGCAACTGGCAAAGTAGCAGACAGAGATAGAAAAGTCTGGTAACTTTCACTCTGTGTGATTCAGAAGGAAACAGTCTCAAAAGACGAATGAAAGCCTGACCCAGTGCGATGCTGAATTCGGGCACCCTTCCTGACACCACACTGCTGGATGACAAAGGATGATATATGTTCAGCTTCTTCTGGGAAATGAAGCACAAGCAAACATTTTTAAAGCTTCAGTGTTGATGTTTTGAGAAAAGTCCTTTATTCCTGACATTTAAATAGATATTTGGAATTGAGATCAGATATGTGCAAAGCTGGGTAGTGGAAATTCAGTCAGAGACAGGAAAGGTGCCTAAAATATCCAGAGCAGGTGGTAATTTTACCTTAGATTACAGAGGCCCGTCACATTTATTTTATCACCTTTCAACAGCTTACTAGCACTGCTGGTAACGGGTGGTCACAGGCCACTACCCTCCAGTCTCTGCCCCAGTGCGTGGCAGTTGACTTAAAATAACAACCACCACAAAAATCAATATGTGTCAAGAAAGGACTTACTCCCATATCCTAAATTTGGAACAAGATTAACATTTTGAATTCTTTTTTCTGAAAAGGCTTTTTAACCTCAAATCCCCATGGTTGGTGAAGAGTTAGTTTTGAAAAAGAATAAACTCTATCACTTGTTTTGAGCCTGTGCTAACATGAGGACACGTGACATGGTCCGAATGTTCTCTGACTCTCGCGGGATGCTCAGGCCATCAAAATTTCATTAGCCTCACAGCAGTTCTAGCGCCTTCTTAACTTGAACTGTTGGCCTCTTTATCAATAAATAAATGAAATCTAATCCCTTTTAGTGACTAAACTCTTCTTTGAAGTATAACTGGAATATCAGGCACTCTGCTTGCATAATTTTACAAATGGTGAATAACATTTTTTTTTTTCCCTTGGGGAAAACAGTTATTTCAAAAGATGAAAACAGTCAATGAAAACTCCTATGTTAAACTAAATGAAACAAATCAGGGCCTAGTTTCTACATTTGTTTCATTTTGGTGAGTTATTTTATCCACGTCTTTCTTGTTCTGACCCTTAATTACCCAAGTTCCAAGGATATATCTCAAGATAGCATAAAAATGAATCAAGTCAGACTGTGGAAATAATTGAATAAAAGGACTATGTAACTAGAAAATCTATAGTCTTCCAAAATTAGAACAATCTGAAATATCTGAGGGATGGTAGAACTGAACTATATTATTTAGTTTATATTATAAATATTTGAGAAGTAGTAATAATAGCAAAAATATATAGTAGTTTTGAGAAGATTGTTTATAAAGATGTTAGAAGGTCTTGCGTATGATTGCAAATATTAGTTTTTATCATAACCCAGCTTAAGGAAAAAATATAATTTTTACATCAAGAAAAAAATCTCAACGCTCCTATTGAACTCCACAATTCCAAATTATAAGTCTGTTAATTCCTTCAGAAAATTATGCTTCCCTAAATCTTAATACAATTAATTACTTTAAATGGGCTCTTGCTTCTTCTGACTAATCGCTGGAACTTCAGAACAAATGAATCTGAGATGTTCCTGTGAACATACATATCAAATACACGAAATCACCAGTAATTAAAAGATCATATCTATTTTATTCTCTCTTTTGTTCCCTTTCTTAAGCTGACCTTACTGGGAATTCTTAGACCATCAAAATATTGTTAAAGAAAACACTGCAACCAAACCTTGGGAAAAGAGTAAACACAAGTTCAAGTCCTCACTTGCCCAGCTCAACAAACATTGCTTTTGACACTTTATACCCTTAACCTGGCTGACCTGTGTTCTTTTACCAAATGCTACCAAACGCTCTGAATTTCAAGGCAAGGCCATTGACACTCTCTCCTTGTCTTTCTTTATTCTATTTCATAACAACCACTTGGAAAAATGGAAGAGTACAGCTTTTTTTGTCCTTAGATCTCTCTAAGAACAAGTTCCTCCTCTAGTTAACAGTAAGTGAGAGGGACCGTGGTGTGGGAAACGTAGACGCTTTCCTCCCCTCCAAGCCGTCTGGATGTCACATGCTGTTGACGCGTGTCGTGCAGCCAACGATAACTCAGAGCGACCCTACAGGACACAAGAGAGCTGCTCCATAGGGTTTCCTAGGCTGTAAACGTTACAGCAGCAGATTATCGGGTCTTTTCTCCCTTGGAGCCACTGCTGGGTTTGAAGCACCCACTTTTCCGTTAGCAGCCAAGACCTTAACCATTGGCCTACCAGGGCTCCTTGGATATTACATACTTTTGACCAAATGTTACAAAGCTTGCAGTTTTATATTTTCTGGAAAAAAAAATGGCACATGCTTTGGAAACTCACTGTGAGATGATTTTAGCAGATACATAATTAAGAAAATAATAAAATTAGTTTATATTTTACCAATGCAGATAAACTTGTTATTATGGAGAGAGAAAGAGATAGCTTACAAAGGTTTTGGGTGGGAAGAGCAAGCTGCCTGGTGCGAAACATATATCTTATAGACACACATACGGACAACTGTGGTGCAGACATTCACAACTGAGTGCATTGCCCTGATGGTTCCCACTCTTTTCCTTTCTATTACCATTATAAATTGTGTTGTATATTTTAGGAAAATCAAAGGCCAAATGCCATATTTGAATATGACCACTGTACCTGTAATCACTCATGAAATGTAATGTGAAGATGCGGATGGACGAGAAGCAACGGTTATACCATTTTATACATTAAAAATGGTGACTTCTGAATTCACTATGAAAATTGATGTAAATAGATTCCCTGAGGTGAATTGATTCCCTGAGGGAAACGTTGGCAGCTTAATCCCAACGCTCGCTTTCTCAGGAAAAGCTTCCCTTGTTTCCTGTTTGGGGCTGAAATAAGGACAGACTCCACCAAGGACCGACACTTCCAGAATAAACACACTGAGTGCACACTACGAGTGGATTTTGATTTTGGTTTAATGCACTGAAGCCTGATACATAAGATAAGAAACTGTTTCAGTTGGCTTAAACTAGACATTTTTCATGACTAGAAAGGAAACAATTAATAAGCACTGAGAAGAAGCATTAGGTACCAGTCCACGCTGTCATTTAGCTGAAATTGAAAGCTAACACGGATCTTCTTTCCTTTTACCACGCAAAGCCGACAAAGTTGCTCAATAAATAAGAAAACGAAATACCATTAGCAAAACACCCATGTTTCTTTTCAAATGGTATACAATTCTCCCATCTTAATTTCCTTTCTACTTTTGGAAGCAATGTATACGCACAGGATTAATAATTAGATTGGACTAGCAAGCACGCTGCTAAAATTTAATGCTGAGGGAGGGATTGGTTGTTGCCGCAGTGAAGCTGATGCCCCAATCTGCCTTGAAACAGCAATGACTAGGATTTTTCTTTTAAATCTGTTATTGCATATAAAATAATTGCTTTTTATTATCCTGCATTAACAGTAAAATGTTAATATGTTAATGTTAACAGTAAAAATGTACCAATAATTAATAAAGGTGTTTTTTTTCCTTCCTTACAAATATGTAAAGCTGCTACTTAGCGTCTCAAAAGTCCATTTTGCGCGTGCAGACTCCACTGCGGAGCGATCCAGGCCCCGGGCGGGCACCTCAGAGGCCACTCTTCCCTCCCTCCCAAGATTTCAACCGGCCTCATCAGCTAGTGAGCAGAAAGCACGATCGAATCTGTTCTTCAGTCACTTGAGCCCCGTTAATAAAGTATTCTGTGTGCTCGCTCATCCGTTCTAAGATTCTGCGACTTCTTCGAGATATCTTCAAGGAGAATCTACAAAGACATCTTTGGCTGCTAGCTGGCTCTGGGGTAAACTCATCACCACCTGCTTTGCCCCTCCAGAGGGAATAAGAGGTGATGCTGTCCAAGATAAACCAACGCTAACCTTTTTTTTTTCTGTACACGATTAAACTGTTTTTCAAAACTATAGCTAACACATCATAGACACTTGCATAATTTAATAATCTGACGTCAAGTATTGATTTTTTTCCAGAAAAAAAAAAATGCATTATTCAAGGACAGTTCTTGAGTTTTACTATATTAGACAGAAAGAAAGCAGAAAGAGAAGGGAGGTGGGGAGGGAGGGAAGGTGGGAGGGAAATGGGGAGGGAAGGTGGGAGGGAGAGAGGAAGGACAAAGAACGTGACCTCACAGTCAGCCAAAACAGCCAGAAGCACTGAACGCCAACGATACAAAGAAAAAACGAAGCTTACCGTTCTCACTGTCCGACTTGTTCTCATGCTCTGTGTCTGTCAGGGTGAGGGCTGAGTTGGACCGACTTGACAGGCAGGAGCTGCGGCCCGATTTGACCCCCCTGCCCCAAAGTCTCATGGCACGCTCTGGGGACATCACTGCTTCATTTTCAGTATCGGCATCGGACCCTGCACTGATAGAGTAACCTCTGTGGGGGAGCCCCATTTCCGCACAAAAGGCCAGTCCTCTTCGAGTTGCTGGTTCACAAACTCCTAACTGCCTTAGGGTAAAATTCTGTCCTGATTAGGGGGGGAAAAAAAGATAACAACTAGTGAGTATATGTTTAGTTTCAGTTTCTTGTTTTTTTTTTTTTTTAAGAAAATCTCCCTAAGGATAAACTCAAGCATTCAGACTTTCCAGCTCCCAGCACCAGATGTTTACATTAGCTTTGCATGTCATACAGTCAAGTGGGCACAATTACTAGGGGAGGGGACCCACACACACCCCAGGTTAGAGTTCCTTTGTCAGCCTAAGTCCAGAAGTACCTCCAGAGATGGACAAGTAAAATTGCACACACCAGGAAAACTAAGAGCAACCCTACATTTAACCCAGAGAACGAATTAGTTACCAATGATACAATTCTGCTTAGCAGACTTGTGAAAAAATAGAAATAGTCAGAATTTCTTCCTGTGTCCTGACTCTAGTCCCAAACAATAGGGTTTTCTCATCCAGATGTCACTCCTTTGGAAGAGAAAAGGTTTACCTTAAGTTTCTTATTAACTAGGAACAGGGGTTTGGTCAGTTCCCACCTTAACTTACATATACCTTTACGTGTGTGTATGCACACCTTAGGTTTTGGGGTAAGACATCTGGAAAAATTATAACATGTAGTGGACTCTTTGGCTTCCTAGACTTTTTGCTTTAATAAACACCTGGAAACACCTGTATTAATCAAAGTAAAGCAATTTTTGCAAATAAAGCACACTCTAAAAATAAAGTGGGAGTAGTATGTATTTAAAAATTAATGATAAAATCAAATTTCCTGAAAAATAAGCGGCTGTGAATCTGCAGGCCTTTACTAATAAATTGAGCGTAATAAAACTCATGACACTGCAATAACTTAGAGCAAAAGTGTTTAAATTAGGTGACACTTTGAAATGACGGCTGTTATTGATGACTTCTCCAACCCTGTATTTATTCTTGACATTTCACATATGTTTTCTGATACTAGAGATGAGAAGAGAGAGAAAAACGTTTGCTGTGGGTTCTTCCATTTCTTGCCTTATGTCGACATTGTCATCTGAGATCAGGTCCCAACCAGAATCAACATGTATGTAAAAACAGGTATAGGAAGACTGATGTAAATGCTACCACGTAATAATCAAAAATTTTAAAGGATATTAAGCATTTATATTACTCATAGATTCTGTTTTTCTACTTCTATCTCTTTAAACTAAGAAAATTTTAAGTTCATTGGTTGGTATGAGAAATAACACACATTATATTTACATACAGAGGATTTTATATATGACTTGTGATAAAACCATAAGCTGAATCTTCTCAGAAATAAATCAAACATACACGCATCACATAGTAAATATTTGGTTGTAAAGGTATTAGCTTCCTCCAGGCTTCCACACATTTTAACTCGTGTGGTTAATTGCTTCGTGGCTGTGGTCATATCAGGAGTTGGGATCAGCTTTATCTCGGTCAGGCTTCCAAATGGGTCCTGACAATGACACTCGTAAGTAAGGAAAATCAGTTGCTACAATTAGCTACAAATCAAACTGAGCTTATCAGAAAGATGTGAATAAGTATCTGAACCAAAAATTACACCAGATTAAAAATAAAGTAGCAAAAGAAAAATATAAAGAAGCCCACTGAACAGTGAGAAAGTAGCAAGCTTGGCAAGGTGAGACACAGCATTGTCAGTGTGTCAGAAGTACGTGTGCACAGTGCTGCTGAGCGTACACAAACACGGTCGGCGTCACCATGGACGGTTAGGGCCACAGCTGTGCAAGAGCTTACCAACTGTTACCTACATGCCAAGTTTAAACTGAGGAAGGTCAAAGAAAAGGGTCTACAACAGTTAAATACTATCTTCAGACGTGCTGACTTTTCAAAATAAGAACAATACAAAACAAATTTGTAGGGTGGACAATAAACGATACATCCTTTGCATCTCTGCTCTATTTTGAGGGTTTCCGCATTTGAGAATAAAAATACAAGAGAAGTTAAATGGCAGTAAAAACTTCCTTTCTAACCTCTGAAATGTAGCTTGAAACATCTTCCACAACATCGACAAAATTTTCACACAACTGCCATTTTGATGCAAAAATCCATGATGTGAAAGAAAGCCGAGTTACAACCTTTGTTATTTGCTATCCAGGTGTGTACACAGTTCAGCTTGTAATTAAACGGCCAACACACGATCCCTATGAGTTGATCGTGGTATCCCAAACCTTAAACATCTGACCCTCTGAAGTCGGTGTCTCACAACAATCAAACACTCTCAAGAACTGTTTCTAAAATGCAAGCTAGAAAGCAAGAACAACAAGAGGAATCCCTGTTAGATTTTCTTCCTGAATTAAGAAGGTTGTTTTTGTTTCCACTAGGAAAGAAAGCCCTTGGCAGCTAAGTAAGAGGCTGAAGGCTCAAGTCCACCCAGAGACACCTCAAAAGAAAGGCTGGCGATCTACTTCTGAAAAATGAGCCATTGAAAACCCTGTGGAGCACAGTCCTACTCCGACACACACGAGTTTGCCATGAGTTGGAATCGGCTCAACGGCAATTGGTTTAGGAAAGGACTCTGACCTTGGCTTCTGGGAGCCCAGGTTAGAGCTGCGTACATGGCACGTCACCCCTCTAAGTTTTCTCATCTCTCAAGGCTGTCACGATTTTTCTGAGAGATGCCTTATGTAAACGTGGCTAGCCATCTCAGAGCTAAATGAAAGATGCACTAAGTAAAAAATGGCTTTAAAAAAATTTTTTTTCTTTTTTTTTTAAAATAAGCATCATGACAAATGCAATTAATAATCATAGAGAAATATACAGTTTGGGGGCAGGAAGGGGATCATATTCAAATCATTTTATAATAGCCACATCACCACCAATGCTGACTTTTATGGAAGAAATCGCCTCCATTGAAAAATAGCTCTACCTCTGACCTGTTGTGTTCAGTGTCATTTCCCCTTGTTTGGTAAAGATTCGTTCTTTTAGGATTCCTTGCTTTTATGCAAACACCCGCAGGGAAAGCTTTGCCACTAAATTAAAATAAATTAGTCTATTAGATTATTCCCCATGATCTAGCAATATAGGTTTTACTTATGGAAAAGAGATGCAATTTTGACAAACACAGGGAAGCCGAAGAGAAGACAGGTTCCTGACTGGGAGAAGAGGTGGCACAATTGAGGAAGGCTGGCTGTCAGGTGGGCTTTAAGGTAATGTAGAAAAATGGAAAGAGATTGCAGAAAAAGGCAGCAAAGGGGCCGCTGGAATCAGTCTCATCACTTGACAATCCTGCTTCGGGCAACAAGAATTCTAATTGTCCATGGTTTCCCTGCAAAGGCTCTAACACCATTATCTCAACTTCTTTGCCCTTTACATTCCCTGTGCTGGTTCTGTTTGGGTAAGACTGGCCGAACTCATCTTCTGCACACTGAGTTTGGTAACCTTGTTAGCAGGGCCAGCAACAGTGTTTCCCACTTACAATTTGAAACAATACCAAAATAATACATTGTAGCAAGAATAAAGTATCCCTGAGGATGGGATTCATTGTGATTAAAAGGCAAGGTCAGCTTGGATTAGATTAGGCATTTTTGTTTTACAACACTCATAAATTCGAAAATCCATCAAAGAAAAACTAAATAAGAGCAACCTAGGCAGACCGTATCATTTTTTTTTTTAAAGTTCACATTTTAAATAATGAGTGAAGTTATGTGGCAAAGTGGAAAGGATGGTATAAGAACAAATACTTCACACAGCACTGCTGGCCCTTAATAAAAGAAGGGCACTGGAAAAATGGGTACCTATTTGGCCTTCTTTTCATACAGTGTCCACTATCTAATCAGAACAGGGAGAGATTTTTCAAAGCTGCAATGCAGAGTGATGCTCGCAAGTTATCTGTCTACCTTCTCTTGTGTGAATTGAAAAGAAAAAGACAAGGTGAGGGATGAGCCTCACAGTTGCACACGGTGACGACTGCACCTCCAGAGGGGGTGGTCTGTCCACTACCCGAACCAGTGGTGTGTCTCCCCTCTAAAGGATAGGTTTCCACCTTGGTGCGCTCACTCTCTCTCTCTTTCTTTTTGCTGTTAGTTCTTTGTCTTTTTTTTTCTTCTAACACCTTTAAAAATATCATTTACGTACCATACATTTCACTTATTTAAAGTGTACAATTTGGTGTTTTTTTTAGTATTTTCACAGAGTTCCGTGACCATCATCACAGTTTTCTAACCCTGAAAAGAACTACTGTACCTATCAGCGTTCACACCTCGTTTCCCTCCAGCCTCTCAGTTCTCGGCAACCACTCATCCATCTTCTGTCTCTGAAGGTTTGCCTACTCCAGACATTTCATACAAAGGGGATCATACAATAAATGGTTTTTTTGTGACTGACTTCCTTCACTTAGCATAATGTTTTCAAGGTTCATATATAATTGCAGTATGTATTAATACCTCATTTGTTTTTATCAATGAGTAAATACCCCATGGTATGGATATGCCTCCTATTGTTTATCCTTCAGTTGGTAGACATTTGGGTTGTTTCCACTTTCTGGCTGTTATAAACAATGCTGCTGTGAATATCTGTATACAAGCTTTTGTGTAGACATGTTTTCGTTTCTCTTGGGTGGACACCTAGGAGTGGAGTTGCTGGGTTATACGGCAAGTCTATGTTTAACTTTTTTAGGAACCATCAAACTGTTTTTCAAAGTGGCTGCATCATTTATGTTCTCACCAGGGGGGTCCCAATTTATCCACATCCTTGCCAACACTTACTCTCTATGGCTGTCTTTGTATACACTGCAAGTTGGGTCTGAAATTCACCAATGAAGTATTGGAATGTAGGCCACTGGTACTAAAATTTGGGGATAAACCAAGAAATATTGTTCTTTTAAAAAGCAGTTGAACTTGAGACTGTGTTGGCATCTCCTGTCTGGAGGGGGAATGGGAGGATAGAGAGAGTTGGAAGCTGGCAAAATTGTCACGAAAGGAGAGACTGGAAGGGCTGACTCATTAGGGGGAGAGCAAGTGGGAGTACGGAGTAAGGTGTATATAAACTTATATGTGACAGACTGACTTGATTTGTAAATGTTCACTTGAAGCTCAATAAAAGTTAATAAAAAAAAAAGCAGTTGATTCTGCTATGTGAATTCACTATTACTTTACTCCATCATTTTTTTCTTTGCCTTGTTTCTTTATATCTTTATTTTTATCTCTTTATATCTTTCTATGCTTTTTTATGTCTTTAAAAATATTTTTCTATTAAAACTAAAAATACTCTAGCTCAGTAAATCTATCTTTGGGACTATATCCTATTGAAATAAAATTATCTTATTTTAAACATATATGTACAAAAAATGTTTACTTAGCATTTTGCAAAAATTAAACCGAATGCTTATCAGAAACAAATTGGCTAAATAAGTTACATAACCATGCTATGGACTATTACGTGATTAGCATAAAGAGTGACTTTAGACCTACATTTTCGGACTTGGAGGGAAGTTAATTAAAAGTATTTTAAGTGAAAAAAACACAAGTTGTAGATTACAGTGTACAGCATCACCCCACTTTGGGGGGGAGAAAACCAACAGATCGTATAAGTGCTCATGGTTCTGAGCAAGAATAAAGATGGTGAAGAAGACACAGCTGGGGATGATAACCCATTTAGAAAGATATTCATTATAAGTTTTGAATTTTTACTTTTTTCACAACAATTATTTCAATAATTTAAAAAACAAAAATTAAAGCTTATCTTCTTTTTTTAAAAAAAACAAATATATTTTCTTGATTTGTTTTTTAATAGTTCCTATTCAATAATTTGGAGCCCTGGTGGCCCAGCGGTTAAGCACTACGGCTGCTAACCAAAAGGTCCACAGTATGAATCCAGCAGCCGCTCCTTGGAAACCCAGTGGGGCAGTTCTGCTCTGGCCTGTATGGGTGCTATGCTTCAGTTTGGTGTTGGTTTACTCCATAATTTAAAAATTAATTTATTACTTTCTTTGGGGGAAGTTGGGGCTTAAAAAAATCCTCCATTTTTGGTAAAGAAATGAGGTTGTGTAAGAGACATGGAAGCACAGGTTTTCTCCCATTTCAATCCTTTCCTTTTTCATCATCATATATGGATTATTTTACAGGAGAGTAACCATCAATTTCTTCTGTGAAACAACCCCCAGAACGGAGTATGGGTAATGGATAGAAGAACTGATATAAATTTAACACACAGAAATAAAATAACATAAACTGTCTTTAATTATTTTCTTGGTTGTTATATGGATGGGATTATTTATTCTCAGACACAGAGTGACAACCCTCGATGGGTTGAGTGTAGCACGTAGCATACTGGTGGTTAGCAGCCACTGACAAACACTGCCTAGACCATTAATTCAATGTGCAAGCATTTTTTATTTGGTGCTCATGGAATGAGTGTGACCACCATGTTATCTAGAGTTGTCTTTCTGCTCTGTTTACAAAATGGTAAAAAGATCACATAATAATAGAAACGTATGTAACTTTTTTCCTGTCAGTCTTGATGCATATTTTTATGGACACTCCCAACTCTTTAAACTTTTTAAATTAAATTTGTCATTGTTTGAACAGAACACTTATCTTTGAGCATGCTGTAGAAATTTCAGGAATGGTATATGCCTTTACTTATAAGGCCCTACACAAATCTACAATTTAAAAAATTCACTAAAAGTCTTACTAACAACAAAATACCTTAACCTCGTCTCCTTTTACTCTGTATGTATAGTGCAAATGTCCTCAACTACTTGCTTAATTTATGTATTAATACATTATTAACATTCCTATCCACATACATACTGATGATCTCAAATTTCTAGAGGACACCATTCTTATACAGTAAGCCCTGCAAAAGCCGGCATCTGTATAAGGCGGAAGCCTGTCAGGGAAGGAAAACTCAAAGTTTTTCCACTAAAAGAAAAGACAGGAAATTGGTAAGACTGCACCCTGTCAAAAGTGGAAAACTCGAGAGACCTGGAAAAATAAGGCATTCCTGTTGAGTTCCAGCTCGCACAGGTCTCACTGTAATCTCATTTGTTACTTAGAGCACAAGGCTCGTGGAGGCCATCGCAGAGTGCCACCGCATCGGCCATCCTGAGTCTAGCTCTGAAGGTGCCTGCCAGTGGAAAGGCGAGGCCGACTGGGGGAAGTGAGATGATGGGAAGGGAGGTGATGAGAGAGGAAAGCCTTGCTGTTTGTTTGTAAGCAGAGAAAGCAGGTCTGGAATGCAGGGCCCTGGGGAACCTGTATTTTCTTTAAGATAAGCATCTAGGGAAGGGAGAACATAGGTATATTGAATGGAAGGCTTGGTGGCACGAAGGACAGAAATTAGGTTGTGAGTCTGTTGACTCATAAAGAAAGAGCACCTTCTTCAATGTGTATCATGAAGCATTTAATGCCCAACTAACAAAAAATGCAACACTAGTTTTAGCAGAGAAATAACTTTAAAATGTGTTTTTATCAAAAGCATTCTGAAATGAATTTGCTTCTTATTTTTACTTAGTACTTATTTCTTTAGAACATCCCAAGACCCAGTGATGACACTATGCCTGCGACGTATCTGCTGGTATCCGACAGTCAGACTGCAGTAGGCAGTGGTATAAACGTGTGTTTCTGGCATGAAGCAGCTGGTGTGTAATAATTGTGACTGAAGAGCACCACAGTGATCAAATGTGGATCCAAAATTGGCAACGTGGCAAGGAACTGGATACAAGTTTAGCGATAAGCGGGGGCTCAAGACATTAGACCCATAAAGGCCGAGGCAGGGGGAAAGGATTAGTCCCACTGAGTCGGGAGGAGGGCTGTAAGCTACATCTATCTACACACACCTTCTGGTAGGTAATCTACAAAACAGGTTGGCTGCCAAGCCAGAAAGAAGCACTTGCCTACTTAACAGCCAAAATTAGTTAACAATCAGCTAGGCAGGGGAGCTAAAAGACAGCACTAAGAGGAAAACATTAACATGAAACTATGATAAACTGGGGCTATTTAACTTGTGCCTTTAAGTACAGAAATTTAAGGTTGAGTAAACATGACCATCTAAATCCTTTAATCCTGCCGCTGACATTTACAGTGACTGAGAAGAATTAATCATTTTGATCTCTGAATCATTTTAAGTAGTTAATATTTAAAAGTAATAAACTTTGGAGTTGCAGTAATTAGCCTAGTAGATCTGATTAATGTTTCAGGTTTTTGTCTCTCTTTATAAAACCCGATTCACACAAAAAATAAGTTTTCTCAGCACCAGTATTTCAGAAAACATGAAAAAAAAGGTTTGAGATTCCTTTCGTTTTTGCAGGATGACAGAGGTGAGGGGAACACTGGGGAAATGCAAGTCTGGGGTCTAACTGGAAATTCATGGCAGCAGTAAATGCTGAATGGTAAGACCATATGGTCATATTTCTTTTGAAGTCTAGGATCAGTTCCCATTATTCACTATAATGGCATCCAAGACTAAACTAAATCTCAGTCTTTAAAATTAAAAGCATTTTCCTTTTGGCTGTAGACTCTTCCTCTTTCTCAATTTCCAGCATATCTGAATGTTTGATATGTTTTCATAGTGCAAAAATACAAATAAATAAAAATTAGAAGAGCGGGAAAAGTTATTTCATTTTACTTTTGAAGAAGGATAATATGGTGCAGAGAAAAGAGATGATATGAAACACACAGTCAGTGTCTTAATCAGAAGAGTTTTTAATACCATTTTCACATCTGCCCTGTGCTACTGGTGACGTTCTAGAGTTGTCTGCACAACCTTCACGTTCTACACGTGAGAAACATGAATTCGACGCTTTTGACCTATTTGGAATATAAAGTACATAGAAATATTTTTAAAAGTATTTATCAGGTAAGTAATATTCTAGTAATAAAACTGCCCCCCAAAAGTAATCTAAGAGCTTAAAATGTGCCTTTTTCTACTAGGAAATTAAAGAAAATATTTGAAAGGTAAAAAATATTTTGGGGAAGGGTATAAGTCACAAAGGTTTATCTTGCCACTAGCTCGTCACTCTCTCCTTCACTACCATCCTGGATACATTGTGTATGCCATTATCTTGATGGAGAAAGTCTCTTTATTCAGCACGATGTACCCATGCAACGGCAGCAGAGGTTGTTTTTAAGAAAAGACTGTGGTTATTGTTCAGTAAAGACGATGCGAGCCCTAAATTGAAATCTCACCCTGGCTGAAGCTGGATGGAAGTAAAAACACAAACCAAAAACTTCCATACTCAACTACATACATTGTGTATGCCATTATCTTGATGGAGAAAGTCTCTTTATTCAGCACGATGTACCCGTGCAACGGCAGCAGAGGTTGTTTTTAAGAAAAGACTGTGGTTATTGTTCAGTAAAGACGATGCGAGCCCTAAATTGAAATCTCACCCTGGCTGAAGCTGGATGGAAGTAAAAACACAAACCAAAAACTTCCATACTCAACTACATGCCTAGGTTTTTTGTTTTTCTTTTCTTTTTAATTGTTCAGGTAAATTTTACATGCAGTGAAACACACAGATCTTAAGTGGACACTTTGATGAGTTTTAACGAATGTATAAGCCATCTAACCATGACCCCAAACAAGACACAGCATATTCTCACCCCTACAAGCAATCACTGTTCACATTTCTTTTAGTATAGATTAGTTTTGCCTGTTCTTGAATTTTAAATAAATGGAATGACACAGTTTGTACTGGTTTCTTTAGCTTAAATAATGTTTTTTAGATTCATCCATGTTTTGCATATATACCTAGTTCATTCTTTTGTATTCCCCAGTAGATTTGTATCATATGAATATACCACAGGTTGTTATATCCACCCACCTGGTAATTCCAGTTTGGGTCTATTATGAATAAAACTGCTACAAACATAAGTTATGATTTTTTTTTTGGACACTTTGGAGACAAATTACTAGATCATAGGGGGAAATGCTATGTTTAAGTTTATATAAGAAATTCCAGTTTTCAAAGCAGTTGTGCCATTTTAATTGTATACTACCTTTAGCAACACATGAGAATTCCAGTTGCTCCACATCCTCACCAACATTTGATGTTGTCAATCTTTTTAATTTTACCCATTCTAGTGAATGAGCTCTGGTATCTCATTATAGTTTTAATTTTTATTTCCTTGATGACTAATGATGTTGAACACTTTTCTATGTGCTAATTAGACATTTTTATATCTTTTTATTATTTACTAGACTTCTTTACATGTTCTTGATATGAGTGCTTTGATAAACATGTTTGTGGCTTGCCTTTTCATTTTCTTAAAGATAAATTCAGATAAAAAGAAGTCTCTAAATTTTATAAAGTCCAGTTTATCAGTTTTTCTTTTTATATCTAGTGGGTTTTTGTGTGTGTGTGGCTAGGAAATCTTTGCCCACAGTTGCAAAGATATTCAAGAACATGTTGAGGTTTTTCACAGTGTGATGGTTAAATTTATGTATCAACTTAGCTAGGGTATGGTACTTAGTAGTTTGGTGAAACCCTACTCAAATGTTGCTGTGAAGGTTATTTTGTAGACGTTCTTAAACATTTATATTCAGTTGACTTTAAGTAAAAAAGATTATCTTTGATAACATGAGTGGGCCTTATCCAATCAGTTGAAGACCTTAAGGGCAAAACTGAGGTTTCTGGAGAAGAAAGAATTCTGTATCAAGACAATAACATGGAAATCTTGTCTGAGTTTCCAGTCTGGAAGTCTGTCCTATGCATTTCAGACTCAAGACTGCAACATCAATTACTCTTTTCTGGGTTTCTAGCCTGTTGGCTTATCCTATATGTTCTGGACTTGCCAGCCCCTACAATCACGTCAGCCAATTTCTTCACATCAGTCCACCTCTCTCTCTCTCTCCATATCCATCCATCTATCTACTCATGGTCCCTGACATACATGCTGTGGTTTTCTAGCATGGTTTCTGTTCTTCGTGGAAATCAGAAAAATGAAAGAGTACAGTAGAAAAAAGATTAGACTTGGCTCTGACAATCATGAGCTGATGACTCGGTGAGCATTTTTAAATGTCTGGGCCTCAGTTTTCCTCATCTATGAAATGGACTTAGAGGATCTCAAAGATTCCTCCCAACCATATACGTCTATGCAAGGCAGAAAGAAGGCAGCACAGAGAGAAATGGAGTATGAAAGAAAGCTGAGAACAATAGCATCAAGAGTGCAAGGAGGAGGAAACAGAAGACAAATGACCTTGGGTAAAAGTATGAGTCATAAGGGATTAGATTTCCTTCAGCACCAGGGACTTTTGGTTTATATTTCATTCCCAAACTAAATCAGAAGAGCTATAGCACGTTCTGCCTGGTTCCTCCCCTAAATACCATGTCTGGAGTCTATCCTGAATTGAAAACCAACCCTCAGAACTGTGAGGACCTTAACACGCTATACCTGACTATCTGGACAGGTGATTTCTCCCTCCGCTCTGAAAACGTAGAAATGGCCTGTGGCAGTTCCAAAGCAGGGATTATTTTTTGCCTTTGATCTTTGGTGATTTCATAGCTCCATTGTCCAAATAAAGCCTCTGTTAATATTCTGCCATTTTTCTTTGTGTATGTGTGTATTTTATTAATTCTATGGATAGATTTTTGGTGTCTTTAATTTCATACCTTTAAAGGGCTTTTTTGAGTAAAGTTTTGAGTAAAACAATTCATAAATTTCTTTTTTTGGTGCTTTTTCCTAAGCTAAAACTTCATAATTGTACAAAACTTCCTTACTTTAAGAATGTGTTGTGTGTAGGAGCTGATAGGGATCGGTATCTCTTTTCCCATGAAAACAGCATGTAGGATGCAGGGAGGGTGCACACAGGTGTACTGAGTCATCTGCATCTGGACTGGACTAGAAGCATTCGGGACGTGACTGCCAGGTATGAGACTGTCTCATTGAAGAAATACATTCAGAATTCCAACAAGAAATGCCTCTACTTACAGTAGTCTCTTCACTAATTCTAGGCTTATCAAGCTAGGATCAGAAATTCCCTAAGCGAACCGCTGTGTTCATCTGGGTACATGACTGTTCAGTTTAGGATCCCAGACCAGGAGCTGTGTGGAGGGAGTATAGGAGCTGGGACCAGCTGCTGTCTTTTCCAGACTAATAACTAAGCTGGTTGCCTTTTCATATGTTTACTGACCCATTTGCATTTGCTCTTTTTTGAGTTGTCTATTCATGTCGTTTTTTCATTGGGTTGTTCGTCTTTCTATTTTCAATTTGTGAAATCTTAGTATGTCACAGATATGAACCTTTTATACGTCCAGGTATTATAAACGTATTTCCCAATAAAATGACTTTGTTCACGGTATTTTTATTTATATATAAACCAAAAGCCAAACCAGTCGCTGTGGAGTCAATTCCGACTCCCGGCAACCCCATGGGGTCAGAGCAGAACTGTGCTCCAAAGGGTCGTCTATGGCCACGACCTTTAGGAAGGAGATCAACGGGACTTTCTTTCAAGGCACCTCTGCGTGGATTCGAACCTTCAACGGTTAAGCTGAGCGCGTAACCGTTTGAGCCAACCAGAGGCTCCATTACATACAAAAGCTTTTTATTAAAAAACATAATCATTAAAGCCTAGTTTTCAAATTCCATTGGAATGATCTTCCTTACTCTTGGAGTGTGCATGTCGTCCCTGGGGCAGGCTGTGTGGATTCACAGCTACTTTCTCCTTGCCTTCCTGTGTTGGAATGGCTAGACAGCAAAAAGAGCACAGGTCTCCTCTTCTCCTGCCGCTAAGAGGGGCCGAATCTAACAGTTCCGAAACAGGAGACACAGACAGGAGTCTCGGGGGAGTAAAGCGAAACACTGCCTTTTCACCCCGGCTGTCATTCTTATTTCAACCAGGATATGAAAACACAGCAACAATCTGGGGATTGGCAGGACAGAAGCCACATGCCTGGGATGGCAGAGCAAAGCTGGTAGAAGGAACCTAGGTCCTTGATGACGTCTTTCAGCCCTGGAAGGTCCACCTCTGCGCTTCTTGCCTTGTAAAGAAATGGTTCTCCTAGTTTTGTTTTTTACTGTGTTTTAGGTGAAAGTTTACAGCGCATATTAGTTTTCCATTCAAAAATTAATACACAGATTGTTTTATGACATTGGTTGCAATCCCCCCAAGGCGCCAGCACTCTCCCCCTTTCCCTTCCCACCCAGGGTTCTCCTTGTCCATTCGTGCAGGTTTCCTGTCCCTTCCTGCCTTCTGCTGTTTGCTTTCTGCCGGTGTTGCCCACTTGGTCTTGTATACATGATTGAACTAAAAAGCGCCTTCCTCACTGTGTTGTCATTTGTTTTATAGGTCTGTCTGATCTCTGGCTGAAAGGTGGACTTCGGGAGCGGCTTCGGTTCAGAGTTAGCAGCGTTCTCTTAGGTTTTTAAGTTGTTTTTTCCAGAGGTTTCTGCTACTCATGGCTCAAGTCATTCTTATCTGATTCAGTCTCCCAAATTAACTTCTAGAATTCTTATAGCTTTTTTTTTTTACATTTGTCTTTAATCCATCTTAATTTATTTTTGAATATGCTGAGAAATATGGGTCCAATTTTATATTCTTCCAGATGGATAGCCAGTTGTGCCAGCACCATTTATCAAATCATACTGAATAGAAAAACCGTCTTTGTTTTATGTTAAACTTCCCTGTATACTAAGGTCTATTTCTGAATTTTAGTCTATTCCACTCATCTCCTTGTCTTTACTTATGCCAGTTTCACACAGACGTGGTAACAGTGGCCTCAAAGCATTTAAAAATATATATATTAAGGCTATTTTATTCTACTATTTGCTATTAAGTGTATTCTTGGCAATTTTTGAACATTTATTCTTCCATTTTAAGACCACTTTCTCCATTTGAAAATGACCCTAACCACTGGGAGTTTCTTTGTGACAATCCTGACTTCCATGAATTCATTTTGGGATAGATGCTATTTGTCTAATATGAGGATTCCCATTCATAAATATTGACCATCTTTCCATTCATTCAGATCTTGCTCTATGACTTTTAACATTTTATTGCAGTTCCCACCAAGTTGATTCCAACACATGGTGACCCAGGGAGTGCCTGGGTCATGAAAGTGGTTAAGGGCTCAAGTACTCCCTGAACGGCTGGTGGTTTGAACCCTTCCAGGCCACCTTGGAAGAAAGACCTGGTGATCTGTTTCTGAAAAGTCACACCCTTGATAACCATATAGACTAATTCTACTTTGCATACATGGGGTTGCCATGAATATTTTATAGATCCCTTAAATTAGGTCCATACAACTCTTGAAAATTTATTGCAAGTTATTTTATAATATTTATTGCCATTGTGATGGAATATTTTTTCTTGACTTCCAAATCTAACCAGTTATTACTTAATAATTACTATAATTGCTTAATAAAAGCATGTATCAGGCACTATTCTAAGCAATTTTCATATATGAATTCATTACATTCTAAACACCCTACAGATTGAATGCTAAGGCACAATCTACAGATAAGAAAATTGAAGCACAGAGAAATTAAATAATTTGCCCAAATAATTTATTTGGCCGAGATTAGGTAACTTTCCACTCAGCTAGTGAGGAGAATGGGTATAGTTCAAATGCAGGTCATTTGGATCCGGAACCTACGCTCTTTAATACTGTACTACACTGCCCGTGATGTCTACAGATTTATCTTCTATCTATCCAGGTTCCAAATTTGCTGCAAACTCTTTTCTTTTTTTTTTTAAATTCCTAGATACATGTAGTTTTTGTATGTATACAATCATGTATTTAACAAAAGGGATAACTGTAACTTTTTCCAAAATATGTATCATTTAATTTTATTCTTTTATTGAAATTGCTAAGACATTTAAAACAATTTTGAATAGGAACTGTGATAGTAGGTGAATTTTTCTTATGTTTTCTTATGTTCCTGGCTTTAACTAAAATGGTCCAAGGACCTCACCATACAGAATGCTGTTTAATTTTTTTGATCATTTTAAATATGATTGTCCTATTTAAGTGTTTTTCTTCCAGGTTTACTTAGTATTTTTAAAAATTAGTAATGGTGGCTATATTTTATTCAAAACCTTTTCATCATCTATTGATAGGATCATGTTTTTCTACTTTGATTTATTGATGTAATTATACTAATAGGTTTGCCAACACTGAAAAATCTCTAGCAATGATTTGTAAGTATTTGGTTACTAATTTGGTCTAGAACATTTGTCTTTTTATACATTGCTGGAGTCTTATATGCAAATAGTTATTCGGAGTTTTTACACATATTGAGAGGCAATTTTGGTTTACGTAATGCTTCTTTTTGTACTGTTTTAGTCGTGTTTTGTTATTAAGGTTCTGCCAATATCACAAAGAGAAATTTGGGTGCTTTCTCTCTTTTGAAGGGGGTGTTGAAGAGCTTTTGACCATTAGACTTAGTTGTACTGCTCTTTTTAAATCACCTTTCTAAATTTCTTGTGAGATAATTAGTTTTCACAAGTTTTCTCTTTGTCCTGAAGTCATTTTGGGTTAATCATATTTTACTACTAAGAAATAATAAATTTCCTCTATATTTTTCAAATTTGTTGCTTGGAATAGTCTCATTTTTGTTCTTATTATCCCTTAATCTGGATCATGAGGTGCTTTCTATTTTATTAGTTTTTTTTTTTAATCAGCTTTTTTATTTTTAATTACACTTCCCTATTATCTCCTTTTCTTCCTATTTTCTTTTGGTTTGTTTTCCTGATAAATGATTTTACTCATTTCTTAATATGTATAGAAAGTTCCTTATTTGTTGGTCTTTATTCTTTCAATATATTGTTTAAGAATATATTTTTCCTATGATTATGGCTTTCCCTGTCTCCCATAAATCCATACATTTTGGAAGTAGAATTTTCCTTTTCATTGATTTCTATTGTTTGTCATCATAATCGAAAGAAAAAAAGGTATATGTGTTTTTTTTTCTTTGTGTTTGCTTACTTTTTGTAATTTTTTTCTAATTTTGTTAGATTATATGATCAAATTTTTTGGCTAATAAAGTCTCCACTTCACTGAATTTTTTTATTTCTTTCTGGATCGAATACACAATCAATTTTTGCAAATATTCCATAGACATATGAAGAGTACTGTCATTTGTACCTGGCAGTTAGGAGAAACTTTAGATTAATATTATATAATTGCTCTGTCTTATTTTTGTCTCTTCTAGATCCACCTGATTCTGAACGAAGTGAACTGAAATATTCCATTATAAAAGTATTTTAATAACCTATCTCTTTTTCTAATAGTGTTTGCTTAATAAATTTAGCTACTGTATTGTCTCAGGCATGCAGTATAATCATGTCCATCTTTTTATACATCGTACCTTTTATCACTTACAAAATGGCCCTCTTTATCCTGCTTAGTGTTGTAGGAATAAATGCCACATTTTCTGGTGCGATGTTGTCACTCCTGCTTTCTGTCTGTCTGTGTTCACCTGACATCCTTGTCCATCTCTTTATCCTCAATCATTCTTGATCATTTTCAGTCCATTTCTTATAAATACCATATAACTTTTAAAAACCAATGAAATTAGTTGGTATATTCACATTTCATGTAATAATATAGGGAATTTTATACCTTCCATCTGGTTTTATGATTACTCATGATTTTTCTTGGTGTTTATTATTGTAGCTGTTTTTGCCAAATTGTTCTGATTGCCGTTCGTTCTCTTCCTCTCTCTCTGCTAATTAGGTGGCTTTTCAGTGCTTTTTTCACTCCCCTTTTTTTTTAATGATTGCCTTCCCTTTTTTACAACAATATTCAGTTTTTTTTTTTTAAGTCGCCAGGGAAGGAGTTTCGACGTATGACAGCCCCATGTGTCAGGGCGGAACTGTGCTCCGTGAGATCCTCAACAGCTGAGTTTTCAGAAGCAGATTATCGGGGCTTTCTTCCAAGGTGGCTCTGGGTGGACTCTGACCTCCCTTCTTTTTGTTAGCAGCCGAGCACGTTAGCTGTTTGCACCACCCAGGGAAGAATACGTCTTCGTTATTATAGACCCCCAAGATACCAATGGTTTTCCTCCACCAAGCTCTATTCCACAGTCTCCCCATTCGGATGAGATTTTAGAAGGAATTTATTTTCCCCTGCTGCTTCCCTCCATTACTGGATGCTGCTGAGATAGGTAAGCACTTCTAGTTGCAATGTGTTGTCCTGTGGTGCTCCTCACACCTGTCCTGCTGCTCTGTCATCAGCGTTTGAGACTTAGTGACACACACAGCACAGCTGACTACCCATCGCTCTTTCCTCTCCGTTTCTCAGGCCTTGATTCTCATTCAGTTGGTGTTCCCCCTTGAGTACCTCCTTAGATGACACACATGGGTGACACAGTGTCTGGATTTTTGCACGTCCCTAAATATCTTTCATTTATGCTGCGGGATGAATGATATCCCATCTTCATACAGAATCCCTGGGTCATAGTGCTTTATTTCCATAGATACTATTCTGCTGTCTTCTAGTTTCCATTGGTGCAGTTGAGAAATTCATTACTAGTCTAATTTTTCTTCTTTCCAATAACAAAACAAACTTTTTTTTCCCCAAAACCCTAGAGTCTTGTAAAACATCTTCATCCCTAACTAATTTTCTTTTCTAGTATATGCTCAGGTTTGTATCACATGCATCCATGTGTCGTGTTTCTTCTCAATCACGCCTGTAACTTTGTTTTCTGTTTTGAGTAATTTCTTCTATTTGGTCTTTAAGAACCATTAATTTGGATCACAGCAATGACTATCTACTGTATTTCAACTGCTCTATTGTATTTTTTAGTTTGTATATTATGGATTTTTTTTTTTTAAAAAAAATCTTTCCCCCAGCATTTTGTTGTTGTTATTTGGTGGTGCTTTTTTTTTTTTCTGTACTTGCTTTAAATTTTTCTTTTTCTGTACTGAATTTTTTTGTAAGTGCTCTTATTATAATATTTTGTTGTGGTTCAAGTTATCCTTTCCCTTCTCTATTGCTCGTTTTCACTTCCATCAGGAACTTCCTGTTCTGTTTGTTTTTCATTTTACCCCACTTCCTGTATGCCGGGTACCAAGCCCATTAGGCGTCAGAGACAAGCGTTTCTACTCGCTGGTAACCTTAGCTGGCACTCTCACAGCATAAAGTAAGTGTATCTGTTTAGATTCCCCCATCTTACGGGGGGCCGAGAAAATCAGCTGCTCCTGCAAGGCAACATTCGCTCAAATAGGGCCCATGGCGGAGGCAGGCCAGCCCCTCTCTGGACCCAGGAGGCCACAGCCTTATTTCTCATCTTCACCCTAGGGCTCTTCACTCCTATTTCATGCTCCCATCTGACTTAAAGGAGAGAAGCCTCCTGCACTGGCCTTGTCTTTTAGGACTCCAGTAGAATTTCAGGTCTCATTGGCATCCCTGCTCATTGCTCAGCCCACGGGAGATAAGTTGTCATCTTTAGAACTGGGGGGATGTGGCGTCCTTCAAGCCACCCTCATGCCAGTACCCTGAATCCACATTTATAGGAAAGCTCAGATGGCTCTTCTAATGCCATTTTGTTTCTTCAAAAAAGAGGGTTAGGCTTGGCAAGGGGCAGGTAACATTTGTATAAAAGTCATATTTCTGTAAAAGACTGGCTAGGCCTCAGAATGCAGCCTACTAGGGAAGTGCAGCAGTGGGGATCAGACCTCTTTCTTCCCCCGTCCTAGCGGCACCCCACAGACTACACTTCACTGCCTTGGACAGGCAATGTCAGGAGGTAAGAAGCAGAAGTCATGCTTGTGGGAACTGGAGGCCCCTGGGAAATAATGATGAGGATAAGGGGAAGGATGAGAAGTTAAGTCCCAAAGTGGCTGCAAGGAAAAAGGTGAGTTTCCAGGAAGGGAAGACCAGAGGTGAGTCACACTTAGAAATCGAGGACTGCCTGCCACTGCCAACTTGCCTTCACCCTTCCTCTCCTTCTTTTCCAATTTATTTTTTACTTTAATTAAAAGTTATACGTAAATGTAGACATAATGATGTCTGTTTTTAAAATTTCACATCGTGTGAGTGAAGAATAAGAGGTAGTCTATTCATTTTAAAATTGAGGTCATTGCCCCAACACTCGGATTAGGACTGTCTGAGATGGTTCTCCTCAGGCTTACAGTTCTGTGGAATAAAATGTTCTTATTTGTAGGTCTCGCCTAGTTTCAAAATTCACCCTCACGCCCAGCACTCCTTGCTGGAGTTGATAAGCATTCTCGCTTGGACAAGAACATGATAAAATGCACAGCACAGAGAGCTGCAGCAGAGAAAAAGGGCCTCGTACTTAATCACTTCTCTGAAACTGTGGGGTGATCTTTTCCAGCTGTTTCATGAGAAATGTGTCTCAGACCTGACGGGACAAATTCTCATCAAAGATGAATCAAAGAAAATAGCATCCAAGAATGCAAAACAAGCCATTGTTGCCCTAACCCCATCACACCTACAGAGAGCTCCACAGCTGTGGAAAGAGCAGCTATTCCCACCACCCAATAAACCACATGAAGAGATTTAAAAAGAGAGAAAGAACGAGATCTGTGGAGACCCAGTCAGACTTACATACCATTTATTTGTGAGAACAGAATCATCCCCAGCCCCGCAATATCTAAATATAACATGTAAGTAGCAGCAGTCACCTGCCAGTCAGTAAAGCCACAGAGAATGATTATAAAATCAAATTAGGGAACAGGCCATAAGATGGGTCAATCAAAACAAAAACACTGTATTTCTAGATTTGAATTCCCCAGGTAACTGCATGAACGGGGTCTCTGCTTATCCCCTCCTCCAGCTGAAGCTCCCTCTCACTGTGTCATTCAAGGTCTAAGTGGATGTGGGGCTGAAGAGTTGTTTTACTCCACGGGCAAGCCAAATTAGCATGATTCTTTGGAACGGTTTCAAAGATCTTTAGCTACTATTAATATTTTTAATTTTTCATTTTTATTACGTGTATGATGTCAGGAGCTGTGGCAGGAAGCACATTTTGTCAATTAAATAATTAATCCCACCGCATAATAGTCAGTGGGGAAAAACTGACATTTGTCAGGTTCAAAGATAATGAATGGCTGGGAGGGTTTTTCATCAGGCCCACTCAAGGAAGACAACCTGATAGCAGACTTGTTTGTTTCTCTCCCACACCTACTGGGCCTGCTTCAAATACTCTGCCGCGTATCAAACCACACGAAAGGGAAAGTATCTGTAATGCTTCCCTTTCCTTCATCCCACCTACCCAATCGTAAAATCATATCAATTCTTTTCCTAAATATGTCTCCAGCTTGCTCACTTCTCTCTAGCCACACTAAAACAAGACAAAACAAACAAAAACAACCAGCTGCCATCACGTCGATCCTGACTCATGGCCAGCCACAGTATGACCATCTTAATCCAAAATTGACTAAAATGCTTTCATTTCACTCCAAATAAACCGAAGGGCAATTATTACACTGAACTGACAGTTTTCTCCTTTGGCAACAGCACAGAGGTTAGAAGGCTGAGTGCTAGAGGGAGACAGGTCTGAGTTCGAATCCCAGTTGAGCCTCTCCTACTCAAAGGATCTGAATCCTTTCCACCTCAAAAGTCTCCATCTACAAAAGGAGGAGGCTACTGGACCCTGCTCACAAGGCTACAGTCAGGCCCAGATGAGTGCTGGTGGCTGCTCACGACGCGCTGGCCGGGTCACTGAGGAACCAGCAGGCCCCCTCTGTATTTCCAATAAATTCTGATTTAGGAACATGTCAAGTGAATTGTGGCACCACTTTGCCCTGCACTTTTACTTCTCCTTTCACCTCGGCTCTGAAGCCTCTTCACTGCTCCACTCAGCTGCTCCAGACAACAGTCCTACCCGCTGTATTGCTCGCTTCCCTTTCCCAGCTCCTCCCATCCTCAGGCCTTGGCTCCCCAGGAGCTGAGTAACAGTGCTCTCGGTCCCTACGAATTTCAGGCCGGGGTTTCCACAGATGGTATCTCCATGTTGTCAACAAGCCTGCGCTGGATTAACACTGCCTAGGAGGTGAATGTTTCAGTTTGCTATTTTTAACCTGTCTCTGCCAAACCTAAATGCTTGCTTGGGGTGGGGGAGCCTTGTCAATGAATCAGGCCACATGTGCTCCTTCGCTCCTTCTCGTAGTACCCCCAGTGCAGCTTATGCCCCCATGAGCATCAAACAGTTATTGCTGTTACAGAAAGCAAAACTTCACTGAGTTCAGATTGCATGCGTTTATATATCACCTGCTATTTTTTATTAAATTGGTAAAAAATGTACCCTGATAATGTATGTCGGCTGTGAAGACCATATGAAAAAAAAAAAAAAAGTGGTGTTTAGAGTTAAAATGCATTGTATAGTGTTGCTAAAGCCGCCTGACTTACCAAGAGTACGTGTCTCAAATGTGTGTTCTATATCCTACCCCAAAGAACTGGATTTAAAATGTTCGGCTATTTTGTCTCCTTTCATAAAATATACTGCCAGTAATTAGTAAGTCACATTTTAGGGGGAAAAAAATTCTCTTTAGAAAATCAAATGAGTTTTCTTTGACATAAATTGGTTTGGATGACTGAACAGTATTTTAGTCTAGTTAGGACAGCCCTTCCCACAATGCATAGAAGAACGATGAAAATTTTTCGAACTTCTGAATAATTTATTTTTTTTACTATTTTTTTGTAAAGTTGTTCCTTCCCAATATCAAACTGCAACTCACACTGTCTGTAAGATAACTGGAAAAGAATAAATATATTCTATATATATTTTTTAAGTTTATTTTTCCTAATTTTTATTTCCAGTTAAATTAGCTAAAAGCAAACAAAAAAAGCCAAACTGTTGCCGTCGAGTCAATTCCGACTCATAGCAACCCTATAGGACAGAGTAGAACTGCCCCCATAGGGTTTCCAAGGAGCAACTGGTGGATTTGAACTACTGACCCTTTGGTTAGCAGCCAAGCTTTTAACCCCTGCTCCACCAGGGCTCCAAATTAGCTAAGGGATGATAAAAACAAAACAAAACAGACCAAAGCCATTGCCATTGTGTTGATTCCAATTCATAGCAACCCTACAGGACAGAGTAGAACTGCCCTATAGGGTTTCCAAGGAGCGGCTCGTGGATCTGAACTGCCATTCCTTTGGTTAGCAGCCGAGCTCTTAACCACTGTACCACCAAGGCCCCAAGGGATGCTAAACTAAATTCTATGTAAACGGGACAGTGCAATACAAATGTGAGAGGATTTTATTTATATGAGTTGTAATTTTGCCCATCTCTCAAGACTGTATTAGAAGAAACAAAATATAACTATGGATGTCTAATTTCAAATAAACCACTGTCTTCAAGTGTAGAAATTGGTAAGTTTAGGACTGTGAAGTAAAGTTGTAAAAGTCATTATACCACTGGTAGAATATGAAGGCAGAAAACTGAGTGCAAAAATGTTTGATAAATGTATGTGAATGACCAAGCCACCATGGATTATATTACAGGAAGTAGGTATAAATTATAACTTCAATATTCCAGGTTGCCTGTGAGGAAGAAAATGGTGCCCCTTCCATAGGAGGTCCTCGTGTAGGACAGGCACATACAGCTGGGCTGGATGGACCATAAAATGATCCAGGACAGTAAGGTTTACTTTCTTATGAGGAAAAGTTGAGTTTTCTCAGCAACGGCTCCTGTTCTCCGTGCACCCATTCTAACTACAAAACCCATATTTTTTGTAAGCAGCTTCAGGAGAATGTAATGGAACCCGAGAGACCTGGGTTTTAAGTTTAGCCATATGAAGATTCAGAAGCTCACATATAAAATGTAGAGCTGTGGAATTACTCTCTACCCTGAAGTTCAGTACATATGTCTGGGGCCAACGCTCCCAGAGATGGCTTCCTACCACTGATGTGCCACACTGTGTGATCACTCACCAGCTCAACAGCTGCATCAGTGGAGGAGGGCATCACGACCAGAAAGTAATCGTGTCACCTTGGAGGGGGAGAAGTGGGACCTCCAAGTTAGCGACATTTACGCATGTCTTGTTTTACCAGAATGGTTACCTACCTTGTCTGGTGTACTCGTCTGCTTCTCTGTGAACCAAATCCTTTACTCTGTTTCCATAAAGCAGTCGTGAGGAATCATGATCAAAAGCTTTCAAGGTCTCACTGGAACTGTAAGACTTCTGTGTAGGTACCCTACACTCGTCATTGTCTGCTGAGGAATTGGTATACCGCCGCTCCTTTTCTCGTCTGCTCTTGGTCAGGGAGCAATAAGGCCTACGTTCTTTCACATCCATACTTCATTCCTTCCGTGTGCACATCAGTCCCGTTTGTTCCAAATTATGCTCAGTGTTCAATTCTCATTGGTCTCTCTGTAAAGAAGAAAGGTTGACGTGACGTCAGCATAACATTCATTTAAAAACCAACCACACCGTGACCTTCTCAGTCAGGAGCACACTGGCAAAACAATGCGACTGCCTAGCTAGGGAACTGACTTTCAACAAGAAACTACAATTTGTAGAATCAGTGTAAAATACCCAGCGTCGCCAGAACAAAAAGCACAGAATCTGTTCCTGAGAGATCACGCTTTCTGTTAACGAGAGCTGCAGGTGCTTGTGTAGTGTTTTATATCTGATTTTTCACATTAATACAAAAAAATTTAAGCTCGAGTTCAAATTTCACTATGGAAGCCAGCTAACTGTTGGCTCCACCAGTCTGTTAAATTCTTCACAATGGAAGTCTCCTCTTGCAACATTTTCTCGATTCACAAACAAATTCCCTTAATTGCTCTTACTAAAACTTATACTAGTTTTTTTTTCTTTCTTTTTTTTTAAATGGCTGGAGCAGATTGGGAGATTCTTGGAACTTAAACATCGTCAACTTTATTGAATGTTTTATTATTTTTTTACAATTTTTTTTTTTTTCTTTCAAGGGCACAATTTTCATGTTTTAAGAACATAAATGACTTGTAGAAAAGCTGGGCCTCCTCTCATATCCTTCTTAAAATGCATTTTCCTTTCTAGAACATGAATTTAATTAATGCTATCCTGGAATTCAAGGCAATTTAAGTGGCTAATTTGATGGGGTAGCTTCCTGCAACTGCCAGTGGCAAGAACAAGCTAGAAGGAAAAAGGCAAATGGTCTTTCTTTGCTTAGCAGCTCTCTTTTTCCTGAATTTGCTGAGCTGACAGTACAAGGGTGTGCAGAAAAGGCTCTCTACAAAAAATAGGGCCTAGATAAGGGATAGTTGCCCAGAGCTAATCCGCATCTTAAATGGTCCTCTTTTATCTTTCTTCTTTCCTCATTTTGTCTTTCCTTTTAATCTGAAGGTCCCTGAAGGCCCTGTCTTCAGCCCTCAATATTTTCCCCCACTCTACATCCTAAATTCAATTTCCATTTGAGTAATTCCACAATCAACTTGAAACTAATGGTTCCCGTTGAGCACCAGGTCTTCTCTTTGTCTCAAGTACCTTAGGGTTGTGACCCCTATTTAGATATTTTCTTCCACACAGTCTTTCTCTCTTTCTCCCTTCATCAATCTCTCTCATCATACACATCATATCTCTCTTTAATGTGCTTCCTACTAGGATATTTGTTGCCAATACTGAATCTCACATGTCAACTCAGCTTACATCTAAGCTGTTGACAGGTCTTGATTCTTTCTGTGCATCTCTACACCTCCTACACCGTCCACCTCCACCCATCTGTAAGAAGAGTGGCTGGACTCTCTGGACTGAAACCACCAGAGTTCCAAAGCCTATACTGGGAAATCTTGGGACCACACCGTCTTGCTGCCTCCTCGAACAAACTAAGCCTTCTCCTACCCACACTGCCAGTAAAGGGTTGCCTCAGGTGGATTCCACATTCTTCTGGTACTGAATTCAGCTGGGCCATTAAAAGTAGTTGCTAATACTTTACCTCGGTTGGTTAAATATATCTTGACTTCCCTCCTTTTATTTCTTTTCCATTAAACTTGTTTAAAGGAAAAAAGAAAATAATATTTTTCACGGACCTCTCCTGACACATTACTACATTACTCTCTTTACCAATTCTTCCAATAGCTCTTACTAGAAGTTGTATTACTCTTAAAATGTAAAGTACAGTCATGCATTGCTTAATATCTGAGATACATTCTGTGATAAAGAAAGTTTTGTGATGTGGACATGCAAACACCATATCATTGTGTGAACAATGGCCAGAGGGCTCTTGAAAACACAGTGCAGAGCTGCAGTGCCAGGTAGGGATGGGTCAAAGAAGAGGCAAAAATGGCTTTAGGGAGTTGGGAAACTGAACTTCCAGGGTGAGATGGTAAAATTGTAGAATTTAGTAAATGATTGAATGGAGGTCGAGGAGGGAAGGGGACCCAAGAGAAAAGGATGAAGACTAGCCTAATCTTCATTCCAGCTGGGGGACAGGAAAGTTTGAGGTGACCTCAAATAAGCACAGGAGCAAAGCTAAGTTTGTATACAAGAGACCTGAGCTACACGTGTTGCGTGTGGGAAGTTGTTGTGTTCGCTATCTCTGGTTACACCTGCTATGTCTCCTTCTCTGATCAGAATTTCTGAACTCTATCATAACGTTATGGGACCACAGACAAATACACAGTTGGCTGTTGTCCAAATGGATGTTAGGCGGCACATGACTATAATATTAAAAAATATAGATACATAAACCAAAAAACATAATTCAAGCATTTTTAGTAACAGAGCTTTTGAGGTTCAAAATCTTTATCAAAGTTTCATTTCTTGCCCTAAGTTGCTTTCCTTTCAGCTCAAGTTAATGAATAACGTCATCAAGTTATGATGACAGAGACTGCTTTTATACACCAGGATTAAAACAACAGTGCACCAGTTCACTTTATTCCAATAAACCGAAGTTACTTTAGACAAATATTTACTGAGTGCCTATCATGAGGACACAACAGTGGACAAAATAATGTCCCTGCCCTTGTGGTGCTTATAATATTCTTTTCATGATATTCTTTCTGGTAGAGCTAACAAATGTCTGAGTTAAAGAATAACTTTGTTTCCAAAATACCACTGATCTCTTTGGAGAAGGGCTGTATAGACTAGTAACTAAAAATCATCAAAAAGTTTTTAATTGACCAGAAAATCATAACTCAAGCATTTTTAGTAATAGAGCTTTTGGGATTCAAAATCTTTACAAAAGTTTCATTTCTTGCCCCAAGTTGCCATCTATTTTAAAATAAAACCTTGCTGTATATACAGATATATGTGCCCTTTTATACTTTGAAAATAGACTGGTTAAAGCAAGGGAACTTTTTTTTCTTTTTTTTTTAATTTTCCTCTGCTGAAGTTTTGCTTCAATTAGTAGGTCTTGATAAACTCTGGTCCCCGGGCCAAATCTGACCCAACATCTATTTTGTAAATAAAGTTTTATTGGAACACAGCACATACATTTGTTCATGTTTTGTCTATGGCTGTGATCATGCTATAAAGACAGAGTTAAGTAGTTACAACAAAGACCTTGTGGCCTGCAAAGTCTAAACTATTTGCTATTTGGCCCTTTACAGAAAAAGTCTGCCACCCCTGAGTTAGACCATACATATTTCATTCTAAGTTTTTCTTTGTCACTCTGGATCTTTTGAATGTAAAAAGTATTGTCTTTACTATATAGTTTTCATGATACAATTTTACAATCTTGCAGATTAGATAAACATTAAGGTCTAAAACATAATAATATGAATTTATGTCATCATAAATAAAGATTCAATTTTATGGCAATGTTACTAAGTATTATAAACTAATACCAACTAAATAGTAATAAATTGGAAGTAAAAAGATGATTTTAGGACTTCTTAAGCTTCACAAAACATCTGTAGCACCACGTATCTGAGTTTTCTGTATTTGTGAAGCAATTCTAAAGTGCCATGACAAATCAAGAAACAGTATTCAAATGTACCATCAAAGAAAGACAATTTGATCTTAGAGAATACCTCCTGCACTCCAGATGAGGATGAGAAGGTTAAAAACTTCAGGCTGCTTAAGCAGTATTACATTGTTGGAGCACTTTGATGGTGCCTGCACGGCCCTACACAAGAAGAGGGGCCTGTGTACATAACCAACATAAGGCATTTAATGAACAGGACAGCAGCCGCATCTGCAGGCAGGGCCTTTTAAAAATAAGGAAAGCTATTAGAAAGAGAGTTAACCAAAAAGTTTTGATTGAACTGGTCACAGCAACTATGTGACAATATCAAACTAATTTGGTTAGTTTTCATAACTTCTTGAAACAACTCAGTTACCAGCCATAGCACTCCTCTGGAAAACAGTTTGTCTTAAAGCAAATTGCATTACTTGGTTGTTTTTCTCCCCAAGACCTTGCAAAGTGTCTGACTGAATGAATGTACAGCAGCTCTACCCTGCACACAGGCAGCCACCGTGAGTTCTAACCCACTCGAGAGCAGCTAACAACAACAGGGTGACTGTATATCCTCCCTATCAGAGAACTGAACTCTATGACATTGTTTTCTAATATGCTCTTAATTCCAAATAATTTTTTAATTGTACCTTTAGAATGTAATCTGATTTCAACTGGAGTTTGTATGTCTTTAAAACCCTCTATGCCAATGGTTACACTTCATCAGATCCATAAAGAGCATCCCTAAATCAATCGTAGCTCTAAAATTCCACAGCCTCACCTATGTACCTAAACCCAGGCCTAAAAAAGGAACAAATAGCCAACGTGAAGGAGTAAATAACCTGCTGGTCAGACTCATTCATGCTCCCATTACTATCTGCTTTCTGTGAGAATTACAATCCTGGACTGTCACCTTGAGTATCTCCTGCCTACACTGTCATCCTGTCTTTATCACAGTTTGGAAAAGCTCACCGAAGACAATAGATAGAATCCAGAGAAACATTAATGTACCCCCAACACATTTTAGATTAAAGATCTAAATTAAGTTTTTGTATACAATAGCAAGAAATTTTTCCCTCTTATTACCTTCATAAGTCAGTATTCATGATTTATTGACAGTTACGGTAATAAAACAGAAAATACAACTTTCTACCCCATAAGAATTTCCAAGTGTTTCCTTTATGGACCAGCTAGGTTAACATCAATTAAAGACAAAAGAAAATCCATTGCTATCGTTCATTTTAGAGAAAATTTTGTTTCCTGAGCCAAATTTATAAATCAAAGAATTAAAATAATTAAGTACAAAAATAAAATTATATTATGTTGGTATTTTTGCAATGTTAAATTCAAGCATAACTAACAGTTGCAAATAGAAGAGTCCAAGCAAATCTAGCTATCACATTTATGACACAAACTTAAAACACAAATAAATGTGTGAAAGTAAACATAAGGAAAAGAGAATCTACTATGAGCAACAAAAGTGACACCTGTTGAGAAGATACAGGTACAGAGAAAAAGAAACAAGGTGAATCATTAGTGGCTGACAGGTTAAAACAAGTCAGGGTGCCTTCTTTAAATATGACAGGAAATAAAGAGAACATTTTATACAATAAGAAATAAATTAAATTTCTGCTTCCAGCCAAGAAGAAAAGATACGAATGGAATTTACCCTCCTTCCTGAAATAACAACAACAAAAATAATAGGCAAAATATATGAAATGACACTTTTCGAAACACTGACATCAAGAAAGGAAGAACGGTGATCCCTGACAGATGGGCGAAAAGCAAGATGAGCCCCTGACTGCTCCGTACTTACTGCCCTGAGAGAGTCTTCAGGCTGTAGCACAGGAAGGGGGGACCCAGGCAGAGCCCAGCAGACTCCCTGTTACAGAGACAGAACTGAAAGACCTCCAGAACAGGTGGTAAGAATATGAGGGACAGAGCATGGGAGAAAAGAGAGCTGCATCCAGAAAGAGCCTGGAGGTCCTCAGAGGGTCCTTTTTTAGTAGTCAGCAGTGTACTTCTCAGCCACGTGTACGAGGAAACTACTGGAGGCCAGAGAAAGGACTGTCTGCAAGGATTATAGAAGGGTTTCTCAATCTCAGCACTACTGACATTGTGCGCCAAATAGTTCTTTATTGGAGGGGAGGGGGCTCTTCTGTGTGTGGTAGGGTGTTAAGCATATTCCTAGCCTCTCCTCAGTACATGCAGTAGCACCCCGAGTCATGACAGCCAAAGCTGTGGCCAGACATTACCAATGTCCCTCCAGGGGCAAAAGCACCCCTTTTAAGAACCACTGAACTACAGACAACAGTATTCAGAGCTCACAAAAGGCCAGGAATAGGGTCTGTTCCCACCAGAACTTTATAATATTGAACTTGAAAATATAGCAGTAGTTACCACCCAAAACGAAGCACAGAGAAACAGAAGAAAGACAGAGAGAGAGGGAGAGAAAGGCATACACCAGTGGTCTGTGGAACTACTTCAAGAAGCCACTGCAGATGGATCTGGAGTCCCTGAAGGAGAAGACAGAAAGGAGTGAACAGAAAAGTTTTGAAGAAATACTAAGTGAAAAATTCCCAAATTTGATGACAACTCTAAACTCACAGATCCAAGTTGCTCAAAACTCAAAACACAAGAACTACGAAGAATTATATCAAGGGATTTGATTATGATTAAAATTATGATTAACCAAATATTCAAAATCAGTGACGAAGAGAAAAAGATAGATTGCATACAGAGTTTCTGACTGGAAACAATGCAAGTGAGAAGACAGAGAAGTATCTTGAAGGTAATGAAAGAAAAACCTAGAATTCTAAATGGAAATAGCTTTCAGAAATAAAGTCTAGAGAATAAAGGCTAAAAATACTTTTACAGTCATAAAAAAACTGAAAATCTCATCACCAGCAGACTCTTATTATAAGAAATGTAAAGAAAGCCCTTCAGGCAGAAGGAAAATGACTGGTAGATAGAAATACAAGGCTACATAAAGGAATGAAAAGCACTGGAAATGTAACTACATAGTTAAATATATAACTTTTTTTCTTATTATATAAATATCTTTAGAAGATAGATGACCATTTAACAAAAATCATAGTAATGTATTTGGGAGTTTATAACGTATGTGTAATTAAAATGTATGGCAACAATAGCATAAGGGAAAGAAGGGGTAAAACAGAAGTATACCACTGTACGGTTTTTATACTCTACGTGAAGTGGTCCAATATCACCTCAAAATGCAGCTACTGTTGTGACTCACAGTGACACTATACCTAAAGCAACCACTTAGATAACAAAACAAAGAGTTATTGCTCATAAGCCAATAAAAGAGATAATAAAATTTAAAAAATGGAATCGTATACAATATAAATGATTGGTCTCTATTTGGAGCCCTGGTGGCACGGTGGTTAAGAGCTTGGCTGCCGACCTAAAGGTCAGCAGGTCAAACCCACCAGCCTGCTCCTTGGAAACCCTATCGGGCAGTTCTACTCCATCCTGCCGGGTCGCTATGAGTCAGAATCGACTTGATGGCAATAGGTTTGGTTTGGTCTCTATTTGCCTGGAGCAGCAGAGAAGGAAGGGGACCCAGGAATCAGAGAAGGAGCTAGACTGCAGGTCTGACTTCCTTCATGAACTACTGCCTCCTTTACCATGAAACCAGAAAAATGGGATGGTGTCCCACCACCATTACTGAGTGTGTTGATCAGTGACGCAACAGGTGAATCCTGATCACAAGGGGCGGAAATGTGGAACAGAATTTAAAATTCTCATAGAATCCAGGCTTACTCAACCCACTGAGGCTAAAACCAAAAAAACAAACCCATTGCCATCAAGTCAATTCTGACTCATAGTGACCCTATAGCACAGAGCAGAACTGCCCCCATAGGATTTCCAAAGAGCGACTGGTAGATTTGAACTGCTGACTTTTGATTAGCAGCCAAACGCTTAACCACTGTGCCACCAGGGTCCCAAAATGGCCCAAATATCCTACAAAAAGCAGAGATTTTCATATTGAATTAAAAAAAAAAAAAAAAAACACTTAAAAACCAAAGACTCAAGGGAAAAATTAGTCCAAAGGACAAATGGACCACATGAACCAGTCTACATGACCTTGAGACCAGAACTAGATGGTGTCTGGCTACCACTATTGACTGCTCTGACTGGGATCAAAACACAGGTTCTGGGACAGAGAGAGAGAGAAAAAAAAAAAAAAACTGTAGAACAAAAAATCAAATTCACAAAAAAGACCAGACTTAACGGTCTGACAGAGACTGGAGGAACCCCCATGACTATGGCCCTAAGACACACGTCTGGACTGGAACTGAAGCCATTGCCAGAGACCACCTTTCAGCCACACCTTGGACAGACCCATAAAATAAACAATAACACCCAAGAGGAATGTGATCCTTAGAACAATCAATTATATGAGATTAAATGGGCAAAACTGGCCCAAAAGCAAAGATGAGAAGGCAGGAAAGGGTAGAAAATCAGAACGAAAGGAAACCTAAGATGGAAATGGGGCGAGAGCTGACACATTGTGGGGAATGAAAGCAACGTCATGGAACACTATATGTACCAACTAACGAATGGGAAACTAATTTGCTTTGCAAACTTTCACCTAACGCACAATAAAAAATTTTTTTAAATGTTATTTTGGTATAAGCAATTATTTCTTACTATGCACTATTTTCAAATAAACAAAAATTAGAAAGGTGTGCTATAATGGCCCGATGATTCTTTATAGGGGGAAAAGGACTAAAAGAGTTGTGACTTAAAACAGACACTCTTAAGTATTTTCAGATATTATCAGTTAAGGCTGTATAATTCATCAAATGTTGACTTAAAATAAATCATCTGAGAAAAATGTGGACCATTTATACCTAGTAACTTTGTGTGAGGAATCATGCTTTTTGCTAATACTTCAGTTTCTTGATTCTTAAAAAAAAAAATTTTGATTTTGTTGTTTAAGAAGTTGCTTTCATTTTAGTGATCTGAATTAGTAATAAACAAATATACAAAACTGTCTTTCACATTTCCGTACATTGCATTAGGGGCCACTTGAAATTCTGAGCTATATAAGCAGATTTCTTTGTATCCTTAACTTCAGTTATTGTCACCTATAAATACAGGTGATTTTTGAAAACATGCATTTGTGCACGTAAGATACCAAAAGTTGTACAAGTGAAATAATACACAACCAAAAAAAAAAAAAAAAAACCAAACCCCTTGTTGTCTTGTCAATTCAGACTCATAGTGACCAAGATAAAAAAAGTTAAAAGTAAATGAATGGAAAATCATAAACCTAACCATAGCAATAATCACATTAAATATAAATGAGCTACAAAAATACCAATTAAAAGGCAGAAACTGTCAGACCAGATGAAAAAGCAAGACCAGACCAGATGGGAGAACACTCTGCAGTAATTAAAAAGATAAGGTGGATCTATATGTTGGTACGGAAATGTGCATAAGGCATAGGGATCATTAATTTTTTTACTTATTCATTTATTATATGTGTATAGAGTGCCTACCACTCCTCAGGCATGGTCAGAGGCACTGAGAATGGACAGATGAAGACGACAAGGTACCTGCCCTCTTAAAACTGGAAAGGAGACAATGTTAAATAGATTTAACTTTGTTAAATAAATTTAACTTTGTTAAATAATTTGTCACACAAACAAATTTCCAATTAAACTGTAATAAATGCTGCAAAAATTATAAATTGCTGAGAGAATAAAAGATGAGTTCTAATTGAGAATGAGGGCCAAAGGAAAATCTCTGGGGGAAAAAAAAAGAACACTTAAGCTGAGACCCATAGGATAAATAGGATTTAGCATAGTTATAGGTATGTATCATGGGCAACGGGGTTGCCCATAGAGCAGACCAGGCTAACTGAATAACACGTTCAAGTAAACACCATATGGCAGGGAAAAGCTTGACAATTGCAATGGGGCTGGGACACAGTGAGTGAGGAGAGAGGGGTGTGTGTAGGCCAAAGGGAATGTGAGGGCTAGAGGTGGGGCTTCATAGGACATGGTAAGCAGTTTCATCCATATTCCACCAGTACTGGGTGATCATTAGAGTTTTAAGCAGGGAGGTGACGTTATCAGATTTACAGTTTGGAAAGATCCCGATGATTAAGTGTTAAGACCAGAAAAATGGGGGTTCAGAGTGGAAGCAGGAAAAGTTGTTGGCATATTTTTGTAGCAGTTCGGAAGAGAGAGGATGCTAACTTGAACTGGGAAGCCAGAAATGTCAGTGGAGGTTTAGAGAAGAGGAAGTATTTGAGAGATCTGTAGAGGCAGAATCAGTAGGGCTTGTAACAGGCTAAAAATGAGTGAGGAGAGGAAGGATGCCAGGATGCCATCCAGGTTTATGGTTTGAGCAACTGAGTGACTACAGGGACATCAGCTGAGACGGGCAAAACGGGAAACTATTCCCTAAACACTGCTTAATATACACTCCCAATTCTTTCTTCTCTTTCATTTAAAATATGTATTAAGCAAGTGATACTTATTCCTTGTGGAAATTAGAAAATACAGATAAGTCAAAAAAATTATTTCCTTTTTAATACTTTGGTGTTCTCCATTTCAGAATTCTTCTATGCATATGTGTGTATATGAATACAAATATGTGTGTATATGTATATATATTCAATGTGACTGTTTACTTAATATATTGTGAATACTTCCATGTGAGTAAATATTTGTTTGTTTTTAAAATAATAAATAAGAAGCATATTGTTTTAAAACTCAAAGCTATTCTTCACATTTTATCATAGATGGTAAATATGTAAACTTAGATAATGAAACAATACAAACAACATATTAAAATAGATATTGAATAAATGTGAGTATTAGAAAATTTTTAATTGGAAAATATATAGAACAGTGCCTTAGGCTATAAGAAAAGTGACTTAAATTCATCAGATCATTAAAACAATTCACTAGCATGGCTCAAAATGAAAAGTAATTCTGTTTTTCCTGATAAAAATTATGGAAAAGAATATTTCATAGAGAATAGTCATATATATTAATACAATTATGTAGCCTATGGTTGCAAAGGCATAAATAACCGCAGGGAGAAGGTCATAATCTCCATACTAAGAATAGATGGGAAAAAGCGCTCAAGAATCCGATACAGCTGAGCCAGATGCAGCTTTCCTAGATTGCAGACCTTAAGGGTAAAGTGTAAATAATATCTCTCAATTTGTCTGCCTGCCTGGATCAACCAACATCCATCACATCTATTTATGCGTTTTTATAATGGTTTAAACCAGCACTCTGAATACAGAGGCCACCACTTTATTCGCCAGAGATTCAGCACGTGCCTGGCACTTAACGATTCTGCCAGTAATAGTATATCTAGTTTAGAGGGAAAAGTGAAGAAATGATTACATATCACATAGGTGATACCGTGGTACAAAGTACATACCATCTTATCCCTCCACCAAATGGCCTCGAACACACACTAGGTAAAAAACAGCTCTGATATCACACCACATGCATTGTTCTGATTGAGGTAAGTCACTGTGATGTCAGCTTCTACTGAATGTGCCCACCTCCATGGACATGCCAGCCACAATCAAACATGCAATCAAAATAATAACCTCCATTTATCCAGGACTTTTTCATGTTAGGTATTCCACACTTCATTCCTGTTCCTAACAACAACACTGCAAGTTTGTGTTATTTGCCAGTTTTGCAGATGAGGAATATGAAAAATTATGAAAAATTTTCAAGTCATATGATTAATGAATGAGTTACACTGGAATTCACACTCCCATATGGTGCTTTTCCATTCGTTTCTTCAAAAAGTTGCCAAACTCAGAGACCTATGCAGCATCCGCTTCAAATTTAAGCCTTCAGCATAATGACAGAAAAATAAACAGCCTTCCAGATAGCTTAAAAACAACTAAAGCTTTCTTCATTATAAAAGAGGCTTAAAGATGGGAAACTGCAGAGCTGGTGACAGTTGGCAATGCTGTGTGCAACTAGGGGAGCTTCTTAAATGAAGATCCAGTATTAGTCCCCTAAGTGCTGGGCATACTCCTCCCTTTAGAGTAGACATAAAAGCTCCTTGATGAATTATTAATTTCAAATGTGATTATTTATTGAGTGCTTAAAATATGCCAGGTGCTTTACTTATATGACCCCACTTAATCCTCACAGCAAACTTGCTAAGAAGGAATTATAAGCCCCCTTTTCACACAGGAGAAGGAAGGCTCAGAGAGCTTAATTGACGTGTCCGTGGTCACACAGTCAGGAAGCAGCAGAGCCAAATCTGAACACATTACAGTTTTATTCAAAAATCTGTGCTCTTAACCACTAGACTATATTCTAAACCTTATAACAAAAAGCGAATATTAGGGGGAGGCAGAGAAAGACAAAAAAAGAGCGAGAGACAGAGAGAGAAATGAGGGTTTAACAAACTGTGTGAGGATATCACCAGATCCAGTATTAACCAAGTCAATGAAGGTTGTCATATTGAAAATACCATGATAACTAAATGGGCAGAAATCACAGCACTGGAGAGACAGAAGTAAAAACCAAGTGAAATCAAACTGAGGAGTAAGAAAGCTATAAACTTCAATACCAATTTAAGACAAAATACACTGGATACATTCTCAAGCTTCTTGTTCATGGAAAATCCACTAGGAAAGAAAAACCTCATTATGATATCATGTGATTGTGCCTCAGAGGAAGTTGGGGAGTACAGTTCTCTTCGTTTGTCTCCTGTTCCATGTGGTGTAGTCAACAAAGGGTCGAGACTCTTCCTGCATCGTGGTCGTACTACCTTTGTAGTTGTTGTCCTCTGTTTCATTGATAAATGTCTCCCCCATGTTAGGTCCTGGGGTTCAGGTGAAGTGGATCCCAATCCCGGGTTCTAGGAACTTCCTACAAAGAATCGCACTACTTTAGGCTGGGTTCTGTAGAGAAGCAAAGCCAGTGAAGCAGGTACGCGTGTATATACACATATAGGGAGAGAGAGAGATGTATCTCAAGGAAATGGCTCACGCTGTTGTAGAGGCTGGAAAGTGTCAAGTCTGTAGGTCAGGTGTCTGGCTAGAGACGTCTCCTGACTCACACAGCTGCAGAGGCTGAGGAACCCAAGTTTGGCAGGTCAGACTGCAGGATGCTGGCTCGAGTCCCAAGAACTGGAGGTCAAATGGTGACAAGCCGGGTGCAGGATGCAGACAAGCAAGCAAGATTTGCCAGAACGTTCATATATATATTGGATGCAGGCCACACCCCTGAGGAAACAACTTTTACAACTGATTGGCTGATCACATCAGATCACATCATGGAGGTGATACATTATATCACAAAATGGAGGATAACTACATCTTTACATAACTGCCAAATTACATCATTACAAAACTGCCAAACCACTGAGACTCATGGCCCAGTCAAAATATCACAGGATCTTAACCATCATACTCACTGACTGGTTCAAGGATGGATGTGTGACCTAATTCAGCCCAATAAGGTCAGCCCCAAGACATTTGATAAAAGTATTGGAAATGAGTCTTCTCTTCCCACTGGAGTTGCTAAACTGAGAAGATGTAAACTTGGAGCTTATATACATTTTTGACACATTGTGGAAAAATCCTGCCTGTGGCTGAAGTCTACAAAGAAGAAAGCAAACCTGAGAGAGAGAGAAATATAATTCTGAGCCATAAAGTTCCCACTCTGGATTTTTCAACTAAAAAACCTGTACTAACACAACTGAGGAGAAACTATAGCACAGGTTTTTGATCAGACAGACCTACGTCTAAAGTCTAGCTCCACTACTTACAATTTATGTGACTTACGACCTTGGACGTATTACTTCAACTCTCAGAGGCTTGGGTTCCTATATTTAATTCTCTAAAGGCACATGAAAATACCTTTCTTATGACGACATCATGAAGAAAAAATGAGATAAAAGCTTTTCAAAGCATTTATCACATTAATTGGCACGTATCATAATAGGTACTTGATAAAGACTAGCTCTTATGAGTAAATCAAGAACACTGTCCAGTGTCCAAGAACAATGGCCACTAGGCTTGTCGTTGTTGTTAGGTGCCGTCCAGTCATTTCTGACTCATAGCGACCCTATGTACAACAGAACGAACGAAACTCTGCCCAGTCCTGTGCCATCCTCACAACTGTGGCTATATTTGAGCCCATTGTTGCAGTCGCTGTGTCAACCCATTTTGTTAAGGATCTTCCTCTTTTTCACTGACCCGCTACTTTACCAAGCATGATGTCGTTCTCCAGGGACTGACCCCTCCTGGTAACGTGTCCAAAGTACTCGAGACAATGTCTTGCCATTTTTGCTTCCAGGTAGCATTCTTGCTGTACTTCTTCCAAGACAGACCTGTTCATTCTTCTGGCAGTCCATGGTATAGTCAATATTCTTCACCACTAGGCTTAAGCCTAAGTAATTTTAGGAAGTGTTTTGGGGAAAATGTAAAAGATCTCAGTGCTATAGGGTTGAAGGCAAGGGACGCACATCTGTAGTAAAATGGGTATTTTTCTAAAATATTTGAATGGAACTTGAGTTTTGAATTTTTGTATGTTTATTCAGAAATACTGTCAACAAATTTAAAAAAATAGTAAAACAGTTCCCACATCAATAATTTCAAAATGATTTAATCTACAATGCTATCCAAGTACTTAAGGCTCCTCGGGAGAAAGCAGTAAGCAAACAGGGGCAGGGCTGTGAAGAGAAGCAGTAAAACTGATAAAAAGTCTGAAGACTGGAAGAACTACTTTAGGGCTATTTAGTAACAGCTAGGTGGAGACCTGATAACTACCCACAAGTATTTGGAGAATAAAGGATAACTGCAGTTATTCACGCCTCTGTAACCCACAGGCAAAATTACTATAATAAACATATACTCTGTCTACTGCCCACCAGATAGTTTTTATCTCAGTCTGAAAAGCACCAAGGTAGCCAAATGGAACCTTCTTCACAGACCCCTGGAGAGAGGGAAATTCTATTTCAGTGCTGCAGACGAGGGTCTCCTTCCACACGGCACCCGTATGATATGAGAAGAGAGACAGGGACAGTTTCCCAAACCCCACTTCTCCCCAAAGGGCTACAAGTCAATTTCAGAGTTGCTTCAGGGTTTCAAAAGGCCTTTGGATTCAGCCTGGAGTGCCTATTTGCCCAAAGAACTGTGGAAACCCTCCAAGCTTGCCGTGGACACTGTGGGGGCTGGGTGTGGCCTGGACTCAGCCTTTATGGGTTGGGAAAAGGGACCAACATTTTCACAGCAAGTCTGTCAAGTAGTTTGAGCACTTATTCTAAAGGATTCAATTCCCTTTATTATTTTCCTTCTTTGGTTTTTATTGCTTGTTTTTTAACAAATTTTAATGCAACATTATCAGGAAATACAAACACGCTTGACTAGGTATAGGCTCACACAGAAGTACAATGTTTTGACATCTCGCATTTAGTCACACACCTTAAGGTGCACATGTATAATACACTCAAATATTATGACTTTGTATAAAGGCTGCCAAATAGTCAAGCGAAAACGGAAAAATGTATCCAATTACTAAGTTGTTTTGAATTTCCCGGATGTTTTATATCATAAATACAAATAGGTGCACTGTTGTGTTGTTAGGTGCCATCAAGTCAGTTTCGACTCATAGCAACCCTACGTACCACAGAAAGAAACACTGCCCAGTCCTGCACCATCCCATAGGTGCATAATTTATAATTTTTAAAACGTTTTTACGGATCAGGTAGATGTGGCCTGACCCAGGCCTCCTTTGTCAGGGTGGTCCTGCTGAGAGGGCTGAGTAGGGGGCTACCATCCAGCCCTTGCTCTGCTGCCCAGCCCAGCACTCCGATGATGGCGCTCTGTCACCCAAAGAAGACCTCTTGTAATAGTTTGCACAAAGGTGCTGGAATAAGTGGCTCAATTAAAAAAAAAAAAAAAAATCATGCTGTTACTAAGCGTAGTTATACACCCAGGCAGAAGATTAAAATGGACCTAGGCAACCCATAAAAACGTTGCCTTCTCAGATGTCTACTGAAGTAGGATTCTTTCAACGCTCTTCCTGACCACAAAAGGGCAGTGCAGGCAAGAGTGTTCCAACAAGCGCAAAGAGAACTCCAGTCTCCTTGGTTTCACGTTGACTGCCTGCCAAGTAGAGAAGCTGGATTTTTGCCACCGTATTTCATACCTCGATGATGTATTCTAGACAATTGTTAAAAACCACACTTTCACGGTACGCTAGTAAATTGTGGCTACTCAATAAATATTAAACCGCAACAACAATGTGGAGTAAGTCAGTTCGGTCTACGTTTCTTCAAAGAAAGCCACTACTAAAACGCAGCAGTCACTGTTGAGAAAATATGGCCTAATTTTGGCCATTGTGGCTTTGTTTTAAAATAACTGAATTTGTTATTCAGATCGTTACAAAATAGTTATATTGTCAGTAAATAATGATAGTTGTAATCCATATACCAGGAGGATTTTTAATTTAATTTGGATGGAGCACTGAAGAAAAGACTCTGATTGATGAGAACACCTTTCTCAGGAGAGTGCTATTATACTTTTCCATCACCTTCCCAACTGGTCACTGGCATTTCTGTTCTGCTCCAGGGGCAGCAAGCCTGCAGCCAGGAGGTGTATTATTTTAACACACATTTAATTTTTTGTCCCTCAACTTCTAAATACAGCAGGGTCCAATTAGCACTGATTACAGTAACGATTTTGCATAATGGATGCCCGTCACCTAGGAACTAGACTGAGACCACCAACCTAATTTTATGTGGGTCACAAAGTAATAATGGTTCCCCAAACCAAACCCACTGCCATCAAGTTGTTTCTGACTCATTGCAACCCCCTACCGTTTCCAAGGCTGTAAATCTTCACGGAAGCAGACTGCCACCTCTTTCTCCCACAGAGCGGCTGGAGGGTTTGAACTGCCAGCCTTTGGGTTAGCAGCCGAGTACTTTAACCACTGTGCCACCAGGGCTCCTCAGTAATGACTACTAGTTATAATGAGTCCAGATTAGATTCCTTTTCCCTGCCCCACGCTCCCCCCTGGCAATCACCATTACCTTCTCTGTGTACATATATGGAATGGCAATACCACTTTGAGAAGAAGAAATTGGAATATAAAGATTTCCATGATTATTTTTGGAAAATAAACACATTTCATTGGGTTATATCTTCAGTCTATGGTAGTAAACATGTAATGTGGCATATATTTTAATTGCTGTGATGTAAATGAGACCTTGGGGTCATGTTACAGAATGTTAACTGAAAGATCCAGCTAGGACTTTAGCATGCCTGCAGGCCTTTTAAATTGTTATGGGAAATTGCAGCATTCAATTGAGTAGTTTCAACACTTAGCTCCCCTAAGGCTTATTATAGTTTGGCAACAAGATGCCAGTTTCAACCTAGGTACAGAATGATGTTTTCCTCTCTGCTTTATCTGCTCAACCTTTCTAGTACCTACGACTAGAAAACCACGGAGCACCAGGCTGACGAAGAGCTACATGCAAATTACCATTCCTTTATTGGCAGAAGTCCTGAGGTACTACAGGGCTTCACACAGACGAGGTCGGAAAACCATAAATACCAAAATGTTGGTCCAATAATAATAAATAGAAAATGTCCATATTATTACAATTTAATTTCCCATTAAAATCATTTGTCATAATTCTCGATAAGGCATGCATCCAGATAATTCAACAAAGGTTCAGGCAGTAAATACCTGGAAGATTCTTACATTATTAACATCTTATAAAATACATTGCAGCGTATAAACATTTTCACATATGCTCATACAGTAAGTTGGCTGCACAAAACTGTCTTCCTAAGTATGAGCCATTAAAAACAGAAAGTGTGTTCGGAATGTAAGTACAGCTCACTGTCGCATTGGGGTTGCACTGGAGGCCCTCCTTCTCTTCGGCTGCACAGAATATGGTTTCATGTAACTCCCGGGTGCTAAAAGGACTAAGACTAGCCAGATTCCCCACTGCTTGACCACAGCCTGGCACTGCCAGCCCCGCGTTTCATAGCACATATGGGCAGACAGTGCAGAATCCTTCCTGAAGTGGGCAGGAGATGCACCTAAAGTTGTTGAAGGTGATTTTGCCTCAGCTATCTCCCAGATGGCTTGGGTCACACAACCTTTGGTCACATCTGCCTAACCCGGGAAATTAACGACATGATTTTAAGAGTATCTTTCCTCCCTACTTTTACTAAACAGCATCAGAACATCTAGAAGAGCTGCCGCTGCTTTCCAAGCCTGCAACAAAAGGCATGAAGCAGGTTCCCAGGAAGTAAGCTCTACACATCAAGCGGGGCTGGGTATTTCTACGAGGCCACATACACAGGACTGTTGGTGTGAACACTTAATGCTCCCACGAGAGTTATCCTTCCAATCTAAGGCCACGGCAGAAAGGCGGAAAAAGGCAGCTCTGCGGCAGGAAAGGAGTGGAACAGACAAAGTACTGGGACGCAAATCTGAAGTACCTCGTCAAAATACGGCAGCAAAGGCGATGAATTACAGGTGAAATGCCAGTAAACTGGATAGAATAAAAACACAGATTCTGAACAAAAAAACTCTTCCCTAATCCCTGTGGATCGCTCATTGAAAGAAAGTTTTTTTTGTCTGGTCACACCTAACTTTCCATTTCAACAAATTCTCCACAAAAGCGCTCGTGGCATAACTTTGAAAGCTTTGAACATTTTGGTGGTATATTGAAAGGAATAAAAGACTCAAAACAATATTATAAAGTCACCCGCAATAATAATGCAATTATTCCTATAGTAAATCAATGCCTTACAGTGTCAACGAAAGCAATCTGGTTTAATCAGTCTTCTCTTGTTGGCCCTTTAGGACTTGTGACTTGTTAACAATCCCTTGCTCTTGGAGCAGAGCTGTTTATTGGCCCAACCACATCCTCGTCTACACGCTCTGGGAAGAATGCTCAGATGTTTCAGTAAATACGCAATAATTCCTGGAGCTGACCCAACAGTGCGATACTCAGCGACAGCCAGGTATACCATGAGCACAAGCAGCTCAGCTCAGCTTTCAGGATGCAAGACTTCACCATCAACCTGTGTCCCCTGGGTGCAGCAAAAACACCCTTGACAGACTGGCCTCAAGCTGGCTGTACCCCTGTGCAGCACGTGAGTAAGCCACACAGGGGATGAAAACTACAGCAACAGCAGGATAATAGTAATTCCAGACGGCCCCATGCCTTCTCTGGTCATTCCCATTCCAGACTGAATGCTGTTTTTGTTACGGTGTTGAGAGGAGTACTGATTATAATAGAAGCTTTACTGTGCCACCATTTTCTATTCAACTAACTCACACCCTTCTCCACCTCAGGATTAACAACGCCCTATCAGAAAATCTACTCTGATATTTTCTTGCTGTGTCTTGTACATAAAACCAAAACCAAACCCATTGCCGTCGAGTCGATTTCGACTTGTAGGGACCCTATAGGACACAGTAGAACTGCCCCCTAAGGTTTCTAAGGACAGACTGGTGGATTCGAACTGCCAACATTTCTGATTAGCAGCCGTAGCTCCCTACAGCTCTTAACCACTGCGCCACCAGGACTCCATATCTTGTACATAGAGTTCATGTAAATCAAGAAATATCACTGACGCTGACAGCTCTGACAGGGATCACAATAACAGGTCCCAGACAGAGCTCAGGAAAAAATGTAGAACAAAATTCCAACTCACAGAAAAAGACTGGACTTACTGCTCTGATAGAGACCGGAGAAACTCCAAGAGTATGGTCCCTGGACACCCTTTTAGCTCAGTAATGAAGTAGCTCCTGAGGTTCACCCTTCAGCCAAAGATTAGACAGGTCCATAAAACAAAATGAGATTAAATGGGCGCACCAGCCCAGGGGCAAAGACTAGAAGGCAGGAAAAGACAGGAAAGCTGGTAATGGGGAACCCAAGGTCAAGAAGGGGAGAATGTTGGCATGTCTTGGGGTTGCTAACCAATGTCATAAAACAATGGTTACTAATTGTTTAATGAGAAGCTAGTTCTGTAAACCCTCATCTAAAGTACAATTTTTAAAAAAAGAAACATCATTGATTATTAAAGACCTACTATGTCTTGTACAGGAGCCCTGGTGGCACAGTGGTTAAGCGTTTGGCTGTTAACCAAAAGGTCAGCAGTTCAAATCCACCAGGCAGCCGCTCCTTGGAAACCCTATGGGGCAGTTCTACTCTATGAGTAGAACCACTATGAGCCGCAACTGACTCAATGGCACCCAACGACATGTCTCGTACATAGTAGGTCTTTAATAATCAATGATATTTCCTGATTTACATGAACTCTGATGTCCCAAACCCACATGAGACATTAGAAGTCTGTGGAATGAATACATATATATACCAAACCCATTGCCATAGAGTCAATTCTAATTCATAGCGACCCAAGAGGACAGAAGGACAGAGTAGAACTGCCCCATAGGGTTTCCAAGGAGTGGCTGGTGGATTTGAACTGCTAACCTTTTGGTTAGAAACCAATCTTTTAACCACTGTGCCACCAGGGCTATATATGATCTTGAAAGAGAAAACATAATATTGTCTGCAAGACATCTCTCACCTGCCATTACTAAGTTTAGCTCATTTGCTTTTGCTTGTGTGTATGTGTTTTTTTTTTTTTTTACTTGCCAATCCTCTACAGGGTTTTCATACTTCATTTATGAAAACAAAATAAATGGTGATGTGATGATATAGCAAGGAATCTATTATAACAAAATCACGCTATAATATTTATATGTCTTCATGACCTTTATTATGGCAAAATAGGTGCAAAAAAAAGGTTGAACAGAATATTCTAATTATACTTATGCAATATAAAAACAAAATAGAAACCTTCTAATTAAAGAGCAAACCATTAAAAATTACCATTTACAGTTAACAAGAGGGTTCTCCAGCTCTGGAGTGCCTAAGGAGTTGATGAATAGAGACTAGAGACTAAAGAAAGTTTAATGTCTATAGCTAAAATTCATTGAGCATCCATCCGCTACTGTTCATTTTTATATGCATCACCTCATTTAATTTCTACAACAACCCTATGAGGTACATTCTTTTAGTAACCTTTTACAGGTAAGAAAACCTAGATTCAGAGACATGAAGTAACTTGTCCAAGGTTACACTTTTGCTAAATGGCACAGCTGGGGCCAAAACCAGATTCATATGAACTCAAAATCAGTGCATTTAGCCAAGACACTATGTTTACTATTAGGGCAGAAACATGAAGTCACATTATGTAAACTAAAATGGTGGGTGGTATCAGTTCTCGTGTCGACTGCGGAAGCTTTCAGGGCAAAGACGACCACCTGCGGGAGTAACAGAAACTTTACTTCTATGTCATAACACTGCTCAGTGGGGCTTTGGTAAATCCTGACATCTGAGAGTGGCCATTGGAGCCATTAGGCAGTCGTGTGTCCCAGAATAGTAACCAATGTGTGAAATCCAGAGTTGAAAAGGTCTACGCTCAAACATTGGGGCTAATGCAAATAATTTCAGTGATTAACTTTCACACTAAGTAGTGATGAAAAGTACATGTACTAATTCCGAATAGGTATGTTTAAATGAAAAACAAATTCTATCCGTGGCTTATAGCACAGTTTATGAGAGAAACAGGCTTCATGAGTGAAATTAAGATAGGTTCCCATCACTGAGAAGGCTGCAATTCACATAACTAATCACCCATAAAACCTATTACAAACAAACACTAAGAAAAACTCAAAAAGCATATAAGAGTGATGAAATTTCCGCCTCAATGACTGATAAAGTGAGATATATCAAAAATCAACTGAGCTGGAAAGATGACACACTGTGAAGAGGTGCTTAGGATGATGTGTGGTCAGGGTGCTCCATTAGTCAAAATGATGACTCTCGATGCATGGGTGTTTCAGGTCCTCATACCTGGAAATTCAGTTCTTAATGACAGAAGTCTGTCTTCTGACGTGGAAATTAGAAAAGATGCCTCCAAAGCCAGCACTCTAAAGGAAAAATGACTTGCTGGATAAGCAGTTCTCAAGATGAATGAACCTTAAGAAAACCATGGCCATCCTTCCATTTTAGAATTAGATAAAATACAAATTAACCACATGTTCTTTAAATATTGTTTTCAGAACCAGTTCTTTGTCTTATGGACCAACCATAATTAACGATATTTCTATTTATGTTTTTAAGAAAAAGACAACCAGTTTTGTGAAAGGGGAAATATTGCTGATATAAAGGGGAAAACTGGGTGTTGCAGATGAACGAGGAATCCTATGCTATGTATCTTACTTTTAAAACAGTTACCTTGACTCCCAGCAAGGTAGAGTTGCCTCCTGTATAGTGGTGGATACTCCAGAAAAGTTTGCTCATGACTGAAAGAATGGGCCCACAAAGGATGACCACTGGGAGAATCAGTTGTCACGTGTCACAGAGGCGTCTTTAACATGGCTCTCACCTTCCGTAGGTATCAACATAAAACTAAAATGCTAACTCTCTTTTATAAAGGGAAAGAGCATTCAATCACAGACAGACACACACGCACACACACAGACACAGATATGCAGACACACACACACATATATACACACACGGACACACACACACACACACTTATACACAGGGCTGTAAAAATGGAAAAACCCAAAAGCAAACCAAAACCGTGGCTGTCCCAAGAGCAGTGGGAATCATCTGCGGAAGAGTTCATTCTAGAGATAATTCCTCTTTTTAAAAATGGATTTTCCCCTTTGCTAAGTTTGTGACAAAATGAAAATATTTTCCAATAAAAAATAATCTGGAGAGTTTAACATTAATTGGCTAGTGGGGTTGATAAAACAACTTAGTGGCCTTTCAATAAAATGTGTCACTCAAGCGAGCCCTTCCAGGCCAGCCTTCTTTTTTGCAGACGGAAGCCATTAACGTGCAGGGAAGAGGCACAGTGATCACCAGCTTGACCGGACGGACGCAGAGCTGTACCAGCGGCCGTTCGTCTTTCCAGGATAGCTCCAGCGGTTCCCCGTCTTCACAGCTGTATGCTGCACTTACTCCCGGTGCTACACCGCAGCCAGCTTGTCACTGAACAGGCGGATGGCCTCTCATGGCTGTGAATACTCAACTTCGTCTTCTCGGTGGATTCATTCTGTCGCTTCAAAAGATGCAGCATTTTTTAGAAAACCTGTGTCATCTGCAGAAAGCCAGGGTGTGTCCTGCTGCAGGTAGTGTCACCAGAGGCTCCTGTCCTCTGACGCTTTCAGGAGCGGGGATTTTCAAGATGCTCTTAAATGATTATTCATGAGTTAAAAATAATTAAAGAAAAAGTCTGAAATCGACAGTAGTATTTTCTATTTTCTTGCTAACCTCAGTTGGCTCTGCCTCTCCTCTAAATCTCTTCAGTGCTACCTGTCAAAACCGTACCTTGTGCCGAGTGTAGAAAACGAAAGCTAGTAATATAGGGAGAACTGTTATTATTTTTACGAATATTATTTTTAAATGCAAGCATTTTCATAGGGCAGGCCCAGGTAAACTCAAAGTTTGGCTGCAATTTTAAGTCAAAGAAGAAAGAAACCTTTGGGGAATGTGGAAGGGTGGTGGAAGGGCGTAAGCCTTAGCTGGCATGCAGTAAACTCTTCCAATTAAAAAGGGCCCAGCAAAGTGAGAATTTCTCTGAGAGCCCAAGGAAATACAGGACACAAGGAAAGAAAACATGCTCATGGCTTATTCAACGTGCTTGTTACTGAGGTTTAAAATGTACAAGATGCAGTCCTCTTCAGTTTTCTTTCAAATGTATATTTGATTTGTCTTCATAGAGGACAGATTTTTAATGGAAAAGCAACATAAAACTAATGAATAAAAGCAATACTGTTTTTCTGTAAAACATAGCCAGGCTGGAAACGTCAGGTTAAAAGAGATCAAAGGTCATTTCAATACAAACTGAAGCCAATTATTTTGGAATCCATCACTAAATTGAATTGTTTATGAAATGGAGAGTCTGTCAAGATTTTTTTTTTTTGTAAACTCAGCATTTTGCTGAAATCTAGGGAGAGCTTGTGGAACCCAGAGACACCTGAGCCTTCTAACTGTCATGCTTGCAGAATGGAAGCTCTAGAAATCACTGAGTCAAGCTGTCAAAGTCACAAAATTCTCTAGCTAAGAAAGTGAAACACGGGTTTCTTTTTAGAATGTAGACACACGGCACCTTACTTAAAAACCAGAAGACTGATATCACTTACCTATGGACACGGTGGCAAATGTAAACAGGGAAAAAAGATCAACGCAGCTTCCCTGGGGTTGATCCTCACCTCCCACCCTAAAGCCAAAGGTGAGAATACGCCATGGCCAAGTACCAACCTCACTGTCAGTATCGGAATTCTCAAGGGGCTTCCTTCCACTGTCAGATCTGGAGCCTGGTGATTAGGGCCCAGAATCTCAATGCCCTTATTTGTTACGACGTGGGGCATCAGATCTCACAATTCAAAACATGGTCCTAGAAGTCGGGTGCCACTTTTAGTAGCAATTTCTCCCTCCCTGCCTCCCTCCATTCCTTTATCCTTCATGCAGAAAGTAAAGAACCTATTTTAGTAAACAATGGCTGACTTAACAGGTCTTCCACTCTATCCTTATGGAAACGGTAAATACTCACTTGGTTTCAGTGTGGTGGAAGGCACATCCTAAGGGCAGACAGAGCCTGATTTTTACAGCCTTCCCTGCCCTATCCCCACTTCCCTTGCATCCTCAGCCATCAGTCATTTTTCAACCATGAGACCATAGCAGATAATTTAATTTACTTGCCTCGTCTCTAAAATGGGTGATAATAATCCCATGCCTTCCTGGAGTAAAGGGTTGATCTACATCATTCTGAGGTACCTGCTAACTCAAAGACCTATAATTTAGAGATTTCTCAAAGACAGAGAGCATGCCTTCCTAATTTCTGTGACCTTGATACAGAGTAAAATGTCAACCTTCTTGAGTAACTAGAGCAAAGATAAGCAGCACTGTGCGTCACCTTTTGATTTCTCTTTTTCCTAATTTCATTGCTTCCTTATTTTGTACAATCACAGGAAATTCATTCCAAATCTATATTCTTCAATTTTCCTTTCCCCTATGGATTCAATGAAATTTTAAAAGGTAAAGATTTACTTTTGTATTTCAAAAAGTGGCCAATAAAGAAGGCTCTTTGAATTATAAACATGATTTTACAAAGAGACGTTTGAATGCCCTTGCTCAAACCTTTTTTATGTTTCAGTAAAGTGGATGCTGATAACCAGGAGAAACTAGTGCAACTGAAAATTTGCCACAGATTATTACATACTCCGATATTTTTAATGCCCCATTATTCTTCCCATCCTGAAGAAGGCCCAGCCAGTGGCTGACAACCATTCCTCTGCTCAGCGTCCCTTCTCAATCCCCACAAGTCTCTTCCGTGGCCGGCTAGCCCACCGTGCCTTTCTTTAGTGTGGTTCAGTCTTTGGACTTCGCTTTTTTTTTTTTTTCCAATCTTCACTTTGATATTTCTTCCTTTTGGTTCTTTAATTCCCATATACGCCCTTCTACCTTGCTATTTAATTTTAAGACCACATTTTTTCTAACATTCTTTAACTCTGTATCTGAAATCCATTTTTATTTAGTGTTTCATTGAAAGCTTCATTTCTGTGTACTATCAACTTGCCTATAACAACACAGTAAAAGCCAGTATGGGACAAATTCCGTAACAGTTTAATTGAAAGAAGTGCCTTAATAGAAAAACACATAATTTGGCAAACCACTTTAGGTGAGGTATACAGCTGGATAGCAATTTAAACACTTGCATCTGAAGAGAGTCTACCAGACAACTCTTCCTGAGAGCTCTCAGGGAGTTGCGGGCAACTCAGGCCCTTCTATGGGGTTTCTTGCTCGTGCACACATATATACATTCAGCAACTATTTCTCCAGGACCTGTTGTGTGGTGGGCACTGTGTTAGGTACTACGGCTGGAATGGTGGAGAACACAGACAGCCTACCCTCATGAAACCTTTAGTCCAGTGGGAGGAAAGAGACAAACACATAAAGCAGCAAATAATAGCTACGCATTGTGATAAAACCAGTTGCCATCAAGTCAACTGACTCATAGTGACCCCGTGTGCGTCAGAGTAGATCTGCTCCATACGGTTTTCAGTCGCTGATTTTTCAGAAGTGGATCACCAGGCCTTTTTCCGAGGTGTCACTAGGTGGACTCGAACATCCAACCTTTGGGTAAGCAGCCCAGTGCATGAAACAGTTTACACCACCCAGAGACTTCCACATTTTTGCTCAAATGGAGAACAGTGAGGTGGGCACATGTGGTTGGAGAAGGAGGATTCTCTCAGTAGGAGGGTATGTGTAATGGGAGGCCAACAAGATGAGCTGCACCCCTGTATCCAGGCTGTAAGGGGGACCCCTGATTTAAGGGCCTGGAAGAAGCCAGGACGCAGGCACAGAATGGGAGCAGCAAGCAACAGAACAGAGAGGAGGCTGGCGAGAGTCCCTTAGTGTGAGTGGGAAGGTGCAAAAGATGCAGACGGAAGAACTGAGTCCAGACCTCAGACAGAGTAACTGCAGCTATACCGGCATCCTGGATAACCACTAATGACCTTCTCGCTTTCCCTGAGGCCTCGCTGTTTGTGTCAGAAGTCATAGCCTATTCTCCACATTTCCCTTGTATCCATACCACAAATCCAAATTAATGAGCCTGCTTTTGATTTCTATACAGACTTGCCACAGAAAGAGCCTTAACAGCACCAGTAGAGAACTTCAATACTATAAGGAGCTATGATTAGCGTATACTTAATATATGGTCATAGAAATTCACATGTAGATGTGTCCCAAGGCAAAGCAGCTAGGTGGAGCTGGAATACTGAGGGTCAGTGGATACTTTCAGTCTTACATCCAAGACATAATGAAGGAGGGAGAAGAAACCACAGGATGTTGAAGTACTATTTTCATCCTTTATTTGTGGAAAGGAAGTACAGAAATAAAATAATCCATTCAATTAAAAGCAGCATCTTGACTTCAATGGTTATGACAGTTCAGGACAATAATTTATCTATAGTACCTAAATAATTATATAAATTCTTTATTTCAGTTTTAGGTTAAACCATATGAAGTTATCAATATTCTACTGTTTTTGACCTACAAAAATGGCACTGTCACATGGTTCGACAAATACAAATAATCTAATAGCCGATCTCTGATTAAACATGACTTGGTTTTGATTCTGACCCCAATTAAATTCTCTGAATCCGAGTTCTTCACTGGGAGAGGGGAGAAGAGAAAAGAATCTAACATGTACTGACTGACACCACATGCCACGCATGGTGCTATTTTCTCTTCATGCACTATGCTATTTATTCCTCATATTATCTGTATATGAGGAATAAATTATATACATACCTACCTACATACGTATACACACACACACACACACACCCATACTCATTGCCGTCAAGTCGATTCTGACTCACATCGACCCTATAGGACAGAGTAGAACTGCCCCATGAGGTTTTCAAGGCTGTAAATTTTCACAGAAGCAGATTGCCACATCTTTGTCCCACAGAGCGGCTGGGCAGGTGGATTTGAACTGCTGACCTTTTAGTTACCAGCTAAGCGCTTAACCACTGCACCACCAGGGTACTCCCACCCACTCTCTCTCATGTATATATGTATTATATATTCCTCAATATTGTTGGCACTAAGAAAACTGAAGTTCAAAGAGATTAACTATAACACGATAGCTTACCCATCCTCTCACTTACAGGCATCACTCCTCTGTTCACTTTTCTTTTCAAATAAATGGAAATCTGTATTTTATTTTCCAGGAAACTATCATATCAAAATCAGAAATAAGCAAAGAAACATAGCACAGAAAATAAAAACCAAATCAGTGTAAGACATTTGTTTTAAAAAACGAGATGTTTTACCTTCATGATGTTTTTAAAAAGTGTTTTTGGTAAAGAATGAGACATCATAATCAAAAGCAGCAATCTAAATAAAGCAGATCTCCTAAGTACACAGTGGTGCTAGGTAATTTAATTTTCCCAAAGCTGGAGGTGTAGTCTTGAACTCTAAGTCTACCCAGGTCATCAAGAAACCCTAGTGTCCCCTGTTTTCTGACAAATGCCATTAATTACAGCCAATTGGCATCCGGCAAATCTTCTGGGAGAACGAGGATTGCTCTTATTATAAATAACTGGTTTAGGAATTTCTTGCATGATTTATAGCCTGCAGATAAACAAAAATACCCCATAGGTTTCATGTACAACTGAAAAAAAAAAAAAAGTCCCTAATGATTCATTTTGCATCCTTCTCAAGAAAAATAAACTTTGATCAGATACTCTAAAAGAGCTTTCTTACATTTAACAATAGAATAAATATTCAGCAGTAAAATAAAATAGGATATCAATCATTTCACACTAATTTTAAATTTAGTATATGTGCATGAACCCAAATCACTTAAGAAGTATAACTTTGTTTGTCCCGCATGGTCAGTTCTCCTATTTTAATTTTCTGGCCCCCACAGCTAAAATATCCCCGGTAAACACAACACCCTCCCTTGTGAATGCCTTGTCCAGATGTCATACTTATTTCTTCCATGAAGCAAAACATAAAGATAAAAACTCACATAGGATATGAAATGAAAAATACTCGGATGAAAGGTTTAATCACAATTTTTATTGCCTCCCGTTTTATTATTTGTTTTACTTTTGCATGCAAGCTCTACTTTTTGAAGACTTAGAGTATTAGCATCGCTGTTTTGCCATAAGAGTTACACTCTTAAGATGCAGGGACTAGGAAAGGACAGACACCACTGGTTTCCACAAGGCATTATATCATCAGCAACGCATCTCACTTGCTCTTAGCATTCCAGGAAATTTAATGGATCTAAATATTACAGGAATGTATGTAAAATCATTTAGAATTCACATAAAATAGTTATCTTGATCCAGCACTCAAAATAAAGTGAAAAACGTCAATTCTTTGTCAAAAACGTCAAATTGGAGCCCTTGCTCTCCCCCAGCGTGTAAGGAATGTAAGAACTTCAAATGCATTTTTTAAAAAGATGCAAAAAAATATGAATAAAGCATAGCAAAATTATAGCAAACATAAGTGTTGAGTCAAGATGGAACTTTAACAAAACGATCAATAACGGGCATATAAATTATGCTTGTCCATATTCTTATTTTCAGGAATTCTGAGTCACATCTCGAAAAAAGAACCACTCATGCATTTTGAGGTTGTGTCTGTATATGGGAATCCAAAGTCTGACGGGAAATGACAATAACATTTGGCAGCCTTGGCGAATGCAGGGGAGTGGTCAGTAGGACAGCAGATTTTAGACTGAATTACCAGAGCCTTTCCTTAATTTGGATCCTGCTGGATGTACTACTTTACGTCCGTCTCCCGGGCACTGGGGGACAGAAGGCCTTTGTATCTCTTCACAGAGAGGGCCACAAGAAGACACTACTCTGAGGACATTCAAAGCCACTTCTAAGCCAGACCTCTCACTTCAGTCAACTTCGGCCCCATGCCCGCTCAAGGCTGAAACACAAATGCTTCCATCTTTCCCATTTAAACAACAGAATGGGTGCGGGGATTAACGTTAGACTGAAAAACAACAGAGCAAATGCTGAATGCCTCAGGGCAGTCACCACGGCTGCTCGAGGGGGACCTAGAAACCCTGCAATTTTGCCCCTAGGTATCCTTCCACCTCCCCCACTTTGCAAGTCACAGGCCAACGATAAGAAAGCACTTTCCAACCACAGCTGAAGTTTCACAGTGCTGTAGGGAAGTCTCTTCTTAAGGGATGGCATTTTTTAAATAATGCCAACCTGTGAAAGGTGGAGGTGGTGGGATGTAGGTGGCAGGAATCCGCAGTGCTAACTTCAGTGAGAGAGTAAACGCTGAGGCTGGCCAGGCCTGTGAGGGGCCGCAGCACAGGAAGGCCCTAGTCCCCAATCTATCTCCCACACATTCCACTAACTGTAGAAGCATCTGGGTTAACGAGCTCCTGTTTTAAAATGCAAATACCCCCTGGGAGGGCTAAGCCTCATTCATACCTCAGTGAGAATTACTTTAATTAGATAATCAGATCTAATTAATTGAGGGCTCTGGGAAAGGGAGTTTTGATTGAGGTGGGCCAAAGGGAGGAAAAATTTGGAAGGGGCTGGGGCCAGGGGCCTGTGAAGAACTGGGAGGCACCTTAGGACAGAGGGTAACTCCAGAAGGAGAAGCGCAGGGGTGTCAAAGGCAAACCCTCCACTCTTCTGCTTCACACAAGGCCTTAAGGCACCAAAAAACCACCACCTTCTTGCATCTTAGTTAAGGATCAGGAATCATTGGAAGGCTGCAAGCTTCCTCTGTTAACAGTCATCTCTCCAGGCAACTTGGGTGTGGTCAACTTTCGTATCTCAAGAAAGGAAGGGGGATTAGGAGAAAGGAAGAGGAAGAGAGATGCCTTCCATCCTCTTTACTGTAAGTGGACCCTGTGCTGGGGTCTCTGATATCCCTGGATGAAGGAGACATTTCAGCCCACCTCCCACCCTGTCCCAGCTCCTAAAGCCACCTGTAGTCTGGTAACTGTGGCCACACTCCTTCTACTGCCACTGTCTTACCACGCCCCATCTGGATGAAGGTTGCTGCTGAACTCCCATGATGAATGCTCCCAAAGACGCCCACGGGGCAGTGCAGCATAATGCCTACTGACCAGGTTCACATCCTGACCCTGGAATTTATTTGCTGTGAGACTAAAAGAAAACTACTTGTCTCCTTCAGTTCTTCAGCTAAAACGTAGGGATAAAAACAGCTAACTCACAGGGCTACCACAAGGCCAAGGTGACAACATAACGACAGCACTTAATAAGGTGCCTGACACAAGTAAGCATTCAACAGCATACCACACATTGCTGTGGCGTTGACCCTGACTCACGGCAGCCCCATGTGTGTCAGAGTAAAACTGTGCTCCAAAGGGCTTTCAATGGCTCAATCTCCAGCAGATCACCAGGTCTTTCTTCCAAAGCATCTCTGGGTGGACTCGAACTTCCAACCTTTCAGTTAGCAGATGAGTATGCTAAGGTAGCTAATATTGTGTTCATAACAATAAACCCAGACCACACGGTGCTCTCTCTCCCCCACCTCTCAGTCTCCGAACGTGTTTCGCCCTGTTTGGGGCACTGTGACTCACCTCTCCCCTTAGCTAACTCCTCTTTATCTCTCAGCCCTCAGCTGTGATGCCACTTCTGGAAAAACCTGGAGTGGCACCGAGGCCCACTGGGTCTCCATGTGCTCCTTCAGCTCTCAGCTGTGATGCCACTTCTGGAAAAACCTGGAGCAACGCTGAGGCCCACTGGGTCTTCAATGTGCTCCTTCAGCTCTCAGCTGTGATGCCACTTCTAGAAAAACCTGGAGAAACACCAAGGCCCACTGGGTCTCCATGTGCTCCTTCAGTGCTCAGCTGTCATGCCACTTCTGGAAAAGCCTGGAGCAACACCAAGGCCCACTGGGTCTTCAATGTGCTCCTTCAGCCTGTGTTACACTTGTTTATCAATCTGTATCCTCAAGGGGCAGGGAGTGAACACCCTGGGTATTGCATCCCCAAACCCTAGCATACAGCAAGTGCTCAAAGCCTGTTTTCAGAGAGCGAGAGAGAGGGAGAAAAGATCAAAACCCAAACCATTTACCCATATGGCCATGCAGATCTGTGATCATAAAGAATTGTGACAAAAACATTTGTCTGTTTAAACTAGTAGCTGATGTAGACACCATCTTTTTCTAACGATATGGATAATAAGAGCCGCGGAATACCAGCACTTTGTAACACTAGAAAAATGTAACAAAAAATATTTTAGGAAAACATCTCCAATACTTGGCTGGATCCTAAGGGACCAAAAGGTAACGCTGTGGGACAAGCAATTCTATTACAAGATGCTCACTGCTCATCTTTTCAAAGGTGAGTTTTACCTGGAAAACATTCCCAAATGTGTGTGAGGGTAGAATGCCGTGTATGGAAGGCTTTCGCAATACCACACTGAACTGCTGTGCCTCCTGGAAATGGCTCTATGTTTTTGTTTTTCTATCCGCTTAGTTGCAGGTAGCAATATGTCCACCTTCTAATACCCAACATTCTTACGATAAATCTTTATAGCCTCATATTTTTCTCGTTAAAGAAATATAACAGTGCCAAATTGCTCTTTAGCATTGTCGTTTGTTCCATAAACAACAGAAGGCACTCATATGGCAAAAACAGCTTTTTCATGGGCTGAAAAAGGAAAAAGACAAGCACTAAAAATGTTTTAGAAAACTTTTTTTATGGGCCCTTGTCTGAGATGTCCAAGTTTTAATAAGATTACTGGGATAATCATTCTAGGGAAGAATAATATAAATACAACTCAGAATATAATTGGAGTCTCCTCACTTCCTCCTGAGGTCCCTGGGTGCAAAAAATGGTTTGTGTTCGACCACTAACCTAAAGGTTGGAGGTTCGAACCCACCCAGTGGCGCCATGGAAGGAAGGCCCAGTGATCTGCTTCCATAAAGATTACAGCCGAGAAAACCCTATGGAGCAGTTCTATTCTGTAACGCATGGGGTCGCCATGAGTCTAACTTGACTTGGCAGCAATGACTTTTAGATTTAGGCCTTTTTCAGGTCATCGTTAATTCTCTATATACTGGTTTCATCTCCTTCCAGCCCAGCATGCACAGCTGAGTGCCCAGAGTGGGACACCGTCTGAACGTGGCCTTTCTGGGCTGTCTTTGTATGAGCGTCTTTGCTCTCTCCCCTCTGCTCCCCAGATGGGGACTCGGCCACCACATCCTCAGAGAGGACACCATGAGGCAGTGGAAGGTGTTGGCTATGTAGTCATAGAGGCCCAGGTTTCAGCCTTGGCTCTGACAATTAGTTGAGTGGCTTGGAGCACATAATACAACCTGTGAGACTGCTTCCTCAACCACACAGTGGGCTGACAATATACCAAGCCTCATGGTACCTGCAGGGTTACCTGAGGTAGCATGCACACAAGCACCCAGCACTGGCTCTGACACACAGTAGGCCCTTTCACAGCACAGATCTACGTCATCTTCCAGTTCCTGTCCGTATTCCTGTGATCTCCTAGAGTTGTTGTTCTCTGATCTCTGTTCTCTTACAAGAACCTGATATTCCAGTAGGACCAGGCTTCTCCATGCTTTGTCTCCTTCCACCGAGTTGCCCTTAGAGGCCCTCTTCCAGGCATCTCTGTAGGGTATTGGGTTCAGGGGCATGCATGCTCACAGCCACCCTTGGAGAGCATCAGAGACCCTGCCAGCACACTGCGCCTGCCTCAGATGGTGAACGTGATCAGGTATTCCCCTTCATACTGCAGGCCAGTCTAAGGCTCTGCAAAACCAAACTGCTCTTTAAGAGGCATTTTGGACCTAAAACAAGAAAAAAAAATCCAGTTAAGTTTGGTTTGATGAGGATGTTACTTCTAGTATTGATTCTGGAACTCCAGAGATAAATTCGTCCATCGTTGCCCAAGAATGTGCAACATTCAGGATTTGGAAACCAGGCCTCTGCTGCTGGAACCAGACTTCAGAGCAGCCCTGGGAGTAGCAGTAGGGACAGAACGGGGTAACGTGTCAGCTGATTGCTCCTTCAGTGAACAGTTGGTTAAAATACAGTGATTTTTACAGTGAGGAAGCACGTATCAGAGAAGCCTTCTGAAAGGCGAAGCCTCCTGGATGGCATCATAAGGAATGGGTAGAAGTCAGCCCAGTTAGAAGGATGTCCCAGGCAGAAGGATGATGGATCCGAGGACAGAGACAGACTATATACCAGGCTAAAGCCAGCTGCTCCGACATGAAGTGCCACTCACAGCAACCCTACGTGTGTCAGAGCAGAACTGTGCTCACAGGATTTTCAATGCTGAGTTTTCAGAAGTAGGTCACCTGGCCTTTCTTCTGACGCACTGCTGGGTGGACTCGAACCACCAACCTTTCACAGCCAAGCACATTAACCGTCTGTACCACCCAAGGGCTCCACAGTCAGGTTAGGGGAATTGCAAACTGCTATCGTGTCCTGGAGTATAATCTGCAGGGTAGGGAAAGGCTGGAGGGGGATGCAGGCAACAGCACAAGGAAGCAGCCTGGTTGCTATGCTGAGGACTTTGCATTTTATTCCGAAAACAGTGGAAAACTATGGTAAATGATGCCATTAAATTATATTCTTCTATGAGGCCAAAATTCTGCTGTAATCATCTTTGTGCTCCTTTGGCCCTAGAATAGAAGATTCTCAAACAGTGTTTATTGAGCTAAAGTGCTGAAATGGGTTGGTGTCTGAACTGGTCTCATTAACTTGTAAAAGGGAAAAAAATTTATATGATCTTATTTTTCCTAAACCAAAACTTAAACTTCGGAATACAGTTTTTCCTCAATAAGATTTAGGTAGAAATACATCTTTATGACATAAATTAAATTCCGGCTGTGTCTACACTTGGCCACACCGTACAAGGTGGCTGCAGCTGGTCTACTCGCAAAGAGCTGGTGATGTCCTCCCTTAGCAGGCAGCATAGCAGGGCACCGCTGCTCACCCCGCCACCAGCACACCGAGCCCAGGTGAGGGGTTCCTCGTCCTTTGCCAGAATTGGACACATTTCTCATTCTATTTCACAAAAATCTATGTGTGCTTCAATATAAATCTTTAAAAACTGGTGGTCTGTTAATTTCCTATCCCATTCCACTCCACCAGGTTGTATTTGTTTTCCTATTTTCAGCACATGTGATGCAGATGAGGGGAGCGCTCTGTACGCTGGAGTACTCCCCTGTACACAGCGGGTTGCTGGACTGAGGGTAGAAATAAGCAGGTCTTTACAGTCAGACTGTACTGTGTTCAATTTCAATTTCTGGTTTTTGTACTTAGCTGTTTGATCTTGGACAAGTCACTTAACCACTCTGAAGTCAACTTCTTCATCTGCTTCAACATACAGACAGTAGTCTGTTTACGTGCCCTACCCAGTGCCTGGTATTTACTAGTTAGTGCCACATTGCTGAATAAATTGATGAATTCACCTATTCAGCAGGCATTTATTGAGAACCCACTACACGCCAGACATCTTCACGTGCTTGGAACAGAGTGATGAGCAAGACAGACAAAATCCTCCCCTCATGGAATTTATACAGAAAAGGAGTAAACAAATAATGGACCACAAACGTTTCAGAAGTGACAAGGACTTCAAAGAAAACTTTAAAAGAGTAATGGGACATGAGGGACTGTTATGGGGAGAAGCAATTACTTTAGGCTGGTCAGGAAAAGCATTTCTGAAGAAGCGATATTTGAACTGATGAACTGACTCATTTGCTAGAGATGAGAAGGAAGAGGTAGATATGAAGAGGGGGTGCTCAAGTGGCAGGAAGGGAAAATGAACATTCGGAGACAGCTGAAGTTTGGTGTATTACAGACACCAATCAAGAGCCTGTGAGGCTGCAGGGTGGAGGGTGAGAAGAACAGAGGACAGAGGATGGAGCATAGAGGCCAGGCAGGACCCAACTATATCAGGCACTGCAGGTAAGAAGCTTGAATTTTAGGTTAATGGCAATGGGAAACCAGTGAAGAGTTTTAGGGTGATTGTGGTGTGATCTAATGGATGTCTCAAAAAGATTTCCCTGACTGCTAGGTACAGAGTGGCCCATCAGACTGATGGAGAATGGGAGGGGCAAGCTGGAAGCAGGGCTACCATTCAGGAGACCTTTGTAGTATTCCATGTGAGAGAAATTGGTGGCTTAGTTAGTAAAACTAGTGAGGTTCTTCTCATTGCCTGGAATTAGCCACAAAGGAACAAAGATGAGGGACAAAGAAGGGCTGAGTACCTACATTCTGGTAAGAGCTGTAAACATCTGGGCCCAAACACTGGCTTCCAGACTTACCAAGGTACAGACCTACTGCCAACAGTCACCACCCCACAAACTTCTGAAGTTTATAAAAAGGGCTGGTCAGAGGAGGAGGGAAGAAAGAGTGGGATTCACCAACTTGTGGAGGTACAGTTTGTGGTGAGACCTATAAAGGTCAAGCCAAGGAAGCGGGGAGCTCTGGCAGACACAGGGGTGCTGGTGAGAAGTGGGGAACAGTGTCCAGTCCTTGGTTGGATATTTACTTTGGGCCCAGCTGATTTGCTGATCTAGGCTGAGCTCACCTGAAAAGGCGAAAAGAGAACTGCAGAGGACGGTGAGTCCAAGAGACAGCACTCTTGGAAACACCCAGCAAAAAACCTGCCCTCCTGTTTTGGGGATCCCAGAAGCAGGAGGCTGTGAGGCCAGCTGCCAGTCAGTATAGCTGAGATGGGATAGTGGGTGAATAGTTCAAGCTAGAATGAATCTCTCACACCCAGAGACCATATTGTGGGGTGACTGCAGCAGAGCCCAGGAAAGGGCCCCCCAGGAGACACCTGCCACAGAGAGACTATCACCTATCAGTTGCTTTTAGCCAGGGAAACAGCAGAAACCATCCAAGAAGATTGGAATTTCACTCATTTCACAAAGTCAGGAGAGAAAAGCAGAATTTGCTACATTTTAATTTTAATCTCTGCAGATTGGTATTAAAAAGACCTCTTTATTTTTTTAGTGGTGTCTGGTTTTGGCCCAGTGTTGGTCCAGCTCTGAAAACAGCAGTGTTCTTTGAGAACAGAGGCCAAGCTCCTCGAGAGGCTCCATGGGTGCATCCCTTCACAGTCCTACCCGCTGCCCAGGCTCTGCGTGTCACCTGCATTTACCTGTCCGAACCTTCCACCCTCCAACACCAGCTCCGCTGCTACCCTCTTCAATGACTCTTGTTGCATACCTTCTCAACTTCTTCGATTTACAATCATCAGTTCCCTTATTAACCTCTTAGCACACTTTTGGCCTATAAACCATACTCTAGCCTGTAGTTACATGCTGCTTTGAAATGGTTTTCTCTCCTCAAGTAGCTGGTAACTTGTTAAGAGCAAGAACCTTATCTCATACTCTCACTTACTATTCCATAGGGCCAGGCATATAGTAGAGCCTGAATAACTACAAAAAACCAAAACCAAGCTCGCTGCCATTGAGTCAATTCCAACTCATTGCGACCCTAGAGAACAGAGTAGAACTGCCCCATTGGGTTTCCAAGAAGCGGTAGGTGGGTTTGAACTGCCGACCTTTTGGTCAGCAGCCAAGCTCTTAACCACTGCACTACCAGGGCTCCAAATACAAGGAGGAGGTATAAAAATATCAGAGAGCTGGAATCTAGAAACCTAAGACTAACTCTAATTGTTGATATGGAAGAGAACTGTATTTCTTTAGAAATGCACTAAAACAAAACAAAACAAAACAAAAAAAAAGTACTGCATTAATAGCCAAGGAACAAGAGACTTGAGAATTAAAATGAGGAAAATATCATTTCCGAGTATCTTTTTCATTATAAACCAGTTATTATAATAAAAATGCAAACATCATTGCAGCACTATTCACAACAGCCAAAGGTGGAAACAGCCTAAATGCCCATCAACAATATTTTGGATAAACAACATGTGGTGCATACAGATACAATGGAATGCTACTCAGCCAGAAGGAGAAATAGAGTATTGATACATGCCACAACAGGGATGGAGCTGGAAGACACTACTCTGAGTGAAATAAGTCAATCACAAGCAGACAAATATTGTATGACCTCGTTTAATATAAAAGGACAAGAAAAGGCAAATGGATAGAGATCTAAGTTTATTAGCCGTTACCAGGGGCAGGATGGAAGGGGAGAGGGGGGCTAATGGTGATGGAAATGCTCCCTTGATTAAGGATAAGGTTGCACAGCCTATTATTTTAATTGCTGTCAATAAGTTGTACACCTGCAAAAATTTGAATTGGCAAAAATTGTGTGACAGATATATTTACAACAATGACCAAAAAAAAAAAAGAGTAGCTGCTGAGGTTGCTTACGTACAACCAAACACCTCATGGGATTTGGTTTCTTGGTTTGGAGGCTTCTGGTCATGGTTTCACAGGACATCACGGTGAATTGCCCTAATAACATGTTTATGTGCCTCTGTTCCACATCCTAATTTGATGCGTAGTGCCTGGAGTCTTAAAAGCTTGCAAGCAGCCATTCGAGTCCTGACAGTTGGTCTCTATTTGCCTGGAGCAACAGAGGAAGGAGAGTCAGGCATAGGAGGAGGATACAGAGTGTGTGGCTAATTGCCTCCATGAACAACAGCTCCTTGGCCATGAGACCCGAAGAACTGGATGGTGCCTGGCTACCATTACTGAACATTTTGATCAGAGATTCCATAGAAGAATCCTGATCACAAGGGGGAAAATGCAGAACAGAATTTAAAATTCTCATGGACTCCAGGCTTCCTGTAGCCATGAAGACTAGATGAACCACGGAAACTACTGCCCTGAGATAATCTTTAAACCTTAAACCAAATATATCCCCTTAGGTCATCTTAAAACCAAACAGTGGTTTAGCTTAACTAGTAAATGAGCATTTTGCTCTTTTAAGATCTATCTATATGCGATCAAATGGGTAATAGCAACTGGAAATATAAGATAGGAACCTTAGGGGGCAGTTAGTTTATGCTAATAGGGAAGAACAACTCAGAAAAGGAGGGTGAGAACACAGGAGAAGTCAGTACAACTGGTCTAAACCAAAAACAAAGAAGTTTCCTGAATACCACCAAATGCTTCAAAGGCCAGAGTAGCAGGGATGGGGATCTGGGGACCATGGTTTCAGGGGACATCTAGGTCAACTGGCATAACAAAATGTAATAAGAAAACGTTCTACATCCCACTTTGGTGAGAGGCGTCTGGGGTCTTAAACACTAGCAAGTGGCCACCTAAGATGCAACAATTGTTCTCAACCCACCGGGAGCAAAGGAGAATGAAGAACGCCAAAGACATGTGGTAAAGATGAGCCCAAGAGACAGAAAGGGCCACATAAACCAGAGACTACGTCAGCCTGAGACTGGATGAACTAGATGGTGCCCGACTACCACCAATCACTGCCCTGACAGGGAACACAAGAGAACCCCTGACAGAGCAGGAGAACAGTGGGTTGCAGATCTCAAATTCTCGTAAAAAGACCAGGCTTTATGGTCTGGCTGAGGCTGGAGGGACCCTGACAGTCATGGTCCCCAGACCTTTTGTTGGCCCAAGATTGGAACCATTCCCAAAGCCAACTTTACAGACAGGAATTGGACTGAACTGTAAGCTAGACAATGATACTGGTGATGAGTGAGCTTCTTGCCTCAAGTGGACACTTGAGTCTATGTTGGCAACTCCTGTCTGGTGGTCAGATGAGAAGGAAGAGGGGAACAGGAGCTGGGTGAATAAAAAAACACGGGGAATACAGGGTGGAGAGGAGAAGTGTGCTGCCTCATTACGGGGACAGCAGCTAGGAGTAGTACATAGCAAGGTGTGTATAACTTTTTGTGTGAGAGACTGGCTTGATTTGTAAACTTTCACCTAAAGCACAATAAATAAATAAATAAAAAGAAAAGGAGGGTGAGAATGGTTATACAATTTGAAGAATGTCATCAATGACACTAAATGGTATATGTAGAAACTGTTGAATTGGTGTATGTTTTGCTGTGTATATTCTCAAGAACAACAAAATGAATAAAATCATACATAAAAAAATTAAATTATACAAATGTGCAATACATAACTTAAATAAAAACAAACAAAAGATACAAAGGCCATTAAGTTTAAAGACCGCCCGAAACAGCTATGGGGATAGCTCACCCCAGCTCCAACATACCCTGGTATCGGAGTCCAGGGACACAGAACACACTCTTTTCCTCAGAGAACTATTAATCTGATCATATTTTTTCTCTTACCTAAACGTGGTCTAACTATTTAATTCAGTTGATTTAAGGATTTTTTTGTTGCTGTTGTTAGAAAATTTTCTGTACAAAGAACAAATGATTGCCTTTTTAAAAAAACTAAATTTAGTAACTATAATCAAATATACATAATAATGAAAATCACACAGTGGATCCAGAAAATAAGGAGATAACTATTATCAAAAGAAATGTAAACAATGATAAATATTATTTTGTAATGGAATATTTGATCTGTTCTCCATGAAACACTATCATTTTGAACTATTCATGTTCGTAAGAGAAGTCTATAGGAAGATGCATATGTAGTTTAAAATAGTTGTTGTAACAAAAACATGGTAACTCTAAATTTAGAACAGAATCTGAAATGCAAGGGTGGTATGATATGTTCTACTGAAATGCTTATTTTGATTATTATTGGTACAGATATGCAATTTGGAACCAAGCTAAATAATAATTTTTTAGGAGTACTGAGGTAATCCATAAATATTTTAGCCATTTATTCCACAAGTAAAATTATTTTTGACATTAGAAGTCAATCTTTATGAAATGCATTAAAATAGCAAAAATGACATTTTATAATATGCAGTAAATATTATTAAAATGTCTTTCTTCAAGACTTGACATTTAAAAGTAATTTTGATGTTAAATTTTAATTCTATACACAGGCACCACACAGTTCTTTGGATATGTCATGGAAATTTGGAAATGCCATCAACATTATTACGATTTTTTGAGATAGAGAAATATAAATATTTTTTAGCTTGGAGAGAAATGCTAAAAAATATTACTTAAACCTGTAAAGTTAAAGATCCATGGTAAGCTCTAATCAAAAACTAACATAACAACTAGTTTTAAATTAAAGCTATGTCTACAAGATCCAGATAAGTGCAAAAAGGATTAAAAAAGCAAACCAGTTTTCATCTGAAATTGCTAAAATTATAAAATATCACCAACTATTACCTTACAAACTTCTTCTTTAAAAAATGCAATTAATAACTAGGTGGAGGATAGTTTCTTTCAAGCCTAAAATCTTACCCAACTTGTTATTAACAAGATAAGATGATTTACATACAACGTGCAGCACCCTGTGAGTTCAGAGGTTCTGCTTTGTGACGCTGGAAACTGACTCTCCAGAGGGTTACCTGCTGCAACAGCAAACCTCTTCCTTTGTTCCTTTACTCTGCATTTCCAAAAATCTATGCTGAATATTAACTCGTGCCTCTTTGACCCAGATTCCCAAAAAAGGTATCAAACAGAGGAAAGGATTCTCCATGGGGTCCATGCCACCCAAATTCCCAAAGACAGTTTTAGAAAAGATTCCTTTGATGTTTAATAGAATCAGACATTTGGACTAAAACAGTCCTGTCTCTCTCCTTCATGGCCTCCGCCGCTGCTAACAATTACAAGCTTTCAGCGCTCTGAATAATTCACAATCTCATCTGTTCTACTCAGTGTAAAGACAACGTTGAGAGTACAAGGTCACTTTTTTTTCCTTCCCAACTACTGACTTTTCCAACCCGACACCAGTCTGATTGCATGATACACCTCGTGTTTGACATGCTTCCCCTGACGGCTTCTTAACAGCCGTTAGTCTATTTAGCTTAGGGTATGAAAAATAATAAGGGTGCAATGGAGTGTCAGATTTCTTCTACAGTAATAAACACAAGGCTCAGCGTTTTCCCCTTCCTTCTACCTCAATACACTTAAAACCTGATAGCATTACCTGTATTTATTATAACACTGACCAATATCAATCCATAAATATATTTAAATTATCAGATTGTCTGGTATCAGACTGTCTGGACATTAACAGGGCTTTACATATAATACACATTTAAAAAAAATCAAAAAGCTGTTTATAAGAGATTAACACCTGTAAATATGCCCTCTGGGGTCATCTGGAAAATCTTGCAAACTTAGAATCATGCCACCTATAATCGTGGTGTAGAAAGAAAACCAGAAAGCTGGGAATACTCACATTTCATTCACTCGTTTTCATCTGAAAGTGATATCAGTCAGAGGATAGAGGCAAGTTTTTGTAACCTAAAATAAAACTCTACCTCTTAGTGTTCAACTATTTTTTTTTTCACTTTAATTAAACTCTCTCAAAAAAACTCTCTCATGTCTTATAATCCAGGCTTTGTAACGGGGAAAGTTCTTAAAAGGTAACAACCATATAGTAAACATGTTCCTTAGGTAGAAGAGCTACGTTAAAGTGAGGCTTCCTCACATCAAGGCTGCAGTTCCACAAACACTGTCAGAGACCAGCACTCAGAGAACGTCCTGGGTCAACATTTCTTCTATTGTGGAAAAGTAATTTCTCGGTACCCTCTTCTCTCACTGTGAAAATTTTCATGCAAACTCAAAAATTGAAAAAAAGTACGATTCTCCAAATCTCCATCTCCTGCTCTCAAAAAGTACCACCGCATCCACTTCACGTCCCCTTCCTTCCCTTCTTCCTTTATTTTCTGATGTATTTCAAAGCAGCTTCCAAATAGCCTCTCACTTTTTTTTTCACCCCTACGCCTTGGTGTTACAACATTCATTTGCTTTTCTTCATCCTTGTTGGTTGTGGGGAACCCAAAGTGGCTAAAACAATTTTTTATTCCAAACCACCCTGGAGTTAAGAGGAAACTCTCCAGAGCAGCTCTAACGCTCCATTTTGGGAGCAAATCAGTGTATAGAGAATTAAGGATGACCAGAAAAAGGTCTAAAACCAAAACCCGTTGCCATCCAGTCGATTGTGACTCACAGCAACCCTCCAGGACAGAGTAGACTGAACTGCTCCATAGGGTTTCCAAGGACCAGCTGGTAGATTCCAACTGCCGACCTTTTGGTTAGCAGCTGAGCTCTTAACCACTGCACCACCAGGGCTCTGATAAAGGCCTACTCCACCTGAATTAATCCAAAGAAGTCTGTTTACAGGGGAGCACCTTCACTCTTTTAATGTCATCTCACCTGAGACCATGCAGAATGACTAAAAGGGTCTCCTGCAGAAGGGTAACAATGGCAAATAATAGATAAAGGCAACAAAGCAAGTGGGCATACCATGTGGGGAGTGGGGGAGGTTTTTTTTTTTTTCTTTACCATCATCTTAAAATCATTTGGTTTCCTATAGAGAAAATTGGATATCCAAAAGGTGAGCTTTCTCTTTATTGTTTACAATTTTTATGCAACAATTTTGTGTAATTCTTCTACAATCAAAAATAAACTTTTAAAAGAATAAAAACAGAAAGACTTGCTGTTGCTATTTGAGGTAGATTCGTTTCTTTGTAATGCAATAAATATCCAAACCAACCAAAATGGAAAACCCACAGCTTTCCCATATACCCAAATGCCAGTGTTTTCATTTTATAAAGTATCGGTAAACCGTCAAGGTGGCGGCAATGCTATTCTTTGTTTAAAATAATAATCCATGAAATTATTAGTAATACAGGCATATACTAGGAGATATTTGACTATGAATTTTTATCTAGTTTTTCTTTTACAGTTTTATGACAAAAATTTCAGGTTCCAGACAAAGGAAGGAACATTGGTACTCCACACCCATTTCACTTTTTGATGACAGAGAATCACTACCGATTGTCATGTTTACATGTTATTAACCCGCTAAAACTACTCTTGAAGAAAATAATGCAAACCTCAGGATAGTAGGATAATGAAAAATTTATCCTTGCTTTTTTAACACAGGATGAGAAGACAAAGAACATGCTAATATAATAGAGAAAACAGATAACTCGATATACAAAACATAAATTCTGATTACTCTCCTTGAAATAACTTAGCAATGACCTTGTAGATACCTGTCCCTCCTAAACACTGTGGGGATGGGTAGGCCAATGGGAAGGGGCTACATTGTGAGACTATGAACCTCTCATCCCAGTCTACAGACATCTGAATTATAAAGTACTTTACAAATGTTGCTTTAAAGCCATATTTTTCTCATTTTTTTTTAAACTGGAAATAATAAAAACTTGGGTTTTGGATAATAATTAATACTCTTCTAATAAGAATTAAATTTTAAAATGACAACATGTTATTATAACATCATGGAAATTCTGGGACATCAGAATTATAATGAAATATGTTGGCTTCTGTTCCTGTGTAGGAAAGTATTCAAGGTGAAAGGCGGATCTGGTAGTATTGTTTTCTTTTCAGTGTTGGGCAATATTTATTCTAATATTGAGAGAGTTTATTAATGGCCAGGAAGATCTTTGGGGAAAAAAGGAGGTCTTCGTTCCTTGTTCATGCTCCGTCTTTGGAAATGTATTCAAACACATGTACTATTAAAGCCACAGTTCCAGAGAGAAATGTTGATGAAATTCACAGTTACAGCAATATTTCTAAATTACCGGAATCCCTATCAAAATTGTCCCATTCAATCATTAAAGACAGGGTTACTATATGTGCCAGTTAGCCTGGGATGGTCCCTATTAAAGAAAATTTGATATATATTTTTTAAAAAAACTGATAGTTTTATAATTCAAATGTATTAAAGACACTATGAGTCAGTCTCCTATCCAATGAGTTCTTTATTAAAGAGAAACAGAAGGGGTATGTGGGAGAAACCGCCCAAGACAGGTGAGTGGCTGACATCCATCTGATGTGCGTGCTAACATGACTCTCTGCCAGAACCACACAATTTTAGACCTGACAGAGGCATCTAGTCCAGTGGTTTACGAACATGGCTCCCTGGAGCTTCTCTGAGGTGCCTGAGAAGCTACTGGGCAAGCAGGCAGGGCCTCCACTCCCATTTTAAGGGAGCCCTTCCATCCTTACCTGTTTTATACAAAGTTCCCAAAGCTTCTACAGCGAAAAAGTTTGAAGATCCTCCCTTTTACAGATGGCGCCTAGATCAGCTAAGTTCCAAGTCCATTAGACGCTCGGCATTTTCTGCACAGCTGGGCCCAGCACAGAGGAGTGCGTGGAGGGCTTGTGTGACACCCGCCTGAGGTAGTGACTGAAAGAGGGGCTCTAGGGCAGAACACCCAACTGAGAAGAAAGTGTATTTTTATGACATGAGTCAGGTTCATACTTTGTAAGAATAGATTTTCCATATAAATAGAAATTTTCTATTCTAAAATTTTTGTTGAAAAAATTCTATTCTATGTGAGTAAAAGGAAAATTGCCAGTGTTCCTCTTCTCTTATTAAAGAATATAAAACCTTAGCAAGTGTAACTTGTGGTGAGCATGATGGTCTGAAGAGAAGCAGGGTCCCTCCCCTCAAAATCTTTAAATGTATAGAAACGCAGAATAAAATACAAATTTTACAAAAAGTAGGATTAAAAAATATATATGGCCAACTTTGAAAACAAGAAAGGAGAATCTCCAGGGGCTGGACACACAGAGCAAAGCCAAGGCAGGGGTAGGCACTAAGGCTGAAGACGTCTCAGACTGGATGTACATCTAAGAGACATGCTTAGAGGACTGGGGTTTTGATATCTGCACTGGATCTGGGGAATGAGAAAGCTGGATTTGCTCTCTGCAGCAACCTATGTGGTACAAGGGCTGTCCCATCTCTGAGAAGGTGACTAGGAAAACTTTTGCCCACAGAAGTGCCCAGGTCACAAGGTGGAAAACAATGAGTCTTCTCAAGTAAGAAGTCTGTGCAATACATGGGAGTCGAGTCCACATTTACACAACCCTGTGAACCCCTGGCTGAGAGACTGAAATAAAAACTCATCTGCAACAGATGAAAACCCTAGGGCTCAGCGGAGGCAGATGCAAAACCATGCCACAGCGACACCTGAGGCTCTGGCTGAAGATGCGCTCACACTAAAAAACTGTAAAACATACAGGAAAATGCCTGCTATGAGGACACACGTGGGCCAAAAACACACTCCAAGAACGACAGAAAAGCAGAGGAACCCAAAAGAGAATTAAAAAAAAAAAAAAAAAAACCTCAGAGACAAAACATATGGCTCATAAGCATGACACACACCCCTATTTTCTGCTTTCACTTTCCTTTGTGTGTGTACTAATTATATATCTGTCTTATAGATCGCTAGCCCTTTGAAGCCAGGCTTCACGCAACAAGGGCAGTACCACACCTTGCACAATGGTTTCATTGCCTGTGCTGGGTGTGAAGAGTATTGTTCTATATTTAATACTCATAATAACCCCAAGTAATCACGTTATAAGCAGTAACTCCCTCTCTCTACATAGACAACATATATAGACACTGTATAATGTGTATATAATCTGTCAGGCTCAACAGAAATATTTTTAAATTCCACTGAGAAAAAAATGATATATGTGACTCTGACGAAAGAGAAAAAGCAAATAAGGAAACTGTGGGTCATGAAAGGCGAGGCAGTCCCTTTAGCACAGAACTGATGTGGTTTTCTTAGGTTAGCTGAGCACCCCCAAATTGTTGGTTTGTACACTGCACTCAGTGATCCTTCCCAGCTCTTAGGTCTTGTAGCAGATCTGTGTGTTGGCCCCCGGCCTGAACCAGGTGCCCTCCGCTCTCCTCTCTTCAAGGCCCGTAGCTCAGTGCCCGCGTCCTTGGAGGCCCTCAGGGCTCCTTCATGCCCCTGCCCTGTGCACTTACTGAAACGCTGCTCACGTCAGCACAAAACACAGAGCACACGGCGCATGACATGGGGTTTGTCTTAAATCTCCTTTTATCCCCAAACCTAGACTAGCACCATGCTGCACACAGTTGGTACTCAACCAATTTTCATCTCTACTGATGACATGCCAGCTCCACCGTACGTGCTTGGTGCATTAAATTAATCAAATCATGAAATGTCACAGAGGGATGGAGCTTATTCCAATGCCTTCCTTTTACATATGAGGGACTTCTGGTCTTAGAAGGGGTCAGACAACAAACCAGCAGCAGAGTTAGGCCCAGGACATTTGACTATCAGGTACCCTTCTTTCTTTTGCAATAGCCACCTTCACCAAAAGCTAATGCTTACTGGGGCTCAGTATGGAGCTTGCACACATCAACCCCAAGAGACAGGTCTTAATATTATCTTCATCTCACCAGTGAGGAAACAGAAATTCAAAGAGCTTAAGTGGCGCACATCACCTAGCTGGTAAGAGTTTCTTGTTGGCAGTTAATTGCTCCCAAGTTCTGGTCTGCATGGGAAAACATAAATGGCAAAAGAGAACAGATAAGACCGAGGGCAAGCGAAGGAGAATCACAGCGACAGGGCAGCGGGTGCAGGGGGCTCGGCCAGCTAACTGCTTTCCTCTCCCTAAGTCCTAAACAATTACGGAAGTAATTTTGCACTACTGTTTAAATAGAAGGCTTCTTCTAAAAATTTTCCTCTGGTGCCTAGAATTTAAAATTGCCTGCTGAGTAGCATTTATTGATAGAGTCGGACCACTTGGTAAAAGAAAAAAAAAAATCTTTTTACTGGCAACTGGTGCAGTTGTGTCCTCAGGAGATGGACATGTTACAGAACTGGGACTCTGTGAGATTTTATCATCCTTTCACAAGGCAACACCACACTGCTTAGATAACTCATCTGTCCCCAGGAGACGGCTAGCCAAACAGCTCTGCCAAAAGGGTCGGTACCATTGTGAGTAAAGGAGCCCTGGTGGCACAGTGGTTAAATCACTTGGCTGCTAACCGGAGGTTGGCGGTTTGAACCCACCAGCCGCTCTGTGTGACAAAGATGTGGCAGTCTGCTTCCGTAAAGATTATAGCCTTGGAAACCCCATGGGGCCGTTCTACTCTGTCCTATAGGGTCGCTGTGAGTCGCAATTGACTCGATGGCAGTGGGTTGGTTTTGGTTAATATGAGTGAAGAGTAGCTATAAAAACAAACTGTAATAACAACACTCCTGAAAGGAAGCTTACTATTCTGCCTTCCTTCCAGCAACCCAGAGCCTGAAATGTAGTGTATAATTTTGCTTTTTTACAGTTGTCATATTAAAAGTGCTTAAAACTACCTGAATTCCCTGTACAGATGGAAAAGAAAACAATAATTTTTTTTTTTTTTTTTAAAGAAAACCAAACCATCTACCTCTAAGAACATACTTGCATAACATAAGGTTTCTCTGAAAATGAGATATTTTCCCCCCCAGGAAAACCTGTGGATTTGGTTAACATTGCTATCTAATCTTGCTCTGAATATTCAACATAAACTAATCCCACCAAACTTGATCTTATTCAGACCACACTGCGGGATTTCTAAATCTGTTATTGCCTGGTTTATGCTTTCTCTTTAAGCATTCCCAGGAAACAGGACCTGACCTCACAGTAAAGCTATGTTTTATTATTTCCATTTTATTTTAAAGTCAGGACGGTTTGTGCAGACACAAGATAAAAGGCCGCTGACAAGTAGGTCTTTAATAAAATTTCTTGCTTTTTCCATATTGTTCTTCATTATAGTGAAAATGAAATTAACACAAATCCTTCTGCTTAAAAGGGTTTTGCTCTAAAACAATATAGAGCTGAGTTCATTTCATTTTATTTAGGATGCTTTATGGGACAGTGGAAAGATATTAAAATCTTCCAGATGGAAAGGTTTGTATGTAGAGACAGACTAAATATACTAAATATGTCGCTTTGAAAGATTATAAGTAAAAAATAAAAAATGGAAAATCAGATACCCTAGGAAAATTTAGCTGACATTTTCCATCAGCACATTATTTTCTCTGGGCAAATAATGAGTTAAATGTACATTTTTAAAAATAATTGGACAGCAGTGTTTAAAAACATGGCAATGAGTAATTCAATCCCAGCAGGAAAACACCTTTGACAGATTTTTTGAAAATTTGTTTATGTTAATATTTACTAATCCCCCACATTTAAACAAGTGGTATGCTCCACGGCTTTTCCAGAGAGGGCAGCATTCTAGCCAAAGCCGGGACGGAAACCTTCTGCTCTTTCAGCACGCTTATCACAAATGTTCATCTCGGAGAAGGCGAGAGCGGTAAATATCCTGAAGAGTGCTCTACCCTTTTACACGCTAAAACATGATGTCACATACGGCTGGTTACCTGAGAGCTATTTAAGTTGACTTGAATCCTACTCTTCCCACGTGAAAAAAGGTCAATGAGGAACATCTGGTTCTGACCGCAAAGGGCAAAAACCCTGTGCCCTGGGCTTAAATGGGAAATGATGGGTCCACCCCAGTGACACCAGCCTTTCTGTTTCAGAAACACACCAAAGACATCTTAGGGTCTGCAGACTATCTGGACCCTCTGCTTGGAAGGCCGCCTTCCTAAATCTCTGCTTGCCTGAGACTTCTTGTTCTTTGATTTTCAGTGCAAATCCACCTACTCAGAGAGACCTTGCTTGTTCAGCCAAATCAAGTAGCTTCCTTATTACTCTAACACAGAACACCTTTTTTAAAATAGTGCTCATTACTGTCTAAATTATCTTGTTCTTTACCTGGTTTAGTTATTACTGCAGTAAAATATAAGCTTCACAAGAACGAGGACCTTATTTCCACTTTATTCCCAGGGCCTAAACCAATGCTTACCACACCACAGGTATTCAGTTAAAATCCGTTGAGTGAACATTTCCACGAATCTTTGGGGAAGAGGCCACAATTACAATATGACAGGTCCTGGGAACACAAGGAGGAATAAAGCCCAGTCCCTGCCCTTGAAGAGCTTCAGGGCTATAAGCAAGATGGCGAACATCCATGCCTGGAATCAGGTCCTGCACCTGTTCCTCTTTAGTCTTTCATGCTGAACGGGGAGGACGTCCAAGAACGGTCCTCAGTGTGGGTTCCCAGCAGCTGGCACAAAGAGGACACTATCTGCCATCAGGCTAGGTAACAGTGGAACCAACCAACTCCCCAACAAGCCAATGAATGACCAATTAATTTAAGAATAATAAACAAACAAATAAATAGATAAGGGATCAACTGATTTAAACTCTGAAATAGTCCTTCAATCTCAAGGTACCCTGCTTACCATATGTACTCTAAAAAAGCATTATCTTTCAAGTTTCAGAACCCAAGTACGATGTCAAAACATTTGTTCTAAATTTCATAAAATTTCTATACATCAAAACTTATTTTACATTTTCAAAACAACAGAAACTAAGCCTAGCTTGTATGAATTACATATCCACCCACACAGAATATTTTTTAAGTCTAGTTCTCCTCAGAATTTCCCTCCCTCCTTACAAACATTGTCCCTTTAGCATCTGCTGCTTTCCTTGGAGCCTGTCTCCATATTCTCCCTTACCTTCAGACTGGCTTCTGGCTCATTCTGGCCTCTGACAAGACGCCCCTATCGGTTTGTTTCCCTTGCTGTAGACTCTTGGTCTAGCTCTAACGGGCCCAGTTTTGAGGGAAGAGCACCTGTGTGTGCATACTTGAGAAGATGCTATTCTTATTTAAAGTATTAAGGAAATACATCCCTCCTAGAAAGATAATGATTTTCATGCTTTAATCTTCAGAATACAAAGCTTCTTAATTAAATTTAAACCAAAATATTTTCGTAAAGCTCACATTTCCCAATTGGCATTCCCTCCCATTTCTCATTTTACACAGTCTCTTTGTCAGTGGAAAAAGTGGTCTTCAGTGCTTTAACTTGCTTTGTGTTGAGTGTGGCTGCCTCCTCAAGTCTGAATAGAGTAAGCCAAGCTCTTGGCGTTTTCTTTGTCCTAGTTTTTCTTTAATCGTGTTGCACCCGTCTTCTAACAGAATGTACGTGTTCTTCCCCATTACAATCAACTTGTCCTCCTGAAATGCAGTGCAATCAACAACACCTTCCTGGAAGATGTTTAAGGGAATAAGGGTATCCAGGTAAAAAGAAACAGAGACTTGTTCCATGTTGCGTTATCGATTCCCTCACCAGGCTGAAGAATGGTGCACCCTGATCAGACATCTTGGGGCTCATTCCCACGAATGAATTATCTTTCCAAATATGTCAGGCATAGTTAGGGAATGAGGAGTGCTCGTTTTCTGTAAATGATCTCAAGTCCATGAATACAGACTGTGAGGCTAAATGGCCTGGGTTCGAGCCCCAGCTATACTACATAGTAGCAGCAAAACCTTTGGCAAACAGCCTCTGGGAGCCATGTTTTCCTCAACTGTGCAATGAGGACAGTGATAGTGCCTCTCCCTCAGGGGGCTGCTTTGGGGAGCCAGTGAGCCAGTACAGTGCCCAGCACTTTGTGTGTGCTCAGTAAGTGTCAGTCATTTTATTGCCATCGCGTCTGGAGACTGTCCTGTTTCCATCAAGGGCTATCGAACAGACTCTCTTCACCATCTCCCCCTGGTGAAAGCCACCATCATTTCTTACCTGGATTACGCCCTCATCAACCTTCTCAACTCACAGGTAATTGTCTTTTACAAATTTAAATCAGACTTTGTGGCTCCCCAGTTTAAAACCCTTCCAGGATTTATTAGAGTTGACTCCCGCCTCCAACCTCCTTTCTTACCAAGGGGAGCCAGCCTCACTGAGCTTTTCCCTAAGTCTTTTTGGCAAGGCTAGTTCTTGGCAAGACCGGTTTCTTCTCAGCCGGAATGCCACAGGTACCTTAAGTTTGATATTTTCAGTTCCTGCGTCTGAAGGAATCCACCCCACTCAGTTATTCTCCTTCACAGTGCTCTGTTTTTCTCATTCACAGCACTTACCAACTAGCTGAAATCCTTTAGTGATACAAGTTCTTGTTTGTTGACTTTTCTTTTTTCTGGATTTTTTAAAGCTCTCTGAGAGCAGGAAACAGGTCCATCTTGTTCACTGTCAGAGTCCCAGGAGCTCAATAAATATTCACCCAATAAATTGATACTCAAGTTTAATATTATGAATAGACATCATTACTAATTATAATGCAGTGTTTTCACTGTTGTTGTGTGTCCTTGAGTTGATTCTGACTCATACTGACCCTATAGAATAGAGGAGAATGCCCCATAGGGTTTCCTAGGCTTTATGGGAGGTCTTTTCTCCCCCGGAACAGCTGGTGGGCTCGAACCTCTGACCTTTCAGTTAGCAGCCAAGCACTTTAACCACGGCGCCACCAGGGCTCCTTAGTGTTGTTGTTACAGACTACTCACAGTATTTAAACAGCTTGCTTCCACAGGAGAATACCGGCCCAAGACTGACAAGGTTTTTGAGTTCTTATGCATTTGTTTTCATTCTTTTCTTTCTGTCCTTGATTTCAGAAGGTCAGCTTTGGGTTGTGTGCGCTTGCCTCTAGTAGATCTGCTCTAAAAAAAAAAAAAAATCAAACCCACTGCCGTGGAGTCGATTCCAACTCAGAACGACCCTATAGGACAGATTTGCTCTAGTCTCATTTTACTTTATTTGATGCTTTGTCGATTCTTGTGCAAGTTTACGATCGTCACGTTTAAGCCTGTGGTAAACCAGCTCTGAGCAGTTTTTCGGTGAGCGATGCATACTGACAATACATTATTGGCTTGTAGAATTGGGGGATCTATTTTTAGGCTCCTGAAACACCTCTTTTGCTTGTTTCCTGATTCTTGGCTGAATTACAGTGTTGAGTCTTGAAATTAATGACCTATAGATAAATGAGGTGTTATCAGGGGAAGGAATTTGAATTGATTATCTTAGTACACCCAATCTGCAAAAGTATGCCTATTCAATAAATGGCAAACCTAGGTGAAAACGGTGGACAAAAATTTTTGGTTATGCCTACTACACAACAATCCAGGCTATGTTTTCATATCTTTGGTGACAGAACCCCATGAAAACAAACAACATCTAATCAGCTTAAGTTGGTCTAATGGTCACAAAGACTCCGAGAGGGCTGAGCAGCCTGCCATGTTCACACACTCTTAGCGAATGTACCTGGTAAATCTCCACTGCATTTGTTCCTACAGAAAAAAAAAAAATTAGAAATAAAAAAAAATCTCAGAGCTGAGATTAGACTTCCAGGCCCTCCTGAGCGATAATCCTTACTCTGACATAGACTTTCTTTGTGGGGTTTGGGAAATCAGTTTTCTCCTCTATAATCCAGGGATAATAATGCTTTAGTCAAATTGGTGCTGTGAGAATTAATTACTGTTATACAATTTACTGAAGATGAGAAGTCCTGTAAAAATATTGCTACTGCTTATAGGATTGAGGTCCAAAGACAAAGGCATCGCACACAGCAAAGAAATCAAAACATCTGAAGATCCCTACTGTTTGCCTCTGTAACACTGTCCTTCTTCTTAACTCAGGTGAAACTGAGGCAAAACAGTTTTCAAGGACATGTCCCCTTCTTCTGTGACAAGAACTGAAATGCACCACTGGACCCCCCTGTCCCGGATATGTTTTGCCTCCTCCTATACACCTTTTTTTTATACACCACGGACTCCAGGGCACTGGGTTATACACCATGGAAGGATGGAAGGGGGTTATTTAGGAGGCTTGAGAGGGGGAAAAAAAAGAGGAGCTTTTGTTTCTTATGCAATTCTTTTGACCCTGAACCAGGGTCTTTGTGAATCAATGGATGCCCTGAAGACTAAATCTCGGGGAAAGGTCTTTCAGCAGCACTCAGGAAGGGGGTGATTGGACTCTGAACTGTCAGGAGAGAACGCGGAGCCCTGCTGTAAGGTGATAACTAACTGCAATAAAGATTGAGCCCTCTTTTGAGGAAACATGATCAGTTACAATAAACACTAAGAGAACACAAGACACTGTGTGTCTTAGAATGAGGAACTTCTGTACCCCGAAACACAGCTTTAAAACGATCTGCGATAAGTGAGAGCTGGTCCCGTAGGGATAAAGGACGGGAGGCATTTGATTTTGTCCCCAAACTAAAATAAAGCAATAGAATGGGAAGTACTACCTATTGTCGGCGCTTGTGCCAAGCCTATTTTTAAGGAGATGTCAGTTGATGCAGGATCCACAACTTAGGTAGAATGTAGGGTGGTATAATTTCAGAGAGCCTTCACGGCACTACCAGAGAGCGCGGTTTCAGGACCAGCTTTAAGAATAGCATGAATTAGGAATATTCTGACTATGGAATCTCCATTCTGTAGGAGGTCCAGGTTGTAGGCAGAACTGAATTTAACCTGCAGGAATTTACGTGACCATTTTCTGAAAGTTGGGGGTTTTAGTATGTGACTTGCTACTAAAGTGTCCTTCATCCTGGTTTCCAAGTTACTCACGTATTTGTTTACATAAGAGAACTTTGGTGCAATTTTCCTCGGAGAAAAAGGTATGGATTATATAATCTTGTGGAATCTGCCCAGTATTAATTCCCGAGTACCACAATCCCCTAGTTTTAAACCTTAGATTGAGAGGAAGAGAAAGCCAAATGGAAGACACAGAGAGCTCTGGTCTACCTGACTCCCCCTACACAAACGGGAGGGAGGTGCTGGGAGGACACCTGTCTCTTATCGCCTCTGGGGACACGTCTCTTAGGGCAACTCTACTTCCTGCATCACCTGCCCACTTACTCCTTTAATCACTCAATAGCATTTCAGAGTAATTCCTATGTACTGGCGTTCAATTTTCCCTTTATCAACTTCTCCAGTATTTCAACATTTATATTCTGTGAAAATTAATCATTTTTCTTCTCCTACCTCCACATGATTTTCTTTTCTTGCCCTTGCAGATGTTGGAGCTCCCTTGAGGATTTAGCAACTGGAGCTGTGATATACCAGTTCTGGGGGCCTGGCAGCCAGGGCTCTGATTCCCCACAGAAACACAGGCTTAGATTAGCAGAAAGACTGCCGTGTGTTTGTACACATACAAAGGTCATGATAATCCGAAGCTGGTAAAAAGAAATTAGCATCATCCAACTCGGTCCATTTCAAGATCTCTGCTTTATTACTGGGAATCCTTTGAATAAAAAACAAAGGATAGTAAAGTTTGAAGATATACACCTCTCTGTACAGTAAGCAAATAGTTTCTGACATTTTAATAAAATTTCCTCATTAAACCTTTTAAATTTGATTTAGCTGTATCACATGGTTATTACAAATGCCATGTAGCCATGAGATTACCAGGTATGACACTTCATCGCTGTAAAAGATGCAGTTCTCCATCATTTATCTTCACACGGACCAATTGCCTGCGAGTGGTACAGCACTCCTCTCCCCTTTTCCCTTCTCACAAAAGATGCATTAACTCCAAAATAATATCATATGTTTGACCTCAGATCTTGCCATTTTTATTCAGAGCAAGGATTAAGTGACTAGAGCAATTTGGGGATTCTCAAAATCAACTGTGTAGGTTCTCGTATGGGTCTTTTTTCTGGCATTGGTGGAGGGCTAGCTAAAACAATGCACGGTGATCTGGAAGCATGAAGAGCTAGAGTTTGTGACCGCGATGCATATAATATGTAATGTGTAAAGTAAGATCCACCATTTAAGCCAACACATCTGCACTTTAGGGGCGGGTGACTGGGAGCTCCAGCCAAGCAGTCTGGGTGGGGGCTGGCCCCAACTTAAAGGGTGCTGCCCTGGCTGTAGCCTTCTGAGTAACAACCCCGTGAAAGTAGTCTTCAAGGCCAAGATAACGTTCTCTTACCTTGCCTAGTCTCTCAAATGAAAACTTCCATTCTTTAAAGTTAATTTGTTATTTAAAAAACTTGAAAGTTTAGAGTGAAGTCACTTCGATAAAGTGCAAACATTGGGTGATTAAATTAATTAGACTATGTTCCCGCTGGTCTCCTAACCTAGCTGTGACAGGGGAGCCATAGCCTCTTGGGGTTATAACTCCCTAAAGGGCAATGTTCATTTGAGTGCTAAAGTTCCCGAAGGTTTGGTTTTTAAAACTCATTGCACCTTGTTAGCTTAGAATATCAGATGCCAAGTATAGAATCTAGAACTTTAGTATGTGTTCAATGAATATTTGTTGAATGAATGAGTGCCTATTTTGAAAACACACAAATTTTAGGCTCTAAACACATTTTTTTTTTAAACACATTTCAGTTACTAATTCCTGGCAGTTAGGATGAGTATTATGATGCAATCACTGATAATTTTTTAGCGTTATCTACATTATACTTTAAGTTCAGCATCTTAATTTGCTTTTCTATGTTGGAGATTACATGTAGGGACAATTCACTCATTTGTCAGTGAAGGCTATATTTACTTAAAGAAAAGCCCAGTAGATATGGAACAACCTTTATCTGAAGAGTTCTGATTTTTTTTTTTTAGCAGAACCATTTTGGAATTGGGGATAAGTTATGAAAAAAAAGCAAACAAAAAAATAAACAGAAGCTGTTATTACAGACTGTCCTCTACTTATAGAATTCCTGTTGCAGTTTACATTATTTAGTTGAAAATAAATTCATTATATTAGGGTATCAGGTTGGTTATATGGAGCTCCTTGTTTCTAACATTTTTTTTTTTTGCTTCCTCTTTACATATTACAGAATCAACAGAATAGAAAAAAAGAATTGTCTTAAAAAATAATATTCTTAAAATATTCCTAAAAATATCACTATTAATTTGAAAGTGGCTCTGGAGGTGTTCCATAAATTATCCATGGAAAGCCAAGCATCACAGTCAGATCCAGTTTACCTTAGTCTATAACCAGGATCCCTAGAACCATCACAGACGCACCCAGTCATAAGCAGCTCCACTCTATCACCTGGCTTGGTTTATTTCAAATATTTTTTTTGTCATGTTTACCTTGGGATACCATTGAAATGTGAAAAAAATGTAACTGGTTTTAGAAACAAAAGTATCTGCATTACCTAAATACTGAGATATTTAAAAGCTATTTGCTATTCTCCAAAACAAATCTGAAACCAACCATACAAAAAACCAAGTACTGGAAAAATAGAATTTTCAATACAAACGTGAAGAAGTGTTTAAACATTGAGTTTCTGGAGCCATTTCCAAACAGCCAAAGCTTTGTCCTTCTCGGACTGATGTTTATATAACAAACGCTTGCAGGGAAGGAAAGAGGGGTGGGTTCTTGTCATAACTACTTCTCTAGAATCACAACATTAACAGGTAGTCACTGCATGGTCTTTTACAAAAATGATTTTGTAAGATGGTTGTAAAACTTAAAGATTTGCTTTTTACGCCATGGGACTCAAGTCTATAACACACACACAGTTACAAGTACCAAGCTGAAACTCAGAAAGCAATGAAAATATCTTATTCTGACTTCTTACATAACAATACCGTTTCCTTTGAATTGCAAATTAGCCCTTGGCCGGCTTTCTCCTTTGCTGTACTTTTGAGGGGAAAAAATGGCTTTCCTGCAAGAACCAAGCAATTGAAAGTACGCGGTCATTGGATGTCTACATGAAAAATGCATTGAGCTTTGTACTGAAATGTTCTCATTACACAGTGTAAGATACAAAAATTGAATCTGTTTTTCCCCATGAGTACTGTTTTTGGATATGTTATTAATTGTGCAATGAAATCATTATAAGTCACTTAAAATATTTCATATAAATTGCTTGGTGTGGTTTAGCAAACAAACTATTTGCCATTAAATTCAGTCATAAGCTCAGAACCCAGAATAACAAGTGTAGTAGGATTTCATTTAAGTTAAAAGATACATACACACAACACACACATATACATATATGCTTATAAACCCATAGAAAGGTTTGGCACTATATGCTATACACTATACGCCTGATTCTATATAGTTTATACATTTAGTTTATATGCTATACACACATACATGCTACATATATATATACTATACACATTTATTCTTTATATGTTTATATTATATACAGTGTGAATATTTTACCACTGGGTATAAGAAAAAAAAATTTTTTTCTTTTATAGTAATATGTTGATCATGTAGTAAAAACAATAAAACAAAGCTGGTAATGATATTTATTGTTGGGCAAAAGAATGAAGTACAATATAAATGGCAAAGTACCATTCCTTTTCCATTAGATGCAGAGTTGTATAAATGGTTGCAATCTGGGGACCAGGTGAAAGGTTTGAATCTCAATTCAATCATATAATATTTTTATGGCCTTGTGCAAAGTTATGTATCCTTTCTAAATTTAAAATCCTCATCAATAAAATGGGGGTAGTAATATCATCTCAAGGACCCCTGGTTGCACAATGATTAAGCACTTGGCTGCTAACTGAAAGGTCATTGGTTTGAACCCACTCATTGGCTCTGTGACAGAAAAGACCTGGCAATCTGCTTCTTTAAAGATTACAGCCTAGGAAACCCTATAGGGCAGTTCTACTCTGCCCTATAGGGTCACTATGAGTCGGAATCAACTCAACTGGCACACAAATGGCAACAATATCCATCTCAAAGGGCTGCAATTAAACAAGATAATACACATAGGGAATCTAGTGCAATTCCTTTTGAGCTTGATGGTTGCTATCCCTTTCACTCACCTATCACAACTCACCCCCGGCTTCTGCAAGTTAGTTATAGCCATAGAAATGGTCTTGGGCAGTGTCGATGCACAGTAAACTATGGCCTCTAGATGGTCACACTCTGTCACCTCAAACACTATGCTCTCTGAATTCATACTTATTATTTTGCTTTTTCCCAACAGACTGATTTAGAGACAGCGGCAAGGTCCTTTCCAAAGAATCATCACACACGGTGTCCTCTAAGATCTGGAGGACGACCCCAATCAGAGCCATAGGTGTGCCTTATATTACTCACTGTGTGACTTGTAAATCTATATATATAATATTCTGACGCAGACGTTACCACAAACAGTAGTTCTTAAAGAGTGGCCCCAGACTATCACCATCACACCCCCTGGTAACTTGCTGGAAATGCAAATTCCTGAGCCCCCCCGCCCCAGATCTACTAAATAGGAGTTAGAGGTGGGACCCGCACCCTTAAAAGGTTCTTTCTTCGAGTGATTTTGCTGCACGCTTAAGTCGAGAACCACTGCCAACAGTAACAACCCTTACACCCAACGGTAGCTACTAACTGCAAGGAACCCTTGAATATATTCAGAACGTTTTTTGACACCAGTTCAACTCCAAGGGAGCTCTGTGTTAAGCTAAGAGAAGAAAATGGCACTCAGAGGTAGCTTTTTAAAAACATAGTTATTTTTAAAGCAGTATTTGAAAGAAGAAAAGAGTAAGCTAAAAATAATAATCCAACAGGATTTGGCCTACAACTATTTCCATATAATTTGGCATTATATTGGGCTGTATTACAACGGCATTGCTACAAACACAGTTAAAACGTTGTTTGATATGGAAACAAGGATATCAAAATTCATGGAAATTTTAAATAAACACCTGAAATAAAATCTATAATTGCAATGCTATGGTCTTTCTTTAGACAGGTGAATCAAAGACCAAAGGCTGCTCGATAAGAGAAAAGCAGAAAAGCACGATTACAGGGGTTTACTTTACCTTTCTAAAATCTGGTATTGAGACTCTTGATGGGCAATATAGTAAAATTTTGAGAGCCGAAGGGTCATAAAGAGAATATGAATGAATTTTGATTTAAAGTTTTATCTGTAGAACATAGCAGCAAACACACAACACTCAAATAACCTTAATTGGTAATATGTAGTCTGTGGTGTGGTCATCAGCTTCAGTACAAGACTGGCAGTTCTGTTAGTTCAGAACAGAGTCGTTAAATTATTAAATTGATCCTGAGTAGTACATGGTCTGCCATTCAAACCTTCTGTGGAAATAGCCTGACACTTAAGACAGGCTGAGATGGAGCCCATAACATATTCTAATTTGATCCATTCTTCTTTATAGCTATGGCCAAAGGGGAAAAAGACAATTATCTCTTGCATTTTATTTTTATAACTTTTGGGTTGAAAAAATTTAGAATTATTAGAATAACCTCGAGAAGTCAGTCCTAGCACGGAAGAAGCATGGGTGTCTCCGTCTTTTGCAGGATGGCTGGCACCTACATGTACCCCCACTTTCTCAGCACAGAGCAGGCAGAGCCCTGCGTGGGGAATGCACAGGGCTTAAGACACCTTTTAAGGGGTGCTGCAGGGACCCCAAAACCCGCATCTTTTGACGGAATCCAACAATGGCACACAGGGCTTACGACAGCTTTTAAAGGGTGCTGCAGGGGCACCAAAACCCGCATCTTTTGACGGAATCCAACAATGGCACCACGTACAAAAAGCAGAAAGGAAGGAATGCACGAAGGCTTTAGGGGCATGTGAAAGAGTCAAGGCATGGCATAGGTAAGGGTTAAATAGACTCGAAACTTTCAGAATGTCACTTCTCAGTACTTCAGTCTTTTAATTTGGAAAATAAAACGGTAACAATGAAAAATCCAGCTTTTAGAACTAGTTGTAAAGCAACCAGTCTTGATCAGTCTAATTCTAGGAACCTATCCACTCCCACACACGCATAAGCCCAATTGTAGCAAGCCATATAACCTCCCCTTTGCAGACATACCTGCTGCCATTGAGTCAATTCTGATTCTTAGGGACCCTACAGGACAGAGTAGAACGGTCCTGTGGGGTTTTCAGGGCTATAATCTTTACACAAGCAGACTGCAACATCTGTCTCCCAAGGAGCAGCTGGTGGGCTCAAATCTCTGATCATTCAGTTAGCAGCGGAGCAGTTAACCCCTGCACCACCAGGGCTCCTTCTGCAGACATAAAAAACAAACAAACCAAACCTGTTACCGTTGAGTAGATTTCAACTCATAGCGACCCTACAGAACAGAGCAGAACTGTCCCATAGGGTTTCTAAGGAATGGCTGGTGGTTTTGACCTGCTGACCTTTTGGTTAGCAACCGAGCTCTTTTGCAGGGCTCCGTTGCAGACGTAGAAGGCAGCAAACCTCTGTCTAATGTTTGGCATTTGTCTGAAGGACACATGGCCATCTTTCTGGACACTGTGCTCCTCAGGGTCCCTGCAGCTCCAGCATGACCCTGAATCAAACTCAGACCTGCTGACTCTCGAGAAGCTGCTAACGGACAAACCACGCTAGTAAATGGGATGCGGGCAACTCTGGGGTCTTGGAATGTCTGTTGAAAAGTATAAAGTATCAATATAGTCTTCAAGGTTGTATTTTAATTTCTTTCCCAAAACAATGCTGGCTAGGTAAACAAGAAAGTGGGCAGGCCCTTGAGCAGAACGACCCAATAACAAGCACCTTTCTTCCACTGTTGATCAGATTCCCTCCTAAACACAGTTAATAGTCTCTATTAAACATTCGAGAATATTTATGAGGCTTGTGGTTTGGAGGTACATTATGACGACAGGCGTACAGAGTTCCTATAGACTCAGACTGTCTCAGGAGATCTCCCCAGTAAAAGAGACACGGATCTGTGTAGCACACGGGAGGGGAAGCCAACAGGGTCCCACAGGGCCCTCATTCTCGCCAAATGACACAAAAAATAAGCTCTAAAATTTAAATTACATACAACTCCTAAAATTTAGAGAAAAACTGGCTCCTCTGCGCTGCATTCAAATTTGAGATAGTTTCTTATTTTCAAAAAGTATTTAGTCTTTTGTTAAATGAGTACTGATAAAATTGCCTTAGAGACAAACGAGGTCCCTGCATATATCTAAGTACACATATAAAGTGTGTAAACACAACACCCAAATCCAGAATGTTTAGTTGATGGTTTTTGCTAGTTGTAACAGCCCCTCTTATGTCAGCTGAGCAATGGGCACTGGCGTATTTGATATATTATTTTCCCTACTGGTTGGATAGATTTTAGCTATGTGTGCTCTGCAAATCTGAAATTAAGGACATAAACGTGATATGACAACTGAAATCCAAAAGTTAAAATAATAGGTTCTGACCAAAACAAAATAAGACTTTTACTTCTCTGAATTCCTCCTGCTTAATATGTTTAAATGAAAAAAAAAAATTGCACTTCAAAAAGACTACTGCTTTCAGTGTAATATCTACCTAAATAGGGGAAATTCTGCTCTGTTAACCAAAGCTTTCTACGGCCTTAGAAAGACCTGAAATGATAAGAAATATGCCAGCCATCCCCAAGGCATCTGTACTCCAACAGTGTGAAATACCAGAAGAATGATTTTCCAATTTGTTTTTTAAGTTGACTTGATATTCTTGTGAAATACTATCTTCTTCTCTTAAACTTTCAAATGAAAATTTCTTTTCTATCATGTTTTAAGGCTTTATTAACTACAAAAAAAAAAAAAAAGCAACCCTCAAAACAGGGGAGAACACAGTAGGGCTGATGATGGCATAAGCTTTAAGGTAATCTCAGAGCAGTAAAAAGCCACCCCAAACCCATCGGGCTCGTGTTACCCAACCTGCATATTCCTCTGATTTAAACACAAAGCACGATCCTTTGTTTTACAATGTACATGTAAACTATACATAGAGGTATGTAAATTTTGGGCTTTTCTCTCATGAAGAAACTCGCTCCCCAGGCAGAGTATGTGTAACTATCAAGAAACTGATTCCAGCTTCAACCCAATCGTTCAAACCTCCTTCACCCACACAAGACTGGGGCTCCACAAAATGGCTCCAGCAAGAGGGGCTGAGAGAAGAAAACACAGCATGACTAAAAACAAACATAAAATACACAAAATTTATATATCAATTTTAAAGGAGACCAAAGGAGTTAGTATTTCAACGCAAATAACATCTTTTTTATCCTTTTCTGTAAACGGTACAGCAAAGTTTATTCTTTGCTATAAACTGTGTTTTTTAAAAAGCCATTAACTGGGTTTGTGACATCTACTATCTCAATTTAGAGGCAAACATCACTTCATCTTTAATCCCTCTTGTATTCACTTTGTTTTAACAAAACAGAGTAGACAATGATGATTAATCTCTAAAAAACTAAAAATTTGCTTCAATTTAAAAAAGATAATATCATTTAATTTTAGAGAGTCTGAAGATTGTGGGAGCAGTGGGGAAGCTTAAGAAAATAAATATTACAAGGAGATTCTCAATTTTTTTTAATCAAAGAAAATGTTTTTTTGTCTAAGACATGGGAGTTATGTCTTCAATACAAAAGTGATTTACTTAGACTGAAGTCTGGGAAACTTCAAATAATCCCATCAATTGTTTTCTATAATTCTGGTAGGAATGATGGAATAACAAGGCTATGTTTTTGGATGTCTACAGGCCTATATTTAGCCTTCAAATAAAAGGCATGACCAAAGAAAGATCAAAAACTTAACCGTAAAAAAATAATAATAATTTTCTTTATCCTTTCCTAAAATAGTACGGTGTCTGGAGATAGCACTGATGAGACAATATAGCCAAGTCTCCTGATACACAGGCTATGGGTCCAAATCCTTGTTTTACGAAGTCTGAGGCTTTGGGCAGACATTTACAATACAGAGGAGCCTGGATCGCCTCTCCTGCCAAGCAAAGGGTAACTACTGTTCCAAATCTAAAGGACTGTTTTGATGTGCTTAAATGAGACACATAGTAAAGCTCCGGGCACTTAATAGACACTGAATAAAAGCCATTTTGCTTCTTTTATTAGGCAGATGTCTTTTTATGTATAAAATTTCTCAGCTAAAGTACTGAGCCCAAAGGTACTGCAGAGCCTTTTTATAGCAATTATGCCAATTTCATTATGCAGGTGAATTCAATGAGTGGAATAAGCCTCTAACAATGATCTTGAAAAATAACAACAGAAGGAGCGCTGAAGGTCTAAGAAGAAAACTTTACTGAAAAAATATCTTATTTAAAAGTCAGTTGCTCAATAAGTAGGAAGTCAGTATGATGAATATTGCATTCTTTATTTTAATATTCATGTATTTTAAGTACACTGATTTGCCAACCGTACTCTAAGTCACATCATTATTTAAATTATTTTCCCTTCCAAATCTCCATGAAAGCAATTTCTACTTTCACAGCAGTATACAGCTGATGGAGAGATTTTAGAGGTCTTAAAAGCTTTGCACTTCGTATTTATTGGACTTAAAAGGAGCAAAATAAAAGAAAGTTGTGTCTATACTTAAATAATTAAGAGAGATTGACCAGTCCGGCTGTGTGACATTATCGGCAACCACATATTTTAATACAAATTCAGGTTTCAAATTAATGAGATGAACCACCGTAGCTGGTAGATCTCTTTCACAGTAAACAAGAATTGTGTGTCCTGGACATGTTTTAACTCAAAGTTTCAGAGAGCATCTTTACACATAAGCTAGAAACTGTGTCAGCATATATCATGAAACTTAAACAGATTTCACCCATTAAACAAGAAAAAATGTATGCCTTGGGGGAAAATAGGGTCCTAGTGATTACTAACCAATCAGCCACATCATTTGATATCTGAATTCAGAACTGTAAAAAGGTGACTTCCATCTTAGCAGTAAAACCGGCTTTCCAGGGTGACCTTCTGAGTGGAAGGGCTTTTTCAGTCCTGAACTGATACCCTGAAGAAGAGTCACCTGGAAACCCAGACTGTAAAATGCAGCCGTTTAATTAAAACCACAGATCCCTTCAGATGAAAATATCTTCCTGACTACGGACATTGAAAAGAAACTGCTCGTTTTGATGGAAAGTGTCCTCGCCAGTTTGGGCAAAATCTCTTGGTCTGTTTTAGGGATTTAAGATATTTAGGAAAACCAAAGACGAACAAACCCTTGCTTGTATAACAGATTACTACAGCCATCTGAAAACGCTGCGCCACTGAAGTTCCTACCGGAATGAGGCGGGAGCTGATAGGAAAAATCACCAATACATTGTTCCAGGTTTAATATCCTGTGGACTACCTGAGAATTTCTACAAATCTGTTTTTCAGTTAACAGAAATACAGAGAAATCTGTGATAGCCGGAACTCAGTGAGATTGCCTTGTTCATCCAGGTCTCTCAAGTTTTCCACCTTCGACAGGCACAGTCTTACTACTTTTCTAGCACTCTGTCTAGTGGACACTATTTTAGTTTTCCTTCTCTGACAGGTTTCTGCCTTACACGGGTTCTGGCTCTTACAGGTTTTACTACGTAAAATCTCTTATTTTAAAAGATTCAGTCTTCAGTAACCTGGAGACCTGGGGCTTCACTTTATTAGCTGGTAGTCATTCAAATACAAGAATTCTTCAGCTTTACAAAAAATTCACTGCCTCTGTCCAACTCTGAGCTAAATTCATCAGCAATTTCTCTACCAACAGGCAGTATATTGAAGTGAAAGTCTGGGGTGGGAAAGGAAAGCCTGTGTTCAAATTATGATTCTATCCTTTAAGATTTGAATCACCATGTTGTTGTTGGGTGCCATCAAGTAGCTTTCGACTCATAACAACCCTCTGTACAACAGAATGAAACACTGCCTGGTCCTGTGCCATCCTCACAATCACCGTTATGCTTTAGCCCGTTGTTGCAGCCACTGTGTCAGTCCATCTCATTGAGGGTCTTCCTCTTTCTCACTGACCCTGTACTTTACCAAGCATGATGTCCTTCTCCAGGGACTGGTCCCTCCTGATAACATGTCCAAAGTACTTGCAACGAAGTCTCATCATCCTTGCTTCTAAGGAGCATTCTGGTTGTACTTCCTCCAAGACAGACTTGTTCGTTCTTTTGGCAGTCCACAGTAAAGTCAATATTCTTCGCCAACACCGTAATTCAAAGGCATCAATTCTTCCTTGGTCTTCCTTATTCATTACCCCGCTTTCACATGTATATGAGACAATTGAAAACACCATGGCTTGGGTCAGGGGCACATAGTAGTTTGTAAATAAAATTTATAAAAGCTGACTAAACACATTTATATAAAAATGAGTCTTAATTGTTCAAATAATATTTGCAATTCCTACAGGGCTCCTCTCTGGTGTCCCTCATTGTGGGAGGTACACGTGTGGCTATGACTGGCTTTGGCCAAGAATATATGAGCAGAAGTGTTGTAGTCTGTGTCTGCACAGAAGCTTGAAGAGACATTGCACGGTCCACCCTTAGTCTCCTCCTCTGCAGTGAGAGCAGCGTGTCTGACATAGTGACAACAGCACGGGGAAGAACCACAGCCAACCATGGAGCTCATGCAATAGCAGTAAAACAAAACAACCTTTGTTGTTGTAAGACACAGGACACTGGGGCTGTTTGTTACCACAGCATAACTTAGCAAAAGCTAACTATAGAGTACAAAGACAGCATTGCTTGGAGGTAGGCAGCTGTGACATATTGAGAGGAACACTGGCTTTAAATTCAGAAAACTTCAACTTCGCTCTGATCTCGGTGTGAGACGTTGGACAATGAATAACCTCATAAGTCCCATTACAATGATGGCGTAGCGGGTCAGAGCATGTACTCCACCCCTGCTAGCTGTGTGATCGTGGGAAAGTGACTGAACCTCAGTGCCTTGACCACTTCACATGCAAAGTGTAGATAACAATATCTCTTTCGAAGGGGTCACTGCAAAAATTAAGGAAGTTAATATATACAAGGGTTTTACAGGAGTGTCTGGCACATGGTAAATGTTTACTACATGTTAATTAAATTACTTTTCTATTATTATTATGCCTTTTTCACGAAGCTTCCAGGGGCTTAAAGGTAATGATGTTTATGGAATTGTTTGTGAACTGTGATGCTGAGTTGGGCTCCCCAGTCATGGCAACCCCATGCACAACCGAGCAAAACAAATTGGACCCTTATAATCCCTGAGGATGGGGCAGTTCTACTCTGTCCTATAGGGTCGCTATGGGTCGGAATCGACTCGACAGCAGTGGGCAATCCCTAAGGTTTTCACTGGCTGATTTTCCAGAGGAAATCACCAGGCCTTTCTTGCTAGTTCATTTTAGAATAAAAGCTCTGCTCAAATCTATTCAGCATCATAGCAACACGCAAGATGGGTAGTGCCTGCACATGAGGGGCACTGACCGAAATTGAACCCGGGTCTCCCATTCAGAAGGTGAGAATTCTACCACTGAGCCACCAATGCCCCCAAGGTGCTATATAAACCCCTTTGCTGTCGAGCTGATTCCAACTCATAGTGACCCTATAAGACAGAGTAGAACTGCCCCATAGGGTTTCCAGGGAGTGGCTGGTAGATTTGAACTGCTGACCTTTTGGTTAGCTGCTGTAGCACTTAACCACTATGCCACCACAGCTCCAAACTGCTATATAAACCATACCAAACCCATTGCCGTCGAATCAATTCCAACTCACAGAAACCCTATAGGACAGAGTAGGACTGCCCCATAGAATTTCCAAGGAGCGCCTGGCAGATTCGAACTTCCTACCTTTTGGTTAGCAGCTGTAGCACTTAACCACTATGCACCAGGGTTTCCAAAGTGCTATATAGGTGGATATAATTGTACCTATAATGGGCAGTTCCTTCATCATCTCATTTGTAGCCAGTTAGTAGCAATGAAGAACTCTAAAACAGCAGACAGGGATCTTTGCCTGTTGAGTCTACTGTTATATCAAGCCCTTAAACACCACCTGGCACTTAGTAGGTTAGTAAATACTTGTTGTATTAATGAAAGAAAATCATGGTCTCCTTTGCAACCTATTCAATGCAGATGCTATTTTAAAATTATATTCTTACTGGTTGAGTCTCAGTCAGTTTCACAAATCAAAGCTTTATGCAGGCAAAGCTTATTTCAGGTACTGGGTACATTTTAACTATCTACTTAAATTATCCAAGTTGCCAGATCTATGTTAGGTAAAAACACCACATGTCATCACTTCTCAGCAGAGGTCAGGATAATGGGTGCTACACATTAGAAGGACCACCTTAAATTAAAGAATGGACTGTAATAAAGCCTTTGATCAATGTACAGTTTGTTACACCGTAAATTACTCTAAATTACAAAACTGGTCTAAGGATTTCAATGTTTTTTTCTTTGACACTAAAGCTAAGACTACTAAAATTATATATTTTTTAAAAAGGTGACAAGTATTTTTTTAAAAGCAAATTTTAATTGAAATATAATGAATAAAATAATAAAATTTGCTTTGTATATGCTTGGTTAAAGGCCTAAAGACAATTATAAATAAAAACACTGTGTTTGAAGGCTGACTGATCTGAATATGCCGTATAAATTAAATAATCCTTGCTATGTTATTACTAACTAACGACACTATTTTTATATTTAGTGGTTTAGGAAACAGGAGATTTTATGTTGGGTAGCTTAAAGGACCAAAAGGATAACAGTGCATTTGCTATAGTTTAAGGAGTTAATTTTAAGATTTCCCACCAAAGTTAACAATTCTTTTTTTTCCCAAATAAAAACTTTTTTAATATGGAAAATGATGAATTTTGGTTTTACTTGTGGTAGAACCCCAGGCTCAGGTGCAGTCTTACAGGCCACCTGACTCAGTGCTCAGTCTACGGTCCGATCATTGCTCATTTTATTCCCTCATGATTTCGGCAACCGCTCACCAAGCACACCGGTCAGGTCCTGGGCGAGCCTGATAGCACACATACAGAAAACATAACCGCCGGCCTTAAACTTCTTTAAATCTAATAGCTGCCCAGCCTGGCCTGACGACATTTTGTGACTAGAAACTACCAGTCCTGCGGAGCTCCCTGCCTCCTTTTCGGGTGAGTCTAACGGCTGAAGTTCTTCCTTCTAAGTAGCGTGAGTTCTTCCTTAGCCGGGCCCCATCCAGTGGCCTGTGGGGCTACTCTTGGGACCTACCTACCACCTATGTCTCTCTCTCCATGGTACGCTTGCTTTTTAAATACTCAAAGACATCTATCATGGCTTTCTTCCTCCAAGTCTTCTCTTCTCCAAGATAACTATCTCCAGTCACGTTTGCCATTTTCACATGGCATATTTTTAACTTCTTAATATTTGTGTGTTCACTCTCTACTTCAATTTCTTGCTGAATGAAGCATTTCAGGCCTGACCAGAGCACGGTGAAATACATTGCTCGTCCCTCTCCAAGGCCCCATCGCACCATTTTCTTCTTGCTAACTACATTCATGGGCGCAGTGGTGGTTCAGTGGTAGGATTCTTGCCTTTCATGCAGGAGACCCAGATTCAATTCCCAGCCAACACACCTCATACGCAGCCATTGCCAGCCTGTCAGTGGAGGCTCGTATGTTGTTACGATGCAAATAGGCTTCAGTGGACCTTCCAGATTAAGATGGTCTAGAAAGAAAGGCCTGGTGATCTACCTCCAAATATCAGCGGATGAAAACTGTGGATCACAATGGTTCAACCCACAACCGGTCACAGCGACGGTGCAGGGCCAGGCTGCATGCTGGCTGTTCCACCCTCCTTGGGCTTGCCACGAGTTGTGGCCTGACTTGGTGGCAGCTGACAACAATAACAACAATATTCCAGCTACACTGTTATTTTTTCAGTTCTTCAAAAACACCAAAATGTTTATTTTTTTTTATGTCACATTCATCTGTCTCTGTTCTCTCCACAGATCCTCACATTTCTGGTTCCTTCCCACCCTTCAGGCTTAATGCCCATTTCAACTCCTCAGAGAGGAGTCCTAACCACTCCTCTACCCCCAGCCACTATCTTCTCTCTCTGTTTCATTTTTTATTTAACATACAATTATCTTCTTAATTTGTTTACTTATGTATTGGCAGTTTCCTCCCTAGAAAGGATGTTCATTCCTCTACTTCCAGAGCCTAGAACAGTGCCTGCCCCACGGACAGAAAGAAGGGAGGAAGAGAAGGAGGGAGGGAGGGAGGAAGGAAGGGAGGGAGGAACTGACCCTGCTCTGGACCATATATGAATGCACGTCACTCTATTTTTTATTATACAGTCAATATTGCACAAGTTTTTCTGGAATAACACCACATTTTGTTATCCCAACTGTCTAAGGTCAACAAAACCCCATGTGTTTTTATGTACAGATGAAGCACATTCTTATATGATATGACCGTGCTGTTGGGTTTTAGAAGGGGAGCTGCAACTGTTGATTCAGCCCACTATTCCAGCTCTATTCTGATTCTCTGACCCACTGCTTTTACCTTACCCACTTCCTGTCTACTGTGACATTATATATATGGCATATATATCCTAGAAAACTAACACATTCCCACCTCATGTGTTTTATAATCTAGGATTTTATTTTGTCTACTTACGTTGACACAGGTTAACTACATCTAAAATGCTATTCCTGGGGTTTAAGGGGGACCATAACGTAAGTCTGATCCATAAGCACTCATTTGTTTTTCTCCCTCCTTTGTTTCTACACCCTTTTTTTCCTTCCTTTTTCCTCCTACTTTTTTTTTTTTTTTCCTCCTAGTTTTTTATTCTTTCTTCTTCTGTGTCTTGGGGCTGGTGGTGGTATCAAACCATGCTGGTGATCCTGGGGTTAAATAATTCACCGACACTTAGATTATCGTGTATTATGTCCACGACACAACTTCCAGGAGCCTCATTTCAGGCCACTTACGAAAAACACACACCCATAAGGTGTTCCCCTCAGCCATATCTGCTACTGCTTTTGACTGTTCAACACGAGAGGCATATACAAGCCCACTCTTAAAATATTTGCTGATCTTTGGGGAATCAAGGAGCGCTTACAAGCAAAGGAGTTGCTAGTAACTACCTTAGTATCCAGCAGTCGTTGTTCTTATCGTTAGGTGTTGTTGAGTCATTAAGTTGATTTCGACTCATAGCGACCTCATATGACCCCATGTGACAGAGTAGAACTGTGCCATAGGGTTTCCTAGGCTGTAATCTTTATGAGGGCAGATCTCCAGTTCTTTCTCCCATGGAGCTTGTGGGTGGGTTTGACCTGCCAACCTTTTGGTTAGCAGCCCAGTGCTTAACTGTTGTGCCACCAAGGCTCCTATCTAGCAGTAGCTCCCTCCAATAAAATGTTCTGTTGGTACTTAATGCTTTAGAAATTCCTTTCCCAAAAAATGTTGCATTTATTAACTACAGCAAATCTATAAAATCACTGAGGACAGTTATTATTCTACTGGTTTTATCGATGAGTCATGGAAGACTAGGAAATCAGCTCAGAGTCCCAAAACAAGTTACAGCGTTAACATCACAAAACCATCCCCTTGATCCCTTTTTCCCCTGTTGGCTGGCCCAGAATGCAGGAAGTTCTCAGATGCATAGTCATGTCATCTATCAACATCCTGGGATACCTGCTTCCAAAAGGTTCTAGCAGGGACCCCCATTGTCACATTAATCTAAGAAGTCTAAATAACATTCTGGATTGCCACAGTTAAAAAAGACCACAGTTGCTAAACAGAGGGATAAATTGGGCTACTGCATTGCTTTCATTTAGGAGATGTGACAGAATTTAAGAAAAGTATCACATCCAACAGATGCTGGAAAAGCAATGGAAAATCCAAACAAAATTTACAACTTCAACAGGAATGTGTGATTTACTCTCGGGACCACCTGAAAAGCAATATGTGACACAAGTAAACAATAAGAACAAAGCAACGGAGATCAGCTAAATTTCTTTCCACTTGCTCTTTCACTTTTTGCGTGAAGCTAGAGGATGCTACATCACGTGAGACTGAGCGAAGTCACCACGGCCTTCTCTCTCTCAAGGGAACTCTGCTGCTAGAAACACTTGTGTCTGGTTCCCTGAAAGAGCCTTCAGGAATGAAGGCCACAGATTAAGTAAACTCATCCAGTGACCCATTCGTGGGTAAAAAGAGAATGATTTCAGCATGCCACAGACTGTCAATAACCCCACAGCAACTGACCTCTGCTCATTTAACAAACAAAAGCATAAAAGTCAATGGCTTTTTTTTTTTTTTTTTAATGGTTCTGAAGCCTTTGCCTTATTCCCCAAACCCTTGAAAGCATCATATCATTAATAGGATTAAGGGCATTCATTTAACAAACGTAGACATTAAATAATAAGAATGTAGACATTAAAATAAAGGGATTCTACATATAGTCCAGCAATCTCACTCCTTGGAATATATCCTAGAGAAATAAGAGCCTTCACATGAATAGATATATGCACACCCATGTTCATTGTAGCACTGTGTACAATAAGCAAAAAGATAGAAACAACCAAGGTGCCCATCAACAGATGAATGGATAAACAAATTATGGTATATTCACAGGATGGAATACTAGGCAACAATCGTTCTGTGAAACATCTCATACTATGGAGGAATCTGGAAGGCATTATGCTGAGTGAAATTAGTCACAAAAGCACAAATATTATATGAGACCACTATTACAAGAGCTCAAGGAAAGGTTTAAACACAGAAGAAAACATTCTTTGGTGATTACGAGGGTGGGGAGGGAGTGAGGGAGGGAGAGGGTTATTCACTAATTAGACAGAAGAAAAGAAGTATTTTAGGTGAAGGGAAGGACAACACACAATACAGGGGAAGTCAACACACTGGACTAATCAAAAAGAGGAACAGAGTAGCAGGGGTGGGGATCCGGGGACCACGGTTTCAGGGGACATCTAGGCCAACTGGCATAACAATGTGTATTAAGAAAACGTTCTGCATCCCACTTTGGGGAGTGGTGTCTGGGGTCTTAAAAGCTAGCCAGCGGCCATCTAAGATGCATCAATTAGTCTCAACCCACCTGGAGCAAAAGAGAATAAAGAACACCAAAGACACAAGGAAAATATGAGCCCAAGAGAAACAAAGGGCCATATAAACCAGAGACTCCATCAGCCTGAGACCAGAAGAACAAGATGGTGCCCGGCTACCACCAATGACTGCTCTGACAGTGAACACAACCGAGAATTCCTAACGGAGCAGGAGAAAAGTGGAACGCAGACCTCAAATTCTAGTAAAAAGACCAGATTTAATGGTCTGAATGAGACTGGAGGGACCCTAGAGGTCATGGCGCATGACTCTCTGTTAGCCCAAAACTAAAACCATTCTCGAAGCCAACTCTTCAGAAAAAGATTAGACTTGAGTATAAGACATATAATGATACTGGTGAGGAGTGTGCCTCTTAGCTCAAGTAGACACATGAGACAATGTGAGCAGCTCCTGTCTGGAGATGAGATGAGAAGGCAGAAGGGGACAGGAGCTGGTTGAATGGACATAGGAAATACAGGGTGAAGAGAAGGAGTGTGCTGTCATACCGTAGGGAGAGCAATGAGGGTCACGTAACAATGTGTTCATAAGTTTTTGTATGAAAAACTGACTTGAACTGTAAACTTTCATTTAAAGCACAATAAAATAAAAAAAGGGGGGTTCTAGAAATTTAATTTTGTGAAGAAATGCAAGATGCTTATTAGTTAGAACATAAATAGCATTGAGCATAGTAAAGTTCAATATAATTTGATGTGCATGAGGATATATTAATGCAAAAAATAAAATAATATTTGCAACCCCTCAGAAAACTGTAAAGTAGTAAAGGCTTCCTAAACAGTTATATATATTAGGCTGCACAGAAGTTGGTCTCTCCATTTGTTACACACCATTGGAGCTACGCATTTCCACGACAGGCACAATGGAGGTCCCAGGTGACTGCAGGAAGGAGCTTGCAAAACAAGCTGTAAGGATGACAGGGGACCATGTCTTTCTCTTCACATTCTCCTTTTCTCCACCAGTTTAGGAGCCAGGCCGTGGCCAAAGTGCACACATTTTATAATCACAGAATGGGAAGCAAATAAAACACTAGCTAACCTGGAGGCCATTTACATAAATGCATCTGAATGTTAAAAGGCAGAGATTTGTACACGGCCCAAGTTCCAATAAAATCCTTATAAAGAGTAACTGTGAATTTTTCCAACTTGTTCAAGTAGGTCAACAATTCCATTGGTCAAGATAATAAAATACTTGAAAGATACGTTGGCCCAAAATAAATCAGTTAAAATAATTTTTTTTTGGTTGGCTTGACCACCATGTCACTCTAATATTCTTGATTATACATTATAAGAGGAAAGATAAATGATCCCATTTGGAGTCTTTTAGTTTGCACATGGATAAAATAGTCAGGCTTGAGTGGCCTGCCTTTCTGTCATTTCCTTGCCTAAGGTCTGGAACCTCAGGCATAAAAAGAAAAACAATATTTTGATGTCAACAGGCATATATGTTAATTTTTGTTGATGTAAATATAAACCTTACATTCTACATAAGGAACCAGGACCTGCTGAATTAGTTAACAGCATTTTTGTTGTATGCACCATTTCAAACACCTTGAACCATGTCCTAATACTACCCAGCTTATTCTCCTACATCTTTGACTACTCCTTCTCAGTCTCTTTGCAGACTTATCATTGACATTTCAATTCCTCAAGAATTGATCCTTTCCTCTTCCTCTGGGCTATGTCATCTGTGCCCTCAATTCCCAAGTATATATAGATGACTCAACATTTTATCCTTAGGTTTTCCTTGTAGACTTCTCCAAGCTCTGTACCTATCTAAAGGCCTACTTGACATACACTCTTGAACATCTCAAAGACATTTCAAACTGAGCATTTCTGAAGGTGAACTCATGGTAGCCTTCCTGACCATGTAGTATTTCTTATCTCGGTAAATGACACCAGCACCGACTTATGCAAGTTGGAAACCTAGAGGTTATGCCATCTTTCTCTCTCTCTTTACCCTCCACTTCTAATATATCATCAGGTCCTGTCAATTTTGTCACCTATGTGTTCAGCCAGACACTTTTCTCCATCCCCAGTAATCACCACCTAAATACAAGCTACTACCATCTCACACCTGGACAACTGAGGTAGAAGGATTCATAGTAGGACCCAGAGAAAGCAGCCAGAAAGGAGCAAGAGACATTTTTATCCTAGAAGCCGAAGAAGTTTTAAGAAGGCAACATGGTAGAAAGGATGTGTGGCCAACAGTGGAAAAAAATTAGATTAGGACTGAAGGAAGTCACCAGATTATGAGTTAGGAGGTCACTGATGACTTCTCAAAGTCATTTTGGTGGCAAGGCAGAGGTGGTGGTATAACTGAAGTGGAATGAGGAGCGAATGGCAAACAAAGTAATTAAGTGTAAGCTATTTGTTTTTAGAATGCTGGCTATGAAGGGAATGAGACAATGAGACGGTTGTTTCAGGGACACGCAGAGTTAAAGGTATGCTTTTAAAGAATGGTGGAAACTTATGTATTTTATAACCTAACTAGGAAAATAAAGAGAAAAGGAGGCTACTAAAGATATAAAAGTGGGGAAAGAATTAATGGAGCAAGAATACAGAGGAAGCACAGGGAATCCCAGCTGTAGAACAAGGAGATGAGGTATCACTAAACAGAAGGAGGGGTAAAGAGACGTCTTCTTTTGATACAGAAAAGAAAAATAGATGGAGTACATGTCTGGTGGCCTCTTGTTTCTTAAAAGGAAGCATTATTAGAAATGGAGGGGAAAGCCCTTAGGAGAAATTAACTGATTCACCAAGTATTTCTTAAGTGCTTCTATGAGCTCCAGTGGTAGACCAGAGGGATGCCACCACTGTCTAACCCTCCAGTGGAGATTTCAGCATAAGTACTAAGGCAGCGAGAATGGGGGGAGATTAAAGGAAAAGGGTGGAAAGAAAATCTTCCAACCAGATGCCAAAAGCTAAAAGAATGCAAGGGGATGATCTAGTGGCTAGTAGGTGATGATGGGAGTGGGCTTCAAAGAAAGAAGAAATACTGAACGAAGGCCAGTAGAGTAAGAATGTGATAGAGGCAGTGAAAATACCACATTGCTGAGAGGGCTAAAGGCCAGATCTGAGGGGACATAAACAGATCTGTTTTCAAAGTCATGTAACATGGTACCCACCTAACAAATACACAGAACAAGCGGCTTCTTGAGTCACATTCTGTATGAGTATTTATTGTACCTCCACTCAAGGCTCTACAAGTGGAGACAGGGAGTCATAGTGCTGTCCCAGCTGGGAACGTCACAAGAGAAGAACACCTGCTGGATGCTGCCTTCCCAGCTCTCTCAGGCGGCCAGACCAGGCCTTACACGGAGAGTTGCTCAGATCTGATGGCCGTCAGGCACCTGTTCAATGTTCACATAAGATAACTTGAAGAAAAGCTGAAGCATTTTCACTCTTAGATCAGTATGCTAATGACATATGGTCTACATCTCCGCTTTTATCTCTAATCCTGACACCACAGTTCCACAATTTATTCAGCATCTCAGGGGCCCAGCAGAGGACTGGGATCAAAGGGAACCAGAACAGGGTTAATCTAGATAAGACAGAGGTTATGATGATAGCTGGGAGAAAACATTTAAAGAATGTGGTGAGTGTGCTTCTGGGTTTCTCGTATGAACATATCTTCCTCCTCCCTCCAAAGCTCCTGTGGCATGTCAGTTGATCTCAGTTGATGTCTGTGACATGGCAGCCCAGTGCAGGCAAGCCTATTTATAGTGCCCAGGCTTAGAGTCAGTGACAGGCTATACATGAAGTGGTTCTCACTTTGGAGTTTCTTGGTGGCTATGGCTGGCCAGGGTCTTGCTAAATGATGAGTTTAAGGCAAGGGGCCATACCCATTATTCCTTCCACAGAAGTCATCTCAGTGCAGTTATCAACAGAGCAGAAAATGCTCCTTTACTTTCCCTCTGTTTTATACTCCGTAACTGTTGTTGCAGTATTGTTTTTCCAACCATTTTAATTCATTTTTGGGGTAAACTTTCTTCTTGAATTTATTTCTCTAAGTTTAATTTTAGAAAGCCAAAATGTGTCAAGCAATCTAAAATTAATTATCCTATTTTTACACTTTGAAAATAGCAAACTATTCATCAATTTTTTGTTTTTCTTTATAATCAGATATGTTTAATTATTTTTTCCATTAAAGTCTTTGTATGTTTCTTTTGGATATAATATTACTATGTGCAACAAGCATTAGATATTACTGTGCTTTCTCCTTTTTTCATTTGAAGTGTGAGCAATGCTATTTTTTCCTTCTGAGTCTCAGTCTCTATTTGGTTTGAGATCTTTTCAATCTAATTCTTCAAGTATATTCCTGTCAAGGAAAAAACTCCTCATAGGAAGTCATTTTTTTCCTGCAGCAAGATAAACTTAACTCTTGAAGAAATTACTCATTCACATAACACAAATATCAAAATTTTTGCAGTACACTATATGTTATGTGGTGGCATTGTAATAAAAATTTTGCCAATTTCTAGAGGCTAACAAAATATTATTTATTAATACATGGAAATAAGTCAATAAATTGAGCATTGGACACAGCAGCAGTTATAATATTACATGGAACTATAATCAAGATACACTCACTTTAGAAAATTCACAAGGTTTTTTTTTTTTTTTTTTTAATAGAGAGCACTTATCTAGTAGAAAGAGCTGTTCAAAACTTATGATCTCTGCCTTTCTTATTTCTGCCTCTCTTTTCTCTTGTTTCTGGCCTAGAAAGGCTTAGGATCTTAGTCTGAATCACTACAGCAGATAAATGTGCAAAAAACAGTGGGAGGAAAATGACTTGGGCTTATATTTTTATATAACTTTCAATAATTCTCATAATAATATCAGCATGATTGCTTAAAATGACAATAGTTCATAACAGTCAAAAGATGATTCAGTCCTTACACACAGGTCAGGTCTCCATTGTGTACCAACAATAATGGAAATGTTTGTTCATTTATTTACTCGTTTAACAGACATGTACTGAGTGCCACCGCCCACCAGTCCCTGTCCTAGGCTCTAAGGGATTCAGCAGAGAACAAAACGAAGTTCCTGCCCCATGGAGCCCACATGCTAGTGAGGAATCCAGGTCAGGACGGTGCGAACGCATGTACAGATCTCAGAGTGATTAGGAGATAAAGCGAAGTAAGGAGAGGGTGCCAGGTAGGATGGAGTCCCTGGGTGGTGTCAATGGTTAACATGCTCAGCTGCTAACCGCAAGGTTGGAAGTTAAAGCTCATCCAGAGATGCCTTGAAAGAAAGGCCTGGTGATCTACTTCCCAAAAATCAGCCATTGAAATCTCCATGGAGAAGTTTTACTCGGAGGCACATGAGGTGCCCGGGGTCAGAACCGACTCAACGGAAGCTGGTAGCTGGGCAGATAGGATAGAGAAGGCTTCTCTGAGGAGCCTGCGTTTGAGCTGACACCTAGATGATAAAGAGTCAGTCATGGGAAACTGGAGGAAAAATGTTGGGACTATAGAGAAGAGTGATTACAAAGGCCCTAAGGAGAGAGAATGAGCAAGCTGGTTCTATTTCTGAAAGTTCCTCCTCTGCCACCTAGCTGTTGGAAAACTCCGGGAAAGTCATTTTGATAGAGAACCCCAGCCTAGGTGGGGTGGGGGACCCAAGGTTCATCTGGCCCCAGACTCCCATTCTGAAGGATGTTATTTATATAATCAAAGACCTGTGACTGTTCTGCCGCCCCCCCATTCATCCACTCATTCATCCACTTCCTGCCACATCTAAAAGTAACACTGTTAACCACACACTACAGTCTTATCGTAGAGAAAAAAAGAAACCTATATATTCTAATTGTGGTATCTAGTATTTCCAAATGCCGTTGTCATTTCTTAGTCTGCACACCATAAATTGAATTTGAAAATTTTTCAAAATTTCTTTGGGAATTCAACTACAAGTCTGCAATCTGTTATCTGCATTCTAAAACCCAGAAAGCTCTCAAAACAGAGGGAAGAAAAACCATTGGGTGACAAAAGATGACCTGCACTGACACAAGGAGATATATATTATTTATCTCACTAAGTCTGAATATATACCCACTTTGCCGAAGAATGTTCACGTGTCTAATGCCAAGTGCAGCCTCAGGCCTCACTAAGCCCCAGGCCTTGTGTGTTAGAATAGATGGTACAGCCACCATATTACTTTTCTAAAACTTCAGAAGATCCTGAATTACGAATGCGTTTTGGCTAAAGTGTGCTATAAGAATCCTTGGAGCTTAATATTGTAGAGAACTCAGAAAAAGGTTGGCGGCTAATGCTACCACTTATTTACGACCATTAAAATTATACTACTTCATGTCTTGACACCTATGGTTATTTGTTACAAATTCAAACTCTTTTTGACTCTATGTTTTACTTCATCAAAAAGGTTTCTTACTTAAATGCCAGAATTACCTTGTTAAAAATTTGTACATATATATATGATTTAAAATATAAACATTTTACATATATATTTCACATTAAATTACTGTTTAAAGTCTATGCTGGGAAAAACTGTATATGGTCCATTATAAAATCACGCAAAAGGGAAATAGTTGTCTATGGATGAATGTATTATGAAATGAAACATAGCTGAAATAACGGTTTACGGGAATGAATGGCCATATTATGAACAGGCAGATGGTCTACTTAACCAGACATATTAGAGTTTGTCGTTCCTTATCAGCCACATAGATTTGGGGGGAACAAGAGTAACTGTTGGCAGATCTGCACGAGACCCTCCATCAGGGGGCGATCCTCGAGCATGTTACCGCAGGACTAATTCCATAAATATGACGTCTTCTTCAGTGTAAAGTGTGAAGCTTTTTTTTGTTTGATATCTTTAAATGACAGCTACGAAATCCCAGGAAATTTTTGATCTTGGAGAAAAGAGCATTTAACATGTCGAAGCTTGTATGTTGGCCAAATTATTGGGTTAAAAAGGATTCTGCTATTGTTCCTCCTTCCCCCATACTCACAAACAATCCCTCCCTAAGACTTATTAATACAATAAGTCAAGGAAAGTGGGCATTTGATCGTGGCATTTGCCTGTATCAAAGCCTTCAATGCTTCTGTTTGCCGCTAAGAAAAATCCCACTAAAAGGTAAGCCCCAGGAGGGCAGGGACTTGTTCAGATGGCTTTGTTCACCACTCTGTGGTGAGCGGCCAGAGTGTGTGCACATATGTGCTCAACAACTTTTTTTCCATTGTTTTATTGTGATAAAAATACATACATATAACAAAGCACTGGCCAATTTAACATTTTCACACATACAATTCAGCGACATTAACTAAGCCTGTCGTGCTGTGCAACCATGACCATGGTCTGTTTCCAATTACCCACATCCATTAACAGAAACTCAGTGCCCCTAAGCTGAGACACTCCTGCCCCTCTTCTTCACACCTCTGGTCACCACTAACAAACTTTGGTCTCTACACACTTGCCTGTCCTAGATATTTGATATAAGTCAGATCATATAATAGTTGTCCTTTTGTGACTGACTCATTCACTCAGCATAATCAATATTGTAGCATGTATCAAGACTTCATTTCTTTTTATGGTTGAGTAATATCCTATTGTATGACTATACTGCATTTTGTTTATCCATTATCTGTTGAGGGACATTTAGACGGTTTCCACATCTTAGCTCCTGGGGAAAGTGCTGCAATGAACACTGGTGTACAACAATTATTTCTCAAATGGATCAGAAAACAACGCATGAGCTAGCCCTTGATTCTTTCTTCTCGGCCTTATGCTACAGTTCTGGCCATCTCCCTTTGCCTAGAACATGCTTCTCACAATCCATTCCCCTCTTTGTAAATCATGTTTGGCCCCAACCAGTCACTGAGGCCTTCCTTGAATCCAAAGACCAGCTTAACTTCCTATGTTACCATTTCCTGCAGCACTCTTTACCCCTCCTGTGAAATACATATTTATGTCACTTGAAATTATTTATTCAGCACCTGATTTCCTCAAAACTGTGTAAGCTTAATGAGGTGAAGGACCAGGCCTATTCATCTTTCCGTGTATCTCAATACAAGGTAACCAAAACCAAACCCGTTGCTGTCAAGCTGATTCCAACTCATATCATAGCGACCCTATAGCACAGAGTAGAACTGCCCCATAGAGTTTCTAAGGAGTGCCTGGTGGATTCAAACTGCTGACCTTTTGGTTAGCAGCTGTAGCACTTAACTACTATGCAGCCAGGGTTTCCCAGTACAAGGTAGGAGCTCAATAAACATGTGCTGAATAAATGACAGCACGGACAACCCTTCATTCTCCCTCTGAGGCCAGGGCTTGTGTACCACATGGGCTGAGACTCAGGAGACAGGAAAGAGGGCTCATTTCCTGTGGGTGTGTCTGCAGTAGTTCCAGGCCAGCCACAGTCTGCAGGCTGCTGTTTGCTCTTCTTTACTTTTATCCCAAACTAAAAGCACACAGTTGCCAGTCAGTTCTTTTACATTCCAGACCAATCGCTGCAGAGTCAGTTCTGACTCCTGGTGACCTCACATGTCTCAGAGTGGAACTGTGTTCCATAGGGCTTTTTATAACTGATTTGGGGCAACAAATCAACAGGGTTTTCTTCCTAGGTGCCTGTAGGTGGACTCGAACCTCCAACGTTTTGGTTAGCAGCAGAGAGCGTTAAAGGTTCCAACCTGGGGACTCTTACAGTTCAGAAACTGCAAAATGCTTAGCACTCAAACTTTATGCACCGAAGGTTCACTTGACACACGTGTGTCTGTTAACACTGACGACTTGCACGTTACAGTCCTGAAGAACCGCCACGTAGGAAGGAAGGCAGCTTTTTGCAGCAAGGCTCATATAAAGACCATGCCTAACCACATATTTTTAGATATTCAAGATAACAGGAATGGAGAAAGTTTTAAACCATTTTATTTACTTATTTTTTCCTGTAAATGCCCATATGCTTTCAATCTGGAATCATTACCTCGCCCCAGAGGCATTTTAGAGCTGTAACAGGCACAGGTGTTTGGTGTGCCAGCAAGTGTGGTACTTGCTCCCAGGGATGCTTGCTTCCATGAGGTCCTGTGACGGGGGCTGAGGGGGCATTGGGTAGGGGAGACCAAGGAGAGGTTTTAGCATGTTAGGAAGTGTTTCTCCCCCCTCCACCGATACTAATTACTTCTCTGCCTTCACTAACAATAAACTCCTCCTGGCCCAGATTGCCCTCCCGTGCCTGTTTGCTATGCATCTTTTAAAACTCAGCCTAAGCTAATTTCACCTTCTCCAGGAGTCCCTGGTGGCACAAATGGACAAGCACTTGATTACTAGCCGAAACGCTGATGATTTGAACCCACCCAGAGGCCCTGGTGATCTGCTTCCAAAAGGTCACAACCCTGAACATCTATGGAGCAGTTCTACTCTGTACACATGGCATCAGCATGAGTTGGAATGGACTTGATGGAAACGAACGACAACCACCAGGCAGTCTTCCCCATCACATCTTCCTGCTGGTCAGTTTCTCCTACTCCACTCCTGCTACACCTGGCGCGTGTCTCTGTCGTTAGACATGCGATACCATGTTGTCATTACCTCTCTGGGACTGTCTCCCTTGTACTCTGTAGAGGATAACCCCAATGTGTCCTGGTTGTATTTCTAACTCCAGCATTTAACATGCTTTTGACACACAGAAGGTTGAATGAATGAATGTTCTTCCTGAATTTATTGCCCGTGCAAATCATTGCTAACACTGAGGCCTGTGGTTAAGGAGGACACTGTGCTCTGCAGGGCTATTCACAATAAAATGCAGGCTCTAGCTCTGAGCTGGTGGACAGACCTTTGTGGACAGTGCTCCTGGACTCTCACCTCCATGACAAAGGTTGGGATTGCGAAAGCCAGGGGTTGTTAACACAGAAAGAACTGGCAGGCCATGCAGGAAAGGAGGCAGGCTTTCACAGTCAACATGAGCTTCCCGAATTTATCAGACCCTAAACCAGATCTGTCCCTGTGGCTACTCAGACTGAAAAAGGAATCAACCATCTATTTCACAAAAGTGAAACACAGTGATAACCAAATCAGAGGCCTGGAAAGCTGGAAAAGCTGAAATGAGTGTGAAGAGTGACTTAAGCAAGATAAAACAATTCCAGATAGTTGGAGCAAAAAGTCTGTGCCTACATCCAAGAGAAACTGAGTGATTTCTCCCAAAAGCTGAATGCCTGCAGCTTCTCCTAAAGTGAAAGATGACGGTCCTTCTTGAAGTGATTCTGTTTGCCCAGTGGAAAAAACTGGGAGTATCTTATCACTTAGGATATTGTCCTTTGGTAAAAAATAATAATAATAATAAAACTACCCAACTCATCTTGGTCAGTTGGGAAGGCAGCAGTGCTAGAATATCTACCTGAAGATAAACTGTGACGGTGACCTGACCATACATCAAACATACAGCCAAAGAATAAAAGAAATACATGCTGGAGAAGGAATCCAAAGTTGTGTGAATTTTAAACAGTTTACAGCATGTCCTTTTCCATAAGAAGTGTACAATTTTGAAAGTGTATTGTACTGCCAAAAAAATATTAAATACAGGTGGTCCACCCTTGTGAACAGGTTGTATTTCAGAAGTTTGTTTTCAAGGCAGCTCTGTGGGAATTTGGAATGTGCGTTTCCCACTGAAACTGTACAAGTCTGATGGTCAGTTTCCTGAGCCAACTTAACCCGCAATGCACATGGAGGGTGGTTTGACTGGTCACCCAGGAACCAGGCTCCATGCAAAACACTGCTGCCACCTGGATGCTCACATTCTCTCTTGCTGAAAACTGGTGGGAGGTCTCAGAAAATTTCCCTGGCTGCTGCTAGGAGCCTTCTTACTCCCATTTTGCTAAGCAATAAAAATAGGGAGGCTTCAGGTCACTGGTGGCAATTGCTGGACACTAGTGCCTTTTGCAGGCAATTTAGAGGAGATGTTATGGGAGCTTACGAGGCACCTCTCCCTCTGCAGACCCATCCCCGCGCTCTTCTAGGACTCCAACATGTGTGTACCTTCAATGACTGACCAATCGTCAGGTCACTGGGTGCACGGAACAGACACACAATAGATTTTTTGTTCCTAAAAATGTGCTTTCATCATAATGGTGGGAGGTGCTGGGCTTCTTCTTTCTCTTCCCTTTCCTTTTTGATTTTGCTCCCTCTGAGCTGAAGGAGGGGACTCTTTTCAGGACCAACAGTAGGGCCGGGTGTGAAGAGAGACTTAGGGTCCTGAACAAAAGTAAAATTCCAAGCTCTTTCAGCCAGAAAGGCAAGGGAATTATGAAAACAACCACCTGAAGTGGAATTTGTGTATAAGTTACCAACAATTAATGTTTCTAAAAGCCTCATTTAAAAAAAAAAAAAAGCTAGCGATACCTGTAGTGTGGGCAATGAGAGTCCAGAATTGAATGTGTTTAATTGTACATCTAGTTAGTAAGAAGTTTAGGCCAACAATTTTAAATGCATATCACAGACACACACAAAAATACACTAACCAGGCAGAACTCCGGCCAATTTAATCTCGAAGGTACTTTCTAGCTATTATTTTTTCCACTGCAGACTCATCTCATATCCAGATCTTTGGAAATTGTTGGAAGAGGCTGTGTATCGCTCAGTTCTTGGGGAGTTTGCAGGTGCCCTGAGCCTTGGTGCACTAGAGGAGAGAGGCTGCCTTGGAGTATTAGTGATATACAGCCCTACTGGCTGCTCAGGAGTCCAGCTCTGGTACAAAGATCACAATGTTGTTGCTAACCATCAGCTGCACGTTACTGCTATTCTAGGAGAAGAGCCACTCCTGAAACAGCTGAGAAGTCCTCACAGAGCAAAAGCCAGGAACATTCCTAGCCTGGCCATCACCCTCCAGTCAGAACCTCCTTTTACGCCTCTCGAGAGTTCTCTCCACTTCGTAAGCTTGCAAGCAGCTGACTATGAAGTATAAACCTGAGTGACCGCACACACAGGTACTGAGTTTAATGTGCTTCAGCAGAGCCCACAAAGTCGAGCTGATCCATATTTAATAATAGACATAGTTATTCATGCTAAAGGAGGCTGTGGGCCTAAAGAGAACTACCCCTTATTACTCTGAGTAAAATCAGTCAATCACCAAAGGACAAATACTGTATGAGACCACCACTATGAGAACTCAAGAAAGGTTTACACAGAAAAAAAAAAAAAAACTTTGATGGTTAGAAGGGAGGGGTGGGGTGGGGAGGAGAAATCACTAACTAGATAGTAGACAAGTATCAATTTTGGTGAAGGGAAAGACAACACACAATATAGGGGAAGCCAATACAACTTGACCAAGGCACAGTCATAGAAGCTTCCTAGACACATCCAAAAACCTTAAGGGACCAAGTTACTGCAGCTGAGGGCTGGGGACCATGGTATCGGGAGGCATTCTAGGTCAATTGGCATAACCCAGTTCATAAGGAAAACATTCCACATCCTACTTTGGTGAGTAGCACTGGGGTCTTAAAAGCTTGCAAGTGGCCATCTAAGGTACATCTACTGGTACCATCCCGTCTGGTGCAAAGGAGAATGAAGAAAACCAAAGATGCAAGGAAAATACTAGTCCAAAGGACTAAAGGACCACATGAACCACAGCCTCCATCAGCCTGGGCCCAGAAGAACTAGACGGTGCCATCATCAGTGATCTCTCTGACAGGGATCACAATAGACAGTCTAGGACAGAGTGGGAGAAAAATGTAGAACAAAATTCAAATTCACAAAAAAAGACCAGGCTTACTGGTCTGACAGACTGGAGGAACGCTCGAGACTATAGCCCCCAGACAATACTGTTTACTTAGAACTGAAGTCACTCCTGAAGCTCACTTTTCAGCCTATAAAACAATTTCCCAGGTGACAAATGTGCTTCTTAGTTCAATCAAAGATATGAGACCAAATGGGCAACTTTTGTTCAACAAGAAGACAAGAAGGCAGGAAGAGACAGGAAAACTGAACAAATGGACACAGGGAACCCGGGGTGGAAAGGGGGAGAGTGCTATCATATTGAGTGGACTGCAACCAATGACACAAAACAATTTGTGTACAAATTTTTGAGCGAGAAACTAATTTGTGCTGTAACCTTTCACCCAAGGCACAATAAAATAAATAAATAAATCTAACTATCCCTCACTTTCACTTTATTCCCTGTGGGTATCTCAGCTAATAATCAAAGCTACTCTCATCCAACTCCACCTCTCATGACTGACAACTTTTGGTCCAGCAAGGACTGGATCAGATTCGGTTAAGCCCTCTCCTTGTGCAATAGTCTTGGGAATCATCTGTTCTGAGTCAGAGACTCTGATGAGTAGAAACCCAGTACTCAGGACAACAAAGGATGAGGGCGAGGTTGGGGAAGTGAAATCTGAACATTTCTGGTATCTGCTGGGAGGAAGAAAAACAGGAAGCAATTCAGGGGGCTCTTCTGATCCTTCAAAACAAGGAGTCTTTGGTGAACAATTTCCTGCTTCCTCCAACAGAGAACTGCCTCCGGTCTGGTGGCTGGGAACCATTGAGTATTAGAGACCCCTAGGTCTGGTCCAAGAAAGACACTCAGTGGTCAGGGTATTTATAAGGCAGGACTGCACCTTCTCCTTTGCTCGGAAAATTTGCATCTTCATATGATGGCACAGTGGTTAAAGTGCTTGGCTGCTTACCAAAAGGTTGGCAGTTCAAATCTATCAGCCACTTTTGTGGGAGGAAGATATGGCAATTTGCTTCCATAAAGATTTACAGCCTCGGAAATCCTATGGGGCAGCTCTACTCTGTGCTGTAGAGTTGCTATGAGTTGGAATCCACTCGACGGCGAACAACAACAACATAGAGAGTGGTATGTAGAATGGGGGATCCATGTAGTTTGAGAAACCCTATTTAATGTAGCTATTGTCTTCATAACACAAACTAAAATACTACAAACTACAGAAAATAAAGATCAAAAATATTTCATTGTCTGATGGGAGATACAGAAGACAAACTAGGAAAGTATTGAAGAAGATTTGCAGAGGATGGGTGCAGAAGGGAAGGCTGAAGCTTTGCAAAGTGGGAGGCACAGTAGAGATGACCTTTTTTTCCTGTGATCCAGCTCCAGTGCAGCAGTGACTACTTTGTTCACTGTTCCCCTGCAAGCATCTAGGACAGAGCTTAGCACATGGTGGGTATTCCAGCAAATAGTTTCCAAATCTAAAAGTTAATCAGGGAACCCCTATGAGAGGTGAAGGAATGTCATCACCTCCGTATTCTTCGTTCACCTGCAGCAGAGCTGGAGGTACAGACTCGGGCTCAGGAGAATGATTACTGAGGTCTCTTTTGGCTAAGATCTGCTGGAATACTTTGTGGGGTAGGCATAGGACCAAGTGTGAGGAGCTTGGCAAAACATGTGTGCAGGGGCATTTCACATTCCCCAGGCTGCACAGTGGACACTAGAACCATGCCCCTGAACCGTAGTTATTTAGAGATCAGGTACATTGTGTTCTTTATCCCAGTTCCTGGGAAGACTTTTTTAGTAGCTCCAAGTGAGTAGGGGACATGAAATTTCTCTGTCTGCTTATATCTAATTAACGTTCAGTGTGTCTCTGGCTACTTAAAATAGGGAAATAATGCATATTTATTCACACATGCTTTGAGATCTGTGGATAAAAATGCTATATTGCCACCAACCACAATGAATGCACATACTTTAAATATAATTATCAATTACCAGCTACCACCTGTTGAGATAACTAACTATGGTGCCTTTAAACACCATCCTTCCGAATTTTAGAACTGGAAACATTCTTCAGTGTTATACACACTATACTCGACCAATTCGTTAAGGAAATGCTTTGTTACTCTCTTATTATGACTTATGTATCAGCAAGAGAAATGGAGATTAAGCAATGTGAATTACCAAAGTGCCTGAGGACCTATAGTTAGGGTCTGATCTTCTCACAAAGTCATATTTCAAAACTTTTTAAAATGTACTTAATGACATACACATATATTGTCTAAGGTCATATTGCTGCATTTTAAAGACAAAATTTTGCCCTCTTGGCAAATCAACTATTAAATGGTTAAAATGCACACAAAGTAAGAATGCATTTTTATAAATACAAAGCCCCTTGTGCAAATCAGTTCATAAACCATGCATAAATAGAAGGTATTATGTTACTCTTTCACCACTCGGGACCATAGATTGCAGCTAAAACCATAAGACTCCGCTTATAGATGGGCAATTACTATGGGGTTTTTATTCTTTGAAAGCTATTAACATTTTTATAGCATAAGCAGAGTTATTACAAACAACCCCAAAAATGTGAAGAATGATTTCCCTGAAACTCCTCCCAAATACCATTCAACATAAGGCACTCTATTTGTTTGCTGAAAAGGAAAAAAAAAAAAAAACAGTAGGTAGGATAAAGCTGGAATGAAAAGGCCGCTGGTCCAGAAAGTTTAAATGGAACTCCACTGAGCTGTTCTCACAGCATATTTTCTGAGGTCCAAGGGAACAGAATATAGAGCAAGTGTACGTTGGTGTTAAGTCATCATCAACATTACTAAAAGCTTATTTTGCACAGTCTGAACCTTGGATCCACAAGTCTCCAGGGTAGCAGGAGCTCAGGGCAGTCAGTGCCATCCACCAACCCAAGCTGGCGGGAGCTTCACATGACCTCGGCTGTGTGTACCAGAGGAGTGTGACTACACAGAACTTGAGGCTTCTAAGCTACAAAGGAACACATATCAGTGCCTTCATGCTAAAGTTCACAAAGGTATTTCATATAGACCTTTGAGTCATTATACCGAGCACTGGTGGCGCAATGGTTAAGAGCTTGGCTGCTAACCAAAAGGTCAGCTGTTCAAATCCACCAGCAGCTCCTCGGAAGCCCTATGGGGCAGTTCTACTCTGTTGCACTGGGTCACTACGAGTTGGAATTGACTCGATGGCAACGAGTTTTGGGTTTGGTCATCACACCAAAATTCATCATCATACCAAAATTCATTCATTAAGACATCTTATAGAGTGGGACAAAGGTAGAACTCCTACCATAATGCTGGAAATGGTAGGTGAATTTCTGAAACCAGGTCTGTTCCTCAAAAGCTTGATAAACAAACAAAAAAAACATTGCCATTGAGTCAATTCTGACTCACAGCAACTCCACAGGACAGAGCAGAGCTGCCCCCACAGTTTCCAAGGCTGCAAATCTTTACAGAAGCAAACTCCACATCTTTCTCCTGCAGGCTGTTGGTGGGTTTGAACCGCTGACCTTTTGGTTAGCAGCCGAGCTTTAACCGGTGTGTTCTCAGAGCTCCTTATCAAAAGCTTGACAGTTCATCCTAAAAAAAACTGTGACTATAAAAATGCATTCTTATGCATTCTTAACGAATTTTCTTGACTCTATGTTGTCACAGAGTGACGAGACACCTGATAACTAGATAATTTATCTTTGTAAGACACCAATTAGGAGTGACAAGGCTGAATTCATTTCCCACACACATTCTTGAAATGGTAAGCCCTAGTGTGTAGTTGAAGAGGCACCAGGAGAGAACTCAGCAGGGTGGGATGTAAAGGGAAATACCTATTCTTAAAGACTCAGTTGTCCAATTTTCAACATGCAACCTTCGAGGTCCAGAATTTAGAGCTGGGATGTATCTTAAAAAAAGCATCAAGTTTACCTTCATTTTATTGGTAAGAAAACTTAAATGTAGTGCTGAAAAGCAAAGTGATTTGCTCAAAGTCAGTGGGTGACTTTCTTTCACTCCACCCATTCTCATGGAATACTGAGATACGCTACTTTTAATATGCTTTCTTTAAGAATATTTTAAAAGTCCTGAACCTCAGGTCTTACGTAACAAGAAAAAGTAGATTTAAAAGTGCTGAAAAGTTTTTTCGACTGGGACAGAAGTGGTTTGGATGCATGTCTATTTTTTTCTTCTTTGACCTACAGCCATGAAAAAAGGAATATTTTGAAAGGACAAATGAAAAGAGAAAGGATAGCCTGAACCTAGACTTCTTAGCAGCTAGTTTCAGGAAAGCCATTGCTTCTCACTTAAAGACCACAATCTGTGAGTAGAAACTGGAGAGATCGCTGACAGCTAAGACTCAAGAAAGACTATGGTGCTCTAATTGTGTGGCCAATGATGGCTACGTGCCCATTCCATCGAGGGTGGTCAGTGGCCAATAATCAAGGTAATGATTGTGATTAGGGAAGTGCCTGAAGCCTTGAAAGCCTAGGTATTGGAACCATGAAGTCCTAGGAACGCTATGGCCTTGACCAGGATACTAGGACAATGGAAGGCTACCCTTAAACCAATATGGAAGCCAGACAAAGAAGGCTGCTTTGTCGACGCTTTTGAGGTTGCATGAAAGAAACTGAGCTCACCAAATGTAATGTGTGAAAAATTTAAAGAGTCATTATGCCCCAATCCCATGGAAAGAAGTGTCTACCACTTGAGCCCTCTATTGCAAAACTGAATTTACAAATTAAAATAGAGATAGAGATAAATGGAAAATAAAACAGTAGCAACAGCAGAGGTTATAGGAGAAAGGAAGAGTTAAGTCAGAAAGCTTTATTAAATTGTTATTAAGTAATTGCAGGAAAATCCCAGGAACTCTTTCAGCCATGATGCTTTAGGAGAGATGCATTAAGACCAAAGACTAAAACCAGCCATTGTAGAGCAATCCAGCATAGAATCAAGGCAGAGGGAGGCTCTGCTCAACAGGAAAGGCGTGGGACTCAGCCCCACGTACGGCTTGATGAGTTTCAAGATTCATGGCCGCGTTTTATGTAAGACAGGTTCTCATATATACACAAGGTAAGTCAAAAAGTATTGCTCCTAGGGTTCTAGTTCCTGCATGGGTTTATCCCAAACAGTGAAGGGTTGCAGACAAGTTCTCTCAGTGATGCACTTGTTTTAGTCTCCTTAGAGTGTCTTCAAAAAAAAAAAAAAAAGGATTTTTTTTTTTTTGCCATGGAAAAACACAACTTTGCGGTCAGGGCTGATAACAAATTTTTAACAAAACTCAAGTGGACGTTTTCCCAAATCACTGAAGCTTTGCAACAAGTTTATGGGAATGCTGCCCCACATAAAACAACAGTTTGGAGATGGATCAAGCACTTTAAAGAAGGTGAGGAGGACCTCAAAGATGAGCCGAGAGACGGAAGATCATCCAGGAGGTTATGGCTCCTGTTTTTTGAGGATTCCAAAGGAGTGATCTGGACAGGTTTTCTCAAAGGACACAGGATCTCAGGGGCTTATTACGAAGAAGTTTGAAGAAAACTGAAAATTGCAATAGTGAGAAAAAGGCCAGGAAAGTCGCGCTGTGGAATTTTTTTCCATCATGACAATGCACCTACTCATTCTTTGAGAGAAGCAAGGGCCGCCCTTTGAGAATTTCGCTGGGAAACCTTATCCCATCCACCCTACAGCCCTGATTTTGTCCCTTCAGACTTCTTTTTGTTCCCAAAACTTGGAGAACATTTAAAAGGAACACAATTTGAGTCCCTCAAGGATGTCCAAACTGCCATTTTGACACAGTGTAAATTGAAGAGCTCAGGATTCTTTGGGGAAGGTTAGAGAGATGGAAACACAGCCTTCAGGAGTGTATAGACCTAGATGGAAGATATGTTGAGAAATGATAGCTTCACATTTTGACATTTTTCTTTAATAAAGGTTTCTATGATTTTGTAGCAAAACTTTCTGACTTACCCTCATATATATATACAAGTACAAAAACATATATAAATATAAATAAATAAACATGTATCTATATACATATATATCATCAACTGTTCATCAGTTTGTTGTATTGTGGTGGCTTGCATGTTGCTATGACGCTGGAAGCTATGCCACTGGCATTTCAAATACCAGCAGGGTCACCCACGGTGGACAGGTTTCAGTGCAGCTGCCAGGCTAATTAGGCGAACTACTTCCAAAAAAAATAATCAGCCAGTGAAAACCTTATGGATAGCAGGGAAACAATGTCTGATATAGTGCTGGAAGATGAGGCCATCTGGTTGGGACAGCACTCAAAATAGGACTGGGGAGGAACTGCCTCCTCAACGTAAAGTCAACCTTAATGATGTGGAGGGAGTAAAGCTTCTCAGGACTTCTTTTGCTGATGGGGCACGACTCAAAATGAGAAGAAACATCTGCAAACATCCATTAGTAATCAGAAAAGACCCTCAGCGAGATGGGCTGACACCATGGCTGCAACAATGGGTTCAACCATAGCAGATGATTGTGAGGATGGTGCGGGTAATGTTTTATTGTTTTACGTAAGGTCACTATCAGTCGGAACCGACTCGACCGCCTTGTTAGGTGCCATAGAATTGGTTCTGACTCACAGCGACCCTATCCACAACAGAAGGAAACACTGCCCGGTCCTGCGCCATCCTCACAACCACCGTTATGCTTGAGCCTGCTGTGGCAGCCACTGTGTCAATCCATTTCGTTAAGGGTCTTCCTCTTTTTCGTGATGATCTACTTTACCAAGCATGATGCTCTTCTCCAGGGACTAGTCCCTCCTGATAACATGTCCAAAGTATTTGAGACAAAGTTTTGTCACCCTTGCTTCTAAGGAGCATTCTGGCTGTACTTCTTCCAAAACAGATTTGTTCTTTCTTCTAGAGTCCATGAAATACTCAGCATTCTTTACCAACACCATAATTCAAAGGCATTCAAATCTCGTTCAGTATTGCTTATTCATTGTCCAGCTTTCACCTGGGGAATACATACACGTATGTATTTGTTATTATTGTTAGGTGCCATCGAGTTGGTACCAACTCATAGTGACCCTATAGACAACAGAACGAAACACTGCCTGGTCCTAAGCCATCCCTACAATCCTTGTTATGCTTGAGCTTATTGCTGCAGCCACTGTGTCAATCCACCTCATTGAGGGTCTTCCTCTTTTCCGCTGACCCTGTATTTTGCCAAGCATGACGTCCTTCTCCAGGGACTGATCCCTCCAGACAACAAGTCCAAAATATGTAAGATGCAGTGTCACCATCCTTCCTTCTAAGGAGCACTCTGGTTGTACTTCTTCTAAAACAGATCTGTTCGTTCTTTTGGTAGTCCATGGTATATTCAATATTCTTCACCAATACTGCAATTCAAAGGTGTCAATTCTTTGGTCTTCCTTATTCATTGTCCAGCTTTTACATGCATATGATGCAACTGAAAATACCATGGCTTGGGTCAGGTGCACCTTAGGCTTCAAGGTGACGTCTTTGCTCTTCAACACTTTAAAGAGGTCCTTTGCAGCAGCTTTACCCAATGCAATGCAATGCGTCTTTTGATTTCTTGACTGCTGCTTCCGTGGCTGTTGATTGTGGATCCAAGTAAAATGAAATCCATGACAATGTCAATCTTTTCTCCGTTTATCATGATGTTGCTCATTGGTCCAGTTGTGAGGATTTTTGTTTTCTTTATGTTGAGGTGCAATCCATACTGAAGGCTGTGGGTTTGATCTTCATCAGTAAGTGCTTCAAGTCTTCTTCACTTTCAGCAAGCAAGGTTGTGTCATCTGCAGAACACAGGTTGTTAATGAGTCTTCCTCCAATCCTGATGCCCCATTCTTCTTCATACAGTCCAGCTTCTCAGATTATTTGCTGAACATGTAGACTGAATAGGTACGGTGAAAGGATACAACCCTAACACATACCTTTCTGGACTTTAAACCAATCAGTATCCCCTTGTTCTGTCTGAACAACTGCCTCTTGATCTGTGTAAAGGTTCCTCATGAGCACAATTAAGTGTTCTGGAATTCCCATTCTTCGCAGTGTTATCCGTAATTTGTTATGATCCACAGAGTCAAATGCCTTTGCACAGTCAATACAACACAGGTAAACATCCTTCTGGTATTCTCTGCTTTCAGCCAGGATCCATCTGACATCAGCAATGATATCCCTGGTTCCCTGTCCTCTTCTGAAATCGGCCTGAATTTCTGGCAGTTCCCTGTCAATACACTGCTGCAGCTGTTTTTGAATGATCTTCAGCAAAATTTTGCTTGCATGTGATATTAATGATATTGTTCTAAAATTTCCACATTCAGTTGGATCACCTTTCTTGGAAATAGGCATAAATATGGATCTCTTCCAGTCAGCTGGCCAGGAAGCTATTTTCCATATTTCTTGGCATAGATGAGTGAGCACCTCCAGAGCTGCATCTGTTTTTTGAAACATCTCAGTTGATATTCCATCAATTCCTGGAGCTTTGTTTTTCACCAATGACTTCAGAGCAGCTTGGACTTCTTCCTTCAGTACCGTTCTTTCCTGATCATATGCTACCTCTTGAAATGGTTGAACATTGACTAATTCTTTTTGGTATAATGACTCTGTGTATTCCTTCCATCTTCTTTTGATGCTTCCTGCATCGTTTAATATTTTCCCCATAGAACCCTTCACTATTGCAACTCGAGGCTTGAATTTTTTCTTCAGTTCTTTCAGCTTGAGAAACACTGAGTGTGTTCTTCCCTTTTGGTTTTCCATCTCCAGCTCTTTGCACATGTCGTTATAATAGTTTATTTTTTCTTCTCGAGCTGCCCTTTGAAATCTTCTGTTCAGTTCTTTTACTTCACCAATTCTTCCTTTTGCTTTGGCTGCTCGACGTTCAAGAGCAAGTTTCAGAGTCTCCTCTGACATCCATCTTGGTCTTTTCTTTCTTTCCTGTCTTTTCAATGACCTCTTGCTTTCTTCATGTATGATGTCCTTGATGTCATTCCATAACTTGTCTGGTCTTCTGTCACTAGTGTTCAATGCATCAAATCTATTCTTGAGATGGTCTCTAAATTAAGGTGGAATATACTCAAGGTCATATTCTGGCTCTTGTGGACTTGCTCTGATTTTCTTCAGTTTCAGCTTGAACTTGCATATGAGCAGTTGATGGTCTGTTCCACAGTCAGCCTCTGGCCTAGTTCTGACTGATGATATTGAGCTTTTCCATCATCTCTTTCCACAGACGTAGTCAATTCGATTTCTGTGTGTTCCATATGGCGAGGTCCGTGTGTATAGTCGCCGTTTATGTTGGTGAAAGAAGGTATCTGCAGTGAAGAAGTCGTTGGCCTTGCAAAACTCTATCATTCCATCTCTGGAATTGTTTCTATCACCAAGGCCATATTTTCCAACTACTGATCCTTCTTTGTTTCCAACTTTTGCATCCCAATCACCAGTAATTACCGATGCATCTTGACTGGATGTTCAATCAATTTCAGACTGCAGCAGCTGATAAAAATCTTCTGTTTCTTCATCTTTGGCCCTAGTGGCTAGTACATAAATTTGAATAATAGTCGTATTAACTGGTCTTCCTTGTAGGCGTATGGATATTATCCTATCACTGACACTGTTGCACTTCAGGATAGATCTTGAAATGTTCTTTTTGATGATGAATGCGACACCATTCCTCTTCAAGTTGTCATTCCCAGCATAGTGGACTATATGATTGTCCGATTCAAAATGGCCTATACCAATCCATTTCAGCTCACGATGCCTAGGATATCGACGTTTATGCATTCCTTTTCATTTTTGACAATTTCCAATTTTCCTAGATTCATACTTCGTACATTCCGGGTTCCGATTATTAGTGGACGTTTGCAGCGGTTTCTTCTCATTTTGAGTTGTGCCACATCAGCAAATGAAGGTCCCGAAAGCTTTACTCCATCCATATCACTAAGGTCGACTCTACTTTGAGGAGGCAGCTCTTCCCCAGTCATCTTCTGAGTGCCTTCCAACCTGGGGGGTTCATCTTCCAGCACTATATCAGACAATGTTCCACTGCTATTCATAAGGTTTTCACTGGCTAATTCTTTTCAGAAGTAGACTGCCAGGTCCTTCTCCCTAGTCTGTCTTAGTCTGGAAGCTCAGCTGAAACCTGTCCTCCATGGTTGACCCTGCTGATATGTGAATACCGGTGGCATAGCTTCCAGCATCACAGCAACAAGCAAGCTCCCACAGTACGACAAACTGACAGACATGTGGGGGCATACGTATCTATATCCTGTATTTTTACATAAATAATGTGCACCTTCTGCATTTGCTTGCCTGTCACGCCCTTCCCCCTGCAAGGTCTTTTAGTAAGAGCATCATGCTAATTTTTTTACAGCAACATGTGGAAGAGGATTGGCATGGTGGTGCTTGTGAGGTTGCCTCGTGGGGAAGAGGGTTCGGCCAGCAAGCAAACACAGAAGGCGTGTGTTATTTGCACAAAAATGCAGTATAGATAGATAATGTAGACGTAGATATATATGTATTTATATAGGTACTGTTTTTTTTTGTGCTTGTATTTTTTTTATTATATATATACATAGAGAGAGAGAGCCCATTGGTGCAGTAGTTAAGGCCGCTAGGGTGCTAACCGAAAGGTGGGCAGTTGGAACCCATCAGCTGCTCTGTGGGAGAAAGATGTGGCAGTCTGCTCCCTTAAAGATTACATCCTGGAAAACCCTATGTGGCAGTTCTACTCTGTCCTATAGGGTAACTATGGGTTGGTATCAATTAGATGGCTATGGCTTATATATATATATACACACACACACACAGTCTGCACCACGTAACATCTGTTGGGGCAATGTCTGCCTGCATATACGTCTGTTGTCCCCTCCGCCTCCCAAGTTTCCCTTGTAGATGCAGGGCCCTGGCAGTTCCGTGCCTCCAGGTGAACAGAGGCCTGAAAAGTTGGGAGGAGAGGCCACAGGATGAAATTTCTGAGGCAGGGGAGAGGGCAGGCACTCTAGGTGGGCTCAGTGAACCGCAGCAGGAACTATGAGAGTATTGCAAGTCTGTGCTGCTGCTGGCGCTCCACACGCTGGTGCTGGTCCCCCAAACCCATGCTGGACAGCGGTGGCAATGGGGACGTCCCCTCCGTGCTGGATGGGGTCGCAATGGGACAAGGGCTCTGTAACACCTGGGATCGCCATGAGTTGGAGGCCAACTCCAAGGCTGCTAATAGCTGTGTGTGTGTGTGTATGTGTGTGTGTATATATATATATACATACATATATATATATACACACACACCAGCTCATAGTCAGCCTGATTACAGTTTATTTTAGTTTTTCTCAATTAATATCTTTGTTCTTGATGGACCAGATTAAAGAAGCTTATTTGGACATTGTTGAAATAGAAACTCATTAAATTCTATTAGTCATCTTGTACAGTTTTGGGAGCCTAGATTGAGGCAATCAAGAATAAAATAGAGCCCTTGCACTTGGACTCCTGTCTCCTTCAAGGGCCAGCTCTCCATGTTTGCTTCTGTTCCTTCTCAGCAAAGTCTACTGGGAAGCTGGCTTACTTTTCTTTGATGAGCTGCCACCTTCTCTACTTTTTCAATTTGTCTTTGCTGTCCCTGAAAATATGCACACAGGTCTTTTTCACCTACAGGTTGTGCTCTCCTACGAGAAAAGGGATGGAATAAAAGACACAAACAAGAGGAAGTGATAAAGGCTCCAGCTATATTACGAAATGTCAGGGCAATTGTCCTTGGTTTATATTTCCTGTTCCTTTCTTAGATGATATTTCAAGGCCTCTCTTAAATAGCGCTTATGGCTGAGCTGAACTGAGCTGCTTAGGTCTGTGGTGGTGATTTCAAGTTGCTAGGTTTTTCACTGCTGCTAAAGGTAAAAATTGATCAAATTCTGAGCCCTGTGAGACCCGAGGTTCTAACCTGATGTCTGAAGGTCATTCTCATCCTCATTCCTAAAGCTCTTCATTGACTTTGGAGACACCTCACATTTCCCTGGTCGGACCTTTGAAATTCCACGATTATTCTTAGACCTTCTTTGTGGAAGGAAGATCTTTTTCTCTAAGGACCCCAAAGACTCTTCCCCTGGGACTCAGATTATTTTGTGTTAACTTACAGTTGTCTGCTCCATTTACTTCTCCATGGTGCCAGCCTCTGGAGCCCCTCATCATTCCCTATGCCATAGGTTCAGTTCCCTATGTACTACACAATTTCCCTTTGAAAAGTTCAGGTACCTGTTGATGGGGCAAGTTCTCTCTCTTAGTGAAGCTTGTCAGTTTTTGCTGGTGGCCCTTTGTGAACATCTTTACCATTCCATTTCAGAAGCAAATTTCCCAGCGTCCATGCCTCCAGCTAACATCCCAGCATCCAGAAATAAGGCTCCATCTCATCTCCCTACCACATCGATCTTTTCCATGTTTAGAAGCCTCACCTCTGTGGTGAGTCCCACTGAGGTCCTTTTTCAGGGGCCCAGTGCAAAACTTAAACGCTGACGTTTCCTGAGACCAGGTACTAGCATAGAATACAATTGCTGCCATGTATTGAGTATGCAAACATCTTACACTCTCCATTGAACTACACGTTTCTCAGAGTTTCTTTCATTTAATCTACTAAACACACCAGTAAGATGAGTATTTTCAACCCCACCTTCAGGTGAAGGAACTCAGGCTGGAGAGGTGAAATGACTTGCTCAAAGTCTCAAAACTAGGAAAGATGTCTGACTCCAAAGCTAACAACATTCTCAGCCTTCATCCTTCTCTGCGTTTTTGCAGAAATAAACATGTACATCATGGCTTGAATATTATGAGCTTTACACATAGCTCCTAACAACCCTCTTCTACCCCACCTGAGGCCAGAAAGTAGTTTCTTTACATGTCCAATTTTACAAAAGAAGAACAATTTAAATATAAAACTTAATAATTTTAAAATTTAAAAATAAAATGTAAAAACTGATATACATAATTTGCACCTTTGAAAGTAGAGGACTAATTGCCTGGGAGGACTACCTGTGATGGAGTCTTTTAGGCTACACAACTCTTGCCAGGAAAAGAATTGTCTCCCATTTGAGAATTCCAGCCTGAAATATAAGGTCTGGATACTCTGCCTGATAAAACTAGCAAGCTAGGACTCTCTTTTCTAAAATTTGTCTAATTTTGCCACACTTATTCATATTCAAGAGACTATTTACCAAGAAAAAGAACTATATGCCTACCAGAAATAAAAATTGTGACAAGTGGCTGCCCCATATTTCAATTAAAATATTAAAGAAATTTATCCATAGATACTTAAAGCCTTTTAGAAAGAAGCTTGACTTATGAGTTGATAATATATATTGTGAAGTACATAAAATAAGTCAGGCTATAATCATTTTTCAAATTTCTCAATTTTTTAGACTGTAAAAGAGGATAATCTTGGAAGGAGTTTTAACCATCTTTCTTCCATTGCCTCCAGTCAAATACAGTCACAACAGATCACTTTAATTGGATTGAAAGGATCTGCTGGCCATTCCACGGCTTATGCGAACACACTGAGGGCAATCACTTCACTACCAAGTGGTGTATAGAAGTACTAATAATTTGCCGGTCAATTCGGTTTCTGTTTTCACCATCTATTAACATTTGGGGCAGTGTTCTATGGTGACACTCACACACACACACACACACGTGCACATGCGTGTGCATACACAGGCTTAGTGTTTTAGAAACACCTAGTGGAAAGTGCAACTATGAAGATTTATTCCTGGTACTTAACCCTTCAGAGCCTAAGTTTTCTCATTTATTTATATACATTGCTTACTGTCTCCCTGCTTTTTCTTTTTAGGGACAAATTAGGTTAGGCATTTTAAAGCATAATGTAAACTATAAGGTACTGTTTACCTTACATTCATTATTAGTATTATTATTAAACTGACTTTGCTTTGCTGTTGTTTATAATGCCAGCATAGGCTCGAGTGGTTTCTATCACCCATCGCAAATGATAGACTCAAATAGTATGAACAATGCCACTAAAAGTACCACGTAATTTAAAAATCTATAACATATTTTTGCTTTATTCTAAACCCAGTGCTGATTTTATGTATACATTTCCGTTCTTGTGATATGCTTCCCTTCCCCAAATCGATTTTGGTGAGAAAATACATGACTGACTGTAGCAGACGGGGGGAGCGGAAGACTATACTGGCAGGAAAAGGATATCAACAACGATTCATTTGTTTTTACCAGAACAAGGACAGTATCATCCTTTTTCCATCTCATTTTCTCCCACCATACTCTCATAATTTTTTTTCTTTTCTCTTCTTTTTCTTCCTTCTTGCCTTTCTCCCTCCCTCTCTCCCCTTCTCTTTCTTCCTAAATGATTAGCAAGGTGTTGAATGCATGGAAAGACTGCTCAGATAGTCAAAACTCCCTTCCCGTTTCTGGAGGTCAAGCTGTTTTGGATCAACCACTGGGATGAGGTCCAGAAGATAAACAACACCTGATCCTCTCCAAAGCACTTTGCCTAGAGGTCACTGTGGGCTAGAAGAGGAGCCCGTTGGAAACCCGTTTCTGTTGAGTCAATTCTGACTCATAGTGACCCTACAGGACAGGGTAGACTGCCCCATAGGGTTTCCAAGGAATGCCTGGTGGATTCGAACTGCCGACCTTTTGGTTAGGATCCATAGCTCTTAACTACCATGCCACCAGGGTTTCCAGAAGAGGAGCAGGCCCCTTAATTCTGACTCGCAGCAAACCCAAACTCATGCTTTCATCTGAGAACATTTCTCCTGACCAGACATAGAATCGTCGAAAGACCTCCTTCCACTCCACTGTAAATTAAAACATATTAATAAAAAGTAAATGGCTAAAAAACCAAAAAATCAAACCCATTGCCATTGAGTCAATTCTGACTCATAGCAACCCATAGGACAGAGCAGAACTGCCCCATGGGGTTTCTGAGGCTGTCAGTCTTCATGGGAGCAGACTGCCACATCTTTCTCCCAAAATGGCTAGGAGTTAGACAGAAAAATGGATAAAATTTCAAAAGAAGTGAGGGTTTTAATAAATGTAACATATATTACCTGCCCCTGGAAATGTGACCCCATCATGATGTGTGATTTCTTATTTTGTCTTTAGAGGACACAAAACCACTTAGCAACAAGAATAACCTAGGTGCAACACTATTCACCTTTATTCTACGTTCACTCTATACCTGCCTCCAAACTCACAAATACATATGACTGAGAAAAGGAAAAATAAACCGATAAGCAAAACACACACACACAGAACCACTGAGCGGTTCCCTGGATTTGAATATTATTGTAGGTTTGCAATGTGGGAAGGAAGGAGTTAAAGGAGGTTTGTTGATAGTGCCTGTGCAGATAAGTTTCTACGTTTCAATGAGTTTTAAAGACCTCCATGCTTCACTGGCTATTGTTAAAAACACACTGAATTGGTTATGACAACCTGTGGGTTAGTTTACGCCACAGCCTAAGATTTGGGAAATTCAGTTTAGAAATTTGATCAATATTCATGCCATCTCACATCATAATTCAATTGGCAAAACTGTAGTCGAAAACTCCCCAGGGCAATCCTGAAGAACAACTTATATTTTTGTGGTTTCACGTGTGCAAACCTCCTGCCTGGACTCACTGATGGGGGTTGATGGCAGCCTTGAACTTTAACAAGGATTTCCAGGTGATGTGATTGAGGGGTTAACCGTGATAGAACAGAAAAGATCAAATTAAAATGAATATGCCAAGGCAAAACCTCAAGATGCTTTTTTTTTTTTTTTAACTCTCCACGAGAATGCTCCCCAAAAGCATAAAGAACTGTCAAAATAGAATCTTGCTTAAAACGCAAAAGGTATTTTCAAAGCTAGGATGACATTTGCATACAATATGTGCTGAAGGCTGATGATACGCTGAAAATGTCTTACTTGTAGACTGAGTCTATATGACATCAAATGCCAGGATTCAAAAAAAAAAAAAAAAAGGATTTAAACATTTAGATTAAAAGATTTTCTTGATAACTCATTCTAGTTAATTCGAACATTCAAATAATAGTAAATATCTGAATTTTAAATTTATATATGGATTCATGACCTCTGAAGATGGATGAAGTATTTATTTAAAAGCAGCTGAACATGTATTAGTTAATCTTACAAGCTTACATTTAAACGACAGCTACTAATATAGCTTTCAAGCGTTAGGCTGCCAGCATCGTCAGGATTTTAGCTCTGGTATTTTAATTCTAAAATGTTCTCCCATGTGGCCCACTACCAGATTTTGGGTTGTGGCCACCTTGTATCAATTCCTAGATTATCTCTTGGTTTTGAGACCACAAGTAGCTATGGCTACTTCTCTAAGGTTCGATTTCAATGCAGATTCAGGTCTTTTAAAAAATAAATGTCTTGGCAAATCTTTAAAATGATCAAATATTCTAATAGTATTCACCTGATTCTCTGTGCTAACTTTTAGCAGGAGGCCCTTAAAGAGAAAATTGCTTGTTTACTGCAAAGAACAAAGGCACAGTGTTCTTTTTTTTCCCCTTATTTTGATAAAATCAGTGCAAATGAAATCAAGAACTGTTTAAAAATGTTAACGTTTTTCTGCAGCAGTCTAACTGGATTTGCACTAAGGTACGCACACACCAACAATCACGCCTTTCATCGAGAAGTCTAAGAAACTTGACATACATAAACCTTCAGTATTTCTGATTAAGTGAAGGGGTAAAACAAAACTCTGCTAAAAGATCTGCAGATAGAGAGGCTGCCATTGAAGCACTATGGTTCTGATCCTTTTGGGGCCTAAAATCCACTGACAAGATTTTCTAATGAGCAGAAAGAGGCTTTTCTCAGTCTCGAAGGCTGGGGCTAAAACTTACTCTAAATAACACAATATATTACAGCAATCTCTTGAGAATAAAAAGAAGAAAATATTCTTTATATGAAGAACCCTCAGATAGCCCTAGATTATTGTTTTATATCATATACTATTCACTACAAATTACCAAAGGAAAGCTAAAAAAGAGAAAAACCATGATCTTGGTAAACACATAAAACATATATTTTAGCATCTGCTAGCTATTAGGTACTAAATTATCATGTAATGTAATCGTAAAAAGCTATAATTTTTACCTGACTTTTCCATTTGGAAGGAAGGATTTCTACCTGTCATTGAGTTCTGGCTAGCTGGTAGCCTGAACCTTCTCCGGTACAGTTTACTGTCAATCGGTCTAAGGTGCCGCCCACTCCAGTGTGGTCCTTCCACATTTGGACACTGCTCAGAATGGCAGCACTCTGCGGGATCCCAAGAGAGATTGTAGGGAGAAGAGAAGAGTCAGGAAAGGATCCAGCTGTCAGAAGCCTGACCAGTTCAACCCTGGAGAGCTGAGACCAGTCACTGCTTTTTTTGAAGCTGGCTTTTTACAAACCACCAGAACAGAAGACACTCCTAAGGGCCATACACTCTCAGTTCTTGTTGTCATTTAATACAGACAAATTTAAAGTTGATCTGGGCAAAATGTTTTCCTTGAAATAGGAAAACCCAATAATACAGGCGTATTAAGTATTCAGCATAAACGATAAAACACTTGATAATACAAAAAAGATTTTTCTCTCATGAAAATTTTGTGATTTCTTTTGCAAATAAAATAAAATGTGATAAATAAAAATAGAATTTTTTTCTTTAAGGCGAGTGAGCAGTCTTCACCATTAGACTGACTGACAGCCATACTTGATAAACGTCAATTTGCATGAGTTTGCGATGTAAACTGAAACAATTATTTTAAACCATCACTTGGCTATTTTAAAATTTGATTTTAAAGCAGCACAATTGTATGTGTTTTTTTAGATTGGATCTTATTTAACAGCGAGCATTAGAATCGAAGCTTTTAGATTTTAACTCATTATATGGTTTTGAGCAAATATATTTTGTTGACAATATTCAAACTAATAGAAATGAATTCTTTTTCTTCACTTTCAATTATTTATTTACCATTTGAAATATATTATAGTTTAAAAAGACAATTGCCAGATATTAAATATACACAAAAATGAATTTTAACACAATCTTTGGCTACTTTCTTATTAATATCTCATCTACTTACACGCTAATCAAAGACATTGTTACTGTCAAATTTTCAGGATTTTTTTTTTTCTTCTTATGCATTATGTTGGAACGCATCTTAGGTACCTCCTTAAATTGAAAACAGTGAATGGTTAATTATCATTCATCTATTAGATTGAGTAATATGAAATTGCCAATATTTGACCATTTTGGACCTACAAAAAGGGTTATCTCATGTGGTTGAACCTAATTTGGTGGGATATTATGTATGGAGGAGTGAGGATCACGGGCTTTGAAGTCACTTACTGCGAGATTTTGAGCAATTTAGTTCTTAGCCTCTCTAAGCCTCTATTTCCTCGTTTATTAAGTGGGGATAATAATATCGACTTAGCAGGGTCACAGGGCAGATTAAATGAGATGCTGTATGAATTTATACAAAGACTATTGGCCAGTGAGCTATCATGAAATTACTGCAAAGACCGGAAGAGGGACAGCAGCCTACATAACACATTCAACCATGATTACATTTAAAAAATCTTTTAAGAGGTTATGTAGTCATCAAAAACACAAGACCCACTTTTTCTCCCACATGATCCAGATGGCCTCTTCAGGGCCGCGACGACATCTCAGGGCCTAGTTCTCTCACCATCTCAGGGAGGCAAGACAGCTGGTGGTTCAAAACATAGGCTTTAGGGGCAGAAGTATCTGGATTGGCTACCCTGCTCTGCCTTTATCGCCTGTGTGACTTTGGCCAAGTAGCTTATCGTCCATGAAATAGGGCTGATTATATGTAAGAAAATACATGTAAAGTGCCTTAGAACACTGTCTGCCATACCGAAAGCACTAAATACATGTTAATTATTATATAGGTTTTTATTATCGTTATCACGTTGGCTGTCTTACCTAAGTCCTTTATTTGTGGCTAAACATCAAGAAACAATTTTATCACCACTGACATGCTTCCCATATTCAGCTAAAATCTTTATTTTTCTTAGGCAGGAAATCTTTCTCTTCATGGGACTTTACTACCTGTAATGTTATTATTCAATTTTTTTTCTGCTCCAAAAAAAAAAAAAAGCTATAAGGAATAACTTAAAAGGGAAATCCCAAGCAATTACATTGCAAATAGTAGCAGTCGTATCGTAGAAAGGTTAAAAGCAGAAAAATGGGACCGTACTGCCTGGACCTACGCCTCAGTGCTACCACGCGCTGGCTTTGTTCTTGCTGTTACCAGCCATCTGGTCTGCCCCAGCTCAGGCTCCTGACTCGTGGTGCCCTCGTGCACAACAGACTGAAACACCGCCCAGCTCTGCACCATCTCCAAGACAGCTTGTGGATCAGACTGTTGTGATTCACAGGGTTTCCACTGGCTGATTTTCAGAATTAGATCACCAGGGCTGTCCTTCTAGTCCATCTTAGTCTGGAAGCTCTGCTGGAACCAGTTCAGCACCATGGCAACACTCAAGTCTCCACTGACAGAGGGGCGGTGGCTACGCATAAGGAGCACTGGCTGGGAATCAAACCTGGATTTCTCACGTGGAAGGCGAGAATTCTACTACTGCAACGCCACTGGCCCCTGTTGGCTTTGCAGCCTTGGGGAAATTGCTTAATCTCTCTGTGCCTCAAATTTTCTTATCTGTAAAATGGCTATGATAATGTTATCCGTCTTACAGGAATGTTATATGGATTATAAGAATTAACACATGTAAAGTGTTCCCAACAAGTGCCTGGCAAGCAACCAGCACTCAATACATGGTAGTGATTTTTATCATGGAGCCCTGGTGGCACAGTGGTTAAGAGCTCGGCTGCTAACCAAAAGATCAGTGGTTCAAATCCACCAGCTGCTCCTTGGAAACCCTATGGGGCAGGTCTACTCTGTCCTGCAGAATCATTATGAGTCAGAATCAACTCGATGGCAATGGGTATTCTTATCATAGGCAAATGTCTGTTTAATATCTTTCTTTAAAAATACTCAAATACATGCCATAATCCTATTTTATATAAATTTCAGTTACTTTAATCTTATAGAGTCGACAAAGAAGCCAACATATTTCCTGTGGCATTGCTACCCAGATAATCACACTGCAGAAAATATATGGAGAGAAATGAGTGTGAAAAAAAAAACTTTAAAAATAATTTCTTATACATTGACTATGACAATCTCATGAGAAACAGTTTGAATCACACTCATTTTCATTTTTAAACACTTTGGTTATGAAGATGGTCAGTGGAATTCTTTAATGGGATGCCAACTGCCATTGTTCTGGAAGAGGCCTGAATCCTTTACAGTGTGTAACGTATGTCAGCATTGTCCTCACACAGTAGCTAGCTGCTACCAACAGAAACCCTCACTCACACAGTTCAACTTCTATTGAACACCAAATACATGCCTGGCACAGCACTAGAAGGGAGAGGTGCGATGGTGAATGGAAAGACGCAGTCTACTCTCAAGACACAGCAAATGGTGTCTAAAATATAATAACATTCCCCCATTTCCCTGCATAGATGGCCCACATCTGCAAAGGCACGTACCCTTTATTCTCCCTCTTCACGCAGGACTGGCAATGGAGGGGCGTAGACAAACTGACAGGTAAATGATAATGTACCTGAACGCAGCTGATGCTGGGATGATTTATGCTTTCCGGGAATGGCCACAGGTACCAAATCATATCACTCTATGAATTCACTGACCTAATGTAGTGGAACTGCGAGAACAGGTGGGCATGATGACGCAGGACCTGAACAAGCTGGAATTAGGGTCAGACTACCTCTAAGGCAACTGGGCACTCACCTGGGAACTGCTAGGTATCTTTCACACCTGTGCAGTACTTTAAACCTCACAGAACATGCCAGGAGTTCTAGAACCAGCAGAATTTCTGCCTCCTTTATAGATGTGGAAACCCTGGTGTTGTGGTGGCTAAGAGCTACGGCTGCTAATTGAAAGGTTTGCAGTTCGAGTCCACCAGGCACTCCCTGGAAACTCTATGGGGCAGCTCTACCGTCCTGTAGGGACGCTAGGAGTCGGACTTGACAGCAACAGTTTTTTTTTTTTGGTGGATGTAGTCTGACCTGGCTGGAAACCACACATCTTGAGGCCTGTGTGCTGGCAATAACTTCTATTTGGTAAATACAAGTACAGTTATATGGCAGAATTTTCACTGGTTCGTAACGAATACATATGGATTGTTCCCTGGCCTTTGGGGAAATCAACCAGGGAAATAAATAAAAGAAGGACTTTTCAGCAGAGAAAAAGGAAATTCTCCATCAAACATTGAGATTACCCTCAACCAAAAACAACCAAACTGACTGCTGTTGAGTCCATTCTATTCCAACTCATAATGACCCGAAAGGGTTTCCAAGGCTGTAATCTCCACGGGAGCAGGCTGCCACACCTTCCTCCCACAGAGGTTCTGGGTAGGAGCTGATCACTTTAACCGCTGTGCCACTAGGGCTCCTTAGCGATCCAACAGGGGGATTAAATAAGGGGAAGATGGAGCAGCACCCCTGGTCCTAGCCCTAAGTTTCCTTCCCTCATTCACAATCAGATGGTAATTTCCAGTTAATGTTTTACCACTTTCAAAGGTGAGTTTTAATAGGGGATTCCTGGAGACTATGGGCCCTTAACCTTAGAAAGGTATCTAGAGATCAGTGGAATTTGAGAATTAATGACAAGTTAGAAGAGAAAAAAGTGAAATACTGCCCTTTGAATCAAAGATTATTCTGTTCCCACGTGCAAGGTGTGAACAAAGAGGCTTGTGTGTGAACAACAATCCCCCCAGGAATCTAAGGACAAGTTCATGGCTGAGTGTCTTAGGCCTACAGAAAATACAGATTTCTGTGATCCAGTTTCTACCCTACAGTCTACAGGCAACTTGATTCAAACGTGCCACTCCGTGGCTGCTTCCATGATAAAGAGAAACAATCTTTTCAATACGTTTTTATTGGCCCTAGGAGCTGGGTCTATCTTCCTTTTTCCTCCCTAATCACAGAGGTGGAGAAACAGCATCCTTTTTAAAGCAAAACAACAGTACATACCTGGACCCAACAGAACACCTCTATCTGATCTCAGCTGCATCTTTTTAAAAACAGTCAAGTGAAGTGGTAATTTAGTCAGTGAAGACAGACCTTGCCACAGTTCAACTATAACTGCCTCATTTTGGAGGCATCGTATTTTCTTTTTTTCATTAATAAAGATTGAGTCAGTCACTTGCACAACACTTTCGCTTTAATGACATTTGTTCTAAGGAGTCAACTAGACTAACGGCTTGTCCTTGTCCACTATTAAAGCTCTTGAGAACACCATTTGCAGCCGTGCAGTCCCGGTGACGGGGCTGGCTCCCTGCACTTCATCTGCACTCTAGAGCAGGGCCATTTCTTCACAAGTTTCTGATGTGTCCTTTTCCCACAGAGCCCCACACCCGCAATCGTGATAAATGATCATGGTCTTGCTAACACCTTCCTCATCTCTACCTGGAATTTCATTTGTGTCCCATGATTTAGTTAAAGGGTGATACAATAGAAAATTAATGTATTTATTTCTATCTCAAGGATGCAAATAAATTAAGAAAATTCACAATGCAACTTTATAAACTGATAATGTTTACAGTCTCGTTCAACTCTAACTCTATGTAGACTGAACTAAATTGTAAGAAATACAGCCTTTTAGTCAGAGACATAATTTTGTTAACAATATAAAGAATGACTGTACAAACTGAGGGATTTTTATTTATATTGCTTCTGCTAAATCTTACAAATTTATTGATAGGAAGAAATTTAGAGAGAATTATCCAGATTTCATGAGGGGTGTTTTTTAAAAATAAACATGTAATTAATGCCACTGAATAGTACACTTAAAAATAGTTAAAATGGCAAATTTTGTTATATATATTGACCAAAATAAATTTTAAAAACTTGGTAAATAAAACTGCAGCTCCTAAAATGAAGGCTAATTACAGACGCCCACAAATGCGGTACTTGTTGTTGTTGTTAGGTGCTGTCGAGTCGGTTCCGAGTCATAGTGACCCTATGCACAACAGAATGAAACACTGCGCGGTCCTGAGCCATCCTTACAATTGTTGTTAGGCTTGAGCTCATTGTTACAGCCACTGTGTCAATCCACCTCGTTGAGGGTCTTCCTCTTTACCGCTGACCCTGTATTTTGCCAAGCATGATGTCCTTCTCCAGGGATTGATCCCTCCTGACAACATGTCCAAAGTATGTAAGACGCAGTCTCGCCATCCTTGCCTCTAAGGAGCATTCTGGCCAGGCTTCTTCCAAGACAGATTTGTTCGTTCTTTTGGCAGTCCATGGTGTATTCAATATTCTTCGCCAACACCACAATTCAAAGGCGTCAACTCTTCTTCCGTCTTCCTTATTCATTGTCCAGTTTTCACATGCACATGATGCGATTGAAAATACCATGGGTTGGATCAGGCGCGCCTTAGTCTTCAGGGTGACGTCTTTGCTCTTCAACACTTTGAAGAGGTCCTTTGCAGCAGATTTGCCCAATGCAACGCGTCTTTTGATTTCTTGACTGCTGCTTCCATGGCTGTTGATTGTGGATCCAAGTAAAATGAAATCCTTGACAACTTCAATCTTTTCTCCATTTATCATGATGTTGCTCATTGGTCCAGTTGTGAGGATTTTTGTTTCTTTATGTTGAGGTGTAATCCATACTGAAGGCTGTGGTCTTTGATCTTCATTAGTAAGTGCTTCAAGTCCTCTTCACTTTCAGCAAGCAAGGTTGTGTCATCTGCATAACGCAAGTTGTTAATGAGTCTTCCTCCAATCCTGATGCCCCGTTCTTCTTCATATAGTCCCGCTTCTCGGATTATTTGTTCAGCATACAGATTAAATAGGTATGGTGAAAGAATACAATCCTGAGGCATACCTTTCTTGACTTTAAACCAATCAGTATCCCTTGTATGCAATACTACATATGTGTTTTTGATCAACAAGGGAAAGCAATCAGTTGTAATATCTTAAGCTACAATGTCCATTCCACTTTTCAAATTTTTCAAGAATATAAACTACAGGTTCAGATGCCAAGCCAATAAAATTGGTCATGTTACAGTTAAGTTTATTTCACTGTCTTGATGATCATAAAAAAGTAAGCACATATTTAAGAAACACTAGGATAGAGACAAACAGAATTATATCTCATATTTCCAACAAGTCATGTATTATGGCTCCATGATACATCAAAATTTTCCCGTAGATTTGAATCCTAGTTACCTCAACAACACAGGTTTTTTCCCTCTCATTTAAGAAAAGCTACATTTCTTATCTCTAGACAATAGCCAAAAAATATAGGCTAATTTTTTAATTCTATTATCATGGTGGGATTTGTTTGTTGCTCAGAATTTTTGGCATGCAGATAGAGTTTAAGAAGCAGTGTTTCCATTACTGGGATGACATTCAATGGGCCTTTGCAGGGACCGTACTGTACTGGCTTAGTAGCTCTTCCCAAGGAGACGTTCATAAGCAGCTCTCAAAGGCAGTAAATCACCACTGTATTGAATTGAAGCAAGATAATAATTAAGCACATTCAAAACAACTATGTTTGTTATGAATTATGGAAAGGGTATCTTAATTTCCTTACACCTTTTGGTGTATAATAGCTTTGTTTTGAAGATAAAAATAATTTTAACCAAATCATTAAGAATATAATCATGAAAAAGAATGACTAAATCCCTGTGCAATGTATTTGTGGGCGGTATGGTAACTCACATAATCCTCTCCAGCATCACTTTTTATCCCATGTTATCACTTACGTGTAACATCTGAAGTGACTCACAGGTTATATGATATGCTCAAATATGCTGCAACTGTCAGTTTAAATGCACTCTGCTTTATTCAATTACTTAATAAGTTCTTAGGAGTTCTGACGAAGCTTAACAAAATATCCACTTATAATAGGACTGCCAATTACAGGGAAGATCTAGTTTTCCTAAAGTCAGAAACAGTTATCCAACCAAACTTACAAATGCATTTAACTGTTAATCAATGTGTAAATCTTCTGGTAGAATGCGAGTGTGCCTAAAATTAGTAACATCCAGCAAAACACACAGGGAATAGTAGGATGAACAGGGTGTTGGCGTTCATGATGCATTCTGGACATCAAACTCAACTTTTTTTATGCCTTCAGTTAAGAACACAACTGCCTCCTACTATCTGCATTGCATTGCACCTCTTCAGCATTTTCAGTCATCCCAACGACGATAGAGAACATCAGTTTGTGACTGGTGATCTTTTGTACCGTTAGTTCTACCTTTGGGAAGTCAAAATTGATTTTCTTCCACTTGCCACACTAAAATCTCAACTCTGTCCTTTCTGTTACACTCTCAAAGAGTCCAGTGGTACCGGGATCAAAAGATTAGGAAGCTGAGCTTTAAAGGGAGCGAGCAGCATGAGAAGACTCTGTGGAGGCAGCTGTGAGCATTTTAGGTAAGCAATCTATTTCAGCTTCAGCGGAAGCATTGCAAAGTGGGTGAACAACATGTAAAGTGCTCACTTGACATAAGTTTTTTTTATAGCAGTTGAGATAAAGGCAGACTGCAACGGCTGTCCCTTTATTATTAGTCCAAGTCCCAAATACCAGAGAGGCTTCCGCAGAGGTGGCCAGTGGGGCCCGTGGGAACTCCAGGTGTGTTCTTAGCGGTTGGCACAGTATTTGCAGTTAGAGCAGTCTTCCTCAAGCTGTTTGTTCCACTCACTGCCTGTTGCCATGGCTATGTGGCTTCTATCTCTGGGGACAGCGCAGAAGCCATGTGGTGCCAGGACTGGGCTCTGACTGCAGTGGGCCATCATGGCAAGCTCCCAAGGTGCCAGGTACATCAAGCATCGGTCTTGGTCTCACTTGAAAAATACACAAATCTTCTATAAATTATGTGAAAGAGATAAAGAAACCCTATCTTTACTTCTCCCTTTCCATGTCCTAAAGTAATCTCATCATGAGAATAAAAAGTAAACTCAATTTCTTCATAGTAGTTGAAAGATATGGATGAGGCTTGGCTAATTGCACAGTTTAATAAATATATAGTAATAAATATACATTAGAGATGCCACTTGCTATATTTCATATGTTCTAAGCTCTGTTCTACATGCCTTACATATAATTCATTAAAACCAGCAATGAACCTCTCACTAAGCATTCTAGATCTGATTTACAGATGAGTAAACTGAGGCCCTGCAAAGAATTAGTCTTTTTTTTTTAGACACTATATTTTGGTTTTTATTTGAAACTTCTCATTTTTAAAATGTTCAACCAAAACTTTTATAAACATCGTTCAGATTACACAAAACACATCCGCAAGTCAGATCAGCCTTTGCGCAGACCACCATATTAAAAATAAAAATGTCCTGTATAACCATTGTCAGAGATATCACCTATCCAAAATTCAGTGATAAGTCAAATCGTCATCCTGCCCCATCCACCTTGACCACAAACTCATTTATTCATTCATTTCACTGACTGAATACATATAACATTCTGTATGAGAAAATACGACAAAATATCACACTTGCTTTTTCAAGGAATTTACTATAGGTTCCGGGTACTATGTCATTGTTTATAAAATTGTTATACACTCACTCCCCACTTATTGACATGGTTAAGTTCCAAAGACCATATCATTATGTGAAAATCAGCATTATGCGAAAATGGAGGATGACCACATCAGATCACAAAACATTATATGGCACACGAATGACCTGAAAGGTGGAAAATGTATATGTTCCAATAGTCATGAAATGTTTACTGCCAGATGTACATCACTGATGCACAAGAGTTGGAGAGTAAATTTTTTACTATTGGCATAAATGCGAAATATCAGATAAAGAGGTAGTCAATAAGTGCAGGGTAGGTATATACTTGCATTAAAAATGCAATGTATTGTGAGAAAAAAAAAACAAATAAACAAACCAGTTGAATCGAGTCAATTCCAACTCAAACCAACCCTAGAGGACAGAGTAGAAGTGCCCCATAGGGTTTCCAAGGAGTGTCTGGTGAAACCGAACTGCCGACCTTTTGGTCAGCAGCCCAGTGTTTCACCACTGCGCCAACAGGGCTCTGTATTGTGAATGAACATGAAATAAACAATAGTATTTAACTGGAGGGCTCATCATAAAAAGCCAGATTTTAAAAGGCATATAAATTGTGGGAGGCAGAAGCCAAGATTCACGACCAGAAAACCAAAATGCTGATTAGAGAAAGGTGAATGGATAAATTTGACGCTAGTACTGAGTGTATAATTTTGATTTTTATGTGAATTTTTAAAATATTTTCCTATGATAATGCTGGACATTCTATTACTCTTTAAGACATTCAGATGGATTACATGGTGCTGTTGAGATTATATTTATTAAGCAATGCCATATTACACGTGTTAATGTGTCTGGATTACTTCTAGCACAATAGAATTTATGTAATTTATGTACTGATATTCTGACATTTTCCTTACTAGTAAAAACTATAGTTTGTTGTTACATACTGGTCTCCTCATGATTTGAAGAGTGTTTAGGTTCTTATTTTTATCTTCCTAACTTCACAATTTTTTTTTTAATAATTTTTATTGAGCTTTAAGTGAACGGTTACAAATCAAGTCAGTCTGTCACATACAAGCTTATATACACCTTACTCCATACTCCCACTTACTCTCCCCCTAATGAGTCAGCCCTTCCAGTCTCTCCTTTCGTGACAATTTTGCCAGTTTCTAACCCTCTCTACCCACCTATCTCCCCTCCAGACAGGAGATGCCAACACAGTCTCAAATGTCCACCTGGTACAAGTAGCTCACTCTTCATCAGCATCTCTCTCCAAACCATTGTCCAGTCCCTTCCATGTCTGATGAGTTGTCTTCGGGAATGGTTCCTGTCCTGGGCCAACAGAAGGTTTGGGGACCATGACCGCCGGGATTCCTCTAGTCTCAGTCAGACCATTAAGTCTGGTCTTTTTATGAGAATTTGGGGTCTGCATCCTACTGATCTCCTGCTCCCTCAGGGGTTCTCTGTTGTGCTCCCTGTCAGGGCAGTCATCGGTTGTGGCTGGGCACCATCTAGTTCTTCTGGTCTCAGGGTGATGTAAGTCTCTGGTTCATGTGGCCCTTTCTGTCTCTTGGGCTCATAGTTAGGAATTAGTCTTAGAATTAAGAATTAGTGCAAAGTCACATAGTAAGTGGATTAGCAATTTTCAAATAACTTTAAAAAACTCAAATGTATTTAAAATAAAATAAAAAGCAGTTCATCATTTATATATTGCTTTTTTTTCCACCTCATCATAATAAAATTCAATGTTTTCACTGCAAAAAAATTAATTTCAGTATACTTTCTTGATGCATGGATTCTGGATCTTAAGAAATGAATACACTAAATTATTTCATAATTTTTCACAGGTGGCAGGAGATTTGATTTCTGAACAATCTACCAAGTCTTAAGTAGTTAATATCAGGAGTTTATTTTTGTGTACACATCGAATTTCTTTCCAAATTCAGTCTCAGACTGTACCCTATTTTGTAAACATTGTCTGTATATGGTTAAGCAATTTTCAAATAGAAAAGGGAGCCACTGCATAAATAGAAGACATACTGTGGTGGTTAATATTTAATTACGGCATAATTAATCATAGAAGTTCATCTGAATCTAATTTATTAGCACTCCCCCAAAACATCATCTTTTTGATTTCTATCAGAAATGAATATATATACATATAAAGAAAAAAGTATAAAAAACAATGTACGTAATGTATTTACTCTTTGTAACAAAAGCCACATCTATCTTTCTGGGGTTCAAAGAGCTTTATGAGTACCATATTTACTCTTCCAAAAGAATGCTGGTTCTAGTCCTTACTTCTGGGAGAAAGATGTGGCAGTCTGCTTCCATAAAGGTTACAGCCTTGAAAACCCTGTGGGACAGTTCTACTCTGTCCTATAGGGCAGCTGGAAGTCAGCATGGACTCGATGGCAATAGTAAAAGTCCTTATTTCAGAGAGAGAAACTAACCTCAAAAGGAGTGATGCTACTGTGTTTTGGTGACATCTCTAGGGGTGGAATGACAAATCTGGGAGAGATACTGAAGGACAGTGACAGGGGCAAGGTCTGTGCTGACTATGGTTTGTCCTGTTCGAGTCACCCCCACACGACCCCACTTTCTGGAGGTCATATACAAAAGAAAAGGATGGTTAAAAATGGACAATGGTCATGTACAGTCAAACAAATGAGCAATACAAACAGTCAGATGAGACACCCTAGGAAAAGGCATAGCTCTTCTCTACCTGGCAACGTCATCCTCTTTGTTAGAAACCACAATTTATGGAGGGAGGGAATCTACATTGAGGGAAGAGCATGCACAAACCAGTTGTAGGAAGAGTACAGGTTGTAGTACACTCAGGGGCTGATGTGTCCATATGTTCCTTCAGATCCATCTACCTCTCAGAGCCCCATGTGTACAGCCAAGCCCAGCCAATACCCCATTTGAATGGCAAAAGATGCATTTACGGAATGACCCACAGTGCCGGAAGGAATCATTCACGGCACCACGTAACACTTCTTTCAAGGACATTACCAAGCTATGCTAGGAAAAGTATCAATGTAGGGGGATTTCTGGTGGGAGGTGTTGCTGGCATTGTCAAATGACAAGAAGAGGTTTAGGATAACAAAGAATGAGAAGCTGACAGACGTAGTCCTGGCAAGTTTTGCTAGAGTGGTGAGCACAGGGGCTATCCTGTAGAGGATGCAAAGAACACACTGGCGGTGCAGCCAGTGCCCGTAGAGGACCTAGGTAAAGAGTCCAGCGTTGAATGAGGGTAAGGAGATAACAGCTGAAGTACCAAACACCAAACCTGTTGCCATTGAGTTGATTCTGACTCATAATGACCCCATAGGAGGGTAGAACTGCCCCATAGGATTTCCAAGGCTGTAATCTTACTGAGCCAGACTGCTACATTTTTCTGCTGCTGAAACAGACTGCTACATCTTTCTCCTGCAGAGATGCTGGTGGGTTCGAACCACTGACCTTTTGGTTAGCAGCCTAGTACTAAACAACTGTGCCGCTAGGCCTCCTTAGCTGAAGTAAAACCCGTTGCCATCAAGCTGATTCCAACTCCTAGCAACCCTATGAGACAGTAGAACTGCCCCATAGAGTTTCCAAAGAGTGCCTGGTGGTTTTGAATTGCAGACCTTTTGGTTGGTAGTTATAGCTCTTAACCACTACGCCACCAGGGTTTCCAGCTAAAGTAAAAACCCGTTGCCAAACCCATTGCCGTCGAGTCAATTCCAACTCATAAAATGACTCTATAGGATGGAGTAGAACTACCCCATATGGTTTCCAAGGAGTGCCTGGCGGATTTGAACTGCCGACCTTTTGGTTAGCAGCTGTAGCTCTTAACCACTACGCTACCAGGGTTTCCAGCTTGTTTGAAGGGAAGACCCCATGGGGAGTGAGAGCTATGTTTTTTAGGGACGGGGCCATGCTTTGACAAGAGACAAAGGATGCAACAGCAACAAGGAAAGGCTAAATCGGATGAGCTGGAGAACCTGCAGTGAGTTCCAAGGATCTTCATATTTGATAAACCAACTCAGTGATGTACGAGATGGTGTTCCCAAGACCACACTTTGAGAAAAATGCCTTATAAAAGAGACTGACAAACTACAGCCCATGGGCCAAATTCTGCCTGCTCTGTATGGTCCTCGAGCTAAGAATGGTTTTCACAGCCTGATATTGGAATCATTTTTGATGACTGAGAACACTAACTTTGAACCCCAATTAAGCAAAATGTTATCTCCTCAAAACAGAACCCACCCATTCTTCTCATTAGTAGACCTGTATTACAAAAAAAGAGAATATTATCATTACTATATTTGGAACTCTGCCAATAAACTCTTTGTAGAAATCTGTTTTCTCTCTTGTTATTTAAGTACCTAGACAATATTCTTAATTTGGCCTGTTGGCCAAAGAACCTAAAATATTAACTATCTGGCCCTTTATGGAAACAATCAGCCCACCCCTACCTTACAGCCTTGGTGAGAAGTCACTGTAGCCCCTAACATTGGAGAAAAAAAAAAAAACAAAAAAAAACAAACAAAAAACATTGGAGAACTCAGGGTAAATAAGCAGAAAATGATGTGTTGAGGCAGAATTCGGGTTTGGCATCTGACTTCTTAATCCTGTGATTGTTCAAGATTATTTAATGATTTTTACTATTTTGAAAAGGCAAGTTCCTCTACTTCTCACAAATATTTAACATTATAAAACATTTATACAGTACAAAGTTTTTCGTTAGAAAAAGGCAAGTCGGACATTAGCTCTGTGCTTAAACAGCCTGCATTGTTTTTTTAAAAAAAATACCTAGAGTAAAAAGGGAAAGACTGACTTTCCTTCACATCATTTATGTTTTTAAGCTCATGAAACCAACTGAAACATTTCTGGGAACACATAAATATCCTACTACAAGGATACTCTCTTCCAAATCATGGCAGCGTCAGCACTTCAAACTAGATGAACGTTTAGAAAGAGCTCAGAGCGATCACTTGAACCATCGGAGAGGTATTTTAAGCACAGCTGTGATGCCTCTTTCATGAAAAGAAGCTCCCAAAGACAAAGCTTGTATCGCAGGTAGAGTACAATACAAAAGATGAAATTTTTAAACGATGACAATAATAAGTTCCTGTTTTTTTTCAGAAACCAATATGTTTTGGAGCCCTACTATTAGTACATTTAAAATACTTTTGATTATATTTGCCTAAGCTTTAACGTACTGAGAGATTTTTCAGACACCCCAAATCTGCTTTACAAATGGTTCTCAGAAAGTCTAAGGGAATTTCGTAACTCGTTGCTGTCGAGTCTATTTTGAATTGTGGTGACGCCATGTGTTACAGAGTAGAACTTCTCCACAGGGTTTTCTTGGCTGGAATCTTAAGGAAAGCAGGTCACCAGGCCTTTCCGTCTTTTTTTTTTTTTTACTGCTAGGTGGGTTTGAACTGCCAGCCTTTAGGTTAGTAAACCCAGTGCCGTTGAATCGATTCCGACTCATAGCGACCCCATAGGACAGAGTAGAACTGCCCCGTAGAGCTTCCAAGGAGTGTCTGGCAGATTTGAACTGCCAACCCTTTGGTTAGCAGCCGGAGCACTTAACCACTACGCCACCAGGGTTTCCTTTAGGCTAGTTAAAAAAAAAAAAAAACCCACTGCCCAGTGCAAACCATTTGTGCCACCCAGTTATTTTTAAATACACCCTGTGTAAATGTGTAGGTTACTTATATGGAAAATCCAATTTGTAGTATGCAGTTTCAAGAAAAGTACAAGAAACATTGGCTGTAATTTTAATAACACCTTTATCACTCCATGGACCTTTTGGTATGGGTTGGGGAGAATGCTAAGAGTGTAACTGGAGGAGTACTGTTTACATAAAGAGCTTAAGTTAAAAAATGAAGTAAATAACTTAATTTGTAGGTATACTAAACACTCAGCTTAGTTATAAAATACGACATACCAAGCGAACCTAAAACCAGTACCCAGTGCCGTCGAGAGCTGCTTAAATAAGTGTTTTCCATTTTCCAGCAGCTTAACTATGAAAAGCAACAAGGGGATACCGTCCCCCCGAAGATAATCACTTTTATGGTTGCCAGGTCAAAGATTCAGATTCCACGCGGCACCCTCGGACTAAGGAACAGCAAGTCCTTTCAGGTCAGAAGGTCCGATATGCGCCCCTCAGAAACAGAGCACAATAGTCCTAAAATAACGAGCAAACATGTAGCTGTCTTAATTCGCCCTGCTGGAGTCCTGTAATAAGTACTTAACAACTGTAGGCTCTGGTCAGCTCAGCAGACATCAACAAGACCGTTTGCCAGATGATTTAGCAAACAAATTTCCAAGAGTCTCACACTTGTGTGGAGTGCACAACATAAGGAAACGTGCAGGGACTTGGGGATAATAATAGCAGAGAGGAGTTTTAGGAATTAAAAAAGAGAATTTTAAAGTCTAGAGAACTTAGGTAGATGTTATGGATTGAATTGTGTCCCCCAAAAATGTGTTGTAAATCCTAACCTCTATGCCTGTGTTTATAAACCCATCTGGGAACGGGTTGTCTTTGTTATGTTAATGAGGCAGGATTAGTGCTGGGTGTATCTTGAGTCAATCTCTTCTGAGATATAAAAGAGATTAAAAAAGGAAGTGAGAAGAAGGGATGGGGGAAGAGAGGTGCCAAGTCACGTGAAGATCACCCAGGAGCAAAAGCTCAAAGAGACAAGTACCTTCCTCCAGAGCCGACAGAGAGAGAAAGCCTTCCCCTAGATAGAGCTGGTGCCCTGAATTTGGACTTCTAGCCTCCTAAACTGCAAGAAAATAAATTTGTTTGCTAAAGCCACCCACCTGTGGTATTTCTGTTGCAGCTGTATTAGACAACTAAGACAGTAGATATGCCAAATTCTTTTTCTAGAAAGAAGTTCCCCAAATGAATGCTCAGTAACTCCTGCTAATTTTTCACTCCTTGAACCTAAAATTGACTTATTGACAAGGGAGAAGAGACAAAGACTCTGGAATTGACTTACAGGGAAGGAAGGAAACAGCAGAAATCACTACATACTTGAGTACTAGTCACTGACGTTCAGCAAGCATAGAACATGAAAACCAAAAATAAAAACTACCGCTGTAGAGTCGATTCTGACTCATAGAACGAGCAAAGTTCTCAGTAAATATTTGTTACATGAATGAATTCGCATCTATGACATGTACGGGGAACAGACACCTTCATAGAGCACGCTGGCATAATTCTCAATCAATAACAGGGGTTAGGGAGGGGGGATCACTCTCCATCCAGTGCCAGGAAGCTTACACGCAGGAAGAGGGAGACATTTTCTTGAGTCTCAAGCAAGCAGCCCCTGGCTTACTTTCTCACAGGGCTGGGCCATAATGGAGTCTCTGAGATGCTTTTAAGTGCTGAGAATCAGGGTGGCAGGAGCAGCTACCATTTAAGAGTGAGAGCAATCCCAGGACTCTGTGGGGAAGGCAATCATAATCAAAACAGGAAAACAAGACTTACAATAGAGCAGGGGTGGCCCTCAGCAATCCTTCCAGGCATAGGCATTGCAGACCAGACGCAGGAAGCCCATTCTGAGGGAGGTAGGGTAATTACTCCTTCACTTTAGGTTACAGTTAAAACTGTACCCTGTTTCCTGAGGCAACGTTTTAACACTAATGCAGACATTTTAAATATTAGATATTCAAACAACCATTTTTATTAGAGCCTCTGATAGTTTAGTCGTTTTTTTTTTTTCTTTTCCTTTTATGGATTCCTTCTTTCAGTGCACTGTCTAAATTACAGAGTTGCTTTTATGTCTTTTGGCCAGCCTCAGAGAAAAACAAAGTGCCCAATGGTTGATGAGAGGCAGGCCACCTTTCGGATGTGAAGCATGACTTCTCAGTGTTAATTGTTTGTTTGCTTAACTTTGTAATATTCTGCCTAAGGTACTTCAACTTTGTGTAAGTGTACAAAGGGAACTTCCTAACCTGATGCGAACTGAGAGCATCCACCTCCACTCCACCGTGACTCCCTGAGCTTCCAAAATGAAAGTTCACACAGCGGAAGGCAGCAGTCACGTGTGAGAGCGAGAGTTTGGAAATAAATAAATATACAAATAAATACAACTGTTCATGGAGTTGTCTACTTGAAACCATGCGCCAAGGGCACAATGAACCAAGGGGAAGCTACACAAGTAGCGAGGTTGCCAGATGCAGCATGGTGATTTGGTGAGGACCGAGGGAGCAGCCGTGAAGAGAAAGGCCAGGTATAAATCAGTCATAGAAACGCTCCAGTGCTCCTGGGGGTTCCTGAGGAAATATATTCATGGGGAATCAAGACCAGGGCCCCAAGGCCTGGGACAGCCTCACCCAGAGGGACATTTAGACGCACATGGGCGAGGCGGGCCCGAAGAGGGAGAGAGACATGCCAGTTATCTTGAAAGGCCCAAATTCCTATAAGCCGTAATGCAAATAGCTGAGGTTGGCAGATTGGATTATTTATTAATTAAATGTAAAGAACCACTTAGCTTCTGCGAACCGTCTAAGTTAGGAAAGCCATATTCAGAGAGGAAGGAGCAGTCATGAACTTTATATGGTTTGGAAGAGAGTGGAAGCAGAGCAGGGGGCGGGAAGTCTGTGTTTGTTTTTAAGCCCCAGCCAACTTGCACTTCCAGAGTCAGAAGCCTGGAAGAGGAATTAAATTATCCAGTGAGCATTAGAAAATTATTCTCAAACTTTAATTTAATGTAAATGGAGTTTTTTTAAATTCAGAAAATCTAAAGAGCATGAATAAGAGTGTGAATCTTCTGAGACTACAAATCAGCTGATCCCCAGCTGTGAAATCTGACATCTCATAGCTCGCTGGGAAATGGAAATACAGGCTTGGTTGCGTGAGTATCCTACGTAAATTCATTTTTTAGAGAAATGGTTCACCAGACTGTTGAATGCAAACATGATATACTTGTATACTAAAAGAGCAAAGCTGTAATTTTAATTGAGCAGAAAGACTTTGCTTCTTCTTGTTTTTTAATCCTTTACATTTGCACTCAATTTTTTTTTTTTTCATGAAAATGAACTTAACCCTTGAATCCTGCATAAGGACTGTAGGAAAAGGTTTTTGGGGCTCTGCAAGAGCCATTGAATGTGTCTCTTATTAAAATGATGGCCAAGAAGAAAATGTGTGAATGGAAAGACTTGATGTGTTTCCATGCTGAGTCACTGAGCAGAACAGGCTGTGTGACACGGTGGCTGAGACAACCTGAGCTGGGAAGATGTGGTGAACTGATGACACAGCTGTGTGGAGAGGGTCTAATAAAAGTCTGCAAGGGGGCTAATAAAAATGTGACCACATATTTATTGCAAGAGTATTTTCAAGATAAACTGACTGTGAATTATTCATTCCTAAAAAAATAAAAAAAACTATGATGAATTAGTTTGTAATAAATGTTTTCACAGCTTTTCAAATTGCTGCAGTAGCACACACGCTTAAAATAATGGTCTTAAAACTTCCAAAAATACTTTCACTCTTATATCAGCCCTAAAGATAATAACCCTTCAGTCAGCATTAGAAAGGCCATTTGCAATCTGTATCAAACGGAACCCATTATCAGCCTCATGCTACATCCAGCTACCTCTATGTTCCTTATTTTTTATAACCTACTGAGGCTCAAAACTTCGTTGGAACCTTCCAGTCTTTTCTTTTTCCTATCCTCCACAGTCAGCTGATTACTAGGACCTGTTGATTTCACTCCGTGAGTACCTATTCCCTCTGTCCATGCAACCAGCACTATCCCGCTTCACTGGCGCCCATCCTCAACAGCAACAGCTTCTGAACTATCTCCTTTCTTGAATCTGTTTTGTATCCTGGATAAACTTAATTTTCTTGAAACATTGCTGTTGGTTGTTGCTCTTGTTCTCTGCTCTAAAACTTTTCATGACCTCAGGAGGTCTTCTGTGCTTCCACCTACTCAGGAAGGAGGCCTAAGGCCGTAGGCCTGGGCAATGGTGAGATTCCACAGCAGATGTCCTTCCTGAGGGGTTAAGCCGTGGTGCCCACCACGAGAGGCCACCTGCTAAAGACACTCCACGAGACCAGCAAGGCGGCCAACACCTCCAGGGCAGGCACTGAGGCCCTCATCCCAGGGAGGTCATTAGCAACCAAGGGAGACAGGCACAGCAAAGCTGGAGAGTGTATACTGAAGGGCAGCCCTCCTCTCAGAGTCAAGCCTGTTGCCAAACTGCTGGCCTCCCAAATGGGAATGCAAGTCTCCCAGCTGCTTTGCCACCTGCTGAAAACCTTAGGTAGATCTCAGTGCTGCATAAACCATGAGACATCCTTTGTCCTTTGGAAAATTTCCTTCTGCCTTCTTCCTTCCACCACAGTGCAGGTTGGGGAGGGAAGATGGAGGAGGCCCACACTCTTTCCCTCCGTCTTAAATTTCAACCCTGCTTAGACAAGCCTACATGCCGGCCTGAAGGGTTAAGGGTATGAGTTTATGTTATGTGATGTGGGGCAGGGAACAGGGCAGAAGAACAAGACATACTGTATTTGGACCCATTTAAATGATTATGCCACTGTCTCCCAAGGCATTGAGGTCATGCAGCCTTTGCAGCTATCCCCTTCCTCAAACTCTCTTGGTCTTTGATCTCACTTGAGTCTCCCTGGATCTGTGCCTGCATTGCCAACTACCTGCCTGGTTGTGGGTGTGGCCTAGTCAGATCACCTTCTGGGTCAGGCGCTGCAGCCCAGTAGCAAGCTCCACTGTGCCCACAGACAGGGACCTGGGCCACAAGCAAGAAAGCAGAAAAGGACATTTAAATTTTGAAAAGTACCATCCACACTCCTTAGTCACACTTTCAATGTCCACCAGGAATTTACAACCTCTTTTGAAAAATTCATTTCCCTTGTTTGCCCTCTCATGCACCTCATATTTCTATCAAACAGGTCTATAATGGCCCCATGTCTTCAGATTCCCCATATTCCCTGGATCCTTTGGCTGGAGCACTCCCTGGATCTGATTCCACTTCTAAGCTACCACGTCTGACACAGGGACCCATATAGAGTGGACACTTACTTCATGTGTTGGATGAATGAATGAGCAAACGAATGAATGTGTTTTCCCCAAGCCCAGTGTTTTTGTTCACATATTTATTTTCTATGATTGTAAAAGAGCTTTGGAGAGTGCGTAGACAGAGCAATCCAAGCTGGCATTTCCACCAAAGTGCCTTAAAATATATAGTTGTTGTTCTATTTGCTAAATCCTAATGGACCCTTGAGCACTTTCACAGAGTTTTAGTGTTTTAATTAACAGGACAGCATGCTTAATGTTGACAAACCTACTTCCATGTTTTATTGTTCAGAGGCATGAAGGGATGAATTGTTGTATATTTGTTCCCGACATAGGTGAGTACTTTCAGGCAAACTGCTCTCTTGTCCAGATTCCCAACCCCTGTCTTAGGAATGACTTTAGGCCACCTTCTCTGCTCATGCTGACCGGCTCTTGCCCCTCACTCCTGGATCTTCTAGGGTCCTTCCTTCAGCCCCTGCTTGGCCTCACGTTTCAGCTCTAAAGCACTTGCACAGGGCTCCTGTCCCAAGTCCTCTTTTAGATAAGTACCTCTGAGTGACCTCAGCCCTCCCCTTGTACACATCCTGGAATATTTACCCTCCTCCCCCAGATCCTGTTCTGTCAAACAGCATCAGTCATGCTTCCATCTCAGGAATGTCAATCTTAACTGAAAATGTGTCAGTTTTACTAACATAAACACTGAGATAGCTTAATTCGGCTCCATCGTTATGTTAACTGCTTTTCCTTAGAAATTGGAGATTTTTTTACTCAAAAAAAAAAAAAGAAAGTTGTAATGAATATAGACTTGAGATGTTGCTTGAGCAAGACACCATAATGTCTCCAAATAAAGGAGCTTGTGAGGCTCCTTCTGTAATGTACCATTTGGTTATTCAAAGTCGCAGTTGACTCCTCTTTAACTATAAAAGGCGACTCTAGTTTCTAAGGTTATTCTTTTCCTTGGCTGGGTCCATGTGTATGGACTGCTCGTTATAACAACAGACATCACTGTGAGAAATTCAGGACACTGAGGACTGCAGTTTGCATTTTTAATTTTTCTCTATCAGTCTGTATGCTTCTAATCTTCCATGCCAGGAGCAAATTTTCTATAATCTGTGTTCTTCCTTATAGGCTAAGCACAGCATATAAAAAAGAGCATCCTTCTGCAGAGAATAACTTAGCCAAGGACACTGTGCTCCATCTTTATGATGAAATACATATTTCCCATTAAAAGGCAAATCTGTCATTTTAAAAGGTTGAATTGGATGTACTTTAAAAATAATTTCAGCTGGTTAAATTGAGAGCACTGAAAAAAAAAGCTCAATAAGAATGTTCTCTTGGTTTGTAGTATTTTCACTTCCCTGAAGTGTGAATTGGATATATTTTCTTTCATTTAAACCCTTTATTCTCAGCGTTTGATTCTGAGTTAGTGGAATAAGTTTTAAAGATGAATTGGGCGCAATAACACTATTTCTAATATTAAAGTTTCTATTTCAGGGCTATTATTTCTAATTTAAAAAGGTCTATCTGAACTGATCCCTTTTCAAAGATTATGCAGAAAATATTGATATTTTCCTACACTATTCTGCCTCATGTGCGGTATTTCTAGACCTTCCATAGCTCTTCCTTTGGAACTTTTTTCTGTTTAATATAAATGTTTTCTATAAACCAAATGACAAGTTAATTATATTGTGGTAAAGCCTAGGTAAAGTATACCTTAGAACATGCAATGATGTTCCTTAAAAGCCATCTATGTTTACTTTTATAAATGTAGACAATAGTAGTACATGTCTAGTAATTTAAGACTCGTACCCAGATTTTATTCACCTGTGGTAAATTTGGATTCTGAGCTATTATTTTTCCAATAAAACAAACAGAAAAGTAAACACACACAATCAATGATCAACTTCTTTAAAATTTCTATCTCTGCAAGTTAATATTCCGCACTAACCACCACTGTTTGTTTTGTTTGTTTTTTTTGCTTCTATTACACTGAGTAGCGAACTATGCGGCGCTCCTGAATGTACAGTCCTGATGAACCACTGCTAGCACACTGGTACTTCCCAAGCTTGTGGCAATGCTTCCACTGTTTTTCTATTGTGTCCCAACATTAGCTAACGTACACTTCAACATTTCATTTAAAGCTTACTATGGCTAGGGAAACGCAGCAACAGCCGGAGTAGGTAAGGGCCCATACCTTACTTTACATGTTAAGAACTTTTTATGGTTATGACCAGGCTTTGGCTTCTTCCTGGAGCACTACTTTTCCCTTCCATTTAGCTTCTTCCTCATTTCCATTTGTGCCTTTACAATACGTCTCAGACCACGGTTTTACGCCTCTTTTTTCTTCTCTCTTCTCTGTCCTTTCTCACTGGGTCTTCAGTCTCTACACAGCCTAGGCCAGCAGCTAAAGATGGAGCCCACGTCCCACTTCCACCGCCTGACAACTGTCTGGCCTGTGGTGCTTACACCTATTCCCACTGCCATGGACTTTGTCTGCCTACAACACCAGCTTTACTCTCACTTCTCCACTGCCCAGGGCCACAATTTGTTTAAGCTGTGGGTTATTTGCCCTTCCTGTCCTCTCACCAGAAACCCTGGTGGCGTAGTAGCTAAGGGCTACAGCTGCTAACCAAAAGGTTGGCAGTTCGAATCTACCAGGCGCTCCTTGGAAACCCTATGGGGCAGTTCTACTCTGTCCTGTAGGATCACTATGAGTCAGAATCAACTCAATGGCAATGGGTTTGGTTTTTCCTTGGCTTGTCCTCTCACCAAAGTACTAGGCCGTAAGCAACATTCCTTCACAGTTCACACCAATACCCTGAAAAGTTATAAAATATACTATTATATATAAAGCGTACCAAATTGATACCTACAAATGCAAATATATGTTATTTTTAGTATAGCAAGATTGTTAAATACATATATATAAATATACACAATCTTGCTATACTAAATAGTAAGAGTATTAACCCTGGGCCTTGACTTTAAATGTGATTTTCTCAGGGAAATCAATCTAGCAAATGGTAAATGCTAAAAGCCTATTTTTTAAGTGTAACTGTTAGAAAAAACTTGTAAAATAAAAATGAGTAAATAGAGCTTACCATTTATACGGGAAGCCAACTCAGTGCCCACATCCTGGGTTCTCTTGCTCTGACACATCTAGAGACACCCTTTGTCTCACTGCCTTGAGTTTACGTGTTGCCTCTCCTTGCCTTGCCTCCATTCAAAGCAGCTCTTGTCTTTGTAAAAGTAATCAGATGACTTGACTGACGTCATACTCACTACGGTGTAAACGGCTGATAAACCAAGCCATCTCTACAGCAGTTCCTCTCAGGAGAGGAGTTTACCAACGCAAATGAACCTCTAATCTCTAGATTGTGTAGGGTAGGTATTATGGAACTGGGTAAACTTCTGGGGAGGAGCCTACTCCGGGCCTTATCATTGATTCTTTACCTCCTTGCTGAACAGGAGAGCAAGGACTAAGAAATCAAAGGGCACTGCAGATTATATACAACTGGGTAGCTGCTCTGAATCTGTCAGATTAAAGACTTAAACTGAAGTTATTGTCACTATTTCATCCACTGATATGTAAAAGATATTTACTCTTACCACAGTATTCATTTAAGGCCCTTTACACTTTTTTTTTTTTTTTTGGTATTATTGAGCTGTAACTTATTTCTTCCCTACGGAAACATTGTGGGGCAGTTCTACTCTGACATATAGGGTCCCTGAGTCAAAACTGAGTCTACAGCACACAACAGCAACAAATGCAATGCCATGGTGGGATAATTATTTACTGAGTTTTTCTTGAATAATTAGATCAATGGTTTAGAAACTTTTCTTTACCCTCCTTGGTGAAATGAATCCTTAGGGGAAAAAGAGCAGGAGTGTTCTTGTTGAATAGGGATGGAGTGCCCAGAACACAACTGGTTGTTCCTTACTCCCCTGCCCTTTGATGGCCGGAGAACGGTACAGTGGATCTTAGTTATCTAGTGCTGCTATAACAGAAATACCACAAGTGGCTGGCTGTAACAATCAGAAATTTATTCTCTCACAGTCTATTAGGCTAGAAGTCCAAATTCGGGGCACCAGCTCCAGGGGAAGGCTTTCTCTGTGAGCTCTGGAGGAGGGTCCTTGTCATCAACTTCCCCTGGTCTAGGAGCTTCTCAGTGCAAGGACTCCAAGTCCAAAGGACACGTTCTGCTCCTGGCACTACTTTTCTTGGTGGTATGAGGTCCCCCTGTCTCTGTGCTTGCTTCTCACTTTTATATCTCAAATGAGATTGACTCAAGATGTAGCCTAATCTTGTAGATTGAGTCCTGCCTCATTAACATAACTCTCTCTAATCCTGCCTCATTAACATCATAGAGGTAGGATTTACAACACATAGGAAAATCACATCAGATGACAAAATGGTGAACAATAACACAATACTGGAAATCATGGCCTAGCCACCTTAACACATTTTTGGGGGACACAATTCAATCCATAACAGTGATACTTTTCAACTCACTGCTATAGAAGATTCTACTACTAATAGTATAAACTATGGGCCTTGGCTTTATTTATTTAAATTTTAATTAAAAAAAAAGTTATCTTGAGTTGATTTTGAATCATAGTGACTCCATGTGTCTCAGAATAGAACTTTACTCCATAGGGTTTTCCTTTTCTTCCTTTTTTTTAATTTTGTTGTTGTTGAGAATATACACAGCAAAATATACACCAATTCAACAGTTTCTACATGTACAGCTAAGTGACGCTGATTACATGCTTTGAGTTGTGCAGCCATTCTCACCCTCCTTTTCTGAGTTGTTCCTCCCCCATCAACATAAACTCATTGCCCCCTAAAGTTCTTATCTAATCTTTTGAATTGCTGTTTTTCATTTGATCCCGTATAGTTCTTAAAAGAGCATGATGCTCAAGGTAGACTTCTTTTTTTTTTTTTTTATCAGTTAAGCTAATCTATTGTTTGTTTTTAAGAAGATTTCAGGGGATATTTTTGGTTTAAGGTTTAAATATTATCTCAAAGCAATAGTTCAGGGTTTCATCCAACCTTCATGGCTCCAGGAAGTCTGGTGTCTATGAGAATTTTAAATTCTGTTCTGCATTTTCCCCCTTTTGATCAGGATTTTTCTAAAGACTGTTTGGTCAAAATATTCAGTAACAGTAGTCAGACACTATCCAGTTCTTCTGGTCTTATGACAAAGGAGGTATTTGTTCATGGAGGCAGTTAGCCACACATTCCATATCCTCCTCCTATTCCTGACTGTCCTTCCTCTGTTGCTCCAGATGAATACAGACCAGTTGTTGGACCTTGTATGGCCACTTGCAAGCTTTTAAGACTCTGGGCACTATGCAACAAACTAGGGGGTAGAACAGAGGTAAGCCAATTAACTGGGATGCCCCATGAAAACCATGACACTAAACTCCAAACCAAAAAACCAATCCCACGAGGTTTTTGGTAGTACATTAGCAGCCTCAGCAGCTACTCTTTTTCTTTCCTGTTGTTATTGTATATATATCACAAAACTTGCCAATTTATTTTATAGGTATACAACTTACTGAAAAGCAACTATAAAAATTGGCTATACAGCCCTATCCTTAATCAATGCTGTATTTCCATCCCCATAAACCCTCCATTTCCTCCTCCCTCTCACCCCGGCAACCACTAATAAACTTTGTTCTGTATACATTCACCTTTTCTTGTCTTTTTATATAAGTGAGATCACACAATATTTGTCCTTTTGTGATTGACTTGTTTCACTCAGCATGTCTTCAAGCTCCATTCATACTGTACCACGTAGCAAGGCTTCATTTCTCCTACTGGCTGAGTAGTATCCCATTGTATGTGTGTACCACATTTTGTTTATCCATTCATCTGTTCATGGGTGTTGAGATTTGTTTCCACCTGTTGGCTATTGTGAATAGTGCTGCAGTGAACACTGGTGTACAAGGGGCCTTGACTGTAAATGTGAAAAATTTACTCAGGGAAATCAAGCTAACAAATTTTAAACATTGAGTATTTACTTCTTCTATATAACACTGTTAAAAATCTTACAGAAAACAAAAATCAGGAAATGGAGCTTAACATTCGTGTAAGAAATAGATCCACAAATAATGTAACAGAAGGCAGAACTAGAAAACTGCTAGAGAAAGTTTAAATTGTTAAACTTTAACATGTCACTAATTCAACGGGAGCGCTGAGGATGGAGAAACAGGTAAGGCAGAGAAGGAGAAGATGGACTTCTCTGAGGAGTTGTCTTGAGTTCCTTTGAACCTGGGAAGTTGAAGAGCAGTGAAGTGTAGCATTCCATGGAGAAAGAGGGGAAGTACAAAGGCCTGGGGCAAGTATGGTATCTGGTTTGAAAAACACAATGCTCTATAGGTTTGTTGGTTTGGGTGCAGACGTGTGAGACTAATGAGGTGTGACTGTCCTAAAAACTTCATGGTATGTTCCTTTCAAATGTCCATGTAGCAAACGATAAGGAAAACAAAAAATGTCTTTAATGATCAGAATTTTTTTTTTTTTAAACAAAGAAATAATATAGGTAAAAGGAATTCCTAGAAATCTTCAGGACAACCAGTAATAATCAGCCCTAGTCACTTTACCACACCTGAGGACTCAGGTCCAAATGGGGCTTTCCAAGCAGACAGTAGGATTACCGTGAAAAGGGAGATGGAGAAGAGGAAGAGCCTAGTGTCAAGGACCTGCCTTACACCCTGGCACCCTGGAATGTCGTCTTGACCCTTAAGAGAAGACTTGTCTAGTCCTTCCTATTTGGCTTATTTCCTGCCTCCTGGATGAGTTCTGGCAATGGTGAATCACTGACCTTCTGAATCAGTAATTCCACACTCATTTGCCGGATGCTATGCTTCCAATTTGTCCTGGACCCGGACACACCACAGTTCTTGTACCATCTGAATGTTACATCTAGTAAATACATCACCTTTAGCAATTCTATGCAAAAAGCTTTTCTTTTGACTCTGACCTCAAGGGTGAGAAACGGAGACATGGTGGTATGACACCCACCATAACTCAAGGAAATTCATTCCTCGTAGGGATGGCCTAGGGATGAAAGTACTGTTCTCTAGTAGTATCCTTCAGAGGGAGAATTCTCAGGACAGTCCAAGCAGAGAGCAACTGGGGAAGCCAAACCCAAAGAGGACTCTTAGCTCTTTTTTGGAACTCAATCTGAGATATATTTCTCTTTCTAGGGCAGTTAATCTTGACCCTAAAAAAAGAAGTTGCCAGAAGCATTATTGATTTCAAAGCTATAAACTGCTTGAAGGAACTGAGGTCTAGCCTGGGGTAGGCTTCAAGGTTAGAGTTCTTTTTCTGAGAATACAGTGGAAAGCCATGATTTCCTTCATAATAGTAATAATTGGTGTTTGAAGTTAAGTAAGCTAACATTTATCTAACAAATGCGAATCTTCTTTTCTGGCACTTGCATTTCTTTTTAAATGTCTTTACACAGCATATTGACAAAGTAATTTAGGGTTATGATTAGTAATTAATATTCAGAGTGTCATGAAGATGTATTTATACTGTTATTTCAAGCTTTTTTGAAATATGTTTTAAAAAGTCATGCTTTCGTGTGGCAGTGTGCTCTAAACATTCTCCCTTACCCACTTCAGAGGGACAGGTTGATCAGCTGGCCCTCATCAGTAATCAAGGCCCTGCTGTTCAGAAGGCAGCCATCATAGTCACAGCAGTGTGTGGAGAAAAAGACACTTTCTATGGGGGCTTTCTTTGCAAATAAAAAGCCATCTAAGAGATGGCAAATATCATAAAATCATAGATTGCTCTTCTTATCCTGATCCCTCACAAAGGGACGATTTTTTTCTATGTCACTTATTTGAATGAAAATATCATAAAGAAGTCCTTCTAAATATATAAATGTCTGTATGGTGGACATTTGTTTCATGCCATGCACCTTGCAGTTGTAACCACAGTCTGAAGTGACCCTATCTATTATGTATGAATACTTCCAGGCTAAAAAATAAATTTCATCACAACAAAAAACTTTTAGAAAAAGCATGCATAACCAGTCTAACCTTTAAAGGTCACTCAAGAACTAAAATCTTTATTTGAATTCATTATGAAATCAATGGAACCCTTGGTTAAGATTCATGTAATTATAAATAACACAGAAGATCATGAGGAGAAAAAAATGTTTAAGTCACAAATCTTCCATAACTTCTGAAACTTCACTTCTCACCATCACAGGCTACATTTTCCACACCCCAGAAAGACGACTGGACCATTGCAGAGTATTTAGTCTGGCTAGCTGGCATCCGGCCTAAACTTGTACAAGTTATAAAAAAAAAAATCATATAATCTGTCTTTTGATATTTTGTTCCCCATTTTTCAGCATGTTTGTATCTTTGCCAAGGAATGCATATTGAGTCAAAACCCTCATCTTAACAAGCACCATGGAAGAAGTTACAGGTAAACTCAAAGTGTGGTGGGAAGACGCTGTTCTCTTTCTCAAAAGATATACAGAGTCCTAGTTTGAGAATACATTCTGGTAACGCTACACATTCCATTAGTGTAAATACCGATGGTTTGGCAACGACCGTGCATCCGTACGCATCAGCATGAACGCCACAGTGATCTTCAGCTGCCTTGAGTTTAGTCATCAGTCAGAAAGATTACTTTACAATTCTGCTCAGAAACAATGAGGACAAAGAGCAGCTCGGATCAAGGATACTCTTTGATTTGCCTGCACTAATAAGTGCCATAAATTATTTACAGAACTTCAAAGTCTTGAAAATGGTGAAGTACAGCAAGGCAAATGTAGAATTTGTTTGTTTATTATCAATTATTTACACAGTATGTTTTACAACGTTAGACGTGTAGAAAAGGTATAATCCTGAGGAATGGCATACAATAAAAAGTATGTTAATTCCATGAAAGCTTAACGTAGGACATCAAGTTGTGGAGCCTGCCTGATGCAGTATTTACATGTTTCAATAATAATCTCAATAATACTAAACCATAAAAAGCATTCTGAAGTACATATCTATTTATAGTATCTGGGCAAGTGAGAACCCACGTACACACAATTTCCTGTGTAACTATGATAAAGGGATTTCAAACCCATGATAAGATGATGACTTCAAAATAAAACATGGATTCTGGCTCAAGTAATAAGATATTTCTAACACAAGGTTATACATGCTAGATGAATCAAATCCACATCTACTCAAATAGGCCAGCCAAAAAATAAACACGCCAATCTTTCTAATCAAGCTAGTGCTTCAAATCTACTGTAGTAATTACAGATGAAAATGTCGCTCAGATTGAGAGCTACACCCCAGGGATGTGTGGAATGTATGTCGGGATGCTATTGTTTTTTAATATACCTCCGGTCAAACGTGGTAAACACCAGTGTTGTTTGTAACAGATTGAATGAAAAAGGTCTACAAAAGGATCAATAAATGTAAAGACTGGAAAGAATTAGAGAGGCCAGCAGACTTGTACCTATTGTCTGAGGGAACTGGATGTCAGTTTGAGTATTATAACTCTGACAAAGGTTTCCGAGCTTTAATTTACTAGAACATACAGTGGGCAAAGGAAAGGCTGGGAAACGTAGTTGGTCTGAATACATTATTTAACAAACACGTTAATGAATGTTACACACATTTTTATAGTCCTGACATATCCTCCCCATTCAATTTTCAGATCCTTGTTTATCAATGAAACATGCTTCTTAAAAGCAGTCTCCTCTTAGGCTCCTTAAATTCCAAGCCCATGATGACATACTTAACGTCAAATAATGCACTCATGGGAACATACAATGCTTACATTAATGTCACGGTTAAAGAAATACTGGGAACTCTATCACTAAAGTTCACCAAGCAAACAAAACATGATAATGTCAGGAGAATTAGGATGGTAATTTCTGGTTCAGCACATATGCCTAAATGGAGCAAAATTTCACAGGAATTCTCAGCTAGTCTTTATTTCTCTAGCGACAGAGTTTGGGAAAGCTTCATGGCTGGCATACAGAAGAAAGACCCAGTGCCTTTTCATTTATTTAGTTAGTTTTTACCTAAATCCATGGACTTAACTGTGCTTAACTCACAAGGCAGTTGTTTAGCCCCTATACACACACTAGATGCAATTTAGATAGGTTGCATCCCCTACACTTATCTCGAGAAAGGAGAAAACATTCCATTAATCAAAAACTAATATATAAACACCCCTGGGAATAAATGGAAACCAGACTGCGAAGTGAGAATTAGTGTTTTCTGTAAAACATGAAAGAATGACATGTCAGAAAGCTAGCCAAAGTATCCAAATAACAATCAACACGTTCTGGGCCAAAAATTATTTGAGTCTCTGCTGACTTTCACTGTATGCCAGTTAGTAATGAAAGGCACAAATCTTAGTGAAGTAAATAGCCCTGTCTGATATTCCACAGTGCTAAAACCTGACTTCCAGCAAACACGTCAACAAACATATCAATAAACAAATATTTAAAGTGCCAGAGGGCCATAAATTTGAAGGGGCAATAGAAGACGCAAAGATGGCCCTTGTCTTCAAAGAGTTTACAATCTAATGAGATATTTTTCAGGTACTCTAAAGCAGGGTCAACAGTTTTTACACAAAGATCCAGACAGTAATTAAGCTCGGTGGCCACACAGTCTCCGTCACAACTTCTCAACTCTGCGGCGGTGGCACAAAAGCAGAAACAGACAAGATGTGAACAAACGCATGCAGCTGTGTTTCAATAAAACTTTATTTATGGACACTGAAATTAAAAATTTTACATAATTTTCACCCGTCATGAAATCCTTGCTACTCTTCTTGTCATTTTTCCACATCTATTAAAAAATGAAACAAGGATACAAAAATAGGTGTCAGGCTGGATTTGACCAGCAGGCCGTAGTCTGCTGAGGGCTGCTCTAAAACAATGATTATGTAATAAACATATAATGATTTATTGGCTCATACAACCAACCATGTTCAAACTGTAATCAATCGGGATGATGAAAAGGTAGATTAGATAGAGTGTCTAAGTCCCACTTACAATCTAGGTGAGGATAACACAATTAGTCCTGTTGCAACACTGAAATAAAATCCCAATACAAAAAGGGCTTTGACTCTTTAGCTTATAGCACAGTCCCTGGCACATGGCAAGAGAATTTAGAGTAAAATTCAGCATAGGAGGCTGAAAATCTCTATTGATTAAACAGAAATTATGAAGCATTTATTGAAGATATGCTAGCAGGCACTGCTCCCAATATCTAGGCTCTCACAATCCTCAAAGGAGAAGCAAATACCTCTTCCCATAATTCTAGATAAAACCAAGGGCACTAAGTTTAGTAGCTGAGCTGTATCATGTGCTGTGGAGAGAAGAGGAGACTTCTCGACGGGTCACGACATTTCTGGGAGGCAGCATCTGAGATCATGTAGCGATTGTGTGATTGTGCAGCTGAGTGGAAATGGAAAAAAGAGATTCTAGGCAGAGGGAAGATGGAGAAAAGGCAAGGAACTGTGAAAATGGCACAGTTTCCCTCTTCTATCATAAAAAGGGTTATGCTAGAAGAGGGGTCAAAGAGAATCAGAGTAGTTCCAGGGAAGAGTTGGGAGCAAACAGGAGGATGGATTCATATTGAAAACTGCTTCCAATGCTACTTTGGAAATTTGGACATAATTTTGATGCAAATGGATGCCAATACTTTCAAGCTGTTTTTATACAAATAAAGTTTCAGTAAGGCTGAAATCTTCTTGATAAACCCAATTCAATAATACTCTAATCACAAAATGACAATTTTCATAAAATAATTTAAAACTGGACATTAATTTCTAAAGTCCATCTGTCACTGTTCTGGGTAAAACTCAACTGGCTGGGTGGGATAACTGCTGATTTTAGAACAGAAAAGTAAGTGCACAATAAACAGGTAAACAATTTTATATTGCCGTTTAGACCTGTGCAAACGAAATAAAGTATAATTTTGATGGGACGCTGAAGGAATTTTTTTCTTCAATGGAACATGAAAATTTGAGAGTCCCCAATACCCCCCCACCCCGCCCTTTTCAACGTATTTCTTTGTGTAGGCAAAGTGGAAATTTTACCACGGGTATTTCATCAAGGATTAATCACCGTTAATCTTTTCAATGAAAAAATTTAATGAGACATGGAAAAAGAAATTAAAAAAAAACAAGAAGTTAAGTTTGAAAACAGCCCTGACATTTAAACCTGACACCTCTAGGTAAATTCAGTACTCAGATATCCACCGATCTGTTAACAGTCATGGGAGCGCAGTTATAAACGGATTGCTGGCTCCAGTCCCCTGTGAACCTTGTCACAGTACCTTGCTCTTATAAGCCATGCACAGTGAGGTGCTTAGAGGATGTCCAGTTATAACCCCATAAATGGAGGGCCGGAAACTCTATTGAGGTCCAGGTGTTAGAGCAAGGTTTGTACGCTGAGGTGCACATAAACAACAGTGAATATTTGTTTCCAGACTTGTGTGCTGATTTTTGACCCCCTTTTCTGTAATTTTTTTTTCTGTAGTTACCTCAGTTATTTGTACACTCAGAGCCACATCAGCAATGTTTAAAATCGTACTACAGAGCAAATTAATTCAAGAAGTATTTCTTGTGCCTTTCTAGATGTCTACAATTTAATGTTTAGGTGCAAAAAATTAGGGACTAAAATGAAGAAATAATAGTTTCTCTTTCTTTAAAATATAAACTTCCAACTAAACTGAAATGTTATTAAGATATGTGTTTACATATATGAATATATTTACAGAAAATAAAATGTGATACACAACTCAAAATATTAATTTTCCCATCTAATCAGCTATTTGTAGTGATTTTTAAGGAAAAAACCAAACAGTTCTTAAAAATTAAAATCCTAAAACAAAAAACACTCTAAGGGTAAAACCCACAAAATTGTACTTGCAAAGTTGCAGATACTTGCCTTATCTGCTCATAAATTTCGCTCTGATAGGTGAGATAATACCAGAGAGGACTTTAACACCACTGTTCTCAGAAGGGAAACCCTGGTGGCCACGGTAGTGGTTAAGAGCTATGGTTGCTAACCAAAAAGGCTGGCAGTTCGAATCTGCCAGGCTCTTCTTGGAACCGTATGGTGATTGCCATGAGTGGGAATCGACTCGACAGCAACGGGTTTGTTCTGGTTTATTCTCAGAAGGCCATGTCAGTGGGTCTGCCTATGGGTAGGCTACAAGAACACACTCAGGTAGGCTGGTAGGGACATACACACACACACACACACACACACTTGCTGATTTATAGGCATGACTGATCATGCTTCTTCATAAACTGTAGCCCACACCATTTTGAAACTATTCTTGATCACCTGATGTGCCAACTTTTGAGACTGAGACTTGTGAGGGTGAACTGAAACCATGCTCACCCTGGTATGTGCCTAGAAAAGTCTAAGAAATGAGCCTGGGACTTTATGTCACACAAAAGCCACCTTCTCATCTCAAGGTCACATGTTTCCACACCAAATTTCCTAATGGGTCTTTTTCCCCAACTTTTGATTTACTGGAACCCTGGTGGCACAGCGATTAAGAGCTACAGCTGATAACCAAAAGGTTGACAGTTCGAATCCTCCAGCTACTCCTTGGAAATCCTATGAGGCAGTTCTACTCTGTACTATAGGGTCACTGTGGCTCGGAATTGACTCGTCGGCAATGGGTTTTTTGGTTTTGATCTACCATGTACAGACATCTAAAAAACATGCAGTTTGATGTTTCTGTTTGTGATGTAATGTTCTGGGTGTCCTGTGTAAAAATTAAAATCTCCCACTCATCATGGAGTCTATACTTAGAGAATATTCTTTGTATGAGACAAAAGTGTAAAACACTGATGTACTGGTGACGTCTGGGCAATCTGACTCACTCAGTCCTAAGTGATCTCACCAAGCTAGAGCTACACAGTCCCCAGCACAAGCAAAGGAAGCCCACCAAGAATCACACATCAAAGTCACCTGTCCTATCTATAAAGTGCAAGCCGAGATGAACAACCTTGACGCCGCCTAGTAAATTTCAAGGGTCACAGCCATTGAAAGCCCTACGGAGCACATTTGTACTCTGAAATACACAGGGCTGCCGTGAGTCAGAATTGATTCAGTGGTACTGGTTTTTTTTTTTTTTTTTATTCCGAGAGATACAGAATTGATTCAGTGGTACTGGGTTTTATTTATTTATTTATTTTTTATTCCGAGAGATACAGAGTCATGTCTGGGTGTTTAACTTAAGGTCAGATGGTGACTTGGATACTAATAAGAATCTAGAAGAATTCCAAGGGATTAGAGGATGCATACAATCCTGTCATCTACAAATACGGAAAATGAGGGCCAGTGAGTTTTAAAGGACTTCTATAAGGTCATGCAATTAGTGACAAATTCTGGGTTAAAATGTGATTTTCCTGAGTCTCAAAAAACATCCACTTTATGTAGGTTTTAAAATACTCATAACAAAAAAATCTGAGGCAGAATGAAATACATATTGTATAATATATAAAATATATTACGTATAATGGAAACCCTGGTGACATAGTGTTTAAGTGCTACGGCTGCTAACCAAAGGGTCGGCAGTTCGAATCTGCCAGGCGATCCTTAGAAACTCTTTGGGGCAGCTCTACTCTGTTCTATAGGGTCACTATGGGTAGGAATCGACTCGATGGCACTGGGTTTTTTTGTTTTTTATTATGTATAATATGCATTTATATTTGGCTATATCTCATTTTACCTGCTCAAAGTTATTGGGACCATCCCAAATGTATTTTGAAACAAGCTTTCAGAGTTAAACATTTAAGTACTGCATTACAGGGCAAAAAAGTCTTGGAACCCTAAGCTTAATTTTGGGTGGTGTTTCCCATAGATTGTTGTTAACATGCCACAAGCTGTAGACACTTAAAAATACTGTTTAATTTTCTTTAATCCATTTCGTTTTATGGATCTAAAATGGCCATCAGACAGTAATACAGCAGTTTCCATAAGGAATAAATTGTTACTGCTTGACAAAAAACTCTTTTTATGCTAGAAGAGGGAAATATAAAAATGTCTTTTTCATATAATTATATTAAAAAATGTGTTAGTATGGTCTCTCATATTACAACTGCTGGAATGTTTTTTTTTAAGCCACTGACTTAAGAGCTTTCCTTTCCTTCCTCATTTTTTCATAATTAATTTCTGTTCAACCAGAGAATTTTTTCCTTTTATGGCTTCTGCCATCATAGAGTGCCTTCAAAAAAGGAGTAAGCCCATCTCTGACCTCAAACCTTCAAAAAGCAAGGTGGGGGAGGGAGAATGAAAAGGTTTCTGAGGAGGGTACTTTTCTATTTTGGTGTCATTGCTCATTTGAGGAGAATGGGCAAATATTCATCACTCCCCCCCAAATTTAAATCTTCTGCTAGTCAAAGAGGGACAGTGTTCATACACCAAGAAGTACCACCTTTCTTAGATATTTACCATATCACAAGCTTGATCCTATAGGGATGCATCTGTCAAAAGTAAATTCACTACGTGAGCTCTGATATTTGTCTGCTTTTGGTTTATAAATGTTATCTCTTAAATGTGCTAAAAGAAGAACCAGAAAGAATTTAGAATGTTGTTTTTCTTCAAAAGATTTCTGGTCCTTTATTTCCTCGTATTTATTTTAGATTTTGTTTACGCTTGAAATATCCAGAATTAATAGGTTTCCTTATGTGCTTAGCAAAGTTTGCAGATCTTATTTTTAATATCCTTTTATTCTTTGAATAACTGTTTTTAAAGGGAAAGGGAGGAGAGTATGTTTAACTAAATATGTAGTCAAACAACTGCTCTTTTTACACTACAATTGCTTCACAATTAAAAAAGCCAGTAAGGCACAAAACGCAACTAACTGCATTTATTAAAGACCTGCAGAAGCAGTGGGGTGTCTGCCAACACTCCACCGCCACCCTGCCGCCAACTGCCTGGGTGTTCGGAGATCTGGGGAGATGGGACGCCCAGCACCAGCGATTCGCAGGGCAGAATTCCATATAAATACATGTAATATTTATAAGACACATTAGCGTATTTCTTTGCCAGGCTATCTGAGCTCATGTAAATAGGATTTTTAAAAACCCATCTCGCTGACATGAATTGGCACTCAATTAAGACAACTGTAGTGACCAATATTGATCAAGTAGTCAATAAACTGCCTGTGTTGGGATCTACTCGTTCCCCGCATGTGAATGTGGGTAACCTTTAAAGCCTTTGAACCCATTGCTATTGCTATCGAGTCAATTCCAACTCACAGTGGCCCTATAGCAACCCTAAACCCACTATAGGGTCGCTACGAGTTGGTTTAGCTTTACTTCTCGGTAAACAGTTTGTAATAAATGCAGCAAGTTCCAGGGAAGTAAATAATCTTCTGTTCTTAAAAAAAGCAACCTTCCTATGATTAAAGGCACAAGCACATTTTCCTCCCATATGAATTCAATAGTATTGATCAATACATTTTAGAAGTTATTGTTTAAAACAAGCAAGTTTTTCAAAAGAATAATTTAAACAATATGCACATTTTAAAGAGTGATTATATATCAATTTCTTCCAAATTTTTTATCTCTTGTGCTGTTAAACCTGCAAACTTTCCCAAGCTTTCAATCAATACTGACAAAAAACTGATATGAGCACGTTCCATATCCTACAGACTATCCACACACGCACACACACGGACACACGCGCACACACGGACACACGTGCACGCACACGGATACACGCACACACACGGACACATAGACACACATGGACACACGCACACACACGCACATGGACACGGACACACGCACACACATGGACACATTGACACACACAGACACACATACACGCACACACGCACGGACACATACACGCACACACACTCAGAACTCGCACAAAAGCATGTGCGTACACACAGGCAGGAGCTGAAGACATGAAATTAACGTCTTAATACTTGAGGTCAAAAAACACCATTTAACAAAGCGTTTTTCTTTTAATTAATTACGCCATTTTCCATCTCAGTTTCCGTATATAAAGGAAGTCTAACTATGTGCTCACAGTTATAGTCCAGGCTAGGATCCCTTACTTTAATTGTCTTAAAATGAGTAGCAACTCTAATGTATGGTAAATGTAGCTCTCTTAATAGAAAAGCAGGTTTTAAAGGCATTTTCATTTTCAAAATAAGATGGACATAAACTATAGTCAGGTTTTTGTGATTTCTATATACAACTGGTATTTCATTTTGAATTACTTGACCACATTGTAAAGTGTACACACTATAACAAGAGGTCAAGTTTCACTCAGCGAATGGATTCAATATGAGGAGGAGAAATTTCCACAGAGGGAAGGAAATTGCCTGAAAGTCAGTTGGCATCACTTTGTTTCAGCTTCTTGCTCTGAACAGTGGGACCAAACGCACAGAGTGCCCTGTGCTGCTCTGTGCTGCTTTCAGGAACTCAAGGCTTGAAGGCTGTTAAAAGGAGTAACGGTGGAATTACAACTGACGAGCTCTCCGTTTTGAGACCACTCAGAAAAGACTAACAAGACAGCCATGGCTAAAAGGCCTTAGCTGTCTAGGTAAGAATGAAAGTTGTTTTTTGTTTTCCTTTTCGAGTTCTTCACTCAAATGCTGACCTTAAATTCAGAAAGTCAAAGATTCAGCGTGACTCACACTGCCTTTGATCAGATTCCTAATATAGTCTAAATAATAGATCATTCTAAAGAATATGTAAAGCAGTTCCTGTCCAAACAGTGGAAAGTGTTTGAAAAGAATGCACTGTTTATGCTACGGAGCCATCAAATGAAAACTCTGTTCAATTGCTGATCAGAAGCAAAGATGACACCAAAATTAATGGAACTGAGAAAACAGGTTATATTGCTTAGATGACTAGATGGACAAAAAAGAGTAAATTAAATGATTTTAAAACTGATGGAAGAAATTTTAAGTCATATTTGAGATCCTTCCTTTGACAGCTTCAGTCCTCCTTCCAAAAATATGAATAAAACAGATGGATTTCACATGGTTGTAAAAAATTGATTTCAGGTCAAGAAAGAAGAGAGATTAATCTTTCTTCTCGTCAAGACCATATCATTTCTTCTCTGAGAGAATTAAGCAGGTAATTCAATCTATACCCCGCCAAAGTAAGACAAAAATACTAGGTTATATATGATTGATAACAGAAATAGGCTGATTCTGTTTATTCTGAGAAGTTTCGGTTAAATTTTAGAATATATTTTGCTTTTTTTCAGACGAAAAGTTTACATTAAAGCCATAAGAAATCCACTAGTTAAAAAAACAAACAAACACTCAATTACACACCCCTCTGCAGTTGTAATTATGCTTCCAGCATCCTCAGATATATTTTATTAAGTGCTTATTTCTATGATGCAATGGCAATTTTGAGAGATTCGAGTGCCTTCGTATGATTTTATCTTGCTTCTACATCAAATTGTAAACTCTCTAAAGAAAGAAACATCCCATGTAATTCCCTACAGGCCCAGTGGAGTGATTTACATAGTCAGTAAAAAGATTTTGATCAACTTCTATCCCAGAAATTTCAGTCTTAGAAATCTAGAAATCTACTGAGAGTGAACTTGTAATAACCTTCTAGTGTGGCCTGTTTAAAAGTCTTTGTAATACAAAAACATTCTGCTTGTCTAACCTAAAGCATGCTTCCTGTAGTTTCAAACCATTCCTTGAAATTTTGAAGTTAAGGAACCAAACTATTGGTCAGAATTTTACAAAATTTATAAAATATTTATTCTGGAATAATAAAACAGAACTGCCACTTTCTTTATCAAGATGAAAACACACAACTATTACTTTTTCATGTAAATGTAGCAAATGCCATTTGTAGTTTTAATATAGAATATATTTTCAACTTTACTTATTTAACTATTTACTTAGTTATTTGTTCCCTAAATACTAGAATGTAGAAGACCAAGGAACCAAATACTTGAATAAAAAATAGAAACCATATATGTAAAATAAATACATGCTTCATTAATATAACATGATCTAGATAAAGTCTGGTGCTTTTCCAGAAATAACTCTCACAATCTTGGCATGCTTCTACTCAGGACAGTGCTGGTCCAGGACCTGGTAAAAATGAAAATGCTGATAAAACATGGACATATGTTATCTGGTCTCTGAGTACGTTAAACTCCAGCTGAAATAACTAGAAAAGAAGGAAAGAAATTATCCTTCCCCAATCCATTCCTTATCGTTCTTGGAGACTTCCCTTGAGTTCACACGAGTAGAAATGATTTCTACCAAAGTAGTCCTTGGCTCTGCGACTGCATATTAATGAATCATAATCAAGGCCCTTTCCTTAAGCAAGAAATAAGGACAAGGACCTCTATCTCTGTCCTTTTTGAGCAGGAAAGCACTGAACCCTTTTAATAACTAGTTTAGAAACAGTGCGACGCCCGCTAGGTGGGCTTTGCAGGGACTAAAGTAGCTTTCAATATTTCCCAGGAAATTCTGGTGTCTTTTGAAACGCAGCTCTAATTTTTGAAATTCTAATTTTTTGTTTTAATTTCACTGTTACTTTTTAAAATTCAATACTTTTTCAGTTGTTAATATAAGTTAACAGTTCTTGATGCTTTATGTCTAATGTTCTCATTGAATTGATGGATATTTCTCCTAATCAGGTTAAAGGTCCTGTAAACACATTCCTTTTATCCATTTTATTCTATTTTCTACAAATTATCCACAAAATATATAACTCAAATTCTACATTCTTTAGGCATTTTCTATAGTGATTACTTTTGTTTTTTATCTCTCTTTTTTTTTTTTAGTTTACTGAATTGAAAACATTTTGGAGGAAATAATAAGTCACATATCATGAGGTAAATTGCTCCTCGCTGGGTCTAAGTTAAACATGCCAGTCTAGAAACCTGACTGCAGCACTCATTTCTTCTTTGACTTTAAGTAAGTCACTTAACCTCTCAAAATGTTAGTAATGACCCTTATACAGATGAAAAATGTGGAAAGAAAATATTTAGATAGATTATAATTAATAAAACTGCAGAATACAGAAGGCTGTCTTTACAATGAATTCTGTTTGCATGGGAATAAGGACTGTGCTACACAGTCAAATGAAGTTAAATAAATGTACTGACATCTACTTAGAAACCCTGAAATGACTGAAACCAAACACTAGGTTGTCCAATACGATATCATAAAATCTAATACTTGAGCATAAGGAATCACAATATATGTGGTTATAAGTTACTCCATTCTGGGTCACACCTATGTGATAGTCTTTTGAGTTAAATCTTTCTTTTCTTTCCTAATTAAAGGGTTTTTCCTGGGTTTTCCTTAGCTAATCATAATAGTATATGTTATGTTTAAGTTATATTGCAAGGTCGTCTGGAACAGTTGGAAAGTACATAAAAATCAGTGATTGAAAATAACAATGGCCTGCCTGGTAGGTTCTTTTTACACAACAATCTTACTCCATACTCTCAGTGTTCTCAGGAGGTAGGCATTTTACAGATGTGTAAACTGAGGCTCATAGAAACTAGCTGCCCAAGGACACACGCTGATAAATAATGGAGCTGTACGTAAAACCCAGGGTGTGTGACGTTAGAGTCAGGCTCTTCGACACCGCCGTTCTGGCAGGCAAACTCACACTGTTGCTATTTGGAAAGGACTGGGTCATCGAAAGATAAATATGACCTAATAAATAATCCTGCCAGTGTAGATATTCATTGTGCCTGTACCTAGATCATCCCAAGCTCTTCCCGTAATAAAAATCCCTATTAAACCAAAAAAAAAAAAAAAAAAAAAAATCAAATCCTCTGTCATTGAGTCCATTCTGACTCAGGACGATCCCATGTGTCTCAGGGTAGTGCTGCTCCATACGGTTGTCCTGGTCATGATCTTTACAGAAGCATGTCACCAGGTCTTTATTCTGTGCTGCCCTGGTTGGGTTGGAACTTCCAACTTTTAGGTAGCCGAGTGCAAACCAATTGTACCACCCAGGGACAGCAGGACAATCTTCCTTTTCGTGACCATCTATCATTTTCCTATTCAGTATCCTTCTCCTGCCTCCTGGACCTCCCACCAACACCAAGAAATTAGTGCCTTCACGTTTTCTGTACTTTATCTCCCTGGGCTTATTCTCTTCTTCATACAAGAATTTAATATTTAGAAGTTTGAGCTTAAGAATAAGTGACCTGGAGATATTAACATTTTAATAAAAAAAAAAATAATAGGGAGCAGTTAATTCACCCAAAATTGGAATGAAATTCTATTGGTATAATTTAGGCATTAAAGAATGACAGAAGAGATTCTTGAAGGAAGGGGTTGCCATTTAATTGACAACATATACAAAAAAATCTTGCCATTTATTAGAACTGAGTCTGAAATTTTCCTACCCTTCTCAATTCTGACCTAGGATGGTCAATATTCTTCATCAGCAATAAATGCCCCCAAAGGAGAAACTGAGCTTATAAACTTATGTTAGGATTTCTTTATATTACTCAAGTAACTGTTTACATCCTGAGCATAAGAGCAAATGCTCTGATTTTGATCTTAAAGCCAAAGAACGTGCTACCCATTAAATCCTTAAAAAAAATTAAGTCAGCCAACCAAGTAAAAAAATAAAAAACAAACAAAACACCAGCCAAAATCAGGGTCGAACATTCACAACTGACTCATTTTTCATGAAGTTTTATTAGTGGTTGATTATGCATCATACTATATTTTTACCAAACGCAACATGAAAATAAAGCATCGCTACAAACAAGCAATCTGACACAATTTGCTGGTATAAACAGTTGAATTTTAAAGCTGATCTGCATATAAACGGCGCAACTCTTAACCGAACTGGCCAAGTCGCTCTGCTAAAAATCAGTGAACTTTTTTTTTTAAGTGAATGCCTACTACAGGGTCAAACTGTTGGAATTTTATATTATCTTATGGAATTTCCATCCAGAATATTACATGTTGCTACTTTACGGTTTGATTAACTTTATAGAAAGGTGGTCAAATATGGACCATATTAGAGGTTTGGTTTTGATCTCCTCACTAATACTGGTTTTGTTAAGAAGCTGAGCTCCACGGCTCCCGTAGAGAAAAAAGAGGAAAACAATTAAAGACTCCTACAGGAGGGCCCCATCTTTCAGCAGCAGATTTGGGGAACATTCTCATTCATACCCAGTCTCAGTCAAATGCCTTTGAAGAGTGTTAGTTTAGTGAGCCGTAGCCGGGCTTTGGTTTTCTATTATTTCTTATTATTAGGGTCAAGGTTCAAGGAGAATAATAGTAAAGGAAGAAATGAAACATCCCTCATCGGTTTATGTATACAGAAAACTTGATTGCAATTCCTAAGAAAGCAGTTTCATTCTTTCGAAGTCTTAGTGTTTTGTTGGTTTATTTGGTTGCTGGGTTTGCGTTTGTTTTGACACTACAAAGGAGGCTTATATGTCCATGTAGATTTAAAAAACTAGATTATCCTTACCAAATTAAAAAGAAAAAAAGCATCAAAAGTCTACTGAAGCCAGGTGACTGCCAAAAAAGTAAAAAATAAATAAATAAATGAAAGAAAGAAAATAAAAATGAATTGATGTGATTTGTGAAGCGGAAGAACAATGAGGCTTTATTAAAAATGAAAGAAAGCAAAACTTTAATGAATGTAGTTTCTAATAAAAATACTTGTAAAAATGACTACTATCAAGAAGCACAATAAAGTATGTATGTAAAAATTATATGTGATTTATATTTCACATGAATATTATTATTTTTAAGTCTTGACTTTATTTACGTAAAATGAAATTACATTATGAAGCTTAACCGACTTAAAGAATTATTTTAAAAATGCTCTCTTTGCTATATGGCATCAGGAGGTACTATAAGGGAAGACGGGAAGATTCAATCACTGCATAAATTTATGCTAAAGTAGGATGTCAAAGCAGAATTTCAAAAAGATAACTAAAATGTAACAGAATATAAACATCACATTCGCTCTACTCTTGGGGAAAAACACAGAGGTGGAATGGAGACGCATGGGTCCGGTTATCATCCTCCATAAATATGTAACCAAATATCAGCAATTTCAAGTTATTTGGTAAAACCCGAGGAAAAACAAGCATTAAAATGAAAATAAACTTCCCAAAGCGGCCTTTTTCTAATTCAAAGTTCACACTATTCTAAGAAGAAAATCTTCTTTTTTCTTTTACCCCAAAAGCAGGTTTTATTTAAATTTCTAGTGTGTGCGCAACTGCACCTATTAGGGACTTCAGCACCACAAATACTTAAGTAAACACTTCAAACAAGCTGTAATTTAGCGAAGCGGATTCCTGCCCTCCAGACAAGCCCGATAGCATCTAACCTTCTGGGGGAAGAACGCTAAGTGGATTTGAATGTGAGGCCTCAAAAACTGACAAAGGTTAGGGTTTCTTGGCTAAACCACAAACATTCAAAACGCATGTAAAACTCTAAAATGAAAGAAACTTCTTATTCTGTAATAATAAATTTGACGTCTTGTATCTTAAACAACATTGAGAAGTCGAAGATCCCATTAGAAAACCTTCCTATTTCACAGATACAGACAGACACACAGAGACGCTTTCGGAACGACTGTCCGAGTTGAATCAGAGGATGAAGTGAACGTATTCTCTGAGAGGAAAGTGACATTTTCAGCGCAGAGATTACTTTGAGGTTTGCAATGCATTTTGTTGTTCTGTTATACAAATTCTGTTCATATGGCCTAGATCACTGGAGTATTTAATAACTGACATCTTGATTTTTAAATTTTATGTTATAGATTATAATAATAATAATATAGGTTATAGAGTGTTATAGAGTATGTAGTATTTATTTCTAAACTGCCTTGAAAGAATTCAGCAGTAGAATTAAGAAATTCCTCTACAGTACTTTTTCTCATTCCAACTGTGAGAAAGAGGGATATTTTTTAATTAATTCAGTGAAAAAACAGTACCACGCACTGGTGACCCACTCTGGTTCAGGTTCACCTTGGCCACACATTCCAAGTGAGTTTAGATGAGCAGGCATTATGTAAAAAAAAAAAAATGTAAATAGGCATTGCTAAATAAAAGGCAGCTCTCAAAAAAAAATTTTTTTTTTCTCCTGTATTAACCCAAAGCCTGGGGTGCTTTGAGAGCCGGGCTGGAGACAATCCCGGACACCTGGCTTTTGAAAGACCACCAAAGGAATAAGTAAAAAAAAAATAAAATAAGTAAAAGGGGTCCTTAAAAAAATCCTGAAATTAAATCTAACTTAAATCCAAGATTTAGGTACGTCTTTGCTCAGCAATTTAACAAGTTTTAGTTATTTTCACCCTGAACACACTAAATTGTTCTTCAGTCAATGAACACTTAAGTATTAAAATCATACAAAGGATTTGGTTGAAAACAACTTATTGCTCGAAAACATACACTCTGGCACATTTTCTTCATTCCCATATTGACTTTTGCTTTTGAATATCTGGATCTGAAAATTTACAGGTATGTTTAGATGATACATAATAGCCACAGTCATCTGTTTAAAACGCTGATAAACGGACATTAACTAGAACAAGTTTTAGAATGCCTAATTGTTTCCAGGATAAAACACATAGTCGTAAATGTCCGGGTAAAGTTGGAAGCCTCACAGATATTATAGGAAAATTATTATCAAGTTTTTTTTTAAAGAAATAAGTAATGAGTTCAACTCTTGTTAATATTTTCAAACCATTTAACTAAAATATTCCAGAGCTAACAAAGTTACTTACGAAATTGAGAAGGGAAATGCACATATTATGAGAAACCGTAAGGCCTAAAAAAAAAAAGAGAGAATTCCTGAACATGGTAGACATGGATTTTACGCAGTGTTGGTATGTATATTTGTGGGTTCATATTTCTTTAATTGTATTAAACTTGTCCATGGGGGATGGCTCCTGTCACATTGCCTGAATCACTACAAAAGCCACAGAGAAGATCAACGGTGCTGCGAAGGTAATGATCTTTCACTGGCCTCTCAGGAGCTGGCTGTAAAATTTATAAGGAAAGTTCCATCCCTGGCCTACATAATTTTTTGGAGAGGCACTAGAAATTGATGCCATCTATTATATCTAAGAGAATAAAAGTGGGCAATTTAGTGATCTGTATGCTCTCAGCCTGCCACAAATCTTGGAGACATTTGGGGTTATTAAAGGTGCAGAAGTTTGAGTTACGGACGTGCAAATCGATCACCTATTTATTGAATACCTGATATGTATCAAACATGGCACTCTGTTTTGCAGGATGGAACAGAATCACAAAATACCATTCTTGTCCATGGGGTGCTTACAGTCTATTAGGAAGTATATACACATTGTTCATACATAAAGCACCTGACGAGTGTTTTAACAAGGACTTATCTTAATCAGAGAAAAAAAATTATACCAAAACATGCAAACATTGGACAGAAGTCTATGGCTTTTTTGAAGTCTGCGTCTTCTGCCCATGGATGAAGCTCTTGATCCCCTCGAAGAGTTTAATAGCTGATTCATCTGAATCTCAAAACTCTTCACAAGCAACATCTATTTAAGTAGTTTCGAGAATAAAGCAAAAGAAAACATTTATACTAAGTAATTATAATATTAAATAAAAGAAAATTCCTTTTTTTTAAATCTCAATCATGATTCAAAGCCTACTTTGTAATCATGTAATTTGAGAATTTTCAGGGTGAACTAGAAGTGTTAGTTTGGTTGAAGTCAAAGGAAAAGGGGGTGGAGGGAAATCCAGGAGCCATGATGCTTTGAGTGGCTGTATACTGATACGAAGCACGAACTCCAGGTGTGGCCCACCAGAAGAACACGTAAGATATTTTTTAGAGTGAGGAAATGAAAACGGGAGTTACTTCATCTGGCTTAATTTTAGGTCATGCTAAATGCACATTGAAAATAATTAAATTTGTCATTGGGCTTCAGTCTCTTAACCCGACAATGTAGGTGGCAGCACCTCACACAAGGCAAAGTGAAACAAGCAGCCTTTATTAAACACCACCTGAGTACCAGCACTGGCCAGGGCCAGCACGGGCCTGAACACAGGATAGTAGCTCTGCTCCTCACTGGATCCCTGGGCATCCCCAACCAGGCTTTGAATACTGAGTCTCATAGGTCCCCTTTTCTGGAAAAGTAGCTTTAATCATCTCTAAAATTCTAATGTTTCTCCTGCCTATCACATAAGGTTTGTATATAATATCAAGTTAAAAATACAAACATCTTGGTATCTTTTGAATATGAAGTTATTGTTAACAATAGAGAATGATATTTATCCTGTACATTTCATAAGATGCAATTCATTAACTAAAACACCTGAATTGTTAAAGGCATAGTTACGTTTGGTCAAATGAGGTGTTAACCGTACAACACAAAACGCTGGAGATACCATACAGCAATTCATTAACTGTTCCACAGTGAGGTCATTTCAATTGTGTAGAAAAGACTCTACTCTCAGAGGGCTGAGGCATCCTCCAGCGTTCTGTAAGCAACCTGTGCATAAGACATGCAAAGGTGCGTTGGCTCTGTTTGATTAACCAGCATTAGGGTGATGAACTGACATTTCCCAAAGTCAACTTTCGGGGCTCAGGCAACCAACATCCAGTCCATGGCTCCTCCTACGTTGCCCTCGTGAAGACAAACTAGGCTGAGCCAGACAGAAACAATCGTTTTCCATGTCCATTTCATTCCAGCATCAAAAGTCCTTACATCCTGAGAAAAATTTACAATGAAACAGCCATCAGCATCCCTGCACCGTCGTCGGTGTCTCATTGGCAGAGGAGTAAGTGGGAGGACCTTCTCTAAGCTATTTCCAGATGTTTTAAATAGGCCACGCTCCTCTCTCTCCTGGTGCCACTTCTGTGCCGACACTTGGAGGGATTTTGTCGTGATTTTAAATGTATACAGTGTAGTAATGAAAAGAATGGCAGTGAAAAAAAAAAAAAAACAGGTTACAAAATACTTGTATTCACTAGCAATATAAACTTTTTTTGGGTTTTGCACATATATATATTTTAAATTAGGCAGACTGGAGACCTGAGGCTCCAAAGGTAAAAGGAAACGTGCCTCAAGTGTGAGAATCTGTCCTTCACTAAGGCATGGGGCTTGGCCAGCTGCCAACGGAATTATTTTTTAAAAAAGTTGGTTGTGAGGAATCACTAATAAAATTTCTAACATGGCGACAACATAAAATATATTATGATCGTGTTATCTGCTTTAAAATGCACTTTCTGAAACATTGCCATGTGTCAGGTTTTCTCTTCGTAGACAAATTCAATCCTCGTACCCGCAAAGCCTGAGGTTGCAAGTTCATTAAACTGTTTGCTGTCTTTAAAGTTTTTTCTTCTTCTTAGAGATAGTGTGCAACAAATTAAACATTCCAATTGAAATAACGAAAATGTCAATACTTGTAATAAAACTTTTCTAAAAAAAAGGAAATTAAAAAATGAAAATGAGTAGAATGAAAATGTTTTCCTTTTTTTCTCCCTTTAGACATTGTTTCAATTAGAAAGGAGACCAAACTTAAATTATAGCTACCAATTAATTTTTCTGCTCTGGAAAGTGAAATAAGCATCTTTCATTAAATTGGATGTTAAAGCTGACTGGTTAAACAAGGAACCTCCAGATTAATGGACTAGAGTTCTCCAGTTTCGATTATTTTCTCAACTTCCTAATATCAGTTCAGCTGCTTCTCTGTCCCTGGTGGGACTCAGTCTGACTCCTCCTGCCCCACGTACTTCACTGACTATCTCCACTATTCTGGGTCACTCAGGTAATCTGTTCTTCAGGGGTACAGCCTCCGTGTTAAAAAACACATACCTAAGTAAATGTGAATGACTAGCTAAGGATGCTTTCCTTAGATGCAATCAGGAAAAAAAAAAAAACAGAAGTGGTGACAACTCTGAAAAGAAAGTAGGCAGCTAGCCAGAGCTTATTTTTGCAGCCATATACCCTTATATGTGTGTTTCAGGAATCCCAAAAGAATATGGAGGGAAAATAAAGAGTCAGCTCTGATTTTACACTAACTATAAATTTTTTTTTTTTTATAAATTAAGTTGCTAATAGATGATCTATAAATTTGCTTTTATTTTCTTGAAACTATAAATTTAGGACACAACACACTTACAGATGCTATCTTTAGTATAAAAATTATTTAATAGCTAAAGAAAAATTTCTCAAGACAACGTAATCTGATCAAAATAAACTAAATATATAGGTTATATTTAAGTGTAAATTAATCTTAATTTTTGGGAAAAATTTATTTTTTATGAATCTATGAAAGGTATGCTTTATTTATTTATTTACTTTTATTGTACTTTAAGTGAAAGTTTATAGTCGGAGTTAGTTTCTCATACAAAAATTTATACACACATTGTTCTGTGGCCCTAGTTTTTCTCCCTATAGTGTGACAGCACACTCCTCCTTTCCACCCCAGATTTCCTGTGTCCATTTAACCAGCTCCTGTTCCTTTTTGCCTTCTCATCTCTCCTCCAGACAGGAGTTGCCCATTTAGTCTCATGTATCTACTTGAGCTAAGAAGCACACTTCACAGGTATCATTTTATGTCTTATAGTCCAGTCTAATCTTTGTCTGAAGAGCTGGCTTCAGGAAATGGTTTCAGTTCTGTGCTAACAGTGAGTCCAGGGCCATGTCCTCCCAGGTCCCCCCAGTCTCAGTCAGACCATTAAGTCTGGTCTTTTTACTAGAATTTGAGTTCTGCACCCCACTTTTCTTCTGCTCTGTCAGGGACTCTCTGTTGTGTTCCCTGTCAGGGCAGTCATTGGTGGTAGCCAGGCACCATCTAGTTCTTCCGGTCTCAGGGTGATATAGTCTCTGATTTATGTGGCCCTGTCTGTCTCTTGGGCTAATATATTCCTTGTGTGTTTGGTGTTCTTCATTCTCCTTTCCTCCAGGCGGGTTGGGACCAATTGATGCATCTTAGATGGCTGCTAGCTAGCTTTTAAGACCCCAGATGCCACTCACCAGTGGAATGAAGAACATTTGCTTAAGAAGCTTTGCTATGCCAACTGACCTAGAAGTCCCCTGAAACTATGATCCCCAGACCCCCGCCCCTGCTACTCTGTCCCTCGAAGTCTTTGGCTGTATTCAGGTAACTTCTTGGCTTTTGGCGTAGTCCAGTTGTGCTGACTTCCCCTGTATTGTATGTTGTCCTTTCCTTCATCTAAGATAATTCCTGTCCACTATAGTTTTTTTTATAGTAGGGTCAGTCCCTGGAGGAGGACATCATGCTTGGCAGAGTACAGGGTCAGCGGAAAAGAGGAAGACCCTCAACAAGGTGGATTGACACAGTGGCTGCAACAATGAGCTCAAGCATAACAACGATTGTAAGGATGGCGCAGGACTGGGCAGTGTTTCGTTCTGTTGTGCATAGGGTCACTCTGAGTTGGAACTGACTCGACGGCTCCTAACAACAACGACGTCTAGTTAGCGAATTCCCCTCTCCCTCCCTCCGCACCCTTGTAACCATCAAAGAATGCTTTCTTCTGTGTTTAAACCTTTTCTTGAGTTCTTATAATAGTGGTCTCATACAATATTTGTCCTTTTGCAACTGACTAATTTCACCAGATACATCCATGTTTCTTGGATTCATCGTTGTTCTTTATTGTTTCTTAGTATTCCATTATGTGAATACAGCATAATTTGTTTATCCATTTGTCTGTAGATGGGCATCTAGGCTCTTTCCACCTTTTTGCTATTGTGAACAGTGCTGCAATGAACATGGGTGTACATGTATCTATTTACATGACAGCTCTTATTTCTCTAGGATATATTCTCTAGGAAGCACCAAACTGATTTTTAAAGTGGCTGTACCATTTTACATTCCTACCAGCAGTGTATAAGTGTTCCAGTCTCTCCACAACCTTTCCAACATTTATTATTTTGTGTATTTTGGATTAATGCTGGCCTTGTTGGAGTGAGATGGTATCTCATTGTAGTTCTGATTTGCATTTCTCTAATGGCTAATGATCATGAGCATTTCCTCATGTATCTGTTAGCTACCTGAATGTCTTCTTTGGTGAAATGCCTGGTCATATCCTTTGCCCATTTTTTAACTGGGTTATTTGGTTTTTTTTTTTTTTTGGTGGTTGAGTTTTTATAGTATCACGTAGATTTTAGAGATCAAACACTGATTGGATTTGTCGTAGCCAATTTTTTTTTCCCAGTCTGCAGGTTGTCTTTTTCCTCTTTTGATGAAGTCTTTTGACGAACATAAGCGTTTGATTTTTAGGAGCTCCCAGTTGTCTAGTTTCTCTTCTGGTGTTTGTGCGTTGTTAGTTATGATTTATATACTGTTCATGCCATGTATTAGGGCTCCTAGCATTGTCCCTGTTTTTTCTTTCATGATCTTTATCATTTTAGATTTTATATTTAGGTCTTTGATACATTTTGAGTTAGTTTTTGTGCATGGTGTGAGGTACAGATCTTGTTTCAGCACCATTTGTTAAAGAGACTGTCTTTTCCCCAATTTATGGACTTTGGGCCTTTGTCAAATATCACCTGCTCATAGGTGGGTGAATTTACGTCTGGATTCTCTATTCTGCTCCACGGGTCTCTGTATCTGTTGTTGTACTAGTACCAGGCTGTTTTGACTACCATGGCGGTATAGTAAGTTCTAAAATCAGGTAGTGCAAGACCTCCCACATTTTTCTTATTCTCCACTAATGCTTTACTTATCCAGGGCCTCTTCTCTATCTCATTAAAAAATTCCATTGGAATCTGGATCAAGATTGCATTGTATCTATAGATTGCTTTAGGTAGAATAGACATTTTCACAATGTTGAGGCTTCCTATTCCTGAGCAAGGTATGTTTTTTCACTTATGTAAGTCTCTTTTGGTTTTTTACAGTAGTGCTTGTAGTTTTCTTTGTATAGGTCTTTTACGTCTCTGGTTAGATTTATTCCTAAGTATTTTATCTTCTTGGGGGCTATTGTAAATAGTATTGATTTAGTGATTTCCTTTTTGAAGTTCTCTTTGTTCGTGTAGAGGAATCCAACTGATTTTTGTGTGTTTATCTTGCATCCTGATACATGGCCGAACTCTTCTATTAGTTTCAGCAGTTTTCTTGTGGATTCTTTACGGTTTTCTGTGTATAAGATCATATCATCTGCAAACAGAGATACTTTTACTTCTTCCTTACCAATTTGGATGCCCTTTATTTCTTTTTCTAGCCTAATTGTTCTGGCTAGGACCTCCAGCACAATGTTGAATAAGACCCAACCCCAGTGCCGTCGAGTCGATTCTGACTCATAGCAACCCTGTAGGACACAGTAGAACTGCCCCATAGAGTTTCCAAGCAGCGCCTGGCGGATTCAAACTGCCAACCCTTTGGTTAGCAGCCGTAGCACTTAACCACTACGCCAACAGGATTGAATAAGAGTGGTGATAAAGGGCATCCTTGTCTGGTTCCCATTCTAAGAGGAATGCTTTCAGACTCTCTCCATTTAGGATGATGTTGGCTGTTGTCTTTGTATAAATGCCCTTTATTATATTGAGGAATTTCCTTTCTACTCCTATTTTGCTGAGGGTTTTTTATCATGAATGGGTGTTGAACTTTGTCAAATGCCTTTTCTGCGTCAATTGATAAGATCATGTAGTTCTTGTCTTTTGTTTTATTTATGTGATGTATTACATTGGTTGTTTTTCTAATGTTCAACGATCCCTGTGTATAAGGTCTGTGTTTTGAATGATGCTTTATGATTTACAAAAAAAATGTAACTATAACATACTCTTAATAAAAATAGCATTTTTTCTATTTAGTACCAACAAAGAACAACGCAAAATTCAACATTTATAAGATATAAGATTAGAAATCTTCATCAGTACCCCAGCTACAGCTGAGAAGAACTTACATACAAGACTTGGTCTAAATATTTACCCATAAATTATTTTTAAACCTCTTGTAGATATTCCAGAGTTCCTATGTGGCATAAATGGTTGAGTGCTTGGCTGCTAACCGAAAGGTTGGCAGTTAAGGTCCACCCAGAGGCATCTCAGAAGAAAGGCCTGGAGATTTATATCTGAAAAATCAACGACTGAAACTCCACGGAGCACAGTCTACTCTGACACACGTGGGGCTGCCACAAGTCAGATTAGCGGAAGGCAACGCGTTTGGTTTTTGTTTGGTCAGTATTCCACCTAAGTTGTCACTTCCTTTTCACTGTTGGTTTTTGTTTGGTCAGTATTCCACCTAAGTTGTCACTTCCTTTTCACTGCTGGGCTTGTGGAACAAGCTGTATATGTGCTCTTCCTGTACTTCCCACACACTACGTCTCTTTCACCCACTATGGCCTTGAGTCCACAGAACATGCCCATTTCCTCCTAATCGCCTTGAAAAGCTCTCTCCGTCCCTCTTTCTTCAGGGCCTTTCAATCTCGTCTGTCAGTATTTCCATTTTGAAAGTTCCTACTTTGAAACAATGTCTATGTACATGACCTCAACTCTTCCAAACTCCATAAACGTGATTGTGGTCACTAGCTCTTCATTCTTTTATTGCTTCCTTCACTGAAGTCTTCAAATTTCAGTCCTTACGCTCTTGCTCCTTTCTCTCTCTCCAGAGACACATTTATTCTCAGGGTTTAACTATGACTTCTAAATGCATGTTAACAAAAGCTCTGATGTATTTACCTGAACTCTTGTAATAAATCTTCAAATCCTACTAGATTTCCAATTTGATGTTCCACTGTTCTTCACTTTCATGAAAACAAAAGCCAGGTTTTTTGGACTACTTTGTACCTGTAATTGTTCAAACGCTGCTGTGCTAAATGCTGAACGCTTGTGTGCACGGCACATAATAAACAATTGTTAAGTAAACGAATATTTCAAAAACTACTTGTCATTCTGCACTTCCAGGGAAACATGAGTTACACGAGTTAGTTAAGGGAGTCAGATTGGTGGTAGAAAACAGGTTTTTGCTTAAAAAAAAAACAAACTTATTCTCAGGACCCAGGGAAAAAAATCTAAGAATCTTCTTTGGATTCTCCTTTTACCTTCGTATTCACATAGTCACAAAGTCTAGTCAACTGTTCATGTTTATTCATGTTGATATGCAGGATGCAGCTATTAACGTTACTCCCTGTTACGCATATCCACTTGATAATACTGCAGTAATGAGTATCTAGGTTCTAGCATTGTTTGCGTAAAATACCCACCAAAACACTATAGTTAGTGCTTTGAATCCGACTCTGCGTACAGATCTTATACAAGATTCTGCCACACTTCTAAGTTTCTGGATGGCAGTATCCATCAAGATTCTCTGTTTCTCATTATACCTAACGTGGGTCTTTGCACATAAAAAAAAAAAAAAAAAATTTTATAGTAGGGCTTAAACAGCCTTAGTGAATTTATGAAGAGTTTAAGACTTACTTAGTGTCTTTATGATTATAGTTTCTCAGATTTCCAGGTGCCTTGATTTCCAATGCCCAAAGTGATTAATAAAACATTTTGAACACAAGGGAAATCAATAAACTAGCCATCGATACATTAAGCAGTATCTCATTCATCTACTTAACAAAATCTTATCACAGTCAGGGGACTGACAAAGCAAAATTTCAATAAGGTTTAGTACCACACTAAAAGGATCAAGATAACCTTACTCAGGAAGAGCCTAAAGTGACAACCCAACTTCACCTTTTATTAAACAGCTCTCATTTGGAACTAAGTATATATTATTTTGATTAGCTAACTTTTAACGGGCTGTTTTATCTCAGTTTGAAGACTGTCAACTGATTGAGGGTTTCCCTCTTAACCTTCTTTCCAACCTTCCCCTGCCCCTCCTCATGTCTCACTACTAGGATCACAATATATACTTCTTGAATAAATACTCTGCTTTAATGCCAGATTAACATGTGTTAATAGAAATCCAACATAAATAAATATAAATTCTAATTTATAAAAACTGAACTGATATTCTACGTAAAACATGTGTATACTACAACAGACATTTCAAAAAAATCTAAATAAATATTTATAATGGTATACTATAAAAGCCAATTCAGATGTCTCAGTTAATATTTTTAATTATGTCAGTTCATGAATATTTTATTTCAACTCACTTCTTTCTCCTCGCCAAATGGAAATGATCATAACACAGGACTTCTTTTGAAGTCAAGACAGACCCTTACTAAGAAAGTAGAATAAAGGAGGAAAAGAAAAAATATTATCAAAGAAATAGAAAAGTTAAATACTTTCTATATATTTGTAGTACATATAAACTTTGCTTATGAAAATTGGTTAGTAAGCTATGAAAATTTACTTTAAGCTATTTAATAGCCTTGTGATACCAACTCACCTGCTTTTATTAAGACTGCACTATTTACAAACAAAAAAAAATATATACGCTATTTATTGAACTTTTCATATTTTTAATCTAAATGTTTTAAGGTCAAACAGACAAATGAGGAGAAACGTAACCTTTGATGTGGAAATGTATGTGGTACTAAATGGTGTAGTGGATTACATATTGTATTTGGATCATAAAATTTAAGTTAAAAATAACAATAAATTTGAGGAAAATAAAAAGACTGCTAAACATATCTCTGTGAATAGAATGGCGCAGTGCTTGGCTCATGGAAGAAAACAGAGGGCTTCCTATTAGAGAAAGAGCTTGAAAGAGAAGCAGGGGATGCCAAATGTAGATATCACAGGCTCTACAATTGGCAGGGGAACCTGGGTGACTACTGACATGTAAGTATCTATGTGCAGGTCAGAGGGACAGTGCTCTTTTTAATTTATTAGATTACTAATTTTAAAATGCTTTGTAGATTTACTTACATAGCATATTTTTGTACAATTGTTTTATTAGCTGAAAACTACTTTGTAACTTGTTGGAAGATAACATGTACAATTTTTTAAAACTTGTCAGAACTCAATGAATTCAAGGTAATTCTCAAGAACAATAATAAAAATTTCCTTGATTCATAAAGCATGTGCTGACCCTGATGGATCATTCTAGTTCACCTTTTTCCATGAATGACACTTAATTTTGTCATGCAAAATTATAGATAACGCAATTTCAATAGCAAAAAAATCAAAGACCATTAGATTGTTTTTAATTAGATAAGAAAAAACGCACTTTGAAATATTTTACATAGCAGATCACAGATGCACATCATTGATGAAATTTTACTCTGCCACTTAACATTTTCCATGATTTGTCTAATGAAATTAGCTAATGCAATTTTATTACTGCTATTTCTGTTATAAATCTTTGAGGCATTTTTTTTTAACTTGGAATGAGATTAAAATGCTTGTAGATTTCAGATTGCTATTAGATGTAATAATTATATTCTAAACTAATTACCTCTAAACCAAAACCTGACTTACAACTAATTAAATTTTATTACATCAACATAGAACACAGACTTTCAATTCAACACACAGCATAGCTATGCACACAAGAGTCTATCAGCCTGTGTATTTATTTCAAGTAAAATGTCTAGGTCAGATTTATAAAGTTTGAACTTGGCAGGTTTGTAGGCCACTTTGTCAGTTTCACAAATCTGCTAATTTGTCTCTTCTAAGGAAAAGGAAAGGTACTACCTGCAAAGCGAGCCCAGTGCAGAATGCCCCATTATTCACGTACAGCTAAATGTGTATTGTCTAAAGATTACTACTACGCTATGCAAAAGAATATGGGATGCAAGGAAGAAATCATTTATTTTAAGTCCAGCTGTGCATTTTACTTGTGACATCACTTATTCTGAGGTTACTGACATAGGAACATTGCTGAGTCTTGGTTTCTTTTGTGCAAAATGGAAGTGACACATGTCCGTTATCTCAGATGAATGCCGGAAGCATGAGATGCAGAGCCCGGGGCTGAGATGAAAGTGTCCCGCGTGTTTACTGCCTGAGGAGGCAACACAGATGCCGCTCTTACATCAACTGTCAGTGTTCGTCTCAAAGTAGTGAATACAGGAGCCTCGTTTATTTTTCTATAAACTACGTTTGAATTTGTCATTCGCAGCAATTGGAAAGTATAAGAGATTCACTTTATAAACTTTAATTTTATTAAAAAAAGTTTACTTTCTACCAGATGGTAAAATTAAATTACACACACACTGTCAGCAAATTGAATCGTCAGATGTACCCACTCCCACCACAGAAGCTTGAAACCCTGCCTGTAATTTCCTTACTGATGTTCAGAAACAGCTGTAGGTGACACAGCTGCATGTTATGCGCTTCAGCTTTAAAGGATAAGATGCTCTCAACCCCGACGGAGAGGCCTTTTGCTGTCAGCAAACACCAGTGTAAATTACACTGAAAGCTCTAACTCTGGCAGAGGTATGATCACATTAGATATCCGGTAAACAAAACGGTCAAGAGTCAGAAGTTTTTCTTTATTCCTGGGGACCCCGTCTGAGTGGGGCAAAAGTAAGATTTTAAATGCGCAGCACTTTCTGATAACAAACATAAGACAAATTCTCCTCTAAAAAGCCCTACATATATATCTTCATTAATATTTTAGATGGTAGTAAATTATATATTTTTCTCTTCAGAAGAATTCAATCTGTCTCAAGAGACCCTTTTTTTTTTTTTTGCTTGAATTTTTAGAAGAATCCTGCTGTCTCTCCCATTAGAGTTTAAAAGTGTCTTTACAATAAATGTTCATCTCTGTTGGTGGGATCTGCAGGGTCTTCTGAATGCTCTACCTTAAACTTTGTCCTCAGTTAATTTATCTACAGGAACAGAATTAACGGCACGACAAACCAGAGAGGAAGTTTTACAAATTAATGTCATTAAATTTTAAGAATCATTGATTAATGACTGATGACAGTCAAATGTACAGATTTTTGGAGACGACATTCATCAACAGAAAGGTGTATTTATATTACATTACATGATATTATATGTATATGTGTATATGTATACACACACAGGGTGCCCTGGTAGCAGGGTGGGTAAGAGCTCAACTGCTAACCTAAAGGTGTATTTATATTACATGTTATTATATGCATACATGTATATGTATACATACATAGGGAGCCCTGATGGCACAGTGGGTAAGAGCTGGGCTGCTAACCAAAAGGCTGGCAGTTTGAATCTACCAGCTGCTCCCTGGAAATCCTACGGAGCAGTTCTACTCGTCCTATAGGGTTGCTATGACTCAGAATCGACTCAACAGCAACGGATTTGGTTTTACACGTGTGTGTGTGTGTGTGTGTGTGTGTATACTTCATTCATCTGGACATCAATGCGTTTGGTTTGGCTTTGGTTTATATGCTTAAACCTACACACAATTTTTTTTCCATGTAATCCTTACTAACTTTAATCACTATGGACTTTGTAAATGATTTTTTTAAAGCCTGTAAATATACATATAAGCAAATGTTTTGAAAAATATAATAAATAAGTATACATGATATTTTCTTTTTTCAGAATATATAATAAATGAAAAATGGCCAACAGAAATGAAAAGATAAAACGGGCCGAGTGATTAGCAGAACTAAAAGGTATCAGCGTAGAGAAAAACTTCAACACAAATTACCAAAAATAAAGCAACTTTTCATACCTATAATTCATGGTATACCTAAAACCAAAAAAAAAAAACCAAGCCCGTCGCCATTGAGTCAATTCCGACTCATAACAACCCACCAGGCAGAGCAGATTTGCCCCATCGGGTTCCAAGGAGGGGCTGATACATTCAAACTGCCAACCTTTTGTTTTGCAGCCATAGCTCTTAACCGTAAATTTTCATATATATCATAATGACTTTACGAAGGTCACTAATTTTTTTTTTTCTTGGAGGGACACAATAGCATGCTAACAACAGAGACATTTACAGATACTGGAAGAGATCTCTACGAGGATGTGATTAACTTCATGGGTGGCTTCTGGGTTTAGTCCTTTTAGTTTATACGTAAATGTAAAGGTAGCAGCAGAAACAGAAACTCAAGGCTCTCATTTGTAGCCAAGGTCATTCTAGGAAAGCCCAAATTTAATGCAGTAACTGACACTCCATATCATCAAATAAACAGCTCGTTAAGGGAAGGTCTAAGTCACTTCTTTATCAGACTTAGGTACGCACACGCATGCTTTTTTCCTCAGTGTATCACTCCCATTCTTTATCAAATCCTACCTCTGTGATACACCTCCTGAATCTAATTTTACACTTAGAATGTGAATTAGCATAATCAGTATATTAAACAAGATATTTCATAGAGAAATGAAGTTAAGCTATTATTTAATACAATAGAAAAATATTTATCTCGACTTTCTGTTTTTTTTTTTTTTTTTGGTTTTTCTGTTAGTAATTCAGTAGGGTTTCCAAGACACAGCTCATGGATTCGAACTGCCGACCATTCGGTTAGCAGCAAAGCTCTTAACCACTGCACCACCAGGGCTCCTCTACTAATTATACTTTCCACTAATTTATACTGTTAAGCATCATAGGGTGAAACAAACTTTCGTAGTTTTTAAAAAGAAAAAAGTCACCCTTTTTGATAAATGTCTTCCATTCTTCCTACCAGATGTCTTTCTGTAGCCCCTCGTACTTTCTGATTTTATTTTTATAAGTGTGAGAACAGTGAAAATGCCAACCATTGTGGTCAGTTGGTCAGAGGTCCAGCAAAGATGGCACAGTGAGATGTTATCCTAGCAGCTTTACATACTAGTGAAGTACATTTGGCTTCTCAGGGTCCATAGCTGACCACACAGCACACCAAAATCGAGATCTGATCAGCTCCATCTTACAAGTAGCCCACTTCAACAAACCCATTTTTAAATTCAACATAGAAAGTCATACATAAAACAAACTTAACTAAAATTCTAAACATAGCTTGCTTTTTATCTTTACCTTTATGATGTTCTAAGTATTAAGGAAATGGTTGTGAGCCATCGAGTTGATTCCAACTCATAGCCACCCCATATCACAGAGTAGAACTGCCACAGTTTCCTGGTGGTGCAGTGGTTAAAGTGCTCGGCCTCTAGCCGAAAGGTCAGTGGTTTGAACCCACCAGCAGCTCCAAGAGAGAAAGATGTGGCCATCTGCTTCCGTAGAGATTTACAACCTTGGAAACCCTATGGGGTCGCTGAGTCAGAATCCACTCAACAGCAGTGGGATTGGTTGTTTTTGGAATCTTTACGGGAAGAGAGAAATCACCAGGTCTTTTCTCCCATGGAGCCGCTGGTGGGTTCCAACCACTGACCATTCAGTTAGCAGCCCAGCACTTAACCACTGCACCTCCAGAGCTCTTTTAAAGAAACTAGAGTTTAACAAGGGAGCCCTAGTGGCGCAGTGGTTAAGTGCTCAGCTGCTAACTGAAAGGTTAGCAGTTCGAACCCACCAGCTGCTCCACGGAAGAAAAATGTTGCAGTCTGCTTCTATAAAGACTACAACCTTGGAAACCATACCAGGCAGTTCTACCCTGTTTCCTACAGGGTCGCTACGAACAGTAATCGACTCAATGGCAATGAGTTTTTAGAGTTTAACAATTATAATTTTTTAAAAATTACACATAAACTTCTGCATTTTTTAAAAAAGGTACAGAATTTGGTTAGAAATAAATTTGAAAGTCTACCATAAAACTACTCAAAATATTACTTCCATACTGTGGGCATTTTTACTGAGTATTTTGCATTTAGGATAAATTGCCACAAAGATGGAGTCCCTGGGTGGTGCCAATGGTTCACATACTCAGCTGCCAACCCAAAGGTTGGCAGTTTGGGTTCACCCACAGGAGCCTAGGAAGAAGAGCCTGGTGAAGTACTTCCAGAAAATCAGCCAATGGGAACCCCATGGAGCACAGTTCTACTCTGACATACATGGGGTCGCCCTGAGTCAGAATCTACTTAAAGGCAACTGCTTTTTTTTTTTTTTTTACAAAGGTATCCTGGCAACTTGAGAATGACAGCAACATCTTCTTCAGAAAATGGAAATTTCTAGATTCACCTGTACCCAGCAGCTATGACTCTGAGATGCCATGCTTAGATCTCGTGGCAGAAGCCCTGGGGGAAAGCATGCTCTCCACACCCACAGAGGTACTAGATTCCTTCTCCCTCAGACATCATCAATGCTGGAGTCCACAGAGCAACTTTAGAAAAAGGTGCCGTTAAGCCAGCTGCCCTTTTTGTTTCCTGTGGAAAGCTGCAACTGAGCCTGAAGAAACTGTGTTTTAAACCTGCATATGGGAAAACACCCTTACAAACACACACATACACACAATTTGGTCTTTACCAAAGGAACATAGGAGTGACCAGGCTGATAGAATATACACACACATTTAAGAAACTGTCTTTGCAGCTGCCTCTGTCCTTGCTCCTCTGTGCCTCAACTACAGACTGAAAGAAGAGTGGGGCAGCGTACATTCAAGGTTTCTATTCGGTTTGCTGCACACCTAGGCAACAGAAGAAACCCTGGTGGCAGAGTGGTTAAGAGTCGGGCTGCTAACCAAAAGATGAGCAGTTCAAATCCACCAGCCGCTTCTTAGAAACCATAAGGGGCAGTTCTACTCTGTCCTACAGGGTCGCTATGAGTCGGAATCGACGCGATGGCAATGGATTCTTGAGTGGTAGACGAGAGACCAAAAACTAAAGGAACCCATCACATCTGGGTATTTATACTTACTAAAAATTTCAGGGACTCTGACGGAACGTTGGTTTTCTAAGTAGCAAAAGAAGACATCTGTTTATTTTTCCTCTCTATCTAAAGACAGACCATGCGTGCCTAGGCCTCATGGATCACACGACACAACTCAGACAGCTCACTAACATGTCAGGAATAAGATAGAAAAGATAAAAAACAAAACAAAACAAAAAACTGTAGGGATGTCAAACCGTAGAGGCAGCCACAAATCAAGGACAGGTTTATAAAGATCGATCTTGCCTATAAACCCACACTTCTGCAGTGACAAGTGGACACTGGCTGCATGAAAGGAAATTATAAAGTAACTTCTTGGTCCTAAGCACCTTCCTAAATGTAATGCATAATCTCAGCCCTAACGGATCTTACAACATAGCTAGAAAGGAATCCTAAAATTATGAAGTAAGTGCTGACCATATAATTGCTTCACTGCACACTACCGAGTCCTAAGGGATCCCTAAGGGCTGGAATTGCTGGAGAAGGTTAAAGAAGCTTTATGGAGAAGGCAGTGTTTGACCGGGACTTGAAGGACGGTTAGATTCAGCTAGTGGTTTCTCAACCCTGACAGTGCCTGAGGAACCCTGGAAGATTTTCAAAGTTGCTGATTGTGGCCAGGTCCTATCCTCAGAGCTTCTGAATTAATGAGTCTGGGGTGAAATTTTAGGTGTTTTTTGAGTTCCCTAGGTGATTCTAAAGTGTAAGTAAGGTTAAAGAAGTACCAAATTAACAAAGGGAAGACAGAGATATTCCACTTTGCAAAACCGGAAGGACTGAACAGTAAATAAAAGAATCACACAGCCTCTACCTTTAAGAAGTTTAAAATCTTTGGAGGGAAAAAGTATACAGAATGTCTAAATTAATAGTCCGAGTAGGCTCAGAATCCTGGGTTTTTAATTCATTTGCTCATTCGATTAATTAGCATTTCTCAATAGTCACTTGCCAGGTACTAACTCCACCACATAACTGGTAAAACAAAGGGAAGCAAAACCAACACGGTCCCCAGCTTTATGGGCTTTACAACCACGTGTGATAAAAAGGACAGAATAAGGGGCTTTGTATTTTGCATTGTTTAAACAAGTAATAGTATGATTGTTCGCACTCTTAAAAGTTCATCTGGCTGTGGGCTGGAGAAGAGTTGGAGGAGGGTCCAGAATGAATGCCCACGGGTCAATCAGGAAGTTCCTGTGTACGGTATTTCCCTGGGTGGTGTAAACGGTTAGCATACTCAGGTGCTAGCCACAAGGCTGGAGGTTCGAGTTCACCCAGAGCATCTCGGAAGAAAGGCTTGGCCACGTACTTCTGAAAAATCAGCCACTGAAAACCCTACGGAGCACAATTCTACTCCAATGCACACAGGGCTGCCAGGAGTTGAAATGGACTGAACAGCAACCGGCAGTGGTCTGTGTGGCGCCGTGTACTGGATGCTACCTGCACAGTCAGAGCGTCAGGGAGCTCGAGCCAGCGTGCTGGTGGGGAGACAAAAAGAAGGACGTGGCTCCAAGAGGCTTTCAGAAAGTGAGATAAACTAGACGTTGGGAGGAACTGGATCCACGGCTGAGGCAAAGGCAGGAGCCAAGGGAGGGTTCAAGGTTTCTGGCTTGATAACTTGATGGATATTTGCATCTCTCACTGAGTTCAGGTCCACTAGAAAGAATAACGTGCGCGGGGAAGATGGCAAATTGAGGTCACATTAGTTTTAGGAGCTTTTGAAACACCCAAGAGTAGAAGTGAAATGGTACAATGTGTTTAGGATGACCATAGGTAACTGTTGGCCAAGGACACTCCAAGTTTATGTCCTGGCACTCCCTTTCACTCTTACAAGGAGCCCTGGTGGTACACGGATTAAGCACTCAGCTACTAACCAAAAGGTCTGTGGTTCAAACCTACTAGCCGCTCTACAGGAGAAAGATGTGGCAGTCTGCTTCTGTAGAGATTAGAGCCTTGGGAACCCTGTGGGGCAGTTCTACTCTGTCCTGTAGGGTCAACATAATTGAGTATCAACTTCATGACAATGGGTTTCACTCTTAAAAGTGCCTCTGTCTGGACGATAGGTTATAAGGTCACCCTAGATGTACAGGTTTGGACTTAAGAGGGGAGGTTTTGAGTAGAAATTAAATCTGTGACTGTCTGTGGGTGAACATGCCACGGGAGTCTGTAAGATGGCAAGGCGGAAGGTGTTATACATGAGAAGAAAGAAGAGCTTCGGGTTCATTTCTGAGGAACTCCAGTATCTGCAGGCCAACCAGAAGAGCACAGGCCACTAACAAAGTAGAGAGGGAGTCCCTGAGCTGGTGGATGAGAGGGGAAGGAGGGCTCTGTCACCGAGCAAAGGAAGCAAGCACTTCGTGGGAACGCTGCTGAGACCAAATACAGGGGACTGAATGGTGTCTAATGGTTTGGCTACATATTTGCTTGAGCTTCTGTTCAGTCCTGTTTTAAAGGAAAGGCTTCACCTGTGTGATCTCTAAGTTCGTTTTTACTTCTTGCTGTTGTAGTGACCCCAGGCACAATATAACGAAATGTTGCTGGGTCCTGTGCCAACCCCATGATCAGCTGTGGATCTGTCTGCTGTGGTCCATAGGGTTTTCAATGGCTGATTTTCAAAATTAGGTCACTAAGCCTTTCTTTCTAGTCCATCTTAGTCTGTAAGCGCCACTGAAACCTGGTCAGCATCATACCAACATCCAAGCCTCCACAGGTGGTGGCTGCCCTTGAGTGCACTGGCCGGGAAGGTGAGAATCGTACCACTGAACCATAACTGCCCCTGCTTTTTACTCTTAGAACCCTTGAGTCCTAATGGACTAAAACACAGTGCAGAATGAGTTAAATGCTAAATAGAACTACAAACACTATAGTCAAGAAAAGAGATACAAACAACTAACTCTATCTAGAGAATCCAGGAGAGTTTTGCAGAGAAAGTGTAACCTGCTGCAGAAGAGAGAAGACCGCCCTGTGCCGGGGGATCTAGTAAGTAAGCCCACCTGTAGGGAGCACACCCCGCACAAGGGACACCCTAGGAGGTGGGCTTAGAAGGGTCCTGGCCAGACTCTGAAGAACGCACCTTGAATATCATCGTGTTTAGGAGTTCAGGCTTCCCTCTATGGATAAAGGGGTGCCACTGTGTGCTCATGAGGAGGGCAACATGATCAGATCAGGACATCAGGGAGAATACTCTGTGGGCAATCGGAAAAAATGGATTGGGGAGATGACAGATTGGTGGCAAAAAGCCCAGTTGGGAGACATCTGCAGTAATCAAAATGAGGGCTGATGAGAACCCAAATGAGGAGACTAGCAGTGCAGTCAAAAGGAGGGTGGGTACCAGGAACTCAGCGAAGGGGGAGTCAGCAGGACTTGATGACTGGTAAGTTGTGAGGAATGGGGCTGTCTTAAAGAAGGCTCTGAGCTTTCTAGCATATTTGACCAAAAAGGATGATGACGCAATTACAGAAGAAAGGGCAGCTCTTCCTCCTCAGTCTGAGACAAGGTTGACCAACAATACGGTATTGGGAATGATGAAGTTGAGGTGAGAGCCAAACTAATCCCACCCTGAGTTCTCTCTCTCTTACATTCCTATGGAGTAAGCAGCTTGTGTCACACATTTTCAGGCTGAATTCTAGCTCTCTGTTGTTAGTACTGCTTTCTAATCGTTACATGTTTCTTTGGGGCTTCTAAAATACAAGTGATCATGTTTTTATTTTTGAATCTCTTTCTCACAGAGCCTTGGACTCAAAACACATGCTTAATAAATGATAACTTAATGAAGACATTAAAGCTGAAGAAGAACACGGGAGGCTACCTTCCTTCAGAGCTGACATTTCACAGACAAAGGTTTCAAATTTGCTTTTTAGCACAATATTAAGGAATCCATTGAGCTAATAACAACTGAGTTAGCAGATGTTTTGTATCAGACATTTTTAAAGAAACATACAAGGTATATCCAAGTGCTAAGTAATTCCGAAATAGAAAGATTTTTTTTACCCTTCTCAAATTTGTTTTGTAATTATTCCCACTTAATACATCAGTGTATTTTAAATGTACATTATAAATTTGGTTATAAATTTCCACAAAAATTTTTTGCAAATCTTTGAATATTATGATTTATATAGGACATACTTAGGTCATTCCAACTGTAATGTGGAAAAAAGTGAGAGTTTATATTCTTTTTTTTAGTAAGCTAAAATATACTTAAAATGCTGACCCTGTCAACACAATTTTTTCCCCCATAAAATATCCTAGTTATCCGATATCACTAGAGTATGTGTCTTAAAGTAAATTTTAAAGATAAATTTTACACCCCTTGCAAGGTCAAAAATCCTTTATTTTCATGTTTCTTATATATAATTTTTTTTTTTTTTTTAGTTATATACAGCAAAACCTGAGAAAGCCAGAGCCTGTGTAACGTGAAAACCTATCAGAGAAGGAAAATTCAAATATTTTCCACTAATAGAGAGCGATAGAAAAGTGGTAAGACTGCGCCCTGTCAAAGGCGGAAAGCTTTCAACACCAGGAAAATCATGGCAGTCCCGTGGAGTTCCAGCTCTCACAGGTTTCACTGTAAGTACGGGTAAACTGCACCGCACGCAGGACCCTCTTCTTCTTCTTGGTGTTTCCGGGTCATCGATATAAGCACTTTGTGCTCTGGTCAGTGCCGCGTACGCTGCCACTTCCCTGGCTACCAGGAGACCAAACTCTAACAACATATCTTGACTCCTGTCCCTGAACTTACCCCTTCTAACCTGCTGCTGCTCACTACAGCTGACACTGCGTGCCTTGGCTCAGTTCATCATCACAACAACCCCACGTGTGGGAATATTATCATCCAAATTTATGGAAGTTAAAGTAACCAAGTGACAGAGTTGGGAGTTGAATTTTGGTCTTCAAATGTGACTCCAAAACCCACATAAAACCATACTGGTGAGCATGACCTTAACTATAGTGTGCCACCAGCAATGACCCCAATGACTAAAATCAACCACCACCACCACCATGGCACCTGAAAACAATGCAGCCAGGCCACTGTTACTAATCCCATTGCTCAGGTGGGGAAACTAGGCCCAGAGATGAACCACACAGCAAGTAAGTGACACACTATCTCTCCACAAAATAATTTTAAAAAACAGTGAATTTTATTGTTCTTTATATTCAATTAATGTAATGGGTATGGCCTAATCTAATACATCACTTTTAACTTGGATTTTCCTTTCTTAAAGAGTTTAGCATTTGAATTCAGGCAACATTCATATACCAGCAAAAAAAGTATTTTAGTTACAGCTTGTTATGGGAGTTCCCTCAAAATTACAGGTGTACAAGGGTGTCCAGAACCTCATACATTCAGACGACGGTGATCAGATGACAAGCATCTGAAGCAGCTGGATGGACAGGCAAAGGCATATCCACTACCTGCCACCATCTCTTAACCCTTTGCTGCTCTCCCATGAATAATGCTTACTGAAGGCTTGCTGGCAGCCAAGGTTTCCGTTTCAAAGCAGGAAAAAGTGTACTGCAAACTGAAAACATTTTCTTCTCCAAAATGGGGAGAACACAATGATCTTTAGGATAATCCACAATCTGGACGCCAACTCTCTCTCCAAACTCATCACAGGTTTCTTCGTGGAGGGGGTCTCCACTCCAGTCCCCCAGCACACCCACAGCCTCCAAACACACAATGCAGGTCCCGGCTTCTACAGCACAGGTTGCAAACTGGTGGCCCAAGTGCCAAACCCAGCCTGCCGATGTGTTTTGTTTTATATGTGTGTATTGTGTGTGTGTGTGTTTTTCATGAGCCAACATTTTAGAAAATCTAAAGATTTCACATAATTCATGTGTCTGGCATTTCTTGAAAACTCTGACAATCTGGCACCATTGGATTCACCCCCAGATGGCCACAACTAGTCTAGAGGTGCAGTGTAGCGTCCTCTTTTGGGTGAAGCTCGTATCCTTCAGCGCACAGTCCCCACTGCTCACTCTGGCTTTCTGACTCTGAGTCTGTGTCAAAACCATTTATCATCATGCTTGCTTGGTTGGCTTTCTAACGGTAAAGGAATATTTCTCTGTACCCACGTCTCTTTCAAAAGTGGGGGAAAAAAGAGACAAGAGAACTACATATTTTAAGATACATGATAGAATATCTATCTTTGTAGAAGTGAAAATTTAATACGCAAATAATGTGGCCAAGGTCATTCATCTCTGTTGAAAAACTGTTGCCTGCTCCTGAGTTTGGGTTTGCTATCCTTGGTCTCTCTGTTGCTCATTTTCCTGGAATCCCCTCACCTCTCCTCATCAATCCCCTGCCTTTTTCCAGAGATCTACAGTCAAACAGCCATGTCTTTTGTTTTCCCCTAAATGGTGACAACTCTTTGTTGGTACTATATATTTAATGTGAATCCAGGCTATCGTAAAATGACAGAACCATAGGCTTTTAGAACTTGAGTGGTTCTTGGTGATGACCTAAGTCCAGAGACTACAAACCTATTCTGGAGAGGAGCTATTCTCCAGTGAAGACCACTTGACACTGATGTAGAGTGAGGGAAGATTTCATTCCTCATCAATTATTTACTGGCTGACTTCTCAGGGCCAGGACTGTGCTAGAAGCTGGGGGTGTACTGAGGACAAGGGAGAGGGGTCTCTGCTCTCACAGGGCTTTTGTGGGCAAAGCACAACAAAGAAGTCACTTTGCCACGTTATTCCACAGGGAAGGAGCAAATGGTCAGCCTTCATTCTTTTCAGGTCACTGGCTGCCAATGCCTCATCTTGCTCAGTCCTATGGCCGTGGGGTGGGGGTGGGGGGCAGGGGAGTATAAGCCACGTGTTGTTTCACTCTCCTCACTATCCTTTTAAACATTTGTGGGCCTTAGGGCACCTTTGCTGTCTGTTAGTACTTATTGCCTCTATGCCCTCCCCTATGCCCCATAAACATTTCTTCCTTTAGGCTTCCCATAGACCCCCCTTTCCAATGTGCCCAGGACGTTTTAAGGAACTGCTAATGTCTGCATTCTATAGGAAGGGTGCCTGCTAGAGGACTTCATTTTTTTCTCCCTTCAGTTCTCTGGTGCTTCAAAGATCCACGGGCTATTACAATATAATTTGACAAAAGTAGCAACTCTTCCATTCTCTCTCTTGGTTTTCTTAATAATCTTAATTATTATCAGTTATCTCTTCATATTGTGCCTCAACTAGAAATGAAAACCTTCTTGGGGTCTGAGAATATGCCTTATTTCTTCTAATCTTCTCCAGTACATAGTGACTAGGATACAAGGGTACTCTGTAAATAAGGCACACACTAAAAAAAAAAAAAAAAAAGTATATACACATATATAATACACACACACAAACATTCAAATCAGAGCAGAGTTTTACTATATTTATATATACCAAAAACCAAACCCATTGCTGTTGAGTTGATTTCTACTCATAGCAACTCTACAGGACAGAATAGAACTGCCCCATAGGGTTTCCAAGGAGCGACTGGTGGATTCAAACTGCCAACCTTTTGGTTAGCAGCTGAAGCTCTTAACCACTGCGCCACCAGGGCTCCTACACTTACATAGCCTCATAATTTTTATAGGTTCAATGGTAAAACCCGTTGTATCAATTATGACTCACAGGGACTGTAATTTGGTTTCTAATATATTAAATATAAAAGGGGAAATTTTTCAATTTTTGACTGGCAAGTAGTGCATTTCTTTCCCAGAAATATTCTCAAAAGTTTCCTCAAAACAAAAGCATGTTTCATATTTTGGATTTACATTTTGAATACCTTTTATCCACAATCAGTATGCCCACATGAAGAGTTCTAGAAAGAAACTTAATTTGTCTCACCCTCCTCTTCCTGCCCTGCTGTAGTCCCAAGAATTTGCATCAGTCAAGAGATATTTTCCAGAATCTCAGATATGAAGAAAAGAAAAATAGCTGTGTTTATAGGTATCCTGCATAACAAGTAAAAATAGTAGCACTGAATTCAGTATTTTTCTACAATTTCCTAGCCTTAGAAAGTGTATTTACCTATTCCAAGAGATATCCAGTTCTACTGTAAACAGAGATGGAAAGGCGTCTAATATTACAGAAGCAAATAAAGAAGACATGCTATCCTTAAAAGTTGACAAATTTAAAATTTCTTAAGGTTTATATATGGGCAGAGTTTCCTAATTTGTTCTTTAAATAACATTAAAGATATGCTGAAGGTTATCCAAAAAGCAATTTCTCTGATATACAGAGTTAAATTGCTATACAATTTGTTAAGTGCAATGTGACAGTAGTCATTCTCCAATTTGGTACATCAAATTAAATGCAAGACATTAATAAATTTCTCCCTGTGATACATTTTAATGAGTTTTTAAAACGTGGAGAAAACAGCTATAGTACTTTGTTTAGCATTTAAGCTATGTCCATCAGTTTAGAAAAACAACCCATAGAAGTGTGGTAACCACTTGATTCAGTGGTGTTTAACTCCTAAAAAATGTACTTGTTTTGGAGAAATTATTAAATTTTCGGTGATATTACTGCTCAGTATCAGCTAGCCAACCTTGTTATGTCTTAATCTTTGTAATTCTTCCTAATAACCACTGGCATAATTATTTTAAAAACTAATAGACTCATCCATGGATGTGGACACAGCACAGTCCTGCTCTCCTTTAACCTTCTTGTATCAGTATTTATGGGAAGCGAGTTGTACAAAACACATGCACTTGTAATTACATTTGAAAAAAACCCTCAAACAGCTGTGGAGACAGCAAAGATTAGAATCTGATAGTGGCTTAGAATAATGAAGAAAAGGATTTTAAGGGTTCAGCTACAGAGCTGATGAAAGACAGAAGGAAAACCTGCTCTTCAAAACCCTTAATCTGCATTTTTTTTATACAGTAAATTAAAACATATATTCTAAGAATTACAAAGAGTAAATTTGAATAATGTTTCTCAACCAGGCATCTGTTTAAGAGCTGTATCTAAACTTTGCGTTTTACTAGTAATCTTTGGAAATTTGGACAGTAATTTTTACATAAAATACTTGAAGTTCTTCTCTAAATTCTTGTTTTAAAGTTATCAAAATTTGATAATATCTAGTTAGTTGCTAGGTATTGTGAATTTTTTACATCGTGTTTATGCCAGTTATAAGCATCTTGTACCCTTTATGAGGGCTTGAATCAGAACCTGTCATATTAAAGTGATCATGAAAAACAATTTTTTTTAATATTTTGAATTTAATATTTAAGAATAGAAACAATTTTTAAGATTTATTTAACTTTCATTATTTATGTGTATCAATGTATATATATACACATACATATAAGTTTTATATATATATTTTAATTTATATATAACATATTCATTTATATATATAACATATTTCTTTTATGTAATTTATATACAAAACCTTCATGATAACTCACAATATGAAAATTGTACAGAGCTGTGTTTTGAAGTTAAAAGTGTGTTTCAAATGAATATATATAGAAAAACTAGAATTATTTAAACTGTAAAAAAATTGACTGTACTTTCTCACTTGGCAATTTTCATATTTTTATGCAAAAACTTCATTATTTACAAAATGAAAAATCGGCTTTGCTATTCTTTTTAAATTTTTAGACGCTAATAGCCTCAGAAATAAAAGCCCATCTATTAAGGCAAATTAATTGCCCATGATAAATTAATCTTTTTATGTGGCATCACATGTGTTTTATACTTAAAATGTCTCAATTGTCCAAAATTTGATATTTTTCAGTTTTAAATAGGATGAATTTTCTTCTATTTGACTGGCGTCACCTAGATGAAAATGGACATAAAAAATATTAGTACAATGAATTGTGCGTCTGACCATTAAATATGTAATACATTTCTTTAAGAACAAAAAAAGGTCTCCTTAGAAAATGCCACACTTTTATAAACTCTTAGGCTTTACAATAAATTGTTCATTCTAGAACAGGGATAAAATCACACAACAGAACGCTATTTCGTTTTTTAGCCACGATCTAAGAATGCTACAATATGCTCACTATTTTACGAACATGTTCAGAGAAAAGCAACGAACCTCCATATATGTGAGGGCTTCATTTCTGTGTGTCATCATCTTCTTTCTCAAGTTGCTTTCAGTATTACTAACAAGGGAAAAGCTTACAAAGAATTCAGTCAGGCCACAGGCCTTACAGACTACAGAGTAGGCAAACCACTTAAATGACTGAGTACCCTCACAATAATCAATCCACTGGTCATGCGGCATAAACGGGAAAGCACTCTTCCAAACTTGCCTGGCTTCATTATCTTGCATCAAAATATTAACCTCGGGATTTTAGAGGCTGAATCTACTAATGCCTAAAATATATATTTAGACTAAAATTCTACATAAATACTTGATTTGAGAAAGGAACCAATTAACTTTTTAGAAATGAAATAATGGCCAAACTAGTCGTGCTACTTGATAAAACTATTGTGTAAAAGATCCTGGGGTCACAGATTTGGGGGAGAGTGTATAATCCTTCATCAGAGAGTGTCAGGTTATCCACAAAGCTTCCTATTCCTGATGGGATATTCCTTTCAAAGTAATAATGAGGACTTCAAAACTACAAAACACACCTCCACCAAAATTAGCCATTTATACGAATGTTTCTTAATCCTAAAAGAGCCAGAACCCAACCCAGAAAGCCTTGAGATATTTTCCTTTGGAAAAAATATGCAGTGTACATTAATAATTTACTTCAATTCCTAATTCAAATGGTTATGTGCCAGACTTAAAAGTAAGTGTTAAAAATGACCCTAGAAGGTATGCTTTTTTAAAAAATCAAAATAAAATAATCCCTAGAAGGCTTACATTAATAGTATTTTCCAGAAGTAAGAACTATTTATACTTTTCTTTCTTCAACATTTAAAATTTTCAAAGTGAATTACAGCCTTTTCAAAGCTCCAGTGGTAATTACACAGCCAATCCACATACCTTACATCAAATTTAAATGAAATATGTGATACATTAATGATTTGTTTTAAGTAATTCCCATTACCCTTTGCTGATAGTGAAATATAAAATTCTCCAAACTCGATGTGTTAAAATTCCTATCTGAAGTACAATACAGTTCTTATAAGCTGCTTTCATGAGATGATGTGAAGAGAATTAACTGATAGCAACTCATAAAACAAGGACTGGGGCCTCTCCTTCAGACCTTTCATTTGTCACAAGGTATCAAACACCTGTATCGGGAAAATGAACTATTTAATTTGAAGGTGTAGATTTTATATAAAACTTGAAGAAAAGGAGATAAGACTTCTGTCGTGGCTGTACTGACTGAGGGCTGACTCAACTTGCTACCAACAGACTTAAATGAAATGCAAGATGATATGAGCTTTACTGAAATTACTTTAAACCAAAATATCAAGAATTGATGCACCTGAAAACTTAGTGTTCAATCCATTCATACCGTGTGACTTAAAGGTAATAATATGGATACATCATTCACCTTTCAAATTTGTCCTAAATAACTTTTTGGTTATCTGTATGGTGTTGTACAAATATTTATTAATCGCATTGTTCAAGTGTCTAAATTCTGTAAAATGTGATAATCATCAAATTAAAGTATTTTTAATGATTTTTAGAACACCAGATAAATCTGATCATCTTACTTCTTTTTAAGATTCTTTAAAAGCACAGATTAGACTTAGCATGTGTTTTGGCTACTAACGTTTTAAAATATCTTAGTCATGTGCCACAGAGCGTCTTATCCATTTAAGGAGAAACCTGACATTCCCTGAGCAGCGGAAGCATATAAAAGACAAAACCCAGAAGTCTAGATATCTACATTATTTAGATTTATTTATATACACCTTTAGTAAAACAATATTTGCATTTTACAAAAAACACAAAATGAGGTCTTTTCTGTCTGAGACTGCATTTTTAACTAAACTGCACTGTGTTTCAAATGCTTACATGAAGAATTTTCAAAATAAATTTAATTTTCATAATTACATCCTTTGCACTGATTTTTTCTTTAAAACTATGACATATTCATATAATGTACTAATATATACATTAAAACAATATAGAGAGTTATCTAGTGATCAAAAACATGGGATAAAAACAGAAGAGAATATTTTATCTCTGTATTGACTCAAAGTCCCTGGCACACATGTAATTGAATTAGTAACAATTAAAAACAACTTGCTGGCAAATCAGCTTAACAGACCAACATCGTTTACAAAATGTTTGTAAGGCCAGAGTCTTCTCATTCAGAGACTATATATTTTAGAACAGATATAACTACTGAGGAAATTTTTCCTTTATTTAATTTTTTAATCGCAGAAAACAAGGTAAAGTAGTCTATTCATTTTTGGCAAGTAAATGTTGTAAGAAAGCATAAAAATTTGTCTAAAAATGAGGACTAATTTCTGGTTTAATAGGCATATCTTACCTAGGAATAAAAACTAATTTTTGTTTAAATTAAAATTTATTTTAAATGACAAATGTGCTAGTGTCTTCATGGAAGAAAAGTTAAAATTAACTTAAAGTAGAAATATCAACTTATAAATGCATGAGGGGTAAAAAACTTCTTTTTAACTTGCAGGGTAACATTCAGGCAGAAGCTCTCTTCAGCCTTCGCCCCTTTCTGAACCCAAATTCATGGACGGTTTTAAAAAGGCAACAGACACACTCATTCTCCTCGAAGGTCTGATTATTGTCAAAAGCTCTTCTAATTCTTTTGGAATGTTTCCTGAAAGTATGAGTTATCCTGATGGAGATTAATATTTCAGTTATTTTGACTGTGTCAAGTTATTCTCCAACTATCACTGATGCTGTCTGTCACAAAGCTCAGCAATATGCCTTACTTTTCTGACAGTCAAGAGACAAAATATGATGGTTTATACTAAACCTTTTCTTTCTTCAGGATCTAGTCAAAGTCATGTATCTAAGGTACCTATTTACATCACTGGGTTAGTTATTCTTTGCCATATTTCCTTTACCTACATTTGTAATTTGCCTCTTATTACACAAAACTTAAGTGGAAAAAAGTTTGTATTTTTAATATTTATTCCTTCCACTTTTGCATATAAATATAGAAAAATGGAATAACACTGTTCGATATGGTTTTTTTTTTGCTGTTGGTCTTAAGAGAAAAAGTCACAAATTTGTTCCCCTTCAAGAATTATAAGACTGACAGCTTTCTTTAACTGGAAGTTGTTATAAATTGGGGAAAAAAAAATTTATAGCTGTCATCTCCTGGTTTTCATGATTACTATTTAAAATGACAAGCCCTATGCCAGGTTTTTTTTGTTTGTTTGTTTGTTTTAGGAGCTATTTACAGGAACTGGACTCTTGCTAATTTTTCCCACCTACATTTTGAAAAATCCAAATTCTATCATGTAAGTATTCTCATAAACGTTACAATTTAAAAGACCGTTCAGTAAACTGACAATAAACAAAAGGTATGCTTTGCAATAGGCTCACTTTTATTAGTACCGAAAAAAGAAAAGAAAAATCCCCAAATTAATATATTTGCATGTACTTCATGCAAACCATTAAAACACTTCATGCATTTCTCCTTGTAAATTAAAACAATTTAATCCTGTCTTTGCACTCTCTGCATAACATACCTTCCAGGGTGCGGTCCAAGCATATTGGCTCTCCTAAGATCCCATCCCAGCACCGAAACCAAATGCTGAACACGACAGGGATACTGGACAAGCTCTTGAGGAAGGACCTCTTCTTTGGGAACGCCCCTGTTATCAAAAAAACACCTCCTTGTGCTGATAGAGGGTCAACAATTCTAGTCATAAAATATTATCTGAGCTTAACTAAAGATAAAACAGTACAGCCTAGTAATAAAAGGGTAACTTTTTTTTCTCTTCGGGGAAAGAAGGACCACAAGTTCCTGTCATCCTCCTACTCAGGGGTGTTTTAGAACCTGGCTGAAGGGAGACAGTCATGAACAAGCGGCTATCTCTTACTAAGGTATAGCAGTCTGAAGAGGGATTATCATGAGAATCTTGGCAAATGTAACTAATAATGGAAGAAGCGATAGAATGACTAAATTATATTGATTGAATCTTATCTTCAAAGATTAAAGATTAGTGCGCTTTGTAAGTTACCGCCTAGTCTTTTTTTTTTTTTTTTAAATAAATGTGGGTTTTTTTTTTTTAATGTCTCTGATATAGAAAATTACAATTCAGTGTTCATTCCCATATACAGAGAAAGCACAGCTTACAAAATACAGCTGTTTATACATTTTCTTTTCTCCATCAAAATAAATATATACAATATTTGGAATTCCTAGCATTAATTTAAAAAAAAATCAATGTTCTTATTCTCATGCAGGGATCTCAAATGCAAATACTTAAGAAGTGAAAATATTTAGAAGTCAATTTTCTTTTGTACTTACCCAATTAACTTAAGTAACAAAATTTACCCTTTCTAGGCTCTTTTTCCTGTCAAATACACTGTTACACACAGAAAACGCTCACAGGACCACCACAATTTGTAACAGATATAAAAGATACTCATATTCCCTCTCACACACACTGTCCTTCCCGGTCCTCCTCCTCTCCCTCTTTCTCTCTCTGTCCCTCTTTTTGGTTTTGAGGCAGGGACCCAGTAGATCCAGTTATGAAATGGTTGACTATTATTAAATAATATGATCCCGCTCCCCAAATCACAGCCTCCCCGCTCCTCTCCAACTACTCCAACAGAAGAAACACGCATTCCACAATACTTGAAAAATACTTCAACAAACAGTACCCCACAATGACTTTTACATAATTGAATGTGAGATATGAATATGCAAGTGTGAATGGATATATTCACTGTTTTTCTCAAAATACTTTATTTTCAAAAGGAATTCTCCCTCTCTCTTTTTTATTTACATGTTCCAGTTTAAACCACAGGGCTATAAAAGTGGGGGAAGATGATTTTAAAAAACCACATATCGATAAGCCACTCTCAACTCCTAAATGTACAAAGAGAGTAACCATAGTCTGGTGATGCGTTACATTTTACTCTGTCTTTTGGTTTTACACATGGCTCCACGCACGTTAGAACCATCTATTATCTCACTGAAGTCACAAATTTCAGTTAAGACTGCCACCTATCACAAACTTGTTTGGAAAGTCTGTGCTAACCCATCCCTAGCTCTGCTAAGATTCCAAGAAAGTGTCAACAGGGCAGTAAAGCCTTCAGTACTAGTATTATAACTGTTATTATTACTACATGATGTGGTTTCTATCATCTGTGCATGAGGCCTCCATGCGTGTTCTATGTCGCACACACGAATGTGCACCATGACTTATTTAAAGTAGAAAGAAGCAGGTTTGCGGAGACTACTATCTAGGTAGCTGTTCTAACTACCCAGTGACCTGAGCTACTGAATCAAAACTACAGAATAACTTATCAAAATTATTTTGAAAGACTGAATTCTATTGCAGTTTGAGTATATAAAATATTTTCATATTCTAGAGCACATTGCTCTGTTTTGATAGTTTTTATTCTAATGGTTGGCTAAAATAATGTTTTGCAAATGGTATTTTAATTACATTATTTTAGTGTCCAAAACTGTTTCAAATGACTGTTTTTAACCTGAAAACAACCAATCCAATGTAAATAATCTCTCACTACCGAGAAGAAAATGAAAATCTAACAAGAAACAGTTTCAACCAAGTCTTTTTTCCCTAAAAGGAACAATGTCACTGTGAGAAACTTAAGGGCATTATAAAGCTGTTACAACCTTCTTGAAAAATCCTACACACTTTAGATACATTAGAATACTCATCTATAGGAATCTTAGATTCTTTGCTTTTAATATTATATTTTATGGAGACTAAAAGCACGTATCACAGTAAGCAACGCAATACGGACCAAAGCCCAAGAAAATAATAACATGGTCTTTCAGAACAGAATAAAAAGCTGACAAAGCTAAGGCAGACCAGATACAAACAAGAAACAAATGCAAACAGCACAGTAGGGATGATAACATTCACCATCTTTGCAGGTTTCCAAAGAGGATAAGGAATTACCTCCACAGGCGTTACCTTTCATTGTCAGGATTACACCTAGCAGCTGGAGAAACAGTTTAACGTACGCACAAGATATACACCTGTAACTCTAAGACATCCCCGAAAAACTCAACTACAAGGTTGATATAAACAAAAAAGGAAATAACCTAGATAGATGATTACCATTTATAACCCAAAAGACCATAAAATCCTTAGATGAGCAAGAAAATACACCTTAAGGCATATTGTATTTGTAGAAAAAGGCTGTTGTAATTGAAAATGTATTACAGAATTGTTTCCTCATGCTTTATATAATTCTTCAAGAAAGTTCAAATTAGGTCCCCCAAAAGGATGTTTTAATTATGAGAAGTAATATTTTGACCCATACAAACCACCACACTTGTTTGGAAACAAATGACTTCTCAAGACAGAGAAGTATCACAATCAATCACCAACACGTTAATTCTACATAATAAGGCAGGTTTGGATGCGAACTGATCCATCGTGGAACACTGTATCTAAAATTGATTACAACAGCACTCGGAATGAATGCAGCCCTCCAAACCGCTTCTTTGCTCAGAAACATTAATCTCAATTAGAAGGAGAGCTTTATAATGGTAATGCTTGGTATAAAAAAGTATGAAATAAATCAGGTTTTATAAGACACAACAATTAATCAGTTTTGAAGCTAGGAAGTCTTTCTTTTTTTTTTTAAGCACAAAATTTCCATCAGGATTCTTAAAACAACTGATATCCCAAATCTCAAGATTTAAATATGTTCTAAAAGGAGCTCACGTGAAATAATGTGTAAAACTTAGTTGTTAAAACTTTTCAATAACATCGCATTGCTGTAGTACCTTTTCAGCACACTTCTTCATTCTGAGCCACGTGTTACATTTTTCCCTCCGGACTGTCACTCCACCTATGAACACTCTGAACAGACGTGAACACTGGCTTTAACTGAAAATTCAAAGGAATATGGATCAGAGTAAAAGTTTGGTAGCAAATTATTATATTCTTTACTCACATTCCCAACCTCAGTAAAGAAAGTATGTCCAGAAAGTCAAAATGGACATTTGACTATGAAATAAAACACTGGGTAGATAAGCAACATGGAATTGGACGTGTTTAACAGGTTCATACAGAAAAGGTGGACGATCCATTCATGCTGCTGAAAACGCTGGATCACAACATTCCTCCGCCACCCAGAAATACAATTTTTAAGGGGTAAAAAAAGTTCAATAAAAATGAGGTAATATATTTATTAAAATAATCAATATTAATAAACTAATAAAGTTGGCTTTATAGTGCTCTATAGCAGACTTTGAGCATGACTTCCTGGCTTGTTTTCCAATATCACTGCAGGTAGGATAAACTTGAGCATTTCCAAACATACTTTCACAGCTACTGCAATAACCACATTTTTTGACACATCAAGCTCAAAGTTGATCAAGTATTTCTGATAGGTCACCGTACTTACAATGATAGCCATACACTTTTGCCTGGTTTCTTCTTTGCTTGACTCTTTACAAAGAGAATAATTGCTCTTGGCTCTCAGAAGCTAGGCTAAGAAAAACTAGCTTGAACTTGCTAACTGGATTATTATTGTTTAGCTAGGTCTTCTCTCCAAATAAATTTAAAACTTTTTACTCTATTTAGGTGCTTGCTTCTATTCAAAAATAAGCATCCTTATCTTTCTTTGTCTTTATCCTAATAAAGCAGAAAGCAGACTCCCTTTCTAACCAAAAGACTGATGATATGCCTAGATGATCATACTAAGAAAAGCCTCTACAATTTGCCTAAAACGTTTCTTTCTAGACAATAAACACAGCCACGCAAAATGATCAGTTTGAGAAAAGAACTAGTCATAATTCTACCACACATTTAGCTGCTTTATTTCAAATAATCAAGCAATCCCTCACTAGACTTGATATCCTCTGTCTATGGGTTGCTAACGTTAATGCTACTGGTATAAGACACTCAGGTAGTTTTCCAAATATATAAGCACTGGCATAGTTATTAGTACATAAATACATTTTTCATAAAAATTGCCTAGTGTCTATAAAAACATATATTTCTCTTACTCAAAAGAACTACTACCCTAATAATGTATCTATTCTTTTTTAATTATCTAAAATAAAAATATATTTACTGTTAGAAAAAATTGTACCTTGAGTTACAGGAATATTAAAATTCATGTAAGGAAAAGGTGAGATTGTTAAGGAAAATGCAACAGGAAGAGAGATACGTGCAATCCTGAAATACGCACTAGAATAACCAAACTCGTTATAAACCCCTATCTTTGAAGAATTTAGGAATAATTTGTGAATGCCATGACATTTTAAAGTGGGATTAGCAAGTCTTATTTCTCAACTCACCTCTCACTCTCAGAGCAAGAATTAAATATTTGCTCTGCACTTAGATTCACAAATCGAAACTTTCAAGGCTCACAGAAGAATTTCATATATTAAGAAATACAAGCTAGAAGTTTTAGGTAATTAAAAACATATTAATAAAGGCACAAAGCAAGATGATGCAGGCATTATAAAATCTTGTGTTGTCACTGAAATAGTAAAGTCTGTAATGAATTATAAGCACACAATTTACTCTTAGTTCGAAACTCTGTTCCCAATATACTAGAAAGACTACAAATATTTCTCCAGATACTATAGAGTGGGGGAGGGGAATCTATGACTTTTCAAACAAATTCTCTAAGGGAATCAAATCATCAAGCTCTGTTCAGTTGCGATATCATCTTTGGGGGTACTCTTTGGAGCTTTCCAAAGATACCAATCCTGCCTTTTTTGTTTGTTTGTTTGTTTTTTGACCATAGAAGGGAAGGGTAGTGCTTTAACATATTTCTACTTCTAGTGTATAGACCACCCAGTGGATTCTGCCAGAGCCTACAAATATTTGATAAATACATTGTCAGAAGATAAGAAACAGAGAACTATGGAGACGCAGTCCTGTTCTCAGGTATCCCAGTTGTCTGGGGCCCTGAGAAAAGTACTAGGACAGGCAGGCTCTCACCTTTGCATTTCCATTGCACCGACTCAAAACTGCCTGAAACTTCTCTCTAGCTTTAAATGATAAAGACGTCAGAAAACAAATCCATTTGCTGTATTACTCTGTAAAATTACTTGTTACCCCTTCTCCTCAATAAGCATGAACAAGTGACCACTACAACTACCTTAAAGGTGAAGCGGTAAGAAGGGCTTCGAAACTGCACAGAAGTGTTCAGCAAAGATCAGACATAACCCGCCACGACCTAAAATTTTTGAAGCCTTTTCTAATCAGATGTAAAATACGATACGGACTTAGACTGAGCAGCCGACTCATAAATCTGTAATTGTTTTTAAATGCCCAGTCCGGGGTGTTTTTTGTTTGCTTATTTCCAGCTCCATCCAGAGTTCCCAGATCAAGTTTCCTTCCCGATCCACCACTCTGCACCGCAGCCCCAGCCCTCAGCTCTCCTTCCTCCACTCTTGCCCAACTTGGCTCCTGGGCAGTTGGAGAAGCCTCTTCTCCACTTCCCAGGAAAGCAGTGACACCTCGGGGCTTCCCGCCGGCTGGAAGTCCACCAGGATCCTGTCTGACACCCTCCCCGAGCACGCGGAACCTCGCCACACCTGGGGATCACTCAGACCAGAGCAAGGAGGGCTGGACTCCCTGCCCCCACTGAGCACCCAAGCTCTGGGCTGCCTTCCTCGGGGAACCCGGGCTCCCCAGGCCGGGGGCGCGGTGCCCAGCGCCCCAGGCGGGAGGAACCCGCCAAGCTCCCACTAGGGCCGGCAACCTGAGATGTCAAACGCGAGGGAGGGGCGGGGACGAGGAGGCCGGGGGGCCGGGAGGCCAGACCCGCGGAGCCTGCACGCCGAGGACCCGCTCCTTCGCCAGCACGGCTGGCCGACTTGCTGCCGCCTCCTAGAGCCGCTCGGAGAAAGGCGCAGTCGGAGCTCGCTCTCCCCGCCCGCCCGCCCGCCCGCGGCCCGGGCACTAGGACCCCAGGAGGAAGGAGGGCGCGCCGGCGGTGGCGCCGCACTTACCGCGCTCGCTGGCCCGCGCCGCCGGCTCCCTGCCCGGCCGCCGCCGCCGCCGCGTCCACCCGAGCCGCGCGCACCCCGCGCTTCGCCAAATTCCAAGGAGCCGGGCGCGGAGGAGGGGGCCCCGCGGAGGGAGCGGGTGTGGGGCCGGGGGCCGGGGCGGGGCCGGGGAGAACAGCAAGGGTTCCAACTTCCTCGCCTGCCCACCGGCCGGCCGCGGCGGGCCCGGGACGCGGCCAGGGGAGGGAGCGCGCGGCGCCAATGAGTTCACTTTCTTTTTCTCCCGCGCGGTCCCCCTCTCCCTTCCCGCCGGCCCCCTTCTGCCTCCTCCTCGGCCGACGGGCCTGGCCCGAGTTCTCGGTTCTGGGCCCGGCAGCGGGAGGATGGAGGCGAGGAAGGAGGAGGGAAAGGTGAGGAGGCGAGCAGGGCGCTGTGCCAGGGAGCAGGCATCCAGGACCTTAACTGTGTGACGGGGAGATGCGCTGGCCCGGGTGTGCCCGAGCCCAGGCGCGGACACGTGTCCGTGTGTGTGTGTGAGTGTGCCTCTGTGTGTGAGTGTGAGTGTGGGGGAGGCGAGGAGAGGAGCCTACCATGCGCTTCCCCCAGTGCGGATCGCGGGAGAGCCCAATCGCCGGCGAGCTGGACCCGGCTGTGATCATTTATAATCCTGGACTCCTCCGCTCCGCCACTTGTCAAGATGACAGGTACTTTGTTTCTTCTTCTTTATTCAAGACAGATATTCCCCCTTTACTGCCTTTTTCTGTCAAATAGGATTTGCCGGACTGAACCACGTTCGCCGTCCCTCCCTCCTTCCCTCTTCCCGGCCGCGTCGGGTACGGGAAAGCACCGAGGCTCCCATGCTGTGACCAATCAGTGCCTCCACTACTCGTGCCGTGATTTAGGGGTCATCCATGAATAACACTTCACGCTGATGAATGGCTCTTGCCGGCTTTCGGCTCCGATGAGGGGCCTGCCCGCCGCTGATTGCAAAGCAAACACTAATGAACTTACAACACCATTTGAAATTCACACACACACCAACAAAGTGCGGGCGTACGTGCGGGCGGGTGTGTCCTTTTCTTCTCTGGGTGGCGAGGAGGAGCAGCTAGGGGAGGGGGTGGGCAATTGCTTTGGACTTAAGTGGAAACACTTGTGTGTAATCAAACCTCCAACCTTCTTAGAAAACTACTTTTCTTGATCTTCCATAGGGTGGGCATTTCAGGTCAGCTGAGTCACCCGAGCAGGTGGGCGTGCAAGACACTGCGGGGAAGATGGATTCCGAGACAGAGTGTAATTAAGGATTTCCACCCCCCGGAAGGCGGTCCGTCCTTTACTGAGGCTCCGAAAATGACCTGCGCCTTCCCTTCCAGAGCATCCTCTCTTCCGAGACTCAAAATCACAAATGACCTTCTGACTGGGGTGGGGATGGTGGCCCTAAACAGTCCGACTCCCTTACAGACCCAGCCGGGCACGGTCGCAGAAAAAATGTCCGCCCCAGGTTCAAGTGCCAGAACCTCCAATGAGCGCGCACAGGCCAGGGGACAGATTCAAGAGTCCTTTAAAGCCTACCCACCTCAGCGTTCCCTCGCCCCCATCGCTTCCCTATTTTCCCCTCAGACTAGCAGCCGAACACTACTCATACCTCCACTTTGTTGTGGGAAGAAAAAAAGTTTACTGCTCTCCGCAAGAGCCTTTCTACTCTTGTTCCTACCGAATCTCTCGCTCCCGGCTCCCAGACCCCCTGGCGTGAGGAAAGCCCTCCTGGGGAGCTTTCTAAACCACGCCAAGTTCCTGCTGTTCCGGAGTTTCTGCACACCCAGTGAGCGCCCTTCGCGGAGCAGCTCGCAGGCTTCTTGGCACCTTCGGGCACATGTCGGTTCCAGGACAGAGCGGCGCCCGGGTGGGGCGTGCGCGCTTGGCACAGACGAGCGCGCGTGGCTCCCGGCGGGGGCACCATGCATCCTCCCGGAACCCGCTGCCCGCCAGCGTGCAGTTAAGGGTCAGAGTCCCGGCCCGCCCGAGCCCCGGCGGGTCATCGGAAGCGTTGGCACCGGGAAATCTTCTCAATCTACCTGCCTTCTTAGCGTCACAGAGGGGAGTTCCACCGACCTGCACTCCTAAAGTGATTCGGCCCGTGACTGTGTAGAACTAGAAGCAGATCAAGCGCTTGTGAAACAAGGACAACGCCTCTTCGGAAAGCATGAACCTTAACGACAGTTTCTCCAAAGTTTGGGATTAATTGACGAAGAGAACCCTTGAACTTGAATTTGCGTACCCAGGCTCACCATCTGAGTTCTGGAAGTAGCCAAGTGACCCGGTGCAGTACACTGCGCCGAGGAATCGTGAAACCCGCCCCGCTCTCTGGGCGCCCGCGACGCCAAGCACCACAGGCAAATCTTTGCAGGAGGAACCTGGAGTCGCCCCAGGTCCGGTCAGACTCCTTCCTACAATATGAGGGTCACATTTAAAAATAAGGCGGTAGGAGCAATGAGTTATATCCTCTCATTCTGGTCACTGTCATTATCTCAAGAAAATTTGTAAGTTAGGAAGATAAATCCCAAGATATTACATAACAATCACGAAAACTACTTAAAATGCGCATCAGTGACAGGATCTTAAGAAAACTTAGTGTTTCACAAATGACTTTTGTGGCCTAGTAGCCACGAAAACATAAGGCTTTAAAACTTTCTTAACGTGCCCTAGTCCCTTGCTCTTCCTTCCCTTGCTTACCTGGAAATACACAAAACAAAAGACCCTCTGCCTCAGCCCTGAAGAGGTCGGAGCTGAGACCTAAATTGCTGATAAAACAGGTGGGAGTTAGAAGGCGGGAGAGGGAAAGCCATGTTTCTTCTTTCCAGCTCGTTTTTCCAGAACTCTCATTATAGCTAACGCAGGTAATAGACGTAGGAAACAATAGAACTCATAAAATTTAGAAACGGTAGTAAATCTTGGAGCCAGTCTCTAGCCCAGACCCCCTTTACATGATAGTCAAAGTTTTTCAGTAGTGATGCTCAACACTCCCACTAAGGATACAATGTAGAAAATATACAACTCATGAATGCGGGCCCTGAGCCCTCCGTGCAGGCGTCGCTGGGGACCAAGCACGCAGGTGCCCTCCTGGCTGTGTGCCTGCGTCTGTGGGCGCCGCCCGCCATCCAGGCAGCTTACCTCTAGGTGTTAAGTTGGGGTCAGTGTTTTTTCTTTTTGTTTTTTCTCTCCCTAACAAAGAAGTTCCATCGTTTGAGGCCGTTAGGAAAAGCTGATGTTGTGCAGTGCCAAACCGTACCACAGACTTGGGGCTCCAGATGAATCCCTGGAAAGCAGAGAGGCAGCTGGCTACGTGACCAACAGGCTTTTTGCCTGTCTGAGCTGTCAGGGGCGGGCGGTACGGCGGCTAGCTCGCGCCTTGCCCTCTGCAGCAATAAAAACTTCAGCCGGAGAAGAAATGCAAGACGTCGCTGTCTGCTTTGCAAACCTCCGGCCGCTCACAGCCCACTCTGCCCGGCCGGCGCAGCGTTAGCGCAGCCGGTCGTGCAGGGGATAATGGGACCGAGGTGGCGGCGTCGCCCTCCCGTGGGGCCCCCTGGTCACGCCGTTACGCAGCTCTCGGAAAAGAAAATATGACTGAGCACTCCTCGGCCCCCACCCCACTTCCCTGCCCCTGGAAATGATGCCTGCGGCATGTGCAAACCTCTGAAAAGTGCTCCCGCGGAAGATAGTGGGCCGAACCTCCGGGTTCACTTTGGGGTTAGGAAGAAGCTGCCTGTGCCCTCAGGGCCGGGGTGGGCTGGGAGAGGGACGGGCTGTCGCCAGGCTACTGAGGCAGGACCCCTCTCTGCTGCTGCACCAACTTCCCACAGGCCCAGACCTTGGCCCAGTGTCTCTCCCCACTTAAAGGTGATGCTTGTCCAGTTTGGTTGGCTTCACGTGCACCTCCTCTAGAGGCTGTTGTTTCTGGGGTTGTCGGTTTTCTCCTCCTTTCCCAAAGATCCGACCCACCGCTGCAGCGGCTGGGGGGCCCTGGTCCCCGTCTCCCTCGCAGGGGATGCGGCCGGTCTCCGCAGCCGCTTCTTCCTTTGACAAGCGGGGCTTTGAGGCGTGCAGAGGGGAACACCGGGTCAGGCAGACATGAGGCTTTCCAAGGAGGCTTGTGAACTTCGCTGGACTTCATAGGTATTCTTTGAACGCATTTCATTTACGCTAGGCTACAGCCACTCCCACCTCCACGTGCCCTAGGCACTGGTGAGGAAACGGAGGAAATGACCAGCTTTGAAACAGACACCTAGCACATCCCCTGAAAAAATCAGAAAGTGAGCAATCCGAACAGGTTGAATCTCCACTGAGAACCACAAATGAGCTACCTACTGGCAGCTTCAAACAGTGGCAGAATTGGTAGTTCTGACCTGAGGAAAGCCTGAGTTCTAGGCACCGGAGTTCTGTTGCTAAACACTTCACCTTAAGCGCAACCAAAAAAAAAAAAAAAAAAAAAAAAAAAACCTACTGTCCTCAAGTGGATTCCAACTCATAGTGACCCTATAAGACAGAGTAGAACTGCACCATAGAGTTTCTAAGGAGCGCCTGGTGGATTTGAACTGCCGACCTTTTCGTTAGCAGGTGTAGCACTTAACCACTTTGCCACCAGGGTTTCCAACTTGAGTGCAGCAAGCAAGCAATGTGGAACGATTTACAGCTGAGAACTTAAAGTTTATGGGGAAGTCTTGCAGATAGCTCTAATTTTTTTTTTTTTTAACCCTCAAAAACAAGTTACTCAAAAGTAAATAACATTTTTCTTGGCTGTTAGATTGAGGTAAAACTATAAAACAAATATTCTGATTTGATCACTGACAGTCATAAAATTAAATGACTGTAGTGGAAAATATGTTTTCATTACCTTAATTAAAGCCCCATAGGCCTCTCTCAGTGGACATGCATTCTGGAGCTATAGAGTGGACTGGTGATCATATAAAATCCAACTTTAAATGGCACCACACTTTTCCAGTACATTAGTCTGTGTTCCACCGCGTAAACCAAGGCTGCATGGGACTCGGACCTTCGGTAAAGACTGCTGAATCGGTTTTGCTAGACCATCATAAAAGACCCCAGGCTCTATGGAGGGTTTTGAACAGAGAGGCATCTTTTCACCTGTGACACTTTCTAATTTTGGTTGAGTTCCATATATGTGTTTGAAGCCTGTTACATTATACCACACTGAAAGATGCAATCTTTATAATTAATAGTTACCATTGAGTGCCTTTAAAGCTCTGCCCTATTTTCTATGAACAAGTTTCTAGTAAGCAGTATATATAGTATATTGAAGGTAGACCTGAGCTTTTGACAATGTCATCATCAGTTAGTGACAAAGAAGGACAGTTTTGTTAATAATATACTGTCTTTTAGTATTTCAGGATCTGGGCTATAAGTTAACGGGTAGATACAGGCTAAGATGAAAGCTGGCAAGTGGCTATAATTCTGTGTCAGACCCACTGAAATGTCCTGTTTCTCAGAAGAGTGCCCTCAGCCCCTGGAACACAGCTAACACAGCACCTATCAGTGGTACTCCCCTCCCTCAGAAGTGTGTCCGCCATGTTTTCTGCCAGTAGTAAGTGAGGGCATTGTTTTTAGCACTGGCCTCTCAAAAAAAAAAAAAATTTTTTTTTTTTTTCTCTAGTGGCTGAGAGCTGCTGGTGCTTAGGAGCATGGCTTTATTTCTCTTTAAAGCCCCAGGGCCCAGCACAAGGGCTGGGATATAAGATGCTCAATAAATGAATGAATGAGTGAATACATGGATAAAATAGTTTCATTATATTCCACCATTTTGACTTTCTTTTGTTTAAAAAAGAATGTGTCATAAATGAAATGTACCTTGAAAAATATATTTATTAAGCACACTTCTCTACTTCCTGCTGGTCAGTTTTTTTTAATGGCATGTAGTTCAGAAATTCTAGTCGTGCTAGCAAGCCTCATCAATCCGCCTTTGAACTTAGTTGACTTTTCTCAGATCTGAAACACGAAGACAAAGATAATGGGAAAAGGCAAAGAGATTAAATTTTGATTTACTCTTTTTCAGTAAGAGGATTTGGAAAAAAATTGTAGTAAGCACCTATTAAATGCTGCTACTCTTAGTATTTTGTATTACATATGACAGTATTTATGAAACCCTTATTGTTTTCCCGGTTCCTGTGGATTTTTAATAGTAAGACGTGTAGAGCCTACGATGACTGCTTTTCATTTCTTCAAGACAAGGGTTCAGCTGGTAATGGGGGAACGATCTCTGTTTGTCCCTGTCTGCTGAGGAGGACTGTTTCTAATTGGTCCGGCATGGAGTTTAGTTGCAGATGTGTATGTTGCAACCGAAGCGCAGAGCCTGTATGCTTTGTAAAGTGATAACCGTATGGCCCTTATCTGAAACATCTGAGGACTTTCAACATTAACCTGGGTTAAACTGAGCCATAAGTTCAACTCCAATGTGTACGTCCTGACAAATTCATCATTACTTTGGATACATTCAATCCATGCTCCCCTCAGATGATGACCTCTTATCACCAAGGGAAAGGTTTCTTGTGATGAAGTACCATAATGCTGTACTTTGCACTGTTTAAATGCAAATTGCCCGTACAAGCAGACGTTTTCTATTGTTATCACTTTCAGTAAAATGCAAATGTTTAAAAATGATCTCTGGGTAAAGAAACGGGTATATAGCCAAATCTGTTTCCTCTTACACTATTTTCAAGTGCACTTCGTTTTCGTCATGAAGATTTAATTAAGCAAGCTCAGCTCAGCTAAAAAGCCAAGTGGCTGGAAGTTACTAGTTATAGAAATGTATTCAGGACTTATGCAAGATAATTTATTTACTATTCTTCATTGAGGGATCTGAGCAATCACTGAAGGTTAAAAATACTACAGGATTCTATAGCTCCTTTCCCCCCATTTCTGAATATCAAACCTCGAGCTTCCATTTTGCTACAGATAGCAGCACTAAGTTAGGGATGTTGACGGTCTTTCCCCTGCAGCTTTAAATTGCCTTGAAAAAGATACAGTTTCTTTAATTAAAAAGCTGCACAGAACTAATCCCTCTAGCTGAAAAAAGAAAAGTTTTAAGCAATCTCTTTCTGCTCTGAGAGAGAAAGGCAGACAATACCATAACAGATCAGAAACATAAGCTATAGTGTGCAGCCAGGAGCACAGCAGGGAACTGAACACTGCTCCAACTGTGTCATTTTTTAATCCCCCATCCCGGTTTTCCCCGTCTGACCTCATGCTGAGATGAAGTTATCACAGAAGACAGCTTTGCTCTCTCCAATGGATCCAGCCCTGGGTCCCTATTATCCTCAGCAGATCAAAACACCGCTTTCATCAAATAGCATTATCTGCATAAAAGGCATGCAATTGCCCGATAATTTCACCCAAACTATGCTATTCATTTAAAGGACAAGAAGAGAAATGTAATTCATTCCTTTTAGGGGTAGGGGAAAAGGGAAGGACTTGGGGAGAGGCTGGAAAACCTAACTTATCCCCTTCACTCATGGGAACTTTTCTGTTTTTAAACACAAAATCCCAAGAAGGAATGGTCCATTTAAAAGTCCCTTTACTTCTGCGCTTTAAGATTAATTGTTGGAGCAATTTGGTGCAGTCTGAGTGACAAAAGTGTATGTTGTGTAGAAAACTGGCAGTGAGAAACTCAAAGCTTGCTGATGTCATTAGCCATGCTTCTCTGAGCCCCAATGGGAACATCACAGCCAGTAACAGTGGAGAGGCGTCAGTTAGCAACCAACTGCGGAGGCCTTCTTACGGGAAGGTCTTTCTGTGCATCGTGAAAAGTTTGAGTCCTTAGACTGGAAAGACAGAGACACACTCAATTGTGGCTTTTTTGATATTTAGAAAAACATTGAAGAAAGTTTAGGAGTGAAGACTAGTGTTTTTTTGATTTAGAAAATTTTTTAGCCCCTTCCAGATTTTCTTGTCCACTTTATGTTTAAACAGCGTTCTCTTTTGCATTGTAGACTGTAAGATTTTATAGCGGGATTGTCCTGAAGGGACCCCAACTCCTTATTGAATGACATCAGTCGTTCTGCTGAGGTATCACGATAGGTTAGAGCAATCAGGCAAAACCATTTCTGTCAAGTAAATGGAATTCCTAACAAGTATTAAAACTCCTGTGTGGGCGTAGGTGACCTATTAGGTATATGTTAATATCCTTATAATACATATTACTCACCATAATTTTAATGATTTAGCTTGAAAATGTAAATCTTCTGCTCGGTCCTTTCAGACTTTACTCTGTAAACCGACCCTGTGAGAAATCCAGCTTAATCCCCACCCTTCCATCACCCAGACAACATCTACACACAATCAGAACTCCTTGAAAAAAGAACCATATTAACAAGCTTTGAGTCAGAGGCTAGGAATACTCCTGAGAATTCACGAGACAGGTGAAGGAGCAAGAATTTTTCGCTTGAAAGAAAGACACTTATTCTACAAGAAATTAACTGTGGCACTATTGTTTGTCATCATTGATGTCTTAATTACATGCATGTGTTTTCTAAAGTATTTAAATGTAGTAATTAATAAGTAGGTGTTTTTTCCATACCAGCTTTCTGGAACTACAACTCAGTACTGAAGTGCTCTGAGGCTAAAAGTCTTTACTTACACATGGTCGGCTCAGTAATAAAGTTCAATTTCATGTTTCCAAAATACAGCTTCATGACATACAAATTATCTTAAATTTAATGTGATTAAGCATTAAACTGTGGTATTTCCTTGAATTTAATGACAGTGCTATTTTCATGTCAAACTACATTACAAGAACCAGCTTTCAGAGTGAATTGTTTAAAATCCCAAATCATTAACAGATCATTTAGGGTTCAGTCTCAAACCTTCTTGTCTGTGAAATATCAACTGAAGATACATAAGCAGAGAGGTGAGTTTTATATTTTGTGTGTGTGTGACTGCTTTTAGAAGTCATATTTGTGCTGCAAACGCCAGGAGAGAAAAGATGTTTACATCATCAGTACTGCCAGGGCTCTCCACACACACGTTTATGCTGCAGTTCACGCTCACGTACTGGTTCCTCAAAATGGCGAAGCACATCATGGCCCATTGTCCCATTTGAAATGGGAGATAGTGAGACAAAGGCCTTGCTTAAGACTAGACATTTTAAGTCCAATTTAGGATTTTGATACTTTCATTCTTTTTTACTTCCACTTAAAGCCTGTGTTTGACTCATAACTGATTTCTGTAAGAGACTAAAACTGTATCATTCATAAATCCAGATTTTGGAAGTAAATTAGATCACAGTCACATGAGTTTGTATCTGGAAGGCTAAGCAATTATCTTCATGGCTCACGAAAAAAAAAATTTTTTTTTAAGATGACACCAAAAACATCATTATTCTCAAGAGAAAAATCTTGCCAACTTAGGCAAGGAAGGTTTAGGTAAAGCTGACAACAGTTTAGGTAAAACTATGGTCTCTTGCCTGACACTTGGATCCACTTTGTTTACATTAAGACAGCAAACAAAGCCTGGATTGCTTTATAGTGTGATAAATTCCTGAGAGAGGCGAGTTGTAGATTAAGGCCATGAAAACGTTAAAGGACTCATTGGAATAAAGCAATTTCCCACAGTCTGTATAATATGATTTTTAATCTCTCTCATGAAGATACAGCTCTGGGTTTTGTTTGGCTTGGGGGGAAAATTAAGAAGTCAAGCATTTCTAGAGCTGGCTTGGAGGAAGGAGAGTTAGGGCTGGTAGAGTAAGGGTCCAACATTTTCTTTCTGTGTTTACTAACACTTCATTCCTGCCCTAGCCTCCAAATCCAGCACTCTTAAGCCATAAAATCTATGAAAGACCAAGATGGAACTGCCCCTTTTATCCTTGGATAAGATATCTAGGAGGGGAAAAAAAAGTAGGCCATGAGAAGATTATGAGCTAAGAGTCTATAAAGAGGGGGGAAATTGGCAGAGAGAATTTGAGTTAGGAGAAAGAAAAGGGAGGACAAGCTCAAACAGAAGATAAACTAAGAGGATGATGGAAGGAAAAAGAAGAGTGCACGGAGATTCGCAGGTTAGAGCCGATGCTGCAGGTTTAATGGAGTTTTATCAGTCTATTTACACTGGTCACTGGGTACTGGAACTTTGCCTCAAGAGTTTGCAGTATTACTACTTGGAAATGAGATTTAATTTAGGCCATGGTACTTGTGATATTTATTTTCAAACTAATTTGAATCAATTTTCATTACATTTAGAATATTATTTTGATAATAGATTATTAAAATTTGAAGATTATCTTGATTATAAACCCTAGACCAATGTTTCTGTAATTGTGGCCTTTGGACTACCTATATCAGAATCACCTGGAGGTTCTTTATAAAATATACATTCCTGGGCCTTACGTTAGCTCTACAGAATCAAAATGTCCAAGGATGAAATTACTAAATTGGCGTTTCTAACAAGGCTTCAAGAACATTCTTATGCACAGAGATATTTAAGAACTATTGCCCTGGGCTAAATATTCTGCATAAAGCAAATAGATTTTTTTCAGTTTTTATCATTTCCCTATTAAAGATAAGTTGTTGCAAATGAATCTAGTTGAATTATATGCAAAAATTACACAGTCCCATTTAAAGAAGAATCCAAAATTCACAAAATGAAGAGGGTGAGAATGTGTCTGAAAAATTCCAGAAGAAAATTCAGTGACACTTCAAAAATTAGATTTTGAATCATTCATTCCAAGAATAGTAAAATCCATAAGTTATAAATTGAGATAGCGTTTTCTACTGTATTTTAATAGTTGGATCACTGGATATAAATTTTGCTGACTATATTGTTTAATATTATATGTATGATTTTAAAATTATATAGATTTTAGAATGAACCTTTAAATATGTATTAGTTTTATTTATTATCTGAAATTAAAGAATTCTTCATGTGCAACAGAGATGAAGCTAAATCAGCATGTGTAACTTTTAATAGAAACCCAAAATAAAATGTGTTAAAAAGTTAAGAGCTTATTCTGGAAGCTAGGCATTTACAGGTCAGCATCCTATGGTATTTCTAGGATAGTTTTAAGATGTATTACTCATAAATGCCCTTAAATTTTTAACATAAAACATTATCACTGCCCTGCCATCATCACTTCCTTCTTTTGCAATGCCTTGTCTCCAAAGGATGTGATTTTCAATTGAAGTACTGTTATTACATTTAAGGGTTTGACCCTGTTCTCTCTTACAGTTCCAATTTAAAGTCCTTATTGGGAGTAGTGGACAACCATTGGAATAAGTCTGTCCTTTTATATTGTCTTGACTACTGCAATTATCAGCACACTACCTGGACTCTTCCTCTTTCTCCTCCTTCTCCTTTCTCCTCCTGGCCTACCTTCTCTGTGTGCATTCTTTCTTGCAGGTAATGTGCTGTAACCCTCATAACAACTTCAAACATGGTTACTATTATTGTACCTATTTTAAAGATAAGGAACGTCAAACAGTAAGTAATTTGCCCGATTTAAGTGGAAGAGTCAGAATTAATGACTCTGATTCCAGAGCCTGAACACTTAATGATGACATGTATTTCTTTATTAATAAAAACAGGAGTAGAGCCTGACCTGCTTGTAAGTTAGTTTACGTATTAAACAGACATAAAACCATGCATACTCAGAAATACAAACTTGAGCTTAATGAAAGAGCAAAGCCTCTTAAAAAACAAAAATAAAAAATTTGATGAGATTTCCACAAGAAGACACTTATTTTTGTTGCTTGAGTCTATTTTGAGAAGTTGTTTTATAATGTGAAAAAAGTGAACTTTTTCACTCTCTGTCCTGTTCCGTAGCAAGATTATTCATTTTATGTGTTGTACAGAATTACAATAAAATTACCCCAAATATGACATACTTTATGATTCCTTCATCTATTTCTCTAAATAAAATGACTAGAACCCTCAATACATATTTTTTAATGTGATGGATTAAGGCAAGACTTGTAGAAGATCTCAGCTCCAGAATGATGGTTCTCACATTAACGACTAATCCGTGCGAACAGAGTTTAATTACTGTTCTAAGGACTGGATACGGTTTTGGGCCGATAAACATTTGTGACTCTGATAAAAATTTTCCAGGAAAGCTGTAACTGCTCCAGTGGCCTTTAGCTTGTAGAAGTTGGTAATCCTCTTTCTAGGACCAGGAAAGTTAAACAGGGTGAGTTTACTGCTCCTTGAATTACAAATCGCTGAAAAAACTGTCCATGAGGACGCCTCAGGGGGTAAGTGTGGATCATAATGGTTTATGTGTGGTTGCAAACAATAATGAACCTGTCTGATCAATTTTTCTGAATAGCGATAGATCACAGTGGAACGAAAAATACACATCAGTATTGACCCCTTGTGCTTTCTGTTACATTTCATTCTTGTGACTTTTGAATGGTTTCCTTTTACATTTAATCACACAGTGATGGGTTAACCCTAAAATGGTTACCCGTAACTCTTCCTAAAGGCAGAATTTAATATAAATAAATGAAACTGGAGAAGCAAATACACCCAGTATGTTTCTTTATGGATAAGATATAGTAATGATTGAAAAGACTAATATCACATCTAACAGAACATATAAATGTTAATCTGAATGAGAGTTTTATTTTAAAAAAAAGGCTTAGCATTTAGTATTAGTAAAAACACAGACTTAGATTATATTCATAAACAGGAAGACAAGTGAACTATGGCCTGATAACACTTTACTCATCTTTATTATCTTGGAAATTGATGCATATTAGTGTGGTCAGACATAATTTGTCAAGATCTGGGATGGTGGATGAGCAGTTGAGTGATTGATTGTATCGGGCATATTAATGTCATATGTATAGACACGCCATATGTTCCGGGTTACGTTGTAGAACACAATTTCTTTATCTGCTCTTCACTCCCCCATCCCCATTACCCTTAGTTTTTATATTTATGTCAACACAGTTCATATAATAGAGACCTTTAGAAATAATTAGATTAGCTTATTTACACGCACGATCCTGGTCAAAATCCACTTGGTACATCAAGGATCACTATCATCACCAGCAAACTGAACTATTAGTCAAATGCCAATTTCTTTTCATTCTGGGCTTAAATCTATCAAATGACAAGTAATTAAAAGTCATCTCTATACCTGCTTATGAGGTATTCTAAGAATCAAATGAGATCACTACTTAAACTTTAAAGGGTTACGTAGAATTTATTATTATGTATATAAATATATTTAATTCTTCTACTCAATTATTACTCTTCCTCTTCAACTCATGTAGTAAAAATAAAAGTAAATGTGAAGTATTTTAGTGATAGGCTTAATGAAATGATTTGTGCGAACTGATGTTACAATCTTTCAGCTTTATCTTAAACATTTATTTAATACCAATTGCACAGATTTAAAGACACTGAAAAAAGAAAAGGCTTGTATGATTGATAAACTAGTTCTTCTTGTGGTGATATGTTATGTTAAGCCATCCTTGCTCATTCAACAACTTCTTTTAATTGATGATTGAAATGTGCAAGTTAAGTGCGTAAATGTCTCTGACTCGGCAAGCAGGCTTCTCAAAAAGTGGCCTATGTGGGGTTTGACTTGACGCCTTAGGTTTACTATACTATTACTCAAACGCATGGTACGGCATTTTGGTGATGTTAACACTGCATGATTGAGTATTAATCAGTTATAAAAAGAAATGTGATTTGTATGTTTGTGAGCTCTATCCATTTAACCTTACTTACTAGCATGGATCAACTATGGATTAGGTTTTTAATATTGAATTTTAGTGAGAGGACCACTATTAGGATTTTTTCATGTTTAGCTAGACAAACTATTTTGTAGTGTTTTAATTCAATTAAATTCTAATCTAGAAATGCCTTAATGTCTTTAATTTTTGATAACTAAATTGTCCCCAAATATAAAAATCTAGATTTCAACTAAATTGATCATTGTTTTTGTAGTTTGATTTCTCAGACCATTTTCTCTCCAAAGTGTATTTGAGAAAAGAGTTTGTTTTGCCTAAATTTAGTTCAAAAAAATGAAATATAATTTGGAGTGATACATTATTGTGATTATGTTTTGTATTGTATTTTATGGAACTTTATGACTAGATTAAACCCACTGCCGTCGAGTCAATTCTGACTCAAAGCGACCCTACAGGACAGAGTAGAACTGCTCCATAGAGTTTCCAAAGGGCGCCTGGCAGATTCAAACCGCTGACCCTTTGTTTAGCAGCTGTAGCACTTAGCCACTACCCCACCAGGGTTCCAGATTAGGAACTTTAAAATAGAATAATAGTAGATACTTCAACATAGATTTGTACATTCAGAGATACGCATGCATCTATCATTCATCTAATACATGCTGACACCTATAAAAGAATCAGCGCAGCGTAGACGGCTTTCGTTCTGATTTCTTTAGCTTAACTGCCCAAAGACATTGTCGGCAATATAAAATGTAATACCAACCTACAGGTAAGACCCATTCTTACGCTTATTCCTTCCAATTACCTATCCTTTCATACCTAGAGCTTTTAATTTCTAGATTTTTCCTGACTGGTGACCTAGTATTGTTTCAAACTACACAGCTCTGCCAATGTATTTGATAATTTCAATTACTACATTTTGTAACTTTTGATCATATGCAATATACACTTTTATTTTCTGGTTCTTTTTCATTCAGGAAGCAAGAATTCTGAAGAGGGAATTATGATTAAGATTTGACAATATGAGTACTGTCAAATCCTAACTTCCCTGTTTTCTTTTTCTTTGTATTACATACTGTAGAATGTAAATAGGTTTTCCACATCAGTAACATAAATGTTCTAGGCTGAACATACGTTGGTGTTAGCTCAGATTATTTATGCTTAATACAGTTTATCCATTGCTGATTGCATGTCTGTCTTGTTTGCATTATTGCTGTTGTTAATTACCACAGAGCGTCAGGAATGTTGTTTTCCCATGATATTTATTATGCGAATTCAATAGAATTTGATAGTTATCCACTCTGTGGAATGCTTTCTCTCCGTCACGAGGTGAAGCAAACCTGTTGCCACCTTTGCCACGTGCTTGTTGCCACGGCTCTTACTGAGCTTCAGAATAAAGCATTTTCCTCCCTCCTGGCTCGATGTGATTTTTTTTTTTTTTTTTGTAATGTGAATAATTGTGATGACAGAATTAATTTCAGTACGAAAATATGAGAAAAAAGTCAATTAGGTTTTACTCAAATTAATTGCCAAGTAAGAGCAAGCCAGATTTCATAATATCAAATCAAAGCTAATTTCTTCAGTTTTTAAAGGTTTTAATATAGTGCTAGGGATGAATTGAAATTGAAAAGTACTAATTATTATTAGCTGATAAATTTCAAAGAAGAAAATATTCAATGAAGATATATATATATATATATATATTTGAAATAAAGATTTCCAAAATTCTCACATTTACTAAAAAAGTTCTCATTGTTATACTACAGGGTGATACCTCATTTGGGGGACACAAAAAAAGAAAAATATTGAGTCGTCCCCCTTAAAGAAGACTTGAATAGGGAAAGATAATTAAAGAGATATTTAGAATTACTGAAAAGGAAACAAGGACACCAAAACTTGGGTTTTGTTCATAACTCCAAGGCTCATAGCCTAACTGCAGATGGTGCTTAAAAGTGCAGACACAGGGGGAAAAAAGGTAAAAAGACAATATCCAACGTAATAGGGAAATGAATTATCACACAAAATACAGATTTTGAGAGTTTTTCTCCTGGATCCTATTTGATGGCTCTTTTGACCAAATAATAATAAAAAAATAAGTAAAACATTAATAATGCTATTTGGAGATGTAGACTGATGACCTATGTTATGAAACATTAATATACTGAACAAACCTACGGTTCTTCACACTCTGTATTATCGGTCTCATATTGACCTACACGCATTTTATATATATATATATATACTACTTAAAGCTAAACTTTCTGAAAACAAATTAATTTTTTCACCTAAAACCGGTATTCCTTTCATGATTTACATTTCATTTATTATATAGATTCTGCCTAATTAATATTCCATTTCCTTAATATCCAAATTTGTTCACAGTAAAATATACTAACAGAAGAAAACCGGTAAAATAAAAGCATTGCAATTCTTTTTTGCCCCAAGTTAATATCCTTTTCTGACTCTTCTAGTTTGCACGTTATATAGACTATAAAATATTATTTAAAACAAAATTTCAAAATAATTGCTTACTTGATAATTTCATTTTTGAAAGAGTTATTTCGGTGAACTCTGTCTTGCTTCAAGAGAACAGAGCTCCTTTTAAAAATGCAGCGAATAGTTTCAGCATGATCTTTTCCTTTATGTTTTATTTAAAATGTTAATGGAGTAAATCCACAATTCACATAATTTATTTTGAAACACTTCTGTTCAGAATAATGCGTTGTAAGAACAGTGATCTACAGGCAAGTTCCCTTAAAGAACATGCATCAATTCAGTTCCCTTTTGAAGCATATCGCAAATGCCCTCTACCAGGGCACAGCAACATTACATAAATCATCTTATATGAAAAATTAACATGACATCAAATATTTATAAATATTAATGTGTATGTTAATATAACCAAAGATGTAACAAACAATCATAACCTTGCCAAGTTTCCTAGGACAGGCGCCGCTGATAATGATATCCGTTCTCTCTGGAGGAACGCACAATTATGAAAGTTATACACAGGATGCTGTGTTGTTAGCTGCTTTTAAGTTTACCCATTAAAGTCCACCTTATATCTAATATTAACCCTTTACAAACACATTCCTAGGAAACATAAAGGCAGCTCACAGGAATAAATATTTTTTAAAAAATCATTTTTATTTAATTATTTACACGGAAAGTCCCTACTCTTTAACTTTATGCGTCTTTGGAGTACATGGTAGCCTACAAATAAATTCACTTTGGATTGATCTCATTAACATGCATCAAATACTACATATGCATTTAAATATAGGCTACACCTTTTTTAAGAAAGCCACCCTTAGCAAAGATAGATTGGCGATTTGTGGCTCTCAAATACACTCTGCTATTTTTTTTATGCTATAGGGTCCCTATGAGTCCCAGTGGACTCCAGGGCACTGGGTATGGTTTTTTTTATTATGCTAACTCCATGCTTCCCAGGAAAGCTCTCTTTAAAAGTGGACATGTTTAGGATGGGGTGGTTTGGGACTTGCCTGGGCTCAGTGGTCTCTACTCCATAAGTAGGGTTTTTGATCAGATCTTATGGGACCCACAGGTCATAGGCATAGTCAGCCAGGTAAAGGTTTATTTTGGGCTCTTTATTCAGATTTAGCTCACTGGGAAGGTGTGGTCAATTCAGTCAACGGATAGCAATTCAGACCATCATTTTACATATGTGCATATGATGCGGGCTCAGGCAAACCTGGTTCATAGTCCAACAGATCTTCAGGGCAAAGCAAGGAGATTACTTCATTTGAGGACAAACATACTTTTGGAGTTTGTTGCTTCATTAAACTAAACCAAACCCGTTGCACGTAGTGACCCTATAGGACAGAGTAGAACTGCCCCATTGAACTTCCAAGGAGCAGCTGATGGATTTGAACAGCCGACCTTCTGGTTAGCAGCCAAGCTCTTAACAACTGCACCACCAGGGCTGGGAGAGCCCATTAAGCATCCTGAATTTACCTGTCTAAATCTACTCATGCTAGAACCTTCTTCATCTTAAAGCACCCAACTTCTATTTCTAGTCTGACTCCTCAGTGTTACAAATAGACTGTTCTTTGGTGGTTTGGACTCTCTGGTATCTGCTCTATCTCAAAGAGGGAGATGGGTTTAGTTGTGGGAGTGGTGTGCTGTGAACCTTGTGTGTTCCACTAAAGTTTTTTGTCCATCTCTTTGATCTAGGGTTGAATTTGGGGCATTTTGACTCTATAACAGTAGCGATTCAATCTTTTTTTTTTTTTTTCCCTGATTCAACATATTTTAGTCTCTGAAAAACTAAATATGCAAAGAATAACATCTCAAGCAGTCAAAAAATGCCATTCCAGAATATCTTCCAATTAGAAATTCATTTTATTGCAAATCTCCAAAAATATAATTGATATTAGATAGAAAGTTGAGACTAATAAATATTTTAGTATTAATTATTTTAATGAGATAAGAGATCAACACTTAACTAGTATCATTTTTAAGTGGGTCAGAAAGAATAAGGGTGAATTTTGTAGACTAGATACTACTTTGCACAGAAACTTGTTAATTTCAATATGTATTTTACATGAGGTTTTCAAATTCACAAGAATATGTTATTATATACTCATATCACCAATTTTAACTCTCAGCTATATTATTATTTGTTTTTGGCCCCTACCGAATTATTTCAATCATCACAAACCTCAAAACCTCTCAACTTCTCTGTCAGCTGTTGCCTCATTTCTTTGCTCTCTTTGTGGGAAAACTCCTTGATAGCGTTGTCTGCACTTGATGACTACCATCCTCTACTCCCGAAAACTACAATCTTCTACTCCCATTCTCCCTTAAATCCAGTCCGGCTTTCCTCACCACCATTCCACAGAAATCGCTCCCATCAAGCTGGCCAAAAGTCTCCATGTTGCAAAGCTCCGAGGTCAATTCTTAGTCTTCATTGTACTGGACCCATCAGTAGCGTTCAACACAGTTAATCACTCCCTCCACCTTGACACATTTTTCTTCACTTGACTTTCAAGACATTATCAAAAAAAACAAAAACTAAACCCATTGTCTTCAAGTCCTTTATGACTCATGGTGACCGATGTGTTACAGAATAGAGCTTCTCCATAGGATTTTCTTGGCTGTAGTCTTTAGGTTCTGGGAGTCTTTATGGAAGTGAGACATGACTAGGCTGGAGGAGGGCAGGTTGCCCTGCCCACGCCTCTGGGGGTGGGGGGAAGGCAAGCAGGACAGAGTGTGGAATAAACAACCTGGTACAACCATAACCCACCCCCTGGAGGGTAGAACAGAACACACAGGCCCTGTGGGGCAAACTGTTCCAGCTGAGGGGTGGTACGAAGTGAAATGTTCCAAGATGTTGCAAGTAAACTTAATATGGTTCTTGCAGAACTCCACAGGTGCAGAGTGTGTGCAAAAGAAGTAAAAGTAACCACTGTTTGTCCTGCCCGTGCCTACCTAAAGGGGTGATGTGAGAAAGGAAACCAGTGCGCCTGTGTCACATCCCATAATGAGTTATGTCAAGGGGAATCGAAGGACTTCCATCTTGAAGAAATCCTCTGTGCACGCCTGTATTTGCATAACCCAACCCCTTCTCAGAAATCTCAGCCCTTCCCCCCCACCCTCATAAATAAACATCAAAACCTCTCCCACCCTCGTTGTTGAAACCCGTGAATATTTGGCTCTTAGGCAAATCGGTGAGACAGTATCTCTGATGGTTCTAGCCCTTACTGTTTCCTTTTGCTTGCAGCTGGCAAAATAAATTTGCTTGTGTGACTCCAGGCTGCCTCAATAGTCTTATTGGGCAGCACAAATCCAGTTGGGTTTACCCGAGAAAGGGGCCCTCAGTAACAGAAGGAGATCACCAGACCTTTCTTCTGCAGTGCCACTGGGTGGGTTCGAACCGCCAAACCTTAGGTTAGGGTTGCTGTTGTTAGGTGCCATTGGGTCAGTCCCAACTATTGTGGCCCCATGTACAACAGAAATAAACACTGCCTGTTCCTGCACCATCCTCACAATCTTTGCTGTGCTTGAGCCCATTGTTGCAGCCACTGCGTCAGTCTATCTTGTTGAGGGTCTTCCTCTTTTTTTTTTTTTTAGTAGTTGAATGCAAAGCATTTGCGCCAACCAGAGATACTGTCCTGATTTCCTCCTACTTCACCAGCCAGTCCTTTCCAGGCTCCTTTTCTGATTCTTATTCCCAGCCTCAATGTTGGAGTGTTCCTCTTTCCTTTCTTTCCTTCTCTTTCTAAACTCACTTCTTTGGTGAGTTTATGTGTATGCTGACTATGGATCATAACAAGTAACGGATAATATTGCAAAAAAATGGGAATTCCGGAACACTTAATTGTTCTCAACAGAAAGAAAACAAAAATCCTCACAACTGGACTGATAAGCAACATCATGATAAAAGGAGAAAAGATTGAAGTTGTCAATGATTTCATTTTACTTAGACCCACAGTCAACACCCATGAAAGCAGCAGTCAAGAAATCAAAAGACACATTGCATTGGGCAAATCTGCTGCAAAAGACCTCTTCAAAGTGTTGAAGAGCAAAGATGTCACCTTGAAGACTAAGGTGACCCAATCCATGTTGTTTTCAATCACCTCACATGCATTTGAAAGCTGAACCATGAATAAGGAAGACCACAGAAGAACTGACGCCTTTGAATTGTGGTGTTGGTGAAGAATATTGAGTATACCATGGACTGCCGAAAAAACAAGCAAATCTCTCTTAGAAGAAGTATAATCAGAATGCTCCTTAGAAGCAAGGATGGGGAGAATATGTCTCATATACTTTGGACATGTTGTCAGGAGAAGTCAGTCCCAGATAAAGGACATCATGCTTGGTAAGGTAGAGGGTCAGCAAAAAAGAGGAAGACCCTCAACAAGATGGACTGATGCAGTGGCTGCAACAGTGGGCTCAAGCATTATGAGGATCGTGAGGATGGTGCAGGACCGGGCAGTGTTTCGCTTTGTTGTACGTAGGGTCGCTATGAGTCAGAACTGACTCTATGGTACCTAATAACAACAATAATATGCTGATAGCCCTAGTGGCCCAGGGGTTAAGAACTTGGCTGCTAACCAAAATGTTGGCAGTTCGAATCCACAGTTGCTCCTTGGAAACCCTATGGGGCAGTTCTACTCTGTCCTGTAGGGTTGCTATGAATTGGAATTGACTCGATGGCAATGGGTTTGTTTTGGTGTGATGAAATTGCCCATATTTATGTTGTCAGTTCAGATCTTTCTCCTTAACTTCAGATTCACATATGTAACTATTTATGCAATTTATCTAAATAGGAACTTTCAAATAAATGTGCTAAACAGAGCATTTGGTCTTCCGCCAACCCCTACCCCCTCTTTTTTCTAAACACAGCGAATGGCAGATGCAAACCTTTCAATGACTCTGGCCAAAAGCCTTGACTCCTCTCTTGTTCTCATTCCCTTCCTTTAATCCTTCTAGTTCTACTTTGAAAATATTTCCGGAATCTGACCTGTTCTCATCACTTCCATTGCTACTACCCTAGGCTACCATCTGTCTATATTATTGCAATAGTCTCTTAACTATTCTCCCTCTATCTATATACATACATACATACATGTCTATATACATTACTGTCTATTCTCTCAACCCAGCAGCCAGAGCGACCTTTTTAAAATGCAAGTCAGATCATGTTATGCCTGTGCTCAAACTCCTGCAATTCCTGTACATGTGACTCAGAGCTGAGGCCGTAGTCCCTACACTGACCTACCAGGCCCTGCACCATCTGCTCCCTATTACCTCTTTGACTTCATCTCTTAGAACCCTCCTCCTTGTTCGTCTCACCGCAGGCACACAGCTTCCTTGGTGCTCCGTGAACACACCAGACGTGCTTGGCCACAGGCAGTGGCAATTCACTTGTTGGAACTCTTTTGACTGTTTCACTCCTTTTTATCACTTCCTTGAAGTCGTTATTCAAATTTATTTTTTCTCTATGTGGATTAATTTGACCACCTTATTTAAAACGGCAAAGGGAAAAATAGCTTTACTGTAATGGTACTTCTGATTCCACTTGCCTTGCTCTATTGTATACATTTTTTCCCATTCTTCATAGCATTCCAGATGACATATATATATATATATATATATATATATATATATATATACATATAAGACCTATCTATCTATCTATCTATCTATCTACTTATTGATGTCACTCCCCCCGGGAATGTAAAGTGTTTGAGGATAGATATCTTTGTTTGGTTTGCTGATGTACCCAAACATCCAGAATGGAGCCTGGCAGTAAGCAGGCATATAATATTTTTTTAAATAAATCAATTATTGTTGTTAGGGTTAAAGAGCGTAATGATGATACAGGGGACAACAAAGCAGGAGAGCTTTGGAAGGCAGGCACTACACAAAACAGATTTCTCTATTTTCAATTCTAACTAGACTGAGAATCCTGCCACTGGCTGCCATGTCTGAGTGAAGATTGGAGAGCTTGTTTGAAAGATGGATGGCCTTAGCTTCTCCCAGTAAATTCCAGTGTCCTCAGATGGATAGGCCTTACACAGCCTCCCCCACTCAGCTCCCAGTCTTCTCATTGAATGCCTGAACTTCTCTTCAGAGGGAGAGGTCTGGGTAAAGAAAGGAAAGTGCTCTGTGTGTGTGTGTGTGTGTGTGCATGCGCGCGCATTTGTGTGTATTTATATGTATAACAAAGATAAAACTGTCATAGAATGTAAAGGCAACTGGACTGGACTTACAAGTTTTACATTATGTTTATCCATAAATTAAGTTGTGACCTTGGGCAAATCTTTTACTTTTCTGAGTGTCTGCCCTTTTATCGATACAATGACAATATAGGACTAGATCAAATTCTCACAATTCAAATGATGTTACGGACCAGAAAAAAGAAAAGGAACCAAACTGTAACCATTGTTGCCAAGGAGTAGCATAGGGCAAAGGATGAATGAGAGAGAATAAAAAGCTGTCCTGAAAATTTTCACTTGGAAAATACTGAACTAGATAGCCTCTGAAATTCTATTGCATTATCAAAGCCTATCAAATGTTTTCGTAGCCCAGAATTCTCTCTCCCTCCCACTACCCTGCTTGGTAAAACTTTTCATTGAGTCCAGGATCAAGGCACTTATCTAAAGCACTCAGCTAATATGGGAAACCGTGGTGGCGCAGTGGTTAAGTGCTACGGCTGCTAACCAAAAGGTCAGCAGTTTGAATCCACCAGGCACTCCTTGGAAACACTACGGGGCAGTTCTACTCTGTCCTATAGGGTTGCTGTGAGTTGGAATTGACTCGACGGCAATGAGTTTTTTGTTTTTGTTTTTAGCTAATATCGAAATCATTGTGCTTGTCATATTTAGATATTGAGCCTAGCACACAAGGAGCACCAAACAATGATTACTGAATGAATGACTAAGAAAAAAACTAGACTGTCATAATTTTATTTATTTAACTTTCTACCACTAGTTTGTAGTTCTTCAAGGGCAAAGACATCAACTCACAATTTTTCTATTTCCAGCACCGAGGACAGCATTTGAAATAACACAAACACCCATGATTGTTTCATGCATGACCAAAATGTAAATATAGAGGAAACTGGAAATGATAATTGTGTCTCAGAGCAGAGGGGGAATTGAGGAGGCTTGTTGATTTTATTTATGTATTCCCTATTCAAAACTAATAGTATGTATACACACATGTACACACTAAAGATAATTTCATTTGTCTATTTTATGTAAATATCTATTGTATACATAATATAATTTATTATTTATAAACCACATTGTTATATGTACAGTGAGGGTTTTTGCCCAGTAATAGCACATCTAACTCTGAATCTATTAAAGAAAATACATGATCATATAAATTTTTCTTATTAGGAAATGTAAATTATTTATGCCTCTACTATGTATGATATATGTGTACACGCACACAGAAGAATATATTTCTTTTCAAGAAAAGCTTATTTTATACGTGCATTTGTTATACAAGCAAACTTTGCGTCAATTCGTTTGACTTTTCTCTTTCCTCTCTCTTGCCCCAAATTTAGACCTTCACATCTGGTGTTCAATGACTGCATTCAAAAAAGGAAACAGAAAGGAAGCACACACACACACAACGAGTGGTTTAAAGTCCTCAGGGTAAACTCTAAACACTTCACTCATAGGGACTTTGAAAGTTCCTTCCTAGCAACTGCTTTTACTTTGTACATAATTTTGACAAATTTGGTTATATGGTTTTGAAATGTGTAGTGGTTTAGATACAGAAAATCGGAGATTCTACCTATAAGCATTGAAAAGAGAAAAGTTGACAAAAATACTAAAAGTAAACAGAGGTATTCAAGAAAAGCAGGGTAGTCTGACTTCAGTTAACATAAACGGCAAATGTCTGAGTATTCTTCAGTATCTTCCTAGAACGTCATTGTGCAATGTTCATAATGACGGCCCTGCATTGCTAGGAAAAGGTTAAATTACGTGAGTATGTCATCATATTTTGGTTAAGAAGTTAGGAAAGAATTCATTTAGATAGAGCCTCACCAAAATGAATAAAAGTAGCACACACACTCTCTCTCTCATTCTTTCTCTTTCTCTCTCAGGTCCTCTTGGTCTCTGTCTCTCTCTATTGAACATTTTGTTTTATTTATAATTCTTCTTGGATGTTTGATTTGCTTCAGAGTAACTTTGCTAGCATGGCAGGCTTATATTTTATCCCAGAAAATACAAATCTAATAAGATTTTATTACCTTGAAATAATCTGACATTTTCATTTCATATATAAAACATGCATTGGTGTGTATTCATTATTCCTTTAAGTCCAGCCAGCTCTCAACTACCTCTGGTGTTAGAGAGTCAGGATGGAAGGAACAGATGAAATCTATGCCTGGTACCAAAACACAACTTTCAATCTCCTCTCTATGAATTCCATACAAGACAGCAATATCTCCTTGCCCCTTCTTTGTGGACTCGTTTCAATCGTGGAATGGCCTTAAGAAGAACATCCGAAGAGAGAAAAAGAAGCAAAGCATGTGGGCAATCTCAAATTCTCTCCTAAAATTAAGACAGCAAATGAAATCTTTAATGTCTTATCAAGAAAACAAACTAAGGTGATTTTTCAAATATTGTCTCTGGAAGTGCAGGTCACTTCCAGATAAAACAGTTGACTGCCCTTTATTAAACTGCACTATTTTGCAAGCTATTTAATCACTTTAAAAGCCAGCTTTCTGTAAGTGTAAATGTGCCTTAACCTTCAGAATTGCAGTTAGATTTTTAAACACGAGTAGTATCATTATGCATTTTATAATCTACAGAGGAGGAAGACAAATAAGTGTATAATAACATTATTAAATACAGAATTAACAAAGTCTAAGGAGTGCGTCACCCAGACTGTCAGTATTGGAGCAGACTTCCTAGCCATTCTTTAACTACCAATAACACTGACCATTTTACTAAGTGTGAACAGCATTTACGCCAGGAAGAATCAATACCCAGCTCGAACTCCTAGGTCTTAACAGCTAATCCCAAAGAGCATCACACAGAGGAGATTCTGGGATAGCGATTAGCATAAATGCAAAAATGAAAAGATCATGTAAACAAAGGTGCTCGCATTTGCACAGTTTTTATATTTGGCATTGACTGAACCCTGAGGAAAATGGATACCAGAACTTGAAGACTGTTTTCTTTTTTCTTAGAAAAGTTGCATTAAATAAAGAGTGAAATAAAATCCTTTCAGACACATAGAAGGCACACTATAATTTAACACCTCTTGTGCTGTGGATGTCAATAGTCATTGATTACTTTCTCTGTGAAGCTCCAATGAAATCCTATAAACTAGGGGGTCAGAATACTGTATTTAAAAACACTATTAGCAATGCTGCTTTTTTTCTTGATCTGAAAAGCCTAGTTAGATGAATGTTGTATGCAAAAATCTGTGTTCCCTACTAGGTGATGAGGAAACGAAAGGGGGACCAGCCCATCAATGTGGCTCTGAGAAATGTACCCCAAAGAGGGCCAGGCAGTTAATCCGGGGGTGATGGTGTTGGTGGAGACTCTCTCTGCAGTCAGACCAACAGACAGTAAAACATTTGGAAGAAACAAAAAATGCAGTCACTGTTTTTTTTTTTTTTAATGTAAAAATAGAAGAAAGAGAAAAATGTATGGCCTTTGTATCCCATAAATAAAATTTTTCAAATCTTTATAGCCAGAACTTTTAGACTGAGCATATGTACTACAGGCCAGGTTTTTATGCCCTGGGAGATAAGCTCATCTCATAGCCACCCTATAGGACAGAGTAGAACTCCCCCATAGAGTTTCCAAGGAGCGCCTGGTGATTCAAACTGCTGACCTCTTGGTTAGCAGCCACAGCACTTAGCCACTACGACACCAGGGTATAGGGTCGCTATGAGTTGGAATCGACTTGAAGGCAGTGGGTTTGGTTTTTGGTTTGGTTTTGGGAGATAAGCTGAATTAAATGTTATCTTCATTACAACAGATTGTTAACAGAACCTTCCTTTCTCTACTGTCCTGTCTTTCTGAGGCACTCTGTTATAGAAAAGAGAACTTTGATTCTCTGGCCTATTCTGAATTAGGCCAAGATATCTTCCTTCAAGAGAAGGAAAAGAATACTTGTAACTGCCTTTCTTGAAATGGGGAAACTGGCTTTTGGAGATAGTGGGGGAATCCCAAAGAATTGTTAGACAGTAAAAATAGAAAAATAAGAGACATAAGGAAAAGCTCCTTTTCACCGATCCATAGAAACAGTTATTTCGGGGAGAGTGGAGGGAGTTCAACCTGTGTCTCAAAGTGTGTTGTTTTCTCGTTGCGCGTGCATCTGTAAACACTCTCCATTTTCTTGAATGTGAACATCCTTACTCAATCGAGTAGATGCCCTTTAAAAAGGTGTTCTGCACTTGGCTTTCAAGACCAGGTCATTGTAGACAAAAAGGCACCAGAGGAGTTCTTATGATCCATGAATTAAAAGGCCTCAGTGAGTAAGACCATTATGGTATATTGTTTCTGGGATCCAGGCACCACAGAGTGTGTGAAGACAAGCTGGCATCACTGCCTGAACAATAAAAGTTCCTAAATGCTGATTTACCTATAAGATCGAATTGGCTCTGAAAGAATGCTAATTAAAAAAAGAGAATTTGTAAATATAGATTTAAAGTCTTTTTTTTCCCCCCAAAATGTTAACAGAAACCTACATGATTTTCATATGACACCAGGAGTAAGCTGTACATGCCCGTTCGTATTCTGTTACTGGTTGACACGGATTACTTTAGATTTAAGAAAATAGAAGATGTCTACAAAAAATTACCCAGAAGCATTCAGTATTCCAATAATATAACTTCTACTTCTTCATTGGTTAAATGGTATTGAAATTGCACATTTTTACAAAACCATGGTCTAAAAGTTACTTACTTTAAATAAATGATAATTATCTTAAAGTTGCTATAGTTTTGACCATCTGTTTGGTCCTCGGGTTCAGCCCCATCTCTTAAGGCAAGTCTAAATCTAATTATGCCAAATTGCTGGATGTCTATTCAATCTTCCAACATCTTTAGAGAATTCCACTACTTTAGCATGAAAGCATGTCAGGCATCATACTAACATCACATATGGGAAGATTTTTCTTACAATTACCATAAATCCACCTGCCAAAATTGAAAGCCCCAGTCCTTAATTATGGATTAGGCTTTCAAGATCCTGAAAAAACTGCTCAAATATCTGTATTCTTGAACGGGGACTGGCAAAATTTTTCTCTAAAGGGCCAGATAGTAAATACTTTATGGGTTCATAGGCCATCGGGTTTCTGTCACAGCTATTCAGCACTGCTGTAGCAGCTTGAAAGCAGTCATGGACAAGATACAAATAAATGAATCTGGCTGTGTTCCAAAATATTTTTATTTATGAACACTGAAATTTGCATTTCATGTAATTTTCCAATGTCACAAAATATTCTTCTTTTGTTTTCAACCATTGAAAAACGTAGAAACCATTCTTATCTCATGAGCTATACAAAAAGTGGTGGCAGGCTGGATTTGGCATGCAGGCCTTAGTTTGCTGACCCCCGTTCTTGAAAAGGCCACTACAGTGATTTCTAAGCCTTGTCTACCCATGCTACTTTGAGGGAGGGAGCTGTTAAATTTAATTCCCTTTCCTTTTTTTCTTTTTTTTGTAAACCATCAACACATTTCATAGTGCACCCTCTGTAGCAAGGTCTGGAGGACAAGGGTTGTACCATGGATTGAATTCTGTTCCCCCCCAAATATGTGTATCCATTTGGCTAGGCCATGATTCCCAGTATTGTGTGATTGTCCATCGTTTTGCCATCTGATGTGATTTTCCTGTGTGTTGTAAATCCTACCTGTATGATGTTAATGAGGCAGGATTAGATGCAGTTATGTTAATGAGGCGGGACTCAATCTACAAGATTAGGTTGTGCCTTAAACCAATCTCTTTTGAGATATAAAAGAGAAAGTGAGCAGAGAGTGGGACCTCATACCACCAAGAAAGCAGCTCCAGGAGCAGAGCACATCCTTTGGACCCAAGGTTCGAGCATGGAGAAGCTCCTAGACTAGGGGAAGATTGATGATGCAGACGGTCCTTCAAAGCGCACAGAGAAATTCTTCCCCTGGAGCTGGCACCCTGAATTCAGACTTCTAGCCTAGTAGAGTGTGAGAGAATAACCTTTTGTTTGTTAAACCTATCCACTTGTGGTATTTCTGTTACAGCAGCACTGGATAACTAAGACAGGGTGTCTTAGTTTCCATAACAAAATACCAGAAAGTGGCTGGCTTTGAAGAACAGAAATTAATTTTCTCACAGTTCAGGAAGCTAGAAGTCCAAATTCAGGATGTAGGCTCTAGGGGAAGGTCCTTCTTCATCTCTTTCAGCTTCTAGTGGCTCAGGCCACCCATGGCATTTAGTACCTGTGACTGTAGCTGCATCTGCCTACATTATCACATGGATCACCACCCCCCCCCCCCCCCCGCATCTGTGCCTGCTCTGCTCTTTTTACAACTTGGAGGGCTCAGGGCCCAACCTAACCCAGCATGACCTCATTAACACAAAAAAAGAAAATGATTTCCAAACAGGGTCATATTTATAGGTACAGGGGTTAGGACTCGAATGTATCTTTTTGAAAGACACAATTTAATCCATAAAAAAGGAGATTGTGAAAACCAAAGCTCAATATGGTGCCCCAACTCCAGTCATATAGTAAGGCTGCTGTGAGGTGCAGATGTGGACTGGCTCTGGCCTGCATAGCTGTAGACACATCCGGGAGGAAATAGTATATCCTTCTTTATCTTTATGTTGAAATATATTAGTTCTCTTTTCCAACATTTTAATTAATTTGGTTGCTTTCATTGTGTGTGAGGTTAAGCACAATATTTCCTTTTCTGTCAAGGTAAAAATGAGTCAATATCTAAAACTATTTTGTCCACATTGTTTAATTCTTAGAAATTTTTTGTAAATTTTAGCATAATCAAATACCTGGAATAATGATATAAAATCCATCTTTATCAAAATGTTGGTATAATGACCCAAATTACATTTTCTAAATAGGTATTTTATAGAATTGAGGTCTAATATATTGGCTATGTAAATCAACCTCAGATTCCAAAGCTCTGATAATAGGCGGGCAAATGATTCAGAAGTATTAGTAGACAACAAAACACTTTTGGTATAAGAAAAAGTAAAACATGATTATTAATCCGCTTTTCTGGATTACGAATTTTTTATTTAATCATGCTAATATAAAAACAGAGTACAAAACTCCTTAGTTAACAAAGTGATTAACAGTGAAAATCTCTTAAGGATGCATAAGCAGGAAGACCTCAGAGATCATGTTTGAGTTTCGTGAACAATCTCCACCCTCCATGCTCTCCTGGTTTTCTCTTTAACCTCCTTTTTAAATTTTTTTTTTTAAGTTTTTAATTTTTGTTGTGGTTTAAGCAAAAGTTTACAAATCAGGTCAGTCTCTCATACCAAAGTTTATATACACCTTGCCGTATACTCCTAGTTGCTCTCCCCCTAATGAAATAGTACACATCTCTCCACCCTCTATTTCTGTGTCCATTCAGCCAGCTTCTGTCCCCCTCTGCCTTCTCATCTCCCCTCCAGACAGGAACTGCCCACCTATTCTCATGTGTCTACTTAAGCCAAGAAGCTCACTCCTCACCAGTATCATTTTCTATCCCATAGTCCAGTCCAATCCCTGTCTGAAGAGTTGGCTTTGGGAATGGTTCCTGTCTTGGGCTACCAGAAGGTCTAGGGACCATGATCTCTGGGGTCTTTCTAGTCTCAGTCAGACCATTAAGTCTGGTCTTTTTGCGAGAATTTGAGGTCTGCATCCCACTGCTCTCCTGATCCATCAGGGATTCTCTGTTTTGTTCCCTGTCAGGGCAGTCACCGGTTGCAGCTGTTCTTCTGTTCTTCTGGTCCATCTAGTTCTTCTGGTCTCAGGCTGATATAGTGTCTAATTTATGCAGCCCTTTCTCTCTCTTGGGCTTATAATTACCTTGTGTCTTTGGTGTTCTTTATTCTCCATTGCTCCAGGTGGGTTGAGGCCAATTGATGCATCTTAGGTGGCCACTTGCTAGCATTTAGGACCCCAGACACCACTCACCAAAGTGGGATGCAGAATGTTTTCTTAATAGATTTTATTATGTCAATTGACCTAGATGTCCCCTGAAACCATGGTCCCCAAACCCCTGCCCCTGCTACTCTGGGCTTCGAAGCACTTGGTTTATTCAGGAAACTTCTTTGCTTTGGTTTAGTCCAGTTGTGCCGACTTCTCCTGTATTGTGTGTTGTCTTTCCCTTCACCTGAAATAGTTCTTGTCTACTATCTAATTAGTGAATTGCCCTCTCCCCCCTCCCTCCCGCTCTTGTAACCATCAGAGAATATTTTCTTCTGTGTTTAAACTATTTCTTGGGTTCTTATAAAAGTGGTCTTATACAATATTTGTCCTTTTGCAACTGACTAATTTCACCCAGCATAATGCCTTCCAGATTCTTCCATGTTATGAAGTGTTTCATGGATTTATCATCGTTCTTTATCAATGCCTAATGTTCCATCTTGTGAATATACCATAATTTATTTATCCATTCATCTGTTGATGGGCACCTTGGTTGCTTCCATCTTTTTCTTATTGTAAACAGTGCTGCAGTGAACATGTGTGTGCATATATCTTTTCTTGTAAAGGCTTTTATTTCTCCAGGATATATTCCAAGGAGTGGGATTGCTGGATCGCATGGTAGTTCTATGATGAAAGGATACAACTCTGATGCACACCTTTCCTGACTTTAAACCAATCAGTATCCCATTGTCCTTTCCAAACAACTGCCTCTTGATCTATGTGAAGGTTCCTCATGAGGACAATTAAATGTTCTGGAGCTCTCATTCTAAAGTCAGGAAAGGTGTGTGTCAGGGTTGTATCCTTTCACCGTACCTATTCAGTCTGTATGCTGAGCAAATCATTCAAGAAGCTGGACTATATGAAGAAGAATGGGGCATCAGGATTGGAGGAAGACTTATTAACAACCTGTGTTATGCAGATGATACTACCTTGCTTGCTGAAAGTGAAAAGGACTTGAAGCACTTACTAATGAAGATCAACGACCACAGCCTTCACTGTGGCTTGCACCTCAAAGTAAAGAAAACAAAATTCTCACAACTGGACCAATGAGCAACACCATGATAAACAGAAAAAATTGAAGTTGTCAAGGATTTCATTTTACTGGGATCCACCATCAAAACCCATGGCAGCAGCAGTTAAGAAATCAAGAGACACATTGCATTGGGCAAATCTGCTGCAGAGGACCTCTTCAAAGTGTTGAAAAGCAGGGATGTCACCTTGAAGACTAAGGTGCGCCTGATCCAAGCCATGGTATTATCAATCGCATCATATGCATGTGAAAGCTCACAATGAATAAGGAAGACCAAAGAAGAATTGATGCCTTTGAATTGTGGTGCTGGCGAAGAATATTGAACTGCCAAAAGAACGAACAAGTCTGTCTTAGACGAAGTACAACCAGAATGCTCCTTAGAAGCAAGGATGGCGAGATAACATCTTACATACTTTGAACATGTTGTCAGGAGGGATCAGTCCCTGGAGAAGGACAACACGCTTGGTAAAGTACAGGGTCAGCAGAAAGGAGGAAGACCCTCAATGAAGTGGATTGACACGGTGTCTGCAACATTGAGCTCAAGCATAGCAACAATTGTAAGGATGGTGCAGGACCAGGCAGTGTTTCGTTCTGTTGTGCATAAGGTCGCTATAAGTCGGAACTGACTCCATGGGCACCTAACAACAACAACAACAATGGTAGTTCTATTTCTAGCTCTTTAAGGAAGCTCCAGATCTATTTCCAAAGTGGTTGTACCATTTTACATTCCCACCAGCAGTGTTTAAGTGTTCCAGTCTCTCCACAAACTCTCCAACATTTATTATTTTGTCTTTTTTGGATTAATGCCAGCCTTGTTGGAGTGAGATGAAATCTCATTGCAGTTTTGATTTGCATTTCTCTAATGGCTAATGATCGTGAACATTTCCTCATGTGTCTGTTAGCTACCTGAACGTCTTCTTTAGTTTTTAATTGGGTTAGTTTTCTTTTTGTTGTTGAGTTTTCGTAATATCATGTAGATTTTAAAGATCAGACAATATCAATCGCTAAACACTTTTTCCCAGACTGTAGGTAATCTTTTTACTTTTTTGGCAAAGGCTTTGAATGAGCATCGGTGTTTGATTTTTAGGAGCTCCCAGTTATCTAGTTTCTCTTCTGGCATTTGTGCATTGTTAGCAATGTTTTGTATATTGTTTATGCCATGTATTACAGCTCCCAGTGTTGTCCCTATTTTTTCTTCCGTGATCTTTATTGTTTTACATTTTATATTTAGGTCTCTGGTCCATTTTGAGTTAGTTTTTGTGCATGGCGTGAGGTATGGGTCTTGTTTCATTTTTTTGCAGCTGGATATCCAGTTATGCCAGCACCATTTGTTAAAGAGACTGTCTTTTCCCCATTTAACTGACTTTGGGCTGCTCATATGTGGATAGATTTATGCCTGGATTCTCAATTCTGTTTCATTGGTCTATGTATCTGTCTCTTTAACCTTCTTTATGTAGCAGTTGTCCAATATACTTAGAATTATTAGCTTCCATGACTCCACCACCCCTTCCATATTAACCTATAAGCTCTTGGAGGGGAGGGAATATGTCATACTCATTTCATGCTCCCAGGACAGTGCAAAATGCCTAAGTAATGTACATGCTAATGTGTTTTTTGTTAGATCAATCAATTGTATTATCTTGTGAATCAACTTGTTTGCATTTATTACAAGAAGACCATCTTATATTTCTCTACTCCACCTTTATATAGCATGGAGCCCTGGTGGCACAATAGTTAAAAGCTTGGCTGCTAACCAAAAGGTTGGCAGTTGGAACCCACCAGCAACAATGTGGGAGAAAAGACCTGGTGATCTTCTCCTGAAGAGAGTACAGCCTAGAAAACCATATGGGACATTTCTACTCTGTCCTATAGGGTAGCTGTGAGTTCAAATCAAATTGATGGCACAAAATAACAACAGTAATCTTTATATAGAGGAAACGGTGATCCTGATTTGGTTGCCTTGACCTCATAGCTTCCGCAAATCAAAGGAAATCAAAAAAACTTGTTGCTATTGAGTCAATTCTGACTCATAGCGACCCTATAAAGAATCCCATATTTCCAAAGTCTTCATATTGGAGGCTTACCATCTGCGTGTCAGCTCGGCTAGGCCATGATTCCCAGTGTTGTGTGACCATTTTGTCATCTGATGTGATTTTCCTATGTTTTGTAAATCCCTACCTCTATGATGTTAATGAGGCAGGATTAGATGCAGCTATGGTAATGAGGCAGGACTGAATCTACAAGATTAGGTTGTATCTTGAGTCAATCTCTTTTGAGATACAATAGAAGCAAGCAGAGAGACGGAGGAACCTCCTACCACCAAGAAAGCAGAACTGAGAACAAAGCCCTTCCTTAGGACCCGGAGTCGCTGTGCTGGGATGTTCCTAGACCAGGGGAATATTGATGACAAGGACCTTCCCCCAGAGCGGACAGAGAGAGAAAGCCTTCCCCTGGAGCTGGTGCCCTGAATTCGGACTTCTAGCCTCCTATACTGTGGAAGAATAAATATCTCTTTTTTAAAGCCATCCACTTGTGGTATTTCTGTTATAGCAGCACTAGATAACTACGACATCATTAAAATTTCGAAACACAGATGTTTAAAAAATCTAAATGAGAATTGCCCCAATTGTGTGTATTTTGGCAGCAGATAAAATATTGTCTATAATTTCCTGTATAAACATAGATAGCTGTGAGCCATGAGTAAGGTGTGGGTGGCCGAGGGCTTAGGTAGTGGTGGTGCTGCAAACTGGGGAATAAGCTGGCAGGTCTAAACGGAGATTCAGGATATCGCAGGGGTTAACACAGGGCATAAAATGTTATGTCACTTGTTTTATCAGTAGTGTGTATTAGGTGCTTCTCTGTGATAAAGTACAGAAAATGTCAAAACAAAGTTAAAGTGATTTTAAGAATCCTGATTTATGCTCCTTGAAAATACTAAGCTCTTCATTGTATTGCACTTACCTATCTAAAAAATGGGTAAAGCAATGATTTAAATATCCTAAGAGCGGTGAAGCTATTTGGAAACAAGTCCTTTAGTTATAGTGGCTCTGACTGAACTTGTCTCCTGAAGTTAAGCATCATAAGGAAAAAATCTAAGCCTACTTAATGAATCAAGAAACTTCCTATCAGATTTTCTTCAACTCACTCAGAAAATGTCATTAACAGAGAAAAAGGAGACTCTTTTTAAGTGTCTGCCCTTCTTTAAAAGGCTGTGACTTTGCTGGCTTCATGGATGGATTTATCCTTCACTGGAATAACAAGCTCTGTCACTCCAAAGGGGCAATGTCACTAACTATAGTTAAATATAAGCAAAGGTCCATACAGTAGAATATATTCTAGACAACCACAAATTACGTGGAGTGGGACCAGAGTTTGAGATGAGATAAGAAGGGAGGTCTGAATCTCCATTCTACATGAGCAAATTTCAGCTTAATCCTTGCAGCTGTGTTGTAGCTGGGTCCTCCACTTGCACCTCTTCTTCCCCACTCTGGTTTTTATCCTAAGATATTATCTCGCCCTTGATGTTTGTCTTAGGCTGGGTTCTCTAGAGAAGCAAGACCAGTGAAGCATACACACGCACACACACACACACACACATAGAGAGAGATTTATCTCAAGGAAGTGTCTCATGTGGTTGTACAGGCTGGCAAGTCCCAAGTTCGTGGGTCAGGCATCAGGCTAGAGGACTTTCCTGACCTGCGTAGCTGCAGGAACTGACAAACTCAAGATCAGCAGGTCAGATGGCAGGCTGCTGGCTCACAGGCTGTGGAGGCCAATGAATCCCAAGATTGGCAGCCAATACGGCAGGCCACTGGCTCAAGTCCCAAGAACCAGAGGTCAGATGATGATGAGCCAGATATGCGGTCCAGAGTGAGATAAAGCCAGCAAGCTTTGCCAGAATGTCCGTATATATTGGATGCAGGCCATACCCCTGAGGAAACTCCTCTTATACATGATTGGCTCATCACATCAGATCACATTCATTGAGGTGACTACATTATATCATAATATGGAGGGTGACTACATCTTTACATAACTGCCAAAATACATCATGGCATAACTTTCAAGCCAATGAGAATCATGGCCCAGCCAAGACGACACACACTGGAGTGTGATTCTGGCTTTAATTCTCCATGTAGCAGGCCAATTCTAGTAGTTTTCTACAGCCAATGCCAATAGTGACACTGATGGTATTACTAACACTGATACCCTTACATAGAACTTAATATGTGCCAAACTTCAAAGTTACTCATATTTGGATCTGAAATTTGATATCTTTATTAAATAATGCTAAAGAGTTTAAAAGACCTATTTTAGGTCTTTGTGCATGGATTGACACTCTACTGAAGAAATGAAATCTGAGCGAAACTCCCACCAGCATCGAGCAAAATGTTTAGCTATGGGCAATTTGTCCTTGAAGCCCAAGGTGCTTTCTCTGAAGCCAGAAATCTGACTCCTGAGTGAAGGTGGTGGCTACTCTTTGGAAGAGTCTCTGAAAGAGTGGACCTAGATTCAACCTCCAGTATCACAACTCCCTGGGATGATGCTTTAAAATGCAGCTTCCCAGTGCCATCCAAACTTACTGAAGCAGAAGTTGAGGGAGGATTGGGAACTTGCACCATTAGTAAGCTCCCATGTGGGTCTTATGAGCTCTAAAGTTGAGTACCATTTTCCTAGAGAATAACTAGCCCATCTCCTAGCTATTTTCTTGAAGGCCTGGGCCCCTGCACAGCCCTCAACTGTGCCGCACTGAGTAGTAGTCATCTTGGTTCATATTCAATTGTTCAGGGTCAGATACTGTTCCTGAGTGCATGGTGCTATCCTGGGCACCAAGAGGCCATCAGCCTCAGCTCCAAGCTCTGTGACAGCTAGCTCTCTCCCAGGAGTGCTTAGGGCCCAGAGTTGAGCTCTGGATACCATTCAGGACACATCCTATTCTCAGAAGAAATTAATCTGACTCACTATAAGAAATATGCCAGAGAGTCCTGAGGAGAAACAACTACAGTATTATTACCTGTTCGGTTTTCCAGGTAAGATCAAGGCTTGGAAAGTAGCCCAATGTGTAAAAGGAGAGCCAAAGTAATGACTCTTCGTGATCTGTTAGGAAGGCTCTGATAAAGGGTTCCTCCTTTCTCAGAACTCTGGCTTTTCACAGAAAAGTGTGACAGTCACTTTCCAGGTCTCAGAAAATGAGTAATCAGCAAGGAGTGGTGGTAGATGGGACTGAAGAAGAGGAGGGGCAACTGGATCCTGTCCTGTCCAAGGGGATCACAAAAAATCAAAAGAAGCAATAAGCACCTGGTTTCGCTTGGCTTTCTGGTGAAGTCTGGTGAAGCCTGAAGTCATGCTCCCCACTGGACTACACACTGTTTCAGGAAGGATTTGGCTGGCTTGTGCGGGCTTACCTGGATTTGGGGAGCCTGACTGTGCACCTCTCTTCTCAACTCCTCGTTCAGTGACATCACATTGGTGGGCTGGTAGGCTGGAATCAGTTGTGGTTGGTGGATTTATACCACAGAAATTGCAAACCGTACAGATTTTAAAATATTTACCAGCACTTCCCTGGTCCAAGCCCAGGCTGGTGCCAAAGGGCTGCAATGAGATCTCCTTTTATCTGCATTGTGTAAGAGAGACGCGATTTACATTCAAAAACCTGATCTGCTTCCAGAACAATGCAAAGTGCAATATCTGCAAACATAAAGGACACCTGTTACAATAAAGGTCTTTTGCATGTCTGTGTCGATCTATGAAGGAAAGGGTTCATCTTAGTTTTGTGAGTGACATTACAGGAAGCTTGAAAGGAGCCATTTGGATCCAGTGTTATTTGTCACTCAGTATTCGTATAACCATTATTATAATGGCCCAACCATAATGGTTTAAAAAGAGCCTTGACAGTCAGGCTTTGACTTCAAAAGGAGGAATTTTTCTGAAGTTGAATAGAGGGGGTTCCTTTTCTTTGGCATCGCTGTTGCAGAGAGAGAGACTGCTGTAGGCAAAGCGATGAGTGATAGCTAGCTCTGAATTCCAGGTCTTTTCGAGTTGGACTCTGCCTAATAGTGAAGATGCAAGCGAGCCAGGAGTTCTCTGTTCACTGTCATTCCATTCTACTTCATCTTTCATTGTAATTTAAAATTTTGAGTCAAGAAATTTCATTATGAGGGGCAACGGACTGAGCTCAAAGCTAATGCTGTCAGATGAACGTAAGATTCTTTTTTTTCTGAACTTAATTATTAAGATATTATAGGTGAAATGAAAGAATAAATGATTTCTGCCTTTATTCAGGCCAGATTTTAGTACTTAAAATATTTATCTGGTGCCTTGGGCAAAATTAAAAGTATGTCTCAGTTGGGTTTACACTTTAATTCTCTAGAATGAACTTACTAGGCATATTTGTATGCCCAGGGAATTTTTAGATGGTGGGTTTACTTCTTGCGTATTGTGTAGATTAATATTTGTAGAAAATTTGTAAATACTAAAAAAAAAAAAAAATACTAGCTCGGTATAATTCTATCTTAGCTCCTTCTTTCTTGTGAAACATTTTCTTTTTTAAAGTGGATAAATTTTAGACTAAAAGTAAAAGAGATTTATTTTGGAAATTCCTTATTTTACCTGAAAGAATAAAAATGATTGACTACAATTTTTCCTAAAGCTAATTCTGTTTAATACCAAAACCCAAAACCAAACTCATTGCCATCAAGTGGATTCCAACTCATAGTGACATTTTAATACAGCCTCAAATTTCCACTCTTAATGTGGTTTCCAGCATAAAAGATGATGCAGCTGAGAGGACAGGGAACATTTATTGAGCACTTACTGAGTGCCAGATGCTCTCTTAAGCACTTGATGTATCTTATCTCATTTAATTCTCCCACTAACCTAGCAGATAAGCACAATCTGGGTCCTTGTTTATAGATAAGGAGACAAAAGTTCAAGGAAGCTAAGAAACTGGCTGAGGTCAAACAGATTCTGAGACACAGGCCCAATCCAGGCTATCTGATGCCCAAGGCTTTCCTTAACCCATTGCCGCTGGACTGGATTCCAACTCATATTAATTCCCCTGGATTAGGCCTCAGGTTACAGACAGTAGAGAGTGAAAGAAGATACTAGAATTGATTCGCTTCACACATCTGATTCTGAAACAAATACAGCATATTTTGTGGAGTTCACAGGAAAGATCTCTTCTGTATCACTTGGTAAAATAAGATTGAATTCCTAAACAGAACATTTTGATTCTTGATCATGATATTAGATAGGTTTTTTATCCCAAATACTCAAATATCACTATTTGTCTCCTAATCATTGCTACTACTTGATTGATGGATAGATGAATTGAACAAGCCTAGCAAATTAACCACAGCATCCTCCAGGTATTTCCAATGAAGTAGAGACACATGAAAGGATAAGTCCTAACACAAGGTAGTGCAATTGCTACGCTCATGGCCCTATTCACCTCTCCAGGGCACCAATAGGTTGTGGCTATTTTATTGTCTAAATGCAGTGCTGTGGCCTCTCTTGCCCTTACTAGCCAGAAGTTCAGTGTCTTCTTCTACAGCCCAACCCCCTAGTTATTCTCTTGAAGATTCCAGCCCTGCACAGGCCTCAGCTATGTTCCACTGAGCTGTAGTCATCTTAGTTCATAGTCACTTGTTCAGTCAGATATTGTTCCTGAGCCCATGGTGCTGTACCAGGATGGTTGGGCACCAAGAGGCCATCAGCCTCAGCTCCAAGCTCTGTGACAGCTAACTCCCTCCCAGGAATGTTTAAGCCCCAGAGGTGAGCTCTGAATAACAGCCAGAACTCTTCCTATTCTTCTTTTGAGTCCCACTCTTAGCCACAATTTACAAGAGTAGATCTGTGAATTGAGTCCTGAAGGTTCGACTCCATCCCTGACAGTCTTAACCATTTTTACATCTGGTTCCTGTAAGAAAGGTCCTGAGGGCTGGGTTAAGGTCAGATGGTGAGAGGCCGAGATACTATAGAAAAAGCTTGGCGGTTGGGCTTTACTCTGTAAGCTGTGTCACTGAAGATCCTGAGTGGGAAAGTGATGTGATGAAATGGACATTTTAAATAATTTACATGGAAGGGAAAGAGCTCATGAGCGGCGGGGAGGCATTGGAATGGAAAGGAAGAAGTGGCTTATAAGCCATATATTAAAAAAAAGATTATAGCATTTCACCAAGTTCTGGGATAATGGGCTTAAATCCGACATTGGTGGTGGTCTTAGTGGCAGATTCATGGGAATTTGTGTCAGAGAAGGGAATTAAAAGCAACTGGTGTGTTAGGCTTTTTCAAGTTGCCAGAGACAGAGATGTGCTTAACTTATCCATACACACATACCAGCGGCCATCTAGTCAATTCTAACTCATGGTGACCCCATGTGTGTCAGAGTAGAACAGTGTTCCGTAGGATTTTTAATGACTCATTTTTCATAAGTAGGTTGCCAAGCCTTTCTTCCAAGGTGTCTCTGGGTGCACTGAACTGCCAAACTTTCAGTTAGCAGCCCAACATGTTAACAATTTGTGCAAACGCAGCCTCTTACCCCCAATTGATTTTTATAAGATACATAAAGAAATAACAACACTAATGGTCTCAACCATTATGGAAGAAGCCTCATGAGATATCCCAGCATCATCAGGATATCATGTAGCTCTAGTGACCTCGAGATTCTATGAATTCCTTAGAAGTGCTGTGTGCTTGTCTGCAATTACGGTAATGCACCTACTCTTGCTTTCTCTTCTACTGCTCCTACTGCTAACAGGCAACACTTCCTCTGCTCTCCTCTTTAACTCAGAGCTTTTTTTTTTTTTTTTTTGCTTATGGATTTCCCTGCTCATGGATTTCCTCTGATTTCTCTCTTTCTTTTCTGTGTTTTTAACCAGTACAGTTTCCCATAGTCTTTATTTTCCTGATTAATACTCTTGCTGCAGTTCAACATCTTCCTCTGTCTTTTGAATTTCCTGCCCATTGGCAGCTAATCCAGAGACCTGATCATACCCAGGTTCAACCCCTTTGGCAAGACTAAAAGTGGTCTTTGTTATGCTCTAGAGTTCCTTCTAGTTTAGTCACCATATCCATCATGATTTTGGCAAGATTATATGAAGCACATAATGTCAGGTTGTCTTACTTTTTGTGATCTTAGCAGCCATTGTCTTAGTGTGGGTTCTCCAGAGAAGCGAAACAAGTAAAGTGTAAATATATAGAGAGATTTATATCAAGGAAATGGCTCACGTGGTAGTAGAAGCTGGGATGTCCTAAGTTCCTGGATCAGGGTAGAGGCTTCTCCTGATTCACATAGCTACAGGGGCTGGCGAACCCAAGATTGGCAGGTCTGAGAGCAGGGCTCTTGCTCACAGGCTGTGAAGATGGATGAATCCAAAGTTTGGTAGGTAAGCTGCTAGCTCAAGTCCCAAGAACCAGAGGTCAGATGAACATGAGCCAGCTGCAGGATCCAGAGCAGACAAAAGCCAGAACATCCACTTATATTTGGATGCAGGCCACACGCCCAAGGAAACTCCCTTTCAACTGATTGGCTACTCACAGCAGATCCCATCATGGGGGTGATCACATATAAACACTGAGAATCATGCCTAGCCAAGTTGATACACAATCTTAACCATCACACCTATGTGTATTCATTCATTGGGTTTGCAAAAATAGTGATATTCTAAGTCTATCCTTTCTTTTTCATTTATTAGTTGGAGTACTTATATTGATAGATACTTTCCTTCATCTAATATTTGGATTTTCAGTGGTACATTTCATAGAAAGACAGATTCTCTCCTCCATCCTGCCTTTTTAAAATCAATTTTCAAGATAGTTAATTTGGTTCCTTAACATTTTCTGAAGATGACCAATGCTTTTTAAAAATATATCATTAGGAATTCATGGATTTAAATAATTTTTATGCGTTTAAATCCATTGCAATGATTATCATTATTGAAGTTCAATTTGTCCAATCTTCAGTCAGTGGCTCTTAAATCCTGTTCACATGACCTTTGTGGTTTTTGGTACCTTCTTTGCCATCTTCTATTATAAGATGTTCCAGGCTAATTTTGCACCTTTCTTGCCCCAGAGCTGGAATCGGCAAATTCTTCAAGAAGGCTTAGTGTCTTTTAGTGAGAAAATGTATTCAAGATTACAAGCTGTGTGCTAACAGATGCTCAGTACTTCTAGGTTGATCATTGTTTCTAGTCCTTTCCAGCGGGTACAGCTAGGAAGTACACAGTACATTTAAAGATAAAATACTTTATGAATTCATATTTATATTTTCATCCAAAATTTTAGACTACAGAACTTTTACTTAACTTCTCTATTATATCATTGTCTCCTCCTTTCTTCTATACAGCTTCTCTTTTACACTGTATCCCTCTTTCTTTATACCTAGAATTCTGCTTCTTTAAGATACCGCACATGACAGAATTAGACAAATCCCATAATTATTTATTTTTTTATCCTGTATTACACACACAAAGGTCTGAAAATAAAAATACAAATGGCGCCACAAATATGATTATTGAAAACTTTTAAAAAAAGATACTTTTCAACTGTGTTCGCCATTTGTGATAGTTAAGGTTGTGTATAAACATGGCTGGGCCATGATTCTCAGTGGTTTGGCAGTTATGATGTACTTTAGCAGCTTTGTAATGATGCAATCATCTCCATGATGAGAGCTGCTATGAGCAACCAATCATTTGAAATGGATTTTCCATGGAGGCATGGCCTGTCTGCAGTAAATAAAGATGTTCTGGAAAAGCTCTCCCTCTGGATCCAGCATCCAGCTCATCATCATTTGACCTCCGGTTCTTGGGACTTGAGCTAGCAACATACCTGCTAATCCTGGGATTTGTCAGCTTCCACAGCTTGTGAACTAGCACTCTTACCTTTGATCTTGGATTTTTCAGCCTCTATAGCCCATGAGCCATCAGCCTCGTATCTGACCTGCTGATCTTGCGTTTGTTAGCCTCCGCAGCTACATGAGTTAGGAGAGGCCTTCAGGTGATGCCTGACCCACAGACTTGGGACTTGCCAGCCTCTACAACCAAGTAAGCCATTTCCTTGATATAAATCTCTGTCTATATACATATGCATATGCTACACTGATTTTGCTTCTCTAGAGAACACAGCTGAAGACATTGGTTACTGAGAGTAGTTGTAGGGAAACATAATTGTAAGGATCAGTTTTCTAAACTGGTTCTCAAGACTGGTTAGCTTTAAAAATGTTGATGACTCTGGTTCCAGTAGTAAAGAGGGCACTGCTAATCCATGGTATGAAGTGGCAGTGGAAATACACCAATAGATCAAGTATTGGTGAGAGACAAGGCTTTGGGTGATCACATGTTTGATTCTTTTCTAAAATTTTGTCAGAATGAGAAATACAAGGAAGCTGGCTGGTTGGTCTTATATCGTTAGACAAAGTGGTAAAAGAAAGACTCAGGGCTTCAGAGTCACAGCTCAAACACCACATAAATGACCTCAAAGATGACACTTGTGTGCTGAAAAAAAGCCTTATTTCTTGTAGTAACAGAGTTGCTATTGCCAAAACCAAACCCTGTGTCTTATTGTAAGAGTGGCTGAATTACAATGTCAGTTGAATTCCCAACCTCAGATAGTGTCTGAAGTTAAAGTGAGGGCATTGATTGGGAAGGAATGGAATTCTAAAACTTGGGATGGGGACATATGGGCAGATAATTAGGAAGCTGAGCCCCTACATGCCATTGAATCACTCCTGCCAACAGAATCAGCATTCTCACTCCCATCTGAGGCAATTACTCCATCTTGTCTGCTAAGCCACCATCCACAATAAAACCATTAGCCCCTCCACCCACATCTGATGGGATTAACCCAGCTGTGCCTGAAAAGCCTGGGATAGCATCTGAGTCATTGTTTGGCGAGGTGTGTGAGTCATTGCCTGGGGCACCACTTGAGGCGGATGTCTTACAAAACATTACTGAATGTTCTCAGAACACATTCGCACCATCTAGATCTATAACTAAACTTAAGTCTCAGCAAGCTGTAAAAGGTGAAGTACAAAGTGTGACCCAGGAGGAGGTACCCTACACTCCAAAAGAACTGCTTAACTTTTCTAATATGTACAAACAGAAACCTGGGAAATAAGTGTGGGAATGGCTGTTAAGGGTGTGGGATGATGGTGCAAGGAACATAAACTTGAATCAGTCTGAGTTCATTGATATGGGCCCAAAAAGCACAGATTTTTCATTCAGTGTTTCAGCTTGAGAAGTTAGGAAAGGATGTAATAGTTTATTTGGTTGGTTCACTGAAGCATGGATTACACGGTGGCCTACACTAAATCAAGCTGAAGCACCAGACGTGCCTTGGTACACTGTAGAAGGAGGCATTCAAAACTTAGGGAGATTGGTATTTTAGAGTCGATTTATCAGGATAGACCCATAGAGCCACACAAGGACACATCTTTTACCACAATGATGAGGAACAAATTTGTGAAGGAAGCCTCAGCCTCCTTGAAGATTTCTGTGATTACTATTTTATATAAGCCAGATTTGACACTGGGAGCTGCTCTACCCAAATTAAGATGTCTAACTACAAAGGTGCTGATAGGACCTCATGGTGGTAGGGGCCAAGTAGTGGCACTCAATCGACAAAGACAAGGTGGGCATGTTTACCACAATGGACAGCAAAATCAAAGTAGTAATCAGAATAGTCTGATTCATATGGACTTATGGTGCTGACTACTTCGTCATGGTGTCCCTAGGAGTGAAATAGATGGAAAATCTACTAAATATTTACTTGAACTGTACATGTGGAAAAATTCTAGGTCAAGTGAACAGCAGTCTAACTTGAATTGCCGGAATAGAGAGTCACGGTCCCTCAGTCTGTTCCCAGGCTTGAGCCAAGTTACAGACCACAACCTCTTGAATGAAGGGGAGGCCAGGTCCTCTGAAGGAAGGACCTGACTGCCAAAAATTTATACGGTTATCCTGTTCCCCAAAGTAATCTATGGATTTTTATGAGAGTGACTCTTCACTGGGGAAAAGGAAATATTAAACTTTCAGGGATTACTGGATACTGGCTCTGAACTGACACTAATTCCAGGAGATCCAAAAATCATTCTGGCCCACCAGTCAGAATGTGGTTGTATGGAGGTCAGGTTATTAATTGAGACATGGCTCAGGTTCACCTCACAGTGGGTTCCTGAGCCCATCATGTAGTGATTTCCTCAGTTCTCAAATGCATAATTGGAATAGAGTTGCTCAACAACTGGCAGAACCCTCACATTGGATCCCTGACAAGTGGCATAAGGGCTATCATAGTGGGAAAAGCCAAATGGAAGCCATTAGGACTGCCCCTACCTAGGAAAATAGTAAACAAAAAGCAATACGGTGTTCCTTGAGGAATTACACAGATTACTGTCAGAACAGGGACTTGAAGGATGTGGTGATTCCCACCACATTCCATTTGACTAGCCTATTTGTCTCATGCAAAAAACAGACGGATCTTGGAGAATGACAGTGGGTTATCAAGAACTTAACCAGGTGTGAGTCCAAATGCAGCTGATGCTCCAGATTTGGTTTCAATGCTTGAGAAAATCGATACATCTCCTGGTACCTGGTGTGCAGCTATTGATATATCTCCCGGTACCCGGTGTGCAGCAATTGATATGTCTCCCGGTACCCGGTGTGCAGCTATTGATTTTTCTCCATACTTGTTTTGAAGTACTACCAGAAGTAGTTTGTCTTCAGTTGGCAAGACCAGCAATACACCTTCACTGTCCTACCTCAAGGTATATCAACTCTCCAGCCCTATGTCATAATTTCGTCTGCAGAGATCTTGATCACCTTTCCCTTCCACAAGACATCACTTTGGTGTATTACATTGATGGCATTATGCTGACTGGACTTAGTAAGGAAGACGTATCAATGACTGTGGACTTACTTGTTAAACATTTGCATGCCACAGTGTAGGGAAATTAACTCGATAAAAAGGCAGGCACCTTCCACCTTAGTGAAATTTTTAGGGGTCCAGTGGTGTGGGGCAAGTCAAGGTATTTCTTCTAAAGTGAAGGGTAAGTTATTGCATCTGGCCCCTCCCACAACTAAAAAGGAGGCACAATGCCTAGTGGGCCTCTTTGGATTTTGCATGCAACATAGTCCTCATTCAGGTGTGCTACTCCAGCCTATTTATCAAGTGACTTGAAAAGTTGCTAATTTTGAGTGGGCCTCCAAACAAGAGCAGGCTCTGCAACAGTTCAGGCTGCTGTGCAAGCAGCTCTGCCACATAGGCCATATGATCCAGCTGACCCAGTGGTGCTTCAAGTGTCAGTGGCAGAGATGCTGTTTGGAGTCATTGGCAGGCCCCTATTAGTGAATCACAGCACAGACCTTTAGGATTTTGGAGCAAAGCCTGCCATCCTCTGCAGATAACTACTCTCCTTTTGAGAAACAGCTTTTGGCTTGTTACCGGGCCTTAGTAGAGACTGAATGCTTAACCATGAGCCACTAAGTCACCCTGTGGCCTGAGGTGCCCATCATAAACTGGGTGTTGTCTGACCTACAGAGTCATAAAATTAGATGTGCACAGCAGCACTCTGTCATTAAATGGAAGTGGTATATACAAGATCAGGCCTGAGCAGGACCTGGAGGCACAAATAAGTTGCATGAGGACGTAGCCCAAAAGCCCATAGTCTTCACTCCTGTCACATCACTTTCCTTCTCCCAGTGTGCACCTATGGCCTCATGAAGAGTTTGTTATGATTAATTGACTGAGGAGGAGAAAACTCGAGCCTCGTTTACAGATGGTTCTGTGTGATATGCAGGCATTACTCAAAAGTGGATAGCAGCAGCACTGCAACCCCCTTCTGGGACCTCTCTGAAGAACAGTGACAAAGGGAAATCCTCCCAATGGGCAGAACTTCGAGCAGTGCATCTGGTTTTTCACTTTGCTTGGAAACAGAAATGGCCAGATATACAATTGTAGACTGATTCATGGAATGTGGCCAATGGTTTGGCTGGATGGTCAGGGACTTAGAAGGAACACGATTGGAAAATTGGTGACAAGGAGGTATAGGGAAGAGGTATGCGGATAGACCTCTCTGAATAGCCAAAGAAGTGAAGATCTTTTTTTTTTTTTTAATAACTTTTATTAAGCTTCAAGTGAACGTTTACAAATCCAATCAGTCTGTCACATATAAGTTTACATACATCTCACTCCCTACTCCCACTTGCTCTCCCCCTCTTGAGTCAGCCCTTTCAGTCTCTCCTTTCGTGACAATTTCGCCGGCTTCCCTCTCTCTCTATCCTCCCGTCCCCCCTCCAGACAAGAGTTGCCAACACAATCTCAAGTGTCCACCTGATATAATTAGCTCACTCTTCATCAGCGTCTCTCTCTCACCCGCTGACCAGTCCCTTTCATGTCTGATTTGTCTTTGGGGATGGTTCCTGTCCTGTGCCAACAGAAGGTCTGGGGACCATGGCTGCCGGGATTCCTCTAGTCTCAGTCAGACCATTAAGTTTGGTCTTTTTATGAGAATTTGGGGTCTGTATCCCACTGATCTCCTGCTCCCTCAGGGGTCCTCTGCTGTGCTCCCTGTCAGGGCAGTCATCGATTGTTGCCGGGCACCAACTAGTTCTTCTGGTCTCAGGATGATGTAGGTCTCTGGTTCATGTGGCCCTTTCTGTCTCTTGGGCTCTTAGTTGTCGTGTGGCCTTGGTGTTCTTCATTTTCCTTTGCTCCAGGTGGGTTGAGACCAATTGATGCATCTTAGATGGCCGCTTGTTAGCATTTAAGACCCCAGACGCCACATTTCAAAGTGGGATGCAGAATGATTTCATAATAGAATTATTTTGCCAATTGACTTAGAAGTCCCCACAAACCACGTTCCCCAGACCCCTGCCCTTGCTCCGCTGACCTTTGAAGCATTCATTTTATCCCGGAAACTGCTTTTGGTCCAGTCCAATTGAGCTGACCTTCCATGTATTGAGTGTTGTCTTTCCTTTCACCTAAAGCAGTTCTTATCTACTGGTTAATCAATAAAAAACCCTCTCCCACCCTCCCTCCCTCCCCGCCTCGTAACCACAAAAGTATGTGTTCTTCTCAGGTTTACTATTTCTCAAGATCTTATAATAGTGGTCTTATACAATATTTGTCCTTTTGCCTCTGACTAATTTCGCTCAGCATAATGGCTTCCAGGTTCCTCCATGTTATGAAATGTTTCAGAGATTCGTCACTGTTCTTTATCGATGCATAGTATTCCATTGTGTGAATATACCACAATTTATTTACCCATTCATCCATTGATGGACACCTTGGTTGCTTCCAGCTTTTTGCTATTGTAAACAGAGCTGCAATAAACATGGGTGTGCATATTATCTGTTCGTGTGAAGGCTCTTGTATCTCTAGGGTATATTCCCAGGAGTGGGATTTCTGGGTTGTATGGTAGTTCTATTTCTAACTGTTTAAGATAACGCCAGATAGATTTCCAAAGTGGTTGTACCATTTTACATTCCCACCAGCAGTGTATAAGAGTTCCAATCTCTCCGCAGCCTCTCCAACATTTATTATTTTGTGTTTTTTGGATTAATGCCAGCCTTGCTGGTGTGAGATGGAATCTCATCGTAGTTTTAATTTGCATTTCTCTAATGGCTAATGATCGAGAGCATTTTCTCATGTATCTGTTGGCTGCCTGAATATCTTCTTTGGTGAAATGTGTGTTCATATCCTTTGCCCACTTTTTGATTGGGTTGTTTGTCTTTTTGTGGTTGAGTTTTGACAGAATCATGTAGATTTTAGAGATCAGGCGCTGGTCGGAGATGTCATAGCTGAAAATTCTTTCCCAGTCTGTAGGTGGTCTTTTTACTCTTTTGGTGAAGTCTTTAGATAAGCATAGGTGTTGATTTTTAGGAGCTCCCAGTTATCGGGTTTCTCTTCATCATTTTTGGTAATGTTTTGTATTCTGTTTATGCCTTGTATTAGGGCTCCTAGGGTTGTCCCTATTTTTTCTTCCATGATCTTTATCGTTTTAGTCTTTATGTTTAGGTCTTTGATCCACTTGGAGTTAGTTTTTGTGCATGGTGTAAGGTATGGGTCCTGTTTCATTTTTTTGCAAATGGATATCCAGTTATGCCAGCACCATTTGTTAAAAAGGCTATCTTTTCCCCAATTAATTGACACTGGTCCTTTGTCAAATATCAGCTGCTCATACGTGGATGGATCTACGTCTGGGTTCTCAATTCTGTTCCATTGCTCTATGTGCCTGTTGTTGTACCAGTACAAGGCTGTTTTGACTACTGTGGCTGTATAATAGGTTCTGAAATCAGGTAGAGTGAGGCCTCCCACTTTCTTCTTCTTTTTCAGTAGTGCTTTGCTTATCCGGGGCTTCTTTCCCTTCCATATGAAATTGGTGATTTGTTTCTCTATCCCCTTAAAATATGACATTGGAATTTGGATTGGAAGTGTGTTAAATGTATAGATGGCTTTTGGTAGAATAGACATTTTTACTATGTTAAGTCTTCCTATCCATGAGCAAGGTACGTTTTTCCACTTAAGTATGTCCTTTTGAATTTCTTGTAGTAGAGCTTTGTAGTTTTCTTTGTATAGGTCTTTTACATCCTTGGTAAGATTTATTCCTAAGTATCTTATCTTCTTGGGGGCCACTGTGAATGGTATTGATTTGGTTATTTCCCTTTCGGTGTTCTTTTTGTTGATGTAGAAGAATCCAAGTGATTTTTGTATGTTTATTTTATAACCTGAGACTCTGCCAAACTCTTCTATTAGTTTCAGTAGTTTTCTGGAGGATTCCTTAGGGTTTTCTGTGTATATAACCATGTCATCTGCAAATAGTGATAACTTTACTTCCTCCTTGCCAATCCGGATACCTTTTATTTCTTTGTCTAGCCTAATTGCCCTGGCTAGGACTTCTAGCACGATGTTGAATAAGAGCGGTGATAAAGGGCATCTTTGTCTGGTTCCTGTTCTCAAGGGGAATGCTTTCAGGTTCTCTCCATTTAGAGTGATATTGGCTGTTGGCTTTGCATAGATGCCCTTTATTATGTTGAGGAATTTTCCTTCAATTCCTATTTTGGTAAGAGTTTTTATCATGAATGGGTGTTGGACTTTGTCTAATGCCTTTTCTGCATCAATTGATAAGATCATGTGGTTTTTGTCTTTTGTTTTATTTATGTGACGGATTACATTAATGGTTTTTCAGATAGTAAACCAGCCTTGCATACCTGGTATAAATCCCACTTGATCAGGGTGAATTATTTTTTTGATGTGTTGTTGGATTCTATTGGCTAGAATTTTGTTGAGGATTTTTGCATCTATGTTCATGAGGGATATAGGTCTATAATTTTCTTTTTTTTGTAATGTCTTTACCTGGTTTTGGTATCAGGGAGATGGTGGCTTCATAGAATGAGTTGGGTAGTATTCCGTCATTTTCTATGCTTTGGAATACCTTTAGTATTAGTGGTGTTAACTCTTCTCTGAACGTTTGGTAGAACTCTGCAGTGAAGCCGTCCGGGCCAGGGCTTTTTTTTGTTGGGAGTTTTTTGATTACCGTTTCAATCTCTTTTTTTGTTATGGGTCTATTAAGTTGTTCTACTTCTGAATGTGTTAGTTTAGGTAGGTAGTGTTTTTCCAGGAATTCATCCATTTCTTCTAGGTTTTCAAATTTGTTAGAGTACAATTTTTCATAATAATCTGAAATGATTCTTTTAATTTCATTTGGTTCTGTTGTGATGTGGTCCTTCTCGTTTCTTATTCGGGTTATTTGTTTCCTTTCCTGTATTTCTCTAGTCCGTCTAGCCAATGGTTTATCAATTTTGTTAATTTTTTCAAAGAACCAGCTTTTGGCTTTGTTAATTCTTTCAATTGTTTTTCTGTTCTCTAATTCATTTAGTTCAGCTCTAATTTTTATTATTTGTTTTCTTCTGGTGCCTGATGGATTCTTTTGTTGCTCACTTTCTATTTGTTCAAGTTGTAGGGACAGTTCTCTGATTTTGGCTCTTTCTTCTTTTTGTATGTGTGCATTTATCGATATAAATTGGCCTCTGAGCACTGCTTTTGCTGTGTCCCAGAGGTTTTGATAGGAAGTATTTTCATTCTCATTGCTTTCTATGAATTTCCTTATTCCCTCCTTGATGTCTTCTATAACCCAGTCTTTTTTCAGGAGGGTATTGTTCATTTTCCAAGTATTTGATTTCTTTTCCCTAGTTTTTCTGTTATTGATCTCTAGTTTTATTGCCTTGTGGTCTGAGAAGATGCTTTGTAATATTTCGATGTTTTGGACTCTGCAAAGGTTTGTTTTATGACCTAATATGTGGTCTATTCTAGAGAATGTTCCTTGTGCGCTAGAAAAAAAAGTATATTTTGCAGCAGTTGGGTGGAGAGTTCTGTATAAGTCAATGAGGTCAAGTTGGTTGATTGTTGTAATTAGATCTTCCGTGTCTCTATTGAGCTTCTTACTGGATGTCCTGTCCTTCTCCGAAAGTGGTGTGTTGAAGTCTCCTACTATAATTGTGGAGGTATCTATCTCACTTTTCAATTCTGTTAAAATTTGATTTTTGTATCTTGCAGCCTTGTCATTGGGTGCATAAATATTTAATATGGTTATGTCTTCCTGATCAATTGTTCCTTTTATCATTATATAGTGTCCTTCTTTATCCTTTGTGGTGGATTTAAGTCTAAAGTCTATTTTGTCAGAAATTAATATTGCTATTCCTCTTCTTTTTTGCTTATTGTTTGCTTGATATATTTTTTTCCATCCTTTGAGTTTTAGTTTGTTTGTGTCTCTAAGTCTAAGGTGTGTCTCTTGTAGGCAGCATATAGATGGATCGTGTTTCTTTATCCAGTCTGTGACTCTCTGTCTCTTTATTGGTGCATTTAGTCCATTTACATTCAGCATAATTATAGATAAATAGGTTTTTAGTGCTGTCATTTTGATGCCTTTTTATGTGTGTTGTTGACAATTTCATTTTTCCACATACTTTTTTGTGCTGAGGCGTTTTTCTTAGTAAATTGTGAGATCCTCATTTTCATAGTGTTTGACTTTATGTTAGTTGAGTCGTTACGTTTTTCTTGGCTTTTATCTTGAGTTATAGAGTTGTTATACCTTTTTGTGGTTACCTTATTATTTACCCCTATTTTTCTAAGTAAAAACCTAACTTGTATTGCTCTATATCGCCTTGTATCACTCTCCATATGGCAGTTCAATGACTCCTGTATTTAGTCCCTCTTTTTGATTATTGTGATCTTTTACCTATTGACTTCCATGATTCCCTGTTATGTGTATTTTTTTTTTTAATTAATCTTAATTTGTTTGTTTTTGTGATTTCCCTATTTGAGTTGATATCAGGACGTTCTGTTTTGTGACCTTGTGTTGTGCTGATATCTGATATTATTGGTTTTCTGATCAAACAATATCCTTTAGTATTTCTCGTAGCTTTGGTTTGGTTTTTGCAAATTCTCTAAACTTGTGTTTGTCTGTAAATATCTTAATTTCACCTTCACATTTCAGAGAGAGTTTTGCTGGATATATGATCCTTGGCTGGCAGTTTTTCTCCTTCAGTGTTCTGTATATGTCGTCCCATTCCCTTCTTGCCTGCATGGTTTCTGCTGAGTAGTCTGAACTTATTCTCATTGATTCTGCCTTGAAGGAAACCTTTCTTTTCTCCCTGGCTGCTTTTAAAATTTTCTGTTTATCTTTGGTTTTGGTGAGTTTGATGACAATATGTCTTGGTGTTTTTCTTTTTGGATCAATCTTAAATGGGGTTCGATGAGCATCTTGGATAGATATCCTTTCGTCTTTCATGATGTCAGGGAAGTTTTCTGTCAGGAGTTCTTCAACTATTTTCTCTGTGTTTTCTGTCCCCCCTCCCTGTTCTGGGACTCCAATCACTTGCAAGTTATCCTTCTTGATAGAGTCCCACATGATTCTTAGGGTTTCTTCATTTTTTTAAATTCTTTTATCTGATTTTTTTCCAGCTATGTTGGTGTTGTTTCCCTGGTCCTCCAGAAGTCCCAGTCTACATTCTAATTGCTCGAGTCTGCTCCTCTGACTTTCTATTGCATTGTCAAATTCTGTAATTTTATTGTTAATCTTTTGGATTTCTACATGTTGTCTCTCTATGGATTCTTGCAACTTACTAATTTTTCCACTATGTTCTTGAATAATCTTTTTGAGTTCTTCAACAGTTTTATCAGTGTGTTCCTTGGCTTTTTCTGCAGTTTGCCTTATTTCATTTGTGATGTCTTGAAGCATTCTGTAAATTAGTTTTTTATATTCTGTATCTGATAATTCCAGGATTGTATCTTCATTTGGGAAAGTTTTTGATTCTTTTGTTTGGGGGGTTGGAGAAGCTGTCATGGTCTGCTTCTTTAAGTGGTTTGATATGGATTGTTGTCTCTGAGCCATCACTGGGAAACTAGTTTTTCCAGAAAATCCGCCAAAAAAAAATGCAGTCACATCCCTATCAGAGTTCTCCCTCTGGCTCAGGCTATTCGGATGTTAATGAAGCCGCCTGTGTCCAGTCCAAATCCGGCGGGATGGTTCCCCGGCTGGGACGCTGCTCTCCCCGTTCCAAGACCAATCCCTGCCTCCTGGGGACTTCTACTACCGGCTGCGTCCCACACCACCCGCGGAACCGGCTGGTCCCCCTCCCGGGGTTAGTACAGGGGGTGGAGCAGCTCTCTGTGCTTGTGCCGTACCTGACTGGTACGCTGGCTCCAGGCTCTGAAAACAATCGCTGCTCCCCCGTATTACTTCGTTCTCCGTCTCTAAATCTGTGTTTGTTGTTCAGGGTTCATAGATTGTTATGTATGTGATCGATTCACTTGTTTTTCTGTGTCTTTGTTGTAAGAGGGATCCGAGGTAACGTCTGCCTAGTCCGCCATCTTGGCTCCGCCTCCCCAGTGAAGATCTTTCTTTCTCACCTGAATGGTCACTAATGGGTGACTTTGGCAGTGGAGGATTTTAACAATCAAGTGGATAGGATGACACATTCTGTGGAAATCAGTCATCCTCTTTTCTCAACCATTTTCATAATTACTCAATGGGTTCGTGAACAAAGTGGCCACAGTGACAGGAATGGAGGTTATGCATGGGCTCAGCAACATGGACTTCCACTCACCAAGACCAACTTGGCTACAGCCACTTCAGTGCTCAATCTGCCAGCAGCAGAGACCAACACTGATTCCCCTATATGGCACCATATCTTGAGGTGATCAGCCAGCATCCTGGTGATGGGTTGATTACATTGGACCACTTCCATCATGGAAAGTGCAGTGTTTTGTTCTTATTGGAATAGGCACTTACTCTGGATACAGATCAGATTTGTCTTCCTTATACACAATGTTTCTGCCAACTGTGGGCTTATAGGATGCCTTATCCACCATGGTGGTATCCCACACAGCATTGCCTTGGATCAAGGGACTCAAGTCACAGTAAGTGAAGTGTGGCAATGGGCTCATGCTCATGAAATTCACTGGTCTTACCATGTTTGCCATCATCCTGAAGCAACTGGCTTGATAGAATGATGGAATGGCCTTCTAGAGAAACAATATCCGTGCTAGCTAGGTAGCAATACCTTGCAGGGTTGGGGCAATGTTCTCCATGAGGCTGTATATGCTCTAAACTAGTGTCCAATATATGGCGCTATTTCTCCCATAGCCAGAGGATTAGAAACGTGAGTGGCACCATTCATTATTACTCCTAGTGACTCACTTCAAAATTTTTTTCTTCCTCTTCCTGTGACCCTATACTCTACAGGTCTAGAGGTGTTAGTTCCAAAGGGAGGAATGCTCCCACCTGGAGACACATTACATTGATGTCTGATTCCATTGAACTGGAAGTTAAGAATGTCACCTGGCCACTTTGGGCTTCTTGTGCCTGTGGGTCAATGAACAAAGAAGAGAGTTACCATATTGGCTGGTGTGATTGACCCTGATTACTAAAAGGAAACTGGATTTATATTACATAGTGGAGGTAAAGAAGAGTATGTCTGGAATACAGGAGATTCCTTAGGGCCTTTCTTAGTTCTTTCACGTCCCATGATTAAAGCCAATGGAGAACTATAGCAACCCAATTCTGACACGACTACTAATGGCCCAGATCCTTCAGGAATGAAGGTTTGGGTCACCCCACCAGGCAAAGAACCATGACCAGCTGAGATGCTTGCAGAAGGGACTATGGAACAGGCGGTAGAAGAAGATAGTTCTAAGTACCAGCTATGACCACATGACCGGCTGCAGAAAAGAGGAGTATAATCATTACAAGTATTTCTTCCTTGTATGTTTATCAAATATTTTATTTTCTTCACTTATAAACATGAGATGTAAACAGAGCTAGTGCATTTTGGGGCTGTATGCATGTTAGTTGTACCATTTTACCTGAAAGTATAACTATAATTGCCATTATTCAGACATTATTTATGGTTTAAGGAGATGCTTTACAGGAGCCAAGTTGACAAGGAGTGGACTGTGATGGCTAAGGTTGTGTGTCAACTTGGCTGAGCCATGATTCTCAATGGTCTGGCAATTATGAGGTACTTTGGCAGTTATGTAATGATGTAATCATCTCCGTGATGAGCTCTGATATAACGTAATCAACTCCTTTATGAGATCTGCTATGAGTAGCCAATCAGTTGAAATGGAGTTTCCTTGGGGGTGTGGCCTGCCTCCAGAATATAAATGGATGTTCAAGCAAGGTCTCACTCTAGATCCTGCATCCAGTTTGTCATCATCTGACCTCCTCTTCTTGGCACTTGAGCTACTAGCTTACCTGCTGAGCGTGGAATTTGTCAGCCTGCTATATTTCTGAGCTTTTAAAATTCTGATTCTTGTTGTTCGTTTATGTATTATTTCATTTTCTTAATGTCTTTTAGTTTATTTTGGACTCATGGGCTACTATTTTGAACATTTTAGAGGACACATCTCTCTAGTGGACTTTCTTTGTAGAGATGTTATTCTGCACTTTTTCTCTTCTTTTTCTTATCCTAGTTCTGTATGGGATTTGATCTCGATACTTTTCTGTTCATTTTTTTAAAAAATTTCTTGAACTTTAAGTACAAGGCTGGATTCAAGGTAGCTTTCCTAATTTCCAGAGGTCTCTTTTCTGTTGCCTTCCTGTGGTGTTAAAAAATGTTGTATGATTTTATTTACATGAAATAACTAGAATAGGCAATGTATAGAGATCAAAGTTTATTAGTGGACACCAGGGGTGGGAGAAAGTAGAAAAACGGCATCTTTGTTTGGGAAGCATTGATTTTCTGTTTATGGGGATGGAAAAAAAATGTTAATATTTTATTGCACTTAAGGTGAAAGTTTACGGAGCGAATTAGGTTCCCATTTAATAATTTCTACACAAATTATTCAGTGATATTGGTTACATTTTTCATAATGTGTCGTCTTTCCAGTTGTACAGTTCCTGATTCAGGAAAATCTAGGTGACTAGCCCTCCTCACTTTCCCCATAAGTTCAAAATAAGATCCTATTGCCCCCAAATATGTTGTCCTTTCTAAAATTCTAGCAATAAAAGATAGACCTGGAAGTAACTAGCCTCTTGTTTTAAGATACGGGTATCTTTGGAGTGGTTTAAAGAACAGGAATCAGTTATTCAAACATTGGAGTGAATTTGTGCAGGGAGTTTGGTTTTCCTAATCCGTAGTCCAGTCACACTAAGACATGGGGATAAGGAGGATATGAGAGATAATTTTGCAGTTGGAACACTTTGTCAGAGATGCACCTTCTGACGCATGGTAGTCAAGGTGGTATCTTGAGTAGGCACGAATGAACCAATTCACCTTACATACTTTGAATTTGGGCTGTCATCGGCCTCACCTCAGTGTCCTGCATACTTGAATGACATACTCATTGTCATGGATTGAATTATGTCCCGCCCAAGAAAAAAACGTGTGTATTAATTTTTTTTTATTAATTAGGCTGGGCCATGATTCCTGGTATTGTGTGATTTTCCTATATATTGTAAGTCCTGCCTCTATGATGTTAATCAGGAAGTGTGGGCAGTAGTTGTATTAGTGAGGCAGGACTCAACCTACAAGACTGGATTGTGTCTTGAGGCAATCTCTTGAGATGTAAAAGAGAGAAGTGAGCAGAGAGACGGGGGATCTCACACCTCCGAGAAAGCAGTGCCAGGACCAAAGCGTGTCCTTTGGACCCGGGATCTCTGCATGGAGAAGCTCCTAGTCTGGGGGAAGATTGATGAGAAGGCTGACAGAGAAAGAAATGCTTCCCCTGAAGCTGTGTCCTTGAATTTGGACTTTTCGCTTACTTTACTGTGAGGAAATAAACTTCTCTTTGTTCAAGACTCCACTTGTGGTGTTCCTATTATAGCAGCATTAGATGACTAAGACTCTTGTAAACCAGAGGGTTTCCACTTTAACCTTAACTGTAATGAATTGTATTAATAAATGTTTTGTACTGACTGAAGATCGCATTTCCACTCTTAGGAGTCAGAATGGTTTTGCCTAAAGCACTAAGTGGGCAGAAAATATCTCATGTGCATATGCCAACTTATTCTTTATGTACTTGCATCTCCTCAGAAATGCAGTAATCTACTTAATTCTACCAACTGGAAATGATTATGCAGAACTGAAAGCCTGCTAGGGTCTCTCTCTCTTTTTTTTTTTTTTTTAAATAATATTTAATTGTTTTTGGTGAAAGTTTACACCGCCTAATAGGTTCCCAGTTAACAATTTCTATACAACTTGCTCAATGACATTGGTTACATTTTTACAATGTGTCCATATTCTCATTATTTCCATTCTGGTAGCTCTGTTTCCATTAATCTAGTTTTCCTGCCCAGGCACTCCTTCCCCCGCAGCCCCTGCACCCTCATCTTTGCTTTAAGGTAAATGTTGACCATTTGGTCTTGTATAGATGTTTTTTAAAAGGAGCCCAGTACTCACAGGTGATATCATTTATTTTATGTGCCAATCTGTTAGTTAGCTGAAAGGTGACCTCCGGGAATAGTTTCAGTTTGAAGTTTGAAGATTATCTCAGGACAATAGCCTCAGGGGTTCCTCTAGTCTCAACAGGTTCAGTAAATAGGACTTTTAAAGAATTTCAATATTGTTCTACATTTTTTTCCCATTCTATCATGGTCTATATGTTGTTTCCCTGATCAAGATGGTTGATAGCAGTGACTGGGTGCCATCTAGTTTTCTGGTCACAGGGTACATGAGGCTGTGGTTTGTGAAGCCTGTAGTAGGATCTATCTTTTAAAGAAAAAGCTATAGTCCAGGCAAGTTATTTCAGGCACTGCTGTGTGCTGGTTATTGACCTATTCTCTCTTGGCCTCAAGCCCACTTTTTTATACTCTGTTTTGTGAAGCTGGGGGCTGGGAGACAGCAAACTAGATTTCCTATACCACCTTGCTGGCTTTTGTAAGGTTCTGGCAGTAGGAAGGAAAAAGCACTTTCTTTCTGTCCCCAGATCCTGGTAGGAGAAGGGAGCTAAGGCTCCAGGCTTTATCTTCCTTTGACCCTCCCAGCACCAGTTATGCTGTGGCTTTACAGAGACACAGTCACCAGCCACTCTGCCCTTTGCTGGTCAAACTACCACTATATTTGCTGACCTCAGAGGCCTGAGTGCCAGGGACGTGAGGGCCCTTCCTCTGAGGCCCTAGGTTCTGGAAATCCTACCTCTTTTCTTTGGTTCCTCAGCTTGGGTTGGAATCTACTTTCTACAGTTACTGCTGTTTGGGTGTCTTTCTTTTCTTGTGCTGAGGTAACAGAAATACCAAAAGTGGGTGGCTTTGAAAAACAAATTTATTTTCTCACAGTTCAGAAGGCTAGAAGTTCAAAATCAAGGCACCATTATAGGGGAGGGCTCTTTCTCTCTGTTGGCTCTGGGGGCGGATCCTTGTCTCTTTGAACTTCTGTGTTCCTTGGTGATCTTCATGAGGCATCTATCTTCCCTCCATTTGTGCTTCCCTCTGTGTCTAATCTAAGAACTCAGAAGTGGTTAGGTTTAGGACATACAGTACACTGACATGGCCCATTAATATAACGAAGAAAACTGTATTTGCAAATGGGATTACAACCACAGGTATAAAGGGTAGGATTCCAACACATATTTTAGGAGGAATACAATTCAACTGGTAACACTGGGTTACCTGGGCCTTGGGAGTGGTGGCTGCTCCCGGTGACTACTGGTGATTAGTTACCTCAGCTCCCCGTTCTCTTTTCACCCTTCCAGCTAATTTCCGGCATTAAATTTCTTCAGTTTAAAATGCCCAGCATAGTTTTTGTTTTCCTGGTTGATTATTCGAACTTGTTTTACAAGTTTAACTTGTTTTGCAAATTTCTACTACTTTTTCTACAAATGACTACTTTGTGACATTTGTTGCCATTAATACTGAGCAACCTATGCCTTTCCTTTTATTGAATGGAAATGATATTTTTACTTTTCTCCACTCTGAAATTTGGTAAACCGGTATGTGCTTGACATTTATATATATATATATATATATACACACACACACATACACATATATGTGTATATATACATATACATACATATATATAGTTTGTTATAAAAAAAGGTGAACTAATAATTTACGGCTCAACGTTTTTAAAGCGTCAAATATATACAAATCTTTATGCCAGAAAAATTAGATTTAGGGTAGTATGACTGTTTTTAGAAAGTCAAAGGAATTAGAAGATAATACCCAAGAAGAAAGATTAAATAAACTGTTATCTCTCCAAACACTGGAAGGATATTTAATAGTGGAATTATGAATTACTGTTTTGGAGATACTAAAAGTTCTTCTATGTATGAAGCTTTGGATGTATGGCACATGAAGACTACTAGGATGTGGATCACAATAGATGCCTCGTAATGAAAGTTGTTAGTGAAATGAACCACTGAGAAATACATATATACCTATATGAGCCCTGGTGGTGCAATGGTTAAGTGCTTGACTGCTAACCAAAAGGTTTGCAGTTTCAATTCACCAGCCGCTCTGTGGGAGAAAGGTGTAGCAGCCTGCTTCCATAAAGATTTACAGCCCTGGAAACCCTATATACGGTCGCTGAGTCAGGATCCACTGGATGGCAATGGGGTTTTGGGTTTTAAGGAGGAAAGTTTCCTGCCTGCCTGAGATGAATTATCGGAGTCCTGCAAAGGGCATGGTGTGACCCGCTAACCTCTGTATGGCTTTGTCAAATTTTAGGTCTGTAGTTGGAAGAATTTATGATCTTCTTAGCTTTATTCACTCCTAGCTCTTGTTTTGTTTGTGAAAAGTATACCCAGTGATCTTTATTCAGCTGGAGGGGCTGCTAATTGATTTAAAAAATGCATTTTGTCCCTGGTCACTAATTGACTGCTAGAACTGTTGCTGGTCTGACAAAAAGCAGGCTGAGATGCAGCTCCCACCATGGGGTGGTCTGTTGCCAAGCATCACTGCTTTAACTTGTCCATTGCAAAAGCATTTCCTTACGTATTCCCAGAGAATGGAGTTGGGTTTTATTTAAAATAATCTCTGCATTGTCTTTATAATAACGTCACTGTGATCAATCATTAGATAAAGATGAGTTAACCTTAGCATATTGTATCAGGAATTAAAGTGTTTTTTTTTAAATTATTGAGCAGTTGTCGAGAGTTCAAAAGCATGAACCAGATCAGCAAATGAGTAATTCTTCAGATGCTGAAAATACTGAAGTCTAAGACGGCAACTGTTGGCTCTTGATAACGAAAATACTTCGTTTATTTGTAGCCCAGGAATCAGATGGACTGAGTCAACATTGCCTTTGTCAATATGATAGCATATTTAAAATATTAGCTTTTACTACAAAGTAATAAACTATGTCTATTCTTCAAAGATACTTACAGCTGATTCTATGTAATACTGTTTTACACGTGGTAGCATTGGATAAAAAAACCCTAATAATTAGCACAACACTGGAGAAGTAGAAAAACACAACACCGATTAATCAAAACAAAACCTCATATACAAGTAACACCAAATTGAAGGATACACTGAGAAATTAAACAACTATTATGTTTAGTTCAGACATGGTGGAATAAATTGAAGGCAGGATCCTAGCAGCCTGAAGTAACTGAGCAATTGTGCATAATAGGGGTAAGAAACAAAAAAAGTTGTTTCTGCAGTACGAGAGAGGGAGTCTGACGGTTTTTTAAAAAATCAGTAAAGCTTCAATGGGCTTTAACCTCTTACAAATCATAGCGGCTGGCAGGGAGCCCACGTCAATGTTAGTGTCTTAGCTGATTTTAAATTCCTGAGGTTGTAGCTGTAGAGATTTAGGTTGGGGCACACCTAAGCTTACCTGCAGGAGTGTATCCTTTTCTTATGCTTTCCCACCTAGGTAAGCTGGGACCGGACTGAACATCAGGAGGCCTGATTTCTGGTCATGACTGTATTCCATAGCTGTGTGATGTGACTGGAAAAAAGACTAAAAACTATCTAAAGTCCCTGTGCCTAAGCTTACCTGTCTGCAAAATGGCTTTAATTTTTTTATGTTAAAGGTTGTTGGCTTTGATTATATTTTAAGCAGTGGATATTGTCATTCAAATGTGTTCTTATAGAGAAGCCAATATCTTACTAAATCGAACAAAGTGGACATTCTTGGGAAAGGGGCAGGGAGAAGCCTGAGGGCCCTGACACTACCTGAGTCCTCCTATCTGCCTTTCTGCCTCTCAGGAGCCCTTGGGGTAGTTGAAGACCACAAGATGTGATGAACTGTATGTTCCTTTCCAACTATAAGATAGAGTTTTAACTTAAATTTCCTAAATCCATAAATTCCTATGGTTATTTTCATACCAATAACAAAAGACTTCTGTCAACATAAGGTTTAAAAAACCCAATATCAAGCCATGATAGAGAAATACACTATATATTTTGTCCAAATTCACTAGAGTAAAATTATATTTAGAAATATGTTTACATACATATATCTTAAGGTATGTATCTATAACTACAGGGTGATATGGAAGGTGATAATAAGATCATATTAAACACCCAAAAGACAAAAGGGCCACATAAACCAGAGACTCCATCAGCCTGAGACCAGAAGAACTAGATGGTGTCTGGCTACCACCAGTGATCACTCTGACAGGGAACATAACAGAGAGTCCCTGACGGAGCAGGAGAAAAGTGTGAAACAGAACTCAAACTCACATAAAAAAGACCAGACTTAATGGTCTGACTGAGGCTGGAGGAATCCCCAAAGCCATGGTCCCCAGATGCTATGTTAACTCAGAACTAAAACCATTCCTGGAGACCACTCTTCAGAGAAGGATTGATTAGACTGGACTATAAAGCATAAAATAATATTTGTGAAGAGTGTACTTCTTAGTTCAAGCAGATACACAAGACCAAATAAGCGGCCCCTGTCCAGAGGCAGGATGAGAAGGCAGGAAGGGACAGGAGCTGGTTGGATGGACACGGAAAACCCGGGGTGGAAAGGAGGAGTGTGCTGTCACATTACAGGGATTGCAGCTAGTGTCATATGACAATATGTGTATAAAATCTTGTATGAGAGATTAACGTGAGCTGTAAACTTTCACCTAAATTATAACTGGAAAAAAAAAATGGATCAGTTTTACTCTGTCACATGGGTTGCTAGGAGTTGGATGCCAGCCAACAACAACAGCTTCGTTGACTGCATGTCATCGTCAAGTAGTTTTTTAAGAAGAGTTCATACATGCTTCACATTATTGCTCGTAATTAAATAACACAAAATCACCTTGACAAAGATGTAAAACAATAGCAAGAAGCCCCTGTAGGCTCCCATTACACGGAGTTTTTGGCTTTACTTCACCTCTCTGATTTGTCAGAGATTCAGTGGTTCTTAGCGAGGTCTCATTCAAAAAATAGGTTTCCATTTCACTTCCAGTAAAGCAAAAAAAAAAAACAAAACAAAAAACCTAAACCGATTGCCTTCGAGCTGATTCTGGCTCACTGTGGCCCTATGGGGCAGAGCAGAACTGCCCCATGGGGTTTACAAGGCTCTAATCTTTACAGAAGCAGGCTGTCCGCATCTTTCTCCCACAGAGCAGCTGGTGGGTTCAAACAACCCACCTTTCAGTTAGCAGCCAGGTGCTTACCACTTGTCCACCAGGGTTCTTTCCCATAAAGATTATAGCCTGGAGAGCCCTGTGGGGTGGCTTTGCTCTGTCACATGGGGTCACTGTGAGTGGAGATTGACTTAATGGCACACAAGAACATGGCCAAGCAATCCCACTGCTGGGTATGCATCCAAGAGAAACGCAGATACAGTGAAGCCTGTGAAGGCTGGAACGTATGTAAGGCAGAAACTTGTCAGAGAAAGAAAACAAATATTTTCCACACAAATGAACATAGAAAAGTGGTAAGGCTGCACCCTGTCAAAGTTGGAAAACTTTCAAGACCTGGAAAAACAAGGCAGTCCCATCACTTCAGGCTCTCACAGGTTTCATTGTATCTGTTCATCAAAGGAAGTGTACACTGACCAGAAGAGCTGGATGGTACATGGCTACCATCACTGAACAGTGTGATCAAAGACCCCATGAAGAATCCTGATGACATTCTCATGAACCCTGGACTCTCTGGAGCTGTGGACTGTAGATGAATCCCTTAAACTACTGCCCTGAGATAACCTTTAAACCTTACACCAAAAATATCCCTGAAGTCATCTTAAAACTGAACAATAGTTAACTAGTAAAAAATGTCTGCCTGGAGCATTAAGCTCTTTTAAGAACTATCTTTATGGATAGTTGACAAAAGCAACTTGAAAGATTAGATAGGAACCTTAGGGGGCTGTCAGTTTACGTTAATGGGGGAGGAACAACTCAGAAAAGGAGGGTGAGAATGCTTGCACCACTCAAAGAATGTAATCAATGTCGCTAAATTGTACATGTAGAAACCATTGAATTGGTGTATGTTTTGCTGTGTATACTCCCAACAACAAAATAAAAAAAAAAAAAAAAAAAAGATCATATTAAACAGTCCAGAATCTGATCATGCAATTCAATTCAGCCCCGTTCAGTGAGCATTTACGGAGTACCTAGTGTGCAGAGGAAACCCTGGTGACATAGCAGGTTAGCAGTTCAAATCCACCAGCCACTCCTTGGAAACCCTATGGTACAGTTCTACTCTGTCCTAAATCAGAATCAGAGTCAGAATCCACTCGACAACAATGTTTTCTTTTTGGGGGGTGGGGTGGGATGGTGGTTTAGCGTGCAGAACCCACAGTATAAAATTCTATATTAGGCCCCCAAGGGTTATGAAGATGAATGACAGACTCTGTCCTCAATTTATTTTTGAAGCCCTCTCTGACAGAAATTTTAACTTTTTAATACATTTTGAGGGTAAGAAGTGTAAGGTACCTAGGGAAAAATTTGTTTGAAGTATATAGAATAAATGTCATTGGATAGGTCAAACATCTTGTGGCCACTTATGGGCAATGCGTACCGAGGGTCAAGGAAAACTCCCTGGATTGAGGGCTATTTTGTCCTTCTCGTTTATTAACGTCAATCCATCTATACTAATGGATTTAGCATGAAAGGAAGTGAGGTGGGGGTCAGGAAGTGAGAGTCACTGACTCTCAGACTTCCATCCTTCATCAATATTAATGTTGTCTTCAACCAGTGCATGTTGGCACAACACAGCCTTAAAAGCTGAACACAAGAAAAATAGTTCTGATGCTTACTTATTATGTATTCACTGACATCAGACACCAAACGGTCTCCTATTGCATCATGTGCCTTCATTTTTATCCAATGAAGAGAAATTTCCCTTCAGTAGAAGTTGGTCACAGTAGTGATTTTGTGTGTTCCCCCAAAATTGTATTATTTTAATTCTTAAACAAGCTGTCCGTCTACTGACCCATATTAACCCTGAATGTGAAGAGCCTTCGTGTGTAGGAGTTAATTTATTTTATAAATCAGAGTAAAATTTTGTTTTTTGAATTAGCACATTTTCATTAGTATTCTTTGAATGGAATCACAGGAGTCAGTGTTGTAGCTCATGAACACCAGCGAGCCACGGACGAGGGGAAATTCAGAATGTGTGAGTGATCAGCTCAGAGGTTTTGTGACCAGACCATCTCAGCTTAGCAATTTCTGTTCGAAATTTCTTTGTGAAACACAAGTTAAAGAAAGACAAAAAACATGTTATTGTATTTCTTGCTCGGAATAAACACACTTTGGTAGGACTCAAAATATTCACTTAAAATGTTAGAATCATCTTAGAGTGAAGGAATCAGGCCCAGAGAGGTCACATGGCTTGTTCAAAATACTTAGTAACAGCAATGTTGGTGTCTTCTGAGGCCTTCTGCCTCTCAGCACAGTACCCCTTATATGCAAAAGGTGTCTTTTAAAGTCCCCAGAGCCATAATTTTTGATTTAGAGGCTCATTTTATCTTTTAGAGGGCTCACATGAAAAGCAAAACAAAAGATTAAGGTTTTTACAACTATAACCTAATTCTACTGCAGTTTACCGCTGCATCTTACCTTTAATCTACCCTTCGATCTTCCTCAAAATCAAACTCAAGCACCGTTGAAGCCAGAAATGAAGCAAAAACTAAGAGAAAACACCTTCCTACAAAAAGCCCATAAAATTAATTTGAAAGAAAACTAATGAATATTTATTTCTGATGTCTCTCCACTTCTTTTCCTCAGTTACAGCTTGTTTTCTCTTTTTCTCTCATAATTTTAAAGGGCCTATGCACAATGGCAGATTCACACACATGTCGTGAAGAAGGGACATGGAAGGCAGAACATTTTTCTTTTCCTTTTTTTGTTTCTTTTCTTTTTAAAACTGAGATTTTTAGAATTTGCCTATGCCAGCTTTTGGGTAATGGTATCTTTACTAAACGACTTCTGTGGGTAGAGGTACCGAGGACGGTGTGTTAATTTGTACCTGGTCTGAGAGGACGCCCTGTTTGGCATCACAGCTTATATGTTACTTTAGGGTGGGCTTTTCCGGGAGGCCTGAGCCAGGGGCAGATCCGTAGTTGGGAGGCAAAAGACATTCCATCTGGTTATCAGTCCTTGCCCAGAGTTCCATTTTAAGAGTCTGATATTTACATCTAGATTTTTCCCGAAAAACAAACAGAAATCTCCAAGTATCTTAACTTTTAGGGCTGAGTGTTTCCAAGGTAGAACAACCATTTACATTCTACTTATGTTTTTAAAATTTTCAAGGTATTATTTAGATTACGTAGTTCAACTTACGGTAATTCCTCAAAGTTAAAGAGAAAAGTTTGCTAAATATGACAGTTTAGAAGGGGTGGTAGATGGTTTTTAAGATTAATATTTCTTTGTACTTTCAGGGGACAAAAGCAAGCAAAGCATAAAAAGAGAAATGGCTTTTAATATTGAGTAGAAAAATGCAATATAAATGTACAAAATAGATGTTTCATTTGAATTAGTATTTACATGTTTTGTAAGCCGAAATAATATATGTTTTTCATTATTTTAGTAAAATTAAGGAATGGGGATTCAGCTATCTTTAAATTTTCATATTGCTCACGCTAGTTAGGCATGCCACATCATTTTGGTATAATAAATTTCCACACGAGTATTGCACAGATACTAAAAGACACTGTAATATTTTTCCTTTAAACGTGAATTGAAGAAAAATATTAAGTTACATTTTTATGTTAGCCATTATTAGAATTTACTAATGAGAATGCTGACATGCTATTTGCTATTGCTTTAATATGTTATATATTATAAAATGTTTTTCTATATTATAGGCACTAATTATGTAATGTTAAAATTTTTTTTTCATTGCAACTTCTTGTGATTTATGGGCCTGCCGTTGGTGACTAGGTACAGGGAACTCTGGTTTTTGTGTGCTTGTGGGGAAAAAGGACATTTGCAAAGCCGAGGAAGCCCAATTAGAGAAAGGCACTGAGAAAAAATTTTAAAAATCTATCCTGCTGAGAAGCAGGCATTTTTTCTGGATGACAAATGTCTGGAGTTCTCAGTTTTACAAAAAACGAGTGCTCACCCCTGGCCCCTTATCCCTTTGTCACGTAGGTAACCTAAGCTGTGGAAAAGACACCATCTGGAAGGAGTGCTGAGGTCTCACAGAGCCAGCATTACTCTCTACCTCCCCTTCTTCTTCCCTTCTCTGCGGATGGCAAACAGTGTTCAGATGACAGAGTCTGGATAATTGTCTTAGGAGATAAATCCTCAGGCAGTTACAGTGAGTTGGTATTTTGGATGTTTCTGTGCATTTTGTCATCAGTTAAGAAGGTTGATAGGCTTTTCTGTGAACTGCTGAGCTTCGAAAAGGCTTTTATCTTCCACTCAGTTTTAATTGAGGAATTTATGGGATTTTGCCACCTTGTGAGGGAGGTTAGACAGAAGTGCCTTGTGATTTATACATGAATGATTTTGCTTTGTGTATCGGACATAAATCTTATTAGTAATGTACACTTCTCAGGTGGTAGCACAGTTAACGGAAGACATTCTTCACTAGTTTTCCTTGCAAATGATAAGTGCATTCTTAGTGCTCTCAATTGTACTAGATTCATACTTATACTTTAGAATTGCCATCTTAAATTGTTTTAGGTGAAGAAACAATGCTTAAAAAGCAGAAAGATAGAAAATGTGCAGTTTACTTTCTCCTAAAGTAGGTACAATACTTCAGCCAGTTAGTGAGGGTGAAAAACTATCTTGTGAAATAAATCTGTGTGTGAACGCTACTGATTTAAAAGGTATCTTCTTGACAAGAACCAAAGGAACACCATCTCTAAAAATCTAATCTGAAAGCAAAACAGATTTGTTAGTGTGATTATCAAAACAATTGCCACCTTCTAGTGTAAAGTGATGTCAACAGTGAGCAATCGAGTAATGCCTTTTGCTTTGGTACAGTCCAGCACGCAAAGCTACCGTGAAATAGGATTGGATGGGACCTTTCATTTCACAGGAGAATTAATTCTCTAAACGCAGTGGAGAGGAGGCAGCTCGAAACAAGTCTGCGGGAGGCCATACATACATACATATATTTTAAATTTACTTCTTAGTGTGTACATGTGTATTTTACCAAGAATTATGGAAAAAAATCTACTATTTATAGTTTTACCAGAAAAGAAAAAGGCAGATTCTCAAAGATTTTATGACTTAAAAAAATTATGGTTTTACATTTACATTGTTTCTGAATGATTGCATTAGAGGTCGCATTTCTTCCCATGCAGGAAAACCTCCCAGATGCCTTGCCGTCCTCTGTGGAAGGACAGAGCTCCATCCTGGGCTCACTCCGAGCCTGCCAGGAGGAGCCTGCACGCATGTAATCGGTGGTAAACCTCAGTCGCGAAGACCTTCCACTGTTCTGAACAAACTGAAGTTAGTACCCGTACGAGAATGAAACGGCACGTACATTAATCACTGAACACCCTGTACTGGCCATTGGAAGCCGTAATTCCACAGCTTAGTACCTTGGATTTAAGAAATTACTTATGTTACCAAAAAACCAAACCCAGTGCCATGGAGTCAATTCCGACTCCTAGCGACCCTACAGGACAGAGTAGAACTGCCCCACAGAGTTCCCAAGAAGCACCTGGCGGATTCAAACTGCCGACCCTTGGGTTAGCAGCTGTAGCACTGAATCCCTACGCCACCAGGGTTTCCCTTACTTCCCTTAAGAGTATTCGCATTAGGGAAGCAGTATTAACTCCACGGCTGTATATGCAACATTTTGTCTATTACATCTCACGACAACATTCTTTGTGTAAAATCTGTTAGCAATGCCTTTAATTTTTAAAATTCTGTACATCTGACCACTTCTTGAGCTTCTACAGTTAATAAAGCAAATACAGACTTAAAAAAAAAAAATCAAAGATTAGGTAATCAATAGCACATTTCTTCTCCATCGGGTTATTTTTTCCATGTACAAAATTCCTGTTTGATTTTTCAATTATTCAAAATGTCAGGATGATAGATATAAGAGAGAAACCAACTAACCAGGGAAATCTCTGCCTAATAATATTCAATATAAAGATTCAGAATGATGCTTCATGATGGATTAAACTTTCCACTGTTCTGCCTCATTAGGGTTCTCTCAATTTGACCCAATCCAAACCTATTACTTAACATATATCTAACAGTAAAATTGCATAAATGTTCACTGGTACAATAGAAGCTAAATGAGCAGTTTCAGATAATTTAATTAAGTTGTAGGTCTTCTAATATAATTCAGTAAGTATGTGAACTTTTAACTTGTATTAACTCAATTTCCTTATGCTTTCATTTACCATTTGTTGGGGACATTACAGTGATTAGCCGAAGTCCTTCCAGCCCCTAATGTTCTCCATAAATTTTGACTTAAATTGACTGTCACTTTCTCACTATAATAAAGTAGATATTTGACATCTCAAAAAAGAGATCTGGCCCAGTATATTACATTGTCAAGAGGTAGAACATTTTTTCTCTATCACACAAAATCCATACAAAATACACCTTAATAAAGACCATTAAGAGTGGTTAGAATGAAGTGTGTTGAGTACTACATATTCATGGACATGTCCACATATTAGCATTTCCTGAGAAAAGTAGGCTTCTGTGTGTCATTGGCACCACCCGTCTGTCAGTTTGTTGTATCATGGCTTGTATGTTGCTGTGATGTTGGAAGTTATGCCACCATTATCGCCGATGCCAGCAGGGTCACCCATTGTGCACAGGTCTCAGTGGAGCCTTTGAGTAAGATGAGGAAGAAAGGCCTAGTGATTTACTTCTCAAAATTAGCCAATGAAAACCATATGGATCACAACAGAATGTTGTCTGACTTGCTGGCTTTAGACAGGTCATCAAGGTGGATCAATCACTGTAGGTAAAGCAGAGGCCATCGAAGGTGAGGAGACCTTCAGTGAGATATACTGGCACAGTAGCTGCAGTGATGGACTTGAACATGACAATGATCAGGAGGATGATGCAGAACTGGGCAATGTCTTGTTCTGTTGTGTATTAAGTTGCCACGAGTTGGAGTCGACTTAATGGCATCTATCTGTCTGCCTGTCTATGTATCTGTCCATTCGTCTGTCTGTCCATCTGTCCGTATATCTATCTCTCTGCCCTTGGAATTGAAAACACACATGGTATCATGTTTCCATCTAGCTGTTGTGTATTTGGTGGCTATCAATACCTACTCATTCAATTTGTCAGCATTCAGAAATCCTCTGTGTTGTGATTAATTTTATGTGTCAACTTGGCTAGGCCGTGATGCCCAATTGTTTGGTCAAACACTAGTCTAGATGTTGCTTTAAAGCTATTTTGTAGATGCAATTAATATCTACATCAGTTGACTTTAAGGATATGACTGCGGACCTTTCGGTTAGCAGTTGAGCTCTTAACCACTGTGCCACCAGGGCTCCTTAAGGATTTTATGCTCATCTAATTAGTTAAAGACCTTAAGAGCAAAAACTGCTATTTCCCTGAGAAGGAATTCTGCCTCAAGACTGTAATGTAGAAATTCAACAGAGTTTCCAGCCTGCTAGTTGGCCTTACGGATTTTGGACTCAAGACCGAAACATCAGCTTTTGCCTGAGTCTCCATCCAGCTGGCCCTACCCTACAGATTTCAGATTTACCACAATCACGTGAGCATTTCTTAAAATCTCTTTCTTTCTCACTGTGTGCGTGTGTGTGTGGGCGTGTGTGTGCATGTTGTGTGTATCCTACAGGCTCTGTTTTTCTGCAGAACTCTGACTGATACACCCTGTATTAAGACAAAAAAGTAATAGTTGTTATATTTCAGTTGAGGTCAAAGATAAGACCTGGCCAAGTGGGCTAAATTTAGATACATCTCCCATACTTTCTCAGTTCAGATAACCATAAAGCACAAATTATATTATTGTGCTTTGAACATTCTCAATGCACATACTTATTTTCAAGCATAGCCTTAAAAAAGTGAAATCATATTTCCTCAAATATATATTTACCCCAAAATCTCTTTAGTTCCAATAAGATGGCTCAGTCAATAAGGCTTTAATATTGCCAAGTGCTGTAGTTGAAGTTATCTAGACAGTTAATAAATGGAGGCCTCAGCTCAGTTTCCAGAGTGACCTAAAAATTCAGAAATGGTAACAGATAGTTCTTCCAGGTCCAGTGCTGGAATTTCTACACTGTAAGCCAACAATCCATGGGCAGTCAGAGCTTCTTAAGCGTATCAAAAAGGCTGAAAGATAATTGCATGCATGCAAGGGACAGGAAATGTCAGTCCTTCTATATGCTAGCGGTTTCCCATAAACCACTGCTTTTACAAAGTGCTTGGCACTGGCCTTCACTAAAGCGGGCCTTCTCTAAATCACTTTTTGCCCATAAAAATGTAACACTACATGCTAGAAACTTTCTTGGCACCTATTCAAGATGAATTATTACTTTGAATAACAGGAAGATCAGCTAATGTTAATTATGAGCTTACTATATGCTAAGTGATTTATAAGCATCTATTTATACAACTCTAAAAGTTAGCAACCATTATGATCCCCGTTTTACAGATGGAATACCTGAGGCACAGAGGCTAATTAAATTACCAAAGATGGCAGAGTGAGGCATCCAACTTTAGAGTCAACGTTCTAAGCTATTACACTAGATTGGCCTCATTACAGCATTGTTTCACTTACTGTATGTGGTAAAATGAGGCACCATGAATATTTATGAATATTGAATACAGTCGTCCCTCAGTGTTCCAGGGGGATTTGTTCCAGAACCCCCATGGGTACCAAAACCGAGAATGCTTGAGTCCCTTATATAAAATTGGGTAGTATTTGCATATAACCTATGCACATTCTCTTGTATACTTTACGTCATCTCTAATAAATGTACAACGTAAGTGCTATGTAAATAGTTGTAAATGCTTACACTTAACACTTACTGCTTTCTCTGTCTTTGCTAGCACTTTCTCATGAACAAGAGAGCCCATTTTTGCCATTGTAGGGGCAGCCCTAACATGTCCACGAATTTCAGCTTCTTTCTGGTTTATTGTGCGAATGCTGGATTCGTTCCTACCGACCTTACAGCCCACTTTGGCAAGTGACATGCCGGTTTTCAAAAATATCTTACATTTTTACTTTCTCCTGGAAAGGCAGCACTTTACTCTCCCTCTTAGCCTTTGTAGTATTCTTCGACCACTTCATTGCCTTCCAGGAGCACTTTTTCACAGAAACAAAGGGTGCACACACATAACAATGGTCAAAGGACGAGCGCTGGAGAGAGGCTCCGGATCTGTGCAAAGGTGGGAGGGAGGCTACAGCAGGGGATGCTACACATCATGTCGTTCGCGCGCATTCTGCGTAGCTCTCGGCGCACGGCAAATGCAAGTTTTGATTTTAGGAACTTTCCTTTTTTTCTGGAATACTTTCTATCCACAGTTGGTCGAATCCACAGGTGCAGAAACCACAGTTAGGGATGGCCGACTGTGTTATAATTAAGATATATGTCTTTTACGAATACAATATAATTCAAAAGAATAAAAATTATTCCTAATTTCACTATGTAGAGGTTACCAGTTTTAGGATTTTACTATATATACTTCAAGTCTTTTTCTATATATTTTTAAAAACAAAATTTAATTATACTGAGCATGCTCTTTTATAAACTAATTATTCACTTAATAGCTTATAATGAACATCCCATGTCTTGAAACATGTGTCTACAACATCTTTTTAAGTGATTGTGTACTTGAATGTTTTGATTTTTGAGAGAAGTCAAGGCACAACGTTTTACAGCATAAACGTTCAACCTGAATTTCACATCTGGCTTCAGGGGAACAATCCTTACGTCTTTATTTCTAGCGAGTATTTAAATGGAGGCTCTGCGGAGGCAGCAGGAGGAAGGTGTGAGGGTCTGTTTCTGTCAACACTTACCCAACCAAACCCACTGCCATCGAGAGCCTTGGAAACCCTCTAGGGCAGTTCTACCTAGTCTTATAGGGTTGTTTTGCATCGCAATCCACTCAAGGGCAGTGGGTTTATGCAGAAGTGAGAGGGGACCTCGGTATTGCAAGAACATGTTCAGCACATGCACACACAGGGACGCTCACTGTTCAAGCTATTTTTCTTCTTCTTCTTTAGTACCTCTGCATGGCAAAGACAAGTGAATATCTGACATAGAGCAATTCTGTAAATGGATATTCCTAGGTTAAGGAGTAAAATAATTGGCTAACAATGAAGTAGTGCAAAGCCTTGGGAGCAAGGGGAGAAGGATTCTCGACCTTTAGGTGAGAGCCTTGGTCACTCAAGTTTCTTTTGCTTTCCTCCCTGACTGTGCCTGAGGGTAAAGGGTGGAAATGACATCTTTACTGAGGCCTCCCTGGTCAAATGCAATCAGGTTGACTGAAAACTCTCAGATAACTAAACATAATTCTCCTACCTGGCAGCACACACCGGCCAGAGAAGTGACTGATGAAGAGTCACTCTGTGCTAATGGTGGACAGCCACTTCAACATCTCATTTAAAACTGCAGTGAGTTAAGGGGTTTTTGAATTATGTATTAAACTCAGCTTCCAAATATAGCTTTGGTTGTGTATTTCAGCTAAATGTCTCTGAAACATCAATGTCCACGAGTCACAGCTCTTGCTCTCTTGTTTGCTGGTCTGGTTGTCACTTCCTATAACTTTTCACTCTTGACTCTCTCATGTTCTAGCACCCAATATCCAACCTTTGGAATTAAATCAACGTCTACCTCCTGGCTCTTCATTCTTTGTCCTGAGCCATGAAAACTGCCAAGATTTCCAATTTTCCTCAAAGTACATGAACTCTGTCTGCAATTTTGATGAAAGCACAAATTGGTACTTATTGTTCACGAGGGAACACTTATCTCTATCAACCTTTCTCCAGTATCGAAGCCTCAGTTGTACTCTCACTAATAATCACTAATGGAAGTTGTAGTGCTCACTGCCATCTTCAGATTCGTCAAGACCAGTGCTCAAAATACTCTCTGGGGGCTTCACTGCTGGTACCAGAGTATCTCGGCGCCTGAACCTCTTTATAAACTCTAGCCGCCCCTAAGCACAACCCTCTCATTTGTCCTCACTGCTACCTCTTCTGCCATTCATTCCTACAACAAATAATTAATACCACCTAAGTCTCATCAAATTGCCTCTTGAATATCTATACAATCTATTCCCTTTTCTCCATTTCCTCTGCTATGCCCTAGCTCAGGCCACACTCACCCAGGAGTTGGATTTCTGCAATAGCACAGCCAGTGGTTTTCTCACACTGACTCAGTTTCTCCTCACTTCATCTGTCCAGGCTGTAACCAGAGTGATCTTTTAAAAAATGTGAATGTGGTCACGTTAAAAATCATTATGTGGCCTATGAACAGAAAGCCCATAGATTCCAGTTTGTTGGGACTATACCACTTTTTGCTTATTATAATAATATATAATGTTACATAATACATAATAATCTATATTATATGTAATAATTATTAACAATACCCCCTTTCCATCTCAAAAGTGTTCTGGTTTAGAAAATTAATGATCTGGTCATTTATGAGACCAGATGGACATAACTTGACTAGCCTCTGCCTATGTCTGTAGCCCACATTTCCCTTTTCCTGTGCCCTGGCAGTTCCTGCAGGTGCCATGCTTTCTCCCACAAAGGATCTTTTTTCATGCTGTCCCCTCTTTCTGAAATCTTCTTTAAACCACCTCCACCCTTCTATCTAATTTTTACTAATTCTTTGGGTCCCACTAGAAAATCTGCTCCATGAAGGCAGGTAAAAAAGGAAAACAAAACAACAACAAAAACAAACCAGCTGCCTTCAAGTCATTTCTGGCTCATGGTGACCCAATGTGTGTCAGGCTATAACTGCTTCATAGGGTTTTCAATGACTGATTTTTTGGAAGTAAATCGTCAGGCCTTTCTTCCTAGGTACCTCTGGGTGGACACGAACCACCAACCTTTCAGTTAGCAGCTGGGCGTTTAACCGTTTCTGCTACTCAGGGACACCTTGAAGTCAGGTACTTCTGTATTTTTAGATCACTACAGTATTTTGAGAGCTTAGAATTTTGAGAGCTTAGAATAGTGCCTAGCACATAATAACCACAAACAAAACAAAACAAAAAACCCATTGCTGTTGAGTCAGTTTCAACTCACAGCAACCCTACAGGGCAAAGTAGAACTGCCGCATAGGGTTTCCAAGGTAGTAAATCTTTATGGAAGCAAACTGTCACATTTTTTCCTGCAGAGCAACTGGTGAATTCGAACCGCTGACCTTTAGGTTATCAGCCAAGAGCTTTAAGCACTGCAGCACCATGGTTCCTCAGCACATAATAAGCACTCAGCAAATATTGGCTGAAGGAATGAATCTTGCTTTAAGCATCCTTCCTTAGGGAAGCCTTCTCTATCTTTCCCACTTCCTTCTACTGCCCGTCTCAAATAAGGGTTGCCAAACTAAGGCCCTAGGACCAAATCTAACCACTTGTCTTTGTAAATAAACATATAGCCACACCCATTGTTTACATCTTGTCTATGGCTGCTTTCCCATTACAATGGCAATGCTGAACACTTGTAGCAAAGATCACATGGCCTGCAAAGCCGAAGATATTTACTATCTGGTTCTTCATGGAAAGAGTTTGCTGACCCTTGAGTTAAGTAGGGGAGACAACCACAGAACACCAAAAATTCTATGAGACATCAAATTAGAAGAGACATGTCAGAAGCTTCATGGAAATGTAGATGAAGAGGACGTTCTTAATTACGCAGGAAAAGACACGGGAGCAATGTCTTTAAGGATCAGGTGATTAGTAGGAAGATGATTATAAAGAAAGAAGAAGAAAATATAGAATACAAGAAGAACTAAGCTGAAGAGGCAGGAATGAATGAATCTTACTTGGGGGAAATAAATAGAACTTCCAGTTTGGACTTGAGGTTTCCTTTGGGAAGCACAGGGTGAAAAGATGTATTGAAGGAGGCTAGGGGAAATATACACAGATGACACAATGTTGTTCGCTGAAAGTGAAGACGACTTGAAGCACTGATGAAGATCAAAGACTACAGTCTTCAATATGGATAACACCTTAACATGAAGAAAATAAAAATCCTCACAACTGGACCAGTAAGCAACATCATGATAAATGGAGAAAATATTGAAGTTGTCAAGGATTCATTTTATTTGGATCCACAACTAATGACCTTGGAAGTAGCAGTCAAGAAATTAAATGACACACTGCATTGGGCAAATCTGCTGCAAAAGACCTCTTTGAAGTGTCAAAAAGCAAAGATGTCACCTTGAGGACTAAGGTATGCCTGACTAAAGCCCTGGTATTTTCAATTGCCTCATATGCATAAGGAAGACTGAAGAATTGAAGCCTTTGAATTATGATGTTGGCGAAGAATATCGAATGTACCATCAACTGCCAGAAGAACAAACAGATCTGGCTTAGAAGAAGTACAATTAGAATGTTCCTTAGAGGCAAGGATGGCGAGACTTTGTCTCACATACTTTTGACATGTTGTCAGGAGGGATCAGTCCTTGGAGAAGAACATCACGCTTGGTAAAGTAGAGGGCCAGCGATAAAGAGGAAGAGCCTCAATGAGATGCATTGCCACAGTGGCTGTGACAGTAGGCTCAAACATAACAATAATTGTGAGGATGGTGCAGGACCCGGCAGTGTTTTGTTCTGCTATACATAGGGTCACTATGAGTCTGAAGTGATTCAACAGCACCTAAAAACAGCAGGGGAAATATACAGACAACCTTGAGTATAGGGCTAAGATGTTTGAAATTCACCACATAGGCAATGGGGAGACTTTGAAAGGTCACGTCCAGGACAATGATATGAAAAAAGAACATTGACTTTTAGACTCTGAGTCTGATGACCTGGAGTGGGAGAGAATTGGGGAGGGGGGGGGAAGGGGGGCACGAAGACAGCCTTTTGGAGAGGCAAGAAGACATTCAAGATATGAGAGCAAATTTAGCCTATGGACAGGTCTTTCTCTGTCCACATGGTGTTTGAACATTTTTAAAAATTAGCTGTCCAAATTTACAGAAAAGATATTTTACATAAGAATATAGGTTTCTGCCTTCTTTTGAAAAAATCAGAATATCCGGCAACATCCGGCCTGCATTCTTGAGCGGCAACCATGGGTTGCAATGGAATCCTGACGCGTGGAGTTGGCCAGAGCAGGCCCATTTTTGGCTATCGTTAGTCATGCAATGCTGGCGCCTGCAGGCATTGGAATTTGTGGCTATTATGCCATGACCTGGACCTACAGTTTGAAAAAGTCTTTAACTGGAATAGAGCCGACACATTCACCTTTCTCTTCCTGCCTTGGACTCTTATCTACTATCTATTTCTTTTTGAAGATTTTTGAAGATCCACCTCCTTAATTTTTAAACACTGGGGATTTATTTTATTTTATTTGTCTTTTAGACTCTTTATTGGAGTATGATAAATCTTGCAGGTGAACATCTGCCTTGAGGTTAAGACCTCTGATGTCATTCCATTGTGGCACATCTTTCTCTTTTTTCCCTCGTTACTTTCTCACAGACGACAAATTACCTATAAACCAAATATTGTGATTCCCCATTTCATAATTTCGGTTTCCATCCATTCTTCTTGCTGAGGTAACCACAAAGCTTTTGTTTGTTTATGTTTCTATAATTGACTTTTATTTTTAATTCTTCCTGAAACAAAAACTATTTCTCCAAAGAAAGTTTTTGAGGGTAGCTTGCATTACGTTCCCAAGGGGTTTCTTTAAAGTCCTTCATACATGATTTCTCTCCATTTGCCTGGCTGTTAAAAAGGCTACAATGCATTTCAATATAACCCTTGACGACATGGAAACCCCGGTGGAGTAGTGGTTAAGTGCTACGGCTGCTATCCAAAGGGTCAGCATTTCGAGTCCACCAGGCACTTCTTGGAAACTCTATGGGGGCGGTCCTACTCTGTCCTATAGAGTCGCTATGAGTCAGAATTGACTCAACGGCACTGGGTTTGGTTTTGGTTTGGTTTCTTGATGACATGTGATCCAAGAGGGGGTAAATGCTATAAAATTGCAGGTAACCTGTTTCCACTTCTGCTAAGCTGTGGTGCTCCTCGTAACCCCTCCCTGGTATGCTACGCTTACTGTTGATGCACCCCTCCCAAAGTAGGGAGCAGCCCCACTGTGGGCTCTGCTGAGACGCATTATACACACTTGGCTATGTGTAAAGCCCTGGTTGCGATCTGGTCACATGTGTTTTATGTTTTGAGAAAAATGATTTGGCCAGAGTTCTGTTTCAAAAGCAGCTTATAAAGGAGCTGGGACCCTGCCCAAAGACTTAATGACTTATTTTTAGTATTTTATCAAAATTAGAGGAAAATCTTATCCTAATTGGAAAAGGCCAGCCACAAACCTAATTCCATGACCTTAACTTTCCCCTAGCTTGTCTGCACAATGAAGGGGCTAACATAGATGATCTTAAGAGGCGGATGAATGGTGGAGCTGTCCTGTACATAGCGAATCTAGGTTTTCACAAAGCCTAAGCCTAATTGCATGGAACGAGAAGCTGCTGACAGCCCCAATTTCTCCCTGGGGTAAGGATGGAGATGGGGCAAGAGAGGCTGTGTGATGAAAGGCAAAGACTTCAGACAGAAGAAGTCCCCATTCAAGTTCTTTGGCTTCATGATTGGGCACTTCTGGGCAGTTTCCATACCTCTTGGTTTTCTTTCCTGTAAAGGAGGCTGATACCTATCTTAGAGGACAGTTGTGAAAATGAGACAAAGTTCCTGATCCATTGCAGCATTCTATCCAGAACCACATATACAACACAGGGAATGCTTCACCTTAAGAAAGAGTTCAGCCATGTTATATTAAAATTTACTTAAACACGGAAAAGATTAAGCAGCAATTGAAAATGTCTAAGTTTAGCGAGTAAGATACCTGGCCGTGGCTACAGTAGTAGTATGTATTTCTTTAAATATTGTTTCACATTATTTATTTCTTCATCATCAATGATTAGAAATGTATTTGTTTTCTTGCTTTAGCTTATTCTCCCAGGTCAAGCAAATGGATGCTGCCCACTGCTTACTGCTCCCAAGTAGGAGGCATTACTTGCTTCTACAGCTACTACTTTATAAGCAGGTACTAGCCGATAGTTGTCCACACTACTGGGGAGTGTAGACAGATCAGGGCTCATCTGAGACCTCCTATCTGACTGTATGAACAATGTCAATGCCATTGTTTCCCTGGAGTAAAAATGAACTAGCTAGCCAGCTAACTAGATAGACAGGAAGAGAGAAAGAGAGAGCGAGTGAGAGTGAGAGCAAGAGAACGAGATAGAGAGGAAGAAATCCTAGATGCACTTGATAGTTGAAAAGTACCACAAAGACACAAGGTAAGGAATATCTTCATAGAAAGAAGGGACTCAAAACAATTGGGCAGCCAGAAATGGCTTCAAGTTATGAGGGAATAATCAGACATTGACGGTATTTTCTACCATTTTTACTGAATTGAGCCCCTAACGCATAAGAAAATTTCTCAGCAATGTGTTTACGCTGGTTCAAACATTAGTGTCCTTTTAGCTTCTAAATAATTTTTTAAAGTCTTTTGAATATGACTTTTAGGTTTTGTACTCATAAAATGGTTAAGCACTCAGCTGCTAACTGAAAAGGTTGGTGATTTGAACCCACCCAGCGGCTCCAAGGGAGAAAGAGCTGGTGCTTTGCTTCCATAAAGATTACAGTCTAGAAAACCCTCTAGGGCAGTTCTACTCTGTCACACAAGGTTATTTTGAGTCAGAATCGACTCCATGGCACCTAACAACAACAACAGCCACAAAATCAGATAAAAAGCCCTCAAGTATAATAATTTGTCCAAAAAAAAAAAATGATTAGGAAGAAATATCAAGGGTGCTATAATCTAGCGACTGAACTCACCTGAATTCCTGAGGGATAAGAATCAGGATCAGCACAAAGCTGGCTCTTGTGAGGAACAATTTCATCATTTCTGACACTTGAAGTAACAGGATACAACTCAGGAGACAGGACGCACTTTGTTAATCAGGATCACTTTCAACCAGGACGACTGTCTCGGCTGCTCTTGGCTGTGCACTCAAGCAGGCTGCCCTTCTCGACTCTTCTAGCTCGATGGCCCTTCTCAGCTATGCTAGCCCACAACCCTTCTTGGCTCTGTTTACAGGCAGGCTACCCTTCTCTGCCTCTGGCCTTCGCACCATTGACCTCTCCCCTGCTAACTGGCCCAACTCGTGGCCAGTGTAGCAGCATACTCAGCTGCTGCTTTCCCAGCAACAGCGTTCTGCCGTCACTGTGGGCTCTGCCATTGGCCCTTCTTCCAGGCCTCCAGCTGCTGGCTGTACCGCTAGGCCCCTCTAGGCCTCTGCCCTGCTCAGGTGAGTGTTACAGGTCTTTCAGCTCCACCAACAAGTACCTGGAGGCACCCCGCTGCACAAACAAGCCTTCTGCTTGAAGGCGCTCAGCTCTTTCTCTCTCTGTGGGCCAGCGAGCCCACTGCAGCCGTATACCAGTCTCGTGGTTCCTGCTGTGGCTACTGCTACTCTTGTTTCTCTGCTGCTGGGATCTGCTGTGCTTCTCGAGCCATCTTCAGTGTTACAGCTCTCTCCTGGCTCTAGGAGGTTCTCAGTGCAGTGACCCTGAGTCCAAAGGACATGCTCCACTCCAGACTCTTCTTAATGGTATGGAGGTCCCCCTGAACCTCTGTGAGATGAGTCCTTATAAAAGTCCAGTAGGATGGCAAAACTGACCAATCCCCTACCTGGACCAGTCAATCCTATTGGGTGGATTTTCAGGCCACTATCTGCACAGAAAATTGACCAGTCCCTTCAAGGTGCATAAAATTGATGAATCACAGGGCAGACTGTGGCCCAACCAATCATTTTTAGCAGAATTGTAAACCCAAGGCCACAAGGCCATATGTAAAGAGAAACTCAGTGCACTGCAGACCACCCTTGGTCTTTTTTGGTCATGGGTTCTTTACATAACATGGAAGGTTACTAGCCCCTCCCCAAACATTTTACCAGTCCAAATCTGTCATTAACAGTTAGTCCTTCAGTAGAGCAAAAACTCCTCAGGGTGAGGTCACTCAGGGACCAGCTGTGGGTGAAAAAACTTGATTTGGCTCCTTGAGCCTCGCTTCTGAAAATGGCCCAAGCAATTAAGGTTCTGGAGGTTCAGTGGTTAAAGGATTCCTACTCCTATCAAAGTCAAAGTCTAGTGAACTATTTGTTGTCTAACCATAAACTGAGATAAATGCTCTGAAATGAAGTGCATGGTTTTTTCTCTATGGATTGTACTGTGTCCCCCTAAAGGTTATGTTGAAGACTTGACCCCTTTGCCTGTGGGTGTGATCCTGGCTTTGGGGCTTTGCCATGCTAATGAGGTCATATAGAGTGGGGTAGGGGCCTTGGTGGTGCAGTGGTTAAGAGCTATGGCAAGCTATAGCTGCTAACCAAAAGGTCGGCAGTTCAAATCCACCAGCCGCTCCTTGGAAACCCTATGGTACAGTTCTACTCTGTCCTGTAGGGTCACTATGAATTGGAATTGACTTGTCGGCAATGGGTTTGGTTTGGTTTTTGGTTTGTTTTCCAAAATAGCTAGGCAAATATGGGCTACACAGGTCCTACACCTGCCAACTAACCTCAGAAAGGTAGGGGTGCTGATGCAGTCATGCATATTCATTGAGGTCTCAATGACTAGAGGACCGACCCAGGACCTTGCAGCACTTTCTTTGGGGCCTCCTGGATCAGTGAGAACATCCATACGTGGGAGAGGGGTGCATGTCCCGGGGGGACAGTGGAGGCCCCATGCTGGGAACTCTCCCAAGCCTTGTCTGATCTGTCTCTATGTGTGTATCCTTTCCGGTTCTAATAAATGGGTAACTGTAAGTATAGGTAATAGTTTCCGTGAATTCTGTGAGTCTTTCCAGCAAATTATTGAACTCACAGGGGGCAGTGAGAACCAGCAGAGAGACTTACATTTTTCTATTTGGCAAGGGGTGCCAAACTCTGGGTGGTTAGGGTCAGAGAGAGAAAGCGCCACATGGATGGATGGTGTCAGAATTATGAAGTGGGAAAATGGGGATTTGAGTTGTCTTCACATTTTGGAAATTAGTCTAGTGTTGGCTATTACTTATACAAGTATCCACTATTAAGTCATGAATAATGAGCCTGGATAGAGAGAAGACCTGCACACACTCTGACTTTGCAGTAAAAATGCATGATTAAGCAGGATACAGGATGTGGCTGAGCTGAGCAGGTATGGAGTAGTTACAACTCTCTACCTGTGGAGACACCATGAGCTGTTCCTGAGGTAACACAGAAACTCCAGCCGCCAATGTGGGTGTATTACTGCCAGCCAATGTGTCAGGTACTGGGTTAGATAAGAACGCACTAGGAAATAAAACAGCCATCTACATTAATGTAGCAGTTCTTTAACTAGTATGTACTTCCTGAATTTGTTTTTGTACCTTTCCTCTCCCTTAGGAAAAAGGAACCAATGCTTTGCCCAGCAGAAGTTTCGTTAGTGGGATAGGGCTTTGAAAGAGGGTCCTGAGGCTTCTGAGGTGGCCATCGGAGAGAAGCTAGCATACTGGCTGGAATGGAAGCAAAAGGAGGCCTGAGGCTCAAGTCCTTGGAAGCAGCAGAAAGGAAACAGTTTCAGCAAAGATAATTGATGGAGAATTGCCCAAAGGAACCCCAGCAGATTCCGGAGGCAGTAGCATAGAAATATTGGAAATATGTCCCCAAATAAGAGAATGGGAGATTTCTGTGCTTGAGTCTGTGGTTAGAGATGGTCCGTTCGGGTTGGGATAGTACATGCCTCAATTACTGGAATCAAGAGAAACAGGTAGCATTTCCCAGAAATTAATTGAATATCAACTACATTTTATTAGCCTGTTTTCTTCTCCATCCTTAGATCTTAGATTTTTGGATGACTGACTCATCTTTCACTATTTTCAAGTATTTTTTCTTATTCTATATTTTGATTCTTTTTATACATGTATTCTTAATCTTCAACTCAGTATCTCCTATCTATAAGGCATTATCTGAGAGGTTATGAAAAAATAAATAACATGCACAAAGCTTTCAGAACCAAGGGGGATATGGAGGTTAGCGTAAGTCTGGGTATATCGTCCCGGCCCACAGCTGTCACCTGACTTTCACTGCCGCCTCCACTCTGCAGTTCACTCACACAGAATTCCTTGAAGTCCCGTGGCCTATTAAGCCATGCCTTGCCTCTGTATCTCCATATAGCCTGCGGCCTCTGCCTAGACACGTTCTCAGCTTCCTTCCTGCCTTAACAAGCTCTAGAAGGCAATGGCCTCTGGGAAGCTGTTCCTGACACCCCCGTCTGATATTGATGACACTGAACATCACGCCACGTTATACAGTACCTTGCGTTACAGCCGTCTGTGTGGCTGGCTGTCTCTGCCACAAAGGAGAGGGAGCAGAATTTCCTCGCTTCATCTGCAGCCCTGGCGTCCACTGTGCAGGGAGTTAGGAGGCCTTTCAAGATCTCTGTGCACAGCAAGGGCAGTCAGCAGCACCGGATACTCTGATCTCTTATGTGTGCGTGTGTGTGCATGTGCATGTGTGCACGCGTGTATGTGTGTGCGTGTGTGTGCACGTGTGCGTGTGTGTGCATATGTGTATGATGTATGTATATTCTTGAGGATATGCCTGGTTTTGGCAATAGGAATAAACAGCCGCTAACATTATCTGGCATGTGACATACCCGGCAAACCTTGACTATGAAGGGTGTGTACACTAGACAAATCTGTGAAAGGGGAAGGCAAACAAATATGGGGTGCACATTAAAGTTGGTGTCTCCAAAAAGGAGGCTTAAGTGATATACAGCAGAAGGGGGCCGGAGGAATTCCTGGAAATTTGGTTCTAATCATATCCTTCCTGCTAGTCTCCTCCAATTAGAATGAACAAGACAAGCCTTGGGAAAGAGGGTTTTGAAAATTGCTGAGTTCATTTCATGATGTTACAAGACAATGGAATATACCATCTAAACGATGCACAATGGGAATGCCGATATTTTAATGCCAGAAGTGAAGTTGGAACATTCGGCTCCCTGTAAAACAAACTATAGTTTTGCTGTCTCATTTATTATTCTCTTTTTTCCAAGTTACCTCTTTGCAAATCCTTTAAATCCATTTTTTACTTTGCCAATTACTGAGTCTGTTCCTGACGTGGAACTAGTCACTTTTCTTTTTTGCCTCTTGCACTGAATTACAAGTTGAGAAAATTTTCTACTTCTGTGTCTTATATCATTTTTGTGATGCTTTTTTCCAATTATATTCTTACAATTTTTTATCAATCTTCCATGTAGAGGTTTGTACAAATCCAACATCTGTTAATTTATATCGATTTACAACATTTATTTTAGCATACTATAAAATGCACATTTGTAATATTTTACACTCATAGATGATGCATATTATTTTTAGTCTAAATCATTAATTAATGTATTCATCTTTCATTACCAAAATTCTTCATGTTTGTAGATTATTACTCAAATATTTTGTACGATTCGTTAAAATGCATCACCAACAATGTGTTTTTACTTACAAAATTTCTGTGCTTATGGTATGTAAGAAAGACCAATTACCAAAATATTTCAGGAAAACTTAGAATAAAAAGGAAAGAAGCGATTGTACTCTTATTTAAAAGTTAATTAAATATTCTTTTGAAACTATAACACTGGAAGCTGTTTTCATCAAGCAGGGAAAACACTGCATTTCTTAATTTTTCTTTTTCATATTTCAGTCGCATTTACAAAGTCTAATTGCTATAATGGAAACTTTTCTTAATTCTCATCCTAAAAACCAAAAGATGTTTATTGCTTAGTAGATACAATCTAGATTTAAAAAAAAATCCCAAAATGTGATCCATAATGAAGCTCCACATGGAGATAACATTTGTTTTTTAATTTTAAAAGATAAAGATCCCCTATTCTCATTATTGTCAAGAAAGGGAAGCTTCTTACAAAGTCCCATTCTCGAACCCATAATTTTGCTGCCATTGCACAAATGAGGTCTTTTGTTAAAAACAAATATTGATGTCTCTCACCAGCTCACTCTCCCAGCTCCAAGTCCTTTAGAAACCCTAGGTTTCAGGGTCAATCAAAGATACTTCCAAGTGGCCACTCTGCCCGTCACCAACTAGAGGATCATCAGAGCTCTCTGAGTCTCAGCTTCTGTGTAAATCAGGGATAATATCACCACCAGTCTTGCTCCAGATTGCCAGCACCCTTTCTTGGCAAATGGTGGCCCACTAATGCAACATAAATAACTGTTGCCATCACGGTGGCCCTGTACGTTACACAGTAGAACCACCCCATTTGGCTTCCTTTGCTGTCATCCTCATGGAAGCACAGGGCTTTCTTCCACACTGTTGCTGGGTGGGTTTGAACCACTAACAGAAACAACTACAACTAAAATCATAGCAATGTAACTGAACAGAAAAAAAAAAAAAAAAAAAAACCCTTAAAAAAAAAGCAGTCCTAGGTAAATTAGACACTGTCAGTTAATGGTAACACAAACTTTTAAAACGTAATTAAAATACGTCTAAAAGTAAGTAGATTAAAATCATCCTATACTGCAGAGACCAGAAATGGTTAGTCCCTAAGCAGAGCAAGGGATTCCCTCACATGTGAAGGGCCTTGGGGAAATCACCAACCCTCCAGCATCTCAGCAGGCACACATGAGCTTTCTCGGAGTAATTTAGAGCTCTTAAAAGCCCATGAGGGGTTTCCTCTATCCTTCCTAGTTCCTGGGATTTAACGTCAACAAAAAGACCATTTTTTAATTAATGGTGTGGGTCATATATCCCAAAATACTGGTCAGGCACAATGTGAATTGAGGATAATGGTAGAGTAGCTTTTTATTTTGGTCTCAAACTCACACTAATTGCATGCAGTAATGTCTCTGTAGCTTTCACCCAGATACACTGAACCCTCCTGAGTGAGGGTTGGGAAGGAACTCCTTTATGGTCATGAATAAGCTGCAGAAGTTTGATGCAGCCCAGTGCTATCAGGTCCTTTAATGAACACTCCATTCATCTAAGATGTGTCTCTGCCACAGATGTCATATCCAGCTTCTGCAGTTATATTTCAGCTTCACTCAGCAATGAACAGATAAGGTGATATCTCTAAACTTTCCTGGATGGAATGCTGCCAGACTCTCAACACTGAAGTCCTATACTCCTTCTCTCAGGTCTGAAAGCTGTGAATGTGAAGGGAGGGTGGAGGGTAGAGTACGAAAGACAGAAAGGACACTTGGACTGATTGGACACAGGAGACTCCCAGAGTCGAGATACCCACAGTAGGTCCCAACAGAGGGTTGCTCTGTGACGCTGGATGTCAAAGTTTCATTGAAAATGGTGGCTAGGCTCTGCTAAGGTGACCCCTGTACTCTAGCTTTTTATTTTTACAATAATCTTTATTTTAACATGTGAAAAAAAGAAGGAAAAAATAAATTCAAAGAGCCCTAGACAGGGAGTTAGGACTTTCTCAGTCTTCATTCTCAAGTTAATTTCCTAATGGGCTTGGCTAAGGTCACAAAGCTAGGCTGTGGTGGGAGCCAAGCCAGAAGCCAAATCTCATGATTATTGTTATCATTGCTCTTATTGATATTGTTATTACTATAGACTGCTATTTCTTTGAAGTATGTTAAGTACTTTACACACATAAAATTGTTTAGTTGCCTTGGGTAGACATTTCTCCAAAGAAGATAAACAAATGGGCAACAAGCACATGAAAAAGTGTTCAACATTATTAGTCATTAGGGAAATGCAAATCAAAACCACCATGAGATTCCACTTCACACTCACTAAGATGGTTATAACAACAACAATAACATACAAAAACCTGGAAAATAACAAGTGTTGGTGAAGATAGGGAGAAATTGGAACACTTGTAAATTGGTGGTGGGGATGTAAGGTGGATCAGTCAATGTGAAAAACATTTTGGTGGTTTCTCAAAAAGTTAAACATGGAATTGACATATGACTTGGCGATTCCACTCCTAGTCATGTAACCAAAAGAATTGAAAGAGGCGCCCAAACAAATGCATGTGCAGGAATGCTTATTTAACGATTATTTACAACAGATAAAAGGTAAAAACAACCCAAATGTCCATCAATGGATGAAAGGAAAAGCAAAATGTGGAATATTATTCAGCTGTCAAAAGTAATGAAGTGTTGTACACGCTACATGCGGACGAGTATTGAAAACGTTATGCCAAGTGGAAGAAGTCAGACACAGAGGTCGCATAGTGTTTGATTCCATGGATGTGGATGTACATAGGTAAATGCACAGAGACAGAAAGCAGACTGGTGGTTAGAGGCTGGGGGCATGGAGGAATGAATGGAAGTGACTGTTTAATAGGTATGGGGTTTTCTTCTGGGGTAATAAAAATAAAAGAGAAGTGGTGGTTGTATAACAACTAGATAGAGGTGGTCATTGTATAACACTGAATACCATTGTGAATGTGCTAAATACCATTGAAGTGCTCTCTTTGAAACAGTTAATTTCATGTTATGTGAGTTTTATCTCAATAAAAAAATTTTTTTTGAGTTCACTTAAGCCTGATGATAACGCTGTGATGTTATTATTTCCTCCATTTTTAAGATGACTCAATCATTCCTTCTGCTGAGATGCGTGTTATTTTTACAAGAAATGTGGCATTATATTCAGGATGAAACTTTACAGACGAAGGAAAATGCAGGAATTTACTTCTTCAGGAAGGCATAAAATAACCTACACGTGCCGGTCAGATTTACCGACTTCTGGCCGCAGAATGTCACTGACCCTTCACGGGTTGGACGGAATCGCAGTCCGGGCCCACGGAGCCCAAGCTCTGCCACCTGCGGTCAGTTACTCGTCGCCGCCGCCTCGGTTCCGAGTCCCAGAGACCCTGCAGGACAGAGGGGAGCTGCCCCGCGGGGTTTCCAAGGCTGTCATCCCTTAGGGAAGCCGACTGCCTTCTGCGGAGGGGCTGGTGGGCTCCAACCGCCGGCCTTGCTCTCAGCAGCCGCACGCTTCAACCGCTGCGCCACCAGGCCCCCTTCACGGTGACTTACCCAGTCACAAAAATCGTTTGGTGACAGACTCCATGAAAAGGCTGAGATGTGCCTGCGGTTTCCTCCTCTGGGGTAAACAGCCTTCTGATCAGTCTTCAGCGTTAGAGGGAAATCGGCCGTGTGTGAGGAAGGAGAGCGGGAAAGAAAGTACGAGCGAAACTGAGGAACCAACCGCTACAGCTGGCTGTCCTCCCTTGCCCTCACTGCAAACACGTATGTCAGAAAACACTCTCAAGGTTCTCTTTTTGATTTTAGGCAGTGACTGTTACGTAAATAATAGCTGGAGAAAGTCTACAGTGAGCCAAGTGTTCTTAGCTACAATGAAATCAAAAGGCATTATTCTCCCTTCCCGCAGTCCTTCTGTTCCATCCCTACGTCCACGCCCCGTGTCAGACTGACTTCGCCTCGTGTCTGGTCGGCCACAATACTTCCCTTTTCCAGTCTCTCTCCTGGGTAGGCGCACTGCACCGGCCGTTGTCACCAGGTTTTCTAAACACTGCTTTCATGACGTCATCTCTCTATTCAAAAACTTTGAACAGACCCTCAGTGATTACTCTCTGAAGTCAGTGAAGTCAGGGCCCATAGCCTAGCTTTCAGGGTTGTTGATAACGTTTTAGGCTCATTTTCTATGACTTCCCTATGTGAAGCCAAATTGGGTATTTTCTACTTTAAAAAAAAAAAAAAAATTAGCTAATAGCTAGAACTTATTAACAGCTATTTATATGCCAGGTCCAGGGTCAAACCCTTTCTATACATTTTCTCAGTTGATTTTTATAAAGTCTAACAAGCCAGGTATTTACAAAGAAGGAAAATGAAGCTATAGAGAATAAGTAAGGTGAAGGTCAGAGCCAGGATAGGTACCCAGGTCTGTATATATCCAAACTCCTGTATTTAAGTACTGGTCTTGATTTTGCCTTTTACTTTCAGCTTTTTACTTTTCTCCAGCTAATGTCTCCAGCCTCTGGCCTTCAAGAGCGCTCCTCTCTTCACCTGAACTCACAGAGAGCAAATGTTTTCTGTCTGGCACTGACATTTATCCTTCTGTAAGTCTAATCATCACTCTACTAATTAGACGGTAGTACTAAGGAGGGATCTTGTCTACTACTTGGCTGTATCTCTGACCTTGTCTAGTGCAGTATCCTGTTCACAATAGGTATTCAATAATTATTTGTTCAATAATTCCTATAGATTACCTGCCAGGAAAATAATTTTGTTATATGGAGCTATTTTTAAAAGTTCTTTGTAAAATGTTATTTTACGTCTTCAGTCTTTAATATAAGCCTTTTTCTTTTTTAAAATATTTTGGAAACATTTAAACAAATAAGGTGAAGAGTAGTAAAACTTTCCTAATTTTAACATATTACTATAGTGCTTAAAATATTAAGTGTTAAAACCTATTTTTATCCAAGTGCTCACTTGAACCAACATTGAGACCAAAGGGAAAAGAAATTACTCTGTGTAAATCTGTTACTTTAAACCCCTTATTCTCATGAGCTTCACGATAGGTCCGTATAGAGAAATTAACTTACAGAAGTAGTCAGCATAACTGCTAAAAAATGCGAGCATAAACTACAATGCACGTTTTCCTTTGTGTGCCTTCTGCATATTTCAATATCTAGTTCATCACCTTTAAGGTGTTCCGGTTTACCAGCTGTAAGAATACCTACCAGATTATGGTGCAGCACTAAAAATAAACTGATACTATCAAAAATAGATGAATCAGCACATTCTTGGCTAAATTGTTTTCTCATGTGACTCACAGCACTTAGCTAACTTTTTCTTTGTGGTTGTTCATTTGTCATATCAAAAGTTTCTTTGGACATCTGCTTCTTTAAGTACAAAAGCACAGGCTTGTTGAAAATGTTCGGTAGAAAAAAAAATAGCTCTCTGGACTGGACTAGAAAAGCAAGATGTTAATGGGGCCAGTTACCATAGATTTAGCCAAAGACCTTTCTTCATTTTTTTTAAGACATAAAGGAAGCCATATAATTTTCAATGTCAGTGTCATCTGTTTACCAATAAAATTTCATTTAGATGGAGCTCAGAATGCCAGACTTTACAAAGTCCTGCTGCTTCAGTTTAGACAAGAGGATATTTTTTGTAGAGCTCATCTCAAAATCACTTGGAGTCCGAAGTGTCTATGCAAAACCATTAATCTCAGAATGTGTCTAAACACCAACCTCCAGACAGGCTGCAATTTACCGTTCTCTGTGACAGACAAATAGCTAGGGGAGTTCTGTCATTTAACCCCAAAGCTTTCTTTGGTAGACAGGGAAAGAAAGGTTTTTTTATACTGCCCTGTCATAAAAAGACTGCAAAATCCATCAACACAGTATAACTTTACATATAAAAGCAATACTATGCATAGATATTTCAGTCATCATGTGAAAAATAAACAAGACAGTCTTTAAATCAATGCCATTCCCAAAGACTCAGCATGGAGCTGCACAGACTGATTTCATAGGTAAAAGAGAAAATATATGTATATTTGACTGTTCTATTTTGACACGAATACTATGGCCATGACTTTAACCTGTATACCCAAACACCAAATGGCAAAGGTGTCTCATTTACAGAGGCTGGGTTGCCTTCTTTGTAGGTGCTCAGATATTTTTATTTTAGGTTAAGTTTAAGTGCCTGGTTATGTTGTATGTATTTCCTAAAATGCCAATAAGCCTTAAAGTCTGGCATATATTAAAATATCCGATCAAATATATGCTGATAGTCCCAATGAAGTGGATTGAAAAAGGTAATTCCTGAAATGGATACCCAGGAATATGTATAATTCTTAGAAATTAGCTAAAATTAAAAGCTGTAACAATGTAAGGAGCCCTGATGGTGCAATGGTTAAGAGCTTGGCTGTTAACCAAAAGGCCAGCAGTTTGAATCCACCAGCCAGTCCTTGGAAACCCTACGGGACAGCTCTTCTCCATCCTATGGAGTCGCTATGACTTGTCATCAGCTTGACCGCAATGGGTTTGGCTTGGTTTGATTTGATTTAACCATGTAAATATTTAATTTACTTTAAAAGTCACCGGTGAATATAAGGAAGGAGTAAGACAGTTTAACTGATTTGGCATATGGCTATGCCTGTTACTTGGTAGATATAAAGTGTGGGTCCACTGGGGAGCATTTCATAGAGCATTTAGAGGAGGGGTATAATCACATGATCTTCTCTTCACATGTTACAACAGGACTTATTTGTACAGTACTGAGGGTAACCAAAGCTGACACTTACAACTGACACGAGGCCTAAGGTGACAGCCTAGAGGACAATAAAACAAAAACTTAGAAGTCACTTATAGAGCTTTGCAGGTTTCTCTTCAATGATTGAAAGCAGTAGCGCAAAAACACAGAGAAGTGAAGAGCTAGATGCAGGGAGTGCCACCTGCATGAGACAGTGTCTGTGCCAGGAGAACCCTTGCACACTCAGCTGAAATAACCACCTTCCAACCACAGGTCTTTGCTGCTCACTAGGAGCCCATTTCTCCAGCAGCAGCAATTTCAAAGCTGTACAAAGAACCAGAGGACCCTGGGGGCCACAAAGGATTTGCACTTGACTGCTAACCTAACGGTTGGTGGTTTGAACCCACCCAGCAACGCCTTGGAAGAAAGGTCTGGCAATCTACTTCCATAAAAATTACAGCCAAGAGCAGTTCTACTCTGTAACACATGGTGTAGCCTTGAGTTGGAATCAACTTGAAGGCAGCTGGTGTTTGTTTACAAAGAACTAGAGGCAGCTGAGAGGAGGCAAGTCAGAGGACAAAAATCAGCTCCACACTGCCTAGAACTACTGCAAGAGTCTGGCTCACCAACTTAGAGAAACCTGAAAGGAGGCATTTGGTAGGAAACGACAATTTTTTTGAGTCATACCCGGGCAATCTGATCTGGAGAGTTTCACCTGACATACAAATTGGAGCAACATGCTCAACTTTCAGAAACAGGTGACACAAATCAAGATATGTAACAAATTTATTTGACCCCCCAGATAGTGAGCTAATAAAAATACATTTCAGAGTCATATATCGCAGGTGCCACATATCTGTGGAAATGCATGTATATCTGTAATGGCAACATATATTTGTTAATTTCTAGGTATATGAGAGCTATAATATTTCAGGTCATTGTTTGGAGAATTTTATTTCATAGCAAGTGAACTTCAAAAAAGTTCATTTGACTCACATCAACAATTAAGTAATTACCACTCCTAAATTTATCGTATTTTAAAGTTCTTGTTCAGTTTGGGTGTTTCTGTGCCTGTGTGTATGTGTGCGCCTACACGATGTGGGATACACCGTAGAAACCATGTCAGTGACAGTGCCGGGGCTGTCTTCCGACGGAACGGACGCATTCGCAGGCAGTATTTTTTAGTTTCAGGTGCGCACCCAAGTATTTTTCACTATTTTATATAACATTATCTTAATATTTGTTTTAGGAATATTGTTGAAATTCAAAAGCATCATTAGCAAAAAGAATTTGGGTGCATTCTGAGTATATATTTTGGTCAAAGTGATTAGGAATTTTGACAGCAATGTAGGTGATCGAGTTCAAATACAATTTAAATGTGTGTGTGTGTGTGTGTTTTAGATAAAGGCAAGGCAAAGCTTAAAGAAACCAATACAATAATAAATTAAGCTTCTTTTTCTTGAAAATCAAGAGACTCATAAATGGAAGGCATACAGATTAAATTTATTCCTGTAGTATAGAGACTACATTAAAAAAAAAAACATTTAATTGCTTATAAAAGGCACCCGATTTTCAAGCTTTCCTTTTTTGCCGCTGCTGCTAAGCTGCCTACATGTCCCAGCATGCACTGCCATCCCTTCCCACTAGCCTGTCCTTACTCCTGCCCCAGACATGCAGTGTCCGATCCCGGTACTATTTCTCATGTCTTTCCACTTAGCCAACTCTAGCTTCCCAGAAAAAAATACGAAAGAGCTACGGTTTCTTCCTCAAAAATTGTGTTTTGGCTCTTTCAAAAACAGTAAATACCCATTTCAAATTTCTAATATCATCTGCTTTTATTATACTCTAGAGCATCTTAGCAATTATTTTCCATCTTTAAAGATTAAACTACAATTCCTCACAAATGGGGAGTAAAACCTTAATAATCACAGAGTAAGAGATGTAAACTGTCTCTTAGGGAACAAAATGCTAACTAAAAATCAGTTTGATAAAATGATTGATTGATCTTAGAGATTTAGATACAATGAAGAGTTCAATCATGGATATGTTGTAAAGGAATTAGAAGCAGGATATAGTTATCATTTTTACTGTAGTTCTCTCTTCCTAAAAAACAAAGTGCAAGAGCACATTTGCTAGTGAACTGTTTTCCTTAATGTTTGTCATGGATTGAGCTGTGTCCCCCAGAGAAGTGTTAGCTTGGCTAGGCCATGACTCCCAGCATCGTGTGGTTGTCCTCCATTTTGTGATCTGATGTAATTGTCCTATGTGTTGTAAATCCTAATCTTTGCCTGTGGTCAATGAGGCAAGATTAGGTTATGTTAAAGAGGATTAGGGTGGATACAACACCCTTACTCAGGTTACACCCCTAGTCCCATGGAAGGAGAGTTTCCCTGGAGTGTGGCCTGTATCACCTTTTATCTTACAAGACATAAAAGAAGAGAGAAGCCAGCAGAAAGACAGGAACCATCTACCACCAAGAAAGAACACTCAGGAGCAGAGTTGTCTTTGGGATATGGGGTCTCTGTGCTGAGAAACTCCTAGGCCCAGGGGAAAATTGATGGCAAGGACATTCCCCCAGAGCAGACAGAGAGAAAAAGCCTTCCCCTAGAGCTGGCACCTTGAATTTGGACTTCCAGCCTCCTAAACTCAGAATAAATTTATGTTTGTAAAAGCCATCATTTGTGGTATTTGTTATAGCTACACTAGATAATGAAGACAACGTTCAAGGTGAAGGAACTTTCTTCTGTATCTGTGGCCAGTTTTACTGTGTTGCTAGCAATAATCTAAAAGCCAAATCTGAATTTTCTTTTTGTTTTCTAGGCTTTTAAATGAATTTTCTTAAATATACTTAATAAGTTGCTAAATTGGGTAAAATAAAATAGAATCAACATGTTGAGTGCCCTTTGAGTTGACTTCAGCTCACAGTGACCACATAGGACAGAGTAGAACTTCCCCCATAGGGTTTCCTGGGCTGTAATCTTTATGGAAGCAGATCACCAGGTCCTTTCTCCCTTGGAGCAGCCGGTAGGTTCGAACTGCCAGCCTTTCTTTCAGCATCCAAGTGCTTAACCATTGTATCACCAGGGGTCCTAGGGCCAACATAGTAACTAAACAGTGATTGGCTTTTTGACTCTTTTCTAAGTTTTGCATTTTAAAAAATAGACTTTGTGTGCCACCAGAGAGCAGGTTACTCCAGGATGGGCACCAATTGTATCTCTTGCTTCTCATATGCAACTAGCTGGTAGACATAAAACTCTCTATAACCCTGGAACTGCCTCTATTTGGAGGCTGAATCCAATGTATTCCAGTGGAATTGTGTTCTTGCTTTAAAAAAAAAAAAAATGGTGCTGGCAAACCTGGATGTCTATCTGCAAAAAAATGAAACAGGACCCATACCCCACACCATATACAAAAACTAATTCAAAATGGATCAAAGATCTAAATATAAAACCCCAAACTATAAAGATCATAGAAGAAAAAATAGGATCCACATTAGAGGCCCTAACACACGATATTAACATGATACAAACCATGACTAACAACACAAAACTCCAGAAAATAAGCTAGATAACTGGGGTTTTCTAAAAATTAAACACTTATTATTATTTTTTTTTATGCTTATCAAAAGACTTAACCAAAAGAGTAAAAGGATAACCTACAGACTGGGGAAAAAATGTTTGGCTATGACAAATCTGACAAAAGTCTAATCTCTAAAATCTATCAGAAAGTCCAACACCTCTACAATAAAAAGACAAATAATTGAATTAAAAAAGCGTAAAGGCAATGAACAGACACTTCACCAAAGAAGACATTCAAGTGGCCAACAGATGAGGAAATGCTCACAATCTCTAGCCATTAGAGAAATGCAAATGAAAACCACAATGAGATACCATCTCACCCCGGCATTAATGGCATGAATCAAAAAAAAAAAAAAACCAAAATAACAAGTGTTGGAGAGGCTGCAGGGGGATTGTAACCCTTATGCACTGTTGGTGGGAATGCAAAAGAGTGCATCCATTTTGGAAAATGATACGGTGCTTCCTTAGAAAGCAAGAACTAGAAATACCATATGATTCGGCAATCCCACTCCTAGGAATGTGTCCTAGAGAAATAAGAGCTGTGACATGAATAGACATACGCACACCCATGCTCACTGCAGCATTGTTCACAATAGTAAAAAGGTGGAAACAACCTAGATGCCCATCGATGGACGAAAGGATAAACCAACTATGGTGCATACACACAATGGAGGATTACACAATGATGAAGAACAACGATGAATCTGTGAAGCATCTCCTAGCACGGATGAATCGGGAGGGCATTATGCTGAGTGAAATAAGTCAATCATGAAAGGACAAATATTCTATAAGACCACTTAAGACAAAAACTCATGAAAAGGTTTACACACAACAAGGGACAATCTTTGATAGGTATGAGGGAGGGGAGGTGTAGGTATAGAAAAATATTAAATAGACAATAGATTAGTGGTAACTTTGTTGAAGGGTAAGACAGTACACAACACTGGAGAAGCCAGCATAACTTGTCCAAGGCAAGGTCATGGAAGCTACGTAGACACATCCAAACTCCCTGAGGGATTGAATTAAAGGGCTGAGGGTTGTGGGGACCGTGGTCTTGGGGGCCATCTAGCTCAATTGGCGTAATATAGTTTATCAAGAAAAAGCTCTACATTCTGCTTTGGTGAGTAGTGTCTGGGGTCTTAAAACCTTATGTGTGCCCATCTAAGGTACCCTGCTGGTCTCACTCCTTCTGGAGCAAGGGAAAATGAAGAAAACTAAAGACACAAGGGAAAGATTAGTCCAAAGGACTAATGGACCACAAGTACCACAGCCTCCACCAGACTGAGTCCAGTACAACTCGATTGTGACCAGCTACCACCACTGACTGCTCTCACAGGGATCACAATAGAGGGTCCTGGACAGAACTGGAGAAAAATGTAGAACAAAATTTCTAACTCCCCAAAAAGACCAGACTTACTGGTCTGACAGAGACTAGAGAAACCCCAAGAGTATGGCCACTGGACAGCCTTTTAGGTCAGTAATGAAGTCACTCCTGAGATTCAACCTTCAGCCAAGATTAGACAGGCCTGTAAAACAAAACACAACAGCCCAGGGGCAAGGACGAGAAAGCAGGAGGGGACAGGAAAGCTGGTAATGGGGAACCCGAGTTTGAGAAGGGAGACTGTTGACATGTTATGGAGTTGGCAACCACAAAACAGTGTTTACTAACTGCTTAATGTGAAGCTAGTTTCTTCAGTTAACCTTCATCTAAAGCACAATACTTTTTAAAAAATGCAAAAAAACCCCGCAAAACAACAACAACAAAAAACTGACTCCATTACATGACCAAAAAGACTTGTGGAGTTATTTTTGAGAGGTATTACTTTTCTACTAAATTAAGAATTAGCAAAGCCTGAAGGTCTAATAACCTCTTCTCTAACTTTAGTGTGCACGCACCCCAATCTTGTACTTTAGCCGAGATGGTTCTTTTAAATATTTAAAACAGTCAGTGACATATCTATCTTTAAAAACTGTGATTAAAAAAAATCGATTAATCAGTATCCCTTAAAGCTTGAGGCCTTTATCTGGGGTACAAAGGTGCTAAGTCTCTTAGCAGAAATCTTCCAATGGGATCTGTTGCTTGTCTTGGACTCTGTGGAGGTAAATAGTCCTTCTTATTATGTTGAACTTTATGCCAGACTGTCTGATTACCTGATGAGGCTGGTCAGTGTACAGGTAGGCAGAGAACCCCATGAGCAGCTGGAGCCCAAATGAGAGATTGGATCTAGGTACATGTAACTTCTTTATTGTTTTTCTTTCTACAATTCCTCTTTCTGTTTCTCAGAGAAATTTCTCTATTTTAACCTTAAAATACCTGATTCCTTTAGTGCTCATTCACAGGCTCTGTGGTTCATGCTTTATTCACCTTCAGAATCCATCCCTCTTCTAAACACTTATCATCCAATGCATTGTATAAAGAGAATTCTCAGCAGTCAATTTTGAAATGAAAGATAAAGGGTGGAGCCCCTGAACCTTTTCAGGTGCTGGTATCAGTACCTGGTATGCCTCCTGCTGACAACGATGGTTATCACTGGGGGCAGCCAAGATCCCTCTACTGGGAGTCGGCTTCAGAAACCAGCCGTATCTGACCCACCCCACCGCCCCCCCAATAGCTGACTGATTGGGTTGAATAAATGTTTCTTTGGATCCCTAAGGTTTCTTCTGCTGCTAAGAATTAACTGTGAATAACACCAAGGCAGACCACATATAAACTAAAGTAAAGGGCATTTTGTTGTTTCCAGGGAATGTGGCAAGGAGCTACATGCATATAGCTCAGAACAGGGTAATTTCCCCTTCTTAAAAAAGAATACTTGTAAACTTTCCAATATCATCCTTGGAACTCATATTGCTGGAGTCTTTTTAGAGGTTGCTTATACCATATAAAATGCAAAATGCAAAACGTTGTGAGTTTGTCTCAGAGATGGGCAGGATGAGAGAGACAGCAGTCTAAGCCAGCCTGTTTTACCAGGAGCGAACTCAGTTGCTGATAAATGATCTGAAGACAGAAGATGTGGCAAAGTGCCCGCCATTGAACACAGCAAGGAAAATAACAGTGTAGTTGGCATGCTTCTTAAAATGTATTTCTTGTTGGACACGGGGAGTCATTTGTCCTCAAACTGGAACGTGACATAACGCAATGTGTCAAAGACATTGTAAAAAAATAAACAAATTGGAGTTGAGCTTCATACAGTTAGTCTTAGATCTCTCAGTCTGTTTCACACATTAAGATGGTCGAACATGCAGAGTTATAAATTCTTCTGTTGGAGAGGTTTTTGGAGAATTTCACAAAACTCAGTGGGATCTTGGTGGGGATTCTGACATTTACCACTGGGTTCTTTAATGACAGCTAAACAAGAGAACACCACTCCTAATTTACTCAAGTAGAATTCAATATCATAACAAGGCAACTGCAGAACACTGTTCTTTCATGAAACCAATTTTTGTGCTATGATTTTTAACTCTTTTATTTACCAGTGACTTTGATTTGCTTCCCAAAGTCTGCGTTCTTATCCTCTGTGAGAATGTTCTTATACAACCACGCTATTTTTCTTCCTTCAACACTTTCTGTTGTCATTAATCCTGTGTGTGTGTACATATACATATAGATAATTTTAAGTGTAACACCTGTCCTAATTCAGCGTTTCAACTAGCCATGTGGATTTATAGTTCCTCTCCATTTACCCCTAGAACTATCAGCCTATCATTTCTCAGCCCTGCAAGATGTCCCAGTATTGTGCCGTTTTTCTAGTCAGCGAAGGCTTTTCAATAAGCAATCAGGCAATGAGCATTGTTGACTGTAGAAGTAATGGAGTAAGGAGCACACTACCTGCCAGCCCAGTGGAAAAAAGTACAGAAACTGATAGAGGGCCATCATTGCTCCACTATGGAGGTCTTCAGAAATGAGTGTGACATCCATCCTGCCCTCAGGGGAGAGGAGATAAATGACCTTATTCTAAGGCAGAAAGTAAGACACCTCACAAGAGAGGAACAGATAGATTCCCCCAGGAATTCAAGGAAGTAAGTGCTATTTCCACTTTGGGCCAGAAAGGGTAGGTTGGTGGTGGGTAAGAGCATCATGGAAGTGTATCATTTGGTCATAGAAAATTAGATATTGAACTATCTGATTATGTTTACAGGGTGACCTTTACTATAACCACAACTTGTCTGCCTCAGAGTCCTTGGGTTTGCTGCCCTTCGTCTTAGAATGTTCTTCTCCGACTCTCACGTGGCTTTAGCTCTTAGCTTGAATGGCATCTCCCCAAAGAGTCTCCTGTGATCTCTCCTTCTAAGAAACCTTCTCCTATCATTCTGTTTTATAGCATCCTATTAATTTCTCTCCTAATGCGTCACACTTTGTAACTAATTAACGTATTTGTTTTATATAAGCTGTTGCTAAAGAATTTAACCTCCACAAGTGATGTTGACTCTCTTGTTCTCCTTTGTATTCTTAACACTGAGTGTATTGCCTGACACTTAGTAGACAAGTAAAGATTATTTGTTAAATAAAGAGTGAATTAGCCACTCAGTTTGGGTTTTATAGAGATGGGTTAAGAGCAGGAGGAGAGAAGGCAGAGGCCGTTGCTGGCAGAAAAAATGATGTGAATCTCCCACATGGAGTCAAGAAAATGGTTCTGCTTGACTGGAGCACATGGAAGATGAAAATAGTAATGAGCAATAAGTGTGAAAAAGTAAATTAGGACCAGAATGCTGGAATATAGACTTTTCATTTTATTCTTTAGGTAATCGATAGTTTTTGAGCAGGGAGCTGACATTGTCAGCCCTAGATCATCTTATGTCTTCAACCTATGGACTTAGAAGGAAGAGTATGCCTTTGCTTTAACTGTGTCTAGTGTCAATGCTGTGATCTTTTGACCAGAAGACCCATGGACCTCAGCGGGATTTGGGTGGAACTGTCAGGGGCCTTGTATTTAAGCTGAAATGAGTTCCAATGACCTGCTCAGTCCTACCGCGTGAAGGTGTGAAGGTTTACATCAGGCCAAGCCCAGCATCTGATATCAATTCAAGTCAACAGATTAAACCCCTCTAAGGTGTGCTCAGCCCTGTAGTGAAACACAAAATAAATCAAAAGCAGCTTCCCCTGCCTTGAAGAGCAGAGAGAGCCGTCTCTGATGGGATTGCTCTAAGCGAGCTCCCTACTTGAAGTTGTGCAAGGGAACCAGGCTAAATTCAAGTACAAAGGACCTCTTCCTAAAAAGTCCTCTCTATGAAGTGACCCGGCATTCTGGGGTCTAGGAAATACTTTCGTCCCACTGTAGACTTCTTTGGCTGTGTGTCTGTCCTAGTCCGGACAAACCTAGAGAGATAGCATGAAATAGCACTGAGTAAGGAGCCAGCCTGCCATGGCTCCAGACCTGTCACTTAAGAGACCATGTTTCATTGGGCAAGACATTTTAACAACCAAAATATGTTTATCATTTCAAAAAATTGGGCATGTATTAATTTATGAACTACTTACTGCATACCCACTAAAAGCCAAGCTCTGTGCTGAAAGAGCATAGACGTTTCTGAGCTCATTTGAGGAAGAGATGAGAGAAGTGGTGAGAAAGACATTCTTCAACTGCAAACCCCACATAGTGTGGGTGACTTTAGGTTCATGTGGGAGCCTACGAAGCCATCTGAAGTAGCCTGGAGTGTTTGAGACCTAAAACACAACGATTTTTATAAAAATCTATTTGTACTATAGTGTACTCATAGAACCACAGAGTCTGATCAATAAAGGTATTTCTTTGGGAAAATGAATTCATATTCCCAGCTTTGGTTTACAGAAGCACATATGCATCCCTGGCTACAACAGCAGGTCCCTCTGTCTCCATTTCCCACTTGCTGTGACCACGTGGTGACTCAATGGGCCAGTGTAGGAAACCCAGCAGGGGAAGGCTGAGCAAGGTGGGGAAGCCAGGTACTGTTGCTCTTGGGGTAAGAGAAAGTGAGGAGAAGTTTGGCATAGGAGCTCCAAGATGAAGATCAGAGCAAGCACACGGAAGGATGAGGAAGAAAGGTTGGCATCTACGGAAGTGCTACCAGAGAAAAGGCAGCAGTTGGTGGTGAGTCATCAACAGCAGAGCTGGCCTTTGAGAATGACGCCTCTGAATTTACCTTCAGTGATGGCCTCTATTGCCTAGAATCCCATTTTCAGCCCACCGGCTGGGATCTCAGCTTGTCCGCTTCTCCAGTCTAGCAGAGTCTGCATTCTGTATTGGGCTCCTCCTTCTTTCCTTCATCTCTTTGGCACTTTGCTCTTGGCCCTGGGTTCTCTGACTGTCTAGCTAAGGGTCTGTTCCTATATAAGGGACAGATGAATATCAGGTCTCTCCATGCAGAATCTTCATTGTTTCTGGGACTCACAATTGGTGACTTAAGGAGGAACATCAGCCTGAGACAGGATTTATCAACCTTGGCACTACTGACTTTTTGGGTCAGCTAACTCTTTGTCCTGGAATTGCAGTCCTGTGCTTTGTAGGGCATTTGGGAGCACCACTGGGCTCTAACCTCTAGATGCCTGTAGGACCCCTCCTTCCCCAAAGCATGACAACCAAAATGTCTCCTGACTTTGCCTGTTGAACACTGACCTAAATAAATGGGAAGGCGGCCTTCGGGTCACCCTCAGTGCTTTATCACTGATCTGACTTTCTGATGAGGAGACTAAATTATGCCCATGATCTTAAGTACTCGAAATATTTAAATTCTTTAAATCTTAAACTAATTATATTGTACAGGGTGACCTTTACTAAAACCAAAAATTATTTGCCCAGAGAATATCACACTTGTTCTTCAGAAGTAGATGCTTAGGAAATACTTGTTAAGTGAATCAATTACGCTTTTTTAAGAATAGGAAAATGCTTTATTTGCTTTTAATTCTGACCCTGAGTCTTGGAAAGTGCCTCTTTCTGCCATATTAATTGGCATCCCAAGAACAGATATAAACTAAGGATTCAACAGTGTATGGTCATTTTACAGCCCTCCATCAGCCACCGCAATCTCTCCTGGCTGAAGATGATCCTGGAGACCATTTGAACACCCCTGTGACAGTGCTTTAAACGATAGACTTTTCTTCAAGAAATCTTCATTTCCTCCATTTCTGTCTCTTCATGCCCACTGCACATCGTGTTGACCTCTGCTGTGTCACTTGATTTCATGTGTTTTGCTTATGACTATTTCCCATAAAAGAGCCCCCAGGGGGTGCCAATGGTGAATGCTAACCAAGAGGTTGGATGTTTGAGTACACTCAGAGGAGCCTTGGAAGGAAGGCCTGGCAATCTACTTCTGAAAGCCAACCGCAGACCTCACCCACCTGACAGGTAAACAAACCCCGTTCAGACCGTCTGAGCTGTGGTGATCTACTACCGGCAATCAAATCCTTCTCAGATGTTCTTTTTTCCCTTAGGCAGGGATCAGATCGCTCTCTGAGGGCCCCTTTACCTTGACTTCTAAATTTGGCATTTAATGTAATTGTGATTTAGAACTTTATCAAGAGCCGGAGTACGGCTTGTGTAAGTGAAAGACGTTATACATTAGTGCTTTGCACACTTAGCTTCCAGCTGAACGTCAGGGGTGGTGGTTGAATGGCAGCAGAGGACACAGGAGGGACTCCCAGTAACCACACCAGGTTGCTGTCTACTCTGAAAAGAAGAATAGCTGAAGTGCTTTCTCCGCCCACCTCCCGTTGTCCCTTTCCAGGAAAGAGGAAAGGGACTCTTCAAGCTGGTTTCAGGCTGCAGGAAGGTGGGTCTTGAGGTCAAAGCTGATACAGCAGAGGGAGTACCGGCCCAGGGTTTTCTTTGCACACATCATTCCTCAGATAAAGGTCTATTGCACTTTGTGTAAATCTACTCTAAGATCATGCTTACACCAAAGAACTTTCGTTCACAAAGTGTGTCGATGGCAAGTGATTGAACAGAGAGAAATGGCGATAGGCGGCTCTATAGCTGGATGTATAAATAGACGCACACAGAAGCCAGCACGCAGATTGCCTGGCCCTGATGTGGAAGCTCTCCTTGAGCAACTCTGAGAAGTACCAGCTGATGGCTGACTCCCCCATGCTATGTAGGTCAGAAGGATATGAGAACCCAACTCTTAAAAAAAAAAATCACAGCAAAACGTACTCTCCGTTGGTCCTGAGTTATATAAAGCTCCTCTAATTGACCACATCAGAGGAGGTTTTGAACTTCTCGCATGAAAACAACTTACCATTCGTGGTGATAACGCCATTTACAATGAAGTTTTGCTCTAAGTGTTCAAGAATAATAGAAACAGTATTTTAAAATAAATGTGTTGCAACACGCAGGCAGTGTTTTCAAAAGCATCCCCTGTTCCTTTTTAGAAAGCTAGGTTGTTGCTCTGCTGGAAAAGTGAGATCGTCTCTCATGAAATTTTTTTCAATAAACAGTGTCTGAGAGGGTTTTCTTTTTCTTTTTGACACTCGAATGACATACGTGTAAAATGAAAGAAGTTCCCTTTATAGAGGTGCAAAAAATATCTCTTACTCTGGGCATGCTATTCAGTTGAAGTCACCTTTTTTAATTCAGCTGAGTTTTATTATGTTCACAGGTGGAATTTTTTTTGACATCTGCCTGTTCTAAACTTTTGCTGTAGTGGAACAATTTAGCACTATTATTCTCATCCAGACTTTATGAATCAACAGGGTGACTATCTGATGATATCTATATATTTGGATAAAGGAAACATCACCAAAGCTGTGAACTAGGTTAAGTATTATACCTAGCAGAAATGAAAAATGAGAAAAAAAAAAAAAGAAGGAAGGTAGGTAGAAATCTATGAAATCAATCTTCGATATTCACCTATAATTGTAATACTTACTAATTAAAAATCCTTTGTTATTAGGTAAAATACCTTTCTGGTTAAACATATTTTATCGTGGTTTAGTATCCGTCATCATTTGAACTCTGGCACATCTAAATTTGTACACTAAGGAACTTTGCTAAAATGGGGGGAGTAGGATGACTATGAAAATGTACTTTTAGCTTGTAACATTCAAGATGACGAGATGAATTCCTGTATGAGGGATTGCTGGACAGCATCAGAGGAAGCTGAAGATGTTTATAAGGTGACATCTGCATGGTAAACCTTCCTCTCCCATAGGATATTCCTTGAGCCACTAATGGGACAGGACCCTGGGCTGCACAGATTGCTGGACTTACATGATGTGACCTTTCTTATACTGTAAGGCTCACAAAGCAGGAAATAAATCAGCTATGGGAAAACTATAACTTGAAAATAACTTCATAACTATAAAGAATTCCCATCAAAAGATCTCCAAGCACCTTTCTTCTAGCCAGGTTCTGTCTGGAGGTATACGTAGCAATGGTTGGCGGGAGAACACACTCATGTAATGCTGAAATCCTAAGTAGTCAACTCTGAATAATCCTGAGTTGCTGCCTCCACACACTTAAGAATGTCAGTCTTGGTTATTAGAAACCACCTCTGAACTCCTAGGATAGAAACCGTCTACTTTATTACTTCCCAGGAAATAGTTCATTCATTCAACACATATTTATGGAGCCTTTTATCATGTAATTGAGGAGTCCTTGGGTGGCACAAATGGTTAGACACTCAGCTACTAATTTTAAGGCTGGCAGTTCAAATCTACCCTGAGACGCTTCAGAAGAAGCCCTGGTGATCTATGTCTGAAAGAGCACAGCCATTGAAAACCCCATGGAGCACGTTCTCCTCTGAAACATGCGGGGTCATCCAGGAGTCGGAATCGACTCAACAGCAGCTGGTTTACTAGGTACTTGACACAGCACTGCGCTAGCGCCGAGGCTGGAGCAGCAAACAACGTCACCACAGTCTTTTCAGCAGTCGACTTCCCTGAAATCAGAGAGGCTTAGCTTTTCTGCTGTCCATTCCAACCATCCTGTGTCAGGCTTATTTACTTCTGGTAACCCGCCATAACGCAGAGCTTTCTGCTCAGATCACAACAAGAAAGATGGCTTGGCGAGAACACTGGCAATGACCACGTTTCCTGGAGGTAGAACTTCCAGTGTTCATTTCACCTCCCTAAATCTCCTCATCACAGTGTGATTGGAGGGAGCACTTGGCTTGCTTGAACGGTGGCCGCTGCCTTTCAAAATATTCTCAGCACCGCCTATTTTCATTCTTTGTTCCACTCACCAAATTCAGAATTTTATCCATTCGCAGCCAATAAAATATGATATGCTATACAAGTGTTGAACATATCTGCATCCTACCCATTAGCTAATAGGTTTTAGGAAAGGAAGTTAAAAATAGAAATCTGTTAGAGAACGTGATGCTGTTGTGGAATAATTACCCCAAATAATACCTATCACTTACCGAACATTATGTATGTAGGTGCCTTAATACAGCAATCAAATTTTGTCTTCACAAAATACTGACGGGGGTATTATTATTCCCATTTTATAGATTAAGGAACTGAGGAGAGAAATTAATTGATGTTTCCAAGTTTTCAGAGATGGAAAGTGATAGAATAAGAATTGGAACCTAGGTCAATCAGTTCCAAGGCCTGTGTTCGTTGCATCAAACGGCATCCTGGGTAGCATTGAATTTAATCTATTTTTTTCACTGATTGGAAAACAGAAGCCAAAAAGGTCCCACATATTAGGAAAAGAGCTGTCCATATAATCCCAGGAGAAATATTTTCTCTGATCCCTGTGTTATTAAGCAGAAGACTGTTTTTCTGCTTTGAGCCATCTTGCTTTGCTTCTTTCTTAACTGTTCTCTGTTGATGGCATTTTAGAGAATAATTCCTTAAATGGTTACCAGTGAGGTGCACCACACACTGTGAAATGGGTAGTCTGGGCTCCAACAGTGAATGAGAAGCTTTAGAGGGACATCCTTTTTTTCCAGGTTGTGTATTTCCACAGTGGCCCTACCTCTCATCACAGTGGAGACGACATTCAGAATCCCATGGGGCCAGGACTTTGGTGGCAGAGATATTGGGGCAAGAATAAAGCCTCTGGAGAAACAGAGGGCATCTCAGCATAGGCAGAGCCACCTAGTGTTCCATTAGACCCTGCTTTCCATCTGTGCAAATGTGACCCTGAGGTGACACATGGCCACATGCCAGGTCACGCACTGTGTGGAAAGCTATTTGTTGTATCATTGTACAATGTGGTCCATACCTGGGTCCATATCATTGTACAGTGTGGTCCAGATCATTGTACAGGGTGGTCCAGACCTGGGTCCAGATCATTGTACAGGGTGGTCCAGACCTGGGTCCATACAATTTTAGAGTGTAGTCCAGACCTGGGTCCATATCACTGTACAGTGTGATCCTGACCTGGGTCCATATCATCATACAAAGTGGTCCAGACCTGGGTCCGTATCGTTGTATAGTATAGTCCAGACCTGGTCCAAGAATAATTACATTGTAGTTTTTAGGGGCCTTCAAATATATACAGACTTTAACTCTGTAAGGGCAATGTTTTATATCTGATCACAGATAAAACTGAAATGATAACTTCAGAATGTGTTTGTGACATGTTTTAGAGTGAGTTTGCTGGTGACTTCTCTGCATTACATAGTTATTTCTTTGCTATCCTTGGGACAGCACTGACAAATTCATGTAGCTTAGGACAAATCAGTCTCAGAAGAAACAGAGCCAGAACGCTCCTTAGAAGTGAGAATGGTGAGACTTTGGCTTGCTTACTTTGGTTGTGTCATCAGGGAAGACCAGTCACTAGAAAAGGACATCATGTTTAGTAAAGTAGGGGATCATCAAAAACGAGGCCAAGCCTCAATGAGGTGGGTAGCCACAACAATGGACTCACACACAGCGACGATCGTGAAGATGGCGCGGACCCGCCAGTGTTTCACTCTGTTCTGTGTAAGGTCTCCACGAGTCGGAGCCGACTCACTGGCGTCTAACAACAGGAGGTTCCCAATATAAATGGCTATGCATTTTAATTCAAAATTAAAAAACAACAATAATAAAAACACAGCCACCTAAGAAAGGAGAATTTTTTTTCTCTAAACTGTCTTTTGTTCCTATTCTCTCATACCAAGAAAATATGTTTAAGTCCCTTGACTTTTATTTATTTTTATTGAGGAAAAGTGCCACCTTGGGTAGAGACAGAAGACAGACACAGACGTCAGAAGCAGAGATCCGTCCCACAAAGCCCACTGCAAACATCAGCAATCAAAGCATCCAATCAGCCTGGACACCCCCTTGAGCACAGGCTCCCCAGGACTCTCTGGAATCAGACGGGCAGCTTTGGGAAAGCTACAACACTCTATCTCCACAGCTCAGGCCACATGAGAAGGCATTGGCCCACAGGCTCAAACAGACTCATTCAGGAGGGGACTCAGATGCGTAGTGAAAAATTACCACAGTATCTCACAAACTTAATAATTCCAACCTTTCCCTTGCACCAGGTGCTGTGTCTGCAAAATACCAAAACATCCAGATGAAAAGTAAAATTTGTAGTCAGCCATTCTGATTTTTGTTCCACAAGACAACCAACATGGAGCTACTTCCAATCATCAGAGCGGCTTACTATGTTTTTTGGCCTTGTTAATTTATTCTGACTCTCTTATCTCCTCTAAGGTTGTGATTGTCTGCCAAGCGGTGATATCATCAGCTTACGTCAGGGAAGCTAAGGCAGAAGAGGACTGTTCGGTTTGAGTATGATATAGGGTCTTTCCTTTCCCCTTCCTTTTTGATAAATGTTGATGCAGGAGGAAGAAAATATTAAAAATCTGATTTAAGTCAAAGGCTTTGCAATTTTGTATTCAGTTTTATAAAGGCCTGGTAGGGTGGAGCTTACCAACTAAATAGGGTAGCCTGGACTTAGGTGAATTTCAATTATCTATAATGTTTCTTTACTCCACTTCTAAAACATACCACACAACATTTTACATGTTTTTCATTCTTTCCTCTGACCCCTTTATACCACAAATGGGTTCTGTGCCATGGAAATTGCCTGAAATTTAGTTCTGGTCCCATTTTTATAAAACATCATTTGGTGATTTTGTTTGTTTGTTAGGAAAAGTTTCTGAGTGTTTGTTAAAAAAAAAAAAAAACCAAACCCAGTGCCGTTGAGTCGATTCCAACTCATAGCAACCCTATAGGACAGAGTAAAACTGCACCACAGAGTTTCCAAGGAGTTTCTGGCGGATTCAAACTGCTGACTCTTTGGTTAGCAGCCATAGCACTTAACCCCTATACCACCAGGGTTTCCAAGTATTTGTATTTGTTAGGCTTAGTTAAATATCTGGCTAGCCTTAGGAAATATAAACTGCCTTTATAATCGACACTGAAAAAACACTAGCTTCAATGAAAAGCATACTCACTATATCTGGTTTAAATTGGACCAGGCAAACTCTAGAAATCTTCCTATAAAATATGGTTTTCAGACACTCTTCTAATTTTTTTTCTTGTTGTCTTTGCCTTTCTTAGATTTGAAAATGTGTTTTTTTTAGTTGTTCTGATAGGTTTAGGAAGAATTTGGGGACCTGCGTATGAATTTTGTTTCCTCCTCGAGGTATATGCTCATGTTTTTTAGGGAGAAGCCTACCTACACAACAGCAAATATCTTGTATGAAAAGTTATCATTCAGTGTGTCTCTCAGAGGAGCACTGCCACATTCCAGTTTACATGTTAGCTATTAAAGACTAAACGCTTGTCCTGGAGAACCTGCAGGTATGGGAAAAGTACCTTCTCGCGGACTGACGAGAGAAGGATTTGCAGAGGATACGTAAAAGACAAGGGGGGGCTGACATGTTTCATGACAGTGGCATTCAGAGAAAGTACTTTTTCTAAGGTGAAATCTCACCAACAATGGGCTTCAGAAAACCAAGTATTGCTTTTACACTGAATATTAAGTTACATTTTTTAATAGCAGACAACACATAGGTGATTACATTTTGGCTTAGAGTACCTGGAATTCGTAATAAAAGAAGCTGTGCACTTAATTCTTTGAATACCTCAGTGATAATTTATCCTAAAAATGGAATTTATCTGAAGCATGTTGTAAAAACTACCCCAATGGGCCTTTCACGGGGTGTGCCTTTGTCAAGGTAGGCATGTGAATGAAGAGTCAGGAGGAGGACTGAGGAGAACATCAGCAAGGCAGCTGAGACAAACCGCTCCTTATCTAGGCTACAGAGGTTGCACACACATTTCCAGGGTCTTTGTTTCCATGCACTGCATGCAAAAGTGATGCTAAAATTCTAAGGGGACTTTGAAAAGAACAGTGACCGAGGAGATACACAATGGTAAAATTATTAGAACCTATTTTGAAGTAACTGTTTTATCTTCACGGAACAATCTCCCGTTACCTAAACTGGGACCAAGGGAAGAGAGATACCCCGTGTGCAGGCGTCGGCACAGAACACACCATTCATCCCAGAGCTTAATTCCAGTTTTGATTAATTACTCGCTGAGCAGGTGAGAACGCGTGTGTGCACACAAGAACGATTATTAAAGGTCTCGTATCACTTTGCTCTGAGACGCCCTTAGGGGAAAAGTAAAAATTCAGTGCCTGAGAGGGATATTAAAGGAAAACCACAGTAGTTCCTGCTGTATTATATAACAATTAAATCACAATTTTATTCTTAAAAACAAAATTCTTCTATTTTATCGTCACCCTTCTCTAAACTACAAAGCAAAAAACTCTGCTTGCAAGTACTGAATTTATGTCAGCTTCAGTGTGGGTGAGAAAAGAAAGGATCATTTGTTTCGGACATAAAATTAATTCAAACCAGTCATCCGAATGTAAAATAATATCAGGGACAAAATCACAATTATTGTCAGGCTCTTAAGACGTAGAAACCAAAAAACCCATTGCTCTCGAGTCGATTCCAACTCATAGTGACCCTATAGGACAGGGCAGAATTGCCCCATTGAGTTTCTAAGGAATGCCTGGTGCACTCGAACTGCTGACCTTTTGGTTAGCAGCCGTAGCTCTTCACCACCGTGCCATCGGTCAAGAAAGAACAGTAGGTTGTCTTTGAATGAACAGCACCGAAGGGAAATATGCCCAAGGAACTCATTTTTTTCTGATATAAAAATGCTATCATTCCTACATATGGTTATTTTGTAATTATTTCATAATTTAAAAGGCCCTTTTCTCAAGGGAAATTTTTACTGAATTTGGTATTAAGAAAAAAAAAAAAATCAGTTAGGAATAGCAAGGAAACTCAAAGAGCCCAGCTCACTAAACCCAAAGAACCAGGCAATTTTCCAGTGATTTGCTCTTGGAAACCGGATTGTCTAGGCACACTACTATACAAACATCACGCGCGGGACACTGATCAGATCTTCTGTGTAAATTCTTCTGTAGTGTCCTGGTAGAAGACACTTCCCATTTTGTGGAAACCCCTTGGAATATGGTTTTAAATGAATCTGTTTGCAAGGTTCAAAAGCTTTAGATTACTAAACCACAGTTACCATTGAGAAAACGCACTGAGCTGTATCAAGAAGAGAAAAAAAAAAAAAAAAAACAAGTACAAGTTTAATTCTCTAAGGTTGCCTCGTAAGCGCTGCTCAGGAAGGATTAAGACTTTCCGAGAACAAGAGAGTACCCCAAAAAAATCACTTCCAAAGTGGGGGAACACACACACACTACAATCCATTGTGCTTGTTATAGTCTATCCTGGTAGAAAATCCTCTCCAGTTAAAATGCAGAGATTCTATATTTTAGAATCTCCTCATTCTACTCATTTTTTGGTGGGGCAAAAAGACAGTAGAAATGCCATAGTTGGTATATTATCAGAGATAGTATGAAAAGGAGATTAATTATGCTTTTAGGGATCATTTACCTGCAGCTAATTCATGAAGGTTAATAGTATAAGTAACGGGCAGCTTAGCGAAAGGGACGGATTTTGTCAAGACAACCAAGCTGTGTGTTTTAAGAAGGCTTTTTGTCCACTTGGCAAGTCTGGAGACATTTTAATCTCTTGCACTTACCTTCTCTTCTTCTTTACAGAGGTTTTTAGTCCTCTTGCTTGTACAGAAATTCTGGATCTCCTTGTCTTAAAAGAGCAGGAAATCTAGAATAAAGCAAACAAAATATGTCAACTGGAAGAAAATTTTACCAGATGTGTCATGGGAATAATTTTAGTTCTGAAAATTTTTTTAACAATTAAGAAATGCATTATAACAAGCGATTACTGCCAATTTATAACAATTAAGCAGAACAGGTTGTTAATAATCATAAAAAGAGTGTTTGTAGGCTACCCAAGCAGAGTGTTAAGCTGAAGTTTATTCATGTACTCGTGTAGAGTCTTTTTGTGTTTTTTTCCAGTAGTTTAAAAGGAAGAAATTTATGTTGTTGCTAGGTGCTGTCGAGTCAGTTCCAACTCACAGTGATCCCCTGTCCAACAGCAGAAAACACTGCCAGGTGCTGTGCCATCCTCACAAACATTGTTTGAGCCCATGGCTACAGCCACTGCGTCAATCCATCTCCATCACGAATTGAATTGTGTCCACTCAAAATATGTGTTGTAAATCCTAACGTCTTTTATAGCTGTAGTTGGAAACCCTGGTGGTGTAGTGGTTAAGAGCTACAGCAGCTAACTGAAAGTTCGGCAACTGGAATCCACCAGGTGCTCCTTGGAAACTGTACGGGGCAGTTCTACTCTGTCCTATAGGGTCATGCTATGACTTGGAATAGATTTGAGGGGAGCTGGGTTTTTTTTTTTTCTTCTTTTTTTTTTTTGGCTGTGGTTATATTCCTGTTTGGGAATGGAATGTCTTTGTTATGTTAATTAGACAGGATTAGTGTAGGGTGTGTCTTGAGTCAATCTGTTTTGAAATATAAAAGAAATTAAACAAGCAAGGGAGAAAACAGAGATGGGGGAGATTTGCTGCCAAGCCACATGGATATCTTTAAGGAACCAGGAAGCAAGTTGAAGAGACAAGGACCTTCCTCCAGAGCCAACAGAGAAAGAAAGCCTTCCTCTAGAGCCAGTACCCTGAATTCAGACTTCTAGCCTCCTAAACTGTGAGAAAACAAATTTCTGTTTGTTAAAGCCATCCACTTGCGGTATTTCTGTTATAGCAGCTCTAGATAACTAAGACAATCTTGTTGAGAATCTTCCTCTTTTTTGTTAGCCCTCTACTTTACCAAGCATGATGTCCTTCTCCAGGGACTAGTCCCTCTTGATAACATGTCCAAAGTATGTGAGATGAAGTCTCACCGTTCTCACTTCTAAGAAGCATTCTGGCTGTACTTTATAATGATTATTTAGTTTTACATAGGGTGAAATGTTTGGGATTTATTTAAGGCCTGCCATCTCTTGATCTTATTGAAAACCCCTTCCATCCCTGCCCTTGTTGCCAATTCCAATTTTGCATTGTGAGTATTAGATTCAGGTAGAATGGTATCTCTCATCACACTGTATTCCCAGGGCCTAGGACCACATTCCCTATGCTGGGAACTTACACATATTTGTTTCTGGTGTTGCTGAAGTAAAAATGTGTGAGTTTCCTATTTCTGCGTTTCACTCAGTCAAGGTAAACAGCAACCATGGCTAAAATGAATTGATCCCTTCAGTTTCTCATTTTAACATTATCATCCCAGCTTCTCTTGCTCCTTTTCTATCCCTCTTGCTCCACCTACACTAAGAAACAAAAATGAAAATAAGAGCAAACAAACAAAAACCCATAGGGGATTTAATAAGATAGACAAAGTTAAGAAGCTGTGATTACTTTTAGGTTTTGGACCTTATTAATTATGAACTAACTTGTATAATCATGAGAAAATGAGACCATGAAAAGAAAGAACCAACTTTCGAGAAAGCTGGTAAATTTGTTTGTTTGTTTTAGAGTTATCAAGGTGCCAGATCAATGTTAGCTGAAAGTGTGACATTAAAAGGTTGGGAGACATGGAAATAGAAGTAACCCTTGAAGAGATGGGGAGAAATCGGCCTAAAACTTGAGGAAATAGCTACCTGCAGGGGGTTAGAGAATGAAGAAGAGCCAGTAAGGAGATGGCGGTACTGGGAAGAGAGGAGGGGAGCTGAGGGCAGGAGTCACACAGGAGACTCCACAGTGGGAAGAGAGGAGGGGAGCCAAGGTCAGGAGTCCCACAGGAGACTCCACAGTGGGAACAGAGGAAGGGAGCCGAGGTCAAGAGTCACACAGGAGACTCCACAGTAGAGGCAATGGAGAGGGTGACCTGAGAAGACATAATTGGCCAACAGCGTTAGCTGACACAGGTGGGCTTAAAAACAATGAGAACTTCTGAAGATATTGGATTTGACTTTGGAGAAACTTGAGACTTCTAAGATAGCTATTTGGGTCAGAGAGAGGGCACAAGAACCAACTAACAGGAGGAGGAAAGTTAGATCATGACAAGAAGAGAAAAAAGGTGTGGTAGAGCTGAAGGAATGCTTCTTGGTGGTAATTTTGCTTTTGGTTGGTTACTTAAAGAGAAGTCGTCCTGCACATGTCATCAAATGATAAAATCCGGTAAGGGGAAAGGCCGTAGGTGCTAGAGAAAGGGGGCAAAGGCTGATAATTAAGATCAACAGTAGGTGGGAAGTTTGGCTTGTAAAGGAGAGGTGCCATTTTCTTTGAGGCAGAAGGAGAAAGTCATTTGTTAAACAGATATGGATGGGCTTGATGATTTGAGAAATTGAGAAGTGTGGAAAAGGACTTGAGAGGCTGCTGTGGGGAATATGATTTGCTGTTAAAAATAAACAGACACGACAGTGAAATAGGAATCCAGTGAGAATGAACAGGATAGATTTGTTATGAACGTAATTGGAAGGTTTTTGTGATTTTTCCCAAGAAACACTGCAGAAAAAGCCGAGAAAGTGGAAGAAGCTAACCTAAGGTTGGGGATTTGCTTTGCGAAAAAACCGGAAAGTTGGTGAAACACACAACACACTGAGAAGAACAGAGAAGTCTTTGAGAGTGGATATTTCATCTGATTGGCTAAGCCTTTCCTGCCTTCTTTGCTTCCTTCCTTCCTCTTTCCCCTCTCCTTGTCTTTCTCCTCTCTCCTCTTCCTTTGTTTTTTATCCGACAGATATTTAGTACTTTCTCTCTTCCAGGCATTGTGCAGGCACTGGATACATAACACAAAGTGGCTCTTGAATCCCATTGGCACAGTGGACGAGGTCACCTCCTGGAGCTTTTTTCTTCGCAGCCACGTTAGCTGCCGTCGTCTGCAGTAAAACCAGCTGCCATCGAGTCGACTCTGACTCACGACACCCCGCGTGTGTCAGAGTAGAGCTGTGCCTCGGAGAGTTCTCAGCGGCTGATTTTTCAGAAGTAGATTGACAGGCCTTTCTCCTGAGGCACTTCTGGGTGGACTTGAACCTCCAACGTTTTGGTTAGCAGTTGAATGAGTTAACCGTTGGACCACCCTGGGGCTAACACTCATCTATCCCCGTGTAGCCCTCTCTGTCTTTATGTGTGCATACATGTGTATGCACGTGTGTTCCATTACACATATGCTACGTCTGTTTACCCAGCTACAGGTGTTCATCATTGTCTATATCATCATTTGTATTTGCCTTATCTCTCACATTAGCTCGTGTGAGCCTTTCAGAGTGAGTACCTAAAATAGGACAGTATAGAGACACGCTCAATATTTCCATTTTAAACATGCCATACTCTTCAGGCTGACTGCAGTGTACCCAAAAATGCTGTTTCGCTATGTCTACTATTGCACAGCAACTATGTGTTCATCTATGCCACGGACGAACCGTAAACAACGGAGCTTTGCACAGAATATCAACGGATGGGGCCAACGGATGAGGCACCCTGAAATTGGAAATGTTTCCTTGAGCAGGGAAAAGTAACTCAACTCTAGTGTGTAGTAAACTATGCCCATGGATTAGTATTCCTTTAGAAAAAAAAAAAAAAAATCATCTTTTAACCAAGAAAATAGGATTCAAACATCTATGGCACTGGTGTTTGAGCCACTGTGTGCTGGAGAGAAAGCGAACAGTGGGGTCAGTGTTTGTAGCCCCCTGCAGTACGTCAAGTGGGGACTTCAAGTGGCCCCTGGAAGCCCAGGGCTTTAGATGAAGTATTTCCAGGATTTTGAGAAAGCTGAATTTCAACTTTATGTTTTAAAATGCATATGTTAATTTCTGATAAGGGGTTTGTAGCTCTGCGTTGGTCTTGAATTCAAGTTGGCACCTTTCTTTCCACATGTAATGTGGAAACGTGGCCCTGCTGGGCTGGGCTCAGGCCCTGCAGCTCAGATACTTTCACAGCACCAGCAGATTTAGGGCCTGCTCCTTGTTGTTACCTTTGGTGCTGCTTGTCCAACTCACATTTATAAGATGCTCAGTGTGTCGATTCTGGAACCAAACTGTCTGAGAATGAACCCCAGCTCTGCCACCTAGCAACTGTGTCTATAATCTTAAGGAAGACACTTAATTTCCCTATGCTTAATTACCTCACCTTTGCTTTGTTATGAGGACAAGGTGAGTCCACATTTGTAAAACACTTAGAGGAGTGCTAGTGAATATTTACGAATAGTTTTTAATTCTAAATTATAATTTTGTTTATATTTATAAATTAAAATAAAATTGTCCTGGTCAGCTCAGGTCATTGTTAAGATTAAAAACAAGATCTTGACTGGTAACAGGAAATTTTAAATGGATGATTGTCAATCGATGTCTGAGATTGATTGGACTCAGAATGAAATTAGACAGTCTTCTAGAACCAACCAATTTTTCAGTTAGTGTTGGCCATCCTGAAACAAAAAATATGTGAGGGAATAAATGTGTTGAAAACACTCAGGCAAAATCGAAGTGGAGAAAGTATGATATAGCTTACTTCCTGCTATTTGGTTTCTTCTTTCAGTGATTAAAATTTTCTTAAATCCTCAGTGTTTTTATGTAGTGAATATGTCCAATGCTCCCCACTAAGTTTCAATTTTATTTTGAAACAAAGCACAGTAAGCATAACAATAAGATGCAGATTCTTTCATGTAAATTGATTAGCTTCACACCATAGGACAAAAATGTATGCAAACAATTTAAATATGCCAGGGAAACCAGACAAGCAACATCACTCAAAGGAAGTTGCCGCCTTGCTCTTGAGGTGGCAGCTCACCCCTGTGGAAAAATTATTAAACTCCATTCTGCTCACACCAGACAATTGCCTACTATGAAAATACAAGTGATATAAAAGTTTGGTGATGTAGTCCAGAGAGGAATTTAAAATGGCACTTAACACATATTTGATAATTAAATTTGTAGGTGGGGATAATATGAATCATTTACAATTCAAAAGAATGAGGACATTGATATGTAGGACTCTATTATTCTTATATTTTTTTATTATTATAGACAAATATGAGGAAGATTTGTCTTTACTTTATAAGAAGTACATAACACATAAGAGGAGGACACATTTAAGAGGTCAGAGAAGCATTTAACACTAATTACGAAATAAGCGGGCAAAAATTTAGCGGGATCTGTGGACTGTCAAGGCCATGCCAGGAAAAATGTAAGAGTGGTGGCTTCTATAAAAACCGCTTTCAAAATCTGCACAAGTGGCCATCGCACCCTGCAGAGATAAAACTAGAAGACCGAATGCCAAACCTTTTGAGGAACGTTAGTGTTTACTTTCTCATTTTTCATCGAGTATGATTGTATGCCTATTAGGTGTCAGGCAGGAATTGCTTTAGGTTCGGGGGACATAAAGGTGAACGAAAATGGACACAGCCTTTGTCCTCACGTAGCTCAGACAGATATTAATCCCATTGTCACAAAAATATAGCTACATGCATATGACAGTGAGGCATGCTAAAGAGCACAAAGCAGAAAGACCTGGCCTACTGTGGAAGGGGTATTTGCAATGGGCATCTGGAGGTTGGAAGGATTTATGTGGAAGCCATGGAGCAGGAGTGGGAAATGGGAATGAAGAGCATTCCACACAGAGGGAGGAGTGTGTGGGCAGACCCAGTGACGGGAGAGGGAACAGTGGGTTTGAAGAAGTTTGAGAAGGCCCATGTGGTGGGCTCAGAGACCGTACTGGGGGTGAGGCAGGAAGATGGGGAGCAGGGAACGGACCAGAGCGGGCAGGGCCTGGTGAAGAATTTTAATTTTTTCCTGAGACCAATGGAAAGGCTCTGAAGGAATTTAAGCAGGAGAAGCATGGTCATATTTGTGTTTTGAGAGTATTACTCTGACTACGCTTTGGGGAAGTGATTGGAAAAGAACAGGGAATCCCTGGGAACTGTTGCAATAGCCATAACAGAAGCAAAGGAATCGTGAAAAAGAGAAATGCCTACGCGAATGAAGAGCATCCGAAGGATTGAGGTAAAGTTTAGGAGGTTAAATTAACCACAGGAAGCGACAGATAGCGTCATACACATGTCAGATAGGCACCGTTTTCAGAGTTCTGTTAATTATACTGGTGGTGAGTTCCAGAATTTATGTTTTCATAAATTCCGAAGTTTCAAAACCTCAAGTGTGTTGCCTATACTGGTATTGAAATGGCAGCTGAACAGCAGGATGACCACAATGAGTGCCACGAAACGTGCGTGTAAGAACTGTTGACTCGGCAAATGTTTTGTTATATATGTTTTTACCACAATAAGTTAAAAAATGGCAATGAAAATGAAAAAATTCTATTAAATTTGTTGATTAAAAGTACAATCAATTAAATACTTCTTAGCCAAGACTTCACTGGACAAATTTACTTTGCTGATATTTTTTATAACAAGCCGATTTGCTAAGTTAGGGTTGTATGTTATCATGCTTTCTATTGCATGTAAAGCAGCAGGTGAAATTTAAACGTTGGACTCAACATGCAAAGAAAATAACTCAGCAAATCAAACTGGGATTTACATCTGATAGAAGCAAAATTCCAGGTATCAAGTTACTTGCAACTTAGAAAAATATCTCTTACAAGATGCATTTGAAAGGTGTTTTCTGCCAAACAATGATTTAAATGCACGTGGGTCTGTTAGTCAACTCCCTCCAACCTGAGCACTTAGCCAAGTTAAAGACTGTGAGCAGCTGTTGGGTATTATGAATGATTCAGTTAAATGTGTATTTTTTATTACTCATTTTTGAAGCTTCTGTTCATTTTATTCTAATATGTAAAAACTTAAACCTATTGATTTCTAATGTAATTTTGCAACTTACTTTTTCATAAAAATATAAGGACAGTATGAAAAGACTTCTTAAATGCCCCTGAGTGTCCCACAGTTTTATTAATAATATAACAGCCCATTTTATAAGTCAGCTACATCAAGGTTTAGCTACTTTAAATAATGCTTTGAAAGAAAGAAGAGTATAAATAAATACACCTTACATCACTTTTGGAAAAGGTAAAATATAAATACATACCTACATAAATACATAAACAAACAACCATCAAGATCCACCTCCACAACAGGTATAAATATTCTATACTTTTATAATTCAACTGCTACAGTATTTTATCTTTATTGCCCTCCCCCACCTCCATTATTAAACTTTTGCTTGATGGATGTATTTAGCATAGTCTTCGATGGATGTGGTTAGTATGTTGTTGTTAGGTGCCTTCCAGTTGGTTCTGACTCATAGCCACCCTTGGTACAGCAGAACAGAATACTGCCCATCTTCACAAACATTGCTATGTTTTCAGCCCATTGTTGCAGCCACTGTGACAATCCCTCTTGTTGAGGGTCTTCTTTTTTGTTGACCCTCTACTTCACCATGCATGATGTTCTTCTCCAGGGACTGTTTTCTGATAACACGTCCAAAGTACGTGAGACAAAGTTTCACCATCCTCCCTTCTAAGGAGCACTCTGACTGTATCGCTTCTAAGACAGATTTGTTCGCTCTTCTCGCAGTCCATGGTATATTCAATTTTCTTCACCAACACCATAATTCAAATACATCAATTCTTCAGTCTTTCTTTCACACGAATATGAGGCGATTGAAAATATCATGACTTGGGTCAGGTGTACCTTAGTCTTCAAAGTGACATCTTTGCTTTTAAACACTTTAAAGGGGTCTTTTGCAGCAGGTTTGCCCAATGCAATATGTTGTTTGGTCTCTTGACTGTTGCTCCCAATGGATATCGGTTATGGATCCAAGTAAAATGAAATCCTTGACAACTTCAATCTTTTCTCCGTTTATCATGGTGTTGCTTATTGGTCCAGTTGTGAGGATTTTTTGTTTTCTTTATGTTGAGGTGTAATCCATACTGAATAGACATTTAAATAAAAATCTTCCTTATGAGCAAAACAAATACAAAACAGATTGTGGCTTTTCTATTTTTGTAAAAATGTATTGAATTCCCAATTCTGCATTTTCTTTCTGACCAATAATCTTTTGATTCTTGCTTTTTTTCCAAATCTATAGTTTACGTCCAATATTTTTCCTTCATTGTTAACTGCACATTTAAAAAATGAAATGTATAATCACAAATGCATTATTGTAATGTCCTCTTACAATGAAATAAAATAGCTTGACGGTACAATAGCAGCAAAGAACTAGTTCCTTCTGTAGAATGTGCCTGTCTTTTAGACTCATATAACTGCATGACCTCCATGAAGCTTGGAAGGCTTCAAAATTATTTTATTATTAATGCATCTTGTTCATGAGGGTATGACAGCCAATGAATTACAATTACAATGGATTTAGGGGGAAAATACAGAGGATATGCTATTACAAATTATATAAGTGAGAAAAATAGTTCTTTGTTCTTTAAAAATAGCTTCCTTTGAGACATATCGTCCACAAATACTCCCCTGTCAGGAAATGTTTAAAACAAACACACAAACAAATGAACAAACCCTTTCACCAGATTCGAGGTAGAACCTGCTGAGATTCAATTTTCCAGGCGCAGGGGGCCAATGATGGACCACACACACTTAAACTCACTGGTATCATAAACCAGAAGGGTTCAGTCAGAAGTTCCTCCCTGTGATATAATCTATGTTCAAAATTTGTCTGATAATTAGGGTAGTTCTAGATCTTTTTTTGACAAAAAATAAGTATGTCTGCATGCAGGAAGAGAGGAAAAACCTATAACCATTCTAGTGAGTGAAACTCAAAAGCAAGAGGTCTCAAGCTACCTCTAAACCTGTTCTCAGATTCATCAAGCTTTAAGAAATATAAACAATTCAGAAATAAATAGCAACAAAAATCTCAAGTTTTTAATGACAAAGCCCTGAAATATTTCTATGTGCCTTCCTGATGTGTGGGGTGGATCATTAGTACTGGTAAGCGGAAATTGAGGGGGGGCAGACTTTAAAAGAGGAAGATTCTTTTCCTTAAATAAATGGAAGCCAAGAAGAGCCTTCATGCCAAGCTTTCAGGGGCATTTCAAAGCTCCCAATAAACTAAAACAATTAAACCACCTCCTTATTTTGACCTAGATTACTGCTTAAACAAAGGTACATATTCTTAATTTACATGGAAAGCAATTAGGTCTGCTGCTGACAGACAGCACTGTGAAAAATGCATCTGCTTAGGGCAAGCTTTTCTGTTTGAAAAAATAAGCTGGAAGGTTTTATTTTTTTCCCCAGCCACTATCCACTTTGGGCCAGAAAGCCTATTAAAAAATTTGAACTGGGTTGGATGAAGGATTATTATTACTGCTATACATGTTTAAAGTATGTTCAAAAATTATTTTCTGAGTCACACTTTGAGCTCGAATTTTGACATTTAATGGTGTTGTTTGGTATTTAAAAAATGGTTACAAAATGATATATTTTTTCTTCTCTGGAATGCTTTGTGAACAAGCTAGACTTTGGAAATACAAAGGAAAAATGAATTGGAGAAACCATGGTAGAGCATATTTGTAATAAAATAGGAATTTTTTAGCCTACCCATCTATTTAAAAGAAAAAAAACATCTATTTAGAGTTCAGTTATTCTTCTGTAAATCCAGGTGTTTAGTAACACAGTAAGTGGCTCTTTTCTTTTCCAATTAGAAAGATGATTCATGTTCTTTTCACTAAGTAATCATTTAAGGGGAAAATTAAGAGACCGACTGCTGTTAACGCTTTGGTATTACATTTTTCCACTGAAGTGTGTTCATTCATGAATTTGTCCACTACATATTCATTTTTGCATCTAGCACTTGCCAAAACATCCCAAGGCGATGGGTCACAGTGGTCAACGAGGCAAGCTCCATTCTTGCAATCAGAGAACAAGATATCTAGAAGATTAATATTAAACCAATGGACAGATGTGTTGAATGACAAGGTCTGTCAAGCTCTGTAATGGAAAACAATGGTATTCTATGGGAAAATAAACTAGAAGGTGTGTTCTAATCTTGGGTGTATTTTACAGTGTTTCTGCGGAGGTTGTAGTGAGACATGACCGATAAAGAGAAGGACTTAGGTGACGGGGGAAGGTGAGGGGACAGGGAACGCAGGTGCAAAGGCCCCGGCTTGGGCGCCTGGTTGGTGTGGTAAAAAAATGACAGGGCTGATCACCAATGAGGACACAGCGCCAGGTGAGGCTGGAGAACTGTGTAGAAGCCTCAATCTCACAGGGCCTTGAGATCACAAAACCAATTTTTGTTTGTTACCCTGGGACTGAAGTAAAACCACTGCTGGATTTTAAGCTATGAAGTATGATTCAATTCAAATAATTACTTTGAAGGATTACTTTTATAACAGAGCTAAATATGTTTAAGATATCTCCAAAACTCGACTAGACACAAGTTCCATAGAAAGCTGAAGCTGTGGGTACTTCTATAATGGAAGTGGTCAGAGATTTTTGGCTCCATGTAATGATTAGACAGATATGTAGGTAGCTGCCATGGCATTGACTCTAACTCATGGCAAACTTACACACAACAGGACAAAACATTGCCAGGTCCTGGGTCATCCTCACAATCTCTGGCATGTATGAGTCCATCTTTGCGGCTATCGTGCCAATCCATCTCAGAGAGGGTCTCCCTCTACTTCACCAAACCTGTTGTCATCCTTAAGCAATTGATTCCTCCTGATGCCACGTCCAAAACAAGCAAGTTGGACAATGTTCTGCTGTGATACATGAGATTTTCATTGGCTGATTCTTAGAACAGATCGCCAGGCCTTTCTCCTTAGTCTGATTTACTCTAGAAGCCTCACTAAAGTCCGTCTGCCATGGGTGACCCTGCTGATATTTGGAATACCAGTGGCATAGCTTCCAGCATCACAGCCACATGGAAATTACCACAGCAGGTAGACAGACAGGTGGTGGGTGCAATTATGAAAACAGTTCGGTCTGTTTTGTTCCTTTGGGGCCTCTGAGTCTTATGCAGCAAAGTAGAAAAAAAAAAAAAAAGAAACTAAATCTTTTTTCTGCTATAATTTTCCTAAGAGAAATGAGGTGAAGTCTACAGGTCAATTTTGGTTTTTTTAGTTTTATATTCTCATTACAGAACTGATATATACAAGCTGTTTTGGTGAAAACCACTGTGAGGATTGGTTTACCTAGTTGATTTGAGCGAGATTGATAAAATTTAGTAAAGACACTGAGCACACAGTCAAGGAGGAAAACACCCACGTAATTGAACTCTAGCTGTGTTATTGTGTGCCGACTAGTGGATTCGATTCGACTCATAGCAACCCTATAGGACTGAGTAGAACTGCTCGATAGGGTTTCCTAGGCTGTAATTTATACATGAGCAGATTGCCAGATCTTTTCTCCCGTGCAGCTGCTGGGTGGTTTCAAACCACCAACTTCTTGGTTAGCAGACAAACACTTAAACATTGTTGACCACATCTCATATAACTCCCCCATGTAGGCAGTGAGCAGCAGGGTGATGAGAAGGGGCGTTTGTCAGAGGCCCTGGATCCAGAGAGCTAGGCCATGAAACACTGACAGGATAGACTAACATGGCTCGGTGAGGGGTGCTACGGTTACATTGAGCTCCAGGTACCTCTGGAGAGGGAGAGGGCAGGTCTTCAAATTGGGGTGAGGGGTGGGATTGCTACCAGAAGTAGGGTAACAGGATGCTGTCTAGCCAAAGAAACACCAAATATTCACAAAAGTGATTACATCAGAGTGGTCTGAAAGTATAAAGGGAAGTATCTTTATTGTCTTTAACCAGGTAACCAACTGAGGCAATACAATAGATAAGTCCACAGAAACAGTTGTTCTGACCTTGCTTCCTGTAACGTCACCGAGATTCAGTGTTGACCTGGTCTGCTTTTGCTAGGCCAGGGGACAGCAGATGTACATATACTGTGATCTGGACTCTCATTTACTCATTAGACAAACTTGGGCAGCTTCCTTCATCCTTGGAAAGCCCCTACTCCTTCTACAATGAAACAGAAAAAAAAAAAAAAAAAAAATCTCCACAGGGCTGCTGCAGAATTAAATGGGATAATGCACAATGTCTGGAACAAGGTAACTGCAAGTAGCTATTAACTATTATTATATCGTAAAGTACGTGGTAAAATGTGATTTCTCTGTTTCTTGGTTCAGACAGCTGGACAACAGGAAGCAGCACCGGGCTGGTAAGTCGGTCTCATTTGTAAATCATGTAGAGCGTGGAAGGCCACTTTGTCCCTGTGAAATATTCTTAACAAGACAATTGAGGATTTCATGTAGGCTAGATAAATATTATTATCCTTGTTATATAAGGGTCAGAGTAAAGCAGGGAGCTAGGGTAACTTGTCAAAGAATGTCAGAGTTTGAGATGAGAATGCTGGCTCTCCTAGCTCCTAGGGATACTGTCAGACAAAGGTTCTCTGAAGCAAATAATCCCCATCCATTCAAATCATTTCAAACATTGCAAATGATTACAACTCAGCTAGTTCTTTTCTATTATTTTTTTTTCAGTTCAGCTCACATCTCTGAATTAAGGAAGCAGAAAAGAAAAAACAAATGATTACAAGTTCGTGAGGTTATGGCACTGGGTAATCAAGGTGGATGAGGGCAGAGGGTGGGAGGTGAAAGATTCTCTCTCCAGAAAATCACAAGATGACTGGGAGAAAGTTAGTAATTCAGTCTCATAGCGCATACATTAATTCATGTTGAAAACAAGAAGAACCACTCCATACTGGAGTAGAAATGGACAGTAATTTATCCGAACGTGTAGGCCAAGTAACTGTTCGCTCAGCATTAGATGTTCCCTAATGTTTACAACTTCGTTTTCCTGCCTCACCAAATTTCCTGTTGTTTGCATTATAATTTAATACAAATATCATAAGCTTCTGACCTTGTTCAGTAGCTATAAAACTTTTGTCCTATTTTCTCTCTTTCTAAAGACTTCACAAATAAATCATAAATTACGACTTTAGTTTGTAAACCATCAAGAGCTACTGTCTTAGTCCACCTGTCTGAGAACATTCCTGGGTTTGTAGGAAGTTCAGGTTAGAACGCTGAGGTAAGTTTGTTATGCAGATCACTCTATGACAATTTATCTCTCCGTTTTCATGATTCTCCTAAAAAACGTGTAATAACTGGGAGAAAAATTCATAAATAGACTGTATATTTTATCCCGTGGGACTACATAGATTTGTAATTTATAACACAAATTTGTATTTTATATTGTTGATGCACTTAAATTAATGAGCAAAGAGGTTATTACAAAAAAAGATTCTTGAAAATCACGTTCTCCTTTCTAAATGGAACAGGCTAAATACTATTAAAAAAAAATACTATACACAGGCATAAAACAGTGCTATTCCTATGTAAAACTCAGTCCAGGAAAAGTTCATTTTGCTCTGCATACCAGCAAGCTGATTTTCACTGGGTGTGCTTGAAGATCAAAAACAAACAGAACCCTCAACCAACCTGTGTAGGTAATCCACCAAATGTCCAGCTTCTCCCGTGCCCGTATTTTGGCATCACCGGGTGAAGCAGAGCTTGATGCAAGAGTGCTAGCCATGGCTGGGGAGTCAGGGAGCTGGTTGAGGATGGCAGCAGAGAACGCTGGTGTCTTAGTTACCCAGTGCTGCTATTACAGAAATACCACAAGTGGGTGGCTTTAACAAACAGAAATCTATTTTCTCACAATTTAGGAGGCTAGAAGTCCAAATTCAGGATGCCGGCTCTAGGGAAAGGCTTTCTTTCTGTATCGGGTCTGGAGGAAGGTCTTTTCTCTTCAGCTTCTACTTCCTGGTTCTTTGGAGATCTCCATGTGTCTTGGCACCTATCTTACCCCATCTGGGCTTGCCTAATCTGTCCTTTTTATCTCTCATAAGAGGTAAACTCAAGACACATCCTACAGGAATCCTGTCTCATAACAGAGAACTGATTCCTAAACGGGATTATAACCCCAGGCATAGAGGTTAGGATTTACAGTGCAAGTTTTTGGGGGCACAATTTGATCCATAACAGCTGGTAAGGGAAAGAGCAACTGGGGGAGAAGGACTGGCCATGAGGGAAGCGGGTGAAGATGGCTAAATACAGATCCTCTCTGTGGCCTGGATCAGAAAGCAGCAAAAGCTCTACATTCCCACGCGGTCTCATCTGTCTTTGGAATGTGTGTTCATTATAAGGCAAACAGTGAGGGAATGTTTGGAGGATTCTATGACTTTTGGAAAACATATTCGTTTTTCTGATAAAATCCAGGAAAATATGAAATGGCCAAAATTACAAATGCTATGTTTGAAATTGTAGCTTAATTCAATACTGACCTTCAAAATGATTGTTACTTTGTTACTATTTTTTTACATAAAATCAATCAGAGCTGGAAAAAAATCTAAAATGAATGCTGATAACAAATCTCAAGATTTTTTTCAAAAAGAGCAAACATTTAATTTTAATGAGCTCGCGGTTTACTAATTTCTTAGTAATAAGAGATTATTACTAGTCTATGATACTATTGTTTAACAATATTACGGGTATACTTTAGGTCCCATCGTGTATCTCTAATGTTCCGTTGAGCAAGTAAACGTTGTCTGTGGAGAATGTTGGAGACGCGCTACTTGGCTGATGGATCTCATCACGCTCCCCGGTTACAGCTCAATCCAGTGACTGCCCTGCGCTCGGAAGTCCCACGGAAGCCAAGGAGAAAATGCACAGAGGCCAGATTTAGGGGCTTTAGTGGGCAACAGATACAGGAAGGTGAGCGCAAGGCAGCTGCAGAGGCTGTCTTTACAAATACGGTCTTAGGTTAAACCTGGAATCAGAAACACACCATGCTGATCAGGAAGTGGAAGCAAACAGCGTGCTCCTAGGAGAATGTCCAGAATTAAGTGTATGTTTTAACTAGGCGAAAAAATTACTGTTTGTAAAACTTCTGCGGCTCAGAAAGCCTCAAGTGCCTCAGTTATTGTCACACCAAGAAACGTGAGAGATCAAGGTGATAAAGAAAGAAAAAGAGGAAATAGATATAATAACACTTTGCTTTATGTAGCATTTCTACACAGTATTTATCTCAGTCATCAGTGCCATAAAAACGATAAACGTCCCTAAAACAGACAAAAAACAAACAAAATCCAACGCACCCCACGTTAAATTCAGTTACTCATCAGACAGGGATCTCTAACTACTCTGGTATGTTAAGTGGCTGAAAATGTCATGTTTCTAAAATAATCAATGAAGACAACCAATTTATGATACTGTTCCTTGATACAAGCCTGATACCCAAGATTATGCCACTAGGTTTTTAAGGTACAAATCATATGTTTTTAAGATAATGAAGCTTTCCTCTAACATATTAGAGAAAAAGTATAAGTAAAACGGCCATTTAAAAAATTAAAATTATGAATTAAAAAAAATGTAAAACAAGGAAATTACTGGGGGTTTTGAACACCTGCAAAAGAAATGACTGTGTTAGGTGATAGTTCCCATTTTATGACAACCAGTAGGAAGTCCAAATGGAGGAAAAAAAGGTGTTCAGGAGGCTATTTTTAAGTATGACTTTTATTTCTCTCCCTGATATTAACATTCCAACTAGAGGAAAGGGGACTTGAGGAATTGTAAGACCACCTGCCTGCCATTATGCGGAGTCGAGTCCTCAGTCACTGCTGAAGACTAAGTGGCCTTTCTAGAGGGTGGGGGGCAGCTGGGGGCAGGGGCCCTAGGGTAGGCCTGGCTCACACGCAGCACCTGACACAGTTCCTGGCTTCAGAAGACACTGTAAAGGTTGCCAGGAACACCAGTTCTAGTGACAAAGCAGAAAGAATGGAGAGTGGGGTAAGAATGTGAGTTCTTCCCTTGACCCCCTTTGTAAGTGGGGTGTATTTTGTAGAGGAAACCTGTGCTTGTTTTCTGGGGCTGCTGTAACAAATAGCCACAGGCCGAGTTGCCTACAACAACAAAGATTCATCTTTCGCCATTCTGGAGGCTAGAAATCTAAATCCATTGTGTCGGCAGGGGCTTGTTCTCTCTGAAGGCTCTAGGGGAAGACCCTTCCTGTCTCCTCCAGCATCTGTAGCTGCCAGCATTTCTTGGTGGGTGGCTGCACAGCTCCACTCTCTGCCTTCCCTCTGTGCCTCTCCCTGTCTGCTCCTCTCTTCTTATAAGAACACCCCTCACGTCGGATTAGGGCTCACCCTATTCCAGTAGGAGCCCTGGTGGCACAGTAGGTTAAGAGTTCGGCTGCTAACCAAAAGATCTGCAGTTGGAATCCACCAGCTGCTCCTTGGAAACCATATGGGGCAGTTCTATCCTGTCCTATAGGGTTGCAATGAGTCGGAATCAACTCAACGGCAATGGGTTTAGTTTTTCTTTCTTTTTTTGCTCAGTTTCTACTCATAGGTAGGTAGGTATATGACATCATGTTAATTTAGCTAATTACATCTGCAGAAATCCTATTTCCAAATAAGATGCCCAGGGGTTAGGACTTGACCTATCTTCTTGGGGGACACAATTCAACCCACAAACCGACCCCCCAAAATAAAAACCAAACCCGTTGACTCCGACTCCTAGGGACCTAACAAGACACAGTAGAACTGCCCCATAGGGTTTCCAAGTAGCTGCTGGTGGATTTGAACTGCCAACCTTTTGGTTAGCAGCCTGAGCTCTTAACCACTACGCCACCGGGTCTCCATTCAACCCAGGCCAGTGCGTAAAAGTGCTACTAGGTGAAATGTGTGAGTAAATGCGCTATTAGGGGGTCTTGCGTTCCTTAACTTAAAAACCTCAATCTCATTTTGATTATTCGTGAATATATTTCCTCTAATACTGGACTTTGTTTTTATAGCAAATACAGCCTGATTGGCTTGTTTGGCTTGATGAACTTTATCATTAATCAAACGTTTTGTTAGTCTCGCTGCATATCAGTTGGACAGGCTGACCGCTCCTAATGGGTCTTTGGTCTCAGGGCCTGCTCCCGCCAGCCCCCGTGCACTTCATTAGGACCGGCTGCCTAGAGCTTAGTGAGGCTAAACGCTTCCCCAGCGTCACATCCATACTGCTGCAACCCATTTGTTTTGTTTCTCGTCTCAGGATCAGCTCGTCTGTGCCTTCCAACACGACAATTAGCTAATCTAATAAATCTAATTTAGTCTGATGTGCTGCAGAGAGAACTACAGGAGGGGCCCCACCGCTGCCACTGGCTCTTTGTTCCCCTCCTAGAATTCTCTTCCCTCAGAAAATTTGAATTTTAATAATACGTTTCAGAAGGAGATGGTTTATCTGTTTCCAACACAGCAGATAAGTCTCACTTTTAGAGCCGGCCGTGATTGACTGGTGGTGGCTACTTCGACGGCTATGGTGAAAACTGGAAGTCTAGCCTAGGGCTTTTGGTGAATGTTTGGAGACTGATTAGCGAGCGAGGGCACCAGAGATGCAGTAAAAGAGGCCATAGACTGCTGAACTTGCTCTATTGAGTAGAAAGGGGGCTAATGGTAAATAGTTGCCTGGTGTGTTCGCATGTTAACTCACCATTTTACTAATTTTAGGGTACCAAATTTTTCAAAAATTATATGTAGAATGCCTTGTCGCTGTTGCTGAGTCAGCCCCTGACTCATGGGGACCCCACGCACAAGGGATCAGACTGTTGTGATCCACAGGGTTTTCAAAGGCTGATCTTTGGAAGACTAAGACAGGCCTTTCTTCCTAGCCTGTCTTAGTCTGGAAGCCCTTTGGAAACCCGCTCAGCAACATAGCAACAGACAAGCCTCCCCTGGCTGAATTTGTGGTGCATCGGCCAGGAATCCAACCTGGGGTCCCCTTCACGGAAGGCAAGAATTCCACTCCTGAGCCACCAATGCCTACAGGATACTCACAGAGAAAGGTCAGGTCCTTCATTAAAATGGAAACATAATTCCGGATAAAGTTTGACTTATGCTGGTTAGACTGAGAGTGCTCAGTGAATCGTACCCACACACCCACAGATTCTGGTCCAATAGATCCTCCTTGAGCCTCAGAAACCCATATTGTTCCGTAACTGAAACTTCCCTTTGGTGGCGACTACAATGTACATTGAACAAAGGCAGTGCGGCCTGCTAATTGTGTAAGTGTGAGCATACCTTCTAGGAAAAAAAAAACAGTATTATTTTTTTTAGTCATGATTTGGTCCTTGTACCTTACTTAAAAAATAAAATAAATAAAACAAAACTTCAGTAACAGCAGCAGTCTTGTACTATAAGGAAAATACTGGGCTGAGAAAGAAAAATTTTGGATGTAGTTCCAGAATCAAACTTACCCACTCATTTAAGGAGAAAAGTGGAGGTTTTGGTATCATGAACCAGTAGAGTGATGAGGGAGAAAAAGAGGGTTATTTGAAAGGCTGGGGTGCCTAAAATAAGACGAAGGTGCCGGGTGAAACAGCACTGTGAGACAATGGCTCCAAAAATGGAAACTAAAGCTCTGTGTATGCTTGCGACAGGAAAATTTGTGAAAATAGCCACAAACAAACAAGCAAACAGATAAGACAGGTATGTTTGATCTGTCATCCAAAATTACTAAAGTGGTCCTATATCACCCTTAAGTTATTCCCAGTATGCGTAATTCTACTGAAGCTCCTCCATATCCCATGATTCTTGTAAGAACATTCCCTACACTATGTAGAGAAACCCACAACTGCAGCAGCTTTGGTAGTGGTTATTCTAACGTTGACCTAAAGTGAGCAAGAGTGTATCTCAGGGGGCAAGAAAAAATTGCTAAAAACATTGAGGATTTAAAATATTCCTGGGCACAGGCCATTAAATTTAAGTTTACTTTCCTTCTGTTTGCTCTTACATATCAGTAAAGATTTTACTAGTGTCATAGATTGAAGTTTGTCCCCCCAAAAATGTGTGTATCAGCTTGGTTAGGCCATTATTCCCCATATTGTATAGTTGTCCTCCATTTTGTGATTGTAAATTTATGTTGAGAGGGTTAGGGTGGGATTATAACACCACCCTCACTCAGGTCACCTCTCTGATCCAAGGTAAGGGGAGTTTCCCTGGGGTGTGGCCTGCACCATCTTTTATCTCTCAAGAGATAAAAGGAAAGGGAAGCAAGCAGAGACTTGGGGACTTCATACCCCCAAGAATGTAGCACCAGGAGCAGAGTGCGTCCTTTGGACCTGGAGTCCCTGTGCCTGAGAAACTCCTCGACAATGGGAAGATTGAGGACAAGGACCTTCCTCCAGAGCTGACAGAGAGAGAAAGCCTTTCCCTGGAGCTGATGCCCTGAATTTGGACTTGTAACCTACTAGGTTGTAAGAGAATAAATTTCTCTTTGTTAAAATAATTCACTTGTGGTATTTCTGTTATAGCAGCACTAGATGACTAAGACAACTAGGATGCCTTGAGACTTTGTGTCTGATGGCCATAGTCTGTAGACATTGTTGTTGTTGTCAGGTGCCATACAATTCCAACTCATAGCGACCCCATGTACAACAGAATGAAACACTGTGCCGTCCTGCACCATCCTCACAATCATTGCTATGTTTGAGCACATTGTTGTAGCCACTGTGTCAATCCATTTTATTGAGGGTCTTCCTCTTTTTTGCTGACCCTTTTTTTTACTTTACCAAGCACAATGTCCTTCTCTAGGGATTGGTCCCTGCTGATAACATAACATGTCCAAAGTACATGAAACGAAGTCTCACCATCCTCCCTTCTAAAGAGCATTCTAGTTGTACTTCTTCCAAGATAGATTTGTTTATTCTTCTGGCAGTCTGCGGTATATTCAATATTCTTCAAATACACCATAATTCAAAGGCATCAATTCTTCTCTGGCCTTCCTTATTCATTGTCCAGTGTTCCCATGCATATGAGGTGATTGAAAATACCATGGCTTTGGTCAGGTACACCTTAGTCCTCAAAGTGACATATGCTTTTTAACACTTTAAAGAGGTCTTTTGCAACATATTTGCCCAATGTTGTACATCATTTGATTTCCTTACTGCTGCTTTCGTGGGTGTTGATTGTGGATCCAAGCAAAATGATTTCCTTGACAACTTCAATGCTTTTTCCATTTATCATGATGTTGCTTATTGGTCCGCTTATGAGGATTTTTGTTTTCTTTATGTTGAGGTACAATCTATACTGAAAGCTGTAGTCTTTGATCTTCATCAGCAAGTGCTTCAAGTCCTCTTTGCTTTCAGCAAGGAAGGTTGTGTCATCTGCATATCACAGGTTGTTAATGAGTCTACCTCCAATCCTGACGCTGCATTCTTCTTCATATAGTCTAGCTTCTCAGATTATTTGCTCAGCATAGAGACTGAATAAGTATAGTGAAATGATACTGATACACACCTTTCCTGATTTTAAATCATGAGATAGTTGAAAACAAAGAAGGCTCAAAATATGGCTGTGGTGATGGAAAGGGAACCAGAGATTAAAGGACAGAATTTTGCAAGACCAATGACTTATTCATTGCAAATGCCTTTTTTCAAAAACATAAGCAGCAACTATACATGTGGACCTCACCTAATGGAGTACACAGGAATCAAATTGACTACATCTGTGGAAAGAGACGATGGAGAAGCTCAATATCATCAGTCGGAACAAGGCCACGCACCAACTGTGGAACAGACGTCAATTGCTCATATGCAAGTTCAAGCTGAAGCTGAAGAAAATTGAAACAAGTCTGTGAGAGTCAAACTATGACCTTGAGTATATCCCACCTGAAGTTAGAGACCATCTCAAGAACAGATTTGACACATTAAACACTACTGAAGGAAGACCAGACGTGTTGTGGGATGACATCAAGGACATCACACGTGAAGAAGGAAAAACGTCATTAAAAAGAAAGCAAAGAGAGAAAAGGCCAAGATGAACGTTAGAAGAGACTCTAAAACTTGCTGTTGAACGTAGAGTAGCTAATGTGAATGGAAGAAATGATGAAGTAAAAGAGCTGAACAGAAGATTTCAAAGGGTGGCTTGAGAAAACAAAGTAAACATTATAACGTGCAACAGCCTGGAGTTGGAAAACTAAAAGGGAAGAATATGCCTGGCATTTCTCAAACTGAAAGAACTGTAGAAAAAAAATTTAAGCCTTGAATTACAATATTGAAGAATTCTATGGGCATAATATCGAATGACACAGGAAGCATCAGAAGAAGATGGAAGGAATGCACAGAGTCTCTGTACCAAAAAGAATTGGTTGATGTTCAGTCGTTTAAGGTAGCATATGATTAAGAGCTGATGTAATGAAGGAAGAAGTCCAAGCTGCACTGAAGACATTGGTGAAACACAAGGCTCCAGGAATTGTCAGAATACCAAGTGAGATGTTTCAACAAACAGGTGCAACGCTGGAAGTGCTCACTTGTCTATGCCAAGAAATTTGGAAGACAGTTACCTGGCCAACCAACGGGAAGGGATCCATCGTTGTGCCCACTGCAAAGAAAGGTGATCCAACTGAATGTGGAAATTATTGATCAATATCATTAATATCATAAGCAAGTGAAATTTTGCTGAAGATCATTCAAAAATGGTTGTATCAGTACATTGACAGGGAACTACCAGAAATTCAAATTCAAGCCAGATTCAGAAGAGGACATGGAATGAGAGATATCATTGCTGATGTCAGATGGATCTTGGCCAAAAGCAGAGAATACCTAAAGTTGTTTACCTTTGTTTTATTGACTATGCAAAGGCATTTGACTGTGTGGATCACAACAAATTATGGATAACATTGCAAAAAATGAGAATTTCGGAACATTTAATTGTGCTCATGCAAAACCTGTATATAAGCCAAGAGGCAGTTGTTCCATCAGAACAAGTGGACAGGGGACACAGATGGCAGATAATTCTTCCACTCTTCACATCCATTCCTTTGGTACAGGGTGCAAGCTCTTCAGGTGTTGCATTCTTACCGTGCCTGCATATTCACATTGCTCTTTGCTGGAATTTCAGCTGATTCTTGAAGGAGAAGAAGAAATTACTGAGTGGGGTGAGTGGAGATTTGTGGAAAGAAATCCAGGAGAAGGAAGTTCCTAAAGCAGGAGACAGAAAAAAGCCCTAGTGATGATTCTGGTTATCTAATGCTGCGTGAAGGATCCATGTAGCTGCAGTGGTTAGGTGCTTGGCTGCTAACCAGGTTAGCAGTCGGGACCCACCCAGTGGCTCTGCAGGAGGAAGACCTGATGATCTTTTTGTGTAATGATTACAGCCAAGAAAGCCCAATGGAGCAGTTTTACCCTGATACACGGGGTCGCTATGAGTTGGAATCAACTCTATGGCACCCAACAACAAGAACAATGCAACATAAGGAGTTCCTGGGTGCTGCCAACCAAAAGGTTAGTGATTTGAACCCACGCAGAGGCACCTAGGAGGAATCAAAAAAACAAACCAAAACCCACTGCCATTGAGTCGATTCCTACTCATAGTGACCCTGTAGGACAGAGTAGAACTGCCCCATAGGGTTTCTAAGGCTGTAAATCTTTATGGAAGCAGATTGCCACATCTCTCTCTTGCAGAGTGGCTGGTGGGTTCAGAATGCAAACCTTTCAGTGAGCAGCTGAGTGCTTAACCACTGCACCATCAGGGCTCCTCGCCGAGGAAAGGCTCGGTGATCTGTTTTTAAAAAATTACAGCCCTGAAAACCATACGGAGAACAGTTTCACTGTATAACACCTGGGTCACTGTGAGTTAGATCAACCTGATAGCAACCGGTTAACTGGCTAATATTGCATAACCAATTAGGCCATAACTTATGGCCTAAAACAACCATTTATTAAGCTCATAGATTCTAAGGTCCAGGAACTTGGACAGGGCACAGAGGGTATTTTTTCACGATGCCCAGGGCCTTAATTGGGAGACTTGAAGGAGGGGACTGAACTAATCTGTTGACTTGTCCTTCATATATTCGACATTTGTGCTGGCTGTCGGCTGGGGGTCTTGGTTCCTCTCCACTTAGGCTTCTCCTTGAGGTCTCTTTGGATGGGCTAGGTTTGGGATTCCTCAAAGCACAGAGGCTCATTTCCCAGAGTAGACATTCCTAAAAAAGAAGCCAGGTAGATACTATATTCTTTTTTTTTTTTTTAATTTTTATTGTGCTTTAAGTGAAAGTTTACAAATCAAGTCAGTCTCTTACACAAAAACTTTTGTATATACCTTGCTACACACGTCCAATTGCTTTCCCCCTAATGAGACAGCCCACTCCCTCCCTCCACTCTCTCTTTTCATGTCCATTTCACCAGCTTCTAACCCCCTCTACCCTCTCATCTCCCCTCCAGGGAGGAGATGCCAACATAGTGTCAAGTGTCCACCTGATCCAAGAAGTTCACTCCTCACCAGCATCCCTCTCCATCTCATTGTCCAGTCCAATCCCTGTCTGAAGAGTTGGCTTTGGGAATGGTTCCTGTCATGGGCCAACAGAAGGTCTGTGGGCCATGACCACCAGGGTCCTTCTAGTCTCAGACCATTAAGTCTGGTCTTTTTATGACAATTTGGGGTCTGCATCCCACTGCTCTCCTGCTCCCTCAGAGGATCTCTTTTGTGTTCCCTGTCAGGGCAGTCATCAGTTGTAGCCGGGCACCATTTAGTTCTTCTGGTCTCAGGCTGATGCAGTCTCTGGTTTATGTGGCCCTTTCTGTCTCTTGGGCCTGTGATTACCTTGTGTCCTTGGTGTTCTTCATTCTCTTTTGGTCCAGGTGGGTTGAGAAAAATTGATACATCTTAGATGGATGCTTGCTAGCGTTTAAGACCCCAGACATCACTCTCCAAAGTGGGATGCAAAATGTTTTCTTAATAGATTTTATTAAACCAATTGACACTGTATTCTTTTAATATGACTTTGCCTTAAAAGGCACATAGCATCACTTCTGCCTTGGAGCAGTTGAAGCAGTCATAAGCCCTCCCAGGCTCAAAGAGAGGATGAGTAGGCTCCACCCTTTGATGGAGAGTGGCGAGATTCTGGAAGAGCATGGGACTGGAAAAAGTATGTGTATTGTGACCACTGAAAAATACAACACAATAGTAATGGAGGTGCAGCAGCCAGTGGGAAAGTATCTCAAAACGAAGCTGGAGAGGTGGGCAGGGATCAGGTTATATAGGACATTGCATATCCTGTTAAGAATGTTGGTCTTGCTTTCTAAAATACAAGAGAAGTTTTTGAAAAGTTCAAGCATGGGAATATCAAACTAAGATTTGCTGCGGCACAGAGTATGGACTAGACAGAAGCAAGACTGGATGTGAGAAGTCCAGTTAGGAAACACTGGTAATTAATAAACTGGAAGTTGTGGGAAAGTATGGGTCAGGGTTGTGGCAATGTATAGAGAGAAGCGAATGGATTCAAGAAATATGTAAAAGATAAACTCAGCTGGATCTGGGTACAGGGAGAGACAGAAAGAGAGGTGTTAAGAATGACTCCTGGTGGCTGGGCTATGCCACTATGAGGGTGAGGATGGTGGGACCCATCGTTAACGTAGGGAAAACTGGAAGAGGATCAGGGTTTGAGGAAGGAAGACCATGAATGCAGTTTTGGGAGCATCAGAGAGATCTGAGTGGACACGTTCAAGTGTGCGTTTGGATACACGGGTCTGGGCTTCCGAGGAGAGGTCAGGGATAGAGATATACAGTGAGAGCCATCCAGGTGGAGGTAGAGATTGTAGCCCCTGGCATGGATGAGATGTTCTTGGGAGGATGTAAACACTAATATAGAATATAGGTTGAATATAGATGGAAAATTCTGCAGAGGAGTCAGAGAAGATACAGCAGAGAAGCTCTAAGGAAACTGAAGAGAGTGGTCTCCCAGAAGCAAAGGAAAAGAGAGTTGGAGTCAGGTGGCTGTTGATTGTGTAGATGCCTCTAAGAGTTCACATCAGAGGAGGTCTAAACCCATCCATTGGATTCAATGACCTCTGTCTGGGATGAAGACTCAACTTCTTCGCAGAGAACACAAGGCTTTGTGTAATGAACTTAAAGGTCTGGTAGCTATTTTTAACTTTTTAGCATTTTCCACTAAAATAAAATCAGAATTATGAAAAAGGTCTGAATTTCATAAAGCATAATACAATAGTGTGTCAGTTGAAACACAATGTTATTTATTCCATTATTAGTATCAGAACCTAAGAGAGAATGTTTTAATATAGAATTGAACGTCGGACCTTTACCCAGGAATATAATCCCTACTAATACTATTTTTTCTTTAAAAAGTCAGATTTTAATTACTGTATTTTAACTTACAGCACTTTTACATCAGTTGTTAATTTTCTATTTTAAAATCAGAAATTCCTGCGTATATTGGAATATGTATAATTATATGTAATATATATGAACACATAAAATGTATTCTTCAACCATATTGTGATCATTTAAAGTGCACGTATCTCTCTAGTTTGTCAATTTTAATAGTTTATATCTATATGCATATGTATGTATGTATGCAGTGTGACAATTAAACGTAATGTCATAATGTGAATGTTTTCTTTTTCAGAATGCAAATGCAATTCAGTGTTCCTAAATTGAAGAGCAGAATAAAACACTTTATTATACTTTTGTAAAGGGCTATATTTTAACAAGTCTATAAAATACTTTTAACATAAGCCAACCACAATATGGTTACAAATCCAATATTCTTCATATGCTTTATACTTAACAGAAATGAAAGTTCTTTTCCCCTGGCATTAAATTACTAAGGATAAGAAAAGTCTTAAAAGAGCTAATTTATTTTTCATCATCCATTAATACATTAACTAAATAAAATTATGTGATATGTGTAAAACGCTTATTGGAACAGCAAACCGTACATGGGGAAATAGCTTTCAAACTCAGTCTTCTAAGTTTAAAAGTAGTTTTAAGAGAATTGCACAAAGCAACAAAAGGGTGTAGGCCTTTATTTTGTAAAATCATTGCTTTATGATTTAAAATTTTGGTGATTTAATGGAAGGAGTGGACATACGTAGTGACCAATAGGCATCAGTGGGATATAATTGCTCTTGCCAACCTCAAGCACACAGTAACTAGCAACAAAACAAAGTCAATATCACATCAACTGTGCCTGTAACAGTGTTGTGTCTACTTATCAAGAAAAATAAAAAATCATATCATTATGGGAAAAACTACAACCTTGTCTGAATTTCAGTTTTAAATATATGCTTACCATTTGTTACGAGGTTATTTTGTCAAAATGATTAATATGCATACACATTTAGTTAGTTTTAAGCTGGTGACCCATGAGGTATAACATATTAGATCTAATTTTATTTCCAAATCTGTCTATTGGGGTATCTAGCTTCAGGTGCTTTGGAAGGAAGCACTGGTTGCTTGCTTACATCACGGTATTCCAAGCTGCAGTAAAATGTTAGTAGCCCACATGTTTGCACTAACTTATATATAATGTTCTCTTCCAAGGACCCTAATAAGATGGACACAAAATATAATGTACATTAGAGAGATGGCAAACTACCAGAAAGTAAACTTGGTTACTTAGTCATCAGGAATGCCTACTGATTCCCAGGTAGAGTTGGTGGTTAACTTACTGACATGGTATGCATCTACTAACTATTTGTATTTCCAGAAATACCCATTATTCAGATCAGTAGTGGCTATCCAATTAAAAAAAAAAATAAACAATGCATCATACTTAGACAAGTATAATATGTCAACTGGCCCCATGACAAAGTTTCATCAAAAATGAAATCTGACATTGGTGTCAGACTTAAGATAATGGTGTACTACAAAAAAAAGGCAAAGCCAAAAGTCAAGGCCAGTCTGAGGTTTTTATGAAGTCTGGCTACGAGGACAGGGTAGCAAAGCCAACTGTTGGTTACTTGAAGGAAAAACATGCAGGGGTATGGTGTGAAACTAAGTCCTCAGAGAGGACTGGTGGTCTACAGGTAGGAACAGCAAAAAGCCCCAAGTCAGTATGTTATTATTAAACAAGGGAAGGAATAATGATTGTTGGAGGTCCAAGGGATAGTTTGTCACTTTTAAGAAGTGTATCAGGACATACAAACTATAGAATGACAAACTAATTTGCTCTGTAACCTTTCACCTAGTGCACAATAAACAGAAAAAAAAAAAAGAAGAAGAAGTTTATCAGGGATGGTGGGGCTCAGGAGCAGAAAACCAGGTTAAGTTCGTGATCATGGAATTAGAATGACAATCGGAACCTGGTTATATGGGGCCAAGGCAGGCACTCTGCTACCGCTGAAGAGCAGCACTAGTTCCACAGAGCCAGCTGAGAAGGTTGTGTTCTTTACCAAACTCAGCCTCTTGTATTCCTTCCTTCAGCCTAAGCCTACGCTTAACACGGAGTCTCAGAGGCCAGACTTCAGCTCAATGTGGATGTTAGGAAGACGGGAGGAGCCACAAAGACCCTTACTCCTGAGTCTTTATGTAAATGAGAAGTCCTTTCTCCCTCTATTCCCAGTGATTACTTACGAGAACCCTTGATTTTCGTTCTCAGACCTACTCCACGCAGAGCTTCTCCAAGTGTTAGTGAAATACCGGAATATGAGCAGAAGCAAACATGCTTTCTCTCTTGGAGGGAAAGTTGTGTGTATTTTGAAAAAGTTAGTTTCCGGCAGAGATCTAATGTCTATAGCATTTGGGTTGTTTTTTTTGAAACATTTTTATATTTTTCCTAGCATAAAAAGGACTGTGATCCACTTCTCGCCTCAGTAAGTCCAAACCAAGACAGGTGAGACAAGTTCAATTGGAATTTGGGAAAACATTAATGACATTTAAAGCATTGTCAAAAAGCTCCTTTATTCTTATCGAAGTTTGTAGTATTATAAACTTAATACCTGGTTCCTGTGCTGAATGACCTATGAAAGTTACAAGGTTATAGTCATTGAGCCAATTGACTTGATCTAACTAGCTTCTTTTTTTCATTTCAGACACACTCTAGGTCTTGATTATAGAATAAAATCCACCAAAGTTGTCTTAAAAAATGGTTATTTTTCTCTTTTTCTGTGTTGCTTAATCTTCTTGAGTTTTTTTTTTTTTTTCTCTGAGTAGAAACATATATGCCAACAATGTTTTAAGGAACTCAAAGCACTTTAGAGACATTAACTGAATTTTCTAAGTACATAAATTCTTCCTCAGGTTCTTGCCATGATGATTATATTTTTTTTTCAGAATAGACGAGTAGCAAAAGTGGTAGTTGACACAAGCCATAATTTGCTAAGTGGTACCCTGTTGGCCTTCAAGAGTCATTATAGCTCCTAAAAGAAACAGTCTTCACAGGGAAGTTTTGGTTTTCTATCTTGCTTGATCTACCTCACCATTTAACAGATACAGAAACTGAAGCCCAGAGGAGTTCATTCACAGAGTCTATACATACAAAAATAAAATAAAATACAGACAGATAGAAATAGAGACACTTCTTTTTATGCCAAGACAAGTGATAGTTTCAAAAGACTACCCATACTTGGTCAATGTATTATTTTGTTTCTTCTATGTGTCGTCAATTTTGTAGTTTTTTTTTTTTTTTAAATCTTTAAAAACATCAAGACCCACTAAACTAGGGAAAATATTTCGTAGTCGAACTACCTAATGCTGAACTGGTTGACCACAAAGAGGTTATTTGAGCGTGATGAAAGTGACCTGTTTTAGATAGAGGTTTAAATGTAAATACCTTGGTGGGCAGTGGTGGTGCTGGTAGTTTGGAAGGTTAGAACAAGCAAGGTTTTCTGGTTTATACTATTATATGATTATTAAAAAAAGAAAAGTAAAGAGAAAGGAAGAAAGAAAACTAACTGCCTTTCTCTGCTTGGGTCAGTCCTTAGATGACTTTAATTCTTCAAAACATTCCCGACATTACTCTTGTTTTCAACTTTCATGTTCAAAATGATTAGTTTAGGCTTTCTTATTATACAGTCAGTCACCCTTCAACTTATTTTCCTTAAATCAAAGTAGTGATCTTTGGGACTTAATAGATAGTTCTAACAAAGTCTAATTTATTATAGATTTTCCTTTATGCTTTTCCCTAACCCAGCAAAGGATAACCTTTCCACCCCTCCCAAGTCGACTATGGACTCCTGTTTTCATTGATGAAATAAGAAATATCTTACTTTCCTAACATGTTGTTTCTTATGTATTTATTCTAATGTCTACATTTGTACTGGTTTAAACACTTTAAGGGTGTCAACAACCAAGCAGGGACTAGTGCTTGGACCTGTGGGCTCATAATAAACAACCCATTGGATCCAATAACTCGAACAGCAATATCACCTCAAAGCAAGAGAAAACATTGATAATGTGGAAAAGCCAAGTGGAGACCACCTTGTGAACACCAGACGTAGCCATGTCCAGGAGAAAGCTCCCCTGGAAGGTGATTTTACAGCTGAAGAATGGTTTCTTTTTCTAAGGACGGGTTCTCAATGCTTAGGGAGAACTGATTCTTGGCCAGAGAAAGGCTGTGGTGATCAAGGAGGTCCCAGTGGTATAATTTCAGCTTTTGCAGAATTTTCCATTGCTTATTTTCAGCTCTTACTGCTATTTCATCATTTCCGTGATTGCTCCCCCAACACTGACTGACGATTTTATTGGATGCAGAAGGGGCTGAGTTGGATTATATTTCACTAAACAGCTACACAGCCTCTGTAAAAACAGTCTTTGGAAATGAAATAATCCCATCTAATTGACCACAGTGAAAGAGAAACAATAAAACTGGTTGGTGTGGGTAGACAACCCAGGGCTAAAGCAAAGAATAAATTTCTACCAAATTAAAATCTCTGAAACCTATGGAAGATAATTTTCATCAAAATGAATTAAAATAACTATGGATTAGAAGTGTTGCAGGTTTGGAAGGTATGCAGTTTTTATTACTCTATGTTTACCATAAAGGTTAAACTCACTAAAGACATAACAAGCATGAAGCTTCTAGGAGCTAATGAACTGCTGCTCTTGCTCATAGTGAGTTTATATCAGAGTTGGAGGACCTGGTTTGAGGTTGGAAATGAATTTCTCACTGTGTCCTATCTTGAATAAAACATTGCCCTATTAATACTTCCATAATAATAAAACATCTTTATAAGCCCTTGTTGTGATCTAGACTTAGGGGTGGGTTGTTATTTTCAAAAGGGGTATAAACACTTTTATGGGAGAATACTGGAGGGTTTTTCCCTCAGTATATGCTTTGATGCATTGTATGACATTTGGTAGTCATGCCATGTCGTCACTTTCTCGTGCTAATGATAGGATCTCATGTTATTTCAGGAATGTTATCAACATCCAGTGGGATATTTCTATTCCCTGGAAGCACTCTCTTCTCACTGTTCCACAGGCTTTTTTTTTTTTTTTTTTTTAAATACATGTAACATTCTTTTTCATCTCCATAAAGTCACCTAAAGAGTGGATGGCAAAGCAGGCCTTCCCGGACCATCCAGGAAATAGATGGTTTGAACCAATCAGAACAGGCAGTACCTCGGGCTGATCAGGTCTTTGCATATCTGTCCTGGTACCTTTGGTACCATCCACGTACTGGGCATCCAGGACCACTTGCCCTGCCCTGGAGCACCTGTCTCGCCTAACAGTCCTGACTTTTTCTTGTCATTCTCATTTCACCATTCATAAAGTGTCTTTAGTAGAAGGGACAGATGGAACAGTAAATGCAATCAAGCCTAACTTTGTATCAGGAGGACTGGGAAGAAGATTGTTGGTGCCAGGGAAATCTGGCCGTTCTTATAGGAATGCAATCACAAAATCGGAGAGTAAGAGGAAGAACTCAGGAAGTCAGAATCAAGTGCACAGGAACCAGGGTGGTACCTAGCGCTCACCCATGAGCCAAACGCTGTGCTCGCTGATCTATGTCTGGAGTTTCTAATTCTTTAAGAAGATGAAGGACGTTTTACTGTGACTATTTTACATCAGAAAAAAACTGACGTTTAGAGAGGGTAAGTAGCTTGCCCAAACTCACAGAACTAATTGTTGAAGCTGTGAATCTAACCAGGTCAGTCTGATGAGAAGACTATATTCTAAGTGCCACATTTTTCTGCTTCAAGATACCTTGAGGGGGCCCAAGGAGGTTTTTTTTTTTTTTTCTTTTTTTCTCACAATAAAGAAGGCAAAAATAGGGTATGAAGTCCTGTCAGGAGTGGATTACTGGTGACTGACTGAATGGTGAGTTCTGACCTATTCTGCTGAGGTCATGCGGGAAATTGCTCCCAACATCTGGGGTGGGGCTGTGTTGGCAGGTCCGGTCTAAGTAGTCTTCCAGAGCTTGGGCAGTTGAGGAGCTACTGAGTAGGGAATAAAGCAGTTAATGACACATCATAAATATGATGAAGGTCACCCACTTAGGTTATTTAGGTACCGTTTGGTCTCGATTGCATATATTGCTTCCGTAGAGCACAAGGCACGGCTAGGCTTTCGGAGAGCGATGTCTGTCTCTAAGGGCCTCGTGGGGCCAGAGCTGGATTTAGGCAGAGGAGAAAACAAGTCAACTGGTCTGCTTTTTGAGCTTCCTATTCTTAATTCTTTCACTTTGTTCAACATTGGCCTCTGTAGACGGTGTTCATCTAAATCCTGCTTTTAAGGGTGATCCCTCTCAGGTTGGCAAAGTTGTTACCAGCAGAGCTCAAATCACCCGCAGTTAATGACTACTTCAGTAGCCAGTCGTCAGCTAATAAAGACTTTTGCATGCTGTGCGTGATTTACAAAAGGGTCTTAGACGTGGAAGCAACAATGACTCTCATCAGAAGTTCATGAGGAAAGAAAACTCCTTATATATTCCTCAGGTCTTCAGTGATTAAGAGAATTTAGGTGGTAAACAGCAATATTGCACAAGGAACTGTTGTAGAAACCAGCAGTTTATTATTTTGTCTACCAATTACTTTAATTAAAAGCATCCTAATCATTTTCTTGCCCTGAGGTTTTGAAATGTTACATAGCTTTTCAGTTAATAGACAAAATATTTTCCACGTAAATAAATTCTTTAAACAAGATTATAAACTTTATTCTTGCAGCAATCAAACGGGCCTGGCTTTCATCTTTTTTACGCACTCGGAAGTGCCTTAGTCTCTTTTTATTCATCTTAAAAATAAATTGCCGTGGAGTGGGTAACCGTTACTGTTTCAGTTTTACAGGTAAACAAGTTGAGGAACACAGAGCCAATTGTTCATGTTGTATCGTATAATTTACATACTCCACAGCTCGTATTAAAATTCTGAGCAATGCATCCTTCGGGCTGTGGATTAGCTCAGTGAGATGCTCTATTTTACCAGTTTTCCATCACTGACTTTACCTTCAAGCTTTTGGCAAATACACATCCATCCTATTTCCTGCCTGCCTGGTGTTTTGATGGGGCCTTTCATGAACTGGAATAGATCTTCAACAGAGAGCCCTATAATGAGACATCTGTACTCCCCTTGGGAGTGAGTGAGGCCAAGAATGATCTCATGATATTAAACATAAACCTTCCTTTTGACAGCACTTTAGACACATTAAACGAGTACACATAGGCACATCCTCTCCACCCCATTTAGGTGGTCCTTGTTTTTCTCCTCAACTGAAAGGCTTCACACAGGCACAGGCAGCCTTGAATTTACCCAGCAAAGGGCTGAACTGCAAGTGGCCACAGCCGCCTTCACTATGCCTGACCCCAATAAACCACCAGCTGCCATCTAGTCAACTCTAACGCTTGATAACCCCGCGTGTGTCAGAGTAGAACTGTGCTCCACAGGGTTTTCAGTGGTTGATTTTTCAGAAGTAAATTGTCAGGCCCTTCTTCTGAGGTGCCTCTGGGTGGACTCGAAACTAACCTTTCAATTATCAGCTGATCATGTTAAACACCACTCAGAGGCCTCTCCAAACACCAGTAAAGACAAACTATTTAGAAATCAACTAGAGATGTTAGACAATCCGTGATGTTTGAGGTGGAATAAATGAAAATAATTTGAAAAGTAGAGTAGCACTGATATGCACAGTTCTCTCTAACATTACCCTCTGCCTCCCCCCACATGTATATACAACTCCACCCTACATTGTTTGCTTCACTATCATAATGCCTCAAATTCCATTAAATATCTATTTCTCTGTTCCAAACCTTACTGGTTACAAACTAGACCTAGAGGACCATCAGTTGTCCATTTGCTACGTTATGTCCATCACAATCCACTCTTCAGAAGAGCCAGTCCAGTCCAGCCTCTTCCCAATTCTTCTCTCTTACCCACCATATACCTGGTTTCTCGGACAAAAACCTAGTGGCTACTCTCGATCCCATAACCAGTGCATCATTCAAGTCCTGTTGATTCCTGATTATTTTTTCTCCAAAATACACTCAAATCTGACAGCTTCTCTTAAACATCACATTATAGATTGAATTGTGTCCTCGAAAAATGTGTGTCAACTTGGCTAGGCCATGATTTCCACTATTCTGTGATTGTCTACCATTTTGTGATCTGATGTGATTTTCATATGTGTTGTAAATCCTACCTCTATAATGTTCATGAGGCAGGATTAGAGGCAGTTATGTTAATGAGGCAGACTCAATCTATAAGATTAGGTTGTATATTGAGTCAATCTCTTTTGAGATATAAAAGAGAGAAGTGAGCAGAGAGACAGGCGAGTCTCATACCACCAAGAATGAAGAACCAGGAGGGGAGGACATGCTTTGGACCTGGGGTCCCTGTGCTGAGAAACTCCTAGACCAGGGGAAGATTGATGACAAGGACCTTCTTCCAGAGCCGATGGAAAGAGAACGCCTTCCCTTGGAGCTCTCACCCTAAATTCAGACTTCTAACCTCCTAGACTGTGAGCCATCCACTTGTGGTATTTCTGTTACAGCAGCACCAGGTAAGTAAGACAAGCCACTTGAATAATCTTGATCCAAGTCACAGGTGCTCGATCCAAGACACTCTTGGCTTGACTTTTCCATCCCCTTCTAAACCTGGCTGCAACAATTCATTCTCCACTCAGCAGACAGAACGATGAGGGGAAAAAAAAAAAAGTCTACTTAGCATCCCTTTCCTGAAAACATTCTCACTGCAGCTAACACCCATTTCCCCAGTAGGCTCCCTCCTTTCACATTCTGCTTCAGCTATACTGAATTTTTTTCCCATAAAACTGCCAGGCTCTTTCTCTCTGAGAGCCTCTGTGCTGATGTTGTCAGTTTGTAAACACTTCCCCCTGGGTCTTAAAATGGCTGTCTCTCTCCAGCACTCAGTCTCAGCTCAGAAGCCATCTCTTTAGGGAGGTTTTCCCTAATTCTGTGAACTGAAGTGAATCCCCTTCCTCATGCTCTCCCCACTGCCCCATCATGTTTCTCTTAATTTTCGTGTATTATTCTGACCACAGTCTATTTATTGGTTTCTATTTTTGTCTTTCTTTTCACACTGGAGAAGTTCAACTTGAAAATAGGAATTTTGTGTTTTTACCACAGCGTCCCTGTTTTCTCTAATGGAACTTGGCACATTGTAGGTGCTCAATAAATAGTGGTCAAACATCATCTCAATGCTTTCCTTTTAACACCCAGTTATGATCAGCTACTCAACGTTCATCAGTTTTGTCTGAGGAAGGAGGGAAGCTATTTTGGAGTCTGGAACGCTTTAGAGGAAGAAGAAGGCCTAGGGAGGTAGCATGTTGTTGATTAAACACCGCCTTAGTCTATTGAGACATTGGGACCTGCTAGATGGGATAGGAGCTTTCCCCTGTAAATCCTACTTATTTTGGCATCTGGGCCACTTCTGATTTAAGAATGAAGGACCTGCTTAAAAACTAGCAAGTGGCCATCTAAGAAGCACCAATTGGTCTCAACCCACCTGGAGCAAAAGAGAATGAAGAGCACCAAAGACACAAAAAAAATATGAGCCCAAGAGAAACAAAAGGCCACATAAACCAGAGACTCCATCAGCCTGAAACTGGAAGAACTATATGGTGCCCGGCTACCACCAATGACTGCCCTGACAGGGAACACAACAGAGAACCCCTGATGGAACAGGAGAAAAGGGGGATGCAGATCTCAAATTCTAGTAAAAAGACCAGACTTAATGGTCTGACTGAGACTGGAGGGACCCCAGAGGTCATGGCCTCCGGACTCTCTGTTAGTCCAAAACTAAAACCATTCTCAAAGCCAACTCTTCAGACAAAGGTTAGACTGGAGTATAAGACATAAAATGATACTGGTGAGGAGTGTGCTTCTTAGCTCAAGTAGATACAGGAGACTATGTGAGCAGCTCCTGTCTGGAGGTGAGATGAGAAGGCAGAGGGGGACAGGAGCTGGTTGAATGAAGATAGGAAATACAAGGTGGAGAGAAGGAGTGTGCTGGCATATTGTGAAGAGAGCAACTAGGGTCACATAACAATGTGTGTATAAGTTTTTGCGTGAGAAACTGACTTGAATTGTAAACTTTCACTTAAAGCACAATTGAAAAATAAATAAATAAAATAAAATAAAAGAATGAAGGACCTGGTCTTGAATCCTGCCTCTCCCACTTATTAACTATTTCATTATCTATAAAGTGGTAATAATTATGGTACAACTGATTCTTTTCACTCATGGTAGTTATGTTCTATAAAGTTGCCGTGAACACTGAATTAGCAAATACTGAACCATTTCTCTTAAATACAGGGTTAGGTTCCTGTGAGCCTCTGGTCACAGCACTTTCATCCACTGGTCAATACATACATAACCTTGTTTTGTTTGAGTTTCTGTTTTAGGACAATTTATTTAATATATATTGTTGATTCATTAACATTGAACTCACGGCCGACAGCACAGTAAATCATGTGTGAACGAACCTTACCTAACACACTTACCATTACAGTCATCTTGAGCTTAGGAACACTAGAAAGCACGTTAGTACTGTGCACGGGGGCCATTATAAACAGCAAAATCATCAACGAAAATAACAAAATGTAACTAAATAGGCCAGGGAGAGCGCACTTGTTTATGGTATAGGAGCTGAAACAAGAAGGCAGAGCGCTGCCTTGTTCAGCCTCAGCCACAATGCACATGACCATTAACAACTGCAAAAGTGCTATAAGGCCTGACTTTGAGGGTACAAATAAATTTTAGCAAGTAGGCAAATTCACAAACATGGACCCTATCATTAATGAGGATCAAATTTATATGTCCTGTAGAATTGTGGTGAGAATATTATGAGAAAATGGTTATAAAGTATTGAACATAGAGCCTAGTCTGTGGCAAGTGCTCAACTTAAAAAAAGAATTCCTGTCTCCTACACACACACATACACAATACACACACAAACACAGATGATTGCTTTTAAAATTCAATTATATTTGGGGTTAATTAAGCTTAGGACCACCATTTAAAATAGTTTCTATGGGAAATCATGTAACTAAACAACTAACTCCCATATAAATGCCTTTTGGGTTATAATTCAGTTGCAATTTGAGAATTACTAGTAATGAAAAACATTTTGTGCTTAAATTTTGTTACCAAGCTGCTTTCACATACACATTTTCTTGTTATTGTGGTTGTTGTTTGGTGCCACCCAGTTGGTTCCGACTCATGGTGACCCTAAGTACCACAGAATGAAACACAGCCGGACCTGTACCATCCTCACAATAGTTGTTATGCCTGAGAGCATCATAGCAGCCACTGTGTCAATCCATCTTGTTGAGAGTCTTCCTCTTTTTCACTGACCTTCTACTTTACCAAGCATGATGTCCTTCTCCAGGGACCGGTCCTTCCTGACGACATGTCCAAAGTACCCAAAACAAAGTCTCACCTACCACCCTTGCTTCTAAGGAGCATTCTGGTGGCACTGTTTCCAAGACAGATTTGTTTGTTCTTATAGTCCTATTTTTCTGCCACTCACTCCACTGTTGTTGAACAATTGATTTAGTGTATATTCACTGTATAAATGGGACAAAGCAGATGCGTAATTCATTCTATTTTTCTTAGAAACAAGAAACTAAATATAAACGAGAGTAATTCAATTTCAATGAATAGTAATCACTATGTTTTATAATACAACTGAGACAAAAGGAATTCAGAAAAACTTGTTACATTCAAATTGTATCTGAAAGGCTTATGTGCTAGTCTGTGAAGGACCATTACATCCTAATTTATTCTACTTTCTGTTATTTTCTCTGCTTTTCGTTAGCTAAACATTTTTGCTTGTGAAAGCCACTTTAATCTTGTAGACTAACAGTTAAAAAGATGACACACAAAATTGAGTTTTTGCTTTTCAATTTTGTTGATTTTTTAAATTATTTCTTTTTGTTACAAGAAAATGTTCAATTTATGTATCTTATCAATACAACTATTGGCCGCTTCAAGAAAACAATTCAAGCTTTACAAAGTACAAATTGGGTTTACCAAAAAATGAAGCAAAATAAAATAATACAACAAAAGCTGGTTTTCAGGAAGCTACTATACTATTCCTTAATACTATCCAGTGAGTTTATGTTTTTATAGGCAGGTATTTACAGAAATTTGTGTCTATAGTTTGAGAATAAAATGATATATATACAAATTATGACATTTAAAATAATTATGTATTTTCATCTCATTGTACCTTCTTCCTATTTGAAGACATCTGAATAATTTAACGTTTGCTCCCTTAATTACCCCTCTCCTGATACCACCTGATTTGAACTCTTTATGTGGGAAATTTTCTGAAAGAAACTAACTGGAACCAACCTGGTAATTGTTTTATTGCTTATTATAATACAATGCACTTCAAAGCATATAGATACGATTTTAGATCCTAAATCAATCCTGATTTTATTATAATTTTAGAATTGTTAATTTACATTGCTTTACATGGTTTTTTAATTCCATGATGAGAGCACAAATAAGGTAAACAATTTTTTTTTAAAAAGCTAAGAACAGAGAATGATTGTATGAATGTAATGAATATAATTCATGATGTGAAAGCATAAATATATTTCAAATCTAAACATATTTCAAATCAAATGGAGAAAAAAGCAAAATCACTCTTAATATTTCCCTGGGTCCTCTAGGTTTCGTGTGGGGGCTCTGCTGAACATTCTATATTACTTGCATGAAAAAAAAATTCCCTGTTCCCAGAGTGCAACAGGCAACATTTTTAATTATATGCTTTGTTCTTTGCATATATGTAATTATTTTTCTTTATTTCAGTGTTGGAAAGTTTCTAATAATAATTAATAAAATTATTTTACTGTATCGGCTTTAAATAATTTTCTTTAAAGTCTCAGGCGTGGGACATGATTAGGTCCAGGAACTAAAAGTTTCTTATTTTGTATGCCTACTGGCTTAAACGCAAAACACTGGCATAGATTCATGGTGATTCTTACGAAGGCTTTGAGGAGTCACAAACGACTGTGTTTCTGAAATCAGTTCATTAGTTTATCTAATTTATTATGTCCATACAGAAACGCCTTGCCACAGCAGAAGCAGCGAAGCTGTTCTTTCATATTTAACTACTAATTAATTAGCTGGAATTCAAGTTGCTCACGATTACTATAATAGCAATAGAGTTTTTATGTTCGATAAGTTACATCATCTAATATTTCAAAGAAAGGTGCTATTTAAGTGGGTAAGTCCAGCTTCTCGCAGAGCATACTGACCCCTTAATGGGAACATAATGAGTGAAGTTAGCATCTGTACCTCCGAAATAAAAACGTAGCATCAACACGCCTATTAACAAAATGAGAAAAAAACTAATTAAAGCAAATTAGTCTAATGTGCGCACGCTGGGTAAGACAGATTACTTCTAAAAATCCAGGAAGATAATGGTACCCATATGGGATGTGTTTTTGGCATTTTTCATATAAATTGGACAGTTTTAGAGGATAAATATGGTACAAAAGTCCTTACAGGCAATTATGTCTTTACAATGCTGGTGGCTGACATCATAAAAGTATAATTTTAATTGCTATTAATTGCATTAAGTCTACTCTTAGTGAATACTTAATGCCATCTCTGACAGTAGTACTAATTTATATACTTTAATGAAGCTTCATGGTAGAAGTTTGGAAATATACAGCCACTTAAACTATGTCCTAAATAGTACATTTTATCTGTCAAGAAATTCTGGATAGAAAGGCATTCCACTAGAGATTCCCTTGAAAATAGGTTTGTATTTCCCCCCTTTTTTGTGATAAAGTGATGCTGCTGGGCTTTTTAGGTGATTTGTGAAAAACGCTTTGAGTTATGTTTATTACTCATTTTAAAACAGCTGCCTCTTCCCCAACGTGTTGCCTACTGAAATATACCTGAGCAAACAACAACAACAAAAAATTGTTGACCAGCAAAATTTAACTGCCACTGTTTCAGGCGTGTGATCTCTTCAGAACAAAGTTGTCATTTATGACATATAAAAGGTAGAGAGGCATGGGGTGAATAATAAATATCATAAAAGGCAGGAGAGATTTTGAATAAAGCCACAAGATAAATAGCTCTATCAACGTGGCCTCTCTTAGCTGGCATCTGTAGTAATTCCGCCGGTGCCACTAGTTACCGGAGGTCTCTGCTGTTAGTGTGATTGGCATTATTAAATTATGAGAAATTCATTCATCTCGATCAGTGCTAGTGTCAATATTTGTGAATTAGTAATCTGCCTGGTCGCACTAATGGGAGAATGCATCCATTATTCCCTTTTCAGTTTGTTTTCATGTTCATTTCCTGAAAACATGCTATCTGAGATGGTAAAGGCACCATACATGAAATAATTGAGTGCATGAGAAATCTTTGCTCTCAGATACTGAGACTTTTGGTAAATTCCAGCCTGTTATTTCTGCTCAGAAAGGTATGCTTAATAAAGTGAACAAGCAAAAAATGTCAGGTAAAACACGCCATGTGCTTTTATATGCCCTATTGATTTTTCCTATAATTAAAGTGATGAACACACACTGGTAATAATGAAGTTAGATATCCGTTTGAGAATTTTTTAAAGATTTAGCAAAGTCAGTTTCAGCCTGTTGCCTTTTGGTAAAATATCTTTGCTCTAATTTCCCTAGGGACTTCTGAGTAAAAGGCATACGGTGGGGCCGGGGGTAAGGCTAAGGATGTTAGAACTCTACAAAAGTTTCATCAATGTCCTTAGGTTCAGATCCCACAGCCTATGAAGGAAGGGTTGGGATAAAATCTGGAAATGGACTTCTGTCATGATGGCTGCAAGAGAAGTAACTCTTTCAATGCTGCCTCCCCATTTTTACCCTCACCCTAACTTTGAAGGCTATTTTAAACTTCAATCTCTTTATTCGTGGTTTCATGCTGAGAATGTCAACCAATTAGTGCTACTTTAAAAATGCTTTTTATGAGATTGACACTGGTCTACAAGGAATTAGACTGAGACCACCAATCCATTCACATGGGCCAGTGAGTAGTCATCGGATGGTGACAACTTTTGATCACAACCTGTGTCTGGGTTCAAACCAATTACTTAATGGCGACAGGTTTCATACCACCCGATTAAGCCTGCGTGTCCTTCAGGGACCCAGATTAATTAAAACAACAACTAGGCAGAAACCTTTTACATAAGTTATTTCCACTGCTCTGCCCACCATGATCACTGAGATGGAAAAGGCAAGCTAGTGCGAATCAATATTGGAGCTGAGAGCAAAGACTGGCTTTGTCAATTTTGCCTCCTGTCTGCTAGCACAGAGGAGCATCAGTCTATGCTGAACGACAGGCTAGAGACCTTCTTCTCAATGTTTTACTAACAAGAAGTTAAACTTTTTATTTATTTATTTATTGTGTTTTAAGAGAAAGTTTATAAATCAAGTCAGTCTCTCATACAAAAACTTATACACACCTCGCTATGTACTCCTAGTTGTTCTCCCCCTAATGAGACAGCACACTCCTCCGCTCCACCCTGTATTCCCCGTGTCCGTTCAGCCAGCTTCTCTCCCCCTCTGCCTTCTCATCTCCCCTCCAGACATGAGCTGCCCACATAGTCTCATGTGTCTACTTGAGCCAGTAGGCTCACTCCTCACCAGTATCATTGAAGTTGAACACTTTTAGGGGAGCATTTCTTTTTTCTTCTTCATGTGAAAAAGTTCATTTAATTTATATGTAATTTTGCCATCAAAAAAATTTTTTTTTATTGTACTTTAGATGAAGGTTTACTAGCTTCTCATTAAACAATACACATATTGTTTTGTGACATTGGTTGCCAACCCCACGACATGTCAACACTCTTTCCTTCTCAACCTTGGGTTCCCCATTACCAGCTTCCCTGTACCCTCCTGCCTTCTCACCCTTGCCCCTGGGCTGCTGTGCCCATTTGGTCTCCTTTTGTTTTATGGGCCTTCAAATTGTTTCTTAATTATGAAAGTAAATCATGCTTAAAAAAAACCAAACCTGTTGCTGTTGAGTGGATTCTGACTCACAGGAAGGTTTCTCTAAGACCCTAACACCGCCATCACAGAAACAACAAATTAACGATTTACCGAGGTTCTTCTGGTCCATTTTACCCACGTAGCCTTTGGAACGTGGAATCCTCCACTTCACACCGCTTTGTCGTCTGCATTTCTCTTAGGAAATATTTTGCAAACCTTTTTCTCGTCAATGATGCTTATTCAATGATGCAGGTTTTTTTTTTTTTTCTTCTTCTTCTTTCAAATTGATTGACTAAGGCAAGGAATTTTGTGGTTCAATATTAATGTTTATTTATTATTATCAGTTTGTAATTTTCAGGTTCCTTTAGCTGCAGACTTCAGGGAATAGGCTGTGGGCGGGCTTCCGTTAGCACTACCAATCTGGATAAAATCTTGCATATTACTCATACCATACAACGTTAACCCAAAGGGAAAAGCCGGTTAAGTGGGATTTTACACACTATTCTCCGATGTGGTTAGAGTGGCTCCACGTCCCTCCTGTAGAATCAAATTCCTGGATTTAAAACATGATTTTTTTTTTTTCAGTTTAAAGTCATGAGGCTCTGGGTTCTGTAAATATGATGGCTGGAACACAGTATTAGGTTATTAGGCCTGAGAGAGGAAACTAGATTGCTACTGAAGGAGTTGAAAAAATAACCCTAGCGAGGGGAACTCAGAATGAGGTACAAATTCTAATTATCACACATCCAACTGTTTGCATCAAGTTTCCATGGCGATTCTGAGCTTGCTTACTTCAGAACAGACATTTCCAGCGACATTTGTCTTCTGCTTTGGTCACTAAATGGGTGTGTTTCCAAAATAGTTAAATTTATCCATTAACTATAACATGCAATTAGGCACGATGAAGTTTAAATAGCATAATTTAAAAGTATCCTTAACAGAATATGTACCTTTATAGAAGAAATATGTACAAGCTTAAAAGAACCTTTTGACTTTTGGTAGCTGTTTAGCCTTGTATCTTGCAGCCTAAATAAGATATTTGCATCTTTAATGAGCAGAGGTTAGCCCTGATTCGACCTTGAAAATATGAACAATATAAAAATCATTTTTATATGTACAACAAAGCAGGGCTACTCCTACATAAGACTTAACTTAGTTTTAGTAGGTGCATTTTGGTATTTGAAATCAATAATGCTACATTTCTTATAAAAACATTTATCTATGTATCACATTATATCTAATTAAAACTGGTCTACTTCTCGGATTTATTCTAATCACTCATCTGTTGATCTTTGGAGGCAAGCATCAGTTACTCTCAAAATAGGTGTTGGTGGGGAGAATCTGTTCATTCAGAACGTTCTAGCAAGTTGATATCAAGAGTTTCCTGCAAGTCAATTGGTCATCACTAACGATCAGAAGAGCAAACATAATCTGATGGATTATGTAATACTTTCATTTTATGTGCATAGACAGCCCAGTTTGACTTAACACTAATCTTTTTACATTAACAACCCCATACAATGTAGCTGGGAAAAATAATAAAGAAAGAAAAAAGAAAAGAAAGAAACCCGAATAAGCGGAGGTGTTGGAAATGATTTTGGGATCCAGGATGTCACTGGGATATTGGAAGTATTCTTTTGAAGACTGTTTAAATAGCTTTACAGACATGCCAAAGACAATTTCCAAGGATCTTTTTAGCAGCTTGTAAACCAGCATTTATCCAGTCCAGCCTTCTCTTTATCCTTGCTACCTCATTCTTTCTCCCTAGGTTGAGATATGCCTTCATGAAAGCAGCCCAACCCAGCTCTCCGGACACAGCTTCCATAAAAACACTCCTCCACCCTGCCCCTCGCTGTTCTTCCATTCATAATGGTGCCTCAGAACACAGAGTGCTCCGTGTTTGTCCAGTGTCTCTCCCTGTGAAGTTTCCTTCCCTGGGAAATTATGCCTCTCTGTGCAATGCCCACCCTGACCACTGTGCTGCACCTCACCCCCATCTCCTTGAGCACGGAAAACATGTCTTACTCAGGTTAACACAGCGACTAGAACATGATTAGCCCCCAATAAGTGCTCATTAAGTTAATAAACAAATGAAGGTGCTTTTTGAGGTCTTAAGGTCAGGGCCTACAGTTCCTGGGTGGCAGAAATAATTCAGTGTTTGATTGCTAGCTGAAAGGTTGATGATTTGAACCCACCCAGAGCCTCAGGAGACAGGCCTGGCAACCTATTTCCAAAAGTTCACAGCCTTGAAAACCCTGTGGAGCAGTTCTACTCTTGATACACAGTGGTTGCCATGAGTTGGCATTGACTCAACAGTAACTAACAACAACAAGGTCAGGCCTAGTGCAATAGAATTAAGAATCTAAAAACAAAAGTGTAAGACAAACGTGTCTCTCTAAAGGGAGGCTGCATTGAACAGGAAACATCCCTAAATTAGAAGGCTCTTGAAGTGCATAATCCTGGTATGTGCATACCAGGGCACTGACATGATTTTGGCAGGGAGGGGTGCCTCTAGTACATCATATCAGACCTGAAAAGCTTGTTCCAAAATGCTCAAGAGAAGGTACTGGAACAATTAAGAGAAGGCTACTTTTTGGGTGTCTAGTAGCTATATCTATGGCAATAACAGCTATATCCATGGCAATAACAGCAGAGTCACGTGATGTTGGGGAAGTTACTTAGCATATCTGTGCCCCAGTTCCTTCATTTATGAACTGGGAATAATTATGGCACTGCCTTATAAAGAGATTATGAGCTTTATGAATAATTTCATGAAAATGTTTAGAACAGCACCTGGCACATAGTCTGCATTCAGTTGACGTTAGGTAAAATTATTCTCTCAATAGCACCATCAACATCTTCCACAAGGATGAGGACAGAGAAATGGCGGCAATAGAGAAAGCAGCATTCTATTCCGCGTTAGCAGGCACCGCCTGGCTTTCGCAGGCTGTATTAGTCAAGGGGAGAGGAAGTGGAAGCCCCAGATGGGAGAGTAACCACAACTGAAGCCTCAGAGGAGGAATCCGAACAGCTATTTCAGGGAGCACCTCAGCCACACAGTAGCAATGGGGAAGCATGGAGAGACTTGGGAATCTTTGAGGATCAGTAACTTTACTGAATAGGGACAAAGAACTCAAGAGCTACAGTCATTGCCATCCACTCACTTGGCTGTTCTTAGACTATGGAGTAAAGGGCCCAGTGGTGCAACGGTTAAGCTCTCAGCTGCTGATGGAAACGTTGGTGGTTCAAACCCACCAGTGGCCCTGAAACCCACCAGGGAAAAAAGACCTGGCAGTCTACTTCCATAAAGATTACAGCCTAGGAAGCGCTCTGGGGAAGCTCTACTCTATCCTATAGGGTCACCAGGAGTTGGAATTGACTTGATGGCACACATCAATAGCAACAGGACTATAGAATGTGGGGAAACAAACATGCTACAGAGAAACAAGTTAAGACAACATAGCAATGGTCTGCTGCTGAGTAGAAGATTAACAAAGGCGATAGGTACGGAGTTACTAATAGAGGATGACGATTAAAAGCAGAAGATTTAAGGTGACACATTATATTATGTGGGGAGAACTAGGCTACGATAATGACGGCACAGCAGGAAATAGGATACAGGCAAAATAAAATACAGTGAAAAGAATGAGAGAACATTAGGAAGTTCAAGAAGTAAAAAGATACCATTGTGAAGGAAGGAGTTAGACGAAATGAGATAGGGAAGCTGCAGAGGCACCGGGGCAGGAGGACAAGAAGCAAGGGAGAGATCCTATTTCTTTTGGAAATTAGGCTGGGAGTTTCAATTTCTTTTGACTGTCATTTTTTAAAAATCCATCTTCTTATTTAACTCCCTACCCCATTTAATTAGGAACCTACCCATGTTGCTGTCTGTCGCTTGCCCCTTTGTCTTTTCCTTCAGCCCGGTGCTCTTCTCTTCTCCTCTCCATTGACAGTGTTCTGTGTTTCTCTCATGTTTGTTTATCAGTGTCCAACCCTTTGAGCTTCTTCTGCCCTTATTACATTTGCTTGAACATTGTCACTCACCCAGAGAGAAAAATCATTTTTTGGCTTGGCACTGTTAAGCCAAAGGGAACTAAAAATGTGTACTTCAGTTATGACATTTTCCTTATGCTATTGTCTGACAGAAATTTAGAAAAATTACTAAACCAAAAGGTGATTCCACTGGAGTTCTGCATTTTAAAAGGCAAGCTGAAGGACAATGCGGTATGCATATCTGGAGAACAGGTCTCTAGTTATTCAGGTAATAACTTGCAGCTGTATAGACTGAAGGAATAATGGTCAAAGCTGTGTAAAAGGATTGCCAACCAGAGAAACTGGGAAGCACAATTCCTTTGAATCTGTGTCAAACCGAGAAAAAGATTGTTTAGCACTAGGGTCAGATGTAGTGTGGGATGGAGTGGGGGCACGGCCTTTCACCTCTCTCTGAGGGGCTCCACCGGTTTTTCTTCTTATCTTATTCCCCTTCAGAATCGCAAGGGAAGCTTTGTTAGTATTTCTTGATTGCCAGGGGCTTGGGGCAGTGCAAAGGGCAGGACATTTGGAGTCAGGCAGCCTAGATTCAAATCCTGTCTTTGCCACTTAGTTGTTCCATGACCTTAGTAAGAGCGTAGACAGATAAGTGGCCAGAAGAGTAGACTGCGGTCAGAGGCAAACACAAACACCATAAGATTAATGATGAACAGAGGAATTTATATACCACCATTAAATCATGACATAGATACATATATACAGAGAGAGAGAGAGAAAAAGACACAGAAATGTGTTACTGTATAGTATTTAGTGGGAAGGTATGGAACAAATGCTATAAAGGAATTCATTAAAATATTAACAGTAGGTATTTCTTTATGACTTGGTGATAGGAGGATGGGTGTATTTTATTTTCTTTCAAAGTTTATACAATGTTCATGATTGATAAATCCATATCTCCAGTTATCATATGTCTTTTTTGAAGTCCCAATAGCATTTCAAAATCAACACTTCCCCCAGAAAACTCAACTTTTGGCCTGTATCCGGCTCCTTTCAAGTTGATGAGTTTTGTTTTGAGACTGTTGTTTTTGAAATTATGTTGGGACTTCAAGAAGATATTATTATTAAAATATGAATTTAGAAGTCATGTGCAGTATAGAAACTTCAGAAGAAAATAAAATACACCCATTCTTCCATCATTGAGTTATAACCACTGTTAATCATAATTTTATGATATGAATTAATTTCCTTTGCTCACCACTGACCCTGTGGAGAATCTGAAGATCTAGTCTGATCCCCAAGAAAGCACACAGAAGAAGACAATCAAGCCAAGAGGCTGGACCTTTATATGTAAATGATAGGAGAAATGAAAGTACCCTTTGAAGGAGGGTGGGAAGAAGACATATTTGGAGCAAGACAGCAAACATCCCATAGTGCTACAAATTGAAGCAATGAAAGTTTAGAGAATATTGAAAAGATGCCATGAAGTCTGATACCAGGGAAAGATCCCACTAGATTTGAAGATGAAGATGTTATTAGTAGTCTTGAGAAGACAGTTGAGGTTGGGGTGAGGAGACAAGTAGGTATTGAGATGATGGAGGTGGCAAACCAGCTCCTGAAAATATAACAGCACAGAGCTAGAAAAGCAGGGAGAGGCTAAACAGGCCAGAGAAATAGGATATCGATGGGGCAAAATAGTGGGAAATGCAGGATGGAGTGGGATCAAGGACGCAAAACAGAGAAGCTGGCCTTTGAAAGAAGCGAAGCTCTTTGTTCTTCAAGAGAAAAAGGAAGAAGTGAGCTAATGTTAGCATTTCTGAAGTGGAGAAGGGGAAAGCTGAGGAAAATCTACTGGCTTCATCTTGTCAGTATGACACCAAAAACCCAAACCCATTGCTGTCGAGCCAATTCCAACTCAGGAAACTCTATGGTACAGAGTGGAACTGCCCTATGGAGTTGCCAAGGCTGTAATCTTTACTGGAGCTGACCGTCACACCTTTCTCCCTTGGAGTGGCTGGTGGGTTTGAACCCTTTTGGTTAGTAGTGAGGTCTTAACCACCGCACCATCAGGGCTACTTGTACGTGTAATAGGAAGTGAAAATAAAAGGCTGGCAGAGAATTTGGAGATTAGGTAAGTGGAAAAGGTGTGGAAGAGCCACTCTGAAGAATGCTTTGAGTGGTCGACAGAAAGTGAAACCAATAGCCGTTTAGCTTATGCATGTATATAAAAATGTGAATTTGTAGTCCATCCAACCAATGCATTTTAAGTTTGACTACTGGGACCTGTCAAGCACTGGGACAAAGCAAGAACTACTGGATCAGTCCTAGCTGAAAAATTCATTTTTTTAAAAAAAGGATGCGGGTAATTAGAGGTAGGTGAAGAAAGACCTTAACTAGAAGAGCTATGGGAAAAGCACTTGAAAAACAACCGTGATATCATATTCAAAAGTCGTAAAACAGGTAAATGATGGCGTGTTACAGTAGAAAAGGATTCTCTGTACTATGAAAAAACTCTCTGCTGGCTTCTTCGTATTGCTCAAAGTTTACTTAAAATACAATTTGCCTAATAAAACCTCAATTTGCAAGCATTTTTCTGGGACACTCCTATTATCCAAAGTGAGGTTCCCGTCCATTGCTCTGTTTATGCAGAAATTAAAGCAACGGTGGGTAGTATATGTAGGCCTTGGTAGATCATCAGTTTCTTTGCCGGCTCTGTGAATGTGGCTTTTGGTGAGCCATTTAAACTTTGATCCATTCCCCTCATTCATAAACTGAGAGAATAATCACTGCCTATTTCAGAAATGAGGATTATTTTACTTAGTGATGATTAATGACTTGATATCAGTAAAGCAGTCTCAGCTTCTTACAGATAAAAAGTACGTGTCCTGAGATTCCTATATTAGTCTGTTGTTTTTCCACTCTGGGAACCTTGGCTGATTCGCTACAATAAAGGCTTGGGGTGTTCCCAGGGGGCGTGTGATGTTTTTGGGGCACGGAATTTTAAAATGTATTTGATTTTTTTCTTCATAAATATTACTGTGTAAAATTATGAAATTATACAAATTATTTTTCTTTAATGAAAAATTTCAAAGCGTGTATTAAGATTTTATTACACTCCTGGAAGCAAGGAGCTGCAATTCAGATGAAGAAGCAGGGCACCTAAAGTGAGTGATCCTTTCCTTTTCCTTTTTAAAGACTGTTTCAGATGTCGTTCCATGAGAGCAGGCGTTACTGGTCAGAGCAACGCTGGTATGGTGTTTTGTTTTTTCCCCCCCTCCAAGCATAATTTTATTTCTCTGTTCATCTGCTTATGAGGCTTTTCCTAATCTTATCTCTGCTGAATTATTTCTAGTTTCACATAGCAATGTACACATTCATAGTCAAATACATTTTTTTTCTTTTAAAGGAACACAAACTTGACTCTTTTTAGGCTTAAAACAAGCCATAAAAAGCCTGTAAGTTTCGAGTATTTCTTTAAAAATGCATGCCTTAGTGGGTTAATGTCACAGTAATCCTAATTACTGTTATTCCGTAATTTACAAGAGATCACTCTGCTTTAGAATATGCTACTGTGCCCCTTTAGGCTTTATGCTAGTGGACAAATAGTAAATAGTATATGGATTATAATACTTGCAAAAGGTTTTTTTCAAACACAGACTGAAATGAAATACAGATAGGAACGTAATATGAGTAAATAACTGAATATATGACACAAGCAACCTGGAGCAGAGCTTGAGAATTCTAGAGAGGAAAAAGGAAGGAAGTCACTTTTTCTTTCTTTCTGAAAATTAAAAAAAATCTACAAAAAGAGAAAAATAATACCATTTCCCACCTTATTTATCATACAGGGCTGTTACAGGCATACATTTTCTATAAATTGCTTTGGACTTCATGGTTAAAGGAACAGGCAGACATATGCCCCCCATAATTTTGGTGTATACATTTATTTACTTGTATTTGTATTAAACACAACATATGAGCAACAGAGTGAGTCAAAGGGAGAGAACAGTGGCCCAAGGGCTGACAGAAATGGAACAGTGCTGTGCTGTGTTAACTGCTCCGAGATCAGAGGAAAATGCCAAGAATGAGGAGGATTAAAGAGACTCCAGGAAGCTTTAGGAGACCCACAGAAAAAAGGGGCAGGGAGAGAAGTAGGGGTGGGAAGGACGAGCATAGCAACGGGGAACATGATTCCGTCACCAAAAAAGGCAGAATTGCACTTAAAATACATGCTGGAATTTATACTCATAAAGAGTGAAATAACTGGAGTGATGAAACTATTTCCCTTTCCAAGGAGTCAAAGTCAAGGGGACATTTTCTCATATGTTTTAAAAACACTTTGTTGGTTTTTTGACCGCACATATATTGAATAAAATATTGGGGATTTTGATAAGAGTTTATCATATTAAAACTGAATTTAACTGAGTTGTGTGTATAGTAATGTCTTCTGTATTCCTGCGTAACATTTCTTTCAAATAAATTTAAAGACTAAACATTCTTTTACCTGAAAGGTAAATTCCAGTGGATGTAGATTAGTAGATCAAAATAAAATATTAAGGAAATACAGTTGATAACTAATAGTAAATTATTAAAAAATGAAATTCTCTAATATTATAACTCTTGCTTATTTTGGTGACTGTATTGAATAACTTACTTGAAAAGGTAAAATGAACTTTGGCCTAAATAGGAAGCCCAGCTTAATAAGGAGCTACACGGCTTAGAAGCCCTAGAGTTTCTGAGCAAATGGATAAAGTATTTAAAAACGATCCTACATTGCTGCTGCTGAGATCGAAGTTGTTGACTGCAAATACAACCACTTGAAATGTATAAGCAATTATACACTAAGTCTTGGGTTTCAGTCATCCTTAGAAAGGATTTGGTTATTTGGCAATTCAAAGCTGTCTTGGTGATATACCCTATAAAGTCCTGAATTCTGTGTCTACTTGTTCGTTCGTTGGTGTGCCTCCCCTTAGGTCACAAGCTCTTTTCATGTGAGAACTCCGTCTCTTCCTATAACATCGTGTGTACGGTGCAGAGCATGTAACACGCAGAAGGAATTACAAATAACATTTAATACCTAGTCAGGTGCTTCTATATTAAATAACATTTAATACCTAGTCAGGTGCTTCTGTTGACATTTGTCCCGAACATGTGTACTGATGCACTCTGGGTCAGAATAACTTGGCACTGATTCATGTGTGAATACGTTTTGCTGTTCTTCGATTCTGTACTAAACAGCATTGCAGTAAAGTGTTTTGGCATGCCGAGAGGTACAATACAAACATTTGTGCAAATCTACAGAATGACCTCTTCCAGAGCAGAAATAAAGACTGCTCCCAAATTCTCGGTATTACCTCAACCCTATGAGCTCAAAACCTGCAGGTAACAAAGGTAAAATTAAAACACAGTCTTTTGCTTTGGCAAATCAAAGAATTCAAGTATATTTCTTGCAATAGCTGTTCTTTTTAGTACTATGAAAAATAGATTAGCAAAGGAAAATGTGGCAGTAGGTGCATATTTTTTAAATGAAAGAAATTGTTCCCCAGAACTTTTCAGTGAGAGAGAGCATGTGACCTCCTTTCTGTGAGACCCAGTACAGTAAACAATTGAATCCATATTCAGCCAGATGCTTCCAGTGTGTAAATTACTCCCTGGGTAAATGTTAGGCACTTTTGCAGCCGCATTAACTCTTTCAGGCTTCGAGTATGCAATTTCGTAAATTACTGCTGCCTGTACTTAATGGCGCTCCAGGGACCGAAAAAGATTAATGTAGCTCCAGAAGTGCCTAAGTTACTCTCAGGGAGAGCATCTCACTGAATGGAAGTAGCTTGTGTCTAATCATTCTTTGTAAAAGGAGCTATTCTTTAAAATTCTTTAAAATAAAGTTACCGCCTTTTGCAATCTTGCATGTTCCCTTCCCAAAAGCATACATACTAAGATTCTGATTTTTTCTTTTTTGTCCTGTTGGAGACAAGATTTATTTTTGGAAAGGTTTTCACCGGCCCCTTTCTCTGTGCACAACCAAGTTAGCTATCAGTTCTTGTTCAAAGTGGTCTTTTTGGTATTTTGGCTCAGTTGATTTCACTCTGCTTAATCGCTTCTCTGAAATTCCCTCCTCCAACATCATCCCTGACTGCTTTTCCTATTACTGCTTTGATAGCCATCGTCTTTCTTTCATATTGTTTTCTCTTCTGCTCCCACTGGTATTTATTATGGGCCCCAGCTTGGCTCCCTTCCAGTCTCTATACCCACAGGGCTTTATTGATCTCTCCCGGGTTCAGGGTCTTATGTGGGTGTCATCTGATCCTCCAGGCAGCCATCCAGTTCCCCCTTTATACCACTTCAAATTTGACTCTAGTCTGTGGGTTATCTTAAATTAGGTGTCTCATTTCCAGCTTAGTGCAGAATGAAAGCATAGGCCGCTCACTCATGGACAAACTCATCTTCTCTAGCACAGGACAAAAGCCTAGTTAACACTCTGATGGTGATACTAAACCTTGAGTTCACTCATAAAGCCAGCTGGTCAAGGACTTGCTACCTTCTCTCACTAGTTCTTACCTTGCCTCTTCTTGTGACAGTCTCTTATGAATTTTCCCACTCTTCTTTATTCAGGGTCACTTTGGACAATTTTTATTGACTCCCTTATTTTGTCTGATGCTAAGTGCTCATTTTGCCTAGCTATCTCTCCAAACACCTACTGAAGTCTAAATGAAAGTGACATGATACTTTCTCTTTCTTATCTGTTTTGACAAAAAAATTGTTTCTTTACACAGAATTACAAAAAGGCTGATATAACATTCATGTAATCTATTTAAGACCTCTTGACTTTAATACTCCAAGGTTTTGGTATCAATAGATTTTGAATATTTCTGTTGACTTCTATTATGTAAATTTTAAAGTATAGAGATTATAACTGCTGCTGCTGTTGTTGTTAGGTGCCATCAAGTTGGTTCTGACTCATAGTGACCCTATGTATAACAGAATGAACAGAACGAAATACTGCCCGGTCTTGCACCATCCTCACAATTGTTATGCTTGGGCTCATTGTTGCAGCCACTGTGTCGATCCATCTTGCTGAGGGCCTTCCTCTTCTTTGCTGACCCTCTACTTTACCAAGTATGATGTCCTTCTCCAGGGACTGATCTCTCCTGACAACAGGTTCAAAGTATGCGAGACGTAATCTTACCATCCTTGCTTCCAAGGAGCATTCTGGTTGTACTTCTTCCAAGACAGATTTGTTCATTCTTTTGGCAGTCCATGGTATATTCAATATTCTTTGCCAACACCACAATTCAAAAGTGTCAATTCTTCTTCAGTCTTCCTTATTCATTGTCCAGCTTTGGCATGCATATGAGGCAGTTGAAAATACCCTGGCTTGAGTCAGGTGCACCTAAATCTTCAAAGTGACATCTTTGCTTTTCAACACTTTAAAGAGCTCTTTTGCAGCAAATTTTCCCAATGCAATAATAATAAAAAAAAAAAAATGTGTCATTTAATTTCTTGACTGCTGCTTCCATGGGTGTTGATTGTGGATCCAAGTAAAATGAAATCCTCGACAAGCTCAATCTTTTCTCCATTTATTATGATGTTGCTTATTGGTCCAGTTGTGAGGATTTTTGTTTTATGTTGAAGGGTAATCCATACTGAAGGCTATGGCCTTTGATTTTCATTAGTAAGTGCTTCAAGTCCTCTTTGCTTTCAGCAAGCAAAGTTGTGTCATCTGCATATTGAATGTTGTTAATGAGTCTTCCTCCAATCCTGATGCCCCGTTCTTCTTCATATAGTCCAGCTTCACTGATTATTTGCTCAGCATACAGATTGAATAAGTATGGTGAAAGCATACAATCCTGATGCACACCTTTCCTGACTTTAAAACATGCAGTATCCCCTTGTTTTGTTTGAACAACTGCCTTTTGATCTATGTGCAGCTTCATCATGAGCACAATTAACCCAGTAAACCCAATTAAGTGTTCTGGAATTTCCATTCTTCGCAACGTTATCCATAATTTGTTATGATGCACACGGCAGAATGCCATGCATAGTCAATAAAACACAGGCAAACATCTTTCTGATATTCTCTGCTTTCAGCCAAGATCCATCTGACATCAGCAGTGATATCCCGGGTTCCACGTCCTCTTCTGAATCCGGCCTGAAGTTCTGGCGGTTCCCTGTCCATGTGCTGCTGCAGCTGCTTTTGAATGATCTTCAGCAGAATTAATGTTATATTAATGATATTGTTTGAAAATTTCTGCATTTGGTTGGATCACGTTTCTTGGGAATAGGAATAAAGATGGCTCTCTTCCAATCAGTTGGCCAGGTAGCTGTCTTCCAATTTTCTTGGCACAGATGAGTGAGCACTTCCAGTGCTGCATCCATTTGTTGAAACATCTCAGTTGGTACTCTGTCAATTCCTGGAGCCTTGGTTTTTTTTTTTTTTTTTTTTGCCAGTGCCTTCAGTGCAGCTTGGACCTCTTCCTTCAGTACCGTCAGTTCCTGATCATATGCTACCCCCTGAAGTGGTTGAACGTCAACCAATTCTTTTTGGTATAGTGAATCTGTGTATTCCTTCCATCGTCTTTTGATGCTTCCTGCATCGTTTAATATTTTCCAAGTAGAATCCTTCAATATTGAAACTCGAGGCTTGAATTTTTTCTTCAGTTCTTTCTGCTTGAGAAATGTTAAGTGTGTTCTTCCTTTTGGTTTTCTAACTCCAGGTCATTACATATGTCATTATAATATTTATTTTGTTTTCTTGAGCCACCCTTTGAAATCTTCTGTTCAGCTCTTTTACTTCATTATTTCTTCTATTCGCTTTAGCTGCTCAACGTTCAAGAGCAAGTTTCAGAATCTCTTCTGACATCCATTTTGGTCTTCTTTCTTTCCTGCCTTTTTAATAACCTCTTGCTTCTTTCATGTATAATATCCTTGATGTTATTCCATAACTTGTCTGGTTTTAGGTCATCAGTGTCCAAAGCGTCAAATCTATTCTTGAGATGGTCTCTAAATTCAGACAGGGTCTACTCAGGCAGGGTATACTCAAGGTTGTACTTTGGCTCTCATGGATTGGTTCTAATCTTCTTCAGCTTCAACTTGAACTTGAACATGAACAATTGATGGTCTGTTCCTCAGTTGGCATCTGGCCTTGTTCTGGCTGATGATTGAGCTTTTCTGTCATCTCTTTCCACAGATGTAGTCAATGTGATTACTGCATATTCCATCTGGTGAGGTCCATGTGTACAGTCGCCATTTATCTTGTTGAAAAAAGGTATTTGCAATGAAGAAGTCATTGGTCTTGCAAAATTCAATGATGCGATCGATCTACGGCATTGTTTCTATCACCAAGGCTGTATTTTCCAACTACCAATCCTTCATTTCCAAATTTTGCATTCCAGTCACCAGTGCACACTGATTGCATGTTCGATCGATTTCAGACTGCAAAAGTTGGTAAAAATCTTCAACTTCTTCATCTTTGGCCTTAGTGGTTGGTGCATAAATTTGAATAATAGTCACATTAACTGGTTTTCCTTGTAGATGTATGGTTATTATCCTATCACTGACAGTGTTGTACTTCAGGATAAAACTTGAAATGTTCTTTTTGATGATGAATGCCATTCCTCTTTGAATTGTCATTCCTGGTATAGTGGACCGTATGATTATCCTATTCAAAGTGGCCAATATCAGCCTGTTTTAGCTCACTAATGCCTAGGATATCAATGTTTATGCGTTCCATTTCATTTTTGACAATTTTAAATTTTCCCAGATTCATGCTTCATACATTCCATGTTCCAGTTATTAACAGATGTTTGCAGCTGTTTCTTCTCATTTTGAGTCATGCCACATCAGCAAATGAAGGTCCTGAAAGCTTTACTCCATCCGTGACATGAAGGTCAACTCTACTTTGAGGAGGCAGTTCTTCCCCAGTCTTATTCTGAGTGTCTTCCAATCTGAGGGACTCATGTTCCAGCACCATATCAAACAAAAGTCTGCTGCTACTCATAAGGTTTTCACTGGCTAATTCTTTTCAGAAGTAGATGGCTGGGTCCTTGTCAGTTTGTTGTACTGTGGGGCTTGTGTGTTGCTGTGATGCTGGAAGCTATGCCACTGGTATTCAAATACCAGCAGAGACACTCACAGTGGACATGTTTCAGCTGAGCTTCCAGGCTAAGACAAACTAGGAAGAAGGACCCAGTGGTCTACTTCTGAAAAGAACTAGCCAGTGAGAACATTATAACTGCTATATTTTAATAATAAGTATTCATTCTAGAGGTTCTCAAGTCCCTCCTCTGAGCCTAACATTATTTGGGTGCCCAAAAACAAATGGGGGGGGGGTATGTACAAAAAGCATCAGAACTAATACAGTGCAGAGACTAGTTAACCTAGCAAAGAAAATAATGCTAAATTGTAAGGTAGAAACTTTGAGAAAGATAGGACTGCATACCCAATAACATAATAAAAAATATTTCATGAAAAGATTTGGGACTCGATGAATGAGACCTGAACAGACATAGTAGAGGAGAGAGAGCATTAAAGGGGCTGGAATAGTGTTAGGAGTGGCATGGAGGTGAAAATTAGTGTGGTATGTCTTGAGACACTGGAGCCATGGGTCTCCTCTTACACAAGTGGGAAACCTATGAATAACATGATGAGACACACTCAATTTCCATCATTTTTTTTTTTTGGCTCCATATTTCTTAAACTACCATGTAATGCTCGGTCCAGTAGATTTCTCCTGAGTACTTTTCATTCATTAGATTAGAAACAATTTTGAAAGAAAAAAATGGACGTAAGTTTTAGGATTTTACTAAAAGATGAGAATGTAAAACAAATGATGTCTTAAAAAACTGTAAAAATTACCACACATAATTCAATATAAACATTTTAATTTATATTATAGTTATTATTAAATAGCTAATGGATATTTTGGGAGTCCCAAGGTGGTACAAAAGATTATGTGCTCAACTATGAGTCGAAAGTTTGGCAGTTCAAACTTAACCAGAGGATCCTCAGAAGACAGGCCTGGTGACCTGCTTCTGAAAGGTCACATCCTTGGGAACTCTAAGGAGCAGTTCTGCTCACACACAACCTGTCGCCTTGAGTCAGAATCAACCCAACGGCAACTAACAACGACGACAGATATAGTGGGTTTAAAAATTAGGAAAGTAAATGTGTGAAAAAAGAACCACAATTTTTATGATCACAAAATTTAATGTGAATAAGCTGATTTAGTCCAATTTTACCATTTGATAAACACTGCAGGTAAGGTTAGGTTGAACGAATTTAATAGCCACTATTCAACTATTTTTGACCTCCCCCACCCAAAAAAATTTCCTGTGGTTCAACTTAGACCTTTTAGATGAACATCTTTGAGTATATAATTTATTTTGTATATTTAATTTTGCTCTAGGCCTGGCCTGCACTCTCCTTCCAGGCTCCGGTTTCTCAGATGACATGGCACCCTGGAGGAGGAAATCTTCAATGGTGGGGAAATCGGTGATCTGGAAGGCAGCCTCTGCATATGAGGCACCTGGATCTTTAGAGAAGACCCCTGTTTACCAACGTACACAGACACCAAGTTATCCTTGGAAAACATATGTCCTCTGACACTGGAGAACTGAACTCTTCCCCTGCTTTTTAAATTTAAAACTTTGCCCAAAGATGTCATCACCTGCAGGAAAAATGCTTTCTAGTTTCTGTTTGTGGTCATTGCAAATTCCTTCAAAAAGAGACTTTTATCATGCCTGGCCTAGATTCACTCTGGGTCACAGGTTGTAACTATTGGACCAGTTGTTCAAATAGAACGCTAGTCATAATTACCAACAAACCCATTATTTGGACTTTGTCAGAAGTGGAAAAAACAAAAACAAAATAACCTTAGTTTGAATTCTGGATTTTTCATGTCTAGTTCTGTGATATTGAGAAAGTCATTTGACTTCTCTAATCATCAGTTTCCTTAGAAGGGTACCATTTGCCCTTTCTGTCTCAGAGATTATAGGCCACAGGGAAGTTCAGGGTGTGACAATGCTTTGTACGCTGTACATTGTACAATGGGCTGTTGCCAAAGCTAGGCGTCATTATTTGGCCAAAAGCCTGACAAATAACTACGGTCCCCATGTAAGCATCTCTGGTCCTTATCAAACCAGCTGCCTAAGCCAGGTATTCTCTTGCCTTGATCTCCTACACATGAGAGATTTGAGCAGCTGGAATAAAACATTTTACCACTTCTTTCAGATTTTCACTTCATATATGCTCTACTTTTTCTTCCCTGCATTTTACTTCAACCATAATTTTTTTCCACTTTGGGAAGCAGATAGGAATTAATCAATCAATAGTATCATTGATGGGGAAAAACTAATAAAAGTAGAACCATAACAGGATTTGAACTTAATAACTTTGAAATATAAAGGGAGGCTTTATCCATGGGAATTTACAGATATTATTTGGCCACCAGACGGCTTCCATATTTCTTCATTACTGCATACAAACATAAGAAATATGGAAGAAAAACTCTATATAAGTGCTATAAATTTCAAGCTGAATTCCCTAGTCCATACCATGGTAGTCATCGAAGGACTTTTTAAAAAAATAAAAATCAGGCTTCGTTATTTTGCTTTTCCAACACAAAATGTGGAATAATTAATTGTTTAAAAAAACAAAATTTGACTACTTTTCTTTTTACGAATAAGATAGCTATCAAATGATTTCTTTTTACTTAATAATTTGTTTCAAAAGCCTCCTTACTTCCAAACTCTAAATTTTGTAATTTCCTCATTCATTGTGTCACCTCTCAAAAGTCTTTTAAAATCTTTTAAAGCAGGAAGAGAGACCCCAGTTCTCTCTTCATTCATCTATTTATGGTCCCTTATTTCATACTACCCTGTGTTTCGGATACAGAGGTGTTCTTTTGATGCTTAATTCTCACCTTAAACTTCCTTATAGGACTTTTATTCTTTCTTCCCTTTTGTAAAGAAAATCACTCAGTAAATTTATTTTGCTTTTAAAGAAAATCTGTCAAAATTGAATCTTCACTTATGATCTAGCCCTGGTTCTGCCAGTAACTAGTTTCAAGAACTTGGGCAAATCACTGGATTTCTCTGAACCCCAGTTCCTTTCAGGTATAAAACAGTCCACAACATGATGCCAAAAGCTCCTTCCAGCCTAGAATTCTATGATTCTATTTTCACTGGTTTAATTTTTTCTTTGAGCTACTTTAGAATGATTTGTTCTATTCACTTCCAGCCTTCATCTTCTCTGATCTGGGTGTCTAGGTCTTTTAAAACTACTTTATTCTCTTCCCTTCACCTTGACTTTACTCCGAAGGATTTGGCTTCTTCATAATCAACATGAAAGGACTCTCACAGTGTCTCTACTTGCCTTCCCTATTGTCTTTGATACAGATTATCCTTAGCTTCATTCTTCTTTAACCTGGAGCTTGTGAATGTTAGCTCGTCCTGATTCTTCTGATTACTTTTTTAGCACTACTTTAAAGAGAGATTCATGGCCATCCCATCCCTGATGGTAGGAAATCAGAAGAAGAGGGTCAGCTATAGGTAAAACAAGAGAGAAGTCAAGTCCTTTGGTCTTCTTAATTCCCCCTGAAAAACTGACACCAGGGGCTCCATATTTTTGAAAAGAGACCCCCACAAAACCAGCTGTCCTCCACATTATACTCAGGTGCCCTGTGCTTTCTTCTAGTTCTCTCCTTTGTTGCTTTCGAGTTTACATGACTTGTCCTCTCAGAGGTTCATTTCCTATGGAGTAAAATATCTCTGATGCAGTCTTTCAGAACTGTCTCTCCATTTGTTCAAATAATCAATTCCCCTAATGAAATTAATTAATCCATGCTAATGAAAGACTCACAGTCACTATGCCTTGACAGTAACAGGATGGGCTTTGAATATAGAAGATCCTACGTTGAAATTCTATCTCTGCTCCCTAGTAACTGTGTGACTTTTGGAAAGTTTAATTATTTAATTAATAGGCAATGATAAAGTGTTTGGTATGTGCCAGGACAGTTCCAGGAAATGTAAGAATAATTCATTTGTTTATATAAATTTCTATCAGGTAGATACTATCCCCATTTAACAGTTGAGGAAACTGAGGAACAGAGAGGCAAAGTACCTTGCAGAAGATTGCAGACCTAGCGAATGGGCAGAGCTGAGATTTGAAGCCAGGGCACTCGGTTTCATGCTCTTAAGCACAATTCCACAGAACAATAACCCCATCAGTCATCAAGTTGATTCCAACTAATAGCGATCCTATAGGACAGAGTAGAACTTCTCCATAGGGTTTCCAAGGTTGTAATCTTTATAGGGCCGCTATGAGTTGGAATCGACTCGATGGCAGTGGGTTTGGTTTTGGTTGGAATCTTTATGGAAGGAAACCCTGGTGGCATAGTGGTTAAGCGCTACAACTGCTAACCAAAGGGTCGGCAGTTTGAACCCACCAGGTGCTCCTTGGAAACTCTATGCGCCAGTTCTACTCTGTCCTAAAAGGTCATTATGAGTCGGAATTGACTCGACAGCACTGGGTTTGGTTTTTTTTGTTTTAATCTTTATGGAAGGAGACTGTCACATCTTTCTTCCACTGAGCAGTTGGTGGGTTTGAACCTCTGACCTTTTGGTTAGCAGCTGAGTGCTTCACCACTGTGCCACCATACCACCTCTAAATAAGAGTCTCTCTGAGCTTGAGCTGGTTCACCTGAACAAATGAAGATAATATTTTCTTTGTAATGTTGTTCTAAGAATTAAAGATACGCATATACTACATGTTGCACGCAGTCTGTTCTATAATCAGCTTTCAGTAAATGGCAAATAATACCTCCCTTGTTTTTTCTCTTATCCCATGAGTACTCCTCTCAGTCACCTTTGCTGGTTTTCTCTTGTCACTTATTTCAACTTTGGAGTGTCAAAGGGTTTGGTCCTTAGCTTCGTCTTCTTTATCTCATCCAGGGTCATGATTTTAAACACTATCCATCTGTATACTGATCACTTTCAAATTCTTACCTCCAGCCCAGATCTGTCTCCTGAATTTGGATTCATATATATATATATATATATATATATATAGGCAAATTTGTATACATTCATGTGTATATATATATATGTATATGAATCCAAATTCAGGAGATGGAAATATATAAATATATATATAATGTATTATATATAATATATATAACCATATATATTATATGTATATAAATTTGCCTCTGTATACGTATAATTTGCTTACTTCACATTCCCACTTGATTTCTAATAAGGGTCTCAGCCAACCATATCCCAACCTACTCCCCCCAACCTTCCGTATCCCGGCCCGGCTGACGTCAATGCCATCCTTTCAGTTATTTAATGCAAAAGCTTGAAATCATCCTCCATTCTTGTCATTGTCTCACACTCTACTTTATAAAAAAAAAAAAACTTATAACCCTTCAGCAAATCTGGTTGGTTCTACCTCCCACACATACCTACAGCTGGACTCCTTCTCTCCCCTCCACTGCTACCACTGTGCGACCTCGATCTGTATCCTCTCCCCTAGATCACTTCCACAGCCTCCTAACTGGTCTCCCTGATTTTGCCCTGCCTGCTTCCAGCCTATTTACAACACAGTAAACAGAGTAATACTCTTGAAAGAGAAGTAAGATCATGCCACTTGCTTCTGCTCAAAATCACCCAGTTGTTTTTCACTGATAGTAAATTCATTTCACTTAGAGTAAAAAGCCAAAGCCCTTACAATAGCCCACAAGACTCTGACAGTCCCCGTCCATCCCCATATCTCTCTGACCCCTCTGCTGCTTTCCCTCTTGCTCACTCTGCCTTAGTCACATTGACTTCTTTTTGCTTCTTCAACATGCAGGCATGTTCTTGCCTTATGGCCTTTAAGAAGACCTGGCTGCTAGCTTCCAGCGGTGCGGTATTCATGCCAGGGCTATGCTACCACCCAGTCAGTGACAGCATGGCAGGCCATTTCTGCTGGATGCGGGACTTTTCTACTGGGCAGTCTAAGGGGCTCCCCATTGGTCTGGCTGAGACTTTCTCACAGCTGCACTGCAGTGTGAGGCTTTTGCTAATCAGCCTTCCTTCATTTCCTCTCTCCTTTCACAGGTGTCAGATTGGCATTATGGTTTGAAAGCTCTCCCAAACTACTCCTGCCTAGTCTCTCCTTTATCCTCCATAGGCACTCTCCTCTTTTATTCTTGCTGTTTCTTCTTCCCAGAATGCTTTCCCTCCAGATATGTGCTAAGCAAATTCCATCCTCTCTGTCATGGATTGAATTATGTCCTGCCAAAAATGTGTGTATCAGTTTGACTGGGCCATGATTCTCGGTATGTGTAATTTTCCTACATGTTGTAGATCCTGCCTCTATGATGTTAATGAGGGAGGATGGGCAGCAGTTCTGTCAGTGAAGCTGGACTCAATCTACAAGATTGGAATGTGTTTTGAGGCAATCTCTTGAGATATAAAAGAGAGAAGCGAGCAGAGAGATGGGGGACCTCATACCACCAAGAAAGCAGTGCTGGGAGCACACAGGGTCCCTGCATGGAGAAGCTCCTAGTCCAGGGGAAGATTGATGAGAAGGCCAATAGAGACAGAAAGTCTTGCCCTGGAGCAGACACCCTGAATTTGGACTTTTAGCCTACTTCACTGTGAAGAAATAAATTTCTGTTGTTAAAACCATCCACTTGTGGTATTTCTGTTATAGCAGCACTCGATGACTAAGACACTGTCCTTCCATTCTTTGCTTAATGTCATCCTTTTAGTGAGTCCTAAGCTGACCCCAGGAATCGCTGGTGGTGTAGTGGTTAAGAGCTACAACTGCTAACCAAAAGGTCTGCAGTTCGAATCCACCAGGTGCTCCCTAGAAACCTTGTGGGGCAGTTCTGCTCGGTTTCTAGGAGTCGGAATTGACTCGATGGCAGCGGGTTAAGGGGTTACCGTGACCCCTAGTTGATACAGCTTCCTGCCTCCCTCTTCCCCACCCCTGATCCTTTTGCTCAACTCTACCTTTTTCTTTTTCATCCAACACTTTGAAGTTCGTCAAAATTTACTTATTATGTTTGTTGTCTGTTTTCTCTAATTCCCAGTAGAATGTGGGATCTTCGTCTTTTGTTCCCTGATGCACCCCCAAGTACCTAGGCCAGTGTCTGTCAAATCAAAAGCATTTTTAACAGTATGCTCCAGTGGTTTGCATGTGTTTAGAGCTCTACTGCATATGTCCTAAGTGGAGGGATCTCAAAACAAATCACTGCTCTCTGAGTGATGTTAAGGTTTTAAATTTTGACATTGCACAATTACCACGGACATTATAACTTATACTGCTCTGATCGACTTTCTCATAGCCATTCATAGTCCTCAGAGAGCTTGCTCTTTTCTTCCCAATGCCATTCCTGATCTAAAAATATTATCTTTTGTGTTGGATAATAAATGCTCATTCTATGACTGGTCAATTTTTTCATCTTGTGAGTGTCATTTAAAAATCACTCATAGTGGAATCATATCAACAAATTCATCTTTAAAAAACCTCAGTCTTTTGACGTTTATTGTAGAACATCTGTTTGCAGCTTATATTTTACTGATTTTATCTTTATTTATTTTTAATTCTCCAAATACACGGTATAGAGCAAACTTAGAGTTATTCTTTTGGTTAATGGCCTGCTAGAAACTCACGGTTTGAACTGCCGGAGGCAGACAGGTAGAGGAGAGCTGAGACAAAGTCTAAGTGGGGAGGAGATGAAGGTGGACCCACAGGGCCTCTGGACCCCTGATAAAGTGGGCCCCTGGAATACCTTTAAAATGCAGACTTTAAAAGACCTATCACACGATCACATAAAGGGGGTGGTTATGAGTCACTGATGGTAGGAAAATTCTCAAGGAGAGTTCTAAAAACTGCTTGATGTTAAGCAGATGCATTACCTCTCAGACTGAGCCACAGGAAGAGAAAGTTTTAAGACGATAGACAAAAGAGTATTTTTTTTCTTTTACCTTGATGGTGGGGATAACGTTTCCATCAGAAAATTCTACGGTCAGCAACGATGAAAATAATTTTAGGCAGTTTAAAGAACTTAATTATACTGCTGTGTAGCCTTTTAGCAATAATTGCCTAATTTGCCATGGATACTGACAATGAATTTCTATTAGTTAAAATTTAGTTTTACCTATCTTGGAAATTTCATGTATAGAAGTTATCAACTTATACATATTTTGAATATATATATATATATTAAACTATTAAACACTTATTCTTCTTTAAATGACCACTAGTAACTTAGCTTTAGGTGGCTGTGCGTCCCAGTTAAGTGAGCGACTACTAGCTGAAAGTTTGGCAGTTCAAACATACCCAAAAGTGCCTTGGAAGACAGGCCTGGTGATTTGCTTCTGATAGGTCACAGCCTTGAAAACCCTAGGGTGCAGTTCTACTCCGCAAGCATGGGGTCGCCTGAGTGGCAATGTCCACCACCAACAATTTAGCTTTATGAAGCAATAAGACTCAGAATTTATGTCTGGAAGCATATTATTTAGCTTTTACAGTGAACAAATATTTGAGATGAAGGTGTTATTTGAAAGCTATCAATTATGGCTCAGAGATTTGCTTTCTGAAATTATTCTAAATGGAACAAATGGGAAGCTTTCTTTGGAAATTATTTCATAATTAAAATGAGTCACAAAGAAACTCAATTCTATTTATTCTGCTAACCCTTGTTTACTCAAGTCTTGCTAATAAATAAAGAACACAGCTTAATTTATCTTTAATTTAAATCAGGTAACAAATTAAATACTGAGTTTCTTAATTGTTTCTTATCAGGTGGTATCCAAACTTGCAAAATGTTTACCCACCTGGGTGAGATTTCTGCAAAGTGAAAATAGACCTTCTTCTTTAATATAGTTACTGAAATAATAGCACCTTATTTGGTTTGGTGTACACTGATTTGTTATGTATTTTAACACCAGGAATCTCAACCTCTTTGTTGTGAAACACTGAAGCATTTAATTTAGAAAATGTTATTTATTTTTATATTTTTAGGTACCTTGAACTCACTTTCATTCATTTGCATTCCAACATCTCTTATGAACAAGACAAGGCAGGTAATATGTTAATGCCCATGGTGGGTGTTGTATGTGAAAATGTCACGTGTCAAGCATACTATGTTGGCAAAACATGTTGAGAAAGACTGATGAAATATACCCCACTCTATTTTATGCTCAGTATATAGCAATACCAGTGTTTAAAAAGGAAGACACTAAAGCTCAGAGACATTAAAAACTTGACTAATGTCACATGGTAGAAACAAGAGTTGCACCAGGATTTTACAATTAGCTAACTATAAGAGCTTGGGAAGATTCAAAGTATTAGCCATAATTGTTATAGAACATGAGCAAATTCAATGAATTTTAGTAATCCAGAGCAATTTTTCAAGTGATTATCAATAAACATCAATTTTAGTTGACATTCAACATATTCATCAGTGTGACAATGTGTTCAATTGACTTTTCTATACCCTATAACTTTTGATTCCTTGGTTCTGAAATTAAAAATTATTGTGAAGTTGAAAATTTGAGTTAATGCCAAGTTTTAGAAAGAAATACACACACACACGTGATTCCAAATTTGCTTAGATTGATAAATATTTGGAAACATTACTCTGAAGTACACGATTACCTGTGGATAAATGGTATAATTATTAGTCACTCTTTTTTCTTTAAATTTTTTTGTGTGTATGTGTTCTCTCTTGTTTTCTTTTTGGATAAATTGCAGTATTAATATTTGGCTTTTGTTTGTTTGTTTGTTTTTTATCAATGTGCTTTTTGTTTTATGAGGCTAGACAAGAATGCTTGAAGTGGACCAAAAAAGAAAGCAAAGCAGTAGGTTCTCTCTTTGCTTCTTTCCACGGGCAGAGGAACCATTGTGCAATAAAATCTCCCTAACCCAGAGGTCTCTACAACATTTCAGTGCCAGATGACCCACACCTGGCGATAGCCAATGACAAACAAGACCCAAAAGCAGTTCCGAATGTAGATGTCCTGCCTCAAGATTCATCAGATATGGCTGAACAGGACCTAATGGGAAGGCCAGAACCTGGAACTCGCCAGCCGAGAAGGGTAGTACAGGTTATGGACTACTGGTTCCATCTGCAGATGCTGAAGGAAGCTTTAGTTCAGGAGAAAAAGGATAGTATGCCCAAAGGGGTTTCAGCACAGGGAAGCAGAGGTTTTAGGTGAGTGAGGTGGTTGGGTGCCCTCACTCCACTCCTATGGACTGAGAGACAGAGGGCCCAAAGTGGATAATACTGAGTTATCAAGCAGGAAGTTGACTTCTAGGATGTCTATCAGCATGTAGCAAGGCTCAAACCAACGGGCTAGAATTCAGTCTTTGTGAGGGAGGCTGCAAGCATAAGGCCCACACCTTATTATGGATTGAATTGTGTTCCCCCAAAACATGTGTTGAGTTCCAGGCTCTTGTACCTGTGGATGTGATCCTGTTTGGGAATAGAGTTTTTCTTCTGTTATGTTAATGAGATCATACCATTGTAGGATGGATCCTAAACCTATCACTTCTGAGTTATAAAAAGACTGGAACAGACCCAGAAATGCACATGGGGGAACACAGCTGCCAAGGAACACCAAAGAATGTAATGAATACCCAGGATCACTGGTAGACACCAGAAACTAACAGAGAGACTCACAGAAGCGATCAATATTGCCAACGCTATGATCTGGCCTTTTAGCTTCCAGAACTGTGAGAAAATAAATTTCTGTTTTTAAAGCCACCCTCTTTTGGTTTATCTCTTATGGCAGCAATACCAAACTAAAACAGTGTCTGTCCACATAAAGGATGAGTTTGTATCTTACAACAAGGTAAAAGTCTAGTTATCTTAAGTGAGGCACTTCGACAAGGCAAGTGAGCAGGTGACATTGGTTAAATATTTTAGGACTTTGTCCAGAATTGAGCCTGGAGGCAGAACTGAGCAGCCCCAGCCACATCAATGACTCCAAGTAGAAAGAACCATAAAAAATTGAAAACCAGACTTGTTGCCATTGAGTCGATTCCAACTCATGGTGACCTCATGTATTACAAGAGTAGAACTGCTCCATAGGGTCTTCTTGGCTGTAATCTTTACAGAGACAAATCACCAGGCCTTTCTTCTGTGGTACCTCTTGGTAGGTTTGAACTGTCAACTTTTAGGTGGGCAGTCAAGTGCAAACCATTTGTGCCACCCAGGAACCTATAGAAGGAACCATACCTCACCCTATTTTACTGTACCTGTTCCTTGCAGCAATTAAACGTCTCATAGGTTAAGTTTCTGCTTGTAAAAATGGAGTGGGGGTGGTGTTTGATCTCCTATAACTTCACAGGAGGCAGGAGAATTAAGATCAACAGCCCAAGGCTGATTCCTATGAGGCAGAAGTCAGACGTATCTCCTCTCTCCACCATCTTTACCAACTCTGACACCATCTGTCCCTCCCACAGCACTCTCTACTTCTCTGATGGGTTTGATAATTCATTGCAGTGGCCACACAGCTCACAGAGCATAATCATGATTATGGGGTTTATTAAGGGAGTAAGAGGTTATAATTCTGGTTCAGGAAAGCTCAGGTACAGTTCTTCCACTAAGACAGCCTCTTCTCAGCTGTGCTTGCAGGCATGCCTCTCTCAGGCGCCTTGGAGCCTGCCCTGCTTGGGAAAATGTTACAGCGTTCTCTTAGCTCTGCTGATAAGTGCCCCGAGGCACTCGACTCTGCCAGTAAACCTTGGCTGGAAGGTGCTCAGCTGTAGTTTCGTGGATTGGCAAACCCACCTTCACCAAGTGCCCAGAAACACCCTATTCCTCCAGCAAGTCTCCTGCCGCAAGGTGCTCAGCTTTCTTGCTCCATGAGCCAGGAAGCCCACTTTGCTGTCTTCTGTCAGTCTCCTGCCAGTCTCCTTGTTCTGTTGCCTCTGCTGCTGTCATTTCTTTGCCATCGCTTCTTGATGTCTTCATTGTTTTAGCTCTCTCCGTTGGTCTTCTGGTTCCCGGAGCTTCTCAGCTCAGGGCTCCAGGGTCCAATGGACGCTCTCTGCTCTTGGCTCTTCTTCATTGGTGTTGGTGAAATCTTCTCCCTCTCCCCTCTGAGATGGCTCATTTTAAGTGTAATGGAATGACAAAACTGACCACTCCCCTTCTTAGGGTTCCATATACCTTATTAGCATGGTCCCACCCAATCATTTCGTGGGAGTTACAAGACCATGATGAGAAAGGCCACACAAAAACGATTCATTGCACTGCAGTACTTTGTCACAGGAAAGTGTTTCAGAAACTTTAAAAAGACTCTCTTACTCCTTATAGGGAGTAGTTATCAGCATGTAGCAAAGTCAAAGCCAGCAGCCCAAAATGATGACAAGCAGGCAAATGCCCTCTGTCCCATGGAAAGCGAGCATGCTAAAGGCAGAAGATCTTGTTTAAAGACAAGGTTGCTTCATAGTTAAACAATGATTGGTTCTACGAAATGAACATTCTCTAAAAATAATAACAGTAGTAACTCACATTGTATGCATGTGCTAGGTGGGGTACCTACATAACTTAAAGCCCCTGCAATAATCCTGAAAAGTAAACATAATCACTATTTTACAGATGAGGAACCTCAGGTTACGTAACCGACTTAAGGTTACACGACAGGCAGTAGCTGGCTGGACCAATATTTAAACCTCATTCTCCCTGTCTACAAAGCCAGTGCCCTCTGCTTGCTGCTTTTAGTGTCTCAAAGCGGGACTGAAACTTGAGAAAAAGCATAATATTTACAAATACCCAAGTCACCTTTGTAATTTATAGGTCCTGGAAAAAATGGAGTGGAGAAGCAGGGTGTGGAAGGAGGACTTTCATAAGTATCCCTGATATTTAAATAGTTGAATTTGCTTGGTGGGAGGAGAGGGGAGGAGAGACAGGGAGAGAGAGAGAGAGAATGAAAGACAGAGAGAGAAGAGAGAGAGAGAGACTAGAGGAGCTGCCTCAGTCCTCACAGGGGCTCTGGAGGGGCCAAAGAAACAATACTCATGCTCCTCAAACATTCTAATAGGTGACACAGGTGGGCCAAAGAAGAACCTTCCTCAGTCAAGGAAAGATAACGTTTTGCTGCTTTTGCGTCTTGTAGCACAGTGCAGGTGGGAGTCAGTCTACCAGCTATTGTGGAAATGGTCTTATGCATTGAAAAGATGGACTTGTTTTATTCTTTCAGAGACTAGGTTGGTGTTAGTCCACAATGACTTCAAATTATATTTGAAAAAAGAATTTATTTAATTCTCGAGCCCTTACTAATTCTTTGCTGGAACCTTATGTTTACCCATGGGCCTTCTAAGACATTAGCTTATTTCAGCTTGCATTTAATTCTCCTGAATTGGCTTTATTTGTAGAAGACAGAAGATGCCAAGTAAAATCTTGAATGGATTTTTCAGTCTTCTGCCTGCTTGGCTTTTACATAAAGTGAGAAATGGGCTCAACATTAGCTGTGGCCCTCTGAGATAATATAATAGAGAAAATATGTGAGACCTCGGAGAACAATCTCACAAAAATTTTTTCACCATGTGGTTCCTACCAAATTGGTAGAGACTTGTGACAGAAGCATTATTTTTTTCATCCACACCATCCAAAAGTGAAGATCACGAGATTATTTTGATATCGGTCCTTATAGATCACTTGGTGTCTTAGGCTGGGTTCTCTAGAGAATCAAAACCAGTGAAGCTTGTGTATATAAATACATATAGAGAGATTTATCTCAAGGAAATGGCTCACACAGTTGTAGAGGCTGGGAAGTCCCAAATCCATGGGTCAGTCATCTGGCTGGAGGTTTCTCCTGACTTACATGGTTGCACAGGCTGACAAACCCAAAATCAGCTGGTCAAGCGGAAGGCTGCTAGCTCATAGAGTTGCAGAAGCTGGTGAATTCCAAGATCTACAGTCAGGTGGCAGGTTGCAGGCTGCTGGCTCACATCCCCAGAACTGGAGGTCAGAGGATGATGAGTTCGATGCAGAATCCACAGAGACTTTTGTTAGAACATTCATATACATTGAATGCAGTCTACACCCACCAAGGAAAATTATTGGCTTTCAACTGATTGGTTGCTCATATCAGGTCACAAAATGGAGGATGATTACATAATATCTACCATACCACTGAGAATTATGTCCTAGTCAAGTTGACACATAACCTTCACCATCACATTTGATATCTGTGTAACTCACTCTCCCAACATTCAGTCTCAGCCCTGCTGAGGTTTGTGTGTGTGACACCTCAGGATATCTGGTCCTTCCTTGGGCCTCACAAAGAGCGGTAGTCTTTGCTGTTACCTTTGGAAGGAGTGGCACAACTTCTTGTTTACTGTCAAATTCAGATGTAGGCATTTTAAGAAATTGATAAAGAATGATAGATTGGAAATGAGACTACTTCATAACACCTAATGGAATAATGGATTTCAGCAGTAATCATTTAAGGACAGTGGACCTTTAGGTAAGAGAATAGGGAAATTTACAGTGGATGGTCAGGCAGCAATAACATCTGAACTCACTGATCATTCCTAGCATCACTCCAAGTGGTGATGAGATGCAATGAAGAGTACACTGCACTACATAGATGGAATATTCTTGTCTTTTTTGTTTGTTTGTTTGATTCTGAATCTCATCAAGATTGGTGTCTTTAATAATATCATTAAAAAACAAAAGGAGGAGGTGGAGCCGAGATGGCAGAGTAGTCAGATACTTCCTGTGGTCCCTCTTGCAACAAAGACCTGAAAAAGCAAGTAAATTGATTATATATGACAATCTAGGGGCCCTGAACTTCAAAGGCAAATTTGAGGAATCAGACTGAGCAGCAGGAGGGAGAGATGGTTCAGAAGCAGTGAGGAGTTGCCAGACCTGACCTGGCTGGCATCGGTACCCTGCAGGCTGGATCCGTTAATGCACGAGAGGTGAGGCAAGCAGTGGTGTTCAGGATGAGTTTTCCATGTCAGGAGAGGCCGAGCAGTGGAGAGTCTGCTCAAGTGTCCAGAACCAGTGTGAAATAGAGCTTAATCAGCGAAAGACAAGCACAAGCGTCTAACTACACAGATTTAAGAAAAAAAAAAAAAAAAAAAACCTCTCATTTAGCTGCCCTCTCTCTACTCTGCTCCAGTTCCTGATCTGGATTCAGGGATTGCTGCATTCCAGGGACTGGAAGTAGGATCCTGAGCCATTCTCTGGCTTTGGAGAGGGAACAAATTAACAAACAGGAAAAAAAGTCTGCTAGCTCCTCTAAGCTGGGAACTCAGAGTAGACACAGCCCCTTTGCCTAGGCACAGACATAAAGGGACCATTGACTTTGAATGCCTTTCATCCTCACATAGACCTATGTGGGCCCATTTCAACAGCATAGGCCCTCGTTAGCACAGTACAACAAGATATATATCTGAAGCCTATTTTCACTTGTAACAGCTATAAGGGCGAATGGCAGATTCATGACATTTGACACTGCCCTGCCCATTAAGCAAGTTCCTAATCTGCCCACATCAGGGGCCTGAGCACTGGTAGCTCCACCCACTCCACTGAGTGACCTGCAACAGGAGTTCAAGAATCAGTGGTGACTCCCAGTCCTTACAGTCAACAGCATTGACCACCCACAGTCTGGCTACAAAATCCACCTACCTATGTACTCTAGGGAACAGGGACACACCTTCCACCCAGACACTTGGGGGAAGCAGCCAGTCCCCTGCCTTGATCAGCACTTGACCCCCTACTTCAACCAGATACTTGTGCCTACTCCAATCACCCCTGCCCATCTAGGACTATAGGTGAGAGCCTGCACCACACGCTCAGTGAACGACAACCTGGACACCTGAGCTGAATCCACACAAGAAAAGTAAACACACTCCTGGACTCACATACCTAGTAACAGCTCTAACAACCTGGTGACAGGATGTGAGATCTTCAAGACACCAATAATAAAACTAGCCCACGTGACCAGCCTATATGGACGTTTCAAAACAAAACAAAACAAAAAAAGAAGCTAGGACATAGTAAGCAAATATAAAAAAAATAAATGTAATAACTTATTGATGGCTTGGAAACAACAGTCAATATCAAATCATACAAAGAGGCAGACTATGATGGCTTCAGCAAGCCACCAAAACAAAGAATCAAGAAACCTTCTGGAGGAAAAGAACTTCTTGGAATTACTGGAGGTAGAATTCAAAAGATTAATATACAGAACTCTTCAAGAGATCAGGAAGAAAATCAGGCAAAATGCAGAACAAACCAAAGAACACACAGACAAAGGAACAGAGGAACTTAAGAAGGTTATACAAGAGCAGAATGACAAATAAAACAGGCTGCAAGAATCCACAGAAAGACAGCCAACAGAAATTCAGAAAACTAACAATAAAATTCAGAATTAGACAACTCAGTAGAAAGATACAGAAGCAGAAGAAGGTTATATAAGAGCATAATGACAAATAAAACTGCCTGCAAGAATCCACAGAGAGACAGCCAACAGAAATTCAGAAAACTAACAATAAAATTTCAGAATTAGACAACTCAGTAGAAAGATACAGAAGCAGAATCGAGGCAATGGAAGTCAGAATTAGTGAGAATGAAGATAAAGCACTTGAAACCAGCTTATTTGAGGAAAAATCCAACAAAAGAATTAAAAAAAATGAAGAAACCCTAAGAATTATGTGTGACTCTATCAAGAGAAATAACCTACGAGTGATTGGAGCACCAGAACAGGTGGGTATAATAGAAAATACAAAGAGAATTGTTGAAAATTTGTTGGTAGAAAACTTCTCTGATATCATGAAAAATGAGAAGATATCTAACAAGAAGATCATCGAGCCCCACACAAGGTAGATCCCAAAAGAAAGTCACCAAGACATATTATAATCAAACTTGCCAAATCCAAAGATAAAGAAAGAATTTTAAGTGCAGCTAGGGATAAACAAAAAGTCATCTACAGAGGAGAGTCAGTAAGAATAAGCTCTGACTACTTAGCAGAAATCATACAGACAAGAAGCAATGGGATGAGATACATAAAGGAAAAAACTGCCGACCAAGAATTATATGTCCAGCAAAGCTGTCTCTTAAATATGATGGAGAAATTAGGGCATTTCTAGATAAACAGAAGTTTAGGGAATTTGTAAAAACCAAACCAAAATTACAAGAAATAGTAAAGGGAGCCCTCTGGTTAGAAAATCAATAACATCAGATAATAACCCAAGACTAGACTAGAACACAGGACAGAACAACCAGATACCAACTCAGATAGGGAAGTCACAAAAATAGATCAAAGCTAAAACACCAAAAATAGGAAAAAAGAGATGTTAATATGTAAAAGATGCCAACATTAAAACAAAAAAGAGGGAAAAAATAATGTAGTTACAGAACTTTCATATGGAGAGGAAGTCAAGGCAATATAAAGAAAGGAAAGATTGGTTTAAACCTAGAAAAATAGAGGTAAATATTAAGGTAACCACAAAGGAAAAAATCCTACACACCAAAATAAAAAAAAAAAAACAAGAAAAACAAAAAGACTCAGCAAATACAAAATCAACAACGATGAAAAGACAACACATAAAGAAAAATGACTCAGCACAGAAAATTAAGCAGAATGTAAAAACTATCAACAACACAAAAAATACATCAAAATGACAGCACTAAACTTATACTTATCAATAATTATGCTGAATGTAAATGAACTAATCAAGAGGCAGAGAGTGGCAAAATGGATGAAAAAAACTGGATTCATCTATATGCTGCCTATAAGAGACACACCTTAGACTTAAAGACACAAACAAACTAAAACTCAAAGGATAGAAAAAATATATCAAACAAACAACAATCAAAAAGGAACAGGAGTGACAATATTAATCTCTACAAAGTAGACTTTAAAGCAAAATCTACCACAAAGGATAAGGAAGGACACCATATAATGATTAAAGGGTCAATACACCAGGAGGACATAACCATAATAAATAATTATACACGCAATGACAGGGCTTCAAAATACATAAAACAAACTCTAATAGCACTGAAAAGAGAAATGGCTCCACAATAATAGTAGGAGGCTACAAAACACCATTTTCGGTGAAGGACAGAACATCCAAAAGAAGCTCAATAAATACATGGAAGATCTAAATGCCACAATCAACCAACTTGATCTCATAGACATATACAGAACTCCCAACAGCAGCCAAATATACTTTCTTTTCTAATGCACATGGAACATTCTCCAGAATAGAATACATATTAGGCCACAAAAAAAAAAGCCTTAACAGAATTCAAAACATTGAAATATTACAAAGCATCTTTTCTGACCATAAAGCCATAAAAGTAGAAATCAATAACAGAAAAAGCAAGACAAAAAAAATCAAATAGATGGAAACTGAACAGTACCTTGCTCAAAAACTACTGGGTAGTAGAAGAAATTAAGTATGGGATAAAGAAATTCACAGAATCAAATGAGAATGAAAACACATTTGCCAGAACCTTTGGGACACAGCAAAAGCAGTGCTCAGAGGTCAATTTATAGCAATAAATGCACACATCCAAAAAGAAGAAAGGGCTAAAATAAAAATATTAACCCTAAAACTCAAACAAGTAGAAAGAGAGCAGGAAAAGAAGACCTTGGGCTACAGAAGAAAGGAAATAATAAAAATTAGAGTAGGATTAAATGAAATAGAGAACAGAAAAACAATTGAAAGAGTTAACAAGACCAAAACTTGCTTCTTTGAAAAGATCATCAAAATTGATAAATTCCTTGCCAAACTAATAAAAGAAAAACAGGACAGGAGGCAAATAACCTGAACAAGAAATGAGATGGGTGATATCACAAGAGACCCAACTGAAATTAAAAAAATCATAACAGAATACTATGAAAAACTGAACTCTAACAAATTTGAAAACCTAGAGGAAATGGACAAATTTCTAGAAACACACTACCTACTTAAACTAACACAAGCAGAGGTAGAACAACTAAATAAACATATAACAAAAGAAGAGATTAAAAAGGTAATTAAAAAACTACCCCCCCCCCAAAAAAAAAGCCGTGGCCCTGACATTTTCACTGGAGAATTCTACCAAACTTTGAGAAAAGAGTTAACACCATTACTGCTAAAGGTATTTTAGAACATAGAAAAGGATGGAATACTCCGAAACTCATTCTATGAATCTAGCATTCTCCTGATACCCAAACCAGGTAAAGACACCAGAAAAAAAGAAAATTACAGAACAATATCCCTCATGAACATAGACACAAAAATTTTCAACAAAATTCTAGCCAATAGGATTCAACAACATATCAAAAAAAATAATTCACCATGACCAAGTGGGATTCATACTAGGTATGCAGGGATGGTTCAACATTAGAAAAACAATCAGTGTAATCCATCACATAAATAAAACAAAAGACAAGAACCACATGATCTTATCAATTGATTCAGAAAAGACATTTAACAAAGTTCAACACTCATTTATGTTAAAAAATCTTAGCAAAATAGGAATAGAAGGAAAAATCCTCAACATAATAAAGGGCGTTTATACAAAGCCAACAGCCAACATCATTCTAATTGGAGAGAATCTGAAAGCATTCTGCTTGAGAATGGGAACCAGACAAAGATGCCCTTTGTCACCACTCTTATTCAACATTGTGCTGGAGGTCCTAGCCGGAGCAATTAGGCTAGAAAAATAAAGGGCGTCCAAATTGGTAAGCAAGAAGTAAAAGTATCTCTATTTGCAGATGATATGATCCTATACACAGAAAACCCTAAAGAACCCACAAGAAAACTACTGGAACTAATAGAAGAGTTCAGCAATGTGTCAGGATACAAGATAAACACACAAAAATCAGTTGGATTCCTCTACACAAACAAAGAGAACTTCAAAGAGGAAATCACCAAATCAATACCATTTACAACAGTCCCCAAGAAGATAAAATACTTAGGAATAAATCTAGCCAGAGACATAAAAGACCTATACAAAAAACTACAGGACTCTACTGTGAGAAATCAAAAGAGACTGACATAAGTGGAAAAACATACCTTGTTCATAGATAGGAAGACTCACCATTGTGAAAATGTCAATTCTACCCAAAATGATCTACAGATACAATGCAATCCCTATCCAAATTCCAATGACATTTTTTAATGAAATGGAGAAAAAAATCACCAACTTCGTATGGAAAGGGAAGAGACGCTGGATAAGTAAAGCATTACCGAAGAAGAAGAACAAAGTGGGAAGCCTCACACTACCTGATGTTAGATCCTATTATATTGCCGTGGTAGTCAAAACAGCCTGGTTTTGGTACAACAACAGATACATAGACCAATGGAACAGAATTGGGGACCCAGATGTAAATTCATCCACCTATAAGCAGTTGATATTTGACAAAGGCCCAAAGTCTGGGAAAAGACGGTCTCTTTAACAAAAGGTACTGGTGTCACCGGATATCCATCTGCAAAAAAATGAAACAAGACCGGTACCTCACACCATGCACAAAAACTAACTCAAAATGGATCAAAGACCTAAATATAAAATCTAAAACGACACAGATCTTAGAAGAAATTAGGGAAATGCTAGGAGCCCTACTACATGGCATAAGAAAATACAAAACATAATAATCCACAAACACCAGAAGAGAAATTAGATAACTGGGCGCTTCTAAAAATCAAACACTTATGCTTAGCCAAAAGCTTCACCAAAAGAGTAAAAAGACAACCTACAGACTGGGAAAAAATTTCTGGCTATGACATATCCGATCAGGGTCAAATATCTAAAATCTACCAGATACTGCAAAACTTCAACCACAAAAAGACAAACAAGCAAATTAAAAAACGGACAAGGGATATGAACAGGCACTTCACCAAAGATGACACTCAGGTGGCTAACAGATACATGAGGAAATGCTCATGATCATTAGCCATTAGAGAAATGCAAATCAAAACTACAATGAGACACCATCTCACCCCAAAAAGGCTGGCATTAATCCAAAAAAACACAAAAGAATAAATGTCGGAGAGGTTGTGGAAAGACTGGAACACTTGTACAGTGTTGGTGGGAACGTAAAATGGTACAACCACTTTGGAAATCGATTTGGCGCTTCCTTAAAAAGCTAGAAATAGAAGTACCGTATGATCCAGCAATCCCAGTCTTTGAAATATATCCTAGAGAAATAAGTGCCGTCACTTGAATACATACATGCACACCCATGTTCACTGCAGCACTGTTCACGATAGCAAAAAGATGGAAACAACCTAGGTGCCCATCAGCTGATGAATGGATAAACAAATTATGGCATACTCACACAATGGAATACTATGCAATGGTAGAGAACAATTATGAATCTGTGAAACATCTCATAACATGGATGAATCTGGAAGGCATTATGCTGAGTGAAATTAGTTGCAAAAGGACAAATATTTTATAAGACCACTATTATAGTAACTCAAGACAAGGTTTAAACACAGCAGAAAACATTCTTTGATGGTTACGAGGGTGGGGAGGGAGGGAGAGGGGAATTCACTAACTAGATAGTAGACAAGAATATCTTAGGTGAAGGGAAGGACAACACACAATACAGGGGAAGTCAGCACCACTGGACTAAACCAAAAGCTAAGAAGTTTCCTGAATACAACCAAACACTTTGAGGGACAGAGTAGCAGGCACGGGGGCCTGGGGACCATGATTTCAGGGAACATCTAGGTCAATCAGCATAAAAAAAGTATATTAAGAGAATATTCATCCCACTTGGGTGAGTGGCATCTGGAGTTTTAAAAGCTAGCAAGCAGCCATCTAAGATGCATCAATTGGTCTCAGCCTACGCGGAACAAAGGAGAATGAAGAATACCAAAGACACAAGGAAAATATTAGCCCAAGAGACAAAAGGGGCCACATAACCCAGAGACTCCATCAGCCTGAGATCAGAAGAACTAGATGATACCCAGCTACCACTAATGACACCCCTGAGAGGAAACAAAACAGAGAGTCCCTGACGGAGCAGAAGAAAAGTGGGGTGCAGAACTCAAATTCTAGTAAAAATACCAGCCTTAATGGTCTGACTGAGGCTGGAAGGACCCAGGAAGACATGGTTCCTGGACTCTCTGCTAACCCAGAACTAAAACCATTCCTGAAGCCAACTTCAGACAAAGATTAGACTGGACTATGCGACATAAAATGATACTGGTGAATAAGAGTGTTTCTTAGTTCAAGTAGATACATGCGACTAAATGGGCAGCCCCTGTCCAGAGGCGAGATGAAAAGGCAGAAATGGACAGTACCTGGGTGAATGGACACAGGAAACCCAGAGTGGAAAGGAGGACTATGCAGTCACATTATAGGGATAACAACTAGGGTCACATAACAATATGTGTATAAATTTTTGTATGAGAAACTAACTTGAGCTGTAAACTCTCACCTAAAGCACACACACAAAAAAAGAGATTAAAAACAAAACAAAAGAAGTTTATTATAGAATACAGGAGATGTAAGAGAAAAAAATGCAACGTGTAGGTGTTGTTTGGATCCTGACTTTAACAAAGCGACTATAAAAAGACATTTTTGAGACAATCAAAGGAATTTGAATATGTGCTGAATGTTAGCTAATATTAGAGAACCTATTTTTGAAAAAGGTGTGATAATGGCATTTTGGTATTATACAAGCAGACATACAAATAAATTAGTAAGTGTCCTTACCTATGGACAGAAGCATTCTAAGGTACGCACACTCCTCACGCATCGACATAGTTAGATTCCAAAGATCAGGTCATTATGCAAAAATTGGTATTATGTGAAAATGGAGGATGACCACATCAGATCACAAAATGGAGGACGACTATATCATTACATACCTGCCAAATGACATCTGCCAAACCACTGATAATCATGGTCCAGCCTAGCTGACACACAACCTTAACCATCACAGCCAGCATTACCCTTGCCTTGTACCTCAGGATTCGTTACTGTCAGACATATATTGTTAATTGTGTATGTGTAAATGAGAGTTTATTGAGGGAGACACAAGGTCAAGCTTTCCCACAACCCCCACCCTCCCCAGGACAGATCCCAGAGATAACAAAATAATGACAAGTGTTCTTAGGGTGATATTTACCCTCCTTTCCTCCCTGTTTCCCTCCACGTTCCAAGCTTCCCAACAGGGACACCTGGAACAGGCTTGGGAGAGGGCAGGTGCTCAGGGAATCTTTGACCAGCAAAAGAGTTCTGGTGTGTGTTTGCTTCCCTTACCCTTTGTCCTGATTCCAGGCAGTAGTTAGTGAGGCGGACGAAGGGGGAACATAGGAGAACCTCAACCCCACTTCCAAAACTCAGCCCAGCTTGCGACAGGCTAAAAGGGAAGCTGCCTTTGAAGCAACAGGTGTGTCTCTTCAGGAGAGAAGTTCTTTTATAATAAGCAGAGTCTCTACCTAGTTCTACTCAGGGGTGCAAAGGCTGGCAGCCTCCTCAAGGAGCAAAGAGTTCACCTATGGCTTCAGTCAGGCCAGCTGAGAACAGAGGCTGTCATCCCTCATAGATTTTTTACTGTTGTTGTAAATTCGAAATGGTGGATAATTAGACAGCCCATAAGTGAGGAGTAGGTGTATTTATAGTTGAAATGGTTTGCTTTAAAGTACTTTAGCAAAAGCCAATAAACAAATAGATAATATGGAGACATTAAATGAAATAAGGCTGGCAAAAAAATACCCTTTACTTTTGCATATGTTTGGATATGTCCATAATAAAAGTTAATAGATACAGGGCTTTAACTCTTTTTTCAAAGTAACCACTCCTCTTAGAAGTCCTGTGGCCTCTTATCCATGACACAAGCAGAAGGATATAGCTATAAAGGATTAAATGCTAAGAGTAAGACTTCTTGGGATAGCCTTTTTTTTTAATAAGAAGGAAGTAAATTTTTATTCTCTTTCCTAACAGTTTTCACTATGACCTGTTTGCCTATGTAAATGGCTTTATTTTTGTAGTTTTAAAATTCAGTTTTTGTGACAGTAAACTTATATGAGGAAATACTTCAAACATTTAACGGAAAATACAGGCTATCTGAGTTTGAGAATTTTGTTTTTATGATTCATTGGCTTAGGAACTTCATATTGTCGAGAGAGAGAGAGAGAAAGAAAAAAAGAAAGAAAGAAAAGGCCTGAACGTTATTTATACTGGTATCATATTAAACTGTTTCGTGAAAGGGGTCTTGCTTTCCAAATAACTGTCAACCACAACAAATCAATGTAAATCTTACTCTACATTCTCTTTACATTTTGATTTTCAAGATGGTTTTCTGGATGTCTGTCCCTGTATCTACGCTTACTCTCTCACCTGTGGCAAATGCGTGTTTTATAGTATGTTGACAATGTTCAGTAATGCATGGAGTGTATAAATAATATCATGTAGATGAGAAAATGAAAAGGACTCCATAAACATAGTAACAATTTGATATCAGAATAGCTATTTTTTCTCTTAGCTTCCTAACTTAGAGAGGTAGGAAGATGAAGAGATGGAGAACAGAACTGAGCGGGGATGGCTGGGTTTGTAGTAAGCAATGCTATTGTACTATACAGGCACATGAAAGAAAAAAAGGAGAGAACTCAGCTAGACTTTTCTACAAACAGAAGGCATACGAAAAAGCTCATTCAAGCTAGAGTCATCTGACGCACACAAATAAGAGTAGTTGCCATTAGACAGATATAGCAGCTAAGTGGAGACTGAAGTTTTGAAACTTTTGTAAAATCATTCCTTATCTTTTTGACACTCTAAATCCGTATCTTATTTTGTTGGTGGATGGGCCATTTCCTGAGAGATGTCTAGGTTCAATTGGAGCAAATGCCTCTGTAGCCACCACCTGAAGCGAGAGATACATCTACTTTCTGAAACCATCTGGTTAAAGGTTTATTTTTTTCTGAAGTGGATATCATGCTCTTTAATCTGTGGTGGATTTTTAAGATGTTGTTGTTGTTATTAGGTGCCAAAGAGTTGGTTCTGACTCATACCAACAACAGAACAAAGCATTGTGCAACAGAACAAAACACTGCCTGGTATTGTGCAATTCATAGTTTCAGCCACTGCGTTAATCCATTTCATTGAGGGTCTTCCTTTTTTCACCGACTCTTTATCTTACCAAGCATGATATCCTTCCCAGGGACTGGTCTCCCCTGATATCATGTCCAAAGTACATGAGATGAAGTCTTACCATCCCCCCTTCCAAGGAGCATTCTGGCTGTGCTTTCTCGAAGACAGATATGTTGGTTCTTCTGGTAGTCCATGGTATATTCAACTTCCCTCAGATACACCATAATTCAAAGGCATCAATTCTTCAGTCTTCCTTATTCATTGCCCACCTTTCACATGCAAATGAGGCAACTGAAAAGACCATGCCTTGGTTCAGGCACATCTTAGTCCTCAAATCGGCATTTTGCTTTTTAACAGTTTAAAGAGGTCTTTCACGGTAGATTTGCTCAATGCCATACCTCATTTGATTATTTCTTGACTGCTGCTTCCATGGGTGTTGACTGTAGATCCAAGTAAAATGAAATCCTTGACAGCTTCAATCTTGTCATCATTTCTCCATGATGTTGCTTATTGGTCCAATTGTGAGGATTTTTGTTTTCTTTGTGTTGAAGTGTAATCCATACTGAAAACTGTAGTCTTTGATATTTATCAGTAAGCACCTCAAGTCCTCTTTGCTTTCAGCAAGCAAGGTTATGTCCTCTGCTTATTACAGATTGTTAATGAGTCTTCCTCTAATCTTAATGCTGCATTTTTCTTCATATAGTCTAGCTTCTCAGATAAATATTTGCTCAGAATAGGGATTGAATAAATATGGTGAAAGGATACAACCCTGATGCACACCTTTCCTGATATTAAACCACACAGTATCCCCTTGTTCTTTTTGAAGGACTGCCTCTTTGTCTACGTGCAGGTTCCTCATGAGCACGATTAAGTGTTCTGGAATTCCCATTCTTCCTAATGTTATCCATAATTTGTTATGATGGACACAGTGGAATGTCTTTGCATAGTCAATAAAACACAGGTAAACATTTTTCTGGTATTCTCCGCTTTCAGCCAAGATCCATCAAACATAAGCAATATTCCTCCCACCTCCTCTTCTGAATCTGGCTTGAATTTCTGGCAGTTCCCTGTCGATGTACTGCTGCAACCACTTTTGAAAGATCTTCAGAAAAATTTTAGTTGTGTGTGATATTAATGATACTGTTCGATAATTTCTGTATTCTGTTGGATCACCTTTCTTTGGAATGAGTACAACTATGGATCTTTTCTAGTCAGTTGGCCAGGTAGCTGTCTTTCATATTTCTTGGCATAGGTGAGTGAGCACCTGCAGCATTGCATCCATTTGTTGAAACATCTCGATTGGTATTTTGTCAATTCCTGAAGCCTTGTTTTTGCCAATGCCTTCAGTGCAGCTTGGACTTCTTTGTTCAATACCATTAGTTCTCGATCATATGTCATCTTCTAAAACGGCTGAACACCAACCAAGTCTTTCTGGTATAGTGACTCTGTGTTCCTTCCACCTTCTTTTGATGCTTTCTGTGTCCTCCAACATTTTGTTCATAGAATCTTTCAACATTGCAGCTTGAGGCTTGAATTTTTTTCTTCAGTTCTTTCTGCTTGAGAAATGCTGAGTGTGTTCTTCCCTTTGGTTTTCTAACTCCAAGTCATTACACATTTCATTATAACAATAATTTTGTTTTCTTGAGCCACCCTTTGAAATCTTCTGTTTCTCTCTTTTACTTCATAATTTCTTCCATTTGCTTTAGCTGCTCAACATTCAAGAGCAAGTTTCAGAGTTTATTCTGACATCCATTTTGGTCTTTTCTTTCTTTCCTGTCTTTTTAATGACCTTTTGCTTTCTTCATGTCCGATGTCCTTGAGGTCATCCCACAATTTGTCTTTACTGTTCAATGTGTCAAATCTATGCTGGTCTCTAAATTTAGGTGGATTATAGTCAAGGTTGTATTTTGGCTCTTGTGGGCTTGTTTTAATTTTCTTCAGTTTCAACTGGAACTTGCATATGAGCAATTGATGGTCTGTTCTGCACTCAGCACATGGCCTTGTTCTGACTGATGATACTGAGATTTTCCATCATCTTTTTCCACAGATGTAGTCGAGTTCCACATGTATAGTCATCGTTTATGTTCTTGAAAAAAGGTATTTGCAATGAATGTCACTGGTCTTGCAAAATTCTATCACTCAATGCCCAGTCTCTTTTCTACCACAAAAGCCATATTTTCCAACTACAATCCTTCTTTTTCAACTTTTGCATTCCAATCACCAGTAATTATCAATGCATCTTGATTGGATGTTTGATCAATTTCAGACTGCAGAAGTTGGTAAGAATCTTCAATTTCTTCATCTTTGACCTTAGTGGCTGGGGCGTAAATTTCAGTAATAGTCGTATTAACTGGTCTTCTTTGTAGACGTATAGATATTATCTGATCACTGACAGCGTTGTACTTCAGGATAGATCCTATGTTCTTTTTGACGATGTATGCAATGCCATTCCTCTTCAATTAGTCATTCTCAGCATAGTAGACCATATGATTGTTTGATTCGAAATGTCCATTATCAGTCCATTGCAGCTCACTAGTGCCTAGGAAACCCTGGTGGCATAGTGGTTAAGTGCTACGGCTGCTAACTATAAGGGTCGGCAGTTCAAGTCCGGCAGGCACTCCTTGGAAACTCTGTAGGGCATTTCAACTCTGTCCTATAGGGTCGCTATGGGTCGGAATCGACTCAACGGCACTGGGTTTGGTTTTTTTGGTTTAATGCCTAGGATATTGATCTTTTCGCATTCCATTTCATTTTTGATGACTTCCAATTTTCCTAGATTCTAACTTTGTACATCACACGTTCCTATTATTAATGGATGTTTGCAGTTGTTTCTTCTCATTTTGAGTCATGCCACATCAGCAAATGAAGGTCTCGAATGCTTTCCTCCATACACTTCATTAAGGTCAACTCTACTTTGGGCAGGCAGCTCTTCCTCAGCTGTATTTTGAGTGTTTTCCAACCTGAGGGATTCATCGACTGGTACGGTATCAGATCATGTTCTGCTGTTATTCATAAGGCATTCACTAGCCAATTGTTTTCAGAAGTAGACTGCCAGGTCTTTTTTCCTACTCTGTCTTAGTCTGGAAGCTCTGCTAAAACCTGTCCACCATGGATGACCCTGTTGGTAATTAAAAAACCAGTGGCATAGCTTCTAGCATCACAGCAAGCTGCAAGTCACCACAGTAGGATAAACCGACAGATGAGTGGTGGCCTTTCAGGATTAAAAAAAAAAAAAACAAACCCACTGCTGTCTAGTCGATTACGATTCATAGCAACCCTGTAGGACAGAGTAGAACTGCCCCACAGTTTCCAAGGAGCGCCTGGTGGATTTGAACTGCTGACCTTTTGGTTAGCAGCTATAGCTCTCAACCACTATGCCACCAGGATTTTGGCCTTTTAGGCCTCCAAAAATCAAAGGTTATTGCTTTAATCTGAATCAATTCAACACAAATTTTCAGGAGAGGTCAGCTTTTCTCTCACTTTCTTGGATTCAGTGTCTTTTCTCTTACATTGAGCATAAAACATCTCATAAAACACAGCAGAAGAGAGAGTTCGGCACTTAGCCTTGACCCCCATCTTTTAGGGGTCATCTTCATAGTGTTAACTATCCAAAATTAATTACTCATAACACATAGAACTCTGTATAAATTCTTTGTGAATACCTAAAGTGATCATTTTTCTTTGCACCTACTTATGCTACAAGCATCTATTAAGTTTTAATGATCTCTTCTTGCCAAACCTTTCATCTGTGTGTTCTGTACACTGTTAGGGGCCTTTGAAGATGAAGACTTGAATTTAACATATATAGCTCATTGAAGGACTTACTCAGGCCATACAAGTTCATTGCTTGTTGATTAAAGCTGTGAGACCAACACACTCCTCACACCCACAAAAATTCCAATTCCCTCTGAATTCAAATTATAATTTTTTTCTTAGGGAATAAGAGCCAAATTTGTCCTGCAGTATCTATATCCTTCTAGAATGGAAACTTGGTGATGAGACCAAAGTTTAAAAATACCTTTCTTTGGTCTTCTGGGAAAAATTCAGCTTTACAATTTAATAAAAAATATAGCTGTATTCAGGCACTGGCTCTAAAAAATTATACAACCAGATGAAAAGAGGGAGAAATTTAGAAAAAAAAAATCTTCAATTAGAAACTTCTTTATATTCAACTAGTCATTGATTTATTTTAATATACTTGTCTTACTGAAATATAGCATTGTTTTGAATTTTATTTGTTTATAGCCACTGAAGGATTGGGCTGCCTACCTGTTTGAGACAGCTTTTGTACAAGCAGTATGGCCAAATCTAATTATTTCTCTTGCTACAGTGGTAATATGCTGTATCTTCAGAAGAAATCGATTCCAAAATGTATTCAAAGAAACCAGCTCGCAATCTATGTCAAAGCATTCAATAAATAAACTTCACTGCCTGGAAAGTCTTGAGATACATAAAAACCAGGGGTTGGAATAAAAAGTTGGAACCGCTCTTATTGTGGGAAGCCATAACAATTCAATACCACAGAAAACCTGTCACTAATCACTCAGTAGATAGACTGAAATTCACTTTTTAATTTTTATTTATCATTTCATTTAGTTTTATTTCATTTCCTTTCATCTATGTGTTGATAAGAAAATTGGTATTTGAATACTGGCATTTGAATTTTGAGATGCTAAAAACCTGGCAAGCCGAAGTTCCTCTTATTTTAAGCATCATTCGAGTGTCTTATATACAGCTAGCTGTGACTGTAAGCTTTACTTTGGAGGCAGAGAGCAAGTAGCCAACTTGCGTGTGTGCCTGTGTGTGCTCTTCATGCCGTGTAACTTATGCCGGCTTGCTCTATCACATGGAAGATAATACATCGAGCTCTTAAGCTGTACAGCTGGATACTGTTTGGCATCAATACAACATGCTTTATCCAAACCAAATTCCTTCCCTTAGTCAATTCAGCTGGGACTCAGACTTTCCCGGCATGATACACACTGCAAGTAAAAGATACAATACGAAAACCATTAATGCCAACAGGTTAACGTCTATTGTACTCGACTGTGTGAAGGAGATCAAACAGATGCTGAGCCACGGCAGAAAAAGCAGAGACATCGGATCTGCTTACCCATCTCACAAGTACTTTACTCAACTATTTGTTATTAATAAAATCTTGGAATTTGGATTTTGGCTGACATTTTCAAACTTCATTTTTATGGTAGAAACGATTGGGATACATTAAAGTTAGAGCTACTGAAGCAATTAGAATAATTTAAAATACAGTATGAGTATTTTATTTTAGGTGCCTTGGTTATGTCTTAATTTTTTTTAGTTACAGCTATACATGTAGACTGGAGTTCTACCTCAACATAGTCTAACCCGTCTTTTTCTAAGTGACAAACACTTATTGTAAGAATCATAATCTAACTGTGTCTGTAGACTGTTTCTTTCCCTCTCTTTTAGTTTAACATTTTTGATTAACATCTTAACTTACATTGGATAATGCTTTTGACTTAAAATTTAACATTGCTCTTTCCCGGAACAATATTAGTAGGCCACCATTATGAAAGGAAAGCAGAAGTTAGCAGCAGTAAAGTCTACAGTGGAGCAAACAAGATTCTTACTCTTTAAACGCAGCTGTCTGAAAGTTGTGTGAGCCAGCCTCTCAGAATATCCCAGACAATACATTTTAAAGAAAACCCTATAGAGATAATGTACTTTTACAGGTCAGATATCTTGACAAACATTAAAAAATATATTTTTGTCATGTTCGATAACTTGAAAAGCAAGTTCTTTTTCCCCCCACTCAATTTACTGAGTGCAGTGATCCAGAGTCATTTTAAATAACGGAACGACAAAACGCACCAGTATAAAACACTGGAAAACAGCCGTGTACTCCCAGTAAAGTCTGGCTTGCACAGTTGGTGCTTCATCTTTGCTCCTTTTTTGTGTTCAGTGCCTGCATAGAAGTAAGGGTACAAGTTTATAGCAAGCATCAGGCAGCCTTAAGCAATGTGCATAGTGGTTCCAATTATTTCAAGGTAGTATGTGCCCATGGATAATTGCTTACACATTTACTTAATCCTAATTTGGGTCTCACTGTTCCTAAGTAGTTCCATCACGCCCTCTCTGAGCAGGCTCTTTGCACCCCTGGGCTAGATCAGACGTACAAAGTCATCTATTCACTGGTGCGGTGTTACCATTAGCAATCCACAATAACTGTCACAGAGCCCTGTGAACAGCAGGTGGCCTTCTGCATGATCAGGGTTGCTGGAGAGATAACACCAGAACGATCTTCTGGGAGAAATAGAAGAAAGTATGTAATGAAATTGGTACTCTAAAAAAATATGCATTCAAGTGAGCTTAAAAGCACATTCATTATACTTCCATTCTAAAAAGCATATATAATCACTTTATGAGCAGTTGATGAATTGAAACCAAGGCCGTCTGTTGTAGTACAGCATACACAGAATTACAGATGTTGGGAGATTTTTCCATTGTTCTACCGGAAAGTATCAACCCCCTTTATTTAAATGCCAGTATATCCCCAGGCAAATTGAGTTTCCATGCTCGGTGGTTTCAGAGCTTATTTCAAACAAAGGCTGCCAACTATGTCAAAATGTATACTGATTTTGTGATATGCATAGTTTTCCAAAGGACAAAGGGAGATCACCAGTCTCAATCCATTTGTGACTTGATTTAGATTTAAAGTTGCCCTCCAGATAGAGCTGGCTGGCATGTAAGTGTTCTGAAATATTTCATGAGATAGGTTTCTCCTTATCCTTCAGGTTTGTGATCCTAAGTCACTAAAATTCTCTGGAAAAATTGAAAAAAAAAAAAAAGTCCTGTTATTGAGAGAATTCATTACCTCAGTATAAGGCAAAACAGCCTATTTACAATCAACAGTACCATTTTGAGTAACCTGTTTTTTTTTGACATTTTCTAACAAAATAGCTCTCCCTACAACATTAATGCTAAATAGAGTACGAAGTACAAGAATATACACAGATTGCATTTTAATTCCTATTTTTCTTTAAAAGATGTCAAATTTATATCTAAATGTAGTTTAAATATGCACTTTGCTTTAAATGTTTAGGAAATGATGCCTAACAGAGAAAAATAAAGCCATTAATTTTCCATTTGCATAACTTGCCCTTGAACTTTATTTGACATTTCTCATTTGCTTTTGCAATATAAAAATCCAAGATTCCATTTAAAGGAAACTTTTTTTCATTTTTAGAGGATAGGCATTTATTTTTTCACTGTCCATTTTATATGGACTTTTTTTTTTTTTTTTAGGTAGTGTGTGGCTCACACCTACTAACTTCCCAAATCCCACGTATTTCTACTTCTAAAGGCTTTTTAAAAATTTGATTTCAAATTTTTAATGTAAGAGGATATCACCAACAATGTAAAATTTGTAACCTGATTAATTTTTTTTTCTTTCAACAAACCTTTTGTTGGTTTGTAAATTTTGTCACATCTCTATCACGGAAAAATAAAAAAGTTAAAAGACATAGTCTAGGATGCAGATATGTGGTTACATAATAACAAAGCTAGATACCCTTTGTGGGCTTAACAAAACCTTGGATTTATTAAATTCAGTGGCTGAGCTTAAATTTAAGCATATCATTTCATCCCTTTGCTCTCCCTCCCCACTTTATCCTCTGTTCTCTCCTTCCTTCCTTCTTCAAACATAACGGGCAATTCCCGCCATACCAGGTAACTGCCTCAGGCGCTGGTGATACAGGGCCGTCAAAACAGAGTCTGTCCTTTATAATTCTATTAATGGGTTATTTAAATTTGCATAGTTTTGAGAAACATTTTCATATATGAACTAGTCATTCAGCAAGAGAGATGGCCAGCCAGCAAATACTCATAAATTCCTATGATTACCAAGTATGTTAAGAGCTAGGACAATCTCAGAAGTCCAGTAGTGAGCACACTAGGACACCCAGTTTAGAGGAAGAGTTGAACAGTTTCTCTAAGGAAGTAGCTTTTGAGTTTAGTCTATTATTACAAAAAAAAAAAAAAGAAGCTATACAATTTGTAGATCTTGTGCTAAGTTCTGAGGTTAAAATTAATAACAATAAAACTCCCCAGAAAGCAAAGAAAAACACTCAAAGTTCTAATTAATGTACTTAAGAGGATCTTCATGGTCATACTTATGTATTATAATTTTTCAAATGAATTATTTAAATTTGCATAGTTTAAAAAAATGTTTTTTCATATTTGTTCCCCTACTTAATCATATGTTAGTCCTGTGCACTAAACAGGCCATTCCTTTATTTAAAAAATACTGATTCATCTCCTACACTGTGTCACAACATGTACTCTGACAGGCTCTGGGACTATGATATTGAGAGACAGCCTGTCTCTGGCTTCTGTAACGTACAATCTAAAAAAACCCAAAACCAAACCCGTTGCTGTCAGGTAGATTCTGACTCATTGTGACCCTATATGACAGAGTAGAATTGCCCTATAGGGTTTCCAGGGAGTGGCTGGTAGGTTTGAACAGCCAACCTCTTGGTTAGCAGCCATAGCTCTTAAGCACTGTGCCACCAGGGCTCCATGTACAATCTAGTAGGCACATAAACTAAAAACCCATTGCCACCGAGTTGCTTCTGACTCATAGTGACCCTATAGGACACAGTAAAACTGCCTTATAGGGTTTCCAAGGAGTGGCTGGTGGATTCGAACCGTGAGCCTTTTGTTTAGCAGCTGACCTCTTAACAAATGCCGCCAGGGCTCCATGTACAATCCAGTAGGCACATAAGTGGGATGGATATCATGTGTGCTAAAGTTTCTCTTGGGGACTATCTCAGGGGGGTTGGAGTACAAGCAAGGGCCCTGCATTTCTGGCTGGAGGTGAGGGAGACATCCTGGGAGGCAGTTCCCATCACATTCATTTCACATAAAATACGCAGAAACTGAAGCCCCCCAAATTAGGCAACTTGCCCAAATGCAAACATCTCCAGAATGAAGCCCATGAGTACTGGACGACTTGCCCAACCACAAACATCTTGAAAATTTTAGAAAATTATTTAAAACTCATATCTGAGGCAGAAGAAAACAAGTATTATTTAGTCAGATCTATTGACTTAGTTAACCTAATCTTAATTTAGAGTGATATTTACATTCCAAGCAGTTTAAATAGTTTTACAAACTACCAGATGGCTAGAAAGGCTAACTCTTATTGTTTGAAGATAGAGTCCTAAAACAACTAAGAACAGACAGGTCTGTAAAACTATCATTTAATTTATCTTTGAACTTATTTCCATTCCAAATTTCTCTGCAAGAGTACTTAATCATCACTGCAGCTACCCAGGTTGGGAAAGGCGGAATTAGGACAGGGGAGATCGTGTGATCACATTCAGGAATGAAGACACAGTCGCCGTTTTAAAAATCTCCTGGCAAGTACAGTCTAAGTGTAATATACCTTCTCTTACAACACAAGAAAAAGCCTGAAAGGGCAAAGAACTTTAGCTCAAATGAGCTTATTTATTGGTTCCAAGAAAGAAAGTTAATTTTTTGTTTCTTCTAAAGGACTTCATGATATGATAGGAAAAATTATCACAGGACAATTAGGCAAAAAATGGCAATATAATCCCTGAAGAAAATCACATTTAGAAGAGATTCAGAAATTCAGCACCATCTTCTCTGGATTTAGAATGCCAGTTGGGATTAGCACTTTGTAAAATATTAAAACAGGAATGATTAGCCCCGAGTCACCAGGGTGCCTTCCTAGATCATTCTCCATCAAACCCCACATTTTAAAATAACACTACACCACTGGACCCAAATTCAACGGTTTCCCAGAGACCAATTTTTACTGTCAGATGTTACGATGCTAGTGTCAGCGTAGCAGGACGATTTAGGCTTGCTTGAATTGTTAGGGTGTTCAGGGTGGTTCATCACCATTGTAAATTACCGTAGTTCACAGCAATGATAAATCTTTCGGGTCTGCTGATATACCGGCACATTTAAATTATGTTGCATTGCTATTCTGTCTCTTTAAACAAGAAGGAAATTAAGTTTCAAGTTTAATTAAACATTATTCTAAAAATTGGGATTTAGTATATAAAATTCACCGTGATTCTTCCAAAGTTCTTTCCTTGAGAAAATAGATTGCACGTTTCATTGGGATTTGACCTTAATTAATCCTGTACTCTGTGATCCGCCCCCTTGCTGAAATAGTCTTATCAAAAGGAATGCAAGCTATGGGCTAAGATAACAATCGGTCATTAACTTCTGCGTGTGATGCTGGCTGTGGCCCACAGGCATCCAAAGCCCATTGTACATAGTAATGTCCAGGGCTTAGTGCTCTCCGGCTGGGAGACAAAATGAACTATGCAGAGCAGCATCTCTCTTCAGTAGACATGGATTTACACCGTAGCAACGGCCTGCAACATTCATACTGCAGGATGTAGGTTGGCGTCTAGTCCTGCCATGTCAGATTACGCAGGAGGGAGGTCATCCCAGCAGTGCAAACGGAGGTAAGCAAACAAGAAATATCACTTTCCAAATACCGTAATTTTAGCAAGAATGATTTACAAAGTTCTGCTATCACTTAACACTTAAAAGAACCTGACCATCTCTTTTTGCTGTTTTAGATACCACCTTAGAGCAGTAGTTCTCACTGACATAACTTGACTGCCTTCTAAACGAGAAAAGGGTTTGGACCAATAAATATTTGTTGCCTGTTGATCTAAATCATATGCAGTCCAGATAAGTGGACACATCTGCAGGACTACGCATAAAACAAAAGTCTGTAGCATCCAAGATCTATTACATAATGTAGCTTTTTTTGGGGGGGGGAACTCTGGACATTCAGTGCGTTCCCCAAAAATTATTAATTTTGGAAATCTGAAAAATGCCAAATGATGATTTCTTTGCAGTTTGCAATTAAGCAAAGAAACGCCCTGTAACCCTCTGGCATAGTGTTGATACTTCTACGTTATATAGTGCTGTTAGCAGATTCAAGGTGACTTTTCTGTCCTTTCAATCCTTTTCACTCATTCAACAATTACCTAGCAATTACTATGTGTTGGGCACTTTTCTGAAAACTTAGAACACAGAGAGAATAAAATAATAGTAACAATAAAGACCTACCCTTGTGGAATGTTTCCTAAAGGAAGCAATATTCATAATGTGAGAGATGGTCTGGCATCCATCTCCCATCATAGGTGTCCACTGGAAACTGAGGCACTGTGGGAAACTATGGTAACAGGAGTTACTGTTCTTACACTTCACTCACCAAGTGCTGCAGATTCTAGTTACGTAATGTCACCTCATTTAATGTCACCTCATTTGGGTGTTTGATTTCTAGTCTTCATGAAGTTATTTTAGCTTGCATTGTGGCGATGGTCTCCTAACTGCTCTGGCACCATCTAACCCTTTCCCGACACAAACTCACTTTGTACGTCAGTTTAAGTAAATACTTACTCAGTGGCAACTGTGCACAGATAGCTCTGAATCTACCTTAAAACACCCCTTCCCTCGTGGCAGCCCCTACTTCAGTGCTTCCCTACTGCCCACTGATTCAAGCTAATCAGCTAAACATACAATTTAAAACCCTTCACATCCTGTACCTGTGGGGTCTTCCCAAGCACTCACCCTGCTGCTCCCCAAATCATGGTCCGTCCTTTAATTAGTACATCTGTGATGTCACTGGCTCCCTTGCCCATGCTTAGTCCCACCTCCCTTCATCCTACAGCAGAGGCCTCCTTAGGCTGCTAAGAGGGCTGAGAGCCTTTGCGCTTGCTGTGCTTTTGCCTGGGACCGTCTTCCAGATATTTTTTTTTTTTTTGGCTTATTCTCTCCTTTCATGTGGTAGCCCAAATGTCACTTCTAAGAGGCCTGGTCATCCGGCTCTCATCAATTCAGTTAGTTACTCTTTCTGATAATAGGAAGGGCAAGGACAATGTGAAAAGGGACACTAGAAATATTTACAAAAATGCTAAATTCTGCACTCCCCTCCCCCAGTGAGGAATGTGAGTAGTAAGAATCACGCTAAGTTTTATAATTATTACCCTGGGATAAGAAAACTTTGCCTATTCAAAAATGTGAGATAAGTTTTTCAGGTACTGATTAAACATATGAAAAAAAAAAAAGACTCCTCCAATATTTATCTGCAATGCTTAAATGAAAAATACAAACCTTAGGCCATAGATATGTGTCAACTGAATTTTGACAAGAGTGCCAAGGTAGTTCAACAAAGAAAGGATACTCTTTTCAATAGGGTGCTGGAAAAACTGAATACCCACATGGATAAAATGAACCTTGTCCCTTACCACAAGTGAGAAACAAAAAATAACTGAAAATAGATTATCATCTAAACATAAAAATTATAAAACTTTTGGAAGAAACATAGGAGAATTTACAACCTTGGGATAGGCAAATGTTTTGAGATAGGACACAAACAATGCAAACCATAAAAAAAAAAAATAAGTTACACTTTGCTAAAATTAGCATTCATCAAAATTAACCAGTAAGAAAATGAAAGGGCTAGCCACTGACAAAGAACTAGTTTCAAGACTATATAATGAATGCTTATAACTCAAAAATAAAGACAGCCAATAAAAAAAGCAAAAAATGTGAACAGAACTTACAAATAAAAGTATATAGATGGCAATAAGCTCCTGAATAAAAGTTCAATATTATAAATCATCAGGGAAACACAAATTAAACACAGTAAGATATCACAGCATACTCAGGAGAAAACTAAAATTAAAAATACTAACCACACCAGGTATTGGTGACGATATGGAGCAACTAGAGTTCTCAAACATTGCAGGTAGAAGAAATGTAACGTGGTATAACCACTTTGCAAAGCAGTGTTACAGTTTCTTATAAAATCAACAAATGCTTACCATGTGAGTTAGTAATTCTTGGGTAATTAAGAGAAACGAAAACATATAGCCACACAAATTTGTACATGGATGAGCATCGCTCTATTCATAATAGTTCCAACTGGAAACAACTAAAATATCTATTCACAGATAAAAGTATGAACAAATTGTGGCTTATGTATCCAGTGAAGTACTACTCAGTAATAAAAAGAAATGCATTACTGATACACACAACTACATGGGCACAAAGTATACATTCAGTATAAGTCCAATCAAATGAAATTCTATAAAACACCAAAGTATACATTCCATTCAAATGAAATTCTATAAAACACAAATCTAATCTATAGTTAAGGAGCTCTGCTGGCACAAGGATTAAGGACTCAGCCCAGCGGATCTATAGGAAAAAGACCCGGTGAACTGCTCCCATAAAGATTACAGCCTGGAAAACCCTATGGGCCAGTTCTCCTCTGGCGCAAGGGGTTGCTCTGAGCCGGCTTAAACTCAACGGCACCGAACAACAACAATCCATAGTGACAGAGGTAGGTTGGTGGTTGCCGGGGGCACAGCTGGGTGAGATGGACTGAGAAGGCTCATCAGAAAACTTTCTTAGGGTGATGGAAATGTTCTATACCTTGATTGCAGTAGTGGTTACATGCTATATAAATTTCCCAATACTCACTGAAATATACACTTAAAAGGGATGAATTTTATCTCATGTAAATTATACCTCAATAAAGTTGAATAATTTTTTTTTCTAAATATACAAAACTGAAAATATATTGATACCCATGGTTTTCTATCTCAGGCCCCTCGCCACCCTGTGAGGTACATATGAACAGATGTTGGGTGTTGCCATTTTGCTGTGCCCATTGACCTGGGAGGACAGCCTGGGAGATAAGCAGGATGTGATGGTGGTGGGAAGGTGTTTATGTTCTTGTGTGTTTATGTGCATATGGGCTCATGTACATGCTTATAAGGAAGGCTGGGTATAAAATATCTTCCGTCTGTGTTCAGGTGCCTAAGTATGGTATCCTGACATTCACACAGGTCAGCCTCATAATTATCCAAACCACACATAACAATAAAAGCATCTACCTCATGGGGTGATTTTGAGGATTAAATTTGGTAGCTTATATAATATGCTTAGGACAATGTCTTAAAATAATAACTGCTGCCGTTGAGTCGATTCCAACTCATAGTGACCCTATAAGACAGAATAGAACTGCCCCATAGGGTTTCCATGGAGTACCTGGTGGATCCAAACTGCCGACGTCTTGGCTGGCAGTCGTAGCTCTTAACCACTAGGCCACCAGAGTTTCCAGGACAATGTCTTATCAGCTGGTAAATACACAGTAAGTGGCAACTACTATTTTTAATCCAAGGTCACCCAATATATTTCAGTATCTTTGTTTGTAAGGAACCCTAATGGCTCAGTGGTTAAGTGTTCGCCTGCTACCCGAAAGGTTGGTCAGCAGTTTGAACCTACCCGCTGCTCCATGGAAGACAGATGAGGCAGTCTGCTTCCATAGAGATTTACAGCCTTGGAAGCCCTGTGGGGCAGTTCTACTCTGTCCTATAGGGTCACTATGAGTTGGAATCAACTCGATGGCAATGGAATGGGTAATTTTGTATGTAAAATAAAGATAAAAATAAAACCTACCTTTCAGGGTTGTTGAGTGAATCAAGTGAGTTCAAATGTCATAATGTAGGTGAACACAGTAGCGTTAGCGGCCTCATTGGCCATGGACAGTAGGACTGCAGAAAGTGTGTAACTGAGGCACAGGGTAAAAAGTCCTCGTTAGTGTGTAGAAGCTGGTTGGGCATTGATGAGGCTCCTTCCTCGCTGAGAGGCGGCAGTTACCACAGGGAAAGCCTTGCCCTGGTCTCCCCCAGCCTGGCCGACTGTTCCACTGACCCCCAAACTCGAGGCCTCTCTCGCAGGAGGGCTAGGAAATCCCATCCCTGTGCTTGTATCTTGATCTCAGGCACCGTTTGCACCATTTGTTGGATGATTTGGAAGTACTCCAGAGTGGAAACAACTTAAGGCGAGTCTGAGGCATTATTTCTGTTTTGGCCTTTTGTGGGATGGCCTAGCTCACCACCTTAGGAAGCGTTTTTTTTTTCTTCCCTTCCTAATGTCCGTGCCCATGACCCTACAACACTTTGTTGCCTCATTCTCTGTCTGTGAAGAGCCTACACTTTGGAACACGAGGACATAATTTAATTGCTGTGGTTCTGAATTTTCTTTGCTTAATGTGTTGTACAGTAATTCAATGACTCACATCAGACAGGTAGAAGACATCCTCAGTCTATTTCACTTAGAAGAGAAAGAAGAAACTGAATTTCCAAGTCTACCTAAAACGTAGTGGGGCTCTTATTCATTATGCCAACAAAGAAAGCACAACCTCTGTGATTTAGAAGAAGAAAAAGGCTCCAGTGTAGAAACACACAGGAATTGAGTTCCAGAAAAAAAGCTACACAAATAGCTTTCTAACAATATAAAAGTATGTCTACGGATCACATCCCTAATTACTTTTATGAGTTTAAAAGTTTGCTTTACTCATAATAGCCATATGACAAGGACAAAATAAACCACAGTCCTTTATGAAGTCTAAATTCTGTGATTACAAGACCATATAATATAATGTGACAATACTCTAGACTTTCAAGTACGCATTTTTTAAAACACAAAATATATCCCACTATATGAGCGGTAAAGCATTAAAAAAAAAAAAAAAAATCTATAAAATACAAAGACAAATTTCCATCCCTTGTACCTTTTTTTTTACCTTAGTTTATGCTCTCTCTCACATATCTGTGAAACACCAAGACCGTAACAGGCATCTGCTTTTCTGTCAGACGCTCTCTCTTTCTGACTTCCCCTTTTGCTTATTTCCTATTCTATATGACTATAATTAAGTTAAAGGAAAGCACATAAACATTTAATGATAAAAATGTACTTTTTATGACCACAACGCATAAGAGACACTCAGGTGTGAAGACTTAATAGATACCCACTTAATCTTAAATGTGTCCATCTCCATGCTCAGAGGGCTGAGGGCCACTGGGGCTTGTGGCGCAAACAGAAATGCCTTAGGCTGCCACAGTGCTGGAGTGTAGACTGCAGATACGGACTTTGTCATCCTTCCTTTATTTTGACTGCAGAATGAACTGCAAGTCTTAATGCCGGCTGACAACTACACAATACTCACCCACGAAATGTCACCTCTGTCAACATGTCACGCACAAAAACTGGTAGATTGCGTAATTCAGGTCTGTACACTCGGGCTAAAGCCCCTGTCTCTACACTTCTGTTTATGCCACATAAGATGCTGGTTCGTTTCTCTTGGCTACTCTGATTTGGAGACAGGTCTAGGGTTAACAACAAGAGCAAAAAAGAACATCATCTATAAGCAAGCTTCTTGTTTAATGAATTTTCAACTGGAAAAAAGTGTGTGTGGGCTTCAAATAAAATATTTAGGAATAAAAGGCATTGAGTACAAAAGATATTTTTAAGCATCCAATGTGGGAATTTAACAGACAATGAAATCTGGGAAAGTATTTTAGGCAGACTAGGAAGAAAGGCCTGGCAATCTATTTCTGAACACTAGCCAATGAAAATCCTGTAGATGACAACAGAATATTGGCCCAGTGTAGTGCTGGAAGATGAGTCTCTTTAGGTTGGAAGCCAGCGAGCCCCAGTGGCACAGTGATTAAGTGATTGCCCACTAATCAAAAGGCCAGTGGTTTGAACCCACTAGCTGCTACGCCAGAGAAAACTGTGTCAGTCTGCTTCTGTAAAGGTTACAGCCTTGGAAACCCTATGGGGAAGCTCTACTCTGTTGTATAAGGTTGCTATGAGTCAGAATTGACTGGATGGCAACTCGTGGGGTCAGGCTGGAAGGCAACAGTGAACTCAAGTATGGCAGTGATCATGAGGACGGTGCCAGGCTGGGCAGAGTTTTGTTCTTTTGTACATGGTGTCACCATGAATCAGGGGTTGGCTCACAACAACTAACAACAACAACATTGTTATCTAAATTCGGATTTCCACAGCTGACCTATGGCTACATCTTCTTGCACGATCTCTTAATCTAGTAATAGAGACATTTCAGATGCCTGAGAAAGTGAATTTGCTGTTAGTAACTGGAAATGAATGCGCTGTATCCCTAAATATCACAATAATACATTTCTCCAACATAGTCCTTCAATATATTCTTTCCTTCAACAAGTGGCTATTGAGTGCCTAGTGTATGCTGGGAGCCCTGGTGATGCAGTTGTTTAAGAGATCGGCTGCTGACCAAAAGGTTGGCAGCTCAAATTCACCTGCTGCTCCCTGGAATCCTATGGAGCAGTTCTACTCTGTTCTATAGGGTCGCTATGAGTTGAAATCAACTTGATGCAATGGGTTTAATGCGAGTTTGTTGGCCACTGCCCAGGGTGCTGAGTCAACAGCAGAGACTCAGTGAAAGGGCTCTCATGGAGCTTACATCCAACTGCGGCGAGACAGTTGCAGACAAACACATTTATAACTATATATAAGGCAGAGGGAAGACGTGATGTGGGGACGGTGGCTGCTCTTTCATATAGGATAGTCAGAGAAGGGCTCTCTGAGGAGATGACCTCTGTGAAGAGTCCCAAAGGAAGCGAGAGCTGAGGGAGGGACTAGCAGGTGGAAAGGCCCTGTGGCCAAAGATATCTTGGCATGTCCTAAGGACTCCAAGGAAGTAGTGCAGCTCAAGAGGAGTGACTGAGAGGGGTGAGGAAGGGTGTGAGTTCAGAGGTGGCGTGGGTACAGTGGGGTCCCTCACGACACCCACTGTAAGGCTTTCCCTCTGGACAAGAAGATAGCCAGCCTCTGACAGCGATAAGTAGAGAATGACAGGCATTAACTTTCAGATTAAAAGGGATAGTCTGGCTTTCACGTGGAGGTGTAGGTTATGAAAACAATTGGGGTGAGACGTATTGACTTGGACCAGGAGATAGAAGCACAAGTGAAGAAAAGCGGTCTGATTCTAAATTTATTTTAAGGAAAATAATAGAATTTGCTGATGGACTGGAAATGGGCAAGACAAAGATGACCCTGGGTTTTTGGTCTTATTCATAAGCCAAATCTTCGACAGCAGTGCTTTCTTTTGATCCTTAGTCTTCTACCTTAAAGGCAAACATGAATGAAAGGGCTATAAAACCTAAACCTCTCGCAGTTGTTCTATTAAGAAGATGATGGACGAAGTACCTCTACCGCCTAGAAATAAATCCAGTTTGTATTAATTCATTTGAGAAACTGTTCGTGAACAGTTACCCTTATATACATTCTGCATGTAACGCTGACAAGTTCAATTTCTGCTTGGGTTAATGTCTTTTATACAAGTTAAGGCCGCTCGGAGGCAGGAACGATTTCTAATTTTTTTCCTGTGTTTTGCATCGCTAGGTAGCTTTTTTCAAACTTGCTGTTTAAGGTCTAGCCTCCTCTTTGTACTGGTGGGTAAATCTAATTACCATTAATGAGAGCTCTGTACACATATTGACAGGATAATAGACCTTTTAGGATGGTTCCTCCCCTCTTGGCCAGTACTCCCCCACTGCATATAGCTGATTATTTCATTAGGCAGCAATATAAGACCTTGCAGGAGAACACACACTGTGAAAATTAAATGGAAAAGCCTGCATTCATCAACACTTTCACCTGCGCTGGCGTGAGCGAGGTGGGGCGGGGTGGGGGTGGGGGGGGACATATATCACAGCCTTTGGAGAATCTCCTTCTTCTGAGTGGAAAGCTTTTATGAAGATTGTTTTCCCAGTCTTTTCAGAATTACATGCTCACCTATGACTGTTTAGAAATATTGATGGTTTCTATTATAGCTAATTTTAATTTTTATTGTAAGCAAATTGGAAGAGAATCAAGGATAACGTTATAAGACTTGGGTGATTTCTTTGGCTTCGTGCTTATAATTAACAGAGGAGTGTGATGTATTAGAAACCTAAGAAACAACTACTGGAATAATACAGGCATTAGTGTGGGCACTGGAAATAAAATTTGAGTATGACATTGGCTTTTCTGTGATAATTATCCGTCTACTAGCTGCCTGTATCAGCTGATGAACGTGTCTAAGCATTGTTTTATTCTTCAGGTTACACGAAAGTGAATTCACTTTAGGCCCGTTTATTCTCTTAAAATGCCCTGCACATGATTAATGGAAACATTGTAGACTCCACTTTTCCCCTTGAGAATCAAGTTGGGCAAATGAAGGACCTCATGTTCTCCTTAAGAGCTAAGTGTGTTTTGGAGCAGTCACAGAGGAAGGAATGAGGTATTGTATGGTTGAAGCCAGATTAGTGGCACTGGTTGTATTTTTCCACCTCTAAACCAAAAAACCAAACCCAGTGCCGTCAAGTTGATTCTGGCGCATAGTGACCCTACAGGACAGAGTAGAACTGCCCCATACAGTTTGCAAGGAGCACCTGGAGGATTTGAACTGCCAACCCTTTGGTTAGCAGCCGTAGCACTTAACCAGTATGCCTCCAGGGTTTCCAAATCTAGTTACTAATAAAGCTGTACCTTTGTGGGCTGTTAGATGATATTACCGGAGTGAGCGCTCCCTTTCCTTTAAGGAGGGTGGCTCGGAAAAGAAGCTGAAGTGTGAATTTCACTTATTTACTTATTTTTTCTTCCCCAAACTTGAGAGGTTGTGAGTCTTGTGGAAAAAGTGTGATATATGAGAAATATTGGAAGCTGGCAGGTTTGTCCAAATCTAAACTCTTTCCCCTTTTGGGTGGCATCTGTTAAATCCATCAGTTAAGAGAGCTTGACCCACTTAGCCGTGCAACGGCTGAACCCGCAATCCTAACAGATTCGTCTTACAGCTCAGACTTTGCCACTGACACTGCGCTAACTCAGACTCAAAGGTCAACACGTTAGAGCAAAAAGGGCTTTTTCTTCCCCCTGAGAACTTTAGGAGCAAAGACTTCTCTATTAGAAAAGGGCGCAAGTGACTCTAAGACCTCGTTACTTTCTATTTTATTTATTGACTTAATAGTGTTGTAATTTCATCATTAACATTTTTATACGATACGAGAGGCTTAATGTATAAAAAGAAATTAATGGAAATACCACTCAGTATTTTCATTGCTTTCCTTTGCCAACAATCTTTAAAAATGAGAATGAGCTAAGAAAAGAATAATGGGAATAATAGATACAGATGGCAGAAATATCAGTGCTCATGTAGGTCTCTGAGCCAAAAAGAACACATAGGTCTAGAAAAAATACATAGTTTGTAGATTATAAAACTTGGCTATCAAGACAGTAACGGTTTGTATTTTCTAACAGAAAAAAAAGTTTTTAATAGGAGACATGTACTCATTTCTTTCTTTCTTTATTTTTTTTATAGCAGAGCAGACCCTGCCACAGAAGTACGATACTTCCGATGCAGATATATCACTTTACTGGTGTTCTAAAAGTGCTTTCACACGCGCTGTCTCATCTGAGTCCCACGGTATTCATATCTGTGTCCTCTGCGCCTGGCTCACAGTGTAAGAGTTGTCTGACTTAGCACAACTCTTATAAAAACAATCATCTTGCAGGCAGCATATCATTAAGCCCATTTTACAGCTGAGGAAACCAAAGATCAGAGAAAGTGAATTTTCCTAAGTCACAGAGATAGTAAGTGATTTACGCAGGCTTTGAGATACTTTTTTTCTGATGCCAAACACAAGTCTTATTACACTTAATGTGGAATGAAAAAATTGTGAGTTAGAATCAAAATATTTTCTTCACTAAAATTAACACTTAGGTACAATTAGACTTTTGAGCCATGGGATGAATTTTAAGTGTGTCATGGATTGAGATGTGTTCCCCCCAAAATATGTGTCAATCTGGCTAGGCCATGATTCCCAGTATTGTGTGGTTGTTCTTCATTTTGTGGTCTGATTATCCTTCATTTTGCAATGTGCTGTAAACCATAGCCTCTATGCCTGTGGTGGTTATGGTCCCACGTGGGAGTTGGCAGTTTGTTATGTCGATCAGGTAGGATTAGGTCATGTTAATGAGGATTAGGGTGGGATGCAACACCCTTGCTCAGATCACAGCCCTGATGTAGTATAAAGGGAGTTGCCTTGGGTATGGCCTGAATCACCTTTTACCTTACAAAAGAGAAAAGGAGAGAGAAGTGAACAGAAAGGGAGGGACCTGACTGCCACCAAGAAAGAAGAGCCAGGACCAGAGCACATCCTTTGGAACCAGGGTCCCTGCGCTGAGAACCTCCTAGGCTCAGGAGAAGGATGATGCTAAGACACTTGAAGGTCTCCAAGGAACACTGGGCCTATGAATGTTGAAAGGAGACAAGGACCTTCCCCCAGAGCCAACAGAAAGAGGAAACCTGCCCCTAGAGCTGGCATCCTGAATGTGGACTTCTAGCCTCCTAAACTGTGAGAGAATAAATTTCAGTTTGTTAAAGCCATCTGCTTGTGATATTTCTGTTATAGCAGCACGAGATAAACTAATACCAAGTGAGATTTTCTTTGACTCAATAATTCTGTTCTATACACACTGTTTTCTTAGAGTTCGTCCCAAATAAATCATAAATTTTTTATGGAACATAATTCCTTTAGGACAGTGGTCCTCTCATTCATTTTTTTTTTTCTTTTGTTTGTGTACTTTACAGATTATCTCTCAGCTACATACAGGGCACTAAAAGCAAGGGCCTAAGGGGATGTAAAGATAAATTGGACTTTGGCTACGCTCTCAATTCAGAGTCAGAGTTAAGAAATACAAACCAATAATAACAACAGTGTAAAACTGAATGTGATAACTGTAATGAGAGAGGTTTGGAAAAAGTGCTGTGGCCGTTCATAGGTGTGAGGAATCACTTTTAGATGACCAGGCAAGGCGATGGAGGAGATGATTTTAACCCAATCTTTAAAGATGAGTAGATTTTGATAAGTACAGATGCGGGGAATATTTCTGTCTATCATGGTGCCAAAAACTAAAAAGAAAGATAACATTCATTGTTGGTGAAAGTGTGGGAAAATGGTTACTTTTATACATGTTGATGTAAGTGCAAATCGACACAGGCTTTTGGAGGAAATTCAGCAGTAGTTTTTGAAAATTAAAAAAATATACATAACCTTTAGGTAAGCAATTTATTTCTAGGAATATATTCTAGAGATAGAGTTTAAGGCTGTCTACTGCATTATCAGTTGTAATGGTAAAAAATAAAAATACTCTAATTTTTCCTTAAGAGGTGATAGCCAAATAAACTGAATTATTAAAAACAATGAATATGTTCAACGTGGAATTACCTCTAAGATAAATAGGGAAAGACCAAGATATAGAATAATAGGGACCCACTGGTACATGTAAAATAGAAAGCTACTGAGGGTTAGAAACTGGCAAAATGGTCACGAAAGGAGAGACTGGAAGAAGGGAGCAGGCTGACTCAATAGGGGGAGAGTAAACGGGGGTATGTAAAAAAAAAAATGTAGTAAGGTGTATATAAGCTTATATGTGACAGACTGACTTGATTTGTAAACTTTCACTTAAAGCACAATAAAAATTGTTTTAAAAAAAGAAACAAAATAAATAAATAACTAAATAAAAAGCTATTACACACAAAATGACAGTAACAAAGTGTGTGTGTTGTTGTTCTTAGATGCCATTGAGTTGATTTCTACTCATAGCAACTCCACATGGCAGAGTAGAACTGCCTCATAGCGTTTTCTAGGCTGTGATCTTCACGGAAGCAGGTCATCAGGTCGTTCTCCCACACAGCCACTGGGTGGATTCAAACTGCCAACCTTAAGCCCAGCACTTAACCATTGCACTGCCAGGGCTTCTTGTGTGTATGTGTGGATATAGGAAAAAACGTCTTGCACATACCATCCAAACTGATCACATCAGTTACCTTCGGGAAGGAGTTAAGCAGAGCTTCTGTTTTGTTTATGTTGGGGATTTTTTTTTTAACAGATATGATTTATGCATTTTTGTAACCTGGTGGCACGGTGGACGCCCTGGTGGTGTACTGGTTAAAAGCTACAGCTGCTAACCAAAAGGCTGGCAGTTCAAATCTACCAGGTGCTCCTTCGAAACCCTGTGGGGCAGTTCTACTCTGTCCTATAGAGTCACTATGAGTCAAAATCGGCTCAACAGCAATGGGCTTGCTTTTTTTAAATTTCTTTTTTATTTATGCATTTGGTAGATAATATTATAAAATAATAAAAAGTCAGTGCTTTGCCAACACAAGGAGGGAACGTTAACAGCTTGGTTTCATTAACATGTTTGATTTCTTTCTGCCACCCAACCCCTGGCTTCTGCTACCTCGTAATAAACAGTGCTGGCTAAGTTACCTGATAGGGGAGCTTGTACAGCAAAAATCTCAGTCAGGCAATCTGGAGTAAAATTGAGAAGAACAGGACAAGACTACGGACAGATGACTTAGCTACACTGTAGTTTAGTTTCTTATCCTTTATATATTATTATGCCAATTCTTATGTCAACTCATAGCGAGAGTGAGGAAAAAGAAAGTTCTTCAGCCATGATATCAATCTTGTATCCACAAATGCTATAAGCCACCATCTTGTTCTTTGGATGAAAACAGATCCTCCCTATTTATATAGTTTTCTTCATGCTGTTCTGACTTATTTTAATTCTCCCCGTGGTTCTCAGGCAGTTTTGCCACTTTTCTAGGAATATTTATGGCCTTTTGAGGTCAGCTAATCAGCCCATTCTTAACTCCTAATTTTAAATTTAGTTGCCTTCTGTCCCATAAACACCCTTCCAGAACACTAAATCACTTATCTTTCACCATTCAAACAAGTCATTCAATTTTCCTTTCTCAAAATTATTTCCCCCCAAACTAGAAGTGAAATGGTAATTTTCCCTTAATTTCCTCACATTAAGGTTGTTATCTGGACATTCAGTGGGGAATAGATGTGAAAACTCTCTAAACAACGATAGATTATGTCAAATCAATGACATTGTCTCCTTTAAACAGCAAACACATTCCAGTCATCTGACAAACAAAAGGGTAGTATAAGCAGAGGGCTCCATGATGTATTTCGCAATAAAGCTTTTGTTTTGAATGGATGATGGAGGGAAGCCAGTGTTTATATCCAGGTACCAGAGAGGGGTAGCAGCAATGACAGGTTGGTGTGTGTCCTGTGCTTGACCCAGTTTCTGTCTCTGAACCTTAGGAAGGTGGGCTGCTGGCAGGCAGTCAAGTGGCTGCTGACAGGAAGGCCACTATGGGACATGGGGAAACCACATGACACAGTATGGCATAGAGGGGAGAGCCAGGTATTCTCCCCGCTTTAGAGAGGAACATGACAATTCTAATATAGCATAACCCTCAGCCTGGCCAGTCATAGGGTGGCATTGAAGATCTTGATGCCTGTAGAACAATTGTATACCCCCTGATACCTAGAGACGATAGTTCAGTGGTAGAGTTTTTGCCTTCCATGTGGAAGACCCAGGTTCTATGCCCGGCCAGTGCGCCCCACACACAGCCACACACACATCTGTCAGTGGAGGCGTCCATGTTGTGAGGATCTTGAAAAGGTTTCAGCAGAGCTTTCAGAATAAGAGAGGCTAGGAAGAAAGGCCTGATATTCTACTTCCGAAAATCAGCCAGTGAAAATGCTATAGATCAAAATGGTCCAATCTGCAACCCATCATGGAAGACCTGGTGCATTTCTGTTCCATTGTGCATGAGGTCACCCTGAGTAGGGAGCTGATTTGACAGCCACTAACAACAACAACAACCCAGAGACAAAAGGGGGCATGTCCAGTGGACAGGATTAGACAAAGTTCTGTGGGACTGGGTTTATTGATAAACATTAGAGAGACAGAACTTGTGACAAGATAGGCTAAAGTTCTATGTGATCACATAAGACAAAGAACGGTAATTTGAGTTATTACGGTTGTTGTTATCTCAAACCTTAACACAGGCTGTGGGTCCTGGAGAAACTTGTTACACAAATTGAATAACTGGGGTGGTGGCTCTTGCAGAATGTTAGCTGATTAAGTAGTCATAGTTGAACATCAATTATACATTCTTTAAATAAGTGGTCAATTGTTTTCATGGGCTGTGAAGCAATAGTTTTCAACATTGAATTCCAAATCCTGGCAGGCGAAGTTATTACAAGGAATATCTAGAGTCTGTTTAGGCACCAGAGAAATAGCTTAAATAAATATTTAATTAATAATGGCTTGCATATACCACCATTTTTCAAAAAATATCTAAAAAAATAAATTCATAGTATATTTTTGTTCCTAAGTGTTTCTTAGCCAATTAATACTAAAAGAATAATCTTTGGTGTCAGAGGTAATTTTTACAAAATTTTGGAAATCTCTGAATGAACCCAACCTCTTTGTCTAATATCCTTTATAGTGCTCTGATTGGCTCAGGGCTAGAAATAATCGACCAGTAAGGAGAACCCATGACAAGTCTTTTTAAATGGTTTCTAAGATAAGGCAAATAAAATGCCTACCTCTAGGCATCACTGAGAACCTTGACATTAATCTTTAAGTCCTCTATGTTCGGTTACACAGGGTTTTACAATTTACCCAGGGTCCAGGGACTATACTAATTTTAGTATGTAAAAGAGTCTGCACACTGAAACCCTTATTTTGCCCTACGAATTATATTCGTTGACACTAACAAAAGTTGCCCCCAAAATGTTTTACTCCCAAAATGTCTGAATGGCTATTCTTACAGATATAATCTATGTGATTCTTTGAAGGCACGGTGGTTGTCTTCATGTTTTCAAGAGAATATGTGCCAAGGTCAATATTATTAACTTATTTTCAAAAGTGTGGACTTGATTTTTTATTGTGATTTAATTGTGAAGTGCCTGGAACTAATTAAAATGTAAGCAATTGACTTCCGGCCAACATGGCACCATAGACAGAAGCATCACGCTGTACCTCCACAGCAAAGACTGAAAAACTAAATAAAACAGAGACAGATGTCCCTCCTGGAACCTCAAGTGTCAAAGGAAGAGATAAAGAACTCAGCCAAGCACCAAATGCAATAACAAACTGACAGAGAACAGAGAGCGAGGATAGATGGGTGCGAAGGTTCCCTATCAGCTAATGCAGCATGGACCCAACATCTTGGACTCCTGTCAGAGATAGGAGGGCAGGGAGCACGAGACAGCAACTTCACAGAGCTCCCAGCAGAAGACAGAGCACCCAGTAACCAGTGATATATGCTTTCCTAACCCCGTCCTTCTCCCCCTACTGTCCTTGGCCTCCTCTGCTTCCTTCCAGCTGCAGTCTCTTGGCTGGGAAGCAACTGCTTCCACCCCGGGCAACTTGGATTTGCCCCACCCACACTGGCCGGCTAATGAGTGCCATTTGTCTGTTGCTGGTGTTCCTTTTTTGTTTCTTTGGGTTTCTTCTGTGCTTCCCGGCACCTCCCCACCTTTTACTTGAACCCCTGGTTCTATGTACCATATTTGTCTTTGCTACTCCTTGAAAGGCTGTGAAGCGCCGCTTGAGTGGGGAGCCACTCTGCTGGCCCACTGGTAAGATCCCTGGGATTTTTTTTTTTTTTGCTTTGTTGTGTTCTGTTTGTTTTCTTTTTCTTTTTGTGGCTTGGGAGCCTCTTCTAGCTGGGCTGCACTGCACAGCATAGAAGCCACTTCTCCAGTTGGTGGGATCCTTGGAGGCATTTCTTTTTTTTTTCTTTTCTCTTTCTCTTTTATCCTTTCTTTCTTCATTTCTCATTTCTTGTCTTTCTATACTTACCTTCTTTTCCTGTCTCCTGAATACCTGGCACTGTGTGACATCTATACCCCCTCTAGCCAGGCTATATTGTGCAGCTTGGGAGCCACTCCCCTTGTCTTTGTAGCTGCAACAATGGGACCCTGGGAGCTTTTCTTTCCTTTTTTTTTTTTTCAAATTTTTATCTAGTTACCTTTTTTTTTTCCTTTTTGTTTTTCTCCATTTCTTGGTTTCTTATTTCTTCACTCCAACAGCAAGCTCCCTTAATACTCTTTTGTTTTGTTTTGTTTTTGGCTCCTGTTTTGCTCCTCATTCTCTCCCATATTAGGTGCACACATCACAACCTTCTCCCTCCTTCCTGCCTACCTGCACTGTGCACTGAACATCACACCCCAGAACACCACAGGCACAGCCTACTGGAACCTGCCCAACACTGATTGCTGGCCCACCCTGTTTGCTCCCGTACGTGCTATAAACAACCTATCCCAGCCCCTCCCCTTCAGCTGGACCTGCCCTGCTGCACCATGGCTTAGCAGCTGGACCTGCCCATTGGACAAAGAGGTGAAAAGTATTTTGACCACAGATGAGCAAACTTCAAAGAATGCACAGCCCACCTACTCAGACATAACCAGATAAAACAAAAAAGCAGAGTGAAACAAACAGATCTACAACCAATAAATGAAGAAAATAACTACTGAATGTCCTGAAGACAGCAGATATATCAAAATGTATTAAAAAAACAGGACAGGATGGTTCCAGTAGGCATCCAAAATAAAATACCAGATGACTTTCCAGTAGAAGAAAAGGCACTGGAATTACCTGACAGGGAATTCAAATCTCTAATATTCAGAGCTATCCAACAGTTAAAGCAAAAAGCTGATAAAAATTAGGGAAAAGTAGACACATTCATGGAAAAGGCAGAAAAATTCATGGAAAATACTGACAAAAAAAAAAAATTCAGGAAAATAATACAGGAAAAAAAATGCCAAAATAAATTCTCTACTAGAAATGATACAAAAACAACAGTTAGAAATCCAAAAGATAAAGCAACAAGATTTCAGAAATGGACAGTGTCATAGAAGGCCTGAAGAGCAGGTTTGAAATGATGGAAAACAGGATCGGCGAAATTGAAGACAAACACTTGTAGACAGCTCTGTTTGAGCAAAATCAGAAAAAAGAACATAGAAAAATGAAGAAACCCTGAGAATGATGTGGGAAACAATCAAAAGCAAAAATCTGCAAGTAATAGAAGTCCCAGCACAGGGAGGGAAAACGGGCAGCACGTAGAGGATCATTAAGGAATCACTGACAGAAAACTTCCTTAATATCAGAAAGATGAAAAGCTGACCATCCAAGAAGCTCAATGAGGACCATATAAGATAGACCCCAAAAGAAAATCACCAAGGCATATCATAATCACAATCGCTAAAACCAAAGACAAAAAAAAATCTTGTGAGAAGCTTGAGAAAAAAAAAATCATACAAAGGAGAAACAATAATACTAAGCTCTGATTATCCTGCAGAAACCATGCAGGCAAGAAGGCAATGGGATGACATATAAAACCTTGAAAGAAAAAAAAATTGCCAACCAAGGATAACATATCCTGCAAATTCTTGTTCAAATATGAAGGTGTTTATCAGAAAGTAAGTGAATATATAAAAACCAAACCAAACTTAAAAGAATTATTAAAAGGAGTCCTTCAGTTTGAGAACAAACAGCATCAAACCACAGCCTGAATCTAGGACACAAGATTGTACCAGCCAGATACCAACCTAGAAATTAGCTATTAAGGAGTATCCAAAACCAAAAGAAATACAATAGGAAAGCAGAGAGGTTAATCTGTAAATGACAGCAACATCAGAACAATAAAAGAGGGAATAACTGGTGTAGATACAGAACTTTCTAATGGAGTAGAAGGCACGTGATACCAAGTAATAATAGACTGATTCAAACCTAGGAAGATAAGGGCAAATTTCAAGGTAACCACAAAGAAAGTTAACAAATGTACTCATCAAGATAAAGAAGAAAAACATAAAGTGTCAATAAAAACAAAATCCACAAAAACAAAAGAAATGGAAAAGAAATCCAAAAAGAAAAGGAATTCAGCACAGGAGAGCAAAAGGAACAAAGAAAATGTCAGCACCACAAAAAAAAAAAAAAAAAAAAGCACTAAAAAGTGACAGCAATAAGCTCCCACCTATCAATAATTACACTGAATATAAATGACCTAAATGTACCCATAAAGACACAGATAGTGATGGGATGGATAAAAAGACAGGATCCATCTATACGCTGTCTATAAGAGACACACGTTAAAAAAAATTATGTAAATTTAATAAAAATTACAGGATAGAAAAAATATATCGAGCAAACAGCTACCAAAAAAGAGCAGGAGTAGCAATACTAATCTAAGATACAACAGACTTTAAAACAAAATTCACCATAAAAGAAAAAGAAGGGCAGTATATAATGATTAAAGGGATATATAGGCACCCAATAACAGGGCTCAAAAATACATAAAACAAACTCTAACAGCACTGAAAAGAGAAATTGACAGTTCCACAATAATAGTTGGAGACTTCAACACACCACTCTCGGTAAAGGGCAGAACATCTAGAGAGAAGCTCAACAAAGATACAGAAGATCTGAAGTCCACAATCCACCAATTTGACCTTATGACATATACAGGACACTTCACCCAAAAGCTGCAAAGAACTCATTTTTTTCCAACACACAAGGAACATTTTCCAGAATAGACCACATCTTAGGCCACAAAGCAACCCTCAACAAAATCCAAAACACCAAGATAATACAAAGTATCTTCTCTGACCACAACACCATCAAAGTAGAAATTAACAACAGGAAGAGCAAGGGGAAAAAATCAATTCCATGGAAACTGAATAACACCCTGCTTAAAAACCACCACGTAACAGAAGAAATCAGAGATGGAATAAAAAAATTCTTAGAATCAAATGAGAATGAAAACACCTCACACCAAAACCTTTTGGACACAGCAAAGGCATCCCTCAGAGGTCAATTTACAGCAAACATCAAAAAAGAATAAAGGGACAAAATCAAAACTTTAGCTACACGACTTGAACAATTAGAAAGAGAACAGTAAAAGAAGCCCACAGCCACATGAAGAAAGGAAATAATAATAATAAAGAGCCTAGCAGAAAAAAATGAAATAGAGAATAGAAAAACAATAGAAAGAATCAACAAAACAAAAAGTTGTTTCTTTGAAAGGATCAACAAAATCGACAAACCACTGGCCAAAGTGACAAAAGAAAAACAAGAGAGAATGCAAAAAAATCCCAAAAAAGAAATGAAAAGGGAGACATTACAACAGGCCAAAGTGAAATAGAAAGGGTCATAACAGAGTATTATGAAAACTATACTCAAATTTCTAGAAACACACTACCTACCCATGCTAACACAAAATGATGCTGAAAATCTAAACAGATCCATAACAAGAGAAGGGATTGAAAAGGTAATTAAAAAAAAAAAAAAAACTCCCAACCAAAAAAAAGCCCTTGTCCAGATGGCTTCACTGGAGAATTCTCCCAAACATTCAAAGAAGAGTTTAAGCCAGTACTACTCAAAATATTTCAGGACATAGAAAAGGACGCAATTCTTCTGAATTTATTCTATGATGCCAGCATAACCCTGATACCAAAACCAGGCAAAGACATCAAACAAACAAACAAACAAAAAAAAAAACCACAGACCAATATGTCTCACGCATATAGATGCAAAAATTCTAGCCAATAGAATTCAGCATCATATCACAAAAACTATACACTGTGACCATGTACGATTCATAACCAGGTATGCAAGGATGGTTCAACACTAGAAAATCAATCAACGTAATCCACCACATAAATAAAGGGAAAGAAAAGAATCACATGATCATCTCAATCAAAGCAGAAAAGGTATTCAACAAAGTCCAACACTCATTCCTAATAAAAATTCTCAATAAAATAGCTACAGAAAGGAAATTTCTCAACAAAATAAAAGGTATCTATGAAAACCAATGGCCAACATCATTCTTCATGGAGAGATGCTGAAAACATTCCCTTGAGAAGAGGAATAAGACAAGAATGCCCTTTAACACGACTCCTATTTGACACTGTGCTGGAAGTCCTAGCTAGAGCAATAAGGCATAAAAAAGAAAGGGCACCCAGATTAGTGATAAAGAAGTTAAATTGTCTCCATTTTCAGATGATATGATGTTATACATAAAAAACCCAAAAGACTCCACAAGACAACTACTGGAACTAATAGAAAGATTCAGCAGAGTAGCAGTATACAAGATAAACAAACAAAAATCAGTTGGCTTCCTATACACCAAAAAAGAGTGAAAAGGAAATCAGGAAAACGATACCATTTATAATGTGGAAAAAAAAAAAATAAAGTATGTAGGAATAAATCTAACCAGGGATGTAAAAGACCTATACAAAGAAAACTACTGCAAGAAACTAAAAGAGATCTACATAAACAGAAAAACATACCATGCTCACGGATAGGTAGACTCAACATTGTGAAAATGACAATTCTACTTAAAGCGATTTACAAATACAATGCAATCCCTATACAAATACCAACAACATTCTTTAAAGAGATTGAAAAACTAATCATTAATATTACATGGAAAGGGAAGAAGCCCCAGATAAGTAAAGCACTACTGAAGAAGAATAAAGTAGGAAGGCTCACACTACCTGACCTCAAAACCTACTATACAGCTACAGTTGTCAAAACAGCCTAGTACTGGTGCAACAATATATACATTGACCAATGGAACAGAATTGAGAACCCACATGTAAATCCATCTACTCATGGTCACCTGATCTTCGACAAGGGTCCAAAGTCCATCAAATGGGGGAAAAGATAATGGTGCTGGCAAAACTGGATGTCCATATGCAAAACAATGAAACAGGCCCACACCTCACACCATATAGAAAAACTAATTTAAAATGGATCAAAGACCTAAATATAAAACCAAAAACTATAAATTTCATAGAAGAAAAAATAGGATCAATGCTAGCGGCCCTAATACATGGCATTAACAGGATACAAACCATAACCAACAATACTCGAACTGCAGAAGATAAGCTAGCTAACTGGGATCTTCTAAAAATTAAACACTTTTGCTCATCAAAAGGTTTCACCAAAAGAGTAAAAAGAGAAACTAGACTGGGAAAAATTTGGGGGTATTACAAATCAGAGAAAGGTCTAATCTCTAAAATTTACAAGAAAACCCAACACCTCTACAACGAAACAACCCCAAATAATCCAATTAAAAAATTGGCAAAGGAATGACTAAGCAGCCAACAGACATATGAGAAAATGCTTGAGATTACTAGCCATTAGAGAAACGCCAATTAAAACCACAATGAGATACCATCTCACCCCAACATTACTGGCACAAATAAAAAAAAGAGGAAATAAGAAATGTTGGAGAGGCTGCAGGAAGATCGGAACTCTTATGCATTGCTTATGGGAATGAAAAATGATACAACGATTTTGGAAAACTATCTGCTGCCTCCTCAGAAAGGTAGAAATAGAAATACATATAATCCAGCATACCCAGTCCTAGGAATGTATCTTAGAGAAATAAGCATCATCACATGAATAGACATATGCACGCCCATGTTCACTGCAGCATTGTTCACAGTAGCAAAAAGATGGAAACAACCTAGATGCCCTTCGGCAGATGAGTGGATGAACAAACTATGGCACATACGTACAATGGAGTATTACACAATGACAAAGAACAATGAAAAATCTTCGAAGCGTCTCATAATATGGATGAATCCGGAGGGCATTATGCTGAGTGATATAAGTCAATCACAAAAGGACAAATATTGTATGAGAACACTACTATAAAAACTCATGAAAAGGTTTACATGCAAAAAGAAACAATCTTTGATGGTTACAACGGAGGGCAAGGGCCGGGATGGAAAACCACTAAATAGAAAATAGATAAGTGGTAACTTTGTTGAAGGGTAAGACAGTACACAATACTGGGGAAGCCAGCACAACTTGCACAAGGCCAGGTCACGGAAGCTCCGTAGACACATCCAAACTCCCTAAGGGACAGAATTGCTGGGCTGAGGGCTATGGGGACTGTGATCTCAGGTAATATCTAGCTCAATTGGCATAACATAGTTTCTAAAGAAAATGTCCTACATGCTACAGTGGTGAGTAGCATCTGGACTATTAAAAGCCTGTCAGCGGCCATCTAAGATACTTCACTTGTCTCGCTCCTTAGGGGGCAAGGAAAAACGAAGAAAACTAGAGAGACAAGGAAATGATTAGTCCAAAGGAATAATGGACCACGTGTACCACAGCCTTCACCAGACTGAATCCAGTACAACTAGATGGTGCCCGGCTACCACCACCGACTGCTCTGACAGGGATCACAATAGAGCATCCTGGACAGAGCCGGAAAAAAGTGTATAACAAAATTCTAACTCACAAAAAAAGACCAGACTTACTGGCCTGACAGAGACTGGAGAAACTCTCAGAGTATAGCCCCCAGGCACCCTTTTAGCTCAGAAATGAAGTCACTCCTGAGGTTCACCCTTCAGCCAAAGATTAGACAGGCCCATAACACAAAATGACACTAAAGGGGCACACTAACCCAGAGGCAAGGACTAGAAGGCAGGAGGGAACAGGAAAGCTGGTAACAGAGAACCCAAGATCAAGAAGGGAGAGTGTTGACATGTCGTGGGGTTGTTAACCAATGTCATAAAATAATGTGTACTGTTTAATGAGAAACCAGTTTGCTCTGTAAACTTTCATCTAAAGTACAAAAAAAAGAAACTTGCAAAGAGACATCCAAACTGTAACAATTAGCCTCCATCCACCTCAAATAGCAGGAGAAGAAGGAGAGTCAGGGATCAGAGGAAGAAATGGAATGCGTGTCTGGTTGCCTCCATGAACAACTCCCTCCTCTGCAAGGAGACTGCAAGCACTGGGTGGTGCCTGGCTACCATTAATGAACTTTTTGATCTAAGATTGTAGAGAAGATTCCTGATCAAAAGGGGGAAAAATGCAGAACAGACTTTACAATTCTCCATGGAACTCAGAATTTTGGAGCCACTGAGGCTGGATGAACCCCTGAACTCTAGCCCTGAGGTAATCTTTAAACCTTAAACATCAAACCAAAACTATCCCCTGAAGTCTTCTTTATCAAACAATTGTTTAGCTTAATTAGTAATGTATGTCTGCCTTGAGCATTGTGCTCTTTTAAAGAATTATTCCTATGGGATCAAATGAACAACAGCAACTTGAAAGGTTAGATGAGAAGCTTAGGGAGCACTGACTTCATGTTAATGGTGGTGGAACAATTTGATAAAGGGTAGTGAAAATGGTTGCACAACATGAAGAATGTAATCAAAGTCACTGAATTGTACATGTAGAAATTGTTGAAATGGTGTACCTTTTGCTGTGCATATTTTCACCAAAAAATGTTTTTAAATGTAAGCAATTGTAATTCTAAATGCTTTTAAATTATGTATTTTATTTTTCATCAGGATATAGATATGAAATTGACTTACAGAGTTAGAAAAATAGTTTTTTTTGTATTCTATCTTATTTTAAGAAACAAAACCATCTAAGACATTAAGATAGATAGTTCCATGAAGTTTTGAATACTTTAATGACCAAATATTTTTCAAAGTTTTTTATTTTCTGTGGTAGTGTTTTCCCTATGATTTTCTTATCTAGTTACTATAAATGACAGTATGAATTATGTATAGAAGATAATAAGAAAATTCACTACATGCAGTCTGGTATTTGGCTGCCATGCATTCACAGAGCTGCACCAGTAGCTAAAATATGGGAGGTTTTGGGTATTGGTTGGTAAAAAGCCATTGCCCTGGTCCATCTGTCCAGGATTCCCCAACTTCTCTACAACTCAGAAACTAAAGGGTTAATGCTTTATGCCTCAAAGAAGCTTGAAGGACCTTATGTGGCATACAGATTGTTAAATACCACCAATGACTGCATGAATTATATTTAGCAACTTCTTATTCCAAAGAGGAATATTGGATAAAAGCTAAGCAAAAATTAATAACAAGAAAAATCAAATATAGCACAGCTCAAAAGAAGGAATAGGACATCTCTTGATGACAGATATAAAAAGAGACCCCAATCTAACACCAACATCCTCTGAAAAGTCTCAAACACAGATTGGCACCTGGAGACTGAGATGTGACTGCCCACGCAAGGACAGAGATATAGCCCTGTGCCCTCACACCCGAAGGGAAACAAGAACTAAGATTGTTGCATGAAGGAAGCCATGGGAAGGGCTGCCCCCCTTGATGAAAACAGTCTGGAAAATCTGTGGCCATTAGCCAGGGAAGAGGCAAGGAAGTCTGTTATGTTTCCGGTGTTCTGGGTGGAAAAGTGTCCTGTGAGAAATTTTAACTTCAAGCCTACTCCAAGTTCAGATGTAGGGGTTAAATTTAAAATATTTACATAAACCAAAAACCCATTGCCATCGAGTTGATTCCAACTCATAGCAACCCTATAGGACAGAGTAGAACTGCCCCATAGAGTTTCCAAGAAACACTTGGTGGATTCAAACTGCTGAGCTTTTTGGTTAGCAGCCATAGCACTTAACTGCTACACCACCGGGGTTTCCAAATATTTACATAGAGCATAGAAATTCTAAGCTGAGACACAAATCTAAAGACTTATCCTCCAATCTGTGAAACCACTGGAGACTTAGTGAAGCAAAGGCAAAATTAGCCATAAAATCTTTCCCCTGACAGCCCAGGGCACAGGGGACATCCTCACTCCTGACAACCTCACAACAAAAAACTCTAAATGATTACAGGGAAATATTCACAATGTGGGGAAGTGATCAGATGTAATGAAAAGGAAAACTGAGATAATTCTGATTGCTAAGAATGAAACTAGAAAATAATTTTGGTTAAAATAATTAAAGTGATCAATGACAGAAAGAACACAATAATCTAAAAAAGAATGAATGGACCTAAAAACTAAATAAAACCCTAAAAAGAGGAAAATTAAACTCATTGAATAAAAGCAAATGAGTTTCATATCAGATAAGCTACGTGTAGAGAGAGAATTATAATTTAAAAGGTATGTTTAAGGAAATAATCCAGAATGTGGTATAGAAAAATAAAAATTGATAAAATATGAAATAGAGCTTATTAGATATAAAAACTGGAGGAAGAGACTAGAGAACGGGGAAGCGGTGATATTTGAGTGATAATGACTATGGTCTTCCAGAATTTAAAACATGAGTTTTCAGATTGTGGACATTAGCGCTGATGTGGGAAAATGGAGTCACATATGTGGCTAGTGGGAGTTTAAATTTTTCAAGCAACTTTGAAGGTTATTTGCGATGTCTAAACTTCTGATTTCACCTCCTGTTCCCAATCTTACAGTCTCCTGAATCTTGGATGAAGGCACCTCCATTCTTTACTCAAGTTATTCAGGCCAATAACCTTGGAGCCACACTTGATTTTTCTCGGTGTCAACCCTCATACCCAATCCACTCGGAAATTTGGATGGGTCTACATTCATATATAAAGAATACGAGAGGTGGGGCCAAGATGGCAGAGTAGTCAGACACTTCTGGTGAACCCTCTTACAACAAAGACCCCAAAAAGCAAGTGAAATGATCATATTTATGACAACCTAGGAGCTCTGAACATCAAAGGCAAAGTTAGAAAATGGACTGAGTGACGGAGAGAGGGAGAGAAGGTTCAGAAGTGGATAAGAGTTGCCAGACCCGAATCACCAGGAGCCCTCAGGCACCATTCCTGGGAGTGGTAGTGTTCGGCTGCAGTTTCCTCAGGGAGAAACAGCCAGGTGCACAGCCTACTCACACCTCTGGAACCAGAGAAGAACGGCGCTCTTGGTAAAAGATAAGTATTTGTGTATATTTCACCACACTCCCAGCCCCCAAGCTGGCTTCGATGGCTATTGATTTCCCTAGGCCTGAGATAGGTCCTGCTGAGTGCCCTGAGCCATTCTTCCAGCCTTGGAGAAAGAATAAATTCACAATTGGTTAAAAAGATAATCTGCCAGCTCCACTAACCTGGGGGGCTCAGGACAGAAGTGGCTCCTGTCCAGGCATAAATGGTCCATGGACTTTAAATATCTTTTCCCCTTGCATGGACCTGTGTGGACCTATTTCAGGAGAATAGGCACTTGTTGTCAGACTACAACTGTTTCAGCTGTGCAGTGAAGAGGTGGGTGTTTGACGTTTGACACCGCTTTGCCTATTAAACAGGGTCCTCACCTATCCACATCAGGGGCCTAAGGACTGGTGGGTCCACTCAGGTCAACCGGCCACACGCAACAGGGGTCCAAGGATAACTGGTACCCCCCAGGCCTTACAACCAAAAGCATTGGCTGCCCATGGTCCATCTGCAGAACCCACCCACCTGTGTGCTCTAGGGAACATGGACATGCTTTCCTCACAGACACTTGTGGGATGGTTGTCAGCCCCCTGCCTTGTTCCAAGTGTGACCCTCTCCTACAAGCAGATACTGGTGCCTACACCAATCACCCCTGTCCCCCTAAGACTGTAGGACAGAGCTTGTACCACACGCTTGATGACCAACTACATGGACACCTGAGCTGAATCCATAACAAGAAAAGTGAATGGACTCCTAGGCTCACATACTTGGTAATAGCTCTAGCCATCTGGTAACAGGACATCGGAGCTTAGAGCTTCAAAAGTGAAAATAATCAAGCTAGCTCACTCAAGCAACCTATTTGGGCATATCAAAGCAAAACAAAGCAAAAAGCTAGGATACAGTAAGCAAACATAAAATAAATTAACACAATAATTTATAGATGGCTCGGAGGCAGCAGTCAACATCAAATTACGTAAAGAAGCAGACCATGATGGCTTCAACAAGCTCTCAAAACAAAGAATCAAGGGATCTTCTGCAAGAAAGTGGCCTCCTGGAATTACTGGATGAAGAATACAAAAGATTAATAGAACTCTCCAGGAGATCAAGCAGTATGCAGAAAAAGCCAAGAAACACACAGATAAAGCAGTTGAAGAAATTAAAAAGGTTATTCAAGAACATAATGAAAAGTTTAATAAGCTGCAAGAATCCATCGAGAGACAGCAATCAGAAATTCAGAAGATTAACAATAAAATTACAGAAGTAGACAATTCAAAAGAATGACAGAGGAGCAGAATTGAGCAAGTGGAAGGCAGAATTTGTGAGTTGAAGATAAAGCACTTCCCACCAATACACTTGAAGAAAAATCAGATAAAAGACTTAAAAAAAATGAAGAAACCCTAAGAATTATGTGGGACTCTATCAAGAGAAATCACCTACGAGTGATTGGAGTATCAGAACAGGGAGGAATAACAGAAAATACAGAGAGAATTGTTGAAGATTTGTTGGCAGAAAACTTCCCTGACAGTGAAAGATGAGAAGATACCTATCCAAGATGCTCATCGAACTCCACATAAGGTAGATCTTAAAAGAAACTCACCAAGATATATCATAATTAAACTTGCCAAAACCAAAGATAAAGAGAGAATTTTAAGAGCCGCTAGGGTAAATGAAAAGTCACCTACAAAGGACAGTCAATGAGAATAAGCTTGGACTACCATGCAGAAACCATGCAGGCAATAAGGCGATGGGATGACTTATATAAAGTATTGAAGGAAAATTTGCCAGCCGAGAATCATATATGCAGCAAACTGTCTCTCAAATATGAAGGTGAAATTAGGATGTTTCCAGATAAACAGAAGTTTAGGGAATTCATAAAAACCAAACCAAAAATACAAGAAATACTAAAAGGAGTTCTTCAGTTAGAAAATCAGTAATATCTGATATCAACCCAAGACTAGAACACTGGAGAGAGCAATCAGATGTCAACCCAGACAGGGAAATCACAAAAATAAGTCAAGATTAAAAAAACACTCAAAATAGGGAAACAGTGATGTCAATATGTAAAAGAAGACATTGAAACAATAAAGAGGGACTAAGAAATGTAGTCATAGATCTTTCATACAGCGAGGAAGACAAGACGATATAAAGAAATAAAAGTTAGGTTTAAACTTAGAAAACTAGGGATAAATATTAAGGTAACCACAAAGGAGACTAATTATCCTACTCATCAAAATAAAATGCAAGAGAAAAAATAGAGACTCAGCAGAAACAAAATCAACAACAAATAAGAGGAAAAAATAATATATAAAGATAAACTACTCAGCACAAAAAATTAAGTGGGAAAAAGAAACCATCAACAACACACAAAAAAAGACACCAAAATGACAGCACTAAACTCATACCTATCCATAATCACCCTGAATGTAAATGGACTAAATGCACCAATAAAGAGACAGAGAGTGGCAGAATGGATAAAAAAACAAGATCCGCCTATCTGCTGCCTACAAGAGACACACCTTAGACTTAGAGACACAAACAAACTAAAGCTCAAAGGAAGGAAAAACATATCAAGCAAACAACAATCAAAAAAGAGCAGGAGCAGCAATATTAATTTCTGACAAAATAGACTTTAAAGTAAAATCTACCACAAAGGATAAGAAAGGACACTATATAATAATTAAAGAGACAATACACAAGGAGGACATAACCATATTAAATATTTATGCACCCAATGACATGGCTGCAAGATACATAAAACAAACTCTAACAGCTCTGAAAGTGAGATACCTCCACAACTATAGTAGGAGACTCCAAAACACTACTTTCAGTGAAGGACAGGACATCCAGAAAGAAGCTCAATAAAGACATGGAATATCTAAATGCCACAATCACCCAACTTGACTTCATACACATATACAGAACACTCCACCCAACAGTAGCCAAGTACACTTTCTTTTCCAATGCACACGGAACATTCTCTAGGATAGATGACATATTAGAACATAAAGCAAGCCTTAGCAGAATCTAAACATAGAAATATTACAAAGCACCTTCTCTGACCATAAGGCCCTAAAAGTAGAAATCAGTAACAGAAAAAGCAGGGAAAAGAAATCAAACACTTGGAAACTGAACACACCCTGCTCAAAAAAGACTGGGTTATAGAAGACTTCAAGGATGGAATAATGAAATTCATAGAATCCAATGAGAATGAAAACACTTCCTATCAGAACCTTTGGGACACAGAAAAAGCAGTGCTCTGAGGTCAATTTATATCAATAAATGCACACATCCAAAAAGAAGGGCCAAAATCAAAGAATTATCCCTACAACTTGAACAAATAGAAAGAAAGTGACAAAATAAGAAAGAAAATAATTCCGATCCAAATTCCAAAGAAATTTTTTTAAGGAGATGGAGAAACAAATCACCAACTTCATGTGGAAGGGAAAGAGGTCAGATAAGCAAAGCATTGCTGAAAAAGATTTTAGAACCTATTATACTGCCACAGTAGTCAAAACAGGCTGGTACTGGCACAAAAACAGATGCATAAACCAATGGAACAGAATTGAGAATCCAGACATAAAGCCATCCACATATGAGCAGCTAATATTTGAGAAAGTCTCAAAGGCAGTTAAGGGGGAAAAGACAGTCTCTTTTACAAAAGGTGCTGACATAACTGGATATCCACCTGCAAATAAAGGAAACAAGACTCCTACCTCACACCATGCACAAAAACTTACTCAAAATGGATCAAAGATCTAAATATAAAATCTAAAACAATAAAGATCAGGGAAGAAAAAATAGGGACAATGCTTGGAGCACTAATACATGGCATAAACAGTATACAAAACATTACTAACAATGCAGAAGAGAAACTAGACAACTGGGAGCTCCTAAAAATCAAACACCTATGCTCATCCAAAGACTTCACCAAAAGGGTAAAAAGATTACCTGCAGACTGGGAAAAAGTTTTTACCTATGATATTTCCGATCAGCATCTGATCTCTAAAACCTACATCATACTGCAAAAACTCAACAACAAAAAGACAAATGACCCAATTAAAAAATGGGCAAAGGACATGAACAGACACTTCACTAAAGAAGACATTCAGGCAGCTAACAGATACGTGAGGAAATGCTCACGATCATTAGCCATTAGAGAAATGCAAATCAAAACTACAATGAGATTCCATCTCACTCCAGCAAGGCTGGCATTAATCCAAAAAACAATAAATGTTGGAGAAGCTGTGGAGAGTTTGGAACACTTATACACTGCTGGTGTGAATACAAAATGGTACAACCACTTTGGAAATTATTTTGGTGCTTCCTTAAAAAACTAGAAATAGAACTACCATATGATCCAGCAATTCCACTCCTTGGAATATATCCGAGAGAAATATGAGCCTTTACACGAACAAATACATGCACACCCATGTTCACTGCCAAAAAAAAAGAAATGTTCACTGCAGCACTGTTTAAATAATACCAAAGCCAAACCCAGTGCCATCGAGTCAAGTCCGACTCATAGCGACCCTATAGGACAGAGTAGAACTGCCCCGTAGAGTTTCCAAGGAGCACCTGGAGGATTCGAACTGCTAACCCTTTAGTTGGCAGCTGTAGCACTTAACCACGATGCCACCAGGGTTTCTGCAGCACTGTTTACAATAGCAAAATGATGGAAGCAACCAAGGTGCCCATCGACGGATGAATGAATAAATAAATTATGGTATATTCACTACGCATTGATAAAGAATAATGATGAATGTGTGAAATATTTCATAACATGAAGGAATCTGGAAGGCATTATGCCAAAAGAAATTAGTCAGTTGCAAAAGGACAAACATTGTATGAGTCCACTATTATAAGAACTCAAAAAATAGTTTAAACAGAGAAGAAATTATTCTTTTCTGGTTATGAGAGGGGGGAGGGAAGGAAGGAGAGAGGTTTTCACTAATTAGATAGTAGATAAGAACTATTTTAGGTGAAAGGAAAGACAACAGACGATACAGGAGAGGTCAGACAACTGGACTAAACCAAAAGAAAAGAAGTTTCGTGAATAAACTGAACTCTTCAAAGGCCAGTGTAGCAGGGGCAGGAGTTTGGGGACCATGGTTTCAGGGGACATCTAAGTCAATTGGAATAAGAAAACATTTTGCATCCCACTTTGGGGAGTGGCGCCTGGCACCTTAAATGCTAGCAAGTGGCCACCTAAGATGCATCCATTGGTCTTAACCCACCTGGAGCAAAGGAGAATGAAGAACACCAAAGACAAGGTAATTATGAGCCCAAGAGACAGAAAGGGCCACATAAACCTGAAACTACATCATCCCGAGACCAGAAGAACTAGATGGTGCCCAGCTGCAAGTGATGACTGGCCTGACGGGGAACACAACAGAATCCTTGAGGGAGCACGAGAGTGGGATGCAAACCCCAAATTCTTGTAAAAAGACCAGACTTAATGGTCTGACTGAGACTAGGAGGACCCCAGAGGTCATGGTCCCCAGACCTTCTCTTAGCCCAAGACAGGACTATTTCCAAACCCAACTCTTCAGACAGGGATTGGACTGGACTATGGGATAGAAAATGATACTGGTGAAGAGTGAGCTTCCTGATCAAGTAGACACATGAGACTATATGAGCAGCTCCTTTCTGGAGATGAGAGGTCAGAGGGGGTCAGAAGCTAGCTGGATGGACACAAACATAGAGAGTGGACGGAAGGAGTTTGGTGTCTTATTAGAGGGAGAGCAACTAGGAGTATATAGCAAGGTATATAGAAATATTTGTAGGAGGGACTGATTTGATTCGTAAACTTTCACTTACAGCACAATAAAAATAAAAAAAGATTATGACCACTTTTCAACACCTACACTGCTAGAACCCGGCTTTGACATTGCCTCAGAGTTTGCCTGGATTACTGCAATAGGCTCCTTACAGGCTTCCCGAATTCTACCTGTTTTTCAACATAGCATATTGAGTGATTTCTTTTGAAAAAAAGAGTTAGAGCATGTCAGTCTTCTGCTTGGAACGGTCCAGTGTCTCTCCATTTCACAGAGGCTAAAAGCAAAGCCTTCCAATGACCTTTAAGTCAGTCTTCTCTCTGGCCCCCTCTTCTGTTACACTTTCTTGTACTCTGTTAGCTGGACTCCTTACCAGTCTTGGAGGCTGGCTGCCACAGGGCCTTACACTCCTTTGCCATCTTCAAGTCACCACACAAATGTCACCTTTTCCATGAGGCTACCCTGCGTAAAATTGCAGCCTTAGCCCCATGTCCCCCTCCCCCCCATATTCCCAATTCCTCATACTCTGCACGTTTTCTTAACACTTACCATTTTCTAATATACTGGGTAATATAGTTGTTATGATTATTATTTATGACCTGTCTTCCTCCATCAGAATATGTGTTCTACAAGACAGGACTTGGTTGTTTACTAGCAGTACTCAATACATAGTAAACACCCATTTGACAACTGATAGATTCAATGACTCTAGAGAAGCTAAATATGTGTGTAGCATATGGCCCAGTTTGGACAATGTCTATGTTTTTCTATAAGTTCGAAATATTTCATTAGTAAAACAAATTTAAATTTCACAAGTTAAAAAAAAAAATTCAGATCATGGAAAAGGGGCACTGCATATTTGTCTTATATTCCTAGAAGGAACAAACTAACTCCACAGTATAAAAAATAAAACAAGTTGTGTGATCAGAGAAATCATATTTTAATTGAGTATGTTTCAAAGTTATTATTAAAATTAATTTTGTTGATCATTTTCCTTGAATATAGTGCAATAAAAAATGCTAAGAAACCTGAGCTAGCACATAAGGGACGTTTGCATAAGATGTACATCTCTACATAAATTCTTACTGATACCAGCACGTCTCCACTTAGCCAGTTGCCTGCCACGAGATTTTGAAAGTGTGTGTTATGGAGGTTAGGAAAAGCAGAATGACTAACTAGGAACTACCTTTAATAAATTAAACCCCAAACTTTCAAAGATGCATCAGGCAGGAGGTAGCTAGTCCTTCTCTGTCTTGTCAGCTGCCATTAGGTAGATTCTGACTCACGAAGACCCCATGTGTGTTGAGAAAAATGTGCTCCGCAGGGTCTTCAGTGGCTGATTTTTCACTGGGCCTTTTTTCCGAGGTGTCTCTGGGTGGACTTGAACCACCAACCTTTAGGTTAGTGGCCGAGCGCATTAACTGTGGTAACTGTTTTCACCTCCAGGGACTCCCTCTCTGCCTGAGGTTCTCTGATAAGGCTGAGCACTACACTCTTAGCTGGCCCCACCCGTATGCTCTACAACCTGCTCTTCCTTGTATCCGGCCCCAAAATAGACCCCATCCCCTTCCTATCAGCCCAGCTGAGATGGCTGAAGCTTTTAAGAATAAATACTAAGAAAAGAAAATGGAGAAATAAACAAATCATATAGGAATGGAGAAATAAACAGATCATATAAGAAGGACAAAAACATTTTTCATTTTTAAAGTAGAGATTTTCAGTCTCACCATTTTGTCTCCTCTCCTGGTCTGACAGGCACTGTTCACTCTGAGGAAATACTGAAAGACTAACCAAGGTCATGGCTCTTTCCCTGGGGCTCTTATTTGCCTCTTCTCGGCCTGTCCCCCATGGAGGACACTATTTCAAAACCTCCAAGAGCATTTCCTAGGAATGCTGCCACCTTTTTGGGGAAGAGACAAGCTACATTCCCACTCTAGAGTGCACTCAAGTGGCTGATACCAGAAATGACCTCCCTCTACCCTACGGAGACCTATGGCTGCCCTTTTTTAGGACTTCTCTTGTGACCATATTTTAGTATAATAAAACACCATAAAATACATTGAACTTTCATGATAAAAAGAGGGTTTCTTTTTCATGGTCAGCAACAGTTTTTTTTTTTTTTTTTTTATGTTTTAAGTGTGAAAAAGAGCACAAAATTATTATTATAATCATTATCATTACCTTCATTTACTGCACACCATCTCTTTTTCTTATGTTATTTATTAACCCCTAGAAAATAGAGTTGCCTCTATAGCGTATTGTAAAAATGCAGGCTGAGGTAAAAGAAATTCTGTTCTTTAGTGCTAACATACAATTTCCAGCAAAAAAAAAAAAACTAGGACAATGTACCATTTATGTTTTATATTGCAGTAGGACTTCGAGCTTTTTCCAACAGCTCTTTCACAAAATTGATAGATTATTCTTCCTATTAAAAGGCTCTTTTTTTTTTTTTATTAAAAGAGTCTTTTATCCTGGGTGCCAGACCGGGTTGAAATGCTGCTGTAGCTTTTATGCTACCACAGTGGCATTGCACTGCTGAGTGAAATGACAACTTGTACACCTGATTCTCCAGGGCACAGAAAAGTCTTGGAGGGCTTAAAACAGGCATGAGGGGCCATAGGTGTGTTTGTTGTTCCTAAACAGCCCAGTGAGAGCCGTGACCCCATGAACGCTTTTATCAGGCTGAAAGCTGTATAGAGAAAAGGGCATTAGATGGAGATATGGGTTCTAGGCTTGCACTGGCTACTAAGTGGCACTGTCCCTTTAGCAATGGACACGGGAAAGTGAACATGTAATAAGTTACCATTTATTGTTTTCTAAGTGTCATGTGTTTGATACATACTAACCCAGAAGTCCCTGGGTGGTGCAAGTGGTTTGCTCTTAGCTACTAACCTAAAGATTGGTGATTCGAACCCACCCAGTGGTGCTGTGGAAGAAAGGCCTGGCAATCTGCTTTTGTAAAGATTACAGCCAAAAAAATCCTATGGAACAGTTCTACCCTGTAGCACATGGGGTCACCATGAGTTGGAATCAACTTGACGGCAATTTTTTTTTTTTTTTTGGTATTTCTAACTCCCTTGACTATTCTGCAGAGCCCTGGTGGTGCAGTGGTTAAGAGCTCAGCTGCTAAGCAAAAGGTTGGCAGGTCAAATCCACCAGCCGCTAAATTGGAAACCCTATCGGGCAGCTCTACGCTGTCCTGTAGGGTTGCTGTGAGTCAGAATCGACTTGGCAGCTATAAATTTAATCTTAATGGAAGCAGACTGCCACACTGTTCTCTCTCGGAGTGGCTGGTGAGTTTGAACCACCAACCTTTTGGTTCGCAGTTGACTGCTTAACCGCTGTGCCATCCAGGCTCCTCAGATGAAGGGTAGCGGAGATAATTCAGAGGCATTCCTTCGAGCTCTCCCGAGAGCCACATCTTAAATGGGGTCATGGTCTTTTCACTGGGGATGGAGGCAGATTGACCATAACCCACAACCCATTGCCATCAGTCGAGTAGATTCCGACTCATAGAGGCAGCTTGAGGAGGCTTTAAATCTCCACTTTGGAAGAAAGGTAGACAAACAGGTGAGCAGGACAACTGAGAAGCCAGGCTCATTCCTATACAAAACCAAGGGTGACATTTTCATTGGCCAGAGTTCACAGTGCTTTTCCTCTAAACTTGTGCTAAGGTCTTAAGGGGTTAACTTAAAATAAGGGAGCCAAGAAAGTTCTTAGCTCTTATATTAGGGCCAGGATGTAAGATAAACAGATTCAGGACAAAGAAACAGGCTCAGGAGGGAGAAGTTAGCAAAAAGGCCTGCACAGAATAACGCTCACTCCCGCCTTTGTGCTTTTATCCTTATTCTGCTCATCCCCTGGAGCCCTGGTGGCACAGTGGTTAAGAGCTCAGCTGGTAACCAAAAGGTCACAGTTTGAATCCATCAGCCGCTTCTTGGGAACCCTACGGGGCAGTTCTACACTGACCTATAGGATCGCTGTGAGTCAGAATCCACTCAAGGCAATAGGTTTTGGTTTGGTTCATCCCCTACCTCCAATCCACATGTCCCATCCAATGTTCTTCCAACATGTATCCAAATTCTTCCACTTCTCTCTTTACTGTTCCCATCCTAGTTCAAGCCACCATCATCCTGGATGTCCTGCTTCCACCCTTTCTACCCTAGGAGCAATTCTCTAGCAGAAACCAAAGTAACACTTTTAAATATAAGTTAGATCACGCCATTCCATTGCTTAAAGCCCATTAATGGTTTCCCAATGTACTTAAAATAAAATGCAAACTCTTTCCATGTCTTATGAGGTCTGCATGGTCTGGAAACCTGCCTTGCTAACCTCATTTCGGGTCAGCTTCCCTACTCAAAAATTTTCAGCCACGTTGGTCTTTTTTCTGTCTTTGGATATTCCACATTTTTCTACCATCAAAGCTCTGCACAGGCGAATCTCTCTGCTTAGAATGCTCTTAATTTCTGCTCTTTCCATGGCTGGCTCCTTCTTGTTCTACAAGTCTCAGGTTAAACAGCATCTCTTCACAAAGCTATGTTGTGGCCACTCTATTTAATTAGATGTCACCCTTCCACTTATTATTTTTTTATAGGAATAATCTGCTTGCTTTCTTCATAATTTTTATTGCCATTGTCTTATTATCTATGTGAGCTCTTTGGGGGCAGGAATCATCCTTTCCTTTTCACCTTTGTCCCTGGAGCCTAGCATGGGCCCTGAGATGATGCTAAATAAATATTAGTTGAATCTACTAAAACCTTGACACTTCCCTGTGATATGATGGCCACGTTTTATTAATCTCAGCACATAGCACACGGCCGGGGACATGGTAAGTATGAATTCCCACACTTAACTGTGAGATGAGGACCACGTTTTATTAATCTTATTTTCCTCAGCACGTAGTATGGGGCCTGGCACATGGTGTTATGAATTCCCCCATGGAAGTGTTGTGCTCCTGAATATAGCTTTAGAGTCAGAACAACTTAGGTTTGAAATCCATTTCAAGTATTTACTGTATTTGTGTCCTTGGGCAATTTATTTCGTCTCTAAGCCTCAATTTGCTTTTCATCAAAAATTGCAATAATTATGGTACCAATCTGAAAGGGTTATCAGGGTGATTGAATGAAATACTACTTGGGAATGCTCTCCAGGATGTAGCATAATGCTATAAACAGATAAAACTTCTACCTGAACAAACATTGCTCATTATACTGGCCCCCCACTTCTCCTGTTCTTTCCTCGGGTCTCAACTAAAAATCACTTTCTCAGCGAGGTCCTCGCTGACCCCCAGAATAAGTCAGGTCCCCTGCTGTTTGTTTCCACAACTCCCCGGACAGTCCCTGCCATAATACTCATTACATTTCACAGCCATCATTGGCGTTTGTCTTCCCTGTTACTCTCTAAGACTGTGACTGGTGGTGATAGCTGTCTAGCTCACCCCCAGATCACTGGTACCACATTTTCCATGCCACATAATCAGGAAAGGAGTCATAGAAACAGATGGCCATGGAGAGAGGGTGGAGGGAGGTCAAAAGAGGTAGATCTGACAATTTTTACAAAGTAATTAATCAATTCATTCAAATATTACTTATTGATGGCCACTTTTGTGCCCTGATTCTTAGTATGCAAACACAGCAGAGAGTAACATTTGTTCATGCAATAGATTTCTATTTATAAGCATTTGCTGAGTGCCTACTATGTGTCCAAGCTATATGCTGATGATATGGACAGTGGGAGGTAAAGGAGGAGAGAAGAGACATTATCATGAACGTTTATGCTAAGGGGCAGATCAACTAAGCAGCATCTGAGTGGTAGGAAACGAATGTACTTAAAATCCAGAGTGAAGCGATCTGGGAGGGGAATGTGCTGAAAAGGGAGCTTGTCTCGGGTGTAAAGAATTGGGAGGATTTCTGTTGGGCCAGGTGTAGGTAAAGGACATTCTAAGAAGATGTGAAGGACCTGTGTAGCAGAGGGAAAAACCGAGACGAGGAGCGGGTACTGTCTGGGGTGCAGGGAGCTCGGCAGACCACTGAGAGTGAGAGAGGAGAGAGGAAGGTGAGTAGTGGTGTAGGATCTGGGGGGCCCTGCATGTCACAATAAGTAGGTGCCATTGTCTTCCACAGAGAATGTAATCCCTTCGCAGGTTTTGGAATGAGGGGCACCCTGACTGTGGTGCTCTAGGAGACACAGTGGTGGAGCCCTCTAGCTGGGCAGGGAGACAGAAGAGATTCCATTCAAGACGCTTAGTATTCAGGCGTGGTCTAAGAAGCAGAGGAAATGAAAAAGAAAGGAGGAATGAGAAAGATTTTGCAAAGGAAAGATCGGCAGGCTTTGGTGGTTTACACATCTTGGGTCAGAGCTCAGAGCTAAAGCTAGAAAAAATGAATCTACCACTAATACCTAACATTGACAGGAAAGCACTATTCTTTGTGGTTTATAAGTTAATCCATTTAACACACTCTATTATCCCACCCTTTTTTACGGAAGGATATCGAAGTACAAACAGGTTTAGTTACTTGCCTACGGTCACACAGTTTTCTAATTAAGTGTTAGTTAGTGAGAAAGTGTGATATAAAGTATGGTCCCATTTCTCACTTGTCTACCATGCAGTAAAGTCATAATATTTTTGTCACTGCTTCCTTACTTATAAAATGACACAAATAATTCTACAAAATTTTCTGGGACTACTATTGTATTTTAAAAACAATTAGAAATGCTCGTAGCTCCATAGAGATAAAACGTGTTATTAATCAATTGTCTTCTGATTCATACTTCATTTTGCATACCTTGAAAATGCCATTAAAACGAACAGAAAATGAAAAGTTGATAAAATGACTACGTGATTCTGAATTTTCTCGGTATCATTCATGTGCAATTCAGAAGTTTTCCCCAAAGGGAAAGGAAGACCTTTCACAGATTTCTTGGAAAAAAGCAGAACACAGCAAAGCCTTCTTTCTAATCAAAATATAGAATTTAGACAAATTATATACTACTCATTTAAGTCACTCTACATCAACATAAAACACAGGCGTTTTGTTTTCTACAAGTTTTTTTCAGTCAACTTTTTAACCTTATACTTAGTTTTCTTCAAAGTAAAATAAATGTGAACTGAAACAAAATTTGATCACTTCTTTCTTGAACATCAGGATCATAATAATTTTTTTAAGCAAAAATCCGACCAGCCATATATCCTTAGACACCACCTTCCTTTCTGCCTTCAGAGTTCAGAAAAAAAGAAAGAAAGAATTTATCTTACAAGCGATTCCTTGTGATAAATTACTTTAAAACTTGAAGTTCTGATAATATTTTTTTTCACCTCGGTCCATCTTTTATTTACTGTGTTTTGTAGTAGACAAAACATTTATTTTCTCGTTCAACTGTCATCCATAACAATAATTTAAAACCAGCTAATAAACATTATGGTTTGTTAGAACTGTACCGATTAAATCTTAAGTGTCTAATACGTACAAATATAAACAGAATGTAATTAGAGCTATTTAAAGAACCCATTTTTAACTTAGATTAACCATACTTTCCATTTGCTGAGGATAAACACTCATAAATGAAACCCATTGCTGAGCAAGAAGCAATTACTTCAGTTTAAAATATTAATATGCACCGCCTTTTAAAAAGCCATGGAAAGTCATTTATGTCCTGTAGTGTACAGGCTGGAGTCATACCCCAAAGGAAGGATGGGAGAGCGCTCTGTGACCTAACCGAGAAGCAATCGACTGGAGAATGGCATGTCCTTAGCCCTTTACGAGGCCCATTAAACTTCTCGCTTCGATTAGTGCAGATTTCCAACATAGTATTCCTTATATGTTTAAGCATGATTTAAAACCACACACAAACAAACACATGCACACAGTCAGAAAGAAAGGGGAATTTTACTACTAAAAAATCGACTTAACCTATTTCTAGGAATAACTGTGACGCATTTATAACCTAAGAACTGAGCATATTGAATACAGACAGTTCAGAAGAGAGCCCATACATCTTAACTGCGCATTTTTTGCCTAAAAACAAACAAATAATACACATAGAGTCTGATTAAATGTAAATAGTGAATCGATTCTATCATTTTTCTTATAATATCTTAGGCTGAATCAAAAAGCTTGGTTTGAGCTAGGATTATATTCAGTGTGGTTAAACGCAATGCATTTTTAGTTGCTCTTACGAGTTAACCACAGGTCGAACGCGGTTACAATGAGCCCCGTTATCACAAAATGCTTCCAAGTGCCCCAGAAAGTGCGCAGAGCAGGGCTTTGCTGACTTCATCGCAGTGACACCACCAACGGAAGAGCCTAGAGAGACCTGTTAACCTTTGTCTTGCTTGTAACGTCCAAGAGCTTTGGAAGCCTCGTTAGTTAGATCTCCGAACACAATGTGATGCAAACTTGGAGCGTGGGCACTTTCAGTATCAGAAAACAGACTTGCCCCATTAGTCGTCCATAGCTACCTGCGGTTGTGTAACTGGAGCACTATTTCGAAATTCGACCTGTTTCATTCATTACAACCAAATTTCAAGGCAGATGCATTTAGTCAATGATTTACAGTTATGTCGACATGGGCTGAACTATAAATGAAATTTATTGTTTAGGACTGTATCTTTTGATTCAAGTTACAAAGTAATAATCAATTATTTTTTTCTAATTATAGAAAGATTAATAAAAGTTCTGATTTAAAAATACCATTAAAGGTACGGAAGTGTAACAGATTCAAGGGCCAGGAAAAGAAAAAAAAAACTTAGCAGGATGACTATATGGTTGGCCTTGAGCAAAATGACCAAGTCCCAGTCCTCATCAATGATCTTCGATTTCAGCCCATACACAGATGCTTCACAGGACCTTTTGGGTTCCAGAGCACACTGCCATCCCCATCCTACGTACCACTTTTATGTCACTTGCATTGACTTGCTGTCCCCAACAGAGCATCCTGCTATTACCCTTCTTTTCTGTGCTTTATTACTATTTTCTTCATTCCACCTACCATTTACTCTTGACACTATTTTATTCAAAAAATCAATTCCTATGAATTTAATGGTAATGACCCGTGAGCAGTGTTTCGTCCATAGTACATAATATACTTGCATTTGAAGAAGCTTTCTGGATAGATGTCTAATGTCAAGCATTTGCTCCTAATTGCAGAAATGCCAGGTTGGCTTAGAGCAGATATTTGAATTTTGAAGACCTTTCAAAACAAACTATATAGATGGCTGCATGCTCTATGGAACATTTCAGGCCAGTCATATGCCTTTTTTTCATTCGTTATTTTCAAGAAAACTCTATAGCTAAGCTACATCATGCCAATGCAAGGCTTTTCAAAAATTCAACAAAAATCCCAAATGATGACTTCACTGAGCAGCCATGATGACTTCACTGAGCAGCCACATTATTTTCCCCAGTTTCTAGATACAAAAGACTCATCTGATTGGAGTTTTCACCACCAAACTTGAAAACTGTAACAATGGGAAAGCACATTTAGAAATAGTATGATGGGTGTGTATCCTGGCCTCCATCGCCAGTGCTACTCAGCAACACACAAACAGAGATGGTAAACGTGGAGCTTTGCTGGATGAAATGTGGGCTGGGGTGCTACCAAGATTAATTTGAAACAGAGACTTATTAATGGTGGCACCTCAAGAAGTGACTAAGTTGTGCTCCAAAACTTTGTAAAATTTTATAACCCATCAACTAAACAGCCTGAATTAGTTGACTTTATCGTTTGGTAAATGCTTGATAACCAATAGATTTAATACATTGTTAATTATCCTATTGTCCTTAAAATAGTATTTTCATTTTTATAGCCAAGAATATTTACAGCCTAATTAGAAATCCAGTAATGTGAATTGTAAATTATGTGTAATTACAATAAAACTACTGAAGAATAACACACATTACTTATAAATTGTAATACTGTGATAAATTAAAGCAATTACAGGTAAACCAATAATGTTCTTTAATTAAGCAGTTTTGAATGAGAATTTGTGATTTGCATTTACAATAACCTATAAGGTTGGGGATTGCATTTATAACTTGTATAAAAATCGATTGCACTCTGCTGTGATACTCTGCTAAGAATAACTTCTAAGTTCATTACTGTCATTATGCCATTATCATGTAAAAACACCCAGGATTGTTAAATGTAAAGTGTGCTGACAACCAATCAACCGTGCTTCTTAATATAATTATAATTATGGCACTCTTTTTATGCCTTTATGAATCTGAGAAAAAGTTCATATTTCCATAAGTTTTCAATATTGGTTGCAAAGGAACAGAAGATGCTGTGTCACGAGCTTATTGAAAATACTATTGCACTTGACACTAATAAGGCTATCCATCCGCATAGTTGTTTCACTGTAGTCTGCCATTCATAAGATTATAGTGACTTTTTTAATAGTGCCACATCTGTTTACTGTTATGTTATATAATTGTTATACTGTTGAAGTAATTCCTTGACATATTCAAGTGGCAATCAATGCCTCTGTATGAGTTGAGAGCTGCCAACAGACCATTTTCTTGCCCTTAAGCCAAGTCATATATATGTGCGTGGATTGTCCGTGAAAAGGTCTCTGGTGAAGAAAAAGAACTAATGTAAGTTTGCGAAAAGGGGAAAAGACTGGAAGCTTCATATAAAAAGGTCTTGCTGATCTGAATTTTAAATATGAGTATTTAAAGGATGAAAAATTAAAAAGAAGAAGAAACAAAAAACAACTATTCTGCCTTATTTCTGTATATAACAAAACAAAAACAGTTGCCATTTAGTTGATTCCTACTCATGCGGTGACCCCACGTGTGTCAGAGTGTAACTGTGGTCCATAGGGGTTTCAATGGCTGATTCCTTATAAGTAGATCTTCGGGTCTTTTTTGTCTGAAGTGTGTCTGGGTGGATTCAAATCACCAAACTTTTGGTTAACAGCTGAGTGCGTAAGCATTTGTGCCACCTTGGGGATTCATTTATGTATATATATGCTATTACATAGGAAGCATTAAAAGAAGATGGAAGGAACACACAGAGCCACTATATCAAAACGAATTGATTGCTGTTCAACCGTTTCAGGAGGTAGCAATGATCAGGAACTGATGGTATTGAAGAAAGAGGTCCAAGCTGCACTGAACTAGTTGGCAAAAAACTAGGCTCCAGGACTTGATAGAATATCAATTGAGATGTTACAACAAACGGATGCAATGCTGGAAGTGCTCACTCGTCTATTCCAAGAATTTGGAAGACAGCTACCTAGCCAACACCAGCTGGAAGAGATCCATGTTTATGCCTATTCCAAAGAAAGGTGATCCATCTGAATGCAGAAATTAGGGAACAATATCATTAATATCACATGCAAGTAAAATTTTGCTGAAGATCATTCAAAAGTGGCTGCAGCAGTATATCAACAGGGAACTACCAGAACTTCAGGCCGGATTCAGAAGAGGACGTGGAACCAGGGATATCATTGCTGATGTCAGATGGATCTTGGCTGAAAGCAGAGAATACCAGAAAGATGTTCACCTGTGTTTTATTGACTATGCAAAGGCATTCAACTCTCTGGGTCATAACAAATTATTGATAACAACGGGAAGAAAGGGAATTCCAGAATATTTAGTCATGCTCTTGAGGAACCTGTACATAAATCAAGAGGCAGTTATTTGAACAGAACAAGAGGATACTTCGTGTTTTAAAGTCAGGAAAAGTGCGTGTCAGGGTTGTATCCTTTCACTATACCTATTCAATCTGTATGCTGAGCAAATAATCTCAGAAGCTGGGCCATATGAAAACAGGGCATCAGGATTAGAGGAAGACTCATTCACAGCCTGCGTTATGCAGATGACACAACCTTGCTTGCTGCAAGTGAAGAGGACTTGAAACACTTACTAATGAAGATCAAAGACCACAGCCTTCAGTATGGGTTACACCTCAACATAAAGAAAACAAAAATCCTCACAACTGGGACTGCTAAGCAACATCACGATAAATGGAGAAAATATTGAAGTTGTCAAGGATTTCATTTTACTTGGATCCACAATCAACACCCATGGAAGCAGCAGTAAAGAAATCAAAAGACACATTGCATTGAACAAAAGACCTCTTTAAAGTGTTAAAAAGCAAAGATGTCACTTTGAAGAGTAAGGTGACCCAAGCCATGGTGTTTTCAATCGCCTCATATGCAGGGCAAAGTTGGATGATGAATAAGGAATTCTGAAGAAAAATTGATGCCTTTGAATTATGGTGTTGGTAAAGAATAATGAAGGTATCATGGACTGCCCAAAGGCAAATCTGTCTTGGAAGAAGTACAACCAGAATGCTCCTTAGAAGCAAGGATGGTGAGATTTCATCTCACATACTTAGGACAGGTATGTGGACCAGTTCCTGGAGAAGAACACCATGCTTGGTAAAGCAGAAGGTCAGCAAAAAAGAGGAAGACCCTGAAGGAGGTGTACTGACACAGCGACTACAACAATAGGCTCAAGCGCAACGATGATTGTGAGGATGGTGCCAGACCAAGCGGAGTGTCATTCTGTTGTACATGGGGTTGCTATGAGTCAGAACTGACTCAACGGCACCTAGCAGCCACGATGTTATTAATTTACTTTGATTTATTAATGGTTCAAATCCTCCAAAAAGTAAGTTGTTTAGACTAGTAACATAAGAACATTCCAAATATAATATTTTGAATACCTTCGACTGATACACACAACAGGGAAAGCCATGTGCATAGTAAGAGACTACACGTATCAGTGATCACTGTTGGGTCTGAGATATTACCCTACGTGCGAGCTAACAAAGTAGCCTGTTAATGTTTCATGGATGCTGGGAGAAGACATAGGGCTCCTGTTTTAGAGACAAAGGACTCGGTCATGCAAAGCACAGCAAACGGCATGAACATCATCATGATTTCATTGGTCTCCCTTGCTGCCCACCCCATGCCCAAGTCTCATGGGGGGTAATGGATGCAACACACTCACTGGGTTTGCATCACAGCTGAGGAACCTGAGCTTCGGGAACCTGTTGCTTCTATAGGAAGCAGTTAAGCAAACCTCCTGTTCGTCCTAGAGGGAAACATTATATCATCTCTCAAGGTTGCTCTCTGTAAATAGGATCCTGAGAAATGGCCTCACATTCTTTACAAACCTAGCAAGACACATAGAAGCCTATTAGATCTATGTCTTTCCCAACAATTATTATGGACATATTCAGGAATTTGATGTACAGCTAGCTAGGTGGAAAACTAGCCTTGTTTTACCGGTTTCGAGTTTATAACGCTGTTTCCCCAGGCTATGCTCTCACTTCCATGTATGGAGCCAAATATTAGTCAAAATAACACAAGAACCTTGTGGGCGTGATTGCCAAACAGGAGCTATCATTTGTATCCATGTATTGATCTGTTTTCAGTCTGTCATTTCTATTGAACCATTCATTCACGTCATCTCCTTTCCTCAGACCTTTGTCTACTTTATTCTTCCCAAACACACACAACCCGTCCTTTTTAAGCTGGAAATCTAAGGTGAAGAAGGGAGATTGCTCGACTCTTCATGCCTCCCTACTTCCAGCGGGCTCCCTTCTACTGGGAAAGCCCCTGTGATGGATGTGTACCTCACTCCCAATTTTGCTCTCTCTGCTTGCTCTGTCACCAGGTTGGCCCCTCCTTCGGCCTTTAGATCTCTCCTGGAAAAAGTCAGGGATTAGTCCATGGGCCCCTCTAACACCAGGAGACACACACTCACCATTTTAGGTGTGTGTCTTAAAGTTCTTCTCAATTGACAAGTTTATGGGGATACCCTCTCCTTCCCAGTGTCACGGTACCATGCTTACCAACAACTTTCCAAAGGAATTCTTATCCTCTCTGATCTTCTGATCAAGCTTCAATTTCTCTTTTATACCGTTGAGGTGGTTTGACACCTATACCATTAGTCCTAGTTTTTTTTTGGGGGGGTGGGTTTGTCATGGATTGAATTATGTCCCCCCAAAAATGTGTGTATCAACTTTGTTAGGCCATGATTCCCAGTATTGTCTAGTTGTCCTCCATTTTGTGATTGTAACTTTATATTGAGAGGATTAGTGTGGGATTGTAACACTACTCTTACTCAGGTCACCTTCCTGATCCAAGGTAAAGAAAGTTTCCCTGGGATGTGGCCTGCACCACCTTTTACCACTCAAGAAATAAAAGGAAAGGGAAGCAAGCAGGGATTTGGGTACCTCAAACCACCAAGAAAGCAGTACCAGGAGCAGAGCGTGTCCTTTGGACCTGGGGTCCCTGCACCTGAGAAGCTCTTTGACTAGGGGAAGATTGAAGACAAGGACCTTCCTCCAGAGCCAACAAAGAGAGAAGGGCTTCCCCTGGAGCTGACACCCTGAATTTTGACTTGTAACCTGCTAGACTGTGAGAGAATAAATTTCTCTTTGTTAAAGCCGTCCACTTGTGGTATTTCTGTTATAGCAGCACTAGATGACTAAGACAAGGGGGTAGAGAGAGAGAGGGGGGTGTCTCATCTGAAAATTTAATTCAACTAGAAAAAAACATTTAATATCCTATTAAAATCATCTTTTGTTACGTAGTTATGTATTTTTGAGCCCTGGTGGCACAGTGGTTAAGTGTTTGGCTGCTCACCAAAAGGTCAGTAGTTGGATTCCATCAGCTGCTCCTTGGAAACGTTATGGGGCAGTTCTACCCTGTCCTACAGGGTCACTATGAGTTAGAATTGACTGGACGGCAGTGTTTTTTTTTTTTTTTTTGGCTTTTATATATATATATATATTTTTTTTTTTTTTTTATATTTTTAAGCGGAGTATTTTTTTCTTGTCACACTTACTTCCAACAGTGGTGCTTTGGCGGTAGAATTCTCGCCTTTCCTGCACGAGACCTGGCTTCCTTCCTGGCCAATACGCCTTCTGCTCACCCACCACCAGTCTGTCAGTGGAGGCTTGGGTGTTGCCATGATGCTGAACAGGTTTCAGCAGAGCTTCCTGACTAAAATGGGCTAAGAAGAAAGGCCTGGCAATCTACCTCGGAATAATCAGCAAACGAAAACCCTTTGGATCACAAAGGTCCTGTCCCTTTGTGCATGCAGTCCCCATGAGTCAGTGATGGCTCAACACCAGCTAACAACAAAAACGACAAGGACCGTTTCCCATATTTTTTCTTTAATTGATGGATAGGGATTACTAATTCATTCATATGGCCTCAGGGACAGAGGGGCCATATGAATATATGGATGAAGGAAGTAGCTAAATGGGAGGAATATTGAGGCTCTTTTTTAAAGAAAAGACAAGAACCTAGAATTGTATGGAACTGATTAATTTATTAATTGAAAACCCATTGTCACCTTGAAGTCATGTCTGCACAAAGCCAGCCCAATCAGTATGTTTTGTTTAATACAAAAAAAATCACTTTGTTATCGGCAATAAAGGAAAATAATAGCTAAATGTTTCACTTTGAAACTTGTAGTTAAGCTTTAATTGGAATCTACTTAACAACTGTTTTTGTTTTTGTTTTCAGTTACAACAAGTTGTCTCCTTGTGGACCAAGAGAATGAAGGAGTTAAACTATTCCTTTCCTGCTGTTTAATTTACGAACAATTTTTTTAAAATTATGTTTACCTTCTGTTGTAAGAAAGTCAGTTTCTAAATAAACAGTGTCTTAACAGTTTGAATTGTTCTAACTGTTCCCTAAAAGCTGAGAAAAAGCTATTAAATATTTATTGTCTTATATTGTGTTATTTACTGCTATGATGAATATGTAAATTTTATTAATGTTATTCAGGGAGCCATGAAAAATTATTCATGGATGAAAAATTAAATGTAACAAGCTAGTTATTTGAAACAATTTTTACACAAGAATAAAAAGCATTGTTCAGTGTTTTAATATGTGTTAATAAGGCTATGAAAGACTTTAAAGAGGAGGACTGGATGAAAGTAGACTGGATGAAGAAGGACTAAGTATTTTCAGGACTACAAAATAAGGAATTGGGTCAGAAGTCTGAGGAAAGATGCTGAGTTGCCCAGTCACTGAGGAGCTGAGAGCTCTTCCTTTCCTGAGGGCAGGGTGTAAGTGCAGGGGTTTTCCTCCCAGCTCTAGCAAGGGAGCTTCTTCCTACTCTCATGATGTCTTGCTCCCTCCCTGCCCTTGAAGATGTTATCCCCAGGGTATAGATGAGGAAAAGGGCAATTAGAGTCCATTGAATACCTACAATTGGAAAGTTTCAGGGTTTCATTAAAAATAAAGCAAACGAACAAAAAAGAGTTGTTTTAAAAATTAATACAGGAGTTGACATGAGTTGGAATTGACTCTAAGACAACTGGTTAGTTAGTTATGTGATATAGACAGCTAGTGTAGTGACGCTGGCTCTTCCTATTGAACCCCCTTACTCTGCTGTGTTTTTCTTTCCCCCATACTCACCACCTTCAAATATACCATATAATATACTGTTCATGTACAAGTATCCATATCTGTCCATCTGTATACTGAGCAAATAATCCAAGAAACTGGAGTATATGAAGAAGAGTGCAGCATCAGGACTGGAGGAAGACACATAACAACCTACATAATGCAGGTGACACAACCTTGCTTCCTGAAAGTGAAGAGGACTTGAAGTACTAACTGATGAAGATCAAAGACTGCAACCTTCAGTATGGATTGCATTTTAACATAAAGAAAACAAAAGTCCTCAAAACTGAACCAATAAGCAACATCACGATAAATGGAGGAAATATTGAAGTTGTCTAGAATTTCATTTTACTTGGGCCCACAATTAATGGCCATGGGAGCAGTAGTCAAGAAGGCAAAAGACACATTGCATTGGACAAATCTGCAAAAGACCTCTTTAAAGTGTTAAAAAGCAAAGCTGTCACCTTGAAGATAAATGTGTACCCAATCCAAGCCATGTTGTTGTTGTTAAAAAAAAATAGGTGCCATTAAATCAGTTCTGACTCATAGTGACCCTGTGTATAACAGAACAAAACAGTGCCCCGTCCTGCACCATCCTTGCAATCCTTCCTTGTTATGTGTGAGCCCATTGTTGGAACCACTGTGTCAATCCACCTCATTAAGGGTCTTCCTTTTTTTTGCTGACCCTCTGCTTTACCAAGTAAGCCTTTCTCCAGGGACTGATCCCTCCTGATAACATGTCCAAAGTATGTGAGATGTATTCTTACCATTCTTGCTTCTAAGAAGCATTCTGGTTGTACTTCCTCCAAATAGATTTGGTCATTCTTTTGGCAGTCCATGGTATATTCAATATTCTTTACCGACATCACAATTCAAAGGCATCAATCCTTATTTGATCTCCCTTATTCGTTGTCCAGCTTTTGCATGCATATGAGGCCACTGAAAACACCATGGCTTGGGTCAGGTGCACCTTGGTCTCTAAAGTGACACTTTTTTTTTTTTTTTTAAAGCTTTAAGGAGGTCTTTTGCAGTAGATTTGCCCAATTCAGTGCATCGTTTGATTTCTTGACTGCAGCTTCCATGGGTGTTAATTGTGGATCCAGGTAAAATGAAATCTGTAACAACTTCAATATTTTCTCTATCATGATGTTGCTTATTGGTCCAGTCTTGAGGATTTTGGTTCTCTTTATGTTGTGTCCATAAAATTATGTCCATACCGAAGGCTGTAGTCTTTGATTTTCATCAGTAAGTGCTTCAAGTCCTCTTCACTTTCAGCAAGCAATGTTGTGTCATCTGCATATTGAAGGTTGTTAATAAGTCTTCCTCCAATCCTGATGCCCTCTTCTTCTTCATATAGTTAAGCTTCTCAGATTATTTGCTCAGCATACAGATCGAATAGGTGTGGTGAAAGGATACAATTCTGATGCACATTTTCCTGACTTTAAAGCATGCAATATCCCCTTGTTCTGTTTGAAGCACTAAGTCTTGGTGTACGTATGGGCTCCTCATGAGCATAAGTAAATGTTTTGGAATTCCCATTCTTCACAATGTTATCCATAATTTATTATGATCCACACAGTCAAATGCCTCTGCATAGTCAATAAAACACAGGTAAGCATCTTTCTGGTATTCTCTGCTTTCAGCCAAGATCCATCTGACATCAGCAGTGATATTCCTGGTTCCATGTCCTCTTCTAAATCTGGCTTGAATTTCTGCAGCTCCCTGTTGATGTACTTCTGCAACCAGTTCTGAATGCTCTTCAGCAAAATTTTACTTGCATGTGATATTAATGATATTGTTTGATCATTTCCACATTCAGTTGGATCACCTTTCTTTGGAGTAGGCATAAATATGGATCTCTTCTGGTTGGTTGGCCAGGTAGTTGTCTTCAGAATTTCTTGGCATAGACGAGTGAGCATACCCAGTGCTGCATTCTTTTTTTTTTTTTTTTTTGAAGCATTTCATTGGTATTCCATCAATTTCTGGAGCCTTGGTTTTTCCCCAATGCGTTCAGTGCAGCTTGACTTCTTCCTTTAGTACCATTGGTTCTTGATCATATGTTACCTCCTGAAATGGATGAACGTTGACCAGTTCTTTTTGGTATAATGACTGTGTATTCCTTCCTTCTTCTTCTAATGTTTCCTGTGTCGTTTAACATTTTCTCTTTCGAATCCTTCAATATCGCAACTCAAAGTTTGAATTTTTCTTTAGTTCTTTCAGCTTGAGAAATGCCAAACATGTTCTTCCCTTTTGATTTTCTAATTCCAGGTTTTTGCACATGTCATCATAATACTTTACTTTGTCTTCTTGAGCTGTCCTTTGAAATCTTCTGTTCAGCTCTTTTACTTCATCATTTCTTTCATTTGCTTTAGCTACTCAACATTCAAGAGCAAGTTTCAGAATCTCTTCTGACATCCATTTTGGCCTCTTCTTTCTTTCCTGTCGTTTTAATGACCTCTTGCTTTCTTCATGTGTGATGTCCTTAATGTCATTCCACAACTTCTCTGGTCTTCAATCATTAGTGTTCAACACGTGAAATCTATTCTTGAGATGGTCTCTAAATTCAGGTAGGATATACTCAAGGTTGCACTTTGGCTTTCGTGATCTTGTTCTAATTTTCTTCAGCTTTAACTTCAACTTGCTTATGAACAATTGATGCTCTGTTCTGCAGTTAGCCCTTGGCCTTGTTCTGACTGATAATATTGAGCTTTTCTGTCATCACTTTCCACATGATGGAAGTTGACTTAGTCAATTTGATTACTGTGTACTGCATCTGGCAAGGTCCACATGTATAGTCCTTGTGCATGTTATTGAAAAAAAATATTTGCAATGAAGAAGTCGTTGGTCTTGCAAAATTCTATCATATAGTCCCCAGCATCATTTCTATCAACAAGGCCATATTTTCCAACTACCAATCCTTCTTGTTTCCAACTTTCCTATTCCAATTGCAGTAATTATCAATGCATCTTTATTGCATGTTTGATCAATTTTGTACTGTGGAAGGTGGTAAAAATCTTCAACTTCTTCATCTTTGGCCTTAGCGGTTGGTGTGTAAATTTGAATAATAGTCATATTAACTGGGCTTCCTTGTAGGAATATGGATATTTTCCTGTCACTGACATTGTCGTACTTCAGGACAGATCTTGAAATGTTATTTTTGACTGTGAATGCAATGCCATTCCCCTAACCCAAGCCATGGTATTTTCAATCATCTCATATGTATATAAAAGCTGGACAATGAATAAGGAAGACTGAAGAAGAACTGATGTTTTTGAACTATGTTTTTGGCAAAGAATATTGAATTACCATGGTTTATAAGAAGAACAAGCAAATCTGTCCTGGAAGAAGTATAGCCAGAATGCTTCTTAGAAGCAAGGGTAGTGAGGCTTCATCTCACGTGCTTTGGACATGTTATCAGGAAGGACCACTTCCTGTAGAAGGACATCATGCTTGGTAAAGTAGAGGGTCAGTGATAAAGAGGAAGATCCTCAACGAGATGGAATGACAAAGTGGCTACAACAATGGGCTCAAACAGCAATGATTGTGAGGATGGTGCAGGACTGGGCAATGTTTTGTTCTGTTTTATGTAGTGTTGCTATTAGTTGGAACTGAGTCAACGGCACCTAACAACAACAACAATAACTAATGCTGAGAATCTTTTCATGTGCCAATGCCTATTCAGTTCCTTGGCTTATTTTTTAAATTGTTTTGTCTTTTTGTTGTTAAGTCATAGAAATTCTTTATGTGTTCTAGATATTAAATGCTTATCAGATAAATGGTTCCCAAGTATTTTTTTCCTTTCTGTAGTTTGTCTGTTTACTTTCAAGCTAAAGTCTGTTAATGCACACATTTTAAAAATTTTGATGAAGTCCCATTTACCTGTTTTTTTTCCTTTGTTGCTTGTGGTTTTGGTGTCATATCCATTGTCAAAAACAAGGTTTTGAAGCTCTACCCCAATGTTTTCTTCTAAGAGTTTTACATTTAGATCTTTGATGCATTTTGAGTTTTCATTTACGGCTTGAGTTATGGGTCCAACTTAATTCTTTTGTGTGAGGAGATGTAGCTGTTCCAGCACCATTTATTGCAGAGACTATTTTTTCACCATTGAATGGACTAGGTATCCTTTTCAAAAATCAATTGACCATAGACATATGGGCCCTCATATGGACTTTAAACTTCATTCTATCAGCAATGAGAAACCATCAAAGGATTTTAAGAGAGGAAGTATCTTGATGGAATTTGTGAAATTACATTGGCTGCACTGAATTTTTCTTCAAACTTCAAAGGCTGTCTATTGTCTACTGAGTATAGATCGTAGTAACATCTTAGCCTGTAATTCAAAACTACAAACATAGTACCCTGGTCCTAGATTTTATTTTTATCCTTTTCTTGTGTTACCACCTGCCCCTCATGAATAAATACCCAGTTTTCTTTACCATGCTGTTTCTTCCTGCCTTCTTCCCTTTCCTCTTTCCCTCTCTTCCCTCCTCTTCCTTTTATTTTTCTTTCCTTTCCTTCCCTGTATTTCTCTTCCCTTCCCTCCCCTTTGCTTTATTTCTTTCCCTTTCCTTTCTTATAGAATGCTTTCCACATATATTTTTAGATTCAGGTCATTTATCACCTCATCTTCATTTTTGTTTCAATTGCTCTTACAGCTTGAATGATATTTTATCATGTGGCTCAGTGATTTTGTTTATACCTAAGTTCCACTGTAAGCTCTTTTCTCTAAGGACTATGTCTGATACTTCATGACATTTCACAGGACATACACGATTCTGAGTGCTAATAGCATGTGCTTCATGAATATTTATTAAATAAATGAACTAATACATTTTTCTTGAATCTAACTGTCATGGATTGAATTATGTCCCCCCTCAAAATGTATCAGCTTGGTTAGGCCATGTGTGGTTGTCCTCCATTTTGTAATTTCCCTATGTGTTATAAATCATAATCTTTGCCTGTGGTTAAAAGGATTAGGGTGGGATTGTAACACCACCCTTACCCAAGTCGCCTCCCTGATCCAAGGTAAAGGGAGTTTCCCTGGGATGTGGTCTGCACCATATTTTATCTCTCAAGAGATGAAAGGAAAGGGAAGCAAGCACTGAGTAGTGGACCTCAAAGCAGCACCAGGAGCAGAGCATATCCTTTGGACCCAGGGTCCCTGCTCCTGAGAAGCTCTTTGACCAGGGTAAGATTGAGGACAAGGACCTTCTTCCAGAGCCGACAGAGAGAGACAAAGCCTTCCCCTGGAGCTGACACCCTGAATTTGTAACCTACTAGACCGTGAGAAAATAAATTTCTCTTTGTTAAAACCATCCACTTGTGGTATTTCTGCTATGGCAGCACTTGATAACTAAGACACCAAGGGAAACACCTGGAAATATTCAGAAGATAATGCAAATCCTGAAAGATAAGAGACTTTTCTTTCTTAGCCTGAATTGGTGAACATAGAAAAATAATATAAGACCACATTAATGTAAGAAGTATCCTGCCTTAACTTGTCTTCAAACCCAGCCTAGGCTCACTCATTGCAGGTTATTTCAGTTTTAACAATCTACAATGTCTTGTCCTCCTGGTATCCTCCTGATACCCTACTGATGCCAATTTTCCTGTCTCCATGCAAAGAACACGAATTTTGGAAAAAATAACCATTGGTTCAGGTTTTAGTTCTGTGACTATGACTAAGTTCTGAAATCCCTAGGGTTGGTCCTATAATCTGTAAATGGAAATGTTATAATCTGTAAATAGGCTTATAGTAATTACTAATGAGCAAAGATAGGCTATTGCAGTAACCAGCACACAACAGGGACTCAATAATTGCCAATTCCCTTACAAGTCTCCTGTCCATGTCCGCTGGTTCAGGTGGGGAGGGATCTCTTTTTCTTTCCAAGATTCGTCCTACCATTAATGCTATTTATATCATTTTTATTTCCTGTTCTCTTTAGGAATTAATCATGATTAACGATTCCCTCTCTTAGCAGGATCCCTGGTGATACAGTGGCTAAAGTGCTCGGTTGCTAACTGAAAGGCTGGCAGTTCGAATCTACCAGCCATTCCGTGGGAGAAAGATGTGACAGTCTGCTCCCTTAAAGGTTACAGCCTTGGAAACCCTATGACACAGTTCTACTCTGTTCTATAGTGTTACTATGAGTCAGAATCAACCTGATGGCAAGAGGTTTTGCTTTTAGATTTTCTCACTTTTCCTTTACTTACTCCTTTTGCTCTGCTCTCGAATATGCTCAGCTCTCCCCATCTCCAAATGCGCTGCAATTTAGTAGCAATTTAGGCATTCACTCATCCATTGAGAAACAATAAAAACCAACATATATGGACAATGCTAGGTACTGAGACTCTAAGAATGAATATAACAGTTTTTAATTTTTTACCTGAGCAGGGGAGATGAGGTGTACATACAAATGTTTATATAGTAAATGTGGTATTATAATATAACACAGGCTCATGAGAAGTTCTACGGAAACATTGAAGGAATTAGTTGTCCCAGGAGGATGACAGGAGGCTTAACACAAGAGGATGTAACTTGTATGTAGGTCATGATATGTTGGTACGCATTAGAAGGTATTCTATTTAGAGGTTAAAAGTTATTTTATATAAATATATATATATAAATATATATACATATATATGTTTTACCAATTGACCCCAGCTACCATCAATTCTGACTGATGGTGACCCCATATGTCTCAGAGTAGAACTGTGCTGTGTAGGATTTTCTTTTTTTTAATTTTTATTTCTATTTTGCTTTAAGTGAAGGTTTACAAATAAGTCAGTCTCTCATACAAAAACTAATATACACTTTGCTATATAGTCCTAATTGCTCTCCCCCTAATGAGACAAATGGCTCCTTCCCTCCACTCTGTCTTTTTGTGTCCATTCCACCAGCTTCTGACACCCTCTGCCCTCTCATCTCCCCTCCAGATAGGAGAAGCCAACATAATCTCAAGGGTCTACTTGATCCAAGAAGCTCATTCTTCACAAGCATCTTTTTCTATCCCATTGTCCAGTCCCATCCCTGTCTGAAGAGTTGGCTTTGGGAATGGTTTCTGTCTTGGGCTAAGAGGAGGTCTGGGGGCCATGACCACAGGGGTCCTTCTAGTCTCACTCAGGCCATTAAGTCTGGCCTTTTTACAAGAATTTGGGATCTGCATCCCACGGCTCTCCTGCTCCCTCAGGGGTTCACTGTTGTTTTCCCTGTCAAGGCAGTCATCGGTTGTAGCTGGGCACCATCTAGTTCTTCTGGCCTCAGTCTGACGGAGTCTTTGGTTTATGCAGCCCTTTCTGTCTCTTGGGCTCATAATTACTTTCTGTCCTTGGTGTTCTTCATTCTCCTTCGCTCCAGGGTTGAGTCCAATTGATGCATCTTAGGTGGCCACTTGCTAGCATTTAAGATCCCAGAAGCCACTCTCCAAAGTGGGAAGCGGAATGTTTTCTTAACAGATTTTATTACGCCAATTGATTTAGATGTCCCTTGAAACAATGGTCCCCAAGCCCCTGGCACTGCTATGCTGGCCTTCGAAGTGTTCAGTTTATTCAAGAAACTTCTTTGCTTTTGGTTTAGTCCAGTTTTGCTGACCTCGCCTGTATTATGTGTTGTCCTTTCCTTCACCTAAAGTAGTTCTTATCTACTATCCAATTAGTGAATACCCCTCCCCCTCCCTCCCTCCCCTCTCTCGTAACCATCAAAGAATATTTTCTTCTCTGTTTAAACAATTTCTCTAGTTCTTATAACAGTGGTCTTATACAATATTTGTCCTTTTGCAAAGGACTAATTTCACTCAGCATAATGCCTTCCAGATTCCTCTATGTTATGAAATATTTCACAGATTCATCACTGTTCTTTATTGATGCATAGTATTCCATTGTGCAAATATACCGTAATTTATTTATCCATTCATCCATTGATGGGCACCTTGGTTGCTTCCATTTTTTGCTATTGTAAACAGTGCAGCAATGAACATGGGTGTGCATGTATCTGTTCGTGTAAAGGCTCTTATTTCTCTAGCATATGTTCCATGGAGTGCGATTGCTGGATCATGTGGTAATTCTATTTCTACCTTTTTAAGGAAGTGCCAAATTGATTTCCAACGTGGTAGTATCATTTTACATTCCCACCAGCAGTGTATAAATGTTCCAGGCTCTCCACAACCTCTCCAACACTTACTATTTTGTGTTTTTTGGATTAATGCCAGCCTTGTTGGAGTGAGATGAAATCTTATTGTAGTTTTGATTTGCATTTCTCTAATGACTAATGATCCTGAGCATTTCCTCATGCATCTGTTAGCTATCTGAATGTCTTCTTCGGTGAAGTGTTTGTTCATATATTTTGACCATTTTTTAATTGGGTTATTTGTCTTTTTGTAGTTGAGCTTTTGCAGTATCATGTAGATTTTAGAGATCAGATGCTGATTGGAAATGTCACAGCTAAAAACTTTTTCCCAGTCTAGGTAATCTTTTTACTGTTTTGGTGATGTCTTTGGATGAGCATAGGTGTTTGATTTTTAGGCACTCCCAGTTATCTAGTTTTTGTTCTGCATTATTAGTAATGTTTTGTATACTGTTTATGTATTAGGGCTCCTAACATTGTCCCTGCTTTTTCTTCCATGATCTTTATCATTTCAGATTTTATATTTAGGTCTTTGATGCATTTTCAGTTTGTTTTTATGCATGGTATGAGGTATGGGTCTTGTTTCACTTTTTTGCAGATGGCTATCCAGTTATGCCAGCATCATTTATTAAAAAGACTGTCTTTTCCCCATTTAACTGATTTGGGGTCTTCGTCAAATATCAACTGCTCATATGTAGACGGATTTATGTCTGGATTCTCAATTCTGTTCCATTGGTCTGTGTATCTGTTGTTGTACCAGCACCAGCCTGTTTTGACTACTGTGGCAGTATACCAAAAACCAAACCAAACCAGTTGCCATCAGTCGATTCTGACTCATAGCGACCTTATAGGACAGAGTAGAACTACCCCATACAGTTTCCAAGGAGTGCCTGGTGGATTCGAACTGCCGACCTTTTGGTTAGCAGCTGTAGCTCTCAACCACTATGCTGCCAGGGTTTCCTGTGGCGGTCTAATAGGCCCTAAAATCAGGTAGAGTAAGGCCTCCAACTTTTCTTTTCTTTTTCAGTAATGCTTTATTCATCCGGACCTCTTTCCCTTCTGCATGAAGTTGGTGATTTGTTTCTCCATCTCATTAAAAAATGTTGCTTGATATATTTTTCCTTCCTTTGAGTTTTAGTTTGCGTCTCTAAGTCTAAGGTGTGTCTCTTGTAGGCAGCGTATAGATGGATCGTGTTTTTTAATCCATTCTGTCACTCTGTGTCTCTTTATTGGTGCATTTAATCCATTTACAGTCAGTGTAATTATGCATAGGCATGAATTTGGGGCTATCATTTTGATGTCTTTTTTTGTGTGTTTTTGACAGTTTATTTTTCCCGCTTAATTTTTTGTGCCGAGTAGATTATCTTCGTATATTGTCTTTTCCTCATATTCGTTGTTGTTGATTTGGTTTCTGCTGAGTCTCTATTTTTTTCCTGTATTTTGTTTTGATGTGTAGGACAGTTTGTCTCCTTTGCTGTTACCTTATCATTTATCCCTATTTTTCTAAATTTAATCCTAACTTTTATTTCTTGTATTGCCTTGTCTTCCTCTCCATATAAAAGATTTATGACTTAGTCCCTCATTACTGTTTTAATGTTGTCTTCTTTAACATAATAACATTGCTGTTTCCCTGTTTTGAGTGGTTTTTAATCTTGATTCATTTTTGTGTTTCCCTGTCTGGGTTGACTTCTGATTGCTCTGACCAGTGTTCTAGTCTTCAGTTGATACCTGATATTATTGGTTTTCTAACCAAAGAACTCCCTTTAGCATTTCTTGTAGTTTTGGTTTGTTTTTTATGAATTCCTGGAAATGTCCTAATTTCACCTTCATATTTAAGAGACAGTTTTGCTGGATATATGATTCTTGGCTGGCAATTTTTTCCTTCAACGCTTTATATAAGTCACCCTATTGCCTTCTTGCCTGCATGGTTTCTGCCAAGGAGTCTGAGCTTATTCTTATTGGCTCTCCTTTGTAGGTGACTTTTTTTGTATCCCTAGCTGCTCTTAAAATTATCTTTGGTTTTCGCAAGTTTGATTACAATATGTCTTGATGACTTTCTTTTAAAATCTACCTTATGTGGAGTTCGACGAGCATCTTGGATAGATATCTTTTCATCTTTCACTATGTCAGGAAAGTTTTCTGCCAACAAATCTTCAGCAATTCTCTCTGTATTTTCTGTTTTCCCCTCCTGTTCTGGAACACCAATCATTTGTAGATTATTTCTCTTGATAGAGTCCCACATGATTCTTAAGTTTTCTTCATTTTTTAAAATTCTTGCATTTGATTTTTCTTGAAATATATTGGTGCCAAGTGCTTTATCTTCAAGGTCACTAACTCTGCCTTCTGCTTGCTCAATTCTGCTCCTCTGATTTTCTATTGAGTTTTCTAATTCTGTAATTTTATTGTTAATCTTCTGAATTTCTGATTGCTGTCTCTCTATAGATTTTTCCAGCTTATTACATTTTCATTATGTTCTTGAATAACCTTTTTAATTTCTTCAACTGCTTTATCTGTGTGTTCCTTGGCTTGTTTTGCATTTTGCCTGATTTCTTTCCTGATGTCTTGAAGGGTTTTGTATATTAATCTTTTGTATTCTGCATCCGGTATTTCCAGGAAGACACTTTCATCTAGAAGATCCCTTGATTCTTTGTTCTGAGAGCTTGTTGAGGTTACCACGGACTGTTTCTTTATGTGACTTGATATTGATCATTGTCTCCGAGATATCTATAAGTTTTTGCATTAGTTTATTTTATTTTTGCTTACTGTATCGTAGCTTCTTGTCTTGTTTTGTTTTGATATGCCCTAATGGGTTGTTTTAGTGAGCTAGCTTGATTATTTTCACCTTTGGAACTCTGGCGTCCTGTCACCAGATGGCTAGAGCTGTTATCAGGTACATCAGTCTAGGAGTCCATTCACTTTCCTTGTATGAATTCAGCTCAGGCGTCCAGGTAGCTGATCATGAATTGTGTGGTACAGGCTTTGTCCTACAGTCTTACAGGGGTGGGGTGATTGGTGTACATACCAGTATCTGGTTGCAGCAGGGGGTCGCGCTCTTAACAAGGCAGGGGCTGAGAATCGTCCCCCAAGTGTCTCTGAGGAAAGCGTGCTCCTCTTCCCTAGAATGTACCAGTGGGTGGGTTCTGCAGACAGACCTTGGGCAACCAGTGTTTTTGGTTGTAAGGACTGGGAGGTACCAGTTATCTTTGGACCACTGTCATGGGTGGCTGGATAACCTGATTGGAGCCACCAGTCCTTATGCCCTTGATGTGGGTAGGTTAGGGCCCTGTTTAATAGACAAAGCGGTGTCAAGCATCAAACAACCACCTCTCCACTGCACAGCTGAAACAGCTGTAGTCTGCCAACAAGGGCCTATTCTCCTGAAATAGGCCCATACAGGTCCATGTACAGGGGAAAGGTACTCAAGGTCTACGGACTGTTCATGCCTGGATAGGAGCTGGTTTTGTCCTGAGCTCTCCCAGTTAGTGGAGCTGGAAAATTATCTTTTCCCCCAGTTGCGAATTTATTCCTTTTCCAAGGCCAGGAGGATGGCTCTAGGTGCTTAACAAGGCCTATCTCAGGCCCAGGGAAAACAACTGCCACTGAAGTCAGCTTGAGGGGGGCACAGTAAAATATATGCAAGTACTTAGCTTATGCCAAGAGCACCATTCTTCTCTGGTTCTGGAGGTGTGAGTAGGCTGTGTGCTGGCTGCTTCTCCCTGAGGAAACTGTGGCTGAATGTTAGTATCAGCCTGCTGCAGCCACTCCCGGAAATGGTGCCTGAGGGCTCCCGGCGATTCAAGTCCGGTAAGTTCTCTCTGCTTCTGAACAGTCTCTTCCACTCCCTGCAGCTCAGTTCATTTTCTAACTTTGTCTTTCATGTTCAGGGCTCCTAGCTTGTCATAAGTATACTTGTTTCACTTGTTTTTTGGGGGTCTTGTTGTAAGAGGGCTCATCAGAAGCATCTGTGTATTCCGCCATCTTGGTGCTGCTTCGTTTGTAGGATTTTCAATGGCCAATTTTTGGAAGTAGATTACCCGGCCTTTCTTCCAAGGCACCTCTGGTGGACTTGAACCTCCAACCTTTAGCATGAGTGCATTAACCATTTGCAACACCCAGAAATTTCTTAGGACATGCTTTAAATCTGTTGCTCTCGAGTCAATTTCAACTCATAGAGACCCTCTGGGACAGAGTAGAACTGCCGCATAGGTTTTCCAAGGCTGTAATCTTTTCAGGCTGGACTGCCGCATCTTTTTTCCTCAGAGAAGCTGGTGGGCTGGAACTGTAGACTTTTTGGTTACCAGCTGAGTGCTTAACCCCTGTGCCTTTAGGGCATATTAACCAGGGCTCCTATAGGGCATGCTAACTATAGAAGAGGGAATAATATAGAGTTACTTGCATCAAATGGTGTCTGGTGGGCGTGGCTTCATTTGGAACAAACTTGTAGTCTGCAGACAATGGGAGCCCTTGGAAATTTTTAACCCAAGCAGTGATATTATTAAATTTGGAATTTAGAAAGATAACTTTAGAAGGAAGGGTGGCTGAAGAAGTGAAAGATTAGAAGTAGGATGCACAATTAAGAGGTCACTGCAGTAGACCAGGATAAGCTGCTTTTTGGTCTGCTCCCACCATTACCTTAAGCTGTTCCCTTCAGCATCATCAGTCACTTTCTGTGGACGATATCAGGGGGTCCTTTCTAGGGATCACATTGGGAGGTCCTTTCTCAGGCCCCACCTCCCTTGTTTGCAGACCCTATTTCACACCTTTAAGCATCCTCGTCTCACATCTTTTTCTGTATTTGCTTCTGCGCTATTACATGCACTTCAGTATTCTCATAGCTATTTCATTCTTTAATCTCTGACTCTTGTCTTATATTCTACATGCTCTTGCTCCAATAGGTAGATTGCTCATTCTGATCTATTTTCTCAGTGTTACCTTGCATATATTCCCACCCTCGACCATGTGTTTAAGTATCATTTCTAGGCAGATTAAAATAAATTGCAAACATGCAATTTTAGCCCTGTCATTACTTTTGAGCTCCATTTACACATTTCTAAAGTTTCTACATAGAAGCTCCACCAACTCTTCACCTTCAACCTGATGTAAATCTTCAAACGCATGTTTACCAGTATCTTTAAAAGTGCCACCTTTCCTCTTAACTGTCAAGTCGACATTCAAAACCATGTTTTGAGCTTCACCTCTTTCTTTGCCATCTCTTTCTTTCTCTGACCAGTCTTCAAGTTTCGTGTGGTTTTTTTCTTGAACGATAGTTCTTCAATCATTCCTTTCCTTTCTAACCCCCATACTACGTTCTAGTTCAGGCTTTTATCACCTGTATTTATTGCAATACACACTGATTTAATTTCCTTGGTTCAGAACTACCTTTTTACAAACTGCCTGATAATTATTGCAAAACTAGTCTTCCAAAAGTGCCGTTATAATCACATTGTCACAATATTGAATGACTCTCACTATCTCCTAAATAAAATGTAAATTCCTTCGCCTGACAGCCCTAAGGCCCTTTTCAGCCGTATCTCTCACTATTTTTCTTATGCTTTAGCCATTCTGGACGATTCACTGTTCCCTAAATATGTCTTTAGCTTTCTTCCATCTATAAATTTGCTGAAGTTATTTTCTTTTTCTTTCCAAGCATCATTAATACCTGTCAAAAACCTCTCTACTCTTCAGGGCTCAATTTGAATGTCTTTTTGTCAGTAACAACGTCTATTCCCCCCCACCCCCCATCTTCATACAGATAAAAAAAAAAAATTTTTTTTTTAAATTTTAGCAGCATTTAAATCTATTAGACTCACACTGTATTTATCATGTATCACTTCATAGTACAGACATTTGTGTATGTACATCACACTCTTTTCTATATTTTAAACATCACAGGGCATTTATCAGGACCTAGAATGCAAATTCCTAATAAAACTTGGAGGCATAATAATAGAATTCTGTAATGTAAATTCATCCAACTAATATCCTCTTTCCCTTGCCTTTGCCTCTCTGTATTCTACTTGGAAGTTCTGATGTGGGATTTGAGCTGATATCTTCAGTGTTCAAAATCACAACAGCTTAGACATATTTTTGTGGCTGGATGATCTTGGTGTTTGACCTTGACCCCCTCCAATCTCTGTTCTGATAATAGTGCTAGGTTTCTTCCTACTGAAGACAGTTATTTCTGGTGTGTGGTTCTGAAATATAGTTGAAGTACAATGACTGTGTATCCTTCTTGGGTTTTAGCAGAATGCCTTGTTTGTTGTAGGCCATAAATACTTGCTGAAGGACAATTTATCTTTTCTAATTGATTTCTATGCCACTGCCTTTTGTATGTTACTCTGGTATTTTTAATACATATTATTAGTGAAACATTAGCGAGTCTTTTCTGCCCATTTTAATGGCTCATTACCTGCTTTACCATGTTATATCCTGGCTTACATAAGAATAGCTGTGTCTAATATACTCCTGTAAAACACCCCTGTTCATTTTCACGAGGATATTAGACTCAGCAAGTCTGTGCCATGCGGATTTTTATGTGCCAACCTCTGAACATCAAAAAAACTTCCCAGAGCCAGAGATAACTGCACTGAATCAGCTGTTCCCAAGTTTACTTTTAACCATTTTGCTCAAATTAGGCATCTATGAGCTCCCCTTAGAGTCCAATCCCAGGCTGCCAGCTGCTCCAGATGTAAGAAGCTTTTATAGCCTTCAAACACATTTTATCTGTCATCATTTTCATCAACAGGAATATCTTTCTCTTTATGCTTTCTCGTAGAACCTGGTAAACAAGGAAAGAGAAAAGCTTGGCTTTATTTTCACTCCAAAGAGGTCAACCTGTGAGGGAAAAAAAGCACAGTGTGTCTTTCTTTGCATCTCTTTCTATGTAGTTCTTCAAAGACTTATCAGCCACCACCTTAATCCACTGGTTGAAGATGCTGAATTTTCCAAATGACCTTTTCTTTGGAATCCATTGGAAATGCAGCTTGGGGTGATTGAAAAGAGGTAGAGATGCAGAGAGGTGTAAAGTCTAATTTTGTCTCCATACTTCCTAGCCAAGTATTTGTGTTGCCTTCCCTGCTTCTTGAAAGCTGTAAGATGAGCAATGATTTTGAAACAGTTAAAAATTAAACAGTAGTTATAGCAATTATTTTTTAACTAAAATAAATTGCATATGAAGTCACATACGTTTCGATCCCAATCATACAGGTAGGAATTTACCTTCATTGAGATAGACATGGTGCAGTCTGCAAGGATGTTCATTGCAGTATTATTCATAATAACAAACATATGAATAATAACTAAGAGGGCCATTAAAACTGTACTAGACTGAATATACCTTGGGCTGCCAGAAAAATGAACAAATCGGTCTTAGAAGAAATATAAACAGAATGCTCCTTAGACGTAAGGATGACGGGACTTTGGCTTTCTTACTTTGGACATGTCATGAGGAAAGACCAATCACTAGAAAAGGACATCATGGTTGGTAAACTGGAGGGTCAGTGAAAACGAGGGAAGCCTCAATAGGATGGATTGACACAATAGTCACAATAATGGACTCAAATATATGAAAAATCATGAAGACGACATAGGACCTCGTGACATGAGTTGGCACTGACTCAAGGACAGCTAACTACAAAGACCACAGCAGTACGTTATGGAATATCCCCATAATGGGGCACTGTGCAGTCATTTTTAAAAAGTCGCGTGGCTTTGTATGGATTATAAGGAAATACAGGGGCAGCATGGGTCACTGGCAGAGTTCTTTCCTTCCATGCAGGACTTGGTTTGATTTCTGGCCAATGTACCTCACACACAGCCACCACCTGTCTGCCGAACGGGCCTCAGTGGAGCTTCCAGACCAAGAAGGACTAGGAAAAAGGCCCCGTAATCTACTTATGAAAAATAAGCCAATGAAGACAGTATAGATCCTGACAGTCTGATCCTGCTCTGTGTGGGTCACCATGAGTCAGGGCTGAATTGACAGCAGCTAAAAACAACACAAGGAAATATCTCCAAGATGTAGTATTAAGAGTAAAAAGCAAGTTATAGAGCCCTTATGCTGTATGTTATACAGTGTAAACAAGACAAAGAGGGATCTATGCACACGTGCTAACATATGCACAGACGTTTTCTGGACGGAACACAAAACTGATAAAAAGGTCAATTTTGTGAAGAAGAACTGAGGTGAGGGAAGAGTCACCTTATACATTAGACACGCTACTACACTGGCGTGTGCTTTACTTTCTTTATAAAATATCAGCAAGTGTCATATGAATTATAAAGAAACGGGGATATTTTTCCTTTTCTTTTGTATATGTCTCTGTTTAAGAAATACATTGTCTAAATAATGTGTGAGATTTTATACAATTTTATTGGGTGAGATTGATACAACAGATTGCTTTATCATACAAAGAATATCGAAATCCAGCAGTATACTGTGAAGAAATGAAGAGGTGCTGCCCGTAGAATTGTGGTGTTGGGCAGTCTAATGCTGTAAACTTTAACAACAAGTTGAGTATTTGTGCAGGAAGCTTTTATTAAGCACCTGCAGTTTCCTTTGCTCTCAAATGCCTAGTTTTTAGGCACAAAAAAATTAGATAGCCTGCCCTTGTTCATTGTATTATACTATTTTTAAAATCTAAAAAATAATTAATAGTTGACATATGAACAAATATAGCAGAAAAAAAAAATTCTCCCTAGCCTTGCTGAAGCAATGCGCTCGCAAAGCTGAAATAACTGGGGCTAAGTCCCAGGACTTTGGAACCTGAAAAGTGTCCCTATTGTTTGATAAGGCTGCCAGATAAATAGAAATTAGTTGATTTGCCTGGGGTAAACTAGAATAGCTGAGTAGGGAGGGCCTGGGTTTCTGATTGTCCCATTTCAGTACAGTGCTTTTGCCTGGGCAGCATGTGTTCTCCAGTCCAGCTAAGTTACAACGCAGGCTTTTGAAATATTGTTTTGAGCTGCATCAATAAAGAAGGTGTTACCCTTAATGAGCTGTGATATAAATTATATGCCTGACATTGTGATAATCTACCCACCTAATTTAGTCCTCACAATAAGCGTATATGGTAAGTATTTATTTTATGAATAGGAATACTAAAACCCACAGAGGTAAAATAATTTGCTCAAAGACATACAGTTCAGCAGAACTGGAATTTAAACTCATACCTGGCTCGCCCCATCGTTTATGCTTTCAGTAATATCAGCAAAGATACCTAAGTGGGAATTAATAAGGTGTGTAGGGAAAAGAGCCAGCTGAAGGCTTGTTAAAGTAGTAGAAATGAATTCTTCCAGTTGCTATTAGTAAGAAAGTAGGAAATGAATTCAGAAAAGGAAGGCAGAACTCAAGTTGGAACACCAATGAAATAAAATTTTCCAGCATATTCTATAGAGCTACCCTACAAATGTTATGTTCAAGTATTCTGATAGTGGTAATCAAATAGTGTGAATAGTAAACAAACAAACAAAAAAAAATACTGCTCCCTGTTTGCACTTCTTTTCCCACAGATCAAATCTGTAATCCACCTTAAGGTTAATAGCGCTGTCTTTGAGGTGTGTCTGGTTTGCTCACCTTTTCAGGGTCACATACATAACTGTGATAATCTAATTTATCACCTAGACTGCCTAGCACTATCTTTTAGTCTAAACTGAAAATTAAACTTCCTGGAAACCCCTTAAAATGCATATTAAAATATCATGTGCAGGATGAAAAAAAAAATTTTTTTTGCATAATAACAGGTTCAATTTCATTTATCCTGTTGGTATCTATTCTTGAAAACTAGATCCCGAAATCCTCTATTTATGCTCCTAAATTCACAGTAGCCTAAAATGTCATTTTTATTATTCCTTATATTATGAGTGCTTAAAATTAAAAACATTCATCAGGAAATTGCTGTCTGCAAAATACATAGCCCAGTGTGGAATGTAAATATTAAATTTAAATATTTTAAAATTAGAGTATTATTTAATTTATAATTGCAGGAGCACAGTGCAGTTGGGCTATGTGGGTGGACAGACCTGTTGCCAGACAGAAGGATGTGCCCTAACTGCACATAAAATGCCACACACCCAAAGTCTTCAGCTCTTGGACAGCTTGTGGACAGGAAGGTTACTGAAAGCCAGGAAGAAACCACCACTGCTAGGCTTTTCAAATCAGTCCCTAATCACTGCAAGTAACTTTAGAAAATACGGGCACGCTGATTTTTTACATCGCCGTCGTGTGACCAACAAAACACGAACCAACCGACCTCTCATAAAACCTATACATAAATGCAAAAGAAAAAGGGAGAAAATAAGGCAATGCAGTCACCTCTGCCCAAAGACTTGGAATATATACACACAAGCAAAGATTTTATTTAAAAATAGAACTTTCATGATTGAACTTCCTAGTCCCAAAATGTAGTTAAGATCAAGAATACACAAATGCACACTGTCTTGATAACGGTAACAGAACCATTCTGGGCAAGAATTTGATTTTATATAAATTGCAATGTTTTCATTTGATGTTAGTTCTACTTTATAATTAAGAATTACTTCTTTAAACGTGTAGAGGGCCTTGTGCTTCTCGGAGCATTGGCACAATTGTTATTTTATCTGAAACTTGCAACACTGAGGTAAGCGCCTCGCTGCTGATACAAACATTATGCGTCCTGCAGAGACCGGTCAATTCTCACCTGTTCTGCGATTCTTTCTTCGACTGCCCCAAAACAAAACCAAACCCATTGCCGCTGAGTCGATTCTGACTCACAGCGACTCTCGATAACAGAGTAGAACTGCTCCATAAGGTTTCCAAGGAGCAACTGGTGGATTCGAACTGCCCACCTTTTGGTTAGCAGCCAAACACTTAACTGCTGCACCACCAGGGCCTCAGTGGGAGCAATTCTCCTTTCTCTGAAAGAGTGTGGGTTGTTGATTATCTTATGGCAATCCCTGGTGTTAACTTTTCCTTCCCTACTTGTGACTTACCTCTGAGAAGTTTGTTTCTTGCCTTATCCTCACTATCCCTCCCTGCCCCCACCTCTCACCCTTGAACTCAGTGTGGGACTTCAGCCAAGACTTACCGCCAGGATGTCTGTGGGCTGATCATGGCTTACAGATGTGCTTCGTAGGGTCTCAAATAGTTTCAAGTATTCTACTTAAAACTTTGAGAAACTTCATTTTAAAAATCTGGATTTCTAGATCCACTGAGAGAGTTAAAGGATCTGATGATTCTGGGCCTATATTCCTTCACAGCAACTCCAGTGGAGGCGCCCACTTAGGATGCTCACATGTGCTCCAGCTCACTGCTCCCTTTGCACCCCAACTTTGAACAATTGCCATGAATTATTATCTTTTTTTTTTTTTTAGTAGAGGAATATCTGTCTGCACTCAAGTCTCTTTCAAAATGAGTTTACAAATGAAGCAAGGAGGCACCGGATTTTTTCCAACCAATAGCCCTTGTTTTCAATATGTCGCAGGACCCTGGGCTTTGTGTTAATGTATGGGACCTAAGATCACTGAAATTCATGGGCCTGAGTAATCTTGGGTTTTTATCTTGGCTTCATCATGTATTAACTGTGAGGTCCATACGTCAAGTTTCTCAACTCTAAAGGAGAAGTAATACCAGGTAGTTTTCTTTTAAGGATTAAGTAAGGCAAAGGATGTAAATACTTAGCATCTTGTCTACAACATAGTAAACCAAACCAAAAACCAAATCCATTGCCATTGAGTCAATTCTGACTCATAGCGACCCTACAGGACAGAGTAGAACCGCCCCATAGGGTTTCCAAGGCTGTAACCTTTATGGAAGCAGACTAGCATATCTTTCTCCTGTGGAATGGCTGGCGGGTTCAAACTGCCAAGTGCTTAACCACTGCACCAGGAGGGCTCCCTGTGACATAGTAAGCCCACGGTAAATGATAGACATTGTTACTATTGGTATCCTGTTTAAAGTTAAGAAGTTCTTTTGGACTGAACTCTCCCACATAACCACCTCCTAGCCAGCTGGAGCTTGTAAATATTTATTAGACACCTACTATGTGCTTTGTACTGTTCTAGAGACTGGAGATGCACCAGTAGATGAAACAGACTGATTGTCTGCTCTACTGGGGCTTACACACTGGTGAAGGAGACAACAAATAAATACTGAACAAATAAATATACAATATTATGTCAGCAACAATATACGCTACAAAAAAGAAAACAAGGGAAAGGGGTAGAGAATAATGAGGACGTGTGCTATATTATACATATTGTACTGAAGAGGTAGCATTGGAGCAGGACCTGGATGAAGGGTGGGCATGAGCCATGGGAACATCTGCAGGAAGAGAACTGTCTGCAGCAGGACATTGGTGCAAACAGGAGGCCAGTAAGTGAACAGCGAAGGGTCGGGGACTTTGCCAGGAACCACATCATGTTGGGCCTTGTAGGCCGTGTGTAAACATTTGAATTTTACTTCATTTTATTATTATTACTCAAAAAAAAAATTATAGGTTTTTGGTGAAGGTTTATACAGTAGTTTAGGTTCTCATTCAACAATTTCTACACAAATTGTTCAGTGACATTAGTTACATTCTTCACAATGTATGAACACTTGTTATTTCCATTCTGGTTCTTCCATTTGCATTAATCTAGTTTCCCTGCCTTCTTACATTGTCATCTTTGTTTTAAAGTAATTGTTGATGAATTGATCTCATACAAACCCAAACCAAACCCACTGCCATCAAGTGGATTTTGACTCATAGTGACCCCCTATAGGGTTTCCAAGGCTGTAAATATTTACAGAAACAGAAATCCACATCTTTCTCCCTCCAAGTCACTGGTAGTTTTGAACTGCTGACCTTTTGGTTAGCAGTTGAGTGCTTTAACCACTGCACTACTGGGCTCCCTTGGTCTCATATAGGTGATTTTTTAAAGTAGCACAGTACTCACAGGTGATATTCATTATTTTGTGAGTCAATCTGTTATTTAACTAAAAGGTAAACTCTGGGGTTAGTTTTGGTTCAAGGTTTAAAGAGTATCTCAGGAAAATAGTTTCAGGGAGTCCTCCAGTCTCAACCAGTCCAGTAACTCTGTTTTTTTTTTTTTTTAGGTATTTGAGGTTCTGTTCCCCATTTTTCTCCTATTCTCTCAGCAACTTGGATTTTAAGTGTGGTCAGAAACCTCTGGAATATGTTAAGCCCATGTGTAACCATGACCGGATTTGTCCTAAAATGCAGCTCTGTGGATCACAGGCTACGGGGAATGAAAAGAGCAAAGAGGGGATCAACTCAGAGAGCATCACCGTAGACAAGGTGAGGGGTGACGCAGGCTTGGACTAAAGGTGCTGGTGGACGAGGTGGTGAGACGGGCAGATTACGGGGACATTTGGAAGTAGCAGGGTTTGCTGGTGGATGTGAGGTGTTTGCAAAAGATGAGAGCAAAGGATGACTTCGGTGTTTGATGTAAGAAACTGGCTGGACAGCGGTAACATTTAGAATATGGGAAGTGTATCAAGTTTTTTGAGTGAGGGTGGGAGGGGATGTCAAGACTTCATTACAAACACGTTAAATTTTAGATGCACAAGACCTTTTAAAAGGTGATGTTGAGTATCAGTCTGCCCAGTTGCTACAGAGTCAGTTCCAACTCCTGGCAACCCCACGTATGTCAGAGTAGAGCTCTGCCCTACGGAGTTTTCAACAGCTGGTTTTTCAGAAGTAGATGGCCGGAACTTCCTTCCAGGCACCTCTGGGTGGACTCGGGCCCCTAGCCCCTTGTTTAGCAGCCGAGTGCATTGATTGTTTGCATCAAATTGGAAATCATTATCTTGTAGAGATGGCGTTTAAAGGCATGGACTTGGCTGAGATCATCCAGGACTTGAGCATAGAAAGAAGAAGAGGTCTGAGGCTTTAGTCTTTCCAGCCTTTCCTGGTCAGGCCTATGATGAGGATCCATTAAGAAGACTGACAAGGAGTGACCAGTATAGTAGGAGGAAGACCAGGAGCGTGTGGCCATCAATTGCAGCACAGATTGTGTTCGTATTCTGATAGGTGAGGAGGACAGCCCGCTCTCCAAGGTTATGTATTTACAAACCTAGGGAATTTCAGGGACGGAAGGACCTTAGCAATAACATTTTGCAAGTCCAACACTTTACAGACACTGAGACTGAGGCATGGGGTAGCTAATTACCCAAACTCACACAGAGTAATTGGTTTTAATTGATTACTGATGATGTGTTCATATGGAGATGACAGACCATGCCAGGAGTGCGTATCCCATAAGGAAGGTAGAATTGTTATCTGCCGCTCCTATCTGTAGGCAGAAAAGGGAGTCACAGCTGTCAGAGGTTGATGGTTTTTCTCAGAAGTGCTAGTCCCTCATGGTTACAAACCGTTTTGGCACATTTTCTATATGTAAGATACAATTCTAGACATTGGTAATGTAGCACTGGTAAGCTGCAAAGTGGGGAGGTAAGCGTTCTCTCCTCCAGGATTTTTACCCTTCTAAATGGGAGAAGGAAACTCTGGTGGCGTAGTGGTTAAGTGCTACCTACAGCTGCTAACCAAGGGGTCGGCAGTTCCAATCCACCAGGCGCTCATCGGAAACTCTATGGTGCAGTTCTACTCTGTCCTATAGGGTCACTATGAGATGGAATTGACTTGACAGCAGTGGGTTTGTTTGTTTGTTTGTTTGTTTTTATCTGGGAGAAGGAGCCCTGGTGGTGCAGTGGTTAAGTGCTCGGTCACTAACTGAAAGGTCAGAGGTTGAAACCCACCAGCAGCTCCGTGGGAGAAAGATGTGGCAGTCTGCTTCCCTAAAGATTACAGCCTTGAAAACCCAATGGGGGAAGTTCTACTCTGTCCTGTAGGGTCACTATGAGTCAGAATCCACTCAACCGCAACGAGCTAATGGATGTTTAACTGGTGGAAGAGTTGAACCAGCTATAGCAAACGTACATTTTCACAGAAACATTTATTCAGGTTAGGTTTTTAAAAAATTAGGATGTTATAATGTAGATGCTTCCTTAACAGAGTGCAGTGAATAGAACCACTAGCACAGAGTTTGACATCCAATCAATATTTACTGAATAAATCAATGCCTTCTGTGTATCCTTATTAAGAAACCACTAATGGGATAAAGCAACCAAAACTTTGAAAAGATAAAAGGATTTTTCCAAGAATTTCAAATTAAAGTTATATTCATAAAGATGATGCTAAGTATCTACTGTAAAAGACAATGTTCTTAAATATTCTATAATTAATGAATACTTTCACTTATTCTTCATATCATCCAACCATATCACCGGGGAGTCCACTCCTGTTCTCCTGGAGCTAAAAAACAAAGCAAACAAACAAAAAACCATTCCTGTTGAGCCGATTCCGACTCATGGTGACCCGATAGGACAGAGTAGAACCATCCCATAAGGTTTCCAAGGAGCAGCTGGCCAGTTCAGACTGCCGACATTTCGGTTAGCAGGTGTGTTCTTAACCACTGCACCACCAGGGCTTCTCTGCTGGAGCACATACTATAATATCTACATTTGCACAGCTGGACAATGGAGCAGGGGTGTTGGGCTCAGAAGTTAATGGCAGGGACAGAAACTGAGTGCTCGTTACATTTGAGGACCATGTTTTTTCTGTTTAATAAGTTATTTTTCATTGATGCTCTTTACATTAAAGTGCATTCCATTTTGGGTTCTATGACTCACAGGAAAACTCTTTCTCCTCAGATCGTGGGAGGACAGGAAAATGGAGCCATGAAATCTTTTTTGGTCTGTGAATACCAGGCAGATCTAAACTGTTGAAAAGGAAGGTAGAAACGAAACATCTGGAACTTTAAACAACGACAACAGAATTTGGACACACACGCACACATTCACATTTATCTCTTTATCTAGAACATATGGACCTCCAGATTTTTATGCCAAGCCATACGTTTCTGTCTGGAATCATATGGCTTAAATTTGATTAAACTATCCAGTCCTGCCTGTGATGTACGTCTTCGTTACATACTCTTTGAATCTTACGAGTGGGAATTTCCATTAGAAAAAAGCAGGGAAAAAAAAAAAAAACTGCTATAATGAACCTTTTGCAGTTTGTTTTGGGTGATTGAAGAATGTGAAAACTTGATAGAAATATAAAAATTCACTTTATAGTAATAATTGGATGACTCTGATATAACCAGTATTTTTGGTGGTATTTTATATTTTAATTCATGCCTTTATACTAAACAAGATCCCAAAGTGGGAAAACATTCTGGCAAACTCTGATTTTAAACATAGCGGGCAGCTGGAAAGAGTGCAAATGTGAGGGGTGTGTAAGGGGTTTTCAGCTGTATTTTAGGTAAATAGCTGTAAAACATATAGAGCACATAACTGTGGGAGAAAGATCATAAAGCTTGTAGACTCTCTTCATATAATGGGCAAATTTCATGGGAAATCTCTAAAATAACTCTTGCAGACAGGATGAGAGGCTCCTCTGAAGAGCTGTTTTGGCTAGAACTGATGCCTTTTCCTTTCATTTGGGAGATCAAATATTGAATTTAGTCTCAAAAGTGGATCACTTTCTGGGTGGCCCCAGGAGAAAGCTGAAGGCTTTTTCTTTTCTCCTGGCAGCAAAGGAATGTTACGATTTGTTCATGAACAGCAGGTGTGGTCACTCCTTGGATAAACTTACGAAGTCACTTTGACCAAGTGATTCTATCTAATAAATTTGATTCATTGTTAAATGATTCGTGTATTCTTGGCACGTGGTAGAACACATGTGTGACTCCTCACACCCTTACAAGTATGTTTGTTATAAGGGCTGTGATTTGGGGGGAAACAGTGTCCAGTGCCTTCTATCTCTTTTCATAGGTGGGAAGGTGTGCCGCAAGTTAGGATCCGTTGTTCTCAAGTGTGTGCTCAAAGGTGGCTACTGTGCTCTCCTGGCCTAGTATCACTCTCGGAGCCAGAGTCCTTGCATGCAGGCGACACCTCAGCATGAGTTACCCGTCTGCCATTCTGAAATATTATTATAGTCAAAAAAATGATTTATATTTAAAACTAATATTGAACTCTATTAAATGGAATACAAACTATCTGATGAAACTTTGTATTATATATGCTAAATAAAATATGAATAAATACAATAGTCATAGAAAATTCTTTTCTAATTGTTTAGCACTCTAATGCACAGCACAAAATGACACATAGAAAATGACTTAATTATCAGACTGTAAAAATACCCGCCCTGGGGCTGCTTGGAGGGTATCCTAGCTTTCATTTTACATCTCTTTCCTCTGTACCTGAACTTATCATCTGATACAGAGGATTTGCTGGTTGTCTGTCCAAATTAGTGAAAGTAGCCTTTTCTTATGTTCTCTGCTAGGTTCGAGAAGTATTTTGAATGAACCCCTGTGATCACAGAAATGAGAAATAATTGCTGGCTTATAAGGGAACTATTTGGAAAAAAAAAAAATGTGAAAGCCTGCTAACCTTGGAGAAGCTGAGGAGATGAGTGTGTGTGCCCCAAACTCAGGCAGAAATAGATGCACACTCAGTGAGGTGATGTGCCGCTTGAGAGAAATAAAGAAACTAGCAATATCCAGATGTTACACCTGTGTTCCCAACAATACTCCTGGCGCTCAGGTTCTACTGGTGAAAAAAAGGGAACACGTCTTTCCTGGTGAAATCACAGAGGAGAATGACCCAGGCTTATTCTTTGTTGTACTTCACACTGGGTGCTTCACACACGGCAGAAGCCCAATTTGTGCTTTGTGGAACTGAATTTATTGTATTGCACTGAAGCAAAAGGAGGACTCAAGAAACTTGGAGACTTCAGGAGTGTATTGCAAGAGGGCCAGTTTTTAAGTAGAGGTTGAAATTTTCAGTCTCTGGATTTGTATCTTTGGAACTGGGAATATCCTGAATGGGAAACAGGTAACAAATATACACAATGGAACTGCTGAACTTTTAGTCAATCATTGTTAGTGATCTACTATGGGCCGTTTACATCTGATGTGAGACAATACAGCAATTTCTAATTGTAATATTGAATATATCTTGTGCCTGAATTGGTTTATTTTCCTTTAGATTTTCATGGATTTTTGAAAGACAATATATATATATATATATATCTTGTGCCCAAATTGGTTTATTTTCCTTTAGATTTTCATGGATTTTTGAAAGACAAAGAGCAGGTAAATTGATAGAAAATGGCATATTTTTTCAGTTAGTTAATTAAGACTCCTAATGGAAAAAAGTTTACCCACTAACTTTGAAGTTTAAGTTTAGCTATTTTTGGATTTGGAATTAATCTAAAAAGCCAAATTCTTGTTGGCATTGGTAAAATGGGCTCCTTTAAAATGTTCTTATAAATTTGAGGAAGATTTCAGATCTTCCTCAAATTCTGAAGATAAACTCATATTTGGGCAGTGATAAAGTGTGAAAAATTTCAGCATGAAAGTTGTTATTTTCAGGAAATGATGAGTGTGTGAGAACATCTCTCTGCTAAACTAATTACAGCAATAAATAATATAACCAATATAAAATGAAACGTTGAAGAAAAATTAGCTCTAAAAACCAAGAAAAAAGGTCAGTGGAAAAAAATGGAGTTTTCTGTCAATAATAACATACGCAGTACAGTTGAGATACTGCCATGATCTTGTGTGACAAATAACAAATTGGACAAAGCTGATTCAAAAAGTTTTGTTAGATTGTTTATTTTTTTTTTATACAATGTACTGTTCTCCATGGCTCCAGAAAGTCTGGATCCCATTAAGAATATGAAATTCTGTTCTGCATTTTTCCCCTTTTGATCAGGATTGTTCTATAGAATCTTTGATCAGAATATTCAATAATGGTAGCTGGGCACCATCCACTTCTTCCAGTCTCATGGCAAGGGAGGTAGTTGTTCATGGAGACAATTCACCACACACTTCATTTCTTCCTCTTTTTACTGTTCTTCTGTTGCTCCAGGCAAATGGAGAAAAATTGTTGTATCTTGGATGGTCGCTTGCAAGCTTTTAAGACCCTAGGCACTACGCAACAAACCAGGAGGTAGAATGGAAGCACTAAACATGATATTAGGCCAACTAACTGGGAATGTCCCATGAAATCATAACTTTAAGCCTCCAAACCAAGAAACCAAATCTCATACAGTGTAAGAACTATCTATGTGGGATCAAATTGACAAAAGCAGGGAATTTAGGGGGCAGTGAGTTTATGTTAATGGGGGAGGAACAATTTGGAAAAGAAGGGTGAGAATGGTTGTATAACTTGAAGAATGTAGTCAATGTTACTGAACTGTTCATACAGAAATTTTTGAATTAGTGTATGTTCTAGTATGTATCTTCTCAACAAAAACAACAAAACATAAAATAAATTATTAAAAAAATCCACACAGAAACATTGGTATTGGATAACTACTGTATTATCTATTGATAAAACTACCACATTTTTTAAACCACAAATACGGTTTTTCAGAGAGTATATTTAAAAACAAGTGATGAAGTACCACTAAGCTACTTTCAGTATGAACTGATCCTTTCCCATTTGCTCTTTCCAATGAAGTTGGGTTGCATGAAACGAATAAAGCTGCTTTACTTGATCTTGTCAGCCTACAGCAGATGAAGAATCTCAAATGGCACGTACGTCATTAACTGCAGTTGTTAGAGGGATAGGATTTTTGGTGAGTCATACAGTCCCTAAGTTTCTCTAATCCAATGACAGATTTGGTGAGCATTTTGACAGTAAAAGAGTGCAATAGGGCAGAGAAAATCTTTTAAGTCACGTTTGATGGAAGCATAACCATATACCTACTGAATAAGGAAAAAAAAAGACTGAAGAAGGGAAAAAAAAGAGAGTGAATAGATTTCATGATTAGGGTAATGCTGAAAGCATTAGAAGATGCCAACAGCAATACAGCTGTTAAATATGTTCTTTACACAAATGTGCCCCCATCTTTGGCGGCACAGAAATTTTCCTTGCCCCATAGTACTTCTTCAAACACTTGAAATCGAAAGAAGAGAAAGCTCAGTGTTTCCAGTAACCTCTCACTTTCAGGTTTAGATGTAGATGATAAGCTTTTTGAATCAAAGTCCCTGATCAAAGTTATGAATTTTGTTCTTGTAGCACTAGCAAAGCTGCAAGAAAACTATGATGCTTCTAAATTTTAACTTGAGAATCAGTATCATAAGAGTGCCAAGTTTTAAAATGGAACAGTGCTCTACCTTTGGTTAGTATGAAATTAGTCCAGAAAAGACTAATTGGATATAATTACTTGTAATGTGTTCCTGGATACACTTAGCCAAGAAAAATGATGGAAGGGCTCTTCTTTTGACTAATAAGATATTTCATGCTCTTTAGTATGTCTTTATATCTGTGTCAAAGCTGAAATAAATGAACTATGGATAAAAAATGGGAATGAATATTGGAAGATACTAGAAAGAATCTCTGGGCTTAAACTTCTGTTTATGCAAAAATAATTTGTTGGAGATGCTGATGCTGTACATTCAAATTTGAGATTACAGATTTGGGGACAGAGTCAGTGAGAGGCAGTCAATCATTTCTGAAGTTGGATGACTGAAGGAAAGAGAAGGCAAGGAGTCTAAAGTGAAACGCTATAGAGGAAAAGGAGTTTTGAGGAAGGAAAACATCAGAATGAAAAGCAATCCTTTTTTTTGATCTGTTAAGAATAAACTGCCCAAGGTGGGTAATAGGAATTTGAGTTTCTGAAAGATTGCTTCCAAGAACAGTGTCTCCCTCAGTGGGGAGACCTACAGTGGGTTTTCTTATAGTGGTGTTTAACAGTTGGAACTCACTTTGCAATATACTCTGGAAATTATCACAATCGGCAGGCAGGGCTTACTGGGATGAATCAAAACCCAGCTGCATGGAGGAGGAATAGATATTAACATCCAGGCTAAGGCTAGCAAAGGGCCTGGTAAACCAGTGGTTAAGAGCTTGGCTGCTAACCAAAAGGCTGGCAGTTCAAATCCTTGGAAACCCAATGGGGAGGTACTACTCTGTCCTGCAGGGTTGCTGTAAGTCGGAATTGACTCAATGGCAATGGGCTTTAAATTTTCTTTTAAGAGATAGTGCTCCTTTAAAAAAACCTACACTGCTGCTGTGGTAACAAAGAAAAGGGAGCTAGACCATAAGCCCTGGTCTGCCACCCTCATGAGGTGCATTTCAGGCTCTGATGAACTCATTCATGTTTACAGAGAAAGCCCTGGAATCTTTGCCCCTATTAAGAATCTTCATTCTTCATATCTGTGTACTTAGCATGCTCCATGGCTCAGGAACGTTGACACTGAATATTTTCCCATACGGCTTTGAGGCACCTGTGGGAAAAAGTTGGAGCCCCCATTTTCTAAGATGAAAGGCAGAAGCCAAATTTTAATTATCAGAACTATCAGGGTGTTTTTGATAGCATTGCTCTCAACCTCAGTGAAACTTTTCAATTCTTTAAAAAGTCCTTTGCATGATATCCCAGAAACACGAATTTTAATTTTAGAAGGGATCATGACGAGCTTATCCCACACTTTCATTTTATAGGCAATGAAATGGAAGTCTAGTGGGATTAAGTGACTTGCCTAAGGTCATTTTCATAAAAGTGAAAAAAAAAAAGTCTTGAGGTAATTTTCTAGCTTTCAGATTGGGGAAAGAAAAGACCATTTCTTTATTCTCTTCCTAACAAACCACTCACCCTCTCCGCCATCTCAAAACTTGCTCTATTCCGTGGATTCAGATCTTGACTATAAGAGAGGGAGAGGGTAGCCCATCAAAGGGTGTATTCTGTAAATGGCTGGGGGGGCGGGGCTTACACTTTAAACATAGTAGGAATAATAGCAGACAAAACAATTAGGAGGGGGAAAGTCAAGGAGTGAGCTTATGAAGAAAAACAACACAGCTAAATAAGCCAAAGAAAATGTGGGTATGTAATAGATTTTTGCCAATACGGACCTGATTAAATAAAGAAAAAGTTGGAGACCAGCATAGAAGGAGAAGGAAGGCTTATGTAAAGAACACAGTCAGAAAGGCTGCGTGCAGGAGCAGAAGCGGGGTGGCTGGGAGGGTGAGCATGTCGTCAGCAGAGGTGTCTGGCATGGCGGTGTTAAAGCCAGTAAATATAAGTGCTGGTAATAAATGAATTAGTTGGGATCCTGTTCATAGTTTGGTTCAGAAGGAAATTTATTGTTTTGTTTATGGAATGATCTAAGCCTTTTGAGATGTTTAAATTTACAAAAATGCTGACTTTGTTTAGGCCCTCACAGAAAGACACAAAGTAGCCAATTGACACCTACTTATAAAATCCACTCATACTATTTTCACTGAAAGGCGGAGAAATCTAACAGAGTTCATAAGTATTTATCGATTTAACGGTTTAAGTTAATGTGTTAAACCTAACCTCCAGCTTATTAGAATGAAATGAATGCGTTATTAGAAATTACGTGATAGGTCAAGCAGAAGCTGGCCCCTACACAATATTCTTGCTGAATAAATAAATAACTACTTGCGGATTGACTTTCTAAAGGAGACATCAGTTGAAACACATGATTAAAGTTGACAATGGAATTGTACAAATGACCCTAACTAATGAATTTTCTAATCTTTTTCTTGTTTACAGACATTAGCCCTGTTTGTCCACTGTATGCATAAACGTGCATGGCATGCATTACAGACATTAGCCCTGTTTGTACACTGTATGGGTAAACATGCGTGCGTTACAACCAGAGACACCCCTGGTTTGATGTAAGTGATGCTCAGATACCTGTTCTCTATGGCACCTGTGAATACTAACATCGTTCTGTCTTAAGCTGGGCAAAGTTCTAATTTCTCTCTCTCTGTTTTTTTTTTACTGTCACTAACTTGGGGACCATTGACTTGGCAAAGTCCCTAACCAGATGCCAGATAAAACCGACCATTTTAAACCATCAAATCTTCTGCAGCTTTGGATTAAGGATTTTGACCTTAAAAAAAAAAAAGATTCTACTTCAAAACACCTCTTCTTTTTGTAAACATGATAAACCGATGGCTATTTTGCTCAAAATCCCAATTATGTCACTCTTCAAAAAAAAAAAAAAATTTTTTTTTCAAATAAGTTCTTACTTATTGGCTACCTTTTGATGGGCTTATCTGCTGCCAGCAAATAATGGGTAACTCTTTTGGTGAAGCTGGTCATGCCAGGCCTGTAAATGAGAATATCCCCGTGTGGAGCCTGAGCATTGCAGGTGGGCCTCCGTGGCCTGAGAGAGTCAGAACTCCTCACACTTTTATCTGTGTCCCCTGTTCTCATGAGCTTAGGGTATAAAGTGCTGCTTCTCAATATGACAAGTCCATGTATGGGCGTATGTATAGTAAAGGGTGGTATTAGTACTTCCTTAGGATCTTTGAAATTGGCAATAAAGCCATTGCTTCACAACCTGTTAGCTAAGGTCAACTCATTAGCCCAAAAAACTGGAAGTTCATATTCGTTGGCATTTTATTGGAAGGTTTTTAGTTTTTAAAACTCTTCTTTCTCACAATCTGCTCAAACCCATGTTTTTTTAACTTTTCAAAAATGTATGCGTGATTAATCTACCTATTTATTTTCCCTATATATGAAACATAACAATTCATGTTTGATGCCTATTTATTGCTACTTTATATGAGCCATATAAATGCTTTTCTTCATGTGTACAACTCTATAACATATATTTAAGAAATGTATGGAAAGATTATAAATTATTTCAAAAGCTTTAATAAAACATCAGTAGGGCTGTGTATAGTATGGGACTGTCTTTTGCTGCTAAAACATTTTAACCTATAGTGGTGTTTTCTTATTCTGATTCAGCATTGTAATGCCTAATACAAATCAAATGGAAGAACAGGTCCAAATAGTAACAAGACTATTTTCTTTTCATTTTCTTTTCATATTTATAAGAACACTTTATTCGGGATTTCTAGTTTCATAAAAGCATAAATAAATGTAAATGAATTTTATATAATAAGGATAAAATTGCAGAGGCAAAAAAAATATTTGCATTCACTAATACCTAATTTGGAACTCACAAAATACTGGGTGAATCCTAAGAGGAATGGGGTGTATGGATGTAGATAATCTCTCCTTCTTTTTTACAAATGTGTCTTGAGTGTCTGTAATTCATTTAAAATATTATTGTGGGATAATGTGCAGGACTATTCCACAGGTGTACAATTTTGTAGGCAGAATAACATGAAACGTGTTCAGAATGTGGCTTAATGAATAGGACCACACAGGTTCTATATATTGGCTTAGTTACATAAGAATGCAGACATTAATTCTTAAAGTTATAGAACATCTTTGTCATTTGAAATTCATTTCTATTCAGTCATTTTTACTATTTATAATAGTATATAATAAATGAGAATACATATAAACCTTCCAGAACATCTCTGGGAATAAGGAATTATATTAATGACACTCTTTATGTCATTTATTTGACATGGGATCTGATTATGCCATTAAAGAACCTAGTTCTTATGATACTCACACGGAGATTAGAAATAACTGAATTGGGGAAACATCCCAGAAACTAGGAATAGTTATTTTTAAACTCAAATGGTAGAATTCACACATTTAAACTGGTACAATCCACAGCTCCTCCTCTTCAGGAATGCTAAATCTTGTTTGAGAGGGAATTCATATATTCGTGATAAATTAGAAAATAATTTGGAAGCACTCTATAAAATTCATAGTATTTTAGGCTCTATGTGTCATTCTGAGGTAATTTAGAATCTGAGGACAATCAGATTTTCAGTTTGGTGATTTCAGGGAAACTTCAGGGGGAGGAAAATCCTAGCCGAGCGTTAGAGATGCAGATGGTTGTCACTGACAGAGAGAGAGAAGGAAAGAGAAAGGAGAGAAGAATGGGAGCAAAGGTCACTGTGAGCATTGCAGGTGTGTGTTGAGCAGAGAGGCAAGAAGCTCTAGGTTGAAGACGGCGTAAACAGATTGAAAGAGCAAATTGGGGTTAGTTCATACAGTCTTTAATGCTAGACTGATTTTTTAAATTTTTCTAGTATGCAAAAAGACTCCAATAGATTTTTAACAAAGAGAAGATGTGGTAAAAGTGACTCTATTACTAAGCTAGATACCAAAAACCCAAACCCACTGCTGTAGAGTTGATTTCAACTCATAGCGACCCTACAGGACAGAGAAGAACTTCCCCATAGGGTTTCCAAGGCTGCAAATTTTTACTGAAGCAGACTGCCACATCTTTCTCTTGTGGAGTGGCTGGTGGGTTTGAACCACTGACCTTTCAGTTAACAGCCAAGCGCTTTAACCACTGTGCCACCAGGGCTCCTACTAACCTGGATAACTAAGCATGAAATAATGTGGTAAAACTCAGAAACTAGGTTGTCAATTATCAAAACTGAGAATTGAAGTGATGAAGGTCCAAATCAGAAAACAGTGGTATGACTATGAAGGATGCATACTAGGACTTAATGCCTAGATGGATATGGGATGAGAGAGAGACGTAGTAAAGATGACCCAAAATACGCCAACCATGGAAGCAGGGTAACATGGAAACCATTAGCAGAATGGGGGAACTCTAGTAGGGATTCTTTTTTGAGTATCATGAACATTCAAACGTGACTTTACAAACATGATCACCGAATTGGACATATTTTATAAATGGGTTTGAGCAGAAACCACAGGTTTAATAATGAGAACCTAGGTGATAATTGGAGTCTCTGAGTGGCACCAATGGTCAAGTGCCAGACTACTAACCAAAAGGTCGACAGTTTGAACTCACCCAGAGGTGCCTCAGAAGAAAGGCTTGGTGACCTGCTTCTAGAAGATTATCGTGTTGGAAACCCCATGGAGTGCAGTTCTGTTCCGAAACACATGGGGTAGTCATGGGTCGGAATCTACTCAACGGTAACCGGTGATTGGTAAGGCGATGATTGCCATGGATGAGCCATCCGAGGAATCAGGTACATGAAGAAAAGTAGAGACCAAGAATGTATCTTGTGTGAAGTCTATATGAAGAGAACTGGGAGAAAGACAAGCAGGAAAGGAAAGAAGGCGAGGGGAAGTAAGAAAGCTATTCATAGAGCTAAGGGAAGCCAAGGAAGAGATCATTAGGAAGGAGGGGCCACTGAGTCAAAAGCTGCCGGGATATAAGGTGCTGAGTGTTAGGAAAGGCCATATGGATTTGAAATACCTTATTTGTCCTACAGGGCTTGTACAAAATTAGATTAAAAGGGTTGATTGGGGAGGGGATCATTTAGCATAAATGTCAGCTTCTTAAGCTGACTAGGGTCCAGTTTATATTTTAGATGCATTTTCCTCGTATTAGGGAGTGAGCAACCAACCCACTTTTGCTTACTGTGTCTTACTGGAGTCTAGCAGTTCAGCTGAACTAACTGCAGTTCTATTCTTATGAACAGCTGCAATTTTGCACTTAAATTTCATCTGCTTTCTGTCCTACTTAATGTTCCAGTAACAATCCATCTTACTTTTAAGTCTGACAATTTCAGGCGGGTTTGGACCACCCACAGAGAGTATGCCTTCTAAAGGGAAAGCCCTTTAAGAGCTGTGTTGAGTGAAGCAAAAATGCTTATATTGTAGTCAATACTCTTAGAACTGAACTGGGATAGGAGTGTTGTGAGTTGGAAGAATTAGTTCCATCATTTTTACTGATGCTTCAGGAAAGCAATAGGACCCGAGAAAACAATAGCATTTAGGGCACGTGCTGGTCAGTTGGATACTGTGCTCTGCAGTTGAGCATTTCCACTGTAGAATTTTGGTAACAGTGCAGTTAAACACACAGCATCGAAACGGCACTGACCCTTCAGACACTGACCACCTGCCAGATAAAAGTAAGAAGAATGTGCAGGATTGTATTCTATGTGGTTTATAACAGATTTCTGACAAGAATCGATTTGGGATGAGGGTTATTCTAACACATTAGAATAAATTGCTTGATTTTAATCATCTTAAATATAAAAATGAAAAGAAAAATCGAAATGAATATTGACACTTAGAAACCTCTTGACAGCAACATAAGTCCTGTATATGAGGTCAAGATTTTAACTTATCTATTTGTTTTCTTCTTCCCACTGAACAGCCTTGTATTTAAGTAGCCTTATTTTTCCTTTGAAACTCTGATTCATATCCATAAATATTTCTGAATCAAGACAGCACTACTTTAAATCGGGCCCTGTTCCTGAAGTGACCCATATTTGGTCATCGGATAACCTGTATCATGAAGTACCACATGTCCACAATCAACCCCAGCATGCACCTTTTAGGCTGATAACTAAAATGTGACAATTCTGATAATTAAACCACCTAAAGCCAACGGCTGATGTCTTGTATTAATTCAAGACAGCTTAAGGTGAAAATCAGCTCTCTATCCAATTGCAGGAGACTGGGCTATATATGCTCTCAACCTTGTTGGCCTGGCTTTCCTCAGATACATTAAACCTGGTACCTGACAAAATTTAAATTGTAATTTAAACAAATAAAAGGGGTAGCTGAAGGATTGTAGCATGTTTAATCTAACTATGAGTCCCTCTGAAGCCTCCTCTTGATTAGCAAGGCTGAGTAGGTCAGAGGATGACATTTTCCGATCAACCTAACATTCACAGAGAAATGATATTTTCCTGTATCATTCATTAAGAGCTAGTGGAGTTCAGGGTTTTGGCTTATATGGAAAATCCCAATTAATTAAAATAATGAAGAAGAGAAATAAAAGCAAATTACTTTTATACAGGGGTACAATTTTAACATTTATATGCATAGAATCCATTAGCAGTAAAGGAAGTTAAGGATTTCAGCCCTCTTCCCAAAATGCAAACAGAAATTACTACAATGGGAAGCACAATCACAAGACTTATAGTTTTATTTGTCTTTGTGGTTCAAAAGATGAACATCGCTTATTTTAGGCTACATTTCTAATTATTGCAATTATTCCCACTTGATCTCTACCACCACCACCACCATCATCAAGTACCATTGCTTATATGCCAACAAGTGCCCCCAAAATGCACGACATGTTAAGACAGTGTGTTTTATTTGGTATGAATGTGTCCTTTTCATGGGGTATGTATCTAAAAATTTATTATAAGTCTGAGCTGTATCAGACAGCAAGGTTTAGAAATGACAAAATAAAGTTGAACCCTATTGGAGAAGCAGTTTAGGATTATTCTGTGTGATTTTTATGGCCTGCTTTTTTTCTCACTTGAGTTTATATAATGTCTATGTCATAGGCCTGAGATAACTAAATGTTAAATCCCTAAGGTCTAATCACGGGAATATGCTTAATAGTTTAAAAGATAAAGAGGGATTTGTACTATAAAGTGGAGCCCTGGTGGCACAGTGGTTAAAAGCTCAGCTGCTAACAAAAAGATTGGCAGTTTGAATCCACCAGTTGCTCCCTGGAAATCCTATGGGGCGGTTCTACTCTGTCCTATAGGTCACTATGAGTCAGAATTGGCTCTATTGCAACAGGTTTAGTTTGGTTAGTAGCCTATTTAAGGTTGTTCCTAACTTTGAAGCTGCATCTTATCTTCAAAAAGCCAAGGAATGTAGAATTGGTGAATGCATCCTGGGGTCTGAGAAGCTGATTAAGAGTGTGCGGAAGAGAACTCTGTTCTTAGAATTTGCACTGGGTTTGGAATTCTATAGTGAAGAAGGTTGGAGAAAAGCAGATGTCGTTTGAAATACTTTAAATAGTGGCAGGCAAGATTTAAGGCATGATTCAAGGCATTATCCTTTCCAGTGCAGATTGGATGAAAAGGACATAAAGCAAAGATACAGAGAATAAGTAATGCAGTAAAAAAAAAAAAAAAAAAATGGCGCTACAGACAGAAGAACCTTGCCATCTCACCCCAGCAAAGACCCAGAAAACTAAGTAAAACAAAGACAAACATCAGTCCTGGAACCCTAAGCATCAAAAGAAGAGATGAAGGACTCAACCAAGCACCAAATGGAATAAGAAACTGACAGAGAACAGACAGTGAAGAGAGATACAGAGTGGAGGTCCCCTAAAAGCTAAAGGAGAACACATTTCCCATCTTGGACTCCTGTTGGAGATTGGCAGACAGGGAGTATGGGAAAGCAGTTCTCGGAGCTCCCGGCAGGAGACAGGGCACCTTCTGGACCTTCCCAGCTGCACCAAAGCTGAGTGACTGGCTCTGCCCTTTGGACAAGGTGGTAAGAAGTATCGTGCCTACAGATGAGCAAAGAATATACAGACTGCTCAGACATAACCAAATAAAACAAAAAAGCAGGATGAAACAAACAAATCTACAATCAATAAATGAAGGAAATAACTATTGAAAGTCCTGAAGACAGCAGACAATATCAAAACATAAAAAAAAAAAAAAAGGATGCTTCCAGTAGGCGTCCAAAATCAAACACCAGATAACTTTCCAGTAGAAGAAAAGGCACTAGAATTACCTAATAGGGAATTCAAATCTCTAATATGCAGATCTATGCAAGAGTTGAAGGAAAAAGCAGACAAAAAATGAAGAAAAAGCAGACAAAATCTTGGAAAAAGCAGACAAAATTATGGAAAAGACAGACAAAACAATGGAAGAATTCAGGAAAATAATACAAAAACAAAATGTCAAAAGAAATTCACAGCTAGAAATCATATAAAAACAGCAATTAGAAATCCAAACAATAAACAACAAGATTTCAGAAATGGAATGTCATGGAAGGTCTGAGGAGCAGATTTGAAACAATGGAAGACAGGATCAGCAAAAGATTTACAACAGGGAACCAGAGAGGTTAATCTGTAAATGACAACAACGTCAGAAGAATAAAAGAGGGAATAACGGTATAGATATAGAACTCTCTAATGGAGAGGAAGGTAAGGTGATACCAAGTAATAAAAGAATGGTTCAAACTTCGAAAGATAAGGGTAAATTTCAAGGTAACCACAAAGATAGTTAACAAACATACTCATCGAAATAAAGAACAAAAAGTCTCAGTAAACACAAAATCTACAAAAACCAAAAAAAAGAAAAAACCACAAGCAAAAGAAATCCAGCACAGGGGAGTAAGAGGTACAAAGAAAACATCAGCACCACACACACACAGACAAAAATTACAAAATGACAACAATAAACTCTTACACCTATCAGTGATTACACTGACATAAAAGGCCTAAATGCACATGTGAAGATTCGGAGAGTGACAGAACGGATACAAAGACAGGACCCGTCAATATGTTGTCTACCAGAGACACACCTTAGAAATAGAGCTTTAAAGTTACTAAAGATCAAAGGGTGCAAAAAATATATATCATGTAAAAAGAGAAGTAGCAATATTAATCTCAGATAAAACAGAATTTAAAACAAAATCCACCATAAAAGACAAAGAAGGGGATTATATAATGCTTAAAGGGATGATCCACCATGAAGACATAACCATAATAAATATGTAGGCACCCAATGACAGGGCTCCAAAATATATAAACTCTAACAGCACTGAAAAGAGAAATTGGTAGTTCCAGAATAATAGTAGGAGGCTTCGACACACCACTCTCAGTAAAGGACAGGCCATCTAGAAAGAAACTCAACAAAGGTGCAGAAGATCTAAAGGCCACAATCAGCCAACTCGAGCTCATAGATTTATATAGAACACTCCATTCAACAGCTGCAAAGTACATATTCTTCTTCAATGTGCTTGGAATGTTCTCCAGAATAAAATACATCTAAGGCCACAAAGCAACCCTCAACAAAATCCAAAATATTGAGATAATACAAAGTATCTTCTCTGATCACAATGCCATCAAAGTAGAAATTAACAACAGGAAGCAAGGAAAAAAAATTACATGGAAACTGAAGAGCACCCTGCTTAAAAACCACTGGGTAATAAAAGACATCAGAGATGGAATAAAAAAAATCCCTAGAATCAAATAAGAATGAAAACACATGGTACCCAAACTTTTGGGACACAGCAAAGGCAGTGCTCAGAGGTCAATTTATAGCACTAGATGCACACGTCAAAGAAGAAGAAAGGACAGAATCAAAACATTACCTACACAACTCAAGCAAGTAGAAAGAGAACAGCAAAAGAAGCCCACAGCCACCAGAAGAAAGGAAATAATAAAGATCAGAGCAGAAAGAAATGAAATAGAGAATAGAAAGAATCAACAAAACCAAAAGTTGATTCTTTGAAAGGATCAACAAAATCAACAAACCACTGGCCAAAGTGACAAAAGAAAAACAGGAGATGGCTCAACCAAAATGAGAAAGGAAAAGGGGGACATTACAACAGACCCAATTGAAATAAAAAAGACCAATAACAGAGCACTATGAAAAACTGTATTCCAACAAATTTGAAAACCTAGAGGAAATGGACAAATTTTAGAAACATACTATCTACCCAAACTAACACAAATTGATGTTGAAAATCTGAACAGACTCAAAAACAAGAGAAGAGACTGAAAAGGTAATAAAAAAAACTTCCAGCAAAAAAAAAAAAGAAAAAAAAATCCCTGGCCCAGATGGAGTCACTGGAGAATTCTACCAAACATTCAGAGAAGAGCTTATACCAGTACTACTCAAACTATGTCAGAACGTAGAAAAGGAAGCGATACTTCCAAATTCATTCTATGAAGCCAGTATAACCCTGATACCCAAATCAGGCAAAGACACCACAAGAAAAGAAAATGACAGAACAATATCTTTCATGAATATAAATACAAAAATTCTCAACAAAATTCTAGCCAGTTAAATTCAGCATCATATCAAAAAAAATAATATATCATGACCAAGTGGGATTCATACCAGGTATGCAAGAGTGGTTCAACATTAGAAAATCAAGCAAACACAATAAATAAAACAATCACATGATCATCTTAATTGACAAAGAAAAGGCTTTTGACAAAGTCCAACAACACTCCTGATAAAACTCTCAATAAAATAAGTATAGAAGGGAAATTCCTCAACCTAATAAAGGGCAGCTATGCAAAACCAACAGCCAACGTCATTCTTACTGGAGAGGCTGAAAACATTCCCCATTAGAAAAGGAACAAGACAAAGATGCCCTTATCACCACTCCTATTTAACATTGTGCTGGAAGTCCTAGCTAGAGCAATAAAGCGTGAAGAAGAAATGAAGATCATCCAAAATGGTAATGAAGAAAGTAAAACCATCCCTATTTGTGGATGATACATAGAAAACCCAAAAGACTCCATGAGTAAACTACTGGAACTGATAGAAAGATTCAGCAGATAAGCAACATACAAGATAAACATACAAAAATTAGTTGGATTCCTATATACCAATAAAGAGAACTTTGAAAAGGAAATCAGGAAAGCAATATTACTTATAATACAAAAACCCAAACCAAATAATAGGCCTTAAAAAAATAAAATACATAGGAATAAATCTAACCAGGGATGTAAAAGACCTATACAAAGAAAACTACAAAACATTACTGCAAGAAACCAAAAGAGATCTACATAACTGGAAAAACATACCATGCTTATGGGTAGGTAGACTCAACACTGTGAAAATGACAATTCTACGCCAAAAAATTCTACAAATACAATGCAATCCTGATCCAAATACCAACAACATTCTTTAAAGAGATGGAAAAACTAATCATTAAATTTATATGGAAAGGGAAGAGACCCCAAATAAGTAAAGCATTATTATAGAAGAGTAAAGTAGGAGGACTCACACTGCCTGACCTCAGAACCTACTGTACAGCTACAGTAGTCAAAACAGCCTGGTTCTTGTACAAGGACAGATTCATTGACCAATGGAACAGAATTGAGAACCCAGATGTAAATCCATCTACCTATGGTCACCTGATCTTCGACATGGGCCCAAAGCCCATCAAATGGGGAAAAGACAGTCTTTTTAACAAATGATTATCCATCTGGAAAACTGGATGTACATCTGTAAAAAAATGAAACAGGTCCCATATCTCACATCATACACAAAAACTAATTCAAAATGGATCAAAGACCTAAACATAAAACCAAAAACCATAAAGATCATAGAAGAAAAAATAGAATCAATGCTAGAGACCCTAATACATGGCATTAACAGGATATAAACCATATCCAATAACACACAAACTCCAGAAGAAATTCCGGAAGACTAGCTAGATAACTGGGATCTTTCAATAATTAAACACTTACGCTTATCAAAAGACTTAACCAAAAGAGTCGAAAGAGAGCCTACAGACTGGGAAAAATATTTGGCTATGACAAATCCGACAAAGGGTCTAATCTCTAAAATCTACAGGAAATTCCAACACCTCTACAACAAAAAGACAAATAACCCAACCAAAAAGTGGGCAAAGGAAATGAACAGGCACTTCACCAAAGAAGCCAATCAAGTGCATGAATAAAGGCTCCCAATGTTTAGCCATTACAGAAATGCAAATCAAAACCTCAGTGAGGTACCATATCACCCTGGCATTACTGGCATGAATCAAAAAAACAGAAAATAAGAAATGTTGGAGAGGCTTCAGGGAGACGGGAACTCTTATGCACTGCTGGTGGAATGCAAAATGATACAACCATTTTGGAAAAGAAATATGGCACTTCCTTATGAAGCTAGAAATAAAAATACCACATGATCCAGCAATCCCACTCCTAGGATTATATCCTAGAGAAATAAGAGCCTTCACACGTATAGACATATGCACACCCATGTTCACTGCAGCATTGTTCACAGTAGCAAAAAGATGAAAACAACCTAGATGCCGATCAACAGATGAATGGATAAACAAAGTATGATACATACACACAATGGAGTTCTATGCAACAATAAAGAACAATATTGACTCATTGAAGTAACTCACAACATGGATGAATCTAGAGGGCATAATGCTGAGTGAAATAAGACAATCACAAAAGGACAAATATTGTAGGAGACCACTATTATAAAAACTCATGAAAAGGTTTATACACAAAAAGAAACAATCTTTAATGGTTATGAGGGAGGGGAGGGGTGGGAATGGAAAAACACTAAATAGACAATAGATAAGTGGTAACTTTGTTGAAGGGTAAGACAGTAACAATACTGGGAAAGCCAGCACAACTTGTACAAGGCCAGGTCATGTGAGCTCCACGGACACATCCGAATTCCCTGAGGGATGGAATTACTGGACTGATGTGGAGCCATGGTCTCAGCGAACATCTATCTCAACTGGCATAACATAGTTTATAAAGAAAATGTTCTACATTCTACTTTGGTGAGTAGCATCTGGGGTCTCAAAAGCTTGTGAGTGGACATCTAAGATACTCCACTGGTCTCACCCCTTCCAGAGCAAGGGAGAATGAAGAAAACTAAAGACACAAGGGAAAGATTAGTCCAAAGGACTAATGGACCACACCTATCACAGCCTCCACCAGACTGAGTCCAATACAATTAGATGGTGCCTGGTTACCACCACTGACTTCTCTGACAGGGATCACAATAGAGGGTCCTGGACAGAGCTGGAGAAATATATAGAACAAAATTCTAACGCACAAAATAAGACCAGATTTACTGGCCTGAAAGGGACTGAAGAAACCCCAAGACTACGGCCCCCGGACACCCTTTGAAGTCGGTGATGAAGTCACTCCTGAGGGTCACCCTTCAGCCAAAGATTAGACAGGCCCATAAAACAAAATGAGACTAAAGGAAAAACACCAGTTCAGGGGCAAGGACTAGAAGGCAGGAGGGAACAGGAAAGCTGGTAATAGGGAACTCAAGGTCGAGAAGGGAGAGTGTTGAGATATTGTGGGGTTGGTAACCGATGTCACAAAAAAAAGAAGAAAAATAAAGCCAGAGAGAAAACCTATATAGAACCAAATTAGTACTCTAGCCATCTACATTAAAGGGTCGTTGTTGTTGTTGTTAGGTGCTGTTGAGTCAATATTGACTCATAGCGACCCTGTGCCCAGTCCTGCGCCATCCTCACAATTGTTGCTATGCTTGTGCCCACTGTTGCAGCCACTGTGTCAATCCATCTCGTTGAGAGTCTACTGCTTTTCTGCTGACCCTCTACCTTATCATGGATGATGTCCTTCTCCAGGGGCTAATCTCTCCTGATAACATGTCCAAAGTATGTGAGATGTAGTCTTGCCATCCTTGCTTCTAAGGAGCATTCTGGTCACACTTCTTCCAGGACAGATTTGTTTGTTCTTTTGTCAGTCTATGGTATATTCAATATTCTTCGCCAACACCATAGTTCAAAGATGTCAATTCCTTATTTGTTATCCAGCTTTCGCATGCGTATAATATGAGGTGAATGAAAACACCATGGCTTGGGCCGGGGCAACATGGTCCTCAAGGAGACATCTTTGCTTTTCAACACTTTAAAGAGGTCTTTTGCAGCAGATTTGTCCAATGTAATGCATCCTTCGATTTATTTATTTTTCAGTGTTTTATTCATTTATTTAATTTTTATTGTGCTTTAAGTGCAGGTTTACAAATCAAGTCAGTCTCTCATACAAAAACTTATGTACACCTTGCTATCCACTCCTAGTTGCTCTGCCTCTAATATGACAGCAAACTCCTTCCCTCCACTCTATTTTCATGTCCGTTCAGCCAGCTTCTGCCCTCCTCTGCCTTCTCATCTCTTCTCCAGACAGGAGCTGCCCACATAAAAAATATTTACCTGATCCAAGGCACTCACTCTTCACCAGTATCATTTTCTATCCCATAGTCCAGTCCGATCCCTGTCTGAAGAGTTGGGTTTGGAAATGGTCCTGTCTTGGGCTAAAAGAAGGTCTAGGGACCATGACCTCTGGGATCCTGCTAGTCTCAGTTGGACCATTAAGTCTGGTCTTTTTACAAGAATTTGGGGCCTGCATCCCACTGCTCTCCTGCCCCCTCAGGGGTTCTCTGTTGTGTTCCCTGTCAGGGCAGCCATTGGTTGTAGCTGGGCGCCATCTAGTTGTTCTGGTCTCAAACTGATGTAGTCTCTGGTTTATGGGGCCCTTTCTGTCTCTTGGGCTCATAATTACCTTGTGTCTTTGGTGTTCTTCATTCTCCATTGCTCCAGGTAGATTGAGACAAATTGATGCATCTTAGATGGCCACTTGCTAGCATTTAAGATCCCAGAAGCCACTCTCCAAAGTGGGATGCAGAGTGTTTTCTTAATAGATTTTATTATTCCAATTGACTTAGATGTCCCCTGAAACCATGGTCCCCAAACCCCAGCCTCTGCTATGTTGGCCTTTGAAGCATTCAGTTTATTCAGGAAACTTTTTTGCTTTTGGATTAGTCCAGTTATGCTGACCTCCCCTGTATTGTGTGTTGTCTTTCCCTTCACCTAAAACAGTTCTTATCTACTATCTAATGCGTGAAAACTCCTCTCTCTCTCTCCCTTCCCCCTCTCATAACCATGAAAGAATATTTTCTTCTCTGTTTAAACTATTTTTCGAGTTCTTATAATAGCGGTCTCATTCAATATTTGCCTTTTTGCAACTGACTAATTTCACTCAACATAATGTCTTCCAGATTCCTCCATGTTATGAAATGTTTCACGGATTCCTCAGTGTTCTTTACCGATGTATAGTATTACACTGCGTGAATTTACCATAATTTATTTATCCATTCATCCATTGATGGGCACCTTGGTTGCTTCCATCTTTTTGCAATTGTAAACAGTGCAGCAATGAACACGGGTGTGCATCTATCTGTTTGTGTAAAGGCCCTTATTTCTCTAGGATATGATCCAAGGAGTGGGATTGCTGGATCATATGGCAGTTCTATTTCTAACTTTTTAAGGAAGCACCAAATCTATTTCCAAAGTGATTGTACCATTTTATATTCCCACCAGCAGTGTATAAGTGTTCCAGTCTTTCCACAACCTCTCCAAAATTTATTGTGTTTTTTGGATTAATGCCAGCCTTGTTGGGGTGAGATGGAATCTCATTGTAGTTTTGATTTGCATTTCTCTAATGGCTAATGATCGTGAACATTTCCTCATGTATCTATTAGCTACCTGAATGTCTTCTTTACTGAAGCACCTGTTCATATCCTTTGCCCACTTTTTAATTGGGCTATTTGTCTTTTCGTAGTTGAGCTTTTGCAGTATCATGTAGATTTTAGAGATCAGAGGCTGATCGAAAATGTCATAGCTAAAAACTTTTTCCCAGTCTGTAGGTAATCTTTTTACTGTTTTGGTGAAGTCTTTGGATTAGCATAGGTGTTTGATTTTTAGGAGCTCCCAGTTATCTAGTTTTTCTTCTGTGTTGCTAGTAATGTTTTGTATACTGTTTATGCCATGTATTAGGGCTCCTAACATTGTCCCTATTTTTTTTCCATGATCTTTATTGTTTTAGATTTCATATTTAGGTCTTTGATCTGAGTTCATTTTTGTGCATGGTATGAGGTACGAGTCTTGTTTCATTTTTTTTTTTTTGCAGACAAATATCCAGTTATGCCAGCACAATTTGTTAAACAGATTATCTTTTCCCCATTTAACTGACTTTGGGCCTTTGTCAAATACCAACTGCTCATAAGTACATGGATTTATGTCTGAATTCTCAATTCTATTCCACTGGCCTATGTATCTGTTGTTGTACCAGTACCACGCTGTTTTGACTACTGAGGTGGTATAATAAGTTCTAAAATCAGAGAGAGGCCTTCCACTTTGTTCTTCTTTTTCAGTAATGCTTTACGTATCTGGAGCCTCTCACCCTTCCATATAAAGTTGGTGATTTGTTTCTCCATCTCGTTAAAAAATGTCTTTGGAATTTGGATATAAGTCGTATCTATAGATGGCTTTTGGTAGAATAGACATTTTTACAATGTTAAGTCTTCCTATCCATGAGCAAGGTATGTTTTTCCACTTATGTAGGTCTCTTTTGGTTTCTTGCAGTACTGTCTTATAATTTTCTTTGTATAGGTCTTTTATGTCTCTGGTAAGATTTATTCCTATGTCTTTTATCTTCCTGGGAGCTACTGTAAATGATATTAATTTGGTGATGTCCTCTTCGATGTTCTTTTTGTTGGTGTAGAGAGATCCAACTGATTTTTGTGTGTTTGTCTTGTATCCTGATTCTCTGCTGAGCTCTTCTGTTAGTTTCAGTAGTTTTCTTGAGGATTCCTTAGGGTATTCTGTGTATAAGGTCATGTCATCTGCAAATGGAGATATTTTTACTTCTTTCTTGCCAGTCTGGATGCCCTTTATTTCCTTATCTAGTCTAATTGCTCTGGCTAGGACCTCCAGCACAATGTTGAATAAGAGTGGTGATAAAGGGCATCCTTGTCTGGTTCCTGATCTCAGGGAGAATGCTTTCAGACTCTCTCCATTTAGGATGATGTTGGCTATTGGCTTTGTATAAATGCTCTTTACTATGTTGTGGAATTTTCCTTCTATTCCTATTTTGCTGAGAATTTTTATCATGAATGGGTGTTGAAGTTTGTCAAAGCCTTTTCTTCATCAATTGATAAGATCATGTGGTTCTTGCCTTTTGTTTTATTTATATGATGGATTACATTAATTGTTTTCCTAATGTTGAACCTTCCCTATATACCTGGTATGAATCACACTTGGTCATGGTGAATTATTTTTTTGATATGTTGTTGCATTTTATTGGCTAGAATTTTGTTGAGGATTTTTGCATTTAAGTCCATGGGGGATATAGGTCTGTAATTTTCTTTTTTTGTGGTGTCTTTACCTGGTTTTAGTATCAGGGATATGCTAGATTCATAGAAAGAGTTTGGGAATATTCCTTCCTTTTCTATGCTCTGAAATACCTTTAGTAGTAGTAGTGTTAACTCTTCTCTGAAAGTTTGGTAGAACTCTGGAGTGAAGCTGTCTGGGCCAGGGCTTTTTTTTTTTGTTGGGTGTTTTTTAATTACCTTTTCAATTTCTTCTTTTGTTATGTGTTTATTTAGTTGTTCTACCTCTGTTTGTGTTAGTTTAGGTAGGTAGTGTGTTTCTAGGAATTCATCCATTTCTTCTAGGTTTTCAAATTTGTTAGAGTACCTTTTTTCATAGTAGTCTGATATGATTCTTTTAATTTCATTTGGGTCTTCTGTAATATCGCCCATCTCATTTCTTACTGCAGTTACTTGCTTCCTTTCCTGTTTTTCTTTTGTCTGTTTGGCCAATGGTTTATCAATTTTGTTTTTTGAGCAGGGTATTATTCAGTTTCCAAGGGTTTGATTTCTTTTCCCTGCTTTTTCTGTTATTGATTTCTACTTTTATGACCTTATGGTCAGAAAAGATGCTTTGTAATTTTTCAGTGTGTTGGATTCTGCTAAGGCTTGCTTTATGACCTAATATGTGGTCTATTCTACAGAATGTTCCATGTGCACTAGAAAAGAAAGTGTACTTGGCTGCTGTTGGGTGGAGTGTTCTGTATATGTCTATGAGGCCAAGTTGGTTGATTTGGCATTTAGATCTTCCATGTCTTTACGGAGCTTCTTTCTGGATGTTCTGTCCTTCACCGAAAGTGGTGTGTTGAAGTCTCCTACTATAATTTTGGCTCTGTCTATCTCACTTTTCAATGCTGTTAGAGTTTGTTTTATGTATCTTGCAGCCCTGTCATTGGGTGCATAAATATTTAACATGGTTATGTCCTCCTCGTATATTGTCTTTTTAATCATTATATAGTGCCTTTCCTTATCCTTTGTGGTGGATTTAACTTTAAAGTCTGTTTTGTCAGAAATTAATATTGCCACTCCTGCTCTTTTTTGATTGTTGTTTGCTTGATATATATTTTTTTCCATCCTTTGACTTTCAGTTTGTTTGTGTCTCTACATCTAAGGTGTGTCTCTTGTAGGCAGCATATAGACAGATCGTGTTTTTTTAATCCATTCTGCTACTCTCTGTCTCTTTATTGGTGCATTTAGTCCATTTATATCCAGAGTAATTATGGACACGTATTTTATGAGTTTAGTGCTGCCATTTTGATGTCTTTCTTTGTGTGTTGTTACTAGTTTCTTTTTCCTACTTAATTTTTTGTGCTGAGGAGCTTATCTTTATATATTGTCTTTTCCTCTTATTCTTTGTAGTTGATTTTGTTTCTGCTGAGTCTTTATTTTGTTCTTTTATTTTATTTTGAGGAGTATGATTGTTAGTCTCCTTTGTGGTTACTTAATATTTACCCTGTTTTTCTAAGTTTAAACCTAACTTTTGTTTCTTTATATTGTCTTGTCTTCCTCTCCATATGAAAGATCTATGACTACATTTCTTAGTCCCTCTTTATCGTTTTAATGTTGTCTTCTTTTACATAAAAACATCGCTCTTTCCCTCTTTTGAGTTTTTTTTTTTTTGATTCATTTTTGTGATTTCCCTATTTGAGTTGACATCTGATTGCTCTGTTCAGTGTTCTAATCTTGGGTTGATATCAGATATTACTGATTTGCTAACCAGGGAACTCCCTTTAGCATTTCTTGTAGTTTTGGGTTGGTTTTTACAAATTCCCTAAACTTCTGTTTATCTGGAAATGTCCTAATTTCACCTTCATATTTGCGGTATATGTGATTCTTGGCTGGCAATTTTTTTCCTTCAGTGTTTTATATAAGTCATCTCATTGCCTTCTTGCCTGCATGGTTTCTGCTGAGTAGTCCGAGTTTATTCTTATTGACTCTCCTTTGTAGGTGCCTTTTCACTTCACTTCTTCCTAGCTGCTCTTAAAATTCTCTCTTTATCTTTGGTTTTGGCAAGTTTGATTATATCTTGGTGACTTTCTTTTAAGATCTACCTTATGTGGAGTTTGATGAGCATCTTGGATAGATATCTTCTCATCTTTCACAGATATCTTCTCATCTTTCAGTATGTCAGGGAAGTTTTCTGCCAGTTAATCTTCAATAATTCTCTCTGTATTTTTTGTTATCCCTCCCTTTTCTGGTACTCCAATCACTCGTAGGTGATTTCTCTTGATAGAGTCCCACATGATTCTTAGGGTTCTTCATTTTTTTAAGTCTTTTATCTGATTTTTCTTCAAGTATATTGGTGGCAAGTGCTTTATCCTCAGTCTCACAAATTCTGCCTTCCACTTGCTCAGTTTTGCTCCTCTTTTGTTTATTCATTTGTCTACTTCTGTAATTTTATTGTTAATCTTCTGAATTTCTGATTGCTGTCTCTACATGGATTCTTGAGGCTTATTCAATTTTTCATTAGCTTCTTGAATAACCTTTTCAATTTCTTCAACTGCTTTATCCGTGTCTTCCTTGCCTTGTTATGCATATTGCCTGATCTCCTTCCTGATGTCTTGAAGAGTTCTATTAATCTTTTGTATTCTGCATACAGTAATTCCAGGAAGGCACCTTCTTCCAGAAGATCCCTTGATTCTTTGTTTTGAGAGCTTGTTGAAGCCATCATGGTCTGCTTCTTCATGTGATTTGATATTGACTGCTGCCTCTGAGCCATCTATAAATTATTGTGCTAATTTATTTTATCTTTGCTTACTGTATCCTAGCTTCTTGCTTTGTTTTGTTTTGATATGCCCAAATAGGTTGCTTGAGTGAGCTAGCTTGATTTTTTTCACCTTTGAAGCTCTAAGCTCTAATATCCTGTCACCAAATGGCTAGAGCTATTACCAGGTATATGAGCCTAGGAGTCCATTCACTTTTCTTGTATGGATTCAGCTCAGGTGTCCATGTAGTTGGTCATCAAGTGTGTGGTACAGGCTGTGTCCTACAGTCTTAGGGGGACAGGGGTGATTGGTGTAGGTACAGGTTTCTGGTTGCAGAAGGGGGTCATGCTGTGAATAAAGCAGGGGGCTGACAACCATCCCTCGAGTGTCTGTGAGGAATGTGCGTCCATGTTCCCTAGAGCTCACAGGTGGGTGGGTTCTGCAGACAGACCTTGGGCAACCAATGATTTTGGTTGTAAGGATGAGGAGGTACCAGTTAGCCTTGGATCCCAGTCACAGGTGGCTGGGTGCCCTGAGTGGAGCCACCAGTCCCTAGGCCCCTCATGTGGGTAGGTGAGAACCCTGGTTAATAGGCAAAGTGGTGTCAAACATCAAACACCTACCTCCCCAAAGCACAGCTGAAACAGTTGTAGTCTGCCAACAAGGGCGTGTTCTCCTGAAATAGACCCATACAGGTCCATGAAGGGGGGAAAGTTATTCAAAGTCCATGGGCTATTTATGCCTGGACAGGAGTTGCTTCTGTCCTGAGCTCCCTAGATTAGTGGAGCTGGCATATTATTCTTTCCCCAATTGTGAATTTATTCATTCTCCAAGACTGGGAGGATGGCTCAGGGACCTATCTCAGGCCCAGGGAAATCAACAGCCACTGAAGCTGGCTTTGGGGCATGGGACACAGTAAAATATATGCAAGTACTTAGCTTTTGCTGAGAGTGCTGTTCTTCTCTGGTTCCAGAGGTGTGAGTAGGCTGTGCAGCTGGATGTTTCTCCCTGAGGAAACTGCAGCTGAATGTTACCACCATCCCGCCGCAGCTGCTTCCAGGAATGGTGCCTGAGGGTTCCCAGCGATTCAAATCCAGCAATTCTTCTCTGCTTCTGAACTGTCTCTCCCTCCTCCTGTCACTCAGTCCATTTTCTAACTTTGCCTTTGATGTTCAGGCCTTCTAGCTTGTCACAAATGTAATTTTTCCACTTGTTTTTCAGGTCTTTGTTGTAAGAGGATTCACCAAAAGCATATGACTACTCTGCCATCTTGGCCCTGCCCACTCCGCCACGTCTTTTGATTTCTTGATTGCTTCTTCCATGGGTGTTGATTGTGGATCTAAGTAAAATGAAACCCTTGACAGCTTCAATCTTTCTCCATTCATCATGATGTTGCTTATTGGTCCAGTTGTGAGGATTTTGGTTTTCTTGATGTTGAGGTGTAATCCATACTGAAGGCTGTGCTCTTTGATCTTCATCAGTAAGTGCTTCAAGTTCTCTTCACTTTCAGCAAGCAAGGTTCTGTCATCTACATAATGCAGATTGTTAATGATTCTTCCTCCAACCTGATGTGCCATTCTTCTTCATATAGTCCAGCTTCTTGGATTATTTGCTCAGCATAAAGATGGAATAGGTATTGTGAAAGGATCTAATCCTGATGCACACCTTTCCTGACTTTAAACAATGCAGTATCCCCTTGGTCTGTTAGAATGAATGCTACGTTAAAGGGTAGCATTTCCACAATAACAGAAAAATTAGGGAAAAGAAATCAAATACTTGGAAAATGAACAATACCCTGCTCAGAAAAGACTGGGTTACAGAAGACATTAAGGAGGGAATAAAAAAAATCATAGAATGCAATGAGAATGAAAATACTTCTTATCAAAACCTCTGGGACAGAGCAAAAGCAGTGCTCAGAGGTCAATTTATATCGATAAATGCACACATACAAAGAGAAGAAAGAGCCAAAATCAGAGTACTGTCCCTACAACTTGAACAAATAGAAAGTGAGCAACAAAAGAATTCATCAGGCACCAGAAGAAAACAAATAATAAAAATTAGAGCTGAACTAAATGAATTAGAGAACAGAAAAACAATTGAAAGAATTAACAAAGACAAAAGCTGGTTCTTTGAAAAAATTAACAAAATTCATAAACCATTGGCCAGACTGACTAAAAAAATACAGGAAAGGAAACAAATAACCCGAATAAGAAACGAGATGGGCCACATCAAAACAGACCCAACAGAAGTTAAAAGAATCATATCAGATTACTATGAAAAACTGTACTCTAACAAATTTGCAAACCCAGAAGAAATGGATGAACTCCTGGAAAAACACTACCTACCTAAACTAACACAATCAGAAGTAGAACAAGTAAACAGACCCATAACAAAAAAAGAGATTGAAACAGTAATCAAAAAACTCCCAACAAAAAAAAGCCCTGGCCCGGATGGCTTTACTGCAGAGTTCTACCAAACTTTCAGAGAAGAGTTAACACCACTACTACTAAAGTTATTTCAAAGCATAGAAAATGATGGAATACTGCCTAACTCATTCTATGAAGCCATCATATCCCTGATACCAAAACCAGGTAAAGACATCACAAAAAAAGAAAATTACAGACCTATATCCCTCATGAACATAGATGCAAAAATCCTCAACAAAATTCTAGCCAATAGAATTCAACAACATATAAAAAAAAAAAAAAAAATCCGCCACGACCAAGTGGGATTTATACCAGGTATGCAAGCTGGTTTAATATTAGAAAAACCATTAATGTAATCCACCATATAAATAAAACAAAAGACAAAAACCACATGGTCTTATCAATTGATGCAGAAAAGGCATTTGACAAAGTCCAACACCCATTTATGATAAAAACTATCAGCAAAATAGGAATTGAAGGAAAATTCCTCAACATAATAAAGAGCATTTATACAAAGCCAACAGCCAACATCACTCTAAATGGAGAGAGCCTGAAAGCACTTCCCTTGAGAACGGGAACCAGACACTGTGCTAGAGGTCCTAGCCAGAGCAATTAGGCTAGACGAAGAAATAAAGGGCATCCAGATTGGCAAGGAGGAAGTAAAATTATCTCTATTTGCAGATGACATAATATCATACACAGAAAACCCTAAGGAATCCTCCCGAAAACTACTGAAACTAATGGAAGAGTTTGTCAGAGTCTCAGGTTATAAGATAAATGTACAAAAATCACTTGGATTCCTCTACGTCAACAAAAAGAACATCAAAGAGGAAATCACCAAATCAATACCATTCACAGTAGCCCCCAAGAAGATAAAATACTTAGGAATAAATCTTACCAAAGATGTAAAAGACCTATATAAAGAAAACTACAAAGTACTACTATGAGAAACTAAAAAGGACCTACTTAAGTGGAAAAACATACATTGGTCATGGATAGGAAGACTTAACATAGGAAAAATGTCTATTCTACCAAAAGCCATCTATACATACAGTGCACTTCCGATCCAAATTCCAATGACATTTTTTAATGTGATGGAGAAACAAATCACCAACTTCATATGGAAGGGAAAGAAGCCCCGGATAAGTAAAGCATTACTGAAAAAGAAGAAGAAAATGGGAAGCCTCACTCTACGTGATTTCAGAACCTATTATACAGCCACAGTAGTCAAAACAGCCTGGTACTGGTACAACAATAGGCACACAGACCAATGGAACAGAACTGAGAACCCAGATGTAAATCCACCCACATATGAGCAGCTGATATTTGACAAAGGCCCAGTGCCAGTTAATTGGGGAAAAGATAGTCTTTTTAACAAATGGTGCTGGCATAACTGGATATCCATTTGCAAAAAAATGAAACAGGACCCATACCTCACACCATGCACAAAAACTAACTCCAAGTGGATCAAAGACCTAAACATAAAGACTAAAACGATAAAGATCATGGAAGAAAAAATAGGGACAACCTTAGAAGCCCTAATACAAGGCATAAACAGAATACAAAATATTACCAAAAATGACGAAGAGAAACCAGAAACTGGGAGCTCCTAAAAATCAAACACCTATGCTCATCTAAAGACTTCACCAAAAGAGTAAAAAGACCACCTACAGATTGGGAAAGAATTTTCAGCTATGACATCTCTGACCAGCACCTGATCTCTAAAATCTATATGATTCTCTCAAAACTCAACCACAAAAAGACAGACAACACAATCAAGAAGTGGGCAAAGGATATGAACACGCACTTTACTAAAGAAGATATTCAGGCAGCCAGCAGATACATGAGAAAATGCTCTCGATCATTAGCCATTCGAGAAATGCAAATTAAAACTACAATGAGATTCCATCTCACTCCAACAAGGCTGGCATTAATCCAAAAAACACAAAATAATAAATGTTAGAGAGGCTGCGGAGAGATTGGAACTCTTATACACTGCTGGTGGGAATGTAAAATGGTACGACCACTTTGGAAATCTATCTGGCGTTTTCTTAAAAAGTTAGAACTACCATACAACCCAGAAATCCCACTCCTTGGAATATACCCTAGAGAAATAAGAGCCTTCACATGAACAGATATATGCACACCCATGTTTATTGCAGCTCTGTTTACAATAGCAAAAAGCTGGAAGCAACCAAGGTGTCCATCAATGGATGAATGGTTAAATAAATTGTGGTATATTCACACAATGGAATACTATGCATCGATAAAGAACAGTGACGAGTCTGTGAAACATTTCATAACATGGAGGAACCTGGAAGACATTATGCTGAGCGAAATTAGTCAGAGGCAAAAGGACAAAAATTGTATAAGACCACTATTATAAGATCTTGAGAAATAGTATGAACTGAGAAGAACACATACTTTTGTGGTTACGAAGGAGGGAGGGAAAGAGGGTGGGAGAGGGTTATTTACTGATTAGTTAGCAGATAAGAACTACTTTAGGTGAAGGGAAGGACAATACTCAATACATGGAAGGTCAGCTCAACTGGACTGGACCAAAAGCAAAGAAGTTTCCGGGATAAACTGAATGCTTCAAAGGTCAGCGGAGCAAGGGCGGGGGTTTGGGGTCTATGGCTTAAGGGGACTTCTCAGTCAATTGGCAAAATAATTCTATTATGAGAACATTCTGCATTCCACTTTGAAATGAGGCGTCTGGGGTCTTAAATGCTAACAAGCGGCCATCTAAGATGCATCAATTGGTCTCCACCCCCCAGGATCAAACGAGAATGAAGAACACCAAGGTCACACAATAACTATGAGCCCAAGAGACAGAAAGGGCCACATGAACCAGAGACTTACATCATCCTGAGACCAGAAGAACTAGACGGTGCCCGGCCACTACTGATGACTGCCCTGACAGGGAGCATAACAGAGAACCCCTGAGGGAGCAGGAGATCAGTGGGATGCAGACCCCAAATTCTCATAAAAAGACCAGACTTAATGGTCTGACTGAGACTAGAGGAATCCCTCTGTTCCTGGTCCCCAAGCCTTCTGTTGGCCCAGGACAGAAACCATTTCCAAAGACAACTCATCAGACATGGAAGGGACTGTACAATGTGTTGGAGAGAGATGCTGACGAAGAGTGAGCTACTTGTATCAGATGGACACTTGAGACTGTGTTGGCATCTCCTGTCTGGAGGCGAGATAGGAGGGTAGAGAGGGTTAGAAACTGGCAAAATTGTCACTGGAAGGGCTGACTCATTAGGGGGAGAGTAAGTGGGAGTATGGAGTAAGGTGTATATAAGCTTATATGTGACAGACTGACTTGATATGTAAATGTTCACTTAAAGCTCAATAAAAATTATTAAAAAAAAAAAAAGGGTAGCATTTCCAAATGAAGAGAAATTGGAAATATACGTTAGAAGCATGATTTATTTTGTTGTGTGTATATTAGGTTATGATAACTACCTAGTAAACCGTATTTATTATTATTTCATATTGTAGATTTGAAGTTCTTTTTCTGGCTGTACAATATCCCATTTTTTGTTTTTCTAAATCACTTAAATGCATTTAAAGAGAGTTACTGGGTAGGCCAAATCAGCAACTGAAGCTTAACGTGGTGTTCAGTATGGACCGTATAGACTGTCACTGTGGCCAGTACGGACATGGAATGGTTTGTGAATAGTTTCATAGTGCTCATTATAATTGAGTTGATTAGATTGGCACTTAGGTTGAATAAGATGGGCAAGAAGAAAAACTTTTAATTTTTAAAGTGTGAGGTTGGCAGTTGGAATCCACCAGCCACGATTTAGAAACCCTATAGGGCATTTCTGCTCAGTCCTATAGGGTTGCTATGAGAGAGAATAGACTCAGCAGTAATGAGTTTGTTCCTTTTGGTTTTTACTATAAAAAAGGAGCTCTGGTGGCACAGCGGTTAAGTGCTTGGCTGCTAACTAAAAGGTCAGTGGCTGTAACCCACTAGTGCAGTGGAAAGATGTGGCAGTAGGTTTCCATAAAGATTTACAGCCTTGGAAACCCTATGGAGCAGTTCAACTCTGTCCTGCAGATCACTGTGAATTGGAATGGACTTGACAGCAAGGGGTAACTCTATAAGAACTCATGAAATAAAACAGAAAAGTATTTAAAGTAATTTCTGGGTTCTTATGAGCCAAATTTCTTCAAGGTGGTTATTTTCTCTAGCTTCCAGATTTTATTTAAGTTGGTTCAAAGGAAAACTTTGTTCATGGTAAAGGACGTTCATGCAGGCACAAGGAATAATGCCAGATATTAATTACTCAATTTAGAAATATCACTGAATTAAACTGATATATTAATAAGGTATAATATCAAAATTAAACTAGTAGCAATATAATATTTTTAAGCAAAATTTTTTATTACAGCAAAATTTTAATTTGAATATGAAATGACAGCATGTGAAATTAGAAAAAATCTAAGAGATTTTCTTTAGTAATCATAATGAATAGTTGAATATTAAGTACACTTGATTTATATCATATATATTAATCTTTTTTATATTAATCAGATAGAGTATGTACAAATTATTAAGTATTAACACTGTGTAAAATAGAGAACCCATAGAAAAATGCAAGAATTCATGTGATTTAAATGTATTTAGTTATTGTAATTTCACATAGTAGAACAATATTTATTTCAAAAGTTTGTCTCCAAATTAGAATACACTTATATTTCATTTAATCTAGTATCTTGGCACCTCTACAATTATTAGGGAAACACAGTGAAATAAGAGTTGTAGCAGAAAATGTTGTAAGAAGTTTCTCATGAAGGTTGTTCTTTCCACCGAAGGGCTCAAATAAAGGAAGGCTTAGCCCAAAAATACATGTAAGTGACTGCATTTTCAAATCTATATTTAGAACTATAACAAGCTTCTCTTCATTAAATTTTTTTCAAATATTTTATCTTTAAGACTGGCCTGGTGAAAATGATATGTGTAATATTAGTATGTTTGTATGTTATAAGATATAGATATACCTAATATGAAAACTTTTCATAAGCAGCATTTAATTTTTGGAAACCTAAATTTTTGAGTTAAGATTCAATGTCTATTTTGTAGTCTACCTTGATGAAGATGTTGTTATTTTATGTAAGCTTTGATCCCTATGCATTATTTTTATATGCTTCAAATAAAATGGAAACACAGCAGTGGGACTGATATTTTCATGTCCAGGTAGAGGGTGTTGTTTAAATTCTAGTCAATGATTTAAAGATCTTTAAATTTCTTGTTCTTTGTACTTTGCAGGATTTCTTCTTAGCCTTTAAGAACAAGACAGAAGCTTTCAATCAGTGCTAGTGGACATTGTCAGGAATCAAATAGCTGTTTAAATCAAGGGGAAAAGAGATACAACCCTTATTGTTTGTAAATTATAGAAAGGGCAATATAAAAATATTTGATAATCATGTTAATCAAAGAGGAGTACTAAGAAAAATGTTACCTTTGATAACAAGATCTAGAAAGTTGGGAGTTTTTTCAAACAAGCAAAAATAGGATTTTTAATGTTTTTTCATATAAAATGATAGGGAGATTTGCTTAAAAAAGAAGTTCCGAGTCAAATTAGGATACGGAAAAAAAAATCAGAGGAAACCATGAGATATGCAGAGTAATTAAGACAGTAATTTGTTTCATGGGGGTATTTAAGAGATCAAAAGATTTTATTTTACAATCTTTTGCTATTGTTCTGACAAATCAAAGGATAGGGAAAACTACAAGGCTGAAAAGGTAAAATTATATATTTTTTTAAAAAAGGGAAAATCTTTGGTAATCAAATTCAGTTAGTTCAACCTGTGTTAGTCCTATATTCAATACAGGAGTTCTTGAACTGGCCAAGCCAGCCAAATAACTATTTGGTTAGCCGGGAAGCAAAATTCCATACAATAACCGATTGGCAGAGAAACCTGTCAGTATGCCATGAAAAAATTATCAATCCGTCTAGAATTGAGTGTAAATAATGAGAATAGTTCCGTGGAATTTAGCCTGGAGAACACAATTATTTAACGTTTTTATCAAAACGTGTTATTTTCTCTGAGGGGCCAGTATGTTTTCTCCTACCCATTAATGAAAACCTCATAAGTGATCATGCTTCCATTTATTTCCTCTCCTAATAGAAAGCTCAAAATGAAATACGATGCTCAGAAACTAGGCTTATCTTATGATTGACATATTTATATCCTCCTTGTCCCTGGTACTAATTGCTTTCATCTATTTATAATTTATTATTTCACTATAGGTGTGTTTGTTATATTTTGTCTCAATTTTTTTGAGAAAGAAGTAGGCTATAAATAAACCCAGCCCGTAAATAAACAGTAATGTAAAAATAGATCGATCAATGACATGAAGCTAATTTTATTAGTACGTCATTAAGTTTGCAGAGCATGCCTGACATAGATGATTTGGTGAACCTCTCTTCAACCCAACTATCAATTTCTATATCTAAATCATCTATCCATCCATCCATCCGTCTATGTTGTACATATTTCAAATGGTAATTGTTTGAACAGAACAAAGGGAGGCATTATGGTTTAGTCAGGAAAGGCATGTGTCAGGATTGTATCCTTTCACCATACTTATTCAATTCGTATGCTGAGCAAATAAAAAGAGAAACTGGACTATATGTGAAGAACATGGCATCAGTATTGGAGGAAGACTCATTAACAACCTCCGATACGTAGATGGTGCAACCTTGCTTGCTGAAAGTGAGGAGGACTTGAAGCACTTACTGATGAAGAACAAAGACCACAGCCTTCAATACGGATTACACCTCAACATAAAGAAAGCCAAAATCCTCACAAGTGGGCCGGTAAGCAACATCATGATTAATGGAGGAAAGATTGAAGTTGTCAAGGATTTCATTTTACTTGGGTCCACAAACAACACCCATAGAAGCAGCAGTCAAGAAATCAAAGGACACACTGGATTGGGCAAATCTGCTGGAAAAACCTCTTTAAAGTGTTAGAAAGCAAAGATGTCATCTTGAAGACTAAGGTGCGCCTGACCCAAACCATGGTGTTTTCGATTGCCTCACATGCATGCGAAAGTTGGACAAAGAATAAGGAAGACAGAAGAATTGACACCTTTGAATTGTGGTATTAGCAAAGAATATCGAATATATCATGGACTGCCAAGAGAACAAACAAACCTGTCATGGAAGAAGTACATCCAGAATGCTACTTAGAAGCAAGGATGGCAATACTATGTCTCACATACCTTGGACATGTTAACAGGAGGGATCAGTCCCTGGAGACAGACATCACACTTGGTAAAGTAGAGGGTCAGTGAAAAAGAGGAAGACCCTCAGTGAGATGGATTAACACAGTGGCTGCTATAGTGGACTCAAGCATAACAAGTGTTGTGAGGATGGTGCAGGACCAGGCAGTGTTTAGTTCTGTTGTGCATAGGGTCGCTATGAGTCAGAAGTGACTTGATGGCACATAACAACAACAACATCTACCTATCTCTCTCTCTCTGGCTCTGTTTCTCTCTCTCTCTCTGCCTATCATCATCTATCTAACTATACACACATACACAAAGGTTCTTAGTAAAAAAAAATCTTTTATTGGTTCTCTGGTTTATGCCCTTTGGGAGTCTACAATTTGGTCTTGAAAACAGTCTTTTTCACCAATCATTTCAAATGCTAGCTAGATGACCTAAACCATTTATTGAACAGAAAAAGTTTGGTTGAAAAAAAGACATTATCCAATAAGCACAACTTCTTATGAATATAAAATTAAACATAAATTATTACTTTGAATATACGTATTCCCCTAGGAATGTGCATATTTTAAAAAAGACCTAAGAACATAATTGAAAAATTGTTGATTAATAATGAAAAGAGTGGGCCATTGTTAATCTGACTTGGGTTATTGTTTTGAATCAGCCCATAGCCTGTTGCTCTGCTTCTCCTGCTCATAACTTTGTAGAGCTTCCTCAGTCTGATGATTTTCAGAAATTACCTTTGTGCTCATGATTCCAAAGTACATCGCATTGTCAACTTTCACCCACCTATTGGACCAGGTGGGAGAAAACTGTTATACCAGGTAAATGAATTATTAAATCATCAGTGAAGCTATTTCCAGCAAGAGAAGTCTATAATTATATGGAAATATAAAATTGTAGCATTAGACGTTAGAAATAATGTATTCTAATCCTCTAATTTTACAAATGAAACCAATTGATGTTAAGTGTCCAAGGTTACATGACTAGCTAGGGGCAAACTCAAGATTATAATTCAAGTCTCTTGCTCTTACCTTTGTTTTCCCAGCTAGATTGTGGTAAGAATGGCCACCCTACCTTGTGTTCAAACTCCAATGCCAAGAAAAGGTCCAGGTGACTGGCTGACTATACAGTTCCTAGTATTAGAACTATTTCTCTATACAGAAATGCTTGAATTGATCTACCAACACTGAGAAAATAAAGGCTCACTACTTCATTTCTCATTCTGAATTGCTTTTTTGCAGAAGCCCAAGAGTACACAAAGTGATGAGGAACAAACGTAATGAATGAATTCCCAGCTCCCATGGAGAGGAATAATTAATCCATTTGCTTCTCATTTTGATTCTGTACCTTCCTTAAAATTTATTATTAGATTTGAGCAGATGCCCTCTACAAAGGGCTTTCCTCATAATGAAGTCGGAGCCTGGAGAGTCAGGGTATTGCAGCCTAACTGTGCAGGCAAACAGGGGAACCGCGGAAGTCCTTGAAAACATATGTTCTTTCAACTAAAACCTTGAACTTCCAGAATTAACTCAAAGTTACACTAGAGTATTTTCATCCTGCAGTTTTTGACTTTTTGAACTGTGTGCATATTTTTCACTCAATCAAAAGTGTACAAAATCATAGAAGTTGCATAAATACAAGAAATAACATAAAGGACAATAATTATAATTATCGAGAATGTCATCAAAAGCCTGAAACTAAAAATTGAGGTAATTTAATAGTCTACATGCCCAGCAAGGTGATGAAAATATTAACTATTTAGCTGTATACATTACAGTTTCTTCCATCACTTCATTTGACTGCCAAAGTCAGAAAAAACCCAAGGGTTAACATCAGGCATCTTCTCTGTCATAGTTCTACAAGCCTCTAAGAAATACACTCAGCCCCAGTTATATTTCACTGACTTGTCAGAGTTTTAATAAGTGGTACTAATGCTAATAAAAGTAAAGCAAAACAAGCCAAGGGGGTCAACAATCAAGATCAAGAGAATATATTCTGTGACCTAGCAAAATGTTTGACAAAAATAGGGGGTCGGTGTAAGTATTACCCCATCTTTCTGGCTTAAAATATCAGTTCCCTGGTATAATGTATTTATTCGGAAACCCTGGTGGCGTAGTGGTTAAGTGCTACAGCTGCTAACCAAAGGGCCAGCAGTTTGCACCCACCAGGCCCTCCTCGGAAACTCTATGGGGCAGTCCTACTCTGTCCTACAGGGTTGCTATGAGTCAGAACTGACCCAGTGGCACTGGGTTTGGTTTTGGTTTATATTCTATCTTCTGGACTAATGTATTTAAATTTATTCTCTTTAAATTCCTTTATTTTTCTTTAACTTTTCTCTGTGAGGTACTTAACATTGAGTTTCCTTCTTCACACTGGTGTCAGGTTCACAAACTAGTGAGAAGTGACCTAACCAGCTGAAGCATTATAACTGCCTCTATGACTGATTTTTTTAACTCTATATTCCAAAATAATATCCTAAATTGTGCTATCCTTTTAATCAGATGACCAGGGAATAAATGCTCCTGGGTATGCGGGACAGTACAGCCAAGTTGTCCCAAATGAGGTGTATGTGGCAGGGGGTAGGGTTGGGTGGGGGCTTTCACATCGGAGATTTCCCATAGAATTCTAGCTTCTACCCAAATAATAAATGGTAATATTATAGATCAATGAGTTATTCTAATTTCATACTCAGATTAGCTTGGGAAAAATAACAGTACAATCAGACCAAAACAAAACAAACACCCAAAGCAACAACAAAACGACTCTATACTTGAAGTGCAGAAGAATTAGTCAAATCCTAACCTTGGAAGGACCCACTGGGGCTGGGGCTGGAAGTCAGCCATTGAGGAGCTATGCTCAATGTTTTGTAGATATTACCGGCTTTGTCAGAAGATGAAGGGCTCACCATTTCCCAGGCAGAGTAGAACTGCTTTGTAAGTTACTGAAGCATGAGTTTTTCTTTTTATTAAAGTGATCTGTTTTCAAAGATTAGGAGACTGATCTCACTAAATACATTTTTACCCAGTGCCTACTAAATGCCAGGCATTATTCTAGGGCCTGACAATTTCACTGCTATTCTATGATCTTATATTACTACACTTCTGCCACTAAAAATTGTCTGATAAACTTGAATACAGTAAATTGTCACTATTTACATTTTAATATGACAGAATGAGAAACCAATTGTTAAAGGTGAAATGATAAGCATATTTCAACTCTCCAATGTCTTATTCTTTTTTAAATTTTTCAATAAAATTCTTAATATTTGTAAAATATTTCAAATTCTAAACCATTTTTGCAGTTAATCTACCATACATTTCTAAGAAGCCAGGGATTTCATCTCCTTTTTTATCTAAGTAAATAAGAACCGAATCATCTATGTAGGTTATCAATGGACATCAAACTTGATAACTTCCTTAGTTGGGAAGGAGAGAGAAGGAGCAGAGGAAGGTGCCTTTGGCTGGTATAGGTCAGGAATCAACATGAGGCAGCTTTAACAACGTTTCAATTATGAAGTGAATGAATAATATTATGAAGTCTCATGAAAATTATAATAAATTATTTCAGAGAACAGGAAGGGCAATGCAAATGAAAATTCCATCATATTTACCCCATCCCCATTGACTATGCAAGAGTTGAATTTTGAAAAATTAACTTATACACACTAAAAAGAAGTTCACTTATTTTATTTTTAAAAGCCAATGTGAACATGTAAAAAAATTTTTTTTCTCCAATATGTTCATGGAGGTGTGGCTGCAGGTGCATATATTGGACAGTTCACTTTGGAATGCGCAATCAGCTAAGCGCCACGAGTGTATCTACTAATTTTATGAGTGGGAATAAGCATTAGAGGCCTTTGCTAAATACCACAGGAGCCACACCTGGGGCATTTACATGGTGATTGCTAACACTACTTGAGTTAGATGAGCACAGAATATTTTTAAGAAAAAGTAATTGTTTATCTCATTAACTATTGTTATTGTGGAACAACAAATTTTTAAAAATATTTTTAAGAAAAAAGCAATATTTATCTTGTTGCCTATTGTTATTGCTGCACACCAAATTTTAAAAACAATGTCTCAACAAAATTAAATGGGACTGCAGATATTTAATGCATTCCCATGAGAATAGGTTACAGACAGGGTCAGTAACTTGGGATCTTGTTCTTTAAGCGGGAAGCAATTTCCCTTCACAGTTTTTCTACCTTCACTCAATTCTACCGATTTCTAGCAAACTGTAGATATTTCTGGAAGACATGGGAAATTTAAATTCCTCAAAAACCAGTTAAAAGAGTCAGTAAAAACATATTTAATGTGCTTCATGATAATCTCACTGAGATCTCAGAGAATCGCCCCCCCCCCCCCCCGCCGCCCCGCTTGCTTTTTTTTTTGGCCTGTGATTTCTCAAAAAACTGAGCAGTAGTTCATTGTACAAAATTGTACTGAATATTGTTCTTTTGAAATTTAGTTCATTAAGTGTGGATTTCCATAGCCTGGCCCACGTATTTTTACACGTGCAATAGTTAAGCAGTAATAGTCTTGCTCTTCCATGCAGGGGGATAGTTAATGGCACAACATACACTGTACACGGAGCCGCCCAATACAGGATCCTGTTTTCATCCAGGACTCTATGAGCATCTGACTCTTGATTGTGAAAACAGAGTTGAATACAACTCTTACCCCTCCCCACCAGGATAGTGGGAAATGTAGGCTGCAGAGAACAGAGATATTAATGCTGATTGTGACATAGTAGGTAGGCTATGGACAGAAAGCACTCAAAAGAGATAGATGACAGATAATAGACAGACAGACAGACAGACAGATAGATAGATAGAGAGCCACCCTCTTGTTAAGAAGTAAATAAGGAAGCCAGCATGTGAGAAAATACTAGAAGAAAGCAAAGCTTCCTCCGAACTACATTTAAGGTATACTGCCATCATTTATAAATGTGGAAATAATTATCTACAAATAATAATAAGGAACAAAAACACAACGGCACCCCAGAGCAGAATGAAGTGTATGCTAAGAAAATGATCAGAGAATCCGTCAATACAGAAGACATAATCTGTGATTAGACCAGACCATGACAGGAATCCACTGCCGTCAAGTCAGCTCCAACTCACAGTGACTCAGTAGGACAGAGGACAGCTGCTCAGACAGTTTTTAAGGCTGTAAAACTTCACAGAAGCAGACTACCACATCCTTCTCCCACAGAGCAGCTGGTGGGTTCAAACCACCAACCTCTCAGTTAGCAGCCCAGTGTTTTTAACTACTGTGCCACCAGGGCTCCTTGATTATCCTGAGTTTTCTCTAATTCGTATCTTTCTTCCTTCCCTTCCCTTTTCTTCCCTTTCTTTACCCCTTCCCCCTTCTCTCCTCTCTCCTCCCCCGTTTTTTTCTATCTTTCTAATCTGTTACCTATATACAAACTTATCTGTACATCTATCCAATTATAATAATGGCTGCAACAATGGGGTCAAGCATAACAACAATTGAGAGAATGGCGCAGGACCAGGCAGTGTTTTATTCTGTTGTACATAGGTTGCTATGAGTCAGGACCAACTTGGTGGCATCTAACAACAACAATAATTATAACAACATACACACGCACGTACACACACTCTTAAATAAGTTAATCATACAACTAGATGTCTATCATTCTCAAGTTGTTGTTGCTAGTTACTGTCAACTCTGACCCAGAGTGACCTTGTATCTAACAGAACAAAACATTGCTGGGTCCTGCGCGATCTTCATGATTGCTCGCGTGTTTCAGTCCATTGTTTGGCTATTTTATCAATCCATATTATTAAGGATTTTGCAGGTTTTAACTGGCCTTCCACTTTACCAACCATGATGTCCTTTTCTAGCATCTCATTCTATAGGTTCAGTCATTTCAATGAATTCTTTCATGACCTTTATATTTTCAGATAACTAGAGTGGGTGGCACCTACCTAAGTATTAAATAATATTTCTGGTGCTCAGATAGATCAAACCAATAAGCAACAATCCTTATATGAGGATAAAATACCAGCCAGGCTCATTATGATTTAGTAATGTTACAATTCACACCAAGAACATTACAAAAAATGTTTAGTAGGAATGACAGAAACTGCCATACGCCTACTCTAGCCTCCAATATCTCCTTTTTCTCCATAACAAAACCTTAATTTTTTTCTTCACAGTCATGCACCCATTTAGAAGACTGCTTTTTCCTGCCTCCTTGCAGTAAATGTGCCTATTGGACTACTGTTTGGACAGCAAGACATAAGCAAAGTGTGGTACGTCTTTGAAGCCTTCTTAAAAGAAGTACGGCACCCTCCTTGCTCCTTCTTCTTGCTGTGGGTCTGGAGCAGGGATGTGATGACAGGGGCCTCAGATGCTCTTTTGGACCTGAGCCAATATCCTAATGGTGTGGGGTGAAGAAGAAGCCGTCATCATGGCATGAAGCTGCCATGCTTTGGGACTTACTAAACACGGGAAAATAAATCCTTGTATTTCACACAATAAAAAGCCACAATTTTTGGTAGTCTCTTGCTTGTGTAGTAGTAGTCTCTTGTGAGTAGGTAACACTAAATATGAAAAACTAAATAAAGTAGTAATTGACACAGAGTTTGAGTTTCTGTGCTTCTGTTTTTTCAATTAGTTGGAAACCAAATAGAGCTATAAAAAAGAAAATCATGTGTTTTCATTGGTTTTATGTTTTAACCACTATTTTTTCATATACAATGTAGGTTGCTTAGATTTAATAAAAATATATTGTAGCCAGATTTGCAATTTTGGATATTTTTCGTTAACAACATTTTCATCACTAATTACTGTTATTAATCCTGCAATCCTCAAATCAAACCCCTCTTCATGAAGCCTTCTGCAGCCTCCACTTGAAAAAAAAAATCCTTAACCCCAACAGCACTTCAGTCAGTCAGTCTCTTCTTGGCATGTATATTTTTATTTTTTTTAAATAGAGCATACACTCCTGGAAAGCAAGATCTTTGTATTTCACACAGCTCACAGGCAAGTGATTTATATATAATGAGCTTTAAATAAATGTTTATTGATATTTATGGTTACTGTTATAATTTTTTCCAGTAAACCTTAGGAAGGATAGCAGTATAGTTTACAATTTATTTTTTTTACCTTTTCTTTCCGGTTTACTTCATAGTTCAAATTATTTCCAAAAGGAGAAATACAAAGGTCCATATATATGACCTTGTAAATCTGTAAGATTAGAATCTCTGAATATCTGAAATCCTAAAATTTTAAATGCTACTAATAAAGACATCAAGATTCTGTTTAAAATACTTTGCATATCTAATGTTCTTAACAAAACACGCATTTCAAGCAGAACTTTAAGGGTTTTAAATCACAGATTTTCACAGCATTTCCTTCCGGCAGCTGATGAAAATTGGATAATATACAATCAGAACACTTTTTCTACACATTTTAAATTGATTGAAAAATAGAAACAGATTTAACATTCAAAAAAACACATTTGCAGCTATTATATAAAAACGGCCTGATCTGATTTAGTAGATACATAGCTTGGAGCTGACAGCATTCTTTGGGATGTTTTAAAACAGAGGAAATGTATTATAGCACCCGAGCTGCCAATCTCTCAAAGCAAGTGCCTCTGACTAGCAGTTTGAATCGCCTGTAAGAACTATCACATAAGAAAGCCTTCCACTTAATGTAGGCGTTCTCCATATTTCATTGTAGGTACAAGTCTGACATTAAACAGGTTATGAATCATTTTCAATATAAAAACATAAAAATAATAAATTGCTGAACCAGAGATATATGGAAAATACAACATATTGGCATAAGACTTGAAAGTTCAGTATTTATTACTGTCTTCAATATGGTACACAAGTTAGTGATTGAAAAATAACTAGGTAACCATTCAAGTTGTCACTTTGCATTAACTAGGTGTATATTCAAAGAAAATGAATAATGAGCGAGAGTAGTTGCTTTACGTCATGTTTACTAAGCTATCAAGGCATTGGCTACATGGCCAGAACTGTAGCCCAGACAACATCATGCTCTTAAATAAGAGGAGTCATATTTATAACCAAATGTACCACACTTACTCTCAGTGCTGTTTTAGTTAGTAATTCATTCTTCACCATGTGTAAGGAAATGTGAGACTTGTTTCTCTGCATAAATGTTTTAATGTAGGGAGCCCTAGTGGCACAGTGGTTGAGAGCTCGGCTGCTAACCAAAAGGTCAGCAGTTTGAATCCAGCAGCCCCTCCTTGAAAATCCTGTGGGGCAGTTCTACTCTGTCCTATAGGGTTGCTGTGAGTCGGAATCGACTCAATGGCGATGGGCTTAGGCTTTTGGGTTTGGTATGATTTCAGAAGGCCAGGGCACAATAGCTGAAGTGTAAATGACTAAGTTTGTCAGAGGCACTGAGAGGAAAGGTTGGAGAAGAAAATGAGTCTTAACTCCTCCCAATAATGCTTCAGTGCCTGCGTATCAAGAACTCTGGACATAGAGGTCAGCGTTCATCCAGTCGACTGTAAGAACAATTGTCTGTCTTTTAACAATACATAATCTTATTTAAAAAGATAATTTGTGATTAAGTAAGTACAGGGTACATTTTTCCTACAATAAGAATAGCCTATAAAAGGGACGGTTGTGTTATGCACCTTATTTCTGAAAACATTTTAAGACATTTTGGTAACACCTGAAACTTGTTTGAGAGCACTAGAGAATGGAGAACGTGAAGTGTGGAAACCCCGTGTAGTAAAAGGTTTGGCCTTTGGTCCTGGTTCTTGAGAGCCAGGGTCACACCTGAGACCAATCAGTGAGGGCTTATCAGACCAAAAGGGAACACCTGGAGGCCCGATGCTGCAGAAGCCTTAGGAGACATGATGTAATTTGTCATGGCCATATGATGAGGCCAATAAAGGTTTTGGAAAATGGAGGATCAGCGGAGTTCTCTGGGTGGAGAGAGTACATGTTTGCTGTCTGAAGAGTAAGCTCATTCCCTGGGGACATGGATGCTTCTGGCCCAGGTCCCTCCCAGACCTCGCCCTATGTGTTTGTATCCTTTTTCTTTTCTGCTAGATTAAAGACAGCACTTTTGCTGGAATTTGTGAGTCTTTTCAATGAATTATTAGACCTATGACACAGAGAAGGGGTTGGTACTCACTGACCTAGCCCTGGATGAAGGGGGTGAGAGAGAAAAGGCTATCAGAGAAGCTGGGGTCTGAAATGAACAAGGAAGGCAAGTTGAAATTTCCAAATGATGCAGCTGGCTTGTGGAGTGGGATTTGTTATCTACCACACAATTTGGCATCAGAGGTGGGTGATCTCAGCTTCACTGGACTGGCTTGAACAGTTGGTGTTGTGGGCAGGGTTGGGTAGAGAGGTTTTTGACTGCACAGGGAGATCGTATGCAAACTTGCTTTGGTAAAGAAAAAAATTTTTTCCTAAAAATAAATAACAACATTAAATTTGGAAAAGATAAACTGAATATTAAAAACTATTGTATGTTGAAGGCAAAGTTGCATTAAATGGCTCTCAAACTGAATATCATTATTAAGATTTATAAGTAGGGTAGCCATACAATTTATTGTCAAAACTAGAATATTTTTTGAGAGTGAAATGAGAAATTATTAACGATAGGTATTAGCTGTGACTATTTTAGGAAAATCAGGAGATATGTCCACCCTACTTATAAGAAATTGGGGTATATTTTTTTTTGCTAGATTTGAAGATGATGAGATGTTCTTTAACTCTGCCAAAATGAAAACAGAAATTCCTTACAATTATTTTGTTTATCACTAAAAATTATGCCAAAACAGCTCACCCCAGCAATAATGGCATTAATAAATAATAATAATAAAAAAATACCTAGAAAATAACAAATGTTGGCAAGGTTGTGGGACAACTGGAACTCTTGCACACTGTTGGTGGTAATGTAAAATGGTACAACCACTATGGAAAATGGTATGGTGCTTCCTTACAAAGCTAGAAATAGAAATACCATATGACCTAGCAATCCCACTCCTAGATATATACCCTAAAAAAATAAGAACCATGACATGAATAGACATATGCACACCCATGTTCATTGCAGCCTTATTCACAATAGCAAAAAGATGGAAATAACCTAAGTGCCCATCAACAGATGAATGGATAAAAAAAAAAAACAAAAAACTGTGCTCTATATACATATTGGAAAACTATACAATAATAAAGAATAACGACAAATCTGTGAAACATCTCAAAATGTGGATGAATCTGGAGGACATTATGCTGATTAAAGTAAGTCAATCACAAAATGACAAATATTGTATGAGACCACTATTATTAAAAAAAAAAAAAAAGCTTACACAGAAAAAAAAAAAAAATTTGATGGTTGCCAGGGATGAAAGGGGGGGAGAGGGAAAATTACTAGCTAGATAGAAGAGCCTGTTAATATTGGTGGAGGAAAAGGCAATACACAATATGGGGGAAGGCAACACAACATGACCAGGGCAAATGAAGATGCTGAGAGGAACGCAAGAGGAAGAGGCAGCTATGGTGATTACTAAATAACATAGATAATCCTGCAACGACAGTATTAATGAACAATAATTTATGAATGGATACATAGGTAGATAGGCATGCTAAAGAGGTGTGGGAGGGTGTAGGGGAGTACACTCACCTGCAGATATAGGTTTGGTTGTGGATGTTTCTACATATATAACTGTAGGTGCTGCATGTACATTAACATAGACAATAGAGCACACAAGGGGCACAGTCATGGAAATGTCTTAGAAGTAATGAAGCACCTTGCAGGATGAAGTTTCTAGGCTCAAAAGTGAAGGAAAATAAACTCAGGACACATCTATGAAAATTGGCACAACATAGTTGATAAAGACAATGCTCTTCCCACTTTGCTGAGTAGTGTCTGGGGTCTTAGTAGGTTGTGAGTGGCCATCTAAGATACAACTATTGGTCTCTTACCATCTGGGGCAAAGGAAAGTGAAGAAAATCAAAGACTTAGGGGTTAGATTAGTCCAAAGGACTGATGGGCCACCTGAACCACAGCCTGCACGATCTCAAGACCAGAACTAGACAGTGACCAGTCTGACTGGGATCACACAGAGGGTCCCAGACAGAATGAGAGAAAAATTGTAGAACAAAATATCAAATTAACAAAAAAGGCTAGACTTACTGGTCTGACAGAGACTGGAGGAACCCTTGAGACTACAGCCCTAAGACACATTTCTGACCCTGAACTGAAGCCATTCGCAGAGACCACCTTTCAACTGAATAATAGACAGGCCCATAAAATAAACAGTAACAACTGAGAAGAATGTGTTCCTTAGAACAATCAATTTTAAGAGATCAAAAGGACAGCATTTACCCAAAAGCAAAAATGATAAGGCAGGAAGAGGTAGAAAATCCAGATGAAAGGAAATGGGGAACCCAGGGCAGAAAATGGGAAGAGTGCTGACACACTGTTGGGAACACAACCAACGTCATGGAACACTTTATGTGCAAACTATTGAATGGGAAACTAATTTGCTGTATAAACTTTCACTGAAAGCACAGTAAAAAAAATAATTAAAAAAAAGTTATGCCAAAAGAGAAGAACTTCCATCCATGGCTATGATGGAATAATGGGCACTAGATTTGCTCTCCGATCAAAGATAATATTGCAACTTGACAAAACATTACAAGGCAACTGTTTTGAGGCAATGGACAACGGGCAATGCAAAACTGTTATCCTTCAGAGAAGTGAAGCACATAATGGGAACCTCATATTTGTCCTGGCTCCCTGCCTTGGGGCAGTTCCAGATTGCATGCAGAGAAGAAAATCCAAAAGTAAAGGAGTGTGCTATCATTAAGCAAAAAAAGCAGAAATGAAAGTTCAGGGCTGCCTGAAGCATCTAGAATTTGCACAGTAGGGTACCAGAAAAGAGTATCCTGCAGGGCAGTGATAGGATGACGTAGACGCAGAAGTATGCATGGAAATTCTCTGTGGTCCTTGTCTGAGGTTTGGTTTTCACATATGGGAGTAAGACTCCAACCTATTTCTGACTCATAGTGACCCACATACACAATGGAATGAAATGCTGCCCAGTCCTGCACAATTCCCATTATCCATTGTGACTGAACTGCTGTGATCCATGGAGTTTTCATTGGCTGATTTTCAGAAGTAGATTACCAGGTCTTTCTTCCTTAGTCTGGAGCTCCACTGAAACCTGTTCAGTATCATACCAACATGTGACCCTCCACTGACAGATGGGTGGTAGAAGTACATGAGGTGCATTGGCCAAGAATTGTACCTGGGTCTCCTGTAAGGAAGGAGAGAATTCTACCACTGAACCACCATTATCTGGTGGTTTTTTTTTTTTTTTTTTAGGGCATGTCTGTTTGTTGCAAAGCTGAGAGATAATATCTCTGTTTATCTGTTATCTCTGATTATGCAGGATGCGGATATATTAAAGCCAAGGAAGTCTGAATGGTAAAAACTTATTAGACGTCTCAGGCATTGAATTATAATTCCAGAAAGGCCAGACATAGGGGTGAAGACCAAGTCCTAGAGTAAGGGATAAAAATAAGACATATAGCTACCCCCAAAAAGAATAAAATCATATTGACAGTTTTAAAATGACCCATCTTCATTTTACTTATTTATTTACATTTTTATTGTGTATTAGGTGAAAGTTTACAGAGCAAATAATTTCTCATTTGACAGTTTGTACATAAAGTGCTCCATGATATTGGTTTCATTCTCCACAGTGTGTCAGCACTCTCCCCATTTCTTTCCTAGTTTCCTTGTTTCTTTTTGTCCTGATTTTCTACCCCTTCCTCATCTTTGCTTTTGGGCAAATGTTGCCCTTTTGATTTCATACAATTGATTGTTCTAAGGAACACGTTCTTATCAGGTGTTATTGTTTATTTTATGGGCCTGTCCATTGTTTGGCTGAAAGGTAGTCTCTGGGAATGGCTTCAGCTCCGGTTCAGAATAGTGTTGTAGGACCAGTCTCAGGGGGTTTCTCCAGTCTCTGTCAGACCAGTAAGTCTGTTCCCTGCCCACCCCCCCCCCATGGATTTGATTTTTTTGTTCTATAATTTTTCTCCCATTCTGTCCAGGACCATCTGTTGTGATCCCAGTCAGAGCAATTGGTAGTGGTGTCTGGGAACCATCTAGTTCTGGTCTTGTAAGCTGTGGTTCATGTGACCCAACAGTCATTTGGACTAACTGATCCATTGAGTCTTGGGTTTTCTTCACTTTCCTTTGCTCTGGATGGGAAGAGACCAATAGCTGTATCTTACTTAGATGGCCTCCTGCAAGCTTTTAAGACCCCAGATGCTAGGATGTAGAACACTGTCTTATGAACTATGTTATGCCAATTGATGTAGATGTCCTCTAAGTTTATGTTCCTTAGCCTTTGAGCCTAGGAACTTCAGCCCATGAGGTGTTTGGTTATGTCTAAGAAGTTGTCCTGACTGTGGCCCTTGTGTTTTAGATACATCTTCACTTAAACGTCTGCAAAAATGAAGCACAAAACCCTTTCAAGAAGACAACACAAAAGTGACTTCTTGAAACAAATCATCAATAATGTCTAGCATACAAATCAAAAATTAGAAGACATGTAAGAAAACAGGGAAACATAATCCATAATCAAGGAAAAAACATTCAACTGAAGGAGACACCAAAAGTATTAGATATTGGAAGTACCAGATAGAAAACTTAAAACTGCTGTTATAACTATGCTCAATGATTTAAAGGAAAATATAAACACAACTAACGAACAGATGGGGAAATATTAGTAGTGAATAGAATGCCTAGAACTGAAAAGTAAAATACCTGAAGTGAAAATTCACTGGAAGAACTTAACAAAATATTGGATACTGAAGAAAGGATCAATGAACTTCAAAAGAGATCAAAGGAATTATCCAATCTCAAGAACAGATAGAGAAAAAAAGATAAAAAATAAATGAACAGACATCCATATTCCATAAAAATGAACCTTGAATATTTCATGCCTTATACAAAGATTAACTCAAAATACATCATGGGCTTAATTGTAAAATGTAAAAGTATAAACATTTTACGAAAAAAATTAGAGGACCTAGGACTTGGTGATGAATTCTTAGATTGACACCAAAATCATGATCCATTCAAAGAAAATTAGATAAATTTGACCTCATCAAAATTAAAATTTTTGCTCTGTGAAAGCCGTTTTTTAAGAGGAGTAAAGACTGGGAGAAAATATTTGTAAATCACCTATTTGGCAAACCACATGTATCTAACCACATGTATCTAAAGTATATAAAGGTATCTAAAGTATATAAAGAACTCTCAAAACTCAACATTCGAAACCAAACAATTCAATAAGAAAATGAACAAACATTTCACTAAAAAGGACATATATCTGGCAAACAAGCAAATGAAAAGATTTTCAACATCATTATCCATTTAGTAAATGCAAATTAAAATTATAACGACATGTTACTTCACACCTATCAGAACGGCAAAAAAAAAAAAAAAAAAAACACCAAATGCAGAAGCGGATGCAGAAAAAATGGACCACTACTACTTTACTGGTGGCAATGTAAAAATAGTACAGCCACTCTGAAAAATAGTTTGATAGTTTCTTTTAAAACTAAAAATGGACTTACTATACAACCCATCAATTGTACCCTTTGGAGTTTATCCCAGACAAATGAAAATGTGAGTTCGCAAAAGATATGAATAGACACTTCACCAAAGAGGACATTCGAGTGGCCAAAAAACATATGAAAAGACGTTTACAATCTTTAACCATTAGAGAGATGCACATGAAACCAACAATGATACATCATCTCACCTTGCTAAAATGGCACTGATCACAAAAACAGAAAACAACAAATGCTGGCGATGATATGGGGAGATTGTAGCACTTATCCACTGCTGGCAGGAGTGTAAAATGACACAATCACTATGGGAAATGGTATGGTGCTTCCTCAAAACATTAGAAATAGAATTACCTCATGATCCAGTATTCCAACTCCTACGTATATACCCTAGAGACCTAACAGAAGTGGCAGTGACAGGCATATACACACCTATGTTAATTGCAGCATTATTCACAATAGCAAAACAGTGGAAACAACCTAAGTGCCTGTCGACAGATAAATGGATAAGCAAAATGGAGTATGTACATACAACGAAATACTATGCAACCATAAAGAATAATGATGAGTCCTTGAAACACAACATGAATGAATCTGGAGGACATTATGCTGAGGGAAATGTCACTCATGAAAGACAAATACTGCCTAATCCTACTTTTATAAAAAGACAAAAATATATATACATACAGAAAGCAACATTCATTGGTGGTTCCTAGGGAGGGTTGTGGGGAAAACTGAAATAACTCTTTAGATAGTAGACACTGTATGGGGGTGAAGTATACACAGCTTGATCAAGTTTAATGACATTATTAAGAAGTACACAAACACACACACAAAGGATATTTTTGGTAAATGTTAGAAAATGTATAATTTTGCTAAAACAACAACAAAAACAAAAAATACATGTGTGGTTACGTGTGTATGAATGTATGCATATATGTGTATAGGTATAATACATGTGCATATATATGTACATATATACATGTAGTCATGTGCACAGGCATATATGTGTGTGTACTTGCACGTACATTCACATATATAATAAAGCATATAGGGGACACAGTTACGGATACTTCTTAGACATAACCAAACACTTTGTAGGATTCGATTTCTGCGTTTGAAGCCTAAAGACTATTGTCTTGTGGGACAACTTGGTCAATTGGAATAATACAGTTCACATAGTTTTTGCTTATGTTTTACATCCTAGTTTGGTAAGTAGCATCTGGGATCTTAAAAGTTTGTAAGAGGCCATCTATGACACAACTATAGGTCTCATCTTGGCCAGAGCAAAAGATAAGGAAGGAAACTAGAGGCTCAGGGAAGAAACTAGTCTACTGCACTAACAGTCTACATGAACCATGGCCTCATTTATCCTGTGATACCAGAACCAGATGGTGCCCGGCTACCACTAATGGCTGCTCGGATCAGGGCCACAATAGATGGACCCTGATAGCAGAAGAGAAAAATGTGGAACAGAGCCAAATTCTTAAGAAGTCCAGACTTACTGAGCCAGTTGTGACTAGAGGACTCCCCAAGACTATCACCCTAAGATACTCCATAAACCTTGAACTGAAACTACCCCAAGGACATCTTTTAGCTAAATAACATATTGGTAATAATGAATATTACCAATGAACACTGCACACCTTTAAAAAATCATCTATATGAGTTTGAATGACCAACACTAGTTCTAAAAAAGCAAAGATAAAAGGTTAAGGGATCAGGGAGACCAGATTACTGGAAAAGAAACATCCAGAAGGGAATTACTGAGAATGTTAAAACATTGTGAAAAATGTAACTGCTGTCTCTGAACAATATGTGCAAAATAATAAAAAAAACTCACTGCTGTTGAGGCAATTCTGACTCATAGTGACCCCATAGGGTTTCTAAGGCTGTCAATCTCTATTGACGCAGGCTGCCACATCTCTCTCCTATGAAGCTGCTGGTGATTTTCAACCACCAACCTTTTATTTGGCAGTTGATTGCTTTAACCACTGTGCCACCAGAGTTCCTATAAACAATATGTGCAGTGATTCTTAAATGGGAACCTAGCTTGCTACGTAAACTTTCACCAGAAACACAATACAATATTAATAAGAAAATGTATGTTCATGACGAACTTGTAAACAAATGTTCCTAGCAGCTTTATTAATAATAACCTCCAAGTGGAAACTACAGTTCAATTACCGAATGGTTAAAGAAGCTGTGGTATATCCACACTATGGAATACAAATCAGAAATAAAAGGGAAAAACTCTTGATATACACATGAACTTGGATGACTTTCAAGAGAATTGTGGTGAGTGAAAAGAAAAACAATCTTAACAGGTTACATACTATATGACTTCATTTATATAATATTGTCTAAATAACAAAATTAGAGAGATGGAGTACAGATTAGTTATTGCCAGGAATTAGGTGGGTGGTGGGTGGGGGTTGATTATAGCACCAGGGACGCCTGTGGTGATGGTCCAGTTTTGTATCTTACTTGTGGTGGTAGTTGCATGAAGCTGCACAGGTGATAATATTGCATGGAACCTCACACACACATGAATGAGTGCATGTATAACTTGTGAAATCCGAGTAAGCTCTGTGACTCACACCCATGTCAGTTTTCTAGTTTTCATATTGTAATATTATTTTTCGAGAGGTAAACATTGGGCGAGACCAGGTGAAGGGTGCAGAAGACCTTTCAGTATATTTCTTTGCAACTTCCTGTGAATCGTTTCTTATTTAAAAATAAAAAATTTAAAAAGTGAAATAAATGTACAGAGCCTTAGTTGCATGTAGTAAAATAACAAGTGATCTAACATACATTTAATTGGAGTCCAGAGGAATGAAGACAACATTTTTTGAAAATAGGAAAAAATATTTAACGTAGAATGATGCAATATATTCCAAATTTGTTTTTAAAATTACTCATCCTACATATCCAAGAAGCTCAGCAAAACTCATGCAAAAAAAATACAAAACAGCACACAGAGCTGAACCTCAAGTATAAAGAGAAAAGCCTGAAATAAGCTAGAGGGTAAGGAGCTCATTACACATAACACGGTGGTTCTCAGCGAGGACAAGTTTGTCCCCTGGGGACATTTGGGAATGTCTGAAGACAGATTTGACTGGTATGGCTGGGGGAGGAGTGCCTGCTACTGGCATCTAGTTGGTAGAAACCAGGAACGCTGCTAAACATCCTGCAATGCATCTGAAAACCAAACCAAATCAAACCTATTGCCTTTGAGTAGATTCTGACTCATAGCAACCCTGGAGCACAGAGTAGAACCTCCCCTAGGGTTTCCAGAGAGTGGCTGGTGGATTCAAACTGCTGCACTTTTGCTTAGCAGCCAAGCTCTTAACCACTGTGCCACCAGGGCTCCATACTGTAATTGTCAAAGCAATGATTAAAAAATGTTACTTCAGGTACAGCTAAAGAGCCTGAGGAATCCCTGGGTGGTGCAAAGGTTAACATGCTCGGCTGCTAACTGAAAGGTTAGAGGTTCAAGCCCATTCAGAGACACCTCAGAAGAAAGGCCTGGTAATTTACTTCTGAAAACCCAGTCACTGAAAACCCTGTGGAGCACAGTCCTACTCTAATTCACCTGAGGTCACCATGAGTTGGAATCAACCTGACGAATAGTTTTATTTTTAAAAAGCCTAAATTGAGGAATTAAAATAGGGTGCAGAAAAAATGTTTGCTTAACCTAAAAACAAAGCAAGATAGGAGGAAACAGAAGAATAAAAAACAAATGCAATAAATAGCAAGTTTGCAAACTTAAAACACTATCATGAATAATTATATTAAATAAAATGAGCAAACTCTCCAATTACAAAGCAGACTTGACAAAAAGTAAGAACCAATTTTTTTTAACCATATGCTATCTCAAGAAAGGCAACTTAAATATGAGATATAGAGATATTAAAAACAAAAGTCTGGAAAAAGATATACCTTGAAAACAACGTGACATGGCTCTAGTAATATTAGACAAAGCAGATGTGAATATGAGGAGTTTTGCCAGAGTAAAAGAGAAATATTTCACAATAAAAGGGTTAATTAATTACCCTTAAATAAGTGTAGTTGTATACATTGAGTAACACAGATTGAAAAATGCATGACTCACACCAAACCCATTGCCGTTGAGTCGATTTCAACTCATAATGACCCTATCAGACAGAGCAGAACTGCCCCATAGGATTTCCAAGGAGTGGCTGGTGGATTCGAACTGCTGATCTTTTGGTTAGCAGCCAAGCTCTTAGCCAATGCACAACCAGGGTTCCAATAAACGCATGAAGGAAACATTAACAGAATTAAAGAAAAACATTCACAAATTCCACAATCATAGTTAGGGATTTTTAACACCTCTCTTTTAGTATTTTATGGAATATGTAGATTTAAAAAAAGCATAAGATTAGATGAAATTTTTACCATACGATTTACCAAATTTACTAAATTGATATTTATGCAACACAACACCTAGCAACTACATAGTATGTATTTCTTTCAAATGTACTTGGAACATTCACCGAGATAGAGCTTATGCTGATTTGGGCTATAAAATAAAACAGGTCTCAATAAATTTCAAAAGATAAAAATCTCACGAAGTATGTCTCTAATGACAATGGAATAAAATGAGAAACCAATAAGAATAAGAAATCCAGAAAAGTATCAAAATACTTGGAAATAAAACAGCATATCTTTAAATAATGCACAGATGAAAGAATAAATCATAAGGAAAATTAGAAAATACTGACAATGAAAAAAATTGTAGGTTGCAGCTAAAGCAGTGATTCAAGGGAAGTTTAGAGCATTAAAATAATTATATTAGGAGAGAAGAAAAATTTTAAGCTAACGATCTAGGTTTCTTCCTTGAGTATGTGGGGTAAAAAACAAAATTAAAACCAAAGTAAGTAAAAGAAAGGAAATAGAAAAAATAAGAGCAAAAACCAATGAAATTAAAAAGAGAAAATAAACAATTTGAAAAGTTTGTGCTTTCAAAAGACTAATAAAATTTATAGGCCCCAGTAAGATTGATCAAGAAAATAATAGAAAACACAAATTACAAATGTCAGGAATGAAACAGGGAATATGACCACTTATACAGACAAACCCAAAATCAAATTCTTTGTTGTCATGTCAATTCTGACTCAGCAACCCAGAAGGACAGAGTACGACTGCCCATTAGGATTTCCAAGGAGCAGCTGGCGGGTTCACACTGCCAGTCTTTTTGGTTACCAGGCAAGCTCTTAACCACTGCACCACTAGGGATTCTCGTACAGACAAGTAAAGGATAGTAAATGAATGTTATGAACATATGAGGCAATACGCATGACAACTTGGATGAAATAAGTAAATTTGTTTAAAATCACATTGTACCAAAATGAATATAAGAAAAAATTGAAAATACAAATAAATCTATAGGTTTTAAAGAAAGCATACCACCGAGAAAACCTTCTGGTATATTCTATCAAAGCTGTATAAAATAAATCTAAACTAATTCTTTGAGAAAAGATAGGAGCGGGAAATACTTTTGAACTCGCTTAATGAGTCCAGCAGCACCTTGATATTCAAATCTGTCAAAGATATTCTACGAAAAGAAAGTTAGAGACTAATATCATTCATGAACATAGACTTAAATAAACTTTAACAAAATATTATCAAGGCAGATCCAAGAATATGTAAAATGGTCATACATCATGACCAAGTATATCACAGGAATGCAAGATCAGTTTAAATCTTAAAAATGAATTCAATTCCATGATTGTTTCAATATAAGTGGGAAGAAAAATTTTCGATAAAATCTAATACGATTCATCGTAAAAATTCTTAACAAACTAGGAATAGAAGGTGCAGTACGATGGATTGCTTTTGTGTGGCCTTTCTCACCATGGTCTTGTTACTCCTACCCAAGTGATCAGGTGAGACTGTGCAAATAAGATAATCGTGGCCCACCAAGGGGATTATTCAGTTTTGCCATCCCGCCAGGCTTAAAATAAGAACCAATTTCAGAGCAGAGAAAGGATCCCACCACCACAAAGAAATAACAGCCAGGGGCAGAAAGTGCGTCCTTCAAACCTGGAAATCCCTGTGCTGAGAAGCTCCTGGAACCAGGAAAGACAAAGAGACAGAAAGAGCTCTCGAGAAGCGAAGCGGTGGCAGAGAAATGACAGCAGAATGTCTCCCTACCCCATGGAACGAGAAAGCAGAGCGCCTTTGGGCAGGATGCTTGCTGGCAGAGTGGGGTGCCTCAGGAAACTCACCGGCAGAGCTAAAAGAGCTCGGTGACACTGTCCTGAGCAGGGCAGAGGCTGAGGGCCAGGAAGGGGCCTGCCTGCAAGCACAGCTGGGAAGAGGCTGTCCTGATGAAAGAACTGTACCTGAGTGCTCCTGAGCCTGAATTGTAACCTCTTACTTTCCGAATAAACCAACCGCATAGTCATGAGAATTGTCTGTGAGTTCTGTGTGGTCACTGCAGTGAATTAGGGAACCCAGCCAAGAAGTAGAGAATGCCATGGCGGGGGGGGGGCGGGGGGGCGCGGGGATGGTTAGTGTCAGAATTGGTAAAGACGGTGGAGAGAGGAGACATGTCTGCCCTCCACCTCACGGGAGCCAGCTTTGGGCTGTTGATCTTGATTCCGTTTCCCCTTTGTGAAATTAGAGGAGGTCAGATGCTGTGTCCATGCCATTTTTACAGAAGGGGACTTTGTTAGCCTGAAAGGGTATCTACAAAAAGCCTATATAGTTAGCATCATATTTAATGGTAAAACACTGAACATTTTCCTCCTAAGATTAGAAAAAAAAACCAAAAACAAAGTAAAAATATCTGTTCTTACCATTTTATTCAACATCATACAAGTAGTTCAAGTTAGTATAATGAAAAGACGTAAGAGGCATAAAGATTGGAAAGGAATGAAGTAAAACTTTGTTCATAGAAAAAATGATAAATCCAAAGGAATTCACAGACAAATCCAAAGGAATCTATGAAAACATTACAAGAAGTAATAAGTAAATTTGAAGGATTGAAGGATACAAGGTTAATAAATCAGTTGTATTTCTACATGCTGATGGCAAACAGCTGGGAGATGAAATTTAAAAAATTCAATTTACAGTAGCATAAAAATACAAAATATTTAAGAATAAACTTAACAAAAGATGTGCACAAGCTCTACACTGAGAAGTATAAAACAAACAAAAAAAAGATTTAAATAAAAGGAGGGAGACACCACATTCATGGATTGGAAGACTCAAATTATGAAAATATTCATTCTTTTCAAATTAAACTATAGACTCAATGCAATCCCCAACAAAATCCCAACAGGCTTTTTTGTAGGAAATGACTAGTTGATTCTAAAAGGTATATGGAAATGTAAAGGACCTATTATAGCTAAAAACAATTGTGGCAAAGAACAAAGTGGGTGGGGGGTGGTTTACAGCACCTGATAGTAAGACAACAGAGTTCAAGAGAGTGTGGTATTGATGTGGGAATCATAGAACAGATCAATGAAATGAAATAGAGAATTCAGAAATAGATACTTGTAAGATTTTCACTGAAATACTAACCTATTCAAGTAGGAAAGGAAAGTTATTCAATAAATTGTGCTTGAATAACTGCATAAACATGTGGAGGAAAAAAAAAAACCCGTTTTAATCTCTACCTCACAATATGCACAAAAATTAATTCAGGATGATTATAGACCCAAATATAAGAGCCAAAATTATAAAGCTTTTTAACTTTGATGTTAGCAAATATTTCCTAGATAGGATTCAAAAAGCACTAACCAGAAAATAAAAAAATGATAAATTGGCTTCATCAAAATTAAAAACTTCTATTTATCCAATGACACATTTAAGAAAACAGACAAGTCTCACTGAAAAATATTCACAATACATGAAACATGCCAAAGTTTTTACATACAAAATATATTTAAAAAAAAAATCTCAAACTACCCTAATGGTCAAATGACTCAGCCAAACTCTTCAAAAAAAGATGTATGAATTGCTGATAAGCACATGAAAATATGCTCAGCATCTTTAGTCAGCCAACCCACCAGCCCACCCACCCACCCAACCAGCCAACCAGCTAACCAGCCAACCAACCACAAAAAAGCAAACCAGCTGCTGTGGAGTCTATTCTGATTCACGTGTGTCAGAGTAGAACTACGATCCATAAGGTTTCAATGTTTAATTTTTCAGAAGTAGAGTGCCTGGCACATCTCTGGGTCTACTTGAACCCCCAATCTTTTGATCAGCAGCTGGGCGTTTTAACTGTTTGCACCATCCAGGGGCTCCCATTAGTCACTAAAAAAAAACCAATGCCATTGAGTTGTTCCAACTTATAGTGACCCTAGAGGACAGAGTAGGACTGCCCCACAAGATTTCCAAGGAAGTAGCTGCTAGATTCAAACTGCCAATCTTTTGGTTAGCAGCCAAGCTCTTAGCCACTGCGCCACCAGGGCTCTTAGGGCAATGCAAATTATAGCCATAGTGAGATACTACTATACTCACAAGAAAAACTAAAACCCAGAAGAGTAATAATACCAAATGTTGGCTAAGTAATAAGACTAATAATACCAAATGGAACTCTCATATGTTTCTGGTGGGAGTGTAAGATGGTACAACTACTTTAAAGCACTCTTAGCTTGTTATAAGTTTAAACATATGTTTGCCCTACGACCCAGACATTCCACTCCTCGTAGTATCCCAAGAGAAAAGAATGCATATGCCCACAAAAAGACTTTCACAAAAATGTTTATAGTAGCTTTATTCATGATCTTTAAAGCTTGGAAGAGTCCAAATGTCTATCAATGTGATAAGGATAAAGAAATTGTGGCATATTACTTCAGCAAAATCAATTTCTCAATAGTTAAAAAAAAGTGTGAACTATTGTTATACTTAAAACAGGGACGGAACTCAAAAACATTGATGTCGAATGCCAGAGCCAAAGTGCACACGTCGCATGATTAAATTTAAATGAAGTTTACCAGCAGGCAAAACATCTCAGTGATACAACGGAAATATTCCATAATTTCATTGAAGTGTTGGTTACTGAGTTTTACACTTAAGATTTGTGTGTTTTACTTCAATAAGATTGCTATTATTTTAAAATTATGACGAAGTAGTTTTTAGTAAGTGTTTTGGTCACATTTTCTGTTATCAAATAGAACTAAGTACTTTTAGATATGTGTTGACCTAACCAAGAAGCATCGACCTGGTTCAGCTGGCTCTCCCCTGCCTTAATTACAGTAAGAAAGCCTTGTGTTTTACACTTACGCATACTAATAGCTGAATGGAATATGTTCCAAGTACCTATTTTTGTGATTCCCAACATTTTTTAAGTTTTCAAATTATATCTTTTGATACCAATTTTAATCTTCTAACTTACTAAACGCTTTATAGCATACATATCCCATTAGATAAATAGAAACCATCTGAATAGTTTTTAATAAAGCTTGATTGGGAATTATTAACTGAAATTCTTACATTCAAAATTCACATAATTAAAGGCCGATTAAACACATGTTCAAAAACATATTGCGGTGACATAGGTGCACAGGGGACTAGACCCCTTCTAAACAGAATGCATCATAAAATTTAGGAGCAAAGTCCCAGGGTTTCTCTGGGGAACAGACTACCACTGAACACATCACCCTGTGATTTGCAGATCATTAACGGTACTGAATTGTAAAGAGATGATTGGATGACAAAAACTAATTTTAAGAAAGACACCAGATGCCCTAAGATAAAAATGAATTAAGTAGGAAGAGAGGCCATGACATTTAATAGTAGTATAAAAGAAATTGGGCAGCAACAATTTTTTTTGGAAATTCAGGATTGGCAGAAACCCTAAAGTCTTTCTCTCCAGGATCCTGATCAATAAGATCGTGTCTGAACCATGAAGTGGAGCATTTGAAGTGTCGGTGTTTAATTGCCATTTCTTGGGAAGATGCCTGAAGTTAGCAGCCATTCTAGGGAAGCCATTCTATTCTGGGGAAGGCTTTCAGTAAAGCCTTCCCCAGAATAGATAGCTGAAAAAGGCAGTTATCTCTGTTGAAATAAATGCAATCTTATTTCTCATTTATTATGCTAAATACAGTAAAATCTTTAACAAATGTGTTATTAAGCCTTTAGCTGATATAAGCGTACCTCTGTTTTCTTGGTTCCTTTGAGAAACCATGCAAAATATTCATCCTATGTTAATTACCAATTTAATCAGTCAATGCTAAAAGAAAATATTTTCCTCTAATTATAAAAGACAGTTGCTGTAAACATTTGATGTGATGAACACCTTTCCTCTTCTTGGGTAGGCTATAATTTATTAAGCACACATATGAGGAGAAACACGAGCCGTAGAGTGCTTAATCAGCAGTGACCGGCAATTAAAACAGGTGATGTTTGCTGGATTTCAGAATAACAGCAGTATGACTCCAATTAGCTGGTAAATCGTCTAGCAAAACAGCTGTTATATAAAGATTCACTTGGTCTTCTGGCTAAGTTTTACAACTTTATTGTTAATTTTAAGTTATTTTAAAAAAGTAGTCCTTCTGTTCATATTAAGTTTAAAAATGGGTGAAACTAATGTGGGATGTTGGACTAAATAGACTGTGGTTAACTTTAGAGGGATAGAGGAAAGCGGGTGGTGAGGAGGGGCTGTGACTAGAGGTGCCCAGGAATAGGGATCCACTTGGGGGCTGATACTGTTGTGTTCCTCAACCAGCCTCTGGTTACATGGATGTGGTCACTTTGTGAAAACTGATGGAGCTCTACATTTCATACCTTGCACAGTTCTCTAAATGTATATTATACATCAAAAAAATTTACTTAAAAATATAAATTCCGATTAGAAATATTGAAATAAGATAGAAACACCTCAGTATTGTGGCAAAAGTAGGTTTTACGTTAATGCTTACATGAAACGTCCATTTCCTTGAAAACTTTTCCTCAATTTCCCCATCTCTCTTAGAAAATATATCATGATGTTTAAAATTTTTATTACATAAAGCCTTAAATAAAATGAAGGCATCAACATTAGCTTAGTGATCATCATGAGATATGAAAATTTACATGCTACTTACCCACAAGGTGTATTCTCCCTCAATTCTGTGGCAGTTTGTTCATTAGAGTTGTGGCACAAGCCTGGAGAAACAGTACAAAAAAAAAAAAATGCTGTAAAAAATAAAGCATTTATTTTATGATAACTATATTTACTTGACTATATGAGCTATCTACAAAATCATAAAATGATAACTCATTCACGTAATCATTCGCTTAACAAGCTGAGTTTCTTTGCACATACCAGGAGGTTCCAAAGATCAATAGCGGCTAAATGCACAACTTTTTCCCCAAAGAAATTAGACGAAGAAGTATAATAAACACACCAAACTCAGCAGTGCAATAAAAGAGACAGAAAAAGCTACTTTCAACAGAAAGAACTGGCAATGCTTTACTGAGGAGATGGGACTTAAGCTGAGACTAAAGGATGGATACGATCTGGGAAGACAGTGGGCAGGAGTGGGAATGGGGGAATTGATTCTTTAGGTCTAGAGCTGAGTCACCACCGATGTTCCTGGTAACTATGCTAAAAAAAAAAAAAAAGTTGCCTCTGAGTCAATTCTAACTCATGGTCACCCCGTGTGTGTTAGAGAACTGTGCTCCAAAGATTTTCCTTTTCAATTTTATTTTATTGTGCTTCAGGTGAAGATTTACAGATCAAAATAGTTTCCCACTCAACAATTTGTGCACAGAATGTTCAGTGACATTGATCTCAGTCTCCTCAGTGTGCCGGCTCTCTCCCCATTTCTGCCTTGGGTTCCCTGTTATCTTTCATCTGGTTTTCTTACCCCTTCCTGCCTTCTCGTCTATGCTTTCGGCAGATTTTGCCCCTTTGGTTTCATGTAATGAACTGCTCTAAGGAGCTCATTCCTGTCAGGTGTTTTTGTTTATTTTGTAGGCCTGTCTGTGGTTTGGCTGAAAGGTGGTCTCCAGGAATGGCTTCAGTTCTGTGTTAGAAGGGTGTTTTAGGGCCATAGTCTTGGGGGTTCCTCTAGTCTCTCTCAGACCAGTAAGTCTGGTCTTTTTTATGGATTTGGTTTTTGCTCTATGTTTTTCTCTTGCTCTGCCAGGGATGCTCTGATCCCAGTCAGAGCTGTAGGTGATGGCAGCTGGGCACGGTCTAGTTCTTCTGGTATTGTGCAGGCTCTGGTCCATGTGATCTGTTAGCCCTTTAGACCAATCGCTCCCCAGAGCCTTCTGTGTTTTCCACTCTCCTTTGCTTAGGCCAGGAGGAGAACAGAGTTTTGTCTTCGATGGCTGCTTGCAGCTTTTGAGACCCCAGATGCTACTCACTAAAGCAGGATGTGGAACGCTGTCTTTACGAACTATATTACGCCAATGGACGTAGACGACCCTCGAGTTCCACAGGGTTTTCAATGGCTCGTTTTTCATGAGTAGACTGCCTGGTGTTTCTTCTGAGGTGCTTCTGGGTTGACTTGAACCTCCAGGCTTAGAGTTAGTGGCCAAGCTGGTTAACATTTTGTACCACGCAGGCACTATGCTAGGCTCAGGGTTTGGCAGTGAATAAGAAAGGTGTGGGCCCAGCCCTAAGGAAGATTCCATTTTATCAGGACAAACTGATAGGAGGGATTATAATTATTTGTGATGAGGTCCAGTGGTTTCTTTGGGAGTGTGCAGCAGAGGACCCCATCTTGTCCAGGGATCAGAGATATAAAATTATGAGTCTCAGAGAAATGGTTATGAAAGCAAAGGAGTTAGATAAGATTGCCAAAGGAGAGAGTATAGAACATGAAAACGGAAGGATGGGAAAAGACTGAGGTTTAGGGGGAGGTAAAAAGAGAGGGGAGTGATCAAAGAGGAGGAAGCAGTCCCAGAAGAGTAAGGCGAGTTGTATGAAGTAAGCTGTGCTCCGGTGCTGCATACTCGCTCTGAAATCCCATCAAGGTTAGCACTGTAAAGTGGCCGTTTCTTTTGTTTGTTGGCTTGGTCAAATGCATAGATAACACTGAAAGTATAGGGGATGGGGCTGGTCAGTCAGATATTCAGTCATCACATGCAAACAGCAGTACCTCTTTTTACAGCCATTATCTGTATCCTTATTTGTACCTGTCACACCAGTTGTTAACATTTTTGTTGATCACCCTGGATGGGGACACAGTCTGTTATAGTTATTTGCATGAAATGGCTCTCACAGATTTTCATAGAGACTTGTGTTTCTTCTTTCTCCTCCAGCAAGGCCGCTTCTCCCCCACACCTTGGAGATGTCTGGGTATGGAATTCCTGGAGACAGTCATGAGGCAACGAAGGATGTCACATTTAGCTGTGATGTCTAGGAAGAGTGGCTGGCACAGTGTAATCAGGCCTTGCCTTGAGTTCTAGAGTAAAGCCCGGAGAGCAGGCTTCTGAGCCGTCCCACCTCAGAGTCCCATAATCTGCCTATGATCTGTATGTGGCTGTGTGAGTCATACACGCAGGCACTGTGTAGGCAGATAGTGTGCCAGGGCCAGGAGCTCAACCAGAGTAAAAGTCCTGACCATCAGTGCATAATGATGATAACAGTACAGACAGAGTAAACACTTATTGAGAACTTACCTGCCAAAGACTGTTCTAAGTACTTCTCAGTCATTAACTCAGCTAATCTCTACACAACCTTACAAGGAAGATACTATTTTTATCAAATTTTATAGAGGAGGTAACTGGAAATCAGAAAATTTAAGGAAGTTGCCAAAGGTCGCCCTTCACAAAGTCAACTCTTACCATAATTTTTACTTCTGGTCACAGCCAGAACTATGCTCACTAATTCTCTTGGTTTCTACATAAGACTCAAGTTGAAATTCAAGTCCCCTGTTTTGGTGATGGAGTCCCTGGGTGCTGCAAATGATTAATAGGCTCGGCTGCCAACCAAAAAGTTGGAGGTTGGAGTCTAGCCAGAAATTCGTGGAAAGAAAGGCCTGAAATTTTACTTCAGAAATTGAGAATCAGCCTTTGAAAACTCTATGGAGCACAGTTCTATCCGAAACGTATAAGGTCTCCATGAGTCAGGGTTGTTCTGGGGGTAACTGTCTTGGTTTTTGGTTATTTTGGTGGATATTCTCAAGCATGCTGGAGCATCCTCAACTGAGCAAGTGGAAGTGAACTTCTCTATTAGCTTATAGTTTCTAAGTTGATGAAAAATTTGGAATTTTTACCTTGCTGTGAAACACACAGATTCATGGCCTTTGTTTCACAGTATAAGTAGCTAATAGCCCCTTTCTTCATGTTTCTGCTTATCAGATGTCCCACTTAGCCTGGTGTAGTGGGATGGGTGGTACAGAGAGCTATGGAAAAGGTGAGGTGGAGACAACCAGTTCCCAAAACTACGGTTACGGACTCAGAGGTGATTCGTGCCTCTAGAGACTGTAGTTATGGGGGAATGGAGATTACACCAACGGATGACTAGCTTTCTGGAATCAACCCTTGGGTTTTTATCTGCTCCTCACTAGACGATTAGAAATGATTGGCAGAGGAAGTCCCTGGTTTCAAAGCATTTGGGAGGATCTGTGGATTTGGAATTCCAAGCTGAAACAACTTAAATATGTTTGCATAGGGAACTGTGTGGGTGTGGTTTTATTATTTTATAGCTCCTTAGCTGCTCTTGAGTCATGGTGACCTTTAAGTGCAACGAAACAAAATGTTGCCTGGTCCTGCATCACCCTTACAATCACAAGCATGTTTGATCTAGTCCATTGTGCCAATCCGTCTCAAAAAGCGTCTCCAAAGCCCTCAATGGACTCTACTTCACCAAACATGATGTCCTCCTGTTATGTTTGATCCCTCCTAGATGATGTGTCCAAAGTGAGTCGGACAAAGTTCTGTTATGATCCACAAGGTTTTCATTGGCAATAAAGCACCAGGCCTTTCTTCATAGTCTATTGTTGAGTGGAAGCTCTGTTGAAACCTGCCCACCATGAGTGATCCTGCTGGTATTTGAAATATTGGTGGCATAGCTTCCAGCAAGGTGGTGGTTTTATTGTAGTGCTGATAAAATACTGTTTTCCAGTTATCTTATTGTCTCTGTAGGCTTTTGTAATCTAGTCCAGAAACCTAGTCACCAAACTCAAAAAAACTAAACCCACTGCTGTCGAGTCAATTCTGACTCATAGTGACCCTACAGGACAGAGTAGAACTGCCCTGTAGGGTTTCCAAGGCTATAAAACTTTCCTGAAGCAGACTGCCACATCTTTCTCCTGTGCACAGCTGGTGGGTTCGGACCACCAACATTTTGGTTAGCTCCATGCGCTTTAACTGCTGGGCCACCAGGGCTCCTTAACCTAGTCACATTATCCTAATATTGTTTCTGTTGGAAAATGTATTCCATGTTTACCCATTCATTTATTCAAGAAATATTTATTGAACACCGACTATATGTGAAGCACTGTATGAGATAGACATTGTTTATAAACAGTCATCCAAAACAGATGCGGTGACCAGCCTGAGTGAGCTTCATAATGACCAAGCTGCAAAAAGAGCTTTATTATACAATTAATATTCCAGCTGAGCCTTGCTTATTTTTCTGTAAAGCTGATCTTCTGTTACTTAACAACCACCACACAGGGAACACTGGTTAGCAAGGAAGGAAATAAAGTCATGTGAATGTAGTATGTGTTTTGTGTCAGGCAAAGGTAGATGCTTTATCCGTGTGATGTTTTCATCTTCGCAACAATCCAGTGAGGTTGATAACACTTGCCGATTTGAACCCAGTTTGGGTGATTCTGTTGAAAGGGCTTTCTCCACTAAACCATGCTGCCTCTCCAGAGATAAGGATTCTTGTCTGTAGCTTTGCACCTAACTTGCGTAGCTTTGAGTAGCACTCTCAGCTACCTCTGTGAGTTTTCCTTTTTACAGAGAATCTATTGTTATTCTCTAAGAGTAGTACTGGCTATTTATAACTACCTGTCGCATAGTCAGAAATACTGTTGGCCACCCATATATGCAAGAGCTTTTACTATTTGTAGTTACTACAACTTCTGGGAAATACATGTTTGTCGTTGTGGCCACCAAGTCATCTCCAATTCATGGCGACCTTATGGATAACAGAATGAAACGTCACCCAGTCCTGTGCCATCTTCACGATAGTTGGTATATTTGAATCTCATTGAGGTTTCCCCTCACTTTCATTGACCCTGTGCCCTACCGAACAGGATCTCCTTTTCTAGTGATTGGTCTTTCCTGATCATGTGTCCACAGTAAGCAAGATGAAGTCTTGCCATCCTCGCTTTTAAGGGGCATTTGGTTGTATTTCTTCTAAGACTGATTAGTTTGTTCTTCTGGCAGTCTGCGGTATATTCAATATTCTTTACAAACACCATAATTTTAATGCACCCAGTTTTCTGTCTTCCTTTTTCATTGCCCAGATTTTGCATGCATATGAGGCAATTGAAAAGATCATGGTTTAGGTCAGGTACACCTTAGTCATCAAAGTGACATCTTTGCTTTTTAAAACTTTAAAAGATCATTTTCAGATTTGTACGCTTTTTTTAAATAAAGAGTTGAGTTGTAATAAAATTGTGTTGTAATATTAGCGTTGATTGCCATTAAAAACTTCAACATGTTATTTTTATTTTTATAAAAACATTAATGAAACATTATCAGTTAAGAGGCCCACCAATATTCAGTAATTTAAACAGTAATTTAATTGTAATCATGTAATCATTTAACCTTAATACACTGGTAGTATCTTCCCATTTTTGACTATAATCATATACTTTTAAAGAATGTATTACTTGTGGACTGAAATAATTATAACACTTAACTCATACTAGCGAACCATTGTTGTTGTTGTTGTTGTTGTTAGGTGCTGTTGAGTCAGTTCCAACTCATAGCGCCCTTATGCACAACAGAAGGAAACACTGCCCGGTCCTGCACCATCCTCACGATTGTTGCCATGCTTGAACCCATTGTTGCAGGCACTGTGTCAATCAGTCTATTGAGGCTCTTCTTCATTTTTGTTACCCTCTACTTTACCAAGCCTGATGTCCTTCTCCAGGGATTGATCCCTCCTGATGACGTGTCCAAAGTATGTGAGACGTAGTCTTGCCATCCTTGCTTCTAAGGAGCACTCTGGTTGTACTTTTTCCAAGAAAGATTTGTTTGTTCTTTTGGCAGTCCGTGATATATTCAATATTCTTCTCCAACACCACAATGCAAAGGTGTGAATTTTTCTTCGGTCTTCCTTATTCATTGTCCAGCTTTCACATGCGTATGAGGTGATTGAAAACACCATGGCTTGAGTCAGGCTCACCTTAGTAACTCAAGGTGACATCGTTGCTTTTCAACAGTTTAAAGAGATTTTTGCAGCCGATTTGTCCAATGCAACGTGTATTTTGATTTCTTGATATCCGCTTCCATGGGTGTTGACTGTGGATCTAAGTAAAATGAAATCCTTGACAACCACAGGCTCCTCTCCATTTATCATAATGTTGCTTATTGGCCCAGTTGTGAGGATTTTTGTTTTCTTTATGTTGAGGTGTAATCCATACTGAAGGCTGTGGTCTTTGATCTTCATCAATAAGTGCTTCAAGTCCTCTTCACTTTCAGCAAGCAAGGTTGTGTCATCCGCATAATGCAGGTTGTTAATGAGTCTTCTTCCAATCCTGATGCCCTGTTCTTCATATAGACCAGCTTCTTGGATGATTTGCTCAGCATACAGATTGAACAGGTGTGGTGAAAGAATACAGCCCTGATACACACCTTTCCTGCCTTTAAACCATGCAGTATCCCCTTGTTCTATTCAAATGACTGCCTCTTATTTCATGTACAGATTCCTGATGAGCACAATTCAGTGTTCTGGAATTCCCATTCTCCGCAGTGTTATCCATAACTCGGTATGATCCACATAGTCAAATGCCTTGGCATAGTCAATAAAACACAAGTAAAACACTTCCTTCTGGTATTCTCTGCTTTCAGCCAGGATCCATCACATCGGCAATGATATCCCTGGTTCCAAGTCCACTTCTAAATCCAGCTTGAATTTCTGGCAGTTCCCTGTCTATATACTGCTGCAGCTACTTTTGAATGATCTTCAGCAAAATTTTGCTTGCATGTGATATAATAATATTGATCAACAATTTCTGGATTCGGTTGGATCACCTTTCTTGGGAATAGGCATAGTTAACTGTAGTTTTCTGAAAAAGTCTATCAGAGGGACATTGAACATCATGCAGTGATTCAGGACTTAGCCTTCCTGGAGTTCATGTGTTAGAATAAAAATATTAAAAAATAATCACTCCTATAACTACAAATTGTAAATACATAATTCCAGTGACCTCTGATTCTTTTAAAATTATGGAATTTTTACTAAGTGCAGTTATATGCCAACAAAACAACCCATGGCAGTGTCTACACAAGCTAAATGGCAAATGGTGAAGTTGTTTTGATTGTTTAGTCCATCTTAACTATGAATTAGACTGACACACATCTGATCATCAGTTAACCACAAGGATGTTAGAAAATTCTAGATTGACTGTGACTAAGGTGATTTAGCTATTGCTTAAATTTAACAGCCTAGATTTCTTGAAAATTACAAAAGATAGAAATAGCACGTTAATTTATGGAGAATAATTACTTAAGGGTGCTATTGAGTTTAGTCATGCAATCAAGATTTAGGTTTCCAAATATCAAGTGAATTAAAATAATTTTTTAATATTAATTTTATTCTTGCAAAAACTATTTTGGGCTTTCAGTAATTTGATAAACCAAAAAAAAAAAAAAAAAAAACCCGAACCCACTGCTGCGGAGTTGATTCCAACTCACAGCAACCCTATAGCACAGAGTGGAACTGCCCTATAGGGTTTCGAAGGAGTGGCTGGTAAATTTGAACTCTCGGCCTTTTGGTTAGCAGCAGAGCTTTTAACCACTGTGCCACCAGGCCCCCCCCCAAATATTTAAAAAATGACTCAGATCTAGGGATTTAAAGAAAATAGACATAGTATATAATGTAGAGTGGTTCATATTCTGTTCAGGTTTATAACCAGTGGTAACCAACTGATTATTTAAAATGGCCTTGCTCTGACCAATCTCATTGTTTATAGACATACGCTTTTCTGTATCCTGAGGTTTTTTCAATCTAGTCTCCTTAAACATATATTTGGGAAGGTTCTGACAGGAATCACAATACGAATGGAAGAGGAGTGCAGTGGCCAGATGCCTAAAGGCCTATACAGCTAGGGACGTGTATCACGTCTGAAGATCAGAGGAAAAAGTGTCTATGATGAAACTAGAGTGGGAAAAATGGCTATTTCTACCAGTGCAAAAAGCTTAGGGAGTCACTGATTAAGGTCACTGCCAATTTTATCAATGAGGAAAGTGCTTTAGGAAGGCTTCGACCCCTCACTTTTACTATCCACTGTGTAGGCATGTGGATGATGGTACTATCAGCACGTCCAGAGTCAAACACAAAGAGGATTCAAGATCAACTAGATTTTTTTTAGTAGAAAACCTAGAGCGTCTGAAATCAACTCCGAATAATGCATTTTCTGTCTTCCACCCCCTTGTCTTCTTTAAGGCCATCAACAAAAAAAGGAAAAAAAAAAAAACCTCAAAACAGTAACCCAATAACTGAATACATATTTTGTCCTGTGCTTCTTTTGAAAAAAAAAATCTAAAATGTTCAGGATAAGCCTTTCCTTCAAAGATTTCTTAACGGAATCATAATAACTAGTGACAACAGCTAGAAAGATCTAAATCCCATGCGTCAAGCAACATATTGCTAATCAGCAGTGAGCACAACTTACCTTGATGCTCAGGTAAGGTGTATTAAAGATTTTCTTATCAGTAATCTCCACATAAGGGTAAAAGATGTTTGTAAATTGACTCTAGAAGCTCTCGAATGATGTAGTTGGGAATTATAACAGGACAAAAACAGCAATTTCACATTAGAACACATCTTAAATTACTTTGTACAGATAGCTTGGCATCTCCAGCCAGATAGACGCCACCAGAGCCCTAATGTAAGACATAGAACCACCTCACCGTAGAGCAAGTGGAGAACAATGAATGGAAGCGGTGGTCCACTAACTTGACATTAGCAATCAACAGTCTGGGGTAGAGGAGGATGTCCTCTAATAAACGCTGACTCAAATGGCTATCAGCAATTTAACCACCAGAAAATTTCAGTAAAGGAATCTTAGCTAGAGACTTCCCAGCTGGAATCAGTGCTCTGAAATCTCAAACTTCAAACCCTAAGGGCAGTTTATGTACCACCTTGAACCACCTGTGATGTGTCCTTTCCTACCTGACCGCCCCTGATTTCTAACTGGTCCTGATCCATATCTCAGCTGACCTGACCACTGTCTACATTGCTGCCACCTTTAATACTTCCCCGCTCTGCTTTCCTAGTTTGTGACCTGATGGTAAGATGTTGTTTGAAGGGTCAGATGGATCTCTGTGGCTTACTGAGATAAAATTCTCTCTTTCCCCCTCTTTTCTATTGGTAGCCTAGCACTATGGATTTAATTGTGCCCCCCCAAAATATGATGACAATGGATGAAAGGATAAACGAATTGTGGTACACACATAAAGTGGAATACTACACAACACTGAAGAATAACAAGCAGTCTGTGAAACAACGTGGATGAGTCTGGAGGACATTAAAAAAAAAAGGACATTAAGCTGAGTTAAATAAGCAATCACAAAAAGGCAAATATTATGTGATCCCACTATTACAAAAAGTCAAGAACAGATATACACACAGAAGTAAACTTTCTTTGATGGTAGCAGGGATGGGAGGGAGAAGGAGGGGGAATCACTTTCTAGATAGTAGACACTAGTTATTTCTGGTGATGGGAAAGGCAAGACCAAATACGGGTGAAGTCACCACAACCTGACCAAAGTAAATAAAGACACTAAAAAATACACAAGAAAAGAGGGAATTTCAGTAAATGTTATAACATACATAATTTTGCAACAACAGTAGCAACAACGAGAAAATACATGTGTGGTTAGGTAGGTAGATATGTATGCAGATATGCGTATAGAAAGCAGTATGTGAGTAAATGCGTGTGTACAGGCTTGTCTCTAGGCAAATGGATGTACATGTTTGTGTGTGCTGCATATATACCCATATACATAACAAACCACAGAGAGGCCACAGTCATGGAGGCTTCCTAGACATATCCAAACAACTCATGAGTTTGGTTTACAGGGCTAAAAGGTTTGGGACCATAGTCTCAGGGGACACCTTAGTCAATTGGCATAACGTTGTTCATAAACATAATGTTCTAAACTCTGGTCGACGGCAGTGGGTTATTTTTTATTACACCCTGGTTTCGTGAGTAGCATCTGGGGTCTTCAAAGCTTGTGAGCTGCCATCTAAAATAGAATGATTCGTCTCTACTCATATGGAGCAAAAGAGAATGAAGGAAATCAAAGGCTCAAAGAAGAAAGTAGTTCACAGGACTAATAGCCCACATGAACCACGGCCTCTTTTAACCTGAGACCAGAATAATTAGATGGTACCCAGCTATCACTACCGACCTTTCTGACCAGGGACACAACAGAAGGTCCCTGATAGAATGGGGGAAAAATGTAGAATAAAACTCAAATTTCTAAAAAAGGCCAGACATACTGGACTGATAGAGGCTAGAAAAACTCCCTAGAACATCGCCCTAAGATAACCTTTGAGCTTGGATTTGAAGGTCATCTGTCAGCTAAGTAATAGATTGGCTTATAAAATAAACAGTATCACCCGTGAGTAACATGCTCCTTTAAACATTCAACTATATAAGACCAAATGCTCATTGCTTACCCAAAAGCAAAGATGAGAAGGCAAGGAGGGGAAGAGAAGCTCGATCAAATGGAAACAGAACAAACAGAATGGAAAAGATGAGAATGCTGACACATTGTGAAAATTGTGACCAATGGCACAGAACAATTTGTATAAAAATTGTTAAATGTGAACCTAATTTGCTGTGTAAACATTCACTGATAACACAATAAAATATTATCTAAAAAAAAAGATATGATGAAGTCTTAACCCTTGGTGCCTGTGAACATGATCTTGTTTAGAAGCAGGGTTTTTGAAGTTATTATCAGTTAACATGAGGCCATACTGGAGTAGGGTGGGTTCTAAGCCAATAGAAGTGGTGTCCTTATGAAAAACAGGAGAAAATTCACAGGGAAGAACAATACCTGGTGAAGGAGGGCAGAGGCTGCAGCTGCAAGCCAAGGAATGCCTGGAGCTACCAGAAGCTAATAGAGTAAGACAAGGTCTTCCCCCAGATACTTCGGAGAGAGCATGGCCCTGCCAATAGCCTAATTTTGGACTCCTCATATCCAGAGCTGTGAGGTAATAAATTTCTAATGTTGTAAGCTGCTTAGTTTATTAGATAGCCCTAGAGGACTAAGGTACCTGGGTTTTTCACTTTATAAGCCTCAGCACCCAAGAGAATAAGAGTGGAAATGTAATCTCTGTCTGGGAACAGCCTCTGATGTTGAGGGCTCTAAAGTCAAAGCATGGCTCGTGGACTTCTGTGGAACTTCAAAGTTCAGCCTGATGGACAGAAAACTCATTTTTGACCCTTTTAGTTGAATAACATTCAATTTCATAAAGGCTAATGGATACTCACTAGTATTTGCTGAGTTGCTAGAAGGTACTATTCATAAACTAATGTTAGCATGTTACCAGAATTAACTGAGAACTCTAGTATTCCACTAAGAAATCTGACTGCAACCCAATGCTTGGGAGACTAGCAATTCCCCTGCTATTCGTGCCCCCATGGTAATTGTTGGAACTCCTGCAATTCTGGAGGGACATGTTGTTATCGCTGCTTTACATTGGTCTGGGTTGCAGCCAAACTTGTATGAATTAACACATTTGTAGCACTACTATTAGATTTCATATTTCCTCATCACTTGGCCTTTTGTGTAATTGCTGCATTGGTAATATTCTGTTTGTTATTTTGTTCCTCCCCAACTATTTTATAATCATGGGCTTTTTTTTCCCCCTCTGGAAAGTAGAAATAGTTTGGGTAAGTCTTATCCCTGAGTAAGCCACAGTCAAAAGGTTTGAGAAGCACCGCTGTAAAGGAACCGAAGCTGGGGCGTAAAAGGTTTCATGGATGGGGGCATAAATAACTATCCACGACTGTGCTCAGGTACTCTTAGATGCCTGGACTGAAGAGAAGGACTCAGGGTAGCTGAATCCCTGAGGAAGGGAGCTAAGGGCCGGCGGTCCACTTGGCAGGTTTGCCCAGGGTCAGGCTTTTTTGTACAACATGGAGAACCTGAATTTGTTTCAATTTTGCCTTCGTATCCAAGTAACGTGAGAACCATTAGCTTTTTTGGCCTATAATTTGTTTTGGCCTAACGTACTAGAAATTCATTCTCTACTCAGAATGTAAATTACATTTCCTATTTGTCCTCAAACCAATGTAGCGTTCCTTTATGCTTTTTATGCATGGTATTTACTGTGTCTTTGACATTTTTATTTAGTAGTCAGTATTAATAAATCTTCATGAAAGTAACAGAGTCATTGTGATTTTGTTAAAAATGCATTGCTTACAGTTCTTTGAAGAAGTATGAATGTTCAACTAAAAAGAAAAATAATCCAACACAGAACAAGCACGGCACAGAAATCTCATTCGTCTCTGCATCGGCGAAATTAACGTATTTAGCTGAAGTGTTAATTTTTTTCTTGGCTTCGTTCTTTTCAGCTTCATAAAGTATGAAACTAGGGTTCAAGTAGTATCTTAAAAAAAGTCATCTAGGCAAGGATGTATTTAAATTAAACCATGAATATAATTGTGTAGCTCTTCATAAAATCACCAGACATTCGCCAACATTTTTCACGACACGTTTCTGAAACACATTATTCACATGAGCGTCCATCCTGGTGTCTGAGCTAAATTTCTCTTGTTTGTACCTATACTTATCCCCTCTGATAACAATCAATAGGAACTAAAACAGTCCTCACTTTTGATGGGCTACACTATTTTGTGAATAACATAAATACATCTGCCTTCCTCTGTATGTTTCATGTTTTATCTCTCTGGACAGAGTCCTACAGCTCCAAAGTGGTTGTGGCAGCAGGTCTACTCATCAAAATCATCCAGTAATAATAACAAAAGGAATACAATGTACTTTTACATGTAACAGAATCAAGCAACAATTCTAAAAAACTACTTTGCGTCTTTTTTGTTCCATTTTCATAGAGAAAACACATGTAAAAAATTATCTACCACAGTTCCTGGCACATCCTAAAGCCTGAAAATGTTGTGTTTTTGCTCCCCCCTCCCTTTTTTTTTTTTTTTTTGACTTGCTTCTTACAGCAGTTAGGTCTGTGACAAAGCTTTGGTTATATTTTTTTGTAGGGAGGCATCGGGGCTCGTGAAGTTTAGACTGGGATGAGAAAAAAGAAAAAGGTCATATTAGTAAACAGAGGTGGAAAAGGAAAGTGCAAATATTCCCTAATTTGTCATCAGATAGATAAAGGTAATGATTTATTGGAATTTTAATTATTTTACTGATAAATAATATATGCTTTCCCACATTTCTTGAGAAATATACTACTATATGGTAAAATGATGTTTGTTTTTGGTCTTCTATGAGCCGTACCCTCTTTAGCATTCAGTTCTGTCTAGTCATGTATTTATAGAACTGTGTGTGTGTGTGAGTGTGTGTGTGTGTGAGTGTGTGTGCACACGCTAGCGCTCTCGCTCACGCATATCAGGGAGTTTGTGTACTTAAAAGATATTGCCCTGCACTGTTTAAAGCTGAACTAAATATCTACAGTCTCTTTAAGAAACTATTTTCAAGGACTGTGCTTTTTAACACCTTATTTCATAACGGCACTTTCCTAAAAAAAAAGTCTTAAGCGTTAACATAAAATGTAATACAATCGTGTGGTTATTAACGCCCATGTTATGTCACATAGGACGTTATGTGATTTGGACATGTGTGAACACCCTATTGTATATAGGCAGCCCCCACATCAGGAATGTCAGACAACTAGCACTTAAGAACTGACTGCCATAAGGCCTGTTGTGTTAGACGTTTGAGTTAAACACGTACAATGAGTTTAATAACAAATGCCACACTACTTTGTGATGCTCATGAAAACTGTCTGTGATTTGGCAACATTTCTTAAGTGTTTTCTAATTAGGATTTCTGAACTGCATTGTAACCCTTGGGATCACAGACGTTTGTGCGGTTGGACGTTGCCCACACTGATGTTTTGCAGCACTACTCTAGTTTTCACCTAAGGAAAAGACAAATCAATATTGAAGAGGTGAGCATGGATCAGAAGGGCGGGGCATGGGTTCAATGTGTGGGCACATCTGCATAGAGGCTCGAAGCAAAGAATGCAGAATCACGCTGACAAAATTCAGTATATTAGCCCTCTTACTGACAATGAACTTGTTCTATGCTAATCAGGCGTTAACAGAAAAACTCATACAAAATATAATTCCACAATAAAGCGATCTACTTTAAATATTAGATTAAAAAATAGGTAGGTCAAAAGAAAAAGAGAGGGTGAATAGAAGTAAAAGAAAATGGGTCATGGTACAAAACATTCCCAGTAGGAATGGCCATGTTGAAGATGTTAAATGTTATCAATAAGTTACTTACACAGGATGTTATAGAGCAAAGGCATTTTGATAAGCTGTAGACTGAGGAAGTATCGGGGCATGGAAAATAAAACAAGAAAGAAAAGTCTGAATAAATAAGTAGCGACCGAAATACTCGGCAAGTTCCAACCCTGGTTAGAGTGTTGTCCACATAATGAATATTTCAGGTACATCTTGAGATCCTTATGTTTTCAAAGACTAGTGGACAAGATCTGTGAAAGACTTCCGATTGGCATATAGGTTGAAAGACTGCCTCGAGACGGAAAGGCGGTGTTCCTCAAAAGCCATAGCTGTGAGATATTTATCCCCCCTCCTTTAGTAGGAGAGCTCGACTAGTAATATCAATAAAAATTACTCAACTCCTATTGAACGATTATTCGAGAAGGTGAGTCAGGTCTTGTCTGTTACAGATGATCAGAGTAGAATAATGTGAGCAGTGTTGGCGGTGTTCTTGTTAAAGATGACACTGCGTTTTCAGGCACGGCAGCACGGGAGACATGCGCTCTGCTAAAGATTTCTCAAGGAAGAAGATGAGCTTGTTGGTATGTTTGGCTTCTTTCTTTTTAATTTCAAAATTACATTTTTGTCGATACCAACCTCTGCTTATGAGAAACTTGTATATATAAAAATGCTGTAGCTATACCTTTGAGCACAGTTTTTATTAACAAGGCAAAGACTCATGTGTCTCCAAATATTTCTCAAATCTCCAAAGCCAGCTGAGTAAATAAACTTTGTGTGATCTATAGCCCAAAAGTCTGCAAATGACTCCATATGATGTTAACACACACACACACACACACACACACACACACAGAAAACTATGATTCCTTCCAAGTATTTCTTGGAGCTGGTGATCAGCAGTTTTGTTTAAGTTCTGGGACCCCTGAGCCTCCATAAAAATAACTTTGAAATATTATATGATGTGTGAAAATTTTACACACATGCACGTTTATAATCAACAGGCAGGGCCTCTGCCCTTCCTGAACCTGATAATCAACCATAGTGCCTACTCAAACATGAAAAAAATCAAAGATTCAGAACGCTAAGCGCATGATCTCAGTGCCGTTTAGAGCCCCGTGTATTTCTGAAACCCTCTATTACTGCAAATCTCCTGGTTGCCTTTTCTGCGGAATTGTCTGTTCCTCGTTATCCAAGTCCGAAGGAATGTGATACAGCCCTGTAACACTTGGCGAATGAGTGTTAGAAAAACGCATTCCAAAGTGCTCAGCTTATCTTTTCCTTCCAAAGCAGTAACTACTGTCTGACTTTCCTCCTCTGGAAAAGCCAACTGGGAGGCTGAGGAAAATTAAGCAACGGCCCTGAATCAATCACAGACGTCAGCTTTTAAACAATGAACTGCAGTTAACAGTGCTAGGAAGCATTTACGTGGGGACTTCTCCTCTGTAAAGTCACCTTTTGCTTACAGAACATGTACTATGCCATTTTTTGGACCGAATTTGCCAGAAAAAGGAGATGTGGGCGAACTTTGAAGTTTGCAATGCGTGTAACTGGTTTCTTCTAAAATAATCAGATGGCAGCTGGCCTTATGAAGTTACCTTATGACCTGCTGGCCTTAGGAAGTTACCTTATGAACTTCCAGAGATGGTTTATGCTACATTGTATTCCTTATCGTGGTCAGAACTCAAGAGTGGGAAGAGAAAGTCTACGGAAAAATTGTAAACAATAGCTTCAAAGAAAGTTTACCAAAAAAAACCCAAACCCAGTGCCATCGAGTCGATTCGGCCTGGTAGCGACTGTATAGGATAGAGTAGAACCGCCCCATAGAGTTTCCAAGGAGCGCCTGGTGGCTCCGAACTGCTGACCCTTTGGTTAGCAGCTATTGCACTTAACCACTACGTCACCAGGGTTTCCAAAGAAAGTTTAGCATGTCTAAAAAAAAAAAATTTTTTTTTTTTTTTTATTCTGACAGGTTTTTTTTCTGTTCATGTAAATCAGCTATTTGGTTATTACACAAATAGTGTCCAGACAACTCTAGATGCACAGCTGATCAATTAAGATGGGACTCTGTGTTTGCAATTCAAGCTTTTAAAAGGCATTATAGTTAAAATGCACTGTAAAGACATGCTGGGATAATTGGTTGTCAAAGTACATTGGTACCACTGAGTAGTCTTAAAATAGCAGGGAATACAACTGAATACTGGAAAGGAAACCACTATTTCACTTTTTCAAATAAAACATATTGCGCCTCTGAGTTCACGATGGGATATTTGCCGAGAGCCTGTAATTAACGCACGATGATGAAACCACAGCAACGAACATTTCCTTAGCAAAACGTTCACTTCTTTTCGTCATTTCCTACTCTTTTGCGATTTCTCCGTCATTTTTTAGTTAGCTTGTCACTGTTAATCAAGAAAATAATGGAGAGAAAGCCAAATAACTTTTCTAGAAGGTGAATATTTAATTTTAAACAGAGAAAGAACGCTCCTTGATAAAAGTTACTCCATTGTCAGATAGCTCATACGGTATAAGCAGAAACGAGGGGGTTTTTGGCATTCATAAAATTATTTTACTTTGAAAACCCAAAACCAACAAAATCCAAATGCCCCTCAACCTCAGATAACCTACTATGGCAGCTGCTTGCTGGCTCGTCCCCCTCCTGCCTGTCCTGCGCACAGCTGTTGGATTAATCTCCCCAAATACCTTTTCATCATGTCATTCCCTTGCTCAAAAACCTTTAAGAGTTGTCTAATATCAACAGTACAAAGTCCACATTCCTTGGCCAGGCATTACACTCCCCCAACAATCTGGTTCCAATTTTCTTTTCTTGCTTCATTTCCCACTCTTCCCTTATAGTGTAGCGGCCCATGTGAATTCTTTGCGTCAGTCTACTCAGTCTCCTTTGAAAGGCTATGTGCTTTCTCCTGTTCCTGTTATTTGCTCAAGCTGTCCAAGCTGTCTGGAGTGCTCCCCTCCTCCACCTCCTGACTTTACTCAGGCACACCCTTTAGCGCTAGTTTGGATCAGAGCATACATTGTCATGGGTGATTATGGGTTCTGTACATACATCCTCGTAGTCCCAGTATGGCACAAATGGATAATGTGCTTGGCCACTAACCAAAGGTTGGAGGTTCACATTCACCCAGAGATGCCTCAGCAGAAAAGCCTGGCAATCTACTTCCAAAAAATCAGCCACTGAAAACCCTATGGAGCGCAATTCTACTCTGACCCAAGTGGTCGGCATGAATCGGGGTCAACTCAACAGCCATTGGTTTTAAATTCATCCTGGCTCTCCACAAGATTGCAAACCCCATGTGAGCAAGAATGGCTGTCCCATTTCCTTGTATCTTCTGCAGTGTTTGGTGCAGCGTCTTATATTGTGAGGCACATTATTAGCCCGGCATCTTGTATTGTGAGGCTGTCTGTAAATAGCTATGGAATGACAGAACAGTGGAAGCCATAAGCAATATTGGCCTGGCATCTGATTTGCAGCTCTCGGCCTGCTGGCCTGACTTGGCGAGGGGACTCTGGTAATAATGGCCTAACTGAGCTCATTGCTCCCACTTGGGTTCTCCTGCTGTCCATCCTCCTCACAGCAGAGCCATGCTTTTCTAAGGAAAACCAGATCACCTGGTTCCTCTGCTTCAACCCTGCTTCTCCGTCACACCTGAATAAACTCCTGTCTCTTTCCAAGGCCTGTCACTCACACCTCGCCCACTACCATCGTTCCCCTCACCACCACCCTTCAGCCACTCCGCCCCCTTTCCGCTCCTCAGCTTTGGCATTTACTCTGCCTCCAGTCCAAACACTCTGCTCTTGATCTTCTTGTGGCTGGATCCTTGTGGTTATTCTCAAACATTTCTCCTCAGTAAGGTCTTTCATGGCCAGCAGTTCTAAATTCAGTGACTCCTGTATTCTCCATCGTGTCACGCTATTACCTTTCTTAACAGTCTCTACTGGTATCTGAAAGAATCCTGTTTATTTAGTTGTTTGCTAAATAATATGTTTATTTCCCTCTACTACATGTGAACATCAAACATCCTGAGTGAGGGATCGTGCTGTCTTCATCATCATCGTATCCCCAGAAAACTGCCTGTTTCAGACCTTGTGCTCAGTGAATACTTGCTTAATGAATAAACTTGCCTAAAGTCACACAGTCACTAAGCAACAGAACTAGCCCTAAACCCTAAAGCGTCTATCGCTATAGCCAGTACGGGGCTGCCTCCTAGCTATCTGCATGCTGACTCTGCCATAGACATTTATTTAACAGTCCTTGAAGCTGAGTGAGAATTTACCCTGGCAGGTACAGAGCTGAAGCCCTAGATCCAAGGTAAAGACACCAGAGAAAGTCAGTATGTCTGTCAGTCCAGGAAAAGCAGCCTGTTCCAGGCCAGCAGAGAGAACTGTGACCACAGAAACTTTTCCCACACTGAGAAGTTATCACGAATTGTCAGTAGGAGGGCCAACCATGGCTCGTTAATGCAGTCATTTACGAACTCGCTGGAAAAAATTCAGCATTTATCGCCAATGATATACAGGAAACGGAGAATTGATAAGGTGGATACAAAAGAGAACATCTACATGAAGGAAACTGTTACGGATTGAATTCCCCCCCCCCCCAAATTTGTAACAACTTGGCTAGGCCACGAAGGATTCTCAGTATTGTGTGGTTATCTGCCATTCCGTGATCTGATGGGATCATTCTATGTATTATAAATCCCAACCGGTATGATGTTAATGAGGCAGGATTAAAGGCAGTTATGTTAATGAGGCAGGACTCCTTCTACAGGATGTCTTGAGTCAATCTCTTTTGAAACATAAAAGACACAAGCCAGCAGAGAGAAGAGGGATCTGCTACCACCAAGAATGAAGAACCAGGGGGAAGTGTGTCCTTTGGACTCGGGGTCCCTATGCTGAGAAGCTCCTAGTCCAAGGACCACCAATGACAAGGACCTCCCCCCAGAACTGACAGAGAGAGAAAGCCTTCCCTGGAGCTGACACCCCGAATTTGGGCTTTTAGCCTCCTAGGCTGTTTGTTAACCCATCCACTTGCGGTTTTTCTGTTATAGCAGCACTACCTAACTAAGAAAGACACTACAGAAGTTAAATCAACAAGACGTATTCACTGATTAGACATTGGAGAGGAGAGAGCAGACAAAGGCAACAATAAAGCCCCCTACTGGGTTGGTGCATGGTGACCCTGTAGGAAAGAGTAGAATGGCACTATAGGGTTTCCAAGGAGCAGCTGGTGGATGTGAACCGCCAACTTTTGGATAGCAGCCATAACTAACCACTGCACCACCAGGGTTGCAGCTGTGAGTCAGAATCGACTGGATGGCAATGGATTTTTTTTTTTTTTTTTCCAACAGGTTGACTGGGAATTTGATGGTGCCGTTGATAGAGCTAGGACACTCAGAAAGAAGAGGTTTAGTGGGCCCAGCCAGGGATAATTGCCTCGTTACAGGTTTGTAGAACTTGGCATAGTGTTAGTATTCAGAAAAGATTTGTTAAATGTTCTAAGTTCTCTTGGGAAATACAAATTCCTTAGGAGAAAAGAGACAATTGAGGTAGGGTTTACTGTGAATTCCTAAATGTCTGAGACCGATGTTTTCTTTTTTCTTCCTCCTTTCTCCCTCTTCCATTTTTCTTTTCTCTTCTTTCCCCTTCTCCTTCCTACCTTCTCTCTCTTGCTTTTTCTTTTTTTCTTCACAGCACTAGTACACAGAACTAGTCTGTTCATATAGCAAACACTCCAGAAATGCTAGTCACATAAAGATTCCAAAACTAAGACATAAATAGATTCTATACCCTCAATATTGTTCACATTCCAAGGGGACGTGCAGAGAATGATGACCTTCAGCTCAAATAAACCTGCCTTCCACACTTCTTAACAGTGATCTCAGGCAGTTATGATTCACTTTCCTCACTTAAAAAATGGGGCTACGCAGACCTCAGTAGAGTCCTTGTGTGAGAGTTACACAAAATGATGTACTTCATTTAGCAGGACGCTTAAGTCACAACTGATGCTTAACAAATAAAAAATCATTAATATTATGCAGTTTCAATTTTACCTGGTTTGTGTTGGTTTTTTGAGAATTTCTACATAAAGTAAAAGACATGCCACTCTTAAATTTGAACTCAGGATCTTACCTATCTTTAAAACATGTATTAAGTATTTAATTACGTGTGATGTTGAAAGTAAAACTACAAAATTAATAAGTAATATTACTTCTGCTAAACTTTATCTAAAGCACAAAGAATGCATATAGTCTATCATAACACAATGACAAGTTAAACATTAAATTTTATCTCAACTTACTTCCATTGGCCAATTTATGTAAGTATTTTTTCTCGCCAAAAAGAATATTGTATTAATATTATCTCACAAAAGCAGAACTAAACTCAGAGCTCATATGTCTATTTTCTGTTATATTTCTCTGCATCAGATTATCTTCCTAACCAAAGCACCAAACCCAAAAACCAAACCAACTGCCATTGAGTTAATTCCGACTGATGGCAACCGCATGTGTTTTAGAGTAGCGCTGCACTTCGTAGGGTTTTCAACTTCTGATTTTCAGAAGTAGATTGCCAGGTCTTCTTCCTCCAAGGGGACTGGAGCTGCAAACCTTTCAGCTAACTGTTTGCACTACCCAAAGATTCCAAAAACACAGACCCAACAAATTATTTCAGATCTGTAGTAAAAAAGTAAGAGTAAAAAAGAGTCTAAAAAAAAAAAAAATCCTACCTTGTCTATATTTGAATCAAATCTCCACCGTAGCTAAAATGTAATTTAAAATCTATGTTAACTTGAGAAGGAAGCCTTCTGTGGACAAAGTTTTCCTTACATAAGTTTATCGTTAGCTAGTATCGATGTTGACCACCTTGTGATCCTTAATATATGAAGACTAACTTAAAAATTAGAAAAATATTATATAATACTACCTCAGAGATTGACTCATTGGCCACCTCATTGGCTTAAACTCACTTGAAATGTTAAATGCATTGGAAAGACACGAGGACCGCCACCATCTCTCAGACAAGGCCGTGCAGGGGACGCTTCCTGTTGCAGAGATAGTTTCAAACGATACAAATGCCTATTATGTCGTGATTCTGCAACAATTTATTTGCAATTTCACAGCATAGTAAAGTCAAACATTACCATTTATTGCCAGTTGGGAAGGGAAAACAGTGGGAAACTCTGTGTGTGGGGAGGGATTCTGCAGTTTGGCACGTTTGCCGGTTCTCAAATTAAACTGCTTTTTTGAACGAGTTAGCCTGTGAGTGTGCGGTGGCCCGAAGGTCCTCTGGCTAACTGGGATTGCCTGGGGTCATGGAATCATTGAGCGGCTCCATTCATGACGAGCAGGTGACTCGGCCCAGTCCCAGTCGTCAGGCTCTTAGGGGGCAGTTAGCCGGGAAGCGCTGTGCTACACCAGAGGGGGTTTTGATCAAACTTCCATCCAGGCTACGAATTGTGGACATTGATTTGAAATAAATTGTGACTGATGATCAGTCGATGACGATTTCCATAATCATTATGCTGTCTGTCATTTATCAAGGTAATGATATTTGTGTCCCTGATGTCACATTCATCCTGTTCTGAGGGACTGAAGAACATGCTGAGATTTTTAAAAGCCTTTATTAAGAACCGACTGGTTGTGTTATACTTCCAACCATAAAGTAATCAGTGGGCTGGCTAAAAGTGAATGAAACATTTTAAAAAATCCTGCTAGGTTGATAATAAAATTCTTTGGACAAAATCTTCTGTAGCAGGAAGACAGACATCTCATGCTCACAGCGTTTTAATTAAATCTCCCTTATCGAGATTGTTCAGTGTAGTTTGCAATACGCTTTGGAAAGAGATACTACAGCAGGCTGGGTGCAGCGATCTGCCTGAGAACCTCTTCCTAACCTTTGGGGACCCTTTCCGCCCAGTGTACTCTCCTTCCCTTTTAGATGGCAGTTACTTCTTAACAGCCGTGATCTTCAGCAGGCGTGTAGCCAACAGACACATTCACAGCCTGCATTACTGCTGTTAGAGCTCGACAATATTCTCCTCCTTTTTCAGGAATAGCACTAATGACATTAAACGCTAAATGTCACAAGGATCTCTTCGCCGAAAGTGAGCTGATAAAGCCAACGGCAGTGATATAACTAACAACATTAACAAACGTGTTTTGAGATTGCCATTATGAAATGAATTGTGATTAAATCCCAAATGTTAGAGGGTCGTTTGTATTTTCATAGAACGTGGTTTAAATATATATAACCCAATAAAGTTAAAGAATTTCATGAATAATTCTAGTTTGGCAACTTAAAATTTAACTAAGCTAACTAATATAAAGCAAGTACTTTGGTTTGAATAAAATAATAGAGCATTAAATGTCTGTTTTCAAAACCGTTCACTCAGTTCATCGAGATAAATGCCCAGTAAGAGGTCATGCATGTAACATGTGTCCAGGAGGCCTGTATTCAAATATTAAAAAAAAAATCAATAAAGTTGCTTGACATTGAGTATATAAGCTTCAATTTTTTGAAATGCTGAAGTGTGTTTAGATAAAACTGTGGATATTATCTACATACTTCCATCTGTTTCCAAAATACTCTTGTCTACATAGTTTGAAATAATTACTATGGTTTTATGATCCCAACTCCTGAGGTATTTACTTGCTGCCTGGCTCATTACTTTGAAACTGTTACTTATCTTCAGTTCGTCACTTATAAATTGGGGGTGATGATTACTGTCCATCTCCATACTGTTTTTCTGAGAATTAAATGAGATGATATGTGTAAAACTTACCTAGTACCTATGGAGCGCTGAAATACATACTCCAGTGCATTTCAGCCATTTTCTTCTAATGTTGACATAACCTAACTCTTTTAAGGGCAAAACAATTATTGGAACAATCACAATAAAATAACTCACCTCCGTTCTGTATAATATGCTAGGCATTACAAATACTCTCACAAATATTTCATTCGAACCTCACCTCAAAGCCCCATGCAACAAACAAGGAAGCCAGGTATTGCTTTCTAGTTTTATGTATGAGAAAACCTCTGAAAACCTAAACCACATACTCAAGGTCACACAATGAGCGGTGGAATTAGGAATGGAACCTAGCGCCTACTGCTTAGGTGGTACCTGATGGTGAATGCTTGTTGAATATGTGAAAGAATTAAAGAGCTTAGGGTTTCCGACCATAAGTCCTCCAGTCCTTCCACCACATGACACTGAATGACTCACTGTTTTTTCATAGCCTTTAAGCAGCATCCCCCTTTGCTGAGAACCCCCCTGATGTAAGAAGATCGAAGACTAATGTTGGCCTCTTGCTTGTTTAATTCTTTAAAATTTAGATTTTTTGTGCTTGAATTGGGAAGGGGCACCCTGAGTAGCTGAAATCAGGGTTCCGAGTTTGACAGTTTGCTCAACAGACAGGCTAGTAGCCTTACAGACAATTTAAATCTTTGGCCCAGGCTTTATATATACAAAAGGTATCCATCAAGGGACTCATGTATTTGTAGACTTAAACAGCCCCTAATGGACCCTATGGAGTCCTGGGTGGCACAAACTTTTAAGCGTCAGCGACTAGCCAGAAGGTTGGTGGTTCTAATCCACCCAGAGGTGCCTTGTAAGAAAGGTCCAGTGACCTACTTTTGAAAAGTCACAGCCATTGAGAACACAATGGGCTGCAGTTCTGCTCTGATGGGTGGAGTCACCATGAGTTGAAATCAACTTGACACTAACTACTTTGCTTTTTTTTTTGGTTTAATGGACCTTATCGTTTATGTAGGAGCCTTGGTGGCACAGTGGTTAAAGCACTTACCTGCCAACCAAAAGGTCAGCAGTTCAAACCCACCAGCTGCTCCACAAGAGAGAGATGTGACAGTCTGCTTCTGTAAAAGATTATAGCCTTGGAAACCCTATGGGGAAGTTCTACTTTGTCCTACAGGGTCACCGGGAGTCAGAATCGACCTGATGGCAGTGGCTTTGGGATTTTTTTTTTTTTTTCTGATATATTTTATGTACTCCTGGGCCTCTGTGCGTGGTTTAGAACTCAGAGGATGATGAAAAGTCTACTAACCCTGCAGTGCACTGACGTTTCCCTGAGTACAGCGTGCTTAGTGAGGCAAATATTTATTTTCTTTAATGTGGATCTGTTACTCTATTTGGAAATCATTGCTTTCCCTGAGTAACATGTTTGTGTGTACGTGTTTGATTTAATTCCTACCTGATGGAATACTGGAGAAAATGAGAAGGCATAACTATTCCACAGCGTAGGAGGGAAACTTTAAGGGGATCAGGCTGGGACTGACAAACCCTTTCTCAATTGTTTTCTTATACTTGGAGTGCCTGCGAAAACTCGTATGGGGCTGTCCTTATGAAGTCATCCATCTAACCGCTCAATGTGGCAAGTATGGGTGTACTGTAGAAATATGGAAATTTGTTAAACTTTGAAAATAATTTTTTGAAAAATATAAGCTTCCCATGTAGCTTTTTCAAATAAATGCCATTTAAAAACACTGTAAATGTCATTGGAAAAAGCAGAAACCAAAATTTATTTCTAGACACAGTTGATACAAAAATGTATTGAATTTCTATTAACAGCATATAAGATGATTTATTCTGTGCTATTTAAAATGTTATCTCTTGTTAACCAAACCATATTGACTAACAAAGCACCATTAAAATTGTTAGAAACACATTTGTAATTTTTACATCCATAAAGTAACGGTCAATGAGAACCAAGAGAAAAATAAAATTTAGGGCTAAGAGGACAGTAGAATGCAGTGAAAATAAAGATAAAAATGAAAGAGCTAATTAAGAAAGAAAGAACATAATAGTAAAAGGGAGAGGAGAGAGAGAAGAAAAGAGAAAGGCAAGAAGGGAAAAAGGGGAATGAGATTTCAGAATATGTACTTCACTAACGAAATGCTAACAGAAAGGGACGGGCACTTTTAATCTCAAAATGCAGACCAGCCAAAAAGAGCAGCTGTGTCTTGCCAAACCGCCCTCCTCTTCAAGGGGAGTGACATTTATTTCTGTTTCCTTTAAGTCACGGCAGAACATCAGAGATTACCCTTTGTGTCTGTCAACAGATCATAATGAGTATTTCAAAAATTTCAAAGATAATTCAGAAGAATTCCAACAATGTCTGTGTAATGTCATACAAAAGGACCCGGGGAAACTCAGCATACATCAACCCAAAGGATGACACCATATTCCATTAGCTTGCTTTGGCTTTGACTTTTTAAGTGGCTTTTAAAAACATTTTTGAATTTTTAAACACATTGAAGAAACACTATAATGCTTTTTAGTGCGTGAGTATGTAAAGTACTTTTTTTTTTTCTGCAGCATAATTGAAATTTAATTAATCATTTTCTCTAGAGATTCTTAAAAAGACAACTATTGTGACAAAAATAGGAAAATGCTCATCACCACTGAAGCTGTTCCAGTTGGAGCAACAATACAATTTTGCGAAAGCTCGTACACATTGTTATCAGTTATGTTTACACAACTTACAGAAGGAATTAACGGTTCAGGTGAGATGTCTGTGGACTCTCAGTCTTTCTCAGGACAGGAACTGTTTCTTTTAAAACAACAAGTGGATTAGTGCAGCTTTCTCAGTTACATTAATTTCTTTTCCATTTGATGAATTAGAGGAGTAAATAAATCTTCGCTTTATTTTAAATTCAAATATTAAGCATTTTTCTTGTGCCAGCTTTAGTGTTAATTGTCTAGAATACCTCACCGCTGCAGAGAATTGGGAATACTTGGTCTGTATGTCATACATATTGCTTATGAGTGAACTATAAATGGTTATTTTCTGCTTATTCATTTGGAGACTCACAGAAACCAATGGCTGTTCCTTACATTCAAGCCAGTTGACTCTTAAAGGAGTCTGCAGCCCCCCGCTTGGAACTGTGGGACCATCATACACAATTCCTAACAGCAGTACAGTCTCTACAAGGTTCAGGGTCCCCTCTGTTGCTCCAGGTCCTTAAATCGCTGTTTTGTATCAGAACAACTGGCCGGAGAGAGTCAGGGCTATACTAATCCATCAGACCACTTTTTCATTGTACATATATTCCTATGTCCACTTTTTAAAATAAATCTCTTTGAACAGATTTATTCCTTTGGATTTGAGTATTTTGAATTTTTGTTATACTACTACTGTTTGGTCATACATGAATTTTAAAAGCTCTGGCCCTCCTTTTTCTAGGGAAACCAGCCAAATGTTTGGATTGGTTTGACGACTGAGGAGTCATAGTAAAAGCACTCACCTTTTCACTAATGCACAGTGTTAGCACTGGCAGACAGGTCACTGTTTTGGGATAAATAATAACTGAATTATATACTGAGTGCCCCATGTCCCTCCACGTTTTATTGCAATGAGGCCACTAGTGAAAGTATTAACATGGAAATTTTCAAGAAAATCTTATTTACGTTGTGTCTTATTGATGGAAACCCTCGTGGTGTAGTGGTTAAGTGCTAGGGCTGCTAATCAAACGGTCGGCAGTTTGAATCCACCAGGCGCTCCCTGGAAACTCTACGGGGAAGTTCAAAAAAAAAAAAAAATTTTTTTTTTTTTTTTTTAATAGGGTCGCTATGAGTCAGAATCGACTTGATGGCAGAGGGTTTGGTTTTTTGTTTTGGTCTTATTGATAGGATCTAAAGGACTTGAATTCTGTTCCTGGCTTCAGCACCAACAATCTTAGACCAAGCTTCTCTATGGTCTGTTTTCTCATTTGTAAAATAATAGTAGTGACTCTTCTTTAAGCTATAAATCTTGTTCAATATTCAAACTATGTGTCTCCTGTGAACTCAGAGGTGTTAGGGCCTTGTAGGACACTGCGGGTACGGACACATTTTATTCTTCCTTAATTCACTTCAATTTTAAGATGAGATCCTAAACCCCAAGATTTCTAAAAATAGGAATGTATTGATATGCCTATTGGCCAAGAGGAGATAAACTGAACAATTTAAAAGTATTTATATATTCCATATAGTTTTCTACATCTAATTAACAATAATCCTTGAAAAATAATTAAAACAAAAAAAAATTTCATTTATTGTATAAACTGGATTAAAACTGTGAATTTTTGTCTTTTCTGTCTTAAAAGGAAATGGTTTTCCAATTATATGTGTACTGGAATAAAACTTTCTGAACTTAAAAATTAGACCTAGTACAAGATTTGTTTCAACTTATTTATGAAAAACCTTTTAAAAACCAAAACCAAACCAAACTCACTGATGTCAAGTCAATTCCTACTCATAGTGACCCTATAGGGCAGAGTAGAACTGCTCCATAGGATTTCCAAGGAGTGCCTGGTGGATTCCAGCTGCCAACCTTTTTTTTAGCAGCTGTAGCTCTTAACCACTATGCCACCAGGGTTTCCAGGCTTTTTACAGAAATCCTAAACTAGGCTGTAGTTAATATCCCTAGTTAAATCTATGCACACACACACTCGCCATATTCATATATGTATACGGTGTGTATTTATCAATATCTCTATCAAAAATATATATCTTATTTATGTATCTAATACGTATATAAAATATCTAATATGTAATATCTAATATGTATATAAAAATGTATATACATTACATAAAAGAAATAGTGTATATATATCTTATTTATAAATAAATATATCTTCCATATAATATATGGATATAATGTGTATATATACATATATGGTCTAATAAATATTAATGATTAATTTTCCCAAGAAAGGGGGAAAGATAAGAAATAAATGAAATGAATTCGGTTATCAAGTGGATTTAGCCTTTCTGAAAAAAAAATATGGGTCACAATATGTAGGATAGGATTCAGAACTGATGGATGGAAACCACTGGAAAGGATACCTACTTGAATCGAACAGTTACCTCTTAACCTTTGATATGATCATGGCATAATTTCTGTATTGGCTGAAAAGAAGATATTGAACTTCAACAGTAAGGCAGATTTACTCTTTTATTTTCTAAACTTAACCAGTGAAAACTGCCTTAATGCTAAAGGTTTAGGTATGGAAAGCTGCAAAATTACTAATTCACTTTTGTTCCTTGTCATGATGTTCTGCATATGGATAGGGTTTTCATGTCTAAAATACGTCCATATGGAAATTCTGGAGTCATGAATTTCCTCCTGCTGTAGCCACCAGGCTTTCAACGGCGGGTGTTCCACGGCAGCTCTGGCTCGCCGCAGGGCAGCAAGGACACTGTCACCCAGGCTGCTGTGCTCTGGGAACTGGGACCTGGGGAGGGGACAGCATCACTGATTTTTGCTGAAGTGAACAAAATTTATTTTGGTTTTAGCATCATTCTGGTGAATACAGTGTTTATCTCTTTAAAGGATTATTTTCATAATACACAATTTACTGGTTACATGTTAAAATATGCTCGTATTCTAGAATGTTGTTTCTTAAAGTGTGGTCCACGTACCATTAGAGTAAAAATAACCTATAGTGGTTGCTGTAATGCAGATTTCTGGGCTTCATATCTAGTGTTCAAATCAGGAATGCTGTGTTTTTCTCCTCATTAAGTCCCCAGTGCTAAGCAGAGTCTAACATACAGTGATCACTGAATAATATTTGTTTAAAGAATGAATTAATAATAAACTTGCCATGGAGAAAATTCCAACTCATGGCAATACCAGGTGTGTCAGAGTAGAACCGTGCACCGTAGGGTTTGAAATGACCGATTTTTCAGAAGTAGGTACCTCTGGGTGGATTCAAACCTCCACCCTTTTGTTACCAGCCAAGCGCATAATTGTTTGTACCACCCACAAACTCCAAGAACTCAAGAATGAACTAATGAACACTAAAGAGTAAGAACTATTCTTTTTTAACACAAAGAAAAGCCAAATTGAGTAAATGTAGGCTCGTGCAAAATTGTTCTGTTCTATTAATACTTTTCAAAAAATTGGGCCAAAATAATTTAAGGAAATTCCTCCAAAATCTTTATATTGAGTCAATGGAAAATTTTACAACAATCTGCTTCAGAGACACCTTTACAAACGCATTAAACATTCTATTAAACAATCTAGGTCTTTCTAGAAGTTTTTTCTCCATCACTCCCTCAGAGAGAATTAAAACCTTAGCAATATTCTAGAACTTCTCAAAGCCAGATTTTAGAAAGCATATAGCATTTAAAATTATAAAAATATTTCACATGTTAGTTTTTTTTTATTTTTTATAAACAAACTCCAAGTAACTCAGGTATTTTGGACAATAAATACTTAAACCATTTAAAAATTACTCATAGAAAACCATCTTGTTGGGAAAGCAGCAACAGTGGCAGGAAATAGCAGAAGAAAAGCACACATATGAGATAGAAATGGTAGTAGAACCTTATATAAATAGGAATACCCAGACTCTAAGTTTATACACAAAAGTATAGAAAAGGGGCAAGGTTTCAACAAAAGAGAACAACAGGTCAAGCCACGAAATGAACCACCCAACTGAAGCACTTTGACCGTTTTCCAATTTAAAAAGGGATTAAAGGCACAGGATGTCACTCACACTGGTGATTACTTTATCTTCGTAGTGAATTCTGGGAATGGTTTATCTGTGGTATGGTACCACTAAATTTCGTGCTGAAAAAAGTCCTTCTTTTAGGGGTAGAGTGTTAATGAATATATGAATCCAGGCAGGTCTTGCCAATCATTTGGTTCTAAGACCAAAGCAGGTGCAGATTCTATAAGTGGACCTACGGACCCACCCTGCACTTGTTAGAGAGGAATGGCAAGGTAAGCATGCTGGGCAGAGGAGCTGCTCAGACTCTTGACACTATGTTAAAACATTGAAGTTTTTTCTCTCTCTCTTTCTCTATAATACAGCTCACTTAAAAGAAAGATCCATGTCTATCCATCATATTGTCTGTAATATATTAGTGATCAATAACAGCAATACAAACAATTTTAATGTTAACATTTCTCCAAAAAAGAGAATACACACATACACACAGTATAGGAGCCCTGGTGGCTCAGTGCTTAAGAGCTAGGCTACTAACCAAAAGGTTGCCAGTTTGAATCCACCACCTGCTCCTTGGAAACCCTATGGGGGAGTTCTACTCTGTCCTATAAACTCATTATGAATTGGAACCAATGCAATGACAATGGATTTGGTTTTATACACACACACACGTAGGGTTCCAATTTACGAGGGGTTCCATTCTAACGCCAAGTCATAAGCTGGTTCTGACGTAAGTCAAATTTTTTTTTTTTTAGTTTTCATTATTATTGGAATAGCCTGCTATCTCACAATGTTTTGAACAGTAAATCATGACATCTGCTAGTGAACACCTGAGAATAACATCAGTAAATTACTTGCTGCCACATTTTATGTATTTTTATATATATATATATATATATATATATATATATATATATATATATATTACTAATGATGAGACGTACAGGAAAAAAAGTACAGTTAGTTGTAACTCGAGTACATTGTAAGTAGCGGACTTGTTGTTGTTGTTGTTAGGTGCTGTCAAGTCGGTTCCGACTCATAGTGACCCTATGCACAACAGAACGAAACACTGCCCGGTCCTGCGCCATCCTTACGATTGTTGTTATGCTTGAGCTCATTGTTGCAGCCACTGTGTCAATCCACCTTGTTGAGGGTCTTCCTCTTTACCGCTGACCCTGTACTCTGCCAAGCATGATGTCCTTCTCCAGGGACTGATCCCTTCTGACAACATGTCCAAAGTATGTAAGACGCAGTCTCGCCATCCTTGCTTCTAAAGAGCATTCTGGTTGTGCTTCTTCCAAGGCAGATTTGTTCATTCTTTTGGCAGTCCATGGTATATTCAATATTCGTCGCCAACACCACAATTCAAAGGCGTCAATTCTTCTTCGGTCTTCCTTACTCATTGTCCAGCTTTCACATGCAAATGATGAGATTGAAAATACCATGGCTTGGGCCAGGCACACTTTAGTCTTCAAGGTGACATCCTTGCTCTTCAACACTTTGAAGAGGTCCTCTGCAGCAGGTTTACCCAATGCAATGCGTGTTTTGATTTCTTGACTGCTGCTTCCATGGCTGTGGATCCAAATAAAATGAAATCCTTGACAACTTCAATCTTTTCTCCTTTTACCATGATGGTGCTCATTGGTCCAGTTGTGAGGATTTTTGTTTTCTTTACACTGAGGTGCAATCCACACTGAAGGCTATGGTCTTTGATCTTCATTAGTAAGTGCTTCAAGTCCTCTTCACTTTCAGCAAGCAAGGTTGTGTCATCAGCATAACGAAGGTTGTTAATGAGTCTTCCTCCAATCCTGATGCCCCGTTCTTCTTCATATACTCCCGCTTCTCGTATTATTTGCTCAGCACACAGATTGAATAGGTACGGTGAAAGAATACAACTCTGACGAACACCTTTCCTGACTTTAAACCAGTCAGTATCCCCTTGTTCTGTCTGAACAACTGCCTCTTGATCTATGTAAAGGTTCCTCATGAGCACAATTAATTGTTCTGGAATTCTCATTCTTTGCAATGTTTTCCATGATTTGTTGTGATCCACACAGTCGAATGCCTTTGCATAGTCAGTAAAACACAGGTAAACATCCTTCTGGTATTCTCTGCTTTCAGCCAGGATCCATCTGACATCAGCAGTGATATCCCTGGCTCCATGTCCTCTTCTGAAACTGGCCTGAATTTCCGGCAGTTCTCTGTCATTGTACTGCTGCAGCTGTTTTTGAATAATCTTCAGCAGAATTTTGCTTGTGTGTGGTATTCGTGATATTGTTCTATAATTTCCACATTCGGTTGGATTACCTTTCCTGGGAATAGGCATAAATATGGATCTCTTCCAGTCAGTTGGCCAGGAAGCTGTCTTCCATATTTCTTGGCATAGACGAGTGAGCACCTCCAGCGCTGCATCTGTTTCTTGAAACATCTCAATCGATATTCCATCAATTCCTGGAGCCTTGTTTTTCATCAATGCCTTCAGAGCAGCTTGGACTTCTTCCTTCAGTACCATCAGTTCCTGATCATATGCCACCTCTTGAAATGGTTGAATATCGACTAATTCTTTTTGGTATTATGAATCTGTGTATTCCTTCCATCTTCTTTTGATGCTTCCTGCGTCATTTAATATTTTCCCCATGGAATCCGTCACTATTGCAACTCAAGGCTTGAATTTTTTCTTCAGTTCTTTCAGCTTGAGAAATGCTGAGTGTGTTCTTCCCTTTTGGTTTTCCATCTATAGCTCTTTGCACATATCATCATAATACTTTACTTTGCCTTCTCGAGATGCCCTTTGAAATCTTCTGTTCAGTTCTTTTACTTCATCAATTCTTCCTTTTGCTCTAAGCTGCTCGATGTTCAAAAGCAACTTTCAGAGTCTCCTCTGACATCCACCTTGATCTTTTCTTTTTTTCCTGTCTTTTCATTGACCTCTTGTTTTCTTCATGGATGATGTCCTTGATGTCATTCCACAACTATCTGGTCTTCAGTCACTAGTGTTCAACGCATCAAATCTATTCTTTAGATGGTCTCTAAATTCAGGTGGGATATACTCAAGGTCATATTTTGGCTCTGTGGACTTGCTCCGGTTTTCTTCAGTTTCAGCTTGAACTTGCATATGAGCAATTGATGGTCTGTTCCACAGTTGGCCCCTGGCCTTGTTCTGACTGATGGTATTGAGGTTTTCTATTGTTTCTTTCCACAGATGTAGTCAATTTGATTTCTGTGTGTTCCACGTGGCAAGGTTCATGTGTATAGTATCTCCGCTTATGTTGGTGAAAGAAGGTATTTGCAATGAAGAAGTCGTTGGTCTTGCAAAATTCTATCATTCGATCTCTGGCATTATTTCTATCACCAAGGCCATATTTTCCAACTACTGATCCTTCTTTGTTTCCGACTTTCCCATTCCAATCGCCAGTAATTATCAATGCATCTTGATTGCATATTTGATCAATTTCAGACTACAGCAGCTGATAAAAATCTTCTATTTCTTCATCTTTGGCCCTAGCGGTTGGTGTGTAAATTTGAATAATAGTCGTGTTAACTGGTCTACCTCATAAGCGTATGGATATTATCCTATCACTGACAGCGTTGTACTTCAGGATAGATCTTAAAATGTTCTTTTTGATGATGAATGCAACACGATTCCTCTTCAAGTTGTCATTCCCAGCATAGTAGACTAAGTGATTGTCTGATTCAAAATAGCCAATACCAGTCTATTTCAGCTCACTAACGCCTAGGATATCGATGTTTATGTGTTGCATTTCATTTTTGATGATTTCCAGTTTTCCTAGATTCATACTTCGTACGTTCCAGGTTCCAATTATTAATGGAAGTTTGCAGCTGTCTCTTCTCATTTTGAGTCGTGCCATACCAGCCAATGAAGGTCCCGAAAGCTTTACTTAATCCACGTCATTAAGGTCGACTCTACTTTGAGGAGACAGCTCTTCCCCAGTCATCTTTTGAGTGCCTTCCAACCCGTGGGGCCCATCTTCCAGCACTATATCAGACAATGTTCCGCTGCTATTCATAAGGTTTTTACTGGCTAATGCTTTTCAGAAGGAGACTGCCAGGTCCTTCTTCCCAGTCTGTCTTAGTCTGGAAGTTCAGCTGAAACCTGTCCTCCATGGGTGACCCTGCTGGTATCTGAATACCGGTGGCATAGCTCCCAGCATCATAGCGATACACAAGCCCCCACAGTACGACAAACTGACAGACATGTGGGGGAGTAGGGGCTATCTACTTAGAAATACTACAAATAGATATGTACATAAATACATGATGCAGTGTATATTTCCTTCCCCATCCATTAGCATTTTAGCCTAAAAATACAGAGATTTAGCTAGCACATTTTACATTCCAGCATTTAAAACAAGCACTGTAATGATGAGTAAATGTGAAAAATTAAGTATGTGTGTTCTATGAATTTCCTGGATATAGCAAAATTTGGACCAAATCATCTCACTCTCATCACTAGCATTTCATAATTCAAATGTAAAACACATTTTATTACTGTATAGCTTCAAGACATCATTCAAATACTCCTTTTAAAATATTCTAAAACTTCCGCTTACCAAGTTTTGAAGACAGAGGATAAATTTCTTAGAAAATAAATCTCAGAACAAATTCAATGCAGTAAGATATGTAATTGTTTACCATTTAATCACTGAAATTGATAAACAATGTAAAAATATATTGATCCCCGATCCTTAAATCTCATATTGCATGAATAACAACTGATATAAAATATGCAAAATAATAGTACATTATCCTAAATAACAATAATAAATTGCAAAGCTTAGCATGAAATTGAAAATCACTAATGGAACACTATGCAGTTTGTTCATGTAACGAGCAAAGATTCATCCATAATGTAAGAGTGCAACTGTTAGCAGCAGGCTTGGGGAGGACAATTTAAACATATTTTTATGGACAGGCTGGACTGATCTAGGAAGTGGTTCCTGAGGAGATTCCACTTACCCCAAAGGGCATCTTGAGAGCATGTCATGGTTTTCCATTTGTGTCTGAAACTTGTTTAGACCACCTTATTCTTTATGCCATGCTTTATGAGTTGAAAAAGGTAGAATTAATTTGAAGAACTTATATGAAATCACTAGTAATATTGGTCATTTGACCTAGTTTTTTTCTACGGCACATTTTCATTTGATATTCAAGTTCAATGTTCTGTAAATTACAAAAAAAATCATCTTCATTTTTCAGATAGCAACTAATTTAATGAAAGTTAAAAATATGCCTAAAAGATAAAATTTAAGTACTTAGTATACTGGAGCCTCATCCAGACAAGATTCAATATCATATACATGTCAGCATATGATAGAGGCTACCTTGGACCCCGTTCAAGGGAAATGAGTTATGGAACATATTAGAGGGAGCTTGATGGGACTATGTTTCACCCTAAGTTGATCCCCAAGCATGGAGATTGATAACATTATTAAGTAAAGCTCTAGTGTTTTCTACTTTCATTTTTACCTTAATATCACCTCTAAATTTAATTGGTATATCAAAAGAGAACGTAGTTTGAATTTGAACATTTTGTATCTAAAGGTGAGTATAAGGATGAGAGTTTGAAGGTGATATGAAGTTGTCAAAAGTCATAAAACTGCTACTAATTTCAAGATAAAAATAAATTGCGTTACTGAAGGAAAAGCTTAGTTAATACAACAGGGAATACAATAACGAGTTCACCTAATATAGTCCCTAAAAGTGAAGAGAAGATTTTATTCAAAGGAACTTAGAGAAGATGGAATCTGTTTGTAACAGAACACCATGGGGATACAGAGTAAGTAAAAATAGAGTTTTGTCCTTCACTCTTTTCTATCATCAATGGTTCATTTATGAGCTTCCTTCTGAATTATGATCCTGTGGGCTCACTTAGGAATTAGGAGAGATGTCAGCGGTATTCCATGTCCATCCGTCGCTTTGTCTATGGAAGTCAGTGATCAATAACATCAATATGAACAATTTCAATGTTAACATTTGTGCAAAATAGAGAATTTGAAGCACACTTAATACCATGCAACTAACCTTAGAGATGTCTAAACATGTTCTCCCACAAAACAACTGTAAATATGCTAAGGTGACCTCTTAACATCTCAAGCTAATTGACTCAGCTCTGAAACACACAGTCAGGGGATGCCTGCCACGTGTGTGTGGTTTGCTACTCCTGCACATTAAATACTAAATAGATGAACCAAAAAGGAGTTGCAGATAAATATTTATGATATTAAGGTTTAAGAGACTGCTGTATAACTCATATATGGAGAATTGGTTATTCACTTAAGTCACACCAACCAAAAAAATCTTATTGTAAGAATTAAATTAAAAAATACCGAGAAAAACAGATTGGTATAGAATTAGAGGCTTAGAAAAGGGAATCAGTGAAATAAAGGTATAATATGACCACTGGCAAAGTAATAAAAGTAGCTTGTTCCATCTTTGTTTTCACGGAAAATGAAAAAAGGTATTTTAAATCCTCATTGCCTTTCTATTCTAGAAGATAACAGAGGGTCCTACCAAGCTTCTTAGTTATTATTTGGTTATTTGTGTAATTTTTAAATTATTGCACTTGACTAGCCTTTTTATTTTCTGAAATGTTACAACCAAAACACATTCTTTTAATGCTGTATATAGTAAACAGTTTCCTACTCAGACAAACTTAGATAAACACAGAGTAAACATATATGGATATATGAAAGATGTAAAAGGAATTCTACATGTGTCACTAAATTTGTATTTAATAGAATTGAGACTCAAGGTATTTTATCTATAAAAAACCTGTTGACGTTGATCTGGACCTCTATGTTCAAGCAGTTAATAGACTCGGGTAGCTCACTGCTGACATTCAAGGGGTCTTATTTTCACAGATGCCAATTTTCATATTCTTTCCATGGTAGGTGGCACATAAACTTAATTGGTACATTCATAATACCTTTCCATTCTCTAAAGAAGGAAGTCTCCAAATCAGCCTTATTTCATGTTCTCAGAATATATTTAACGCAAACAGACAAAATAACAATGAATATTTTTTATATTGTTATTGCATTGAATTATATTTTTAAAACTCTATTTCAAATGAAATAATATTAAAGATTATTTGAAGAACCAACAATGAAAGAGAACTGAAACACCAGAAAATACCACAGGAAATGAAAGCATGAAGGTGCTAGAAGAATAAGTACACAAAACAAAGTCTCTATTTCTAAAACAAACTTTAACTTGTGATTCTCAAACTTTATGATCTACAGAACAAATTATTTTTTTAATGGATTATAGGCATTACTATAAGAGATCCTGATTTAGGGGATCTGAAGAGGGGACCAAGAAATTACCTCCCTAAGTTGCTCGATGCAGCTGAGAATTGAATACACTTGGAGAAATGCAGTTTTAAAATGTGAATATTTATACAGTCAAAGAAGAGGTATTACAAATTACTGTCTCTTGAGTCTTAAATTATTTTTTCAGATTTACAATATTTTCTATGTTAAGTAGGAAAAAGAAGAATCTGGATGTATGGTAAGACAAAAATCAAAAACCAAACCCATTGCCATTGAGTCAATTCCGATCCATAGCAACACTCAGAGTAGAACTGCCCCAGTTCTCTGATAAGACAAAGAGGTCAAATATTAGAAGATAATTATAGAGACAAAGACATTTCAACTGGAAATACACACTTCAGACTCTTGATACGTATGACTACATCCATTCCAGAAGAATCTGTTCCAATTCTAGTCTTATTTAGAGGCTTTCTAAATCACTGACATTGCCTAAAGCAATATGAGCTTTTGCCTTACGAAGTTGTGATGGTTAATGTTGGGTATCAGCTTGGCTTGGCCATGATTCTCAGTGGTTTGGCAACTACGTAATGATGTAATCCCCTCCATAATGAGATCTAATATAATGTAATCACCTCCATAATGAGATCTTCTATGAGCAGCTAATCAATTGAAAAGGAGTTTCCCTGGGGTTGTGGCCTGCATCCAATATAGGTGGACTTTCTGGAAAAGCTCACTGGCTTTTGCTCTCTCTGGATCCTCATCTGACCTCTGGTTCTTGTGACTTGAGCAAGCAGCTTACCTGCTAATCTTGGGATTTGTCAGCCTATGCAGCCTGTGAGCCAAGGCCTGATGTCTGACCTGCTAATCTTGGGTTAGTCAACCCCTGTAGCTATGTGAGTCAGGAGAAGCCTCCAGCATGACCCATAGACTTGGGACTTTCCAGCCTCTACAACTGTGTGAGCCATTTCCTTAACATAAATCTCTCTCTATATACACTTTGCTGGTTTTGCTTCTCTAGAGAGCCCAGCCTAAGAGAAAAGCACATGTTTAAACTGTGATCTTGAGATTTGTGCTGTTACAACCACTAGAAGTAGAGAGCTTCAAAGCCCAAGGCCTATCTAAAGTGTAGATTCTAATAGAAGAAGCTTTCTCCACTCCTGAACCTGGGGCCTTAAGGTGCTAAACCTTTATTGGAAGGGGAAATGAAAAATAACCCACCAAACAGAAGAGAATAAGAAAAATTTTGTATAACATATACTGGAATTAAGTATGGGGTAGGGATATAAATCTATTCCAGCGCTTCATAATTACAAACCCAACCTCATCAGTGTTTCCATCCTAAATTTATATAATTCATAATTTTGAGGCTAATTCAAAAATCTCAAAATCAGAATTCAATTTAGAGAAGATCTAGACTGGAAGTGCTCCAAAAGCAAATATATTCATTCTGGAGAAATCTAGATTATCCCAATTTTCAAAGAACAAAAACAGATTTAAGAAAAAAAAAATTAGCTCACAATCTGAAGAGTATATAAACAAACAAAAAATAAATAACTGACAAATAAAACAAATAAGGAAAACAAAGCTACTGAGCAAGAGCTAGTAGAAGCAACAGACAGCAGGTTCAGACTTATAAAATGTTCAGATACTGGAATTACTAGCCACAGAGTATAAATAAGTAGGAGTCTTGGCTGGTGCAGATGGTTAGCACACTTGGCTGCTAACTGAAAGGTTGGAGGTTGGAGTCCCTCCAAAGGCACTTTGGAAGAAAGGCCTAGTGATGACTTCCAAAAAATCACCCGTTGAAAATCCTATGGAACACTGTTCTACTCTACCACATGTGGGGCCACCATAAGTCAGAATCGACTTGACACCAACTGGTTATAAAATAAACAAGGCAGCTCCCGGGTTATGGACGTCCAGCTTACACACAACTCACACTTAAGAACAGACGCCCGTAAAGCCTATTGTATTAAAAACCTGAATTAAATACAATTGTTCATAATAACTAATGCATGCACTACTTGGTGATGAAAACATTGTGCAGCTTCATTGGTTTATCTATTTTAAGAACTTTCTTTAATTTTTTTTTTTTACAGTACTGTATACCTACACTCACAAGTTCTCTTTCGCTCTTCAGTACAGTGTTGTATGTAGTTACTTTTATTATTACTGTATTATTATTATTACATACTGTATTATTATGTTTAAGATGTTTTAGTGTATTTGGAAGTGTTTCTTAAGTGTTTCATATGCACAGAAAGGTAAACTATACACTATAGACTAAGACAAACATTTGACTGACACTAAGTAAGAGCTGTATGTACCTCTTCTGACTTACCTACAAATTTGAATTAAAGTCAGACTTAGGAAGAGATTTCATTCAAAACCCGGGAACTGCTTGTATGCTTAGAATATCTCAGGAATTAAAAAAAAAAAAAGTATATATGTATGTGTATATATATATATACACATACATGTATATGAATAAAAGAACTCTTAAAATGAAATATGTTATAACTGAAATGAAAAATCAGTTTATGAGCTTTAGAGTAGACACACATTAAGAGAGAATAGGTGACCTGGAATACAGAATTGAAGCATTTCTATAAAAAATTATTATGCCATCTCTGAGGTGATGGAAATATGAGAGAAAGGTGAAGAAACATTGAGGATAGAGTACAATGGTCTAGCACATCACTAAATTAAGTTCCAGAAGAAGAGGAAGAGAGAATATGACTGAGACAATATTTGAAGAAATAATGGCTGAAAACATATTCAGAACTATTGGAAAGACATTGATCAATTTATTTCCAGAAGTCCAATGCATTGTAAGGAGGACTTCTCTTTGAAAACTCTATGGGGCAGTTCTACTCTGCGCTATAGGGTCGCTATGAGTCAGAATCAACTCGACGGCACTGGGTTGGGTTTTTCTGGGTAATCGGTAGATATACATACTTAGTTATATCATAGTAAAATTGCAAGATACCAAAGACAAAGAGAAGGTTGTAAATGGAGCCAGAGAAAAAAGACAGGCTAACTTCATAGAAGCGAAAGTTAGAGTAACCTATGAACTGTCATCAGAAAGAATGCTATAAGAAAAAAGTGATACAATACCTTCACCATCCATAGAGGAAAAACAAAAACTTCTCCACATAAAATTCCAGTGTATTTGACTAATTGAGATGAAATAAATATTTTAAAACAAAAACTGGGAAAGTTTACCACCTGTATACTCTCAGCAAAGGGAAATCTAAAAGCGTGTATAAGTATGAACATATACTTATATACATATGATAAGACACATACACTCACACAGACAAACAAGAGGAAGACAGAACTATTAACAACTGGCAAATCTGAGAATGGCGTATGGGACTTCTATTATTATTACAGTTTTCTAATAATATAAAATAGTTTTTTAAAAACTATTAAAAGCAAAATGAAAAACCTAACATAAAAGATAACTAGAAATCTTCAATATATTTAGAAATTAAGAAACATACTTCTCAATAACTCACAGATCAAATAATAAATTAAAAAATAAAAAAAAACAGTGAAATTACTACATATCAGAACTTGTGGAATGTAGTTGAACAATACTTAGACAGAGTGTGTAGCCTTCACTGTTTATATTAGAAAAGAAGAAAAACTAAGAAGTCATGAGTCAAAAACAAATTTTAAAGAAATTAGGAAAATAATACAAAAACAAAACACAAAGAAGGCAATAAAGATAAGATCAGAAATAAGAAAAAAATATCAGAAGAAAGACTCAATAAAGCCAAAAATTGGTTCTTTGAAAACACTAATACAATTGCCAAACCTCTGGTGATATTTCAAGATAAAAATAATGAAATAGAATATGATAATATTAGAAATCTAAAAAATTTAAATACTACAGATATAAGTAAACTTTTGCCGATAATTTTGACAGCTCAGATAAAATGGACAAATTCCTAAAATACAACTTATCAAACTAGCTTGAGAAAGAGAATCTGAATAATCGTGTTAGTCCTGTAAGAACTTCAATCTGTACTTGAAAATCTTCCCACCAATAAGACTCCAGGCCTGCATATTTTTACAAGTTTATTTTACCACACATTCAGATAATAGCTCCAATTCTATACAAAGTATTCCAGAATAGAGATAGTATGAAAACGCTCAAACTCATTTGATGAGGCTGGCATATTCTTGGTGCCAATACCTGACAAAGACAGTATATCAAAGGATAATACCAGGTCAGTTTAATTCACAAATGCAGATTAAATTATCTGAAATAAAACATTGGTGAATGGAATCCAGTTATGTATAAAATAAAAGTCGTGTAACAAAGTGAATTTATTTTAGATATGTAAATGTAATAGAAGTTTCTAATGCTCACTCATATCAGGTTCCCCAGTCCTGGGCTCATGGCAGAATTTCATTTCCCCACCCCCAAATAACTAGTTCTATTAAAGGGTTGTGAGCAAAAGTGACAGGAGCCACTTCTGGGCTAAAAAAAAAAAAAAGCACATTTAATTGCTTCAGAAAAAGCTTCTGATGCTCTGTTTTTGTGTTAGGTGGTCGTGGAAGCGTGCGTCAACATGGTATGTTCATCAGCCCAGGTCCTGTGATGACTAAAATAAGCACAGGTCCCTTGTTGAAACCTGTTGGATATGTAGCCATTATTGTTTTAAGCCACTGATATTTGGGAGATACTTATTAATGTACCACACCTAACCTCTAATGACAGATACAACATTTTTGATTTAACATTAGAAAGTTGGGTATAATTCACAACCTCCGCAAATTAAAGAGAAAAATAATAAAAGAATTTTAATAGATATGAAAAAAAGTGTGCAACAAAATCAACATCCATTCATGATATTGTAGTTGTTGGGTGCCATGAAGTAGTTTCCAACTCACAGCAACTGCATAGGACAGAGTAGAACTGCTCCATAGAGTTTTCTAGGCTGCAATCTTTACTGGAGCAGATTGCCAAGTGTTTCCCCCATGGAGCCTCTGGGGGTTCGAACTGCCTACCTTTCCGTTAGCAGTGGAGCACTTAACTGTTGGGCCAGCAGGGCTCCTTCCATTCATGATAAAACTCTTAAAAACTAGGAGTAGGACTACCATCCGTAACTTGAAAAAGGATATTATCATACAAAAGAGAGAAGCATTAAAAGTGTGCCTTTAAGATTGTTCTTTACGAGTGATTGCCAACATCACTTCCATTCAGTAGGATATTAGAAGCCCCAGAAAGTCCAATAAGACACAGAAGAAAAACTAGTATAAAAATTGGAAAAAAAAGATACAAATCTGTCCCTATTAACACATGATCTGACAGTCTACATATTTTCAGATATAAAGAAAATCATTAGAATTAACAAGAGATTTTAGCAAGGTTGCCAGAAAATGAATGATTACATAAAATTATTTGGACTTTTAATACTTCAGCAGCTAGAAAATAAATTTTAATTATACTATTTATAACAGCATCAAAGATTTACAATTCTTAAGAACATGTATAACAAAACATGTGCAAGAATGTTATGGAAAAATTATAAAACTTTATTGAAAGATTAGTAAAAAAAAAAAAAGTCATATAAATGGAGAGATAGACCACTCTCACGGGTTAATAAACAATACCATGAAGATGTCAATTCTCCTATAAATTGAACTATAGATTAAGTGTAATCCCACCCGTTCCAAAAAGAAGAACTTAAATTTTTTTTTTTTTTAACTTGACAAGCCAATTCTAAAATGTATACAGAAGCACAAAATGGCAAGAATAACCAAGAAACCTTGATAAAGAACAAGATGGGGGCACTTACCATGAAGCTAGGGTTTTTAAGACATTGCGATATTGACATAGGCAAATAATAACATGGAAAACAATAATTGGAACACAATATTATCCATGAAACAGAGCCATGTACACACACTCCTCACTTACCAACATAGTTAGATTCCAAGGTCCCGGTCACTATGCAAAAATCTGCCTTATGCAAAAATGGAAGATGACCACATCAGATCACAAAATGGAGGATGGCTGCATCATTACAAAACTGCCAGATTATGTCATTACATAACTGCCAAATTACGTCGGTACGTAACTGCCAAACCACTGAGAATCATGGCCCAGCAAGTTGACGCATAACCTTAACCCCCATAGCCAGTGTTACCCTCACCTCACACCTCAGTGTTCGTTACTGTCAGATGTACTTCATTAATGTGCAAAATAGGTGAATAGTAGATTTTTTACTACTGTCGTAAATGTGAAATGTTGGGTAATGGGACAGTTGTCAAGTGATGAGTAGGTACATATTCAAACAACTGGTAAATGTTAAGGTGGTTTTGGCAACTGGTGAGGAATGGACAGATGTTTTAATAAACGATACTATGATAAGTTATTCATAAGGGAAAAAAGAATTTGGGCCCATCCTTCATGCATAACACCCAAAATCTATTTCTAGGTTAATAGAATACCTGAACACCAAATCAACGTATCTTATTTAAAGAAAAAAAAAAAAAAAAGCCAAATGCCTACAAAACATTATACTAGGCCTTGAAATGGTGGTGGAAATGTGAAAAATTAGAAATGGTTATTCTTTAATTTTAAAAATTGACTAGTACGTTGAGCCATTCGATAAGAATCTGAGTATTGTGACTAGAATTGGTAGTGCCTAGCGTATTTTGAAAGGGGAAGATGTACAAGAAAACCAAGTGAAGAAAACAGAATTATTGGAAACGGTTCTAGGCAGAAAAAGATGAATGGGAATCTGTTTTGTCCTAAAGGAGTTCACAGGCAATCAGGTTATACTTTATGGGATTTAATCTGCCATCAGCATCACTGGAGCCCTGGTGGCCCAGTGGTTGAGTTTGGCTGCTAACCAAAAAGTCTGCAGTTCAAATCCCCCAGCCACTCCTTGGAAACCGTATGTGACAGCTCTACTCTGTCCTCTCCCCTATAGCCTTCTCAATGTCAGAAACTATAGCAAAGGGGGAGAGTCAAATTTGGTTACAAAGGTCAGAAAGACTGAGCGTTTACGATCATCTAGAATAGGCCCCTGAAGATATAACCTCACACAGAACGCTTTTTGAAGAAAAAAAAAGTATCCATTGTTGAATTCTCAATCAAACAATTAACCAAATGTAATTACTGGCTACTGAACAAGATAATTTGTAGTATTTATATCAATTACACTTATATCCTTTTAATTCCTTTAATTATGTACCTTAATGGTCTTACTACTGATAACTAGAAAATAACAAGGTTTCATAAACATGCAAGCCTCATCACTTTCTTCATTAAACAGCTGGAGTATTAGATCTGTCAAATTTTAGCAAAATATACAATGTTTGTTGCTGTTTGTAGTCTCCTGAGTCACAGGAAAACATCTTTAAACTCATACTAAGCAACCTGGAACCGATTACACGGGTCACCAAGAGCAGTTGACTTTGTTGATCACTTACAGTAAGCAGAAGCAGTCTTTCTGTGATGACTTGAGCCTCATTTTTCATATAATTACTGTAATCATGATGACATTAATGACTATTGAAGTCTAAATATGTGAGATTAATTCACTAACAAGTATAAATATATGTCAAAATAAATTTCATGAAAGGCCAGTATACGAAATGGAAAGTGAAACTTTGGTATTTTGTTCAAAATGTGAAATTAGTACCAAGATTACAGCATCAGTACAGGCTATGCATAATGAGTGAACGCAACCATAGCAGGACTGTGGTTAGACAGGTCTAGTTATAATTAACCCAAATGGGAGCGAATACTTGGATTACACATAACTCTTCCTTAATGGATGAAATTTGAAAATTTAGTTCAGTTTCTTGAGCCCAAAATTAATTAATTCATAAAGGTGACCTAATGGTTGACACATTTTAGAATTTGAGGGTGACCTGGCTCTGACAAGCCACCCCACTGATCACCAGTGTTTTTTTCAACTGATCTTACTGGCTTGCTGGGTGTCCTTTTTCTCCTCCACAGTTCCTTGTCTGTCCTTCCTGAAGCAGAATTCTCAGTCAAAAAGGACACCTTTTTTAAATGTTAATGAATTTTCTCTGTCAATTTCTGTTTAGGTTAAGTATCAACTTTCTAGTTTATCTAAACCTCCTAAGAATTGAAAAATAGCACTAGAAAGTTAATAATAGGGATAAGAAAATTATCTCCCTTTGAGCTCCTATTTAAAAAAAAAAAAATTATGCTTCTAGGCCAACCCCTCCAAATCTATGCCTAACCAGCAGGCTGTGGGATGGCACGTGGGCCTTGTGATCTGATACAAAGGGTAACCACCTGCCTGACTTCTTTTACTCCATCTCAGGAAGAGCCGCTGGTGTGTAAGCGCGTGACAGGATCACTAATAGGTTGGCTAAGAGGCCAGCCCTCCCCACTGCCCCTTAAGGCTAAGGAAAGAACTTGAGGTTGTCCTGGTGAGGTGGGACCCCGGGTGCAGGTGCGTACCAGCTGGAGGCTGCTCGTAGGCCAGTTGGTACCTGTGAGCCCACATACACACTTGCTGTGATTCTGAGCCTTCCTGCATCCCAACTCCCTTACATGGTAAGCCCCCTGGAACACCAGTGATTAGGCCCATGTTTTAAAATGTTTTGTGACTGACAGGACAGGAAAACAATGCATTTCCAATAGCAGTACAACTCTTCTTTACAGATTTAATTGAAGACGTTGGACGCCTCTCTTTAGTCTGAAACAAACAAATGTGACAGTGGAATGTGTTATTGAAAATGCCATATGTCTGTGCTGGAGGATAAAAGGTTTGACTCAGAATTTGTTGAGCAACCAATATGAGTAAGGCAATAGGGGCAGACGCTATGGGTAATAAAAAAAAAATCCTCTGCCATTCTTCCTTAGTTTGTAAGGAATTTATAAGTCTAGTTATCGTCATTCTGCACACGTGCATCTAAAAAGTGTCAGTAGGTAACACGATTAGACTGTTTTACTTTAAATATCCAAAGCAGACTTTTTAAAAAAAATCCTGAAGTTAATATCCTACAGATTGGAGTTGCCTAATGAATTAGTTTTTAAGCCAACATTTAATAAGTTCTCGACCAAGTGCCAGGTGCGAATTAGGGACTCAGAAGATAAGGCTATAGCAGAACACTCCTTGTCCTTGAGAATCAAATAGCCTACCGTGGAAAGAGACACGTTACTAAGTAGTCCCAGTCTAATTTAATACATGGCTTAGGCAGTGCAAGTTGCTAAGAACGTGACTTTGTGTCAGGGAGAGTAAGAAAAAACTTCCAAAAGGAGTGGGTGGGCGTAGAAGAACAGCAGGGAGAGGAACATGCAATGCAGGGAGGTGTAAAAGCAGAGGTTGTTTTCCCTTCCACCAAAGGTGTGAATGTGTCATGCTCGACTACAAAGAAGTGGGCCTAGTGAGCTAGAAAGGTTGGGGCTATATTTGAAGGGTCTGCTAAAGCATGCAAAATGAGTTTGGCTTTTATCCTGAAGATAACAAGGAACTGGCCAGAGGTTTTAAGCACTGGAGTGAAATGTCCAGATTGTTTTTCTTTTACTACAATGTTGTTGTTAGCTGCCCTTGAGTTGACCCCCAACTCACGGAGACCCCGTGCACAGCAGAAAGAAACACTGCCCAGTCTTGAGCCATCCCCATGATCAGTTGCAGGTGTGACCATTGTGATCCAGAGGGTTTCCATTGGCTGATTTTCAGAAGCAGATAGCCAGGCTTTCTTTTTCTTTTTAATCTTATTTATTTTGTTGTTGTTGAGAATATACAGAACAAAACATACAGCAATTCTTCATGTACAATTCAGTGACATTGATTGCGTTCTTTGAGTTGTATAACCATTCTCACTCTCCTGTTCTGCGTTGTCATAAACTCACTGCCCTGTAAGTTTCCTATCCAATCTTTCGAGTTGCTGTTCTCAATTTGATCTTATATAGGCAGTTCTTGAGACAGCATAATGCCCAAGACAGATGTTTTTTACTAGTTAAGTTAAACTATTGATTTGGTTTTAATAAGACTTCAAGGGATATTTTTGGTTTAAGGTTTAAAGATTATTTCAGGGCGATAGTTTCAGGAGTTCATCCACTCTCGTGGCTCCAGGCTCCAGGAAGTCTGGAGTCCATGAGAATTTGAAATTCTCTGTGTTTTCTCTTTTGGTCAGGATTCCTCTTAGAATCTTTGATCAATATGTTCAATGATGGTAGTCGGGCACCATCCAGTTCTTTGGTCTCATGGCAAAGTTGGCAGTTGTTCACAGAAGCATTTAGCCACACATTCCATATCCTCCTATTCCTGACTCTTCTTCTTCCTCTGTTTCTCCAGGAAAATAGAGATCAATTATTGTGCCTCGGATGGCTGCTTGCAAGCTTTTAAGAGACCCTAGGCACTACACAATGAGCTAGGAGATAGAACAGAAGCACTAAACGTGATATTAGACCAATTAACTGGATTGTCCGCTGGAACCACGACCCTAACCACCAAATCAAGGAACCGAATCCCATGAGGTGTTTGACTGTACATAGGCAGCCTCGGCAGGTACTCTTTTTTATTTTTGTAAATATATGTATAACACAACTTTTACCAACTGAACTTTTTATAAGTGTACAACTTATTGACAGAAATTACAATAATTGGTTGTACAACCTTACCTTTAATCAATGAGATTTTTCCATCACCATTAACCTCCAATTTCCCTCTCCCTCCCACCCCTGCCCCCAGTTACCACTAATAAACTTTGGTCTCTATATCTTTGTCTTTTCTCATCTTTTTATGTAAGTGAGGTCACACAATATTTGTCCTTTTGTGATTGATTTATTTCACTCAGCATAATGTTTTCAAGTTCCATCCGTATTGTAGCGTGTATCAAGGCTTCATTTCTCCCACTGGCTGAGTAGTATTCCATTGTACATATGTAGCACATTCTGTTTATCCATTTATCTGTTGATGGGCATTTAGGCTGTTTCCACCTTTTGATAGTCAGGCCTTCTTTCTAGTCCCTCTTAGCCTGGAAGCTCCACTGAAACCTGTTCGGCATCATAACCACACAAAAGGCTCTAGTGACAGACGGGTGATGGCTGCTCGTGAGTGGCGTTGGCAGGGAATAGAGCCAGGGTCTCCTGCATGAAAGGCCTGAACTCTGCCACTTAACTGCTGCTACCTCCATGCCTATACTGTCGAGAATATAGAACCGAGCCTTTCCTGAGCAGGGTGGGGGTGGGCAGTTTTATTCCTTCATAGCGAACTTGCAAAGCTCATGCCACATAACTCTGCATTTTTAGGACAATGTGGAAAGAATGGAGGCAGAGTCTCATTAGGAAGCTACTAGGATAGCCCCGATAAGCAATACTAAGCAGGAGCCTGAGTTAAAGCAGTGGCTGCAGGGATGAAGAGGACAAGGTGTTGGAGAAGAAAGGGATTTAGCAGCTGTAGTAGACACAGGCTCGATTAAATACATGAGGGGAAGGGAGTTATCACCTCTACTGTCAGGAAGTTCATTCTTATACCAAACTGCACTGTCTTTGGATTTCATTTAAGTCCTTTTTGAGAAGTCTGCAGAGATGGAAAATGACTACTCAGCATTCTCATATAACCTGTTGGCTAATTGAAGATGTTAATTGCACCTGTTTTTAACTTTTTCTTGTCTGGATTATACAATCTCAATTCCTTCAGATCTAGAGAATTTTGGTTAGTTTGTTTTGGTTTTTGCCTCTCAGTTCCTTTTGTACCTTCGCATCCATTTTTCTAACATCCAGGTTAAGCTTGGAGTGATTGTCTCCCTCATCAGTTTGGAAAAGATACTTCATTTTTGGAGCACAGGTCCTTGCACAGATTAGATGTTTCTGTGAAGGTTGTTGATTATCCATTGTTGGAGAACTTGTCTTCAGGGGTCTTAATTATTGGTCTATTTTTCTCTCTCCCACTAGGTCCTTGAAAGAAAGGATTGTGTTTTGGTTCCCATGGACACCAGAAGCACATCTCAAGGCAATGATTAAAGGGCAAGCAATTTGGGAGGTGTCGGTATATTATCAAACCAGATACCACTGTGGGCAATTGAAGCTTACTATGGCTGGGAAACTCTGGGGCCAGTGTAGAACACTGCACCCTCTCATCAGAAGTTGAGGGGTGCATCAAGAAAGGCACGTTGTGGCAGTTCGAAGAGGGAGGGCAGGCAGACCCCTGTACGCTGAAGTGGTCAGGGTGAAGAGGTAGGGTGGGCTCAACAGTATCTGCTGCAAAATCCTTCACACCTAGCAAGAAGCCTGTTGGATAGTAGGTGTGCTGTAAACATTTGTTGAGTGAGATTGTCCTCGTGATTTATCAACCGGTATTTTGTGCATCTAGAGTAAGCCCTCCTAAACCTGATGAATTATAGGCAAATTGACAAAATTGTTTCTAGACATTTAAAGTTTAGAACCAAACTCTGAAAATTTGCCATTTTACAGATGAACTGTACGAAGCCAAGAGCTAGCATTTCCCTTTACAGTATTTAGCCCATCAATATATTAATTTTATCCCTACCCATGTATCAATGTCTATCAAATATAACATTTGGGACAAAAACATTATGTTAGTTGCTGTTCCTTCTGAGAGACTGTAAAACCTAGAAAGCAGGACCACTTCGGAATGTCTGTAAATAATCGGGAAGGACCCAGTGAGGCCATTGTGACAGTGATAGTTTTATAATAATGCACCTTTAATTTTGTAATTACAGTGAACAATCTAAGATGAGAAAAAACTACCACACAAATTCGAGACACCCTATTTAAGATGAGGTTCATTTAGTTGTTTGTTATATAAGCTGATATTTCTTGTAACAGCCCCTGAGATGAATGAAGAAGGAGAAATGGGCCTAAATCACTTTGGCTGGGGAAGCAGATTGCACCTTGCTGCATATACCAAGACCAAGCTGTCAGCACAAGGTGGCCGCTTGAGAGACAGGATGGTATCGTGGGAGGACTACAGGACTTGGAATTTAGAGGTCCCGCCATCCATACCTTGTGTTGCCAGTTACTAAGTGTGTAATACTGGGCAAGAAACATGAATTCTTTGAGTCATAGGTTCTGCATTAGTCAAATAAAATAATAACACCTTCATTGGGTTATTTTGAGAGTTCATACAAACTGTTTGTGGCATACAAATGCCATTATTACTGTAAGAAATAAGAAGGGGTATCATTTAATATTCTCTAAATGCCAAACAAAACAAAAACACCTTCCTAGTATAGGAGCCTTGGCCTGGGCCATCCAGCAAGTCCACTCCTTGGGCTAGTGTGGCAGCAGGGGAGGGTGGGAGGAACCACGACTTGGGCAGTTAATGAAGGAGCTTATCAAAGACCAGATAATGGCAGAGCAACTTTGCTTCAGCTTTCTATCTCTGAAGCCATGCCCTTATCTGGGAGACTGAGAAAATTTGGTTTAGTCAGAAAAAATAACTTTACATTTTTTCTTAATAAAAATAAAATAAAAAAGGTTTGAGGCAAAGATGTAAGTTCCTAGAAACCAGCTTCCAAGCAAGTACCAGTTGTCACTGAGGTGACTCTGATCATGGTGACCCGATGTGTGTCAGACCAGAACTGTGCTCCAAGGCCATAGTTAAAGGCTAATATTTTGCCAGTAGATTGCCAGACTTTTCTTCCGAGGTACTTCTGGGTGGACTTGACCCTCCAACATTTCGGTTAGCAGCATTAGCCTTTTGTACCACCCAAGAAATCCCCCAAGGAGGCAGCAGTCTCTTTTCTCCTGTAAACCTGGTTGGTAACATCAATGCTGAAGCTGATATCCCTTACAGAGAAGTACAATGAAGAGATGTTTTTGTTCTTTCAATGAATAGGTTTTTGTTACGCATCTAAACATAAACATACTGTCTTCTTGTCTTTCTTTGCGTTCATGCATGAAAATAATCAACATGTAAACAGCCCATCAGTGCTTTGCAACAACTACGCTCGTATTTGCTCTCTCTATAAAACATTTTATTACCTTGTTAGGCCTGTTCTCAAATTTGCTCTCTTCACCAGTCAAGACTGCCTGGTTCCTAGGGTCACTTGGCCCCAGATGTTCCTCTGTCAGCCAGAGGTCCCCACAGAAGAGCTGATAGTTGAAGTGACACTCTGTTTGCAGGCAGTAACTGTTAGAGAGGCAGGAGCTTCAGAAAGCATTGCTTGGACTAGATTATTCTTTTTGAGGAAGGCATGTCAACAAAGGACGTGTTATGCTATGTAGGCATTTCACGGGGGAACGCACTGTGCCAGTATAGGGAAAACATCAGTGTGAGCTACTTTGAGACCCCGATCCTAGTGCTGGGAGCTGTGATTGTCCTGGTTCTGTGTAGTGTTCCAGCTGTTTGCAGATAAGAACAGAACCGAACTTGAACTCTACACAGCTTGATTCTCCTTTGTAAACAAACGCAGGCCCAGAATTTATGGAGAAAAGGCAAAAAAATCTAACCAAATACTGTATTTGAAGAGTTACTGATACTGATCTTAAAAAGTTGTGCCGGTCATTCAAGGTTCTAATACGCCTGTCAATTATTGCTAACAGATACAGTCTGCCTGGGACCAAGTAATAGCTTTGCCATTTCCACAGGCTTTCCTACACATTGCCTTGTTTGTCGTGTTTAATTCTGCCTACAATCTTGAAAGACGGGAGAGAGGCATTGTTGCAATCCCTGTTTTACAGGACACGTTTGTCCAATGTCACCCAGCTAGGAAATGGTAGAACAGGATCAGAATCAGGTCTTCTGATTCCAAATTTTATGCTCTTTCTACCACGCTACTCTTCCATCCTGAGAAAGGAGAAGATCTAAGAGTTGCTGAAATCCTCCATTTTCAGTGGGGACAAACAATGCAATCTGTGAATTTTACCTCCTTTTCAAACAGTGGTTCTCAGCTCCAGTTGCACATTGAAATCATCTGGGGAGATTTTAAAGAATATCTGTGCTGGGACTTCACCCCGAACCAGTTAAATCCAAATCTCTGGGGTGGGCCTAGGTATCTGTATTTTTCAAAAGCGTCCTGGGCGAGTGAGGAATATAACGTGCAGCCAGAGTTGAGATTTGCTGCTTTAGAGCAATAACCAACAAAACCCTGACTGCATTTTTTCCAGTTTTAAACCACTTTGGAAATGTAGTAACGAAAAATCCTAATAGCCAACTTTGCTGGCAGCCTCAGAAGATAGGCCCTGGCCTTGGTCCTTAGTAGGGATTCATATTTGTCTAGAGATTGACCGAAGGATGAGGTGGTAAAGAAACTTTTATGGCACGGGATCTGTACCAGCTGAGCTGTCAATTCAGAACTTTTGTGAGGAAAATAAATCACATTCCCACCCCTTCACACCTTTTAATTATGTTATCTTAATAGTTTTACTCCCTATGACCAGAGAACTAACACATATCGTTGATAGCCCTATCAACATATAACAATTGTTTTTCTTTATTAAATAAATAGTGGTCGGTTGTTCCCTTGCTTATTTTTTTTTCAAATAATTATGGATAATGATTCATTTCAAGGTTAATTCAGTAATTAGCTTTTGTGTACATACCATTCTTTGGGAAAAATTGTTAAGAATTAAAGCTTCACAGAAATAAATACATATTACTGGAATTTTTTTATATTTCTTTAAAAATTGAGACATTAATGACAATTTTTTTGCTGTATTTATATGAAAAATTCCCTTTCCACTATTTTGTTTTTGCTTTATGAAACTCTGTAAAATATGCATTAATTGGCAAGCAGAATTTAGCAGCCATTCATACATATACACACATGCACACACACACACACACGGAGTTTGTCACTGAGTGCCTTTGAGTCGATTTCGACTCATAGAGACCCCACGTGACAGAGTAGAACTGCCCCATAGGTTTTCTAGGCTATAATCTTTACAAACAGGGGAGAGGCAGAGGGTAAGACTGCCAAACCCTTCTTGCTAGTCTTAGTCTGAAAGCTCCCCTGAAACCTGCCCATCATAGGTGACCCTTGCTGGTATTTGAAATACCAGTAACATAGCTTCCAGCATTGCAACAAAACATGTTGCAAGCCACCACAGTACAACAATCTGACAGAAAAGTGGTGACATAGATATACATTTGTTATTGTTGCTAGGTGCCGTCCAGTCGGTTCTGACTCATAGTGATCCTGTGTACGACAGACAAAAACACTGCCCAGTCCTGCGCTATCTTCACATTGTTATGCTTGAGCCCATCGTTGCAGCTACTGTGTCAATCCATCTCCTTGAGGGTCTTCCTCTTTTTGGGTCTTCCTCTTTTTCGCTGACCCCCTACTTTGGCAAGCATGATGTCCTTCTCCAGGCAGTGATCCCTCCTGATAACCTGTCCAAAGTATGTGAGATGAAGCCTTGCCATTCCTGCTTCAAAGGAGCATTCTGGCTGTACTTCTTCCAAGACAGATTTGTTCCTAGTTTTGGCAGTCATCGGTATATTCAACATTCTTTGCCAACACCATAACTCAAAGGTGTCAGTTCTTCTTCAGTCTTCCTTATTCGTTGCCCAGGTTTTGCACGCATATGAGGCGATTGAAAACACCATGACTTGGGCCAGGCTCACCTTAGTCCTTAAAGCGACATTTTTGCTTTTGAACACTTTAAAGCAGTCTTTTGCAGCAGATTTGTCCAATGAAATGGATCATTTGCTTTCTTGACTGCTGTTTCCATAGGTGTGGACAGTGGATCCAAGTAAAATGAAACCCTTGACAACTTCAATGTTTTCTCCTTTTACCATGATGTTGCTCATTGGTCCAGTTGTGAGGATTTTTGTTTTCTTTATGTTGAGGTGTAATCCATACTGAAGGCTGTGGTCTTTGATCTTCATCAGTAAGTGCTTCAAGTCCTCTTCCCTTTCAGCAAGCAAGTTTGTGTCATCTGCATAATGCGGGTTGTTAAAGAGTCTTCCTCTACAGTCCTGATGCCCCGTTCTTCTTCATATAGTCCAACTTCTCAGATTATTTGCTCAGCATACAAATTGAGTAAGTATGGTGAAACGATACAGTCCTGACAGTCACCTTTCCTGACTTTAAAGCACACAAAATCCCCTTATTCTGATCTATGCACAGTTTCTCATGAGCACAATTAAGTGTTCTGGAATTCCCATTCTTCCCAATGTTATCCGTAATTTGTTATGATCCACACAGTCAAACGCCTTTGCATAGTCGATGAAACACAGGTACGCATCTCTCTGGTATTCTCTGCTTTCAGCCAGGATCCATCTGACATCAGCAATGATACTCCTTATTCCATGTCCACTTCTGAATCCAGCTTGATTTTCTGGCAGTTGCCTGTGGAGGTACTGCTACAACTGCTTCTGGATGATCTTATCTTCAGCAGAATTTTACTGGCATGTGATATTAATGATACTGTTGGATAGTTTCCACATTTGGTTGAGTCACCTTTCTTTGGAATAGGCATAAATATAGATCTCTTCCAGTCGGTTGGCCAGGTAGCTGCCTTCCAAATTTCTTGGCATAGACTAGCGAGCACTTCCAGCGCTGCATCCATTTGTGGGAACATCTAAGTTGGTATTCTGTCAGTTCCTGGGGACTTGTGTTTCACCAGTGTCTCCAGTGGATCTCGGACTACCTCATCTTTCAGTTCTTGATTATATGCTACCTCTTAAAATGGCTGAATGTGAACCAGTTCTTTTCGATATAGTGACTCTGTGTATTCCTTCAACGTTCTTTTGATACTTCTTGCATTGTTTAATATTTTCTTTGCAGAATCCTTCAAAACTGCAACTCCATGCTTGAATTTTTTCTTCAGTTCTTTCAGTTCAAGACATGCCAAGTGTGTTCTTCCTTTTTGGTTTTCTAGCTCCAAGCCTTTGCACATGTCATTATAATACTTTATTGTGTGTGTCCGCATATATATGTATGTATGTGTATGTGTACACATACATATTTATATTTTATTATTGTTGTTGCTGTTGTTGTTGGGTACTGTTTAGTCCATTCCAACTCATAGCGAACCCATGTGACAGAGTAGAACTGCCCGATAGGGTTTTCTAGGCTATAATCAATATCTATATCTATTTATCTATGTGTGTATGTATGTATTTTAAGTGCTCCTTATGTGTCAGTCTCTGTGCTAGGTTTCTGGGGTCACAAATATGCACAAGCTATAGACCTTCCTCTATGAGACATGCATGGTGCACATATAAAAATGTAGGGTGAAGAAGACAGAAAGACTTCAAGGGAGAACTGATTTTTTCACTGAGTCTGTTTAAACTATTTCATAATTAAAAAAAAATACCTTTAGTCTTGAATTTCCAAATCATCATGTTCTTTTAGTTCTAAGGCATATGTTTTTCAAAATTATTCAAGAAACGGGAATGTTTATGAATCTTTTTGTTCTTTTAAAAGCACTTACTATGCTAGCTATGTGTTTTGTAATTGAGGGTATTTTACCGTCAACAAAATATGGCATTTCATTTACTGAATTAGATTTTCTTTCTGCAGTTTAGCAAATATCCAAACACCAAGTTAGTAATGCCCTTTCCAGTCTCTTTTCCTTGGTACCACAATTTGGAATGCCTTCCCAAATCCCTGTACTTAGCTTCCTATGCCAAGAAAATGGCAGACAAGTACCTGACTTAGTTTTCTCACAATATTTTTTGGAGAAAGATTATCAATATCAACTAATTTGAATATTTTCCAAGTAATAGTGTTAGTAGAAACACTACGTTGTGTGTGCTAAAGACATAGAGAAATATTATTAAGGCCAATGAAGTCATTTCTGAGAATTGGATTTAAAATGTGACAGCCCATAACTTTACATAACTATCCATTAAATGGACTCTGTCTGCACGATGAGTATGTCCGTCCTCAAATGTCAGTTAGTGCCCAGTGGTTGTAATGCACTGTAACCTAGTGGCCTGAGATATTTAACGTTCCTTCCTAAGCAATCTATTTTCCATCAGAACACAAGGCACCAAGCAGAATAGAGTCCAGTGAGTTAGAGGATCATTATTCATTAATTTTGATTTTTCTCATTGTTACAGCACTTTGAATATTAAGCCTTGGCCTAATCAGCAACTCACGCTGTTATGCTTTAGCCTTTTTTCACTTTTCCCCCTCATGACATTAAAAATGGAAGGATATGACATTTAAGTGTATATAGTTTTCTGGATTTGGAATCAGACTGTCGGATTTTTTTTTTCCTTCTCATTGAAGGCTATGATATAAAAAAAAAACCTTTTTTTTTTTATAAAATTGTTTTAGCAATGTGCATATTGGACTAATATACTTGCAGCATTATTAATAGATTATATTATTAGAAAAATATGAAAACTGCTCAGAAGTCCTTTGTAAGGCTAAATAAACAGCATACTCAGCAGGAACTCTGTCTTTAAATGTCTCTGTATATCTATATCTTTTTAAGATGCAAGAATCTCTCAATTTATGTCGTTTCACCAAGCATACAAAAGCTATCACTTCAAAAGCCTTTGATTAATTGCGTACAATCAAGGGTCTATAAGATAGCTGTCATTTAGTGAGCCAAAGCCATCCAATGCCAACTGCAATAAACCTATAAAGCTGTCACCGGCTCAAGCCACGAGAAAGACGATGACAATTACAAGCAAGAGTTTTCTTCACTGGTTTCTTAACGTCCAAATTTTTGTTGTTGCAGTTACATTTCCTGATTTCCAATAGTTATAGTAAGAATGCTTTAGTAGAGAACTAAGTGTTTTGCCTGGGGGTTATTATCAACAACTTAGTGTGTTGGTTTTTTTACCCATCGTTGATTCAAGTATAGAAACTCATCAGGCAAGAAATATTGTGATTGTATTCATATATAAATTACTTAAAGGGATCCAGCCAATCAAACAGAGCTCTAAGTGCCCATTTTCTTGATACCTTTGTAACTCCTACTTAGAAAGCAAAATCCTGATTGATAGAATAGTTTTGAAGTTACTTCAAAAAGGCCATTCTCTGGGTGGGAGGCGAGTCTCAATATGAATGGTACCACATACTTCAACAATAGCTCTTTATGACCACTTTATAGAGAAGGAAAGAGAGAGAGAGACCAAAATAACAACAAGCAGGGGAGTGAGGAAGTGGATGGAGGCAGGGATAATTAAGGCTTTCCCTGGAAAAAAAGAAGATTCATATATATGGTGCTTCCTCACATATTCTGGCTCTGGCTGAAGAAAGTCATCACCGTTGAACAATCTGTCACACAGAAACGGCCCTCAACAGCCAGCTTCCACACGGGTCTTCCACAGAAAACATTTGGCAGTCTGCGGACACAGCCGCTGTCCTGCTCGACCTCATACTTTGAAAAGCACCTGTCAGAAAGAGAATGCTAATCATTTCTCACCTGTTTTTTTTCCACTTTTCTTAGACAGTATATCCCTCCCAGTACTGTTTACATACAGATACGTGCTAACTCTCTAATTATATCTAATAATCATGGAATAACTTTTTAGACAGAACCTGGGAAAATACTTTTCCTTAAATTATGTAGGAGAGTCAGTACTGCCACACTTTTATTTGTTAAAGTAAAACCTCGAAAACTTAGAACTTCCTAGGAATTAACAATTTGGAAGTGCATTTAAAAACAATATTGTCATCTCTTCAAGTGCATTTTCCGAGTGTCTAACTTCTCATGTATTAAGTAGTACAGGCTGCTAAAAAGGTCGGAAGTTCAAATCCACCAGCCACTCCTTGAAAACCCTATGGGGCAGTTCTACTCTGTCCTATAGGACCACAATGACTTAACAGCAGTGGGTTTAGTTTTTTTTTTTTATAGCCAAGACAGGAAGCTGAGATCTCCTAATTTATGGTATTAGTGGAAAAGTGAAAAAAAGGTAGACTGAGAGACTAAATAGATTGGTAGATAAAGCATTTCTTTATACCTTAATTTTTATAAATGTCAACTCAACAAATAAATATTTGAGTCTTCAAATATGTAAAAATGTAGGGATTACAAAAATTAATGACAGTCTCTTCCCCTAAGTTTCTTCCCCTTAAAAACTTACGATAGAGTGAAAACCCCCCTTTTTTGTGACTCTAACTTCATATATTGCAGAAAAAAAATCCAATCAATTATGCAGTCTGTTTTGCAAAGTTTGAGGATTTCAAAGTATCAAAAAGAAACAAGAGGTAATAAACTCACTATTAAAGCATTAAGCTTGGCAAGTAATTTATCTCTTTTCTTTTATCTGCTTAGGGTTTTTATTTCACTGCGTGAGCAAATTTCTACTGAGAAGTAATTTTTGGAGAACAGCCAGGAGTGAGGGGTGGGGAGAAAGATCTAAGATAGCAAAGACCTGGGGAAAAAAAAGAAAAAGAAAAACTGATGAAGTGACATTTATGGTTTCAAAAACAATACACCTTCTCTATTCTCCTGCTCACTCACCGAAGAAAAGCTCTCTTGTTGTTTTTAGTTCTCATTATATAATGAGATGCATAGAATAATTATTACCAAAAAATTCACTTAAACAGTAGAAACATTATCTGTTGTGGCCCTATACTTTAAAGATTCTCTCCATGAGACCATTGCTATGTCTCTGAGTATGAACAGAACCAGAAAAGATTTTGTGTTGCAGAGTAGCCTACATAAAAAAAAAAAAAAAAAAAAAAATTATTTTTTTATAGCAGCTGTAAAATGCTATACACATGTGAGTTACTAAGGTTATTCATTCAGGCTTGGCCCAAATCTTCTGAGTAATTTACACATGGTACGCCCGCCATTAAGTGGATTCCATTAAATGGATTTCTCACTGCGGGTCTCTTTAGTCACCTTCGTTTTCTTATACTTGTGCTATTCCACTTAAGCTCTCTGTGTAGCACTTGTAGAAATATCTCTTGCAGAAACCCCTTCTTGGCAAATAGAGTGAGGCTCCTGCAAACAGGCAAGCTATGCCGCAAATGCACTTATTCATTCAGTTAATAAATATTGACTTCGTGTTCACTAGTACTAGGCACTCTGCTAAGTTCTGTGGGGTTTTAAAGAATAATTAAGTCAGAGTTTTGTCTTCAAGGAGACTAATTATAGACAAAGGATTATAATATAGGATATAAAATGGGAAAAAGAGAACTCCAATAAAATACCAAAGAGGTTACTTCCATCTAGAGGAATCTTGGAAGGCTTCAAGGAGCAAGCGCATTTCAGCTAGGCCAGGAAAGATGAGAAAGGGAACAGAAATTCTCAGATAGTAGCTACTTGAGGTATAGTGAGTAAAGCCACTGAAGCAAGCAAGCACCGAGTTCAAAGAGAAGAGCAAAGTCCAGTGTGGCCAGAGAGTGAGATGCCAGAGAGGAAGTTGCGTGAGACAACATTACAACCAGCGTGCCAAATGCTGCAATCTACAGGTAGCTAGGAAACCCTGGTGGCTAGTGGTTAAGTGCTACGGCTGCTAACCAAAGGGTCAGCAATTCGAATCCACCAGGTGCTCCTCGGAAACCCTGTGGGGCAGTTCTACTCTGTCCTATAGGGTCGCTATGAGTTGGAATCGACTCAAGGGCACCGGGTTCGGTTTTTTGGGTTTTATAGGTAGCTCGAGTGGATTCACCTGAATTTCCTCAAGGAATATTCTGCATAAATAATCTGCAGAACTGTCCAATCTGGAAATCGGAAACTAAGATGACAGCATTCTGCCTATTCATACACCATTTTTCTTTAAAGTTTTTTAATATACAGGTATATCTGTGCTTACAGACTATCTTCGGAATTTTGGTCCAGATGAATAAGGTATAAATTATAGAGGAGGGAAGAATCAAAAAAGGCTGAGATATAAAACACGTAAGGGAAAACCTGCTCTACCGATCTACACGTGCTGACGCTGGCATTCAAGGAAAAGCTAAACCAATAGTAATAATAAAAAAGGCCCAACCTCCCAGTTCTCCATCTCTAACACACAAAAAAGCGATATTGTTTCAGGGAACAACACCCTAAGGTCCCCATTAGAACATGAAAATATTTACAGCAGTGGTGTTTTGCTACCTACGGGGCTGCATGTTTTCCTTGCAAATATTTAACTTACGCTGTTGTGAGCAATGGCACATCAACACTGATGTCAAGGGGTGAATGCTTTTTGTCCCAAAGTACTGTTTTTGGAATATTTCTAGTTAAATGTGCCTTTCACCACTAATCATTGTGACCAAGGAAGTATGTTATTTTTATTTTGCACTTTATCAGTTCTGAAATACATGCTGAAATAGTAAAAGCTTATATCATTGGAAATCTTTGCTTCATAATTTAATGAGAATAAAATTAATTTTAAGTCTATCTGTTTACTCCCTTCAGCCAAAAATTAAGCCAAATTGACCAGTGGAGCAAACTACCCTGACCATTCTACATGGAAACAGTCAACAGCAACAGCAATCTGTGTCAAGAGCCGTGTGTCTCAGGCCACAGAGCCTTCTTCTCTGAAGGTCTCACACTCCTGCTGCACACCTTTAACCATCACAACCCTCGACAGTCATACATTCACTGTGTACAGACTCAGACACAGGTGAAACCCATTTTTAGAAATTGTGCTTTGTAAAAAACTGATTTGCTAAAGAAATATATTCATTAGTGAATGTTTTTCAGTATTAGTAGAGCCTGGGAAAATAAAACAGAACAAAAACCAATGTTATTCCAAATACTTTTCTGTTGTTGTTGATAAAAGTGCCAAACGCCATAGATCCCTGGTGGTGTCGTGGTTAAGAGCTTGGCTGCTAACCAAAAGGTCATCAGTTCAAATCCACCAGCTGCTCCTTGGAAATCGTATGGGGCAGTTCTACTCTGTCCCATTGGGTCACTATGAGTCAGAATCGACTTGACGGCACACAACAACAACAACATAGTTATTTCTAGATGGCATAGATGATTCTCCTGGGGAAGTTACAAACAATCTTAGTGGAGTGTAGCCAAGATTAAAGCCTATCTGTTCTCTGTGGCTAGGGGAAGCACGCACATGAAGCTACCTCCTCTTTGTCTGTGTCCTTTCTCTTTTTCTGGGGCTGAAATGTTTTGATAAGAAATGGGTATGTCATTCTTTCAATGAAACTTTTAATCAATTAAAAAAAAATTTTTTTACGTGGTGTTACTTATTTGGGACAGTTTACTTAACTTGTGGTGTTGGTAGTTGTATCCCATTTTAGGTGAGACTCATTTTAAGTGGAAAGAACTTGAGAATAGACAGACTCACCATGGCTAGGAAGTGGTTTAGACAGATCTGAAAAGCAGGTACCAGCAGACAATACCACTGAGTACGCAATTGGCATCAGAAGGAATCTCATGATAGGCAACAACAAGAAGTACAGCCAGGTAGACAGGTAATTGGTGTTGGAGAAGTCCTTCAGCAGCTATCTCCATGTACGAGTGAAGATCCAAACAGGCAGGTGGACAGTAATAAGGGGAAGGTCCTAACAATGGGTTGCTGAGATCTAACCATGGATATGGAAGTTTCAAGGGGCAGGACTCATGCCTGAAGAACTGAGAAAAGCAAGGTAGGATACCCTGATCCTGGAGGAACAGGGCAACCATGCTACGCTAGGAAATAATGTAAGCGCTTTAGCAAGTCTATTGAGTCAAGGACCAAGTTATTAGAACTACAGAATGAGGAAGAGATTGCTAGAAGAAAGGTAAAAATCCAGACCTTTGGAACTGAAGAGACTAGCATCAAGCCACTACAAAGCCACTGGCTTTTGTGGGCTCCCAGTCTATGAGAAGGGTGGCCCCAGAGGCTTCATCTCTAAGTGTGGGTTAAGAAGCAACATTTATGGAGACCAGGAGGTATTTCGGAATAGGGCACTGGTTCTTAACTGTGGGCAATTCTGCTCCCCCCACCCCCATATATTTGGCCATGTCTGGAGATATTTTTCGTTGTCACAAATTGAGGAGGTGGGAGGCTATTTTCAGCTAGTGGGTAGAGACTGAGGATGCTGCTAAAGCTTTTTATAATACACAGTATAACCCCAACACAGGATTATCTGGCCCCATATGTCAATAAAAAAAAAAAAAAAATTATTATTTTTTTTATGTCAATAGTGTCAAGGATGAGAAATCCTGTAATAAAGTGATCAATACAGGCAGAATACAGCCTAAATTAATTCCTAACTTTTATATAACTACTGAATTTCTACAGAGCACCTGAGGAGGAAGAAGATGAGGAGGAAAGAAGAATAATCTCATGTTTCTCTGGCAGCAGCGTAGCATAGTGGAGAGAACATGAACTTTAGAGTAGAAAGTTCTGGGTTTAAAGCCAACTGTGGCATATACCTCCCAGTGTACTTAGGGCAAGTTTCTTAACCTCTTGAAGCCTCAGTTTATTTACACGTGAAGTGAGGATGATGCCTATCTCATAGAGTTATTGAGAGAATAAGTGAGATTACCAGATAAATGTTACTTGACCTCAAGAAAACATTTGAGAAGCTATCACAATAATCCAGACAAAAGATAGGTGCCATTACCATGAACTGAGATATGAAATCCATAAAGAAGATCCAAGGAGCCACAATTAAGCACTCTACCGCTAACTGAAACCTACCCAGCAGCTCCCCGGGAAAAAGCCCTGGTGATCTGCTCCCGTAAAGATTATAGTCAAGAGAACCCTACGGGCCAGTTCTACAGGGGTCTCTATGGGTCGACTCAACTCAACAGCACTCAGCAATGACAACAAAGAGGACCCAATACGTGGTAGAAGATAATGAAGTCAGTTTCAGGCATGTAATGTCTCTGATGCCTTCAGGATAGCCAGGTGGAGATAAAATGAGGATATTTACAAGCCACATTCACATGTTGTTTTATTGAAACTTTGATCCTTATAACAGGCGGGTGGAAGACAGACTTTATAATCTATAATCTTTAGATGAAAAAACCAAGGCTCAGAGAGGTTAAGTGGATTTTTCAAATCGCAGAGAGTAGGAGGTAGAATTTTGCTTTGAATCCATCAGAGGGTCGGTAAAAAAGAGGAAGACCCTCAACGAGGTGGATTGACACAGTGGCTGCACCATGGTCTCAAGCATGACAATGACTGTGAGGATAGTGCGGGACTGGGCAGTGTTTTCTCTGTTGTACGTAGGGTCACTATGAGTTGGGATCAACTAGATAGCAGTTATCAACAAAAACAACAGCAAGCAGTACAATTTTAAAAAGAAAAGTACCAGGTGTGATATGTGGTAAATGAGCAGGTGGATAAAGGGTTGATTCATGTTGATTTGTCTGTGAGGGGTTTCACTTGCTCCTTAAAGGTTGTGGTGGGCCATAAAGGGAAGGGTAATCAGCTGAGGGCTGTGCAGACAGGACCCCCAGCTAAGTTGAGAAGTCAAGACATGCAATACGGCGTGGTGAGGCCACTGTGAGTGGAAATGTTTTGTAGATCATTAACTATGAACAAGGGGGCTGAGAGGAACTTGAAACAAAAATATTAGCAGGCATTGCCAATTCAAAGAAAAATTTGCAATGAAGATAAGTCACCTGTGAAATGATAATGCAAATGAATGGGAAGGTATGAATGAACAAATTTTGATTTCCCATAGCTTTTCAGGAACACATTTACAGAGCCACATTTTAATATCTGGACATTGGTGTTCCAACAGCAGGGTAAAGTCTGCTGTTCTGAGGAAGAGCTCTGAAAAGGCTGCGGGTTGTTTTCCACAGTTATAGCATTTCTGAATACTTAGTATTTGTGGCCAAGAGACACATTTCAAAAGAGCACTTAATGAGACCATTTTGGTATTTTCCTTTAGTTAGTCCAAATCTGATTTTCCAAATTTTTCACTTAAGCAATCATGACTCTGTCTAGTTTTGGGGAGAATGCCAGCCTTCTGTATTCCAGAAGTGTGGTCAGAGAAGGTCCTCCTTCTAACGGTTGGGACATCTTCAGGTCCATCAAAAGAGAGGCGGGCATATTTCTAGTCATTTTTATATTCTCCTAATGTTTTTTATATTCAAGTTTGCCTTCTTTGGCCAATTTATTAGGTCATTTTCATCTTGCTTGTATAGCCTTCATTTTCTCTATGCTTTCACATTTACTACCATGGTTGCATGCCAAGTTTCTTTGACATCATTTTAATCCAACGCCTTCTGCATCTATGGTTAAACATCTCCTTTATTCCTGATCCTGAATACATGTTTTAACTCTTTCTCTTTCCCTCTGTCAAGCTCATGAGGGGTTTATCTATTCTATAGGTCTTTTCAAGATTTAATTATACTTTCTACTTTTTTTGTTTTTCATTTACTTAATACCAGTTTTTATATTTATCAAATTCCTCTTCAATTTCTCTTTTTACTTTTTCTCTAGGCTCTCCCCCCACCCCACTTCTTTTTATTTTTCTTCTAATTACAGATTTTGCTAGAACCCAGATATTTTGGTATGGGAATGCAGCTCAGATCATTGCAAGTTGAATTTTGTAAATTACTTTCTAATTTTATCTGATTATGATCAGAGAAAGTTGCCTATAAAATATCTACTTTAAAAAATATGTTGGGGTGTTTTATTTTTTGCCAGATAAACAATTGATTTTTATAATTGTTTCATGCATATATATGTGTATGTGCATTTTCTACTTGAAAGTTCTACATATACATTAAGTAAAGTTTATTGATTACATTGTTCAACTCTCTGTCCTTATTTGTCTATCAGATCTGTCCAATTCAGACAAGGATGTACTGAAAATGCCCACAAAATTGGTGTTTTTAACAAGTTCTTCTCACATTTCTATTAATTCTTCTTCACTTACTGAGTGTTTGGGCCCATACTGGTTTATGACTAGTGTTTTTTTTTTTTATTTGTAATGTCTTTTATTATTATTATTATTATGTTGTTGTTAGTTGCCATTGAGTCCATCTGACTCACAAGATATTTTATTCTATTATAATGTTTTTTCATTTTAAAGTCCAATATTCCCCCTATGTGATTAATATTCACCATAGCGACCTTAGGGTGGCTATGAGTCACTGTAGAGTTGCTATGAGTTGGCATCAACTGGATGGCAGTGGGTTTATCATTAATATTTCCACTTTTGCTTTCTCTTGTTTTACACATGTCTAGCACTAATTGTCTTTTCTAAATACATTCTGCTTGAAACGTGTTTCCTGAAAGGAGCATAAAGCTGAGTTTTGTGGTGGTTTGAACCCTCTAGCTGCTCCACGGGATAAAGGTTTGGCAACCTGTTTCCATAAAAATTACAGCCTAGGAAACCCTAAGGGGCAGTTCTACTCTGTCCTATGGAGTCACTATGAGTCAGCATTGAACTCGAAGGCAGAGGGTAAGGAGAGTCTTTGTCTTTTAACGGAAGAAGTTCCTTCATGTGTGTTTAGTGTAATGATTGAGATGCTTGATTTTCTTCCTTCCATTTTCCTTTATATGATTACATATTTTACTTTTTCACTTTTTCTGCCTTAGTTGTTCAAGTCTCATTGTGTCACACCTTTCTTTTACATTAAGTTAAAGGTTCTACTCTAATTTTCTATTACTTTGATGGCTGCTTTCCTTTTCTTAAAACTTATAGTCAGAAGTATATTTCTGTACTGTTATTTGAAAACAAGATACTAGCTACTTCTCTCACCTAGATGCCCTGTTTTCCCCTTCACCTGTATAAAATGAGATTGGTAGAATACTTTTTCTTTCTCCCTTTATTCCCCTCCTTACACTCCACTATCCAAAGGGAGACAATGAGAACCTAAGTTCCCCATCCCCAAATTGCAACCTTTAGTGAATTTTTTTTTCTTCAGATTTCTTTCTCACATTTGCTTCCTTTTTCCCTTTCTGGAACACCTCCTACTGGCATACTGATCTTCCGGATCTCACTTCATGGCCTCTTATCTTTTCCCTTATGTTCTCATTGGGCATGTTGAATCTGGGTTTAAAATATAAACCACTGTTTCTTTACGTCTACTAATTTATATCTCAAAACCACCGTTCTTTTCTTTAAACCACGTACTGGATTTTTAAGCCATAAAAATTCATGTATCTTTTTTGTCTTTGTTATCTTCCAGTTTGGTTGTTTTTGGTGTTATGCTTGATTCTTAGTGCTCATGTTATTTTAAGTTCTCAGAGTTGTGGTCTGTCTCTTCCAAGAGCTCTGCTTTTCAGGACACCTGCTATGTTTTCCTGTTTTCTCTGTCTTCACACCCCCACCCCATATGGGAAGTATGTGATTTTATTTTCTTTGTCAGCAAATTGAGGCTTAGGTATGGTGGAGGAGACATTAAGCAGTGACTATCCTTCCAGAGATGGGTGGTGGGATATTCTCTACCACGGTGTGCTGGTTTGGTGCTACAGAAGGCGTTCCTACCCCAATCCAGGTGTACTCACTGTCACCTTGCCTTTGGAGTATAGAGGTCTTAGTCTTCTCAGTGGCTCCCTTTCATTTCTTAGAGCCGGGGAGACTAGTTCACAGTCACTTATGTACCTTAACTCTGATCATGGTAAGCCAAGCTCCTCAGCACCTTCAAAGTTCTGACCCATGGTTTAGGTAAGCTGATGCTGGTATCCAGCCTCTCATCAACGCTTGTAGAAGAATACCCCAGTTCAGCTCTATTCCAGAGGCCCAGACCTCAATGATAGCCGAGTACCTGCAAGCCCAGCAGCTGAAGTGGCAGAAAACTTGCCTTCAGAGTAGAGAGTAAATGAGATGTTAAGGTCGAGTCACTATCTCCCAGAATCATTTTTATGTGATGTTTTCAAAAGACATACACAAAGTTATCTTCTACAAGACATTTTGTTTGGCTTGATCTATATATAAATTAAAAACTTAATTTTTAATTTATATATGGATCAATCTTTGAGTCAGAATTGACTTGATGGCAATGGGTTTGGTTTATATATATATATATATATAAATAATCAGCGTATCTATATTTAACTGTGTAAGTGCATCATAGAGACAAAAACTACAAGTCAATTTTTTTCCTAATGTTAAATACCACAATTGGGAAATTAACAAGATCATAATTTATTACTGTTATTTCTCATCCTTAGAACAATGCCTTGAGATTCTCTATAAATACCCTACAATATTGAAAAAGAAAGAAAAAAATTTAATTAGTGCTTCTATAGTTATTACAATATCTAAAAGCTTAGCAAAAACTACCGTTCTATGAACAATTTTTCAGGACACTATAAGTTAGCCAAATTGGTAGGCTGGGTTTGTGTCATTTTGACCTAGGTCTCTTAGTTGCTAGTGGCCAGAATGGGCAGGAAAAACAAATGAAAAAAATGTCAATTTCTGCCAGACATATTTTTAAGAGAAGAGAAATCCCCCCTTATAAAAAGCTGTATTTGCCCTAAACATTAAACACTCGTGTTTAAGCACCCTAAATCTGACTTTCTCCAATCTGCAAATTATTTACAGTTCAGTTAGTCATGATAATGAAGTGGGCTTAAGCTGCAGGCTGAGTTAACTCATAGTGCATTATCTTGACTTTGAAAGCGCTTTCAGAGCTCTTGTGTGAGTACATGCCAAGAAAAACTTTTTGGCTAAAATGTTGGAGCCACTTCTAGTGGATCCGGACAGACAGCCTTAATTATCCCTTCTGTGCGGCATAACTAAGAACTATATGACACGTTCTTCAGCTCTGTATGGAGCAGGTATGTGTAGCAAATGTAACAGTAAATGTGTGTGAAATAAAGATGCATAAACAAGAATAATTCAAAAGAAAGGTATTCAACTTGTGGGGTAGAAATAAAGCCTGTCAAATGATTTTTTCTTTTTTTCAATTTTGAAGCCTGTTATCTCTAAATTATTCTGCAGTGCATATTCATATAGCTATAGGAAGGACATTTGGTTTGGCAGACAAATTGCCTGAGTCAAAATAATTCAACGTACTCCAAATTCCTTACTGCTTATTGCATGTTCCCACATGGTGCTGCTGCCAGCCTCCCAAAACCAGCTCATCCAAATTTGGACAGATTTTTTCCTATTCTCCTCTTTCCTCATAACTCATCTTTCCTTGAATAGTCTCTATAGTTTCTATCTAGTCACCCAAGCAGAAAGCCCACCTCATCTTCCCACATTCTTTGTATTCCAGTCACACTGGACCACTTGCTTATTCCTGATTATCGTGTGTTCCTGGCTTTGCATACACGGTACCTTTAACCTGAGGCTGGCCCAAGGCAATTATACTTGAGGAAATACTGCTCCTCCTTTAAGGTCCACTTCAAGTGCCATTGCCACTGGATCACCTAATCAGAAGTAGTAACTCTGTCCTCTGCACCGTGTGATTCTGTGCTTCCATGTATCACTGTTTACCGTCTATGTTTTATGAATTTTGTATGTACATACCTGTTTGTTACTAGATCACATGCTGTAGTGTTTAGGGGATGCATCTCAATTATCCTTTGATAATTGAGATCCAATCCCTAAACTTGGGTCTAAGTGCAGGGCCTTATATGAATAACATAATAATCAACAAGAATTTTTTTTTTTTTTATTCATTGTTTGTGAAGGACAGATGCCTACTACTAAAAGTGACCTTGCTTTGTCTCTTCTCTATGCAAGTAAAGTGTTGTTCCACCTACTGCCTGTGTGTGAGTTGTGTCTTTCTTGGCAACCTTCGACCTCAGCTTGACAAAGAGAATTGCATTTTCTATCACACATCATAGTCACAGCTCCTGTGCTTGGTATCTTTTATGTGAACCAATCTCAGCTTTTTTTTTTTTTTTTTCTTGAGAGAGGTAATGGAGTCACCGTGATTTATTTACCTTTTCTTGATTCTTCTTTGAATCAGTTTTCTATTGCTAATGTAAAATACTATCACAAACTTAGGGGCTGAAAACAACACCCATTTATTGAATCAGAAGTTCAAAATAAATCTTAAGGGCTAAAATCAAGGTGTTAGCAGGGCTGGTTCCTTCTGGAGGGCTCTAGAAGAAAATTTCTTGCCTTTTCCATCTTCTAGAGGTTGTCTACATTACTTAGCTCCTGGCCATACTGATCTCTGCTACTATCGTCACATAGCTATCTACTATCTTTGACTTTCTTACTTCCCTATTATAAGAAGCCTTGTGATTATACTGGGCCTGCATGGATAATCCACGTTAATCTCCCGATGGAGCCCTGATGGCACAGTGCTTAAGAGCTATGGCTGCTAACCAAAAGGTTGGCAGTTTGAATCCACCAGCCATTCCTTGGAAACCCTATGGGGCAGTTCTACTCTGTCCTACAAGTTTGCTATAAGTCGGAATCGACTAAACAGCAAAGAGTTTTGTTTTTTTTTTAATCTACCCATCTCGACATCCTTAACTTAATCACATCTGCAAAGTCCCCTTTTGTAATAAAAAGTAACATATTCACAGATCCTAGGGATTAAGACATAAAAAAAAAAAAAAAAAAAGACATAGGGGGCCATTATTCAGCCTACCTCACCCTTATAACTGAAATATGTATTAGAAAAATACAATCCCTTTTCAGTGTAGTAGCACAGCAAGCTCATTGGTCAACAATGGGACTGAACCAGGGACTTCCAACTCAGTGAAGAGCACAGTGTAACACACAATCGAACCAACTAGCCACAGATTGAAACTTCTGTTTAAACAGGGACTTGACCTGGATAATTGTGAAAAGTATATGTAAGCACTATTTTCTCTATAAAATTAAAAATTTACTTGATACTTGTGGCATATACCTGGTCAAAAAACTCCATAGCCATTACCTTTTAGAAAATGACATTGATATTATTTAATGCGCTTTGCCGTGTAGTGGTGTGTTTTGAATTTAAATAAATGTCGTATGGTCAAAGTTCCCTACAGAAACGCTCACTCATTTTATAACTTCATGTGTTGTGTTTATACCTTTGCCTCCTGCCCTTCTGAATGGCAAAATGGCTCTCTTTAACTTCTTTCTTTGTTAGCTTCTCCAAGTGAACTAATCATCAGAGCCACTCATGTGACAGACTGGCAGTGAAAACACTCAAATGTCAAGATGTTTTTATCAGTCACATCAACGGTAACTTTGAGATTGAATACTTTTCTAGTTTATGTCAAAACTTTAACATGAATTTTTTTTTCCTCGTAAAATAGAAATTGCTCGCATGCTAATACAAACTACCTTGTCCAATTGTTCACCCATCTCATCTAGAAGAGCCTTCACGTTAGTGAAAAAAGATGATGGGGCGTATATCCCATTGCTGATAAACACCCATTAGCCAGGAAACGCAAATATATCCCCTTGTGTGCATCCAGTGTGTGATTATAATAGAATTCCATTTTGTGGTTTGTGGAAAAAGAAGTGTTTTAGAGCCAACCCACATGTTTTCAAATTTCATACCAATCTACATTCAGCTTGAGAGCTGTTCACTTGTTCGCTGGCATGTATCCCATTTTCCTATGCAATGTTTTTATGAATTGAAGGGAATATGCAGGCAGGCATCTGGCTGTTTAGGAAAATAAATTTATTTTTTGAGCATGTACATTGCTGTGGACTCACGACAAAATATGTAGGTAGACATCTCAGACCACCAGAGAGGCTTTCTTTTTAAAGACAGATTCTAGAAAGTGATGTTTTCTCTATGCCTCCCAAGCTGAAGGCTTCTATTAAAAATACAGATTTTTTTTTTTATATTTAAATACTGCTCTGCTCCATAATCAGTAATATAATGACCTATCTAAAAATGTCATAGGTCATCAAACCATCTGGCAGTTAAAAACCTACTTGAGATGCATTTTTTAGTGATAGCAGTGTACATGTGAATAAATAAACTTCATTATCTGTTTGCTCAAAACCATGAACATCTGTGAATGAAGAGATACAGCATATTGATTTTGCTGTGGTCCTCCACCAAAATGTAGGTGGCATGATGTCAGCTTACAATTTCAACAGTGTGCTGCAGTTAAGGGGAAAAAAAAAAGTTAGCTGGAAACCTCTCAAACGAAGAGAAATGTAATCAATTTTTTATCTGTGGTTAGGCACTGGAAGTCAGTGGTGGATTTTCTGTCCTCGACACGCTAGCCCTCTTGTTAAAATATTTAGGGAGCTCCCATGGGAAATACTATACCTAGACTCAACCTGTTTACATTAAAAAAAATACATTAGGAAGTGAAAAATCTGCTCTTTGTGCTCTGTTAGCCACAAACGCAGCCTCTTCTCATAGAGTCAATTCCCCTGGGGGATTATGAGATACAGCTCTCCTCTAGCTCCTGAATACCCTTCTACTGAACGAGAGGCCACAAGGACTTCCTACTTCTACCTTGATTACAATTTGAATTCAGCATACAATTTTACATCATGTAACTAACTCCGATTCAGGTGGGAACAGAGTCCAATGTATTCTCAACAGTGTTCTCTTGATGGTTGTCAAAGAAAAGAATTCTATACCAGAAAATATGACTACAGTGCTTCCAGGGTTGCCAACATTCCTTAGGTAAGTAGCATTTACATTTAAGGCAGTATTTCCCTTTAATCTTTGCACACTCATTCGCCCACATTTATTGAAGACATGCCATTGTTCAAGCATAGTCACAGTGACGTAAAGGTAAAGAAGCATGTTCCCTATCGTCAAGGAGTTTACAATTTATCTAGTAATAAGGAGAAGACACGCTGACAAATAACTGTAATGCCAGGTAGAAAATAGCAAATGCCACAGTAGAATTTCAAATAAAGGACAGTCAGACATCTGAAATGGAATACCTTCAGAGAAAGAATGGGAAGCAGAGATGGCTTCCTGAAGGAGAAGCATTTGTGGTTGACATTCAGTAAGCATTTATTGAGTGCCCACAGTGCATGCCTCGAAGTAGTGGACAAGAGAGATATAACCCAGCAGGGGAGAAAGCTTTTAAATAAGATTTTCCACAAACATTAATGAATCATAAATATGGTAAGTCTATGGGGAGGCACAGGGTTTGATGAAAGCATAGAACCGGAGGCCAGAATTTAAGGGTTCTCTGATTAGGAGGTATTTAAGGATTCCCTGGGTGGTGCAAACAGTTAGTGTGCTCAGCTGCTAACCAAAAGGCTGGAAGTTCGAGATTGCTCAGCAGTACCTCTGAAGAAAGGCCTTGCAATCTACTTCTAAAAAATCAGCTGCTGAAAACCCTACGGAGCACAGTTCTGCCCTGACACACATGGGGTTGCCGTGAGCTAGAGCCAACTTAAAGGTAACTGGTTACTGGTAGGTTGGGCATGGAGACAGCCAGAAGCAGAATAGACTGGCAGTGGGGTGTGGGAGGAAAGGGTGGGCAGAATTAAGCTGCAGTTTGTCCCGTGACACACATGCGGGAATGACTGGGCAATTACTGTAACCCTAGATTGCCTGAGCTTCAGTGAATCACTGGGTTTATGATTAAGCATAAGCACTTATGGATCCAGAAAGCTGGACTGAACAGGGGGAAAAGTAATTACTGATCACGAACTACAGACCAGAAATTGTGTCAGGTACTTTTGATGCATTACTTCATTTAATTCTACAAAGTTTCTATTTTACAGCTGAGGGAAATGAGGACTTGAAAAGCAGAACAATTTTGTAAAATAATACTTACAGGTATGTAACATTCCAACTGGAAAAATTAGAATGTATCTGATAATTAGCATGGGGAATGGACAAGTATGTCTAAAAGGGAATTAGAATCTGAGTAGAATCACACTGATTTTATCGGTAAAGAGATGAGGTTAGGTTATTCTTCCGAAGATGGACTGCAGGATAGGCATAGAGTAAGGATTAGAAGCTTTATGCAGATAATTTTACATCAATGTCAATGTCATCAATGGAAAGTGGGAAAAGGAAACCAGATGTGAGTTTAAAAATGGAAACTTCTGAGTCCATATTGATTCCGAATTATGCCCCAATTCTGCCAAAGCCCATGGCAGGGCTTCCCCAAGGGTCTGCTGTGAATGGCTCACATATACACAGTGAAATATTTACAGTCTCAGTGATTCTGACACCTGCTGTGTATGAAAAATATTGGGAAGCATTCTGTAGATTACAGGGGAAGATGAATATTAAATATATAGATATCTATGAAGTGTTTGGAAGGACGGATTATTTGAACATTGAGAACATAGAGCTACAGAGTGTAAACTAGTCTGGGAAATCAGGAAAAATCTTCCAAGGGTGTGATCTTTGAGTTGGCCTGTAAACGAGGGCAGTGAAATGGGTGCTGTGGGTCAAGGAACTACACAGGAGCCTTTCAGGTTGGGGAGCTGCAAGCAGAGTAAAGCTGGGGAAAGAGGGAACATGGCCCTTTGGGGAAGGTAAAGATGGTCAGTGTATGTAACAATGGGCTAGACATAGCAACCATTGCAAGGGTGGTGCAGGAACCTTGGGCAGTGTTTCCTTCTGTGGTATGTACAGTTGCTAAGAATCAGAACTGACTTGACCGCTCCTAACAACAACAAAGATGGCCAGTGTGGTCTGCGCTTCAAGAATGGAGCACAGTGTATTAATAGATGAGAGGAAAGGGACGGGAGTTTTGTGGGAAGGATTAAAGGATTTGGGTATTTATAAACAGCAATGGAAAGCCATTGAGTCCGTGAAGGTTTTTATTGGGAAGAACATTGGTATGATCAGATTTGGGTTTTGAAAGATCATCCCGGGAGGAAGAGTGAACATAAGGGGACCTTTTAGAAGGCTGTTGTAGGTCCAGATTTAGGCTACTTGATGGCAGCAGGGTTAAAAAATGCATCTATTCTTGAAGATACATAGGATGGGAGCATAGAAAAAAAAAAAAATTTTTTTTATAGGGAAGGACAAAAATCCAGCTGGTGTAGTGCAGACTGGGGAAGGGAGCCAAAGCTTCCCAGACGCTTTGTCCCAAGCTCCTCTGGATTTAGCTGGCCTCCATTTTTGGCTTCTCCTACTCCAAAGTCCAGTTAACAAGGTCTCTTTAATTTGTCACAGTTGTACCCAACCTTCATGTCTCTGCCTTTCCTGTATTTTTTATCTCCCCGGAATTGTCTTTCCCTCTACATCTTTGTTTCAAAGTTTGTTTATTCTTTAAGTCCCAGAGCAAATGCCACTTCCTCCATGAAGTTTACCCAACTCGAAATAATTTTTCCTTTCCTCTGTCCATTGTGCTCACCTGTATTTAAGGGTCTACGGCGCCTCTATTTCTACATGTATCATGTTTTCCTGTGTTTATCATCTGTGTGTATGCCGTCCTCCTCTACGAGGCTATGGGGAAAGGATCTTATATTTTATTCATCTATGCTGAAGCTTGTAAAAGAAAAATCTAGAGTCAGACTGTAGCAGTATTTTATCTTAGCTCTTAAAATTTTTGTATTATTTGCTAATTAAAAAAAAAAAAAAAACCCACTGCCATTGAGTCAATTCCAACTCATAGTGACCCTGTAGCACAGAGTAAAACTGCCCCATAGGGTTTCCAAGGAGCACCTGGTGGATTTAAACTGCCAACCTTTTGGTTAGCAGCCATGGCTCTTAACCACTATGCCACCAGGGTTTCCATTCGCTAATTAATTCCACATAAAAACTAGATTTCCAGTTCTCAGGGGAAACAGAGGCTCAGCCATCAGATGGAGCTGGGATTGGCCCTCTGAGCTCACATGTGAGCCTACTTCTCTTCATTGTCTAGTCGTTTACATTACTGCCCTGACCCCAGAGGCCTTTGAGTTTGGGACACTGCTGTCGTGTGCTGCCAAGTTAATTCTCACTCATAGCTACCCCAGGGGACAGAGTGGAAGTGCCCCATCAGGTTTCCTAGGCTGTAATCTTTACCAGAGCGGATTGCCAGGCCTTGCCTTCTGTGGAATGGCTGGTGGGTTTGAACCAGCAACCTTTCAGTTAGCAGCCAAGTGCTTAACCATTGCACCACCAGGGCTTTATTGTTTATTCTTTTACATTACTAGCCTGGCCCCAGAGGCCTCTGAGTCTGCGGTGCTAGTCTGTGCAATTCCTACAGAATTTAGCAAAGTCTAATCAGTGACCCCATGTTGAATTACTTAATTCAGGACTGGTAGGTTAGGTCACTTGAGGTAAATGCATCAAACATCACTTCAAGGTTCTGGGAAATGGTGATCTTTTAGTCAGAGAAGAAGGGCACATAGGTGTAAGTCTAATAGGGCATTTTGTCCTTAGCCTAAACCTCAATCTGCAATATAAACAAATATAAATGTAAGGAAGAGAAGGTCAGTTAAATGATACCAGATAATTCCAAATAAGACCCTGGAAGTCATTCTTGACTGAGTTAGCATAGCTTGCTTGCTTGTAATTTCTGTGATGTATGTAGTCGATACCGGAGAGGGAAGTTGTAGACAATTTTCCCAGTGGAGCAGGTAGCATGGCTTACAAAGCTGGTATTGGTCAACAGGAGCTGGTGAAAGTACGTATGATAACTGGTTTTAGTAAGGGAAACTTTATAGTTTGGAATTCTTACTAATACGTATCTGTAATGATGCAACTAGGATATATTATTCTTAATTATTTGTGCACCAGTATTTTAATATAATCTCTATTCTAATTATATGAATATTCAAATGTTTGAAATTTAATACTGTCTGTTGGTGGATGGGAAACCCCGGTGGCTTAGTGGTTAAGTGCTACCGCTGCTAACCAAGAGGTCAGCAGTTCAAATCTGCCAGGCGCTCCTTGGGAACTCTGTGGTGCAGTTCTACTCTGTCCTATAGAGTCGCTATGAGTCGGAGTCGACTCGACGGCAATGGGTTTGGTTTTTTGGGTTTCAAAGTAATGTATTTGAGATCACTGTGTATTAAGCCCTTTTCCTCCATACTGCACCTCTCTGCATAAAACTGAATTTACAGCTTATAAGTCATGTTTTTGAATTGTTGGAAATGTTGGCGTTTTCCGAAAATGATATTCTACAGTTCAAATGATAAAAATAGCTAAAGTACTTGACTGATCACAAAACAGATCATTTAATTTGAGAGGCAAAAAATTAAATGAAGTGTGAGTGCCTCACCGACAATGCAGAGACCAGAGGGAAAAAATGTGTCAAGGGAGAATCTCACAGATATCTAAAGTGAAAATATTTTTAAGTTTTTGATGACAGAAAATTTGAAATTTACTTTCAAATCCATAACTAGCTATTCAAAATAAACTATTACAACTTCTGATCTAAAAGACCATTTTTTTTTTTTTTCCTCCTCTTCTCAGATTCTACTTCTGGGCTCTGAGAGCTGTGATCGTAAGAAGAAATATTCTGTTACAAACAGTGTTCTATGAACACAACAGGGTTTATGGGCTAGAGGGGATTCTATTGAGTGCAAAGTTATGGCAAAATCTTTATATCCTATGAGGTTACATAATTCTTTCCGTAACATCCTAGGCTGCAGACATTTATATAACTTGTCCAGCTTCAGCACTGCCTCGGACTCCATCTCACAGCAACACAATGGCCATAATAGTACCCATTACAGCCACTATTCTTCTTAATTGTAGGCACGGCGAAATCGCAGGGTCGAAGCTGTGCCTTGATTGGCTGTTAAATTGCGATCAATGAGAAGTATTTGTGCCATAATTTTACAACCAAGCAAGAATGGCCCATCCTGGTGGTAAGTCAGCATGTACATACCATCAAAACTAAAGTGTCTCGCTTGGGTAACTGACCTGAATTTTCTTTAAGACAACAGGGTACAATTGAAGCTACATTAAAAAAAAAAAAAAAAAAAAAAATTCTGCTTGGGCATTTTTCTGCCACCTGGTTAAAAAGAAAGGACATACCAACAAGGACAAAGTCCAAATAAGAATGGTGACTTGTCTCTAAATTACACTTAAGTTGCATCAAGTTAGGAAAGAAAGCTAAGGGTTCTCTTCCCTTTTAGTCTACCAGTGGGTGAAAACGACAAACTATGTAGAAATCATTTTCAGGGCTCAGCAAACTTTTTCTGTAAAGGGCCAGATAGTAAATATTTTAGGCTTGCGGGAAATATATGGTTGATGTTATATATTATTTTTTTTCCCTAGAAGCCTTTAAAAATGTAAAAATTAAGTATGGGAAAACAGGCTTTAGGCAGACCCGTGGTTTATATAAATGCTTAACAGTTGTGAATTAAAAGAAAAAAAGCATTACATTTCTTTGATGTCCTGTCTACCCCGTGACCTCATCTGCCTAAAGAAATGATCTGGTGGTATCCCTAGTTTTTAGACCAATGCCTAAAAGCAGTGGCTAGGACTATCTGTATGAGGCATGGTTTGAATTAAATGCAGGCAATGGTACCTTTCCTCTTGTGCATGTCTGTAGACTTCTGTGGCTTTGCAGAATCTGTCACTGTTTATCTCTGTCTCTCAGACTTGTAAAGGGTCTTAAAGAAAAGAAAACAAAGAGGAAAAAGATCTCCTCCCAAAAGACCACAAAAAAGCCCAGAACACTTCCCGACACACACATAAACGTTACTAGATCGCTCTTAATGATTGCACACCAAGCCGGCCTGTCCGCTATGATAATAGTCTCCTTGTCCAAAGGAGCACTCTTTGAAGCTGTGCTTCATTGTAACCTTGAATTATTTCTTCCACCCTCTCAGGTGCTTCCCAGCTCACCGTAACACAATTACTTGGATATCTTGCAGCTATTTTCTTTTTGCCAGCAGTTACATTACAAGAGGTATCTTTTCAATGTTGTTACACTGAGTTGCCACAGTGTGGAAATGCCATCTTGCGTTTAACATTCAAGAAATGTATTCATATTTTGTTCATAACTCTAAGAGAAATATGTAATAATTAAGTAACATTTATGGAGTGCTCACTATACGCTACCACCACCTGTCTGTCATCATGTTATACTATGATGGCTTGCGTGTCACTGTGATGCTGGAAGCTATGCCACTGGTATTCTAACACCAGCATGGTCATTCATGGTGAATAGGCTTTAGCAGAGCTCCCAGACTAAGACAAACTAGGAAGGAATGCTTAGAAATCTACTTCTGAAAATAAGGTCATGAGAACCTTATGGACACGACGAAACATCGTCTGACTCCCTTGCTTTGGAAACGTCATCAGCAGGGATCAATCGCTGGAGGAAGACGTCACGTTTGGTAAAGCAGAATGTCAGCGAGGGCAAGGGAGAACCTCAGGGAGACAGGCTAACACAGTAGCTACAACAATGGACTCGAACATGCCAGTGAACAAGAGGATAACACAGGACCAGGCGATGTTTTGTTCTGTTACACATAAGGCCTCCGTGAGGCAGAGTCAACTCCACAGCAGCTACCTATCTATCATCTCTCTCTCTCTCTCTATCATCTATCATCTATCATCTATCTATCTATCTATCACCTATCTATCTATCTATCAATCAATCTATCTATCAATCTATCTATCATCTATCTATCTGTCTGTCTATCTATCTATCTATCTATCTATCATCTATCTATCAATCAATCTATCTATCATCTATCTATCTATCATCTATCTATCTATCATCTATCTATCTATCTATCTATCTATCTATCTATCTATCTATCTATCTATCTATCTATCTATCATCTATCTATCTATCTATCTATCTATCTATCTATCTACCTATCATCATCATCATCATCATCTATCTATCATCTATCACCTATCTTATGTTAGGCACTGTTCTAAATGCTTTGTATAAATATAAGTACAACAACCCTGTGATGGTTAATGTTATGTGCCAACTTGGCAAGGTTATGATTCTCAGTGGTTTGGCAGACACTATCTAACTACCTTCCATTTTGTGATCTGATGTGAACAGCCAGTCAGTTGAAAGGGAAGTTTCCTCGGGGGTGTGGCCTGCCTCCAGTGTATAAATGGATATTCTGGCAAAACTGTCTATCAATCCTGCACTCTTCTCATTGCCTGACCTTTGCTGTTTTTTTTTTTAATTTTATTGTGTTTTAGGTGAAAGTTTACAGCATAGCTTCTCATTTAAAAATTCATATACAAATTGTTTTGTGACATTGGTTGCAATCCCCACAATGTGTCAGCACTCTGCCCTTTTCCCTTTAGGCCCTGGGTTCCCTGTGTCCATTTGTCCAGGTTTCCTGTCCCTTCCTGCATTCTTGTCTGTAACTTTCAAGCAGGTGTTGACATTTGGTCTGATATTACTTGATTGAACTAGGAAGCACATTCCTCACCTGTGTTATTGTTTTGCCTGTCTAATCTTTGGTTGAGAGGTGGGCTTCAGAAGTGGCTTCAGTTCTGAGTTAGCAGGGTGTCTGGGTGCCATATTCTTGGGGGTTCCTCCAGTTGATGTCAGACCAGTAAGTCTGGCCTTTTTTTGTGAATTTGAATTTTGTCCCACATTTTTCTACTGCTCTGTCTGGAACCCTCTTTTGTGATCCCCATCAGAGTGGTTGTGGTGGTAGCCAGGCACCATCTGGTTCTTCTGTGCTCAGGCTAGTGGTTCGTGTGGTCCATTAGTCCTTTGGACTGATATTTCCCTAGCGTCTTTGGTTTTCTTCATTCTCCTTTGTTCCAGATGTGATGGGACCAATAGATGTTTTATAGATGGCTGCTTGCAGTCTTTTAAGATCCCAGACACTACTCACCAAAGTAGGATGTAGAACATTTTCTTTAAGAACTATGTTATGCAAATTGACCTAGATATCCCCCAAGATGATGGCCTCCAGCCTTCAGCATAAGAAACTCAGTCCCTTGAGGTGTTTGGATGTATCTAGGAAGCTTCTATGGCTTTGCCTTGGTCAAGTGGTGCTGACTTCCCCTATATTGTGTGTTGTCTTTCCTTTCACCAAAGTTAACATTTGTCTAATATCCAGTTAGTGTTGTCCCCTCCCTGCCCTTTCCTTCTCTCATAACCATCAAAGATTTTTTTTTCCTGTGTGTAAACCTTTTCATGAGTTTTTATAATAGTGGTCTCATACAATATTTGTCCTTTCGTGATTGACTTATTTCACTCTGCATAATACCCTTCAGATTCATCCATGTCGTAAGATGTTTTGCAGATTCATCATTGTTCTTTATTGTTGCATAGTATTCCATTTTGTCTATGTACCTTAATTTGTTTATCCATTCATCTGTTGACGGACGCTTAGGTTGTTTCCATCTTTTTTGCTATTGTGAATAATGCTAAAAATAACATGGGTGTGCGTATGTCTATTGATGTGACAGCTCCTATTTCTCTAGGACATATTCCTAGGAGTGGGATTGGTGGATCATATGATATTTCTATTTCTAGCTTCTTAAGAAGGCACCATATCATTTTCCAAAATGGCTCTACCATTTTACATCCCCATTAGCAGTGCGTAAGAGTTCCAATCTCCCCACAACTTCTCCAACATTTGATATATATATATATATATATATATATATATATATATATATTTTTTTTGATTCATGCCAGTAATGTTGGGGTGAGATGGTGTCTTATTGCAATTTTGATTTAAATTTCTCTAATGGCTGATGATTGCAAGCATTTCCTCATGTATCTGTTAGCTGATTGAATATCTTCTTTGGTGAAATGCCTGTTCATATAATCGGTTTTTTTGTTATTGAGATGTTGAAGAATTCTATAGATTTTAGAGATTAGACCTCCGTTGGATATGTCATAGCCAAATTTTTTTTCCCAGTCCGTAGGTTCTTTTTCTATTATTTTGGTGAAGTCTTTTGATGAGCATAAGTGTTTAATTTTTAGGAGCTCCCAGTTATCTAGTTTATTTTCTGATGCTAGTACATTGTTAGTTATGTTTGTATTGAATTTATGCCGTGTATTAGGGCCCCTAGAATCATCCTTATTTTTTCTTCCATGATCTTTACTGTTTTAAGTTTTATATTTATGTCTTTGATCCATTTTGAGTTAGTTTTAGTGTATGGTGTGAAGTAGGGGTCCTGTTTCATTTTTTTTACAGGTGGACATCAGTTTTGCCAGCACAATTTGTTGAAAAGACTGCCTTCTCCCCATTGAGTGAGCTTTGGTTGTTTGTTAAAGATCAGCTGACCATAGATGGATAGATTACATCTGGGTTCTCAATTTTGTTCCCATTGCTTGTGTGTCTGTTGTACCAATATCAGGCTGTTTTGACAGTTATGACTGTATAGTTGGTTCTGAGATCAGGTAGTGCAAGGCCTCCTACTTTGTTCTTTTCCTTCAACAATACTTTGCTTATCTGGGGCCTCTTTCCTTTCCATATAAAGTTGGTGATTAGTTTTTCCATGTTGTTAAAGAATGCTGCTGGTGTTTGGATCAAAATTGTGATCACTTTGGGTAGGTTTGACATTTTCACAGTGGTGAGTCTTACTATCCATGAGCCTGGTATGTTTTTCCTTTTATATGGGTCTCTTTTTGTTTCTTGCAGTAGTGTTTTGTAGTTTTCTTTGTATATGACTTTTATGTCCCTGATTAGATTTATTCCTAAGTATTTTATTTTTTAGGGGCTATTATAAAAAAAAAAAAGGGGGCTATTATATATTATAAATGGTATTTTTTTCTTGATTTCCTTTTTGAAGTTGTCTTCATTGGTGTATAGGAATTCAACTGATTTTTGTATGTTGATTTTATATCCTGCTACTCTGCTGAATCTTTCTATTAGTTCCAGGAGTTTTCTTGTGGAATCTTTGGGGTTTTCTATGTATAGCATTATATCCTTTGCAAATAGTGGTTGTTTTATTTCTTCCTTTCCAATATGGATGCACTGTATTTCTTTTTCTTACCTTATTGCTCTAGCTATGACTTTCAGCACAATGTTAATTATGAATGATGGTAAAGAGCATCCTTGTTTTGTTCCTGTTCTCAGGGGGAATGCTTCTGGTCTCTCTCCATTGAGAATGATGTTGGCTGTTGGTTTTGTATGATATCCTTTATTATGCTGACGATTTTCCCTTCTATTCCTGTTTTACTGAGAGTTATTATCAGGACGGAAACCCTGGTGGCGTAGCGGTTAAGTGCTACTGGTGCTAACTGAAGGGTCAGCAGTTCAAATCTGCCAGGCGCTCCTTGGAAACTCTGTGGGGCAGTTCTACTCTGTCCTATAGGGTCGCTATGAGTTGGAATCGACTTGACGGCACTGGGTTTGATTTTTTGTTTTTTTGTGATTATCAGGACTGGGTGTTGGACTTTATCATATGTCTTTCTGTATTGATTGACATGATCATGTAATTCTTCTCTTTTGTTCTATTTATGTGGCAGATTATGTGGATTGATTTTCTAGTGTTGAACCATCCTTGCATACCTGGTATGAATCTCACTTGGTCAGGCTGTATTATTTTTTCATATGATGCTGAATTCTATTGGCTAGAATTTTGTTGAGAATTTTTGCATCTATCTTCATAAGAGATATTGGTCTGTAATTCTTTTTTTTTTTTTTTGATGGTATCTGCCTGACTATAGTTTTTGTCTGATATTGTTGGTTCTCTAACCTAAGGACTCCCTTTAATATTTCTTGTAAGATTGGTTTGGTTTTTATGAATTTCCTTAATTTCTGTTTATCTGGAAATGTGCAAATTTTGCCATCATATTTAAGAAAGATTTACAAGATATATTATTCTTGGTTGGTGGTTTTTTTTCTTTCAAGGTTTTATATATATCATCCCATTGCCTTCGTTCCTGAAGTTTCTACAGAGTAATCACAGCTTAGTCTTATTGTTTCCCCTTTGTAAGTGACTTTTTGTCTTTCTTGAGCTACTCTCAGTGTTCTTTATTTGTCTTTGGTTTTGGCAAGTGTTATTATGATATGTCTTGGTGACTTTCTTTTGGGGTCTATCCTATATGGAGTTTGTTGAGCTTCTTGGGCAGTCAGCTTTTCTCCTTTCATGATGTTTGGGAAGTTTTCTGTCAGCACATCTTCTCTGTGTCTTCCATTTTCTCCCCCTGTTCTGGAATTCTGATCACATGCAAATTTTTTGCTCTCGATTATGTCCCACATAATTCATAGGTTTTCTTCATTATTTTCTCTGATTTTTCCTCAAAGTGGTGTCTGTGGATTTGTCTTCAATCTCACTGATTCTGTCCTCCATTGTTTCAAATTTCCTCCTGAAATCTTCTATTAAGTTGTCCGTTTCTGAAATTTTGTTGCCTATTTTTTGGATTTCTAGGTTTTTTTTTTTTTTTTGGTTGTTTATTTATATTGGTGTTTTGTTTTTGTATTATTTTCCTGACTTCTTCTATTGTTTTGTCTGAGCTTTTTTTTGTCTATGTTTTTGTTGGTTTTGTCTGTGTTTTCCATGATTTTGTCTATTTTTTCCCCTGGTTTTATCTGTGTTTTCCTTCATCTCTCTCCTAATCTCTTGGAGAAGCGTATCTGGTACTTCCACTGCCTTTTCTTCTACTGGGAGATCATCTGATTCTTTGTTTTGATGTTGCTGGAGCAATCTTCTCCTTTTTTTTTTTTTAATTTATTTTGATATTGTCTGCTGTTTCTGAGGCATTAAGGTATAATTTTCTGTATTTATTGATTGCATGTTCATTTGCTTAGTCCTGCTTCTTTGTTTTGTTTTGATATGCCAGGGTGTGTGGGTCAGCCATACTTTGCTGCTTGCTTGTCTGTGGGCATAAAAACTCTCACCACCTTGTCAGAATGAGCAGGGCAGCAGCAAGCAGGGCAAGCCCTCTTCACTGTACACTGTTTTGGCAAGATGGCTGAGGGTACACTGGCAGGTGCTGTCTGCCCCCTGATGTTGGTCCAGCAGTGTGGGAGCATTCATAGTCCCTTGCCAGATAGGCAAGAGTGTCGAACATGGATTGGTTTGAGCTCACTTCCCTCTGTTCAGTAACTGGTTAAGTGGCAAGAGGGGAGGGGCAGCATGGGCCCAGTGTGGCAGCGAGCCTGATCTAGAGACGCTATAGCCGTGGTGGCATGATAAGGGCCGGTGTGAAGGGGGATGTGGTATACAGGGCTAGGTGGGGGGAACAAAGAAAAGAAAAGAGAGAAAAAGAAAAGAAAAAATAAAAGGGTAGTTGGCAGGTGGGTGGAGGGCAGACCTGGGGGCTGGTGGGAAGGGGGGAATGTGGTATGGGGGTTAGGTGAGAGGGAGAAAGAAGAGGAAGAAAGGAGAAAAAGAGAAAAATGACAGAGATAAAAGGTGAAGTAGGTCCAGCAGATGGGGGCAGGGCAAATCTGGGGTTACTGCAGGCCAGTGGCTCTCTAGCCGAGCACTGCAGTGTGGCCTGTCAGAAAGGGGTAGGGGTAGTGCATGTAGCTAGATAAGAGGGAGAAATAAAAGGAAGAAAGGGGGAAAAGTCACAGCAGGAGCTAGCAGGTGGGTGTGAGGCAGACCTGGGATGAAGGCAGGCTGGTAGCTCTCTAGCCAACAGTGCAGTGTGGCTCATCGGGAAGGGGTTGAGGTGGCATATATGGCTAGGTAGCATAGAGAAATAAAAGAAAAAAAGAGAAAAAAGTGTTGTGGCAGGAGCTGGTGGCAAGGTGGGTCTGGGGTGATGGCGAGCCAGCCAGTGTCTCACTAGCTGAGCTGCATGCTGTGGCCTGTCGGGACGGGGTAGGGATGGCATGCAGGGCAGAAGTGTGAGAGGTGGGAAGGTGTGTTTCTGTGGTTACTGGGCTCTGTCCCCTGTTGGAGAGCTCCCTAAAGTTGTCTTCCTGTACTCACTGTCCTGGGCCGTTGCTCCAAGGTGGCAATGCTGTGCCATGTAGGTTGGCAGGGACCTCCACTACCTGTTGCTCCTTGTTCTCTTTTTCCTTCAGTTTCTTCTTCCATTCAGTGTTTGATCTAGTTCTTTATCCTATCATTTGATACTTAGGGTTCCAGGTTGATGTATCTGTTTTACTTAGTTTTTCAGGTCTTTGCTGCAGAGGGATGGCATGATGCATCTCTCTAGGGTGCCATGTTAGCTTCGCCTCCATGACCTTCGGTTCTTGGGGCATAAGTCTGCAGAAGTCTCCAGCCTGCTGCCTGACCTGCACAGCTTGGGTTTGTCAACCCCAGCAATGCTGTGAGCCCACAGACATCTCCAGTCTGCTGCTGGATACATGGATTTGTGACTTGGTGTGTAAGCCATTTTTTTTTTTTTTTTAAGTAAATCTGTCTCTATATATATCTGTATACATTTCACTGGTTTTTCCCCTATAGAGAACCCAGACTAAGACAAACCCTAAGAGATAGGTACTGCCATTATGTCCATTTTACAGGAAAAGGAAGTGAGGGGCAGGAAGTCAACCATAGTCACTTGAATGGCTCTCTCTACACTACACTATAGGCAAGAAACTCTAAATTCAAATAAATTCCCTATTTCCCATAAGCCCAAAGTTCACTTTGACCAGGCCAGTGTTCTTAGTGTAATTGTTTCCAGGATGGTTTTGGTCATAACCTGTTCAACTGATGATTGTGGTACAGTTGACATAGTACATACAGCTATCCTGATTATACCGTTATGTGGTCCAGAGACTGCAAACTGTTGGCTCTAGATAAATCTAGAATATGTCAATATTGGAAACCCTGGTGGCGTAGTGGTTAAGTGCTACGGCTGCTAACCAAAGGGTTGCAAGTTCAAATCTACCAGGCGCTCCTTGGAAACTCTATGGGGCAGTTCTACTCTGTCCTATAGGTCACTATGAGTCGGAAGCAACTCGACAGCACTGGGTTGGTTTTTGGTTTTTTATGTCAATATTATAATTGTTACTGTTACTGTTTTTAATAACATAGTTGATATCACTGAAAAGTATGTGCATTTCACAGGGAGAACTTAATTTCTGGCACTTTTGGAATCAGAAGCTCTGGAAAACCTGGGCTTGCATTCTGGCATAGCTTTAATTGGCTCTGTCAGCCACCTTTATCCTGGGCAAGTGCTTTCTAGTTTACTTCCTCTCCACAAACCACTCTACTCACTGGCATTATCTGCCTAGCTCCTGAGGGCTTTTGAGTTAGCAGTTCCTAATAGACAGACTACTTCTGGATTGTTCACTGAAATAGAGCACATTGTGTTGTGATTTTTCTGGAAAATGTATAGACCTAGTCAGAGCATGCCATGATAGAGACTGAAATCCTAGTCGTATAATTTAATAACCTCCCACGTTCTCCTTTGTACTCATCTATTATCCCCAGCATTTACCGGCTAAGGAAGTATTTGGCGTTGTCTTAATGTGCAAGACTCTTTCCATTCCATTGCTGTTTCGAATAGCTGTGTCAGCTTTCTTACTGCTTACATGACTTAGGTAATACATGTCTGCTGAAATCTTCTGGTATACTTTATGAAAGTTTATAAAAGTAATTGTCAGGAATGATCAGGCTTTGATTAAATAAATACTCTATTGAGAGTTAAGTGCACGATTTAAATATGGCGTGAAGAATTTGTTAGCACATCTGTCAGCCTATTTCACAAGCTTTAAATTGTAGATACATCTGTGGAAGCACCATCCTGTTTTGCAAATTTGACAGCAATAGCTGTTTCCTGAATGTATTTGACGTTATTTTCTACATTGTTTTACGCCAATCACATTTACTGCAAACTGCTTATTACTTTATTGCTGAAAATGGCAACATGTATTTATTTAGCTTTTTATTTTAGAATCAGCAGGCTATCACTTGCTTTATTAATCGGATCCAACCTTGAGGATTATAGCCACCGGTTTCAAGTTTATCTAATTGCTACTGTTCAAAAACTGAGAAATCAGTACTGTCGTTATACCATCTCCCTTGAGGAATTACTGTTCCTAAGGATGTTTTACTTGTTATTGGGAAAAGAGTGGTTTCCAATTTATTTACTTATTTTTCTACTGAAAATAGCCCATGGGTAGCTTTCCAAATTCTGTTTTCTGAGGTTGCCCCTGTGAAAACAGTCAGGCTGATCTTTCTTTATGTATCATACCTCCATTTGCTTCCTAAAATTTATAAAGATTGTCTTTTATTCTATTTCCAGAGATCTCCCTGGCAGGCACTGTTACATTTGCTATAAAATTAAAACTACATTTGTTAACTCAGTCACCATCATTTTTATTAGCCCAGCAGAAAAGTCAATATTCCTAATTTGTTGCCTCTGGATTTATGCCAGTTTTGGTATATAATAACACCCCAACAAGGAACGTAATACATACTAACTGGAATCTATAAAGAAGGGAAATGAAAGTCAAAATAATAAAAAAAATTACTTGGGAACCAGAGATATGTGAAACAATCTGAAACGACAGAGTCATAGCTGTCTAAATTGATTTTAGACTTTTGGAAAGAAATGGACCTTAAAACATTTAGAATTTCAGAAGAGAACCTGTAGAACTCACAAGGGTCTTTACCCAAACACTGCGATACTATCCCCCTTGTGCCGGTGGAAGCCCAACATAAAGTCAGGAAGCTGAGTTCCAACAGAGCTTCATCTCTAATTAGTTAGATGATTCAACTTGCCTCTCTTTGCTGTACTTCAGTTTTCTCATTTGTAAAATGAGGGGCTGGTTGAGGCTTTGCTCTTATACTATCAGCTCTTAAGTTCCCACAATGCTGATTTCTAAGAAGAAAAAAAGAAAACTATATACACACTTCCATTTCAAGATAAAGAGTCCCGGGGTGGTACAAAAGGTTAATGTGCTTGGCTGCTGAGAGCTTGGAGGTTCAAGTCCACCCTGAGGCACCTTGGAAGAAAGGCCTGGTGATCTATTTTCAAAACATCATCCATTTAAAACCCTGTGGACAACAGTTCTACTCCGACACAAGTGGGGCTGCCTCGAGTCAGAGCCAACACCATGGCAATTGGTATTCCATGTTAATGATTTAAATATTCCTTTCAAGAAAAGAAAGAATAACGGTGAAAGAATGAGCAGTGAGAACTGCTGAAAAACGCTGATTCTGTCACCTATTTCTCCTACTTCCTTTGTGAACCATAAAAATCACCTAGAGAAAAGACGCAGAGAAAGCTGGTTCCAGACTCATCTTCAGAGTAAAACTTAACCCTGCAAAGCATAAGAAGAGTTAGAGCCTTGCAGTTATGCCTCTTTTCTGATCAAATTATTATCAAAGATACCTCGCGATTGTGCCAGAGAAAAGACCCGTGTTGGAAAGTGATGAATGGTAGTGACAAAATCACATTCCGGCCCTTACTGGTGCCCATTCGTTAAATTTAATGATGAGTTGACAATATGCTTCAGACACTTCAGATGTGACGTGTCTCCTCTCTGGTGCTCTGGCTCTTTCTCTGGCTGATTTTACTTGTTATCATCTATGAACCAAATAAAAGCAGTTTGAACCTACCCAGAGGCTCCGTGGAAGAAAAGGCCTGGCAACCTGTATCCATAAAGATCACAGCCAAGAAAACCCTATGGAGCAGTTCTACTGTGTCACATACGGGTTCACCATGAGCCGGGGACTGACCTGACCAACGGCAGCTAACAAAAACAACAGTATCTATCTACCTATCTATTGGCATATATATATACATATACGTACATAAATCTGGAAACCCTGGTGGTGTAGTGGGTAAGAGCTACGGCTGCTAACCAAAAGGTTGGCAGTTCAAATCCACCAGGTGCTCCTTGGAAACCCTATGGGGCAGTTCTCCTCTGTCCTGTAGGGTCTCTCTGAGTTGGAATCAACTTGACAGCAACAGGTTTGGTTTTTATGTATAAATCTATTATTTTTTAATATGTGTTTCTGAAGGAATGGATTAGTTATTCTAAAAGAGTCTAACATAATAAACCAAAAACAGCCAAAAAGAAAAGAAAAAGGAGAAGGCTAATCAGCTTGGCATAGAAGACAAGGAGACATGGTCTTCTGAACCCTATCTGGAATCTAAGGCCTCTTCTCTGTTCTCCTGGAGTGGCCCTTTGCCATTATACATTTGGCTCCTTTTTCCTTTCCTGTAGTTCAGGGCTGTGAAAAGAATGTTGACTATGGTGGGCAATGGGGTCACATCATCAGTAGCAAGGTAAGCTTCATAGAATTCTTTCAGAACAGGAAAGGAGAGAATAGTAAAAAAGAATAGAAAAAAGATAAAAACAAAGTCTTACCAAAAAAGGGAGAGATTATAAAAGCCCATTGGGCTGTGCACTAGGTGGCCCTGGATTGGAAAGGGCTCACACTCGGCTGTGCACTAGGTGGCCCTGGATTGGAAAGGGCTCACACTCGCTCATGGACCGGTTAGAGTCCATCACAGCAAGACAGCTGCAGAGGTAGCAGGGCCTCAGTCTCCATCCAGGATGGAGAAGTACCTGTGGAACTCTTCCTTCCAACATCATCTACGTTAGTAACAAACAAAACTAAAACAATATAATTCTTTAAAAATTATTCAAACACAAAGGGCAGCTTCTGGACATTCCCCTACATGATGTAAACATTCCTTAAGATTTTAAAGTGACTTAATATTTCTGCGTCAGTGAGTTACTATCCATTTTAGGTATCTAGTGCTGCTATAACAGAAGTGCCACAAGTGGATGGGTTTAACAGAGATTTATTCTTTCACAGTCTAGGAGGCTAGTAGTCCAAATTCAGAGTGGCAGCTGCAAGGGAAGGTTTTCTCTCTCTGTTGGCTCTGGGGGAAGGTCCTTGTCATTTGTCTTCCTCTGGTCTAGGAACTTCTCAGGGCAGGGACTCTAGGTCCAAAGAATATGCTCTGCTCCTGGCTCTTCTTTCTTGGTGGTAACGAGGTCCTCTTGTCTCTCTTCTCATTTCTCTCTTTTATACCCCAAAAGAGATTGACCCGAGATACAATCTAATCTTGTAGATTGAGTCCTTCCTCATTAACATGTCTGCCTCTAATCCTGCCTCATTAACATCATAGAGGTAGGATTTACAAAACATAGGAAAATCACATCAGATGACAAAATGGTGGACAGTCACACAATACTGGGAATCATGGCCTAGCCGAGTTGACACACATTTGGGGGGATACAATTCAATCCATAACACTGTCCCTGGGTAAGACAAAATGGAAATGGGTCAACAACAGTGGCTGCTTAGAAAGAAGAATAGATATACTAGTTGTGGTTGCCAATTCACACCCAGTGTCCTTGGTCTAAGTAGGTTCCAAACTTCTCATATCCTTGTTTTGCAAAATTGCTTCTACTGTATGGCCAGGCTGCAGACCTTGGCATCATAGTTGACCCCCAATTAGTCGAGTAACCCTGTTGATATACTTCTACTCTGTCTATCGTGGCCTTCTGGTCTTTCCCTTTGTGGGGCCCAAACTCTAATTCTTGAGTTCATTTCCCTTCTTCCAGCCCATTAAATAGCCATCTGTGCTTGTGCATCTTCCCAGCTCTTCAAGCCAATCTCCACATGTTTCAAAGCCTCCTCCACCCATTATTTTTGCTGGACCCCTAGCTGAAAATAACTATTCCTCTACTGAACACCACACTTTTTTATTTCTGCCTTTCCTGAGGCATTTATCTCTTTCTACCTTGCATTATGGTCTACAGAATCGTGCCCTATAGTAAGGGAAGGACATTTATCTGATTTATTTGTACCTAGTGACTGGGACTGAATGGATGACTATAGGGAACATATGTGGCAATATAAATTTTGAACTAACTGCTGTATTTAATAAAAATATGCACCTCCTTTGTCCTCTTTCTCAGTTGTTGGCATCTGCATCTCTCTGGTCACCCATGGTGACAACCATAAAGCATTTCTGGCCCCTCTTTTTCCTTCACAGCCCATATACAATCAATTGCCAAATACTCTCAATTGCATTCCGCCCCCTTTCCTCCCTGACCTCAGGCCGCTGCCAGAACCTCCTACCACGTCTCCCTCTTTCTGTGCCTTTCCCATTGGATCCACCCCACATAGGCACCAGAGCAATCTAAAACACCAACCTAGCCTACGCCACATCCAGGTTACACTTCCACGGTTCCCCATCATCTGAAGTTAATGGCACATAGCACACAATGACTTTGACTGCTAATTGTCTACCTCTCCAGGTTCTCCAAAATCTGTTCTTTTCCCAAGTGCCATGCTTGAGTGTTTTCTTATACTTTCCCTCTGTTTTGAATGGGCAGAAACAGATCTCGTTTGTAACTTCTATTCATTCCTTAAGGCTCTTACTGCTACAAAGCTATCCTGTACAACTTCACACCCCCCTACTCCCCATTTATTAAAACTAGTTCCCTGGAAGTATGACTCTGAGCCTTTGAATGCACGCTTATGTCTTATTTGTCTTTTAGTACCTAAAACCTAACACCATGCCTGTTATATAACACACGCTCTATAAAGGTTTGCTGAATGAGTGGACACTAATGTAACATCGTAAAAATATAGGTCACCCAAATAGCAGCAATGCAGCATGACCTTATTGTTGGGGACCAGCAAAAACTAGCAAAGCAGCCGCACTGAGGTTGTTGGAGTACAGTGTGTGTGTACAGTACAGGGGTTGAGCTGGGAAGTGGACAGAGAGAGATGAGACTGAAAAGGCAGTAGGGGCCAGACATGGACCAGTGAAGAATTTTAAGTAGGAAGTGACCTGGTAGGTTTGCATTCTATTCAGATGGTCCTGGTACCTGTTTGGAGGATGAGTCTAAGGGGAGAGACCAGAAGCCAAAAGATCCATTGGAATCTTTCGGCTTCTAGTCTTTGGACTATCAACGGAAGAAACGATGAAGGCCTTAATCAGAGGAGTGGTGGTTGTAGGGAGGGGAAAACGGGTGAGTGAGACATATTTAGATAAAATTGACAGAAGTTGTTGATTTGAGAATTGAGGGAGGGGGTTATTTGTTTAATTATTTATTTCTATGTCTTAGGGCCATCAGCTAGAGGAATATTTATCTTTATCATTGAGATCACCAAGTCTCACCAACTACTTGGTGATGTCCCAATAGCTCAGCAGCTGGCATTGATCATCCCCCAGGATAATTGGTGGGATGCAACACATCCTAAAACTCTTTGTTTAAGCAAAATGAAATACTGAAAGATAAGTAACCAATCACAAGTGCACTGAGTAGTAGTTACTCTTTGCCTAAAAGAACTATCAGAACAACTAACTACACAAGGAGCTGTATCAGTCATTGCCGTTGTTGTTAGTTTAGGTGCTGACTATAGTGCAGTTTGCCAACCCAAATTACCTTGCAAACTTGGAAATGAGCTTCTCCTTGTACCCTGGGATGGCTTGGGGGTGGGGATGAGAATCACAGCCTGTGAAAAGTTGTTCTGAAGCACCCTGAACCACTGCTTGCAAATCATTGGGGGTGATTTTAGGTTTCAGTTTCAAATGTAATTTTCTTTTTTTATATCAATAAATTTCATTTATCCAACTTGAACCAAACAGATAGAAATAAAACATTCGAGGTGCTACATAAGTAAAGGCAGGAGCTCCAGTTCCGGCGTCTATCTGAGGATAACCAAAAACTCGGACTCAAGATTTATGAAACGTAATGGCAGAGAGAGAGAAAACTGAGGACACAGCTAAGTGCATTTTCGGTGCATCTTTTGTACTTACATTGAAATAAATAAAAATGTTTTTGGATGTTGCCAGGTGTTATTAGTGTGGAAACACTAAAACAAAAGGAGGTGTATGAAGCAATAAAAAAGGACTATAGGACCAGCCCTAATCATAATCTAAATAATGGAAAATACAATAAAACAAATGAACTGAAAACACTCAAAGCACTCCAATTGAAAGAGGCAAGAATCACATTTTCTAAAATGATGTGAGCTTTTCCTAACTCAGATACGAATGCAAGCACAGCATTTTCTTCTTTGTATGCATGGGAAAGCCAGCTCTTTTGAGAGTTAGAATAGCTTTCAAGACTACTGATTTAAATTTCAAACTCTTGATCATAGCTGGGGAGCAAAGGTTTTCATTTTGGAATTGGAAATTGAGTTCTTTAGCTCTCTACCAAGTGATAATATTAAGCATTTTGTTGTATCCGCCATACAGGCCAAGCTCCCCACTGTGCTTGCAAAGCCACAGTGAATAACCATATTTGGATCTGCTTATCAGGAAGAGACATTTAGAAAGACAATGCACTTGTCCTGCAAGACGGAGACTCCTGATGCTTTTAGATAGGCCTGTGGAGAGCTGCAAAATGGGCCCGAAAATCAGGCTGACATGGTCGCTTAAGAAGCCTCACTCTGCTCTGCAGGCTCAGCGAGTTTGCTGTGTCGCCCACAGGGCTGCTGATGGTAGCCATCAGAAAGAACACAGGAATCAAAAACACCAGGTGAAGGTTTTGCCTTAGAAGAAAGAAAAGGCAGATGGAGGGAATTGCCATGCCGTTTGACTACTAAGCTCTTTCATGCAGCTGGATCGTGGGCCAGCCCTGGCTGCATGAATGAGGCCGTGGCACAGTTTGCAGAAGTCTTGCGCTTCCTACAACCAAGCCTCAAAGTGGCAAAGGGAGCAGAAAATCTCTTCCCTGTCAGTTCACTGGAAGAAGCAAATCTCAGCCTTTCTCCTAACATTTGGTAAAACAGGTAACAGTGTTTATCTTAATGTTTTTTTCTTTCAATGTGGAAAATGACAGTCTTTTTCCAAAATGAAATCCTCTGTAAGCTAAAGGGATCTGACCTTGAGAGAGATTTGTTGAACTTTCATATGACTGGATTTTTTCCAACCTTTATGGGCTCTTGATTTTAAAATCCGCCTAACAAAAGCACTGCCAGGAAGGCTGTTATTACAAAGACGCTTCTCAATGGGGAAAAGTGGGTTAATTGCAAGCTCTCCAGTAAAATAAAGGTGGGTTTTGGAAACAAGTGCAAAATCGACAAAATGTACCACATTGCTCTTCTGGAACAACTACAAGGGGGAAGAAACATTTCAAATGGCAAAATGCCTAACATGAATAGATGCTATAAAACTCGTTGGAAGAGGTTATAAGAGATTTCAGATTACTCGTAAACAATTGCCCATCTGACCTTGATATGAATACAGAAATGCATTAGCAATCAAATTTTCAAACATAATTGTATACTAAAAAATATGTATTTTTCTGATCAATTTATGTTGACAGGACCTAGTTTAATACTATCTGGACTTATTTATGTTTTTATCTTCTTTGCTTTTGAGATTTAGTAAACATAATTCAAATTGAAAAGCTAAACGGTACATTGTTGAGTGGATTTCCTTAGAACATTCTATGACTTTTATGGAAATTTAAGTTCCAGTTTTGATCCAAAATAAAAGCTTCAACCTACACAACAATTTTGAAGTTTCCCTAGTTATGAGCAGGTGCAATGTTTTTTTTTCCTAACAAAATTAATTTTGAGAGTATTCATCTTGACTTCTACAATTTTAAGAGAAAATCACACTATATCGTTATATCTATGACTTAAATTATAACATTGTTTAATATAATAATGGGAATGATTTCTGATTATTTTGAAAGTAAGATTTTACAAAACGATTTGAATGTGCTTAATATATATAAGCATTTTAATATACAAATATATATTTAATATACAAAATGTGGTAGCCAACGCTGCCCAGAAATACTGTGTTATCTATAGATTGACAGATATCTTCACTGAATCCATCAAATAAATTAAGGAGAAAATTACGTTTCTGTTTATGTGTCCTCAAAGTGGCAGTCCCTGGAGGATACCTGCTTTAATTTTGCCAATTAAGTAAATGAATATTCTGGCAAATCCACACTGTCAAGCAAAAACACGACAGTGCTCATTGCCTACTTTTATTTTAGTTCTAGTCAGACCAGACATTTCCCTGTCTGACTTGAGCATCATTTGGAAGCAATTAACTTTTTTATATTAGATGTGATAAAGGTCTCCAGTGCACAGACCACTTTTGCCTGCATCAGTTGTTTAAGGCTTAATTGAGTAAAATCGCATTCACACTTAGCATAGCTACAAATGATAACCTATTCCTTGTTGCTGAATGCTGGTTCCCCTCTCATTTCTTAAAGTAGGTTGGGCGGGTGAAGAAAGTTAGCGGTTAAGGGTAGGCGAACGTTCTAATTACTTGTATTTATATTTTACTTTTTTGATATTTATGCTTGAGCATCAGAATCACCTAAAGCCATGATTAGTAAAATATACATTGTTTGCAAATACCACCCCAAGTGCCCAATTTTATCCTCATGTTTTATTTTGAATAACTACGATTTGTATTGACTGTTTGTAATTCAGTTTGTTATTATCAATAAAAATCAAAAGAGGGTAGAGACATCAAAAATATTTTTTAATCTTCCCATTGTTTTCGTTCTTTGATTAAAAAATGAGAATCATTTAAGAGTTTATAATGTATTATATAAATTTGGTGATTAAGAACCATAAATGCCCTGGAATAAAGAGACCAGAACTTTGAGCGGCTGAGGGACATCAACGTTCCTTCCTAACAACTACGCTGAATACATGATTGTTTTGATCAAGGGCATTTGTCCGTCATGCAGGTTATCTAGTCCCTGGGCTTTAAAATCTGCTCATTCTAGTTTGATTCCCTCCCCGGGAAAACTGGTTTTCTCCTTTCATTGGGTTTCCAGTATAATCTTCCCAGGCCCCTATTGAAGCATTTTAACATGTGACCAAGCAATCATCTGTTACGTGCTTGTGACCCCACGAAGACTCTTATTTACTGGAGGATAGGAGCCAGGTTTTATTTATATTTGAACCCAGGACTGAGTAGACTAGTTAGCAGAGCAAGCAGGGAAAAATAACTTGCTTCTGAATATCACTAGAAATTTCCACTGAGGAAGCTTCTCAGTGAGAGCTGAAGATGGTCTTCCTTTTCTCACACCATGAGAACAGACTAAAACGAAAACAGTTCAATCTAGGACCATTTCCTGACACTAGAAGCCTCTGAAGCATTAAATGTCATTGCCTAAAATAAGCTGACAATTAACTTGTTGTTAGGTGCTGTCGAGTCGGTTCTGAATCATAGCAACCCTATGTACAACAGAAGGAAACACTGCCTGGTCCTGTGCCACGCCCACAATTCTTGTTATGCTCGGGCTCATTGTTGCAGCCCCCGTGTCAATCCACCTCATCGAGGGTCTTCTTCTCTTTCGCTGACCCTGTACTTTATCAAGCATGATGTGCTTCTCCAGGGACTGATCTCTCCTGACAGCATGTCCAAAGTACATAGTCTACATACTATGTCTTACATACTTTGGACAGTTAACTTAGAAGGACCTATTCTCCTGGGTGTAGACTGAAATGTCTGTGATGGGATGGATGAACCTCCTTTCATCATCTGTACTTCTCTCTTAAGAAGTTTTGTCTTTCCACTCTAAGTAGTAGATTTTCTATTTCTATTTGTTTTTCTACAGTTAAAGAAGACAGAAGGCATACTTTATAATTTCTACTATCTTGACTCGACGGCACTGGGTTTATCTTTACTCTACCCACAGGTACCATGCTAGACCGTACCCATTACTGTCAAGTTGATTCTGGCTCATAGCGACCCTATAGGACAGAGTAGAATGGCCCCATAGGGTTTCCAAGGAGTGGCTGGTGGGTTCGAACTGCCGACCTTTTGGTTAGCAGCCTGAGCTCTTAACCACTGTGCCACCAGGGCTCCGACAGGAGGAACCTTAACAAATATTGATAACTGACACCATGTAGAATACAATTAATTGTCGCTAGAGATTGGTTCTAAAAAGCACCAAGTTGCAGACACAATCTTGAAAATGTTCTTAGAAACAACTTTCCTTTTAATGTTTAGCAAATCAAATTATTTTCCCCATAGAGAATTGGGTTACTTTATCTATCACCCTGCCAGCATTCCGACACATTCAGGCATTGCCTGAATACCTAAAAACCAAAGTTAATAATGGTTAGAGTTTGCCAGAGGTGAAGCTGGGGCTTTTTAATTTTGCTACATGTTGAGCAGGTATGATATGGTCAAAACTGAAAGATAGGAGTCACTTCCGCGCTGAACTAGAAAGTAGAATGTGACAGCATTGGTGGTAGAGCTGGGTGGCATTGGTTTTGATTCTGGCTCCTCTCCTTACTATGTTTCTTTGGGTAAAATTCTCATTTGGAAAATTGGAATAGTAATAGTAACCAATCTAATATAGGTGGCCGTGAAGGTTAAATAAAGTGACATATGTGAAGTGCTTGGATGAATGTACAAGTGCCCTTTAAGAGGGAATCTCGTTGATGTTGAGGAAGAAAATAAATAAGAGATGTAACTTCCATTAGGAGCCCTGGTGGCGCAGTGCTTAAGCGCTTGGCTGTTCACCAAAAGGTCGGCAGTTTGAATCCACCAGCCACTCCTTGGAAACCCTGTGTGGCAGTTCTACTCTTTCCCAGAGTCGCCATGAGCCGGAATCCACTCAATGGCAACGCATTTGGTTTTTTTTGGTTTAACATTCATTAAGCTTTTAGTCTCCAACATAGTAATGAGCATTTAAAAAACATTATTAAAAATAATCATCCAAGATCAGAGGCAAAGGGATAAAGATTCCAGTTATGATCTGTGTAGCTCCCAAGTTAGTGTTCCATGAAGGCGACAGGAGAGCTTGTGACATGGTAATAAACATGACGTGATTGTGTGCGTACGCATGTGTCTGTGTGTGTGATATGTGCACTATTCATGTGTGTGAATATGTGAAATTTATATTTGCTACCACTTTCCTCAATACTTACAAAGCCGTTTCCAGTCAATCGGAACTGGAAAAAAATTTATCTCTGCGCTTCTGTGATATTTTATGGCTGTCACAAGGTACAATGGCTACGGGTGCCACATGACTGTACAAAGCAGGCCATATTTGTGCAGGTAGCTGGTTAAACTTTGCAGGTACCACAGTTGATAACTATTATCAGATTTTTTTTTTCTTTTATAGAAGAGATTTATCTGAGAACTCATCTGGTGGACCATTTTCCCCCTCATGCTTCTCGTGGTTTCACGTAAGTATGGAATCACAAGAACAACGTGTTAATATTAGATAAAGGCTTTCTTTTCCTTTTTTTTTTTCATTACTATCACTCAATGTTTGTTATAAATATGGAGTCACAAAGGTGATGTGATGTTATCAGATATAGTTTTATTTATTTATTTTTTCTTACACTGCTCTTAATTGCCACAGAGTTGGTTCCAACTCATGGCAACCCCACGTGTCAGAGTAGAACTGCTCCAAAAGGTTTATCAAGACTGTTACCTTTTGGAAGCAGGTCACCAGGCGTGTATTCTGAGCTACCTCTGGGTGGGTTCGAACTGCCAACCTTTCAGCTAGTAGTTGAGTGCTTAATCTTTTGTACCACCCAGGGACTCCTTCTTTACACTGAGAATGTTTCATGTTCCTCGTTACTTAAGTGTATATTCAGGCATTGTTTTATTTATATATGACGACAAACACATAAGGTAAATTGTTCCCCTCTTCCCACAATAAGACACTTAGAAACATAATGTGAGTGTGCGTGTATGTATGTACCTGTGTTTGTGATATGTGCACATATATGAAATCCAAGGCCAAATTCGAACCAAGTTCTATAGGCATGCCAGAGTGGGCTTACCTCTGGGTCCACACAATTGGAACAAAGCCCAATAGAGCATTTGCAGAAGGTCTGAAAGTACCAGTGACTTGCCAGGGCAGGAAGGGCTACCCCCAAAGAACCGGTCCTACTACAAGATTGCCACACCACCTTCTCTGGCCTCCTTTCTTAGCTTCTAAGATGCCTCCTTTTGCTTCAGACTAATTATTATCTATCTATGGATCTGCTTATTCTTGCTTTCCTGCCTTTTCACACACTATTTGAAATATCATTGCGTGGATCCCAATGCATACGTATCCCCTCATATGTATCCCCATATTCAACTGAGAACTTGCCTTTACTTTATCAACACTGTTGCTGTGAAAAAAAAATGAGCATAGCATGTGTACGAAAATACTTTGCAGGGGATGGTGTGGTGGCAAACAAACATAGAAGGTGTGTGTTATCTGTGTAAAAATATGGCAGTTCTTAATTTTTGTCAGTCAGTACTTGGGCACATCCTCATTGAATTTCCATACTCATTTTATGCTTTATCATAAAGTATGAAGTATTATTAATAGATCATTGGTACTTTCATCAAACTATTTCAGAAGTGCACATCAATTCTCTAAACATCTTTTAAGTTTGTAAGAGCCAGGTGATGTCTTTGAAGTCTAATTGTTGAACAGTTCATCTCCCCACATGTTTCAGAGCTCACGGTGATTATCCTTAAAAACTCAACATGATTATTAGTTGAAAGAACTTAAAATCAATGACATAGAGAGTATAGTCATCTTCCGAATCATGGTTTATCACCTCAGGGTGATTGTCACGGCTTAACCCTCATGAGAGATTGGCAGGAAGTGTTTACCTAGATTAAGGAAAGAGGAAAATACTCTGCATGGAAAAAAAAAGAAAAGGAGGGGCTGGAAATTTTAAAAAAGAAAATAATGAACTTGATGTCCAGAAATTCACAGGAGGAAATAATGACAAGGAACAAAACACAAGTAATTGGGAAGCTTCCTGATGCATTTGACAAGGCTATAATACTATAAAACAAAACACAACAGAGAGAAAAACAAACGTGAAAACTGTTTACCAATCTCACTGGTGAATATAATATGGAAGAATCATAAATAGCATATTAGCAAATTTAATCCAATAATATACTAAAAAAGAATTGATTAAGTGTTATTAGAAGAATGCAGGGAGAACGCAATGTTAAGGTAATATATTAATTATTTATAATAATTATACTGAGTGTAGAGAAAAATCACATAATCATTTTCACGTATGTTTTAAAAAGCCTTTCATAAGCCCACAATCCATTTCTGATTAAAATAAAAACAAAAACCATGTTAACTAAAAGAAAAAATATTCCTTAAATAATAAAGGGCATGTGTCAGAAAACAACAGTTCACTTGGTGATAAAATGATAGAATCATTCCTATCAGAGTGTAGAACAAGACAAGGATGGCCGTTATTGCAGCTAGTATTCTTTATTATTCTAAATGTCCTCCCCAAAGCAATACAACAAGAAAAGTTTTTTTTTTTTTTTTTCCTAGAACGACTGCATAATAATCATGAAAAGAAAGAATAATGCAGTTCTTGAGGGGAGAACTTGCCCTATCAGATTTTAAAATGAACTATATAAATTCGGTAAGGAGAATGGTGTGGTATCATCGAAGGAATTAGTAATTCAAGGATAGAATAAAACAGAGTATTCAAAGGAGACAAATATATGTACAAGCATTGGGCATATGGCTAATAATGCTTTAAATTAGGTTGAATTCTTCCTCCATAATTTACAAAATTATATTAAATATCTATTAAAATTTAAATGTAACACATAATAAGATAAAAAATTAGATCATGAAATTGAAAATGAATACCGAATAAACTAGAAGTGACAGAAGAGAGAGTGTCGAGCTCCATTTGAAGAAGACGTATCCCAGTGTGGTGACTTCGCACTGTGTCAGCTTGACTCTGCTGGGACTGCACTGTCAGAATTCCATTCCCTGTGTGGTTCTTGCTTATAACTGGCTAAACAGGAAGTCTGAGTGAGATGCAGAAGGTGAAAGTGAGTAGCAACCTTTATTCTCTGAGGTCATTCTGTTAGAGGCAGTGAGAAACAGACGCGAAGGTGCTGGCAGACTCCAGTTTGTCCTTATTTTCTGTTTCCTGTCCCGATCTTCTCTCAGCTGCTGGCTCTGTTGACCAATAGCAGCTTCAGGCCCACCATCAGCAGCAAATCAAAAGCACCAGGCTTGTTGACTCTTCTCCTTTGGAGCTCCACACCAGCAGCAGGATGTTCCTGGTTTCAGGAGGGCTGGTGAGTGACTTTAATCCTTTAACTCCACCTCTGGGACTCTTATTTCCCCTGCTTCTCCTCCAATTAGAAAAGGCCTATGTCTATAATAATCCCCTATTCCATAAACTCATAATTGTTCTGCTTCCTGTATTAAACCCTGACTCAGACCCTCAGGGAGGTAATCTACCAACCTGAGGGTGAAATTCCAGTGAGGATACAAAGATAATTTTACTCAGAGAAATAGATGATGCTTACACGAACTAGATTTCTTTTCACATTTCTTTCTACAGTGGGAATAGTGAGCTAAACTTCATGATCCAGCTTAAAGCAAAGCTTCTGTCTATGCTTTACTTGCCTTGCTAAGGATGTCTGAACAGAGGACAAAAAGGCTTATTTCTGGATCAAATTCTGACTTTCAAGGCAAAACTGGCTAGTGAAGAGAAAGAAATGGGACTTCAGGAGAAAGTGGCTGTACCATCAGAAAACCAAGAAATGGGGCGGGATCAGATGCGTGGCCTGAATGCCAGGAAAACTTTTCTTATTTTTAACTGGATAAAAGACTGATAAACTTTTCTACTCTGAGATTCTGAAAAAGTAGACAGATCAAAGAAGACACTTTCAAACATGGAATTCTTATAATTGTTACCAATATTGTACTTTCTTTATAATAAAATTACTAATACTAATACAGTGCTTAAAAATTAGTGAGCCTTGATTTATGTAAGAACAAGAAAAAATGTGTTAGGTAGGTGGCTGTCAGTTATGAAGAGGCCGTCCATTTTCTGCCACTGAGGTGCCTTGTGGTTTTTATCAATTCGCTCAATTTCAAGGAAACTCAGACTGTATTTGTAAACGAGGGGAGCAATGCCTACATAATAGAAACTTTGTCAGGATTAAATTAAGTCATTTCTGTGAAAATATAAACTGTGCTGTAAGAGTTACAAACAGTGCTGTTAAAGAAGATACTGCACCTTGTAACAATAGAAGGTATAAGGTGTAAGAACATTTTTTTCATGGTTCACTATCTGTTCAATGAAAAAAATAAGAGCAGTTCTTGGCATTATAATAAGAGTTTAATAAATTGTGGAGTGAGTGATATCTTTTCTTCCTTGGTTTGGCTTTTGTACAGAAAAGACTCACTTTACAGACATCTTTGTTCCAAGATAACTGAAGAAAAAGTAAAAGAGAGTTTAACCGTGTTTAATTATAAATCAAGTATTCTGTCACAGACTGGTTGTGTTTTAGGGTATGAAGATAATCGGCCTGGGAGATTATGGATCGGCAGCTGGTAACCTCTAAGGAGCCATGGAGAACCATATGAATGCTGGGTGAGGCAGAATGGGGCAAAGTCATCATTTTCAAAAGTGGGAAGGAGAAGTCCACAAATGACAGGCAGTAATTTGACACAAATCATTCACTACTTTCTATGTGTTGTTACTAAAGAATACTCCCTGGTTTCTAAGAGATGGAAGTACTTAGTAGTAGGAATCAGCATGCATTCCCTCAAAATAACCGTGAAAGTTACTGCAGATATAAATTAATCAATTCTAAAAATCAAAGTAACGGACAAAATAACTGGTAATGAACAACATGGCAGACATGTTGGCTGGGCAGCAGAATGGTGAAGGTAAATTTTCAATTAGCAAAATAACCAAATTTCAAACCAGGATTTATTGCTGGTTTAGTATTCACTTGTGGAGAGAAATTCACAGCCCGTTGATGGGCTATGTGTCTTCAGCCCTTCTTGTTTGATGATTTATTAATGACTTGGTAGAAAACATAGTTGGAATGTTAATTAAATTTCTCAATGTCTTTAAGTCAAATGAGGTAATATATTACGTGACAAATCCAAGATCCCAAAAGATGTTATCCAGCTGAGATTTTGGACTATAACCAATAAGATGAAATCTAATTGGAATGCATATAAAATCTGCTTAAAAACAAGAAACCCAACCTAAAACAAAAAGTAGAACAGCCATCTATAAGCAACAAAAATCCACCAAAGAAACAATTACTACAAATATTAAAAGGCAGGGGGAAATTCTTATTAAAAATAATTTAATAAGAGTTCTTGTGGAAAAAAAGTCAGGGTTCCTGTTTGTACCCCTGCTGAGAATTTGCCTTTCTGACAAGTTCCCAGGAAGTTATACTTAAGAATCACCCGGTGTGGGGATCTTGTTAAAATATAGATTCTGATTCAGTATATAAACCAAAACCAACCCAGTGCCTTCGAGTCAATTCCAACACATATAGGACAGAGTAGAAATGCACCATAGAGTTTCCAAGGAGTGCCTGGCAGATTCGAATTGCCGACCGTTTGGTTAGCAGCCATAGCACTTAACCACTATGCCACCAGGGTTTCTGATCCAGTATATATGGGGGCGGAAATGCAAACTCTCACTAGGAACTTGTTAGAAAGGCAAATTCTCAGCAGTGGCTAGATCTAGAATGAACCAGTTCCAAGCCCTGGTCTTACAGGACTTAGTCCAGAGAATGGATGGGTTGACACGAGGGTTATGGACTTGCAGATGTTTAGCACATGGTAGATGCCTTCAAACACAGCCACCAGGGATCCTTTTAGACTAAAATTAACAAGTTATAGTTAAGTCAAAGCAGATTTCGGTTTAATTTACAGGATTTTCTAAGAATTAGAAATGTCCTTAATTGGAATAGGTTGTTAACCTCATGGATCATTGAGGCTCAAGGACTATTTGTCTGACGGGAATACCATGGAGAATTCAGGTTGGGAACTGGATAGGACATGTTCCAAATTTGCCTCAAAATTATACATTATATTTGTCAACCAGTATAATTATTATCCTGAAGTCCTTGAGAAAATTAAAAATATATGCAGCTAAAAACAAAATCTTACATAATAGTAGTAAAAATCTACTAGAAAACATAAAAAACCCTGTTGTTGTTGAGTTGATTCCGACTCCTAGTGACCCTATAAGACAGAGTAGAGCTAACCCATAGGGTTTCCAAGGAGCAGCTGGTGGATACAAACTGCTGACTTTTTGGTTGGCTGCCAACCTCTTAACCACTGTGCTACCAGTCCTCCAGAAAACATACGAATATAAAATACAACAGGCCTCACTTTGCAGATATATAGAAGCCATTTGGTTCCGGGTCACAGCTAAGTGTAAATCACTAACTCCACAACTGCTGGTGTGGACAGCCAATCAATCAATGTTAAGAAGGGAGTTTTAATCTCAACATTCCAAAACCCTGTGACATTAAAAAAAAAGTATTTTAAATTTGCAAGGGATCTCTGACACAGCATTTATACACGAGAGGATTGGACTAGATGGTCTTTAAGGTAGATTTCAGCTCTTGGAATTTATAAATAGCCCTGTCCTAAATGGTATCTGATCACCCAGACATAAGCTGTAGCAAATACTAATACGTTCTGGAAGGTGGAGACAGGAGCGTGCTCTACAAAGCAATGGCTCTCATTGTACTGTTACTGGTTACAAGGACTCTCATTATGTTATTGGTTGCATTAAGAGCTCCATGGCAGAATGGGGACTCCTCAAATTAAAGAGAAACAATTTCGAGGCTATTTGACGGAGAAGCAAAAGAGGAAACACTCCGTGGACAAAGGAGCTTTTGAGGAAAGACTACAGAGCTGAGATTGAACCTGAAGAAGCCAAGGGTGGATGAGTGCTTGACAACAGGCAGGTTCTGGCAGGAAACAGCGGGGGCTGCGGAGCAGCTGTGTTCTGTGTGGGAGGAGAGCAGAACAAGAGAAATGGACTTAGACAAAAGTGGAAGCAGTTTTTTTTTTTTTTGGATGCGCTATGTTTCTAAGTGTCTTTGAGGTAATGAAATGCATTACCAGGGAATGTTGACTCGTCTGCTTATCTGAAAGTTTTAAGAAAAGTTTCAGGGCTTTCTCTGCCAGACGTAAGTTCAGTTCTAGATGGCCTCATGATATTTCCCACTGTATTACCATACAATAAGGTGAAAATTCAGGTAACAGAGAGAATCCAAAGTAGCTCCATCCTTGAAAAAATAACCTTTTTGTGGTACTCGGGCTGATGATGCTGGGATTTCATTTGGTTTTTCAAAATGAGTTCCTCAGGACACTGATTGCCTAACCCTAGTATCTGAGAAATGGCTTGCTCCCCTAAATGTCAGAGCTGAGCATATTCTTACTTTAGTTGAAAAGCCAGGAATCCCAGTGATAGAAGTCCTATATTCTTAAATGAAGGTGAGCTACATAAAGTTGCTTCTGCATTTTCATTTTTATAACATTGAGGACTTTTGAAAACCAAAGTATTGCATCAATCTTTCTCTTTCCATTTTTAGGAAAGGAGCTGATATCACTGTATTAGCTTGGTTACAAGGACTCCCATTATGTTCTTCATTATACCTTTAAGAGTTCCGTGGTAGATTTGAGACTCCTCAGAGTAAAGTGAAACAAATAATTTTGAGCCTATTTGATGAAGAAGGAGTTAATAAGTGATATGACTTATTTTTTTTTTTCTGTTAGCTCAGATAGTTTAAAATGTTTTCTGCGTTTAAAATTATTTGGTTCCACTACTGCAAAAATTATTTTGTATTTAGATAATTTTTTACAGTACCTGTTATACAGTAGGTGCTGTGTCATTCACTTAATTAAAGCGGTCTTGAAAAAACTCCTAGTGCCTACATAAAAATATCCATTCCATTTGAATGCCTTAAAGAACATAAAGAAATTGTTTCAGAACATTAGTCCTGACGTCTTGGGAAGGAACAGGTTCTAACTAAGGCAAGTGAAGCATCTTTACCATTTGAGAGAACAGCTTGGTAAGCAATTCTTCCTGCTCTATACCAAAGTCTTGATTCGCAAAATGTGGTTGTGGGACTGGAAGCACTGGCATCACAGAGAAGTTTGTTAGAAATGCAAAATCTTGGACCTACTGAGCCCGAATCCGAATTTTAAAAGGACACCTAGTTGATCTGTGAGCACGTACAAGTTTTAGAAGCATTATACAAAAGCTTTTCTGAGGGGAGGGGAGGGGAGTTTATTCCCAGTCAAGGAAGGGAAGAGGTTGCAAAGTGTGCTTGCTGGGAATCTCTAAGGAGAAGGCAGGGTTTACGGAATCTTAGATTTGGAAGGGTCCTTGGAAGTTAGAAGTTCTTGGCTCTTTGGAAAAAATCATCTGGGGAGTTCTTAAAATACTAGGTCCTGCCAGTTTGACACAGTGATTTTGATTAAGTATATCTGGATGGAGTCTAGAATACAGCTTTTCTTGGAAACCTCCAGGAATTAGAGGGAACCAGTTATCATCTGAGGCAAACCATTGAGATTTTGGACAAGTCAAAATATTAAAATCTTCTTATGTGGAATTGTAATAGCATCTCTGTAACTGCCATATGCTGGTCCGCCATTTCACGGCTATCCATCTGGAGGGGTGACGTAGCATAGTGGCTAGGAGTATGGGATCTGGAGCCAGGTGACTGGGTTCAAATCTTAGTCTGTGCAATAGTCAGAATAAGAGCCTCCCAAAGATGTCCACGTCCTAATCTCCAGAACCTGCAAATATGTTACCTTACATGACAAAAGAGGCTTTGCAGATGTGATTAAGTTAAGAACCTTGAGATGGGGAGATTATCCTGGATTATCACAAGGGTCCTTATAAAAGGGAGGTGGGAGGGTCAGTGTCAAAGAAGGAGATGTGATGATGGAAAGAGAGATCAGACACAGAGCTAGAGAGATTTGAAGATGCTTCATTGCCGACTTTGAAGATAAAGGAAGGGGCCCTGAGCCAAGGAATGCAGATGGCCTCTAGAAGCTTGAAAAGTCAAGAAAACGGTTTTTCTCCTCTAAAGCGCCCAGAAGGAACTTAACCTCTGCTGAAAACTTGATTTAAGCCCAATGAGACTCATTTTGGATTTCTGATATCCAGAACTGTAAGATAACAAATTTGTTGTTTTAAGCCACCAAGGCTGATATTACAGTAATAGGAAACCACTATACTCCACCAACTTAGTAGCTGTGTATTCTTGGGCAAGAACTTCAGTTTCATCATCTGTGAACTAGGGTGATAATGATTTCTGCTGCATAAGGTGAGAAGTAATTGTAGTGATATAAGTAAATCACTTAGAACAGTGCCTAGCAGATAGTTGTTATTAGCAATTTCATGGTCATTATCATTGTTATAATTAGTAAATCTATTTCTTGTAGCTGTTGCTATTTCTAGAAATGCTAGAAATCTTCAACTTCTCTTGTAATACAAATCCTAGTTGGGAGAGATTATGAGTGAGAGACCTGATGTCTATTTGGTTCAGCTTCACATCCAAGGGGGGAGTGTGAATCATGTTCATGGTGAATAAAAAAAAAAACATCAGACCTAACACATTTGAGGGTGCTCCACCTTGAAAAATCCTTGTGTGAAGGATGAATTGACTCTGAGCAATGAATGACTTTTTAAGTGTAAACATCTTGCATCATTTGATATTGCTCTATACTTTCAGTTTACAAGATTTCTGTGGCCCTAATTATTCTAGGGAGTTGCTTAGGAATGTGGGGGGAGATCATCTTGAATTAAGCTGAATCCCAGCAATGTATTGAAAATGTAAGGTCACAGGGGACAATGTGTCTTTGAAAGGTCCTTAGTGTAATGCAAAACTTGACAGTGTTTATTCCTCAATCTCCAGTTCCGTGCAGAGCCTCTGGCACATAGAAAGTGCTCAATAAATATGTGTTGAAATAGGTGAATGAAGAGAATGAATCTATGAATAATTCCAAATGATCAAGAAGACACCAGAAAAAGAAATCCCGTTAATGAACCACTTCTGTGCATAATAATGCTTGCTGCTTCATGTCTCTTTCTGAGCGGTTGCAACAGATTTCTGACCTGTCTCTTTTTTCTGTCATCTCCACCCAATTCATTCTACTGTCAGATGCAAGAGTTAATGTTCAAAACCAGAGACGTAGTTTTACTGTCCTTGCTCAGAAACCTTCGATGGCTCCCAGGAGTCTAGATCGGTGTTCTCTCTTCCACCTTTTCCTATTAGCATCAGGGATATGATCCATTCCCGTCATTGATATTAGCCCCCATGATAGTGAGTCTCACGTGGAAAGCCTTCCTCTCATGTACTTAGGATACACGTTGACCAAGGGGCTTACCACTTGGGAAACACTAATCTAGAGAATAAATCCAAATTATATACAGTATTTTTATAACCTATATTTATAAAAAACAAAACAAAATGCAAACCCACGGCCATCGAGTCGATTCTGACTCATAGCCACCCTAAAGGACAGAGTAGAACTGCCCCATAAGGTTTCCAAGGAGCTCCTGGTGGATCTGAACTGCTAACCTTTTGGTTAGCAGCAGTAGCTCTTAACCACTATGCCACCATAATATTTATTACTACATTTAGTTATATCACCTATCACATTTTGACTAGCATCCTTTCCTGCCATCCATATACCCTCCATTCCCACAAGATCACTCAATGTGCCTGCCATGGATTGAACTGTGTGCCCCCAAAATATGTGTCAGCTTGGTTAGGCCATGATTCCCAGTATTGTGTGGTTCCGTTTAGTGATTGTTATTTTATGTTAAAGAGGATTAGGGTGGAATTGTAACACCCTTGCTAAGGTCACATACTGATCCAATGTAAAAGGAGTTTTCCTGGGGTGTGGTCTGCACCACCTTTTATCTTACGAGAGATAAAAGGAAAGGGAAGCAAGCAAGAGTAGGGGACCTCATACCACTAAGAAAGCAGTGCCTGAAGCAAAGTGCGTCCCTGCAATGGAGAAGCTCCTAGTCCTGGAGAAGATTGATGAGAAGGCCAAGAGAAAAAAAGCCATCCCCTGGAGTTGATGCCTTGAATTTGGACTTTTAGCCTACATTACGGTGAAGAAATGAATTTCTCTTTGTTAAAGCCATCCCCTTGTGGTATTTCTGTTATAGCAGCACTAGATGACTAAGACAATACCCTGCATTTTTAATCTATGTGACTGGCTCATGTCTTTTTCTCAGCCAGGAATTCCTTTCTTTTTCTCTGTTGCTGTAGAAGTTCTTCACATCTTTGAAGACACACATTGCAGTTTATCGCCAACATGAAACCTTTTTCCTAATCAGAATTACTCACATCTCCCCAGACATTCCTACAGCATATTCTCTAATCATTAAGGTTTAAAGCTTTGAAGTTTGAGGCATCTGATTTTGATTACCTGCCTAGTACTGGATCTGTGACCTTGACTAAGTTTCTTAATTAATTGGAGCCTTCGTTTTATCATCTGTTAAACAGGGATAATAATAACATCTTTCTCATAGGATTGCCATGAGGATTACAAAATAATAATGCTTGTAAAGTGTTAACACAATGTGTGGCACATGATAACTTCTTAATAGATGTTTACTGTAAGTTATAATGATAGTAGTCTCAAGCTTTGATACACTGACATATAGGTAGAAAATATATGGGAGATATGTATATATATTTCCCATTAGGTTATAAGTCTTTTGAGTACAGAGATAAAATATCATTTATCTGTATTTTCTCACTCTTAAGATAATTCCGGCAAGTGATTAGTACAATTAATTACATTTAATCACACTTTTCATTGAAAAGTCAGCCAATGTATTGTTATTTTCAAAAAGAGTGCGTATAGTCATTATTCTCTAAGTTTTTTTTGTTTTTGTTTTTGTTTAAATAAATACAACTTAATCTTCTCTTCTGCAGAATAAATTTTAAAACTTTTTTCAAAGGTTTTTACTCTAAATAATACAATCCTGTTTATGGCTCTTTCTTCCCAAGACACCCCCCTCCCCCTCCAAGTTTCTCATTCAAGAATTAGACTTTATTAGGTTCTGGTGTTTCTCACTCTTATGGGCACCCTACAGTCTTAGAAGAAATAGAAACAGAATGTTCTTAGATGCAAGGATGGTGAGACCTTGACTCTCTTTGAAGATATCATCAGGAAAGACCCATCTCTAGAAAAGAATATCATGTTTGGTAAAGTAGAGAGCCAATGAAAATTAGGAAAACCTTCAGTGGGATGGATTGACACAGTAGCTGCAACAATTGGCTCAAACATGCTAACAATCATGAAGGTGGCACAGGACCAGGCGCCACTTCCCTCTGTTATATATAAGGTCGCCTTAAATCAGAGCTGACTTCATGGCAACTAACAACAATAATAACAACTGTTAAATACAGATGACATGTTTTTCTCTTAATTTTAGACTGGATAAATTTAATGAGCATTTATTAGCTTAATAATTAAAAAGATCTCAAAGAAATGGGTACAGTATGTGATTAAGTAAGTTACGGTAGCATCTAGCCCCCTTCCATAACTTATGACTGTAAATACATTTTGGCTATATTTCACTGGCAAAATGATTAAATATGGAAAAATATCTCTGGAATTTTAGACCCATTACAAAAGATTTAACCCAATTCAATTACTTATATGTGGATATGAATAAATCTGCTGGGTTTATGTAGAGATGCAAAACTTTATTCCATTGCTGGATGGTCAGATTTTAGGCGAAGAATATTTAATATACAAACGGAGAACAAACAAATAAATCTTAGAAGAAATACAATCAGAATGCTCCTTAGAAGCAAGGATTGAAAGACTTCAACTTGCTTGCTTTGGACACGTCATTAGGAAAGACCAATCACTAGAAAAGGAGGGAAACCCCCGATGAGATGGCTTGACACAGTAGTCACAACACTGGGCTCAAACATGTCAACAGTCATGGATATGGCACAGGACTGGGCAATGTTTCGTTCCGTTATATGTAGGGTGGCCGTGTGTGTCATTGAGTTGATTCAGCAACAGCTAATAGCAGCAACAGCAGCAACAAGTCTCAGGGAATGTTTTAGTAATAATTACAAATAGCTTTTATTAGATGCTAACTATATTCTTAGCACTTAATGGGTTTATATCATTCAATTCTATGAAAAGATGCTATTCTTATTTTCATTTTGTAGATAAGAAAATGAAGCTTAGAGAAGTTAAAATGCCCAAGGTCACACACCTAATAAGTGGCTTAGCCAGAAATAAACCCAGACTGTGTGATTCTAAAAATTAAATTTTAAACACAGCAATTTCTCCTTTGCACATGGAAGCTGAAACCTGATTGTTTAATATCCCAGGTTATAGAATCTGTTAGTGATGGACTAAGGCTTAAGTCACTGGCTACTGGTTCTATGCTTTTCCCAGGAGATTCTGCACAAGAGTTGAGCTAGACAGTGATTAACATCTTTGAAAGATAATGAGTAAAGCTGACTTAATGGTCCCTTAAAATCCAATCAAACAATTAACAGTTTTGTAATGACATTCACATATTAAAAAGCTGAGATAAGCACCCCTTGTTAAAAAAAAAAAAAAAAAGCTCTTGAAAGCATGAAGTTAGAGTGAAGGTCATTATCTTGAAAGCTTTCAAACATACACAACAAACAAAATTTCTAAGTCATGATTTAAAAAAAGGTAAAGGAAATGGAAACAAAGGAGAGAGATGGCAAGATGGGTCTCGCCTTCTTTAGACACTTGATGTTTTCATGTTGTTCTTGTATTTTAATTGCCCATAAGATTGTGAAAATGCTTATGCCCATAAATACTTTATGTCTCCTGCCATCACATCATAATAAATCATCTGTTATTGTTTGTGTTTTTGATAGGAATATGGCCAGTGTAATAAAAGCCTACTTATGAATAACTTCTGGTTTGATGGAAAAAAGGCATGGTATTTTGTAGTAGAAATTATCAGTGGTATTGCAACTTAAAATAATTCTGAGGAATAAAAAAAAAAAAAAAACACAAATTCTATGGTAAAGAACCTTTATGTAGCTTTTGATTCTTCTAGAAATTTCTCATCACGGCTGAAAAATTACAACTTTGCCTTTAAAGTATCAGATGTATTTTTCTACAAAGACTAGTGAGTAAAGAGTCCGAATATTTTAGACAGGATTGTTTTTACACATAATAATTAAAACAAACTTTAAAGCAGAGCTTCTCATCCTTGGCCTTACTGACATCTTGGGCTGAGTAGTTCATCACTGTGAGGAGCTGTCCTGTGCATCCAAGGTACTGAGCTGCATTCCTGCCTTTACCTACTACAGCCAATGGCACCACCCCCACCTCCCCTTGTATATGTGACAATCAAAAATGTCCCTAGAAGCTGTGAATGCCCTAGGGACACAAATTCACCCGTGCTTGAGAATCACTGCTATGAAGTAATAGCCTATAACATGGTAAAGAATTCTACCTTATGTCCTTTATTCGAAACTTTGTTAAATGATCTTCAAATTGACCAGTTTTTGATGCTCAAGTCTGCATATCAACAGACCAAGGCTTAAATTACCTTTTGTAGAGTTTCCAATTGGATAGGCATTTGTATCAAAAAAAAAAAAAAAAACAAACCCCAAACTCATTGCTGTCACAAGTTGATTCTGACTCATAGCGACCCTAGAGGACAGAGCAGAACTGCCCCAAAGGGTTTTGAAGGGGCAGCTGGTAGATTCAAATTGCTGACCTTTTGGCTAGGCAGCGAGCCTCTTAACCACTGCACCACCAGGGCTCCATGGCATTTGTAGCTGGCATTTAATTGTAAATTGTAATTTGTCAATATGCATTCATTTAAATTTATCATCAGTCACAACATAGATTTTTCTTAAATCTGAGACCGCTAACCATTTTCATGGATGTCTTTCATATTTGTGCATTTCTCTTAAACTTTCTAATTTCATCAATATGATTTCCCCCTTCTCATTCGTAAAAATATGCCCTGAATATAAGTAGCTCTGGAATTATCCCAGATGACAAATTTCCTCAAAAAATTAATGCCTAAACCAGGGTTTCTCAAAAGCATAGTCCATGGCCCACCTGTCTCAGAATTTCCGGAGATGCTTTTTAATATTATAGATTATTTGGTCTTTGCCCAGACCTATTGAAAATTTTTTTTTTTTTTAATTGAACTAGACTCTCTGGAACAAGGCCCAGTGTACTGCAGTTTAGTAAGCTCCTCAGGTGATTCTGAAGCCCCCACATTCAACAGCCATGGACATAAGACATAAAAAAAAAAGAAAGAAAAAAATATATAAAAAAGCAAAATCTTACTAAAATTATTCATTCGATGAAAATCCTCAAGTAACTATTATTTGTTGAAGCCAATTTGATTATAACATATACCATGGCCACTTTATATTGATTGATGATAAACACTTAAAATCTTTCATTAGAATTTACCAAATTTAGGATAGTTATCCCCTAGTAAGACTGCTTGCTTATTAGGTAATATTTAAGCTAAAAGGCTTGATTTACATGCTCAAGCTTACTGATAAATAGTAACTCAGTTTCTTATTTATGATACAAATGATTTACATTAAACCAAAAATTAGTTTTTGTTTAAAAAAAATACTAATTTTAAATGCAAAGACACTAAAAATACAAAGACCCAAGACCTGTGGTTTCTCTTTCCATGTCACTTTTCTAATTTAAAGATATTTCAAATATCATTAACCAAACTCAGCCTTCGCAACCACAACTTTGTATTTTTACATAAAAGATTTAAAATACCTAATATTTTAATGAATGGATAGTATCGTTCATCTCCTGTAAGTAAAAGGACAAGACAATTTCTGCCTCATGCCCAAACCGGGGAACTTCTGGGCAGTTTTGTGGAAGAGAATAGAAGGGGAGATCTTACCATTCTTTCCTCCACTCAATTCAACCGCAGAAAAGCATACTAAGTTCCACAAGAATTTGGAAAAATTCCAGGTGGTTACATAGTCTTTTGTGCTACTACCAGTGAAAATAATAACGGGCAGACAATAAATTTTAATTCAGTAAAAGCAAGTACAAAACTAAAAAAAAAAAGGGAAGATAGTGTAATTTGTCAGGACACACAATGCTTCAATACACTGTTTCCACCTATGTCTTCAGACTATTTTAGTTTTTGTTCTACAATTAAATGTATTAAATATTTACCATTGAGATTTTTGTGACATTGCCTCTGTTGTTTCTTGGTTAGATGAAACTTATTTTCTAGTAGATTAGTCAGGAAGGGCTATAAGTACAATATTCCCTGCATTTTTACACACTTAAAATTTTTTCCTATAATCTTAATATTTGACAGTATTTGACTGGATATAAAAATCCTTTCTTTATGCCTTTTTATTTGAGTTTCTTGAAAATGTTGTTCTTGAGAAATACAGTGCTAGCATAATATTTATATCCAAATATTTTGATCTTTTTGCCTGGAGGTACTGAGATTTTTTTATTTTTATTTGTTTTGATTGTTAAAGTCTAGAATACTAGACTATGTCTTGGAGTTGATTTTCTTTTTTTTTTTTTTTGGTGGCAATTTTCCTGGATATATAGTAAGCCTTTAAATATGGTATGGTCCAGGTTTACCTCTCTTTAATTTCCAGGAAAATATTCTTGGGTTATAGTTTCAAATGTTACCTCCGTTTTATTTTTCACATTAAAGTAGTCCAATTACACGTATATTGGACTTCTTTGACTTTCATCTATTTCAATTACTTTCTCTTTTATTGCCTTTTCTTTATTTCATCTGCATCCTGTTGATTACTTTCTCACCTTTCTTTCATGACCTTTGTTAGATTTTCATTTGATATACTCCCCCTTACACCTTGTAAATTAGTCTCTTTTTTATTAATAGACTTGTCTTTCTTTTTAATATATTGCCTGAATTCAATCAACTTTCATTTCCTTCTGTCCTTCCTCCTTCCTTCCCTCCCTCCATCCTTCCCTCCTTCCTTCCTTTCCTCCCTTTCTTCCTTCCATTCCCGGTTTTAGTGTTTAAATTTCTGATTCTATTTTTAAAAATACCTCTAAATCCTGATTTGATGATCCTAAATTAGTTTGGAGTGTTGTGCTAACAATTTTCTTCTGCTTTGTGTTTGTATTTTGGGGAAATTTTTCATCAGCTGAAATGTTTTGATTCCAATTATTGTATTTATGTGTAAATAACATGTACCTTCTGCATTCGTTTGCCAGCTGTGCCCTTCCCCCTCAACGCACCTTCACAAGCACTGCCGTGCCAATCCTCTGCCACACGTTGCAAGCCACAAGAGCAAGCATAGGAAGCTTATGAAAATACCTTGCAGGAGGTAGGTGTGGACAGCAAACAACTGCAGAAGGTATGCATTAGTTGCATAAAAATACGGTGTCTGTTTTCTTATTACAGTAGTTTTGTACAGAATTTTACTTTAAAAAAAATTTCCAGGTGCTTTATGGTCATGGCCAAGGTTCTTTGTTAAAATATATCTTCTTCTATCAGTTTTATTAGAGTATTTTTGTTTGTTTTGCTTCATTTTTTGAAATCAATGAAGTCGGTGATGGCGGGAGTGTGAGACTGGGAAGAGCTGGTGTGTGCTTTCTGTTTCTGAGAAATCATCATTTCCTCTCTGGCTTCCTTTTTGCCTTTCCTCACACTCTTTTGTAGGACACAGCATGTAATTCTATCTTCTTTTCTTCTAGAAGAAATAATTCTTTAAGGTCACCACCTTGGTCTGCTCACTCTCCAGCCCTTTCTCTGTAACTGGTGCTGTGAACTACCCTATCCCAGAGCAATGTTCACTCTTTTGGCACCTCGTATTGGAGTTTATCTTTCTGGGGATGATTTTGTACGTGCTTATTCTCTTTGCCATGGAGTCAGTTGAGCCTTGCCTCCCTGACTATCTGCATCCCCCAGTTTATAGCAATGGTAGGAGCCATTAGGATTTGGTATTTACTTCTGTCTGCCTCATAAAAAATAGTGATGCAAAATACATGGGTAAAGTGTGGTTTTATTTGTTTTTTGTTTTTTTTTTAAGAGAGGATATATGGAGAAATTTGGATCCAGGGAGCTGTTCTTGTCTACGATGGGTCAGAATTTTAATGAGGAAATAGTATAGTCTTAACATCCAGGCATGGTGGTGCATTTAGTAGTCAAAATGAAAAGAAGTTAACATGGAGAGAAACTTCAGAGCACCAATTTGTGCTCGTTGTTCCTTTCTACCAGAATTACATATCCCAAGCTACTTTCTGCTATAAACTAGTTGGGCCACTGTTTTCATTTCAGAAGGAAAGCTGCTCTTTTAAAAAGTCCTCTTGTCCTCGACTGCTGATATGTTTTTTTCAGTTATTCACAGAATTTAATACTTTACAAAACTCAAACCCAGATATGTATGCTAAACTATATTAGTATGTCTTCTATACTGTACCGTTTCTTTAAATCATGGCAAGTAATAACAGGAACAACAGCATATATTTTCCTTTCTAAATATGTCTCCCTCCAAGATTGCAGCTGTACTTCATATTGGCAGTGAGGTTTGGGGGTTTAATCTGAACATAATTTCACATCTTCTGTAATAAATGTGTATACCTATTATGTCTCATCATTTATGTATTTTTCATTTCTCATTGATGGATGAAGGAAACCTTAGCGGTACATTATGTTGGTTTGACCTGAGAGTAGCTAGCTACTTTTTCCCCCCAAAGTCATTGAAAACAGTTTGCTTGTTTGAATCAACATTTGTTAAGTCATCTTAAATAATGTTATATATGTGTAGCAACCTATTGAGTTTTTCTTTTTTTCTTCTTCAGTCATGGAATCACAGATTCATGAAAGGTTGTTCTAGTAACTGTTAATATCAATGTGGTAATTTTATGAATGCTTCATTTCTTTGCAAATGAGTAAGAAAGAAATGATTTTTAAAAACTAAAGATATAATTCCATTTTTTCGTTATCATACTCAGAGGACTCCTACACATCACAGATCTTGCTTTTTATGTTTATACATGTATCAACCTCACACGTAATACCTAATAAACATTTCCCAAGAGATCAGGCCTCAGGATCAAGCAAAAAAGATTCATGCAAAGTATTTTGTAAAGGACAGTATTGACAAAGTAAGAATTTGTTGGGAAAAGCACAACACTCAGGCACATTTTCCTGAATCAGATAGCATGGGATAAAATTGAAAATTACTGACTCTTCTTTGTTTTAAAAAGAGTAGCCTAAGTAAATTTAAATCAGCAAATTATTCTGAAGAAGCATGATGCTATTGGATCATATCCAAGCTCACATATTTACACTCGTTTTCTCCAAGTTCACATATTTACACTCATTTTCTAATAGTTCATACAGATTTCAGATAAACAAATATAAAATAACCATCTGTCTGTGAAACAGTTGCTGAAAAATTATTCCTAGAATTATGTGGAGAATGTAAATAAATGGTAGTGGACTTACCAAACATATTAACCATGAGATGACCAGATAAAGTACCAACTCTAAAATAATTACTCAAAGCTTAGACATTTTGAAATTGGTGATCTTTTTTGTTATTATTAAATGCAACCACTGAAAATTGCTATTGATTATAATGCCATGTTGTGATATTCTGTGTCTTGAAGCCATGCTTATTAAAAGGAAGCAACACTGAATAAAGTGTAAATAGGTAAATATGAAAAAGCCTTTAGAGATTACTTGCTTAATGATTTTTGCCAACTATTAAGGAACAAATCTCTCTCTTTTCATGTTTCTCTTTCTTGGTGTATGTTTTATAATTATTTGAATATTTTGAATTTTAAAAATAAATATAATGTTGTTTTTCTTTTGTGAAAAAAGACATGACAAGTGAAACCTTTATTTGAATTTTTCATTTGAAAACTCTTTCTTTTAGAGGAGCAGAGTGTTATAATATAGCCCTGAGTCAAGTTAGAATTGTGCCACTACATGTATGTTATTCTATAAGCAAGGAAACAGAATAATAACAAGTCTCCATTTATAGTTTTCAGTTGGATAAATCAGCTCTAGGCAACAAACACAGATTTTATAAAAAGTCATAAACAAAATGATCTATAACAGTTCTGCCAATATGTATGTCAACATACTCCGTGTTCATGGAAGTTTCCACAATTTAATAAGAACCCAAATCAAAGCTCCCAAGTTAAACATTCCTCAGATAAACAGTAACCTGATTTTGCCAAATGATTTTTACTCTGGCTTTTGAATTGAGTCAGTGATAAAAGGTATATTAATCATTTAGGACAGAGGTTGTCAAACTTTTTCTGGAAAGGGCCAGATAGTAAATATTTTAGGCCGTGTGAGGCATAGTCTCAGCTCTGCTGCTGGAGTGCAAAATCATTTGTAGGCAACATAGCAATGAACATGGCTGTGTTCCAATAAAGCTCTCCTTATGGACACTGGGAAACCCTGGTGGTACAGTGGTTAAGAGTTCAGCTGCTAATCAAAATGTCGGCAGTTCGAGTATACCAAGCACGCCTTGGAAACCCTGTGGGGAAGTTCTATTCTGTCCTGTGTGGTTGCTGTTAGTCAGAATCGACTCGATGGCATTGGGTTTGGTTTTTTGGTTTTAGGGACACTGGAATGTGAATTTCATATAATTTTTGCATGTCATGAAGTATTCTTTTTTAAAAATCTTTTTCAATCATATAAAAATGTAGAAACTATTCTTAGCTTGCAGACCAAATACAGATAGGTAGTGTACCAGACTGGCTCAAGGGTCACAGTTTGCTGACCCATTTTCCAGGAAATTATACTAATTATTTTATGGGCCTTTGATAAATGTCAACTATTATGGTGAAGAAGAGGAAGAGGTTTCATGTGGTGATAATGGCTAAGAAGATAATGGTGTGAACACTGGAAACAATCCAAATGCAATTACTATTTTCAATACAAGGTTCACATTTCCTGACTTAATGTTGCAATTCCTTTAGTAGAGTTTTCTTATTGTTTGTTATGGTACTTTCATTCTCTACAGTGGTCTGCTGATTACTTAGGTAAAAAGTACACTTCTATTTTCAACTCAAATAGCCTTCATCATCATCATCATCACCCACTTGCTGAGCTATCCAACAGAAGTTATTTTTAATATTTGTCATATCTGCCCCACATTTCACCTTTCACACACCTCAAAATGACCCTCAGGGGCATTTTCAACTGCCTGCTTCCTCTCCTCCCTTTAGTGAGAATTGTATTAATAGGAGTGTGCTGTATTCTTTAGGTCAGAGCCCTGGTGGTGCACTGTTTAAAAGCAACTGCTGCTAACCAAAATGTTGGCAGTTCGAATCCACCAGCCACTCCTTGGAAACTCCATGGGGCAGTTCTATTCCTCCCTATAGTGTTGCTATGAGTCAGAATTGATTTGACACCGGCATGATGGTAAACCAGAATTCATCATCCAATAAGCCTGTCTTAGTCATCTAGTGCCGCCATAACAGAAATACCACAGTGGATGGCTTTAACAAAGAGAAGTTTATTTTCTCACAGTCTAGTAGGTTACAAGTCCAAATCCATGGCGTCGGCTCCAGGGGAAGTCTTTCTCTCTCTGTAGGCTCTGGAGGAAGGTCCTTATCTTCAATCTTCCTCAAGTTGAGAAGTTCTCTGGTGCAGAGACCCCCTGTCCAAAGGAAGTGTTCTACTCCTGGTGCTGCTTTCTTGGTAGTATGAGTCCCCAACTGTCTGCTTGCTTCCCTTTCATCTCTTGAGAGATAAAAGGTGTGCAGGCCACATCCCAGGGAAACTGCCTTTACCTTGAATCAGGGAGGTGACCTGAGTAAGGGTGGTGTTACAGTCCCACCCTAATCCTCTTAACATAAAATTACAATCACAAAATGGAGGACAGTCACACAATACTGGGAATCATGGCCTAACCAAGTTGACACATAATTTTGGGGGTAACAATTTAATCCATGCCAAAGCCTAAGTGGACTAACAAAGTGGCCATTACAACTGCCTATTGTCAATGAAAACAAAAACAATGTATTATTATGAAGAATCATTATGTCCTGGAAGGGTTTTCTTGAACTAGTATTTAAGATGACATTTATATTTCAAATGTCACAAATGTATTAGGCAGTTAGAGCCATGCTTTAAATTTTAAACCCTATATGCCAGGGAATATACTAGGCATTTTAAAATACATTATCTCAAATTTTTCCCCAAGAAAAATTTATTAAAATTAAAAATGTATTAGAAATAAGCATATATACCTAATGCCTAGAAATATCTGACAGAAAGTAGTATGTAACTGAAAACATTGTATTAAATCACACATAAACTGTAAGGATTTCCTCAGTCATAATTGGGGGTGAGGGATATACAAAAATTATGATGATATGGTTTGAAACTTTAAAAAACATCTGTTTTTAGGTGTGATCTTAGAATTATGTATACATTTTTAGAGGATTATTTAATGGGGTAGTTTAAAATCAGGTTCCAAAATGACCATTTTTTTTTCTAGTAAGTGTATGATTAATGATAAAGGCTTCAGAAAATGGAGGTCTGTCTCCGTTTTATTTCAACAACTGAACAGGAGCCCACAGATAACCAGTGCTCCTCCTGTCATGTGCTGGCAGATGAGTTACAGTGGCCCACAGATAACCAGTGTTCCTCCTGTCATGTGCTAGTTACCTAACTAGTCCGTGCAATGCTGTATATTTGTTTATACTGGACGTCACCCTAACGTCACTACTCTGGCTCACTGTGTTCTTTATATGGTAGTTATGGAAGATGATTTATCTCTCCTGTGTGAACACACTTTTTATTTTCTCCGTCAATAACCGTAACAATGATAATATACCGTAAGACTGATAATGATGAGGCTTTTTCTGACCAGCTTAGTATAATTGATAGTAGAAATAAAAAGATCAATAAAACCGTGAACTGCCTTGGCTAAGCACCTGACAATATAGTGATGTTTAGAGTGATTTGGCTAAGATATGAACAACTACATTAATCATGAAGCCCAGGTTTACCAAATAATAATCATTTTAATCAAAATTTATCTAATCAAAATAATCACACACACACAGACACACAGACACACAGACACACACAGACACACACACACACACACAAACCCCTAGATAAGAGACCTAATGGGAAAAGAAGCTCAAATAATTCACGTGGGCCAATATCCAGGGCAAACAAGGAAGTAAAAAATGTGAGAAGAGATGCTGGTCCAACCTGATCCTCAAGAGAGAAGAGGAAAGCAGCAGACACTCACCGCCAGGGAATCATGAAGGAATAACTTAGCTAGCTGGTAAAATCTGCCCTCTCTTACTTACAAACAAATTTCCTGGTGTTTCCTAGGAAGCTCCACACCCTCTTCAAAGCTGTGGAATTACTTCTAAAATTGGACTGATTCGAAGATTTTAGGTCACACTTCCAACTGCCATACCATAATGGTTCTAACTTAGGAGAAATTAAACTACAAATAATATAGACTTATAAGATATAAAATTAATTCTGTGTTAACAGTGGGAAATTATCCAATTGTGGTCTATTAAATTTAACATAGATATACCTAAGTGACTAAAAAAAAAAAATGAGTGCAAATAAAGGGAATTAGGGAGAATATTTAGAAATTTTATTAGCAGTTTAAAAACAATAGAGTGGAGAGCAAAGAGTGTCATATATTAGGAGGAATAATTATGGCAGACTGCTGAATTATTTTTAATCTTAGTTTTGGGATTCTTTTTTTACCCAGAAATTAATTACAATAAGGTTTTAAATTTACATTTGTAGACTTTTTATTTTTTGTGGGGGGCATCTTTTGATTGGTGACTTTTGGCTTTATTGGGGTATTATTAAGGAATATAGTCTGCAAATCTCTATGCTTTGGAATTTGTTAAAGTTTGTTTTCTCAAATTCATAAGTACCGTTAAAACCTTCTATGGAGTAAGAGACGAACGTATCTTCTCTGTAGGCAGCTTAGTGGTTAAGTCTTAATAGCACAGGTGGGCCCTACAGCCAGACCACCTGGGCTAAACCCTGCTCTGCTTCTCACTGACCATGGAAGCCTGAGCAAGCCACGTGCCCAATGGTTTTTACTTGCCTTAGTTTCTGCATACAAACTTATTGATTATATTATTCAGGTCCTTGCTATTACAAGTTGTAATCTACTTAATTATAACTCTTTCAGAATTTTATAAACCAAGTCTCCATTATCATTTGGGTTTATCCAGTGATATTTCTGGGAGTTTTTGCATTATGCATTACACAGATAGGTTGTTCAGTGCAAAATATTTATATTTTCCATCTCTTCTTTTTCAACAGAAGTATTCTACTTCCATAATATGCTTTTTTTTTCCTGCTTAATGATTGTGACACTGAGTTTCACTTTAGATGAGAGTGATAAGGTCATTGCAATCTTTTTTTTTTTCTTGCTTTATAGTTAAAGCAGGTACGTTGTATTTATTCTTGTATTTGCAAACTTTTTTCCCCCTAACTTTGTTTTAGATGTATCCTTTAATAAACAGTTGAATTTTGCCTTTCATCCCAGTGTAAAAGTCTCTGGCTCTGTATTGGAAAACTCATTTACATTGTGACACAGACCCATTTGATTTCATTCCTTCCTTGAATTCATGATTTCAATAATAATATAAATTTCTAACACCCTCGGCTACTAGGTTGGAAGTTCGAGTACACCCAGAAGTGACACAGAAGCAAAGCCTGAAAAATCAGCCAGTGACAACTCAGTGGAGCACCGTCCAGCTCCGACACGCAGTCACAATGAGTCGAAACGGACTCAAAGGCAACTGGTATACATGGCTTAGTTTTCTCATTTTTAAAAAATTTTTACTTTTGATGGCTTCATCCAGTTTCTTTTAATTAATTTTGTACTCTGCACCCCCTTCCCCCTTCTCGGCCCCCAGTCCTGTGTGTGAATTCTGCTGAACAACGCTATATGCAGTAGGTTTATATAGTTAAACTGTATTTCAGATCTTTAAGAGCTGCTGATAGAAAATTTTATGTCATAGAATGAAAATCAGATAAAACGTTTAAGCAATTTTTGGATGTTATAAGCTTTTTTTTTTTTTTTTTACAATGGGGAGAAGCAATATTGATTTTTTTATGTGTTTCCTAAAATAGAAATATTTTACAACTTAGGACATTAAAAGTGGAATTCCAGAGTGGTGAGTTCCCCTCCCCCCACAAACCACCAAAAACAAGAGGAAACATATTCCTAAACAAAGCTTTTTTTGTGAGTCTAGGTCTTACTAACCATTGAGAGCCATTGAGTCAATTCTGACTCATGGCAATCTTATATGCTACGGAGTAGAACGGCTCCATAGGGCTTTCTTGGCTCTAATTTTTAGGAAAGCAGATGGCCAGGCCTTTCTTCCAAGGTGCTGTTGAGTGGGTGGGTATGAACAGCCAACCTTTAGGTTACAAATGGAGCACAAATATTTGCGTGACCCAGGGACACAAAGACTAGGTCTAGGTGTTGTCTTTAACAATCGTGTCTGCCTGTTGTAATTAGATAAAAGCAGGGTGGCTGTCAAGTATTTACAAGCCTGCTAGCTCAAAGTTAAGCATACAAAAATCAATGGCTCTTGTATTTATTAATCTCTTCTGTTCCATTAGGTATAATTATCCAGTAAACATATCATCTTAACACAGCTTACAAAGCTAATTAGCTGGGCCCTCTGGAAAGCCTAGCACACTTCGGTTGTTTCAATCATTGTATGAGACTGCAGCTCTGCTAAAACTTCACGGGTCGAGGAAAGGGAAATCGTTCTGAAAACTTATAAAGGACTCTGTTCTGCGTGCCTTCTTCACATATCTGCAGATGATGTGGTTTTAAAACTAAATTCCTCGAATAAGTTAGGTACATTAGTGTTTAAAGCTCCTTGTTGCATATGCTAAGAAGCCTCCTTCCCTTCCCAAAGATGTGCTGAAACTTTAAAACACCCTCCCACTGCTGGGCCTTCTGTCCTTTGTCCAACATACACTCCAACGGGAGCTCGCTGGGAGGTAAATGACTGCAACGCATTCTCACTGGGCATTTTATTCAAGGCCATGGATTGTCACATTCGGGAGAACACTCAAGAAGAGAGCCGGGAAGCAGTAGTGGAAACAGCGGCGAGCTGTCAGTGGTGTAGTTTGTCATTGTTCCACAGACGAAAGGCAGACTGTCACGAAAGGCAGACTGTCACAATAAACAGCATTTATTCCTTTCCTATTTGTGGCTTAGGGCTGGAGAGGGGGGGTGTCACTGGTTGTAACTGTAGAACACATAAATAATAATAGTAGCTTGCAAACCATAGATCAGAGAAAATGGGGGGAGCTGGCAGTGATGAAGGCAAGAGAACAGATGCTTTTAGCACAAGCTAATTTACTACCTTTTAAAAAACACGTTCTTCCCGCCAGTAGGAGTGGGTGTTGTTGCCTCTTCAGCTACGGGTAAGGAAGGCAAAACTTCTAGATCAAAGGTCTCATGAATTATTCTAAACACGGAAATATGTTTGGATTACTTTCTATTCAAAAGATATTTTATAAATCAGCAGTCATTACTTTTTCTCAAGAGGTGTAAGTGCTTACTCTGACCATGACTGTGCTGAGTGTACCAGCTTGTTAAAGCTGCAAGTCCGCACGCGTGAGGCCTTTCAGGTTAGCTTTCGTAGAGGGAATAACTGATTTTAGGGCCTGAGCAGGGTCCTTGGTCTATAGGACACCCAGACAGCCTGACCGCATCAGAGCAAGACACTTAGCACCCTGAAGACTACAGACCTGCGTGACACCTTCTCTTTTCAGCTCGCCGTGAAGTAGGACAGACCACAATGCTCACACTGAGTCTGGCTGGGTCTGACAGAGGGCCTGTGGGCAACCTTCTCACTCCCCCTACAGCCTGTGGGGACTCAATGGGAGAATTCTCACAGGAGGACAGAGGACCAGAAACTCCTCCCGCGTTATTACAATGTTGAAAGGTTTCTCATTTCCTGCTGGTGAGAAGTGTCTATTGTGGCTTCTAATAAAAACGTGTGAAACCACATGGGTGTAAAGTAATTTTTTTTAAAAAAACTTTTTAAGAAACTGGTGACAACGCTAAGTTCACTGTTTCAGCCTTGGGTGTGAAGTATGTCACCCGATTTGGGATGGCAGGTTTACATCTGTGCTGTAACCTATTCTCACAGCAACATAATTGGAGCCAGAGTTCACATGTGGACAGGGTTTCTCTTTATGGATTGAATATGATTGCCCCCAAGACAAAACATGGTAAATCACACATGCATTACATGCCAGCATATCAGTGGTAGCACTCTATGTGGGTCATGTGCGGACTGGTTAGCACTTTCCCGAGAAGATATGCTTTACTGTAATATGGGAAACTGACATTATCCAGAACACAGGACGAGGTTAGGCTGCCCTGAGCATAATAGTGGAATGGCCCAGAAAGGGAGGATAACCCGGAGTTTACTCGTGAAGACGTTTTGGCCATCTGCATTTCGAGTAGTCAGGTTGCAAACTTTGCTGGTTGTTATCCCTAACATTTGCTTTTTTGTACAGCAGTTTTGACGGTTGCACTGCTCACAGCAAATTGCCATTGTAGTTTGTTCTGCTTCAGTGCCACTTGACTGTCACAGCCTGTCATGAGGCAAGAAAGCACTCAACCTTACCCACCTGGCAAGGTTTAATCATTCCTATTACTCCTGTGGCCTGCACGGGCCACCTTGAAGCACACAGCACACACTTCTACCTTCCCTGCAGCTCTTGTCTCATAGGCTTCAATTTTATTTTATTTTTTAAATAAAGTAATAAGCTACACAGTGTTGATGAGAAAATATATCAGAGAACAATAGATTTCTTTAGTAAAGAAATAATACTGAAGTTGACCAATTATGAACCAAACACAAACAAAAACTAGAGCTGAGTTTTCTTCCCTTTTCCAGTTGTTTTCCTCCTTATTAACACTAGCAGGCAAGAAGAGAGGCCATACTTTTTTGTCTCACTAGGAGAACTAAGTAAAAAAAAAAAAGTAGAAGAGAAGTATTATTTCCTGATTAGAGAAAGCATGTGGGAGAAGCATTAGCAGTTTCCCCAGTCACCCTTTGTTTGGATAGTTTACATCCCTTTCCTGATCTGTGAAATGAGGGTGGCCCCACTTTTGGTCAGTGGCCAGCTGCTCTGGCACAGAGGCACTCACTGAGGATAGCTTAGACACTTGGTATGTCATCACATAGCTCTGAGTAAAGGTCTCTCAACTGCAGCTGATCAGAGGACAGAACACCAGAGGTTATAGTCTGCTTTTTTGCTCATTAAAATAAGGAGCTGCAATCACGGATAATTTTCCCCACCATGAAGAAAAGAAATGTAGTCAGTCTTGTAAACAGTACTAGTATTGAACTCATCAAGATCTAACGAACCTTGACTGACCACTTACTCTTTGTCTAACTTGTTTTGGGCACTCCACATGCCTTGGTCTATCCTCCCAGCAATCCAGTCACGGGAAGGCAGGGGAGCGACATCGCAAAGGATGAAGCCACACAATTTTATGCATTGATGTCACTTGGCCACATCTGTTATAATATCTCTTTTGACAAACATGTGTTGGCTTAAAAGTTGTTCAATTTTGGACAAATCCACTGGCTTAAAGATAATGTGAATACTTGGTCTAATCTCTGAATGGCTGCTTCAAATTTTTATTTCTAGATTCAACCCATCTAGCACAGTGTATATACTCAATTTTTTTAATTGATTAACTCAAAACTTCTGTTTATATAAGATATGATTGAGTTAAGAACAGAACAATCTATTTATAGCATCATGTTATTACATGAAAGTTACATCTTTGTTTCTATTTTGAGTCAAAAAAAAGTAAGATCACAAAAAAAGGAAAATAAAATTAAGAAACAAGTACTTTCAAGTTTAAAAAGTTAAAAAAAAAAAAAGTTTAATGAAATGAATACTTTGCAAATGACAGAACTGTGAAGAACTAGAAACCAAAAACCAAACCCAGTGCCGTCGAGTCGATTCCTACTCATAGTGACCCCATTGAACAGAGTAGAACTGCCCCATAAGGTTTCCAAGGAGCTCCTGGTGGATTCAAACTGCCAGCCTTTTGGTTAGCAGTCAGACTCTTAACCACTATACCACCAGGATTAGGTACAAGATTGGGAAGGACTTTTTCTCCCTTGCAATTAGCATCAGCAAAAAGGGCCATAAACAAAACCTTGTTGTCTGGGATGTGTGGAAAGGCCAAGGACTCCACTGCCCTCATTGGCTTCTACCTCAGCATAGTATCACCCAAGGGACTGGTGCTAAACAGAACCTGAAATTTGGAGGCAGGAGAAACTGGGAAGAGTTTACTGGCAGCCAGAAAACATTGAGGTTTGCACTTGGTAGCTGACCTGCTAAAACCTGACAAAGCACATAGCTTTAAAAACAAAAAAAAAAGCACAGTGCCTTTTAAAAAAAAAAAGGACATAGCCTTCACAGTGCCTTTGGAAGGGTAAAAAAATCAAGGGTAGGAGAACTCCCTGGTCACTGTAATAATATTTTCATTTTCTGGAAGTTGCAGGTTAGATTAACTAAGGGTCATGGCCAATAATGGAATAAAAATGTCAGATCTGAATTTCTGTGGGAAAATGTGAAACTCCTTAGAACTGTGAATCGACTTAATGGCACTGGGTTTGTTTGTTTTTTTTTTAGAACTGTAAGACTTTTGAAATGAGAATCACACCTGTAGTTATGTCTACCTCCAGAACACAGCCCAGCCTACCCTTCCAGCGTTAACTCCAACCATCCCAATCACAGTCTTTATATACTATCCAGATGGACCTAGTAGTTATTTCTTAAACATGCTTGAAACATCTTCACATTCCTTCCTTTGTTAAGGCCATTCTCTTCTGGAATGACCTTTTCTTCTTTACCATTTGAAATGTTACCCATCTTTTGACAGCCCATTTCATAATCTTTCTTATCCATGAATCATTTCCTCATTTCTCCACCCAAATATGTCCTCTCCTTCCACTATTATTTGTCTTTTTCTCACAAAGATAAGTACTTTTGCTATCTATCTTCTCCCTATTTCATTAGAAGCAATTTGAGAGCAAGGATGGTGTCCTTATATACATACATTGAATCACTGGGAAAATCTGCAACGAAAGACCTCTTTAAATTTTAAAAAGCAAAGATGTCACTTTAATGACTAAGGTGCACCCAACCCAAGCCATGATATTTTCAATAGCTTCGTATACATATGAAAGCTGGACAATGAAAAAGGTAGACTGAAGAAAAATTGACACATTCGAATTACGGTGTTGCTGAAGACTACTGACTATCTTGCCAGAAGAACAAACAGATCTGTCTTAGCAGTGGCATCTTTGTGGGGTGTGGAGAATGTCTGGTGACACTGTCAGAGAGGGTGACACGAAAATGTCTATAAAATTTTTGAGCAGTGTTTCAGCAGAAATTTATTATTTTTTTATAAAAATATCCTTGTAGTTAGTTATAACAACAAAAACATTTTTTGTAAGCCCAGCTTACAAGTATCAATATACCTGCAAGGCTGAGACTCTATGCTAAATTATTTTTTGAACCTTCTAATGCCCTCTGGTCAGAGCTGTCATTATCACCCAATTACAATAGTACTTTGAATCACATGGTTTTGTCTGTAGGCATTACAAGCATGCGTTGTTGTTTTTGTTGCTGCCATTTTTTACAGTAACTGATTTTGCCAAATTTACTGATGTTTTAACTACAATATTGTGATAATTACCATGGGGGGTGATGCCATGAGATATCACACTAGGTGACACCAACCTTAGTGATGTCACTGTGTCTTGGAGAAAGTACAGCCAGAATGGACAACTAGATGAACTAGAGGGTCATCAAAAAAGAGGGACACCCTCAATGGGATGGATTCACATAGTAGCTGCAACAGTGGTCTCAAACAGCAAAGATTGAGAGTTTGGAGCAGGTTCGGGTGATGTTTCATTCTGCTTTACATAAAGTTGCTATGAGTTGAAGCCAAATCGAAAGCATCTAAGAACAAGAATCATACTGGAAATACAGAACCCCAGTGGCTGCATGTGGTAGGCATTTAGTAAATATGTTGAATTGTTTCTTTGTTATTTCTTCTGTTTTGTTAAGACTATCACGGATAACTTCAGCTTTGCTCTGACAAATATGCTAACATTGTGATAGTTGGTCTAGTTACTAGACTGAAGAGTTGTGATTAGTAAGCTGATTTATAACTTTAAGGAGAGTTTAAATATCAGCCAACATAATTATATCTATAAAAAAGTCTTTTACAAGGTAACACTTGTCAATCATATATGGTTGCTTCTTTTGCCTTTTTTTTTTTCCTGCCCACATCGTTTCACTACATCAATGAATCAAGCCTCATTAAACCTCCAAATTCCATTAACTGGGGTACTTTCTCTAGAGTCATTCACTGGCCCAGGCACCCCAGTCCACCATCTTGATGTACACATGCTTACATAGAGCCTCCTTTGTGCCTAGTACCATGTGTTGGCATGACATGTAGAAAGTCTCTAAGCATCCCTGTCGTCTGTTTGCTCAACGTAAAAAAAACAAACAGAAAGTACACCCAAATAGTAGTCAGTGCCTAAAACATTTCCTCTGAGACCTAAAGCTTTATAATATGCCCCTAATGCGCCCCACAGTATTATTTCAACAGAGTCTCTTTGGCTGCCAATTGCAAAGGAAGTGAGCTTGAGTAATCAGCAAAAAGTCTGATTTTGAGAAAAATGACTCAAGCCTAAGCACCAACCTGTACCAGTATTTTATGTACTACTGCAGATAAATTCATCTTTTTTCATTTCTATAAAACAACTGTGGGTATTATCCCAAAATAGCTGACTGTTAACTAGACAACTAGCCAGATCTGTAATGCTCCATGTGGACTCTGACTGTCGCGTCTCCATCTGCACAGCCTGCTGCTTGCCTGTTTAGAATTACGGAGAGCTGGAAGGGGAGTCCAAGAGACAAGAATTCAACAGCATAGGTTGCCTCTGCTCCCTCTTTCATGATTTTTTTCTTTTCCCCTGTTTTATGTTTTGACAGAGGGTGATTATATAGGATTCCAACCAACCTCATCTTCAAAGCATTCGTGTGAAGTACACCTGACCCAGAGTTCGCTGAGTACCAGGTGCAGATCTGATTACCTTCAGGTGTCCTAATGCTATTTGTACACAGTGTTTTAGTTCTTTCCTGTCCTTTGTGTCTTTTTTTTTTTTAACACTTCAAAACTTGAGAACTCTTATTTTCTTTGAGCAAATAGTGTAACACTTATTAAGCAGAGAGATGTGTTAGCAGAAGAATCCTAACCATATACTCCCCATCAGATGTTAGGCTTCGGCTGCAAACTAAATCTCTGTGGTGTGAGTGGCAGCAGATAAAGGTTTTAAACTCTTTACAGCAGATGGAATAAGATTTGTCGGTTATTAAATTGCTGCTGAACTATTTTTAGTTTCTTCTTTTTTTTGTACACATTTTTTCTTGGTTACATTATACATGATTTAAAAAGATAAAGGTTTTTCCCCCCCTATTTTGGAAGCAAAAATAGAAAATTCTAGCAACTGTTGACTTCACATTTGCATAACTTTACTTATGTTCTGTGCTTTCTATGCTGGAGGAGTTTGAGAAAACACAACTTGGTGAATGTTAGTGAGTCTCACTTTGAAAAATAAGATGATACCACTGTAGCATGAGATAATAAGTACCACTTTCTCTATTTTCATCGTGTTTGATACCTACATCCCCCTTTTAAATCCTTATGTACTAACAAGGAATCTCAACAGCTCATATGATGAGTGACTCCTGTCCTTTCTGCTTAATTACTACAGTGGGGCGAATCACAGTTGAGGTACAATCCGAAGTTGAGAATCAAAAACAACTACCAACGTAGGAGAAAAATTAGGAATGCAACTTCAGGATGCTGCTTTTGAGTCAAAGACCTTAAAAACAGCAGCTGTGGACGAGAAAATTGAAATATAAAGCAGGAAAGTAATCTTAGGAAACAAGAGGTAAGAGTCAAACTGATTGATTATGAAAGACAGGTGGGCACACCTAGTGGGCAGGGCCAGCTCCCAAGTTAGAGCACGCCCACAGAAGTATTGGCGATGGCTCTGTGTCTTCTTTGCCACCTGTCCTTAATCTGAAGGCTATTCTCCTTTTTTTTGCTCAAAGAATCCCAGCAGGAGTAATCAGTCACAACTCTTCCCTATCACACACACAAGATGAGTGATACCAATTAATCTGCGTGAATAAAACCGAAGTTGGGTGAGGGAAGGAAAGGGCTCCTGCCCTGTGGCTGTGGGGGTGCAATCTTTCTGCAGAAATGTTTGCCGGCTCTGGGTGTCATGAGGCTGTTATGTCAGGCCTCCCGGCTGCCACTGGAGTTCTGGAGGAGAAGGGTGGGGAATAACACACTGCAAGGAGAAAGTTCCTACAGTGGGGAACAGGAAAAGTTAATAGTCATGGATCACAGACTGGGAGAATGACAGTTTCTTTTCCTCTTTAGAAGGCCTTACTAATAGCTAAATTAAATTTAAAAAAAGAAATTCTAACATACTTCAGCTGAGAGACAACGTGGGTCACTGGAAATGATTTTGTCTTCCAAATCACAGTCTGGGTTAAAAGACTGAGCACCTGACTTATTTAATGAGCATCTCAAGGAGCCTTAGCTTCTCAATTTCTCAGTTAATGCTAATCACATGATGTTATTAATGAGAAAGTGATGCAGAGCCTCTAGCACGGTGATTTTTACGGAATCAGTACTAATAATCCATGTGATAAACTGAAGCCTATGAGAAGAGGTTCTGATTCTCCTGGGTTTGTGACATGACTCGCTGAAGCTCAGATGTGTTGCCTGTTTGAAAAGCAGATGTAGACAAGTCAAGGGCATGCTAGTATGAAAAATTAAAACAAAGTAATTGATTACCCTTTTATAAAAATGCATAGGTGTTCTTCATTTACCCTTGTCATGTGTTGACCTTTGTTGCAAGCTTAGAGCATAATTTTAAATCATGGTCCTCTAAAGAGAATTCTATGGGTGGCTGTTATTTTTTACAAAAAGCTGACCAATTGTACCAACATGTGGGTGGCTCTAAATGAACACAACAAACCTTGGAAAAGGACTGGGATAAGAATGTAATCTCTTCCATCAACTTCAGTGTCTACTAGATAAACCAGACTTGGTGGGATTCCTGGCCTAACAATCTGGAGGGTGTTATCAAAATAAGCATTTTAGGCTAATTAATTTCCTGGAGTAAACTGAGTGGATGCTTTATGAAGGCTGACTTGACGCAACAAAGATTTTGGACTAAGACACTAGTTAGATATATCCCTGGGGAAGGACCAATTGGAGCCACCAAGTCAAGTCAGTCTTGCCTATTTCAGCTAAATGGAAACAAGAAAAGCATGCTAAAAATGGCTTTGTTTTATTATTGTGATAAACCTACTGCCCTATTACAAGTAATAGACCTTGATAAAATTTTAAGTCCTGTATATAATATTTTCTTTGGCATTTTCCCACATTTTTCATTATTTAGGACACATAAATCCAAACCAAACCCAAACCAAAGCCAAACCCACTGCCCTCAAGTCAATTCCATCTCATAGCTGCTCTATAGGACAGAGTAGAACTGCCTCATAGAGTTTCCAAGGAGCGCCTGGTGGATTCAAACTGCCAACCTCTTGGTTAGCAGCTGTAGCACTTAACCACTAGGCCACCAGGGTTTCTAGGCACCAAATAAGACCCTGACCCATCTTTGCATAAAGATCTCATAAGTCTGCTCCTCTTTCTTGGGTTATTCTAACCCCTGACCACGTATGAAGTGTGCCTTAAGGGCCGTTTCAGTAGCTCAGGACCTGCCACGATAACCCCTCACCCAAGGTTCATGGCTGGAAACTGGTTCTTCTCGAGTTCGACAATGCGTTCCTTTCCTACATCCTCCTTCCCACCCACTTTCTGTTACAGTACAGCAAGTAGATAAACTGCTCTCTGCTCAGGAATCAGTAACTGATGTCTGGGTCTGTGTCACTGATCTCGGAGAGATTTTTACAGGGCACTATATAAAAAAAAAATTTATTGGCGATACAGACGTCAACCCAGGGGAATAAATAATTACTAAAAAAAACAAGCAAACCAAAAAGCCCATGGCCGTCAAGTCAGGTGATGAAACATTAAATGACAATGTTGTGCAGGTGGGTCTTTCTGGAGTCCCTTTACAAACACTTTATCGCTGGGTATTCGATCTGTATATGAAGGTGCCTCTGGTTAACACACTTACACAGAGAGTCCAGATTTAATGGCAAGGTGCGTTTTATTTAAAGGAGAACCTTCGGGGAAAAAATTAATGGTTCAGAGTTGTAATATAACTTTCATGTTGAGATATTCACAAAAGAAGCTGAACTTAACACATCAGCCATCTTAAAAGTATACAATATTGACAATAAAGGCACAAAAATATAATAACTTTAAAAAGAGAGAGTCTTTTGAAACACTGCTAGCCGAGTGCTCTGCCGGGGAAAAGCAAATAGAGACTTCCTCTTCACTACAGTCACACACTTGCCCTAAAACGTTTTTCTTTTGAAAGGGCAGGAATTATTTTTTTTAAAGAAGTATTTTAAACAATGTGTTTTCTTGTGATAAGAGATCTGTTTTAATGTCTTTACAAAAGAGGACCTTCAAAATGGTATGTTACCGGGAAATTGTTGGAATTACAAATCTCGTCGATTTTAAAAGGACCCCAAATTCTGTAAAATTGCTCTACCCCTTGCCGAATTCTTTCAAGGATATGCTTTTTTTTTCTTTAGAAAGATTTATGTTGAGTTTTTTGTTAGTTAGTGCTGCTTTGTGAAGAAAAAGTCAAAAATTTCTCAAAATACAGTTTTTTTTTTTTTTTCAATCTTGGAAGATAAAAGTTAAATTAATGTATTCTCTTTCTAGGAAAGGTTCTCTAAGAATATTATTTAGAGAGTGGTCAGTTATGAAGCTAAATTTACTATATTTTCCTTGTTATATTTTTCTCTAAGATAAATGATTTCCTTTAGCCTCTTGATCCTATAGCATTCTAATAGATACCCTCTGACATAAGAAATACATTTAACCTATATTTCTTATTTTACAAAATTATTTGAAGAATCTTTTAGAATTATTCTGTAATGTTCTATGTTTAAATTACAGTGTAATCATTTATGCATGGTGTGTGCTCTGACGCCTGGCCCTCGGCCTCTTGTCCAACAATATACTAGACAAGAATTATTACCGCATAATTCACACCCCGTCATGTCTTATTGCGTAATTAAAGCACAAGCTTCCTCTACATGACAAGAGATTGGACTGTTAACATTATAGATGATTATCCAACCTGACATATTTTATTTTTACAACCAACTCTTTTTTGTGTACACAGGATGCTTATTTCAGGTACACTTACTGCTGAAAACATGAAAAATCTGTTTTTTACTCACCTTCTGGTTATTGTGCAAATTGCCATGAGTGAAATGTGGGCAACACATGAGATGTTTGGGGTTAGTAATTTACATGTTGAAATAGTCTGCTATCTATAAAGTAAATTCATACAAGAGCTTGGTGGACCTGAATAGTTAACATTTCTTTTTCTTTATTCTTCTAGCATTGGTCAAGTAAACACTCAGGGCTATACATAGGTGCATGTGCTTTGTAAAGATAAATGAATAAATGTACAGGGCCTATACAAGAAAACCTTAAAACTCTACTAAAGAATACAAAAGAGAATAAATAAATGAGAAGTCCTACTGTGCATTTGGATAAGAATATGCTACAGTGCAAATATATTGATTTTCCTCAAATTTACATGTAAATTTAATAATTCAATTCAAACTCAAAAACCAATATTTTTAAAAACTTGAAAAATTACACTAAAGATTTTATATTAAAAATAAGTTTACAAAAATTGCTAGAAGAATCTTTTGGCGGGGGGGCATGGGAAGAGGACAACGAGAGGCACCTAGTCCTTCCATATGTTAAGACAAGTCAGGAGAGTACGACAATTACAAGTTTGGTACAGGTGAAGGCATCGTGAAAGAGACCAATGTGAGTCTGGAAATGAACACAAATGCATACGGAAATTTGGTTTAGGACATGGGTAATGCTTGAAATAAGTAGAATAGGAACAACTGATTAACTATTTGAAGTGAAATAAAACTTGACCCTAACCTAATTCTTTACACACAAAAAAGTTCAAATAGATAAAAATTTAATTGTGAAAAATGGAATCATGTAAGTTCTAGAAGGTAAGTTTATTTATAAAATAGATAAGACATTTCTATGCAGAATATAAAACCCAGAAGCCAGAAACAAAAGATTGAAATAATTGTCCCATGTTGCCACAAATAAAATAAAAAGGCAAATAAATGAAAGACTGGAGAAAGTATGTTTTTAATATATATGAAAAAGCTAATTTTCTTAATTTGCAAAAACCACATTCATATCAACAATGAAAAAATGACTAGCACAATATAAAAATGGGCACGAAATTAAAAAAAAAAACACAAAATTAGGAAAGATATATTCTTGATTGTATCCATGTCAATGCCCTGGTTGGGATGTTGTACGATAGTTTGACAAGATGTTACCATTGAAAGAAAATGGGTAAAAGGTACACAGGGTCTCTATTAATTCTTAAAACTGTAAGCGAATCTACAATTACCCAAAATAAAAAGTTTACTTTTTTAAAAGTACAAAATTTTAGGAAAGGCAATTTATAGGAAGACAAAAATATGAATGCCCAATAAACAGACAAAAAATATTAATCCCAAGTCAGAATTCAAAGCAAAAGAAATGAGAAGTGATTTCCCCTTCCTATAAACTTGGTAGAAATTTAAAATGCTTGATAACTGATGTTGGTGAGGGTGATGGTGTGAGAAAAGTAGCTCTCCCGTTCACTGTTGGTGGAAGTGTAAATTTGTGTAATCTTCTTTAGAAAGCAATTAGACTGTATATAACCACGTCTTAAATGCACATGCCCTTGGACCCAACAATCTCACTGATGGTAATTTACTTCCTGAATACATCAGCAGAATTTATCAAATATACATATACAGAGATACATTTTAGCACTGTTTGCAACAGTGAAAAATTGTAAATAGCTAAACAGTATATTAATAAAAAAGTACTGACTACATGAATTTTCATGCATTCATAAGTGAGCAGCTGTTTAAAAAACGAGACACAGATTTCTGTGCCAATATACATCAAAATTAAGGAAAAAAAGCAAGGTTTAAAACAATGAGTATAAACATTTTTCTTGTATAAATAAAAAAAAAAATGCTGAATTAGTAGACAAGTAGGACAAGGGTGATAGGTATTAAAGCTGGCCAAAAAAAAAAAAAAAAACCATGGCAGTGCAGTCGATTCCAACTCGTTGTGACACTACAGGGCAGAGTAGAACTGCCCCATGGGGCTTTCAAGGAGCAGCTGGTGGGCTCGAACTGCTGACCTTTTGGTTAGCAGCCAAATGTTTAACCACTGCACCACCAGGGCCCTTCACAGTTGTCAAAGAGAGAGGCAAATAAGAGGGTTGGTACATAGAGAGGAAGAGATTTGTACCTAAGTGTCTTAGTCATCTAGTGCTACTATAAGAGAAATAACACAAATGGATGGCTTTAACAAAGAGAAATTTATTCCCGCACAGTCTAAAACCCGGTTAACCAGTAGGAGGCTGGAAATCCAAATTCAGGGTGCAAGCTCTGGGGAGAGGTCATCAATGTCGCCATCCTGCCTTTTAAGGAGCAGTCTGGCTGTACTTCTTCCAAGACAGATTTGTCGGTTGTTCTGGAGTCCGTGGTATATTCCATATTCTTTGCCAACACCACAATTCCAAGGCATCACTTCTTCTTCACTCTTCCTTATTCACTGTCCACTTTTCACAAGCATATGAGGCAATTAAAAATACCATGACTTAGGTCCCCGAAGTGCAGCAGGTTTGTCCAACGCAATACATTGTTTGATTTCTTGACTGCAGTTTCCACGGGTGTTGATTGTGGTTCCAAGTAAAACGAAATCTTTGACAACTTCAATCTTTCTCCGTTTATCATGTTCCTCATTGGTCCAGTTGTGAGGATTTTTGTTTTCTTTATGCTGAGGCGTAATCCATACTGAAGGCTGTGGTCTTTGATAGTCATCAGTAAGGGCTTCAAGTTCTCTTCACTTTCGGCAAGCAAGGTTGTGTCATCTGCATATCACAGGTTGTTTACGAGTCTTCCTCCAATCCTGATGCTCTGTTCTTCTTCATATAGTCCAGCTTCTCAGATTATCTGCTCAGCATACAGGTTGAATAAACATGGTGGAAAGATACAACCCTGACACACACCGTTCCTGATTTTAAACCATGCAGTATTCCTTCATTCTGTTCAAATGACTGCCTCTTGGCCTATGTACAGGTTCCTCATGAGCACAATTAAGTGTTCTGGAATTCCCATTATTCTCAATGTTATCCATAATTTTCTATGATCCACGCAGTCGAACTCTTTTGCATAGTCAATAAAACACAGGTAAACATCTTTCTAGTATTCTCTGCTTTCAGCCAGAATCCATCTGGCATCACCAGCAATGATATCTCTTATTCCACGTCCTCTTCTGATTCCAGGTCGAATCTCTGACAGTTCCTTGTTGATGTACAGCTGCAACCATTTTTGAATGATTTTCAGCATAATTTTACTTGCATGTGATATTAATGATATTGTTTGATAATTTCCACATTCTGTTGCATCACCTTTCTTGGGAATAGGCATAAATATGGATCTTTTCCTGTGGGTTAGCTAGGTAGCTGCCTTCCAAATTTCTTGGCATCAACTTGTAAGTACCTCTAGCACAGCATCTGTTTGTTGAAATACCTCAGTTGGTATTCCATCAATTCTGGGAGCCTTGTTTTTTGCCAGTGCCTTCAGTGCAGCTTGGACTTCTTCCTTCAATACCATCAGTTCTTGACCATACACTGCCTCCTGAAATGGTTGAACGTCCACCAATTCTTTTTGGTATGGTGACTCTGTGTATTCCATCTTGTTTTGATGCTTCCTGTATTGTTTAATATTTTCCCTGTGGAATTCTTCGATATCACCACTCGAGGCTTGAACCTTTTCTTCAGTTCTTTCAGCTTGAGAAATGCCAAGAATGTTCTTTGGTTTTCTAACTCCAGGTCTGTGCACATTTCATTATAATACTTTACTTTGTCTTCTTGAGCCACCTTTTGAAATCTTCTGTTCAGCTCTTTTACATCATCATTTCTTTCTTTTGCTTTGGCTACTCGATGTTCAGAAGCAAGTCTCAGAGTCTCTTCTGACATCCATTTTGGACTTTTCTTTCTTTCCTGTCACTTCAATGACTTTTTGTTTTCTTCATGTATGATGTCCTTGATGTCATCCCACACTCATCTGGTCTTTGTTCATTAGTGTTCAATGCATCAAATTTATTCTTGAGGTGATGGAATATACTCAAGGTCGTACTTCAGCTCTCATGGGGTTGTTTCGGTTTTCTTCAGCTCCAACTTGAACTTGCATATGAACAATTGATGATCTGTTCCGCATTTGGCCCCTGGCCTTGTTCTGACTGATGTAGTCAGTTTGATTCCTGTGTACTCCATCCAGGAAGGTCCACATGTATAGTTGTTGAAAAAAGGTATTTGCAATAAATAAATTGTTGTTCTTGCAAAATCCTATCATGCAATCTCTAGCATCATTTCCATCACCAAGGCCTTATCTTCCAGCTACAGATCCTTCTTCTTTGTTTCCAGCTTCCGCATTCCAATCACCAGTAATTATCAATGCATTTTGATTGCATGATTGATCAATTTCAGAGTACAAAAGTTGCTAAAAATTTACAATATTTTCATCTTTGGCTTTCATGGCTGATATGTAGATTTGAATAATACTCATATTAACTGGTTTTCCTCGTAGGCATATGGATATTATCCTATTATCACAGCATTGTACTTCAGGATAGATCTTGAAATGTTCTTTTTGACGATGAATGTGACACCATTTCTGTCGGATTTGTCATTCCTGGCATGGTAGACTATATGGTTGTTCGATTCACAATGGCCAATATCAGTCCATTTCAGCTTACTAACACCTAGGTCATTGATCTGTTAGTGTCCCATTTATTTTTGATGACTTCCAATTTTTCTAGATTCATACTTTGTACATTCCATGTTCTGATAATTAATGGATATTTGCAGTGTTTCTTCTCATTTTGCGTCCTGCCACATCAGCAGATGAAGTTCCCGAAATCTTGAGTCCATCCATGTTGTTAAGATTGGCTCTACTTTGAGGAGGCAACTCGTCCCCAGTCATATTTTGAGTGCCTTCCAACCTAAGGGGCTTATCTTCCGGCACTGTATCAGACAATGTTCAGCTGCTATTCATAAGGTTTTCACTGGCCAATTTTTTTTAGAAGTAGATTACCATGTCCTTCCTCCTAGTCTGTCTTAGTCTGGAAGCTCTACTGAAATCTGTCCACCATGGGTGACCCTGCTGGTATTTGAAATACTGCTGACAGAGCTTCCAGCATCACAGTAACATGAACGCCACCACAGTACGACAAACTGACAGATGAGTGTTGGTTTCCAAAGCTACTACTGTCAAAAGTCTGAGTGATTTTAATATCCGTATCCTGGCCTCATTACAAAAAACTGAAATTTCTCCATTACGTCAAAAAACTTTCCATTCTCTACGATGCACTTCCTACATGGCAACTCATTCCTGAGAGGGCTCAAATTCTGATTCTGCAACTGCACCATCAACTTATTGATTCTGACCCCTTCCCACTGCCTCCCATCCCTCGCTTACCTGGCTATCCAGTTTAAATTCCACAGACTTTCACTATAATCACTCCCTGGCTTGCACAGTTAAATGTGCTTTAGAAAATCATGTAACTTTGTAGACTGGTCTGACCCTAACCTCACTGGCACTTTTGTGCTTTCAGGTTATCATATTATTTCCCCACTACTCACTCTTCAACTCCCCCTCCCATCAACTTCAATCACTGTTTCATATATTTTTCTCTATCTTCAAATCTTCTCTGCCATCCTCAATCTCAGATGATGACCTTGCTTCTTACTGCATTAAAAAATAGGATAGGGAACTTTCACAAGCTTTCTCCTCCTCTGTCTACTTTTCTGCAATGGTGCTTATTTATTTTAATTTCCCCCCATTACTATCTATGGCTAGGTCCTGCACTTTTGTACCAGGACTGATATCTTCTCACCTACCTAAGGAGAACTACAGCAGTTTCTCTCTTTCTTGAATCATTAGTGACAAATATAAAGCATACTTTTTTTATCTTAAAAAATAAACTTTCTTTCATCTCTTTTCTCCTATAGCTGCTATTTAGTGCTTTAGCTTCTATCTAGAGCACAATTTCTTCAAAGAATTGTCTATACACATACCTCAATTTTTTCTCCTCTCATTCTCTTGAGCCAGCTTCAATTGCATTTTCTTTCCCACCACATCACCAATGACCCAACATTGTTAACCCAAGCCAGTCTTTACATTCCTTTCTATAAGGGCTGTGTTTTACACATGGCCTCTGCCTGGCTTCCAGAACACCATCCTTTCCTCATTTCCTTCCCCTTCATTAGCTACGTCTCATACTCCTGACTTCTTAATGTCAGGATGCCTCAGGCTACATCCTTGCTGCTTCTTTCTTCTCTACTTACAATCACTCCTTTGCTGATTTCACCCAGTCAGGTAACTTTAAGTATCATGTATATGCTGAAAAGTCCTAAGTTTATACCTCCAGTCAAGACTTAAAGTACAGACTCTTGCATTAAACTGATACCTGACATTTACATTTGGATACCTAATAGGCATTTCAGACTAAACATGTCCAAAACAGAACCTGACCAACTTGTTCTTAGTAGTCTTCCATATGTTAACTAATTGCAACTCCATCCTTAGAATTTCTCAGACAAAAAATTTTGGATTCATCCTTGGCTCTTCTTGTTCTCTCATCTCATATTCAATCCACCAGCAATTTCTGTCAGTTCCACCTTCAAAATAGAGTTGGAATGAAACCAAGTACCACCACCTCCTCTTCTCCTATTCAGATCCAGTCACCATCTCTTGCCTGGATTATTGCAATAGTCTCCTCACTAATGTCCCTGCTCCTGTCCTTTTTAGTATATTCTCTTAGTATATTTGTAGTATATTGCCCCTGCTTCTGCCTTCTTTTGTATATGCTCAGCATAGCAACCAGGGATTTCCTTTTAAAACATACATCAGATCATGTTATCTTTCTCCTCAAAATTTTCCCATTTTTCACCTGAAAAAAAAGTTATTTAAAAGATTCCCACTTTACACATATTAAAAACTAAAATCTATCAGTGGCCTCCAGTTGTCTATCTCCCAATTATTCTACCTTTCTACGCTTCCTGCCCACACTTCTGCCTCTTCTAGCTCTATCAGCCTCCTTGCTGAAACTTTCCTCCACCAGGTGAGTCTTTTCTCAGAGATTTTGCGTGTTCTGCTCTTTCTTCCTAGAACTCTTTCCCCAGGTAACTTGCAGGGCTCCTTCTGTCACTTCCTTCAGGTCTTTCCTCAAAGTATCACTTTCTCAATATTTAGTTTTTTCACTGTTTTATTTTTCTCCATAGTACTAATAACCACGTGCCATATATATAGATATATTTTTTCTTATTCTATTTATACTCTGTCTTTCTCCATTTTTTTAAAGGTAACAAATGTTAATTTAAATAAATCCACACCTTTAAATTACCACTGGTGCCACAAACAAGCAATTAACCCAGAGATTAAACAATAGTAGAATACTAAATTATCCACCTACACAAATAGCCGTACATCTAAAGAATTACATGAAATCTAATCTAAATGAATGCATTGTATAAAAAGCCTAGTGAATGGCCAAAACCATTAAGTCTATGATGAGTGTCCTGTTTCAAAGACCAGAGAAGAGTGTGCTGAGGTTTTATGGCAACGTATGTAGATAAAGGTGGCCAAGGTGTCTCTTCCTATGTCCATTCATGTATCAACTAATTAGAGCATGATTGCCATGTAAGATAGGACTGAAAGCTTGGATCTGGTAGTCTATGTTCAGGAATGGAATAGAGTAAGAGCTGATTTTATTAGCTTGAGTGATACGCTATTATATTAATGGTTCCATTTCAGGCAGGGTGGCCCTCGCTCATCATCATGCTGACTGTGCTCCATTTGGTAATGACTTATGGCTCTCTGTCAGATGTCAGGATTTTAATTACCCAACTTATATGAGGAGAAAAGTTGGTGCTAATTCAGGAACATTTTACCTATTTAAATACGAAGGGATTGTCAATATATTATTGTTAAAGTATGCTGAATTGTCTGTTAACTACACAAAAAAATGTGTGCATTCAAGTGGAATTATCTGCCGATGATAGGAACATATGGTTACTTTTTCTACTAATAAATATTTCTACAGATATGAGACTAATGAAGCACACAGTGACACGGCCCTCTCATGACTATTAAATACATAAATTCTCAAGAGAGATGAATAGATTTAGGTCATTTCAGTCACAGTTTAATAGAAAACCACTTCAAGTACCACACCTTGCTTGGCACATAACATATTATGAAGGAATGTGGCATGAACACATAATTACAGAAAATCAAAATTAACACTTTAGCTTTTTGAGGTACATGCTTCGTGCTCATTATACCAAAATAGTTTCTTAAACACAAATGTTATATGACTTACATTTCCATGCCCTTCACATATTGTATTTTTATACTGTTAAAATATTTTGATACTGTACTGTTAGCCACCATAAATTACAAAAAGACCTCACAGTAAAGAAGCTGCTCCATTTTTAGTCCGTTTCAGTTATAGCAAAATAGTCCTGATGTTAAAAGCATTTTATATTTTTTACGAGATTATCAGCTCAGGGTTTTCTGATATCTCTCAATTTTTCTCCACTTCAGGTTTTCTCACAAGTAATAATAAAGCTGTTTTGATAGAAATGTGGCCATCTTCGGATTTTCTTTTTAAGTGGGGCTCCACGTTTTTCACCATCTGACACAGTAGGCACCGTAGAGTCCACATGAATGGAGAGAGAGAGTGTGGGAGCAACACGTTCTCCTGAACGTTTCAGGACTCCAGAGTCTTAAAAGAATTCTTTTTGATTTTTATTACTGTGACATGGAGGCCCCCCTAAATATTTTCTGAGTCTAGTCCTGTTTTCATCTCACCACTTTTATGCATTTTGATGTTTCCCCTTTACGCTTCATAGTTTCTTAATCTAATTCTCTTCACGGTCATCATTCCTTTACTTTTAAGTTTTTATGCATTAAACCTGAGAATCTGTTTATTTATATTTTGTCGAATAATATGTGTTTGTTGTTGTTGTATGCCGTTGAGTTGATTCCGACTCAGTGACCCCATGTGACAGAGTAGAACTGCTCTATTGAGTTTTCTAGGCTATAACCTTCGTGGGAGCAGATCGTCGGGCCTTTCTCCCACGGAGCCTACTGGTGGGCTCAAACGGCAGACCTTTCAGTTAGTAGCTGAGTGCTAAACCATTGTCTCATGTCACCAGGGCTCTGAATAACACGTACACATACACATACAACTATATATACCTATATGCGTGTGTGTGCATGTATACATTTCTAATACACTAACATCCTGAAATACTTGTATTATTCATATTTTTCTTGAAAATAATTGAAACAATGGATTCTCACAGTTGTAAAAGTAATGTTTTTAGATCAGTAAACAAAAATTTCAAGATATAAATAGAAGCCTAATGTAGTATAATTGTGTTCATTTTGAACAAATAGCCCTGTCCTTGAATTTTATTTTAGACTAATAAGCCATCTAGATAATAAATACCACGTGGTTTATTAGATTTAATGAAAGTTAGGGCCTCAGAATACTTACAAATTTCCTTCAGAATGAAGTAAACATAAGGGAAACATTTCCGTATGAACTTTGGCCAAGGCTGGGGATTAGGTGTGTCTACGATTAGGTAAATTTCTGAAAGCTGAATTCAGGGACTAAGACTGGATTTGATTTCAAACAATCCCTCCATAGCATATGCGTTGGTTGCTATGCGACATAATTTAATATCAACAAATAATGCCAAATGATTTTTGCATACCGTAATTGGCTTGCAAGTTTTGCTGCTTGAAAATTGTGAAGAGAACGTGGTTCTTTAAATTTAAATGACTCTGTTAAAATGCTAATTTTTATAATTTTTAAAAAAAAAAAACTACAACACAAAAGCTACATCTTAAAATTGAAGAGAAGAACAGCCTTCTGTGATAATAAACCTTCAACAGCCTGGAAAGTTTCTCTTCCACCCTTTGGGAAAGCATAGAACATATTGAAGTGACTTTTTATGCTGGTCTACTCACCTATCTTCTCTGATGAGTGGCTCTGGAAAGCCGATATGGATACAGAGCTCAATTAGTGTAATTTATGTATCCTTAGATGTCAATCATTCCTGGTGAGAGGTGGGACTCGCAGGCTCTCAGTGCATTAATTAAGAGCCCATCTCCGCTGAGCCATCTTTCCACCTAAGGACCAAAAAGAAAGTTTTAATTAGATTTTAAAAGCAAGTGTGTCATATATGAAAGCAAGTGTAGTACTTTCGTTGGTATATGTGAGCCAGCAACTGGAAGAGAATACCCCAAACAATACAAAGGGCACGAGTTCTCAGTCACCTGTGACTTAGGGGTAAGGCGTGGGGCGGGATCAATCGCAAACATTTCTTCAACCCTTGGACAGTCACTCCATAGAAATAACTGAAGTTTTGGCTAAGTCGTTTCAATACCAGCATAATTACTGGACCCCTGCCTAATTGCTGATGCAGAGCTGATGCTGACCGAGTGCAATTACAGAGTGGAGGACAGACAGTGTTTTCTCTGACAGTTGGCTTCTTGTTCCAGGCGAGCTTCTGACTGAATATGCAACGGGCTACACACTGCAAGTTCAGCAAAAGGGAGAGAAGGCACTTGCACAACACATCAATTTCATTGGTTCAATGATGGAGTGAGTGTGCCGTTGCTGGCTAACCTAAAAATACAAGGACTCGAGAGAGGGAAAAACCAGCTAGGCTCACTGGTGTCGGCTGCTTGAGAAAGGCCGTTCTCCTGGAACGGCTTGTGTGAGGCCATCAAACATACTCCTTAGGGCTCACTTGGGAAATAATAGATACATTATTGGTTAAAATATTTATAAATTAAGGGAGGGAAAACAAATTTTAAAAGCTGGTTCAGATTCTAGAAGGGATATATAATCTACTAATAGCTGTTAACCCCTCCCCCTCCAAAATTAAGGGGGAAGGATGAGAATTCATTCTTGAGAGAACAAAAACAAATGAGTTTTCCAATATCAAGGACCAAGCAAATAGTGAAAACAAAAGGGAAAAATGCCAAACAATATAAATACTGCTGTAAGTCCTTGAAATAATTAATAAATTAGCAATCCTTAACATTCCAAAGACCAGCACTGGAAAAAGTAGAGATGGGAATTTTTTGCTTTTGGACAGGTTGTAAACAATGGAGAAGTGTAAAACCAGGCACAACAGCACAAAGTAAATGAATTAATAATTATAAGGGTGCTTCTAGCAGACAGGCTAGTGCAACGGGCAGGTGCTGCAGGCAGGGTGGGAGCCTCTCCTCACTGGCTCACTGTAACGGAATGTGTTGCTGAGTTTCTCACTGCAGTTATATTGCATTTTGTTTTTCTAAGGGATAAAAAAAAAGGAAATCCAGTTACTGTATACACTATAAATATACCACCTAACCAGCATACTTGACATGTACTGAGTAAGAGCAACAAACCTGACAAAAGAAATTATAGATTTTACAGGTATATGGCTTGTGTAGTATGTTTCTAAATGATAGTGTACAATGAAAACATTACTAGATAGACATTTTGTCAGGAGAATAAAGCTGGAAAATTGTAACCCATCATTTATGTTAATGTTCATAAAGATATTTTATAATCTTTTCTCAGCTCTTTCCCCTCACATATTTTCCCAGCTATTTTGCCTCATTTATTGTGCTGCATAATGTTTATTGTGCAATACATAGAGCAGTACTCCCCAGATACAAGTTGGCAATGTGCTAGTTACACCAATCTTGTGCGCCTGATAAATATATGTAATACAACATCCTACATTTGAGCACCATTATTGTGTCTTTTTATGTATCTTTTTATTTGCATTTAAGTCAGGGTATATTACAAAGCCAAATTAGTCAAATTACCTCGTGGACATATTGTACTCAAGGATGTCTATATTAATATACACAGCATTGTGTTTTGCTATTACATGCATTTTGTTTACCTCAGGAATTTCTTTGTTTTTCAAGCAGTGTTTAAATTATCTTTATGATAGACAGAACATGCTTAAATTAATTGACATTTAAGGCAGTAATTGTCAAAGGAAAACCATCATGGTGTGCCTTTCCATGGGTGATCAGTTTTTTTTTTCCTGGAAGAAGTTACACTAGTAGCCTTATGAAGGCTGGAAGCCTCCTGTCCGTGACATTGACCATGGCCACTCTGTTAAACAGTCCTTGTCAGCACCTATGAGTTGTGTTTGTTGATGAAAAGTATGACAGAAGGAAGAGACTTCAGAGCAGGCAGTACATCTTTGTGCTTTTAGCTAAAGATATGAATTTTTTTAAATTAATTTTTATTGTGCTTTAAGTGAAAGTTTACAAATCAGTTCCGTCTCTCATACAAAAATTTACATACACCTTGCTATACACTCCTAATTACTCTCCCCCTAATGAGATGGCACAGTCCTTCCCTCCATTCTCTCTCCTCGTGTCCATTCAGGCAGCTCCTGGCCCCCTCTGCCCTCTCATCTCTCTTCCCTTTAGGAAGTGATTCTGTGTCCTGGCTACAGACTACCCTTTCCCCACTACAGCAGCCACACTGGCAGTTGCAGGACAAGAAACATGGCACCACTACTTGCCCTACAGTTTTGGTGAGCGTATTCTAGGTCCTGGCAATATGGCAGTGGCTGTTTTCATGTACCATTTTGGTGCACTGGGGGTTTATAAAACAGTAAGCACTCACAGTGACATCGTGGAGGCTCAATCTGCTTCTAGTCCAACTGTAATGTATTTTCTTTTTTAAAAATAGCAAAGTTGGAGCCGTTTTTAGCGGAATTTTAATGGTATTTGGATATGTACATTCCCATGAAACTATGTTGGCTCCAGAAGATAAAGACTCGGAGTGCATCTGCTCATGGAATAGTTTGACCGGGCCGATTAGTAAATGTTTTTTGAACATTTAGTGAAATCAGCCTAGCTAGTATATATTAATTTGGCATATTTTTATACTCAGGGGACTTGTATCCAAAGGCAAACTATAATGAAGCTGCAGATAAAATGACCCAGTTCTATGTTGTCTTATTGCTGGTAATTAAGTGAGAAAGAGCAGGCTTATTGTCTGACCTCCTCTTCACTCTTTGCAACATGATATTAGAGGGAAAAGAAATTCCTTATTAGAATATGTTGTGAGAAAAAAATAAGTAGATGCTAAATTAGAACTTCAGGTTCAAAAATTGTATGTGGCAGTAATGGAATAAACTGGGACTTACAGTGGCTTTTAAATGACAAAAACACCTACTCTGAGTATATTTTATCAGAGATTTTTATATTTCTATTAATGAGATTTCATATAAAAATAATTAAAGATACTAATTCAATCTGATAATGCCAAGGAACGGTAAGCCAAGCCTTGCTCTAGCGTCTGTTAGAATATTCAGGTTTCGGGAATGGGACTGGAGTGGTGTTCTGCAAAATCTTTTCCTTAGGCCCCGTGGGGTGGGTTATCAGCCTTACATATTCGACATTTTATTATTTAGTTTTAATGCTGAGACATTTTATTGTACATGAGCCTAGAGGTTTTCCGCTTTGAAATGTTTATAAGACAGAATAATAAATAAATGATGATTTAGTCCAGTATTGATGTTGGGATTGTAGTGTTCCATATTTTTTAAACCTTTTCCCCAATTCTGACTGAGGAAAAATGAATAGTTTACCGTTACTTTCCTGACTCCTGAATTATTAAAAAAATAAAATAAAAATTTCAGAGGAAAATCCTGAAGTTTTATAGATATTAGATTATCTAAGTGATGTCAGCTACTACCTATGAGCATTGCGTGCTACAAATACCAAATGGCTTTCTTGTGACCCTATTACAAGTCCAATGCAAGCTTAACTATAATGGGGGACCAAAAGTAATACACTCATTTAGGAAAATATGCTAATATAACTTTTGAATTAAAAAAAAATCAGCCCCTTTTTATAAAAGGTTTGACAGTTAGAAGAACTATCTGAACACATTTTTGGCCTCACTTGGGACACCACAATGAGGGGAAGCCATATTTATTTAAACTGTTTTTTTCCTGTACCTGTCTCTCTGCATTTTGATGTAGATTCTATATGTGGCCTTAGAAGCATACATTGCCCCCACCTGTTAAATGCATTGTATCAATTTAAATAATTTTTTACAGAGAAGATTTGGAGAATTTAATATTCAATAAATATTCAATATTTCCAAATAATCTGGTAAACGTCATGACATTTGAAAAGCTTTGCTTGTATCAGGCCATTACTTCGAAGTTCCTGTAGAAACTATGCACAGGAGATCCTTAAGAAAATTTTTGGTTATTACACAGTTCATTTCCACTCTCTACCAACATTTAAGGCTTACATCTCCTATTCTCAGGTTTTCCATAACTCAAGCCAAGGAAAAAACGGTACATAAATATTTTTAGAGATCTGCAAAAATCTTGAGAGTTAGAGACATATTTAACCAGGGGGCCTGGTGGTATAACGGTTAAGCGCTCAGCTTCTAACTGAAAGGTCGGCAGTTCAAACCCACCAGCAGCTCCTTGGGACCAAAGACCTGATGAACTGCTCCCGTGAAGATTACAGCCTAAGAAGCCCTGTGAGGCGGTTCTACTGTGTCCTATAGTGTTGCTGGGACTCAGGGTTGTCTTGATGCCACACAACAACATATCCATGTAAAATTTGAATCACTTTGAAAAGTGGTCTTCTGCAGTTAAAATCACCAAAATAACAAAACTGTAAATGAACCTATAGGTGTGTATGTTTGTATAAATACAGTGCCAAACAAAAGCTCAACTTCTTCCATTGCTAGTACTAAGAAACGTATGTACGTGGTGGTGATGTAAGGACGTAAGGATATAAATCGGGCTTGACTGACTCATCTGAACATTATATTTATCTATTTAATTAACTTTTATTGAGCCCCTAAACAAGTGCCAAAAAAAGCCTGGGTGGTACAAGCGGTTTGTGATCAGCTACAAACCTGAAGGTTGGTGGTTTGAAGCCACCCAGCAGCTCCACAGAAGAAAGGCCTGGAGAACTGCTTCCATAAAGATTACAGCCAAGAAAATTCTGTGATCAGCTGTAGTTTGTGACACGTGAGGCCACCATCAACTGGAATTTACTTGAGGGAAACAAACAAGTACCAAGCACTATGCCGTTTTCCGGAGATAAAGTAATGAGCAAAACAGATGGGGACCTTGCCCTCATGGAGCTTCCGTTTTAGTAGATATATGGATACTTATGGTGGTTAAGGGCTCAGCTGCTAACCATAAAGGTTGGCAGTTTGAATCCACCAGCCACTCCTTGGAAACCCTATAGGGCAGTTCTACTCTGTCCTATAAGGTTGCTATGAGTCCGAAGTGACTTGACGGCAATGAGTTTATAGATACATGTATATAGATCGAGAGCCAGTCCTTTGAACAGAACAAAAGGATACTGTATGGTTTAAAATCTGAAAAGGTGTGCATCAAGGTGGGGTCTTTTCACCATACTTATTCAGTATGTATGCTCAGCAAAGAATCTGAGAAGCTGGACTCTATGAAGAAGAACATGGCTTCAGGATTGGAGAGCCTGTGATACGCAGATGACACAACCTTGCTAGCTGAAAGCGAAGAGAATTTGAAGTACTTACCGATGAAGATCAAAGACCACAGCCTTTAGTATGGATAACACCTCTACATAAAGAAAACAAAAATTCTAACAACTGGACCAATTAGCAACATCGTGGTAAATGGAGAAAATATTAAAGTTGTCAAGGATTTCATTTTTCACGGATTCACAATGCAACAGCAGTCAAGAAATCAACTGATGTATCGCATTGGGCAAATCTGCCTCAGAACGACCTGTTCAAAGTGTTAAAAAGCAAAGATGTAACGATGAGGAGTAAGCCACGCCTGACCCAAGCCGTGATATTTTCAATTGCCTCGCATGCATGCAAATGCTGGAGACTGAATAAGGAAGACCAAAGGAGAATTGATGGCTTTGAATTATGGTGTTGGCAAAAGATATTGAACAAATTTGTCTTGGAAGAAGTACAACCAGGATGCTCCTTAGAAGCGAGGATGGCGAGACTTTGTCTCATGTACTTTGGACATTTTACTCAGGAGGGACCAGTCCCTGAAGAAGGACATCATGCTTGGTAAAGTAGAGGGTCAGCAAAAAAGAGGAAGACCCTCAAAGAGATGGACTGACTCAGCGGCGACAGCAGTGGGCTCAAGCATGACAGCGAGTGTGCGGATGGTGCGGGACTGGGCAGTATCTTCTTCGGTTGAACAAAGGGTCGATATAAGTTGGAACCGACTCCGTGGAGACTAACACAACGACAACACACACACAGTTGCCACTGAGGACCCGATGCGTCTGCCCTTTCTGCCTCCGCGCTATCTGTCCGCAGAGGCATTCTGACACCTTTAGGGACTCGGTGCTTCTCGCTTTCCCAAAACGTCCGAAAACACGCTCTGTGTCGCAGTCTGATCTGCCGCAGAGGATGGGTGAAGAAGCAATTCTGAATTCCTTCTAGGCATTCAATATAAAAGGAAAATTTCAAAGATACGTTTATGGCTTAATAATTAAATCTGGGTGAATATGCCTGCTGGGAACTTCTGCAGTAATAAAATGGAAAGTCAGGTTCCAAACCTCAAACAAATAAGTTTTCTTCAAAGATCTGAGTCACAGTATATTAGTATTAAGTGGATTTTGCAGTTTTTAAATGAATAATACCAGGATTCTATGGTAAAGAGTCTTGAAAAATTATTTAAGTAATCCAAAAGGTTTGGAAAAACAAAGAATGGGAAGCAAATATTCAACAACACAACTCTTGAGGGACTCTAAGTGCCTAAAATAATAAGATGCAAGTGTCTCCATCTCAAATCCAGAGCTGCCTTTCTTACGCACCCCCACAGACTGGAACTTCAGGAATTACCTCTTGGAGGGTTTTTCAGCCTTCTACAGAGTAGTTCAGTGCAGGTAACAATACTGCAACAATAACTAGTGAAGCCCAGGGGAGATGTGCCCAGGGGAGGTGGCAATCTGAGGACCAGACTGAGGTTGACCCAAAGATCTCCATGGGCTTAAGTTTTATCACAAGTTAAAAAGGGGAGCACAAGAATACGCATGAATGAACAACTTCTCCTGAGATACTGGTGAATTCAGCCACCTTTTTTATTTTTTTAATAAAATAATCATATAAAAATGACATTAGTCCATAGAGATTAGCAACAGCTGGGATTATAATGAAATACAAATTTTCCCAGTAATCACAAAATGTGGCCTAAATCCCTTACAGAGAGGAGGTCTGGGGAAGTAATTCCATTTTAAAGTCACATTTTAACACAAATAAATTTCAGAAGATTGGGCACAATTATACATTTATATTGATTTATATTTATCTAGTTTTATCTATCTTTCTGTCTTCAGAAGTCAAGGGAAGATAAAGGTCTACTTTCCCTCCGCAGCACTAAAAGTAACTTGAAGAACTTGCTTTTATAATGACTTTAATTCTGGAGGTCCAAAGACAAAAATGCAACTCCCTACCTTCATCTGCGTTTTCAGGCCATATAAAATCACAACACTTCAGAGTACTCTAAGAACAGTCAGGCAGCTGTAATTTGTGTCCATTCCCCTCCTTCATTTCCTTCTCAATAAATAATGAATAAAGCAACAACGGGTCTTTGCTGACTTTTTAATTCTTCTAATATACAAAAATTATCTCCTGGAAATAAATTAATGTCTATACAATAGTCTGCAAATGGTTTGAGAGTAATTTGGTGGTTCTTAAGATGCTCTTGTGTTCTCTTTTATTTTTGAGCCAATTAATCATTCCACTTATCTCCTCACTCTACCCCACGGTCTCCCCACTTCATCCCTACCTCGATCTCACCTCAAAGCACAAGCTTCTGTCACTGAAGCCAAGAGCTGTTTGATTATTTTTGTCCCTTTTTTTTTTCTTGTTTTGCCATCTAATTTTCTCTTAGCTGCGACTCGCTGACATTCGACAGTGCAAATGCAGATGTTATGCAAATCTCAAACGGAAAGCTCTTTTTACTGGAAATGCAATTGATAACTATGTAAATATAATAACTGTACTAGTTACGGTCCTACCTGATTAATGAAAAGGGTATTCTGGGTAAGTAGATTTTCAAAATAATGGCTGCTGAGCCAATTAAGAATCATTACTTTTTTTTATTTTATCTTCTTTGTTTGGAATCTTAAACAAAAAAAGAAGAAGAAGAAGATGGCATTGCACACTTCTTCATATTAAGAAACTGGCATAGGAAATAAAATCAAAATAACCTGAATCGAGTTATTGAGGGATGCTTCTAGATCTTATTGTAAGAGGTGAGACTCAGTTTGTCCTTTCACTAAATGGTCCCAGATTACTATTTTGTGCGCTGTTTGTTTCTGCTGGGGTCACTTCTAAGTTCTACAGTAATTTCATGTCAAGGCCAGTGGGTATCCACCCCTCTTATTATACATCTCACCTGCTCTTCTATCCCTTACCCCTCCACCCATCCAGTTAATTCTCCTAGTAAATTGCCATTGCAGTTGGTTTCATTTCCTCAGATCACAATTAAAGCAAGTTGGAAGATTAAATGGGGGAAAACCTGAGAACTGATTCAGTGTCTGATGAGTAAAATATATCCAGAGAATTTTTTTCTTAGACTCATGTTCTTTTTCCTTTCTCATTTAATTTTAGATTCCTTCTGCCTCTGAGGTTTTTGTGTAAGTTAGAGATTGATAAATAAATAAAATACAGCCTGACCATATTCCATTAATCTTACAAGCTCCCTTAAGTTATAGAACTCACTCTAGCTCAGGGAGGTAAGGCCATTGAAACAATCATTTTCAGTGTAAAGACTATTCATAAAAATGTTCATTTGTCTTTCTACCATCTTGTAGATATATAGTACAGTGGAATAGAGTAGTTCTGCTTTGTTTTTATTTTCTGTGTATATGCCCATCAAAGAGAATGTTTGCTTCTCTTACTCAGCTACCCTTGGAATATCAGCTTGATATCATAAAAGCCATCCTAATTCAACACATTAAATTAAAACCACACATTATCTTGCATAGAGTAGGCATTCAATAAATATTTGTTGAATTGAATTGAACTTTATAAAAGATATGTATTTAGTCATATATTAAAAAGAATCTGCATTAATATAAATATTTATCAAGGATTCTTATAAAGGTCGTATTTGTCTATTTCATAAAATAATATAGAGCTTTACAAGTGTTTATTGGCCCCAATTTTTTAACGCAGCTCTTGTGGTGCTCTTTTATACCTCTATCACTAAACGAATCTATTCTGAGTAAAGAACCGAAACTCTCAGTAGTGGTTGTGGCATAGATCATTTACACAAGTGGGATTTGAATTATCATAATGTATATCAACTACATACTTTTATTTGGCTGGCCTACGGCTCATAATCTATAACAGAAGATAATCTTCATATTTTCTTTATAAATGTCCATTTTGAATATTGAAAACTGTTGTTGAGGAGCAGTCAAATAAATGAGTTTATCATAGATTTTATCATGTTAAACATATAAACTAAGCATGAGTCATGTGTCTGCACAGCTTCGATCTCAAACTTAATTTTGAGAGTTGCATCAGCCATACGTACAAGTCATACTAGCAGTCTCTTCAAAATGTCTCATGTGGATGTGACCTACTATATTGCTTATAAGATTTAGAACATATTAAAATATAAAGGCAAAAAGGTATCTAAATAGTAAATTTTTTACCTATCCTAGGAAATGACAAAAACAGAACAAAACAACAAAAATCTTTTGTGACAAACTGATAGTTTCCCCTACCTCTTCCAAATCCATTCTGCCTTCTTCCTAGAGACAAAACTGTCCACCTAGAGAATAATTCCCCATCCTCTCTTGCAGGTATTTCTGCCATGTAATTAAATTCAGCCTGACGAGATGTGAGCAGTCATCTTTCCTTGTCTCCCCCCAGCCCCCATTTCCTTTGGCTGGAAGACAGACATAGTAATGGCCCTGCCCTGACCATGTGGCTGAAAGTAACACCCTAGCGGGATGTCAGAGCAGCAATGTGAAGGTGCTTGTTTCCCTGCATGGCTCAGTGGAAGAGGTGCCCTGCCAGCTTAGACCAACTGCACTGTCCCAAGAGAGAAACGACCTCCTGTAAAGCTTGAGATGTGGGAACGTTGGTTGTTCAGTGGTAGAATTCTCCCCTTCTGTGCTGGAGACCCAGGCACAATTCCCAGCCAACACCACTCATGCAGAGCCACCACCCATCTGTCAGTGGGAGGTTGCGTGTTCCTATGATGCTGAACAAGTTTCAGCAGTAAGACAGACTAGGAAAAAAATCCTGATGATCTTCTTCCCAAAACCAGCCACTGAAAGCCTTGTGGATCACGCGTGTCTGATCTACAGCCGTGTGGAGATAGCGCAGGACTGGGCAGTGTTTCATTCTGTTATGCATAGGGTCTCCATGAGTCAAGGGCTGACTTCAAGGCAGCTAACAACAACACCATTTTAGATACTGTGTTTGAGGTTTTCTTTCATATTTTAACTTAATCTTGATTCCAATGTTGCTGTTGTTTAGTGTCATCCAGTAGGTTCGGACTCATAGTAATCCCACATGACAAAGTAGAACAATAGGGTTTTCTAGGCTGCAGTTTTTACAGGAACAGATCTCTAGGTCTTTTCTCCCATGGAGCCACTGGGCGGGTTTGAACCCCCAACCTTTCGGGAGCAGCCAAGCTCTAATTGTTGTGTCACCAGGGTCCCCTTTATCCTAATACAGTAATACGTCACTTAACGTCCATGATATGTTCTGTGAAATAGGATGTTATGTGATTTGAGCATTGTGTGAACATGCCTAAATCCTGAGCAATGTCATTCACTGATGTTCCACCTTCCTGTTGTTTAATAAACTTGTTTCACTTCCAAATTGATCCTTCTCCTTTGCCTCTTGCTGCTGCTGGCACTAGCACTGGTTTTGCTGCATTTGGGAGCCATGACGTGCTTCATGGTAATATTTTTGAAAGAAAATTAAACAGAGAGATAATGCTACAACGCTGAAGAGACATGCAGTCCACGAGATTGGATGCTGCTGCCTGTGAGTCGAAGCATAAACTGTTAAATGATAAACTTTTTATCTGCAAGTGGGGGAAGTTCACGTTAAAATAATGATACAAAGCACAGTACAATGCGTACACATGCCAGTAACACAGGCATTTATTACGACTGTCGAGACGCATGTCCTAGAGGTTATACACGTACTGTGGCATTTCACGCCTGGTAGCACAGTCACTTTGTACACAAGAGACATGAGTTGCCTGTGTTGTGTGTGGGAGCTGCTGCGTTGGCCGCCTCAGGTGATGTCCGTTACCTCCTGTTCTCCAGTCGGGATTTCTGAACTCCATCATGATCCTATGGAACCTTGAACACGTGCAGCCGGACGTTGCCTGAACGGACATCATGCAGCCCATGACTGCACGTCTCTTAAAGACATGACCACAGAAGTTTCTTCTGATTATAAAACCAATAAAAAAAATTGGATGGCATTTTCAGACTTCTCAGAAAAAGATTGAGGGGTTTCCACTTTATACAGAGCCTTAATGTTAACAGGGGATTCAGCTACACTCTTTCATTTGTTCTTTACAGTAAGGAGGTGAGGAGGGGAGAGCAGAGATCATGACCTCTGCTTCCAGAGTAATCGAGGGAAGCACAGTTAGAACACGTACGTCACTCCCCTTCGATTTTTCAGATAACCCTCTGTGGCTGCTGACCAGCTTTGGAGATCAAATGCCACATCCTCCAGAAATAATACTGTGATTTTTTTCTAGACATAATTCCTCTTCTTTCTGAATTCTCAGAGTTGTATCTGCACATGGGACTTTCCAGCATTTACTGTAATTACACATGGACATTCATTATCCTCCACTAGAATGTAAGGTTCCTCAGTGAAGGATTTATGTCTCATTTCTTTGTTAGAACTCATAGTATTTTACATGTACTTAGAGCAGTATATGTTGATCGTAACAGGGAATGAATAAATTTCCATTTATTAAATAATAAAGCAATCTTTTCTATGCTTGAGGAAACAGCAATACAATAATGTAGCTTGGATGTAAAAAAAAATTCACATTCATGTAGAAGCCCTATAAACCAATAATAATAACAATAGTAATAATAATGTTTTCCTTTTGCCATTCAATTTAGACACAACTAAATGACATGAATATCAACCAGAAAGAGCAATTTTCTTTTAAATCAAACAACTCCATTTCTTTAACAGTTTCTAGATAAAAATTTTAAAAGGCAAGCACATGACTTTGCTATAAATTCTAGCTACATTATATAGTTAATTGCATGAAGAGCAGGCTGATCTGAATTTGGTGGGAAAATCTAAAAGCAATTTTAAAAATCATATCTCATATTTACTCAATAGCTATCTTGTTTACCAGAATTCATAAGATCAAATCATGTGCCATCAAATTAAGGCATAGAAGATTCTCGATGGATTCCGAAGTTAGCATCGGCACTAGATCAAACCTGTGAGGTGACCGTTGGTTCTTCTGAGCTCAGCCTCGGTCTAATTAGAACTGGTTGATTATATATACATAATTTTTTAACTTGCTCTTAATACTTAAATGTTTGAGAACCAGAATAGAGAACTCTCAAACAAGCTTAGTAAGGTCGTTTTGTATTTTATGTTCTCAATTGTTTTATTTGAAAATATACCAGTAAATCAGAATAAATTATAAAAATATAATAAACAGCCTCTCTCTCTTATATTCTAGATGCTAACTTCCTTTGAGATTACAGAAATTCATGTGTTTAAGTACATAGTGGGAATTACATAGCATTAAATTATAAAATCATCTGATTTTTCTCAACTTTATTTCTTACTCTTCAGGGACTGGAAAAATATGAGTTTGGCCTCTAGCATTAGTTTTTCATGGCTTTGTGAATGTATGCAAGTTTTTGAATCTCCCTGAGCCTTAGCTTCTCTATCTCTAAAGAACAGGAGATGTCCTATATACAGTATTTGTTAGTGTAAAGAGTAATGAGTCACTGCATGTAAAACACCATTGTAGGAGCTGGAGCTGCAGACATTGATTTCTTATAAAGTCCTCTGATATTGCCACATGGTGGAAAAGAAATGTAGTGTTATCCCACTCATTCAACCTACCCAGAGTCCTCATTTAGCGCGTAAAAACCAGTTGCCTATTCTAATTCATGGACACTCCATGTGTGTCAGAGCAGAACTGGGCTACATAGGGTTTTCACATTTGTTAGGCCTTTCTTCCGAGGTGCCTGTAGGTAGGTTCGAACAGCCAACGTTTTCATTAGTAGATGAACACTTAACTGGTTGAGCCACTCAGGGACTCTTCATTTAGTATATAACCCAACCCAGTGCCGTCGAGTCGATTCCGACTCATAGCGACCCTATAGGACAGAGTAGAACTGCCCCATAGAGTTTCCAAGGAGTGCCTGGTGGATTCAAACTGCCAAACCTTTGGTTAGCAGCCGTAGCACTTAGCCACTCAACCACTACGCCACCAGGGTTTCCCCATTTAGTATATAGCGGTTGCTTAAAAAGTTTTTTTTTTTAATGAGTAAATATATTTCGTATTTCTTTGTAAAATTTTGTAATTGTTCAAAATATACTTTTTTCTTGAATTTATAACAAATAAATAGTTTTGGAATTAATAAATAAATATTTTTCAAAAATTTCAACCCTCTCATTATCTCTTATTTTTAATCTTTCTTTCTTTCTCATTAGCATTTAAACATTTTTAAGTATCTAAGATTTTTTTGTAAAGTTAGATAAAACAACTGAAACACTTTTTTGAGATTTGGCACTCCAGATATTAAGCTTTTCCCTAGAAATATCAAAATAAAACATTATGGTACAGGTATTAGAAGGTAATGAATTGATGAATGAAATACAATAGATAGACTTGAATTAGATCTTAATCTTTAATAAAGCAACCACCATAAACCAGAAGACAAAGAACTAATAATTTATAAAAAAACGATTTTGAAAAGATGATTATTTCAAATCAGAAAAACTAGTGCAGGATCCTTATTTTGTAATTTTGAAAGTTTCAAACTTTCAAAAGTTAACTGTAAAAAACTCAGATAAACAAGACTTCAGGAAAAGATGACAATTTGCAGGCATGCATTTAATAAATTTCCTTCCTGACACCCCTGAAAATACCTGTGAAAAATATTTGTATCATAACCCCACAAAAATACAGTGGGAAAGAAGATAATAGTAACAAAATTTTGGAAGCTATAAAGCAAAGGACGGATGGTAGTAGTTTTAATAGACCCAGAGGTGCTAAAGCTTACGCTGGTAGTGGGAATACTGAGAAGCAGCCCTAATTTGCCTGCACTATGGAATGAGTCTGGAGATTTACTCTTTGGAGAATAAAACACAGAATTTTTAGACTGGGGAATACCAGAAACAAATGATGGTAGTTACTATTCACCACACAGGAAATATGTATATATCAAATGCTGAGATCACTTCCTCTTTCCTATAACTTTCCGTACTCCCTGGAAGTTGGTAATCCAGCCTTTACCCTCCAGACAGAACAATCCTATAGGATTTTCTGAGGGATTCTGACCAGCTCAAGAAAAAACACCAAAAATACCTGATATCAAATAGCAACGAAAGGCAGCTAAATCTTCCTGGAGTCAGGTTCAAAGTCAACACACCCCACCTGAATGTGTAGAATTTCCATTTAGGATTTTAGCCCCTCACTTGTAAACATGAGCAATCAAGCAATGATGACCAGAAATCTGAAGAAGCTTTTAGCATACAACAAGAATTCAAAACAGCAAAAAACAAAATAAAACAACAACAACAAAAACAAATCAAAGCAACTTGGATAAAATAGTCATTTTGTAGGGGGTGGACGTTTTAAAATATTGTAACATTTTCATAGAGGTAAGAGAAGATATTTCATCCCAAAGCAGGATACTATGAAAATAGTGGTGGTATAGTGGTTAAGAGCTAGAGCTACTAACCAAAAGTCCATAGTTCAAATCCACCAGGTGCTCCTTGGAAGCCCTATAGGGCAGTTCTACTCTGTCCTGTGGGGTCACTATGAGTTGGAATCGACTTGACAGCAACGGGTTTGGTTTTCTGGTTTTTATTAAAATAAGAAACATTTAGAAAACAAAGATTTTTTAGAAATTTAAACCTTACATGAAAAATGAAAAACTCAATAGAATATTTGAAATTAAAGTTGATACAATCCAAGATGGAAAATAGGCAGTGAAATATTAGAGAACCAGACCAGGAGGTACAATACCTAGAAAGAAAGAATAAAGGAAATGGAGACGAGGTAACCATTGTTAATTTGGAAATTGTTAAGGGCCTGAGATGTAATTCTACTTGCAAAGTAACAAGTTAGCCTGCCACAATTTTTTATATATATTCTGACAAAGACACAATAGCACTGTATCATAGAAACAAATAATTTATTACAGCAAAAACAGCAGCTAGACCAGCATCTTGTGTTGATTCCTTATGCCCAAATCTTATCGGGTGATAGGATGACAGCTGAACTTTACCTGTGTGTGCAGTGGAATGTGCTACAGGAGAGGCACTCCAGATTTTAGAAGACTCTGAGCTTTTATAGGGCTGCTGACACATCTGCTCATTTTCCGTTCCAGAAAGAGAGAGATTACACATTATCTTGCAAAGTAAGCAAATATCTCAGAGGAAGGAAGAGAGAGATTTACTTTTACTACCTTGGATGTCTCCAAACAGCAATCTGACTTAGAGATGAGAAGCAATCTCTCTCTCTAGAGGAATACACTATTTCTAGCTTCCAAGGCAGTTTGCTAATAAAACACATCCTTTAAGAACATTTGGACTATGCAGGTCTAGACTATGACAAATCCATGGAAAATTGTCTCCCATCGGCCATCAATAAATTAATTCAAAATTTTCTTATGAAATTCCAGATCCCTCTTAGCCCTTAACTTGTTGTTGTTATCCTTAGCTGCCATTGAGACTGCCCCAACTCGTGGTGACCCCTAAGATTACAGAGTAGAACTGCTCCATAAGGTTTTCTTGGATGTTAATTTCTACAGAAGCAGATCACCAGGACTTTTCTTCTGCAGAGCTGCTGGAAGGTTGGAATTACCAACCTCATGGTTAGCAGCTGATGGCAAATCACTTGCACTAACGGGGCTCCTGTTCCTAACTTACTAGATGAATACAGACTTTAGCCAGGGCACATCACGGTGAAACTTCAGAACTTATCCACAAGCTGAAGTTTAAACAAACATTTGGAGAGTCAAAAATAAGCCACACATAAAAACAAAATGGTTTTTGACTTCTTAACTGCAACACTGGAAGCTAGAAGGCAATGGAACAATGCCCTCATAATTCTGTAGGAAAAATACTTTCAAGATAGACTTCTTTACCTAGCTAAATAATCTATAAACTAGGTTGAAATAAAGATAATTTCATATATTCAAGGTAAATAAACAATTTGCTTCTCATGTAACCTTTCTGATTAACCTACTAAAGAATTTACTCCAACAAAAGCAGAGAGAAAAATAAGCAAAATGAAGAAATAGTTTACAGGGAACAGAAAATCCAACACCAAGCAAAGGCAACGAATGAGAGTCCAAAGGAGGAAAATGAGTGGAGATTCTAGGAAGACAGCTTTACACTAGACATTACAGACTTGTAATAAGTCTGGATTAGAGTGACATAAGCATTATTTAAAATATTTAAGTGACAATGTTGAGGGATGAGTTCACTAACATGGCCAATGTCATTGTACAATCTTTAAATTGAGGACAGGATGCTTGGCTGAGTCTGAGACAGAATACAATCTGTATTTTATTTCTCCTTACCATTTGTTGATGAAATTTCTGCTCTCCCTTCTATGTTTAAGCTTTCTAGATAGCTGAAAACACTCATTTTAACAATGCAATATTCTTTTATAATCAAGTACTGAAAGAGGTCATACCCAGAAAACCCAGTGCCCTCAAGTCAATTCATAGAGGGGTCAAAAAAAAAAAAAAACCCAAACACCTTCCTGTCGAATTGATTCCGACTCATAGTGACCCTACGGGACAGAGTAGAACTGCCCCATAGAGTTTCCAAGAAGCACCTGGTGGATTCGAACTGCTGACCTTTTGCTTAGCAGCCGTAGCACTTAACCACTACATCACCAGTGTTTCCGAATAGCAAGGTCAGAAGAAAAAATACAGAGAAACTCCCTGCTCTTGATAGCATTCCCACTGGCTCGTGGTAACACTTTTAGATGCCCCACATGTAGTGAGTCCTATGTTTACCAGGACTCATCTATGGTTTTTCTCAAATGACTTCCTCACATTGTACTCTTAAATATTCTTCGGCCAATAAAAATAATATTTTGGGGAAATTTTTAAGAACTGAGAAATCATAAATGCAACATAAAGAAAGAAAATTGTATGTACACTATCATTACAATTTTGTTTTCAAATATACCATATATATATCAGATAGATGTGCCCCCAGAATGTATGAGAATATTGTGGATAATTTTAATTTTCTTATTTACAGTTTTCATTATTTCCTGTATGTACTACTGCAAACGAGTATTACTTTTAAAATTAGAAAAATATATTAAATACAACTACCCAAAAGAAAAATAAGTGTCTTCTAATCCTACTGATACTTCTGGCTGATACCTTCATTTTAATAATTATGCTTTCCTGAAAGAGCGGTCTGCAGTCAATGTCTGCAATTCTAACTTTACCATTCACTTTTAAATTTCTCTCCCCATATACTTCTTGGAATCTACTTTGGAAAATGTTACCGATGGATATTATTCAGTCTGCATCGTATTTCATTTAGAAGTTTCACCTACTCACTGTTTTTGAGGGCTTACCATGCGTCATGTACTGATTTGGCATTTGACACCATTGAGTACTTCCTCCTTCTAATACTTGTTTCCCTTGAATTCCATGACACCATGATTCCCAGTTCCCCACTTTTCCATTTCATCTGTGTAGCCTCTGAGCTTCTCCAAATTAGCATGGCAATTTGTGTCTCCTCAGAGTTTCAAAATTGATTTTGTTTCCATTTTATCTTACAAACTCTTAAATTAATGAATGTCATTTACTCCACAACTTCATTTACTATATCTACTGCTGACTCCCAATTTATATCTCCTGTTAGATAGCTCCCAGGTCCCCAGACCAAATAACCATCAACCTTAGCAGCAATTCATGTATGTTCTATAGGCACCGCTGAACAGTGGCATCACTAGGGTTGGTGTCACCCAATGTGGTAACTCATGGAGTCGCTCCCCCCACCCCCAACACCATGGGCCTGCCCCTGTACCAGAGCACATAGAATTCTTGATAACATTTTTTGTATTAATGTTACTAGTAAGTTGTAATTCCTGTATATCACTTCTTTTAATTACTACTTCATTCTCAAAAAAGTTGTTGATATAGGTTTACAAATACTAATTACCACAATACTGTAGCTGAAACACCAGAAAATTTGACAAAATCCGTGATTCTAAAAACAGCAGCTTGTGCTTGTAGTATGTGCAGGCAGAACCACATGATTCCAAGATCACCGTAATTGAGTAATAGTGACGGCTATGACCAGAGGGCATTAGGAGGTTCAAAAGTAAATTAAAATAGAGTTTTAGCCTTGTAGGTACACTGACACGTGTAAACTGGGCTTATGAAAAATGTGTTTGTTGTTATAACTAACTACAAGAACATTTTGGTAAAAAATAATAAATTTCTGCTAGAACACTGCACAAAAATTTCATAGACAGTCATTTTGGTGTCACCCCTCTGACAGTGTCACCCGATGCAGTCCTCAACCCCCACACCCCCGTAGTTATACCACTACTACTGAATTAATTATTTGACCCAACAGATCTTACTTTTTTCCTATGTTATATTTTCTAACTCAGTGCCAACCACACCATCCACACAGTAATTCAAGCCAAGAGGGTGAGGACTATCTTGCACGTCTTACTTTGTCTTATTACGTGCACTTAGCCGTCAAGTCTGTTGATTTTGCACCCTTGATATCTTTGTGAATGCTCCTTTTACTCTATTTCTATCTGAGTTTGACTTCCATCACCCTATGACTATAAAACAGCCCCAATCCTGCTAAAGCCCCCACCCAGATATCACTCTATCTACTGAATTTCTGTACAAGACATTCCTCAACCATCAGAATAAGGTCTAAACTCCGTGGCATGGCATTCACAATCTTCTTTACCTTTACCTGCCTGTTTCCTCAACATTATCTCTACTAACTTTACCTTCCAGCCTTACAGAGCTACATTTTACTGTATTTTTACACAAATAACATGCATGTTATATACATTTTGCCAACCGCACAACCCCCAGCGCATTATTTTCCTAGGCACCCTATGTGCATTGTATGTGTGGGCGCCTTATCTACGTGGGTCCATTATTTGCAAAAAAGATAGTACATATTTTCTTACCTCTCTGCCTTTGTACTTAATACACTACCCTCCTGAAATGATCTTTCTCTCTCGCCTTTCTGTTCTTATCTAACTGCTATTCATCATTCATGAAAGTAAGAGTTGTTTCATCAGAGGAGCTCCCCTGCTTCCCTCTTTACCTTAGTCTAGATTAGGCACCATTCCTACGTGCTTCCATGGGCCCTGATTGAACATTCCTTTCTTAGAGCCTTATCACACTCACTTCAAGGTAATCCCACCGGAAACCTTGTTTCAGTGACGTATCCATCATTAGAACTTTTCCAGAGAGATTTCCTTCAGAATTAGTTTGAGTCACACGAGAAAACTTATCTTTATGGCTCAACTTCATTTTTGTTCAAAAACAGTATTGCCCAGTGTGATCACCAAAATTATTTAACAGATTTGACATTGAATAACTTTTGGCTATTTCAAAAAATTCAAATGTACTTTCAAAGGACAAAGACTTCCTCCCACTGAGAATATTCAAAAGACTGTAGTCAGATGTAAGAATTCTTCAGTGTTTGTTAAAAAAAATCAAAGTACTTTAAAGTTTTAGTTTAAATGCCCAAATGCTATCCAATACGTATTTCAATAAAAGTCATCAGATAAATAAAATCATAGTTTTTAAATGAAAAATATAAGCTAATTTTGAAATTCAGAACCCTGAAGAACTATATAAATTCTTTCAATCAGTGGATAAAGAAAAAATGGCGGGAAAGTGCAGCACGAGGCCAATTAGAATATGGTACTGTCATACATCAAACATATCGGGGGATGTATATAGCAATAAAATCATATCAAAAAGGAATATCTTGGTAGAAGTTTATGAAATAGGATTAGATTATTAATGGAAAGACTAAAGTAATACTAACATGGAAGTCTAACCCACTATTTTCTATATTCTTTCTTATTCTAATATCAAAAATATTTTGCTGTGATAGACACAAGTATGGAAGATCTTTGTTATTAGTATTGACTCTTAATAAATAATATCCTGTTTAAGAAAAGGAGAAAAATAATAATGAAATACTGATTTAGAAATATTTGTTTCTCCATATTAGAATATTTCAATCTAATCTGTATGAAAAAAAATTATAAGACATATACTTTCCAGCTTGAGCAAAGAGCTGTTCTTAGAATGCATTCATCTAACACTTTAAAGTATTAAAGTCTTTTGAGAATGTCACAAAATACAGGCATTACATGAATATAAAACAAAAGATACTGAGCACGCAGTAGACAATAAATATTTGTGAAACCAAATACCAAGTGTGAATCAAGGGAAGTGACTGTGGATTAGAAAAAAGACCCCATGGTATTTACAGCGTCATTAATCCCATCATTTAGATTTTGTTTTAATGAGTGGCACGGCATCATTTAAACTTCTGTGTAAGCTGAATTTATTATACAGACTACTGCTTAAAACAGTTATCTTCTAACATTTGAAAATACTCGTCTAAGCCTTTTCACTATGACTTCAGGCTTTTCATTTGCTTTTGGTTTGGGTAGGTACTTTTTCCAAGGAAAATACTGAGGCCGAAGTTCTATATTATATGACATTTATGGAGTCAAATGTTTTCCGAATTAGGTGAGGGTTTTTTCAGTATGGATATCATATAAAATTTGTGCAATACAAAGATGCATAAAATTAGAATGTGAATCCTGCAAGGGCAGTGATTTTTTACTACGTTATTCACTGATGTGTCCATAGCATCTGTAAGGGTGCCTGATATGTAGCTGCATATTCAATAAGTATTCGCTGAATAATTAAGTGAGGCAGTCTTGTGCTTAACCCACCACCTTAAGGAAGAAGAGAGATACGTGACAATATAATGCGGTAAAGGCTTTAGCAGAAATACGCACAGGGGCTAGTTGTGCAAAAAGGAGGGCCCTGAATCCAAATGAGGGACTCAGTGAAGGTTTTGTGGAGGGAGTGGCCCTGGTCCTGTATCTGTAAGCATGGATAGGGACAAACCAGGTGAAGAAGGGGAGTGTAGGGATAGCACGTACTGGGGGTAGAATTACAGAATCATGAGTTCACATGCATTTGAAGTCATTTTACCTTGAATCTAGAGTTATTGGTAGGCATTCCTACACTAAAATAAATTTGTAAAACAGAACTCAAACCCAAAATTGGAGTGAAGCAGAGGGTTTGGGGAGATAAAGTATGTGTGGATCATCTCAGAATCATTTTTAAACACACACACACACACACCCTTTATCTCCTACCCCCCACACACACCGCAGCACATGCCTCTAGAAATTCTGCCATGTCCTCCGAAGGAGAAGGGGAATTAGAAGACTTAAAAATTGCATAGGGACAGGAACCACCTCACCATTGTACTCCTAGCATCAGGTGATAAAGAAATATTTGATGGATGAATGATTGTTGGACAGATAAATAAAAGTGGCCAGGATAAGCAACTTGGGAAAAGTTTGTAAGTAATAGGAGCTGCCTCCAACTGCAGTCTAGCCATGGGTCACTGACAAGAAATTCCTAATAATTTCACACTAATAATCAGCTACCCCAAACCTACAGAACTTGGGTTTACTTAGAGGATGCCCTCTTTCTCTTGTATTTTATTTTGATGAGTAGGACTGTTGTGGTTACTTTAATATTTACCCCTAATTTTCTAAGTTTAAACCTAACTTTTATTTCTTTATATTGCTTTACTTCCTCTCCATATGAAAGACCTATGACTACATTTCTTAGTCCCTCTTTACTGTTTTAGTGTTATCTTCTTTTACATAATGACATCACTGTTTTCCTGTTTTGAGCATTTTTTAATCTTGATTTATTTTTGTGATTTCCCTTTCTGGGTTGACATCTGGTTGCTCTGTCCTGTGTTCTAGTCTTGGGTTGATATCTGATACTATAGATTTTCTAACCAGAGAGCTCCCTTTAGTATTTCTTGTAGTCGTGGTTTAGTTTTTATGAATTCCCTAAACTTCTGTTTATCTGGAAATGTCCTAATTTCGCCTTCATATTTGAGAGACAGTTTTGCTGGATATATGATTCTTGGCTGGCAATTTTTTTCCTTCAATGATTTATATAAGTCATCCCATTGACTTCTTGCCTGCATGGTTTCTGCTGAGTAGTCTAAGCTTATTATTATTGACTCTCGTTTGTAGGTGACTTTTCATTTATCCCTCACTGCTCTTAAAATTCTCCATCTTTGCTTTTGGAAAGTTTGATTATAATATGTCTTGGTGACTTTCTTTTGAGAGCTACTGTATGTGGAGTTCAATGAGCATCTTGGATAGGTATCGTCTCATCTTTCATGACATCAGGGAAGTTTTCTGCCACCAAATCTTCAACAATTCTCTCTGTATTTTCTGTTATCCCTCCCTGTTCTAGAATTCCAATCATTCATAGGTAACTTCTCTTGTTAGGGTCCCACACGATTCTTAAGATTTCTTTGTTATTTTAAATTCTTTTATCCCATTTTTTTCAAATATATTCGTGCCAAGTCCTTTACCTTCATTCTCACCAATTCTGCCTTCCACTTCCTCGATTCTGCTCCTCTGACTTTTCTACTGAGTTGTCTAATTCTGTAATTTTATTGTTAATCTTCTGAATTTCTGATTGCTGTCTGTCTATGGATTTTTCTAGCTCATTAAATTTTTCATTATGTTCTTGAATAACCTTTTTAATTTCTTCAACTGCTTTATCTGTTTGTTCCTTGGCTTGTACTGCACATTGCCTGATTTCCTTCCTGATGTCTTGAAGGGTTCTGTATATTAACCTTTTATATTCTGCCTCTGGTAATTCCAGAAAGACACTTTCATCTAGAAGATCCCTGGATTCTTTGTTTTGAGAGCTTTTTGTTGGTATCATGATCTGTTTCTTTATGTGACAATATTGACTGTTTTCTTTGAGCCATCTATAAGTTATTGTATTACTTTATTTTGTTTGCTTAGTGTTTCATAGCTTCTTGCTTTGTTTTGTTTTGATATGCCCAAATGGGTTGCATGAGTGAGCTAGCTTGATTATTTTTTCCTTTGGAGATCTGATGTCCTGTCCCCAGATGACTATAGCTGTTATCATGTACATGAGCCTAGGAGTCCATTCACTTTTCTTGTATGGATTCAGTTCAGGTGTCCAGGTAGCTGATCATCAAGTATGTGGTACAGGCTTTGTCCTCCAGTGTTAGAGGAGCAGGGGTGATTGGTGTAGGTACCAGTATCTGGTTGCAGCAGGGGGTCACGCTCTGAATAAGGCAGGGGGCTGAGACTCATCTCCTAAATGTCCCTGAGGGATGTGTGTCCCTGTTCCCTAGAGCATACAGTTGGGTGGGTTCTGCAGACAGACCATGGGCACCCATTGTTTTTGGTTGTAAGGACTGGGAGGTACCAGTTATCCTTGGATCCCTGTCGTGGGTGTCTGGGTGACCTGAGTGGAGCCACCAGTCCTTAGGCCCCTGATGTGGGTAGGTGAGGATCCTGTTTAATAGACAAAGAGGTGTCAAACATCAAACACCCACCTCTCCACCACACAGCTGAAACAGTTGTGGTCTGCCAACAAGGGCCTATTCCCCTGAAATAGGCCCACACAGGTCTATGCAGAGGGGCAAGGTACTCAAAGTCCACAGACCATTTATGCCAGGACAGGAGCTGCTTCTGTTTTGAGCTCCCCCGGTTAGTGCAGCTGGCAAATTATCTTTTCCCCCAATTGCGAATTTATTCCTTCTCCAAGGCTGGGAGTAGGGCTTTAGGCACTCAGCAGGGCCTATCTCAGGCCCAGGGAAATCAACAGCTGCTGAAGCCGGATTGGGGGTAGGAGGAACAGTAAAATATACACAAGTACTTAAGTTTTGCCAAGAGGACCGCTCTTCTCTGGTTCCAGAGGTGTGAGTAGGCTGTGTGGCTGGATGCTTCTGCCTGAGGAAACTGTGGCCAAACACTAGTACCAGCCTGCTGCAGACACTCCCGGGTATGGTTTCTGAGGGCTCCTGGCGATTTAGGTCTGGTAATTTCTCTCCGCTTCTGAACCATTTCTTCTTCCCCCTGTCCCTCAGTTCATTTTCTAAACTTGCCTTTGGTGTTCAAGGCTCCTAGCTTGTCATAAATGAACTCGTTTCAATTTTTTTTTTCCGGTCTCTGTTGTAAGAGTGATCTCTGGAAGAGTCTCTCTATTCGGCCATGTTAGCCCCCAAAATATATAGTTCTTAACATGAAGAAGAAATATAACAGAAAATATAAAGTTCTTCATCATAAGTTTCAGTGATTTTCTGTTACAGTTCTTCATCAAAGGAACTATATATTTCATTGGACCTTTTTTGAACACTTAATTAAAGGCTCTGGTTTCTTACTGATGAGTGTAAAAAGATGGAAAGCAAGACCCAATCCTTGCCTTCAGGAGTGTCTAACAGGTCAGCTAGATGCATTGTTTCAACTTAATATAGTGAAAGAGGGCTAAGCAATGTGGGATCACAGATGAGAAGCTGGTTTAATTTAGCCTTGGGATTATGGAATAATTTGGGATCATCTCACATCTACAGATTTAAATATACAATTACTTTTGAGGAAAAACACCATGGGTTTTGGATTCATTCTGAGTTCATATACTGGCTCTATCACTTACTACCTGTGTGACTTTGAGCACACAGTAGGTGTTCAACTGACACGAATCTACAAAACACTATAGGAAGTAAAAGGAAGTATAATCATAAGATATGGTAGCTTGGGAGGACTTGATGGGTGAGATGGGACACAAACTAAACTTTGGGTGATGCGTAGAAATTAGATAGACTGAATTTGTGAGAAGAGAACATTTCAGGCAGAAAAATAAGCAAAGTTTCAGGGAAGAGAATATGCATGGTGTGTGAGCAGTCAGGTATGGAGGGTTAATGCCAGGAAGAAAAGGATGTTGAATTCCAAGATTACAGAAAATCATTGACTACTATTCCATAAGAGATTGACACAGTGTCTTTCCAAGGATCTGCCCTTCCATTTTCTTACATTTGTCACTATTTTTTTCAAATACACATTTAAAAATACTTAATTGAATGTAATAGTTTGCCAGAATTTATAATAATTACTTCCTTTTAATTCTTTTATTAAAGGACAATGGAATTTTATACAGAATGCACAACCCCAGTTTTCTCAGCTAGCAGTAAATTTATCTGATGTATTTGCAATCACGGCATCCCTGAGTTACTCTTCTGGTATAACAAGAGAGCATTACTTAGATTTTTAAACACACAGTCTTGCACTATTTACGTCTCATATGGTGAAGGTATAGAAAGTAGTTAATTCATGTTGTTCAAATACATTATCTCTACTCCCTTCCTGTACAGTGTTTTATTATTTTTTTTATACACAATTGAATCGGCTTTTGCTCCACATAGTTCAGTAAGTAGGAGTAGATACACACAGCCACATTCTTGACAGAGATATACCAGATGCAAACTAAACCTCTCTGCTAAGTTCACAAGAGATTTATCACAATAAAAGGAGCCAGAAGAATCTGGACATTTCTGGGTTACTGTGCGATTCCCTACCGCTATTCTCTAACCGTCTCAGACAGGCTGACAGAAACTATTGTTATAACCTCTGCTGGTGTCGTATTGATATACCACATTGGTTAGGCTGCGAGACCTCCAGTAAGGCAGGCGCTGTAATGTGCTCTTTCAATCTGCACACAGAAACTTTAAGAGTCTATTATCTGGTTTACTTACACTGCCTATTACCATTCCTAAAAAATAGAAAATGGCACTATCGGGTTGGAAATAAAAGAATGTCTATTGTGTGCAGAATGAAAGGACATTTAAAAAAATCTCAACTGGGACATATCACACCCTATGACAATCTCCTGCAATTTTCTCCCTGACATAAAAAAATTTTGTCATGGGCAAAAAAATAAGGACAGAACCCTTATTACATGGTGACCTGCCAGTAATTGTACGTCTGCTTTCATCTTCTAGGTCATTCACATGCATCTAATATGTGGTTCAGCAAGGGGGCCAAAAATGAAATAATTATGTGGATGATGCTGTCGGCATAAATTCCTGTTTACTTAGAAGTCACCAGGCAACCTCTAGATTCAAATCTAAGCATCCCTTAACACATGCTATGTGGTGAGGGATCAAAATCAAATCAAAGCTCTAAGACTCAGTATCAGGGGTGGCTAAAAGACCAGTACATTCTGTGCTTCTGTTTATCCACCAAAGTTGGCAAGAATATGTGCTGATAATCCCAAACTGAAGGAAAAAATATTATGAGAAATAGTTTCTATTTGTGGGGTACATGGGGGAGGGCGGAGAAAGGACATTTCTTATGTGTAATGATAACCACTGATGATATTGTTTTTTATGTTGCTATCCCAGCTTTTGGTATTTTGTTATTACTTTTTTTTTTTTTTTGTATTCTGGGTAAACGAAATCTTTATAATGAGAATTAACCTGTACTGAGGTTACTTTGCTTAAGCTCTAAGTACTTTATATATATTAACTCATTTAATCCCACAAAGGTCTTTGATGTAGATTCTATTTTTATGATTCCAATTTTATAGAAGATGAAACTGAGACACATAGAGTTTAAGTAAAAAGTTCAAGGTCACGTGGTGAGGGATCTGGGATTCACAACCAGGATGGCTGATTTAAGTGTGGCGAGACTTGTGCTGGCCAATATTGTAGCCATAGCCACACAGACCTACTGAGAAATTAAAACATGACTGACCCTAAGTGAGGTGTGCTGGGAGCGTAAAACATATACAGAACTTCAAACATTAAGAAAGACAAAAGAATGTAATGTAGTTTACTGATAACTTATATTGATTACATGCTGAAATGATAATATTGTGGATATATTGGGTTAAATAAAATACTTTATTAAAATTAATTTCAGATGATTCTTTTTACTTTTTTAATGTGACTACTAGAAAATTTAAAGTTACATCATGGCTACCATGATATCTAATGATATGTCAAGACTCTTAACCACTCTGCTTTTAAAGCCAGAGTGAATGTTAACCCAAACATGGACGCTTCCTTCATTTTATTTACATTTTACTAATTGAATTATTATATATGAATAGTAGCATAATTTCTTCAGGCTTAAAAACAAACACTGAATTTTTGCATAAAACCATCCAAGGAAGACCCTTGATGAGACGGATTGACACAGTGCCTGCAACAATGGGCTCGAGCACAGCAACAATTGTGAGGGTGGCACAGGACCGGGCAGTGTTTTGTTCTGTTGTACACAGGGTCACTGTGAGTTCAAACCGACTCAATGGCACCTAACAACAACAATGATGTCCAAGGGACTAACTGCAGAGACATTGGTTATTTTCATAGATTTTTGATGAGTATATGACCGACGAACAATGGATCCAATTAGAGTTATTAACATGAGGAACTTATAAGATTCTCTTATTATCTGAAGGTATGCTAATTAAAATGATAATTGTTGTATTGCTAATGTCTATTAACCTATTAGAATATGCCAGGCATTGGGCTAAATCAGTGTCATCAATAGGGTTGGCACTGCCCACGAGGGACCATTTTGGAAATTTGAGGGTATGTTTTTGGTTATTCTAATGATTAAGGGGTACTCCTGGCATTATGTAGAAAGAGCCAGTGGTTAAGAGTCTTGTGTCCATTCTACTCAATGATGAATCCCACTGAATATCCTCTTTTAGTTTTTCTTTTAAATTACAGTTAGGATATATATATTTTTAATTATATATGTGGTTAAAAAAAAAGAAAACATTGCTGTCGAGTCAATGCCGACTTATAGCAACTTAAAAGGATAGAATGAACTGCCCTGTAGGGTTTCCAAGGAGCAGCTGGTGGATTCAAACTGCTGAACTTTTGATTAGCAGCACTAGCTCTTAACCACTATGTTACCAGGGTTTCCATGTATGTGGTTAGGTTATGTTATATATAAATTATTTTCCAGAGAATAAAGGGGGCATTGGAGTCCCAGATGGTGCAAATGGTAACATGTGATAGACTGTTAACCAAAGGTTGGAGGTTCAAGTCCACCCCAAGGTGCTTTAGAAGAAAGTCTTAGTGATCTGTTTCTGAAAAATCAGTCACTGAAAACCCTATGGAGCAGAGTCCTGCTCTGACACATGGGGTCACCACGAGTTGAAACTGACTGGATGGCGACTGGTTTTAAAGGGGACTTTATATAATGCTAATTTAAGACAGGGGGTGTTGTTCTAGTAATGTTGAGGCTCGCTAGATTAAACTCTTCACATTTTGTCTTCAAAAATATCAAATCCCAGGAAGTGGCACTATTTTTGTTACCTCTATTTCACAGGTTAAGAAGCTTTGAGGCTCAGAGAAATTAAATATTTTAATTTTTCAGGGTCAACATCAAGATTCAAAAAAAGAAAATTGTCTTAAACTATGTTCTAACCAGTATACTGTCTTCTTATACTTAAAGTAAAAATTAACTCTAATTTTTAAAAAGCATTTAAAATATCTAAATTTGAAGATATTTTTTAAAAATTTTCTACCACATTTTATTGTTGTTTTTAAATAATTTTTAGTCCAAATTAGTGTCTTCCGTATTCTTCAATGAAAGCATAAGAACGTACTTATTTTGTCCTTTGGGATAGGATCTCATTGTCATAAAATTATCAATTCACCTCATTAAGAAAAATAAATTGAGGAATTAGGGAATTATTTGATAAAGTGTAGCACAGATGAGCAATTTTGAATCATAAGTGAAAAGGAAGCTAGCAAAGTTTACATATACATTTATGCTGCGTAGTAGCATTTTCATTTCTAAGACTCTATCCCAACGATACTACATTGGCAAAAGCATTAAAAGTACACACAAAGCTGTTCATCGCAGCACTACTTGTAATACCAAGAGACAGGAAACAACTCGAATGTGCACCGTTAGGGAACTGGTGGAATGAACTGTGGTATATCCCCACTATTTTATTTTATACCCTCACTATGCAGTGCTGTGCAGCTACAAAAAAAAGAAAAAGAAAGAAATTCTCTCCATATTGATGGAGTGATTTCTAGAATACAATGATCAGTGGAAAAAACCAAGTAGAGAATATCATTAGCACGGCTTCTCAAAGTGTGGTCTTCAGATCAGTAGCAGCACCTCCTGGAAACTTGTTAGAAGTGCAAATTATAGGGCCCCACCCAAACTACAATTACTATAACCCATTGCCGTAGAGTTGATTCAATCTCATAAAGACCCTACAGGACAAAGTAGAACTGTCCCATAGGGTTTCCAAGGAGCGACTGGTGGATTCAAACCACTAACCTTTTCGTTAGCAGCCAAACACTTAACCACTGTGCCACTAGGGCTCCATATACATTATACCATATAGATATATATTTGTTTATATTTTTATAAAAATGAAAGACTAAACCATCGAATAAGTAACCCAATGGCACTGAATCAATTCTGACTCGTAGTGGCACTATAGGACAGAGTAGAACTGTCCCATAGGGTTTCCAAGGCTGCAATCTTTATGGAAGCAAACTGACACATCTTTCTCTTGTGGAGCAGACCTCCAACCAGCCTTTTAGTTAGCAGCTGGGCATTTAAACCACTGCACCACCAGGGCTCCTATTAAATAAGTAAGAGACTATAAAATGGTTGTCTGTAGGTGAAGAAAGAATCAGAATTGAGGGGATCTGAATAGACACTAGATCCCTCTAAACATACTTTGATTTCAAAAATCAGTTTGAAATACTTTGCAAACTGTAAAAGGAAAAGCCCAGCATTTAACCTGCCTTCTCAACAGCACTGGCTTTTGGGTTTCCTACACTAACTGTATTTTAGAACAACCAAATAGTTCATGAGGGGCCGTTTCCCCTTCTAGAATACCCTACCTAATAAAGGAAGAAGGAATGATGGATAGATTTGAATTCAAAACTGTGAAAAGTTACCTACTTACAAGACACATTTAAATCAAAATAAATAAGCACAAATTAAAACAAATGAACCTATGTGTTTAGTTGGTGGCTTAACTGCATAAAGTTATTTCAAGTGATTTTTGAAGCACAGCAATGTGATCATACTCTATTAGGATATACCTAAGTAGAAAAAAAGGAACTACAAAGATATCTTAAGTTCTTTTCAGTAACTACTTTGTTAGCAATAATATTGATATTACCGTGGTTAAAGTGCCAGGCTGCTAACCAAGAGGCTGTTGGTTCAAACACACCAGCAGCTCTGCTGGAAGAAAGACGAGGGGAATCTGCTCCCCAAAGATTACTGCCTAGGAACCCCTATACGCAAGTTATACTCCGTCATATAGGGTCGACTCTGTGGCATATAACAACAACAATTCTTAAACTCTTATGTATCTTATAAAGAAAATAAGTCACTATGCTAATACCACTTGGAATTTAGAATTTTAGTAAAAAGAAATAAAAATATAGCAATTTACACTGAAACTGTATAATATTAAATTTAAACTGGCAATATTACTATGAACTCATGATATATGTTCTCTTGAAAAAAAATCTCTTAGCACTGTCGAAGGAACAGGCGTAGAAACAAATGACCAACCCACTAGCAACATGTATCCATGGGGCACTATTTCCTACCTAAAAGGAACCATGACTGAATTCAGGTTGGGGTAGGAAATGTATGAGATATGCCTACCTATCTTGTCACACCATAAAGCAAAGAAGCTATCAAAGATTATTACCAAAAAAAAAAAGAAAAAACTGTTGCCGTTGAATCGATTCTGACTCATAGCAACCCCATAGGACAGAGTAGAACCGCCCCAATAGGGTTTCCAAGGAACTGCTGGTGAATTGGAACTGCTGACCTGTTTAGCAGCCCAGCTCTTAACCACTGCGCCACCAGGGCTCCAAAGATTACTGCAGTAACCCAAAGGACTCAGCCAATTATGGGGCAATTTGGACATCAGTAAGAATAACGTTCAATGAATTAAACCATGTTAAATGTTAAAAATCCACTGAGTTCCAATGATACCAAAACAAAAACTTCACGCTCCTCAACGTAGTTACTAGAGATTCATCTCAATATTTTGCAAACCGTAAAGGGAAAGAACCCAGCATTTGACCTGCCTTTCCTGTACTAGCTGTACTTCAGAGTGGCCAAATAATCGATGAAGGAAGGTTTCCCTTTCTAAAGCACTCTGGCTAATACTGGAAGAAGGGACAATAAAATCAGAATATCTCCATTTGGCAAAACCCTTATGGAATAGTGAATTTAGGCAATGATTATAATGGTTGCTTCCTTCCTAAAGAGTGAGATAACCTGATATGACTACATATTACAGCCTAAGAAGTATCCTTGAAAGAAAAAAAAAAAAGAATTCAAAGCAAATCATGCCATTACATTCAACTACCAGTTACGTTATTGATTGAGGAACATAACTAAACAAAACTACGGGTCCATTTCAGTATTTTCTCTACTTTGCATATGTTTGGAACATTTTATAATACAAAAGTTTAAAACAAAAGCAATAGGAGGCTAACAGTGGAGTCTTTTACAGATCTCTGAAAATGTTATAGTGAATTAATTTGAGCAGATAAGGATTCATGTAAGCAAAGATAATAACATTTGCTATCCCATTCATCTCTGTATTCTCTCTAGGATTTATCACTGTACTTAGCACATAAAGCCCATTGCGTTGAGTTGGTTCTGGCTCATAGCAACCCTGTAGAACTGCCCAATAGGATTTCCAGGGAGGGGCTGTTGAGTTCGAACTGCTGACCTTTTGGTTAGCTCTTAACCACTGTGCCACCAGGGCACATAGTAAGCACTTAATACATTATTATATAATCAATGATATTTTTCCCCCAACACTACTAATGCTCAAAGTCATTAAATAGAATAAATATAGAATACCAAACCAAAAAACCAAACCTGTTGCTGTCAAGTTGATTCTGTCTCATACATAGCTATCCTAGAAGACAGAGTAGAACTGTCCCACAGGGTTTCCAAGGAGCGGATGGTGAATTTGAACTGCTGACTTTTGGTTACCAGCCATAGTAATTAACCACTGTGCCACCAGAGCTTGGCATGGTAAAAATAGTTGCTGACATTTTATTAATAGTTTCTGACTTTTACTTAATTAGGTTAAGTAATATAACTTTCATTGGCATACTTAATTTTTAAAAAAATTGTATATAACATAACAGTATTGTTCTATAAAGAAGAGTGATAACTCCAGGAATCTTGTTCTCAAAAATTGTAAAAAATCTGTTAAAATAGCTTTGATACCCAAGATTCTTGGTAAAAGAAAAAAATATATATTTTTCTCAAGGACATATTTTTAACTATGTTCTGATTGTCCTAAATAAATTATATGTTTAGAAAACAAAATTTAAAATAGGTATTTTATTCATGACATCTATGCATGTCATTTCAAAATCAAGTAGGAAAAAATCCACGAGGAAGAAACAAATTTTTGAATTCTTTTATGAAACATTTTTTTGTTGCCCTAATCACATAAACTGTTTTCTTTCTTAGTATATAAAAAAAAAACTATGTTAATTTTTAATAAGAATAATGTGGATAACATCTATTCTAATCATTCTAACTAGTATAAGCTACTTTTATACCCCATTTTGCAGAAATCAATATCAACCAAATTGTATTCTACAAAATCTAGTCCTTTGGAACACTTTTAGAAAAAAAAAATCATTCCATGGTAAAATGCATTTGAGAAACACTATATACTATATTCAGAGTGCAAAGCTGTATAGTAAAGGCTCTGACAGGTTTCATGGGAGAACACTCCCCACAAACCTTTTAACCACACATTTCCCAAACTAACTTGACCAAGGAATTATCTTCTTGTACGGCATCTTCCAACAGTCTATAGAATAAACTTTGGGAATGCTCCCATAAAATCAATTGCCATTTTCTAAGAATTTTTACTTGCACATTTACTTATAGTAAACAGATCATACAGTTTACTATAGCCACCACGTGTCTGTCAGTTTGTCACACTGTGGTGGCTTGCATCTTGCTCTGATATTGGAAACAATGCCACTGGTATTTCCAACATCAGCAGGGTCATCCTTGGTGGAGAGGTTTCTGTGGAGCTCCCAGACTAAGACAGACTAGGAACAAGGACCTAGCAGTCTACTTCTGCAAAAACTGACCAGTGAAACCTTATGGATAGCAGTGGAACTTTGTCGGATACAGTGCTGAAAGATGAGCCCTGGAGGTTGGAAGGCACTCCAAACACGGCTGGGGAAGAGCTGCCTCCTCAAAGTAGAGTTGATCTTAATGACGTGGATGGAGTAAAGCTTTTGGGACCTTATTTTGCTGATGTGGCCCAACTCAAAATGAGAAGAAACAGCTGATTACATCCATTAATAATCAGAGCATGGTATGTATGAAATACGAATCTAGGAAAATTGGAAGTCATCAAAAATGAAATGGAACACAAAAAGTTCCATTTGCTAGGCATGAGTACACTGAAATGGACTGGTATTGGCCATTTTGAGTCAGGCAAGCATATAGTCTACTACACCAGGAATGACAAATTGAAGAGGAATGGCATTAAATTCATTGTCAAAAAGAACATTTCAAGATCTATCCTGAAGTACAACATTGTCAGTGATAGGATAATATCCATATGCCTACGAGGAAGACCCATTAATACAACTATTATTCAAATTAATGCCAAAGTTGAGGACACTGAAGATTTTTACCTACTTCTGCAGTTTGAAATTGATCAAACTTGCGATCAAGATACTCTGGTAACTACTGTTGATGGAATGTGAAAGTTGGAAACAAAGAAGAAGGACCTGTAGTTGGAAAACAAGGCTTTGGTGATAGAAAAGGCACTGGAGATTGCATGATAGAATTCTGCAAGACCAACGACTTATTCATTGCAAATACCTTTTTTTTCAACAACATAAATGGTGACTATACACGTGGACCTCATTGGATGGAATACACAGGAATCAAATCGACTATATTGTGGAAAGAGTTGATGGAGAAGCTCGATATCAGTCAAAACAAGGCCAGGGGCTGAATGCAGAACAGAACATCCATTGCTCATATCCAAGTTCAGGTTGAAGCTGAAGAAAATTGTAACAAGTCCAGCATTTAGACAGGAGAAACCCCACAGAAGCCAGTGGCCTATTAAAAATAAGATGTAAGGTATTGGGGTTCAAGAAAGGAAATAATGTCCCTTGATTTACAGACCGGTATATTTACCTTATTTTAAGAACTAAAATATATTTTTGGTATTTCAAAATGTCATAATTGTTTATAAAACTTAGTTAACACAGTATATACTATGAAAGGAATTGTGTACCTTTGTCTTATGGCTTGGAATAATTATTCTTAAAATAGATAAATGATTGATAGATAGAGAGCTGCCATCCAGTCGATTTTGACTCATGGCAACCTTCATGTACAACAGAATAAAGTGTTGCCTGGTTCTGCCTCATCCTTATAATTGCCAGCAAGTTCTAGTACATCGTTGCAGCTATTGTGTTAATCTGCCTCAACACAGGCCTTCCTTGCCCTCGTTGGCACTCTAGTGTACATGACGTCCTCCTCTAGCAATTGATAATGCATCCAAAGCAAGTGAGTCGGACAATATTTTGCTGTGATCCATTAGGTCCTGGCTAATTTCTGGAAGTAGATCACTAGGTCTTCCTTTCTAGTCTGTCTTACTCTGGAAGCTCTGCTGAAGTCTTTCCACTGTGGGTAATCCTTCTGGTATTCGAACTACTAGTGGCATAGCTTCCAGCATCATAGAAACATGCAAGCCACCACAGTACGACACTGACAGGTGGGATGAAGACTCTTACTGTAGCGTATTTGTTTTATAGAGTAGAAATTCATTGATAGTCTCTAACGCTGTCCTATTTCTTTCTTTAACTCGCAAAAATTAAAAAATAAAATAATTTTCTACTAAAACTACAAATGGAACCAAAACACCCAAAATATCAAAAATCAGAAACATCAAGAAATTCTGTGTCTATGGCTTGGGGACACTAATTATGTGAAAGCTGGTGCTCTCCATTCTTACAGATGCAAAATCCCCAGTCGATCCAAAGAAGGTTCAGACAGCTTCTTCCTTTTAACTTCAACACACAAAGTAAGCTATAGCAGCCCACCTAATCACACCTAAATGTAAATTGGAGACAGCAATACAGGGGTATTTGAATCTTGTTTTGGATTTTTCTGTAGACTATAAGCTGATGGGTTTCTACACACATGATGGTGGAGGAGTGTGTCAGGGGACAGGAAATATTTTCTCCTTTGACTTAATACATATAAGACTTGTTTTGTGCTTGTATCATAATGAACACATCAAATCAAAAATCACAGTGACTGCCCTAACATTTTTGTAGGGCTTACCACGTGTCAGGCTCTGCTCTAAGCTCTGCATATTATTAAATGATGAAATCCTCACAATAACCCTGTGCAAAGATACTTCCACCACACACACTGTACAGCTGGTCAAACAAAGGCACACAGAAGAAAGTAGAATACCCAAGGGCAGTCAGCCAACAAGCAGCCAACGTGGGATTTGGACCAGTGAAAACTGGCTTCAGACTCTGCGCTCCTAACCGCCACATCACGATGGCTTCCAATGAAACACTGGATTTCATAAGAGCAATAGGGGGTGGCCAAGTAAAGTTTTCTTTAATTTTGACAATTTGTAGATCACCAGGTTGTTGTTGTTGTTAGGTGCTGTCGAGTCAGTTCAAACTCGTAGTGACTCTATGTACGACAGAATAAAGCACTGCCTGGTCCTGTGGTATCCTCACAATCATCGCTATTGTTGCAGCCACTGTGTCAATTCATCTCATTGAGGGTCTTCCTCTTTTTTGATGAACCCCTACTTTACCAAGCATGATGTCCTTCTCCAGCGACTGGTCCTTCCTGATAACATGTCCAAAGTGCCCAAGATGAAGTCTTGCCATCCTTGCCTCTAATGAGTATTCTGGCTATACGTCTTCCAAGGCAGATTTGTTCATTCTTCTGGCAGTCCATGGTATATTTAACACTCTTCACCAACACCGTAATTCAAATGCATCAACATTTCTTTGGTCTTCCTTACTCATTGTCTAGCTTTTGTATGCATATGAGGCAACTGTTTCCATGGCATCGATTGTGGATCCAAGTAAAATGAAATCCTTGACAACTTCAGTATTTTCTCTGTTTATCCTGATGTTATTTATTGTCCAGTTGTGAGGATTTTTGTTTTCTTTATGTTAAGATTTAATCCATACTGAAGGCTGTAGTCTTTGGTCTTCATCCGTAAGTGCTTCAAGTCTTCTTCACTTTCAGCAAGCAAGGGTGGGTCATCTGCAGGTGTATCGCAGGTTGTTAATGAGTCTTCCTTCAATCCTGATGTCCCCTTCTTGTTCACATAGCCCAGCTTCTTGGGTTATTTGCTCAGCATACAGATTGAATAAGTCCGGTGAAAAGGATCCAACCTTGACACACGCTTTCCTGATTTTAAACCATGCAGTACCCCCTAGTTCTGTTTGAAGGACTGCCTCTTGATCTATGTACAGGTTCCTCATAAGCACAATTAATGGTTCTGGAATTTCCATCCTTTACAATGTTATTATGGTGCAATGAATTGCTTTTGTGTGGCCTTCTAACTATGGTCTTGTAACTCCCACCTAAGTGATTGTGCGGGACTGTGCAGATAAGTCAGTTGTGGCCCACAAAAGGGGATGGTCAGTTTTGCCCTAAAAGAGAGCCAATTCCAGAGCACAGAAAGGATCCCACCACCACCAAGGAAGAACAGCCAGAAGTGGAGAGTGCATCTTTTGGACCTAGGATCCCCTGAACTGAGAAACTCCTGGAACCAGGAGATAGAGAGCAAGCTGTAACCCTGAAGATGGCAAGAGGCAGTGGAAGCAGAAGAGACCAGCAGGAGAGGGTGCAATGAGCTTCTTGGCCCACAGATCAAGAAAACTGAGAGCCTTTGGGCAGAGGCAGAGGGCCAGGGAGAGGCATGCCTGTGAGCACAGCTGAAAAGAGGCTGTCTTGATGGAAGAACTATATCCTGAGTGTTCCTGAGCCTGAATTGTAACCTGTTATTTCCCTAATAAACCCCATAACCGGGAGTATTATCTGTGAGTTTTGTGTGGCCATTGCAATAAATTATTGAACCCAGCAGAGAAGTAGAGAGTGCCCTGGGAGGAACTGTTGGTGTGAGAATTTGTAAAGATGTCGGAGAGAGGAGGCATGTCTGACTTCTGCCTCACAGGAACCGGCCTTGGGCTGTTGGTCTTGATTCTCCATACCCCTCTTGAAGAGAGAGGAGATCAGACTCTGCCCCCAGGTCGTTTTTTACTGTTATCCATAATTTGTTATGACCCACACAGTTGAATGCTTTTGCATAGTCAATAAAACACAGATAAACATCTTTCGGGTATGATTTGCTTCCAGTCATGATCCATCTGGCATCAGCAATAATATCCCTTGTTCCACGTCCTCTTCTGAATCCAGCTTTAATTTCTGGCAGTTCCCTGTCAGTGTACTACTGCAGCCATTTCTGAATTATGTTCAGCATAATTCCAGCCGGTAGGGATCTTAAATTAATTCATTTGCTTTATTGCTGATATTGTTGAACTTATTTTTGGACTGTAACTTCTCATTTTGTAGTTGTTGTTGTTGTTAGGTGCTCTCTAGCCGATATCGACTCATAGTGACCCCATGTGACAGAGTAGAGCTGCCTCACAGTGTTGTCTAGGCTGTACTCTTTATGGGAACAGGTCTCCTGGTCTTTCTCTCATGGCACCACTGGGTGGGTTTGAACCACCAATATTTTGGTTAGCAGCCAAGTGTTTAACCACTGAGCCACCAGGGCTCCTTTATTTCATAATAATTTTTAGAAAAATGTCAAATATAATTTTTGTTTCAATTGCCTATTGCCTTTGAGTCAATTCTGACTCATAGCAACCCTATAGGACAGAGTAAAACTGCCCTATAGGGTTTCCAAGGAGTGGCTGGTGGATTCAAACTGCCGACCTTTTGGTTAGCAGCAAAGCTCTTAACCACGTACCACCAGGGCTCCAATTTTTAAAAAAATATCAAATATAATTTTTGTTTCAATTTGATTCAGGTTAAGAGGATCCCCAAACTGAGCAGATGTCACTGTTCTCAAATGGTTGGGTCTAGGAATGATCTTCATGAGTTCTGATTCCAACACTCTACTTTTAGAGTCCTATACAGTCACTGTGAGTTGGAATCGATTCAAGGGCAGTGGGTTTGGGGTTTTTTGTTTTTTTTTTTGTAGCCCTCCTAGAGACATAGAGGCAGGATTTAAACTAATGTATTGATTTAATAATGGCATTTTTAGTATTTCTCCTCTTGCAGGACATTCTAGTTATTTGTAATAATTTCAATAACACTTATATTAGTTCTTGGGCACATGTAGCTTGTTGGACAGACTAGCTCACTGCAGCCAACAGTTTGGTCAACTAGGATATACAAGCCACAGCATGTGGACTTGCAGGTGTTTCAATCCCAGGCAGGTGTTAACTCTTTCTGTGTGGATGAGGTAGTCCGTATTGTCCAGCCTGCAATCCAGCTCCATAGAACTTTCAGCGTACGGGGTCTTTCGACACTGGACTAATTTCGATGTCATATGTTTAACAGATTATAAAATTAAAAAAGAACCTTGTGACAATAATTTTGACAAAGTTAAATATAACTTATTTTATTCTGGAACCATTTTATAAACATAATTGTCCACCTCTTTAGCTGATGTTGAAGTATTTCCATCCTGACATAGTCATTTATATATATCACACAACCCGCCCCCCCTCCAAAAAAAAACCCAAAACCCAATGCCGTCAAATTGAATCTGACTTATAGCGAACTTACAGGACACAGGAGAACCGCCCCATAGGGCTTCCAAGGAGCACCTGGTGGATTCGAACTGCCAACCTTTTGGTTAGCAGCCATAGTTCTTAACCACTATGCCCCCAGGGTTTCCAATATATATATATACATATATACTTAAATTTAACAAACAATATATAATTTAAAGTACCCTTGTCCAGATTGCCAATTTACATGTTGACCAAGACCATCCTTTGACAGTCGTATCTCCCTTCCTCCTCAGCTAGTGTCCCCATTTCTTTGTTTCCTTTAGAGCAAAGCCTTCTTGTGGCCCAATGCAATGTGCAAATCTTAGTCCACATCTTACTTCACCCTCAGAAGCATTTATGCAGTTTGCCACTCTTTCTTTGAAATGCTTCTATTCTACTTCCTGGAAAGCAAACTTTCCTCCCACAATTTTGGTTCTCTATCTCACATTCCTTTATTGCCTTGTGTAACTCCTCTTGACCTCTAAGCATCAGGATCCCAGGACTTAGTCCTTGAACCTTTTCTCTGATTTCTCTCTAGGTTCTTATTTCTTTCTTCTTCGTCTTTTTTTTTTTTTTTTATTGTGATTTAGGTGAAAATTTACAGCTCCAGATAATTTCTCATTGAAAAATTTATACACATACTGTTTTGTGACATTGGTTGCAATCCCCACAATGGGTTCTCTGGGTTCATTCATCCAGTTCCTGTCCCTTCCTCCCTTCTCCACCTTATTTTGAATCATGGCTCTAAATGCTATATTTGTCCTCATTGCTCCCTAATTTCTGTTTACAATGCCAGTGTGTGACCTGAACTTGATACTCAAATATCCAACTGCTGTCCCAGCACTGGGATACCTAATTTGCATCTCAAATGTGATACGTCTAGAATAAACTACTGCATTTTCCTACTTCACCCGTCATACACTTCTCCCTCTGTCTCTATATCTCAGTAAATAACATGGCTTTTTACTGCTCAAGGCAAAACGTTGAGATTCACCCTTGATTCTTTCCCCTCTCACAAGCTCTACTCCCAATCAATCAACAAGTCTTCTCAGCTTTCTCTTAAAAAAAAAGAAGTCTTGAATCTAGCCACTTTCCACCTTCTCCACCACTAATCCCTGGACTCCCACCTGATCTCCCAACTGGTCCTGTTCTCATGGCTGCACCTTACAGTTCCTGTCCACACTGCAGCCAGGCCTTCCCCTTCTCATGCTCAAGCGCTACATGCTTTGGCCTCTGGCTGCCTCTCTGACCTCAATTTCTTGCTCCAGGTGTGCTGGGGTTCCTGCTGGCCAGTCACACCTCAGGGCCTCCGGTCTTGCTGTTCTTCTGCTTGGAAGTCTCTGCCGCTAGGGTCTCAGCTCACTACCTTACTTTATTCTGGCCTTTGTTCAGATACAACACTTTTTAGAGACTTTCCCGAGCAGTAATCTATACAGTAGTCTCACTCTGCTTTCTTCTGTTAACCTGGGTTACTTTTCTTGATAGTATTCATTGATATGTTATTACATTTTTCTGTTACTTCAATTTCCCCAAACTAAAGTATGTAAAACAAAACAAAAAAAAAATTTTTTTTTTTTTTTTTTTTAGAGTATGTACTTCTAAAAGCCAAAGACTTCAGTGCCTGGTACATAGCAGGCGTTCAAATATTTGATGAAAAAAGAAACTAGGACAATTTGATAATTTGGGTTGATGGTATGTAATATTTTCTAGAAATATTATTAGAAATATGTCTTTTATTGAGCATAGTATTTTATCTTCTCCTGTACTCCCTGCCCCCACACCTTTTGTGAGTATTATTATAAACATAGGAATTTTATCGATTCAACTTACTCCAATTGGCTACTTATTTTCTATTTGATACTCAAAGTACACAGATTTTAGATGTTCTTGTAAGTTGGCTTCTTTCGACATTTTAGCACCATCCTGGGTAGTTTTAAAAGCATCTTGCTTTTTGGAAATGCAAGTTGTTCTAGGTCTATCTTGATGTTGCTGCCTATAAACACAGAAACAACTATCCTCCTAGATCTCTGATTTCTTTTAGGCAGTGGTTCTCCAGCATGGCTTCACACTGGAATCGTTTGAGAAATTTCTAAAAATCCAGTGCTCAGGCTTCACCCTGGCAGTGGGCTTCAGTACCTTTTAGAGGTGTAGCCAAGATTGAGGGCAGCATGAGAAGCCCTCCTCAGGGGTCTAGGAGCACACACTGGACCTTTGTGGGCACACTGGTTCCAGCCGCAACGACACCAGGAGCTCCTTTCATTATTTTAGAGACAGAAAACACAACCTTTTTTCAGAAGGTTGAATCAATGCTCAGGTTTTTATATAATTTATTCAGCTAAGTCCTTTCTTATCTTGTTCTGACAGAAAATATAAAATTTATACCCCCTTCTAAAGCAATCACCTTTTCTTATCTGACATACCCAATACCATGCTACACTGGCATGCCAAATTATGCTGTAATTACAGTATTATGTAAAATACTGAAAACATTCAATTTTCTTCAACACAATTGAATCTTATCTTAGCATATTAAAAACATATCCACAGTTCTCTTTTTTTTTTTTTTGCTGTTCTATTTAGGTCTTAAGAACAAAGAACATATGCTACAATTAGACAATGATACTTAAGAATTATATATATATATATATGGAATTACTACATGACATATTAGATTCTTGACCCGATATCTTAGAGATAGTTTTACAATATATAGACGCATTTCACTCACTTTAATATACTATCTGGAATGGAAAAAAAGTAAAATTACAGTTAGCATGCTGGGAATTTTCCATAGCTCCGACGACACCACTAGGAACATGTCGTGCTGATGAGTCATTTGTCACAGTCAACAAAGACTAAGAACTGTCATTTACTTGCCCACTTTCACCGTACCCGTACATTTTTCTATGATATATCTTTTCATTTTCCTTTTATAAATCACACCAGGCCAAACTATGTATATTTATTTGGGGTGTGTACTTAAAGCCATTTAAACTGGTAATCTCTTAGTAACAGTGGTCAGGAGAAGAATTCAAAACAGGTAGATAGTGTAGGACCTCGAATTATTGAATGTTAGAGCTGGAAAAAATATAGAAATTTGAGGTCCTCTGGCACAGACATTTTTTAGCCATCTTTGCTTGCTGACTCCTTTGGTTGCTGACTCCTTTGGTTGCTGACTCCTTTGGTAGTCTGAGGAAATCTATTGGCTTTCTATACAGAAAAATTAATGCATGTATGGCAATTCACAAACTTTTCATACCGCTGTTGGAGGTTTAGCCACAGATTTTTCAAATGCTCATTTTATAGGTAAGAAAACCAAGATCTTAGAAATCAACCATGAGTTTACCAAGAACCCTAGATTCATTACACCAGTGTTTCATTTATTATACCTATAAGCTTCAGATGAGTCTCCAAAGATGGCATTTTCCTGCATTTTTAACATGTTCAACTCCTATTTGTCTCTAAAATGCCAGATTCTTTCAATCTACAAAGAAAAATGGGTCCAGCTGTAAATAATTACTCAAAATTGTCACAAAAGAAACTACAAAGTAGTCCTCCCCTTTCAAATTTATTACAGTGCATCTGTTTTGTTTTGTTTCTAAATTTCCCCCACGTTCTTACTTTCTCCAAGTAATTCTATTCTGAGTCAAACAAAGCTGCCAGCCAGAAAGGTGGAAAAACTCAGGTCCCCTTCTCCTACACTTGAAGAGCCTACCCATTTGGCTGCAAAGTACTTTCTAGTGTATCTCCTGGAGAACACAATGAAATGGCCTGAAATCCACCACTTCAATCAGATTCTCACTGGCAGAAGGTCAAGAAGTAAAACCCATTCAACTTCCTTATCCGAAAACCTCCAGGACAGGGAAGATGGCAACTTCACTGATAGCTAAGTCAGTTGGTATTCGGACTCAGTAGATCAGTAGCCAGATGAAATGGTCACAAACGAAAGGCTAGCCTAAAAAATATCAGAACACTTAAACAGCCTCGAGGTGGAGAGAATAAAGCCAGGGGCCTGAGCTTATTCATTTCTCCATCTATATCTTCTATAATTCAGGTCTTATATATGGCAGTGCCAGACGTTCGGTAATGAAACGGAGACAGGTCACTCTCTCTATACTTCAGTGAGGTTAACAACGCAAAATCATCTTACCTTGTGTCTGATTACTTTTTCCTCCTGGAGTTTATTACATTTATTTTAGATAATTTTATTTAAAACATTTTTAAATATTCATTCTAGGAATCCCTGGGCAGCACAAATGGTTAAGCCCATGACTACTAGCTGAAAGATTGGCGGTTCGAATCCACCCAGAGGTGCCTCCAAAGAAAGGCCTCGTGATTGTCTTCTGAAAGGTCACAGACCTGAAAACCTTATGGGGAGGTTTTACTCTGCACAAGTGATGGCATCATGGGTCAGAATCGACTTGATGGTAACTCGAAAACCAAATCAAACCCGCTGTCGTCGAGTCGATTCCAACTCCTAGCGACCCTACAGGACAGAGTAGAACTACCCCATAGAGCTTCCAAGGGGCACCGGGCGGATTCGAACTGCCAACCTCTTGGTTAGCAGCCGTAGCTCTTAACCACTACCAGGGTTTCCATGATAGTAACTAAGAACAACGATATTCACTCTACTTCAAAAAAGAATACTTATCCCATAATGGGACAAGATTTTATCTCATGGTTGTATATGCCTAAAGGCTTGTCAATAACTGTACAGTCCTTGACTTTAATCTTCCGAAAAGTGGAACTATCTTGTGCTCCTTTAGTCACAACCTGTCCACGAAAGACTTTAAGGAGATGACTTACATTTGTGTTAAAGTTTCAGAACCCAGAGAGGCTCTGCTCTGTGATTGGGAGACAAGCTACTCCACCTCTCTAAACTTACTTCTTCACCTGTGATGTGGAGGTGAGAACAGCTATCTCTGAGGGTAATGCTGTGTTAAATAGGGGTGCACACAGGGTAGTCCCCGACTTTCATTGGGGTTCTTGTCCCACGACTCAGTCATAAGTCAGTTCTGACGTAAGCCGAATACCTCATTTTTTTTTTAGTTTTCATTATTATTGCCTTTTATTATCAGTATATCTACAAATTCAATCTTTGTCTTTGAGGGTTTGGAAACATTACATATAAATTTACAGATATATTTCAATACATACATGCATAAAAATGCATAAATCATAAAGAAAAAAGGATGGTTATAAGTATATGGTTCATGGTTAACTTGAATATGGCGTAAGTTGGGGTCTACCTTATAAAGCTCTTAGCATAGTACGTGGCATATAGCAAGGGATTAAATTTAAGCTAAAAAGAAAGAAAATTAAGGCCTGAAGGTCTTAATATTTAATGACATTACTTTTACTTATCAACCGAAGTGAAAGACAGTGATGAAAAAGCAATAAGGGATTTCTCATCAATGAAAGCGATGATTTAAACAGCAGGAAGCTGAAAATGTAGCTATGACTTGTCCTGGCATACAGGCTTCCAAGCTTTCTCCTTAAAGTGTTCTACAGTGTAAGCAAGGGATCCAAGAGAGAACACAGAAAAGAGACTTCGGATTTGCCAATAAATTGGAATTCTTAGGAGTCTTGTGTGTAATGTTTGAATATGTAGATTCACATATTTATTAAACTCTTCTCTTTTATTGTAGCTTTCATTGAAGACTGCACTTTTTCTTTGTTGTTCTTATAACAAGTGGAGCGAAATTATTATTTCCGGGTTAATTTATTTAGGACTGTTCTCCAACAGCTTTCTAATTCAGTAGGACAGAGATGGGGGTCTCTTCCTTACCATTAACTTCCCATCACCTACAGCAACTCATTGGAGGGACATATAGTAAGAACTCAAATCAGCTGCTGAATGTTATAAGATGGAAAACTTAAAAATAAAGGAACAATTACCAAAACTGGAGAATTCCTGTGTGGGTTTACCCATTGCAATTTTAGTTCTAGTAAGTAAACTCACATGTCCCAGAGGAAAACAAGTTGATTCTTAGCTTAACACAATTTTATCTCAACAAGATTGGCTGGAGGTTATGGTAAGGATGAAGGAATGAAGAGGAAAAAGATGACAGACTCGTGAAGGGCAAAGTGTATTAACGTGAGCATTCTCAACTTTTCCCTACGCCCAACCTACTGGAGAGGATTCCTGCTTCTCTCAATCTCCTGCCTACTTCTACCACTGACAGGATCCCTTCTGGGACAGGCTTAGTTCATTGACTTTGTAAGACCAAATCAGGAAGAAGAGGGAAGAAGAGCCTGGGGCTGAGGAGGTATTTCTTCTTGTGGGGGAAGGGATAGGTAAGTGGGAGGGTAATAAATGGGCCAGTGAATGGGAGAATAGAAACAGAGGTTGCTTAAAAGGGGAGGCCTATTTGACAACTCTACAGCCTCAGGAAATACCAGAGAAGAGTCTGAATCATTTTAAAGTTATTTTGGTTGTTGAACTGATTTCTTTGTGGTGCTGAAGGGCCACATCCACTGCAGAAGTTGGTGCTCCCTGAGTGGACCAAGGACAGCGCTGTCTTGCTGTCTTTCTGTGCTATCCCAACTCTGGACAAGGGTACCTGAGACAAGGCTTTATACGCATCTCAGTATTCTGTTGTATTTCACAACAAAGCAGTCACTGAGCCATTGGGTCATTTTGCAAGGGTGAAATGCAATTTAATAAGGTTGAAAAAAAACATTTCACTGCTTTCTTGTATACTTACACAGGAGGAAGAAAAAAAAAAAAAGCCTCCCCAAAGAAACCTGTATCCATTAAAGAGGAAGGAAGGTAAGTCTTGGATGCTGCAAGGACAAAGGAAAATTAGCTTAGCTAGGCAGACAGACATCGCTTCCACCTGCTCCGCACAGGAAATGTGAAGTTAGCCAACTCAGCTGTTACGAAGAGGAAACAATCTCACAAGAGCATCTACGGCTTGCTCTGCTTTAGATAGCAGGAACCAGACAGAAACCCTAGTAGGGTGTCTGAGTCTGGGGGAGAAAACTCACGGTGGGAAGAGGGAGCAAAGTTTTAATGCATTAATAATATAATAACACGTTAAAGACAAAATGTATCATCGGATTACTAGGTCTTATCTCTCTCCTCTCTTAGATCTGTATGCACCCACTGATGTTAAAACTCTGCAGCCTTCCTTTATGTATATTAGAAATAATATTTTACACTGTAAGAAAGAAAGCCTGAGGGTAAGTTATTTAAATCCCCAAACACTTCGTGGAGAATAGAAGGTTCTCTAACCGTAGAGATGTACAGTCTATTGAAAGGAACCTTGCTGTTCCCGTAATAAGTATGAAAACCACATCTGAAATCAAGAGACCCAGCTGATATGGGGTCTTAACGGGGAATGTGTTACTGCGCTTGGAGGCAAGGTCATTCAGGGACTGAGAGGGCGAACTCCCGCTGGTCTGCCTGGTTTAAATGCAGCTGGACTACTAACCTGTGTGATCCTAGCCAAAATACTTCATCCCTCAGCACCTCCGTTTCCTCATCTGTGTTACGGGGATGCCAAGTACCTCCTCTGTCAGATACTGCTGCAAGGATTGAATCAGTTAATATGTTTAGAGTACTCGGAATATAGTAAATGCTTAGTAAATGCTAGCTAATTTATTATTATTCATAGTGGTTAGAGATGGTTCACACTTATAATCATATAAAGTGTTAGTTTGATTAGATGCTAAATGCTCTAAAACAACCAGTGTCTAAAAATTAAATATGATACAGATTAAAGGTCACAGGATACCATAATAAAGAAATGGAAAACACGATTAAATTTGAATGCATAAAAATAGATTACTATACTTGTTTTTGTAATGAGGAACCTTTAATTCATTTTAGCAGTGAGTGAAATGCGTTTTTATAAGTTTATATTACACATTCTCGAAGCTTCTGCTGAGACTTCCTCCCGCTCCACCATGGTTCCCCACGCCCCTCGCAGCCCACCAAGCCACAGCTTCTAGCTGGTTTGGCCCAACCAAGCTGCCATGATTCAACATCTGACCTCCAAATGTGGACATGGGAGGGCTAGGGGAGGAGAGTTCCGGGCACCAAACCCAACCCCCAGATTCCATTGGAAATAAAAAACTCGCCAACCCCCTCAGACAGTGAGCACATGGCCTTGTGGTCGCTAGACCTCGCTTTGCTCCTTGTCTGTGCAGACAATAAATTTCCACTTTCTGTTTCCCTTGCAACTGGTGGTGTGGCATCCCTCTCATTTTGATTGGCATAGTGGGTTAATAGGACAGGATAAGAATCCTTGTTTGGTTAAGTTGTTATTGGTTGAATTTTTTTCTTTAACTTTAATTTGCTATGTGAAAACACTTTTCAGAATCAAGAACCTATCGGAAAAATAGATTTTATATTAAAAAAACTCAAAAAATTTTTTAGATATAAGAAATCTATATACATCTGTCATTGCTTGAATTGTGTCCCCCCCAAAATATGTGTATCAACTTGGTTAGGGCATGATTCCCAGTATTCTGTGGTTGTCCTCCATTTTGTGATTGTAATTTTATGTTAAAAGCATTAGGGTGGAACAGTAACACCACCCTTCCCCAGGTTATCTCCCTGATCCAAGATAAAGTGAGTTTCCCTACAACATATTTGTCTCTCAAGAGATAAAAGGAAAGGGAAGCAAGCAGAGAGTTGGGGACCTCGTACCACCAGGAAAGCAGCACTAAGAACAGAGCACACCCTTTGGACTGGGGTCCCTGCACCTGAGAAGCTCCTCAGCCATGGGAAGATTGAGGACAAGGACCTTCCTCCAGAGCCAACACAGAGAGAAAGCCTTCCCCTGGAGCTGACACCTTGAATTTGGACTTTTAGCCTACTTTACTGTGAGAAAATGAATCTCTCCTTGTTAAAGACATCTACCTGTGGTATTTCTGTTATGGTAGCACTAGATGACGAAGACAAGATCTGATTAAATTACATTTTCTATTCTACCAAAATATGATTTCCTCCCTTTACTAGGCATCATGGTTTTGACAAGCATATGATCCACTGAGAAAACCTGGAAAAGTTTCCTTTGATAATCAAAACAATATGAGTCATTTGATAATAGGTCCCACTGTTTAAATTTTTTTTTAAATAAAGGAAAATGCCGTTCCAATTTAAATGCACTTTCTCCTGGAAATCTTCCTGGCAATTAGTACACATGTAAGTGTTGAATTCAACTTTATTTATATATTTTAATCTCGAATAAGGTAGTCATGCACGTTAGAACTGACCTCATATCTCAATGACTAAAAGAAAGAAAGTGGATGGAACAATAGCAAGGAGGAGGAGTCTGAAAACATAAACCAGTTTCCTTGTTTCCTGCTGTGTCTGTCTTCATACCTAACTCTCGTTTGTTTCAGTCTGCACCGTTCACAGGCAGTGTGTGGCTCATAAGGCCATAGCGAGGGGAGAGAAATACTGCACTGTTCACTTGCTTCCTCATGTGTCATAGCTTTTCCACAACACAAACTTATTGTATGTTCCACACACACGCTCAGTACTTAGGACTCTTGTCTGAGCACTGCCAATCCAGGTAGATGGCACAGAAGTATACTGCTTCCTGTGAATGAATGAGCTGTAAAAGGACCACAGCCTTCGTGTGCTCAACCCACCATCAGGATACTTACAAGTACTGCTAATGGCTTTGGAGGTTCAAAAATTGGAAGCTCAATAAGAAATCTTGATAAGAAAAACTTTCTTCCTTGTGCATAAATGTATCCATTTATTAAAGAAAGCTGGAAACCTAAATAGATTTAAATGAATCCTTACTTTCCAAATTATGTGCAGTAGCTTGTATATAATGAAATACTTATTCAAAATCAACAAACTGCCCTCTAGGAGTCTGTTGCCATGAAGGCAAGTATTTATTTAGCACACTTGGCTCTCACCTATCGCAGTCTTGGAGTGGCCTAACCTTAGGAAACTGATTTATTTCAGATCAGGCAATTTAAAAAGAGTGTAATCTTGCCATACAGGTAAAAGTGTTTGCCCTTGGCTATTACTTCGGCTGACCACAGGGCTTTCTGGAAACAACAAAAGCTTTATAAGTGTCAGCTCATGGCTAAATCAATGTTTATGCATGATGTACCCCTGAATAGCAAACCCTTGCTGCCTGCAAGCTAAACAATGTTCTTATCTGTTTGCCTATTTCTGGTTCTTCAGCCACTGCACTAAAAACTGCACTAGAGTGTTGCAAATCGCATTTAGCAACAATTATTTGCTGTATTTCATGAAAAGGAAAGTGGTGTGATTACTGAAAAGTGACACACACCGATTACTTTGCCATGCCGGTCTCCTTGGCTGGATAGTGCCTCTGTTGAACCCAAGTCTGACCTCTGTTACCTTTAACAAGGTCAACGGGAATGCTAAGTGCCTGGAAGGCCAGCCCCAGCAAATGCTCCAGGATGACTTAAGGATGTGGACTCCTCTAATGAGCTGCAGGTAGCCAATTAAACAGAGTGACCAGCTTTCACCTCGGTAGCAGCGGTGGGATTAAAAACAAAAGATGACATGTTTTCTACTGAAATGTAGAACATACAAAAATGGGAAATTTGACATGGCATTTGTTACCTGTTTGAAAAAGAGAATCATAAAAAATGGGAAATCTAAGTCCAAACGGAACAGGCGATTTCCTCCAGGATTCTCCTTTTCTAGTTCACATGTTACCCCACCCTGTTCCACAGAGATGCCACATGGATGCTTTCATTTTTATTCCAGTGTGATCCTGCCAGATACCAAGGTGACAAAATAATAGCAACTGCTATTGTTCAGCAAATTTTATATTAAAATATTTTCGTAACCATGAGGGATGATACTTTTTGTAGCAAAGCAGTATAAATAGAATGAAGGGGACAAGATGATAAACTTTGAGGAGATTAAGTATTTCATCAAGATTTCTAGGATTCTCCTCCTCAATTTCTGTTTCAACCGGCAGACACACGAGCAAGTAAGCAGCAGTGAAATGAGACCCCACACTGAATATATTGTGTTAACTATGAAAAAATGCCAGAGCTGAAGTCAACGGTGGCGTAGTGGCTAAGTGCTACTATGGCTGCTAACCAAAGGGTCGGCAGTTCAAATCCTCCAGGCACTCCTTGGAAACTCTATGGGGCAGTTCTACTCTGTCCTATAGAGTCGCTATGAGTCGGAATCAACTCGACGGCACTGGGTTTGGCACTGGGTGGAAGTCAATGCTTAATGAAATCACCTACTGCAATACAGTATTTACGACTTCATGTAAAAGCAATGGATTCTTTTCGACTTGATTAAAATTAAGAAATAAGTGTATTCCTGAGAAGTAAAAAAAAAAAATTACATATCATTTTGTCACTAACTCCTATTAGGAATAATTTCTCACAGGAAAAAAAAAATGAAATAAAAACCAAAATTAGAAATGCTGACATCCACTTCAAGGAGGCAATTTTCACGAGGGTTTTATTTTCCCACATGCAATCTGCACTATCCAGCCACATTGTTTCACGCGGCCAATGCCTTCTTTACTGGCAATTCTCACTGACACTGAATGCGAATGGAGGACCCACCAGGCTGGAGGGTCGCTCGAAAACTCTTCAGGAGACATTTTTTGTACAGAAATTTACAGGGGGATTAAGCAAAGCAAAACAGATCTAGTTCATTGGGATTATGCTATAGGCATTTGTCAATGATCATTTTGCTAAAGGAAAACTCTCTTCATAGAACTGTATTGTTGATCCTTGTCTGAATTTCAGTATACATTAGTTAGGCAGCCATTCGTTCATTAACTCTGGAAGTTAGACTAAACCACAACCAACCAAACAAACACACACTTGCAGTGGCGTCATTCTGGCTCATAGCGACCCTGTAGGACAGAGTAGAACTGCCCCATAGGGCTTCCAAGGAGCGGCTGATGGGTTCCAGTTGAGGACCTTTGGTTAGCAGCGAGCCCTTTAATCACTGCTCCACCAGGGCTCCGAAGTTAGAGGCGTAGGCGCTAATTGTCTCACAGGCATATCCAAGGGTCCTCCTGCAGTCATTAGACTTCAAATAGTTTCTATAAAGATTTGTTTTATTACAAAAGAAAACAAAGGAGTATCTATGTGAGAAGACAGTAGCTATAGCCCTGACTGATTGAAAGCCTTAAAACGAAACTGTATGAATGAATATACTCAGAGTGCTTGACCTAAATTCCCTTCTCAATTTAAAGGAAATTATAGTTTGCACATATCTCAACTGTCAAAAAAATCCCCAGCTGATCATTTTATGTAGTTGTATAATGATGTAATCACAAGCCAGCTATACTGTTTTCTTACGCCTGCTACCTGCAGGCCTGATTCCCTGATGGAAGAGTAGCCAGGGCACTGCGGTGAGCACACCTCAGCTCCTCAGGTGATCGCCAATGACACTGAGCTTTATCTCAACAGTGTTTTCTTCGCTTTTCAATTTAAGGGCAAATTTGTTTCTCCAACACAGTCTCCAGCAAAATAGTCTCGCCTAAATTCTGCTTCTAAAGAAAAGAAGTTAAAATAAATAAAAGTAATTTTCATTTAGATTCCTTAATTAGCTTAGTATCAGTGAATTATACCAGATGGAACATAAAACAACAGATTTATATTCTTCAAGTTTGGTTTTGTTTTTAAAGCAAGGTACGATTGCATGTTGAACTTTTAATTGAAAATCACTTTTTTTTTTTTTAAACAACAGAGAGTAAAATACATAACTTCTCGGACTGCAAGGCACCTTAAAGATCCTCTCGATTATACTAGAATGGAAAATTAGGTCCAAAGATGTGAGGTGTCTGCAGAGAAGATACTTCTAGTTTTGGCAGACTTGGGGTCAGCATTTTGATCTGCTAGTTGCCATTATAGTGTTATATCTTCTATTCTACGCTGCCTTTTAGTGCATAACCCTCACACCAAAAATATACTTTTATTAAGGCCTTGGGATTGTTAAGACGGCTAGTTTTCTGGAATACAGCTCCGTATTTGAAGAGTACTGGAGTGATTTTTCTAAAATAAAGCCTCTAAATGCATGGGGCATGGGAAATTGAGGTAGAGAAAAGTTCTTTGGCATCAAAATATATAACTAGAAATATCTTTAAGACTTGGAACAGACCATGGAAAGCATACCAAATCTTCGGAATTAGGTTTCAACAGTCCTTTAGCTGGTTTTTTGCCATGGCTGCTTGTGCATCTTTGAGGCTCAGCTTCTTCACAAAGAAAAGTGTAATAAGTCCTATCTTAAGAGCCTTTTGTTTTTGTTTGTGCTTTTTTTTTTTTTTTTTTAGACTAGAATCAGAAGAAACAACTAACAAAGTGCCTTGAACACAGCAGGCATTTAATAAATTGTAATTCCTCCCCCCTTTGCTCTTAGAGGAAACCCTGGTGGCATAGTAGTTAAGTGCTACGGCTGCTAACCAAGAGGTGGACAGTTCGAATCCGCCAGGCACTCCCTGGAAACTCTATCAGGCAGTTCTACTCTGTCCTATAGGGTCGCTATGAGTCAGAATCGACTCGACGGCAGTGGGTTTGGTTTGGTTTTTTGGTTTGCTCTTAGAAGGAGCCCTGGTTGCGCAATGGCTAAGCATTTGGTCCCTAATCAAAAGGTCGGCAGTTTGGGTCCACCAGCTGTTCCTTGGAAACCCTATGGGGCAGTTTCACTCTGTCTTATAGGGTTGCTATGAGTAGGAATTGACTCAACAACAACAGGTTTTGCTCTTAGAAATTAATATTAAAGGAAATACAATCTGCTGGGAAACCTGATTATTCTGCATATTTCACTTAATTGTGTTTTATAACAAATGAAGTGCAATTTGCACTCTGATATAACATTATAAAGCAGGAAACTAGAAATGAGAACTCTGGAGAGATGCACTTCAAGCATATACTGATGACTTTTCAAACAAACAAAGCCCCTAAACCCTGCTTAAGTGGGCATATATTGCACCATGTCCTCCTCCAGAAGGCTACCTGGTCTCCTTGGAATAGCAGTCGAGGTACTTGTAAGTCAGTCCACTCTGGAACAAAAGACCCTGCCTACCATGGACCTACAACCGGTGGCCATCAGGTCGATTCAAACTCATGGGGACCCATGCATGTAGACTAGAACTGCACTGTAGCGGGTTTTCAATGGCTGATTTTTCCGAAGTAGGTCAGGAACCTTCTTTCCAGGAGCCTCTGAGTGAACTGGGACCTCTGACCTTTCAATTAGCAGTCAAGCCAACGGTTTGCCCCAGCCAGGGAGTCCACCATAGGCCTAGACATAATTTTATTTGAAGATTCTTGAGGCTATAGTTTGGTTTGAAAATGTTCAGTAAGAGGAGACAGACAATTATAGGTGATCAAGGGCTCCTAATCGGGAGGGGGAAGGGAAGTGGTGTGTGAGGCATAAACAGAGAACTTAGTGGATTGTAAAAAGTTGTTTAAAAAAAGTGAAATCTGGCTTCACAAACGGCCCTTGTTCTTTCTTTGTTTCAGGCACTCTGCTGTGGTCCTGGGCATCCTAAGGGCTGTGTGCTCTGACTTGCACTCTCCTCTCTGCATTCTTACTGAGTCAGAATGAAAACCCCAATCAACACCTCCCCCTCCCCCCTCTTTCTTTGTCTTGCTAACCACAATCTTGTTTTGAGCAAAATTCTTCAGGAAGTCGTAGCAGGTAGTAGCTCCATCCATTGAACTGGCCCAAGCTACACCTTCAAGCATGCACAGATTGAAGAGATCACATCCTTCAACCTACCCCAACCCGACTGTAACTGGAAAGGAGGATACCTCCCAGGCCTTGTTTTCACCCGATTCCATTTTAGAAGCGAGGGATCCCACTACACGAACATCCCACGGAAGATGATTTAATATCCGGACCTCCAAGTATGGACATGGGAGGGCTAAAGGCAGAGTTCTGGGTACCAAACCCAACCCCCGACGCCACTGGAAACAGAAAGCTCCCCAGCCCCCTTAGCCAGGGAGCACGTGGCCTTATGGTCACTAGACCCCACGAGGTTCTTGCATGTGCAGACAATAAACTTGCCACTTTCTGTTTCCCTTGCAATTAGTGTCTGTCTTTTTTCAATTGGCTAATAAGACAGGACAAGAACCCGAGTGGCGTTCAGTTACAAGAGTGTGGAAAGGCAGGCTCTGGAGTGCTGGAGTCAGAAGTTCTGAGTTCAGTCCCTGCTCTTGTAACTCACTAGCTGTCACTCTGGACACTTCAGTTCCTGAGCCTTGGGCCCATCGTCCCTAAAATGAGATTCACAATAACTCAGTGTGTTTAGCCATTCATGGAGTGTAAGTATGCTGAGCCAGGCCCTCTGCTAGACTCTGAGTTGATAAAATAGGTCAAATTTGGTTTTTTTCATGAAGTGTCTACCTTAGCAGATTATTATTAGGAACACAGGAAAAAGACAAAAGTACTCCATATGAGCTATTGCAATAGAGAATTTTATGCACATCAACCTGTGATGTCACGAGAATGAGCAAAATGTTTCACACTGATAGGTTTGTTGATGGATTGGAGGGGATCACTGATACGCTCTTCGTGTGTGCAGCGTTATGACTACGGCCTTCGGGAGACAATTTCCCCTTTGTTCAATACATTGGTGAATAAATGTCAGGTAATAAAGGAAGTATTGATGAGGGAGGGAGAATGGGGGTGGGGCGGCACCGCAGCAAAGGAAAGAAGTGCTGCCTTTGCTAGGCTGTGTGTGGTAACTCTACTAGGGTCATACTTTATTGTTACAAGATTTCTGTTATACATGCTATAAAACCATGACTCTGTCAGCTAAAATGTCTCATTCTATTAGTTTCTAATGTATATTGATACCTGTAATGTAATTCTGTCCATCCTATAATTCACCACATTGTATTGTCATGAAATGCAAAAGTAATAGTCTTGGAAAATACAAACACAATCCAGCTTTAGTGGCTCATTTACACTACTGTACTTTTGATTCTTATTCTAAATAAAATATTCAGAATAGTAAACATTTAGTCAGACTCTTAGTAAGTGCTCCTTTAAACTTCTACATTAAAATTAAAAAAAAGTCTTTCCTCTAGTAAGTGCTCAGCCTATAAAAAGAATACAGTTGGTATTACCATTTCCCTGGCATGCACTGCTCATTCTCCTGGGCAAGGCAGCCATTGGTTACTGTCATGTCCCCATTTCCTGGCAGATTAACTGTTTACAAAAAATGTTTGTTTGTTTTTTTAATCTACAATGTTACCAACTCTCCTTAATGAAGTACTTTGTTAACATAAAAGGATCTTTGTCTATCCTAAATAGCTCAGAAGGTAGAAGTCTTTCAAGCCCAAACAATTGTCTCCCCGCCCTGGAGAAGATGTGAACAAGCTAAGGTGTAGGGAGCTCCATGTTGAACTCCAGGACAGGAAGTGAGATAATCACTCTCAACACATAGTAGGAAGGAGAAGAGGGTATGCCAGGAGGAGGAAAGGGAGCGAAGCTGAGTAACCAGACCAAACTCCTGGATTTCATTTGTTTGCTTGCTTGTCTGTGAAATCCTAAAATATCAGAAATACTGTGTTTAAATATACAGTAACCAGTAAAAACACACTTGGAAGCTACATTTAATTGATTTGGGGTTTACCTGTGATTTGGAACTGTTCACATCACTTCCTCCACTGGGTCCATCACCCAAGAGTTGCGTCTATTTGTTAAATTATCTTCATGTAAATTCTGGATGATTAGACAATGCTAAAGTTTGAGCCATCTTTAGCTATATTTCCCCCAGACATTTCTGGGGTCAGATTATTTTAATTATTACATGATCAGTTGTACAAATAATTTACTAGCAAAATCAGTAGGTAAATAGCATCGACTGTTTTGTGCTACCAAGTTAGTTCCAACTCACAGCAACCCATGTACGGCAGAACAAGACACTGCCCAGTCCTACACCATCCTCACAATCGTTGTTCTGCTTGAGAAATCTTTGCAGCCACTGTGTCGATTCATCTCGTTGAGGGTCTTCCTCTCTTTTGCTTGACCCTCTATTTTACCAAGCATGATGTTCAGCATTGACTAGGATGTTAAAAAACAAATAATAATGAATAAAATGATAAGAAACAACTATTTTATCATACTTTATATTTTCTACGGAAACCCTGGTGGCATAGCGGTTAGGTGCTACGGCTGCTAACCAAGAAGTTAGCAGTTCGAATCCGCCAGGTGCTTCTTGGAAACTCTATGGGGCAGTTCTACTCTGTTCTATAGGGTCGCTATGAGTTGGAATCGACTCAGCGGCAGTGGGGTTTATATTTTCTGTGCTTTCTGAAGCAATCGAAGTGTTACAATAGAACCAAAATGAAATTAAATCACCCACATCTTAATGACGAGCTGATTTGAAGAGTATAGAGCTATAAACACTGACTTTGAAGCTAAGGTGACAGAGAGGCAACTGGAAAGATACTAAAGTTGAGGGAGCATTTTCTTCTTGGTAGGATGTAGAGCCTTAAGTAAAAAAAAAAAAAAAGTCATTGACAAACACATTCTTCATCTCTAAAAAGATGAAAGCACTGAGTAAGAGAGAAGGTTGAACTAAACAAACCGGTTGGTGTCGAAATAAAGCTATGTCTGTTCTATTCCGGGAGCCTGCTCTAAGGCCACCCTGCTTCCTGAATGGGTCACATGCATGCTTCTGTGGAGTTCCAAACTTACCTCTGCTTTAGCACTTCATGAAAGTAAAGATTGTGTCTTCTTCATCCCCGTGTCCTTAGACGTAGCACAAAGGAGGATCTCAGTAAATGTTTGTGCTGGTATACACAGCTCTACATTAAAGTTTTTTGTTTTTTTTTTTTAACTTAATTGAAAGAGCTTGTTGTTGTTTTATATACAGTTATGTGCTGCATAATGTCTGTTCAGACAATGTCTGATCAGATACACGTCCACGATCCCATAAGGTTATACAGGCAGTCCCCGGGTTACAAACACCTGACTTCTCAGTACAACCCATTGTTACAAACCAATCCACGTAAACCCTATTATATTAAAAATTTAAGGTATATACAATGGTTTGTAATAACAAACAGGTTCTACTTTGCAAAGCACTTCAAAACATCATTATTATTAATGTATGATTATGTTAAAGATGTTTTAGAGTGTCTGGAAGTGTTTCATGCTTTTTATGCACAGAAAGGCACACTGTGTACTATATACTAAGACAAACGTTTGACTAATTATGTTAGATGTGAACCACGCCTAACTGTCTCTAAGACAGATTCAGGAATGGAAATCATCCATAATCTGGGGACCGCTTTATATAATATGGTGTTTGTGTGGAAACCCCGGTGGTATAGTGGTTAAGAGCTACAGCTGCTAACCAAAGGGTCAGCAGTTCAAATCCACCAGGCTCTCCTTGGAAACTCTTTGGGGCAGTTCTACTCTGTCCTATAGGGTCGCTATGAGTCGGAATCGAGTCGACGGCACTGGGTTTGGTTTTTTTGGTTTTATTATAAGTTTGGAAACCCTGGTTGCATAGTGGTTAAGAGCTGTGGCTGCTAAACAAAAGGTCGGCAGTTTGAATCCACCAGGCACTCCTTGGAAACTCTATGGGGCAGTTCTACTCTTTCCTATAGGGTTGCTATGAGCCAGGATCGACTTGATGGCAGTGGATGTTGTAGGTTTACCCAGGAAGACCAAGTCAGTCAAATCTCCCCTGACGCCTATCACAGGCAAGGCATCAGCAGATGCTCGTTCTCTGCTCCTTGCAGAGGGAAGAACACCTCCCGAGTTCCTCTGCCTGGAGCTAGGGTTTCCAGAGGGGCCATGCCAAGGCTGAACTGTACACCATGGCGCGCTCTCAGAGGGAGCGCCAAGGAATTCTTCCTGTCAGACCCCCAAGCAGACGTCTACTCAAGTTCCTAGAGTCGAGTTTCTGGAGTTCAAAATTGAGGACTCCTGAAGGTTTCTTTCGTTTCCTTGAGAACAAATATAACTCTCCTTCAAAGTCAGGAGACCACTGAACTGTTCTCCTTCTGAATGACTTCACGTTTCAGTCACGTAGGCTGCGACTTCTTCAGGCGCTCTGGGGTATCTCTACTAGGTGTCTAAGGAATGGACTGTCAGTGGTAATTAACACAGAAAAATAAAAATTATGGCTGATAGATCTGATTAAAAACAAATAAACCTGGCAGGTCACCTCTGATGGCTTGTAAAGTCTCTAAGACAAGTCATAGAGAAATGAACATTTTGGTGTTTAGCCCAATAGATCCACCTTATAAACTTGTGATGGAATATTTAGAATGAATAGTTCACTTTTAACTACAGTGTACTTCTTTACAGATTACATTCAGCTTAAATAATCACAAAGAACATATGTAGCACAACACTAACTCTAAGAACTGGCCGTTTAGAACTGAAAGACCTGATGCATTTAATACACCTCACACTGTGTAATACATCATGGCAGAGGACAGGAACGAGGCATCCCAGCTCCCCAGACAATCATCCTGCCCTCGAGTCCTTCTAGAAACACCTACTGCCTCTTCCAGAACTGCTCTCCTCAAGTATTTGTCACGTCCCATCTTCCTAGCTTCTGTAACAAACGCAGCATCCCTCAGCTCATCTCATGCCAGCTAGGCTGTTGGGAGGTTGATATCTTACCTGGAGGTTTTAATTATATTATTAAGCAAAAAAGAGAGATGAATTGCTAATGACAAAACTTCAGTAGCTGTGAAGACCACTGAGGTCTCTCACATCATTGCATGCGTGCTTGCCTACTCTTTCCAGCCATACTCCACACCTACCTAGAAACTTCAGTCTTATTGTAATAGTAAGGACCTGGGGTGGGGCAATGGTTAAGCACTTGGCTGCCAATGAAAGGTTGGTGGTTTGAACCCACCAACAGCTCCATGGACGAAAGACCTGACAATCTGCTCCTGTACAGCCTAGAAAACGCTAGAGCAGTTCTACCCTTTCTCATGGGGTCAGTATGAGTCAAAAAAAATCACCTCAATAGAAAAAAAAAAAAAATTTTTTTTTCTATTGTACCTAACAGCAACAACATTCAACAGCAGATCTTAGTATTTCCTGTTTAAATTATCCATCTATGTACACTAAGGCAGAAATTTTCACAATTATTCTAATACCAAAATAAATACTAAATAGGTTATGCAGTAAGAGTAATAATGTAAAAATCCCTATGCTTAAGACCTCCATCAGGGAATATGTGATGAAGACTGTGTTGTAAAGTAAAATGCTCAATCTCATGAATTTTATGAGAACTCTGAACCAGTGATTACCTTGAACATTAGACTACAACCTAAAACCCTAAAACATGACACAACATAGTGTTCCACATTGATTATGAAGCCTCTGAGGTTGTTATGGGTTGGATTGTGTCCTCCCAAATCTTGTGTTGTAAATCCTAACCTCTGTGCCTGTGGTTATAATCCCATTTGGGAATGGGTTGTCTTTGTTGTGTTAATGAGGCAGGATTAGTGTAGGGTTTATTTTGAGTCAATCTCTTTTGAAATACAAAAGAGATTAAACAAGCAAGTGAGAAGGATGGGGGAAGAGAGGTGCCAAGCCACATGAAGATGGCCCAGGAGCAAAAGCTCAAAGAGACAAGTACCTTCCTCCAGAGCCGACAGAGAGAGAAAGCCTTACCCTAGAGCTGGTTGGACATCTAGCCTCCATGAGAAAATAAATTTCTGTTTGTTAAAGCCATCTACTTGTGGTATTTCTGTTATAGCAGCACTAGATGACTAAGACAGACACCTTATACATCAGCCTCTTAGACTTATAAATGATGGAGTGTGAGACAACACAGCCAAAATTAATTGTGTATGTCAAACACTTATTCAACAATGGCTCTTTTGCAGAATGCTTGAATATCTTTACTTGAGCAAAACTTGCCAAGTTGATTACAAATGTGATATCTTACCTCTTAATATATTTTACCATTTGCACATAATGGTTCCAAGGGAACTTGTAAGCCACAGTAAATCATAAAATTCATTTTGCTTTGCATCAATTCATTCATCCATGCTCCAACTAATCACCTCATTTCAAAATTCAATAAACCTAAATACCTGGATTTATGATGCTTTGTCAGAATTAACAAGGGAATATCAACAATGTGGAATCAGAAGTCTATTGCAACTTAAAGACAAGCACCTAGTTGAAAACAATTAAAAAGACTCGGCAGCAATAATTATATCCACAGTGTTAGCAAATAAAATAAATTAAAACTGATTTAATTTCTGCTCTGGGAGATGTGAAAACAGAAAAAGTCTTGATTTAGCCAGTTAAAACACTGAAGTTGTTTAGAAGTAAAGCATTAAAGTGACTATGAATTGAGCTTGTAGTATTAACTGTTCTTAATTGCAAATAAAAATGCACACAGAGGTGTATTTTTAAGAATGAATTGGTTGGTCACATTGTATAATGGTCACAACAGTTCTTGAAGTTTTGATTTTCCTCATGCAAATTTTGATGGTAAAGATCTTATTGCAACATTTATTATATAAAATCTGTGTGTCATGCAATTACAGTATACAGTAGAAGAAGAAAACCTCTTGTTTAGGTAGGTTAAAGCATGGTGGATGTAAAGGGGCCCCTGCGCCCAAACTGCATTTTCACACTCATTTTGGAAAGATACCATTTATCTTTTACACTAAACATTAGCTTTTGATTTACAATCCTGCTACAGAATAATGTCCATAATGCTGAAAGAAAGTGTATCATGTGAGTATGTCTGTGTGTGTGTGTGTGTGTGCATAAGCACATATACACACGCCGGCTCATATTCATTACTTTGAGCTGGGGAGCCAGAGAGAAAATGTACAATGATATTTCCTGGCTATTTCAAAATAAAACCTGAAGACCTCAGTTTAGCAGCTATTCTTACCCATTGTCCCTCAGCATATATTCAAATTAAAATAATTTCTCTGCTACTAACAATAGTTGCCTTTCCATTTGATTCTTAATGTTTTCTTAATAAGTGTTTTCTTGAAAGCCTAAAATGTTATAAAGAAGAGTAACATGCAGGAAGACACATAGAGCACTTAGTAAAAACAAAGGGAGAGAGCAGTCATGTATTTTCTTTAAAAAACCGTAAAAAAGGTATCTGATTGTTAGTGTCACAAAAGGTCTGCACCGTCCTGTTGCCCCTTTAATTAAATTCTTAGAAGTAATCAGATGCAAAATGACAAATGGCGAGAAGAGAACATACCACTGCTGAATAATTTTATCATTTATACCTATAACTGTCAGTCCACGAAGGGCCATTTTTTATATGTCACCTAAATCACACGAGCCGGTACCTTTTCCTGTGATTCATGTTAGCCCTGTCGTGTGATTTACCGCTGAATTATTTCCCTTCTTTTTCAGGGAATTTTTTTTTTTTTTTTTTTTTTATCTCCTTTCTGTGATTAATCTTTCTGGTTTGAATGAGCAAAGCATTTTAGATGAGTGAGTGTCACAATTTCGTTGAGTATAAATTTTTTCAGTATGCTTTTTATAGATATATATACATTTTTAATGTGCTCAGAAAAGACAATTATTTATTTATTTCAAGGCTTATATTTCCATTTAAAAATCCTTGCTTACCTCAGTTATATACTCCAGGCTTTCCTCCCAGAAACAAACGGCCTTTGCTTTGACAAGATGTGGTGACAACGGTTATTGGCAGTGATACCACACAATAACAGAGCTTTTTCACAAAGTTGATGGCCCTGGTTTGAGTGATTTAAGGCTTCAGAACAGCTCAGTATCTACTTTCCTTGTGTGAGAGAGCACTAAGTAGTCCCGTGCTCTGTGTGTGCTTTCCTGCTGGTGCCTGGATGTTTACCAGCCTGCCCTCTCTGTCACTGACTCACAGCCTCATCCCTAAATTCTAGTCCTTTGAACAGGAAAGCAGATATTTCCAACTGCTTTTAAGGAGCCTCATTAACTAGGCTCTGCTACCATATTTGGTTCCTAGGAATTACAATTTATTTCGAATTGACATGTCCATTGAAACTCCACCCCTCAACCACCAGTCACCTTTTTTCCCCTCTTCTTTACTGATAAATGTCACTTCAACTTTCCACGTTTATGTATCTGAGGCTTTTGCTCACTAGTTACCTTACAGTTTGGATTGTGTCCCCCCAAAGTGTGTTGTAAAGTTTAACTCCTGCAGTAATTTGAATCCATCAACCATTCCTTGGGAACCCTATGGGGCAGTTATACCCTATCCATAGGGTCGCTATTAGTCAGAATCAACTCCATGGCAATGGGTTTGGTTTTGCGTTTTGTGGTGGTTATAATCGCATTTGGGAATGAATTTTCTTTGTTATGTTCATGAGACAGTATAGTGTAGGTGTCTTTAACTCAATCTCTCTTGGGATATCAAAGAGATTAAACATGTGAGCAGGCAGAGAAGAGGGCAGAGAGATGCCAGGCCCCATGAAGGTCACCCAGGACCAGAAGCTCAAAAGAGACAAGGACATTCTTGTAGAGCTGACAGAGAAAGCCTTTCCCGAGAGCTGGCCCCCTGAATTGGAACTTCTAGCCTCCTAATTGCAAGAGAATAAACTTCTATTTGTTAGAGCCACTTGCTTGTGGTATTTCTGTTATAGCAGCACTAGATGACTAAGGCACTATGCAGTGCAGGCAACTCATCTCAGTGTGGCAGTGGCCTGTGTTCCTAACCACCTCAGTGACAGCCACCAACAGGGAAAAAAGCACATTTTATCCAGGGTGTTTTTTTTTTTTTTTAATTTATCAAACTTTTGTCATTAAAACTGTTTATTGATAACCGTATAATTTTTTATCTCCCTCATCTCCCTTTGCCCTTTCTCTAGAGAAAACTTGAAAGTGAAAAATGTCCTAAATGAGATTAATGCTCAAATCCAGTTGAGGAAGATCATGCCTTAGTTTTACCAAAAACTAGATTATCCACCACGGGTCAATCAGGCCCTGACTGCGACTCCACGTGATCATGGCTCGCCCTGCTTGGCCAGGCTGATAAGGGCTGTCAGGAGAGCCCTGGTCACTGGGAAGGCCCTGGTGGCAGGGCCAGAGCCTCTGCCCGGTAAAGGCGAATGCCCTTCTCCTCGGCTCTTTGACCTGAACAACTAGCAGTAAAACAATGTTCACCTGTATGGCTTCCCCAATTGGATGAAAATCTAGTTGGGTCACATAATTCTGCCAGATTTCGAGCAAAAACTAAAAACTAAGATAAAATAAAATTTAGTTAGATAAATGTACCCCTTTCAGAAACTAGATTTTTTTTTTTTTTTAACAGTTGTGTTCTAATTTATGGATGACTTTTGCTTTTTCTAAAACGCTAGCATGTAATCCTGAGATGGTTTACAATCAATTATTGGCAACTGGAATTCTAAAATTCCTGTCACCCGTAGAAAGAATAAGGCGTGCGGGGCAGCACAGTCTCCAGCAGTGTGCACTTCTTCCTGTGTCGTTTATTCACTCATTCCTTCAACACGCACCTCCTGTTGTTCACATCGGGCTATAAATGCAGACTCAGAGATAAATAACGTCTGTGTGCCAAGGCAAGGGGACGAGAAAGGAGCAGGGACAATTCGACAGGTCCCCACTTGGAGGCAAACTGTTAGAGACTGAAGGCAAGCAGGAGGACTGCAATTGGTGAAGGGGGGAAGTGAATTGGAAACAGAAACAATAATCTGGTATTTTTTTCGAAAAACGGTTCAGAAACTTTGTTGTTTTGTATAATTTTATTCAATAGCTGAAGACATGCACTTCAGCCCCGAAGGCTGTGTTTCTCTGTCTCGGCTGCAGACACTCACTGATCAGGCCCCTTTGCAAGGGAAAAAAAAAGTTAGCAATTGTCCACTTTGCAACAGGAAATGTTGGAGTCAGATGCTCAGTGGACCACAGTGACGTTTATGGGTCAGGGTGCACATTCAAATGCAAGTTGATTTTCACAGTAGGGGATGTGAGACACAATGACACCTACTAGCTAAATCCCAAGGGCTGGCTCTGAATAAGATTAAAAAAAAGTTTTTGACCACAGGCTATCACTTTTTTTTTTTTTTTAATCTCACATTAATTGGTTTCTATCCAGGGAAAAACTTAACTTTGGTTGGTTTGAAGATATGACCTGCACAAAAATACCGATCATTCGTATTTTCCCTAGTCATTATTAGTTTAATAACATTGCATTTTCTCTGTTCAATTAGTAGAAACAAGATGGAAAGTTGAAGAAAGCTTTTGACTTACGGGAAGAAACCCAAGTGAAGAGAATAACAACCATGCTGAACTTGAGTAGAGAGCGCCTTTACGCTGGCTGTGAGAGTTTGACAATTTCCAGAGCAGCATGTGAAGGAGACTACAAAGGTGATTACCATAGCCCTATAAAAAACTGAATTCGTTTGTCAGAAATTTAGGGAGTTGAATTCACAAGTTTTGAAGGACAGAGTGTGGACAGAGGATAATGTTATGGCTGGATTTTCTGCAGAGTGTAAATTGATCTACGTAAATCACTGACAACAACACCTGGCACATAGTAAGCGCTCCATCAATGTTTGCTGATATTGTTATTTACTGAATACGCCTAACGTCCCCATCACAGATTGGAAGAGCTCATTCGTCGGCTATATTAAAAAAGTGTTAATCTGAGTGAAAGACAAAGTGTCTGCACCCCTGCAGGTCTCAGAGCACATCACCTATTGCTGGAGTTGTCCCTCTTTGCAGGAGCCTCAGGCTGATCAGATGGTGCACTGCCTCAGGAACTAGAGTAGAAACAAGTCCCGAGTCCGTCCTAAAGATGAAAACCAGCTTTCATGGAAATTCCGAAAGTTTTATCCAAAGTATTTGCTCAAGAATAATAGAAAAGCAGCTTTTAGTAAGAACGTGCAGCTGTGAATGGAAGAACAAAGGAAAACAAGCAGTCTTCGTTTCTAAAAAATTTTGTACTATCTCCATGGCAAAGCTAATTTTGATGAAATGAAAATCACTACATGCCCCCACGGATTAGTCATTAGAGTGTAGGATTAAATAGCTTCACTACAATGCAAAAAAGGAACAAAATAACCGCTAAATAATAGTCATTTTCAGTAACAGCTGGCCTAATGTCTTTGTACTAACACATGTAATGGTCAGCCTTGTTGAAATGGGTATCCTTTCTCCCATTATGCGACTATTAAATGGTTTAATAAAATTTTATTTTGAAAGCCTATAAAATTCCAATTGGTTTGACAAGGGCATATTTCTAAACTCATTCTCTATGTAAACACTACGCTTTCCTAATAAGACGAACCACGGCAGCAGCGTATAAGCCCTTAGGCGGTAAAGCGGGGATCGATCACCTTTTTATAGGAAACACCCAGTCATATACTGAATGGAGTGATGTAAAAAGGAAAGTGAAGTTCAAAGTAGAGGAAGAAAAAAAGAAGAAATTTAGTTTTTTTTTTTTTTTTTTCCTAGATGACAGATGTGGAAGCACTTCCAGGAAAGTATATTGTGGCCTGTACTTCACTGAGGAGTACTGAAAGGACCAAGTCAAGTCAGATTTTGTTTTAATTTTAAAAATTACAGAGGTTTTAAAAAAATGAAGAAGGAACTTACTACTGAATGATTTCCATCAAAGGAGATAAAAAAAATGAACTAAAAGTCACTTAAAAATGTAGATACATTAATTCTATAAAATTATCTTTTCTCTACAAGTACATGTCTACGCGGTCTCCCCCGATAAACTGTAAACCTTTTAGGACCAGCAGCCATGTCTTAGTTATCTGTGAGTTTCTGTAACATCTATCTAATACAGTGCTTTCCATATAATTGGGCTCGAAACATGTTTATTGAAAAAATAAAGGAGGCTATGGGGAACTTTTGTCCTTTAAATTATGTTAAAAACCGACAGCCTGAAATACCAATTTTAGTATTTCTTACTGAGGGAAAAGAAGAAAAATATTTCTAATTCAACAGCAGTTAACTGGCAGTGTTTAAATCACAAACTAAAAAAGATTTGTAAAGTATCCTTTTGAAATGAGGAATTATCACGAGAATGTGGAACTAAGAAGTTTACAGTGATCCTAAAACAGTCAACAGAAACATCTTGCTCCTTCTTTATGCCGCCAGGATGTCTGGGGGAACACGTGTTAGAATTTGAGTCATTCTACTGTCTGCAGCTGCTGGCTTCTAAACTGTGGATGTTACAGTCCTTTACTGTGCTTCGCCCACCAAGACGAGTAAAACTAGTCCGCCCAAGCTCAGCAAAGGCCACGATGACTCAGGAAAATACACACGTGATTCAACTTGGCTGATTTTCTTTTATACCCTACAGTTTTGTTTCCCAGACAAAAAGAGCTTCTGCCCCTACAATGTCAGGACAATACAGACAAACAGTGCTAATACCCTGAGAATGATATTTTACAAGTTACAACTAAATGTGTTTCTGGTAATACCCACTAATGGAGAAGAAAAGGTGCAGGGTTTCACAGAGCAATTTCTGACTTTGGCAATCTCTGAAAAACCTCTCTACATTTCAGGAAACAACTCTGCTAGTCATTTATTTCGCCTTCCTAGCAATACACGGCGCACAATCACATCTGCAATGTCACAATCTCGTTTCTGGGACACCGGGTGCACGATGGGAATGCATCCTTTGGCATTGTTCCCAATTGTTTGCTCTTTGAGTATTATTCGGTTTGGATTAGTCTTGCGCTTTGGATATCTTTCCCAAATACACATCCTCTATATGAATGTGAAAACTACTAACCAACTTGTTGCAAGGTTACGTCTAATATATGTCTGAGAATTCTAAGAAAAAAAAATGTGTACTTGCCTAGAAAATTGGAAGTTGATTTAACTGAACATTACAAATGCATTCAGGTTAATGAAATAATATCGGCATATTGTTTGTACTTTAATAAAGAATCGACTCATTTTGAGATGATGAAGTATGCTTCTGTGGGCATGATTTTTAGTAGAACACCTTAGGAATCTTAAGTTTCACTTAGAATTGTGCCTTCAGAAATACGAAATTAATGGGATTTAATAATACAATGTTAGACCTAGCTGGCCAAAACATCCTATTTAAATAAATGACCATCTTCGCTAGAATAGTGTGAATTCTACCAAACATTGAGGACTAGGAGAAATGATTCTAATAACAACATGCTATGCATTTAATTGCTCCCTGGCATCTTTTTAGATGACTTATTTAAACAAAAAAAAAGCAAGCATTAATTCATACCCTTAATTTCCTCAGGAAGACTGAGTATCGAATACACCATTTTTCGTTTCTTCTGCCTTCATCTTGAAACATCACCGAAATCAGTTCCTACAGAATAATAGCTATCCCATCAGAGCGAGGTTACCCTTGACACAACCTACATCTTGACGCATAATGTGTATTTTAATGCATTTAGGGATTGCCTAAGAAATTGAATGTGTGTTACTTACATCGTCACATTCAATTCATTTAAAAACACATTCCTCACATTTTCACACAAATTCTTAAGAGACAATATAAATGAATAAGATGTGAAAACATTAGACTAAAAGTCACAGGATTTATTTTCTTTATATATTGAGAAGTATGAGGAATGGGGTAGTAGGCAGGCAGCAAGAAAAAAGAGTTTTTATATATCACTTCAAAAATAATGGACTTTTAAACCTAATCTTCTTTATCTGTAAAATGTTGGGTAAAAGGATTGGGCTTCTGGTTCACAGTTGGCATCAGCTCCTGCCATCTTCCCCTACCCTCTCACATGGACCCTTGCATAACACTGAATAGGAATTGGGGGCACAGGTCAGGGTGGGAGTGGGGATGCGGGGATGGGCTGGGGTGCATGGAATACTGGGAACAGCATAACCAAAGATCTAGAAGTATAAATCTATGCAGAACCTACTGGCAACTCTAAGGAAGCAATCCACGTAGACTTTTAAGCCAGAAGCCCCCTGGAGGTTACCCCAGCCTCCTCCCGCTCTCTCCTGTAACAACAGTGTTAAACACTTTTCTGTGCGAGGCATCATGCGACTTTTTTGTGTGGTTTAACCTGTTCTATTCTCACAAAAACATTATGAAGAAGGCATTAATGTTAAGTTCAGTTTCACGATGGGAAGAATCTTTCTAATGGTATGCTCAAAGGGGATTCAGCCTCTGGATGATGGAGTTCCTCCCTTCCATAACTCAGACTCTTGACCGCCATATTAGATTGCCTCTCCCAGCCAGGGCAGGCTCTGTTATCAGGTCCTAGACGTTCTGCCTCACCACTCTCTTCACAAACTCTTCTCTCCATTTTCACTGCCAAGGTCTTAAACCATGCCCTCCTCATCTCTGCTGGACCACTGCATCAGGCTCAACCAGATACTTCATAGGACCGCATCTCATCCCTTGGTTAAATCGCTTCTCCTGCATCCTATTTCCTAGGGCAGAAGCTCTCAAGGGATGGTCCCAGGACCAGCTGCATCAGCACCACCTGGGAACTTGTTAAAACAAGTGGCCGCAGAATTTACTCTGACTCATGGGGACCACAGGTGTGCCAGAGTAGACATGTAATCCAGGGTATTTTTCAGTGACTGATTTTTCTGAAGAAGGCACCTCTGGGTAGACTCCAACCTCTAACCTTTCTTTTAGCAGCCAGAGCGCTTTAACCATTTGCATTACCCAGGGACTCCAGAAACTTGTTAAAACACAAATTACCAGTGACTCCCCCCCACCCCCACTGCTTCTTGCACAGACCAACTAAATAAGAAAATCTGGGATTGATCCCAGCAATCTGTACAAGATTTCCCAGTGATTCTAATGTATGCTAACATTTGAGAACCACAGCTGTAGAATAAAACCTAAGCTCTTATGTAAGGCATTTGAAGCCCAGCATAGGAGAAGCCCTGGTGGCACAGTGGTAAAGCGCTACAGTCGCTAACCAAAAGGCCCCCAGTTTGAATCTACCAGCCACTCCTTGGAAACCCTATGGGGCAGTTCTATTCTGGGTATAGGGTCACTGTGAGTCAGAATGGCCTGGATGGCGACGGATTTGGTGTTTTGGCTATAATCTAGGAGGCAGTAGGGTAAGGTGGTTAGAAGTGGAGGTACTGAAGTCAGACTGCTGGATTTAATCATCGTTCCACCAGTAACTGACTGACTGTGTGACCTTGGGTGAGCCACAAATGACTTTCGGTTTCCTGTAAAATGAGGATGAGCTGTTTTATAGGTTTGATGGGAAGATTAAATAATCACTGCGGGGAGACTGTGCCTGGTGTATAATGAATGCTCACTGTGCTTCAGTGACTGCTGTTACCATTAACTCTCTAACCTTATTTCCTGTCATTCGGACTCCCAACATGAAACTTCAGCATTATCAAATTTCTGTACTTCCTGAGGCATACCACGTGGTTTTGACACTCCAGTCTGCAATGCTGCTGCTTCTCTACCTGGAAGGCCGCACAGCAGGTGGAGAGAAAGCCTGAACACAGGACAGTGCTGATGTCACCTCCTGCCCTGACACAGCCGCTGCTCCCCAGGGGCCTTGGGAAACCACCTGACCTCTGTGAACCTCAGTGGGCCCATCTGTAAAAAGGGATCAATAATCTTATCTGATCTGTCCACCTAAGAGCAGACAAGCTGCTCAAATGAAGTAACAATGGCAAAGGCAGGGGATGATGCAAAGCCTCGTGGATTTAAGCGGCACACTCCGTTCTCCAGGGAACGACCTAGAGTGTCTGTCGTTTGCTCACATGTCCCATCCTAAAAGCCTCTGTGAGTCCCCTCTGAGATCTCAGAATTCCCCACTGCCCTCTCATCGGGGAACCCACAGGAGCAGCGTGCGGCTGGGTATATGCTATCACAAAGGGAATTTCAGGAAGCTTTGCTCTTTACCCATCTTAGCTCTAGCAAGTAATTATGTTTAGTTGGAATTTGTGGTCATTTTCACTCTTCTGCTCACTCAAGCGAATTGCCCTTCATTTTTTTTTTTTTTCTTTCTTTTAACTTCATTCTACGTATTTCTGGCTACTCTTTCAATCTATTCAAGTTATTTAAAAGTCTAATCATATTATAGATGGTACAAGTCAATCACGTATATGAACAGTGGCGGCACTAGGGGGATGGCGGGTGTACTTTACCCCTCACACTGTCAGAGAGGGTGACAACAAAATGACCCCAGAGTCCTCACTGGAGGTGGCAGCAGAAGGGTGAGCTGGCACTGTTGGGGGAGGGGTCACTAAGGTAGTGGCGTCACTAGGTCTGGTGTCACCAGTCACCCAGTGCAGTTACTTGTCATTCCTCCCCACCCCAATCAGGGTACAGGCAGCCAGGCTATTGGGTGGAAAGGAGGGTCTATGCCTTGGCCAATGGGAGAGAGGAGGAGCCGTGGGGAGCCGTGGGTGGTGGGGCCAGGAGGGGTAGGGCCACATGGCACAGCACTGTGCCCTGGGCAGGTGGAGGGGGGCTGGTGTCCCCTCTCACGGGGCGGGGGTGGCTGACCCTATGAGTTACATACAGCACTGGTGACCCCAACGCTAACCATTCCACGGTCTATGAATGCATACGTGTCTACGCATATATATTTTTATTCTCTTCCCACTTTGACAATGCTGTTTTGAGTGAGAGCCATAAACAATCCAGTAGGTTTATTGAACTAACAGAAACCGTGTCTAGTGTTCACGCAAAAGTCAGAGTCTGCACGTAGAGGAGCCATGGGACCGACTGTTTTAACCATCAACCAGTGAGTTCGGTGAAACAATCGCTTTGACTCACTTTTCTCTGAACTGACTGATAAACTGCCTAGAGATGCAAATTTAAAGAGAAAAAAGTGAAGGTGTCTTGGAAAAAAACCGGTGTCACCGAACAGGAGACCCCCACAAAAAGGGAAATAGAAAGTCAAGGCGCAGCTGGTTTGGTGAGCTTTTTAGTGCGATGACGTGAGAGGCATCGCGGCTGTGGCAGCATTTGTACAGGGACGTCTTGTGTGACCGGGTATTGCGTTCTCTTTGTGTTAATTGTTGTGGTTGGTTTGAATTATACTGAAATCCACTTTGGGGCCTTAACTACCATTCCTATTTAAGTGTCTGATAATTCATATCTAATAGGTCTCAAGATCAGAGCAATATTGTTACAATATTTTTTCCCTAAAATCGGGTAAACTGGATCGTCAGTGCTTTATGGATAACATGTTATATAAATGTTAAGCTTTCATCTTTTATGAGCTATCTGGGGATAGAATACAATGTGTTGAGTTTATCTCATTTGTGCAGGTAATTTAGGAAAAGATGATTAACATAGTAGGTATAGACTTTCATGACAACATTGGCATCTTTTAAATAAAGTATTTAAGATACTTAGAAATATTTAGAAAAATACCTCTTGGATCTTACCCCTGGGGAAAAATATGCTAGAACTGTAAGGAAAGCTGAGTCTGTCTAAAACCAAATTTTACACGTTTATTTCTTTCTCACAGACATGGCAAGTATATACTTGATGTATAGTCATGAGTTAGTAATTCCTTGAGTCATTATCACCCTAAGGTTCAAGTAATATTTTTGGTAGAAAAAAAAATATTACTTGAACCTTAGAAGAAAAATTCTGGACTAGACAGAGTAAGCATTGGCTAACTTTATTGTAAAGTTATTTATACAGGGAGGATATTGCATCTAGGCAATAAAGAAAAATACCTTCCAGTTGTCGAGAGCAAAAACAGTACTCATACAATCATGGCCAACTGGAACCCTAAGGCATTTCAGAACTGAACAATTTTTGTGATAAATGCCTTCAGAGAAAGGGAGGTCAAAAAAGAAACCGGTGTGCTTTATACCCATATATGACCACTGAAGTGGCCTTTTTCAGAGGAAAGAAATGTCAAAGTCTACTTAAATGTTAGCTATTTCTATTATTTTCAAAAAAGTGTTGGAATCCAATATTCTCTTTATTTCTAATTAGGTTACATTTCAATCCTAGCAAACAGTGGGTTTGACTTGCAGACGGTTTTCCAAATGTATTCTCTCCTTTGCTCCCTTCCCCCTGTCCTGTCTGGCTGGGAAATTTTGTGCATGGCCTGGTTCCAGTTAACAACAGGCTTTTAATTCCTATCTTGGCCACAGTCTATGCTAGTTCTCCAATGAGCTAAAAGAATATGTGAATACACGTACCTCCCATATGAACAAATATCTATGAAAAACAAATAAAAAGGACAGAAGGATAATATTTAGGTTATCTTCTAGCTCACATTCTACCCTTTAAAATGCTCTGCTTTTCACAGACCCTCTGGAAATTGTTCAGTATTTATGAAAAATGATTCAGTATTTATCCATCTTGACAGCTGACATAATTTTTTGGATGTTTGAGGTGAAAACTCTTTTTTGGTTAACGTCAATGGGAAGTTGACAGTGTGGAGGCTAAGGATGCATCTATAAAACTTGGCAATTTGGATTAACCTGAGTAATAGCAATTCCTCTATCTCTCTGGCACTTCATAGTTTACAGAGCACTTTGGTTCTACATGAGAGTCCTTTGTAGTGAGAACAAGCTAGAAAAATGTACAATATCTTCACAATCTAGAGTTATTCTGTTTTTCTAACTCTCTGACTTGTTATTTGAACTACAAAGTAGACTGCATCATAGTAAAGATATCAATGATACAGGCAAGACAGAGAAATATTCTGGCAGAATTAAAAAACAAAGAAACTAACTAATACTAACAATTTTATAAGATTGTAGGCAGCAATAGGAAACCCTGGTTGCGTAGTGGTTAAGTGCGACGGCTGCTAACCAAAAGGTCGGCAGTTCAAATCCGCCAGGCGCTCCTTGGAAACTCTATGGGGCAGTTCTGCTCTGTCCTATAGGGTTGCTATGAGTCGGAATCGACTCAACAGCACTGGGTTTGGTTTGTTTTTTTGGTTTAGGTGGCAATAATACTGGGTTCTACATTTTTCGTAACCATGAACATTTCATCTTTTTCTTTATTAAAAAAATATTCTTATCAAAATATCCTGGTGGGGTGTCCATGAATGACCTCTAGACAAGTTCACAAGCATAAGTTGTAGCTATCAATAATTTATTTCCCAACTGAAATATCTTTAATGTTTCAAAAAAGTCACTGTAAGTCTCTGGATACTGAAAGCTAAACCGTATATTTTATTCTGGAAAACAAATACCATGGCCAAATGAACAAACGGCATGGGCCGCTGGTAGCTTCAAGGCTCTAACCAGCATGGTCTATCACCTTGCTTTGGTGAGCGCATCCTTCATGAAGCCTTTCATCTCTCTATAGACCTGCAGTTTGACTGGTTTGTTCTCATGTATTTACAGAACAAACCAGGTTTCAGTTTAATTAAAATGTATTCACACGGTAGAAGTGATTTAAAGTATATTTTTAGAAAGATGAGTTAAATGTTGGATGTTATTTGGAACAATTGTTACAAACAGCAGAAAATCCCATAGAAATTACTGCACTAAATGTATTATTCATAGCTACATTTTTTTTTTTTTTTACATACTTTAGAGAGAGAGGGAGTAGGTGTGTTAAAGCAGTTAGTCTACAGATCATAGAGTTCAGATATGTTTCTGGAGGATATTCTCCAAAAAAAAAAAAAAAAAAAAGAGTTTTAAGGAGGAAAAGGTTTGATTTCACAGATATAAAACAGAAAGTTGAAATCCATGACATAGTGTGGCAGCAGGCTGTAGGTAGGGGGTGCTGAGAGCTACACCTGGCACTTTTTATAGAGATAGGTATTTACCATGAGATACAATTTGGGAAGGAAATTGATTAGACAGACCATAATATACATGTGCAATTTTCCAGGTAAAACTTTGTCGTCTTAGTCAGACCAACTGGGAGTTTCAGACAATGATTTGTGTACCGAGTCTCATCCTGCCTGAACCTTGCTTTGAACTAACTACATAAATAATACAGAAGTGAACGTTAAATTATCTAGAGAACCTCCCGCTTCGTTTTAAACATAGGGACTTAGTTTCATGTACTATTTATATTACTATAATGTATGCGCTATTTAGTATAATTCAGTCACAATAATACACTGGATCAAATGTTTTAATTTGTCAAACTTTATGGAAGTATACTAGTTTTAAAATGAATTAAATCAGTGTCTTACATATATTCCTTCCAGAAGAAGGTGAGTTCTTTTCAGAATGATTTAGCCTAGACTAAAAACAGAGTAGGGTCGCTATGAGTCGGAATCGACTGGACGGCAGTGGGTTAAAATAATTTAAGGGTTTGAAACACTATCAATTTAAATAAATTTTCATCTAAGGCAATGGCTGAAATCATGGTAATATTTAAAACGTTTATTTCTTACTTGTTTGTACTCATCTGATTTGGGAAATTTGCTTTTTTTAAGGATCTCTATGTAAGAGTAGGAAAACCTGGTGGTGTAATGGTTAAGAGCTAGGGCTGCTAACCAAAAGGTTGGCAGCTCGAATCCGCCAGGCGCTCCTTGGAAACTGTACGGGGCAGTTCTACTCTGTCCTATAGGTTCGCTATGAGTCGGAATCGACTCGACGGCAATAGGTTTGGTTTTCTGGTATGTAAGAGTAAATATGAATGTTATTTTAAACTGATTGTGTTAAACCAAAAAAAAAAAAAAAAAAAAAACCTGTTATTTACGGCCTTATTAGCAGCAATACTAATCCAAAATCGTGCTTTCTCTTTTTTTGCTTTTTTAAAACTAGGATTTTCTTGAGAAATTTTCCATTCATTTAGCATAAAAGAGATGATATGGCTAGACAGATGGCAATACAAATAGTTTTAAAAAAACATTAAGAAATGTATTCTTTAAGTTCACGTATGTATAGCAATTTAACAAAGTTTTTGTTAGGTAGCACTTTTCTTAACAAATTATTAAATTATATCTTTATTTTAAAACTCAACTACACATTTTGTTTTCAGACCATATCACCTTGTAACGTGCGTTATGCCTGTGTATCCATTTTATTTCAGTAAATACACACCAGCCAATCAGCTGGCACTAAGGTTTCAGTAGAGAACAAAATAGACGTGTGCCGTCCTTCTCGAGGCTTGTAGACCGGAAGGACAGGTACAAATTGGCCTCCTTTGGGTCCTTCAAGACAAGAAAAACAGCTGCCTTTGAGCCAGTTCCGACTCCTGGTGGCGCCCACATGTGTCAGAGCAGAACTGGGCTCCATAAGGTTTTCAATGGCTGATTTTTCGAAAGTAGATTGCCAGGCTTTTCTTCTGAGTTACTTGGGGGGGGGCTCAAATCCCCAACATTTTGGCTAGCAGGTGAGTGAGTTAGCTTTTTGCACCACCCAAGGGGGATCTTTATTTACACTAAATTATTTCCTGCCTCAAGATGTTCTAGGATATTCTTATCTCTGCCAGAAATGCTTTTTCCCTTTAATATACTCCCAGACTTGTCATGTTTTCAGATCTCAGCATTGAGCTGCTTTCTCAGAGCGGGCTTCCTGATTCCCTAAAGTAGACCCTGTCACAAAACCCTTACCCCCTTTTGCTGCACTCTGTTTTCTTTAAAGAAGTTATTAAAATTCAAAACTACATATATTTTTGTTGGTATATTAATCTGTTTTCTGTCTTTTTTTAATAGATTATAAACTCTGTAAGGGCAGAGAACTTATCTGGTCTATTCCCCAGTGTTTACTATCAACTTGCACTTTGCCTGGCACACAGTAGGTGCTCAATAAATACTTGTTGAAAGAGTGTATAAGATAATTGCTAAAGTAAATATAAACATATGACTGAGATAAATTCTAAAAAATAAATATATATGGTGCTATTTATGAGGCCATATAAAAGGGGAGCTGACTTGGCAAATCAGGGAATGTGTCCTGGAGAAATGGAGCTGGGAGAAGGGAGGGATGCAGAACAACAGTTCCTAGGTAGGCGGAAGTACAGCTTAGGCAAGGAACTAAACCAAGACTAGTGAGTCTGGAGCTCAGAAAAAGGGAGGCCTGTGAAGTGAGCCTCCAGGGCAAGGCGGGGCCCAACTGTGAGAGGCCTTGTGGTCATTTTAAGGGTCTTTATCCAAAGAAAGAAGAAAAGGCATTCAATACTTTTAAGCTGGTTATTTGAATTTTTAGAGGAGTAACCTAAAGTAGGAGTTCGTAATTATTTAATTCATTAATTCAGAATTAATTCTGAAACCATAAGAATACTGGAGGGCAATTGAAACAATTGTTGAACTAGGAGAAAAGAGAAGCTTGGACTATGGAAGAGGCATTGGACATGGAAATAACTGGATACATTAACAAGATAAGAGCACTGATACGTGTTGACAGATTAATCAGTGGGAGATAAGGGAGGAAACATCGCAAAAATGAGCTCCAGGTCTCTCGCATAGGTGGACGATAACTCTGCCATTCTTTGAGAGTATTAGGGAAGAGCACTGGAGGAGGATTAGGGTTTGAGGGAGACCAAGAATTTGGTTGAAACATGGTAAGTTTCTGTGCCTATGAGACACCCTAATAGAGAGAGGGCAAATAGGTGTTTCGATACATGAGTCGAAAAGTCACACATCAGAACTGGAGATGAAATTTGTGAATCGTGGGCATAGATAAGGTTACCTAGGGAGAGAACATAGAGTCAGCAGTGAAGAAATAGTAAGACCAAGCAGGTGCTCCCAGTATGTAAGGGTCAAGGAAGCCTGTGAAGGAGACTGAGGAGGACCAGTGAGATATATATATATATATGCATATATCTAACACATTTCTAATTTAGGCCGGTGTGCATCTCACTGCAACATGCTTTAATGCAGAATTGTAAGTCCAATTTACAGCACACTTTGAAGCCCAAAGCCCTGGAAAAATGGTACCTGTCAATTGAAACATAGAAAAAGAAAATGGCCCCCAAAACCTCACTTAATATTTTGAGAGAGCTCATTAGTAATGGGTCTATCAGAAAATATATTGAAAACGGGTCAGTGGGTGAGGAAGGTACTTGATTTATGATGCAACATTTCTGTTGTCTAGGTACTCTCTTCTAAGATATTTTTCTTCATAAGACATTTCAATATTTCCCAAACGGACTTTTATTATCAGATCTACCAATTTAACCCAACTCAAACTGGAGCAGTTAGTATGAAATCTGAAGTAATTGACTTGAAGTTCAACTATATGTCTTCACCAATTCCATCTTCATTTTGCATGCCAAAAAAAATCCTTTTTCAGAGAAAACTGTTTACCCCTTATGCTGCAACTGCAAAGAAACAATAACAATTTTTAAGTGGATATGCAAATCAGACTTGCTCCTCTAGGGTCACACACAAGAGAAACCCTATCCTGTGGCTTCTGAAGACCTGGGGCATGTCTCAGTCCTGTCTCCTTCCATAGTTGCCCATCATAGAGCCTGGTATAGTGAGCGTGTCTGTTAAAAAGATAATAAAATGTTGCCACATTTGAAACTTCATGCAAATTTTTATTCCATTTTGCCGCACTTCTAATTGTTTATTTTCTAAATTGTGAATGACAGGGCTAATCACTATAAAATTGTAAGTCATATCAGTGAAAAAAACTTTAAGTATATTGCTAAATCCCAAAACAACAGAAAGGCCATATAAAACATTCATATTTATTACTACCTAGAAGCCATAATTCCTCCAGTATAACTCATTTTCTAAACTGCAAGAAAATGGTTCACATTATAAAATATGAATGATTACTTAAAAAAAGCTCTGTCTTCCACCTAAAGCAGAAGTCTTATATCTTATGATTTTGAAAGGGCATTCTATCTGCTCTTTGATTTGATAATATTTCTGGGAAATAACTTCAAATAAACCTGGATTCAGGCTGGTGTAAGGACAAGCTGACTCAGGCTTGCTGTTTAACTAGTCGTCCACACGAAAAGCGGTTAAGTCATTATCATCAAACGGACTTTATCTGAGTACCTTCTGTGTCTAAAACACAGAAACAGGCACTGGGGTGATTTATGGGGCAGTGTTAAAGATACAGAATCTGTTTCTGATTCAGCTTTTAAGTGAAAAAAAATCTGTGATAGAGATTTGGGAAAATTTGATGACTGCGCAATACACATAAAGGGTCTCTACTGTAAATTTCAAAATGCTTTCCGGTAATCACAGTTTAACAAAAGCAAGAAACTTGGGAAACATGGAGCGCTACTCTAAACGTGCTTCAAAACACTAATAGAGTGTGCGTATCAACCTGCCGAAGACCGTGCTGTCTACTCAGAATAACTGCTCCAAGAAGTTCATCAGTGGCCTCAGATGTCCATTTTTCCAAATCAGCACTTCCAAGATTATATTCTGGGGAACTCTTAATATAAGTCTGTGGGGGAAAAAAGTTACACATTTGAGTAATTTTATGAAATGCTGAACTACTTTCTTGGAATTCAACAATGCATTGTAGCTTAATGAGGCTTCTGAGAAATCCTGCCCAAAAGAAACCTGTTTCACTTCACCTAACTCAGCATTTCCCAAACTTGTTTAAACATGCAACAGTTTATTTCATAGGCCATCTAGTAAGATCCTCCATAAACTCCAGAAAACACTGGGTTAAACACATTGATAAAATTATCAGTGTAACTGTGAAATCGCTATTTTGTGCTGGGTGGAAACTGCCCAGCGCCCCTGTTCTGGTTGTCAGTTTACAAGCCTGTAAGCACATGCATATGTAATGTGACGCCCCATTGGCATAATTCTAACACGCACACGCACACGCACACACACACATTTCTGTCTTTTCCGAGATGGCTACCACCCCTCCAGTCAAATCTCCCTGTGGAAAGTGGTATAATCCAGGAGATTCTGAATTAAGAATTAATTTGGAGTCCCTGGGTGGTGCAGGTGGTTAAGCACTGACTTGGTTACTAACCGAAAGGTGGGTGGTTTGAATCCACTCAGAGGCAGCTCAAAAGAAAGGCCTTGTGATCTACTTCCGAAACCTCAGAGCCATTGCAAACCCTACATGGGATCTCCGGGTCAGAACCATTGCAAACCCGACACGGGATCTCCGGGTCAGAGCCATTGCAAACCCGACACGGGATCTCCGGGTCAGAGCCATTGCAAACCCGACACGGGATCTCCGGGTCAGAGCCATTGCAAACCCGACACGGGATCTCCGGGTCAGAGCCATTGCAAACCCGACACGGGATCTCCGGGTCAGAGCCATTGCAAACCCTACACGAGATCTCCGGGTCAGAACCATTGCAAACCCGACACGGGATCTCCAGGTCAGAACCATTGCAAACCCTACATAGGATCTCCGGGTCAGAACCAGCTCGATGGCAACCTTTTTTTTTTTTTTTTTTAAACACATATTAAGAAACAAAAGTATAAGAGGTAGCAATCCATTTATTTTAGTATTAGTATTTCTAGTTCTATGTAAAAGGGATTGTTAGTGGTAAACTGCCTCTTTGAAACAGTGTGTCCCGTCTGGCAGTCCTTACTTTAAAACGAGATTGATGGCTAGCTCCTGGAGTCACTCTTTGCACCTGCGGCCAGCTCCGAGCATTATTTTACGTACACCGTAGATTTTCAACAAATGATTACAAAATTGGTGGAATTATATAAAATTCCATCGTAATTCTTGTCAACAACAATTAGCATTTATTGAACTGCTTGTTTTTACATGACATTTTATGTAACTCTTTGATACACAGGTTTTTAAATCAAAGGCAGGCCTCAGATAACATACATTCTCAGGTGCCATTTTGCTTCAGACACGATTAACTAGATGAATATCTGTACCAGATGCAACAACTCGCATTCCCTATGGAAACGCATGGGGTGCTAGTGACAGTAGATTTGATCTTTTATGGTGAGATAATACAAATATAGTTTAAGATATGTCCTGTGCTTGTCATATATGTCAGGTCCTGTAAGGTTTATTTTTTAGTGCCTACTATGTGCCAAGCAGAGTCCTGGTCGTGCAGTGGTTAAGAGCTTGGTTGCTAACTAAAAGGTCGGCAGTTCAAATCCACTAGCCGGTCCTTGGAAACCCTATGGGGCAGTTTTACTCTGTCCTATATGGTTGCTGAGTTGGAGTCGACTCCAGGGCAATGGGCTTGGTTTTTTGGGGATGTGCCAAGTGGAATCCCTGGGTAGCACAAATGATGAACACGCTATCTGCTAACCAAAAGGTCTGAGGATCAGTTCTGGCCAGAGGCATTTCAGAAAAAAGGCCTGACAATCTCCTGAAAAAGCAGTCCTAGAAAACCCTATGGGGCACAGTGCTACTCTGATATACACTGAGTTGCCATAAGTCGGAGCTGACGAGATGGCAGCTGCTTTCATGTGGCGAGTAGGAGGTCTGTGCCCTGAGTTCTAGTTATAGCTCTTTTACTCTCAGGGCATCTGTTTGAGTTTGCATGTCCTTATCTCTTTTACTGTGTGGATCAAAATCAGCCAATACAACAAGGGCAGACAACGGAGGCAGTTGCAGAAAGAACAGGCCTCAGGCCTGGGTGGGAGTCCCACCCCCACTGCTTATCAGCTCCCCAGCAGAAGGCAAGGTCCTTATCTCTTTGAGCCTCAGTTTCCACCTCTGTAAAATGAGGATCACACCCCTCTGTGGAATTATTTTGAAAATTGAATATACTATATGCAGAGTACCTAGCAGGGGTCCTGGCGCATAAAGAGTGATTTACTGCTAACACCTTAAACCCATGTGAAAGCACTTTTGTAAACTGTTATAGAAATAAAACAGAATCGTTGTTATTGTTAGGTGCCTTCGAGTCAGCTCCGACTCACAGCGATCGCACACACAACAGAACAAAACACTGCCCCGTCCTGCACCATCCTCACAACTGTTGCTATGCTTGAGCCCATTGTTGCAGCCACTGTGTCCATCCATCTCGTTGAGGGTTTTCTTCGTTTTCACCGATCCTGTGCTTTACCAAGCATGATGTCCTCCTCCAGGGAATGATTTCCTTCTGACAACATGTCCAAAGTATGTGAGACCTAGTCTCACCAACCTTGCTTCTAAGGAGCATTCTGGATGTACTTCTTCCAAGACAAATTTGTCCGTTCTTTTGGCAGTCCATGGTATGTTTGATATTCTTTGCCAGTGCCAACAATTCAAAGGCGTCAATTCTTCTCCCGTCTTCCTTATTCGTTGTCCAGCTCTCACATGCATATGAGGTGACTGAAAACACTGTGGCTTGAGTGAGGCACACCTTAGTCCTCAAGGTGACATCTTTGCTTTTCAACACTTTACAGAGGTCTTTTGCAGCTGATTTGCCTAATGCAATGCGACTTTTGATTTCTTGACTGCTGCTTCCATGGGTGTTGATTTAAGTAAAATGAAATTCTTGACATCTTCGATCTTTTCTCCATTTATCGTGACATTGCTTATTGGTCCAGTTGTGAGGATTTTTCTTTTCTTTATGTTGAGGTGTAATGTATACTGAAGGCTGTGGTCTTTGATCTTCATCAGTAAGTGCTTCAAGTTCTCTTCACTTTCAGCAAGCAAGGTTGTGTCATCTGCATAATACAGGTTGTTGATGAGTCTTTCTCCAATCCTGATGCTCCCTCCTTCTTCACATAGTCCAGCTTCTTGGATTATTTGCTCAGCATACAGATTGAATATAGGTATGGTGAAAGGATACAACCCTGATGCATGCCTTTCTTGACATTAAACCATGCAGTATTACAACTGCCTCTTGATCCAAGTACAGATTCCTCGTGAGCACAATTAAGTTTTCACAATTCCACTTCTCCCCAATGTTACCCATAATCTGTTATGATCCATAGCATAGTCAATAAAACACACATAAACATCTTTCTGGTATTCTCTGGTTTTAGCCAGGATCCATTTGACATCAGTAAGGATATCCTTGGTTCCATGTCCTGTTTTGAATCTGGCTTGGATTTCTGGCAGTTCCCTGCTGGAGCCACTTTTGAATGATCTTTAGCAAAATTTTGCTGGCATATGACATTAATGATATTGTTCAATAATTTCCTCATTCAGTTGGATCACCTTTTTTGGGAATAGGCATAAATACGGATCTCTTCCAGTTGGTTGGTCAGGTAGCTGTCTTCCAAATTTCTTGGCATAGACAAGTGAGCACTTCCAGCGCTGCATCTGTTTGTTGAAATATCTCAATTCTGTCAATTCCCAGAGCCTTGTTTTTCACCAACGCCTCCAGTGCATCTTGGGCTTCTTCCTTCAGTACCATCAGTTCCTGATCATATGTTACCTTCTGAAATGTTTGAACATCAAACAATTCTTTTTGGTATATTGACTCTGCGTATTCCTTCTGTCTTCTTTTGATGCTTCATGTGTCGTTTAATATTTTCCGCATAGAATCCTTCAGTATTGCAACTTGAGGCTTGAATTCTTCAGTTCTTTCAGCTTCAGAAATGCTGAGCATGTTCTTCCCTTTTGGTTTTCTATCTCCAAGCCTTTGCACGTGACATTATAATACTTTACTTTGTCTTCTTGAGCCACCTTTCGAAATCTTGTGTTCAGTTCTTTTACTTCATCGTTTTTTCTTTTTGCTTCAGGTACTCAACATTCATCCATTTAGGTCTTTTCTTTTTCTCCTGTCTTTGTAATGGCCTCTTGCTTTCTTCATGTATGATGTCCTTGATGTTATTCCACAACTCATCTGGCCTTCGGTCAGTACCGTCCAATGTGTCAAATCTATTCTTGAGATGGTTTCTAAATATAGGTGGGATATACTCAAGGTTGTACTTTGGCTCTCATAGATTTGTTCTAATATTCTTTAGTTTCACCTTGAACTTGTGTGTGAGTAACTGATGGTCTAATCTTCAGTCAGCCCCTGGCCTTGTTCTGACTGATGATATTTAGCTTTTCTTTCACCTCTTTCCACAGATGTAGTTGATTCGATTTCTGTGTATCCCATCTGGCGTGGTCCATATGTATAGTCACTGCTTATGTTGGTGAAAAAAGTATTTGCAACAAAGAAGTCATTGGTATTGCAAAATTCAATCATGCAATCGCCGGCACTGTTTCTACCACCAAGGCCATATTTTCCAACTACCTATCCTTTGTTTCCAACTTTCTCCTTCCAATCACCAGTAATTATCAGTGCATCCTAATTGCTCGTTCGGTCAATTTCAGACTGCAGAAGTTGGTAAAAATCTTCAATTTCTTCATCTTTGGCCTTAGTGGTTGGTGTGTAAATTTGAATAATAGTGGTATTAACTGGTCTTCCTTGTAGACATATGGATATTATCCTATCACTGACAGCGTTGTACTTCAGGATAGATCCTATGTTCTTTTTGACAATGAATGCAATGTCATTCCTCTTCAAGTTGTCATTCCCGGCATAGTAGACCATATGATTGTTGGAGTCAAAGTGTCCAGTACCAGTCCATTTCAGCTCAATAATGCCTAGGATATTGATATTTATGCATTCTATTTCATTTTTGACTATTTCCAATTTTTCTAGATCCATACTTCTTATATTCCAGGTTTCAATTATTAATGGATGTTTGCAGCTATTTCTTCTCATTTTAAGTCATGACACATCAGCAAATGAAGGTCCCAAAAACTGGACTCCATGTCATTAAGGTGGACTCTACTTTGAGGAGGCAGCCCTTCCCCAGTCGTTTTTGAGTGCCTTCGAACCTGGGGGGTCAGGCGATGTTCTGCCGCTATTCATAAGGTTTTCACTGCGCTGGGCTGTGAAGGGCCATAGCGGGAGATGAAATAATATTTGCTTTAAGCACCAGGCATCAAGGTGCTGTGCTTGGTTTCCCTCATTGAATGCCTCTACTGATTCTGTGAGGCAGGTGTTATTGTTCAGATGAAGAAAGGAAATCTCAGAAAGGTTAAAAAACTTGCCCCAAGTCACACAACTAGTAAGCAGTTAAGCCAGAAATTATTTAGGTCTGTCAGCTCCAGGGAGACCTGGTGGCACAATAGTTAACCAAAAGGTCAGCAGTTGGAATCCACCAGCCGCTCCTTGGAAACCCTATGAGGCAGTTCTGCTCTGTTCTATAGGGTTGTTATGAGTCAGAATTGACTTGATGGGCTTAGTTTGGTTTGATCAGCTCTAGAGATCACATTTACTGCAGGGAGATCCAGATGCCCTTAAACCCAGCCATACTTTCTGCAACATTATTGCTGTTAGGTGCTGCTGAGTCAGTTTTCTAGTCATAGCCACCCCACGTGACAGAGTAGAATTGCCCCCATAGGGTTTTCACGGCTGTAATTTTTATGAAAGCATATTGCCAGGTCATTCTCCCACAGAGCTGCTGGATAGGTTCAAACCACCAACTGTTTGGTTAGCAGCCGAGCACTTAACATTTGCGCCACCAGGGCTACCTTCTCCAATATTATGTACTAGTAAGTTTAGCACATGTATAGTGACCTCCAAAGGAGTAAGTATAATGACATTCTCATATTCCATCACGTCTATTTATGTGCATTTAATATACAGATTACTTTATTCATGAAAAACTTTAGTAATAATTTCCCTCATATTTATAACAGAAGTTAAGTTGATTCTAATTTTTGTAGAGTATGAAGTAACTTGCTAGGCAATCTTACTCTGCCTAATATCAGGCAACTCCTAACACTCTTTATTACCACTTTATAATTCTAAGCATTTACTTTCATGGAGAACATTACCCACCCAGGTTGGTAGATCACTTTCTATAAATTATGTACAACACAAGTAGCAGTGTATAATACCACTACTTAAATGAGCATGTATTATTTATAGTGTCACAGGTGAAGTATTGAAAGAAATGACATAATTTGCCAAGAATTCTATTTTGAAAATAACTTGTCCAGAACGCTGAACCTGTGCAATGCTGGCTTTTTCCTGCTGTTTAGATTTTTAGTAATAAGTGTATGTTATAATAAAATATTTCAAACAAACGCTGCATTATTAATGTACCTTGTGCTTGCCCTAGGGTAGCTGGGGCGTAAGTGGTTCATTTAAATTCTGAGCTCTTCCTGTGACACACACGGTACCTCTAATAGTTCTCTACGTGAAGACTCTGCCTTTATTGTTTCCATTTCCACGGGAATGCAGCACATTCGTGTGGTACTACAGTATTTAATTATCCACAGCCAGGTATAAATCTTTTTCCTCTTACTTAGGTGCCCTGGGCCTAGAGAAAAACTAATAATATTTAGTACTGCTAATATTTTCAAAAGAAAACATATGTGGGTGAATTCTTGCCAAGTTCCACAGCATTCCTTGTCTTTTTTCTATCTTTCACTGGGGTAAAAACAATCAATTTTAAATGGAGACAAAATGCATGGCTCTTAAATTGTGTTATAGATCATTTCAAGGCCAAGAGGGTTAGTATAGCAGTATCACATCCTGCTTTGGACATTAATTATCTAGAATTACCGGAGAAGACAACACCATAACAAACCAGTCACTCCTGGCAATTACTTTTTACCACAATGAGACTAAGGGACAGAACCTTTTTACCTTTCCATTTTTCAAATTCATATATATTATATTATGTAGTTTCCATTAAATATTACCTAGTGGTTAATTAAAAATTATGAAGTGGTATTCATTCCAAAGTATTAATCAATATTTGCAATCCATTTACCCTTAGTATAGAGATCAATTTCTAGAAGTAGTATTATAAGCTGTTTATCTTCTACTTTTTTTTTTTTTGGCCAAGATACATTTTTGGATAATGTATGAAAAGCAAAGCTCATTTCTAAAATACAAACTGCTTTTTAAATAACTAATCATAAAATGTTTCTTATTAAGAGCTTTCTAATAAACCCAACCTTTACATTCTTCCTGTGTAGGAGCTTCAGATCGCTGCTGCTGTGTGGAGATTCTTCCACAGGCAGAGGCAGACTTGAGTTTCCCCTAGAGACCCTGTCAAACAAGAATTTCAACACAATCATATTATTCTTAAACAGAGTGGGCTTTATCTATGGACTCCAAAGTCAGGGTTAGACAAATGCACAGAACTTGTAAGAACTGCAGAGGACCGGGCAGTGTTTTGCTCTGTTGTACATAGTGTCGCTAGGAGTCAGAACCGACTGGATGGCACCTAGCAATGACAACAACAGCTGCCAATAACCCTAACTCCACTTTTCCATGATTCCTGGTAAGATTCTATTAAAAACTGACCCCTAAAAGTTACATGACCTGAACACATATTTTCTATTCCCCTTAAAATACAGGGAATTTAGAGTAGTGATTAAGAGTACACGGTCCCTGGAACCATGCTGACACAATTCCCTTGGACAATTTACTTAATCTTTCTGAGAATCCCTTCATCAAATAAAAGTGGGTGAAAATTATACTATCTCCCAGCACTGTGGTAAAGATGAAATGCATTATTATGCAAAGAATTTAGAGCAGTGCCCAGCATCTAGTGGGACTTCAGTAAATTTTAGTTATTATTACTATCAAATATTCTTGTCAGGTTGAAGGGTTTAAATCTTTCCTGTCTCAGCAGGACTAGAGTATTGCTGGTAGAATCGTATTCAGGTACCCTCTGTTCCTGACAATTCCATGAGGAAGCCTCGGTTACTCATTACTTATCTATTTTTGGTGGTTATTTTGAGCTGAACACTCCACTAGGCAATGGGGAATATTTTCTGTCTATATACATCTATGATTCTGTTCTCAAAGAAGTTGCTATTGAGGAGAGAAGTCAAAATGCAAATGTCTGAAAGTATTAAAATATAAAGTTTAACTTTGTGCTGCCATGAGAGCTGAAGCCCTTGGCGTGAAGTCAGGTAGGTAGAGGGCAGAGCGGAGCATTCCAGGGAAAAAGAACAGCAAGACCAAAGGCAGAGCAGTAGGACTGACGATGGAGCATCCGGGGCACTCATCTGGTTTCAGGTTAGAAGAATTAGAGGAAAGCAAGCCTCGTCAGCCTAGAGGTGATAGAAACAATGGTGGAGAAACACGGAAGCCAGGCAGAGAAGTCTAGACTTTATGCTTTCAATATGTGTGTATTCCTATTCATATGCATATTAACTTTCCTACTCATATTTACATATTCATCCACTCAATAAATATTTGTGCATCTATTAGGCACTTGGGATTCATTAGAACCAAGGCAAAAAACATACAAATGAAAAGCCTTGCCTTTGTGTACTTAGAAGGTATATACACATTTGTCAGTGGAAATATTTCTTCAGGTAAAATATTAAGTGAAAGCTGTGTACATAAGACCAATAAGAGTGAAATTGCTCTGGTAGAAGAGGTGTCAAGTGTGAGATGGGGTGGGTGGTCACTACTTTACCTGCTCAGCCTACACCCCAGTGCCCCAGTAACAGCTCCTCAACCTCCTCAGGGTTTCCAGAGCTCTCCTGTAGAGATCACTTTGTGAGCACTGCCATAAGCAATGGCCATGGGGACAGATCCTCAAACCTCACAGTAACATGACAAAACGACTGTTTTGGGAGATCAGTCACCTGGTAATATGCAGGATGGAAAAGAATGAGAAGACATTAAAGAAAAAGAATTAATAGATGGATAAAGCCTCAGTGATTTTCTGATGAGAAGACAGGCATGTGCAATGAGGCACGGTGTGCATGGTGACATTTAGGAGGAATAGTAGAGGATTTAAGAGGAAGAAAACTTTCAAGAATTTATCCTACAGATGTGCAAAGATGCATGTGTGATACTAATACAGTACATTTAGCATCTATCAAATTTGACTGTACGGCTTTTCTCTATACAGTGGAATATTAGGCAGTCATGAAAAAGAATTAGATAGACCTACATGTACTGATACAGAAAGGTCTCTACATTGTTACATACAAAGAAAATAGTGAAGCAGCAGGGGGTGTGCCAAAAGCAAGTGATGAGAGTGGTTCGCCCAGGGGCAAGCAGTAAGGGGATATGCTGTCTAAAGCATTTAGAGAAAATAAAGCTGAGGAAATTCAACATGTTTTTTATTATCACCATGCACTGGCAATTCTGAGCAATGTCAGTGATAAAATAGTTCTCCCTGAAAAAAGGTTTGCTGTTTTAAGTTTTAAACAATTGCTGCAGTAACTGTTGAGTTTTAGTTATATATGTAAGCTTAAAATCGGCACACTTTTATTACTTACCCTTTAATGAATCTTGCATTCTACACGGAAGTTAATTTTGAGAAGAGCCAGTGACAGAGCTGGCCCCGGACACCAGGTGAAAGTCAGGGCTCAAGGCCTGTTGTTTAACCTTCTCAGCCTCTGCACCACCCTTGTCCACTCTGAGGCTACTGTTTCCGTGGAAGAACAGGGGCACGAGCTGTATTCAAGGAGAACTGGAGCAGTTCTGAACCGTTGAGAAGTTTGGGAGTTTTACCAAACGTAATAGAAATGTATAGCAAATTTTCTAGTGGATATATTTCAGTGGAAATTTTTGAATGTGGGTACACTAGAGAGCTGCTAAAATTGGTCCCAAAGAAACAAAGACATTGACAGTATTTCAATTTCTGGAAGTTTTTTTTTAGAAATAGGGTTTTTGTGAGTCTATGCCAAACTTTTCCTTATGTTTAGTACTTTCCTTAATATGTATATCTGTTGCTTTGTGTGAAAGAAACACTCCCAAATTAAAATTAATAAAAAGTTTTCTTCAGTCAACTATGAGCAAAGAAAGGTTGGCAAGCTTGGCTATACTTTCTCTTAAACACTACAATGCAAAAACATGGAGAAATTTGCAGGAATTACAGCCTGAATACAGAAACAATGCATTACTGTGACAGAGGAATATGCAGGTATGACTTTTTTTTTCATAAAATAAATTAGGGTAATTAAAAATTAGTTGCCAGTGAGTCAACTCTATTCATGGTGACCCAATATGTGACCACGCGTGTGTCAGGGTAGAACTGCTCCGTATGGTTTCCGATGAGCGATTTTTTAGAACTAGATCACCAGCCCTTTCTTCTGAGATCCCTCTGGGTGGACTCAAACCTCCAACTTTTCAGTTGGCCTACCACCCAGAGACTCCTATTGATATAATTAAAAAGTACTAAATTGTTGTTTTTCTTCTATATACAGGAATATTTATTTTACTTATTTTTTAAATTTTTACTGGATTGTTTATATATTTTCACTTCTTAAATTTCTTAAATGTTATTATACATAGAATTTATAATTATTACCAAAAATAAACAGGGGATATTCTAAAATTATTGTCCACAGATGACAAATAAGCTAAGTTTCCACATCTCTGTGCAGAAGACTATATATATTATGATTCAATCTATTAGCAAATATATATACGTGTACTATATTCATGTATACTATATGTATAAATGCATATACAAAATGTGTATTAATGCTCAAATGTGTATATTTTGGAGGAATGTACCAGAATGTTTCCCTTGGACAGAGTATTCGGATGACAACGTAGGGTGCTGAAGTTGGTGACGTAGGGAAGATGAATAGTCAACAAGGCCTATAGAGACATGGATGATGATAACAGCCGTAGCTAATATTGTGTGTCATGTTATAGTTTTAAGCACTTTTCACATATTAATTTATTCAAGCTTCACGACAGGGACGTTGGCGGTTCAGTGGCAGGATTCTCGTCTTCTGTGCACCTGGGTATGATTCCTGGCCGATGTACCTCAAGCTCAGCCACCACCCATCTGTCAGTGGAGACTTGCATGTTGCTATGTTGCTGAACAGGTTTCAGCGGAGCTTCTAGGCTAAGACAGACTAGGAAGAAAGACCTGGCTATCTACTTCCAAAAATCAGCCAGTGAAAACCTTATGGATGACAATGAGCATCCTTATGGATGACAATGAGCATGGGGACAGCTGGGCAGGGCTTAGTATCAGTGTGCATTGGGTTGTCATGAGCTGGGGGCCAAATCTATGGTAGCTAACAACTACAGCAAGTCTACCATAGTAGGTACTATTGTTATCCCTATTAACAGAAAACTGAGGTACAGAAAAGCCAAGAAACTTGCCCTGCGTCATTCAGCCAGTAAGCGGCAGAATCAGGATTTGAATCCAGGTGGTTCAACTCCAGAATTCAGTCTTTCAACTAAATTACCTCTCTGGTCATGAAGAAGAACTATGTTTACGAAGTCCAAAATTCCATCTGCCTGAGAAAGGAATTTATCAAGGATAATGATGGGGGGAATGAATAAGAAGGCAACACTGAAATCATCTGGAAAAATGAAAACAGGTACTAGAGATGGCAGAATATGGCATCACTGATGACTGAAAAAGGGAAATCGAGTGACTGGCAGCTAAGGGAGGCCTGTGGGCCAACAACTGTAGAAGCGGCAGGTAATGTGGTCAAGGAAGAGTTGACTCTTCCTCGCACGTTTCTTTCTGTCCTTCATCCCCTACCTGCATGTGGGTGACTTCAGAGTCAAGCCTCACTCAGCAGCTGTCTTCCCTTAACTGTGAAAGACATCTTCCCCATTTTGGTTGAAATCTAAAGCACTCTAAGGCTAAGACAAAGAGCTGTATTTCAAAAAACTTTTCCCAATTCTCCCTGTTAGAATAACTTTTCCTAACTTTAACGTGCCCCAAACTTTATCTTATATTACTTTCTCTCCTTGTAGAAAAGAGTCCATTACTCTAAGAGTGAAAGCTCATTGACGAGAATGTCCGGTAAGGAGTCTGATGTGTCCAGGAGAGATCAAAGTCAAAGAAGTAGAGAGAAGGGAGGAGAAACCATTTTGGAGAAAAGATTGGGTAGTTTTCCATTATTTAGCATATAATTTAGATGAATTTTTAAATTACATTAGAAAGACGATTGTCCCCAAACCACATGCATTTGGAGAAATTCAAGCAGCTGCTGCTATGTTGGGTGGGGGATACGTAGAACCCAGGAGGGTGCCAAATGCTACGTCTACTAACCTAAGGCCTCTGGGGACTCAGTCAAACTGAGAAGGATGCCAAAGGATTTGAAGGCCCTACAGCAACTGGCAAATGAAGCTATCCATATGGGATACTGCCCTAATCCCACTGACAAAGCCCACAAAGTCGATTTGTCTGAGTAGGTCACCACTAATTGGTAATCATTTTTTCAGGCCCAATTAAAAAATAAATTTTACTAATTAGAAATTGGCTAGTATACCATGAAAATAAAATAAGACAGGAAAAAAATTGTCCGGAAGCTCTGCTAGCCTATTTATCAGTAGTATATGGTTGATCTTTAAGACCACTGAAGTTTATATCTTTCTCTTTTATCTTCAATTAGGGTATGACCAACTTACCACCAAGGCTGAATGGCAGCTGTTGGAACATTTTGTCCTCTTTTTTCTACCCTACATGTGTTAACACACAGTAGAAGAGGGTTAAAGGGTAATCCCAAGGGGGCAAAAAGTCCTCTTAGAATCAGCTGGGCAGGATTGATGTATAGAACCCTTCAAGGAGAAGACTATAAAGCATTTAGTTGTTTATTGTTCTATGACTTTCTTTAGCCCTTTCATTATGCAGCTGACATGAGACACATATGGTTCAATTGTTTTGTGCCTTCATAATACTAAAACTATTCAGTAGAAAAAAAAAGCATACATTAAATTCATGACACGTCTCAATGGGTGAATAGTCTTGGGTCTATGCCTAGGCCATGGTGAAGAAGACAGCCCCACGCTCAGATTCCTGGAATGCCGATAGCTCCGAGAAGTGGGACGAGAGAGGTGCTGGTTCTAAAGCTGTACACAGAGGTTGGACAGCACTGCTGTACTGCAGAGCACATATTGTGTTAATTCAAGTAGTAAACAGTCAACAGAAACAACCTACATGCGTTAGAGTGTGAAGGGCCCACGGATTGTTGCTGAGAGTCAAAATCAAGTGAAAATAGCTCAGTTATTTTTTTACATTACGTAACAGGCAACTCAGCGTTGAATTAAAACAAACAAAAAAACACATAACTTTATTTAGCTTAGCATCCAGATCTAAAGTAAAATAATTCAGCACATAGAAGCCAGAGTGATATAAACTCCATTTGAGTTTTTAAATAAATATGTCCTATAGAGAATACATTTAAGCTAGTAAACACAGCAAATCAAATATTTCTACCCTGTAACATTCTTTGCTTTTCTGGCTGTTATTCTTTCAGAACATCTAGAAAACCGGGGAAGAATGCTTCTTTGAAAAGAAGTAGTGTTATTATATGAAAAATTCTGAAACAATTACAGTCTGTTATCTCAAACTCTATCCATTTGCTAGGGCCAAGTCCAAGAACTGGAAAGCAAAAGAAGTATTTTACAAACTGCCGGTACTTATCTGGCTGCCAAATGTGTACCTTTTGGACTTTCCAAAGGACTCTTTTGGGAGAAGAAAACAGCAGAAGAAAGAGGGAAAAATCTACTTAATGTTTTATGGACTTATTAAAAAAAAAGTCTCTCCTTTCATTAACTGTGAAAAAAACTCCATTAATATAGAAGCTACAGCAACCAACTGGAGGAGGCCCCGATAACTGCACCTCCCAAGATAACAATATCAGCATATCGGTAATCAGTTTTCTGAATTTTAATGATAGTTTTCAAACAAGGCTCATGATTCAGTAGGGGCCAGTAAAACTTTGCACTGTCTATTTAAGACTTTCTGTCTCTTTTGGTACACATTTTTGATTAGGGCTTTGTTCTAGATAGTAGTCTGAAGATTCTGAATCACTCCATGCTTTCAGCTAAACAGCCTTTAAAGTTGAGGGGAAAAAAAGGTAGTTTTCTGCATAAATTAAAATGCAGTTTGGATTGTCTTAAATAATTTCTCCATTTAGTATGGAGAGATTATGTGAAAAGACAACTTTCCAAATATTGTCACCCTGAAAGTTTGCTTTCCCACTGGTCACGTGGATAATGAAACTAGAATAGTAAGTTGTGCTTATTTCAAAGTGTAAAGTTAAGGTGAAGAAAGAGATTGTCTTCACGGATATTAAAACAGATTTTCAGGTTAAATATTGTCATCATCACAATTGAGATTTTTTTTATTGTGCTTTAGGTGTAAGTTTACAGCTCAAGTTAATTTCTCATACAAAACTTCATATACACAAACACATTCTTACGTGATCCTAGGTGCTCTCCCTATAATGTGACAGCACTCTCCTCCTTTCCACCCTGAGTTTCCCGTGTCCATTCAACCAGCTCCTGTCCCTTTCTACCTTCTCATCCCACCTCTGGACAGGGGCTACCCATTTAGTCTCGTGTATCTACTTGAACCAAGAAGCACACTTTTCATGAGTATTATCTTATGTTTATAGTCCAGTCTAATCCTGTGTAAAGAGTTGGCTTCAGGAATGGTTTTCGTTCTGGGTTAACAGAGGGTCCAGGGGCCATGTCTTCTGGAGTTCCTCTAGCCTCAGTCAGTCTGGTCTTTTTATGTGAATTTGAGTCCTGCACCACACTTTCCTCCTGCTCCATCAGGGACTCTCTGTTGTGTTCCCTGCCAGGGTGGTCATTGGTCGTAGCTGGACACCATCTAGTTCTTCTGGCCTCAGGCTGATGGAGTCTCTGGTTTATGTGGGCATTTTGTCTCTTGGGCTTACATTTTCCTTGTGTCTTTGGTGTTCTCCAATCTCTTTTGCTCCAGGTGGGTTGGGACCAAATGATGCATCTTAGATGGCCACTTGTTAGCTTTTTAAGGCCCCAGATGCCACTCACCAAACTGGAATGCAGAACATTTTCTTGATAATTACTTTGTTATGCCAATTGACCTGGATATCTACCAAAATCATGGTCCTCAGACCCCCACCCCTGCAACTCTGTCCCTCAAAGCATTTGGTCGTATTCAGGAAACTTTCTGGCTTTTGGTTTCGTCTAGTTGTGTTGGTCTCTCCTGTATTGTGTGTTGTCTTTCCCTTCACCTAAAATAATTCTTATCTACTATCTAATTAGTGAATACCCCTCTCCCACCCTCATAACCATCAAAGAATATTTTCTTCTGTGTTTAAACTATCTCTTGAGTTCTTATAATAGTGGTCTCATACAATATTTGTCCTCTTGCAACTGAATAATTGCACTAAGCATAATGCCTTCCAGATTCTTCCATGTTATGAGATGTTTCATGGATTCATAATTGTTCTTTATTGTTGAGTAGTGTTCCATTCTGTGAATATACCATACTTTGTTTACCATTCATCTGTCGATGGTCACCTAGGTTGTTTCTATCTTTTTGCTATTGTAAACAGTGCTGCAATGAACACGGGTGTGCATATATCTGTTTGTGTGACAGCTCTTATTTCTCTAGGATATATTCCAAGAAGTGGGATTGCTGGATCATATGGTATTTCTATTTCTAGCTTTTTAAGGAAGCACCAAATCAATTCCCAAAGTGGTTGTACCATTTTACATTCCCACCAGCAGTGTATTAATGTTCCCGTCTCTCCACAACCTCTCCAATATTTATTATTTTCTGTTTTTGGATTAATGCTAGCCTTGTTGGGTTGAAATGATATCTCATTGTAGTTTTGATTTGCATTTCTCTCATGGCTAATGATTGTGAGCATTTCCTCTTGTATCTGTTAGCTGCCTGACTATCCTCTTTGGTGAAGTGCCCATTCATATCCTTTGCCCATTTTTTAATTGGGTTGTCTTTTTGTTGTTGAGGTTTTGCAGTATCTTATAGATTTTAGAGGTTAGACCCTGACTGGATATGTTATAGCCAAAATTTTTTTCCCAGTCTGTAGGTTGTCTTTTTCCTCTTTTGGTGAGCATTAAATGTTTTATTTTTAGGAGCTCCCAGTTATCTAGTTTCTCTTCTGGTACTTGTGCATTGTTAGTTATGGTTTGTATTCTGTTTATGCCATGTATTAGGGCTCCTTGCATTGTCCCAATTTTTTCTTCAATGACCTTTATCATTTTAGATTTTGTATTTAGGTCCTTGATCCATTTTGAGTTAGTTTTTGTATATAGTGTGAGGTATAGGTCTTGTTTCATTTTTTGGCAGATGGATATCCAGTTATGCCAGCACCATTTGTTAAAGAGACTGTCTTTTCTCCATTTAATGGGCTTTGGGCCTTTGTCCAGTATCAGCTGCTCATAGGTGGATGAATTCATGTGTGGATTCTCAATTCCGTTCCATTGTTCTATGTATTTTTTGTTGTACCAGTAACAGCCTGTTTTGACTGCTGTGACAATATGTTATGTTCTAAAAGCAGGTAGTGTGAGGCCTCCCACTTTGTTTTTCTTCTTCAGTAATGCTTTACATAACTGGGGCCTCTTCCCTTTTCAGATGAAGTCGGTGATGTGTTTCTCCATCTCGTTAAAAAATGTCCCTGGAATCTGGATCAGCATTGCTTTGTATCTGTAGACCGCTGTGGGTAGAATAGACATTTTCACAATGTTGAGTCTTCCTATTCATGAGCAAGGTATGTTTTTCCACTTATGTAAATCTCTTTTGCTTTCTTGCAGTAGTGTCTTTTAGTTTTCTTTGCATAGGTCTTTTATGTCTCTGGTTAGATTTACTCCTAAGTATTTAATCTTCTTGGGGGCTATTCTAAATGGCATTGATTTGGTGATTTCCTCTTCAAAGTCTTCTTTGTTGGTGTAGAGGAATCCAACTGATTTTTGTGTATTCATCCTGTATCCTAATACTTTGTTGAAATCTTCTATTAGTGCCAGTAGTTTTCTTTTGAATTCTTTGGGGTTTTCTGGATATAAGATCAGATCACCTTCAAACAGAGATTCTTTTACTTCTTCCTTACCAATTTGGATGCCTTTTATTTCTTTTTCTAGCCTAATTGCTATGGCTAGGACCTCCAGCATAAAGTTGTATAAGAATGTTGATAAAGGGCATCCTTGTCTGGCTCCCATTCTGAAGGGGAATGCTTTCAGACTCTCCATTTAGGATGATGTTGGCTGTTGGCTTTGTATAAATGCCCTTTACTATGTTGAGGAATTTCTCTTTTATTCCTATTTTGCTGGGAATTTTTATCAGGAATGGGTGTTGAACTTTGTCAAATGCCTTTTCTGTGTCAATTGGTAAAATTATGTATTTATTATCTTTTGTTTTATTTATGTGATGGATTACATTGATTGTTTTTCTAATGTTGAACTATCGCTGCGTACCTGGTGTGAATCCCACTTGGTCATAGGGAATTATTATTATTTTTGATATGTTGTTGAATTCTTTTGGCTAGAATTTTGTTGAGGATTTTTGTGTCTACGTTCACGAGCGATGTTGGTCTGTGATTTTCTTTCTTTCTTTTTTTTTTTGTGGTGTCTTTACCTGGTTTTGGTATCAGGGTTATGCTGGCTTCATAGGATGAGTTCCAGAGTATTCCATTCTTTTATATGCTTTGAAATACCATTCGTGGTGTTAACTCTTCTCTGTAAGTTTGGTAGAATTCTCCAATGAAGCTGTCAGGGCCAGGGCTTTTTGTTGTTGTTGTTGTTAGGAGGTTTTTAATTACCTCTTCAATCTCTTCTTTTGTTATAGGTTTATTTAGTTGTTCTACCTCTGTTTGTGTTAGTTTGCGTAGGTAGTATGTTTCTAGAAATTTATCCATTTCCTTTAGGTTTTCAAATTTGTTGTAGTACAGTTTTTCATAGTATTCTGTTATGAGCCTTTTAATTTCAGTTGGGTCTGTTGTGGTATCAGCCATGTAATTTCTTATTCAGGTTATCTGTTTCCTTTCCTGTTTTACTTTTGTCAGTTTGGCCAATGTTTGTCAATTTTGTTGATCTTTTCAAAGAAGCAGCTTTTGGTCTCGTTAACTCTTTCAATTGTTTTTCTAGTTTCTAGTTCATTTATTTCTGATCTACTTTTTATTATTTCCTTTCTTCTGGTGCCCATGGGCTTCTTTTGCTGCTCTCTATTTTTTCAAATTGAAGGGTTAATTTTTTTATTTTGGCCCTTTTTTCTTTTTGGATGTGTGCATTTATTGCTATACATTGACTGCCGAGCACTGCTTTTGCTGTGTGCCAAAGGTTCTGGTAGGATGTGTTTTCCTTCTTATTTGATTCTATGAAATTTCTTTATTTTGTCTTGATTTCTTGTATAACCCAGTAGTTTTTGAGCAAGGTGTTGTTCAGTTCCACGTATTTGATTTTTTCCTTACTTTTTCTGTTTGCTTTCTACTTTTATGGTCAGAAAAGATGCTTTGTAATATTTGATGCTTTGGTTTCTGTTAAGGCTTGCTCTGTGGCCTAATATGTGGTCTATTCTGGAGGATGTTCCATGTGCGTTGGAAAAGAAAGTATACATGGCTGCTGTTTGGTGGAATTTTTTTTTTTTTTTTTTATGAGATCAGGTTGGTTGATTGTGCCATTAGATCTTCCGTGTCTTTATTGAGCTTCTTTCTGGATGTTCTGTCCTTCACCGAAAGTGGTGTGTTGAAGTCTCCTACTGTTATCGTGGAGCTGTCTATTTCTCTTTTCAAAGTCATTGGGAGTTTGTTTTATGTATTTTGGAGCCCTGTTTTTGGGTGTGTAAATATTATTATGATTACGTCCTCTTGGTGTACTAATGCTTTAATCGTTATATAGTGTCCTTCCTTATCCTTTGTGGTGGATTTTGCTTTAAAGTCTATTTTGTTAGGGATTAATATTGCCACCCTTGCTCTTTTTTGATTGTTGTTGGCTTGATGTGTTTTTTTCTATCCTTCCAGTTTTAGTTTGTTTGTGTCTTTGAGTCTAAGGTGTGTGTCTTGTAGGCAGCGTATAGATGAATCATGTTTTTTAATCCATTCTGCCACTCTCTGTCTCTTTATTGATGCATTTAGTCCATTTACATTCAGCATAATTATGGATAGGTATAAAGTTTTTTTTTTTTTTTTATAAAGTTTAGTGCTGTCATTTTGATGCAGTTTTGCTGTTGTTGTTGACAGTTCTTTGTTCCACTTAATTTTTTGTGCTGAGTCATTTCTATTTATGTATTTTCTTTTCATCTTTTTCATTATTGTCAATTTTGTATTTTCTGAGTCTTTACATTTTTGTTGTTTTTTATTTTGATGTGTCAGATTGTTAGTTTCCTTTGTGATTACCTTAATATTTATCTGTTTTTCTAAGTTTAAGCCAATCTTTCATTTCTTGATATCGCCTTCACTTCTTCTCTATATGAAAGTTCTATGACTTCATTATTTAGTCCCTTTTTTTGTTTTAGTGTTGTCATCTTTTACGTAATCATGTCTCTGTTTCCTTATTTTCAGTGTGTTAGCTCTGATTTATTCTTGTGACTTCCCTATCTGGGTTGATATCTGGTTATTCTGTACTGTGTTCTAGCCTTGTGTTGTTATCTGATTTTATTGATTTTCTAACTGGAGGATTCTCTTTAGTATTTCTTGTAATTTTTGTTTGGCTTTTACAAGTTCCCTAAACTTCTGTTTATTTGGAAATGCCCTAATTTTCCCATTATGTTTGAGAGACAGTTTTGCTGCATATATGATTCTTGGCTGGTAATTATTTTCTTTCAATGCTTTACATATGTTGTCCCATTGCCTTCTTGCTGGCATGGTTTCTGCTGAGTAGTCAGAGTTTAGTCTACTTGACTCTCCTTTGTAGGTGACTTTTCATTTATTCCTAGCTGCTCTTAGAATTCTCTGTTTATCTTTTGCTTTGGCAAGTTTTATTATGTCTTGGTGACTTTCTTTTGGGATCTACCTTGTGTAGGGTTTGATGAGCTTCTTGGACAATTATCCTCTCATCTTTCACTATATCAGGGAAGTTTTCTACCAACAAATCTTCAACAATTCTCTCTATATTTTTTGTTATTTCCCCTATTCTGTTGCTCCAATTACTCATAGGTTATTCCTCTTGATAGAGCCCTACATAATTCTTAGGGTGTCTTCATTTCTTAAAGTTCTTTTATCCTATTTTTCCTCAAATAAATTAGTGTAAAGTGCTTTAACTTCACTCTCACTTATTCTGACTTCCATTGCCTTAATTCTGCTCCTATGACTTTCTATTTAGTTGGCTAATTCTGAAACTTTACTGTTACTCTTTTGGATTTCTATTTGCTGTCTCTCTATGGATTTTTGCAGTCTGTTAAATTTATCATTATGCTCTTAAGTTCCTCTGTTGCTTTGTCTGCGTGTTCCTTGGTTTGGTCTGCATTTTGCCTGATATCTTACCTGATTTCTTGAAGAGCTCTGTATATTAATCTTTTGAATTCTACCTCCAGTAATCCTAAGATCTTATCTTCCTCTGGATGGTTTCTTGATTCTTTGTTTTGGTTACTTGCTGAAGCCATCATGGTCTGCCTCTTTATGTGATTTGATGTTGACTGTTACCTCCAAGCCATCAATAAGTTATTATATTTATTTATTTTATGTTTGCTTACTGCGCCCTAGTTTCTTGTTTTGTTTTGATATGCCCAAATAGGCTGGTCATGTGAGCTACTTTGATTACTTGTGTCTTTAAAACTCTCACGTCTTGTCACCAGGTGGTTTTAGCTGTTACTAGGTATGTGAGCCGAGGAGTCCATTTACTTTTCTTGTGTGGATTTAGCTCAGGTGTCCAGGTCTTTGGTCACCAAGTGTGTGGTGCAGGCTCTCACCTATAGTCCTAGACAGGCAGGGCTACATACAGCTGACTGGATTGGGCACAGGTATCTATCTGGCTGTAGTAGGGGGTTATGTGCTGAGCAAGGTAGGGGGCTGATGGCTTTCCCTGAGTGCCTGGGTGGAAGGCGTGTCCGTGTTCCCTAGAGTGCATAGGTGAATGGGTTTTGCAGCTGGACTTTGGGCACCCAATGCTATTGGCTATAAGGACTTGGAGGCTCCACTTAGTCTTGGACCTCTGTCGTGGGTGGCTAGTTGGAGTGGGTGGAGCCACCAGTCCTCAGGCCCCTGAAGTTGGTAGGTGAAGACCTTGCTTAATGAGCAGGGTGGTGTCAATGTTACCAATCTGCCACTCCCCCTTAGCTGTTACAGTTGAAAATAGTCTTCACGTATGTATCCTGTTGTACTATGCTAATGAGGGCCTATGCTGATGGAATGGGCCCCCAGAGGTCTAGGCAGGGGTGAAAGGCATTCAGTCTGTGGACCCCTTATATCTGTGCCTGTCCTGAGGTCCTGGCTTAGGGGAGCTCGCAGATTATTTTTTTCCTGTTTTTTAATTTGTTCCCTTTCCAAATTGGGAGAATGGCTCAGGGTGTAGGATGGGTCCCACTTCTGGGCCAGAGGGCATGGAAATCACTGAAGTAGGGCCAGGAGCAGAGCAGAGCAGGGAAGGGGCAGGTTAATGGGAGGTAGGTATTTTCCAGATGAGGGAGGGTTTTTTGACCCTGCAAGGTAGGTTAGGTAGATTAGCTTATATTTAATTTTCACAGATCTAACACTACTTTCCCCTGGTTCCCCAGACTTGTGCAGACTTTTCTTCTCTTGGTTTCTCCTGATGTGGAAAGCACATTCCAAGTGCTACTGCTTGCCTCATCCTGCACGCTGGCCGATCCAGCCTGCAGGGTGCAGATCAGGTCAGGTCTGGCAAATCCTCGCTGCTTTTGAACTGTCTCTCCCTCCCCCTGCCGCTCAGTCCGACTCCTCAACTTTGTCTTTGATGTTCAGGGCTCCTAGTTTGTCATATATAATCGATTGACTTGTTCTTTTAGGTGTTTGTTGTAAGAGGGACCATAGGAAGTGTCTAATTATTCACCATCTTGGCTCCACCTCCCAATTGAGATTTTTTAATTTAGTGTTTTACTTCATCAAAATTTAAATTATTCAGACTTCAAATATGTTAAAAAATTTTACCATTGTTTCTTCCATTTACACACTTAAATTCAGAGTTCAAATTTTAAGACTATTTCTTATTTCTAATGATTAGAACATATATTCATGGTGCTTTCAGAAGCTTGTTGTCCTCTGACTTAATGAAAAAAGAAATCACGTCAAACATTTGTGTCAATGTTTGAATACAAAGTAAAAGAAACTAGGGATGAAATTTAATCCTTGAAATATGGACTTTTAAAATATTTGACATCATAAAAATATACTGAATATTAGCTTTTATATTAGTTGCTATAAATTAGTTCATCCATAATGCCTCAACAGGTACAAAACATATTGAATGAGGGATTTTTCCAGTAATGTAAGAGGCACAGAGCAGATGTGCTTTGTACCAAACGATTTCATATTTCAATGTGACAAAATAGATGAGCCACATAAAGCCTAATTCCAGTGGCAAATTGCAAGCTGGAATAAGTTCCAGAATAGTAAACAATTAGCTGCTTTATTTTCTTTTTAATAAGACTAAATTACCAGATAATATCTACTGGCATCAACTTGGCTAATAAAAATCTGTTTAATAGGATTTGCCATTTTTCCAATTGCTATCATGATCAGCTTTGCATTTTGATTATCTCTAAACTTTGCCTCAATTTTCTCATAGAAAAGCTCTCAGTGGTAATTGCTTTAACATTTATTCCAGGTCAAGTGGTTAAGTATGAATAATGATCTGTCAAAAATGTACAGTAATGCCGTCAATAGAGCAATTACCATTTAGCTGGAGATTATTATGGCAAAAGAGCACATTAACTGGGCACAATAAACAGAACAACAGAGAAAAAGGGGGCAAAGGGACTTACTGTTTGCAAAACCTATATGTGTTGTACGTGTTCCTGACAGATATTAATTGTCTTTCAAGACCAATTAACCCTACCGCCACAACAGTCTTCCCAATATAGAGCAAATTAGGAAGTTTTCATTACTGATAAAAGGAAAACAAATGTTTATACAGCTTACGTTTAATATTCCCAAAAAGGTTGTCTCTACATTTTCTGCAGTGGTGTTTATTTCTGCTGCTGCTCATCTCTCCTCGGAAAGCCCACCGTAGAGCCCTGTTGTCTACTGTAGTGAATCACCGATTAAATTCATGCTAATGGGAGGTGACAACACCTGCTTTTGTTGTCAATATTACTACAAAGGCCCAATTTTTCAAAGTGTCTTTCTGTAGAAGAAGCAATGAATAACGTTGTAACTCAATACAGTACTACTTGGGGGAAAGGTGATAAAAAGGAAATACGATGTTTACCCAGTCAACACGCCATTGTTTAGCTGCAGTTCCCTTAATATCTGGGGCTAAGGGGAAACTTTCAAACCAATATCCGAGTGCAGATGAAAAACAGGTCTATACTTCGAGGTAATTCTGTAGCTAGCTAAACATTTCAACACTCCTCATGAGTAACTTTTCATGTAAATCAGGAACAGGCTGCTGTCAGAAGAAAACCCATTGGTGTCGAGTCAATTCCCACTCATAGTGGCCCTATAGGACAGAAACCCATAGGGTTTCTAAGGTTGTAAATCTTTACAGAAGCAGGCAGCCACATCTTTCTCCCATGGAGAGGCTGGTGGGTTCAAATCGCCCATCTTTCAGTTAGCAGCAATGTGCTTCGCCATTGCACCATCTTATATTTTCATTGACCGATGTTTAGTTAGAAGGCATATTATTGGGTTTTAAGTTTACAATAGAAGCACACTCAGAAAATTGGCCATAGGTCACCAAAAACTATTCATGTTTTTTTATTCATGCACTGCCTCACTCAGAAAATTATTCTTTAATGCCAACTTTGTGTAGGAGGATGGTTACGGGCACAGATTTGGGAGTCACACTGATCTGGGACTGAGTTGCATGACTTCATTTCTACCAGCTGTGACTTCAGACAATTTCTTTAACTTAAGTCTCAGCTTTCTTATCTGCAAGATAGGGTAATTATATAATTTACCTGTCATACAGATGCAACCACATAACGGATGTGGCGTAATAGGTAGAGTGCCTGGTACAGTAAACACTTGATAAATCCTCTCCTCTTTAATTGCATTATGGAAGCTAGAAATTTTATGTAACAAAACCTTGCTTCCAGGGATCTTAAAAGACAATCTTCACACAGCAAACAATAAAAGGCTGTATGAGACGACTACAATTATTAGTGGTGTAGTGTGGTGGGTGGGGTGCTAGAGGAGTTAAATAGAGCTGTTTCTCTTGGTGGTGAGGCTGACAGGAGGTCTGGGTTATCCCCGTGCACTCAAACTACTTCTCTCCCTCTGTGCTTTCTTTAATCCTCAAATGTTTTGAGGTTTATTCTCCAGTTTTTACCATTGTACCTTTCACTCACTGGATCTACCAATCTTCCAAAATAACCTCAACATGGGATTTCTTATTATAATAGGTGCTATGAAAGAAAATATCTCCGTAATCAAATAAATTAGAGAAATGTCAAATTAAACAGTTATTGCCCCCCCCACCACTAACTTCTAATGGTTCTATTAAACTAGTGTGTGCTATGAATTCCCAGGAAAGGGAAGAGGATAGCATGCAGTGTTTCCAAATTTTTCTGACTGAAGAATCATTTTTTCATGGTGTACCTCACCGGGTTCGTGCTATGAGGAGGGCACCTAAGGAAATGTCGGTCCCCAGAGCTCCTTTCACTCTGGCCAGGCACAATTTCATGACAGCCACGTCCAACAGTTCTTCTCCCTCTTTGCTCTGTTTACCTAAGGCACAGGCTTTGGAGCCAGGTTGCCTGCATTTGAAGACCACTACTGCTCTGTGTGACCGTGTGTTACTGGTGTTACAAGTTCCTCAGCTCTAAAACAGAGGCCGTAATAGAATATCACCTCACTGTGTTGTCAAAGGTAATACTGTTAAAGAGCTTAGAATAATGCCTGGGACAAATCTCAACTTAGATTTTACATACATTTTAGCTATTGTCATATTGACCTCACCCTTCCTTCCTGAGACTCTTTCTTACTTTGATTTCCTTGAGATGTTTCTCTTGTGGCATCTTTTTTTTCGTTTACCATTACATCCTCTTCCTCACCTTAAATATTAATTCATAGTTTGACCCCATCTGTTTTTACATTCTTCTTGGGCGAACACCACCAGTCGTCAGCTTATTTCTCATTGCCTCCTAAATCTCTAGGATTTAGGTCTGTATGTAAAATCCTGCTGGATGTGTTAAAAAACAGAACTCAGATCCTCCCCACGGGTGTCCTGTGCCTATCTGTGTTCACACCTCCTCCTGTGTTATGAATCTCAGGTACGATACTGCCACCCATTCAGTTTTCCACACAGAAACCTGGTAACCACCCCTGCCTCCTTCCTTTCTCCCACCCTCCAACATCTTACCAATGGCCAAAATACCCAGTATGTCTACTTCTCTCAAGTCCATATACTTTGCACTTCCTTCGTCCTAACTAATATCCCTGAATTTTTGCTGTCACCTAATCCTTTATTTATAGTGCTCCCTTCAAACCTTGACAAACTGACGTGCGGGTGCAGCAGTACATCGACAGGGACGTGCCAGAAATTCAAGCCAGATTCAGAAGAGGTCTTGGGACAAGGGATATTATTACTATTATCAGAGGGATCATGGCTGAAAACAGAGAATACCAGGAAGATGTTTACTTGTGTTTTATTGGTTAAGCAAAAGCATTCAACTGTGTGGAGCATAACAAGTTATGGATATCATTGCGAAGAATGGGAATTTCAAAACACTTAACTGTGCTCATGAGGAATCTGTACATAGATCAAGAGACAGTCGTTTGAACAGAACAAGGCAATAGTGTATGGTTTAAGGTCAGAAAATGTGTGTGTCAGGGTTGTATCCTTTCACCATACTTATTCAGTCTGTATACTGAACAAATAATCTGAGAAACTGGACTATAAGAAGAATGCAGAATCAGAATTGGAGAACGACACATTAACAACCCGTGTTATGCAGATGACACAACTTTGCTTGCTGAAGGTGAAGAGGACTTGAAATACTTACTGATGAAGATCAAAGACCACAGCCTTCATTCAGTACGGATTACACCTCAATATAAACATAACAAAAATCCTCCAACTGGACCAATAAGCAACATCATGATAAATGGAGAAAACACTGAGGTTGTTGAGGGTTTCAATTTACTTGGATCTATAATTAACGCCCATGGAAACAGAAGCCAAGAAATCAAAAGATGCATTGCCTTGGGCAAATCTGCTGCAAAAGATCTCTTTAAAGCGTTAAAAAAAAAAAAGCAAAGATGTCACTTTAAGGACCAAGGTGTGCCTGACCCAGATTGTGCTGTTTTCAACTGCCTCATATGCATGTGAAAGCTGGATAATGAATGAGAAAGACCAAAAAAGAATTGATGCCTTTGAATTATGGTGGAGAAGAATATTGACTATACCATGGACTACCAGAAGAATTAAGAAATTTGCCTTGGATGAAGTACAGCCTGAAGCTCATTAGAAGCGAGGATGGCAAGACTTCGTCTCACGTATTTTGGACATGTTTTTAGGAGGGACCAGTCTCTGGTAGAATAGAGCGTCGGTGAAACAGAGGAAGACCCTCAACGAGATGAACTGACACAGTGGCTGCAACAATGGGCTCAAGTATAACAATGATCAAGGATGGCGCAGGACTGGGCAGTGTTTTGTTCTGTTGTGTGTACGGTTGCTATGAGTCAGAAGCAATTCAACAGCACCTAACAACAAAAGCTACAAATCTCTTCATGCTACGCTCTTGCTTAAATATATCCAGTTCTTTTAAAATATAGTTTAAACTCCTTAACATTGTTTACAAGCCCTTTCATTGTCTGGTTTCTGTGGCAGGCTTCTATATTCTACCATCCATTCTACCTTTCTCATATTGTAGGGTATTAGCTGGGCTCCCTTACAGCTAGGTACTTGTGGCATGTGCTTAAATTCTGGTCAATGCGATGACCAGAAGTGATCTGTGCCACTTCCAGGGCTTGCCATTAAATGACTGGGCATGTGCTGTCTCATCCCCTTCTTGTGTCTTTCTGACTGGAGACAATAAGAACTGGGTCAGCTTCCTTGAACCCAGAGATGAAAATCCACATATCAAAGATGGCAGAGCCTCCTCACATGCCCCACCAATCCAGGACTTTTTTACATTACATTAGGGGAAGAGAAGCTTCTATCATATTTAAACATGTGTTTCGTGGTCTCTTTATTAGGGAATTGTAGACCCTACCCTACAGCTAGTGAGGGCTGCTACCTCTTTCACTCCAGCTCTCATAAACTTTCAGTTCCTCAAAGGCACCACACACTTTATCACATCTGGACTTTGCATATATTGTTTCTTCTTCTTGGTGTATGTTTTCTCTCTTATCCTTCTCCCTTTTGCCTGAAACTCCAGCATATCCCATGAGGTTTTAGTATAATGACACTCTGAGAAGTCTTTAGGGACTATTACCCCCGATCCCAAACCATGGAAGGGCCTCTGCCATGCACTCTCAAGGCATCTGGTACTTCACCAGTCGTAGCACTGGCCCAGCATTACTTTAACCATTTGTTCGATTATCTTCAGTGTTGGGCAGGTTTCTTCAGCACTAGGACTTGGTTGGTCTTGCTCACTGTTTTTTTCTCATTGCCTTGCATAATGTCTGGAATGTAAAAGACCCTCAATTCGTCTTTGTTGTATCAAACTCCATTCAAACTCAGCATGATCAACACCAAGTTAATTATCTTCTCTCCTTAGCTCCTATCATTTTCTCTCCTGTGATTTATGTCTTAGTTAATGCAATTCTATCTTTCTAGTTACCCCGAAGGAGCCCTGGTGGTACAGTGGCTAGGAGCTTGGTAGCTAATCAAAAAGTTGGCAGTTTGAATCCATGAGCTGCTCCCTGGGAACGCTTTGGGACAGTTCTACTCTGTTCTATAGGGTCTCTACAAGTCAGAATTAACTCGATGGCAACAGATTTGGTTTTTTTTGTTTTAGAAGCCCCAAATGGAAAATCTAGTGTTATCATCCCTTACTCCCTCCCTTCCCTTCCTTCTCACTCAAATTGGACACTAAATCCTTTTTAAGATAACTCTGAAATGCCTCCTATTTTGCCTTTTTATTCTACTGTCGCTTTTCTCCTGTCACCTGGACCACTATAGTAGTTTCCAGCAGCACCCTCCATGACTGGTCTCCCTGTGTCTTAGCTTTTCCTCCCAGGATGACCACCATTGATTATATCACTCAATTCCTTAAAAACCTTTAACAACTCGCTTGCAAACACTTGATAATAGCCATCCATCCATCCGTCCGTCCGCCCGTCCGTCCGTCCGCTCGCCCGCCCATCCATCCGCCTGCCCGTCCATTCGTCTGTCCATCCGTCCATCCATCCATCATCTTTAAACCTGGTCTCATTTCATATTTCTACATACATAAAAAAATAGAGCATGCATATTTCTGATCTTATCCTTTTCCTGATCTTAAGGTAGGCCAGAGGTTCTCTCACTTTCAGTGGCAGGAGCTTGTTAAAATACAGACTACTAACCTGCAATCAATCAGATCTGGGTGAGGCTGAGGAATCTGCATGTCTAACAAACATGGAGTGAGTGATCTGAGAGTCAGTCTTTGGCAAGCATTAGTTTAGCCAAAGTGACCTTCTCGATGTAGCCCAAATAAAGACGTCATGCTATTTCACACAAATGAGAACATACTGTTTCGCAGCCTGTAAAATTATTTTCCTCTAATCAAGCTCTACTGTAAATTTCTCTGTGGAGCCTTACTTATTCCATTAGAGTTATTAGTGAGGCCAGATCACTGAAGCCTTAACTGTCTGTGGTCATGAGTTTAGACATTATTCTGAGGGCAGCAGAGAATCGGAGCAGGGTTTAGAACACAGAATCGGCATGTATCGAGCTTTATCCATTGAGTGGATTCTGACTCATAGTGATTCTATAGGACTTCTAAGGAGTGGCTGGTTGGTTCCAACTGTCCACCTTTTGGTCAGCAGCCAAGCCCTTAACCACGGTGCCACCAGGGCTCCTTGGCATGGAGTAGGCACACAATAAATTATTAATCTAGAATGAAAGAATAATAATGTTACCATTTTTTAAGACATACTATATAGTGGGCTGTGTGCTAAATCCTTTGCACAGACATGAAGAATTAATCTTCACAAAACTCAACGAGGCAGGTCCTCTTTATTTTTCAAAAGAGAAAACTTTTAAAGATGTTTAAAATATTGGTGAAGATCATAAAGCTGGTAAAGCGTGAAGACTGGGTATGAAATCAAGTCTTCAGACTTTAGAAACTGGGCAATTATTTATTACATTATAAAGTTTATTCAGGGGTGGAGAGGAAACATTTGTTTGGAAATGTTGATTTTTTTTTTTCAGCAGAGTTGAAAGCAAGGTTTTTTGTTTTTGCAGTGGTGGTTTGTTTATTTCTTAAGGATTGGGAGGTTTTCAATATGTTTCTAGGCTAAGGGGAAAGAGCCAAAGCAATAGAAGTCAGTAGACACACTCAAGAGGCATGACAAAGCCAGCTGGAGAAAAATGTAGAACAAAATTCTAACTCAAAAAGAAAGACCAGACTTGCTGGCCTGATAGTGACTGGAGAAACCCTGAGAGTATGGCCCCCAGATACCCTTTCAGCTCAGTAATGTAGTCACTCCTGAGGTTCACCCTTCAGCCAAAGATTGAAGAGGCCCATGGAACAAAACAAGAATAAAGGGGCATACCAGCCCTGGGGCAGGGACTGGAAGGCAGGAGGGAACAGGAAAGCTAGTAATAGGGAACCCATGGTTGAGAAGGGAGAGTGTTGACATGTCGGGACTGTTAAAACCAATGTCATAAAACAGTGTGTGTACTAGCTGCTGAGAAACTAGTTTGTTCTGTAAACCTTCACCTAAAATACAATTAAAAAAAAAAAAAGATGCATGATAAAGGAGAGACATTAGTAAAACAGTATTGGAATGGAGGCAGGTCAGTATGATATCCATGATGTTCGGTTAACACGAAATATCTTCTGCGTGACCAAGCATTATGCTAGATAATAGGAATACAAATATAAACAAGATGCAGGGAAATTTTGAGTAAAAATTAAGAAAGATGGTATCAATCATATCATTTCACCTTTGCCTTATAAAGAAGGAAACATACGGTCGTGTATACAGACAGTGAAGGGGGTAAAGGAGACAGTGGGTGGATGAAAAGAGTCACGATGCTTAAAGAAGCCTGTATATCTTAGCATGGCCCTGCTGACTTCTGCAAAATACAGCATTGTTACTGGTCCAACAACGACGACTTTGGAAACCTTCCCCTTTGAAGAAATGTCAGAATGAATTATAGGCTTCCTTCAACCGCATCGCACGGAAGACCACAACAATCTGACTTCTTTGGTTGTTTGCCCCCCTCCCACCCCAGCATACACAAAGAGCTTGCTGTTTTCCAAGGGGAAAGAAATAGGGTAGAAAGAACGAATACAATGTGACTCTATGCAACAGGACAAACAAATGCATACTACGTTGTTTAACACTAAATGATTTTATATTGTATTGTATAAACTACTGGAAGGAACAGGTATTATACTCACATGTAGGAAGGAAAATTGTAATGCTAATTTCTACATAATAGCTACAAAAAAATATTTGACAGGAAAAGCAAAGTCTTTAATCAAAGTTACCGGTGTCCATTTGTAAAAGAGTCATTCTTTGTTAACTAAAATGCAATGTTGGTGGATCAGTCTGATTTAAGGGGAAGTTTTATTTGGAATAGTGGTTAAGTGTTCTGGCTGCTAACCAAGAGGCCGGCAGTTCAAATCCACCCAGTGCTCCTTGGAAATTCTATCGGGTAGTTCTACTCTGTCCTTTAGGGTCACTATGAGTTGGAATCGACTCAACGGCAGTGGGTTTTGGGTTTATGCTATTGAAGAACAAGTCCAGATAACACGTTAGACAACCGGTTAACGTGTTGTCTTCGAGTCGATTCTGACTCATAGCGACTATATAGGACAGACTACAAATGCCCCATAGGGTTTCCAAGGTGCAGCTGGTGGATTTGAACTGCCAACCTTTTGGTTAGCAGCCAAGTTCATTACTACTGCACCAGGGCTCCAAGGACCCACTTAATCACATTCTTCGTGAAAATTCTAAAGGTTCAAGGTTCCTTGCTTCCAGTTGTGAAGCCATTTTATTTTTCTGTCTATTCACTATACTAGAGTTCTCCACACCTAGTGTGAGTTACAAAAATGTCTGCGTCAGGTTGGAATTACACATCGCTGCTTTTCATTACATTGGATTAGTACACAAAATGATGTTCTTATTTAGGTTAGGTTTGGAAAAATTTAGTCACATTAATTTCCAGTTCAATTCTGAAATCCAATTGCAGTTTTAATTGTTAAATTAAAGCTATCAACAAAAGTTGTAAAATTTATGCTGTACTCATAGGTTAATATTTTCTTTAATTTTGAATATTTTTATTCCTAAAATTTCAATAACCTCTTTGGATTCTGAAACAGGAAGACTTACGTATTATTCCCATTTGAAGGCAGGGAAAGCCTTCAAATGCTATGCAATTTGCAAATGGGAATAAAGATATGTCATGGACATGACTTTTATAGTTATTTATGAAACAATACATTCCCTTTTTTCTTGCAAAGTTAATGTTTTTATTCAAATATGAATTAAAGTAAAGGTAAGAACAATACTGTTGTTTTGCTTTTTGAATATAGCATTTGATTTAAAAATAGGAATTTGACATGTGCCCTTAAACACCATTAAGTGTGCTACCATGTCCCTCAAGTTTCTCTTACCTCCATCCTATCAAATTCCAAGTCTTGTAAAAAGCTCTATATTTCTGTTATTCAGTTAACGATATGAATGGACACTCAGCATTTGCAAACTTTACTGGGTCACTATATATTTTTCTATACGTGTTAAACCAGAATGATCTATCACAAATACTACTCATGGGAAGCCGCAATACCATGGTGACAAGACAACAGTGATTACAGTAGTGACAACTGAGACAGGAAGAAAGAAAAGTGGGTGATGAGCATGCAGTGTTCACATGTGAAGTTGAGGATGGGTGCCCTTAGGGAGGAGTGTCTGGACAAGTGAAAAGGCATAGCAAGCCCTCATTGCCCCATCAGTAGATGAGCACTGTAAAAGACAGTGCACATGGTGTGTCTACATACTAGTTATCTACCTGTTTTTTAATGTTTTCTTCTTGAATTTGAATTCTGAACACCCCTCCTGAAGAAGAATTCTAAGGTTCTCTTGGAAACCCTGGTAGCGTAGTGGTTAAGTGCTACAGCTGCTAACCAAAGGGTCAGCAGTTCAAATCTACCAGGCACTCCTTGGAAACTCTGTGGGGCAGTTCTACTCTGTCCTATAGGGTCACTATGAGTCAGAATCGACTCGATGGCAATAGTTTTGCTTTGGTTTTTTGAGAATGGGTGCAACTGCAAAAAGGACTTTGTTGGCTCATGCAGGTTTCAGGTGCAACTTCTAATAAATCAGTTTTAGGAACAGCAGTATCCTGGGAATTTAAAACAGCCTGAGTGATATGGCAGTTTGATTTGATCATGCATAATCTTTGAGTGACAGCTATTCCTTTCCTGCTATCAAACCTGCTTGGATTTTTATAATCAGAAGTCCACATGCTCTGCAAAAGTCTACCTGACTTGTCTAATGAGTGACTTTCCAAAAACAAAGTTTGTCTCTGCTGTCAAAATTCCTCACCCAATGATAATCATTCCTACCAGAATTTTATCCATTTGAACTGCTATTTCTTTCCGGGTACAACTTGTTGCGGCCCAAACGCACTCCAGATCCAAGATGATGGCCATGACACCATCTCTCTGTACCACAACAGCTCTACTTAACAGCACTGCAGACAATGGCATTATTATCAAATACCACCCAGTTTCTGTACTGTCAAAGGTTATTCATCCCCAGGTGATTGAAAATGAAGGTAATTTACCATCTAGTACTGAAAGTCTATGGGGCAGTTCTACTCCATCCTGTAGGGTCGCTATGAGTCGGAATCGACTCGACGGCACTGGGTTTTTCACTGGGTTAGTAGTGAAATACATTTTTTTTCATGTTCAGCTAAACTTGTGCTAGTGTAAAACAAAACAAACACCCTGCTTTTCTTAGATACTTTCCCTTCCTTTTATGAGTATCCATTCCTTTCATTTAGCTCCCCAAAACTGCACCCAGCTATCCCACACTCTTGTTCAGCAGTTCCCTAAAGATTTGTCTGGCTTCTTTTAGTCAAGCAACCAAGAGGTACGAATATTGAAACAAATCTGTCAACCCACAAAGCCCTGTAAGTACGTAATACTGCCAGTCCAGGCCACCTCATAAGTAGCCATTTAGAAGACAACTCAGAGGGAAAAAAAAAAAAAGCCTCCATCAAATGTGACTTATTGCCTTTTCCCACCTGATCCCATTTATATGCCTCATACTAGTATTGATGGACACGTGGGAGAAGGCTCTAGGGTTCGCATTAGTCACTGGAATCACCAGCCTCAATAACTGACAGAAAAGAGGCTCGGCCCTGGCAATAGGGAGCCAGTGAAAACTGTTTTTATGCAGCAGTTAACCGTTTATTCAGATACTCAGCCTGACGCACTTTCAAAGACTGGGATATTCGCTGCTAGAAACGGAGGTGGGGCAGCTGAGAATGATGCTTAAATGCAAAGGCTTTAAATTGCCCAAAGAAATCATCACAACCCAAGGCAAAAACAAGAAAATCTTAAAGTGCACCAAATATAGGAGAAAGGCGGACATGTGCTTGATGTTTTAGGCGAGTCAGCACAGCTTCCCAGTTGTTTATAGCCACTGTGCGTCCTTGACTGCAGCCTCAGGACTGTCCGCTGTTATGCACCGAGCTCCTGGCAGGAAACAATGAGGGTCTGATTTATATTTGAAGGGAGATTGGCTCAGGCACCTTGGCTGGTAACAGAGTCAACAATTACTCAGAGGGGCACCAAATATTCCTTGTTACTGACCAATAGAAAGGCACAAGTTTGGCATTAACTCCCTTAGGTGGGAAGCACAGGATGTACCTACGCAGTCTAAAGTGCCCCAGTCAGAGAGAAATACAACTAAGAAAAGTCAGTCCAAGTTGCCTTATCTCAGTTCCCAGTAAGTCCTAATCCTTCTGTAAACTGGAAAGAAAGCACCCCAGATAGACAATGAAACCCACGATAACCAACATGAGAATTTTAATAGCAACGTTAAAATGCACAAAAGCTAATGGTGGTTTGTTTTTGTCTTTTGGGATTTTTTTTTTTTTTACAATTACTTAGCACCCTGTCAGTTAGTCAAAGGCTATCCAAGGGGATTGGCAGCAGAGAGAGCAAGCACTGGATGTGAATCAGTTTAGTAGCTCAGAGGATGAGGCAAGTGAAGGGACCAGGCTACCTCAGCCCAGTTCCGGTTCAGGTCGCCGTCAGGCTGATTCCAGCTCATGGTGACCCCACGCACATCAGAGTAGGACCGTGCTTCACAGGATTTTCAATGATTCGTTTTTCAGAAGTAGATCACCAAGCCTTTCTTCAGAGTCGACTCTTGGTGGACTTGAACCTCCAACTTTTTGGTTAGCAGCTGAGCACATCAACCTTTTGCACCACCCAGGAACTCCAACCTCAACCCGCGGCAGGGGAAGCCCTTGTTAGGAAACCAGACTTTTCTTTACCATTCGTGAAAACTTTGTAGCCGTACTGGGATTAGAGCATATCTCCAATTCTAGCACTCCTGTGCATGAGAAACTTGTAAAACCTAAAAGAGCAGCATGAGGACATAACAATTACGATGCCAGAACGGACCAATGGAGCAGGGAGTCTGGAACCCTGTCTCTAACATGGCCAATGCTGCATGCTCCAGAAGACACAAACCCCCCACAACACACCTAATTATGCGACACAGGACTACAGGGGGACATTTCTCCCAGTCCCCAGCTGGCCATCAGCAGCCTATGCCCTGAACCAGTGGAGCTGAGCATCCTTGTAATTTTATCCTTGACAATAAACTGCCAGTGAGTGCTGTCCTTACTCATAGGGATGCTGAATCCTTTTCCTGAACCTCCTCCAAACGTTTCAGTGAAGTGATTATGAAGCCAAACAGGCTCCTCAGCAGGATTGTATACACTGTGCTCAGAGTCTGTTTCCCTCCCTCCCTTTGGATTTGTGGCTGTGTGGTTTCCCTGAGCGCCTTCCTCTTTCTTCGCTACTGAGAAAAGAAAGAAAGATATCAGCTTGTTTTCTTAACACCATTCGTTATTTCCTATAACATACCCTATGGCGTGGGCTTTTGCTTGCCCCGTTTCTATATTCATCTCTATTTTTTTTTTTTTTGAGAAGTTACTCCTCCCTTCACAGCTCTTGAAAATTTCATGACACATTTCTGGACTGTTTTGTTGTTGTTTCCTCTTGTTACTGCTTCATTTGTGAAATGAGTGACAGAAGTAAACATGGGATCAAAGTGTGAGCAAACAACAGATTCAGAAAACCGCACGCGAGAGTATTAGGTCTGTCACACCATTTTGGTACACGTACTAATTAATGTGGTCTAGTAAGAATTCACATATTGTGTACACACATTGTGCTACTCGGCTACTGCTGAGCATGAAATGAATATTTTTTACTCAGTTCTGACACTGATGTCTCTTTGTCTTGAGAGGTTTATGTGATAATTTGGAATTCATCATGAATACAAGACTATTAAATGCTACATCAAACAAAATAAATGGATATGTGCCCACACATATATTCAATGTATATGTTGTTTTGCAGTGGTCTATATGAAATTTAATTTACCTGTCAAGTTCATCCTTGGTCTTAGGTTGTCATATCATGTTCTTTGGAGACTTTCATCATATTTTTTCTTCTTAACTTACCCTAAAAATGTGTCTCCAGCAAATATTGATACTTAATATTCCACTTGTCTTCAGAGTCATCAATACAAGCAGAACATACATTGAGCTTAGTCTGCATTCTTGGACCACTTTACTCTTGATTTTTCCTTGATGAAAATTTGTATTTTAAAACAACAAGGTTTTCACCCCTGTCTATTTTAATGCACAACAGAACTCTTGATTTCCCTTTGTGACTTAGTTTCCTTGAGAGATTCTATTGAGAGGAGGTCATGGGATGTTTCTGAAGTTTTAAATAAATTATGCCCAGGGAATTCTCCTTCGTCGCTGCTTCCATAGTTCTCAGAAAACATGTGAACACTTTGAAAACCATCATTCTGCTCCCATTGCACTTAAGGAGCCGTGGTGACGTAGTACAAAGGGTCCCAGATTCAGAAACACCAAGGCATTAAAAAAAAAAAAAAATAGATCCCTGCTATTGTCTATTGTAATCTCGGGCTGGTCACTTTGTTTTGAGCTTCAGTTCCCCCATTGTTAAAATAGAGATAAGGCCCTTTTTCCTAGGATTTTAGGAGAATTAATGCTCCATAAATAAGAGCATCTGTCAGTTTGTCATACTGTGGGGACTTGCATGTTGCAGTGATGCTGGAAGCTATGCCACTGGCGTTCAAATATCAGCAAAGTCACCCATGGTGGACAGGTTTCAGGTGAGTTTCCAGGCTAAGACAGACTGGAAGAAAGACCTGGCAGTCTACCTCTGAAAAAAATTAGCCAGTGAAAACCGTATGAATAACAGCAGAACATCATATGATACAGTGTCAAAAGATGAGCCCTTCAAGGTTGGAAGTCACTCAAACAAAAATTGGGGAAGAGCTGCCTCCTCACAGTAGAGTCAACTTTAATGATCTGGAAGAATTCAAGCTTTCAGGACCTACATTTTGCTGATATGGCACAACTCAAAATGAGAAGAAACAGCTGCAAACATCCATTAATAATTGGACCATGAAAAGGTAAGAAGTATGAATCTAGAAAATCGGGAGTTGTCTTGGACGTTGTCAAAAATGAAATGGTACCTGTAATCATGGATATTCTAGGCATTAAAAAAAACCTGAAATGGACTGGTATTGGCCATTTTGAATCCGACAATCAGATGGTCTACTATGCCAGGAATAACAAGTTGAAGAGGAACGGTGTTGCATTTATCATCAAAAAGAACATTTCAAGATCTATCCTGAAGTACAACACTGTCAGTGATAGAATAATATCCATATGCCTGCAAGGAAGACCAGTTAATACAACTGTTGTTCAAATTTACATACCAACCACTAAGGCCAAAGATGAAGAAACTGAAGATTTTTACCAACTTCTATAGTCTGAAATTGGTCAAACGTGAAATCAGTATGCATTGATAATTACTGGTGATTGGCAAGCGAAAAGTTGGGATCAAAGAGGAAGGATAGGTAGTTGGAAAATATGGCCTTGGTGATAGAAATGAAGCCAGAGATCACATAATAGAATTTTGCAAGACCAATGACTTCTTCATAGCAAATGTCTTTTTTCAATAACATAAACATCACCAGATGGAATACACAGGAATCGAATCAACTATGTTTGTGGAAAGAGATGATGGAAAAGCTCAATATCACCAGTCAGAAAAAGGCCAGGGGCCAACTGCAGCTCAGATCATCAGTTCCTCATATCCAAGTTCAAGTTGAAGCTGAAGAAAATTAGAACAAGTTCACAAGAGCCGAAGCATAACCTTGAGTATATCCCACCTGAATTTAGAGACCATCTCAAGAATATATTTGACACACTGAATACTAATGACCAAAGACCAGACGAGTTGTGGAATGACATCAAGGACATCATACATGAAGAAAGCAACAGGTCATTGAAAAGACAGGAAAGAAAGAAAAGACCAAGATGGATGTCAGAGGAGACTCTGAAACTTGCTCTCGGATGTCAAGCAGCTAAAGCAAAAGGAAGAAATGATGAAGTAAAAGAGCTGAACAGAAGATTTCAAAGGGCAGTTTGAGAAGACGAAGTATCATACTGACGTGTGGAAAGACCTGGAGTTAGAAAACCAAAAAGGAAGAACAGATTCAACATTTCTCAGACTAAAAGAAAAGGAAGGAAAAATTCAAGCCTTGAGTTGTAATAGTGAAAGATTCTATGGACAAAATACTGAATGACACAGGAAGCATCAAAAGAAGATAGAAGGAATACAGAATCACTGTACTAAAAAGAGTTGGTTGATGTTCAATTATTTCAGGAGATAGCATATGATCAAGAACTCACGATATTGAAGGAAGACATCCAAGTTGCACTGAAGACGTTGACCGAAAAAAAAAAAAAAAAGCCTCCAGGAATTGACAGAATACCAATTGAGATGTTTCAACAAACGGATGTAGCACGGGAAGTATTCACTTGTCTATACCAAGAAATTTGTAAGACAGCTGCCTGGCCAACTGACAGGAAGAGATCTGTATTTATGCCTTTTCAAAGAGAAGTGATCCAACCAGATGTGAATATTATGGAACAATATCATTAATATCACACGCAAGTAAAATTTTACTCTCTACGAATCTTGAAAAACTGACAGATGCAGTTGCAGCAGTACCTCGACCAAGAACTGGGAGAAATTCAAGCCAGATTCACAAGAGGACACGGAATGAGGGATATCATTACTGATATAAGATAGATCTTGGCTGAAAGCAGAGAATATCAGAAAGATGTTTACCTGTGTTTTACTGACAATTCAAAGGCATTTGACTGTGTGAATCATAACAAATATGGATAACATTGTGAAGAGTGGAAATTCTGTAGCACTTAATTGTGCTCATGAGGAGCCTGTATATAGATCAAGAGGCAGTTGTTCAGACAGAACGAAGGTATACTGTGTGGTTTACCCTTGTATTCTTTCACCATACTTATTCACCTGTATGCTGAGCAAATAATCCGAGAAGCTGGACTATATGAAGAAGAACAGGGCATCAGCATTAGTGAAAGACTCATTAACAACCTGCTTTATGTAGATGACACAATCTTGCTTGCTGAAAGTAAAGAGGACTTGAAGTACTTACTGATGAAGATTAAAGACCACAGCCTTCAGTATGGAGTATGCCTCAACATAAACAAAATAAAAATCCTCACTACTGGACCAATAAGCAATATTATGCTAAACAGAGAAAATACTGAAGTTGTTACGGATTTCATTTCACTTGGATCCACACTCAATGCCCATGGAAGAAGCAGTCAAGAAACGAAAGGACTGACTGCATTGGACAAATCTGCCGCAAAAGATTTGTTACAAAACGTTAAAGTGCAAAGAAGTCACTTTAAAGGCCAACGTGCACCTAACCCAAGCCATGGTATTTTCCATCACCTCATATGCACACGAAAGCTGGACAATGAATAAGGAAGACCAAAGACATATTGACTTCTTTGAATTACGGTGTTGGTGAAGAATATTGAATATTCCATGGACTGCCAAAGAAAGAATAAGTCTGTCTTGGAAGAAGTACAGCCAGAATGCTCCTTAGAAATGAGGATGGTGAGACTTAGTCTCACATACCTTGTACAAGTTATGAGAAGGGACCAGTCCCTGGAGAAGGACATCATGCTTGGTAAAGTAGAGGTCGGTGAAAAAGAGGAAGATCCTCAATGAGATGGAATGATACAGAGGCTGCAACAATGGGCTCAATCATAATAACGATCATGAGAATGGTGCAGGTCTGGGCAGTGTTTAGCTATGAGTCAGAAGCAACTCAAGGGCACCTAATGACAACAACAACAAATATGAATTCTCTCCCCTTCCCAGAACTAATGACAATGAGCTGTGAAATAATACTTCTTGCCCATAGTTCTAGAAATCATTTTGGCAGTCTTCAAGTCCCTCTTCCCATATAATTCAGTCAAAAGGTTTTCGTTCCTGTTCCTCTTTGGGAATTCTCCTTCAGATCACCACATCCTATGAGGAAGACATTTCTCTAAATTCCTGTAATGTTTGGTGCAAATAAGGACATATTTCATTCTAGAGAGAAAATTTTCTTGTCTTCCATTCAGGATGAGAGAAGGAGGAGTGTCTTAGTTATCTAAGTATTGCTATAATTGAAATACCACAAGGGGATGGGTTTAACAAAGAAAAAATTTTTTCTCTCACAGTCTAGGAAGCTAGAAGTCCAAATTCATGGTGCCAGCTCAGGAGAAGGATTTCTTTCTTTGTTGGCTCTGGGGGAAGGTCCTTGCCATCAATCTTCCATTGGTCTAGGAGCCTCTCAGCACAGGGACCCCAGGTCCAAAGGACATGCTGCTTCTGGTACTTCTTTCTTGGTGGTAATGATGTCCCTCTGTCTCTCTGCTCACTTTTCTCTTTTATATCTCAAAAGAGATTGACTCAAGATAAAACCTAATCTTGTACATTAAGTCCTGTTTTATTAACATAACTGCCTCTAATCCTGCCTCATTAACATCACAGAGGTAGGATTTACAACACATAGGAAAATCACATTAGATGACAATATGGTAGACAACCACACAATACTGGGACTGATGGCCTGGCCAAATTGATACATATTTTAGGGGACACAATTCAATCTGTAAACAAGGGGTAACTAATAACCGCACAAATAAGCACTAAGGAAAAGAAAAACAGGGTATATAAGGGCATGTTTGTACAATTGCTCATATATCTTATACTGTTTGTGTATATGATTCATGAAAACAACAACAAAAAACCAAGAGCAATACCTAGCATCTTTAAATGCTATCTTTGTGCCAGGTCATACAAGTTCAGGACTTTGCATGTATTGGGTTATTTAACTCATGAATGTGTATGCTCATAAGTTGCCTACATCTGTGGGATCTGTACCTCTGCTAGATATAGGCATGGAAGCTGTCACTGGGGGAGATGATGTGGTGGTGGAAAGGCAAATTTTCTAGACCTAGTGAAGTTTTGTACCCCAAGTAATTTTTATAAACTATGTGAATAGTTCCTAAAAAGCTATATGGGAAATCATTTTAATTGTAAAGATATTTTTTCTTAGCATCAATATGAAACCCACAAATGTATAATTTCTGAGATCACCTATCACCTTCAGTCCTATTAAAAAGATGGGTATCACCTTGGCACTCGTCCAGCTCAGCAGCTGTTTTAAATGATAAATTACGTATTTTTGTTAGTAGCACAGCTACTTCATTTTATAGTTCCTTCATATCACTTGGATAAGTTCCACCTAGCCGATGATTTATTACAATGTAATTTTTTGAGCTGTTCCATCATTGTCTGCTCCCCTACCCCCATATTTTTAAGCATTTCACCTTCAACAATAGTAAAGGGTAACCCAAGCTCTGCAATAATTCTAAGAATAAATGAGAAGTTTGACTATTGCTCTGCTAAAGGGGTGGGATGGCCCAGGACCAAACATCTCCCCCACTGCAATTGCCTGAGAGGGTGGACAGGTGTGGCCCAGCAAGCTCATCTCCCCAGCCTGGAGCTCTCAGAGCAGTGACTGCAGGTGAACTGCTGCTCCTCTGTGTTACTTCCTGGGACCCTGGGACATGCATTAGTAGCTGACAATGAGGCCGGGGAGGTTGAGGCAAAAGAATCAGGCCTACAATTATCATCTTCCGAAGGAATTTTCCAGACATGTCTAAAGTTCCTTTCCTCCTGGAAATTCTTTGATTCAAGAAATATTTTTAATTTTTCACCCTAGACAAGTTTGTTCATCCAAGAATCTTCAATTTTAAGCAAATCCTTTGTAATCTGTACCTTATTAACCACTTCCAGGAAAACAATTTTTTTCTACAAAATTGTCCTAGCCTGGTGAGGACATCAGAATATTAATTGTCAGAATGCCTGTTCTCCCTGTAACATACACTGTCTGGGACAACGTCTTTAAACCTTTGAATCTACTGAGGGCCTCTTCTACCCACAACCTTTCTGCAAAGGCGGGTTTTTACTTGTCTGGTCAAGGTCTCCCCTCAGTGGCCCTTTTTCCTTTTAGACATGTTCCAGGGTTTTTGAAATCAGTGAACAAGTATAGAGAGACTGAACTAGGAGTCTTGCTTGCTGAGTCAGCTCCTGGACTCACCTTTGTGGTTGATAGCATGTAACAAGCAGTTAAGAGTATTAAAAAAAGACAAAGAAAGAAGGAAGGAAGGAACACAAGAAGGCCAAAGAAACTAGGTCAATCTACACATTAAAGACCTGAGGGAGCGGTAGCCAGAGACGCCACTCCCTGTTTGGTCCCCTCCATTTGTTGGGACAGAGTGAGGGCAGTGAGACATTCTGGAAGAACAAGTGTATGAGGGAACAGAGAAAGATAAAGAAGGTGGCAGAAGTGTGGGCTATTAATTTGATTAATGTTAACAAGGCAAGTGGAGGCTGAAACGCTTTGTTAATTGCTGTTTTTGGATAATAGATTCCACCTTTTTTAATATGATTCTGTTTAGCAACCAGGTACCATGGGGCCATGAATGTTTCCTATTATGCTGCAACTACGGACAATTACAGTTTCCTTCTCCCTCCTTCTCCCTTGCACATAACCTGATGCATCCTGATAATACTCACTCACTATTCTGTCCACAACCAGCAATAATCATGGGTTTATATTCCCCAGATGAGAAATACTGGCTAGCTGCTTGAAAATGTAGAAAATGTCTCTTTGATGGGCATTATGGCTAACAAAACCAGACCATTGATTTCCAGCCTCTGCCTTTGTTCATGCCAATCTCTGCCCAGAACGCCTTGCCTACCCCTGTCATTCATGTAGTTTACTTATGAAAATGTAAACTAACTGAAGGAAGCCTTCTTTCATGCATTCTCTATGAAGGTGCTCAGCTTAATAAATTAACCTTAATAATATTTTGGTGAAATAATCTGGCCCCACTCTATGATATACATCTGCTTTGTGGAGCTCTGATCTGTCTTGGTGGGGCTGGTCCTTAGACCAATTAGGATTTTCTACCCAGACCCATCAACTGCCATATCAGTGGTCTCTCTGCCCACTTCATTGAATGCTATCCTGCAGGCCTATTCCAGGACCATGTACCATTCACACTAGACACTTTGAAACTACAAAAAATGAGAAGGCTCAGCCAAGCCTGGCCCTGTAGGGATCTTGGAATTTGGCTCTAAACTGGGTCTTCCTGGGGAGCTGGGACCACCTGAGTAGATATTAAGTTATAAATGAGAACAGGAGAGAGTGATACTAAAGGAAATCAACTCAGCCATGGGCTCACAATTCTTTAAGTGCAGCATCTCTAAGGTGTTCAGAACACTGTTACTCCTGACAACATGTGTTGAGGTGGTATATCACTGTAGCTAGGAGTGCAGGTTCAGTAGGACATTGATGAATTTCAATCTTCACTCCTCTATTAACTAAATTTCGGTAAAACTTTTAGCCTCTCTAAGCTCCCATTCTGCTTGAAAATGAAGTTAATAATAATAGTACCTACGTTACGCGTTTGCTGTGAAAATTGGAGACAATGCAGACACAGCGTTAGCCTGATACCTGGCATGCAGCAAGCAGTCAATAAATGTTAGTGAAGATGAGAATGATGTCAATCATAACGACTAATCAAAAGCAATCCAATGCCGGGTAATAGATGACCCAACTAATCAGAATATGATAGAGTAACACAGTGGAATGCCAATTATATATGAAACTATGACAAGCACTTGGTCTATGCTAATATACAAAGTAAACTTGAATTTTGATGGAACTTCCCTCATCCTTATGGGGCCTGAGACATTTTAGCTTGCTTGTTAATTCTTCTCTATCCTATATTTTCCATATTTTAAAAAAATTTATTGGTTCTATCCAGATAGCTGATAAGCATGGTTTAGTCTCTTCCATAATTAAAATAGCACCCTTTTACCCTGTGATGCCCTCTAAATACTGCTACCCCTTTTGCTTCCCATTACAGGGCAAATTCTTAAAGACTGGTCTACATTTCCTCGTGACTTACACTTTATTCACCTCTGAGAAGCTGACTCTGTCTCCATCAACTAATGTGCTGTCTAAAGATGAAATCTAATGAACACTTTTCACAGGGTTTGATGCTATTGATTACTTTTCTATATTCTCTTTGACTTTTTTTTTTGTTGTTGTTCCTTCCCTGATTACCTATTTCTTTATAGTGTCCTTTGCAGGCTCTTCTTCCTCTGGTCACACTTACTTATAGGTTGGTGAAACCCAAGTCTTTGTCCCAGATGGGTCTGGCTGGAGTTATAGACTCATTAGCTCTCAGTACTTAGATATTAATTCTAGCTGCATGTGGATGAGATCATGCAGGAGAGGCTGTAGGATGGCAACAAGCAAGTGAACAAAATAAATCAACAACCAACAAGGTCTTAAAAAAAAAGATTTAAGAACAATATTTAAGAAGCAGGAGCAGTCATACATAAACACAGATGAAATAAATACAGAAGCCAGGAGTGGGTCACATCACAGCAGTCAAAGGAAGGGCCTGCTTCTAGAAGAAGAAAGTAATAAGCTGTGTCAAGTATCTGCCACTAAAGTGTCAAAACAGATGAGGACTGAACGTGTTCATTAGATTTGGTGACATGAGGGTTACAGAGCTTTTGTTGAGAGCAGTTTCAATAAGTGGTGGGAAAAAGACATATTGGAGTGGGTTAATGAGAGTGATGAAAGAAAAATTAAGAAAGCAAGAAAATATACACAAATCTTTCAAGATGGGAGTATTTCAAGAGGCATTACCCAATTAGTAATGCAGAAAATCTACTGTACATCGTTATTACCAAAAACTATCCTAAAGAATGTGGTTGTTTTCTCACCCATACCTCTGGACATTCAGAATTTCCCAAAAGTCTTTTCTCTAGCACCTTAAACAAATTAAAAAAAAAAAAAATTCAATGCTCTTTTCATGTACAAATGTTTTCCGTTTGTAATTAATGCTACCAAAATAAAATCATATCTTACATGTACTGAATGAACATTAGAGAAAGTCTTATTTCGATGTTATGAAAAAATAAAGAATTGCTTAGTAACGAAGATAATCACTTGTGTGTTTATCATTTTTTTAAACTCATGTTGTCACACACTAGTCTTTTCAGGGGTGAAGGGCACCATACAGGGGTTTCGTATCACGTTTTCTATGGAAGTCTTGACATCACTTCCACCAAAGCTTCTTCCAGTTTCAACTCACAGAATTGTTAGTCATTCTTCCCAAGCCGTGGCACTAGCTGTGACGCTCTCCCTTGAATTGCTTGCGGTCCTTTTCCTTATAGCTCCTCAGCCACTTCCGTGAAACCACCCCGGATAACGTAAACCTTCCACTTTAACACTCAGTCATTGTTATGAACAGGTACAGTATTAAACTTGCGGATCTGTTTGCCCCTCCAGACCCGCTCTCCATCCTTCTCCACCCTGCTCTGCACACCCTTATCAACCAGGCTCTGGGGTCCTCTTGCCTCCGATTGGGATTGACCAAGGGGAGGCACTAGCCGGCCACCGCCGGGCCACAGGCTGGCAGTGGCTACAAATCTCAACCAAAACCACAGCTCTGGCCTGGCAGCCCTTTCCTACGACTCTGCTTCTTGCTGGATTTCTTTGTTTCCTTGCACCTTCCAACCGTTTCTAGCCCCAGGACGCTTCACCATCCCTTACTGCAGTGGCTTTGCCACTCGAGTATGTACAAGGCTCACAGGAAGGGCTTGAAAATATACAGATTGCTAGGCTCCATCGACAGAATTTCTGACTCAGGTTGGGTAAAAAAAGAGACTGAGAATTTGCGTTTCTATCAGCTTCCCAGGTGATGCTGATGCTGCCGCCCTCTCCTCTGGGAACCTCGCTTTTAGTTCAGCCACCTTATTGATGTCTCTTAACCTTGTTCACTTCTTCCTAAAAATTCCCTCAGTTGCTCCTTTTGGTGTGTGCCATCTGGGTGCTACTAGGACCTAATTAATACACTTGAACATATTTCATCAGTTATTATAGATAAAAATGTATCCAGTAGAAGACAAAATAAATGTCAAAAAGGCTGCAGCAGAGTAAAGACCTGTGACGCTGCACTCAGACCAGGAAGACACACTCAGAGACCATGCAGCCTTAAGCCTTATTGGCAGGAGTGCAGTCTGTCGTGGTGGCTCTCGTTAGCTGAGAGGTTGATAAAAACCAGGGGTGAGCAGTGTCACGGTGCTCAAGGGAAGGGTAAGTACTCAAAGCATGGGAGAAAACATTAGAAAGACTCTGTCATGGAATTATAATGAAATAGTGCTGCCAGGTATGGAGCTAGACCTGGTGTGCTGGGATGGATGGTCACCATCAGGCTGACCAAATGTATCACTGGTTTAATGGGCCTGACTTAGTCTTATAAAAGAAATTTTCAGTGAATACGTAAAATACCTCTAAGCACATTATTATGCTATGATGATGTTTACTGTTATATTTGGATTATTACCTTAGTTACCCTTTTGCTGCACTTATTTTGTATTTCAGTACCCAGTTTTCCATAATGTATTCCTCCTAGTATCTTAGTAGAGAGTCCAAATGATGTGCCCACTATGTTAAATTCATGGGTTACTACAAGAACAGGCAATGACAGAAAAATGCTTGAAGTATTTTCAAACGATCAGAAAAATATATATATATATATAAAACACTTTTTAATTTAATGATTTTGCCAGTAAATCATCTCTAAATTCAGAAGGCATGGTGGGATTAGAGTAAGTTCTTCAGTTTTATGCAAGAATGGAATCTTTCAGTGTAACCTTTGGTCTACTACAAAATGTCAGTTATTAATACGTGAACATGTTAACTCTGAAGCTGATTGCCCTCTTTTTGTATATGAGACCAAAACATGCAGGTGCATCTCTGTTGATTTCAAGACACTCTGGAGGATACAGTTTTGCATTTTTTTATACATGATTATTTTCAGTAAAGCAACATTAAAAAGTACACCATCTCAAAGTATAATAATTACAATTGATGTATCATGTTTTCCAAGTAAGTTTGCATTTTACCTAAAGGGAAACCAGAGTATAATAGCAGATAAGAACAAATATCCTGGTTCCCATGCTGAATTTTTAAACTTTCTAAAAGAGTGAAAGATGCCGACAGGCCAATGATCTTTGATCTTTAGACTTCAGGAATTCAACCTCTGACTTGAATTTGTTCTGTAAATGGAACATACTGTAATAGTGACAGAAGGAACGTGGAAAAATGACCTTAATGATTTTCTTAATCCTAAAAGAAATAACTGGGCAATCACCAAACACTGGGGAGGGGGTATTAAGTATTCCATACAAACACAGCTTCAAACATTTAACAGCCTTATTTGTAAGTAATTGCTAAAGAATAAATGAGTCCTAGCATTTGTGCTTATGCTGGGAGAAACCTAACCCAACGTCCATTTACTCATGATTTAGTTACTCATTCAACAAATATTTATTGTGTGTCTTTCAATGCAGGCAATGTGTTAGGCTATGACAGATGGTTAGGTGCTAGAACAAACAACCTACTTAACTAGAGTGACACCCATGTTTCAATTTTGAGTAAACCAGTTCAACAAATGTTACATAATAATAACACTTAATTACTAGAGAAGGGGAATAGGATAAAATCAACAAGTGGATGGATGTCTCGATAGCCTGTTTCCCATCTTATACCTCCTTCATCCTTGCCATCCCAAGTGACTGCTTATGGTCCAAACCCCTCATGTTGGTCCAAGCACATCTAGGCCACAAATACCCTGTCATTTCTACTCATCTATCCATCCACCCACCCATCCATCCATCCATCCATCCATCCATCCATCCATCCATCCATTCATCCATCCATCCACCCCCCCACCCCCCCACACATCGATCCATCTATTTATTAATTTATTCATTAAAAAAGCATTTATCACTGTTCTAGGCTCTGAGAATATGGCAGTAAATGCAACAAGCATAAAGTCATACTTCATGGACCTTACATTTTAGTGGTAGTGATAGACAACACACAAAACAGGTAAGTAAAAAAAAAAAAAAACTGGTATGTTAGAATTTGATAAGTGCTATTGGGAAAAAAATAAGCAGGTATGGGAAAGTTGAGACAATTATCTACCCCACCAAAAGTTTGTTCTTCCTCCCATAGTATAGAGATGTTCCTTGGAACACCTGCCCACACAGAGACTATATTTCCCAACCTCTCTCATATCAGAGTGGGAACATCAGAAGAAAGATCCGTAAAGATGCTGTTGGAGTAATCCAATGAGACATGACAGTGGCTTAGACCAGAATGGCGGTGGCGAAGTGGGAAGAAGTGAGTAGATTCTAAAAACATTTAAACGGTAGAGCCAAAGGAAATTGCTAAAGGATTGACTGGATATGTGAAAGGAAGGGAAGAGTTCAGATAAACCAAAGATTTTGGCTGCCCAGCTAGAAATACTTGCCTTTAACTGAGACGGCAAAGAATTAGGAGGAGGGAGTGGTTTGGAGTATATTAAGTTTAAATGTCAAGAGATGATGTTGGGTAGGCTGTTGCAAATGGATCCTGGGAGCGCAAGAAAGGAATCTAGGCATGGGATAGCATCAGCATATAACTGGTTGCTGACTTAAAGCTAGGAGACAGGATGAGGTCAAGAAGAGAGTCAATGTTGATGAAGAGAGGGGGGTCTGGGCTCTGGGACATTCCAACATATAGCAGTTGGGAAGATGAGGAAGAATGAGCAAAGGAGATAGACAATGAGTAGCCAGTGAGGTGGGAGAAAAACCAAGAAAGCACACTGTCTTGGAAGGCAAGTGAGAAAAGCATTTTAAGGAGAAGGGAATGCTCAGTGTTTAAAATAATTCTAGTAGGTTAAGTAAGGACCAAGGACTGAGAACCAAAAACTGGACTTAGTTCCTTCGTGTCTGACCAAAAAACAAAAACAAGTTAGTGGCTGGAACGATGTATGTGAAAACTTGATTCTAGTGAATTCAAGAGAAAAAAAGAGAATTGTGAAAGCAAATATTGACAACTCATTCAAAGAGTTTTGCTGAAAAAGAAGGGAGAAAATAGAAGTGATAGCTAGTAGGAGAGATAGCAGCCTATAGATGTGCTGATGTGAGATACCCAAACCAAAAACCCATTGCTGGAGAGTCAATTCCGACTCATAGTGACCCCAAAGGACAGAGCAGAACTGTCCCACAGGATTTCTGAGGCTGTAAACCTTTATGGAAGCTGACCACCATATCTTTCTCCCACAGAACCATTGTTGGGTTCAAACCGCCAAACTTTTGGTTAGCAGCTGAGCGCTTTAACCACTGCACTACCAGGGATCCTCAGATGTAAGATAAAGAGGGTCAAACGATGCAGGAGAGAGGACAGAACTGGTGAATCACCTCGCCAGGAAGTCAGGAGGGATGCGACCCAGAGCAGTGGTTGTAACAGAAATGTTCACCTTGCTAATATCTCTGTCACTGGACCTTCTGCCCCCTCCTGACCAGTAAAGCAGGCAGTGATCATCCCTCTCCGCCTCTCCCCTTCCATTCTCCCCCTTCTCCTCTCTTCTTTTCTCTTCTCCTGTATATACATTTTCTTTTCATAATTTTTCTATATCCATAGCTTCAACTATCATCTCTATGGGTCAATTCCCAAATTCCATCTCCATTTCTGAAATTTCTAGTCTGTTCCAATTCAGGCATCTACCTCAAACCCATGTTCCAAAATAAATATCATAATCTTTTTTCCTCAGTGCTTCCCTTACCCCTGCTTCTACCATCACACAATAAATACATTCCCTCGGGCTCCCCTTTTTCTGAAATAGGGTTCACTAACTTGAAAACCTCAGAACTGATATTTATAGGTAAAATTCCCAAAAAATGTAAATAAATAAAAACTAACCTGGTAAAACATTTATAATTTTTAAAGTCGTGGCGCGACTTTATACTGTTCTCTCTACTTTTACAGATGTTTGAAATTTTCCATAATTAAAAGTAAAAAACTCAAACCGTTTTGATTCCTTCCTAATCTTGTCCCTGGTGGGGATCCTGAGTCCCAAAAAGTTCTCCTTCACAAGGCTCTTTTCTGTGTACCCTACTGTCCATGGAATTTGGGCTTTCATTGCCTTTGGCTGGGAATGTCAGGTCTTTATGGAAGTCAGGGATGCTTACAGAATTGAAGATTTTTTTGCTTATTCCCTGAACATGAGCTGCAAATGCACCCCTTGGAATGGTGGAAAGCTGTGGAAAACAAAACCCTAGACGAGAGCAGGAAATGAAGACTCTAGACTTAACTCAGCCATTCGTTGTGTGTCTGCACGTGAGGAAACCACTTAATGTCTTTATACTTCACTTACTTGTTTAAAGAAAAAGGGGGCGGCGTTGCACACATAAGATGACAATATCAACGTGAATCTCAGATAACTTTGGTCCAATTTTCAGAAAAATCACAAAAATGCTTCAGATACCAGGAAGCTTTAATATGTGTGTGCATTTGCAGACCCTACACTGGCCCTTAGTAAAATCTTATACTCTTTTTCCCTCAGCTGTTTAAAGGAAGACTTTTATGTCCACAAACAGAACATTAAACTGCAGCTTAAAACTGCATGGACCACAGCAAGGTATGTCCCTACCATCTCCACAGAGGAAATCTTCTCACCCAACCTATTAGTGGTGTCCAGGTGATTTACATATGATTATTAAAGGCAGAACCAAGACAAGAAGTGAGAACTTCAGATCTCCAATTTTTCCTGAATTTCCAGTGTTCCTTTGTATCTTTCAGTATCTAACCAGTCTCCAGTTGTATCTAACCATACCCCTCTGTTTGTTTCTTTAATAGCAGCAATCAAAAGCTATAATTAATTCATTTGATTATTATTTACAGCTTATTGCTTGTCTTCCTGTGAGGCCAGCATCCTTGTCTGTTTGGTTCTTCTATATAGGTCCAGTGTTGGGCACAATGCCCGGTACCCAATAGGTGTTCAACCATACGTGCTGTTACATCTATCTATCTGGAAACCCTGGTGGCGTAGTAGTTAAAAGCTATGGCTGCTAACCAAAAGGTTGGCAGTTGGAATCCACCAGGCACTCCTTGGAAACCATATGGAGCAGTTCTACTCCGTCCTATAGGGTCACTATGAGTCAGTATTGACTGGACAGCAATGGGTTTTATCTATCCATCCATCCGTCCGTCCGTCCGTCCCTCCGTCCGCCCGCCCCTCCGTCCCTCCTACCGTCCGTCTGTCTGTCTATCCGTTCATCGATCCATCTGTCACCTCTAGCTAACTATTAGTGGGGAAGAGGGAGCACATAATGTGATATAATCCCAGTTTCCATAATAATGGCGCAGACTGGTATATCCCTGAATGTGACTCTCTCATGATTTTATCTCTCTAATAATGTCTTGAGTCTATCCAGAGGTCTATATTATTACAGTGTTTGGAATAACTTTTTTTAAAGCTGTTGAGCCCCCCCCTTTTTTTTCTAAAGGAATTCCTACAAAAAAAAAAAAAAAAAAAAGCCTAATATCCAAAGCTAATAAGGGAAAGAGCTGCTCCAGCATAAAAATAGAAGTGGTAGGCCTCAGTCACGTCTGTTCCCGCCCATCCCACCTGCCGGCCCCATAAGCCTACCAGGCAGCGTGCAGGCTCCCTGCGCCCAGTGTGTCAACCACTGCGATGTGAAAGGAGTCTGGCAAATCAGCCTAGGGAGAAGCTTAGCTGTAGGGACTCACATTTCTGATTTCGATAAGACCCTTTAGGCCACCTAAGGCCATCTTCGCATGGAATCATTTTATTTTATTTAATTTTTATCTCAATGTCAGCATGTATTGGGATGTGCTCTCATATTCAGCTTGATTCTTTGACGTAAACTGAGTCCTTATGTCCCCCATGAACACTGATTAGTCTTCCAACAGCACGTTTAGCTATGATCAGTAAATCAATGTTTATTTTCACTACAGAGTAAACACATACCAGATATTTATATTTATAATGAGCTGAATTAATACAAAGTCACGATATTAATTATGCAACAATTACAATAAAAAATTTAGGTCAGGGAAATTCATTTTTCAACTTTCTCTTTTGCTATGCCCACATACATCCCTTCTGCTGATGCAGAGAAATCGTGACTGCAAAATCCCATAAGAATGAATGTGGCTTAAAAAAAAAAAAAAAAAAACCCTCTGCCGTATAGTTGATTCTGACTCATAGCGACCCTATAGTGACCCTCTAGGACAGAGCAGAACTGCCCTATTGAGTTTCCAAGAAGCTCCTGGTGGGCTCAAACTGCCAACCTTTTGGTTAGCATATGTAGCACTTAACCACTACACCCCCAGGGTTTCCTGAATGTGACTTACTCTTGTAAATCTCATGGGCACAAATAAGAAATGAGCAATCTTATTTACAGAGAGGACTGTCACAATATTTATGTAAGTCTGTTAGTAGAATACATGCATTTTTATTTTTTCTTTCGTATGCTAAGGCTGCTAACAAAGAGGTCGGCAGTTCAAATCCGCCAGGAGCTCCTTCCAAACTCTATGGGGCAGTTCTGCTCTGTCCTATAGGGTCGCTATGAGTCGGAATCAACTCGACAGCAGTGGGTTTTTTTGGTTTATGAAACCCAATAAACCAAAAAAAAAAAAAAAAAGAAACCAAATCCATTGCCATTGAGTCAATTCTGTCTCATAGCAACCCCATCGAACAGAGTAGAACTGCCCCATAGGGTTTCCAAGGAGCGCCTGGTAGATTCAACCTGGAACCTCTTGGTTAGTAATGGTAGTTCTTAACCACTACACCACCACGGTTTCCATGAAATCCAATAAAAGACAAAAAAAAAAAAAAAAAGAGTGGTGATGAATACAGAACATATTTTTTCAAAAACGGATACATGGAAGATATTTATTTTAAAATACTACAAGTAACTTATTAATTAATTGCAAAAACTGACATAAAAATACTCTGAATACTCAGATTTTATGCTCAACAAAAAACTGTAAATAGCCATGACTGGATTGTTTTTGAGAATATCAGAGCATATTCTAGTAACGAGATTCATTAAGGAAATGGCTATATTAATTGATTGAAATGTTGGTGTGAATTATGGATCATCCATTAGAGACGAGCAGAGGCTTTCAGCACATTAATCTGGAAGAGCAGTAGACAGGCATCTTATTTCCTACAAGAGACTTAAAGCACGTGCATGCTTAGCCCCCTCGCAATGATAAGATCAATCACTTGAGGCATATGGTGCTAGCAATACAAAATACATATGAAAACAGATAACATATGGTTTGCATTTGCAAGGTACACTGTGTGCAAAAAAGTATTTCACACCTTTCTCCTCAATTATAAATGGCTGTAAAGGAAATAGAGACTCTTGCAAAAAAAAAAAAACTGAATTAAAAAGAAAAGAATCAAACTGACATATAAATTGAAAATGGATCCTTTGCAGGCACCAAATTTTGTTCAAAGGAGATGAAGAAACAAAGCCACATTTGTTACCGCAATATTTCTTATCCTAGGTGAACTTTCAAAGACCAAATGGCAAATGTTTACAGCCCCATAAGGCTGACAACGATAAAAGGGAAATTTATAGTTGGCAAAGGCAAATATGTAAATAAGGTTTACAGCTCCTCCAATCATCAGGCATTCTAAATTGTGACAAGACAGAAGATCTGTTAACTGAATGTGATCACTGCCAAATGCTACCTGCCATCAGTGTGTCAGACTGAGACTCCCAATGAGGCTACGGGAGATGGAAGTCACGTTTTCCCTTAAGAACAAAGCACAAATACAGAAGAAGGTAAAAAGAGGATATTTTTCATTTTCTGTGAACAAATAGGCAACCTGACTGTAAATACAAAGTAGTAAATTGCTTAAGATGATTGATAAAAAACATTCCTTTGGTGTCCTGCGGATGTTGACATGAATCAGTTTAGTGTTCCAAAGAGCATACCTGCATGGTCTGCTGAAACTGCTGGTGGGTGGTAACAAACGTTAGAGCACCAAGTGTGTTTCTCGGGTTAAATTACGGTGGCCTAAGTTTCCAAAACCCAGTCCAAGTACCTGTAAGAGTTCTTGAAAAAATGGAGGTAGTAGCAGTGCCGTGAGACATTGGTTCTGAGTCTATAGAAGTCTTTTTTTCCCAATTATATCTAGGTAGTTGTAACCCACAGACCCAGGGCCAAATCAGGAGAAGAAACATCTTTTGGGTTAGGTCTGTCATGGTTGTGTGTTGTCAAGTACATTCCAAGTTCCATCTCATAGCAATATTATATGACAGAGTACAACTGCCCCATAAGGTTTCCCAGGTTATAATCTTTAAGGGAGCAGGGGGCAGGTCACAGGTCGTAGGTTGCAGGTCGCAGGTCGCATGTCTTTTCTCCCATGGAGCCTCTGGTAGGTTTGAACTGCTGCTGACCTTTTGGTTAGTAGCCATGCACTTAACCATTGCACCACCAGGGCTCCTTATGGATTAGGTTTGGACTGATAATTTAATAATCGTTGTCAGGGCTCTGGCTCATTCAGTTTATCCCATAGAATAGCACAAGAGACACTAATATTTCTAGAAGCATCCTCCACTTTCAGGAGTATGACCTGATATTTCCACCTGACTGTAAAAAATTAGGAAACCCTGGTGGTGTAGTGGTTAAGTGCTATGACTGCTAACCAAGAGGTCGGCAGTTCGAATCTACCAGGTGCTCCTTGGAAACTCTATGGTGCAGTTCTACTCTGTCCTATAGGGTCGCTATAAGCCGGAATCAACTGGACAGTAGTGGGTTTGGTTTGGTTTTGGTAAAAAATTTAAAAAATCAAAGTCAGATACATTCTATCTGGACACACACATTCTCAGTCATTTCCACCTGAAGATCTAAAATAGCTGCTCAAATAGTGATTTCTACCATCCTTCCAACCACAGTCTCTATGAGCCTTCTTCCCTTTGGGGTTTTCCTCAGATAGTAATTTCTACCATCCCTTCCAACCACAGTTTCTATGAGCCTTCTTCCCTTTGGGGCTTTCCTCAGATAGTTTGCCTTTAAATTTTTAAATACTGGTGAATGAATCAACAAAATTTTTCTGGACGCCTACTATTGCAAATTTGTTGTTGAGAGGAATTCACAGAGTGGTAACTACACAGTTCTTGTTTGAATCACCACATGAAGTTACCAACCATACAGTGTAAATAGTGTGGGCTCACTCCGAAGTTCCCCCAGGAAAAAGGAATTGGGCTAGTTCTTGAAGAAAAAGTAAGTTTTAGACAGAAATCTGCGGGCATTTTTCAATGCAGCAAGCCCTTACATAAAATTGTTATTTAGACCTTTGTGTCTTTAAATTAGTGAAATGGAAAAAAACCCAAGATGACACTTATTTTATTCAGTAGTAGGAAAACTCCTGAAGATTTATTTTGCTGAAATTGTTTGCATGCCTTTTTGAAAGAACAAAGATAGGTTTGATTTATGATTTCCATTCTAAAAGAGCGCCCACTGTTGCATAACTCAATCACATCTTGGACTGTCTCCTTTCAAATGGAGCCCTCAATAAGGTAACATTCAGGACTTTAGGAAGCCCAAGAATGAGGCAACTTGAGGAAATTATATCACCCTAGATAAATGTCTCCTCACACATCTGTCAGTTTGTTATACCGCGGTGGCTTGTGCGGCCTGTGTGTTGCTGTGATGCATTCATGCCACTGATATTTTAAGACAAGAGGGTCGTCCATGCTGAACAGGTTGGACCAGAGCTTCCAGACTAAGACAGCCTAGGTAGAAGGACCTGGCAGTCTACTGCTGAAAAAATTGGCCAGTGAAAACCTTGTCTGATACAGTGTCAGAAGATGAGCCCCTCAGGTAGGAAGGCACTCAATATTCGACTGAGAAAGAACACTTCTCAAAGTAGAGTAGAGCTTAATGGCGTGGATGAAGTCAAGCTTTTGGGACCTTTATTTGCTGAGGTGGCACGACTCAAAGTGAGAAGAAACAGCTGCAAACATCCATCGATAATTGGGATATGAAATGTACTAAGTATGAATCTAGGAAAATTGAAAGTCATCAACAATGAAATGGACTGCATAAAGATCAACATCCTAGGCATTAGTGAGCTGAAATGGACTGGTGTTGGCCATTTTGCATTGGACAATCATATGGCCCACTATGCCAGGAATGATAAATTGAAGAGGAATGGCATCCTGTTCATCATGAAAAAGAACATTTCAAGATCTATCCTGAAGCACAATGCTGTAAGTAATAGGATAATATCTATATGTCTACAAGGAAGAGTGGTTAATATGACTATTTTTCAAATATATGTACCAACCACTAAGGCCAAAGATGAAGAAATTGAAGATTTTACTAATTTCTGTAGCCTGAAGTTGATAAAATATGCAATCAAAATACATTGATAATTACAGGTAATTGGAATGTGAAAGTTGGAAACAAAGAAGAAGGGCTGGTAGTTGTAAAATATGGCCTTGGTGATAGAAATGACACTGGATATCACATGACAGAATTTTGCAAGACCAAGGACATCTTCATTGCATATACCTTTTATCAACAACATAAATGGTGACTGTACATGCGGACCTTGCTAGATGGAATACACAGGAATCAAATTGACTACATCTGTGGAAAGAGACAATGGAGAAGCTCAATATCATCCATTAGAACAAGGCCAGGGACAGACCATTAATTGCTCATATGCAAATTTAAGTTGAAGCAGAAGGAAACTGGAGCAAGTCCATGAAAGCCAAAGTACGACCTTGAGTATATCCCACCTGAAGTGAGAGACCATCTCAAGAACAGATTTAATACACTGAGCACTAATGACCAAAGACCAGCTGAGTTATGGAATGACATCAAGGACATCATACACAAAAAAAGCAACAGGTCATTAAAAAGACAGGAAAGAAAGAAAAAAACAAAATGGATGTCAGAAGAGACTCTGAAACTTGCTCTTGAATGTTGAGTAGCTAAAATGAACTGATGAAATGATGAGCTGAACAGAAGATTTGAAAGGTTGGTTTGAGAAGACAAAGTAAAATCCTTTAAAGAGATGTGCAAAGACCTGGAGTTAGAAAACCAAAAGGGAAAAACACATGCAGTATTTCTCAAGCTGAAAGAACTGAAGAAAAAAATTCAAGCCTCGAGTTGCAATATGGAAGGATTCTGTGGGCAAAATACTGAAAGATGCAGGAAGCATCAAAAGAAGATGGAAGGATTACACAGAGTTGCGGTACCAAAAAGAATTGGTAGATGTTCAATCATTTCACAAGGTAGCATATGGTCAAGAACCTGTAATACTGAAAGAAGAAGTCCAAGCTGCACTGAAGGTATTGGCAAAAAACAAAGTTCCAGGAATCGACTGAATACCAGTTGAGATGTTTCAGTAAATGGATGCAGGGCTGAAGGTGCTCACTCATCTATATCAAGAAATTTAGAAGACAGCTACCTGGCCAACCAACTGGAAGAGATCCATACTTGTGCCATTCCAAAGAAAAGTGATTCAACAGAATGTGAAAATTATGGAACAATATCATTAATATTACAAATAAAATTTTGCTGAAGATAATTCAAAATCTGTACCTGTACACTGACAGCAAACTGCCAGAAATTCAGGCTGGTTTAAAAAAAAAAAAAAAAAAATTTTTTTTTTTTCAGAAGAGGACGTGGAACCAGGATATCATTGCTGATGTCAGATGGATTCTGGCTGAAAGCAGCAAATACCAGAAGGATGTTTACCTGTGTTTTATTGACTACGCAAAGGCATTTGACTCTGTGGATCATAACAAAGTATGGATAACATTGTAAAGAATGGGAATTGTAGAACACATAACTGTGCTCATGAGAAACCTGCACATAGATCAAGAGGCAGTCATTTGAACAGACGGGGTATACTGTGCAGCCTAAAATCAGGGAAGGTGTACATCAGGGTTGTATCTTTTCACTATGTTTATTCAATCTGTATGCTGAGCAAATGATGCAAGAAATTGGGCTACATGAAGAAGAACGGGGCATCAGAATTGGAGGAAGACTCATTAACAACCTGCATTATGCAGATGACACAACCTTGCTTGCTGAAAGTGAAGAGGACTTGAAACACTTTCTGAAGAAAATCAAAGACTACAGCCTTCAGTATGGATTACACCTCAACATAAAGAAAACAAAAATCTTCACAACTGGACCAATAAGTAACATCATGATGATTGGAGAAAGCGCTGAAGTTGTTAAAGATTTCATTTTACTTGAATCTATGATCAATTGATATGGAAGCAGGGGTCAAGAAATCAAACAGCATATTGCACTGGGCAAATCTTCTGTAAAAGACCTATTTAAAGTGTTTGACAGCAAAGATGTCACTTTGAGGACTAAGGTGTGCCTATATTTGTATATGCATGCAAAAGCTGGACAATGAACAAGAAAGACCAAACAAGAATGGACACGTTTGAATTATGGCATTGGTGAAGAATATTGAATATACCATGGACTTCCAGAAGAATGAACAAATGTGTATTGGAAGAAGTACAGCCAAATGCTCCCTAAAAGCGAGGATGGCAAGATTTCATCTCACATACTTTGGACGTGTTATCAGAAGGGATCAGTCCCTGCAGAAGGACAGCATGCTTGTTAAAAAAAAGTTTTTGTTGCTGTTGTTAGGTGCCGTCGAGTCGGTTCCAACTCACACCAACCCTATGCACAACAGAACGAAACACTGGTCTGTCCTGAGCCATCCTTACAATCATTGTTATGCTTGAGCTCATTGTTGCAGCCACTGTGCCAATCCACATCATTGAGGGTCTTCTGCTGACCCTGTACTCTGCCAAGCATGATGTCCTTCTCCAGGGACTGATCCCTTCTGACAACATGTCCAAAGTACGTAAGACGCAGTCTCGCCATCCTTGCTTCTAAGGAGCATTCTGGTTGTACTTCTTCCAAGACAGATCTGTTCGTTCTTTTTGGCAGTCCATGGTATATTCGATATTCTTCGCCAGCACCACACCACAATTAAAGGCATCAATTCTTCTTCGGTCTTCCTTATTCATTGCCCAGGTTTCACATGCATATGATTCGATTGAAAATACCATGGCTTGGGTCAGGCGCACCTTAGTCTTCAAGGTGACATCTTTGCTTTTCAACACTTTAAAGTGATCTTTGCAGCAGATTTACCCAATGCAATGCGTCTTTTGATTTCTTGACTACTGCTTCCATGGCTGTTGATTGTGGATCCAAGTAAAATGAAATTCTTGACAACTTCAGTCTTTTCTCCATTTATCATGATGTTGCTCATTGGTCCAGTTGTGAGGATTTTTGTTTTCTTTATGTTGAGGTGAAATCCATACTGAAGGCTGTGATCTTTGATCTTCATTAGTAAGTGCTTCAAGTCCTCTTGACTTTCAGCAAGCAAGGTGGTGTCATCTGCATAATGCAGGTTGTTAATGAGTCTTCCTCCAATCCTGATACCCCATTCTTCTTCATATAGTCCAGCTTCTCAGATTATTTGCTTAGCATAGAGATTGAATAGGTATGGTGAAAGAAGCTATGCCACTGGTATTCAGATACCAGCAGGGTCACCCATGGGGGACAGGTTTCAGCTGAGCTTCCAGACTAAGACAGACTAGGAAGAAGGACCCAGCAGTCTACTTCTGAAAAGCATTAGCCAGTGAAAACCTTATGAATGGCAGCAGAACATTGTCTGATATAGTGCTGGAAGATGAGCCCCCCAGGTTGGAAGGCACTCAAAAGATGACTGGGGAAGAGCTGCCTCCTCAAAGTAGAGTCAACCATAATGACATGGATGGAGTAAAGCTTTCGGGACCTTCATTCCCTGATGTGGCACGACTCAAAATGAAAAGAAACTCTTGCAAACATACATTAATAATCGGAACCTGGAATTTACGAAGTATGAATCTAGGAAAATTGGAAATTGTCAAAAATGAAATGGAATGCATAAACATCGATATCCTAGGCGTTAGTGGGCTGAAATGGACTGGTATTGGCCATTTTGAATAGGACAATCATATAGTCTATTATGCTGGGAATGACAACTGGAAGAGGAATGGTGTTGCATTCATCATCAAAAAGAACATTTCAAGATCTATCCTGAAGTACAACACTGTCAGTGATAGGATAATATCCATACACCTACAAGGAAGACCAGTTAATATGACTATTATTCAAATTTATGCACTAACCGCTAGGGCCAAAGATGAAGAAATAGAAGATTTTTATCAGCTGCTGTAGTCTGAAATTGATCGAACATGCAATCAAGATGCATTGACAATTACTAGCGATTGGAAAGCGAAAGTTGGAAACAAAGAAGAAGGGTCAGTAGTTGGAAAATATGGCCTTGGTGATAGAAACAATGCCGGAGATCAAATGATAGAACTTTGCAAGACCAACGACTTCTTCACTGCAAATACCTTCTTTCACCAACATAAACGGCGACTATACACACGGACCTCGCCAGACTGAACATACAGAAATCAAATTGACTACATCTGTGGAAAGGGACGATGGAAAAGCTCAATATCATCAGTCAGAACAAGGCCGGGGCTGACTGTAGAACAGACCGTCAATTGCTCACATGAAAGTTCAAGCTGAAAATGAAGAAAATCAGAGCAAGTCCACGAGAGCCAAAATATGACCTTGAGTTAAAAAAGTAGAGGTCAGAAAAAGAGAGGAAGATCCTCAACGAGATGGACTGACACAGTGGCTACAACAATGGACCCCAAATAACAGTGATTGTGAGGATGGTGCAGGACTGAACAGTGTGTTCTTCTGTTGTACACAGGGCTGCCGAGTCAGAACTGACCGAACAGCACCTGATAACAAGGATGAATGTGTATAACACAGGGGTCATGCATGATTCATATTGGGGTGGAATCCTAGATCCCACAGAGAAGATCAATTTAGCAGGATGTCCTGATGTATAATTTAAGGAAGATTCTGGCTTTCCATTTTGATATGAATCTCATTCCATTTCCCCATCTTCCTATATATCCACATTGGAGTGTGGAAAAGTGTTTTCCTTAATATCTTAAAAGATCACTTGGAAGCTTCAGAAAGTTGGTGTAGACTGCAATAGTCAATATGTAAAGTGAATAATATTCACAGACCCAGACTGAGCATGGCGTGGATAAAAGCAAGGGCTTTCACTTGCTCTATAAAACTACTGTTTTTTTCTTTTTTAATTATTTTAGAAATTGCTTCTTCTCCAACTCCTACCTGACCATAGAAAATAAGTAATAGGCTCTTTAAAAAAAAAAACAGGTACAAAATTTAGATATTCAACTGGTAAAAGCCACCCTTTTTTTGATAATGCTGGTATGGTAGGCAGAATTCTGAAATGGCCCCCAAGATCCCAGCCCTTCTGGTGGACGTGCCCTATTTAATCTGTTTCCCTGACTGTGGGTGGGACTGTGAATCCAATGATTATATTATATACCAGGTTGAAGTGATTTTGCAGATGTAGTTGAGGTCACCTATTTACTTGACCTTGAATGAATCAAAAGGGAGATTATCCTGGGTGGGCCTGACCTAATCAGGTGGAGCTATTAGAAGGGACTGGGCCCATCCTAAAGGAAGAGGTTGGGAATATGAGAGCACCTTCGTAGGGGACCATGTAGCAAAGACCCGAAAGTAGCCTCTAGGAACTGAAACTGGTCTCTAACTGACATCCAGCAAGACAATGGGACCTCAGTCCTACAACCACAATGAAATTTGTTCTGTTAACATGAAGGAGCTTGAAAGTTGATCTTTCCATAGTTATGCTACAAGAGGAAGACACAACTGGTTGACCTTGATTTCAGCCTCTTAAAACCCTTATCAGATAACCCAGGTAATCTGTGCCCAGATTTCTGATCTACAGAACTGTAAGCTAATAAATGCGTGCTTCTGTAGAGATTACAGCCAAGAAAACCCTGTAGGGCAGCTCTATTCCATCACATGGGGTCACTATGGATCAGAATTGACTTCACTACACCAAACAGCAACATGGGATTTGTTTCGACCATTGAAATTTGAGTGGAATCCTTAAGAGATAATGAGCAATTAGCCACCTTTCTCTTTTCTTTTACCACAGTGAGTGGCAGATGATGTTCTAGATAGTGGTTGATCCATTAACCTGTATCTGCTATTAAGGACATGTTAAACACAGCCTCCACTGGAAGGAAGATGAGGTGTAGCCTGAAAGTTGGGGGTTATTTGTTATTGTGGTGTGACCTCATCCATCCTGGCAGATACAGATGCCCACATATAGATCCTAGGCTGGTTATGTGGTAGGTACATACTTGGCCAATTGTTGCCAATAAAATGAGTTCCACAGAGTATTTAAGAGGCAAATTCATTCCTCTCTGAATGCTTATGCTCAGAAAGGAACGAGGATAATGCCTTTGTTGAAAGAATAAAAGACCAACACCCAATTCCAGGCTTTCCATCTCTATGTCCTATAAAATACCATGGACATGTTTCTATGCACCATATTTCACTTTTAAGCCAACTTTATAGCTCAAATACAAAGTTGTTTAACATCTAAATGAAGATTTCTGTAGCCTAGAGTCATCAAAATTACTGCTCGCATATGAAATCTTTTTTGCTGGTAACTATATTTTAATCTCCAAGGGTCATAGCAAATAATTCTTTACAAAGCATGAGAAAGTCCATGAACTCTGTTGCTGTTGAGTCAATTCTGACTTACAGCAACCCTGTAGGACAGGGTAGAGCTTCTCCATACGGTTTCTAAGGAGTGGTTGCAGGATTTGAACTGCCAACCTTCTGGTTAAAAGCCAAGCTCTTAATCACTGTGTCACCAGTGCTCCTGGAGTACAAAATTGGAAGTTGGTGGAGCACACCAATGTGGACCATGAGAGTACATTTTACTGTTGTTGGATCTTTTCCATTCTTGACTCTGTAAACTTATCTTTAATTTCCAGTTATAAATGATAAGATTCTGACTTTTGAGGATATTGGAGAAAATGAGATAACATACAGAATATATTAAATGATATATTTTTTTTGTGAGACCCTGGACAGAAATTACAAAACAAGTTATAGACCTTGAGAGGTTTTTACTGTCAGGAAGCTATTCATAAAAGCACACTGCTCAAAATGGCTGGTATTTGTGGAAGCAAGCTAGAGAATAAAGTTAACTCATATGTTTCTGTTTTCTGTGTTGTAACGTTAAAATATGGAACAAAAAAATGAGTCTTATCTTGTTAAGTTGCCCTTCTATATGACAAAACTAAAAACAAATAACTCTGTAGTTGTGGAAAAGGTAACGAATGAGTATTTTCCTTGACCTTAGCCTAAGTATACAGCCTCCTCCCCTAACAGTGTGATATGGCATAACAAAAATTGTCAATTAATTTAATATGCACATTGAAGGGTGAAAATTCACTTGAATTGGTAGTTTCTGGTTATGAAAGACATCATTGAGTTAACATACATTAGAGGTTTTTGTTAATAATTTCATTTGTGTTAAGGGTCTATCATCATTTTGACCTCTTTGGCTATTGTAAACTGGGTCCATTTCTTTTTCCCCCTTTTCTCTTAATCTTTTCACTTCCTCAACACACACATATAAAAAAAAACCTAGTGATAATGGAGTTAACTAACTGCAGAAATCAAGAGGGCAGCTGACTTCTGTTTATTCTATGAGTATAACATCCATGCATAAATTACCAAGGCATCCTCAAATATTTTCTGCTTTCCTATTAATAGTAATATAAGTCAGCAAAATTGTCAATTGGGATAAATAAAAACCAATAACATTTACTGAAATCATATGCATACCAGGCACACATTCCATATTTCTAACTCTCACAATTTTATGATGTAGGAACTGTCATTACCCCTGCTTAACAAAGGATGCAATCCACCAGGATCAGCTTTCCTGGGCACCAAACAAGGCGTGGAAGAGTGGAGGGCTGATCTGATGGGGCAAATTGAAAACAGCCTTCACAGCAACCTGTTTTAATTCTCTAGTCTGGCCTTTCTTTTTTGCCTTAATATCCACAATTAGCACCAGATCTTTTGCACTTCCTCCCTATTCCCCAGAAGCACAATGCTTGCCCTTTCTCCCTGTTGTCCACAAGGATAATGCTTGTCCTTCTCCCCCATTTTCCAGAGGTAAACACTGAAGTAGGAACCTGGGTCACCCCAAATTCCTAACCAACTTCTTGTGGTAGAGTTCTCTCACATAAACTTTGCATCCCCAAAGCACCAGTCCCATAAACGATGACTTATCACACAGTCCAGACAAGAAACCCCAAGAGAAATAGGTTTTATGCCTTTTCTTTGCAAGGAAAATATTTGTAGGATGAGTTCTATCTATAGAACATTATTCAATTCACATCCCCTGAATTTTCCAAATTGGTTTAGAAGCCTTCAGCATTTCAGAACTACCATCGCCTCTTAAGTCTTTGGCCAAAAGTAGACTCCTATCACAACACAGCAGCTGCGGATATCAGCAACACGTAGGAAGTCAAAACTGACACCACCAGAGAGCGAAATCACCTCAGGTCAACAGCTGATGGGCTAAAATCCCCTACCTCCTTCTCCCAGCAGCAATCAAGCAGTGAGACCGCTGTGTTTGCCGATGAGTTCCATCTCCATGGGTCTCTTGCAGTCTTGTTGGAAAGTGTTTTGCTGCTTTACCTGAATGAAGTGCTGCTGAGAGGAAGCAGCTAATTTCTCTTGAGCTGTATGAGCCAGCCAAGGAGGGACTGGAGGACTGAAATTGGACTAAGTCATCGATGTTGATAAATTAGCTCCTAACTCTCCGGCACGGTCTGCGGGTACTTGAAAAGGCTGTAGCCTGTCATAAGTGTGAGCTCCTTAGATGAGGATCCTGCTACACTCAGAGGAGGTAAATGTCAAAACCTAAGCCAGTGGCTGGAAGCTTTATATCATTGTACTTGGTTTTCAAAGATGACACAACTGATGTTGTGTATGTGCAGAGAGGCTGGAAAATCTGATATAGGACTTCAAGTTCAATCTGTACTGTGCACTCAGAGATTATCCTTCAGCTTGTGGCTGCTGCCATTATTTATAGTACACAGAACCCTTATTTTTCAGTCCACCAAATGAGTTATCATTTGTTGATGTATTAATTTTTGTTGGAGTCCCTGCATGAAGAAAATCATTGATGTGCTTGGCTGTTCCCTAAAAGGTTGGAGGTTGGAGTACACCCAGAGGTGCCTCAGAAATCCTGGTGATCTACTTCTAAAAAAAACAGCCATCGAAAACTCTGTGGAGCATAGTTCTACTCTGATACACATGGGGTTGCCATGAGGCAGAATCAACTAGACGGCAACTGTTTTTTTAATTTTTTCAGGAATCCTTTTCCATGGTGATGTTGGTTATGCTATTTGAGCCCACCAGTGGCTCTGCAGGAGAAAAGACCTGGTGATCTGCTCCAGTAAAGATTAAAAAAACCCTCTGCTGTCAATGGCCTAGGAAATCCTACGGGGCAGTTCTAGTCTGTCTGTGTGGTCACTATAAATTGGAATTGACTTGAAGGCACACAACAACAACTATAGGAATCTACAGAGCATCCAGCCAAGCTGGTTTACTAGTGATGGTTCCACTACTACTCAAATAAGCTGTATAGTGTGAAGAGAAATTCTTCTTTACATAATTGTAATTTGTTGTTGTGTGCCCTCGAGTTGAGTCCAACTCATACCAATCCTATAGGATGCAGTAGAATATCCCCATAGGGTTTTCTAATCTCCGTGAGAGCAGATTGCCAAGTTTTTCTCCCATGGAGTTACTGGGTGGGTTCGAATTACCAACCTTTCAGTTAGCAGCTGAGCTTAATCATTGCATCACCAGGGCTCCATAATTAGGTGTTCCATATTTTTTATTGCTGTTCACTAGCTCACTGAAGATCATGTCACTCCCAGATTAAACCTTCCAAAGGCTTCCTATTGTAAGTAGAATAAATTCCCCATCCCAATCATATCAGACAAGGTCCTACTTCACATCTTGTGTCCTGAACCACTCTCACACTTGCTGTTTACCCTCCAGCCTCAGTTCCCAGCCCCCTTGGGACTTTGTGCTTGCTGTTCCTGCTGCAGGGAAACCCTCCTCACCTCTTTCCCCTGGTTCATTCTCATTTGTCCATTCTCCGCTGAAGTGTTACCTCTGCTGAGGTACTTAGACTTATTCCCTGCTCCTAGTCACTCTCTATCTCATCACCTGCTATATTTACTCACAACACCTAGTAAAATTGAAATTAACTTTAAAAACTTTTGTTATTGCCTACCACCTCTATTTTGGTCTCCACAGAATCCCCAATTCCGAGAACAGTTTTAGTAAATAGTAAATGCTCAATAAACATTTGTCAAATGAATTCCTGTATACCTCAGTTCAATTTTGACATTTTTCGTTCCCCATAGGATCTCGAGTTACTAGAACAGTTCCTAAGAAATAAATAAGTACTCAATAAATATTTGTTGATTGAAATTCTCTAAATCACAATTCCGTTGGACCATCGGCCATCAATCAGCAAATATTTATGAGCACTTTTTTTGAAGATTGGTACATTGATGATATTGGGTATGTGGGTAGCGAGAAGACAGAAATAGATTGGAAACTAAAGACATGTCCCTATTTGCAGAAAGGTGGGGGGGGTCCTATCACATTCAGTTTTCAGAAACATAAACATGTAGATTATACAGATTTCCTCTTAAGCATGTCTGCATTTTTAAAAAAAAATTTATAGTATACATCTTATACTAGAAATTACCTCATATTAGATTAAAATAAGTTGGAAAATTATTGTCTCTGTGATGTCTTGTATTCATGTTGTTATTTACCTTTAATTGCCAAATAAAAAGGGAAAAACAAGTTCTCTCTCTCTATTGTTTTCTGTCTTTGTTAACCAAAATAAAGAAGACCTGCTCTAATGGTCATGAAACTAATCCAAGAAATGGGACTCTTAGTTACCACTGGTCATTAAGAACTATTTAAAATTTTCCTGCCTCCACTTACTAACAGTAAACTTCCTTTTTATGTGGGTAACAAAACAGCTTTCTAAAAGTAAGAAGTATTAGTCCCCAGTAGATGGGAAAATATATCCCCTACAGGCAGATTTTTCAAAGCTTTTACATTCTGAGTCTTCCTCATTGCCACAATCCCTATGAACACAATCTTCTAACATATTTTGTTCATGAGGTACCCTTTGACCTCACAGAATTAATACTGTATTTTAAACTAGTGACAGAAACTCTCTCTACGCCTTAGTAGAGGCATGGCTGGTGTGCAAAGCCCTTATAATGTAGTTTTGAGCTGCTGGGAGCTACTACTATATTGGATGTTTGATGTACCCATTCTGGTTTGCTTTCTCTGAAATAATTCATTTGCCTTCTAAATGGAATCATGAGAATACTTAATAAAAATGGTAATACATCCAAGGGCACATGGTTATTACTGAAGGATTGATGTAGAGGGAGTATTAGTGCAGTTAGGGGGCGGTGGATGGTGGCTGAAGGAGGGGTTGGGGTATTCATTAAGCTATAGGAGGCTTTATGACAGTTTTCTTTTGAAAGATACTGAGCTGTGGTCAGGATTCTTTTTGTAAATCTCGTCTGGGGTTAATGTGTCTTTCTCTCGCGGATCTTTCATAACCAGTCGCAAACCAATCAGAGTATAGTAAAGAGCTGCTATTTAGAAAATTAAACTGGAGAACAGTTTTGAAGGCAGAATCTCACATTCCGATTCTGCTTAAGTGTTGAACACATAAGCATTACAGATGAACCTCTCTAATCGTAGGGGACTGATTTGAGGAACATATACATAAATGTCCAAAAATGATGAACAATCTTAAACTTGGGAACCTAAAAATTAGCAGCAAACTTTGGGTCCTATATCCTCCTCACCTGCCCTTCATCCAAAAGATAAATAAAAATCTTCTGTGAGAACCTCAGGCCAGGAATATAGCTCGACTTTATCTAGAGGCTCTGCACCCATATTCACACCTTCTCCTTGCCCTTTCTCCTAAGTCTTCCTTTCCTGATAGCTTCTCTTCCATGTCCACAGTTCTCACTTTCAATTAGCCCCTAGAAAATTGCAATTGAATGAGCTACTTGTGGCCCTGAAGTTAATTACTTCTGGGCTATGCAGAGGCCTAGAAAGCTGGTATACAGTTCTTGCCATCCTGACAATTACTACCCGCCCACTGGAGTTTGTGGGACACCTACAGTTCACCTTGATTGCATCTCTCTGCAGAGAAGACCACTAGGCCAATTGACCTTCACCGAAAGGGCATACTAAGCCCATTCTGAGGGGGGGAAAAAAAAGACAGAGACTGTGTTAAATCTGAGGAGGTGCCAAAGGAGTTTCTTGGGCAATACTGCACTTATAAATGTAGTGATAGAATCACCTGGAGTTTAAATATCCGGATTTCTCGCACTCACCCCAACTTTCGGAATCTGTATTTCTGGAGGTAGGGACCAGGAATCAGCATTGTAAACAAATTAGTTGTTTATTTCTGGTGATAATTTAGTAGTAAAACCATTGGAAAAAAAAGAAAAAAAATGTCCAGCTCTTCTTTTAAAGGTGACCTGTGAAAATAGCATTGCACGAAACAGACAGGTTTTCAGGAGAAACCCCAAAGATAATAACAGTGGGAGATGCTGATGGAAATAATAGCTTATATTAACAATTCTTAAATATTTTGGTCTCAGGACCCCTTTACATTTATTGAAGTTTTGAGGACCCCAAAGAGCTTTTGTTTATGTGGAGTATATCTATGGATATTTATCGTAGTTAATCTTTAAATTAAGAAATTTTAAAAAAGATTTATTTATGAATCCTGTTAAAATAACAGTAATAAATCTCATTATATGCTAACTTAAATAAAAAAAAATAGCATATTTTAATTAAAAAAATAGCTATTTTTCCAAAACAAAAATGGAATGCAAAGAGTTGCATTGTTCTACATTTTTGCAAATCTCTTTACTGTCTGGGTTAATAGAACACAGCTGGATTTTCATACTGCTTCTGCATTCAGTCGGTTGTGAAATCACAGGCCAGCTGCCCTCTGGAAAACTCCTCGATACATTCCAGAGAGAATAAAAGTAAAATAGGCAAAGAGCATTTTAGCATTATTATGAAAACAGATGTGATCTTGTGGACACCTGGAAGGTCTTCAAGGACCCTACAGGTCCCTGGTCCACCCTCTGAGAACCGACAGCTTATTTTAATAAGCCAACAAGGTTATGAACTCTTTATATTTTTTAATTCTCACAACAACCCAGTGAGGGACATACTATTACTATCATTATCCCCATCTCACAAGTGAGGAAGCTGAAGCTGAGGCAGAGGACACAGTCAGTGGCAGAGCTGAAATGAAGTCCAACAGCCAGCACCCTAGACTTTAGCCCTGACGCTACACTGTCTGAGGTTAAGGAAGCAGAAATAAGAATTCAGGCAATTAGCAAGGGCTTGTAAGATGGCCCTGGAGCTGAACAGCCAAGCCCTCCCGCCTCCGTATACCCCCGACCCAGACGTGGTTCCTGGCATTGATTTGATTACCTCAGTTCTGTTAGGATAAGTTCAATTTCTGAGGTGAAGGAAACCTTGGGCAGAAGGCAGCCATAAATATTTAAAACACTGAGTTGCAAACTGGGACCAAGGGGAGGGGAAGGCCCCTCCTTTATTCGTCTATCACCTAGACCTATGGTAGGAGTGTTTTCCACTTTAATTTCTCTCTTTTCAATATAGACCCTTCCTAGGGAAACAAAGGCCCTCAGTGGACCCACATATCACACATGCATTAACCGTTTCCCAGTGCTTTTTTTTTTTTTCTTCAACAAACCAAACAGCACAGTAGGAATTAGAATCACTGCACTTTCCATAAGAGGAACCCTGATGGCACAGTGGTTAGTGCTGGGCTGCTAACCAACAAAGGTCAGTGATTCGATCCCACCTGCGGCTCTGCTGGAGAAAGGTGTGCAGCCCGCTTCTGTAAAGGTTTACAGCCTTGGAAACCCTATGGGGTAGTTCTACCTCTGTCTGATAGGGTTGTTATGAGTCAGAATTGACCAGATGGCAACAGGTAAACCTTTATACAAGATAAAATGTCATAAACTTTTAAAAGTTTCTATGTTAGCAAAACTTAAAAGCTATTAAAAATATAATACAAATGCATGGCTGTAATAATATTTTTAGACATGTTTTCTTGATCTTGACAAAATATGATTTAATATCGCTAAAACTGGTGTCAAAACAGTGTTGTATCTTTTCTGTTCATCCAAGTAATCTTTCTTTTGCCACACAATATTTTTTTTTAAATTATCATTAGGTTATCTAGGTCTACACTGAAGTAATGTTATGGCTTTCAGTTAAGGAAAAATAAATCATTAGACCTTTGGGCAAAGTCTTCTTGCTATCTGTGTTTTAACAGACTGCTTATTCCATGAAATAAAAGAAGACAAAGACATATACACAAATACACATTCTTAAAGTTTGAAACACACGTTGGGGAGAGCCTAGGCCATTGCTAAAAAAGCTGACGTTGGCGCCGAAGAAGTTAAACACTGTCTGATCTCACTCTCTCACATCTTAACCAAAGAATCATTTCCATCTCTAAGCTGTTTCTAATTAGGTGTTAATGACCTCAGAGTTGTGTGAGTTTACCAGGTTCTGTACCTCATTTGATTTCCCCCCTGGGCTAAAACAATACCAAGAGGACTGACATGAAGATAAAATACATCTTCATGGTCCCGGTGGATATTGGATCAGAGATATATAAATACAGAGAAGTCCAGAGGGAAAGATTATTATTAACACTTGTTCTATGACCTATGCTAACAGAGAAATGAAAGTAATTATAGAGCTTTCATGTGCTGGGTGAGGGGGCCTCATACTCGGAAATCATGAGTGAAACCAAGAGACATTGGCACTTCAGAGGCTAGAGGTTCGAGGGCTAATGGCGCCTCTGTATAGGAGAAACCTAATAAAACAACATGTAGTCCCTGAGAGTTGTCAGAAAAATATTTTTTTTCCTGAGATAAAAAAGCCACACTTATTAACCTTCACAACAAGAATGAGAACATAATTGTGTAAGAAAAATCAATCAATCAATAAATGTATTATATATGGTGCCTGATAGCAAAACGCAGCAGTACCTAAGAGCTGGCTAAAGCATTTTTACACAGAGTTCACAGTGGATTTCAAAGAATAACTTTGTCTTTTAAGCAGTGAACGAAAGGACTTCTGCGTGCGTACCTGCCTGTGTTCCATACGCCCCGGGTTCCTATTTGTGACTGAAGGAGGGTGAAGTAAACATTTAGTCTTCAGTTATCCTCAGTACTGCATTTTATTTATTTGCATTTTAAAGTTTGCACTCATTTATAACTCTATAATTGGCAATGCCTCATACTAAGGACTCATTCGGTTGTTTTTTTTTTTAAAAAATCTCAGCAGATTTTAGCCAAGGATTAAAAGAGTTACAAAACAAAACTTCGAATGTTGTAAAACAAGATGAGTCATTTTGAAGTGCTGTTAAATCCATAAATCTTGAACAGATTAAAAAATACAGTCATGCGTGGCTTAACATCCACGATAAATTCTGTGAAATAGGACGTTATGCGATTTCGATGTTGTGTGAACATATTATACACCGATAATCCCTAGTTACGAACCAAGCCCCGTAAAGCCCATCATAGTAAAACCTTACGGGAGCCCTCCGGACAAAGCCGGAGAGCTGCCTGCGCTGCATCTAGGAGGCTGGCCTCGCCAGGCGTGTGGCCACTGACCCTGCTGGGGCTGCGCTGGCGGCCAGATGGGGACTTGCCCCACGCTGGGGCGCAGGCCAGGGGTACACCGGGCGCAGAGCGGTGGCCTCGGACCGGGCGGTAGCGGCTGTGCCTGGCCTGGCTGCTGCGGCCCTGTTGTTGTGGCTGCTTCCTGAACTTGTGCAATCTGTGCTGCCCAGAGCCGGGAGCCCAGGAGAGCCCCGAGCCCAGGAGAGCCCCAGGCCCGGCCAGCGCTGTGGCAGCCCCTGCGGAAGGAGCCTTGGTGAATGAAGCCGGCAGGAGGGGAAGGTGGAGGGGCAGTTGGAGGAGGCAGCCTTGCGGAGTTGGGATGAGACCTGGAGCCCCACTGCTCCTTCATTCTGGGGGGTTGAGGTTTTTTAAAACCATTAGAGGGAAATAATAAACAAAGAGAGAGCTGCTTTCTCTTAAAAAAAAAAAAAAAAAGTTATAGGACCAGGGACGTATATGTGGTCAGACATTGCCCTAACAGATGTTAGGGGACATGATTATTTGCCTTAAAACAAAGTGACCTGGGTATCATTTAAAGAGGAAAAAGGTGCGGGGAGGGGGTAATAAAAGCCTGACAATATCCCACTACAGCGTATTGACTGAGCGGGTAAAGTCACCATGATTAAAATGAAGTAATTCACTTTGAACTAACTCTAGTTGACTCCTCTAATGTGCCTGAGGATTGTTTGTGGCAAGCCCAGAGGAAATCTTTTGTGCTTCAGTTAGCAATAAAGCTTGGAAATCATTATTCTTTCAAAGATGAACATAGATAACAGAGGAAACCAGAAGTGTTTAGGCTTTCCTACTTTTTAGCCCACACGGAGAAAAGCTTTGCTGATTAAACATGAGTGAGGTTTTTATAGGTGTGCTAATGTAAACCTCATAAAAACTTCTCCAAATTAAAAAAAAAAAAAAAAAAAATCTCCACCAGCTGCTGAATTTCAGTTAGTAACTTGGCGAAACATGTTGTTTAGAACGTGTCCAAAATATGATCAGTAGTCACAAAGGTAACTCCCTGACTCAGGTGACCTACAAATTTGCCCGAGTGTTATTAAACCCAAAGGGAGATCATCTGGCCTTTTGATCCTTTCAGGTGGGTTGCCCACGTGGTAATATATTCCGTTTTCTTTTGTTTTGTAGAAATACCCAACAATCTGTTAGGAACAGATGTTCTGCAATCTTTGGGTGGGAGAACAGTGGTGGGATTAAGACGCCCCTAAAATTCTTGTGCTCCTTTTCAGGCGTGCTGCACGATGTCTGCGTATACCAATACCTAGGCTGTATTAAAAAAAAAAAAAAAGGGAGAAGAAAGAAAAGAAAGGAAACCTGCTTAACACCCTGCTTCCTCTCCCCCTGCAGTTATTTATGAGGCAATTTTACGACATATTTTCACAGGTTAGTCACAGTGTCACATCAGTCATTCCTACAATTTTAGATGCAGAAATAAGTTGTCTCTGTGCTTCAGTGGAATAAACACCTTCTTTTTTTTTATGCTTTTATGCCACTGTAAAAGACAGCGAACCGAGGTACGTGAAACTACGTTAAAAAGCTTAATATAACTCTACTAGGTTGACAAAGTTTGGGATTAAAATTCAGTCACACATGCAAAAAATGTAATAAATGAATGAAAATGTATGTTACGGGTCATTTCGGCTTTAATAGCACCTTTGTGCTACGGAATCCAAGTAGCAACAGTCGTCTTACACACGCCTCACAAATGAAATAACATTAGGCTTCTGGGAACCTAATGACACAGCTAGCTCCGAAGGCGCGGCGCCCGCGGGTTTATGTCACGCAAACGTACGGGGGGGGCGTGTGGCGACAACTCATCAGTCAAGCGAGGACTCCGTCGAAAGCTGCTGCAACACTGACACCGCGTTTCCTCTCCATTTTTCAGCTAAACAGAGGTTTTCTTTTCACTTCACATGAAGTCTTCAGCTAGCCCAAGCCTTCTAATAAAGTGCAAACTCTCCGACAATGTATCTTCTATTATGCCGCTTGTTACTTTTCTAAGACAGGAAATTAAAGCCATAAAACACTTTCAAAATGATCGGGTACACTCATGCAGTCATTTTTCTTATGTTCTAGCATTATTCTTCAAAAGACCTTTTATGATACTAATATTAAATTCTGTGAAGTCTGAAGAAGCTGTTGAAAGTGTTGAATTTCTTAAGATATGGAGCTCAAATATTGCTTCTATTCATGCATTTATTAAAACTGAGGATGTGGTAGAAAATTTTAAAGCACAAAATACAATACAGTTAAATAATACATGATCGGTTACATTTCAAATCCACATTAGAGAGTCCATCGTGTGGAAATTTGATGGAATGCTCAGGGAAATCTATTTTGCTTTTTCTCACCTTATGTGGCCAAGTGCACAACATATGTGGTCATTCATATAAGAGGCTGGTAACTGCAGAACGAAACCCAGAGAACCAGACAAACACCATAATGACCACTTATGCAGCGCGCTCACATGAAGGAAATTGAATCAGGCTTATGAGGCTGTACCTTCTTTATTAACCTCCTAGGAAAAGGTCAGACAACTGTTCTTGTAATGGTAAGAACACTGTCGGAGAAAGCCTAAAATAGAAATGCAAAAAACTGCAATGTATTCTAGGCAGTATATTAGGCAATTTTTTTTTTTTTTATTAAAAGCTTATAGAGTGAAGTAGAAAAAAGCCCTCTTCATTGACCATTATGGAAAAAAATGTGGCTTCTTTTCTTCTCAGCAATAAGCATCTCTAGCCAACCTTATGGAAAAGGAGGGGAATGAAAAATAAACAGGTAAGAGCAAAACCACTCAAAGTGTATAGTTAGAAGAAATAACTCATAAAAGCCGCCTTTCTCCCTTCCCTCTTTCTTAGCCTGCCTCCCTCCTTCCTTCCTTCCTGTCTTCCTTCCTCCCTCCCTGCCTCCATCCTCCCTTCCTTCCTTTTGCAGAGGTTTCAAAAAAAAAGCAAACAGACTAAAGGATGAGCAAGACTTCCCCTAGGACAAAACAAAACCACTTCCCATTCGGTTAAATTACAGAGTTGCTTGAGCAGCCCAGGAATTTTCTTCTTTGGAAACCCTAAAACAGTTGATCTCCTTTTCAATGTGTCATCTTAAACAACTGCTATTCGGCAGGTGTGAATGTACCAATAAATGGCAAATGCTTTTTGGAGGCAGTACTAAGAGCCTTTGCAATGTCAGGCTCCATCCCAATCCACTCCCTGCCTTCACTCAGCTGATTAGGGTCAACACTTTAACATTAGAAGATGAAGCCCAGGAACCCCTTGTTACAGCTACACACGCACTCGCTAACATTAGAGAATCTTCCACACACCCAACAAGGAAGTCAAACTGGGCCTGCATGCTGCTAATTTACTCCAGTTCTTTACCAATTCCTATTCCTGTCTCAGAAATATCTTTTTGATATTTTTTGAAACATTGTCCTGAATTTCCAGTGATAAAATTAGCAGGTCCAATCGAAGGCATTACTCCTCAATAACTTATGTTTCCCTTCTCATCTGACATAGTTCCTCTCTGCTGAAATTCCAAAGCAATCAGCTACCTAGGGATACTTTTCCCCAGGGACCTTTCTTACCACACTGTATCAATTAAACCAACTACCTGGGGATACTTTTCCCCAGAGACCTTTCTTAGCACACAATATCAATTAACACAAAAGCAATTTTGTACCCGCTCCAATACACTGCACTACCATCTGGTCTCCCTGGAACCTCATGGCATGGGGCAGATTTCAATTTGTCAAAACAATGCAAATTCCCCAAATTATTTTCAAATTATGCATGTTTACTTTAATGTGGTGCTCATTCATCTTTTAAAAGGTACTTTGCAGATTTCTCTAAATTGATTCTCAAGCTTGCATTTTCTCCTTCTCTCAGTCAATCACAAATCGGGGCTACAAAGCCTAAAATTTAACTGTAATGAAATGAGAGTCTGTAAAATGTAAATAGCTTGCTAACAATGGGCAATTACAAATTATTAGATGTGTCCACACCCCACAAGGCCACTTGCCAATTGCCCAGTGATTAATTTGGGAACACAATTTTGAGGCAGCAAAACATTTGGTATTATTTGAGAGGCACCCAGAAGACTCTTGCATCAAAGAAAAATGTCCCAAATGTCACCATTTGTCAGTCTTTTCCTTTAAAGCTTTGAAAATTCCTGATAGAATATAAGCAATTAATTTGAAAGTATTAATAAATTCAGTCATTTTTCACTCATGGTACTGAATTGATTTGTCAGATTAGCTTGGCTGTTACCTTGAAAAGTTTTGATGTGAGGAGGAATGACAGGAAAGATCCAGAGCTGTGCAGGCCAATGCAGAAGGTATTAGCCAGATATCTGTTGAATTTTAATTGTAAAATAACCAAAATTAAATAAAAATTTAGAATTTTAGTTCCTCATGCATTTCAAGTGCTCAATAGGAACATGAAGCTAGTGACTAGGGTAACTGTACAGCCCTGATGTAAAACATTTCCATCACAGAAAAAAGTTCTGTTGGACACCACTGCTGTAGACAATCACGGGTTGCTTCAACTGAGGGGTGGCCGGCAGTGTAAGTGCAGAAATATTCAGGACAGAAAAGACAGGAAGTGACCCCTCACACCCCAGGCAGGAGGGAGAAGTGCAAAAATCCTAGTTATACTCTTGCTGAGAGCAGACACTTTCCCTTAGCATGGAGCATAACAGAAAGATGAGAACATTTTAGTCCACTTGGTTCTACGAAATTAGATTTATTTCATTTTATTCATTGCTTCTGGCTGGCTAGAGTCCTCTCTTGCTTCTAGCACGCTAAGCCAAGTGCTACGAGTGGAGCTGACTCTACCCCTAGCTCTGGGAAATGACCCAGGACTAAGGCCTTGCATTGCCCTAACCCAAAAAGCCACAGTAATTGATGAAAACTGTTCTGTGCATGAAACCAAGCCAATCATGCTCCATTAGAGATTGCCTGGCCTTCTGCTTGAGTGTCTGGGAACCAGGTATTCCTCCCTCCTCTGCTGGAGTTTCTAGGAGGAAGACACATAAGATGAGCAACATCTTACTCCAAGAAAGGAGGGCTTCATGTCACTAGGGGGCCCAGAGAGAGCAGCAGAGACAGAAGAGGTGAGAAACCAGGTTTGGTAACTGTATAGGAGGCACTGGACCCACTCATGCTCGAAGCCAGCTCTTTACTTGCTAATAAAATCTGTCCATTTCCATGTGGACCACAGTCCCTTTCTTATCAAAGAGTACACACACACACACACACACACTCAGTATATAACTGAGACCTAAATGTTGTAGTCTATAGATTACAGAGTGTCTCTGGAAGAGAGAACATCTGCATAAATCCTGAGACAGGTAACAGCCTGACAAATGGAAGGAACAAAAGAAGGGCAGTGTGGCTGAAGGGTAGTAAGCTGGGTTGGCTGGAGAGACACAGCAAGAGGCAGAGATGTGGTGTAGAGTCTGGATTTCATTTTACAAACAATAAGAAAACATTAAACAGTTCTGTTCACCCAGGTGACATTAGACCTTTGGCTGAGCCAATCAATGTACTGGAGAGACAAGGCTAGAAACATAGCATCTAGTTATGAAACCCAGGTGTGAGAAAAGTAGCTGGATGCAGGTAGTGCTTCGAGGGCAGGATCAGTAGGGCTTGAAATCAAGGTTTGGGGTGAACACCTGCATGGAGAGTGGTAGCATTTACCAAGACTAGGGGCTGAGGAAGGAAGAGAGAAGGGTGAGTGGAAATCACAGCAATACCCCCAAGTCATTTGATGAAAATGATAATGTGACTGTCCAAATTAAATTCAAACTTACAAATGAATTCTACATACTTAGAGTTGGAAATTGCCCTGAGGAAACATCAAGTCAAAAATTTAACTTATGTTTGAATCCCACAGGCCCGATACTATCAAAAGATTTAACTGCTAACTTGTTTTTGGACAATTAGGGTACCACTTATTAGATTATAATAATGTTCCAAAAATACCATTTCTAAGATGAAAGTTTAATTCTATTCTAGTACTTTTGCTTTTATATTTTTTCTCCTATGCTTGAGACTATGGGCTGACTTTACTATAAATGTTTTATGCTGTGCTAGTTTACCTGTTTTCTTATTTACTCCACTGTTTGTGCTCCTTTCCCTACCATGTGCACCTAACAGGGTCAGGCAGTGCTGTATTTTTAATCTCAAGTGCTCTCAGCTGCACCATCAATCTAAGACCCCATAACTATATTGCATCGTGTAGTAATAATACTCCCATGGCTGTTGAGTTGATTCCAACTCATAGTGACCCTATAGCTCCAGTAGTAGTAGTACTAGCCATTACTTAGTACACGCTTTAAGGCACCCTGGTGGGACAGTGGTTAAGTGCTTGGCTGCCAACCAAAAGGTTGGCAATTCGAACCCACCCAGCGACTCCACCAAAGAAAGACTTGAGGATCTTCTTCTGAAAGATTACAACCAAGGGGACCCTACGGGGCAATTCCACGCTGTCACGTGGGTTCACTATGAGTTGAAACCTACTCTGTGGAAAACAACAATAAATTATCTGTACAATAGCAGGGATTAGCTCAATCTCCACAACGATAACATGAAGTAGATAGTCTTATTATCCCATTTTACAGATGAGGAAAATAAGGCACAGAGAAGTAGCTTCTGAGGTCGCACGGAGTTGAGATTTGACCCTTGAGGTTTGCTTCCGGAAGTCACACCCATTCTGTGCGACTTCCCAAGCCTGTGTCAAGCCGCACCACTTTGGCCAAAGTTTTGGTAAAAACTCAGAGCAATGGTGCCATGCATAAAGCATTCTTATCTTTCTGCTTGAATTTTAGTGGAATTTCAAAAATCCTATGACCTAATCGTAATATGCTATGCTATGGATTATATCAGTTAGAAAATTCTTAGGAGAAAATTTCCCTTTAACATCATTTGCTGGGATAGAACAGGGGTGATGGGTGTTCTGTCTTTTCATGTCTTGTTCAGTGCACAGGCAGGGCGGCTGAGGAGGCAGTGGCACTGTTCAGGACAGTCACACCCTGGTGTGGACACTCAGGAGTGGGGACACTTCTTGAGATTGCCGATGTGTGTGGCTTCCAGGGGCCCTGAGGAAAGCATGGCCCTCCCATGTGGTGCTTAAAGTGAAGGTGAGAGGGTGGGGGGAGAACTGAAGTGCACCCTCCTAGAAACCAAAACAAACAGGATAGTTGCTACGGAGTTAAATCCATCTCATGGTGACCGCACGTGCATCGGAGTAAACTGTGGCTCCACAGGGCGTTCAATGGCTGATGTTTTGGAAGTAGATCTCCAGGTCTTATCCTCCAAGGTGCCTCTGGGTGGACTCGAATCTCCAAGCTTTCAGTTAGCAGTCAAGTACATTAACTGTTTGAACTACTCAGCGACTGCCCTCTCCCCCCACCAAAAGTGAAGAGAGAATTTGTATCTGAAGGATATCACAAGGTCTACAATGATTTTCCTCTCCATGCAAGTGAAATTTTTGATGAAGGGCTTTTTAAATGCCTGTTTGCTAGCAAAGGAATCACTGTATTCAATTAAAAATCATTCAAACATCTAAGGAGGCCTTCCCATTTTTTAATGAAAACTTCTATGTTACTATAATCCAGATAGATCCAGGCAACTCAATGCTCTAAACACAAGAGCAATTTCTTTAGGCAAGATGAAGCCATCTTTACTTCTGACCTTCTTTTATGCATTTTCTTAGTGATGGCAGATTCTCTTCTGAGGTTAGTACTGAAAACTCCGTATTCTCTGTGATTTTATTTCCAATGGGCATTAAGATGTTTGAAGGCAGGGATTATATCTTTATTCTTCTTTATACTTTTCAAAAAAAAAAAAAAAAATTTTTTTTTTTTTTTTTTTTTTTAAAGCAGCTTCTATATTTATTTGGACGCAGTAGGTCCTTGGTCCATGGAAGAACCGGTTTAATATTTCTTTGTTTTTATGATATTTCATATATCTTTTACTGAAACTTCAGAGGAAATATTTAGGGGCAAATTTTCCATGTCCGCTGCTGTTGTATTTGCTTCCTTCCTTGGACGTAAGTTTGTTCAGGATTCAAAGGCACTTGGATGTGCTGATGGTATTGCGTCTTTCTTTCTCTCAGCTGAGTCTCAATTCTTTTCACCAGCAAGCCAGTCCTAACTGAAGTGACCAATAATAACAATATTAAACACTTAAATTAAACTTAAGGTTTAGAGTTCTCTTTTACAGCTTTCACCTTACTTCCATAGACCATCCTATAATACAATAATTGATGTATTAGGACCTTCAACTGGAGTTTTCTGCTCTGTGTGCATTCTGATAAACGCAAGATCAGCTGATTGTCTCAGCTGAAAATCACAATGTTTCACGCCTTCATATAGAGTCAGTAAATGAATACTGCTCTAATTTCAACAACCATGGCATTCTGTCATTAAGAGCCTCTTCATTTCCTGGGAGTTTCATGTTGACTCATCCAGATAAAAAAAAAATAGCTTGGTTATATCCCTAATAAACGTTTGGGGAGGAGCAGGAAATCGCCATTTCAGCAGGTGGCACAGCACATCCTTGCAGTTTCTGAGCCTCCTTCAGGCAGCAGAGTTGAAGGCTGCATGATGAATGGGCAACCACTGATTGGTCCTATTGTGCATCTGCCATTCTTTTTGTTTTTCCTTCTAACTTTAGTATGCAGAAGATGCTGTTGATGATCCGAAGCAGATATTTGGAATATGCACTAAGCTAAAATATAACAATGCCATGTGGTCAGACAGTTTTTTTTCTTCAAGAGCTCATTGGGGCTGATAGCAACTCCATGGTGGTCCATGTGTCAAAAAATTGGTCAGGGATACTGAAATGTAGTCCTTTAACCTGGAAAGCCTGGTTATTAGCAGTACTACACGAGGAACTTCTAGTACAAGCCTCTCCTGTCTTCTCCTTACCCCGCCTCTTTCTTAATTAATTTATTTATTTTACTTAGAGAGAAATAGTATCTGAGAGTCAAATTGCCTAGCATCACACAAGATGATTTTTTTGGCAGATATTAAGGGTATTTCCATTGCTGATGATGTAGAATTTTCATTTCAAGTTCAGACTTAATGTAAAATTTGTCACTAATGACACACAAAAATCTTGGCATTCTGGTATAAATGATGATCTGCAATCCCTAATAGTGGAGGAAAACTCTTCAAAAGCAGTCACCTCAGAACCAGGGGAATGTGAATCCAAGCAACACCAACATGCCGTTTACCTCCCTTTGACTGGCAGAAATACTCCATGAGGGACAATCCTTAGTGAATGGCGGGATGTGGAATAACTGAGTCTTTTATCTTGCTTTGGGAGTATACACTGGCACATCCACTTTGGAAAATACTTAATCTTGTAAAGATGAGCATTTACATATCCTACTACCCAGCAATTCCATTCTGAGTACATTTTTAGTTTTAGTTGTTTTTCATTTTACCAAAAGGGTATGCAGCGAGTTAAATGGTGGCCTCTCAAACGATGTGCACCCAGAACCTGTGAATGCTACCTTAACATGGTCTTTGCAGATGTAATTCAGATACGGATCTTGAGATCAGATCATTCTGTAGGCTGTGCCCTAAATCCAGTGCTTTGTGTCCATATAATAGAAGCAAAGAGGAGAAGGCACATAGAAGATGATGGGGAGATGGAGGCAGAAATTGGAGTGATGTGACTACAAGCCAAGGAATGCTAAGGATTACTGACAACCATCAGAAGCTAGGAGAGAGGCATGGAACAGGCTGATTCTCCCTCAGAGCCTTCAGAAGTAACCAAACTGCTGATATATTGATTTCAGACATCTGGTCTCTAGAACCGTGAGAGAATAAATTTCTGTTGTTGGGAGCCACCCAGTCTATGGTAATTTATTATGTAGCCATAAGAAACTATGGCTAAGAGATAGTGCATGCCTAAGAGAAACCCTCGCATATATGCACCAGTAGTGCTGCTGTGGACCAAGAGGAGTGGGAGCCCTCCTGGCCCCATCTGTTAGAGGGTCCCACGAGTAACAAACATGGAAACACAAAGACTTTCTTTCTGTCTGTCTTTAGATAACATAAGAAAAATAAAAAAGATAAGTGAGGCAACAGGAACTATGGGATAGGGACCTCCAGCCCCCCTGGCCTGCTTTCCAAGTCAAAGAATGCATGCCTGAGAGTAAGTATGGCTTTGTGCGTTTGGCTGAGATGGGACTAGCGGGGCCATCACTACCTCAGCTCTGGGAAGCCCGAGAAAGAGTGGCTGCTTGGGTTTCAACTTTGCCAGTCCAAATCCCCAGTCAGGGTCTAGGCAGAACAAGTTCCCCAGATAACTGCGCATGGCCTTCCTCCTCTCTGGGTGGTACAATTTTGGGAAGTGATTAGAATTGCCTGAAAATCTTTAGTCAGAAAAGCGAGGGGCTGGGGAAAGGAAGCAGCTCTGTGGGAGAAAGACCTGGAGACCTGCTTTGCTGGCACCCAACAACAACAACGCTGCATCAAATTAAGCATCAAGCAACTGATATTCTTGGTTAGGTAGGAAACAGGAATATTTCAGTGGAAGGAGAATGTATGTAAATGGTTTCACCACTCAGAAGCTGTGCTCCTATTGTTTCATAATTCACCTGTGACAAAGGGCTGCATCATGTGATTCATTGTGGCATTTGGACAAGTTTCTCTGTATGCTCTCCTTAGCCAAGGAGGCAACAGTGTCTCACTGCTGCTTTCTGTCCCATATTTGAGTTTGGGACCTTCTCTTTGTGTCCTTTATCTCTGGGCGTTGTACACAATGAAGGAAGTATCCATATACTCCCTCAACTGGGGTGCCTTGAGGTAATGAGACCCGTGGATAAGGCATCTCTGTTTAATGTGATTTCTTCATTCTGTCTTAACTTGGTAGAAATATTCCCCTTACATGTTTGTTAGTACGTGTGGATAACTAGGTATTGTTGTCCTTGCCTGGCTGCTTATGCAACCCTTCACCTCACCTGCTATTTGAACTGCAGTGGCTGAGAGGACAGAGCTGAATGAGAAGCTGCGGGTGGCTAAATTGTCTGCTGGTTAACAGAAATGCTTTAAAAAAGGACAATGCATGCAGGAGATAGAAAATTTTGTTTTTATCTAAATTGCACCACAGGAATAATGAGATTACTATACATACATTTGGAAAATCCACAGGGTTAAAAACAGAGTCCTATAATTTCTTATTTTCCTAACGTTTAAAATGTGGCAAGGTGTTTCTTGAACTAATCAGCTAACGATTCCTCTCTTCATACTTATATTTTCACTCTGGTCAGAATTTCATGGCTGTGCTATTACAAGGTGTAATGTCTTCCACTTATACGGCCTTCTTATTTCTCTTTATGCTTATTTAATGATGAAATCTATATATGCTCAACACTGGCCTTCTGAGGGTGGAATAAATGCAACACAGGCAACTGCTAAAGTTTGTTGCTTAAATTTCACATGTTCATTTTTGCCAAAATATCTTTTATTGTATCTTATAAAATGATAAAAAAAAAAAAAAAATTAGAAGCAGGGCTAAGATGGCAGAATAACTAGATACTTCCTGCCATCCCTTTTACAATAAAGACCCAAAAAAAATAAGTGAAACGATTATAGTTATGACAAGCCAGAAGCCCTGAACATCAAAGGCAAAGTTAGAAAATGGACTGAGTGGCAGTGGGAAGGAGAGACGATTCAGAAACTGAGTGGAGTTGTCGGACCTGAATCTCCAGGATCCCTCAGGCACCATTCCCGGGAACAGCTGTGGTGGCCTGGTGGTAGTGTATGGCCGCCATTTCCTCAGGGAGAAGCAGCCAGCCACACAGCCTATTCGCACCTCTGGAGCCAGGAAGAAGGGCACTCTTGGCAAAAGCTAAGTACTTGCGTATATTTTACCATGCCCCCAGCCCCCAAGCTGGGTTCGGTGGCTGTTGATTTCCCTGGGCCTGAGATAGGCCATATTGAGCACCTGGGGCTATCCTCTCGGCCTTGGAATAGGAATAAATTCACAATTGGAGGAAAAGAAAATTTGCCAGCTCCACTAACCAGAGGAGATCAGGACAGAAGCAGCTCCTGTCCAGGCATAAATGGTCTGTGGACTTTGAACACCTTTTCCCCCTGAATGGAACTGTGTGGACCTATTTCAGGATAATAGGCATTTGTTGGCAGACTCCAACTGTTTCAGCTCTGCAGTGAAGAGGTGGAGGTTTGATATTTGACAGAACTTTGCCTATTAAATATGGTCCTCACCTACCCGCATCAGGGGCCTAAGGACTGGTGGCTCCACTCAGGTCACCCAGCCACTCGCGACAGGGGTCCAAGGATAACTGGTACCTCCCAGTCCTTACAACCAAAAGCATTGGGTGCCCATGGTCCGTCTGTGGAACCCACCCAACCGTACGCTGCAGGGAAGAGGGACATGCTTTCTTCACAGATATTCAGGGGATGGTTCTCAGCCCCCTACCTTCTTCAGAGTGTGAACCCCTGCTGCAACTAGATACCGGTACCTACTCCAATCACCCCTGCCTCTCTAAGACTGTAGGATAGAGCCTGTACCACACAATTGATGATCAGCTACCTGGACACGTGAGCCAAATTCATACAAGAAAAGTAAATGGACTCCTAGACGGATATACCTGATAACAGCTCTAGCCATCTGGTGACAGGACGTCAGAACTCCAAAGGTGAAAATAATCAAGCTAGCTCCCTCAAGCAACCCATCTAGGCATATCAAAACAAAACAAAGCAAGAAGCAAGGATACAGTAAGCAAACATAAAATAAACTAATACAATAACCTATAGATGGCTTGGAGACAACAGTCAATATCAAATCACATAAAGAAACTGACCATTATCACCTCAACAAGCTCTCAAAACAAAGAATCAACAGATCTTCTGGATGAGTGTGCCTTCCTGGAATTACCGGATGCAGAATTTAAAAGATTAATACACAGAACTCTTCAAGACATCAGGAACGAAATTAGGAAGGAGATCAGGCAATACACAGAACAAGCCAACGAACACACAGATAAAGTAGTTGAAGAAATTAAAAAGGTTATTCAAGAACATAGTGAAAAATTTAATAAGCAGCAAGACTCCACAGAGAGAAAGAAATCAGAACTTCAGAAGATTAACAATAAAATTACAGAATTCGACAACCCAATAGAAAGTCAGAGGAACACAACTGAGCAAGTGAAAGTCAGAATTGGTGAGCTGGAAGATAAAGCATACGGCACCAATATATTTGAAGAAAAATCAGATAAAAGAATTTTTTTAAATGAAGAAAACTTTAGAATCATGTGGGACTCTATCAAGAGAAATAACCTATAAGCGACTGGAGTACCAGAACAAGGAGGGACAACAGAAAATACAGAGAGAATTGCTGAAGAGTTGTTGGCAGAAAACTTCACTGATATTGTGAAAGATGAGAAGCTATGTATCTAATATGCTCATCAAACTCCACATAAGGTAGATTCTAAAAGAAAGTCACCAAGACATATTATAATCAAACTTGCCAAAACCAAAGTTAAAGAGAGAATTTTAAAAGCAGCTAGGGATAAACGAAAAGTTACCCACAGAGTCAATAAGAATAAGTTCAGACTACTCAGCAGAAACTATGCAGGCAAAAAGGCAATGAGATGACTTATATAAAGCATTGAAGGGAAAAAAACGCCAGCCAAGAATCACATATCCAGCACAACTGTCTCTCAAATATGAAGGTGAAATTAGGACATTTCCAGATAAACAGAAGTTTAGGGAATTTGTAAAAACCAAACCAAAACTATAAGAAATACTAAAGGGAGTTCTTTGGTTAGAAGATCAATAATATCAGGTATCAACCCAAGACTAGAACACTGGACAGAGCAATCAGATGTCAACGCAGCCAGGGAAATCACAAAATAAATCAAGGTAAAAAAACACTCACAGCTAGGAAACAGTGATGTTATTACGTAAAAGAAGATAACATTAAACAAGGGCTAAGAAATGTAGTCATAGATCTTTCATATAGAAAGGAAGACAAGGCGATATAAAGAAATAAAAGTTAGGTTTAAATTTAGAAAACTAGGGATAAATATTAAGGTAACCACAAAGGAGACTAATTATCCTACTCATCAAAATAAAATACAAGAAAAGAATAGAGACTCAGCAGAAACAAAATCAACAACAACAAATAAGAGGAAAAGACAATATATAAAGATAAACTACTCAGCACAAAAACTTAAGTAGGAAAAAGAAACTGTCAACAACACACAAAAAAGACATCAAAATGACATACCTATCTATAATTACACTGAATGTAAATGGACTAAATGCACCAATAAAGGGACAGAGAGTAGCAGAATGGATAAAAAACACAATCTGTCTATATGCTGCCTACCTTAGACTTAGAGACACAAACAAACTAAAACTCAAAGGATGTAAAAAAATATATCAAGCAAACAACAACCAAAAAAGAGCAGGAGTAGCAGTATTAATTTCTGACAAAATCGACTTTAAAGTTAAATCCACCACAAAGGACAAGGAAGGACGCTATATAATGATTAAAGGGACAATATATATATATATATTTTTATACCAGGAGGATATAAACGTATTAAATATTTACACACCCAATGACAGGGCAGCAAGATACATAAAACAAACTCTATCAGCATTGAAAAGTGAGATAGACAGCTCCACAATTATAGTAGACTCAAAACAAAACTTTCAGTGAAGGATAGGACATTCAGAAAGAAGCTCAATAAAGACACAGAAGATCTAAATGCCACAATCAACCAACTTGACCTCATAGACATATACAGAACACTCCACCCAACAGCAGCTGAGTACACTTTCTTTTCTACTGCAGATGGAACATTCTCTAGAATAGACCACATATTAGGTCATATAGCAAACCTTAACAGAATCCAAAACACTGAATTATTACAAAGCATCTTCTCTGACCATAAGGCCATAAAAGTAGAAGTCAATGACAGAAAAAGCAGGGAAAAGAAATCACAAACTTGGAAACTGAACATTATCCTGATCAAAAAATGACTGGGTATAGAAGACATTAAGGATGGGATAAAGAAATTCATAGAATCCAATGAGAATGAAAACACTTCCTATCAGAACCTTTGGGACACAGTGAAAGCAGCACTCAGAGGTCAATTTATATCAGTAAATGCACACATCCAAAAAGAAGAAAGGGCCAAAATCAAAGAATTATCCCTACAACTTCAACAAATAGAAAGAGAGCAACAAAAGAAATCCTCAGGCACCAGAAGAAAGCAAATAATAAAAATTAGAGCAGAATTAAATGAAATAAAAACAGAAAAAAAAATTGAAAGAGTTAACAAGACCAAAAGCTGACTCTTTGAAAAAAATCAATAAAATTGATAAACCACTGGCCAAACTGACAAAAGAAAAACAGGTGAGAAAGCAAATAACCCAAATAAGAAATGAGATCGGCGATATTACAACAGACCCAACTGAAATTAAAAGAATCATATCAGATTACTATGAAAAATTGTACTCTAACAAATTTGAAAACCTAGAAGAAATGGACAAATTTCTAGAAATATACCACCTACCTAAACTAACACAAAGAGAGGTAGAACAACTAAATAGACCCATAACAAAAGAAGAGATTGAAAAGGTAATCAAAAAACTCCCAACAACAACAAAAAAAGCCCTGGCCTGAACCCCTTCACTGCAGAGTTCTACCAAACTTTCAGAGAAAAGTTAACACCACTACTACAAAAGGTGTCTCAGAGCGTAGAAAAGGATGGAATACTCCCAAACCCATTCTATGAAGCCAGCATATCTCTGATAACAAAACGAGGTAAAGACTCCACAAAAAGAAAATTACAGACGTACAGCCCTCATGAACTTAGATGCAAAAATCCTCAACAAAATTCTAGCCAATACAATTCATCAACATACCAAAAAAAATAATTCACCGTGACCAAGTGCGATTCATACCAGGTACGCAGGGATGGTTCAACATTAGAAAAACAATTATTGCAATCCATCAATCATATAAATGAAACAAAAGACAAGAATCACATGATTTTATCAATTGATGCAGAAAAGGCATTTGACAAAGTTCAACACCCATTCATGATAAAAACTCTCAGCAAAATAGGAACAGAAGAAAAATTCCTCAACATAATAAAGGGCATTTATACAAAGCCAACAGCTAACATCATCCTAAATGGAGAGAGCCTGAAAGCATTCCCCTTGAGATCGGGAACCAGACAAGGATGTCCTTTATCACTACTCTTATTCAACATTGTGCTGGAGGTCCTAGTCAGAGCAATTAGGCTAGATAAAGTAATAAACCACATCCAGATTGGTAAGGAAGAAGTAAAATTATCTCCATTTGCAGATGACATGATCTTATACACAGAACACCCTAAAGAATCCTCAAGAAAAATACTGAAGCTAATAGAAGAGTTCAGCAGAGAATCAGGATACAAGATAAACATACAAAAATCAGTTGGATTCCTCTACACCAACAAAAAGAGTATCGAGGAGGAAATCACGAAATCAATACCATTTACAGTAGCCCCCCAGAAAATAAAATACTTCAGAATAAATCTTACCAGAGATGTAAAAGACCTATACAAAGAGAAGTACAACACGCTTCTGCAAGAAACCAAAAGAGACCTATATAAGTGGAAAAACATACCTTGCTCATGGATAGGAAGACTTAACATTGTAAAAATGTCTATTCTACCAAAAGCGACCTATAGATACAATGTAATTCTGATTCAAATTCTAATGACAATTTTTAATGAGATGGAGAAACAAATCGCCAAATTCATATGGAAGGGAAAGAGGCCCCAGATAAGTAAATCATTACTGAAATGCTTTACTTATACCTTTATTCACTCTACCTAATTTTACAACATGTTATACTACCACAGTAGTCAAAACAGCCTGACAGTGGTAAAACAGCAGAAACATACACCAATGGAATGGAATTGAGAATCCAGACATAAATCTATCCACATATGAGCAGCTGATATTTGACAAAGGCCCAAAGTCAGTTAAACGGGGAAAAGATAGTCCGTTTAACAAATGGTGGCATAACTGGATATCCATCTGCAAAAAATATGAAACAACCTATACCTTATACCGTTCACAAAAACTAACTCAAAATGGATCAAAGACCTAAATATAAAATTTAAAATGATAAAGATCATGGAAGAAAAAATAGGGACAATGCTAGGAGCTGTAATAGATGGCATAAACAGTATACAAAACATTACTAACGATGCAGAAAAGAAACTAGATAACTGGGAGCTCCTAAAAATCAAACACCTATGCTCATCCAAAGACTTCACCAAAAGAGTAAAAGGATTACCTACAGCCTGGGAAAAGGTTTTTAGCTATGACATTTCTGATCAGCATCTGATCTCTAAAATCTACATGATACTCCAAAAACTCAACTACGAAAAGACTAACAACCTAATTAATAAATGGGCAAAGGATATGGACAGGCACTTCATTAAAGAAGACATTCAGGTAACTGAATACATGATACATGAGGAAATGCTCACAATCATTAGCCATTAGAGAAATAGAAATCAAATCAAAACTACAATGAGATTCCATCTCGCTCCAACAAGGCTGGTATCAATCCAAAAAAACCCAAAAGAATAAATGTTGGAGAGGTTGTGGAGAGACTGGAGCACTTATACACTGCTGGTGGGGATGCAAAATGCTACAACCACTTTGGAAATTGATTTGGCGTTTCCTTAAAAAACTAGAAATGAAATTACCATATGATCCAGCTATCCCACTCCTTGGAATATATCCTAGAGAATTAAGAGCCTTTACATGAAGATATATGCACACCCATGTTCACTGCAGCACTGTTTACAATAGCAAAAAAGATGGAAGCAACCAAGATGCCCATTAACAGATGAGTGGATAAATAAATTATGGTATATTCACACACTGGAATACTATGCTTCGATAAAGAACAATGATGAATCCATGAAACATTTCATCACATGGAGGAATCTGGAAGGCATTATGCTGAGTGAAATTATCCAGTTGCAAAAGGACAAATACTATATAAGACCACTATTATAATAATTGGAGAAATAGTTTAAACACAGAAAAAATATTCTTTGATGGTCATGAGATGGGGGAGGCAGGGAGGGAGGAAGAGGGATTTTCACTAGTAGATAGTAGATAAGAATTACTTTAGGTGAAGGGAAAGGCAGCACAATAAGGTGAGATCAGCACAACTGGACTAAACTAAAAGCACAGAAGTTTCCTAAATAAGCTGAATGCTTCAAAGGCCAGCATGGCAGGGGTGGGGGTCTGGCGATCATGGTTGCAGGGGACATCTAAGTCAATTGGCATAATAAAATCTATTAAGAAAACATTCTGCATCCCACTATGGAGAATGGCTTCTGGGGACTTAAACACTACCAAGCGGCCATCAAATATGCATCAATGGGTCTCAACCTATCTGGAGCAAAGGAGAATGGACACCAAAGATACAAGGTAATTATGAGCTGAAGAGACAGAAAGGACCACATAAACCAGAGACTACATCAGCATGAGACCAGAAGAACTAGATGATGCCTGGCTACAACCCATGACTTCCCTGACAGGGAACACAACAGAGAACCCCTGAGGGGGCAGGAGAGCAGTGGGATGCAGACCCCAAATTCTCATAGAAAGACCAGACTTAATGGTCTGACTCAGACTGGAAGGACCCCAGTGGTCATGGTCCCCAGACCTTCTGTTAGCCCAAGACAGGAACCATTCCCAAAGCCAGCTCTTTAGACAGGGATCAGACTGGACTATGGGATAGAAAATGATACTGGTGAAGAGAGAGCTTCTTTGATCAAGTAGACACATGAGACTATGTTGGCATCTCCTCTCTGGAGGGGAGATGAGAGGGCAGAGGGGGTCAGAAGCTGGCCAAATGGACATGAAAAGAGTGAGTGGAGGGAAGGAGTGTGCTGTCTTATTAGGGGGAGAGCAATTAGGAGTATATAGCAAGGTGTATATACATTTTTGTATGAAAGACTGACTTGATTTGTAAACTTTCACTTAAAGCACATGAAAAATTAAAAAAATAAAAGTTAAAAAATGATCAAAAACTTAACCTTCTAAAAAACATTCTTAATGAAAAAAAAATTTCAAAGAAGATTAACGTTAGTATTTCTTCTATTTAATGGTAGAGGAAGGATCTGGGTTAGTACCTTAACAAAATGGTATCCGTTATTTCATACCTCTGCCAACAGCCTACACAGAACAGTGGCAGCTGGGGACAAGCCACAGAAAGGTATCAAAGTCACCCCTCAAGCCTGATCACTGGAATTACTGATATTATTCTTAAGGTGGAAACCCTGGTGGCATAGTGGTTAAGTGCTACGGCTGCTAACCAAAGGGTCGGCAGTTCAAATCCACCAGGCACTCCTTGGAAACTCTGTGGGGCACTTCTACTCTGTTCTATAGGGTAGCTATGAGTCGGAATTGACTCGATGGCGCTGGGTTTTTTATTCTGAAGGTGATAAACATTAGAAATGGGGTGGCAAAAACATAACCTCTCTGGCATTGGAAAAGCAGAAAGATCTTTCCTGGAAACTTCTATGGCAGTTTTGGAACTAAATTATTGGTTAATGGAACCATTCAGAACTGAGACATTTGGAGTTCTCTGTCTATGCTAATCAAAAGTACAGCTTTAGATCTTCCCAGCGTGTTCCAACACAACAGGAACACTGATTTGTTGAGGGAGCCGATGGTAAGCTATTTTAGGATGCTCTTTCTCTGGGGATGCTCAATGGTATATCAATTAGGCAATATGTGACGTATTTTATTCACAACTGTCAAGGAGTATTTAAATAGGGTTAAAATATAGTCCTAGATAACATGATACTTTAAAAATAAGAGAGAAATGTTTCCCGAACAGGCATAAATTAAAAAAAGAAGAAAAGATACAGATATGTTAACAGATAAGAAATAAAGAGGAACATAATATAAAAAAGCAACAGTATCTTTTCTACTCCTGAAGGTGGAAGCCCAAACTGTCAGGTGTTCTTGAGCTTAAATCTTACATCATGCTTCTGCCCTTTTGCAAATACTTTCAGGAAAGGCTTAAAGTGGGTAAAATTGATTTACAATTGACATAAATCACTAAGTACAAAGACCGGATCTAATTTTTCCATAAAGAAATGAATCCTTATTTTTTGTTTGTTTTGTTTAAGAATTTACTGTTCTTCAGCAGAAAGATCAAAGTGGGTTTCATTTTAGGCATGACGCTCTGTAATAGCATTAAATAGAAGTTTCATTGGACAATGTTAATTAACTATATACATATCGTATCCATGTGACTCTCGTTTTTTGGTTTTGGTTTTTCTTTTTTTTAGGTACAAAGATTAATCATTGGTTGACATCAGGAGTCACAGACTTGATAGCCAGGTCCCATAGATGAGTGGAAGCCAGGTTAAGCATAGGTTGAATACGTGGTAGAATGGGAGGGAGCAAGGTAACTACTCAACTCTTCCTTATTGTGACTCTGAGGGAATGCTAGATGGCCGAGATTTTTAAAATGGCAGAAATTTTTAGGTAAAATCTTCTTATGTTGAGTATTGATTCATTAAAAACACAAACAAAATGTTCAAAGACGTCAAAAAAGGCCTATGGACAAAATGTCAGCTACCTTTATACCAAATTTAGAGGGTATTTTTGCCATGTTAAGAGCTCATTAATCAATAGATTGTTTTCTTTAACTAAAATAATACATCTATCTATTTTTCATAGTCTACAAAAATAAGTAATCAGTCACTTAATATTTTCTGTTCCGCCTATACTCTGTGCAGGAACTCTTCTAGGTGCCTGAGCCCTAACAATGAATGAGATAAACAAAGCCCACGCCATCTTGGTACCAATAATCTAGCACAACAAAAATCATGAAGGCAAAGAATAAGTAAGACATTTCCAAATACTTGTAAGCACACAGAAGATAGAATTAGGAAATGTGATCAAGTGACATGGGTAAGCGAAGTCTGGTGCTGGTGGACAGGAAGGGACTCTCTGAGTGGTGACATTTGAACTAAGACCTGAATAATACATGGACTCAGGCATGCCAAGATTTGGGAGAATAGAGTTCCAAGCAGAAGGATGAGTCACGAAAAACTCTCTGAGATAGAATGGAGGTACTGTGTTGGAGAGAAAGAAAGAAGGCCATTGTGGCTGAGCATGGTACAGGAAGAGGGGAGAGTAGGGAATACATTTGGAGAGGAAGGCACCATCCAAAGCTTGCAGGAAATTTGAAGCTTTAATACACGGATAAAACACTTGGGGATCTTGTCAAAATGCAATTTTTAAATTTATTGGGCCTGAGATTCCACATTTCTAACAAGCTTCCAGGTGAAAACCATGTTGCTGGTCCTCCCACCATATACTGAATAGCAAAATTTTACACAATTTTGAGAAGTATGATTTAATCGAGGTTATTATTATTTTTTTATATAGTGAAAACCATGGAGGGTAAGGGGTAAATGGAGGGGACCTGTAGTGGGGGCCTGTAGAGAGACGAAGAAAGACTTTGAGTCCAGGTGGAGGCTGTTTTAGTAGTTCCAGAGAGAGATTATGGTGACTTAGGCTCTGAGTGAGTTTCTGGGTGGCGTAAATGTTTAAGCACTTGACTACTAGCCTAAAGGTTAGCAGTTCAAACCCACCCGGAGGTGTCTCTGAAGACAGGCCTGGTGATCTTCTTCTGAAAGCCCTGTGAAGCCCAGTTCTAGTATGACACACATGGGATCGCCACAAGTCAGAATTGACTCAATGGCAGCTAACAGCAACAATAAGGCTCTGAGGGGAGACTGCAGCTTGACATATTTTGAACGGATAGAAGCAAGTCTTTCCAATAAATTTGACTATAAAGGAAACAGAGGATTTGACATGTTAAGGGTTTTGGCCTACGCAACTGGGTGGGAGGTGGAGCCAGTTTTTGAGATGGTACGAGGAACATGGGGAGAAGCACATTTTGCAGGTGGATGCGTGTGTGAGGAACAATCGTTCTTTTGGGCAGTGTTAAGTTTTAGATGCCTCATGGACACCTAAATGGAAATATCTAGAAGCAGTTGTATCTGTGAGTCTATAGTTTTGGAGGTAGATCGGGATTAAAAAAGTGCTAAATTTGGGAATTTTCAGCATGTTGATGGCATTTAAAGCCATGGCACTGGATGAGGCTGCTTAGGCAGAGATGTGGACAGTGATGAGCAAATGGCCGAGTAGAGAGCTCAGGGGTTAATCAACACGAGAGATCTGGGAGAAGGAGATGACCCAGAAAGGATAAGGGCAGAAACGACCAGTGAGACAGGAAGAAAAGCAGGCAGGTCTTTTGTCACCTGTTGCTATTTGTAGTCTAGTCAGTTGTGACTCAGAGAGACCTCATGTGTGCAGAGCAGAACTGCTCCATAGGGTTTTCAAGGCTGGGGCCTTTCAGAAGCAGATTGCCAGACCTGTCTTCCGAAGTGCCTCTACGTGGGTTTGAACTGCTAAACTTTCGGCTACGAGTCAAGCACTTAACCGTTTGCGTCACCCATGGACTCTGTGTAACACCTAGAAGTATTGCAGGATGAAAGGGGCAACGCTGCTGAAAAGTGAACTGACATGAAACTTAAGAACTGGCCATTGATTCCGCTAGATCAGTTTTTTTTTTTTCTTAAACAAATCAAGCATAACTTTAAAAAAAGTGTTAGCTATCTTATTCTTCAACACAAATTGCAGCTTTTTTGAAAAAGCAATAATAATTTGCAAATTTCAGCTGGGTAACCGTGAAAAAGAAATTGTTGGGTCAGGTAGATAACTTACACTTTTCCCTATTCATCATGCTTATTCACAGCTTTGTAAAAATGGTCTTTTTCTGTTTTAAAATTGTTACATGATTTCTCAGTCTTAGAAGAATTTTTTCACACATGAAAACAGCTACCTTATTAGATTATCATTTCTGTATTCCAGTAAGTAGTGGTATCAAAGTGTCTACCTCCAATTTCATTATTTAAAAAAAGAAAGAAACTTTCTGCAGAGTTTATCCGTAACCCTGATGTTTATTTACTTCAATGACCATCGTGTTGAGATTTCGAGAAGATGGCTATATCATAATTTACTTTTAGTCAGCATTTAAGGATTTAATCTAACACAAATAAGGAAACTGGAAAGATATTATTAGTAGCTGTTATTATTTTCTATGGTTTTAGTGATCACATCGATATATATTGCCTGGACCTTTATTCCCAGTGCTGAGTCCTCTCCCAACTTTCAAGAGATCCCTCAGTGGCCTCCTGGCAGGGCTGGATTAAGAAAAGTTTATGGTACACTTCCCATCTGTGTAAACCAAGATAAAACATTAAAATATACAACAACAACAACAAAGTTCTGGTTTTTCTGATATTCAGTATTTTGAAAATTGTATCAGATATTCTATATATATATATTTATGGAAACCATGGTGGCGTAGTGGTTAAGTGCTATGGCTGCTAACCAAGAGGTCAGCAGTTCGAATCCACCAGGCGGTCCTTGGAAACTCTATGGGGTAGTTCTACTCTGTCCTATAGGGTTGCTATGAGTCAGAATCGACTCAACGGCAGTGGGTTTTGGTTTTATACATATATATATATATATATAAAATGTGGTGTTAGTGCTTAAAAATGTGTTTATGGAGTGATTTGTATTGCATGTTTCTATTTTGAGATCTGGCCATCATTGCAAGTGCAAGAGATCTATAATTTAACTCATCTGTTTTTCCTTACAAAGCATTGGGGCTTTTAGACCAATGGTTCTTAAAGTCTTTTGGGTGGAATATCTCTTTAAAAAGATGATGAAACCTATAGACCTCTAAAGAAACAACACATAAATATATATGCAAATATTTTCAACAGCTTTATTTTGTTCCGCTCCACCTTCACCTCCACTACACAGCCAGATTTTAAAAACATACAAGGCATCAGGTTACTTTCATTCTTGATTTTTCATAATGTTCTCTTATTAACCATAAAATGGAAAGGCATCCAAAGTATGCAACTAAACAAAGCAAGCTTCAATTCCACTGAAAACAATCTTTAATGAAGAGGCTTATTGTTTGGTTTGTATAAGGAGTGATTGTGGCACAACTGGAAATGTGTAAATAATCATTGAAAGCCAATTATTGAGGATTTGGGCTTTAATAGAAAAAGTGAAGGAAATCTGTACTCAGAAAGGAATGCGGTTGCAAATAGGATCCAAACTCCCATGGCTTATTTTGTCATATGAGGAGTAAGTTGGTCAAGGAGCACAAAAATTCCTATCCCATGGCTTCCTTTGCATCTAAGTCAAAGAAGACATTGTGGTAAGGGCGGAATCATTGAGACCATCTGTGTTAACAGCGGCAGGATTACAGTTCTGCCTTTCAATTCGAAAACCTTCTGAGCAGAAGTAACCTTCAGAAAAGTTCTGCAGATTTCTGCCTGCTGAGAAATTGAAAGGCTAGGTTACTCTTGACACCAACCTCCAGGAATGTTTCCTCCACATTAAAAAGTTTGCATTCTTTTCCACTTCCAATCTCTCCTTCCAGATAGGCAGTTGGGACAAAAAAATGAGTAGATTTTCAGCAGTATCCAAAATCCTAACTTCAGAGACTTGAATCAAAAAGTTATATCCTTCTTTCTTTTAGCTGAAAATAACATCCAGAATACCCAAGACAGGGACAAAGGCCTTCCTGTGGGACTGTCCTGAGAATGGGACTCTGTCTCTCTAAAAACAAACAATTTCTGCAGGTTGTTCAGTCGTGGGCTTTTGAGACTCGTCCCCTGGAAGCAACCCTGTATAGTATTTCAAGAGCAGGCTTTTGTGTTTGGGCAAATTAAATTTTGGGTAAGTTCCAGCCTTTTTAAACCCAGTTGCTTCTCTTCAAGAAAAAAAAGCCTCTGGTCTGCTGCATTTGAGAAGAGGCAGAGATAAGGAACTTCTTGAGCTTTGCTGGCTACATGTATTTTTTTTAACAGCTTGATTGAGATATAACTGACATACAGTAAACTGCACATATTTAAAGTGTACAACCTGATAAGTGTTCACATAAGTTACACACCCATGAAACCATCACCGCAATCAAGATAATGAACCCTTTATCACCCCCAAAGCTTCCTCATGGCCATGTGCAATTCTTTTCTCTTGTAACTCCCCGACAGCTCTTCCTAGACCACCTCTAATCTGCTTTCTGTCACTGTAAATTAGCTGGTATTTCCCAAATCTTAATATAAATGAATTCAAACAGTAGGTACTTCTTCTTTTTGGTGGGGGGAGAGGGGGAGCCTGGCTTCTTTCATGCAACGTATTTACATTGAGATTCATCCATATTGTTACAAGTGTCAATAGTACATTTCATTTTCATTTTTTTTTATCAAGTAGTGTTCCATAGTATAAGTATACGTATGCATACCACCATCTGCTTATCCATTCATTTACCAATGAACGTTTGGGTTGTTTCCAGTTTGGGGCTATTGCAAAGAAAGCTGCTGTGGACGTTCACGCACAACTATTTCCGTGGACACAGGCTTCCGTTTTCCTGGGGTGAGTACTTAGGAATGAATGGCTGTCTCTATTACAGTTTCTAATACCTGCCACACTAATCTCCAAAATGTACACGTCGTTTTACATTCCCGTCAGCAACACACGAGAGTCGCAGTTGTTCCAATTCTCTCCAATACTTGCTACGGTGATTCTTCTTAATTTTAGACATTTTAATAGGTGTGTAGTAGTATCATTGCGGTTTTAATCTTTGGTTTTATAGTTTGATTAGCAAGAACCACATTACACAAACCACACTGAGGCTGGTATTCCAACATGATTGTTGATGCAAGTTAACCAAAGTACGAATAAGATTCCTTCTATTTTTTTTTAATTGCCTGGTATATTCCAGGCTTGATGTAAATAGACATGCCAGTAATCGTGATGACAGGTCATTCCTGTTAAAGAGGGACTGTTTCACACACCACTATTTCACACACCGCAGCACGGCGACGACAGTGCGTACTGCCTCTTCAGCTCCTGCGGGATCCCTTGCATCCTTATCCTTATTGGAGAAATACACGTTCTTAGTAAATCGTACTTTGAACAAAATTGAGCAAGATTAGTAGTTACTGTGGACTTGTTGTTCCCCCCCGCCCCCCGCCCACTCTTTGAAGTATTAGGAAAGAAATTAAAGGAGATACTTCCTTGAAAATTCAATTCAAAGACTTTCAGAGCTCCTTCTGTGGATTCTCTGCTTAAGAATTCCTGCCCTGGACTTTCTTGTTTTTTATCCGTTAGAGAGGGAATTCCCCTGTCCTTCTACCATCTTCTCTATAGCTCCTCACAAAGAAGAGCTGTTACTCTGGTTGGACAAAGACGGGGACATTTATCAGGTCACATTTTACTAGTGTGTAGGGTCACTGTGTATTAAAGGACACGCACAACACACCGGAGCTTTTCTTTCTTCTTCCTTGGTGGGGGGCACACCCAGGCTGGAAGCCCTGGCCTCTCACTCAGGACAGCCAGGTTCAACATCTGTTACCGGGTGAGTCAATCAGCCAGGAGGTCATTCTCTCAATCTGGGATGCTTAGAGCCTTAGATTATGGGGAGGGGGAGGAAAGCAGAAGGCTGTGCTCAAGACTTGGGCTCGCTTACTTTGGACGAATCATCAGGAAAGAACAATTGGTAGAAAAGGACATATTTTTTTGTTAGAGGATCAGCAAAAATGAGGGAAACCCTCAAGAAAATGGACTGGCAACAGTAGATGTGATGATGGACTCAAGCATGCCTGTGATCGTGAGGATGACTCAGGGTCAGGCAACGTTTTGTTTTCTTGTACATAGGTAACCATGAGTCGGAACAACAAACAACAACAGCAATGCTCAAGCCTCTTGTTCTAAGCTGTGTTTTTCACTGACACTTTTTCCATAGAATCCTGTTTTGGGGAGTATCCATGATGAGCTATCAATGAGCTATTCATGAAGTGGTACTTCCTGCCCCTTCTACTGGTACGGCTTCTTATGTATATGGATGGTTTTTTGATCTACAACCCTGGAGAAAAAAGGGTTGAATAAAAGGATTTGCAGCTACAAATAAAAAGGATCTCTTTCAGGTATATTTGTAGGCTGGAATTACATTTAATTAAACACATTTTTTTTTTTTTTACTTACAACATTATTTTTTTTTTTTTACTTTTATCTCTCCATTCCAGGCCCTTAAGATACCATACCTTGACTATCACAATTGTTTCAAAATCCACTCACTTCCACAGTCTGTATCTTGTACATAACATGCAATGTTTTCTAAAAAACCAGGTATCAAGCCATAATATTAAACCTGAAGCATAACAGACATAACAATTTCTGTACAGACTAGACCTAAAATAGTTTATAAACCCAAGTCTCAAAAATGACAGAGTTATGGATCAGCAGAGTCCACAACAATAAAAGTACATGGATATATGAAGGAAAAGCTCATAAAATTATTTACCAAAAATTTCTGTTAAGTATTTAGTCCAGCTTCCTTTTCCAAAGTAGATTACCACCAAAATCACTTAAGACAGATGGCTGCCTCTATTTTTAAAATGTTCTAGAGTCGATGATTTTGCGAACTCCTCTGGTAGTCTGTTTCAGTGTTTAATCACTCTTACACTCAAGACGTTCTTCCTTATGTCTAATACATAATGCCTAAATAATGAAATACACTAAGGAGAATGAGGAGGATAATTTTAACTCTCAGAGCGGCTGAACTAGAGACCCAAACAATTTCTCAAGAAGACACATGGCTCAATTACCCTCTACGTGGGGTCAGCACCCCCATCGCTGGCCTCTCACTCTCTTTATAAGTCTATCATTCTTACTTTCCACAGGATAGCACCTCCTTAATATCCCACACGTGTGAAAATTAATCAAAATAGACTAATTTCACTTCCCAAAAAATGCATTTTCCTTGAATTTGTAACTCTACAGTCAACTTTTTCCTCTAAATTTCTTTTACTCCTGCTTTTTCCAATGCAAAATTCAGCAAACTGTTATACCTAGCTATAATCACTCACCAATATTTCCAAAATAACTTTACAGCCACAGTTTCAGTTAAGGATCTAGGGATTTCACCCTTCCACTCTTAGTGTTCTGGCTCATAGCTGGAAGCCCTACCCGTCTCAGTCTTCCCCAAGAGAGGATTTGGGGTAACACTGACAGCATTCTGAAAAAGGCCCCTCCTTTTTTTTTTTTTTTTTTTGCCCTCCGGCATCAACTATCCTCTAGCCAGAGACCTCCCCTGAGGAGCTGCAATCAGTATAAATTTTATTCTTATGTTTCTTTTAGGTGTCAGTGAATCCTTTCAAAAAGGATTTGGAGATAATTAAACGTTAGGAGACACAGCTTAGGGAGTATCTCTTCCTAGGGCGTGTGAACTTGGACTGTGTTTGACGTCCAGGAAGAAACTGCCTTCCTGGAGCGTTCAGTTCACACTTCACCTCAGTACATTCTCTCAGGACGCTGGCCAAAAGCAGCTTCTGCTGGCTTTAACTGAGTGGCCAGAAGAGCAGGCGGCATGCCCTGCCTGGATGCTCGCTACCTCCCTGCGATCCAATGCAGACCAGGCTTGCTTCCAACCTTGGGCAGTGCCACTTCCCTCCCCTCACCTGCAATATGCCCAGATTCTTTCTTCTGTCTCAAAAGTGACAAGAACCACTCCTTAGCCCTGTATTCAAAGTCATTGCCCCAGACCCCAGGTTAGTTCCTTCCAATGTTCCCCAGAATGTAAGGAGCCAACAAAGACCAAGGTAGGTATCTTAAGAAAGCTGTTTCGCCTCACTCTCTCCTTTCTCTCAGATTAGCACGTTATGTCGAAGTTACTGATGGCTACTGAAACAAGGTGGGACCAAAGCTAGGTGTAAGAACTTAAGAGATTCTCAGCATTCAAGTTAGTAATTGAGAGTCAGTACAGCTTGTGGTTAATAGTAGAATCTCAGGGTCAATGAAGTTTGAATCCTTTTTCCTCCAGTTGCTGGTAGCCAGACTTGAGCACACTGCTCAACTTATCTGCCCCAGTTTCTTCATTGTAAAATAGGGATAGTGCCAACTTCATGGAGTCTCTGGGTGTGCTTGACTACTAACCAAAGGTTGGAGTCAACTCAGAGGTGCCTTGGAAGAGAGGCTTGGAGATCCACTTCCAGAAAATCAGCCACTGAAAACCCTATGGAGCACAGGTCTACTCTGACATATACAGGGCCGCCGCGAGCACACGGCTGCTGCGAGCACACGGCCGCCATGACTCAGAACCAGCTCTACAGCAATGGCAACTTGTACCAACTTCACAGGATTGTTGTTAAGCTTAAATATCAGGAAAAAGTTATGCAAAATATAAGTGTTAGTTGTGCTCATTCATTAGGGATAAGAGGCTATTTTCTAGACTTGGGGAACTGAAGAGAAAGAGAAAGAGAAGGTAGGCCAGGTCTTCTTCCAGGCTCAGAGTGGTGTCAGCACACACAAAACCTCCGGAGAGGGAGGCCTCCACGATGTGAACGGGAGACGATGGAGTCAGTGGAGGAAAGGGGCCCAGCACTGAGCACAGTGCCTGGAGCTTAATGAATGGTGGTTGTTTTTGTTAAATTGGTAAGGATCTGTTTTCTTCTCAGATGTAGGAATAAGGAGAGAGGGTAAGAGTATAGGAACACTTCAGAGTGGGCGAGAAATAATTTGATGTTCATTACCTTGGCTTAAAAATCTTCTCTTATGTAAAAAGACATGGTTTACTGGCTGGGCAGGATGGCAGTTGATCAAAAAAGAGAAAACAATATAGAGGGAGTTAGCAGTGGGGACATAGTTTTCGTTTATCTTAATAAGTGCAGATAAGAATAAAGAAAAGCATAGTTGGGTTGAGTCAATGTGATATTATTAACACACCATTCTTTGTTAGGATGCTTAAAGAATTTCTTTTAGAGAAAAATATAGTTTTTGTTGTTCTTTGCTTATTTTTAAGGAAACTCCATAAGTTGGCCTTAGATTTGAGTAAGGCCAGGGCCAGGGTGATCCCTTTTTCTTGTTTTAGATTTTCTGGAGGCCCAGCACTCCCACCTAACTCTAGCTTTCCTGCCCTCTTGATGCATCATCTAGTGTAGTCCTCCCAACAGTTATGTGAAGTAGATGTGATTATTTTTATTTTATAGAGGAGGAACTGCCATAATCAGAATCTGAGGAAATTGGTGTTTCGGTGCTCAAATTCTCCCCTTACATGCAGGAGACCTGGGTTCGATTCCTGTCTGTCAGTGGTGAACTGTCTGTTGCTATTAGGAGGCACCCTGGTGGTGCAATGGTTAAAGCGCTGGACTGTTAAATGAAAGGTCAATGGTTAAAAACCACCAGTGGCTCCAAAGGAGAAAGATGTGGCAGTTGGCTTCCATAGAGGTTTACAGCCTTGGAGACCCTGTGGGGTCTCTATGACTCCATGGCAGTGGGTTTGGTTTTTGGTGTTATGCTGAACAGGTCTCAGTGGAGCAAATCAGCCAGTGAAAACCCTATGGATCACAGAGGACCAAGTGCCCTTTTGCCTTGCTAGAGGGAAAGTACAATCTAAATAGTTTCATTTTTCACTATATCATCACATCTAAAATAGAGTTTTCTCCCTACATTAAATTAACCCACAAGTCTCAGTACTTCAGTGATTTCTGATTGGTCTTTGGGATTCTTTTCCCTCAAACATTTTGCCTGATGGATGAATATACAAATAATGTCACAAGCTTCTGGCTGTGGTATTCAAATAGGAACAAAAAATAAGAGATAATGCGAACTAGAATCACATGCATAGGCTGCGTTCGTTTCCCCTGCATACTTAATGCAGCCTCCTGGTGTTGAAAACTGTGAATAATAATGATTTTATTTTTTTAGTTTTGTCCATCTGTGAATCAAATACAAGGTGCTCCGTGGCCTCTAATACAATAAACTTAAGAAAAAGATACTTGGAATATGTGTGTTTAGTTATCAAGTTCTGTACTTTTCAAACCTGTACGGAAAAGCCACAAAGGTAGTTGGTGATCAAGTCATGTATAACGCAGGTCCTTGTTTCAGTAAATAATTGGATGACTGAAGGAGGAAGAATATTTAGCCACTGAGTATATTTGTTTTGTGCTACTCCCTTAATTTAGCTGCACGAGCGTTCCTGCTCCTTAGCTTTTAAGCATTCCTGTGGATTAATCAAACTATCAAAAATGCCAGAAGCAAACCATGCTTTATGCCCTTACTTTCTACTGCTAAATACATAGCCAGCTCTCTTCAAGGAAAAATCTTCGTTAGGCACCTATGTTTGTACGTGTTGCAGTCACTCCTAATGAAAAGTGAGGTAGAATTGTAATTTTTTTAAAAGTTCTCCATTTTATTTAAAAAAAAAGGGGGAGACTAGCAGCACAACTGGACTAAACCAAAAGGAAGACATTTCCGGAGTTCGACCAAACGCTCCGAAGGCCAGCGCAGCAGGGGCGGGGCCTGGGGCCAGCGCAGCAGGGGCAGGGGCTTGGGGACCATGGTTTCTGGGGACATCTAGGTCAATTGGCATAATAAAATCTATTAAGAAAACATTCTGCATCTCACTTTGTTGAGTGGCATCTGGGGTCTTAAATGCTACCAAACAGCCATCTAAGATGCATCAATTGGTCTCAACGAACCTGCAGCAAAGGAGAATGAAGAACACAAGGAAAATATGAACCCAAGAGAAAGGAAGGGCCACATAAATCAGAGACTACATCAGTCTGAGACCAGAAGAACTAGATGGTGCCCAGCTACCACTGATGACTGCTCTGACAGGGAACACAACAGAGAATCCCTGATGCAGCAGGAGAACAGTGGGATGCAGACCTCAAATTCTTGTAAAAAGACCAGACTTAATGGTGTGACTGAGACTGGAGGGACCCCAGAGGTCATGGCCCCTGGGCCCTCTGTTAGCCCAAGACTAGAGCCATTCCTGAAGCCAATTCTTCAGACAGGGAATGGACTGGACTGTAAGACAGGAAATCATACCGGTGAGGACTGAGCTTCTTGGCTCAAGTAGACACATGAGACTATGTGAGCAGCTCCTACCTGGAGGTGAGATGAGAAGGCAGAGGGGAACAGGAGCTGGTTGAATGGACACGGGGAATACAGGGTGGAGAGGAGGAGTGTGCTGTCACATTAGGGAGAGAGAAGCTAGGGTTACATAGTGAGGCGTGTATAAGTTTCTGTATGAGAGGCTGACTTGAATCGTAAACTTTCACTTAAAACACAATTTTAAAAAACGTGAGACTAGTATTGTTAGAAGAAGAAAAGTTTGGATGGAATTTTGAGTTCTGTGGCAGCATCCATCTAGACTTTCCTCATTTAGCGTCAGGACGGAAATAGAACTGCTAGACTTTTGGATTTGGCTTAAAATATTTGTTAAAATAATTGGATTTTTTAAAACCAAAAAAAATAAAATGAAATCTAACCAATGAGATTATTTACTTTATGCCATTATCATTGTTTAAAAGATGATTCATAGAGCTATAAAATAGAAATAATAGTACCACTTAAGAAGAACACCACTGCTGACATCAAAAAAGGTTAGCTGGGAGTGAGGAGAGTTTTTCAAAAAACTCTTTGCCATCGAGTTGATTCCAACTCATAGTTGGCCTTACAGGACAAAGTAGAACTGCCCCATATGGTTTCCAAGGAGCAGCTGGTGGATTTGAACTGCCGACCTTTGGGTTAGCAGCCTGAGCTCTTAACCATTGTGCTACCACGGCTCCACAGCCACTCCATAATCACTATCAAGCATTTCCACTCCTGCCATACTATTCAGCGTGGATAACTGTTTTCCCAAAGTAGCTGTAAGGGTATATTTCAGATCACCATTCCTAAACTACACATTGTTGGAAATATTAAGATAATCATAATAAGATAAAAAGCATTGATAGGAAGACTAAGCATTGGCATTAGAACTAAAAAATGAGAAGGGAGCCTCTTAAAGGCCGATTTGACAATGACGTTGGAAGACTAGAACTAAATGATGAAACAAAGACTTCTTTAGGAGTTTATACCTGAAGTCACAGGTTCACCTGCTTCAAACCTTCTTCGGGTAAAACCTGAGGTATTCTGGCTTTGCTAGAGCAGGGTTTCAGCCTCAGAGGAAAAAAGGGCCACCCTCACCCTCCTTTTTTTCAGGATCCTTTGGTATGCTTGTGAGATGCTAGAGCCCTTCTTCTCGCTTTTCTGCAAGGTGTTACCAACGATTCTTTAGGCAAACATTTACTGAGAGTCTATTAATGTGTTAGCGCTATTAGTGTGCTATGCTTGGTGCTGGGGCTCTAATGAAAAGCAAAATGAAAGTGCTCTCTGCCTATGAGGAGCTTAGAGTATGGTGAATACAGATATCAATCAAATTGATCTTTATAAAGAAATAAATGCTTTGAAATGGGCTATGGGAATGTGTAAGAAGGAAAATTGATCTGAGCTACAGGGAGAGGCGAAGTTTCCTGGAGGAGTGGATTTTGAGTTGAGAACAACAGTCAGTTTCTGAAATCTGTAGTCATGGAAGTTGAGTGTGATTAGAAGGGGACAGGTGGAAATAAACGCAAAGACTTACGTAGACACAAGGAGTTCACCAGGGCCAAAAGTTTTGAAGGACAGACAGCCAATGACAGAGCACGACTGAATTCTGAAATAGGCAGGTAATATTGTCAAACTTTAAAGCAAAGTCATAGGCAAGTTACCAAATTTCAATTTCTTTGGCATGGGTGGGACAAGGAAATAAGAAAGAAGTAATGTGCTTGGTGCTCATTAGTATGGCAGTCACAAATATTACTACCTCAGAAGGCCATGGTGGGATTAAATTAAACCAAATAAAGTATATGAAATACCTATCATAGTGACTACCAGATGCCCATTTAAAAAAAAATCTAAAATATTATTAAGGGTAGATTAAATGCTCAATGAACAGTACACTTGGCAACACATGGCTAGGGTGATCCTAGAATTTATTGGCCTGTTCAGGACACATTTTTTAAAATTGTACTTTAGATGAAAGTTCACAGAACGAACTAGTTTCTCATTAAACAGCTAGTACACATACTGTTTTATGACATTGGTTAACGACCCCGGGACATGTCAGGACTCTCCCTTCTTGACCTTGGGTTCCTTATTACCAGCTTTCCTGTTCCCTCCTTCCTTCTAGTCCTTGCCCATGGGCTGGTGTGCCCCTTAAATCTCATTTTGTTTTATAGACCTAACTAATTTTTGGCTAAAAGTTGAACCTCCAGAGTGAGTTCATCACTGAGCTAAAAGGGTGTCTGAGGGGCATACTCTTGGGGTTTCTCCAGTCTCTGTCACGCCAGTAAGTCTGGTTTTTTTTTTGTGATTTAGAATTTTTTTCTACGTTTCTCTCCAGCTTTGTCCAGAACCCTCTATTGTGATCCCTGTCAGAACAGTCAGTGGTGGTAGCCAGGCACCATCTAGTTGTGCTGGACTCAGTCTGGTGGAGGCTGTGGTAGTTGTGGTCCATCAGTCCTTGGACTAATCTTTCCCTTGTGTCTTTCGTTTTCTTCATTCTCCCTTGCTCCAGACAGGGTGAGACCAGTGGAGTATCTTAGATGGCTGCTCACAAGCTTTGAAGACCCTAGAGTCTACTCACCAAAGTAGAATGTAGAACATTTTCTTTATAAAATATGTTATGCCAGTTGAGCTGGATGTTTCCTGAGCCCATGGTCCCCACAGCCCTCAGCCCAGTAATTTGGTCCCTCAGGGAGTTTGGATGTGTCTACGGAGCTTCTATGTGTTCAGGACACTTTTAAGCAAGAAAGAGCCAGGAGATGTGTAAACTCTAAAATGTGGTTACCCTTTCTATGCCTCAATACCTATCAGAGATGATGTTGAGAAAAAATGAGCAAATATTCCACTTTGCACACACAAGGTACAGCCAACTCCCTCAAAAATCTGCTGCCTCCCAATTTTGCTTTATAATATAGCCCTGTGGAGTTCTGCCGGGAAACTCTGATAACACAGATCATTTTAAAGAATGTAGATATTAAAGGGGAATCTCATGGCAACTACTGCTTTTCTTTTATGACAAAAGTAATACATGCACAGAGTAAAAAAAGTTAAACACTACAGAAGGGTGCAAAACAAAGAGGAAAAATCTCCCACCTCTTTCTATATTCCTACTGTAGCAGAGGTAACCACTGCTGTTTCTTACAAACATGCCCAAGGATGTGTGTGTGTGTGTGTGCTTTCATGGATTGAATTATGTCCCCCAAAAATGTGTGTATCAGTTTGGCTGGGTCATGAGTCCCAGTATTGTGCATGAGTCCCAGTATTGTGCGGTCATCCTTCTTCTTGTGATTGTAATTTTATATTAAAGAGGATTAGGTTGGGATTGTAACACCCTTACTAAGGTCACAGCCTTCATCTAATGTAAAGGGAGTTGCCCTGGGGTGTGGCCTGCACCACCTTTCATCTCACAAGAGATAAAAGGAAGGGGAAGCAAGCACAGAGTTGGAGACTTCATATGGCCAAGAAAGAAGCACCAAGAGCAGAGCATGTCCTGTGGACCTGGGGTCCATGTGACTGAGAAATTCCTCCACCAGGGGAAGATTGAGGACAAGGACCTTCCTCCAGGGCCCACAGAGAGAGAAAGCCATCCCCTGGAGCCAACACCCTGAATTGGGACATCCACTTGTGGTATTTCTGTTATAGCAGCACTAGATGACCAGGACAGTGTGTAAGTCTATTACATATATGTATGTGCTATATTAGAGAATTAAAAACTTAGGCTGATTCGTTATTGCTGAGGACGCGTAACTTTCTTCAAAGGTGAATTAACAAAATCTTTCCTACTTAAAGGCCAATGACCCCACCAAAAAGCTGGCAGTTTCCCTTTTCAGGGTCTAAGGACCTTGGCCACCAGTAGGGGAGAGCCCTTGTGACTTGGCTCAGTGACCCTGGGCTACTACTCTCTATTCCTTTCTCATGGCTGACAGCAAAGGAGCTTTGTTTCACTCCCCCGACCATGAGAACACATGACATGTTTTTGTGGTTTAAAGTCACAGGAACTTTGTCTCAATTAACTCTATGAGCCTGTATCTGTGTGGACTCCGGCTCGTTTTTGTAAAATGCTTCAGTAGCAGGCAATTCAGGGTCGTTCCATACCGAGAGTGGGAGAGTATAAGCTAGCACTTATTCACATATCAGTCAAGAATGATTTTTTTTCCTCTGTGTTCCCTTTTCTTTTTCTAATTGCAAAGCATGTACAAAAGCTGTGAATGTGAGAGACAGGCCGGTGCCCTGCACAAAGAAAAACAGTCACCAGTACTCGGAAAACATTATGGTGCCTGCCATCACGAGCTTGTGAAACCAGGACAACAAATACGTTTAGCTATTAACAACTCTATTGCAAAAGCAAACATATGCACCGGCAATGTGAGCCTGTGCTCGCTGAGAATTAATTGCTTGACGAAAGTGAACTTAAGGCAGAGCATTGTGGAGGGGAAACCACTGTGGAACAAGCTCAGCACAGAAAATAACGGTGGAGTAGTTCTTCACAGGACTTACTAAGGAGCCCGTAGCATTTCATAAGGTCACTATGAGTTGAAATTGACTCGACAGCAATGGGTTTGGTTTTTTTTTTTCTTGATAAGTTTGTTATAACCAAGTACCAACAACTGATTGACTTAACACAAGAGACATTTATTCTCTCATAGTTCCTGAGGCAAGAAGCCCAAACTCAAGGTGTCACCAGAGCCTTGCTTCCTGAGGAAAATCCTTCCTTGTCTCTCCCCAGCTTCTATTAGCCCTGGCATTCCCTTGGTTTGTAGCTGTGTCACTCCACCTCTCTCTTCATATGGTCTTCTTCCTTCTGTGTGTCTCTGTGGTGCCCTCTCTTCATCTTTTTAGGACACTAGTCATTGGGTTTAAGGCCAGCCCTGATCTAGTATGACTGTATCTTAGCTAAACTAAGTACCATATCTGCAAACACCCTATTTCCAAATAAGGTCACATTCAGAGGCTCTGGGTGGACCTGAATTTTTTTTGGGGGGGGGGCGGTGGGGATGGATTCTTCAACCCACTACAGAGCCGATGATTTGTTTCGTTAAATTTTTAATAAATGCTAGGGTGTTTTGAGGGCTTGGGAGGGAAAAGCCTGGTCTTCTGCAGTGCCTCTTACAAAAGACTGTTAAATGCAAGACAGTAGGAAAACTGGGTGTATTAGTCTCCTAGCACTGCAGTAACAAAAGACCACAAATTTGGTGGCTTATAAAAGAGAAATTTATCATCCAATAGTTCTGGAGGCTAGTAGTCCAAATTTAGGGTGTCAGCAAGGCTGTGTTCTTGTCCAAGGTCTCGGGAAAGATGCTTTCTGGTCTCCCCTGGCTTCTGATAGTCCCAGGAGTTTCTTGGCATTTGTTGGCTTATAGGTGCATCTTCATATGCCTGTTGCCCATTGTGTGTCTCTCTGTGTCTCTTTTCCTTTTATTAGGTCACACACAGATGGGATGAGGACTCAACCTCCTCATGTATAAACTCATGTTAATGGTAACACCTTCAAAGACCCTATTTCCATAGAAGGTCATGTCCACAAGTAGGGGGCTAGAACTTTAATGTGTTTTTTTAGGGGATTCAATTCAATCCCTTACACTGGAATATTTGAAGAACTGACTGTGGCTGTTCTTGCTGGTAGCTCCTTTTTGTAATTCTTTTCCTGGGGCTACACTTTCTTGTCTTTGGTTTATGCACTATTTCTCCTATTTACCTTGAGATTCTTGGGAAGTACAGGCAGAAATGATATGTTCTTTGTTGTATGCCCCGAGTTTTCAAGAAAAAAATAAATAAATATAAGGCAACTGTTATGGATTGAATTGCGTCCCCCCAAAATCTGTGTTAACTTGGTTAGGCCATGATTCCCAGTATTGTGTGGTTGTCCTCCATTTCATGATTGATGTAATTTTCCTATGTGTTATAAACTCTAATCTCTACCTGTGGTAACTGAGGCAAGATTGGGTTATGTTAAAGAAGATTAGGGTAGGATATAACATGCTTACTCAGGTCACATCCTTGATCCAATGTAAAGGAAGTTTCCTTGGGCTGTGGTCTGCATCATCTTTTATCTTACAAGAGATAAAAGGAAAGAGAAGTGAGCAGAGGGTTGGGGACCTCATACCAACAAGAAAGCAGCACTGGAGCAGAGGATGCCCTTTGGACTTGGAGGTCCTGCGTGGAGAAGCTCCTAGACTAGGGGAAGATTGATGAGAAGGAACTTCCTGTAGAGCTGACAGAGAAAGAAAGCCTTCCCCTGGAGCTGACACCCTGAATTTGGACTTCTAGCCTACCAGACTGTGAGAAAATAAATTCCTCTTTGTTAAAGCCATCCATATGGGATGTTTTGGTTATAGCAGCACTAGATAACTCCGGCAGCAACTTAGCTACTTGCATAATTCTCCAAGTTGTATGCAACCAAACTACAGACATATTTTCTGCTCCCTGTTGTGTATACTACGAAGCCTCCTCGTTTCCTGCCTCTGAGTAGTTGTGAAACTACAGGGACTACTAGATTTGGTGAGAATCTAGAGTTTATTAAGAGAAGTGCTAAATCTGGGTCATTTCCTGCCTAGATGAATCTTCAGCCAGATTTATTCTGGCACTGTCTGAGTCCAGCCCTAGGCAAAATAATGAGAGTGGACCGTTTAAGTCTCTCTTCCCTCTCTTTATTTCACCTCACTCTCCTCTCTTGGCACCCTTAGGATCCTCTCCCCCTGGGGCACTGGACCTTGAATGCCCATGTTTCCTCCTTCTTCTCCTCTCTAGGAAAAGCAATTTGATCATCTCAAACATAGTTAGGTGCTAGACACCCCCACACTCTTATCTGAGCTTTTGATAGGGGTTATCTTATTTCAAAATATAATTTGTCTTTATGAGAACTCATCTGTGAGAGAGAACACTTTATACAGAGGATGTCTGTCTCAAGGTTTGTGTGGAGTGGAACTACCTCGTCCTCCACAGATTGGATGCGGTTGGGGGCCAAGGATTGCTGACTGTGCTTGTGAGCCTCTATAGAGTGAGAAGCAGCCCTGGACACTTCCTCCGGGCTGCGGGCATTTCTACAGAGGAGCCACATGGCAAGTTCTCAATATTTTCTCCTCCCTGATAGAAAGGCTCCCAGTCACAGGAAGGCTCCTGAGCACTTTCAACTTAACCCAAGTGGGTAGAGGGTTGAATGTGAAAGAAGAAAACTTCTCCATTCTTAAGAAGGCTTTCTTCATAGTAATTGTTTTAGGAAAAAGCTACTCAGAGATTCTGGTTTCAAAATTTTGCTTAGCATCAAGCATTTCTTAAATCTGAAAAAAAACCTGAAGGCTACTATTATTCTGGCCATCTGTGTGTTTCTGGAAAAAAGATGCTGAGTTAAAAGCTACTTCAAGTATTTGCAGATAATGATTTATGTTTCAAAATCCAAAGTGACCAATTTGTTGTAGTTATATTCACCGAGAAATACATGTCTTATTATAGCTTATCTTATCTTGAACTTAAGATGAAGCAATTCAGCCTTCTTAGCTTAATTCCAGGCAGTTAGCTCCACAAAGAATATCGTATCTTTATACACATAACACACACCCGCTTCTCACTCATCGACACGGTTAGATTCCAAAGACCAGATCATTATGCGAATATTGGGATGATGCAAAAATGGAGGATGACCACATCAGATCACAAAATGGAGGATGACTACATTATTATATAACTGCCAAATTACATGATTATATAACTGCCAAATTACACCATTACATAACTGCCAAATTATATCATTATGTAACTGCTGAATTACAAGATTATGTAACTGTCAAATTACATCATTACATAACTGCTAAACCACTGAGAATCATGGCCCAGCCATGACTGACACATAACCTTCACCAAAACAGGCAGCGTTACTCTCGCCTTGCACCTCAGCATTTGTTACTGCCAGATGTACCTTGTTAATGTGCAAAATAGTTGGATAGCAGATTTTTTACTACTGTCATAAGTGTGAAAAATAAGATAGTTGATAAGTGAGGAGTATGTGTATACATACATATATATATATGAATTAGAAGAATTTGGTAACATTATAGATTTTACAGGATTTTCTCAAAAGAGATAGCATGCCAAGGAATATGCAGAGAGAGAACAATATTATCCTAGGATTTCTGCAATTCAAGAATTCATTCTAGGTATTTTTGAAAGATCACTGTAACTGCAGTTTGGAGAATAGCTTAGAGAGGAGTAAAAATAGGTGCAGGAGACCGTGTAGGAGGCACTTCAACTATGAAACTTGTTTCCGTGTGGGGAGTCCCTTGCAGGTAGGTCATGGCTGGGGAAGCCCAGTCTCTCATTGCTGATACTAACTTTTCCCTCCCCAAGGAGCTAGCAAGCAAGAGCCTGACCTGGACTTGGCAACAGTCCGCTTCTTCCTGGGAATTCCAGGTGGAGCAAATGACTACAAAGAATCAGGGACAGAGAAATCAGGTAAACAGGAAACACAGCCAACCAAAGACAAGAGAAGGAAACCTGTTTCTTCCCATTAATAGCAATATCTCACATTTACGGAGAGCTTAGTATTCACAGACGGGGCAGTGGTGGTTCCATGGTAAAATTCTTGTCTTCTACGCAGAAGACCTAGGTTTGGTTCCTGGCCAATAGATCTCGTGGGTAAATATAACCCATTAGTCAGTGTCATGGACTGGATTGTGTCCCCCCAAAATATCTGTCAACTTGGCTAGTCCATGATTCCCAATATTACGTGATTGTCCACCATGTTATCCTCTGATGTGATTTTCCCATGCGTTGCAATTCCTATCTCTATGATGTTAATGAGATGGGATTAGTGGCAGTTATGTTAATGAAGCAGGATTCAATCTGCAAGATTAGGTTGTGTTTTAAGCCAATCTCTTTTGAGATATAAAAGACAGAAGTAAGGAGAGAGGCAGGGGGACCTCATATCACCAAGAAAGCGGCCTGGGAGCAGAGTGCATCCTTTGGACCTGGGGTTCCTGCTTGGAGAAGCTCCTAGACCAAGGGGAGATTAATGACAAGGACCTTCCTCCAGAGCCATCAGAGGAGGAAAGAATTTCCCTGGAGCTGGTGCCCTGAATTTAGACTTCTAGCCTCCTAACTGTGAATAAACTTCTCTTTGTTAAAGCCATCCACTTGTGGTGTTTCCGTTATAGCAGCAGTAGATGACGAAGACGGTCAAGGTCTGAGTGTTGCTATGATGCTGGACAGGTTTCAGTGGTGCTTCCAGACTAAGACAGACTAGGAAGAAAGGCCTGGCAATCTACTTTCAAAAATCAACCAATGAAAACCTTATGGATGACAACAGTTCTACCCACAACTGATCATGTGGATGGTTCAGGATTGGCAGCATTTTGTTCCACTGTCCTTGGGGTTACCATGATCTGAGGCAGACTTGATGGCAGCTAACAACAGTACCGCCACTATGTGCAGAGACTACTGTAAATGGCTTGCATACAATAAGTGGTTTACTCCTCAGAGCAACAATAAGTGGTTTACTCCTCAGAGCAATCCTTTGATGGAGATGCTATGTTTACCCATTTTACAGATGCAAAGTCTGAAGCACAAAGAGATGAATAACTTGCCCAAAGTCACATCCCCGGTAAATAGCAGAGTCCAGTTTGGGTGCTGGCAGTCTGACTTCAGGAGCCATCCTTTCCTCCATGGCTTATAGTGCCTCTCCGTGGCAGACCGGGAGACGGAGAGAGTAGGCAAACGCCTCCCAGCAACCAGTGACTCACGCCAGGAGCGTGTCCTTGCGACTGCTCCTTTTCTCTCTTGTTTGGGCTGTGTACTGTGTTAAAAGGTGCCCCCCAAATATGTCTGTGTCCTAACTCCAGGAACCTGTGAATGTGATCCGGTTTGGGAAAAGTACCTTTGCAGTTACAGTTAAGTCACAGATTTCAGGATGAGCTTGTCTGGATTTTCTGGGTGGCCCTAAATCCAGTGAGAGTGTCCTTATATAAAACACACAGAGGAGAGACACGGGGAGAAGAGGAAAAGCACATATGAGGACAGAGGCAAGTACTGGAGTTATGCAGCAAAAAGCCAAGGAGCCCTGGGACCCACCAGAAGGTAGAAGCAGCAAGGAAGGATTCTTCCCTAGAGGCTCCAGGGGGAGTGTGGCCCTGCCAACACCTGCACTTAACTTCTAGCCTCCAGAACTGTGAGAGAATATATTTCTGTTGTTTTAACCCACCTAGTTTGTGGTAATTTCTTACAGCAGCCCTAGAAAACGAGTATAGGCTGGAGGCTGCTAATGGCAGTTAAGCCTAAGGACTGCTCTCTCAGGAAAATGGGTGAACTGCTAGGCAAGGATGCCTAATCAGATGTTTCAGGTCCTCAGAGAGAAGCACAGCAGAGTTGGAGGTAAAGCTGGACTTCTACATTAGGGTCCAGATGCAAAAAGGGAAGGCCCCTTGAAGTCCAATATACCTGAATGATCTATCCCAAAAGAAGTTTTCCTTATTTTAGCTGTTGACAGGGCCTGGGCTCCTGCTCGTTCCCTATCCACATTCCCAACAAGGAGGCTGCTGGGTAACAAGCCCGATTCACTCACTCACAGGGAACTGTACATGCCCTGCCCCCATCATTCAGTGTAAAGGCTTGTTGGGAAAACAGACCATTGAAACCACAGGGAAACCCAGTGTACTTGTTCATTAATAAACATGACAGAACAAGAAAGGATAGCGGACTGTTGAGGAAAATGGAAAGGATGAAGAATGAAAAAAAAAAAGTTTCCTTAGAGAAAACTGAGATATTTCTGGAAATGGAAGAGAAACTTTTTAAATACTAGAATTTTAAACAGATTCTAGAGGATAGTATGTACATTAAAAATAGATCAAATTGCTATTAAAAAAAAAGGAGCACTTAGAGTACAAAAATCCTTGTTTTGGGGGTAATGTTAATATTAGCTAGTTAATATTAGAACTCATGTTAACATTAACTAATAAACATTAATATCTAGAGTATTTAAAATGTGACTGTACTCTCTCACCCCTCACAAAATGGACAAAACAGAGTACAATACCAACAGTTAAGGACTTTGCTTGAGATTTCGAAAATAAAGTTGAGGAAGGCAGCATGTCACAAATACAGCAAAAGACAAAGAAGTGTGGGATATTAGAGAAAAGTGTACAGCTTTAAGAAGTTCAACATTTACCTGGTAAGGGTACTAGAAAAGAGAATAGAGATAACATAGGGAGAAAAATGTAGAGAAAAAAAAGCAGAGTTGTTCCTTGAACTAAACTGTGTCAAGTCTCTGGACTGAAACAACTTACCAAGTGCAGATCAGGACTCCTGAAAAATTCTTAAACCGGACTCATCCTGGTGAAACTTCAGAAAGAGGAAATTCTAAACAATCCAGAGGTGGCAAAACAAATTGTAGCTATTGTAGCAAATATACTTCAACACTATAGTAGCTCAAGTGCAATTAGATGTTTATTTCTCACATGCTTAGGTTTTTCTTTAATAGCCTAAGCAGCCTTCTGGGTGACATTCCTTCACATGGAGATTCAAAGAACCAGGGCCTTGTATCTTATGGCCCTGCCAACTGTGGGGGCCTTATCACCATATTCATCCAGATGGTAAAAGGGAAAGGATGTGTGGAGGGAACACAACTGCTTCATGAAAGCCTATGTCCGTAAAAGGAACGTGGAACACATCGCATCTGCTGCAGATACCTAGCCACATAGCTGCAAAGGAGGCTATGAAATGCAATCTATCTGTACCTACAGGGAGAAGAAAAACAGATTTTTATTGACCAACTAGCAATTTCTATTACAGAATGGTAATAAGTCTAACAACAGTCTGGCACCAGACTACTGAAAGATAACACTGGGTTTCGGGAAAGAACAAAGCCGTATTTTCAAATTCCACAGAAATATGATATGAACCTAAAATTTTATGTATAGTTCAATGATCAAATTAAGTGAAGGAGCAGGAATTTAGAAAATTCATTCTCCGCTCAATGTAACGAAAAAATTTACTCTTCAAGTTCACCAATTAAAAAAATATATAATTCCAAGAAAGAGACAACATGGATGGTTTGCAAGAAACAGTAGAGTGGAGGATGACTCAGAATCAGTTGGAAAGAAAATAATAGTAGATGTCGTATACTAGCAAACATGGTAAAGTATTTTTCAAGTGGTAATATTTGCATTGAGCAAATCTACTGCAGAAGACCTCTTTAAAGATGTCACTTTGAAGACTTAGGTGTGCCTGACCCAAACCATGGTATTTTCAATCACCTGATATGCATAAGAAAGCTGGACAATGAATAAGGAAAATCAAAGAATTGATGTATTTGAATTATGGTGTTGGTGAAGAATATTGAATATACCATGAACTTCCAGAAACATGAATATATCTGTCTTAAGAGTAGTACAGTCAGAATGCCCCTTAGAATCAAGGATGGCAAGACTTCATCTTTGTATTTTGGACATGTCAGCGGGGGGACCAGACACTGGGGAGGGACATCATGCATGGCAAAGTAGAGGGTCAGTGAAAAAGAGGAAGACCCTCAATGAGGTGGATTGACACAGTGGCTGCAACAATGGGCTCAAGCACAACAATTGTGAGGATGGTGCAGGACCGGGCAGTGTGTGGTTCTGTGGATATGAGTTGGAACCCAGTCGATGGCACCTAACAACAAGAAGTACATTTTTCCATCTTGTACAATCTAAATTGTCTCTAAGTTCTTCCTTTCCAGGTCTATGTTCCTATTACTTCTATATAATGATGCTATACTTGAAAACTAAATAATTCCAACTTGGGTCCTTGTGGTTTGCTGTTGAGTTGATTCCAACTCATGGCCTCTATAGGATAGAGTTGAACTGTCCCGTAGAGTTTTCTAGGCTGTAATCTTTATGGGTGTAGATCTCCAGGTCTTTTCTCCTGCAGAGCTGCTGGAGGGTTTGAACCACTGACCTTTTGGTTAGCAGCCAAGTCCTCAGCCATTGGGCAACAAGGGCTCCTTATTTTCATAAAGGGAAGCAGTTAATTTTATTTCCATTGTGATACAATTACTTGTTCTCCTTTCATCTGTTCTTGTGGAGTTTGTCTATTATGCCCTTTATTTAACTCTTTTACTCCTGAATCGATAATCACATCCTAACAAATTAGAGAACATTTGTGTGGAGGCTAAGAGGTATTTTTTTTTCCTTGATAAACAAGACGTTAGGAAAAGTGACTGGGCAGGAAGTCCTGAAAGAATTGTTCCGTAAGTGTGTGAAAACAAGTGTCAGTGGTAGCTGTGGAATCCCTCACGGTGCATTTCACAACATTAAATCTGTGGGGAGTTTCAGTGTGATTAGTGGGCTCTCTTCTGAGTCCTCAGTTTCTGTAGGACTTATGAATGCATCTCTAAGTTTCTCAGTGTGCAAACTATACCAATACGACACCTGTTTTTTTCCCCCGTGCCTGTGAAAGCCCATTCCTTTGACTTCCACCTGTCTGTAATTTGAAATGATGGGAGAGGTTCATTCTGAAGAATCTACTTGTACTAGTAGGGGGCTTACTCAGCAAGTCGAGGGTGTGAATAAGATTATAATTTCAATACTTATCCACTTTAAAAGAGAGAAAAAAAAGTACTAAACAAATATCTCTTACAGGTCAAAGTACAGTGTTTTTTTTTTGTTTTTTTTTTTTTGGCAAATAATGGGCTCACACATATAATGCACAGAAATAATGAAATTAAGAAAAATGGCTCTGGCACAGCATGCCCATGCATATACCACGCATGTCTGCTGACCTTTCCAGAAGGGAATTTTGGCCTCATTCACCCATCCTTTCATATTACAGGCAAATCATATCTTTCCGTTCACTTGCTCTTGTTTTGTTCCTTTTCTTTAATCTGTGTGTACAAATAGTCTGAAATGTTAAGCTGTTGATCATAATTGTATAATAAAGGTATAGACCATGGTCAAGAATCCATGGATCGAGTTTGGTAATCCCCCCAGTAACTGGAAAATAAACAATTGAAACTGTGCATTTGTTTCCATTAATTTAAGTTGATAATTACAGCACAGTAGCTTAACAGTTGACTGTAAAACCTTATCAGATTGTCTTAAGTGAAACCATTAGGTTATATGAGGTCTACTTATTCCATAGCTCAGTTATGTCTTCTTAGTGTCAGCTGAAGTTATAAAAAACTAGCATAGTGCACCTACGAAAATAACGTGCAGGGGGGACAAAAAATATGGTATTTATTTTCTAACAATACCCTGAAATTTTTATTGGTTGGGTTCAAATTTTGGCAGTAATTAAGGAAAAGAAAGAAAACAGGAAAAAAGAAACCTGCCAGGTGACACTTGATAAGCCTAGTCCAGTTTCTTAAACATTCATTTTCTATATTTTTATGCTTTCAGTAATCCGTATCATTTTAGTAAGGAATTGTAGTTTTCTATGATTATTGCCATATGATTGCTTTCTACTAGAACAAAACAGTAATGATATTCATCTTGTCATATAAATTAATATGAAGATTCACATTTCTTTAAGAAAAAGTATTTAAGTAGTATATAACCTCTATCAGACAGGCAGAGACATGGGGACAAACCATTTTTATATTCTTTCCCTTTCCTAGCTAAATACAAACATACTCTTTTTTTGGTAAACTTTGATTTATTGGAAACCCTGGTGGCATAGTGGTTAAGTGCTACAGCTGCTAACCAAAATGTCAGCAGTTCGAATCCACCAGGCGCTCCTTGGAAACCCTGTGGGGCAGTTCTACTCTGTCCTATAGGGTCGCTATGAGTCAGAATTGACTTGACGGCAGTGGGTTTGGTTTTTTTTGTTTATTATATTTTATATATCTTATTTTAAGATATTTCTAAAGAGAAAAAAAGGGACAATCCGTTAAAAATCAAAACCACATCTGTTGGGATTTTCTCCCTGAGCCAGTAAGGACTGAAAATCTTGACTGGCTACTTCTCATGAGACGCTCAGCCCATTTGTTCAGCTCTTTTGTTTTTAGGAAAGTTTTACTCAAGCATCCAAACTTTTGGGGACTGGCAACCCAAATCTCTAAAACTGGTATAAGTTTCTGAGGAGAAAAATGCTTGTAAACTTGTTTAATGTCATATTTATCAGAATAGGGGTTCATCTAGGGTTCGTGAATTCTTGCAGCATCTTAAAGGATAAAATATTATAAGACGAACTCTGTACTATAGCCATAAAAATCCCTGCTTGCTATCTGAACCAATCTGTATAATATAAAGACTTATGATCACAGTGGTCAAATATATACAGTATATTCTCTTTCGCCAGGCTCAAAAATAACAAGAAATTGGAATTTTTAGCATGTCTGTTTTAGTGGTAACATAAATCTAGTAGAAGTTTCATAAGATTTAAAGGATGGAAAAAAATACTTCTCTAAGTACGTCTAACATTGATTAATTGCTTAATTTTATTATTATGATCAGTATTTGAGAACATAATGTTTCTATTCACTGATGATAAACAGTAAAAAAAAAATGCAGTAGTATTTAACAAATGCTTACAATGTTCTGTTCATTGGCTCAGTCATGGCTTCTATGGTGAATGCATACAAGTCCTCTCCCTTCCTTTCCCTTTCTGCTTCCCTACCCCTATCTTCCTTTGCTTCTTGTCCACACTAAGGCACTCTGCCGTGGGTGTAGCTGAGGAATAGCACCAGCTGCTGCCACTCTCAATCTACCCTTGCCCACGTGGAGCCCTTATGTACTAAGGACTTCCTCAGCCAATGACTGAGCACAGCTGGGGTACTAATTTTGGTCCATTCCTAAAAGACATGGGACAACACCACAGTAGGCAACTTGGGTTCAAGGTCTCTCCATTGGTCTGGTCAAAACTTCCTTAGAAATGCACTGGAAATTAAGATACCTCTTACCCAGTCCTCTGCGTTTGCCCTCTCCTACACAAGGGTCAGACCTTTATTGCCACGGAAAGGGTCTGTCCACCTTCTCTGGGTCCCTCTCCTTTTTCCTTCATTGGTGTTTTTTCCCCCTCCCCTCCCCCCATAAATCTCTCTCAGACCTAATCTTGTCTTGGATGTCTGCTTCACAGGGAACCCCGACTACCACAAACACTTTTTGGCATCTGCCTTATTAGGGATCTTGCTTCCCTTCTCTGCCTCACCTACCATTGCCTGGCAGAAGCCTACTTTCTGATATTTTTCTGACCTTTCTTTCTGTTTCCCGATTCCTTCTTATCTGTGTGGATCACCGAATTCTATTATTTCTCTCTTATCTCACTTAGGTCTGTCATTGTCTGCTTTGACTCCTGGTATATCCTGGATATGGAAAATCGTGGCTGACACATAGTAGGTACTCAGTAAGAATGTACTGAATAAATGAATGTCAGTTCTGAGAAAAACTCAGAAACATAGTTCTGGAGTCTGGTTCTTTTCTCATAGTGTGGATGCAAGCTGACCCTTATTGTTCCTGACATCTAGTGGTAGGATGAAAAACTGTCCTGAGACTAGAAGGAATTTCATTGGCTGGCTGAAGTCCAAACAATAACAAATGTTAAAAGGTTTGCTCCTTCAGGGCATATAAAACTTTTGTGGAGTTAGTATATCTTTTAGATACTTAATGGGTTATGTATTCATCAGTGGGACTCATCTAGTAGGCAGGATAGGAATTCACCGGGAAAACGATAGCCACTCCCAGTAGGTAAGGGAGGTAGATAGCAAGCTGAGTCTAATCATCACAGGGATTCTACAGTCCTTACATCGTGTTCCCTTCCCCCGCGGAAATCAGAATTTACACCCGGAAACACACAGAACGTGCAGTAAGTCCCAGCGCAGCCCCAACAGGATTTACTCAGAACGTGAACGATAATTCAGCTTTTAATGACCAGATTCACGATGTGCAAATGGCCCACTTGAACTCCACAAGAAGCTTAAGGAAGCAGCTGGTGAACTACGGTCACAGCGCGCTCTCACCTTAGAGGAGCAGGAGGCAAAATGAGAGCGAGCTGGACGGCAGGGAAAACTCACAGGTTTTCTCTCCTTTCTGACCATGCATTTGACAAATATTCATTTAAAATGACAACCATATGCTCGGCTTATCAAGGAACACAAGAGATGGAAATCTCTGCTCTTGAGGAGCTTATCTCTCTTACCTTCCAGAGGGCTACAACTTTACAGAGGCTTCGGCATGACAAAGATACGCTGTTTGTGTAACAGGGACCAAGTCTGCTCTTGGGAGCGGCACGTGAGACAGTTTGGAAACGAACAGAGGGGTGGATCGGTCTTCCTCTGAGGGACACTGTGTTATGCCAGTTACTCCAAAGGACTGAATAAAGTATCAGATCTTCTGTGAGGGCTTTATGGTCTGAGAAATAGGACAGAAAAAAGACAGTTCCAGAGGGGAAGGAAAGCCCCCAACTACTCCCTGGAGAGTTCAGGTGGGAATGGGGAGTGCCACTCTGGATCTGAGATGACAAGGGAAAGCATGAGGACGCTTGGAGCCGGAGATGGCAACAGTAGAATGTAGTAGTAGACACATATGATCACCCTTCACTCCTCCATGTGGGCAAAACCTGTCAACTTTAAAAAGGGTTGAGAGAGACCGTGTCAGATGCTTGATAATCCCTTTACTCCGGTTTTAAGAAACCCAGTGATGAATATACTAGTTTCTGACGTGGTCTTTTTTTTTTTTATTTCATCTTTTAGAGAACAAATACCTCTGATAAGTTGGCTGAAGGTGCCATGGGCTTTGTCAGCAGACAGATGAAGATTTAAATTCCACCACCTTATGGTTTTATGACCCTGATGCTCAGACTCCTTATTTGTACAATTTAAATATTAGTACATACGATAAATATTATATGTAGAAAGACCTGGTACCTAACCACCCCAAAATCAAACCCACGGCCGTCGAGTTGATTCCGACTCGTAGCAATCCCACAGGGCTTCCAGGGCTGTAAATCTCCACGGAAGCAGACGGCCATATCTTCCTCCTGTGGAGCCGCTGGTGGTTTTGAACCTGTGACGTTTCAGGTTAGCAGTTGATCGCTTTAACCACCACACCACCGGGGCTCCTTGGTACATAGCAGATACTCAAAACAAACCCACTGCCATGGAGTCGATTACTAGTTTCCTTTTATTCTGTAGGTTACTGTCAACTTCTAGTTCACGACGATATATGTCCCATGATTTTTCTGCTTTCCTCTTAACACTAGCCAAAGAAGCCTAGTTAGAAAAATATAGGAACAGATACAAATTCTTATTGTCTTGTTTGCTTTACACTAAGATCTGAATCATTTTTGAAATCACTTTCTGTGTTTACGTAACAGCTCACTATGAACAAAACTTGCATTGCTTATCACAAGTTTGCCCATCCAAAAGCGTCTGCCTGATGTTGTGATTAAACAGTTTACATTGGCGTTAACTAGCAGGATCGTTAAGGTTCTGTGTCAACTTGACTGGGCCATGACTCTCAGTGATTTGGCGGTTATGATGCAGTGTGGCAGTCGTATACTGATGTAATTAACTTCAGGATGATATCTGATATAATGTGATCACCTTCATGGTGGGACCTGCTGTGAGTAGCCAATCAGTTGAAAGGGAGTTTCCTTGGGGGTGGGGCTTATATCCTATATAGGTGGACTTTCCGGCAAGGCTCATGGGCTTTTGTTCACTCTGGATCCTGCAGCGGGCTCCTGTTCATCTGACCTCTGGTTCTTGGGACTAGAGCTAGCAGCTCACCTGCCATCTTACCTGCCGATCTTGGGATCCATTGGTCTCTGCAGCCTGTGAGCCAGAGCCCTGCTGTATGACCTGCCTATCTCGGGTTCGCCAGCCCCTGCAGATATATGAGTCGGGAAAAGCCTTCTGCCTGATCCATGGAGTTGAGACTTTCCACCCTCTACAACTGCACGAGCCATTTCCTTGATATAAACCTCTCTCTATATGTATTTATGGTGAGCCCTGGTGGTACAGTGGTTAAGAGCTTAGCTGCTAACCAAAGTTCAAATCCACCAGTTGCCCCTTGGAAACCCTATGGGGCAGTTCTACTCTGTCCTATATGGTCACTATGAGTTGGAATCAACTAGACAGAAATGGGTATAGATATAGATACAGACATAAATAGATATTTATATGCTTTACTGGTTTTGCTTCTCTAGAGAACACAGTCTAAGACAGCTAGGTTCCTACTTTTTTCTAAAAGTATCTAAGACAAGACAAAGATTCTATATTTGTAAAAGATGCATACTAGAATATATGAAAGTATATATTGCAAATACATTTTTGAAAAGTAGTTTCATAAATTAAAAATTGAATCTTTAGAATGTACTAAGGGCACAAAACTTGGAGAAGCTATACTAATTCTCAGAGGGGATGGGGTAAGGATGGCCTTTTAGGTATGTTTCACCCTGCCCAAAGGATCTGCGAGTACCTCAGCTGAAAATCTCTGGTTATGTAGCCATTCTTACTGTTCAGAGCGTGGCGTATGAAGTGGGATCCTGTACAATAACCCCTCACACCCCAATCCTACTACCACCCAGCTTTCCTCTAAGTAGGTGGAATGGCTTGATGTCCAAATAAGTTTGAGGATGCCAGAGCAGAGACTTCTATTTGGAGGGCTGGGAGACAGCATCTTTGCAGAAATATCCTTGTACCAGTTGACATGGGAGCAGTTTTAAGGGCAGAGATGGTCTTAGGCAGCCTCACCAACCCCCCCATGAACCTAGAATGGTACGCGGGAACAGCCATGGTTTTAAGAAAGACTCAGGGATTATCTAAGAGATAACTGGCTGATCTGAAGAGGTCTGTCTTTCAGTCAGGAGGAGGTGACATTGTAGTGGATGTGGTGTGGACTTGTAGCTATGGAACCAGATGTAAAGGCAGGCATCTCAGAGAAGAATAATAACTGAGAACCAGATGGGGCTGTCTAAATCACAGCTGGTAGCTGTGTAGATGGTCATCAGATGGGAACCAGATGGGGCTGTCTAAATCACAGCTGGTAGCTGTGCAGATGGTCACCAGATGGGAACCAGATGGGGCTGTCTAAATCACAGCTGGTAGCTGTGCAGATGGTCACCAGATGGGAACCAGATGGGGCTGTCTAAATCACAGCTGGTAGCTGTGCAGATGGTCACCAGATGAGAACCAGATGGGGCTGTCTAAATCACAGCTGGTAGCTGTGTAGATGGTCACCAGATGAGAACCAGATGGGGCTGTCTAAATCACAGCTGGTAGCTGTGTAGATGGTCACCAGATGGGAACCAGATGGGGCTGTCTAAATCACAGCTGGTAGCTGTGTAGATGGTCACCAGATGGGAACCAGATGGGGCTGTCTAAATCACAGCTGGTAGCTGTGCAGATGGTCACCAGATGAGAACCAGATGGGGCTGTCTAAATCACAGCTGGTAGCTGTGTAGATGGTCACCAGATGGGAACCAGATGGGGCTGTCTAAATCACAGCTGGTAGCTGTGCAGATGGTCACCAGATGAGAACCAGATGGGGCTGTCTAAATCACAGCTGGTAGCTGTGTAGATGGTCACCAGATGAGAACCAGATGGGGCTGTCTAAATCACAGCTGGTAGCTGTGCAGGTGGTCACCAGATGGGAACCAGATGGGGCTGTCTAAATCACAGCTGGTAGCTGTGTAGATGGTCACCAGATGGGAACCAGATGGGGCTGTCTAAATCACAGCTGGTAGCTGTGCAGATGGTCACCAGATGGGAACCAGATGTCCCATTCCCAGGCTACAATCCTACATAGGCTCATCAGAACTCTAGCTGGGTGGGGAAAGGGAAAGTTCCAAACTAATGGTGTTATAACCTGAAATTGAGTTTACCTGAAAATGACTATAGATAGTTTTCTTCAATCAAGTAAAATAGTTGCCCAAGGAAGAGATTCAATAAAGTAGTAGAAAGAGAGTTTGTTTTTTTTTTTAAATACGTGTTTAGAGGACATTGAGTTCATTGGTAAACGGGTACTTCACTTTCGCAAATTTCTCCTGCATTTCTCACATCAGTACGTCACAAATGGTGTTCTGTGAAACACTAGTTCTGTGGCACATTAGTTGGGGTTCTGCAGAAAGCAACCATTTCCCTGGTGAATAATGTGAGGGAAATACTGCATGATATATTAAAGTTCTAAAGGATGCAAATATAAAACCTTTCCAACTTTGGTCCAGCTAATATTTCTCCACAGCATTTGAGTACAAAACGTGTTAAATTTTCCAAACATCAATAATCATCTCTGGAGGCACTAGTGCTCTGTGGAAATGGTGTGACAATGCTGCTCTGCATGTAATAACAAGGCTTGTGACAGATTTGGGGATGGATTTTTGTCTTATTTTCAATTATCTAATTCAACAAGCATTATATTATCTCCTACTATGTGCCCCATATTATTCTAACTTTTTAGAATTTCTCGAAGCATTTTCAATTGTGTGTGTGTATTTCCTTTTTTAGTACAAGCTAAATTCATAGATTTTTTGTGTGGAAGAAAATTACTAACTGGAATCTACTTTTCAATATAATTCTTTAGTCTAAAACTGTCCTACATAGTGTAGAAATAGACTAACAAAGATGATAATATTTAAAACAAAATATTATATAAAGTGTATATATAGTAGCCAGATCCTTTAAAATTTAGTTCAGCCATGTCTTTCTGTGGGAAGTCAACTCTGATTCCCACCCTCAACCTCATGACTTCACTAAGTGCCCTTCTCTGAGTTCCCATAATATCCTGAATATACTCCTATCGTTACACTTACTGTATTTTAAGTATTGCTTCATATACCTGTTTCCCACACAATAAAGTTTGCACTTAGTTTGTCAGGATTGTCTTATTCATAGATGTATTGCTAAGACTAAGCATAATGGTATATATTAACCAGTCAATAAAATTTCTTCCCTAAACGTTTCACTTTATAAAACCTGAGTTTAGTTAGGCACCTGTAAAACTTTGATCAATAATATATTTAATCATAATAATAAAAAGCATGTTGCCATTGAGTCAATTCAAACTCAAGGCAACCCTGCGGGTTTCAGAGTAAAACTGCATTCCGTACAGTTTTCGATGTCTGTAATTGTTTGGAAGTAGAACACCAGGTGCAATGGGGTGGATTCAAACCACCAACCTTTCAATTAGTAGTCAAGCACAAGCCATTTGCACCGCACAGGGAACTATATAGTTAACGTTAAGTTGTTGTTAAGTGCCGTCCAGTCGATTCCAACTCATAGTGACCCTATAGGACAGAGTAGAACTGCCCCATAGTGTTTCCAAGGAGTGGCTGGTGGGTTTGAACTGCTGACCTTTTGGTTAGCAGCTGAGCTCTTAATGACTGGGCTACCAGGGCTCCTCATATATTTAAAAGCAGATTGAAATTATGTATGGTGTTCAGGCCTGATGTCAGTCCTAGCTGCTCAAGCTCCCCGTCCTGCAGTTTGCCCTACAGTTAAGATCATGAGATAAACAGTCATATATAACTCAGGAAATCATTTAACTAGCAACAAAACTCCTCTTTGGAAAGAAAATGTTTCTGAGCAGTATACACAACCTGTTAACTCCCTTGTTATAAAAGTAGTATAATCACAAATCAGCTAAAATATTAACTTGATATAAAAAATTATGGGAATACAGTATTTTTAGATAAAAAGATCTTGTATTGGACTAGACATATACTGAGGATTTCCACTGATAGCTCTTTCAAAAGAAGAATAGTTTGATCAGAAAGTCACAAAGCTGTGTACCGAAATAGTACAGAGAAAAAGAGTGGAGATTCATTAATACTTTAAAGGTGAACCTGCCTAATTCTGATGACTCGCACAGCAGGATACTCTAGCCTATGTAAATGGAAACCGTCATTAAGGATACAAAAATATTTTGCAAATTATGAGAGGTCAGACATAGTGACTGACTGGGTTTACCTATGAACCCTTTCATTAACATTCTACACTTTTGGACCAAAGAATCAAGCTGACCACAGAGAAGGACAGAGTGGGGAAGGATGATGGTTTTATTGAGACCTTTATCCATGCAAGTTACTGGTTGATAAGTTAATATATATTGTCGGAATTTAAGACAGACATAAATTCATTATTTTAATCAACTCGTAATCAATGCCCCAATATCATTCATTTAAGGTGGGTGAAATCACTAATTGATTCCCAGTATCTATGTTAAGTAGAGGGCCACAGAGGGCTTGGGAGATTCTCAGTGAGATGCACTGGCACAGTAGCTGCCATGATGGACTCAATCGTAGCTGTGGTTCTGAGGATAATGCAGGACCAGGCAACATTTATTTCTGTTATAGAAAATGTTGTCATGAGTCAGAGTCAACTCAATGGCCAATGACGGCATCTATTTTATGCCATTCTTTCCTTTGCTTAGGCTCCATTGCAACTGGATGTGGTCATGTGACTCAGCTTCACCCAATAGAATATAAGTGAAAGTATTGTATGCAACTTCTGCCTTCTTTTAATAAGAAGAAATGACCAGGGCTCTTTCCTCTCTTTCCCTTTACATTTGGCTGGCAAGGAGAAGTTTTACTAGTAAGCAAAGTTTGATTCTGTGGATAACAGGAAAAAACTAGGAAATGGAGAAGAAACATGATAGAAAGAACATGGTCCCTGTTTGAATGCATGTGCCACGTTGTCAACCTACCCTAGGCCACTGGCCTACCTCTAGAATATCATCTGAGAGAGAACTAATTCCCATTTGAGCAGCTGTACTTTTGGAGCTGTTCACCATACCAGCATTTCTTTATTCACTAGATAGTACAGTGATAAATATGAAAAATAAAATTAAAAGGCCTTAAAGGTTAGTATTTATCTGACCTTGTGTGTGTATATATATATATATATATAAATAAATTTAAAGCTAAAAACCTATGAGTAGGAAGACTTTTTGAAACATAAAAGCAAAATAAAAAACTGTAAGAGATAATATTTCTATGTTTTCTATATGACATATTATGTTTATCATAACAAAGAAACAAATTAGGTAACAAAACTGGAGGAAATATTTAAAATATATATAGATAAATGTTAGCATATAGAAAATATGATGTATCCTCAACAATCAACAAAAAAATGACAAATTCACCCCTTATGCCAACAAAACGTAAAAATGATCAACATCACAAAAATTAAAAACAGATATGAAGTAGGCCAGATAAAAAAGCAAACATGAAATATCTACAATTAGCAAGGATTCAGGGTAATGTGAATATTTATTCTTCCACACTGTAGTGGGAGACTAAGTTGTTATGTTGTTGTTGTTAATGTGCCATATAGTCAATTCCAACTCATAGCAACTCTGTGTACCACAGAAAGAAACATTGCCTTGTCCTGCGCCATCCTCACAATTGTTATTCTTGAGCTCATTGTTGCAGCCACTGTGTTAATCCATCTTGTTGAGGGTCTTCCTCTTTTTCACTGACCCTATAGGACAAAGTAGAACTGCCGCATAGGGTTTTCAAGGAGTGGCTGGTGGATCTGAACTGCAACCTTTTGGTTAGCAGCCAAACTCTTAACCACTGCACCACCAGGGCTCTGCAAAATTTTTATAATAGGTTATGTGGTTTTTCACAATATGTATCAAAAGGCTTAATCATGTTGTTCATATTCTTTGAATGAGAAATTCTACTTTTTGTAAATAACCTTAAGAATTTTACCAAAGAGTAATAAAAGACATACACTGATGTAAGCATTATTAATAACAGCAAAAATAAGAAAGAAAATTCCAACATTAGGTTTTATAAATTGTCTATGTGGAAAATATTACTCGAACTACGGCTCATTTCTAGGTTAAACACTCATGCAGTTAAACAAAATCTAATGCCATTGAAAGTCTTTATGCTATCAATTAAGTGAATCAGCAATTTATAATCAATTATACATATGATAAGCTAGGAGCCCTGAATAACAAAGGCAAAGTTAAGAAACTGGACTGAGAGGCAGGGGGAGGGAGAGACGGTTCAGAAGTAGTGAGGAGTTGCAGGATCTGACTTAGCAGGAACTGGTGCCCCTCAGGCATGATCCCCTGGTGTGACTACTGTGAGACTGGCAGTAGTGATCAGGATGCAACTTCCTCAGGAAGGGACAGAAAGCTGCACAGAATTAGTGAAGAACAACTATCTCAGCAAAAGCTAAGTACTTGTGTCTAATTTACCATGCCTCTAGCCCCCAAGCTGGCTTCAGTGGCTGTTGATTTCCCTGGGTGTGAAATGGGTCCTGCTGCAGGGCCTGAGCCATTCTCCTGGACTTGAAGAAGGAATTAATTAACAATTGGGGGAAAAAATAATCTGCTGGGTCCCCTGAACTGGGAGCTCAGGACAGAAGCAGCTCCTAACCAGGCACAAACGGTCTATGGACTTTGAATGCCTTTCGCCCCTGCGTGAACCTGTGTGGGCCCATTTCAGGAGCTTAGGTCCTTGCTGGCAGACTGGAACAGTGCATGTGCCTCAGATCTGACTTCAGCTATTTTAGCTGTGTGGGGGAGAGGCAGGTTTTTGATGTTTGATACCACTCTGCCTATTAAAGAGGATCCTCACCTAATCACATCAGAGGCTTGAGGACAGGCGGCTCCACCCACACCACTTAGCCACCCAAGATGGGTCCAAGGATAACCGGTGCCTCCCAGTCCCTACAACCAAAAGCATTGGGTGCCCATTATCCAGTTGCAGAACCCACCCACCTGTGTGCTCTAAGGAACAGAGATGCGCTTTCCTCACAGTCACTTGGGAGATGGTTGTCAGCCCCCTGCCTTGCTCACAGTGTGAACCCCTGCTGCAACCAGATACCTGTACCTACACCAATCACCCCTGCCCGTCTAAGACTGTAGGACAGAGCCCGCACCACACACTTGGTGAATGACTACCTGGACACCTGAGCCGAGTCCATACAAGAAAAGTGAATGGACTCCTACGTTCATATACCTTGTAACAGCTCTAGACATCTGATGACAGGATGGTAGAGCTTCAAAGGCACAAATGACCAAGCTAGCTCACTCAAGCAGCCTATTTGTGCATATCAAAACAAAACAAAGCAATAAGCTAGCATACAGTAAGCAAACATAAAATAAACTCATACAATACCTTACAGATGGCTCAGAGACAACAGTCAATATCAAATTACATAAAGAAGCAGACCATGATCACGTCAATGAGCTCTCAAAACAAAGAATCAAGGGAACGTCTAGATGAAGGCACCTTCCTAGAATTACCAGAGGTAGAATACAAAAGATTAATATACAGAACTCTTCAAGAGATCAGTAATGAGATCAGGCAAAATGCAGAACAAGCCAGGAAACACACAGATAAAGCAGTTGAGGAAATTAAGAAGGTTATTCAAGAGCATAATGAAAAATTTAATAGGCTTCAAGAATCCATAAAGAGACAACAATCAGGAATTCAAAAGGTTAACAATAAAATTTCAGAATTAGATAATTCAATAGAAAGTCAGAGGAGCAGACTGAGGTAATGAAAGTCAGAATTAGTGAGACTGAAGATATATTCGAAGAAAAGTCAGATAAAAGAATTTAAAAAAAAATGAAGAAACCCTAAGAAGCATGTGGGACTCTATCAAGAGAAATAACTTACGACTGATTGGAGTACCAGAACAGCGAGGGAGAACAGAAAATACAGAGAATTTCTGAAGATTTCTTGGCAGAAAACTTCCCTGAAATTGTGAAAGATGAAAAGATATGTATCTAAAATGCTTATCGAACCCCACAAAAGGTAGATCCCAAAAGAAAGTCACCAAGACATATTATAATCAAACTTGCCAAAACCAAAAATACAGAGAGAATTTTAAGAGCAGTGAGGGGTAAATGAAAAGTCACCTGCAAAGGACAGTGAATAAGAATAATCTCGGACTACTCGGCAGAAACCATGCAGGCAAGAGGGCAATGGGATGACATATATAAAGCATTGAAGAAAAAAAAGTTGCCAGCCAAGAATCATATATCCAGCAAAACTGTCTTTCAAGTATGAAGGCAAAATTAAGACATTTCCAGATAAATAGAAGTTTAGGGAGTTTGCAAAAACCAAACCAAAACTGCAAGAAATACTAAAGGGAGTTCTCTGGTTAGAAAACCAGTAACATCAGATACCAACCCAAGACTAGAACACAGGACAGAGAAACCAGATGTCAACGCAGATAGGGAAATCACAAAAATAAATCAAATAAAAAACACTCAAAATAAGGCAACAGTGATGTCACTATGTAAAAGATGACAACGTTAAATCACTAAAGAGGGGCTAAGAAATGTAATCATAGATCTTTCATATGGAGAGGAGGTCAAGGCAATATACAGAAATAAAAGCTGGGTTTAGATTTAGAAAAACGGGTAAATTTTAAAGTTATCGTGAAGGACACTAACGATCCTACACATCAAAATAAAATATAAGAAAATCATGAAGACTCAGCAAAAACAAAACCAACAACAATGAAAAAGAGGAAAAGAGAATATATCAAGAAAAATTACTCAGCACAAAAAATTAAGTTGAAAAAAGAATCCACAACACATAAAAAAAGATATCAAAATGACAGCACTAAACTCATACCTATCCATAATTACGTGGAATGTAAATGCACTAAGTGCTCCAGTAAAGAGACAGAGAGTGGCAGGATGGATTAAAAAACACAGTGCTCAGAGGTCAATCTATAGCATTAAATGCACACATCCAAAAAGAAGAAGGGCCAATGTCAAAGAATTATCCCTACAACTTGAACAAATAGAAAGAGAGCCACAAAAGAAGCATTCAGGCACCAGAAGAAAGCAAATAATAAAAATTAAAGCAGAATTCAATGAAATAGAGAACAGAAAAACAACTGAAAGAGTTAACAAGACCAAAAGCTGGTTCTATGAAAAAAATAACAAAATCAATAAACCACTGGTCAAACTGACAAGAGAAAAACTCGAGAGGAAGCAAATAACCCAAATAAGAAATGAGATGTGTGATATCAAAACAGACCCAACTGAAATTAAAAGAATCATACAGATTACTATGAAAAATTATATTCTAACAAATTTGAAAACCTAGAAGAAATGGATGAAATTCTAGAAACACACCATGTCCCTAAACTAACACAAACAGAGGTAGAACAACTAAATAAACCCATAACAAAAGAAGAGATTGAAAAGGTAATTAAAAACTCCCAAGAAAAAATAAAGCCCTGGCCCTGACGGCTTCACTGCAGAATTCTACCAAACTTTCAGGGAAGAGTTAACACCACTACTACGAAAAGTATTTCAGAGCATAGAAAAGGATGGAATACTCTCAAACTCATTCTATGAAGCCAGCATATTCCCGATACCGAAAAAAAAAAAAAAATTACAGACCTATATCCTTCATGAACTTAGATGCAAAAATCCTCAACAAAATTCTAGCCAGTAGAATTGAACAGTACATCAAAAAAATAATTCACCATGGCCAAGTGGGATTCATACCAGGTATGCAGGGATGGCTCAACTTTAGAAAAACAATCAATATAATCCATCATATAAATAAAACAAAACACAAGAAACACTTAATCTTATGAATTGATGCAGAAAAGGCATTTGACAAACTCCAACACCCATTCATGATAAAAACTGAGCAAAATAGGAATAGAAGGAAAATTCCTCAATATAATAAAGGGCATTTATACAAAGCCGACAGCCAACATCATCCTAAAGGGAGAGAGTCTGAAAGTATTCCCCTTTAGATCAGGAACTAGACAAAGATGCCCTTTATCACTGCTGTTATTTAATATCGTGCTGGAGGTCCTAGCCAGAGCTATTACGCTAGATAGAAAAATAAAGGGCATCCAAAATGGTAAGGAAGAAGTAAAAGTATCTCTATCTGCAGATGACACGATCTTATACACCGAAAACCCTAAGGAATCCTCAAGAAAACTACTGAAACTAATAGAAGATTTCACCAGAGAATCTTTATACAAGATAAAAAAATAATAATAATAATAGAAGATTTCACCAGAGAATCTTTATACAAGATAAGCATATAAAAATCAGATGGACACCTCTACACCAACAAAGAAAACTTCAAAGAGGAAATCACCAAATCAATAGCATTTGCAGTAGCCCCCAAGAAGATAAAATACTTAGGAATAAATCTTACCAGAGATGTAAAAGACCTATACAAAGAAAACTACAAGACACTACTTCAAGAAACCAAAAGACACCTACATAAGTGGACAAACATACTTGCTCATGGGTAGGAAGACTCAACATTGTAAAAATGTCTATCCTACCCAAAGTGATCTATAGATATAATGCAATCCTGATTCATATACTAATGACATTTTTTAATGAGCTGGAGAAACAAATCACCAACTTCATATGGAAGGGAAGAGTCCCCAGATAAGTAAATATTACTGAAAAAGAAGAACAAAGTGGGAAGCCTCATACTACCTGATTTTAGAACCTATTATACCACCACAGTAGTCAGAACAGCCTGGTACTGGTACAACAACAGATCCATAGACCAATGGAACAGAATTGAGAATCCAGACATAAATTCATCCACATATGAGTAGCTGATGTCTGACAAAGGCCCAAAGTCAGTTAAGTGGGGGAAAAGACAGCCTCTTTAACAAATGGTGCTGGCATAACCGGGTATCTGCAAATAACTGAAACAGGACCCATACCTCACACCATGCACAAAAACTAACTCAAAATGAATCAAAGACCTAAATATAAAATCTAAAATGATAAAGATCATGGAGGAAAAAATAGGGACAACATTAGGAGCCCTAATACATGGCATAAACAGCACAGAAAACATCACTAAGAATGTACAAAAGCCAGAAGAAAAACTAGATAACTGGGATCTCCTAAAAATCAAACACTTATGCTCATCCAAAGACTTCACCGAAAGAGTGAAAAGATTACCTACAGGCTGGGAAAAAGTTTTTAGCTATGATATTTCCAATCAGAGTCTGATCTCTAAAATCTACATGATACTGCAAAAACTCAACTACAAAAAGACAAATAACCCAATTAAAAAATGGGCAAAGGATATGAACAGACACTTAACCAAAGAAGACATTCAAGCAGCTAATAGATACATGAGGAAATGCTCACAATCATTAGCCATTAGAGAAATGCAAATCAAAACTACCATGAGATTCCTTCTCACTCCAACAAGGCTGGCATTAATCCATAATAAATGTTGGAGAGGTTGCGGAGAGACTGGAACACTTACACACTGCTGGTGGGAATGTCAAATGGTACAACCACTTTGGAAATCAATTTGGCACTTCCTTAAAAAGCTAGAAATAGAAGTCCCAGAGGATCCAGCAATCCCGCTACTTAGAATATATCCTAGAGAATGAAGAGCCTTCACACGAACAGGTATATGTTCACCCATGGCCACTGCAGCACTGTTTACAATAGCAAAAAGATGGAAGCAACCAAGGTGCCCATCAACAGATGAATGAATAAGTAAATTATGGTATATTCACACAATGGAATACTATACAATGATAAAGAACAATGAATCCGTGAAACACCTCATAAAATGAAGGAATCTGGAAGGCATTATGCTGTGTGAAGTTAGTCAGTTGCAAAAGGGCAAATATTGTATGAGACCACGATTATAAGAACTCAAGGAATAGTTTAAACAGAGAAGAAAATATTCTTTGATGGTTACCGAGGCAGGGAGGGAGGGAGAGGGGTATTCACTAATTAGATAGTAGACAAGAACTATTTTAGGTAAAGAGAAAGACAACACACAATACAGGAGAGACCAACACAACTGGACTAAACCAAAAGCAAAGAAGTTTCCTGAATACAATCGAATGCTTCAAAGTCCAGAGTAGCAGCAGCAGGCATCTGGGGACCATAGTTTCAGAGGACATCTAGGTGAACTGGCATAACTAAGAAAACATTCTGTATCCTATTTTGATGATGGCATCTGGGGTCTGAAATGCTAGTAAGCGGCCATCTAGGATGTATCAGTTGGCCTCAACCCACCTAAAGCAAAGGAGAATGAAGAACACCAAGGACACAAGGTAATTATGAGCCCAAGAGACAGAAAGGGCCACATAAATCAGAGACTACATCAGCCTGAGACCAGAAGAACTAGATTGTGCCCAGCTAATGCCATTGACTGCCCCGATATGGAACACAACAGAGATTCCCTGATGGAGCAGGAGAACAGTGGGATGCAGACCTCAAATTCTCATAAAAAGACCAGAATTAATGGTCTGACTGAGACTAGAAGGACCCCAGAGGTCATGGTCCCCAGACCTTCTGTTAGCCCCAGGCAGGAACCATTCTCAAAGCCAACCCTTCAGACAGAGATTGGACTGGAATATAAGACAGAAAACGATACTGGTGAGGAGTGAGCTTCTTGGCTCAAGTAGATACATGAAATTTTGTGGGCAGCTCCTGTCTGGAGGCAAGAGGAGAGGGCAGAGGGGGGCAGAAGCTGGCTGAACGGACAAGGGAACACAGGGTGGAGAGGAGGAGTGTGCTGTCTCATAGGCGGAGAGCAACTACATAGCAAGCTGTATATAAGTTTTTGTTTGACAGACTGACTTGGTTTGTAAACTTGCACTTAAAGTGCAATTAAAAAAAATAGAAAAAAAAAGTTAAATTGTGTAAATTTAGGTACAGGATTTTTTAAAAAATTCTATAGCATGGATTTTATGTGTCCCAGAATAAAATTATCCTCAATATTAAAAACAAAAAACAACTTTTTTTTTTTTTTTGGTTCACACAGCATGTATCTGAGACGCTTTAAATTGTAAGTTAACAAATCATATAGTCTGTATATTTTATTTGGAAAAAAACTTTAGAGGATAAAAATTATTCAGTTATTGGAAGTCGCTGTCTCTTTCATTGTTATAGTCCATAGAGAGCCTTAAGGCAACGCCTCCTTCTCTCCTTTCCTTTTCCCTGCACTCTGAGTGAAAAAAGAACTGACATCATATATGCGGGGTCTGCTGAGAAACGCAGGGTGGAGAAGCACTGCCTGCCCTGGGGGCTTCCTGCCTCCGGGGAACTCCATTCTGTGGGAAGCCTCCCCCTGCGGGAGTATCAGCCAGGTGGTAACAAACTGAGCAGAGCTATTGTGCTGCAGAGATGGAAAATCTAACCTACCTGGTTAAGCACGAAAATAAGGTAGAATATTTTGTCCTCGTTTGTAGGAAAAAGGGGTCTTCACACCTGTGCTTGTGTTGGTGGGCACACATGCTCACACCCGCTCACGCACAAGCTTGAAAATGGAGAGTGTATCTCTGGGCAGGGGGGCTGGGAGCTGCCATCGGGAGGAAAGAGCAGTCCCCTTTCACTGCGTGTGGTTCTACGGGGTTTACGTTTTCATATACATACATATATAAAACACCCACACTCATTCGAAAAAAATAAAGTGTAAATCATTATCGTCCTAAAAAACAAAGACCACAACCTTAAAAAATTATACTCATGTTTTAAAATTCAAAATTTGGACGTTAATTAAATTAATTAATGGACATAATATTTGCTCATTCCTTGTTCAGCGAGGAAGACAGTAGGCAGTATTGAAGGCCTCCTACATGGCAAACCCTGAGAGAGGGTCACTCTCCACGTGGAGCTCACAGGGAAGTGCGACAGGGATGTGCAAATCAGTATCTCCAAATACAAAGTTATTTAAAAAAAAAAAAAAAAAAGACGTTAATCCAAGGTGGAGTGTCGGCACGGAGGAAGGAGTGACTCACAATCTCCAGGAGTCGGGAACCGCTCAACCGAGGGTCGGCCGGGCTGCATCCTGAAGGCGCAGTCTTGGCTGCCTTGGTGGGTGTGTTGGGGACAGGCAGGGGGAACAGTGGGTGCAGATGTTCGGAGGCATGAAGCAGAGTGGCAAGGTCAGGAAGTTGCTATTTAAGAGTCAATATCATGATAGTTCATAATATTAGATATACTAATTAAAAAAAACAAACAACCACAAAAAAAAAAAAAAAAAATTGCCCTTGAGTCAATCCTGACTTATGGCGACCCCGTACGTGTCAGAGTAGAACTGTGCTCCACAGGGTTCCCAATGGCTGATTTTTTTTGGATTTAGATGGCCAGGCCTTTCTTCTGAGGCACCTCTGGGTTGACTTGAACCTCCAGCCTTTCAGTTAGCAGCAGAGTGAGTTACTGTGTGCACCACTCAGGACTTCCATACCAATAAATAAATAAATAGCTACCATTTATTGAGCACTTAGTGGAGCCAGACACTTATCCAAATGTTCTACATGGTATTAACTCATTTAGTTTTCACAATAATAAAGTTCAGTTATTATCACACTTTTTCAAATAAGGAAACTGAGGCTGAAAGAGCGTTAATACATTGCCCGGACTCACTATAGAAATAGGGTTTGAACCCAGATCTCCTGAGACTAGAAACACTTTTAATTGCTACTCTATGGTGCCACAAGTATAAAAATCTCAGAGCGAAACAATTTAAAATAGGTCTCTCCCCCCACACCACTCCCCAAAATATAAATAAATAAATATATACATATATAGGGAATCAACTTGCCACTCTGGTCAGTACATCATACTTTCTCCATCGAACTGTTTTAAAACATAATTTCTTTTTCTGGTCTCAGGATAAATTCATCAGTGGGTAATTACTCAGATTACCCTTTAGAAAACACATTGCTTTGCCATGCTCAGTGGAAATGTGGATCGTTTCTCTAATTTGAAAAGTAAATCAAATCCTTAAAGAAAGCCCTTCCCTTCCATCCTCCGACACACCGACAACAGGCGGTAAACAAAGGTCGGATCATCGGCGTGCTCTCTGCCGGAGAGTTCTACTGACCGGCACTTCAGCATATTTACAGTAAAACAATACTCAGCATTCCTAAGTGGGTCCTAAACCTTGGTAAATGCCCCAAATGCTTTTGAAATTATCACGAATTAAGCCATGGTTAGAATATTTTCGTATAAATTGAATTTTATATTTTATTGTATTTTGATTCTTTGAAAATTATGCATGCATGCAAGGTATTGATTAACCATAAAATTTGATTAACCCACATATCTTCCGGCTGACCCACACCATATTGCAGTTGACTGCATAGATTTGCTGTCCTATGCGTTTGGACAATTGCCAGGTGTTTACATGTTCTTTGCAGAACGCTGTGTATTGATAAATGTTACATCCTCACAGCACAGGCATGGCTAGCACCGCTAATGATCTCGAGGGCTCCTCCCAGGCACGGCTATTATACCATAAACACATCCATTTAGACTGACAGAGAACTGTCTGCCTGGATTATAGAATGGTTTATGAAAGAGAGTATTCATAAGTGCTTGGCTAATAGTTTATAATCCTGCACTGAATAGTTCATGTACTAATCTATTACCCATGTCCTGGTCCAAATTCCATCTTAGTGGAGCTGTGGCTGAACTACCTACTCTGGTCCAGGAAACACATCAGTGCGGGTTTTACAAGCCTCTTGGAATTTATTGTTGATCTCGACCGTGGAACGATCAGTGCTGTGACAGGACGTCATACTCCGCAGCCCAAATCTGTATTTTTGTCCGCCAGATCAAGTGTGTTGATGAATTTTTGGCAGCGAACTTCTCTATTCTGTGTCAAGTGAGGCTCCTGGCTGATGCTTGTACTAAGCACTTGTGGAAGTGATCTTCCATATGGATTTTCTTGTACACTCTCGATACTTGGGCTTTCTCCACAGTACTTAGGCATCAAAAATCAAATCCCTTCAAAGTCTCTGGAGGGTCACATCTCCCAACTGCTTTGGAAACCACTAAACAGAACAAATTCATAGCCTCTCATTTATAGAAGAATACCTGTGGCGTCAGCAATTGCTGGAAGAATGTACGAACCACTGCGTGTCCCTCTCACCCTCGGCAGACCTTGACAGTTCCTTCACTCTCCTGCAGCGTCTTCACTGCTGTAGATTCAGGCAGCATCCTTGTTTTATTTCCCAAATTTTAATTTATATAGGAATCTTTAGAGAGTTTTGTATTCTGCTCCCCACATTCACTTTTTATGGAATAACTTCAATAAATTTTTAATTTACTGGTGGCTGTGTGATGGAAACCCTGGTAGCGTAGTGGTTAAGAGCTATGGCTGCTAACCAGAAAAGGTCAGCAGTTCGAATCTACTAGATGCTCTTTGGAAACTGTATGGGGCAGTTCTGCTCTGTCTTACAGGGTCGCTATGAGTCGGAATCGATTTGATAGCAACAAGTTTGGTTTTTCAGGTTTGGTATGTGAAGGTAGTAGACATCATATTTCAAATACTGGCATTGAGCCCACTCACCTTATTTTTTGAAAACACAGTAGAGACAATGATATAAATTCATAAAATAACACCTCCCTAGTCAGATTTATTAAACAAATATTTATCACAGGTCTCTTATGTTCTGTGGAACCCTGGTGGCACAGTGTTTAAGAGCTACGGCTGCTAACCAAAGGTCAGAAGCTCAAATCTACCAGTCGCTCCTCGGAAACCATATGGGGCAGTTCTACCCTGTTCTATAGGGTTGCTATGAGTTGGAATTGACTTGACATTAATAGATTTGGTTTGGATTTTTAATTATATTCTGTGGAGTACATGACACTATTTCTTTCTGATATTATTCTTCTGACCACATGTATTTCTAAGTTTTCATAAAGAAAGTTAATGGGAAAAGAGTCCAGAAAGTAGAATTTAATATAGAGTCAAAATTTTAGAAATGCATTTATGACTAAGCCATCATTAATAACGAGAAGTTTTACATCAAGGCTATAGGGATAAGAGGCATTATTATATGAAATCAAAGAGTTTTGGAAAGCTTTCATAGGGTGAAAAAGGTTACATTTTCTCATTATACGGAATTTCGTATACTATGCACTTGAGATGTTGCAAGTTATAAAGTCTCAACTTAAAAAATGAAGACAATGCAAAATTTCAAAGATAAGCAAATGAAAAAATGTTATGAAGTCTCACTGTAGTGACCCATTGAGAAAAGAAAAACGGATTAATTTTACCAAAAATGCATCAACACTACAGGATAAATAATCCATGAGAATTAAAAAAAAAAAGTTGGGGGTGAAAAAACAAAACAAAAATATGGCAGATGCATTCACATTGGCTATCTGACTAAATAACACCTTTTACTATGAATTCATATTAAAAAACAGTTGTGACAGGAAAACAATTACCCAGAGTAGGCAATAAGAAACAACATCATGTAAGGCTTGAAACAATTAAAAGAAGCTTGATTCTTAACTTCTACTTTCTTAACTCACTGTTAAAATAATAGCGTGTGTGTGTGCACGTGCTATGAAGTTTATAAATCAGTCACATTGTCATAAAATTGTACTCTAAAATTGATATACATTATTCAATTTGGAAAAAAAATTGGATATTTGGAAAAAAAATCACAAACATAAATCTACTGAACATCCAATTAGTGAATCATCACACATGAAATTTCACTTTAACGCCATACATCAGCCTCTTACTATATGAAAATATTCTGTTAAGTACTGAAGATAATATGTAAAAATGAAAGACATGAAAAGTTCTATAGTTTGAAGGAAGAAAACATAATGCAAAATACATTTACAGATCTTTCTTTGACTATTATCTACCAATTTACGGCAATGCAAATTACACTGTTCATAAACTCAGGATCAAGAGAAAATATGTTAAAGACAAACATTTTAGGATTAAATCATCCCTAAGGAAATGGTGAACATGTGAAAGCTTGCAAAGTGTTTTTTGACCTGAAGATGCGGCAGAGACTGGCCAGTTTAGAACAATATCTGTGTTCCTTCAGAATTCTAGGCTCACCATCAAACTACATCTCCCTGGCTCTCTTGCAGTGAGGTGAATGACATTTCTCCCCCACCCCAAAGGGGAAAAGGAGGTGAAATACTTCCCCCACCTCAATCCACTTGCAGACCACCACTCAGAAACCCTGACCTGTGTGCCCTGGAGTAAGGTGTGGTAACCGAGCTCTCACCTACTGTACGTGGGCAGAGGTGATGCGTGCCATCGCCATCTTCTGATGTGCTCCTCAAGGTATTTCTTTTCCCTAAATATCTAATCAAATGGATAGGATACAGGGGGAACTTCCAGGGCCCTAGGAGATAGCAGGGCCACGGAAAGACGGAGTCGGTGTCCACGAATGCACTGATGATGTTGGGCTGATTGTCTTGGACTGTGACTTGAACTTGAAAGTAAAATTTGTTACGTTTAGCCATTGAGATGTTAGGAATGTTTGCTACAAATCTGTCTTAACTTAATACTCAAGGCGAAGCCCAGGTGGAAAGCAGAGGTTACTTTCTATATGAAACTGTGAAAACAAAACAAAACTAACTTGCTTACATTGAATAATTTTGTTTTTATAAATTAAATACGGTTGCCTATAGAGTTATTTGGAAACCCTGGTGGTTCAGTGCTATAGCTACTAACCAAAAGGTCGGCAGTTTGAATCCACCAGGTGTTCCTGCGAAACTCTGTGGGGCAGTTCTACTCTGTACTAAAGGGTCACTGTGAGATGGAATCGATTACGGCAATGGGTATTTTTAGAGAGTTATTTAAATTTGATTTCAGATTTCTATATACTAGTTGTACCTTAAATAAACCAGTTACAGATATTAAGACAACTGAAACACAACGTTAAGTCGGGGACTTTTCTGCCCACTTAGCATTAGAAGCAGTTAATTTTTAGTGGCTCAAACAATATAGTCTAGATTGAGACATAAAGGGGTTAGTATCCTGGCTTTGGCACTTACTAGCTTTGTGGCCTTGGACCAGTTTCTGAATCTCCAAATCTTAATCTTCTCATCTGTTAAGTGAGGAAAATAATAGTGCCTACTTCCTGGTTATGAGGATTAAATGTGACAATGCATGTAAAGTGCTGGCCCAGAGGAATCACCCAGTAAGTGATAGCTCTTATTATTACTAATAAAAAGCTAATATGCTAGGAAAGGCTCATACCTTAAAAAATATACTCTACTATGTAAATGTTAAAATTTATAACGTATTACTAGTTACATTTTATATCTAAATATTAAGTAATGGCATTTATCTGGCTAAGGTAAACACTAAATGCATAGATGATTCAAAGTAACATGGTTTTAAAATAGGTAATAATACAAAAATTGAGCTGAATGCTTATTCTTCTATAAAGCCCTCATAGCTAAACCAGTCATTTAGGTTTGTTTGTCTTTTAAAGTCAATTTGCTTCCATACAGGCTCATGCTTCCAAGTGACTATTCAACAGGTTGTTAAGTTCGATAAGAGCATTTTCCATCAAGCATTTGCCTCACTTTGGCACACTTTTTTTCCTAAAGCAATTCAGAAGGCTAAATTAATAACAAAGGATTTAAAATACTCACTGAGGGAAAAGGAAAGTAGGCACTGGAAATGGACACAATGCCTGGTTTGGGACTCTAGCTTTACAAATAATTGTTTTTTAATTCTAGAGAGAGCATTTCTTAGATAAAGAGACGATTCTTCTGTATCATCTCAGCTTATGCTCTTGTTGTAAAACACCAACATTAAATCACCCCTCTTCTCGTCAGAGGATTATCATGGCTGTAACTGCATGTAACTATGCACGGCAGCACAGTGCTTAAGTGATATGGCTGCTAACCTAAAGGGCAGCAGTTGGAATCCACCAGCTACTCCTTGGAAACTCTATGGGGCAGTTCTACTCTGTCCTATAGGTTGGCTATGGGTCAGAATTGACTCGATGGCAATGAGTTTGGTTTTTTGGTTAACTGCGCATGGCAATATAACCAACTCACTGAAGAAGCACAACTGAGTAAGATAGACGCAGGGAACAAGTTTATTCTTTCTCAGCTCTCCCTCATTTACTTGCTTAGTCCATTTTTAATTTCCCTGAATATGGCTGACATATCAGGCAGGTCCCCATAGCTTCTCAGTAATAAAAGTCCACATCAGAGTGATTTAGATTTCACTCCACTCTGATGATTACATAAGTCCACGTACCGATCCATTTACAACTTCACCTGGGCTGGCGACAGGCTCTGCTTTTCCACCATGCTGTCTGTTATAGGTATCTTCTTCCTCCTTCCTCTCTGCCAAACACAAAATCGCTAAACTATTTCAAGTTTCTACATAGTTGGAGCACCAAGAGTGAAAACAAACAAACCAAAAAAACAAACCAAACCGAGTGCCAGCGAGTCAATTCCGACTGGTAGCAACCCTGTAGGGCAGAGTAGAACTGCCCCATAGAGTTTCCAAGGAGCACCTGGTGGATTCAAACTGCTGACCCTTTGGTTAGCAGCCGTAGCACTTACCCACTACTCCACCAAGGTTTCCAGCAAGAGTGAAAACTGGTGAAAATAGGAAACAAGGCCAGTAGCTTGAAGGAATAAGGCATGGCAGGTTGGAAGGGAGGGGAGAAGGAAAGGGGAGAAAGAGAGGGAGCAGGCGTTAGATACTTAGTCATCTCCATCAGATAGTCTTCTAAAAGGGCGTGGTGGATTTCTGGGTGGCACCAAGGGCCCACTTGGAGTGGGAAGTCAAGAATCTAAGGCTTGCCAGCAGTTAGGAGCTTCTCCAGCTTCATTCAACTGATGGAGTAAATTAGGAGCTAAGCAGAGGGGAGTTGGATAGAGCCAGGTTTTCATAACAAAGGAAAGAGGTACCAGAAAACTGAAGTTGTATGCAAGGAAGTCATTACAAAGGCAAAGCTTGGAATTTCCCTGGGTAAAGAGACCTGAGGACATGGGGATGTAAGTGACATGAAGTCATTGTAGAAACAATGGGTTGTGGGCTCTAGAAAAACTGACAAATCACTGGAATTGGGATGATAAAGAGAATGAGCTGACAAGACAGAAAGTGACGATGGGAAGTGGGATGCTTTAAACTGAGGTTTTAAAGGGGATCCAATTATTGGTAATGACAGGCCCAGGTCTGAGGGTGGAGTGAGTGACTGGGGTAGGGAGTGGACAAGACTGTAAGAAGGAAAGTGGTCAAGGAACTGATTATAGGCTATTGGAAGGAATACCACATGGATACTGAAATCACAAAAATCACTAAGGATCATGACATGAGTAGCTTTTGTAGTCCACGTAGTGACATGAAGCCAGGAGGTAAAATTGCTAGGGATCCACATTTCACACCACTCAAGTTTCTGTCCCTGCCATTGAACCCAAACTGCTCTTGTCCCTGGAATGATGAGTTCTTAGTCTGTATTTAATTTGACAAGGTTTTTTACTCCATAAGAGCCTTTTTTCACTTGATCACCCTACTCTTCTTATTTATCTTCTGCATATACTGGACTGCTCTTTTTTAGTCTCTTTTGCTAGTTTCATCTCCTCTTCCAGGCCTCTTAGCATTGAAGACCCCGAGGGCTTAGTCCTTAGACTTATTGTGATTACAGCCAAGAAAACCCTACGGGATAATTTTACTTTGGCATATGGAGTCTCTGGGAGTTGGAATTGACTTGACCACACCCACCCAACAACAACAACAACTCTAGGGTTGCTATGAGTTGGAATCAATCTGATGGGAATGGGTCTTTTGGTTTGGTTCTACCCTCCCTCAAAACTCCTAGTCTTGCAAGTGGTTAATGCGCTCAGCTGGTAATTGGAAAGGCCGGCAGTTTGAGTTCATCCGGAGGTACCACAGAAGAAAGGCTTGGTGATTTACTTATAAAAAATCAGCCATTGAACAACATACAGTTCTGCTCTGACACAAATGGGGTCACCGTGAGTCAGAACTGATTTCACAGAAACTGGTTTTTTCTGCCCTCACTCACTTCATGATTTTTTTCCTGATTACAAATGCTCCCCAATTGATTTACCAGCAACTTCCAAATTTATATTCTAGTCTTGACTTATCCCCTTGTCTTAGTCATCTAGTGCTGCTATAACAGAAATACCACAAGTGGATTTCCTCACTACAAAAAAATTTATTCTCTCACAGTCTAATAGGCTGGAAGTCCAAATTCAGGACATTAGCTCCAGGGGAAGGTTTTCTCTCTTTGTCGGCTCTGAGGGAAAGTCCTTCTCTTCAGTCTTCGCCCGGACTGGGAGCTTCTCCACGCAGGGACCTTGGATTCAGAGGATGCACTGCTCTCCTGGTGCTTCTTTCTCGGTAGTACGAGGTCCCCAACTCTGTGCTTGCTTTCCTTTCATCTCTTGTAAGATAAAAGGTGGTACAAGCCATACTCCAGGGAAATTCCCTTTACATTGAATCAGGGATGTGAGCTGAGCAAGGGTGTTACATCCCACCCTAATCCCCTTTAACCACAGGCAAAGATTATGATTTATAGGAAAATCACAAAATGGAGGACAACCATGCAATACTGGGAATCATGGCCTAACCACGTTGACACACATTTTTGGGGGACACAGTTCAATCCATGGCACCCCTCAATCTCAGATCCATATATTCAACTGCTTTTGACATATATATATATATATATATACACACACACATATATACACACACACAGACACATATATATATATATATATATGGAGCCCTGGTACCTTAGTGATTAAGAGCTATGGTTGCTAACCAAAAAGTCAGTGGTTTGAATCCACCAACTGCTCCCTGGAAACCCTACGAGGCAGTTCTACTCTGCCCTATAGGGTCACTATGATTTGGAATCAACTCAATGACAACAGGTTTTTTTTTTTTTTTTGGTTTTATATGTATACATATACATATACATACATATATACATGTATGTAAGTATATATGTATACAGATAGGTAGGTAGATAGGTAGGTTGGTAGGTAGATAGATAAATAGATAGGATCCAAAACTGAATTGCTGAGATTCCCACCATGAATACATGTTTATTTCTACCCAGTTGCAGAAATGGCAACTCTTCTTTGCAGTGGTTAAGTCCAGAAAACTTGGGAGTTACTTGTCACTCGACCTCTTCTCTTACAACTCACACCCAACCCATCAGAATACCATGTGTTAAAGAATCTGACTAACACATTATTTCTCAGGAGCTCCATTACTACCACCCTGGTACAAGCCATCATCATCCTTCTCCTCCTCATTGCTCTCTCTTTTTCTTTCCTTTCTTCCTCATCCTACTCTCAACAGAGCAGCCAAAGGAATTTTTCCAGATGTAAGTCATGTCATTCTACTTCTCAGGACTCTCCAGTAGTGTCCCGGCTCTCTCAAGGTAAAAGCTAACTGCCTTTCAATAGCCTAAAAGGCTTGGCACAAACTGATTCCCTTTACCTCTCCAATCTCATCCTCCACATCTCTCCCTTGCTTATTCTTTCTAGACCCACTGGCCTCCTTAGACATGGCAGACATGCTCCTGCCTCAGGGAGTTTGCAATCTCTGTTCCTCCTGCCTCAGGTACTTGGCACTTGTTGTTCCTGCTACCCAAAGTATGCTTCTCACAAATGTCTGCTTTCTTCTATTCTTTGTTTACTCAAATATGCTTTTCTCAATTCTTTCTATACTAAAATGTCACCTCAGTGAATTCTCTCCAGATAATCTTATTTAAAATTACAAAATCCAGGCCCATCTTGACACTCCTTATGTTCCTCCCTGCCTTATTTTTCTCCTTAGTATGCATCACCATCTGAAAAATTGTGTATTTTATTTTTATTGTCCATTGTCTCTGTTCACTGAAATATACTACGAGGACACCTATTTTTGTCTGTTTTGTACACTGTTGTATTCCCACACCTTGAACAGGGCCTGGCACATAGTAAGTGCTCAACACTGTCTGTGGAATGAGAAAGTGAATGTATAATGAATGAATGAAAAAAGATGACTCCAATCTAGGTCCTTTCCATGAGGTCCATATTTTGTCTATGGGACACATGTCAATATCTTTGCCCTGCCAAATTCCCAAAGTGCCACCTACTCTCAACTTACCACTTCACGCAGCTACCCTCTTGTGGTACTTGTTATAGCAGCACTAAGAAACTCAGTCCCCTAAGTATAGGTTGTAAAGTTAAGGAGCTGACCTGGTTCTGAAGTTCTAAGATGTACCAGGGATCTGAACTGACAGCTCTGACAATGGTCCCTTTGAAAGCCATTTGGGACCCTCCATTTCTGGGTAAGATGTCACTCTTGTTTTCTCTTCTTATATTTTATTGTGATGAATTTGCCTAAGTACTTGGCAACTCGCCCCACTAAACTATAAATCCCATGGAGACAGGCACCATTTCTATCTCATTCACCACTGAATTGCCGGGGCCTAGCACCGTGCCTGGATGCGGTTTTCATTCATTATGTATGCTTAATTACTATAATGGCAACCTGACTTCCCAGAATGGGGAGCCTCAAACTGGTCTAAAATTCTCTATATTTCCAAGTTTTAGGATATAGGGGCCAGGCTAGTTGTCTCAAGACCACTCATTAAAAAAGAAATATGTCTCTTCCAGGATGAAAAGAGCAGCCTAACTCCAAAGAAAAGGTTAGTATGAAATCAAGTAAGTCTCAGTAATGCAAAAATCAAACATGATTTGCTCAGGGACATTTTTATTCATCAGGGAAAGAGAAAGAGGAAATTGAAGGAAAGCAACATCAATGTACGCCTAATCTTGGATTGCTGAAGAGGGTGTGTGTACGTGTGTGTACGTGTGTGTATGTGTATAGGTGTGTGCATGTGTATCAGTGTGTATGTGTGTTGACGTGTATGTGTGTGTGTCAGTGTACGTGTGTATCAGTGTGTGTGTGTGTGCGTGTATCAGTGTGTATGTGTGCGTGTATCAGTGTGTATGTGTGTATGCGTGTGAGTGTGTGTAGCTGTGTGTATCAGTGTGTGTTGATGTGTATGTGTGTATAAGTGTGTGTGTATCTGTGTGTGTACATGTGTGTATCTATGTGTGTCAGTGTGTATGTGTGTGTATGCGCACTCAACATACACACGTGTGGCACTCCCTGAGTTATGAAATCAAATGAACTGGTAAATTGGTTGTAAAGAAACCTGTTTTGGAAAGGCCAAAGGGGAATAGGGAGACATTTCCAGCACCTTTGAAGTACATTCTAAGGAAGCGATTTCACTGCCTTTTTCTCTGTCCTGCTCCCAAAATTTCTCTCTTAATCTTTCATACAGTAAATCTTTCTCTTTTCAACTATTGAGAAGAACATAATAATAAAGTCCTTTTTTCACCAGTGGCTGAGAATGCAGGAAACATACAAAGCTAAAGCCACGGCTTGTGATACGGCACATTCTCAAAATAATGACTCATAGAAGCCTTTGGTTTATAGAAAATCATTACAGGCTCTGACAGGACTTTAGTGAGTGCTTTGAGGAAGCTCTTAGGGGAGGAACTAATGATGACTCTGAATCAGGGATTAGAGCCTTTGCATTCATGAACAAATCAGCTTTCTATTGCACCATTACTTTTAAAACAATAAAGAAAGAGATATTGAAAAGATACCGCTAACAATAAGGACACAGGAAATGCTTACAAGATAGTATGCCATCATAGATTCTAATCTGTTCTCCTCAACGTACTTAATCATTCCATTCTTAACTAGGAAAAAAATTAAGTGTGGTGTTCTGTCAAAGAACAAGGCTTTAGCATTTTGACTGTTTGAAAGATCTGGCACGACTTATGTTGTAAGCATTTTTTAGTAGATTTAGAAAAACTTTCTATATCCTATTTTCTCTATATTCACTGGAATATATTTTCTATTATCTGATATTTTACAGCAGGAATAAAACTACTCTTCTTAAAGGTAAGTGTTAAAGTTTATACAGATATGTTCTTTGCAATCAAACACATTCACTCGTATACACACAATCATATATATGCACAAACATTTTAGGACTGAAGCCTTTGAACTGGTATGATAGAAAACCATCTTGAATATTTTTGAAAACCTTCTCTGTCCTATTTGCTGGAAAGACTCCTGAAAAAAGCATATATTAACTGCCTAATTTGCAACAAAACCAGCAACTCTAGCTCAAGGAAAGAAACATTTACTACTGAAAACAACGTTTACCACTCAATCTTTTTATTCACCATTTCCCAGCACAGTATATTGACTATTTAGGCCATCTCTTTTCAAATCCTATTTGTGACAGCAATTGCCCTGTATCACCTACAGAGACTATTCTCCATGAAGTTTTCTGGAGTGATTGAGATAAAAATAAAAATGTTCTGATATTTCCCCCCAGGAAAGTGCCAGTGGTCGCCAAAGCTCAGATAAGCTTTAACTATACCCCACAGAGCAGTGCTTCATAGTGTATTATTAGTGTGATGAAAAAGGATCAGAACAGGTTTCTAGGAAGGCCCGAGAACCAGCCCACATTCAACATTATCATGTGAACTTGCCATAGGAAGTTCTCAGTTTCTGAGTGTGTTTCCATTATAAATTGTCCAACATTTATTTCAGGTAAGGCCTCTATTCATTACAGCTACAAAAACTAATGCTTACTCTCAAGACGCCTTTTTACCACCTTTAGCACTTGTATTAGGTCTTCAGGAAAGAGCGGTAACAAATACAGGCTTATTCCGTCCAGTGATAATTAAGTTAAAGGAACTCAATATCCATTTTTAAGAATTTGTTTCTGCTTTTTTGTTAAGAAAGAGTAGAAACATGCCACCATAACCTGCTTCCCAGAAAAAAGGAAAAGTCTTCATTCCTGTTCAGTGATCTTGTAAAAATCAATCAAGAAGCTTCGTGTTACCCCCAAATAGAGCTACTCAGCTTCTTATCTCGTGACTCCAGAATCCTTAACAATATCACCTTCTGGAGGGTAATGGAAGATGAGCTCGAGGGCTTACAGTAGATGGAAAATTGTGAGTATCTCTGATGCAAAACATACTGGTTATAGTAAATTTTATGTAGCTTGCAAAAGGGCATGGGCTTTCGTGTCAGACAGATCTGAATTCAAATCCTAACATGACTGGTCCCTGTTTTTGCATGATATGGAGACAATGGCTCAATCTCTCCAAGCCGCCATTTATCTATCTGTGAAATTGAGATAATACCAAGTCCTGCTCAGGGAAATACCGAAAAGTAAATCTAATATCATGTAAAAGGCTATGATCTATACTAGGCTCTCATTAAATGTCTGTTCTCTTTTCCTTCTGCCACCTATGTAGTATTAAAGTGTGTTTTTAACACCAGTCATTACAGCCCCCTCTACCTTATGTACACATACATGTCAATGTATCAGTGTGAGCATGCAGAGAGTCACTAAGTCACCATCATCAGTTTACAGAATTCAATTAAAAAATATAGTTGTTGTTATGGATTGAATTGTGTCCCCCCAAAACAAATGTTGAAGTCCTAACCCCTGTAGCTGTGAACATGGCCTTGCTTGGAAATAGGGTCTTCGAAGATGTTATCAGTTAGTTAGCATAAGGTCCTACTGGAGGAGGGTGGGTCCTCATCTAATCTGAGATGTCCTTTTCAAAGAGAAGAGAAGCAGAAACAGAGAGAAGAATGCCCTGTGCCAATGGAGGCAGAGTTGGGGTTACACTGCAGGTGCGAGCCGAGAAAGGCACAGGGCTACCAGAAACCAGGAGAGACAGAAAGGATCTTCCCCAAAGACAGCATGGCCTGGCCAACAAGCTGGTTTTGACTTACAGCTTCCAGAATCGTGAGATTATAAAATGTCTGTTATTAGTCACCTAGTTTGTGACATTTTGTTAAGGCATCTCTAGGAAACCCATACAGTTTTAGACCATTTTCTCATTTAGTTTTTCTGTAAGAAGATTCCCAATAATTCCTTTACAAAAAATTCTAACCTAAAGAAACTAGAAGTTGATTTCCAATTCAAAGCTACATTTAGTTGAGAACAATACCCATTCTTTTTTTTTTGGCTGCAGGTAGGTGATGCTAGTCGATTTGCTATGTCCGAATTTGAAAATCTTCAAAACCTAGAAGTTAAGATTCTTCAAAAGAAAATTATTTAAATTCTGGGCATTGGTGGTGTTATGGTGCAAATCCCACGGTGGGGAAAAAATCCATTCCTCATGAACATTGCTGTAGTCCCATTTATGGACTTTATGATAAGATGTTTTTTGATTTCAATTAATACATACTGCCTCCCATATGCTATAACTCTTTTTGTTTAGGTTCCCACATTTCTTAGTCAATTCAAAGTGTTACCTAACACTTTATTGGAAAACCAGAAGTGCAAAATGAACCCCGAGCACTCTTGCCACCATGGGAAATGCTGACGAGACACATTATATCATATCTTTAAGTTGTTAAAAGAAAAAAAAGTGTGTGGTTTTTTTGAATCACATTTGGGTATTGGGTGTACCAGAATCAGAGAAATTCAGTGCTGACAAGATATTTATAGAGCATTTAATCTAGCTTCCTTATTTTATAGACTGAGAAAACCAAGACCAGATTATTTTCCCAAGGTTATACCAGCAAGTATGTGAGTCCGCCCATACGCCACAGGGAATATCTGAACTAGATTAATCAAAGTAAGGGTTCTGAGACCTGAGCAGAGGAAGTGAGGGTCACTAGAGCTTAGTATGTGCTTTGCCAGAATAAGTCAGGTCATCGTTTAAGAATTTAGGGTATGGGGGAAAGTGGAAGAATTTAAAAGGTAAACATACCACATGATCCACATTTAGAAAAAATATATACACACCTACAAAAACAAACACATCCATATACATATGCCATGAAGGGCTGATCACAGAGCCTGGTAGATGGCAGAAACTCAAAGAACCGCAGACGTGGGTAGAGAGGGAGGCAGGCATGTGGATGCTCTGAACCCGACCATTCACTCCCACGATGCTGTCTTGGTTAAAGAAGTACGGTGCAAGCAGGAGGCAGTATTAACAATGATGAGGCAGACGCCATTCTCCACTCACACGGTTAAGCTGGAGAATAAAGAGGAGCGGCAGCATTTCACCCCAGCGGTAGTTCCAGTGGCCCTTATCCCTTCCATGTTCTTGCCGCGGGGGCGGATCTTCTGTCCTGCAGGGCAGGTGCTTTGATCTTCAGCATCAGTTCTCCCTGGGCAGGCCTGTGGAGGAACCTCTGGCAGAGTGAGGCTCCTGGGGAAGGGGTGTGTGGAAAGGCAGCAATGGCGACATCCAGGAGGTGTGTGTTGGGGAGAGGAATTAGACTGAAGGTCCCAGTATTCTCACGACACTCTTGGGAAGGATGAGAGTTGTGAACACCCTTGTGTTACCATTAGCCGATTACATAGATGTCAACCCTCTCAGCATGCCTTCCCAGGCTGACATGAATATCTACCCTCCTTTGGGTTCCTGATACATTTTGTTTTTACCTTGATTCCAAGGCAAGGAGGTTTAAAAATCAATGCTACTGTTAACTGCATCTCTTTACATCCCTTTAAAACACTTTCGTTACCAAAATTTATTAAAAACAAATTTTTTCTGACCGTACGTGTTTTCAGTATTGGAATGCATGCATGCTAATTGAGTGTGCTTAAATTTTTGGTTGGTAATATGGATTTTGAGAAACATCATCTGGTAATACAAGTCACCAATAAGGCGAGTGGCACGTTGGCACCACCAATCTGTAGTACAACCATATACCGATAAAAACTAAATCGAGAATTTATTGTGGGCACCTTTTCATTAGGTTACGTGGGGAACCTCTGGTTTTTCAAATACGACACAGAAGAAAACAAAACAAACCCACCAGAGCTCCCTAACTATCACACAGGAAAGCCACAATTATGCTGGCAAGCCTTATCTCACAGAAATAAAGGAAAAAAAAAAAAAAAAGGCAAAAGTTTACAAAACCAACACATGCAGGAAGCATCACCTAATAGATTGCTCAACCCACAAAAATGAGGCTCCAACTCAGCTCTGTGGAGCTTCATGCATTTCAAAAAGAACCCGCCTTGATGCTACATACGTTGGAACCATACTGCCTTAGAGGTCTGAACACAAACCCTATTGCCCTTGGGTCTATTTTGGCTCATAGCGACCCTATAGGACAAAGTAGAACTGCCCCATAGAGTTTCCTGGTGAATTCAAACTGCTGACCTTTTGGGGTTAGCAGCCAAGCTGAGGTCCAGAGGCTTTACCTTTAAACCAATAGTAACTAAAGAGTTACACCATGCTCTATTTAAGTCAGTGCACCTTTACTGGCAATTAAATCACATTTACTCCAATGATATCTCCACTTTTACATGTTTACATTCTAGGTTTGCTTCAAAGTTGTCACCTGGCGTGTCTCCTTATTAATATTCTGATGCTACTCTTTTCTTTGTCTTGGGCTTGAACGTCTATTTCTCCGTCTTTCTTGGTTTACTCTCTTGTTTGGATAATGCACGTTCTCAAAAAAGCTTCTCCAGGAAGGTACCTGGGAAGTTACTTTTCTGAGATGAACTCTCAATTGGTTTTAAACCATGTATTCCTTTAATAAAATAAAAGTAAACATTTAAAAGTGCAAATATTACAGTATTTTTTTTAAGGTATTGAATTCCAAGTTAAAAATAAATAATGCTTTGTTCCATTTTTAGTTTTTTTAGTGTACTAAGGGAAACCCTGGTGGCTTAGTGGTTAAGTGCTACAGCTGCTAACCAAAAGGTGGGCAGTTCAAATCTGCCAGGTGCTCCTTGAAAACTCTACGGGGCAGTTCCACTCTGTCCTATAGGGTCGCTATGAGTCGGAATCGACTGGACGTCAGTGGTTTTTTTTTTTTAGTGTACTAAGTGGAGAAATCTGAAGCCTAATTATCTTTCATATTAATAATACTTTTCCCTTTAGGAGCTTTTAGAATTAGTTCTTTATTCCTAGTGTTCAGAAATTCAGTAACAGATTTATTTGGTATGAGGGCCTCCAACTCATGCATGTTATAGCTATATATAACATGCATGAATACATATATAATAAATTTGATTTTTTTTTTCTTTTAAGGTACTGGAATTCTTATTAGCTTGATGCTGTGTCTCCCGGATTGATTCTCTAAATTATATACATTATTCTATGTCAATCATTTCATTTTTTTCCTGGGCAATTTCTTCAACTTCATATTCCAAATCTACTATTCTTTTTTAAACATTTCTTATTTTTTAGAGAGTCTTTTCTTTTTCTCTCTATAAAATATTTTGTTTCTGAGATTAATGATAGTTATTTTGAAGTTTCCACTTCCTGCACTTTTTCTCTTTTCTCTAATTTTATTTCATTTTCTGATGTTGTTCTGCCTTTCATATTAATAGGCTTTCCTCAAATGTCTTGGAACCTTTGATTGTCTGTTTATATTTAAGAGTTGTTTTTGTTGTTGTGAGGTACTGTTGAGCTAATTCCAACATGTAACAATTATATATGACTGAGTAGAACTCCCCCGTAGAGCTTTCCGGCTGTAAATCTTTACAGAAGCAGATTGCCAGGTCCTACTCCCGTGGAGCTGCTGGTGGGTTATAACCACCAACCTTTCAGTTAACAGCTAAGTGCTTAACCATTGCACCACCAGGGCAAGCTGCTAAAAAAAAAAAATAAAAAGCTTGGATGCTTCTTGATGTACATGACAAGTCATACTGACTGGTGGGCTTCCATATAGAATGATGGATCAGAGAGCTGTCTTGTTGGGGAGAAACTTCCCGATGTCAGTGTCCATAAGTCTTTGCCTAGAGCCTATTCACTTTCCAAAGAAGGATCACAGAATGTCCTACTCCCAGAGTTAAAGACAGAATGCTTTTTTCTGGGAGCCAGTCACAGAAGAAGGTTGAACTCTGACAATTCAGATCACAGGCTTTAACATAATGCCCCGTTTCCCTATTTTTAGTTCAATACTTCAACCCTACCCTCTCTTTGCTTAGTGTTTCCTAGTTGGGAGAATCTCTAGTATAAATTCTCTTTCTCTTGTGTGAGGAGCCCTGCTGGCACAGTGGTTAAGTGCTTGGCTGCTAACTGAAAGGTCAGTGGTTTGAACCCACCAGCTGCTCCAAGAGAGAAAAATGAAGCATCCAGAAAGATTTATAGCCTTGGAAACCCTATGGAGCGGTTCTACTCTGTTCTATAGGGTCGCTATGATTTGGAATTGACTTGATGGCAATGGGTTTGGGGTTTTGTGTGAGGAAGAAATGTAGGCACTGACTACAGAGGGTGCAGTTGTGTTCTGCAAGTCTAATTATTCTTTGCATAAATTGTCAAAGCACAATACCTAATGTTTCCAATTTTAGGCCTTTCGGGAGTCCTCTGGGGGTTAATGGCTTGCTTCTCATTGTGTCCCACTCCATAAGGCCTTTGGTTATAGTCTCCTCTGTTCTGATAAGCAAGCTACTACATTTCCATCTTAAAAATAATGTGTCTCATTGGTGATTATGCCCACTCTTGCCTCTTATTCTTGTAAATTTTGCCTCTCTTAGAATCAATTAGGGTAATGCTGCATGTTTTTAAAGGCTCACTTTGATTGAAAAATTATGCTCATCCTTTTCGTGAGGGCAGGTGTTTCAACCAATACTACTGTAAGATTCATGTTTAGATTTTCATTCAGATTCACAAATGGAATGGTAAGAGGAATTCGTAGAAAGAGAGGATTTCCATGAAATAATTAGGCAAGAGATAATAGTGCAAGGAATCAAATATAAATTAGGTGCAATTTGGAGGATTGCCATTAGAAAACGTCTCTTCACAAAATAACGACAAAAACATATATATAAGATTTATCATTTATTAAGCAGTTATTATAAGGCATTGATGATTCAGTGGTAGAATGCTCGCCTTATATCCAGAAGACCCACGTTTGATGCCCGCCTGATGTCCCTCACGCACAGCCACCCCCCATCTGTCGGTGGAGGCTTGCGTGTTGCTATGATGCTAAACAGGCTTCAGCAGAGCTTCCAGGCTAAGAAGAACTAGGAATAAAGGCCTGGTGATCTACCTCCAAAAACAGGCCAATGAAAACCCTGAGGATCACAACAGTCCGATCCACAACCAATCACAAGGATGGTGTAGGACCAGACAGCATTTTGTTCTGTTGTGTATGGGGTCACCATGAGTCGGGGGCTGACTTCATGGCAGCTAATAGCCACAACAGCAATAACACAACAACAACGAGAAGCATATAGTAAGTGTCAGGCATTCTCCTAGTGCTTAGTATAAATATGATCTTATTTAATGATTACAACTCAAAGGCCAGCCCCTTGAACTGCTCTTTCAACATCTTTATAGATAATTAGGCAATTTGCTCCAAAGGATATGGCTGAGAAATTGCAGCAAAATCCCCAGTGCCGTCGAGTCGATTCAGAAAAAAAAAAAAAAATTTTTTTTTTTTTTTTTCGATTCAGAGTCGGGGTTAAATTCAAGATCATTTCACCACCAAAGACTGTGCTCTTTCTACTCTACTATGTTGTCATTGTGTTCTATCTAGTCAATTCTGACTCATAGTGACCTTATATGACAGAGTAGAACAGGCCCATAGGGCTTCCTAGACTACAATCTTTATGGGAACAGATTGTTAAGTCTTCTTTTTGAGCAATGGCTGGTGAGTTCAAACCGCCGACCTTACTCCCCTTGAAGTAAAGTGAAAGGCAAAAAAAAAAAAAAAAAACTTACCTAATTAATACGCTCAAAATTAACAAAGAAGGAATAAGTGATTGAAAACACATATGCTATTGTAATCTACTCAAATGAAAACTTTAAATTTCACACAGTGGGTATAAGATCTTGAAATAAGTTGTTACAACTGGTAAAGGCAAGGAAGGAATGGTTTGGAATGGGGTTTTCAGGGAATAACTGACAACATTTAGAGACTCAATAAGGATGGGGAGGGGAGGAAAGACTGACAGACGACTAAAGTTTTGAATCTGGGTGGCTCAGATTATTGCCACATGAAGAGTGTTTAGGACAGTGCAATGAGAGGTGGCAAGGGCAGCAGAAAAAACCATCTAGAAGCTAGGTTGAGGAAAAAAAGGCAGTGCAGAATGTAGTATCTAACGACTGTCTGCAAAGGCCTAAGGACGTCTATGGTGCCATTTCAGGAGAGTAGCTTGTTTACTGAAATAACCTCAATGCACAAAGTGTCTTCAATCATAAATTAATCACAAGGATGAAAAATTTTCATGATGGTCATGCAATTGCATGTGAGCATAAGCTTCTTAGATAATATAATGAATTTTGGACTAATGAAAGGGCATGAAGAGAAAAGGGAAGCTATGACAGTTTTATGAAAGGAAAAGATATGAGCTATCCTGGAAGAAGCTATTTAAACCGACAAGCCTCCAATGTCCATTACCAAGCACACTATCATGGTCCGAAAGGTAGGTTTGCACCCAGTGCCTAAGAACACAAGGCCTTTGCAGCGGCCACTCGTGAGAGAATGTCAGAAAGGCTTCCTACACGTACTATGACGGCAAGGTGAAGAGAACTGTCCCATCACCCTATTTCTGCACTGAACATACGCGCACTTTTTCTGAAGGACAAGGGTGCCTCTTACTGCATCTTCTTTGTGCGTAAAAATAACCAAAGACATATGAAAAATAACAACGTAGAAACACACATTTATACCCTGTCCTTCAAATCAATCTAATATGAAATACAATAGAATTAAGAAAATAAAAATGGGAAATGATTTAATAATATTACATAGATATATTTATACATGCTGAGTTTCCTTTGTCAGTTGTAATATAAAAATAGTTAAAATTTTCTTTCATTTAAACAAAATTGATATATGCATCATTTTGCAGGTTTTGAAAATATAACATTGCCCAAAGACTCCTTTTTTTAAAAAAAAATTTAGACTCTAGAGCTTGTTTCATAACACTTGGGCATTTCCTCCTGACTTTGTGTTTACAGCCTCTAAAAAGCTCACAAGAACGCTGGGTTTTCTAAAAGCTACTACCATCCTCAATTTAAAATAGAAATACTAGGAGTTTAATAAATTCTGGGTTCGATGACCCCTTAATCTACTAATAAAGGACAAATAATTTCATTTTATTTTTAGTTGCTCCTTGATGAAATCCCAACACGGGATGCCTCGTTTTATCTGTCCTCTTTCTCAGGAAATAGGATGTCTGCAAAACCATCAACTAGTGAAAACGTTTCAAATGGGAAACTTGTTAGGTAGATGACACACTGTTATAAAGGAGGTCTACCTAGGCTACACTTTTACACATTTGTTTGCTCACAAAATGCGGTGAGATAAACAGAACACACAGAGAGGAACCTGGGATTAAAAAAATAAATACATCTCTCCTGACTAAAACCTAGTAACTTGCACCCAAAGCTTTCATAAATTATTAGCTTCAAAATCATTCAGCGTGTCTGAAACGTAGTGTGTGTCACTGATGTACGTGAAGTTCACCTAAGAAACTGTATCATCAAAATGTGCCGAGAAAAACTGCCAGCAGCGATGCCACCTTGCAATCAATCACACATCTGTTTTCAGAATTATAAATTGTCTGAGAGCTATAATTTCATCTGCTTCTAGCTGCATATCATTTAAAACTTCATATTCTCATGAAGAAAGAAAAAGTAAAAACATTTGTCAGCTCCAGTTCCCTCTGTAGGAAGACCCACTGTTTTCACAGCATCTTCTGGCTTCCTTATTTTAATTTGTGATTCAGAAATCATTTTTTTCCTATGAACTATGTGTGGTACACAGTTTATGCACACAGTAGTGTAGTCAATTATCTGTCCAAATGAAAACCTATGGTGGCGCTGATAATTCAAAATCATGTTATATTTGACTTTGGAATACATTATGTGACTTTTCCCTGGGAGCTTTACCTTCCTGCTAATGCTTTGCTAGAAATAATATTAAAATATGTTTGCATTCCTCAAGCACGTGCCAGTTGACAGCGGTAGGCAGCAACTCAGTAGTGGATACAGGAGGAAGTAAGGCTGTAATTAAATGTTTCTATGAAGAATTGTCAATGTGAATTTTCCAAATGTGGCTATTTGAGGGTTGGTCACATAATATATTAATTTTTTAATCTTGAAGGCAAAAAAAAAAACCCCAAAAAACAAAAAAAAACACTTTGAAGTATTCAAATGCACAATATTAAAGAAAAGCCAGACTTTCATTTGAGCTTACCTATTTAACTATGGCCCAGAAATTCATTTATTTTTAAAAGCAAAAATATAAAACATTCTTGCAATGGTTATTTATAGTTACAAATTTATTATTATAGAATAGATATCTCTATATCAGTTTTACCTTTATATGATATAAAGAAATAACTCACCATGATCCATTATTAAAAGCCAATTTCTTAAGTACTTCTGTAAATCAGGATTAGAACTAAAGGCAATGATGGACTAATTTGCTCAATCTCTTTAAAAAAATCCAATCACCTTAGTGTCTATTCCCTTTCTTCATTCCTGTTCTCACCACATTTTTAAAAAATGTGTAAACATTCAGTTAGATGAAGGGCCTTTTACGGCATGAAACAAATTTCAGAAAGATAAATTCATTTTGTATTATGTAAGCAGAATATATATAGTAAGCATTGTAAACTATTGTGATGTTCATTTATTTGTTGCTATGACTTCGGTTCAGAAAAAAAGAAAAAAACATACAGGCATCAAAATAATGTATAAAATTTTCACTTAATTTTTATCAGCATACTATTAGAACACTAATAACAAGTGGTATAGAAATGGTTTTTCTACGTTCCTCTGGAAACAAGGTTGAAGAATTGGGGTGCCAGTGCCTATTTCATACTTGATCCTTGCTGTTTGGTGAATTTAAGATCTGGTGGTGAGCAAGCTCAGGTCACGGTTGATCAACAGCAGGTGGCTGGCAGCAGAGTTCAGCAGGGAAAGGGTAGGTGGTGGATGGGTGTTGTCAAAGCCAGAAAAGCACAGTCTGAAGCGGACGGAGAGCGCTGATCATCGCACAGAAATCCATCCTTTGCACATTAAGTCAGAAAAAGCTTCTAGCTGAGGAATCAAATCCTTTGACAGAGCCTGAACGAGAAACTGCTCAGACAATTCCTAAGGCCTTCTGGCTCCTCTGTTTCTTATTTTGTGGCTTCCTTTCCTTTTTCTCATCTCCCATTTTCCCCCACTTCTGTGTTCTCCAAGAGTCCCAGGCCTATCCACACTGCTCTGCGCTGCTGGTGAACCAAATCTCAAACTGGGAAAAGGCCAGGCTTCAAGGGATGCTTGTTATGGATTGAATTGTATCCTTTCAAATTTTATGTTATAGTCCTAAACCCTGGTACCTGTGAACATGACCTTGTTTGGAAATAGGGTCTCTGAGATGTTATCAGTTAAATTAACATGAAGTCACACCGGAATAGGTGAGTCCTAATCCAACCTGAGTGGTTTACTCTAAAAGAAAAGAGACACAGAGACAGAGGCAGAGAAGACAGACACCTGACGATGGACGCAAAATTGGAGTTAATGCTGCAGCTACAAGCAAAGGAATGCCTGAGGTACCAGAAGAAACAAGAGTTTCCCTGAGAGCCTTTGTGAAACCATGGCCCTGCCGGTGCCTTGAATTCTGACCACTGGCCTCCAGGACTGTGAGACAATAAATTCCTGTCCTATAAACCATCCAGTTTGTGGCTGTAGTTAAAGGAAACTAATATAATACTAATGAGAGAATTTCTGGAAAAAAATATGGAGAAAAAGGAAGAAACAGAGAGTGGGGTATATATTTTACAAGCCAGAATCTAGGAAAAATATTTGGAGTTCTAGCTCTTCAGATATCAAATTTTATAGTTACCTTTGAGTTTGGCAGTAAAAAATCTCCTTAAGTCAATATTCATAATTACTGAAATGGATTCAGATGTAGCTGAGAGCTGGCTGGGGTGGAAAGGGCAGGGGGAGCAGGCAGGGTATAGTCTGTGGATGACCTAATCTGACAGGTAGATGGCAAGGGCTGGTGGCATCCTTGATATGATGATGAGGAAAGAACTTTGGTATTTTTAAAATATGGGCAATACAAAATAATGTACAGGTAGCTTCACCCCAATTCTAATATGCAGAGATTTTTCAAAATTTGCTTTGAAAAGAGAATATACTTTTTGTAGGTGTCTTGGGTCATCTAGTGCTGCTATAACGGAAACACCACAAGTGGATGGCTTTAACAAAGACAAGTTTATTTTCTCACAGTCCAGTAGGCTAGAAGTCCGAATTCAGGGCACTGGCTCCAGGGGAAGGCTTTTTCTCTCTCTCTCTGTCAGCTCTGGAGGAAGGTCCTTGTCATCAGTCTTCCCTTGGTCTGGGAGCATCTCAGTGCAGGAACCTCAGGTCCAAAGGACATGCTCTGCTCCTGGTGCTGCTTTCTTGGTGGTACGAGGTCCCTACTCTCAGCTAGCTTCCCTTCCCTTTTATCTCCTGAGAGATAAAAGGTGGTGCAGGCCACACCCCAGGGAAAATCCCTTTACATTGGATTAGCGCTATGACCTGGTAAGGGTGTTACAATCCCACCCTAATCCTCTTTAACATAAAATTACAATCACAAAATGGAGGAAAACCATAGAATACTGGGAATCGTGGCCTAACCAAGTTAATACACACATTTTGGGGGAGACATAATTTAATCCATGACAGTAGGAGATCAGTTTTTCTGCTATTATTGCATTAAGTCATCTAAATCTAGACAAGGCTAGTTAATCTAAATTTTTACAGATGAAATTAAAACCTAGGGGTTATTCTTTGTTCCATCATTTACCACATCCAGTCCATCAGTTCTAAACCAATCCTATTAGTTCTAAACATATCCACTTTTCTCTGTCCCCACTTCTCCTTTCCTAATCTGAGCTATCGCTATCATTTTTCTCAGCAACTGCAAGAGTTAACTGGTATCCTTGCTTTCCCTACAATCCATTCTTCACAAAGTTTCCAGAGTGTTCCTTCACAAATATAAATCAGGACAACTACTCAAAACCTTTTATGGTTTCCTATTGTGCCTAGGGTAAACCTAACTTTCCACCATGGCCTCATAAGCCCACCATGTTATATTCAGATTCTACTTCTGCAAACCTACCTCAAACCATTGCTTGCCTAGCTCGCTGCTCTCCGTATCAGGGGAGATCCCCCCTCTGGGTCTTGTGCTTGCTTTTCCCTCTGACTGGAGTTCTCTTTACCTAGTTCTTTGTTTGGATGTCTCACTCTCATCCTTTAAGCTTCTACTCACAACTTACTTTCTGTTTTATTTCCTTCATAGCATCCATCATGATCTGAAATATCTTATTGGTTTTATTATTATTTGTCTTTCTGCACCAGAATTTCAGCTGTACCAAGAAGAGTTTATAAGTGTCTCCACTCAGCTCCTAAAAGAATGCCTGCCATTCATTCAATACTTAAATGCTTGTTGAATAAATGCGTAAAAGGTGGCATCTTTCTATAAGGACACATTTTGACACCAAGTACTAGTACCAAACTTCCAATTTGGGAATCCTGGCAAATATGCCATCTGAAATCGAGAAAGCAGTTAATAGATCTAGGTGTGACCTAAAACTGTAGGTCTTCAATTCTTTCTTATAGTAAAAGTACTTTCAGATGAAGTAATTCTCAAAGCAACTATGATGCCTGCCTGGTGGAAGAAGCCGAGTTTCTGACTTTTTTGGAGTAACTGTTCTGATGATGCATCCCAGCCCAGTGTTAGCTTTCCTGGAAAAAGGCCAGGTAACAATGAGAGGACTAGGCCAGTTGTGAGCGAGGCATCTTTGCCATCTGACAATTTGTTCTTTCTCCTTCAGGCTGTATAGCAAGTTCTTTGCTAAAGGATTCAGTGGGCTTGACTATTACTTCTCAGCATTCTTATCAGAGGGGTTGGAGTTGCTAAACCTTACACCAAGGCAGAGAGTCCAATGAGTCGCTATGTACTAAACCAATCAGCAGTAAACATGGACTCGGGAGCAGGTTTCTTAATTTTTTTTATATTTAAGTAGTGAATTTTCAGTAGCTGCTCAATTGTTCTAGATTTTGAACTTGAAATGCATATATTTTAAATGGATTTCTCTCTTACTAGCATTATGAAGCAGGGATTTTTTTTTTTTAAACATACTTTATATTTTAGAACTATAGATCTATTGAATTACTGCAAAGGTATTATAGAGAGTCCCCATATCCTCCATACCCAGTTTCCTCTATCATTAATAGGGTACATTTGTGTGATTAATGAATTTATTATTTATTAGTATTAACTTATGTCTATACTTTATTTAGATTTCCCTAAAGTCCCTTTTCTGTATTAACAACCCATCTAGAATATCACATTACACTTAGTTGTCATGTCTCCTTAAGATTCTCTGGCTATGACAGTTTCTCAGGTTCTCTTGTTTTTGATGACTTTGACACATGGCTCCGAACCAGTTCAGATCAGTTCAGTACCTGCTGATATAAAAAAGGGCAGTGTACCCGTTGCATAGCAGCCAAATCAGTTGCCCGTCAGAGTTTGACCCAAGTAGGAAACAATCAGCGGTGTCCCACTCAAAGATGGCGGCCAACCATTACACCTGAAACATGCAGGAGATTGGATTATTGGCAGGACTGTAGGGAGCGACACACGTTCAAAGTGGCGTTGTCAGCCGCCATCTTTGAGTGGGGCATCGCTGTTTGTTTCTTAACTCATTGCCAGTAAAGTCGATTGTTTTTATTTTGTCCTAGAGTCGAAATCCCACTGGCAACAGATTTGGTTGATGTGCAGTGAGTACGGTGCCCTTGTTTAGGCTGGTGGTTACTGAAGCTACTGAACTGGGTCAAAGCCGTGCTGTGATAATTTTGAGGACTACTCGTCAGATGATTTGTAGAATCTCCCTCACTGGGAATCTTCGATGTTTTTATCATAATTAGACTGGGGTAATATGTTTTCGGGACATACACCACAAAGGTAAGGTGCCATTATTATCACATCATATCAAGAATACATACTATTAATGATTTACTGCTGTTCATGTTAGCATTGGTCTTTTGCCTGAGATAGTGTTTCAGGTTTCTTCACTATGAGGTTACTCTTTTCTCCGTCCATCTCTTTCCATACTGTCCTGTTACGAAGAACTTAAATGTGCACAACTCATACTTAAGAAATGGGAAGTTGTGCTCCACCTTCTTAAGAGAAGGGTATCTACACAAATTATTTGGAATTTTTCTGCATGGGAGATTTGTCTCTCCCCTATTTATTTATTCAATCATTTCTTTATATTAGTATGGACTCATGAATACTTATTTTATACTTCTGGTTATTATCTACCACTACTTTATGTTACTACTTTATTTTCTTGCTGAAACGGTCTCAGCTTTGGCTACTGGGAGTTCTTTCAGTTGGTTCCTGTAGCCCTTTGACATATCTCTATTATTATGGGTTGTTTGTTTGTTTTTTGAGAACTACCCAACAATATATTCCAGGCTCAATTTGTGTATTTCCTGCCCCAGTCCAAGAATCAGCCATTTCTCCAAGGAGCCTTGGCTTCTTTCATTAGAGAGTGGCATTAGAAACCAAGATATGGGTGCTAGGTATGTTAAGCAGAAATTTTGATAAATAATTTATAATATATCAAAATAATTGTGTTTGTAAATAAAAAATAAAGATCCACCCAGAATTGTCATTTAAATGTTATCAACGTATTTATAGGTAAGCTACAAAGATAAGAATAATTTCATCATAGACTCTATGGCAACTGGCCTATCCTATTCATATAAAATATATATATGTGTGTGTATATATGTATATGTGTATATAGATGTGTATATATACACATACATATACAATATGTATATATACACACACACATATATCTATGTGTGTGTGTATACATACATATAACAAAAAACCAAACTTATTGCCGTTGGGTCGATTCTGACTCATAGCAATCCTATAGGACAGAGTAGAACTGGCCCACAGGGTTTCCAAGGAGCGGCTGGTGGATTTAAACTGCTGACATATTGGTTAGCAGCCATTTATACACACACAGAGAGCTTCTCGTGGCACAGTAGTTAAGAGCTCGGCTGCTAACCCAATGGTCAGCAGCTCAAATCCACCAGCCACTCCTTGAAAACCCTATGGGGCAATTCTATTCTGTCCTATAGGGTCACTATGAATTGGAATCTACTAGATGGTTTTATGTATATGTATAAACTAGCATTGTGAAAAGAAGAAATGAAGATATAATAGAAGGTTAAATTTTTGCTCTTCCTGTGTGTCTACAGTAATCAAGCGTATCAGTTATTTTCCTATTTCTAAGATCTAGGACATGTCCATTTTTTTAATACCTCAAATGAATAACAAGAAAGGGGTTTAATGTCACTAACATGGATTTTCAATGAAATTAACATATAAAGTTTTATTGAATGGAAATTACTCATCTCATTGAGAAGAGACCTTATTCTCTTGCTTTGGTTCCTTGTTACTTATAAAATGAGATCTTCTATTTTAAAATTCATTTTTAAGAATTCATAAATTATCTCTGGCCATCCATCAGTTTGCTTTACCCAATATTGGTAATTTAAAAGATTTTAAACTGCCAAAGGAATTTAATTTTAAATATTATATATAATAAGTTTTGGCAATTTAGATAAATTTGAAGAAACTTTGGGTAATTTAAACTTTATTTAAATTATATAAGTAAGTTCAACTTCATCACACCTTCTTCTCCTTTTTCATTTCCCTGGTTGGTTGGTTCTTCCAATGCTGAAGAAAAACATTAGGGAAAAAAAAAAATGACAAAATATTGCTGAGGACTCAGTACTAAGCAAGCCACCAACAGGGAACATGGTCCTGCCAGAATCACTAGCCAGGTGTGGGAGGCAGAACAAGGGCAGGCACACATTGGATGTCAGCCTATTCACAGGGCGTATAAAAGACTCATGTACCCTATGTAAGGCCAGACAAAGAATTTGGATTATTGCTCACTTTCCTCCCAAGGGGATAATTAAAAAGTCTGTTGGTCTGGCATAATCTCAATAATTAAACAGCTAAACCAATCAGATAACACCTGTTATTGTGTTCATTCAGGATTTATTTAGAACAATGACATAATTATTCAGGCTCAATATTCAAGAAAGGCAAGTGGTGAGCAAAACTACTCCCAAGTCTTCTCTGCAAGAGGTGAAAAAACAAATATTTGGGTTGAGGGAGGCCCATGGGAAATACTCACAAGCTCTTGCATCTGTGAGTCACTGAGCACCAGTCATGCTCTTTTATGGAGCTCTCACTGTATTAAACTGTGTTTAGTTTGCAATGTACATTGTATATGAATATTCAGTTTGCCGGTCTCGGCTTAGATGCCACTTGCTCTTGGTGGCCATTAAGGAGCCTAAGTCTAAAGGTGCTTTGGAAGGTTCCCCAGAGCCCCCAATATTTCCTTACTAACACCATTTTTCACACTACACTCTGATTACCTGATCACTCCATTTACTGTTGCGTCCTCCTCCTTGCCCCACCCCATTTAAATAAGCTCAAACGTCTATTTCACTCTTTGTATCACAAGCCTAATAGAACCTGCTAGTCACTTCATTCACCACCGATCTGTCAGTTTGGTGTGCTATGGTGGCTTGTGTGTTGCTATGATGCTGGAAGCTATGCCACCAGTATTTCAAATACCACTGGGGTCACTGTGATGGTTAAAGTTATGGGTCAACTTGGCCAGGCCATGATTCTCAGTGGTTTGGCTGATACGGAACCATCCTTCATTTTGTGATCTGATGTGAACAGTCAAACAGTTGAAAGGGGAGTTTCCTTGGGGGTGTGGTCTGCATCCAATATATGTAGATGTTCTGGCAAAGCTTGCTATCTTTGGATCCTGCATTCGACTCATCATTCTCTGACCTCTGGTTTGTGGGACTTGAGCTAGCAGCTTGCTTTCTGACCTAGTGCTTTTGGGATTTACCAGCTCCTGCAGCCCCATGAGCCAGCAGCCTGCTGTCTGCCCTGCCGCTTTAGGGTTCATCAGCCCCTACAACCACATGAGTCAGGAGAAGCCTTCAGCCTGATGTCTGACACACAGATTTGGGATTTTCCAGCCTCCACAACTGTGTGAGCCATTTCCTTGAAATAAATCTCTCTCTCTCTAATTGTATATATATAAATATATACATGTCACTGGTTTTGCTTCTCTAGAGAACACAGCCTAAGATAGTATCCCATGATAGACAGGTTTCAGCGATGCTTCCAGACTAAAACAGACTGGGAAGAAAGGGCTGGTGATCTACTTCTGAGAATTAGCCAATAAAAATCCTGCGACTCATGATGGAACACTGTCCAACATAGTGCTGGAAGATGAGCCCCTAGACTGGAAGATACTCAAAGTGCACAGTGGCCACAAGCATGGGATCGAGCACACCAATGATCATGAAGATGGCGCAGTACTCGGCAACATTTTGTTCTGTTGTGCATGGGGTTGCCATGAGTAGGAGCTGACTCAATGGTAACTAACAATAATAGACATTTAATTAGTCTATTTTTCACTAGATGAATGCTTAATTAAATGCATGAATAAAGAATTTACACTTATTCTGCCCATGTTTGATCATATTGTGAGACTAGGCTAATTTAATCCAGTAATTAAAACAAATGAACATGATAGTTTAAAGTATATTTTTAACATTTCAAAATATTATTTAATGATATTAGTACATTTCTTCTTTGTATTCTTGCCAATTTCTTAAAAGCTGTGGTAGCTATAAAAATGAAAATATCATGCCACATAATTTTGAGTCTTCTAATTTTTTTTCTTAATTACTATTGGGTCGCCATGAGTTGGAATCAACTTGATGGCAATGAATTTGGTTTGGAATTATGACACAGCCTAGCCTGAAACAAATAATTCATCAAGTACATTAGTAAGGCTTCTCCATGCCAAAGCCTCCTCAACACCCCCAGACATACAACGAGTTTATTTAACATTTCTAAAGGAAAGCATCAGGAGCCCAGGTGGCGTAACCAAAAGGTCAGTGGTTCGACCCCACCAGTGGCTCCACAGAAGACCTCACGATCTGCTCCCATAAAGATTAGAGCCTAGGAAGCCCTACGGGACAGCTCTACTCTGTCCTGTAGGGTCTCTGTGAGTCAGAATCGACGAGAGGGCACACGACAACAACTACAAAAACAGAGGAAAGTTTATTCCAAGCAGTTTTACGTTAAACATTTATGTACAAAAACTCTAATTATAAATTGTGTTATTGTTGGTAAATCAATGCAAGCCAGGGGTTTCATCTTGACAGTGTTTGTTAACTTTAGTTCCTGTTACCTATTTTTTGGAGCGATGAAAGACAGATTTTCCAGCCAGCATCTCTTATCAGCTGTGTGACCCTGGGAAAATTACTTAGCTTCCCTGATTCTTTGTTTCCTAAGCTGTAAAATGTAGATGAAACCTAGAACACTACTAAACACTGTATTGGTAAATACTTCAGGCCAAGTTGCTAACATGGCATTTGGAGTATAAAACATGCTTAATTACCGTTAGCCCTCTCTGTCCTGCTCTCTAGCTGCACTTTGAAGTGATAAAACAATTACTTACAAAATCCTTGAATTCAATCTTTTTATTAAGTCACACTGGCCTTTTCTTCAGTGACTCTGAATGAGCGAATTGTTCATGTTTTTAAAAGGACGTGGATGCTCGACTATTGACCATTTCCTCTCTTCTAACCAGTTCCGCATCAGGAAATTGTAACGCATGGGTGGGCAGACTGCCTCATGTAGAAGGTCTTCTCGGAAAACACTTGGCCAAATTCTCAGCATAGACTGTAGTCACGATGGCAATGTAAAATCATGACTTGACCACTGAACCGGGAGTCGGGAAACCCGAATGTGATTTCTGTGTTGTAGACTCTCTTTGTTAATCAAAGTCCAACCTTGCCGTGCCTCAGTGTTTTGGAAAAGGTCATTCTTCTCTGCCTCCTTCAGAGGAGACTGAGGCTTGTAAAGGACTCTCTGAACTCACTTAAGAAAGACAAATATAAACATATAAAGTTTTATTGCCTTTAAAAACACTCCTCTTTACTTGTTAAATGGAAGGCTTGTTTTATCAGTACCAGTTGACCTATCTGGAGTTAGGAATTGATGAGGCCCTGATTAAGCGTTTATGAGGCAATCTGTAAAACAGGCAGAGTTCACCAGGGTCCCTGCCTATTTCCTCATTCCATATTTCTCGTTGTGAATTAATTCAATACTTTCATGAAACACTGTCCTTTTTTAATCCAGTACAAAAAAATCGACGTGCCCACCCCATAAAGATATCCTTCATTGAATAATTCTGTGCACTAGAACGTAACAGTGGAACAGAATAATGAAAGCTATTTCAAAGATGTATTAACTCCTAATGCCATGGACCGTCCTAGGAGAATCAAATTATTCAATGGCCCAAGTGTCTAAAGAGCTAACGACATGGCAGAAATCAAGAAATTTACCGCTTCCTCACTGGAAAGATGAGGGTTTATTTCTAATTTAACACCTTCTCTCAGAACTGCTTATCAACTGAATGGCAGTTGATGGTTCCATAGGATGGAATGCCTTTCTTTATTTAATGTGAACGTATCTCTCACTCTTAATGTATATATATTACATTTTAGATTATATTACATCATATACCTGTTGCCGTCCAGTCGATTCCAACTCATGGCAACCCTGTAGGATAGAATAAAACTGCCCCATAGGGTTTCTAAGGAAGGGTTGGTGGATTTGAACGGTCAACCTCTTGGTTAGCAGCTGTATCACTTAACCACTGTGCCACCAGGGCACCGATATTACATGATACTACATTATATATATATATATATATATAAATTATATTATCACATATGTTAATATATACTAACATTTAAATCTATAGGGGTGAAATTCTAGAATGCTCCTCTCTTGAAGACACTGCTATGATGCCATCTGGGCAGAATTTGTCACTTGAGGAAGGAGGGAGAAACTTACTGAGGACAGTGTGAATCCTTTCTGACCTGCAAAGTGGCCGAACGTTGCATTTAACCCACAGCAGGGACAAGAAGCTAGGAGGCCACCCAAAAGGCGTGCTGATTTTAAAATGGGCACAACTGGGTATCTAGTTGGTGGAGGTTGAAAGATACTGATGTGAAGCAAGTAGGCTTGAAAGACTGTGTTTATTGACCGCGTATTACATACCAGGAGCTGTGCCAGGCACACAAGATTCAGCAGTGAGCAGCCAGATGTGATTTCTACATTCATATCTCATATCATCTAGTGAGGGGAGACACAGTGTGAGTAGTTATATGTTTGTGATAAGATGTTGAGTGAATAATTTTCTTTGTTCTAGAAATACAGCTCAAGTCCAAAACTGAGGACTATAGGCGAGAACCCCATATTTTAAAAATAGCCTCCAGAAGTAGTTTACAATTAGAGTCAGACTTTTTCCTCTCCCAGGGCTTAATATTGAAACACTGGTGGTGTAGTGGTTAAGAGCTATGGCTGCTAACCAAAAGGTCGGCAGTTCGAATCCACCAAGCACTCCTTGGAAACCCTATAGGGCAGTTCTGCTCTGTCCTGTAGGGTTGCTATAGTTGAAATTGACTTGATGGCAACAGGTTTTTTGATTTTTTAATGCTTAATACGAGGCTGCCAAACTTGCCTCATCACGTCTTATCACTGTAAGGAGAGAGCTGAGGAGGGGAGAGGGTGTGTGGGGAGCTTGGCCTGTGCGGGATGTAGTGCTTCAGTAAGAAGCTCTTCCTTCGCTCGGTGGAGGAGGGAGACGGGGGCGGGGGAGCAACTCTTCTCTTCCAAGTTGGATGGTGATTATTGTGACTCATGTATGACGGCGAGACAACCACTCTATTTTCTGACAAAATTCTACCTCACATATCGGGGATCAGTTAAAAGGCAATAGATTTGCTGATTCATTACTAATTTATTCATTCATTCATTTATTCAACCTAAATATTTATTGCCTACAAGATAATGTTCTAAGCACTGAAAATACTGAGATGAACAAAGCAAAGTCCCTGACCTCCTGTATAAAACTTACCTTTATATCTGTGTACGTTTGGGTTTGTTTGTAGACGCGGACAATAAACATATAAGATGCCACGTCGTCATAATTGTTATAAAGAAAAACAAAGTAGGGTAAGTAGATCCCACAAGAAAGAGTTTGGATGGAGGTGAATAATTGCAAAAGAAAGAATCTGAGGTGAGGCCGGGCTATCTCTGGAACATTAATGGAAGATTAAAAAAAAAATAATAAGTCTTAAAAGCAGAGATATAAAGATTTAAACAAGCTGTTTTCATAATATTCCAGAAATAAACTTTGGATTTAGCAGTAGCTTAAGGATGTCTTGTGCTTAGTGTTGAGGGTACCCGCGCATTCCCATTGCCATGGAGTCGATTCCTACTTATAGCGACCCTATAGGACAGACTAGAACTGCTCCAAAGTGTTTCCAAGGAGCAGCTGGTGGATTTGAACTGCCGACCTTGAAATGTCAAAGGAATGTTAACTGGTGGGGAATGGACAGTGGAGGGGGGGACTTCTCTTTCTCCACGAGAGGGCCTATTAACTAGAATACCAATCAGTCTTTAAGGCACAAGGGACTATGTGGGAATAATCATTGGAATCAAGAGCATAAACCTGATGTCAGCCTTCTGTCTGCCGCCTCTCATCCCCAGAAGCTAAGGGATCACCCACGGTGTCATGCTCTTCACAGCAGCCGTGGAGGCGTTTGTGCATGGGTGGCTGAACTGCTGTGTATTACGATTTGTAATCAGAGTCCTGGGTGTGTATAATGTATTTGAGCAGGGACAGAGGGAGAAGGGACTGTTACAAAATAAGCCAGTGCTGTGTAAATTCTTTAATCTCGAGCAGATCTTCTGACATGAAATACTCCTCCTTTCCAACCCAGCATTCTGGGCTAAGCCTTCAGGGCCACATTTATTCCCTCTCTTTTGAATCCAGAGCAGGCTCCGTGAGTAGCCAGAGCCTTGCTGTTTTCCTTTGAGGTGCTGCTCTCTGAGTTCTCCAGAACAAGGACCTTCTTAAGGAGAGGTTAACTCTAGTCTAAAGACCTTACATTTAGTCACAAATCCTCTCCCCAGAACCCTGCATTGAAAGCCTTTTCTTCGTATGTTTGCAAAATGTTGGTAGCATAAATTGGAGGGAATTTTTGGAATATATTAAAGTCTTTTAAACATGTTTGTAACACCTAATTTTAGGACATAATGCAGAGATTTATACAGGGAATGTTCTCAAAATGTATATAAAATACTGAAAACAAATTCTATACTACAAATTAAATAAATTACAGCAAGAAAAAAAGAGATAGGTTAAAAAAACTATAGCACTTGAGGGAGAAATATATATTAAAAAAACCAAACCCACTGCCGTAGAGTCGATTCCGACTCATAGCAACCCTATAGGACAGAGTAGAACTGCCCCATGGAGTTTCCAAGGAGCGCCTGGTGGATTGGAACTGCCGATCTTTTGGTTAGCAGCCATAGCGCTTAACCACTATGCCACCAGAGTTTCCAAATAGCCATTAAAAATCATTCTTTGGAGTGGGGGAAGCTACCAGGATGTAAAATAGAAAAAAAGTTTCCTCCCCACCTAGGTGGTTTCATAAAGGTCTGAAGAATTTTAGTAATATTGATTTCTAATCCCTTCTGTCTTTCTATGAGAAGGTACACCCAGAGAGTCTTGACACAGGTACCAAAGTTTAAAATACCCAAACGGAGTATTTTATTCCAGATTATATGTCTCTAATCAAGATCTCTCTTCTTCCCTCCAGACTCACATATTATTTCCTATCTAATATTTCCATTTGTATGTCCCCATTGGTACCTAAAGCTTAACATGTTAAAAAGTGGCCACAAGATTTTCCCCAAGAAATGTTTCTACTGCATTATGTTTTATTTTGAGAAATGCTCAGCGTGTTCTTCCATTTGGTTTTCTAACTCCAGACTTTGCACGTTTCATTACAATATTTTGTCTTCTCAACTTGCCCTTTGAGATCTTCACTTCAGCTCTTTTACTTCATCATTTCTTCCTTTTCCTTTAGCTACTCGACATTCAAGAGCAAGTTTCATAGTCTCTTGTGACATCCATTTTGGTCTTTTCTTTTTTTCCTGTCTTTTTAATGACCTTTTGCTTTCTTCATGTATGATATCCTTAGTGTTATCTCACAACTTGTCTGGTCCTCAGTCATTAGTGTTCAGTGTGTCAAATCTATTCTTGAGATGGTCTCTAAATTCAGGAAGGATATACTCATGGTTGTATTTGGCTCTCGTGGGCTTGCTCTAATTTTCTTCAGCTTCAACTTGAACTTGCATATGAGCAATTGATGGTCTGTTCCATGGTTGGCCCCAGCCTTGTTCTGACTGATTATACTGAGTTTCTCCATTGTCTCTTTCCAGAGATGTAGTCAGTTTGATTCATGTGTATTCCATCCAGAGAGGTCCACATGTATAGTCAAGTCTTCATTTATGTTGTTGAAAAAAGGTTGTTGTGCTCTTAGGTGCCTTAAAGTCAGCTCCGAGTCATAGTGACCCTACGTACAGCAGAATGAAATACTGCCCATTCCTGTGCCATCTCACAACATTGCTATGTTCGAAAAAGAGGAAGACCTTCAATGAGTTGGATTGACAAGGTAGCTGTAACGATGGGCTCAAACACAGCAAATGTTATGAGGATAGCGCAGGATCGGGTAGTGTTCAGTTTTGCTGTACCTAGGGTTGCTATGAGTAGGAGCTGACTTGTCAGCACCTAACAAAAACATGTTTTATTTTAGGATATGATACAACCAATCACCTTCAAGCCAGGAATCTCAATGTCATTCTGGATTCTTCCCCATTCCTTACCTCTCACAACCAAGGACTGTACATGCTGCTTCCTAAGCATTGTTAGAATTTCCTATGGCTGTAATTCAGGCCACCATCCATTCACACCAGAACAACTATAAAAGTCTCAACTCTGGTACCCGCATCCACTTTTATCCTCTTCCCATTCGATCTTAATTCTGAGTAATACTTTCAGTGCATTTTATGCAAATGGCTTTCTATTTCTTTTAGGATAAAATGATAAATTCATAACGTTGTGTGCAAAACCCAGCCATGAGGTCCCTACTTCCTCTTCCAGCTTCTCTTTGCTTCTAATGTTAGATTTTTTTTTCAAGGACATAACGCTTTTTTTCCCTTAACAAGCTCATCAACAGCTCCCAATCTAACCCTGCTTATCAGCTCCCACTCATCTTCAGAGACGCCAGTGTACACTTGTGCAAAGTGGCCAGACACACCTGCAGGAAGATTCACATATTCTTATCATGGTCTGAGTTAATGGCGCATCGTGGAGTTGGGAACTGAACACCAGTGTGGCAATACTGACAACAGTGTTTTATCCTTCAGTGATAGGGCCCCCTACCCCCCACTCCCATGCATAGACTTTTGCACACACCTGGTCAGGTCTTCCATTTTATATTTCTAAAGTAGCCTGGGCTTCTCCTCTACAGTACCTAACATTTATAATTATTCGCTTAGTGTTTTCTTCCCCATTATACTGCAAGCCTCATAAAGTAAGCATCCCAGTTGTCTGGTTTGCTGTATTCCCAGTGCTTTCAGAGGTGTCTTGAACCAGTGGGCACTCAGTGAATAATTTGCTAGGGTTCCTACCCTATGTGCAAACTTGTGATTTAAAACGTAATGGCATGGGGCCTTTAATGGTCTCCCTTCCAAAAGAGGCTGGGTTTAGGGTAGGAAGAGCACTGGGCCAACAAAACCAGCAGAAATGGACTCTGGGACATGTGTGCCTAAGTCCCTTGATGTGTGGATGGTTGTCTTAGAGGCTGAGCCAGGAATTGAGAAAGACAGTTTTTCCTCGAACACTTTCCATTTTGGAAGTACCTCCTACCCCCTCCCTTTTTTTCTCTTCTCAGATATGATCATTGTAAGTTCCTATTTACTTTTTCCTCTTTCTTGTACTCTATAATTCAGACTAATTCTATGGGTCAGTTAGAGTTACAGTCATTCTGGTTCTGATTACTATCTAATCCACAGGGTGGAAAATAACCACATGACATTTAAACATGTAATTGAAGGAGAAATTGATGGGTATTTTGAATGTAATAAAAATTGATGCTAATAGTCATTCATTATGGATAAAAAGGCATGATATGTACTCTGAAAGTCATTGGAAATGGTATCAGAGTAAGACCTGCACAATTAGGGCTGACATAAGATAGGGTAGCAGAAACCACCCCCTAATTTGTGGAAAACAGAACTGGGATGGTGTTACAGCTCTTATGAGGAAAATTGAAACTAAAATTTCTTATACCAGTTCAAACATTTAGAAACACACAAACTTACACATGCATGCAGGTACACACAATAAATTTACTCCTCCAAAGGAAACTATATTTGAATAGGCAATATCTTTGTCGTTGAATCAACATCCATTAAAGGTCAGTCTTGTGTCTGTTTTGAGGGTTAAGTTTTTACAGAATTTGAAAAAAGTGTATTATTTTCCATGGTATATATTAAGTGTCTTCTTAAAACCCATTAACAGTTGCTTGAATTCACAAATTCCTGGTAGCACTGTGGTTAAGAGCTTGGCTGCTAACCAAAAGATCCGAAGTTCAAATCTACCAGCTGCTCCTGGGAAGCCCAGTGGGGAAGTTCTGTTCGACTCGATGGCAACAAGTTCTTTTTTGGGGGGTTTTTGTTTGTTTGTTTGTTTGCTTAGAAGCAATGAGGACAAAAAAAAAAAGGCTTTTTATGTTCTGACAGCAAGATCTGCCTCGCATCAGCTCGGCTTGTTAGAGTGAATGTGAGTTACCTGTGAAATATTCTTAAGAGAAATCAGTGAAGTCAGTGGGAAAAGCTGGCCGCCACCTCTGTTCAGTGACAGCTACTGATGAGAGATCACTTCCTAAGATCATTTCTGGAAATAAGTTCTCTTGTAAAAATTCATCTATTGGTGCCACATAATAGAAAATTCCAATTATGCATTCATCTTATTGATTACCCTATATGTAAGGGTTTTAGCATCTAGCTGTCTTGACTTCAGAATGCATGTTTTTATGATCACTAAGAAAGAAATAATAGTTTAATATGCCTTTTCTCTGACACTTAAAATGCTACTTTTTAAAAAGCATTTTTTCACTTGGAGCATAAATTAAAATGGAATTGTACATGGCTGTTATTCTAGTTTACCAAGATAGGAGTATTAAGAGTCGAGCAAATCTTTACGATGTCGAAACATTTCTCTATGTGCCCTCTTTCTAATTATTATTTTTTCTTTGTTTCATAACATGTTTTGAGTGGCTTTGGTCATTTCTAAGACACTGTAGGAAGCTTGTAGTTCAGAAAAACAGAATTTCTGTTCATGGACAACCTCGTCAAAGAGTTCAGTCTGATTCTACTTAATTCAGCAGATATTTATCAAGTGCCCACTATATACATAGCATTGTGCTGGCTGAACTCTGGCCCCAAATAGCCATCTCACAAATGTTTGCCCTTGGCCACGAGGGAGGCTGAACTAGCCAGTGAGTGACACAGAGTGCTTGCAAAGCTCATGACCTAATGTTATCTGGTCAGTAAGTGGTATCTGCATTTCAAAGTGAAGCATTAAAACAGCACGTATTTATCTGGTGTCATTAGAAATCATTTATATTATACTGGGATTAGTAATAATTACCCCCAAATGTGATCATATTTATCCTAGGCTGTCAGCTGTAAGTTCTCATGTTTCCTGAAAGGATTTATGCCTCTAGTATTTGCCTTACCCACTTCTATTTTCCCACTCAGTTTTCTGTTTGAAGTTAATCCTACTTATCAAGGAGAATGAGAGTAAAAAATGAATCGAGTGGTTCTTCCTTCTCTGTTCTTTGTCAGCACCACACTGTCATCTTCAGAGTGCAGTTTTGTCATTTCCTTCTGTTTTCTAGATCTAAACATGCCTAAAGCAACTTTTCCTGTTCTTAGTATTTCTCGTCAGTTTCTACTCATGCCTTCAAATACATTAGGAGAGGCAGTATTGGAGATATATAAGGTGAGTAGAAGGAACACTTGGAGGAGTCTGGAGATCTGGTTTCTAATTCCCATGCGATCTCTCCCAGCTGAAGAAGCTTGGGTAGAATACTTTAGCTTCTCTGAGCCACAGTTTTCTCACCTATACAAAGGGTTCAATATTCCCTGCTCTACCGACCTCACAAATAGAAAAATATAAATAGAAGTTCTTTGAACATATTAAAGTATAACAGTTATAAACAAAAATATTTTCTGACATTTATGCTACTTATATATATTCAGATATATAAACATGTACCAAACTAAGCAACAACAAAAAAAATATATGTACACACATATATGTATGTGTTTTTGTGTGTATGTGTGTGTGCGCTTGTCTGGTTATGAGCCCTTCACAGGGTTTTACAGACTTTTACGGTTTGTTCTTAATGAATGGCCAGCCCCATAGCGAATGCACACTTGAAATATATATGCACACTTACACCAGGGGGCAGTATTTCAAATTGGTGAAGAGGGAAGCTGCCAGAGCCAGACCTCCTGGCATGGATATCACCTTCTCCACATATTGTTGGGTATCGTGGTGGTGCAAATGGTTTGTGCTCGCCTACTAACCTAAAGATTGTCAGTTCAAACCCACCCAACACTGCTGTGGAAGAAAAGCCTGACTATCTGCTTCTGTAATGATTACACCCAATAAAACCGATATAATGCCCGGGAGTACTATGAGTCAAAATCAACCGGATGTAATGCACTTTATCCTTGAGAAAGTTACTTAACCTTTGGATCATTACTCTCCCCATTTATAAAATGGAGCTCATAGGGGAGGTGGGGCCAAGATGGTGGAGTAGTCAGACACGTCTGGTGGTTCCTCTTACAACAAAGAGCCAAAGAAACAAGTGATTACGTATATGACAAGCTAGGAGCACTGAACATCAAAGGCAAAGTTAAGAAATTGGACTGAACAGAAGCGGGAGGGAGAGATGATTCAGAAGCACTGAGAAGTTGCCAGACCTAACTCAGCAGGAACCAGAAGCCCTGAGCCCTGATCCCCTGGCATGACCACGGTGGGGTTGGTGATGGCGTTTGGGACAAGGTTTTCTCAGCCATAGAGAGCAAGCAGCATAGAGTTTACCCACACCTCCAGAATAAGCAAAGAACAGTACTCTTAGCAAAAGATAAGTGCTTGCATCTAATTTACCTTGCAGATCAAAAAGCACCCTTCTCAAAAGAACTCTCTCCCATTAAGCTGATCCCTCCTCCCTGGGCCCCAGCCCTCAGAGCTGGCTTCAGTGGTGGTTGATTTCTCTGGGCCTGAGAAAGGCTCTGCTGCATGCTCTGAGCCATTCTCCTGGCCTTGGAGAATAAACAATTAACAAAAGGAGAAAAAATAGTCTGCTGGTTCACCTAAACTAGGAACCAAAGACAGAAGTGGCTCCTGTCCAGGCACAAGCAGTCCACGGATTTTGAATGCCTTTCACCCCTGCATGGACCTGTGTGCACCCATTTCAGCAGTGGAGACCCTTGGCATAGTGCTTATGTGTACCCAAGATCTGACTTCTACTGTTTCAGCTGTGCAGTGAAGAGGCAGACTTTTAATGTTTGACACCACTCTGTCTATTAAGCACGGTCCCCACCTACCCACATCAGGGACCCAAGGACTGGTTACTCCACCCACGCCACGTAGCCACCCACAAGGGTCCAAGGATAAGTGGTGACTCCCAGTCTTTATAGCCAAAACACTGGGAACCCATGGTCTGGTGGTAGAGCACAACCATCTGTGCTCTCTAGGAAACAGGGACGTGCTTTCCTCACAGACACTTGGGGGATGATTATCAGCCCCATGCCTTGAACAGAGTGTGACCCCTTGCTCAAACCAGATACCTGTGTCTACACCAATCACCCCTGCTCCTCTAAGACTGTAGGTGAGAGTCTGCACCACACATTTGGTGACTGACTACTTGGACACCTGCGCTGAATCTATACAAGAAAAGGGAATGGACTCCTAGGCTCATAACTTGGTAACAGCTCTACCCATCTGGTGACAAGACTTTAGAGCTTCAAAGGTGCCAATAATCAAGCTAGCTCACTTGAGTAGCCTATTTGGGTATATTAAAACCAAACAAAGCAAGAACCTAGGACACAGTAAGCAAACACAAAATAAATTAATACAATAACTTATAGAAGGCTCAGAGACAACAGTCAATATTAAATCACATAAAGAAGCACACTATGATCACTTCAATAAGCTCCCAAAACAAAGAATCAAGGAATCCACCAGAAGAAGATATATTTCTGGAATTACCAGAGGCGGAATACAAAAGATTAATATACAGAACTCTTCAAGAGATCAGGAAGGAGATCAGGGAAAATGCAGAACAAGCTAAGGAACACAGGTAAAGCAGCTGAGGAAATTAAAAAGGTTATTCAAGAGCATAGTTAAAAATTTAATAGGCTGCAAGAATCCATAGACAGCAATCAGAAATTCAGAAAATTAACAACACAATTTCAGAATGAGACAACTCAATAGAAAGTTGGAGGAGCAGAACTGAGGAAATGGAAGTCAGAATTAGTAAGACTGAAGATAAAACACTTGGTATCAATATATTCAAAGAAAAATCAGACAAAAGAATATTCAAAAAATGAAGAAACCCTAAGAATCTTGTGGGATTCTATCAAGGGAAATAACCTACAAGTGATTGGAGTACCAGAACACAGAGAACAGAAAATACAGAGAGAATTGTTGAAGATTTGTTGACAGAAAACTTCCCTGATATCATGAAAGGCAAGAAGATATCTATCCAAGATGCTTATCGCACCACACACAAGGTAGATCCCCAAAGAAAGTCACCAAGACAAATTATAATCAAACTTGCCAAAAACCAAGGACAAACAGAATTTTAAGAGTGGCTATGGATAAAACAAAAGCAACCTACAAAGGAGATTCAATAAGAATAAGCTCGGACTACTCAGCAAAAACCATGCAGGCAAGAAGGCAATGGGATGACATATATAAAGCATTGAAGGACAAAAATTGCCAGCTGAGAATCACATATCCAGCAAAACTGTTTCTCAAATATGAAGGTGAAATTAGGACATTTCCAGATAAACAGAAATTTAAGGAATTTGCAAAAACCAAACCAAAGCTACAAGAAATAATAAAGGGAGTCCTCTGGTTAGAAAATAACATCAGATAACAACTCAAGGCTAGAACACAGGACAGAGCAACCAAATATCAACCCAGATAGGGAAATAACAAAAATATAAATCAAGATATAAAAATACTGAAAACAGGGAAACAGCAATGTCATTATGTAAAAGATGACAACATTAAAACAATAAAGAGTGACTAAAAAATGTAATCATAGATCTTTCATATGGAGAGGAAGTCAAGGCGATACAAAGAGATGAAAGTTTGGTTTAAACTTAGAAAAATACAGGTAAAGAATAAGGTAACCACAAAGGAGACTAACAATCCTACACATCAAAATAAAATACAAGAAAAACAAAGACTCAGCAAAAACAAAGTCAAGAACAATGAAAAAGAGGAAAAGACAATATGCAAAGAAAACCACTCAGCACAAAAAATTAAATGGGACAAAGAAACTGTGAACAACACACACACACAAAGACATCAAAATGACAGCACTAAACTCATACCTATCCATAATGATGCTGAATGTTAATAGACTAAATCCACCAATTAAGAGACAGAATGGCAGAAAGGATTAAAAAACATGCTCCATCTATATGCTGCCTATAAGAGATACACCTTAGACTTTAAATACACAAACTAAAACTCAAAGGATAGAAAAAAGTATATCAAGCAAACAGCAATCAAAAAGACCAGGAGTGGCAATATTAATTTCTGACAAAATAGACTTTAAAGTTAAATCCACCACAAAGGATAAGGAAGGACACTATGTAGTCATTAAAAGGTCAATATACCAGGAGTATATAACAACATTAAATATTTATGCACCCAACGACAGGACTTCAAGGTACATAAAACAAACTCTAACAGCATTGAAAAGCAAGATAGCTTCTCAATAATAGCAGGAGATTTCAACACACCATTTTAAGTGAAGGACAGAACGTCCAGAAAGAAACTCCATAAAGACACAGAAGATCTAAATGCCACAATCAAACAACTTGATCTCATAGACATATACAGAACACTCCACCCAACAGCAGCCAAGTATACTTTCTTTTCCAATGCACATGGAACATTCTCTAGAATAGACCACATATTAGGTCATAGAGCAAGCTTTAACAGAATCCAAAACATCAAAATATTACAAAGCATCTTTTCTGACATTAAAGCCATAAAAGTAGAAATCAATAAAAGAAAAAATAGGGAAAAGAAAACAAACATATGGAAATTGAACAACAACTTGCTCAAATACTACTGGGTTATAGAAGGAAATAAGGACATAATAAAGAAATTCATAGAATCCAATGAATATGAAAACGCTTCCTATCAGAACCTTTGGGACACACCTAAAGCAGTCCTCAGAGGTCAATTTATAGCAATACATGCACACATCCAAAAAGAAGGGCCAAAATAAAAAAATTATCCCTACAACCTGAACAAATAGAAAGAGAGAAACAAAAGAAACCCTCAGGCACCAGAAGAAAGCAAATATTAAAAATTAGAGCAGAATTAAATGAAATAGAGAACAGAAAAACAATTGAAAGAGTTAACAAGACCAAAAGCTGGTTCTTTGAAAAGATTTACAAAATCGATAAACCATTGGCCAAACTGACAAAAGAAAAAGGAGAGGAAGCAAATAACCCGAGGAAGAAATGAGATGGGTGATATCTCAACAGATCCAACTGAAATTAAAAGAATCATATCAGATTACTATGAAAAATTGTACTCTAATAAATTTGAAAACCTAGAAGAAATGGACAAATTTCTAGAAATATACTACCTACCTAAACTAACACAAACAGAGGTAGAACTAAATGAACCCATAACAAAAGAAGAGATTGAAAAGGTAATTAAACTCCCAGCAAAAAAAAAAAAAAGCCGTGGCCCAGGCTGCTTTACTGGAGAGTTCTACCAAACTTTCAGAGAAGAGTTAACACCACTACTACTAAAGGTATTTCAGAGCACAGAAAAGGATGGAATACTCCCGATCTCATTCTCCCGATACCAAAACTAGGTAAAGATACCACAAAAAAAGAAAATTACAGACTTATATCCCTCATGAACTTAGATGCAAAAATCCTCAACAAAATTCTAGCCAAGAGAATTCAACAACATACCAAAAAGTAATTCATCCTGACCAAGCAGGATTCATACCAAATATGCAGGGATGGTTCAACATTAGAAAAACAAACAATGAAACCCATCACATAAATAAAACAAAAGATAAGAACCACATGATCTTATCAATTGATGCAGAAAAGGCGTTTGACAAAGTTCCAACACCCATTCATGATAAAAACTTTTCAGCAAAATAGGAATAGAAGGAAAATTCCTCAACATAATAAAGGGCATTTATACAAAGCCAACAACCAACATCATCCTAAATGGAGAGTCTGAGAGCATTCCCCTTGAGATCAGGAACCAGTCAAGGATGCCCTTTATCACCACTCTTATTCAACATTGTGCTAGAGGTCCTAGCCAGAGCAATTGGGCTAGATAAAGAAATAAAGTGCATCCAGATTGGTAGGGAAGAAGCAAAAGTATCTCTATTTGCAGATGACATGATTTTATACACAGAAAACCCTAAAGAATCCTCAAAAAACTACTGAAACTAATAGAAGAGTTCAGCAGAGTACCAGGATAGAAAATAAACATACAAAAATCAGCTGGATTCCTCTATATCAACAAAGAAAACTTCAATGAGGAAAACACCAAATTGATACCATTTACAATAGCCCCCGAGAAGATAAAATACCTAGGAATAAATCTAACCAGAGACATAAAAGGCATATACAAAGAAAATTACAAGACACTACTGCAAGAAACCAAAAGAGACCTACATAAGTGGACAAACATACCTTGCTCATAGATAGGAAGACTCAACATTGTAAAAATGTCTATTCTATCCAAAGTGATCTATAGATACAATGCAATCCTGATCCAAATACCAATGACATTTTTTAATGAGATGGAGAACCAAATCACCAACTTCATGTGGAAGGGAAAGAGGCCCCAGATAAGTAAAGCATTACTGAAAAAGATGAACAACGTGGGACGCCTTATGCTACCTGATTTTAGAACATATTATACTGGCACAGTGGTCACAATAGCTTGGTACTGGTACAATGACAGGTACACAGACCAATGGAATAGAATTGAGAATACAGACATAAACCCATACACCCATCCACATATGAGCTGCTGATATTTGACAAAGGCCCAAAGTCTGTTAAGTGAGGAAAAGACAGTCTTTTTAACAAATGGTGCTGGCATAACTGGATGTCCATCTGCAAAAAAAAAATGAAACAAGACCCATCGATAAAGATCATGGAAGAAAAAATAGGGACAATGCTAGAAGCCCTAATACATGGCATAAACTGTATACAAAACATTACTAGCAATGCACAAACACCAGAAGAGAAACTAGATAACTGGGAACTCCTAAAAATCAAACACCTATGCTCATCCAAAAAAAAAAGACTTCACCAAAAGATTAAAATGATTACCTACAGACTGGGAAAAAGTTTTTAGCTATGACATTTCTGATCAGTGCCTGATCTCTAAAATCTACATGATACTGCAAAAACTCAACAACAAAAAAACTACCCAATTAAAAAATGGGCAAAGAATATAAAGAGGCACTTCACCAAAGAAGACATTCAGGCTAACAGATATATGAGGAGATGCTCAGGTCATTAGCCATTAAAGAAATGCAAATCAAAACTGAAATGAGATTACCATCTCACCCCAATGAGGCTGGCATTAATCCAAAAACCACAAAATAATAAATGTTGGAGAGGTTATACAAAGGCTGGAACACTTACACACCGCTGGTAGGAATGTTAAATGGTACAACCACTTTAGAAATCAATTCGGTGCTTCCTTGAAAAGCTAGAAATAGAACTACCATGAGATCCAGGAATGCTACTCCTTGGAATATATCCTAGAGAAATAACAGCCATCACATGAACAGATATGTGCACACCCATATCCACTGCAGCACTGTTTACAAAAGCAAAAAAGATAGAAGCAACCCAGGTACCCATCAATAGATAAATGTATAAATAAATTATGGTATATTCACATAATGGAATACTATGCAATGATTAAGAACAACTGTGAATTCATGAAATATCTCATAACATGGAGGAATCTGGAAGGCATTATGCTGAGTGAAATTAGTCACAAAAGGACAAATATTGTCCGAGACCACTATTATAAGAACTCAGGAAAAAGTTTAAACACAGAAGAAAATATTCTTTGATGGTTATGAGGGTGGGGAGGAAGTGCAGGAGAGGGGTATTCACTAGATAGTACACAAGAACTCTTTTAGGTGAAGGGAAAGACAATACACAATAAAGGAGAGGTCCGCACAACTGGACTAAACAAAAAACAAAGAAGTTTCCTGGATATAACCGAATGCTTTGAAGGCCAGAGTAGTGGGGACAGGGGTCTGGGGACCATGGTTTCAGGGGATATCTAGGTCAATTGGCATGATAAAATGTATTAAGAAAATTTTCTGCATTCCACTTTGGTGAGTGGTGTCTGGGACCTTAAACACTAGCAAGCAACTATCTAAGACACATGAATTGGTCTCAACCCACCTGGAGCAAAGGAAAATGAAGAACACCAAAGACACAAGGTAAATATGAGCCCAAGAGACAGAAAGGGCCACGTAAATCAGAGACTATATCATCCTGAGACTGGTAGAACTAGATGGTGCCTGGCTACCACTGATGACTGCCCTGACAGGGAACACAACAGAGAATCCCTGATGGAGCAGGGGAACAGTGGGATGCAGACCTCAAATTCGCATATAAGAAAAAAAAAAAAGACCAGGCTTAATGGTCTGACTGAGACTAGAGGGACCCTGAAAGTCATGGTCCTCAGACCCCCTGTTAGCCCAAGGCTGGAACCATTCCCAAAGCCAACTCTTCAGACAGGGATTGGACTGGACTGTAAGACAGAAAATGACACCGGTGAGGAATGAGCTTCTTAGCTCAAGTAGACGCATGAGACTATGTGGGCAGCTCCTGTCTGGAGGTGAGACAAGATGGCAGAGTGGGACAGGATCTGGTTGAATGGACACGGGGAATACAGGGTAGAGAGGAGGAGTGTGCTGTCTCATTCAGGGGAGAGCAACTAGGAGCACATAGCAAGGTGTGTATAAGTTTTTGTTTGAGAGACTGACTTGATTTGTAAACTTTCACTTAAAGCATAATAAATTTTTAGAAAGTGGGGTTCATAATTTGATCTCATAGAGTTGTAATGAGGATTAAATGATTTAATGCATATAAAGAACTTCAAACAGTACCTGTTAGTAAGGATTCAATATATATTAGCTATTATCATCATTGTTACACAGTAAAAAGTCAAGAATTTAGAATTTCCTATCCTTTGTGAGCCATATTTACAAGATAAAGTTGTAACTTTTGTCTCTAAATCTTTTGGATTTTTTTTTTTTGCCTAAAATCTATAGTTCTATAGCACTCTTCTAGAGGTTTCCCTATTCTAGTGATCAAGGTAGAAATTATGATATTTATTTTTAGTAAATACAATAATTTTATTCTTTACTATGAAAAAGGTCAATTTTATACCAATCCTTGATCTGAAAGTCATTTATAATAAAGAGTGCTTTGTAGAAATTAAATGGTTTTATTTTTAAATAACATATTGGATGAGATATATACTGAAAAATGAAGGTCCAATAAAAAGACAAGCAAAAACATAATATATTGAATATCTATTTTATAAAAATAGTAGATTTTAAGTTACACAATGTTTTCACTTAACAAAATAATTCCATTTTTTTTTCTTTAAAAGTAATCAGAGTTATGTATAAGGATTTATGCACTGGGTTCTCCATTTTAACACTTTCTGTACAACAATAAATAACTTGTTCAAGACATTGTGGTACAGCTACACAAGATAATATTGTTCAAACAATAAAATCACACATCTGAAGAACATTTAACAACTCAGAAGTATTTATAACCTAAGATTAAATGAAAAGAAAGGTAATATACAAACTGCTTTATAGAGTAAAATACTAAGTCTATGGATGTATGCCTTGGGCAAATCTCCTGCAGAAGATCTCTTTAAAGTATTAAAAGGAAAGATGTCACTTCAGGGACTCAGGTGCACCTGACCCAAGCCATGGTATTTTCAGTTACCTCATATGCATGTGAAAGCTGGACGACGAATAAGGAAGACCAAAGAATTGATGCCTTTGAATTACGGTGTTGGCAAAAAATACTAAATATACCGTGGGCTACCTGAAGAACGAACAAGCCTGTCTTGGAAGAAATAGAGCTAGATACTCTTCTGAAGCAAGGATAGTAAGAGTTCATCTTCCTTACTCTGGACATGTTATCAGGAGGGACCAGTCCCTGAAGAAGGACGTCATGCTTGGTAAAATAGAGTGTCAGTGAAAAATAGGAAGACGCTCAATGAAATAGATCGATACAGTGGCTGCAACAATGGGCTCAAACCTAGCAAGGACTGTGAGGATGGCTCTGGACTGGGCAGTGTTTCGTTCGGTGGTACACGGGGTTGCTGTGACTGGGACCTGACTTGACAACGTCTAACAACAACAATGGATGTATATTTAAATTTTTTAAAAGACTGCAGGGAAATGCACCATATGTAAAATGTAATTTTCTAGGAAGGAGAATTATGAATTTTTTATTATTATTTTCTAATGAGTATGCACACATATACATAACATATTTCTAGTTGCCAAATTTTCGATCTGTTGAACTTTCATAACAATAATAATAAACTGCTACAAAATAGTTTCACCTTTTAGACTATACATCCTCAAACAGATAAAACAAAATGCTAAATTGAGAATCCATTTACACAAAACCATTAAATCAAATGGTTTGGTCAGAAAACTAAAATTTTTCACTTGGAAAATCACATTAAACATTTCTCAAAAACAAAATAGACATTCAGGGAAACATTGGTCATTTTGTAGGTTGGAACTTCTTAGCAATTGTGGAAATAGAAAAAGCTCTTTCTACAGATACTCGATAGCCCTGGTTGCAGCAGGCAGCAGGCAGAGTGAGGTGCAGCAAGGGTGGTCTTCGGAACCCCAGAGCTGAGTGGCAGAGCAATGAGGACCGACCGGACGGCAAAGGGGCTTAGGGTTCTGACAGACGCTCCCCTTGTCCACAGACTTAATATCAGAACTACAGTCATCGTATTAACATATGTTTACTCCTGACCCAGAGTCAGACAGAGACAAAGACGTGCTGGAGAAAATGCGCAAAGTGAGTCTTGGAGGGAAATAGAGGGAAAATTAACTGCTGATGAATTAAAAACTGCTCTCTCCATAGCAGTAGTTCAATTCCTCTCAACTTACTATTTAGTTATAAAATCTCCATTAAAAACAACAACCACAACCACTACCACAACAAAAGCCATCTCAAAAAATTGTTAAGAAGCATCTGCACAAAGTGCTCACTATCTCAGTACCTCAGGCAGCTACATAAAAAAAAAAAAATAAGCCCTTTAATAAATGGCAGTTGGAAAAAACCTATTCTTATTCGGCTGAACTATATTTTGAATCACACTGTAAAATTTCCCAGTATCTTCTGGCTACAAGTCAAGCATATACCTAAAGCCAAGCCCACTGCCACTGAGTCGATTCTGACTCACAGCGACCTCCTGGGTTTCAAGGCTGTAAATCTCTAAGGAAGCCGACTGCCACATCTTTCTCTGGAGGAGCTGCTCATGGTTTCGAACTGCCGACTTTTTGGCTAGCAGTCGGTTACTTCAACCACTGTGCCACCCAGGCTCCTTTAAGCATGTACAGTGAAGTGAAATTTACACCTGAAGAAAAAAAAAATCACACTGTTTTACCTGTGAAGCATGGAATTGATAGGGTCAAAAATATATATATATAGCTGATAGATTTTACTTTTTAAACCCTTGGGGCTTTTATTACTGATTCACCAATTTCCTGTGTGTGTGTGTGTATGTGTTTTAATTGGCTTGATTTGATTTACTGTTGCTTTTAAATTATTATAGAGTTATAAAGCAAAGTGATTATATTCCATAGAATTTGTTTTCTCAGAAGATTGAAAGAATGATTTCTTTCAATCAGGGAAATGGAGCAATCATTTAAATTCAAAATTATACCAAGAGAATATATAACAAGGGCACATTCCATATTCTGACTTGGCTTCCTTGGACCTCCTAAGTAACGCAGCTGTTGAATATTTTGGTTTAGGATTGGCTGGGGAAGCTGAGTGCAGAGGTCCTACAAAACACGGCCCTTTACAATGTCGTATGTTTACAGTATTTGGTTAAGACTTAACGTACACTTCTCTACTACAGAAAAATCAGTCCGGGAGCAGGACTGATGTTTCCTTAGCAGGGGTGAGATCTGAGGGGTGGCACTGCACATGGTTCCACTCTGCCCAAGGCCACTAACCCAGCTGCTCCCGTGGTACAAGACCTGCCAGGCCAAAGCCCTTGACTATTGCATTTGAAAGAATGGAGATCAGTATACAATAACCTGTTCAATCACAATTTTGTTCTAAAATATCTGTACAACTGAAACATTCAAGTCATAGAAAACACAGTGGGAAAAGGTAAATGGGCAATGGGGCATTACAAAGAATCAAATTGGCAGAATTTCTTGATGTAAATGTTACAGAGTCGAGTGAGTGCTTAGGAAGAATGATACCCACAGAGGTCTACCAGGTGAACCCTGGTAACCGATCTCAACTCAGCAGCTTTTCAACCCTGTCGAAAGTAAGGGGCATATATGTTTTGAAAACTTTGTTTTTTGCCCTCTGTTCTGTATCCTTAATTAGCAATAAGGTGTCAAGCCTTTGTTTCCTATTAAATAAACTGTTTATAAATATGCATTAAACAATGAGTTAAAGTTTGGACCCTAAAAGTAATAGGTCAGTGATTTCTTCTAACCGCCTGATTTGGGGAAACACACATTTAGCTCCAAATGAGAGCCATATGCTTCAAGAACAGCCAAAGCTTGGGGAGCCAAAATGAGAACTTCTAAGGCCTCAAGGCTTTACACATGGTCCAAAGAGAAGGCGAGGCTGAAAGAACAGTGTGCAATTTTGATACATGGCCCTGGTCCTCTCCTCTGCCTCACTTCTCTGCTGTACCTCCTACATAGTAAGCCAACCTCCAAGCACTGAAAACAAAACAGAACAAATTAATGGCCCCTGTTCTGTTTTATTATCGATGCCCTTCTCATGTACCAACTAACCAAGCAATGCTCTTTGATGGTTGTATCTCCAAAGGACATTCCTGTGATCACGGTATGTGCTCGGAAACCACAGATAATTAATCAGTCAAACTGAGAGGTATGGATAAGAATAACTTTTGGATTTTGTAAAAGTAAATGTAATCCATAAAACCTGCTAGGAACTGATTACTCAAAGAAATCAGAGCATATACTCTAAACTGACTGTAAGACCTATGCCCTCATTCCAAAAAGGAATAATTTATTATTATTTTTTTTACTTTTTCTCCCATTCAAATCTTTCCTTTCAATGCCAACAGCATATGTGTTTGCTAAAGAATTTTGCATGGAATAGAAGCTTTTGTTATCCTAATAAATCCAACAGGAAATGAGCTATCAGTTTATTTGATGTATTTTCTAGTTGTGATAAATCGATGAGTCCTTGCGTCACCTGGATTCATATTTATAAAGTAGAAGTGGAAAAAAAAAAACCCATATGCTGAAATCAAGAAAACTATGGAAATCAGTGGAAGCACTATTCTCCCACATTTTCGTAGGTTAATCTTACTTTAAGAAATTTACATGATTTTAAAGTTAGCGTTCCGTGGGTTATAAGGGAGCTGTCAACCTTTGTCTTCTACAGCAGCAAAACAAGCAGAATTCTGAGAGTGTGATATGAAGAGGAAAAAGGGAGAGAGAACTGAACGGCCTTTTGTTTCTTAAAAAAAGAAACCAACAAAGACTTGTTTCCTTTTCCCTTTTTGTCAAATGAAAGCTCTTCAGAGATGATTGAACTCTTGTCTGCTGCCGTTTGAATCCTTAGGATGTTATCCTATGTAGCTTTGCTCTAAGTACACCAAAAGATGCTGAGGCTTTTGAAGGTTGAAACTACTTTGTGGTGCACAGGGGAGCTCTAAGATTTCTGATCCTTAGGAGAAGAGCACCCTACTTGCCTCTCACTTACCGCTTGCTTTAAGGAAACACATTTGGATGTCTGTCTATCAGTTTGCCATAGAACTGGCACACCAGAGCCGTGTTTGGAACAGGTAATCAAGTTCCAGAATTGACTGAAGAAGAGTAATAGGCAGAGAATGTATGCCTCCATTTTCCAAGACGCAGATTTAACTTATGGCTCAGATAACACTTATCAGTGACTCAAAAATGCGTCCTTATTTCTGGTCCTTTCCCTTTCCCTGTCCACCCCGGGCCTTCTCACTGTAGTCTTCTCCTTGTCCCCGGAAAATGGTTCTGAAAACTTCTGCTGCACTGTAATCTGATACCTCAACAAGCTGGACAGAATGGACCGGATTTGTTTACCTATTTCTCCAAATTTCCTGGTGTGCTACTCTCACTTCAGTGCTATAATAAATACACAGTCCTTCCAGTTCTGTCATTGAGGAAAGATAAATTGCAACTGGTTTTTCACATAATTACCATTTTTAAAAGGAGACGTTTAGAGAAAAGTTGGAGGCTCTTTCTGGAAGATTAGCTCCCCAATTCAGGGTACAACAGAACAATTTTCATAAGATTACTCTAATGGTGTCAGAAGATTTTAAAAACTCGAGACCTTTGTTACCAGATAATGAAGGTAATCTCATTCTTTGACATCATGTGGGACCACAAAATGTCTTCAGCTTTAAAGAGCACTGTCAGGATTATTTTTTTTAGACCAGGTCTCTATGAGTTGCAGCAGACTCGAAGGCACCTAACAACAACAACGAGTTATGATTTCTACAAGACCCTCTCATTTCTGTGAAATCACATCCATTGGGACATATTGAAGTATAATGATGCATTCCTCCCGTAAAGAGCACCTAGCTTGAGTAATCCTCTCTCCCCACATTAACACATCAAGTTACGGCAGCAGATGCAGGGTAGAAATGGACCGTTTCACACCTGCTTGGTGATGGCCACGTGCAATATGCAATGTCAGATTACCTGATAAGCAAGGTGTTATGGATTGACCTTGCAATGGGCTGAAGCATAACAATGACTGTGAGGATGGCACAGGACCTTGCAGTGTTTTGTTCTGTTGCATGTAGGGTTGCTATGAGTTGGCACCTAACAACAACAAAAATGGATCAAATTGTGTCCCCCCAAAATGTGTGTCAACTTGGCCAGGCCATGATTTCCAGTATCATGTGTTTGTCCACTATTTTGTGATCTGATACGATTATCCTATATGTTGTAAATTCTAGCCTCTATGATGTTAATGAGGCAGAATTAGAAGCAGTTATGTTAATGAGGCAGAATTTAGTCTTCAAGATTAGGTTGTATCTTGAGTCAATCTCTTCTGAGATATAAAAGAGGGAAGTGAGCAGAGAAACAGGGGGAACTCCTACCACCAAAAATGAAGAACCATGAGGACAGCGTGCCCTTTGGACCCAGAGTCCCTGTGCTGAGAAGCTCCTAGACCAGGGAAGATTGATGACAAAGACCTTCCCCCAGAGCTGACAGAGAAAGCCTTCCCCTGGAGCCAGCACCCTGAATTCAGACTTGTAGCCTCCTATATTGTGAGGGAATAAACTTCTGCTTGTTAAAGCCATCCACTTGTGGTATTTCTGTTACAGCAGCACTAGATGACTAAGACAGAATTTAGTACCGGGAGAGTAGGGTGCTGCTCTAACAGATATCTAACACGTGGAAGCAGTTTTGAAAATCTGAATGGTTAGAGGCCAGAAGAGTTTTAAAATTCCTAATAGTAAAAGCCTAGATTGCCTTGAAGAGACTGCTGGTAGAATTATGGACTTCAAAGACAATTCTGGTAAGGATTCAGAAGGAAGTGAGGAGAGCTACTACCCTGGAGATGGCGAGAAGCAGCAGCAGAGAAATGGCAACAACAGAAAAATGGCAGCAGCAGAACCAGGAGAGCAGCGTGAGACAGAGCTGGAGCCAACCCATGGAATGAGAGAGCTGAGAGCCCTCAGGCAGGAGGCTTGTTGGTGCAGTGGGGTAGCTCTGGGCACTTATCAGTGGAGCTAAAGAGCTTTGGCACACTTGCCCCAGCAGGGCAGACACATTTTTTCAGCACATCAAAGATTCTGCTAGGTATGGCTGGCATCTGTCTCTCTCCACACGCCACAGCACCTTACTACAGAATCAAAGCCTCTTTTCAAATTTACATTCCCTGACAGGGACTGAGTACCCAGTAAGCAAGGTAGGCACGGCTTACTTGTGCTTACTTACTAATCTGTAATGAACAGTTTCATATGTTTTTCATCACATCATGTGAAACTGTTCACTCAATATTAGTAAGCACAAGTAAGCCCGTGCTTACCTTGCTTATTGGGTAATCACCCCCCACACCGGGGTGAAAGGAGGAGTACCACAACTAGAGAGCTGCAGTCGCATGCTGAGGAGGGCACAGTGTAGCTTCTAATTTATAATTAGAGACTGGGTTAGTCATGGGAATAATCTGAGTCAAAGATGTTTTTAATGTTTAAAGATGCTGCTGTGCACAATAACCTATTTTTATAATTGAGTTGGAAGTACATTTGCCAAGACAGTGTATATCCTTCAGCAGAAGAAATGCAAAGAAAAATGGCAAGCCCCCTTATAAAACCCATCATTCATTACGTGTCTCATCAAAACAGCTTCATGTTTTACCTTTCCTCTTAGAAGTAAATTGTTTCAATCTACCTAACTGCAAGCAATTTTTACACACCAGACAGCACTTAAAAAGCTTATATACTTACCAAGAACTAAAAGAAGCTAATGACAGTCTTAAGAGCTGATTTTGCTCGGAACAGCTCATGGCAAAGGGTAAAAGGAGCCCAGCTGGAGTGAAGAAGCTGTTGTGCTTCTCCAGGAAGGATGGAGGCAATTGCAGTGAGTCTTACAAGACACGGCTCAAGTGCTGTAGAAGGTGCTCAAGCAACAGAGCCCCAGGGCCACAGACATAAAGAGCTGGAGCTTGCTTTGGCCCATGGCTGCTCAAATTGAGCCTTTTGATCTAATATATTCAGAGAAAAAGCCCTAGTGGTATCGGCTTCCCATCGAGGAAAACTATTTTTCTGAGTGGTTGAGCATTCTGGAGAGGTATGCACGTGACACAGGCACACATGTGGCACGCCCTGTGGGGCTTTCTGTTCCTACATGTTAATGAAGATTAAAGTGTAAGAAAGTACAGGCATCAGTTGAACAGATAATTAATGATGATTGATGGTTTACTTTTAATTTATGCCACCCGATTAATTCAGGTAAACCATGCCTGAAACTTCTGGGGTTTGGAAATTGTTTAGTGTTCAACACGGACTGACAAAAGTGTAAACCTGCACTTGGAGCGACCAGTATTAGCCATAGACTGATTTTCATTAAGTGGATATTGAAAGAGAAAGCTCCATCTGTTTAAAAAAAAAAAAAAAAAAAAAGGTCTTCTTTTGCTTTCAGGGATCTATTTTTCTAATATCTTTTTTTTTTTCTTTTCTTCTTCTTTTCCTTTTCCAAAAATCTTTGCTGCTTTTGTGGGCAAAGCTGTTTAAGCAATTTCCTCTTTCGTTTTCTTACCATAAATACCAGTGTTTTGACTGTTCACCTGCTGAATGCCATTTACAAGGCAGTCTGTAGCTCTGTCATGCACATCTTTCTTTCCCTCTCTAGATACGTGTGTGTACATGGACATGTGTGCACACATGGGCGTCCCCTGACAGTTGCGAATGTGAAGGACTGACAGCAGTCTCTCATGGGCAGAAATTTTCCAAAATTCAGGCCATAAATTCCGCAGAAGGGAGCCTGTCAGCATTTTCTCCCTTTTGCCAGCGCAGCACAGTTCTGCGTGGGCAGGTTCTTGCTTTATTGCGTAGAAGTGGTGTGTCAGTACCACATCGAGTGATAAGGCTGTTTACTAGTGGTAAATTTAAGGCCTTTATGGTTCCTCAGAGTTTATCTCCGTCAGGACAGCAAAGCTTGAAAAGAGTAGAGGATTTGAGGTTTTACCACTATATTGTGGAAAAGCTTAATGCTTCATTTGCTGACCCAGAACCTAGAATGAGCTTCACTAACCAAACAGCCTCATGGGCCTGAGTTTCGTCTGGGCATTTATTGCTGCATATATTGGAAACTAAGACAGGAATTCTGACCTGTGGACTTGTAAAGCGCCCAAGTGATGCGTGAATCTGCGATAGGAGCTCAGAAGCTGTGCAAAGCTGTCCTCACTGAGGTTTGCTTGCCAACAGCCTCTGCGTATTGTGCTATTTCTACTTTTTAAGCTTTTATGGCTAGAAACACTGACAAAGGAAGTTTAAAGGCTCCTATCTAGCTTAAAAGAATTATTCAAAAAAATTATTAATCTGTTGTTTTAACAAAAATGACTATGTTAATTTCCCTAAGTACAAAAATGATTAAACACTGAATAAAATAATGTAAAAGTAATCACCTCTAAGCATAAAATGATTAAAAATCACCATCACAATCTCTGAAAAGTCTCTCTAACCCAACAAACTCATTACTTTTCTCTCCAAAATCTTTAAATAATTTTAGAATTAAAAAAATTACAAGCACGACGTTTTAATTCTTAAGCTTATATGTGTGATTTATCTTGGTACAGTCAATAATGGGAAATAAAACATTTGTCTTTTGATAGGGATAACAAAAGATGAATAAGGACGAATAAAGGAGACTTATTTTAGTGTAAGATGAGTTTTAATTATGAGAAAAGCCACAATGGCGTTTTAACAAGTCATCTTTTCTGCGGGGGAAGAGGAAATACAGATTTTTCATCTTCATTCCTGATTACGTGTCATTACGCAGCCCCCAGACGCGCGTTGAACGCCGAGCAGCGAGGAGCTGGCCTCACCCCGTGTTTCTTTCTGCCTCTGCTTTAGCTGTCATCGTTGTTCTCACTTCCCATGTCCTGCTGGTAAGTTTTCACCGTAAGGAGGTGGTTTACCACTGAATCTGCTTGCCCAGCTGCGGATTTCCAGTCTAAATAGCTGCCGCCGGTCTCCTTTTGTCAATGCGAGCAAATATTTGCTTTGCCTCTATGTTAAACATATTTTTTTCTCTCACCAGTCTTGAGGTTTAATGCAATACAAACTCTTTTATTGATTCCCCCCCCACATTGTATCTTCATGAATTACTCAATGTGTTTAAACAGATCACTGTTGATGTTGTGCTCTGGGCAATTAGAACCATGCACTTTATTACATAGCTGGCACCCTGGATGGTAGAGTAGGATTCTCACTGCGTAGCTGCCACCTCGGAGCGCCATAATTCATGGACATACAGGAATACGTTTATCAGCATGGATTATACGTGGCAAGGAAGGGGTTTTCATAAACACACCAACACTTTAAAACCAAACCCTATCTAAATGTAGAAAACGTCATTAAGCAAAGATTGTATAGCATTTGGTCAAATTCTGCATCTAATTATATTTTAAAAGGCTTAAAAAAAAAAAAAAACACAGGCTGACAGCTTATATATCCGTTAGTAAGGAATAACCCAGTAAAACCCAGTCTAAATTTTTACCACAAAAGCTAATGACCCTATTAACTCTAATTTGTTTACTCACCAGCCTGGAACAGTTTCTTCCACAGGTACCTCTTTGATGTTCAAAATTAAGCTTCCTAGAGGCTTGAGAAATTAAAAGCTAAAGGAGGTCAATTATACAACAGTTGCCTTAAAGACAAGGATTGCCACTCCCTTGTTGCTTTAAATTGCCTATTTTTTCCCTTGACGAACAGATGAACACAATACAACAAAATTACTACTCAACGCACGGTAGACCCTCCTCCTGATTCGCTTGATGTGATGGACAGCTTTGAATGACTGCACCTGAGCATGCTGGAAAGGGCTTAGTTAAAACCCGACAAAATATTCAATACTTGTTCTTTAGGTAAAATCTGAAACATACACCAAAATATTATTCAAACTGCAAAAAATCACAGTGAAAGGGCGTGTTTGATAAAAGTTGAAAATTATTTCTATTATGTCTTGCAAAACCCCACTTGGCAGAAAATTTAGTACACAAGATAGGGTATGTGAGCCATTCAGGTTTCTCCCTGTGGTTCAGACATCAGCACTATTATGAAATAGTTGTGAAGTGGAAAAAGCATTCTTGTTATTGGAAAATAAATGAACAAACTGAACTGTAAGACAATTGGAATGTGCTGGGGGAATAAACCCTACAGTAGGCATGTGCGTGCAAAGAGAGGTTTTGTGTTAATATCCTGAGTCCTGCAGCATTCCTGTAATAATGGGTAAGAAAAGCATCAATGTTTATGGTCTGTTTTCACACTTAGCACGATCTCTGTGCCCCGCCTCCACCTCATATATACATATGCATGTATACATATATATATATTCTCCTTATACTCTGGAGGCATCTTCTTTCCAAATAGGGGTTATGTGTGGTTTTAGAGAAGATTAATCCTGCAGAAATACATAAACGTCGCATATATTATTCTAGGTGCTGAAAACTGATAATGCAAATTCCCTCCTTAAAATTAGCTTCCCTCCAATTTCTTCCACCACAGGGTGGACAGGAAATTAGAGAAGAAATTCTGCAGAGTCAGTTAAAGATGGAAGGGAGAAAAAGATTGTTCTGGAATCATATGATCAGGCCATTTCAACTTATGACCCATTTGCTAGCGATAAGGAAGGAATTTATATTATCAGTTTTCAGCACATAGGATAATATATGCAATGTCCACATATTGCTTCTACCACGTGTCTGTCAGTTAGTTGTACTGTGGTGGCTTGGGTGTTGCTGGGATGCTGGAAGCTATGCCACCAGTATTTCAAATACCAGCAGAGTCATGCATGGTGCACAGTTTTCAGGGAAGCTTCCAAACTAAGACAGACTAGGAAAAAGGACCTGAAAAAATTAGCCAGTGAAAACCTCATGCATGGTGGTGGAACATTGTCTGATATAGTGCCAGGAGATGAGACCCTCAGGTGGAAGGTGCTCAAAATACAACTGGGGAAGAACTGCCTCCTGGAAGAAGAGTTGACCTTAGTGACGTGGAGGGAGTCAAGCTTTCAAGACCTTCATTTGCTGATGTGGGCAGGACTCAAAATGAGAAGAAACAGCTGCATATATCCATTTATAACTGGAACATGGAATGTACAAAGTGTGAATCAAGGAAAGTTAGAAGTTGTCAAAAATGAAATGGGGTGCTTGAAGATCGATATCCTAGACATTGCTGAGCTGAAATGGACTAGTATTGTCCATTTTGAATCAGACAATCATATAGTCTACAATCATATGCTGAGAATGACAAATTGAAGAGGAATAGCTTCACGTTCATCGTCAAAAATAACATTTCAAGATCTATCCTGAAATACAACACTGTCAGTGATAGGATAATATCCATACACCTGCAAGGATGACCAATTTATACAACTATTATTCAAATTTACACACCAACTGCTAATGCCTAAGATGAAGAAATTGAAGATTTTTACCAACTTCTACAGTCTGAAATTGATTAAACATGCAATCAAGATGCATTGATAATTATTGGTGATTGGAATGTGAAAGTTGGAAACAAAGAAGGATTAATAGTTGGAAAATATGGCTTTGGTGACAGAAATGATGTGGGAGATCCCATGATAGAACTTGTCAAGACCAGCAACTTATTCATTGGGAATATCATTTTTTCAACAACATAAATCATGACTATACACGTCAGGGCTTTAGTTTCCTTATGTTTAAAAGAGGGATAAGAACACCTACTTTGAGGTGTTAAATGAGATAATATGTATAAAGTAGTTAGAACAGAACCCCGGCACCTAAAAACAGATTGGTAAATATTAGTAATTAGTATTACTGAGGGGACTAGGAGCCAGCAGCTAGCTATTGAGTCTATGTCCTTGTTCCCACCTGGAATGGGATTCCCCTCTGGTTAGATTTGGAACAGTGCTGAGCCTTATTGGAACCTGAGGAAAAAGGGAAAATTAGTAATACAAATCTGTGTTTATTTAAATATCAAAATTTTAATTTTTGTTTATTAGGCATGATTTTGCATTAATTTTAATTTTTTGTAAAATATTGAGCTCAAATATCCTGAATTTTGAGTATTGAGTTTTTTTAGTGCCCTCAAGTTTTGCACTTGAGGTGAGAACCTCCCTCCCTCACTGTAGTCCTGGCCCTGATTTGAAGGCTTCAAGCACATGTGGCAACATCATGAGCCTGAAGAAACCTGGGAAAAGTAGACACAGCCTGAAAAACAGGTGGAGAGATGGCATATGTGATTTAAGGAGGGTCTGCTAGAAATTTGAAGTCCCTGGTAGTACAAAGTGTTTGAGTTTGACTACTAACCTAAAGGCTGGTGGTTCGAACACATCCAGTGGCATCATGGGAGAAAGCCTTGGCAGTCCACTTCTGTAGAGATTATAGCCAAGAAAACAGCATGGAGCAGTTTTACTCTGTAACACCTGATGTCACACCCAGTTGGAATTGACTTGATCGCAGTGGATTTGTTTTTTGTTTGTTTTTTGTTTGTTTTGGTTATAAACTTAGTGTCCAAGAGCAAATAGGTTTTCTCTAGGCTAAAAACAGTGGGTTAGGCTAAAAACAGAGCCACTAAGGTTAATATTGTCTGGTGTCCAGCTTGTTCCTGGCTTTGTTCTGAGACCTAATTAACTTTCCTCAAGATCTTTTAGCATTGATCAGCTTTCAGAATCATTTCCATTAAGACCTGCAAGTTCAAGATTAGCATTGGTTGTGGAGGGTGGTAGGCTCCGGCAGGGTAAAGAAAGAGCAAGAAGAGCTAACTATAAAATTATTTTCTTTATCTTAACTCTTTTTTATAAGATTAAGAACTATTTCTCATCATGTTATGGGCAAACAAACAATGATAAGGAAATGGAGACGAAACAAAACCGCTGAGCTACTGCAGGGAAAGAGGTATTGAACAGTTTTCAAGAAGAAAGATCATGGAATTCATATTTTAGCATAGGTTGGAGATATCCATTTTCAAACTCAGCCACAGTTTGGGATTTTTTTTTTTTCTGCCTGAAGAAGTGAGTTTAAAAGCCCTTTCACATCATTGCTATGGGGAGTTTATTCTGATAATGGGGTAGGACACAGAGACAGCAAGCAGAAAACCTGAGAAGGAGACAGAGAACTACAGAGAAGCCATTCTTGGATTATTAGTGGAAGATCTTCTGGAGGGGGCCTCTGGAAATGCAGTTGATAGGAACTTCCTGTTTAAAGTGTGAACGCTGAGCAAACGAGAAAAATAATGGCCTGTAGTTAGTTCTATAAACCCTCATGTGAGAAAGGCAAAGTCCTTCCTGACCCAACCCAGTTATAAGGACAGGAGAGAGCAGTGAGAAATGATAGCAAGATGCAATGCCCGAAACATTTCCAACTAAGAGTTCTCACCCACTGTTCATTAAGTGAGAACTGGAACTTGATGTCCGAGTCCCAGTGCATATGATATAAAGGTGTATGTAGTTAAGCTTGTGACAGTGCTGTGATCGAACGAGTGTTGGCTTTAACCAGAAGTCCAACTTGGACTTCAGTTCGGGCTCTACCACTCATGCTGTGTGTGTCCTTGTAGAATTCACTTAACTTCTCTTGCTTTCACTTTCCTGATCTATAAAATAATGATAACCAAGGCCTGTCTAACAGTGCTGCCATAATGTATGAGAAACGCCTATTGCAGCGCCTGGCATATTCAACATTTGTTCCTCGATTCTCCCTAGTGTCTACTGCCCCCCAGGCTTTTCATTTAATTAATGTCAGAATGTATAGTAAACTCTTTTTAACTCTCGCTCTGAAGTGTAGGCTTAGCTTTTCCAAGCAGGTTGCTTCCTTAGATTTTGTTATAGATACAGGACTAAGTATCCCCTACTTATCAATGGTAGTCAAGACTGACAATCCAGCATGATTGGTCTGGACAGATTCAACTAGAATTCTCCCAGCCAGCCCCCAACACATCCACAGGTCCTGTCTCAACAAGGCTCCTTGCTGGTTAGAAGTATTTATGCGTCATGTGACTTTAAAAATAGTCTTTTCACAAGGACTTACAAAGTCAGGTGATCTGATGGTAAGCCATTCCATAGTTGGAAAATCAGTCTTATAATTTACTCTTTACTCAGGACACACACACACAGGGCAGCAATATAACCATTTGCTACTCATTTTATTTCCTTTTTTTTTGTTACAATAAATGTTATACCAAAAGTATAAAAGCCTAGACTGAGTTGAAGAGTTACATACTCTGAATACATGGCACATTTTCCTCCAGACCCGAGATTTTTAATATGATGTTAATAAGGTGGATAAGGACTAAGGTAGTGAAAAAAGTCTTATATTAAAAAAAAAAAAAAAAAAAAAAACTGCTGCTACTAAAATGCCAAAAATAGAATGACAAAGCCTGTATCGTCACAATGTCATACACCATTGCTGCGGAAATGGTCGGAGTTGAAAGTGTGAATCAAGCCTGTTTTCAAGAACCTTATCTCAGTCAATTTTTGAAGCATTAACAGTTTTTACTGTTTTCCAAACCCTGATTCTTCATTTTATATTGCAATGAAAAAATAATATTTACTATGAATTGATAAGATTACAACTTGTGTACCTGTGTTATTTCTTTATTCCATTTGATTTTTAATATTTACATAAACCTCCTGGTTGTTATAATTAATTTCTAGTAAATTTTGTGGTATTCTCTAGGAGGAAAAAGAGTGAGAGGAAAACTTGTCTAAAGCTGTGGTGTGAGTTACCCCTCACCGAGGGTGAGCCTGCCTCAGTGGCTAATTTGTCCTTAACACGTTGGGACGGTATGGTCTATAGGTAGGAACAACTGAAGGGACAGCACGGTCTGTAGGTACGAACAACCGAAGGGACAGAGCATAGGATCAGACACAGAAACAACATTTCCCTCATAGCTCCTTGAAAACCTATTTTATAACCATGCAAAGTTTTTCTTGTTCTTTACGCTCATTTTTTATATATGATTTTATATATGATGCAGAAACAGATATTTGAGGATACTTATTGCAGTTTTTATTAGGCCTGGGGTTTGCAATGAGAAACTCTTCTACTCTTCCTTTCCTAGAGCCACCTACTGTAAACTTGTTGGAACTATTTCCTTTATTTCATTGATATGCTTTCTTGTCCCACCTTATTTAAAGGAGTTGCCCTTATTTTTACTTGAGTTTTTTAGGCAATGTTAATGAAGACACTGTCCTAAACTCTTAGGGGTTTTACACACACACACACACACCCACACACCCACACACACACCCTTTAGTTTTAGCTACTCTGCTTCCGCAAACCCTGGTGGTGTAGCGTGGTTAAGTGCTACGGCTACTAACCAAAAGGTCTGCACTTTGAATCCACCAGGTGCTCCTTGGAAATTCTATGGGGCAGTTCCCCTCTGTCCTATGGAATTTCTATAGGGTCGCTATGAGTTGGACTCGATGGCAGCGGTTTTTCTTTTACTCTGCTTCGAACTGGGAAAGGCAGAATACATAATTTCTACAGAAAGTCTGAAGGATGACAACATTTTTTAAAGCATATGGGGTGATCACTTTTCCTTGCATGTGGTTATTTATACCACTTCCGTTAGAAAATTTATGAATGATTGAGGACTTGTCAGCGGGAACTCTCCAAACAGAGCACAGAGCTTAGCAAGACAGGCACCATCGGCAAAGTGGTTCACAATGGGAAAAATAATGCCCCCTAAAAAGCTTTAGAAGACTGTCTAGTATATGCACCTTTTGGAAAACCATGGCACTGTGTGTCCGCCTTCACTGTGTAAGTTGCAGGGAAACGTAAGGGAGTAATGTCTTTACAACGGAGATTTCACAGATTCAAATACCCCTGACTATTTGTTTCTGTTTGTTCCAAAAACAATTACAGTCTCAAAAAGAAAGCATAGACACTTAATTAGCATCATTCTACAGCTGTTCCTTAATAAATCAAGATGACAAATATGTGTCTAACACGCATGCTGGGCTATTTCGAACCCAAATGGTCCAGGCTTGTGCACCTGATGTATTTCAGAGGCCCTGGAGGGCAAATGAACACCATGATGGAGGGGTAGAATGTGCTTCACTGTTTATTATTCATATTTGCTTGTTTCCTATAAAAACACCTTTCAGCGCAATAGACAAGCTGGTTCACAGACCCTGCAGCAGAAATGTGTTCTGGTTTCAAATGTAGGTGGAAGTACAGGAGCCTGGGAGATAAATGGGTTAGCAAAGAAGTCAAATTTAGAAGATGTTTATAAGCATTGAGCCTTCACTATAAAGAAATGAACTTTCATATTTAAAATATATAGGAGGAAACTACAGCTGAACCACCAGATGGTCTGAAGGTCTGAGTTATAATAATTCATAAGTACACATTTTACCTTTAAAGATATATCAATTCTACACCTTTCTTGACTTTTGCATGGCATTTTCTTATTAAGAAAAAACAAGTAGCTCTGCTTGTACTGCAGGCACCTGCAAACCACGGCACGATGGCTTGGAATATAGAGAAAAACAGTGCACCATCCTTGGCTTCAAGGGGATATAGCAGACTCTTCTAGAAGAGAAAGATGAGGCAAACAGATAACAAGACGGACTTTGTGCTATACTAGAGGTATGGGTAGTGAGGGGAGGGTGGACTCAGGACGGGTAGCCTGGAGCAGGAAGCCCGGAGGGCAAGGCGTGGGGAGGGCGTGGCTGGGCCATCAGGTTTACGGAGTGCACGGTGGGCAAACCAGGCAGGGAGGCAGGAGGGGACAGGTGGTGTGAAGCACTGTGCTGAGGGGTCTGAGCTTCACCTGAGATCTGGTGAGGAGCTCCCTGAAGGACTTTAAACCCCATGTGACAGTTGGGAGCCCAAAGCTAATTCCTGGAGTTTTTTTTTTTTTTTTTAAACCTATAGGCTGCCCATGATGTTCCACTTCTGAGGCCCCCTCTCCCACCTCCCCAAGCAGTCCCCAGCTTTGGTGTTCTGAAAATGTCTTTTACTCACTGGTTACCTGTCCTTTCTTGTTGATCTTTCATTTAGGTAAGTAAGTTATAAGTAAATAAATACATGTATGCATGTATGTATGAACAGTTTCAGAATTCAGAATATCTGAGTACAAGCATCTGAAGGTGTCCCTGGGAGGTGAAAATGGTTAAGGCACTAGAGTTTTAACAGGAAGGTTGGAGGTTCGAGTCCACCCAGCAGTGTTTCAGAAGAGGACGTCTTGGTCTGCATCAAATAATCAGCCATTGAAAACCTTAGGGAGCACAGTTCTGCTCTGTGACACATGGGGTTGCCGTGGGTCGGAGTGGGCTCGATGGCAACTTGATTATTTTTTTTTAAGGTTCTTGTAATACTCTGGCAGTAAGAAGAAAGAAGTCCGTCTATAAAGAGGAGTGTGTTTTCTGAGTGGGGGAACGGGTGTTTGCTAGCCCCCACTCTGTGTGCACCACCTGCCCTGCTCCCATGCCACAGCCTCCCCAGGGCTAAGCAAGGGCGGGGGAAAAGCTCACCGGGCAGGGGTCTAAAGGCCTGGGAGACTCCAGCTTCCCCGGCTCAGGCTGGGGTCCGTGGCTAAGTTCCCCGGGTCTATTTTCCCATCTGGGAAACGGGGATTACAAAATACCTGTGCTTAGGAGGCTTTGAAAGTGTAACCACCATGTCGGTGTAAATTTGCTTTATTATATGAATAAGAATAGCTGTTGCTCCCATGACTGCAGCTGGGTGTGTGCTGCAGGACTACCTTGTCATGAATACTGTTTCCTGAACACAGGCACTCCTTTCTCTTTGGTTCTAGGATGAGGGTGTCTTCCTCTCACTGTACGTTTCCTCACTGTCCCCGGATACCAGCATTCATTTCATAAACTTCTGACATTTTATAGTGAAACCTTTGAGAGCTGGAACTCAATGGGACTGCCTTGTTTTTCTGGGTCTCGCAAGTTTTCTGCCTTTGACAGGGTGCAGTCTTACCATTTTTCTATCACTTTCTGTTAGTGGAAAATATTTGAGTTTTCCTTCTCTGACAGGTTTCTGCCTTATACAGGCTTCAGCTTTTGCAGGCTTTACTGTAATAACTGTTTGCTTTTTCTTCGCCCCCCAAAAGTGAATGCATATTTCTTAACATATGTACAGGATGTCTAACAAAGAGGAAAATGAAAATTGACCCAGAGATTTCAGCTCTGATACAACATCCACAGATGTCACAGTTCTAAATATTTCACAGTTAAAGAATTTAGGAAACATGGCCTGTGAGCTCCAAAACTACTCACAAGTGAGAAGAAGAACGAATTTTATCTCCAAGATTTCCTTTGGGGTGTCAGCTCTATTTTCTTGACTTTCAAGGAACAAACATCTCCCTGGACTTAGTGTTACTTTTCAATAATACTCAGTTTTTTCTCTTTCTTAAAATGTTGCTTTGACACCATTCCCTAAGAAGAAGTGGGTCACACCTGTTGAGTTTTCTTTCTCAGGACCTGTGACGTATCTTTTTCCTTTCTGTTATATTCCTTTTTTTATGAGGCCATTCATTGCTTTTACTGAGTAGTTACAATTTACTTGTCTTTAATAGATTTGTTTGTTTGAAATTTTTATTTTGAAGTTATTATTAACACTTTTACATTAAGACACTTTTAATGGGTGGACTAAGCAGAATTATAGATTGTATGTCTCCTTGGAGGGAGTAGGTAAATCTCTATAAATCTTCTCCCCCCGCCCTTTTTTTTAATTTTGGGTTATTTTTCCTTCTTGTTCAAAGAGTCAGCCTTGATTTTGCTCTTAAATAGCCTTAAATACCACACAAATTTAAGAAATAAAGAAACAATTAACTTAGTATTTTCTGTCACGAAGTTAACAGCCAATAAACATGGTATAACTTTTCGGTGTCTCCGAGCTCCAAGATGCCACCATGTCACAATCTCCACCTTATGTAATAAGCAAAGTACATACACCCACGCGAGACATTTATATCTCCGTTGGACTCACATGTGGAGCAGATGATTCTATGCTCGAAAGAGTGAAATTGAATGTTGATACATAAAGCTTGAGAGGGAAAAGTGAGCATATAATTAGAGGGTTTGCTTGCATCTGTTCTCTGGCACTCAGCTTTAGGTTTATTTCACTATCTAACTCTGGTGCTCTGCTCCACTAAAATAAATGATTGGGTTACAAAGGTTTCCACACTTTCCTACACACTTCTGATTTGAGGGGGAGGACTCGGCTTGGGCACTCATATGTGCTGTTGAACGAACTGTTTGATTCCATTTGCTCTTTCCTAATTTGTGTCAACTGTCTTTAGATATCCCTCGCCCTGGCGTCTCTGTAAATTCCTTCCTCCCTATGCATTGCTGACCATAGCTGACATCATTCAGTATGGAGTGAAAGGTAGGGCAGCTGTCAACTTCTGTTCCTATCTTTCTGATTCCTCATTGTGACCATAACACGGCCCACCTGCTGGGTGCCAAACACCTGCAGGAAGGGCAAGTCTGTGGATGAAATCTATAAACAGTGAGCATACGCTTAGACTAAACACAGAGACGGGAGGCTTTCTGTAATGAGGGGAAACTGTGAGTTAGGAGGGGGCAGAGCAGACTGGAAGGGAGACCCAAAGAGTTACATGGAGAGGGAACAAATAACGAAAGTGCTGAAGAAGGCGAGGCAGGAGGAGGAAGAGAACTGCACTTCAGTTTAACACACATGATTTTATGAGAATGATAAGCTCCATTCAAGAAAATGGTAATTTCATATTTTCCATCCCTCAGAGCCAGCCAGAACCCACCTCAGTGATTGTCTCCTTAACTCAGCCACACTCTGTCCTCTGAAAAGCTCCGTTGCCTGTTCTTACCCTCTTTCCAATAGAGAAGGGTTGCCTAAAGATGGTTTTTCTTTCAATCACAACACAGTTGCCTTTCAGTTACACCCTCCCTTAGAACACATGCCAGTGCCAAATTCCATATCTAGTTTCTTCCCTTCCAGAGTTTTGGGATGACTGCTTAGCTTTTCTACCTTTGCTTGGGCACTTGAAATAAATTTATCAATCTTCCAGGATAGGGAATTCCTAACAAAAGCTGGGCGGGCAGTGTGTGTGTGTGTGTGTGTGTGTGTGTGTGTGTGTGTGGTGGGGGTGGGGGGGTGTCAAACTGACCGTACATGCTGCTCAATTTTGCTACCATTTCCCTTTTCCGAACTTCTTCCTTAATCCTGGCCAAAGGAGCGTTTGAAATAATCCCCGTCATTTCTTTTCATGTCAGAAGTGCTTTTGGATTCACCGAAAAGAATAGATTAACAGCAAGCAATGAGGACGCAAATAAGAGTTTGACCTTCCTGGCAGCAGGACTTCAAGAAAATAGACCAAACTACATTCAGTATGGTGAAAATGGGCCAGAATAAGGGAACCAGCCATGCTGGGCATGTTCACTTCCTCCCGTGTGACAATTAGCAGGTTAAAATACTTCTCACCCAGGTAGGCATTCATCACATCTCCATAAGTGTACCGACACACACACAAGTGATAAGAATCATAAACAGTGAAGTAAACAACTAAAAAGTTAAATAATTCATCTCGTTCCCTGGTGCCTTCTCCACAGTCAACCTTAAAGTACAGCTTGTAAGGCATAACACCCGCTTCAATCATGTCAGCTACTGATCATTAATTGCTTCAGAAAAAGACAATATTTTATCCGTCCTCTTTGGAGTTCAAGTGTGAATGGTGAAGCAAAAGAGAATGGGACTGAGTGAAACATGAAAAGCTTGATTTGTTAGGACCCCTGCTGCCTGCAAAGAGATCAAAGCTCAGAGGGAGGCTGTAAAACAGCCGAGTGCACGGCTCTGAAACATGGCCTGTGGCAGCTGCTCTGGGCACTGGCTCACAACCCAGGTGTGCCTCCAACTCCACTCTGCCAGCTGAATCATGGGAGCAGGCTACCTCTCCTCTTCCTTCATTATTCCAACGGCAGCCACGGAGGAGATGCGGGCTCCATCCATCACAATGCACAAATTCACAGTGCGCAGATTCAGCACAGGCCTAATTAAAGCTTTTCCTTTCATTTGTGGAGATAATTAGACTTTCATCTCACCAGGAAGCTTCAGAAAGATCTATTTCTTTCTTCAATAAAAGCTACATCAAACAAAAGCAGATTTTAATCGCCTTTTCTTTGGGGCATGAGTCAATAATGAAAGATGTCATGGGTAACAAAAAATTGCATGCAGAAAAAAGAGGCGGAAAAAAAAAAAAAAAACGCCTAAGCAATGTTCTTTAATTAACATCATGTTTGCAAACACCATTAATTTCTCTCATTAAAATGATTTTTATCTGCAACTGATTGTTGATAAAACAATCGATTTGAGCATCTCATCTGTTTCACCGCGATGCAAAAACCCATCTGCTGTGCTGTAAAGCAGTAATCACGCAGGCTGTTAAGCAACATGTGAGAACAATACAAAATACACGCGTGTGTGTCAGGGATTTGTGAGGCTGACTGCAGGCCAACGAGCACCTTTCCACAGGACATGTATAAAAAATGACTTGGTGCTAGGCTAAAAGACAAAACGTTACAAAGATCACAAGTGCGTAAATAAGAGCACACACTAATATGTGTGGGCAGAAAAGGCTCCATCTGTGTTTGGGGATCATTTTGTAAACAGATTCAGCACAGGCAGGCAGATGCATTTAATAGAGCACTATTGGATGGTGCGATGGGATTTTAGACAACCCACGTGCAGCTCGGCTACCGTTTAAAATAGCCTTGGTTCTTCAAAAGGAACACTTCTGTGGTGAATACTTTTTGAGAAGTGTGGATTTTAACTTTTGACCACCCCCCCCCCAACTTAATCGACATGCAAATAAATACTTCTGTGGGATGTCGATGAATCAGTGTGTGGAATCAACACTGGAGGCAGGGGAATGAAAATCAAGTGTAACTGAACAAGTGTAGGCTGGACCAGTAGCCACGAGGATTGGGAATGGATGACAAAATATATCTGCACACAAAAATAAAGGATGTGCACCAACTGGCCTAAAAGAACAAATGCAGCCTTTTGGAAGGGAACTTCAAGTTGATCTGGTCCAAGCTCCAGTCCCCTTTACACCAATGCTGTCAAATCTTTCCTGTTGCTATTTCAGGAATTCTACTAAGAGTGACCATGACCACAAAATGTTGGAACATACACCATTTATGAACAGTTCTGAGAATTAGCAGCTTTGTCATTGTTTCGAATTAGAGACTGCCCTTCTTTGAACTTCCAATCTTCGGTGTTAATTCTGTCTTTCATGGCCACACAGTCTAAGATTAGAGCCTTTTACTCATGACAGTCCTTCAATATCTTCTGACTTGTCCATGATATACACCTAATTCCTTCTGGCATTCTCCATGTGGTAGTTCCCTCAGCTTTTCTAAGATTCTGGTCTTCTCCTTTGAACCTATTCCAGGGTATCAATTTCACAATTAAGATTCCAGCTAATAACCAGGTGCCATGCAGTTGATTCCAACTCATGGCGACCTCATGTGTATCATAGAAGAACCGTGTGCCTTCAGGTTTTCAATCAATGATTTTTCAGAAATAGGTTGCCAGGCCTTTCTTTGAAGGTATCTTTGGGTGGACTCAAACCTCCAATCTGTTTGTTAGCAGCCAAGCGTGTTAACCATTTTTACCATCAAGGGACTCCGTTTAATAGAGCAGCCAGAAATGAGCATCATATCCCAGATGTGGGCAGAGCTGTGCTTCACCATGTCCATTATCAAGTAAGGAGTTTAAGTATTTAAAATGGATTTTTCTTTTTTAGAAAATAAGAATGGTTTTTGATAAATCAAAACTGTGTTCTTCCCCCAGAAGTCCCCATACTTTACAGCATGTCCAAAGTTTGAAATTCTCAGGAGAAATATTTCTTTTCATTGATAAAGTCAGAACCCTTAAACTATTGCTGTTATTGACATAACATATTTGGTTTTAAGATCTTGTAGTTTAAGATCTCATGCTACGGCAAGTCTATGCTGATGATAAAATAATTCTCTTCATAAGGTTGGAAATAATTGTTTGGTCGGTTAAATAAGTTTTTGATAAGTGATAAAAGTATGTGGGTTAAAAAAAAAAATCCAAACCCTTTGCTGTCAAGTCGATTCCAACTCATAGCGACCCTATAGGACAGAGTAGAACTGCCCCATAGAGTTTGCAAGGAGCAGCTGAAGGATGTGAACTCCCAACACTTTGGTTAGCAACTGTAGCACTTAACCACTACTCCATGGATCTTAGGCTCTCCGTTGGTTAGCTTCAGAATATAAGAGCATAATTTTGGGTGAAAGGTTCATAATACCCGATGTTTTTAAGCAACACATAGAAACATACTAAAATCAAATTGGAAAAGTTGGTAGTATTTTCTAACTGTACTTTTGGTACTTGGGTCATTAAACTTAAGACAGTTAAGCCTTTGGTTCCCTCATTTTTCTGAGTAAAACAAGACACCTTTCTTGCACAGGCTACCCTACTAGAAGTCATAGAAGATTCACTAGAAATAAGCGGAAAATAGTTATTCTTACTGTTATTCACTGAACAACAACAACAAAATAACCTGTGGAATATCACTAAAAATTTTACTTGAATTTTTTCAAGGCTTAACATGGAAAAATAACTGTTAACTTTTTGCAAAAAAAAAAAGGGGGGTATCAACAATTGTTCAAACAAAAATTAAACTCAATCCTTGTGCATTTGTAGGGCATCGAATGGTGTTATTTAATTGAACAGTATTATTGACTGTTGGATGCCAAAATCGCAACTAAGAAATCTTTTCAATTATCTGCTCTGAATACGCTGCCACACCTGCTGCCTGCTAAAGCCACCAACATTTTAACAATTTCTTCCTGTGGGAAGAGCAACAGTGCCATTTCCAATGAGACTGCTGTCCATTAGCCCACAGATGAGAAGTGCTGAAAAGTGGTGCTTGCACTCCCCAGAGACTGGGCTCCTCGCAGCGCACCTGATAGCGAGCAGAGCAAATTGGTGTCTCGAGGTCATTTCAGAAATCTGATTATGTGCATGACAACACAAGGCACTGCTGCTACACCATCTGCCTGGCCCACACCTGGCATGTTTAACCCCAAATGCTTCTACTAGAGTTGAATCCGTGTTGTCTTGAGCCAGGGTTTCAGGCTCTCTCAGACAAAGATCAAGTGCATGTCCTCACTCAAGTTGACAGGGGAAAGTAAACAAATCTAAGATGTTATCACAGATTAACATGATTTAGGAAAATATACAAGTGCTTGATACTTTGGTGTATTTCTGGGATTATCTTGACTTCTTATCTATAGGAGAAAGCTGTTTAAAATACACGTGGCACTACAAGCTGTACCCAACCTAACAGTGGGGCGAGGTCTTAACACGCAAGAACATTTGGAATTTAAAATGTATTTCTCATGTCTACACCTTAAAAAAAATGGTTTGGTTACCTGCCTGTCCCCCAAAAGCCTATTTGACCCGTTGGATTATAGCTGAGCTACAATACCATTCAAGTTATCCTCAGTTTTGGATCTTGGGAATGGTAGACCATATCGTGGAAGAGGAGGAATCACCCAGGAAGAGGAAGGAGGACAGGAAAGGAGAAAAAGTGGAGGAGAAGGTGAAGAAGGAAGAGTAGCTATTTTCCCATGTCCTAGGAAAGCAACTCAAGTTAGCAAAGTTCCTCACTTTCTTCTTCACTGTCCGTTCCTCTGTTAGTAGGAGCCTGCTCTAGGGAGTTAGGTTAGAAGGGAGAGAAGCCCAGAGGCTGACGAGCATGAGCTATGCTTACGTGGTGGGGCGTTCTGCAGTTAGGGGCAGAAGTGGGCTATTCTGGGTCTTCTGGAAGTTAGTGTCTCCAAGCGAGGGCTGCCTTTCTTCAGAATGGCTGCTCTGGTTTCACTGCACTTGACAATGAAGGCCACAAGGACAAACCGGGAAAATGCCTGGTTAGCAACGTCCAACACCCTGCTCAAGCATGGCTCCGGTGCAAGCCAGGTAACATAAAGGGTGATGAAGGCATGGCGCTAAAGTGGGTCCTGTTACTAAAACCTTGGATTAAACACAGTGGGAGAAGTGGAAACGTGTTGGTACTTAGTGAAGGGCAGGGGTAAACAGTATACTCCAGTGCTTGGAAACATTTCATCTAAGGAAGTTAGTATCTGATACCTTTAATCTGTTCACGTCACTCTTCCTGCAGGTAATTTTAGTATTTTGTTTTTGTGATCTACCAATAAAAATGGGGCAAAGCAGAAAGAAATTTTGTATCTGTAAAAAAATGTATCTACTACCCACCTGTCTGTCATACTGTGATGGCTTGTGTGTTGCTATGGTGCTGGAAACTATGCCACCAATATTTCAAATACCACAAGTGTCACCCATGGTGGACACATTTCAGTGGAGCTTTTAGACTAAGACAGAGTAGGCAGAACGGCCTGGTGACCTACTTCTGACAATTAGCCTGTGAAAGCCTTATGGATCACATGCGACAGAATGTTGTTCAACTGGCTTGCTTTGGACACATCATCAGGAGGAATCGGTCGCTGGAGGAGGTTATGTTTGGTGACGTAGGGGGTCAGCAAGGCTGAGGGAGACCCTCGGTGAGATGGATTTAGCCCAAAACTGCAGTGATGGACTTGCACATAGCAGTGATTGTGAGGATGAAGCAGGACCGGTGAGCATTTCGTTCTGTTGTATCTAAGGTCACCATGAGTCGAAGTCAATAGCAGCTATCTAACGATCTACAAACGTATGTAAATTCTGCTGTATGAAAGATTATAGGTTATATTTGTGTTAGATTTGGAGTTTCAAATTGTCCTAACATTTTAGAGAAGAAAAATTCCCAGAGGGGAGCTGTAAGTGGTCCTAGTCAGAGAGTACCCCAAACCAGACAGTGGCCCAGGGTCTCAGAACCCCAAATGTAATATCCTATTAAAAAAAAAAAAAAAAAAAACTACTACTAATTATGGCCAATACATGAAAGCACCTCTTTGTGTTGTTTTGTGATGAGCAGTGGCACCCTTTCTGTGTTCCCTCACCACGCCTCCTTGTTTCAGACACCATGCCTGTGAGCCCACTCCCCTCTCTCCGGCCATCTGAAGGACTTCTGAACGCACTGAGCATTCCTGAATAAGAGCCCTTGATCAGGCTGGACTTGTGGCTCACTCAGCTGTAGGGACCGAATCAGCTGCAGCCCTGCCTGCCTTGCCCTCCAGTGGGCCAGGTGCCATGCGACAAGGCTGGCCTTCAGCCATGAACATCACCATTCGCTGCCACCTGAAAGGTGGGAACCCAGCTGTGCTGACCCTGGCTGATCCCAGTGCACACTTCCAGACGTGAGGCTCATCCTCTTGACCAACTAGCAGAGGGTGTCCTTTGTTTTCCCACAAGCCCTGGCCTGATGTTCCCATGGCTTTTGGGAACCCGAATGCCTATCCCTCTAACAATTTTGAATTTCTCATTTTACTCCAGAGCCTGGGGTCTGCTTAATTGTGGCCTGTATAGCTTTCTGTCCAGCCACATGTCCTCCAGGCATGAGATGACTAAATAATGCTTTGCTTCAAACTTACTGAGTTCCCCAGAACAATGATACTATCACCTTGGACTCTGAGAGTCAATGACACCTGGAAATCTTTGCCGATACATCCCACCCTCTTGGCTTCTGCTAGGTATTGCTGAGGTCCCGAAACAGGCACAGGCCTGTTACTCTTGATGCTGCTGAGCTTTATAGATTAACCCTACAGCTGGACCTGCAGCTCGTCCTGGTGTCTGGCCTTTCCTTCCTTATGCTCCCGGCTCCTTTGTAGCTGAACGGGAGCACTAACATGCAACAATGGAGCACACCACCACAGGCTCAACTTATTTTTATATTGGGCCAACTGGGTTGTCTGGTCAATTCATCAAATTGCTCTGTTTCCCCCTTGAACTCACAATGTTTTAGGGAGATGTTTATGATCATGGGTGGTCTCTTGCATAAAAAAAAAAGATTTTTTTTTTCTCTGCATAGGCAAGATAATTGCTTCCTATACTATCATTGAGAGAAATTTCTAGAGCTTGAAGTAGGCACAAAAAAATCTGTTTTCAAGAGTTTGGGACATCTTCAAGATCTTCACTGCCTCTATGTCCTAAAGCCATTCCTGATGTTGGTCTGAAAACAGCTGCCTTCTTTTACCACCTGCCACCACCAGCCAGGCCCCACATTGTGCCAAATCTTTAAGTCACAACTGACAGCCGAGTCCCTAAGTCATTTTGGCTGTGGTAATTTATTTTCTTCGATTGGCTCAGAGAGGGCAGCTGGTGACTCTATGAGTTGGGCCTGAAGCCAGGCATGGGCAGGTGGGCTGCAGGTCATTAGCTGTGAGGCCCCCAGGTACAAAGTGCCAGCAAAAGAAAAGGAGGCACCAAAAGGTGGGGCAGGGATTCCCTCTGACCAAATTTCCTGGCCCGCTGTGCATGCTTAGGTTTTTCTCTGAGAATAAATCTATCCCCCAATGACTTAAGAAGGTCCAGGCCCTTCCAGCATTGTATGAGCTTAATATGACAACCCAGCAATCACTGGGAGGATACTCAGAGTGATTAAGTTCTATTTTTTTTGAGAGAATAAAAAAAATGCACTTCTGAGTAGAGTAGCTGTCTACTACTATCCATAAAAGCGAATACAAATGGGGACAGAGGATATAAAAAAATTTAAAAATATTATTTATTTATTTATTTTTTAGACACGTGAATATGATATCTATGAGTGCAAACTTGAGTATACTAAGTAAACCAGAGAGGGTGAATGTTTGTTTCCTTTCTACCTGTATTTCCCAGTAATATACAATAAACGTTTGAGTTACAAAATGGAAGCAGCTGGCATTTATAGGGTGTAAGCATCTCAAGTGTATACATGTCTGATTGATGACGGAGTGGGACCAACCTCTCAGGATTTCCAATTTTTTCAACCAAGGCACACACCGCACAAGGACTTGTAAGTGCGTTTGTTTTTAAGAGCTAGCCACCTCAGATACTATGTAAACATTTTCCCTTACGGGGGTAGATTTTGTTTCTTAAAAGTTTCAGGGAGCAATGGTCTTGAAATTATTATTTTCTTGAAAGAAAAATAATTAAAAATTGTTAATGCCAAACATAGAAAGTGCTTAGAAAGATTTATTCAAGCAGTACGGATGGGTCTAACTTTCTATACCCATTACTTCTAGCAGCTCTCTTTCCCTCCCTCCTGGAAGTCTCCCACCTGAACAGGTGCTTACCCTATATCCTAAGGATAAACTATGAAGGCCGTAAAGCACCCATTCAAGACTCTCCTCTTTTCTGTGATATTCTTGAAGACACAGAAGTTCCACTCACTTCTCGTTGTTATGGTCTGAAATACTCCTTATAAGACTGTTTTCAGTATTGGAATAAAGTAAATAAATCTCCTGGGACTTGTTTGTGGCTAGTACTCAGTCACTGCTAGAGTTTCCAGTCTGCCCTTCGAGTCTTCTCCAACCCTCAGTCTAATAATAAGATGCCTGTAGTTAACTAATCATCGCCCACCTGGCCCCTTCATGTCCACCCACCACATACTCTCACCAGACCACGTTTTCCTTGTCACTGCTGAGGAAAATTACATGAAATTTTCAATAAATTGTTAAGAATCTCTGTTGTATCCCTCCCCTTTAGATCCTAAGCTTTGTTGCTGAATAGTATTGAATTAAAATAGCTTATGTATATGTATCATAACAAAGGACTCCAACATATAATATGGATTATTATATTTCTAAATTTAAATCTAAGTGAAAGTAATGAGAGAAGTCTCAAGGGATTCACAGCAATACTATCTATTTGCTTGAGACTGTCAGTTACGTAGGAACCAACCATGTCTAACCGTGGGAAATGGTCAGCCCTCACCAGCACATCTACCCAGAATGATAGAACCTTTGAGTAGGAAGTGGTCATCTAGTTTAGCATTTTTCCAATTGTGGGTCATAGTTCATTACTAGGATGTGAAATCAATTTAGTAAGATGCAGTACCATTCAAAATGAAATGGGTCAAACCCGACTAGAATAAAAAATATGAGTGCACTACATGTCATAAGGGTATTATCTTATGAAAATTTAATTTCAGTTAAATATATTTATATGTGCAAATACTCAAATTCTAAAGTGTCTTTCTTACTGTTGGTCACAGTCAAAAAGAATTTGAAATAAATTCATCTAGTCCACCCCTCTAGGTAATGCCTTACTTTACTACCTGATGTTCTTCTACTTTACCCCGCCTGAAAGGGTAGTGTTTAAACACCTGCTTGAATATTACTGTGGTGTTGAGTTCACCTCCTCATGCAACACCAATACAGTTTTCAGCTCTAATTGTTAGAGTTCCTTCTTACAGTGAGCCAAAAACCTATATCCTATTAGATGTGGTTCTCCTCCCTGGAGCACCGCAGGCTCAGCTGTTTTCCCTTTCATACGTTAGACCTTTAAGTATTTGAAAGTAGCTATAATTTTTTCATTACATTTTATCATTTTGTCTTTACTTTCTTCAGCAACACTTAATATGACATCTTTTATAATCCCCTTAAGCAGACCACACCTCTTGTCTGGAAGCATTAAGTGTGTAAATGCCTTCTTGAGCTACAATGTGTAGAACTGAGTAGAGTCCTTTGTGTTTGATCTGCCAAGCAAGGGTACAGAGGGAGGATTACCTCCTTAATTTTGATACCATGCTTCTATTAATATGGCCTAGAAGAATATTAGTATTGTTTTAGCCTTATTAAACAGCTATTACTGACTTTATAGTCAACTAAAATGTAATTTTCACAGACATTTCTTCTAATCCTCTTTGAATCTTCTCTGAAATTTAATTTTTTTTCTAGGAAGAGGCAATGTAGGTTCAAGACTACATTTATTCTTGTTAAATCGTATAGCCATTGTTCAGGCTGGTACAGATATTTTTTAATCTAGATGCTGCCATTCTTAAATCAATTATTCATCACACTTTCATATCGCCTACAAACTTGAGAAGGATGTCTTTTTTGCCTTTAATTAAGTCAACAACTGAAATTTTGAACAGGACAGAGTGTACCCATTTTTGAATAGTTGTATTGCGAAAGAGGAATTGTGAGTTTATGGTCTGGAGTTCAAAATATTTTCTGTTAGAAAAGTCATTATAAATAATGTTGGGTTTCCAGATAATTCAGTTTTTCTCTGTTGGAGTACCTACCATCGTAATAGAAGTAACCTTTTTAATACTTTCTTGGATTTCTTCTTGGTTAACAACCAAAAACATAAAAGAGGAATGAATAACAAACAAAAAGTATGGAGAGAGGTAGCAGATTTAATAAGCTTGATCATTAAAATAAGCAAGTGAATAACCCTGCCAGTTATTGAAGTATAAAGATGCTAGGTGCTGATGCTGCCAGACAAAAGAACAAGGTAGTACTCAAGCTTCCCGACTTCTTTTTCATAGGATCTAAGAACTTTCCTTCATTTTTTTTTCCCTTCATATTTGAAGGACTGAGCCTCATGGTTACTTTGTCTAGGAATTAAAATAATATCCATTGATTATTGACTGTAGGTTAAAAACAAACTTAGGTTTTGTGTTTTCAACTCTATTAATGACAGCCCTGGTGGCGCAGTAATTAAGAGCTATAGCTGAACAGTTCCAATCTACCAGCCACTCCTGGGAAGCCCTATGGGGCAGTTCTACCCTGTACTATAGGGTCACTATGAGTCAGAATCGACATGATGGCAATGGGTATAGCTACCATCAAATACTTAAGGACTAACATACAGAAAGGGAAAATTTTTTAGCCTGTGGTGCTCCAAGGATCAGAGTCACACCACACCTATGAGGATTCGTCCATCCCACAGTCTTCCCACCTTTACCTCCAACCAGTTATCACTGGAATGGACAGTGAAAAGATGGGTTAGGAATGGGAGGAAAGAGATACCGCGCACCTTCAATATGCTAGTAGCCAGAGTTTCAAAGCTTATAAAAAAGTGTGTGATAGTTCTTTCATTATAATTTTGCTGAAGAGGAAGTTGCTGTTCGACGACCTTGTTGTTCCAGTGTCCACGAACTGAGCCAGAATGGGTGCACGTACTTACATGTATGCATTTGTATCTGTATGCTTATTAGAATTATTATTAAATGTGTACATGTGCGTACATGTATATGTATAATATGCTGTCTATTCTCAAGTTAAATATATACATATATATATTCATTCCCAGAAAAAGCCCTGAGCAATTTAAATTCTTCATTCTAAACAGTGGCCACGAAAAACATATGCCTAAAGACTTTAACATTTCAGTGAATGTTTGGGAGGCGTAATATAAATGCCATTTATAATTGGAATCTAAAATATTGACTCACGCTTTAGTGAAACATATAAATAATAGTAATTTCCCTGTATATGGAGGGTTAGGAATTTTTACTGCCCACAAGATTGCTAGATCGACCTCTGATTATCAAGATACAATTAATATACAAGGGTAATATGTGAGTGTCATTTATCCTCAGGGCTCACAAGTATAAAAACAGTAACACACTGTGAAAGTAATGGTACCACTTAGAGTTCCCATTATTATTAATTCATTTGACATTCACTGTAATCACACTGGTCTTAATGAATTCATTTGGCATGTGCATGTTACATGTACTTTCAAACAGTCCATTGTAAATCAGTGCTAAGGGATGTGTTGAATTCAAATAAACTATGGGTATTTTTTTTTAAGGAACATTTAAAATCATATGTTGAAAAGTAACAGATTGATATTTCATTTTGATAGCAAGAAAAATGGTCTAAATAAAGAGCTGTAAAAGCATTTATTTCATCATAAAAATATATTTTACTAAATCCTTAATCACACATGGCCTCTAGCTACCTGATAGCTGAAGAAATATACAAAACAGACATACATGTGTAGAATGTTCTGAAAAAAACGTTAAAGTAATGTATGGATAAATAGTGAGGAACCTTAATCCTAAATGGGCAAACACTGTAAACAGAGAAGGGAAGAGAAAGTATTGAATAGCTTTCAACTACCACATAGTCAAAGATTTAGTTTATAAAATAAATAGGCACATCCATCAACTACAAGCTCTTTTTCAGTTCACCAAGTTTAGGCTCTTTTACTATGTTATTTTTTTTTCCCCCCTTGGACCTGTTCAGATTTCTTTTAGGCCCAGTGTTCATTTTTGTGACAGCTCTAAGTGATCGCGAAATATATTCTATACCTGCTAGTTAATGACTGCGACTTAATATCTGTGGTTTGTCATTTTCTGGTCATTTGCTCTGGCAGCTTGCTGATATTTTGCTGGTAGCCACTCTGAATTCATTTAAGGGATACTTTATCTCTGAAAGCAAACAGTAAGCACCTCAGGTAAACGGGGTGAGCAATGTTTTGTGGGTTTTGCTTGTTTTGGTACTTGCATTTTTCTGCCCTTCCATAGTAACTGGTACATTGCTGGGTATGTTGTAGCTTTTTGCTAGCTATACAATTCTTGAATGTTTTCCTTTTTTATTAAATACAAAAAATTCCCTTAAGCACCGCCATGCTTTCCTATGAGAAGTTTTCTCCTTATTGCTGCCCTTTCACAGATTCAGCTACTTCTTCATTTTACCTGCACCCACGACATATACACAAAATCCGTTTTACCACTCCAAACTCTAACTCTACAGAGTTTTATTTTTACTCTACATCAACTCTACACATGAAGCCTCATCAATATGCAACATTGTATATACACTCATATCTCTCCAATACATACTAAATATTTGCTATGGGGTTTACGAAAGTGGCTCTAGGTCTGGTGGGCAAGGAGGCCTGGTGGCGCAGTGGTTAGACATTCAGTTGCTAACCCAAAGGTCAGTGGTTCTAACCCACTTGCAGCTATGCAGGAGAAAGACATGACAATCTGCTCTCATAAAGATTACGGACTTGAGAACCCTATGGGGCAGTTCTATTCTGCCCTTATGGGATTGTTATGAGTCAGAATCAACTTGATGGCAATGGTAATGAGTATAAGTCTGGTGAGCAAATAAGCAATTACTCCATATACTGATTCTTTGCCGTGATGGATAGAAGAGAAATAACACATGCTTAGGGACTTCACTGGGGCACAGAAGGGAGAAGTATGAGAGAGATTCCTAGAGGGCTTTCACTTTTGCACACATCAGATTGGATATCTTTTCTTGGAGATGCCAAAAGCCTCCAGAACATTGTAGGCATCGTTCCTGGTGCCTGGACAGCTGTTTCTCAACTCCTTGACTAACTCATTACTTCTTTGGTTCATAGCCTAGACATACTCCTAGAAGTCCACAATTTATCATACTAAATCTGTCTTTAAAGAACTCAGTCCTTCTACTTTAGAAAGTTCTGTAAAGACCTGTTTGTCTTTACAGTTCACTAATTTGTAAGGTCAGGGAAGAAAAGACCAATGTCTATGTAGATTATCCTTGGGTTCCCAGCACATATGTTTGTGTCTGAAACATAGACACACTCAAATAATTACATTTGAATGGATAAATTAAAGTAGGGATGGTTATTTGAGTTGAATATACAAGGAAAAAATAAATGAGCTGGTTAGAACAAGAGGTGCGTGAGGTTAGGGAAAAAGGAAGGAAATGGGAATTAGGGAATAATTTGGGAAGATGGCTCTGTAGTAGCAAAGCAAGAGTTTCTGGTGTTTCTGTGATATCTTGAAGATTAAGGGAGATCACTGAAGATTTTAATTGCAGTAATTACATAAGTATATTTGTATTTTATATAGATAATGCTAAGCGTAGGTGTGGCAGGCAGATTAGAAGGAAACAACTGTCTACCTGGTGATAAGGTAGAAGTCTATTCTACTGGTTTAGGTGAGCAATGATGAAGCCCTTCATGGAGAGGCAAAAGAGATGAAAATGTTGAGGCAGGTGAAGGAAGTATTTCAGAGGGAGGCTCCTGAGTGGCTGATTAGATGTTGAGAATAAGAAAGAGGCAGGAAACCATATTTATGGAGGAAATCACTGAATAGGATGTGGTGGTAAGGACAATAAGGGAAGTAGCAGGCTTTGGCAGCAGCGGAACTTTTAGTTGGTGCATATTGCAGGCAAGTGGAGTTAGCCTGTTGTAAGATAACCGAGGATAAACAGTTTTAGTAGCCAAGACTCTGGAACTGGATTGCTTGGTTCAAGTCTTGATTCCACCACTTATTAGGTGTATAGCCTCACAGTTGGAGAACGAGGAAAGAGGTGGGAGTTAGGGAATAATTTGGAAAGATGGCACTGTAGTGGCAAGCGGGAGTCTCTGATGAAGTTTCTATCAGAAATTGGATACTTCCTAAATTTTGTTTATAGCAAATTGCTTAGCTGCTGTTTCTCAGAAAAGTAATAAAATTCCCCTCACAGAACTACAGTGAGGATTAAAGGAGTTAAAGTGTGTAAAGTCCCTTGAACAGTACTTGTAACATAATAAACACTATATATGTTTTTGTTATTATTATTATTTATATAGAGGTATTGAGCTCAGTAGAAAGATATGGAATGGATATATAAATTTTGGAGCATTGGTATACAGGTGAATGTCAAAGCCTTAGAGGCAGAATACAGCAAAATATATAAAATATAACCTATCTCTACACCTTTTAAACTCTCCTCTTCAGGGACGTCAGAGACCTTTAATGGTAACCAATACATCCAGTTGGTCAGCTGGCTTATGAACCTCACCAGACAAGAAACTAGTAACACCATCTTGTTGTTGTTGTCATTGTTACCTTAATCTTCTGGCACGCTTACATTTGAAGACCTTATCTAGGATGTTTTGATGTGTGAGTTCTGATTTAGGTATAAGAATTCTTATACATTTTTACCCAGAATATTCCTGGTGTTTATTCTTCCTTATGCATTACCTTCACTGCTCTGAGTCTGAGTGTCCAGAAGGTTCTCCCTTGAACTATTTAGAATTCATACTTACGTTTGCTTCTATTTAAAACTTTTGGGAAAACTAGGAGTTCCTCAGATGGATGTATATAGACTATTTCTTTCTGTTTACTGTAGACAGTATATTTACTCTCTCTGTTCTCTCTCTCTCTTCTCTTCCCTTCCTCTCTCTCTCTCTCACACACACACACACACACAAAGCATACACACACAATTAAAAAGATGTCATCTCTCTATCCCATCAGAGAAAGTAACATTAAATAGATACACATGGGACTAGCTAATCTCAAAAGAACTAAAGATTAGAACCATGAAACCCAGAAAGATTAAATGTCTTGCCAGTGATCATACGGACTTTGTTTGAATATTGTGCTTTATAGCACAGTTTAGGTGGAATACAGAATCTGTGATATAAAGACAGGATCTGTGCCATATTGTGTAAATAAAAGTGAAAATACTCATCATGGAAACCATGATTTTTATCACAGGCAAAGATACTAATATTTGTTTATAGCACCTTTGTGCTAGTAGGAAAAAGAAAAAAAAAAAAAACTTGCCAGAAGTAAATCCTTAGCTTTTCTTTCTAACTCCACTTCTGCACGTATGTGTTTTTTACTGCTAATACCATTTACACTTATTATTTTATTTTATTCTCAGAGTATCTCTTACATAAAAGGGGGTGAACTAAGTTTCTACAAACTATTTTTTGAGACTTGTTAAAATACATGGTATTTTGGAAAAAAAGAAGTATTGTTTAGCTTTTTCTCAAGATGTGTACAAGTGTAATTTTATAATACTTTAAAATACTCTCAATTAAAGAGGTCTGTTTCAAGACTTGTGGCACAGCCCTTCTCACGTGCAAACACAGACGTGAGTATGGGTTCGGCTGTGAGCACTGAGAGTGTTATTAAAGAGAAATGACCATCAGATCTGAATGCTACAGAAGTAATGGCCGCACTATGTTTGCATAAGAAAAAATGGGAAATAATGAAATGACAACAAAATTTCTCCAACATCATCAAGGAGGAAGGGCAACTATCACTTGGCTTTATTAAGGCAAATATAATTTTACTTCCAAAAAGCCACTTGCTAGAAAAGGAAAATGACGAAAAGAATATCATCATACCATTTCCAACTTTCAAACATTCATATAATATGTTAAGGAAACGGTAGTCCCTTTTTCTTGGTTAGACCAAACTGTCAGAACATGTTAAATGAATTGATTTACATAACTAGATAAATTACTAATGTAGAAAACTGCGAATTAATGTCCACTTTTCTGGTTTAAAACAAAATCATACATATTATAATACACTTTAATAGCACTTATCACTGCAGACTTTCAAAAATGAATTTCAAGAGAACCATTACTTAGCACTATTCAACACCCTTCAAATGTGATTAATTGGCAGGACTATCTCTGTATCTATATATTTTTTAAAGTCCTAAAATTCATATCTCACATAGTGGGAAATGCTACCTGTTTCTTAATTTGCCAAGACGTAACTTTAAATATATATATTCAGTACAGTTCAGAAATATGAGGAATAAGCCATCTTTCATTATCTGTTTACAGCATTTTATTTCTGGGGTTTAGGAGAAGAGAAGCAGAGAGAAGATATGAGGAAATATATGAATATATCACAAAGTTTCATTTTATTTTGAATAACATATAATTACTTTGTTCTAAAGTGTTTCTATATTTGAACTTTGTAATGGGGAGATGAATTATTTCTTCGTTTTTATCTAATGAATTCAGTTTTTATTTCTATTTTATAAAAAAAGAAGTCTAAAATCAATATCCAAGCAACAATTTAAGCTTGAGTTTCAATATAATCCTTCCTGTTCAACAGGGCGTTTACGACTTCCACTCCTTCTTGAAAAAGCAGACAAATATGTGTCAGACTCACCGTAAAATTTAAAAACCAAATTTATTTGTTTTTTAGATTTACCATAAATGGCATTCCTAAAACATAAGGTCTCAGAGGGCTTTATAAACAACAAAATTATAAATAGAATAAAAAAATCATTTGCAAGATATTCCAAAATAATTTTATTTTAAATGTAGAACGGCAAATTTGTTTTATATACAGAATGTAAAATTACATTTTTGGGGGAGTGGGAAGAATGCCAAGAAAATTTCAAGTCTTCAGAAAGTGTGATACTTGAAGATTCTGAAGATTGATGGAATATTATTTGCTCCTCAGCACAAGACTCTGGAGACCCATCAAAGGGTAAGAGCTCTGAACAGCACACACCACGTTACGGATCCTCATTTTTGAAAACAACATGGCTGGTGGTAATGATAATGGTTATTATTGATAACAGCCACCACCAACGTTAATATAATTCTTACCAACATGCAGGATGCTTCTACTGAAACCATGCTGTACTCATGATGAGAATCAGCTCAAAATGAGTAGAGGTTTCTGCAAAGCTATTGAAAACGCCCTAAAATGACAATAATTTATTCTGTCACCTTGCCCCAGATTAGGGCAATTAACACTGCATTCTTTCCGAATGGAATGCCATGCCTCATTGTATTAACCAACTTCGCTGGAGTAGGAGAAACTGATGCGGTTTAAACTTGTAGAGGTGTTTGCAGTAGGGAGGTTGTCCCAGATATAATACTGACGGGGCGGATGCCTCAGCGTACCCCTGTGGGCTGTCACAAACTTGCAAAGCAGGCAGAGTGGAACCTGTGGACGGCAAAATACCATCTGCCGATCCTGTCATCTCCAGGTAAGCACTGAAAATATTCCCTAGGTAAACTGCAAACAAAAAACAGGTTCTCAGAATATAAAATGCAATCTTACCTCCATGTAAGTACATAACAATGCAAATCTGTTAAATTAAGATTAAGAATTTTATGTAACTTATTCTCTGATCAAACTTATTCTCTGATCAAATCTTTTGGAAATGTTATAAATGTAATTACTGAATCAGAAATGTATTTTGATGGACAATTTACAAATGGACAATAATTACTGAATTTTGTACTATGTTTAGTTGAGAATATAATTTTCCATTAACTTTGCTATTATGTTTAAAGCTAGGATTTTAAAATAAGTCCCGTAAAACATTTGGAGACTCTAAACAGATTATACTTTTTTAAGTCTGGAATTTCTAATTAAATATATATAGGGTATTAGGCTTTTTTTTTTTTTTTTACTATGCTATTCTATTTTTGCAGTTAAATTCTTTATATAACTTTTTAGAATTAAACAGCGAGCTTTCCAGATGATTCAAACAGAGCCCAGATCAAATGTTAAAGTTCTGAAATAGGAATATGAATGTAAATAACTTACTAAAAATAAAGAACCCACAGATTATGATTTAAATTGTTTAGTCTCAGCCTTATCTGAATTTTGCCATCCCACCACACACACACACACACACACACACACACACACACACACACATATAGAATGTACTTTAAAAAGCTCAGTCTAGTTTCTCCGGCTCTTCCTGAAGTTCTCTCTGGCTCTTGTTCTGGAGCTTTCTGAGAGCCATTATTAAGGAGAGCTTTCTTTAATGAGAGGAAAGCCGGAGCAGTAAAATTATGATTCTTTTCCTAGAGACAGTGAAATCCTAAAGCTCAGTATTGTTAATGGAGCCAGAGGCGGTCACAGCAAGGACACAGCAATACCGTTGCCGTCAGGTGAGTGGATGGGTTTCTCAGCACCAAGCCAGTTTCCAGTGAGGTCCTCCGGCCACTCCAGAGAGAACGTTATCGCCAGCGTTTGGGAAACTTGATCTCACTATCAGCAGCCATGGACCGAAGACTTTGCTACTGGGTGACCTTTGGCTAGTCGGGAAAGCTAGAGAAGCAGCCCAGCCAGGTTCCTGATGAGGCAGTAACATTAACTTGGGGAATTTGCAAATACTCTGTTACGACAAATTTCCCATTCAGTCTGATTTGTTGCTCAAACGCTATCTGCTGTGTGCATCCGCCCTGAGGAGCAACAACACTAAATGGTGCAGGGTGTTTCAATGCTATGACACACAGCTACACAAAGCTATGTATAAATAAACAAAGCCATGGTCAAGTCACTGCTTTTGGCCACCGTATTAATAAATGTACATCAAATACAGTTTAGTCTATTACGTCATCTGAGCTGGCAAAAAAAAAAAAAAAAAAAAATCTGTTATTTTTAAATGGGTGCTTGGGTGGCCACGCGGCAATATGCCTTGCAGAAAGTTGTGAAGATCAGTCCAGAGCATGGTTAAATGTAGAAACAATTCCTACAGTTTTTTTTTTTTTACACAACTTATAATGAAATTTCTGGGTATTGCTGCTTTCTTGTTCAAATAATGAATACTTCATAGAGAAAGGGGTGATGTTTACCCTGTAGCTTGCCTCAAGTTTGCTACTTAATAATCTTCAAAACTGAACAAAGATGAGAATCTGGGGGATGGGTTTCAGAGATAGGGAAGGCTTGGAGACTACCAAGGGAAACATAAAGGCTTGCTGACAAACCCCGACTCCCCCAGTTATACTGATGGGTTTCCACCATGGAGCACCTAGTCCACGGCATGTACCTAAAATCTCATTCAGTGCTCAAAATCGCCATGTAAGGTACCTATCGTTTTCACCATTTAGAGGAAACAAACTAGAGATGTTAGATAGAGGCTCAATGGCAAAGCCAAAACCAAACTGGCTACCCAACTCCAAATTCTAGGCTTGTTCCACCAGAACACACAGGTTTCACTCCCCTCACTCTATCTGAAACAGCCTTCCATGATCTTCAAGTGACCTAGCCCAGTATGAAATTTATTTCACCGTTTGACAGGAACTGGACATTTCTCACTGTTTCCAGAGTCAACACTGCCTCTCAGGTTTCAAGAGCTGGACTATCAAAGCGGGAAGTTGCCCACGTCTATGTTGTCCCCCAGAGACAAGTGCTACCAACGGGAGGTATTTATTAAAACCCCGACACCACATCTCCTTCCCCCAGCGTCCTCTAGGGACACACAGGTATCTGTATGTAATGAAGCCAAAACTAACTGGAGTAGGCAGATGTTGGGAATGATCTCCCAAATTTGACCTCTGGACCCTGTGTCTTCAGCTGAAGGGTTCTGGTTTCCAAGAGGTCAGATATCTGAAGATGTTTCAGGTGTGCTCACAGCAGTACTAGTGTTGTTGTTGCTAGTTGCCATTGCATCTATTCTGACTTGTGGTGACCCCACGTGTGTCAGAGTACAACTGTGCTCCATACTGTTTTCAAGGCTGTGATCTTTCAGAAGCAGAATGCCAGGCTTATCTTCCAAGGCACCTCTGGGTGGGTCTGAACTGCCAACCTTTCAGTTAATAGTCTAGCACTTAACCATTTGTGACACGCAGGACTCCTGTACTAGTGGTAGGAATTGAAAAATAAACAGTCAAACAGAGAAAAATAACCACCAACCTACCCGAACCAGGCATGTCTATTGAACTAGGAGCTAGAGCCCCTCCCTCTTCTGGTTGAAAGTGTTTCACATTCTCTAATTGGCTATAAGATTTTTTTTTAGAACAAAGACCATAGCTTATATATTTTTATATTCCTCATATTTTTATATGGTTAGTGCATAATCCATGAACTATAGCAATTTACAAATACGATTTTAAATAATTGCAAATTTCCTATTAGTTTAGCTAAATTTCATCTATAATGAGTCACATTTAAAATTTTTGCCTACAAAAAAATATATCTATAGAGTATATATTTTGGATAAATTACATTTAATTTTCTATTAGAGGATTATACTTTTATCTATAACAATTCATTAACACATACCAGGTGTCAATGTAACTGTGCATTATCTCAAAATTCTAATACTTTGGAAAATCGCAAGGCTATTGTCTTTAGGTTTATTTTCTGCATGCAGTCTACCGCACTGCTTTTCTTTTTAACCTAGAACAAATTTTTATGTTTCAGCTATACACCTCTGAAAACAGAGGTTGGTAATGAAAGCTGTAACACAGCATTAAGTGTGGTGTTGTAAATAGCATGCTGTAAACTTTCTTTATAGAGATCCAAGTCATGTAAGTACATAAGAAAGGGCTCGAAAGCTTAAGAAGACTTCACTTATCCTATTTGATTTTTCCTGCGATTCATTTAGCTGAAGATAAGACAAGTGTGGGCTAATGGCCTCCTTTTTTATAGATCTAATTTTCAGTTATGCTTCAGTATTATCATATACACTCCTAAATGAGCCATATTCTTCACAGCTAATTGGTGGGGCCAGTGAAGTGGATCAACATGCTAGGGTACTTTGTCTTATTCCCAGTTTGAGTCCGTACTGGGTATTTAAGCTGACAATGTGAATGCGGCAAGCCTCCAGATTTCAGCTGTGCTGGCAGCGAAGGCACTAAGAGAGACCAGCAATATGGCTTCTGTGCGCGCCATTCATCAGGGCGAGCATGCAAGGCAGAGAGTGTGCGTTTTCCACCGTCTGTACCTGGTGTGTATTCCTTTCATGCTGAGGTGTGCTGGGGCCTGAGGTCTGAATCTGGTGTATTGTCAAGAAAGGAAAGATATTTTTGCAGAGTGCTTTCACAAAATAAAGTTTTAGATGAACTCAAACACCTATTACAGTTCTTTTTTTCTTCAAGTTTTTGAATGCCATCCTAATTTCTCTATTCATATTATGTTAGGGGTTTTAAATTTAATTTAATTTTAAAATAAAATTCTTCACTCATGTTTTTATGTAAAATTTAAACTTTCTAAAATGAGAAAACTTTGAATTTAACATTTTTATTTTGGTAAGAATTTGTTTATTTGAAATAGCTGTTTCATTCATTTTGAGACATAAATTAGATTTTATTTTATGGTGCATATTTAGTAGTTATAGCTTACATATTTTAAAATGAATTCAATGTTAATCTATGTTCAAATGCTTGGTTTACCACTCTGATATGATGCACCAAGGTGGCATTAAAGAAATAATTGTGTTCATTATTAATCTATACCGTTTTCATAGGTTAAAGATGTTATCCACATTATCTACCCAGGATGTTTTTTAAAGCTACATTATTATTTGAAAATATACACAAAATATTTAAAGTTTCCACTTTAAAAAAATTTTGTTTTGTTTTTGTCATTCATCCGTGTTTTTCACAAGAAATTGAAAATCAAAGAGTTACTCATTGAAAAAAATTCTCCTTGACTGTACCATTGGTACATGTAATATAAATTAGACAAGTGATGAAAAATGTGCCAGCAGGCATCTCCTTCCCTTTGGCATTAATCTCTCAGTTTTATATAGAAACATTACTATTTCTGGCCTTGAGAACACAAGTGTGTACTAGGAGGAGTGAGTTATAGACCTGACAGATTACAGACAGGTTAAAATCCAATTTAAAGGTGTCTTCATTTCAATGCCTTATTGTAATTCTTAAAATAAATTAGAAAGACATACTGACTAAAATTAAATAGTTCCTCGTGATTTAGGTTTATTTCAGCTGAGGCAGATGATCACTGACTATCCGTATGAAGTCACTAAGGTCAATTTACACTTAGGTTTTAAAGTCTAATTTGGGAAATAAATTAATAAGATTGCTAAAAATGATATTAATTAAAGAAAAACACCTTTTGTGTTATTTTGGTTAATCTTGTATTTGTCTTTCTGTATCAAGTGCTTTTCTGCTCTAAATAAATGCATGTATGCTTCAGTTTTCCATGTACAACAAAATCGTTGAAGAAATCTCCCTGACTTTTAATTTTCGTGACTCTTTATATCAATATTTAACAGGCATTGGTGATCATTTCCAGGAGGGCCGGCCCAGCCCTACATGAAAGCAGGCAGAGTAGGAAATTACTTTCATTACCGCCTCTTTCACTTATCCTTTTCAGAGAGGAAGAAATTAATTCATCTGTTAGGCTACATGAAGAAAAAAAAATTAGTTCTGATCTTTATATAGTTGTATAATTTAAATTAGTACCTGATTCTCCAAAGTCCACAATTGAGGACAGAACAGAATCTACTGCAGCAACTAATTAAACACTTATTGTAAGGTTAAGTTTTTCATTAAATCAACAGGCCCCTCGTGTCAGTTACAAAGCCCTAATTACTATGCAGTAAATTTAGATTGAATTTGAATTAAGGACTGATTTCAATCTAACTGTAGCATGTAAATATTGTAAATTACTAGAATTACAGTTCAATAAAATTGAATGGATTTCACTTTAGATAAACCGAATGCAAATGAGAAGAAAGAAGACCTGATGAGATTTCCTCCAAACATCTCGCCAAGAAGCGTGACACAGCATACATGGGCGCCAAGAAGCGTGACACAGCACACGTGGATACCATTCTGGCAACGCGCAGGTCACAGCTCGCTAGTCCCACCTCCCTTTCTTGAACATGTTTTAATATTTGATTATCTATAGTAAAAACGAATAAATGTAAGCTCCCCCGAGTGATCAAGCAAAATGATGGTTAATGTGGCCGCTTACTGTGTTGCTTTAGTTTGATGACTGTATTGTTGTGCGAAAGCACAGTATGAAATCAGGTCATCAGGTTATAACTAGCTGGGATAAAATACACACACAGACACACACACACAGGCACACACAAGAGAGCTGAGAAATACAAAACAAGCCGAGTTCTAAGTACAAGCCTGAGCCTTTAAAAGATTAAAAAAAAAAAAAGTATAGCTACAAACCAACCCTCTAATTGAAGAAATAGAAACTTGAAAATAGTCGTAAGTTTGAGCGTCTTTCATTTTGTTTTAAATTAAGTATTACATGCACAGGAAATCAACTAAAAACTCAAGGAAGCCAGGCTGTCAAAGGGGTCAGGTTTGCAGATAAAGAACTCCCTGTAACATCACATTTACGGCACGGTCTTTTGAAAGAGATGTTCAAAGGGTTTTTAATAACAAGCCGAGTAACACAGCGGAGGCTTGTGTTGATACTACTTCTGTGGCCTTTATTAGCTGGCATTTTGACTTGGGCTGAAGAGAGGCCAAATCAAATGTAGAATACTGGAATTATTTAAGTAGGAAAAAACATGTTTAAGGACACTTAAGAAAAATTATTTCTAACTAGAAAAACAATTAGCTTACAATCAAGTTATATACAAAAAATGTACCTGTGGTGTCAAAAAGGGACTACTATCTAAAACCTTTGTTTTTTAATTCTTACTTGTATTTCATAAAACTTTATCTCAGAATTGTTTCTAAGAGCTGTAGGTGAGTTTAAAAGAGCTCTACCCTATTAAAGTTAAGAATTTAGCACACAGAATGACTATGATTTTTTTTTTTTCTTATCTCCCTCCCTGATGAGGTTCACTCAATTAGCATCATAGTGTGAACATACTATTCGTGACAAAAATGGTACAATTATACCTCTCACCGCAGAGAAGTGTCACAGCAGTCTTAGGCTGTAAAAATAATAATAAAAAAAAATCTTTCCAAAACAAGTAATATTAACTGGCAACAAAGGTACATGTTCTGGACAATTCACTCTGAAACTACCAGGGAAATATTTGTTCAGTCTCAGCCCGACAGCTGCTATTCAGTCCTTCCAGTATAAACACAAAAATTCGCTTTGGATTTGTGTCAAAAAATAAGTTCATAGTTATCCACTTACAGTTGTAGTTTTACACATTTTTTTCTTTTTAACATGAGAATGGACAATAATATGCCTAATGAAAGTGGCAATTATTTCTCATACCTGGGTTAATCCTCTATTCTGTGGTACAAAATGTAACTCTTGTACATGGTCATACTTTCACATTGTATGTCTCAGGAAGACTCGTTGCCTACAAATTGCCTGTGCCTTTCTTTCTTTTATATTTATGGCTGCTTCTTTAAGATTTTTGTTAATGGATAGGTATATAACTAAAGAATCGTAAATTGTACAGACATGTATATATAAAAAAAAAAGGCTGGTAAAATACAGAGACACGAAATATCCAATGGATCTTTTAGAAACTACATGGTAAAAGTGAAAGGGACAAACGGCAAAAGAGACAATATCTTTTCTGCTAGTCAGGGAGCCTTTCTTTGAAGGATGGAAGGTCAGAGATTTCCTCTGCAGTCGTCAATACAGCATCTAGTAAGGCTGTATTTTCAGTGAATATATAAAAAAAAGAAAACAGCCCCAATGCCTCCTGTCAGGAACTGGCGTCAGAAACAAGCAGACACGTGCGCACAGCAGATCTACAGCCCGTACTTGTATATTCCGAACTTTCAGTCCTCACGACTCACTTTCAGCGGAGGTTATTAAACGGTGAGGATGAACAAAACGGGCACGTGGACTCCAGCGAAATGAAAGCTAAAATAATGCTTGCAAATTATTTACTGGCTATGAAAGGTAAAGCCAACAGTATTTTAAGTTGGCAAACTAAGTAATGGTAGAAAGGATACATTTGTAATACTGATTTCCAGCCTAGCTACGGAAATGAGAAGCTGTCATTTGCTTTTTAAAAAAGTATTCATCCAACTTTCCCCTCTAATGAGAAGGCAATCAACTTGACTTTCTTATGGGCTGATTATCAATCAATATTCCCTAGACGCTTTGATGTTAATTTCTACTGGAGTGGGCTTGACGCTTTTTCATTGTTAATTAACATCATGGAAAAAAAAAAAAAGTATCGAAGAGTCTGTTCCAACTCATAGCAACCTTATAGGACACAGTAGAACCGCCCCACAGGGCTTCCAAGGAGCAGCCGGTGGACTGGATCTGCCGACCTTTTGGTTAGCAGCGAGATTTTAACCACTGTGCCACCAGGGCACCAATATCATAACAGAGAAAGAAATTTAAAATTGCACACAGCGTGACTCAGCAACACTGCTCCTAGAGATCTATTTTCTAGTCAAACCTGTATGGCGGTAAATGTTAAATTAATCATAAGAACAATGATACCAAAAAAAAAACAAAAACTAGTTGCCCTCCAGTGAATTCCAACTCATGATGACCCCATGTGTTTAGTAGCGTTTTCAACAGCTGATTTTTGGGGAAATGCATTGCCAAGACTTTCCTCCAAGGATGATGATAGCTAAGCTTTATTAAGCATTTACTATTTTTTTTATGTGCTAGACACATAGAATAATTCTCTCTCCTTTTTTCACACGAATCCTGGGCTTAGCAAGAAGTCATGCACCCAAGGCCTCGCAGAGGGTAGGTGGTGCAGCTGAGCTCCAGCCAGACGCCTGGAGGAGAGCAGTTCTTGTGAGTAAGGATTCTAGGAGCCAGACTCCCTGGTCTTGCCGTTTTCCAGTTATGTGGCTTTATTCAAGTTAATTAACCTTGTCGTGCCTTAGCTTTATCACTGTAAAAAATGAGATAATAATAAATACTTTATTGGATTATTGAGCATATCAAATGAGTTAAAGCAAGCGGGTATTAATTTTATAAGTCAGGTTATTCCTTCCCTCAACATGTAGAGTATATTTGCTGAAACTTTCCTGTAAGAAGGAAATAGAAACAACTGAGATATCTTTATGTATGGAACCAGTATAAAAGGAGATTATGAAACCTTAGAAAAGATCACATTTAACCATATATTCATGGAAAAGACAGCCAGGGAGGATAAGCCTCAAACTGTTCATAGGTATCCCCTTTGAAGAGAGAGAGATGGCAGTTGTGGGAAGTTTTACTTTTTATTTGGTACGGTTCTGTATTGCATGGATGTGTTACAAATAGATTGTTTTACTTCTGTTATTTAAGTAAAAACAATAAAGTTAAAAAAAATAAAGCATAGAAAAAGAAAAATACAAATAGTTTTTTTTTTTTAGGTTGTTATGTTTTCTCATAATCTCTTGATTCACAAAATTCTTAAAGCCTTATTCTAAAGTGGGCATAATTTAACTGTTTAACTTTGAATTTTCATGGTGAGTTAAAAAAAAAAAGTCAGTTTTATTCTGGTGGTTTTATGCAAATAACTATTGTCATATGAAAAAACTTCAACTTTGAATATTCATTTTCAATTTTTCATCTTTTTTTTTTTATCTTTTATCCTTGGGATAGATAATGCTATGGACATCCACCAACCTTGTGAGATTTTACACACACACACACACACACACACACACACATACGCACAGGTTTTTTTTTTTTTTTTTTAATTTTTGAAGTAATTTTTAAACTATACCAAAAAGTTTGGGGACTTCTTCATACATATATTCTAATTTAGACAGAAAGAAATAAAAAATCTGCCATCTAAACTGTACATCTAACTTATCAATAGCCGATGTTTGTTCTAAAATAATGCCACCAATTCATTTAGAAATAAAACACCTTCTTCGTGTATATTATAATACTATGGTCTGCATGAAATGCCCTGTATGCTCAGATATTAACACTGAGTTTTACATTTGAGGTTAATGATAACAAGTGTAATAAAAGGTTAATCTATCTCTCAGTTTAATTGTTCATTTTAACCTTGTCCAATTTAAATCTAGTTTGTTGAAAAAATATATTTTTCCTTTATTTATAAATTAAGACACAAATTGAAGCTTCATGCTACAATTCTCAGACTTGTTTTGACCTTGTGCATGAACAACTCTTTCCAGGGAAGAAAATAAATAAATAAATAAATGTGGTAAGCTCTTTAGCAATTCAATTAATAGGTTTCTATGTAGGATAATTAAGGACATAAAAAAATCAAGGACATTAAGTACATAAAATCGTAACAAGTCCTGCAGAAATATTGAAATTAGCCATAAATTAATTTTACTTGTATGATCACAAAGTACTGTAAATGAAGCATAAATATATGTTATTGGGCACTGCGATTGCTACGTAATAGTTAAAAGCCACATTGGCACAGAACTTAAAACGTTACACAGCGCTTTCAGAATCTTCTCTTTCCCGTTGAGCTTCACACACCCCGTGAGGTGCATTAGAGCCGTTTTATTATTCTCACATTATGGTTGAAAGAACTGAATTTACACATGGAAATATAAATTTATTTTTAAATTTAAAATCTCTTCTTGAAAAGAAAAAAATATGCATGATGATAGCTGAAAAGATATTTATCTTTTTAGGATCAATAAATTAGGACGAACAATGATTTTATGTTATAAATGAGTCCTATTAAATATTTTCACAAAGCACCACAATTCCTCTCATCTTTGACTGAGATCAGATGTATATGATTGGAATAAAACACAGAGCCAATCTCTTTTAAGAACACAAAAGGTAGGTGCACTGGACAGACAGGTCTGGTACTGTAACTGCTTTATTAAAAGATTTTGCAGTTCTTTCCGGCAAACAACACAGTTTCTTTCCAAAATCCTGCTCCTAGTTTTCACAGCCATGATATGTATAGGTAATTTGTTAGTTGCTTTATGGTATGTAGTCAGCTGAAGCATTGGGGCTCCACAGAATGTTTAGTCGCAAGTCTAAACCTTTTGTGACATGTCTACCAAGGATGGTACTATCTACTATTCCAATTAACATTTTCCAAGATGTTCACAATGGTCACCTAACATGATATTTGAAAATGTCATTATTTGAAATTAAAAGTTAATATTAGGAATAGCTTTAAAAATAATTTTAAATTTGGCTTCAACAAATTGCATTAATTGGATGGCAGACAACACAGAGTACTCATTTATTTAGAATGTTCTTTGCTCTCAGGTCAAATTCTGAATCTTTGCAATTTGTCATTTTGCTCTACTACATGCAATATCTAGAAAAGAAAAACACTTGCATAAGAATGTGTGAGGCATTACTTATTTATATGTAAAACCTTTATTCTATTTTGTTATTTTAGATTAAATCCCGTTTCAATTCTGTTCTCTCAGGGAAGCATTAACAGTTTGAGCTCAGCATGAAAACCATCAAACACTTGAGCTGAAATTTAGATTGGGCAATTTTGTCTGGTGAAGTAGAAAAGGACGTGTGGAATGGCCAGGAACAGAATGGCTTACGGAAAGGCAGATGTTTTAATAACGCGTCATCTAGTGGGAGCTTCGAATATCTAAATTTAAATCTGTTGATATATTTAAAGAAAGTATGTTGAAGAGAAGGAATGCTGTTTTACTAAGAGAAATAATAAATGTATCTGTCTTCAATGAAAGTGAAGAAGTGAAAAGGTCTAGTGTATTTTCGAACACAAAGGTTAAAATCAAAAGCAATTATAATCTGAAGATTATGAATTTGAATGGGCGGCATGAAGCTTCAGGATTTCCACTGTAATCTTTGCTGTTGGCCAACATGGCACATTTCAACAACAGGCATATTCATCTAGTAGCTAGATGGCTTAGGTAGCAAGGAGAGGCAATAAAACTACAAAAGAAACTCTGAGTCCACTTAAATATGACATTTTAATGAAAGACTATACTAACATATGTCTTTCAATTACTGTTTTCATGGCTTTTCAAAAGAAAATAGTAAGGTTATTATAATACTGTATGATAATGTTACAGTAAAATAAACTCCAAGCTTTTAGCACATTTTCATTTTATGGACTGATTTTCTCGAGCAAAGCTCTAATTGTTGCTTTTTGAAGAGAATGGCTACACATAAAGTACCAGGAGTCTCCCAATACGCTCATTTATAGGCTCTGTCCCATTAAGGATAATTGAAATATTTCCACTAGCTTTTAATTGATATGATTATAATTTTTATGGAATATGTGGAGGCAACTTTTAATAAAATCCAGTTCATTTCTCATGTTCACAAGCAAGCTGTAAATATTTTTCCACATTAATGATTTAAATAAATTATCCTGTCTTTCTGCAAAGGGCAGGGGGATGGTTAGGCCATTTAAAAATCTCTTAACCCACACTCAAAGATATAAACCCAAATTGTGGACTTCTGCGTCTCTCCTTGTAAGTACTCACATGATTCATCATGTATAAATACCTATGAGTCACAGGAGACATCATCAGCCACAGTGAGTCACACTCAGATGCTCGCGCTCAGAGCTTCCCAATCAGTTAGGTCTGATCTTTGTTGTTGTTGCTAATAGCAATTTGGTGACTGAAAATTTCAAGTCTGATAAAAAATAGTTTAACATATATGAGACAATTCTTTTGAAAAGGAATGCTCCATCTAACAGCAACAGCGAGATCCTATTTTAAGTGACCCCGAATAATCGACAACAGAAAACAATCGTATTTGTAAATCGATACTACGCGTTGTTTACACACACACAGTTTATATATAATCCAGAATTTCTAGCAAAAATCAAAAAAGTGTTTAATTTAATTTAATTCATATTATTTCTGAGTTTTTTTTTTAAGTGCTACGGCTGCTAACCAAAAGGTCAGCAGTTCGAATCCGCCAGGCGCTCCTTGGAAACTCTATGGGACAGTTCTACTCTGTCCTATAGGGTCGCTATGAGTTGGAATCGACTCGACAGCAGTGGGTTTGGTTTGGGTTATTCCTGAACTACAAAATAAGCAGACTTGAGAACCAGGACCTTAGAAGTGCATTTATTAGTAAGTCAATGAAAAGAGGGAACAAAAATGTGTTTAATAAAAGTATAGATGCTGCAACTAGAAAGGATCTCAAAAGGTCACTCAGTCAAGTCCTCAATTTTCAAGCCATTTCCTCATTTCAAATTCTTTTTGAAGCAGCTGGGTCACAATAGGTTTTGGAACTCACACAGGACGACAGAACTAGCCGGTGGAGTGAACACCAACAGAGTAGGAACTCAGTGTATATTCTTTGAGCAAGTGGTTAGTGGATGGATGAATGAATGAATGAATGAACAAATAGGCCAGGGTTTCCTGCCTTCTCTTGGCCGAATCACCTAACCTTTGTTGGCCACAATTTCCCACTGATAAGCTGAGACAAATGACACAGTGGACTCTAGCTTTTGGATCAAAGTAACAACGCACCTACGGAGGGTGCTCGTCTTTCCAGAGGGGCTATACACACACGCCCTGTTCAGAGGACTGCACTTCTTTTGTGGAGATGCTGCCAAAGTCACAGACAGCTGTCCTTATGCACTGGCTTCCAAGGTGGCAAGGGTTTTGGTATTAGTTTTTTTCTTCTTGTTAGCGACATGAATAAAGAAGGTAATTTTAAAGCCTCAGGAACCTTTACTGTGGCCATCACCCACCCATTCAGAACATATATATGTATGGGCACATTCTTTCAGAAAGTGTAACAAATAGTTCTACAAAATGGGCCATCTGTTCTTTTAAGCTGAGCACAGGACTCTGTTACCTCTCTGAACGGGATGTGTAATTTAAGATGACTGCAGACCATGCAGGGAGAAGTAATGGTGTTCTCACCGCCCCGCCCCCCGCCCCCGCCCTGCAGAACACTGAGCAGAAGTCCAAAGGCCGTGACCACCACTTCTCTTCCAGATGTTACCTCCAGGGCCAAAGCCACTCAATGGATCTGTGTACATATTACACCCTAAAAATACACCGGTCATAACTTGATAGTACTGCTTACCCATACTCACTGGAGGAAGAAGCATACAGCGAATTTCTAATAATCATGTATTAAATACCAGCAGGTTCAAGAGCAAGTTGTTGATGCATTCCGAACCAGCCTGAATAACACCTACCGCACTTAGCCAGCATTTTGATTTAATATTCGCTGTGCTAGGGTTGCCCATATTATCAATGTCAAAAAACTAAAAGTCTTATCTTTAACTTTCATTCCAGGGCTTCAAAAGAGCTTTGAATTTGCATCTTACTCTAGGGAAGATGTAGCTTAAAAACATTTTTGCCCAGCTTGCTCCATTAATTTCTGAGGAAAATGCACCTACTGCTGTGAATATGACAGTTCTCAACCTTGGTGTTTTCACAGGATGTCCCTCCCCAGGGAACAGGCAGCACCATCCCGACTCCCTTGCAGGAACCACACCGCCTGCTGGGTAATCAGCCCCGACTCTGCAAGGGGGGACCTGGTGGGATGAACTGAATGCCCCTGCTAGGGCCAGGAAGGAGAACGCCAAGCTTGGGGGAGCAGAAACGTGTTTTAAGTGATCACCCACACTCAGTTTGAAGGATAATTTGTCGATGCCTATACCCTGGCTCAATTATTAGAGCACTTAATACTTTTTTACTTTTAACTTAGGAGAACCTTCATCGTATCTATCAAATGTTTTCCCCAATTACTTCTGTTGAGTCAAGAACAAAATTCATTTTGTAATGATTATCTGACTCAGGTAGAGCTGATTTTGTATAATGCTGGGCTGAAGCCACTGACGAGGGCACAAAAAGGATGATTTTTCAGCAGCTTTCAGCCCAGCTAAATCAGCAGATAATGGCCTCTGTGATGCAGTGATTCTGACCTAAAACCCTCTAATTGTTTCTGTGTCTCACATCTCAAATACGCCACCGAGGCAGAGATATTCTAGTCATGCCACTGTCTGCAGAGAACAAAAGGACTGCTTTAGGGATTCTTTATTCTCACACTTCCAGTTAACAGCAATTGCTCAATAAAAACCCAGATATCTACTCCCTCTTGAGGCCGTTTTCATGTGGAAGAGCACCAGCTAATAAATACAGAGGCAGTGAATTCATTCTCATTACTTTGTTACATCAGACCCTAACAGTCCATGTGGACCCAAATAAATAAAGGCACCAAACGAAACTTGTGAATGCCTTATACGAAAGTGAAGAACGTTGTAGTTCTCGCTGTGTGCCCTCCAGTCAATTCTGACTCACAGCGACCCTCTAGGACAGAGGAGAACTACCCCATAGAGTTTCCAAGGAGCAGCTGGCGGATCTGAACGGCCGACCTTCAGTTAGCAGCCTGAGAACCACTGTGCCAACAGTGCTGTGACTCATATCGTTAGAGGTTTTCGGAGATGAACGTGCCTCTTTCACAGCACAACTCCCAGAGAGTAGATTAGGCTTCGATATGTAGACAAATTACTTTTTAAAAATTCATTATATTCTCATACAAAATAGATGTAAGGGAGGTGTGTGTGTTTTAATTTCCATCTTTTGAGGACTATTTGTTATTCATTTTAACATGTTTGTTGCACAATCATTTATTTAAAATATTGGTTTTCAAATCTAGAGTGTCTACAATGGCCAAGGGCCGCATGTGGAGGGATACAGGAATCAGGATCCAGGGTCCCCTGTCTCCAATTCAACCAGAGCAACTTAGAATTTATGTGTTTCACATACTGGGCTTTCAAGTAAGGAAGAAAGGGTGAAAGTCACTAGACAAAAGATCAAATCTTTCATTATCACAGCTGGAGTCTGGCATGTAGTAGCCTCTTGGTATACATTCATTTGTGTATGTAAGTGGCTCTATTTCTTAGAATTATTTTCCAGTCTTTCACACTGTATGTATTTTGGTACCTTATTTTAAAAATGGAATCTACTACAGTATTCTATGGCAATTAACGTAAGTAAACATATATATATATGCTTTAGTTTCTTAGTGCTACTATGACAGAAATACCACAAGCGAGTGGTTTTAATGAGCAGAAATTTATTTTCTCACAGTTTAGGAGGCTAACACCCAAAACCAGTGCTGTGGAGTCGATTCTGACTTACAGCGACCCATAAGGAGAGAATAGAACTGCCCTACAAAAAAAAAAAAAAATTTTTTTTTTTTTTTTATAGGGTTTCCAAGGCTGTAATCTTTCCAGAAGCAGATTGCCACACCTTTCTCCCACAGAGCAGCTGGTGGGTTTGAACTATGGACCTTTGGGTTACCAGTCGAGTGCTTATGCACTGTGTCAGCTGAGCTCCTTCAGCAGCCCACAAAACTACTAAATAGCTGAAGGCAAGAGTGAACGATTCCAGTTTCTGAATTTTCATGTCAACTGTTGCAAAATAATGCTTTAAATGAAATATTAAAAAAGAAAGAAAAGTGATCTAGCCTAGAAATGTGACCATCTCTAACGAAACGGATATAGGGTTTGAATTCTCTGTATTGGCATTCTGTATGGGCTGGAATTATACAGTTTAAATAAAGTTTGTAAACCTAGACTTAATCTCTTCTTTCTTTTTTGAGATAGTATTTTTATTAACCATTTAAAAATATATATTACTTAAAGTAATAACTCTTGAAAATAACAATACAGAAGTTAATAAGGCAATCTGTTACGCTGCTCAAGTGTGGGCCCGTTGAAAAATCAATATACAATGCCTCTGCTTTAGTTCTCAGTACTCAGTGCTAATGGGACCTTTCTAAAGATATGTCTACATTCTTTAAAAAAAATTATGCAATTCAATGGAAAAAATCAATTACTTCAAAAAAATGAGGAAAGTAAGTTTGGTATTTCATGTCAGGGAGGCCATGACTACTGGGTAATCAATCACATTTATCACCTTACAACCTATCATGTTCCACTTAGTAAGTGTGCTTTCTATGTATGTGGTGCTAGAATTTGGTTTTCTAGGCAAATCATTGTAAGGCAACAAAAAGTAGTAGTGGTGAATATCTTAGCAAGTCATTATTCTGGGTTGATTATTTATGATATATTTCTAAACTTCTTAAGGGAGTTTACATCCAGGCTCTTTGACAGAGAAAATACTTGATTCTTAACCTGAGAATAGAAGTCCTGAGGCAGAAATGCTTCAGTAGGCTCCCATCTCCATGGGCTTGTATAAGATTCCACTGCTCTAGAAATGAAAGAGTTTAATGAATGCATGATTCTGGAACTTCGTTCCTGACTCACAGAGCAACCTCATGAGGTCCATTTCTATACTTGCTCCCACAGTGAATGAAAATAGTACTTTACAATCGAAATAATTTAGCAACGAGCACATGGTGTGAAATAACTATACCAATTATATATATTTTGTGTATGTATAGAAGCTGGAAAAATTAAAGAGAGTTTTATAGAAAAGCCTAAGTGCCAATTAATTGGCCTAATACCCTGTTTAGTGCTTCTACTCCACTTCCTAGTTCATTGTGTAGTGCCTGGGGTCTTAAAAGCTTGTAAGTGGCCATCCAAGGCACAACAATTGGTCCCTATTCACCGGGAGCAAGAGAAGAAGGAGAGTCAGGAACAGGAAGAGGAAATGTAATGTGTAGCTAACTGCCTCCACAAACAACTGCCTGCTTTGCCATGAGAACAAAAGAACTGGATGGTGTCTGACTACCACAACTGAGCATTTTGATCAAAGATTCCATAAAAGAACGCTTATCAACGGGGTCGGGGTTGCGGGGGATGTAAAACAGAATTTCAAATTCTGATAGAATCCAGATTTTCTGGAGCCATGTAGTCTGGATGACCCTCTGAAATAATCTTTAAACCTTAAACTTTAAACTAAAAATATCCCCTGAAGTCTTCTTAAAGCTAAGCAATAGTCTAGTTTAACTGATAAAAAATATCTGCCTTCAGCATAGTGCTGTTTTCTTTTAAGATCTATCTATGTGGGATCAAATTGACAACAGCAACCCTAAAGATTAGATAGGAAACTTAGAGGGCATTGAGTGTATGTTCATAGGGGATGAACAATTCAGAAAAGGAGGGTGAGAATGGTTGCACAACTCAAAAAATCTAATCAATGTCAAAGAATTGTACATGTAGAAATTGCTGAATTATTGTATGTTCTGCTGTTTATTCTCAACAACAAAATTTGTTAAAAAAAAGAAAAGCTAAAGTATAATTTTTTTTTCAAAATGTAGAGACTACAAAGACCCAGTAACTGAAAATGAGCAAACATATTTTAAAATGTTTTCTTTATATATACATTAATTTATTGCACAGTTGAAAATTCCTGACTTGATCTTAAAAGACTTTGCTATTTAAAACATCAGTAAACTGAATAATTCCTTTTGAACAATTTCTTAGAGTTTTTATAGTGTAAACTACCTTTCATTTTTCTCAATTAGTAAATCTTGCTGTATATTACCCCGTGTGCTAAGTTCCAACATGAATCATATCTACTGGAATGATACAGTGTGCTCTGCATAATAATCAAACTTAATAATGAAAACATCATGGAGGTTCTGGTGCTTCCGTTTATTGTATATGGCACAAAAGGACTCTGGTGTTAGAACTTACTGATGTTTTAAGGATATAAGTGTAAAGATAGCAAATCCCAGGCATAACGGTTTAATAAAGTAGAATTTTATTAACCCATTCGTTTTTGGAAGAAAAAAAATAGTCAAAAGGAAATACGTTAAATACTGTTATTTTAAAGTAGCAGGAAAGGAACCAGACAAATTAGCTTTTCACTTACTAATTTAAAACACTTTTTTGGAACAGGTGCTTAGTTATATTCGTGGAAGAAGAAGGACATTTAGAATTGGCTTACAATTTTTCTGCCAGCTTGCTGTTTTGGCCATGAGCTGTGGCTTACTATCATTCACTCTAATGCTATTCAAAATTGTGCCTGGACCAAATTTCTGAGAACAAAACATACAAGTATCTTAAAAAACAAAATTTAATGAATCAATATCATTAAAATTGATTGATTTTAACCAATCTTCATTAATAATTTTAATAACATTTATTTCTATTCAAACAGCAATATTATAAGATACTTGAGCCAAAGTTAAAACATTCTTTCCTAATTGCCTTGATAATTTATAAAAGTGGAAGTGATCACAAGTTATATTCATGGAGAGAAAGAAAAGAGAATTAAGTAGTTCTGAGTATGAGGCTGTTACGCAGTTTATTTCAGTTCAAATATAAGGAAGATTACATTGAACAGTTATACCAAGAAGCACAACATTGTACCTCTCCAAATTAAATCTGTGATACACCTAGAGCAAATCAATGTAAAATCTTTGCATGAAAATTGAAAGTTACAACAGAATCATTTGATTAAAAAATAACTTTTCAGCTCTTTAGGTTTAACACTAAAGAACAACAATTTATAAATTTCACTAAGATAGTGACTAATTCTGGGGTCTTAAATGCTAGCAAGCGGCCATCTAAGATGCTTCAACTGGCCTCAACCCACCCGGACCAATGGAGAATGAAGAACACCAAAGACACAAGGTAATTATGAGCCCAAGAGACAGAAAGGGCCACATAAGCCAGAGACTACATCAGCCTGAGACCAGAAGAACTAGATGGTGCCCAGCTACAACCAATGACTGCCCTAACAGGGAGCACAACAGAGAACCCCTGACAGAGCAGGAGAGCAGTGGGATGCAGACACCAAATTGTCATAAAAACACCAGACTTGATGGTCTGACTGAAACTAGAAGGACTCCAGAGGTCATGGTCCCCAGATCTTTTGTTAGCCCAAGGCAGGAACCATTCTCAAAGCCAACTCTTCAGATAGAGATTGGACTGGACTATGGGATAGAGAATGATACTGGTGAGGACTGAGCTTCTTGGATCAAGTAGACACATGAGACGATGTGGGCAGCTCCTGTCTGGAGGGGAGATGAGAGGGCAGAGGGGGTCAGAAGCTGGTGAATAGACACAAAAATAGAGTAGAGAGAAGGAGTGTGCTGTCTCATTAGGGGGAGAGCAACTAGGAGTATATAGCAAGGGGTATATAAATTTTTGTATGAGAGACTGACTTGATTTGTAAACTTTCACTTAGAGCACAATAAAAATTAAAAAAAAAAAGATAGTAGTTTATATATGTACTGAGAAGGAATTCTGACATTCAGTTGATATCTTAGAATTATAAACTGACATATGAAAAGGAAGAAAAAGGCAAATTTACATAGGGAAGACAACGGGGTCCACTGGACTCAAAAGAGGTTAGTAAAATGTAGCGACATTTCCAAAAGCTGCGTTTGTAAGGAAAGCTGAGAAGTCCATGTGAAAATCACGTTAAATCAGCAAGTGCAAAGGCAAAATGTAGCAAAAATAAAACTCTTATAAAAAGATGAAACATGAGTTGGAATTATAACAAGATAGGAACCCATATCAGGGACTTGGCAGCAATGCAGCGTGAGAAACAAATCTAAGGCTTCAGTCGTTTGCTATAGATCCCAGATGTGCAGGTTGGAGAACAATGGCCGCACAACTGTGTCATAGCACACAAACGGAGTCACTAAAGCAAGCTAGAGAGCTGTAAATGGAAAGGCTTGGAGGTTTGAGGAAAATGGAGACGGTTGTTAAACATGCATGGCCAGCTGTGGCTTAAGTCGACCGCAATTCCCATCGGGAGTGATACACACAGAAATAGAAATTGCTGTATGTTTGTCTTTTATTGTGTAAAATAAAATGCAGAAAATTTAACTACATTTGCAATAAATGGAGACAAGATTTTAAAAAGACAATAAAGGAAGGGAATAAAGCCAGCGGGTTAGCTAAGAGGCTACTTCATCTTTTGCTTTTTTAATTTTAATTTCACATAATGCTGTGATGGTACGCTGTAACTTTAAAATTAGATTTTCCAACCAAATAATAATGTCGTTGGCTGGAAAGTCTGATCTTTTTTTTACCCCGGAAAATCTTTAAAATATATAAAGTAAGATCAATCTTGCTTCATGAAAATGATAAAAACACTGAAAATAAGTGTTATTATCATACAGATACAGGAATCACTTAGTTTTTTAACATTAAAAACCACTTGTATCATAGGCAAGGTCATGGGAGCTCCATAGACACATCCAAACTCCCTGAAGGGCCAAATTGCTGGGCTGAGAGCTCTGAGGACCATGGTTTCAGGGAATATCTAGCTCAAGTGGCATAACATAATTTACAAAGAAAATGTTCTACACTCTACTTCGGTGCGTAGTGTCTGGGGTCTTAAAAGCCTGTGAGCAGCCATCTAGGATACTCCACTGCTCTCTCCCCTTTGCGGGCAAAGAAGAATGAAGAAAACTAAAGATACAAGGGAAAGATTAGTCCAAAGGACTAATGGACCACATCTACCATGGTCTCTACCAGACTGAGTCTAGTACAACTAGGTGGCGCCTGACTACCACCACTGTCTGCTCTGACAGGGGTCACAATAGAAAGTCCCAGACAAAGCTGGTGAAAAATGTAGAACAAAATTCTAACTCAAAAAGAAAGACCAGACTTTCTAGTCTGACAGAGTCTGGAGAAACCCTGAGAGTATGGCCCCTGGACACCCTTACAGCTCAGTAATGAAGTCACTCCTGAGGTTCACCCTTCAGTCAAAGAGTGGACAGGCCCATAAAACAAAATGAGACTAAAGGGGCACACCAGCCCTGGGGCAAGGACTAGAAGGCAGAAGGAGACAGGAAAGCTGGTAATAGGGAACCCAAGGTTGAGAAGGGAGAGTGTTGACACTTCGTGGGGTTGTTAACCAATGTCATAGAACAATGTGTGTACTGACTGTTTAATGAGAAGCTCCTTTATTCTGTAAACTTTCATCTAAAGTACAAAAAGAAAAAAACTACTTGCATCACAAACAAGTCTTAAATATACATCAAAAACAATGAATCTGCAGCTTCTTATTTCTCTTTCTATATTACCTGCTTCTTTCAATTTAGACCCTGGGTTTACAATCTCCTTGTAAGTCTTATATTATTCTCATTTTATCTTATCCCTAAACCCATTCACACTTACATATTTTTAATAGTACTTGGAGTATTTTCTTACCTCATTTAATTTTTTTTTATTACCCTATTTTTTTATCCATTGAAATGAGACAATCAGGGTAATGATTAGATATCTATCATAATACCTTTGTGATCTAAGAAGATAATATCTTGAATAAAATATAATGTAAGTCTATATTAGTAAAAATATTACCCAATTCCCAGTTTTCACATGGGATAGAATTCTGAGTTTTTACATTAAATAGAATGGAGAAATTTCTGACCATAAAACCAAAAACCAAACCCTGTGCTGTCGAGTCGATTCTGACTCATATAGCGGCCCTATATATGCAAATTTAGTTAAAATAACAGGTATTCTGTTATTTTCCTTTTTTTTTTTCAGTACCACACATCTGTCAGTCTATTGTACTGTCGTGCCTTGCACGTTGCTGTGATGCTGGAAGCTATGCCACCAGTATTTCAAATACCCAGGATCGCCCATAGTGCATAGGTTTCAACAGAGCTTCCAGGCTAAGACAGACTAGAAAGAAGGATCTGATGGTCTACTTTTGAAAAAATTGGCCAGTAAAAACCTTATGTCTGATATAGTGCCAGAAGATGAGCCCCTCACATTGGAAGGCACTCAAAATATGACTGGGAAGAACTACCTCCTCAAAGTAGAGTCCACCTTAATGACATGGATGGAGTAAAGCTTTCAGGATCTTTGTCTATCGATGTGGCATGACTCAAAATAAGAAGAAACAGCTGCAAACACCCATTAGTAATTGGAACATGCAATGTATGAAGTACGAATCTAGGAAAATGGAAGTCATGAAAAATGAAATGGAGTGCATAGAGATTGATATTCTAGACATTAGTGAGCTGAAATGGACTGGTATTGGCCATTTTGAATCAGACAATTATATGGTCTACTATGCCGAGAATGACAAATTGAAAAGGAATGGTGTCACGTTCATTGTTGAAAAGAACATTTCAAGGTCTATCCTGAAGTATAATACTGTCAGTGATAGGATAATATCCATACACCTACAAGGAAGATCAGTTAATACAACTATTATTCAAATTTACACACTACATTGCTGATGGGAATGTAAAATGGTACAACCACTTTGAAAAACTATATGGCACTTCCTTAAAAAGCTAGAAATAGAAATACCATACAATCCACCAATCCCACTCCTGGGAATATACCCTAGAGAAATAAGAACCATCACACAAATAAGATATATACATGCCCATGTTTATTGCAGCACTATTCACAATAGCAAAAAGATGGAAAAAACCTAAATGCCCATCGACAGATTAACGGATAAACAAATGATACAAACACACAATGGAATATTATGCAAGGATAAAGAACAGTGATGAATCCACAAAACATCTCACAACATGGATGAATCTGGAGGATATTATACTGAGCGAAATAAGTCAGTCACAAAAAGACAAATATTGTATGAGACCACTATTATCAGACCTCAAGAAAAGGTTTATACACAGAAAAAAAAAAACATTCTTTGATGGTTACAAGGCAGGGGGACGGTGGAGGAAGGGAATCACTAACTAGATAATAGATAAATGTCAGCTTCGGTGAAGGGAAGGACAACAGACAATACAGGGGAAGCCAGCACAACTGGACCAAAGCAAAAGCACAAAGTTTCCTAGACACATCCAAACACTTTGAGGAACTGAGTAGCTGGGCTTGGGGCCTGAGGACCACAGTCTCGGGGGACATATAGGTCAACTGGCATAACATAGTTCATAAAGTAAATGTTCTACATCCCACTTTGGTAAGTAGTGTTTGGGGTCTTACAAGCCTGCGAGTTGCCATCTAAGATACATCTATTGGTTCCAGCCTGTCCGGAGCAAAGGAACATGAAGAAAACCAAAGACACAAGGAGCATATTAGCCCGAGACAAGAAGAGCTAGATGGTACCCAAATACCAGCCACGACTGCTCTGACAGGGATCACAACAGAGAGTCCCAGACAGAGCGGGAGAAAAGTGTAGAACAGAATTCAAATTCACAAAAAAAAGACCACACTTACTGGTCTGACAGAGACTAAACTATGGCCTCAGACACTCTGCTAACCTGGAACTAAAACCATTCCCAAACGCCACTTTTCAGACTAAGGCTAGACAGGCCTATAAAACAAATAATAACACACATAAGCAACATGCTTTTTACTTCAATCAAATAAAAATGAGACTAAATGGCCAACTCCTGTCCAAAAGCAAGACGAAAAGGCAGGAAGGGGCAGAAACTGAACAAATGTATACAAGAAACCTGGGGTGGAAAGGGGATGCGTGTTTCATATTTTAGGAATTCAAACCAATGTCAGAAAACAATACGTATATACATTTTTGAATGAGAAATTAACTTGAGCTGTAAACTTTCACCTAAAACACAACTAAAAAAAAAAAAAGTACTAAGTACTAATACCAAAGATGAGGAAATTGAATATTTTTACCAACTTCTGCAGTCTGAAATTGATCAAACATGCAATCAAAATGCATTGATAATTACTGGTGATTGGAATGCACAAGTTGGAAACAAGGCATAAGGCTCTGTAGCTGGAAAATATGGCCTTGGTGATAGAAATGATGCAGGAGATCACATGATAGGATTTTGCAAGACCAATGACTTATTCATTGCGAATACCTTTCCTCAACAACATAAATGGCGACTATACATGTGGATTTCTCCAGATGGAATACACAGGAATCAAATCGACTACATCTGTGAAAAAAGGCAATAGAAAATATCATCAGTCAGAACAAGGCCAAGGGCTGACTTCAGAACAGACCATCAATTACTCATATGCAAGTTCAAGTTGAAGCTGAAGAGAATTAAAACGAGTCCATGAGAGCCAAAATATGATCTTGAGTATACCCCATCTGAATTTGGAGATCATTTCAAGAACAGATTTGATGCACTGAACACTAATGACTGAAGACCACATAAGCTGTGGAATGACATCAAGGATAACATACATAAAGAAAACAAAAGGTCATTAAGAAGACAGGAAAGAAAAAAAGATCAAAATGGATGTCAGAAGAGATTCTGAAACTTGCTCTGAATGTAGAGTAGCTAAAGTGAATGGAAGAAATGATGAAGTAAAAGAGTTGAACAGAAGGTTTCAAAGGGTGGCTTGAGAAGACAAAGTAATATATTAAAAAAATGTGCAAAGACGTGGAGTTAGAAAATCAAAAATATTGAATGATGCAGGAAGCATCAAAAGAAGATGGAAGGAATACACAGAGTCACTGTAGCAAAAAGAACTGGTTGACATTCAACCATTCCAGGAGGTAGTATATGATCATAAACTGATGGTATTGAAGGAAGAAGTCCAAGCTAAGCTACACTGAAGTCACTGGCAAAAAACAAATCTTCAGGAATTGACAGAATACCAATTGATAGTGCTTCAATGAACAGATGCGATGCTGAAAGCTCCCACTTGTCTATGCCAAGAAATTTGGAAGAGAGCTACCTGGCCGACTGACAGGAAGAGATCTATGTTAGTGCTCATCCCAAAGAAAGGTAATCCAACAGAATTTGGAAATTATCAAGCAACATTATTAATATCACATGCAAGTAAAATTTTGCTGAAGAACATTCAAAAATGGTTGCAGCAGTATATCAACAGGGACTGCCAGAAATTCAAACTGGATTCAGATGAGGAAGTGGAAAGAGGGATATCCTTGCTGATATCAGGTGGATGTTGGCTGAAAGCAGAGAATACCAGAAAGATGTTTACCTGTGTTTTATTGACTGTGCAAAGGCATTCAACTGTGTGGATCTTAACAAATTACGGATAATCATTGCACAGAATGGGAATTCCTGAACACTTCACTGTGCTCATGAGGAACCTGTACCTAGAAGAAGAGGCAGTCTTTCAAACAGAACAAGAGGATACTACGATGGTTTAAAATCAGGAAAAGTGTGTGTCAGGGCTGTATCATTTCACCGTACTTATTCAATCTGTATGCTAAGCAAATTTTCCAAGAAGGTGGACTGTATGAAGAACGTTGCATCAGGATTGGTGGAAGACTCCTTAACAACCTGTGATATGTGGATGACACAACCTTGCTTGCTGAAAGCTAAGTGAGCTAAGCACTTACTGATGAATATCAAAGACTACAGCCTTCGGTATGGATTACACCTCAACATAAAACAAAAATCCTTACAACTGGACAATAAGCAACATCATGATAAAGGGAGAAAATATTGAAGGTGGCAAAGATTTCATTTTACTTGGATCCACAGTCAATACTCATGGAAGTAGCAGTCAAGAAATCAAACTACATATTGCATTGGGCAAATCTGCTGCAAAAGACCTCTTTAAGTGATGAAAAGCAAAAATGTCACTCTGAGGACTAAGGTATGCCTGAGCTCTTCATATGTTCAGTCACCTCAGATGCATGTGAAAGCTAGACAATGAATGAGGAAAACCGAAGAAGAATTGATGGTTTTGAATCATGGCGTTGGTGAAGAATACTGAATACACCATGGATTGGTAGAAGACCAAACAAGTCTGTCTTGGAAGAAGTAAAGCCAGAGTGCTCCTTGGAAGCAAGGATGGCAAGACTTTGTCTAACATACTTTGGACATATCATTAGAAGGGGCCAATCCCTGGAGAAGGACATCATGCTTCGTGAGGTAGAGGGCCAGAGAAAAAGAGGAGGGCCCTGGATGAGATATATTGACACAGTGACTGCAACAATGGGTTCAAACATAGCAACGACTGCGAACATGGCGTAGGACCAGGCAGTATTTCATTATGTTGTACGTAGGGTAGCTAAGAGTTGGAATCAACTCGGTGTCACTGAACAGCAACAACATCATTTTTCAAAATACAGCATCAATGTAAAAAAATTGAGAGGTAGTCAGGAGGTTAAACCTATTATATAAACAAAGGGCAACTTAAAGCTTTCTGAGAAAATAAAAGTTTTTTTGCTATCATGTTAAACTTTTTTGCAAGAAAAACTGGATGGAAATTTGAGGGAATCATTTTATTTCAACCTGTAAATATTTTGGGGCAGTTTTTCACATTCTGAGCATTTGTTTTCTTAAACATTAATATTAAAATGTATAATAACATGTTCTGTCTCAAGTATGAAATCAGAAAACTATATAAAATATATAAACTACATAATTATAGAGGACTTGTTTTTCTAATATAAAACAAGCTGAGTGATTTCAAATAGTCTAAATAGCTATTATAATCTGACTGTAATGTGGTCTTCCTTCAACCTACCCAGGAATGTATTGTATTATAATAATGGATTCTAAAGGAATAAATTGCATATATACAATTTGTTACTGAAAAGTGTGGGCGGCTCACACAGCATGATACAATCACATTGTGGCACACAGTTTCCTCATAACAACATTGCCCTTAAATTCCATGAAAGTCGCCTTTTCCCCGTGAGCGGGGTCCACCCACATGACTAAGTAGATGTCAGGAAAGCAATCGCTTAGAAAAAGCCACGGCCGTAGGCTGCCTCTGACTCACCATCGGAGGGTAAAATGTGGAGTCAACTGAGGAACCTCAAATAAGGTATATTAGCAGGGAAATGTTATTCCCCAAGGAAAAGTAAGAGGCACAGTGTCAGAATAAGCCAATTGACCATCTTCTGTGACCCAGTCCTTCACTCTGGGATGTGCATATCTATGTAGGTGTAGTAATTTTCTCATTTACAGTTTCTTTTCTTTGGTGCTCACAGTAAATCCTCACTAACGTGGTAGAGGCAAGTACAGCTTCAAGGCTGCTCTGAAGCCTTGTGTAGGTCAACCCCATTGACCTGTTTAAATGCATGCCTATAAAGCCTTATTTTTTAAAGCACAATTTTTATAGGATCTGGAACACTACTGGATAAGGAATATAAAATTTATAACAGATATTTCTGTATCTTTGCACAATTCTAAAATCATTCAGTTCTTTAGGCTTGACTTCGCCTGACGTTATATTTTTGTAGTGACCTCGCATTTTTAGAGGAAAAAATTTTAAGGAGAACTGGGAGAAAGATAATTTCTAAGTAGAAGCATTCTTTGTTTTTGAGTGATCTTAAGCAGCGAAATGCTGGACTGATCATTGCCTGAGGGATATGTTAGTCGGTCTAATATACCTTGAGGAAAAACTAGCAAACCTGTAATACATACACAAACCCACTAATTTTGATTCAGTTTTTTTTTTCCTGACATCTGTGTGTTTTCCCAGATAAATAATACATTAATAAAAAACACTTTAAAAGTGCATTTTTTAAAATGTCCTTAAAAAAGCATATCTTTAAAGAAATGAAGTTTTAGCCCTACTCACACTATATAAAGAATTAACTCAAAATGAACCATGGACATTAATATAAAGGCTTAAAGTAAAAAACTCTTACAATAAAATATAGGAGAAAATTTATTTGAATTTGGGCTAAACAATGGCTTCTTAGATCTGACACCAAAAGCACAGTGACAAAAGGAAAAACACACAAATTAGACTTAATCAAAATTAAAAATATATGTACATGCTTTAAAGGACATCATCAAAAAAAAGATAAAGATGATTCACAGAATGAGAGAAACTATTTGTAATTCATATATCTGATAAGGGGCTTGTATTCAGCATGTATAAAGAACTCTTACAACTCAATAATGAAAAGACAACTTAGTTAAAACTCGGGCCAAGGATTTGAATTGACATTCCTCCAAAGAAGATATAGAGACAGTTAATAAACTCAAGAAAAATGCATCCTTAGAGAAATACAAATCGAAGCCACAATAAGATACCACTTCACACCCTCTAGAAGGGCTAAAGTACAAAGGACAGATAATAACAAGTTGTGTTAGTCATCTAGTGTTGCTATAATGAAAATACCACAAGTCGATGGCTTTAACAAAGAGAAATTTATTTTCTTACAGGCTAGTAGACTAGAAGTCCAAACTCAGGGCATCAGCTCCAGAGGAAGGCTTTCTCTCTCTGTCGGCTCTGGAGGAAGGTCCTTGTTGTCAGTCTTCCCTTGGTCTAGGAGAATCTCAGTGCAGGAGCCTCAGGTCCAAGGACGTGCTTTGCTCCTAGAGCTGCTTTCTTGTTTGTGTGAGGTCCCCCTGGCTCTCTGCTCGCTTCTCTCTTTTATATCTCAAGAAATTGCCTCAAGACATAATCCAGTCTTATACATTGAGTTGTGCCTCACTAACACAACTACTGCCTGTTCTTCCTCATTAACATCATAGAGGCAGGATTTACAACATGTAGGAAAATCGCACAGTACCGGGAATCATGGCCCAGCCCAATTGATATACGCATTTTTGGGGGGACATAATTCGATCTATGACACAAGCATCGGTGAGAAAGAAAGAAATTGGAAATCTCATACATTGCTGGTGGGATTGTCAAACTGTACAGCCACTTATGGCAATAGTATGGCCGTTTTTCAAAAAGTGAAACATAGAGTTATGACTCAGCAATTCTACTTCTAGGCATATACCTAAGAGAAATGAAAATATGTGTCTATGTGAAATCTTGTACATAAATATCCCAAGTACCATTACTCATAATAATCAAAAAGTGGAAAAAAAACAAATGTCAATCATCATATGAGTGGGTAAACAAAATATTTTATATTCATATAATGGTATATTTTCAGCCACAAAAAAAGAAGTACTGATATATGCTACGACATGGGTATATCTAGAAAACATTATGTTAAGTGAAAGTTAATCAATCACAAAAGACCACGTATTATATGATCCTATTTATATGAATATTGTAGAATAGTCTAATGCACAGAGAAAGGAAGTAGATTTGTGGTTGTCACGGACTGAGGGAAGGGAGAATGAAGAGTGACTGTTAAAGCAAATAGAGTTTCTTTTTGTGGTAATGAAAATGATCATGGCAGCACAACTCTGTGAATATTCTAAAAAGTACTGAATTGTACACTTCAAAAAGGTAAATTTTATCACACGAGAATTATATCACAATAAACCCACCACCCATCACAATAAAAAACAAAAAACCCAGTGCAATAGAGGTGGTAAATTATAAAAATTGCTAGTGACAATTGCAAAAAGCAAGATTTTTTTTTCTTTTTAAACACATATTTATTGAATTCCTAGTATTTTATGTGCTGTCCCAAAAGAAAATAAAAAAACACATAGCATTTACCTTAAAAAGAGCAAAGTTTAGTTGAATGAGAATGGGAGAATCGGGTTGGGTTATGGGAAAGACTAATGTGGAAATGGAATAATATGATAGAATTCAAAATATTCCTAGAATATTAAATGGATAGATTATGATAGAATAGATAGAATAGGATAGTATGGAACGGAACAGAACAAGATACCATAGGAAGCATAAGTACAAATAAATAGCTAGGGTATTACAAATGGTGGTCTACCAGAATACGCTTCAGAGAAGATGTGGCATTTGAAGTGTATGTGGAAAGAAGGAAAATATTTTGATAGGTAGGATTGGGGAAAGAGGAAATTTTAGACAGCATAGGAATAGGGCCATGGGCAAGAGATTGTGCAATTTTTAGAAATGGTGAGCCCTTAAGCTTTCCTGGATCCTGAAACTCTTGTAGAGAAGGAACAGGCCATGGTAATTGATTAAGGTCATATTATGGATGGCCTTGAAAACCAAGGGGAGATATGTATGTTTAATTTGTGGACAAGGAAGAATAAGCCAAGATGTTGTTTGTTCTGAAATAGTAGGTTTTAGTGATTTAATCCAATATAGATGATGTGCTAGTACTGGGACTATGGTTACGAATAAGATGTAGCCCCTGTTCGCAAGGGAAACACCATCAGGTGAGGCAGAAAAGTAAACGAACCCACACATGCAGTGTATATAATAAGTGTCATCAGAAATGGAATCACTGTGAATGGAGACGCACAGAGTGGGAACTTGACTCAGCCCAAAAAATCGAAATTGGTTTCCCAGTGGCAATAACACATGAACTGAGTCTCCAAAAGAAAAAAAGAAAATTCAAATATTCCACTTTTGAGAACAGATGAGTAACATGGACCAGGTAAACCATCCTGCCTTAACCAACTAGAAAATCAGACAAAACATTTGAAACAATGGATTTGAAACCCTGGATGCAGGCAGCACATGATTGTGATTCCTGAGAAACCATAAACAAAAAGGCGAGCCTTAAAAAAAAAAAAGAGCCTTAAGATTGCCCCAAATTACTGACTGGGGTCAGTTTCTAATCCACAGCAGAGAAAAGAGGAACCCCAAAAGAGCCTAGCCATCTCCTTAAGTAGATAAGGCAGGTAAACTAGTTTGGGAGGCCAAGTCATCTGTAATACGCAGGGACGAGTACTCAAGAGGACTTTTGAGATCTACAGATGGGTCCCATCCCCTTGAGTCTTTAATCTGTGCATGCATGGTGAATACTACCAAAAGCTAGGGAAAGAACCATGGGAAAGCAGCAGTTCTAACCATTCCCAGAGATCATACAGGGCTAGGAAGAGTTTGTTTTCCCATAAACCATATTGGAGAGACATCATAATATATGCATTTTGTAGCATTTTCAAAGGGATATAATTTTAACATGGAGTTTAATCAGTTCCGGAGTATGTTGCATTGGACCCTACCTAGCAAAGCTTAAAAGTAAATCTCGAAAGTATCAAAATTATCCCAAATAACTTAACTGCTTGCTAGAACAAGGTCCAGCATTTTTTGTTAAAAAGAAATGCAACAAAATCCAAATTCAAAAATGTAAAAATCAAAATGTCCAGAATCCAAAAAAAAAAATTACCAGTCATGCAAAGAAACAAGAAAATATGACCCATAACCAGGTGAAAAATTAATTCATAGAAACAGGTTCAGACAAGAAAGAAAATGGAATTCACAGAAAATGGCATTAAAACAGCTGTTGTAACTATATTCCATCTACCCAGGGACCTTCATTAGTTGTCACGGGCCATTGAGTCAATTCTGACTCATGGTGATCCTACAGGACAGAGTAGAACTGTGCCATGAGATTCCTAGGCTGAAATCTTTATGGGAGCAGATCGCCAAGTATTTCCTCCCAAGGAGTGGATGGTGGGTTTGAACCACCAAGCTTTCAGTTAGCAGCTGAGTGCTTAACCATCACACCACCAACGCTCCTTTCGTTAGTCATTTGAGCTATGCAAATTAAAAGCACAATGAGATACCACTACAGAACCACTAAAATGGCTAAAGTTAAAAAAGACTGAAAATGTGAAGCGAATGAAGTCTCATATTGCTCATGCGAACCAAGATGCTGTAGTCCTTTTGGATTGTAGTTTCTTAAAAAGCAAACATATGCTTCCTATAAGACTTATAAATCCCACTTCTTAGGTGTTTACCAAAGGGAAATAAAACTGTATGTCCACATAAAAACTTGCACTCAAATATTCATAGCATTTTTATTCAAAATAACCAAAAAGGGATAACAACTTAAATTTCTTTCCATTGGGAAATGGATAAATAAATCAAATATATCTGTTCAATGAAATACTTCAGTAGTGCAATGGATCATTTTGTGTTCCTTTCTTGCCATGGTCTTGTAACTCCCAGGTTATAAGACCATGGCAAGAAAGGCGAATAAGATAGTGTGGCCCACCAAGGGGATTGGTCAATTTTGCCATCCCACTGGGCTTGAAATGAGCCACCCCAGAGAAAAGAAAGAGAAGATCCCACCACCACCAAGGAAGAATAGCCAGAAGCCAGCACGTCCTTTGGACCTGGGATCCTTGTGCTGAGAAGTTTCTGGACCTGGGAGACAGAGAGTAACCTTGAAGGTGGTGAGAAGCGGTGGCAGAGACAGCAGTGCAGACCTGACAACAGAGACCTGGCAGCAGGAGATGGCATGGTGGGCTTCCTGACTCACGAAGACAGAAAGCTGGGTGCCTTTGGACAGAGGCCAAGGGCCAGGGAGAGGCGTGCCTGCAAGCACCACAGGGAAGAGGCTATCCTGATAGAAAAACTGTATCCTGACTGTTCCTGAGCCTGAACTGTAATCACTATTTCTCTAATAAACCTCATAATCGTGTGTATTGTCTGTGAGTTCTGTTTAGCCACTGCAATAAATTATCAAACCCAGAAGAGAAGTAGAGAGTGCCATGGGAGGGATAGATGATGTCAGAATTGGTAAAGATGGAGGAGAGAGGAGGCATGTCTGACCCCTGCCTCACGAGAAGCAGCCTTGGGCAGTTGATCTTGATTCTTCTTCCTCCTCGTGAAATTAGAGGAGGTCAGATGCTGCCCCCATGCCATTTTTACGACTATTCAGCAATACAAAAGTAATGAACCACCGATACGTAAACAACAAGGATGAATCTCAAAAGATTCATATTAAGTGAAAGAAGTCAGGCACGAAATGCTATTTCATTTATATGAAAAGGTACAACTATAGTGACAGGAAGCATATTAGTGACTACAGGGGCTATGGGTGAGGGAAGGGTAGTGACAGCAAAGAAGCATAAGGGAATTTTTTGAGCTGATAAAAATGTTCTTTATATTATGGTTATACAAATGTGAGTCTGCGAGTGTGTGTATGTATGTATATGTGTGTGTATCAAAACTCAACAAACCCTACACTTAAAATTAGTGAATTTTATTCTTTGTAAATTATTCAGAGAAATGATTTGGTAATTGCAAAAAGCCCAACATCCCTGTTATTGATATCTGTGATTACATGAATAAGACACATTCATCATGCAACATTGTGAAAACTACAGATGTCTAATAAGAATGAAGGATCATTCATAATTCTACCAATGCGCAGTGAATATATACAAGAGGAAAGCCTTCATGGAAGATGATCTTGTACTAGAAAAATGCTCAGATGGGTTGAGCTGGTGAAGGGTTGGACAGAAGGCGCGGGGAGACTGAGTGGTCAACAAGGTGCCAGATTAAGGTTGGACTAGGAGCGAGATAATACGTAAGGCCGCTGCTTGTGCAGCTCAGTGACCGAGCCAGTTGTCATGTACGGGTGTGCACGTATCTCTTGTTTTTTCCACAAATGATATTTTCTCATGGCGATCCAAAAAGAGGTTTCACCCAAGTAGTTTACAGAGATGGTGGGTTGCATCTTTATTAAGGGAATTAGAATAATGGGTTATTTGGCAGATGCTGGGGTTAAAATGCAGTTTCTGACCGAAAATTTCCGGATTTCAGAAAACTAAACAATTCATTGTGTTAAAAGCAAACGCCCCCCCCCCCCCACTTACTTATAGCCGGGGCCGTCTCATTTCAGATTCCTTCTGAATACTGAAAAGAATATGTTATCTTGATTGTAAGCTAACATTATATATGAGAATACAGATTTGCAAGATCAAAAGGTTATCATTCCATTTATAAATCAATTATTTGCTGTACAATAGGGTTCCCTTTAGGACATTTTACAATGCGAACTCTGCTAGCTCTTTTTAAAATCTGCTCCAACAGACACATATGTAGACACATAAGGCATGAAACAATGCATACCTATACTTAATTTTAAATTCAAGAAGAAAATTATGTAATGGAGATAGAAAAACTAAATAAAAGTAATTTTCTACCTCTATTCCACAGGGTAAATCAAGAAAGGAATTCACACCTAGAATATGTTATTCCTTATGTGTAACTTTTAAGTCATTTGATTACATTCTTCTGCACAAGATATTAAAATGTGAGAATAACTTAAATTCAATTTTATTCCTGTTTTAGAGTTTTTTTTTATACTTGACTTTTTTCTTTGTAAGAACATTTTTTTGAGCAACTGACATCTTTATTCTGAAGATAACTCTTGTCACATATAGAATGTCTTTCTACACAGGAAAAAATCGATGAAAATGGCATGAAGAACCTCAGCGAGCCTGTTTTTGATGAATTATGTCCTTAAAGATATACCCTGTATGTGGTTCAAACTGTATTGATTAGTAACAACTGTTCCTGTAATATCGATAATGCTCCATTCTCTTGAACCTACCCTGAAGTGACAGGGTTTAATTGAGAGAGTCCTGAACAATAAATTGGCTACCTAGAAGGAGACAAAATAATGAAACTGACTCAAACTTCCAAAATAAATAATAAATTTCAATTTGAAGGAGACATATTGATGTCTCTGTTCTGCCTTTTGACTCCTATCTTTCTTAATAAGCTTCTTACCAAAAGACTTATTACTTCACCAAGCTTAAGCTCCTATACAGCCCTTTAACATTTACCTTCCTATATGCTATAGAATATTAAGGATTTAAAAAATGAATTGAAATAACTTTGAAAATCCACTCTATTTTAAAATCATTTTTACTACTATAAAACATAGAGTTTTAATAAATTCTCCTTTCCAGTTTTTTTTTTTTTAATGCCATTGTGTTTTAGGTGAAAGTTTACACTGCAAATTAGTTTCTCATTCTAAAATTTAAACACAAATTGTTTTGTGACATTACTTGCAATCCTCACAATGTGTCATTATTTTCCCCCTTTCTTTTTATATCCCAGATTCCCCAAGTCCATTCGTTCAGTTTTCCTGTCCTTTTCTGCCTTCTCATCTTTGCTTTTGGGCAGATTTGCCAATTTGGTCTCATATACTTGATTGATATAAGAGGTACGTTCCTCATGTGTCTTATTGTGTTATAGCCCTGTCTAACATTTGGCTGAAAGGTGAACTTTGAGAGCGACTTCAGTTCTGAGTTAGCAGACAATGTGGGGGCCATAGTCTCGGGAGTTCTTCCATTCTCTGTCAGATCACTAAGTCTGGTCTGTTTTTTTGTGTGTATGGGTGAATTTGAGTTTTGTTCTACATTTTTCTCCTGCTCTGTCTGGAATCCATCTAGTTCTCCTGGGCTCAGGATGGTAGACACTGTGGTTCATGTGGTCCATTAGTTCTTTGGACTAATATTTCCTTGTGTCTTTGGTTTTCTTCATTCTCCTTTGTTCCAGATGGGATGAGAGCAGTAGGTGTATCTCTATGGCTACGCGAAAGCTTGTAAGACTCCAGATGCTACTCATCAAAGTAGGATATAGAACATTTCCTTTATGAACTATTGCTATGGATTGAATTGTGTCCCTCAGAAATGTTTTTCAACCTGGCTATGTCATGATTCCCAGTATTGTATGGTTATCCACCATTTTGTGATCTGATATGATTATCCTATGTGCTGTAAATCCTAACTTCTATGATGTTAATGAGGCAGGATTAAAGCCAGTTATGTTAATATGGCAGAACTCAATCTACAGGGTAAGATTGTATCTTGAGTCAATCTCTTTTGAGACATAAAAGAGAGAAATGAGCAGAGAGGAGGAGAAGGACCACCAAGAGAGAAGAGCCAGGAAAAGAAAGCTTCCTTTGGACGCTGGGTCCCTGTGCTAAGAAACTGCTAGGCCTAAGGGAAGACTGATGACTAAGACCTTCTCCAGACCCAACACAGAGAGAAAGCCTTCGCCTGGAGCTGGCACCCTGAATTCAGACTTCTATCTTCCTAGACTATGAGAGAATAAATTTCTGTTATTAAAGTCATTCAGTTGTGTCATTTCTGTTATAGCAGCACTAGAAAACTAAGAATTTGGTATTGAGGGCAGGGTGCTGCTCTAACAAATACCTAAAATGTGGAAGTGATTTTGAAACTGTGAACGGGTAGAGGCTGGAGGAGTTTGAATGTGCTTAACAGTAAAAACCTAGATTGACTTGAAGAGACTGTTGATGGACTGACTTATGGACGTCAAAGGCAATTTTGGTGAGGGATCAGGAGCAAGTGAGGAGAGCTGTAACGCCTGAGATGGCACAGACAGTGCGAAGCAGCAGCAGAACCAGGACAGGCATGAGGCACTGCGAGAGCCAATCCACGCAGCAAGAGAGCTGAGTGCCTTTGGTGGGAGGCTTCCTGGTGGAGTGGGGTGCCTCTGGGCACTTATCAGTGGAGCTAGGCTTGCAGAACCATGGAGTGAGAGATGAGTGCTTTATGGCCACGGTTTATTGTTGGAGTTGGGTGCCTCTGGGCATTTATGGGTAGAGGTAAAGAGCTTTGTAACACTTGCCTAAGCGGCACAGAGGCCAGCCCAGCCCAAGAGAACCAAGGGGCCTATAGGCCAAGGAACTAGGAAGCAGAAGCTGAAGAGACAAGGAGCACAGGAAGCAGACTTCCTCAGTCTCAAAGTGTAGGGCCACAAACTCTGGGGTGTTAAAGGGTGGAAGCACAACCTACTGGGTCTCAAAGGGTGTGGCCATGACTTCCTAGGTTTCAAAGAGTCAGATCTTCACCAACATAGTTCTGGAGTGTGGGGCTGCCATTCATGAGTGCCAGGGAGATGGGGGCAGAACCACTGCCCAAAGCTGTGGGGACAGGGCTGCCATGCCGAAGGGGCAGAAAAATGGGGTCTTCTGGGATTGGGGGGTGATGTCACTACTCAGACGGACTATGAGAATGGGGCCACCCTAAGCCAACGGAGTAGAATTTCCAGCACAGTGGGCCTGGAAGACAGAGCTGAAGCCCAGGGTGGCAGGGCCTCTACTCAAATCCAGAGAGCATTGCCAACACCCAGAGCCTGGATGGCAGGACCACCGCCTAAACTGTCTGAGAGATGTTGTTGTTGTTGTTAGGTGCCGTTGAGTCAGTTCCAACTCATAGTGACCCTATGCACAACAGAACAAAACACTGCCTGGTCCTGGGCCATCCTTACAATCATTGTATGCTTGAGTTCATTGTTGCACCACTGTGTCAATCCACCTCATTGAGGGTCTTCCTCTTTTCCGCTGACCCTGTACTCCGCCAAGCATGATGTCCTTCTCCAGGGACTCATCGCTCCTGACAACACGTCCAAAATATGTAAGGTGCAGTCTCACCATCCTCGTGTCTAAGGAGCATTCTGGTTGTGCTTCTTCCAAGACAGATTTGTTCGTTCTTTTGGCAGTCCATGGTATATTCAATATTCTTCGCCAACACCACAATTCAAAGGAGTCAACTCTTCTTCGGTCTTCCTTATTCATTCTCCAGCTTTCACATGCATATGATGTGATGGAAAATACCATGGCTTGGGTCAGGTGCACCTTAGTCTTCAAGGTGACATCTTTGCTCTTCAACACTTTGAAGAGGTCCTTTCCAGCAGATTTACCCAATACAATGCGTCTTTTGATTTCTTGACTGCTGCTTCCATGGCTGTTGATTGTGGATCCAAGTAAAATGAAATCCTTGACAACTTCAGTCTTTTCTCCGTTTATCATGATGTTGCTCATTGGTCCACTTGTGAGGATTTTTGTTTTCTTTATGTTGAGGTGCAATCCATACTGAAGGCTGTGGTCTTTGATCTTCATTAGTAAGTGCTTCAAGTCCTCTTCACTTTCAGCAAGCAAGGTTGTGTCATCTGCATAACGCAGGTTGTTAATGAGTCTTCCTCCAATTGTGATGCCCCGTTCTTCTTCATATAGTCCAGCTTCTCGGACTATTTGCTCAACATACAGATTGAATAGGTACGGTAAAAGAATACAACCCTGATGCACACCTTTCCTGACTTTAAACCAATCAGTATCCCCTTGTTCTTTCCAAACAACTGCCTCTTGATCCATGTAAAGGTTCCTCATGAGCACATTTAAGTGTTCTGGAATTCCCATTCTTCGTAGCGTTATCCATAGTTTGTTATGATCCACACAGTTGAATGCCTTTGCATAGTCAATAAAACACAGGTAAACATCCTTCTGGTATTCTCTGTTTTCAGCCAGGATTCATCTGACATCAGCAATGATATCCCTGCCTCCACGTCCTCTTCTGAAACCAGCCTGAATTTCTGGCAGTTCCCTGTTAATATACTGCTGCAGCCGTTTTTGAATGATCTTCAGCAAAATTTTGCTTGCATGTGATATTAATGATGCTGTTTGATAATTTCCACATTCGGTTGGATCACCTTTCTTGGGAATAGGCATAAATATGGATCTCTTCCAGTCAGTTAGCCAGGAAGCTGTCTTCCATATTTCTTGGCATAGATGAGTGAGCACCTCCAGCGCTGCATCTGTTTGTTGAAACATCTCAATTGATAAATTGATATTCCATCAATTCCTGGAGCCTTGTTTTTCACCAATGCCTTCAGAGCAGCTTGGACTTCTTCCTTCAGTACCATCGGTTCCTGATCATATGCCACCTCTTGAAATGGTTGAATATTGACTAATTCTTTTTGGTATAATGACTCTGTGTATTCCTTCCATCCTCTTTTGATGCTTCCTGCATCGTTTAATATTTTCCCCATGGAATCCTTCACTATTGCAACTCGAGGCTTGAATTTTTTCTTCAGTTCTTTCAACTTGAGAAATGCCGAGCGTGCTCTTCCCTTTTGGTTTTCCATCTCCAGCTCTTTGCACATGTCATTATAATACTTTACCTTTGTCTTCTCAAGAGGCCCTTTGAAATATTCTGTTCAGTTCTTTTACTTCATTGATTCTTCCTTTTGCTTTAGCTGCTCGACACTCAAGAGCAAGTTTCAGAGTCTCCTCTGACACACATCTTGGTCTTTTCTTTCTTTCCTGTCTTTTCAGTGACCTCTTGCTTTCTTCATGGATGATGTACTCAATGTCATTCCACAACTCATCTGGTCTGCGGTCACTAGTATTCAATGCATCAAATCTATTCTTGAGATGGTCTCTAAATTCAGGTGGGATATACTCAAGGTCATATTTTGGCTCTCGTGGACTTGCTCTGATTTTCTTCAGTTTCAGCTTGAACTTGCATATGAGCAATTGATGGTCTGTTCCACAGTCGGCCCCTGGCCTTGTTCTGACTGATAATATTGAGCTTTTCCATCATCTCTTTCTGAGAGATAGAAGACTATTTTCAAGGTTTGAGAGCTAATGTAATGTGTTCTACTGACTTGCTTGGTGCTTGTTATCCTTCTTCTAATTTCTCCCACTTGTAATGAAAATGTCTATTTTATGCCTGTTCCACCATTGTACTTTGGAATCAGAAAACTTGTAGTCTAGATTTCACAAATAAAGAGAAATTTTGCCCCAGAATGGAATTTGGATGGGAGATGATTTAAGACTTTTGGGATGATGTGATGGAGTGAATGTGTTTTACGTGTGGCAAAGACATGAATTTTTGTTTTAAAGGCTGGAATGTTACGGATTGAATCGTGTCCTCTGAAAATGTGTGTCAACTTGGCTAGGGTATGATTCCCAGTATTGTGAGGTTGTCCACCATTTTGTGATCTTACGTAATTATACTATGTGTGGTAAATCCTAACTTCTATGATGTCAATGAGGCAGTTATGTTAATGAGACAAAACTCAATCTACAAGTTTATGTTGTACATTGAGTCAATCTCTTCTGAGATTTAAAAGAGAAAAGCCAGTAGAGAGGAGAGGGACTTCATACCACCAAGAGTCATGAGAAAACTGTGGCCTGTGAGCACTCCCTTTGCTGTGTCCCAAAGGTTTTGGTATGACATGTTTTCATTCTTATTTGATTTTCAGAATTTTTTTTATTCCCTCTTTGATTTCTTCTATTACTCAGTTGCTTTTCAGCAAGGTGTTATTCAGTTTCCATTTATTTGATTTTTTTTTTCCTTGCTCTACCTGTTATTGATTTCTACTTTTATGGCCTTGTGATCAGAGAGAATGCTTTGTATTATTTTGATGTTTTGGATTTTACTGAGGGTTGCTTTGTGGCCTAAAATGTGGTCTATTCTGGAGAATGTTTCATGTGCCTTGGAAAAGATGTGTACTCTGCTGCTGTTGGGTGAATTGTTCTGTATATGTCTATGAGGTGAAGTTGATTGATCTTGGCCTTTAGATGTCTATTGAGTTTCTTTCTAGGTGTTCCATCCTTTACTGAGAGTGGTGCTTTGAAGCCTCCTACTGTTACTGTGGAACTGTCCGTTCCTCTTTTTGGTACCGTTAGTGTTTGTTTTACGTATGTTGGAGCCCTGTTGTTGGGTGCATCAATATTTATTAAGGTTATGTCTTCTGGGTGGTTTGTCCCTTTAGTCATTATACAATGTCATTTCTTGTGTTTTATGGTTGACTTTGCCTTAACTTCCTAAGTTTGACTCAATCTTTTGTACTTGACTTCCTCTCCATTTGAAAGTTCTACACCTACATTTATTCCCCTTATTATTTTGATGTTGTTGTTTACAGTTTGATGACTCCGTTGCCCTATTTTAAGTCCATTAGTTTTGTTTTATTAATGAGAGTTCTTTACCAAGTTGATATCTGGCTGATGCTATCCTGTGTCCTAGACTCCAGTTGTTGTCTGATATTATTGGTTCTCTAACCAAAGGAAACCCTGGTGGTGTACTGGTTAAGTGCTACGGCTGCGAACCAAAGGGTTGGCAGTTCGAATCCACCAGGTACTCCTTGGAAGCTCTATGGGACAATTCTACTCTGTCCTATAGGGTTGTTATGAGTCAGAATCGAATCAACAGCACTGGGTCTGGGTTTAACCAAAGGATTCCCTTCAATATTTCTTGTAAGCTTGGTTTGGTTTTTACAAATTCCTTTAATTTCTGATTATCTGGAAATGTCCTAATTTCACAATCATATTTGAGAGAGAATTTGCAGGATATATTATCCTTGGGTTTTATATTATCCTTGATTGGCAGTTTTTTCTTACAAGGTTTTATTTATGTCACCCCATTGCCTTCTTGCCTACATAGTTTCTGCTGAGTAATCATATTTAGTCTTATTGTTTCCCCTTTGTAAGTGACTTTTCATTTTTCTTGAGCTGCTTGCTCTCAGGATTCTTTCTTTGTCTTTGGTTTTGGAAAATGTGGTTATGATATGTCTTAGTGACTATTTTGAGGCCTATCGTACATGAAGTTCATTGAGTGTCTTGGATGGTCAGCTTTTTGTATTTCATGATATTTGGGAAGTTTTCTGCCAACAAATCTTCAACAATCTTCTCTATGTTTTCCATTTGCTCCCTCTGTTCTGGAACTCCAATCATGTGCAAATTTCTGCTCTTGATTGTGTTGCACATTAATTCTTAGGTTTTCTTCATTCCTTTCTCTGATTTTTCCTCATACAATGTGGTGTCCATGTATTTGTTTTCAATCTCACTGACTCTGTCTTCCATTGTTTCAAATGTGCGCCTAAAACCTTTGAGTTGTTCATTTATGAAATTTTGTTGTTTATTTTTTGGGTTTCTGGTTGCTGTTTTTGTATTTCTAATTATTTATTTATTTTGACATTTCGTTTTCGTATAATTTTCCTGAATTCTCCTATTGCTTTATTTGTGTTTTCCTTGATTCAGGCTATGTTTTCATTGATTTTGCCTGTATTTTCCATTCTTTTCCCTACTTTTTTCTTGGTTTTCTCTGTGTTTTCTTGCTCTCTTTCCTAATCTCTTGGAGAGCCCTAAATATTAGTCTTCTGAATTCCATATCATGTAGTTCCACTGCCTTTTCTTCTGCCAAAAGTTATCGGATTATTTTGGTCACTTGCCGGAGCCATCCTGTCCTGCTTTTCTACATGTTTTGATATTGTCTGCTGTCTCCAAGGCACTAATGTATTATTTTCTTTATTTATTGATTGTATGTCATTTGTTTCATCCTGCATTTTTGTTTCGATATGTCAGGGTCAGCTGTGATTTGCTGCTTCCTTGTCTTTGGGCATGATAGCTCTCACCACCTTGTCCAGAGTGGCAGGGCAGAAGCAGGCAGGGTGAGCTTGCTTCACTGTACACTGGTTTGATGAGGTGGCTCAGGGTGGACTGGACGGGTGCTGTCTGCCTCCTAGTGTTGGTCCAGTGTGGGAGTGTCCATAGCACCTTGCAAGATGGATGGGCATGTCAGATGCTTCCCATCATTCAGCAGCTCATCGAGTGGTGGGAGGGGAGGGGTGGTGTGAGTCCAGTGCTGCAGTGGGCCTGAGTGCTGGACATACTCTAGCCACAGCAGTGCAGCAGGGGCTGGCAAGAATGGGAGGGAACTGGTATACAGGGATAGATGGGAGGGAGAAAAAAATGAGAGAGGAAGGAAAAAAATGCGTAGCCAGTGGGTGTGGGTTGGGCAGGCCTGATGGCTATGGGAAGGAGGGAGAGGTGGCATACAGAGCTAGGAGGGAGGTACAAAGAAAAGTAAGAAAGAAAAAGTAAAAAGAAATAAAATAAATAGCAGCCCAATGGGGGCTAGTGAGTTGGGGCGGTGCAGACCAGGGCCAGATGTGGGTCGGCATGCCAGTGGCACTCTAGCCATGGCAGTGTGGCTGGGGCTGGCGGGAAGTGGGGGAAGGTGGCATACAGGGCTAGGTGGGCGGGAGAAAGAAAAGAAAGAAGAGATAAAAGAAAAATGACAGTATGGCAGGAACTGGTGAGTGGGGGCAGGGCGGACCTGGAGTGGTAGTGGGCTGGTGGCTCTCTAGCAGTGAGGTGGGAGCTGGCAGGAAGGGGAGGAGGTAGCATATGGGCTAGTTAGGAGGGAGAGAGAAAAAGAAGAAAGGAAAAAAAAAAATGGCACCACAGGCCCTGCGGGAGCCAGTTGGTGGGGCCAGGGCAGACCTGGGATGACGGGAGACTGGTGTCTTTCTAGCTGAGTGGTACAGCATGGCCTGTTGGGGAGAGGTATGGATGGCATACGGGGCAGAAAGGTGAGGGATGGGAAAGTGTGTTTCTCTGGTTACCAGGTGCTCTGTCTCCTGTTGGGAACTCCATGAAGTTGCTTTCCTGTACTCCCCATTGATGGCTGTGCTCCAACATGGTGACCCTGTGCCATGTTAGTTTACTGAGGACCTCCACTTCATATCTCCCCTTGTTCTCTGTTTTCCATCAGTTTCTTCTGCATTCAATGTTTGATCTAGTTCTTTGTCACTTCATTTGATGCTTAGGGTTCCGGGATTGATGTTAGTATATGTTTTACTTAGTTTTTCAGGTCTTTTCTGCAGAAGGACAACATCTGTCTAGGGTGCCATGTTGGCTCCGTCTCCTCCTTTCCAGCTTTAATTGTCTTCTCCTTGCTGTGCTGTGTTTTATCACCAATTAAGTTAGTTAGAACTCCAAGACTTTTGGATACTTTCTCTAGAGGGAGAATATCCTTGCGTTTATGTTGTTTATTAGATGGAAAATAATTTCCTACTGATTGTTCAAGCCACTAACAAATTACCCCAACACAATAAATGAGCTATAACCCAGACCCAGTGCCGTCAAGTCGATAATGAGCCATAGAGAGTTGTATTCTTTTCAAAATGTCTACACCATTATATGGAGACTTCGTAGCTCAATTGCTTGTCCAGAGAATACAGTCTTGTGATTAAATCCTTTTAATCTATCCTGTAAACTTAAATTCCTAAGAAAGGTTTTCATCTAAAGTGTTTTCTAAAGAGCTTTAAACAGGAAATTTTGAATTAACAAATGATTTTATACATCTTAAACCCCACTTTAATAAACTATAAAAAAAAAACTATAATTTACATAATTTTGTTTGTAACCTGCATTCCTTAATACAGTTATTTGACAGCACCTACTCTCGGCACCAGTATTACCTATCTTATCGATCAGCTACCTCCCATTTCTCCATCTTACTCACAAGTTTATTTCAATAGAAGCTTGGTTATGTTAGCTTGGAATCCTGCCTTCTGCTGTGTCAGTCTAAAAACTATCAAGACAAAATGACAAATTTTGACAAAATTTGTTTTTCTAGCAGTTCTGCTAAATTTCCTAAGACCTCATAAATCATTTGTTCATTCCTTGGTTTTAAAACCTTAACTGCCTTATCTGTGTTACGTCAACATCAAAACAAATTGATTAAGAACTTGCAATAAATAGCTTAATGGTTCAGGGCTCTCTAGACAACTCAAGGCTAGATTGAAGCTTCATATGTTGGTGATCAGAATACTGGCTTTGGCATCTGATGGAGTTCAGTCTTCAGCTCTGCCACTTTATAGCTGTATTTTTGACCAAGTCAACCTTTCTTAGCTTCATTTTTTTAAAATATAAGAATTGGAGAAAATACTTAGGGAATATTGGGATATTATGGCAGTTAAATGAGATATGCTATGTGCAATGTACAGAAGATTTTCCAGTAAAGTGATGTGCTCAGTGGAAGCTGGCTGCTTTCGCCTCACGGTAGTTTAGCGACCAATGCTGTATCTGATTTCTATTGCTCAGGATGTTCCATTCTCTTTTAGCTCAGTCTCTTATTAGGACAACATGGAAGAAAATGCTAATAGGATCAACATGGAAGAATTAGTTTTCTGCAGCTGAGAAGGCTTTATGACATCAGATTAGCACTAACATTACCTGTTTTATATACAAGAAGCTTATTTAATTTAATTATAATTTTAGAACACTGAAATTTTGCTCACGTGGTTGGTTTCCTGTTGGGCACGGCATCTTAAAAAGTGATTCATTTAAATAATAATCCAATTTTTAAACTTTGAAACTCTAGATCTTTTAAGTATGTTCCTACTGGATTTAATGTGTCATAAACCTTTCCAAATGTTACTCAAGTATCTTTTTATCATATTTGAAATATTGCCAGATTAAAACCTGTGCTCAGCAGGCATGATGCAGGGATGTTAGAACTTTTATCATTTCTGAGACTGATTATCATAACTCTTAATTATCCACCCTGCTAGCTGGCTGCACTAGAAGACAGCATTTACAATGGATGATGAAGGAAAAAGAAGGACTCTCCTCACTCCATCTAGATTAACAGGCCGCGTCTCTCCTGCTCCAGCTTTTTAGGTCTAGTATTGCTTCTAAAACCCACTGCCGTCGAGTCAATTCCGACTCACAGAGACCCTATAGGACAGAGTAGAACTGCCCCATTGAGTTTCCAAGCAGCACCTGGCAGATTCGAACTTCCGACCCTTTGGTTATCAGCCATAGCATTTAACTACTACGCCACCAGGGTTTCCGTATTGCTTCTAGAAGGAAAAAAAAAAAGCCTTTTAGTGACCTATAATAAATTCATTTGGGGGCCTTTTTTAATTCAAGTATTTGTTTAGCGCCTATGTTGATCCAGGTTCTGTTTCAGGTGCTGGGGTGCAAAGTTAATTAGGTAAGGTTATCTTTTCACTGTCTCTAGTTGCCCAGAGAATAATTCTGGGAGGAAGGTATGTTCGCCTGGTTAAAACGAACGTACCGGTGATGTGTGGTCAGCATTTCAGAATGTGTGATGCCATGGAGGAAGAAAACAGTGCACTTTATTTCAAGAAGCTGTTTTAATTGTTTGAGATTAAAATATTAAGATATAGAAGGCATGACAGATAAATGATGATGATGATAAAGCTATTAGCTTCTACTTATTAAATATTTAGTATATGACAGGCCAGGACAGCAAGGTTGCCTTCATTAATCCTTGTAACCCCACATTTGAACTTGGTTATATTTTTATTCCCATTTTACAGATGAGGGTCTGAGGTGCACAGGTATTAATTAACAATCACCGGCTAGAAAGTGGCAAAGCCGTGATGCAACCCCAGGATCATCTGATCATTGTGCCAAAGACCCTCTTGTGTAAGACTTGGGAAACTCCTGCATCGGGAGAGGGGAGTCAGTGAAGGACTTGGCTTCCATAAAACATCCAGGCATCACTACAGGACTAATGGGGGTAATCACTTACACTACAGACTTTGCTGTTTTCTTTCAAACACAGACAGGTACATAAGGAGCGAAAACAGATGGGCAGTGTTATTTATGAAAGATTAGTGTCCTGCTTGTCACTTCACACCATTTACAGTACCTTATTCCTTTACCCTCTGCCTGGGGAAAAATAATAAACCCAACTCTTTGAGTATCAGTCACCTGCCAAGCTTCAGGATGTAGTTCTTCATTAGTTTAATAAGTTGACCGTTGGCTCTCCCATCCCCACCACTGCCATCATTTAATGGCATCCTCTGGCCTCTCAGGCTCTTGCCTTCACATTTTTAGTGACCTTTTCCTCTTCTCCACCTCAACCACCCACTCTCAGTGCCACATAAAAGGATGTAGTACTTGAAACTTCACCTTGAAATATTAAATTTAGACATTTTGTTCTCTCACCCTTAGCTTTTATCCATTTAGCCTATTTGCTCAGTTACTTTCACTAAATCTATTCTTTTACCCTATTGGGAATTTTTATGTCAGGTTCTTCCCATCTGCTCTGTTTCCTATCCTGATACTATGGATTGAATTGTGTTCCCCAAAAAGACTTGTTAAATTCCTAACCCCAGTACCTGTGAACATAGCATTGTTTGGAAGTATGATCTTTGAAGATGAATTAGTTAATAACAGAGCATTCTGGAGTAAGGTGGGCCCTAAGCCAGTATGACTGGGTCCTTATAAGAAGAGTTCACCCACAGGGAGAATGCCATATCGTAACAAAAACAGAAATTGGAGTGATGCATCTATAAGCCAAGTCATGCAAAGGATTTTCTGGAACACCAGATGCTAAAAGGAAAATGGGATAGACTCTCCCCTAGGCCCTTCAGAGAGAGCGTGGCCCTGCCGACACTTTGATTTTGGACTTTCAGCTTCCAGAATTGTAAGAGAATGAATTTCTGTTGTTTTGTGGTAATTTGTCCCTGCAGACCTAGGAAACAAATACACCTGAGTAGTGTCCATGGTCCCACGTTTCAATCACCCATTTGCCACTATCTTGCAGTTCCGTGACCTTTTGTTCTTTACACTCTAATTTGGAAAATTCTCATCTTGTCTTAATACAACTATGTGAGTTTTCCTGCTGGAGAACATCACGCAGCCCTTTAAATATACATAGTCATCAACCTTAATAAGCCTTCATCACCGCATTTCTCCAGTTGTTATTCTTGTCCGTTCAACACAGTGATCATTCCAGCCATTCTTTACTCACCTTATCTTTCCCTTCTACGGTCAACAATACCTTACTTCATACAGAAAATACATCCACACCCTGCTGCCAAATCAATAGAACATCTTAACGTTGTTACCCATCATTTCTTCCTTCTGTTCTGACACAACTGAAGGCATATCCTTTCTTTTCCTCTTTAGGACCGTTCTCTGCATTGGAATGCTGGATCTGGTCTCTGTCTTCTCAAGAAATTTGCCTTTAAAAATATAACTTTCTGTTTATTTCTAATCTCTCCCCATATGCAGTCCTCACATCCTCAGTTTTACAGATAAATTTGCAAAGAGTTTTCTGCACTTATTATCCTATTTTTTTTTTTCTATCATTCATAGAGAAATCTTCAATCTGGACTTTGCCCTACTCCCCTTTATCAAATTCCTGTTGCAAAGGCTACCAATGATATCCTTGTTGTTAATTTAATAAAGGCTTCATAGTCCTCATCTTACTGAGACTTCAGCAGTGCTGACCATTCATCACTATCGCTTTGTTGATACTCTCTTCTTCCCTTGTCTTCCATGATACCTCACTCTCTGGATTTTCCTTCTACTTCTCTGTTTATTCCTTCTCAGTTTCCTTTGCCAGCTACTCCTTCTCTACCCAATCATTAAATTATGGAGTCCTTGAAGGTTCTGTTCTGGACCTTTTTTTTTTTTCTTTCTCTCTTCAAAAAATCTTACCCACTAACATGGCTTCAATTACCATCTATAAGCCAACAATGCCTAATTTAGGCATGTGGACCAGACTTCTGAGCTCCAAAACTACAAAGATATTTTTCAGGCATTTCAAATTCAACACAGCAAAAATTGAAAACATCATCATGTTTTTTTCAGTCAGAAACTTGAAAATCTTTTTTTAACCTCCTCTTCCTAACCTCTAACCGTCCAGTTCATTCTATTTCTTAATCAGCTGTGGAATTCATCTGTTTGTCTCCATTTTCTCTTCAGACTCCTATACCATCACCCTTTTCTCCTTCCTGAACTACTGTAAGACCATATAAATTGGTCTTCCAACATCCCTTCTTTTCCATTTCAGTTTTATACTCCACATATCAACAAGAGTGATGATTTTCAAAAGAAAATCTAACCTTGTCACTCTTCTGCCTGAAGTCCTTCAATGATTTATTGAACTTACAAGGCCCTCTGTGACTTGTGCTTCATTCATTCTTCTAGTCTGATCTTTCTATTCTCTTCTCTATACTTGGGCGTCACAGGGCTCCTTTTAGTTCCTCAAGTGTTCCAGACAGTTTCCTGTCTCGGGACCATTGTCCATGGTATTTTGTCTGCCTAAATACTCTCACCTTCCCTACCTTGCAAACTCAAACTTTAAATCTACTCAAATATCTCATCCTCTATGCCCATTCTCTTCCCTTCTATGACAATGGCAACTTTTCTTGTTACATGTAAACTCAGAGAAAATTTGGTGCTTCATTTTTTTTCAGACATTCAGAACATCTTGCAATTATAGCACATGTAGTTGTAATCTTTGTGAAGAAGGTACTATATTACTTATTCATCACTTGATTCCCAACACCTAGCAACAATTTTGCTGGCCATAAACATTTGTTGAGTGGAAGAACCCTTCTCACATTAAACTTCTTTAAATAAAGACTAAAATTACTTTTCTAATGTGTTTCTTTTGCTGTCATTATTCAGATTACTTACAGCCTGTAACTGAAAATTATTAGTGTTATATCCAAAGTGAGATTTTCATTCTCTGCAGTGACACCACATATTATGGAAACGTTGGCTCTAGAATCATACACCACAAGCCTAAGAATGAAGATTCAACAGTACATTTTGATGCTTTCTACTGAAGAACATTGCTAAAACCTGAACAGAAATTTAAATGATAATGAAAGACCCGGAGAAACTGAACAAGCCAGGTAGCTTTCTGGCTTACGTGTTCAAGCATCCAGAGAGACAAAGCGATTCTAAATGCGATGTACCTCTCTTTTACCAGTAGCAAATTAGCATGATCTAGAGGACAGTAAAATAATTGGGAGTTGGGGGTGGGGAAAGGAACAGATACCCTTTTTGTTCAAAATTTTCAGTCCCGAGAAAGATGCAGTTGTGCTTCTCCAAAAGTTGTTTTATCTCTGCAAAATTATTCTGTGTTTGCAAAGAATATTACCAAGCTATCTAACTCCAGATACATTATTGTTAAAAAAGTAGAATCTATCATATTTATAAATAATATTTCAAAGGTGACATCATCACACAGAGAGCACAGATATAAGCTTGAACATAGTTCAGATATTCCTAACTTTTAAGGGTTAACTGTTGACCTTGCTAGGGAATCTTATATTTTTTACCCATTGATTTAACGTCAACTAAGCAAATGAGGGAAACCCTGGGGGCGTAGTGGTTAAGTGCTACAGCTGCTAACCAAAGGGTCGGCAGTTCAAATCTACCAGGTACTCCTTGGAAACTCTATGGGGAAGTTCTGCTCTGTCCTATATGGTCTCTATGGGCCAGAATTGACTTGATAGCACTGGGTTTGGTTTGTTTGTTTAAGCAAATGAGGATATCATTTAAATATAGCATTTCTTCTACACAATAATTAATAGCTTCAACGATGAACAATTTGACTTTTTAAACATACGCAAAATGACAGTACATCATGAGTTTTCTCTCTACATTTTTATATAATGCTTTTAATTAAAGAATGTACCACACCACTTTGCTCTAAAAAGAAATTCTTTATGAATTTTACTAAATTTATGCAAAATTTAATGATGGATTTTGTCAATGAAAGAATGTGAAGACTTTGATTTTTGTCATTAAGAAACCAAATAAAATGAACTCCTTCATTAAGTATGTACGCTTTGAACTTTCAACTTTACTTTTATTGAAATATAATTTTCCCTTAACAATTTTATTCCTCATTTTTCTCCCTCTTCCTTTTTGACCTGATTATAAAAATTGCTTATCTTCAAAGTAAAATCTATTCTATGTTGACGTATATGAGTCCTATCTTGGGAAAATTTCTCGTAATGGAATATTGCCCGAAGTGCATGGTTAGTTCAGTTCAACCCACCAGCAGTACTGGAAAATGATATATGGCATATAACAACGTCAGAAAAACTGCACTGGCTTTATTTGCCAAAGCCTTCATTCTCTTAATTTCATGAGGATATTTTTAGCTTCTAGTCATCTGAAAAAAGGTGGCAGGTGGCAAAGTCACAAAATAAAGTGTAAAAATATGGTGCAGAATTCTAGTTATACGTAATGTCTATAAAATGTATAGAAAAGTACATTTTCATCCCAATAACACCTGTGACATTTCAACATTCTACAGAATTCCTGCTTTCAATCTCTACCTGTTTCATACATCAGGGGTAGTTCTAAATACAATCAGAGACCTTAAAATAGTTAGCACTCAGAGGGTATATGGTGCAGCAAATAGGAAATTTCATGCCTTTCTACTTTTTATAATTGCTGTTTATAAAGTGGTTAGTAAAATTATACTTACGGTTAGAAAAACTTGTACATTTAAAATAAAAAAAAAAAACTTTAAACAATCATAGTTAAAAAAAAAAACCCAAAACAAGAAAAACTGCTGTTATATACAGTTTTTACTTTACGACATTCATAGATCCCATGCCCAATGATATTCTAACAATAAAAAGTAGATTTATTATTATATCTCCTGAAATAAACTTGCTTTTATGTAGATGGAGAGAATACGCTCATTAAAGCAGCAAATATTCTTGATTTCCATTTAACAATCTCACTAGCATACAACGGATTTTCATTCATTTAGTTCACTACACACTTGTTATAGATTTTTTTCTTCTGGCAACATTTATCTTTCTTGTTTTATGAACCAAAGTTATTTTATATTTTCTACCATTACAGTTTGTACCTCTTCTACATAAAATTCTAATAAATAATTTCCGGGTTTCAAAGGCTCCGGGCAGGTGGATATTTGGTAATAGCCATTTCTAACTGATGTTCAAAGAAATGGGATAATGTTTTAAAAACTTACAAAATAGCTTTCTTCTTTTTCTTTTTTGCTTGTGAGCACACATTGCACATTTGTGCACAAAGATAGACAATGGCAGAGAAAGTGAGATGTCAGTTATTTACGAAGTACCATGGTGATAAGCAGAGTAGCAGAAAAAGTGTAGAGAAAAGGTAGTTGTTTGACAGTTTCTTAGAAGCTATGTCTGAAAGAATGACAGGACTGACTAGAAAATCAGAAAACAAGTTCCTTCAGAAGACAGGGCTACCAAAGCACCTGGCCTCACGTGGATACTCACCACTGTTGCGTCTTCCCAGGAGGCCGTTTCTTAGCTCTGAGGTAAGCCGTCCGCCAGCAAATTCAGTACGCTGTGCCGAGGCCCCCTGGCCCTACCAACAGGGAGAGCAGTGGCCACCCAGCCTCACGGTGCTCTTCTTAGGAAGCCACTCTCTGCCTGGAAAGAGAAGGGCGTTCTTACACAAGGATCATCCAGACCACTGCGACTGCACGTGAGCAAGCCACATACTTAAGTTCAATTTTCACTTATACTAATACATTTATAATTACATGAGTTTTAAAGGTTTTTTTCTCCTGCAAAAGAGGAATAAAATGATCAATTTATATAATTGCTCATCTGTGGATACATAATATTCGCGAAAGATACAGATAAAACACTGGAAGCCTATGGTTGGCTATAGTTGAGTACAATATCCATAAAGAATCTGGTTCTGATCTAGTTGTCATCTGATTTAATTTTCTTAGGATATTCAAGTCTAGTGTCATAACCTGTTTGGATATGTTAGCCTGTTCATTTTACAATAAGACATAATATGGTTCTGGTAGGAACTAACAGAAATTCAATATTATGTAAAGACTTTCCTTTATAAAATGATAGATCATATTATTATTTCTAGAAAAGTGAAGGAGACAACACAACTGTTGGGGAAAGTTCCTTCCTCATCCTTGAATTTCTTTTATATTTTATGAGCCCCGATTTGCATAACAGTACAGGCCTCTTCTGCCCCCTCATTTCTTTAGCCTGAGGGAAGATGATAGGTAGGTTTATAAAGTAAGCCAGCCAGCTACCTTGGAGTCAATTGTTACTCATGGGGACCCATGTAATGTTAGAGTAGGACTGCAATTCCATCTGGTATTCAAGGCTTGGACATTTTAGAAATATTGTCGGGTCTTTCTTCTGAGGTGCCTCAAAAACCAAAACTGTTGTCATGGAGTTGATTCGGACCCATGTGACCCTAGGAGACTGAGTAGAACAGCCCCATAGGATTTCCAAGGAGCAGCTGGTGGATTTGAACTACTGACCTTTTGGTTAGCAGCCATATCACTTAACCATTACACCACTGGGGTGGGTTCAAATCACTAACTTTTCGGTTAGTGTTCGAGTGCTTAACTGTCCCACCTAGGTACTCCTTTAGAAAGAATACTTGGGCCTTTTCAGCCCAAACTCTTCCTTTCTTTTTCTCTTTGGAGCTGTCCTTTCCTTAGAAAGCATGTGTTCTTTACAGTTCTCTAAACGCCATAAGCTTATTCAGGGCAGGTACTATCCATGATCCAGGGATTGGGGGAGTTGGGGAGGAGAAGGCAATAGTTGGGCATGTAAATTCTATTCAGGAGAATGTTATCAATGACCAGCATCTAAAAACATGGCCATGGTCTCTCCCCTATCAGCCCTCCCAACCTCATCTTGTGCACAGTGTCCTAACATATACCACCACGGCCAACCAGAGGGGCCCTCTTTTAATTCTTAGGGCACCTATACTCATTTTTGCATTAGGAACTTTGCTTCTGACATTCTTTCCTGGTAATGCTCTTATCATTGATCTACAAATGGCTGGCTCCTTCTCACCCTTCAGGCCTGATTTAAATGCCATCTGCTCGGCTAGCCTTCTTTACCCTCCCCATCTAAATATCAACCCTCCCTCCCTTACTGAACACTACACTATTCTGTTCATTTCCTTCATAGTTACCTCAGTGTGTCATTCAATTGTGATCATTGTTTTGGTGCATTGTTTATTGTCAGGCTTTTCAAACCTCCCCTCCTTGCCCCTGACTCTAAGCTCCAGGAGGGCAGAGTTATGGCCGTTTCATATACTACTGTGACATAGTAAGTATTTACCCAACATTTCTTAGTAAATGCTCCAACAGGCATTGATAAACAAAGAATCTTAAAATATAATAATAATTTAATAATTTCTGAGAATTAGTAAAAGGGGCTTAATAGTTTAACATCATCGTGAAGTATCTTTGTGTGTTTTCCAGTTCAAATGCAAAAATAAAAAAAAAAATTAAATTCTTTTCTATGTCATATGATGTTAGTGAATAAAAAGAAACCCGGAGAGGTGTGTATCATTTACCAGCATATAATTGGGAAATTCTGTGCAAAGTAAAAAGTTTTCAGAGAACATTTGTATTTGTTGAGTATCATCAATAAAATCCAGCACCAAAGATATTCCAAGTGACTAAGTAAAAAACCATGTAGTCAGTCTCAGCACATCAGTACCAGCATGATACTGGTAGGCAGCACATAGGGCCAACACAACCTAAGATTTCAGACCACTCAAAAGAATTGAGAAGTCAAGCCCTTCATGTGGTTTTCCTTGTGAGCCAGCGTTAGTGGGAGCCATAACTGTGATGGCCACAACAGTCACGAAGACAGTGACTGCAGCCAGCGTTAGTGGGAGCCATAACTGTGATGGCCGCAACAGTCACGAAGACAGTGACTGCAGCCAGCGTTAGTGGGAGCCATAATTGTGATGGCCACAACAGTCACGAAGACAGTGACTGCAGCCAGCGTTAGTGGGAGCCATAACTGTGATGGCCACAACAGTCACGAAGACAGTGACTGCAGCCAGCGTTAGTGGGAGCCATAACTGTGATGGCCGCAACAGTCACAAAGACAGTGACTGCAGCGTTACCAGTACTTGACAGGCTCAAAATAGGGAACAAAAACGTGATTCTTACTAGATCATGAGATTATAGGGTTCAGAGAATGGCAATTTATTTTGTAGACGACCTCTCAGTAATTACATTTACCAAGGAGTGTTTTCTCCGCTATAATCGATTGTGTACCTTCTTGTAAGCCCTCTACTAACAGGTAGATCACAACAGCAAACCAAGTTTCTGAAAGCAAGCACAATCGAAAACTCATTAATGAGTAAACTGAAACTAAATAGAAAAGAAATAGAGCCACATTGTGACATTCAGGAAGTCCAGCCTCAGATTCTGGACCTGATTTGGGACCTTATTTTGTCCCACGCTGAACCTGATCACACTGAAACGTTGGGCTAATCTAGGCAGGAAAGCTTGTGAGAGATGCTGCTCAGCCTAAGATCAGGCTGAACACTCCAGACCAGAACTTACAAAGAAACTCACAACGCAGGATGGCTCAGAATTCCTTAAAAAAGGAGCATACAGCTGTATTGTGTACTTCTCAGTCTCTGGGTTCCGTGTGTGCTGGTTAGTGAGGAGGGCTTCTACTAGGAGGCTGGCAGTTACACCTCCAAGTCAGTCTTAAAAGTCTCAGAGTATAATTCTCAGTATATACCAAAATGATGCCCAACAAAATTACAGATCTACCAACAGTCTATATCTTAGAGATGCTTACATTAGAAGAACTCTAGCCAGTCAATCACAAAATGATAAATATTGTATGAGACCGCTATTATAAAAACTCAAGAAAAGGTTTACACACAGAAAGAAACAATCTTTGATGATTACCAGAGAGGGAGTGCTGGAGAGAGGAAATCATTAACTAGATAGTAAGACAAACAAACAAAAAAACCTTGCTGTCAAGTCGATTCTGACTCATAGTGGTTCTGACTATAGGACAGAGTAGAACTGCCCCATAGAGTTTCCAAAGAGTGGCTGGTGGATTCAAACTGCTACTTGTTGGTTAGCAGCCAAGCTCTTAACGATTGCACCACCAGGGCTCCAACTAGATAGTAGACAAGGGTTAACTGTGATGAAGGGAAAGGCAACACACAATATAGAGGAAGTCAGCACAACTTGACCAAGGCAAAGGAAGACACAAGGAAAAAAAAGGCAGCCACAGTAAATGATATAACATATACAAACCTACAACAGCAGTAAAAACAAGCAATAATTTACAAGCAGATACATAAACCAGAAAACTCATTGCTGTTGAGTCAATTCCAACTCATAGTGACCTATGAGTAGAACTGTCCCATGCAGTTTCCAAAGAGTGGCTGGTGGATTCAAACTCCCAGCCTTTTGGTTAGCAGCCTGAGCTCTTAACCACTGCACCACAGGGGCTCCTACATATAGGTTAAAAAAAAACCCAAACCAAACCCACTGGTGTTGAGTCAATTCCAACTCATAGCGACCCTATATTGCCTGTGGATATTTTCACACACATATTTGTATGTGCAGCACGTACATTCATACGTTTAATAGAGCACAAAGGGGGCAGAGTCACAGAAGCTTCCTAGATACAACCAAACACCTGGAGGGACCAAGTTTGGGACTGAGGGATGGGGACCATGGTGTCTGAAGACATCTAGGTCAACTGGCACAGCATAGTACTTAAAGAAAATGTTCTATATCTTCTTTTGGTGAGTAGTGTCTGGGGTCTTAAAAGCTTGTGAGTGACCATTAAGATACATCTATTGGTCTCATCCTGTCAGGAAGAAAGGAGAATGAAGAAGACCAAAGACAAAAGGAAATTGGTCCAAAGGACTGATGGGCCACATGAACCACAGCCTCCACCAGCCTGAGCCCAGGAGAACTAGATGATGCCCAGCTACCATTCTACCCGAGATCACAATAGAGGGTCCTGGACAGAGCGGGAGAGAAATGTAGAACAAAATTCAAATTCACAAAAAAGAACAGACTTAGTCATCTGACAGAGACTGGAGAAGCCCCAAGACTATGGCCCCTGCTCACCCTGCTAACTCAGAATTGAATCCACTCCCAAAGTTCACCTTTCAACTAAATATTAAAAAAAATTAGACAGGCCTATAAAGCAAACAACACACATGAGTAACATACTCCTTAGATCAATCAAGTATATGAGACCAAATGGGCAACAATGAAAAAAGCAGGCATGGGCAGGAAAATCTGATAAATAAAAACAAGGAACCTGGGGTGGAAGAGGAAAGTGTCGACATATTGTGGGGATTGCAACAAATGTCACAAAACAATTTGTGTATAAGTTTTTGAATGAGAAACTAATTAAAAAGAAAAGAAAAAAGAACATTAGCCAAATAATACAGTTCACAAAGTTTATATACTGCATTTGAGTGAAGTGAGTAGAAGCCAGAGTCTTAAAAGCTTTCAAGCAGCCATCTAAGGTGCAGCTATTGGTCTCTACTCATCAAGAGCAAAATGTAACCAAAATCTCAGAGAAGAAACAAGTCTACAAGGCTGATAAGCTGCAAGAACCACAACCTCGTCTACCCTGAGACCAGAAGAACTAGATGGTGTCGGGCTACCACCACTAACCGTTTGGACCAGGGTCACAACAGACGGTCCCAGATAGAACAGGAGAAAAATGCAGAACAAAACTCAAATTCTTAACAAAGGGCAGACTAACTGGACCAGTTGAGACCAGAGGACTCCCTGAGACTATCACCCTGAGACACTCTAAATGCTGAACCAAAACTATCCCCCGAGATAACCTTTTAGCAAAATAGCTGAATGGCACACAAAATAAAGGGTATTACCCCTAAGAATGGCGCTTTACTAAAAAACCATCTGTATGATACCAAAAGGTCTCAACAATTACTCTAAAGCAAAGATGAGATGATAAGGGGCAGGAAAACTAAAGTACTGAAATTGGAACAACCAGAACACAATTAAAGAGAATGTTGACACATTGTGAAAACATAACTAATGTCACTGAACAATTTGTACAAAAAATTGTCAAATGGAAACCTAACGTGCCATGCAAACTTTCACCAAAACACAATAAAATATTATCTAAAATAAATAAATAAAAGAACATTAGCCAAGTTACTATGAACCCAGTGCTTTTTGAGAGAAAGTTATCAAAGTAACAATTATCAATCGATGGTAATTTTTTTATATATATACATATTATATAAACATATTATATGTATTTGTAAGTGTAATGCAAAAAAAAATGCATGTATAGTATAAATATATGTATATATATTTACAGATATATTTTTAATCATGAAAATATTTGTATGTTTCTCAAGATTGTGAGAGATTCATCACTCTCCAACCATGTACCCCAGTTCCTCATTAAAAACCTATTTTTCTCAAAATACTGGGGATTTAAATTTAAAAATAATAGCTACATCAATGCATTATCAGCTCTAAAGTTATGCAAAGCTTTATACTATTAAAATATATGATATTAAAATTAAAAACTTATTTTGAGACTATGTTTCATTACATTATTCATTTTCCTGGTTATATACCTGTGCGTACGTGCAAAGAGCACCTTAATTAATGTATTTCATTTCCAAAATATGTGTTCCTGGAAGGGTTTCTGCCAAGACAGTGTGCCAATGAGATATTCAGACTTTCACGTCACCTGCTTGGATTTGGGTGCATTGCCAGCAAGTAATGGAGATTATAGCTAAATAAATGACTCAATAGTCAGCCTTCTAGAAATGGCTGTATTTAGCTCTTGGGGTAGTGCTAACTTTACTGTGGTATTAGTAATCTCATCAACTTTTTGGTTAGGGATGGATAAATAACTAGCTTTTAGTATGTAAATTACCAACAAAAAACGTTTTGCAGAAAATGGGTCAGGTTAGAGATGTAAATGAGGCCTAAAATGTCTCATTAGGTTTTGAATTGCCTTTTTTTTTCCCAAGCATTATAAATCTTGCAAGCTTTTGGGGTAATTTTCTTGCTTGAATAAGCTAGTAAGGTCTTTTCCAGTAATAAATGAACTAAAATACCTCTCAAAACTAATTCTGCTTGCAAAGATAGCACAAATTGAATATTGAAGTATAATTTATTTTAAAGTTACTTAATTTTTTTGTGCAACCTAATATTTTTAGATAATAGTTGTACAGACCACATATATAGATTTCATAATGGACATAGTGTTCAGAGTGAGGAGATGTGGCTTTCAATGGCTTTCACTTAAAATCAATTGTATGTTTGAAGCATACTTTTCAGGTCTTGGGACAAACTGTGAACTATGGAATATCAGTCTATTTTTAGCGAAGGAAAGGATCTTCTTTGATTTAACAGAAAACCTTTTATTCTGACGAGTCCTGTCTGTAACGCTCATTACTAATCCATATCTTCAGAACAAATGCTATGCAAAAACGTGATCTTGCTCAGACACTGCTCTTGGCCAGCTCATTCGTTTAAGTGATCACTGCAGATGCAAGGACCAGGCAGACAGATTTAGATCTTCTGAGACACTAATAAAACAGTGTCACATCACAGAGTGAGGCTGTCACTAGGCAGTTTCACACATCTTACTTTTACCACATTGGTTTCTACTCCACAAACCACTAATTTACAGCCATCTAAATTAGCCTCGTGTGACAATGTATGAAGTGTTTGTTGGTTATGCTCATCTATCACAGCGTTGCCAATGTTTAGGACAGTTTAACATACCACACTCATGAAAGGGGGCTGAATTTTTGTCACTCTAAAAGCTGCAAAAGTGCAAGAGTAAATACGCAATTACAGCAATTACCTATATTTAAACAGCTTAAAAAACGAAAATCGATCAACCCGTTGTTATCACTTGGTTTGTTTCTGTGCTGGGCCTAACAGAGGATAAACAAATAAAACCAATGATTTTAAAAGCACATTCGGATAGCTTTCATTTTAATTGTCAGCAGCAACCAATAGTACCACTTGCTATCCCAAAAGAAAATCAGCTCTTTCTAAAAAACCCACTGCAGTATTTGCCTGATCCTTCATCCATTGACCTTAATATTTTCATTTTAGCAGCTTTTGCAATGGACCTTTACAAAACAAAGCTCTTTACATTTTCCCTGTTGTTGCTGTTAGCTGTCAAGCTGGCCTCAACTCACGATGACCCCATGAACAGCAGAATAAGTGCTGTACTGTCCTGCACCATCCCATTAGCGGATCAGAACCTGGTGACCCATGTAGGGTTCTCACTGGCTAATTTTTCAGTAGTAGGCCTTGGTTCCTAATCTGTCTCATTATGGATGCTCCCTTGAACAACATGAAAGGCTGCTCGTGAGATGCATTGGTTGGGAATCCAACCTGGGCCTCCATCATGGAAAGTGAAAGTTCTACCACTGAACTACTGATGTCCCCACATTTTCCCTAAGCAGTTTCAATTTTAGTATGTATGTACATATCAGGTTTGCTTACAGAACAGATTTTATTGTTTCATTAACTTCATAAAGAAAAAGAAGTGAGATTAAATTCTTCACACAAGTACTTAAATTGGTCTGTGTTATCTACTACAACTTTACAGATAAAGAGAAGATGTTCTCACATGGTTCAGCAAAGGATCGTGGAGAAGGTGACAGCAGATACAGAGAACGTCCAGGCCCCGTCTCCTCAGGTTAAAATAAGAGAGCTATTCAGGTGTTATGTAGCTCTTTTATGTCCTATATTTTGATGGAAGATAGTTTCTGCAGACAGGACAGATAATCTGAGAGAAAAATATGAGTCCCTACATCGCGTACATATATGGTCTACATACTGTCAAGTCATCTTTTGTTTTTGCTCACTACTAACATTCTGTTATTGGCCTCCCTAAATCTCACACAGCTTTCCTTGTCTCACCCTAGTCCACTGAGTAATCTTTATATAATCTTTATACTTTCACCTTAGCTACATCTTCTCACTCATGACCTCGAGTCCTCTCACCGTCTCACCAGGATCCTCACTCAAAGGGCAAGCTTCTCCACAGGGCTCAGGAGGTGGGCAGCATACACAATCCCTCACCTTCTTCTGATTACACTATTTCTCTTATACATGCACAGAAGACTATGTCATGTTTCCACTTACTTAGAGATAATAAGAACGGCTGAAATTCACTAAACACCACGCGCCTGGCACCCTTTCATGTTGAAAACAATCCCTGCAGTGAGGTAATTATTAGCCCCACTCTAGAAATGACAATACTAAAGGTCATAGAAGCAAGGTGCCGTGACCAAGATCATGTGGTACATGTTGGGACCAGGACTTGAACACAGGTAGGATGGCTCCAGAATCAGTACACTACATACGATAAACACAGACTTACTGAGCACACATGCTTCTTATACTCATTCTGTCTTCTAACACACACTGTCATCTATGTTGGCTATGTAGCAGCAGTAGAATTAGAACTGATATACAATCCAGTCCAGTAGGTTTTTTTTTTTTTTTGCCAACAGCGCCCCCTCAGGTTGTATCTGAGAGGACACTTGTTCTCCTTGACATAAACATGAGCATGAACTGTAACCCAGATTCAAGCGGTAGTTCTTTAGATCCTGTCATTTCTATGATTATCTAAAGTTTTCTGGAATATAATTACATTTCTTGGTAAAGTCTCTTGGCATAATGAGTTCAAGAGATCCATCACAAACAATACCTCACATTTGCTTAAATCTTTACATTTGAAGTTTTCATAAATGTTACATCATTTTATTCTCAAGGTAACTTTCTAAAATAAGCAGAACAGATACTATTGTTGCATTCTGTCAAACGAGTGAAGAGAAAGTAACATTTATTTAGCATCAACTATTTGAGAACATTTTTCTAAATACTTTAGCAAAATTCTCCCTTTAAATTCTCATGCATCCTTATAGTATACATGTAATGAACTGCACTTCACAGAAGGTATAACTGGACCTAGCAGCCCTTCAAAAAAAAAAAAAGACAAAAACCCCTTGCCGTCGAGTTGATTCTGACTCATAGTAACCCTAAAGGACAGAGTAGAACTGCCCCATAGGGTTTCCAAGAAGCACGTGGTGGATTCAAACTGCTGACCTTTTTGTTAGCAGCCATAGCTCTTAACCACTATGCCACCCGGGTAGTGCTTAACAGCTCTTAAAAAGGGCTGAAACTAGGCTTAGAAGTCATGCCTATCTCAGAGACCATCCTCTTTCCCTCAATTGCTCAAATCACAGTTGATAGCACTTTTTAACACTCACATACACCAAAAAACCCACTGCTGTCAAGTTGACTTCAACTCACAGTGGCCCTGTAGGACACCATAGAACTATCCCATGGGGTTTCCTAGGCTGTAAATCTTTGTGGAAACATGCTGCCACCTCTTTCTCCAGCAGAGCACCTGCTGGGTTTGAGTCACCAACTTTCAGTTAGCAGCCGAGCATTTAACCAGTACGCCAACAGATGGCCCTGTGTTTTTTGGTATCTCATGCATATGGTGGTTTCCTGTTTCCCTATGTAGGTTTCATCCTGTTAAGGGAAAGAATCATGTTTTATTTTCTTTGAGTCACTCACAGCATGTACTTTTAAGTTATGCTTAAAAGGCCAAGTTAATAGTTGGAGCCAAGATAGCAGAATAGACAGACACTTCCATCGAGCCCTCTTTACAACAAAGACCTGAAAAAAGAAGTGAAACGAGTATATTTATGACAAGCTGGGAGCCCTGAGCATCAAAGGCAAGCTTAGACAATGAACTGAGGGGCAGGGAAAGGAAGAGACTGTTCAGAAGCTCAGAGGAGTTACTGGACCTGAATCGCGGGGAGCCCTCAGGCACCATTTCCAGAGCAGCAGCGATGGCAGGCTAGTCCTAGCGTTTGGCTGCAGTTTCCTCAGGGAGAAGCAGCCAGCCACCCAGCCACCCGCGACAGGGGTCCAAAGATAACTGGTACCTCCCAGTCCTTACAATCAAAAACTGGGTGCCCATGGTCCCTCTGCAGAACCCAACCACCAGCATTCTCTAGGGAACAGAGATGCATTTTCCTCAGAGACACTTGGGGGTCAGTTCTCAGCCCCCTCCCTTGTTCAGAGTGTGACCCCCTGCTGCAATCGGAAACCATTATACACGCCAATCACCCCTGCCCCTCTAAGAATGTAGGACAGAGCCTGTACCACAGACTTGAAATCAGCTACCTGGAAACCTGAGATGAATTTATACAAGAAAACTGAATGGACTCCTAGATGATATGCCTGGTAACAGCTCTAGCCACCTAGCGACAGGACACCAGAGCTCCAAAGGCAAAAATAATCAAGCTAGCTTACTCAAGCAACCCATAGGGGTATACCAAAACAAAACAAAGCGAGCAACTACGACACGGTAAGCAAGCATAAACTGATACAATAACTTACAGATGGCTCAAAGACAACAGTCAATATCAAGTCACATAAAGAAACAGATCATGATCACCTCAACAGGCTCTCATAACAAAGAATCTAGGGATCGTCTAGATGAAAGTGCACTCCTGGAATTACCAGATGCAGAATACAAAAGTTTAATATACAGAACCCTTCAAGACATCAGGAAGGAAATGAGGCAATGCACAGAACAAGCCAAGGAACACACAGATAAAGCAACTGAAGAAATTAGAAAGATTATTCAGGAACATAATGAAAAGTTTAACAAGCTGGAAAAATCCATAGACAGACAGCAATCAGGAATTCAGAAGATTAACAATAAAATCACAGAATTAGATAACTCAACAGAAAGTCAGAGGAGCAGAATCGAGCAAGTAGAAGCTAGAATTTCTGAACTCGAAGATAAATCACTTGGCACTAATATATTTGAAGAAAAATCAGATAAAAGAATTTAAAAAAATGAAGAAAACTTAAGAACCATGTGGGACTCTATCAAGAGAAATAACCTACGAGTGATTGGAGTACCAGAACAGGGAGGGATAACAGAAAATACAGAGAAAATTGTTGAAGATTTGTTGGGAGAAAACTTCCCTGATATTGTGAAAGATGGGAAGATATGTACCCAAGATGCTCATCGAAATCCACATATGGTAGATCTGAAAAGAAAGTCCCCGAGACATATTATAATCAAGCTTGCTAAAACCAAACATAAAGAGACAATTATAAGAGCAACGAGGGATAAAAGAAAAGTCACTTACGAAGGAGAGCCAATAAGAATAAGCTCGGACTACTCGGCAGAAACCATGCAGGCAAGAAGGCAATGGGATGACATGTTTAAAAAATTGAAGGAAAAAAAATGCCTGCCAAGAATCATATATCCAGCAAAACTTTCTTAAATATGAAGGTGAAATTAAGACATTTCCAGAAAAACACAAGTTGAGGGAATTCGTAAAAACCAAACCAAAACTGCAAGAAATACTAAAGGGAGTTCTTTGGTTAGAAAATCAATAATATCAGGTATCAATCCAACACTAGAACACTGGGCAGAATAACCAGAAGTCAACCCAGACAGGGAAATCCAAAAAAACAAAGCAAGATTAAAAAAAAAAAAAAAAAACCCAACACAGAGTAACGGCGATGTTATTATATAAAAGAAGACAACATTAAAATAATAAAGAGGGGCTAAGAAATGTAATCACACACCTTCCATATGGATAGGAAGATATGGCGATACAAAGAAATAAAAGTTAGTTTTAAATTTAGAAAAATAGGGGTAAAAAATAAGGTAACCACAAAGGAGACAAACTATCCTACTTATCAAAATAAAATACAAGGGAAAAATACAGACTCAGCAGTAACAAAATCAACAACAAATGTGAGGAAAAGACAATATATAAAGAAAATCTACTCAGCACATAAAATCAAGTGGGAAAAAGAAACGGTCAACAACACACAAAAAAAGGCATCAGAATGATAGCATGAAATTCTTACCTATCCAGAATTACCCTTAATGTAAATGGACTAAATGCACCAATAAAGAGACAGAGAGTGGCAGAATGGATTAAAACACAAGATCCATCTATATGCTGCCTACAAGAGACACACCTTAGACTTAGAGACACAAACAAAATAAAACTGAAAGAATGGAAAAACATATATCAAGCAAACAACAATATTAATTTCTGACAAAATAGACTTTAAAGTTAAATCCATCAGAAAGTATAAGGAAGGACACTATATAATGATTAAAGGGACAATATACCAAGAAGATATAACTATATTAAATATTTATGCACCCAATGACAGGGATGCAAGATACATAAAACAAACTCTATCAGCATTGAAAAGTGAGATAGGCAGCTCCACAATAATAGTAGGAGAATTCAACACACCACTTTCGGTGAAGGACAGGACATCCAGAAAGAAGCTCAATAAAGACACGGAAGATCTAAATGCCACAATCAACCAACTTAACCTCGTAGACATATACAGAACACTCCATCCAACAGTAACCAACTATAATTTCTTTTCTAGTGCACATGGAACATTCTCTAGAATAGACCACATATTAGGTCATAAAGCAAGCCTTAGCAGAATCCAAAATATTGAAATATTACGAAGCATCTTCTCTGACCATAAGGCCATAAAATTGGAAATCAATAACAGAAAAAGCAGGGAAAAGAAATCAAACACTTGGAAACTGAACAATACCCTGCTCAAAAAAGACTGGATTATAGAAGACATTGAGGATGGAACAAAGAAACTCAGAGAATCCAATGAGAATGAAAACACTTCCTATCAGAACATTTGGGTACAGCAAAAGCTGTGCTTAGGGGCCAATTTATATCAATAAATGCACACATCCAAAAAGAAGAAAGGGCCAAAATCAAAGAATTATCCCTACAACTTGAACAAATAGAATAAGAGCAACAAAAGAAACCCACAGGCACCAGAAGAAAGAAATAATAAAAATTAGAGCTGAACTAAATGAAATAGAAAGCAGAAAAACAATTGAAAGAACAAGACCAAAAGTTGGTTTTTTGAAAAAATCAACAAAATTGATAAACCACTGGCCGAACTGACAAAAGAAAAACAGAAGAAGCAAATATCCCGAATAAGAAATGACATGGGCGATATTACAACAGACCCAACTGAAATTAAAAGAATCATATCAGGTTACTATGAAAAACTATACTCAAACAAATTTGAAAACCTAGAAGTAATGGATGAATTCCTAGAAACACACTACCTACCTAAACTAGCACAAACAGAGGTAGAACAAATAAACAGTCCCATAACAAAAGAAGAGATTGAAAAGGTAATCAAAAAGCTCCCAACAAAAAAAAAGCCCTGGTCCAGAAAGCTTCGCTGTAGAGTTCTACCAAACTTTCAGAGGAAAGTTAACACCACTACTACTAAAGGTATTTCAGAGCATAGATAAGGACAGAACACTACCAAACTCATTCTATGAAGCCTGCAAATCCCTGATACCAAAACGAAGTAAAGACACCACAAAAAAAGAAAACTGTAGACCTATATCCCTCATGAACTTAGATGCAAAAATCCTCAACAAAATTCTAGCCAATAGAATTCAACAACATATGAAAAAAATAATTCACCATGACCAAGTGGGATTCATACCAAGTGTGCAGGGATGGTTCAACATTAGAAAAACAATTAATGTAATCTACCACATAAATAAAGCAAAAGACAAGAATCACATGATTTTATCAATTGATGCAGAAAAGGCATTTGACAAAGTTCAACCCTCATTCATGACAAAAACTCTCAGCAAAATAGGAATAGAAGGAAAATTTCTCAACATAATAAAGGGCATTTATACAAAGCGAATAGCCAACATCACCCTAAATGGAGAGAGCCTGAAAACATCCCCCTGGAGATCGGGAACCAGACAAGGATGCCCTTTATCACCACTCTTATTCAACATTGTGCTGGAAGTCCTAGCCAGGGCAATTAGGCTAGATAAAGAAACAAAGGGCATCCAGATTGGCAAGGGAGAAGTATCCCTATTTGCAGACGACATGATCTTATACATAGAAAACCCTAAGGAACCCTCCAGAAAACTACTGAAACTAATAGAAGAGTTCAGCAGAGTATCGGGATACAAGATAAACATACAAAAATCAGTTGGATTCCTCTACACCAACAAAAAGAACATCGAAGAGGAAATCACCAAATCAATGCCATTCACAGTAGCCCCCAAGAAGATAAAATACTTAGGAATAAATCTTATCAGAGATGTAAAAGACTTATACAAAGAAAACTACAGTACACTTCTGCAAGAAACCAAAAGAGACCTACATAAGTGGAAAAACATACCTTGCTCGTGGATAGGAAGACTTAGCGTTATAAAAATATCTATTCTATCAAAAGCGATCTACAGATTTAACACAATTCCAATCCAAATTCCAACGACATTCTTTAATGAGATGGAGAAACCAATCACCAACTTCATATGGAAGGGAAAGAGGCCCCGGGTAAGTAAAGCATTACTGAAAAAGAAGAACAAAGTGGGAGGCCTCACTCTACCTGAGTTTAGAACCTAGTATACCGCCACAGTAGTCAAAACAGGCTGGTACTGGTACAACAACAGATACATAGACCAATGGAACAGAATTGAGAATCTAGACATAAATCCCTCCACATATGAGCAGTTGATATTTGACAAAGGCCCCAAAACAGTTCAATGGGAAAAAGACAGTCTTTTAAATAAATGGTGCTGTCATAAGCAGATATCCATCTGCAAAAAAATGAAACAAGACCCATACCTCACTCCATGCAGAAAAACGAGCTCAAAATGGATAAAGACCTAAAAACAAAATCTAAAATGATAAAGATCATGGAAGAAAAAATAAGGACAATGTTAGGAGCCCTAATACATGGCATAAACAGTATACAAAACATAACTAACAATGCAGAAGAAAAACTAGATAACTGGGAGCTCCTAAAAATCAAACACCTATGCCCATCCAAAGACTTCACTAAAAGATTAAAGGGATTACCTACAGGCTGGGAAAAAGTTTTTAGCTATGCCATTTCTGATCAGCACCTGATCTCTAAAATCTACATGATAGTGCAAAAACTCAACTGCAAAAAGACAAATAACCCAATTAAAAAAATGGGCAAAAGATATGAACAGACACTTCACTAAAGAAGACATTCAGGTAGCTAACAGATACATGAGGAAATGCTCAAGATTGTTAGCCATTAGAGAAATGCAAATCAAAACTACAATGAGATTTCATCTCACTCCAACAGGCTGGCACTAATCCAAAAATCACAAAAACAATAAATGTTGGAGAGGCTGTGGAAAGATTGGAACACTTATACACTGCTGGTGGGAATGTAAAATGGTACATTGAATGATACATTGAAAATTGATTTGGCGCTTCCTTAAAAAGCTAGAAATAGAACTACCATACAATCCAGCAATCCCACTCCTTGGAATATATTCTAGAGAAATAAGAGCCTTTACACGAACAGATATATGCACACCCATGTTCACTGCAGCACTGTTTACAACAGCAAAAAGATGGAAGCACTCAAGGTGCTCATCAATGGATAAATGGATAAATAAATTATGATATAGTCACACAATGGAATACTATGCATGGATAAAGAACAGTGATGAATCTGTGAAACATTTCATAACATGGAGGAATCTGGAAGGCATTATGCTGAGTGAAATTACTCAGTTGCAAAAGGACAAATATTGTATAAGGCCACTATTGTAAGAACTCAAGAAATAGTTAAAACAGAGAAGAAAATATTCTTTGACGGTTACAAAAGGGGGAAGGGAGGGAGGGTGGTAGAGGGGTATTCACTAATTAGATAATAGATAAGAACTACTTTATATGATGGGAAAGATAACACACAATACAGGTGAGGTCAGCACAACTGGACTAAACCAAAAGCAAAGAAGTTTCTAGAATAAACTGACTGCTTTGAAGACAAGAGTAGCAGGGGCGGGGGTTTGGGGACCATGGTTTCAGGGGACATCTAAGTCAATTGGCATAATAAAACCTATTAAGAAAACATTCTGCATCCTACCTTGGAGAGAGGCATCTGGGGTCTTAAACACTAGCAAGCTGCCATCTAAGATGCATCAATTGTTCTCAACCCACCTGGATCAAAGGAGAATAAAGAACACCAAGGACACAAGGTAATTATAAGACCAAGAGACAGAAAGGACAACATAAACCAGAGACTACACATCCTGAGACCAGCAGAACCAGATGGTGCCCAGCTACAACCGATGACTGCCCTGACAGGGAACACAACAGAGAACCCCGGAGGGAGCAGGAGAGCAGTGGGATGCAGACCCCAAATTCTCATAAAAAGACCAGACTTAATGGTCTGACTGAGACTAGAAGGACCCGATGGTCATGGCCCCCAGACCCTCTGTTGGCCCAGGACAGGAACCATTCCCAAAGACAATTCTTCAGACATGGATTGGACTGGACAATGGGTTGGAGAGGGATGCTGGTGAGGAGTGAGCTTCTTGGATCAGGTGGAGATGATAGGGTAGAGGGGGTTAGAAGCTGGTGAGATGGACCCAAAATGAGAGAGTGAAGGGAGGGAGCGGGCTGTCTCATTAGGCAGGGAGCAATTGGGAGTCTGTGGCAAGGTGTATATAAGTTTTTGTATGAGAGACTGACTTGATTTGTAAACTTTCACTTAAAGCACAATAAAAATTAAAAAAATAATAAATAATCAGGAAACCTTTTAGAGGAAGATAAGGTCATGAAAAAATAAATACTTGTTAAATGAATGAATGATAATAGGCCAGGTAGTCGGGCTGCATTAGCTGAACTGATCTTTGTCTAGTAACACCGTGAGAGGAATAATGGGTAATATATGTTTTTAGCCATATGAATCTATATTCCATGAGCTCATATATCTGAATTTTTCATCTCTGTATACCTAGCACCAGGCAGATGCATGTTAGACCCTCAGTGCATATTTGGTGAATTGATAAATGCCCACAGTTCACAAGGAGCCTGTAGTTAAGGAAAGTAGATACATAGGGAACACTTTTCACTCTTCCTCATTTCTAGTTCCATTTCTTAAAGATGAATGGCCAACATCTTGGAAATATTAGAAAGAAAGCTTTGTCCTTTGTCTCACTCACTTGTCAGGCACACATGTAGCCCAGCCTCATGCACGTTCTTGGAGCTTGTCTGCCCATGACTTGCATGGCTTATCCATACCTATGACCAGAGTGAGACTTTCCAGCCCCACAGGCAGGCCATGAACCTCCATGTCTGGCCAAGGGTTTGCTCTGTAGCTGCAATTATCCACAGTCGCACTCTTAAAGTCTAGATTTGGGGGAGGAAAAAGTAGGAAGTCTGATCCGGGCCTCAAGACCAAGCCATGTTCTTGTATCCAGAATTACCACTTAAATCTTATTTGTATCCTTGTCTGTCTCCTGTGCATATTTCTCGTTATTTTTTTTTTAAACTCCAGATGCAGAATGGATCACAGGTGAATGATCACAATAGATCTAAACCTCAACAGCAAACGTGATATGTGTTTAGATTTGTTCCGTTATTCACAACAGGCCAATTTCATTTTATTGCTCAGTGAGGTTTGTTATAATTGTTTACTCGATGGCTATTTTCAAATCTTTTTCTGTTTTTATCTTTTAATTGACAAAACACAAACAAACCTGTGCCTTTGAGTTAATTTCAACTCATACGGACCACACAGGACAGAGTAGAACCGCCCCATAGGGTTTCCAAAGCCGTAACCTTTATGGAAGCAGACTGCCACATCTTTCTCCCGAGAAGCTGCTGGTAAGTTCCAACCACTGACGTGTTAGTCAGCAGCCGAGTGCCTAACCATTGTGCAACCAGGGCTCCTCTCTTTTAACAGTTCAAGTGCTCAAAAACATTGCACCTTCAAGGATTTTAAGTTCAAGTGCATCCCCTCCCATCCTCATCCCAGGCCCAAGTCGCAGCTGCATTTGAACAATTGTTCCTCACAGTTCTCGCCTATTGGATCCCAGGAATTGCAGATTAGGACTGCGGTGCCTTCATTTTTGGGAGTCAATTCAGTTATGGCAGGAGAGAAAACGGGAAGACCACTGGACTGGAAGTCGGGCGGTCTGGCTTTGCCCCATTTGGGTTTATGACCTTGGCCAAGTCATTTAATTTCAGTCAGTTTCCTCATCTGTAAAATTAAGATGTTAGACTAGTTGTCTCTAAGGTATCTTCTGGTTCTAATGTTCCATTGTAGAAGCTTCCAATTGTGGCACAGGAGACTGTCAATCTCTAATTGCTTCAAAGATTGCACTGAGAGACCAATTAGATCATGGGATTTAGAGTACAGACTTCCCTCACATAATGCTGTCAGCTAATGACTTTGTTGTTGCTGTTATGTTGGCTTTTGAAGTTATCCCATGTTTTGCACGGCTCCCTTTTTTTTGCACTGTAACTATTTTTCCACCAAAATCTAAACAACAACAAGAACCTCCATGCTGAATAAATAGACAAAATAATATTTTGACATTAGGGTTTAGGCAAAAACATATCTACCAACTTACACAATAGAACAGTTTTTAATTAGAGCCTAAATGTGAATCATATGCCATGTTTGGATGGCCCCAAAGTTCCCTTTAGCAAGAGAGAGAAGGAGCAACATTTTCACAACTCTTCCGTCTATATAGGCCTATACTACTCCCAAGCTTTTCAAAGGGCGCTCATGGCTTTCCTTGGCTTGCCCTGATGGTGTTTTTCTAGACTATAGCTTTATTTTCAGTGGAGTGGAAGAAATCTAGGAGCTACAAAAAAGTTGTAAAAACTGTAAAGAAAAAAATTCATAAAGAAAGGAGTTTCACTACCTTTTATGTACAAATTTACTTATGTTAAAATTGTTTTTTACTTGTAAAAATTTGTTTTCACTCTCAATTGATAGATTTTTCAAACTATGAGAAATTTTGGAGTGTTGTGGCCTAGGGAAAAATGTATCATAAAATTTCCCATACAAATTATTTTTTTATTTAATTTTTTTTTTAACTTAGCAGTAGGTTTTCAGGAATAAGTAAGAGTTATAAAATCATAAAACAAGAGATAGGTGTATTCATGTCCATCTTCTGATCTGAGTAAGAATATATCATATTACAAAGACTCTAATTAAAAAAAACATATATCCCTCTTCAGCAGAATGCCAGAACTTCACAGCTTATGAATGCAGCCACGGCATCCCTACCCCATCAAATGTCAAAACATCACTGTGTGTGTGTGCGTGTGTGTATGTGCGTGTGTGTGTGTGTGCGTGTGCTTGTACATCAGAGACGGTCCCAAGGTTACATTGAGCTATGCAGACAGAAAAGAGACGAATGTCCCTTTAATAAGCAAAGAATTTAGAATAAGCATGCATCTATCTGGAGAAGGCCGAAAATGATACGTACTCAAGCTGTCTCCACACCCATCATTGAAACTTTCCTCCAAAAATCCTGCCAAATAACTAACTGCCTTTACCCACAGCTCTCTGATCTGTGCAAATTGGGGCAGGAGGCACCTACTTTCTGGCAACCTGTTCTTCAGTCTCTGACACAAATTCACAAAAACCCCATGTTTGCACACCCTATGGACAGTAACTAGGTCTTGCTACAAAAACTTATATATAAGTACGTACTGGTTCTATCGGCCTGCCCTGTACACTCCGCAATTCCAAAACTTCCTGCATCTGATGTTATCTGTTTACGCGTCCCTCATTCATTTTCAGTAGCACTCATCTAAACTTTCTTTGGAATGGCTTTCCCATTCTCCAGCCTGGTGTCTAAGAGGTATCTGTTTCCATCAGATCTCTTTTATAAAATACATATGTGTGTATTTTTTTTCTACTTCTGCTGCACAAACACAGTAGATGCTCAGTACTGTTTCTTACATAACAGAGATATAATTTATCTCTTTAGATTTTTCATATTTATTTACTTCATTAAGAATATTTTTTATTACTCTTTTGCTATGATCATGCCAATGTGGCAAAACTCCGAACAGGCAGATACCTTAAAAAACAATAGTTAAAAAAAATACTTTTTTCCTTTAAGGGTGTGTGATGTATGAAGAAAAGACATCATATAACAGGCTCATATCTGCTAACCATTTAAAATGAAAATGTATAAATGCCCCAGAGAAACATTTATATACAGTAACATTTGATCTAATTAGGTGTTTTAACCTAATCGGATGTTTCCATTTTAAAACTATTGAAGATTTCAGCTTAAGAAGCATTGTTATAATTTTTTTTTTAATTATTTATTGGTATTTCCAAATCATCTTTATGACTTTTACCTGTTTAGTTTTTAGCTTTAATGCAAGCCAAGTGTTCAGAACGTTGCAGTTCAAGTTCATCTCCCACTCCAGGCCCAAGTCCTACCTGAGCTAGAGCTATAGTGTCTTAGAGGAGGTCAAGGTACTAAGGACATGTTCCTTGAGGACAGTGTGATGTTGTCTGATGCACCTGCTCAAACCAGCAAACCTTAAACAAGATATCACATTGATCTATCCATCCCTGAAGCTGGGCCTTGCTGAGGGGAAGAGAACCGTCTGCAGGAAGGGAGACCTGGCCCCGACGTTGATTCACACCTAGCTCCAGCAAGAGGCAGCCATGCGCTTGTCAGTAGCCGTGAAAGCAGCTCGCTGGGCTGACACCAGGCCCAGCAAGCAGAGGGAGAGGCTATGGAGGGTATGCGGAGGGCCAGGCTCCAAGGACACGGGCGGAACAAAAAGTCAGGAAACTTAAAATAAATAATACAACTCTCTTTCTGATGTAAAGTGCCAGCGATTTCTGAAGGGAATGCAAACCTTGCACAGAAGACCTTTTTTTGTGTTTTGACGTTTTCCTAGAATCGCTTGATAGCAGTCACATTAAGCTTCATTTTGGATTCCCATCCAAAGTCAAACCACCAGATACAGAAGAGTGTGACGTAACTTTCCACAGGAAAAGACCAGAATGAGCACTTTTGTCTGAGCATTCAGGGTACTCCAGGAATTCCAATTAAAGATAAATAAATAAAATCACATTAAAAAGCAAACTTTATGCTAATAAAGTACATTGTCCCACTGTTTTGAAAATATGGGACTGAATATCTAATTTTTACAAACTCTCCAGCTATCCTTATAACTAAATTTATCCTGTGTGTGTCTCTACTCCATCACAGTAAAGGCTTACAATCTAGAATAACTCTATTAATATGAACACTGGTAACAAGACTAAACTCTCAAACAGAGAAGGATTTTCACATGGAGCGCAGTAAAGTTGTGACTACAGTACACAAGATACACTTATAATAATTGTGTCATTCCAAACATTCTATAGAAATTTCAAACAGCGCGTTCTTAAAGTGTGAAAGTATGTTTGAAGGAGAAAGTTAAGTGGCGCGAGTTATGGTTTCCAAAGACTGAACATCAAGGATCTAAGAATAAAGAAATAAAATCCAGAAAACAGCATGTTAAAGCCTGCCTCCTCTCTGAGCCTGCATTAGAGTTAAGGAAAAAATAAAAAAGGAAGAAAAACAAGGAGGAAATTAAATTTCTATTTTCACAGGCAATAACGTGTTGTACAATTTGCAATTAAAAATAAATTAGGCACAAAATCTGCAACAGATTGTTTTTAAACTTTCATTAAACCTCTTGAGTTGTACTGCTAGATGCAAGGTGCTAACAGAAATGCTAGGGTTGACATGAGTTTCTGGCATAAGAGTAAAACTATGTCTTCAATCTACAAAACCGTAATTTACAGCTTAGCTGATTTGATGTAGCATTTTAACACCGCTGTGGAGGTTTAAGAACAGTAACTGCCATAATCCTCTGAGTATTTTCATCACTACCTCACAAGCATGTAACAAGCTTTGTGTTCAAGGGGAACTCTTATCCAGGATGCAAAGCTGTTGCTAAATTATAATCATATTCAAGAAAATTGCAAGCCTGTGGGTATGAAGCTTTGCACCCAAGCTTAGCCAAGAAGATGTGAGCAACCTACACTGGGACCATGCGGTTGATCTGATAAGAGTATTCTGAGACCTTGAAGTTTATTTTTATCAGAAGTTTTGCATTTGAGGTCTCCAACATTAGATGTTTTCACTGCTAATCAAAAGTGCTTCCTTCCAAGCTCCAGCAATGGCACTTACAAGCAGATGGAATTCATAGGAGAGACAGAAAGAGGAGAGAGACACACAAGAGTTTACCCCTAATAAAAGAAAATCGTGAGGGGCTATAAACAACTTCTGATGTCTTTGATGTTATTCCAGATTTCTTTGATGTATTTGTCTGAAAAAGATTTGTCAGATATTTTCACTACTCAATTTAAATAACTTAAGTTATTTAAATGACAAGTGCCATCTGTATCATAAAGCAGTCAACTATTTGGCTGAACTTGTTTTTGTTCAGATGAATCAGTGGGCTATTTATGGAGCAGGTGTTGCTCACATTCAGTCTCTAAGACACAAGGATAAAATAGAGATAGAGCCTGCAACTTATTTTTACATATTCTTTCATAAAATGATTACAGAACATTTATAAGTTAAAATATTGCATCAAATAATCACACTTCAATTTCTCTGTATTGTGGATAGCAAAAAATAAAGATGTAGACATTTCAGGGCACTGGGACATGCAAATCAGAGACCTGGATATAACATCTTGTGTTTTTTCTTTGCCCTTTTGTAATTAGTGATGATTTTGTGAGTTGTTTTTTCTTATATCTGTATCATTTTGAATTAAAAAGAAAAACTTAAAGGATGACAATAATTTCACAACAATGTAGTCTATACCTTATCACTTAATCTATCATTTCTAGATTTTTTTTCTTTTCTTAATCAAGAAAGTATGGATGTAATTCAAACTGACAATATTTTGATAAGGTCCAAGAGAATATTTTTCTCTTTTAGTTGTTGTTGTTGGGTACTGTCGAGTATGTTCTGACTCGTAGCCACCCAATAACAGAAGGAAAACATTGTCCAATCCCTACAAACATCCCCACAATCATTATGTTTGAGCTTATTGTTGCAGTCGCTGTGTCAGTCCATCTCACTGAGGGTCTTCCTCTTTTCCACTGACCTTCTACTTTACCATGCTACCCTCCCTTTTAAGGATCATTCTGGCTGTACTTCTTCCAAGATAGATTTGTTCGTTCTTCTGGCAGTCCATGGTATAGTCAATATTCTTCATTGACACCATAATTCAAAGGTATCAATTCTTCTTCAGTCTTCCTTATTCAATGCCCAGCTTTTGCATGCATGTAAGGCAAATGAAAATACCATGGCTTAGGTAAGGAGCACCTTTGTCCTCAAAGTGATACCTTTGCTTTTTAACAGTTTAAAGAGTTTCTTTCTTTTTTTTTTTTTTTTCAGCATAGTTGCCCAATGCAATATGTTTTTTGATTTCTCGACTGGTGCTTCCATGGGCATTGATAGTGGGCCCAAGTAAAATGAAATTCTTGACTTCAATATTTTCTCTGCTTATCATGATGTTACTTATTGGTCCAGTTGTGATATTTTTAGTTTTCTTTATGTCGAGGTGGAATCCATACTGAAGGCTGTAGTCTTTGACCTTCATCAGTATCTCTTCCAGTTAAAATGAAGTAAAATAGAAGTTTCAAACACATGTGCTTTTGAAACAGCACAGAGAGAGGGCACAACTTCTCTTTTCCATAGTCATTGAGACTTAGCTTGATCTTTTTTATGTAGGCCTTGCCTTCTTTCATCGATGAAACTATGTGACATGTTAACTGTACCCTTATTTGATTGCCTTGACTACCTGAGTGGGACAGTGGGCAAAGTCTGGACAGAAAAAGGAAGAGGCCAGGATTAGGCCTAGAGTGGATCAACTGGGGGAAGGTGCTAGAGAGGCACTCAGGTTGGATGTAGTATGACAATTGCCTGAGAAAACATTAGCAATGCTATGAGTCTGAACTGAAGAGACATGTTGACTGGCCAAGCCAGGTGATAGGCCCTGTGGAGATACTGTCTAGTAATACAGACTCATATACAAGGAGGTCTTGGTCAAGCAAGAAGGCATATCAGTCAAGCAAAAAGTCAAAGGCTAAATTTGGAGCTTAGGACCCAAGGTGAGAATTGTTAGCTGCCAACAAATCGACCCCTGACTCATGGTAACCCCCAGTCTTGGTGACCCCCAGTCATGGTGAGTCCCAGTCATGGCGACCCAATGCACAATGAAATGAAATGCTGTGCAGTTGCAGACCTGACCCCAATTGTGAACTAAAGTGGGGATATAGATATTTCGTGAAGTAATTGAGAATAGTTTCAGGGTCTCGAACAAGAGGATGGCCTGTATGATGCTGCTTGCAAACATGTAACTATGTGCCCCAGGTCATGCCTGACCTAGCCATGCTTTTGTTCCAATTTCTGACAATCTTTGAGGCACTGTCAAGTAAAGGCTTAGAATGATCCCATTTTTCATCATCTCTTCCTTTACCAAAGTGGCAAGGCAACCTTCTTCAGGTGCCAGTGATTGCAAGAGGGCTAGTTCCTCAGGAGTGACTTCAGATTTAAAAGGATGGATCTGGGGGCTACTAAGTTTGCCCTAATTAATTCAAGGATGGGAACAAAAGATGTGAGCTGGGCAGGCCTGGCTGAATAAAGTAATGGTGTATGCTTAATTATTGTAAGCTTGTTTTAAGTTCTCATAGTGTTTGACCTCTCTAAAATATTTGACACCATTGAGTGCTCCCCGATTTTTAACTTTCTCTCCTTCCTTGTTTTCTGGGTCATAGCTTTCTGCTAATTCTTCTACCCTTCAGACTATTCAATTGTATTGTCCTTTTCTGGCTTCTCACCATCATCTTCATTTATCTAATTATTAAGGCATTTTGGGAATCTGCTCTTGGTTCTCTGCCTTTCTCATGCAAAATTCTCTTCCTAGATGTTCCTACTTATCCAATGGCTTCAATTTCATCATATGCTGATAACTCCCAATCTTTATCTTCAGGCATTAGCACTTTTCCGAGATACATTTCAATGAACAACTGGACATACCATCCTAGACACTTTCAGGCACTTGAAAGCTAAAATGGCACAAACCAGGCTCCTTTTCTTCCTTTTCATTCCTCTGCCATCCATGCCTAAACCTGTTTTATTCTCTGTAGTCTCCATCCTGGTCAATGGGCAATTATGTACCCAAAGTCCTTATGTGGTTGTCATTCTCAAACCTTCTGTCCTCCTTACCCCTAAAATCCTGCCAATTCAAATGTCTTTTGTGTTTAGTATCTCCTCTTTGCCATTTTGCTTCTGCTTTAGTTCCACCCATCATCTTCCCATCAAACTTGTACAATAAAGCCCACACTGATTGCTCCAGTTCCACGGTTCTCTGAACATGGTCCCAAGGTGAGTACAGTCAGCATCACCTGCTAACTTGTTTGAAATACAAATTCTTAGGCCCCAACACAGACACACTGAATAAGGAACTCTGGGGTGGGGCCTAGAAGCCCATGTTTTTAAAAAGCTTTCAGGTCAATCTGATGGATGCTAAATTTTGAGAATTACTGATTTAGTTTTTCTCCACTCTGCTAGCTAAATGGTTTCCTATACAAGAAATCTAACTGCTAAGTGCTAATGGGTTGCACTTCCCTGACCGTCTGAACTTAAGTGAGCCCTTGTAACTTGCTTTGGCTAATGGAATGTGAAAGCAAGAGATGTGTTTCACTTTTGGTGAGTGTCCTTAAATAACCGCTGCATGACATGCTATCTTTCCTTTCCTTCATCATAATGTCTAGCAACATTCAGATGGTGGAGTGTCTTTTAGCCTGGGTCCTAGAGAAAGGACACTGAGAAGAGCTCCTAGCTGATCATGATAGCCATGTAGTGGGAGTAAGAAATAAACTCTCGTTGTTTTAAGCCACTGAGATCTAAGGGTGTTTGTTACTGCAACACCACCTACCCTATTCTGAATGATACGCTCTTCGGTATTAGCTTCCAGGTGCTACAATAATAAAGTAGCACAAACTGTTGTTGTTGTTAGGTGTTGTTGAATTGGTTCTGACTAATAGCAGCCCTATGTACAACAGAATGAAAAGATGCCCAGTCTTGTACCATCCGAACAATTGTTGCTATGTTTGAGCCCATTGTTGTAACCACTGTGCCAATCCATCTTATTGAGGGTCTTTCTCTTTTTCATTGATCTTCTACTTTACCAAGCAGGATGTCCTTCTCCAGGGACTGATCCCTCCTAATAACATGTCCAAAATAAGTGAGACAAAGTCTAGATATCCTCACTTCTAAAGAGCATTCTCGTTGTACTTTTTCCAAGACAGATTCATTCATTCTTTTGGCAGTCCATGGTATAGTCAATACTCTTCACTAACACCGTAATTCAAATGCATCAATTCTTCTTTGCCCTTCCTTATTCATTGTCCAGCTTTTGCACTCATAATTGTTTAAAGTCAGAAATTTATTGTCTTGTGGGTCTACAATTTAGTAGGCTGAATTCATGGTGTCTGGGCCATGTTCTGTTAGTTGGCTCTAGTGGAACATCCTTTCTTGTCTTCTCTCATCTTCTGGTAGCCCCAGGTGTTCCTTGGCTTGCAGCTGCAGCTAAATCTGTCCTAGCATGGCTACCTTCCTTCCATTTGTATCTTTGTGTCTCTTCTTTTATAAAGACACCACTCAGATGGGATTAGGACCCACTCTGCTCCAGTACGAGCACAGTTAACCTAACTGATAAAACCATCTAAGACCTATTTCCAACAAAATCATGCTCATAGGTACCAGGCGTTAGGACTTCAACGTATCTTTTTGGTAGACACAATTCAATCCCTAACACTGTCTCAATCGCAGCTCCTCTTTAGTAATTCTTCCTCTCCTTTCCCATACTCCATGTTGAAATAATACTGAATTCATTGTTCAGTAAACCCGCCAAGTTTTTTTTTTTTTAATCACATAATGGTTTTCCAGATGCTTAGAAAGAATTACCATACATTTTTACCTAGAAAATTTCAACTCCTTCTTTGATATTCAACTCAAATATTGCTTTCCACCCTTCGTGTGACTGCAGTCTTTTTTCATACCTCTGTCACATTTTGTATCATGTTTTATTGTAGTTCAATTGTCCAAACATCCATCTCTGCTCAAAAAGCAGTAATTTCTTCAAGGACACGGACTGTGACTTATTCATTTTTGCTCCATCAAAGGAGCTAGTCTTCTTCATAAAGCTTTACCAAATCGCTCAAATGTTTTTCTAGAAGTGAAGTAACCTAAATCTTCACAGTTTTATATGTTTATTAAGTAGCTTTTTAAGCGTTTTCTAATCACTTTTAATATTTGTTTGGTTGTTTTGCCCTATGTGTTATGCTGGGTTGGTCTTCAGGTGGCAGGCTGCAATAATCTCCACATCCATTGATCCATTGCTGAGCTGGCAACAATGGCTTGGTACAATTAACGCCTTGGATATTGAAACTACAAATTTATATAGCAGAGTTGGCAGCTTTATGAGATCTCATCATGCTAAAATTATAGTTTTTATCTCTTTCACCTGAATGCATTATCTTAACGTGACCATAGCATCACTCTTCTGTTGCTTTCTGCCTGCTCCACAACTTTGAGAGGACTTCCTTCAGTTTGTTCATGTTATTTCACATGTCACAGTCTCAAACAGTTTAGTTCCATGTGCAAACAGACACTTCATCAAGGATCTGCCCTTCATAGATCATAAGTAAGACTGCTTTAATACATACTTTTTGGTCTCATCTTGCTAAATGACTTCTCTTCCTGACTTAGCTCCTTCTGTTGATGACGCATCATTTTTCTGAGACATCCAGTATTACATGGTCCACTTCCTCTTCTTGGCTTCCCATAGCTAATCTCACATTCAATGTCTTTCACACCTATTTCTTTTTTTTTTTTTTTGCCATTCTATTTTTAAAAAATTATCTGAGTTCCCATTTCCCTCACAATTAATTCTAACATATAAAAAACAAAACAATAAAACCCTAGAGATAGTTTCTTAAAACGATACTCGCCACCTAATTTCCTTGCTCTAAGGCCTTCAGAACTCTTCAATATAAATGCAATCTCTTTAGTGGGTTGCAAAAACATCTCCACAAATGACTTTTACCTTCCATTCTACCCTTATCTTCCACGTGTCTATGTGTCTCCCAGATTACCTTCAGTTTAACACCTCCATTTGGCATTACCACACTGGACTTAACCATTCCTACCTTTGGTCTTTTGCTCACAGGATGTCCCTCTACTGGAGTTCTCTCTCTTGTTCTCATTGCCTTAATAATCCTACTCATCCTTTAAAATAAAACTCATTTCCCTCTGCCATTAAGGAAGACATTTCCAGCCCATAGAATTTTTTCACCCCTTAAACTTCCAGCATCTGAAAAATATATTATTCTTCTAGCAATTATGCAATAACATTCTTATTTTTTTACTGTCATTTATCATCATTTAATTACCTCCCTGATCATGTTTGTTTCCTCTTGGGTTGCCTCATGATTTTACCTCCAGTAGGTGTTGCAAAATATTTAATACTCATAATAACATCAACAACTTATTGAGCATATGTTGTATGAAAGGTCATATAACAAGCTATCAGTATAGTGTTGCCATCGCCCCGTTGCTTCTGCCAAGGGCTTCCTTACACGTAGTTCTTCTAGCTTTTCCCCATAGGATACCCCCTCCCTAGAGGTGTGCAAATGTCCAGAAGGCAGTCAGTCTTCACAGTCTAGGTGGGGCTTAGCAGTAGAACTCAGTTTACTAAGCTATTCAATGTTAGACTGGTGGAATCAGCCAGCTCCTTTCTCTCTGGAAGCTTGAACTTAAGAATAAAAGAGTAATTTATCAGGATAAGTGCCTGGAGCATAGACAAAGAGCAGTCCTGTTCCTGGAAGAGTGGAACTCTGGCACTGGCAGGGGAAGACCCCTGGAGGGAGGAAGAAACAAGCCAAAAGGGCTGTTTGTATTCTGATCAGTATTCTGGTCTCTGGCTGAGCCGCATTCCCCATGAGGCACTCTAAGCAGCTGGCCTTAGGCCTCTAAGAATGTGTGGGCCTACAAAATATTTGAAATCTAAAAAAAATTAGATAAAAAATATAAAATATGAAACTCATAAAAATATAGAAAACCTCACAATAGTTAGTAAAGTTGGTATTTGTAATAATTTTCTTACTTTTGACAACAGTTTTTTTTCCCCCAATGCTTGTAGATCATCAATATAGCCAATTTTAATCACTCATGGCCAAGTCATTTCAATAGCAGAATTATCATAATACCTTCACTTTTTGCAATGTTTTTATTTACTCTTGGATTTTTATTCATTTTAATACTTTTGTTATGATATGGGATTTGGCCTACAAGTTGAGAGAGAGCCACCACCACACTACCACCAGCTGCCATTGAGTTGACTCCTACTCATGGTGACCCCAGGACCTCCAAATACATAAGATAGTCTTGTGTTCCTACAAGTTCAACACCTGCACTCATCCTGTAACTGAGATTGTCTTAGCTTCCTTGCATCACAAGAGCCTAATACACATACTATGATTCAGTCCTCACCGCCATGTGAAAATATACGAATTTTATAGATGAGACACCTAAGACTTGGGGGCTGTCAAAAGACTAGGAAGTTGCAAACCCACATTCACTCCCAAGTCTGTCAGGCTCTGGCGTCTTCTTCACACTGCACCCTGTTGCTTCCTAGTTGTTAATTGCTCCTCATTGTTACTAATATCTTTCTACCTCTGTGCTTTTTTTCAGCCAATCGTCTAACAAAGAGAAAACATATTCTCCTCAATAAAATAATAAGCTGCTTTATGTAACTGTGTATAGCTGTGTTTTTAGAACCTTGATTTTACAAATAGTATCAGGGTCAAAAAAGCTGAGATAAGGTGAGAGTTGAAGGAAGGGCTACAGGGGCCAGAGCAGTCCAGGTGTTCAACGTCAAGGCTCTCTCAGGATTGCAGGGTTTGGAGCCCAATGGCCAGCAAAGCTTGGTCCCTGCCATGCCAGACCCTAGATTTCCACCCAAATATTATCTTAGTATACAATTTTTTTTTTATTATCTTAGTATACAATTCACCAGATTACACTGCTCAGCAAGGCTTTCTTTCCAAAGGAAAAACATTTCAAAAGAGAAACACAGACCAAAGATAGCGGACAGAAGAGAGAAAATTTAGCTTCTGTTTTGTCTTGGTGAGAGTTTGGAAGGAACAGAGAATGGCAGGCTGACAATTTCTGTGAGCCCTCAGATCATTTTGCCTGTGACCTGGTTCTTGCCCACCTGCTGGATAGAGAATGTGGGACCATGAAAGCCTGGGCTTGGGGGTAGCTGTAACCCAGGAGGATGGAGTGATCAGGGCCTGTGGACAGGCCAAAGGAGGGCCGCAGGCCAATATCGATACTCAGAGTCATAAACTTAGGAAAGAGAGGATCTTAAAAGAAATAGAAAACCTCAATTCAGAAGGGTAAGCCTAAATCTGAAATCTACAAAGGGAAATGAGAAAAGAAACTGAGCAACAATGGTTCAGGAACCCAGGAAAAAATCTTGGCAACAGATATGAGCCAGCACAGCAAGGAGTGCTTCTACCCTGAACCCGATTTCTGGGGCCATTGCGGAACTAGTTCACTAAGGGAAACCACGTGTTACACAGTACCTTACTGAGGATTATTTAGGAAGGACCTTCAACCACTGCTGCCCCTGAGAATCAGTAGGAATATTTTGAAGATACTGAACCCAGGAAAATTAAGTCAGGAACTGGACAGATAAGAAAAAGAGGTGGGTGGAGGCAGGCAAGTCTTGGAATGAATATTTTATTTAAACATTTAGAACTGATTCTAATCTTTTAATCCAGGGATGAGAGCCACTGGGATAGAAGATCAATGGGAGCACCTGGCTAAAGCTGACTATAGGAAATGGAGAAACAACAACAGTGTTTGTTAGATATGCTTCTCATATTACCGTGATCTCAGGCTACAAAAAAAAAAAAAAAAAAGGAATTACGCATGAATAGCAGTGCTATTTATACACGAGACAATTAACCACATGATAATGTTTTTTTTTTGTTGTTGTTGTTCTCATTATATTTTTGTTGTTTTTAGGTGCCGTGAAGTCAATTTCAACTCACAGTGACCCTACGTATAACAGAGCAAAACAGTGCCCGGTCCTGCACCATCCTCACAACCATTGCTATGTTTCAGCCCGTTGTTGCAGCCACTGTGAAAACCCATGAAATTCATCTCATTTAGGGTCTTCCCCTTTTTCATTGACTGTCTACTTTATCAAGCATGATGTTCTTCTCCATGGACTGATCCCTCCTGATAACATGTCCAAAGTATGTGAGACTAAGTCTCACCATCCTTGCTTTTAAGGAACATTCTGGCTGCACTTATTTCAAGACGGATTTGTTCATTCTTCTGGCAGTCCCAGGCATATTCAGTATTCACCAACACCATAATTCAAACGCATCAATTCTTCTTCGGTCTTCCTTATTCATTTTTCAGCTTTTGCATGCATATGAGGCAATTGGAAGCACCATGGGTTGGGTCAAGAGCATCTTAGTCCTCAAAGTGACATCTTTGCTTTTTTAACACTTTAAAGAGGTCTTTTGCAGCAAAAATTTTCCCAATGCAATATGTCATTTGATGTCTTGACACTGCTTTCATGGGTGTCGACTGTGGATCCAAGTAAAATGAAATCTTCGAAAACTTCACTACTCTCTTCTTTTATCATGATGTTGCTTATTGGTCTAGTTATGAGGATTTATGTTTCCTTCAGGTTAAATTGTAATCCATACTGAAGGCTACAGTCTTTGATCAGTAAGTGTATCAAGTACTCTTTACTTTCAGTGAGCAACGTTGTGTCATCTTCATATCACAGGTTGTTAATGAGCCTTCCTCCAATCTTGATGCCACATTCTTCTTCATATTGCCCATTTTCTCGGATCATTTGCTCAGAATACAGAGTGTGGTGAAAGGATACAACCCTAATGCACACCTTTTTTGACTTTAAACCATGCAGTATCCCCTTGTTCTGTTTGAATGACTGCCTCTTGGTCTACAGGTTCCATATGAGCACAATTAAGTGTTCTTTGCAATATTATCCATAATTTGTTATGATTGACACAGTTGAATGCCTTTGCATAGTTGATAAAACACAGGTAAACACTTTTCTGGTATTCTCTGCTTTCAGCCAAGATCTGTCTGACATCAGCAGTGATATCCCTCATTTCAAATCCTCTTCTCAGTCTGGTTTGAATTTCTGGCAATTCCCTGTCAATGCACTGTTGCAATGGTTTTTGATTTATCTTCAGCAAAATTTTATTTGAGTGTGGTATTAATGATATTGTTCGATAATTTATGCATTCTGTTTGATCACCTTTCTGTGGAATGGGTACAAATATGGATCTCTTCCAGTGAGTTGGCCACGTAGCTGTCTTCCAAACTTCTCGGCATAGATCAGTGAGCCGCTTCAGTGATGCATCCACTTGTTGAAACATCTCAACTGGTATTCTGTCAATTCCTCTAGCCTTGTTTTTTGCCAATGCCTTCAGTGCAGCATGGACTTCTTCCTTCAACACCATTGGTTCACGCTTACATGCTACCTCCTGAAATGGTTCAATGTCAACCAATTCTTTTTGGTAGAGTGACTCTGTGTATTCCTTTCATCTTCTTTTGATGTTTCCTGAGTCTTCAATATTTTGCCCATAGAATCCTTCAGCAGTGTTACGCAAGGCTTAATTTTTTTCTCCAGTTCTTTCAGCATGGGAAATGCTGAGCGTGTTCTTCCCTTTTGGTTTTCTAACTGCAGGTATTTTCACATTTCATTCTAATACTTTATCTTTTCCAGCCTCCCCTTGAAATCTTCTTTTCCTTCATCATTTCTTCCATTCGCGTTAAGTATTCTACACTTACGAGCAGGTGTCAGAGTCACTTCTGACACCCATTTTGGTCTTTCCTTTCTTTCTTGTCTTTTTAATGACCTTTTGCTTTCTTCATTTATGACGTCCTTGACGTCATCCACTTCTCTGGTCTTTGGTCATTAGTGTTCAATGTGTGAAATCTATTCTTGAGATGGACTGTAAATTAAAGTGGCAAATACTAAAGGTCGTACTTTGGCTCTCATGGACTTGTTTTAATTTTCTTCAGCTTCTTCTTGAACTTGCATACGAGCTACTGATTGTCTGTTCTGCAGTCAGCTCTTGGTCTTGCTCTGACTGATGATATTTTGCTTCTCCATCATCTATTGCCACAGATGCAGTCGATTTGATTCCTGTGTATTCCTCTGGTGAGGTCCAGGTTTCTAGCTGTTGTTTATGAATAGATTGTTGGTCTTGCAAAATTCTATCATGCCATCTCTGGTGTCATTTCTATCACCAAGGCCATATCTTCCAACTACTGATGCTTTTTCATTGTTTTGAACTTTTGCCTTCCAATCACCAGTAATTATTGATTCATCTTGGTTGCATGTTTTATCAATTTTAGACTGCAGAAAGTGGTAAAAATCTTCAATTTCATCATCTTTGGCATTAACAGTTGATGTGTAAATTTGAATAATAGTCATATTAATTGGTCTCCCTTTTAGACAGACGGTTGTTATCCTATCACTAGCAAAATTTTACTTCAGGATAGATCTCGAAATGTTCTTTTTGGCAATGAACTCAACGCTGTTCCTTTTCGATTTGTCATTTCTGGCATAGTAGGCCACATGATTGTCCGATTCAAACTGGCCAATACCATTCCATTCCAGTTCACCAATGCCTATGGTAACAATCTTCAAGTGTTCCATTTCATTTTTGACAACTTCCAATTATCCTAGATTCATACTTCATACATTTCCATGTTCTGATTATTAATGGATGTTGGTAGCTGTTTCTTCTCATATTGAGCCATGTCACATTAACAAATGAAGGTCCAGAGAGCTTGACTCCAACCACATCATTAAGGTGGCCTCTACTTTGAGGAAACAACTCTTCCCCAGTCATATTTTGAATGCCTTCCAACCTGAGGGGCTCATTTTCTGGTGCCATATCAGACAATGTTCTGCTGCTATTCACAAGATTTTAATCGGCCAATTTTTTTTTTTTTTGGGAAGTAGATTTCAAGGCCCTTCTTTCCAGTCTGTGTTAGTCTAGAAGCTCCACAGGCACCTCTTCACCACGGGTAACTCTCTGGTATTTGAAATACCGGTGGCACAGCTTCAAGCATCACAGCAATGTGCAAGCCACTACAGTATGAGAAACTGAGAGACAAGTGGTGGCAACCAGTAAATTACCTACCCCATAGTAGATGCTCAGTAAATAATTTGTGGAATGAATGACTGAATTCCGAACATGCACTGGAACTTATGTGTCAGGTTGACTGATTCTAATTGAAATCAACTATGCATTACGGGCAAATGAACTGGGTTAACATTGCATTTAAGGCCAGGCAATAATTTAAGATAGTCTTGGTGTATTAGAAACAGCACAAACTCTAGAGTCAGAGTTCAGGATTTAATTTACACTTCTGACTCTTACTAACCAGGCAACATTAGATAATGTATTTAAGCTCTCCAGTTACATTTTCTAATTTGTAAAATCAAGTCAGAACATCAAACTCGCAGAGCTGTTAGGGGGATTAGAGAGAAGCATGTGAACTATCTAGAGCAGTGCCTTGTGGCCAGCAAGCCATAGCTAGTATGATTATTAATAAATGCCATTTTGTCCTATACCCTGGGTGATGCAAACAAATTTCTATGGACTACTAATACTAACTGAAAGGTTGGTGGTTCAAACCCACTCAACAGCACTATAAAATAAAGGCCTACTGATCTGATCCCCTAAAGATTACAGACAAGAAAACCCTATGGAGTTCAGTTCTACTCTGTAACACTTGGGGTTGCCATGAGTAAGAATTGACTAGACCACAATGGGCTTGGTTTGGGTTTACCTATACATGGTAGTTTCACTTCTATCAGGTAAGTGGTTGAGAGGGATCAAATGCTAATGGTTAATTAATGAAGTTATAAACTGGAGCAACAGGAGTCCACCAGTAGGAATAGTGTCACCTTTAAGATGTATTTGAACAGAAAAATACAAGACTTTTGTATATTGGGATAAAAATATTACCTTTCTTCACTGCTATAGTGTTGAGGTAAACATTCTAAATAAGGAATAAGGCAGTTTTATGTAATATGCAGAGAACTTAGAAATATACTGAACCCAGAAGACTCTTCTGGTGCTCTGGGAGACAGAAAACATTACACAATTCTGTTTGAAAAATTACAGTCTGGCAATTTACAAAAGTGTGGACATGTTCAAATTTTTGAAGCTTTTTTATTGACCCAAATGTCATAGAAATGAGAATGAGATAAACATAAATCTCAAGAAAATATTATGGAAGATTTTTTTTTCTCACTCTACATCTTAGGTAGCAAAACAAAGATTATGTTTTAATTTTTTAAAACAATTTTAAGAAGTAACAATCTACTCTTTGGGCTAGGACTATACCTTAAAGATAGCAAATACTTATAAGTGTCATGGATATATGAGTATTTGCTATCTCTGAGATATAGTCCTAGCCCAAAGAGTAGATTGTAACTTCTAAAAATTGTTTTTATAAAAAGTATCATGGACATCCCCCCCGCGTCTGTCAGCTTGTCATATTGTGGGGCCTTGTGTGTTGCTGTGAGGCTGGAAGGTATGCCAGTGGTATTCAAGTAATGACAGGGTCACCCATGGCAGACAGGTTTCAGCTGAGCTTCCAGACTAGAGATACTAGGAAGAAGGATCCGGCAGTCTACTTCTGAAAAGAATTAGCCAGTGAAAACCTTATGAATAGCAGTGGAATATTGTTTCATATCGTGCCGAAAGATTAGCCCCCAGGCTGGAAGGCACTCAAAAGACAACTGGGAAAGAGCTGCTTCCTCAAAGTAAAGTGACCGTTAATGACATGGATGCAGTCAATCTTTTGGGACCTTCATTTGCCGATGTGGCACAACGCAAAACGAGAAGAAACAGCTGCAAACATCCATTAATAATCAGAACCTGGTAGGTATGAAGTATGAATCTAGGAAAATGGGAAATTGTCAAAAATGAAACAGAACGCATAAACTTCGATATCTTAGGCATTAGTGAGCTGAAAAGGACTGGTATTGATCATTTTAAATCCAACAATCATATGGTCTACCACACTGGGAACCACAACTTCAAGAGGAATGGCGTTGCATTCATCATCAAAGAGAACATTTCAAGACCGATTCTGAAGTACACTAGGGTAACATCCATATGCCTACAAGGAATACCAGTTGATATAACTATTTCAAACCAACCACTAAGGCCAAAGATGAAGAAATGGAAGATTTTTACCAACTTCTGCAGTCTGAAATTGATCGAACACGCAATCAGGATGTGCTGATAACTACTGGTGATTGGAATGCAAAAGTTGGAACCAAAAAGAAGGATCAGTAGTTGGAAAATAGGACCTTGGTCATAGAAACAATGCTGGAGATCACATGATAGAATTTTGAAAGACCAATAAATTCTACATTGCAAATACTTTTTTTCACCAACATAGCCGGTGACTACACACATGGACCTTGCCAGATGGAATACACAGGAATCAAATCAACTACATCTGTGGAAAGAGATGATGGAAAAACTCAATATCATCAGTCAGAAGAAGACCAGGGGCCAAATGCAGATCAGACCATCAATTACTCATATGCAAGTTCAAGTTGAAGAATATTAGAATAAGTCCACGAGAGACAAAGTATGACCTTGAGTATATCCCACCTGAACTCAGAGACCATCTCAGGAATGGATTTGACCCATTGAACATTAATGACCAAAGACCTGATGAGTTGTGGAATGACTTCAAGGACATCATACATGAAGAAAGCAAGAGGTCATTAAAAAGACAGGAGAGAAAGAAAAGACCTAAATGGATGTCAGAAGAGGCTCTGAAACTTGCTCTTGAATGTCCAGTATCTAAAGCAAAAGGAAGAAATGATGAAGTAAAAGGGCTGAACAGAAGATTTCAAAGGGTGGCTTAAGAAGACAAAGTAAAGTATTATGATGACACGTGCAAAGACCTGGAGACAGAAAACCAAAAGGGGAAGAACACGCTCAGCATTTCTCAAGCTGAAAGAACTAAAGAAAAAATTCAAGCCTCGACTTGCAATACTGAAGGATTCTATGGGGAAAATATTGAATGATGCAGGAAGCATCAAAAGAAGATGGAAGGAATACAAAGAGTCACTATACCAAAAAGAATTGGTCGACATTCAGCCATTTCAGGAGGTAACATGATCAGGAAACAGTGGTACTGAAGGAAGAAGTCCAAGCTGCACTGAAGGCACTGGGGAGAAAGAAGCCTCCGGGAACTGATAGAATACCAACTGAGATGTTTCAAAAAACGGATGCAGCTCTGGAAGTGCTTACTCGTCTATGCCAAGAATTTAGAAGACAGCTATCTGGCCAACCAACTGGAAGAGATCCATATTTATGCCTATTCCCAAGAAAAGTGATCCAGCTGAATGTGGAAATTATCAAACAGCATCATTAATATCACATGCAAGCAAAATTTTGCTGAAGGGCATTCAAAAGTGGTACAGCAATATATCAACAGAACTGCCAGAAATTCAAGCCAGATTCAGAAGAGGACGTGGAACCAGGGATATCACTGCTGACGTCAGACGGACCCTGGCTGAAAGCAGAGAACACCAGAAGGTTGTTTACCTGTGTCTTACTGACTATGCTAAGGCATTCGGCCGTGTGGATCAGAACAAATTATGGATAACACTGCAGAGAATAGGAATTCCAGAACACTTAATTGTGCTCATGAAGAATTTGTACATGGATCAAGAGGCAATCATTCGAACAGAACAAGGGGATACTGCATGGTCTGAAGGAAGAAAAGGTGTGCATCTGGGTTGTATTCTTTCACCATATCTATTCAATCTGTATGCTGAGCAAATAATCCAAGAAGCTGGACTATATGAAGAAGAACAGGGCATCAGGATTGGAGGAAGACTCATCAACAACCTGCATTATGCACATGACACAACTTTGGTTGCTGAAAGTGAAGAGTACTTGATACACTTACTGGTCAAATGCTCTAGCCTTCAGTATGGATCACAATTTAAAATAAGGAAAACAAAAATCCTCACAAATGGACCAATATGCCACATAATGATAAACGGAGAAAAGACTGAGGTTGTCGAGGATTTTATTTTGCTTGCATCCACAATCAACATCCACAGAAGCAGCAGTCAAGAAATCAAAAGATGCACTGCATTGGGCAAATCTGAGGCAAGAGATCTCTTTAAAGTGTTGAAAAGCAAAGATGTCACCTTCAGGACTAAGGTGTGGTGACCCAAGCCATAGCATTTTCAATTGTCTTATATGCATGGGAAAGCTGGACAATGAGTAAGGGTGCCTTTGAGTTGTGGTATTGGTGAAGAATATTGAACATACCAGGTACTGCCAAAAGAACAAACAAATCTCTCTCGAAAGAAGTATGGCCAGAATGCTCCTTAGAAACAAGGATGGCGAAACATTACTTTGGACTTGTTATCAGAAGAGATCAGTCACTGGAGAAGGGCATCATGCTTGGTAAAGCAGAGGGTCAGCAAAAAAGAGGAAAACCCTCAGTGAGATGGATGGACACAGTGACTGCAACAATGGGCTCAAGCATAGCAATAATTGTGAGGATGGTACAGGACCGGGCAGTGTTTCGTTCTGTTGTGCACAGGGTGGCTATGAGTCAGAACCGACTCGACAGCACCTAACTAAGTAACTGTCATGGACCTGACTTAAACCCTTTCAACACTTCAGAATAACTTGTGGTATTAATTTCATAATCCAAATTTTCATAAGAATATTCACGTAGGATTCACTCTTTAGAAGTGGCGTTCCAGAGAATACCATTAAATAAGTAATTTTAGGAGCTAAGAAGTTGATCATTGTACTTCTAGAGTCCATTTTGCTATAAGTTAGTGAGCAGAGTAACAATATGCTCACATGTAAGAAAAGTACAGGTCTCCTCAGAGTTCCAATTGCTGAGATGATACGAGGATGAAGAAAAAGAAGTTTGAGAAAAAGAGGTGTGCTGATATTCTGGAAATGGCCTTCCTAATGTCACTGTGCTGTGAGCTGGTCTTTTTCTCTTTACACACTGATAAGGACTGATCAGAATTAGAACAGGCTGAATATGTCATTTCTGGCCAGTCACACCAAGGAGATAAGATGGCCAGTGACATTAAGGTGAGGGAAGACTGGCCACTGTGGCTGGAACAGGGATGGTGGGAGACATGGGGATGAGCGCCACAGAGGAAGCCTCCTAGAGGGCACGTAAGACCTGCCCTTAGATGGTCGACAGTAAAATATCCACCTTCTATCTTTCATCATTTTAAAAAAGCATAAATACCAGTCAAGGAGAAGTTAATATGTGGTATTTCTGAATCATAGATATTATATTATACAGTTTTAAGAAGTATCTTATTTTCACAAAGTACTTAAAGACATGCAGAAGAGTTAATACAGTTACATGTGAAAAAAACACATATAAAAATTATCCAATTAAATATATATAATACAAAGATCCTTGTGTGAATATATGTACGTGAATGTGAATAAACTGACGTAAACATATAAAAACCAAACCCAGTGCCGTGGAGTTGATTCTGACTCATAGTGACCTTACAGGACAGAGTACAACCGCCCTGTAGAGTTTCCAAGGAGTGCCTGGCAGATTCGAACTGCAGACCCTTTGGTTAGCAGCCATAGCACTTAACCACTACACCACCAGGGTTTCCTATATAAACCTTTTATATATAAATACATTTATCCACACGCTATATTAACATAACAAGAAAGACGTAGCCTAAATATCAGCAATATATTTTCAGTTAATGTAATTATAGGTGCCTTTCATGTTTTTCTCTGATAAATACCTGATAGGAAGGACTTGAATGCCAGATGGACATAGGTTCGAATCCCAGCTCCAGTATTTTCTAGCTCTGTGACCCTGGGAAGGGTGCTTAACTTTTCAGAATCACATTTTTTTCTCCTCATTTTACTAAATGAGAACCAACCCTTGCAAATAGGAGGATTATTGCGCTAATGATTTAAGACCACGGATGTTGACTGCTTTGTTTAGAGTCTGGCACAGAATGAGTGCTCTTCTAATGCTCATTGGTCTTATCACTCATCCTATAGAAACAAAAAAACAAACAAACAAAATCTTAAAAATAAATAAATGACAGCATTAACAATTGAATAAGAACCCAGTACGAGAAGCGTCTGTGGGAAGAGGTGCAGGTGTCAGGGGTGTTTGACCAGGGAGAATGTGGAGAAAGAAAAAGAAATAAAAGTGACTCCTGGCCAGAGAACAGGGGTGTAAGCAGTACACACCTTTAGAGCCTAGTTTTCTCTTAAATTCTGATCAGACATTGAGTGGTTGTCATGTATGGGACAGCAAGACACAGACAGAGTAATCAAAAGAGGAAGAGAGAGAGGATCAGGGGCAAGACCAAGACCTGAGCTACTTCTGGGACAGGAAGACACAGTCACTTCCTTGCTGAGGAGATGTGTTTGACTGAAATGTCATTTTCATGTTTAGGAATTCTTTATAAATTTACCTCAATTTGGCTTATCCTTAGCAATTCCTTTGTTCTCTGAGTCCCCAAACCAAGGTCCAATTCAGGCACAGTGCAGACTGCACATTCCTAGACCTGCATCGCCATCAGGCACACATATATCAGGCACACATATGGCACGGGGCAGTTCAGGGGAATTTTACTAACGGCGTCCTGACTCCATTCTTCCTGAGGACCCAGTTGCCGTCAAGTCAACTCCAACTCATAGCAGCTCCGTATGTGCCAGAGTAGAAATGTGCTCCATAGGGTTTTCAATCATTGATTTTGCAGAAGTAAATCGCCAGGGCTTTCCTCTGAGGTGCCTTTTGGGTAGACTAGAACCTCCAACCTTTCAGTTAGCAGCCAAATGCATTAGCTGCTTGCACCACCCAAGGACTCCTTCCTCCTTAATAAAAAAATAATAATAGGATTGGCTAAAAACTGTGATGCCCTCATGTGGAAAATCCTAGATTTTTTTTTCCTTCATCTCTGCTGAGTAAATAAGAATGTCTCCCAGAGCTAGTCCCTAAAGCAGAATGCTTCAGTACCATGAAGACCCAAAAGTGATGATGCAATATAACTCAAATGAACAATCTAAAAACCTTGACTACGAGTTTTCTGAAACCTCCATAACCAAAGGTGACTCCCTGTGAAGTGTTAACATCAAAGGCAGAGTTTAGAGTGATCAGATATTTATGAATATTTTTCCTAAGGGAGCTTTCTTTCATAGATGTCCAGGAGACAGATACTGGTGTGATTGGTGAACATGGAAAATGGGGTACGTAATTTAAAGGTATGCCTTTGAATTGTGCTGTTGGCGAAGAATATTGACTATGCCATGGACTACCAAAAGAACAAACAAATCCATCTTGGAAGAAGTACAACTGGAATGCTCCTTAGAAGCAAGGATGGGGAGATTGCGTCTCACATACTTTGGACATGTTGTCAGGAGGGATCAGTCCCTGAAGAAGGACATCATGCTTGGTAAAGCACAGGGTCAGTGGACAAGAGGACGATCAATGAGATGGATTGACACAGTGGCCGCAACAACGGGCTCATGCATAATAAACAACAATTGTAAGGGTGGCGCAGGACAGGTAGTGTTTAGTTCTGTGGTACGTAGGTTTGCTATGAATAGGAACGGACTCGATGGCACCTAACAACAACAACCATGAGCCAAATGAACACTGGCAAAGCAACAAGTCACACAGATGAAAAACAGAGGCTTTCATCTCAAGATGTGTGTCCTATGTCACAAAGCAATAGTTGACGTATGATTTGGAACATGTTAGGATAGAGTCTATGTCTCTGGAGAAGGACATCATGCTTGGCAAAGTACAGGGTCAGTGGAAAAGAGGAAGACCCTCAATGAGGTGTATTGACACAGTGGCTGCAACAATGAGCTCAAGCATAACAACAATTGTAAGGATGATGCAGGGCCAGGCAGTGTTTCTTTCTGTTGTGCATAGGGTCACTATGAGTCGGAGCCAACTCGATGGCACCTAACAACAGCAAGGATAGACTTAGGCATGCCCGTTATGCAGGAGAATGGGATGAAGGTAGAGGGCGGCAGGGATAGACTCTCAAAGGACAGCATTTTGAGGTAAATATTCTTACAGGTTCCAGACCAAAAACCAAACCTGTTGCTGTCAAGTCTATTTCAACTCATGGTGACCCCATGTGTTACAGAGTAAAACTGCTCCATAGGCTTGACTGTAATCTTAAGGAAGCAGATCCAGGCCTTTCTTCTGTGGATTCAAACCACAAATCTTTAGAGTAAGAGCAGAGACCAAACTCTTTGTACCACCAAGGGACCTTTCGTATAGGTTGTTGTTGTTGTTGCAGTGGTTATGCGCCGTCGAGTCAATTCTGACTCATAGACGTCCTATAGGACAGAGCAGAACTGCCTCCATAGAGTTTCCTAGGCTATGGTCTTTACCGGAGCAGATCTCCAGGCCTTTCCAACGGAGCTCTGGTGGGTTCGAACCACTGACCTTTTGGTTAGCAGCTGAGTGCCCAGCCATTGTGCCGCCAGGGCTCCTTTTCTTACAGGTTAAAAAAAAAATAGGAGAAATTCTGGTTTAAGAGAGTTAACCACAGGCATTTAGATCTGAATCCTCATGAGAGTAAAGGGGGCTTTGTTTGCTTGAGGCATAAACTCATGTGGCTGGGGATAAATGGTAACCGACTTTGCAGACCTGAGAAAGCTAAATCTCATGCCAGCAGTGGAGAAAGGGTAGAAGTGGCTTAATTTATACCATGAAGTCCCTGGGTGGTGCAAGGAGTTAACAAGCTAGGCTGCTAATCAGAAGTTTAGAGATTCGAGCCCACCTAGAGGCACCTTGGAAGAAATGCCTGGTGATCTATTTCTGAAAAATCATCCATTAAAAACCCTATGGAGCACAGTTCTACTTTGACACATAGGAGGTCACCACGAGTTGGGATTGGGTTCATAGCAACTGGTTAAGCAACACCACAGAACTACCAAAATCATTGGCATTGGTTATGCAAACTCCCCTTTGAAGACTGGGTGAGAGCTGCTTGAGGGGCAGTTAGACCTGGAGGTCTTCTCCCACGATCAGGCAACCATTTCTCATTCCACCCCAGCCAAGGACTAGAGGGATAAAGTCTGGAGATGGTAAAACAGAGGGTCTCTAGACTTGGGGCACTAGGGTGACTGAGGTGGAGAGCTCGTACTGGAAGCAGAGGAATGAAGTAAGCTTTACATGCTGAGAGTGGAGACTGCAGTCTTTTGACTCACTTCACTCGCAGAATGCTGGTACCAGACATGAAAGCTCCAGGCAGGAGACTGCAATCTCTCCTGTAGGGACTCTAGCCAGCCTGGAGAAAACACTACTGACATCTGAGGCTCCCCGGTAGAACTGCCCAGTTAGATGAACCTACAATGAGGACTATAGCTAACAAACCCAGCAGAGCACCCAGCCTATTCATACAGCTCCCATTTTCTGCATTTTTAGATATAAATTGGCAGCAAAGGATTTCCAGACTTTTGAACAGAACATCTAACATGAAACACGAAGATGAAAACAAGCAAGTAAGCATATTGGAAGAAGAAGGAAAGATGCAACGAAATGAAGAATCACAAGACTCATCTACTACCATCAGCATCTTCAGAGGAACAAGAAATGATTACATCCATGAAAGTAGAATGTTGCTATTGTGTGCCATCCAGTCAAATATGGCTCACAGTAACCCTTGGGTAAGCACTAGGCTGCTAACCTAAAGATCAATGGTTCAAACCCTCCCAGAGGCTCCACAGGAGAAAAACCTGGTGATCTGCTCCCATAAATATTACAGGACAGAGTAGAAATGTTGATAGGGTTTCCTAGGCTGTAATCTTTACAGGAGCAGAAAGTAGAATGAGAAAAAAAAAAAATTGCCCTCGAGTTGATTCCGACTCATAACGACCCTGTGGGACAGAGTAGAAATGCTACATAGGATTTTCAAGGCTGTAAATCTTTATGGAAGCAGACGGACGCATCTTTCTCCCGTGGAGCAGGCTGATGGTTTGGAACTGCTGACCTTCCGGTAAGCAGCTGAGCTCTTCAACCACTGCACCAGAGAAAAATAGAGAGATGTAAAAAGTTCTTTGAAAGTAAGTATATACAGTAGTAGTATATTTGGAAAATAAAATGTTCCAAAAAATTAAAAAGATAAAAGGGTTGGAGAATATAGACAAAATATAAAAGAAACCAAAAAAATTAAGGATATATCTAGGAGGTCAACAATCCAAATAGGAGACATTTCAGAGAGAAAGAATTGAGGAAACTGAGAGGATGAAATTTTCAAAGAACGAATTCAAGAAAATTTCCTTACATCAAACCATGACTTTGCAGATGGACAGTACCTTATGAGTGATCAGCATAGTGAATGGAAACAGATTTATGACCATTAGGCTCATTATTATGAAATTTCAAAATATCAGTAGCAAAATAAGGAGATCCTACAAACTTCCAGAGAGAGAGAGAAAATAAGTGGAGCAAAAGCTTAAAATTTTTGAGAAAAAAAAAAATATTTCCAACCTAGATTTGTATACCCACACAAACTGTCAAGCAAGTTTGAGAGTTTGGTGAGATCATTTTCTTCAAAGTGATAAAATTAATAGAATATCTAAATATTTGAATACAATGAGATACATTTACCCTCTGAGGGGAGAGTTTGGGGATGAATGAATAAATGATATGTAAATAGAAAATTAACCAATTAAAAAAAAAAACAGGGCAATTATTAATTTCCAAGGAAAACAGAACTTTGTAGGAAAAAAGAAAAATAATAATAGTGCACTAAATAGCTTGTTGTCAGTTGCTGCTGATTGTGTGCGGGCGAGTCGATTCTGCCTCGTATCCATCCCATAAGCTAGAACTGCACGTGAGGCTCCCTAGGCTATAATCTTTAAGGGAGCAGATTGCCAGGTCTTTTCTCCTTCAGAGCCACTGCTGGACTCTTACTGCTGACCCTTCGGTTAGCAGCTGTGCAGTGTTTATATAGTCCAACTAACGTAAGCGATAAATATTTTTTTAACCAAGATTTTGATTAAAGTATAACAGGTAGATTAGAACACAAGAACATTTGTGCACCTGTGTGGTATCATTGACAGTGAAAGAGAGCTAAATTATCTTCTTCCATCCTGGAAATGAAGAGACAAGGCCCAGAACCTAAAAATCAAGAAACAACAATATAATCAAATCAGTAAGAGTTATTGAAACAAATTCCAAAAGAATCCACTGCAAAAGTTAAAAACGGTTGCCACCAGGGTGTGGGAAATTGGGGAAGTGAAAGTGGACTTTTTGTTTTTCGTTTTTAATTAACAAGGTTTTAGAGCTGTTTTATTCTTTGTATCTACATATAAAATTTATTAAAAAGTAAAACAAATTAAAAAAATGAAGATTAGTATCCATTAGTCATAGAGAGAAGGAGGAGAAGGCGTTCCTTGCATATGAAAAAGTGTGGACATAAAATAGATCTTGGTCTTTCAGGTTTGTGCAAATAGTTCAGTATGCCTGGAATAAGCTGATTGTCTTAGCTTGAGTTTTCCCAGAAGGAAATGCTGAGACAAGGATTCAAGTCCAAATAATTTATTTGGGAAATGGTGGGAGCATTGGTAAGGAAATGGGAAATGAATGTTTCCAATAAGCACTCAACTGCTAACCAAAAGGCTGGTGGTTTGAACCCACTCACCAGCTCTGTGGGAGAAAGACCTGGTGATCTGCTTCCTGAAGACTACAGCCAAGAAAACTCTGTGAGGCAGCTCTACACTGTCACATGGTTGGTTTGAGTTGAATTGACTTGATGGCACACAGTAACAAGTAATCAGCCAGCACAACAGCCAGTGGCAGTTTAATCCTGTAATTTCTGGAAAATGGTGTAAAATTTATAAGACATCTGAAAGATTAGATAGGTGGGAGGAGACACTGATTGTTTGCTTCAACTGTATAAGAAAGAGGTGAAAATGAAGCAGGAATGACGTCTCCACACAAGACTGCCTTCATATTTCTATGAATCTATAAGACAAACTAAGGATACCAATCAAATCATATAGTGTTATTTAAAATAAAGAAAAAAAAATTTAAATAGGTGGTAGTAAATTTTTCAGTCACGTATCACATATCATTGAAACCACAGTAGTATTGTTTAAGTATTTTAGTTGGATACCAATCAAGGGATCCAAACCAGGACTTTGAACTGGTTCTTCCCAGTTCAGTCATGACCAAGAAAGTGACACTGGAACAGATTCAAATTTTAAGAACATAGGTGAACTGGAATGGTAACCAGAACAGTAAAAATTATGGGTCAAGTCCCTGCTAGAAACTGAATCTCCCTCTTAGAAAGCAACTGCAACTTACAAGTTGCATGGCACGAAATCTCTTGCCTGTAGGATTTTGAGCAGAGTGGGAAGTATCAGTGCCCTGCTCAAAGATAGTGGCGGACTGTGCTGCTTTGAATGTGCATCACGGTCCACAATCCTGGCAATAATCCAATTTGACACATCAGGCTCCCAAATAGGGCTCACTAAGCGTCTTGTGAGTCTCACATGTCAAGGCATCAACCTGTAATTTTTCCCGTTCCCATTATCATTCTGGATCACACAAATTGGAAAAATTTGGGTTTGTCCTGGTTTTGCTTTGTTGACCATGACTGAACAGGTTCAAACTGGTTCAGAGCCCTGATCCAAACATATCTTGAATGTAAACTATAATAATCCTGAGTCCACCACTGGCCAAACTGACAAAAGTAAAGCAGGAGAGGGCACAAATAACACAAATAAGAAATGAGATGAAAGACATTATGACAGACCCAACTGAAACAAAAAGGATCATAACAGAGAACTACGAAAAACTATGCTTCAACAAATCTGAAAACCTAGAGGAAATGGACAAATTTCTAGAAACACACTACCTATTTAAACTAAAACAAACTGAGGTAGAAAGGTTTCCATAAAAAGAGAGAGGTTGTAAAAGTAATAATAATAATAATAAATCTTGGCTGAGATGACCTTACTGGAGAATTATACCAAACATTCAGAGAAGAGCTCACAGCAGTACTACTCAAATTATTTCAGAACATAGAAAAGGAAGGCATACTTCCAAATTCATTCTAAGAAGCCAGTATAACCCTGATACCAAAACCAGGCAAAGACATCACAAAAAAAGAAAATTACAGACAAATATCTCTCATGAATATAGATGCAAAAATTCTCAAAAAAATTCTAGCCAATAGAATGCAACATCATATAAAAACAAAAATACACCCCAACCAAGTGGATTCCTACCAGGTATACAAGGATGGTTCAACATTAGAAAATCAATCAATGTAGTCCGCCACGTAAATAAAATAAAAGATTCACACAATCATATCAATTGATGCAGAAAAGGCATTTGGCAAAGTCCAGCACTGATTCCAAACAAAAACTCTCAATAAAATAGATATAGAACGGAAATTCCTCAACATAACAAAGGGCATCTATACAAAACCAATGGCCAACATCATTCTTAATGGAGAGAGGCTAAAAACATTCCCCCTGACAACAGAAACAAGACAAGGATGCCGTTTATCACCACTCCTATTTAACATTGTGTTGGATGTCCTAGCTACAGCAATAAGGTAAGAAAAAGAAATAAAGGAAATTCAAATTGGAAAGGAAGAAAAAAAAAAAAAAACTATTGCTATTTGCAGATGATATGGTGCTATACATACAGAACCCAAAGGACTCCACAAGAAAACTGCTGGAACTAATATAAAAATTCAGAAGAGTGGCAGGATATGAGATAAGCATACAAAAGTCAGTTGAATTCCTATACAAAAACAAAGAGAACTTTAAAAAGGAAATCAGAAAAGCAATACCATTTATAATAGCTCCTAAGAATATAAAATACTTAGGAATAAATCTAACCAAGGACATAAAAGACCTATACAAAGAAAACTACCATACACTACTGCAAGAAACCAAGAGACCTACATAAATGGAAAAACATACCATGCTCATTGATAGGTAGACTCAACATTGTGAAAACATTAATTCTCCCCCCAAAAAAGCAATCTACAAATACAATGTGATCCCTATCCAAATACCAATAACATTCTTTAACAAAATGGGAAAAATAATTATTAAATTTATATAGAAAGGAAAGAGTCCCTAGATAAGTAAAGCACTATTGAAGAAGAATAAAGCAGAAGGAGTCACACTACCTGACCTCAGAGCCTACTGTACAGCTACAGTAGTCAAAACAGCATGGCACTACATTGATACATTGACCGGTGGGACAGAGCTGAGAACCCAGATATAAATCCATCTACCTACAGTCACCTGATCTTTCACAAGGGCCTAAGGTCCATCAAATGGGGAAAAGACAGTCTCTTTAACAAATGATGCTGGCAAAACTGGATGTCCATCAGCAAAAAAAAAAAAGAAAAAAAAGAAATAGGACCCATACCTCACACCATACACAAAAACTTATTTGAAGTAGATCAAAGGCCTAAATATAAAACCAAAAAGTATAAAGATCATAGAAGAAAAGATAGAATCAATGCTAGAGGCCCTAATACACGGCATTAACAGGATATAAACCATAACTAACAACACACAAACTCCAGAAGATAAGCCAGATAACTGGGATCATCTAAATAGTAAACACTTACCCTCATTAAAAGACTTCACCAAAAGAGTAAAAAGAGAACCTACAGACTAGGAAAAAATTTTGGCAATGACACATTTGACAAATGTTTAATCTCTAAAATCTACAGGAAAATCTAACACCTCTACATCAAAAAAGACAAATAATCCAATTAAAAAATGGTCAAGGATATGAACAGACACTTCACCAAAGAAGACATTCGAGTGGCTACAGACACGTGAGGAAATGACCCTGATCATTAGCCACCATTAGAGAAATGTTAATTAAAGCTACAGTGAGATACCATCTCACACTGCCATTATTGGCACGAATCAAACAAGCAAACAAAAAAAGCAGAAAATAACAAATGTTGGAGAGACTGCAGGGAGATTGGAACTGTTATGCACTGGTGGTGGGAAAGCAAAATGGTACAACTGTTCTGGAAAACAATATGGTGCTTCCTTAAAAAGCTAGAAATAGAAGTCCTTATGATCCAGCAATCTCCCTCCCAGGAACATATCCTAGAGAAATAAGAGCCGTTACACAAATAGACATATGCACACCCATGGTCACTGCGGCATTGTTGACAATAGCAAAAAGATGGAAACAACCTAGGTACCCATCCACAGATGAATGGGTAAACAAACTGTGGTACATACACACAATGGAGTATTACGCAATGATCAAGAACAACAATGAATCTGTGAAGCATTTCATAACATGGATGAATCTTGGAGGGCATTATGCTGAGTGAAATAAGTCAGTCACAAAAGGACAAATATTGTATGAGACCACTACTATTAAAAACTCATGAAAAGGTTTACATACAAAAAGAAACATTCTTTGATGGTTACAAGGGCGGGGTGGGAGGGAAAAACACTAAATAGACAATAGATAAGTGGTAACTTTGGTGAAGGATAAGACAGTACACAGTACTGGGGAAGTCAGCACAACTTGACCAAGGTAAAGTCATGAAGCTTCATAAACACATCCAAATTACTGGGCTGAGGCCTGGGGGCCATGGTCTCAGAGGACATCTAGCTCAATTGGTATAACATAGTTTATAAAGAAAATAGTCTCCATCCAACTGTGATAAATACTATCAGGGGCCTTAAAAGCTTGTGAGTAGTCATCTAAAATACTCCACTGGTCCCACCAAATCAGGAGCAAGGGCGTATGAAGAAAACCAAAGACACAAGGGAAAGATTAGTCCAAAGGACTAATGGACCGCAACTACCACAGCCTCTGCCAGGCTAAGTCCAGCACAGCTGCATGGAGCCCGGCTTACCACCACTGACTGCTCTGACAAGGATTGCAATAGAGGGTCAGGGACATAGCTGGTAAAAATATAGAACAAAATTCAAACTCACAGAAAAAGACCAGACTTACTGGTCTGACAGACAGTGGAGAAACCCAGAGAGTATGGTCCATGAACTCCTGTTTAACTCAGTACTGAAGTTACTCCTGAGGTTCACCCTTCAGTCAAAGATTTGACAAGCCCGTAAAACAAACAATAATACACATACATAGCTCAACCATATATATGAGGCTAAACAGGCACACCAGTCCAGGGCCAAGGATGAGAAGGCAGGAGGGGACAGGAAAGCTGAACAAATGGAAGTGGGGAACCCAAGATTGAGAAGGGGAGAGTATTAACACATTGCAGGGTTGGCAGCCAATGTCACAAAATAGTATGTGTATTAATGTTTTGATGAGAAACTAATTAGCTCTGTAAACCTTCATCCAAAGTACAGTAAAAAAAAAAAAAAAAATCCTGAGTCCAGTTTTTTATTTGTCAAAGTTTATGAGTATCAATATTAAAGCTATAGTTCATGGCTAATTGGAAACCCTGGTGGTGTAGTGGTTAAGAACTATGCCTGTGAGCCAAAAGGTAGGCAGTTCGAGTTCACCAGGCCCTCCTTAGAAACTCTATGCGGCAGTTCTATTCTGTCCTATATGGCCGCTATAGGGTCACTACGAGTCAGAATCAACTCAACAGCAATGAGTTTTTTGGGGTCATGGTTAACTATAAAAACTATATTGTCTTATACATTTTCAAATCTTGAATAAATGCTATTTTCTAGCAAGCATTAAAAAAAGTTGCTTTTGTGGAAGAACATGATGAAAAAAAGACAACGGTCCAAACTCTAATGAGAGTTATTTCGGATTGCAAAATTATCCTATTCTCTTGATCATTCTGTCCCTTAAAGAGAAGATGTTATCAGAAAGCAAATGTACTGATTATGCCCACATTACTTCAACGTTATAATAAATTTCCTGAGATAATACATTTAGCCAGACTTTTTCTAAAAAACTGGATCTACCAAGCAGCATAAATGGCAGCTGTCTTGGTTATCTAGTGCTGCTATAAAAGAAATACCACAAGTGGATAGCTTTAACAAAGAGAAATTTATTCTCTCACAGTCTAGGAGGCTAGAAGTCTGAATTCAGGGTGCCAGCTCCAGGGGAACGCTTTCTCTCTGTGTCGGTTCTGGGGGAAGGTCCTTGTCACCAATCTTCCCCTAGCCTAGGAGCTTCTCTGAGTAGGGACCCTGGGTCCAAAGGATGCATGTGCTCCTGGCTCTTTTTGCTTGATGGTAATGAGGCCCCCTGTTTCTCTATTTGCTTCTCTCTTTTATATCTCAAAAGAGATTGACTCAAGATACAACCTAATCCTGTAGATTGAGTTCTGCCTCATTAACCTAACTGTCCCTAATCCTGCCTCATTAACATCATAGAGGCAGGATTTATAACACACAGGAAAATTATATCGGATGACAAAATGGTGGACAGTCATACAGTTTTGGAAATCATGGCCTAGCCAAGTTGATACACATTTTGGGGGGACACAATTCAACCCATAACAGCAACTAAAAAAAGAAGATAAATTAAGTTATAACCACAAGAACACATGCAAAGGGAAAAAAATGGAGGATACAGATTATCACCTTCTTAAATCAATGACCAATTTTAGCATCATTAATAATCCCTGGGTGGTACAAATGGTTAACTCCCTCAGCTGCTAAGTGAAAGGGTAGAGGTTCAGTTCCACCCAGAGGTACCTCAGAAGAAAGGGCTGGGGATCTACTTCTGAAAAATCAGCCACTGAATACCCTGCAGAGCACATGAGGTTGCCGTGAGTCGGAACTGACTCCACATGAACGGGTTAATAGTGTAACAGCCTGAGGTGAGGCAACCATGAGATGCACAGCCTCATCTATTAAGTATTCTTGCAAACAAAATGTTTAACTTGTTTGTAAGAAATTTAACCTGTGGACCTAGCTTTGAGTTTACAGAACAGAAAGGGATTAGATAAGCTAAACACACCAAGAAGAAACCATAAGACAAACCCAGAAGGTGGGCTACTCTATGGAACCACAATGGAGCCACTGTCTTGAACACTTCAATGTCATGAACAAACAACAGCAAACAGAAAACAAGGTGGGAGAGGCAGAAAGAACAGTCTAAACTCAAAGACTGCATAGACATGCAGCGCCTGGACACTGACGGGGTCCTTCTGCAAAATATATTTGGGAGCAATTAAAAAGTTATGAACATGGACTGAATATTAGCTGACATTAAGGAATTCTTGCTAATTTTTAAGCATGATAGTGGAATTGTGATACCATTGCATGATGGAAGTATTTAGAAGTGAAATGTCATGTCTGTAGTTTACTCTAAAATGTGGTTTGGTTTGGTTTTTGGTTATATAGTTTATGAGATATATGATATTCATTATACTATCCCCTCTACTTTTCTGTTTATTTGAAAACTATTATAATACAAAGTTTTAAAAAATAACAAAGACCCAGAAAAAACTTAGAACTGTCTTGCATATTTTTTAAACAGTTAAAAAAAATATTTCTTGTATATGTCTGCATTTCTGAGATTAAAAGCATCACACAATCATAGAGTTTGCAAACTAGAAGACAGAACATTTCATATACAGAGAAATCGAAGACCACAGAATTGAACTGATTTGCCTAAAGTCACAAAGAAAGTTACTTGCAGAGACAATAATATTTTGAATATATGTCCTTTTCTTCTGATGACCAATATTTCCTTGAAAAATGGAATGAACATCTTATTAATTCCTGTCATCTTTTTAGTGCCCAGAACACAGATTTACAATACATCAATAGTTGGCTTATAGAATAATTTTTTATCTGTTTTCAAAATCTTTTTACATAGAAAGTATCTGGTTTCTATCACTGTTGAGAAACAAATAAGATCAGATAACTTTCAAAACAAACATTGTAGTTGACCAAAAGTACTTCACAATTCTTAGTTGAAGACAGAGCAGTGGACAGCAGTTCTCAAAGGCAGTAAAAACTTGACTGCATGATTCAAGTTTTTTTTGTGGTTGTTGTTAAATTTATGTATGTACTGCTACATTTTCTACCCACTCTTTAACTTAAAAATACCAACCTTTAAGTGTAACAATACTTAGTTGCCAATGCAAACAAAGATGCTAATTTAGAAAAGTGTGATTCTTCAGAAGGAAGGTCAACATTCTGATCAATTAACTCTCATTTTTCATAATAAAAAACGTGGGCCAGCTGCTGAATCAGGTACTTGGGCAAGCATTGCTGGCCTGTTTTGTAAAATCAGCTGTAGCACATTTGTGCATAGAAAGAGTAGCTGATTTTGCAAGATGCTGAAATATAAAGCTGCATATGGTCCAGTATATTTCCCACTGTATTGTTATTTTCAACCAAGAAAACATGTTAGGCATTTGTATCATCCCTCCTTGATTACTGTTTTCTTTATGTAGGTTGTTGTCCTAAACATGTATCATTTGACTTCTTTCTGTAATGAAAAAAAGTACCACTTATCCTCAAGACATGTTAGATTTTCCTAAAGTTTTAGTAATAAGGGGAAAAAATCTTTATAACAGGCATTATATTTTTTATATTACAAAACAAATATGACTTGGCTGTAAACATGGTATTTTCTGCATACCAATTCCTTCTATATATGTTTCAGGGCCCTGGTGGTGCAGTGGTTAAAAGCTCCATTACTAACCACAATGTTGGCAGTTCAGATCCACCAGCTGCTCCTTGCAAACCCCATGGGGCAGTTCTACTCTGTCCCGTAGGGTCGCTATGAGTGGAATTGACTCCACGGCAACGGGTTTTTACATATGTTACACAGTCAAAGAAGCAATGCTGCTATTTACATACCATGTATAGTGGTACGTTTGGATGTCAGTTTTTAAAGTTTTCTAGCAAATTCTGAATCCTAAAAGACAAGAAATGAACCACTAGAATCTCTTTTGTTTAAAATGGGAAGGTAAATTTATCACATTTATCATTGTAATTTCCCCTTTTCTTCACTAAATTGGCAGTCAGGGTCCTTTATTTAGTATTTTAAAACCCAAAACCAAACCCATTGCTGTTGATTCGATTCTGACTCACAGTGACCCTACAGGACAGAATAGAACTGCCCCATGCAGTTTCCAAGGAGCAGCTGGTAAATTTGAACTGCCAACCTTTTGGTTAGCAACTGAGTTCTTAACTACTATACCACCAGGGCTCCTTTTAATATTTAGATATTTTAATGTAGATATATATTTTTATATTTAGATATCCTTTCAAAAATTATAGCATTATTAAGAATGGCTTTTTTCCTTAGAAAGTAGAAGTGATAAAGTTGAAGGCAAATTTTTGAACACTTTGATATTACCTAACAGAATAATTTCATACAGATACATGATGTTATATAAAAATATAAATTGAAACGTAACTTTCCAAAACAAATAATGTTAAGCTTGCTGGGCCGGAAAGGAAGAATGAGAGATAAACATAATTTATTTGAATACTTGATAAAAGCGTAAAGCAAAAATGTCACAAAAAGTAGTAGCAATGTTGAGAACAAGCATGATTACTATAGGGCATGGAAGTAAGCAAACACTTAGGCATAGTGTATAGACCGTAAAACAGAACAGGAAAATCTTTGTCCACTTTTGAACATTTTCCATCATAGGAAAAATGCTTAAATTGACCAATGACTACTGTACTTTTTTTTCAGTTATGAATAAGTGGTAGGAAATAATATTGAGTAAAATAGTAACAAGAAAATATGAAAATCCTTAGGCTGAATCAGAGGGATCATATTAAGTTATATCTCCATACTTCAAATTCCCTCAACTTAAAAAAATCTAACGCAAAGTGCCTACAGGACATGAGGCACCAATTGAAGTATCAGATCTATTGATAGTCTTTAGATTTTAGATAGAACATTCTCGATAAGGCAGAAATGATTATATTTTAAAATATATGTATAAGGGGTTATCCACCACCTATCTCATTTTGTTGTACTGGGGTGGCTTTCATGTTGCTATGATGCTGGAAGCTATGCCACCGGAATTTCAAACACCAGCAGGGTCATCCATGGTGGACAAGTTTCAACGGAGCTTCCAGACTAAGGCACACTATGATGAATGGGCTGGAAATCTAGTTCTGAAAATTAACCAATGAAAGCTCTATGGAGCACAACAGAATATTGTCCCACATGCATCTTTGGACACACCACCAGGAAGGATCAATCTCTGGAGGACGACATCATGTTTGGTGAAGTAGAGGGCCAGTGAGGGTGAGGGAGACCCTCAGTGTGATGGTTTGGTACAACAGCATCAGTGATGGTCTCCAACATGCGAGCGATTATGAGGATGACACAGGACTGGGCAACTTTTTGTTTTGTTGTACATAGGCCCCCCATGAGCTAGAGTCAACTAGATGGCAGCTATCTATCTATGTAGCTTTACATTTATTTCTGTATGTTGGGGTTTCCCCATACATGTATGTTCAGCTTGACACTCTTTTAGGCAACACATTTCCTAAGGAGCCTTGGTTATATTCGCCTTTAGAACTATACAGGTAAAAAATAACAAAGTATAATGGTAAGTTCTCGAGTAATGCTGGACACACGCTGATGGCAGCTCTCCTCCAACATGCTCTCCCTGACGCTGAGGAGGTTGGCTGTCCAGGAGGATTGTAAAAACGACAGGAAGTGACCCAGGTGCTCCAGCTGTGATCTGCGTAGAGCAGCTCATCCAAGAAATCATGAAACCTCTTGGGGCAGTCACAGTGATTGGTGGTTTTTGCTTTGAATGAATCTTTGCCAATGTTTAAGCTATGTCTTGGTAACAAATTATTTTAAAGAAATATGTCATTAGATCCATCTGTACACTATTTTTGCCCTCTATACACCTTGGTTGGTAGCTTATTTTACAGTGGGAATAATACACACTGGGAAGCTCATGCTAAAAAATAAAGAAAAATGACAAGTAGAAGCTTAAGAAAACAAACACATATGGATATATTTCACAATAAGAAGCTATAGTACTGTAAGATGCATTTCTGCTCCACCATTTTTCTATGCTGTCCTGTCCATTTTTACTTTTTACACATGCCCTTTGGTGGTGTGGTAGAAATAAAGCAAAGAAACTAAGATGGACACATTTAAGAAAAAAAAAAAAATGAAGACCTTTCTTTTTTAATTACTTTCTATTAAAAAAAGTCTCTCTCTTTTTTTTTTTTTAACACTTTAAAGAGGTCTTTTGCAGCAGATTTGCCCAATGTAATGTGTCCTTTGATTTCTTGACTGCTGCTTCTATGGGTATTGATTATGAACCCAAATGAAATGAAATCCTTGACGACTTTAAAGTTTTTTTGCTTTTTAAAGTGTTAAAAAGCAAAGATGTCACCTTGAAGACTAAGATGAACCTGACGCAAGCCATGGTGTTTTCAATCGCCTCATATGCATGCAGAAGCTGGACGATGAATAAGGAAGACTGAAGTAGAATTGACGCCATTGAATTGTGGCTTTGACAAAGAATATTGAATACACTATTGACTGCCAAAAGAACGAACAAATCTGTCTTGGAAAAAGTATAACCAGTATGCTCTTTAGGAGCAAGGATGGCGAGACTACTTCTTATATTCTTTGGACATATTATCAGGAGGGATCAGTCCCTGGAGAAGGGCATCATGCTTGGTAAAGTAGAGGGCCATCGAAAAAGAGAAAGGCTCTCATCACGATGGATCAACACAGTGGCTGCAACAATGCATTCAAGTATAACAACGATTGTGAGAATGGTGCAGCACTGCACAGAGTTTCTTTCTGTTGTGCATACGGTCGCTATGAGTCAGAAACGACTAGACGGCACCTAACACCGACAAAAGCCTTTCAAGAAAGCCTTCTACCATCCAGATAATGTAGCAAGCACTCTGCTTGCTATAAGGCCATATGTTCAGTGAAAAAGGAAGCATCAGTATAAACTCTGCTCTTCAGGGAGGCCAGACTAAGTCTTTATGGTTTCCAAGAATCCTTCCCTAGCATTCCAGCCCAACTTGATTTCTTTTCTTGTAACTGCTCTTTATCTCCTCTGTATGCAAATGGTTTTATGGTTTATGCAAATATTAGATACTTTGTCTCCTGGTCTTTTTTATGTCAGTGGGTTGGGTGGGTGGTGGAAGGGGACTTAGACTTCATTCAAATCCAACTTTTTCTTTTAGCAATGATTCAATGGAGACCAAAGGAAGTTAGCTTTATTACAGATTTAGTAGTAGAGCTGTGACTAAAAACCTTTATCTTTTGACTCTTATTTTTTTATTCTTTGTACTATTTCACAGGCAGCCTAAAATTTCATTGTGCTGCTATTAAATGTTTCCTATTTATATGATTTTTCTCCTCTGCCCAGATTGTCATTTATTTGAAGGCAGGAGCCATGTTTATAATTCTTTCATACCATCTATAGTGTCTAAGATAGTGTTTGTAACAGGTTCACTCGAAGTTGAATTAATTAAAACATCTCCTTATTGCAAGTTAAATACACTGTATTATACTGATGTCAGGGAAAATACTGTTGTCTTATGGGCCATGCCCCGAAGCTTTAAAAATTGTTTTTCCTCCATGTTCTAGCATAGTGCTGAAAGTTTCCCCATTTTTATTTAAAGACTTATTCAATATAGCTCAATACTGAGCATTAGTAGCTGTACAAATATACGTTATTGTAAGATATTGGGAGGCATAAACTGGCTACTGCCTTGAAAATGAATGTCAACGTTTAGGGCTAAAGAACATCAAGAAGAAAGAAGAGTCCTTCAAGCAAGACAATGCAGCTAACTTTCAAAAGGGCGGTTCCAGGATCCCTTTGTTTCCGGAAACAATTACATCTCTTACCCAACTAACCGTGAAACTGGTGCTTTTTCTTTCTGTTCCAGATTTCTGCAGTTTGTTGCTTATTATGCGTTTCCATTTGTTCCTTTTATGATACTTCTACATTTCACAACCAATTGTAAAAACGTATTGTCTTAGTTTGTGTTACTGAGTCTTAAAATAAAACAAAAGGAATTATCAAGCCTGAATACCAGTCTGGAGGCTTTGCTTCTCTCTGTGGTATCATATCTTGTTTAAAATTACCACAGAATTACAGCTTAGAAAGACATTTCTCCTGTTAACTGACACAGAAGTTACTGTGACATAGCCTTATGATTTTAAATGTTGAATTTTTACTTTTCCAGGCTCTACCAGCAACATGTCATCCATCCATAATCAGATGTACTTTTACTTTTGAAAAAAAGTATAAATATGCTCGTTAGCTTACCATATAAAATAATCTCCCTCCATACCCTCCCTCCAAAAAAAAAAAAAAAAAAAAAAAATCTGAGAACAACCCACTTCACAACTGTCCTGCTGTTTGCCAGAATGTTTAGAAACTGCTAGGTTTTCCTTTCTTCTTTCAATTCCGTGTAATGAAAAAAGACAAGAGATTAGAAGGCTCAGAGGATTGGAATTTTTCCCTTGTTTGGGAGAAGGATCTGCATTTTTAGCATCTAAACCTGACAGGTTAGAAAGCTGACAGTATGGACCCCAGTTCTCCCAAATAAAGTGACCCCTCTAAAGCCCAGAGGGAGGCTGCCCGGCAACCCTGTGATCGATCTTGCTCGTGCTGGGGAAAACCTTGGCTGCTCTAAGCATAATGCTGGGAACACATCAGCATAACTTTTCCATGTTAACATCCCTGCAATTACTTCATAGCCCTTTTCTATGCTGCTTTCTAACTCCAAGAAGAATTAGATGAATTATCTTGCTTGTTTTTGTTTAGGAAGCAAACCAAATTATCTGGAGACTAGAGTGAAAAAGTTTGTTCTTTTTTCAAATGGCAAAGAAATTTGCACTGCAGCATTGTTTTTCTGTGACAAAAAAAAAAAAAAAAAGCCCTCATCTAATTACTTGAAATATTAGGGACAATAAATAGTAAGGGAACCAATTGCTTTTTTTGTTTGTTTTTATGTGGGAGTAGAGAGCTCAATATCTGTGTTCTTTTGTCCTTCAGCAAATCTTGAGGAGGCTTATTACAAAGGAGAAGAAATGTCTCGTAGCTCTTTCTGCAGATTTAAACATATGGTCAGAGTGTGTGTGTGTGTGTGTGTGTGTTTCCACGTCTTTTTACAGATAAATGTGCCAGGCTGGCTAGAGACAGGTGCAAACGGTGTGGTAGCATCTGGCCTCCTGCTTCGGCTCCAATCCTATAGGCAGCTTTACCTCAGCAAAGCAAATTAGTGAAGTGTCATAGGTTTGATGCTCAAAGAAACCAGGCAAGCCTAAAGGAAACTAGGGGGGAAAAAAGTACACTGAGTGTGAGTAATGCAATGAGTGTGGGAAGCTCCCAGCTTCCCCCCTGCTCTTCACCTGTCCTCTGCCTTAGCCTGTCCAAGCCAAGGCCCCCACTTTCCCATTCTCTGTCATGTGTTTTGTTGTCCTGACTCCTCAGGCAGCTTCTCTCTACATCTTAAAAGGCAACAGCATGTGTGTCCTCAGGATTCTCTTTGCACTGGTGGGCATACATTTCAGGTTCTGTTCTCCTCAAATGTTATTATTAATGGCTTTATAATTTTTCTGGCTTTCCATTGAAAGGTGAAGTACTCGTGGTGTGTTGACCAATCATCAAGTGCTGTTGGAGAAATTTTGGGAGTCTCTGTGCTCTGCTTCTTTGGGTTTTGTATAACAGGAATTACGACTAATGTCCACAAAGATTACAGGAGGCACTTTTGGTGTGGAGAAAGCTGTTTTATATAGTTTTGCTTTTTTATGAAGATTTATAGAAAAATGATGGATGTATGAGAGAATCTCTAGGATGAGGTTTCCGGGAAGGCTAATAGGGCTAAGCCACTTATCCATACAGGAAATTCATTGGGGTCTGCTCAAACCCGTGAGGCAGGAAGCCTGACTGAGCTGGTGTTTGCAGAACCACAGTGGGGCAATGAAAAATGAAGTAAAATCAAAGACTTTTATTGTTTCCTGGTACTATTTTTTAGGATGAACACTGGGCACCTTTGTTGGTTTCAAGGAGCTAAGAGAAAAGTAAAAGATGAAAGAAAGAAATGTCATTTTCTAAGAGAAAGAGAAACAACACAATTTTCATCACTGATGGCAAGTCCTGACGGGACATGTCTGACTTGAAGGATGAAGGACAGTTGAGAGAACTCATTCTAGAGGGAGACCAGCACGAGACTGAAAAGTGAGCAGCATCTACAACCAGAGCTCAGAGAGGTGGTCCACCATGATGGAGCCATTTCGAGCATCAACTGCTTAACAGTGATTGAGTAGAGATTTGTGAGGTCCCTTTCAGCTCTAATATAAGTTTATGAGTTCCGAAGTCCGTGAAATGATTTTGATTGCTCCTGCTTACTAGAGGAACTTCGTGGACAAAAAGGAAAATAATGTATACCTTCACACTTACTTAAAAAAATTTTTTGAGACCCACATCATCTAAGTCCTTTCCAAAGAACTCTCTAAGTTTTAAGATGGTTACTATAATAATTATTAAATTAACCACCCCATTATAGTTGATTTGTTGAACATGTTTTATTTTAACTAGAAACAGAGCAAGAACAAAAACGCCCCAAGAGTTGGACATATCCGAGTTTGTATTCTGGCTCCATTGTGATGTTGGACAAGCTATTTAAGCTCTTTGACCTCAGTTTACTCAAGAAAAATAAAGACCTTGTAGGGATCTTTTGAGGATTAAGTAAAATGCTGCTTGTAAAGTGGTTAGCGGAATGACAAGAACACTGGTTTTCAATCAGTGATAAGTGTTTTAATATTATATGTGGAATTTTTTTTAAAATTAATTAAAATTATAAATTCATACCACATTAGAGGACCCGGAGCATATTTTTCTTAATATTATATGCTACATTTTGTGACATGTAAATTATCATTGGGGTCCTTGGGTGGCAGGTGGAGTCCACCCAGAAGCACCTTGGAAGAAAGCCCTGGGGAGCTACTTCTGAAATATCAGCCACTGGAGACCACGTGGGACAGAGCCCTGACCTGACACACACGGGGTTGCCATGAGTCAGAGCCAACTCCACCACAACTGTTTTTTTTTTAAGTTATCCTTGGCTGTAAGATGCACTATTATGTATCACTAGGAACGGAAAAAAAGGACTAGACTATGGCACAACGGTAAGATGCCATCAATCATAAGATTTCCAAATTTCAAAACTGCTACAATTCAAAAAACTTGCATCTTAGAGCAATGGCATACAGTAATTTTAAAGCCCTCTTGTTTTAAATTCTATCTAGGATACATCTTTACGTATAGGTGCCATTGAGTTCTTACTTGGTTTCTATGTGAAAATGTGTTCAGCTTTTTGACATGATGCCCAAAATGTTCAAAAGGATGTCAAGGCCCTGTAACTTTCACAGAAATGGTTCAGTCCTGCCATGCTTGTCCAGTCTCAGCTTTGCCCTCTTTTCACTCTCCCAACTAGACAGAAGCTCCTCCAGGGCAAGAACCTCATTGTGAATTGCAGTATATCCCCCATATCAGCTGGCACCAGGACTTATCCCTACTAGATATTCAATATATATTTTTTGCTGATAAATAATATGAATGAGAATACTAAAATGCTAGCCTTTGACAGTGTTTGAATGCTTTCGAGGTGGGGTGTTTTTTGTTATTTTTGTTGGAATTTGCTCACCAAATGTTCTAACATACATAAGACAAAGATTTCTACTTAGACTTGAGTTCTGTGGCAGGGAATGTGTATAACTGACTTATATTTCCTCAGGGCGTATCACAGCACTTGGTGACTACAGGAACTTGGTAAATGTTCTTTTATGGGTGAATAAATTATTTTGACTTCTTTGTCTATCAGAAGCTAGATTTAATATCAAAAATTTCCTAAAGAAAAATCCCAAAAACCTGTTGCCGTGGAGTCAATTCCAACTGAGTGACCCTATAGGACAGAGTAGAACTGCCCCACAGAGTTTCCAAGGAGCAGCTGGTGGATTTGAACTGTCAACCTTTTTGATGAGCAGCTATAACACTTAACCACTACACCACCAGGGTTTCCAATATGAATAAATTGCCTAAGTATACCAAAAACCAAACCAAACCCATTGCTGTTGAGTCCGACTCATAGCAACCCTACAGGACAGAGTAGAACTGCCTGGTTTGGTTTCCAAAGGGAGGCTGGTAGATTCAAACTGCTGGCCTTTTGGTTAACAACTGAGCTCTTAACCACTGTGCCACCAGGGCTCCTTTAATGATATTAGTTGTCTTAGTGATATTTTCAGCTTGATTGAAGGAAAACACTCTTGTAATGCCAAATTATTCATTGTGTTTGAAAGTTACTCATATCTCATCTATGCTTCCCAATGCTAAAGTTAAAAATCTAAAGTTAGGATGTAATAGAGGATGTTTAGAGATAAAAAGTCTGGTATCTGAAGTCTCAAGACAAGTTTTGACTTTGCCGCCTTTCTTGCCCTGTGCCCTGGACCAAGTCCTGCAGCTCGTCTTTAACGCTGGGCTTTTAGGAGCTGTTCCACGGCGCCGTCAGGGCACGCAGGTGAGGGCGACACACAGCTGCTAGGCAGGCTGTGAGGTAAAAACACAGCTACAAAACCTGGGTTATCGGTAGCAGTAAATCGGTCCTTTTTCTACTTTCAGGCAAGTACAAAAATGACAATTTGAACCTGGTAACAAAACACAAAGTCATCTACACTTTTGGTATAAACTTAACTTCTCCTGCTGTGGGAAACGCTCAGTACAAACAGATTATTATTATCATTGAATCTTCATACATAAATACAATTATGTTACACACTTTCATGATTTCAAAAGGATAAAGCCTTCCTAAGATGATCCCAATATAACATGATGCATGATATTTCTGAAACTCCTGAAAAGGAAAAAAATTGCCTGAGGAAGTGAAGCAGAGTCCGTTTTCATACAGGCATGCTATTTCATGACCATCAGGTGGAAACTTTTCAGGATTAATGCTTTGTAATTCTCCCAGCTGAAGCTTTAGAACTTCAAAGCACTGTAGAACATTTCAAATTTTTCTTCTGCCCGTGAGAAAACCCTTTGCATTGAAAGTTGCTTTCAACTGGAATCCTACATTTGGCATTACACAACAGTGACATATTTTATGGAGATTAAAATTACACACCAAGAATGTAAAGTTGCCCAAGCAAAACCATTTCTACTATTAAAAATGCTCTCACGACATTCTATGAAGAGCCATGACCTTCTCTTGTCCATAAATAATGCTAACCATAAAAAGTTTGGAGCCCTGGTGGTGTAGTAGTTAAGAGCTTGGCTGCTAACCAAAAGGCTGGCAGTTTGAATCTACCAGCCAGTCTTGGAAACTGTACGGGGCAGTTCTACTCTGTCCTATAGGGTCGCTATGAGTTGGAATTAATTTGATAGCAGTGGGTTTCATTTTTTTTTATAATTAGTTTAAAAGCCATTTATAAATTTCATATTTGCCTGAGAAACACTCTTTAACCACCTGCAATTTACAAAGTAGGTTTGCTTAAGCGTAATTATGTTTCCTTTAACTTGTAAACAATAAATCTACCACTGATTGCAAAGACAGGCGATCAGTGGATATTAGGAAGAAAATGACATGAAAAATCAATATGTAATTCCTGGTAAAGGGCATGTTATACTTTTAATTTGAAATCTTCCAGTGGTAAGTCATGAATATAAAGCTTGCCTCTGTAAATAAATAAATAGTTTGCTGTAAAACTAGGAATCGTCTCTAGTTATCTAAAACTTCAAGAAACAGTGTATTAGCCCCTCTTGAAATCTGTGTGAAGCTGGCCCCCTTTGGCAACTAAAAGAGCTCTTTGAACCATAGAACAGATGTAATGAAAATTGGTTCCATTAAATGCAGCTGGAAAATTACAAACTGAGAAATTAATGCACCATCCCATGACCCTAGGGGCTAAAATGAATCAAGGTGCGGTTGCCAGATGCCGGTGTTTCCCCACTGCCCCCTCCCCAATAAAAACAGTGCTGTTTGTAGATGTGTGTATTATAATACAAATTATTGATCTCGGTAATATAAATCATGAGATCATGACAAGGATTAAAAATTAGCTAAAAGAGTAATGGTGTTGTATTCGTGTAATGAAGTCTAAAAACTTAAAAAGGAGTCAAACCTGAATGGTTGGATTGTTAGTGCTCCTTGGGCTCCCGAAATGCACTGGAAGTCCTCACTATCTTATGATAGGACTGTCTCTGAATTCCAGTAGGGAAGGGAAGCTGATTCGGTCCTATCCATAAACAGCATGCTTCTTTGTTGATTTCAATTCAGTTTATTCCAAGTTGGTGTGCTGCTGATGGCTCTACTAGCAGAACCTGACAAAAGTCCATTTAGCATCTGCTTTGGAGGTGCTCTGCAATGGTTCTGAGGAGCCCTCTTGAGTCATTAGCTAAACATTGTTTCAAACAACTACACTAGCAAAGACCCTCCTGTGAAGACTAAAAGGTAAGAAACTGAGAGCACATTTCCAGGTAATTCAGGACAATGCCTGGGAAATTGCTCCCCTCCCCTCCCGTCATAAACTGAATAAATAAATAATCCCGCCCCCCCAAGTTTGGTATCATTTGACTTCTACTGAGTCATGGTCATACAAACAAACCGTTCTCAAAGGAAGACGGTTCAACTTCAGTTTACTTAGTTTATATGTGGCTTGTTATTAGTCATTTAATTAGTTATTATTTACTTATACAAATTTATTTATCATTAATTTACAAAATATCTAGCTTGTTATTAGTCATTTCATTAAGCTAGTTGATTGCTTCAAAAGAAAATGAAATTTAGTTATTTAAGAAATTTGTTTTTAAGACACCAAATTCAGTTCAGTAGTAGAGGCGAGAGGAAGAGACTGGAAGGAATTCAGAAAAGGAGACTGAATTGTTGGCCATGTTTTGTTATTTAAGCTGAGTAGTGGGCATATGCACACTTTATACCTTTTTTGTATGTCTAAAATTTTATAAAAATTAAGACAAATATTTTGATGAGCCTGTAGCCCCATGTTTTATGTCTAAAAATGATGGTTTGGAGGAAATACTTGGGAGAGGTTAATTACCTGTTTTCTAATTTGCTTCTGTTGCTGCAGTAACTTTGCTTTTTCAGGAATTCAAACAAAGAACAAAGGTTTGCTGGATTGTGTGGGTAGATGCTTGAGTGTTCTCTTTCTCCATCTGGAATGAGCGGCAACTAACATACTTAGCCTGGATATTGTATTTACATATATTAAAAAGTCTATTTTCTCCATATCTTCGTAATAAAAACCTATCCCATGAATATTTAATCCACAAGGTTGGACTGGACTAAAACATGGCAAGTATTCTGATATAGGAATTGCAACAATAAATAATGACCTAATTGCAATAACAACATATTCATGTTTTCTTAAAGCTAAAAAACATACAAATGCTTCTTTTATTGCATAAACAAATCCCTGTCCTATTCTTTTAAAGCAGCTGTTAGGCAAAAATAAATGACTACCTCCAATTCGTGTGTAAGAAAATATTACAGAAGAATTAATAAGCATAAACAATTTAGGCGTACGTAATCCACATTACACAAGCTATAGTAACCAATTACAGCATGTAGGCTGGGTGGCCTATTTACTCTGCTGTCCAATACGGCACTATTCTAATTAGAGCACTGTATCATAGGAAATTACACTCCTTCTAGATAAAGAACTTTTTGTAAAGTGCACAGACATTGAAATATGCATGTTGTATGCTTTATAGCCATTATAAGCATGCAGCAATGACGATTCTCCATTGTTTTATAGCAGCATAATTTCCACATACAGAGACATGCATACTAAATACATACAATTGCCCACATATTCCGTCTGTTTTACAAGTACACTTCACCATTAGCAATTTCTCCTTTGTGCAGCAAATTGAAAGTGTTTTCCATGCACAGATATGTGTGTTTCCATATTTCTACACAAGGTCAAGTTTCTGCGTGAATAAAAACAGATTGATATCTATTGCTCTCCAAAAGAGTAAGTAAAAGTCTCTACACACCTAAGCACTCTCTTCCTTCCAGGTATTCATTTGAGAATTTTTTAGAAGAGATTTTGATCTGTGTGGTAATTAATTGAAATAAATGAAAAACCTGCCTTCTATCCAGACTGAACTTGCTTCAACAGCTGCTGATCCTTAAACTCTGAACGTCAGCCAGTTAGTGATGAAGTTTCCCACGGCCGGTGCCCTAGCCAGGCTTCCTGTCTGACAGCTCCGTTTTCAGCCTCAAACACGGAGGTAAGGCTTACTTTAATTTTATCTTTTTTATTTCATACAGAAATAAAATCAGCAGATTAAAGATACTGAGTTTTGCATTTTTTTTTTAAAGAAGGTTCTTCACTCCAAACAACACAACATAATACACAACCAAATATGAGTGTGATATGGGGTTTTAGAGGTTTACCTTATTTTTGAATACACATCAGCTAACAGATTTCTGTTTCTCACTGGACATTTCCACTTCTATATAAAGAATTAAGACACAGAGACTGGGAGATGTGAAATACAAGATCTTCCCATTTTGAAGCACTTGGTAGTTTCATCTGGCCCACTCCAGAATTGCTCCAGGAGGACAAACTCCCTTTTGCATTTGCATTTTCTATAATTGTAAGCTAAACTAAAAAAAAAAAAAAGAGGAAAAAAAACATTTTTTTACAGATAGCATTATTTTACCTCCTTCAGATTTTCATTTTAAAAAATCTCATGAAAAAGAATCAAAGAATTACTGACCTATTGCTTCCTTTGACAACGCAATTCATTTAAACTTCCATTTTGAACTAAGGCCTGTACCTTGACAAATGGGACAGGGAGAATTTCACAGACGAAGACCACACAATGTTTATATCCCAGGCAATAGGCACAGTTAGAAAATTCCTGATTTGTTCTCCGTTTGTTGCACACAAATAAGTTAATTGTGGGGATCCAAATAATAGGCAACGAAAACGCTAAGCCTTGTACCTAAATGTCAGTTTCAAGATTCAACATACTTGTATGCAGTGCGCGCACACTGAGACCAGACCATTTGTGAGTGGGTCAACCAATCTGCAGATAAGAGTGAGACTCACCCACCAGGAGAAAGCAAGCGTGATTCAGGGCACGATGAAGTTAATTGAAAATAAAATACATAACATTCATTGGACTTTAAAACAGTGAATTCCAAAATAATTAAGTTAATAAAAGAGTCTCACTCTTTTCTGAACTAAATTAAATGGCTCTAAAATTAATTTCATTGGTTTTTTAATTCACTGTTAACTCAATAAAATGAGCTTTTAAAATTAACTCCTTTGTTTTTTTTAACTCACTGCAGTAAAAGTCCATAAAAGAACTTTTAAAAAAAAAAAATCATGAGTTAAACTTTTTCTAGATTTAGGCAGCAATCTTCTGAAAATATGGACATAACAAACGCATACCCAAAATCTGGGAGATTTTACATAGGATATTCAGCAGAGGGCTTTACAGGACCCAGTTTACCCACGTTGTATCTGCCCCGTGGACGTGAGAAATGTCTCTCTTCTCAGAAAGAGGCAAAGAATAACAAAAGTGTAATAACTGGTTTCAAATGTCTAAGAGATAGAAAACAGTTGAACTTTGCAACCCTTTGCAACCCTGGTAAATGATGTTCCAAAGATGATCTAAGATAAAAGCGACAAAATAATCTGGTTATCATATTCCTAAAATCCTGCTCATAAGCGGTCTAAATTACAAAGGTTTCTTTTTTCTTTTAATTTCTGTAAGATGGCAAGTATTTTACAATCACCATTCATTCTGATGTGTACATTAGAATAAAGGCAGAAGGAAAACCATTTGGCATGTATTTCATGGGCATATTGGGATAACTAACTCATGGACGATTATTTCCCTTTTAACTAGATACTTAAATTTTAATAGACACCCTGGTGGTACAGTGGCTAAGTGCTCAGCTTCTAACGGAAAGCTCGGCAGTTTGAACCCACCAGCTGCTCCATGGGAGAAGGAGGTGGCAACCTGCTTCCATAAAGATTTACAGCCTTGTAACCCTATGAGGCAGTTCCACTCTGTCCTATAGGGTCGCTATGAGTTGGAATCGACTCGATGGCAACAGGTTTGGTTTTTGTTTTATAAATTTTAATATTAGAACCCCCTGAATGCATATTTGTAACCCACGGGTATGGTTTTATTATTATTATAATGAAATGCCTCTCATATTTTACTTTGCCTTTCTATTCCTGCCAATTTGCACTAGACTATTATTAACCAGGAAACCCAGGTGCCATAGTGGTTAAGAGCTACCGCTGCTAACCAAAAGGCCGGCAGTTCAAATCCACCAGCCACTGCTCCTTCGCAACCCTAAGGGGCAGTTCTACTCTGTCTTTAGGGTTGCTATGTGTCGGAATTGACTGGACGGCAAATTTTTTTTTGGGTATTATTAACCCATGCTTGGGTAATTATAAGGGCATCCTAGTTTATCTTCTTGCTCAGCCTTCTTTCACTGGAACTTTAGCATAAGCTGGTCCTTCTCTCGTGGAAACCCTGGTGGCATAGTGGTTAAGTGCTACGGCTGCTAACCAAAAGGTTAGCAGTTCAAATCTACCAGGCGCTCCTTGGAAACTCTATGGGGCAGTTCTACTCTGTTTTATAGGGTCACTATGAGTCGGAATTGGCTCGATGGCAATGGGTTTTGGGGTCCTTCTCTCTGGAATACCCCCACCACCCATCTTGTCTGTATCAACCACCTTTCCTGGCTAATTCCAACTTTCTGGTTTTGAAGCAAAAGTCACTATCTCCTGGAAGTCTTCTCTGATGCTACCTTCCAGACTCAGTTTGGTTCCACCCAAAAATATGATGTTTATTACATCTGGCTCTTAACCACTGCTGGGCTTTGGCCTTCGTGATGGTGGAAAGTGTGTGTCTGCTGGCTCACATCTTAGTTTTCACTGCTTAGCAGGGTACCTGGCACATAATTTCCATTCAGTTAATATTTGTTAAATGAATAAATCCTTAACCACTGTCAGACTTATATTCTTTAAACAGTGTTTTCATTTTATTACTTTTTAAAGAACCTTTTCTCTTTGGTTATGGGGTTCCTGGGAAGTGCAAACAGTAAATGTGTTTGGCTGCTAATGTTACTTTTGGTGGTTCTAGTCCACCCAGAAGTGCCTTGGAAGAGAGACCTGGTGATCTGCTTCCAAAAAACCAGGCACTTGATGATGATAATTATGATAATTGCCTGCCTTCTCAGCTCAAGTTTCCTGTTCCCGACACCTCCTCTAATTTTATGACAGTTAACACTGATATTTTTCTTGGAAATATATTGGTATCCAGTTTAGCTCTTGATTATTGTGTTAATTTTGTTCTCTAACCAGAAGCCCTGCTGGCACAACGGTTAAGTGTTCACATGTGAACTGAAAGATTGGCAGTTCAAACCCATTCAATGGCTCTGAGGGAAAAAGACCTGGCCATCTGCTCCTATAAAGATTACAGCCTAGGAAATCCTATGGGGCAGCTCTACTATGTCACATGACGTCTCTATGAGTTGAAATCAACTTGATGGTACACAACAACAACTAGGCTGTAAATTGTTTGGTGGCAGCAACTATAATACTTGATCACCCTTGCTAGATAATAGGATCAAACTAGGTTGAATTAAAGAGATCCCCTAATTGGGACTCTTACATTAAACAAACAAACAAAAAACTCTGAGGCTACAGAGAGCTACTAGGTCACATGTCAAGTGAGGTCCCTAATGTTAGGGTGAGGATGATGTGTGCAGCTCCTGGTTTACAGTACAGTCCACCATGCCACTGACTGTCCAAGGAGACCTGTACTGATTACCCATTCAGTCTACAGACATGCTTGATTTAAAACCCAATCACTTTTCCTGACGCCTGAACCACTTTGTAGTCTTAGGCGAGCTATTACTTCTGATGTTTAATATTACACAGAATACAGTTTAGAATCGTTTTTACACTTTGAATGTTCTTCTTCATCTAGTTCATATTTTGGTATGAAATAGACCTTTAAAACCAAAAACCAATGCCGTCGAGTCAATTCCAACTCATAGCGACCCTATAGGACAGAGTAGAACTGCCCCATAGAGTTTCCAAGGAGCACCTGGCAGATTCGAACTGCTAACACTTTGGTTAGCAGCTGTAGCACTTAACCAGTATGCCACCACGGTTTCCAAATAGACCTTTACTGATGGTCTATTCCATTGGATGACTCTTTAAAGCTATATTATTATTGTTGTTGTTGTTGTTGTTAGTTACCGCCCAGTCAATTCCAACTCGTGGAGACCCCATGTGTGCAGAGTAGAACTGCTCCGTAGGGTTCTCAAGCAGATCGCCAGACCTGTCTTCTGTGATGCCTGTGGGTGAGCTCAAACAGCCAACTTTTCAGCTTGCAGTGGGGCACCTAACCGTTTGTGCCACCCAGGGACTTGCTTAAAGCTACATTAGAAGCTATTTATAGGAAAGCATCCATAACGATTAGACACTGGGGACACTCAGTGGGAGCTGAGGGCTCTGAGGAAGACTTCAGCAGGTGCTGTGGAATCATCTATACTAAAAAGCCCGTGATATGTTTCTGGAAAGCCTTCTCTGACACTCAGCATTACCCCCTCACTGACAGAAAGTACCAGTGCCAAGCTTGTGGCTGCTACGCCAGGGCCATCATCACTGTGTTAAGCATGATTCTAGAAGTTAGAGTCACTGTTCAAGCAGTTCAAGGAGGATAAAAGAGTTTGGCCTCAGATGTGTCAATGTCAATGTAACTTTTGTGTAAAATTTAGATAAAACGAAGAGTAAAATAGCCCTTTAACCTTCACTTCAGTCTGACCAGGTGGTACCCACTAAGACTCTGGCTATATATTTTTTAAAATCATTTTTATGCCATCTCTTTGAATCTATTTTTTTTTCCAAAATAGTCTGACCCATAATATATCGGAGTACACTTACGCATTGAACAAGCCAGCCTCTGTTAATGTTTTTGGTAAAATATATGGATTAATTGACATTTTCCCCCAATTAATTTCCGCATACCCCAAATCAACTGCACAGACGTTTAAGCTATTTTGCTTACCCTAGCTCATTATTTAACTCTTTGACTTGTTTCACACTACGTATATCTATTATACTGCTGGAGTCTGAGTGGCGTAAACGGTTAAACGCTCGACAACTAGCCTAAAGGTTGGAGGTCTGAATCCACCCAGAAGCACCTTGGAAGAAAGGCCCGGGGGTTTATTTCTGAATGATCACAGCCATTAAAAACCCTGTAGAGAACAGTTCTGCTCTTCCAAAACATACGGGGTTGTCGTGAATCAGAATTGACCCAGCAGCAACTGTTACTTTTTTTAATCATTCTGGTAAATTTATCTTCACTTTACATTTTTTAAAAAATTCTTTTCTCAAAGTTTTACATCTAAATTATTTTTTTTTAACATTTGAAATAAATCTCTATATTTCTGACTCAAACATTTCTTCCTTATTCATCTTCAACTTCCTCTAAGGAGCTTTCCTAATGACGGAGGAATAAAGACACATTTTCTTTTGATCCAAAACCTAAACAAAGAGATCGTTCCCGATGAAATCCATGGGCATCGGCTATAAACAGCACCTGGAAACCGGCAGGCAACGATTTGTCTCGAGGTTTATGCTAAAGTATCTCAGAAACGCGAATACTCGCACAACTTGTATTTCATTAGAGTGCACAATATATCGTTTATTACTAACACTTTCTTGGATGCAAACCTCAAGATCAAAAATTTCCTCTTTTAATATTGGACTAAAATGATAAGCTATTTGCCACTGCATAGGTAAGGTAAAGCACAGCGATTATCTTCTATAATAATACACACCTGCAAAATATTAGATCAGGTAATTAATATTGCCTTCAAGGTCAGCCGCATCAGTGATCATGGGAGAGGTAATTAAAAAAGTTGATGTTAACATTTCTAAATTCAGCATAAAGGCACAATCAGAAATACAGGACTTAATTGTGGGAACAGTAAATTTGTTTCTTGCAGGTTTTTTTATGAATTGTTTTAAACTTTAAATGCTTTAAAAATTAATTATATTAATTGTTGCAGTGGTGTCTTCATTTCTTAATGTGGGCTTGCATTGTGCTGTTAACATGAAAAAACAAAAAAACTTTATCAGAGTAATTCAGGTTTTATAGCCCCCAGACTAGCATCAAAACACTGCATTTACTGTATCAAATTACCTGGTTTGGGCAAAATAAGATGTGCATGTAAAACAACAGAAAATATTTAGTGCTGGTCTAATTAATTTTTACATTTTCTTGCTTGGGGTTTTCCAAATCAATCCTGTAATTTCTATATAAATGCTTTATATCATCTCATGGTTGCACTTAGCACGTTTAAGTTTTCTGAGGGTGAATACGTTCATTGGATTCCTGGTGGAGTGTTTCTTTGAAATACGGAATTTAAAAAAAAAATCAATTTTTATCTATATACCTCTCTTCATTACTGCGGATTTTTATAAGGAACAACATTTGTTCAGAGACACTTCCGATTGTTTGATTTTTTTCCTCTTTATTTTGTTTTAGGAGTAATACAAGAGACCAAGAAGGTATGTAATTACAATAACAAGAAAAAAAGTCACAGTTAACATGAACTATGGGAAGCCAGACTTCATCCAAATATGAAAAACATTACTTACAGTTAGATAAATCCAGTAATGGTGTGACTCTTGAAAGAGTCCAAACTATAATCACCATCTATTATGTTCCACATTTGCTTTGCAGAAATACAATGAATATCTATATGTGCCACTGGGAATTTGACACATATCCACACAAAGACTCAAGGCACAAAGAGATGGGCCACACATAGTGGGTTGTGGTACAATGTTTAAGGAAGGAATGCCACCAGACATTTTTCTGACATTGCTATTCTAAATATTGGATGTTTAATCTATTGACTCATGATTACAGATAATTATATAGAAAAAATGACTTGAAAGAAGAGTGTTCTTAGGATAGAAGCCTTCATTATAATGCTTATATTATGGCACTAAAAATAAAAATACACTTAAAATCAGGCCATATACCTAATGAAAAACTGAAGAACCCACATACCTGTACTGTCAGTTAGCCCCCATGCTGAAAAATTCAAGATCTGGTAATGATTCTACATGTTTAGGTATCAGAAATAAATAGAAGAATAGGATAAAAATATTACTCTCATTCCAGTCTTTATCATTTAAAGGCTTATGTTTGAGAAGGTTATTTGGTTATTAGAGATTTAAAAAAATATTTAACCAATCAAACACTTGGAAACTGAACAATATCCTGCTCAAAAAAGACTGGGTTATAGAAGACATTAAGGATGGAATAAAGGAATTCATAGAATCCAAAGAGAATGAAAACACTTCCTATCAGAACCCTTGGGACACAGCAAAAGCAGTGCTCTGAGGTCAATTTACATCAATAAATGTGCACGTCCAAAAAAGAAGAACGGGCCAAAATCAAAGAATTATCCCTACAACTTGAACAAATAGAAAGAGAGCAACAAAAGGAAACTTTAGGCACTAGAAGAAAGAAATAATAAAACTTAGAGCAGAACTAAATGAAATAGAAAACAGAAAAACAATTGAAAGAGTTGACAAGACCAAAAGCTGGTTCTTTGAGAAAATTAACAAAATTGATAAACCACTGGCCAAACTGACAAAAGAAAAACAGGAAAGAAAGCAAATAACCTGAAAGAGAAATGAGATGGGCGAATTACAACGGACCCAACCCAAAGTAAAAGAATCATATCAGATTACTAAGAAAAATTGTACTCTAACAAATTTGAAAACCTAGAAGAAATGGATGAATTCCTAGAAACACACTTCCTACCTAAACTAACGCGAACAGAGATAGAATAACTAAACAGGCTCATAACAAAAGAAGAGATTGAAAAGGTAATCAAAAAACTCCCAACAAATAAAAGCCCTTGCCCAGACAGCTTTACTGCAGAGTTCTACCAAACATTCAAAGAAAACTTAACACACCTGCTACTAAAGGTATTTCAGAACATAGAAAAGGACGGGGTACTCCCAAACTCATTCTATAAAGCCAGCATAATCTCTGATACCAAAAGCAGGTAAAGACACCACAAAAAAAGAAAATTACAGAGGGTTTTTTTTTTTTTTTTTTTTTATCCCTCATGAGCTTAGATGCAAAAATCCTCAAGAAAATTCTAGCCAATAGAATTCAACAACATATCAAAAAAATAATTCACCATGACCAAGTGGGATTCATACCAGGTATGCAGGGATGGTTCAACATTAGAAAAACAATTAATGAAATCCATCATATAAATAAATCAAAAGAACCACATGATTTTATCAATTGATGCAGAAAAGGCATTTGACAAAGTTCAACACCCATTCATGATAAAAACTCTCAGCAAAATGGGAATAGAAGGAAAATTCCTTAACATAATAAAGGGCACTTATGCAACACCAACAGCCAACATCATCCTAAATGGAGAGAGTCTGATAGCATCCCCCTGGAGATCGGGAACCAGACAAAGATGCCCTTTATCACCACTCCTATTCAACATTGTGCTAGAGGTCCTAGCCAGAGCAATTAGGCTATAAATAAAGAAATAAAGGGCATCCAGATTAATAAGGAAGAAATAAAAGCATCTCTATTTGCAGATGACATGATCTTATACACAGAAAACCCTAAGGAATCCTCAAGAAAATTACTGAAACTAATAGAAGAGTTCAGCAGAGAATCAGGATACAAGACAAACATATAAAAATCAGTTGGATTCCTCTACACCAACAAAAAGAACATCAAAGAGGAAATCACCAAATCAATACCATTTACAGTAGCCCCCAAGAAGATAAAATACTTAGGAATAAATCTTAACAGAGATATAAAAGACATACATATAGAAAACTACGAGACACTACTGCAAGAAACCAAGAGAGATCTACATAAGTGGAAAAACTTACCTTGCTCATGGATAGGAAGACTTAACATTGTAAAAATGTCTATTCTACCAAAGCCAATCTATAGATTTAATGCAATTCCCATCCAAATTCCAACAACATTTTTTAATGAGATGGAGAAACAAATCATGTACTTTATATGGAAGGGAAAGAGGCCTTGGATAAGTAAAGCATCACTGAAAAAGATGAACAAAGTGGGAGGCCTCACTCTACCTGATTTTAGAATCTATTATATCACCACAGTAGTCAAAGCAGCCTGGTAGTGGTACAACAACAGATACATAGACCAATGGAACAGAATTGATAATCCAGACATAAATCCATCCACTTATGAGATGATATTTGACAAAGGCCCAAAGTCAGTTAAGCAGGGGAAAAGACAGTCTTTTTAACAAATGGTGCTGGCATAACTGGGTATCCATCTGCAAAAAAAAATGAAACAAGACCCATACCTCATACCATGCACAAAAGACAAACTCAAAATGGATCAAAGACCTAAATATAAAATCTAAAATGATAAAGATCATGGAAGAAATAATAGGGACAATGCTAGGAGCCCTAATACATGGCATAAACAGTATACGAAACATTACTAACAATGCAAAAGAGAAACCAGATAACTGGGAGCTTCTAAAAATCAAACACCTATGCTCATCCAACCCCCACATGTCTCTCATACTGTGGGGGCTTGTGTGTTGCTGTGATGCTGGAAGCTAGGCCACCAGTATTCAGATACCAGCAGGGTCACCCATGGAGGACAGGTTTCAGATGAGCTTCCAGACTAAGACAGACTAGGAAGAAGGACCTGGCAGTCTACTTCTGGAAAGCATTAGCCAGTGAAAACCTTATGAATAGTAGTGGAACACTGTCTGATATAGTACTGGAAGATGAGCTCCCAGGTTGGAAGGTACTCAAAAGATGACTGGGGAAGAGCTGCCTCCTCAAAGTAGAGTCGACCTTAATGACATGGATGGAGCAAAGCTTTTGGGGCCTTCATTCGCTGATGTGGCATGACTCAAAATGAGAAGAAACAGCTGCAAATATCCATTAATAATCGGAACTGGGAATGTACAAGGTATGAATCTAGGAAAATTGGAAATCGTCAAAAATGAAATGGAACACATAAACATCGATATCCTAGGCATTAGTGAGCTGAAATGGACTGGTATTGGCCATTTTGAATCGGACAATCATATAGTCTACTATGCTGGGAATGACAACTTGAAGAGAAATGGTGTTGCATTAATTGTCAAAAAGAAAGTTTCAAGATCTATCCTGAAGTACAACGCTGTCAGTGATAGGATAATATCCACATGCCTACAAGGAAGACCAAATAATACGACTATTGTTCAAATTTACGCCCCAACCACTAGGGCCAAAGATGAAGAAATAGAAGATTTTTATCAGCTGCTACAGTCTGAAATTGTTCGAACATGCAATCAAGATGCATTGATAATTACTAGTGATTGGAATGCAAAAGTTGGAAACAAAGAAGAAGGATCAGTAGTTGGAAAACATGGCCTTGGTGATAGAAACAATGCCAGAGATCGAATGATAGAATTTTGCAAGACCAACGACTGCTTCATTGCAAATACCTTCTTTCACCAACATAAATGGCAACTATACACATGGACCTCGCCAGATGGAACACACAGAAATCAAATTGACTACATCTGTGGAAAGAGATGATGGAAAAGCTCAATATCATCAGTCAGAACAAGGCCAGGGGCTGACTGTGGAACAGACCATCAATTGCTCATATGCAAGTTCAAGCTGAAACTGAAGAAAATCAGAGCAAGTCCATGAGAGCTAAAATATGACTTAGAGTATATCCCACCTGAATTTAGACACCATCTGAAGAATAGATTTGACACATTGAACACTAGTGACCGAAGACCAGACAAGTTGTGGAATGACATCAAGGAAATCATACATGAAGAAAGCAAGAGATCATTGTAAAGACAGGAAAGAATGAAAAGACCCAGATGGATGTCAGAGAAGACTCTGAAACTTGCTCTTGAATATTGAGCAGCTAAAGCAAAAGGAAGAATTGATGAAGTAAAAGAACTGAACAGAAGATTTCAAAGGGCCTCTTGAGAAGACAAAGTAAAGTATTATAATGACATGTGCAAAGAGCTGGAGATGGAAAACCAAAAGGGAAGAACACGCTTGGCGTTTCTCAAGCTGAAAGAACTGAAGAAAATATTTAAGCCTTGAGTTGCAATAATGAAGGATTCTATGGGGAAAATATTAAATGATGCAGGAAGCATCAAAAGAAGACAGAAGGAATATACAGAGTCGTTATACCAAAAAGAATTAGTTGATGTTCAACCATTTCAAGAGGTGACATATGATCAGGAACCGATGGTACTGAAGGAAGAAGTCCAAGCTGCTCTGAAGGCATTGGCGAAAAACAAGGCTCCAGGAATTGATGGAATATCAATTGAGATGTTTCAACAAACAGATGCAACACTGGAGGTGCTCACTCATCTATGCCAAGAAATATGCAAGACAGCTTCCTGGCCAGTTGACTGGAAGAGATCCATATTTATGCCTATTCCCAAGAAAGGTGATCCAACCGAATGTGGAAATTATACAACAATATCATTAATATCACACACAAGCAAAATTCTGCTGAAGATCATTCAAAAATGGCTGCAGCAGTATATTGACAGGGAACTGCCAGAAATTCAGGCAGGTTTCGAAGAGGACATAGAACCAGGGATATCATTGCTGATGTCAGATGGATCCTGGCTGAAAGCAGAGAATACCAGAAGGACGTTTACCTGTGTTTTATTGACTATGCAAAGGCATTTGTCTGTGTGGATCATAACAAATTATGGATAGCTTTGCAAAGAATGGGAAATCCAGAACACTTAACTGTGCTCATGAGGAACCTTTACATAGATCAAGAGGCAGTTGTTTGGATAGAACAAGGGGATACTGATTGGTTTAAAGTCAGGAAAGGTGTGCGTCAGAGTTGTATTCTTTCACCATACCTATTCAATCTGTATGCTGAGCGAATAATATGAGAAGCTGGAGTATATGAAGAAGAACGGGACATCAGGATTGGAGGAAGACTCATTAACAACCTGCGTTATGCAGATGACACAATCTTGCTCGCTGAAAGTGAAGAGGACTTGAAGCACTTACTAATGAAGATCAAAGACCACAGCCTTCAGCACGGATTACAACTCAACATAAAGAAAACAAAAATCCTCACAACTGGACCAATGAGCAACATCATGATAAACGGAGAAAAGATTGAAGTTGTCAAGGATTTCATTTTACTTGGATCCACAATCAACAGCCATGGAAGCAGCAGTCAAGAAATCAAAAGACGCATTGCATTGGGTAAATCTGCTGCAAAGGACCTCTTCAAAGTGTTGAAGAGCAAAGATGTCACCTTGAAGACTAAGGTGCGCCTGACCCAAGCCATGGTATTTTCAATCACATCATATGCATGTGAAAGCTGGACAGTGAATAAGGAAGACCAAAGAAAAATTGGCGCCTTTGAATTGTGGTGTTGGCAACGAATATTGAATATACCATGGACTGCCAAAAGAACGAACAAAGAATGCTCCTTGGAAGCAAGGTATGGTGAGACTGTGTCTTACATACTTTGGACATATTGTCAGGAGGGACCAGTCCCTGGAGCACATCATGCTTGGCAGAGTACAGGGCCAGGGGAAAAGAGGAAGACCCTCGACGAGTTGGATTGATACAGTGGCTGCAACAATGAGCTCAAGCATAACAACGATTGTGAGGATGGCTCAGGACCAGGCAGTGTTTCGTTCTGTTGTGCACAGGGTCGCTATGAGTTGGAACTGACTTGACGGCACCTAACAACAACATGCTCTCCAAAGACTTCACCAAAAGAGTAAAAAGATCACCTACAGCCTGGGAAAATGTTTTTAGCTATGACATTTCCAATCAGTGTCTGATCGCTAAAATCTACATGATACTGCAAAAACTCAGCTACAAAAAGACAAATAACCCAATTAAAAAATGGGCAAGGATATGAACAGACAGTTCGCTAAAGAAGACATTCTGGTAGCTAATAGATACGTGAGGAGATGCTCACGATCATTAGCCACTAGAAAAATGGAAATCAAAACTACAGTGCGATTGCATCTCAATCCAACAAGGCTAAAAACAGAAAATAATAAATGTTGGAGAGGTTGCGGAGAGGCTGAAACACTTATACACTGCTGATGGGAATTAAAATGGTACAACCGCTTTGGAAATCGATTTGGTGTTTCCTTAAAAAACTAGAAATAGAACTACTATAGGATCCTGCAATCCCACTCCTTAGAATATATCCTAGACAAATAAGAGCCTTTGTCATTGTTGTTTTTAGGTGTCGTGAGTCAGTTCCGACTCATAGCGACCCTATGCACAACAGAACGAAACACTACCCAGTCCTGAACCATCCTCACAATTGTTGTTATGCTTGAGCTCATCGCTGCAGCCACTGTGTCAATCCACCTCATTGAGGGTCTTCCTCTTTTCCGCTGACCCTGTACTCTGCCAAGCATGATATCCTTCTCCAGGGACTGATCCCTTCTGACAACATGTCCAAAGTATGTAAGACGCAGTCTCGCCATCCTTGCTTCTAACAAGCATTCTGTTCGTACTTCCAGGACAGATTTGTTCGTTCTTTTGGCAGCCCATGGTATATTCAATATTCATCATCAACACCACAATTCAAAGGCTTCAATTCTTCTTTGGTCTTCCTTATTCATTGTCCAGCTTTCACATGCATATAATGTGATTGAAAATACCATGGCTTGGGTCAGGTGCACCTTAGTCTTCAAGGTGACATCTTCGCTCTTCAACACTTTAAAGAGGTCCTTTGCAGCAGACTTACCCAATGCAATGTGTCTTTTGATTTCTTGACTGCCGCGTTCATGGCTGTTGATTGTGGATCCAAGTAAAATGAAATCCTTGACAACTTCGGCCTTTTCTCCATTTATCATGATGTTGCTCATTGGTCTAGTTGTGAGGATTTTTGTTTTATGTTGAGGTGCAATCCACACTGAAGGCCTTTACACGAACAGATATATCCACACCCGTGTTCACTGCAGCACTGTTTACAATAGCAGAAAGATGGAAGTAACCAAGGTGCCCATCAATGGATGAATGGATAAATTATGGTATATTCACACAATGGAATACCACACATTGATAAAGAACAATGATCGATCCATGAAACATTTCATAACATGGAGGAATCTGGAAGGCATTATGCTGAGTGAAATTAGTCAGCTGCAAAAGGACAAATATTGTATAAGACCATTATTATAAAAACTCCTGAAATAGTTTAAACAGAGAAGAGATATTCTTTGATGGTTATGGGAGGGGGGAGGGAGGGAGAGAAGGAGAGGGGTTTTCACTAATTAGATAGTAGATAAGAACTATTTTAGGTGAAGGGAAAGACAACACACGAAATAGACAAGGTTAGCACAACTGGACTAAACCAAAAGCAAAGAAGTTTACTGAATTAACTGAACACTTCAAAGGCCAGTGTAGCACGGGTGGGGGTTTGGGGATCATGGTTTCAGGGGATATCTAAGTCAATTGGCATAATAAAATCTATTAAGAAAACATTCTGCATCCCACTTTGAAGGGTGGTGTCTAGGGTCCTAAAGGCTAGCAAGCAGCCACCTAAGATGCATCAGTTGGTCTGAGCCCACCTGGACCAAAGGAGAAAGAAGAACACCAAAGACACAAGGTAATTATGAGCCCAAGAGGCAGAAAGGGCCACATAAAGCAGAGACTATGTTAGCCTGAGACCTGAAGAACTAGATGGTGCCCAGTTACAACCGATGACTGCCCTGACAGGGAACGCAACAGAGAACCCCTGAGGGAGCAGGAGAGCAGTGGGATGCAGACCCCAAATTCCCGTAAAAAGACCAGACTTAATGGTGTGACTGAGACTAGAATGACCCTGGAGGTCATGATCCCCAAATCTTCTGTTAGCGCAAGAAAGGAACCAGTTCCAAAGCCAACTATTCAGACAGGGATTGGACTGGACTCAGGCATAGACACACTGATAGTGGTGAAGAATGAGCTTTTTGGATCAAGTAGACACATGACACTATGTTGGCATCTGCTGTCTGAAGGGGAGATGAGAGGGTAGAGGGAGTCAGAAGTTGGCCAAATGGACACGAAAAGAGAGAGTGGAGGGAAGGAGTGTGCTGTCTCATTAGGGGGAGAGCAATTAGGAGTATGTATAACAGCAAACTGTTGTACACACGCACAGTAGAGTACTGCCCAATGATAAAGAACTCTGATGAATCTGTGAAGCATCTCATAACATGGAAGAATCTGGAGGGCATTATGCTGAGTGAAATAAGTCAATCATAAAAGGACAAATATTGTATGAGGCCATTACTGGAAAAATTCATGAAAAAGTTTACACGCAAAAAGGAACAGTCTTTGATGGTTCTGATGGAGGGGAGGGGCAGGATGGAAAAACATTAAATAGACAATAGATAAGTGGTAACTTTGGTAAAGGGTAAAACGGTACACAATACTGCGGAAGCCAGCACAACTTGTACAAGGCAAGATCATGGAAGCTCCGTAGACACAGTCAAACTCCCTGAGAGACCGAATTGCTGGGCTGAGGACTGTGGGGACCATGCTCTCAGGGAACATCTAGCTCAATTGGCATAACATAGTTTTTTTTTTTTTTTTATAAAGGTGTTTATAAATTTTTATATGAGAGTCCGACTTGATTTATAAATTTTCACTTAAAGCACAATAAAAATTAAAAAAAATATATCTATCACCCATACGCAAATGAATACTTCTCACAACAAAATATATTTCACCAAATAAAAGTATATTTTCTATTATAATATGAGAGAAATGTTAATAATCATGTAGTTATAAAATATGTTTACTATGTATGTAAACATACATAATATGTTTATTAAGAAAATTATGATTTATATTTATCCATTAGTCTCTAAGAGATAAGTGGATGTATGTATCTTGAGACTTGCCCAGCTAACTAAGAATCTTAATGACATATGTAGGGCAGAAGCAAGCAAAATGAAAGATTAGAAACTGTAAGGCAAGGACGTTGTCTGTTTTCCTCAGTAATAAATCCTCTGAGCCTACAACAGCTCCTGGTAAAATCTTTGGGCTTTAAATGGGGAATTCAGGAGAACAAGGGCTAAGAACAAAATGACAGAGTGATTTTGAAGTTTATTTAAAAAAAAAATATTGAAGTTATATCAATAGTAGTCATAGTACATAAGAAAATTTAATTGGAGCATAGCACTAGAGAACTATTCTCAATTACCTATTATTTGCTGGACATTAGTGGTGTGAACAGTGAGCACACTCTGCTGCTAACTGTAAGGTTCAGGGTTTGAGTCTATCCAGAGATGCCTTGGAAGAAAGGCCTAGTGATCTACCTTCTGTAGACCACAGCCGTGATAAACCCTCTGGAGAACAGTTCTGGTCTGACACATGGGTTGCCATGAGTTGAAACTGACTTGATGGAAACTTTTTTCTTATTTATATAGTAACAAACAAGAAGATAGAGTTTCTGACCCAGGGAGGCTTTATGGTGGGTTGTTGTTTTTGTTAGGTGCAATCAGGCTGGTTCTGACTTATAGTGACTCTATGTACAACAGAACAAAACACTGCCTGATCCTGTGCCATGCTCACAATTGCTGCTGTTTGAGCTTATTGTTGCAGCCACCCTGTCAATCCATCTCTTAAGGGTCTTCTTTTTTGCTGACCCTCTACTTTTCCAAACATGATGTCCTTCTTCAGGGACTGGTCCCTCCTGATAACATGGCCAACATAAAATGAAGTCTTGCCATTCTCCCTTCTAAGGAGCATTCTGGCTGTACTTCTTCCAAGACGGGTTTGTTCGTTCTTCAGTTAGTCCATGGTATATTCACTACTCTTTGCCAAACCATAATTCAAATGCATCAATTCTTCTCCAGTCTTCCTTATTCATTGTCCAGCTTTCACATGCATATGAGGCGATTGAAAATACCATGACTTTGGTCAGGGGCACCTTAGTTCTCGAAGGGACGTCTCTGCTTTTTAACACTTTAAAGAGGTCTTTCGCAGCACGTTGCCCAGGGCAGTATCATTTGATTTCTTGACTGCTGTTTCCGTGGGCACTGACTGTGGCTCCAAGTAAAATGAAATCCTTGGTAACTTCAGTCTCTCCTCCGTTTATCATGATGTTGATTATTGGTCCAGTTGTGAGGATTTTTGTTTTTTTGTGTGTTGAGGCGTAATCCATATCACAGACTCTAGTCTTTGATCTTCATCAGTAAGTGCTTCAAGTCCTCTTGCTTTCAGTGAACAAGGTTGTGTCATCTGCATATCCACAGCTTCTTAATGAGCCTTCCTCTAATTCTGATGCCATGTTCTTCTTGTATGGGCCAGCTTACTGGATTATTTGCTCGGCATACAGAATGACTAAGTATGGTGAAAGGATGCAACCCTGATGCATACGTTCCCTGATTTTAAACCATGCAATATCCCCTTGTTCTGTTTGAACAACTGCCTCTTGATCTATGTAGAGGTTCTGCACGAGCACAATTAGGTGTCTGGAATTCCTGTTCTTTGCAATGTTAGCCATAATTTGTTATGATCCACACAGTTGAATGCCTTTGTGTAGTTGGTAAAACAAAGGTAAACATCTTTCAGCCAGGATCCATCTGACACCAGCAATGATATCTCTCATTCCACATCCTCTTCTGAATCCGGTTAGAATTTCTGGCAGCTCCCTGTCGAGGTACTGCAGCAAATGTTTTTGAATTATTGTCATCATAATTTTACTTGCATGTAATATTAATAATATTGTTTGATATGAGGGGTAGAGATAGGCAAATATTATATAAATTTTTCATATGTTGTTGGTGAAAATGTTGAAAGAAAAATAAAGTGGGACAAAGGGAGTTAGGAGTCCCCAAAAGGTTTTTGTTTTCATTTTGGCTATTTAAAACGGGTGGCCAGGGAAACTCATTTTAACTGAGATAAGAAGAGTTTTGAACTGAGATAAGAAAAAAGTGAAAAAGCAAACCATGGGACTAGAGACTATATGAGGAATGATAACTCTATACTAGGTGAATAATAACGCAAGTGCCTTGAGGGACCAATAATTTTGGACTGTTCAAGAAATAGAAAGCAAGTCAGTGTGAACAAAGACTAAGCAAAAAAAGAAGTGGAGGCAGATCACCAGAGCCTCAGAGGCTGTGGTAAGTCTGTGGTTTTCCTCTGGATGACATGGGAGCTGTTGGTGGGTTGTGAGCAGGAAAGTGACATGGTATGAATTCCATTTTAATAGATTACTCTCACTGCTGTTGAAATCAGAACGTAGGGGGCAAGGGCGGAATCTGGGAGACAGGAGGCCATTGTAATAATTCAGATGGGAGACCACTGTGACTTGGACCGTGGTGAGGGTGGTGAGAAGTGGCCTGTTTCTGGCTGTATGTTAGAGGAAGAGTTGGCAGGATTTTCTGATGGACAGTATGTACAGATTTAGGTGGGGTGACAAAGATAACTCCAAAGATTTCGGCCTGGGTGATAGAAAAAAACAGCTTGCATTTTCTGAAGACTTTTGAAGAAGCAGGTTTGTGGAATGAAACACCAGTACATATATTTAATTAATGTACTGAGAACAGAGTATAAATTGGATTTCCATTATTATAGCTAAAAAAAGTATGGATTGGTACTAATAGGAGGAATATTTTTGAATTTCCTTCCTGTGTGACTAAGTTCAGCAGGTGACTTACAGGGGTCCTCAGAAGCCATTCATTGAGTCAAGGTGTGGACTTAATGAGGCACCTAACTACTGTGTGGCACTTGATTAAAATGAAATCATAAGTAATAGTGGTGAAAATTTAACTTCAGCAGTAAGTATCCATGAAGTCAAAATTTCATTATCTTTATTAATAATGTGCCCAAAAATCTACAGTGGAAAAAAAAGCAAGTAAAATACTCTCTGTCTTAGACATAAAATGACCCTCAATTTGAAGTAAATTACCTGCTTTTTTTTTTATGATCTAGATGGTCATTTACATATAATATCACTGTTGGTGCTAAAATGAGCTTTACTGCAAAGACCCTAATCCATGCATTCTTAATAGGGATGATATTGTCCCCACGGGGTGAAAAAAGTGTTAGGTGGGGGTAAAAAATCTTAGATATTACAATGGTTTGTGATGCTCTGATGGGCACAATACATAAACAGATATAGATTACATCTGGTATTAAAATGGTGTGAAGGTGGTGACGGGGGGGTAGAAAAAAACCCGAAAAGTCTCCATCTGGGAACAATAATGAAAAAAGGTTTTATAAATGCTGACAATGCTAAGTTTAGGTGGAAGGTTTATATAGAGGAGTAGTCTTCTTAAGCTACAAATTCATAGTTTGTGTTTTCATGAAACCAAACTAAACAATAGTTGGAAAGCAAAGAGCCGACACTACGACAGGAAGCAACTTGAGCCTACTTCCACTGTCATCCCTGTGGCCCAAAGGGCCGAACTTGTTTACTTGCTTAGTCTAATAGACAGAATCACTAACTATCCTCATATGCACAGAGGGAGAGGGAAATCAGTCACTCAGAACCTCCTGGTCTACAGGGACTCTGAGTCAGGGCTAACAGTGACAACCACAGATTTTTATCATATGGATCAGTTTGCTATAAAGTAAAAATATACTAGGTCCTTGTTGTCCAAACAAAGGGCTAGAGATAAATTAAATGGTGTGAAATCCATATGTTATTCTGACAAGCTAACATTCAGTGAATAACCACCAGGTAAATAAGACAGAGAAGAAGTGTTGCTGTGACTTTCCCTGTTATCAACACGCAGATCTGATTTCTGGTAATATGATGAAAAAAACAACTTGCGTTTCGTATCTCCCTGCATTTACTTTTCCTAGGTTCTTGTATTTACTGTATTCCTCTCGTCTACCTTCAGCATACTTAAAGTGACATTACTTCTTATTGCCCCAAACTGAATACTTCTTTTCAATCTCTCTTGATAGCTCCTCTTCTGCCTATTTATCAATGGAAAGCAAGTTCTCTGACTTCTTTTTCATCCTCTTGTGGTTTTTTATAACAAAACAAAACCATTGCTGTCAAGTTGATTCTCACTGTAGCAAACATACAGGAAAAAGTAGAACTGTTCCCTATTGTTTCCAAGGCCATAAATCTTTACAGAAGCAGACGGACATATTTTTCTCCTGTGCAGTGGCTGGTAGGTTCAACCTTTCAGGAAGCAGCCAAGTGCTTTAACCACTGTGCCACCAGGGGTCCGTGGTTATTTACACTCATTTTTTTTTTTATTTAAACATTCCCATGGCTTCACCATTTTAGATCTCTATTACGAGTTTGATCTCTTTCTTGAGCTCCAAATTAGAAGTTTGAAACCTGTCAGATAAGGAAACTCAAATATTTTGCACTAAAAGGAAAGAGAAAAGTGTTAAGACTGTACCCTGTCAAAGGCAGAAAACTTGTGAGGCCCAGGAAAACAAGGCAGTCCTGTTGAGTTCCAGCTCTCACAGGTTGCACTCTACATTACTTTCTTTTTCTTCAACACTTTCCGCTTTCTGTATGTCCTACTTCAGTTCAATCACCTACTTCAGTTACGGCCCCACTAAACTTTTAGTCTACAATCTAGAAACCTAACGATCATTTCATGTTTTGTTCTGCCCCATGCCTGATGGACAATCAATAAATAGACATGATTTACAATGAGCTATATATTCACTGTCTAGTTTAGACTGCTATTCTCAGATATGCTCTTGTCTACAACAGCACACCTCGTATTGGAGTAGGGGTAATAAACTTTATAACAAAATGATAAATAAAATATAGCTCACCAGCTAATTTATCAAAGACCTCTAATTACTTCGTGCCAGTGGAAACACCGGCAATCCAGGGGACATTATTTTACCTTATTGAATAAAAATATATCTACTTTTATTTCAAGTTTTATGGAAACTCGGATTTTATCATATTGAGGGCTCTATGGAAATAAGCCCCTGGATGCAAAGCCTCACAATCGCCTTAAAGACCTTCTAATCAAAACAGTTTGGTGGTGGAAGTGGTCCAAGATGGCAGAGTAGTCAGATGCTTCATAACGTCCCTCTCACAACAAAGACTGAGAAAATAAGTGAATCAGATAGAGATGACAACTTTGGAACCCTGAGCATCAGAGACAAGGCTGAAGAATTGTACCCTGCACCAAGTGGAAGCAAAAGACAGTATAACACATTGGACATGGAGAATTGCGGACTGCCTTCACCCTGCTGGCTGAACCTGGACAGCGCTGCTACCCTGAGACAAAGCAAGCGGCGTTTCCAGGGAAACCCCATCACCTGGTGCAGCCAACACTACAGACAGGCCTACAAAATAAACAATAACATCCGAGAGGAACATGCCCCTTAGAACAATCAGTTAGGGCAACATTTTCCCGAAAGCGAAGATAAGACAGGAAGGGATAGGAAATCAGGACCAAAGGAAACAGGGAAACCAGGGCAGAATGGGGACAAGGTTGACACATTGTGGGGAATGACACCAATGTCATGGAACACTTCAGGTACAAATTATCAAATCAGAAACTAATTTGGTCTGTAAACGTCTACCTAACGCACAATAAAAAATAGAAAATAGCTTGGTGATTAAGACTTGGTTTTTAAAATCAAAACCATCAGAGGTGTATTCCCGGGAGACATCTGCCGTGTGACCTTGTGCACCATCCTTCCCTCTCTAGGCCTCAGCTTTCTCACTCGTGAAAAGGAAATATTAGTTGCATTTCGTTCCTGTGGTTGTTGAGAGTAGTAAACTGACATACACAAGTTAAAACCAAGGCATTCAATACATACAGCTTTCATTATGATCAGATTCCCTGGGTAGTGCAAATGGTTAATGGGCTCAGCTGTCAACCGAAACTTGGAGGTTCAAGTCCCCCTAAAAGTGCTTCAGAAGAAAGGCTGGTAATCTGTTTCTGAACAATCAATCTATGGGGCACAGCTCTGCTTTGACGTACACAGGGTGACCATGAGTCGGAATCAATTCAGTGGCAACTGGGTTTTTTGTTTTATTATTATGATCCTTGCTGCTAATGATAGTGTCCATATTTAGATCTAATGTCAAGGTCAGCGAGAAGTGCTAATAGCTAGGGAGGATAACCAGAGAAATTTCTGCTTGTTGCTACCTAGAATGTCACAGCCCATGGCTTTGGGCAAAGTTCTAGATGTTCAGAAGGTAAAAATATCAAGGCTTTTTAAAATTTTTTTTGGTTTGGTTTGTTTTTTTAATAATAATTTGTTTTTAGTTAGTGTTGGTGCTTTTAGACTAGATTGCTGTACAAAACGGCAAATATCCTCCAGGTGCTAATACTTATTAGTCACCATAAATGACTCAGCTGCTAACCAATAGGTCTGTAGTTGGAATCTACCAGGCGCTCCTTGGAAACCCTATGGGGCAGCTCTACTCTGTCCTGTAGGGTTGCTATGAGTCAAAATCGACTCGAATGGCAGTGGGTTTTTTGGCTTTAATAAAGCCCTGGGGTATCACTCCTCCTTTTTGCTTCTCAGTTAAAATGAGACAACCTGAGAAAAATACCCTTCTCTCCTCCCTGTCTTCCAAGACTACCTGCATATCTGAAATTTAGGAATTTTGTTAAATGTGGGGCATAATTTATGAAATCCCTACCAATACTTAATCTTCAGTAATAAGGTCTAAAAAAACGCACTTGGATTTTTCACGGGTTTTTTTTTTTTTGTTTGTACTTTTTAAACGTTTGAAGGCAAAATGAGATAGTAAGTAATCTTTTATATCTGTAAAAGCCTGTATTAGATTATCCTCTATCCGCAGAGAACAGATTCTGTTTCAATAGCTTTCAAAGAGAAAAAAAATCAGAATGAAGTGGGTTTCAGCACAATTCCTTTGTAAAGAGCTTCTAGGAAAAAAACGTACTACTAGAAATGTACCACTGATTACAATTACCAAAAGTTAAAAGGTTTCCCAAGCCTTTTAGTTATATTTCTTTCCAGAAACAGTTTGGTATAATTTTCAGATCCATAGTATGTCACAAATAATAATCTCAGATCAAATTTTTCACAAAAGTTAACATGGTTTAGAAAGTTAGGTTTCTGTTTATAAAAAACCCACCAAAATAGGTTTATAATTTGTACTTAGGTTAACAGACTTCAAAGATGAATAGCTGCTAATTAATTAACATGATTGCCCAAATGTGACCCTTCAGAACTTGTGGGATTACAGGGCAATTCTTGACATGTGGCTAAAATATACTTCCAAAGAGAGAAACCCAGCATTCAGCGTTGTACTGGAGGGAAGACTTAGCTGATGAAGAGAGATTTGTCTTGAGTGCTTGACACAGCTCCTGGCCTCAGCGTTGTCTAAATTCATAAAAATCCTAACACATCCAAAACTATGGAACAGACCTTCAAATTTTCACCGTAATGTAACTTAATTGTAGAAACTGCTTTTGTTTTTAATGGTATAAATATACACAAGCAGGTGCGCTTGGTACCTAGGAGCATGGACCTTGAACCCCGATGTCTGCGTTTGAACCTGGGCTCCACAGTCACCACACGTGGACCTCGGCAAAGGATCTCATTCCTCTGGGCCTCAGTTTCCCTATCTACACAATGGGGATGATAATAGCACTGGCTATTAAAAAGGATTAAAATTAGTTAATGTATGTAAAGGCTACATATCTAGCACAGTACGTGGGATATAGAAAATGCCGTGTGAATAGTTGATGTTATTGTTTATTTCATATAAATGGGGATATGCTTCCTATGTCATTAATTAATAAGAGAAGATGAAATAAATTATATTCATGGTAAACTATAAGTTGTAATAACATACATACAGAAATTTAATTAAAAAAAAAGTCTAATTCTACCATAGAACGTGAATATTTCAGCAAGGGGTAAAGGAAGTAAAGTTTTGGAGGAAAACAACGATGGTTAGGCCAGTTGGATGGGAAATTTCACTTGATCCTCATAAAATACATGTGGTAAAGTAGTACCAGTCTCATTCTATGTACGAGAAAGGCAAAATCCGAAGAATTTGAATCAATTGACTAAAGTCTCTATCCTGATATGTCACAGATCTAACATGAAAACACAGTTCAGTATGAATGAAGACAAACAGGAAACAAAAGCAAAAACAAATAACTTTTCCTGAAAGATAGTGTGCTTTATTAGAAAGGTTTATTTTGAATTTCTTCTTAATCTAGCTTAAATAGTAAATAATTTCTATAATCAGCAATCAAGAACATGTAGTTTAACTTCAATATTTTAGTTCCTCCACCAATAAAGTAGAAACAATCATAAGAACATGATTTTAGGTATGAAATGAGCTTATATAGGAAATAAAGTTTAGAGCATTGTAATTGCAATTAATTAGCACTCTGTATTTATTGACTATAGATACACCAGTGTTAGCTGTCTATGTCTACACATAAAAGCAATGTCACATGGTCTTCATTGCTTTTGTTTGGAACAACAATTAAAGACTTCTACGGAAGCCATTTCTTATTTAGTTGTTCTTTACGGGTCAATAACAAAAGAAACTTTTCAGATTCGAGGTTTATTTCCTCACAATGTCATGGACGAAAACAACACCTTAAAATCTCCAGCTTTCAGACTAGTGTCTAACCATGCACCAAAGGACTGAACTACCAAAAAAGAATGTATGTCATTTTTTTTTCATGATGTCAAGCAAGAGATAGAACTAGTATCTGAGTTATACATCCCTTTTTGCAGTGAAATCCATCCCTTGGATATCTCCACTATTTTCTTGAGAGCAGAGGAAGGTTTAGCAACTGAACCTCAGAGCAGAGAGCTCCTGCTCTCAGGTTAAGGGAGACAGGGCTCCTCTCGGATCTGTCTTCAATACTCGCAAATATCATCACCTTAATCCTCTCGCTTTTTCATTTCACATAGAACCTTGCACTCTGTAAAATTATATATATGTGTGTTTTTTGGGGAGTTGGGTCAATTTTGACTCATAGCGGCCCCATGTGACAGAACAGAACTGCCCTATAGGGTTTTCTCGTCTGTAATCTTGGTGGGCTGGGTAGTCTTTATGAAAACAGATCTCCAGGTCTTTTTCCCACAGAGCCAGCGGGTGAGTTCAAACCACCAGTCTTTGGATTAGCAGCCAAGTCTGTTTCTCTTTCTTTCTCTCTCTGTGTGTATACATATAAATTTTTACCCATTACACAGTTTCTTATTTATTGCTAGAAATGTAACCCCCATAAAGGCAGGCATCTCTGTTTACTTTGTCATTGGAATCTCCCAGGCTCCAAGAAGCATATCTAGGACATAGCAGGCAATTTATCAATACGTGTGGAATGAATGAATGGAGACATTTCCTCCTGTTCTTCAGTGTGCAGTGTGATACTTTCAGAACATTTGCCAAAGCAGATGATGGTGAATCACAGGGATGTATAACAAGGCAGATTATCTTGCTTTAGTAGGAAATTCTCTCTTCTTGTACAGGAAGGAGAGAATGCAGCTTTTCAATCCTACTGGATAATTTTGTTGTCACTTATTTATCTTAAAAACCGTGTATTTTCTAGTTCACAATTTACCCCAATAAGCTCAAGGTAGATGAAAGAATTTCCTATACTAAATGGCAAACTTTACAAATATCAGATCACAAGATGGAATTGGCTTAATGTTATGACATGAATAAAAAAAAAGAGGACAAAAGGGAGAAGTACAAATTAGAAGTAAGACTAAAGCAAAAGAAGACATAAAAATACATACATAAGAAACCTAAATGACCCTTTAGGTCATTAGTTATGTGGCCTATATAGTCTTAGCTACAAATCCTCTTCTATGGCCACAAACCCTGGCAGTTTCTCTTCACTTAATTTAGTCAAAATTATGATAGTTAATCTTTAGTTGGTAGAGAGGACCCCTTGGTACAATCTTCTCTGTTCTTTCTTCCCATAAAAAAAAACAGGGATGAACACAAGAATAATTACAATTTGAATCAAAGTTAAAATATATGCATTGCCTCACTTTGGAATAAAGTCATTTTCTAAAACCAGTAAACTCAAAATAAAAATAAATATGACATGACAGGTAGCCACGAGAACATCAAGCTCTGCTTCCAAGTGATACACACACCCTTTCAATTCTTCCCTTCCCTCCTGGAGGGCCTTGATTCTCCACTGGGTAAAAGGCCTACCTCTGTGGCACACAGCTGACAGCAAGTTCCCCTTAAAAGCTGCATATAGAAGATGACTTGGAAGTGGCTGCATGACCAGAGAAATCCCTGGTTGCACAGGGCCTCTAGTCATGTTTGGCAAGCTGCCTAGGCTTCTTTTTGCAGCAACAAAGCAAAGTAGCTTGGGATGAAGACAGCTCAGTGGAAAACACACCTTTCACTCCCAATACACCATAGGGTGTGATGTCAGTCCTCCCTCTTTTTCTTATTGCTTTTGTCTGTTTTACATGGCTTCAAGAAAGCTCAAACTATCCCATCGCAGAGGCTGGGGTGAAGATAGGAGGTTGAAATAGGGATAAGCATGAGAATCAATATTTTTAAATGAACAGTGTTGTTGGCTTGGTACTTTGAGCAATAGACTCTCCCTGTTTACCTCAAACTCCTACACAAATATAGAATCATCCGAGGCTGGTTTTTGTATCTCTAAGCCCTTTACTTGGCTTGCTAATGTGGACTCAAATTCTCCAGCATCATCTGTTTTATAAGGATTTGATTTCATATCTGAAATTTAGGCAGTGGTATAATATGATAATTGCAGTGCAATGTGTCAATTTTATATGGCCTTTCTCCCCATGATCTTGTAACTCCCGCCAAATGACCGGGTGTGACTATGCAAATGAGGTGCTTGTGGCCCACCCAGGGGATTAGATAGCTTGCTAATAATGCAAATAAGGTGCATGGCACCCTTGGTGGGGAGGGGGAGGATCATGCAAATAAGATCTATAGAACCCTATTGAGGGGATTGGTCAGCTTTACCATTCTGCTAGGCTTAAAATGAGCCATCCCAGAGGTGGACAGGGGTCCTCATTGCCACCAAGAAGAGCTGGGGGTGGAGTGCATCCTTTGGACCTGGGGTCCTTGTGCTGAGAACCTCCTAGGCCTAGAAGACAGGGAGAACTGTAATACTGGAGATGACGCAAGAGAGCAAGAAGCAGTGGCAGAGAAATGGTGGCAGCAGAACCAGGAAACAAGTGCAAGATGGCATGATGGGTTTCCTAGCTTCACAGAGCAAGGCAGTTACGGTAGACTTGCCAACCCACAGAGCAAGAGAGTTGAACACCTTTGGACAGGATGATTCCTGGCAGAGTGGGGTTCCTCTAAGCACTTATCAGGGAGTTAAACAGCTTTGTAAACTTGCTAGAGCAGGGCAGAGGCCAGCCCAAGGGGCCTAAGGGTGGAGAGAAGAGGTCTCCCTATTGGCATGACCCAGAAACTGTCCTGACTGAAGAACTATATCCTGAGTCATTCCTGATCCTGAATTACAATCTGTTTCTTCCCTAATAAGCCCCATAATTGTAAGTATGGTTTGTAGGTTCTGTATGGCCATTGCAATGACTTATCTCACCCAACAGAGAAGTAGGGAGTGCCATGCTGGTATCAGAACTGGTAAAATTGTTGGAGAGACCTCTGCGTCATAGTAATCAGCCTTGGGCTGATGTTAATGGTGGTTCTCTCCTCCCCCTTGTGAAGTTAGAGGTGGTCAGATGACCCCGACACCATTTTTACAATAGTTAAAGGGAATGGAAGCTATTTTGTTTTTGCAAAAGAAAAGAAAGAAGGCACATTTTACAGTCCCTGAAAAGTGTTAAAAAAAGAAGGAGGGGGGCATGATACGGTGAAGTGCAGGCAGAAAAGGCATATCCAGTGATGTGAGGTCAAAGGAGTTGTATCACTACAGAATGAAGTCCATTTATATGATTCTCATTCTCAGTGTTCAGACATTTACAAGTAAACTACTAAATATAATAGATTACAAGTTCGCTGAATCAGAAGAATCCCAGCTTTTGGTATGATTAAGTTTTAATTGTATTTCTCCTTTGGGATCACTAGTAGCTAATAAGCTCATGAAAATAGGTCTTTAAATAGCAGGAGTAGTAAAAGTCTCTCTGTGCACTATATTTTGATATGCTTGGTTGCCTGAGGCATTCTGCTGCCTGCAGTCTCAAGTGTTCAGTTTTCATATCAATGAAATATCTAAGTAATACTCAAAAAAAAAAAAAAAATCCTTAATTTTGAAATGAGATTATTTTGGGCACTCAGTTTATGAGTGGAAATTTCATTGCTAAACTCCTCAATACTCAGGCTTTTTTTTTTTAGTACAACTAAGTCTTATTTGGAGCCCTAGTGGCTCAGTGGTTAAGAGCTCAGACAGCTAACCAAAAGATCAGTAGTTCAAATCCACTAGCTGCTCCTTGGAAACCCTATGGGCCAGTTCTACTCTGTCCTATAGGGTCACTATGAGTTGGATTCGACTTGATGGCACATAACGATGACATAAAGTCTTATTTATGCAAAAAGCCAATTCATAAGATACATACCCAAAGGCACATGTATTACAGTTTTAAATCAATACAACAGACTCAAAAGGCCTTTCTTTTCTGAGTCTTTTAAAAATGCTATAAGATAGATGCCATGTATATACTCACCTTTGTAACAAACCTAACTTTCTAGGGTGTTTGATGTACTTGGGCAATACACTAGGCAGTATCCTTTTGTGCATCTAATAAAATGCAAATGTACACTATTTTTAAAATAAGTAAACAACATTAGTGTGAGAAATATGTAAATTCATGATAACATTTTTAATTCAATGGTTATATGTGGTCATGTGTATGGGGCGTTTATTTAATTGGCAAAGTTGCTCACATTTTCTAAAAATACGCAAGACTATCACCAAGAGAAAGATTATTATCAATATACCAGTTCCCATAGAAGAACACCAGTTCTGAGAACTATTCCAAGTATCCTTTTGGGCAAACTGGTACAGATAGAGATATACAATTGGGGTCATTTTTATTTCTTTGGCTGAAAGCGCACTTGGGTTAGATCTCCTATGGTTGTAAGTCTAGCTCTGTCTTAGGCACCTAGTGCTGCTATAACAGAAATACCACAAGTGGATGGTTTTAACAAAGGGAAATTTATTCTCTCACAGTCTAGTAGGCTACAAGTTCAAATTCAGGGCATCAGCTCCAGGGGAAGGCTTTCTCTCTCTCTGTTGGCTCTGGAGGAAGGTCCTTGTCATCAATCTTCCCCTGATCAAGGAGCTTCTCCAGGCACAGGGACCCCAGGTCCCAAGGACACACTTTGCTCCTCGTGGTGCTTTCTTGGTGGTATGAGGTCCCCCTATCACTCTGCCTGCTTCTCTCTTTTCTATCTCAAAAGAGATTGGCTTAAAACGCAATCTAATCTTAGAGATCTCATCATAATGGCCACTAATTCTATCTCATTAACATCATACTGATACGATTTGCAATACATAGGAAACTCATGTCAGATGACAAAATGGTGCACGATCACATAACACTGGGAATCATGGCGTAGCCAACTTGTTACATATATTTTTGGGGACGCAATTCAATCCATGACATTCTGTCTCTCTACTTTGCTTAAAACCCTTCAGCGATGATCATTGCCTGCAGATAAAGTCAAGTTCCTTAGCAGGATAGTTGTCACTGTTCATAAGCTTGTTTGTGCCCAGTTTTAGCCTATTTTCTATCTATTCTCTTTCTCTGTCTCTCAAACCACCTTTATGCTCTAGAATTATAGAGCACCATATGGCAAAATTGTCATGAGGTTTTTCCTTCTTTGGGCCTTTGCATAGGATATTCCCTTTACTTTTTATGTACCTGAAACTTTTCACACTAATCTCAAATAGTGCTTCTTCTAAGAAGTTTTCCTGGTGTTCTTCTTCACTTACATAGTGTTGTTCCCTCTCTTTTTTGCTACCTGTTTTTCTTGCATGGATTACACCTGTTTGGATTAACACATCACACTGTAATGTGCATGAATAGACTGTGGAATATCTTAAAGGAACATATTATATATAAATTACTGTCTTTTAATTCTCAGCACCTACATGATTGTCATTGTTGTTAGGTGCCGTACAGTCAGCTCCAACTCGTAGTGACCCTATGTACAACAGAAGGAAACACTGCCCAGTCCTGAGCCATCCTCACAATTGTTGTTATACTTGAGCCCGTTATTGCAGCCACTATGTCAATCCATCTCCTTGAGGGTCTTCTTCTTTTTTGCTGACCCTCTACTTTATCAAGCATGATGTCCTTCTCCAGGGATTGATCCCTCCTGATAACATGTCCAAAGTATGTGAGACCTAGTCTCGCCATGCTTGCTTCTAAGGAGCATTCCGGTTGTACCTCTTCCTACATGGTACCTACCACATAATAGCATGTCAATACCTACTGAATGAATGAAATAATGGAGTTTTAAGAATTCTACTAGTATGAAATGGACATGGCAAAAATTTCTATGAACATAACATGCACATAGTAAAACTTTACTATACAGATGGATATAGATGAAATACATGTGCCAACAATTATTTCTACAAGGGAAATTTAATTTTTGGATGCCCACATTTATGACAGAAAAAAAAAAAAAAAGAGTAATAAATGTAACTTGATCCTTTCCATGGAACTTGAACTTGGAGCTAAGAACGCACAGTATCATCTCTCTCCATCATATAACAAACATTATTTTATTTCTTTTAATGGTGCCTTTAAGGGTTTATTGCCCCTTGGCTAAAACACAGTGGAAGAGATGTACTTATGGTATTTTTGACCTGCCATAAAGTATGTGTCAACAGAATCCTTGCAAAAAGTAGCTCCCCCAGGATTCCCCCCCAATTTTGAGAAGGCAAAACGTCTAGATAAGCATCTCAAAACTAAGCCTTTTGAGGTTAGTTCATCATTACTATATTTCCTGCCCCAATCATTTTCAGGCTGCAACCGTCACCTCACTGATCAAATCCCTTTGGCCACAAAATCAATATCATTGAGTACCAAGAGAAAACATTTGCTGCAGAAACTAAGACATACCTGCTGACCAAAACTGAGCAAAATATATCAAAGCACTTTAACCATGGAGCCATTCCTTAAGTTTATTTTGGTTAACAGGGATAATTTAAAGTAGAAAGATGGCCCGAGAGAGAGATTATCTGCAGCTTTATAGATTTACCAACTTCTCTCTACTTAGGAACCCTAATTTCCCACATGCTCACTGCTCTCCCTGGTGACTGTCTGTGGTTTAATAACATATGTTGCCTGGAGGGCTAAGGAAGAGCAGAGGAGGCAAACAATCCAACATTCAATTGCAGTAATTGGAGAATGGGAATACTCCATTTTTGAGTACTGAAAATAATTCCAGTTAAAATTCTAACACTTTCCAGGTACACAATAATTCTTAAGGTTAGTAAAGCATGAAATGCTGGCAGAATTTATTTGAAGAAAAACATTTCCTCATTTTGTTGCAAAAACCTTATTTACCCTAAAACTTCTTTATCCTACAACTTTTTAAATAGCTTCCAAATATCCACATTAATGAAATAGTTACTTTTAGCAACTAAAGATGAAATCAGTCAATATGCTTGCTTACTTCACCATCGAATGCTGTGATTCATTAGATACCTGATGAATAATGAAAATCCAGTTTTTACAACGTATTCAAACAGATGAGTATTTCAATATGACAGTAAAGATAAAATGAGCTGTTAGCCTTGTCTTCCAATAGGATTCAGACCTACCGATTTCCTGGCTGCTTATTAAGATATTTGCTTTTCTTTTCTGAATAAAACTCAAGATAATATATTACAAATGCCTTAAAGGTTTTGTTCCAAAATAGTTGACACCAAATTGTCAGGGTTTGGGGGAAAAAAAGGCCTTCAGAGATGTAAAGGCAGGCTTAATAGATTTGATACAAACGGATAGTGGGAAAACATGCCCTTGGCTACAAACTTGAAGAGTGTGCACATTCCCACGCGAAAGAAAAACTGAAGATTCATGGAGTTTTTTAACAAGACTCAGCAACTTAGCAAATAAACCCTATACATAAACACACATGCACACAGTGCCTGCGCGCGCACACACACACACACGCACACACACATCCAGAGGCTGAAATCTGCGATGGCCAAAGTCCTCTTCTTACACTTAGGGAAAAGGTTGCTCATTGAGGTTTCTTTACTGAAGAACTGAGAATGACAACAGCAAATTGCAACGTCAGCTGTCCTCAGAATGCACTGCGGTAATGTCCGTAACACTTGTTCGGGGAAACCCATCTTTTCAGCCATGAAGAGCCAACTCGGACCTTCTGCTTAGCTCAGATCTGAGTCTCTCCTCAGCGGGGAGTGCCAATTGTGCCAAACTGTGCTGAATTAATTGGGGTTGTTTGGCTCTGTCTCCTGTTAGTTGCCAAGGTATATATGAAAAAAAAAAAAAGATCACCTTGATATTTTTGTTCATTTATACCAGGTGTCTGTCCACCTTACATCCCTCCTGGATGTTCACTAAACTGCCCACTCCTGAGCCTGGGGCTTTAACACAATACAGAAGAAAGTTCTTGTTTATTACGATTTATCACTGCTTTGCCTGTTAAATATGTTGAATGTCCTCTTGTTGGAATGGTTAATTCTGCATCATTTCATTTACTATAAACATACACTTTGTATAGACAGAAATGAATTATAATATGAGTTTAATATTGCTATCTTCGGGGGGAGAGCTTTGGTTTAAAGACAAATGTTTATGTTTACTACTAATAATATACGTCATTCTCTGTGAACAACATTGCCCGTGGAAAATAGATGCTACACATTTTAGCAGGAATTTTAAACAAGCTGTGTCGAGTTGCTAAGACTGAAGAAATTCCTTTTGATTGGAAATTCCAATTGGTTTAAGATTTCTTAATGACTGAAAGTACATTTTTGATACATATCCTGGGCTCCCAATTTGATCCCCTTCTATGCAATTTGATTTCTACCTTTTTGGCCAACATAAAAACTTATTTTTAAGTGAAACACCCATGATGTTTCCTGTTGTATTTACTTTATTAATTTCTTCCCCCCTGACTTTTCCCTTATTATGCAAAGTCTTCCTTTAAGACTTGCCTCAAAACCACCTACTTTATGAAGCTTCTTGATTCAGGCTCATGCGGGACTTTCCCTCTTTTGAATTCCCACTCTGCTTGGTAGACTGTAGCTTCTGGTTATATCTGAAGTATTCTGTGTCTTCTTCCATATGTGTTAAACTTGTCTCCTCAAACAGATAGTAAGAAATTTGAAAATACAAGTAAAAGTTTAAAATTCTTTGTTTTTCTTTGATGGGTGTTAACACATAGTAGATGCTATCTTTTGTGTTCCATAGGGTTTTCATTAGCTAAATTTCTGAAATAGATCACCACATCTTTCCTCCAAGTCTGTCTTAGTCTGGAAGCTTTGCTGAAACCTGTTCACCTTGGGTGACCCTGTTGGTATTTCAAATACCAGTGGCAATGCTTTCAACATCATAGTAACACACTAGCCACCACAGCACAACTAACTGACAGATGGGTGGCGAAGAAAATGAAAATCCTCACAACTGGACCAATAAATAACACCGTGATGAATGCAGATGAAACTGAAGTTGTCAAAGATTTCATTCTGCTTAGATCTGCAATCAGTGTCCGTGGAAGCAGCAGTCAAGAAATCAGATGATGTAGTGTATTGGGAAAATCTGCTGCAAAAGACCTCTTTAAAGTCTTAAAAAGTAAAGATGTCACTTTGATGGTAAAAGTGTCTGACCCAAGCCATGCGAAAACTGGATAATGGAAAGGGAAGGAACAGAAGTACTGATGCATTAGAACTACAGTACTGGTGAAGAATACTGAACATACTGTACAGTGTGAAAGAGCAAAGAAAACAGTCTCAGAAGAAATACAACTGGAATGTTCCTTAGAAGTGAGAATGGCGAGATCTGACTCCCTTAATTTGGACACATCGTTATGAAAGATCTGTTACTGGAAAAGGACTTCATGTTCGGAAAAGTAGAGAGCATACAAAATTAAAGAAAAACATCAGTGAGATGGATAGATACAATAACCACAGCAATGGGCTCAAACATACCAACGATCATAAAGATGGTATAAGATCAGGCAATGTCTCATACGGTTATACATAAGGTCCCCATGAGTCAGAGCCGACTTGATAGCAGCTAACAACAACAACAGGAGCCATCTTAAAGTTAAATAGAAGTACATCAGGAGAATGTGAGTTCTTTCTCCCTGGGAGTATGCTAACCTTAAATAATGCAACCGTGTAAATATGACATTTGACAGGGGATTCCAGCATCTGATGCATAGCTGGACTAGAATAGATAGGATCTCAATTTTACATAGTTCCTATGACAACTTCAAGTATTTTATTACATACTATAATTATTATTATTTTTTTATAATTATATTAGCTCATTTTAATCTTTATAGCACCTCTATGAAATAAATATTATAAAATGTCAATTTGTTGTACTATAGGGGCTTGCATGTTGCTGTGATGCTGGAAGCTATGCCACCGGTATTCAGATACCAGCAGGATCACCCATGGAGGATAGGTTTCAGCTGAACTTCCAGACTAAGACAGACTAGGAAGAAGGACCCGGCAGTCTTCTTCGGAAAAGCATTAGCCAGTAAAAACCTTATGAATAGCAGTGGAACATTGTCTGATATAGTGCTGGAAGATGAGCCCCCCAGGTTGGAAGGCACTCAAAAGATGACTGGGGAAGAGCTGCCTCCTCAAAGTAGAGTCGACCTTAATGACGTGGATGGAGTAAAGCTTTCAGGACTTTCATTTGCTGATGTGGCATAACTCAAAATGAGAAGAAACAGCTGCAAACATCCATTAATAATCAGAACCTGGAACATATGAAGTATGAATCTGGGAAAATTGGAAATCGTCAGAAATGAAATGGAACGCATAAACATCTATATCTTAGGCATTAGTGACCTGAAATGGACTGGTATTGGCCGTTTTGAATTGGACAATCATATAGTCTACTATGCTGGGAATGACAACTTGAAGAGGAATGCTGCATTCATTTTCAAAAAGAACATTTCAAGATCTATCCTGAAATACAGTGCTGTCAGTGATAGGATAACATCCATATTCCTACAAGGAAGACCAGTTAATATGACTATTATTCAAATTTACTCACCAACCACTAAGGCCAAAGATGAAGAAATAGAAGATTTATATCAGCTGCTGCAGCCTGAAATTGATTGAACATGCAATCAGGATGCATTGATTATTACTGGAAATTGGAATGCGGTAGTTGGAAACAAAGAAGAAGGATCGGTAGTAGGAAAATAAGGTCTTGGTGATAGAAATGATGCCAGAGATTGCATAATAGAATTTTGCAAGACCAACAACTGCTTCATTTCAAATACCTTTTTTTACCAACATAAACGGCAACATGGACCTCACCAGATGGAACACACAGGAATCAAGTTGACTACATCTGTGGAAAGAGATGATGGAAAAGCTCAATATTATCAGTCAGAACAAGGCCAGGGGCCAAGTGTGCAACAGACCATCAATTGCTCACGTGTCAGTTCAAGCTGAAACTGAAGAAAATCAGAGCAAGTCCGCAAGAGCCAAAATACAACCGTGATTATATCCTACCTGAATTTAGAGACCATCTCAAGAATAGATTCGACGCATTGAACACTAGTGACTGAAGACCAGACGAGTTGTGGAATGACATCAAGGATATCATACATGGAGAAAGTAAGAGGTCATTGAAAAGACAGGAAGGAAAAAAAAGACCAAGATGGATGTCAGCGGAGACTCTGAAACTTACTCACGAACGTCGAGCAGCTAAAGCAAAAGGAAGAAATGGTGAAGTAAAAGAATTGAACAGAAGATTTCAAAGGGCCTCTCAAGAGGACAAATTTAAGTATTACAATGAAATGTGTACAGAGCTGGAGATAGAAAATTAAAAGGGAAAAACATGTTCAGTGTTTTTCAAGCTGAAAGAACTGAGGAAAAAATTTAAGCCTTGAGCTGCAGTAGTGAAGGATTCTATGGGAAAATATAATGACGCAGGAAGCATCAAATGAAGATGGAAGGAATACAGAGAATCATTATGCCAAAAAGAATTAGTCGATGTTCAACCATTTCAAGAGATAGCATATGATCAGGAACCAATGGTAATAAAGGAAGAAGTCCAAGCTGCTCTGAAGGCATTGGCAAAAAACAAGGCTCCAGAAATTGATGGAATATCAATTGAGATGTTTCATCAAACGGGTGCAGAGCTGAGGTACTGACTCGTCTATGCCAAGAAATAGGGAAGACAGCTTCCTGGCCAACTGACTGGAAGAGATCCATATTTGTGCCTATTTCCAAGAGAGGTGATCCAACCAAATGTGGAAATTACAGAACAATATCATTAATATCACACACAAGCAAAATTTTGCTGAAGATCTTTCAAAAATGGCCGCAGCTGTATATCGACAGGGAATTGCCAGAAATTCAGGCCGGTTTCAGAAGAGGACATGGAACCAGGGATATCATTGCTTATGTCAGATGGATCCTGGCTGAAAGCAGAGAATACCAGAAGGATGTTTACCTGTGTTTTATTGACTATGCAAAGGCATTCAACTGTGTGCGTCATAACAAATTATGGATAACACTATGAAGAATGGGAATTCCAGAACACTTAATTGTGCTCATGAGGAACCTTTACATTGATCAAGAGGCAGTTGTTCAGACAGAACAAGGAGATACTGATTGGTTTAAAGTCAGGAAAGGCATGTGTCGGAGTTGTATACTTTCACCATACCTATTCAATCTGTATGATGATCAAATAATACAAGAAGCTGGACTATATGAATAAGAATGGGATGTCAGGATTGGAGGAAGACTCGTTAACAACCTGCATTGTGCAGATGACATAACCCTGCTTGCTGAAAATGAAAAGAACTTGAAGCACTTACTAATGAAGATCAGAGACCACAGCCTTCAGTATGGATTGCACCTCAACATAACCCAAACCCACTGCCGTCGAGTCGATTCAAACTCATAGTGACCCTATAGGACAGAGTAGAATTGCCCAATAGAGTCTCCAAGGAGCGTCTGGTGGATTCAAACTGCCGACCTCTTGGTTAGCAGCCGTAGCACTTAACCACTATAGCACCAGTGTTTCCCCTCTCAACATTAAAAAAAAAAAATCCTCACAACTGGGCCAATAAGCCATATCATGATAAACAGAAAAGATTGAAGTTTTCAAGGATTTCATTTTACTTGGATCCACAGTCAACAGCCATGGAAGCAGCAGCCAAGAAATCAAAAGACACATTGCATTGGGTAAAGCTGCTGCAAAGGACCTCCTTAAAGTGTTGAAGAGCAAAGATGTCACCCTGAAGACTCAGGTGCACCTGACCCAAGCCATGGTATCTTCAGTTGCATCATATGCATGTGGAAGCTGCACAATGAGTAAGGAAGACCGAAGAAGAAGTGATGCCTTTGAATTGTGGTGTTAGCCAAGAATATTGAACATACCACGGACTGCCAAAAGAACGAAAAAATCTGTCGTGGAAGAAGTGCAATCAGAATGCTCCTTAGAAGCAAGGTATAGTGAGACTGTGTCTTACATACTTTGGACATGCTGTCAGGAGGATTCAGTCCCTGGAGAAGGATATTATGCTGGGCAAAGTACAGGGTCAGTGGAAAAGAGGAAGGCCCTCAAGGAGGTGGATTGACACAGTGGCTGCAACAATGAGCTCAAGCATAGCAACGACTGAGGATGGTGCAGGACTGGGCAGTGTTTCGTTCAGTTGTACATAGGTTTGCCATGATTTGGAACTGACTCGATGCCACCTAACAACAGCGACATTTATAATTCGAAAACCTGAAACACAGAACAGGTAATTTCCTAAATATACATGGAAAACACAGGCTGCATAAAACAGAATGTTTATCTTCTGATTTATACTGTTTGTGAGAGGCTCATTTTTACTTCCAAGTATTTTTTCCCTGTACCTCAGCAAATTTGTCAGTAGCTTACTTTTCTAATCCTTTATTCCACATTCACTTTCTAAAACAGTAGTGGTGATTGAGATTATTCTCCTGTTTGTGTCTTCATATCTGCATATTAATTATGCTCCTGATGTCCTTAACTCTGGAGTGAAATACAGACATTCCCCCAAAATATAAAGGGAAACCTGGAGCTATTGTAAAGTCCATCAGCAAATTCATACAGAATATTATTTACAGCACCATTCTAGACACAGCAGAACTTCACAACAGCAAACATCAAGTATTGGAGAAGAGGAATTTCTCTGTATGTTTTGACGAACAGATTGCGGCCTGTATTGTTCTCCTGGTGAGTTCCCACGAGCAGAAAGAAGGAAACGCTCTTTTAAGGTCCTGCTCGAAAACAATATTAAGCCAAACAAAGGCTGCTGAGAAGTTTACGCTGATTTCTGCTTCACTTTTGCAACATGGAAACCAAAACTTTAAATTATACGTGATTCAACCTGTTATTAATTTGCACATCTTATTATTTGGGGTTTCGGTGTACTACAAGGCTGTCTTTATTTAAAACTCTATTTCAGTTTTTATAAGGAAATACTGAAGTCTCAATGAAAAAATAATTTGAATTGAATTAGAAACATGTAAAATGTATAAAAAATTAAACTAAATGTATTCAAAGAGAACTGTATCTGTGGCGGTTGATGATGTCGTCCTCCTACAAACGTTGGTGCCAAAGGCCACAGACCTTAAATGACTGGCTGCTGTCCTTGGTCAGCAATGGACAAATAGACCCTGGTGAGTTACGTACTTAACTACACAGCCGGTTAGGAAAAAAATGGACTAGAACCCAGGCTCTTTATTCCGTTCCAGTGCTCAGCTTATGTTATGGAGAAATATGAAGTTTTTATTGAATGAAAAACACCGTGTCCTAACTAACTTAGTCCTGCATTGAAAGGATCATTTTGAAGATGCTTTCACTTAAGCCAAAACAACACGGAGTTTGGAATTATGTAAATTTCCTTCTCTCTCTCCCTCCACCTCCCTCTCTCCCTCCACCTCCCTCTCTCTGTCTTTACATTCATTTTAAAGGACTATAACAGATTTCAGGTATGCTGGGACAAGGTTTCAAAGTGTGAAAGACAACAAAGCTCCCTTGGTTAGAAAATAACTGTCTGAACACATCGACTGATAACTTGTGATCTGGTAACCAGGATTAGTAAATGAAATCTATCAGAGCTTCACCTGGGAATATAATATGGGATAACAACTCTGGAAAATTGTTTGGCAGTTTCTTATAAAGTTCAACATACACTTATTATATGACCAAGTAATCTCAGTCCTAGCTATTCAACTAGAGGGATGAAAAGACATGTCTAGGAAAAGATTTGTGCAAGATATTCATGGATAAACAAATTGAGCTATACAAGGGAATACTACTCAACAATAAAAAAGAATGGACTACATGGAACAACATGTATGAAGGACGGAACTCAATAAGTAGACACTTTCATCCTTTATTTATATGAAAGGTGTTAAAAACTCTAATTAGAATATCATGACTGTTTTTCTCCTCTACTAGCAGCCTGTATACAATTTAGCAGAATATATTTACTTATTTTATATATAATTGTCTTTTTAAATAATGGTGAGGTGTATTTAATCCTGCTAGGTTTTTTAACAGAAAGCAAAAATTAAATTGGTATAAAAGTTTTACTCATTAGATGTTCATTACAGAATTACAGAAAGAGTGAAAAAATTAAAAACAACCTAATTGTACAATATTTGCTAAATAAATTATGCAGTTAATAAATCATGTTGAGAATGTTTGACATTTAAAAAATGCTCAAAATAGGAAAGTACGCAAACAAGTTAAATAAACATATGTTGTTTTGTTGTTAGGTGCCATTCAGTTGGTTCCCACTCACAGTGACCCTATGCACAACAGCAGAAGACACTGCCCAGCCCTGCTCCGTCCTCACAATCTTTGCTATGTTTGAGCCCATTGTTGCAGCCACTGTGTCAATCTATCTTGTCAAGGGTCTTCCTCGTTTTTGCTGACCCGCTACCTTAACAAGCATGATGTGCTTTTCTAGAGATGGGTCCCTCCTGATAACATGTTCAAAGTCTCAGCGTCCTAGCTTCCAAGAAGCGCTCTGGCTGTATTTCTTCCAAGACAGACTTGTTTGCTCTTCTAGCAGTCCATAGTATATTCAGTGTTCTTCACCAACACCATAATCCAAAGGCATCAATTCTTCTCTCTCTCCCCCTCCCTCCCTCTCTCTGTCTTTGCATTCATTTTAAAGGACTATAACAGGTTTCAGGTATGCTGGGACTAGGTTTCAAAGTGTGAAAGACAACAAAGCTCCCTTGGTTAGAAAATAACTGTCTGAACACATCAAATGATAACCTTTGATCCGGTAACCAGGATTAGTAAATGAAATCTATCAGAGCTTCACCTGGGAATATAATATGGGATAACGTACGAGATGATTGAAAACACCATGGCTTGGGTTAGGTGCATCTTAGTTCTAAAAGTGACATTTTTGCTTTTCAACACTTAAAAGAGGTCTTTTGCAGCAGATTTTCCCAATGCACTATGTTGTTTGATTTCTTGACTGTTGCTTCCATGGGCGTTGATTGTGAATCCAAGTAAAATGAAATCCTTGATGACTTCAATCTTTTCTCCTTTTATCATGATGTTGTTTATTGGTCTAGTTGTGAGAATTTTTGTTTTCTTTATGTTGAGACGTAATCCATACTGAGGGCTGTATCTTTGATCTTCATCAGTAAGTGCTTCAAGTCCTCCTCACTTTCTGCATGCAAGGCTGTGTTCTCTGCATATCACAGGTTGTTAAGGAGTCAGCCTCCAATTCTGGTGCCACATTCTTCTTCATAGAGTCCAGCTACTCGGATTATTTGTTCAGCATACAGGTTGAGTAAGTATGGTGAAAGGATACAACACTGACGCACACCTTTCTAGATTTTAAATCAGCAATATCCCCTTGTTCTGTTCAAACAACTGCCTCTTGGTTTGTGTACAGGTTCCACATGAGCGCAATTAAGTTTTCTGGAATTCCAGTTTTTTGCAACATTATCCATAATTTGTTATGATCTGCACAGTCAAAGGCCTTTATGTAGTCAATAAAACTCATGTAACCATCTTTCTGGTATTCGCTTCTTTAAGCCAGGATCCATCTTGTTCCATGTCCTCTTCTGAATCTGGCTTCAATTTCTGGTGGTTCCCTGTTGATTACTGCTACAATAATTTTTTAAATTTTCTTTAGAAAAATTTTTACTTGCATGTGATATTAATGATATTGTTTGATAATTTCTGTATTCTCTTGGGTCACCTTTATTTGGAATGGGCACAAACATGGGTCTCTTCCAGTCAGTTGGCCAGGCAGGTATCTTCCAAATTTCTTGGCATAGAGGAATGAAGACTTCCAGCATTGCATCTGTTTGTTGAAACACCACAATTGGTATTTTATCCATTCCTGGAGCCTTGTTTCTCACCAGTGCCTTCAGTGTAGCTCAGACTTCTTCCTTCATTACCATTGGCTTTTGATTAAATGCTACCTCCTGAAATGGTGGAATGTCCACCAATTCTTTTTGGTACAGTGACTCTGTATTCCTTCCATCATATTTTGATGCTCCCAGCGTCATTCAATAATTTGTCCATACAAAAAGCAAACCTGTTGCCTTCAAGTTGATTCTGACTCATAGGACAGAGCATAACTACCCCACAGTGTTTTCAAGGAGTAGCTGGTAAATTCAAACTGCTGACCTTTTAGTTACCAGCTGAGATCTTAACCATTGCACTACCATAAAAAATTGCAGTTCAAGGCTTTAATTTTTTCTTCAGTTCTTTCAGCATGAGAAATGCCAATCATTTTCTTCCTTTTTGGTTTTCTAACTCCAGGGCTTTGCACATTCCATCATAATACTTTACTTTGTCTTCTTTAGCTGCCCTTTGAAATTTTCTGTTCTGCCCTTTTATTTCATCATTTCTTCCATTCACTTTGGCTACTCTATGCTTAAGATCAAGTTTCGGAGTCTCTTATGACATCTGCTTTGGCTTTTTCTTTCTTTCCTGTAATTTTAATGACCTTTTGCTTTCTTCATATAGGATGTCCTTGATGTCATCCCACAACTAGACTTATCTTTGGTCATCACTGTTCAATGCATCTAGTCTATTCAGGCCATCAATTGCTCATATGCCAGTTCAAGTTGAAGCTGAAGAAAATTAAAACAAGTTCATGAGAACAAAAATACAGTCTTTGAGCATATCCCAACCGAATTTTGGGGACCATCTCAAGAACAGAACCGGAAACCCTGGTGGCGTAGTGGTTAAGTGCTACAGCTGCTAACCAAATGTTCAGTAGTTCAAATCCTGCAGGCCCTCCTTGGAAACTCTATGGGGCAGTTCTACTCTGTCCTATAGGGTCGCTATGAGTTGGAATCGACTCGACGGCACTGGGTTTGGTTTGGTTTTGGTATACACATATGTCTAGAGGAAAATTCAGAAATTTCAGAAAAAAATCACAAAAGTGCTCACAATTATTTTCTCCAGTGGTACAATTGGGGTGATTATAATTTTTTTTTATTTTACTTTTCTGTATTTTCAAAATTGTTTGTAATTTACATTATTGGTTTTACAATCAGAATAAAAGATAAATGCCAACCAAATTATTTTATCTTTCTATAAAAATGGAGATTATGGATAAAATACATTTTGAATTTTATTATCTAACCCCCAATTCTTGATGCTTTTGTGGTTTTTCTTTCTAAGCCCGAGAAGTAGTTGAAAGAACAATGGCAAACATGCACTAAAATTCAGTAAAATAACTGATGAATTGATTCAAATGTGCCTTAACTTAATGTTACTGACAGAGATATACCCCCATACCCTGTCTTCATCCAAAACCAAAGACAGTTAATAGCCATACTTGCAAACACTTAACCACGGCACTTGATTTTCTCTGATTTCTCAATGTCACTTATTTTCTACAAAAGTGCTGATTGAAGGCCAATGGTATGAATTTCAAAAAATCCTAGATTCTGGAGTCCTTCCATTGGCAAAGGCTGAATATTTAAATTAGACTCCCGCCTGTAGCACAACATCTTAGAACTAACTATTAAAAAGGTTGGAGAGTAGCTCTGTAAAAATTTGATCTTTCTGGTAACAGTTCATTGGTTTGGCTACTGTCTTCATTCAGCTATGCTATTTTGTGATACCAGATGCTTTGTAACCAGTATTTCAAATACCAGCAGAGTCACCCTTAGTGGAAAGGTTTCAGCAGAGCTTACAGACTAAGACTAGGAAGAAGGACCTGGTAGTCTACTTCTGAAATAATTGGCCAGTGAAAACCTTATGAATAACAGCAGAACATTATCTAATATAGTGCCAGAATATGAGCACCTCAGGTTGGAAGGCACTCAAAATGTAATTGGGGAAGAGCTGCCTCCTTAAAGTAGAGTAGACCTTAAAGACCTGGCTGGAGTCAAACGTTCAGGACCTTCATTTACTGATGTAGCATGACTCAAAATGAGAAGAAACAGCTGCAAACATCTGTTAAAAATTGGAACATGGAATGTGTGAAGTACGAATCTAAATGAAAGATGAAATGGAATGCAAAAGATCAATATCCTAGGCATTAGTGAGCAGAAATAGACTGCTATTGGCCATTCTGAATCAGACAATCATATGGTCTACTGTGCCAGTAATGACAAATTGAAGAGGAATGGCATCATATTCATCAGAAAAAGAATGTCTCAGGATCTATCCTGAAGTAGAACACTGTCAGTGACAGGATAATATTCATACACCTACAAGGACGAGCAGTTAATACAACCAATATTCAAATTCACGCACCAACCAAATGCCAAAGATTAGGAAATTGAAGATTTTACCAACTTCTGCAGTTTGAAACTGATCAAACATGCAATCAAGATGCATTGATAATTACTGGTGATTGGAAGGCAAAATCTGGAAACAAAGAAGAATCATTATTTGGAAAATATGGCCCTGGTGATAGAAATGACACTGGAGATCGTGTGACAGAATTTTGCAAAACCAATGAATTCTTCAGTGCAAATACCTTTTTTTAACAACATAAAAGGTGACTATACACATGGAAACCCTGGTGGCATAGTGGTTAAGTGCTATGGCTGTTAACCAAAAGGGCAGCAGTTCGAATCCACCAGGCGCTCCTTTGAAACCCTATGGGGCAGTTCTACTCTGTCCTATAGGGTCACTATGAGTCGGAATCAACTCGAGGGCATTGGGTTAAACACATGCACCTTGCCAGATGGAGAACACAAGAATCATATTGACTAGCTCTGTGTAGAAAGACGATGGAAAAGCTCAATCTCATCAGTCAGAACAAGGCCAGGGGCCGACTGTGGATCAGACCATCAATTACTGATATGTAAGTTCAAGGTGAAAGAAAAAATTTAGAAAGCCTGAGAACAAAAATAATACCTTGATTATTTAAAAAAAAAAAAAAAATCAAGAATAGATTTGATCCATTGAACACTAACAACCAAAGACCAGAGGAGTTGTGGGATGACATCAAGGACATCACACATGAAGAAAGCAAAAGGTCATTGAAAAAACAGGAAAAAAAGAAAAGACCAAAATGGATGTCAGAAGAGACTCTGAAACTTGCTCTTGAACACAGGGTAGCTACAGCAAGTGGGAGAAATAATGAAGTAAAAGAGCTGAAAAAATTTCAAAGGGCAGCTTGAGAAGAGAAAGTAAAGTATTATAATGAAATGTGCAAAGACCTGGAGTTAGAAAAGTAAAAAGGAAGAACATGACTGGCATTTTGCAAGCTGAAGGAAGAGGAGAAAAAATTCAAGCCTTGAGTTGTAATTTTGAAGGATTCTATGGGCAAAATAATTGAATGATGCTGGAAGCATCAAAATAAGAGGGAAGGAATAGACAGGATCACTGTACCAAGTAGAACTGGTCAACATTCGACCATTTCAGGAGACAGTATATGACCAAGAATTAATGGTATTGAAGGAAGAAGTCCAAGCTGCACTGAAGGCATTGGCAAAAAACAAGGCTCCAGGAATTAACGGAATACCAAGTGAGATGTTTCAGCAAACAGATGCGATGCTGGAGGTGCTCACTCATCTATGCCAAGAAATTTGGAAGACAGCTACTTTGCCATTCTGAATGGAAGAGATCCTATTTGTGCCCATTTCAAAGGGATCCAACAGAATGCAGAAATTATTGAACAATATCATTAACATCACAAGCAAATAAAATTTTGCTGAAGATCATTCAAAAGCAGTTGCAGCAGTACATTGACAGGGAGCTGCCAGAAATTCAAACCGGGAGAAAGTTGAAAAAGGGATATCCTTGCTGATGTCAGAAGGATCTTGACTGAAAGCAGAGAATACCAGGAAGATGCTTCCTTTTGTTTTATTGACTACACAAAGGTATTTGACTGTGTGGATCATAACAAACTATGGATAACATTGCGAATAATGGCATTCCAGAACACTTAATTGTGCTCATGAGGAACCTGTACAAGAGGCAGATATTCGAAAAGAGCAAGGGGATACTGCTTGGTTTAAAATCCAGAAAGGTGTGCATCAGGGTTGCATCCTTTCACCATATGTACTCAATCTGTATGCTGAGCAAATAATCCGAGAAGCTGAACTACAAACAAGAATGTGACATCAGGGTTGGTGGAAGACTGATGAACAAGCTGTGACATAGAGATGACACAACCTTGGTTGCTGAAAGAGAAGGGGACTTGAAGCACTTACCGAAGAAGATCAAAGATACAGCCTTCGGTATGGATTACACCTCAATGTAAAAAAAACAAAAATCCTCACATCTGAACCAATAAGCAATATCATGATAAATGGAGAAAGACTGAAGTTGTTGAGGATTTAATCTTACTTAGATCCACAATCAACGCCCATGGAAGAAGCAGTCGGGAAATCAAAAGATGTATTGCATTGGGCAAATCTGTTGCAAAAGATCTCTTTAAAGTGTTGAAAAGCAAAGTTGTCACCTAGAGGATTAAAGTGTGCCTGACCCAAGCCATGGTATTTTTAATCGCCTTATATGCATGAAAAGCTGGACAATGAAAAAAGAAGAATTGACATCTTTGAATTATGGTGTTGGTGAAGAATATTGAACACACCACGGACTGCCACAAGAACGAACAAGTCTGTTTTGGAAGAAATACAGTCAGAGTGCTCCTTTAAAGTGAGGATGGCAAGACTTTGTCTCATGTACTTTGGACATGTTATCAGGAGGGACCAGTCCCTGGAGAAGAAGGACGTCATGCTTGGCATAGCGGAGGGTCAGCGAAAAAGAGGAAGACCGTCGACATCATGGCCTGACACAGTGGCTGCAACAGTGGTCTCAAACTTAGCAATGATTGTGAGGACGGCACTGGACCAGGCAGTTTTTCGTTCTGTTGTACATAGGGTCACTATAAGTTGAAACCAACTCAATGGCACCTTACAAAAGAGCAAGCTTTCTTATTTCTCTTTAAACAGTCTTTCTCTGTCCAGTATTACTTGTGGTTTCCTCTGTTTCAATGTTAGGCAACAGAGGAAACCACAAAGTAACATCAGATAAGTAAAGTACTGTTTAAAGGGAAATAAAATACGTAACCAAAGCCAATTTTTTTGTTTTTTTTGCTAAGTACTGGTGTCAGTTCTGTATGTTATCTTCTAATCTGCAATTTGTTTGGTTTGTAAAAAGTAATATGCATATTTGAAGAATTTGATGAGACATTTATTACTTTCTTGAACACTATCCAAAAGTGTTAACTCTTATAGTATGTCTGTGGTGGTGCAGTGGTTAAAAATTATGACTGCTAACCAAAAGTTTTTGCATATTTCAACCAAAAGGTTAGCAGTTCAAATTCACCAGCCACCCCTTGGAAACCCTTCGGGGCAGTTCTACTCTGTCCTACAGGGTCACTATAAGTTGGAACTGACTCAACAGCAATGGGTTATAGTATATTCTATTTCCAAAAATTGGTTATAATGAATCTTGATTTTTTTCCATTAGTCCCCTATGATGTCTTGAAATTAATACAGTTTAAGTAATACAAGAATCACCTGATAGCCCACGCTGAGGCCAAAGAATTAAAGAAGATTCTCTAGGTTGCAGTGGCAAACAGAAAGACCTTCCTATGTCTGACATTTATCTTACAACACAATATTATTTGTCTGAAATATTTCCTATTTGGTCTATAAAAGTAAAAATCTAGGCATAGACCCATATACTCTAGATTACTGCATTTCATCAAGAGTTCAATAGTTGAGTAACTTTCCTCGTCCAGCTATTATCTATACTTACAGAAAAGAATTTTTTTCTTATATAACCATGACATTATTAAAAGAAAGTATTTGAAACAGATAACAAAGATGTGCAGAAAATTTTAAGTAACATTACATGGAAGGTCTCTGATGCACTATACTCATACCACATGCACTGTGTCTGCAGGGTCTATACAAACGAATGTTTTGGGTATAATGAATACTAACGCTTCCTGGAGGTAATTGTCCTATTATAGTCAGAGTTCAGTAGTTAGGTTTATTAATATTATGTGGTACAATGTTTTTAGCTAGGCAATCGAGTTTTCTTCAAAGTGAGCTACTTCAGGTTACAGTGTTTATTGAGCATCCGAATAGCAATTATGTAAAATTTCATTGAATTTTCACTGTTCCTGTGGTTAAAATATTCACTTACTGTGGAGTTGAGCTCCTACTATAAAAAGCTTAGAGCTACTGACCCTCATTTAGCAAGGTTCGATTTGGAGAACATGTATTCATTCCCACAGCTTCTACAATTACCAAGGCAAAACATTCTACTAGGTTCTTTAATCAATGTTTGTTTTCTCCTTAGAGAAGTGGCTGCCCAAGTTAGTTTATATAGCACCTGTAAGACTAATTTTAGACTGTTTGACTCCTAGGGTTCCCAGGCTCTTTTACGGCAACAGCTGTATGAATTTTCTAGCTCTTCCAGGGAGTACTTGACCCCTAGGGATTGACTCAGAGAGCTGTGGAAATGAGAGATGAAGAGACTTAAAGAATGACCTAGTTTATCCTCCTGACAATGTAGTGCTGATCCCTGCACTTCCGGGATTGGCTGGAACAGTTTAAAGTCTAGAGGCTCCTGGAAATGACTCCAAGCTGCCTCTGCTCTCATCTTCCTCAATCTGCTTTTATCTATTCTTTTCCTTTTTCTTTCAATGTTTACAATTGTGAGAATTAGGATTAATGATGGTAAGCAATAGTACTGTATTTCCACGTCAAATTTCGGTACTCTAGAGTCCATTTATTTAGGTGTTACATTTTCCAAATAGTTTCAAATCAGCAACTCAATTAAAGTTAAATGGTTATCATTTTTTCATTCAGATTTGCTTTTCCCTCTTTTTTGTATTAGACTTCTCTGGGTTAGTGAAGAGCAGGGGGGAAAATAGTCTGAACATTGATGTCTCCTCTTCCTACCTGGCAGACATGGGAATGGAAGCAAAGATCAATAAGTTCAGTTGGTCTTACAGAAGGAAGTGATCAGTCGTCATTGTTCTGACACTTGAAGATTAAAGCCTGAATAGCTGGATGGTCCATGGTGTCTAAGTCTTTGCCTTCAGGAAAGGTGACATCAAGACATCATTTTAGATGCTTAAAAAGAATTTTAATCTAAGATTCCTATTGTTTTTTCTAACACTGGGAGTTGTCTTTCATGAAGAGAAAAAACGGTAATAGTAATAAAGATAACCACTACCTCCTCGAAACAGACAGCACAAGAGTAAGATGGTAAAGACAGCTGAGGTTGTTAATAGAGCACTTGTAAACTTTCAAAAGTTCAGAAGAACAGCAGTTTTGTTACATGACCTCATGCACCTTTATTCCATGGATTGTTTGCTTCTCATCACAAGGAATACCCATAATCTTAGACAAGGCCCTCAACTAGGAAAGGACAGGGGAAAGGATAAAAAATTACCGCATTATATGTTAGTTGACAATGCATTTTCATGCATATGATCTCATATAATGTAATTCGTGGGTGGCACAAATGATTGAATGTCTGACAACTAACCAAAAGGTTGGTGGTTCGAACCCACCCAGTAGGCACTTTGCAAGACCGGCCTGGTGAACGCAGCTCTACTCTGCAATTCATGGATTTACCCTGAGCTGGGATCGACTCAACAGCAACTTGTTCGGTTTTCGGCTTTTATTTGCATAATCTCTTCAAAAACTCTTCCGCCAGGTTTTATCACCCCTTCATATAGAAGACGAAGCAGAGGCTATGAGAGGTCTAAAGGAACGCTATCCGATAGAATTTTCTAGGATGATCCAAATTGTTTTACAAATTTGCACTTTCCAATATGCTAGCCACTAGCCACGTGTTGGTTATTGAATATTTATTTTATTCAACTGGAATTTAATTTTAAAATTTATTTAATTATAATTAATTTAAATTTAAATAGTCACATGGTAGCCTGTGGCCGCTGTTTTGGCAGTGCAGGTCTAAAATGTCTGAAGCTAGGAAGTATTCCCACAAGTAAATCTGATACTCAAGGGACAGCATGTTGCTTTCCTTTCTTTACTTAAACTTGGAGGAACATTTGAGCATTTATATAGGTACCGTGCTGTCTGCAACGCCGTCATTGGTGTTGTTGCTGGTTGCCGTCCCGTCTGGAACATAGTCTCGTATAAAATTGCAGGTCCTGCCCGTAGTTCTGATAGAAAGTTTTTAATGAAAATACTGAGTAGCTATTTTGCCACTTTTCAGAGGTAGGTCCTTTTTATTTATGTATTTTTTCTCCCAAAATTTTGTTTGTATTCTTTTACTCCTTGAAATGATTTCAACTGTTTTGTTTGTTTTAATTTTTAGATTCATTGACTTAGATTTCTAATTTTAAGATGAAGGGACTTGTTTCAGGGCAGAAAAATATTAAATCGTTTAAACCAAATTTATGAAGAAGAGTGTAAATTTGGGACACTGCTATTTTTGTTTTTACTGGGAGGGATAGAGTCTGCATAAGCTCTAAGGAACCAGACAGTGTCAAAGTTCACAAAACTCCAAAACACTCAGGAAACATTTGAAATTATGAAGCAGTTAACTTTAAGCGACTGAAGGTTGAACCCGATGATCTAGAACTGTTTTTACTAACATAGGGGTTTAGTGTCAAAGGAGAGAAGAGGTAGCTAGTAGAGCTCTAATTGGTGGAACAAGACCCCAAAGCAAGCAAGAATGGAAGAGTGTCCAGAAAGAGAACAATTTTACCATAAATGAAAAAAAAAAAGGGAAGAAAGGAAAAAGAGGACTGAAAATACCAATGATTTTGAAAAGGCACATGCATTAATTGAGAAGAAAGTTAAAATGTCTCATTTTGGGTGGTCTTGATCTTTCAAGCAGGAGGTCAAGTTATCTGCTGTGTTTGAAGAGGTCAAGGGAAAATTTGGGGGTCTGAGCTAAATATGATAACGCTAAGTATTAACTACAGAATGTATCGTACAGAACATTTCTCAAAAAATCTCCTTCTAATGGATTAAAAAATATTTAAGGGATTGGTTTTAGTAAATGGTGAAGGTAAAAAAGATGCATATACCTGTTACATAATATTGGGCATTTATACAGGTAGTGGGAAACCCTACCTGTATAAGATGCAGGTAATTGTGTCCAGGAAAAATGATCTGCCTCCGAAGAGAACGGGTCCAAAATTCTGCCTGGAACCATGGGCAAAGTCCAACTGGGAAAGCAACCAAACTATCCCAATCCTTGTTTGTCAACATATGTTCAGACATCCATTAGTGGGAACTATTGCTTCTACTTTTATCGGCTCAAACCTTATTGGGCACCAAGTTTATGTAGGAAAATTTGTAAAATTTCTACTCACTTGTTTAATACTTGGCTGGGATAATAGTTGTGTCCAACATGAGTATTTGGTCACATTTCTAGATTCTCTCAAATAAATACTTAAAATGTACTTCAAATAATTAATACCAAAATCACATATTTATAAAATTTTAAAACATCTGTTATGAATATTTAGCTGTTGGCTCAGGTAGCAAAGGCATAAGTATGCCAACTGGGTCAGAATTTTAAAATATTCCAATATAGATTAATTAAATTAATCTATAAAATAGCAACAGAGCAATGTGATAGAAAAAGAGATGTGGAGACAACTCTTGAATTACTCTGTGAAATAAACAACTGGAATTTAAATGGAAACTTTTCGAAAATGAAATAAATACTGAGACCCAGAAACAGAAATCTTCCAAAAAATACATTGATTTAAAAGAAATATATTTTGAGGCACAATATTAAAGAAGTATATTATTAATCTATAAAGTACATTAATAAAAGAGACACTTCTGTGCATATTTTATTGCTCTTTGGTCTATTCCTAAATGTAAATTAAACTGGGTTTTAAATTTAAACTATAATTGATTAAATTCATTCATTTGGATTGACTGGGTAATGAATCTGTTGATCTGTTGAACTGAATAATATGCTTAAAATTACTATGCATTGCACACATCACTATATACTAAGACATGAGCTTTGAAATGCCTAATACTGAAGTATCATAACAGCAAAGATCAACTTTTTTTTTCCTGTTTAAATATGCTTGTTTAATCTTATTGATGATTTTGAAGGTACTATAATTTTTATAAGGTCCTCTGTTACTACATAGCAATCATCTGTACTGTAACTCTACAAGAAATTTCAAGCTTTTATTTTAGGAGCAGAACGCTGTCTTCAAATACAACGTTATGAGGAAGTCAACATCGTCGAACACAGAAAACAGCAGAGTTCAGACTAAGGCGTGAGTGAGGGAGCTGGAAGCCTCGGTCCTGCCCCTCAGTCCCTTTAACCTCCTGTCTCAGTTATCCAGTGCTTCTGTAACAGAAATACCACAAGTGGATGGCTTTAACAGAGAGAAATTTATTCTAGTCTAGGGGGCTAGAGGTCCAAATTCAAGGTACCAGCTCTAGGGGAATGCTTTCTCTGTTGGCTCTGGGGGGAGGTCCTTGTCATCAATCTTCTCCTGGCCTAGGAGCTCCCCAGCAGAGGAACCTCAGATCTAAAAACGTGCTGTCGTCCTGGTGCTTCTCTCTTGGTGGTATGAGGTCCCCCTGTCTCTGTGCTTGCTTCTCTCTTTTATATCTCTAAAGAGAGTGACTCAAGACACAACCTAATCTTGTAGATAGAGTCCTGCCTCATTACCATAACTGCCTCTAATCTTGCCTCATTAACATCATAGAGGTAGGATTTACAACACACAGAAAAATCTCATCAGATGACCAAGTGGTGGACAACCACACAATAATTGGGAAACATGGCCTAGCCAAGCCGACACACATTTTGGGGGAACACAACTCAATTCACAATACCTCCTCTTTCTGTTGGTCCCAAAGCTGTTTTCAAATGTCCTTGGGACTTTTCAGAGCACAATTTAAAAATCATGATACAGATGATGGAGCACCAATTTTTCTATAAGTTGACGTTTATTAAATTGGCACCATTATCTTAGTGACTATTTTATTCTTTATGTAAAAATCACAAAAAAGACCTCTGGTGGCACAGTGGTTGAAGCAATCAGCTGCTAACCAAAAGGTAAGCAGTTCAAAACCACCAGCAGCTCTCAGAAGAAAGACGTGGCAGTCTGCTTCTGTAGGGATTTACAGCCATGAAAACCCTATGAGGTCAGTATGAGTCAGAATAGTCTTGACTGCAGTGGGTTTGGTTTTTCCATTTTTGGTATGTAAAATCAAAATATAGAATATTAAGGGATCAGAATGGTGGAATTTTAAATAACATGCCTAAAAAAAAAATACGAGGCTTACATGTTCCTTTTACGTAACTAAATTTGAAGGATCAATGTCCTCTATCCCTTTCATGGATAAATTTTTTTTTTTTTTAATTTTTTGGTGATGCCATGTTTTTTCACTAATGGAATGGATGCTGAATCATTGTTTATTGGTAGTTTTTTTTTTATTATTATTATCTGAAAAAATGGGGTGCTGACTGCAAGCAGGATATGTCAGTCCCATGTTCCATGAAGCATACCACACATGCAGGACATACCCTTCACACTTCCTGGTAATACTTGAGCCATAAAATATCTTACTCAACTTTCCAAAAATATACACAAAATACTAAATGAACATCGCACATGCTACACATGCCTGTTATCAGTTCAGTTTAGAGTGAGCCGTATGGGTACCATCTTCCATGAAGCACAGTACACAAGCGGGACATACCCATCCCACGGCCCACGAAGTGTATCACAAACTGTTTTCACCCAAAAAATAGCTCATTTATTTGAATATTTCCGAGTGACAGTAACCATAACCTCCAATTAACACAAAGGAAATAGTAAATATACTTGGAAGCCTTATCTCACTGTACAGAAGCCAAAAGACACAAAAGTTTCACGCGATCCCTCCTCTGGGAAGCATCCCCTCATACGAATGGCTCTCAACTCCCTTCTTTTTTAGGCATTTGCACCAGTATTCTCCACAATGCTGGAATGTACTGAAGTGGCTCCAACGCCTGCCAGTAAACCCGCAGGGGTGGAAAATGTAACAGAACATGTCTACCCCATGGTCCATGAAAGGATTATTAATGTAAAACCATAGTTTATATTAGAACCTGGTGGTGCAGTGGTTAAGAGCTCGGCTGCTAACCAAAAGCTTGGCAGTTTGAACCCACCAGCCACTCCTTGGAAATCCTATGAGGCAGTTCTGCTCTGTCCTATAAGATTGCTGAGTCAGAATCGACTAGAAAGCAATGGGTTTTCTATTTTATATTGGTAAATTTATAATTATGATTAAATGTAAAACCAGAAAAAGGGAAGCTTTCTAGGTGTTTTGTCTATAACGTAAGGCCTTTGGAGAGATAGTTTACTCTTGAATTAAGGTTTAAAGACATTCTATAAAAGTTATTGGATTAATTTATCATTGAGGAACAGTGTATGATTTTTCTGTTATTGTTACATGAATGTTCGCTGGAAATTTTGGCACGAGATGGCCCGTCTGTGAACTGAGAACCACTTAGATCATGTGTACCTTCTGAGCACACTCCTGGCCAAGTCCTCGGAATCTGAGATCAAGTCCAGCGATGTCGATGCTGAGTGTGCAGTCATCTGCTTCTGTTTGTCCCTGTGGCTGGAGTGATTAACAAGCCACGGCAGGAGACGGGCAGAGCACAAATGGACAATAATAGAGCATTTTGCGCGAAAGGAGTCAGAGGCTAAGAACTACAATGGGCAGGCAAGGAAACAGGGAGCAGGCGGGAGGCGGTGTGGTGTGTCGGCGAGAGGCCGCGGCCGCTTTGGGACAGTGACGGATCGGCACACCCACATTTAATGAAGACAGGGCTTACCTGCTATATGTCGTTTTACAGTAATTTCAGAGTAGTTTTTACATGATAGTCTAATTACGGATCCCATGTGAAACTCATAAGCAAAATCTATTTACATGACACTCGTTAACATTTCAGGGGAAATGAAGTAAACATTCAATTGTACAGGAGAAATTACAATAATCATCCAAAATGTAGACTCTTAGTAAAGAACAGATAAATCATTTCAAATTACAGTGCACATCCCACAGACTAAGCAGTCATCCTTTAGGTGCCTCATTCAGAAGTCAGAATAAAAACGTATGACCATGAGTCACTCACCAAATATGCATCCAATGCCTGCTGATACAGGCTGTGGAGGAGGCACTGAGAAAACGAAGATGCTTCTCGATTTCCACAAAGGTGCTAGGGTGTAGCCCAAGGAAAGATGGCTAGATAAAAATGATGTGAAGGAAGATGTAACTCACTTGATGGTTTTATAATATTTCTTAGGTAATTGTTCTATCAAAATAGAAGAAGGAGATTGGGTAGAAATTAAACCTGGAAAAAGAAGAGTAAAAGGTTGTGACACCCAGGCTCACTTTAAAAAAGCTTGATAGATGACAAAGTTTCTAGTAAGGATGTCTTAGAGTCAATCATCCCTCCTCACCAATGAGAGGGTTATTTAAGCAGTCTTTACGCAAAATTATCATATAACTTCCTAGTCTATTCCTCTATTTATAAATTAGTTTGCTAACATTGTCCCAAAAGGGAGTATCTGACCAATATAAGTACTGAGGGTCGTCTTATCTGTGGTCTTTCTATAGTGGGGAACATGGTGAACCATGCAATCCATTTGTAATTAGGTGCTGTTGAGTCGGTTCCAACTCATAGCAACCGTATGTACAACAGAACGAAACATTGCCCAGTCCTGCACCATCCTCACGATCATTGCTATGTTTGAGCACATTGTTGCAGCCACTGTGACAGTCCATCTTGTTAAGGGTCTTCCTCGTTTTCACTGACCCAGCACTTTATCAAGCATGAAGCCCTTCTCCAGGGACTGATCCCTCCTGATACCATATTCAAAGTATGTGAGACGTAGTCTTGCCATCCTTGCTTCTAAGGAGCATTCGGGTTGTATCCCTTGAAGATTTATTCCAGATTTATTCATTCTTCTGGCAGTCCATGGTATATTCAATATTCTTCACCAACATAATTCAAAGGTGTCAATTCTTCTTCGATCTTCCTTATTCATTGTCCAGCTTTCACATGCATATGAGGCAATTGAAAACACCATCGCTTGCTTGAGTCAGGCACACCTTAGTCTTCAATGCTATCCATTAGGGTGCTAATTTTATATTCTTCCTGAATCATAAACTCTGTGAGAACGTGGATTGTTGTACATAGTATCTGCGGTGCCTAGAGCCCATCTGTCAGTTTGTCATAGTGCAGTGGCTTCCATGTTGCCATGATGCTGGAAATTATGCCACCAGTGTTTCAAATACCAGCAGGGTCATCCATGGTGATAAGTTTCACCAGAGTTTTTGAAATAAGATAGACTAAAAAGAAAGGCCTGGGGATCTACTTCAAAAAATTAGCCACAGAGTATTGTTCAATATAGTGCTGGATGATGAGTCTCCTAGGTTGGAAAAAAAAAAATCACAACCAAACCCATTGTCACTGAGTGGATTCTGACTCATAGCACCCCTATAGGACAGCATAGAATTGCCCCATAGGTTTTCCAAGGAGCAGCTGGTGGATTTGAACTGCCAACCTCTTGGCTTGCAGCCAAATACTTAACCACTTGCACCAGCAGGGCTCCCCTAGGTAGGAAGGCATTCCTAAGACACACTGGCCACAACAATGGACTCTGGCATACCAACAGTCGTGCAGATGGCTCAGGACCAGGCGATGTTTTGTTCAGCTGTACGTGGACTTGTCATGAGTCGGAGCAGACTCAATGGCGACCAACAACAAGGGCCTAGCTACTACTGTGTGTTTGTATTAGTTATTCAAGAAACATCGGCTGAATGATGGGTTACATAAAAAGCGTACTGCATACATGGTAGATATTTTTGAAGAAAGAAATTGAAAGCATTGAGACAACTAGAATTTAGTACATCTAATATAATTTATATTATATATTATATATATATTAAATTATCTTATAATATAATTTAGGAGCCCTATTTTTTTTTTTTTTTTTTTAGTGGAGCAGTGGTTCGGTGATATGGCTGCTATCCAAAAGACTGGCAGTTCAAATCTACCAGCTGCTCCTTGGAAACCCCATGGGGCAGTTCTACTCTGTCCTCTAGGGTTGCTATGGGTCATAATCGACTTGACGATTTTTTGTTTTTTTTTAGTAGGATTAGGAGCCCTGTTGGCATAGTGGTTAAGAGCTCGGCTGCTAGTCAAAAGGTCAACAGTTTGAATCCACCAGTGCTTCTTGGAAACCCTGTGGGGCAATTCCACTCTATCCTACAGGATCACCGTGAGCCAGAATCAACTCGACAGCAACAGGTTTGATTTTTTTTGGTTAGTATAATTTAGGATGCCTTGGTGGTGCAGTGGTCAAAGTGCTTGACTGATACTGAAGGTTGGTGGTTCAAAGCTACCAGCCTGCTGCATGGCAGAAAGATGTGGCAGTCTGCTACCATAACGATAAAAAAAAAAAACGATAACAGCCTTGGAAATTCTACGGGACAGCTCTACTCTGTCCTATAGGATCGCTATGAGTCAGAATTGACTCAAAAGCATTGCATTTGGTTTGGTTTTTTGGAGTATGATTTAGCATGAGGAAAACAAACTTGGGATAAGTTTCTTTATTTACATGGGAATGTGTCTTCGTAGAGAACGCGCATGCATGGCTGCATGATTTCTCAGGCCCCTCCCACTCCATGACTTTAGAGTTCAGTAATTTATGGATGGTTTGAAAGTGAGGACTGTTCAGTGGTCTCCGTTCTCCTTAGTCCCAGCGGTGTGACTGCAGTGTGCACACCTGTGGATCCGGATGGGGCGAGAGCAGCGCGTGGGAAAAGGAATGCAAGTTTTCTGTTAAATACTTTTTGAAAACCACTGAGATCAAAAAGTATTAATTTTGGAATGGGTCTCTCGATCAGGTGTAAAACTACTTACAAAACTCTTTGTGCAAACATTTAAGACAAAATATTTCAAAAATGTAAAAAATAAATACAAAAATTAAAATATTAGATAAGGTCCACTGTGTATCTTTAAAAATTTTTTTTTTATACTACACTTTAATAGGTTTTAATAACACTTGGTATTATGGATCTATAATGTAGAGGCATTTTGTTATTATTAATTTTGTGCAAGTTCATGGCTAATGCCATTAAAACTCTAAATGAGCACTTGTACTGTGCAAATGCCTGCTAAGATTAATATCCAAAGTCCTGATATCTCTCAACTGTCTCATTAACACGATAACAGCCCCAAAGGTGTTTCAAATCCCTTAACACACAAAAGACATATTTTCTCCCATTTTTCGTTCATACCACCATAAAAATGGAAATTAAACCACATAAAAAAATCTTCCAAAAATATCAAGGGGACAATCCAAATACATAAAATAATTTTTTTCCCTTTATATTACACTACAAAACCCTGGTTGAAATGCTACTAAGGAACTAACTTATATACACAAAAACCAAGACGATCTACAATTAGTTTATGTTTCATCCCAACGCCCAAACATTTAGGGCTATTGAAGAAATTGAGAAACACTGAGTGATCTAGCATATTAAGCTATTTGTTTTCCATAGAAACTAAGGAACGTGTGTAGGTTAAAGACGGACTCTCAAAAACCTAATTGTACATCTGCTTTCAAGGGTTGAAGTGAACGCCGTGGTGTTACTGCACTGAATCCCTCTGTGGTTTAATAAGGAAGAAAATAAAACAAATTACTCTCTTTGTTATGAAGGATGCGCTCTACGCTATCACTGCATGGTGACAACTTCTCGTCCTCCTGTCACTGCCCGTCCTTTAGACCACACTGCAGAAAAGCAATTTTCTGCCTCAAAAGCACTCTATTTTTTTTTTAAGTTTGTCTCTGGGCAATTTTCAGGTCTGGTAGAGCTGCAGAACTGTATACAGATGAGAAAGACCCAAAATAGGGCAATTTATTTGATTCCTCCTCTTCAAAACATTTAGCTGAGATTGCAATCCAACAGAGAAAGCCCAAAAAGAATATTCAGTGGTGACCCATGGTGACATAGATCCTTTTTGTAAATTTGCATTCAACACAGTTTCCAAATAATGCAGACATGCTAGAGTTGCTTTTTGTTTAATGTAAACCTCTAACACTAAATTTTCCCTAAGCTATTAAAAGCTATTTTCTACTAAAAAAAAAAAAAAAAAAAACAACAACAGGACAAATCCCTAGAAATGGGCAGTTAAATACAGCATATGGCATCTTCAGATGAAGAATTGCTTAATTTTAGGGGGTCTGCTCATTTGAATCAGCAGTGTGGCTTACTAGTGGAGGAGTACAGGGCACTTTTGATGAAAACTGTATTCCCCCAATGTTGAGTTGCTGATAAAGTCACACTTAGCAATGCCTGGCGCTAGCCTGCCCGTAACAGCCTCCTGGTGTAACTCTGCCTGAACACAGGATGGGGCGTTCCACACTGCTCTCTCGCCCCAGTCAGAAAACAAGCTCACCTATAATAGTGTCGGCACAGAGGGACGATTCACAAGTTGTGGGATTTTACACTTAATGCTTGCTGACACATTTTAAAAGGATATAGCCTTCTTTTCTACCATTAACCCTCTCAAGGCCAAATTATTCCCCTTGGTTCATCGCTAGCTTTTAATGTAAAGCTTGCTTTTATCAAATATGCTATTGTACAGTATAACTAGAAAGTGAATGGTATTAAGCATATTTCTGCTGACTAAACAACACATTTCAAAGTACACAATTCAGAATTTTTAACCAGAAAATACTGATGAATGTAAACCTAGACTACAGAAAAACAGACTCTGGTCCTACTCTTTCCAGTGGTGCGAATGTGTGTGTGTGTGGTGTGTACACATGTACATGTTTGATGCTCACCAATCTTCCTCGCTCTCTCACTTCCTTGTTCTCACACTCTCGTCTTAATTTCTTTCTGATTCTCTGTGCGTGGACAACTTAGATATGTCCTAGAGGTAGTTGCTTATTAGCACTTACACAAGTGACAGGCAGATAAATAAAAGTTTACACACCTAGAAAGCAATAGAGTACTTCCAGTGCAAATGAAGTTATTCCAAGCCCAGTGACTTTGTTTTAACATAAGATAAAAACTTGGTAAATTTCCACAGTCACCATAAAATTATCTCACTGGTAGATTCTTGGTCTTTCTTCATTCCTCGTCACACACTGGTTCCCAGACTACGTTTTCTTGCACTACCCCCAGTTCTTCTCATAAGACTGCTTTTTCAACTTCATCTAGTCCAGCTTGTGCCCTTGTCACTGGGGAGAAACTGACCTTCAGTGAGGTCTCTGATGACCTCATTACAACTAAGCCCAAGGGCCAGTGCAATTTCCGAACTTCATCTTCCCTCAACCTCTTTGCAGCATTTGTCACATTCAACCATCTCCTGCTTCTCAAAATGCTCCTGACTCTACTCAGTTAGGTCTTGTTTCCTCCTTGTCTGCAATGTTTGTACTTCAGTCATTCTTCTTAGCAACTCAAGGTACAAGCAGCAAACTCTCTTTACGGCTCACTCTCTCTCTCTCTTTTCTAATTCCTCACCGGGGTCCAGGTACTTAAATCTGAAACCAGAAGGTGCCCCTCATCATTTTCCACCATCCCCTCTGTGATGGGCTAAGACATACCATATCTTAGCAGACAACATCTGCCTTTACCACCTCTAGTCCTTGTCATTTCACATACCTCCCCAGAGATATACAGATCAGCTATCACCGCTTTGTCAAGGTTTCAAACACTTAACCCTAAAATAATTCCTTTTTAGGACATCTTTAATTTTAGGTAAACCTAGTGAGTTGTCTACATATACATTTCTTTATTCCGCTTTTAACATGATACTGTCTCCTCACTTGGACCAGTCTTTCTCATTTTTCTATTGACATAAATCCTTCCCACAACTAAAATCAGGACTCTGTCTTAATGCAATGACAAGCTTTAATCCATATCATCTAAAAATACTACAACTCCAAATTTATATTTATATGCATTATATATACCAAAAAAAAAAAAAAAAAAACTCATTGCTGTCAAGTCAATTCTGACTCATAGTGACCCTACAGGACAGAGTAGAACTGCTCCATTGGGCTTCCAAAGACCAACTGATAGATTCAAACTGCCAACCTTTTGGTTAGCAGCTGAACACTTAACCACTGTGCCACAGGGGTTCCACATTATATATTCTAACTTTCCTTTAAATTTTATTTTTTCTACCTTTACAAAGTTTTGAAAGCTTGACATTCTTTCATGTAAGTTACTAAGCACCTAGGCTCACATGGTGCCATATTTATATATAACAGAAAACCATAAAATACATAAATTTATATAACATTTTGTTATAACACTTTGTTCAGCTCCTCATAATCATGAGGGAAAAGAGAGCATGAATAATTTGAATCTACAGAGATTTAGTGCCTTATGTTAGCTGATGGTTTTGATATTTTTCACCTATACATGGCTTTGAACAGAAGTGGATTAAAAAAAAAAAAAACAGCAAAATTGACCTACTTGAGCACTCCCTCCTTCTCCACTTATATCTCTCCTTTGAAAGGCAGTCAAGTGGGCAGAAGTTACAACAATGAAGAAGAATCAATGGTCTTGGATAAAACACAACTTGAATATTGAGAGTTGCTTGGTTAATCAATACAGATGCACAATATTTGGCCTCAAGTAATGTAGGAAAAAAGGCAGGGGTAGCTAATTTTCATTAGGATAGTCTCTTTAAGTAGATAAAAATACCAAAAAGACAGCAGGAAAACAAATTTAGAACTATCCTCACTTCTGATTTTACTGCACAGTGTCTCATTACGAAAAGTAAGTTAACATCCCACACTATGGATCTTCTAATTGATAGAAGCCAAAATACATTGCACTATAGACCTTCTAAGTGATAGAAACCATAATACGCCACACCCTTGATCTTCTAAGTGATAGAAACCATTTTACGCAGGGGCTGGCCCCATCAGTCAGACCTCGGGGGTCATAAAACACTGACAGTGTAAGGCCCAACCTCATGAGGCTGCAGGATTCATTTTGGTTTCTTTAAAAGTAATGCTGTGTGGTGTCAATCAGACATTATCAGGTGGAAAAGGAAGAAAGCCACTGATGCATAAATTTACTCAGCCTGAAATTCTTTCTTTTCGGGGGGAAAAAAAACACTGAGCTTTGCCTCACGTTGGCATTGCACTGGTGGTTTAATTTGTTGTACAATAAAGATTTCACGTTAGCACACGTATGCACAGAAAGTGGTGGGTGAGATCACAACTCCCGTAACTGTGCGGGGCCTAGGTAAGCGCCTCGCCGTCACAGAAAATGAGGAACTCAGAGTCGTTTCGCAGTTTGCACGTGTGATGTATACACATACACAAATGAACTTTTTCCAAAACTCTTTTAAAAGATATTCAAATATTACGTATTTTTAGGAAGATATAAGGGAGCTAGTAAATTGAAAATTTTCCATGGTTCAGTTTCACAAAGCAAAAAATCTTTTCATCCTTAAAGTACTTGTCCAGTGGAGTGTGTTCAATAAATGTTTATAAAGTATAAAAGAAAATAAATTATTTTAGTTTAGATATTTGTAGAAGCCTTACAGAGCCCTGGCGGTGCAGTGGCTAAGAGCTTGGCTGCTAACCAAAACATCTGCTGCTCGAATCTACCAGCTGCTTCTTGGAAACCCTATGGGGGCAGTTCTACTCTGTCCTATAGGGTCACTATAAGTGAGAATCGGCTCAACGGCACCTAACAACAGAACCCTTATGACCACTATCCAAACCAAACCAAACCCAGTGCCGTTGAGTCGATTCCGACTCATAGCGACCCTATAGGACAGAGCAGAACTGTCCCACAGAATTTCCAAGGAGCGCCAGACGGATTCAAACTGCCGACCCTTTGGTTAGCAGTCGTAGCACTTAACCACTACCAGGGGTTGGTTAATTCATTCCAACCTCACGTTAAACACAAGGATTAACAATCCTCAAATCTGCAACTCTCTTTTCTACCACTATGACTTTCTTATTTATGTTAAGGATTTCATCATTCTTCCAATAACCAAGGCTAATGCTACATTCAATGTATCTTTCTCACGCACATCTTTTTTACCTACCACTTCCTTTCTATTTTCATCACCATGAATAAAGTCCAGTTTTAATTCTGCTACTGAGTTAATCTTCTAAATCAATATTCATACTCCTCCAGAGTCGGCAGCGTTGTAAAACACACGTTTCTTACCCTAGTAGTTAAAGGTCTCTGCAACCTGCATGAGCCTTATAGCTCATAAATCCTATATAAAAACCTTAATCCATGCAAACTGATTCCCAAACATTCTTTTCTCATCCCTGTTTTTAAAAACTTGCTTACACAATTCGTTCCACCTACAATGCCCTCCTTCCTTCCATCCACCTACCCAAATTCTCCACATTATTCAAAGCTCAGCTTAAGCCCCAAATTCACTGTGAGGCTATTTCTCATGACTCCAGCCCTTGGCCCTCTCCCTCTCCTCTGAATGTGATAGCAGGTTTTCTGCTTCGTATGCAACAAACCCTTCGTAAATCATTCATTGTGTTTTGTTCTAAGGACCAGTTACAAAATTTGCAGGGCCCAGTGCAAAATGAGAATGGGCGGTCCTTTGTCCAAAGCTTATCAACAGTTTAAAGATAGTGACACACCAAAACCAAACCAGCTGCCACTGAGTCAGTTCTGACTCACGGCAACCTCATATATGTCAGAGTAGAGCTGTGCTACATAGGGTTTTCAGTGGCTGACTTTTTAGAAGTAGATCACCAGCCCTTTCTTCCATGGTAACTCTAGGTAGACTGGAATCACTAGCCTTCTGGTTAGCAGTGAGCATATTAACAGTTTGCTCTACTCAAGGACTACAGCAGAACATTGAACCAAGTGTTGGGCCCTGAGAAACTGGCCAGGTGGCACACGCTTGAAGCTGATCCTGTTTGCTACATTATATTGTCAATAAACATTTGAGATATGTAACTTATAATACATATTAAGTTCACTATCTGTGTCATAAGTTCTTTGGAGAAAGGATCAGTTTTTTTTTTCTATAATAACAATGATTATGTCATAAATGAGCAATAACTCATTTATTATATAGTTATAGCATGCCTTGCTAATGAACATTATTATTATTGGTATTGCAGTAAATTAAGCTTTGAAAAATTTATTATTGAATCTTTTCTTCAACAGAAATGTTCTATTCTGCCCCTCAATTGAATGGCAATTCTGCAAGCTATACACACAACAAATTATAATTAAGTAGGAATTATGCACACACGGACTGAGCACAGATGCACAATATAGGACCCTGGGTGGCACAAGAGGCTTGAAGTTGGCTGCTAACCTGAAGGTTGGAGGTTCATGCCCACCCAGCAGCGCCAAGCCTGACGATCTGCTTCCATAGAGGTTACAACCAAAAAAACCCATAGGGCAGTTCTACTCCGTAACATACAGGCTTGTCAGGAGTCAGAATCAACGTGACAACAAAGGGCTTGGTGTTTTGATTTATACCATTTTAATTTTAAGGCTGTTTCAAAATCTTAAGACTTCATATTAATTTTTGATTGCCTTTACTTTTACTATGCCCTAATTCAATAATACAGTAAGATATGCTTTTAAAGGGGAAGGATACTATACCTCTCATCAGGTTCATCCAATCACAGCCCACACATTCACCTGGTACTTCAGCTTTTGAAGAAAGATAGAAAACACAAAGAGAAAAACAGAGGAACCGGTAGGTGGGAGGGAAAGGCAGGAAGCGCGCCCTCTGTTGGCTGGCATCTTCTGCAGCTTCCAGGAGACCAGAGGTGACACATTTCCCTGCTCCTCCTCTCAGCCAGAGCCCCTCCCCAGTGGAAGATTGATGTGAATGAAGGATGCTTCGCTAAGCACAGCAGATATTCTTATTGGACACTGTTAAACCCATGACACAATATGGTATCATTCTTAAAAACTAATAAAAAATAAATGGCAAGACTTTCCCCAAAAGAGACTGACTGTTCATCTTCATTCAGCCTTTCAAAGTACTTCACTTTCAAGGTAAGTGTGACCTATAAATCCATCTCTGGCTTGCCTTTAGGCAGTTATGGTATGTGTTAGATTTCTTTGCTCCGAGCGGGGCTCTAGACTAACCCCTGTTAAAAGTATTACTGTAGATATTTCAGTACCTCCAACAAAAATGTCACCTTTGAAGTTATTTGCCTGCAAAATTCAAACTATATTAATCTTTCTTCCATAGGTATTTGAAGTTTGGGCTTCCCCTAGTTGAAACCATTTCTCATGATACTGGAATAAAAATCAAGGTATATAACTTAGATGTCTCAGTAGCAGTAGGAAATAGACCAAATATAGCCTTAAAAATCACTTTTAAGTGGGAAAATATCAATTGAGGAAGGAAAATCAAGGGAAAATATCTACCTTCATATCTGCAAATGATACAAGAATGGCAAAGTAGAATCTATTTTATTCATGAGAAAGTTTAATTGTATCATACTTTTTCCTTAGATGTTCCTGAATTATCAGCTGATTTTATTTTGCAAGTGCTTTGTAAAAGTTCCTTTTAGTATAATGACTTACAGAATGTTTCATTGTAGGGAAATTTGCATAAAACTCATTTTCAATTTCCTTTGATAATCAGACACGAGAACCTATCACAGCATTCTCCAGATGACAGAGGGGCTCTTTCTTGGGATTTGAAAGGTTGAAGTTGAGTTGATATTTTTTTCTCTATTTTGCTTCCAAGATGACCACATAGTTATGAAGCTTTATAATGACATTTTTAACGCTAAAAGCTACTATTTTTCTCAAAAAAAAAGATTTTTGCAATTATTTATCAAAAATGAGATACAGCAAAATTTCTACTCTGAACACCATGAGAAATTGTAGGTAATCACAAGCATTCAAGTTGCAAGCTGCTTTTCTCAGGACATCCAACAATGAAACGATAGATAAAGAGAGAATTCTGAAAGCGCAAGCCACGTCGCTCTTCTTTTAACAGTGAAGACAGAAACAGAACCATTTTCAGTACGCGCTGGGGGAAAACAACTGCAAAGTCTATGCGGCAATTGAAGAGTCAGTGCAATGGAGTTCAGTGTGTGGCAATTCTCTTCAGACACTTGCTGGGATTCACATCAATACAAAATATAAAAATTGAAATAAAATCAAAATCAAATATTAAACTGAATCAAAATATAATTTTTATAATTTGAAATTTAAATGGAAATAAGATGAAATACAAGAAAAATGAAAATTATTATGAAATCCACTGAATAGTAATGACTATTATTATATATTAATATACAAAGGAAGATGTCTTTACTAACAAATATTTGGGAATGAGGGAAAGGGTCATGCACCATTATAATTTCTGTATTTATAAACGGAACACTGCTGTCCTCAGATCTTGGACAACTGGTTCTAACATCAAGCCTCCAATAACTGCATCTAACAAACTCCAGTCTGGTAATTGTTCCCTTACTTCTTAACAACAGCTCTTTACTCTTGAAAATATTGACAAAATATATATTTTAAGAAATTCACATCCAGAGGAATACCAGTCGGCCAGAGACTTGGCAAATTGCTGAGTGTGACAGGCGGCCCTGGCTGAGGCCTGGAAGCAGAGGCTAAGTATTGTATTGCTCGACTTTCCTTTTCTACCGTTACCCTGAGGAATATTCCTGCCAACTAACATACGCATCCACATGGATTGGGCCTTCTGCTTTTTTCAGCAGTGAGTAGTTCTTCCAGCCCAAACTGGTGATTAATTTTGATTTGGACCTGGATCTGAAGACTTAAGGACCCCTCAGAAATTCTGTTTAAGCTGCAATATTTGTGGTAGAATAATAATAGCTACAATAGAATACATTGGACTACGAGCTTATCCTCACAACTAACTAAGCCATGAGGTTCCAATCATTACCACAATTTTACAATTGAGGAAATTGAGACCCAGCTCCTGAGAAGTTGTAAAGCTGCAATGCAAACCCCAGTTTGTTGACTTCAATGATGAAAAATGTTTTAAGAGATTCCACTGTATTTGTTATAAATTCTTAAAAATATTCGTAAGACTAAATATTCTCATGAAGTGAATATTTGTGTGAACCGAACTCCATTTCTACTATGCTCATGAAAAAAAATGCAGCCCCACAAACAAAGTTAAAATTTATTTTCAAAACCACTTTTAGACTTTAAAACATTGTCCAGTTTGTGGATGTATGATGTACTAAAAGTTTTGTTTGTAAACTCAATTCTGGAATGTAGCTTGCAGATAAATATCATGGTTCCTTTCCTTCCCTTTTCTGTCTGTCTATATTTATTTCTCTTTTTTTTTCCCCCACTATATTTTTGGCCAGGGAAATGAAGCTTTCATTTCCTGGGCTTTCCGTTATAAATCAATATCCCCACATGAAATGCTGAATTTTAAGAACCCAAGGATTTCCATATTGGTCAGATTCATGGTTCATTCAATTTAGTTACAGAATTATTTCCCTATTAATGTGAAACCCCAGTCTTGACCTAGCATTGCCTACCTTCCTTTTTCTGTTGAGATCCTCTATTTCCTACCTCATATTTTTTGGTTTAGAAAATAATGGTATGGGACAGTGGAGTAAGAGAAATCAAAAGCAGGCAGAGTAAAGAGCAAAATTTGTGAAAGGAGCTGAAGGGACAATGAAAAAAGGTAACAAGGGAAAGGAAAGAGGAAATGAAGAAAAATGGGTGGGCATGGGGTCACTATGAGTCGGAACCTACTTGACAGCACCTAACAACAACAACAAGGATGGATCAAGTGTGAGGAAAAATTACTACAGTCGATGACATTATATTTTGTTTTCATTTAATCTGGAAATATTCACTAGGTCTCTTCTCTATAACCACTTGTCTTTCAGATAATATGGATTCAAAACCAAGGTAAATGGTCTCTTGTCTAAAGAACCTTGAGTTAGAAAATTTTTTTTAAAAGCCTCAGATTTTCCTTAATCTTGGGCTAATTTTTAAGTGTTTGAGCTTTTATTGTTTTCTTGAAATCTCAGACACTACTGTGTACACACCCTGAAGTCTGGGGACCCTCATTAGAAAGTGGAGGTGATGTACCATCATTGTGAGGACAAGTGGAAGCAGCGGATGGCAAAGCATACCATCGCTATGGCTTAAACTCTCAAACTTCCCACGCTACTTCACTTTCATCCTTTCTTCTAGGAATTATAGGTACATCAAGAGAGCTCTAAACCATTTTGACCAGAAGCCTCATGTTTTTCTAACTGCCATACTTTATTTGCTACACAAATCTGTGATTCTATTCAAGGTAAGCCTTCTTCTTTCTCTTAGGGGTCCCTGGGTGGTGAAAATGGTTATTATTGTGCTCTGCTGCTAGCTGAAAGATTGGGGGTTCAAGTCCACCCAAGGAACCTGGGAAGAAAGGTCTGGCCATTGACTTCTGAAAAACCAGTCATTAAAAACCGTGTGGAGCACAGTTCTATTCAGACACGACCTTGGGCACCATGAGTTGTAATTGACGGCAACTGGTTTGGGTTTTCTTTCACTTACCTCTAGGATTCCCCAGCCCTACCTTCGGCGTATTTCTTTCATTTCTTGGGGTGGCCCTTCCTCAGTTTCTATGCTAGCTTTGCCAGGGATATTCCTTCCTCCCGCTTTCTGTTAATATCAATGTATATCTTTACCTTTCATCTCACATTTCTATTTACCATACGCTGCTCAATGACTGTGGTGAACAGCACGATTAGGGCCCTCTGTGTCTGGAGAGAAGCAAAGGCCTCAAAGGATAAGGAGGAATAAATGGTGTTTTGGGCTTTTGAAGATTTTAAAAGGCCAGTTGAAGTTTAATTACACTACTGTTTTCCCAGGAGAGCGGTTGTGGTCCTCAAATTAACCTCATCTGAAAAGACAGCTTTACCATATATTTGCATGATGGCTCCTAATATAAATGTAAAATTGACCTTTATAAAGTGGTTGCCCATGTAGTCGGTTTGCAAGGAAAAACAATACAATAGTCAAATGTGGTCCCAAAGTGCTTTACTTGCCTTTCTAACAAAGTAGTAAGGACGGATAAGTCACAGCAACACTTCTGAAATACCCTTGTTTCTTTCTCATTCTGTTTACCTCTGCAACCTTTTCCTCAACACATTAAGAAATCCAACTCCTAACCCTAGCTGCCCACCCTTTCCCCCTTGTCCTCTACCTTCTGCAATCTGAAAACTCCCCAGAATGATATGGCAAGCACCTCCCTCCTTAGACTGGGGGAGTAGAAGTCTGAGGAGACAAACTCAGGGTAAACAGCCAATCAGGGAAATGTCTTCATTGACATTCTGATCCCATCCATAAAAATCATTGTTAATTGTACCTCTACCTCTAGTCCATAAGGCAGAAACAATTAAGACTAGATAGTTCCAAGTGGTAGAATACCTGTTTCATTCCATAATATACTGAGTTTTCAATTTTGCTAACTGAAACAATGCTTCCCCCCAGTGCGTTGACGCCAAAAAAACCTAAGTAACTACAAGTTAATCTTCCCCTCTGACATTAACGGATACGGAAATTAAGCTGATTTATTTATAATGCTGGTGTTCAAATTTATTTATTGTTTTATTTTACTATACTGACATATGGGCTATTTTCAGGTTCTCAAACATTTCACCTGGCTTTTCATTGATCCCAAATGATACTATCACTGTAGAGGCTTTGTTGTTGTTTGTTGCCCTGGCGTCAGTTTTGACTCATGGTGACCCTGTGTGTGTCAGAGCAGACCCGTGCTCTGTAACGTTCTCAAGGCTGTGGCCTTTCCGAAGCAGATCACTAGGCCTTTCCTTTGAGGCACCTTTAGGTGGGTTTGATCCACCAACCTTCTCCTGAGTAGCCCACCACTTAACAGGTTGAACCACCCTGGGATTCCAGGGAGGCCTTAAAGCCATTGCCTTTAAGTCAATTCCAACTCATAGCAACCCTATATGACAGAGTAGAACTGCCCCATAGGGTTTCCAAGGAGCCGCTGGTGGATTTGAACTGCCAGTCTTTCAGTTAGCAGCTGAGCTCTTAACCACTATGCCACTAGGGCCCAGGGAGGCCTTAGGCATATTTAAGTCACTCACTAAGGATACTAGTATATTAAACTATGAGGAGCTTCAAATATAAACATATAAAATTAGATTAATAAAATTTTAAGTAGATCCTGCCCCTCACCAACAAATTATGTGCGCATTTCTGTGCTCAAGCCAGATTAGATTTATGACAAGAAAAAGACTTCATGTTTTCAATATACTCACTTCAGAGATTTCTTCCATATCTAACAAGGTAAAATCACTTTCGATTACATACACGTGATAAAAATTTAAGGCAGATGTATTTAGATCAGAACATTGGTATGAAAGTTTTAAAAGATTTGGAATAGCATTTAATTTCAATGTTTTAACCCAGTCATCTGCCAGTCATGTGAATGATCTGCTTGTCATCATGCAGTTTTAACAAAATTGACACATAAAGGAACAATCAGATCCCAGAATCTGTGATCTGAATATACTATACAAACATTCATAGATCATATTTTGGGGAGGAGATTGTGTGAATAATTTGACAGAGTCTAAAAATGAATTTTCCTATGCAGGGCTTTATGGAATTACAGTTGTAAATGGCAATCCAAAAAATTTTAATGAGATGAGATCAACGCAATAAGTGTATCTTAAATACTAGAGGCAAAAACGTGGTTTAATATACCTGTGTTTGAGATTACTCATACTTCTATAATATACCTGAGTATATTTTTACTCACCTCTATTATTCATTGAAGCACTTACTGATGAAGATCAAAGGCTTCAGTATGGATTACACCTCAACATAAGGAAAATAAAAACCCTCACAACTGGACCAATGAGCAACAACATGATAAATGGAGAAAAGATTGAAGTTGTCAAGGATTTTATTTTACTTGGACCTACAATCAATGGCCTTGGAAGCAGCCGTCAAAAAATCAAATGATGTATTATTACATTGGGCAAATCTGCTGCAAAAGACCTCTAAAGTATTAAAAAGCAACGAAGTCATAAGCAACGAAGTCATTTCGAGGGCTAAGGTGCCCCTGACCCAAGTGATGGTGTTTTTAATCATATCATATGCATGTGAAAGCTGGTCAATGAATAAGAAAGACCAAAGAAATGTTAACGTATTTGAATTATGGTGTTGGAGAAGAATATTGAATAAATCATGGACTGCCAGAAGAATGAACAAATCTGTCTCAGAGGAAGTACAGCCAGAATGCTCCTTAGAAGCAAAGGTGACAAGACTTTGTCTCACTTATTTTGGACATGTTATCAGTGGCGACAAATCCCTGGAGAAGGACATCAGGCTTGGTAAAATAGGGGGCCAGCAAAAAAGAGGAAGACCCTCAGTGAGATGGATGGACACAGTGACTGCAACAATGAGCTCAAACATAACAACCATTGTGAGGATGGCGCAGCACTGGGCAGCATTTTGTTCCATTATACATTGGGTCTTTATGAGTTGGAACCAACTCCATGACACCTAACAACAACAATGACATTATTCACTGGATTTTTAAACAGGGACTGCTTAAAAATGCAATATTCATTATAGGTCTTGGCAGTTATTTCATTGAAGAAATAAACGTGAAATGAAGGCATGATACGTAATAAATTATTTATCAAGTTTTAATTTATTTTAATTTCAAGTTTACTGATAGAACCTAGCCAAATCATAACTAGTCAATGTGAAAGTATGACAAATTATATTCATTTTACATATAGAGACACTCAAATAATTAACTGACTTTCCTACTCCAAAAATTCCGTGAGAGAGGGAAAAGCTAATATCAGTCTAGGAAAAAGAACTGGACTGGGCTGTGGTGCTGATACTGGGAGTGGTAGCAATGGCTGGCAGAGGAAGTTTCCTGTAACTTCCTGAACCAAGTCAGAACAGTATGACTGAGTTATTACATTTATGCACAAATATTTCTACAAAAGTATATTCCCCCTAAAGCATAATGAGTGATGGCTGTGGACTGTGGGCTGCTTTGGGCTATTCTTGATCCTGCGCTTCTCTGCATGTAAAACAATCATGAACCAACTACAGAGCTTGAAATCTTAAGGGCAGGGCTATGTTTTTTGGTTTGAAAAGTGCTTTTTGCCTTTCTTTGGACACTATGGAAGTTCAATGAATATTAATGGATGAACAGAATATTTGCAGATGCTATAGTCCTGGATATTCTGTTAGTGAAGTGGTTGCTTGGAATGGTGATTTCCTTTCACACTTTTGATATTTAAATAGATTCTGCAACCTGGTTTATGTTTGTAAAGTGAAATGTACTTAAATTTGCCCAAATGTGGTGAGGCACTGAATTTTTTCCAAGTTTCTTTTGGATGCATAGTGTTCCTTCATTGATCCCATGGTGGGGGTGGGAGGGGAACCACAGTTGAAAGCAACACACTATCCTCAAATCCTCATACTTTAAAAAAAAAAAAATCAGGAAAACTTCTTCGTATATGGCAACTGCTTCCCATGTGGTCACTCACTGATATTTCCAAGGCAAGGTCACTTTTAATGCCACTTGAAGATGGAAGGAAAAAAAAAAAAACAGAGGGGAGACTGTTTTTGTCTTCACTGATTCTGCCAAACCGATAGCAGACATTGATGTTACAAGAGGGAAAGGTTGTCACGGTCCCTTATTCCCAGCTCTGCCCAACAAACAATGAAAAAAGGGGAAACTTTCATTTTTTTTTTTGTACCATGTGTACAAAATATAAAACAAAATATTAAAATATGTACATCCTTCAAGACATTAACGTGATGGTTAACATTTGCTTTGAAAACAGCTCTCTGAAAGTACTTAAAATGCCGTGATTCAAAAAGACCCTTAGAAACTGAAGCTACTTCTGTAAAATTAATTAATCACTTTGAGGGTTTAGCGAGAGGAAACGGCCATACACTTCCTCTGTGCTCAGCTGGTGGTAGAAGGTAGACAGAGAAGACAATATTGTTTAAAAATAAGAAGAAAAGGAGGGAGAAATTGAGATCTGGGATAAAGATATATGTGTTTGGGACAAGCAGAAAGAACATTTAAGGTCTACATGTGGCCTACAGAGAAGAAAAAGGAAAAGGTGAAAGATCAATGAGGAAGATTTTTTTTTTTTTGCATTTTCTATCATTTATGTGAATTATTACCTAGATAGCTGATATGTCCTAAAAGAAAAACTGTGATGAATAAATAAACAGCTCTCGAAATCTTCAGTAGGGTGCTTTACCTTGCAGGGAATATTATCATTGGCTTTTGATACAATTTGTGCTGCAGGGGGAGACTTTCAAAGCTCAGAACGCTGAGGCGCTGCCAGGCGCTCAAAGACCCCCTGCCGAGCACGTCAAACTAAGAAATCTCTCTGAACTTGTCGAATTAAAAGTCATCTCCCTCTCTACAACCCCTCCACGAGCTGGATAGCTCTGTCCTCCTTTTTTAGGCCCCTCCATGATAAACAAATGGAGCCTAGAGCATCTTTATTCTTTACACTCATGCAATTAAAATTCTTTAAAAAAAAATGTAATTGAAGGCAATGAATTTCAAAAGGAACTTCTAGTTCAAATGAGACTGAACAGTTTGAGCAGGCCACATTCAATTGTGTTTCAAAGGCAAAAGCAAAACAGTTTGTGAAGAACCAGAGAAGTGTCCTTTTTTGTTTTTATTATTTTGATTGTGCATCAAGAGGTCGCTCCAAACTTAAACATCTCAGCAGGATTTATGGTTTCTGGAATGTCATAAGACTTAATTACTCAAGCTGCAAAGAGGGGTACACTATTAAAATGTGAACAAAGCCATATGCGATCCCTGGTTGCTGGGAATCATTATTTATCTATCCCCTACGCAAATTAAAAATAAATAAATAAATTACAGAAGCTTAATCTGGGTTTGCGGTTTTAGCCCCCACCTTCCACATTCTTTTTCTCCTCCTGTCATTGTGTGTTCTTAACACCACCGCCATTGTAACAATTTGATAATCCTCAGAGCACTGAATCGATGGGTCGTTACTACCATAAACAAATACAGTAGCAAACCACTCCAAAGTCCTTTGTTAATTGGTAAAAATGAGAAAGGCATTCAAATACTTTTCGAAAAACAGAATGGGAATGGATTATCAATTTCAAGTGCCAAAGATGAAAAAGGATATATTTTTAAAAGGGCTGATAGTGTTACATTGTCTTTGGGGATGGGTTTCTAAGGAAAGGGTATTCTTTGGTCCATATCTTTGTAAGTACTTAGGTTGGTATTAGTAATTGCTCTCTAATGTATAAAAGGTAATCTTTGATCGATAAGAGAGGAAATGGTGGACACTTTGTCATCACCCACTGACTCGAGTTAAAGATGTGTGTGTGTGTATGTGTGTGTGTAAGTGTGTGCAGTGTGAGTGTGTGTGAGTGTGTGTGTGAATGTGTGTGTGGTTTTTGAAGCATGCTTTTTTTTTTTTTTTTTACAGGACTGGGCTTGCTTCCCAATGGGAGATTTCTGGCATAGGGGTGGGGGTGGTAAATGTTTTAATCCCAAATATTTAGTAGCAAGACTAGAAATAACACAATTAAGTGAGTGAGCACATTTTATGGCACAATTTTGTTTTAGTCACTTTGAGTATAACACGATGTTTAAAGCAGAAAATGGTCAAACCAAGAGGACTGGAGCCTGGGAGAGTTATTAAAAAAGGGAGGCAAGGAGTAATAAATAATTGGTACAGGATTCCTGAAGTCGCAGGAAGTTTTTTTTTTTTTTTTTTTTAAATGCATTTTATTTTTTAGAGTAGTTTTAGATATACTGAAAAATTGCCCCAGAAAGTAGGGAGAATTCCCATATACCCCCTTTCCCGCCCCCACACTTTTCCTTATTAGTAACATCTTGCATTGGTGCGGTACATCTGTTACAACTGGTGAATCAATATGGTTGTGGCATTATTAACAGAAGTCCATAATTTACATTAGTGTCCACTCTGTGTTGTGCAGTGCTAAGGGTTTAGACGAACACATAACGCCATGGGTCTACCACGCCAGTATGATACAGAATAGTCATATTGTCCTTAAAATGCCCTGTGCTCCACCTGTCATCCTTCTCTCTCCCCAACCTCCTGACAACCACTCATCTTTTCACTCTCAAAACAATAACCAGGTGCCATTGAGTCAGTCGTGACTCCTGTTTGTGAAGAAGGAAGAGGCATCAATAATGTGAGATACTGGAGAGAGCCTAGGGGAGGAGATGAGAAGGTGGCTGAATTTGTCTATTAGCAGCTTATTGCTTAAAGAGGAAAGACTTGATGGCAGGTGGTTAAAGAGAAACTGTGAAAAAAAGTAATTCTGCCAATGAGAAATTGGGATATTTCCTAGTAAATTTGGATATTTTTTAGCAAAGTGAAGAAACATAGTTTAGTTCATGGAAAGGATAACTAGATTGGGGAAGTTTTTGTTTCTTTTTTTATGTATCTAAAATGGGAAGGAGAGAAATGAGGAAGAATGACTGAGAGAGAGAAGGAACAGATATATTCAAAGACCCAGATTCTAGGCCCCAGAGGGATTGATTCAGGGACCCAGGGCTAACTTCCTATAGATGGAAAGGTGCCTTTGCATTGTCATGTCAGCCTAATATGAAAATAGAACATGAAGTCAAAACATTAATTTAAGCCACTTGAGTAGTGTTTCAAGTTAGGTTGTCCCACAAATGTAATAAATAAAGTCAATTTAACCTTACAGAGAATATTTGTTACTTTGATTGCAGTTTAAAACAAACTAACTTGTGAATTGGACCAGAAAAAATATTAGAGACAGGCAAGGAGATTGTCTTAACATAAAGAAACATAAATGTTGTCGTATCATTTAAGTACCAGCAAAGTTTGGGATATTCTATTAATAGAACATACACTAATTTTAGGATTTCTTGATATAGTCTTTGGACTATTCCTGTCCCTCATTTTATTTGAGCTTTGTTTTTATGACATGAAGCTATATAACGCTCAAGGGTTTTGAAATTCCCCCTTTTTTTAAAGAATCCAAACGTTAAAAACCACAACAAATTTATGTTCCTGCTTGAAAAAAATCCAACAAGAAATACAATATCTAGATATTTATTTAAAGGAAGACTATTATCTAATCAGAAGTCCTTGCTGATGCATCAGGCAACTTAACCCATTTCAGAAGACTTCCTCAGAAGTTCTTCTCTAAATATGTGCGTTCTTCTCTCAGAATAAAGAGGGATCTCATTTTCTGGCATTACAGTAAAATGTAAGTACAATCCTCTAGGTTAAATTATGTGAAAATCCTTTCTTTGAAAAAAGATTCAGGGGAAAGCAGTCAGAATTGAAATAGACTTTCAGGTCTGAGCAGTAAGTACGACACCCAGAGGATCATAACTACTCATCTCACGTGATTTGATTCTGCCCCGCTCCCCTATTTGTTTTAATGTCTGGGTTTGGAATGAGTTTGATGAGACCCAACGTCCATTACGACAGCCTTTGCTACAAATGAGGATGAGGAATTAGCCTTAATAATAAAGAGTATCCGTAATCTCTGGACTATTTTGCATTCAATTTCTGAAATCATACGCTTCAGTGTTACTGGTGATACTTGGAATTGTCACGGTATGTACGCGTGTGTGTGTGTGTGTCGGGGGTGGTGCTTGTTCAAACAGAGGTGGAATTGTTCCACTAGCGTAGCTATAAGAAGGCGCTTTTTATGTTTTCACCTCTCCAAAATGGAGTAGATATTACTATTGCCTGCCTTTTATTTCAATAAAAATACATGAAGCAAATATATTAAGGGCTTTGCTAAGCATTGGGAGATGCAAAGATGGTTTCTCTTTATAAATGACTTACCATTTATCTTTGGACTAACATTTTCATTAGTAACCTACTTCAGTTGTCAGTCTGAGGTTGTGTGGTAGACATTTATCGTTCATTTTGGGGACCTAGGATTTGAATTAGTTTCCATGTTTCAGAGATTTTCTACTTTGGAGTTTTGGTGGAAAGGCCCCATAGAAGCTTAAAAACACTATTTTCTCGCAGTTTAGTAGGTTACAAGTCTAAATTCAGGGCATTGGCTCCGGGAGAAGGCTTTCTCTCTCTGTCAGCTCTGGAGGAAGGTCCTTGTCCTCAGTCTTCTTTTGGTTGAGGAGCTTCTCAGGTACAGGGACCCCGTTTCTAAAGGACGTGCTCTGCTCCTGGCTCTGTTTCCTTGGTGGTATGAAGTCCCCAACTCTCTGCTTGCTTCTCTTTTCTTTTATCTCTTAAGAGATAAAAGGTGGTGCAGGCCACACCCCAGGGAAACTCCCTTTACAATGGGTCTGAGAGGTGACCTGAGTAAGGGTGGTGTCATAATCCCACCCTAATCCTTTTAACCTAAAACTGCAATCACAAAACGGAGGACAACCACACAATACTGGGAATCATGGCCTAACCAAGTTGACACATATTTTTGGGGGGACACAATTCAACCCATGACACACCCTTAAAAACCTATTGAGGAACCAAATAGTTTTTATTTATGTGTGTTATATCTTTTGATATTGACTGACTTAGAAAATAAAACTGAGGCTTTTGAAAAAAAAAAAAAAGACCCTGCTGCAAACAGTGCAGTATGGTGTAGCTAACAGCCTCCAGCCACTGAACCATGGGATTCACTGCAGTGTTCACACCGAGGCCACATTCTTCCAGGCCTGCTCACAACCAACGACTGACAGCAGCAGAGTACTAGACTCTCTGCCAAACGTGGGATTTCTCTAAGGGATACTCTACCATGGTGATCTCCATTTGCCTGGCTCAGACTGCCTCCAGGCTAAACTGCCACTGAGGCTCTTCCTACCCAATCCTTCTTTTTTTCATATTTTCCTTCTCTTTCATAGGTGTCAGCCCTGCATCACTGTCTGAATGTTCTCTCTGGCTACTCCTGCTTTCTCTTTATTATTCACAAACGTTTCCCCCAATGCATTCCAAATATTACATTTTGTAATCTGTTTCCTTTGAAGATCTAAACTGACACAATGCTAGTCCTCAAACTTGTGCTTGACATCAGGAATATTTTCTCCACATTTGGTCAATGCATTTCATTAGGGAGGACTTCCTTAAGATGTAGCCAAACAGAAGGGGAATTCAGCTTCATGGTCCTCTTATGACAAGATATTATGAAGAGCCAAAATCAATAAATCTGCTTCAAATGCAAATAGCTGGCAGTAATCCAGGCAATACACACAGAGCCAAAATCAAATGCCATTGCGGGCTCTGGAAAGTTTTCTTGACTGAAATAGCCAGTCTTTTTTCAGAAATTCAATGAGGAGAAGTGCAAAAAGTGGTAGTGTTTCAAATCAAGGAATAACAAGTCATGACTCATGGAATCTTTGTCCTTCATGATACATGTAGTTGAGCCTTTCTATCACAATATTAACTTGGTCAGAATCTTCTGGATTCACTGAGAGAAGAAGGTCAGACCTGAAATATTGAAAGGTCCTTCTATTTCTCAACTTTGGCTACATATTTGTGCATGTGTGTGTGTGTGTGTTTTTTTTTCCATGTACTTTAAGGGTTGATCTTTATAGACAGGGTCATGAGACTTAATTATGATGCACTTGTTGTTTTTTTTTTTTTTTTAGGTGCTTTCAAATTGATTCTAACTCATAGCAACCTTATGCAAAACAGAACGAAACACTGCCCAGTCCTGCACCATCTTCACAACCATTGCTGTTTGAGCTCATTGTTGTAGCCATTGTGTTAATCCATTTCATTGAGGGACTTCTTCTTTTTCACTGACCCCCCTACTTTACCAAGCATGATGTCTTTCTCCAGGGATTGATCCCTCCTGATAACATGTCCCAAGTATGTGAGACAAAGTCTCGCCATCCTCACTTCCGATGAGCATTCTGGCTGTACTTCTTCCAAGACAGATTTGTTCATTCTTCTAGAAGTCCGTGGTATATTCAATATTCTTTGCCTACACCACAATTCAAAGGCATCAATTCTTCTTCATTCTTCCTTATTCACTGTCTAGCTTTCGCATGTATATGAGGCGATTGAAAAGTACCATGGCTTGGGTCAGGTGCACCGTAGTCCTCAAAGCGACATAACTGCTTTTCAACACTTTAAAGAGGTCTTTTGCAACAGATTTGCCCAAAGTAATGTTGTTTGACTTCTTGATTGCTGCGTTCATGGGCATTGATTGTGAATCCAGGTAAAATGAAATCTTTGACAACTTCAATATTTTCTCCATTTTTCATGATGTTGCTTATTTGTCCAGTTGTGAAGACTTTTGTTTTCTTTATGTTAAGGTGTAATCCATACTGAATGCTGTAGTCTTTGATTTTCATCAGTAAATGCTTCAAGTCCTCTTAACTTTCAGCAAGCTGGGTTGTGTCATCTGCGTATCATAGGTTGTTAATTTGTCTTCCTCCAGTCTTGACATCTCATTCTCCTTCATATAGACTAGCTTCTCAAAGTATTTGCTGAACATACAAACTAAATAAGCATGGTGAAAGTATACAACTGTGACGTACACATTTCCTAATTTTAAACCATGCACTATCCCCTTGTTCTGTTCAAATGACTGCCTCTTGGTCTACATACAGGTTCAGCATGAGCACAATTTAGAGATTATCTCAAGAATAGATTTGATGTACTAAACACTAATGACCAAAGACCAGATGAGTTGTGGGCTGACATCAAGGGCATCATACATGAAGAAAGAAAAAGGTCATTAAAAAGACAGAAAAAAAAGAGATGAAAATGGATGTCAGAAGAGACTCTGAAACTTGCTTTCAAACACAGAGTAGCTAAAGTGAATGGAAGAAATGATAAAGTAAAAGAGCTGAACAGAAGATTTCAAAGGGTGGCTTGGGAAGACAACATAAAGTATCTTAATGAAATGTGCAAAGACCTGGAGCTAGAAAATCAAAAGGGAAGAACATGCTCAGCATTTCTCAAGCTGAAACAACTAAAGAAAAAATGCAAGCCCCAGTTGAAATATTGAAGGATTCTACGGCCCAAATTTGAACAAATACACAGAGACAGTGTACCAAAAAAACTGGTTGACATTCAACCATTTCAGGAGGCAGCATGCAATCAAGAACCAATGGTAGTGAAGAAAGAAATTCAAGCTGCACTGAAGACATTGGTGAAAAACAAGGCTCCAAAAGCTGGTAGAATGCCAATGGAAATATTTCAAGATGTGGATGAAATGCTGGAAGCACGTACTCATCTATGCCGAGAAATCTGGAAGACAGCTACATGACCAACAACTGGAAGAGATTCATATACTTGCCTAATCCAAAGAAAGGTGATCCAACAGAATGCAAAAATTTCAAATATCATTAATATCAAATGCAAGTAAAATTATATTGAATTCAAAAATGGTTTCATCAGTACATTGACAAGGAGTTGTCAGAAATTCAAGTTGGATTCAGAAGAGGAAGTGGAAAGAGGGATATCATTGCTGATGTCAGATGGATCTTGGCTGAAAGCAGAGAATACGAGAAAGATGTTTACTGTGTCTTATTGACTATGCTAAGGCATCCAACTGTGTGGATCATAACAAATTAGTCCTATAGTTCATTAAACCAACCCTGTTCACAAGCCTCAGAGATCCTGCCTGAGCACTGGAAAGGTTAAAGAGCATTAATCTATGCTTCTAATCCCCACAGAAGGTTTTTAAGGTTGTCACCCATTTGCCTTTTACTGGGATTCTTATCTGTGTTAAGCCCCCACAAGCCCATTTTACGTATATGGGGGCATCTTGAAAATGTTACACAATATAAAAATCACCATAGCAGCCTTCAAGGAGGCCCTGTGGGTAAAGGGTAGTGGTAAGTTGAACCTATGCCACAGAGTCTTGAATAAGAACTATCTTGGTGTCTGATAGAAAATATATGTTTGGTTAGAACCAGTGTCCCAAAGAAGGGTGAAATGTGAGCATTGCAATAGGTTACTCTTCCACTTTCTACTCGATAAGCATTTTCTTAAGAAGTATATGTAAATATATGATGAGTGGGGAGTTCTTGCCTTCTCTGTCATTCTGCAGTTACTCTCTCTTAGGCATGGACCCCACAAGATAAGAGAAGTCATGTAGGGTTCTGGGCTCAGTTGTCAATTTCTTGGTTATAGGATTACCAATCTAGTCCTGTGCTCTCCTCCAGCCAAATGTCCTGGGCATTAAGGTCCGACTATGACTCTATTGCCCAGCTCATCTTAAATGGGACCAAGTCTTCCTTGACCTTTAAAGTCAAATGGTTTCCCATCTACTATATCTGACAGTCACATAAGATTTAGTCAGAAACAGTAATACCAGTCATATATAAATGCCTAGACCTGCTTCCTAAATACTGGACACCTACCGGCCCAGCTTTGTGGCTTACATTTCAGTGTCTGCTTTTTTTTCCTAATGCTTCCCTCTATGTCTTACTGACTTTAGCTTACAGATGTCTTACGTACTTATATACTCTCAAATTTAAGTGAAGGATTTTCCTTGTTGTCTCAGATTTCTCAAGAAACTACCAACAGACCAATCCAAATCCTAGACCAGAAGAAACTCATTTGGACTCCTGAGACTATTATCAGTGGATTTTCATTTCCTGCTAGGTCCTAGGAAAGGAAGAAAACATGAAGGCGCCTTCGGCGCATCAAGCATATGGGGCCTGCCTATTATGGAGTGCAGAGCTTTGAGAATGCAGGAAGGGAGCTTTCTGTCTGAAAGTCAGTTAATTAGCCATAAACCCAGGAATCATCTTTGGGGTCTTGAGAGCCCATGGCCTCTATATAGTCAGCAAGCAGCATTAGGAGTCTAGGAACATCTTATATTTAATTTCCAATCCCACTGGCAAAAAATTGCCAAAGCAGCTTGTACAGACAAGGTGCTGCCTGCACCAACAGACCAGAATCTTGAGCAGAAGGGTGGACTTTATGAGTCTGCTATGCTCTCTAAAGACAAGAACGATCTATTAGAACATTGTCATACTCCTAGTATGCATCTTATATGGTTGTTGGGAAGATTAAATGAGGCAATATATATAAGTAGTTTAGAGGTGGTGTGAATGATTAACATACTTGGCTGCTAACCTAAAAGTTGGAAGTTTGAGTCCACCCAGAGGCACCTCAGTAGAAAGGCCTGGTGATCTACTGCCAACAAAATCAGCCATTGAACACCCTAGGAAGCACAATTCTACTCTGACGCACGTGGGGTTACCATGAGTTGGTGTCAACTCAACAGCAACTGGTATTCAGTCAGCACTCAGGAATTGTTAGTGATATCCTAATAGAATTTTTACCAAATTAATGCTAGGCATATTCAAGGCCATACCAGAGAAGTAAAGGGTTGAAAATGGTTGTGAGTCAAGAGGTTAGATTACCAAGGAACACAGGTGTATAAACTCTGAGAAAATGAATTTAGGGTCAGTTTTTAATCCAGGACAGCAGATCATGCAAAGGAGAACTGGAAGGTGGAAAAGAGAATCCATGAAATTTTCTTTGCCCCCTGTGTGGTTGAAGGGGAAGAAATAATAGGTCAGAAGGCTGGTTTGGAGCTAGGGTTATTGTACATGTGACAGGCCAAATAAAATGCACAGGGTAAAAGCAAAACTACAGACATTTCAGGGCAACAGTGGTTCATATAATTTAGTGGTTCTGAGTGGTGGTACAAGGTGAAGGGGTTTGAGTCAAGACATGGGCCAGTGGCTGATGGTCAGAAAAAGAGACCAGGCTTCTAGGGATTGAGGTCTGGCAAGGGTGTGCGATTTGTCGAAATATTGCTTAGCAGGTGGCTCTCAGGCAGAGTCCTGCCACACGCCTAAAACTTTCATTTCTCCGTGATTTCCCAGGATAATTAGAACTTTCAATGTTTCATAGATAGGTTTCTCTAACAAGTATTGGTTAAAAGAGAGAAAGTTAAATTTTCTTCTGGAGCTGACCCAAATACTGTGTAATTGACTCTGTGTGTGTACATACATATGCATAGGAGTCTGAATATAATATCAGGTTTTGATTTTAATTTCAAAATTCTGATGGTTAATACAACATACAGCAGGAACAATATAGAAATAGATGCACAATAATACACAACATAGCGACAATATATATGAAGTCAGATAACTTCTATACATTTTCTCATCTGTCAGAGACAGTGATATCTACTCCATGGCTTGTTGAAAAGACTAATTAACATACCAAAACCAAAACAAACTCATTGCCATCAAGTTGATTCCGACTCATAGTGACCCTACAGGACAGAACAGAACTGACCCATAGAGTTTCCAAGGAGTACCTGGTGGATTCGAACTGCCGACCTTTTGGTTAGCAGTTAACCACTATGCCACCAGGGTTTCCCTAATTAAGATAAGACATATAAATTGCTTATCACAGTGTGGTAATGTAGTGACATTTCTTCTTAACCTTGCTTTTATTTTCATGTTCACAATTGCGATGTTAATGTTGTGTGTCAACTTGGCTGGGGCATGATTCTCAGTGGTTTGATATCCTATGATGGTGTGATCACTTCCACGATGAGATTTGATATTATGTGATCACCTCCATGGTGGGATCTGCTGTGAATAGCCAGTCAGTTGAAAGGGAGTTTCCTTGGATGTGTGGTCTGCATTGAATATAAGTGGATACTCTGGCAAGACTTGTGGGCTTTTGCTCGTCCTGGACGCTGCAGCTGGCTCCTGTTCTTGGGATTGAGCTAGCAGCTTACCTGTGGTCTTGTCTGCTGATCTTTGGGAATCATCAGTCTTCACAGCCTGTGAACAAGAGCCCTGCTCTCTGACCTGCCGATCTTGGGTTCTCCAGCCCTTGTGGGTACGTGCATCAGGAGGAGCCTCTATCCTGGCCCTCAGACTTGGGACATTATAGGCTCTGCAAACGCATCAGCCTTTTTCTTGCTATAAATATCTTTCTGTACACACAGTTATAGGCTTTGCTGGTTTTTCTCCTCTAGAGAACCCAGCCTAAGACAACAAGGAATGAATTTATCTAAAAATTGAGGAATGTTCACAATAGAATCTTGTTAGTTTTTCCATATTATATATGGATTCGTCAGATATGACAGAAATCAGTAAGCACTCTTGCCACTTCTACTAGACTAAGGATCGATGAACTATTGCCTGTAAGTCAAACCCTGGCCACCAGCTGTTTTTGTGGTAAGTGAAGTTTTGTCGGAACATAGCCATAGTCGTCTGTTTATGTATTATCTGTGGCTGCTGTTACACAACAGTAGAGCTGAGAGGTTGGGGCAGGATCAGCATGGCCTTCAGATCTGAAAGTATTTACTATCTAGCTTTTTATGAAAAAAGTCTGGCGAGTCTTCTTTTAGACTATCAGTCTTAGATTTGAAAGAAAATCACTGGGTTCTAAATAATAAAATTTTAAAAATATTATAATACACAATACGTGGCATAAGTGCAATTAACATGGGATGGATAAATGATTAAAACAAATACTAAACATTATATGGAAGTACACTATTTATAATTCAAGTATAATGTCATTCAAATATCAGGAACAGTATAAACACAACATTCAATTTAATTTCCTAACTTATTAAAATAATTCAATATTTCACTAGAAAATAATAATATGTACTATTGTAACATTTGCATGTGAAAGTTGGGCAATGAATAAAGAAGTCCAAAGAAGAATTGATGCCTTTGAACTGTGGTGTTGGTAAAAAATATTGAATATACCATGGACTGCCAAAAGAATGCACAAGTCTGTCTTGGAAGAAGTGCAGCCAGAATGTTCCTTAGAAGCAAGGATGGCGAAACTATGTCTCACATTCTTTGGACATATTATCAGGAGGGATCAGTCCCTGGAGAAGGACAACATGCTTGGTAAAAGAGAGGGTCACTGAAAACGAGGAAGGCCCTCAATGAGATGGATTAACACAGTGGCTGCAACAATGGGCTCGAGCATAGGAACATTTGTGAGGATGGCACAGGACTGGGCAGTATTTCATTCTGTTGTGCACAGGGTCACTTTGAGTTGGAACCGACTTGACTGAACCTAACAACAACATTGCAACATTACAGGTGCCTGGTGGTGCAGCGGCTAAAGCACTCAGCTGCTAACTGAAAGGCTGGTGGTTCGAACCCACCAGCAGCTCTGCGGGAGAAAGGTGTGGAAGTCTACTTCTTTAAAGATGTACAGCCTTGAAAACCCTAGGAGGCAGTTCTATAGGGTCACTATTAGTCAAAATCGACTCAATGGCAATGGGTTTTCAGTAACTGCAGCATTACAGTTTTTATAATTGAGAGGCAAAGAAATTCTACAACAAGGAGATGTTCTCTACTAATTGTCATTTACTCTTTAAAACTGCTATAGAAGAAGTAGTTACAGCTTCAGGAGCACACACAAGGAATGTAAGAGCCATGTTCCTCATTGGTAGCTACAATGGCAATTCCAACAATAGCAGCAGAGGCAGCTTGACCCCATGAAGAGTGGTAGAGCAGAGCATGGGATCATGGGCTCTCTGAGCAATACCACTTTCCCTCTTTTACTTTCTCAGCCTAGGGAATGAGGATCACTTCTTACTTCAGATTCTTATCTCTAGTTGCTTTTATCCTCTAGTTTTACCAACACTTTTGCAACAAATCCCTGTATTAAATTCCTCTCTATGTGAAATATATGGAATATATTCTGTTTTTCTGGATCATTGTCAACTGGTACAGTATTTCCTACCAGGAGTTAGGTACACTTACTTTGCTTCAGAATAGTATTTTTATCAGAGGCAATAACGTCGCAGATAAGATGATATTAAGGCACTAAGCCCTGGTGGCACTACTGTGAACCATTTGGATGCTAAAAAAAAAGGTTGATGGTTCAAACCCACCAGCAACTCCGTGGGGGAAAACACCAGAGAAAAGATATGCTCCCTTAAAGATTTCAGCCTCGGAAACCTTATGGGGCAGCTCTGCTCTGTCCTACAGGGTCACTAGGAATGGAAATTGACTTGACAGCGCACAACAACAACAACATGTCCACAGATGTTTGTGCTGCCAGAGGTACTGTAATCAAGAAAGGGAAAATACAGACAAAATCAAAAGGAAGGAGTGCGATGTAAACAACCTGTCAGGAGATCACTGGCTAGTTTCGGAAGAAAACACATAACTGACTTCTGCCCTTAGCAGCTTGGGTATTAATTAGCAGTGGTAGCTAGCTGGATTTGCCTTGATGAGAGGAAGTTGTTTAACGTTTGCTTAACCAATTCTAACATATGCTTGACCAATTCTCTGTAGTAAAATCCCCCTTTGTTAAAATCCTGGAAGATATGTCTTTTCAAATTAGGTATTGACTAATAAAGACTTTATTTTTCAAATGGTCTGTAACTCTGATAAATAATTTACAATAGACCAAAGTAAAACTATATTCCCATCAGGCTAACACATACTGAAACTTCTGCATATTATTCCTGTTGTTTTCCGTGTGTTTAGTGGCAAAGAGCATGGCCTCTAGAGCCAAGATGTCTCGGTTTAAATCTAAGTCCTATAAAGTACCCTGGTGGCACAGCATTTAAGCACTTGGCTGCTAACAGAACTGTTGGCGGTTCAAACCCACTCAGTGGTCCTGTGAGAGAAAGACCCAGCAATCTGCTTCTGTAAAGATTACAGCTAAGAACACCCTGTGGGATAGTTTTTTTCTGTCCAATGGGGTCACTATGAGTTAGACGCTACTGGACAGCACCCAGCAACAATTAGCTGGGTAATTTTTGGATACCTCTGTTTTCTTATCTGAAAGCTGTCTAGTAGAAGAATAATACTTAATAAGTTTAAGCACCAGCTGCCACAGCTTGTTATTATAAACATACTGTTTTTGTATAATTGCAATAAAAGCATTGGATTTTGTATCTATATTGCTTTTAAATTTGCATTGTATAAGCATCTTTGCATGTTTCTACAATGTGCTTCTATCAAAAAGAAGGAACAAAAATGAAACCTTCCTGAAATGACAAACGCTGAATAAGATTTAAAAAAAAAGAAAAGAAAAATCAATGCCAGCATTAAAACTCAGTGAAAACTTGCTCTCTGTAATGCTTTCCGTTTTCTTCTATTAGGTCTTCACTCAAAGTTACTAAGTTTTAAAATACTGCAAGGACTCTATAAACATGCTATATTTTATCAATTCTGTCCACATTTGAACCACTCTGAAGTGAGAAAAAATATATATGTTCCATTATTATAAATGCTAAGTGTATCATCTTCAAAATTGCAATTACCTGCTAGAAATAGTTTGTTACTTAAGTTAGTTCTATGTATTATTTGGCAAAACAACACTATGTAAAATGTCTCATTTGGCTTAATAAATTAGTGACGACTCCTTGTCCTTTTATTCATGTTAGGCTTCTGAAGAGCTGAGCTTAAAAAAAAAAAAAAAAAGGCCAAACAGCTGAACTCCACTTTCCAAAGGCACAGATGAGAGGGTGAGAATGAATGGATGACTGAAACCTCAGGTCTCCATGGAAGGCCTGAGCAAGCTAGTAGTTCAGTGATCATTTTGACAGAACTGAATAAACCGCCCTGAATCCTTTGTCATCCACGACTGAGAAAGGCAAGTGCTCCCTCGGTTTTTTTCTGAATGCATTCATGCTGTAGTTTCTGAGGTTAGAGTTCATCTCAACTGGCCAGAGGGTGAATGCCTATGTTTTTGCAAAGATCAGAAATTTGTTCTACATGAACTGTTCTCTGTTTTGATGAGTTGATCAAGAGAATATATGAAAACAGAAATGACTTCCTTGCTGAGTCCAATGTTACATCCCCCTTAGCCTTTAGCAAACACCCCCCGGGTTCACCTGACATTAGCATTGCAGCTGGACCACTACAGGCATAAGTGGCCACTAAGGAGGATCTTGCTTCGAACATCTGAAACCAGGCCTCTGCTGCAGTCGAGGCTATTAAAGCACTGCGAGGCCAGATGTCTCTGGTCCTGACCTGGCACTTTGTGTAGTAAACTGGCCACAGTCATCAAAGCCATTCAAATTCCAATATTCAGAATCATGGGTGGAGAATTTCTCTAATGTGATTCCAATAAAAAGACATAATTCAATTATCACACACCATGCATTTTGTGTGTAAATGCTTTCTATTTGCTATAATCTCTTAGCTTTCCTTGACAGTGACATCACCACTCTATTGACAGCCTTTATTTTAGGGAATAACTCCCTCAGAATGCCTACAGTGCTGAAAACAGTACTGAACTTGGAGCCATGATAACAGAGGCTTAGTTCTACCACTGTTGTGGGTAAAAGTAGCCTTGGATAAAAGGCCTTGTTTGTCTGGATATCGGTTTATCTAAACATGAAGTGTATAGATCACATAGTTTCAAATGCCCCTACCGTGTATAAGGTTTTATGAATATGTGACCTGTATAGAACATCTCTAACCTTTTTATTCAGCAGTCTCTCACTATTTTTCTAATTCATTTTCACAAATAAGATAGGCTTAAGGGCAAAATATTATTGAATGAAAAATAAAGACAACAGAGAGCACAGAAGACAGGTAATGACTGTATTTAAAATAAGCTGTACCTCTACTTAAACAAACTAAATTCAAATGACCAGTTAAGATCATGACTGAGTTTGCAAAGGCAGGCATGAGATATACTTCACATGCAAAATTGAAAAGTATCCCTTCACGAAATAGAGGAGAGAACGAAATAAATTAAGCAGAAAGATAAAAGAATGAGAAGAAACAATTTAAATAGATTGTGTTTACAAAAACACAGCCTAGGGATGATGAAATTTGTACCTACAGATGGTACTTTTTTAATCAATTATATATAAGAAATCTCATATTGAGAAAAGTCAAATGCAATGTACTTACCAGGAGTAAGGGAAACAGAAAAAAAAAAAAAATGTCCTCGAGTTGAGTCCGACTCATAGCGACCCTATAGGACAGCGTAGAACTGCCCCACATGGTTTCCAAGGAATGTCTGCTAGATTCGAACTGCTGACCTCTTGGTTAGCAGCTGTAGCTCTTAACCAGGGTTTCCAGGGAAACAGAAGTACCATTCAACTTCGATTTGCTCCTGAATATAAAAGAAGATAGACAAATGGTAGCTAAAGGGGTTAGGGTTAAAGGGGTGAGAGGAAACCCTGGTGGCATAGTGGTTAAGAGCTATGGCTACTAACCAAAAGATTGGCAGTTCAAATCCACCAGGTGCTCCTTGGAACCCCTACGGGGCAGTTCTACTCTGTTCTATAGGGTCACTATGAGTTGGAATCAACTCGACGGCAATGGGTTTGGTTTTGGTTTTTAAAGTGGTGAGAATATTCTCTAGTGTTTCCATTCCTAAAATGCTCCTGAAGAAGTTCTCACTATTTTTAATCTAAATAAAATGCAATTTTACATATTACTTTTTCTTCTTCATCCAGATAACATTCAACAATTTCTGTAACTCGTGTGAACAATGAATTTGCTTTCTGTGATGGTTAATCTTATGTGTCTACTTGGTTAGGCTATGGTGCCCAGTTGTTGGCCAAACATTAGCCTAGCTGTTGTTATTTACATGTGATCATCATTTAAATCAGTTCCAGGACCTTAAGTAAAGCAGATTACCCTACATATTGTGGATGGGCTTCATCCAATCAGTTGAAGACCTTAAGAGCAAAAATTGAGGTTTCTCAATGGAGGAAGATTCTGCCTCAAGACTGTAAATAGAAACTATACATGGAAAGGAAAGAGGCCCTGGATAAGTAAAGAATTACTGAAAAGAAAAACAAAGTAGAAGGGCTCACACTGTCTGATCTTAGAATCTACTACAGCCACAGTAGTCAAAACAGCCTGGTACTGGTACAATGACAGGCGCATAGACCGATGGAACAGAATTGAGAACAGAGATGTAAATCCATCTACCTAGGGTCAGCTGATTTTTGAGAAAGTTCCAAAATCCATTAAATGGAGAAAAGATAGACTTTTTTTTTAACAAATTGTGCTGGCAAAACTTCATGTCAAGCTGTAAAAATATGAAATACGACCCATACCTCACACCATACACCAAAACTAACTTAAATGGATCAAAGACCTAAGTATAAAACCTTAAACTATAAAAGCATGAAAGAAAAAAATAGGGACAACACTAGAAAAAATGGGAACAATGAATGTATTTATATGGCATAAAAAGAATACAAACCACAACTAAAAATTCACAAACAACAAAAGATAAACTAAATAACAGGGAGCTTCTAAAAATTAAACACTTATGCTCATCAAAAGACTTCACCAAAAGAGTAAAAAAAGAACCTACAGACTTGGAAAAAAAATTTGGCTATGACATATCTGACAAGGTCTAATCTCTAAAATCTGTAAGATACAGCAACACCTCAACAACATAAAGATAAATAATCCAATTGAAAATGGACAAAGGTTATGAAAAGATACTTCATCAAAGAAGACATTCAGATGGCTAACACACACACTAGAAAATGCTCAGAATCATTAGCCATTAGAGAAATACAAATCAAAACTACATTGAGAGGAGGCAGAGCCAACATGCACTATAGACAGAACCACCACACTGTCCCTCCACAGCAAAGATCCAAAAAAATAAGTAGAACAGAGACAAATATCAATCCTGGAACCCTAAGCATCAAATAAAGAGATAAAGAACTCAACCAGGAAATAAATGGAATAAAAAACTGACAGAGAACAGACAGCAAGGAGAGATACTAGCAGAGGTCCCCTATCAGCTAAGGAGCATGTATTCACCATCTTGGACTACTACCAGAGATAGATGGACAGGGAGTACAGGAAAGTAGCTTCAAAGAGCTCCCAGCAGGAGACAGAGCACCTGGCTCCCTCAGCAGGGGGGCTCCTGTTTTTCTCTGTTTTCTCTCTCATCTTTCCCATACCCACACATTACAGCCTCCCCACTCCCTCCTATCTACCTGCATCATGCACTGAACACTGCACCCCCAAACAGCACAGGCACAGACTACTGGAACCTGCCCTGCTCTAACCCCGGTCTGCCCTTTCGGCCCCAGTAAGTACCACAAACAACCCATCCTAGCCCCTCCCCTTCAGTTGGACCTTCCTGCTGCACCACAGCTGAGGGACTGACCATGGCAATTGGATAAGGTGGTGAAAAGTATTGTGCCACAGACACGCAAACAACAAAGAACCCACAGCCCACCTGCTCAGACATAACCAAACAAAACAGAAAAGCAGGATGAGACAAACAAATCTACAATCAATAAATGAAGAAAATAATTACTGAATGTCCCAAAGACAGCAGGCAATATCAAAACATATTAAAAAAAAAAAAAAAAGAACAGAATATTTCCAGTAGGCGTCCAAAATGAAACACTAGGTAATTATCCAGTAGAAGAAAAGGAATCAGAACTACCTGAGAGGAAATTTAAATCCCCAATATTCAGAGCTATTCAAGAGTTGAAGCAAAAAGCAAACAAAAAGGAGGAAAAAATAGACAAATTCATGGAAAAGGCAGACAAATTCATGGAAAAATACAGAAAAACAATGGAAGAATTCAGGGAAATAATACATGAACAAGATGTCAAAATAAACTGCCTACTAGAAATCATACAAAAACGATTAGAAATCCAAAAGATAAACAAGATTTTAGAAGTGGACAGTGTCATAGAAGATCTGAAGAGAAGTTTTGAAACAATGGAAGACAGGATCAGTGAAATCGAAGACAAATACTTGGATACCACATTGAGGAGAAATCAGAAAAAAGAACAAAGAAAAATGAAGAAATCCTGAGAATTAGGTTGGATAAAATTGAAAGCAAAAATGTGCAAGTGATCAGAGTTCCAGAACAGGCGGAGAAAATGGAAAATACAGAGAGGATCGCCAAAGAATTGCTGACACAAAAATTCCCTAATATCATGAAAAATGAGAAGCTGACCATCCAAGAAGCTCGACAAACTCCATATAGGATAGACTTCAAAAGAAAATCACCAAGGCATATCATAATCACACTCACTAAAACCAAAGGCAAAGAATTCTGAGAGCAGCTCAAGAAAAACTAAAAGTCACATACAGAGGGGAACAATAACAGTAAGCTCTGATTACTCAGCAGAAACCACGCAGGCAAAAAGGCAAGGGAGGACATATATAAAACCTTGAAAGAAAAAAATTATCAACCAGGAATAACATGCCCTGCAAAATTCTTGTTCAAATATAATGGTGAAATTAGGACATTTCCAGATAAACAGAACTTAAGGAAATATGTAAAAACCAAGCCAAATTTACAAAAATTATTAAAGGGAGTCCTTTGAATTGAGAACAAACAACATCAGACCACGGCCTGAATCTAGGACAGAAGATCTCACCAGTCAGATACTAATCTAGGAAATGAACTCTCAAGGATTACTCAAAACTGAAAGATTTTTATTTATTTATTGTGCTTTAAGTGAAAGTTTACAAATCAAGTCAATCTCTCATATAAAAAGTTATACACGCCTTGCTTTGTTCTCCTAGCTGCTCTCTCCCTAATGAGACAGCACATTCCTCCTGTCTACCCTATATTCCCCATGCCCATTCAACCAGATCCTGTCCCCCCCTTCCTTCTCATCTTGCTCCCAGACAGGAGTCGCCCACATAGTCTCATGTGTCTACTTGAACCAAGAAGCTCACTCTTAACCAGCGTCATTATCTATCTCATAGTCCAGTCTGATCTCTGTCTGAAGAATTGGCTTTGGGAATGGTTCCAGTCTTAGGCTAACAAAGGGTCTGGGGATCATGACTTCCAGGGTCCCTCTGGTCTCAGTCAGACCATTAAGCCTGATCTTTTTATGAGAATTTGAGATCTGCATCCCCCTGTTCTCCTGCTCCATCAGGGATTCTCTGTTGTGTTCCCTGTCAGCGCAGTGATTGGTGGTAGCCAGGCACTATCTAGTTCTTCTGGTCTCAGGCTAATGTAGCCTCTGAAAACTGGAAGATTTACAACAGGGGAACCAGACAGGTTAGTCTATAAATTACAACAACCTCAGAACAATAAAAGAGAGAATAAACTATGTAGATATAGAACTTTCTAATGGAGAGGAAGGCAAGGTGATACCAAGGAATAATAGACTGGTTCAAATCTAGGAAGATAAGGGTAAATTTCCAAGGAAACTGCAAATAAAGTTAACAAACTTACTCATCAAAATTGGGAAGACAAAGTCTCAGGGAAAACAAAATCTATGAAAACAAAAGAAATGAAAAAAAAAAATCCACAAGCAAAAGGAATTCAGCACAGGAGAGTAAGAGAAACAAAGAAAACATCACCACCTCAAAAAAAAAAAAAAAAACTACAAAATGGCAGCAATAAACTCACATATCAATAATTACACTGGATGTAAAGGGCCTAAATGCACCCCATAAAGAGACAGAGAGTGACAGATGGATAAAAAACAGGATCCATCAACATGCTGTCTACAAGAGACACACCTTAGAAACAAACATGTACATTTATCAAAAAAACAAAGAATGGAAAAAAAATAAATCATGCAAACAGCTACCAAAAAAAAGGCAGGAGTGGCAATACTAAATCTGAGATAACATAGACTGTAAAACAAAATCCACCATGAAAGACAAGGGCTCTATATAATTATTAAAGCGATGTTCCATCATGAAGACTTAACCATAATAAACACCTGTGCACCCAATGACGGGGATCCAAAATACATAAAACAAATTCTAACAGCACTGAAAAGAGAAATTGACAGTTCCACAGTAATAGTAGGAGACTTCAACACATCAGTCTTGGTAAAGGACAGAGCATCCAGAAAGAAACTCACAAAGATACAGAAGATCTAAAGATCACAATCAGCCAACTAGAACTCATAGACATATATAGAACACTCTACCCAACACCTGCAAAGTACAAATTCTTTTCCAACACACATGAAATGTTCTCCAGAATAGACCACATCTTAGGCCACAAAGCAACCCTCAACAAAATCCAAAACACTGAGATAATACAAAGTATCTTCTCTGATCACAACACCATCAAAGTAGAAATTGACAACAGGAAGAGCAAGAAAAAAAAATTACATGGAAACTGAATAACATGCAGCTTAAAAACCACTGGGTAATAGAAGAAATCAAAAATGGAATAAAAAAAAAATTCTAGAATCAAATGGGAATGAAAAAACATCACACCAAAACCTCTGGGAAACAGCAAAGGCAGTGTTCAGAGGTCAAGTTATAGCAATAGATACACACATCAAAAAAGAAGGGGCAAGATCAAAACATGAGCTACATAACTGAAACACATAGAAAGAGAACAGTAAAAGTAGCCCAGAGCCACCAGAAGAAAGGAAATAATAAAAATCAGAACAGAAATAAATGAAATAGAGAATAGAAAAATAATAAAAAGAATCAACAAAACCAAAAGGTGGTTCTTTGAAAAGATCAACAAAACTGAGAAACCACTGGCCAAACTGACAAAAGAAAAAGCAGGAGAGGACACAAATAGCCCAAATAAGAAATGAAATGGGGGACATTACAACAGACCCAACTGAAATAAAAAGGATCATAACAGAGTATTATGAAAAATTATACTCCAAAAAATTTGAAAACCTAGAGGAAAAGGACAAATTTCTAGAAATGCACTGCCTACACAAACTAACAGAAAATGATGTTGAAAATCTGAACAGACCCATAACAAGAGAAGAGATTGAAAAGGTAAAAAAAAAAAAAAAAAACCTCCCAACAACAAAAAATGCCCTGGCCCAGATGGCTTCACTGGAGAAGTCTACCAAACATTCAGAGAAAAGCACACATCAGTACTACTTGAACTATTTCAGAACATAGAAAATGAAGGGATACTTCCAAATTTATTTTTCCAGTGCAACGGAGTGCCCCTGAGGGAGCAGCAGAGCAGTTGGATGCAGACTCCAAATTCTCGTACAGAGACCAGACTTAATGATCTGACTGAGACTAGAAGGACTCCAGAGGTTACGGTCCCCAGACCTTCTCTTAGCCCAAGACAGAAGCCGTTCCCAAAGCCAACTCTTCAGGCAGGGATTGGACTGGACTATGGGATAGAAAATGATACTGGTGAAGAATGAGCTTCTTGGATCAAGTGGACACATCAGACTATGTTGAGATCTCCTGTCTGGAGGGAGATGAGAGAGCAGAGGAGGGTCAGAAGCTGGCCAAATGGACATGATAATAGAGAGTCGAGGGAAGAAGTGTGCTGTCTCATTAGGGGGAGAGCAATTAGGAGTATATAGCAAGATGTGTATAAATTTTTGTATGAGAAATTGACTTGATTTGTGAACTTTCACTTAAAGCACAATAAAAATTAAAAAAAAAAATTTATTCTTCCAAATGTATAACCTTGACAGAATTCAGCATCATATCAAAAAATAAATACATCACAACCAAGGATGGTTCAACAATAAAAAAATCAATCAATATAATCCACCACACAAATAAAAGAAAAAAAAAAAAAGCCACGTGATCATCTCAGTGGACCCAGAAAAGGCATTCAGCAAAGTCCAATACCCACTCCTGATAAAAACTCTCAATTAAATAGGTATAGAAGAAAAATTCCTCAACATAATAAAGGGCATCTATACAAAGCTAACAGCCAACATCATTCTTAATGGGGGGAGGCTGAAAACATTCCCCTTGAGAACAGGAAAAAGAAAAGGATACCCTTTATCACTTCTCCTATTTAACATTGCATTGGAAGTCCTAACTAGAGCAACAAGGTAAGAAAAAGAAATAAAGGACATCCAAATTTGTAATGAAGAAGCAAAACTGTCCCTATTTGCAGATGATATGATATTATAGGTAGAAAACCCAGAATACTCAATGAGAAAACTACTGGAACTAATAGAAAGATTCAGCAGAGTAGCAGGATACAAGATAAACATACAAGTATCAGTTGGACTCCTATACACCAATAAAGAGAATGACAAAAAGGAAATCAGGAAAACAATACCATTTATAATGACCTGTAAAAAAAAAAAAAAAACTTAGGAATAAATCTAACCAGGGTTGTAAAGGACCTATATGAAGAAAACTACAAAACACTACTGCAAGAAACCAAAAGAGATGTACACAATTGGAAAAATATACGATGCTCAAGGATAGGTAGACTCAACATTGTGAAAATGACAAGTCTACCTGAAGCAATTTACAAATACAGTGCAATCCCAATTCAAATACCAATAACGTTCTTTAAAGAGATGGAAAAACTAATGATTAACTTTATATGGAAAGGGAAGAGGCCCCCTATAAGTAAAGGACTATTGAAGAACCTACTATCCATCCACCTGTGGACACTTGATCTTCGACAAGCCCTCAAAGTCCATCAAATGGGGAAAAGATAGTCTTTCTAACAAATGGTGCTGGCAAAACTGGATGTCCATCTGCAAAAAAAAAATGAAACAGGTCCCATACCTTACACCATACACAAAAACTAATTCAAAATGGATCAAAGACCTAAATATAAAACCAGTAACTATAAACATCATAGAAAAAAAATTAGGATCAGCTCTAGAGGCCCTAATACACAGCATTAACAGGATACAAACCATATAGCTAACAACACACAAACTCCAGAAGATAAGCTAGATAACTGGAATCTTGTAAAAATTAAACACTTATGCTCATTAAAAGACTTCACCAAAAGAGTAAACAGAGAGCCTACAGACTGGGAAAAAAATTTTGGCTATTACAAATCCTACAAAGGTCTAATTCCTAAAATCTACAGGAAAATTCAACACCTCTACAACAAAAAGACAAATAATTCAATTAAGAAATCGCCAAAGGAAATGAACAAACACTTCACCGAAGAAGACATTCAAGCTGCTATGAGACATATGAGGAAATGCTCATGGTCACTAGCCATTAGAGTAATGCAAATCAAAACCACAATGAGATACCATCTCACCCCAGCATTACTGGCACAAATAAATAAAAAAAAAAAAGAAAATAACAAACGTTGGATAGGCTGCGGGGAGATTGCAACTCCTAAGCACTGCTGGTGGGAATGCAAAATGGTACAACCATTTTGGAAAACAATGTAGTGCTTTCTTAAAAAGCTAGAAATAGAAATACCAAATGATCCAGCAATCCCACTCTTAGGAATATACCCTAGAGAAATAAAAGCCGTCACACACACCCATGTTTGTCACAATAGCAAAAAGATGAAAACAACCTAGATGCCCATCAACAGATGAATGGATAAACAAACTATGGTACATACACACAACGGAGTACTATGCAAAGATAAAGAACAATGACGAATCTTCGAAGCATCTCACAACATGGATAAATCTGGAGGGCATTATGCTGCATGAAATAAGTCAATCACAACAGGATAAATATGGTATGAGACCACTACTGTAAAAACTCATGAAAAGGTTTACACACAAAAAGAAAGAATTTTTGATGGTTATGCAGGAGGGGTGGGGTAGGGAGGGAAAATCCCTAAACAGACAGTAGATAAGTAGTGTGTACCCTTGGTGAAGGGTAAGACAGTACACAATACTGGGGAAGCCAGCACAACTTGTACAAGGCAAGGTCATGGAAGCTCCACAGACACATTCAAACTCCCTGAAGGACCAAATTGTTGGGCTAAGGGCTGTGGGGACCATATCTTGGGGAACATCTAGCTCAACTGGCATAACATAGTTCATAAAGAAAAGGTTCCTTTGGTGAGCAACATCTGGGATCTTAAAAGCCTGTGAGCGGCCATCTAAGATACTCACCTGGTCTCATCCCTGTGGGAACAAGGGAGAACGAAGAAAACTGAAGACACGAGGGAAGGATTAGTCCAAAGGACTAACGGAGCACAACTACCATGGCCTCCACCAGACTGAGTCCAGTACAACTAGATGGTGCCTGGCTACCACCACTCACAGGGATCACAGTAGAGAGGCCCGGACAGAGATGGAGAAAAATATAGAACAAAATTCTAACTCACAAGAAAAGACTAGACCTACCAGCCTGATAGAAACTGGAGAAACTCTAAGAGTATGGCCCCTGAATACTTTTTTACCTCAGTAATGAAGTCACTCTTGAGGTTCACCCTTCTGCCAAATATTAGACAGGCCCATAAAACGAAGTGAGACTGAAGGAACACACCAGCCCAGGGGCAAGGACTAGAAGGCAGGAGGGGACAGGAAAGCTTGTAATCAGGAACCCAAGTTTGAGAAGGGGAGAGTGTTGACATGTTGCTCAGTTGTTAACCAAAGTCATAAAACAATATGTGTACTAACTTTAATAAGAAGCTAGTTTGTTCTGTAAACCTTCATCTAAAGTACAACAAAAAAAAAGAAGTAATCAAGGGCAGACTAGCTGGGAGCTAAGCTACATTCTTGGTGAAGCAAGAAGGAATGAGGGTCAGAGTACAAGATGGTGTGACTCATCTTCTCTTGGATGAACGACCTTGGGGAAAGTTTGTGGACTGGGTAGCAGGGGTCTTGTTTCCCTCAGAAGTCTACGTGTTTAGGAATCCAGACTACTTGCTGAGTGTGAGGGGAAAGACTATGCAGACACTGAGCAGAACCTGAAAGGGAGGTACAAACTCACATGGAATTTAAATTAATGCCAAAAGGATGCTTAGTAAAGGAGGGGAACGTGTGAACTACGTTGAGGTGCCCCTAGAGACGCCACTGAATTATTTCTTAAGATCTATCATAGATTTGGAGACCCTGGTGGTGTAGTGCTTAAGTGCCACGGCTGCTAACCAAGAGGTCAGCAGTTGAAATCCACCAGGTGCTCCTTGAAAGCTCTATAAGGCAGTTCTACTCTGTCGTACAGGGTCACTATGAGTTGGAATCGACTCAATGGCAGTGGTTATCATTCATTTACAGATCCTTGAGCAGTGCCATTGGTTTGTACTTTACTACTAACCTGAACGTGTTGGTTCAGCCTCACCCAGAGGCACTTCTGGAGGGAGGCCTGGCCATCTGCTTCCGCAGCGTCACAGCCTTGAAAACCCTATGGAGCGCAGGTCTACTCTGAATCGACTTGATGGCTGTTAGCATTGATTTGTCACTTGAAGCTGTAGAACTTACACAGACACTTCTTCCTTTCAATCAGAAATTAAGAACAATACTAATTGTTGTCTACTTATCATGAAAGTGATGAAGAAAATAACAGTAATTTTCTTACAAGAAAAATTATATTAATAAAAACAAATAATAATTTATATTAATTACCTTTTAAAAATAAAAGAATATCAGGTCTGGAGCTGCAGAGGGATACAGGAAGGCTCTGACTTGAGCCCTGTGAGCCCTGTAAGATAACGGGTTTCCTAAGGCAGAGGGACAGCAAAAAACAAGTAATAAACAGTCCTAATGCTAAAAAGGAAACTCTGGTGGTGTAGTGGTTAAGCACTACAGCTGCTAACCAAAGGGCTGGCAGTTCGAATCCTCCAGGCGCTCCCTGGAAACTCTATGGGGCAGTCCTACTGTGTCCTATAGGGTCGCTATGAGTCGGAATTGACTCGATGGCACTGGGTTAATGCTAAAAAAAAAAAAAAAAAAACTCTGAAGACAGAAATAAACCTTGTAATAACGGGGAAATGACTTTGAACGAGCCTCTAAAGGGAAAGATGATGCTCTTTTTGCCGCCAAACGCGTACTTCCTTACCATGGCAACATCTGAATGGTGCGTACCTTTGAAATGCTCCTATTTCCAACGTAAACTATAGACTTCCAACTGTCTTCTTAATGCCCAGATTAGGTTGTATTAACCTCCTAGGAGAGGCTACACTAATTGATATGGGAACTAAGTTTTCTGCGAACATATTTGTTGCTCTAAAATTCTGCAGACATGACTACTCAATAGATTAGTACTTTGACAACAGAGCAAATCAGTCTCAACAGTCCAAGGGATTGTCAATAAAGAATTAAATCATCTTAGAAAATTGCTTTCTGCCTCAGTTAAATACGGTTTGCAGGCTAGGCCCGTTATGTTTAAAAATACAGAGGTATCTTGAAAAATGTGTCATAATTCTTCATTGTTGTTCCTAGGCACAGATGGAAAACATTTTCTGCAATGCAGTTTCTTATCTGAAATTATGAGATAAAAATCACGACAATAATCAGGCCCACTTGCTACTAACATTCTGGTTCCTGCCATCTGTAGCTCATTTCTCTGGGAGGAACACAGTTCACTTGTCTCCTACTGCAGCAACTCTGAGTATCTTGAGGGGCCAATTAGTGAGGAAGCACCTATCAACTTAGAGGAGGAAAATTAGTTGCCAGTAAATTACCTCTTTAATCTTTTAAGTTTATATAAGTATCAAATGTTTTTTAAGGACCAAACATATGATTTGTGGGTAATAAATACATTATATTTTCTCCCAAGGCTAGTAAAGATATAATTTAGGTTAAGATTTGGGGATATAAGTTCTTAGACCCATAAAGTTATTGACTGACACCTTAAAGTTCTGATTTTACATCCTCTTTTACAAAACATTCTTTGGAAACATATTTTCCAAATATTCTAAATGTGTTGCCCAATGGTGGTGGTGTCTGAATTGTTATTGAATGTGTTGCTTTACTGTAATATAATTGGAGTTAGCTGTGTCACAGAAATACACTTAAAATTCAAGCAATACATGTGCAGTATACTTTTTGTAAAGGCAATACACATGTGACTAATTATCTAAAAAATGTGTGTCTTATAATATTTATGAATCTCTCACCCAAAGTCCTAATTTAAAATCTAATGGCCTAGATATACATTATTTGCAGGACTATAGCTAATAAGTAACCTAGGTATTACTTATTTCCATTAGATAAATTATTTTAAGAAATAATCATATTGTCATTTAATGTTGGCCATAAATTCCTTTTTGATTAATATGGAAAAAGAGAAGAGATTGTACCTTTTAGGAAAAAGGTGATTTTTTTTTTTTTTTTCTCCAAGTGCTTGGCTCTTTTCACAGTTCCCAAAATTATAATCAATTTTATTTGGTGTCTAAAGTGACTGAAAAGTCCTGTTGGCTACCTTGGACCAAAGGAAGTTCACAGTGCTTCATGACATTTATTAAATCCTTAAAATGTGCCAGACCTATGTGAGGGTGAGGTGGTGGAGTACAAAGGTTGGTGGTAAAGACACACGTGGCAACCAACAGCTGGAATACATTGTGGTAAGAGAGACAACAGAGGGCACAATAGAACTGTGTCCAAGGAGGAGGGATGACTTCTGCTTGGAGATGAAGGGAAAAGGAGTGGTAAAAAAAAAAAAAAAAAAGCCATATTGATCTTGAGGGATGAAAAGGAGTTTGAGAGGCCATAATTACAAAAGTAGGGTCTAAATATATGGACATGGCTAATATAGCTAAGATTATTGCTCAATACTTGGAAGATCAGAAAGGGAAAAATAGAAACCTCATATAGGAGGGATCTCTATCAGTAAAGAAATGAAATAATGCACATGCATAAAAAAACAAACTAGAGAAATCAAGAAGGAGGGAGATGGAGAAATTGAAGGAGTGCCTAGGAGATGGCATCCCCATTTTTTCCTTTCACTTTCCATCTTTAGAAATTTTTATGTGAAGTTCTAACCCATAAATCAATATTATACCAAGAGTAATAGAACTCTAGATAAAATACTCACTCAAAACACTTCCACTAGAACAAACGTAATTGTTTCCCATTTTAATTATTTTTTCAGTCCTAGGTCATAAATATACAATTTTTGGATTGCTACAATAAAAATATAGAAATAATATATTGGTTTTTCAGTTAACAATATAACAATTGCATATTAACTTTATGTTTGTCAAGTCCTGAAATATATTTTCTATATGTGGTTTCCTATATATGCTATAAGTTTAAAGATTTTTTGAGGTTGTGTTTATATAGATTTGCCAAAATTTATTTGGAGTTTGCCTGTTTGTTACCAGCTATATTTCATTACCATAAACAGTGTGGCAATAAACATGCTTATGCATTTCCCTTTTGGATAAATTTCTTATGAATCACTTGTAGAAGATGAATAAATAGGTCAAAACATGTAAATATTTAATAACTTTTGATAAATATTTTGTATTGTCTCTATATACCCTCCATGTTTAAATATCTCTACCACAACAAGTCTGTGCATTATAGAAGACCAGGGATCACACTTTCTATTAATGGATCCCAGAACCTAGCATGGTATTGGCGTATAACGAATGCTTAATGATCTTTGTTAAACAGTTGTGCCTGACTGGGAGTTGCCACCTACTATCTATTCTCTCTCCTTTTAAGGAACATAGCTTGGTGTTGGCAAAGAACATTGAACATATCATGGACTGTCAAAAGAATGAACAAATCTGTCTTAGAAGTACACCCAGAATGCTCCTTAGAAGTGAGGATGGTGAGACTTTGTCTCACATACTTTGGACATGTTATCAGGATGAAAAAGTCCCAGGAGAAGGACATCACGCTTGGTAAAGTAGAGGGTCAGCAAAGAAGAGGAAGACCCTCAATCAGATGGATTGACACAGTGGCTGCAACAATGGGTTTAAGCACAACAACGATTGTGAGGATGGCACAGGATTTCGTTCTGTTATACACGGGGTTGCTATGAGTTGGAACCAACTAGATGCCACCTAACAACAACAACAGCAACTACGTGGATTTCAACTGTCGTGTCAATGACACTATCTTGAGGAAATAGTGCTAGATTTACAGTTTAATGCTGGCCAATGAGTATTACACAAAATTTCTAGGGAAGCTGCTTAAAGTGAGATGACCTAGCTGATAGGTTGCCCTTTGTCCTTCCTACAAGCATACTTTCTACTGCCTGAAATAGCTTGTGATAGCTTGAGCTAGGAGAACAGTGAAGCAAAAAACAGAAGGAGCTTGAATCCTTACTAGCCATGGAGTTGCAACACCTTCCCTTGACTCCAGGCCTCTGACCATCATTTACATAAGAAAGGAATAAATGTCTGCCTTACTTCCCATTGCCATCAAGTCATTCTGACTCCTCAAGAGACCCTTCCTGACAGAGTAGAACTGCACTATAGGGTTTTCTAGGCTATAATATTTACAGAAGCAGGCTGCCACATCCTTATCCCATGGAGTGGCTGGTGAGTTTCAACTGGTGACTTTGTATTCGAGAACTCAACCACTTTGTCACCAGGGCTCCTTCTGCCTTACTTAAGCCCATTTTATTACTAGTGTCTGTTTCTAACAACTAAACTAAATAAATAGCTAGATGAAAAAATAATGTTGAATGAACTGAGTGTATCATTTAACCTCAACCTTGATTATACATATTTTTTTTAATTTTAGAAGTTAATTTTATAAATTTAGAATTTACATTTTATTATTAAAACTCCAAACCAAACTTGTTGCTGTCAAGTCAATTCCAACTCATAGCGTCCCCAGAGGACATAGTAGAATTGCCCCATAGTGTTCCCAAGGCTGGAATCTGTACAAAAGCGCATGTCTATCTCCCTCGATTGGCTGGTGGGTTCAAACGGCCCACCTTTTGGTTAGTAGCCAAGCACTTTAACCACTGTGCCACCAGGGCTCCCTATTTTATAATTAGGAAAATTTATTTTACTAATTGTATTCAGTATTTTGTGAATTAATATTGATCTCTTGCCAACTCAATTATTTGAATTTTTAGAACTTCAGTCATCAGTTCTGGTCTTCATAGGTAATGTAAACCATGACACAACATCCATTTTTTTTCTCATCTGTTTTTATCTATATTTGAGATATTTATTATTTTTTTAACATTTTATTTAACACTTTTATGTAATAAATCTCTAATTTTTCTCCATAACCTCTTCAGTGCCTTCGTTGCTCCTATAGAGAGTTGGTGAATATTCAGATCTACCTACATTTGTTTCCCCAAGTTTTTTAGTATTTAAATCATTTTTTAGCATTGAAATTCCAATCCTCCTGAAATTTAACTTTGTACATTTTGTGAATTTTTGCTCAAAATCTATTTTTTACATTTACTTTTAAAGTATCCTTATAGATATTAAATATAGCAAATACCTAGAGTTTGAGTCCTGGTTCTACCTAATGGATTTCTTAGTCTCACTTTATTTTGATACCCTCATCTACAAAATTGTGAGAACTGTAAGGAGAAAAGGGATTACAAATATAAAATACTAGCTAGTGCCTAGTCCACAGCATTTAGCTGCATACAGCACTTTAATCTATAAACTAAGCATTTTACGCATTCATAAAAAATAAGTTAAAACAATTACATTAGCTGAATGTTTAATTACATTTATAGTCGTTTCTAAAGCTTCAACTAAGACTATACTTAGAAGTCCACATCTTAAATTTGTACGTTTAACCCTGGTGGTCTAGTAGTTAAGTGCTAGGGCTGCTAACCACAAAAGTCGGCAGTTCGAATCCGCCAGGCACTCCTTGGAAACTCTAGAGGGCAGTTCTACTCTATCCTATAGGGTCGCTGTGAGTTGGAATGGACTCAACGGCACTGGGTTTTTTGGGGGGGGGGTTAGGTGTATACGTCATCTACCTTCTGTTTTCAAAGTGAGGTGTAGGGTCCTCATTTCTACAGAGGAAAGCAAGTTTTACCATGGAAACCAAGGTACAGGAAAGAGACAAAGAGGTGCATAGTTATTAACACGCTTCGTACTAGGTAGATTTTTCCACTGTTTCCCAAATATTTACAGGTGATTGATGCCTATTGCTGAGAAGTCTGCAAAGTTTTCTGGGCTCTAGATTTAGTGGAAACATTTAACTGAAGAAAGCTTCTACAAGGTAAAAACATTCATTTTTCTTTGCATTTAGTTCCCAAATGGAGACAAATAGCTTAAAAGCAGTATTAACCTCGATGCACTTAAGATATTTATCTTCATAAGAAACAGTCTGAAAACAAGAAAGAAAAGCCTATAAAAATGATTTTATTTAATCGCACAAGTATATCTCACCAGAAATCTTTAGTTATTTCCTTAGGGCTTAATTCTAAGCTCAGTAACTCCTGCACAAATCCCGTGGACGTCACGGAAGCTGCGCCTGTGGAACCCTGGGCCAAAGTGGGTCGTCATGGATGAATTAGTCAAAGAGGGCATTAGATCAAGTTTTTAAAACATAAAGTGCTCTCATTCTGTAATCTTTTTCCATCTTTCCAAATTTATTGACCTAATCCAGTAATAATTATTGAATCTCCAGAATATACATCAGACCACAATTCCATGCATGCATCACAGAGACATTGGCCCTAAAACATTTCCCTTTCCATGGAAATGTTAATAATCTTGCTGCAATATTTCATTGTGGCAAAAAGAGAGTATTGTGACGTGCTTTGTGACAAGGTCAGTTTCACCTAAGGAAAAATGCTAACATTTTAAAAGTCAGCCATTAAATTGGAGTTATTATTGCATTTTCCTTATCTTGTTACAGGACAGTAATCTGATTTTCCTAGTGCCACAGTTATTTAGGCAGGCTTAAACATATTTACTCAAAGTCATGATGTATAAGTGAAAAATTTTTATCATTCTCTAAGTTCCAAAGAAATTGTGTTTAAGAACAGCTGCTTAAAAAAAAAAAAAAAAAAAAAAATCTGGATATTTTTAGCATGTAGATTTTTTCTTGTACGATAAAAACTTCCTCAAATTGTGTTTCTCCTGTTACAGTAAGTTCTGCCCCCCCCACCCCCACCCCGCAAGCCTAACCCCAGCCCTTTCCTTGGTGAGTAAACTCAATATTGAACTTCTTGTGTAACTTGGACTACCCCCTACGGCTGGTCTTGTAACAAGAGTCTGCATCGTGCCACCGCAGCATCTGATAGAAGACTATTAGTGGTTCAGCCCATTTGCCTGAAGTCCTTTACTGTCCTTTTCCTCCAGTGTAGTGCAAGAGGCATCTACAGACATTGTGCTAGATTAAATTACTCTCAAATTACTTGCCCTCCAAAATTTTACGTGTCGGTCTGGTGTGGACTCTGTATTTTTAATAAGTCCTCCAGGTGGTTCCATGCTACTGACCCACAGACCACACTCTGAGGAACGATGGAATTAAAAAAGTGGCAGCTGAGTTGACAATGATGTGTGGTGTGAATTATAAGGTCAGAAACCTTGTGCTCATGAGTTGTTTGCATCAATTTGACAGCTACCAAGAAGGTTCAGTGTTAAGGGGCCCAGTAACAACCTCTGGCTTATACAAGGCATTCACTAATTGGGAATTAAATCAAATGCTATTTATTATTGATTCTGCCAATGTTTTTACCACTCTGATATGTATGGATTATTATCTATGATTTTCTGTGTTTCTCTTCATGACCAAAAGGAAGACCTGGAGATCTAGTGTGATTTTAAGTCTTGTGTGGTATCCCTGAAACCAATTAATATGTACGTTTAGTTTCTCTCCCCTAAGTCTCTTAGTTTGCTCACTGATTACCTGAATCAGAAGTACCTGATATGGTTAGAAACAATGCTGAGCCTTAAGACCTAAACCAGACGTAAATCAATGCCAGTTGCTTTAGAATTCTGATCTAAGATTCTGAGTTCTGCTTAGCTCTTTAAAAAAAAAAACTAGTTTTATTCATATAGGCTTTGAGAGCCATTGCTCTAAGTAATACTGTCATTTAAATTATTGTTATCTCTGTGATTAAACAATACATAAAAATGATAGCAAATAGTGACTAAGTAGGATTTCTCTCAGTAGTCAAGGTTGGCTTAACAGTTGAAAATCTGTTAATGTAATTTACCACATTCACAGAGTAAAGGAGAAACAATCATACAATCATCTCAACAGATACAGAAAAAAACATTTGACAAAATTAAACACTTATTCATAAGAAAAACTATCAGAAATTCAGAAATCTAATAGAGGCGCATCTACAAAACTAACCCAGCTGAAGTTAACACTTATTGGCGTAAGACAATATTTTCCACCTAAATCAGGAACAAGGCATGAATGTTCATTTTGACTAATTCAATACTGTACTGAAAGTCATAATCAGTGAAATAAGACAAGAAAAACAAACAAAATGTATACTATCTACAAAGGAAGGAGTAAAAACTCTCTTTATTCTCACAATATGATCTTGTAAATGAAAATTTCAAGGACTCCATAAAAAAACTACTAAGTGAATTTAGAACATCATAGGACACAACTTCAATATAGAAAATCAGTTTGATTTCCCAAATACAACAAAAACAATTGTAAATTAAAATAAAAGGTACTATTACATCAAGATGATAAAATAGTTAGGAACAAATTTAACAGAAAAAGACTCATTGATAAAAACAAACATTGCTGAAAGAAATTAAAGAAGATGTAAGTAATGCTTGAGGTATGGCTGCTAGTCAAAAAGGTTGGAAGTTTGAATCCACCAGCTGCTCCTTGGAAGCCCTATGGGGCAGTTCTACTCATCCTGTAGGGTCACTATGAGTTGAATCGACAGCAATTTTTTTTTTTTTTTTAGTAATGCTTATGGATTTGAAGATGGAACATTTTAATATGTTGGTTCTTCCCAAGTTGATTGATAGATTCAGTTCAATTCCAATCAAAACTCCAATAGACATTTTTTGGAGAAATTGACAAACTAATTCTAAAATTACATAAACAAATCAAGGATAGCCAAAGCAATTGTTTAGAAAGGAAAAAAACTGAAGAACTTATACTATTTGATTTAAAGATTTAACATAAATTAATTAAGACAATGTGGTATTGGCAAAAAGATAGACATAGATCTAAAGAACAGGACAGAGAATCCAGCATAAATCCACACACATATATATATATACATACAACTTATTTTCAGTTATGGATCCAAAGCAATTCAATGGAGTGAAGGAGAATTTTTCCCCTCTAACAAATGTTACTGGAAAAACTGAGTATTCATAAGGAAAAAAAGAAGAAGATGGGCTCTTACATTCTCCATATTAACTAGAAATGCATTATAGGCCTAAATGTAGAAGCTAAAACTAGACTACATAATCAGATTCTTAATTTGTCTTTTGGCTTCCAGGGTCTCTTCTATTTTGTTCATTGTCCATACTTCTGACAGACTTTTTTTTGTTTTTTCTTATCCTAAAAATACTATATATTTTTTATAGACAATTTAGAAAATAAGTAAAAAGAATATTTAAAAAAATTCATATATTCACCAGCCGGGCTAACTACCCACACAAATATAGTTCAATAGATCTTAAGAACTGATCCTAGCAAAGGACTTCTGTGTTATGTGTCCCTCACAGACAAATTCTGCAGATGGAAGATATATTGGCAAGTTAAATTTGAGAGCAAAGGGAGAAGGGATCTTTTTCCTCACCTCTTGAGTGGACTCTAGTAACATATGATGTTAGTAACATAGGATGGAAACAACTGAGAAAAGCAATGACTAGACGACACGATTAGGCAGAGAAAGATTCCATCAGCTTCAGAAAGTTTCCTGTGACTCACAGAAAGCACCTAAATATTTCTGCTGTCTTTCAAATTGGGCACTGAACAAGGTGAGTGATGAGTAGATCCTTCCTTACAGCTGGGATGAGGAATACTCAACCAAGATGTGGATGGCTCAGCAGTGATCAGCATGGGCCCGTGATGCTCTCTGAGGGCAAGACACTCAACCCTTCACCTATCTTGGTATCACTTGGTATGGCATAGCCACTGAGAACATTAACAATGGTGCACAGTTGCTTGCGTTTTAATGCAGTTTTTTTTTTTCTTTACAATTTTCTAGTTGTTTGAATTTTAGTAAATTGCTTAGCTTCTCTGTGCCCGTGTTTTCTTATCTCTAAAATGGCAAAAACAGTGCTATTGTTTCAGGCATTTGTGAGGATTAAAAGGGTTAATACATGCAAAGAACTTTAAATAAGAGTGTATCTGTTGGCTATTAATGATGACGATACTATCTTTCAGTATGATGACAATACCATCTTCCTTCTAATACTTATATGCAATCCAGGGGGAGGGGAGCGTTTGGAAGGAGACCTTGAATTTATAAAAAATAGTCTGAATTGCCTTTGATTACACTAATTTACAAAGAAACAGAAAGGAAGTACAAAGCAGAGTTATGGGGGAATTTGTGGCTTCAGATTTGTGCCCAGTGATTACACCACACACATACATGTGCACCCTTGCATACAGACTCGTGCAGACTGCTGGCTCATAAAGTATGTTAAATTCTTTTTTTTCTCACTCTAATTATTTTATAAATAGCCTAATTGTAATTCTGATGTCCTTGTATTTGAATCCAATATTCAGAAAGTTATTTTAATATTTCCATCTTTTTAAAGATTTTCTTTCTTTAAATTTTGTTTCTCATTTCTAACATTACTGCACCCTGGTCAGAGAATATGGTCTCTAAAATGGCTGAAAATAGTTTCAATTCCAATCGCTTATTATAGAGTTAAGATTTTCATCAGTTTTTTTTTCCTTAACCACGCAGGCGCCCAAACAATCACAGTTTGGCCCTATGGGTAGGACTATAATGATGAATAAAACTCCGTTTGTATCCTTAAAGCTCTCACAGTGCCATGGAAATAAAGACAAACAGCTTTTTAAATAAATAGAAATCATAGCAACATTAGATGTAGGCAGAAAGTTGTAGTAATAGCATCGTGGTGGTTAAGATTATGTGTTAAATTGACTAGGCCATGATTCTCAGTGGTTTGGCAGATATTATGTAATTATCTTCCATTTTGTGATCCAATACGGCCAGTCAATCAGTTAAAAGGGAAATTTCCTTGGGGGTTTGGCCTACATCTAATACATATAGATATTCTGGCAAAGCTTGCTCTCTCTGCATCCTGCATCTGACTTATCATCCTCTGACCTCCAATCTTGGGATGTGAGCCAGCAGCCTGCCATGTGACATTCACTAGTTCCTGCAGCCCCATGATATTATGTAATTATCCCCCATTCTGTAATACGATCTGAGCAGCCAATCAGTTAAAAGCAGTTTCCTTGGGGGTGTGGCCTGCATCCAATGTACATGGATGTTCTGGCAAAGCTGGCTCTCTCTGGGTCCTGCATCCACCCCTGCAACCATGTGAGACAGAAGAAGCCTTCAGCCTGATGTCTGGCCCAGAGTATTGGGACTTTCCAACCTCTGCAAATGCATGAGCCACTTCCTTGAAATCTCTGTCTCTCTGTCTGTCTGTCTCTCTCTCTCTCTCTATATATGTATGCTTCACTGGTTTTGCTCCTCTAGATAACCCAGCTTAAGACAAGCAGTAAGTACAAAACCAAAAAAAAACCCAACCAAACACAATGCCATCGAGTCGATTCTGACTCATAGTGACCCTATAGGGCAGAGTAGAACTGTCCCATAGAGTTTCCAAAGAGGCGCCTGGCAGATTTGAACTGCCAACCCTTTGGTTACCAGCTATAGCACTTAACCACTATGCCACCAGGCAGTAAGTACAGAGTAATTAATTCAAGGTTTGGAACAGTGAAACTGTCAGAACTTCAAGAAAGGAGTGTTGTTTAATCAGTATTGTGAAGCATGGGAAGGCTTTTTCTAACAGATTGTGGAGAATGGGATTCCAGGAACAAAGAAGACTACGTATAAAGTCACAGTAGTATGAAGCAATAAGACAAGTTCAGGGACTTGTAAATAATTCCAGAATTTTAAGCACAGTGGGAGGTAGGGAGTAAATAGGTACGAGATTTGATGGGAAGACAAGTTTCAGGTTTTATTTTTATTTAATTCTCATGTAATGCGAGACTGAAATAAGGCCCCAGTAACCAACAGGTTGGCAGTTCTAATCCACCAGCCACTCCTTGGGAACCCTGTGGGGCAGTTCTACTCTGTCCTGTAGGGTTGCTAAGAGTCAGAATTGACTTGGCAGCAACGAGTTTAGTGAACTTTGAGAAAAAGGAAGCGATTTTAGGTATACCTTCAATAGCATTTGGTAACTGGTTTCCTATGCCAGGAGGGGGGGATTTGGTATGGGTGTGGACAGTTGGTCAGGTACTCAGGTACTCAGACAAACCGAGGATTACTCAGATTTCTGGCTTAGGTTGATGAAGACTTCATTAATAGAAGTAAATTTTCTATGACAAAGTACTACCTGAGGAGGGAAAGATGACTCTGTTCCTATACACTTAGACTTCAAAATCCCTGTGGCACACCTACATGGATGGTGATAAAAAAAATATCAGCTAGGAATTCGGAAATGTGAATGTGGAATTTAAAATAGAACTACGGGCTGGAGACCTGTCTCTGGGAAATTTGAAATTCCGTCAATGAATGTGCTGTCAATGTAGTTATGTAGAGTAAGAGAAGCAGAAGCAAAAAGCAGAGACCTGGGAGGGCTAACTTTTTAAGGGATGGCAAAAAAAGGGGAAATTGGTAAATAAACAGGAGGGTTCAGAGAGAGTGAGAGAGAGACAGAGATGGACAAAGAGCAAAGAGACTTAATTAGTTCTCATTAAGCTGAGAAAGGATTTCAAGAGAAAAGAAGTGTTCCAGAATATTTAATAAAACAAAAACAGAATGTGAACCAAAAGTACACCACTGGGTGAAGGAACAAGAAGTCATTCTTGTAGGATAACTTATTTGGCAAAAGCCAAACATCAGAGTTCAGAAGTTAATAGAAGGTGAGAAACAGGAAACAATGTGTGCTAATTACTCCCAGTAGATATCTGGCATATGAATAGAAGAAAGGCTATAGAGTGAGGGCCAAGGGGAGAATCAGGGTGAAGGAGATCTGCTTCTTGCTACAGAACTCAGGAGGAAATAAAATAAACCTGTTAAGATTAACACCTTGGCTGATAATAGTAAAAGTGACTGTAGCTCAACACGTTAACACTCAAGGTGTAATTGCAATTAAACAGAGACTTACAGAAACATGATACGCTCATGCTAAAGAGTAATTCATTAATAGTAAAATTCCGTCAGAGTTGAGGTAGGGAAATTTCAAATGCTTTTTTAGTTCATATTAATAAAATAAAATCACAGAGGTCACATCCTCTGCAAACCAGATGGGGAGAAATGTGGTAGTGAGAGAGCTTTGGATACTTTTGACCATTTTCCCCAAAGATTATTTTTCATTATTGGTTAATACTGTAATGTCTAGCAAAGTTTGTTTTTTTTTAATATTCATAAACAAATTCTTTTTTTTAATTTAATATTTTCATTTATTTTACATTTCATAAATACTCATTTCAGAAAGTCAGCACAGGGCAGAGTGGAGATGATAGAAATGAAACGTTTCAACAACTTGGCAAACACTGTGTCAATGGAGAGATCAAGATTTAGCTTTTTGGCATCCTGGTCAGTGTTCTTTCTCTTACAAAACCTATTCCAGTTTAAGATTAAGAAAAAATATACACCATGGATATATGATAAATAGACACATTTATCTCTTTGTTATTATGGTCAATTCTTCTTATGATTTATGTCATAAAATGAATCTTATAAGCTATGTATTGTTTTACTTTCTTCAAAAGCCTTACTATCACCGAAGGAGAAGAAAGTATAGGTTGAGCCCCAGATTTCCATACCACAGATATATGCTGAGTAAAAAAATTCTTCCCTTCTAGGATCTCATAAAGAAGTTTAACAACACATTTTTGGTCATTGCCACAAAATAAAAGTCAAAAGTTTGGCAAAAGCACACAAAATTGCAGCAGGGGAATAATTTAACGTGTCCCACTTGAGTTGGACAACCAGGTGCTTTGCTTCATGTAAAGAACCTCCATTCAGTATCATGGGTCAGGGTCACTTCATCTAATGTATCTCATTATATTTAGGGAATATATTATGATTTCAGTGGTTTGTTTTCAATTCAAGAATGAGGAATTTCAATGTAATAAAATGAGTATCAATTTGTTCTCCGTATATAATACGATACCAGCCTACAAGCTTTTAATTTTTGAAATATCATATGTGTTAAAAACGAAATCCAACGCTGAAGGATTTCTTACCAAAATCACTCTATCACCTGACTAAGAGATTTGGATGGGTGGGGAGAGGGGTTAAGTTTTAGGGTTTTAAATTCCCTAGTACAGAATGTAGAAATTATCAAACACTATCATTTGTATCACAAGCAAGTAAAATTTTGCTGAAAATAATTCAAAAACAGTTGCAGCAATACATCAACATGTAATGGCCAGAAATTCAAGCCAGATTCAGAATAGGAGGTGGAATTATCGATATCATTGCTGATGTCAGATGGATCTTGTCCGAAGGTAGAGAATACCAGAAAGATGTTTACCTGTGTTTTATTTACTATGCAAAGGCATTTGACAGTGTGGATCATAATAAATTATGGATAACACTGCAAAGAATGGGAATTTCAGAACACTTAATTGTGCTCATGTGGAGCCAGTATGTAAACAAGACCGAGAGGCAGTCGTTCAAATAGAACAAGGGAATCCTGCATGGTTTAAAATCAGGAAGGGTGAGGGCGGGTCCAAGATGGCAGAGTAGTCAGACACCTCTGGTGAACCCTCTTACAACAAAGACCAGAAAAACAAGTGAGAAGAGTACATTTATGACAAGCTAATGTTCAGGGCTTCTAAAAAAGAAAACTGTGTTGTTTTCTTTTTTAGAAGCCCTGAACATCGAAGCCAAAGTTAGAAAATGGACCGAGTGGCAGGGGAAGGGAGAGACAATTTGGAAGCAGAGAGGAGTTGCCGGACCTGAATCGCTGGGATCCCTCAGGCACCATTCCCGGGAGCAGCTGTGGCGGGCTGGTGGTAGCATTCGGCCGCAGTTTCCTCAAGGAGAAACATACAGCCGCACAGCCTACTCACACCTCCGGAACCAGAGAACAACAGCGCTCTCGGCAAAAGCTAAGTACTTGCATATATTTTACCACAGCCCCTGCCCCAAAGCAAACTTCAGTGGTTTTCGATTTTCCTGGGCCTGAGATAGGTTCTGTTGCACGGCGTGAGCCATTCTCCCAGCCTTGGAGAAGGAATAAATTCACAATTGGGGAATAGATAATCTCCCAGCTCCACTAACCTGGGGAGCTCAGGATAGAACCGGCTCCTGTACAGGAATAAACTTTGAGTACCTTTCCTCCCTGCATGGACCTGTGTGGGCTTATTTCAGGAGAATAGGCCCTTGTTGGCAGACTCCAACCATTTCAGCTGTGTGGCAGAGAGGTGGGTGTTAGATGTTTGACACTGTTTTGCCTATTAAACAGGGTCCTCATCTACCCTCTTCAGGGGCCTAAGGACTGGTGGCTCCACTCAGGCCACCCAGCTACCTGCGACTGAGGTCCAAGGATAACTGGTACCTCCCCATCCTTACAACCAAAAGCACTGGGTGCCCAGAGTCCATCTGCAGAAACCACCCACCTGTGTGCTCTAGGGAACAGTGACGTGCTTTCCTCACAGACACTTGAGAGACGGTTGTCATCCCCCTGCCTTGTTCAGAGTGTGACTCCCTGCTGCAACCCGATACTGGTACCTACACCAATCACCCCTGCCCCCCAAGACTGTAGGACAGAGCCTGTACCACACATTTGATGACCAACTACCTGGACAACTGAGCTGAATCCATACAAGAAAAGTGAATGGACTCCTAGGCTCATATACCTGCTAATAGCTCTAGCCATCTGGTGACAGGATATTAGCGCTTCAAAGGCAAAAATAATCAAGCTAGCTCACTCAAGCAACCTATTTGGCCATATCAAAACAAAACAAAGCAAGAAGCTAGGACACGGTAAGCAAACATAAAATAAACTAGTATAATAACTTATAGATGGCTTGGAGACAACAGTCAATATGAAGTCACATAAAGAAGCAGACCATGATCACTCCAACAAGCTCTCAGAACAGGGAATCGAGGGATCTTCTGCATGAAGGTGCCTTCCTGGAATTACCAGAGGCAGAATACAAAAGATTAATATACAGAACTCTTCAAGACATCAGGCAATATGCAGAACAGGCCAAGGAACACACAGATAAAGCAGTTGAAGAAATTAAAAAGGCTGTATTCAAGAACATAATGAGAAATTCAATAAGCTGCAAGGATCCACAGAGAAACAGCAATCAGAAATTAAGAAGATTAACAATAAAATTACAGAATTAGACAACTCAGTAGAAAGTCAGATGAGCAGAATTGAGGAAGTGGGAGGCAGAATTTGTGAGATTGAAGATAGACCATTTGCCATCAATTTACTTGAAGAAAAATCAGTTAAAAGAATTCAAGAAAATGAAGAAACACTAAGAATCACGTGGGACTCTATCAAGAGAAATAACCTATGAGTGATAGGAGTCCCAGAACAGGGAGGGATAACAGAAAATACAGAGAGAATTCCTGAAGATTTCCCAGCAGAAAACTTCCCTGATATCGTGGAAGGTGAGAAGATATCTATCCAAGATGCTCATCGAACTCCACATAAGGAAGATCTTAAAAGAAAGTCACCAAGACGCATTGTAATCAAAGTTGTCAAAACCAAAGATACAGACAAAATTTTAAGAGCAGCAAGGGATAAACAAATAGTCACCTACAAAGGAGAGTCAATTAGAATAAGTTCGGACTACTCAGCTGAAACCATGCTGGCAAGAAGGCAGTGGGATGACTTATATAAAAAATTGAAGGAAAAAAAAATTGCCAGCCAAGAATCATATGTCCAGCAAAGCTGTCTCTCAAATATGAAGGAAAAATTATGACATTTCCAGGTAAACAGAAGTTCAGGGAATTCATAGAAACCAAACCAAAACTACAAGAAATACTAAAGGGAGTTCTCCGGGTAGAAAATCAACAATATCAGATATCAACCCAAGACTAGGACACTGGACAGAGCAATCAGATGTCAACCCAGACAGGGAAATCACAAAAATAAATCAAGATTAAAAAAAGGTTCAAGACATGGAAACAGCAATGTCATTATGTAAAAGAAGACAACATTAAAAAAATAAAGAGGGACTAAGAAATGTAGTCATAGATCTTTCATAAGGAGAGGAAGACAAGGCGATATAAAGAAATAAAAGTTAGGTTTACACTTAGAAAAATAGGGGGAAATATTAAGGTAACAACAAAGGAGACTAACAATCTACTAATCAAAATAAAATCGAGAAAGAAATAGAGACTCAGCAGAAACAAAATAAACTACAATGAATAAGAGGAAAAGACAATATATAAACAAGCTACTCAGCACAAAAAATTAAGTGGGAAAAAAAAACTGTCAACAACACACAAAAAAAGACATCAAAATGACAGCACTAAACTCATACCTATTCATAATTACGCTGAATGTAAATGGAATAATGCACCGATGAAGAGATAGAGAGTGGCAGAATGGATAAAAAAGCACAATCCATCTATGTGCTGCCTATAAGAGACACGCCTCAGACTTAGAGACACAAACAAACTAAAATTCAAAGGACAGAAAAAATATCTCAAGCAAACAATTAATAAAGAGCAGGAGTGACAATATTAATTTCTGACAAAATAGACTTTAAAGTTAAATCCACCACAAAGGATAAGGAAGGACACTATATAATGATTAAAGGGACAATACACCAGGAGGATATAACCATATTAAATATTTATGCACCCAAATGACAGGGCTGCAAGATACATAAAACAGACTCTAACAGCATTGAAAAGTGAGATAGATAACACCACAATTATAGTAGGAGACTTTAACACACTACTTTTGGTGAAGGACAGAACATCCAGAAAGAAGCTCCATAAAGACATGGAAGATCTAAATGCCACAATAAACCAACTTGACCTCATAGACGTATACAGAATGCTCCACTCAACAGCAGTCAAGTATACTTTCTTTTCTAGTGCACATGGAACTTTCTCTAGAATAGACCACATATTAGGTCATAAAGCAAGCCTTAGTAGAATCCAAAACATCAAAATATTACAAAGCATTTTCTCTGACTAAAGGCTATAAAAGTAGAAATCAATAATAGAAAAGCAGGGAAAAGAGATCAAACACTTGCGAACTGAAAAATACCCTGCTCAAAAATGACTGGTTTATAGAAGACATCAAGGATGGAATAAAGAAATTCATAGAATCCAATGAGAATGATAACACTTCCTATCAGAACCTTTGGGACACAGCGAAATCAGTGTTCAGAGGTCAATTTATATCAATAAATGCACACATCTAAAAAGAGGAAAGGGCCAAAATCAAAGAATTATCCCTACAACTTGAACAAATAGAGAGCAACAAAAGAAACCTTCAGGCACAAGAAGAAAGCAAATAATAAAAATTAAAGCAGAATTAAATGAAATAAAAAAAAAAGAGAACAGAAAAACAACAGAAAGAGTTAACAAGACCAAAAGTTGGTTCTTAAAAAAAATTAACAAAATTGATAAACCATTGGCCAAACGGACAAAAGAAAAACAGGGGAGAAAGCAAATAACCCAAATAAGAAATGAGATGGGTGATACTACAAGAGACCCAACTGAAATTAAAAGAATCATATCAGATTACTATGAAAAATTGTGCCCTAACAAATTTGAAAACCTAGAAGAAATGGATGAATTCCTAGAAACACACTACCTACCTAAACTAACACAAACAGAGATAGAACAATTAAATAGACCCATAACAAAGGAAGAGATTGAAAAGGTAACTAAAAAACTCCCAACAACAAAAAAAAAGCCCTGGCCCAGAAGGCTTCACTGCAGAGTTCTACCAAACTTTCAGAGAAGGGTTAACAACACTACTACTAAAGGTATTTCAGAGGATAGAAAAGGACAGAATACTACCAAACTCATTCCATGAAACCACTATATCTCTGATACCAAAACCAGGTAAAGACACCACAAAAAAGGGAAATTACAGACCTATATAGCTCATGAACTTAGATGCAAACATCCTCAACAAAATTCTAGCCAAGAGAATTCAACAACATATCAACGAAATAATTCACCATGACCAAGTGGAATTCATACCAGGTATGCAGAGAGATGGTTGAATATTAGAAAAACAATTAATGTAATCCACCATATAAATAAAACAAAAGACAAGAACCATATGATTTTATCAATTGATGCAGAAAAGGCACTTGACAAAGATCAACATCCATTCATGATAAAATCTCTCAGCAAAATAGGAATAGAAGGAAAATTCCTCAACATAGTAAAGGGCATTTATACAAAGCCAACGGCCAACATCATCCTAAATGGAGTCTAAAAGCATTCTCCTTGAGATTGGGAAACATACAAGGATGCCCTTTATCACCGCTCTTATTCAACATTGTGCTGGAGGTCCTAGCCAAAGCAATTAGGCTACATAAAGAAATAAAGGGCATCTTTTTTAGATTGGTAAGGAAGAAGTAAAAGTATCTCTATTTGCAGATGACATGATCTTATACACAGAAAACCCTAAAGAATCCTCCAGAAAACTACTGAAACTAATGGAGGAGTTCAGCAGAGTGTCAGGATACATGATAAACATACAAAAATCATTTGGATTCCTTTACACCAACAAAAAGAACATCGAAGAGGAAATCGCCAAATCAATACCATTTACAGTCGCTCCCAAGAAGATAAAATACTTAGGAATAAATCTTACCAGGGATATAAAAGACCTATACAAAGAAAACTACAAGACACTACTGCAAGAAACCAAAAGAGACCTACATAAGTGGAAAAACATACCTTGCTCATGGATAGGAAGATTTAACATTGTAAAAATGTCTTCTACCAAAAGCCATCTATAGATACAATGCAACTCCGATCCAAATTCCAATGACATTTTTTAATGAGACGGAGAAAAAAATCACCAATTTCATATGGTAGGGAAAGAGTCCCTGGATAAGTAAAGCGTTACAGAAGGAGAAGATCCAAGTGGGAGGCCTTACTTTACCTGATTTTAGAACCTAGTATACCGCCACAGTAGTCAAAACAGCCTTTGTACTGGTATAACAACAGATACTTGTTTACTTTGGACATGTTATCAGGAGGGACCAGTCTCTGGAGAAGGAAGGACGTCATGCTTGGTAAAGTGAGGGTCAGGGAAAAAAATGAATACCCTCAATGAGAAGAATTGACACGACGGCTACAACAATGGGTTTAAACATAGAAACACAATTGTGAGGATGGCATAGGACTGGGCAGTGTTTCGTTCTGTTTTGCATGGTGTTGCTGTAAGTTGTAGCTGACTCGATGGCATCTAACAACAGTGCTCTCTTGGAGCCCTGAGCTGTAGACATGGCAGTCTGTTTCTGTAAAGATTACAGCCTTGGAAACCCTATGGGGAAGTTCTACTGTGTCCTGTAAGGTCGCTATGAGTTGGAATTGACCTGATATCAGTGTTTTTTTTTGGGGGGGGGGCTACTCATCTCTTTCCGGGCCTTGGAACAACTAGCAGTACTTTATTTTCTGAATGTGTTCTTTATGTCAAGGGCCAAGGGTTGCATGGTTCCACTCATCTGGGGATAGAATAGTAAGGTAAGGGGCACTAACAGTTACATAATAAGGGCTTTGCATGTATGATTTCATTCAATCTTTACACAGCCTCATGAGTTAGGTACTACTAAGTTGGAATCATATGAAATAATTATTTTCTGAGTCAAAAATGATAGAATATTGGCCATTTCACATGGTTCAAACTAAAAGTATTCTCATCTTTACAATAAGGAAATTGAGGCTTGAGGGGGTTAAATAATATACTCAAGTTCAAGCAGATAGTATATTGCACACATATAATTCAAGCTATGGTTTCTTTACTGTATCATACAAACTTCCTTAAGAAAATTAGATTCTAAAAATCAGACTTCCAGAAAATTTTGAATTTCAAATGTTTCACAATCCACTGATTGATGTTATTTTTATCCTATACTTAAAGTTGCACTATCAGGTATTTCAAAGGAATGCAGGGCCCAACTGAAAGAGCTCCCAATAGCTAAAGATGGAACACTCTGAGCATGAAATAAATGAAGAGCATTGTATGATGACCAAAAGTATAAAATAAACATCCACTAGTCCATACTGATATAAATAAATTCGAATAAACGAATGAATGCCGGAGAATATATACATTTCTTCTGCCTAATTCCAAATAATTTATGTAGGTACTCTGCCCTCAAGGAGATTAGGAATAACTTTCCACTCCTTAAGTGTGGACTGAGTTTAGTTACTTCCTTGCAAAGAGAACAGCATGGAAAGAGAGTAAGGGTAACTTTACAGTGCAGAATACTGAAAAAACAGATTTGTCAAGCCAGGTGGTCAAGATCAGCATCAACCATGATTGCATATTGATAGTATGTACCCTTGTTATGATGTGATAAGAATGGCATGTTATTTCTATGGTCTTCCTCCCAAAAACCTGTAAATCCAGTGTAATCAGAAAGAAAACATTAGGAAAATCTCACTTGAAAGACATTCTACAAAATATCTGACCAAAAAAAAAAAAAAAAATCAACTTGTTTCTGCAAGTTGATTCCAACTCATAAAGACCCTATAGGACAAAGTAGAACTGCCTCGTAGGGTTTCCAAAGAGCAGCTGGTGGATTTGAACTGTAGACCTTTTGGTTAACAGCTGAACACTTAACCATTGTGCCACCAGGGATCCTAAAAATACTCCTCAGAACTGTCAAGGTCATCAATAACAAGGAAGACTTCGAAAGCCATCGAAAGCACAGTCACATCCAAAAGGAGCCTAAGGAGACATGGGTGTTAAATGTAATCTAATCCTAGAACATAAACAGAACATTAGGTAAAAACTAAGGAAACCTGAGTAAAGTATGTAGTATAGTTATTAATAATGTTTTGATATTGGTCACTAATTGTGACAAATGTATCATACTAATGAAAGATGCTAATTGTTGGGGAAACCGGGTGTAAGGTGTATGGGAACCCTCTGTACTATCTTTTTAACACTTCTTTTTTTTTATTAATTGAACTTTATTCTAAAATAAAAAAAAAAAAATTATTTAAAAAGTTTAAAAAATAGCTCCATTTTAGAGCATATTGTCATTGTTGTTAGGTGCTGTCAAGTCAGTTCTGACTCATAGTGACCCTATGTACAATTGAACAAAACACCGGTCCTACACCATCCTCACAGTCATTGTTATGCTTGAGCCCATTGTTGCAGCCACTGTGTCAATCCATCGTGAGTCTTCCTGTTTTTCAGTGACCCTCTACTTTATTAAGCATGATGTCCTTCTCCTGGGACTGGGTCCTTCCTGATAGTATGTCCAAGGTACGTCAGATGAAGTCTCTCCATCCATGCTTCCAAGGAACATTCCGGCTGTTCTTCTTTCAAAACTGATTTGTTCCTTCTTCTGACAGTTCATGGTATACTCAACATTCTCTGCCAATACCGTAATTCAAAGGCGTCAACTCTTTTTCTGCCTTCCTTAGTCACTGTCCAGCTTTTACATGCATATGAGGCGATTGAAAACAGCATGGCTTGGGTCAGGTGCACCTTAGTTCTCAAGGTGACATCTTTGCTTTTTAACACTTTAAAGAGATCTTTTAAAGCAGATTTGCCAAATGCAATACGTCATTGGATTTCTTGACTGTTGCTTCCATGGGTGTTGATTGTGGATCCAACTGAAATGAAATCCTTGACAACTTCAATCTTTTCTCCATTTATCATGATGTTGCTTATTGGTCCAGTTGTGAGGATTTTCTTTTTCTTTATGTTGAGGTTGGAAACCCTGAGGGGCAGGTATGCTCTGTCCTGTAGGGTGGCAATGAGTCAGAATCGACTCAACAGCCATGGATTTTATATTTATTATAAAACTTAGATTTGTATAATAGTGATGTGAGTTAAAAAAAAAGTCATCAAACACCTATGCTCATCCAAAGATTTCACCAAAAGAATACAGACTGGGAAAAAGTTTTTAGCTATAACATTTCCAATCGGTGCCTGGTCTCTAAAATCTACATGATACTACAAAAACTCAACTGCAAAAAGGACAAATAACACAATTAAAAAATGGGCAAAAGATATGAATAGACACTTCACTAAAGAAGACATTCAGGTAGCTAAAAGATATATGAGGAAACGCTCACGATCATTAGCCATTAGAGAAATGCAAATCAAAACTACAATGAGATTCCATCTCACTCCGACAAGGCTGGCATTACTCCAAACAATACAAAATAATAAATGTTGGAGGGGTTGTGGAGGGACTGGAATACTTATATACTGCTGGTAGGAATATAAAATGGTACAATCACTTTGGAAATCGATTTGGTGTTTCCTTAAAAAGCTAGAAATAGAACTACCATACGATCCAGCAATCCCACTCCTTGCAATGTATTCTAGAGAAATAAGAGCCTTTACACAAACAGATATAAGCACACCCATGTTCATTGCAGCACTGTTTACAATAGCAAAAGATGGAAGCAACCAAGGTGTCCATCAACGGATGAATGGATAAATAAATTATGGTATATTCACACAATGGAACACTACGCATCACTAAAGAACAGTGATGAATCTATGAAACATTTCATAACATGGAGGAATCAGGAATGCCTTATGCTGAGTGAAATTAGTCAGTTGCAAGAGGACAAATATTGCATGAGACCATTATTATAAGAACTCGAGAAATAGTTTAAACAGAGAAGAAAACATTCTTTGATGGTTACAAGGCGGGGGGAGGGAGGGAGAGAAAGAGGTATTCATTAATTAGATAGTTGATAAGAACTACTTTAGGTGAAGGGAAAGACAACACACAATAAAGGTGAGGTCAGCACAACTGGACTAAACCAAAAGCAAAGAAGTTTCCTGAATAAACTGAATGCTTCAAAGGCCAGCGTAGCAGGGGCGGCGTTTTGGGGACCATGGTTTCAGGGGACATCTAAGCCAATTGGCATAATATAATCTATTAAGAGAACATTCTGCATCCCACTTTGGAGAGCAGCGTCTGGGGTCTTAAAACACTAGCGAGCGGCCATCCAAGATGCATCAGTTGGTTTCAACCCACCTGGACCAAAGGAGAATGAAGAACACCAAAGACACAAGGTAATTATGAGCCCAAGAGACACAAAGGGCCACATAAATCAGAGCCTTCATCAGCCTGAGACCAGAAGAACTAGATGGTGCCCGGCTACAACCGATGACTGCCCTGACAAGGAACACGACAGAGAACCCCTGAGGGAGCAAGACAGCAGTGGGATGCAGACCCCAAATTCTCATAAAAAGACCAGTCTTAATGGTCTGACTGAGACTAGAAAGACCCCAGTGATCATGGCCCCCAGACCTTCTGTTAGCCCACAACAGGACCATTCCCAAAGCCAACTCTTCAGACAGGAATTGGATTGGACAATGGGATATAAAAAGATGCTGGTGAAGAATGAGCTTCTTGGATCAAGTAGACACTTGAGGCTATGTTGGCATCTCCTATCTGGAGGGGAGATGAGAGGGCAGAGGGGGTTAGAAGCTGGCACAATGGACATGAAAAGAGAGAGTGGAGGGAAGGAGCAGGCTGTCTCATGAGGGGGAGAGCAATTAGGAATATATAGTAATTAGGAATATAAAGATTTTTGTATGAGAGATTGACTTGATTTGTAAGCTTTCACTTAAAGCACAATAAAAAAAAAAAAATCACTGATAAAAGTCACTGGTATATCCAGGCATTTCCAAAGAACATAAAGATTGACTAAACCATTAGAAATATACCAGTGCTTTATTATATCATAAAACAAAATACTGAGAATAAGTAAAAACACATTCATGGCATGAATTCCTCAGTGAGTTGTTTCTAGTTGTATGGTTGCTCCCCTGATCTATCCACAGACTGTTGAGAGGAACTCAATATACTATTTAAATCAAAAAAAAAAAAAGAAAACCCAAACCCATTGGCGTCGAGTCCATTCCAATTCATAGTGACCCTATAGGACAAAGTAGAACTGCCCCATAAGGGTTCCAAGGAGCAGCTGGTGAATTTGAACTACCAAACTTTTGATGAGCAGCTGAGCTCTTAACCACTGCACCAGCAAGGCTCCAGTAAATACATAATATGCTACTTAGTGGAGGAAACCCTGGTGGTGTAGTGGTTAAGTGCTACAGCTGCTAACCAAAGGGTCAGCAGCTCAAATCCACCAGGCGCTCCTTGGAAACTCTATGGGGCCGTTCTACTCTGTCTTATAGGGTCGCCATGAGTCGGAATCGACTTGACAGTGCTGGGTTTGGTTTTGGTTTATTTAGTGGAAGTAAAAAGAAGTTCACTTTACAATAACATTCAAACGTGCTGGGCAATGAAAGAAATTAAAACATGTTACATATTACCTAATGAAAGGGGTTATTTTCCAATTAAATTTGAATTAATCATTTCAAAACTTTTTTAAAAATGCAAGTGTCCTCCCTGAAGCATTTTTAGAGACCACACCTTTTTGGTTTTAGGCAAAGATAAAGAAGATAGTCAGGGTTTATTTGTTCACTGTGACTGACCAATTCCAATGCTCACACAGTTCAGCACAGGAATCAAAAGGTGTCTGGTCCCATGATTATTTTTTCAGGATTTGAAATATTTTCCAGACTGATTAATGAATTCAGACTTAGGAGAGAAATCGAATCCTTTCAACAACTGCATAAGGTGCACTTGAGCACGTGAGATATCTTCAAAAAATTTTAAAATACTCACAATGGTCCATAAGACTTCCTGAAAAGTCAGAGGAAACTTGATTTTATATAAACTCACCCCTTAATACACAGAAGCCTAAAATGTATCAGACAATGTTCCTGAAGTATGTCATGTACTACATTGCTAATACTCTGTTTAAAAAAAAAAAAAATCGGGAGACTGTTATCTCCAATGTAACACGTTCCGTTTTCTGTACCATCTTCAGGATGTAGTCATTTCACATCGTCTATCACCTCTGTCACAATTTTTTGAAGATTTCTAACCTCTCAAACTTACTTCTCTTATTACAGAGCACATGATTTATGAGTGCTGATAGCTCCAGAGACAGATGAGAGATTAGCATTGTAACCTATCCCAGTTCACCTCGGAAACAGTTTCTTCTGAAATGTACTATCACACTGAAATGGAATTACAACACATTTTGGGGGCAATTCTGACATGTACTTTTAAACTTATCTGCTCAGTCGTAAGGAAAAGAAGGGTAGAAATGGGGAAAAGATAAAAGAAAAAATTAGGTTATGTTTATTTGCTTTTACTTCCATAAAAATAGTATCTAGACTTTTTATGAAAGGTTTACCAGAATAGTTTCATTTATCTAACATCTTATGTGTTTTCTATAGATATGTATTTAACTAATTTACACAAGCCATAAAGAAATGAAACAAGATGACTGATTTTAATATTCCATTGGAAATATATTAGAAATTATCCTTTTGTGGATGATTTTTTTTACCACAAGAATGTTTTAAACTTCAAGGAAAGGAAAATTCCAAGTATAACAATACATTTTGATTTGGTATTAAGTCTTAAGGACCTGAGGAAGAAAGTGTGAGAATGTGTTGCTTAAAAAATATATGAAGGGTGATATTTGGGGGAATAGAAATGTAATAGATTTATGACAACTTCTTACAACATTTTTAAATTTTACCTAAATGCTCACCACAACAGACACCAAATGAAAGTGTGCAAATCACTTATTATTGCTGGGCCTTTCAGGACTAAACCCAGAAGAAAGCAGGATGTCAATCAAGGATGTCTCTAATCTTTCTAGAAGAGTGCAATGCTGGAGTCCAGGTGAGGAGGTCCTTTATTGAACACGAAGAGTACCTCAGCCCAGTAGTTTCTCTCTACAAGGATTAGTCACCCACTAAATCATGGCTGATTCCAACAGTTAATGTGCTCAGCTACAAACCAAAAGGTTGGAGGTTCAAGCCCACCCAGAGACACCTGGGAAGAAAGAACTGGAGATCTACTTCTGAAAAACTGGCCATTGAAAACCCTGTGGAGCACAGTTTTACTGTGACACACACGGTGTGGCCATGAGTCTGAATCAATTCTGTGGCAATTGGTGTTAAACTGTGATGGATGTCTTTGCTACTCAAAGTATGGTTGTCTTAGTTATCTAGTGCTGCTATACCAGAAATACCACAATGGTTGGCTTTAACGAAGAGAAATTTATTCTCTCACAGTCTAGGGGACTAGAAGTCCAAATTCAGGGTGCCAGCTCCAGGGGAAGGCTTTCTTCTTGGTTGGCTCTGGGGAAGGCCCTTGCCATCACTCTTTCCCTGGTCGAGAAGCTTCTCAGCACGGGGACCCCTGGTGCAAAGGATGAGCTATTCTCCTGGCTCTTATTTCTGGGTGGTGGGAGGTCCCCGGTCTCTCTGCTCACTTCTCTCTTTCATATCTCAAAAGAGATTGGCTTAAAACCCAATGTAATCTTGCAGATTGAGTCCTGCCTCATTAACATAACTGCCTATAATTCCACATAATTAGCACCATAGAGATAGGATTTATAACACATATGAAAATCACAGCAGATGACAAAATGGACAATCACACAGTACTGGAAATCATGGCCTCGCCAAGATGACAGTATGTTTTTGGGGACACAATTCAATCTACGACAATGGTCAACAGTCCAGAAGCTTCAGCATCACTCGGCAGCATGTTAAAAACAGAAAACCTCAGGCACCACCCCAGACGGATTCCCAAATGACTCATGTTCACATTGACTTGGAGGACTCACAGGTACCACTCCTGTTTATCGTCATTGCCTGCACAGCAGAACTAAGTGGGGAGGGCATTTTAACAGTACTGAAGTCTAGGCCTCACCTCAGACAAATTAAATCAGGATCTCCAGGTCTGCAGCCAGACACCTGCATGTTTTAATGCGAAGATGCCAGTTTAAGCTATCTGAGAACAGGGACCAAGTCAACTTTCTCAATTTATTGCCATAACATCTGAAGCATTTTTTTCCCCTGAGAATCTGCTCAAGAAGCACTTTAACATGCACACTGTGTTCCAAATTAACTAAGCAAACCCAACTCCAGATTCAATTCTCTCTCTCTTTGTTTTTTAGCTAACACCCCTATTCACACCCAAGCCCAAGCTCTTGACGGCTTACACACATATACAGGTGCATATAGGTGAGCAAGTGTAAGTTTCTGCTGCTTGTATTTTTAGATGAAAAGTTTTGGGGCAAAAGCCCTTAATTTTTCAGAGGGCCCTCCATCTCTAACACCGTGATTTGGGGGTTAATGTCAAGATTTCCATGGGAACATTTTTTTATGTGTGAGTTATGTTTATGAAAGTTATAAAGCAAACATTTATTTGTATTAGTCTCTACAGCATAAATTCTGTATATCGTATGTGTCCATGGAGAAGGACATTAATTAAAAATGTAAAAATAAGCATTCAGAGGGCGATGCTAAAATAGTAATCACAGAACACATGATCTGTAAAACAAGTAAAGGCATTTATCAAGACAGGGGACCCAGTTACAGAGAAAATGGATGCGGAGACCTTGCAGTTCAGTGGGGGAAACAGAACCGCCAGCTCGTGTGAGGACCCAAGAGTGACAGTGGCCAGTCTGGCCTCCTGGGCACCAGCCAATGCGTCTGAGCACAGCCCATAAGGGTTTTAAAAACCTTAATAAGCTCTCCCTGCTTCCGGTCATTAACCAGAAATAAGTTCTCATGGACTCAATTGTGTCCCCCAAAATATGCGTTGACTTGGTTAGGCCACGATTCCCAGTACTGTGTGGTTGTCCTCCATTTTGTAATTGTAATTTTGGAAACCCTGGTGGCGTAGTGGGTAAGCGCTATGGCTGCTAACCAAAAGGCCAGCAGCTCGAATCCACCAGGTGCTCCTTGGAAACCGTATGGAGCAGTTCTACTCTGTCCTATAAGGTCGCTATGAGTTGGAATCAACTCGACAACAATGGGTGAGTTTAATTTTATGTTAAAGAGGATTAGGGTGGGATTGTAACACCACCCTTACCGGGGTCACATCCCTGATCCAGTGTAAAGGGAGTTCCCCTGGGGTGTGTCCGCACCACCTTTTATCTCTCAAGAGATAAGAAGGAAAGGGAAACCAGCAGAGAGCTGGGGACCTCATATCACGAAGAAAGCAGTGCTGGGAGCAGAGTACCTGACATGCTCCTAGACTGGGGAAGACTGATGACAGGGACCTTCCTCCAGAGCCGACAGAGAGAGAAAGCCCCTTCCCCTGGAGCTGGCGCCATGAATTCAGACTTCTGGCCTACTGCACTGTGAGAGGATAAAATTCTGTTTGTTGAGGCCATCCACTTGTAGTATTTCTGTTATAGCAGCACTAGATGACTAAGACATAAGTAATATTTTAACACCTCTCCTTCAATTTCCTGCTTTATTTTTGTGTGTACTCTTGATGTTGGTTTTATTGTGGGAGAAGTAAGAACATTTTAAAGATGCTTTACTTTCCCTTTTTGCTTTTCATCCATTAAAAAAAAAAGAGTTTAGGGTCCAGAGAATTTTTAAGATTCTGAAGTAAGGGTTTAGAGATTTAAATACTAAACCAGAAACACTGAAAATGCTTTACTTAATAGTGATATTGACATGTCAGACTCATACCCTCCAGGCTGTATAATTATATAATAACTATATGCACTAATGTTACTGCCCCCCAAAAACAAGATAGATTTGAACTATAAAAAATTCAATCTAGGTAATAACTGAATGGAGCTACACTCTGTAAATATACTTTTTCGGGTTTGTACAATTTTTATTAAATAGGTAATAATCCCTTAAAGATAGTAAATTATTTCTTTTTTTACTTTTAGTGTTTCTGAAGTAGGTACTATGGTGACACCAGTTATTTACCATATTTCAGTGGCTGACCTCACACAAAGTACATTTTCTAGGAAAATTTTTTTTTTTTTTTTTGGTCAATTGGCTTCTGGTTAACCAGTTGTGTCAAGTCGATGCCTACTCACGGTGACCTGTGTGTGTCAGAATAGAACTGTGCTCGAGAGGGCGTTTAATGTGTGGTTTTAAGGAAGTAGATTGGCAGGTCTTTCTTCTGAGGAACATCTGGGTGAACGTGCACCTCCAACCTTTCAGTGGGCAGCTGAGTCCTTATCATTTGCACTACCCTGGCTTCTGGTTAGGCTCAGCACATGAGAAGTGCTAGCAGGAGATAGGAGTCTCTGGGTGGTGCAAACAGTTAACATGCTCAACTGGTAACCAAGAGGTTTGAGTCCACTCAGAGGAACTTCAGAAGAAAGGCCTAGCAATCTACTTCTGAAATACCAGCCATCAAAAATCCTGGGGTGCACAGTTCTACTCTGACACACGCGGGGTCACTGTGAGTCAGAGTCAACATGGTCAGAGGGTGGGGAGGAGGGAGAAACCCCATCTCTGCTCTGCTTCAGGTGTTGTAAGTGAATCACCTCTCTGTGGAGAGTCTGGCTGCTGGGCTTGCGTAACACCCATATTCTCCTTTGGCCCCTCAAGCCTTAGGTATGGCTTCTGCCATTACTAATTTATGGCTTGCTCTTTGGAATTTCAGCTCTTCTAACACCTCTGTAGCCAGTTCCTTATAAGGAATTGCATGGCACGGGCTGTGTTTACCTGACTGCATGCTGACTGACAATAGCAGAGTGAGAAGGAATGAGAACAGTTGGGTTTGAAACCTGTCTTTGTTATATAACTCCTCATAGCATTTATTATACCTGCAATTATAAACTTGTGACTACTTATCCTAAAATCTCAGTGGAGACTCTCAAAGTGACCTGGTAACAGTGGTAAAGAGTTAATTTTGTGTACATTTTTTTTTAATGTATACTAGGTCCTGTGCTAAATGCTTTACATGTACTATCTCTTGAAAGTTCACAACAAAATATAAAGCTCATGCTACATTATTCCCATTTAACCAATGAAGAAATGAGGCTCAGAGTTTGAGTTGCCCACGTCACACTGCCAGCTCTGAACCTACCTCCAGGGCCCAAGCATTCTATTCTACACTATCTGTAAGCACTTCCCTCACTCCACACCAGGTAGCCCAGATTTCTCTCGAGTTTCTGTAATTCTCATCTTTGACTGCATAAAGCTTTCTGGTGGTTCAACTGTTATTAACGGAAAGCATGACAGTGTCAATCCTGAATTATTTTTTTAAGCCTTATCAGGGTTGTATGGGATGCAAACTGGATAGTCTAACACAGGTTGGCTTTATTTCATTTAACTCTAGAGTGAAGTTTGAATTATGAATAGATATCATCTTTTTTTTTTATCATCTATATCATTATCTCCTGTGGTGTTATTTTTACAGTAAAAATATTAACAATTAAAAATTAGAATATGCATTCCATAGCAAAAACTATGGTGATAAAATAGAGCAGTGAAATATCAATGAAAGTGATAACTTAGAAAGGAAAAATTAACAAAAATCAATTAATGAGATCTAAATCTAACCTTCACATATGCTTAATTGTCCAGTTAAAGCATCAAATAGCTTCCTGCTGGTTTAATTGATTTGGTGATGGGGATGGGGATGGGGATGGAGACAGGGGCCTGGATTTGCTCTAAAATCAACTAGGTTTTGGTGGGTTTCCACTTTCGGATTAGGTGTCCACGCGCCTCTACCCAGAAACGCAACGGTGCAGCCTCACAGGTCCCGTACATTGACGTTTGCTTTACAAACAGCTCGACGACCTTATTCACTGTGCTCTGGACAGTTTCACATCGATTATAATGGAAGACATCTTGAGTGACTTAGGGGAGAATAAACTATGCCAGCTCACCAGCCACTGGCCGTCATGACCCCACACGCCCTCCATTGTCACCCACCCTCCTCAAGAACGAATCCATTCAGAAACACCAAGGCTAGCGGAGAGGACAGGGCTGCTTGCTCCTGGGTCTCGGCCAGCTGACTGCCCCTTGAGATCACTGCAATCCGTCTCACTTAAGGCGGAGCGTTCCATTTCTTCACCCCCAGGCCTGCCTTCCACTTCGGCAAATAACCCTCTTTCACTCTCCTACTCATTCAAACAAAAATACCATCTCATATTAATAACATCTTTCCCAGAGAAGCTCAAATCGTTTTTCAGATAGTTCTCGAATCCTCACAGCATTCCTATAAGGTAGGTAATGTCCATACAACTCCTCTTCTAAGCCAAGTCAGAATGATTATGCAAGGGTATTAGATGCCCATGGGTGTTGCTGAACCGGCTTCCATTTCCTCTAAAAATATATTTACTGGGGATTGAAGCAGTGCATTTATTTGAAAAATAATATGGGCTTAAGGATAAAAAATTTGATTTGGAATAATAACTGTGTTGTCCATAGTATTTTGGCATTGATATAGATACATTGCTTCTAGCAAGAAGTGATATAACTTTTTGGATACTGTGAGTATAAGTTTTTAAGTAGGCAGGTATTTATCAGGTTGAAGACACTAAAGGTACAATTTATGGATTCCAAGAAAGAATATTTTGGTATAATCATTATGTTAAAAAATTATCTTTTGTTGTAATTCCTAGGAGGAATAATAAAGACATTTAGATAGTTTAATTTAGATATAAATTTACTGTGTGGTGGCCTAACAATTTGGTCATTAGGTATAATACATATTTTTACACAAGACTAAAAAAAAACTGCGAATTAAAGTTACATTACAAAAGATTTGAATTGGCTAAAGAAAAACCATCAAGTGGGCAGAAAAATTTAAGCAATAGCACATTCAAAATACATTGTCATGTACTACCCAAAAGTGAAATAAAAAAGGCAACCTCTCCCCACTAGTATTACTAGCATAAAGATAACATTACTAGTATAAAGCACCAGGTAACACGTATGGTGTGAGTTAGTGTGGTTCTTGGCACAGTAACTCATTCATTCCCCCAAACAGCGGTTATCACCCCCCAGTCCAACGAGAAGACCAAGGCACAGTTTCCATCCTGTATGTAAGGGGATAGACTCAGATTTGAATCCACGCTGTCTGGCTATCAGATTCTGGTTTTATAACCCTACTCATCTGCATTTATTTAAATGATATACCTAAGGTGCAAACATAGCTGTAAGGAGAATTGTTTATTTAATAAACGTGAAGCAATTGGTATAAAGTGGGAACAATTGCTAACATTCATTAAAGGATATTGTTCTTGGAGAAAGAAAGATAAACCCAAAGGGCATCGTTCTATGTACTACTGTCCAAAGCTTGTGATACTTTCACCAGATGCCCCTTCGAGGTCCTTGATGGCATTCTCACAACAGAGCTTCTACTCATGGGCAGCCTTCCACCCCCTCTTAACCTTAGCAAATGATGGAGCTATATTCTCTAAGAGAGGATTGGAGATTTGGATGGATGAATGGATGCACTAAAAAACAGATTAACAAACAAAAAAAAAAACTGTCTCCAGTGCCATCGATTTCAAAAATTGCTAGGAATGGCAATTTAGAATAGAAGTAGTAATACTCTAAGTGTTCCCTTTTAAAATAATGAATCTGTCCAGTTAAGGTTTAGGAAAAACATAATTTACCAAATATAAAATTAAAAATAGAAGCATGTGTTCACTCAAGATTAAAATTTACTTCAACAAAATTAAAAGAAGTAGCTAAAATTTATTGAGTGTTAACAATATGCCAGGTTCTGAATTAACTGTTCATACATATGACGCGATTTAATTTTAAGACATTCTCATAAAGTTGGTACAATTACTATACCCATATTAAGGACAACGTAACTGAAGAAAAAGAAGGGAAGTAAAGCAATCAAGGGCACAAAATCCGTACGTGATGCAGCTGGGACTCAAAAACGGTTTACGTAATTACACAGCCCTCTATTTTAACGACTATATTATTACATACATGTTCAAATATTACTGAAGTTAATTAATATTCAGTGTAAAAACACTCAAAAATAGAACTTCAAGAAATAGGCACTTATTTTCCAATCATAGCTAATATTTCCTCCACCTTGAAAAAAACGTCCCTCCCTCTCAGAATTCTACTCCTTGATGTAAAAAGACTTCAGGATTGAGTTCAGGTATCACCGGCCTTTGTGGTGCTTCATTGAAAATCACGGCTGAACCTGACTCCTGAATACAAATGTTAAAACTTAAACAAAATATTAACAAAACTATTACAATTTAAAATATATATACACATCATGCTCAAGGTGGTTTTATTTCAGAAAGACTGAAATATGTGAAAATATTAATATATTAACATATAGAAATATATTAATGTTATATTCCACATAAATAACTAAAAAATGGAAAAATATATGTTTATTTTAATACAAAATGATATGTGATAAAATCTGACATCTATTCATGACTAAATCTTTTTAAAAAAGAAATAGGCGATGCCTACTTAAATTGATTTAGAAAAACAAACAAACAAAAAAACCCATTGCCATGCAGTTGATTCCCACTCATAGCGACCCTATAGGACAGGGTAGAACTGTCTCATAGGGTTCCCAAGGAGCTGGTAGATGAAGGATACGTACAAAAACACTACAGAAAACATTGTATTTAGTTGTAAAATATTTTAAAGTATTCCTATGAAAGTCAGGGTTAGGACAAATTTGCTTACACTGAATATCTTATTCAGAGCAATAAAACAAGTAAAAGAAATAAGAAGTATACAAATTAGAAAGAAATTAATCTGCCAGAGTTTGCAGATGAAATAATTATTATTCCCAAAAACCTAAAGTATCTGCTGGACAAATCATGAAAATGGATAAGAGAGTATAACAAAGTAGCTGGATATAAGAATAAACACAAATACAAAAGTCAATTCTATTTGTATAGAGTAGCAGCAAACAGATGCTACAACTTATGAACTGATAAGACTTAAAATAACAACAGTATCTACAGTATTTAGACATTTATATCTAATTGTGATGGTTAAGATTGTGTGTCAACTTGGCTGGGCCATGACTCTCAGTGGCTTGGAAGTCATACACTTTTGTGATCACTTCCATGTTGAGATTTGACATAATGTGATCAACCCCATGATGGGATCTGCTGTGAGCAACCAATCAGTTGAAAGGGAGTTTCCTTGGGAGTGTGGCCTGCATCCAATATAAGTGGACATTCTGGCAAGGGTAAGGGCTTTTACTTGCTCTGGTTCCTACAGCTGGCTCCTGTTCATCTGACCTCTGGTTCTTGGGACTTGAGCTAACAGCTTACCTGTGGTCTTGCCTGCTCATCTTGGGATTCGTCAGTCTTTGTAGCCTGTGAGTAAGAGCCCTGCTCTCTGACCTGCTGATCTTTTTTTTTTTTTTTTAATTGTGCTTTAGGTGAAAGATTATAGCTCAAGTTAATTTCTCATTCAAAAATTTATACACATATTGCTTTGTGACATTGGTTGCAATTGGCCTGCCCATCTTGGCCTCGCCAGCCTCTGTGGCTACGTGAATCAGAAGTTTCCAGCCTCACTCATGGACTTGGGATGTTCCAGTCTCTACAACTGTGTGAGTCATCTCCTTGATATAAATCTGTCTCTATAGATATTTATATGCTTTGCTGGTTTTGCTTCTCTAGAGAACCCAGGCTAAGACATTAATAAAAATATCAAAAGGCTTTTTGTGAAACTTGGCCAGCTGCTTTTAAAACTTACATGGAAGAGCAAAAGCCCAAGAATATTTGAGATGCTTTTAAAGAAAAAAAAAAGAAGTGGCCATCAGTTATCCAGACTTACTCAAAATCGGGGAAGTTGTAGTAATTAACAGTTCAGAAATAGATCAGCTAGAACAAAATCAAAAGTCTAAAAACACACTAATGGTTTCAAATTACTTATTACAGATCACTGGGGAGAGAATGGGTTATTTAATAAAAGATGTTTGGATAATCAGCTACTTCTATAAACAAAACAAATAAACCAGATCCTTACCTCACACCACACATTAGAATCAATTTCAGATGAACTGAGGACTTACATATGGATGACAAAACTTCAAAAATAACAGAAGAAAACATGAAATGATAGCTTTATGACTTGGGGAAGGAAAATAATTCTTCAACCAAATTCATACACCAATAAAGGAAAGGATTAAAAAATCTGACTACATGAAAATGAATAACTTTTGTTAACTAAAAGATGACAGAGATAAAGTGAAAGCTCTACCCATAGCTCGGGAGAAGACATTTTAAAAACATATAACCAACAAAGGAATGCAAATACAAAAATTGTTGAAAATTTATGAGAAAAAGTGTATATCACCTATGAAGACCTGAAATGACACTTCTCAAAAGGGGAAAGCCTGTTAGACTTAAATATTAACCTGGACATCACTGGCAGTCAAGGCACGCAAGTTAAAACCACAGCAGTGCACAATTTTACATTCTGATTCAGATCAGGAGAAAAAGCTAGCATCGCAACTGCCATTGAAGATGTGGCACAATAACATGTAAACTGCTGGTGGATAGTCAACTTTCTGAAAACAAATTTGGAAAACAATTTTGTGTTTTCTTGACGTGCTCATACCCTACCATTCAGTGATTTCATATTAGAAACATACCCGTATTGCTATGTTTCAAATATGTTTAGCACAATACTGAATAAAATATAGAATACCTTGGTGCCCAGTATATACACACATATAAAACACAAATGTTTTAGAAACTATTCATTATAAATTCTGATATCTTATACTGTATTCATATTCATTTTTCTAAAAGTACTGATTTTAACTTGGTTTCACAACCCACTAATGGGTCACAGGTCACAGTCTAAAAAGTCTCTCCTAGAGGAACTCCGGCGCATGTGTTCCAGGAGACGATAGGTAAAAATACTCACAGCTGTACTGCTTTTAATAACAAAAATTGGAAATAATTCAAAGGCCTATTAAAGGAGAACAAATAAGTATATCATACTATATTCAGAAAGTTAATAACAGCTCACAAATAAATGTAGATACATTTTAAGATTATTAATGTTGAGTAAAATGTAAATTATAATAGAGTATACATATTATAACTCCATTTATAGACAGTGAAAACATGTAAAACTAACAACACATTGTCATTATACATATGGGGTAAAACTGTAAAGAAAAGCAAAAAAAAAAAAAATCAAAGTTCTTTACCTCCAGGATGGGGGAGAGGTGTTTGTCACCAGATGAGGGCAAATTGAGGACACTGGTACATAGATATTGGTGATACTTTATCTGTTGCGTGAAGGATACATTGTTGACTTTTATTGTTTGTAAATCCTCCCACATGTGTTGCATGTATTCTGGGATGTGTGAAACATTTCACACTTTTTTTGAAGTGTATGTGGATATGGTTTACATATTGGGAGTTTGTTTAAAGAAAAGCATGGTATCAAGGAGCATAAATATTAGACACATACGCTCTGAGGTTCTTCTAACAATCACTAAAATCATTCTGGGTTAAGTCATAAACACTTAAAAAAATAAAACTGCATTTAAAGGTTCCAATTTTTGTTCGCTGAATTTGCCGTTCAGCTTAAAGAGATGTTTCAATGGCTTCTAAAAGTACGTTAATAGTATGCTATCAAAAAATAGATGTTAAAATATATAGGGCAATATTTCAGAGACTATTTACTCAGTAATTATAAAGTAATGACAAATATAAAGTATAAAAAATAAAAAGATTGACATATTTTTCTTGTCTATATGCAATTACATTTTAGAAGTCTGACCGAATTTTCATCTTACCAGTAAGATGACCATACCAAAAAACCAAACCCATTGCCACTGAGCCGATTCCAACTCATAACCACTCTACAGGACGGAGTACAACTGCCCCATAGGGTTACCAAAGAGTGGCTGGTGGATTCGCACTGCCAACCTTTTGGTTAGCAGCTGAGCTCTTACCCACCGTTCCACCAAGGCTCTCATAAGATGACCATAACATAGGCTATTTGATGTATTTTCATACTATAAAAATATCGTGAATTTTTTTTTAATAAAACATATTTATTTTCCAAGTTCCTGGGTGGTGTAAACAGTTAATATGCTTCGCTGATAACTGAAAGGATGGAGGTTCTAGTCCACCCTTGGAAGAAAGACCTGGCAATCTACTCTGGAAAAATCAGCTATTGAAAAACCTGTAGAGCTCAGTTCTAGTCTGACACACATGGGCTCACCGTGAGTCAAAGTCAGCTTGACAACACCTGGTGGAGATGGTCTCTTGTACCTCCTCCTACTCTGGCAATGGCCTTTTTCTCTCTGCCCTGAACCGACTACTTTGGGAGCATTGGAACAAACCAGGTAAAATGAATAGAACTGCACTGCATGGGAAGGAACTTCAATTTCCACCTGATCCCTAAGGAAACCAAAAAACCCAAACCCATTAGGACAGGGTAGAACTGCGCCATAGGGTTTCCAAAGAGCGGCTGGTGGATTCGAGCTACCAACCTTTTGGTTAGCAGCCTGAGCTCTTAACCACTGCACCACCAAGACTGTCTCTCTCTCTCTTTCTATATATATGCATATGTATACATATATATATGATGTGGAGTTATATTTACATGCATACATAGGCACATATATATATACTTTTAATATAGCTTGTTTTTCATATACATCTTCTGTATTTTTTTTTTTTTCTATAATCTTCAGTCGAGCTTACTTGTACTCAGTCTAGCTCTAGATATAGTTAAGACCTAGTCACCAGCATGATGGGTAACGAAGGGGTGGGAGAAAGTACACTCCAATATAAGCAAAATCCCTAAGCCTCTGGTCTGGCAGACTGCCTGCAGAGATCAGATAGCACATTACCATTTCATCTGATTAGAGCCTTTCTCCTGAGCTCTCCATTTTCCTTCCCCTCTCTCTAAGTGAGGTCCTAAAATGTTAGTCATACTCGGAATAGAACTAGGGTAAAAAGAAACAAAGCAGCCCTGAATTCTACTCTTGAGAAGTGCCCAATTCCAGGAGGCGTTTCAGTGGCTGATAACAAGAGTATAGAAATAAATCATAGATGTTCATTTAGATTCTTTCATTAGCAAAGACAGCCTTATTTGACCTTCTGGTGCCAAAAGTATCATTCCTTATCGTAGATCAAGGGAAAAATACAGAGTTCAGGGAAAATTCTTTAAATTCAACCAGATAATGTGATTTCTCTACTAATCACTATAAAACAGTGAATTATCATTGCTGGGTTTAGAAGCTAAGTTTAGATAGATGGTTTTTGCTCATTTGTGGCTGACTTGAAGACTCTTGGCCTTTGAACTTGCTCCAGCCCAGCCTGCACAAAGTAGACACGACTCCCATGACTCCAAGGATTCCAATCACTAGGCAGAAAAATAAAAGTGCTGGTCATAGCCAGGAAAATTATATTTTGAATGCTGTCCTTTACTCTTGGGGGGGTTGGGGGGAACTGTTCACTTTGGTGGTAAAACAGTGTGGCATTTCCTCAGTATTTGAAAGGGAACGCATATGAAGCTGTGTTACTACATACTGTAGGCTGGATTTCCGAGTTACATATTAACACTTTGGACCTTATTTTCAAAACAAAGTGTACGTAATGTCTTTTATTTTCATAGTGGAATGATTTTATAGTTGTTTAATATTTTAAGTCAGTGTGTTATCTAACGTGACTGGTTCTTAAATGTAATACTGAGTGCTATGAATATGCTTGTGTTCATTCAGAGTATTAAAATCGGTTGCTGTACTAGTATTACTGCAAAAACCAGTTCAATAAACAGAATCCATTCTTTTCATGAACAAGTTAAAAAATTTGTCTTCGAACTAATGGGAAAAGCTTCATTCATAATAAGTAAAAAATAGAGTTGAAAATGCACAGAAAAATGCCAGATGATTTAGGCTGTTATTCTGCCACCTTTTCTCTCAATCACATGAATGGATAGTGTTAAAAGGCACACGCATGGACTGTTGGTATGTTTAAATAAGACCAACCTAACATATTTGTCATAATAAATAAGGAAAGGTGAAGGATATCAAACCAGGCCTACCTGCTTTACACTGCATGGATAACGCAGGCACTCGGGGGCTCATTTGCAGATGTTTAGTCTATCAGAAGCCTCTTAGGTAGCCCTCCCAGGCAGCATGCAGAGCAAACTAAAGCACACCCAGACGGCAGGTGTTGATTAGGCATTTGTGCTCCAAACGAAAACCACCAAACGCTGCTACTGCTAAATTGGCCCTTTTTCACTCTAGATATACAGTTAATGAATTCTGTAGGGACTAGGAGATTCACACGATTCAAATTTACAGAAAAAAAAAATACAAATAGAAAAAAGGAAAAAAAATTATCTTAAAAAAATATTGAGACATCAGGGAGCAAGTATTCATTTTTAGACAGGCTCTCTTTATTTTTATATCAATATGTTACTCACGCTCTTTACAAGAGATGTTAATATAGTCAACTGAAAATTAGATTAAAACTCAGCATTGCTATTAATCAGTCTCTAAATTAGTGTGCCATGATAATATCCTTCTCTTCCCTAATAGTTTGCATTATGAGACTTGCTACCACGCTTACAGTACCATGAAACATAATGGACTTGAAACATTCAATAATTTCAAACATTTTCCTAAAATTACTTTGTTTTTTAGTAACTTTGTGCACTGTCTGAAGATTGGCTTTCTGATTTTGATAAGAAAAGGTGCTGGTAGATGACATTTTACTTATAACGAAAGGGGAGATAACGTGTCTGCTGCCGGCATATGGCTGCCTGTGAGTAACAACGAGAATAATGGAACAGAGTTTGGAGATTGCGTTTGCGCCTCTATGGACAAATTTTTACCACGGGAAAAGGCAGGCATGAGAGGGCGGCTCCTTCTCACCTTTCTCCTCATCTCTGTGCGTGTTCTAGATTTGACCCAGCCTACACAGGGTGAATGGGGAACAGGCCTCTGTGGAGTCTTCGTTTATTGACCCCTGGTTTGACTCCATTATCACCTCCAGCTCCCACCCCAGGGAGAGTCTCTGCCAGGGCCAAACCAGCACACTCGTGGCTACCAATTACTGAGTATTTTCCACAGGAAATCTGAAGGAAACTTAAAAAGTATTTGTCTTTCCTTTTTTGTATACTGTTCAATTCACTCTTTACTTCCTAAACTACAGCAGTCAAAGAACTAATTCCTCTCCACCCATATTCTGACCTCTGTGCATGGCTATCGGATTTCCTCCAGTCCTACATAAAGGCTAAACTCCACAATTTGAGAACCAAATAAGATTTTGTAGAGGATTCCTATCCCTTAATCCTTTTGGGAAAGGCCTGTACCCAAAGGAACTGACATGTTGATTTCCAGGACTATTTGAGAAGCATGGCCTGTTTGCTTATCTTCAATGTAAACTATCTGTTTTCACTTTCCTCAGCCAACTTTTTCACCCTTTTGGCCAGAATGGGGAGTGGTGCCTGTTGAAGTTTAGCGACCCCCAGAACAATACATACAGAGAGATGGAGTATTTTTAAAGCAAATGGAAGCAAAGTTCACTAATGGTGATAACAGAAAGGAGATAGATAGGCATAAATATGAAACAGATTTAAAAATACTAGCAAGGACTCCTTGTGAATAACAGAAAAGTGAGTGTATATTTCCTTCTTGGTGTTTTGTGTATTTTCTCTGAAACAAATGTTTCTTCTCCAGGCAGGTAGGGTAGCGTGGAGTGGCCGCTGTGTTTTACACGTGGTAGGAGATGTTTTACCCCTGGTAGGAGATGGAGGGTAGGAGATGGAGGGTAGGAGATGGAAGGTAGGAGATGGAGGGCAGGAGATGGAAGGCAGGAGATGGAAGGTAGGAGATGGAGGGCAGGAGATGGAGGGCAGGAGATGGAGGGCAGGAGATGGAGGGCAGGAGATGGAAGGTAGGAGATGGAGGGCAGGAGATGGAGGGTAGGAGATGGAAGGTAGGAGATGGAGGGCAGGAGATGGAGGGTAGGAGATGGAGGGCAGGAGATGGAAGGTAGGAGATGGAGGGCAGGAGATGGAGGGTAGGAGATGGAAGGTAGGAGATGGAGGGCAGGAGATGGAAGGTAGGAGATGGAAGGTAGGAGATGGAGGGCAGGAGATGGAAGGCAGGAGATGGAAGGTAGGAGATGGAGGGCAGGAGATGGAGGGTAGGAGATGGAGGGCAGGAGATGGAAGGTAGGAGATGGAGGGCAGGAGATGGAGGGTAGGAGATGGAAGGTAGGAGATGGAAGGTAGGAGATGGAGGGCAGGAGATGGAAGGTAGGAGATGGAGGGCAGGAGATGGAAGGTAGGAGATGGAGGGCAGGAGATGGAGGGTAGGAGATGGAGGGTAGGAGATGGAGGGTAGGAGATGGAGGGTAGGAGATGGAAGGTAGGAGATGGAGGGCAGGAGATGGAGGGTAGGAGATGGAGGGTAGGAGATGGAAGGTAGGAGATGGAGGGCAGGAGATGGAAGGTAGGAGATGGAGGGCAGGAGATGGAAGGTAGGAGATGGAGGGCAGGAGATGGAAGGTAGGAGATGGAGGGCAGGAGATGGAAGGTAGGAGATGGAGGGCAGGAGATGGAGGGTAGGAGATGCTGTAAGAGCTGTGTGAGAAGGCTCAGGAAAAAATTATTATCTCTAGATTAAGAAAACAAAATGGGCACAGGCTCAGAGTGATCAGCTTTTGGACTCCTTTTCTTTCCATTTAGTTTATTTTGAAAATCTGCTTAAGAGTAAGAAGGTTTTTTGTATTGAAAGTCTTAATATGCAGGTCCAATTTCAATGCAGTCTGTCCATGTAGCTGCCCTGAGTAACAAGGGACATACAGTAACCTCATGGCCATAGAGAGAAGATCAGGTGCAGGCTTTCGTGCACCGTCCCAGTGCCTGTAGAAAGGTGTGGGTAAACCAGGCGTTATCATTATAATTAGGTGCTAGAATTGCCCAGGCAGCCTACCAGAGTGAAAAAAGGGTGTACTGGCCTGGGATGGACCTGGCTTTAAATTCAGCCTTTTCTGCTTAATGCTGACTGTTTTGAGAATAATTTTGACCTTGTTTATGAACCTGTTTTTTTTTTAACTCTAAAATAGGAATAGCAATAAGATTAAATATGAGACATATATGTTAAGTACTTGCCTTACGGGTACCCCAAATTGACAGCCTTTTTGTTATTGTCATTAATTATGCTGGAATATGAAAGATCAGTGAATAATTAATATACTTTCCCTTATCAAAACGGTATTTTGTAGAATAACTGATAGCAGACTTTGTGTACAGTATGAGATGGTGCGTTCTGAAGTTACACTGGCAGTACAGCTGTCTGGAGATATAATTTTTGCTACTTTTGTCTATTTGACATTTTACTATTTTTCAGGGGTGTAACACTTCACAAGGGATTCCACTGTTCCTAGGACTGCAGTTTCTCGTCGTATTTTCTAGTAACTGAAAGATAAGGCATGTGTACAAAACCCACCGTCGGTGACAGAGCTGGTGCTACCCACAAAGTCCTTAAAAATAAGAGTTACAGCTTTCGGCTCCTGAAGTGTTTCTAGTCATGGGGCTCACTGTCAGCCTATTTTAACAAGCATGGAAAAGTAAAAAAAAAAAAAAAAAAACATAAAATGATTGAGTATTTATCTTAATAAGGTGATTTGTATCAAGCATTGATGAAGCATTGTGGCCTTTCATAAGGGGCATGACGAGATGTCTGAGTGAGGAATATCCTGGTTGCGCTCTGTACCCAGCTTTCACGTAGCTCCTGGGATATTGATATTTCAAGGACATGATGGTGTGAGCTTTGGGTGCTATGCGTTTCTTTAAAACTTTGCCCAATGTTAGGAGGCTGTGCGGAATAGGCAGAGAGGAATCTGTCTGTCCCCTGCCTTTTCTATATTGAACACTTTATGTGAAATACTGATCCACAGAGCAGAAATAACAATAACCACTTTGTAGAAGAATTAAGGGATATAATATACGTAAAGCAATCAGCATGTGTGCAGTCTACATTGGGTGTTTGATAGGTTTTGATTCCCTTTCTCTTCATTTCTCGATCTCTCAAATAGCCTGCCATCTAGTTATTAAGGCTCAGAGGATTTCAAGGAAGCTCGGCATTGGTAATACGTTTGTCTTCAAAGTTAACTTTTTTTTTTTTTTAAATAAATTCCTTTTGTCTTTTTAAAAGAATAAGTTATTTTATTTTTGTTGATTTTAGAGACTATACACAGCAGAACATTCACTGATTCAACAATTTCTACTCGGACACTTCAATTACATTGATTACATTCTTCACGCTGTGCGACCATCGTCACCCTCCTTTTCCCTATTATTTCCTCTATTTTATCTGTCTTTGCCCCATTTTATTTCATGCATCGGTGATGGCTATTTTAGTGTTAGTGTCCTTGCCTGCTGACTCCAATACCCAGACCACCTGTATGCCTGCTTCTTTTTTTTTTTCCATCTTGGTTATTTGTCCAGGTGATGTTCTCTTTCTCCAGAGAAGGTTACACTTTTTTCTGTTAGACATATAGATTAAGGTCTGGTCGCACCAATCCCAAGGTCCGAGCCTGGTCTGGGCTGGACTGCAGATTTAGTTAAACTCAGTCCACATATGCTTTACTTCCATTGCTGAAGTATGGTCCTCGTAGGCTTTGGAGTACAGTCTGGCAGGTCTCTGTCCACTCAGCCCCGAAAGACTCCCCCCCCCCCAAAAAAAAAAACAAATCTGATGCCGTCAAGTCAATTCTGACTCACAGCAACCGTGTAGGACAGAGTAGAAACACCTCATAGAGCTTCCAAGTCTTAATCAGCCCTAGTGAACCTTGTCTTCCAAGCACTACAAAACTGCAGGATAATCCCTCAGACTCCCATTTCAGTCCAGAACACAGAAAAATGTTTCAGGGAAAACTGACTTTGTGTTTGCAGGTCCTTAGATTCCTATCCATCATAGCAATTGTTAAGGATTGGATTGTGTCCCCTCCCCCAAAAAAGTGTGCCAACTTGGCTAGTCCAAAATTCCCAGTATTGTGCAATTGCCCATTTTGCCATCGGATGTGATTTTCCTATGTGTTGTAAATCCTACCTCTATGATGCTAATGAGGGGATTAGCAGCAGTTATGTTAATGAAGCAAGACTCAATCTACAGGATTAGGTTGTGTTTTAAACCAATCTCTTGTGAAATATAAAACAGAGAAATGAGCAGAGAGACCTGGGGGACATCATACCACCAAGAAAGAAGCACTGGGAGCATAGTGCATCCTTTGAACCTGGGGTTCCTGCCCTGAGAAGTTCCTAGACCACGGGAAGATTGATGACAAGGGCCTTCTTCCAGACCCAACAGAGAAAGCATTCCCCTTGAGCTGATACCCTGAATTCAGAATTTTAGCCTCTTAAACTGTGAGACAATAAACTTCTGCTTGTTAGAACCATCCACTTGTGGTATTTCTGTTATAGCAGCACTAGATAAGTAAGACACCAACCCACTGGACCATCAAAATCTCTACTGCTTTGTCTTTCCTGAAGTGGTGAATGCAAGGTTAGGCTAGCAAGTACTGTCCTTGACCCACACCCTGGATGAACCAATACCCTTAGGGAAGATAACAGCTATCAACCCTCAGTTCACCTACAAATTTGATTTCCTGTGGTCCTTGTTGCTTCCATAGCTTTCCACTGACTTTAAAATAGGATTTAACTGCAATGTATCTACTTTTTTTCTTAGTGGTTGACAGGGACAATACATCATAGCTGAAAAAGGAAGTCTCAAAAAATTTTTAAATTTTAAATAATCTCTCATTTCTTGAAACTGTTTCTTGGACAGCATAATTATAGCAATGATTTGCTTGTTCAGTAACTCTTTATAGGGTCTATCTCTGAAACCTGCTGTGTTCTTCCTGGAGGAAGAGAAGGCAGATCCTAAAGAAGTCAGTCTACTACTGAGCTGCTTGGAATGAGCTTCGGATGGAACTTGACGGTCAGTTCAGAGGACTGTTTTGATCAGGATGAGTATCTTAAGTGATACGAGGAGGAAATGCAGATGGTTGGGCTCTTACGGTATTGGTGCAGGCTTATACCACAGACCAGCAGATTCAATAGATGTTCAGATTGAACTGGTAATGATCCGTATTTAGCAGGGCTTCAAAATGTTTCTTCCAGTTTGAACCCCTACTGAGAATTTGTATTTCTACCCCAGACATACTGAATCAGAATCTACAGTTTAACAAGATCCCTAGGTGATTCTTATGTATAATAAATTTTGAGAACCACTGCTCTACTAAAGGTTCTCAGAATTGGTCCTAACCAGCAGCATTACCATCGCCTGGGAACTTGATAATAAAGCAAATTCTCAGCAGAGATCCGAACCAGAATGAACCAGTTCAAAGCCCTGGTATTTAGTCAACCAAACCAAAAAAAAAAAAAAAAACAGTGCCGTTGAGTCAATTCCGACAACCAGCAACATGTTAAATATACTCCAAACCTAAGTTTTACTCCCCATGGACGTCAAAGCTAAGCAGTGAACTTTGTTAAGTCCAGAAGTAGACTGATTTTAGAATAAACCAAAAAATGAAACCCATTGCCATGAAGTTGAGTTCAGCTAGCTCATGGTGACCCCATGTGTTACAAAATAAAACTGCTCCACAGGATTTTCTAGGCTGTAATCAGAGTAGGTTGCCAGACCTTTCTTCTCTGACACCACTAGGTGGGTTCAAACCATTAACCTTTAGGTTGGTACGTGAGTGGAAACTGTGCCACCCAGGGACCTGATTTCAGAGTAGAGGAGCACAAAATGACAAGTGGATGTGAGAGCCAGCTCTCTCAGAACTTCATTGTTGCTGGTTGATTACTTTGTGCCTTATAATGTTCCCCCCCCGCCCAAGTGTCTGTCAGTTTGTGGTACTGTGGGGGTTTGTGTGTTGCTGTGATGCTGGAAGCTATGCCACTGGTATTCAAATACCAGCAGGGTCACCCATGGAGGACACGTTTCAGCTGAGCTTCCAGACTAAGACAGACTAGGAAGATGGACCCGGCAGTCTACTTCTGAAAAGCATTAGCCAGTGAAAACCTTATGAATAGCAGCAGAACATTGCCTGATATAGTGCGGGAAGATGAGCCCCCCAGGTTGGAAGGCACTCAAAAGATGACTGGGGAAGAGCTGCCTCCTCAAAGTAGAGTCGATCTTAACGACGTGGATGGAGTAAAGCTTTCGGGACCTTCATTTGCTGATGTGGCACGACTCAAAATGAGAAGAAACAGCTGCAAACATCCATTAATAATTGGAACCTGGAATGTACGAACTATGAATCTGGGAAAATTGGAAATCATCAAAAATGAAATGGAATGCATATACATTGATATCCTAGGCATTAGTGAGCTGAAATGGTCTGGTATTGGCCATTTTGAATCAGACAATCATATAGTCCACTATGCTGGGAATGACAACTTGAAGAGGAATGGTGCTGCATTCATCATCAAAAAGAACATTTCAAGATCTATCCTGAAGTACAACGCTATCAATGATAGGATAATACCCACACGCTTACAAGGAAGACCAGTTAATATGACTATTATTCAAATTTAAGCACCAACCACTATGGCCAAAGATGAAGAAATAGAAGATTTTTATCAGCTGCTACTGTCTGAAAATGATCGGGCATGCAATCAAGATGCATTGATAATTATTGGTGATTGGAATGCAAAAGTTGGAAAGAAAGAAGAAGGATCAGTAGTTGGAAAATATGGCCTTGGTGACAGAAACAATGCAGGAGATCGAATGATAGAATTTTGCAAGAACAACAAGGTCTTCTGCAAATACCTTCTCTCACCAACATAAATGGCAACTATACACCTGGACCTTGCCAGATGGAACACACAGAAATCAAATTGACTACATCTGTGAAAAGAGGCGACGGAAAAGCTCAGTATCATCAGTCAGAACAAGGCCAGGGGCCGACTGTGGAACAGACCATCAATTGCTCATATGCAAGTTCAAGCTGAAGCTGAAGAAAATCAGAGCAAGTCCACGAGAGCCAAAATATGACCTTGAGTATATCCCACCTGAATTTAGAGACCATCTGAAGAATAGATTTGACACATTGAACACTAGTGACCGAAGACCAGACATGTTGTGGAATGACATCAAGGACATCATCCATGAAGCAAGCAAGAGATCACTGAAAAGACAGGAAAGAAAGAAAAGACCAAGATGGGTGTCAGAGGAGACTCTGAAACTTGCTTTTGAGCGTCGAGCAGCTAAAGCAAAAGGAAGAATTCATGAAGTAAAAGAACTGAACAGAAGATTTCAAAGGGCCTCTCAAGAAGACAAAGTATTATAATGACATGTGCAAAGAGCTGGAAATGGAAAACCAAAAGGGAAGAACACGCTCGGCGTTTCTCAAGCTGAAAGAACTGAAGAAAAAATTCAAGCCTCAAGTTGCGATAGTGAAGGATTCCATGGGGAAAATATTAAACACTGCAGGAAGCATCAAAAGAAGATGGAAGGAATACACAGAGTCATTATACCAAAAAGAATTAGTTGATGTTCAACCATTTCAAGAGGTGGCATATGGTCAGGAACCGATGGTGCTGAAGGAAGAAGTCCAAGCTGCTCTGAAGGCATTGGCGAAAAACAAGGCTCCAGGAATTACTGGAATATCCATTGAGATGTTTCAACAAACAGGTGCAGCGCTGGAGGTGCTCACTCATCTGTGCCAAGAAATATGGAAGACAGCTTCCTGGCCAACTGACTGGAAGAGATCCATATTTATGCCTATTCCCAAGAAAGGTGATCCAACCGAATGTGGAAATTATGGAACAATATCATTAATATCACATGCAAGCAAAATTTTGCTGAAGATCATTCAAAAGTGGCTGCAACAATATATCAACAGGGAACTGCCAGAAATTCAGGCTGGTTTCAGAAGAAGACATGGAACCAGGGATATCATTGCTGATGTCAGATGGATCCTGGCTGAAAGCAGAGAATACCAGAAGGATGTTTACCTGTGTTTTATTGACTATGCAAAGGCATTTGACTGTGTGGATCATAACAAACTATGGATAACACTGCGAAGAATGGAAGTTCCAGAACACTTAATTTTGCTCATGAGGAACCTTTACATAGATCAAGAGGCAGTTGTTTGGACAGAACAAGGGGATGCTGGTTGGTTTAAAGTCAAGAAAGGTGTGCGTCAGGGTTGTATTCTTTCACCATACTTATTTAATCTGTATGCTGAACAACTAATACAAGAAGCTGGACTACATGAAGAAGAATGGGGCATCAGGATTGGAGAAAGACTCATTAACAACCTGCGTTATGCAGATGACACAACCTTGCTTGCTGAAAGTGAAGAGGACTTGAAGCACTTACTAATGAAGTTCAAAGACCACAGCCTTCAGTATGGGTTACACCTCAACATAAAGAAAACAAAAATCCTCACAACTGGACCAATGAGCAACATCATGATGACAGGGAAAAGATTGAAGTTGTCAAGGATTTCATTTTACTTGGATCCACAATCAATACCCATGGAAGCAGCAGTCAAGAAATCAAAAGATGCATTGCATTGGGCAAATCTGCTGCAAAGGACCTCTTCAAAGTGTTGAAGAGCAAAGATGTCACCCTGAAGACTAAGGTGCGCCTGACCCAAGCCATGGTATTTTCAATGGCATCATATGCATGTGAAAGCTGGACAATGAATAAGGAAGACCGAAGAAGAGTTGACACCTTTGAATTTTGGTGTTGGAGAAGAATATTGAATATACCATGGACTGCCAAAAGAATGAACAAATCTGTCGTAGAAGAAGTACAACCAGAATGCTCCTTAGAGGCAAGGATGGCGAGACTGCGTCTTACATACTTTGCACATGTTGTCAGGAGGGATCAGTCCCTGGAGAAGGACATCATGCTTGGCAGAGTACAGGGTCAGCAGAAAAGAGGAAGACTCTCAACGAGGTGGATTGACACAGTGGCTGCAACAATGAGCTGAAGTGTAACAACAATTGTAAGGATGGCGCAGGACCGGGCAGTGTTTCGTTCTGTTGTGCGTAGGGTCGCTATGAGTCAGAACTGACTTGACAGCACCTAACGACAACAACGTTTTCCCAAGTGTAAAATAGGCACAGTAATAGAATCTGCCTCGTGTGCTTGTCTTGATGACTAAACTAGTTTATGTATAAAAGCTTAGATCAGTTCTTGGCACACAGCGAATTGCTATGTGTGTTTGCTATCATCATCATCAATTTACCAAATGTAAAAAGTGAAAGAATCACCAGGTTTTTATTTCTCCAGGCTCAGCAGACTTGGGTTATGACCCAAACCTCCCCATTTGTTAACTTTAGGAAATCCTTTAATTATATTCTCTTGCATTCTCATTTAAGAAATAAACATGAGCATTTATTTTCGTATCTACAACAAAATAATGTTCATTTGTATAATAGAAAAATTAGTGTACAACCAAAATACTGCAGAATCCATTTGTCTTTCAAGATCTGGTGATTTTTCTCTACTTACCATAAAGGAATGTTAATTTACAGTGTTTAAGACACCAAAAAATGATTAGTAGTGTAAGTTATATTTGCCAAATATGCCAAAAGGACCATACAAATTTCTTTAATACAGAAAAACATCCCTAACTTTAGAGTTTGTCCTACTGCTTAGGAAAACAAAAGACACTGAAAGAAAGATTGTTGCATTAGTCTCAGTGGCATTATATAAGTATTATATGAGTATTGCTCAATTATTTTAATATATTTTAAGAAGTAATTCTTAAAAATATAGTTAACTGATATTTTCTCTTTAGTTTGTAAGATATATTCTAGGGGTATGATTTATTAAGCTTTTGAATGAGTAATCATATCCTTTCTTGTCCCTAAATTCCCTAAGTTCCAGTAGAAAGAACAATGAGGAGCATGTCTCTAGGTGGCACAAACAGTTAACGTGCTTGGCTGGTAACCGAAGAAAGGTTGGAGGCTTGAGTCTACCCAGAGGTGCGTAGGGAGAAAGGCTTGGTGATCTGCTTCCAAAAAATCAGCCATTGAAAACTGTGTGGGTCACAGCTGGACTGTGACACAGATGGGGTCACCACAAGTCAGAATCGGCTTGATGGTAACTGGTTTAAGGACAAGTCCATGCCTTTATATGCATAAATAAGCATACAGAGAAGGTGGTCTTGTCATCTTTGATTCAACATACTAAGCTCAGATTAAAGGGCCAGCAAATGACCGGGTACATATTTTATTGGGCTCAAAAGTATGTGCCTGCACAGTTGAGTAAAAGAATACACTGAGTTTACAACCACTCCTGTTGGGGTGAAGTATTCATGGCAATTATTCTCAAGTCGATTCACCTCAAGAATAATACGGACAACTACAACCGTCTTCAGTTTCAACCCTCGCTACCTCCATTAATACGAATTTACCTTGTGGGTCTATCTTTCCCAAGATGCAAACAACTTTATTATTTGTTTCAGGGACTGTCAACAAATCTATTTAGCTCTGAAGTCCACAGACAAAAGAACATGGGAACAAAGACAAATGGAAGGAGTTATGGCATACTGACAAGTCTCAAAACCAAGTGAAAAATAATAACAAGTAACAACGAAAGTCCACCTCTACTTTATAACTACTTAAAAATAAGCTGGAGAAATAGCTTTTCACCCTGGCCTACATGTTTAAAAGTATATATGATTAAATGACTTAAGTCAGGGACCAGTGTCAAAACATGAGTTACATCTAGAATCACAATTCACATTTCCATTGTTCTCATTAAAAGCCACTTTACTAAAGGAAATTAAAGGTGCATATTATTTCATTCCTTTCCATTAAGGGTAATAGTATCCATCATAATGATTTAAAATGCTTCAAAAAGTTTAGTTCTTTTAAAACAGACTCTTCTTTTTATGTAGAAAAACTGTAAAGCTATAAGTAACAGAAAAATATCTTGACAAAGGTCTGAAATGTAAATGTGGTGATATTTTAAAGGTAGCTAAGAATGTAAGATAGGCGAAAAAAAGAACTTATATTAAGAGATCCGAGGGAAGTCTACACACTTAACAACCCCCTTACCCAATGTCCTCCCCTCCCCCTAAAAGTCATATTTCTGGCTAGAATCCCCAATATAGCAAGATGCTAAGCCATGAGCTAGCAGTAGAGAATCAAAAAGGAAAACTCCACTGGGAATGTGCCAGGAGAGAGACAAGTGTTATGATGTAAATTTCCACACTTTCTTCCAAGGATGGGAGAAACAGGTACACCGTGGAGTTTTCAGGCAAAAAAGACCAAGTGCGGGAAGATGATATTCAAAATTCCCAGTAGTAATAAACCTTTAAAATGATCTAAAATCATATATATATATATTTTTTTTACAGACACCATATTCATACATAGCGCTATGTAAGCATCCTTGGTAATATCTTTTGTCACTTGTGGATTATTTTAACTTCACTCGTGTCTGTCTCTTTCATAATAAAAAGCATTCATAGCCAACTGTGTTTATACAGTTAACTCTAGTGATGGAACACGGACAAATTAAATCTACAGCTAACACTAAAGCTTTACATTAAGTAACACATCAATTTTCTGTCCAAAAAAGAGAAAACTGACTGATTTGAATTTCTCTTGCTCTCTGTTAACTTGTTCATTTTAGATTCCCAGGGCTAAAGAAGTGGCAGACCGAAGAAGAAGAAGAAGAGAGAGAGAAAGACCACAGAGAGGGAGAGAGAGAGAGATTTGGCTATTTAGAAACCACCTCTTAAACCAGAATAGGAACCTTGTTTGCTCATTGGTTAAACACCTGGCTGCTAACCGAAAGTCTGGTGGTTTGAACTTAACCGTGGCTCCTTGGGAGGAAAATGTGGCAGTCTTCTTCCGTAAAGATGACAGCCTTGGAAACCCTATGAAGCAGTTCTACTCTGTCCTATATAGGGTCACTATGGGTCGGAATCTACTTGACTGCAGTGGGTTTAGTTTTTTGGTTTTAAACCAGAATAAGTTTACGTGTAAAATTATAACACGTGAAAATTCTGTACTAATGTGAAAGAAATTATATACTTAGCAGAGAAAACACATTTATTCACCCTTGTGTTTTTGAGCCTCAGTAAGCCATGCCAATAGATAAGTAGATAGGATTTTTGAAATTAATGGGTCAGAATCACATCCTTTGTAACTAGGTCACTGAAGATGAAAATCTGACTTCAGCCTAGTTCATTGTAACAGTGACCTTCTGATCCCCCTAGACCCCGGAAGACAACGAAATGATTCAACCTTACTAAAATTTCGCTCTAGTAATCCATTATATCTTAACTTACACATTAAGGTTTTAAAACCTCCATCTGGTGGACATAACTTGACCTCTTTTGATTTATAGGCAACCTGTTTTCGCAGGTAAGCAAATTTGTTTTTCCTTCCAGCACCTGGCTGAGGCAGGAACGGCTGAGGCAAGTATGCTCTCTAGCGAGCGACTGTGCGCTACCAGCGCCCTGGGAGGAAGGAATTCAAGGTGATGTGATTTCTATGCAACTGGAGCTTCAAGGACTCTCGGAAACTAGAGGCTTAGGGAATGATTCCTTACCCCTGATCAGTCAGGTGATCCGAAACAGCAGCTGCACCCACAGTGGGTGGTTCTCCCCCTTTGTAGGAACTGGAAAGCTTGGTGGTGTAAGGGCTTTGGGTGCTAACCAAAAAGTCAGCAGTTCAAATCCACCAGTTGCTCCTTTGAAATTCTATGGGGCAGGTCTACTCTGCTCGATAGGGTCACTATGAGTCAGACTTGATGGCAATGTTTTCTGGCTTTTCTTTTTTTTGTAGGAATCAAGGGTGCCCACTGTTGCTAAGTGAAGGGTATAAGGAAAATTCCAATTAGATGCTATGGTTAAGATAGATGATATTACAGGCCAGGGTTTCTCAGAGTGTGGCCTGCTAACCACTTGCAGCAGCAACATCCATGGTTGAGGGAGTCTTTGAATATGGAAGATTCCTGAGCCCCATTCCCTATTCTTCTTGTCACTGACTATTCTGAATGCTTTATATGTATATATATATGCTCTCTCCTTTCCCATAAGATCAAAATGTACCAATTATATAAAGGCAATGGGAACAATAGGGAATATTCACAAAATTGACATTTCTTTCTATTTTCATTTGTGTGCACACTTTTAAGGTAAATGTGAGGATATGCACCTTTGTTGAATGGATACATAGTAACAAGGTTGAACTTCACCTGAATCTTGTGTTCCTGGAAAACAATGACAGTTAAGAAATCCTCCCATCCTTTTATTCTTTGAAATCCACCCCCCCGCCGCTTGTGTTCCCAGGACTTTCTAACAGGGCACATGGATGATAACATTTACAAGAGTTGTTGATTCAACAAAAATAAGAGCCCATCATACATGGTATTTGTTGACTGTTTTACCTTATCGTGATTTTAACGGTGGAGTGTATAGTCGAACTTACATTTTTCAAAGGCCATTTTGGCAACAGTCTGGAAGATGGTGGAAGAGACAAAAAACAATATCTGAGAGTCCAAGTAGAAAACTAAGTCAATTTCTAAGCTAAGACATGACAGTAAATGAAAGAGAAAGAGAAAAGAGTCTTTAGAGAGGTTTAGTAGTTAGAAATTCCAGGAATTCATGAACTGTGGGATTCAGGGAATGAGAAAAAAGGAAAGGCCACCAGTGGTGTCACTAGGGTTGGTGTCACCCAGTACGGTAACTCCGGTGCCACTCCCTCTGCCATGGATCTTCTCCTGTACCAGACTATACAGAATCCTTACGAATGTTTTTTGTATTAATGTTACTCATTAATCACAATTCCTGTATATCGCTCTTTTCCTTTAATTACTACCTCATTATCAAAAAAGTTATTGTTCCAAAAACCCAGTGCCGTTGAGTTGATTCAAAGTTATTGTTATAGGTTCACAAATACCAACTACCACAATATTGTAGCTAAAACACCAGAAAATTTAACAAAATCAGTGACTAGAAAAACACCAGCAGCAAGGAAAACAACAGTGCATGCTTGTAGCATGTACAAAGGAAACCGCGTGATTCGAAGTGTCATTGTAATTGGGTAATAATGACAGCACTGACCAAAAAGTAAATGAGCATAGAGTTTTAGCCTTGTAGGTATATTGATACATGTAAGCCGGACTTACCAAAAATGTTTTGTTGTTATAACTAACTACAGGGATATTTTTATAGGCAGTCATTTTGGCATCACCCCCTCTGACAGTGTTACACGGTGTGGTCCATACCCCACGTGCCTCCCTAGTGAAGCCATTAAAGACTGCAGATGACTGGGGATGATTTCTTCAGCGTCACTAATTGAGTCCAAGAATGCTAGAGGAGTGTCAGGTTCACTGGAACTGACTTATTTTTATGTTTATGTACATCCAACTTTTTTTTTTTAATGAAGTGATTTAAAATGACTTATAGAGTATAATAAAATGGAATTTACAAATTCAAATGAGTAAGCAAATAAGAATAGGATCATAAGTACAGAAAAAATAGCAAGGAACCTAGAGCGATGTTGATACCCAAAATACATGCCTTGAGGTCCTCCTACACATTTGCTTCTGAGTTTTCTGGTTCACTAGGTCAAAGATGATAAAAATAGGCCAATTTGTCTTCTCAGAAGAAGCAAAATTACCCAGGAAACTAAGTGTTGAATAACTGAGAGTTTTCTTTCAAATATACTGTGCTTGGAGCTCTAAAATAATTTAGAAAATATATTAGTTAAAAATAATGAAGAATTTTTCATTCAACTTAAGAGTTTAACATATTGACCATTTATAATTTCCATGAGCATTGGATAGATGGAAGGCAGAATTCCTGTGTTATGACAGAGAAAAGAGGCTGGATAAGGAGTGTTTTTGAGTGCTGTACTTATTTTTAAATTTCCGTTTACCAATTTATAATTGAAGCAGATGATTTTTGACACTTAAAAAATCTAAGTTTCTATCTGATTATGTTTTTAAACCCCAGGAAATTGCCTAATAAGTATTTAGGATATAAACTACTCAAGAGTTATGAAAAATGTAAAATGTGGGTTTAATAAAATTTTTGGCAAGAAGCATGTTCAGCAGGTCATTTTAGGAGGTTTATTAATCATTTTAAAGCTCCAACTTTCATGCACCTCAAGGTACCATATTATCCTAAAAGGATTGAATATGTTGTCATCATAAGGAAAAGGCAACTTTTGCTTTATTGACAAATTGTAGCCTAATGGAAGAATCGATAGAGTAAAAGTAAATTATTTTAACTTTTTTTGATAAACTGTCATATAGATTAAATTCCCCTATGTGAAATCAAATGTTTTTTAAAAAACAGACTAGTCTTGCTCTTGATTCATTAAAAACTGTAGTGGAAGGAGGGAGAGTAGGCAAGAAAGTTGAATGTTATATATTATATTGTACAGTCACTGTGCACCAGGCGTGATGTAGGGAATTACACGGTTGTTGTGGGTCTCAGATGACGAATTCAAAGTCAAAAGGTTTCCCCAGTGTATAAATGAGGAAAACCAAGCTCAGAGAGCTTCAAAACTTTGCTTTGGGTTAAACTGTTAGCTGGAATTGAAACTCAGGTGTCTAAATCCAAACCAGCATCTTGATTCTCTACTATGTTAGAAAAACATAATCATGCTTTTTCCCCCCCTTTATTTTTTTAATCCCAAAATAGCCAAGAGTGAAGATTTCACAAAGGAAAGAAAAAAAATCACCAATGCATGATAATGTTAAAAATATCTTATCTCGCTCTTGTTGTTAGGTGCCGTCTATTGGGTTCCAACTCATAGCAACCCTATGTACAACAGACCAAAACACTGCCCGGGTCCTGATCCATCCTCACAATAGTTGTTATATTTGAGCCCAATCTTATCTTAGAAATATTCAAGTTGAAAAATGAAAAGTAAAAAGAAAGATGTAAATCTGATGTACTTACTTATTTGGCAAAATTTGTTGTTGTTTAGGTGCCATCGAGTCGGTTCTGACTCACAGTGACCGTATGTACAACCAGAAAGAAACACTGCCTGGTCCTGCGCCATGCCCACAATCGTTGTTATGCTTGAGCGCATTGTTGCAGCCACTGTGTCAATCCATCTCACTGAGGGTCTTCCTCTTTTTCGATGACCCTCTACCAAGCATGATGTCCTTCTCCAGGGACTGATCTCTCCTGATAACATGTCCAAAGTATGTGAGACATAGTCTCATCATCCTTGCTTCTAAGGAGCATTCTGGCTGTACTTCTTCTAAGACAGATTTGTTCGTTCTTTTGGCAGTCCATGGTATATTCAATATTCTTTGCCAACACAATTCAAAGAAGTCAATTCTTCTTCTGTCTTCTTTATTCACTGTCCAGCTTTCACACGCATATGATGCAATTAAAAATACCATGGCTTGGGTCAGACACACCTTGGTCTTCAAGGGGACATCTTTGCTTTTCAACACTTTGAAGAGGTCTTTTGCAGCAGATTTGCCCAATGCATTGCATCTTTTGATGTCTTGACTGCTGCTCCATGGGTGTTGACTGTGGATCCAAGTAAAATGAAATCCTTGACAACTTCAATCTTTTCTCCATTTATCATGATGTTCTTTATTGATCCAGTTGTGAGGATTTTTGTTTTCTTTATGGCAAAATTTAGTGAATACAATTCTCATTTTCCAAGCCAGCAGAGGAGGGAAGTACAAAGACATGAGCGTATCCCTGCACTCAATTTTAAGTTTAACGTGAAAATTGTTCTAGGTATAAAACATTAAGGCAGCCTGTTTTCTGCCATGATTATCTAGACCTAACTTCAGCATGGAAACCCTGGTGGCATAGTGGTTAAGTGCTATGGCTGCTAACCAAGAGGTCAGCAGTTCAAATCCACCAGGAGCTCCTTGGAAACTCTATGGGGCAGTTCTCTGCCCTATAGCCTCGCTATGAGTTGGAATCAACTCGATGGCAGGTGGTTTTTTTTTTTTTTTGGTTTAACTTCTGCACAAGAAATGAAGATGTGATCTTTTACAAACTTATGTGTTTAATGTTTTGTAAAAATGTTTTTAATGTGAGAGGTGATAGAGCCTTAGAAATGTTAAAAAGCATGAATTCTGGAGTATGAATTTACCTCTCAGTCCTACGCCTTTCTGCTGTTACTCAAGCATTAAGATACTCACCTGTAACATGGAGGCAAGACCAGTGCCTGCCTCTTAGTGTGGCTGTTAGCCCTAAATGAGAATGGTATGGAGCAATGGTAGCAAAGCTCCCTGCATATAAAAACCATTTTCTAAAGAGCTACCAGTGATTATAGTATCGCAGCAGTTTCTAAAGTCCAAATGGAAAAGTTGTGAATGGTTCCCATTTGCCACTGGAATAAAACCAAGAGTCTGAGCTGCAAATAAGCTTTCCTGTAGCTCCAGTCTTTCTTTCCCCATGTCCATTTTCCCTTCACATCCTTACTCACCCCTTCACATTTACCTCTGGAAGACATACGTGTAATGAGATTGAAATTGTTACTATAACTTCTTGAAACTCTCTTTCTCTCTATACACACACCAGATGCCTGACAACAGGATGAGTGTAATATCTAAGTGGCAGTCACAGCATCAGAACCCGTAATATCTAAGTAGTAGTCACAGCATCAGAACCCGTAACATCTAAGTGGCAGTCACAGCATCAGAACCCGTAACATCTCAGTAGCAGTCACGGCATCAGAACCGGTGACATCTAAGTGGCAGTCATGGCATCAGAACCCGTAACATCTCAGTAGCAGTCACGGCATCAGAACCGGTGACATCTAAGTGGCAGTCACGGCATCAGAACCCGTAACATCTAAGTAGCAGTCACGGCATCAGAACCGGTAACATCTAAGTGGCAGTCACGGCATCAGAACCCGTAATATCTAAGTAGTACTCACGGCATCAGAACCCGTAATATCTAAGTAGCAGTCACGGCATCAGAACTCGTAATATCTAAGTGGCAGTCACGGCATCAGAACCCGTAACATCTAAGTGGCAGTCACGGCATCAGAACCCGTAACATCTAAGTGGCAGTCACGGCATCAGAACCCGTAACATCTAAGTGGCAGTCACGGCATCAGAACCCGTAACATCTAAGTGGCAGTCACGGCATCAAAACCCGTAACATCTAAGTAGCAGTCACGGCATCAGAACCCGTAACATCTCAGTGGCAGTCACGGCATCAGAACCCGTAACATCTAAGTGGCAGTCACGGCATCAGAACCCGTAACATCTAAGTGGCAGTCACGGCATCAGAACCCGTAACATCTCAGTAGCAGTCACGGCATCAGAACCGGTAACATCTAAGTGGCAGTCACGGCATCAGAACCGGTAACATCTAAGTGGCAGTCACGGCATCAGAACCCGTAACATCTAAGTGGCAGTCACGGCATCAGAACCCGTAATATCTAAGTAGCAGTCACGGCATCAGAACCGGTAACATCTAAGTGGCAGTCACGGCATCAGAACCCGTAACATCTAAGTGGCAGTCACGGCATCAGAACCCGTAACATCTAAGTACTAGTCACGGCATCAGAACCCATCTAACTTCACAAGGGGGAATGATGAGAATCACCATCAGCCCAAAGCTGATCCCTGTGAGGTGAAAGTCAGACGTATCTCCACCCTCCAACCTTTTTACTAATTCTGGCATCAGCCATCTCTCCCACAGTACTCTCTACGTCTTTTCTGGGTCCAATAATCCATTGTAATGGCCACACAGAACTCACAGACCACACTTACAGTTTATTAAGGAAGTAAGAGGGCATAGCTCAGGATCAGGACCAACAGGCTACAATTCAGGATTGGGATTAGGAAGCACGCAGGCAAAATCTCCCTTGTGCAGTACAGGGCAGCTCTCAGCTCCTGTAGGCTGTACAGGCCTTATCTTCTCAGCCCCCTCAGGGCAGTCTCCTTTTGGCCCTGCTGTCTGTCACTGTTGGCGCAGCCACTGGACCCATTCCGAGCCTGTCATCCTCTTCAGTGTTACAGCCCTTGACCTGTGTTACTGCTTTTAGGAGGTTCCTTGCCTATGCTTTCTCTCTGCTTCTTCTTTCTTCTCTCTCCTTTCTTCCTTCTGCTTCTCTTCCAGCATTTTTCTGCCTTTAAAACCTCTGTGGGGTTGGCTGCTTATATACACAACTCCTTGTCAATTTCAAGGCCTGGCACCTCCCTGCAGGGCCTACAAACTGACCAAGTCACTCTTGGTAGGCCACAGACACTTCATTTGCATACTAGCCACAACTCACCTTATCTGCATAGTCAACTGGCCAATCCCTGCGCGGTGCATACCAATCACAGGGCAGGCTGCAGCCTGAGGCCAGACAAAAAGTATCAAACCAGGTTGTTTCCGCTTACCCAGGAAGTGTCAATTAACCTGGCAAAAGTAACAGACCATCTGAGGTAGAAAACTAGGGCAAAGGTAGCTCTTTAAGGTGTAAGGGAAAAATCTCTCAAGCTGTTTTTTAAAAAAAACCAAGGCAAAAGGCCACAAAAAGGAACTCGTTTCACCACAGTGAGTTAATTTCACAATCCAGGGTCAAAATAAGTGGAAATAAAATCAAACAAGCAATAAATAAATAATAAATAAAATAAAAACAAAAAGCAAGAAATAGTCTTTTGATACTTTCACCTTTAACCTCTGGCATACATTTACTTAATGAACTGCTTGTTCCTGGTACAGTAAGTGCCAGGGAAAAAGCTTCCAAAATCTGGGCACAATAAATGCCATTCACCCAGTTAAGGCAGAGAAACTGATCCCCTAATAACTTTCCGTTTTAAATGATCTCTTCATCAGTCTCTGGCCTGTACTGAGAAATATATTAACTTAAGTAAAATGGATATTAATTAAATTTAAATAATTCAAAATTCATATTATATTTGACTGAGCTAATAATGTAGATTAATGTTTTCTGTATGCTAGTTTGAAAATAATGTGACTATATGAAATTTAGAAAACGAAAGAAAAACTGTCTATAATCTTACCACCCCAAAGAAAGACGGATATCCACATGTATTTTATTAGGTTTTATGTTGTTTGATAGTTGAAATCGTGTAACTCTATGACAGTTAATGTAAATGTATAGATTTAGTTTTAAATTCTGCTTCTTCATCTTTTAACAAGAGCAGGTTTTCTTGTATTTATAAGTATTATTTCATGCTGATTATTGATACATAATATCCAATAAACGTGCCTAAATTTACCTAATAATTCTCCTGTCAATGGATACGTGTTTCCAAATATCCCATAAAGATATCAAACGGCTGCCCTTTACAATGTATTTATGGTGCCGTTGTGATTACGGTAAAGCACTATAAAACAGGAAAGTTTTATTTTTCCTTTATGAGAACACATTTTTATGCAAGTCCTTTTTTTTCTAAATTAAAAAAATAAACTCCATACCCTCTTAACCATTACATATACAGTACCTTTTTAGATTTAAACTTAGAGTTACATAGATAGGGAACAGACAATTGCAATGAATGTCCACTCATACTTTCCAAAGACTCTTTTCACTTAATATTATTGGTGATATCTACTATCAGATTAAGACATCTGGCACCCACCAGCTAACACACTAAAAACCCACTGCTGTCGAGTCGATTGCAACTTATAGTGACCCTATAGGACAGACTAGAACTGCCCCATAGAGTTTCCAAGGAGCGTCTGGCAGATTTGAACTGCCAACTTCTTGGTTAGCAGCCATAGCACTTAACCACTAGGCCACCAGGGTTTCTTCCCACCAGCTAGATAACATCAAATTACCTGCATGCCTTCCTTCAGAGATTCAGTTGAAACCCTCCTTCTTGGAAACATTTTGTAGGTAGCTCTTTATTTTGTCAGAGCATAGCAAAGCAGGCAGGACATCCCAGAGATTATGGAGCTACCTAATCTGCCCCCTACAGTCTCTCCAGGAGGAAAATCCTCAACACTAATTCTCTCCCCTAGTGTGACCACCATACGAGCTCCCTGTGGTCCCTCCCCGGTGACAACAGCGTATTTGAATCTCAGAGAGGATAAAGAGAATGAGCTGAGATAGAGCTGAGGCACCAAAGCCCAACTGTTAAGTGTACAGTTTAGAGACAGGTACACACAGAAGTTTTCTCTATAAAAGATTATTCCTACAGATTACAAAAAAAAAAAAAAACTTAAGCAGTTTCCCTACAAGTAATGACTTGGGGGAGAAATATTACATAAATGTAGAATATATAAACAGAATAAATACAAAGTTTAGCCCAGTTTTGATGAGACTTGACGGCAGTGGTTTTTTTGTTTTGTTTTTTTTTTTCAGGCTTCTTGGGAAGTAGTTCCTGAATCTAGGACAAGAAGATTGTGTCTAATCAAAATTCTGTAACATATTCCACCTTGCAGGGTGCTGTGCACAGGTCAGCTTTAGGCAACATCTTTTGTTGGATGAGGGTTGTAGGGGAAGCAGCTCTATTCTTGGAGATTTTCTCTCCCAAGTCAGGCACCAGTGCCCTGCTTTCCTCTTTTGTAATCCCCAGGTCAATGCTAAAACGTGAATGAATGGCTGACGACACTTTAAAGTGTTACACCTCCCAGGGGCAAGAGAATTTGAATAGGCATTGAGGTTTTAACTAATGGGTGAAGGTCTGATGGGGAAATCCGAACTCTCAGGAGAGGCTCTTTTTATACTATGGCAGGTAGGAGGAGGTGGGGAGAATGGGGGGCGGGAAGGTGGTTTTGCGGGAGCACCACCAAGACATTCCCAGCAACCTGACTGAGCATCCGACACACGATCTTCCACTCTGCTTATATCTAAGCCTGAATCCCGTGAGTCACACTGTTCAGTAACAATATTTACCGGGGGGGGGGGGCCTTATGAATGATTTAAAGTCCCGGAGGCTTTGGGTGGAACCCAGTCTGTTCTCTTTGCCATTGTTGGCTCAGGTTGGTGTGTGGGATTGACAGAAAGAACATAAACTTTGGGAATCAGACCATGCTATACATGCTATTACTAGTCACACTCAAGTTATTTAACCTTTCTGAACCTTTTTGTTTTGTTTTCATTTGAAAAATACCAAAAATAATTCCTACCTTCTATATTTGTTGTTTGGACTAGCTACTATATGTATAAATTTTAAGCAGGCACTTAATACATGGTTCCTTTTCTTTTTCCTTCAATATATACTTCCAAGGTATTTACAGCTGTTGGGTCAGGAAGACTTATATTTAAAATTAATGTCTATGAATATTTTCAGCTGGTTTTTCCATATCTGTGTGTTTTTGCATCAAGATGCATTTAATGACTGATACTCTGCGAAGACTGAACACAAAAACTGCTTTAATAATGATTATACCTTTTTCATGATTAACCCTAATCCCTGTGTCCATTTGATTTATCTAAGATGACTGTGTCCACATTAATGATTATTTAACACTCCCATGGTGTTTGGAGGAGATAAAACTGTCTATAGTAGCTGAATTTATAATAAGAATAGGATCAGGACTCATCTGAGCAGATTTTATCTTAAATATTTAAAGACTAAGCAGTAACCATTAATTTTAGTGTGAATCGAGAGACTATATTTTAGCATGCAACTTCAAAAAATTATCAAGTCTTTTTTCTTATGATACAATTCTGAAGGGAAAACAAGACGTTAAAAATCATGGTATTTCCAACTCTATGAATTACTTCAGAAAGTATTATAGATGTGGCACTTTTCGATGATTTTCTGCTTTGTTAGCCTTTTATCAACGCTTGTTTCCCCCAAATAGATGTCAGCCATCAATATAAACTTTAAATAACGGTGAATGGCAGTGATACGTAATATAACTGAAGCGGTAATTCCCAGTCCCTACTGCGTTTAAAAAAAAAAAAAAAAAAACAGTGTATCATGGGAGCCCTGGTGGCACAGTGGTTAAGAGCTTGCTGATAACGAAAAGGTCAGCAGTTCAAGTCCACCAGCTGCTGCTTGGAAACCCTATGAGGTAGTTCTACTCTGTCCTATAGGATCACTTGATTTGATGGCAATGAGTTTTTTGTTTTGTTTTATTTTGGTTTACGGTGTATCACAATCAACTGACCAGAAAAAAAACCCAATTAAAGGTACAGATTCCTGGCCACCAATCCAGACTAGGAATTGTAGTCTCCAAAGTAGGAAACAGGTATCCCTATAGTTTTTTGTTTTTTTTTTTTTAATCTTCACAGATTGTTCTTAAGAGTAGCCAAATTCTAACACACTGCTACAGAGCGCGAGCTTGTTTTGCAAGTGCTGATAGAAATGAGTGACGTCCTGATCCTTCCTGTGCAGGTTAACGACCAAGAGCAGCGGAGGAGGAAAGAGAAGGAGCTGACTTCCTGATCCTTCCCATGCAGGTTAACGACCAAGAGCAGCGGAGGAGGAAAGAGAAGGAGCTGACTTCCTGATCCTTCCCATGCAGGTTAACGACCAAGAGCAGCGGAGGAGGAAAGAGAAGGAGCTGATGCTTCTCTAAGACATACTGACTCATGCATGATGTTGAATATTTTCCCCATGTAAGCATCACTGTTATTTCCATTTTGCGTTTGGGAAACCTGGCATAGAAAAGTAAAGTGGCTTTACCTTTAGTGGTGACATTTATACAATGAATCAATGTTGGAGCCTGTATGTGAGAGCGGGTCTATCTCACATTGCTGTTCCTCCCACAGTACCACAGTGCCAAATATAAATGTCGCCAATTCCGTGGGTTTGGTCTTGTTGAAGCTCTCTTTCGACTACTCTGTTAAGAGCTTTACTGCTTGTGCAAAACGTCCATCTCCAAAACAATGATTCCTGTTACTATTCTAACGTGAAAAATTCTCACCATGTGGGAGGTAATGAGCAAGTGGCAGAGAGGCACACAAAGAGCAATGAGAAAACGGAACTAACGTTCTGATGTGTTTATGAAAAATCCACCAGGAAAAATAAACAGCAAAGAAAGTAAAACATGAAGAGTACTAAGGTTGTGAAATTATACAGTTCAACAAGTTCAATTAATTGTAAGATTTGTTATTATTAAGGACACATACTTCTGTATATGTCATCAAACAAACAAAAACCTCTTACTATTTAAGTTTGGTAGCGCAGCTCAGTGTCAGTCCTGCAAACACAGGAATGGATCCCAACAGCTTCTTGCTGCTTTGGAATTTCATTCATCCATTCTCAGACCCTCGGCTGTGCTCCTGTCATCAGCTGCACAGGTTGGCATGTGCTGGCAATCCTTTGCAAACGTCTCAGTCATAAAACATAACCTGGCTTCATTCACTTGTGAGTATTTTCCTTTCTTAGGTCCCATAAAGCGCTTGATTGCTACCCTGAAATACTTGCTTCACTGATGTCCAATTCATGGCCCTCCGTTTCTGTGCTTTCTGCATACACAACTACTTGTGTTTCAATAGTGAATCATAGTGTAGTCTTTTTAAAGCGTTTCCAATAGCAATTAATCTTAACGTGTTCAGTGTTAACCAGGTGTTTAACTCAGTTGAAGACACGGAAGGAATAGCAGCTCTGACCAAGCCAGTGTGTGCCCGGGTAGAGACGGTGCCCTGACAACTGCCTCCTGTGGGTACCAGTTCTACAGGCTATCTCTTGTGAGCCTCCTCTAGACTTCAGAGATATCAAAGGTGAGAAATCATACATTTTAAAATCTATTTAAAATGGTAACTGAAGCATCCGTTTTTCTAGTTGCCATGGAGTTGATTCCGACTCGGGGTAGAACTCTGCTCCGTGCGGATTTCGACTCTGCCTGATTTTTTGGAAGCAGATCACCAGGCCTTTCTTTGAGGCACCTCTGACTCACCTGGAACCGCCAACTTTTAGGTTAGCAGCCAAGCGCTAACCACCAGGGATTCCAATTAAAGCTTCACGAGGGCTTTTGAATGGAATGGTAAGGAAAAGCATCCTCTGTGGCTGTTGTTACGAGTAGATTTCAACTCACAGTGACCCCATGTGACAGAGCAGAACTGTCCCATAGGGTTTTCTTGGCTGAAATCTCTACGGGAGCAGATCGCCAGGTCTTTCTCTCATGGAGCTGCTAGGTGGGTTTACACTGCCAGCCTTTCTGTTAGCTTGAGCATTGTGCAACCAGGGCTTTTGACTTCATCAAGGAGGGCCAGTGTAAGTGGGCAAAGAAGAGAGGCAAGCGTTTTCCAGGTGAAGAGAATTCCTAGAGCAAATGTGCCTGGAGAGAAAGCACGAGGAATGTCTGGTGCACTCAACAGACAGGAGAAAGCAAACTACCTTAAATATTCCTATATATTATTATCTGGAGTCCTGGTGGCTCAGTGGTTAAGAGCTCTGCTGCTGGCCAAAAGGTCACAGTTCAAATCCATCAGCTGCTCCTTGGAAACCCTAGAGGTAGTTCTACCCTGTCCTATAGGGTCTCTATGAGTCGAAATCAACTAAACAACAATGGGTTTTTGAGTTCTGTATTATGCTCTCGCTACTTGATGCAGAATTTTCTATGCTTTCTTCTGCCTACATAATGAAGTGCAAAATCTTGAGAACGGAATAGAAGACTTTGTGTGAACTGGCCTCAATCTACTGCTTCCATTTTCTCTCCTGCTCAGCCCAGTGCCTCATGGTTCATTCACTCATGCCCGCCCCCATAGCCACCCTTTTATCGGAATGCACTGACCTCATTCAATGCACCCTTATGGCAGGAATGGACATTTCATGACCAATAATCTTTTCCCAAAGACAACTACACAAAAACCGCCTGGTGGTTTATGTTTGCTGGAGACATTTGCTGAAGCAGGTGCCGTTGAACTACTCATGGCTGCCTGCTCGATTCGTGGTCAGCCTTAGGGACAGCCACCCTATTACTGATTGCTTCCTGCAAAAAGAGGGCGCAGAGCCATTAAAGGCTACTATCATGACACAGGTGCTGAATTACTTTTCTCAGTGTGTTATATTCCTAGCTTTTCCACTACTGAGAGAAACAACCAGGTGGCTAGCTGGAGCGTGCATGACGCATGTTTATGTGGTATTATCCATGGGGTTAAACAATCTCAGGCAGTCATGGTCTGTCTCATTTTAGAGCATTTCTTTGAATAATTTCAGGTACCGTAATTGCATTTTAAAGATACTTAATAAATTGCCGTCAGGGTCTGGTTAAGAGGTTTGCTGAGGTGTGAACTGACCATTTTGTTCCCTTCTTTTTCATCAATAGTTGCTTCAAACCCCACAGTCTTCAGAAGACAAAAAGATGCACTGGCATATCAAAGGCTGTAGGTTTATTATTAAATGTTATGAATAATTTAATGCAGCAACAAAATAACACACTGATAAAAGCCAACAAGTAATATTCTATTCATAGCTGCCTGATAATCAAAGCCATTGTAGGTGCTTTTTCTAATACTAATTTAAAATTTGCACTATGGCTTTTTGCCTTTCCAAACAATAACCTCCCATTTGGTGAGGTATACTACACACCCTGTAGAGTCCTTTACAATTGGGTTCAAAAGCACACTTCCACTACATGCAACAAAAGAGTAATTCACGGATAAGTGCAATTTTGCCTATTTTACCATTTCTTAATTCTATTGGTCTAGTATTTGAAATTCTACTGTCTACAGGTTTTTTATAAAGTTCCACAATGATCATGCCTAAGGAAAAAACTTGATATAATATAAAATATCCTAGTGTCATAAGAGTTATAATTTGATCATAGAGAATGGAGTATCTTGAAATATATCATTTATTTATTGTAAAACTGGCCATACTTTGTAGACTGCAAATTATCCTTGGCTGTAGTTTCTATTGATATATGGGTTATAATCCAAATTTATCATCTTTCTCATGAAGTTTGCCTACCAGAGGAATTAGCTACGATGGGTTTTCCAGTTGCTCTTAAATGTTTTGCTTTGTCTTTATAACCAGTGAAACAGTATTTACGGTCTTTGGCAACAGGATATAAAACTATTGGAGAGAAATGGGCCAAGCCCCTATGTGATCTTTGAACAGGTTCTCCGAATCGCTGGTTTTTACTTCTCTTCTGATGTGTGAGATCCATTGCTACCTGTAGTAGACGAGAGGGCAGCGGTGGTTCTGCGGTAGAACTTTCGCCTTCTGTGGGGGAGACCCTGGTTCAGTTCCTGGCCAATGCATCTCAGGTGTAGCCACCACCTATCTGCCAGTGAGGCTTGCAGGTTGTTATGTTGCTAAACAGGTTTTCAGTGGAGCTTTAAGACTTTAAGAAAGTCTAGGAAAAAAACCCTGGTGATCTATGTCTGAAAAACCCCATTGTGCACAGGGTCTCTAAAAGCCTGGGGACTACTCAGTGGCAGCTAATAACAACAGAGCAGACAAAGGGGGAAAATCTCAAAGTCACGTTTTGTTTTTACAGTGATTTAGAGCCTCGAGAAGACGTGATATGTTTTTGTTAAAGACTTAGATAACATTTAGCTCATTAACCATAAGGGACTGATTCAGGCATTAGGACAAAAAAAGACATCCCACATTCTTTTCTCAGGCAGAGCATATGCTTGATCAAGAACAGACTCACTGAGCGCCAACCAGCAACCACACACAAAAATGCCAGAGGCTCAGTGAAGTTTTCTCAGAGAATCCATTGGGACTGCTTTGCAGGTGGAAGAAGAATGAAGCTCACAGAGGCACGTTGCTCCTAAGGGTGAGGGCACAGGAGCACACCCCTCCCACCTTACCTCTGCACTCTCTGCAGCCCTCCTCCAGCTCAGGAATGACCAATGCTTCCAGCAGAGAGAGCCCAGGCCTATTTATCTGGTCACCATCCACTCTTATCTGAGGAGTTAAATCTGTGTGTCAGTCACTGGCAGCATCATAGAACTTTGCCATCTTTTAAGTAATCAAAGCAGAGACTCTGAAATCAGGTGATAAAATATACAGGCAATGAGACTGATATCATTCTCTTTCAGGGCAGCTGAATTGTAAGAGACTCCACAAAAAGAAAACCTAAGCCTTTTCTGAAATGGCTGGGTTGTGAGGTATGCATTTTCATTTATATTCACACATTTGCTCAAAAATGTTTGAAGATAAAACCAAAAACCAAACTCAGTGCTGTTGAGTTGATTCCGACTCATAGCAACCCTACATAGGTAACAGAAAACCCTATATAAAAGGTAATAGAAAATAGATGTGCCTATAGAAGAAAGTATTCAATATGCAATCCACCAGGGAAGTGACGAATAATTACAATTACACTTTTTCCTTTTAGTTTTTCTTAAGAAAAGCTTCAAGTTAAATTTTATACTTAAATATAGATATTTAAACCCTGCATCGGTTTCCTACAACAATGACATCTGAAGCTTATGTGAATCATCAAAAGTTTTGTCAAATAACAACAGAGGATAAATTTTTTTACCTTCACTTTTGCAAGCAAGAAATTCCAAATAGTTTCTTTACTCAATATGTGCTTCTTGGACCTCTGCCTTATGCAAGGTCCCCCATCAGTTCCAGTGGATAAAAACAAAAATGAAGAGACCATAATCCTTCAAGCCTAGGAATTTATGATCTAACAAGGTGCTTAGTGTCTTCATGGGGTTCTGTTTCATTCTGAATCAAATAAAACATTAAAATAGCAGAATGTACATTCTATGTTCAGTAAGTTAACTCTCAGTAAAACTGCTACATTGTGGGAATGAAGCAGCCCTGGTGCTGCAGACATTAAGAACTCGGCTGCTAATCAAAAGGTCCACAGTTCGAATCCACCAGCTGCTCCTTGGAAATCCTATGGGGCAGTTCTACTCTGACCTATAGGATTGCTATGAGTCAGAATAGACTGCATGGCAATGGGTTTGGCTTTCTTAGATGCCAGCTGGAGCCCTGTACAATGTAATGGTTAAGCACTCAGCTGCTAACCGAAAGGTCTGTGGTTCAAACCCACCAGTGGGCTCCTGGGAGAAAAGACCTGGCAATCTGCTCCCGTAAAGATTATAGCCTAGGAAACTCTACGGGGCAGTTCTACTCCATCCTAGAGCGTCGCTATGAGTCACAATCGATTTGACGGCATGCAGCGACAACAGGTGCTCACCCATTAGCTCCAAGGGATAAAGACCTGGTGATCCGCTTCCGTAAAGATCACAGCTTAGAAAACCCTGTGGGGTAATTGTACCCTGTCACATAGCGTTGTTGTCACACGAGTCGAACAACAGAACAGCAACATGCCAGTTAAGGAGACTTGGTGGTGCAAAGGTTACGCACTTGGCTGCACATAACAACGACAGATGCCAGTTACCCACACAGCAGCTCCAAGGGAAAAAGGCCTGGTGATCTGCTTCTGTAAGAGTAACCCCGTGAAAAAACTCTTTGAGGTAGTTTTACTCTGTCCTGTGGGGTCGTTAGGGGTAGGAATCGACTCGTTGGCAACCAGCAACACACGCCAGGTACTTTACGAGCATAATCTCATTAAAAAAAATTATTTTAAATAATTTCAAATTTACAGAAAATTTGAAATAAAAATACAAGTACATGGAGAGGCCTCATTCAAATTTCTCCAATTTCCTCAACAATGGCGTAGTGGTTAAGCACTACAGCTAGTAACCAAAGGGTCGGCAGTTCGAGTCTGCCAGGCGCTCCTTGGAAACTCTATGGGGCAGTTCTACTCTGTCCTAGAGGGTCGCTATGAGTCGGGATCGACTCAACGGCACTGGGTGGGGTCATGTCTGCTTAGTGTCCCTCAGTCTGGAACAGGTCCTCAGCCTTTCCCCAAGTGCCACAATTCTGACATTTTTAAGGTTACAGGCAGATATTTTGTAGAATGTCTGTTAGTTTGGATTTGCCTAATGTTCTCTCGTGATTAGACTCATATGATGTACTTTGGGGTGGAACAACATAAAACGAGTGCTGTGTACTTCCCATTGTACCCTAGCGGGTGGCAGAGTGCATCGATTTGTCCAATGATTCACAATCTCATTTTAAAGAAATTTTGTTAATGTTCTGATTGCAACAGGAATATATAGCTCCTTATTAAAAATCAAATATTGCTAATAATGCAAAAAAAAGGTTCGTTCTGACTTTCCTGCCCTGTAACATAAGCTAACAGACTGCCCGAAAATCGCTCTCGTGTTCCTGTCTGCATATCCTAATACGCAGTGACGGTGTCTGAGGTATTAGCCAGTAATTTTCATTTCCACAAACAACCACGTGAGAGTGTTTATTTTATTTTAACCTCCAGTTACTCATAAGGTAGTTACCCGAGGTCGCACACACAGGAAGTAAAGGAACTAGGATGTGAAAGAGGTCTTTTTGCCACCAAATTTCATGCTTATTAGGCATTGAGTTGTAAAGTACTCTGGGATGTGAAGACTTCATATGCCAGGTATTTAAACCAAACATGTTTAAGTATCTGTGAATGAAACAGAGGGTTTTTTTTTTTGTTGTTGTTTTTTAATTAACACATAAAATTGTACAGAAATCCTTAGCTATGGAAACGACAATGCCCAGTTTCGTTGAGAGAAAGCCTCTCTCATCATTTGTACAGTATTGATCACTGTACTTTTTAAATACATGAATGTTTGTTGTTGCCTCTGGGTGGCTTTTTATTCACATTTTCATTTTGTCTATATTATTTGTTGCCAAATGATAAAAATTTTATAACCACTATGTTCTATTGAAACTAATACGTTGGAATGGAAATACAGAGATAAATAAGACTCAGTGCCTGCTGTCAAGAAACTTATAGTATGGAGAGGGTGGGGAGAGTGGTACAGATTATATGAGGAGCTCTGATTGTATGAGCACCAGGCTGCTAACTGAAAGGCTGGAGGTTCAAACCTACCTAATGGCTCCATGGAAGAAAGACGTGGCAATCTACTTCCATAAAGAATGTTGCCAGAAAATCCCATGGGGCAGTTCTACTCCTTCTCATGAGTTGCTATGAGCAGAAATCAGCTCAACAGCACCTAATAACAACACAGATTATATAGTAAAAAACCAATTCCCTTTTTCTTTAAAAACTACTTTGGCTTAATCTCTTCCACGTGCCAGAATTATACCTTAAAATTTGTATTGATGCTGAAAGTAGAACATCTCATATTGGTGACTCTTTAGCAAACAAACAAAAATCTTCAGTGCATCTGTGGACTGCTGAGAACTGGGTTCACTCAGCGTCCTTACTGCCAGGCTTTGCCGACAGCTTATACAGTGAACTCAACAAATAAAATTCAAAACCATAACTTGCAAAAGGAAATGAAGAAAGAGTTCAGAAATGATGTTAATTTGTAAGTGAGTTGAATTTCAACTTATCTCAGTGATATTTAAACTAATAAAATACTTGTATTTACAAAGTATATTGGCCCTTGGTGGAACACCACTATATAAGATTAGCCATGGTCACTGCCTCAAAAAAGAACAAGAAAGCAAAAAACAAACAAAAATGTGTTGTTACCTCACTCCCTGATTATCTAAAACAAACTAACAAAGAAAAAGTCCCTGCTGTCCAGTTGATTTTGACTCACTGGGACCCTGTAGGGCATCGTAGAACTGCTCCATGGACTTTCCACGGCTGTGATCTTTATGGAAGCAGACTGCCACATCTTTCTCTTGCAGAGCAGCTGGTGGGTTCCAACCGCTGACCTTTCAGTTAGCAACTGAGTGCTTAACCACTGCTCCACCTGACTACCATGTGATCAAAAGCAAGCCAAATATCTTGTTTTGTCTTTTACTCTGAGGATTACTTTAAAACTCTGTCCTTTAGTTCACCACAGAATAACATGTATTGTTGCTTAAAATAAAACATAAATTTTCTTCTTGTTATGTTCACTATTCTTTGTATTAGAAGAGAAAATATTGAACAAATTCTTAGTTCAAATCCATACATGTTCATACATGAATGTCTGCCAGCCTCATGTGTTCGTCTGTGGCCCTGTTGTTTAGAAAAATGCTGCTCCTTTGAAGAAAGTTGGCATAATGAGTCAAGTCAGTGGAATCTGGTGTCAGAAGACCTGGACTGAAATTCCAATGGCACAGTGGTTAAGTACTGCGCTGCTAACCAAAAGGTCAGCTGCTCTGCAGGAGAACAATGTGGCAGTCTACTGCTATAAAGACTTACAGCCTTGGAAGCCCTTTGGGGCAGTTCTAGTCTGTCATATATGGATGCTATGAGTCGGAATCGACTTGAAGGCCATGGGTTTGGTTTGGTTTTTCCTTAGTTGCAGTCCCTACAAATGATTAACGTGCTTGGTTGGTAACCAAAGGGTTGGGGTTCTACTTCACTCAGGGGCCTAGGAAGAAAGGCCAGGTTATCTAAAAAAATGAACCACCAAAAACCCTGTGGAACATGGTTCTACTCTGACACACATCCAGTTGCCGTGAGTCGGAATCCCTCTCAGTAGTTTTGTAAATTCGGGCAAACCTTGTCCTTTTAGTATTAAATGAACTCGTACATGTAGATGAATGAATTAGTTGACCCCAGAACTGAAAAAGTAATAAATTTAATAAATGTTAAGTGATATTAGAGGTAGGTTTTTATTTGTTTATTTATTTTAACACCCATTTGCATTTGGAGGATCCATCGCCAATCTTGGATTATTGGAACACCATTTGTTACTAAGAGAATCCATTTAGGATTATGGCCAATAATGAAAACATATGGCCTATTAGTTTCAAAAATCTGTATTTAAACAAACAAACAAAAAGTAGCACTGAGCTGAGGGAAAGGCCCTACCCATCCTGGCCTTGTTAACTGGCTGGGAGAATGTATGCTGGTCTTTGCCTTGATCTCAAGTGTCTATTTCAAATCCGGGTAATTTCCAGACAATGTATTTACCTGTACTGAAGTAGAGGCCTTTAACTATAGTGCCAGTATGTGTCCTGCTCGAAAACGGAACACCCATAGTAGTTCTGGACTGAGGCATGCCACTGTGTCTATTCATGGATGAATTTTCTTCTGTTTGTCTCATCCTGGAGGTTTCTTGAAGATTGCCTGAGATGTGTTCTGCCTGCATTTTACAAATCTCTTTGAATAGCAGTCGTTTCACTAGTCTGTGCTCACATGAGTGAAGACAAACTCTAACGCACATCTTTGCACTAAGAAACTATAATTGGTCTGTCCAGTAAATACCCAGAAAATCGGCAATTCTTCACCATATGATGTTTTGGCATAAATCAGAGGTCATAAATTAGAGCTTTATGGGCCAGATCTAGCCTGCAGATGTCTTCTGTAGGGCACGCATCATGTTCAAATATTTTTAATTAGTTGTTCACATTTTAAAATTAAGAAATTTCACATAAAAATCAGGATTTCTGGCTTCTCTTGCAAAATCAGCAGTGACCGTACTGACCCCACACGCCCAGCGGCAGCTGAGCCAAGAGCTTCCTTTCCAGTGGGTGTGGACACCGGCTTCATTTCCTGGTTCTTCTCCTTGGTAGCTGATTCCTGCCTTAGTTTCCCAGGACTGCTGTAACAAGATACCACAAAGTTGGTGGCTTTAAACAGCAGGAAGTTATTTGTTCACAGTCCTAGAGGCTACTAGTCCAAAGTCAGTGTCCAGAGGGCCACATTCTCTCTGAAGGCTCTAGGGGGAGATCCTTTTTTATTTCTCTCAGCCTCTGGAAGCCCCAGGCATTCCTTCACTTGCAGCTGTCACATAGCTCTGTCTTAACATGGTTATCATCCCTCTGTGCTTCTGTGTCTTTTTTACAGGACGCCAGATGGGATTAGACCTACCTGTCTTAGGCTGAGTTTTCTAGAGAAGCAAAACCAGTAAAGCTATAAATATATAGAGAGAGAGATTTATATCAAAGAAACTGCTCACACGATTATAGAGCCTGGAACGTCCCAAGTGCGTGGGTTAAGATAGAGGTTTCTCCCAATTCACATAGCCACAGGGGTGGGCAAACCCAAGATCGGTAGGTTGGAAAGCTGTGAAGATTGGCAAATCCCAAGACTGGCAGCCAAGACCACGAGGCTTCTCCCAATTCATGTAGCTGCAGGGGCTGGCAAACCCAAGATTGGTAGGTTGGAAAGCTGTGAAGATTGACAAATCCCAAGATTGGCAGCCAAGACCACGAGGTTCTCCCAATTCACACAGCCACAAAATTGGCAAACCCAAGATCGGTAGGTTGGAAAGCTGTGAAGATTGACAAATCCCAAGACTGGCAACCAAGACCACAAGGTGTCTCCCAATTCACATAGCCACAGGGGCTGGCAAACCCAAGATTGGTAGGTTGGAAAGCTGTGAAGATTGACAAATCCCAAGACTGGCAGCCAAGACCACGAGGCTTCTCCCGATTCGTGTAGCTGCAGGGGCTGGCAAACCCAAGATCGGTAGGTTGGAAAGCTGTGAAGATTGACAAATCCCAAGACTGGCAGGCAAGACCACGAGGCTTCTCCTGATTCATGTAGCTGCAGGGGCTGGCAAACCCAAGATCAGAGGTCTGACAGCAGGGCTCCACTCACAGGCTGTGAAGATTGACGAATCCCAAGATTGGCAGATAAGCTGATAGCTCAAGTCCCAAGAACTGGAGGTCAGATGAATAGGAGGGAGCCATAGGATCCAGGGTAGGCAAAAGCCAGAATGTCTGCTTATGTTTGGATGCAGACCACACCCCCAAGTAAACTCCCTTTCAATTGATTGGCTGCTCACAACAGATCTCATCATAGGAGTGATCACATATAAATACTGAGAATCATGGCCTAGCCAGGTGGACACACAATCTTAACCATCACACTACCCTAGTTGGTATGACCTCTTGTTAATTTAACTGATAACATCTTCAGTGATCTTGTTTCCAAACATGGTCCTGTTCACAGGTACGGGGGTTAGAATTTCAACATAAATTCTTGGGGGGCGGGGGCACAGTTTAATCCATAACAGTTCCTTAGGCAAGTTAACTTCTCTGTGCCTCTGTTTCCTTGAACTTAAAGTGGGGATAATAATTGTGCCTTCTTATTCAGGTTGTTGGCCTGTTGTAGATGTTTTTCAATTATTTTTGAATTATTACCATTTTTTGTTTGTTTTCCAAATAAAATTACATGTTTGTGTTGTTGGGTGCAATCGAGTCAATTCCGACTCATAGCGGCCCCATGTGACAGAGTAGAACTGCCCTATAGGGTTTTCTTGGCTGTAGTCTTTATGGGAAGCAGACCACCAGGTCTTTGTGCTGCAGAGTTGCTGGTGGGTTCAAACCACCAACCTTTGAGCTAGCATCTGAGTTCTTAACCGTTGCACCATCAAGGCTCCTTATCAAATTTTATAGACAATAATAAATGCTTCCAAACTTAAGGAAAAAAAAGAAAAAGTTTATGAGGAAAAGGTGACTTTTTATGAATTGTTAAAATATATAAATTACCATTTAGAGAGTTGGATACAAATTTTGTAATTAGTCTGCCAGAGACACCAGATGAAAGATAATTTGAGACCCACGTTTCACCATAAACAAAAACAGCTTATGAGTACCAAGGCAAGCTTTGTTTACCATCTTGTTATTTTTAAATTTAGTTATGGAACTCTGAAAGAAATATGTAGATATTTGTCTTCTTAAAAAAATTGGGCTTGAAATTACTAACATTTCATGTTCGAAAGGACTTAAAATTGATTTTCTAATAAGAGTTCAACAGCTCAAATTCAGTGACCATTAAAAGTGATAGAGATAAAGAAGCATATTACTTTTTCCAACATTTTGGTTTCACAGTTGCTGTCCCACCAGAAGCAGTGGGTTAGAAAGGGCTCTGGAGTAGGAGTCGGGAGCCCGGGATCAAGGTTACGCTGCCCCTATCTGAGCTTGCCCTGTAACCCTTCCGAAGGCCACTGACTCATCTGCAAAAGGGAGAGTGTCCGTTTCATGTCATACAGGAACGGTGTCAACATCAAGTGAATGAATTCAGAGAGAACTCATAATAAATTTTAATAAGCTGCATAAATTTAGTGGGGTTCTTTTTGGTGTTTGTATACAAAAATATATAAAACCCAATAAAATAAAGTAATTGAATTATTCATCTAAAGTTTTTAAAAAATTTTTCAGTTTGTAATGATTCTCCCTGTTTATTGATATCCTCTTACACAACCAGCTTAACAGGTTAAGTATATTGCATGTTACGAATAACAATTTAGAGGTAGAATGTAATCTCATGTGCCTCTCTTACCAACAGCCAAGATTGTATTTTGTACCATTTTTTTTTTTAATTAACAAAGCTAATAGAAATTGATGCTGAACTTCAGTGTGCTCTTAAAACTAGTGTTGTCAGTAAAAAGCTGTGCTTTCTGGTGGCAGGATAAGGAAAAAAAATCACTCCATTCGTTATTCTGGACAGATCAGAAACCTCTCTAGAGAAGCCTGTAAAATCTACTGCACAAAATAAAGCTATGATATACTGTCAGCAACAATTTGCCTTGGCAGGGGATGGACAATACGATCTAACAGTCCCTTTTGTTTCTAATTTCTATGATTCTGTTTTTTCAATTCTTATATAGTTCTTTAACCCAATTCTGTTACATACTGAGCCAGAATCTCCCAGTGTTTGAACTCCTCTCTGGAGTCATCAGGCACTTTCAGAAAACACAGTAACACTTTTTGGGGCAGGTTAACTCTTTTATGATTCATGTGTTCTGAACTAAACCTCTGTATTTACATATAAAGTATGATAATGCTTATGAATTGATACAGTCCTTTTCTACAGGGTCAAAATCAGCAAAGACCTAGAACTATGGCTAAAATAAAAAATACCCTCCTTATTTTCAGCTGTTAACAGTCACTGCCTCCTGAATGTCAGTCACTATTTTGTCCTGAACCCTGTCACTGGTAGGTCTTCCTACTGTACAGATCTTGCATAAAAACACTTAGGATCCCTTAGCACCTACACGATAGAGATTAAATTTATTAAGGTGATGATTTCTACCACAACTCCTACATGTTTTGGGAAAAAAAAAAGTCATTTATTGAAAACCCACTTTCTGCCAGGTGCTGTTCTAGGAGCTGGGGATTCAAGAGCAAAACATGACAGACACGCATCCCTATTCTCATGTGGCTTACCTCTAAGAGACAATCAAACTTCAGACACAATAAAAAAGTAAAATACAGAATAGCAAAATAGTAATGAGTATGAAGGAGAAATATAAAGAAGGAAACGAGGACAGGAAATGTACTGAATGGAGGAAATGTCATTTTTAACTGGGGTGGACAGAGAAGGCTTCTTGTAAGTGTTATACTTACCACAGTATTTTATAGGCAGCCTCCGGATTATGAACGAGTTCCGTCCCTAAATCTGTCTTCGTGTTCAATCTGTACACAAGTTGGGATAGCTGGGTGCTGTTCGTTTGTCTTAGTATATAATGTACCTTCTATGCATAAAAAACTTTAAATGCTTCCAGATACTCTAAAACCTCTTTAACATAACAACACAGTAATAATAATAACGTTTTGATGTGCATTGAAAAGTAGAGCCTGGTTGTTATTATGAACCGTTGTATGTATCTTGAGTTTTTAATGCAATAGGCTTCACGAGGCTGGTTTGTATACACAGGGCATACAGACGTTCGTAACCCAAGGACTGCTTGTATTTTTATTTTTACCTGTGTTTTCTCCATTTAGAGCAACAGCCATTGCCTTATGCATTTTTGTGTCTCAGATACTGGGTAATGCTTAACAAATATTGGTTAATTCCATGTACAGTATGATCTATACCCTTCACGTTTTTAAGGCTCACATCTGAATCTACTTTCTAATTCAGGAAAGATGAAATCAAAGAGGCTTGATTACTGGGAGTTCGATTCCTAGAAAAATCACTGAATATAGTTTTTCTGAGGGCAGGGATATTTCCTGTTTTATTTACAACCAAGTCCTAAGTACATGGACTGGAACACAGTAGGCGCTCAATAATTTCCTGAATGAATGAATGAACATCTGGACAGGTGAAAATCCAGGTGTACGGCCAAGAGAAGAGGAGGCTGGGGTAAACTTCCTCTTCCGAAGAGTGTGAAGAAATATACACAATTTTGTCCTTCTGTATATAAAAAGGTATGAGGTTAACTTTATCTCAAGAAAGGAACGGAACAAAAACCACTACTATGAAAGCCCAGCCTGTATGTGATATGTGCTTCATTTCAGGAGTCCTAGAAAACAACGGGAAAGCCTGGTGCTGTAGTGGTTAAGGGCTTCACCACTACTTAAATTGAAAAGAACAAGCAAACAAAAACCCCACAGGCTCTTGTGGACAATTAAAACAGTACTCCTCTACCTAATTATTTGGAATGCAAAACTCCCATTGGAAGTGAGAAGGGTCAGAACTTAATACTTTTAGTGGCCATTATTGCTCTTTTAAAAATTAGTCTCACTGAATTTCAGATGGCTTCCTCTGGAGCAGATTTTCCCTGGGATGGTAATAGGAGGGCAATGAGAAAGGAGAAAGAAGCCTGTGAGTGCTTTACTCAGTTCAGAGTTTATTTAATTGGCCAAAGTTCATTATAAAAAAATTATGAAGAACTTTTTAAATTGCACTACTTAAACAAGAGAACAGCAAACCAGCCCTGGAAAAATAGTGGCTGGTAAACACTGAAGTGTTATGGATTGAATTGTGCCTCCCATCACCCCGCTCCCCCCAAAAAAGAAAAAGTATGTTGGAATCCTGACCTTTATCCCTGAGCCTGCAATCCTGTTTGGAAATAGGGTTTCCTTTGTTATGCTAATGCGGTCTTATCAGTGCAGGGCCTGTCCCAAACCTTATCATTGCTGAGTACAAAAAGAGACTAAGAGACACAGAAAAAAAGCACAAACAGGGAGATAAAACCCAGGATTACCAGCTTCTAGAAGCTAAAATAAGGAACCCTGGTGGTACAATGGTTAAGCACTCAGGTACTAACCAAAGGGCAGCAGTTCAAACCCACCCAGATGCTCCAGAGGGAGAAAAGACCTGGTGACCTGTCCCTTTAAAGATTACAGCCTTGGAAACCCTAGGGGGCGGTACTACTCTGCTATAGGGTCACTCTGAGTGGGAAGGGACTGAACTGCACACAGCAACAGAAGCTAAAATAGACAAGGACCTCTCCCTACAGCCGCACCCTGAACTGGACTTCTAGCATCCTTAACTGAGAAAAAATATATTTTTATTCTTTAAAGTCACCCACTTGTGGTATTTCTGTTACAGTGACACTAGCTAAGTAAGAAAGAGGAATTTCAATTCAGAAGACCTGGGTTCGAGACTTCTCTCTACCTTTCCTAGTCCTCTGTTACTGGACCAACCAACAGCCTCTGGAAAAGTAATTTTACTATTCAATGGAGATAATAATATGACCATGCATTAAAATATGCAAAAAACTACACATATTTCAAGCTTTGTTGATTTTTTTCCCTTTAATAGTGTATAGTTTTTAGTCTCCCTGGCATTATCTAGGATTAGATTTTTTCTTTAATGTGGTTTTGAGATACTGGATATATTTTCAAAACCAGTTTAGTTGTACAGATGATAGTTTTTTTTTTGAGAACTATACAATACAAAAATGGTTAGTTAAAATATCCAAATACTTATAGTCGTTTCACTTCTTAAACTTAACAGTATGGTTTTGAATATAGCGGCTTGCAATAAAAAGAGAAAAAAATATATATCATGTGTTAGCTGGCTGGCGTTGCAGTCACTCTTTTCACCTTATAACAGAAACCAAACATACCAACATAGCTCGCTGTCTGACTTAACATGCCTTTTCTGTTTGCAGGAACTCTTATGCAGACAGGTGAAACTGCAAATACTTTCATTGTGTGTTTCACGAACTTCTTACAGTACAGCACTGTTGTTGTTTTGATTGTGTCATGGAGTTGATTCCGTGACAAACAGCACCAATACACTGAATAGCTCAACTAGGCTCATGAATGCTACAAGACTCACTTTCAAAGCCTTTTCTCGCTGTGTCCACCAATCCTGAAATACTAGGTTACTCAAGGACTTCCCCAAGCCTAATCAAGCTTGCTCAAAAGTTTCCAAGACCTCAGCAGTATCCTGCCTTTGCTCTCCCCTCGCCAAGGTACCACTAAGATCCTGCCAAGGAAGTAAGCAATAAACATGGCTTTGCTGCATCAACAAGTTGTTTTGGTGAGCTATGTTCAAGAAGTTAGCATTCAAGAGGCTTCAACTGATTTTAAAGGATTAGCAGGGATCTTTTTTTTTTTTTCATTTTAAGGAATTGTTCTGATAAATTTGAATATCTTTCAAACTGAATTATCAGGACTAGAAATTAAATGATTGTCTACATGGAGACTTTACTGCTTGGCTTACATCGCCCCTCAATATGCTGAACTGATGTTCATCTTCATAACAAAAATCAGCGCTTGACAAAAGACAAGTTTGCCAGCAGAGCTATCTAATCCTGACTCTAGCAAACCACAGGACCTTTAGCAGTATTCATTGAACTGTGCTGTGTTTGCAAAGACAATTGATTCCTACTGTGAATTCTACATGATTATAGTACGCTAGGCATTTTGTCCCTTTGTGACAATTAAAGGCCAAGCATGGGCAAAACAAGAGTGTTTTTCTGACTTCGTTGCACAAGTTTATCCCTTCTCACCTGACACGGAGCATTACACAGACAGCAAAGAGTGAACAGACTTTCATTATCCATCTATCAATCATTCACATTTATAAAGAATCCTTCATGTGTATTTTAAAATGAAGTACTAAAAAATGGAAATTATGCTTTCAGAGAAAAGCAGTTCTAAAAATATATTAAATGTAGGTTTAAATTTAGATAATGTAGCAGTAGATTTCTCTTAAAAGGGAGATGATTTGAGAGTGAAGGACAGCACAAGAATTCAGAGTCATACCAGCTTGTGTTTAACGAGATGTAAGGTGTGGTATGTCTGTGCATAGAGGTCTTGAGAACCATATCTTAGTGGGAATGTGGACATAAAATATTGTGGCTCTATGACACAGCATGACACAGCTTATCTAGTCCCTTATGCCAGACATCTGTCATTAATGCGGTTGGTGTCTAAAAACTGCATTAAAGCCATTTGTTCAGCTATTGTAAACTCTCTCTTGCTTTTCTTTTTCATCTCCTCTTCGCCCATCAAAGTCTACAGATGGTTTCTGTTCATTTAAACAAAAGAACCAGAAGAATTCTCACCTGGGACTTCCAATTCTCATCCAATCTTGACTCAATGCAGTGACCAGAGTTAAGGAGGCTAAGGGTCGGAAGGAGGGGGAGACACCGGGGAGCACACAGAAGTATTTTTATAATAACTAATTAATATTCAAGAAGGTGCAAACAGTTTGTGCTCAACCACTAACCTACCCAAAGGTTGACTATTACAGCCTGCCCAGTGGCACCATGGAAGAAAGGCCTGGCAATCTACCTCCATAAAAATTACCATATTCTTTGAAACTAATAAAAATAACACACCCATGTAAATACTCCACCCAAACATATAAAGCACATAGCATGCCTAGGAAAATAATGCCCAAGGGGGTTGTGCAGTTGGCCAGAAAAAAAAAAATGCATAATGTGTTCATTATTTGCATAAAAATACAGTACAGCCAAGAAAATCCTACGGAGTAGTTCTATCCTGTAACCCACGGAGTTGCCATAAGTTGTCGGAACCAACCTGACAGCAACAGGCTTAGTATTATTATTTGTAATTACTACTAAGTAGATTTTCAGGAGCCCTGGTGGCACAGTGGTTAAGAGCTCAGCTGCTAACCAAAAGCCGGCAGTTCAAATCCACCAGCCACTTCTTGGGAACTTCATGGGGCAGTTTTACTCTGTCATATAGGGTCGCTATGAGTTAGAATCCACTCGACGGCAATAGGGTTTTTAAATAGATTTCAGTGGAAAAATGTTTTGAAGTCAATAAGCTGCTGACCACTGATTTTAAAACTAGTGTCAGGCCTACCCTAAAAGCAGGCCAAGTTGGTCCTCAGAAAATGTGGATAAATATTCTCAACCTGGTAGAGCAAAAAGAGGCTAGTTCCAAATAATTTCGCAAAAAGTGATACAAAAAAGTAACTTTAATCATCTAAATAGTCTGTCAACCAGAAATATTTGCCTAGACCCCAAATCACATACTTCATTAGCTGCATGATAGAGGTCAAAAAGAAAAGAAAAGAATTACTAAAAGAAAACTAAGCTTATTGTTCCTGTTTTTCCCCAGTGACTTGATTCATTATTTTCGTGCAAAGTTAGACGCTCTATCAAGCTTATTAACTATTTCAGGACATTAAAATGCTAGTTACTATACCATTGCAATAGCAATGTACCTTTTGAAAATTCTCATTTACTACAGAACCGTCGCGGCCATTTAGGAAAACATGCTCCCACTGTGATCAGACTGTCATGTCATCCATGGAATCAAATGCCCAAATTAGACGACATTTTGCAGCTCAGTTTTAGGTATTGGTCAACAGGCTGGAAGATACCAGGAGAAATAGAGGCCAAACATTGTGCTTTAGTTGGTGTGTTAGTGGTGTGGTCACCACCTTTCATCATCTGCGTGTGAACACAAACATAAAGACTGGCCGAGGCGTCCTCTCCATTAGTAGTATCTGTACAGCCCCCCATGGATTGACAGCTGAAAATGTGGTTTTGGGGCCTGGTTCCAAGCCTTGTGCTAACACTGGAGCCCATAGAAAGCTTAGCAAGTTGGTCACGTGCCAGAATGTGTGCATCCTCAGGTAACTGTTTTAAAAACGAAAGCATGCTTGTTTGTTTAATTTTTAGAGAGGTTAATGTTTCCAAAGTGTGTGTCTATTTACAAATGTTTTAATATTATGGTTCCCCTATTTTGAAAAACTAATTTGAAATGTCAAAAATCTCATGGCTCTCCCACTTGGGGAAGTTCTACTTTTAGTTTGTGTAGAGTGTAACAACAATATTGACTAAACATACTATACTTCAGAAATGTTTTAGGTGGATTTGCATTTTATTTATCATAACACCTATATGCAATAGATGGTACTACAGGAGACAGACTATTTATTTAGCTGTCAGAATATGCTTGTTGGGAGGGATCCATATGTGTGCTAAATCTGATATTCCTGTAAATATCTACGAATCCCAGGTTGGAAACCACAGGCTTATAGAACAGTAAGTGTTGAGAATCAGATACACCTGGGCTTCAAACCTCACTGGTATGATATATATAGATATAGATAAGGATACGGAGATGGAGATGGAGATAAGATACAGATAGAGATCACTGGTGGTCCGAACGGTAATCACTCGGCTGCCTCCTGAAAGGTTAATGGTTCAAACCCATCTAGAGGTTCTACGGGAGAAAGGCCTGGTGATCTGCTTCCATAAAGGTTACGGCCTAAAAAAAACCCCTACGAGGCAATTCTACTCCATCACATGGGGTGGCTGTGAGTCGAAAATCTACTCGACACCACCTATATATTTGGCATGTATACAAAAGCTAAAACCAGACCTGTGCTTTGAGTCGATTCCCACTCACGGCCACCCCATGTGTTACAGAGTACAGCTGCTTCGTAGGGTTTTACACAAATGCACGCCTATATATCTCCTTGGGGCACTCGCTTAATTCCTTCAGCTTTAGTTTGCTAATTGATGATAGTGTTTTGGTGGGAATTAAATAACGTAAGTTAGGTAAAGCCCCTAGCACCAGGTTTGGCACGTCGCAGGTCCTCAGTATCCCTTAATTCCTATCCTTCCTCTCTTTTAAATGTTTGAAATTTTTGGATTCTCAATCTATGTGTAAAAGTCTGAACTGACTAAAAATATAAACTAGAGAATATGCACTCTACATAATTCACAGTAGCATTACTTTGCATATCAGACTGTGCTAGGCTATGTCATATAACCCTCCATTTGCAAATTCCTTACCTGTGTCCACCCGGTCAGAAGCCTGTCCTTTGAACAGAGGTGAGTGCCTCTAGACAGCAGCTGCGTTGCATTTGATAGGATACTTCTGACAAGAAGTATGACTTAAAACATGCTGACGCTTACTGGAGACCTGAAAATGGACAGCTTTGTGGCTATGGGATGGATGCTATAATAGCCTGCCTAGGGTTATTATAATAAGATTAGTTTTTTTGTTGTTGGTTTACAAGGAGTGTATATGTTGAAAATATTCAGTCTTACCAATGCACAAAATTGCCCTGCTATTCCTAATTGCTATTCATCTCCCCACTTTTCAGTGTGGTAAATGGTATTTTTCAAGCAGCAGCATGTGGCTCAGTGGTAGATGCCACAGGCAGTTACGTGAGGAGTTTTGAAGCTTCCTGTATATTAGGATGTTACTGCTGGGCTGCATTATCCAGACCATTGTAAATGCCGAGATTGTATCTTCTATTCTTCCTAAACACCTTCATTTCTGGGGTCTCTTTCTCTCCACGTAGTGTACTGGAGTATTATCTCCCATAGTAAATACACAGCCTTTCAAATATACAGTTCATCTATCTTGGTTCTGGTATATCTACTTTTGATGCTTTGCTCTGTAAAACAATGGAGAAAATCTCAAAAGAAATTCTGAAGATGTTTCGCACTATTTACTCAACGTTGTTGTTGTTGTTAGGTGCTGTCGAGTCAGTTCAGACTCATAGCGACCCTATGCACAACAGAACGAAACACTGCCTGGTCCTGAGCCATCCTTACAATCGTTGTTATGCTTGAGCTCATCGTTGCAGCCACGGTGTCAATCCACCTTGTTGAGGGTCTTCCTCTTTTCCGCTGACCGTGTTCTCTGCCAAGCATGATGTCCTCCTCCAGGGACTGATCCCTCCTGACAACATGTCCACAGTATGTAAGATGCAGTCTCGCCATCCTTGCTTCTAAGCAGCACTCTGGTTGTACTTCTTCCAAGACAGATTTGTTCATTCTTTTGGCAGTCCATGGTATATTCAATATTCTTCCCCAACACCACAATTCAAAGGCGTCAACTCTTCTTCGGTCTTCCTTATTCATTGTCCAGCTTTCACATGCATATGATGCGATTGAAAATACCATGGCTTGGGTCAGGCGCACCTTAGTCTTCAAGGTGACATCTTTGCTCTTCGACACTTTGAAGAGGTCCTTTGCAGCAGATTTACCCAATGCAATGCGTCTTTTGATTTCTTGACTGCTGCTTCCACGGCTGTTGATTGTGGATCCAAGGAAAATCAAATCCCAATAGCATAGTAAAATTCAGCAAACTTCTTACATATATGCATAGGAAAGAAAACGTTTTATTACATTCTAATTTCATTATATTTACAGTTTTGGTTTTGAGAATGCCTTTATCTGTCAGCAAATTACTGCTCTGCCTGTTCACCGAGTGCCTAAATTAAGTCATTGTAAGAGGTCGCATTCACTGAACGTTTACTTGGAGACAGGTGCTGTTCCAAAGTCTGTTTATGTGTTCAAATTTCAAAAAAATTTCTAGGATTAAGTACTATTTTTGTCTCCATTCTACAAAGACGGAAATTAAAGCTGAGAAAAGTTAAATAAACTGTCTAAGGTTACACAGTAAGTGATAAGTCAGAATTCGAACCCAGGCCCATGTATCCAAATTATTTTCTGATGAAATATCTAAAATAGAAATATTTTAGATATTTTCATCTAAAATAAGGGCTTAAACAATGTTTTGAGGTGGTCTGATGAAACCTACTTTCTATGGAGTTGCTTGACAAAAGTTAAGAGAAAGCTGAATTCCAAGTCAGGAAACAGAAATGTATAGCATTAAATTGGTCAACATATACACTCTCTTGGTTTTCTCAATTCAATAACTACAAAATTATATTTAGGTACAATGCTAAGTTGTGAAACAGTGAGGACAGAGAGTCTGTGAGTCCATACATAAACAGCCTAAGGACAAAGGATGCAAGGAGACAAGTGTTTAACTATTTGGAATACAGAGTGATTCATATCTTCCTTCGAATGGGGGAATAATATATTTTTATTTCCAACAAATAAGTTAATTTGTTGTTTGATTAATTAATAAAAGGAACTAATATAAGCGCTTCACTGCAAACTAAAAGGCAGGTGATTCAAACCCACCCAGAGGCACCTCAGAAGACAGGCCTGGCAATCTGCTCTCGAAAGGCCACAGCCTTGAAAGCCTCCTGGAGCAGTAACACTCTGCACACATGGGTGACCGTGAGTCAGAGTCTACTCCTGGAGCAGCAACACTGCACACATGGGTGACCCTGAGTCAGAGTCTACTCCTGGAGCAGCAACACTTCACACATGGGTGACCCTGAGTCAGAGTCTACTCCTGGAGCAGCAACACTGCACACATGGGTGACCGTGAGTCAGAGTCTACTCAACAGCAACTGGGTTTCTTGGTTTTAAACTGGAAGAATGATAATTTTCATTTCAATCAAATAAGCTAATTGGTTGATTAATTAATACAAAGAAGATACTACCCAAGACTTTGATAGTCTATGCTATTTTTCATCCCAGATGATACCACCTTTCAATGGGAATGCCAACACCATCTCAACAAAGGTGCTAGCAGCAGGCCTTAGTTTAGTACGAAATGTACTTTCTGTCTGCTTTTTCTTTTTTTTTTCTCCGTTTCTAAGTTGAACCCAGGAGGGCAGACGTGGGTCATTTGATAAGATACTTGGGAACTGCTGTTTGCAGAAAAATTAGGCGAGATTTTTAAATTGACAGTTTTTAGACTGACAATTTCATTCCACGGTTTTTTCTGTATTTCCTTGCTCCAGTTTTAATTATCACTTAGAGCAAGTGTACTGGTTATATACTTATCAGCTCTTCATTTCCCCTGTGGACCACACTGTGGGTTACCAAATACAATTTCCATTTTGTCTGCTGATGGCCTAAATAAGGTACACCCCAAACAACAAGGACGGGCTTCTTAATTTAGCAGGGTAGGTTGTTCATGTAACAGTGGCCCTGGGGGTTACATTAGACGAGAAAAAGAAATAGATTCTACCTCAGTGGAGTTGAATAATTTCTAAAAGATTTAGCACAAAAGAACTGGGCCATCCCACACTATGAACACTCAGAAAAATCTAATAATAATGTCGTAATTTTTTCAAATTCTTTAACACAGGGATCCATGGCATACGTGTGCATACCTTAGGTGCTATTTTAAGCACAAATATCATAGGAACAAAAACATTAAAGAAATGTGAGGAATATGAATATCATGGCAAGGGTGTACTAAAAATATATTGAACTGTAAAATTATGACATACATACATCATTTTATTTAAATCATAACATTAGCTTCTTCAGTGTGTGAGTATAAGATATAATATGATAAAATATTCTATTATAAAAACACAAAAACCAAACACATAAATATTTTTAAAACTCCAATTTTGAATGGGAAGTCCTTGGGTAATGCAAACAGTTAACACTCTCAACTGCTAACCGAAAGGCTGAAAGTTCGAGTACACCCAGAGGCACCTCAGAAGACAGACCCAGTGATCTACTTCTGAAAAAATCAGCCGTTAAAAACTCTAGGGAGCACAGTTCCAATGTGACCCACACAGGATCACAAGCAGGAATCGACTTGATAACTGCTTTTTTTATTTTTAAAATGAATTTTTCTAACAGCAAACTATATTTTATTCAGTTTTCCTGTCTTATTTCCACAAAATGCATCAACACCATTCCACCAAAAACCATATTTTAAAGTCAATACACCTTCCGAGCCATAATTTTGATCACAAGCTTCATTGCTATTTCCTCAGCAAACTTTAAGGAGTGATCATTATTGGCTAAGTCCCAGGGGTCCAGAAAGTTACGAATATGGCCAGAATTTAGCGAGTTGGTGGGACAGCCAGTGAAAAAGATAAAGAATTATGCAAACCAATGCAAGAAACAGATGGGTCAGGGCTAGCACGAGGCCTCAAGAAGAAGGTGGAGCTGAGGTGGACTTTAACAGTTAGGACTTATAAGAAAATAGGAATGAAGATAATCCTTCAGCCATGCCATACAGGAGGAAGAGCAGCACTGCTTACCCAGCCCTGTGACTCTAAATGGGTTTTAAAAAATGAGAGACGATACTGAAAGCATAAACATCTATGAAGGCTGGTGGCTGTTGAGCTAAATATGACGGTCGTACTGTATCATGCAAGCAAGGGAAGATCACCGAAGGTTTTTGAGTAGAGGGAGTAAAAATTGAAAGTTTTATATCTGGAAAGTTAATTTATTAGTGGTCTGACATTACTGAGGAAATCAGAGAGAACAGAACAGTGAGGACAAAGAGGATTATCTTCTAAATGCAACATTCTGGTTTTACATAGCATTTTCTCGTTCATATATGTCATATTTTCCTGTTTCCACACTTACAATCAGATCAAACTTACTTGCTGCACTTCTGGAAACTGAGATAAATGACAGTTTGGCACAGCCTTATAAAAGACACTCCAAAGACACCACGTATGCCACTCCCTAAAGAGAAGTCATCCTGAGTCAGAGCCGACTAGGCGACAACTGGTGGAGATCCTGGTGGTGCCAACTGTGAATGCGCTTGTCTGCTCACAGTCTAATAAGAAGTGCCTTGGAAGAAAGGCCTGGCAATCTACTTCCAAAAAATCAGGCATTGAAAACACTATGGAGCACAGTTCTACTCTGATACACATGGGCTCGCCATGAGTCAGAATCAACTAGACAGCAATCGGTTAAAAGAAGTAGACCCTGAGTGACGAAGCATTCCAACTGACACAGAAGAAGACCAGAGCTGCTGGGACAGTGTCAGAGGGGAGCTCTGAGCTGGGTGTGTGCAGGTGGTCAGCTCCTCAGTTCTCTATTACAGACGCTACAAGAAACTAGTGACAACTTGAATAATTACAGTTGGAGTTTTAAATGCATTGATATTTTTGTTGTTTATTTATCTTCCCAATTAGATACAAACCAATCTGCATGCTCAGAAGAGTGCTTGTGCTTGGCAAGGCAGGGGCATACATCTGCTAGCTGGAAAAATCAGCCTAACTACAGTGTATTCCTGGTAATTCAGAGAGGCAACTGTACTTACTTAGTAAGAAATTATTATATAAACTCAACTGCACCATTATATGTTATCTATTTTTTTTTTATTTATCTATGAACACTTGATAAATGAATATTATTATTTTTTATAACTACTACTAAACAGCTATCATTTACTCTAAATAGACTTACGCATTTCCACCAAGTCAATTCCAACTCATCGTGACCCAACTGCTTACAGAGTTGAACTGCTCCATGGGGTTTTCTTGGCTGTAATCTTTACGGAAGCAGATTACTAGGTCTTTTTTCCACAGAGAGCTGGGTGGGTTCAAACAGCCAACCTTTAGGTTAGTAGTCAAGCATAAACTATTTGTGCCAACCAGCAAATAGACTTACATCAAAAAAAAAAAAAAAAAGCCAAACCATTGCCATCAGTTGATTCCAGCTCATAGCAGGACCCTACGGGACAGAGTAGAGCTGCCCCATACAGTTTCCAAGGAGCACCTGGTGGATTCAAACTGCTGATCTTTTATTTAGCGGCTGTAGCTCTTACCCACTATGCCGCCAGGGTTTCCACAAATAGACTTAGTGAATATTAATTAAATTTGACAATATTATGGCAAAAGCGTAATTTATAACTAAAATAACGTCAGTATGACTGCCAATCTGATTAAATTTAATCATTTTTGTTCACAGTAATAAATATGACTGGGAAAATTTGGGAAATTGGAATAGGATATTGTGCATTTTTGTTCTGCATTTTTAAAATGTATGTATTTAAATTGCATTCTATTTGCTACCATTTTAACAAGAACCCTAACCAATGATATACTTGTCTTATATTAATTGACCCATAAAATTGAGTTCCTTCGGGCTATTGAAAATCTAATTTGGCCACTTAAAATATTTCATTTGTCTATTCATTAATTCACTTAAAAATATTTATTATTCACCTGAGATGACCAGTCACTTAGGTGAACAATATGAAGTAAATAAAAATAAGTTCCTGCTTTCATGGAGCTTATTTATATTTTAGTCAATACACAGAGTGTGTTGTCAATGTTAGTAGCCATCAAATGGATTTTGACTCATAGTGACCCCATGTGTGCAGAGTAGAAATGGTCCCTAGAATTTTCAAGGCTGTGACCTTTTGGAAGCAGATTGCCAGGCCTTACTTCCAAAGCGTGTCTAGATGGGTTTGAACTGTTAGCCTTTTGACTGGTAGTCCAGGGCTTAACCATTGGTACCACCCAGGGAGTCACAGAATGTATAACAATAGACGCTAAATGATGATAAAAAGACAAGTGCTGAGACTTTTAGGAAGGGCTTGTGGAAGCATTGTTGGTTTTATGAAGGGTCGCTAGGAAAGGCCTCCTTGACAAAATGCCATTTGATTAAAGAAAAACCTGAAGGAAGAGCTGATTCACGCAGGAATAGAACTTCACTGCTGTTCAATTTGTACTAAAATTTTTTCTCACGTATTAGAAAATGTCCCTTATCTTAAAACAAACACAACACTCATCTGTGACTGAATTTTCCAAAGTGGCTGTCTCTAGGATAAAAGGTCTTCTTGGTATTTTGCCTGCGAAGATACTTAAGGGATCTCAGAACTTCAGTTTAATGAATATTAAGTGCTTACTCCGTGGAAGACTGTCTTAGACATCTGCTGTTTTGTCTGCCCAACAACCATTTCTAACTTAGAAGCATCTCCATTTTCCTCGGGTAATTGAGCATCCGCATTCTACAATGCGACCCAGCCCTGGTCAATCAGCCTGGCCCATTTCCTGTGGCTACAGAAGCTGACTTAGGACATGCATATGATACAGGACAGGTCAGTCAGAAACAATAAGTGTCAGTCCAGATGCTGTTGGTGGAATTGTTGGAAATGGGCACTTCCTTGGTGGATTTCCTTAGTATTTAGGATGGAAACCTACAGTTTCTGATGCTCAACATTTCAGTGGGGAAAGAGAGTGTCTGACATAATGCCAACAGAGAAGAAAGCAAATCCAAGAAACAGAGAAATGTCCCTGGCAATATTGTTTCTGCAGCTAGATCCAACTATGCCTGAAACCATTACCTGTGCACTTTTCTTTATGAGATCCAACAAATCACTAGGGTTCCATGAATTTGTTAGGATCACATTTCTTCTATCTGCAGTGACCAATGCAAAGAACCAGCTTTTCTGTGCTATTTACCATGTAGAGTTTTAAAAAAGAAAGAAAAAGAATTTATGGCACATTAAGAATGGCCCTTTCACTATCACCTGATCAGCCTTCTCTGAGCATGTCTTTGTGATGAATGTCATTGGTTACCTTTGTAGCATAAAACACTCATGATTCCAGTTCAATAAATATTTAATGTACCAACATGCTTAAATGTGTAAGAAACTTATATATTACTGAGAGTACACAATAATGAAATAAATCAAGGTTCTTTCCCTGAACAGACAAGCTTTGAGCTTACCTGATTGACAAGCATCTTACTTGTTATACCCACACAATAAAGAAAAATACCATATAAAACACATGACTGCTATTTCCCTCATTAGATAAAACACCCTGGAACCATGAATGGTGCCCCCCGCCGCCCCCCGCTGGCTTCAACTCTAACACTTGTGCCTGGAATATACATGTTTATTGAATAAAGTAGTTATAACTTTCTTTGATTCCTATTGGTCTGTACATGTCTTCCCTGAGCAGCTGTTAACACAGTGTATAATTTTCACCACTGTTCCTTCTTATTCAATTAGTAATTCCATCTGCTAAAAATTAATCTCTTCATCCACACCTAGAAGAGTCTGAAATCCTCCTAAACAATGTAGTATTCATAACCATACAAAGATGATTCTGAGACAGCATTCTGCAACAGAGTAATTTTAGGAAAAAAAAATCAGATTGTAAAAAATAATATTCTTAACCAGAGAAACGAAGGAACAGAAGAATATCAGTCAACATACTAAGAACACGCCCACACCTGCACACGCGCACACACACCAGCGCCATACACGCACAGGCACAGGTTCTCCTCTCCCTTCCCACCTCTCGTTGTCCCAGTAACGAAGCCATCTCAGCAGCCGCACGGCCCCCTGATGCCAGCAGACCCCAGGCCTCCGCGGCCTTCCTGCCGCAGAGCTACCTCAAGCCCCACGCTGCCCCCCGCGTTCTTCATCTCCTTGGAGGTAATTCCCAGCCAGGCTCCCCTTCCCCGCTAAAAGCTGCACATAACCCAATAACCGAGCTAGAAGGAGCCAACACAACAGTCTGAAGAACTGCAAAAAATATACATTTAATTCTATTAAACGGCGGCACCGCTGAAACAGGCTCTGCCTCTGCACTGGGGTTCAGGTCAATAAAATAACGGGGTCCACTTCGCACGAGCGGCTGTGTGAGTGCACTGGCCAGAGCTACCCCTCCGATCTCTCCTGCATGTTTTACTCTCATTAAGATGTTTTCCAGTCGGATGTCATTATCTCACTTATCCACCCTGGTTTACAGACACACAGGTATCAGGCAGGTGAAGTTTTCTCTCCGCGTCCACGGCTGTGCCTCAGTGGTGGCCTGGGCGGTGGCACACAGAGACCCGCGCCCAGCCGCCTGCACAGGTAGCTGAGCAGCTCCACAGGCTCGCAGGCCCTGCCTCTGCTATTGCCAGGGAACAAGGAGTGAGCGCATCTGTGGGAACTCCCTGCCTGCTGGGTGCTCAGCTAGGAGTCCCAGAACATCAGATACAATTATATTCAAATGTAAGTACAAAAAGTCATTTTGACGGGGACACAAATTATACTAGCTGCCATTTTGGATTACCCAGATGATAGCTGCTCTTCATTAGCAGTGATAATTGAGCAACGACTCTGCCTGTGCTTAATAACACTATAATTAGTGGTGTACCTATCTCACTTGTAAGCTCCCTACCTAAAGGGAGTTCTCCTTATTTCATTACCATCATCATCTTCAAACACAAGACACTCAGAGCACTGTGTTTCTAGGGCCTGGAGACTCCAACTGTTCCGGAACCTCTTGGCTGGTCCATCACTCCACCACTGTTGTCTGGTGGGTACCTTGTAAGCCCTCATTAATAAGAAATAAGAATTAAGGCTACAGAGTCAGAGAGAAGAAATGTAAATTGCTGCTCCTTCCTTTCCGAAATTACATATCATTTATATTCTTCTCACCTACCTTAATGTTAGTCCATAGGCTTCCTTTATCAGGATATGAGATCTGTAGTAGAGACTTTGTGATTTTTTCTGTTAAATTATTTTTAAAGTGCTACCATTAAAATGAGGAGCTAAAATAATCAGCCGGAAATAGAGCTGAATTAGAAAGAGAAAGTTGCTTTTTTTTCTTTTTCTTTTTTTTCTTTTTTCAATTTTATCCACTCCTGTATGTCTAATTGTGCAGTTCTACAAGTATATTTCCAGCATCTGGCCTCTCTTGCATTAAATTCACCCCAAAATTATAAAATTTATAATTAAAGATGGGACTCTATGTGTAGTACACTGACACCTTCACTAACTGAAATTTGTAACTTATAGGTGAAAATAAACAGGATAAGTTATAGGTGTAATTAGCGTATGAGACCACCGAAAAGAAAAACATGCAAAAAAGTGAAATGTCACATTTTCTTTTCTCTCATCTTTCACATTTTGAGAATTTTTAAAAGCGCTAGGGGTAACACTTGGAAAAAGTCATGCCTGGTGGGATGGCTTTTCTTATTATGTTTATTAAAAGAAAAAGGGTCTTTGTTAATGTGTTTTCCTTACTAGTTTTTTTTTTTTAAATAATTTTTATTGTGCTTTAAGTGGAAGTTTACAAGTCAAGTCAGTCTCTCACACAAAAACCCATATACACCTTGCTACACACTCCCAGTTACTCTTCCTTATTAGTTTAAGGTTGTGTTGGCAGATCCCCAACACCAGACTCCTGTAGACTCGCCAGTCCTGGGAAAAAGCTTTCTTCTTTGATCCCCTGAGTACGCTGGTGACAACTGAAAACCCACAGGTAAACCTAACACAGAATGGTTGTTTCAGAGCCAATTTTCCGTGGTGGCGACAGTGTGCAGACAGGCTCAGCTTCTGCTGCTTGCTCCCAGGAGCCTTTTCTCCACAGCCCCCACCCTCTCTCTCCTAAAACAGTGGAGATTATTAGCGAATCCATTTGGGAGGTTATTTTATTTTCATTTCATCTCACTTCCTCTCAGTCTTCTGAAAGCTGTACTTGCATGCTCTCTGACCAAATTTATAAGGCCAAAAGAAATCCTACATAATTCAGAAAGTCAGTAAATTCTTACTTCCTTGGCAAAACAAATCACCTGCTTCCTTGATTGAATTCAGACCAACATTTAAAAGCACACAAATGCCCCAATAAACACTAGAGCAGTAGACATTTACAGAATTGTTGGAGGAAAAGGACAGGAAAAAGAGAAGGAACGTGTGCTTTGTGGCAGAAACAGTCCTTCAAAATAATAAAGATTGTGTTACACAGTCTTCATACACGGTTCCTGTGAGGTCAATCACCTTCTCGGTTTTGGGATGAAAACATCAAGGCTCAGAGATGATAAATAATTTAGAACTAGCCAGAATTCAGACCCAGCTCTGAGTTCAAAGTCCAGGTTTTCGTCATAGTTAATCCAAAGTATACTGTAAAACAATTAACGTTCTGACTCTTTTGTACCTAGCTAGATTATCTCTAGCTATAGCTGCTTGTGGGACTCTTTTGAACGCTGGTGGTGCAGTGGTCAAGTGTTACGGCTGCTAACCAAAAGCTTGGTGGTTCGAATCCACCAGCGCTCCTTGGAAACTCCATGGGGCAGTTCTACACTGTCCTGTAGGGTTGCTATGAGTCAGAATCACCTCGACGGCAATAGGTTTTGGTAGCTGCTTGAAATTAGCAGGAAAAACAAATCCATGTATTATAAAAGTATATGCTCATACATGTAGTTTAAAGAAAAATATCATCTTGGTGTTAGGAAAAGAATTCACTTTTTCTCTTTATGGTAATTTAAATTTAACTCGTACTTGCCATCCAAACCACTTGTCTAGTTTTAACTAAAATAAGAAATCAAGAATTTTGAAGAGATTTTGAAACTCAGAATAAAAGAGAAATGAAATTGTGACTTCCAATATTAGAAGTAGTTGCTTGATTACACTTTTGGTCATTTCTAGAACAATACAATATAGATGGTCCCACACTCTAATACAGCCTCCCACAATTTCTGTGAAATCTTTAATAACAGTTGGTATCTTTAGACAGTTCTTCCAAAAATGGTCATGTTCACCAAGTGCCTGTCAGAAACCAGGTTACTCTCCACTATTTCACACACACACCCCAAAGAAAGCAGTGAGTGAAAACCTCATTCCGCAGCAGGTTAGGGATTAGAAGACGTGGACTACAAGCCAAACCCTCCCACATTTTAGCATCATGACCTCCATGAAATCATCTCTTCTATGACCTCACCTTTAAATTTAATGCACTGTAAAACCAGTCTCACACACTAGTATGGTCCCGTGGGGCTCAAAGAAGGTAAAGCATGCGGAATTGTTCTATAATTGTAAAACTTACAGAAAATACAATTATTATTGTCACCGCTGTTATTTCTGAAACTCCTGCTATAAGAGTGTTGCTAAAACAGCTGGCTACCAGGAGGCACCCCTGTCTTCCCCTAATCCACAAGTCCAGAGCAGCTTTCCGCCAAATAGAGCAGGTTCCCAGGATTGGATGACTGCCCTACATGGCTGGTAACTGAGCACTATTTCTGGATTTCAAGAAACCTGTAAATATGAGGTTTCTTATGTAGGAAGTTGTGAGTAATGAGATGAGAACGCAGACTTCAAACTCGTAAGTGGTACAATACACTTTCTTCTCCACTTCTTATAAAAGTAAAAAAAAAGAAAAATTCAGATGGAATGGAAGACATTTAGGTAAATGTCAGGCAGATGGAAAATCTAAAATAGTACCATTTTAATAATTATACGGAGCCCTGGTGGCACAGTGGTTACGAGCTCAGATGCTAACTAAAAGGTCAACAGTTTGACTCCACAAGCCACTTCTTGGAAACCCTATGGGACAGTTCTACTCTGTCGAATAGGGTCACTATAAGTTGGAATTGACTCAACGGCAACGAGAAATAATTATATGAATATTCCCTTGTCAGATTTTGGAATGAACTGGCTTCCTTTAAAAACAAACAAATAATCACCAATAAAAACTCTGATTGCTTTTATCCTTTTACTCTCTTCTGAAAAATAATCTTTTTTTCTCCTTCTTGAAGAGACATCATAAATACGGAATTCTATACAAGAAAACCTTTGGCTTCAACCTCCTCCAATTCTCTTATACACCTATTAATACACAAATATAGTATATGAAAATGCTTTAAATTCTGTATTTAATCTGTATATCTGTGTTTTAGGCCTGGTTTCTACTACCCAATGCTAACCAGCAATTGCTAATTTTTAAACTGGTTGAAAGAGATTCTGAAATTAGATTGTTTCTCTCCCTGTGCTCCCAGAAAAGATGTGAGAATTCAGACTGAGCCTGAGCTCCATCTCCTGGAAGTGCATATCACTAGCAACAACTAAAGTCTCCAAGGTATCCGAGAATTTCCTCACTGGAGGCTTCATACTCAGACTGTGTGCAAAAGACCCTTCCTGCCTCACACACTAAGGGAGATCTTTCTCACCCTATGAGAATGAGACGACCCGATGGAGGAAGCCCTCCGTTCCTGAGGGAAATGAGGTAGCCTGAGCACATGGAAAGAAAGCCCGTGGCTCAGGATAAGCCCATCTCATGAATGCAGGTTCCATGCATGGAGAGGGGTCTACAGTTGGATAAAAGAGCCCTTATTAACATACCAAAAATTCAGATTTTTTTTTATTAAGTTCAAATTTTGAGAGGGCTCTAAATTTTATTTAGTGCCACTTGCCATCTTAAATGTAAAATTGCAACTTGCTCATAGGACCTGGATTCTGGTTAACTCTTTTCTACACTGTATTCTGCTGTTGAACATCTACTGTTCTCTATTTTTACACTAGAAAAATAAAGTTTATTTACGGAAACTTTATTTCTAATTATGCATATTGATGTATCTACACCAAGTTTTCATGTATTTGTTCTGTTCACTACTTGATTATTTTAAAACTTTGAAATAGACACTGCCCGTATTGCTCATTCTTCCACAGAAAATGAGAAAATGGAATTTATTACTTCTAATTATTTGTTGCCATGTTTCTCTCCCTTTAAGGTAACTTGAGGCAATGTCAACTTGGAAGGGCTTAGGTTATGTCCCAATACATAATGGGAATCTTCTAGACTTTTCAGTTCTCATTATCAATACTTTTAATGGCACATATGGAATTTAGAATGATGTAATGATTCTAATCAATATGGATCAGCTGTATTTACACATACAAGCAAGCAAGGTCAACAAGCAGTGGAGTTTTTTTTTTTTTTTTTTTTCACTCCCCTTAATAAGTTTCTCCTTTTTGCCACACTGAGCAGGCTACAGAAGCTGGACACCCACTTGTCTTCAACAACTCCTTGTTCTTTAAAGTTGTGCTGAACAGAGATGGAGGTTGTCTTACTATCTAATCAGTGTCTGACTTGGAAACAACAAAAACAAAGTATAGAATAATTTATAGTGGGTGAGCAGGAAGCCCACACTCTCATATTAATATAATAAACACAATACATAATAAAATACAAAGTCCAATTTATTCAGTGTGATTGGGAACATGGCCCTCTGGCTAGATGAACATTGTGAGAAAACTAAAAGTCAGTACATACTATTTAATTTTCAAGAAATTATGTATGTATGAGCTGCACTTAACATTAAATTTGCTTGACCGTGATTTAATCTCACTTTGGTGCTTTAGAAAGAATATTTAGGGCCTCAAGATCATTATGATAAATACCAAGGATTACTGTCAAGTGCTAAGGAACTAGAGGATGGAAGAGATTGTTTTAATTTTGCCTTGGAATCAGGATATAGTCCTTTAAAAATATTTCTGTATCTCTTATCTGTGTCTCTTTTTAATAAAAAGTAGAGAAATTGTATAAATCTGGTTATATTTCTTTGGGTCACATGAATATTGGAAAAGATTGGGAGTTTGTTTCACACGCCTTAAGTCTCCGCATTTTGTGCGTGGCTTTGCTTGATTAATATGCTTCGTTCAATAGCCATAAAGGAGCTCGCACTTTAGATTAGAGTTTTCTGTGGGCTTTTTGATGATTGGCTTGCAGCCAAAGCACTTATCCTGCTATTCAGGATATATTGTAGAAAACCTTATAACTGCACCTAAGAGTCTTTAATTGCTAATTGTTCCTAATAACTGTTTAGTATATAATGCAAACAATAATACATGATGTCAGTTTGAATTTCAAGGTTGTTATTCAATCCCAAGTTTCTGCTGTGTTATGTTCTCTTCCTGTGGTTAATGATGTCTGCAAAACCCTCAGTGGAGTAACAATACTGGCTTGGGAAAGGGGCAAGGTCTGTATTAAAACAATAACAATAAAAACATAGAAAATAGAGGTTTGAGTAATAGCCTAAGTACAATATTGAAAGTACAGAATGAAATGAACGGCTCCTTTTGTGCTTGCAATGACAATACACTTCTCAGTAACCATTCAGAGGCTAACTGCTCTGTGGGCATCAGTGGGACTAGGAACCTTCCTCTACATTGTCACCTGAATCCAAAAGAGTACTGTTCTGCTTTGGGAATCCTTTTTCCAGGTCTTATTATCGAAGGACTGCGATAGGCTTTCATTATTTCTGAGGAACGCTCACACATCCTCCTTGATCCTTTCTCCCTTCTACTCATCACAAGCAAGAAGATGGAAGCCTTGTTATATACTAGGCAATGGGGGGGGGACCCACCATGATGGGGCCAAGCTCTGGCTAGCCAATAATCCTTCAAGCACTTCTCCCTCTGTTCTGTCTGCAATTTCAGTACGATTTCCAGCACTTGGAGTTTAAATGTCCTCTACTCCTTTTTTCTTTTTTTTTTTTACTGCTTAGAAGCTAGCATCTAATTGCTTCTTCAGGTTGCCAAATGACTGAGTGTTTTCTTCATTGACTTGGTTTCTGCCAGATTCTGAAATAGAAAGTATGCAGGATAAGAGAGACTAGGGAAGTATAAAACTCACTCAGAGAAAGAACAGAGCAGATCTGGAAGCCAGGGAGTGAATAGGAGGAGAGTAAAGAAAAGCCAAGAAAAAAATTTTAAAGCTGTCATTTGGGCAAAAGAAGGGAAACAAGACTAAGAGGTGGTGTGGATACAAGTTCTGCTGTGTCTGAGAAATATTTCATGTGAGCATCAATGCATGGATTGTGTGTGTTGATACACGCAAAACAATGTTCCCTCCTTCACCTCCTTTTCTGTAGAATACAAAAAGTGCAATACATTAATCGTCACATCATCCCCATTTCAAGGAGCCCTGGTGGTGCAGTGGTTAAGTGCTCAGCTGCTAACTGAAAGGCTGGTGGTCAAACCTACCAGCTGCTCTGCAGCAGAAAGACGTGGCAGTCTGCTTCCATATGGGGCAGTTCTACTCTGTCCTACAGGGTCACTGTGTATTAGGATTGACTTGATGGCAATGAGTTTTTGTTTGCTTGCTTTTATTCCCATTTCACCTTACTCTTTATTATCTAACTGGTAAAACCCCAAAAAAAACTAAACCCACTGCTGTCAAGTCAATTCCGACTCATAGCGACCCTACAGGACAGAGTAGAACTGCCCCACAGAGTTTCCAAGGAGCGCCTGATGGATTTGAACTGCCGACCTCTTGGGTGGCAGCCATAGCACTTAGCCACTACGCCACCAGGGTTTCCCTAACTGTGGTAGATTGCAAAAATGGCCTTCAGTTTTCCTTTTCGCCATGCCTTTGCTCTAGGACACAGAGGCTCTTCCCATCAACACGCAATCTGTTTCTCATCCCACAGGATGTAGTGAAAGTGACGCTGTGCAACCTTCCGTGTTTCTGCTGGCTCTCTCGGAATCCTGCTCAGCTGCCGTGTGAACAAGCCCGGCTTCCCTGCCAGGGGACGAGAGCCATGTGGAGCAGAGGTGAGTTCTGGCAGCTGTGATCATAGACTAGCCAGCCTCCAGCCAACCTGGCAGCTGACTGAAGACGGATGAATAAATCTAACTGAAACCAGAAGAACTACCCAGCTGAGCCCTGACCACTAGAATTAAAAATTAAATGTGTGTTAAGCCATTAAGTTTTGGAGTGACCTGATAATCAGCAAAGGCTAACTATTAACAATAACCAACTTATACATCTCGGGGAGCTTAATAATTTTTGTGCAGTGATGAGTATATTAAATATTGTCTCCATTCAAGACTCACATTTTTCTCAGAATCTGCGCTATAAATCTCTCAAAACCTTACATGAACACCTGAAGATATTAATCATATCTGTGGTTAAAGATACAAGATAGCTTGAAAAGGCATTAATCTGTAATTCTTGTATTTCCGAACTTCCATCAAGGTTATGTCTACGGCTTAGTATAAACTCAATTTTCCATTTATTTGTTCAATGTAAACAACCATTTCATAAAATGTAAGGCTTTTTGGTCTTTAATCCTAGCAGGTATTTTAAGACTGGGAGCTTAGGAAAATGGTACACTTGGGGAAAAATGATGCCAGTATATGGGTTCCAACTCTGTGATTTTTTTACCCACCCCGATTTATAAAAGATCTGGAACTTGTGAGAGAAAGATTGTTCATCTAGTATAACAGCACACAGATCTATCTTCATCTCATCTATGTTCTTCATAGTTCAGGAATAATTTAAGAATTCAATAACTACTCAAAAAAAAAAAATAGGTCAACCAATTCTAGGCAGTCAAACAGTTTATTATCAGAAAGCCTCTTGACTCCAGCGACTTTGGTAATGTACCGAAATGGTAATAGCATTTCCTAATTCTGTCATGCACAATTAATTTAAAAATTTTCTCCACGATTAAAATGGAAATTACTTACAGCTTAGAATTGCTGTTAAATAAAGGACTATAAACTCCACCTGAGTTCAGAAATTATATCATAGGCATATGAGCAGAAATTTGGTAGAGAAATGTGGTTTTGAATAGGAAAGATTAGTGTTAAATGGATGCAACTGTACTAAATTCCAAAGGTTTTTGTTTCAGGCAGGACTTAGGCAGAAAATAGATGCCACACTCTTATAGGGTAATTGAGAAGAGAAAAGGATCTACTTACAAAGGTGTGGGCAGGAGCTCCACTGAAACACTCTGAGCTTAGAAGCAGTTGGGAGCATTAACTAATTCCTAGACCTGAAGAAAGGAGCCTTGGTGGTGCAATGGTTAAGCACTTGGCTGCTAATTGAAAGGTTGGCAGTTCAAGCCCACCGGCTGCCCTGCGGGAGAAAATACCTATCTGCTCCCATCAATGTTACAGCCAAGGAGACACTATGGGGCAGTTTTACTCTGTCACATAGGGTCACTATGAGTTGGAATCGGCTGGGCAGCACACAACAACAACAACAACAACAGACATGAAGGATAAAGGGAGAAAGTGGTTGCTGAATCCCAAATGAGCTGTCTGGAGAGGATGGCCTAGGAGCTATGGAATCCTTAGGTAGACAACATAAGGTGACTTGTCAGGGAGGAAACCAAGGTATACCCCGGACTCATTCTCTTTCCTTCCTCCTGTGAGTGCCTCAAATTGGTTAATCTCAACGGGAAGCCAAGAAGAAAAATGTCCATCAATTGCATTCATTCAATTCAGCCACCTGAGACGCTGAGCAAGATGAAGGTACAGGGTGTGGGTAGAGGGTGGTCCAGAGAGACAGATGGAAGACGTCCACCACAGCTCACTCACAAAGAATAAGATTTGAAAAGAAATTTTAAATTAGTTTTAAATCTCTGGAAGTAGTGGCATATCTAAATTAGGAAAGTACTGTCATGTATGTTTTCATTTATAATTGTGTAGGGAACAGAATTGAAAGATCAGCTGGAAACATTAAAAGCAGAACCAAAAAGACCAAACCACTGCTGTTGGATCGATTCTGACTCATAGCAACGCTATAGGACAGAGTAGAACTGCCCCATAGGGTTTCCAAGGAGCACCTGGTGGATTCGAACTGCTGACCTTTTAGTTAGCTGCCATAGCTCTTAACCACTACACCACCAGGGTTTCCATTAAAAGCAGAGTAGCGGCCAAAGACTTAGTTCATATATAGTCAATTCTCAATGATCTTAGAGTATATTTTCATTATCACTTATTTAGTCCATTGCCATTTTCCTCAACATCATCACTGTTTTCTAAACTTATAATTATTGGAATAAAACATGACTTTTTTTTTCTTGCTATAGAAATATACAGAAGTATTAAAATCCATGAAAATGCACGAATCAAACTGATTTTTGGTGATGTTTTGGCTCTTCAATAACCAACTGCTAACCTCAGCCAAGTTGATAAACTATTTTTTTTGCAAAAATTTCTTTATATTGTTGTTGTTTGGTACCATCAACTTTGTTCCAACTCTGAGGGTTCCTGTGTACAAACAAAACAAAACAAAACACTGCCCAGTCCTGTGCAATTCTTGCAACCGTTGTTACACTTTAGCTCATTGTTGCAGCCACTGTGTCAGTCCATCTCATTGAGGGTCTTCCTCTTTTTGCCTGACCCTCTACTTTACCAAGCATGATGTCCTTCTCCAGGGACTGGTCCTTCCTGATAACATGGCCAAAGTACATGAGACGAAGTCTTGCCATCTTTGCTTCTAAGGAGCATTGCGGCTGTACTTCTTCCAAGACAAATTTGTTCTTTTTTCTGGCAGTCCATGCTATATTCAATATTCTTCACCAACATCATAAAATCTAAGTCAACAATTCTTCCTTGATCTTCCTTATTCATTGTCCATCTTTCATATGCATATGAGGTGATTGAAAATATCATGGCTTTGGGCAGGTGCATGTTAATCCTCAGAGTGACATGTTTGCTTTTCAACACTTCAAAGAAGTCTTTTAGAGCAGGCTTGCACTGTGCAATACATTGTTTGAGTTCTTGACTGCTGCTTCCATAGGCACTGATCAGGGATCCAAGTAAAATGAAATCCTTGACAGCTTCAGTATTTTTTCTGTTTATCATTATGTTGCTTATTGTCTAGTTGTGAAGATTTTTGTTTTCTTTACATTGAGGTGTAATCCATACTGAAGGCTGTGGTCTTTGATCTTTATTAGTAAGTGCTTCAAGTCCTCTTCACTTTCAGCAAGCAATGTTGTGTCATCTGCATATGGCAGGTTGTTAATGAGTCTTCCTCCAACCCTGTTGCCCCATTCTTCTTCATATAGTCCAGCTTCTTGGATTATTTTCTCAGCATTCAGATTGAATAAGTGTGGTGAAAAGATATCACCCCGATGCACACCTTCCCTGATTTTAAACTACACAGCATTCCCTTGTTCTGTTCAAACAACTGCCTCATGAGTACAATTAAGTGCTCTGGAATTCCCATTTTTCACAATGTTATCCATAATTTGTAATGATCCACACAGTCGAATGCCTTTGCATAGTCAATAAAATACAGGTAAACATCTTTATGGTATTCTCTGCTTTTAGCCAAGATCTGTGTGACATCAGCAATCATATCCCTCATTCCACTTCCTCTTCTAAATCTAGTTTGAACTTCTGTCATTTCCCTGTCAATGCACTGCTCCAGCTATTTTTGAATGATCTTCAGCAAAATTTTACTTGCGTGTGATATTAATGATATTGTTTGATAATTTCCACATTCTGTTGGATTACTTTTCTTTGGAATGGGCACAAAGATGGATCTCTTCCAGTCAGTTGGCCAGGAAGCTGTCTTCCAAATTTCTTGGCATAGATGAGTGAGCACTTCCAGCCCTGCATGCATTTGTTGAAACATCTCAATTGGTATTCTGTCAATTCTTGGAGCCTTGTTTTTGCCATTGCCTTCAGTGCAGGTTGGACTTCTTCCTTTAGTACCACCATATAATCACATGCTACCTCCTGAAATGGTTAAACGTTGACCAATTCTTTTTGGTACAGTGACCCTGTGTATTCCTTCCATCTTCTTTTGTTGCTTCCTGCATTGCTCAATAACTTCCTCATAGAATCCTTCAATATTGCAACTCAGGGCTTGAATTTTTTTCTTCAGTTCTTTCAGTAATGAGAAATGCTAAGCGTGTTCCTCCCTTTTGGTTTTCTGACTCCAGGTCTTTGCACATTACATTGTAATACTTTACTTTATCTTCTCGAGCTGCCTTTGAAATGGTCTGTTCAGCTTTTACTTCATTATTACTTCCTTTTGCTTTAGCTACCCTATGTTTGACAGCAAGTTTCAGGGTCTTTTCTGACATCCATTTTGGTCTTTCTCTCCTGTCTCTTTAATGACCTTTTGCTTTCTTCATGTATGATTTCCTCAGTGCCATTCCACAACTCATCTGGTCTTCAGTCATTAGTGTTCAATGCGTCAAATCTATTCTTGAGGTGGTCTCTAAATTCAGGTGGGATATGCTCAAGTTCATGTTTCAGCTCTCGTGGGCTTGCTGTAATTTTCTTCAGCTTCAGCTTGAACTTGCATATGAGCAATTGATTGTTCCACAGGTGGCCCCTGGCCTTGTTCTGACTGATGATATTCAGCTTCTCCATTGTCTTTCCACAGATGCAGTCAATTTTATTCCTGTGTATTCCATCTGGTGAGGTCCATGTGTATAGTCACTGTTTATGTTGTTGAAGAAAGGTATCCGTAATGAAGAAGTTGTTGGTCTTGCAAAATTTTATCATGAGCTCTCTGGCATCGTTTCTATCACCACGACCATATTTTCCAATCCCTGATACTTCTTTGTTTCCAACTTTTGCATTCTAATCATCATTAATTATCAATGCATCTTGATTGCATGTTTGAGCAATTTCAGACTGCAGAACTTGGTAAAAGTCTCCAATTTCCTCAACTTTGGCATTAGTGGTTGGTGCATAAATTTGAATAATAGTCATATTAACTGGTCATCCTTGTAGGAGTATGTATATTATCCTATCAGTGGCAGCATTGTACTTCAGGATAGATCTTGAAATATTCTTTTTGACGATTAATGCAATGCCATCCCTCTTCAATTTGTCATTCCCAGAAAAGTGGACCATATAACTGTCCAATTCAGAATGGGTAATACCTGTCCATTTTAGCTCACTAAGGCCTAGAATAGTGATCTTTGTGTGTTCCATTTCAGTTTTGATGACTTCCAATTTTTCTAGATTCATAATTCATACATTCCATGTTGTGATTATTAATGGATGCTAGTAGCTGTTTCTTCTCATTTTGAGTCATGCCACATCAGTAAATTGAAGGTCCCGAAAGCTTGACTCCATCCATGTCATTAAGGCCAACTCTACTTTGAGAACGCAGCTTTTCCCCATCGTATTTTGAGTGCCTTCCAACCTGAGGGCCTCAGCTTCTGGTGTTATACAATACAATGTTCTTCTGCTATTCGTAAGGTTTTCCCTGGCCAATTTTTTCAGAAGTAGACTGCCAGGTCCTAGACTTCTTCCTAGTCTGCCTTAGTCTGGAAGCTCTGCTGAAACCTGTCCACCATGTGTGACCCTGCTGGTATTTGAAATACAGTTGGCATACCTTCAGCATCATAGCAATGCACAAGCCACCACAGTAAGACAATCTGACAGGTGCGTGGGGTCATCTATATACTGTAGATAATAACAGTCTAAACCTCATAGGGTTGTAGTGAAGATTAAATTTTTTTTTACACTTTTAAAAGTGTGCCTGGCACACCCCAAAAATGTTAGCTAGTAGTAGTAGTGATGTAGTAACATTGACTTAAATATTCACTATTTGATGAGTATTTTTGTTTGTGTTAGGATCCAATTGGATCTTAGTATATCTTGCTATTTGGTAATATTCTTAATGTGACTTGCCACTAGGCAATGTAAACTACCTTCCCTAAACCCTTGGCCAGGCATGAGTCAAGCAGGCAATAAGCTTAAGAAAGACAGATCTGCTTAACCTGGGGCTTTACATGATTTTAAGAACAGATTTTACTACTTAGCACGGTTTAGCAAGCAGAACAGAATGATCCCAAGAGCCACGTGTGGAAGCTAACTTCCTCAGGGAGGGGAGTGCACAGCGTACCAGACTCCTTTTTTTAAAGTATCCACAAAGAGTAAAAGATATCCACTCACTTGGATATCTTAGAATTAAAATATATTCCCAATCATAATACAGGATTTGTGGATCTGAAACTCAGTGCATGAACTATTCCCTGGGTGCTCTGATACCCCTTAGGGCTTCTGCTGAATCTTGTTCTCAGGTCAAGCTTCAGTCCCAGCTCATCTCAGATGCTCTCCAATTCCTGCAGACAAAACACCCTCCTTGTAAAAATAGATTATCAGCTTTCTTTGTTTGGAGGCAATCAAACAGTATAAGAAGTGAAAGAAATGTGCTAAAGACAGATAATCAGCTAATTGAAGCTTTCTCCACCGAATAACAAAAGATACTGAAAGGATATTGATTGAGGGAGAGAAATGAGAGTCAATGTATGCGCACTCTATTGGAATCAGAATTCTCCATTTGAGGGCTACGGTGAGGACACTATCAACTTGTTTTTGGGTCATCTGTACTCCTCCCCAAAATCTGAAACAAAATCTGAGACAACTGAGAGTACTTTGTGCAATTGTTACTCAGGCATTAATGCAACTTTTTGTGTTCTTTACAAATCTCCTGTGCGCTGCAGACTTTTGCCTAAATTTCTTTGTTCATCTAGTGGAGATAGTAACAGTCCCTGTCTCATACGGTTGTTGTGAAGATTAATCTGTTCCAAGATAGAAACTCACAAATCACCTTTGGTCCCTTTTAATTTCCCCCCACACCATCTACTCCATCACCAAAAATATTGGTACCTCTGTTGCTGAGTGAATATGATGAAATCAATGAGAGCTTAGTTATTATACCACAGTCAGCAATGGGTCTTAATAGCTGTATAAAGAACTGAAAGCACAAGACAGAGCAGAGACATACAATGACAGAGAACAAAGCTAAGAGAAATCAAAGTAATAAATGGTGAGCAGCAAGCTGTATAGCTATCACAAAAGAAGAACATGGAACAGAAAGGTGGAAAGCAGGAAGGGAAGCTGAATGAACGGTGATGTTTCCAAATCTCAGGAAATTAAAACCACCACTAATCTTTGTTAAGTAATAAACCCACTCACTGCTGTCGAGTTGATTCCGACTTATAGCGACCCTATAAGACAGAGTAGAACTGCCCTGTAGAGTTTCCAAGGAGCGCCTGGTGGATTTGAACTGCCAACCTTTTGGGTAGCAGCCATAGCACTTAACCACTACACCAAGTTGTTAAGTAATAAGAATAGTTAATGGACCCCTTCCTCCTGCCATGACAAGGACAGCAATAGCTTTCACTTTTATATTGTCTGTTGTTAGGTGCCGTCAATTTTGACTCATAGCAACCCCATGTGAGAGAGGAGAGATCATATGGCAGGTGTACTCCTAGAAGAAACTCTAATTTATGATCCACCTTTTCCTGTTATTTGCTTTTAGTTTAATCAAATAAGTTTGCCTTCTTGAGCCTCGGTTTCCTAATCTGTAACATGGGTTCACAAGCTACAGATGAGATCATAGCTAAGTCATAGTGCTTGTTGTAAGGATTAAGGGATGGGTATAAAGCCCTCAGAATATCACCAGGAATATTAAGAGCTCAGTAAATGGAAGCCAGCTATTACTAGAAGGAGAACAAATTAACTTGGTTACATTTAGAAAAGGATGGACAATAGTAAGGAATATGATTTCAGAACCCAGTAGCTAGCATAGTTAAAAAAAAAAAAAAAAAGTTGCCATCAAGTTGATTCTGACTCATAGCAACCCTATAGGACAGAGGAGAACTGCCCTATAGTGTTTCCAAGGAGCAGCTGGTGGATTTGAACTGCCGACCTTTGGTTAGCAGCTGAGCTTTTAACCACTGCATCACCAGGGCTAGCATAGTAGGTGCTCAAAATGTACACAGGTAAATAGTTGAATGAGTGAGTGGGAGATCCAAGGTGTTTAATTATACTGGAGTTCAGAAAGGGTCTGTAAAACTTGGCATATGAAAAGTTTAAACAAATGATGGTATGATGTTAATAATACCAGAAGAGAGACGGTGTCTGGATGACACTTGAGAGAAAATCATCTTCTGCCACCTTTCTGGTAAAGATACTTTCAGGTCATCTCTGACTTAACTTCCAGACATTTCAAATTTGCTTGAGAAAATTCGATGAACTAGAACAGCAGTTTGCGATTTATGTTCCCCATGACCCTAAAACTCCTCCCAGTGTATGTGGGCTGGGAAAGGCCAGAGAGACGCTGACCTGGTAGAACCAGCAAATCCCTTCTAGGGGAATGGTCTGCCTATAAGCCTCCCATCCGGGCCACCCAGTAAAGGCCTTGGGCCCAGGGCGTTCTCTGATAAGGAGGCTGGGAATTGAGTCACCTTCTCTCTCTCAGTTCCTTCTACTTATCAAAGAAGATTTCCCCCTGTTCTGGGCACACGGTAACTCTTCTGTCTCTCGTACATGTGCAGGCACCATACGGCACCTGGCCAACTCTACTTCTGTATTTCTTACCAATGGGGAGGTAGCAGGGTCTCTCGACTATGGCACAAGAGGGGTGGATGCTGACATCTGCCCTGCGGGGCCATATGCAGGATGTCCCCGCTGGCCATGGGAGATCAGTGCCCCCTAGTGAAACTAATCTCACTCTGTCTCTTCTTTATGTGAGTAAAGCATTTCCCATGCACTAACAGAGCCTGCGTGTGGTCTTTTGCTGGTGACTGAGAGCCCTGGCACAACAATCCCCAAGCCCAATTAGAGCAGCTTTCACTTTTAACTGTTTTGTGTATATTGGTGTTCTCCTTAATATCTGTCATAGGTAGAACTGTATGCCTGCAAAATGTGTGCTGAATTCCAGGTTCTTAGGCCTGTGGATGTGATCCTGTTTGGAGATAGGGTTTTTCTTTTGTTACATTAATAAGGTCATACCTGTGTAGGTGATCCTAAGCCTAACCAGTTCTGGGTATAAAAAGACCAGAGTAGACACACACACACACACACACACAACATGGGGGAAGGCACAGGCTATGTGAGGATCATCTACAAGCCAAGGAATGGCCAGGAACCAAGGAACCCCTAGAACTACTTACAAGCAAGAAATCGACATGGCAGAGACCCCGATTTGGACTTTTAGCCTTCAGAACTGTGAGGAAAAAAAGTTTCTGTTCTTTAAAGCAGCCGACTTGTGGTATATATGTTATAGCAACACTAGGTAACTAAGACAATCTCTCTCTCTCTCCATACGTATATATGCACATAGTTCCCACCCAGTTCCCAGATTATGAAAATGTTCCTTTCCGAAGTCTGTATTTAAGTTGAGTTTGCAAAGTAGTGCTTAGTTGTTATTATGAATCATTGTACATAACTTGAATTTTTAATATAATAGGCTTTACCGGGGTTGGTTCGTAACAATGGGTTGTATGTAAATCAGATGCTCAGAACTTGGCTGATAACCAAAAGGCCAGCATTTTGAATCTACCAGCCACTCCTTGGAAACCCTATAGGGTAGTCTAACTCTCTTCTGCAGGGTCACGGTCACTATGAATTGGAATCGAATCGACAGCAACGGGTTGTTTTTTTTTCCTATCATCCATCCCTCCATCCCTCCATCCCTCCATCCCTCTCTCTCTCTCTGTCTATCATCTATCATCTATCTATCAATCATTTATCTATCTATCATCTATCTACCTGTATTTGTTCTTGCATGCTGTTGAGTCGATTCCAACTCACAGTGACTGTTTATGACAGAGCAGAACTGTCCCATGGGGTAAAAAACTGAAATGAACCCACTTTTCTTGAGTCTTAGAAAGGAGGTCAGTACACATTGATGGACCCAATGCCAGACAGTGACAAGGTGAGAATGGATGTGTTCTTTCATTCATCATTAAATCCCCCAGGATCTAGTGCAGTGTCTGCACATAGAAGGATCTGGTGACCGGTGGTAAAACGTGCTAGCCTGCTCAGGATCAACACTCCATTTCCATTTCTAGTTCTACAGAATCACAGAAGTTCGGAACATCAGAACGGAATTCTTCAAGCAACCAGGCGATACACAAAAGGTTCTTGGGAATTCTTTGTCTGGACCCTCCACACAGCTGTAAGCCAACCAGTATAAGTGGCAACAGCACCTGGTGGCAGAATGGTTAAGCTCTCAGCTGTTAACTGTCTGCAGTTCTAACCCAGCAAATCTGTGAAAGAAAAAACCTGGCGATCAGGTCCCATAAAGACTACAGCATAGGAAACCCTGTGGGGCGGTAATACTCTGTCCTGTAGGATCACTATGAGTTGGAAGGAACTTGAAGGCACACAACAATAACATGCTCTCTTAGCACCCTGAATATACCTTTACTGTGGTGGTGTCATATCATACCACAATTACATGCTAGCTTGTTCAACATCCTCCTGTCACTAGATTGTGGGTATTTTGAGAGTAGAAACTGTGCCTTGGTGTCATTAAAAATATTAATAAGAATAATTACTATCATCCCATTTAATTCTCTTAACAACACCACTGTTTGCTGCCCTAGAGTCTGACTCATGGTGACCCCATGTGTGCAGAAAAGAAGGGCTCCATAGGATTTTCAGGGCTATGGCCTTTCAAAATCTGATTGCCAGGCCTATCTTCTGAGGTACCTCTGGGTGGGTTCAAACTACCAATCATTTGGTTAGCAGTTGAGTGCTTAACTGTTTGTGCCACACAGGGACCTTATCAACATTAGAGGCACTAAAATTATTCCCATTTTACACTTGAGGGAACTATGGCTTACAGAGATTAACTAATTTGTCTAAATTCATACAATTTGTAAGTCAGGGAGTTTCTACTTCAATCCAGGAGTGTCTAACTTCAAATTCTGTGGTCTCAATTACGAATTCTCATTAGTCTTTTCTTTCTTCTTCTTCTTTTTATAAATAATCTCAGCAACCAGTGCAATGTCTGGCACAGAAGTGCATGGTGACATTTAATGTATATTTGTTGAAAGAAGGACTGAATGAGGGATGTCCAAGACAGAATCTACGCTGGCCTTCACCAGGCTGTTACATCACCTCTCAGAAAACACACACCAATGATCCAAGAATGTGTCCTTCAAAACTTTTTAAAAAGGAAACCGAACTACATTTCTATCTACAATGACATGCATTTGGCGTAAGACTGCCGTTTTCAGGTACTCTCTAGGAATTGACTTTAAAGAGCTAGGTTTTTTACTCAGTAACATGAAAACACTAAAGTAAAAAGCACCAGTAACTAGCCTTCTTGGTATTCCTCCCGCTAGTGACATGGATAGTAAAACCTAAGCACACAAAGTTAACAATTTCCAATAATGGAAGATACAGCCCAAGTAGAGAGAGAGGGAGAGACTGAAATATCATTGTATGATCCTAGAGTTTATTTCACACTTCTCTCCATTTAATTTATGAAGAGAAAAATTACTGTGATAGATATAAGTTGGCAGTTGTGATCATTAACAAGGAGCTATTGCCCATGGGTATGCAATAAAATGCAGTACATATTGATTCCTTTTAACGTTAACTATTTTGAGGTTGTGATTGAAAATTACTGTTGAATTGCAGATAACACTAGCTGTGCTTCACAAACAATAAATATTGTAAACTGGTTATAAAAGCAGTTAAGGTATTATTATGTTTGTGTCATTAGATTTACTTTACTGACATAAACAGTTCAAAACAACACACATTTGTGTGTAATTTAAGTGCTATCTACTTAACTTACTTTAACAAATGGCACCATACACAGAGCTTTATGCTAATGCAGGAATGAATTCAGGCTTCTTTCAACCTGACTGAACAACCATCGCTCTTCTGTTAAACTACTTTTCATATCATTCAGTGGCACACTTCAAAATTAGCTTCTTTGTATATTAGAGGAATTTCTTCAAGGAGAAAAAAGGAGAGGAATGAAGAAAGAAGAAAGGAAAGGAAATAAAAGGTAGGATTTTTTGGCATTCTATTCTGTGAAACAGATTAAATAAGTTCAGACAAGGCCTCCTTAGTAATTGCATGAAATCTACAGTAAAATTATCCAAATAGTTGTTTACTCCACACTATCAGTTTTACCAGGGTGGCCTAGGGGAGACGCCCGGTGCAGTCATTTTAAGAGCAAAACTCTGGGCCCATAGCTGTGCCAGCCACACCCAGTGAGACCGAGGAAGCCACAGGAGCTGTCCTGTTGTGAATATCACCTCCACTAGGAAAATTTCTGTGGGAAAAATATTCTTCCAGAGCCATCCTTTCTGAATGTTCATAAACACACCGTGTTCTTCTGTGTAAGAAGTGAATGAAAAAGATTTCCTTACTGCTTGTAAAATCCAATGCACATTGAATTTCTGTTTATCGTGACGGAAAATTTGGCAATGGATATGGCTGGTGGCTGGGAAACATGATTGACGTAACTGGCGTCACTGAAGAGTACACGTGAAAAATGTCAAATTGGCAAATGTTGTGTTATATGTATTTTCGCAACACTAAAAAAAAGTCCAACGCACATTTCACTCTTCAGACAGAGAGATGACACTTGAGATACCGTCTTAGTCTCCTGCTTTCCTCTGTAGAATGTGTAAGGAGATGGCTTTGGACCCAGATCTCCTCATCCTGAAACAGCCTGTTAGGAGGTAGCTTGGGAACCTCCCAAAGTGGATTCTCATTTGAGAGCTACTAATGTGTCATTTGGAAACCCTGGTGGCATGGTGGTTAGTTGCTACAGCTGCTAACGAAAAGGTAGGCAGTTCAAATCCACCAGGAGCTCCTTAGAAACTCCATGAGGCAATTCTACTCTGTCTTACAGGGTCACTATGAGTTGGAGTCGACTCAACGGCAATGGTTTGATTTTTTTGGTTTTGAATGTGTCATTCATATTACATACCCAACCCTAGAAATTGTTGAGAATTTAAGATGTTTTAGAGTCTTCTGGACAGGGGGATGGGAGTGATGATGAACGGCTCCCTAGGTGAGGAAACAAACACGTTTTCCTCTACTTAACCCCTTATTTGGCTGGAGCTTGGTTTTTTAAAATATAAAAGTGGAAAATGTGGGCTCTTATGAAGGAACACAAATGGTAAAGTGTGGACATAATCCATAATTAAACTCTCTGAAAGGAAATCATGGAAAACGTGCACAGATAGAATAGCAGCACTGATGTATTTTAGGTCAGAAAGTGGAGAGTCTCTTGAATGATTCGAGAATTCAAATGTAAGCCACCTAAGGGCAACATGTGGGCTTGTCCTCTGCCCTGCAGCACCTCAGTACCCAGAGAACTTCCTGACACATAATACCTAATTTGAAAAAAAAAGCTGAAACAAAAATCAGCATTTTCTAATCTTGAAAAAAAAAAAAAAGTCTTGGTAAATAATTAAGGAGCCCTGGTGCTGAAACTCGAAATGGCTAAGCACTCAGCTGCTAACCAAAGGTTGGTAGTTCGAACCCACCCTATGGCTTTAAAGGAGAAAGACCTGGCTATCTGCTTCTGTAAAGATTACAGCCAAGAAAATCCTATGGGGCAGTTCTACTCTGTCACCTGGGGTTGCTATGGGTCAAAAATTGACTCTACAGCACCCAACAACGTGAAACTATTATTGCCCTTTATATATGAAATTATTTGTTTACGAGTCGTACTGCAAAAGCTAATTTGTAGTGTGAGGCTCCTTTCGCAGGGATGCTCATGTATTTTGATTTGTGACTTACGATTGTAGTTACCGCCGTGAGGACCTGTTGCCAGCTGTTCCCCACCTAGCACCAGGCTTCTGTAAGTGAGAACTACTCAGTCTCCATTTGCTCTCTGCTGGCTGTTCTTACTGCTTGGCTTGTGAGCTAATGCTGGCTTTTCCATGTTATTACAAAGTATGTTCACTACGTCCTTGAAGCATTTCTTTAGCCCCTATTCAGTCAAAATGCCCATCTTCAGTTGCCCACTTGAAAATTGCTTTGATAACCTGCTGTCAGCCATTCTCTTTACATGACCAACCTATTGGAAGTGAATTACCATAAGTTTGACTTTCCCACCAGTACTCTGGGCCCTCATTAATGCAAATCGTTTTGCAATTTAATTTTAAATATCACATATAGGAGAGACTTGCATAGGAACAGGATATCATATCAGTGACAGGCCTGACCATAGCTCTGAGGAGTAGAATGCTCTGCAGTCCGCCATGCCGAGTTCTCCATTAAGATTTCATGGATAGGAGCCAAAACTAGTGTTATTACGGCCAGTCTCTTCTTTCCTCTCTACATGTGTTTTTCTAATGTTACTTCTCTAACACCTTTCTGTCCTTCTCACCTCATTATCCAATTGGGATAAGAGGATGTGAACCAGCCTTCTAAAATGCCATTACATGTGGTTCCCTAAGGGGTCCTCATCTAGACTTCATCTCCTTTGATTGTAGCATTCTAAAAAAAACCAAAAAATCAAACCTGTTGCCATGGAGTCAATTCTGATTCATAGTGACCCTATAGGACAGAGTAGAACCGTTCCATAAAATTTCCAAGGAGCAGCTGGTAGATTTGGACTGCCGACCTTTTGGTTAGCAACCAAGCTCTTAACCACTGCACCACCAGGGCTCCACCATTCTTCAGTGGTCAGAGTACTTTATTGGGTTATACTATTTATGGCAATCTTTTTTTTTTTTTCTATTTATTCAGTTATGTACATATTTTTCAGATGAGCCCTGTGAAGACAGTGGTTAAGTGCTTGACTCCTAACCGAAAGGTTGGCAGTTCAAACCCACCAACAGCTCTGCAGGAGAAAGATGTGGCAGTCTGCTTCTGTAAAGATTTATAGCCTTGGAAACCCTATGAAGCAGTTCTGCTCTGTCCTATAGGGTTGCTATGGGCCAGAATCAACTCAATCACCATGGGTTTTAGGTTTGTATGTATTTTTCTATTAGCTATTTATTTGTTCCCTGGTTTACACGGGATGCTAAGCTGCAGACAGGGTCAGAGGTAACATAATATAATTATAATTATTATTATTATTATATTATTATAAGGAGAAGCGAAGTAAAAAAAGAGAGAGAGAGAGAATGAATGATAAAGCAGTAGATGGGAAAATGTTGAAGAGAAGGGGAAGGTTAGAAAGGAGAAAATCAAAGTATATTCTTATCTCACTCTCATAATTACCTGCTCACCTGTAACAGTGGTTTTTGTCTTTTTAGAAGTTTAAAGAGAAAATACAACACAAAGATGATCTTGTCTCCTCTCAAGCATAAATGCATCATCCTTCTTCAAGAAAGGTAAATGAAATTTAGCTTATGAAAAAATTAAAAAGACAAAGCGATGGTTACCTAGCATCAGTGGAAAAATGAGTCATTCTAAAGAAACATGTTTTTCAAATAACTGAAGGTAAGCTGCATTAAGCACAGCCGTTCTTTTTGTTTTACCACCTGGGAGGGAAACTGTCTTAAAGTTCAGGGACGCGTCCCAGTCTTCTTAACCAGAGGACACTGAGCATAATTTAGCCTTTCCTTGGTGGCCTGGGGCTATCACTATCAACACCAGCTACTGCATTTTGCTGTCATATGACAATGCCCTCAGCGGTACTGAGCGCACACAGAGCTGTTGGACTTGACAAGGAATGAGTCAAGAATCTTAATCTTCTAGAATTTTAATTTGATTTTATTTTTAAAAAACCATGATCAGCTTATTAGTAATTTTATGTTGCAACCCACTGCCATCAAGTTGATTCCAACTCACAGGGATCCAATAGGACAGAGCAGAACTGCCCCATGGGGCTTCCAAGCCTGCGAATCTTTATGGAGGCAGGCTGCTGCATCTTTCTCTTGAATTGTGGCTGATGGATTCGAACCACTGACCTTTTGGTTAGCAGCTGAGCGCTTTTATCACTAGGCTACCAGGATTCCTTTATGCAATATAAGGACACCACTCATAACCTCCTTCACTTCCAGTTTTCTGTGCTCTAGTAAACCATATCACTAGAGTCTTTAGCCTTAAATGTATATTAAGAATAATTTGGTTGTGAGAGAGGGCCTAAAGGGTGCTAATATTAATAGTTACATGGCCCTTAATATGCAGTTTTACAGTATATATGCATCCCATTCAGAAAGAATGCTTTTTCCGCTTTTTCTTTCCTTCTTAAGGATGTTCCAAATCAGTACTTCTCAAATTTAAACGTGCACAAGAATCACCTTGGGCTCCTGCTAAAAATGCAGACTCTCATCCAGTAGGTCTGGGTAGGGGTCTGAGGTTCTAGGCTTTTTACAGGCTCCCAGGACCACATTCTAGGTAGCAAGATGTGAGATTGCCCCGGTAATTAGGTCCGTGATCTAGATCATGGGTCAGAAGCTACAGCCTGCAGGCTAAATCTGGCCCTCCCCCTGTTTTATAAGGCCTGGGAGCAAATAATAAATTTTGTATCTTTAAATGGTTGGAAAAAATGCAAAAACAAAGTTTTATGATACATGAAAATTATATGAATTTTAAATTCAGTGTCCTTAAGTAAAGTATTATAGGAATACAACCACTCTTACTCACATATTGTCTGTAACTGTTCTCATAATAAAATAGCAGAGTTGAGTAAATGCAATAGGGGTCATATGGCCCACAAAGCCTGAAATATTTACTCTCTAGCTCTTTACAGAGAAAGCATGCTACCTTCTGATCTAGGCGACTGGACTTCATACTTGGGCAATGCTTTGTGATTTACAAAGGGCTTTTGTTTCCTTAGGCCTGTTTAGTCATAAGGCCAGTTTAGTACAACCGGTTAATATGCTAGGCTGCTAATCCACCCAGAAGTGCCTTGGAAGAAAAGTCTGGTGCTCTACTTTCTAAAGATCAGACAGTGAAAGCCCTGTGGAACACAGGTCTACTTGGACAACACATGGGGTCACCATGAGTCAAACTGACTCCACGGCAACGGTTTTTTTTTTTTTTCTTTAGCTTTGTTTGTTTGGTTTTAAGCTAGATAAGTCTGGTGCAGGACTACTTTGTACAGTTAGGACAACGCTCCCTGCTGAAGGATGCCTGTGGTGGCAAAGGAGGGGGGACGGGGAAGACATGGGATTTCTTTTTCAAAGTCATGCAAGTCCAGAGCGGTCCTATGTTTGTTTCCTGTAATTTCACAGATAACAAATAAGTAGCCCAAGTTACACGCTTAAAAATAGGTGACTCCAGAAGTTGAACTCAGGCCAAAGGATCACAAAATCAGCTGTCTTTCCAAAGCACCACAAGGTGATATGCTGGTGGAATTGTCATAGTGACATTTCAAAATTTTTCCTTAACTACATTCTTTCAAAATTAATGGCATTTCAATAATTTAGATATAAATGGTGGCCTTTTTTTTTTTTATTCTGAAGGTAAAAACACCTTTTAAAGTAGGCCAAAAACCATCTCAACTAATATTTTCTTCTAAAGTTTTAATATACAAATAAAAATGGAAACAGCAGAAGTCACATTCATTGAGAAACACCTATTCATCTTTTAGATTCAAGTAAGATTTACTGGCTTTTTCTCCATGCTTATTTGATGTAAAGGGATCCCATTAAAATGCCAAATTCCGCTCCTTGAATTTAAAGGGCAGCTTTCAAAATAATGGTAAATCTTGGGCTCATCACTTGTTATTGTTATAATGAAAGAGATTTCAGATTTGTTGAAAATATTGGTTTAAATTACCCTTTAATTATTTAAAAATATCTCGTAATGGCGTATGTGGTCTAATAAATCATTTTGTCTTTCATTCTGTGATCTATGTAACTAAGCCCAACGGTTTTACATGTAAGATTGAACCCTGGGAATAAGATGGTTTCTTTATTAATTTATGCAAGCAGTTTTACCTTTGTGTCATCAAGGAATGTTCTGGATTTAGATTCTTTCATTTCACACCAACAGAACTAAGAAAACGAGGGAACCCTTAACTTCAGAAAGGCAATGTGACAGGCAACATGGACCCTCTGGTAGTTCATGGAAATATCTCTACTCTCTTGTAAGGTTTCACATCAGGTTTATCCTCTGTTGGACGACACATTAAAATTCCTCAGACTGAAATGTGACTTAAAAAGAGAACTGAAATCAGAACACTAAGAGGTTGATCAATAAAAATGTAGAGGAAAATACAATATTGACAATATACTAACAAGCCAAATGATTTGTTAGTGAAAATGTTTGCTTTTGGAAATTAGCTCTTTTGTTTTGGGCAGTCTCCTTTGCAAGAGTCCTATAGTGTTATCCTAACGAGCCAATTTTTCACTTAAATACAACCAAATACAAACCAAACAGACTTGCATTGATATTCTAGTGCTTGAGATATTTTTCATTCTTTTTAAAATTTTACCTGTGTATTTGGCATCAATATTTCTGACTCTCAAAATCTGGTAGTTTGTCGGCATAATAAAATCTCTCTCTCTCTCTCCATATAAAATATAATATTATATATAATAATAAATATATGATTTCATTATTAGCCTCCTATCGTTTTGTAAATTTGTATCTTTACTCACTTCATAGAGTAAGTGAATGGCTGGATTGTCAGGTCATGGGCTCTCTCAGGCTTGTTCCATCACTCCCTTTACCAAAGTACTTCAGTTTCCACATAGCTGTTTCCTCTGCCTGGAATATTTCCGTCCCCACCTCTCTCTCGCCCCTTTCTCTCCTGGCCTCATGCTTCATGTGCCGGAGACTAACGGGTTGTCTACCAAAGCATGTCTTTTTTCTCCCCAGGCACACAGCCAGATTACATTTTCCAGCTGCCTTGAAATGAAAGTGCTGCCATATTACTAAGTTCTGGCCAATGGAATATGGGCAGAAGTGAAGTGGGTCATTTCCAAGCCTATCCCCATTAAATCTGCAACCATTTGTCATCTGTGCTTTTCTATTTCCATCCATCAGCTGAATGGAAAGGACTCTCTGGACCTAAAGGAGAACAGTGTTGTAAAATGGAAGGTCCCTACAGCACCACTTAGAAAAAAGTAGTCCAGGAGAGCTGCCTTTTCAGGAATACTCATTTTGGACTGTTATGAAAAAAAAAAAAAAAATATTACTGAGATAAGCCAAGGAAACTGTAATACCTTAAAACTCAGCAGCTTAAAACAACAACCATTACTACATAGTTTCTGTGGGTCAGGAAGTCAGGCACAGCTTAGCTAAGGGCCTTTGGCTCAAGAATTTTCATGAGACTGCAGTCAGACCACAGGCCAGGGCTGCAGTCTTACCTGAACGCTGAGGGTGTAGGGGTAGGCACCTGCTTTCAAGGTCACTCAGGTGACTGTTGGCAGGTCTTGGTCCTTTGCTACACAGTCCTGTCTACAGGACTGTCTCATGACACAGCTTCCTTCTTCCAGGGTGAGTGATCACAGAGAAAGGGTCGAGAGAGGGACAGTACTCAGGAGGGAAGCCGCAGTCTTGTTAAAGCCGAATGTCTGAGGTACTATCCCATGACTTCTGTCACATTTATTCCTTGGAAGGAAATCACTAAGTCCAACTGACACTGAAGAGGAAGGGATGGGATTACTCGAGGTGTAAATCCCAGAGAGCAGGAATCATCAGAGGCCACCTCGGTGGCTGACCAGCTCACTAAGTACTCCTCACCAATTATCCTTCTTTTCTGGACCAGAATTAATCACTTTCTCTGCATTGTGATTATATACAAACCGTGCATAGAGAGAGGCCATGTATGGCTGGGAAAATTGGGCTTTGCACTAGAACACCTAGTCAAGGGTTCAAAGGGGCTAAAGTCCAGCCCATGTTTCTGGGTCAAAAACACTGTATAGGATAGTGATGGTCTGAATGGTGAGATCCTCACTAAACTCTGAATAACAGGAAAAGAGTTTCAGGGCATTTACCCCTGTATGTACTATAGGAGCCCTGGTGGTGCAGCGGCTAAAGCATTCAGCTGTTAACCTAAAGGTGGCTGGCTTGAACTCACCAGCTGCTCCCTGGGAGAAAGACGTGGCTGTCTGCTCCCGTAAAGATTACAGCCTTGAAAACCCTATGCAGTAGTTCTACTATGCCCCATAGTGTCGCTATGAGTTGGAAATGACTAACGGCAACAGGTTTTTATTGTATGTACAACACCCAAACCTGCTTCAGAAGAAAGGCCTGAGCATCTACTTCCACGGAGTGTAGTTCTACTCTTGACATACATGGCATTGCCACTAGTTGGATTCGACTAAATGGCAACGGACTGTTTTTTTTTTTTTTGGTACGTATAACATATTATTCTATGAATTGCACTTCGTATTAACTTCGTAAATATATATAGATCAAAGAAGAATGAGTGTAAATGATGAATATAACTTAGATATTTTAGATGGTTAGTTTGTGAGCAGAAGTCTTATTTGGGAGAAATTACGAGAAATTGTCTAAAGAAATTTAGATCAAGTACTGATTCATAGCTCTCAGACCAAAATGCACAGGGTATTTCTAAAAAATTTAAAGTTTCTCAGGGGAGTTCACATATATAGAACAATTAACTAATGGGTATTCTGTTGAGATATTCTGATTATAATCACAGGACTAGAATTTTATATCATAAATATTATAATAATAAAGAAAATTCTACAATTAAGTGGGGAATTTTCAGAGACATATTTGCCTCTGATATGTTTATTCAAGACAAAAGCCAGATCACAATTTTTTTCTTAATTCAAAGCAGCCTCTGTGAATGGATTCAACATGCCCCATGGATGATACATGACTGTGGTCAATTCTAGCCATTGAGTAACTCTGTGGTGATAAATAAATTGCCTGGTAAATAACTATTATTATGACAGAGAAAAAAAAAGTAAATAGTAAATTGTATATGTGGGCATCTGTATAAAGATGGATTGTATCTTTCTTTAGCATTCTCTGTATTGAACTCACAGTAGTCAAAAGAAAATATTGAACCTCCATACAGACATTGATGTTTACAAAGGTCACAGAAAACAAGCATTGATACATTGTCCCACAGATGCAGAATTAGAAAACCTTCTATATAACTAAATGATAAAATTTGTTACGACATTTGCAATGTAGCATATCAATAAACCAAAACCCCCGTTGCCATCAAGTTGATTCCAATTCACAGTGACCCTATAGCTACTGAGTGATTTAACCACTAAACCACCAAGGCTCCATAGACGTCAATACCCACTTTTAACTAAGGAAAATAAATTATTGCTAATTTTATTCAACAGAAGTTAAATATTCCAAAACATATTTAGCTTTATTTTAGTTGATTAACGTGTAAAATACTCACATATCCTTGAACCTTGAGAAATTTCATTATGAGAAATTCAAAGATATTGTCATAGAAAGAGTTAGGACTAGACAAAGAATTAAGAAAGAAAAAAGTCACACCATTTAGTGAGAAAAAAAACAAAAACTCCACTCATCTGTTAGTTTGTTGTAGTGTGGTGGCTTACGTGTTGCTGTGATGCTGGAAGCTATGCCACGGGTATTTCAAATACCAGCAGGGTCATCCGTGGTGGACAGATTTCAGCACAGCTTCCAGACTATGACAGGCTAAGAAAAAGGATCTGGTAGCCTACTTCCAAAAAAGATTGGTCATTGAACACCTTATGTATTATGAATTAGACAGTGGAATATTGTCTAATATAACGCTGGAAGATGAGTATCTCAGGTTGGAAGGCACTCAAAATACAACTGGGGAAGAGCTGCCTCCTCAAAATAGAGTTGACTTTAAAAATGTGGATGGAGTAAAGTGTTTGGGACCTTCATTTGCTAATGTGGCACATCTCAAAATGAGGGAAAAAAAAAAGGAGCAAATATTCATTAATAATTGGAATGTGGGATACACAAAATAGGAATCTAAAAAAACTAGAAGTCATCAAAAATGAAATGGAACACAAAGAGATTGATATTCTAAGCATTAGTGAGCTGAGATGGACTCGTATTGGCCATTTTGAATCAGACAATCATATGGTCTATTATGCTGGGAATGACAAACTGAGAGGAATGGTGTCACATTCATTATCAAAAGAACACTTCAAGATCTATCCTGAAGTATAATTTTGTCAGTGATAGAATAATATCCATACACTTACAACGAAGACCAGTTAATATGACTATTATTCAAATTTATGTGCCAACCGCTAATGCCAATGATGAAGAAATTGAAGTTTTTACCAACTTCTGCAGGCTGAAATTCATCAATCTTGCAATCCAGATGCATGATAATTACTGATGATTGAAATTTGAAAGTTGGAAACAAAGAAGAAGGTTAGTAGTTGGAAAACATGGCCTTGGTGATAGAAACAATGCCAGAGATGGCATGAAAGAATTTTTCAAGATCAACAGCTTATTCATTGCAAATACCTTTTTTCAACAATATAAGCAGCAACTATACATGTGAACCTCGCCAGATGGGATACATAGGAATCTAATCGACTATATCTGTGGAAAAAGATGATGGAAAAGCTCAATATCACCACTCAGAACAAGGCCAGGGGGCTGACTGCAGAATAGACCATCAATTGCTCATATGCAAGCTCAAGTTGAAGCAGAAAAAAATTAGAACAAGTCTATGAGAGCCAAAGTATGACCTTTAGTATATTCCTCCTGAATTTAGAGCTCATCTCGAAAATTGATTTGATGTGCTAAACACTACTGACAGAAGACCAGACGAGTTGAGGAATGGCATCAAGGACATCATACATGAAGAAAGAAAAAGGTCATTAAAAAGTCAGGAAAGAAAGAAAGGACCAAAATAGATGTCAGAAGACTCTGTGAAATGTGCTCTTGAACATAGAGTAGCTAAAGCAGAAGAAAGAAATGATGAGGTAAAACAGCTGAGTAGAAGATTTCAAAAGGGCAACTCAAGAAGACAAAGTAAAGTATTATAATGAAATGTGCAAAGACCTGGAGTTAGAAAATCAAAAAGGAAGAAGACGCTCAGCATTTCGCAAGCTGAAAGAACTGAAGAAAAAATTCAAGCCTTGAGTTGTAGTATTTAAGGATTCTAGGGGCAAAATATTGAATGACACAGGAAGCATCAAAAGATATAAAGAATACATAGAGGGGGCGGAGCCAAGATGGCGGACTAGGCAGACGCTACCTCGGATCCCTCTTACAACAAAGACTCGGAAAAACAAGTAAATCAATCACATACATAACAATCTACGAACCCTGAACAACAAACACAGATTTAGAGACGGAGAACGAACTAATACGGGGAAGCAGCGATTGTTTCCAGAGCCTGGAGCCAGCGTACCAGTCAGGTACAGCACAAGCACAGAGAGCTGCTCCACCCCCCGAACTAACCCCGGGAGGGGGACCAGCCGGTTCCACGGGCGGCGTGGGACGCAGCCGGTAGGAGAAGTCCCTGGGAGGCAGTGACTGGTCTTGGAGCAGAAAGAGCAGCGTCTGAGCTGGGGAACTGTCCTGCAGGGATTTGGACTGGATGCAGGCGGCTTCATTAACATCTGAATAGCCTGAGCCAGAGTGAGAACTCTGATAGGGATCTGACTGCATTTTTTTTTTAGCGGATTTTCTGGAAAAACTAGTTTCCCAGTGATGGCTCGGAGACAACAATCCATATCAAACCACTTAAAGAAGCAGACCATGACAGCTTCTCCAACCCCCCAAACAAAAGAATCAAAATCTTCCCCAAATGAAGATACAATCTTGGAATTATCAGATACAGAATATAAAAAACTAATTTACAGAATGCTTAATGATATCACAAATGAAATTAGGATAACTGCAGAAAAAGCCAAGGAACACACTGATAAAACTGTTGAAGAACTCAAAAAGATTATTCAAGAACATACTGGAAAAATTAATAAGTTGCAAGAATCCATAGAGAGACAACATGTAGAAATCCAAAAGATTAACAATAAAATAACAGAATTAGACAATGCACTAGGAAGTCAGAGGAGCAGACTCGAGCAATTAGAATGCAGACTGGGACATCTGGAGGACCAGGGAATCAACACCAACATAGCTGAAAAAAAATCAGATAAAAGAATTAAAAAAAATGAAGAAACCCTAAGAATTATGTGGGACTCTATCAAGAAGGATAACCTGCAGGTGATTGGAGTCCCAGAACAGGGAGGGGGGACAGAAAACACAGAGAAAATAGTTGAAGAACTCCTGACACAAAACTTCCCTGACATCATGAAAGACGAAAGGATATCTATCCAAGATGCTCATCGAACCCCATTTAAGATTGATCCAAAAAGAAACACACCAAGACATATTATCATCAAACTCACCAAAACCAAAGATAAACAGAAAATTTTAAAAGCAGCCAGGGAGAAAAGAAAGGTTTCCTTCAAGGGAGAATCAATAAGAATAAGTTCAGACTACTCAGCAGAAACCATGCAGGCAAGAAGGGAATGGGACGACATATACAGAACACTGAAGGAGAAAAATTGCCAGCCAAGGATCATATATCCAGCAAAACTCTCTCTGAAATATGAAGGCGAAATTAAGATATTTACAGACAAACACAAGTTTAGAGAATTTGCAAAAATCAAACCAAAGCTACAAGAAATACTAAAGGATATTGTTTGGTCAGAGAACCAATAATATCAGATATCAGCACAACACAAGGTCACAAAACAGAACGTCCTGATATCAACTCAAATAGGGAAATCACAAAAACAAACAAATTAAGATTAATTAAAAAAAAAATAAATACACATAACAGGGAATCATGGAAGTCAATAGGTAAAAGATCACAATAATCAACAAGAGGGACTAAATACAGGAGGCATTGAACTGCCATATGGAGAGTGATACAAGGCGATATAGAACAATACAAGTTACATTTTTACTTAGAAAAATAGGGGTAAATATTAAGGTAACCACAAAGAGGTATAACAACTCCATAACTCAAGATAAAAACCAAGAAAAACGTAACGACTCAACTAACATAAAGTCAAGCACTATGAAAATGAGGATCTCACAATTTACTAAGAAAAATGCCTCAGCACAAAAAAGTATGTGGAAAAATGAAATTGTCAACAACACACATAAAAAGGCATCAAAATGACAGCACTAAAAACTTATTTATCTATAATTACCCTGAATGTAAATGGACTAAATGCACCAATAAAGAGACAGAGAGTCACAGACTGGATAAAGAAACACGATCCATCTATATGCTGCCTACAAGAGACACACCTTAGACTTAGAGACACAAACAACCTAAAACTCAAAGGATGGAAAAAAGTATATCAAGCAAACAATAAGCAAAAAAGAAGAGGAGTAGCAATATTAATTTCTGACAAAATAGACTTTAGACTTAAATCCACCACAAAGGATAAAGAAGGACACTATATAATGATAAAAGGGACAATTGATCAGGAAGACATAACCATATTAAATATTTATGCACCCAATGACAGGGCTGCAAGATACATAAATCAAATTTTAACAGAATTGAAAAGCGAGATAGATACCTCCACAATTATAGTAGGAGACTTCAACACACCACTTTCGGAGAAGGACAGGACATCCAGTAAGAAGCTCAACAGAGACACGGAAGATCTAATTACAACAATCAACCAACTTGACCTCATTGACTTATACAGAACTCTCCACCCAACTGCTGCAAAATATACTTTTTTTTCTAGCGCACATGGAACATTCTCTAGAATAGACCACATATTAGGTCATAAAACAAACCTTTGCAGAGTCCAAAACATTGAAATATTACAAAGCATCTTCTCAGACCACAAGGCAATAAAACTAGAGATCAATAACAGAAAAACTAGGGAAAAGAAATCAAATACTTGGAAAATGAACAATACCCTCCTGAAAAAAGACTGGGTTATAGAAGACATCAAGGAGGGAATAAGGAAATTCATAGAAAGCAACGAGAATGAAAATACTTCCTATCAAAACCTCTGGGACACAGCAAAAGCAGTGCTCAGAGGCCAATTTATATCAATAAATGCACACATACAAAAAGAAGAAAGAGCCAAAAGCAGAGAACTGTCCCTACAACTTGAACAAATAGAAACTGAGCAACAAAAGAATCCATCAGGCACCAGAAGAAAACAAATAATAAAAATTAGAGCTGAACTAAATGAATTAGAGAACAGAAAAACAATTGAAAGAATTAACAAAGCCAAAAGCTGGTTCTTTGAAAAAATTAACAAAATTGATAAACCATTGGCTAGACTGACTAAAGAAATACAGGAAAGGAAACAAATAACCCGAATAAGAAATGAGAAGGACCACATCACAACAGAACCAAATGAAATTAAAAGAATCATTTCAGATTATTATGAAAAATTGTACTCTAACAAATTTGAAAACCTAGAAGAAATGGATGAATTCCTGGAAAAACACTACCTACCTAAACTAACACATTCAGAAGTAGAACAACTAAATAGACCCATAACAAAAAAAGAGATTGAAACGGTAATCAAAAAACTCCCAACAAAAAAAAGCCCTGGCCCGGACGGCTTCACTGCAGAGTTCTACCAAACTTTCAGAGAAGAGTTAACACCACTACTACTAAAGGTATTCCAAAGCATAGAAAATGACGGAATACTACCCAGCTCATTCTATGAAGCCACCATCTCCCTGATACCAAAACCGGGTAAAGACATTACAAGAAAAGAAAATTATAGACCTATATCCCTCATGAACATTGATGCAAAAATCCTCAACAAAATTCTAGCCAATAGAATCCAACAACACATCAAAAAAATAATTCACCCTGATCAAGTGGGATTTATACCAGGTATGCAAGGCTGGTTTAATATCAGAAAAACCATTAATGTAAGCCATCACATAAATAAAACAAAAGACAAAAACCACATGATCTTATCAATTGATGCAGAAAAGGCATTTGACAAAGTCCAACACCCATTCATGATAAAAACTCTTACCAAAATAGGAATTGAAGGTAAATTCCTCAACATAATAAAGGGCATCTATGCAAAGCCAACAGCCAATATCACTCTAAATGGAGAGAACCTGAAAGCATTTCCCTTGAGAATGGGAAACAGACAAGGATGCCCTTTATCACCGCTCTTATTCAACATTGTGCTAGAAGTCCTAGCCAGGGCAATTAGGCTAGACAAAGAAATAAAAGGTATCCGGATTGGCAAGGAAGAAATAAAGTTATCACTATTTGCAGATGACATGATTATATACACAGAAAACCCTAAGGAATCCTCCAGAAAACTACTGAAACTAATAGAAGAGTTTGGCAGAGTCTCAGGTTATAAAATAAACATACAAAATCACTTGGATTCCTCTACATCAACAAAAAGAACACCGAAGAGGAAATAACCAAATCAATACCATTCACAGTAGCCCCCAAGAAGATAAGATACTTAGGAATAAATCTTACCAAGGATGTAAAAGACCTATACAAAGAAAACTACAAAGCTCTACTACAAGAAATTCAAAAGGACATACTTAAGTGGAAAAACATACCCTGCTCATGGATAGGAAGACTTAACATAGTAAAAATGTCTATTCTACCAAAAGCCATCTATACATTTAACGCACTTCCGATGCAAATTCCAATGTCATATTTTAAGGGGATAGAGAAACAAATCACCAATTTCACATGGAAGGGAAAGACGCCCCGGATAAGCAAAGCACTACTGAAAAAGAAGAAGACAGTGGGAGGCCTCACCTTACCTGACTTCAGAACCTACTGTACAGCCACAGTAGTCAAAACAGCCTGGTATTGGTACAACAACAGACACATAGACCAATGGAACAGAATTGAGAACCCAGACATAGATCCATCCACGTATGAGCAGCTGATATTTGACAAAGGACCAGTGTCAATTAACTGCTGGCATAACTGGATATCCATTTGCAAAAAAATGAAACAGGACCCATACCTCACATCAGGCACAAAAACTAACTCCAAGTGGATCAAAGACCTAAACATAAAGACTAAAACAATAAAGATCATGGAAGAAAAAATTGGGACAACCCTAGGAGCCCTAATACAAGGTATAAACAGAATACAAAACATTACCAAAAATGATGAAGAGAAACAAGATAACTGGGAGCTCCTAAAAATCAAACACCTATGCTCATCTAAAGACTTCTCCAAAAGAGTAAAAAGACCACCTACAGACTGGGAAAGAATTTTCAGCTATGACATCTCCGACCAGCGCCTGATCTCTAAAATCTACATGATTCTGTCAAAACTCAACCACAAAAAGACAAACAACCCAATCAAGAAGTGGGCAAAGGATATGAACACACATTTCACTAAAGAAGATATTCAGGCAGCCAACAGATACATGAGAAAATGCTCTCGATCATTAGCCATTAGAGAAATGCAAATTAAAACTACAATGAGATTCCATCTCACACCAGCAAGGCTGGCATTAATCCAAAAAACACAAAATAATAAATGTTGGAGAGGCTGCGGAGAGACTGGAACTCTCATACACTGCTGGTGGGAATGTAAAATGGTACAACCACTTTGGAAATCCATCTGGCGTTATCTTAAACAGTTAGAAATAGAACTACCATACAACCCAGAAATCCCACTCCTAGGAATATACCCTAGAGATACAAGAGCCTTCATACAAACAGATATATGCACACCCATGTTTATTGCAGCTCTGTTTACAATAGCAAAAAGTTGGAAGCAACCAAGGTGTCCATCTACGGATGAATGGGTAAATAAATTGTGGTATATTCACACAATGGAATACTACGCATTGATAAAGAACAGTGACGAATCTCTGAAACATTTCATAACATGGAGGAACTTGGAAGGCATTATGTTGAGCGAAATGAGTCAGAGGCAAAAGGACAAATATTGTATAAGACCACTAGTATAAAATCTTGAGAAATAGTAAACCTGAGAAGAACACATACTTTTGTGGTTACGAGGGGGGGAGGGAGGGAGGGTGGGAGAGGGTTTTTTATTGATTAATCAGTAGATAAGAACTGCTTTAGGTGAAGGGAAAGACAACACTCAATACATGGAAGGTCAGCTCAATTGGACTGGACCAAAAGCAAAGAAGTTTCCGGGATAAAATGAATGCTTCAAAGGTCAGCGGAGCAAGTGCGGGGGTCTGGGGAACATGGTTTGCGGGGACTTCTAAGTCAATTGGCAAAATAATTCTATTATGACATCATTCTGCATCCCACTTTGAAATGTGGCGTCTGGGGTCTTAAATGCTAACAAGCGGCCATCTGAGATGCAGCAATTGGTCTCAACCCACCTGGAGCAAAGGAAAAGGAAGAACACCAAGGCCACACGACAACTAAGAGCCCAAGAGACAGAAAGGGCCACATGAACCAGAGACCTACATCATTCTGAGACCAGAAGAACTAGTTGGTGCCCGGCCACAATCGATGACTGCCCTGACAGGGAGCACAGCAGAGGACCCCTGAGGGAGCAGGAGATCAGTGGGATACAGACCCCAAATTCTCATAAAAAGACCAAACTTAATGGTCTGACTGAGACTGGAGGAATCCCGGCGGCCATGCTCCCCAGACCTTCAGTTGACACAGGACAGGAACCATCCCCGAAGACAACTCATCAGAAATGAAAGGGACTGGTCAGCGGGTGGGAGAGAGACGCTGAGGAAGAGTGAGCTAATGATATCAGGTGGACACTCGAGATTGTGTTGGCAACTCTTGTCTGGAGGGGGGATGGGAGGATAGAGAGAGAGGGAAGTCGGCAAAATTGTCAAGAAAGGAGAGACTGAAAGGGCTGACTCAAGAGGGGGAGAGCAAGTGGGAGTAGGGAGTGAGATGTATGTAAACTTATATATGACAGACTGATTGGATTTGTAAACTTTCACTTGAAGCTTAATAAAAGTTATTAAAAAAAAAAAAAAGAATACATAGAGTCACTGTACCAAAAAGAATTGGTTGACATTGAGCCATTTTAGGGGGTATCATATGATCAAGAACTGATAGTACTGAAGGAAGAAGTCCAAGCTGCACTGAACTCATTGGTGAAAAACAAGGCTCCAGGGATTGATGAAATACCAATTGAGATGTTTCCACAAAGGGACGCAATGCTGGAAGTGCTCACTCATCTATGCCAGCAAATTTGGAAGATATCTACGCAGCCAACTGACTGGAAGAGACTCCCACTTGTGCCCATTCCAAAGAAAGACAATCCAATAGAATGTGAAAAGTATCAAACAGTATCATTAATATCACACAAAAGTAAAATTTTGCTGAAGATACTTCAAAAATGGTTGTAGTACTACATTGACAGGGAACAGCTAGAAATTCAAGCCAGATTCAAACAAGCATGTAGAATGAGGGATATCATTGCTGATGTGAGATAGATCCTGGCTGAAAGCAGAGAACACCAGAAGGATGTTTACCTGTGTTTTATTGACTATGCAAAGGCATTCTACTGTGTGGGTCATAACACACTATGGATGACATTGGGAAGAATGGGAATTCCAGAACACTTAATTGTGCTCATGAGGAACCATACATAGATCAAGAGGAAGTCGTTCACTCAGAACAAGGGCATACTGCATGGTTTAAAATCAGGAAAGGTGTGAGTCAGGGTTGTATCCTTTAACCACACTTATTCAATCTGTATGCTGAGTGATTAATCTGAGAAACTGGACTAGATGAAGAAGAACACAGCATCAGAATTGGAGAAAGAGTCATTAACAACCTATGATACGCAGATGACATAATCTTGCTTGTTGACAGTGATGAGGACTTGAAGTACTTACTGAGGATGATCAAGGACTAAATAGCCTTCAGTATGTATTACGCCTCAATATAAAGGAAACAAAAATCCTCACAACTGAACCAGTAACCAACATCATGATAAACAGAGAAAATATTGAAGTTGTCAAGGATTTCATTTTACTTGGATCCACAATCAATGCCCGTGGAAGCAGCAGCCAAGAAACCAAACAACGTATTAGGCAACTCTGCGGCAAAAGACCTCTTTCAAGTGTTGAAAAGCAAAGATGTCACCTTGAGGACTAAGGCGTACCTGACCATAGCCATGGTATTTTCAGTCACCTCATATGCATCTAAAAGCTGGTCAATGAATAAGGAAGACTGAAAAAGAATTGATGCCTTTGAATTATGGTGTTGGTAATACTGAATATATCATGGACTGCCAGAAGAATGAACTTATCTGTCTTGGAAGAAGTACAGCTAGAATGCTCCTTAGAAGCAAGGATGGCAAGACTTCATCTCATGTACTTGGACATGTTATCAGGAGAGACAAGTGCTTAGAGAATGGCATAACACTTGGTAAAGTGGAGGGTTAGCGAAAAAGAAGAAGAACCTCAATGAGATAGACTGACACTGTGACTGCAACAATGGGCTCAATCATAGCAACAGCTGTGAGGATAGATCAGGACTACCCAGTGTTTCATTGTTGTACATACAGTCACTATGAGTTGGAATCAACTCGACGGCACTGAACAACAACAAATGCTAAGCACAACATCTTTGTATTTCTACCCGTATGGGAAAGTGATGTAGTAAATTGCCTGGACTTTTTTTTTTATGTAGGCTTTTGAAATAATGACTGTAGTTCATTAATCTTTGATTTCATGATGTCTGACACGTAACATATGCTCATAAATATTTCTTGAATGAATGAGTGAAGTGAAATGAATGAATGAGGGAATGTCCAGACAATCCAAACCTAGATTAAAGAACTTCCGTGAGCCAGTCACACATTAGGTGGTTTGAACACAGATACCAATACTTTGAGTGGCTTAATCTTTTAACACTTCCTACCTAAAAGGAAAAGAAAACAAAACAAAACACTACCTCTAAATAGTCCATCTCAGCAGTTACCAGGTGAGAAGCACTAGTCTTCCAAACATTATGTATAGTGTATTAGACTGCCCATTTTCATGCACATACACTATATTTTCCATGGACATTATCATCGCTCAGTACATGATGTATTTTTGATGATCAATAAATAATGAAGAATAACAATAACATCAACAAAGCCCCCGGGGACGATCAGGCTTGCACTCAGGCAAAGGTCTGAGGAAACAGATGGTTTCTTCATTGTGCCCTGAAAGCAAGCCTCGTTGCCTTCTATAGAACCACTAACGGCAGTAAATCCCTTAGCAATTGGCCTTCCATCAAAAACAGTCTGTATCCGGTTGGGGAGTTCACAATGAGGGACGTTTGGCAGTGACCTCTCAGTTGATCACTCCTGTAATGGGGCAATTATAGTCAGAGAGGTTGTCTGTGATGTAACCCAAGCCCTCATTTCTACACAGCTGTGCAGACCATCAACTCAAATTGTACCAAGAAGTCAATTGGAAGCCTATTCAGAATATGGGATATTTATTGGCTGAGGATGAAGAAAGCCTATTTGTTCAGCCACGGTGGAATTTATCTTTGTCGGCTCTGGGCACAGACATTTGAGCATGTGCAAATAGCAGCACCACTCCTGCCAACCGGCTGTTCTGGGCTCTCCTTTGACCTGACTCTCTTGGGCCCTGTCTGTCACTCCTGTCTCAAACCAGCCCGCTCCACGGTTTCCCTGAGTCTAGTCCCTGACTCCATGAGCTTGCACGTGCCAACCTCTTGACTTTTGTGACCGCTTAACTGGACTTTTCAGAATTTTGACGTTTAATCAACAGATAAGGAAAAAAGGATTGCAAGCACCAGGGAGGGCCCAACTGACATTAAAGAGCATGATTTTTTACATAAATATTCTCTTGACTTTCTTTGACAAACTTTCGCTACTGGAAAGGAAAAGAGAGGCTTGGTAGTGGGATTTCCCCAGAGCCAGGGACTGGGTGGACCAATGGGGCAAAGGTTTAGGATGGTGTTTAATGGACTATGGTAATAACTGCCAATAGGTCACAGACTGTGGAAGGAGTCAGAGCCAGGCCAGGGCAAAAGTGATGGCCTAGGGACATGTGAAAAAAAAAGCCCATTGCTGTCAGGTTGATTCGGAGTCATGGAAACCCCATTTGTTACAGACCAGAGCTGCCCTGTGGGGTTTTCTTGGCTGTAACCTTTCTGGAAGCAGATCACCAGGGCCTTCTTCTCCAGTGCTGCTGGGTGAGTTTGACTCACCAGCCTACAGGTCGAGTGCAAACCATGCTCCCCAGGAAGCCTCTGGGAACACACAGAGGGCTAAATAAATGGAGATCACGATGAGGACAGACAAAAGGCTTGTGGAAAACGGAGTTAGAGTGGTGGAGTGACAGAAGGCTGTAACTGGAGAAGAATCACACATTAAATTCCGGAAACAATACGGTTGTGAATGGTAAGAAGTTCTAAATTCACTTGCCTCTCTGCTCCTCTAACCCACTGAAAACAGCTGATGTGAATTTCAAGTGGATGTAGCAGTGGGCAACAAAGAACATCTTGATCTTTTACTGGGAAGGGCTGTGAGGACCAAAACGATGGGGAAAAGCCAGGCTTCAGGTATGTGAAGAGGTAGAATCTACAAGAAGAGTCTCAAGTTCAGCACATGATTGTTTAAAAACACGTTTATCTCTTGTTAAATGTGTACAATTATTTGATTAAAACCACATTTAGCATTATTTTATTATTGAAGCCGTTGCTGTCCAGTTGATGCCAACTCAACATAGTCACAATTTCAGAATACACAAATGTTAATTGCTTTTTATCTCTGGGGGAAAAAAAAAATCAAGTATCTTAAATATGGCAATTGGTTGGGAGCAGAAAGAAGTTATGCAGGGGAGAGCAACAACCAGAGAAAGAAGATCAAGGTTATAAGCTGGGGGAAGGGGAGCAAACAAACAAAAGTAGATTTGTGGCAGCCAGACAGGTGGACTTCTTCTGCAGCGTGTTGGGACGTGTTCCTGAGGCCGTATTAGCACAGTTTACAGCTGTGAGTCGGAAATGTCTTAAGTCGTCTCAAGTCAGCGTAGAACTCAGAGTCAATAAAAACCTGAGTATCTGCAGAACGGGGGGCATTCAGGGATCAGTTTGATGACAGGGGCATCAGTGGAGACAGTGAAAATGAAATAGCAATTTCATAAGGGACACACAATGAGAAAGGAAGCAAGCAAGGATGGATTCTTTTGGATGAAATGCAGAGAAATTATCTAGAAATGTCGGAGGTGAGAGGCCAGAAGATCATCTCTCAGAAGCATTCCCACCTCTGATTTCTCACGGTGGTTGTAGTGAGACAGATGAAGGCATCCTGTGGGACCGGAAGCAGAAGCTAAACCACCTCTCTCTGGAGTGGCAAATGCAGTGGGAAGCTGAGCTTGGAATGGGGCCTGAGAGCAGAATGCGCCGTACTTTTAGATTTGCTTTATCCTACTTGCTCTCCTTATGGTTCCTTTTTCTGCTAATCCATCCCAACTCTCAAAAACATTTGCAGGATTTTATAAAAAGTTTTTTTTTTTTTTCAGAACACTTAATAGACAATAAATAAGCAGTGAAGGATAAGACATTACCCAGTACTGGGGAAGCCAGCACAGCCTGGACAAGGCAAGGCCATGGTAGCTCCGCAGACACATCCAAACTCCCTGAGGGACCGAACTGCTGGGCTGAGGGCTGTGGGGGCCATGGCCTCAGGGAACATCTAGCTCAATTGGCATACAGAGTTTATAAAGAAAATGTTCTGCATTCTACTTTGGAGAGTAGCGTCTGGGGTCTTAAAACCCTGTGAGCAGCCATCTAGGATACTCCACTGGTCTCACCCCTTCAGGAACAAAGAAGAATGAAGAAAACTAAAGACACAAGGGAAAGATTAGTCCAAAAGACTAATGGACCACATCTACCACGGCCTCCACCAGACTGAGTCCACTACAACTAGATGGTGCCCGGCTACCACCACTGACTGCTCTGACAGAGATCGCAATAGAAGGTCCCGGACAGAGCTGGAGAAAAATGTAGAACAAAATTCTAACTTAAAAAAAAAAAGACCAGGCTTGCTGGACTGACAGAGACTGGGGAAACCCTGAAAGTATGGTCCCTGGATACCCCTTCAGCTCAGTAATGAAGTTCACCCTTCAGGCAAAGATTGAACAGGCCCATGGAACAAAACAAGACTAAAGGGGCACACCAGCCCTGGGACAGGGACTGGAAGGCAGGAGGGAACAGGAAAGCTGAAAATAGGGAACCCAGGCTTGAGAAGGTAGAGTGTTGACATGTCGTGGGGTTATTAACCAATGTCATAGAGTAATGTGTGTACTGTTTAATGAGAAACTAGTTTGTTCTGTAAACCTTCATCTAATGTCCAATTAAAAAGATAAAAAATAAAAAAATAATTTTTTTCCTTAGAAATGAGACCTTTAATAAAAAATAAATAAATAACAACATAATTAGTAGTCACCCAAAACCCGTTGCCGTCAAGTTGATTCTGACTCATAGTGACCCTTTAGGACAGAGTAGAACTGTCCCATAGGGTTTCCAAGGAGCGGCTGGTGGATTCCAACTGCAGACATTTTGGTTAGCAGCCAAGCTCTTAACCATTGAACCACCAGGGCTCCATAATTAGTAGTAGTAGAAGTTAAATGTAGATTATAGGTGCTTTCAAATAATCCACACCATAATAATCAGGGCTCCACTGAAAAAGGAGAAGTGAATCTCTTAGGTAACTATTGATATTCAGTGCAGCAAACAAAATCCAGCAACAATGAAAACAAAAACATATTGAAAATAATTATTTCCAAAGGTCATCAAACATTTAGCCAAATAAATTATTTACCTCAGACACATGTGCTATGAATATTGTCTCCAACTGCCTCGCATGATACCTTCATTGTGGGAACTGGACTTTACGTGCTGAAGGTTAGGCCGGCGCTTTCCTCAAATATTTGACGTGTATAGAAGGAAAGCATATTTGCAGGCATTCAGTATACAATACTTTGCTATTTTGCAGATTTTATATGTATATATATCTAAACCAAAAAAAAAAAAAAAACCAAACTCAGCGCCGTAGAGTCGATTCCGACTCATAGCGACCCTATAGGACAGAGTAGAACCGCCCCACAGAGTTTCCATGGAGCGCCTGGCGGATTCAAACTGCCAACCCTTTGGTTAGCAGCTGTAGCACTCCACTATGCCACCAGGTTTATATATATATATATGGATATATGATATGAAAACCCAAATGGTAATAAATTGAAACCTTGGGATTATTTTATAAATCTAAGAGATCTTTGAAATCAAGTTCATTCTTTTTTTTTTTTTTTAATTGTGCATTAGGTGAATGTTTACAGAGCAAATTAGTTTCTCATTAAACAATTAATATACATATTGTTTTATGTTTTGTGACATTGGTTGCCAAATCTGTGACGTGTCAAAACTCTCCCCTTCTTGACCTTGGGTTCCCTATTTCCATTTGTCCAGCTTTCCTGTCCCCTCCTGCCTTCTCATCCTTGCCCCCGGGCTAGCGTGCCCAGTTAGTTTCACATACATGGATGAACGACACGTGTTATTGTTTGTTTTGTAGGCCTGTCTAATATTTGCCTGAAGGGTGAACCTCGGGAATGACTTCAGTACTGAGTTAAAAGAGTATCCAGGGGCCATATTCTTGGGGTTTCTCCAGTCTCTGTCAGACCAGTCAATTTGGTCTTTTTTTTTGTGAGTTTGAATTTTGTTCTATATTTTTCTCCAGCCCTGTCCCAGATCCTCTATTGTGATCCCTGTTAGAACAGTTGGTGGTGGTAACTGGGCACCATCTAGTTGTGCTGGACTCAGGCTATGTAGCTGTTGTCCATTAGTCCTTTTAACTAATCTTTCCCTTGTGCCTTTGGTTTCCTTCATTCTCCCTTGCTCCAGATAGGGTGGGACCGGCAAGCGTATCTTAGATGGCCGCTTACAAGCTTTTAAGATCCTAGGCCCTACTCACCAAAGTAGCATGCAGAACATTTTCTTTACAAACTATGTTATGCCAATTAAGCTAGGTGTCCCTCGAGACCATGGTCCCCAGCCCTCAGCCCAGTAACTTCCTCAGGGAGTTTGGAGGGGTCTATGAATCTCCCTTATTTTTACTGGCAATAAAGTTCAGACCTAAGGCCTGCCCAAGGTTAAGCACATAGTTGGTAGACTACACAAGACTGAAATCTGAATCTCCTGCCCTCACAGCACAGGGCGCTTTTCACTCTTGATAGAAAGTGGGATTCCAGTTATTTACTGCTAACTGACCTTGCAAAATGCACCTGAAAAGGCAAAGTGAATTAGTAGGAAACTAACTTTTACTCTGGGGGGTTATCTCTTCACTCTGGAAATTTACTTTCTTCAAACTCACATTTCTATTCAGAACGAAAAGGAGACACCATTGATCTGCTGTCTGTGACTTAAGTTTTAGACATTCGATGATGCATTGATAGTGTGAAAACATTATTTAGTTAAACCAGGGAGTCAATTTCAATCTTAATTCTTGAAAAATGTTCGCCAAACAGAAGGGATCAATTCTAAGCTTATGTTTAATCACAAATGTAGGAAAAAATGAGCTGACTCATTTCAGTAGTAATAACAAGCACAAGGATGAATAATATTTCTAATCTGAATTCCAATTTAAGGGTTAATTAAATCATTACTTATTGAAATTTTTTAACACCCACTCACAGACAGTGGGGCATGTTCACGGAGCATCAGTGTATGTTCATAATTCCTTTAATTACTGAAAAAAACATGGGCTATATTGTTAACACTACATCAGGATGAAAGCTAAAGAACAGATCTATAATTATATTAGTCTTGAAAATAAATGTGGATCTTGTGAACTTTTCTATCTTTCCGAATACCTTAATTTATGCCAATAAGTAGTAAACATTCAGTCCCTCCTGAAAGAAATCATACATCCATATGCTAATAGGCAATATAGCTGAAAATAAGGATCTGACCACGTAAATAGGAAACAGAATTCTCTTTGTAAGCATTTCCATTATTCGTGTAGAGGTGCGCCATCATCAAATTTACAAGAGAGCTGCACCATTCCAAAGAATTGATTTTGCACATGTTTCTTTTAAATATAGCCAGCTATTAATCTAGTAACATCAGCCTGTACTTAAAGAGGAGCAAAGGAAAGCAAAGCAAAGGGAAGAACATCTGGATTTTGAAGCAGTTCGAGAACAGAACACAACTCTCTACATTTCCACAAATCCCTGAATGCTGCTTTAATTGGACTTACTCATTTCCAGTTTTTAATAACTTTGTGTAAATTGTTAAAAGATTAATGTTAAATGAGCTCACCCGTTTGATGTTTACTTGCATTGCTTAAAATTGACAGAAACATAATTACAGATGTAGAGAAAAACCAACCAAAAAAAAAAAAAGTTCTAGATTCAAACCAACATGAGGGAGTTAAGACATTCAGTGCTATCTCCGTCAGTAAATTCTGCCAGCTTTTCCTCCAAAACAGACCCCAAACTCAGCTACTTCCTACCACCTCCAGTGCCTCCATGCTAACTCAAACCATCATCATCTTTCACTCAGAATATTATCAGAGAATTCTGTTTCCATTTTTGCTTCTGAAAAACTATTATACATATAACTGAGGGAATGATGGCTAGTCCATATTAGCTTGTGAATGTAGATTGTTCAATTTTTCTCAGGCTGTTGTTAAACACAGCCACTCTTAAAATGTAAATTATATACTCTTACAATTATATGCATTATATTAAAAACAAAAGTAATTAGAAACTTAAAACTCATCAGTTCTCTTGTATTGCACCACATTTTATATTACTTAAGCTCTTAAGATTATTTGCTTCTACTGTGTTTACATGGTGTAAATAACAAACTATGGTGTGCCACTTTGAATCTCTTCCAACTCCACATTTACTGACGTCACATTGAACAGCAGGGGCATTTACACCACGGAAATTGGTAAAACCCTACAGTTCATGAGCTGAACTACTGCTGTCTCATTGAATGGCTAGACATAATGAAAGTAATGGAGAAAATGTTAACATAGACTATGCTTAAAAGAGTGTTGAGTCTGAAGATGTTACCTTTTGAGTATCACAAAAAAAAAGTTGAGGAAACTATCTTCCAATATTTTGAAACGATTTTGCCTTTCAGCAAAGAAGTCACTCACATAATTGATGAATGAGTCAAGTTCAGCATGTGTTTTTGTTGTTCCAGCTTCATCTCAGTGCCATTGAAATTATGTCTAATGTAGATAAAAATATCTACCAGTGTTCATTTTGAGACTACACTCATCCATCAGTTGCAACCATAGGCTGGCTACAGATAACAAAAGTTTAGCAAAAATCAAACCAAACTCTTCTGTGACAGTCAATTGGCTATATGGAACTTACAGTACGGCTATTTTATATTTTATTACTATTTGTATTGGATGCTACCCATCTTTCATATCAGTAGAATTTGTAATAAACTCATGTATGAATAAAATGCACACATCTATATCCCCCTCTCCAGCCCCCAGCTGGTTGTTAAGCACTTATGAGCATACCACCGAATAAAACCGAAACCTGTTCTCCTGGACTGCAAGTGGCTAGCTGTTAAGGCACCAGCTATCTCCTGGTTCCGTCTCATCCCACTCACCCCGTTTATGCTGCACTCCGCTGGCTTTTCTTGTGCTTCTTGGACACACCATATTTCCTCTTGTCCCCAAATCTTTTAGCTTGCTAGAAACCCTGCCCTGTCCATTTACAAACTACACCCCCCACCCGCAAATGTTAGAACGTTTGGATTCTTCTCATAATCCAGGCTCCATCTTAGCTATCAACTCCTCAAGGTGAGTTCCTTGCCCACTCTGTCAAGGTTGCCTCTTCCCCTTCTAGCCCTGCTACATTATCTGACTTTATTTCCTGTACATTTACCACCATGGGAAGGCATCTCAACTATTGCCTTGTTTCAGGTTTATTGTTGGTTTTCCTCAATACAAGCTCCATGATACCATGAATTGAGTCTATTCACAATCGTATTCTCAGGATATAGTAGGTGCTCAAAAAAAAAAAAAGATCATTTGAATGAGTTTATCAGTATAACCTGAAATCTTCTTATCTCCTTCCCTCCCTCCTTTCTTGTTCCCTTACTGATTCTAGTGGTAATAATTGGCATTGTAACTCAGGAATCAGGGTCAAGTCTATCCCATCAAATGCCTAAGTCACTGGGCATACCTAGCTAGCCACTTTAAGTCTTTTTTTTTGGCTATAGTTTCTGTATTTCCTGGACATAAACACCATTGCCCCCAACCATTATCACAGGGCATTTTAGAAACTTATTTGAGAACTTTACAATAAAAGTTGAAAATGAAACTGAACATACCAGCATAGCCTAAGAAACTTTTGGGGACTTTTTTTTAAAATACAATGCTTGTATGTAGTCTTTTAACACTTATAAATAGCAAATGAAAGTCTCTTGTGCAGGAGATTATCGTTAAATTGTGAATGCCAATTAACGTTTAATGGTTAATCTTCACTAAATAAGAAATGCTTCATACACCATGCGGAATTATCTGCCACGGCATTAACAAAAACCGATTAGTTAACTAGCTAAACAGATTAAAGACAGACTTTCAGGTTTATGGGGGAATGAATAGGCTTTAACTTCAATAATATAGAATATTCTTTTATTTAAATTTTATGACTTCTTGTCCAGTTTCATTTAAAATGTCAAAAATGTAACGGTAGTGACATTCATTTTATAATAGTGTTTGAAACGTATGCAGTAAAAGGGGTTGTAATAATAATACTACAAATTACATGCCTATTTTTCCAGATCATACCTAATAGGCTGTAATATCATTTTCAGTCCCAGTTCACCGGAGTTAAATTTAAAGCATAATATTAAAGTCAAGGTTCCCTCATATCTAATTAGACATTAGAAACAAATGTGGCCAGGTCTGCACTCTGTTAAATGTATGCAAACAGTCCCTCAGAGGCAAGGGGACACCTGAACAACGTTAGAGGTAGAAGTAAGCCACCGGAAAGGTGTGCGATAAGTTACTGTAGACCCACCGTCAGCACTGTGTGGGGGGACATCTCAGTTCCTGTAGGACACGCTGCAGCATAAATTGTACCTAGCTTGTCTCACACTGCAAAATATTCAGGACAAACATAGAATATTTTATACTTAGAAGCCTAACTTCTGGAAATTATGCCAGCAAGTGAGGCAGTTCAACAAAGCACCTATCATTGGGGTATGGATAGCACCATTGCAAATCTTGGCAGAGTCATTTATTTTCAGGAGCAGTAGGGAAACATTAAAGAGAATGCGTTTTGTTCATTCTTTGGAAATTCATATAAATAAGTCTTAGCTATAGACAGTATTTAGAAGTGAGCAACGTATTTTTTTCCTGAGCCTATCGTCATGAGGGGTTTTGCTGTATTCAGCCTCAGAAAGAGATGGGGGAAACATTTCCAAAAGTTCCGTCAACTTAGACCACAGGTTGATTTTTTTTCTACTTCTGCTTCTTATTATCTTGCTAAAAAATGAATTCGGGAGTCGAGGCGATTTTATGGCACTCAAAGCCTGCCATGTATTTTGGCAGGCTGATGGGAGTTTTGCAGTCAAAGCCTTCTGACTGACCCTCCACAGGCCAGTCACGGTTTCACCTTGCCTTTGAGCATACTCTTGCCCCATCTAGAAGGGAAAGCGATAGGGAACAGCAATGCAGTATTGCTTGAAAACACCAGTCTTGAATATTCCTGTAGTTATCCAAACACAAAGGCAAATGATACTTTTTCGTAACCAAGATTTATGCAGACACTGAAATCCATGGCAATATGTGCTTGACATATAAATCTAAGTTTTTTGCAAATATAAATATTACTACCCTGTCTGATAGAGAAGACCATTTGAAAATAGAATTTCAGGTTTTGTTTGTAAACTGCAAACAGAATCACTAAAAAGTAAAGAGCTTAAATGGTGGCCTTCCACTCTCCTGGAGCCAAGTTTTGAAGGAGAATGCCAGCATTTTCACTCCTGTCTAAATCAGTCACTACAGAAGAATTCGCTTCTAGATGCAAAGCCATGAAGTTGGATCAACACGAAGGTCTGGATACTCAAGTTTACCACAATTTCTTTACAGCTGAGAACCAAAAACTTGTGTTTCTTGATACTTCTCTAGAGGTATTCACCCACCAGGGCAAATCCTGCCCGTAGACTATCCCAGATTTTTCGGGTCTACTGTACTTGGTGCAGTGCCAGACCCAGGACTAAGCAAAATATCAATATTACAAGGAAGAGCGCCTTATCTCTGGTGACCGTGGTGGGGAGGACTCAGGGTACTTCACATACAAAGGAAAACATTTGTATCACAGCTGTAATTAGCTTTAGGCTGAGAGACTTTTGCTACACAAATTGAAAACAATCCCAACTATAATCTATATTGGAAGCCCTGGTGTCATAATATGATCATCTATATTCATTCATGGATCATCTCTACCATCTTTCAAAGAGTCTAGAAAAAAGGGGGGGCGGAGTTAAGTTTGTATTTTATCTACTGAACTGACTGAAGGAATTGTATAAAATAAAATAAAAAGACCTAATTTCGGCTATATCCTATCAGTGGAGAATAACATGTAATAATTATTTGGGCAAAGATTCCTTCATAAGGTGAAACAGAATTTTCCATATCTTACTGTTTCAATTAGGCCTTGATTTCTGTTTTAGGACCACCCAAGTAACAAATGAATTCATTTTAGGATTTATATTTCCCCTAGAAAATTATTGCCTGATAGATGTAGGAAATAAAGCTGCTATGGATAAGATTTAAAGAAAGAGCTATCCTTGCAAAAAATATTTAGTTCTGCATATCTAAGCACTTTCAGCTCACCAGCATCTCAGCACGTCATCATTTCTTCAAGAGAACAAGGATGCTCACATTAACATTCGCTGTAACACCTGATGCGCTGGACGTGGGGAGCCTCAGAACCTACTTAGGATTCCAGGATAATGTATGGAAGCCTGGGTATAAAAGAAACTGTGAAAAACGAATGGCTGTTTCCTAGTGAGTGTGAGGAGTAAAGCAGAAAAGAGTCTGAAGAAAAGAGTTAGAATAATTGCCAAAACTGCACCTGTACAATTCATTCTGTGTCACAGACCTGAATCAAAATATAATATTTTACCCAAGGAAATATCATGTCTTTCAAAAGTGTTTGCTAAGAAGTGAGAGACGATCACGGACAATACGATATTGTTTAAATTTAATGTGTTGACTAGAATACTAAATTCCAGCTGATTCTGCAGTACTCAAGCCGTGCAGAAATAATCTAGCTCCAGCAGTAACTGACCCTGCCTCCCTGGGTGATTTAGAGTGAAGGAGAGAGAATATGACCTGGGGCACCCCCCAATCGGCTCTTTGCATCTTTGTTTCATTCTTTGAAAAAAAGAAGAGCCCAGATAATGTCTGAGATCTTCTTTGTTTCAATGTTTGAGTGTTCTACTAGGTAACGGATCAATAATTCAAGGAATTTCTGGACCCAAATCAGTAAAGGTTTTTTAAAAGTCAAAGAGGTCTAAGCCATAGCAGTGTGTCCTCTTTAGAAAATAAAAATTTAAAAAGAACTTAAAAAGAGACTTCTGCAAATAACTGGGAACTAAATATAGTTCAAATGTTAAAACAATTAAAGAGCTTTTATTGTCTTTGACAAGAGCTTTTTTTTTTTCCCCACCATAAGCATTACATTTGTGCCCATCTCTTGAAGACAGGCAGAAATCAGCAATACGGATAGTGTAGATAAAAAATATATATATATATATTTCTTTTTTCTGCTGTAATTTCCAAACCATATTTCCAACCAGAGTAGCAACATTTTTCTCTGCAAAGCCTTTTTCAGAGCAGATAACAAGTGGAACAATGGATTGATTTCAAGTCCCAGCTCTTTGTTCCCCAGGGCCCTCCCCCTGCAGAGCAGCCACAGAGCCTGGAGGAGGGCGGGGGAAGCCTGACAGGCAGGGAGCTCACACCTTTCATAATGGCTTGTGAACAATCAAGAGCTGATGGTATTAGTGAAAGGTTATTATTTGAATTAATCATACAAGTTTAAAACAACTTGGCATTTCAAAATGTTTCTAGGTAGGCGTAGTTTCCACACTGCAGCTGCCACCGAGTGTAATACGTGGCATGTTGGGAGGAGTGTGCGTCTGTGTGTATGGAGGGGAGGGGGTGGGGAAACGTCCGGATGCAGCCTCTGAGGGAGAGGTAGCAGGGTTCTAGACAAGTCCAGGCAACTTCATGATCCTTCTACTTCATGGATATGGGAGAGAGAAGAAAAGAGGGAAGGAGGCAGGGAGGGAAGAGAAGACCAAGGGGAAGGAGAGAAGAGAGGGGAGGCCAGGAAGAGGAGAGAAGGAAGGCAGAGTTGAGAGACTAACTTAAGATCTGACTCTGGCTCTATACTGACTGGCAATCTGGGGAAGCAAATCACTTCCTGTCTCCTTGCTTCAGTTCTTACCTCTGTACTAATGGTTTGATTCACTATTGTACAGAATACTGAACTAATCACATGAGATAATGTAACTGATGGTAAAGAAACAATTCAATGACATTAAGGATTTTGGGAAAGGGGATGGTAGTAGGTAGGATAGATGGAATACAAAAGGGCCATGTCTCTGGGTTCGAGTATTGGTTCAATCTAACAAACATTAGTTACATATTGGGAAGCCAGGAACCAAGCACTGGTCTAACCTAGATGTTAACCAAGGTCTAGGGAGTAGGAGTCTCCCTGGGTGGTGCAAACGGTTAGCACACTCTGCTGCTAACTGTAAGGTTGAAAGTTCAAATCCACCCAAATGCTCCTTGAAAGAAAGGCCTGGTGATCTACTTCCCAAACATTAGCCACTGAAAAGCCAGTAGGGCCCAGTTCTACCTGAGCCACGTGAGGTCTCCGTAAGTCAGAGGGCACAGTTCTACCTGAACCACGTGAGGTCTCCCTAAGTCAGACGGCACAGTTCTACCTGAACCACGTGAGGTCTCCGTAAGTCAGAGGGCACAGTTCTACCTGAACCACGTGAGGTCTCCGTAAGTCAGAGGGCACAGTTCTACCTGAACCACGTGAGGTCTCCCTAAGTCAGAGGGCACAGTTCTACCTGAACCACGTGAGGTCTCCATAAGTCAGAGGGCACAGTTCTACCTGAACCACGTGAGGTCTCCCTAAGTCAGAACTGACTTGATGGCAACCAGTTAGGGCACAGTTCTACCTGAACCACGTGAGGTCTCCGTAAGTCAGAACTGGCTTGATGGCAACCAGTTAGGGCACAGTTCTACCTGAACCACGTGAGGTCTCCCTAAGTCAGAGGGCACAGTTCTCCCTGAACCACGTGAGGTCTCCGTAAGTCAGAGGGCACAGTTCTACCTGAACCACGTGAGGTCTCCGTAAGTCAGAACTGACTTGATGGCAACCAGTTAGGGCACAGTTCTACCTGAACCATGTGAGGTCTCCCTAAGTCAGAGGGCACAGTTCTCCCTGAACCACGTGAGGTCTCCGTAAGTCAGAGGGCACAGTTCTACCTGAACCACGTGAGGTCTCCGTAAGTCAGAGGGCACAGTTCTACCTGAACCACATGAGGTCTCCCTAAGTCAGAACTGACTTGATGGCAACCAGTTAGGGCACAGTTCTACCTGAACCACGTGAGGTCTCCGTAAGTCAGAGGGCACAGTTCTACCTGAACCACGTGAGGTCTCCCTAAGTCAGAACTGATTTGATGGCAACCAGTTTTCAGTTTTAGGGAATAGAAAGATACCTAAGATACAGTGCCTAACATTGAAGACTTTATATTCTGACTGGGGAGACAGACCTTTTAACAAATCATTTTGATAAATTACAGACATTGATATGCTAGAGTCTGTACAGGCTGATGTAGAGGCACACAGGACAGCTGAGCCCAATCTGGGGCTATGCTTCAGCTGAGGCTTCCAGGGTAAGTATGTGAAGAGAGGAAAGGGCCTTGCCGACAGAGAAAACTTCCAGAACACAGTTCAGAGAGGTTATGAAAGCGTGGTGTGTGCCTTATTGCCACCAAAATGTAACATGGGGTATACTAAGTGCTAGGACTGGACTGGAGAAGTAAATAGGGCCAATTTCTGTCCATCTCGCAAGGGAGTTTACACTCAGTTCTGGAAGGACTGGGGCATGTTGATGGTGTTTAAGCGAGTCAGCGACAAAGTTATATGTGCATTTTATGCTTGTCATGGATGGAATTATGTCCCCCCCCCCAAAATGTGTCTATCAACTTGATTTGGCCATGATTCCCAGCTATTCTGTGGTTGTCCTCCATTTTGTGATTGTAATTTTATGTTAAAGAGGATTAGGGTGGGATTGTTAACACCACCCTTACCCAGGTCACATCCCTGATCCAATGTAAAGGGAGTTTCCCTGGGGCGTGGCCTGCACCATCTTTTATTGAGAGATAAAAAGGAAAGGGAAGGGAGCAAGAATTGGGAACCTCATACCACCAAGAAAGCAGTTCCAGGAGCAGAATGTGTCCTTTGGACCTGAGGTTCCTGTGCTGAGATGCTCCCAGACCAAGAGAAGATGGATGACAAGGACCTTCCTCTGGAGCCGACAGAGACAGAAAGCTTTCTCCTGGAGCCAGCGCCCTGAATTTGGGCTTCTAGACTACTGGACTGTGAGAGAATAAACTTCTATTTGTTAAAGCCATCCACTTGTGGTATTTCTGTTATAGCAGCACACTAGATGACTAAGACAATGCTAATACAAACTTATTTTAGAAATACCACCCTGGGAGCAATAAGGAAGGATTTTCATAGGAAGAGGGAGAGAAAGGAAGACTTTCAAAGCAAAGACCAAAGTGTGCTTCACATGTATGGAGAGTCAAGACACTGATTAGGCCCACTTGCCTCATTCTGACCATTGTAAGAGATCACCAGTTCTAGAATGCCCTTCCGTCTTCTCTGTTCTCCATCATTCATTCCCCTGGACCTTCCAAAGCTCTGAGATATCACCGCTGATTAGTTGCACATGTATCTGTTCAGCTCTTACATTCAAAATCCACGTGCTTGTCATCAAATGATAAAGAAGGTACAGAACTGGTAACCAGGGCCCCAGTGTTGAAATGCCTGTGTGTATGTGTATGTTTGTGTGTTTTGGTCCCTAAATTAAATAAGCTGGGGAATTAAAAGCAAGGTAATACTTCAGATGCACTTCATTAGGTGGGGATATTAATGACAAGGGAGATAGTTATTTTTTGGTCTATGCGCTTAATCATAAAATTTAATAAAGGAAGCATAATTGCATTAATGACTTTTTTGGTACCTACTCCTTGATTTTACTGTTTTTAGTAAAGGTACATTAATGGCATGAGCCCTCCAGTTATTATCTGAGAAGTCCATGAATCACAAAAGGTAATGGTAGTTTAATGGTCCTATATTTTAGAGTCTATGGAGTTATCTATTGTTTGTGAAGTAATTTATAATTTTTTAGAACACTGTAGTATGAAATAGCTCAAAGGGAGCAATATTAAAATATTCGTAACATCAGTTGTTTTCCAAGGATGAGAAGGGAAGGAATTAAGTTTTCAGAACATCTCTATATTTCTGGGGCATTATATATTTAAGGACAAATCATTTCTAGGATGCTGCTAATTACGCATGTCTCTGTGCTTCTCGCAATATAGCTTTAAAAAAGAAAAAATATGAATCATGGTATGAACTCTAATATAAGGAAATATCCACTTGGCTTAGCGAACAATAAAAAATTAGGGCTGAAAAATTCAAACCCTTTAAAATTTCAAATATTTCTGAAGTTAATTTAAGAAGTAACTCTTTAAATGAGTTTAAAGTGTAAAATAACTTCTTAAAAACATACACCATGTCTGGAGAAAGAGAAAGTGTCTACACTTCCCCTCTCCGTTTCTATCGAGATGCTTCTTTTCTCCCGCCGTAATATTTATCGATTGACATGCCTTTATTGTGTACCCTAATTCCCTCCAAGTTGGAATGAACAACTTTAGCTAACTGACTGGAGGCAGGAACATATTTAAAGAGATTCAGCTAATTACTAAAAAAAAAAAAATTAAAAAGCTCCCTGTGATCCACACCATTCTTCATTCAGATCTGAAGTTTGTTGTTAGTTGCTGTCGAGTCAATTCTGACTTATGATGACCCCACGTGTGCGGAGCAGAACTGCTCCACAGGGTTTTCAAGGCTGCAACCTTTCCAGAGCAGATCACCAGGCCTGGCCTCAAAGGTGCCTTTGGGTGGGTTTAAACCACCACCCTTTGGCTGCTAGTCAAGGGCTTAACCGTGTGCACCACTTGGGAACTCCAGAGCTGAAGGGCAAGTTGCTTTTTACTGAGTGGTCGTACACGCACACTTAACACAATAAGGGCGATACAGGTACTTCTGTGTCAAGTGGATGAGACAGCTTTCTCATTCGTACAGTTCATAACTCCCTGCCTGCCCAGGCATGATATTTCAGTCAGGAAAAATGATCAGAATATTAGGATGTCAAAAGGCTGAACCTGTCATCACATCACAAAAACTAAGATGACTTTCCTTAAAGGCTTGTCTGTCACATGGTTCTTACTAAGCTATTCCTCACTAATATCACTGGGGTAAGACTGATACTTTCTTACTTTGCCATGAACGCCATTTTCAACAGGTTTTAAGCATTGGCTCAAGGCTAATTAATACATGACATCTCCAGTATTTCTTTGAAAGGAAGCTCTTAGACAGAAGGGTTTGCACATTTATCCTCAAGTTTTGTTTTGCTTAAAAAAAGCAATAGCCATAGCAACAATAGCAGAAGTCCCTGCAGCTTGCATGATGCCCAATCAGCTGCAGTGGCTGGTGAGAAGCATCCATCCACTTTCCGCTTTCTCAGTGGGATCTGACTGGGCCTGCATATTTTGCTGGCTTTGGAATGGGCACTTAGGGCAACACAGCCTATTTAAAGATAACTTGAACAGTGTTAGCTGAATGGTTCTTTCAGATTGCTGGAGAAATGTTTTTCCTTTGCATGTTTTTCCATACTGTCGGTACTCTCCTTCTATGATGGTGCTGTACCATGTGAAGAATAGAATTAAATATCTAGACTAAGGAATTCAAAGAGGAGGTAACCGGTATTTTACGTACACATACATTTTGACTGGTAACTACAACTGATTGTCAAAACTACAAAGAATTGCATAGATTATTCACCCTGTGTTCCGTTCCTGGTTTTCATATTTGTAACAAAGAAAGAGGCCTATAAAATTTTCACATAAACTTTGAAAGGCGTAATAAAAAATTCTACGTGAACAGATTATTTTTATTTACCTTAAGCAGATCTGTTCAGGGTTTATGGGTTCATAATTAAACACTGTTTGTTGACATTGAAAATAAAATCTTTCAGCTCTCACAGAATATTAGTCTCACATTCATAAGATGCAATGGAAATACAAAAAAATTGCTTCGTAAATGTATCTCAAATATCTCCAGCTCTGCCAAAGACCAAACCAAAAACCAAACGGTTGCCGTTGAGTTAATTCTGACTCATAGCAACCCTACAGAACAGCCCCATAAGGTTTCCAAGGAGCGGCTGATGGATTCTACCTGACAACATTCTGGTTAGCAGTCAAGCTCTTAACTAACCACTGTGCCAGGCAAGGACCCTGAAAAGTAACCACCCAACTCTGAATTGGAGAGTCAGTATCAATGCTCTACACCGATCGTCATGTATTGAACTGTGTCCCCTCAGAACGTGCATCAGCTTGGCTATGATTCCCACGATTCCGTTATTGCCCACCACTTTGTCATCTGATACCATTTTCCTGTGTGTTGTAAATCCAACCCCTATGATGTTCAGGAGGTAGAATTAGAGGCTTTTATGTTAATGAGGCAGGACTCAATCTTTACATACTAAAGATCTCTTGACTGGAAAATTAAGATTTCATTTATCTAACTGAAATGTTACTTAAACCAAACCTGATGCCATCAAGTCGATTCCAGTGCATAAAACAAGACAAAAACCAACCTATTGCGGTGGAGTCGATTCTGACTCATAGCGACCCTACAGGACAGAGCAGAACTGCCCCATAGGGTTTCCACGGCTATAATCTTTACAGAATCAGACCGTCACATCTTTCTCCTGCAGAGCGGCTGGTGAGTTCAAACTGCCGACCTTTCGTTAGTAGTCAAGTGCTTTAATCACCACACCACCAGGGGCTCCTCATAAAAAACAAACAAACAAACAAACAAACCAAAAACCAAACCTGTTGCCCTCGAGTTGATTCTGGCTCACAGCAACCCTATAGGGCAGACTACTCTACCCCGTAGAGTTTTCAAAGAGCGCCTGGTGGATTTGAACTGCTGACCTTTTGGTTAGCAGCCTTAGCACTTAACCACTACACCACCAGGGTTTCCAAATATTACCTAACCAAAACCAAACCCAACTCACTGCCCTCAAGTCGATTCTGACTCATAGCGACCTTATAGGACAGAGAAGAACTGCCCCATAGAGTTTCCAAGGAGCACCTGGTGGATTTGAACCGCCGACCTTTTAGTTAGCAGCCGTAGCACTTAACCACTACACCACCAGGGTTTCCAAATATTACCTAGGCAGTGACTATTTTAGTCGTGATCACAGTCTATGTGTACTATAAACTAAATGTAGTTCACACACACACATAAATATATATAATTTATGTGATAATGGAAGTTATAGAATAGAACACAAGGATGTTTTGCTGGGACCTTGCTAGGACCTCTTTCTTTCCCAGTAATACAATCATGGTAGAAATTCCATAGATATTTCATAACATAATGGAAGCCATTCTTCTACTCAGTATGTTATTGCAATGGGTATGATGGCTTCTCAATAATGCCACTACTGCCTAATTGCAATCACATATATACTGTCAGTCACACATATACTGTCAGTCACACATATACTGTCAGTCACATATGTGCTGTCAGTCACATATGTGCTGTCAGTCACATATGTGCTGTCAGTCACATATGTGCTGTCAGTCACATATGTGCTGTCAGTCACATATGTGCTGTCAGTCACATATGTTCTTTCACAACAAAAGTTTTTTTTTCTACCTATTTTTTTTATTATAAATGTACAATTGGGGAAAAAAGTTTCTTTTGTTATTGTTCTGAATAAAATGCTAATCTAATGAAATCATTCCCTCAGGTTAAATAAAAAAAAGGAGTAAGAAGTTATAATGACTTTTCTCTATATTTTCATAATGGAGGAAAAAACGAAATGCTTATACTACGAAAAATATTAGAGTTTTGCCACCGTAATTATTAATGTTTATAATATCAAATTAAAGAGCTCTATTGATTCAATATGGTTATATTGTTTAATCTATTCCATGTGCCAGACAAAAAGTATAGGATATGATTCTTGTTCTCAACTATTTTACATTTGAGGGGTAAATTAAGTTAGGTGTACATATTCCGTGAATTTCTCTCCCTATTACTCTCTCCCTTATATAACCTTCATCTTTGTCTTTACTGACATTGCCCCACCAATAAAATCACAGAGTGAAGCATCTAATTTTCTGATCACAATTTCCTAGACTTTACAGTTTGATTATACAATTACTCCTACCATGACTGTTCTTCAACCTATTTGTGACTCCAGTCCCCAAGTATTCGCCCTATGTATTCTATGTCTTGCACGCCCCCTCCCCCAACCCAACAAACTTCCCTGTCCTCTCTATCCAGCTTAGATTTCATGGTCCATTCAATAATTCTTTTACCAATAATCTAAACATTCTTGCTCCTCTTATCCCTATCTGGCCATTGCTCAATCTTACCTATTACCATCAAGTGGATTCTGACTCATCTCAACCCCACAGGATAGAGTAGAACTGTCCCATAGGGATTCCAAGGCTGGGATCTTTATAGAAGCAAACTGCCACATGTTTCTCTTTTGGAGAAGCTGGTGGGTTTGAGCCACTGATCCTTTGTTAACAGCTGAGTGCTTAACCTTTGGACCACCAGAGCTCCTTCAATGAACTCAAATACTCACTTTCTACCTGTCTATCTCTAGGCAGCTGCATTCAGCTGGAAAAAAAAACTAAGTTGTATTATTTACAATAACTTAATAATAGTTCAAGATAACCAGACTAACACAGATGTTAAAATGAAGTAAGCATAACCAACCTTGACTAGACCTTCAACGCTGCTTACAAATCCTAGCTTATTTCTCTGGTTAACTCCTTCTGATACTATTCATAGTGATTATTTTAGATCTTATTCTCCTCAAAACTGTGATCCCTTCACCTTTATTTCTCATCAGGTTCAGCATGTCCTGGGCACCAAAGTCTTGGAGAAAATAGCGTGGTCAGATGTGAACTAACTTACCTTTCCAGTATCAAAAATATATTTGCTTCTGCAACCACTTTTTTCCTTATTTTCTCCCATAACAATAGAGGAGGTATATGTCCTTCAAGTTAAAGTTAACTACACTGAATCCTATTCCCTCTAACCTTCTCAAGAACCTTTTACTATTGATTATTCCCTCTGCCTTCTGTAACTTCACAGACAAGAGTCTTCCTATCATTATAGAAAAGTGCACATCTCTCCTGGGACCTCTCTTCCCTCTCACCCTCGCTGTTACGCTATTTTACTTCTCCCTCCATTCATGGAAATACTTGTCTAGAAAGCTGTTTATATTCTTTAATATCATTTGCTCACTTTTCACTCTCTGTTTAGTCTGCTCCAATCTGGCTTTTGCCTACATCACTATACTGTATGCTGACTAAAAAAATCTCCTTATTATTAAATTCAGCAGCCATTTTTCAATCTTCATCTTATTTGGACTTTCAGCATGCTGGCAGTATTGACCACTGTCTATCTTGAATTTCTTTCTTATCTGGAATTTTGGTTTCTTCTTCTTTGGTGGTTCGTGTTTCTGAATCATATTTGTTGACTAATATTTTTCTGTGTGGCTTATATTCCTCAAAGTTGTGATTCCAAATACTCTTAGGCTCCTTTACTTTAAATTTTACTCTCTTTGGGCAAATATATACATACCCATGACTTAAATTTGTATCTATACTCAGATGACTCCAAGCTTAAATAACATGCACAGACATTCCTCCGAATCCCAGACCCAAGTATATACCTGCCTGAACTCTCATATTAAAAAAAAAAAAAACAAACTCCAACCCAACATGTTCAAAATGATCTTGATGATTTTCTCATCCACACTGTTCCCTTAGTGAAGCCAGTCTCATTGAACAACACACTATTTATCCACTCTTGTAACCTGGCAATCATGAGATGATAAATAGTGCACTATTCAATGAAACTAATATCACTGAGGGAACAGTGTGGGTGAGAATCCACTCATGTAAGCTGGCAAACCACCCCTTGCCTGTCAGTTTGTTGTAGTGTGGTGGTGTGTATGTTGATGTGATACTGGAAGCTATGCCACCAGTATTTCAAATGCCACCCATACGTTGCCCACGGTGGACAGGTTTCAGTGAAGCTTCCAGACTCAGGCTAAGAAGAAGGACCTGGCAGCCTATTTCCAAAAAAGACTGGCTAGTGAAAACCTTATGAACTGCAGCAGAGCCTTGTCTAATACAGTGCCAGAAGATGATCCTATCAGGTTGGAAGGCACTCAAAATACGACTGGGGAAGAGCTGCCTCCTCAAAATAGAGTCAAGCCTTAATGATGGAGTAAAGTTGTCAGGACCTTAATTTGCTGAGAAGCCATGACTCAAAATGATAAGAAACAGATCTAAACACCCATTAATAATCAGAACATGGAATGTACAAAGTATGAATCTAGGAATGTTGAAAGTTGTCAAAAATGAAATGGAATGCATAAAGATCTATATTCTAGGCATTCATGAGCTGAAATAGACTGGTATTGGCTACTTTGAATCAGACAATCATACAGTCTACTTCGCTGAGAATGACAAACTGAAGGGGAGTGGCATCACATTCTTTGTCAAAAAGAACAGTTCAAGATCTATCCTGAAGTACAATGTTGTCAGTGATAGGATAATATCCATAAGCCTATAGGGAAGACCAGTTAATAAACTATTATTCCAATTTGTACACCAACCACTAATACTAAACATAAAGCAATTAAAGATTTTTACCAACTTCCGCAGTCTGAAATTGATCAAACATGTAATCAGGAAGCATTGATAATTACTGGTAATTGAAATGCAAAAATTAGAAACAAAGAAGAAGGACTGGTAGTTGGGATATATGGCTTTAGTGACAGAAATGATGCCAGAGATTGTGTGATGGAATTTCTCAAGACCAAGGACATATTCACTGCAAATGAATTTTTTTCAGCGACGTAAGTGGTGACTATACACGTGGACCTGCACAGATGTAATACACAGGAATCAAATTGACTACACAGGTTGAAAGAGACCATGGAGAAGCTGAATATCATCGGTTAAAACAAGGCTGGGGGCCACTGATTGCTCATATGCAAGTTCAAAATGAAGCTGAAGAAAATTAAAACAAGTCCACAAGAGCCAAAGTATGTCCTTGAGTATTTGCCACCTGAAATTACAGAACAAGTCAAGAATAGATTTGATGCACTGAACACTAATGACTGAAGGCCAGAGTAGTTGTGGGTTGACATCAAGAACATCCTACAAAAAGAAAGCAAGAGGTCACTAAAAAGACAGAGAAGAAAGAAAAGACTAAAATGGACGTCAGAAGAGACTCTGAAACTTCCTCTTGAATGCGTAGTATCTAAAGCAAATGGAAGAAATAATGAAGTAAAAGAGCTGAATGGAAGACTTCAAAGGGCAGCTCGAGAAAACAAAGTATTATAATGAAGTGTGCAAAGGCTTGGTGTTAGAAAACCAAAAGAGAAGAGCATGTGTGACATTTTGCAAGCTGAAAGAACTTTAGAAAAAATTCAAACCTCAAGCTGCAGTATGGGGAAAATATTGAATGATGCAGGAAGCATCAAAAGAAGATGGAAAGAATACACAGGATCACTGTACCAAAAAGCATTGGTTGATATTCAATCATTTCAAGAGTTAGCATATAATCAAGGACTGATGGTAGTAAAGGAAGATGTCCAAACTGCACTGAAGGCATTGTGGGAAAAACAAGTCTCCAGGAACTGACAGAATACCAATTGAGACGTTTCAACAAATGGATGCAGTGCTGGAAGCGTTCACTCATCTATGCCAAGAAATTGGGAAGACAGCTACCTGGCCAACTAACTGGAAGAGATTCATATTTGTGTCCATTTCAAAGAAAAGTGACACAACTGAATGCAGAAATTATTGAACTATATCATTAATATCACATGCAAGTAAAATTTCACTGAAGATAATTCAAAAGTGGTTGCAGCAATACATCAACAGAGGACTGCCAGAAATTCACATCAGATTCAGAGGAGGACATGGAATGAGGGATATCACTGCTGATGTCAGATGGATCTTGGCTGAAAGCAAAGAACACTAGAAAGACGTTTACCTGTGTTTTATTGCCTATTCAAGGCATTTGACTGTGTGGATCATAGTATATTATGGATAACACTGCAAAGAATGGGAATTCCGGAACACTTAATTGTGCTCATGAGGAACTGGTACATAGACCATGAGGCAGTCGTTTGAACAGAACAAGGAGATACTGCATGGTTTAAAGTCAGGAAAGGTGTGCACCACCGAAGTGATGATGTATCCTTCTTGGCACATGATATCAGGGAGCAGGTGATATGTATTTGTCCCATGATTCATGATGAAAAAAAAACACATATTTTATACCATGTTCCTTGTTTGTGGTGTAATGTGTCTCCCCAACTGACCAGGAACCTCCCTAAGGGCGGGCTGTTCTACATCCTTCCCCAGGCCTGGAACATGGCTGTGCGCTCCATCTGTCCCAGTAAACTCTTGATCTTTCTCCTTTTCTGTCTGAACTCTCCTGGTGATCCTTTCACTCATACTCTCTATAACGACAGACTCAAGGAAAAGCCTGCCTGTTTCTTCTTCTACTTCTTCTTTTTTTTTTTTTTTTGAAGTGAACATAACCTCAAGATTTTATTGTCATGGTAATAAAACAAGATGAAGCTTAGAACTGGATCACTTGGCCCTTTCTCTTTTTATCTCCTCCCAGCTCAAAATCCTTGCATCTCTTAATCACCAGTGTTCTCTTAGATCTGAAGCTGGGCTCAACACGCTCAAGCCTCAACACAATCTTCTTTGTAGTTTTAGCCTTCTTCCAGAAAATCGGCCTAGTCTGCCCACCATATCTGCTCTGCTTCCTGTCATAATGCTGCTTTCCCTGGGCATATAGAGAATCTTTGCACTTCTTGTACTGTGTCACTTTGTGGGGCTGGTGCTTGCTACACTTCTTACAGAAAGTCCGGTGGGCTTTAGGAACATTCACCATACTTATTCAATCTGTATGCTGAGCAAATAATCAAAGAAGTTGGATTATGTGAAAAAGAACATGGCATCAGGATTAGAGGAAGAGTCATTAACAACCTGTGATATGCAGATGACACAACCTTGCTTGTGGGAAGTAAAGAGGGCTTGAAGCATTTACTGATGAAGATCGAAGACTATAAACACCCTTCAGTATGGATTACGCCTCAACATAAGGGAAACAGAAATCCTCACAACTTGGCCAATAAGCAATATCATGATAAATGAAGAGAATATTGATGTTGTCAAGGATTTCACTTTACTTGGATCCACAATTAACGCCCACAGAAGCAGGAGTCAAGAAATCAAACAGTGTATTGCATTGGGCATATCCACTACAAAAGACCTCTCTTTAAAGTGTTGGAAAGTGAATCTGTCGCTTTAAGAACTAACCCAAGCCATGGTATTTTCAATTGCCTCATATGCATTTGAAAGCTGAACAGTGAATGAGGAAGACTGAAGAAGAACTGATGCCTTTCAATTATGGTGTTGGCAAAGAATATTGACTATACCATGGACTGCCAGAAGGAAGAACAAACCCATCTTGGAACAAGTACAGCCAGATGTTCTTTCAAAGTGAGGATGGTGAGACTTTGTCTCATGTATTTTGGATATGTTAATACAAGGGACCAGTCCCTGGAAAGGAAATCATGTGTGTTAAAGTAGAGGGTTGGAGAAAAATTAGGAGACTCGCAACAAGACGGAGTCACACAGTGGCTGCAACAATGGGCTCAAACACTGTAATGATTGTGAGGGTGGCAAGGGAACAGGCAGTATTTTGTTCTGTTGTACACAGGGTCACTATTAGTCGGAACCGATTTGATGGTTTTTTAACAAGGTGGCAAACTAGGAGACAACCATGATACTTTCTTTTTATTTATACCCCAATACAAGTCATCAAAAAGAATTGTCCATTTTATCTCCTATGTGACTCTCAAATCCACCGTTTTTCTCATTGTCATTAGTATCAAATGCTAATTATATTTATAATATATTCTTCCTATTGTAAACTTTTCATGAGGCCTGCCAGCATTAACTCAGACTTTTTAAATCCGTTCTCCACAGGGCAGACAGATATTTTAAAATCACAAAGGTATTCTTCATTGGCTTCCAATTTTTTTTTTTAGTATACGGAACCATAATTTCACGGCCCACAGGGCAGTAAACGATCTGGCCCCTGACTCCCATTCTAACTCCAGATACAATCTTTTCTTCTTGCTTTCCACATGCCAGGAAGTTGGCCCTTTCATCCTCTGTTTGTCCTTTTTCCTATTTTCTGGTCTTTACAAATATTGTTTTCTCACCTGGGAGATTTCTCTCCTTTCTCCTTCATCAAATTAACTCCTACTAAATTTAATATGATCATTTTCAATTTATCTTACCACTCCTTCCTACCCTTCTCTCCAAACTAGGTCAGGTACCCTTCATTATTCCATAGCACTTTTCAGTTTGCAACTATATATATATTTGCTATTTTGATTAAAATCTTTCTGATTCACTGTGACCTCATCTCTAGGCCTGGAACAAAATATGGAAGTAGATATTTGTTAAATGAATGAAAGAACGGATGGATTGACAGGAATAGATATTGATTGCTAGATAGAATTGTCTGCTACTTAATGTGTATATTAAATATTACTGAGCACTTTTAATAATAAATCCTTAAAAACATTTGATATTTACCCTCTAGACTCAGCTCTTGAAGGTAGGAATTATATTTTTAAAATCTCTAACTTCCCAGAGCCTACCCCTGGGAAGGCTCTTTTTCACAAGGAGTACTCCATAGACATTTGTTAAATCAACAGCAATAGGTAGACTAGAAGACAGTTGAACAAACAAAAAGCCACAATAACACAATGCAGTTAGATTAGTTTGCAGAGCAGGGGTGAGTTTGGAAAGAGAAAAGTGACTGCTTTTTTCTTCAATTTGATGAAAGGGAACAACCACGAGTGGCTTAATATCTTCGAGTTGATGGCTCGTTTTATGCTAATAATCTTAACTCAAAGTTGTTATTCTCCAATAAGGTTAAAATAAAAATAAGCCATTTTAAATGAAAAGTATGCTTTGGTGAGCTGTAGAGGGAAGAAGGATTCTTGACATAGGGACTGGTAGGCAATGGTCTGGCTACTGTCGGGTGGTGCAGGATCTCTTTCTCTGAAGGTTGTTAATAATTGATGACAGTTTAGGTATAGTTCTGCCTGGAGCCATAGGAACTAATTGGATGACCTCTCTACTTGAAGAGTGCTACATGAATTCTCCCTGGAGATGGCCCATAGCAACTCAGGACAGAATAGCCACGTCTGGTAACTTCAATAATCATTGCCATGAAATGCATTCCCAAGATGAGCTTGCTAGTCATCACAAAACCTGGAAATGTTTATGTTTTATATAATCTAGTCATTCCTTATAGTAGAATTATGGCTACTCCAGTTTTAGTTTGGTATAAATCAGCCAACTATTTGCAGAGTAGCCAACGAGTATTTAACATGGCACTAATCCGTTGCCATCGAGTAGATTCTGACTCATAGTCACCCTATTAGTAGTTGCTCCTTTAGGATTTATCAACTAATACGATAGATAAAACCAATGAAAATAGTCTTTACAGACATACAGGCAAAGCGAACCAGTACGTACAAAAGTGCATTCACAGGGGAGGTGAACATGAAATCCCATAAGTGCCACAAAAAATACTCATAGAAAAAGTAATGAAGAAGAAGCTTGGGAACGTTATACAGAGAAGAAATGATGTGTTTGTCAGACAGAAGAAGGAATTTATTTCAAGCACTAGAAAGGCTTGGAAGACATCCATTTCCAAGAGTGGGAGGAAAGACTGAAGAAACAGACAAGACGATAGATGGGATTAGGAGGAACACAGGTTGCAGATTTGGCTTATACACATTCAGGAAATAAACTGATACTTTGGGATGTCTGTCTGGGCTACTTTAACCCATGCACACAGAATCCTTGGCTAGGTTACAGCCATTGTTCCCAGGAGCATTGTTCCACTTGACACTGCCTGTATTTGAGCTTCCATGCTGGCCTAAGATCAGATTCAGTATAGCCCAAAACCTGAGTTTACGATCCAATTCAGACATATTCTCTGCTAGCTATGTGACTTCAGATAAATCACTTAAATTCTCCAAGGCTTCAGTCTCCTTATTCATAAAACAAAGGTGTCGAATTTTACAGAAGCTCTCGACAGAAGCAGAAACACCCCAGGGGTTTTTAAAAATGTATGGAAATGTGGTTTGTCGTGTGACAATGTTTGGGTGCACTCTAATCAGCTAGTGGGTGGAACCCGGGAATGCTAAACACCCAGTAATCTTGGGACATCGGAAAGAGGGAGAGAAGGGGTTCCATACTGAGTAGATCTTTCTAGTGTAAATTTTCAACAGAGAAATCTTGTATATAATTATTCAAGCTTAACTCCACTTAATTATGAACACAAAATGTTTTTGGCAAAGTTTTAACATACACTAACATTTCCAGGAGAGCAACAACCATACAGTTAAAGGGGCGGGGGGGGGGTCCACTCTGTTTTGTTCAGAATTTTACTAAGAGTTTTCCATCGTTTTAGCAAATCACATTACTGATGGTAAATCTGCTCACAGTGTTTGAGCTGTTAATATAATTGTCAGGCTGCATTTACCGCTCTGCGTTCACTGCGCCCTACGTGTACCTGCAAGATGTCGTAGTGTAGTTATAGATGCGTATTTACATATGGAGATGTGTATTCTTTTATTATAATTTACTTTTCTTTTTCCTTTGTATTACTGCATTATATTAATTTTTAAATTATAAGTAGGTTATATCATCTATGCATTTCATTTCCCAAGAGTTTTTGTAATAAACTACTTGGTGTAAAAGGGAGCTTTGGGTCTAAAAGGGTTGAGAACCAATTGATTGGACTATCTCAAATACCTTTAAACTCCAATCCATGGATTTATAATTTTTTCTTTGATTTGTAAGAAAAGGAAATAGAAACTCTTTGATTTTCAGGAATGGTGTTCGATTCAAGGTCTAAATTCCAGAGGAGGAGAAGAATAGTCGAAGCTGATTATGTCTTTATTTTGCCACTCTTCCCACTTAGTTCAACTGAGATGGGAGACAGAGATCAGCACCTGTTGAACACCCAGTGGGTCAGGTAGCAATAAGAACGCTAAAGAGATGAAAAGCCTTTGTTGATTTAATGGCATCTTTCAGCCATAGACTTCAGTTATAGACAACAGATCTCATTTTCCTTCAAGAAGTGAGAAAGATGTGCACTTTTGCTGTAACCTTACAATATGTCTTCTTATACTAAAATTCTGTTCAGTATTAGAAGAGAAGCCAGGAGGCTGAAGCACACTGATCTATCAGAGCTCATGTCATATTTCATTATTTTCCTACTTTGACATCTGGACACTTCCCCTCCTGTGCCTCCTGTACACACACACATACACACCAATCACTAAAGTAATTAAGTCAGGCAAGACCATGCCACCTCTGTGGGGACAATGTTGAAAGATTTTCTAAATATGGCACCATACAAATATTTAGTAGTATGATCAATAAGTTCCATACCACAGGGGTTTTTAATTTGCATGTCACTCCTTGAGAGGAAAGCACAATAAAATTGGACTTTTTACAGTCAAATGCCTCAATTTTTGTTTCATATTTCACCTCTGAAATATGATCGTCTACTAAAACAAAACCTATGGGGCAGAAAGACATTTTCCCACTTTGCCAATCAAGCAGAAGCATGAATGTTTGCCAGGATCTCTAACAGCTCCGTGCTCGGCATTTCTCATCCCTCTGTTAATGTGACCTTCAAATGACAGAAATGGATCAAGAATAATACAGTTTGATGGTACTTGTAAAAGTAATGGAGCTGCTGTCAAAACCAGGCAAGATGACAATAAAACGTGAATATATAATAGGTGCTGTGGGGATGGGAAATGGGAACCCGATGTCTTCACTGTAAATGTTTCCCTCTTATTAGAGTTCAAATTTCAAAAATTATTTGACACCCAGTTTCATAAAAAAAAAAAAAAACAGCATAATTGGTCCAATGTAGGTCACTACAGATGAAAGAGAGGTGTAAGAGCCTAATAATTCTGGTTCATGGCATGCTGACAGATTCATCTATCCATTCATTCAAAACATATTTATTGACTATGCATTCCATGCAAAGTGATACGTTAGTTCCTAAGGAAGATGAAACAGCTTTATTCATACTAAAAAAAAAAACTTTTGATTGAGTCGCAGGAGCTAGAAATATTCCAAGAAACATATGCTTAATGTCCTGTTTCATACCACATGCTTGTCCACTAAGAACAGAAAGATAACTTCAGTTTGGGGATGATTTAGGAAGGCTCCTTGGAGGAGGTGACATTTGAACTAGACCATGAAAGATGAGTAGTGATTCCGTCAAATAGCATTCCAGTCAAATAGAATTGCTACATTTAAGAAATCCAAAATGTTCTCTGGGAAATAAAGGATAGTTCTATTTGACTCTCAAACAGATTGTATTAGAAAATAAGGCCTGAAGTTAGGTTGAAGACAAGACAGAAAGGAGTAAAGGAAGGATAAAAATCAATTGGGATTATATTTAGTAGGTGACTGAAACCAAATAACATGTGCTCAGAGATTTTTTTAGACAGATGCATGGGGAATGTTTTTCTCAAGGCTGCGATCTAGGATTGATCACTCTCAATAACCTGGTCATTTTGTCAGATACCACTGGTTCCTCAATATGCGTAAATCTGCTTATCATCTCTCTTTGTTCTTGATCCCTACATAAACAACACTGCTGTCTGGGAAAGGAGTTTATTATTACCTGAGACCTTAACGAGCTCGTTGAACATTCTGAGTAGAATTCATCACTTGATTCTATCTCCCTATTCATAGTTGGTTGAAGCAAGCACAACGAATTCACAGGCTTGTCAGAGGCCTCTGAGTAGCCAGAAGTTGGATCTCTGCCTCACAGGGTCCAGCAGGACAGGATGGACCAACCAAGGTCTCCCTTTGAATGGTTTTTACAGGAGACTTACAAATAATGGTAGAGAGGGCAGAGCCAGAACAGAGAGAAGGAAGTCAGCAGACAGTAGGAGGGGCAGAAGATTCAAATAAATGGAACTCATGAGGTATGGTGAAAAATGAGAGAGAACTAGGAGAAGCGGCTGAACCAGAGTGTGCAGAAAAGAGTTAACATAGCAGGTCCACCTTGCTGTCCTGTGAAAGACCTGTTTACAAGGTTGTCTCTTAACTGGTTCTGGGAACTTAGATCTTGGGAGGGCTCCCATTGCTTTACCTGATAAAAGTGGGTCACTGTGCCTGATCTGTTTGTGTAAACAATATAATTTATGGCAAACATCTGCTTTCTTTCTGGAAGTCTGAAATTTGGCACAGGTCAGGCAGTGGCTACCTATGTGAGCAGACCCCAATAAAAACCTTGCACACTAACCTCTAGTGAGCTACGCTGCTAGACAACATTTCACAAGTTGTTATGACTTGTTACAGGGAGAACAGAGAGTGTCTTTTGTGACTCTACTGGGAGAGGACACTTGGAAGCTTGTGCCTGGTTTCCTCTGAACTTTGCCCCATGTACCTTTTCCCTTTGCTGACTTTGCTTTGTAGCCTTTCACTGTAATGAATTATAGCTATGAGTATGACTACATCCTGAGTCCCAGTGAAACCCTGAACTGGGGGACCCCTGACACATAGGGATATCAGAAATAGTAACAGACTAGGAAGCCTATTCATTTGTATATATCTATAGCCGAGTGTAGTAGGTTGAGTACTGCCCCTCCCTCCAATCACGTTCATCCAGAACTTCAAAATGCGACCTCATTTAGAAATACAGTCTTTTGCAGATGTAGTTATTTAAAATAAGGTTATAGCAGAATAAGGTGGACCTCAAATCTAATGACTGGTGTCCTTATTAGAGGAGGAGAGGACATATGGGGACACATAGGAGAAGGCAAGGCTAAGAAGGAGACCTAGGATTAGAGTGGTGCCTCTACAATCTGAGGAAGGGCAAGAGCAATCAGAAATTGTAAGAGGCAAGGAAGGACTGTCCTCTACAGCCTTTGGAGGGAATATGACCCTGCCAGTAGCTTGATTTTGGAGTTCTGGCCTCCAGAAGTTATTCAAGCCACCATGTTTGTGGTACTTTGTTAGGGCAACTCTAGGAAACTAGTACACTGAAGGAAGAAAACAGATTTGGATGACAACGATCGGCACTTGGTGCTAAAAAAAAAACAAAATCTTGCCAGAGATTTGTGGTATACTAAATAAATTTCAGTTATATTCTAGACCTCATAAAGGCTTAATATGTAGGAATGAAACTCCACAATCCTTTATTTACAATAAACTTGTATTACTTAAAGGGAAAAACTAATTGCTAGAAAAGGATATCATGTTTGGTAAAGTAGAGAGCCAATGAAAATGAGGGAAACCCTCAATGAGATAGACTGACGCAATAGCTGCGACAATGGGCTCAAACATGCAAACGATCGTGAAGACGGCACAGAGCTGGGCAATGTTCCGTTTTGTTATACGTAAGGTTGCCATGAGCTGGTGCTGACTCAATGACAACTAACAACAGCAACAATAACAACTTAAAGCCAAGCATTACCCTAATTCTCCCCCACCCCCATAAAAAAAAAAAAATCATAGAACCAAGTAAGGTGGTTCTGCACAAATGTATGTTTTCCAAACTCAGTAACGGTGCTGTCTTAGATGCTGCCTGGCCATGTCTTCCTGTCCTTACTCAGCAACCTTCTGCCTTATCACCGCATGTCTTCTAACACCAAGCTTCAACTCCATTCCTAGAATTCTTGGCAGTGGACCTTGAGTTCTTCAAAGAGAATGAAATCCACCAGATGGCTATCTTCCACCTGCAGACTTACCTGCAGGGACCTTATTCCAACTGCGCTAATTTCTACGTTGATCTCTACCTCCCACTCCTTCGTGTAAGTATGACTCTCAGTTATTCCCTCTTCCCAGTATCTTTCATGTCTCCTGTCTACAGTGTCTTTCTTCTATGTCTATAAGATATTTAAACCTCTTTTACCCTAAAATAACAAAATACACACACACATACAGAAGCACACACAAAACCTTTTAATTTGACGCTTCCACCACTCTTCACAAAAATTTTGAGAGGCGGTCCGTACTCAGTCTTCACTTCTTTAAATCTTATTCATTTCTTAGTTTCCACATCACAACTTGCTGCACTGAAGGCACCAGTGAAAAACAAGGATCCATAATTGATGGAATATCAATTGAGATGTTTCAACAAAACAGATGCAGCGCTGGAGGTGCTCACTCGTCTATGCCAAGACATTTGGAAGACAGCCACCTGGCCAACTGACTGGAAGAGGTCCATATTTATTCCCCTTCCCAGGAAAGGTGATCTAACCAAATGCAGAAATTATCTAACAATATCATTAGTATCACATGTAAGCAAAATTTTGCTGAAGATAATTCAAAAGTGGCTGGAGTAGTATATTAACAAAGAACTGCCAGAAATTCATTCCAGATTCAGAAAAGCACGTGGAACCAGGGATATCATTGCTTATGTCAGATGGATCCTGGCTGAAAGCAGAGAATACCAGAAGGATGTTTACCTGTGTTTTATTAACTATGCAAAGGCATTCGACTGTGTGGATCATAACGAATTATGGATAACACTATGATGCATGGGAATTCCAGAACACTTAATTGTGCTCATGAAGAACCTGTACATAGATCAAGAGGCAGTTGTTCAGCTAGAACAAGGGTATACTGAGTGGTTTAAAGTCAGGAAAGGTGTGCATCAGGGTTTTATCTTTTCACCATACCTATTCAATCTGTACGCTAAGCAAATAATCCAAGAAGCTAGACTATGTGAAGAAGAATGGGGCATCGGGATTGGAGGAAGACTCATCAACAACCTGCATTATGCAGTTGACACAACCTTGCTTGCTTAAAATGAAGAGGACTTGAAGCACTTACTGATGAAGATTAAAGGCTACAGCCTTCAGTGTGGATTGCACCTCAGCATAAAGAAAACAAAAATCCTCACAACTGGACCAATGAGCAACATCATGATAAATGGAGAAAAGACTGAAGTTGTCAAGAATTTCATTTTACTTGGGCCCACAAGCAACACTCACGGAAGCAGCAGTCAAGAAATCAAAAGACGCATTGTGTTGGGCAAATCCGCTGTGAAAGACCTTTTTAAAGTGTTGAAAATCAAACATGTCACCTTGAAGACTAAGGTGTGTCTGACCAAAGCCATGGTGTTTTCAATTGCCTCATATGCATGTGAAAGGTGGACAACGAATGAGGAAGACTGAAGAAGAATTGAGATCTTTGAATTTCAGTGTTGGTGAAGAATATTGAATATACCATGGACTGCCAAAAGAATGAAAAAATCTGTCTTGGAAGAAGCACGCTCTAAATGCTCCTTAGAAGCAGGGATGGTAAGACTGAGTCTTACATACTTTGGTCCTATTGTCAGAAGGCATCAGTCCCTGGAGAAGGACATCATGCTTGGTAAAGTAGAGGGTCAGCGAAAAAGAGGGAGACCCTCAATGAGATGGATTGACACAGTGGCTGCAAGTATGGGCTCAAGCATAACAATGATTGTGAGCATGGCACAGGACCAGGCAGTGTTTCTTTCTGTGGTACATAGGCTCACTGTGAAGTTGGAACCAACTCGACGGCACCTAACAACAACTGACAACACATCACAACTTTATTCAAAGACCTCTTTACTGCAAAAATTGAATGGCCTCTTTCAGTCCTAGTCGAGCCTGTATTTGACTCCACTGATCATTCCCAATTTCATGAAATTTTCTTCTCCCTTCCTTTCCCAAATCTCACTCTTCTTGTTCTTCCTCCTTCTCTCATGGTCTCGGTGACTTCCTCTGACTCCTACTTCTGCTATATCTGAGGTCCTGTCTTGGTTCTCCTCTCTTCTTATGGAATACATCTTCCTAAGTGCTCTCCATTTCCTTCCCAAGCTCCCATGCCACCCACCTCTGATTACTCCCAGATCTCTATATAGCTCTAGCTCGTTCTCTCTCCCATGCTCCAGACCCATTCTTCCAACTACTTTCTGGATATCTCCACTGTGACAAAAACTTCAAGGTAACATGTTTAAAATTGAACCCAGTATTTCACTCCTAAAATCTGTTCCTCCACCTTTATTCTAGATTTGATTAATAATATAATATCTACATTCTTCTAAGCTGGGATCTTTCTCACCTTCTTTCTCTCCCTCATACACAGCTAATTAATTTCCAAATCCTATTAGCAGCTCCTCTCCTCAATCCCATGGAACTCTCTCAAACGTTGCCACTCTTTCTCTGTCCTGACTAAAAAAAAAAAAATTTTTTTTTTCCTGACTACCACCTCCTTCATGTAGGCCCTGAACATCCTTCACCTAGAAAATTCCAAGAGCTTTCTTTTTCTGCTCTTCTTAACTTTCCCCACGACAACCCATCTTCCACAAAACCATCAGAATTATAATCCTAAAAGTGTAATCACGAGCTTGGAGCTTGATCTTTTGAACCAGACTGCCTAGGTCTGGATCTGACTCTGCTACCGTCCTGCTGCATAGCTTCAGCAAACAGTGCACCTCCTCTGTCTCTCTTCTCGTTGGTAGAACAGAATATCAATAATAGCTATAAAGATTAAATGAGCTCATATACATAAAGTGCTTCCAACAGTGCTTGGCATTTACTAAGTAATCAATAAGTATTTTTACAGAATAAACATGTTCAAACTCTACCTTAAATAACTGGGAACAACATATCATTCCATCTCTCTTTTGTTCCAGCTACACTTTAGCAATGCCTCTTAACGATGGGCATTCTGTTTCCTCGGCCTGGAATATGCTTTTATTCTTTTTTGTCAAAAAGCTGTTGTATTTCTTTTAATGCCAAACAGAGATATTTCAATATCTGAGTGATGTATACTCCAGCTACCCCAGAAAGGTAACTTCTCCTTTATCTGAGATCTTAAGCTACTTGAGTTTCCATTTTTATCACAGAATATACCACATCATAGGTTTCTTCTAGGAGAATGTACGCTGAAGAGCAGGGTCCCATCAGTATTCCCCGAATGAATGAGTGAAACCTTTGATGTAGTCAATTTTTTCATGGTCCAACTTAAGTACTAAATTTTTCTGAAGTATTTGTGGTGGATAAAAAGTATCATGGGGTCACCATGAGTCACTGCCAACTCATCGGCAGCTAACAGCAGCAAAATATTGAAAAGCAACATAAAATTAAATAAAGAAGTACCAAATCAGAATGTAGAACTAAATTGTGAATATTTTGAATAAATACACAGGCCCTCTTTAAATCATTCAGAATTTATAATGTTAAGCATGAGAGGTCCCAAAACTACAGCTAGTGCAAAAATTGAAATATTAAATATTTACTGAGCACATATCGTATGAAAGGCAACACATTAGATTTTTCTCACAGAACAGACTATATGATTGGATAAACAAACAAGGCACAACAAATCTAATAAAAGGCAAACTGTAAGTGCCAAAATAAATGACTTAAAATGTTCTCATACTCAGAGAAAGAATGGAAGAAAACATTAACATCGATGAGGAGCATGAGGGCAGGCTTCACAGAAGGAGGTGAATGTTTGATGAAGGCTTGGAGGATGAGTATGATTTGAACAGATGCACAGGAGGGAAACCAAGTTCCAGGAAGAGGAAACAGCATGTATAAAAGTATATGAATATATCATCATTTATCATGCTAAAACCCTACCAGAGGTTTGAAAAGGTAGGAGGGCAGGTTTCACGGACTAGGCACAAAGGAGAGTGGAAGTACAGAGATATGGTCATATCGGGGACACCAACCCTACACCAGTTAAGAAGTATAGTGAGGTATCATACCTGGAGCATTTTCACATATGATTCACATTAGAGCAACTATAATTGGTGATTGGAAGGAAATCCACTGAACATAATTTGTAATAACACTCCTCAAATTTTCAGAGAAAAAAGTAGATTGGCTAGATCCTATAGAAAAATTCTGGTCAAAAGGGGGAAAATGCAGAACATAATTTCAAATGTTCACGAACTCCAAACTTTCTGGAGCTATGGAGGGTGGAAGAACCCCTGAAACTACTGCCCTGAGATAATCTTTAAACATTAAGCCAAAAATATTCCATTACATCTTCTTAAAACCAAACAATAGTTTAGTTTAACTAGTAAAAAATGTCTGCCTTGAACATTATGCTCTTTTAAGAACTGTCTGCATGGGATCAAATTGACAACAGGAACTTGAAAGGTTAGAGAGGAACCTTAGGAGGCAGTGAATCTATGTTAATGGAGAAGGAACAAGTCAGAAAAGGAGGGTGATTGATAACAGTTGCGTAACTCGAAGAATGTAATCAATGTCACTGAATGGTACATGGAGAAACTGCTGAGTTGCTTTATGTTTTGCTGTGTATATTTTCAGCAATAATACCAACAAAATAAAAAAAAAAGTTTTAAAAATAATAAATATTGAATTCTATCATTAAAAAAAAGTAGATTTGCTAACAGGACTACAGTTGACGTATTTTTTTTTTAAATACAAGACTGACAGAATACAATTTCGCCGGAGAGAGAACAAGCCGTGGTATTTACGCAAAGCATTCAGAGTAACACCTCGCTGACTGAGGCAGGAGGCATTCAAAACCCAAACTCATAACACAAAACGCTCACCGGGATAGTTGGCATTACCCTCCACGTGGGCAGCTTCAAGCAGGAGGTCTCACAGACTTACAGTCAGTGATTCCAGGCAGTAAATTCATTAAAACCAGGAAATTGCTTAATTAGTTTAAAGTGATGAACACTTCTAAAAATAAAGGTCTGAACTACATGGATCCTAAACATATTTATCACAGTCAGAACCATTACAGGACACCTCTAATGATTACAAAATTAATTCCTGATAATAACATGTCAGGCTATATGTTTCTCAACTTTTTTTTTCCCCCTTTTCTAAAAAAGAACCTATTTATTTTAAAGAGTGTTGAATTTCCACGCATCCTTACTCCTGGAAGCTGTGGCATCTTGGGCACATGCTGACTTATTTCCAACCCACTCTGTCCTCTCTTTTGTTGCCAAAGATTGTCTGAGATGTTATTGTGGATTGTTACACAATAGTGACATGCTAAGTATGTTCAGGAACCTGAACGCAGAGTCTCATCTGATTGCAATGTATTAACGTTACCCAAGCTCAATACTTTATTTTCTTAATGTATATGAAAAGCTAAAGCTACACATTTATGCTTCCTTATGGGATGTTTGTCAGAAAAAAATCACACTTTATTAATATATTAAGTAGAGGAGAGTTGTGTCATTCCTATGGACATTAATTTCGGAAAATTACAGATGCACATGAACGGTGAAATGACTTGATGTAAATAACCACAGAGGATCCCCACTGCTAAATCTCTCTGACACCCCTCTGCAGGACCGTACCTTTCAGAAGCTCTTGAATTCCCATCACTGTTTCAATAGAATGTGAAGTAGCAAATACAGCCAATGAGATATAGATTCGAGTTGCTACTGGCCCACAAATAATGAATAAAGCCCATTTTAGACTAGAGCTGAGAAGAATTTCCTGAATGCTAAGAGTAACAGACACTAGCATAAATATAATTCGTATATTCAATAGTCTCCAGCAGGTTTTTTAGAAAGAACATTTGTTTCTTAGTAGAATCATAACTTTTTCTAGAATTTAAGATACATTTTTACCTTCTTCCAGGCAGAAAGTCAGAAAATGTCCAAAGGAAGGGGTGGGAAGACATTAAGATCGTAGCCCTGGTGGTGCAATGGTTAACTGCTTAGCTACTAACCAAAAGGTCGGTGGTTCTAACCCACTCAGTGGCCCCACGGGAGAAAGGCCTGGCAATTGGCTTCCCGAAAGATTGCAGCCAAGCAAACCACGGTTGCTGTGAGTTGAAAATCGACTCCGCGGTACCTAAGAACAACCACCCCTGGAAATGTTTCCAGGGAGAGGTTGCTGGCATCATCCGAGTTCTTGTTCTGACTCTCAGTGGGCAACACTGAGCAGCAGCCACACCAGTTATTAACAAGACAAAAACACGCCATGGAGTAGGCCCACATCATATTAGTAACGTCCATCAACTTTGAACCTTAAAACAGTCCATGTAAAATTTCAAGTTTGAAGTTTTAACTGAGAGCAGGTGTGTGCGTGATGTAAAGAAACAACGACCTCGGTGATTCACTTGACCAGAACGTAGTTTCTGTCTTTAAAAATCACCATGTCCCAACTGGGTCCTAAATACTTAATTTAGCATATACATTAATTATTACTGAATTATAATAGTAACCCTAAAAGGACATGTATTGTCTGCACAAATGACAAAGAAATTCCTTGTGTTCAGTATAACTTCAGTGAGTACCAAGTGAATTAATGCTAAATTGGCATGCACATGAAAGAAGAATATGTGTTACCTACTATTTGAAGTTTTCTAACCTGAATTCATTGAGTATTTAATTTATAATAATAGTAATCATAATATATTTAATTATTAACATATTCTTAGGAGCTTGTCACAAAGCTTTTGGAGGCTTACTCTCTGATATTGATATTCAGGTCACACATATATATGTCAAATTCGTAAAATCATCAAGGAATTCTCAGCAAAGAACTGCTTTAGGAAAAAAATTACTAATAAAATTATTTTTATGCTTTATGCAAAGAAAATAAAAATGAACGAATGGGATATTTTAGCAGTTATTGTTTTTAGAAAATGGTCATACACTTACTCACAAGGAATCTAGAAGCCAAAAGAATCAAATTCCGCCAGCAACCTGCAAATTAATAACAACAACAATGAAACCTTTACTCAGGCCACTTAATTGGACAAGACAGAAAAAAACATGGTTTTATGACTTAGGATTCAATAATATAACACATATAGCATTGCTGAGCTACAAATAACAATAACAATAAGACTATAACGTTTCTCCTCAAAGACTAAGCTGGAGTATACCATAAATTCATCCTTTTTTCTTTTTAAAGCATTATTCTTCCACATTCTAAACAGTTGAAGCTGTCAATCTGATTGCATGCACGCTGAGAAAAACAGCCAGAATATTAACGCAATAATCGAGAATAAATTACTACCATCCATACATATTCAAGCACTCCATTAAAATCATAGGGAACTATATGCTATGATAGATACAATGTATCATTTTAGTTTCCCACTTGGTTTATTCAAGTGGTTGCATCTGGATACTAGAACAGGAGCACCTATAGTCACTTAACAACCACTGATACGGAACTGGTATTTTCGGTTGCAGTAAGCCCTAGCAGTATCACATTGCTGTCGCTGTTTTGACACTTGACCCAGATACTCCAATTTTACTTCAGTGACTCAGAGCTGAGTCTGAATGCCTCAAAGCGTGGATGAGAAAGCCACGGTTAAGGCAGGGCTGGAGTTGCAGTGAGCCCATGTCACCTGCCCTGAGCTGCAGTCCTAGAACTGGTCTGGCAACAGCACGGTGGTCTTGATTGGATACCCGTATGAGTAAGGGTGAATGGAACAAAAGTATTTCTCTCTCTCTCTCTTTCTTTTTCTTCTTCACTCCCATTCTCATCTTTTATTTTCCCCATGCCATAATGACTCTGTATGAAATACTTTTATGATAAAAGATATGAAATCTATAGATAGCTCTGTATTTTCAGTGCAGACAATCTTACATGTCTGGCATGTATTTAAATGGTTCTGTGTTACAAATACATATGTTAACACCCCTAGCCGACCTACATGTATTTTCAGAACTGTACATTGCGTTTATTAAAGTTTTTTCCTCCTTTATCCATTGATGTTATTATGAACCTGCTGATACACAAGGCATAATCACAAAGTCTCTAATCAAGGGGGAGTCTTTCAACAATACGATGAGTTTTAAAATGGATAGCAGCTTTTGTGCAAGCTGTATGTCAAGATACCTGACAGTTAAGTGATACAATTGCAAAGTTAAATAACAGAAGTGAGAGGCATTAAGAGGCAAAGAAAAGATAGAAAATTTGTGTTTTCAGATGAGATCTGTGAGGAGGAGGAGAGTCATCTGAGTGGGGAGACATAAAAACCCTCTACAGTTAACAGAATCTGAAGAGAAATTGATTTGGAAAGAATAGGGGCATAATCACGGTATTGAATTGCGCATTCAGTAATGAGCCTGAGTCTTGGAAACGATGATCTGAAGGTGGGACCAATAACTCCTAGAGTGACGTACTCCATAATTTCCTCAGAAACAGAGCTACTCCTTATGCCTAATGAGAACAGTCTACATGACACAGCTTCAGATGGTATATCGAGTAGTAAAATTGAGGCAAAAGGTGGAACTTTGAAGTCTGAGGGGTATATACAAGTTATGAGATTTCAGGAACACACTGAAAACAATGGAAATGTGTCAGGAGTCAGAGACAACAGCAATGTTGGAATACGATGATAACGTGGTAGTCTATCTGTGGTGGGCTGACAAAGTGGTTGCAACAGTGGGCTCAACCATAGCATGACTGTGAGGATGGCACGGGAGTGACGTGAGGTGGCCGAGTTGGAACCAGCTCAATGGCACCGAACAAAAACAACATCCTAGATGGAAGGCAGTGTGATGCTGGTTCTATATTTGGCAAAGACGTCCATTAAAAAGACTCTGAGAGAGGGAAGAGATAAACAAAAGAACTTGAACATGTAGACAGTTTGAAACTATTACAAAAATAAGGGAAGAGTACTGATTTAGTGACAGCATATGTTTTAACAAACATAAAAGAGAAAGCCAGTAAGTCTCAGTGGAATCACTTCCGATACCCAAAGCTTTGTTTTCACAGGCAAACCAGCCACCCAGTGTCTGGCGCAGGGGCAGTGCTAGCAGCTGAGAATGCTCTCCACAGGCCCGGTGACCGGCAAGTGTGTGGGTGTGAACGGCCACAGAAATCACAGCTTCCACAACAAATCATCAGCCCTCCTGCGATTTGTCTTTGAGCCTCCTGTTCTCATATAATATACTTCTCATTTCTCATTAGAAAACAAACAAACCAAACCCACTGTCGAAGAGCCGATTCTGCCTCCTAGTGACCCCACAGGACAGAGTAGACCTGCCCTCTAGGATTCCCAAGGCTGTGACTTCACAGAAGCACACTACCACATCTTTCTCCCACTTAGCGGATGGTTAGAATCTGACTTTTCAGTTAGCAGCGGAGCACTTAACCACTGTGTCACCAGGGCCCCTTATTTCTCACCATGCTATGTCTCAATTCCTTTCCAACCTCCAGCTTTGCCTGTTACCTGCCTTCTGTACAGGTTTCCACCAGCCTGTCTACACTGTGGGGCTGACCAGCTTCCTCAGAACAAACCAGCTCTTCTCAGGGTCTTCTACGCCTTCGCTTGCTAAGAAGACACAGTCACCCTTCTATATCCGAGGTTCTGCACCCATGGATTCAACCAACCATGGGTCAAAAATACTGGGGGTCGGGGGAGAAAGAGCTCAGGGGCCTGGCGGCAAGGCGGAGGGCAGCACACGGCAAGGCAGGGTCACAAGGAACGGTGCATGGTTCTGAGGGAAGACGCCTCCAGGCAGACAGGCAGCCGCACCCCGACACAATGTGGACAAGTGAGGACGTCAGGAATGGGGTTGCCTGACCTAGGATCTGGCAGACATGTTTGCTGCAGAGGTCTCGGCGGGAAGGAGAGGACAAAGTTGGCGGACCCAGGACCCAGCGCTCTGTACCGCTTGTGTGTGGCGTCCAGGGTCCCCCAGGACCTCCTCCCTGAGGACCCCAGCTCAGGGCGGCCTGGGGGACGCCGGGATGTGGCTGTCCTTCAAAGTACCTGGTGGGATGCGGACTTCAGCTATGCCCAACTTGGCCCACCATCATTATTCCACTTCAAAGCCTCTTCATTCCTGTGCTTTCTTAAAAAAAAAAAAAAAAAAAAATACTAAGCTATTTTATATAAGGGACTTGAGCATCTGTGGAATTTGGTACCTGCTGGGGTCCTGGAATCACTCCCCCGTGGATGCTGAGGGATGACCGTGCATGTTCTTTCCTGATTTCGAAGTACTGCTTGCTTTCCTCCATGTTCTCACTGACGCAAACCCTCTAACTGCCAACCCCTGAGCCACACAACCCATTTCCTCTGACCATTTGGCTAAACCTTATAGTAGGAGAGCCACGGGATGGCCCACCATAGTGATTCCACATAAAAAATCAATTTCAGCCAATATGGCAAATACAGACATTCCTTGAGTCTAAAACACTCTAGGATTGCACTTTAAATGTTATTATCTAGGATGAGCACTTGGACATTAGCCTAAGTGTTACAGAATTATAATGCCTAACCTTTTGGTATGTCAGTATTGATTCAGTGGGAACGTCTGTGTAACAGGGAAAAAAGCACAATCTATGGTCTGTTATTTGTCTGAATTGCTAAGATTGTTTCCATTTTTTAAAATTAACAGAATGGTGTCTGGCATCTGCCAAATATAGCTCTGACAAACAGGAAGGCTTGACTAGAAGAGCTGGCACATGGATGGAGCAATGAATTCAGCAAGGACAACTCCATTTCACTTAGATGGCACAATGCACTTACCAGGTTGGCTTTCCCGGTTAGGTGTCCTTACTCTTTTGCCTTAATCTTTAAATTTTCCTTCTCAGATTCTAGTCTCTTGTCCGACACGCTTGCATTCTTGCCTCTGGAGTCCATTATTCACCAATCCCACTGTGACCATCTGGTGACTTTCCCATTCACTCATTCATTCACCTCTGTGTGTACTTCTGAATTAGGCATGGAGGGGTTGATAGACATATTCATACTCCCCCCCTTTATTTAATGAACTTATAATAATAGTGTGAATCCCAGGATATTTTCTCAAGAAAAATTAACAAAAAACCCAATATGATTAAATGTTAAATGAATGATACAGATATAAGAGCTATAGAAGTTAGGGTCACTGTGTTCTAGAATAACGATACTAAAAGACCCATATCTCTGCTCACATATAGGCTTTAGCTGGAGGAAGACAAATCTAATACGCTAGATAGAATAAATGCCAAGGAGAAAAAATAAGCCAGTCAGAAGTAATAGAAGTGGTTAGGGAGCTGTTTCAATCTTAGACGGAATGGCCAGGAAAGTTCTCACTGAGAAGGTGATATTTCAAAAAAGACCTGAATGAAGTGATGGAGGGAGCCATGTGAATATGTGCGGGAAAAGCGTTCTTGGCAAAAGAATAAGACACAAAAAGTCATTAAGATTGGGTGTATCTGGAGTGATCAAGCAAAATCTAGAAGGCCAGTAAGTGAAAAGGTGTCGGCTCTATGAGATAAGGTCAGACAGCATTGGGACCAAGATTTTGGCTTTTACTTAGAGCAAGATATCTCTGGGGAGTTTTAAGCGGACAGTGACATGATCTAACTTCCTCACAGCCAACTACTCTGGGGCATGTGGAGAATAAACTGAAGTTGGAGTAGGGAGAAAAAAACAAAACAGGAAGATCAATTAACCCAGGCATTAGATGATCGTGTTTTAGAATAGGCTGGTTGCCATGCAGTAATGAGAAGCTATCAGATCCTGGATATATTTGGGAGGTAGAACTTAAATAGTTTGCTGACAGATTGGATATAGAATAAGAGAAAAAAAAATTATCAAGGATGAACCCAAAGTTTTTGGCCTACGCAACTAGAAACCTCAAAGGGTAGAGATATTCAGCTGAGACAGGGAAGACTGAAGAAGGAGCAGATGGGTGAGGCAAGGTGAAGATTTTCAGGAGTTCAGTTTTGCATATGTTAAGTTCCTTAACTAGATATTCAAGTGAAGATGTCAAGTAGGTAGTGGGATATACAAGTCAAGATTGTAGGGAGAGGACTAAGATGAAAATATAAATTTGGGAGTCATCAACATTTAGAACCCATGAATTTGGATGAAATAAACAAGGGAGGGAAAGTACACAGAAAAGAATAGAGATCTGAAGGTTGAGCACAGTGAGACTCTAACATCTAAAGGAGAGAAAGAGAAGGAGGAACAATCAAAGGAATCTAAGAAAAAAACAGCTGGAGGAATACCATGCAAGTGTGGTTTCTAGGAAGCTAAGTAAAGAAAGTGTTTTAAAGAAGAGAGAGTGATCAAAAGTGTCAAATGCTGCTGATAAGTCAGGTAAACTGAGAATGTCGTTGTTGTTAATGTTAGGTGCTTCCACTTAACAAAGTAAATGTGGTTACCAAAGTGTGTTATTCTTCTTTCTGTGCACACAGTTTGCTATATTCTGCACTTTTGCTTGGGATTTCAGTTTGGTCTTAACCCTGCATCTCAGACAATGGAATGTGGGTAGATGTTCTAACTGCAAGCCTCTTCCATAAAAATGACCCCATCACAATCCTCTATGCTTTTCCTTTCTTCTAGGTTGCTGGGATGAAAATACCCACAAGTAACCTTGGAAATCATGTCAGATGGCTAATCCTCCAGCACCCTAGATCCCCGAATGACCCAGTGGAGAGAAAACACTTCAACAACCTGTTCTCCCATCCAGATTGGGCTTTGTGTTATAGAAGAAAAAAATGGAATTACATATTTAGTTTATTTCTCACTGCAGTCTAGCTTAATGTACCTGATATTGTTTAGGTCATTAATGACTTTTATAAGACCAGTTTTACTAGTGTGGTGGGTTAAAAATCTTATTGGGATTGGCAAAAGATAGAATACAAGAAGGCATTTTGGAGTCAGTGAGTATAGACAATTGCCCAGTAAAGTTTCCCTGTATTCAAAAACAGAGAGGAGAGGATGAGCTCAAAATAAGTTTTCAAGATGGAAGAAATAACACTTTTGATGCTGATGGTGATGATTCATTAGAGAGGAAAACACTGATGATAGACTCAGCAGAATAGCTCAGAAATGTCCTTTAAGTAGGTAAGAAAGGATGGAATTTTGAATATAAATGGAGTGTTCAGCTTCAACGGGGAACTTGGATCCAAAGAAACAAGGGAAATATGGCACATATAGTGTAGGTGTAGGTGGGTGAGTAGAGGATATGGCGAGAACCTGTGTAAATCCTCTTCTGGTTATTTTGGTTTTCTCAGTGAAATAGAAAACAAGTTCAATTATGGCTCATGGAGAAATAAAAACTTCACTTGGACCTTGGATGTTCTTTGGGTTTGGATAAATAGAAAAGAGATGCATTCATTATGGCTAGAAAATAGAAGCAACGCTATAAAGCCAGAAATAGGCAGAGTATATGCAGACAACGCTGAGAGATGAGCTTATCTGGTCTAGAATTCTCGTTGTAATGAGAGAAAAGGTAAAGAAGACAGGTAGAAATTAGGTGGTTTGTGGAGAGCACTTGAAAATCAGCTAAAATTTAAAATTAGGAAAATACTAAAAGCATAATCTAGAAATTAAAACACTGGGGTCCCAGACTTGGTTCTGCTAATAGATGTTCACTTTATTTCTCCGAAGTTGGATGGATAAGATGAATTTCAAAATCATTTGCAGCTTAACAGTTCTATGGTGTTACTTATAACTCTGGCATTACGGGACTATTGTAGCTTTTTGAATAGTTTAGTGTGCATATTATAATTGATATTTATTGAGTGTTGCCTGAAAAAAAAAATAGTCCTAGGTCCTGGTGAAGAAGGCATCCTCGTTTTTCATTGAGGAGTACTCCTCCCCTACTCTCAGGTTGCATAGTTCAGAAGGGAGTACTGGTGCCCCTCAGCTCCAGAGGACAGCACTTGACCCATGCTGACCATTCTGCCTTTTTATTTTTCTTGCTGCAGTGGTTGTGTCAGGAATATACACATCAACCAAACCAGGACAATAAGACCCAACGTGGGGTTTTGGTGAAAGTATTGGAAATCGGAAATTCTCTTTCACTGGAGTTGCTGAACTGGTGGAATTTAAACCTGGGGGCTTTAGTAATTACCTTGCCATCCCATGGGGGAGAGTTAATCTGAGAATCAAGCCCACGTTGAGTCCAGAGAAGGAGGAAGGTTTTTGATGGCCTCACTTGAACACCTACATCCGGATTCACCGTGAGCCAAATCTCTACCTGCACTTCTTATTCTGTAAGCCCCAAATAGGACTCTACTGCCTTCCTACTTCTTATTTCATTGCTTAAGCAAATTTTCGGTTAGAATTCTGTCACTTTTAGCCATAGGGATTCTAATTAGTATAAATATGAGAATAAAACAAGTTTAATAAAGCATCTTCTGGTCTAGTGTTTAGAATGGAAGGAAAGAAGACAGAGTAGAGCCAGGGAGATCTGATAGAAGGGTAATACAGAGGAACACAGTGATGGGGCTCCGCAGAGAAGTGGCTGCAGAAATGAAAATGAGCTATATGGTGGAAGAAGTGTTCAAATGATTTTACGTTTGAATATAGATGGTATCATAGATGATTCAGAACTTTGCGTCTGTGCAACTGGGAGAAGAGTCAGTAGGACAGGAGGATTGAGTTTTGAAGAAGAAGATTGTCAGATTAGTTAAATGACAACCATAGTAAGCCAAGGGGGAGGTGATGGTGGAATATCTGAAGGACAATATTCAATATACACTTGGTGGTACAAGAAAAGCATTCATAGATACTTTGGAAATTAGCTAAGATCTGAAATATAGAATCATCTTTTCAGGCTCTCCATAGATTTTTTTTTTTTTTTAATTGTGCTTTAAGTGAAAGTTTACAGTTCAAGTTAGTTTCTCATACAAAAATTTATACACACATTACACATTGTTATGTGACCCTAGTTGCCCTCCATATAATGTGACAGCATACTCCTCCTTTCTACCCCAGATTTCCCATGTCCATTCAACCAGCTCCTGTGCCTTTTTGCCTTCTCATCTTGCCTCTGGACAGGAGCTCCCCATTTAGTATTTTTTTTTATCTAGTTGAGCTAGGAGGCACTCTCTTCACGAGCATCATTTTATGTCTTACTGTCCAGTCTAATCTTTGTCTGAAGAGTTGGCTTTGGGAATGGTTTCAGTTCTGGTCTAACAGAGAGTCCAGGGGCTATGTCTTCCAGAGTCCCTCCAGTCTCAGTCAGACCATTAAGTCTGGTCTTTTTTCTAGAATTTGAGTTCTGCACCCCACTTTTCTCCTGCTCCATCAGGGACTCTCTGTTGTGTTCCCTGTCAGGGTGGTCATCGGTGGTAGCTGAGCACCATCGAGCTCTCGTGGTCTCAGGCTGATGGAGTCTCTGGTTTATGGGGCCTTTCTGTCCTTTGGGCTTATATTTTCCTGTGTCTTTGGTGCTCTTCATTCTCCTTTGCTCCAGGTGGGTTGGGACCAATTGATGCACCTTAGATAGCTGCTCGCTAGATTTTAAGACTGCAAACGTCACTTACCAAAGTGGGATGCAGAACATTTTCTTAATAAACTTTATTATTCCAATTGACCTAGAAGTCCCCTGAAACCATGATTCCCAGACCCCCGCCCCTGCTGCTCTGTCCCTCGAAGTGTTTAGTTGTATTCAGGAAACTTCTTAGCTTTTGGTTTAGTCCGATTGTGCCGACATCCCCTGTATTGTGTGTTGTCCTTCCCTTCACCTAAGATAATTCTTTTCTACTGTCTTGTTAGTGAATACCCCTCTACCTCCCTTCCCACCCTTATAACCATCAAAGAATATTTTCTTCTGTGTTTAAAGCTTTTATTGGGTTCTTATAACAGTGGTCTCATACAATGTTTGTCATTTGGTGACTGACTAATTTCACTCAGCATAATGCGTTTCAGATTCATCCATGTTATGAGATGTTTCATGGATTCATCCTTGTTCTTTATCATTGCATAGTATTCCATTGTGTGAATATACCATAATTTATTTATCCATTCATCCATTGATGGGCACCTAGGTTGTTTCCATCATTTTGCTATTATAAACAGTGCTGCAATGAACATAGATGTGCATATATCTATTTGTGTGAAGGCTCTTACTTCCCTAGGATATACAGATTCTTTAAAGAAGAAAGTACGGAGAGAAGAAGGGAAGGAAGAAAGCAACGGGTCTTTACAGCATGCTTCGACCTTCTTACGATCAGTAGTATTTAAATACTATGCTTACTGAAGTAGAAATACACAACCCCATTTACCTTCTTATGTTTAAAAAATATCAATAATCATTATTACCCTCCTCCAGCTTCTACTCCAGTCTGTCCTGTGTACAGCTAATCTCCCCAAAGATTTCTTTCATCAGTCAGGTCACTACCCATGCACTCAAAAGGGGTCCCCAGTTTCTTTTTATTATTATTATTGTGGCAAATATTCAGATAACAAAAAAATTGCCATTTTAACACCCAGAATCTTTTTGAATTAAGTTGTATCCTTTCACCATACTTATTCAGTATGTATGCTGAGCAAATAATCTGAGAAATGGGACTATATGAAGAAGAATGTGGCATCAGGATTGGTGTAAGACCCATTAACAATCTGCTATGCAGATAACACAACCTTGCTTGCTGAAATTGAAGAGAACTTGAAGCGCTTATTGATGAAAATCAAAAACTATAGACTTCAGTACGGATTACACCTCAACATAAAGAAAACAAAAATACTCACGACTGAATCAATACGCGACATCATGACAAATGGAAAAAGACTTACGTTGTCAAGGGTTTCGTTTTACTTGGATCTACAGTCAATGTCCGTGGAAGCAGCAGTCAGGAATTCAAAGGACATATTGTATCGGGCAAATCTGTTGCAAAACATCTTTTTAAACTGTTCAAAAGCAAAGATGTATCTTTGAGGACTAATGTCTTCCTGACCCAAGCTATGATATTTTCAATTGCCTCATATGCATGCAAAAGCTGGACAATGAATAAGGAAGACTGAAGAAGAATTGGTGCTTTTGAATTATGGGGTTGGCAAAGAATGCTGAATATACTATAGTCTCTCAGAAGAATGAACAAGTCTGTTTTGGAAGAAATACAGCCAAAAGGCTTTTTCTAATTGAGAATGGCGAGACTTCGTCTCATATACTTCTGATATGTTAACAGAAGGGATCAGTACCTGGATAAAGGCCACCTGCTTGGTAAGATGGAGGGTCAGCGAAAAAGAGGAAGACCCTCGATGAGATTGATTGACACAGAGGCTGCAACAATGGGCTTAAACATAGCAGCGATTGTGAGGATGGTGCAGTAATGGGCACTGTTTTGTTCTGTTGTACATAGGGTCACCATAAGTAGGAACAGACTCGATGGTACCTAATGACAAAACTATATCAAATGAAATCTCGAAATCTACTGAAAATGTTCACTGATTCAAAAAACCATACCAAAACCGTTGCCATAAGTTGATTTTGACTCATAGAGATCCTGTAGTACAAAAAAAAAATCAAACCCATTGTCATCGAGTCAATTCCTGCTCACAGCAATACTGTAGGACAGAGTAGAACTGTCCCATAGAGTTCCCAAGGAGCTCCTGGCAGATTCGAATTGCTAGCCCTTTGGTTAGTGGCGGTAGCACTTAACTACTATGCCACCAGAGTTTCTGACCCTGTAGTGGCTGATGTCAAATTGGAAATTACCTTTTCCATTAAGCAACCTATGAAAAATAGCTTCTTCTACTTTGTGGAAGATTTCCACATTGTAAATCTTATATTTTATAATCACTTTACATTCAGATGACTCAATTTAATATAAGTGTCGTATACTGGAAAACGTATTAGCCATCTTTTAGATGATAGGAGTTTGAATCCTGATGCTAATTGGGGGTCCCCTTTTTTTTTTCTATTTAAGTCAGTTTAACTCTCTTAGCTTTGGTTTCTCATCTGTGAACTGGAGTTGCTGTAACCTACTTCATAGAGAAAGTTGAACAAGGTAATAAACATGGAAGAACTAGAAACCCTGCAAAGTACTATGTAAAGGCTAGACACTGATATTGTTAAAGCCCAATAATTAGAAATAAAATGTTCATTTTCCTGCTTAAACCTAGTGGTTCCTAATATAGCTTATAAATATAGTTGCTTTCAAAGTCACTGTTTAGAAATAGATGAAGTAGGGAACTATTTTTATGTGAAAGAATGTAGCATAGTGGAATAAAAATATGGGGTAGGCAATGGTCAAAAGCATGGGATCAGAAAGGCTAGGCTTTACATCTCAGTTCTACACTTCTACCTGGCAACTTTCAGAAAAGCACTTATCTAACTCTCATTGATAAAATAATAATAGTACTAGCTCTGGATCGGTTGACTATAAATGAGGTAATCTACATTAAATTTATACACAGATTGTTTTATGACTTTGGTTGCAATCCCCACAGTGTGTCAGCACTCTCTTTTTCCCCCTACATCTGGGTTCCCTGTCTCCATTCATCCAGGTTTCTTGTCCCTTCCTGCCTTCTTGTCTTTGCTTTTGGGCAGGAGTTGCCCATGTGGTCTAGTATACTTGACTGAACTAAGAAGCACATTCCTCACATGTGTTTTTGCTTGTTTTATACGCCTGTCTAATCTTTGGCTGAAAGGTGGACTTCAGGAGTGGCTTCAGTTCTGAGTTAGCAGGGTATCTGGGGGCCATAGTCTTTCGGGTTCCTCCAGTCCCTGTCAGACCAGTAAGTCTAGTCTTTTTTGTTTGTTTGTTTTTTGTGAATTTGAATTTTGTTTTATGTTTTTCTCTTGCTTTGTCTGGGACCCTCTTTTGTGATTCCTGTCAGAGCAGTCACTGGTGGTAGCCAGGCACCATCTATTTGTTCCGGGCTCAGGATGGTGAAGGCTGTGGTTCATGTGGTCTTTTAGTCCTTTGGACTAATATTTTCATTGTATTTTTGGTTTTATTTATTCTCCTTTGCTTCAGATGGGTAGGGTCTGATAGGTTTACCTTAGATGGCCACTCACAAGCTTTTAAGACCCCAGATGCTACTCACAAAAGTAGGTTGTACAACATTTTCTTTATGAACTATGTTATGCCAATTGACCTAGATGTCCCCAGAGTAGAAAGTTTTTCTTTTTTTTTTTTTTTTAATATTTTTACTTGGGGCAGATTGCTTGATCTCAATGGATGCTTTTTTCTTCATTATCTGTAAATTAGTTTTATACATACAACCATAGAGAGGTTTTGTGAAGTTTATCAAGGTAATATTTATAAACTTCCCTGAAATCCCTAGCTGAAAGACAAAATGTCATGTAATATTACTTGTCTAAAAACGAGACCATTTGTAAGCCTTAATTATAATTTCAAATTCCCTTACATTAAGAAATGTGAATCAATCAAATATAATGAGCACTATTTGTGCATTATAAGCTATCTAGGGTCAAAAACTGAGTTGCTCATTCCTTTTTTCTTCTTCCATAGCATATAGCTATTAACACTGTTGATGATGATAGTAGTGCTAGTAGTAGTACTACTAGTAGTAATAATAACAGTAATATAATTCTCTAGATTTTGGCACACACTGTTCTCCTTTCCAGGAAGTAGCCAAGGGGGTATCATTTGTAGTTTACTGATAGGGCTCAAGGCACAATTCCGCATCAAGAGAAAGTTAACACTAGGCTTTGCTGCACTTGAAGAAACCAGGATCTGAAGCAGTAACACAGACAGCAAGACTAAGATCAGAAAAGTCACAGAGTACTTGCACAGAATTAAAAAACCTAACAGGTCAGGAGTGATTGATTTATTTTTAAACAACTTGGGTGCAGTAGACCTCTCTTGGTGACGCCGTTCTCTAGGTAGACTCCTTGGGAGGTTTAAGTCTCCTACCATTCTTAACAAGGGACCTGATCTTGTTATGGAGGAGAATCACCTTTATTTGTTTAGGTCCTGGTGGTATTCAGGTGAAAACCGAGTCTTATCTTCTAGTGTAACTATAGTATTTTTTCGGAAGCATCGTGCAATCATCATGGGAGTAGACCACGGTCTGTAGATTTATGTACCTAGTCCAGTGAATGACTTTACTCAGCAACCAATCACGTAGATAATTTTCAGCATTCGTTGTAACCCATAGCTTTTGTTGGTGCAATTAGGCAATGTGGAAACCAATAGCCGTAGAGATGATTCCAATTCATGACAAACCTGTGTGTCTGTCAGCGTAGAACTGTGCTCCACAGAGTTTTTAGTAGTTGATCTTTCAGAAGCAGATCTCTAGGACTTTCTTCTAGGCACCTCTGTGTGGACTTGAACTTCCAACTTTTTGGTTAGCAGCCAAACAAGTTAAGAATATGACCCAACCAGGGATTCTATAGGCTATGCCAAGGGGGAATTTTTTTCCTCTAATTTCTTCTTAGATTAATGTATTCAAGTTTTCTACCTTTTTGCTTGGCAAATGATTTAAGTCACTTGTGTTTATTTCCTATATTTATGTTGTAGGATGGGCATATGCAAGTGTCTCCAACACTTTTGAAAGAGAAAAGGGCTACTAGTGTCATTTAGGACAAGGTGATAGGCTTGTCCTGAGGCAAACAATTATTGATAGCTACCTAGCTATGTGCCCTCAAATGGTAGGGCAGAGTATGTCATTCACGGCTCTCCTCCCAATACTTAATGAAAGTGGATTTTACTTATGGTCCTGAATAATTATTTCTAAATAGATTTTATAATAATTGAATCACAGTTTAACTGCACTAAAGGAGCTTGCTGTTTAAAAGAACTGTATGGTGACTCCTTTTGCAAATTGGATAATGGCAAGTAATTCTCCCCACCGAAATTCTCTCTTTTGTAAGCATTGTTATAGGCTGAAATTACTTTGCTCCAGGTACATCTATATAATGATTAGTGCCTAATAGCTCTGCAAAGAAAATATATTAACTAATTTCCTAGCGTTATGTTTGTAGTCATTCTTTACTCTTTCCTTTCTCTCAAATCCCACATCAAACCCATCAGGAAAACATTTGGGTATTCCTTTAAAATGTGTCTGGAATCTATTTCTCACCATCCAGTATGAAGGCACCATTGCCTCGCACCTTGTCTGTTCCTGTATCCTATAGTTTTGCCTCACCTGCAGACTGTTCTTCAGTGACTATTTTACTCATAGGTCAAATCAACATTCCCATACAAAGCCATCTAATGACTCCGCATCACACTTAAATAAGTAGTCATTGCTATTGTCCACCAGGCCTTTCCTGACCTGACCCTGTTTGGGTGCCTCTCCAACTTCTCTGCCTATCACTCCATTATAGTCACTGGATTTTTTGCTATTACTCCAGCACACCAACCTCTATTAGCCTTCAGGTCTTTCCACTTACTGATCCCCCAGACATTTGTGGGGCTAACACCTTTGACTGCCATTAGTTCTCTGGTCAGATACCACCTCTTCAGGGAGACCTCCCCAGACCATTCTATCTAAAAGTTAAATCTCCCACCCTTCCGTTGCTCTATTTATCTTCATAGCACTTACTAACTTTTTATGTTATATGTACTTATTCATGTTCTGTCTCTCCAAATAGGCCAAAACTTCCATGAAAGCAGGAGTTTGTCTATTGTTTTTTGTTTGTTTGTTTTACTATGTCTGCAGAATCTAAATGAGCACTGGCATACAGTAGGTGTCTAATTCATATTTGTTGGATGAAGGAATAATACATTTAAAAATGAATATCTATAAAGGTATACATACTAGGTCAAATCTCTGAAAACTTCAAGAACAAAATTGAGCATTAAAAGCTCTCTTTCTGGGCGGAGCCAAGATGGCGGACTAGGCAGACACTACCTCGGATCCCTCTTACAACAAAGACACGGAAAAACAAGTGAATAGATCACATACATAACAATCTACGAACCTTGAACAACAAACACAGATTTAGAGACGGAGAACGAACTAATACGGGGAAGCAGCGATTGTTTCCAGAGCCTGGAGCCAGCGCACCAGTCAGGTACGGCACAAACACAGAGACCTGCTCCACCCCCCTGAACTAACCCCGGGAGGGGAACCAGCCGGTTCCACGGGCAGCGTGGGACGCAGCCGGTAGGAGAAGTCCCTGGGAGGCAGTGACTGGTCTTGGAGCAGAAAGAGCAACATCCGAGCCGGGGAACCATCCCGCAGGGATTTGGACTGGACGCAGGTACGCCATAAACACGGAGAGTTGCTCCACCCCCCTGAACTAACCCCGGGAAGGGGACCAGCCAGGTCGCGCGGGCGGCGTGGGACGCAGCCGGTAGGAGAAGTCCCTGGGAGGCAGCGACTGGTATTGGAGCGGGGAGAACAGCGTCCCAGCCGGAACACTCGGTCACGGCACAAGCACGGGGAGCTCCTCCACCCATCTGAACTAACCCCGGGACGAGGCCCAACTGGTTCTCAGGGGCGACACGGCCACGCGGCTGGAGGGACGAGAAGTCCCTGGGAGGCAGCGACTGATTTTGGAGTCGAGAGTGCACCGTCCCAGTAGGGGAGCCTTGACGCTGGGCGTGGGGCTGGAAGCGGAGGATCTGACCGTGACTCCAGCAGGCCAGACCCCCCGGGGGCAATCTCCACACAGCCAGCACACATAGGTGACGTGCCCGCGGGAATCTCAGATATAATAGTCATTCCAAGCAAGACAAGCAACTTTGGCTATATTCTGAGGTGCTACTCTCCTATCTCTCTGTTCCCTCCCCCACCCTCCCCAGGCGGCTTCATTAACATCTGAATAGCCTGAGCCAGAGGGAGAACTCTGATAGGGATCTGACTGCAGTTTTTTTTTAGCGGATTTTCTGGAAAAACTAGTTTCCCAGTGATGGCTCGGAGACAACAATCCATATCAAACCACTTAAAGAAGCAGACCATGACAGCTTCTCCAACCCCCCAAACAAAAGAATCAAAACCTTTCCCAAATGAAGATACAATCTTGGAATTATCAGATACAGAATATAAAAAACTAATTTACAGAATGCTTAATGATATCACAAATGAAATTAGGATAACTGCAGAAAAAGCCAAGGAACACACTGATAAAACTGTTGAAGAACTCAAAAAGATTATTCAAGAACATACTGGAAAAATTAATAAGTTGCAAGAATCCATAGAGAGACAACATGTAGAAATCCAAAAGATTAACAATAAAATAACAGAATTAGACAACGCACTAGGAAGTCAGAGGAGCAGACTCGAGCAATTAGAATGCAGACTGGGACATCTGGAGGACCAGGGAATCAACACCAACATAGCTGAAAAAAAATCAGATAAAAGAATTAAAAAAATGAAGAAACCCTAAGAATTATGTGGGACTCTATCAAGAAGGATAACCTGCGGGTGATTGGAGTCCCAGAACAGGGAGGGGGGACAGAAAACACAGAGAAAATAGTTGAAGAACTCCTGACACAAAACTTCCCTGACATCATGAAAGACGAAAGGATATCTATCCAAGATGCTCATCGAACCCCATTTAAGATTGATCCAAAAAGAAAAACACCAAGAAATATTATCATCAAACTCACCAAAACCAAAGATAAAGAGAAAATTTTAAAAGCAGCCAGGGAGAAAAGAAAGGTTTCCTTCAAGGGAGAATCAATAAGAATATGTTCTGACTACTCAGCAGAAACCATGCAGGCAAGAAGGGAATGGGACGACATATACAGAACACTGAAGGAGAAAAACTGCCAGCCAAGGATCATATATCCAGCAAAACTCTCTCTGAAATATGAAGGCGAAATTAAGATATTTACAGACAAACACAAGTTTAGAGAATTTGCAAAAACCAAACCAAAGCTACAAGAAATACTAAAGGATATTGTTTGGTCAGAGAACCAATAATATCAGATATCAGCACAACACAAGGTCACAAAACAGAACGTCCTGATATCAACTCAAATAGGGAAATCACAAAAACAAACAAATTAAGATTAATTAAAAAAAAAATACACATAACAGGGAATCCTGGAAGTCAATAGGTAAAAGATCACAATAATCAAAAAGAGGGACTAAATACAGGAGGCATTGAACTGCCATATGGAGAGTGATACAAAGCGATATAGAACAATACAAGTTAGGTTTTTACTTAGAAAAATAGGGGTAAATAATAAGGTAACCACAAAAAGGTATAACAACTCTATAACTCAAGATAAAAACCAAGAAAAACGTAACGACTCAACTAACATAAAGTCAAGCACTATGAAAATGAGGATCTCACAATTTACTAAGAAAAACGCCTCAGCACAAAAAAGTATGTGGAAAAATGAAATTGTCAACAACACACATAAAAAGGCATCAAAATGACAGCACTAAAAACTTATTTATCTATAATTACCCTGAATGTAAATGGACTAAATGCACCAATAAAGAGACAGAGAGTCACAGAATGGATAAAGAAACACGATCCATCTATATGCTGCCTACAAGAGACACACCTTAGACTTAGAGACACAAACAACCTAAAACTCAAAGGATGGAAAAAAGTATATCAAGCAAACAATAAGCAAAAAAGAAGAGGAGTAGCAATATTAATTTCTGACAAAATAGACTTTAGACTTAAATCCACCACAAAGGATAAAGAAGGACACTATATAATGATCAAAGGGACAATTGATCAGGAAGACATAACCATATTAAATATTTACACACCCAATGACAGGGCTGCAAGATACATAAATCAAATTTTAACAGAATTGAAAAGCGAGATAGATACCTCCACAATTATAGTAGGAGACTTCAACACACCACTTTCGGAGAAGGACAGGACATCCAGTAAGAAGCTCAACAGAGACACGGAAGATCTAATTACAACAATCAACCAACTTGACCTCATTGACTTATACAGAACTCTCCACCCAACTGCTGCAAAATATACTTTTTTTTCTAGCGCACATGGAACATTCTCTAGAATAGACCACATATTAGGTCATAAAACAAACCTTTGCAGAGTCCAAAACATCGAAATATTACAAAGCATCTTCTCAGACCACAAGGCAATAAAACTAGAGATCAATAACAGAAAAACTAGGGAAAAGAAATCAAATACTTGGAAAATGAACAATACCCTCCTGAAAAAAGACTGGGTTATAGAAGACATCAAGGAGGGAATAAGGAAATTCATAGAAAGCAACGAGAATGAAAATACTTCCTATCAAAACCTCTGGGACACAGCAAAAGCAGTGCTCAGAGGCCAATTTATATCAATAAATGCACACATACAAAAAGAAGAAAGAGCCAAAATCAGAGAACTGTCCCTACAACTTGAACAAATAGAAAGTGAGCAACAAAAGAATCCATCAGGCACCAGAAGAAAACAAATAATAAAAATTAGAGCTGAACTGAATGAATTAGAGAACAGAAAAACAATTGAAAGAATTAACAAAGCCAAAAGCTGGTTCTTTGAAAAAATTAACAAAATTGATAAACCATTGGCTAGACTGACGAAAGAAATACAGGAAAGGAAACAAATAACCCGAATAAGAAATGAGAAGGACCACATCACAACAGAACCAAATGAAATTAAAAGAATCATTTCAGATTATTATGAAAAATTGTACTCTAACAAATTTGAAAACCTAGAAGAAATGGATGAATTCCTGGAAAAACACTACCTACCTAAACTAACACATTCAGAAGTAGAACAACTAAATAGACCCATAACAAAAAAAGAGATTGAAACGGTAATCAAAAAACTCCCAACAAAAAAAAGCCCTGGCCCGGATGGCTTCACTGCAGAGTTCTACCAAACTTTCAGAGAAGAGTTAACACCACTACTACTAAAGGTATTCCAAAGCATAGAAAATGACGGAATACTACCCAACTCATTCTATGAAGCCACCATCTCCCTGATACCAAAACCAGGTAAAGACATTACAAAAAAAGAAAATTATAGACCTATATCCCTCATGAACATTGATGCAAAAATCCTCAACAAAATTCTAGCCAATAGAATCCAACAACACATCAAAAAAATAATTCACCCTGATCAAGTGGGATTTATACCAGGTACGCAAGGCTGGTTTAATATCAGAAAAACCATTAATGTAAGCCATCACATAAATAAAACAAAAGACAAAAACCACATGATCTTATCAATTGATGCAGAAAAGGCATTTGACAGAGTCCAACACCCATTCATGATAAAAACTCTTACCAAAATAGGAATTGAAGGAAAATTCCTCAACATAATAAAGGGCATCTATGCAAAGCCAACAGTCAATATCACTCTAAATGGAGAGAACCTGAAAGCATTTCCCTTGAGAACGGGAACCAGACAAGGATGCCCTTTATCACCGCTCTTATTCAACATCGTGTTGGAAGTCTTAGCCAGGGCAATTAGGCTAGACAAAGAAATAAAAGGTATCCGGATTGGCAAGGAAGAAGTAAAGTTATCACTATTTGCAGATGACATGATTATATACACAGAAAACTCTAAGGAATCCTCCAGAAAACTACTGAAACTAATAAAAGAGTTTGGCAGAGTCTCAGGCTATAAAATAAACATACAAAAATCACTTGGATTCCTCTACATCAACAAAAAGAACACCGAAGAGGAAATAACCAAATCAATACCATTCACAGTAGCCCCCAAGAAGATAAGATACTTAGGAATAAATCTTACCAAGGATGTAAAAGACCTATACAAAGAAAACTACAAAGCTCTACTACAAGAAATTCAAAAGGACATACTTAAGTGGAAAAACATACCTTGCTCATGGATAGGAAGACTTAACATAGTAAAAATGTCTATTCTACCAAAAGCCATCTATACATTTAACGCACTTCCGATGCAAATTCCAATGTCATATTTTAAGGGGATAGAGAAACAAATCACCAATTTCATATGGAAGGGAAAGAAGCCCCGGATAAGCAAAGCACTACTGAAAAAGAAGAAGAAAGTGGGAGGCCTCACCTTACCTGACTTCAGAACCTATAATACAGCCACAGTAGTCAAAACAGCCTGGTACTGGTACAACAACAGACACATAGACCAATGGAACAGAATTGAGAACCCAGACATAGATCCATCCACGTATGAGCAGCTGATATTTGACAAAGGACCAGTGTCAATTAACTGAGGAAAAGATAGCCTTTTTAACAAATGGTGCTGGCATAACTGGATATCCATTTGCAAAAAAATGAAACAGGACCCATACCTCACACCATGCACAAAAACTAACTCCAAGTGGATCAAAGACCTAAACATAAAGACTAAAATGATAAAGATCATGGAAGAAAAAATTGGGACAACCCTAGGAGCCCTAATACAAGGTATAAACAGAATACAAAACATTACCAAAAATGATGAAGAGAAAGCGGATAACTGGGAGCTCCTAAAAATCAAACACCTATGCTCATCTAAAGACTTCTCCAAAAGAGTAAAAAGACCACCTACAGACTGGGAAAGAATTTTCAGCTATGACATCTCCGACCAGCGCCTGATCTCTAAAATCTACATGATTCTGTCAAAACTCAACCACAAAAAGACAAACAACCCAATCAAGAAGTGGGCAAAGGATATGAACACACATTTCACTAAAGAAGATATTCAGGCAGCCAACAGATACATGAGAAAATGCTCTCGATCATTAGCCATTAGAGAAATGCAAATTAAAACTACGATGAGATTCCATCTCACACCAGCAAGGCTGGCATTAATCCAAAAAACACAAAATAATAAATGTTGGAGAGGCTGCGGAGAGATTGGCACTCTCATACACTGCTGGTGGGAATGTAAAATGGTACAACCACTTTGGAAATCTATCTGGCGTTATCTTAAACAGTTAGAAATAGAACTACCATACAACCCAGAAATCCCACTCCTAGGAATATACCCTAGAGATACAAGAGCCTTCATACAAACAGATATATGCACACCCATGTTTATTGCAGCTCTGTTTACAATAGCAAAAAGTTGGAAGCAACCAAGGTGTCCATCAACGGATGAATGGGTAAATAAATTGTGGTATATTCACACAATGGAATACTACGCATCGATAAAGAACAGTGACGAATCTGTGAAACATTTCATAACATGGAGGAACCTGGAAGGCATTATGCTGAGCGAAATTAATCAGAGGCAAAAGGACAAATATTGTATAAGACCACTATTATAAGATCTTGAGAAATAGTAAACCTGAGAAGAACACATACTTTTGTGGTTACGAGGGGGGGAGGGAGGGAGGGTGGGAGAGGGTTTTTTATTGATTAATCAGTAGATAAGAACTGCTTTAGGTGAAGGGAAAGACAACACTCAATACATGGAAGGTCAGCTCAATTGGACTGGACCAAAAGCAAAGAAGTTTCCGGGATAAAATGAATGCTTCAAAGGTCAGCAGAGCAAGTACGGGGGTCTGGGGAACATGGTTTGTGGGGACTTCTAAGTCAATTGGCAAAATAATTCTATTATGAAATCATTCTGCATCCCACTTTGAAATGTGGCGTCTGGGGTCTTAAATGCTAACAAGCGGCCATCTAAGATGCATCAATTGGTCTCAACCCACCTGGAGCAAAGGAAAATGAAGAACACCAAGGCCACACGACAACTAAGAGCCCAAGAGACAGAAAGGGCCACATGAACCAGAGACCTACATCATCCTGAGCCCAGAAGAACTAGTTGGTGCCCGGCCACAATCGATGACTGCCCTGACAGGGAGCACAGCAGAGAACTCCTGAGGGAGCAGGAGATCAGTGGGATGCAGACCCCAAATTCTCATAAAAAGACCAAACTTAATGGTCTGACTGAGACTGGAGGAATCCCGGCGGCCATGCTCCCCAGACCTTCTGTTGGCACAGGACAGGAACCATCCCCGAAGACAACTCATCAGAAATGAAAGGGACTGGTCAGCGGGTGGGAGAGAGACGCTGAGGAAGAGTGAGCTAATTATATCAGGTGGACACTTGAGATTGTGTTGGCAACTCTTGTCTGGAGGGGGGATGGGAGGATAGAGAGAGAGGGAAGCCGGCAAAATTGTCAAGAAAGGAGAGACTGAAAGGGCTGACTCAAGAGGGGGAGAGCAAGTGGGAGTAGGGCGTGAGATGTATGTAAACTTATATGTGACAGACTGATTGGATTTGTAAACGTTCACTTGAAGCTTAATAAAAGTTATTAACTAAATAAATAAATAAGCTCTCTTTCTTTCTCTTTCTCATTCAATCTTTTACCCTCTAAATGAGAGGAGAGTCTCAGTGAACGCTTGAAGGCAAGAAAGGAGAAACTACCGTTTGTATTACTTTAATGCAAAGGCTTTAAGGAACCGAGAGAATTCTCACGAATGCATTGTTCTTTTTAAAAAGTAGCAACTCCCTGCTTTTCAACTCTGCTGAAAAGATGGACTTTCTGCCATGCCCTGAAGATCACCCGATTAGTTCTTTGTTGGCTAATGAGAGGCAAGGCGTTCCATAAGTGAGGGCCTTCCTTGGAAGCTTCCCTGCCCCGAGTTCCCTGTAGATGAAATAGGGAAATACGAGTAGCAGCACTCCAGCTGATCTCAATTGCCCTGGAGTTGCCCAGGGAGGAAGGCTGATCTCTAAGTGGTGAGGGCCCAACCATTTAGTGCTTTATAGACCATAGACTATTGCACTCAGAAGCAAAGGCAGGAGGTACTAACCGCGAGCACTGATGGAATGTGCTCCCTGAAGCTCAACCCACACAGTAGCCATACGATCGGCATTCTGCCCTCACTGTAGCTTCTGGATATCTTCCAAGGGAGCGCAAGTCACTTAACCTGAAGTGCAGAATGAAGTTCCACAAAGCCCAGCTTCACTTCACAAGTTAGAAGTACCCTCAGTTCAGAACCAGCCTTGGGTGGATATCATGGAGTTTTACACCATTTAGAATTTTTTTTAATCATGATGCCTCTCTGCAAAACAGTATAGTTATTAATAATGCTGTAAGCATTCCAAGTAAATGTTGACAAGTTTGGTTTTTGAAAAATCAGAAGTTTTATTGCTAATGTCTGAGCAGAGCTTTCAAAAGAGCTTTACAGACATGGTCTTTACTAAGAAGAACCCAGGTGAATTTTTGCTTTTACCACAGATACGCAATAATTTGCTAGTTAATTTGCAATTTTTAGTTATGACTTCATTGTTTATTTTTATTATTATCTCTCAAGAGATAAAAGGAAATGGAAGCAAGCAGAGTAGGGGACCTCATACTACCAAGAAAGCAGCACCAGGAGAAGGGTGTGTCCTTTGGACGTGGGGTCCCTGCACCTGAGAAGTCCCCAACCGTGGGAAGATTGAGGACAAGGGCCTTTCTCCAGAGTCAACAGAGAGAGAAAGCCTTTCCCTGGAGCCGATGCCCTGAATTTGGACTTATAACCTTCTAGACTGTGAGGAAATAAATTTCTCTTTGTTAAAGCCATCCACTTATGGTACTTCTGTTATGGCAGCACTAGATGACTAAGATACGTGGCTGTTGAGATTTGGCAATGTGCCTCATCTGAATTGAGATGTACTGTGAACGTAAAATACGCACCAGATTTTGAAGATTTAATAAAAAAAATTGTAAAATATCTCAATAATGTTATATTGATTACAAATTATAATAATATTTTAAATGCTGTTGTTGTTAGTTGCCATTGAGTTGGTTCCAACTCACAGTGACCCTATGTACAACAGAACGAAACACTGCCCGGGCCTCCGCCATCCTCGTAATGGTTATGCTTAAGCCCATTGTTGCAGCCACTGTGTCAATCCAACTCGTTGAAGGTCTTCCGCTTTTTTGCTGACCTTTTTTTTTTCTGCTTTATCAGGCATGATGTCCTTCTCCATGGACTGATCCCTCCTGACAATGTGTCCAAAGTATGTGAGAATAGTCTTGCCATCCTTGCTTCTAAGGAGCATTCTGGTTGTACTTCTTTCAAGACAGACTTGCTCATTCTTTTGGCAGCCCATGGTATATTCAATATTCTTCTCTAACATCGCAAATCAAAGATGTCAATTCTTCTTCTGTCTTCCTTATTCATCATCCAGCTTTCACATGAATAGGAGGCAATTTAAAACACCATGGCTTGGGTCAGGCTCACCTTAGTCTTCAAGGTGACATCTTTGCTTTTCAACACTTCAAAGAGATCTTTTGCAGCAGATTTGCCCAGTGCAATGGGTCTTTTGATTTCTTGACTGCTGCTTCCATGGGTGTTGGTTATGGATCCAAGTAAAATGAAATCCAATATTTTAAATATATTAAGTTAAATAACATATATCCTTAAGTGCATTTCACCTGTTTCTTTTTAGCTCTTAAATGTGACTACTAGAAATTAAAAATTACACACATGACTTCTGTTAAATTTCTATAGGATGGTGCTGCTCTAGAGAATACCAAAGACAACTAAGACATGGGGTTTATGTATGTGAAACACTTAGCAGTGGAAGGTCAAACATGTTTCAGTGTCAAGAGATCTATAAGCCAAAATAACTTGTCTGAATAAGCTCTAGGAGAGGGAAATCAGAGTGAGCTACACTGCCTGGAAAAGTCTGACGTCATGGGTTGCAAGGGAACCTTCGGACGAGCAATAAGAAATGGGAGAGAATGGCACAACTGTCAGTGCCAAGCTGGAGAAAGAAGCAGAGTAAACAATCGTAGAAGGACAATAGGAAACATAACGTCTTTATGACCACAAAAGGATACTACTAATAAGAAAAGAAGTATTTTTTTTTTGTTATTTTCTCTCTAAGTCTCCATTAATCAAATATTATCAAGTAAAACACACCACGTTTTAGTAAGCCATTCAACACATGCTTTTTATTTCTAAAAATAAGTAATGTTAGGCACAACCGGAGTTCTTTCTGCCTCTTTCCTTTTTCTGATTCATTTCGTCCCTTTATTTCTGCAAAATCACCCAGTCTAAAACAGCTTTGGAAATCATTATGGGCTCTCAATGCTATATGGCTCATTGCCTCATGCATTTGTCAAAATCTCCGAAAGGACAGAAATAACCTAAAGACATAACAATTAGCACATGTGAATTAGTCACTGATTCTAGTTTTGGTTATGAAACCAATAAGCAAAGTGGATCAATTTTAAAACTGAAATTAAAAGAGACATACCCAGAAGAGGTATAACTCTTAATCTGACTTGTTTCAATAGGAACAGGTGCTGAGACCGTATGTCAGCAAGAATACCAGAAAAATAATCCGTAAGAAATATTTGTCTTTAAATTAGAATCAAAATGGTAGAGTGAAAGCTATGTTTTACTCTATTCAGAGAGAGTTGTCAAATTTATATGAAACACCAAAATAACGAAGTTGTTTCTGGGTTATTGGCCTCTTCATCTTGTATATTAATTCAGGCCATACACCACTACACTATCTTCTACTTAATTATTTTTATTTATGTGCCACTAAGCTCCATTTTCATTACTTTTGGAGTATAAAAAAGGGCAAACCTGGGGTATTTGGACGGTGCCATCAGCTCATTTACAATCCTCGGAAGACCCTTTTCTTGGTGGAGAATACAAATGCCAGTCCTTGACATTCTTTAAAAGCAGTTTTTACTTCTTTAATTAGGAGTTTCAGGCAGGACCTTCTGCTTGAACCCTTAACATTTCCAGACACTTCTGCCTCACTTTCCAGCTGACTGTTCCTAAGTTTGTGCTGAATACATTCTTGATTTGCAAGAAAGCTGCTTTCAGGCCCTTTCATGTTCTGCTATAATCCCTTGGTAATTACAGAGTCTCTGTCTGCAACAATAGGCAACTCCAGGAGGAATTTGGGAGCTATGCCTCACATGCAAAATTGTACTTGGACATCTCAGCTGAGTTTGCCTCCCAGGGGCCCCCGACTTAGAAAACAGCCCTGTTAGAGATGCCAAAACAGAGGAGTTCAAAGGTTATGATAACACTATCTTCATGTCGGTGGGAAACACTGATTGGGTAAAGTAAGGCAATCCAGCTCTCAGTGAAATAGCTCATTTAATAGTGCTGAGTCTTAACTATAAAACATTCAGTACGAGGAAAGCAGATTCCAAATTACTTAGCACTCCACAGGTAACAATTTCTTGCCCTTACAGGTTTTGAGACCTGGGAAACGTGTACTTCCCTTTCTTTGCCTCGCTTTCCTGTAATTATTTGCTTAGTTAACTCATTTTTCTTCCTTTCCCTTTTGGTCCTGACCATAAAAACTGTATTGGAAATTCTTTAATCCCACAAACTCAGGAACATTGAAATAATACTTGCCTAGTTACTCTGTTTGGCAACTTGTAATTTCTCTTTTTACTAAGCATCAATAACTGGTCATAATTACTGATTTAGGTTAGTGTTTTACACCATGTGCTTTTCTTATTTGGACCACGAATCACAATGTAATCTACAGTTCACAGTACTTCATTGTGGTAACAGTTTGGAAAATGTTTAAGTCTTTAATCACCAAGAGAATGTAAACTATCTCCTCAGGATTCTGTTCTAATAGCAAGTATGTGGCACAGTTCCTACATGTAATAAGGTGTAATATGTAGTGGATAATATATGGCTCTTGTTACTCACATTAAGGTCATTTTAAATCAGTTCAGTAATAAAACAAAGGAAATGTTCAAATCAAGAGAGTTGAAAGCTTACAAACACTATTGCATGTTTTTATGAGTATGTATTTTTTAGCTTGCTAATTAGACCGTTTAATATTTTCCCCATGGAATCCTTCACTATTGCAACTCAAGGCTTGAATTTTTTCTTCAGTTCTTTCAGCTTGAGAAAAGCTGAGCATGTTCTTCCCTTTTGGTTTTCCATCTCCAGCTCTTTGTACACGTCATTATAATACTTTGTCTTCTCAAGATGCCCTTTGAAATCTTCTGTTCAGTTCTTTTATTTCATCAATTCTTCCTTTTGCTCTAGCTGCTCGACTTTCGAGAACAAGTTTCAGAGTCTCCTCTGATATCCATCTTGGTCTTTTCTTTCCTTCCTGTCTTTTCAATGACCTCTTGCTTTCCTCATGTATGATGTCCTTCATGTCATTCCACAACTCATCTGGTCTTCAGTCACAAGTGTTTTCAATGTGTCAAATCTATTCTTCAGACGGTTTCTAAATTCAGGTGGAATATACTCAAGGTCATATTTTGGCTCTTGTGGGCTTGCTCGATTTTCTTCAGTTTCAGCTTAAACTTGCATATGAGCAACTGACGGTCTGTTCCACAGTCAGCCCCTGGCCTTGTTCTGACTGATGATATTGAGCTTTTCCATCCTCTCTTTCCACAGATGTAGTCAATTTGATTTCTGTGTGTTCCATCTGGTGAGGTCCACGTGTATAGTCGCCATTTAGGTTGGTGAAAGAAGGTATTTGCAATGCAGAAGTCGTTGGTCTTGCAAAATTCTATCACTCCATCTCCAGCATTGTTTCTATCATCAAGGCAATATTTTCCAACTACTGATCCTTGTTCTTTATTTCCAACTTTCACATTCCAATCGTCAGTAATTATCAATGTATCTTGACTGCATGTTCGATCACTTTCAGACTGTAGCAGCTGATAAAAATCTTCTATAGGGAGAATATTAAATGATGCAGGAAGCATCAAAAGAAGATGGAAAGAATACACAGAGTCATTATACCAAAAAGAACTAATGGATATTCAGCCATTTCAAGAGGTGGCATATGATCTGAAACTGATGGTACTGAAGGAAGAAGTCCAAGTTGCTCTGAAGGCACTGGCAAAAAAAAAAAAAAAAAGCCTCCAGGAATTGATAGAATATCGGTTGAGATGTTTCAACAAACAGATGCAGCGCTGGAGGTGCTCACTCGTCTATGCCAGGAAATATGGAAGACAGCTTCCTGGCCAACTGACTGGAAGAGATCCATATTTATGCCTATTCCCAAGAAAGCTGATCCAACTGAATGTGGAAATTATAGAACAATATCATTAATATCACATGCAAGCAAAATTTTGCTGAAGATCATTTAAAAATGACTGCCGCAGTACATCCACAGGGAACTGCCAGAAATTCAGGCCAATTTCAGAAGAGGAGGTAGAATCAGGGATGCCATGGCTGATATCAGATGGATCCTGGCTGAAAGCAGAGAATACCAGAAGGATGTTTACCTGTGTTTTATTGACTATGCAAAGGTATTCAACTGCGTAGATCATAACAAATTATGGATAACATTGCAAAGAGTGGGAATTCCAGAAATCTTAATCGGTCTCATGAGTAACCTTTACATAGATCAAGAGGCAGTTATTTGTACAGATCAAGGGGGTACTGATTGGTTTAAAGTCAGGAAAGGTGTGCATCAGGGTTGTATTCTTTCACCATACCTATTCAGTCTGTATGCTGAGCAAATAATCTGAGAAGCTGGACTACATGAAGAAGAATGGGGCATCAGGATTGGAGGAAGACTCATTAACAACCTGCGGTATGCAGATGACACAACCTTGCTTGCTGAAAGTGATGAGGACTTGAAGCACTTACTAATGAAGATCAAAGACCACAGACTTCAGTATGGATTGCACCTCAACATAAAGAAAACAAAAATCCTCACAACTGGACCGATGGGCAACATCATGATAAACGGAGAAAAGATTGAAGTTGTCAAGGATTTCATTTTACTTGGATCCACAATCAACAGCCATGGAAGCAGCAGTCACAAAATCAAAAGACACATCGCATTGGGTAAATCTGCTGCAGAGGACCTCTTTAAAGTGTTGAAGAACAAAGACGTCACCTTGAAGATTAAGGTGCGCCTGACCCAAGCCATGGTATTTTCAATCGCATCATATTCATGTGCGAGCTGGACAAATATGGAAGACTGAAGAAGAATTGATGCCTTTGAATTGTGGTGTTGGCAAAAAATATTGAATATACCATGGACTGCCAAAAGAACGAACAAATCTGTCTTAGAAGAAGTACAACCAGAATGCTCCTTAGAAGCAAGGATAGTGAGGCTGCATCTTCTGTACTTTGGACATGTTGTCAGGAGGGATCAGTCCCTGGAGAAGGACATCATGCTTGGCAGAGTACAGGGTCAGCGGAAAAGAGGAAGACCCTCAGTGAGGTGGACTGACACAGTGGCTGCAACAACGAGCTCAAGCATAACAGCGATTGATTGTAAGGATGGCTCAAGACCAGGCTGTGTTTCATTCTATTGTGCATAGGGTTGCTATGAGTCAGAACCGGCTCAACGGCACCTAACAACAACAACAACAGTTAGACTGTGGATTTTTGAGGAAGCAATGAATGCTCTTTATTGACCCATCCTACCCAAAAGCCACACGCTTAGCATCATGCCACCCACTTCCTGATATGATAGCCACCCATGTCATGGTTTTTTATAACACTAATAATTTTATGTCAATGTGGGGTTCTAAACGAATCCAAAGAATATATAAAAAAATAACAAAACTATACACTGTAAAGGCTGGCAGAAGGGTAGTCAGGAGTAGATATTACCAAAAAAATGCCTCTAAAATATTTTCCTTCTGCTTCACTGTAGCAGGAAGTACAAGCCGAGATTTCTGAAAGATCGTGCACTGAGACATAAGTCAACCTCATGTAGTCTCAAGAATCTTTGGCAGTTAAGAAGTTGGTCAATGATCCTAATAGGAATATTGAACTATGTGAAGACATACAGGGTTGGGGAACTGTGCCCTTCTTTTGTCCTTCAATGCTCAGAATTGTCAGGGCACCAAAGCAGATTTTTTAAAGAAACAGAAAATAGGCTACAGAATGGTTACAAGATAGACTACATGATGGACGCTGCAAGTCCTGGGCTGAGGGTGCTCTGGAGCTTATCCAGATTCTAGGTTCCAAAATTGAAGAGGACCAGGCACAGCTTCTACATGTATGAAGGCAGGAGGTGGGTTGGTTACATCCTCTTGGCCAGTCGGGCCCGCTCTCACCGGGTTAAGATGATGTGAAGTAATCTGTATAGGACTAAACGTAAAACAAATGTAGAGCCTAAGTAAAAGTTAAGTGTCGTGGTTAAGCATTGAGTAGTGTAATGAAATAGCAACGAAAAACTATCTCCTGTAAGAATTTATATACTCAGCCCAATGGGCTTTTCAGTGAAGCATTCAAGAGAGGGAAAATGTACAAAAAGGGTTTTCTTTTGGCAAATGCTTGTTAAATCTCCTAAAGCAAGTTTTTGCTTTATCCCCTGTTTCAAGAGAGCGCAGCGCAATCCCATAAATTGGATGAGGTGGGGGAAAAATCAGCTCCTTAGGTCCTTGTAAACATTTCGCTTTTATTTTTAGAAAAAAAAAAAAGATTATTTTTCAAAAACTGCAGGTGTGAGGAAACCAATACCGGAAGTCTCCGGGGAACTGTTTACCGTTACCCCATCAGAATGCCCTTGGACTAAAACAAATTGAATGAAAAACACAAACCTTGTAGCTTCAGATTCTCAAAAGCTTATTACAACAGAAAACGAGTAAAATATTACCGCCAGCAGGGCTATTACAATAAGCGACAGATCTACTTGTGCTGAAATGTAAAAGTAACCCCAAGTAGCCTCAGATGGAAAAAAAAAAGAAAACGAACAAACAAAACCGGTGCCCTGTTCTTCTACAAGGGCTGCCATCTCACCTGCACTTTAAAACGTAGCCTCAGCTGTTTTCTTTTTTTTTTTAATTTACATTGCTACCTAAAGAACAATGAAAGTCTTTCCTTGTGATTTAAAAAAAAAAAAAAAAAAATCTTAAAATACAGAAGAGATGCTAATTTTACTCACTGTTTTCATTTACATAGAAGGATCACAATCTCTTAGAAAATCCTTCTGTTGTATTTCAGTTTAGATATTCAATTCTCTTCATGTAGTTAGCTCTCTCCATACACACAGCAAGCGCTCCCCAAGCAGGTGCAGAGATAGCTCTTAGAGGACCAGAAGTACCAGACATGTATCTAGACCAACAGCTTACAGAGAACTCAAGCGCAACCAGTGTTTCTTTCGGATTGTCAGAAAGGTCAAAAGTGATGGATATCTACACGTTAACACAGATCTGAGTACTTAGGATGACCCTAGGGGTTTTTTTTCTAATTCTTATAAAGAAGTCATCTCTGATTCCATGAGGATTATTTCCGGTTTTCAGAAACAAATTTCTTCCTTTGACATGTGTCCTACACACACACACACACACACACACAATTAACCTCCCTAATAAGCATATGAATGATGATAAAGAGATCAAATCATTTGCTACTGAGGTTTGTAAGTACCCATGGTAGGCCCATGTGTAAAATAAAAGTAATAAAGAACCACATTCAAGGTTAGAGCTTAAAAAGAAGCCAAAGTTAGGGGATCCCTCCTGCATTTACATATTTATGAAAGTCTTTCTTCAGTCTACTAAGTTCTTATGCAGTTGAAGGTTGTTATTAAGTGTATTCTGAACATGTTCTAATAATAAAGTAACACTGATTCTTTTAACTTTTTCATAACACATTTTCCAGTAATTTATCTTCTTAGCATTTGTTATCTGGAATCATTCAAGTTTTTCAAATCACTTGTGAGCATAAAGATAAACCCATCCCTTGGGCTAATATAAAAAATTAGTGGAAAGAATTTTCCTAATTGTTGCATACTTGATGTTACCAAAAATCAAAGAATATTCGAATTGGGAATAACTTGTATGTATTTCATTTTGACGTGAGGAAACCAGGCTTAAAGGAACTAAATAATATCCCCAAAGTTATTGACAAAACTGTTTCTTGTTGTTGTTAGGTGTTGTCAAGCAGGTTCTGACTCATAGCAGCCCTATGTACAACAGAAGGAAACACTGCCTGGTCCTGCGCCATCCTCACGATCGTTGTTATGCTTGAGCCCATTGTTGCAGCCACTGTGTCAGTCCGTCTCATTGAGGGTCTTCCTCCTTTTCTCTGACCCTCTGCCTTACCAAGCATGATATCCTTCTCGAGGGACTGATCCCTTTGATAACACGTTCAAAGGATGTGAGACACAGTCTCATCAGCCTTGCTTCAAGGAACATTCTGGCTGTGCATCTTCCAAGACAGATTTGTTCATTCTTCTGGCAGTCCATGATATATTCATTATTTTTTGCCAATACCATATTTTCAAAAACTGAGAATACCATAAAGACTTTTTGAATCACTTGTTAATATTTCTTCTGTTACATCGTACCCTCACTTATGATAACATTTAAAGTAAGTACACTGTATGCTTTTTATATCACTGGGTAATTATTGATGAAATTGTATTTCCATCAAACAGATGTTCTTTCCTTATGATTATGATGTACTTTTATTACAGTTTTTCTTTCTACAGACAAAAACATTTCTCTGATACATTCAAAAGCTGTCAGAAAGAAAATAGATCTTCACCATTAGCATTTACCGAAAATTGGAAGGAATATAGAAGAAATACAGTATTATAATTGCTATGCATAGTTTCTTAGAGGCTCTAGTAATTCAGTATCATTAAGAACTTAGTGCCAAACATCATCCAGATCATTGAAAAACTCATTAAGGGTATGAAACCAGAGAGAACTCTGGAGTAGCACTTTGTATACTGTAGCCTCAAGAGTTGATGGAAATCTCTTGATCTTTTTGACTATTTACCCCATCACCAAATAAATGAAGCCATTTGTATACTATTTTGCATTTGTGAACATAGCTAACAAAAATTTACTTAGAATTTACAATTTCAAGAGTCTGGTTTACTCCCAGGACATGTAGGAATAGGGGAGCCTCTGGTAGAGCATAGAGGACGGTCACCACTGACATGGACCTCAGGGAATGGCTTGTTCTTGGTCTAGTGATGCCCCGTCAAAGGTCAGAGCCAGGGACTTGTGTCCCCATGCTTCAGCAACGTAAGACTTCAAGTGGAATTGGGAGATTAAGTCAGAAGATATGGAGCTGAAAATCAGTGGGAGACTGGCTTGAAACAGGCTGTCTGGGCAAATTCTGAAGACAAATAAGTCTGTGGTGAGTCTTTTTCATGTTTCTGAAAGCAAGTTGTGAGGCATTGGAGCCATCAGAAGACCTGGATAGGGCACTAGGGAAACAAAGATATATAAGACACTGATCACAGCTTAGTGGTCAAAGGAGGGACATGGGAAGACAACTCACGAAAAAATAATTGTAATGCAGAAAGGTAAGTATAAGTAGATGTATGTACAATATTACATAATCACAGAACAAGTAGTGACAAATTATGCCAATGGGTCTGTATTAGTTACCTATTGCATTGTAACAAATCACCACAAATTTTGTGACTTATAACACAAGTTTATTATTTTAGAGTTGCTGAAGATCATTCAAAAGTGGCTGCAGCAGTATATCAACAGGGAACTGCCAGAAATTCAGGCTGGTTTCAGAAGAGGACGTGGAACCAGGGATATCATTTCTGATGTCAGATGGATCCTGGCTGAAAGCAGAGAATACCAGAAGGATGTTTACCTGTGTTTTATTGACTATACAAAGGCATTTGACTGTGTAGATCATAACAAACTATGGATAACATTGAGAAGAGTGGAATTCCAGAACACTTAACTGTGCTCATGAGGAACCTGTACAAAGATCAAGAGGCAGTTGTTCAGACAGAACAAGGGGATACTGATTGGTTTAAAGTCAGGAAAGGTGTGCGTCAGGGTTGTATCCTTTCACAATACTTATTTAATCTGTATGCTGAACAAACAATACGAGAAGCTGGACTATATGAAGAAGAACGGGGCATCAGGATTGGAGGAAGACTCATTAACAACCTGCATTTTGCAGATGACACAACCTTGCTTGCTGAAAGTGAAGAGAACTTGAAGCACTTACTAATGACGATCAAAGACCACAGCCTTCAGTATGGATTACACCTCAACACAAAGAAAACAAAAATCCTCACAACTGGACCAATGAACAACACCATGATAAATGGAGAAAAGATTGAAGTTGTCAAGGATTTCATTTTACTTGGATCCACAATCAACAGCCATGGAAACAGGAGGCAAGAAATCAAAAGATGCATTGCATCGGACAAATCTGTTGCAAAGGACCTCTTCAAAGTGTTGAAGAGCAAAGATGTCACCCTGAAGACTAAGGCGCACCTGACCCAAGCCATGGTATTTTCAATTGCAACATGTGGATGTGAAAGCTGGACAATGAATAAGGAAGACTGAAGAAGAGTTGACACCTTTGAATTGTGGTGTTGGCAAAGAATATTGGATATACCATGGACTGCCAAAAGAACGAACAAATCTATCTTGGAAGAAGTGCAGCCAGAATGCTCCTTAGAAGCAAGGATGGTGAGACTGCATCTTACATACTTTGGACATGTTGTCAGGAGGGATGAGTCCCTGGAGAAGGACATCATGCTTGGCAGAGTACAGGGTCAGTGGAAAAGAGGAAGACCCTCAACAAGGTGGATTGACACAGTGGCTGCAACAATAAGCTCAAGCATAAGAAGGATTGTAAGGATGGCGCAGCACCAGGCAGTGTTTCGCTATGAGCCGGAACTAACTGGATGGCACCTGACAACAACAACAACAACAACAACAACAAATGTTAGAAGTCAGAAATGGGTGTCACTGGGCTAGAATCAAGGTATTGGCAGGGCTGCATTCCTTCTGGAGGCTCTAGGGGAAAATTTATTTCCTTGCCTTTTCCAGCTTTTAGAGGCTTCCCACATTATTTACCTTGTGGTCCCATTTCATCCTTAAAGCCAACAACAGCTGCATGAGTGTTTCTTACACCATATCAATCTGACACTGACTCTCTTTTTTCCCTCTATCACTTATAAAGACCCATAAGATTATACTGAGCCCACCTGAATAATCCAAGATAACCTTCCAATCTCAATACCATTAATTTATTCATACCTGAAAAGTCCCTTTTATCACATTAAGGTAATATATTCACAGGTTCTGGTGATTAGGATGTGGACATCTTTGGGGGAGCATTATTATGCCTACCACAGAGTCAGAGGAAATTAAGGTGATTTGTGATAGTTTCACATGAGACGATGTTAGCGGAATCTTGCATATGAGAAGGAGATTCCCCAGCAGATAGGGTATATGTGTGAGGAAGAGAAAGAGGGTGGATTCCACGCAGACAGATTCCTATCCAGAACAGCCTTTTATCCCTTGCTTCTCTGTTAAATATACAATCTGTCAGATAAAGAAACTGCCTGACATTCCCAGTCATTGTGCTCATTATTCGCATCTGCCACCCGGTGGCATAGTGGTTAAGAGCTACAGCTGCTAACCAAAAGGACAACAGTTTGAATCCACCAGTCTGTCCTTGGAAACCCTATGGGGCAGTTTTACTTTGCCCTTCCCTTAGGGTTGCTATGAGTTGGAATCATCTTGACGCCAATGGGTTTCGTTTTCCTTTTGTTTGTTTTGACTATCCTATAAGGAAAACCACTTGATACAACTATTATTCAAATTTAAGCACCAACCATTAATGCCAAAGATGATGAAATTGGAGCTTTTTAGCAATTTCTGCAGTCTGGAATTGATCAAATATGCAATCAAGATGTATTGATAATTACTGGTAGTTGAAATGCAAAAATTGGAAACAGCAAAGGATCTGTAGCTGGAAAATATGACCTTGGTGATAGATGTGATGCTGGAGATCACATGACAGAATTTTGCAAAAACAAGGACTTATTCATTGCAAATACCTTTTTTCAACAACATAGGCAGTGACGATGCACATGGACCTCGTCAGATGGAACGCACAGGAATCAAATCCACTACATCTCTGAACAGAGATGATGCAAAACTCAATGTCGTCAGTCAGAACAAGCCCAGGGGCTGACTGTGGGACAGACCATCCACTGCTCATAGGCAAGTTCAAGCTGAAGCTGAAGAAAATTAAAACAAGCCCACAAGACCCACCGTATGACCTTGAGCATATCCCACCTGAATTTAGAGACCATCTCAAGAATTGATTTGTTGCATTGAACACTAATGACTGAAGACCAGATGAATTGTGGGAAGACATCAAGGACATCACACATGAAGAAAGCAAAAGGTCATTAAAAAGACAGGAAAGAAAGAAGAGACCAAAATGGATGTCAGAAGAAACTCCAAAACTTGCTCTTGAATGTAGAGTAGCTAAAGCAAACAGAAAAAATGATGACAAAAGAGCTGAAGAGAAAATTTCAAAGCGCAGCTCTGAAGACAAAGTAAAGTATTGTAATGAAACGTGCAAAGACTTGGAGTTAGAAAACGAAAAGGGAAGAACATGCTTGGCATTTCTCAAAATAAAACATAATGCAGTAGAAACAGATTCCTTTCTCTTAAATGTTACTGTACACAGACTACCATTGTTTTATTTATTATTCTTATGGAAGAAAATCTGCTTGCTACATAGCATTCAAGAATACTTCATGTTGTCTTTAATAACATACTGCTATTTCTTTTGTTTTCTGTCCCCCCGAATATGTCCCTACACTCTTGTGCTATTTCTTTGGATTCTTCCTTGGTGACCTAGCCTAATTTCTAAGGATAGTTACATTCCCACTTGCTTTTCATATTTCATATTGCCCTGATTTTTGCAAAGTTTGTATTTTTCTATTGTTTTAGTCTTTTCAATACATTGAGAATTTGGGCTGTAGTGGAAGTTCCCCTTAAAAAGAACACTGTCATGAGGATTTATTTAACAAATCATCTGGAAAAGATCATAAAACATCTTCTATAACTACTTACATCTCAACATCTATGGTTGCATCCAACGATGTTTGAGGAAGTCCAAGCCTTAAGCAACAGTTAATATTTAAATAGTGTCTGTCATGTGCCAAGTACTGCTATAAGAACCAGAGACGTATGTATGAGATGAGAGTGAGGATTGAAGAATTCCTAAGATGTGGTCCCTGACACAAAGGAAGTAAACTCAGAAAGGACAAAGATATGCAAATAGTTATAATGCAGTATGATGAGTGGTTTTACAAGTGTATGAACTAACTCCTTTGGGAGCACAGATAAAGGAGCAATTCATTCAGCCTGAAGGAGTTCAGAGAACCTTCAGATAAGAGGTCACGTTTCAACTGGGCCTTGAAAGAAGAGCAGGACTTCACCAGGGATTTAAGGGTAATGAAGAGGTAGAAGGGGAAGAAGGAAAGTATACAACAAGTAGAAGAATGAGCATGAACAGGGGATCGGGAGACCTCGTGGCTCAGTCTCTGGCACGGGTTAAGCACCAATAAGTATTTTGAACAGATGACTGTGTGAATGAATAAACTTACAAAGAATTGTCTACAATCTTACTGCCCTCTCAGATTTGGACATAAGACAAAGGCATAATCGTGGCAGACTGCATATGACTCATGGGTGTCGTTAGCTTGAGTTTCTCTGCCATGGTCATCATGATCGGGCTTGGAGACAGAGATTCTCCAACAAAATCTCACTGTTTTTTTTTGGAAGTAATGACAAGGCAATGCAAAGGAATTACAATCATAGCATTCCTTTCCTTAGCTTCCATAGCCTCTTTTCATACAGTCAGGCAGCTGAAGCACAATGATATGGGCACTGGATTTATAGCCAAATAGCTAATAACTACCTAAAGAGAAATGGGGGATGGAGCATTCCAGACAGTCAGAGCAACTAGTAAAATGTCCTCTAGGGAAAGGAGCCTGCAGAATTGTCATGGTGACGGGACTACAGAGAAGAAAGGAGAACATGGTCATAGAGGGCTAGAAAAAGAGGGAGAGGCCAGGCTCTGCAAGACCTTGCAGAATATCTTGAAAATGTAGATCTAAGAGGGGTGAGAAATTCTGAAGTGGTTTAAGTGATCTGGTATTGATAGGGTTTGAATTCAATATAAAAATATATCACTCTGCCTCAGAGAAGCCTGTGGTTTGGGAATGTTTGTCAGGATTGGTGTTTCTGTGGTTGCTGAGACTGAAGTCTATGGCACTTACTCGGGCAAGACGAGATGGTGGCTTGGAGTAGATGATGGCAGTGGAGTTGGAGGGAAATGGACAGATCTGAGAGAGATTTAGAAAGTGAAATGGAAATTGTAAACATCTAGTACAAAGTAAGTATCTAACAGGTACTTGTGGCAACATTTAACTACTTCTGATTAAAGTGTTCATTGATTCTTTTGCCCATTCAACAAAGATTTATTAAGTACTAATTATTAGCCAAGAAACTTTGGGCAAGGCATTGAGGACACCACAAATGTGAAACGAGAGAATCAAGATCCTTGATCTAATGAAACATATATTTTGGCAGGTAACAGACAATAAACAAATAATTGTATTAACAGGATAATTTTAGGTAATGCCATGAAGTGGGTAGCAGGAAATTCCTTTAGATCAGGTAGTTAGGGTAAGTGTGCCAAGGAAAGGACATCTGAAGTCACTGGAGTGACAGGTCAGCCCTTATGGTAACGGAACAAGCCAAATCTCACCTTTGAGTTAGGTGGCCTTTTTATTGTCTTGCTGGCCTCTTCCTTTTTCTGAGGAGTCAAAACAAAATTGTTAACACCTGTCTATGTTTTCAGGACTCTTTCTCTACATTTAACTCCTCAGCTTTATAGCAGGGAAACCACTAGGGCAATAAGCCTTCGAAGGATATTTTGCTCCTTCTACCTCAGAGATAGAATGGACTCCTACGAGTCTTTTTTTTTTTTTTTAAAAAAAAAGGTAAATAGTAAACGCCACTACATAAATCCTTTCTAAAAGCTGCTCGTTTAAACAGGTTCAAGTTTAAAGCTGATTAAAGGTTTATCACCTCTTTCCCTTTAAAAAAAAAAATTGACTAAAACAGTTCAGGATGCATTTCATCGTAGATTGATACAATGATCTGAGCACCAGAAAACTAGAAATATTAGGGTTGTTATTTTATGTGAACATCAGATGTCTGGGGAAGATGTTCTCTGAAGGGTTTTTTAAAAACTTTTTATTCTATTCATTTTTAAAAATTTGAGGTGCTCATTTGACCCTTTTTAAGTTATTCTAGGTTGAAATCTTAAAAACTTGTTGCTCATCAGGGGTTAATGATCACTGGAATTCTTTCCAATATGAAATCTACAAAGTGCAGGTACGTAAGTCTCTCTATGTATACATATACATATATTTATAGAGAAATATGTAGATATATCTATATGAAGGTATACGTATATGTAGATACATGTATCCATATAGATAAATAAGACATTGCATTTAATAAACCCCATAACGACGGCACTGGGTTGTTTTGGGGGGCATAAAGTGTCTTAGAATACAACTAAATTACTCGGGCATTTTCTATTATGGCTTTCTGTGATGTTCATTCTAACATTTCATGTTCTTGTAGAGAAGGAATCTGAAACCTTGTGGGAAAAAGAAAACATACAAATGCTATTAGACTACACATTTTTGAGCAGCAGGAAGTCAGTAGTAAGCGTCAGAGATTGATCAGGATTATGTCCCGTATAAAGAGCCCTGGTGGTATAGCCGCTCAGCTGCTAACCAGAAGGTCAGAGGTTTGAACCCACCAACTACTCTGTGGGAGGAAGATGTGGCAGTCTGCTTCTGTAAAGATTTACAGCCTTGGAAACCCTCTGGGGCAGTTCTACTCTGCCCTATAGGGTCCTCTGAGTGGGAATGGACTCAATGGCAGTGAGTTTGGTTTTTGGTTGGGTGTTCTGTATGTAAACAATTGCCATCAGGTGTGTGCTGGTATAAGGTCATCCATGCACCCAGGCAGTAATTTGAGCAATTTAGAATTTCAGGCAGCCTTCATGGAGAATAAATCATTGAAAAGTTTTTCAAGTGTAAAATGTATCTTTATGGCAGGTTTCACAAAGAAACAGATCTTGTCCTTTCAAATCAATTTTTAAAATAATTTGTTAAATCTATTAAAAAAAGTATTTATAAACACACAAAAAATATGTTGATATACTATTAATTTGGCAAAAGTAGGAGGTAACTCAAAAGTGGAGAATAAATATACGTGTATAGTTGGTTTCTTCTACCTGGAGTAATCCATAAAATAAAAAAGGCAAGAACTTTATTACTGAATAGAGGGTGAGTTTTATCCAAGCATTGTTATTATTTTTTCACATTGTTGGAATCAAAACAAATCTCACAAATAGAAATGTAATGCTGACTGAAAATACAGTTACAAAACTCTTACTTCTAGATGGCTACTCTAAATGATATTGATTCTGTCATTGGAAAAATGTTAAGAATTCATTGTACAATCTAGAATCTCTGGTAGATTTCATCTTTAGTAGTATGGAACCTACTTTAATCAAATGGGACATTCTTTACATCAGAGTGTTAATGCTGTGGCAAGCTTGCTGTCCTTTCTAGCCTCATCCTTTGCTTCCTTTATATTAGAGCCCCAAAGTTTTAGAGTGCAGGTAGTCCCCACTGTACAACATATACGAGTTCAGATGAACCACACTTATGACTGTCCTTTTTTTTATTATTATTTGTGCATTTTTTATGTATGTATGCATTGGAGCCATGAGGGCTCAGTGGTTAAAAGCTCAGGCTGTTAACCAAAAGGTTGACAGGTCAAATCCACCAGACCAGCTGATTCTTGGAAACCCTAGGGGGTGGTTCTACTCTTTCCTATAGGGTCGCTATGAGTTAGAATGGGTTTGGTTTGGGGTTTATGTATGTATCAAAACGTATCTGTAAGTTTATACGTAATGTTTCCAGCCACCAAAGACAAATAAAGATCAGATTTATAAAGACACATAAACAAAGGCAATAATAATGAAAACTAAAAAAAAAAAAAAAAAAGTGAGGCATTTGATTCATGTCAGAATTTCCTTACGACGGAGTCATTGGAAAGGAATCCCGTCATAAGTCGGGGACTACCTATATATGACTACATTTCCAAACCTTTCTTGAAAATATGGCCACATAAGTGAGTTGTGGCTAATGGGCTGTGAGGGAAAGTGCTACGAGCCCATAGGGCTGCACTCTGAAAAGGAATGGGCCCATTCTGCCCTGGCTCCTTCTCACTGGCTGGGACGATGCAGATGTCTTGTCTGGAGCTGGAACAGCCAACTGGAACCCAGGAATGCAAGAAAGACTGTTGGCTCTTGGTGGTTACGCAAGAGATCGGTAAACTCTTATCTTGACTAAATCACTGTATTTTGGCATCATAGCCTGTACTCACTCTAACACGTACTTTCATAATATCATCTAGCTAACACTTCCTGACTTCACAGATCTCACTTTTTGTTTTATAATTTAAGAAACGATCACTTTGATTAGGAGATAATTTTGAAGTAACTATATGCATTATAAAATTTATCACATTTTGTAGAGTCTCATATCGCGTATACAAGTGAAAGCTCTATTGTTTCAAAGCTGAAACGCACTTGTACTGGATGAAATTCCGAAGGAACGTGGAGGATCCAGCAGGGCAAGTATGACGTCTTTGTGTGAACGAAATCTAGCTTTACAAGAGGATGTTTTTCAAGCTGTGAAGCCACAAGTCATCTTGAAGAGTTCTGGTGACTACAGGGCATTGACTGAAAACTTGAGCTAATCAGGGAAAACACAAGACTGAACGAGAAAATATGTGAGTTGCAAAGCATATGACTCAAAAATACATGTAAATAATTCACATTTGAAAAATGCTGCAATGTAGTTTATGGCTTTTGGAAATCAAATTGTGATGTAGATAATAAAAACTCCTTCCCCTTATTTTGCTTTCGAGAATGAAAACGCTATGCGGCAGAGATTGTGTCTCTTCCATTTACCTTTGTGTGCCCAGTGCTTACTACAGAGCCTAGGCCAAAACGACTCAGCAGAGTCTGCTGAATGAATGGACGGATGAACGAATGAATGAATACTACCTTTTAATGCAATGTTTTGTATTGGAATCTATCCAGTCTCTTTATGCTGTAAATTGGTATCATGATAGAATATGAGAGCACAGAAGAAGCAGGCCCAGAAAATTACAAAATCATGAGCTGAGCTGGAAACAATGAATTGAAAGCGAGGCAGAAAGTTGTCCGTTCTGCACAGAAAACAGCCTGCTCAAAATCACCTGTGCATGGGACGGCAAGGCTGAAACAAGGTACAGAACCTGAACAATGAAGTCAAAAAATAATCTACACTTTCGATTTTCAAAAATCGCTTTGGAAGAAAAAAATATGCTAACAATGCTAAAGCCATTCTACAATTACCCCTTTACATTTTGATGCTTCCTGGACATATTTATGTTAAAGTTACAATAGCTACTTCATTCCCAAGTATGGGTTTCAGGTTTTCCCAATTCAAACATTAAGTTTCTTAACGTATTGAAATTAACAACAAAAATAAACATCCTTTCAGGTTCTATTCCTGAGAGAGATCCGAATAACAGAGAGCTACCAAACACATCTGGCCCCTTCCCTGGAGATCAGATTGTACGCACGGTGTGATCAGCACCACAATAATGCCTGACCAGGGCCTACTGCAGACCAGGGGCTGCCTCTCCTGTGAGCAGAGCACTAGTTCTGTCCTGCATTACGCAGGTGACCGTGTCCTCCACCCCCGACTTACATAAAGAAATAAAAAGATCTGGGTCCCTTTCAAAGAAAGAGGAAACTCATGAATTTTCATCACACGCACAGATGCAGACACGGGTCAAGGGGAGCTTCATCGAGTGTCCAGACACTCTCAACACCTTCTACTCCCTGAGGGGCAAAGTCGGAAAAGGGGGCACTTGTAAGTTTCACATTTTCAGTGAAGCTGTCAGAATGAATTAAACATTGTGGGAAGAGGGAAGCAATGTTTTTCAGTTGACGCTTAAAAATAAACAACTCTATGTGTCGTTAATATAATTACACATTTGCAGATATTTTTTACCCAATAATAATATGCCCGGGAAGAGGTAAGCTGGATACCAGAATTGTTCATAAAATTTATCTCTGAATCCTTTGTTACTGAGGAAAATGATTTTTGGTGGGGTGACCTGATTACCAAAGCTGCTGTGTGTACTGATCAAATTATCTAATTGCTTTATGAGGGTTGGCTGCAGAGTCTGAAGTACAAACATAATGATAATGATAATAATAGCAGCAACAATAACAACAGATTACATTACCTGAGTGCTCATTCTATCAAATGCTTTAACGTCAAAACATTTAAATCAATATTTCTTTCGTGTATAATATAGTGGTTAAGAGCACAGATTCTGGAACCAGTCTGTGCTCCCATCTCAGCTCAGAGCTTCCTTATTCTCTATGCCTCAATTTTCTCATCTGTAAAATGGGCATAAAGATTATGCATACCTCACAGGGTTGTCGTGAGGAATCAATCAATTAATATATGTAAAGTACTTAGAACAGTGTCTGGCACACAGGAATAGCTATTTTTATTGTTCCTTAATGGAAGCCCCAACAATTAATTTACTAAGCCTTGCTGGACATAACATAAGTGAGTGAAATTAGGTATGGGAGGTTATAAGACACCGAGAGCTTCCAGATCAATCCTTGACACTGCACTGGAGCGGTAGCACTGCCTTGCTGCTTTTGGTGGTGCCCCTTGTATGACCCAACCTTTCTCACGCCTCACTGCTAAAATACACATGGCAGCTTACACACGGAGAAGAGTGATAAAGTAGTCATTTTAGATGAAAAGGGCACTGACCAAAAAAACTCTGAGAAAAGCAGAATTCCCCATGGTTTTTATGAGGCATATTTTTTTCAATTGCAGATGTCATCTCCACAAATTTCCATTTTGGCGTTTGGCACACGCATGTTATTTGAAAGCAATAGTGCACATGTGCTGCCTGTGACTGTGACATTCTTTGGGGACTGCTTCACACAAATTAGGTGAGAACTGATCTTTGTAAAAGAATGTCTGTCACTGACAATTACGGTGATGCCCAGCCAATGCCCACAGTGTGAATACAGAACGTCAACATGTATTTCTCAAGTTTTATGGTTCAGGGAGGAAACATCAGGCTTGAATGGCAAAAACCAGCTCCATCTTCCAACTGCTGCACTCATGCCCCCGTTAGAAATTGTGGAGCCTGGGCCCCATCAGTTAGCAGAAGTCACATTCTAATACAGAGGTGGACAATCCACCATCCACCGCCATAAAGTGGGTCACTGCTTTAAAAGAAGAGAGACTGGTTCTTAATTTATTTGGATCCCACATCAAATTGTGTAGTACTAGAGACTTCCTTTTTTGGACTTAGCAGTCTTTTGTTGTTGTGGCTGTTACTTTGGAACGGCTTGCTTTTGTGCTGAGCTGTTCATCTGAATTCCTTTAAGAAAATAACCAGGACATTTAGGCTCACACACCGGCTTTCTGCAAACTTTTCTGTGGAATATTTTAACATACATAAGCAACCTTGAAATGTGAGCTTAGGGTTTCCAGTTAAAGAAAAGCAAAACTCAAAGTGATGTTTAGTTTATTGTTATTCACAGTGACAATTTTTATGTGCTTCCTGAAAACTTGATATGAACCTTGGCCTTCAGAATATAAGGTCAATATTTTTAAGTCGTAGCCCTCGTAGCAAACATTTTAAATAAGACCATCAGCATCCCATTATATTTGACATTTTCCTTGCAATTTCTTATACTTTTTTTTTAAAGCAGTAATGCTACATACATAATATACAAAATAAATGTTTACTTATTCTAAAACTAAGACGATATGTGAAAAAAAATTTTAAAGGCATTGTGAAGTTTTAAAATATTACTTTTAATGTTCATTGCTGCAATCCTGTGAAACCCTGGCCAAGTCAGGGCATTCAGGGTAAAATCATACTCGTTAAGATTTGGGTTTAATATATCATTTAAGTACTGTTCTGTCTTGTTTTCTCTTTCTGGTTTTGGTGAATTTGAAATAGGCCCTGTTGAGCTATGTGAAAAGGAGGAGTTCACCCTCTCTTTCCTCGAGCAGCCCACAGTTCTCTGCCAGCATTCAGATCATGCCAGTAGCTTGCTTTATAGCAGCTACAACAGAAAGCAACTTCTTCAGCTATCATCACAGGCTGTCTGCAGAAGGCTAATCCTAGTATAATTTTACCATTTCCACTCCTGCTTACGAGATAAGAACCCAGCTAGCAGCAGCTCACAGCAGCTAATAGTTGTTGAGCACTTACTACGTGCTAAGTGCTTTGCTTGCATTATTTCACCCAATCTTCGCACAATGCCATTCCCGCTTCCGCGGTGAAATCAGACTATATAACAGCTATCAGCAGCTGATATTTATTGAGCACTTACTATGTGCTAAGTGCACTACTTGCATTCTCTCATTCTGCCTTCATACCAACCCCGAGGTCTTGTTACCACAGATTGTTTTAGCTCATTGTGACGTATTGAGAGGCCACAGTCACATATGTTATCTTCTCCCTCTCTTGTAAGTCTACTTCATACTGGGATTTGAAAAAGATATGGCTAAGGAGAAGGTGAAGAAGAAGAAACAAAGGGAGCAGAAATGTGGGAGGAAAAAAGGAAAAAAAAAAAAAAGATGTATCAGCTGATTCCCAGGTGGAAAGACCCAGACTTTTTTTTTTTAATTCTCTTTGCCACATTTAAGGTATTTTTTTTTTTTTTTATGTTTACTGTTCCCATGGTAAAAATGAGAAAACTGATTCTTGGCAAGGCTAAATAATTCTAGCAATTCCGTGTGACATGCGTGTGGGCTTTCCAACATTGAACTTTGCTCAATCCCAGAGCCCACATATCTGGCACACCTGTGCTGCCATTGCCCAGCACACGTGGAAACAGGCACACCCACGAACCTTTCTCTGTGAAGACAGGAAGCACGGCCGGATTGACAAGACCCCATGGTTGAGGTGAGCAACAGGGAGATGCCAAAACCAAACCCATTGCCATTGAGTTGATTCTGACTCATAGCGACTCTATAGGACAGCATAGAACAGCCCCATAGGGTTTCCAAGGAGAGGCTGATGGATGCAAACTGCCAACTTTTTGGTTAGCAGCTGAGCTCTTCACCACTGCACCACTAGGGCTCCAACAGGAAGAGGAGGATTTATTTAAGGCTGAAAGCATTTCTGCCTGCCAGGTTGTGGCCTTCCTGGGAAAGGATAGCTGCACCCCATTTGACAACTCATTGCACGAGAATCAGTTTAGTGGTTTTGCATAGCTCTGGTAATCAGCTTCATTATCCCAGCCTAAAAAAAAAAAAAAAAAACTTTTTTTTTTAAGGGAGTGTGAATACTATGTTGACTTTTGTGCATGGCATAATTTCAATCTCCTTTCCTTTGCCTCCATTTTCTGCATTTGCTTTAATGATGTTATTTTTTGGACACACCTTAACATTTCAGGTGCCTCCATTTCTGTTGAGGAAAATGAGGACGATGACGAGAGTTGTGGGATGTAAACGTATCACACTGTCATTCACATTCCTGGGTGATGCAAATTTTCTGTGGCTGTGGCGGCGCCTCTGTGTGCTTGGCTACTAATTGTTCCAGTCCACACATAGGCACCTCCACAGCCACAGAAAACCTATGGAACTGATTCTACTCTGAAACACACGGGTTAGCCATGAGTCAGAACCCATCTGACTCCAACTGGTTTTTGATTTGGCTGTTTCCTTAACTGCTATACCCCTGGACTTTGAACTTCTTGAAGGTGGGGACTTACTTTATTTACTGATGAATCTCCAGGACTATTCACAGAGCCTGATTGGCCCCCTATAAATGTTTGTTGGATTGTTTGATTAACATTATTCAAGTTTAACACAAATACTTTCTATGAAAAGGCAAAGAGTATAGATATTAGACTAAGGGATGAGATATGCTTAAAAATTTTTTTTAAATGCTGTTTCTATACACACGTGGGTTCAGGCTTTGGGCTGAGCTTTCAACCTACCTATCGATGCTGCTTTCTATTCTTCTCATTCTGACTCTAAGAGGGTGACCTCTGAATTAACTTTGTCCTTAACGCTGTGCTGTGGCGTATTCCTGGGGCTAGCATGGCTCATTGCAGCCTTTACTTCTTGACTCCAAAGCCAAATTGTTCGTCATTTAGAATAGGATAACAATTTTTATTTACACCTAAATCATAAAATACTGCTTAACTTTGAGCAAGGGAGTAGTTCAGTCTACACAACCATCTCAGAAGGTTTGAAGTCCCATAGGAAGCTGGTAAATTATTTTTAAAGCTAAGCACCAAAAAAGCACCAGCAGGGTTTAATGTAGATTCAATCAATGCAGTTAGGACATTCACTATGAAACCTTTAAAAGGTGATGGCTTTTTGCCCCTAAACCCTAAGTAGCTGCCCTGAATAGTAAGGTAAAGTTAGAGATTTGTTAAAAGTAAGCACTATGTTTATGAAAGCGAAGGAATATTTAAAAGCAATATATGAATATTTTTTAAACAATTCTGATGCAGAAGAAAAGATTTCGCTTTCTCTTTAGAGTTACTGAGGCGCAAGATAAGACTAGTAAAGTTCACCCAGCCATGTATATTTTACTGTAAACATGTCATTTTAGACATCTTTCAAAGTGTATCTGGGATATGGAAAGCAATCCTACTGAGCGATTGTCTGGCATAGCTCATTGACAGACTTATAGCTGTAAAATCAGTGAGATCAAGGCAACTATGAGGGTTGCTCTGTTTTTTCTGTTCTTTTTCCTTGTTTGAGCAAACAGAGTTTGCAAAATTTTACTAGATAGATACATAGTAAAGAAATGAGTAATGCATTTTGTTTATTAGTTTGCCTTTAATTTTTTTTTAAATGAGAAATATGGATAACAATTTAGGACATCATGTTCAAAGAGACGGTAGGACATGGCCAATGTCTTCAATACAGGGATATGGACACATATGGCAGAGGCTGGATTCTAGGGTCAGATTCTCACACTACATGCTGTGAACTTTCAGGAAGTCAAGATCTATTAGAACCTCAGGTGTCTCTTCTAAAACAATGGCAACAAACAAAGCTCTCTGTTTCCCGGAATGGTTTTAAGGATCAAATAACATAAATAGCATACATAAAAGAACTTAAAACATACATGTATGCACACACACACACACCCCAGTATTTCATAATTAAATGGTATTTAGTAATAATATAACAATGACTTTTTTAATTAGAACAAGCTATTGTCTTGAAATTTCAACATAATTTGAACTTGTTTTCTCAATTCATTATATTCTTATTCTCTAAATTCTGAGGAAAAAGGAACTATGTATTTGAAATGACATTTTTAGAAAGTTATACTTGAATTAAATGTATCTTACACTCTCACTCCAGTCGTGGCAGAAGCGGGGTGAATAATAAGCTTAACAAAAGCAGGCTTTCTTTGGAAATTAGAATCTCAAAGGAATAGATTTTTACAACAGTTACAATTCTTAGCCAAGATATAAATTTAATAATGTGGGGGATAAAAGAAAGGAAGAATACGTGGTTCATTATGCAGGAGAACAAGCAGAAGATTTTGTTGTAAAACAATGATAAAGTAGAAAATTGTCTCCAGGCACTAAAGAGTCATATCCAACTATACTTTTCCAAAGTTTTCCAAAGTTCCTTCTTTACTTTCTTAAGGATCTTCTGGTGCATCAATTCCAGCAATATTTTGGCAGCCTAAAATTATACTATTCTGACCTTGACATTAGTATTCAACAGTGCTGATGAAAGAATGACAGCTTCTCCATCCTAGTGGGTGATCTCGCCAGCTTTTACCTTCATGACTATGGAGTTTCTGTCAAATGTGCTTCCAGCTGAATGATCACATTCTTTGGAATTATGAAGTGGCTGCAGACTGTGCTAATTGGGTCCACACTGATGTCACTGATAAAGATTAAACAGCCTTGATAGTCTTCAAGCCACAAATATACAAAATTTCATTATTTGTGTATATTCCTCTTAGCATAATCCGTAACTATAGCCACGCAGCATTGCTTTCTTTAATTAAAATGGTCATTAAATACATGAAGATGAATTAGTGGCAAACCATGGAGAAATGAAGGCGATCACTAAAACCACTGTAATTAAAGGTTAAGTATTGTGATTGTTTTTTATTATTTATGAAGGGTTAACAGTAGGCAGAAAATATTGAAGAAAACCCCAGCTTTGTCCAGCAGAATTAAGCTATAAATGGAACAGAACAAAAACACATGTCCAGCTGGGGAAACCATAAAATGAAGGGTTGGGTTACTGCAGCTGTTTCCTTTTGCGGGTTACAAAGTCTTCTCCGTAGTAAAGGTCAGCCCCTAACAGGCAGGGACGAGGCTAGGAGAGCTTTGCACCATGTCTAGTACAGTGTCATTTGTCTTTCGACTCTTATTAACTACTGCCTGATGTAAATGTAACAGCCAGAGGGAGATCCTAGAGGACAATATTGTACTTCTATGTCACGGCTCAGTGCTCTTTAACCACAAAAATTATACTGACGTTTTAAATCGGTGGAATTTGAACAGAATAGCTAAAATTATTAAATTAAGTTACTAAGCTGTTGAAACGCGCAGTTTAATAAATTATGATACTGTGTGAAGAAACAAATTTGCCTATTAAGGTTTATTTATAAATTTAATAAGATTATGCTGAATAGTCTCATTAAATAGTTTTTGTCATGAAATTTTCGAACATAGGAAGATGCAGAAACTGACAGTTTAAAGACTCATGACACAATGTACTCTTCAGGCTTTTATTACCACTTTACCTTTTTTTTTTAAATTAAACAATTCAGATTCAATTACAGTTGTCTTTGTGTTCTATGTCTCATGTTCCTCTCTCCCTGAAGGTAAGTGCTTTCCTGAATTTGTCTGTCCTTCTTGTCCATGTATTTGTGTGTGTGAGTGTGTGTAATTCATAAACAATATAGAATGTTTTATTTTTTTATAATTTATAGAAATGATCTTACAGTTACATACCCTGTAACTTGCTTTTCACTCAATATTATTTTTGAGATTGTCAATACTGATACACATTACTCTGGTTCATTCATTTTGGATTCATTATAGTAGCCCAGTCATCAGTCATTGATTTGATTGGTTACTTATTATCTACTACATTCCAGATAGCATTCTGGGGCACAGCAGTCAGGCAAATCGGCAAAATACGTATTACTGTGAAGCTGACTTTTTTGGGAGTAGAACTCTTTGTTCTATGGAGTTTTTTCTTTTTTTTTTTTTGTTGTTGTTGTTATAAACAGTGCCGCAATGAACAATATAAACATTATTCCTTGTACCTGTGTGAGAGGAGGAATCAAAGAGGTGCTACTTTATCCCAGTGTATGGCTTACCTTTTTATCTTTGTAAACATGCTTTTCATCTTGCAAAAAGTATTTTACTTTAATATTTATCCATATCATTGGTAATTGGACTGCGTTACTCCTCTCTTTTGAAGAAAATCGTTACTTGCCCAATGCCAGGAAGACATATTTTGGTTTTATTTTTTAAATTTGTTTTTCATGCTTATGAGTACACTTTTGTATTTGAGGGAAGACCTTAGTTTATTTTTCTATATTTTTAACTATAGTAGTTACTAAGGATGTTCACCAATATTCTAATTCTCTCTTTTTTGGAAGGGGGCCAATGGGAGGAGGGCTCACCCCCACTTCCTTTGTTCATGTGGCTTGCTTTGGCCAATGAACTCTGAGCAGAATCAATGTTACATTTAATGTAATAAGCTTGGGTCCGGAAAATGAGTGGAGAATTGACCTTTGGTCAAGGTTCCCTTGAGCAGCGTTGTGAAGTGGGTGAAGTGTTTTTGTCTGTCCTCCCCTCTGCCCTTTACCACGCTCAGTTATCCATTGCCCCCAGGCTGTTCAGGTCTTCTTCCAGTCAGGGCCCTGCAGGGCTGCCCTCTGTAGACAAGGTTCATCCTCTGGACTTATCTCTTCACCCACCACCCACAAAGCACAACAAAACAAACCTATCCTAAGATCCACTTTGCAGAGAACACTGAAGCTTCCCAACTGCCACCATTCCATTAGCAAATGACAATGGAACTAAATGCCACTTTTTTCCAATGTTGAGGTCGTGGTGATAAGACACTTGCATTATGGTAGAGAATAATAGAATAGAGAAGACTTCAAAAATTCAAAGGATAAATTTCCAGCAATTTCAACTCAAGCAGACTGGTTTTAAAAACACCTCTGACACTTTTTAGTTGTGTGATGGTTGACAAGTTGTTTAATCACCCAAAACCTCTGTGTCTTCCTCTGCACAAAGGAGAAAATGTTGCTTGACGTATGGTGTTGACATGGAAGTTAAAAGTGATAATGTATATCATGAATGCCGAAGACGGTGCCAGCACACAGAAAGCATTCGTGAATGCGACTAGTATTATTGTCTTTATTATTGCTACTATTGATATTTGTAACTTGTGATAGTGAGCTAGCAGAAGAGATATTTTAGGGCAAAATTCCATCCTGGCATTTCTAATATCACAAGCGGCAGGCGGCCTCCTTTTTTGCCCATTGAGAAGAATTGTTCGTTTGAGAGTTATCTTTTTTGAGGCATCAGGGGTAATAAATGAGTTCAGGAGTTGTTTACTTATTACAGCAATTATTAAAAATCAGTGTGTAATTTGTAAAAGAAAATGTCAAAATCTGCACATCACTAATAGTTTCACTGTATTTTCCATCTTTATTGTTAACTAAGAGATAAAGAATCTCCTAGCTTTCTGGAAAAGTAACAGCCTATTCCACATTTCTTTGGTACCTAGAACCAAGGTCTCCATCCATAGGTCCGGTCTGAATCTTCACACAGAGAAGGTTGAATCCTGTTAGGGTTTTCCATAGCGAGATACGAAACAGGAAAGCCTCAATGAAGTTTTTAGATACGAAACAGGAAAGCCTTAATGAAGTTTTTAAAGATTGAGACTTTGATTTTACACCTTCTAAAAAGTGCTTTTTACCTTCTTTCTAACTTTTCAGAATTTATTTTGCCCTTTTCAAAATAAATCACATAAACATTTTTGTTTATGTGATTTCCTATGGAATGAAAGACACTGTATCTGAACATCCCCCTTTTAATTTCATAGATTCATAGCAATCAGATTTCGCTAAAGTTTATACTTATTTCGTTAAATAACAAGCAAGATGTATTTATTAGAAATTGAAGAGAACCCCCCCAAAAAAAAAACCAAACCCGCTGCTGTCGACTCGGACTCATAGTGACCCTACAGGACAGAGTAGAACTGCCCCATAGAGTTCCCAAGGAGCGCCTGGTGGATTCCAACTGCTGACCTCTTGGTTAGCAGCCGTAGCACTTAACCACTAGGCCACTAGGATTTCCCAATCGAAGTGAGGGCAGTGGAAATTCATGTCAATAAAAGGTGAAGGAATTTTCTAATGACTAAATTAAAAGACTAAGGGATTGAACTCATCCTAAGAACCAGTTAATGGTGTTGATTATGCAGATCTCATTAATCCATGAATTCTTAATTCATTTGCAAATAAGGAAAGTGTGAGATTAATTTTTATACAATGTTTGATGACACATTATTATTAGAGGAAGTATGTATCAATATTATTGTCACTTCAATTATTGAATGTGATTTCAGTTTTCCTTAAACCTACTTAGTGTGGATATGCTTTTAAAAATAACTTTTAGGATACATTTCCATATATTGGTCTATTTTCAATAAGAAATAGAATGAGTCTTGAAATATTTTCATGTGAATGCTGACAAAATTAATCTCACAGTCAAATATGTCATCTAGAACTTGAATTGCAAGTATCTATAGTGCTTCGCTCATGTGGTTCTCAGATGACTAATATGGTAAACCTAGGAATATAATTTATGATATTATTTTTAGGTATACAAAGTGCCTTCCCAGTCATGATTGTATTTAATCTTTGCAAAGATTTTTGAGATAGGAAGGAAGTTAGGGTACCCCATTTTATGAATGAAAAATTGAGGCTCAGTGAATTGTCCAATGACCCAGGACTGACAAGAGGAGTTAGGATGAGAACCTGTTTTTCCTGCCTCCTCGCTCAGTGCTAACACCACTGAGCACATCACATGCTTTTTCAAACAGCTTTAGTCTGGAGCCCAGCTCATTGTGGATATTGCTATGACCTTTTAATGCAGAAGGTATGTGTGTGTGCAAGCGTGTGTGTGCATATGTGTGTGTGTGTGCATACATGTAGGTATATTCCCTTCACCTCTGAGACATATGGCACTAAAGGAGCATTATGTTAAATATTTATAACCTGCTGCTGTACATTTTAAAGCATTTTATAGCAATTTATTAAGGCTTTGATTTAGGGTATCAGCAAACACAGGATGAATTGTGTTAAATTAGAAAAAAATAAATGCTAAAAGTTAAATTTTATTTCTGGTTCTTACAGGAAATAAAATTTAACTTTTAGTCTTATTGAAATCTGGATTGGAAAGAGGCTAGCATCTGAGCGAGTAGTTCACCCTTCTGGGACATAAAGAAAACAACTTTTACTTTTCAACAGCGTAAAAGAGAAGCCAGGAATCTTCATGTTGAGCAAAACTCTCTTTGAGTTGATAATTATTATTTGTGTTTATAAGAGAACAAGAAAAAAACAAAAAGTTTCTAAATCTGAAAGATCAGAGAGGCTTACTATAGCACCAAGTCCTCCTTTGTAAGAGACCCCAGACGCAGGGGAATAGGAGCTGCAGAGGAAACTGGGCAAAGTGTATTGCCTTGAAAGTAGCCAGAGTTAATGTTAACAGCGTGACAATGACGTTACTTTCACTAGAAGTGTTAATAACCTGAAGATTTACATATCTATACAAAGTGGACTTCCCTACGTATAAATACGTGTAGCTCTGTTTTTTTCTGAAATCCTTTTCATTATGATAAACATAAATTAATCTCACTTCTCCTCATTTTCTTTGATTTATGTGAAGTGATTAGAGATACAAATTATATTTGGTACCTAAAGTACCATAGTTGCAAAGGTTATGCTCATAAGATTCACTTAAATTGTGAAAATATTCTTCACTGAGTACTAGCTTCTATCTCTGAGAAAAAAAATCAGCATTGAGTTTTCCTCCTTATTATCTCAATGAGCCAACTTGATAACTGGGTAATTTGTTAATGATATAATTGCACCTTTAAAAAATTCCTTCGTATTTGCAATGGGCAAATGACATTTTTAATACATGACTTTTAAGATTGGCCCCATTGAAGACTGTATTGATATGGGAAGTGAGCCAGATGTAACTATCACTGGGACTATACAGGGAAGAATGACGGAAATGAAAATAGTTTAAGAAGTACTTTAGGGATTTCCAATTTATAAACATTATTTTTAAATAAAATATTGTAAAATCAAATTTGCACCCTAGTCACAAAAGAATGCCAATTAAGTTTCAAAGAAGTGAAAATAATTTAAATACATTAAATTAAAAAGATCTTAATTGTAAGCAGTGTAAGCAATGACCTATAAAGGTCCTTACCCTGTAAAACTTTAGGGATTTGATGTGTTAAGAATAATACAAGGTTTAATGAGTGATTTTATTAATTAATTTGGTTAGCATATGGGCCCACTTAAAGGCTACATACTTTGACAGTGCCTACTCTCATCCACAACACAGAATAGTCATGTCTGCACAAAACTTGGCTGGGAGTTACCTTCTTTAACTTTCAATGGCTAATGACAATTCTCTTTACCATACTTTTCTCTCTCCCTTAGTACAAATGCTTGTAATATTATTAGCACTGGTATTTGCTATTCAGAAGGTAGTAATTATAACTCCAGTCAAAGGCTTGTTCAAAATATTTTTGTTTGGTGTAGTTTTTCCAAGGTCAAGTTGTTGTCAGGAGTGGGGTAGAAAATGTTGGAGCAATTTTAACGCTGAGAGAGCTGCCACATGAAAGGCAGAATTAATTAGGATCCTATTCATGCTAGTTCATCACAGTAAAACAAGAGTACTCCTTAAAGCACGTCTTTTTTTTTTTTTTTTAATGAAAATGAAGAGCTTCATGCTTGCTATGAGGAAGGTGTGCTGTTCAAACGAAGACTAGTGAGAGAGAAGACCTGACAATGAGGAAAATGCCAGAGTCAGAGAATCAGACTGGCAGCCTAGCTAGAGCAAGGGTAAATGGAATGAATGGAGGTTTTCGAACCAGAGGAGATATTTCAAGGTGAAGAAGGTCATATCAAAAAGGACAGGCAATGACAAGATTCAAGGAGGCGGAAAGGCATCATCAGGGAAGAGAGGGAAGAAAAGGATCCTGGAAGCCACATCCTGGAGAGAGGTGATGGAAGGGGAAGCCAGGGAGCAGACAAGATCGGTGTCCAACGCCATTCAATAACGTATCTCCAAGGAAGAAGTCATTATAGCGGAAGCAATGCAAAGTTATGTAACCAGAGCCTCACAATTTCAAGATTTCTTTTTATTTAAACAATGTTTTCAAATTCCGTATGGAGGAACACAAAATTTTCATGAGTTTTGGTTGTAGGTTTAACCTGCACAATGACTATATTGCGAATTTGTTGACAGAACATTTCAAGAGAACACCTCTGCCAACTTTGAAATGATAACAACAACAAAAGATCATAGTAAATATATTTTTCTTTTAGTGCTTCTTAGAAAATACTTTTTGTAAAATACTTTCTAAGAAACTTCTGACTGTGGATACATAAAGTTAAATTCAAAGCTTGGCCCCATCACTTGCTAGCTGTGTGACACGAAGCCAATTAAACCTCTCCCTGATTCAATTCCTCAAATGAAAAATAAGGATAATTAATCTGCATAATTCATATTGTTTTGAAAATTAAATGAGTTAATACCAACAAAGCAGTTGGAATTATACCCAATAATATATTTTTTGTTAGTAACACTTAGCCTCCACTAGTCATTAATAACATTCTAACCTAACACATGATTTACCATCAATCCTAAGTTTCCTGCCAGTACCAATAATGAAGATATTTTGGTGTATAGATAGTAGATAATAGCAATACAATATATGATAATTTATGAAACTCTTAGTCTGTTATTCTGAAAATACTACTGCTTTGAGTGCAGCTTATACAAGTATTTTCAAGTCGTGATTGAATGTATCATCTTTTTCTTTTGATTAATAAAATACTAAAAATCCCTCGCTCAAGTGTTTCATTATCAGTTTTCAGAGCAATAGTAAAGGCCACAGTCCCAGCTGCTAAGTAAGTTCTTGGTCTGAGAATAGTAAATTTAAATGACACAGTATGGCTAGACCAGATAAAACGGAGCATATTGCCGCAGGCGATCTTAATTCACTTTTTTCTTTGAATTAAATCCTTGAGGTAGAAAGCAGAGACGGAATGGTTGGGAAACTCAGTTATAGCTAAAAGGCCCACATGTAGAATTCCTGCCTAAAACCGTAGAAATCTGTGTGGAATCTATCTAAAACTGGTGACTAGAATTCTGATTAATGGCATTTCACTCAGAGTAGTGGTCCTTATATTGTGAACATAACTACTTTCCCAGGGACCTTATACTCACTGTCCTGTTCAGTTGAGTTGGCAGAGTATGTCTGTTAATTTTCTGGAGCTACCATAGTATCTGACATTGGTGTTGGACACACAATAGTGGTTTATTCACAGCACTAATCCGTGTTACTACCAGGATCTCAAGGTAAACAGCCACTTTGGGAGTCTTGGTTGATTTTTAATTACTCGCTTGAACGATTGATAGACAATTGCCACAAGTGCATAAGACACAAGGAAATATGAGAATGAGAAACTTTGGTGCAAATTATAAGCGATCTTGTAAATTTTGAATGGAGAAATGAAGCATATTGGAAGAATCTAGACGAGAGCCCAAGGAGTTGTGATTTTTTTTTTTTTATAACTTTGGAATAAGAGACAAAGGAAGTCATGCAAATAATATGTAGTAAGGGTTGCTGTGAGTTGGAATTGACTCGACAGCGTGCAGAACAGCAACACTGAGTTAGCCAGAGCCACCTGACACTTAGGCAGAGTCGTCCATTAAAACAAACAAAACCTGACCGCACCGATTTTACTCGTTCAAGACATTAGGGAAGTAAAGCTAGGACTATTCATGAGCATCAGAGAGAAAACGATAGAGAATGCTCTATTATTTAATTCCAGAGGTCTTCAAATACTTGTTCTACTCTGTCATACAGGATCGCTATGAGCCGGAATCGACTCGACAGCACTGGGTGGTTTTTTTTTTTCAAATACTTAACTGAGAGGAGCTCTGAATAGCCACAATCCCTTATTCTCCTCCTGTTGTGCGCTGGTCGACGTTCAATCACAATGACAGAGTGGTGCCTGGTAAGATAGAGCCCTCACCCTACAGAACCTATGTGGGTGTCAGCTGTGGCAGTGATGGCCCCAGTCTCGTTCTGTCACTGATCGTCTTTGTAAACCAGGCATGTCAGTGCTACAAACTGATGAGGTAAGTAGTGATTAAGGCTAAGTGGATCCTGTTAATTCAGCAACACTTTAAAATAATTGAACATGAATAAAATGGCAAATTATAATCAAAGCCCTTTGGGAATACATTTGAAAGCTACATAATGCAACATTAGTTCATCAGGACTAATACTATCGTAATTAATACTAAATGATAAAATAATGACTAGCTTCTCATTCTTAGCTTGAATTTTCAGGCGAGCAAAGATATGTCCTGGCATTTGACATTGGAGTGGGGGCGGGGGAGGAAGAAGATGGAGTGGGAAAGCAATCATTTTGTATTGCAATTTTTTAACTCAACATTTTCCTTCTGAATTGCCTTGTTGACTTATTCAGTATTTTGTCCAGGGCATTTTTCCATTATACTATGATGTTAAAGAAAAAAAAAAACACCGAGATAATGGTTATTCTCCTGAAGTGAATTCTAAGGTTTTAAAACCCAAAGTGTACAGGAGGCAATAATGTGTTTGCTTTAAGGGCTTTTGAGATGTAAGTAGTGACCTTTGTGTTTCCAATAATGCCTGATAATTGAATGTAGACACTTCATATTGAAAAATAAGGTACTTGTAAGGCAAGGATCATATTCAACTAGCCCTTGAAATTGAAAGGCACAGTTTATCTGAGATTGTGAGCCCTGCCTCAGAGAACCTCAGTAATCATAAGCAGTGGGGGATTACTACCTTCCACAGGGAGGGCAGTGCGATTCTTGCAGCAGGTCACTCAGGACAGAAGAAACAACTGAAGCAGAGGGTGCCCATGCGACTTCACCCCTGTGAAAATGGGTGGCAACACCAAATTCCTGAACATGGACTGAAACCCTGTGATGGTATTTTTAGAGCAGTTTTGCGTCTGTTTTATAATCTAGGAAATTGTTGGTAGAAAAGAGAAACAGAGAAGCACAGAATAAAAAAGATAAATTAAAAACAAAAAGTCAAACGCAAAGTAAAGCCTAGTAGAGATGAGTGGATTTGGTGACGGCAAGGACGTGACACCTGTTCAGCTAGTATCTTTCCAAGGGGTGGAGCCTGTTGGTCTATATAATCATGAAGATGGCATAAGTTCTTCAAAGAAGAAACTAACAGTCTACAGTGATTTGTTAGTTTTATGACTATGATTTACCACTTCCCTGCTAGTCGTTTATTACAGTGACACATTTAGGTCAAGAGAAGTGAGCCCTCAGTTCAAATGCAGGTGGCTGTCCTTTAGTGAACCATAGCAGTGGATCTTACCCATTCAGCGATTTTAAACCTCCAGATATTAACAGCAGTCTCAGTCGTGTGTCTCATACTCTATCTATATCCTTTTTGCTGAATGCACTTTTTTTTTTTTTTTTTTTTTTGGTGTGTCTGGAAACCCTTGTGGCATAGTGGTTAAGAGCTTTGGCTGCTAACCAAAAGGTTGGCAGTCCGAATCCGCCAGCCGCTCCTTGTGGGGCAGTTCTACCCTGTCCTGTAGGATCGCTATGAGTCAGGATTGACTCGATGGCAATGGGTTTTTTTGGGGATGGTGTGTCTGATGGTTCAGCTAGCAGTTAGATAGAATGGCTGCATCTGCATGCAGGTTCATTTAAAAACAACTGAAAATGGCGAAGATGAGCTACAGTCTCTATTTTACAGTTCCACAAAATAGTCAGCAGCGGCATGGCATTTGCAAGTCCCTTTTACCTGACTTCTGAATTATTATTTTTTTTTCCTAAAGATAAACCATGGAATGTTGCAGTAAATTTCACAGGAGTCTATATTCTGCTCTGTAACTAGACTGGGAAAGAAGCTTTATAAATGACAATTTGAACTTTGTATCTTCTTTTCTTAATTGCTCTCTTTAGCTCTGAAGGTAATCATTATGAGCCCAGATTATTCCTCCAGATACTTTTGATCGTGAAACTCCAGGAACTTTACTAGTTTCTGTGGGATCTTTGGCCTCCTAGGCAGTGTCTTCAGTTAACTGGACCACAGAGTTGTGCTTTTAGCTTGTCACTATAGGTGGCTGTGTTATCAAGAAATATAATGCCTGTTCCTTTTAGGAACAGCTACAAATTCATATTCTGCCTTAGTAAAACCTTAGGAGAAACCCATATGAGCAAACACTATGCACAGAATGGCTAGCTAAGTTTAGTAACAAACTTTCCATGGTCACAGATGAAAGAGTACAGCCCTTCCTAAGAACTCAACTGAAATAAAATAAACTTCCACACACTCTTGGCATTGTAAATCATATTTTTACATTGAATTTCAAAGGCAGATAATAAAAGGAAAAACTTGCAGTCTCTAGTATTTGAAAATATTTCAGCATATTGGAATATATTCCAAAGCATAGGGATTTTTTTTTAAATCATTTCATTAAATAATTACTAAATTAGAAACCTCTTAAATATTGATACACAGTGAATTGAAATTGTTCCAACAAAATATTAAAATGTTTACAGGGACAAGGTAATAAAGAATTCCAATAAAACTTGAACCCATTTGTATTTTGGTAATATCTATATGCCCTTTGTCCAGGGCTTGAACTCTTGCTGTCTGGACATCATAGCTGCAGTTTGGGCCATATTGAACGTAATTATTCATTTGTAGATCATTAGTAAAATATAAACTGAGGACTGGAGAGGGGGACAGAGGCTGAGGAAGTGTATATACTTTGCTAAGTAATATGGCATTCACACAACATCCCAGTCACATAACATCCTATTTCACAGAATGTATCGTGGACATTGAGCTATGTATGACTGTGTACGTGTGTTTGTGTTGTCTACATGAATGTATATATATACACATATATACATATGTATGTCACAAATAACACCAGAAAATGTGGAAATTAGTGCAAATCAAGAATTATGTCTAGGATGCTTAGATACCTAATTATAACACAAAGTTCTTTCTATATAATGTCACATCAACACAATCTCTTCTATGAATTTTTTTTTATACTCAGCTTGTTTCATTCCTTCTACCCCTTGGTAGGAATATGGATAATCAATCAAAGACTAGCAGTCTTTTTTTTTTTTTTTTTCCCTTTCTTCCTTCTTTTTCTCCTTTCTTCCCTTCCTTCCTATCTCTCTTTCTTCCTTCCATTCTTTCCTTTCCTTCCTTTATTCTTTCCTCAGAAATCAGTATTGAACAAAATGGTATATGTAGAAAGGATCTCACAGACAAGCTAATTCACCAACGTTATTGTACAGATGAGAAATTGAGGCCAATAGGATTAGCAGCTTGTTCAGGATTCCACAGACAGTAAGATTCAAAATCAGAATATGTATCTTCTACCTTCATTGACTCAGCTCTGACTCATAGCCACCCTATGCACAACCGAACAAAACACTGCCCCGTCCTATAGATCATGGTAAAATCTTAGTTCTTTTTGAGAAAGATGGGACGCCATCTGAAAGTTTTGAGCGGAGGAGTAAATTCATATAACTTACATTTTAAGGATATTACTCTGGCTATTGTGTTAAGAATAGACTGTAGCAATACAAAGAGAGAAGCAAAAAGTCTAATTAATAAGCTATTGTTTATTATAATAACCCAGGAATACACTGATGGCAGCTTAGACCAGGAATGTAGATGGAAGTGTTTAGAAGTGGTAGAATGCTGGATTCATTTTGAAGGTAGAGCCAACAATATTTGCTGATGGTTTGGTTGTGGATTATAAGAGTTGAAGAGATGCCTCTTAACCATCTAATGAGATAGGTCAAGAAGGCCACTGGATATATGAAATCGGTGTTCCTGGGAGAGTTTTAGACTATAGATGTAAGGTTGTAAATTATCAACTTTAAATGTAATTTAAAGCAATGAGACCAGGTACTGTCATTAAGAGAGTGACTCAACATAGAGAAGACATCCAAGGATTGAGGTCTAAGGCACTCTATAGTGTAGACACAAAAGAGATGAAAGGAAAACAGCAAAGGAATCTAAGAAGAGGCTAAAACGTAGGAGGAAAACCATGAAAAGCAGTGTCCTGGATTTTAAGTGGAGAAAATTTTAAGATAAAGAAGAATTGATTGACTATGTCAGGTTCTGCTGAAAGAAAGAGTTAGATGATCACTCGGGGTTGTACACTCAATTTTGCAAGATGAGGTGGTCATTAGTGACATTTCCAGAAGGGTTTGGTGAAGTGGCGGGAACAAAATCTGAATGGAGTGTGTTCAACAGAAAAGAGCATTGGAGACAGGGAGGGAGAAATACTTCTTTCATGTCCTATGGGGGTGATTGCATAAGAACTCTTAGAGGAGGCTGGAAATATCAGACATGATTTTGACAGGCAGACACCCTGGGAGGGACAGTGTTTCAGGTAAATTGATCTGTTTGAGAAAAGGCATACTGAAGGAGGTGCAAAACATGCGAGGTGATGGCACCTAGGTTAATGTGGTCAGACGACAGACAGGGGGGGCAGAGTTAGAGGCAGGAAAGGAAACACTGAAGCCAGAGGTAAAAACCACGATATGGAGTTTGGACATCTTTCCTGTGTGTGGAGTTATGTCAAGGAATACCTTAAAGCAGGGTAGTGACATCGCCAGATCTCAGCAAGACATCCCCGGCCCCAGTGTAATGGATGGAGTAGGAGGAGGAGAGGCTGAATGCAGAGCCCACCGGAGTCAGTGCAGCAACAGTTCAGGGGAGAAAGTATAGATTAAGGCAATGACAGCTGGAACAACGAGAAGCACAAACGGGCCAAAATATGTTGGAGGTTTGACGGGATTTGTTGACTTCTTGGAAATAAACTGTACAGCCAGTGTGAGATAGGGAGAACTTTTTTAGCCTAAGTGCCTAAAATTTTTAGTGATGCCATTATTAACCAATGTAGCCAACAGGCCCTGTGGAACAATGTGCCTGTAGTCACAACCAGATGATAGACAGCCTATGCTGCTGCCGCCAAGGTTGGTAAAAAAAAAAAAAAAAAAGGTTGGTACCATCCTTTTATTCTCTCCCTAAAAAAAAAAAAAAAAAATTTTTTTTTTTTTTTAGTCTTTCTTTGGGAAGCCCTGGTGGTACAGTAGTTAACTGCTACAGCTGCTAATCAAAAGGCTGGCAATTCAAATCTACCAGGTACTCCTTGGGAGCTCTATGAGGCAGTTCTGCTCCGTCCTGTAGGGTCACTATGAAGAGCCCTGGTGGCATAATCATGAAGTGCTCAGCTACCAACCAAAAGGTCAGAGGTTTGCCCCTACCAGCCGCTCTGCAGGAGAATGGTGTGGCAGTCGGCTTCCACAAAGACAGCAGTGTTGGAAGCCCTGTGGAGCAGTTCTGCTCTGTCCTAGATAGTCATATCTTGTTTCACTGTGCTTTGCTTTATTGTACTTCACAGAGAGTAGGTTTTTTGTTTTTTTTTTTACCGTGCTTTAGGTGAAATTTTATAGTGTAAATTCGTTTCTCATTCCAAAATTTACACACAAATTGTTTTGTGACATTGGTTGCAATCCCTGCAATGTGTCAGCACTCTCCCCGTTTACCTTTCCACTCCAGATTCCCAGTCTCCATTTGTCCAGTTTTCCTGTTCCTTCCTACATTCTTGTCTTTGTTTTTGGGCAAGTGTTGCCCCTTTGGTCTCCTATACTTGATTCAACTAAGAAGCGTGATACTCACATGTTATTGTTTGTATTATAAACCCAGTGCCCAATTATAGGCCTGTCTAATCTTTGACTGAAAGGTGGACTTTGGGAATGGCTTCAGTTCTGAGTAAGCAGGGTGTCTGGGGGCTGCAGTCTGGGGGGCTCCTCCAGTGTCTGTCAAACCAGAAAGTCTGATTTTGTGTGTGTGTGTGTGTGTGCATTTGAGTTTTATTCTATATTTTTCTCTTGCTCTTTCTGGAGCCCTCTGCTGTGATCCCTGTCAGAGTAGTCAGTGGTTGTAGCTGGGCACCATCTGGTTCTTCTAGGCTCAGTCCAGTGGAGGTTGTGCTTCATGTGGTCCATTAGTTCCTTGGACTAATATTTTCATCCTGTTTTTAGTTTTCTTCATTCTCCTTTGCTCCAGATGGGATGGAACCAATAGATGTGTCTTAGGTGGCCACTTGCAAGCTTTTAGAACCCCAGACACTACTCACCAAAGTAGAATGAAGAACATTTCTTTTGAACTGTGTTATGCCAGTTGACCTAGATATTCCACGAGACAATGGTCCCCAGCCCTCAGCCCCAGTAACTCAGTCCCTCAAAGTGTTTGTATGTGTCTAGGAAGCGTCTATGGCTTTGCCTTGGTCAAGTTGTGCTGCCATCCACTATATTGTGTATTGTCTTTCACTTCAGCAGTGTTAAGCCAAAACCCAAACTCATTGTGGTGGAGTTGATTCCAACTCACAGCAACCCTATAAGACAAATTAGAATTGCCCCATAGGGTTTTGAAGGAGTGGCTGATGGATTAGAACTGTCGACCTTTTGGTTAGCAGCTGTAGTTCTTCACCTCTGCAGGGCTCCTCACCAGTGTTATCACTTGTCTACTACCTAGCTAGTAATTTCCACTCCCCTCCCTCATAACCATCAAAGATTGTTTTTTTCTGTATGAAAACCTTTTCTTGTTATTTTTTATAATAGTGGTCTCATACACTATTTGTCCTTTTGTGATTGACTTATTTCACTCAGCATAATGCCCTCCAGATTCATCTATGTTGCGAGATGTTTATCATTGTTCTTTATCATTGTGTAGTATTCCACTGGGAAACACTGGTGGTGTAGTAGTTCAGTGCTATGGCTGCTAACCAAAAGGTCAGCAGTTCAAATCCACCAGGGACTCCTTGGAAACTCTATGGGACAGTTCTACTTTGTGCTATAGGGTCACTATAGGGTTGCTATGGGTTGAAATCAACTCGACGGCAACAGGTTTGGTTTTTTGGGTTTTTTTAAATATTCCATTGTGTGTATGTACCATTATTTGTTTATCCGTTCATTGGTTGATGGGCATTTAGGTTTCATGTGACTTGCTTTATTGTGATATCTGCTTTATTGCAATGGTCTGGAATCAAACCCACAATATCTCTGGGGTATACTCGTAGTGTAAACTATGAGTTGGAATTGACTTGACAGTAGTGTGTCTTACTTTAGCTCTTGTTCTCCCTCTCAACTTCAATTTCATCACATATAAAATGATGAGTTAGAGCCTGAGATCCATTTAGCAATGATAATCTGTGACTTCAAATACAATGATAAGGGTTTCAGTTTTAATCGACTGAGCGTGAGGCATCACCAAGAAATCATCAAGCAAATGCTCAAAGGGCAGATAGAAAAAAAACCTAAAGAGAACATCTAACAGTGGTCAGAACTGAAAAATTGGGGGATCAAGTGGCTAGAGTTTAGAATGATCTAATTTAGCATCTGACTGTGGAGGAGAAGCTTGTCATGGTGTAGGCTTTCTGGAGCTAGAAAGGGGTTTATGGCTGGCAGCTAGGAAGAGCCTGCAGTGGCATTCAGCCACGGTTCCCTTCCAAGCATTGCGGTCTGTGCCAGTGTACACAGAGAGTGCATAGCTCCTTCTCGAGGAGCAGAGCCTTGGCTCTTCCACATGCGCTTTTAGGAAAGCCAAAACCTGTACACATTGGAGAGAGAATTAGGCTAATGTGCTTAAAAAAATAAATAAGTGTTCTCACCGAATTTGGAGATCCAGTGGCCTCCTCTCATGGTTAAATTGTGTTCCCCTAAAACAGTAAGTTGAAGCCCTAGCCCCAGTACCTGTAAATATGACCTTCTTTGGACATAGGGGTATTCTTTTATTATGTTATTGAGGTCTGTCTTAGCCTGGGATCTCTAGAAGAGCAAAACTAGTTAAGCGAATATATAAATATATGCAGAGAGAGAGATTTGAAGGAAATGGCTCAGCGATTGTAAGGAAACGGCTCATGCAGTTGTGGGGGTTGGAAAGTCCCAAATCTGTGGGTCAGGTGGCAGGCTGAAGACCTGTGCTTGCTCATGTGGCCGCAGTGGCTGACAAACCCAAATCTGCAGGCCAGGCGGCAGGCTAGGCTTCTACTGACTTACTTCCCAAGAACTGCAGGTCAGGTGACTAGAAGAGTGCAGGGTCGAGAGAGAAAACGAGCCTTGCCAGAATACCATTTGTATACTGGAGGCAGGCCACACCCCTAGTGAAACTCCCATTTCAACTGATTGGCTGATCACATCAGGGAGATGATTACATTATATCATATTATGGGGCAGCATTCAGTCCAATGTCTGCAAAACCAGAGAATCGTAGTTTAGCCAAGTAGACACATAACATGAACCATCAGGGTGTCATACCAGAATAAAGTGGATCTCCAACCTAGTCACTCAGAATGGCGATTATCAAAAGAGCAGGGTAGACACAGAGATACATACGTGGGGAAAGATACGCCGTATGAAGATAGCCTACAGGCAAAGGAGAGCTGAGGATTGCCACCAGGCACCAGAAATAAGGAGAGAGGCCCACAGAAGGAGTTGATTTCAACTTTTCATCTCCAGAACTATGATAAAACAAATTTCAGTTCTTTAAAGCCACCCACTTGTGGTACCTTGTGTTAGGGCAACACTAGAAAACTAAGAACCTTCTATCTTACTCATTTTTCAATGATTCCATTTCAGAGCTTTTCACTAACTCTGATGGGAACAGGTTCTTGAGGGATGATGCCTGGACATAGTTGGTGACTGACAAGTGTTTGTAGTCCTCTGGCCAAACTGCTTATAAGAGTTAGATACTGGGCTTAGAGAAATTTGTCATTTCCTTGGACCCTTTTTGTAGGGGGCTGGAAATAGACAAACAAACATAAATCACAAATAGATATAGACAACGTCCTACTTTTACATATAATGCTTTCTAGGAAGTATATGTGAAAGACAAGTAAAATATAGATTCCTAGGCTATAAAGAGAGCTGGTTTCTAGTAAGATTAAACACGCACACACACACACACGCAAGCCTACATTTATTTCCTAATTTAATCTCACCTCTTAGATATAATTCCGATATTAATCTAGTATATGTATATCTTCTCTAGTTTCTTTTTTTTTTCCCCCATATCTTTGCTCATTTTAGATCCAATGAGAGGCTGAATCTAAGGATTTGCTCCTTGCGGTACACCTAAGTATTCCCATCTTTGTTTATATCATGTTGTGTTCATGAAAATAGCTATTCCTGTTGCTAATAAAGGGCCCCGATGGCACAGTGGTTAAGTGCTCAGCTGCTAACTGAAAGGTCAGTGATTTGAACCCACCAGCTGCTCTGTGGGAGAAATATGTGGCAGTCTGCTCCTGTAAAGGTTATGGCTTTAGAACCCCTATGGGGCTGTTCTACTCTGTCTCGTGGGGTTGCTGTGAGTTGGAATTGACTCTGCAGTAATGGGTATTGCCAACATCTACCCTTTCCTATTTCAGCTTTCCACTGCTATTTCTAAATAAGGACAAACTGTAATTAAATCGTCTGATAATTCTACAAACAGAAATTGTCATACAGGTAAGTATGAGCATGCTGATGAAAAGGAATTTGTGGCTGGCAGGAGGAGCCAGCAAGTGATATTTGAAATGATTGCTCATCAATTCATGGACAAAATTCTAAATGTGCACAAGAAATGCAGTTTGGAGGAGGGGCATCGAGCCTGACACAGTGTTCTAAAGCAAGGTGCGAATGCCTGGGTTATGTGAAAACACATTTGGCCCTCATCAATCCTAATTTACCTGGACGGTGGTAAGCCCGAGGCAGGGTGCTAACATTTATTGCATACTTAACTGTGTAGCAGGCATTGTACACACACACACATTTATTAAATTTCCCTTGTTCTCTTACCAACCTTCTGCTGATGTATTATAATCTCCATTTTTCAAGTGAGAAGACTGAGGTTCAAAAGCATTAAACAACGTGCCCAAAGTCTCAGAGACAGTCCTGCTGAACCTGGGCGTCCAGTCCCCTGCCAGAAGCACTGCCAGCTGGAGGGTGTTTTAGGTGATCTATAACATAACCCAAAAGCCGTAAGACTGCTACAGGAGTTCTCGTCCTCAGGCACTTTGATCCTTGGGATTTTGTCATGCTGTAGCGATTTCCTGGCAGGGAAGAACAATTACGTTCCCATGAAACACCCTGGCATCTGTCCATCCCCCTTGAACAGAGCACGGTGGAACCGCCTCCACAGCCAGCAGAGAAGACGTACTGGGTTTAAGGCTAACATGTTCTTTTAACAGTTAATTCTGGAAGCCTACCAAGAGCAGCCATCATCTGAATTTGGCATGATTTCACTGATGCTTGTTGCTCATAATTTCATTATTCCCCAGATGTTAACATATTTCTCTGTGAGGCTGATCTTTCTTTTGCAATTATCTCTGTCAGAATTGTAAGCCAATTATCTTTTCCGTTATTTATTCTCACATTGATTAAACTAAAATGCAAGCTCCACAAGGGTAGGGGATGTGTTTGTTTAGTTTAATGATTATATCTTCAGAGCCCTAAAACAGTACCTAATGTAGATTGTGTGCTCAATAAATGCTTGTAGGAAATAAGTAAATGAAAATCAGATCCACGATTTTCCTATAGTGTGGATGCTATTAAAGCAGAATGCATAAAAATATTTTGAATGATTAGATGGTTAAAAAAAATTTTTAGAAGTCCTTATGTTTCTACTCATAGATCATCTAGCTTTGAGTCCCAGGGTGATGTGCTCCTTGGGCCCTGCAAGCTGGCTCCAAGAACGTGTAACTTTTTTTAGCATCAATATTAGTGCAGAATGGACTGGTGCTAAAAGTCATGCTACATATTTCCAGTTACAAATAATAAAAAAAAAATAGTACTCTGAAAAATCCACGTTTTATTATCTCTGTCACCTCTCCAGTCTGCGTGCTTCGTTAATTGACAATTCGTTTTCTCTATTTTTAATCACTCAGTAAAAGGTAGCATTAATTTTTCTTAAGTCTTCTTTCATTTTCTTGGCTAAACACGTTCATTTTTAATGATTTAAAAATACGGTTCTTGTTAGTCATTTTTCTGTCTGAAGTGCTGAATTTAGGGGGTTGTTTTGGAGGCCTCAGAGGCATTTCTGTTCTTCTTGTCAAAGTTTTAAACTATCCTTTTCCTTTCCGTATGAGCAACTGCAGCCCACATGATATTGGGCATAAAGTGTTTAAGAAGTCCTGTCCAGAACTACTGCTGCCTGGGGGATGGTAAATGATATTATGTGAAGAGTCATGGTGCTCTGCAAATAGGGAATTCATTTTCAATTCAAACTCCAAGCAGGGAGAGACCCTTCCCTGCCAAAGGGGCTTCAAAGCCCCTCATTAATAAAGCGTGCAAGCAGACTCCACCAGCGGAGGAAGAAAGGGCAGCCACCAGCCTGGAGACGCCAAGCCTGTGCATGGCACACCCAGAGTAGAGGGACCGCGCTGCAGGGCAAAGCAGGAGCTAATGGGTGAATAAGTCAATATTAAGCACTCACAGCCTGTTCTTTGAGTAGAGCTATGAGCAGAGATTTAAGCATGTGATTCAAGAAGTGGTCATCTCAGAGCAGATCTCAGATAGGAGCAAGAACTCGCTAATGAGGAGCCAGAGCAGAAATTCTTCAATGCTTCCTTCCTAAGGAGGAACTGAAGGCTGACGAAATAACCCCACGGGTAGCCTTTTAGTTCTATGTATGTTGGTAAAATCAGTTGCCATAGAGTTGATTATGAGTCATGGGGACCCCATGTGAGTCAGAGTAGGACTGTGCTCCATAAGGTTTTCAACGCTGGTTTTTCAAAAGTAGATGGCCAGGCACCTCTGGGCGGACTCCAATTGCCAACCTTTTGGTGAGCAGTCAAGCATGTTAACCATTTGCACCATTTATATTGGTACCTTGGAGCCCTGGTGGCACAGTGTCTAAGAGCCCTGGTTGCTAACCAACAGGTCAGTAGTTCAAATCCACCTGCCACTCCTTGGAAACTCGGTGGGGCAGTTCAACTCTGTCCTACAGGGTCACTGTTAGTCAGAATCAACTTCATGGCAATGGGTTTTGTTTTTGATTTCGGTTTATATTGGTACCTACGGTAAATGCTATGGGCTCAGTTATTATTAACAAAAATTTTTATTTGGGGTATGAAAAAAAAAAGTTTGCCATTAAATAACTTCTGTAGTTGTATAAATTCCTGAATGGGGCAGGAGGAGCCCTATCTCATTAACTGCATCCAGATTATTTGCCCAGAATAGACAAAATCCCCAGGCAGAAGCTTTTTCAAGTATCCTTTCCTAGATCAGTGCATGTCAAAGTTTAATTTGCACGTGAATCACCCACAGGTTCTGTGAAAACACAGCTTCTGATTCAGGAGATCTGCTGTGGGACCCTGGATCCTCCATTCCTAACGAGCTCCCAAGTGACACAAATATTGCTTGTCCAGGAAACACACCTGGAACGGCCAGGCTCTGGATTATACAGTCCTGTATGCAAGCATAAACACGATGGTGTTGATAATAACATCACACGAATCTTCTCTTACACGAGGGAACGGCTCTTTCCAAGCCGTCCACAAGTACTCACATAGAGATAGCTTTTTGGAGAAAGGAATCCTCTCTCGTTAACTTTTAACTCTATAACACATTAGAAGGTTTTGGGTCAGACTGACTGGCTGTTTTTTCTTTTTTTGCCGTTTTAAAATAAATGTTGACATCTTTGGTCTTGAGGAAACAAAAGAAATCACGTGACTTGGAATTCCTGGTGGTTTCTTGAAGATGGCTGTTCAGTTTCTCAAGCAAGGAGGAGGAGAATAACATATGGACGTATTGCCAGGCTGCCCGTGCCATCTCCTGGATTGCCAGACCCCGTTGTCAAGGTGCAGCAGATGGCCAGAGCAGCAGGGCGTGCCAAATGATGCATTCCAGAGCCCTTCCACAAGGTGCTTGCTTGGGTAGCAATAGCAGAGCTCAACAATATGCTTCTGGCCTTTCACAAAGACGAATTATCTGGTAGCTCTTCAGGTGGTGCTCTCAAAATCATCACATAGGGTGGATAATTTACTAATGCTATTCACTGGCAATTCAACATTGCATTCGGGATGAGGAAAAAAAAAACTTACTGAAAGTCTTCAAAATATGAACTTTCTTCCTGAGCTTGAGTAAAAAGTGCTACTTGCTAATTATTCAATCCCTCGCAACAGAGAAAATTAGCTGTGTCCACTCAACAATGAGGCAGGTCACCACCTCCCCCTCCAACCTAATCTTCCTCCAACGTCTTCTAGAAGCCTTCTCCTCTGGACAATATGGCGGTGTTCCCTTAGGATGACATCATTTCTGGTCATCATACTCTTCCTCAGAGGTTTCTGTACTTTCCCTTGATGCTCTTTCCTGTCTCTTTAATAATCTAAATGCTATTCATTCTTTAAGACACAACCCATATACCAATCCCTCCTAAGAGTCTTTCTGAGCCTCCCCAACCTAAAGTAATGTTACGTTTATCCATAATTCTTGTCAGATTCAATCATTTGACAGGCAAGAGTGTCTTTTTGTGACAGTTGCTTAAATTTCTTTCTTACCTTACTTTTGAAATAAACATAATTTCTCTTCTCAGTTAGCCTTATAATTTTCTTAACAACAGCAAATATTCTTAGAAACTTTTTTTTTTTAATCCAAGATAGTGGGTAAGTACATTCTTACATACTTTTTGAAATAAATCACATGGCAAGTGTAGACAATGGTCTTGCTCCCAAAGGACAATGTCACTAGTGCTCCATTCAGAACTTGAGTGTTCATGAACATGACACCACAGACAGCAAGGGGGTGCCCAAGCTGGTGTCCACATTCTCTTTCCTTACAACAATGAAGCAAGGACACACTCCTCCTTTCTCTAGCAGTTCTGGCTATTGGAATCTTGATGGTCTGTGGGGTGGGGTGTATGGGCTTAGCTGTGTTTACCTCTGAAGTTAGTTAACCCTGCTCACTCTCATATCTTCTCCCTTCTTACTCAAGAGACTTCTATTTCTAGGAGCTCTATTACCTGTGTCTTGATTTACATAGTATGTCTTTAATTCAAATATCTCATGTTAGTTGCCATCATCACGCCACAGAAGATTGTTATTTTGTTTTGAATCAAAGTTGAAATCCTTCCTTGGAATGAGCTCCCACTAAGTTCGTGCCAATTGGCTTAATATCGCCATCACCGAGTCATTCCATGCAAGTCATTTCCAAGCTGTGCCATTTTCTTGGAATGCTCTCTCTTTCTGTCTGCCAAGTTATCTCTCCTCCATCATCCAAATAGCTCATGAAATCCCACCTTCTCTACACAGTCTTCCAGAACTATTTGGGGAAAAGGTCTAATAGCTTCTCTCTGCACCATTCAGTGTGAGCATTAGCCACTTAAGGCTCTCTCACTCCTCAGTGTTCTACTAAAGTACTTACTCTTCAAATGGACACTAAGTACATACTCTGTTTTGCATTGTTCAACATGCTTCCTTTTTTCTCTTTACATCCAAATATTTTTAGCCTCGTGGTTGACTTTTGATGGGTCCTATAGAAATAAGACTATAACTAAAACCCTCTGTTAGGTGCCCACATGTAATATCATGTAGAAACAGATATTTAATATATAGGGAGATTCCTCAGATCTAATTTTTTAATGTACAAGGAAGATGGAGTATATTTAATATTTCACAAATCTGCCAGGACCTGCCAGAAGAACTCTGTTAGCCTTGGGCAAGGATGGCAATTTCCATGGGGGTTCATTTCTCAGATGGCAGGGCAGTAGCTGTCTGTAGTGGTAATTGTGGGCCATACAAAGGGGATGTAATAAGACGCCATCAGTGCTGAGGGATAAGACCATAGAAGGTCATTCTCTGAGAAGGAACCTAGTAAGAACATAGAATGGCTTAGAGTAGTGAGCTAGAGAAACTTCATTTTTTTTTTTAGAGAAACCTGGAGAAAGTGCTACTAGAAAGAACTGGGAGGTCACCTGAGACTCGGCCAGTACCTCACACAGAGTGGGTGCTCAATGCAGATTTGTTGAATGAAGAAACAGATATTTAAAGAACCATAATGAACTCTATGGGGGCAGTTCTACTCTGTCTTATAGGGTCGCTTTGAGTTGGAATCGATTCGACAGCAGTGGGTTATAATGAAAACTATAACCTAAGTGTTACATTCCAAGTGATCTATCTGAGAAAATAACCAGCTAATAGAATTTACTGGGGGCAGTTTGAAAGGTTACAAACAGGGCCAGGAGAAGAGGAAACACAGATCAAAAACAATGATAAAAATAAGAAAATCCTTTGACCATCAGCAGGTCAGCTACGTAGTTTGCAGGGTCCAATGTGAAATGACACACATTTTGGATGTTCAATGCTGAGGTCCGTGCCTAGCACCCCGATTATCAACCAGAATGCTCCTTAGAAGCGAGGATGGGGAGACTTCAGCTTGCTTACTTTGGATATGTCATCAGGAAAGACCAATGACTTCAAAAGGACCTCATGTTTGGTAAAGGAGAGGGTCAGCAAAAATGAGGGAAACCCTCAATGAGATAAATTGGCACAGTAGCCAAAAGCAATGGGTTCCAACACATCAATGACCCTGAAAACGACGCAGGAATGTTTTGTTCTGTTATACGTAAGGTCTGTATGGGTCACAGCAACTAACAACAACGACAATATGAAATGAAAATGCAGGGGCCCTTGTCCAAAAATTATGAAGAATTTCTATATGATAACAGCATAGCATTAAAACGAGCACAAAGCCCTCCGTGCCTGCCCAGGTGGCACGTCTGTGAAGCCAGCCCTGACCAACAGACATGAGCAGTGTGAAGAGTTATTGAGCGCACTTACATCACTGGGCGAATCCAATACCTGGACAAAATGTCCCTCTCCACAACAAATCTTTGCTTAAATAAGACTCAGTTTTCTAAATATCTTTATATTAGAACAGGCGGTCTTCGTTATAGAAGAGCTCAGTTTTATTTCTTCTGGTGCTCCTTCTGGTATCTGAATCAGTTCTTTGCAATGGCAAACTGCCTATAAATTTTGTCTCTGACTTTTTGTGGCTGGAAGATCTTGTGTGAATCTTAAAGAACTCATCCTTCCATTTTCTCATCTGTAAAATGGGGATGATAAACTCCATCTCTCAGGTTATTACGTATTAACTGAAGTCATATACATGAATTCTCTGGCATATACTATTTATTTTTTCCCTTCTTTTCTCCCTCTTTTTTTTTTTTCCCTCACAATTCCCCAGACTCACAGCTCTTAGTCCTCCAATACTGGGCTGATTAAGTTTCTGGCTCTGCAGTGCTGACACCTGGTCTGCACCTTGACTGTCAAGCCATGCAGGACGCAGCCTGGCCAGTGAGCTGGCCTCCTTCCTATGCTTGACATTGCTTTTGCTACAAGACAACTTAACCAGGGAAGTTTATAGAGCTTTTGGTTGGGGAAAAAAAGAGTGGGAGAAAAAGACAAGAACCAGCGGTGGTGCAGTGATTAAGCGCTCAGCTGCGAACTGAAAGGTCAGTGGTTCGAACCCACCAGCCACTCCTTGGAGAAAGACGCGGCAGTCTGCTCCTGTAAAGATTACAGCCTTGGAAACCCTGTGGGGCCAGCCCTACTCTTTCCTGTAGGGTTGCTATGAGTCGGAATTGACTTGAAAGCAACGGGTTTTTTTTTTTTTTTTTTTTCTCATTATCTGCAGAGTTAGGCACCATCAACCTCAGTCTACCAACAACCTATTTCATTCCGGGGCGGAGACGTGGATGAAAGAATGGTGGGTAAGGAGTTAGGGAGGGATAAAGAGAGATGGAAAACAGATTCCTCACTCTGACAAGCTGGGTGTGAAGATGCCTTAGTCTGTTTGATCAAAGTGGGGAAAAAACATTTTTGTCAAAGTGTCTGCTTTGCTTACGGGCAATGTCAGTCTCGCCCGTCTTTGGCCTCTTTGCATTAAGCACTGTCTGCATTTTTTATTCACTGTTGGTTGGTCAGTGTCCGGAGCATTTTTTCTGCTACAGACTTATTTGAATTTATTGCACTCTTAAGCAGACAGCTTACAGCAACTACCATAATCTCCTCTTCTCTACTCATAACCAAAGACACATATCACACAAAGAATAACAAAAGTACGAGGAGGATTAGGGGAATTTTCTGTCACAGCAAACAAAACACAGCTAGCATTATGCTTTAAAAATAATGGCTTTTCTGTCTCATGGGCAAGGAGAAATAACTTTTCCACCACATAATAAATTTATTAGCCTCTCCGACCTCATCATTCCTACCTTAACTTAGATACAGCACCAAAGACAAGAACATCTGTTTGACAGTAACATTTCCAGTTCAGCTTTTTAACGTTCACCACTTCCCAATGTGCCAAAGTTACTGCGTGAGTGCCACCTGGTGGGAATTCTGTAAGTTGCTTAATGCATCCATGTAAAGAAAAAGAAGCACAGTGTGAAATCTACTGAAGGATCTCTAATAGGAATATATGTTTTAAGGGACCAGTCATGAATCAATAGCTTATTATACACCTTTAAAAAGGCAATCTGTCCTTTGGTAGCCACCTAAATCTGTTTTTCTTTTTCGTACACCTTGTTCCTTCAGCTGAAATGCCCTTGTCTTCCCTCTGCTTGTTCTTGTTCCAAACTGTTCTCCTCCCAGACACTCCTAACTCCCTCTAGGTGTAGCTCAGACTGTAGTTCCTCTAGAAAGGCTTCCTAGTCCTGGTACCCATCAGAGTCCTAACAGAAACCAATGGCACACTAAAACTGAATCATTTGAGGAGAGTTTAATTGAAAAACCATTGACGAAGGTGTGGGTCACCTACAGGGAACCCACAAACAATGGTGCAGAACCCAAGAATTGTAACAAATGCCTCTACTACCCTAGTTCAGAAGAGGCCAGGAGACAGTGGGCTGTGTGAACAGGGGCATCTGACAGGCCTGTGACCTGTTGAAGGTGGTCTCCTTCTCATCTCCTAAGGGGGCTCTTCACTGGCCCATCCCAATAACAAACCAGAAAGCAAGGGAGCCCATTCACATCAGTCCCCAGGGGTGCAGGGCAGAGGGAGAAAGGTGGAGAGATGATGTGGAGAGGTCAACGGGAAATATCAATCACCGCCCCCAGCCTGGACTTCCCCACAGTCTTGGGCACCTTCTAAAAGATGAGATTAAATATAGAGATATTAACAGCTATATAGAAGGACCGATTGATGGAAGCAGTAAAGACTGCCCACCGTCTATAACTTACTCTTGTCTCTCAAACTGGTACCTACCCATTCTAAACTATCTGTACCGCCTTCGGCCTGTGTTGCTCCATCTCAGCATTTCGCTTGTTTAAATGTGTGTTAGGGAGCATGTACCCATGGAAGCAGCAGTCAAGGAATCCAAAGATGCATTGCATTGGGCAAATCTGCTGCAAAGGGCTTCTCTAAAGTGTTGAAGAGCAAAGATGCCACCTTGAAGACTAAGGTGTGCCTGATCCAAGCCATGGTATTTTCAATTACATCATATGCATGTGAAAGCTGGACAATAAATAAGGAAGACCTAAGAAGGATTGATGCCTTTGAATTGTGGCGTTGGTGAAGAATATTGAATATACTATGGACTGCCAAAAGAACTAACAAATCTGTCCTGGAAGAAATGTGGCCAGAATGCTCCTTAGAGGCAAGGATGGCGAGGCTGTGTCTTACAGACTTTGGACATGTTGTCAGGAGGGATCAGTCCCTGGAGAAGGACGTCATGCTTGGTAATGCACAGTGTCAGTGGAAAAGAAGAAGACCCTCAATGAGGTGGATCGACACAGTGGCTGCAACAATTGGCTCAAGCATAACAAGGGTTGTAAGGATGGTGCAGGACTGGGCAGTGTTTCGTTGTGTGGTACGTAGGGTTGCTATGAGTTGGAACCGACTCGATGGCACCTAGCAACGACAGCAACAGGGAGCATGTTAGTAGCTCCGCTTCCAGTTCTGCTAGTATTGGCCCGTTATCATTTATCACTTATTATAGATCAGAAGTTTGAGAATTCAGCCTGATGAATTAATGTTAATTAATGTGTTTTTTTTTTTTAATGTGTACCCCATCTTGACTCTCAGTTTTCGAGTGGCATTTCAGATGTTATGGAACTCATTTTCTCTTGCTCATTTGCTTGCTCTCACTCTTTGTCTCTACTCTGTTCTACAGTGCTAACGCAACAACATCTCTTCTGAAATTACTGTATCTTTGGACGGTGCACTGGCTAACCAAGTAGTGAAAGCATGAAAAGCAGTAAGTTCCAAATCATGAATAAATTTCCTTGGCACAATGGTTAAGCACTAGGCTGCTATCCAAAAGGTTGTCATTTCAAACCCACCAGCTGCTCAGTGGGAGAAAGATGTGGCATTCTGTTTTTGTAAAAATTTCATTTTGAAAGCTTATGGGGCAGTTCTACTCTGTCCTAAACAGTCACTAGGAGTTGAACTGGACTTGACAGTAAAGGTTTTTTTTTTTTTTTAATTATAGTAGGAGTCTCTGCTTGGTGCAAACAGTTAACATACTCAGCTGCTAACAGAAAGGTTGGAAGTTTGAGTCTACCCAGAGGTGTCTCAGGAGAAAGGCCTGGTCATCTATTACTGAAAAACCAACCATTAAAAACCATTTGGAGCGTAGTTTTACTCTGTCACACATGGGGTCACCAAGAGTCTGAACCAGCTTGATGGCACCTGGTACCTCAGTGCCAAAGAGAGGGGAACCTGCAGAATTAACACGTGGGTGTCACATGTATACTGAGAGCAATTGGTAGGAGTTGCCAGGTTAGAAGAAACTGGTCACATCAAAGTTTTGGAGACAGTCAGTGCTGACTTTCAGATATTTCTCAGAGCAGGTCACATGTTTCTTACATGACAATGCAGTAACCTGTACAATGACATTTTATCAAAACCATGGTACATCTTTTTCCCCAAAGAAATAATTAAAAAAAAAAAAAAAAAACCACTGCCAATGAGTCGATTCCTACTCACAGCAACCTTATAGGACAGAGTAGAACAGCTACATAGGCAGGGTTTTGTGCATATTTGTAAGTGTCCCAAAAGGTCTTAAAAAATCCCATTATTTTTCTGTCATTAGGTTGATCCAGCTTTGTTAGGAGGAAGGGACTCATGATCAAATATCAAAATAACAAATAATATTGATTATACAACATTCAAATGTGTGGTAATCAAAAATCTCTAGGCATGAAAACAACACTGAATACAAAAAACAAGTTAGAAATTGCTAGATTATATTGACGTTGTTGTTGTTAGGTGCCACAGAGTCGGTTCCAACTCACAGCGGCCCTGCGGACCACAGAACAAAACACTGCCCCGTCCTGCACCATTCCCACAACTGCCGCTACACTTACTGATGGTATTTCACAAATTGTAAGATTTTAAGTCAGGAATTAACTTTGTAGGATATCTAATTTATACTTCTCATTTTTTAAATGGAGAAAATGAGACCTGGGTTTTGCTCACACACTCAAAGACAGGGGCTGATTACTGGCAAATTTCAATCCACGATCTACATATCATGAGTCATTAGCCAGTGCTGAGAATTTTTAACTAAAATAGGGTTTTATTGTGTAACAGAGTTATTTGTTTGTTTTTTAATAACACAACACATGCAGCTGGTGTGTACTACAGATTGAGTTGTGTCCCCCTCAAAATACGTGTTGGAATCCTAACCCCTGTAGTATGCTGGAAACTCTGGTGGTGCAGTGGTTAAGATCTACGGCTGCTAACCAAAAGGTCAGCAGTTTGAATCCACCGGGTGCTCCTTAGAAACCCTGTGGGCAGTTCTACTCTGTCCTTTAGGGTCACTATGAGTCAAAATCAACTGGACAGCAACCGGTTTGGTTTTTTTTTTTTCCTTTAATACTATGCCAGATGGAATACACAGGAACCAACTCAACTACATCTGTGGAAAAGAGATGATGGAGAAGCTCAATAGCGTCAGTCAGAAGAAGGCCAGGGGACGACTGTGGGGCAGACCATCAATTGCTCATAAACAAGTTCAAGTTGAAGCTGAAAAAAATTAAAACAAGTGCTCGAGAGCCAAAGTATGACTTGAGTATACCCCACCTGAATTTAAAGACCATGTCAAGAATAGATTTGCTGCATTGAACATTAATGACCAAAGACCAGATGAGTTCTGGGATGACGTCAAGGACATCATACCTGAAGAAAGCAAAGTGTCATTAAAAAGACAGGAAAGAAAGAAAAGACCAAAATGGATGTCAGAAGAGGAGACTCTGAAACTTTCTTTTGAACTTTGAGTAGCTAAAGCGAATGGAAGAAATGAAAAAGTAAAAGAGCTCAACAGAAGATTTCAAAGGGTGGTTAGAGAAGACAAAGTAAAATATTATAATAAAATATGTGAAGACCTGGAGTTAGAAAACCAAAAGGGAAGAACACACTCAACATTTCTCAAGCTGAAAGAACTAAAGAGAAAATTCAAGCCTCTAGTTGCACTATCGAAGGATTCTGTGGGGAAACTGTTGAATGATGCAGAAAGCATCAAAAGAAGATGGAAGGAACACATAGAATCACTGTACCAAAAAGAACTGGTTGACATTCAACCAGTCCCTGGATAAGGAACGAGCCCGTGGATAAGGACATCCTACTTGGTAAAGTGGAGGGCCATTGAAAAAGAGGAAGATCTCAATGGGATGAATTGACACAGTGACTGTAACAATGAGCGATGTTTCCTTCTTTTGTCCCTGAGGTCATTAGGAGTTGGAATGGACTGGCGAACAGTAGCAATAATCCTGGATGTAATCGCATTCCGGAATAGGTTTTTCTCTGTTATGTTAATAAGGCCATTTCAGTGTAGGGTGTGTCTGGACCTAACCACTTTTGAGTTATAAAAAGGGCAGCTCAGGCACAGAGAAGGTGGGAAGGGAGTTGCTGCGTGGAAGTCACCGACTTGCTTAGGAACACGGTGTACTCGAGAAGGTGAGACAAGAATTTTTGCCCAGACCAGAGAGAGCATCCTCCCCTAGAGCCAGTGCTCTGAATTTGGATTTCGCTATAGGGTCGTTATGGGTTGGAATGGACTCAACAGCAACGTTTTTTTTTTCAACTGTGAGAAAATAAATTTCTGTACTTTAAAGCCACTCACTCGTTATAGCAGCACTAAGAACCTCAGTCCTTTTTTTTTTTTTAATCTTTTTCTGCAGTAGAATAAATAGGAAGACTGAAATTATTTTTTCTTCTCTCTGTGCCTACTCCTTTCCAAATAATGGTGAGAGGGTGAAATAAACTGTGGTTTTGTGGTTCAAAGTCAGAGGAGAACTTTGAAATAAACTTGTTATGCTCCAAAAATAGAGATTTCTGCAGGTATTGGTTTCTTACAGACTGTGTAAAGGGAAATTTATAAAGGGGAGTAGCGATAGAGATGTGTGTGAATGTGTGCACAAGCAAGAGAGAGTAGTGTCCCCTAGGGTCAGAGACATGGTCCCATTCTTGAACCCCACACTTTGGATGATGAGACCTCAGATGGGGATGGCATTATAAGCAGTGTGAACTTTGCAGCCTTGGCGTGGATAGCAGGGGTGGCAGTGATTCTGCCAATAAAACTGGCTGCCTGGACAAGTATCAAAAAGCCATCATGTGCCTAGCACAGTGCCCTGAGCACCTTTCTTGGACAACAAAAGTCCTGGAGTTCTAATACAACCCAAAGGTGGGAAGAAGGCATCCCAAATTGACTGATACAGACTTTTTGTCAACCTCAAGGCCTATGGCCTCACGCTGGATTTGATCTGACTTAGAAAAATAAAGAAAGGTGACATTTCTTGCACTCTGAGTTCCATGGAACCAGTTGTACCTGTTATAAGTGTAAAGTTTCCTTTGCTATCATGTAATAGTTATTCTGATGGGTGAGGGCTGTTAGCCAACTACCAAGTAGATCATTTCATCCACCAACTTTTATTTTAGGAAGTGTATTTTTTTTTAAGAATTGTATTTCTTACTATGCCATTTTTTCTGCTACCTAAAAAGAGAAAAAATGGGTTTTTACAATTGTTTTTGTAGTAACATAAGCTGTTTGGGGCATAGGGTTTGTGCACTGAATTGCAGCATGAAATTTTATGGCTGAATTTTGAAGCCCAGCCAATAAAAGTTTACAACAGAACAGCCGGCTTTTCTACCTTTAGGAACAGGGGTGGAGAAAATACATGCTTACTGTTATCCTGTAAATATGATATTAATGATTGCACAATTTGGGAATAAAGAACAGAAGTGTGAGGACAAAATCAATTAGACATACTTGAAAGCTATGTCATTTATTACTCAACTTGTGTGCACATTATTTACACTATACAAATGTAAATTCAAGATGATTTGACATCTTGTTCAATTTCATAATTAAATTAGAAGATTGGAGAATTCATAGGTTTTAAAATGAAATTACTATTGACTTTAAATGATCCCTGTTAAGAGGGAAAGTAATAGAGTGAATAAATTAAATTCACTCTACATATGATATTGAGCCATTAATTTCCCTCCCAAAGACAACTCTTTGCCTAATGAGTACATTTCTACCACAATTACCCACGTAGTCAATATTCCAAAGAATCAAGGGAGCATAGATTTTCTAACACAGGGGAATATGATTGGCTATGATCTATTTTGAAGGAGAAAAGAAATCTAGGCAATTGAGTAGAGCTGTTAGGTAAAATACACTTGTCAAATGGATACCAAAACAATAATGATAATAATAAAAAATGGGCACTTATTAAGTGTTCTGTAATTGGAAATCCTGTGAAGGATCCTCAGTAAAAATCTTCATGAATATTGCTCAGTCTTTTCAGGGGAATCACAAGTAATAGAACTGCGCTCTCATTTACCTGTTGTTGTTGTGTGCCCTCTGGTCGATTTAGGCTCATAGTAACACTGTCTGACAGAGTAGAACTTTCCCATGGGGTTTTCTAGGAGGTAATCTTTCTTTAATCTTTACGGGAGCAGAGAAAGGCCCCCCGCTTTGTGTTTTTGTTAGTTTGTTTCCCTGACGGGGCAGGCAGAGTGTATGAGTACCACTGGTATTCTGGTCAGTAGGGGAACGTTTGTATCAGCTCAAGCTGCTTAACTCCCAGAGCACAGGGGAATTATGACCTGGCAGGTAGAGTACGAGGACATACTAGGAACGAAAGGCTGTGAACTCCGCCGCTGGCTCTGCCTTTTGCCTCAGTGGGGTGAAGTAGTCATCTAACTGCCATCTGCCTCGGCCTCCTCCTAGCACAATCGGAACCACCATTCTCCATGACAGAGACACTTAGGGTCTCAGCTGGAAGAGACTTAGGTCATCAAAGAGATGTTGGGGAGATTTGGATGAAATGTTACAGTGAAATACTTGCAGAAATAAAGTGCAGAAGGGTGTATGAGGGAAGGTCCACCATTACTGTGAACTATAATGGCCAGAACAATTTATTTCATAGACAAAATGGGTGTAATAACCACCCATCAATAAATGGTATGCTCTCCGTGTGTTGTCCTCTTAGGCTGGCGGTGAGCATGCGTGAATGCAGTCATTTGTAATCCTGCAGTAACTGTCGGAATTGACACGACGGAAATGGATTTGGTTTTGGTTTGGATGTATGTTCTGGGGCTGGAGATCCTGATAAATAAATCACAGCCTCTGCTCTCCAGGAGCTCACAGACTTGGTGGAGGAGACCAAGTAAGGAAGCAAAAATACCATAGAGGTATTTTCAGGCTGATATAGGAATATTTCAGGTAATAAACGAAAAGGGAAGAACAGAAGGCTTTTTGGAAGAGGTGACAATTGATTAAGCCTTGAAAGTTTAGTTCTGAGAGACCCATGGGCAAAGGAAATAGCAGTGTTCAGGGAATTGCAAATGCCACCTGCTGGCAAATATGTGGGAAACGATGGGACAGCTGATCAGGAGTTTAGATCTTTTGCTAAAGGCAATGGGGATCCATATAAGGACTAGATTTGCATTCTGCAAAGGTGATTCTAAGGAAGTGGCAGAAATAGTTAAACGGGAGGGGAAGAAGGAAGCGTTTCGTTTGTTTCTCTTTCCTAATTGTCCACAATGAGTATGGATTATTTGAACTTTTAAATTTTTAAAATTCAGAGCCAAGTTGTGGTGGCTATGAAAATGCACCCCTCCGATCTCCAACTACAGGCAACGTAACTGACCAAGGGCCCATCTACTACTCCGAAATCCATCATAGCATTAACTCCGAAGCTAGACTTCTGCCAGTCATCGCCTCAGCAAGCCAGGATACTAAGGCAGGTCGGTTTCTGGGGGACAGAGGGTTTCTTCAATGGGCAACTTGACTCAGAACCCCTAACAGCCTTGCTGAACCTTTCTTAGACTGCATACCACTTCCTTCTCTGTCTTCTTCACTCTCGGTCAGAGTTAACATCACAGCCTAAAAATTTTCCCAAACTTCTCCAGCTTCCTATTTTCTTTTCTTGGCTTTTTTCTTAATAAAATCTTAGCACATAATTTCCCATCTTGGCTACTTCTTACCAGAAGATTCGGATTTGCCAAACAAATATTACTTTCATAAATACAAAATTGGGAATGACTTGAGGTTAAGACTAAGTCTTAGGTATCTTTATAATTCTCATATTTATCCCAGAGTCTGGCAGTTTTGAAAGAATGAAAGGATAAATGAATCCAGACTTGATCATACAGCCCTAAGTGCAAAGTAATATATTAGCCATATTAATTTTTTATGGATGCAACAAAAACCTTGAGATGTGAGGTACTAATTTTGGATTACTAAAAGCGTTGACAGAGGAAGTCCTCTTTTCCAGTCTGACTGGAACCGATACTGTAGTTGTTTGATTAACTTTTTAAATTCAGTTAAATATGAGGAATCAGAAAAAAATTCACTTTTACATTTTATTCTAACTGAAAATATATTAATATGCATTTGTTTGTCAAGGTTTCATAGGGTGTAGAGCTTCTCTCTGAGTGGAGTTCGCTAACTGGTCTTCCACTTTTGTGTTTGTTTTTGTTCTTGCATAAACCACGTCCGTGATACATCGTCTATAATTTCGTAAAAGTTTAATTGGGTCTTCAATCTGATGGTACATTCCTCTCATATTTTACCAAGTTTCCCTAAATATTTTATAGTTGCCTGGCAGGTATGGAATCTGTGTACATATGTATGTACGTGTGACTGGATTTTTTCTTTTCTGGGGCAGGGGTGGGTTTAATTTCTTTGTGGGGCAGGGGTGGGTTTAATTTCTTTTCTGGGGCAGGGGTGGGTTTAATTTCTTTCTGGGGCAGGGTGGGTTTAATTTCTTTTCTGGGGCAGGGGTGGGTTTAATTTCTTTGTGGGGCAGGGGTGGGTTTAATTTCTTTTCTGGGGCAGGGGTGGGTTTAATTTCTTTCTGGGGCAGGGGTGGGTTTAATTTCTTTCTGGGACAGGGGTGGGTTTGATTTCTTTTCTGGGGCAGGGGTGGGTTTGATTTCTTTTCTGGGGCAGGGGTGGGTTTGATTTCTTTTCTGGGGCAGGGGTGGGTTTGATTTCTTTTCTGGGGCAGGGGTGGGTTTGATTTCTTTTCTGGGGCAGGGGTGGGTTTAATTTCTTTTCTGGGGCAGGGGTGGGTTTAATTTCTTTTACCTGGTTTCCATCTGGAACAACTTCAGCTACAGTTAACACTTGTTGTTAGTTGCCAGCGTGTCAGCCCCCGACTCATGGTGACCCCATGCACAAGGGGATCAAACTGTTGTAATTCATAGGCGTTTCACTGGTTGATTTTCAGAAGTAGGTCATCAGGCCTTTCTTCTTGGTTTGTCTTAGTCTGAAAGCTTTCCTGAAGCCTATTCAGCATCATAGCAAAATACAAGCCTCCACTGAGAGATGAGTGATGGCTGCCCTTGAGTGGCTGCATTAGCTAGAACCAAACGCAGGCATCCTACTTGGAAGGTGAGAATTCTAGCACTGAACTAGCACTGCACCCACAGTTAACACTATTGACCACTTTTCCCACTCCACATAGAAAGAAGAAATGTATCTGATGATTGAGTTCAGGAGAAGAAACTGAACTGGCTTGGATCAGATAATTTCTTTCTCTTCTAAACTTAATATGTTCAGAGGACAGATACATTTCTGCCTCTCCACAAAGATGAGTTCTCTACCTCTACAGGGAGCTGCCAGTTGCCCATCAACAGCTACCTATAATGGCACAAGCATAGCTGTCATGGCGACATCACTAGGTCACATATTCCAATCTTAGTTTTATCAGCAACGACACTGACATTTTGATTTCCCTCTGCCTAACTCCTGTGATCTAATTTGAGAAGTGAAGAACCCAAATCCCAGCAATTTTATAAAGTCTTTCCATATTGGCTTTAGTAGAAGTCACTCCTCTTCACATGTACATTTTATCTGTTGTATGATAACAGCTAGCTAAACCAGACAATTGCAATATCAAGTACATCTAACAGAAACAGATTTGAAAAATTCATTACTGACTCTTGATACATATGGCATCCAACACTGGGAAATGAAGTCAGAGGGCACACTCGAGTGTAGCCTAACAGCTCAGAACACTCTAGAAGCATGAACATTAGTCACTATGTATTTCCAGGGCAAATGGAGAGCAACCATTAATATGGTGGGTTGGTTAAGTGAAGGTTGACCAGAAGGACTTCTACTGGACTTATATGAACAAATTAATTGCCAGCCTAGCATGATCTGAAATCCCGAGGCTGTCATCCAGGCTAGATTATTCATATTTGGACATTGTTTACACATACGACAGTGGTTACAGTTTGGTTTTCTTTCTGCCAGAAATTGCTTTTGAGCTAGATTTTTCCTCAAGATTAGCCTGGTCTGAACCATTTGAACTCATTTTTAACATCTCAGAAGAGTTTTTACGCACAACTTCTTTACAATTCCATCAATGCTTAGGATTCCAATAGATGCAATCTCCTCTAAGACCTAGCTCCTCAACTAACTCTTTGCCCTTTAGCACATTCAATCTCGTCTCCTCTGTAGGGTAGAATTTCAAACATGCTTTACTTTCAAATATGATTCTGATACACCTGTGCGTCGGCACCTTCCAATCTCCCCATTTCTCATCATTGACTAACATGGCAAATGCTCTGAAAGCCCACCTCCTCCCCCAACTTTGCTGAGCTTCCTCTTCTTTGCACGGAGCAGGTGGTTTTTTTCTCATTATCCATTCCCTCTAAACTCCCTTGAACATCTTCTGAATCATGTCAGCATTTACTCCTCCTAACTCTTCTTGAACATGATTGAACTGTTCTCCACTGTCCTCTTTCTGTACTGGGCCTTCTCTTCTCCTCTCCTATCTCCCTTACTCCTGCCACCTGCCAAACGTAGCTAACTGTAGCAGATTAGAACACAAGCTCTTCAGCCAGACTGGCTGGAGCCAGATGTTACTAGGCATTTAACTTTGAACAATACACCAATTGTCTTATCCAAACAGGGGGATGATAATAGGCATTATCTCAAGTTCATTATGAGGATGAACTTATATGCCAATATATTTAAAGAGCTTTCCACGGTGTTTGGTACACACTGAATGTTCCATAAATACAATTGGCTAAATAAAAGCTGACTTGTTCTTTCATTAGATGCACTCTTTAATGATTTTTTAAAAAAATATTTTCCTGGGTTCAAGGACTTGTATTTCATGTTTCTGAATTCTACATGTATCCGCCTGAATTCTCTCATTTACAGTCTAATCACGTGCTTCTAACTACCTATTAAACACACCCCCTTACATATTATCTCTGCTAATTCTATTTCATTTTTAAATTGACATTCTTTCTCATCTTTGTTTGAGTTATATTAAGTATTTGAAGAATAAAAAAAATTCTATTTTTCAGTTACTGTATCTAATAATGCACAGAAATTTCTTCTTACTCTTCCAACCCTTCAATCTTGCTTTGACATCTTCAATACTTGTCTCTTTAATACTGGGATAGCCTGTTAATTGGTCTTCATGCCTTAAGCATCTAGCCACTAGATACATTCACTTTAACTCAGTCAATAATTATTGAATATCTATCATTGGCCACACATTGCTCAAGGCTCCTGGGAGGAATTTGCAAATAAGAGAGACAGGGTCCCCATCTCATGGATTTCCCAGTCCTGCATCATGGCTCTCAACCTGGATGGATATCACAATCTCCTGAAGCTCTTTTGCCTGGAACCCATTTATTTTACAATTTTTTTTTTTTTTTTCATTTTTTTGGTTCTGCAAGGGATTGTGATAATGTCTACAGTTGAGAACCACCGGTAACTATCATCTGTTGCATACCTCTCAGACTCATCTTCCTATATCAGTGTTGTTCTCATGTTACTTTCCTGCCAAAGAAAGCACAATGGCTCTTCTTTTTCCACTTTATAGATACTCACTTGGCTTTGTAGAATTCTCTTCATCCTGACCGCAACAAATCTTTTAGGCTCATTCAGGTATCTGTGCCATTTTGCAAACTAAACTGTGTGTACCACATGCCCTTCCTTCACATTTCTACCCATCCACAGTGGACTTGTAGGTTTAAGCTTCGCCCCGTTTATGGAGTCATTGCTGACTCTAAACTATGCTAAATCTTTCTCTTCTGTGCACACTTAGTGTGTTCTAGAGCATAGTGGCAACTTTAAAAACCAGTTGCCATAAAATCAATTCCAACTCATAGCTACCCCATGGGTGTCAGAGTAGAATTTTGCTCCAGAAGGCTTTCAGTGGCTGATTTTTTGAAAGTAGATCACAAGGTCTTTCTTCCCAGGTGCTGCCAAGTGAACTTGAACCTTCAACCTTTTCAATACCCAGGGACATCACTAGAAACATTAAGGGGGCCTTTTCTCATTTGGGGATTTTGGCTGAAAATTTGAAGCTGGGTACACAATGGTCTGTCTGATGACCTAGCCTATCACTTACCTCACGCTAAGGAGGTAAACGGAATACCTGAAGAAGATGGGTACCAGAAACTTCACCAGAAGGAGTTGCTGAAGTACTGTGTATCATCCCCCTCTACATATAAAAATGGGAATGGGTAAAGATATTCCTTTTCCACCTCAAGGCTAATGAGGGATTTTATGAGAACCAAGCATACAAACATTAGGAGGACTTGTCGGGATAGAGAACAGCACTCTTACCCCAGCAGGACCATTGCTGATCTGGAGACTTCCTCTGCTTTCCAGACATAAAGGGATGAGAACAGAGCCCACAGAGAATCTACTGGGGATTTGTCCAATTTTTTTTTTTCCCCAGAAGTCTGAGGGACCCAAAGTTTGATGTTCCCTAGAAAAGACTGTATAGCAAAAGGCTTTGTGGAACTCCTTATATTGGCACCATGAAAAGAGAGGGCTGGGGTGGCAGGGCCCATACTTCCCAAGTTGTCAGGGGAAAGTGGACATGAGAAAGCAGACATGAGAAGGAGCTGAGCTTGGCTTGATCTGAGAGGGACCTGTCCAAAAAGACCACCTGCCAGAAGTCGGAGACTCCACCTGAAAGTGTCTATATGGGGTGTACCACACGATCAGGGGCTGAGGTAGGCATCACAAATAGCTACCCAGAGCACGCACTGCCCATACCAGAGAACAGTGCTGTGGGAGGCTACTGCCTAGTCTTTCCTCCCCACCTCCAACCCTGAAGAAATTACAGGCAATGACAGTGAGGAAGGGCAGAAGAACAATACCGAAAAAACACAACTACAGTGTCCATGCCCGGTACCAGTTCTTCAGAGCCCGAGTTGGACCAGAACTGGGGATGGGAAGAAATTTTAAACTGAATGAGAAATTAGATTCTGCTTTATATGACACTGCTTGTTTAAAACCTAGAAGTGACCAGAAGAACTAAGGGACTTGGCCCAGATTTTGTCCAGGCATATGGAAGAATGATTCTATGCTGTGAATTTAAAATGTTAGTGGTGAGCGCAGGGGCAGATTATCCAATAGGCAAGGTAACCACAGTGCTTACCTTGCTTACCAGATCATCTGTAGTGTACAATTTCACATTTTTTCTCCAAGCAAAAGATTGCTTCTAGGTATGGCTGGCATCTGTCTCTTCCAATGCAACAGCTCCTTCTTACAGACTCAAAGCCTCTTTTCAAATTTACAATCCCTGACAAAAACCAATTACCCAGTAAACAAGGTAAGCCCAGGCTTATTTATGCTTGCTAATCTGTAGTGGACAATTTCACATGTTTTCCACTACATCAAAGATGCAGTGAAATTGTTTACTACAGATTAGTAAGAAAGCACAAGTAAGCCTGTGCTTACCCTGCTTATTGCGTACTGGGTGAGCATAATTGTTTCCTGCTTTGTGCTTTACCAAGTCCAGCTTTATCAGTACAATAAAGAGAGATGTTCAGAGTTTACTTGAGAGTTATTTCTCCAAAAGAATGAAAGTCCTGAGAGGGAAGAAACGGGAGCTCCCGGATTCTTTTTTCAACTCCCCTGCCTCAAGGCACAAGATAGGCCCTCTCTTAGCCCATTCCTTTGGACTTACTGAAGGTTCCCTCTCAGAACTCTCCTTGGGTTAGATTCAGTTTTTCATTAGACCTACGTAATATGAAAAGTACAGTTCTCCTCTCTCAGGAATGTTCTTCCCAGTTGCCAAAACAACTCCCACCATCAAGAAGATGCCTTGATTGAAGAGTTGACACAGAGCTGGACTCCAGTTGGGGATACATAAAACCCTAGCCCCCTGGTTGCCATTTGAGCACTTTCAGCAAGAGGTAAATTCATTCCAAAAGCCTTGATGTTAGATTATATTGCTGTTTTAAAAATAAATTCCAAACTCTGTGAGAAAATTTAAACCTTGACAAGGTGTCAAAGGAGTTTGGTTAGACAACAAATCTAAGGAAATTGAAAGAGAAAGTCCCTGATGCTTTCCACCTCTCTATGATTTTTTTCCCTTCTCTTGGTGAGGAGTTGTATTTAGAGTCTCAAGTTCGTTTTTTTCCTTCAGATCTTGTGCCTCCTGGTGGATTGCTACTCCCAAACACCCATGAGAAACTGTTTGGATTTGCCTTTCCTTGGTTTCTGATTTTAGGTTGTATAGTTCCCCACAGAATTTTACACTTTACACATATTTTCTAATTTCCATTTTTATTTTTGTAAATGATTCCCTTTCCTTCTTTTTATTACAGTTTCCTTTTTTTTTCCTCAAAAGAAAGACTTAAATTATTTCTGCTTATACTCCTTTAATTTTGAACAAAGTTGCTTAAAATGAACTCAGGCACGCCTGTTCCAATTTATCAGCTCAATTCAGGCAAAGGCAGGCTGTATATTAGTTATGTGTTCCCTTCAGCAGTAGGTCAAAGACACCTATGAAAAGTAGCCATTCTCTTCTTGGTCTTGACCACCGTCAGGGATGACGTCCTAGTCTTTTAGGTTGTCTACACACACTACCTGTGAGGAAGCCTTTCTAATAATCAGTCTCCCTCTTTCTCTCTGTTTCACACACACACACAGATTTTGGAGCAACACTGAAATTAGAATGAATAGGTCACTGTATTTCTAAACTAGACATTCACAAAAAAGACCCACCAAGGTGAAAATTATGGTACCATTACAGCTCTAATGTTTGGGGCCTCACGATATTCATTTGTCATTTTAGACATACATCTATGCAGAGATTAGGGAAATAAGCAAGAGGCTTTGAGGTCTAAACAAGGTCAGAGAAAGTTAAGAGAGATGTTTTTGGAATTATCTGTCTGTTAGGTGAAGGAAGACTAATGCTATTACCTTTTGAGTCAATTTTGATAGTATTGTGAGTACTTGAGCAGTGCTCACAATTTGATTCAACGTTTGGTTAAAATGAACACCGGACTCTTTCTAGTGTGCACACACATACACACACAGAATATTAATTATTTTTTGTTTTGAAGAGCCTTCTCAAGCCTATCAAAACCATTTTACTGAGGTTTCAAATAAGAGGTAAGAAGTATATTTTAAGATTCTCTGATATGGTCCTGAATGTAAGCATCCTAGGTGATGTGGCAGCTGTTCTGTTGTTCCAGTGTTCTATGTCAAGAGGGTCCACAGAATACAGAGGCCAGTCGCTATGAATCAGAATTGACCCAATGGCGATGGGTTTTTGGTTTTTTTTTATGGGCTATATTACCCTTGGAAGGTCTTAAAAGTAGATTAAGAAAGGAGTAGGGAATATAGGAGGCTTGTTGCACTATGCATAGGAATAGCAGTAGTGATGTCAAGAAGCGAAAATGGAACATGGACTGTAGGGAGAAAAATGAGGAGAAATGTGAGACAGTCATATTAAAGAGTATGATGCTATGTAAAAAACATATATATATATATTTTTTTACCACTTACCCTTGACAAATGTACACTCCTGAAGGTCAATTAGAAGAGTTTCCTCAATTATGAGAAACATGTCAGAAACTACTGTGAAAAATGGGAACTCCAGAACACTTAATTGTGCTCATGAAGAACCTGTACATAGACGAAGAGGCAGTCTTTCAAACAGAACAAGTGGATACTGCATGGTTTAAAGTCAAGAAAGGTGTGCCATACTTTTTCAATCTGTATGCTGAGTAAATAATTTGAGAGGCCGGGGCATCAGGTTTGGAGGAAGACTCATTAACAACCTGAGATACACAGATGACGCAACCTTGCTTACTGAAAGTGAAGAAAACTTAAAGCACTTAGTGATTAAGATCAAAGGCCACAGCCTTCAGTATGGATTACACCTCAACATAAAGAAAACAAAAATCCTCACAACTGGACCAATAAGCAACATCATAATAAGCGGAGAACAGACTGAAGTTGTCAAGGATTTCATTTTACTTAGGTCCACAATCAACTCCCATCGAAGCAGCAGTCAAGAAATCAAATAATGCATTGCACTGGGCAAATCTGATGCAAAAGATGTCTTTAAGGTGTTAAAAAGCAAAGATGTCATCTTAAAGACTAAGGTGCACCTGACCCAAGCCATGGTGTTTTCAGTCTCCTCATATGCATGCAAAAGCTGGACAGTGAATAAGGAAGACCAAAGAAGACTCAATGCCTTTGAATTATGGTGTTGGGGAAGAATATTAAATATACCATGGACTGCAAAAGGAACAAACTAATCTGTTTTGGAAGAAGTACAGCCAGAATGCTCTTTAGAAACAAGGATGGCCAGACTGCATCTCACATACTTTGGGCATATTATCAAGCAGGATCAGTGCCTGGAGAAGAATATCATGCTTGGTAAAGTAGAGGGTCAGAAAAAAAAAGAAGAAGTCCCTCAATGAGATGAATTGACCCAGTGGCTGCAACAATGGGCTCAAGCATAACAACGATTGTGAGGATGGTGCAGGACCAGGCAGTGTTTCATTCTGTTGTACACAGGGTAGCTATGAGTTGGAATGGATTTGACGGCACCTAACAATAACAACAGAAGGACCAGATGAGAGAAGAAAATAAACAAATATCCTTGAGGAGCTTAAATTCTAGTGGGAGAGGAGATATTAAATATAATAAATAAGTAAATTACAGTTGTTGTTGATTATATATAATTAATAGTATGACATACTGTGGCAATACAATGAAGGAAAGAAATAAATAGAATAGGGAAAACTTAGAAGAGGACACTTGGAAATTTTAAATACAGTAATCGGGGTGGGCCCTCTCCGAGAAGATAAAAATTGAATAAGGATTTGAAGAAAGGGAAGCCATGCAGATGTCTGGGAGAAAATCTTTCCAGGCAGTGGATATAGTCAGTATATAGGGCCTAAGGCAGGAGCAAGCCTGCCTGGCTTTTTGAAGGCATGGAAAGTTCTTGAATAGAGTAACAGCTACATGAAAGGAAAGTCAGTCTCTCCACAAGTGCTCTGCATTTTTTATCCTGTTCATCCCCTCCCTTTCCTGCATCTTCAACTTCTTCCTGTCAACTGAATCTTTTTCATCAGAATTAAGACTGGTATTTTGAATATTTTAAAATTTATCCCTTAACCCTTGTTATGTGTTGAATTATTTTCCCCAACATGTTATGTCAAAGTCCTAACCCTCAGTACCTATAAATGAGAACTTGTTTGAAAATAGTGCCTTTGCAGAGGTGATTAGCTAACAAGAGATCATACAGAAGCAGGGGGAGCCCTAATCCAATGTGACTATGTCATTATAAAAAGAGAAGAAGATACACAGACAGGCAGATACAGAGGAAGAAAGTCACATGAGACAGAGGCAGAGACTGGATTTATTCTGCCATAAGCCAAGAAACACTTGGGGTTACTAGAATCCAGAAGAGGCAAGGAAGAATCTTTGCCTAGGGGCTTCAGAGAGAGTGTGGACCTGCTGACATCTTGAATTCAGAATTCTAGCTTCCAAAATCTTGACAGAATAAATCTTTGTTGCCTTAAGCCACCCAGTTTGTAGTAATTTGCTACGCCAACCCTAGGAAACTAATACAACCCTATACCGTTTTCTAGTTTCTGACATAACTAAGACACTCAGGATTTATCTACTCATGCTGTCTCTTCTTCTCCACTCACCAGTCTAACATCCACTCCATTCTCTACCACTCTATCAAAATTATTCTTCCAAAATACACCAGTGAACTTCATGTTTCTAAATAGAGTGGAAACTGCTTTCAATTCACTTGACTTTTAAGAAGTAACTCCTATCTTCTTTAAAAAACGCTTTTCTTGACTTCCATGACATCACATTTTCTAGTTCTTTTCCTACCTCTCAGATCACTACTTCCAGGCCCCCCTTTTTTAATTCATGCTCCTCTAGACTCAATTGCCAACAACTGGAGTTCTTCAGGGCTTAAGCTTGGACTCTCTTTTTACTCTACTCACCCCTGTTCTAGCATTCTTGCAACTCTAGTGGCTTTAAATATCAACTATATACATGTCACACATATATTTTTTCCATTTCAGCCCTCTATTCTAAGCAGGGCTTCAAATCAGTTTAAACTGGTTCTGTCATGACTAACAAAATGAAACCAGAACAGATCTGAATTTTTAAAGTTTGAGGGAACTGGAAAGATAACTAGAAAGGAAGAAATTATGGGTCAAAGACCTGGAATGGGAGACTTGGAAAAAGCATAGTGACCCTTTTCAGGAGTGTGATGTGGGAGATCGGGTTATCGACAGAGCTGGGGACAGTGACACACATTCAAAGCTGCCTGATTGGCTGCCATCTTTGAGTGGAGTATCGCTGTTTTTGGCTCTGCTCAAAATCCCATAGGTAAGCAATCTGGTTGCTAGGCAATGTCTATGCTGCTCTTGCTTTCTAAGGAGATTTTAAGTGTCTGGCAGGGCTTCGATCTGCAATTTTTTCCATTCCAGTTATTGTTCCTGTTTATCCAAATTTTAAAAATTTTAGTATGTTCCAGTTTCACTTCCTCTGTCATGACTGAACTGGGCAGAACCAGTTGGAAGCTCTGATTCTAAGCCACAGATAAATACAATAAACTGCCTTCTCGACATCTGCACTTAATATCTCACAGATACCTCAGATTGATTTAACATGTCTAAATCTCAACTCTGAAACACATTTCCTCCAAACTCTATCCCAACTCTATTCTACTCCAGGGCTCTGCATTTCCATAAATGGTACATTCATGCAACTATCTGCTCAAACCATAAATTAACGAATCATCACTGACACTTCTCTTTACCTCCTCAACCATATTCAGCCATTAAAAAACCCCACTGTATTATTTTTACAAAACATGTTTCATATCTATTTCATCCCACCTCCACAGCTATAGGCCTAGTCCAAGCCACCATCATCTCTCACGTGAAATACTGCAATATCCTTTTAACTTGTCTCTCTACAGTCATCCTTTACCCCTCCTTTCAATCCATTCTCCAAGCAGTAACTAAAGTATTCTTTTTAAAATGCAAAACTACTTATGTTTCTTTTTATGCTTAAATACTTTTGGAATTTTAATCCAAAATCCTTAACATGGTCTTCAGGACCCTGCATGATCTAGGCCCCACTTATTTCTCTAGCCTCATCTTGAACCACTCTACCTGAGAGCTAGTTCAAATTGCACTATTTTCTTCATTTGTTCCTTCGTTCCTTCGTTTCTTCCTTCCTCCCTCCCTCCCTCCCTTCCTTCTTCTGTCCTTCCTCCTTCTCCCTCTTCTCCTCCCTCATTAACTCACTCAGTGTACAGACCTCTTTTCCTGCCCAGGAACTATGCGTAAGTTGTTTTCTTTGAATGAAATGCAATGTCCCCATTGCCCCCAGTCCCTGTAACTCCTCAGTTAACCATCCCTCCAAGTCCTTCTTAATACTCGTTTCAATTATCTATTGCTGTATAATAAATCACTTTAAAACTTAGCAGCTTAAAACAAAACTCACTTATCTGATCATGAGTCATCACTCTTAGCTGAACTGGGTAGTTCTTCTGTTTGCCTTGTCAGTGGTCATTCACATGGCTATGTATAGTTGGTAAGTCCACTGGTGTCTGGGACCTTTCTTTTTTATCCCTGTCCCTCTTCATGTAGTATCTCCACATGGTCTCTCCGAGCAATCTCTCCAGCAAAGTAGCAGGACTTTTTACATGGAGGTTCAGGGCTCTGAACAGTTCAAAGGTAGAAACTGCCAGGCCTTGTTACGGCTTAGGATCAGAAGTGGGACATTGTCATTTCTAAAACTCGTGACACACAAGAGTTCTTGAGGTGAAACAGAGTTGTTGGGACCATTTACAAATGTGGGTACTTGGAAGTGTGGTTCATTGGGGACCAGCAACGGAACAGATTATGACAATATAACCCAATATAAATTAGATATCATTTAAGGGGAAAATATCTTAACAATACAGAAGGGAAGGGAGTAAATCTCTAATTAATAAATTGACTTAGTACAGCTTCGATACGAGAAAGAAAAGACAAGAAAATTCAATGATAGCATGTGTTTTGGCCTTTGGAAGTAAAAATTTAATTTCAAGAGCAGAAATGGAGTTATTTTATTATTTTAGTTACCATCTTTTCTACAAAATCTATAAGGTAAGAAAAATTGAGATTCGCCACATAATTAGCAAAGGTTTACTAGTAAAAAAGAAAGTTCAGTCTCTTATCTATTTTCAAATACCTCTACTGAAAAGTGCATTGCGGGATTGAAAGTGGGCTGGCGTTTATCTCTAGCAAATAGAAAGCATGTTGTTATTATCATTAGCTTTATTTGTATTTTATTTATCATCATCATTATTATTTTATGCCATTTAGTAGCTGTTTGACGCCTTCAGTGTGGCAAGAACAAAAACAAACAGATCTATAGCGCTGTATGTAGCTTAGTGTGGTGTGTGTGTCAGTCTCCGTAAGAGAAAAACCGCTTTGACAGGTGCTCATCTGTCGTCATCCGCTGGCCCCTTCTGTTCCAAGTGTCCTGACGGCAGCAACGCAGCGGGCCAAGCGAGAGCAGTCGAGGCGTGCTCACTGCCGAGTCGGTGCGGCTCTGTTAGCTCGCTGTCTCTGCAAGTCCTGCTCGTATGCCTGACTGTAATCCGGCCTCATACAATTAACTAACCCTAGCAGAGAAGCATGTGGAATGAAAATACGGAGGGATAAAAGCTCTGAAAGGGTCTTTTATATATATATATATATAACAGCTAGATTAATGCTTTCCATATTTCAAGACTTATAAAAGATTTTCTCATGGATATTTAGGGCCATGTCTCACAATTTTTATGGAACTCATGAGTTTCGGAGGAAATGCCTGAAGACTTAAAAACCTGCTGGTAGCTTTTTTTTCTTTTCCTTTGCACAGACAGTTTGGTTCCTGGAGCATTACTGAGTATATCAGAGTCTGCGGACAAGGCAGTGACATTCTGTGAGCTGGCATTCCATCAACACAATCGGCAACCGTCTCAAGGTGGTCCCTGCGTAGTGTAGAGGTCAATAAAATCATCCTCGTAAAGAAAAGATAACACTGTGTTTGAACCGAGGGTCATATCGGCAGCCTGAGCGAAATGTTTGGTTTAAAGTGGTAAACAACACGCAAAGAAAAGGAATAAAATAATTTTCTCTTATACAAACCTAAATTTTGTGGCATCATTATTTTATTATATACTTACATTTCATGCATATTAGATATTTTAGAATATTTATCTCTCAATTGGGGAGAACATACCCATCATGGAAAAATAGATTGCATTGTCTTTTTCTTTATTAATTGACACTCATTAAATACTTCATCGATTCACTTCTCTTCTGCCCGTGCCATCTAACAGAAGTTCGAACTGTATCATGAAATAATAGAACAGACTGGGGGAAAACTGTTAATAGGAAATTCCCTTTAAGTCTGACATTTGGTTTTAGTAACGCCTCTAAATATCTGCAGACACTCTTTTTAATCAAACATTTTTATCTGCAAAATTGGACTGGAAATTGCTTGTTAATGCTTAATTAATAGCCCTTTTCTTTCCTAACAGCTAAGAAAAACCTCATTTCAGAATAGAATTAACTAGAAGATGACAATTCTTAGAATTTATGGTTCCCTTCCTAGTTTGTATCCATAACCTTCCAAGCTCTTTCAATAAAAGCAATGCTTGCTTGAAAGTCAATCTGACTTCATTCAAGGGATGTATTTAGGCCAGCATGTACTTTATAAAAAAAAAAAAAAAAAGTGAGCCATTTTCTTGTCGTCTTTTCCATTTCCATAATTATGGAAACCAGGTTTTCCTTGATTCTCTCCAGATATAGTGCTTCTTTTTCAACGTGTCAGCCAAAGATACTATATTAAAATGTCATTTAACTCCTACAGAAAATATTTACAAATCATTTGGTTCTTTATTGCATTTTGCAGGCTTTGTATTTTATTTAACCATATTTTGAAATAAAATCTTGCCTAGCATTTCAAAAAGAGTTCACAGAAGTGTTTGGACACTCTAAAATGGCACTCAGCCCATTAGCGATAGGGCAAACCAATACCTGTAAAAGCATTTATTAGATCCAGAGACAAGGAAGTAAAATGTAAACCACAAATAAAGTCACACCTGTACATCTCCATGCTTGTGAAATATATTTAAATTATTCAGAGAGTACAAAAAGAACAGTATGTTCCGTCCAGTTGTTAACTCTGTTGCTAATCCAGAGATACTTATTTTTCTCTTTTTACCAAAATCCTGTAAATCTCTCATTGCTCTGCCTTATAAATTTTTTTTTTTTTTTTGCCTTATAGCAATCAATAAATCATTTCCCAGATATTAGAGCTCAAGATCCATTCTAAAATAACCAGCGGGCTCTGTCCAGCTGTAAAGTTGGCTTTGTGATATATTAAGTGTATACAAGCTAGTCGTTTGGAAAGTAACAAATGTTTTTAAAGAAAGTTTCCTGTGAACATTCCCTCATGAATCTATTCCTGGTCTTTGTCACATCAGGACATTATGTAGGTTTGCCAAAAAATAGGTTTTAAATTTTACGTTATCCTATAGATGTAAGTCCAAAAGAGTTTATAATAGATTTCAAACCCCTAAGAGAAAAAGGAATTGTACTTGCAGATGTCTGTCTGTAACACACAAGGAAGCAGCATGGCAAAATAAATAGATGAGATTTTGAAATTAGAACCATGCAGACTGGAATCTCAGCTAACCGCTGGGTAAGGCACTTTGCTTCTTTGAGCTTTCGCTTCCTCATTGTAAAGTCTGACCAATAACATACACTTCATGGAGTGGCATCTACTTTCTAGGTATTGCTAACCAAGTAACTTTTAAAAATCATCCTCAATACCTGCTGCTTTCCACGTATATTCTTGTTATATCCTAATTCTTCACATCTCACCTTAGACATGACTTTCTTGAGAAACCCCCCCTCCCCACTTCGCATTTGAAATTTTTTTTTTTTTTTCCTGGTACTTTCATGGGTCTGTACTTCTTTTCTTTAGAGCAGGGGTTGGCAAATTACAACTCATGGACCAAATCCACTATTTGTAAATAAAGTTTTATTAGAACACAGCCACGGTCATTCATTTACTTATTGTTTGGGGCTGATTTTTCACTACAACTGTAGAGCTCAAAAGATGCAATAGGGCATAAATATTTTTAAGAGGACAGATAGTAAATATGTTAGCCCCCAAAAATATTTATTATTTGGCCCTTAACAGAAAAGTTTTTTGACCTCTGCTTTAGAGAATTTAAATTATTTTCAATGGTACACTATTAGTAAGGCTATTTATAAAATTACTCTCTCCCCTGTTAGGATATAAATTCCTTTATAATGTGAACCATTTCTCATCTTACTCTTCAGTGGTCCCAAACTACCAGTCAAACACGGTGTCTGGAATACAGTTAAAGCCAGTTGTCAGGGAGTCAATTCCAACTCACAGCAACTCCATGTGTGTCAGACTAGAACTGTGCTGTATACAGTTCTCAGTGGCTGATTTTCAAAAGTAGACTGGTAGGCCTTTCTTCCTAGGCACCTCGGGGTGGATTCAAACTGCAAACCTTTCAGTTAGCAGATGAGCACATTCATTAACTGTTTGCAGCACCCAGGGATTCCTGGGACATAGTTTCCATTCAATAAATGTTGAACGAATGGAATAAACATATGAATGAATGAACAAACATGTAAATTCATTTAATTTTAAAATTACCCTGGTTATATGGTAATGAGCCCAACACAAATAAAACTGGACATTTGCATATATCATGCAAGTGTTAAGATAAAATCACTACGGATATAACCACTCTAAGCATTATAAATTACGCACTTGTACTCAGCATTGCCCGGCCTACACATAACCATCTGGAAGAGGACCCGGTTATGAATGAGCTATTCATGAAGCTCATATATTATGGACTTTATAAAACACGCATAAATTAAATAACCATTTGTCCCATGTTAAAATACTTCAGTGACATATGAATAATATGTAGGCAAAGGCTAGAAAACAAATTATGAGGGAATTATTACTTTTTAGTCAATTACTTCTGGCATCACCTCTGCTGTGTTTCCGCTTTCTTGTACATTCTCGCTCCCCCTCCCGTGTCTCCGCTTTGCATAAACAATATGTCAGAAAGCATCTTACAGCGAATGCCCAGCACCTCCTGGCCTCGAAGAGCTCATTCGCCTAATTGTGCATCCCTCGTGGATTTTTCGTAATACTTTACAGATCTAATTTAAATACTCTTACAAATTCATCAAATACATTCTCCGAGGCACATTTACTCAGCTTACTTTTGAAACTTCTAATGAATTCTCTCAATATGTAATTTTATACTCAGCATCATGATTTGAATTAAATATTATTGGACAAGGTGTTCATTATTGGATGTGAATTATAATTAGAATGATAGGCAACCTTAAGTATGAGAATGGTTTTAGTCGATTTCCTATGAGACTTCCAGTGTTCAATCCAGTACAAAGACCAATACCCTCTGCTAAAAGTCTGTTGTAAGGGTTACAAGTAAATTAAGTAAGCAATGTCAGTTCTAGATGCTTAAAAGCTAGGATTAGCAGATACAATTTAACTCTTAAAAGGCAAATAGCAGGCTGTCATGGTGCTGTAAATCAGCAGGGCAGGAGAGCTGACCTGCTTTATACTCAATTTAGCATCATGATATTGAGGGATGACCTAGATTTTTCAAGAACCACATGTGAACCTCATAAATGATTGCTGTACCCATCTATTTCACATACGCATCAGCCAAAGCAACAATGTGGTCTGTAAAGAAAATCTGAGCAACTGAGAGGCTTTCTACTAAAAATATTTCCATTTCTTTAATACCATAAAGAGATATCTTATGTAGGCAAAAAAGCTGCTTTTGTGGTAGTTGTGTTTGGGTGGTAGAATTATGATATATTTTTCTCTTCAGATATTTTAAAATGTAGTTACTACCTTTTTTTTTTTACCCTTAATGTGTATATATATATATACATTATATATATTATGCATATACCCTTAATGTATGTGTATATGTATACATATAAATAAAGACATTTAAAAATGGAGGGAAAAATCTACTATAATCAGATAACTTAGATTTACTTCTATCCAACGGGCATTCCAACCACATACCATTGTGTACTGTTGCATTCAGAATAAAATATGAATCTCCAAGAGCAAGGTGGTTTTCAGAACATCAAGGCTGGATTGTTAGCGGAGTCTCTAATTATATGTGTAAGTATGTGTCTTATTATAAATGCACACACAATAGGTGTTCACTTAATGCCATTTCCTTCCCCCCTTTGTGAATAATTATACATCTATCAGGGTTAGTGAACATATCATTGCTTCCACTTTTCTGTAACTCTCCGTATTCATTTATGATTTAATCATCCTGTTGTAAAGGAGCCTTTAACTGGGAAGCAAATCCAAACAGTATTCGCAGGAGCTACCATTCAGGAATAAGAAATAGCTCCTGTCAATATACTCTTTACTCCTTTTAAATCTGTGTTTTTCACATGGCATGTTGGGGACATTTCAAGATTCACTACACTGGAATGGGCCATGTTTGTGACATGTTTATGACCTAGCCTGTCAAAAATGTTTTAGAAACTAAAGCTGGGTCAACTTATTTCACATCACCTATTTCCTATAATTGTGTCAACCCATAATCAGTTCTATTCCCTCTTACCGTGGCCTGCCTTCCAAGAGACACTGCAAGTCCAACCTAATATTATGCCTTCTTCTTTTATCCCCTGACTATCTCCATGTGTCTCCATCTCTTGCAATCTCAGCTTTATAGTAGAACTCAGATGAAAATGAAATTACTCTTTCCATCTCAGCAATATAGAAATGCCCCTTCCTTTCCTCGTTTTGGGTGTACCTGTGCACGTGTGTGTATTTGGATGTAAGCTGCTGTAAATGTGAAGAGATGATGCAAGTCATACTGAGAAAGAGGATCGCAGGGACTAGACTAAAAATGCTCCACACCCAGCAATTAGAATAAACCATAAACAGTAATTTCTAAATTAAGAACCAAAACAAAACCTATTGCTGTCGAAGTCAGTTCCAACTCATAATGACCCTATAGCCAGAGTAGAACTGCCTCACGGAGCTTCCAAGGAGCAGCTGGTGGATTCGAACTGCTGGCTTTTTTGGTTAGCAGCGGAGCTCTTAACCACTGCGCCACCAGGGCTCCAATTTCTGCAGTAATGCTAATTAATTCCTGCATGCTTTATCAGTAGGTCTAGACAGGCTTGTAGCTTCTCACACTTCGAGGAAGTATTTCCCCCATTTTAAAGATACAGGCTAATTAGCACAGGAAAAAAATTAAAAGCATTTCCTTTTAGCACATATCATAGTAGCTATGACCAATTTGCTAATTTTCCTGTATTTCTTTTTGTTGGAGCAAGAAAAGGGGCCTCAGCATCTGTGACCTGGGCCCACTTCTATCTCACTCAGAATATGGGCCTCATGGGAACTATTACATTTAAGAATTTTCTGGGAAGGCAAATATAAGAGACTTCCATTCTCAGGGTTTCTTTGAAAAACTCTTAAAGAAAGAGAAGAAATGCTGAGAATTCTAGTATAACTTCTGTTGCCCGAGTGACCAAGCAACATGGCAGACTGAGTTCAGGCAGGCTCACTCACAATACTGGATAAAACATAATAAACCTTTATTTCATATACGTATACATACCGAAAGGAACAAAATTGTCATGTACTAGAAGTGAAGGAGAAAACTCTACGATGGAGCTGTGGCCGCATGAGTAGATGCCTCAAGAGCTACAGAGTACACACACACACACACACAAAAAAAAAACCCGTTGCCATCAAGTCGATTCCGACTCACAGCGACACTATAGGACAGAATAACACTGCCTCCAAAGAGTTTCCAAGGACTGGTTGGTGGATTCAAACTGCCGACCTTTTGGTTAGCAGCTGTAGCTCTTAACCAGGACACAGATAAAGACCCTAATGTCTAGGAACAAGGTGTAAATATCCACACAGGGATAAAACACGTCTATCTCCACATGAGGAATTTCTGAGTGATGTGGATGGTTAATTTGCTTAGTGGCTAACCTAAAGTTGAGAGGTTTGAGTCCACCCAGAGGCACCTTGGAAGAAAAGCCTGGTGATTTACTTCCCAAAACCCAGCAATTAAAAGCCCTGTGGAGCACAGTTCTACTCTGACGCACAGGGTGTCACCATGAGTTGCGATCGACTCCATGGCAACTGGGATCTCAGGTCTTCCTTAAAGAGGAAGTAAACTTTCCATCTACAAGATTTGGGAAGCAGCAAGGAAGTTTTCATCTGTTCTGGTTCTGGTTGGAAACTGAAACCTCAGCTATGTACCATGCACAGACTGAAGTCTAATTTATACAAACTATAAATGAGAGTAAAGTTTTTCCCCAGGCTGCTGAAATCACTGGGTTGTTGAGGAAAACAAATGCAAAACTTCATTATAGAGGCACTTCTACAACTTGGGGAAACGGAACTTCCATGGAAAGAAAAACTCACTGGAGATAAGACCACAGTAAGATGCTGTAACCATACAAGTGAGCACATCACCGTCAAGGACAGTGCACCAACAAACAATCAAAAGAGCTGGAATCTGCATGAACTCGAGATGACAAATTTTTAAAACATCTAAAATATTTATGCTTAAATGGTTACATACACAGAATAATAGAATCAATAAAGATAATTAAAGATTAAAATAGGCACATTTAAAAAAATGAAAAAAATTAAATGGAAACACAATGGATGAGTTAAAAGCACATTAAATAAAACTTTGGAGAGTGTCATGAACTAGACGATAGCTCTGTGAGAGTATCAGAGTGAACTTGGTTTTGACGAAGAGATGGAAAATGTGAACTAGAGACGTGAACATGAGGGGAAAAATGCACTACATATCTAATAGATGTTCCAGGGGTAGACTATTACTAGAACCAGAGAGAAGCGATACTCTAGGAGATGTTAGCTGAGAATTTTTTGTAATAGAAATATTGGATTCTTCAGTTTGAAGATACAAACCGAATCCTAATCAAGATTAATCTTTAAACCCACTTGATGACGCTGAAGATCATGGAAGGTGAAGAGAAAAAGCTTAAACCAACCAGAAGTTTAAGGAGCTTATTCTTGGAGCAACGAAAATTAACTGACAATAGCATTACTATCAGTAGTAAGTAGAGAGGCCAGAAGGCAAAGGTATTTCTAATTCCAAAGGCTGGTATATTAGAAAAAAACAACATAAAATAGAAGGACATGATCAAAATTAAGATATTTTAAGATCTTTGCCTTGCTGGAAGAAAGAATAGAAATACTGATTAACTTTTTACTCTGTTAAGAGAGAATGATATAATTTTAAGGGAAACTGCAAAAGAGTAGTAAGAGAATTTGAAACCTCCAAAGCTAAAAAAGAGAAGAACGGAATAAAGAAAAGCCAATCAATGAGATATTTTATACAGAAAGAAAAAAATGAATAAAATGCATGGTCAATAAAATATAACGGGATGGTAGACATAAAGCTGAATATATTTGTAATAGAAGGTTCCTGGGTAGCACAAACAGTTTGAGCTCGACTATTACCTAAAGGTTGGCAGCTCAGACCTACTGAGCAGCACCATGGAAGAAGGGCCTGGAGATCTGCTTTCATAGAGTTTGCAGCCAAGGAGACCCTAGGAAACAGTTCCACTCTGTAATCCATGGGGTGGCCATGAGTCGGAATTGACTCCATGGCAATGAGTTTGGTTTGGTTTAGAAATAAGTGAAAGGGGATTATTTTACCTATTTAAGAAAGAGATATTCTCAGTTTAGATTAATAAAAAAAGAACACCAAAAACAAAATTAACGGTATGTTAGCTATAAGAGATATACTATAAAACGTAATGGCACATGAAAGACACCTATAAAGAGATACCAAAAGGATGCAAGGGAAACGCCAACCAAAAGAAGAATTAACAATATGAAAAAAAGACAAATTAATAAGGCAGAAACACATTTTTCAGCCTAAGAAGAATCATTATCGATTTTAAAAAGTCAATTTACAAGGATAATTTAACAATCCTGATCCAAAAAGCAGTAACTCAAAGTCTGTAGAGCAAAAATTGTATTGTCAAAATGACAAAACCACAAACATAAAGATTTTTCAAATTTCTGGCTAGGTATACCAGAAAAACAAAAAGAACACCCATGAAATTATAGATAGTTTGAACAGCACAAATAACATTTGATCTACTGGTCTTACATAGAATCTTGTAAGCAATAATTAGATTACATACAGGCTATGTAGGAAACCCTGGTGGTGTAGTGGGTAAGTGCTACAGCTGCTAACCAAGAGGTTGGCAGTTCAAATCCGACAGGTTCTCCTTGAAAACTCTATGGGGCAGTTCCACTCTGTCATATAGAGTCGCTATGAGTCGGAATTGACTTGAAGGCAGTGAGTTTGGGGGTTTTTTGGATCCTAGAGAACAGGAAAAAGAGTTACCTGACTCTTTTTTTAGGCTGAAAAAAAAATAATACGTATGCCAGCCAAGCATAATAGAACAAAAGAAATTTATTGGTCACAGTTTAAGAAAATCCTGAATTAACTTTTAGCAAGCCAAATAAAAAAGATACTAAAATTATATCATGACAATGTAAGGTTTTTCCCAGGAAGTCAATAATTGTTGAACATTTAAAAATCTGTTAATAAAAGTAACCACATTAACAGAGGGAGAAAAACATGTCATCATTTGAACAGAAAAAGAATTTTATAGAATTTAAAGAAATCTTCTGAACTTGGTAAAGGGCTTCTAACAAAACCCAATATTGAAAGCATGATAAATGGTGAGGATTCCAGAATGTCTGCTATTAAGATTTTGTTTGACATTAGACCAAAGAAAACCAAACCTGTTGCAGTCGAGTAGATTCCGACTCATAGTGACCCTATAGGACAGAGTAGAACTGCCTCATAAGGTTTTCAAGGAGTGCCTGGTAGGTTCAAACTGTCAAACTTTTGCTTAGCAGCCATAGCTCTTAACCACTACACCACCAGGGTTTCCATTAGACTAGAGATACTAAATATTGCAATAAGCCCATCAAATAAAATATGTGCTTTCAGGATTAAAATGAAACAAAAAATATTCATTGATTACAGATAATACGATTATATTCAATGAAAATCCAAGAAAATCTATATGCTTTACTAATTGATAATAGAGTTCAGAATAGTTCCTTGGTATAAAATCATTTCTTTATACAAACAAAAACCAATTAGATAATTTAATATTAAGATGACATTAATAAGAACAAGAAAAATCCTCTAAAATAAGTAGGAATAAGTTTTAAAGCAAGAAGTGCAAGATACTTATGCAGGTATAGACTTTTTTGAATAAAATAAAACATAAAAAGGTATATACGAGGTAATTCCCAATCCCTAAAGTTTCTTATCCACTAGGCCAGTAGTTAAAATAAGACAAGGATGCAATAACCAAGAAATAAGGCATGACAACTATCAAGTGAGTGGTGAAAATAAAGTGCTTTTGGGGTTTAGGTGATGAGCCTTTCACTTTGGTAGTGAAGTTCAAATATTCATAAGTAGAGTTGCTGAAGTCTGGTATTTTAAACATAGGCAATCACTGACATATTAAAAAAGTATCTGACTTTTAGAAAACACATACAGTGGTATAATATACAGCCACTTTTTAAAATGATATTATAGAAATGTAAATTGACTGATATAAAATTATGAATTCTATATGAATACTCATAGTCCATTTTTGCTAATGTATGCAGGGCCTCTAAATAGCAACTTGCCTCTCCTTCTCTGCAAGAGAGATGCCAGGAATGAGTTGGTATAGATTTACGGCTTTCGTTTGCCCCTCAACCTCCTCTTCCACTTCTAATTTGCTCATTCATTAACTCAACCAATGTTTACTGAGCATCTACTATATGCCAAGGACCATACTATATGCTTAGGTGCTAGATATGCAGTAGTGAATAAAGTAGAAATGGTCTCTTCAGAGGGTGTAGAGTATAATAAAATGTTAGGTAAATTTATCCAATTATAATTAATGGTGTGTACGTAAAATTTTACTTTTTTTTTTTTTACTATAATGGAAAAGAACAAAATGCTGTGAAAGGGGATAATGTTTTTTTATTTTAAATTGTCTTTTCAGAGGAGATCCCACTGAGAAATATCCAACCATGAACAAAGAGTGAGAAAGATCATACCACGAAAAAGACTAGTGCATGTGTGAAGGTGCTGAGGCAGGGCAGTGTTCAGAAAGAGTCTGGTAAGAGTGAGTCACTGAGATAAGGAAGAGTGCTAGAAGACAGCGCACCACGGAGGTGACAAGGAAAGGCCTGGAGAGCTCAGCAGGGCCCAGTTCACGCAAGTCCTTAAATCAGGTTCTGTAATATGCCAAGTACAACCATAAGGCATTGAAGAGTTTCATTCAGGGACATTATTGGTTTTTTATTTTTAAGAGTTTTATACAGGGATGTGATTGGTTTTCTGTTCTAAAGGAGACCCCTTGACGGTGTGTGAAAAATAGGTTGGAGAAAAGCAAGAGTGTAAGTGGGAAGGCCAATTAGCAAATCATTATAGTTCACGGGAGAGATGACCGTAGCTTAGCTAGGTTCTGGTAGTAGAGATGGAGATGAAGTGATATATTTGAGGTCAAATAATTTGGAAGTTGAATTGACTGGACTTCATATTGGAATTCCTGTGAAAATGAGACCCAAGAATGGTTTAAAATGATGTCTAAGAATATGCCTTTAGTGTATTTCTGATACAATTCTGATTATATATGAACACATACTCTTACTGGAAATAGATGACACGTTCACTATGATTCTTATGCTAATATTCTTGTAATTGGCAGTAAACCCTTTTTAATAGTGTTTTTTTGTCAATGAGACCATCATCAAACTGCTCCGCCTATCTAGGATGTAATCAGCTTCTTCCCAGTTCTCTTTTCTAAAATGGTCAGTTCAGGTTACCTTTCTTTTGAATGCATCGGTTTGTTATAGTATTCTCTGTTTCTGCTTTGCAAGGGTCATTGCCTCCCATGCTCCCACCTTCTAGTCCTGTCCTCCTCCCCCATATAACTACTCAAAGCACATTCTTTACTGGTCACATAGTCCTCAGTCGAGTGGCCATCGCATCGACCAAATCTAAAGCAAGCCTTGCTCAAGTAATTTTTGAATGATTAATAATGAGTGTGAGAAATATTTTTTGTTTTTAGTGCCTAATAAACTCTTTCAATTATGTTGTTGTTGTTAGGTGCTGTCCAGTCAGTTCCAACTCACAACGACCCTAGGCATAGTACGAAGCACTGCCCATTCCTGCACCATCCTCACAATTGTTGCTATGTTTGAGCCCATTGTTGCAGCCACTGTGTCAATCCATCTCATGGACTTTAAATTATGTTACTCAATAATAACAAAACCAACTTAAACCTAGTTGGGTACTAAGGTTAGAAAATACTTTTTTCAATTCAATTACATTTGTAACTTTTTCTCAGTGCAATTCCATTATTCATCTGTTTTACCGACGCTGGCCCTGCAATCAAATATTCAATCATTCATACAAAATAATTTTTGCAGGTTACTTTCCTGGTGAATGTACTGGACAGTTATTCTATTAGCATGTAATTCCTCATTTTCATATTCTTGACTTAGGAATTACTTTTGTCTACCACCCCCCAAATGCATTTGGTGTCTTTTGCTAAAATCACTTAAATGGTAAAATTAGGTTCACATTCTGCACCTGAGACCTCATTCTTACTAGAGGAAAAAGCATATTAGCAACAGCCTTGAATATTTATTTTAAATTTATCTTATAGTCATATGCCAAGTGCCCTAAGTCTTTTATTGCCTGATCTTGGCTCCCTGGCTAATCAGTCATATTATAATATGTCCATAGGCATTTTTCTTGAAAGAATCAGTTCCATTGGGTTGGTAATTTGCCAGAAATCTTGATAAACTGTACTTATGTAAAATGTTAATTCACTTGATTAGTGATTAAAGTTATGTAACCATTATACAAATAAGTGACATACACCGTACAATTATCGGAACAAAGTCAACCATTTAAATAACTCATAAATTACCATGCTTTTAAACTCAAAGTGTTTTCATGATAGCTGAAACACCCTTCTTTCCTAGCAATGACCTTGAAGAATTTAACAAGACTATAAACACCATTTCAATCAGCAAAACAGGTTGTTCTACTGAGAAAACAGTCTTGGAGATTGTTAAAGATGCTAAGAGCTGTGTTTCTCAAATCTGAGTTCATAGGACCACCCGTTAAAAATATCGCAGTACACACATGTGAAGTAATATTCAAAAGGTCAGAAGAGAGGCCTAAGAATCCAACTTTATAACTAGCTCCCAGGGGATTCTTATTCACACCAACAGTTGAGAACCATGGAATTAGACTGTGCCGCTGGACAGGTGTTGTTAAATGACCATGTAACAAGTCACTAGGAAGAGAATTGGATTAATCTATTAACTGAAGAGAAGGTTCTGTTGCTAACACAAAAGACATTTCTACAGAAATCATACTTTCCTTTCTTTCAGCCCTTATGTAAAAGGAGAGAGACAGAGAAGGAGGGGGAGAGAGAGAGAACATTATGAATTACAGTAAAAATAAAAATCTTATAAAAATAACCAACTGAAGAGTTACCTTGAGATTTTCCGAATACAGCATCAAACAGTAAATTACAGACACTTATTTCATCAAATAAGATTAAAACATGGAAAGTCTAGTGATAGCTGCCTCTTGAAATCAGATGGTATTGTCTGTGACGGCACGTCATTCCCCATGATTTAAAAAGTGACAGAGCCACACGGCTACTTGCTGAGAATATTGCCTGTAATTCTGCCTCTTTCCTTACTGATGCTTTTCTTCCATTTTCCTGAAATTTGTCTTTTTCTTACAAAGGGTAATAAGCTAAATTCTAAGTGCAATATCAGCACACCTGTGGACCGTGCTTTCAGAGAAGGAAAAGAAAAATGTGACGCAACAGACCCATTTTTCCTAAGTGTTTTTGGAAGCAGCAATATTTTTGTAGGGGACTGAGGATAGTGTAATCTTTGGTGGCCTCACAATTCAGAAAGTTCTCACCTACACACAGAAATAATAGCACTACTAATGAAGAAGCAGCACCCATTTGACATTCAAGGGATGCTTAATACATGTTTGGAAAATTAAAGGATGGATAAGTGAATGAGGTTTGACAAAAATCCAAGAATTAGAAAAATAAGGCAGTCATAACTAAAAAACTATGAAACAAAGAGAGGATGTTTAAAGCCCACAAACCCCCAAAGCCATTGGGTATTAAATCAATATGAAGAACAAGGAACAGAAGACCAAACTTAGGTGCTTGAGGCTTTTAGCTGGATGACAAAAATGACGATTTATCAGTAACAGAAATAGGGCAAGTAGAAGTAGGTTGGTTTCTGGTAAAGTCAAAATTTATGTCTTGAGTTTGAGATGATGATGTGGTAATATATAGCTGAAGCTTATGGAAAGATCAGAGTTGGAGAAAAACATTAAAACTCATATAATAACACGTGGGAACCTAACATGGGCCGGGTGCTGTGTTAAGCAGGGTTATACTCATCCTCACTCTTCCTCTTAAAACACTTGGGTTGTGGTTATTGCCCCCTGCTCCTGTTTTACATCGGAGAAACTGAGGCTTGCTTAGGACCACACAATGATTACTGCCTGGCCATCACAGGCAGTTAAGATGTTCTTCCTCAACATTTTAGAAGAGCCAAGATGAAACAAAGGAGCCCTGGTGGCACAGTGTTTAAGCACTTGGCTGCTAACTGAAAGGCTGGCGATTGGAACACATCATCCCCTCTGAGGGAGAAAGATGTGGCAGTCTGCTTCTGTAAAGATTTATAGCCTTGGAACTCTATGGAGATGCTCTACTCTGTCCTACAGGGTCGCTATGAATAGGAATTGATTTGAAGGCAATGTTTTTTTTGTTTGTTTGTTTGGTTTTTTTTTTTAGTTGAAGATAAAGCACATGTCTGTCTGACACCCACGTCCATTCTTCATCTCATTTTCCATGTGGCCACTCTTACACAGTGTGTCTGGTAGCATGTTTTGCATGTTGTTGTTCTGTGCCATTGAGTTGATTCTAACACACAGGGACCCTGTAGGACAGATTAGAGCTGCCCCATAGGGTTTGCAAGGAGTCGCTGGTGGATTTAAACTGCTGACCTTTTGGTTAGCAGCTTGAGATCTTAACCACTGCGTCACCAGGGCTCTATAAGAATTAAAATGGCATCTCGTGGAAAGATAATCAGCTTCCAGGGCCCAGGGATATAGCTCTGTGTGAGCACTCACTGAGGACACACGCCTTTCGGCCACAGGCACCACTGACAATAATGTCATGAGACGTGTTGGAAGATAAACGTGAATAACTGTAGATTCTCTGAGTTCTTATGGAAACGAGCTGGATATAAATTCAAGGAAGTACCTGTGTGCCATGTGCATTTCCTGCATTAAAAATAAATAAGCCAAGTAAAGGCAATTTAATTGTTTCTGTATTCCCAACATCCAGAGAGGTAAGGGTAATTAATCCTACTTTCTGCCTTCCAAAGTCACATAAATTTTAGAATGATTTCCTGTAGGGAAACACTACGTAGAATACAACAAAAGCTTCTAATGAAAAACGCCTTTCAGTGTGTTGTCCTTTCAGCAACTTCATCTAGCATTCTACACTAATTTTGGAACTTCCGTATACCTATTTGCATATACACAAAGTACAGCATTTTTCTAACTTTTTTTAAAAGCTGTACTTTTCCCCATGCATTTAAGTTTTCCTCTTGTCCACTCTATTATCTCACTCAGTAAATATGAATTTCTTCAGTGTCTAAGAAACGCCCACTTCCTCCCTGAATAGGCCATTATTAATATATCCTCAAAACTATTATTATGTTCAAGGATTATTCCCTTGTTAAAATGCACTGAGCAGCAATTCTGGGCACGTAAAAAGAAAGTAAGAAAATTTCAGAAGACTTTGGTTCAAATAGTAGCAACAGCAGGCCAAGTCTTATACAGCCCTGTCCTGGTATACATATAAAACATTTAATATCTAATGTTGTTGAAGATGTAGGTAAAGGAGCACTCACACATGCTGCTACAGAATTTAAATTAGAAGGGGTACAATGGCTCAGAGAGCCTTCTCACACTACTCATCCAAACTAACATGGGAACATTCTTTGGGCAGGCAATCCCACTTATAGGAATCTACCTTAATTCAGCATTAGTCTAAGTGTATTAAAATAGATGTACTAGGGCTTTTTATTATAGACTATTTAAAAATAGCAAAACATCTATTAGCAGAATTGCTAAATATGATAAATCTACATGTAATGGAGTAGTATGTAACAAACAAGGAATATAAAATGAAATGCAATGCTATCCACAGTGTATTAGAAAATGAAAAAAGCAAATTGGAGAACCAATTTTACAGTACGAAGCCATTTTGTATCTAGATATTATCTGTATAGGTATGTATGTCCACCACTCATCTGTCAGTGTGTCATACTGTGGGGGCTTGTGTGTTGCTGTGATGCTGGAAGCTATGCCACTGGTATTTCAAATACTAGCAGGGTCACCCATGGTGGACAGGCTTCAGCAGAGCTTCCAGACTAAGACAAACTAGGAAGAAGGACCTGGCAATCAACTTATGAAAAAATTTGCCAGTGAAAACCTTATGGACAGCAATGGAACACAGACTGATACAGTGCTGGAAGATGAGCCCCTCAGCTTGGAAAACACTCAAAATGTGACTAGGGAAGAGCTGCCTTCTCAATGCAGAGTCGACATTAAGGACACGAACGGAGTAAAGGTTTCAAAAACTTCATTTCCCGATGTGCCACAACTCAACATGAGAAGAAATAGCTGCAAATATCCATTAGTAATCAGAATGTCGAATGCACACAGCATGACTCAAGAAAAGTTGGGAGTTGTCAGAAATGAAGTGGAGCACTTGAATATTCATATCCTGGACATTAGCGAGCTAAAATGGACTGGTATTGGTCATTTTTAACTGGACAATCATAAGGTCTACTCTGCCAAGAATGACAAACTGAAGAACAGAGTCTCATCATCAAAAAGCACATTGCAAGATCTATCCTGAAGTACAACACCACCAGTGACAGGACAACATCCCTACGCCTGCAAGGAAGGTCAGTTAATACAGCTATTATGAAAATCTACATATCAACTACTAATGCCAAAGACAAAGAAATTGAAGATTTTTACCAACTCCTGCAGTCTGAAATTAATCAAACATGCAATCAAGATGCATTGATAATTACTGGTGACTGGAATTCAAAAGTTGGAAACAAAGAAGAAGGACCAGTTGGAAAATATGGGCTTTGGTGAAAGAAAAGATGCAGGAGATCAAACGGTAGAATTCTGCAAAATCAACAACTTCTTCATTTCAAATACCTTTTTTCAACATCATAAACAGCGACTATACACCTGGACCACACAAAATGGAATACACAGGAATCAGATTGACTACATTAATGGGAAGAGAAGATGGAGAAGCTCAATTATCATCAGTCTGAACAAAGCCAGAGACCATCTACAAACAGACTATCAATTCCTCATATGCAAATTCAAGATGAAACTAAAGAAAATTAAAACAAGTCCCACAAGTGCCAAAGTACAACCTTTAGTATATCCCACTTGCATTTAGAGACCATTTCAAGAATAGGTTTTACACCTTGAACACTAATGACCAGGTGAGTTGTGGGATGACATCAAGGACGTTGTACACGAAGAAAGCAAAAGGTCATTAAAAAGAGAGGTAATACTAATGTGGATGTCAAAAGAGACTCTGAAACATGCTCTTGAATGTAGGGTAGCTGAAGTGAAAGGAAGAAATGATGGAAAGCTGAACAGAAGATTTCAAAGGCAGCTTGGGAAGACAAAGGAAAGTATTATAATGAAATGTGCAAAGACCAGGAGTTAGAAAACCAAAAGAGAAAAACATACTCAGTATTTCTCAAGCTGAAAAGACTAAAGAAAAAGCTCAAGCCTCTAGTTGTAATACTGAAAGATTCTATGGGCAAAATATTGAACAAGGGAGGAAGCATCAGAAGATGGAAGGAATACACAGACTCACTATACCAAAAAGAATTGGTTGATGTTCAAACATTTCAGGAGGTAGCATATGATCAAGAACCGATGGTACTGAAGCAAGAAGTCCAAGCTCCACTGAAGGCATTTGTGAAAATTAAGGCTTCAGGAATCGATAAAATACCAATTGACATGTTTCAACAAATGGGTACAATGTTGGCAGCATTCACTCATTTATGATACAAGTGGTACTGTGTGATTCAAAGTCAGGAAAGATGTGTGTCAGGGTTGTGTCCTTTCACCATACTTATTAAATCTATATGCTCAGTAAATAATTCGAAAAGCTGGATTATATGAAGAAGAATGTGACATCAGGATCAGAGGAAGGATCATTAACCACCTGCAATATGCAGATGACACTTTGCTTGCTGAAAGTGAGGAGGACTTAAAGCACTTACTATTGAAGATCAAAGACTACAGCCTTCCGTATGGATTACGCCTCAACATAAAGAAAACAAAAATCCTCACAACTGAACCAATAAGCAACATCATGATAAACAGAGAAAAGACTGAAGTCAAAGATTTCATTTTGCTTGGATCCACAATCAACACCCTTGGAAGCAGCAGTCAAGAAAACAAATGATGTATTCCATTGGGCAAATCTGCTGCAAAGGACCTCTTTAAAGTACTAGAAAACAAAGATGTCACCTTGAAGACTAAAGTGTGCCTGACCCACGCCATGGCATTTTCATTTGCCTTGTATGCATGCAAAAGCTGGACAGTGAACCAGGAAGACTAAAGAAGAGTTGATGTCTTTGAATTATGGTGTTGGCTAAGAATTGAATATAGCATGGACTGCCAAAAAAATGAACAAGCCCATCCTGGAAGAAGTACAACCAGAATGCTCCTTAGAAGCAAGGATGGCAAGACTTCTCAGGTATTTTGAACATGTTATCACAAGGAATCAGTCCCTGGAGAAGGACGTAATGCTTGGTAAAGTAGACAGCAAAAAAGTGGAACATCTCAATGAGACAAATTGACAGAGTGGCTACGGTAATGGGCTCAAACATAGCAGAAGTTGTGAGGATGGTACAGGACCAGGCAGTGTTTGGCTCCTTTGGACATAGAGCTGCCATGAGAGGATAACTAACAACAACAACACGTATGTATGTGTTTGTATGTATACTTGAGTGGTTAAGGAAAAATGTGTGGATAGATACCCAGCAAATCAATAATATTAATTAGTTCTGCAAAATGTGATTGATTGGGAGAGTTGGGACAATTTCCCTATACACCATGTAAACCTATCTTATTTAATTGGTTTCAATAAACATACATTACTTTTGTAATTAAAAATAAAAAACCACATTGGATTAGATTATGTACATTAAAATTCTCACAGGTGAGAAAAGGAGAAGATCTCAGCCTGAGGCAATGTGGTATCTTAAAGCATTAGAGAAACTCCTATCACCTGGGTAAACGTAGGTGTTCAAAAGTTTCAAAAGAGAAGATACCCATGCAGGGTTTTCTCTGTCAGAGTCACCTGTTGAGTTTATATCTAGAAGGAAAAATATGGCACCACCAGCAGGCAGTTTCTCTCCCTTGGTGACAGGATATGGGATACTGCATTAGCAGGGTTGACCTGCTGTGTTTGTGTCCATGTTTGGGGTCTGTGTCTCTGTGTTAGCCTTCTAATTTGTCATGGGTCACACAACAGTACAGTGGCATTCTCTCTCTTTAGGACCAAAATAATGAATCCTCCAGAAGGAAGTACTGGAACACTAGTCATGCTTTTTTTCCCAGACTTGAAACGTAACCAAGTAACTTCCAAATGTTGCATACGGTGGGTGAGTCACTAGGTCTAAAATATTAAGAATGTAACTCATTACCCTTAAAATTATAGAGGATCATAAACAGCTCTATTTTCTCTTACAAATTATAACATGGATTTATCCATGAGTCGGAATCGACTCAGCAGCAACGGGTTTGGTTTGGTTTATCTACGTCAAGAAACTTACTTTATGCCGTTATTTTATGTTGACATGTGCACATGCGAACACATTATTGGACAACAGATAAATTATCCCCATAGCTTTCCCACTTTCCATTGATGGTTTCACTCCTGGTAAACAGCCAAGAATCCACAGCTATTTATGAGCTGAAACTGTTTGATTTACTCTTAGTTACTTAGTGGTTACATCTTCCTAGCTGTTGCTTTTTAAGTTAGGTGATTATAACTTCATTTTGTAAATGCAGCTATATAAGAAGGGAAAGAGGAAAAAAAAAATCATAAAAAAGGCTCAAGTTTTAAAAAGGTACAATTGAGCATAATTATAGCAGCCAATTACAAAATGCCTACTTTTCGAGTCTGAATAGATTACCTATAATTGCGCTAACTTGGTTGGAGCCTGGACTTGTAAAGTACAGTTGATGCTGAAGATTTAGCATGCTTTCTCACACCAAACCAACCATAGTTTATCTTAAAAAAAAATAGAAACAGGAATAAACGCCAATGTAATTTCAGTCTCCTTTCTCTGCTTCAATCAGTTTCTACATCATTACGATTCTCTAGGTAGGGGGTATTACTGTCTCAGGCTGAAGGCTTTTAAGGATTTCTTCCAGCAGCAACATCTCACCTGGCAACTGCTGGGAGGTGGATTATGGCTTCAAGTTTTTGTTCTCATCACTTTGTGTCTAATAGGACAACTAATAGGTCAGGTGGGATACTCTGAAATGTAATTTTTTAAATTGCTTTAAGTACTTCTGACCAAAACCCATTAACCTTCGTATATCTCCACCAGGAAAGCAGAAAACAGCCCTTCGGAGGCTTGGCCATGCTATCCCAGCCGAGTGCTCCCAGCCCTGTGTGGACGTCTGGTGGATTTGTGAATAATGGGAAACACGCCCGTGTCGGATGTGCAAACTGTACATTTAGCAAGTGAGAGAAAAACCTGATTTAAAAGGCTAGCTTGTATTTGTTTGCTTCATTTTTAACAAATTAAATCCAAGTTTGATTTTAATTATCTCATAGGAAGATTCAAGGTCTTTTGTTACTATCTTCAATTATCTCAGCGTATGAAGTAAATAGCTCTGGTTGGAATTCTAGAAGTAAACATAATTATTTTGGTGAATGTGAATGTGAGATTTAAACATAAGTGTAAATGTAGGTAATTTGCATATTTACTCATGTCCTGTAGTAGAAATTAATACGTACATGAAAGTCTGTATCTTGTTACAAAGTACCTAGGAAGGTTAAATTATCCCCTTCGTAATTTCATAAAGCCCTGTAAATCAAGACATTGAAAAAAACCCAACTCATCAGATCTAGTGCTGCTCTTAGCCCACCTCCACGTTTGGGTAAAGATTCTGAACCAACGTGTGTTTAGTAACCACATCATAAACAGAGACATGGTAACCTTCTATGGTTAGTGAACAAAGCGAAGATGTAATCAAGCATATGAAGAACGGAACATAGAAAAGTGTCCAATTACACAGGAGTTTAGAAGTATTGCTAACTTGTCTTGATATGGCAAAGTGAATAATAATCTTTAAATTTAAAGAGGCAATGTCCTAACTAAAAAATTTATAGACTAAACCTTTTGTGTGGAGACATAATGCAGACCCCCAAATTATCCAGTTTGGTTTATTTTTAAAATATTGGTGTGATTCTCAGTCTTTTGAATTAAACCTGCTGCCTAACGTAAGATCTTTAATTAGCTAAGTGGATTTGCAGTTTCTCTTTTATTGGATGAATCCCAATTTTATGTCATTTGGAATATTGCTTGTATCTGAAATCATCTGAAATACTGAGTTAGTTTCAAAAATATTAATACGTACTTTAATACTGGGTGTATTATTAATACTGCCTAATGCTACATGTGGTCCCTAATATTTTTTATGAATAATTAGAGAATATTCATAAAACTGAATTGCCATCAATAATCATGGATAGAGATCCTGTTAATGGACTAGAGCCATCTAGATAATAAATTGACTAAACATTAAAATTAAGATAGATATTTTTATCACAAACTACGTTGATATATATAAATATATGTGTGTATATATATATTTTTTAATCAAAGAACACTAGAACTTTGTAGCTTTGGGGTAATTTATTAATATTTTGTATATATGCATAAATATGTATACATTCTAATAAAAACCAGTTCCAGTTGAAATAATGAAAGGAATTTCATATTTTCTGATAATAGTACCAAACCTATTATAAGTTTCATGTTAAGAAATCAGAAGAAGGAAAATATGTTTGAAATAGGAATTATGTGTCCAATGGACCAAATTTCAAATAGCTTGAGGTTTTTATGTACCCTGCCATATTCTTGTTATTGAGCTGGCTTACTTAACTGGACAATTAAATAGTTTTCATTTCATATAGGTTGTCCTCTTAACAAAAGAAATCAGCAAATATGTACATAGAGCTTTCTATATTTTTTAAAAAAATGTAAAAAGGCACAACTATCTCAAAAGCTAACTTTACTCTAAATATATGTCAGCCAGGTGCATACTTGATTCAAAACAAGATATAACAATAATCTAATGGAGGTCTAATATTTTAAAATAATTGAATGTCATTTATTTTTAAAGACCTACTAAAATGGTTGAATTTTATTTAGTATATTGGATATAAGTTAAATATTATCCTAAAAGTTTAAAAACAATGACTTGAGAGGTGCTGGATGATTTTCAAGGTAAACATAAGGGCTAGTCATTCAAACTTGGCTGTATCTCCCAACACCAAAGCTAGTCTGTGCTTAGGAAACAAATGGGGGACACCTGTTACCATGTAGTACTTCCTTCTCCTTTTTCAACGTTTCTTTAAGTGTTTTTTGAGGATCAGTAATTCTTTAAGAAGTTTAAACAAAAATCAAATGTGTTCAGGTCAAATAACTGTAGAGAAATGATGTCATGTAAGTCCTCTATTTGATATTTACATGGCCAAGAATATATTAAAGATTTATGAGAAATCCTCCAATAGAAATACAAACAAGCAAAAAAACAAAGAACCTCAAAATTTATCTATGTTTTACTTTCTTTCAAACGATTCTCAAATTTTGGATTAGATATAATATCTCTTAGTTACCAGCCTCATACTTGGGGCAATACTGTTCTAGAATACTTTTTGAAAACCCCACAGTTAGTTTCTAAGACTTGTTGAAGTTTATTTCATGCTTCATGAAGTAGCTCATTTTTCTTTACTCTTTTTGATGCCACCAGCACCTATACCCTGATCATCTTACATGTGGCTTGTGGAAATATCCTTTCCCATCTCTCTGTTTCACTTTCACAGCCCCCTGAATTTATCATGGAACACATGTCTAGCTTCATTTTTGTAAAGCACTGTTTGCACAGCCCCTTCATTTTCAAAACTGCTTTTTCCATGTAGATGCAAGTTCATATGCCCATATCTAGAATTCTAGATATCTGTAATACAGCGCTTTCTTAGTAATTTAATCTACAAGTTAGCACATGAAGGCCCTGCTTTTGTAAATCTGATATACTGACCACACCAAATATATTCCTCCAGCTTTTGCACCTGTCTTAGTCATCTAGTGCTGCTATAATAGAAATACCACAAGTAGATGGTTTTAACAAGGAGAAATTTATTCTCTCACAGTCTAGTAGGTTACAAGTTCAAATTCAGGGCATCAGCTCCAGGGGAAGGCTTTCTTTCTGTCCACTCTAGGGGAAGGTCCTTGTTGTCAATCTTCCCTTGGTCTGGGAGCATCTTGGTGCAGGAACCTCAAGTCTAAAGGATGCGCTCTGCTCCCGGTGCTGCTTTCTTGGTGGTATGAGGCCCCACTCATTTCCCTTTCCTTTTTTTATCTCTTGCCAGGTGAAAGGTGGTGCAGGCCACACCCAAGGGAAACTACCTTTACATTGGATCAGGGATGTGACCTGGGTAAGGATATTACATCCCACCCTAAGCCTTTTTAACACAATCTAATCTTGCCTCGTTAACCATAGGCAGAGACTAGGATTTATAACACATAGGAAAGTTACATCAATCACAAAATGGAGGACAACCACACAATACTGGGCAACATGGCCTAGCCAAGCTGAGAGAGAGTTTTGGGGGACACAATTCAGTTCATGACAGCACCTTTGCTCATTCTGCCACATTTCCCATCTATTTAACCATTCCTATAACCCCTAAGTCAGAATCTACTCAACAGCAACAGGCTTGTTTTTTTTTTTTTGGTATATGGTTAAGAGCTATGGCAGCTAACCAAAAGGTCGGCAGTTCAAATCCACCAGGTGCTCTTTGGAAGCCATACAGGGCACTTCTGTACTGTCCAATAGAGTTGCTATGAGTTGGAATCGACTCAACAGCAATGGGTTTGGTTTTTAACAGGTTTACAAACATCCAAAAGAGCCCTGGTGCTCAGCTGTTAACCATAGAGTATGGTGATCTCAACCCACAAGCCACTTCTTGGCAGAAATATGTGTAAAGATTTGCATACTTGGAAACCCTAGGGGAGGATTCTACTCTGTCCTATAGGGTCCTTATGAGTTGGAATAGACTCTGTGACAATGGGTTTGGTGTTTTCCTTTATAAACATCCGTAAAGCAGCAGTCAAGAAATCAAATGACATTTTGTATTGGGCAAATCTGCTGCAAAAGACCTCTTTATAGTTTTAAAAAGTAAAGATATCACTTTGATGATTAAGGCATGCCTGACCCAAGTCATGATATTTTCAATAGTCTCATATGCACACGAAAGCTGGACAACAAAAAAGGAAGACAGAAAAAGAATTGATGCGTTTGAGTTGTGGTATTGGTGAAGAATATTGAATATACGTTTGACTGCCAGAAGAATGAACATATCAGTCGTAGAAGAAATCCAACCTTAGAAGCAAGGCTGGCGAAACTTCGCCTAGCTGACTTTGGACACATCGTTGTTGTTGGTAGGTGACACTGACTCACAGCAATTCTATAGGACAGAGTAGAACTGCACCGTAGGGTTTACAAGGAGTGCCTGGCGGATGTGAATGCCGAGCTTTTGGGACACATCATTAGGAAAGGCCAATTGCTGGAAAAGATGTTTACGAGATGGAGCAACACAATCGCCACAACAATGAAGTCAGACACACCAATAATCAGGAATGTGGCACAGGACTGGGCAAAGCTTTGTTCTGTTTTACATAAAGCTGCCATGACTCAGGGTTGGCTTTACTGTCAACTAACAATAATAACATTCCTTCAAGTTGTGTCTATTCAAATAAGTCTCACCAGTTACATTAATTGATGGTGGTCCTCCTTCCACTTTGGAACCCTGGTGGTACAGAGGTTAGAAGCTATGAGTGTTAACCAAAAGGTTGGTAGTTCAAATCCACCGGCTGCTCCTTGGAAACCCCGTGGGACAGTTCTAGTCTGTCCTATAGGGTCACTATAAGTCAGAATCAGCTCCATAGCAACAGGTTTGATTTGGTTTGGTCCTTCCACCTAATTCTACTAGTACTTACCAACTTCATGAGTACTCTCGACTGTTCCTCCCAATTATCCGTGGCACATGCTCTCTGTTGTTATCTTTTCATTCCTATGTCTTCTACCACTCAAATGGCCAGCTTCTTGGAAGTCAGAAACATAATGTTTTCTTTGGAGGAGGGCATCTAACTTAGTACTTTGTACACAGCAAACATTTCATTACTACGAACGGTTTTTTATACTACCTATTTATTCGATCACTTATTCCTTGACTAGAGAATTCCAACTACTTGGGATAAATAAGTGTAAATATTTATTGTCTATTATTTGCCAACTTCAGGGTTAGCACATTTTAATTAGTGCTATAGTGTTTTCAAGCTCCAGCCTTCTGCTAATCTTGCTGGAGTACATGGGTACAGCCTGATGTTGTGGAGTGGAGAAAGAAGAGGCGGTATAAGCCATTAAGTGTTCTAAAGGGATGAGGGTGACAGTGGCAGGCTTCAGGCTGTGTAGAGTTAGCATGGATCACCCACCCACTGCCATTGAGTCGATTCTGACTTGTAGCGACCCTATAGGACAAAGTAGAACTGCCTCACAGAGTTTCCAAGGTTGTAAATCTTTTCAGAAGCAGACTGCCACATCTTTCTCCTGCAAAGAGGCTGACAGGCCATGGGTCACAGGTTGTCCAATTCTTTAGCCACCGTTTATTACGTGTTGACAAAATGAAGCTCAAACTTCACAGCAGGGCTTCAAACTAGTTCTTCCCAGTTCAGTCTTGGTAGAGGAAGTGAAACCAGAACAGACCTGAATTTTAAAAATTTGGGTGAACACAAACAATAACCACAGGAAAAATTCCAGCCGAAGCCCTGCTAGAAATTTAATCTCCCACTTAGAAAACAAGGACCGGGTAGGCGTTGCATAGTAACCACATATCTTGCCGGTCAGATTTCCAGGAAAGTTGGTAACAGCGGTTCCTGTCTCAGAGATGGTGGCTGGCATACTGCTTTGAATATGTGTCCTCCCAATAATCCAACCTTCTGCATCAGGCCACTGAAAGGGCTCACTAATGCCTCTTCCAGAGTTTCCCGTTCCAGGGCTTGGACCCATAATTTTTCCTATTCTGTTTTTGTTTATCCTTCAGGTTCAACCAAATTTTAAGCATTTGGGTCTGTTCTGGTTTCTCTTTGTCTGCCAGGACTGAACCAATTCAAACTGGTTCAAACCCTGCTTCACAGGTAGTGATATGAGGTACTAGAATTCAGATGCAAACCTGTCATAAACTATGCTGTAACATTCTATAACCACTTAATATTTTCAAAAGATTTTACGTATATTATTTAATCAAATTTTATATTAACATTGATAAATCAGAAGGAACTGGGACATTTGGTTGGTCTGATCTTCAATTAAGCATCTACTCCTGAGTGAAGAACCTGAAAGATAACCCCACTATAATTAGACTGGCCATACCTGTCTCCTTTAAACAGGCTTATACAGACACACATTGTTGGGCATTAACTCTTTCAAGCACAAGGCTACCATTTATTTAGTCTCTGGAAGCTGTGCCTTATTGAACAGAAGCCTGGTAATCTAAAGATTCAATGGAAGTTCCTGAGGTGCCCACTTTATATCTGTGGAAGTGCTTAGGGACTAAGCAGACATGGCTTCGTGAGCTATAAATTTCAGCAGACTGACATGACATTTAAAATCAGCTCTTCGTGTTACGCTGTGCTTTGGGGGACAATGGAATGCCCCTCAAATAATGCCATATGAAAAGGTCTCTGCATGTGTGTTTCTTTACAGGTAATAAGCATACCAACGCAGAGCTGAGAGTTGGGGACACCAATTTACAAACACCGGTTTACTGAAGCTGCTTCATACTAATAACCAAGTTCCAAAATGAGTCAAACAGAAATGGAATGCTGAGCAATTAAGACTCTCTCCCCTTAAGCCCATCTCTATCATTTTATTAAAGGCTACTGGGAAAACCCTACTGAATAACTAATTCTAAATTATAGTCGATGAAAACAAATTAATGTAATAATTTTCTTTCTGAAATTAATTTAAATCTCTGCGGATGCTGCAACAAATTCAGTCTTTACTATGCACACAAAAAGTTATGAAAAGCCTTATTGCGCTCACTGCTTTAGGCAAAGATTCCCTTTTCATAGTCACTGGTAATGGCCATTATTTCAATGCAGCAGACTTGCTTTAATCAATCATTTTTGCCTACTTGGCTCAAATATTTAAAAGTACTCTGCATTTTGTTGGTATAGATAGCACACTTGCTGAGATGCAATTGGCTATGATGTGTTTTGTTTTCAAAAGCCAAAAGATGATTTTATTTCTAGAAGTCCTCCACCATAAATATTTTTTTCCAATTTTATTCTTGTCATTGAATTCAAACACAGAACATAGAACGTTCACCCACATTTTAAAGCTCAGGTGCTGCTTTTATTGACGGGCACAGTGAATCCTCTGCGTTTGTGATAGGGCTATTTCACTGAAGTGACTGCTCACTTTTGCTTTACAAGTGTTTAAAGTTTACATTATGTCTGAAAATCTAGGCTGAAAGTTTTCTTTTCTGCCTGTTAATCAAAATAATGCAATTAGTAGGATTTAAAAATATATTTATACCCAAAAGCGCTTTTACCAGGGTTTAAAAAAAAATCCATCCATAATTCATCTAATGATAACACCTAATAGTATGTCAAATATTAAACAAATGAGAACAATTTAATCGGAAAGTCACATAGATTTTTGATGGTTTGAGAAAAGGAGCTATTAGAAACAGATAGCTCGACAGGTTCAGGGAAAGAGGAAACCCGTGCCAGGGACAGTAGCCCCAAAAGGCATATGCCCTGTGGCTCTATTCCCCGGATGGAGTCCTACAGTCATGGATGGAGGAGCAGGAGAGAGCCCCCTCAAGTTTATAATCTCAGGACAACGTGTGTAACCCCAAGTAAAGCCCGTTAAGCTCTCTCATTCTCTGTTTACAAGTACCCGAAGTCTTTTTGTTGTTGCTGTAGATGGGTCTGATTCGGATCCAGACAAGCCACAGGTGACTTTAATCAGAGGCTGACTGCACCACCACACCTGTTCCCTCCTGGTGGGAGCTGGCCAGGGCTCCATTAACTGAAGACCCCAAGCTGGGAAATTCTTCCAAGACCCTGAATGTGTTTGGACCAGGACGGAAATAGATCATCTGCTGGTCTGTCCTGTGCAGACAGGAAACCTGCCAAGCTAGGGAAGTGTGACAAGTGGCTCACTTACACAGGAAACTCTGCTGGATTTCACCTTTTTGCCACTGATCCAGTCAGACCTCAGTTGACTACAGATGCCGTAAAGTGTGCAGATCCAGCGCTGCTCATACATGCTTGTCTTCCTTATCTCTATAGACCTAGGCTGTGGCTACGACAAGCAGAAGCCACAGGCCTTTTTCAGGCAAAAACAGGCTAACAGGACTGTGACCCATTCAAACGGGGTCCTGAGGGCACGTAGGACCCCGAATATTTTTGAATAGTGCTCCATCACGCTCCACTACACGCTGTCATTTATTTCCTTCTGCATGACTTCTTTCATTTTCTTTTTACTCTTTTTTTTTCCATTGAAGCTCTTTTCTGTTTAGCCACCACCCACCCACTCCCCTCCCCCAACTTGGTTCTGATTGGAAAAAAAAAAAAAAACTAATACTATACACTGGTTTGTGTTGTCATCTCACTGTGTTAATGGGGAGGGAGAAAATGTCTGCCTTCCAACCTGACCCCACAGCAAGCAGGGAAATAGTTAACATAGCATTCTAAGCTTCTAACTTTCCTAAGGGAATAACTAAAGCACAAAACCCACAGGAGCAGGAAATCCAAAACAACTTAAAACCTTATGCTAAGACAGAGAAAATAGGTTTGATGGTCAAATACTGAGGGAGTCACTGGGAACCCCTTATGAATGTATATTTTATAGGTAGTTAAATTAAAAAAGAAAACAATAAATTAAGCAAGTCGATGGGGTTTGGGAATGTCACTTTATCCATTTTTATTAGTAATAACAAGCACTACATGACTGATTTCCATTTATCATGTCTTACCCAATGAAAGTTTTTATAGATCTAACCGACAATAGAAATACAATTCTTATAAACTTGTTTTACTTTGTGGTAAATGCATTCAGGCCCTTTCTTTTTGTGTGCCAATGTGATTAGAACTTTTTCCAAATGTTCAATGCCTATGTGACTATACAGTTAAAAGTCTCTATGTGAGGTGCTGTAATTTAGAACTCAGAATAGCTAGTAAATCACATATTGAAGTACAAATGTAAGCACAGATAGATTAAGTAGATAGATAGACATGATAGATAGATGGATAGATAGCTGATGGATGGATGGATGGACGGACGAAGATAAAAGAAGGAAGGCAGGGACGAGGGAGAGAATGTACACTTCCTATAATATTAATGTTACTTAAAGGAAATCTGTGATTGAGAAAGATTCATGTATTTTATCCAGTGTAGTTTTGAATGTATTTCTCAGTTTCCTGCACATTAATGGAGTTGTGAGTCCATGTTATGAGCATGTGGCTTTATTTAACAAGCATCCAGAAACTAACACACAGGGTCCCCTCCATGAACGGTAATGGTGGCATGAGAAGAGTTTTGGGTTTGAATTTATGAGGCCTTGACCATGATCATAACACCTCCTCACCTGCTTAGAGAGCTGTTTAAAGGTCAAAAGATGATGCAATTAGTGTGCTGTGATAAAAATAAACAGTGTTCCAAAGAACAGTTTTTTTTTAGTTTATTACAGATATACCAAACCAAACCCAATGCCATTGAGTCCCTTCAGACTCATAGGAACCCTCTAGAACAGAGTAGGACTTCCCATAGAGTTTCCAAGGAGCAGCTGGAGGATTTGAACTGCCGACCTTTTAGTTAGCAGCCAAGCTCTTAACCTTGATGCCACCAGGGCTCCTATTACAGAGGTACTGGCATTATTTCACTGGAATTGCATATGAGATTGTGAACTCAGTAAATACTGATATGTTTTATGATACAGGTTTCTTAGTGATACAGGAAGTGTTTAGAAGTAATACTTTTGGATACGCTGGGAAAAAATAGTAGGCTTACAGATCTAAAACATGACTATGTAATTTAAATACAGTCTAATCATTATAATAAAATAGCTTAATTTCCACACATTTTAATCTCTCTACCACAAACAAACAAATTTTATTATTAGTGGTAGTAGTAATGGTGTCATCATTTAGGTAATTATCGATGATAAGTTGTTGTTGTTGCTGTTAGGTGCTGTGAGTCGGTTTTGACTCATAGCGACCCTATGCACAGCAGAAAGAAACACAGCCTGGTCCTGCGCCATCCTCACAATCCTTGTTATACTTGAGCCCACTGTTACAGCCACTGTGTCAATCCACCTCACTGAGGGTCTTCCTCTCTTTCGCTGACCCTGTACTTTACCAAGCATTATCTCCTTCTCCTGATAAGACTGGCAGTATGCCAGCCACGTTGAATAAACAAGGGGCTGTGCCAATGGGCTGAGCCTGCCATCTTTGGTAACATAGAGAGCTAACCCCAATACTTGTAAGCTCTCCCATATTAGGCAAAAGTCAGGAACTAAACTCTGCTTTTAGAGTATCTCCTTATTTAGGTACGCTTCCGGTTCAAACTCAGTTAAAAAAACAAGAGACTGGGGGGTCTTCAGTCCAGCTAAAGCTGGTCTTGGACCAGCTCAGGTCTTCCTAAACTGCGCAGTACTGATGACTTTGCCCCTCAGAGGACTTACTGACCTCAGAGGCCAGAAAAACACGCTCTCGTCTAGGCTCCGGATGTGGGCAAAATGCCATCTTTGTGGCCCCCATTTCGGACTGAACAGGTGGGAATGATTGGACAGCCCTGAGAATGCCCTCGTGTCAAACAGATCAGCAAGCTGGGCCCACCATGGGGTATTCTGGGGATCCCACACCCAGTTTACTTTATCCATATAAACCCCTTGGGCTATTGTTCTGGGAGACAGCGACTGGAGCCCTGCTGTGCTCCTTCACTTGACCAGCTAAATAAAACTTCTTTCTTTTTCATCTGCTCTGTGTATCTTCCTAGCCCTGCAGAGAAGACCTGGAAGTGCCAGTTTACACTGATAACATGTCCAAGGTATGTGAGAGGTAGTCTTGCCATCCTTGCTTCTAAAGAGCATTCTGGTTGTACTTCTTCTAAGACAGATTTATTTATTCTTTTGGCAGTCCGTGGCATATTCAATATTCTTTCCCAACACCACAACACAAAGGTGTCAGTTCTTCAGTCTTCCTTATTCATTGTCCAGCTTTCACATGCATATGAAGTGTTTGAAAACATCATGGCTTAGGTCAGTCATACCTTAGTCCTGGAGACGATATCTTTGCTTTTAAACGCTTTAAAGAGGTCTCTTGCAGCTGATTTGCCCAATGTAATGCGTCTTTTGATTTCTTAACTGCTGCTTCCATGGGTAGTGATTGTGGATCCAAGTAAAATGAAATTCTTGACAAATTCAATCTTTTCTCTGTTTATCATGATGTTGCTCAATGGTCCAGTTGTGAGGATTTTTGTTTTCTTTATGTTGAGGTGTAATCCATACTGAAGGCTGTGGTCTTTGATCTTCATCAGTAAGTGCTTCAAGTCTTACTTTCAGCAAGCAAGGTTGTGTCATCTGCATAATGCAGGTTGTCAGTGAGTCGTCTTCCAATCCTGACGCCCTGTTTTTCTTCATATAGTCCAACTTCTTGGATTATTTGCTCAGCATACAGATTGAATACATCTGGTAAAAAGATACAACCCTGATGGACACATTTTCTGACTTTAAACCATGCAGTATCCCCTTGTTCTGTTTGAACAACTGCCTCTTGATCCATGTACAGATTCCTCATGAGGACAATTAAGCGTTCTGGAATTGTGGTTCTTTGCAATGTTATCCATAATTTGTTATGATCCACACAGCTGAATGCCTTAACATAGTCAATACAATACGGGTAAACATCTTATGGTGTTCTCTGCTGCCAGCCAGTGTACATCTGACATAAGCAGTGATATCCCTGGTTCCATGTCCTCTATTAAATCTGGCTTAAATCTGGCACCTTCCTGTTGATATGCTGCTGCAGCCACTTTCAAATGATCTTCAGCAAAATTTTGCTTCCTTGTTATGTTAATGATATTGTTCGATACTTTCCAAATTCAGTTGGATCACCTTTCTTGGGAATAGGCATAAATATGGATCTCTTCCAGTTGGTTGGCCGGGTAGCTATCTTCCAAATTTCTTGGCATAGACGAGTGAGCACTTCCAGCTCTGCATCTCTGTTTGTTGAAACATCTCAGTTAGTGTTCCGTCAATTCCTGAAGCCTTGTTTTTCACCAATGCCTTCAGTGCAGCCTGGACTTCTTCCTTCAGTACCATGGCTTCCTGATCATATACTACCTTTTTTTTTTTTTTGGTATAGTGACTGTATTCTATCCTCTTTTGATGCTTCTGGTGTCATTAAATGTTTTCCCATAGAATCTTTCAGTATTGCAACTCGAGGCTTGATTTTTTTTCTTCAGTTCTTTCAGCTTAAGAAAAGCTGAGTGTGTTGTTCCCTTTTGGTTTTCTATCTCTAGGTCTTTGTACATGTCATCATAATACTTTACTTTGTCTTCTCAAGCCGCCCTTTGAAATCTCCTGCTCAGCTCTTTTATTTCATCATTTTTTCCTTTTGCTTCAGCTACTCAATATTCAAGAGCAAGTTTCAGATTCTCTCCTGACATCCATTTAGGTCTTTTCTTTTTCTCCTGTATTTTAATGACCTATTGCTTTCCTCAAGTATGATGTGCTTGATGTCATTCCACAACTTGTCTGGTCTTCAGTCATTAGTGTTCAACGCATCAAATCTATTCCTGAGATGGTCTCTAAATTCAGGTGGGATATACTCTAGGTCTTACTTTGGCTCTTGTGGACTTGTTCTAATTTTCTTCAGTTTCAACTTGAACTTGCTATGAGTAATTGATGGTCTGATCTGCTGTCGGCCCCTGGCCTTGTTCTAACTGATGATACTGAGCTTTCCCATCGTCTCTTTCCACAGATGCAGTCGATTTGATTCCTGTATATTCCATCTGGCGAGGTCCATGTGTATAGTTGCCATTTATGTTGACGAAAAAAGGTATTTGCAATGAAGAAGTCGTTGGTCTTGCAAAATTCTATCATGCAATCTCTGGCATCATTTCTATCACCAAGGCCTTATTTTCCAACTACCGATCCTTCTTCTCTGTTTCTAGCTTTCACATTCCAATATCCAGTAATTATCAGTGCATCCTGATTGCATGTTCAATCAATTTCAGACTGCAGACATTGGTAAAAATCTTCAATTTCTTCACTTTGGCCTTAGTGGTTGTTGCGTAACTTTGAATAATAGTCATATTAACTGGTCTTCCTTGTAGGCGTATGGGTATTATCCTATCACTGACAGTGTTGTTCTTCAGGATCGATCTTGAAATGTTCTTCAAGTTGTCGTTCCTCTTCAAGTTGTCATTCCTGGCATAGTAGACCATATGATTGTCCTATCAAAATGACCAATACTGGTCCACTGCTGCTCACAAATCCCTAGGATATCAATCTTTATGCGTTCCATTTTGTTTTTGATGATTTCCAATTTTCCAAATTTCCTTGATTCATGCATTCCAGGTTCCAATTTATTAATGGATGCTTGCAGCTGTTTCTTCTCATTTTGAGTCATGCCTCATCAGCAAATGAAAAGTCCTGAAAGCTTGAAACCACATCATTAAGGTCGACTCTATTTTTTTCTACTTTGAGGAGGCAGCTCTTCCCCAGTCATCTTTTGAGTGCCTTCCAACCTGGGGGTCTCATCTTCCAGCACTATATCAGACAGTATTCTACTGCTATTCATAAGGTTTTCACTGGCTAATTCTTTTCAGAAGTAGACTTCCGGGTCCTTCTTCCTAGTCTGTCTTTCTTAGTCTGAAAGCTCAGCTGAAACCTGTCCACCATGGGTGACCCTGCTGATATTTGAATACCAGTGGCATAGTTCTCAGCATCATACCAACATGCAAGCCCCCACAGTGTGACTAACTGACAGACACGAGGGGGATCAATGGTATACTGATGTATTAAGAACAAGAATTTAACCAATTATCTGCCTATATTTTTGTAATATACTAGATTCTTCATATATTAGGAAAAATATTCTATTGCATGTTTCATATTCTGATACATAATTTTTCTAAAATAAAAAAAGACATAGTATAGCTTAAGTACAAATTGAAACATTCTCGGTGACAACCCCACATCTACAGCTTCTGGCTAAACTTGTGAGACATCATCTTAGGAACCTGTCACTGCCTTGTCATATCGGTTTGGCAGTGGCTCTTCCAGAGTGTGGAGAACGTCTGCTTGGCCCATGGGGAGGCATAGATACCACAGAGATTAATCACCACCTGGATGATCCAGTCACAATATCACAAAGAATCTGAGAGTTTAGAGGTTGACAAGAGAGTTTTTAATAAGGGTAGCCAATTTCCTTAATAATCTAGATTAATTTAGGAAAATTATTTTACATATAATGAAATTATAAAAACTCTTAATACTAAGGCAGATTTTCAAATTTTTCATAGCAGACTTGATCTTGAGCCAGGTGAAAAATTGGATTAAAAACAAAAAACTGTTCAAGAGCTCAAGTGAAAAATAATCACACTTTAAATACGAGGAGTTGTGCTGCAAGGTACATTTTCTCACACTGGTGTGTGAAGGCTGGAATACTGATAAAGATGGAATACAATAGCAGGCCCTCCGGCCCCTAGGAGACACTTACATCCATTCAGCTCTTGAGGCGACTGATGAGAAGTAATATTTCTGTTAACACTCAGTTCTTAAGTTATTCCTAACTATGAAACGAACCCATTTACAACTCTGTATATCTCAGTAATGACTATCTGCTCATTTAACCATAAAATCTATAAAACACATCCACACAGACGAGCAATTCAGCAGCAATAAAGCTATAGAAATTGCTAAAGGTAGTCAATGAAGTAAGGCTCAGTTGGATCCCATTTTTATTCAGGTAAATACTGTACCCATTGTCTACGAACTACTTTTTCTAGGCTCTCTTTCAATTATCTCTCAGTGAAGGAGGACAAATTCCTTTACTTTAGACCTTTTCTTTAATGACAGCATTAAATTGAATTCTCAGTACATTGGCTGCATTGTGTTAGTTTGTTAGGCAATAATGCACAGAGTTCCTTCATCAACCAAAGTTAATATTCTTTGTGTATTTAATTAGGTTTGCAAAGAAAAGAGAAAGCAGTTAAAAATGTCAGGTTTACTCCAAAAATAAATCCAAACCTGGCCTAGATTAAATGTGGATAGGGAATAAATTGCTGATTGAGTGTACTGTAGAGATGTGGGATCATATAAAAAGATACGCTACGGAAAACTGCCTTTTCTAGACTTACATTCTCATATTACACCACGATAAAGCCAGAACTGTGAAGGAATCCCCATAATTGTACATTACTGCAGTTTACTCCCTACAGACATTTAGCTAAAGCATCCATTGAGATGACTAGACAATGTTTTCATGAATACACATGAAATAAATAAGAAACAAAAGGAAAATAGGAAAAAAAGACGATGTAGAATTTACATTTTCATCATGGACCATATTTAGTAATAAGATTTTTAAATAATTTTAAAAATACATCATTTCCTACAGAAAGTTGTGCTTCTGTCATCTAAAATGCTGCAGACGTGGTTTTTAATGAACAACAGCCAAGTCAACGATTTTAGGTGTCACTCGGCATGTCCCCGGTCACTTTAAGCATTGGCTCATGTTGAGAGTAAAATTAATCAATTAAATGCTATTAGATCTGATATGAAATATCACCAACTTCTCAATAAGTGTTGCCAAAGCTAAAAATAAAACTCCCTTCCCTCTGTTTTCCCTCTAAGGTGTCACTCTGCGCACGTGGACGTTACAGACTCAGCCCCACAGAGAAGAAGGCTATTGTCTCCGTCAAAGGTTTCCATAGCCTAGGCCTCCTGTGCTGTGTGTTCCCGTGGAAGACTTTCTTTCCTGTATATGAAATCTCATCGCTGGATGTGGTCTCCCAAGCTGGCGTTTGTTTTGTTGGGTAGATAATTGTGATACGTTACGTGCTATTTTCTTTTGTACCTTATAACATTATTTTCTGTGAGGAAAGTTCAAAATTATTTCAAGGAATTCATTAATAAAATGTTAAATGTATAGGAACCTTTGTCTTATGTCTTCTTAAAGTCAAATGGTCCATTTGTTAACCAATCACTGACACTTCATATTATTTCAAAAATCCTCCAAAGTATTATTACTAATAGTCTTAATACAACTGCAATGCTATATCAACATTTTACACAGAAATAATAATTATAGGCTGTTGAGAGCCTAACGATGCTAAGCACTTTTCAGAAGGTGTTTATATGTACTAACACATTTAATCCTCACAATTCTGTGATGTAACTACTGTTATCATCTCCGCTTTACAGATGTAGAAATGGAGGCATAAAGGCTAAGAAACTTGCACACAGCTAGTAACAGGCAGAGGTGCCGTTAAAAACAAGACGTTCCTACATCACATGTTGGCTTTTCATCTGTAAGGTACTCTGACCTATACAACATATAGGATAAATTAAACAATTAAATAGAAAAAAAATAATTGATTCTTTAAATATGATTTAAAAAACTCTGACTTGAACAACATATTGCGAAAAGGTAGCTTGTATATAACAATTGCCGTCTTAGTACATAAACAAGAGATAAGTAAGTATCTGGGGCCAGAGAAGTGAAATTATTTTCTAACTATCAAATAATTAATTAGTAGAAGGATCAGAGTTAGAGCGCTCACTCTTACACTCATTTGTCTTCACTGAATTATACTGCTCATATTAAAATGTTCAAGAAAATTTATTTCTTCTCCAGTAAATTTTGTTCTAATTGTTAAGCATGTGCTTCAAAATCTTTTAATAATGCTATATTCTTTGACTGAAATTTCACTTCTGTTAATTTATCCCAAGAAAGAATTTATTATATGCAAAGATTTCTGTACAAGGCTATAAATTACAGTCTAATTTATAAAACGGAAAAATTAGGATCAAATCTAAACATCAAATAATGGGAGATAAGTTAAATTAACTAAGCCACAATGCAGCTACGCAATGGAGGATGAAGTGATTATTACAAGCGAAAATGACGTATTCAGTGATATGAAAATATTTACGGGAAATAGTTACAGACAGAAAACAAATATGTTATAAAATATTGTGTGTGTTGAAATTTTATTTTTGTTTTAAAATTATAGATGCAGGGAGAAAAGGCGAGTTACTAAAATGTTAGCAGTATTTCTTGGTGGTCAGTGGGGGGTGTTTTTCTTTTCTGGATTTTTTAACTTCAGCAATCACTGTGAATAATTTTCATCCTCCAAAGCTATTTTTAGCAAAGGCACATCCCGTAACTACTTTACATTGATCAAGTGTGGTAGGCAGCCTCTGGATGGCCTTCAGTGGTTCCCACCTCCCGGTATTCAAACCTCTGTGTAATCTCCTTGAATGTGGGTAGACATAGTAACTCATTTCTAACAAATATAATATGGCAGAAGTGTTGGATGTCACTTGTGAGATTAGTTTAAAAAAAGATGGTGGCTTCTCTCTTGGGTGTTTCTCTCTCTGTTCTCACTCTGGGGGGAAACAGCTGCCATGTTTTGAGTAGCCCTGTGGAGAGACCTATATGGTAAAAAACTATACCCGCCAGCCAGTGAGGACCTGAGGGCTGCCAGCAGGCACATGAGTGAGCTTGGGAGAGGATCCTCCCTGAGTTCAGCCTTGAGATGACTGCAGGCCCAGCCAACGCCTTGATTGCAGTCTCATGATATGCCCTAAGCCAGAATCATGTAACTAACCTGCATCCAGACTTCTGAGCCATAGAAACTAAGTTTTGGGGAGTTTTTTTAATGGTGGGGTATATAGATAACATGCTGCATATAGTTCAAATGCGTATAGAGACAGGCATAAATGTATAAACTCAGAGCAAATTACACTTACAATAGCATACTTTCAAGACACAATTCCACTAGATTTAAGTCAATGAAATTGTCTTCACCCAAAATGATTTCAATCCCTGTCAAAGCAGACCCAAAAAAAAGTTTAAGAATTGGGTCTAATTAACTTAGTAGACAAAATGTGTTCTTCAAGGAAAAGGAGGTTCTGTTCTCACCGCTTGGTGTTAGCCAGGTTTCCTCCCAAGTTAGGAACAAATCTCTCTACCGCCACGTTCAGAAACCTGTCATGTTCCTGTTCCTACCTTTAGGAAAATAGAGCCACAATTAAAAAGAAATAGTTTGCAAAATTAAGCTTGGATTTTCTATAGGGAAAGTGGTAGAATTGTTGTGTTAAGCTGAACAAGTGTATCCAGTTGGCAAATGTACTTTGGAAATTATTCTCTCCTCCCACCCCAACAAAATTAGTCTGTACCACAAAATTGTTCTGTACTAATTTTCCCTGTGTATCTTTTCATTAATCAATAAATTCAGCATCTTTTCTTAGCATTTAAAGTTCAAATAAAAAATATACAGTGTGTCTGTAAACAGAATGGATTCTGAAATGTATTTGTTCAATTCTTTATTATTTCTTAAAATACATGTGGATTCATAAAGAGACTAGTGATTTCATCCCTAAGGATTATCTCCAAATTGGCCACAAGTAGAAGAGAAAAAAAAAGTCTAAAGCCCAAAACACAGCGGAAGCTTCTGTCGAAATCTTAGTCAAATCACATTTCAGGGGAAATGCTACGTATTTAGCCTTCTAGTTGCATTTCCTTCTATTTTACTTTTTATTCAGCTACGTACCCAAAATTAATTTCCTAAATTGCCTTATTGTCATCGTATTTATACCACAGTTTCCCAAGTACTGGGATGAGCAGAAAAAAAACAAGAACTTCATCTTTCAATCCTTTATTTGTTTTGAATGAGGATCAATGAGTTTGAATGAGTATTATTTTTAATGTTACATTAATGTATCTTAATAACTCAAGATTACAATACCCAAGAGCAAAAAAAAAAAAAAGTGTTGGCCAATGGATAGCTCAAATGTCAATTGGATAAAGGCTGTTCGTTGCTGTTAGCTGCCATTGAGTCAGCCTGCAACTATATGGGCTGTGATTTCATTGGCTCATTTTCAGAAGAGATACTCAGGCTTCCTAGAATGTCTTAGTCTGGAAGTCCCACCGAAACCTGTTCAATGTCACAGCAACACACAGGTCTCCACCAATGGGTGGATAGTAGCTGCACTTGAGCTACACTGGCTGGGAATCAAATCGGGTCTGTTGCATAGAAGGCAAGAATTCTACCACTGAACCACCAATGCCCCCACGTAGTATTAGAAGTAATGCCTTACAAGGCTGATCAATAGCAGTAACAAAGGAGAGAATTGCGGGATGTGCACGCTGGGGAGAAACATGGCCAACCTGTTTTTCTGGCAGGATAGTTCGATCTGCATTTTAATCCTATTTTTATATAGAAAAACATATATATATATATTTTTATTTTAGAAAACTTTGTTAGAAAACATATTTATTATTATTCTATTAAAATTTCATTATTGATATGTATGTAGTGGAATAGATATGAGGGAACATTTTTGATACATTTACGTTTTGCAGCGGTCCTGCTTGAGTCTAGTGTCCTGCAATATGGCTGGCAGGTGCCTGAGTGCAGTCTGTGGTTCTGGAATAGAGCATAGCAAACTGGCTCAGCACTCCGTCGCAATACCTCAAATGTTCACAATCTTTCTCGTAATGTGTTTATCTGGTTCTTTAACTTTGCCTTATAGGCTGATAATTAGTAAATATTTCAAATAGAAATAACTACTGTTTCTTAAGATCATTGGCACAAATGGTTTTCTTTTGGCTACTAACCTAAAGGTTGGCGTTTGAAATTCACGCAGCAGTACCATGGAAGAAAGACCTGGCTGTTTCATTAAGATTACAGCCATGAAAACCCTGTGAAGCAATTCTGCTCTGTAGCCCATCCGGTCGCCATGGGTTGGAATGGATGCGATGGCAATGTGTTTGGTTCTCTGTTTGTTTGTTTTTAATAGAAAGAAAGGAGTCTTCGGATTGTGCGAATGGCTAATACGCTCGGATGCTAACCAAAAGTTTGGAGGTTTGAGTCCACCCAGAGGCACTTCAGGAGAAAGGCCTGGCAATCTACTTGTGAAAAAATAAGCTATTGAAAACCTTGTGGAGTACAGCTCTACTCTGACATACCTGGGATCTGCACGAGTCTGAGGCTAATCCATGGCCACTGGTGGTGGAGAGGAGAAAGAGAATGAGACGCCACAATTAGAATGGCTGAGGGGCATATCTTAGAAAGGAGGAAGACCTTAGACTGAAGAAAGATGAATTTTGAATGCTTCTTATATTTGCGTACAGTATCAGTATGAAGACCAGGAGACACAAAATAATTTAAGGACAACTGCATTTTAATAAACTCTGAGAAAATAAGTAAATTTAAAGATGGAACACTTACATTGCATGTAAATTTTGTAAACAAGAGTATTTATACTTTGAATAAGTAAAAAATCCAAAGGCAAATTAAACCCAGGTTGAAACTTTCATTGCTTCTTGAACAGTTTGAAGATTGACTCTGCAAGCATCTTTCAAACTTACACAGTTTAAAAGTGAAACAGATTCAGAATCCAGCTATTTTTATAACCAGCCTAATTTCTACCAATGACTAATTATTTTGGAAGGCAACAACAAGGTAATTTGTTTGGTCTGTAGCTTAGTATTTACCTTTTTTTAATCTTGTCAGTTGAGTAGTGCTGCTTTGCCTTAACAAGAGCGATAAATGGAGATCAGCTTATTAATAGGTATTTTAACTATGCTACCCACTGGGTTTTACCACACTGTTGGTAATAGTCTTTAAATACAGACTTCCTAGGACATGAGAAAATATATTTTCAGCTTCTCCTAATTTTTTCTTTGCTTTTTGAAAAGCAGTATTATTTGTAAATAAAATTTGGATAATATTCACCCGTAAAAAGCTTTTTTGAAATTATAATTCACTGATTCACTCCTTCTTCAGGATCTTATATTATGTCTATGCAAAATTTCTAAGGGTCTCTTAGAAGTATAATGGATACTTGCACTTGTAACACGCTGATTAACGATTTGCAACCATACTACAGAATGCTACGGTGCTCAGAAGTTGGTAGTAACAGAGCAGATAGCCCTAATTATGTAAGTAACATTCAGTAAGCATTCAAAAGAAATTCAGAATATTTCAGATATCTGAGGTATGTGTGTCTGCATGTATACATGTGTGTATGTTGAACGTAGTATGCGGCATATATATATTTAATATATATATTCATATACGTGTTTATACGTATATACAGATAGATGAAATAAATATACATGCTCACACACACGTATACTTGCTCTGTACTATTTTCTGCGTGACAAATCCTTCAGGCTTGAAATATATTGAATAGAGCAGCATGCTGTGATGCAGCGAGGAACTGCAAAGATAATTTCTTAACCTTAGAGTTTCACTATTTGAATGGTGTTGAGATGTCTTGGAGTGTCCCATAAAAAGAGGGAGAGCTGTTATTTGCATTCATGCTATAGCTAACTATTTGCCATTTGAGCAGCTGACAAAATGTCATGCATTTAATATACATTTCCATTTCCCAATTTTGTGGAATGGCAACACTGTAACCTTTTCAAATTAACTTTGACCCAATGATCCTTTTCTTGCAAAAGCTTATGTGTGCAATGAATGTACCACATTGTATAATATCTCAGGATTCAAAACTAAAATCACTCAGAAATTGTCCCTACATACTTGTTTCCGGCAGTTTAAAAAAACGTCAAGGCTGACATTTTTTAAATTAAAGGAAATGAATAGACATAAAATTGTAGAATGGTACAGCCCACCAGGGTTATGCACTTAACAGTTTGGCTTTGGATTGTCTCTCTTAAACACTGTTTCTGCAAGTGGTATCTTATAATGCTCAGGACAAGGAGGAGACCATTCAAATGTACAACATGAATCAAACCGTAGAATATAGAAGCTGTATAAAATGATATTCAAATTGTAATTTATACATATTTAAAACAGCTTAAGGTGATTAAGGTGTAAGGTATAAACCACAACAAGCATTAATAAATTATTAATGATACATTCTGAAGAGAATTAAAGACGGACTTGATTCAAATGGAGTTTCTGCAGGCAAAACACACACACTGAGTTTATGATCTAAATTCTGTAGAGAGCAGTTTGATATGCAACACTTCAGAGAATTACAAGCTCTAGAAACAATCTACTTCCATTCTAAATGATAAAAATTAATACAGATGTTATTTTAAATTAAATTTGAAACACTTTATGGGCAGGAAAATCATTAAGAAAATTATAAAGCTTAAAATACTTGTAATCCAGCAAAAGTGATATTTTAAATGGCAGTAAACCTGTCATACTAATTTTTCTTTTTAAAAATATGTGTTAAGAAAGTAATTTTGGCTCAGAAGTCAGTTTTCAGCTCTTTATCACTCCCCCCCACCCCAGTCCAAATCAAAGCTTATTTAAGATTGATGATTTACAGGTCAAAATGTGAAGGTTCATAAAATACTAAAACTCTTTTGGGGAGAATGAAAACAACACAATTGAAGAAATTTAAGGAACAATAGTCACACTTTAGAAAGCAAAGAGTTGGCAAAGCAGAGAAATTAAAAACATACACTCATACAAGGTCATCTATAACATTTTCACTCACAGAGAACTTTAGACTGCTATCGTAGACTTGATGTGCAAAAGTACTGATTTACCAAAAAGATTTTAAATAATTTGCATGCAAAATAAGAGAGCTTTGTATAATAAATAAAATACCTCTAAAACACTATTAGTAGTTACCAGGCAGAAGTACCTTAAAATATCCTTAGATTTGGCTCTGGATTTGTTAAAAAAAGAGGGAGAGCTCCTGCACCTTTACAGGGAGGGGAGTTCCACAAGGTCACTATATGGAGTCTTGTGGCTTGGTTCTCCAGCATGAGGCAATAAAAAACCTCATATTCCTTTCTAGCTCCCAGCAGCTGAACCTCAACAACAAGGAGTCGGAAACTTAGCATGGAGAAAGTTACACACTGATATTTGGCCAGGTTTTCACTGACTTTTTTGTTTTTGTTTTCAAATAGTGGGTAGAATGTGCATGAGTGGAAGGTATATGCAGACAATATGCAGCCTTCATAGTGGAGAATGTTATTACTTCTACACCAAACCTTGCTGTTTTAGACTGTAAATTTACTGCAAGTTATGTCCAGGTACTAAGGCATACGACACGTGGGTGTTTAAAACCTAAGCCAGGGGCACTGGGACTGCAGTAGTGGGTGCAATGAAATGCAATGTAAGTCTGAGATGTTTTAACGGGTGAGTCATGGTGCCACAGAGACTGTCACTTAAATCCTTGAAACAGAGAAGGAGTAAGACAGTAATTGTCTTGGTTACTATACCATACATGGTAAATTCCAGTGAAATAGAAAAATTTAGGGCAGTAAGCAACATCATGATACATGGAGAAAAGATTGAGGTTGTCAAGTATTTCATTTTACTTGGATCCACAATCAATATTCAGGAAAGCAGCAGTCAAGAAATCAAAAGATGCACCACATATGGCAAATTGGCTGCAAAACACCTGTTTAAAGTGCTGAAAAACAAACATGTCACCTTGAGGATTAAGGTATGCCTGACCCAAACCATGGTATTTTTAATCGTAGCACATACATGTGAAAGCTGGACAATGAATAAGGAAGACTGAAGAGGAATTGATGTCTTTGAATTGCAGTGTTGGTGAAGACTATCGAATATACCACGGACTGCCGAAAGAACTAACAAGTCTGTCTTAGAAGAAGTGCAGCCAGAATGCTCCTTAGAAGCATGGATGGCAAGATATACTTTGGATATGTTATCAGGAGGGATCAGACCCTGGGGAAGGACATCATTCTTGGTAAAATAGAGGGTCAGTGAAAAAGAGGAAGACCCTCTTTTTCAGTGAGATGGATTGACACAGTGGCTGCAACAATGGGCTCAAACGTAGCAAGAACTGTGAGGATGGCACATAACCGGGCAGTGTTTTGTTCTGTTGTGCATAGAGTCACTATGAGTCGGAACCAACTGGAGAGCACCTAACAACAACAGACAATAGATAATTGTTAACTTTGGTGAAGGGTAAGACAGTACACAATACTGGAGAAGCCAACAGAACTTGATCAATGCAAAGTCATAGAAGCTTCACAGACACTTCCAAACTCCCATATGGATCAAGTTACTGGGCTGAGGGCTGTGGGGACCATGGTCTTGGGGGACATCTAGCTCAATTGGCATAACAGTTTATGAGAAAAATGTTCTATATCCTACTTTGGTGAGTAGTGTCTGGGGTCTGAAAAGCTTGGAAGTGGCCATCTAAGATACATCTACTGGTCCCACCCCATCTGGAGCAAGGGAGAATGAAGAAAACCAAAGATACAAGGGAAAGATTAGTCCAAAGGACTAATGGAACACAACTACCTCAGCATCTATCAGGCTGAGTCCAGTACAACTAGGTGGTGCCCGGCTACTACCACTGACCGCTCTGACAGAGATCACAATAGAGGGTCCCAGACAGAACTGGAGAAACCCCAAGTGTATGGTCCCTGGACACCCTTCTAGCTCAGTACTGAAGTCACTCCTGAGGTTCACCCTTCAGCCAAAGATTAGACAGGCCCATAAAACAAACAATAACACTTGTAGCTCAACCATGTACACGAGACTAAATGGGCCACCAGCCCAGGGGCAAGGACAAGAAGGCAGAAGGGGGCAGTAAAGCTGGTTGAATGGAAATGGGGAACCCAAGGTTGAGAAGGGAGAATGTTGACACGTCATGGGGTTAGCAAACAATGTCACAAAACAATATGTGTTAATTGTTTAGTGAGAAACTAATTTGCTCTGTAAACCTTCACCTAAAGCACACACACACACACAAAAAAACCTTACTGATAATGCTTTCCTACTTAAAAGATCTTGTTAATCACCTGGGGATTAAATAAAAAATATAGGTCTGCTAGAATAGGTGAAGCCTCAACAGAAACTGAGGAATTTCTGAGTGAAATGAAGTTTCATCTTGCCAAACGGGGAGATGTACTCTGTGACCCCTTGTATAAGGTACAGAATCAGGGGTCAATTATAGCTATACGATAACGGAAAATGTTGAAGTTTAGTAATTTTTTATTTAATCTGACTTTGTATTCTATCAGTACTTTTTGCAATTTTATCCGTTTGATGCATCAACTATTATTATTATTCTGGAATTTTTGATGATGCCATGGTTTTTCACTAATGGAATGGATGCTGAATCATTATCTGTTGGCAGTTTTTTATTATTTGAAAAAATAGGGTGCCAGTTGCAAGTGGGACATGTCAATCTCATGTTCCATGAGCACATCGCACACAGAGGAAATATCAGTCCCGTAGCGAATGATACTTCCTAGTTATACTTAACCATAAAACATCTTACTTAGCTTTCCAAAACTACACACACAAAATACCAAATGAACACTGCACTTGCTTTACATAATAGTTATCAGTCTGATTTAGAGTGGGCCATATGGGTACCTGGAAACCCTGGTGGTAGAGTGGTTAAGTGCTACGGCTGATAACCAAAAGGCTGGCAGTTCGAATCCACCAGGTGCTCCTTGGAAACTCTATGGGGGCGGTTCCGCTTTTTCCTATAGGGTCACTATGAGCTGGAATTGACTCAACAGCAACAGGTTTTGGGTTTTATATTGGTGCTGTGAAGCACGGCACAGACCAACTTCCTTGTTTTTTAGGCAGATGCACCAGTATCCACCGCGACACCAGAACGTACTAAAGTGGGCCAGATGCCTGCCGATAAACCTCCAGGGGCAGAAAATCTACCATGGACATATATACCCCATGGTCCATTATTTTTCAATATAACCTACATTTAAGATCTGCTTGTGATTTTTGTGATACTAAAAAGCATTATGGTAAAGACAATGGTTCATGATAAAAGTAAATGCACATTTATTCCCTGTTGTTGTTGTTAGGTGCTGTTGAGTAGGTTCTGACTCATACCAACTCTATGTACAACAGAGCAAAACACCTCCTGGTTGTGCACCATCCTTATAATTGTTGCTATATTTGAACCCTTTGTTGCAGCCACTGTGTTAATCCGTCTCGTTGAGGGTCTTTCTCTTTTTGCTGACCTCTAGTTTACCAAGCATGGTGTCTTTCTCCAAGGACTGGTCCTTCCTCATAACTTGTCCAAAGTATGTGAGACAAAGTTTCGTCATCCTCGCTTCTAAGGAGCATTCTAGCTGTATTCCTTCCAAGACAGATTTGTTCCTTCTTCTGGCAGTACATGGTTGCCTTAGTTATCTAGTACTGCTCTAACAGAAATACCACGGGTGAATAGCTTTAACACAGAGAAATTTATTTTTTCACAGTGTAGTAGGAAAAAAAAAAAAATTTTTTTTTTTTTTTTAGTAGGCTATAAGCCCAAATTCAGGGCATCAGCTCCAGGGGAAGGCTTTCTCTGTTGGCTCTGGAGGAAGGTCCATGTCATCAATCTTCCCGTGGTCTAGGAGCTTCTCTGCGCAGGAACTTCAGGTGCTAAGGACACTTTCTACTCCAGGCACTGCTTTCTTGGTGGTGTGATGTTCCCATGTCTCTCTGCTTGCTTCTCTCTTTTATATCTCTGAACAGATTGGCTTAAGACACTATCTAATCTTGTAGATCTCATCAATATACCTGCCACTAATCTATCTCATATCATACTGACAGGATTTACAACACACAGGGAAATCACATCAGATGACAAAATGGTAGACAATCATACAATACTGGGAATCATGACCTAGCCACGTTGACAGATATTTTTGAGGGACCCAATTCAATCCATGACAATAGCATATTCAATATTCTTCACCAACACCGTAAGTCAAATGTATCAATGCTTCTTAGGTCTTCCTTTTTCATTGTCCAGCTTTCTCATGCATATGAGGCAAATGAAAATACCATGACTTGAGTCAGGTGCACCTTAGATCTCAAAGTGACATCTTTGCTCTTTAACACTTCGGAGAGAATCAACTTGATGGCAGTGGGTTTGGCTTGTTTTTGGTTTTGCAGCAGATTTGCCCAGTGCAACATGTCATTTGATTTCTTGACTGCTGTTTCCATGGGAGTTGATTGTGGATGCAAGTAAAATGAAAACCTTGACAACTTCAATCTTTTCTCTCTTTATTGTGATGTTGCTTATTGTTCCAGTTGTGAGGACTTGTGTTTTCTTTATGTTAAATTGTAATCCATACTGAAGGCTGTAGTGTTTAATTGTCATCTGTAAGTGCTTCAAGTCTTCTTCACTTTCAGCAAGCAAGGTTGTGTCATCTGCATATTGAAGGTTGTTAATGAGTCTCCATCAAATCCTGATTTGAAGTCTTCTTCATATAGTCCAGCGTCTCAGATTATTTGCTCAGCATACAGATCGAATAACTGAAAGAATACAACTGTGACACACACCTTTCCTGAGTTTAAACAATGCAGTATTCCCTTGTTCTGTTCAAATGACTTATTTAGTTTTATATAGCCAATCCGATTTTAATAACTGGCTGGAGTGCCAAAACATTAAAATACCATTATATAAAAAAAAAAAGTATGCTTTTTGATGTCTTCCAAGTTGAAAGACAGTTTGTTTCATTAGAATGAGATATTTTTGATCATAATGAATATGGAAGTAGTAAACAATCTGAAGAGCCTGAGTTTGAGAGCCTCCACTGTGTGTGATATTTGGGTGAGAGACCTGAAGGCTTTAGTTAGATGAAACCCTAAAGTCATGAGCAGGTGCAGGGACCTATAGTTCTAATACTTCAGATCCCATTGACCTGCATGTGCATGAACAGCCAGTGAGCGGCGGAATCAGGCACTTACAATGAGCCTTCGTAAGTGTGGCTTTAAAAGAGAAAATAAAATTATCTCACACAGATTTGGTCTACATGTATTCTCCCATGCATTTTTCATAACGAGCCTTTAAGTCCTTAAAATAGATGATTATGGCATAGTGAAGTTACATAGCTCAGTAAGTTCACCCCCACTTCAGCATGTAGCTGGAAGGTGTTAGGCGTCATTGTCGGTAATCACAAAGCGAGCTTTACCGAACTCTGGTTTGCTCATGGGTCAGACTTGCCATTCATCTGAGGTGGAATTCTTCTCCAGTGCAGACACATTCTTTTTTATATTTAAAAATGAGATAACCACGTGTAATATTAATAAAGCAATAAAGAGATGCTCTGAGAAAGCAGACGAACTGCTTCCTGGTACACCCAGACCCAAGTCATTCAGAGGTACAGGTTTTCACTTACGGTGTTTCTATTTGGTATTTCAAAACTCCTCAGTCTCTGCAGTAGCACTTTAAAACATGTTTATAATGAAATCCTGAGAAGGTAATTTGTCCAACTGCAGTGTGAATTGGAGTAGGTTTTATAGCAGTTTTATTGTGAAAGAAGTTCAAAAAGGCAAAATGAGTCATATGTTACAAAAAACACGGAATTGGGTAATATCAAATCACCCTTCCTGCTAAAGGAATCTCAAAGCTCTTTAAAAACAATGACTGCAGTGAGGACAGGCATTGGCTAAGCAAATGAGAAGGACGTTGTCTGATGAACTGCGGGTCACCTCGGGTCCCATAGTCAAAACAGCTCCCGGGTGAGAGCCATAGCCTGCTGGCCTGGGCACCAGGGTATAAACAAAACACAAGGATTTCTGAAATAGTTTGGTTACTTTCTTATGTTTCACTATTTAGTTAACAAATGGTCAAATGTAGACTACACATCCCTTGGCCACAATTTTCCACAGATCAGCTTTTAATTTTCAGCCAGTGGTCTTACCTACTGCTGGTCTTAACATAGAAAGTGAGCAGCGATTCCTATTGGAATGAAATGTTATGGAAATATTTCATCGTGGGATGGCTTTCTGCAGATGTTTTCACTTTATTTTCTGTTTACTCAGCCTTGCAGGGAAGCCAATATTAGTAACATACATGATATAATTCTAGTTTTTTTTTGACTGCAGAAATCATTTCAAAAGGTATCAAATTGCACTGAAGGTTATGTTTATATAGCAAAATTGCACAGCCAATTTGCACAGAATGAAGGGAAATCACTAGCTTATGTGCTTCATGAGTTACTTGTATAACGACGGCCAATTTTTCTGGTGAAAATAGTAGTATGACTGTATTTATGTATATGGTTGCAAGGGAATTTAAAGTTAAGGACTAAATCTGGATTTATTTTAAATTTGGAGTGACCCAAAATTCCACCATTTGCAGAATAATCTCATTTAAAATGATACACTAATGTTTACAGTTGTCATGTATGATATTTATTCATACTATAGCATTTCCTCAAATTTCAAAAGTATAACTTGTATAAAAAGTAATGTTTGATCCTCTACCAAAAAGTACACGTACAAAATACAATACTCCACAGTATACTACAACAATAAGCTAAAATAGAGAAGAAAAGAAAAAAAATCAATGGTTTAGTAAGAAAAGAGAGCTTGGTTTAATTTATATACCTAGTTTGAGCAAAATCCTATTATGGAGATATTTTTATGATTTTATGGAAATGAAGTCTAAATAGTTCCATGCCACTGAGACTCTTTAAATTAGCCTTTTCATTGTCATTTACATGAAATACTTACCTAAGCCAATATAAACTCTAGAGTAAGGAGAAACTATTGTGTGTGCCTGTGAGCGTGTGTGTATGTGTGTCTACGTGTGTGTGTATGAAGGAGAGAAAGGCAGAGAGACACAGAGTGGCAGAGAAAATGCACAAGCCCTTCTAAAAACACAAGAAAGAAATTTTTTGTTTAAAAGAGACACTTGAAACATATTCCTTCTAAGTATCATTGTTTCCAAGTCAAAAAAAATTATTACACAAAATATTTATATGTTATTCTGGGCTGTATTTCCACATTTTTGTGATAATATTGATAAAAACATACTTTCTTTTGCTCAGAGAATACAGAAGACAAATATTTCTTGTCTATTGTCCACAAAGGATAACCAACATGGAATAAGGACAAATTACACATAAAACAATCCTGTAATGTATTTGAAAAGATGAGAATGTTTGGACACTGATTTCAAACCTATTAAAGTTTGAAGAAACCTAAGAAAAAAGCCTATTTTTTCAGTGATTAGCTCTGAGCATTCACATTCGCCTCAGTACTTCTTTGCCAAGTTGCACAACTAAGAAGGTAATCACACACAGTTCGTACTGACTTTTTAAGGCTTGCTGATTATTAATACCACTATTTAAACTGATTTACAAAGACATTTTCACAAATGTGCTAAAAAAAACCCAACAATATAAAAAAGCAAGAGTATTTTAGAATTCTCTGTTAAAAAGATAAGAAGTGAGAATTTTTCCTTTATATTGTGTCTTTAACAGAATTACCCTCCCCCTTTAAAAAAAAAAAAAAAGAACAGTATTCAGGAGGATTTTACTTTGGGGTTCAGATACCTTTCCCTTTCTAGACACTTAAAGTAAAAACCATATGAAACACAAGCAAATAAAAAATGTGCCTTCTGAATTCTTCTTTTAAGGTTACTGTTTCTTTACAAATTTAGATTACCTTTGTAATATTTCAAACCTCATTTAACCCACTTCTTATTTCACAACACCCATCATTGTTTGCAAAGCACTTTGATTGCATTATGATTAAGTGTACAATTTTTAACAGTGTTATTTTCACACTTTTTCAACAGAAGCACTCAAAAGAAGCTAAGTTACTCATCAATAGCCTACACCCATAAGGATATAGTGATTATTCCAACTCTGCTTTTTTTTCTTAGTCAATATCTTCCTGAAGCTCTGTTTCAGCTACATACAGAAAAAACGCATGTCCTGTCTTTCTCCATTAGCAAACACTGCACAAAAAAGGGTTACAGTTTATCTTTGTGAAGATTTCTCTTAGGAGCTTTTTAAAAACTGTGGGCATAGGCAGAAATGTGTATAGCTATGATGTCTGCTTTCATACTTGTAGCAAGATTCTTTTTAATGTACCTATTAAGTGGGAGCTAAACAGTTTGAATGTTGAAAGGAAGTGGCATGCAATTGATGTATAGTTCAACAGTCAATGGAATGTGGAGCTCATTAAATAGATACATTTTATGTAGCATCTTGAATTGCAGAGAGTTCTGAAACCTCGGTGCTTACATATTTTTTTATGCTAGTTAAAAATAATTAAATCTAAAAATAAAGGCCAAAAAAAAAATCAAACGTAAACGTGCAATATCTCTACTCTCCCCAACATAACTCACTAAAATGTGGGCAAACGGAAGCTTTGAATTCAGCCTCAACACAATACGATGATTTATGTAAGGGAGAAATTTGATTTTAAGTAGTTACAAATTGTAGTCATTTTTAATAAGCACGTATGACCTCCTGAGAGATGCGATGTTACCGCAGAATCTGCGGTGCCAGCAACAAAACCCATTGCTGTCAGGCTACCCAAACACAGAGAGGGTCGACTTGTTCAGAGCCGGCCCTCGGGGGAGCAAACGGGGTTCTCCTCTAGGGCACACACATTTTGGAGAAGGGATGGGATTCACGCGCTTACTGTAGGTGTTGCCGTTGTTTCATCTAATCACCTGTGGCTGTCCTTGCCTAGCTTCCAGGAGGCTGCAAAACTTCATGCTTAGAGGCTGCATCAAGACATCTTGACAGAAACTTGATATAGGTGCCTCAGGGCAGCCTTGAAGCACAGCTAAGGTTACTGTGGCTAAATGAATGAAACTAGACAGAAAAATGGCCCGTGGCTTAGAAGGAGCAAGGTGATTCTTGGTGGTTTCATGCAAAAAATTTTTAGGGGAGGTGGTCTCATAGGCGTGGGTTTAGATGTCTATGGAGTCTAAGCTGACTTTGTCTCCGACAGTTGCTGTATTTGTTTTTGCATTTAACAGTGTGGCCGTGTTAATCTATAAATTTGCCTATTATTTAACAATTTGTGGACCCTCTATCATGCTTTCATGTTATCTAGTCCTGAACTAATCCCATCTAGAACACTCCCTGAAATCATAACCCTGCTATCTGATTTCAGTCTTAAAGGAGAAAAAACAATCCAGAAATAGATGTGATTTTTAAGCAACCGTTTTAATGAACACATGAAATGAATTGGGGATTATTATATAAATTAATGTCATTTTTTCAGTATTCGAAAATAAAAGTACAGGAAACAAAACAGAGAAAAGTAAACATACTGCAACAAAACTCATGGCGAGCTATTATCACCATAAAAATAAGGAAATAAAAATGATCATATAAGAAGGTGCAAAGTTTCTGATCATTCATTCATTCAGTGGTGTATCTCTGGAATTATAGTATCGATTTAATAATCCAAGGAAAACAACAACAACAAGAAAACACACCCAGGACGTAGTAGCTGATTCACAGTCCCCTGGCTCAGAGACCATGCTTTTATAAACTTGGAGAAGGAAACCCCCTGTGGGTTTGTGCAGCACTGAGGGGCTTGTACAGCCATCGTGAAAGCTATCTTGAAACCACCCGTTCGCATATCCAAAACTGCAGAGAATTTTCTCTCTAAAATAGGTGTAGAAATGCACTGGAGCTGATGGCTATGCAGGCTGCCAGCGTGAGGAAAGCAGTTCTCCCCTGGAGCTAAACATACATTTTTTGCTGCTTCTGGAAGAAAATGAGAGCAAAGGATGAAAGAGGCACTGTTGTACCTTATCTGTAAGGAGTGAGCCTTTTAGGGGTCAAGGGAGAGTTAAACCTACTGTGCTGTTTTTTATTCGTCCATTCTTTTTCCCTGTATCCCAGGTAAATCAGGAATATGGAATCAACTTATTTTATTTCTTTTACCTCTACGACCTGCACCACATAATTCTGCTTTGTAATAATTACTAGGGCTAAAAGGAAAAAGGAAGGAAAAGGTATTGTGGTTATCAGGTGGCCCAGGTAAAAGAACCAGTTTTGGAGGAAATCATTTTTTTTGACATGGGAAGGGAGGTTGACAGTGTTGAAAATATGAAATTGCATCAGAGTTTACTGAACTATAAACTCAAACATCTGACATCATTCAAGAAAATTCCGGGAAAAAAAATACTACTATTCACTTTTTCCATCAAGCAGGATAATCTGCATGTTGACAAATACCAACAGCCTTGAGTGCTGGACTATGACTTTTTAGTGAAAACTACTTTTGTTTTTGAAAAATTATAGACCCTAGCAAGCATACAGAAAAATAGTAGGGACTAATAGATGTTAGCCACAGGCTGGGCATTGTATTAGTTACTTTCCAACATTACTTTTTAATCGCTCATAACAACTCTTTGACGTAGGTAATATATATTATCTGCATTTTACTGATAAAGAAACTCCACTGCACAGATAAAAGGGAAGTAACTTGCAAGTGGCCTTACAGCAACTATATGACATCTCTTTCCGTGACGTTTCAAAATGACAGAGATCTGTCACGAGATTATATATCAGGTTAAAATAAACCAGTGAAAAGGCTTGCTGGGGTTTAAATATTCTTAAACTATAACGGGAGATAGAAGGCAGATATCTTCTTTCTGAAATGTGAGCAGAGACTAGAAAGAAATGCAATAAGAAAGGAATGCAATCAGTTCAGTATTTTTCAGTAACATTAGGTTAAACTCTCAAGAGCCATCAAAAAAAAATCTTAGTTAAAATAAAAATTGCGTTTATTGGAATGCTAAATGACATCAAATGAAGTCAATAAGTATGTTTTGATACAGCTATAAATGTAGACAGGTATAAAACATGTTTACGTACATGACAAATCTCAGGCTGCAAATGTTAAGCCATTACATTGTAAAGCCCTGCAAATATCAACAGTACTCCATGAAATTAGCCAAATGTCCCAGTGAGAAATACCAGACGCAATCAACATCCAGGAAGGAGCAAGAGAGAGAGAAGATAGGAAAGTGATGCGAGCACACGTGCCATGTGACTGGGGCGCTTTTAGTGCAAAAGAAAACCTAAGCCCTCCATAAAGGCAGAGAAGCTCACCAGAATTAATGGATAATAATAAAAAATAATCTGTAGACAGGCAGCTGCATAATGTAAACTAATGGAATAAAGTATTCTTTAGTGGCTGTACAGAAGTACTTGGGGGACATTAGACATAGATAATATAACTGAGAAATGATCTTTTATTGGAACAATGAGGAAGTATACACAAAGCCTTTTAATTGTACACATTAACCACACAGTTTTACCTCCTTTGAATAATTTTAATTAACTAGCAGCAACACTAACAACCATAGAATTGATCTGAAAAATATAAATATGCTTTTGGTGACCACTACTAAACTGAAAAGATTCAAAAAGCTTAGGGGGCAAATGTAAGTAAATATAGAAAGGTAGTTTTTAAAAGCTCAGCTCATGTCTATATGTGCAAAATAAATTAACTGTGATTCCTCGTGTTGATTTCCTAGACCTGTCTTAATATACAGACCGGTGGTCTTAGACGCATTCAGTTAAAATGATTACTACCAATCAGAAGTTTGGCAAAAAACAAAACAAAACCCCTCTGCGATAGAGTCGATCCTGACTCACCGCGTCCCTATAGGACAGAGTAGAATTGCGGAGCAGCTGGTGGATTAAAACAGTCGACCTTTTGGTTAGCAGCCCAAAGTGCTTAGCCGCTGCACAACCAAGACTCCAAAATAAGATGATTATTTATAGAGCCATCTGAGTGTCCACTTCTGTGATTATCAAAAAAAACCAGTGCCGCCCAGTCGTTTCCGACTCATAGCAACCCTCTAGGGCAGAGTAGAACTGCCCCACAGTTTCCAAGGAGCGCCTGGCAGATTCGAACTGCCGACCCTTTGGTTAGCAGCTGTAGCACTTAACCACTAAGCCACCAGGGTTTCCGACTATCAAAAGAGCTCATAATTAAAGGGAATTCACCAGCTTGTGTTAAGTCAACAGGAGTTTGTTAAAAACAAAAACTCCTCAGGTCTCTCTTTCTTACCACTTGATTATGTTTAGTCACAAAAATGATAGTAAACAATAGTGATTTTATGCAAATTCAAAATTCACTAATTGTTTTCTGCAACTACTGTAAATACGACAAAAAGCTTTGTGTGGATATACATATTATATTACAAATTTTATATACAGTATTATTTTATCATGTGTCACAAAGTGAAGAATGCATATTGCCAATTAATTTTCAAACACTTGTTTTTACTGTATAAAGATGCTGTGAACCATAAAACTAACCTTTAAGGATTTTTTTTCAGTTGGTATATCATCATTCCTCTTAATATTTCACATATCACACAAAATCAAATCAAATAATATCAAGAAGAGTCCAACGGAACATGGTTGCGTAACATCTCAGGGGGAAGTGCTTCATAGAGCAGAGAGTACGGGCTTTAGACTAACTGAACTTGCGTTCAGAGATTAGTTCCACAGGTTAGAGATCTTGAGCAAGTCAATTGACCACTCTGAACCTTGGTTTAATCAGGTGTAAATAGAAAAATACCATTTCCTTTACTGAAAATAAGATTAAAACAGATAATATGTGCATTTCTTTCATTCAGCATTCAATGAATAGTGATTGAACATCTAGTATGTGCAGACACCACTCGAGGTGCTGGAAGACACAGTCTTGAAGGTAAAATCCAGCCTCAGGGAGCTTATATTCCAATGGGGAAGCCCAAGAAGGGAGACAGCATATAAGCACACACACACGTCTCTATATTATCTATCTAGATATCTATCTATCTACACCCAGTCAAACCAAACCAGTTGCACTGAGTTGATTCCAACTTATGGCAACCTATGTGTTACAGAATATAGCTGCTCCATACAGTTTGTTAGATATAATCTTTATGGGAGCAGATAGCTAGGCTTTTCTTCCACAGTGCTGGGTGGATTTGAACTACCAACCTTTAGGTTAGTAGCTGATCGCAAGCTGCTTGTGCCACACAGGGACCTTGTCTACCTACATACACATTCAATAATGGTGTAATGTTGGGAACAAATGCAATAAAGGAGGGCAGTGGCAGGGTGAGAGATATTATATGCTTAGATTCTCTACAAATATCAGTACATCTTTGTTTCTTTCTTTCATCCCAGCCTTTTGAGCTTCCTCTCCCAAGGCTCATAATTAAGTTTAAAGACACACACCCCAATACCATTTTGGTAATGAGGCAAACTGGATGCTTGTTGTGGCTATGTCAGTGAGTAGCCCTGTGTTCAAGAGCATTTTTCTAAGGCTATTTATTTTCCTTCTGTATTGCCATTCTATTCATTATTGTTCAAGCATATTGAGGTGGAAGGTGTGCTGTGTCTTTGAATCTCTCCACCACATTTACTCAACTCGCCGCCCAGTATTTTGAAGTGCACATGAATGTGTGGTGTATACTGCATGATTATACGGCTTAGTTAAACCGTGCACAGTAAGAAAAAGTACATGGAAAAGCTAGGAGAATTAACTTTTACTTCTCAAACAGTTCTCCCTAATCAACTACCACCTTGTTCTTTGTCTTAGACTGTGGTTCTTCACTTCTCTTCACCAAGGCTCCCTCTTTTTTATTTTTGCCAAAACACCACGTGTTTTTGAGGATTTGGTTGGCCAAATAAATTTCATTATTTAAGTGATCGTTTGTCTTGTTCTCTTAAAATTTCTATGCTTATATATGTCAATCACAGTTTCTTACCACTTGAGTTTGCCAATGTTTTAAGTCAATAATTGAGTTGATAACATTCTGGACAAAATCATAACCTATTGTTTGCTTTAAGCTTTACTGTTGTGAAGATGGAATTATATATATATATATATATATATATATATACACACAATTTCAAACAGAGTAATACAGTCAGTGCTCAATAAATCTTAATAATGGCCATCTTTTCTTCTTCAACATGAGCTCTTACAATAGATTTCCAACTTGGTTTTCTCTCTCCCATCTTACCCAGCAGTATTCTATCCTCCATCTGTCATGATGTAATCTTTCTAAAATATAAATGTGGACATATCACTCCTTTTAATTTTTTCTTTTTTATTACTTGATCATGAAACACGAAGTCCTTAGCAAAAGGGTCACTCCCAGCTGAAGCTGCTCCCATCTTTTTTCTTTTTTGCTTCTCTGTAGCAATGATAATACTCTTTTAGAAGTTATCATTTTTCAGTTTTTCTTTCCCGCATTACATTGTGAAGAACTCAGAACAGGGGACATATGTTATTCACCTTTTGGCACCTAAGAGATATTAAGTAAATGTTTGGTAAATGAGTGGACAGTTGATGGCAGTTAGACTAACCAAACGTGCTAATTGCTAGTTACAGAGCAGACACTATTTTTTTTTTTAAATTTGCTCTTAATAATCTGTTTAGTTAAAAGTTTCTTTTATTAGGTGTAAACCCACATAATATGTTCAAACAACATATTTTTCTGAAATACTTTAGTGGTTTAGAAAGATTTTGTTCTTCAGACTCTATCAGTCAGGAAGTCTTTACTAGTAAGTGGTCATCCCCAAACACAACTTTCTAACTCTTCTCCACTATTTCACTTATACTCTTCCTCACCTTCCTCACCTGGAAGGATGTGGTATACACATGTGAATATATACCACTTAAATCCATCTTCAGGCAAGGACTCGCTGCCTAGCTGTGCAGGACTTGGTCAGAATATAGCCTTCAGGGCTTTAACAAGATCAGCCTCAGCTTCAGAAGGCCTCAGCTTCAGAGCCTAAGGTCAAATCTACCCCACTCCTGGTGGCCAACTGAGGAAAGATCTAAATACCCAGCCATTTTGGCCTTTGATGCAGTACACACTGGAGAGTAATACTGGCTCCACAAATCCTGCTGGGTTGGCTAAGACTTTGTCAGGCCCAATTCTGCCTGCTCCACCTTCCCTTCACAAGTGTTGGTTGTAAACAAGCACCTTGAACCCAAACTCCATCTCAGCATCTACGTCCAGGGAACCCGACTTGCAACAAGTGGTCTTCCTTCTGTCCTCTCCTGATAGCATATTCTATCACTTCCCTGTTGACTCACATTTTCCAGGTCTGCTTTGGCTGACATGACAGAAGGTGAACGTACCCTACTCTACAAGCATTTAACTACCTTTGTAATTCATTTTGAGAAACATTTTCTTCTGTTGCCCTATGACTTTTGTGGGTGTGTATATTTTTTTAATCCATCGAAGCTGTCCAATTAACTTTGTAAAGTCAGAAATTATCTCAGATATTTTCCTCTATCTATGGCAGGTAATGCAATACTTATAAGAAAGAATTACTTAATAAATATTTACTCAATGGAAAGCAACGTATTTTAGAGAATACATATATCAATGATTTCCTTTTTTCACATTTCTCCAAGCCACATTCAAGAGAAATTGGTTAGTTTAATGGGACAACTTCCTTTGTATATTTTTAAAATATTTATCATTTCAATACTGCACTTACCTGGAAGTTCTGAAAAGAAAAACGTCTTGAGTTTAGAGATGAAGTAGACTAAGCCATTTTTGGTTAAATGTATGAATATAAATTGAGGTATAATTTTTAAAATCCCACAGCCAGAGGTAAGATGACATACCAATTAATAGGAAGATAGCACTGGATATTGTAGTAAAATGAAGTCTAAGCAAGACACTAACAAACACAAAAATATCTTTAAATTATACTGGACACCATCAATTCCATTTGGTTGTGATGTACAAAGTCAAACGTGGGGCTTTAGGAAGCACAAAATAAAGTATGTTTTCAGTAGCAAGATCAAAATATTTTAGGTGGCTAAAAAGGAGCCTTGGTGGCCCAGTGGTTAAGAGCTCAGCTGCTAACCAAAATGTCAGCAATTCAAATCCACCAGCCACTCCCTAGAAGCCCTATGGAGCAGTTCTACTCTGTCCTATAAGGTTGCTACAAGTCAGAATTGACCAGATGGTAACAGGTTTGATTAGCATACATAACAAACGTACACTTTATTCACAAGGATAAATCATCCCCTCAAAAGACGGGATGGTCCACTAATTATATATTAACAGAAATGAGTAGGCGTGTGTGTGTTTTCCCCACGAAAGGCTGGGAGAATATTTGTTGTAATGTTGATTCTCACTCAATTCCTTAGAAGCTTTACGTTAAATCTAGGAATTTTGATGTAAGTTGGCAAAACTTAGATTTAAACCTTAAGATAAAAAACAAACAACAACAACAAAACAGTGTGCAAGAATTCTGGCTTTTACCTACACATGATATTAAATTGACTTTCTCTTCAAACTAAAATAAATGTGTGTCCCTAGAAACAGAAGGCCTACTTCAACTTCTGACATGTGTCCTGTTGATTAGAAAAGACTGTGCTCCAGCTGTGGCAAGCTCCTTTTGTGCCTCTCAGAGTTGAAACACACACACCCTTTCTCCCTCTCTCTCACACACACTCTTTGTCCTTGAAACTCTTAGTTAACTCTGCACATTGTTTGAGGAAATATTAAATTTTCATTTTTTTAACTGTCCCTTTTTTCTTTATTGCTACTTAGAATGGTGTAATATTTGTATCAAACTTCCCCCTTCAGGTTAGGGAACTAATATGTAATTTTAATTCTTTGGATATCACTTTCTTGCATGATAAAACTGACTTTTGTCTGAAATATACGGTTTGCAGGTTTGTAGATAACCCCTGCGTTCATTCCTTTCTTGATAATGCTTTTACATACAGGCAAGATAAGCTTAAAAATGTGCTTAATGGGGAAACTGATTAGCTGATGGCCTTTCTATGGGTGAACTGCATTTGAATTGGTAATCACTTATAGACACAGAAAATAAAAGCTTGGACTGGAGTCCAAGGTGATGTAAAGCCCACCTTTCTTTTCCTTTGAACATATAGGAGAAGAATGCCTTTGTTCTCCCTTGACACTTTGTCTTTGGAAAAGGAGCAGAGGTCTAGGAATAGGCTAAAAGAATAAATAAATATATTTGATATATTATTCTATGTAAGAGACTCTCAAAAGATGGATATGTGTTGTTATCTTCACAAACAGTCTACCATGTTTTCTAAAATACTTTACCATTACATTGTAGTCCAAGGGAAGAGGAATTTCCCCTGAGATAAGAGCAACAGCACTCTTTGAAAGTAATCCCTGGTATGAGGGTTAGAAAGATACCTTGAAGCTTCATTTCTTTTATCTTATCACATCTTCGCTCCCACACAGGAGTGTGACTGATAAGTTCTGTTTAAAAGAACACCACACTGGAGCTGCACAAACAGAAGCAAAATTTCTTCCCAGCTTGTTATGAGGAGCAGAGAAGGAGACACTGCCCCTCACTAACTCTTGGAAAGTTTATATAATTTAGGAGGCTGAAATGTCCCATTTTTAGATGATGTGCTTAAACCTGGCAAGAGCAAGTCGTTACAGATTTGAAGTGAGTATTTTCACTTTAGCAGAGCTAAAGCATGCTCTTGTGCAAACTGCACCAAGAAAGCTTCTACAATTCAACAACAGTGAGACTTTTTTGGTATGTAAAAATTTGAGTACAAAAGAGAGCGGCCAAAGACACATCTCATCTTTGGTGTTCAGCCTTCTCTGTTTTAAGAAGAGTAGCAATTAGATGTCACAAGAAGAACTAACTCTGAGGTCTGCTTCAGAAGATGGACTTGAACCCAAGCTCCATGGTCAGGGGACAGGGAGGAGGGTTTCTGAAACTCTCACTTTCATCTGCGAAGAAGGATGCTGGCTTGATAGTTTGTTTTCTGCTCAAGTGAAGTAACACAAATGAAGCAACTCATTATTTCTTTAAACAATGAAGTTAATATAAAATCATGCAGTAGAGTGATTCATGAGCGCCATTATGAATATTTAGAAAACAACAAACAAAGGAATGAAAAGAATGGACTTAGATGTTGACTGAGAGTAGATATCATTGAGAAGAATAAGGATCTTGGTGAACACAAGGCGTTCTTAAAATGATCCGAAATGTTCTTTTGCAAGTTTAATACATAAAAAACATAATCGTCAATTAAAAAATGCAGACTTTAATGTTTTGATCATGTTATAAGACCTAGTTGAAATATGAGGCGTTGGTGGTTCTGGGGTAGAATTCTTGCTCTCCATGCAGGAGACCCAGGCTTGATTCGTGGCCAACGCACCCCGTGTTCAGCTACCACTTGTCTGTCAGTGAAGGTCTGAGTGTTGCTTTGATGCTGAAAAAGTTTCAGTGGAGCTTCCAGACAGAGTCAGACTAGGAAGAAAAACCTGGTGACCTACGTCTGAAAATCAGCCAGTGAAAACCCTTTGGATCACAAAGGTCTGATCCACAAGCTCTTTTGGGAATGGTACAAGGCTGGACAGCATTTTGATCTGCTGTGTATGGGGTGGCCTTGAGTCAGAGGCTTGGTAGTTAACACCACCACCAACGGCTTAAAATACATGTTTCCTACAGGGAAAGGTTTAAAAAACTGAAAAAGATTGTAAGAATTGCTTAAAAGGAAGAGAAAAATCAGATGTCAAATACTAGGGAAACGATGTAGCTTTATTAACTAGAGATAGGAAATGAGGCACATTTGTCTTGGACGCTCTTTGGGTCATTTAATTACAAAGTCACCAGAAGGACCTTATTCTAAAATGACCTTACTTATAAGGTAGTTACATGGCATAGACTCAAGGACATTATTACAGCAAGGTTCATAGCAAATCATTCGTGTCCATTTTCTTTAATAATCTATTAGGGGCCTGTGCTAGGGCGAAAAGAGGCATTTCTCTTAAATTCTTCTATAATTCAAATTTATCAATGTGGACTAACCCTGTGGTCAATTAAATCTGAAGTAGTGCACTTTTTATGTTTCTTGAATATACTGGACTTGAAAGCAAATATTATTTTATGATATGTTAATAACACAAGGATTTTACTAGTAATATTTAGTGGAGCATAAAGGCAGCTAAGGCCCTATTTGCACAACAGCGGAACGGATCTAAGAGCGATTCCAACCATAACTCTTAGTCAAACACTTCAGCAAAGCCCACCTACATAGCAGAATGCTCAGTAGAGATCTGGGAATATTTTTTTAAAGTTATGACTGGAATATGTCTCCAAAATGTTCTTCTGTGTATAGATGACAGATCTGAACTGCAGATTAAAAATCACAACAAGTGTTTTTAATTTGTTGAAATCTGAAAAGAATCTTATTTGTAACTGAGGCAATTTTGTTTTCCCCCAAATCCTAAAAGCCATTTCCAAAAATAAAAAAATAAAAAACTGAAACTTTATTTTCTTCCTGAAATCTTTGAACCATACAAATTTTAAAATGTCAATATATTCCATTAAAAATCTGAGACGGCCTTCCTATTTTATTTTTTAGGACCCTGACAAACACCAGTGCCAAAGGTACCATGTGACCAATTAGACTGCACGTGGAGTAGCATTACTCTGAAAGATTCAATCCACAAAGAAATCCCTCTGAGATGAAAAGGAATTGTTCTTCTCACCTGTAGCGTGTGGATACACTCATGTTAACTCAGGCTGTTGCATTTTGCATCCTAGTTTGTTTCTCTGCCATTATTTCATACAGTCAGGATGGGAAGTTATTTTCCAGCATCTAGGTGATCCATTCATTAAAATCAACATCCTTTCTTTGTACAAAACCTGCAAGGTGTGACTCTTACATGATAAGGCTATTATGGTATCAAAACTTTAAACCAATTTTTGCTCTAAATTATAAAGCTTATTGTAAATATTCCACTTGGCCTCTGGTAATCTTCTGTTACTGTGTTTATAGATGCTATGATATGAAGATTTTTTTGAGCTTTGATCAAAAAAATCTTCATATCATAGCATCTATATATATTTTTTTTTATCAATATGTAGAATTGAAGTAACCCAATTCTTACTACTATGGTTTAATTTAAATGTCATCATAGACATAGTTACTTGTTTAGTTCTGACAGTGAGTTCAAACTAGAAAAGCGTTGAGAAAATAGTATTTAAAGGAGAATACCACACTTCATAAATTTAAAAAGCAAGTTGCATTAGATCAAGTGTTGTTTTAGATATTAAGCAGCATAATGTGGGGAATATACCACGTATTGCATTATCAAAATCATAGCAAAAATGAAAAAAATTATGTTTGAAATGTTAATATAACAGTAATACCTTTTTCTCAAACTTTGGCGTTTCTGGGAGGAGAGTGTGAACTTGTAATATCAGTATTACTTATATCAAAACTAAGAGAAAATGAAAAACATAGACATTGGTTCAATCTCATTTTAAGGATGTCTTTAAATTTTTCATTGTATATTTTTCTTATTTTTTTTTAAAAAAAGTTTCTTCTAACTCCCTTGCGATCGATTACCTTTTGTTCAAAGGAAAGCTCCTGGGAGATGTGGCCAAAGCTTGACAATCAGAGTCCATTTCTGCTTAATTCAGAGTTAGAGAGGTAGGTAGGGCATGGCGAGCAACCAGCTTCAACAGGGACCAAAGCATGAAAGAAAGTCACCTTGTTAGCTGGTAAGCCAAAAACGATACCAAACCAGACCCGGTACCGTCAAGTCGATTCCGACTCATAGCGACCCTATAGGGCAGAGGAGAACTACCCCATAGAGTTTCCAAGGAGCGCCTGGCGGATTCGAACTGCTGACCTTTTGGTTAGCAGCCGTAGCACTTAACCACTGCACCACCAGGGTTTCCTGTTAGGTGATAGAGCAGCATATTTACCTCGGGGATCGAAGCTTTATTGAATATTCCTGTTTTAAATGGACACTGTAAACTATGCCATCATCACCTACAGGTCGGTATGAAATGACTCTACCCTAGATATGTCAGAGAGATGACAGGATTGCGTATGAAATGACTCTACCCTAGATATGTCAGAGAGATGACGGGATTGCTTATTTCTTTGTTCACTAAAACGTAGGCAGGAGAAACATGCACATTTTGCTGACTCAGCTATTAAGTTGGAAACTCTGGCTTTAAAATGGTCTGGGGAAAAGTAGGGGACCACGAGGGATTGGTTTACTCCTGCTTCCCTTACCAGTTTCCTCCACATGCCTCCACTATTGAGATGGGCAATCAAATATGTTCACTGAATTTTCCAAAAAGTACGTAAAGAAGATGAGCAAATATGTATTTTCAAGGCTTAATTTCATGTTCAAATTGCTCACACATTATTACTACAAGCCTATTTTACATATCAATTTCACCATTAATTAAACAATGTTAATATAGTGTGCTCGTTTGAGGATTTCATGATTTATTTTGTATGTAATCTTCTGTTTTTCAAAACTTCCCATTATATTGGGCTAAATATTCTTACAGTGCTCTGAGAAAGGGAACTTGGTCTTACAGTGTTCTAAGAAAGGGAACTTGGAGTGATATATTAATTGCTCCTCGTCTGGTATTTTTAATTGTATAACTTGCCACTTCATGCAGAATTATTTGTACATAGTCCATACACGCTCCAGTCTATGTCCACCAAGGCTACTCAAGAGCCTCATCTTGTGTTTCCTGTATTACTGCCTTGATTTCCTTGTTTGACCTTCCTCACCTCTCCTCATTGCCTTTCTCCCTATCTCCATCAAACTCTACCTTAACAAAGATGTTTTTGTATTTTGAAAATAGTTTATATGCTGAAGATATGACAATGAACAACCCCTTCTCTCAAAGAATTTACAGAGTAGAGAGGTATGTAGAGACAGAAACAGAGAGAGGGAGAGACAGAGTAAGAAGGCAAAAAGAAAACCCTAATGTAAGTGCTATCCATAAAGTTTGTGGCGGGGTTGTATCTTTTTACCTTACTTATTCAAACTCTTTGCTGAACATACAATCCAAGAAGCTAGACTGTATGAAGAAGAATGTAGAGTCGGGACTGAGGAAGACTCATTAACAACCTGCAGTAGGCAGATGACACAACCTTACTTGCCAAATGTAAAGAAAACTTACTGATGAAGGTCAGTGACTACAGCCCTCAATATAGATTGTGCCTGAATGTGAAAAAAATGAAAATCCTCACAACTGCACTGAGAAAAAACATCATGATAAATGGCAAATAAATTGAAGTTGTCAAGGATTTCATTCTACTTGGATCAATAATCAATGCCCAAGGAAGCAGCAGTTAAGAAGTCAAACAATGTGTTGCTTGGGAAAAATCTGCTGCAAGAGACCTCCTTAACATTTCAAAAAGCAAAGATGTCACTTCGATGGCTATGGTGTGCCTGACTCAAGCCATGGTCTTTTCAATCACCTAATATGCATGTGAAAACTGGACAATGAAAAAGGAAGACGGAAGGAGAATTAACACATTTGAATTGTAGTGTTGGTGAAGAATATTGAATATACTGTAAACTGTCAGAAAAACAATCTGTTTTGGAGGAAGTACAGCCAGAATACTCCTTAGAAGTAGGATAGTGAAACTTCATCTTGCTTACTTTGGAAATGTCATCAGAAAAGACTAATCTCTGAAAAAGGACAGCATATTTGGTAAAGTAGAGGCTTAGCAAAAACAGGAGAAGCCATCCATGAGATGGATTGACACAGTGGCTGTGACAATGGGCTCAGACATACCAACAATGCCGCAGGACCAGGCAGCCTTTTGTTCTGTTATAGACAAGGTCTCCAGGAGTTGGAGCCAGTTCAACAGCAACTAACAACAACAGAGATAAGTGTGGTATGAACAAGAGCCTCTAAGACAGGCAAATTTGTTGTGAGGAGTTATTAAGAGCAGTGTCTAAGAGAAGAGTTAAACCACAAAATGGAGTTAGCGGCATTTCGCCTCCTTTGGCACTGTGTGGTGATGGAGGGAAACACTTCTCTAGGCAGATGAAACAACAAACATAAGGCTCAGGTGCGAGAGAAAATACAATGTATTCACAGACTTAAAATAGTTTCATGGCTGTATCAAAACAGGGCAGAGGGAGAATGTGTTAGGGTTGGCAAGGCAGGAGTAACAGCAAGACAGATTGGCTTCTGCTAGGGAATCCAGTGGCAGTAATGGCACCTGGTTCTGAGCTGATGGAAAGGCAGTTGAGAAAAGTGGATGAACTCAAAGGGCATAAATTGGTGGTGATGGAGCTTGGAAGCTTATTGAATATGGACTAATATGGAGGATGGGGTGGCTGAGGAGGACCCCAAGTGTCTGCCTAGGGCACTTGGTGAATGAGAGATGGCATCTTTCACTGAGGCAGGGCAAAGGGGAGGGAAGAGAAGGCTGGGGAGGAAGAGGCTTGCTCAAACAGTGTCTATCACTCTGGAGTTTTCACTCTTTTCATTAAAATTATTTGGCAGGGAACTTTCTATTATTCTGTCAAATAACTATCTTCAAATTTCTTGTTACTTCTGCTATTGTTAGATATATTTTCTTAAAGCCGTGGTCATGTAAAGAAATCCTCAGTGGAGGCAGAGCTTCTTAGAGAAGGTAGTTTTCAACTTGCAACCTGGAAACACTTTTTTTTTTTTATTATTCTATCTTCAGGTCTTCGCTGCATGTAAAGATGTGGTATGAATAAAGTGGGAAGCAGTGGTGAACTCCATTCTTATTAAGTTCCATCCCCAGTGTTTCTCTCACCTCAGCCTGAGCAGTTGGGAACTGTAGACCAGAATTGCTCCTGAAACTCACATAATAGGTGCTGGGCAAGTCTATGTTAAATCAACGAGCGAATAAATATTCTTGGTTAAGCATTCCTTAAACCAAGTTACATAGTACTGAAGAAAAATAAATGTGGACATTTATCCAATTATAATAAATTATTGTTCTTTTAACTTTAATCTATATAATGCACACCTTCTATATTTTACCAAAGAATGGCCCATCTTAGTCCAAGAGTAATTGAAATAGAATATAGAGATTGCTCCTATACGTTCCAAGCTCCCTATAAGCTCTTTGATCTTCGCTTGCTTTTTTGCCCAAAGAGTTTGTGAGCCTTTGTCGACATCAGTTAAAACAAAGAACTGTCCCAGCAGTTGATGATTCTTTGATACATGGCTGTGCTTTTTTGTAGAAAGGACACGGAAGTCTTTGTTGGATCATGTATTAATATACATACTATTATCTAAAGGATTGATGGAAATGGGGTTTTATGTTTCACACATTAAAAAAATTAAAGCAAAACTCTCTTGGCCAAAATTTTAATAAAATATGTCATTAATATTTTAAACTTCTAATCTGGTCTGTTAGTATGATAAAAGCTAATGTGATAATTCTCTGATATTTTTGTGACTTTTTAGGTGAAAGCATTATTATTTGTCATTTTTCATTATGTGATTGATATAGTAACAGCCTAACTAGACACACATTCCAAAATTTTTTATAATTATTGACTTAGCTAGTTCTTTACTTCAAATGAACTCTTTCAAGTGGATGAGGAAAAAATACACAAAAGATATAAAATACACATGCCAAGTTACTGATCAGAATTATACAATGCGTTTTCTGATTTGACAAACAAATATTCCACTGAACAAATCTAAAATACTTGAGAATTAATAAGACACTTATAAAATATTCTAACATAAATGTAAATAAATTTAAAGTATTTTTATTAATTTTATTTCTGCAAATTCCCTTCATTATATCATCAGCAAAACACTAATTTTATAATTTAAAACCTTGTCAAAAACACTATGGGACAACAATACTTATTAGTCAGCTAGATGCTCAAGCAACTTAAGTTGCGATTCAACGATTTTGTTTGTAACATACTACAGATTATTCCACAGTTTGCATAAAATTACTATTCATCTAGACAATTTTAATGCTCATGTTTTTAAGTATTATTTTTACATTATTTTTAAGTAAGCATTACTTTTACTTGTAATTTTATTTTCCCCGTGCTAAAAAAATATATATTTCCCCATCATTTAAATAGATAGGTGTTTGCCTTAATCTATTTAAGAAGCCGTTCCAAACTGATCAGAGGAGAGAGCTACCAGACGCTCCCCTCACTCTGTGCTCTTTAAGAATTACAGCCCCTGTCCCTTCATGGCTTGTGTTTGTGCTTTATCCCTTATTCTGTAAAGCACTTACATCTAAACTTGTTATCACCCTTTCGTATATTCGTCTAATGTCCTTCTACAACATGTATATACGGTGAGCTGCTTTATCAGTCTTCCTGGTTTAGATCACGCATTCCTAACAGGTAAGAGCGAGCCTACAAGGTTCACTCTCTGGAATACACACACACTTGTACACACACCCCCCCACACACCCACACGCATACTCATACACACCCATACACACACACATCCTTTTTAGTGATAGGGACACAAACAATAAAAGAAGATAGTCCAATGCATTCTAAAGTCTTTTCACTTCATCCCTACTCTCTTAGTGGGATAGGTGGCAAATTTGCTTTTTAGAGATAAGAGACAGGGGATCTGAGAGAAAAAAAAAAAAATCAGTAGGTCACTTAAATTTATTTATTTTGGTGGGGAAAATATTAGATGAGTTAAGGGACGTGAACAGGGTAGTTAAAAGTTTTAGGATCTATTTAGGCTGCATCTTTTAAGTAGTCCTGGATGGCACTGCTTTGTTCTATAGGGTCGCTATGAGTAGGAATCGACTCGACGGCAGTGGGTTTTGGTTTTGGTGGATGGCACTAAACGTGAGAAAGAAGAATTGCTTCTGCTTCATCACACATTGCAATAAGAACAACTTTTGCAAGTTTTTAGATACTTTATAGCAAGTAAAGGGCTTTTCTCATATTAAGTATTCAATACCTGTTGAATTGCTTTAAATATTGCACACAGACAATGCTCGCTGACAGTAAGCTTTATTTAACTTCCTAAATTCTAAAGTGGCTATTCTCCGTTAACACTTTGGCTGGACTTATTTCTGAAGGTATATAAAATTACACTTTTTTAAGATTGTTTTTGTTGTTAGCTGCCATTCAGTCAGCCCAGGCTCATGGAGACCCTATGCACAATGGACCAAAGTGCTGCTCGGTCCTGCACCATCCCTGTGCTCGGTTGTGGATCAGATTGCTATGATCCATAGGGTTTTCACTGGCTGGTTTGCGGAAGGAGATTGCCAGGCCTTTCTTTCTAGTCCATTTGGAAGCTCCACTGAAACTTGTTCAGGGTCCTAGCAATGAACAGTCCTCCACTGACAGGTGGATGAAGTGCGCTGTCTGAGAAACGATCCCAGGCGTCCTGAATGGAAGGTAGGCATAAACCCGATGGCAGCTAGTAGGTAGTACGTATGCACGTATGTACGTATGTATGTATACATGTATGTATGTATATGGTGGTGGTATATTTAAGTCTCTCGATTTTATTACCTCCTTTAAATCTTTGAAATGATCTGTGAAACACGATGACGTTGTACTTTTCGTCATCTGAGGATCTAAAATTTGAGGTTCGATTATATGATGCAAAACACACAACACAGTAGCACGTTAGGATAAGCCTGTTCTGGTGTCAGTTCCTTTCATCAAGTGGAGATAATTCCACGTGCAGTTAAATGAATTGCATGTCAATTCTCCTGTTTGACTTTACCAAGCTAAACTAGAAATAAACAAATTGCCCTTTCCTGTCTTTTCACCAGTTAAAATGAGCAAAATCGTATTTTAATAAAATATATTAAACACTAACAGTTTTTCATCCAACTGGAAAAAAATGTTTAAACATCTGAAGCATTCAAATTGCTGAAAGTATCACTTTTAACTTGAAATTACAAAACATACAAATATATTCTTGACAAACAGCAGTCAATAAGTTCGTAATTCTTTTTAGGAATATACATTTTCAGTTGGGTTTCTTTTTCCCCCCAAAATTTATGTAGAGACCAATAGATTTCAGATAAGTTAAATATCAACTAATTCAGGATAAATTAAAATCAGCTTTCCTGGGAAATTTCTAGATATTAATAATGGAGAAATGTAAGTGCTATATTAACCTAAAAAAAAAAATATGCAAATTGGATGTCATTGAGACTTACGTAAAATAATACCACATGCTTTATGACATTATGTAGATCAGGAGGAATGCAAGACAACCAGCTATACAACAACAACAACAAAAATGGGGGTAGTAACAGGATCTTTTTGTGAATTGAAAATAATTATATAAAAATTAGGGGTTAGTTTATTCATGTCCCCGCTCCAAATCACGACATGTAAGTGGTGACTAGCTTTCCCACACCTAAAGTCTGCCCATGGTATTTCAATAGCTATACTTGGGAAACCCTGGTGCTGCAGTGGTTAAGAGCTACAGCTGCTAACCAAAAGGTCAGCAGTTTGGATTCACAAGGCGCTTCTCGGAAACTCTATGGCGCAGTTCTACTCTGTTCTACAGGGTCTCTATGAGTCGTAATCGACTCACTGGCAAGGGGTTTGGTTTGGTTTTGGTTTATACTGTGTTTATTAAAAGATTTAACTTCTTTTTCAGAAAGATAGGTAACTCTCCACCCTCGAGCAAAGCGAGGAAAAGGGGGGGAAAAGGAAATCGTAGCTGTACCCAGATTCATTCTCAACTTTATCCCTGAAAGAAATTTAATGTCAGAGAGACAGCTAAATAAGGTAAAATATATTTGGTCAAATGCTTAGAGGTATTTCATGTTGAGCAAACTCAGTCTAGCATGCAGATTGCATCAGAAGGTCTCAAAGACTCAAATAGCTTTCTGGCAGGCCAGTTGGTTTGGAGGTTCTGTGGGTATACCTGTGATCTTGTAGAAAGTTGCTATAGCACATCTCACATCGTCCCCTAACCTAATTAGTCACAGAGGCATCTTACTTTCTGCTTTCTTCTCCATTAGATTACCCTCCAAGAGCTCATCTTTGGATCTAGCACATTAGCTGTTCCACAACTATGTATTGGATGAATTGCAGCTATCCTCTCTGAAATGGGCTTGTACTTCGTTGTGTAAAGATGCACACTCTATAAAAGTATACATGCACATGCACACAAACACACACGCATACATATATCAATCTAAGTACCTAGTAGCATTTTAATTAAAAAACAAACAAACTCATTTTGACTACTAGATGAGCCCCTCTGCCTAGGAGTGCCAAGCCCTTGAGTAATCTACAACGTGGTGACTGGCTCCGTGGTCTCGGGGCTGTCCCACCCTGCAGACGGGAGCGCCAGGTGGGCCCTGTCCTTGGCTTCTTCCATATTGTGTGCCATTCTGAATCTCTTCTATTTACACTTTTTTCCTCTCACAGACTTTTCCACATCAAAGTGTAGTTTATTTTCAAATACTGCTTTTAAAAATCGGTAACACTAACACATAAAAAAACACTTAATACCTATTCTTTAAAATTGACTTTTATCCTAAAGACATGATTTCTGAGCTTCCAGAGAAGTATATTATGGATTATCATTTCATGAATGAATGAATGAATGACAGATTAATTTAAATTATGTTTCCATAAATTAGGCATTTAAGAAAATAACGAATAAGTAGCACCGTTTTAAAAACCAACTAATAACCAACTAATAACCACCACAACCACAACAAAAATCGCCATTTAGTTAACATTTACTAAATTAACATTGTCATCAGGGCAACCTTTGGTGTGGACATTATTACTCCCATTTTTCACATGAGAAAACCGAGGACGTGTTATGTTATCTGAAGTTACACAGCTAATAGACGGCAAAACTACATGCTGTTGAGTCTTGTTATCTTTTCTGTGTCTTTCGGCCTGCAATTTGGTCCGATTTTTGCTTATTTATTACCATGTGACAATATGTAAGTCATTAGATTAGATTTAGAGGTCTGGTTATTTTTTCTCATTTCTTTGGTGTAGAGGGCTTCTTTGACAGTTCCGCGGCAGCAGTTGTTGCTTTACTGTCTCTTTTGATAGTTTCGTAAGGGCAGGATAACAGTTGTCCTTGTTAAACTGAAAATGGAGACGAGCTAGGAGCTTTGATTCATTGTGGAACCTTAGGCAAGTGATTTAACTAGTTGTTGGCGGCGTTAGGACTAGACACAAGGCCTTCTGATCTCAGCCCAGTGGCCTTTTCCCAATGTCATACCCCCTTTCATACCATGGCCACACTCTGAGTTATGCTTACAGAGATGGCACGGAAACATGAACCTACAGAGATATAAACAACACTTTGAAGAAGGAGATTATCCTCTATTGTGATTAACTGAGCCTGGAAACTTTAAAATAACACAACAGTTTTAATGCCACAGATGTCTATGGAGGAATAATAAAGAACAATGCTGGTTCCTGTTTCACTGGGGTTAGAGTGGGGCCCTTTTTGTCCCTTAATTTCCCTAATTAGTCTCAATTGTTTCTCCCTCTAAGTTAGCAGGCCAAGACAGTATCTGCTTTATTGCCATGGGAGGAAAACTTGCTCTTATTGAGCTTTATTAGATACTCCGTTCTCTCATTTAGAATCCTATTAAGTTTCCCCTTGGCATTTTCTAAATCAATTAGTTTTAGCCTTACCCTTCTTAATATGCTCCTTTTGGAGGCTCCTAATTTTAGTCCCTAACTCTGGTACTTGCAGTTGCCTTTCCCTTTTCTTTTGGGCAAAGATTTCAATCAATTTTCCCTGCAATACTGCTTTGCTAGCATCCCACAGAGTCATTCCGTGACCTCACCATTATCACCGTCTGCTAAATATTCAGCCCATATGTCTTTGAGCTTTTCCCTAAACTATTGCTGCTGAAGGAAGTAATTATTACTTTACCATCTTAGCACTCCCTTGTTGCTTTTCAAGGGAAATAACTCCATACCCAAGCGAATAGTTGCAGGGTCCGAAGCCAGAACCTTGTCAATAGAACAGCAACTTTGCCCCCAGGGTCTAGTGGGAATAGAAAAAATGGCTCTGGACAAGCAAGAACGGTTTATAGAAAAAATGTGAGTTGTGGACATGAGCCCACTTGTTTTAAAAGTCAGTAAGGATAGTTCCTGAACTGTATAGCTGCAAAGAATTAGGGGATGGTTAATTTTGCAAACCATGAAGGGAAGGAACAGTCCCCCTATTTAAAAAAAAAAAAAAATCTTTTTTTTTTTTTTAAATATGGGTTTACTAGGAAATTATTCTGGTAATTTATTGTAATATTTTATGTAGCTCATGTATTTGATTTATAAACACACGTATAAATTACATGTACAGTTAGCTCTTAATTCTATTGAAATAAATGGAAAAAAGACTGGAAGGAATATATATAAATATCAATTCTAATTTTAAGTGTTGAATAATTATGGGTGGCTATGTGGAGCCCTGGTGGCACAGTGGTTAATGGCCCAGCTGCTAACCAAAAGGTCAGCAGTTCGAATCCACCAGCTGCTCCTTGGAAACTCTATGGAGCTGTTCTACTCTGTCCTGTAGGGTCGCTATGAGTCAGAATTGGCTCAATGGCAACAGTTTTCTTTTTTTTCTTTTTATGGGACAGCAAATGACAACAGCTCAGGGAAATCTTAATTTTCACGTTAATTCTTTTCCGAATTCTATATAATGAATATATATTGATCATCAGAAAAAAGTAAATATATATTAATATCTGTGTACCAGCCTGTTGTAGTTCTATGTGCACTAACTCAAAGTTTGGTTATCTTATGGAGCTGAGAAAATGTAGGCATCTTCTTTACAACAGTATCTACTATATTTCCCCTGAGTGCACTGTTTTAGAAATATGTGTTTCGTTTATCTGTTAAAATGATGCATTTTGTCCAGATAGGTTTAAACAGTTTTAAATAAATAAATTAAGACCAAAATATGACAATATCAGCTGGGTGTCATGGATGGGAAAAATTGGGAAATTCTAGGAAGCGCAAGCATTTATTATTTAATTAAATCCAGGATGAAAAAGACCCCAGGAATATAATTTTTTTCTTTCTCAACAATTTTTAATATACCATGTAACATCTGGCTAAATGATTCATTATTAAATAACTCATTAAATACTAAGTACCATGTTTTTATAGGAATATGACACTTGAAATATCATTTTTGAGAAATGCCGTGGGATATTCTGTGTTTTGATATTTCTGTTGCCGGTACAGACATTGCTGGCATTGCTAGGGAAGCCCACTGTAATTGCCATTCCCTTAGAGCATATTTAATATAACAGGAAATCATCCAATAAAATCATAACGAAATACATTTCCTTACAAATTGTTTGGGACGTTGAATCATAAACCCTGCCATAAAGTTGGCCCCCAACTGGTGCTGGGAGCATTCAGTGCCCTGATTGCCTCTGTGTCTAAGTGGTTTCCAAGTGCTGTGTTCACTAAGGACACTTCTACTCATATTCAATTCTCTTGTTACCATCTTATTAGCATCTAGAAAGCCTTCTACATAAAGAAGTTTGAAATCCAAGAATGCTTTTGGTTTACAGGTGTCACAAATACTGACAACACAGTTATATTGAAATTCTAGTAGCCTGTGGATTTTCCTTTGTATTCCAACGTTAGTTGTCAGGGCCAGGTTAATAAATAAAGATAGACTCATCCAATTAGTATTTTGTGGAAGTCACCACATTTCCCATGCCTGCCCCATCCACAATTCTGATCTCCGTTGGCCCTGACAAGAACCTAAAATTCCTGTGAAAATTACTTATGAGTTAAACCAAGGACACTTGTACATTTAAAAAAAGAAAGAAATGAGCATTGCTCTCCCAGGTATTTTATTTTTCACTTTGTGTGTACTGTATTATGTTATCCAAAGCTTTACCAAGTCGTGATAGACTTGATGAACTCAGTATTTATTAACCTCCATTTTACTTACACAGACTTTGAAGTTTGGAGACATTAGGAAAATGGCAAAACAACTCACAAAACTAGAAGTGTTGGAGCTGGAATTTAGATGTATGGCTCATTTCTCTGTGCTATAATACTTCCACGTGTAACATCAAACAATTCATTTTTATTAATTTAAATTAGTTCTTGATATTCATTTAATATTTACTCATTAAGTGTTTAATGAACATAGATTGGGTTTACAGCTTTAGGAGATAACCATGACAGTATTAAAAAAAAAAAAAACAATATTAGCTCACATTTATTAAGAGCTTACTATAAACCTATCACTCACCTAAGTGATACATTATCTCATTAACTTTTTAGCAACCCTCCTATCTATGAGGTAGATATGCTTATTATCCCCATTTTATAGGGGAAGAAACCTACCTATATGGCCAAAGTAAGTCATGCAGCTGGTATTCAAATTCACATAGTCTAGAATCCATACTCTTAACCACTATAGGGTGCTACCCTTAAAAATAGGGAGCCCTGGTGGTGCAGTGGTTAAGTGCTAGGCTGCTCACCAAAGGTTCCAGAGTCCCTACCCTCCAGCCATTCCATGAGAGAAGGCTGTGGCCATCTACTTCCATAACGATTACAGCCTTGAAAACCCTCTGGGGTAGTTTTACTCTGTCTTACAGGGTCACTGACGGCACAGTGGTTAAAATGACGGACTAGTAATGGAAATATCGGTGGTTCAAAGTCACCAGCAGCTCCCAGGGAGAAAGATGTGGCGGTCTCTTTCCAGAGAGATTTACAGCCTTGGAAACCCTATGGGGTTGCAACACGATAAGTAATTGTGAAATGGTAAACATTTCCCCTTTACTAGCAGGAACAGCAATCCCCACCTACCATCACCACTTCTAATCAAAATCTCGTAAGTTCTATTCAGTACGATAAGAGACAAAATAAAAGTTCAAACTGTTAAACGGGAATAATAAAAATGTCACTTGTTTACAAATACTAACATTATCTACTTTTAAATGATATAAATTATTAGAATTAATGAGAGAGATAAGAGGTATAGATGCAGAATTAAAACAAAAGAGTTCACTGTATTTCTAAACACAAGCAACACAACAGAAAATAAAAATATTCATGTGTAGGTATACACATGCACACACACACACAATACCCTGAGGACAAATTTAACAAAAAGATGATATGGCTTTTATAGAAAAGCTATTTTTTAAATATATTAAGAGGTACTCAAAAAAACCTACGAAACTAGAGAGACCATGTCTGTGACTAGGAGAACAACGTATCTTAAACCCCAAATTTATCTATAAGTTACACAGCGTTTCACTGAACATCCAAACAGATTTGTTTGTTTGTTGAACATGCCAGGCTGATTCAAAATTTATAAGGAAGATGAAAATCCAAGAACTGACAAGGCATTCAAATTAAAAAAAATAAAAATAAAGACAATAAAAAATACCAGAATTTAAAATGTGGTATTCGTGCTAAGACAGGGAATTAGACATGTAAAAGAGAATAGAAAATAAAGAACCCATAGAGGTCCATGCACAGTCATTCAACAAGTATTTATTGAATCTATTCTTGTGTCAGGATTATTTTGGGTGCTTGGAATAAAATAATGAGCAAAACAAAATCCTGTACTTGTATGCCACCGTGTTAGAGAAATTTGACAGGTGACACAGCTGGCGTTGGAGAACAGTGTGAAAAGCACAGGACATTCAATTTTGCTTTGACAATTTCTATTTGAATAAAAGAAGAAAAATGAAGCCTGGGTTTTACCTTAAACTATATACAAAAAGCTATTCTAGCTTAAGTAAGTACTTAAATGTAAAAGGCAAACTTTAAAGATTTTAGAAGAAATTCTAGGAGCACGTCTTTCATGATTTCATGAACGCAGGATTTCTTTAACAAGACACAAAAATTATTAACCACAGAGAAGGCCAATTAAATTTTATTACTTTAAAATTAACGATCATTTTTTTTAAATCAGTAGATACCATAAATTCGGTAAAAAGGCAAAATACTCACTGATAAAAAAAATATTCAGAGAAGATATAACAACACAGGGTTAATATGAGTACCACCCAGGATGCAAAAAGGACTCCAGTTAATAGTCAAAAAGGAAAAGAGATGAGAAGGTCTGAACTGGTGTTACACGGGGCATGAACACAAATGGCCAACGCGTATGTATTAAGCTGCTCAATTTAATTACAATCAAGGAGTTGAAAATAAACCCGCTCTGAAATATTTTACATTCACCAGTCTGAGATCAGGAACGAGAATATAAAAGCCTTCAAAGTTTGTGGGTAAGGTTTTTATTTATTGGGCTGGGTGGTAGGTATATGTATTTATTATTTTTAAAAGCTGTTCATACATGTTTTATCTAATCCTTAATTTTATGACATAGCTAGTAATAAAAAAAATTGCAAAGTTATAAATTAGGTAAGAAATTAAATAAAAACCCAAAAAGTTAACTGAGATTAAAAAAAAAAAAAGATGGAATTGTGAAGAGGATGATTATAATGGTGTAAGCAACAACTATGATAAAAATAGTGGTGATGCTCCAGGACACTTATAATTTAACAAAGCAGATGCTCACAAGCTTCTGGTGGTCAAAGGGGCTGAAGAGTTACAGGTTTAGAAATTGCTTCGAGGATTCCGAGTCAGAGTATCTGCTGTAGTTGTCATGGATGAATTCTAGAAGGGTGCTGTTTCAGGTGAGATTTCCCCACGGAGGACTGTCAAGTTTCCTATCATTTTAGAAGACTACATAGTCAAGTTATTAAACAATATACGGGATTGTGGGGTCGTCGAGTGATCTACAAGTGAAGGATAGATACTGAAGGCAAAGTAGATTGGTCCTTGGTCAATAGGCAATGGGGAGCCACTGAAGATTCCTGAGTACCTGGGTAACTTCAAGGACAGTTTCCATCAGGATGAATCCGGCAGTCAGTCATGTGAGGTTACACTGAATAAGAGAGAACTGGTTCTGGAAACAAGCCAAAGAGCAACAATAGCAATTCCAAATGAGGTAGGGCTAGTGGGTCATAAAACCAACAATTTAAAGGTTAAACTGGCAAATCTTGATAATTCATTGGTTGTTGGAGGTGAAAGAGCCTGAGCAGTAAAACCTAATAAAACTGGGTTATTAGGAAAAGGGTGGTGCCTCTTGCCCTTAGAAAACTTAATTGGGAAAGACAGGTAGAGATTTTGATTAGAAGCAAAATCGGAGTTCAGAAAATTATCAAAGACCCTATTAAAGGGTGAGTCCCATCCTTTAACAGGTGTTTATATAGTATCATTTAGATACACAGTGGGGTCCCTAAGAATATAGAGACATGTACAGGTGTTTATACCTGGAGGCAAAAGGATAACCACAAATCACTAACAGGCATATAAAAGCATGGTGGGAGAGCAGTGGTTACCAAGGGAAGGAGAGTTGAAGAAATACTAGAAGCACACTTGAGCACCTGATGATTTCATCTCAGGCTGTCCCCTTTGGAGAAAAGTGCTTAGTGGTAAGACAGATGGATACTATGATAAATAAATATGATCTTCTATTTGCCCTTTATTTTTTTTCCCTTAGATATCTTGGACCCTAACTGATTAGTGAGAGTCCCTTGGTGGTTCAAACAGTTAACCTGTTTGGGCTTGGCTGCTAATCAAAGGTTGGGGGTTTGAGTCCACCCAGGGGTGCTTTGGAAGAAAGCCCTGGAGATCTACTGCTGAAAAGTCAGCCATTGAAAACCTGCTGGAGCACAGTTCTGATCTGACGCACAGGGGGTTACCACGAGTCAGGATCGACTGACAGCAACTGCTTTTTTAAGTGATTAGCATCCCACCATATACACTACTTCCCTTGGATTAATAAGTCAATGATTCCTGTTTGCTACTTGAATTACTACAAGATATTGAAGGTTCTCTACAAATGGATGCCACAGAGGGATTGCAAGAGTGAGATTAATCCGTGAATTTAGTAAGGCAGAAACAAAACAAAATACTAGGAGAGTGGCATGAAACCTAGGAAACCATCTCATCTCTCTTAGTAAATTATCTGGCTTTAAGATGTCTTAGTCCTTTTGTTGTTATCGTTAGAGTTTCTCTCCAATCTGTTTTAAACATCTTTCCTGATGATTAATGATGTGAGAAAAAATAGTCTGTATCTGAAGAATCAAAAAGATATCCATGGTATGTGAGTCTCTCTTTTCAAATACCTACCTGTAACATACAGATTCATAAAAATTAGATTGTTGGTAGCTATTAATAAAAGAACATCACAAAAAGACGGCTACATTGACTATGTCTCAGTGCATATAATAGTACTTTTAAAAGTATACTAAATGAGTGAAAGGGTGTTAATTTCACACATGTCTCATTGTTGTATGCTGCACTGTGAGAGTTTTTAGTTAGTTTATATATGTTAATTGTATGTATTATTCTCCCAAAAACCTAGGTAGAATATGATGTCTCTGCAATTTTACAGAGGGATAAAGCAATGCTTAGCAGCTCCCCAGACATTCCTTAATTTTCATTTGTGATTGACTTTGATTTTTGTTCTTCATCATATTTCCGTGGACGCAAGATCACATTTAGGGTATGACCACATAGCTTTGAAATTAGCTAATATTATAAAAACCCAAACCAAACCCACTGCCGCCGAGTCGATTCCGACTCATACTGACCCTATAGGACAGAGTAGAACTGCCCCATAGAGTTTCCAAGGAGCACCTGGCTCATTCGAACTGCCGACCTCTTGGTTAGCAGCCTTAGCACTTAACCACTATGCCACCAGCCTTTCCTGCTAATACTATAAAATATACTATAGATGATGCATTAATCTATAAATTTTTCAGCTAACTTTTTTTTACATATACAAATTTTGAAGCACTACTGCTTCTTAAAAAAATAAAAAATAAAAATTTTAAATCCCCAAACCAAACCCCATTGCCACCAAGTTGATTCTGACTCACAGTGACCGTATAGGACAGAGTAGAATCACCCCATAGGGTTTCCAAGGCTGCAATCTTTTTGGAAGCAGACTGCCACATCTTTCTCCCACAGATTAGCTGGTGGGTTTGAACCACCAACATTTCATTCAGCAGACTAGTGCTTAACCACTGAGCCACCGGAACTCCTTGGTTCTCATAAAGCGCCGTAAAATTAATTTCTAATCCGTGACTTTCCATGGCTGTTTTCCTTCAGCTAAGATGGCGAAGTACCTACTACTAGGTTTGGTCTTCAGCAGCGAGGGTGTCCCTAAAACTAGAGATGGTCCCTGAGCATGAGAAGCTTCAGTTTCATTCCCAGGTCCAAGGCCTTGCTAGTGGACATACAGGGTGTTCCCTGGTTCTTATCTGCTTGTTTATTTCCTCAAATAATTCAATTAACTCCTGGTAAAAAAAAAAAAAAAAATTTTTTTTTTTTTTTTTTTTTTAGGCTTCCTGAAGGTGGGCGTTTTAAATAAGTTCTCATTTTATGAAAGAGAATCATCAGTATATAAGTAACACTGTGTTTTTTTTTTTTTTTTTTTTTTTGCTATGATACTTATCGCCATTCACTTTAAGAATATTACTCTCTTTCAAGGAAGTTATCAATTTATGGAGATTTTTATTCTTTCTGGGAATCACCAAACTTGACAAAAAACTGAAGGACACCAGTTTTGAGATAAAATGAATGTCACTTTTCAGAGTAAATGAGGATGTTTTAAAATCTCATAATAAACTTTTCATTCAATATTTATCGAAGAAATGTTAATGCATAGAAATTCAATTATTAAGTAGAGACCATTTAGTTTTATATTTTTATTTCCTTCCTTCAAATAAAATTATAGTGGTCAGGTCCTAATATATAGAATTAGTTTGAAAATGTGCTATTTTGACAAAGGTTAGTAGGTTTACCTAGGCATACATACATAGATTTTCTAGCCAGCACTAGATCTCCCAAAAGTCAAACTTATACACATTCTATTAATATAACTTGTTTGAGGAAAATTTAATTACTTGCACTTTTTTTAGAACGTACAAAAAGTAAGATTTATTTTGTTCTTTTGGGAAATATGATTTTAAATTGAGGGCATAGAGGGAAAGAGAATTTTCTTTGTTACCACTGACAATGAGAGTATTTTTAAAGTTCATCAATAAAATGCCAACACAATGCTAATTACTTAGCTAGAGAAAAAAATCTTTGTGAATGGTAGGACTTCATAGTGGCAGGTTTGGATATCTGCAGCCTAGTAATTAAGAGACTATAGATGTGTTTTAAAACTGGAAAATTCTTTTGAAAAGGAGAAAAGAAATTTTCTCCTCTCTCAGGAGCAAGGAGAAGGTGTAAAAGTATATACCAAAACTCATTGCCATCAGGCCGATTCTGATTTAGAGCAACCCCTGTGACAGAGTAGAACTGTCACATCCAGTTTCGAAGGCTATAATCTTTATGGAAGCGGACTGCCACATCTTTCTCATGTAGAGTAGATGGTGTGTTCAAACCCCTGGCCTCTTGGTTATCAGCTGAGTGCTTACCCACTCAAAATATATAACCTATGAATATCTAACATTAATATACATAAGACAACGATAACTAGCTCTAGGCAAAAAGTGACTTTGTGCTGGGAAATTAATGATTATAACGCTTTATTGTTGGGATGCACTCTAATTATAATGGTGTTTTAGTCTCCTGACATACAGCATAAATGAGACAAGTACTAATCCTTAGAGTGAAGACATACCCATCCCCGTGGTGACAGCAAGGAGCTCTGGTGGCACAGTGGTTGAGTGCTCGCCTTGTAATGACAAGGTTGGTGGCGTGAACCCACCAGCAGCTCCTCGGGAGAAAGATGTGGGAGTCTGCTTCTGTAAAGATTTACAGCCTTGGAAACCCTATGGGGGCAGTTCTACTCTGTCCTACAGGGTCACTATGAGTCGGAATCAACTGGATGGCAATGGGTTATGGGTAGTTAAGTTTAAGAGGGATAGGAATGTAAAGGTGAAAATGCAATGAATCTCTCCATAAAAGTGTTACTCAAGAAAAAGACAAATGAAGAGTCTTTCTAGGTCAAGCTCTAAATAATGCTCTTGTGCCACACATATATCACTGCCTCAATAAAGCATGAGAAAAAGGTTAGGAGGAAACCCAGCTACCTGGGCACAGACAGGTCAAGAAGATAACACAAAGGAGTTTGGGACCTCAGGACCCGGGACCTACTAAAGAACAACACGCTTTACATAAACCCCAGTTATCACGAAAGAATACTGAACGCTAGTATGGCCTAAAAAACACAGCTATATTAATTCTTATTTCATAAATCTCCATGAAGAAAAATAGTGAATAAAAAAAGTATATTAAAACTATAGTAGTCCAGGACAAAATTATTATCGAGTCTATTCTTTCATCTTGGCATGCAAAGCAAGCGGGAATGAAAAAGAGCGCTTATTAGTTGTTTTGATCTATATTCTCACTGACAATGATGAACTTTACCTGAGCTCTGTGTTCCCAGAAGAAACTCTGGTGGCACAGTGGTTAAGTGCTACTGCTGCTAACCAAAAGGTCAGCAGTTCAAATACACCAGGTGCTCCTTGGAAACCCGATGGGGCAGTTCGACTCTGTCATATAGGGTCACTATGGGTCAGAATTGACTCGACAGCAATGGATTTGGTCTGGTTTGGTTTTGGGTTGCCGGAACATAGATACTGTTAAGAAATCTCTCCTTTCTTTTTGTTCCAATAAATGGCTAACCTCAAAGGACCAACCTGACTTGGAATACTTCTATACAGTGTATAAGACTAACCTCCACCCTTCTTCAGTGCCTCAAATATACCCACCGGCAACTCTCCTCAACACCTTGCCTTTATCACTCACAGAGTATTCTCCCGATTGCAAAAGCCTGAATAAAACCATCTCCTTAGTTGTCCGATGCATTTTGTCTTTCATACTTAAGTATTTTTTTTGTTTGTTTTTTACTGACTATCGAAAAAAAAAAAAGGGTGAATCCAATGTTAACCTCAGTGAAGAAAGTCTGGCTCTCGCTCTGCTTTCCGAGGCTGGGTTTGGGGTGAAGACATCAGGATTAGAGGTTCCCATGACTATGCGATGGTGGAAAATATAATCCCTCTGAATACAAAGTGTGGGGAAGAGATCTGTACGTGGACTTCTCATTAGTTCCCATTGCTAAAACCTTTTAAACTTAAAAAATGTGTTTAAGGACCTTCATAATGTGTGCTTGAAGTAATTGTTTTAAGTCATGAAATTTTTCATGAAAAAGATATTAAATAAAAACTGATATCGGGATTTAAATTAATTCTTTTTAAACCCAGAGTAAACAGAGCACAAAAAAAAGATGTTTTAACGCAAATCACTAAAACTATCCAGTAGCACAGGGAAAATATAATGATAACTGCAAATTTAAAAAAGAAAAAGAGAAAAAGACCTTCTTATGTTTACGAAAACACAGAGGCCACTGAATCCACAAATAGTTCCCTCTGAAATAAGAATTGAAAGAGCAGCTCCCTCACCTTTGTCTGGCTTTCCCTGGTTCCTCATTTTCCCAGCCTTACTTTGTTTACCCCTATCCTACTAGGAAGGAATATTAGGTAGGGTGAGTGTTTGGTCTGCTGAGATGAGGTGCTTTCAATTGAAAGGGACAAGGGTGTGAGCGAATTGCCTCAAGGACAAGTCTTATTCAAAGGAGGGAAAGTGTGCAGAGTAATGTTTTCTTAATTTCTCAGGGATGCAAGTCTCCCATTATGATGTGAGGGCACCTTAATTTTCCCTTCAGGCCTAGTCATGTGAATGAGTCTTTAAAATAATATGAGAGATACCATGGACCATGAACATTTATTTAAATGAAAAAAGAAATGATGTAAATGAAGAAACAAACAAACGTCTCTATTTCCTAAGTACCTGTAAAGTGTGGAATCTCCTTGCAGTAAACAATTTGGCCTTTGGTCCTGGTTTCTGAAAGCTGGACCACATCTAAGGCCAATGAGCAGGGGCTGACCAGACCAAGAGGGACCACCGGGGGGCCCAGTGCTGACTAAGCCTTAGGTGATATGAATGTCATCTATCATGGCCATGTGGTGAGGCCAATAAGGGCCTTGGAAGATGGAGGCTCAGTGGAGCCTGCTCTTGGGAGGATAAGTACAGCTTTGAGCCAAAAACCCCCTCAGGCCTTGGCCTATGTATTTGTATCCTTTTTTCTTCTAGATTAATGGTAGCCCTTTCTCTGGAGTGATGCAGTGGTTAAGTGCTACAGCCGCTAACCAAAATGTCAGCAGTTCAAATCCACCAGGTACTCCTTGGAAACTCTATGGGGCAGTTCTACTCTGTCTGATAGGGTTGCTATGAGTTAAAATCTAATTGATGGCCATGGGTTTCCCTGGAGTTCACAAGTTGCTTGGAAGTGAGAAAGGGCTGAGCTGGCAGTTGGGGCCTGACCTGATCAGAAAAAGGAAACTGAGATTTCCACAGGATACAGTTGGCATGTGGAATGACATTTACTATCCACCAAACATTTGACATCAGAGATAGATGATCTCGGCCTTCATGGGCTGGTTTGCTACAGTTGGCAAGAAGGTGGGATTCTCTTGACAAAGTACTTATTTTAATACAGTGCGTATTCATTCATTCACTTACTCATTCATGCTCTTGAGTACCAACTGGAAAGCAGAGATCAGGGGAGCTGGGGCAAATCCAGTCAGCATGGGAAGGGAAATTTTCTCTGAGTAGACAGGAGTTAAGGCAAGAATTCAAGGAGAGGTAGGAGAGGGCCATGAGAAAATCTAGGGGCAGAGTGTTCGAGGCAGAGGAACCAAGGTGCTAAAACCCCCAGAGACGAAAGAGCTCCACATGTTGATGAGTCAGTAATATGTGACTTAATCACTGCAAACCCAGAGTGTGGTGTGAGATGAGGCTAGAGAAGAGTGTCCCCATCTTCTGTGCCTGTGCAAGCCACAGTGAGGATTTACCACCAAGCATGATAGCTGCTCAGAGTCTTTAAAGTGGAGAAATGGCATGGTATGATGTATGATTGTGAAAGATCCTTCTGGCTTCTTTGTGGAGACTTGGAGAATGAATGGAGGAATGGGGGAAAGGAGAAATAAGGATTTTTTTTGGCACCATCATTGATAAGGATTTCCAAGGCTGTAAGCTTTATAAAAGCAGACTGCCACGTCTTTCTCCATGGAGCAGGTTCAAATCACCAACGTTTTGGTTAGCTGCCGAGAGCTTAACCGCTACACCACCAGGGCTCTGCTTGTCAGTGAAGGACTTAACATTTCTCTGCAGGTAGAGTGAGGACTTTGCTTATTCTGCAGCCAGTTAGTAGGTGACAGTAGCAAGCAAAAGGAGAAAAAACGCTGTCCCAGTGCCTCAAGACTAGGAAGAAATAGCAAATTAGACATCTTGTGCTTGAGACCTGGTACTGCATTTAGCAGGAGAAAGACCCATGGAGACCTTGACTGGGATATAGTGGAAGCAGAAAAACAAAGTTATTTGTGGGTGGGAGGGGAGGCTACTATATTTTTGGTTTAATTTTGAGGAAAATGAATAGATGAGCTTGTATGGACCATATGGATTAGGAAAGGAGTCCTCCTAGATGGGTGAGAGAACAAATCCTTTCTGCAAAATGTAGTGTAAGAGCACTGAGTTTCCAAGTCAGCCTTGAAAGAGATGGTCATGGACTCAGAAAGAGGGAGAGGTAGAAGAAATGAGAAAAATTAGAGTCATACTGAATAACAACACAACAGTCTGGGTTACTGGGATGGAGCAGTTGATAGGTGGGAGGGTAATATAAATTAGGGAACCCTGACACCAAATATTTAATTTTAAGTAGTTAGCTGTATTTCGATTTAGAGTAATACCTACCCATCCTACTGAAACCACTGTAAATGTCCTACCCATGAAAACCTTGCATTAGTGATTCCTTTGAACAAAGGAACAGAGGCAGTGTCTGGAATGAAGGGGAAGAAGGAAGGCTCCCCACTCTATGTGAAATGGGTTGCCTGAGCATTTTAATTTCAATATGAAAGGATAGGACAACTTCAAAAGATAGAAGAACTCTGAGAACTTTGAAAACTCAGATTTGGGCTACAGAGATTTGAATATTCTGAAGAGAATACCTAAAGCAGAACAGTAACTCAAGATGTTTTTAGACAGCAAATGGAGGAAGAAATAAGAACTATTCTGTTCCAGGAAAGGAAACCCATTGTGTCCTTAAACCACTAGTCTTATCACTAAAAGTTTATTTTTTGTTTGTAAGGAGTAACTGATATCAAAGACAAGATGTCATCTTCAGTAATTACTGTTCCTCCACCCTAGTGTTCTCCAAACCAAGTTTAAATCCACACTGTATTTTCCTAACAGTTCCTCTATGATTTGTGTGTGTGTGTGTGTGAATAATACCTGTCCAGTGGCTGAAAGCCCAAGAATTTACCTCACAATCTCTTCATTTCTTTCTGTTGTTGGGCAGAGAGCTGTGCCTGCTTCAGAGAATCAGGGATGATGAACTACCACCAAGTATTGAAGGCCATGTTGTGCACCATCTTTTATTCAGTAGACTCAGAGTAAATAAACCCATTGCCATCCGATCGATCCCAACTAAAGGAAACGCTACAGCGACCCTATTTACAAAGTAAATAATAACGTCCAAATTTTGGATAACTGGTAATTTTTTTGTATATCAGCTTTTGAAGTTATAAATGAAGATAACATGCCCCATATAATTCACTGAGCTTGTGCAAGAGTATCAGTGTAACTAAGATATAAATGCGTATATTGAGCGCTGTTATTGCCCGTAAATGTCCTTCACTAAGGAGTTAGGAAAACTGGTTTAACTCGTACTTCGTATTTTGAATAATGACATCATATCCATTACAATAAGTAATTTTTAGCATTTATAATTTGTTTGCTATACCCCCCTCCTTTTTTTTTTAATGGATATCCTTATCAGCTGCCTTCATCTCAGGTTATTTCTTATGTATATAAGCATGAAACTCAGGTTAGTCATCCATAGGCTTAAGTATTCTCACTGACATTTTACTATTATTAATTATTTGAAAATAAAGCCGTATCTCTTATTCCCACACTGAATATAGGATTTCTAGGCATTACAGTATTGTACACAGTAAAATGAATACTTATTGAACAAAAAAAGGACCTGTTTTTGAATTTAAGATGGGGTAGCATAGTCCTTCCTACAACCGATAGGGACTTAAAAATAATAGAATATGTCTGTCTTCTGCATTTTATTCTAGATTCCCTGCTTTCTGTATTGGAAAGCTAGATGGGAGGTTGTAACAAAGTATCCTTTGCCTAAATCGTTACAGTTGCCTTTCCTCTCTACTCCTAACAACAGATACAGTAAATGACTAAGGAGAAAAACAGCTCACACACACACATACAATTACACGTAAAATAAGGCAGGTACGCACAGCTCTTCTACCCTTTCCCCTTTGTAACTTTTTAACAGATTAACATCCTGGAACTCTGAGGAGCCCTCTGCCTAGCTCTCCAGCACCATCCTGACCCATAAACATCATTCAAGTTGTAAATGTTTGTACGGCTGTGATACACAGCTATTAGTGCCAGGCTCGTGCAAATATCTTTACAATCATGCAAAATGTAAGCAGATTTCAACCCCCGCACACGGTCTTCTACACATTTATCAAGAATATTGCAGGGATGAAAAACAAAAGCTCTGAAGAATGGAAGAAAGAAGAAAGAATCTTAGCTTTTAAAATACTTATCGCTACATAAAACATTACAAATCAGTGCTCCTTTGACACGGCTGTAATGCTTCATCTGAAAGGGGTTAAAGAGCCAATCGCAAGGGTCAGGCTGGACTGTGCTCTAGGGTGCCTTCATGGGTGGCGTCCCTCCCTAGTGCATCAGATACAGGGGTGCAATCACTGAAGCAAAGTTTATCGTGGTCATCTGCCAGCTGTTCAAATGACCAGGCCTTATCCAGCCCTGAGTCAGCCCGATGGCCTTCGCCGGCTAAACATCACCTCCCTCCAGTGCACTAGAAGATTTCGGTGTCAGGTCTGGTTATGTGGCCAGGAGAATGAGGTCTGAAGCAGCACATGTAACGTGAGTGGGAATACCCACTCCTCACCTGCATCTTTTACAGAAGAAATAAGGCCAATGTGTAAAATCAGGACTCTCAGTTCCCTGTGACCAACTAGGAATGAATGATAACATTTGGGAGACAATTTCAAGATTGAAAGCATGATTAATACACATGGTAAAGCTTCTAACAGGCTACGACTCTCACGCAGTAGACAAGTAAGAAAAAAGCATTTTTGACTAAACCTCTGCTGTGGCAATGAAGGTATGGATTTTATTAATTTTGTATTTCCTTAGTTGTGAGATACAAAAAATTACCAGCTAGAATGTGTGAAACTCTACCTCCTATGATAATTCAATTCATATAATTGAGCAAGTTGTATGTGTGTGTGCGTGTGTGTGTCTGTAATTATCTATCTCCACCCCAACATTTTGTTAATTGCAGTTAATATTTGTTAGGCCACTTATACCAGGGTAAATATTGGATTCAAAATTTAGATCATTCAACTCCAACAACTCCTTCTCAGTCAGGTGTTTTTATTCCTATTTCAGCAGTGAGGAAATTGAGATAAGATTAAGTAATTTGTTTAAGATTAAACAGCTAGGAAATACCCAAGTTAGGATTTGAACCCGGTATTTATCTTATCCTAAAGTATATATATTTTTGTGATCAATTTTAATTTTCACTTAAGGAATAATTTCCTCATACTCTTTGACAGTATTTAGGCATGCGTGTCTCCTAACATAGCCATGAATCCTTTCAGTTCATCCTAAGAATCATCGTATGGACCATATAGTATCATTATACAGGCCTTCTTTAATACCCTAGTGAAAAGTAGAAGCATTTCATCACAAATATTTGTGTTTTCCTACCCATTTTCTTCCTTCAAGGTGGCTTCACTCATTTCCAGATCACTAAACTCACAGCTAAGATGAAGAATGGAGGGCAAAGGCTATGGCTGACCAGAATTTCTCCTTTTCTTGCTCCTCTCATAATTATGATATAGTTCAACTTTAAAGATAATTAAAATTTTTTGTACTTGATATTATGCTAGATAGTGTAGATTCAATAATTCATATTTAAACCATGGGACAGGTCAACAGAGCTTTTTTACTTAAACTATCCATTACCACTACACTGGTGTGGAAACTCGTAGTTCCCATCACATCTATCTGGGCCAAAGCCAAGTGTTTTCTCCCTTAGCTGGACACCTTTTAGTCATGGCAGAGAAAAGAAGAGAGAGATCCATTTCTTGGTGAGTGCCTCCATATACAAAGATTCCACAAGAAATAGTACAGGAATCAAACAACTTCAAAACACTTAATTGCCTTAAGAGCTCTGGAATGGCGTTGACCTGTATCTAAAAGAAAAAAATGAATCACAGTACAGAGCATGTGTGAAACTCAAACATCCTTAGATGTCAGTCAGAGCTCTGTGGGGTACAGAACAAGAAGAGAATTCATTGCAAATATGCCAGCAATGTGGAGTCTCAATATGGCACAATAACGAATGTTTCATTAATGCTACCAATTTACCTTATTTTTTCTATAGATACTTTGTACAATACAATGGATGTGTATGTAACAAAAGTGCTGACTTTGTAAGTAAAAACATGTGAAGAAAGAAAAATAACAGGATTGTGTTTAGAGATAAAGGAGAGCATTGAAAACTGATTTTTAATATGAACATTGAATACAAAGGTATGATTGATAGGTGTTATAATAGATTTACTTAGCTATAGTGAATAAAAAGAAAAATGAGAAAAATACATATATGCTTGAACATTTATATCTATTGAATATTGATGACATGAGGTCCTCTAATACAGGCTTCAGGAAGTGAATAAACCCTGCTTTTTATGATAAATGGAAGATGTTGTAACAGTTAAGAATGCTAAAACTATATTTCAAATATAGTCTGTTGACATAAATCCCAAAACTTAAGTATTGATTTTTTTTAATTACAAGGGAAATATTGGTGAGCATTTTTATTATAACCTAAATCTTGTTAAGAGCAAAGGGAAGAAATTTTTCAATTACAAGAAAATTTTGAGGCATTATTACCCGTATAGCACCAGAAACTCTGTACAATTTTTCATGTACAGAAAACATGTAATGTCACCTGGAAATATGGCCAGTCTCATACTAAACAAAGTCAATATATTTTTACTATAAAACAAAAACCTGTTGCCATCAAGATGATTCTGACTTACAGCGACACTGTAGGACAGGGGAGAACTGCCCCTCAGGGTTTCCGAGGAGATGCCTGTACATTCAAACTGCTGACGTTTTGGTTAGCAGCTGAGCTCTTAACTACTGCGCCACCAGGGCTCTTTTTCTGTACAGACGACCCTAGAAATCAACACCTGGCCACTGTAGAACCAGTGTTTGACGCTTCACTCTGGGACTTCTGAGTGAAGTTTTTATATGTGGATTGAATCTTGAAGAAGTCAGAATTATATAAATTGGAATGAGTTGGCTATACTTTCTTATTTATTTCTTTAATAACTATTTGCTTTTACTGGATCTTTTTCTAACTCCTAATAACTCTGACCTTACAAACTAATTACATTTACAAATGCAACAACAGTTTGCAGAGTAGACTTCTTCTCTACTATAACTTAGCCAAAAACAAATTTTGTGTATTAAAATCTAGATATATCTGTCACCAAGGTTTGTTACCTCAAGTAAAGAAGAAAACAAAAATAGACTTTTGACTGCCATCAGAGAATGGAGTCCTAGCGGGCACGGTGGTTAAGAGCCACGAATGCTAACCGAATGGGTTTGCTAATCAAACAGATCTGGTTAGCAGTTCAAATCTACCAGCTGCTCCTTGGAAACCCTATGGGGCAGTTCTACTCTATTCTATAGGGTCACTATGAGTTGGAATCGACTTGACAGTGGCAGTGTTTATCAAAGAATAGTAATTACATTGATGATAAGAATAACAGCCAATATTTACTAAGACTTATCCCATGCTGGACACTGTACAAAGTGTCAGACTTACATTAGTTCAATTATTTTTCAGAGGAGCAGTAAGAGTCAGTTTTCCTTTATCAATGAGGAGCTGCAACTAACAGAAATCCCAACTCAAATTATTTTAATAAGGATGGTTATTATCTCCCAAGAACTCTACACGTAAGTGGTTTCATAGTTAACTCCAAAATGTCACCAAAGACTCAATTCTTTCCACCTCTCCATCTGCTATCCTCCTGGGGAGGGAATAGGAAGGGTTTGCCTTCAGCTGGAGCTGCCCTTGGGTGGGCTCCTATCCAGGTAGCTGCGGTGGTGTCCCTCACATTATACCAGTTAGAAGAAATTTCTCCTTTGAATCTTTTTCTTCAGAGAGAAGAAATCAGAAAGCTAATCTTTATATTAGAACTTGATCATAAACCCAACATAAGCCAATGACCAGTAAGAGGAATGGGATTTTCCTGGTTTATTTCAACAATAATTTTGAGTGAAAGACCAGTCATAAATCAACCACCCTCACCATTACTGCTTCCATTTTACTCATATTTCAGATGAGGAAATTGCTATGTAAATGAGGTCATTATATGTTACACCTTCTCCTCACTTATTGACTATCTCGTTATCTGATACTTAGCATTTATGATAACAGTAAAAAATCTACTATCCTACTATTTTGTGCATTAATGATGTACATCTGGCAGTAATAAATGCCAAGGTGTGAGGAGAGAGTAACACTGGCTTTGACGGTTAAGACTATGTGTCATCTTGGCTGGGACATGCTTCTCAGTGGTTTGGCAGTTACATAATGATGTAATTTGGCAGTTAAGTAAGGATGTACCTTGGTAGTTATGTAATGATGTAGTCACCCTTCATTTTGTGATCTGATGTGGCCATCCTCCATTTTCACATAGCACCAATTGTGCATAATGACTTGGTCTTTGGAACCTAACCATGTCGATAAGTGAGGAGAGGATGTTTAAAGCCAGGTTTAGAAATCAGGCACATTATACAATAGTTTAACATATCCATCAGTGCTGGGGTTTATATAACCACAGCATATATTCCTATTCTTCATACGTTATTACAATTTACTGTGCTTTCATTCACTTTGTTAATCCTAAAGAGGATCATAAAAAAGGGATTGAACGTGAACATTTATTATTTGGCATAAAGCTTATTGAATCTTCTAAATTAAATTTAGTTTTTCCCTAAGCTTCAGGGAGTAATGAGCTGTTTCCATATTCAAGTACCAAAGCATTAATTCATAAAACGTTTTTCCAGGTGAGGAAAATAAATGACATGAGAAAAGTGAAAAAAAAAAAAAAAAAGCAGAAGTTACATTGGAAGTAAAATTCATGATAGTTAAAGGAAGTCTACACTGGCAATAATAACTTAAAAAGGAGGTAGCAATGGTAGCTGAAGGCAAAATGTCACATACATCTATACCTATCTGTCCGTCTATCTGTCTATCTATCTGTCTGTATCTATTTATATATCTACCTGTAGAAAGAGATGACCGTAACAAAGTGATTACTAAGCCAATGGCTTCTTTTTATGAAACCCACTATATTGTACATTATAAAGAAACATAGCCCTATGATGGCATTGGATTAAAAATATAGCTAAATTGCTTCAATGAAGAACACATTTAAACTTGTATTTAAAATATATATCAAAAAAACCTGAGCTTATGATATGGGTACTTTGTGTGTCCATGTTATTTGTAATATGGCTTTTTTGTTACGTTATTAATCCCAAACTTCCTGCCCTTAGTGACTCACACAAACTAAATTCATGTCTAACCCCCCCAATACTGTATTTCACTTTCCTTTTTAAAAACACAGATTTTGAGACTCGTGTGTGTTTCGTGTGTGTGTTTATGTAAAGCAATGACCACTAGAGTTTCACAATACCGAAAAAACCAAGCTCGTCATCAAGTCGAATCTGATAACACATTTACAGTGATATTCCATAATAGTGTGTGGCTATTGAGAACCTAGGTACCCGGTGGTACAACTGGTAAGAAATCAACTGCTAAGTGGCTGCTAACAGAAAGGTTGGTGGTTTGAACCCACTCATTGCCTCCATGGGAGAAAGACCTGGCAGTCTGTTCCCATAACAGTTACAACCTAGGAAACCCTAGGGGACAGTTCTACTGTGTCACATTGGGTCTCTGAGTTGAAATCTACTCAAGGGCACCTAACAACAACACTGAAAGCCTACACACAGATTTCCTTGTTAATGCTTTTTTCTGTAATTATGTATGCCCTACCTCCCTACTTCAGTCAAAACATGCCTTCAGTTATCACCATCCATTAGTTAGAGTTTGATAATTTAACCACACAAAGGTATTTGCACATCTGCTGATATCTTCAAACAATGATGAAAGAAAGGTTTCTTTTTTAATAGGAGATTATGTCCGAAGTAATGACTCTCTAGTGGAATAATGCCAAGTATCAGGGAAAAGCTGGGGCCAGATGACCCCCAAAACCATGCAATACTGACCATCTCCTATCTGGGACTAGTCTAACTTTAGTTTACATACCTTCAAGCTACTTTATTATCTTGCAAATTTTTAGCAAAGAGAATATCTTGGAAGTTAAAAGGTTTATGTGATCATTAACGTGATGCCATTTCAAAATCTTTTTTAGTATGTAAATGCTTATTTCAAAACCACATACCTAAATTGTGATACAGGTATGCATTGATTATATTCATAAATGTACACTCCTATTGACAATACTCAGTGCCTTGCCATAACACAGATATTTACTTATAGAATGCTGTAATACAAAACAAGATACTATAAATGAAAGGCTTTAATGAATGGACTATTTTTACTTTTACGAAAGCTAAAAGAATTTATAACAGTATCTGGAACTGCTAAAAGAATTATTCTTAGGCCCTGCCAACTTTTAAAAGCTAAAAGCACTATTCTCTGTAATCAAAGAGATTCTACTATAGGGATGTCATGGATTGAATTGTGTCCCCCCAAAATATGTGTCAACTTGGTTAGGCTGTGATTCCCAGTATTGTGTGGTTGTCCTTCATTTTGTGATTGTAATTTTATGTTAAAGAGGATTAGGGTGGGATTGTAACACCCATACTAAGGTCACATCCCTTTTCCAATGTAAAGGGAGTTTCCCTGGGGTGTGGCCTGCACCACCTTTTATCTTACAAGAGATAACAGGAAAAGGAAGTGAGCAGAGAAGGGGGAACTAATATTACCAAGAATGTAGTGCTGGGAACCAAGTGTCTTTTGACCTGGGGCTCCTGCATGAAGGGGCTCCTGCATGGAGAAGCTCCTGGTCCAGGGGAAGATTGATGACAGAGACCTTCCTCCAGAGCCGACAGAGAAAGTCTTCCCCTGGAGCTAACGCCCTGAATTTGGACTTTTAACCTCCTAGACTGTGAGAAAGACTTCTGTTTGTTAAATCCATCCATTTGTGGTATTTCTGTTACAGCAGCACTGGATGACTAAGACAAGGGATAAGTACTTTGACAGATACATTATACTCCTGCAAGTGAAAAGCCTTCTGCAGAGGTGTGCAATCATCCTAGCAGAAGGGGAGAAGCAGCTGGGTCTGGGTATCAGTATCGGAGCTGGTAATAACTATGGATAGAAGTAGCTGAAAATATACTTTATAAGTATCACTGAAAACGAATTATCCTCAGTAATGCCCACAGTAATTGATAACCTTTACATTCTGGATTGTATTGATTAAACCATTTAGGAGACAACAAACTATTAGAGTGGGACTTTCTGGTTCAGTGACACCTTCACAATGCATTATGTGCCTTCTGCATGTTTTCTGCGATGCCTGCAATAATTGATAACCTTTATACCAACCTCACGTTGGTCAGGGCACTCAGGCCACAACAAACTATTACAGGTGTATTTCTGGATCAGTAATTACACAAAACATTTTGCACAATATCACCTCCTTATTCTCAGGAATGTCTGAATATATATTACATACTAGTGAGAACAATGTTTAGAAAATAATTGAATGTGGTTCTTTGTGGTATTCATATATTCTACTTACTGGGGCTAAATGGGAATTTCTCCTAATGAATAACTTATCAAAACACACAAAGAAGCAGCGTTACCAACTGGGTTAGGCTTTACTTAAACTGCTTGGTTTAATTATAATGATTAAGCTGCCTACTGGGAATTCAATTTTTAATGACTTAATTTGATGTGCTGTCCATTAAAATGTCACCTTGTGAGGTTTCCTTTGTCCTGTTATCAACTAACTGGGCACCCAAGCAAAGACAAGCATCATTTGAAAAATAACCACTGAAGGGAGAAGGAGTTTTGGCCTACAGACTTAGATTTGTAAGTGATATAGCATTTTTCCCTAACACAGTTTAACTTCTTTATTTGATGCTCCATTTTGGGGGGATATACAAAGAGGTAAAAAATAAATAAACAAACACAGCGCCCCCCATGCCTTTCACATTTTTCTTTACCATCAGTCATGAAAACCCTGGCCTGAGTCAGTGGTGTGCTAGAGCCCATTCCTGCTGCCTCACGAGGGTCTGTGGTTACAATTTCAGATTTCCAAGCTGGTTGGCATTATATCGGTGGCCTGAGATCTGCCATGGTGGGTGTGTCTGCACCACAGAAACCAACCAACATCAGCACAGCATTATGGAGAGGAAGGAGCATCAATATGAATTTTGAGAGGTGGTAATAGAAGTTAAAGTGAGAAGCAAGGAAAACATTTAAAAATATTGATAATTTTATTCCGTTAGAGCCTGGGCTTTATGTAGCAGACTAGTGCAAATAACCATTTGCACCAGCCAGGGACTCCAGAAAGGACTATAGGGCAGTGAGGGAACGTATTAGAGATGGAAAGAGAATTGTTGGCTGAAGCTGAGATAACTAAGCTGGCACAGCCCAGACGCTGAGTACAGATTTTGGAGCTGGACTACCTGTGTTCAAATCATAGTTTCATAATAATAGTTCCTAAGGGTTTTTTTAAGGGTTAGGTGATAATTAAATGAGTGATACAGGAAAAATCCTTGGACTTGTGCCTGGCATATAGGAAGTGCTGTTTCACCGATCCTGGCTGGAGCAAACGGCTAAGCGCTGGACAACTAACTGAAAGGGTGTGGTTCAAACTTACCCGTTGGCTCCTCAGAAGATGGGCCTGGCAATCTGCTTCCGAAAGGTCACAACCTTGAGAACTGTATGGAGCAGTTCTACTCTGCACACATGGGGTTGTCATGAGTCAGAATCGACTCGGTGGCAATTAATAACAACATGCATTCACCAGAGTAAGAGCAAACAAACCAACACATGTTCTAGTGAAAATGGTAAAGGTCTGGGTTTGAAACATGGTGATTAATAAGGAATTAGAAAATGTGCTAGCATTTGTACGCAGTAAGGAGTGTGAGAAAAGGGAGGAAAGTCAAAGACGATTCTAATATTTGAGAATATTGACAGAGCTGGGTCTATCGACAGAATTATCTAAAAGACCATGATCCTACTCATTTTGAAAGAGTTGAAAGCACAGGTTTTAGAGCCAAGCAGACTCAGATTCAGATCCCAACCCTGCTGTGAGACCTGTAGTATTATCTCTTTAAATCTCACTGGCCTTGTCTGCAAATAAGAAATTTTCCCTGTTCACTTTATAGTATTTCTAGGATTAAATGAGACGACTTCCGTAAAGGTGCCTAGCAGAGGGCCTGGTACAGAATAGAAGTTTGACAAGCATTAATTTTTTTTTTTTTTTTTTTTTTGCTGGAATACACTATATAGGGTGTCGATATTATAGTATTGGGGAGGGAGGATGCCAAAACATTCCATAACCCTAAAGTTTACCTCAACACTAGAATTCTCTTATAAAGTTATCTTTTGAGATGTGTTTTTAGCAAGTCCCTTTGAAATGTAGTAACACATAAAATCGTATATTACCTATATTATGGCAACTAAGGAAATGTACTGCATCAATAAAAAGGCGAGAAGTATACAATGAAAAATGACATTAAACAATTTTGACCTAAGACAGATCATATTTACAATGACCACTGTTCCTCTCAAAATTATATTGTAAGTCATGTTTACATTTGGATTTTATTTTTACTTCCTATTCATACCCTATATTATAAACATAAGTTGAAGTATCTTATCATCATTTCAAAAATGAAGAGAAAAAGTGACCATGACTTGTCTAGAGAAAGTAAAATTGCTAAAGTGAATATTTTAGAATTCAGGATTTGGTACTTTGCTTAGTGGTCCATGAAATACAAAGTAATTAGGGGATTATGGATTACCATTGGAGCTGAATTTATTATGAAGATTGTATTTTATAATTAAATGTCTGATGCTAACTATGTTTTTTCTACATATTCTCTAGGTATTACTATGCTAGGAAAATACCGTGTTATAAAACTCAATATGGTCATATGATTTTTGCCTACCAATTTTTTTTATAATTCAGTCTTTCTTTTATATCCGTGGAGATGAATAGCATAAGCTTGCACAGAATCTTTCTTTCTTCTTCTTCTTCAAGCAACTTTCTTTATAAAATATGTGATTTTCTTCATGCAGCAAATGATGTGATACTTGTATTTTAAATTTAGAGAAAATGGTTACATTAATTCACAAACTTGAAATGGCAAAATATCCTGATTTTAATTATTTTTGAAAAATAACTTTCTACGTGTCAAAACTTATGCTCCTGTTCTCTTAAACAGACCATACCTATACTAATCTCTTTTGCTGCCTTAGAACCCTCATTAGTTAGCAGCCATTTTCCATCCTGCTTTAGCCCAAAGACAAATTCAGGACGCAGTGAGCTACTGGTGTGGAGCTCATTGCCACCCCACCTCCTCAAAGGGTCTCAGAGATCCTGGCTCTACTGTGTTCATTGTGTCTGAGGTTTTTACTTTTGTTTTTCGCCTTTCTATTTGCTATCAGACTGTTAGCCGTCCTCCATTCTTTCTTGCATCTATTCATCTAATTTATTAATGTCCCAAGAGGAGATGCTGCCTACAGCACCCCTCTGTAATGGAGCTAAAATCCAACAAGTCACTTACCCTGCAGTTTGAGGGGAGAGGTAACTATGATGTGATTTACGGTGTGGTCTAGAGGAATAAATGGAATGGCTTATGACAAGCGCGTGGCTCACAGGGTACTTACAAAAGGACCAGCTATGTATTTACTGAGTGTCTAAATCTTATCCTCCTGTGTAAATGAAATTGCCAAATATTTCAAAACACCACTGTATCCTAACTCAAGACAAATACGCTTCCACAAGAAAGATACACTTCAAGTCTCACAGCCCCTCACTGAAGGCAAGGAAGGAATAATTTCTGTTGTGTGGGTATATTCACTCAATGAGAAGTATGGGATGGAAAGTTGTTTTCACAAACTATTAAATATTATCACAAATAGCACACATTTCAGCTCAGGATATTAGATTATGAGTTACTAAATCAAATGTTAGGGTTAGGCAAACAATATCCCCTGAAGACCTTATAACCTCTGATATAGAACACTTTGGAACGTAATTAACGCACAGGTAAATTGTTGAGCAGGCAATGAAAAATCAAGCCAATGAAAAAGTATTAATAAACCAATTATAATTTACAAAAAGCAATGGGGTATGTGCTCAGGGTTTTTGTCTGGATAAAATAGGGGGCAAAATAAATTTTCTATCCTCTCTTTATATCAATGAATCTTTGTAAATGTTTTGGCAATCAATCTAATGAATAATTACATAGCATGGTGAGAAATCAACTCAATCCCTTGAACACTCTTCCTTTATAAACATAGATCCCTACATTCCTACATTTGATTTCTACTAAACCAGAATCTTTTGGACTGTGATTTGAGAATTCTGCAATTAACAAGATTTCCCTGTGTTTCCTATGAATATAAAATTTGAGAATCACAGCTTTATGTTGTTTCTGATGTTGTATGGACTAAATCACTAGCGTGTAAAGCAACGTCTCTGTACAGGATACCCCAGGCTCTACACAGGTTCCTCAAGGCAACCAATGCTACGCAATATCTCTTTCCATTTAGTTATTACAGAGGAGAGGAGAGTAAAATTCTCTGTATTATTAACTCATTAAATCAATGTTTATTAAACACCTAATCTGTGCTAGGAGATAAAACTGTGAGCAAAAGCAGGTGCTGTTTCACTCTTCCAGGACACACAGTCTAGTCCACTATTTCTGTGATGCTGAAAGAAATATGAACACGTGCACGCACACACACAGGATAGAATATTAGTAAATCAAATGACATGAGTTGACAGGCCTGAGCAGCAAGGAGGATGAGCTGCATCCCGACAATGTAAGAGGTTCTATGAAACCTTGTGTGCGTTGAAGAGGCCCCATTGGTGGAACTCCTTAAGTTGGAATTTGACTCAAAAGCAATGGGTTTGGTTTCGGTTCTTTATTATGGAAACTGAGGTTTTGGTTTAGTACTTCTGTCTGTTAAAATTTCTTTTACCATGGAAAAGCATTCAGCTCACATTTGAACCCTTTCTGATGTTGGATTTTCAACTTTTGAAAGTGATATTTATTTAACTCTGATAGATACAGCATTTCAGATTTTGCCAACCAGTATAAAGGCTTGGTTTTCCTAAGGAAGTAACAAGAAGATTCCAGATATGAATATTCTCAATGGGATTTTAAGTTTCATTTTAATAACAATGCCAATCATTTGTTCATATCTGTTCTCCTGCCTTTCCACCCATCCTCAGTACACACACAACCACACACAAACACACACACATACAGATATAGCACTTGGCACAGCCTGGAACATGATAACACTCAAGGTTATTTGTTTAATTAATTTTTATTGTGCTTTAAGTGAAAGTTTACAAATCAGGTCAGCCTCTCATACAAAAATTTACATGCATCTTGTATACACTCCTAATTGCTCTCCCTCTGATGAGATAGCACAGTACTTCCCCCCCACTCTCTCTCCTCATGTCCATACTGGTAGCTTCTGGCCCCCTCTGTCATCTCATCTCCCCTCCAGACAGGAGATGCCAACATAGTCTCATGTGACCACTTGATCCAAGACGCTGGTTCTTCACCAGTATCATTTTCCATTCCCTATTTTTTTTTTATTCCAGTCCAATCCCTGCCTGAAGAGTTGGCTTTGGGAATGGTTCCTGCCCTGGGCTAACGGAAGGTCTAGGGTCCATGGCCTCTGGGGTCCCTCCAGTCCCAGTCTGACCATTAAGCCTGGCACTCAAGGTATTTTTAAACATCTACAATAAAAATACATAGTTTGAGGATGAGATTATAATATTTATAGAAAATCAGTCTTGACTAGAAAATTTATGTCGTACATATGATCTTTAAATCTTCATAAGCTAGGGCATTGTAAGTGTTTTTACACTCTTCTTACAGATTAAGAATTTTTGCAGATTTAGAAACTCAGAAAATTTAAGTATCTTGCCCCAGGTCAGACACCTGAATGGTAGACATTCTGGCTTTGTTTTGTCAAAAGCCTAATTTTTTTTCATCACATCACCTACCGGAAGGAAGTCCCCTGAGACTACAGAAGAGCTTTGTCTTGGATGTCCTACCTTAATATTTGAAGCTACACTCCTTTCCTGCTCTGGTTTTACATGTTTTAAATGACATGAAGACAAAATTGTCAGATTCCAACATAAAACGCAGTCAGCAATTTATACATCACCTTTAATCTCTACATTTTTCCTACTGTTATTAAGCGTGCAGAGGAATGAAAATGGCTCACCATAATTTTTATCTGGCATACTGCATCTCTGCTGTGTCCTGAATCAGGGTTCTTGTTCCATGTATGCAACCATCCTTACCAACTGCCTCCTGTAGCAAGTTCTGTGATTTCTCTTAAGTGTCTCAGCCAGTCAGGCATATGTGTTTTTCTGGCACCCCACCAGTCCTTGATAGAAGATTCCTGAACAAAAATCTTATAATCTGTGTTCAGTGGCCTCCAGTGTCAAGTTTCCTCTGACTCTTTAAAAATATCATTGTCAACCTTTCCTTTTCCATTGTGCTTGCTGAGCCTCGTTCATTCCCACATAAACCTTTTAACAACAGCCCTTAGGCAGACCTCAAAAGTCTTTTAGCTACCAGCAGTCAGATCTCCCCACTCTTCAAACAATCATTCACACTGGGTACTTCCTAGAGATGATTTCAGCTGTCTAATCATTTGTTTCTTTATCCTTAAATTGCAGTCCCTGCTTTAGCCCACATACCCTCCTTTTCATACTACTGGCATTATGTTACTATCTTAACTTCTGTTGTCTCCATACCTTCAGAGATTCTTTTTTTTAACTCCTTGTCTTTTCTCACCTTTGAGTCCATGTATCCCAACTCTTGCCCTACCCTCAAATTCTGTGCTACTTCCCCTTTCTTGTATTCTTTTCCCCTTCAGACTTTGGTTCCAGCCACACTGGGTCTGTTTTTTTTATCCTCTTTAGTCATCTCCTCCATTAATTTCTCAACATCCTCCCCCCACCCCCACCTCTTCTATAGACAGCAGATAAAATCATTTCTTCTGAACTAAGTGTCTTCTGACTCCTATCCTCCCTCCACCCACTGCCTGTACAGGGTTTTCTTTCCCTTGCTTTTTTCATTTTGTTTTGTTTTTTCTGAAACCCTGTTCACCTGAAGTTTCATCATGGTTTTCTTCTTTTGTCCATTGCCGTAACTTGACCTCCGTCGTCTTTACTTGCTCTCACTGAAGCCCCCTCTCAGTGCCTCTCCGGTCCCAGGAGACCCTCCTGCCTTCGCTGTGGCAGATGTTGCCACCTGCTTATTGTGCTTCCCCCTTTTAGTCTGAACTTTTGAGTCTTTCCCAGTGGTGCCTTCCTACTTTACTACGACATGTGCTCAGCTAGTTTGCACAGGTATGACCTTTTTCCTCACCGACGCTACCTATGATTCTCTTTTTCCAGAAAAATATGGTGCCTTGTTTTCCATCACTAAAATCATGTTTCCTAACACATGTTCATTTTATTTAAATGGTTGGTTGAACCTTTTAGCGCGGAGGCCTCCTATACCAGCCAAATCCTTTGTTTGTCTCTAAGTGACTAACCTCATTTTAACTTTGCCACGCTTGCTTTAATTTTTCACATTATTTAAAATCCTTAACTCATTTTCTGCTTTTAACTGAGAGTGTTAAACTGAGAAAACCATTTTACAAATCAGGTCACTAAATTTTGTACAATCACTGCTTTGCTGGAGAGAAGAAATAAATATCTTTATCTTTGACTTGCTAAATAAAAGGGCACAGTTTTCGTTTTGCTTTTAGTTCATTTTCTTTTGGTGTGGCTTCTAAAGTCATCCTTATTTTTCTACTGCTTTGAAGCTTCTTGTTTTATGGCATTTCAATTAAAGTCTACATATACTCTTAGGTCATTCTAATTGGATTAATAATCAGGGTCCCTTCCATAGAGTATCTTGTTTTGAAGCAATTTTCATCCTGCGTGAAGGCAACACACACACACCCACACACACACACACACATCTTTTTAAGTTTAAAGATCTTGATACATTCTTAGAGGGGTATGTTGCATTAAGGTACTATATCAACCTACAGATCACCTAGTCGAATTTCCTCCTTCCTCTATTCATTTCACAGTCCAGGAAAGGTCCTTCCAAATAATTTTAGACATTTCTTATGTCTTTATACAAACTTACAAGAAAACCAGATAGACAAACCAATTTTATCTTTTTCTTTGCTTTTCCATTTCTTCTTCCCTGTTTTCTCTTTCAGCCACATTGACATTTTGTTTTTATTTTCTTTCCAATATTCTTGTTGACAAACTGGAGCCAGAAGTAGGAAAAAAGAAAAAAAAAAACACTCTCTTATGTTTAAAATTCCATTTCTGTATCTTCTGCTGTTGTTCTGACAGTTGCTGCCTTTGCCAAGTTATTCCACACTACACTGCCACAGCTCTTGTTCTATCGACTTGACTTGGTGTATTATCTCCTATCTCAGATAAATTTCTCGGCTCTCAAGAAGTATCCTGAATTTTTTTCACCCAACTCTGAGGCAGACAGCCTCAGAGCCCAACTCTTCTAAGAGACACCTACTCTGACTTATTCTCCTACACTGAGCAGAATAAGCCATATATTCTTCTAAAATTGTCCTTGACCAGATAACCACAGAATGGGCCATAGATGGCCTCAACCTGCCTCTGGGTGGAGACTTAGTACCCTAATGAAAGAAAATCAACCTCTTCCTCCTTCCTGAGGGATTGAACTCCTATGTAAAGAAACCGTAGAGTCATCCCCAAGCTCCAAGCACCTGCGAGAAGGTCAATCTTGAATATTCATGATGAATTTGCATTTCCTTGTCTGCTCTCTGTAAAAGCCCACCTCCTCAAGTGGCCTGCAAACAGCCTTGGAGGCAGCAGCCTTGACTGCTCCTTTCCTTGTATAACAAAATAAAGGTATCTTTTTGATCTCCCACCTCGGCCTCTTGTTTATTGGCTGTAACAAGTCATGTGGAGCAAAACCTGGGGCTTTCACCTGGCAACAACTCCAGCCAATCTTCAGTGAAAGAAAGGGAACGACCTTCATGTAGAGTCTATTTAGTGCTTCTATATTACTAGGTGTTTCACTTTTGTTTATTTGTTTTTTAATGTTTGAAGTTCAGAATAATCCATTCTAAACTTGTACACCAAGAAAATCCCTTTTAATGCACACATAGTTCTTGTGAAATTAATAAAGATGATACTATTACTCCTCTTTTGATAATGGAAAATAGAGAAACCAAGTAACTAAATCAAGTTCCTCAAGCTAATTAGTGAAAACCCGTAATAGAGTCTCCTTCTTTGGATACGTACCACAGGTCTAGTTGCATTAAGATTCTCACAACTCTACTCTCTGCCTTCGTGATGATTACAAATTACTAAATTATGTAAATAGCCCTCAGCTTGGTGCTTTCGTTTTTTTATTTTGAGGGAGAAACAAGTAAAGAGAATGGTCGCATTAATCTACTTAGTTTTACTGAGCTTCTGGAAGATTATCAAGGAAATTAGTCAAATTCCTATTTCAAAATAATAATTAAAAAATGTAACTTTGAAACTTCCAACCGATACCCTTTCCCTCTTTTATTTGTCTTGCTAACCATAAGCTTGCTTTGAGCAACATTTTTCAGGAAGCCGCAGCAGGTAGTGGCTCTGTCCACTAGACCAGCTCAAACCAGATTTGGGAGCATAGGCACGGACTGAGGAAATCACATCCTTCACCTGACCCTGGAGCCAATTATCACTGGAAAAGAAGATATTTCCAAGCCTGCGGGGTCATCCAAGCCCTTTGGAGAAGTGAGAGGTTCTACCACATGGACGCCCAACAGAAGATGATTCAGCATCCGGACCTCAAAATGTGGAGATGGGAGGGCTAAGGGAAGAGAGGTCTGGGTACCAAACCCAACCTCCAGACGCCACTGGAAATAAAAACTCCCCAGCTCCCTCAGACGGGGAGCGCATGGCCTTATGGTCCCTGGACTCCCTGTGGCTCCTTGCCTGTGCAGACAATAAACTTGTCACTTTCTGTTTCCCTAGCAATTAGTTTCCATCTTTTTTTGATCCACTAATAGGACAAGACAAGAACTCGAGGGGCACATTCAGTTACAGTTTTCTTTCTTATGCAGAAAGGTTAGAAACCGTTGTAATTCTCTTGTAATCCAGATTTCTGACTTGGAAGTTTGGATCACCCACGAGTCCACTGCTCTTAGGTGGCCTTTTAAACCTTGAGCCTTGAAAAAACTGGTTCCTAAAAACCACCTTTGAGTCAAACAATGGTCTAGATAAACTGGTAAGGCATTTTTGCCTGGGGCATTGTTCTCTTCTGAAGAATTCAATCAGTTTTGGGGAAACAGATTCCAAGGGTCAGACTGGGAGCTATGTTTAAGGTAAATCATAATTATTTTAACTGTTCTTCAAGACAATGCTGTATGAAAAAGCTTCCTGACCACAAATTTGTTTATCAGTTCTGTTTAGACCCTTTTTCCTTGGCAATGCTGGTAAAATTTGATATAAGAATGTTTACAGTTTCTCTCATCTTTGGAACATTTTGATTCTAGTTGAAATGTCACCCTGATTTGAAAATCATATATTAAATAAACTTCAGTCGATTTCTATTATTGGCTTGATATGATTTTTGTTTTAACAAAGGTTAAGCTAATTTAGTTTCCTGAACTATTTCAACTCTATTTTCCAGAAAATTTACATTTAAAAGTTAAATATACAAGAATTCAATTGCAAATGATTCAATAACTATAATAGAAAAATGGCTAATATTAATTAGGTGCTAATTCCAAGTCACACAACATTATGAGAATTTTAAATGTCCCAATTTATTCAGTCCCTACAATATCTCTGTGGAGTAAGCAATTTTATTATCTTCATTCTACAGATGGAGAAATTGAGAATTAAAAATACTAACTTGCCTCAAGTCATACAGTGAATAACTGGTAGGTTTGGGATTCAAACCCAGATAATCTGGCTACTCTTATTCATCAAAGCTATATTATATTGCAGATATTTTCATATTAAAATTGTCTGTGAGGAGATGGTCCTTTGGACTGGATCCATGGCTATGTTTTCATTGTTCCACCCCCCAACTAGACTAATATTGTTGGTATTAAGGGGGCCCTGGTGGCTTTTTTTTTTACTATTTCCTTTTTTTTTTTTTTTTTGGTGGCATAATGGTTAAGAGTTCTGCTGCTAACCAAAAGGTTGGCAGTTCAAATCCACCACCCACTCCTTGGAAACCCTGTGGGGCAGCTCCACTCTGTCCTACAGGGTTGCTATAAGTTGGAACCATCAAGCTGACACCTAACAACAACAATAACAGGGAGGGAGGCAAGAATTAATGTTTTAAATATTAGATATATAAAAGGAAAACCTATCCAAAGAGGTCAACTGTGGAACAGAGAACAGCCTTTGACCTTTTGTTTCTGGCTTCTAAAAATAGTCTGAACAGTTAAGGTGCTCTTTTCTACAATAGCCAACCAACCCTTAAACATATGTAAAAGAAGTGGGAGTCCTCAGTCATCACCTGGCAACAGGCCTCAGAAAGGGAGGGGGCACTGAGGTCTCCATTGCCTTCCATCCTCTGAGACCTGATGTTTGCCCACGTAGTGTGCCAAGTGGGTTTTGGGGTATAAAGATGCCCACAAGGTCCCTCAGCTATGGTACTAGGTGCAAGTATGTGTAGCATAAATACTCAGCCCATATAGTTAGGCCTATCTGGTCAGCGGGACTGGCAGAAGGTAGGCTCCCCTTTTTTTTAAGCCCTTCACTCACACCACAGGGTGGGGTATGCACAGAAGAGTCATCTCCACTTAGACAGCCTTATCTAGTTGAGGGGGACACTCAAAAATGGGTCAGAATTTGTTCTGCTGGGCTATCCGCTTATTGTTGTAAGTAATAAAAGCTACTTTCTCCCTGCTAACTAATGCTCTGAGGGCGTCTGGTATGTTCAGGCTCTGATCAGAAGGATGTGACAGTCATGCAGGAACCTTTATCATCAACTGGTGCCCTTTTTCTCATAGCTTCTTGGCTATTTAGAAACCACAGTTAACCTGTGAGTGCCTCACATTTTAGCATGCTGTCTCACACCATTTATAAAATGGGTTATTGCAAAGTTTTCTCAAATATCAGAAATATTTTCCATAAGCCAAAAGGTGTTTTTGTTGGTTTGGTTGGTTTTTGGAATTGTTTGCTGGTTTGAATCAGTTTGTGTTGTTTGTGCAAATATAATCTGTATAATGATATAGTCAAACCACAGAAAAATCACAGGGTAATAGCTTGCAAGATCATCAGATAATACCTTGTTTTTCTTCCCTAAGGAACCACCATCTGTTCAGTTTCTGAAAATGGTGGGAACCTGAAATTCTTGTACAGCAAAAAGACACACAGAGAAGTGGAGACAGAAAAAGAAAGGAGGCAAACACGAACAATTGATAAATATAAAAAAGTACATTTGAAAAGGAGCAGAGAAAAAAATTTAAATAAGATAATAACAAAAAATCATAACGCACAGAACTTTCTTAAAAAGAAATCATAATAAAATGAGAGATGGCAAATATTTTACTTTGGGCTTGATATTAAAACATTAAATTTAGTAAATATCTTGGAATATGTCAGTGCAGAAGAATAAAATCTTTAATTGAAGAGGTTTAATTGTTTTTAATGCCTAAGAAATGTCTAACAAAAATGCATTCATTAAGCAATGCAGTTACACATTTTTGAAACAAATATGTTGACATCTACTTTGTGTGAAACAATGTACAAAATACTATCTATTATTATTGGGTGGCACAAATGGATAAGCCTTAGACTACTAGAAGAAAGCTTGGCCTTGGGAACCCACCCAGAGGTGCCTCAGAAGACAGGCCTGGCGATCTGCTTCAGAAAGTCTGCAGCCTTGAAAACTCTATGGGTCAGTTCTACTCTGGACACACGGAGTCGCCATGAGTTCGAATCAACTCAACGACATCTAACGACATCAATATTATTGTTTGAAAACTCCTATACACATCAGTAAAACATATCTTTACTATTTACAAAATAAAAAGAAAAGATACAGTTTTATACACAGATTACACTTTTCTGCAACCACCGCACCCGAAAGGAAAAACCCTGAGTTAGTACAGCTGCCTGCCCTAATGTTATTTATCACAGCAATTCATTTAATCCTGTCATCTTCTCGAGACCTGCTAATGCTAGACTTGCCTTCATTGAAAGTGCTAATGAACAGAAAAATGACTTATTTTATTAAATGTATCACACAATATACAACACGCAGCAGGACAAGACATGCGTGCCTTGATTATGAATAGGACTATTCACAGAAATTATGGGTGTTTCGGCAGCGCTATTACCATCAAATCAGGATTTCGTAATTAAGATCAGTCTTTCAGAAGAAAGCACTCCTAGACTAAACATTATCTGAAAAGTCATTGATATTCTGATAGCACAGACAGGATACTGCTAAACCAACAGGACTTAACAAGCAAATTAACCCTGATCATGGGCAAACTATACACATATGGTTGAATAAATTCAAATGTTTTATAGTGAATGAGGTTTCCAATAGAGTGGTGTACCTGATCTTTTTGGGTCAAGACTGTGGCTGACTTTTCCTTCCACGTTTGTCCTGCTGACATCCAATCAAATAGTGGAGATTCCTGAGTGACTAGGAAAGACTCTCAAAAGTGGGGGGTAGGTGATGACTTGTTAAAGTGGCAGCACTCTTCTGACAACATGAAACATTCTAACTGGGTCCTGCGGAAACTCCTGTAGCCTGGTTTAGAAGATAGTCTTCTATGAATCTAGTTACTCATAAAGTCATTTGATGAAAACAAGAGAAAGAAATGTGGGTATATGTTCTTAGAACTTAATATTATTGAAGAAAAAAAGACAGGATACCCTTAAAGTAGAATTGAACCTATTTAGAACAAATTCTCTGTGGCACACATTTATTTTACATGGGTAGGAATTTAAGAGATTTACGTGTATAGAATCTGTGAGGAAAATCTTGCTCTAAAGTTAAATACAACTAGAATCAGCCAGATTTCAAGGAGAAAATCTCTGCTACAGAAAATTAGTTCAAGTCAAGGATTATGAAGAAACCGCAATCGACTTCAGTACACTTTTAAATGCTAGAAGCTATAAATCATGAATTTCTTTTTTTTTCTGTAATGGTTGCAGTGAACCGCCGTCAAACCCAGAAGCACTAGATGAGCCTTTAACTAGCTGAGGTAATTATGCTTATTTCTTTTGGGATGTTCTTCTTACAAATCATGTTTAGTTTTTCTTCCAACTTCCATGACATGTTTATTGAAATCAATTACAGTTACTTAAAGTTCCCTCTCCTTGCCAACCATGCAATTTCTTGGTGGTGTTTTCTGTACTAGTATTTGCATTTAGACGATGGCTATTTAAAGACATTGAGTATTAACCATTATCATCTGATCGAATATCTGGTTTTCATTTTCTTTAATACCGTGAATAATATTAAAATAAATAATTGCCAGAATGGGGACACTTAATTTCTGGATAAAATGCTATAATTTATTTAAATAAAGTGAAAAATATTATAAAATAATATTGCATGTATTCTCTTTCCACACTATTTAAATGATGTTTTTCAGAAAATAACAATTCCCTCACATCATGTGAATTTCCTAAACCGAAGTAACTGCAATTTTTTGATTTCAGATTGTAAGAAGCATTCACATGACAAATCTAACCATTAATTAATGAAAGGAGGCTGTATTTAGCTGAAATATCTGCATTTGTATAGAGTTGATTTTAAAGGGCGACTGTAACTTTAAAAAAATAATAAATGGGATATGATTTTTTGAATGCCATAATCAGAGGAGGAGAAATCATTTTCTAAATAGAAAAAAACTATTCCTAATTGTTGGTCTTTTCCTTTAACATAGTTTCCAGCCCAAGGGCAAGTGCAAGATGGAGGAGAAGTATAGAATCTCAGCACCACTGTTTTAATTTCTGGCATTCACAGCACTTAGCAGCCCAATGTCTCAAAGGAAAACAACTACTTTCATTTCTGCCTCCTGCAGCCACCCCGTCAGGGGACAGGTCTGGGCTCAGAAAATGCAGCTCATTAAAATGAAGAATTTTCTGTGACTTTGATATTCACAGTTCACTGGGGACGTACTACCTGTTCACGGAGCTATTTTGTCTTGAAGGGGTTTGCAACACAGCAGACTATACCTTAATTAAACTGCCTTAATCATGTTCATTAGGTCTCTAACATTTATAAAGCATGCTAAGTTAGGATGCCGATATTCTCAGTATATACAGTATATATATTTTTAAATTTTCGAGCTTCCTCTCCCCCTCATTTAACTGGTGCATGGAGCAATGTTCAGAATAATACTTTCATCTGCCTCATAAACATCTCTCTGGCATGCAAGGTACACGCTCTTTGTATTTTCTTGCAAACAACTGATATCTCTGTCATAAACAATTATGACTTTCAGAGGAGGCTACCTATTTTCTAATTACCTATACACAATTTTTGAGTCATTATCAGAGGGAGGAAGATTTGTCATTCCAAATTGAATTTGGTAAATAAAAAGTCTTAATATTCTACTGCTTATCTTTATTACCACATTGTAATTGGGAGTCGAAAGTTATAAACAAAATCATCCTAAATATAAAGGTCCAGCTGTTAAGATAGACTCACATCAGTATACTAATTGGGTAGTAATTGTTTATGACAGAGATATCAGCTTTAGGATTTGAAATGTTTCTTCTGCCTAGCTGGCTTCTGAAGGCAGGCTACAAAAGAAATATTTCCTGAGCTTCCTGAGAAATTTTTGTTCTATCTTTTAATAGCTGTGAATAATGTTGGCTCTGTTGACTTTTGGCACAAAGGGACTTTACAGTTTTTCTACATTCCAGCAGAGAAAATGGGATTTCACAGGTGAAATTTTGTTATTCCTAAAATTCTCACCTTGTATGTCAATCTATGAAATGATAGTCCAAGAATTTTACACAAGTGTATTAAATCTTATTTAAGTAAATCTTAAGTAAGTGTAGAACTTTCAAAGTGTGAAAGGGACAAGGAGGCATTAACTTTCTGGTTGAACAACCTGACAACTAATAGAAAAAAGGTTAATGTTATCAGAAGCTCGGTCTATCATGGGCCTTATGGGCTTACCGTTAACGGAAGAAGGTATATGTTAATAATTCATCTCGATGAAGTTATTGCATTTATACTTTATTACAGATGTTGTTTGCCAAAATCTGGAAAGCACTAGAAGTGTCCTGGAAAGAGTTAGAAAAATTATTAGTGAAGGTGAGTGCTTGAAGACGAAAGCTCTGAATGCGATGTTAAGGACTTTATAACTTTTAGTGATATCAAGTCACTGAATGTTTCTGAGTCAGACATCGACATAGTTTAAATAGTGTTTTAGGAACGATAATCTGGTTTTGATGCACAAACTGAACTAAAGGGTGAAAAAATTACACGCGCCGTGAATCAGAGAGATTGATAACTATCCTGATGTGAGTTGGCAAGGGCCTTTAATAAAGTCATAGTAGCTGGAATGGGTGGAGGTAGAAAGTATTTTGAAAGAAAAGAAGCCACACCTTTCGAAATTCAGAATTGGAGATCTGGAACCAGACAGTGGGTGGCCAGATGTAAAACTCTGGAAGTTAGAATAAATGGAAATATGAGTGTCATGGACTGAATTGTGTCCCCCCAAAATATGTACCAACTTGGTTAGGCCATGTGTGGTTGTCGTCCATTTGAGATTTTCCTGTGTATTATAAATTATAATCTCTGTCTATGGTTAAAGAGGATTAGGGTGGGTGTTAACACTCTTGCTCAGGCCACATCGCTGATCCAAAGTAAAGGGATTTTCCCTGGGGTGTGGCCTGCATCACCTTTTATCTCTCAAGAGATAAAAGGAAAGGGAAACAAGCAGAGAGTTGGTGACCTCATACCACCAAGAAACAGCACTGGGAGCAGAGCGCGTTCTTTGGACACGGGGTCCCTGAGCCTGAGAAGCTCCTCAACCAGGGGAAAATTGAGGACAAGGACCTTCCTCCAGAGGCTACAGAGAGAAAAAGCCTTCCCCTGGAGCTGACACCCTGAATTTGGACTTCTAGCCTCCTAAACTGCGAGGGAATAAATTTCTCTTTGCTAAAGCCATCCACTCGTGGTATTTCTATTATGGCAGCACAAGATTACTAAGACACTGGGAGTCATAGGAATAGCTGAGAGCTGTGAAAGAGAGGATAGAAAAGGAAAAGAAAGAAGTTTAAGATTTTTTGGAAATATTCCCCGTGGTGTATGTAGGAAGAAGAAACATATAGTTAAGGAGAGAGAGGGTTGTCGATAGAAGTAGCAGAAAGACTAGAAAAAATACAGCATCCATATTAAGGGCAACAAAAGAAAGAACTTCAATAGAAAGGACTTATCAAAAAGACTACTACTGAGGACAAGAAAAATAAAGGCTGGGAATGGACGGAGAGCTTGGAAATATGAACGCCATAGGTGACTTCCCTGGTGTCATTTGAAAACAGTGGTGGGGGCAAAAGCAAGAGTAGAAGTGAAGGAAACAGTAGGATATGAGGCAGTCCAGCTAATGTTATACTTTGTCCTGTGAGAAATGCTGGGAACGAGAGCTTTGGAATAAGATGAAAAAAAAAAAGATGAAGCATATATAAATGAGAAGGGAAGTCTAAGTTTATTAGGATGAAAAGGGAAACAAAAAAAGGAGGAGTGAGCAATGATGTTGGTGAAAATAAAATGTGGGAATCAGTGTAGGAAGAGGGAGAGATCACAGTATCTGTTTATCCTTCCCTCCTCAGGTTGGTTAAACTCTTTTAATGTAATAGTGCCATATTGTGGGCTCACCTTTCACTCTAAGCAACCATTTTTATTAAAGGTTTGTAAATATTTCAGCACTGACTGCTTTCAAAATAAATCCACTGTGAATCATGTTATATTAAAATAGTATATTAGAAAAATGTATAATCTGAACAGATGTGTTTTTGTCAGATTTTCTTCAAATTCCTGTAAATCCAAGATATTAACATGAACAATAGATATTTATAGAGGCTCACAGCACTTTTACAGTGTAGTGCTTAAAATAATAAATAATATTTTAAATATGTAATTGTTTCATAACACTATAACTAAAAAATAAAATAATTTTTACATGCATTGATGGTCACTTGAGCAGCTTTCACAGAACTGATGTTTGGTAAGTAGTCACTTCAACATTAATGATGTAATTTAGGGAAAACATTCCTAAGCACGGAAAACATAAAATGAAAGTCTGGTTTTATAAATTATGAGGAAAAATACAGGGTGTTATTGAGAAATAGCCATTGAGAAAGAACTCTGAGAGGATTAAATTGCAATTCAGACATTTCCCAGGGGATATTTTTTCTAGGTATAAGGGAAGCAGTACTTTGAGACTTTCTATAACCCTCTGCATGATCTCAGTGAACTCATGCTGCTAACCACATTTCTCCTTTCTAACCCTTATAAATAAAGCTCTCCAAACATTTAAGCTCATCCTGGGACTGCATGAAAAATCTCTACAGTCATCATTTCTTGAGCTCCAGAATCCCTTTAACTGCCTCTCCCTTCATTTCTTCACCACTCCTCACTCCTAGCTTTCTAATCTCACCAGCCACTATACATTTGTGCTCCAATTTCAACCTGGCTTCTTGAATGGACAACTATGTTTTTGACCTAATATTTCCAGCTGACTTGGGCATGTCATTAGGTCACACACTCAACATCTAACTTTAGGTTTCACATGACACAGCACAGAATGCAAGGCAAATCAGGGAACTGGAAATGACTGGCTGGGCCCAAGCCACCGCCATCCCTTGTCTAATCAGAGAAAAGGACCAAACAAGAAATTCCAACTCAAGACTTTAATTCTTCTTAGAAGATTTTTCCATTTACCTGGTATTATTCAAAATCATCTACTTTTCGAGAAGGAGATTGTTATCCCAAGGAATGAATTTCTTAACTAATGACATTTTACCTCAGAAACAACAATAAACAGAAACCAAAACATAGGATTTAAATACGGGTGGGAGTATCAAGTGCTCTAAAGTGTTCTGTAATTTTATACTTCGCCAGGATTCAAAACACATTTAGAGAAGAGGCTACGATCAGCACATTTACAGGTAAAGCAGTAAAAACTCAGACAGTTCATGTGATATTCCCCAAATTATTTAGACTACAGTGGATTCAGTTTTCAATTTAAACATGGACATCTTTACTAGTGCAACAGAAAGAACTATATTTCTAATTTGTGAAATTAAGTCAGTATGGCTTAAGTAATGCTAGCTGCCATATTGGGGATGGAGAGAGCACCCTAAATCTCAGTGGGTTAACCAATAGAAACTTATTTCTTGCTTTAATAAGTCCAAACTGAAAGTCCCATGTTCATGAGTATTTCTTCTCAAGCAAGGATCAGAGACCCAGGCTCCTTCTGTTTAGTGGTTTTGCCATCTTTAAGACATGACTTCCAAGGAACAGTTATGGCCCAGGACTGCAAGTGGCTTAGATCACTTCTACTCACCTTCTGAGGTCTAAAACACCATCCACCGGCCATACCTAATCTTGTAGGAATCTGGGGAATTTGTATGTGCTCCAGGAATAAGTGAAATGGATTTGGTGAACAGTTAGTAATCTCTGCCACAAGCTCATATAATTAATTATGCTATTTTTTTTTTTAACTTCGATACTTTTGTATTGTGGGAGCTAAAATTTTATTGCTGTTCTTGTTTTTGTTGAATACAGGTCCTTTGATATGTTTTATAAAATAAATGATGCCTGATTGTATTCTACTTCACTCCTGTGTTCCCTTCATATACTGCTGATGAATGCCTTACACACAGGACATTTTCAGTATTTGTTAAATTGTATTAGCGGTAATAATGGTGCAGATGATGATGTAAACATTGAGAGTTTTCTAAGTTAATAAAAAATCTAACTTGTATACTGCTATTCATTCTTGTAAAAAAAAAAAAAACCTATAAAGGGTTATAAAGCTTTGAAAATTGGCATAGGTATAAACAAAATGTTTGCTTTTTCTCTCTATACTTTGCCTAAGACCACAATTCAGCACTAGACATACTAATAACAGAACTATTCATTTAACAGATGTTTTGCATGCCTTTTTTTTTTTTCTTTTTTTTTTTGGTGCCAGACATTGGAATGTAACAGTAAGCCCACGAGACAAAGCCCCTTTTCTCCTGGAGCTTCCACTTTCCAGCAAAAGTCAGGGAGGAGGCAGACAACAGAAAAGTATACAAATGAGTAAATAAGAAATTATCAGATAGTGGAAAAAATACAAGGAGAATAGAACAGAATATTTTGGAAGAACATGATATAGATGCATTTAATTTAGGCTGTATTGTTAAAAGACAGACCCCGGAGGCAGGGCCGACTTCTTGGGCATGCGCTCTATGTGGTCACACAGAGCTCCACACTCAGAAGGGCCCATCTCTTGTTTCAATGCTTTTCTGTCACCATACAGAAATACTTAGTACTTTTATCTTTGAACGTGTGTTTTATAAACGATGTCCAGTTGGAACAATAGAGCCTGTGAATGTTCAGAGGAGATATACCCATACGAGCGTCTGCAGTTTCTTGCCATCCCGTTCTCATATCATGTCCATAATGCCCATGGGTACATAACTCTGGTGGACCTGCAGTACCTCAGAGTTCAGCATGACTCAAAGCAAGTACAAGACAAGTGTGTTACATGTAGGAATGAGTAAGAAGGAGTGCTGACAGCCCTGCTTCAAATGCAGGAAGAAGACAATGGTGTTCTAATAAATACAAATGATCTAATAATCTCATATCCTTCCTTCCTTCCTTCCAGTACTTCCCTGTACTAACCAATAACTGATGCTGAAAGTGATGACATGGAAACAAGGGGAAGATAGTCCTTTTTCCTTTTAGTCCTTTCACATTAATCAATAATAGAAAGTAGAGAATATTGGTAAAATCTTCACGTATTGAGTAGTGAAATAAAAACAGTTGAATTAGTTTTGTGTAACATTTCAACTGTGGGCAAGAATAAAATACGTATATGAACTACAAAACATGAAATGTGTAATTTTAATGATTCTGCATATGAGTTAAATGTTCTTATATTTGATTTAAAACTGGTATTAAACAATATAAAGATGAACATTAAAATATACAATAATTTAGAATGTATTTTTTCTTATAATAAGTTAAATAAAAAATTAAAAGCACCATTTCAAGTCAAGAGAGACTACTAAAGAAAGGAAAAAGCTTTGTATTTCAATACCTTCAAAGGCACACTTTCCTTACCTTTTGAACAAGGAACCCAACCTTTTCATTTTGCATTGGGCCCCACAAATTATGTAGCTAGCTCCACCTTGAGAATGTGACATTTGAGGTGTGAGTTATACAACCAAAAATACTCAACTTCAAAAGATGGGAATAAGCCCATTCCAGGTGTAAGGAACCATCAGTGCAAATGGGAATAGGCTAGTTGTGTATAAGGAATGGGAGATGGCCAGTGTCTCTGTACCAGCAAATAGAATGGTCCAAAATAAGGCCAGAGTGGCTGGCTGAGAGCGGGTCATGCAGGTTTTAGAAGATTCTGTCCTCTATTAGGAAGCTGTTTAAAGTTTAACACAGAGGAGTTGCTTGATTGATGTGCGTCATAAAAAGGTTATCCTTATAAAGCAAAAATAGAGACTGAACTATTACCAAAAAAAATCCCCTACTGGTACAAACACTTAGAAATAATAAATAAAACATAACAACAACCAACATTTTTAAAAACTTTGCCAAGCACAAAGGAAGAAAGAGAAATCCCTGAGTGTCAGAAGCTGAGAAAGAAGTTAAGGCCTTAAATGTAACCTGATTAGAAGCTGATGCCAGATCAGCTTTGGACTTTTGTGGAATGTTATCTCCAAAACAGGGAGATTAGACATGGTAAGGGAGTTAACTGTGGCCCCAGGCTAAAGCCCAGAGCCTTGAAGTGTTTTGCTTCCTTAAAAACCAAAATATCATTGTTTAAAGACAGTACAATTGCTTACATAGAATATTAAGAGAATCTACATGTCATCAGGAGGAATCAATTGCTAGAGGAGGATATCATGTTTGGTGAAGTAGGGGGCCTATGAGGGCAAGGGAGACCCTTAATGAGGCCCAATAGCTGCAATGACGAATTGAACATGCTGGCAATCATGAGGATGACTCAGGACCAGGCAATGTTTCGTTCTGTTGTACATTCGAAGGTTTCCACAAGTCAGAGTCAACCCAGTGGCAGCTATCTAACCACCTATCTACGGGTGAACAGATTCAAGAAATATAAAATGAACCCCAGGTTTTAGTTTCAGAAATTGATCAATGACAGTGTCATTTCAGAGATGGGAAAGGCTGGAGAAAGAGATGGGTTGGGGAAGAAGCAAGCTGGAATTAGGAGTTCCTTTTTGGTTATGTTTGGCTTGACTATTAAACGGCTTTGTGGAGACTGATACAGATTAGCGTAGAAAAGAGTGAATGAGATTACCCAGGGAGAGGGCATAGGTAAAAGGAGAATGTGAAAGGCTCCACATCAACTGTACTTCGCTAGAGGATGAAAACAGGAGGAAGAGGAGGAGGAGGTAGAAAATAATAGAACAGGAAAGCCAGTGGAGTAAGGTGTCAATGAAGCCACAATGTTAAACTGGGAGAAGTAATAAACTCTTTCCAAACACTGGCATGTTAAGTGGAAGGTAAGTGACTGGCAGATTCTGAGACAGAGGGAGTGACCTTGGCAAGAGCAGTTTAGTTGGACTGATGAGAATGGAAGCCATCTTAAAAAAGTAGGTTTTGTTTTGTAGATGGGGGTGATCCATTTGAGGCTGGGGGGTTAGCTAGTTTGAAGAGAGGTGACAACTGCTAGAGAATTCACTGAGAAAGCAAAAGTGGGTATGATTCAGGGCACAAAGGTACAATGTTTCTTCAATTCATTGCTAAAGGAGTGAAGACATGAATATAAATGCTGGCAGTTGGTAGAGGTCTGCACGCATAAGGAATGCAGAGAAATTTTTGCATGTTACCGTGGTGATGTGGTAAAACACAATATTTATCCTCATTTCTAATCACTTTGACATTTTATACAACTAAATTGCAAATATGGAAAGGTAACATCAAAAGACAAAGATATTGGCAGCATCATTTGAACTTTCAGAAGTAGGTAGTAAAGCTTTGTTCTGTTCTGTTTTAATTTATTCTGTTATATTCTCTTAAATCCAATGTCTTATTTTTCACATACAATCAAATATTCTAATAAATTTTTATTGCTAAAGTTTATAATATTCATGTATACTTTTTCAATAAATGGTACTATCAAATGCCTCAAATCCAGTGTCAAATAATATCAACACAGCGCCTTCAATATCATTTTGTGCTAAGTGCTCCCTGGGCCCAGAGCCAACATGAAATTGTTTGAGCCCTAGGGAAAATTTGAATGTTCAGTGAATACCATTCCCTTACCCCCTTACTCAATTTCACTCAATTCTCACTCGAGAAATAAACAGACATCTGTTGTATGTAATGAATTCTATGTGGAAAGAATTTTACATTTCTTAAAACTATAATTTAGGTCACAAAATGTTACAATTAAGGAAACAATTGGAATGGATACTCCAACTTCTCCAATTTCTCCTACTAATTGAATTTATGTTTGAAAGGATACTAGCCTTTCTTCTAATAATGTGAAAGCGGTATTATTTTAGATCCAGAATCAGGAATCACAGCTTTATTTAGTGACTTAGAATGGTGGGACATTACAGCCTGGAAGGCATTTGGAGATTTAATCCAACTTCCTCCTTTTTTCAAATGAGGAAATTTAGAAAATCTTAGGAAGTTAAGTGATTCGCTAATATTAGACAGCTGAGTTTGTGAAAGAGCTGAGCTACGAACCCTAATTTCTTATTTGGGCAAGTGTTTGTTCTAACTTCCTTTTATTAATTCATTACGACATGGACTCCAGATTGTAAAATATATTTTCTATTTATCACCTGCTTTTTTTGTGAGTTCATAAATTGTCTGCAGTAGCTGACTTACATTGATGTTTATCAACCTCTTCTGATGCAAACATATTTTTTGAAGAGGATAGAGATTTCTGACTTTCCTGGAGATGCCAACACAACCTTCTGGCCGTGGGGCTTAGGCTCCCCTACTGCCATCCCTCCCTCTGCTGAGAATGACTGCTTTCTCTTTGACAAGATGATTTTGAGCACTTTCAGCTTCTAGCTTTCATTGCAGAATTGTTATGATACTAAACATTCTTTTTAAAATTGTATGTCTATAAAACCAAAACCAAACCCATTATCACCAAGTCAATTCTGACTCATAGCGATCCTATAGGACAGAGTAGAACTGCTACATAGGGTTTCCAAAGAGTGCCTGGTGGATTCAATCTGGCAACTTTTTGGTTGGCAGCCTGAGCTCCTAACCACTGAGCAACCAGGCCTCCTATATGTCTATAACCTACTCTAATTATTACTCACAAACCCATGCTCCCCAACACACACACACAGAGACACAAAAACCTCAGGGAACCTCACTGCTCATTTAATTTAATCTCTGATTTAGATGAAAATTCCTAGGAAATAAAACCTGGTTATTTTAGCCTGTTTGCTAAGGACCCAATGAAAAAACCTCTCTCAATTGTGTACTTAATAATAATGTTGAATGTCTGGCATTTAAGAGCTCAGCTGTTAATCAAAAGGTCAGCAGTTCGAATTCACCAGCCCCTCCTTGGAAACCCTCTTGGACAGTTCTACTCTGTCCTATAGGGTCGCTATGAGTTGGAATCAACTCGATGGCAATGGGTTGATTCATTGTCTAATTAACAGTTTCACAATTTGTATTTGGAGATAGTTTTTTTTAAACAAAGATGATCAGCTTATCTTTTTTTGAGTCTCGAAAAATCAAATCTATTCGTTTACCATTTAGTAGCTAAGATATATAATAATGGAATCAACCACAGTAAACTAAGGTTTTAGAATAAAATTTTCTTTTATATCCTTAAATATTAAAGGAACAATTATTGAACGAAGAAAGGAATTTGAAAATGGATGTTTAGTTAAAACACCACAGCTTGGCCTCCCAACGATTATATCCTTAATGGTGTCTTGAGAACATCATAAACCGTCACAGCTGTAGTTGGATAAATGAGTCTACCGAACACCCATTCAATGATCTGGACATCATATTTTCTAAGCGTTAAATTTAAAAGCTTCTTATCTTCATTTAATTGTTCACTCTTCAGGTTAAAGAGCTGAGCACACAATTCCAAATTTATCACTCGAAATCGAAAGTACATATCTTAGTGGGAGTTTGAAGAAAATAAAATTCTTTAAAAACAAACTGGGAGTGCTTTATAAGGTCTTTAAAATTAATAATTAAATGGACTGAATAATGACATTAACAGGATACAAATAATCATAAAAATTCATATGAGCAGAGAGTTGAAAGGAGCTTTGAACTGTCATCTATTCCTTAAAAACTTTTTCAGTCCTTCCTAATCAGTTTCTAGCTGTCAGCTTGACTGTCCATGTCATCAGCTGTCCGACCACTGACTTCCTGGTAAAGCCGTCCTTGACACCTTAGAGTGAACTGTTCCTGCTTTAGTACATTGTTCATATTTAGTTTTTGGATTTTTAAAAAAGCATATATTATATCTTACTACTTAAGCACAAAGCATTTTTTTCTACTAAAAGATACACCTTGAGAGCAGGACTTGTGACATATCTGCCTTTGCATTATTTTCATATTAACTGAATATTTACATACAAATTTATGACCGTATTAGTTATCTAGTGCTGCTATAACAGAAATACCACAAGTGGATGGCTTCAACAAACAGAAGTTTATTTTCTTACAGTGTAGTTGGTTACAAGTCCAAATTCAGGGCATCGGCTCCAGAGGAAGGCTTTCTCTCTCTGTCGGTTCTGAGGGAAGGTCCTTGTCATCAATCCTGCCTGGTCAAGGAGCTTCTCAGCACAGGGATCCCAGGTCCAAAAGATGATTTATTCTCCTGGCTCTTGTTTCTTGGTGGTATGAGGTCCCGTGTCTCTCAACATGCTTCTCTCTTTTATATCTCAAAAGACATTGGCTTGAGACAGTCCAATCTTGTAGATTGAGTCCTGCCTCATTAACATAACTGCCACTAATCCCATCTCATCAATATCATAGAGATAGGATTTATAACACACAGGAAAATCATATCAGATAACAAAATGGTGGACAATCACATAATACTGGGAATTATGGCCTAGCCCAATTGATACACGTATTTTGGGGAGACACAATTCAATCCATGACAATGACCTATAAGTGTTTTCAAGCTCTGTATCTAAATTTATACCTGCATTATAACAATCTGTCTCTAGTATTTCCTCCCCCCTTAAGTCTTTTTCTTTTCAGTATAAACATATTGAGCTTTCTTAATAATATACCCTACCCCAAAAAATAACAAGTGTTCATTTTCTAAAGCCGTATCACCCAGTAGAACTTTCTGCAGTAAGGGAAATATTGTATACCTGGGTCATTCAGCACTGTAGCCACTAATCATATGCAGCTCTTGGGCAGTCGGAATGTGACCAATGCGATTGAGAAACTAAAGCTTTAATTGAATTTTATTTAAACTTATTTTAATAGCTGCATGTGACTAAGCTGTTTCCGTATTGAAGAAAACAGATGTAAAGCGTGAATCCTTCATTTGAGAAGGTGTTAGTTAATAGGCGCTTTAGGAAGAAACAAAAAGGTGGTGTTCTATTTTTTTATTGTGTAATAATTTCTTTTTAAAGATTTGCTATTTACCTAAGATATCTGAGGATCAACGTACACACACACACACACACACACACACACGTGCCTGCAGACCATTACTGTCGTCAGCTGCTGCGTCAGCGCCAATGCACGGTGCCCTCATATATGACAGAATCATATATGACAGGACGGAACGTTGCCGGGCCCCGTGCCAGCCGCACGATCGTTGCTGTCTTTGAGTCCACTGTTGTGGCTATCGTATCAAGTCGTCTCAATGACAGTATCGCTCATTTTTATCAGCCCTCTACTCTCTCTGCAGTTTTTTTCTTCATTCAGGGTTTCCCAACATAACTGTTGGGGTTGTTAGGTGCCATCGAGCCAGTTCCTATTCGTAGCAACTCTGTGCCAAAGAAGGAAACACTGCCCAGTGCTGTGCCACCGCAATCATTGCTGTGTTTGAGTCCATTGTCGTAGTCACTGTGTCAATCGTCTCGTTGACGGTTTCCCTCCCCTCTGCTGACCCTCTGCTCTCTCCCTGCAATCATCATCGCTCTCGGCATCTTGTGATTTTTTTTTGGGGGGGGGGAGGGTTTGTTGTTTATTTGTTTTGGTTTTGTTTTATTCAGTATATCATTTTTTTATTTTTGCTTTTGTTATCTTGTTTTAGGATACCATTTTGTTTTTTCATAAATTTGTTTTGAAAGGGAATAATGTCTAAACAACTTAGCATGTCTTTGAGGACCCTAAAAAAAAAAAAAAAAAAAAAATCAAACAATCTTTGTCCAGTAAGCTAGCTTGTTCTTTCTGCTCTGAACAGTTCTATGATTTCTCCTTTTGAAAGTTTTCTGTACTATTTTCTTTTTTCCTTTCTAATTAAAGTCTGCTAAATCCAGAAAGAATCTCTCCTTTCTTTAAAAAAAAAATGAATATTCCCCCGGATACCCTTTAAACTGAGTACTGAAGTCACTTCTGTAGTTCACCCTTCCTCCAAAGATTGGAAAGACCAATAAAGCAATAGCACATGTAGTTCGACCATGTATATGAGGCTAAATAGGCACATTAGCCCAAAACCAAAGACGAGAAGGCAAGAAGGGATAGGAAAATCGAACAAATGGAAATGGGGAACTCGAGGTCAAGAAGGGTAGAGTGTTGACACATTGCAGGGTTAACAACAAATGTCACAAAACAATTTCTGTATTAGTTGTTTAATGAGAAACTAATTTGCTCTGTCAACTTTTACCTAAGGCACAAAAATAAAACAAAACCAAACAAACGAAAAACTAATACTTGCTTTCTTTAAAATCTAACTGTATTTGTCCAGTTACTGCGAAAATGTCAGGTTGTAACAGTGCTCCTATTGCTACCTCAGAATTCACCTTAATTGTTGATTGTTAATGTAGCTTCATTTATCTGGATGTATTACCACCCTTACTATTCTATGATGACATCTTATGTTTCATTTTGTGCTGATGTTCATTAAATACTGAACTTGTGCAATAAATATCTTTGATTTCATAAAACAGCCCTGCTTTTCAATCTCAAGGAACACTCTGCAGTAATTTGTAGTCCTTTGTTTCGAATTCTAACTTTAAATACTTTGTGCCGCCAGGTTACTCATGTATTATTTTTCCTTGAGACAAAAATAGGTGGACTTGGCTACTTTCCTAAATTTTAATTCTTAAAAAAATTTTTTAATATATTTTTATTATTATGAAACAATCCTCTGCCTTTTCTCCTTGCAATTAAATAATCTAAGTTCCTGACTGTGGTGCAATGGATAGATTTTGTGTGGCCTTTCTCATCATGGTCTTGTGACTCCCACCCAAGTGACTGGGTGGTACCGTGCAAATAGGGTAACTGTGGCCCACCAGGAAAACTGGTTAGTTTTGGCATTCCACTGGGCTTGAAATAAGCCATCCTAGAGGCAGGAGGGAGGAGAACCCAACCACCACCAAAGAAACAGAGCCAAGGGCAGAAGGTGCCTTTTGAACCCAAGATCCTTGCACTGAGAAGCTCCTGGAACCAGGCGACCAAGAGAGGGGAAAGACTGGAGGGGACTGCGCAGTTGGCTTCCCAGCCCAGGGATCAAGAAAGCTAAGTGCCTTTGGGCTGAGGCTTAGTGGCAGACTAGGGTGCCTCTGGGCAGTTATTGGCAGAGTTAAAAGAGCTTTGTAACACTTGCCTGAGTAGGGCAGAGGCAGAGGGGCTAGGGAGAGGCATGCCTGTCAGCATGGCTAGAAACAGGCTGTCCTGAGGGAAGAACTGTATCCTGAGCATTCCTCAATCTGAATTTTAACCTGTTACTCCCTAATAAACCCCATAATCATGAGTATGGTCTCTGGGTTCTGTGTGGTCATTGCAATGAATTATCAAACCCAGCACAGGAGTAGAGAGTGCCCTGGGAGGGGAGGTTTGTGTCAAAATTGGTAAAGATGGTGAAGAGAAGAGGCATATCTGACCTCCACCACATAGGAATCAGCCTTGGGCTGTTGATCTTGATTCTCCTCCCCTCTTGAATTAAAGGAGGTCAGACATTGCCCCCATGCCATTTTTGCAATGACTTATCCTTAAGTCATGACCTAGCTATCTACAACTTTAGCCATTTAATGAAAATGGCTCTGAACCACATGTAAGGAAAACTTTACATGGAAAATATCTTGCAATAAGAAATAGGGCAGGGAAGGTTACGATAGTCAACATTTGACACCAAAAATTCTAAGGCTAACCTGATTACTGTTCATCTTTAAAGAAAAGTCAATGAAAACTCAATTTCTCTCATTTCAGCAAGAATGTAGAGATGAAAGGTCAAATAAGTCCTGTAAGATTTTAAACTTATAGTTCTGAGGAGTGCTTAATATGCCGTAAAATTTAACATTTAGATCATAGATCCCTTTGATGGAAAATGGCAACAAAGTTGTTGCTAAAAAGAAGCCAGTTGATCCAAAAAACGGAAGCTCCATTAGTTATTAGAAACATTCCAATCTATTGTTTTCAACATTTCTAGTGTCTGACATCTCCAGGAGCTTTAGCAAGGGCTCTGATGAAAATAAGTTGATTACTCAAAACATTTATAGGCATAAAAATGTGTATCAAGAGATAAACCCTAAGAAGATGTATTTTGTTTGGTGGAATGAAAGGACTAGTTTCACAGAAATACTACAAATATTGCTAATAGTTGTTATAAATTTTATTTTATATATGTGTCTTTTGTAAACACATTTATCCACACTGTTTTAAAAGGATGTAAATAAGACAGGCTTTAAGAAAGTGTGTAAATACTATAGACCAGATCCTATATTTGAATAGTATTTTCCATTGTTATTGGATAAAAATGAGTCATAGGAATAAATTGGTTTAGTGTCTGACGTTTCTAATTAAATTTTTAAAGCAAAATGCAAGTATTATCATACAGAAAATGAAATTTCAATATCAAGCTTTAAGTTTTGGGGCTTTCAACTAACATGTACCTGATATATACACATTGTTTTAGTAGCTAGCCCAATTAAAATTTTAGTAGATAAGCAAACTTAACAGAGATAATATTTATTAGTTTCGTATTATGTGTTAGAAATCTAGAAATAATACAAAAGATCATTCTTGTCTTGGTGTTGTTTTAAGGTGCTGTTGAGTCAGTGTTTTAAGAAGAAGCACTGCCCGGTTCTGTGCCGCCCTCATAATCATTGCTAGGCCTGAGCTCATCATTGCAGCCACTGTGTCAATCCATAGTTAAGGGTCTTTCTTTCACTGACCCTCTACTTTACTAAGCATGATGTACTTCTCCAAGGACTAATCACTCCTGATAACATGTCCAAAATATATGAGATGAAGTCTCACCATTCTTGTTTATAAGGAGCATGCTGGCAGTCCATGGCGTAGTCAATATTCTTCGCCAACACCGTAATTCAAATGCATCAATTCTTCTTTGATCTTCCTTATTTGTTGTTCAGCTTTGGCATGCATATGAGGCAAATGAAAATACCATGGCTTGAGTCAGGAACACCTTAGTCCTCAAACTGACTTCTTTGCTTTTTAACACTTTAAAGGGGTCTTTTGCCCAATGCAATGCGTCTTTTGATTTCTTGATTACTGCTTCCATGGCTGTTGATTGTGGATCCAAGTAAAATGAAATCCTTGACAACTTCAATCTTTTTTGTTCATCATGATGTTGCTCATTGGTCCAGTTGTGAGGGCTTTTGTTTTCTTTATGTTGAGGTGTAATCCATACTGAAGGCTGCAGTTTTTGATTTTCATCAGTAAGTGTTTCAAGTCCTCTTCATTTTCCACAAGCAAGGTTGTGTCATCTGCATAACGCAGGTTGTTTATGAGTCTTCCTCCAGCCCTGATGCTGCGTTCTTCTTCATATAATCCAGCTTCTTGGATTATCTGCTCAGCATACGAATTGAATAAACATGGTGAAAGGATACAACTCTGATGCACACTTTTTCTGATTTTACACCATTCAGTATCTCTTTGATCTGTCTAAACAACTGCCTCTTGGTTTATGTACAGGTTCCTCATGAGCACAATTAAGTGTTCTGGAAATCTCATTCTTCACAATGTTATTCATCATTTGTTATAATCCATACAGTCCAATGCCTTTTGCTCGTCAATAACGCACAAGTAAACCCTTTCTGGTATTCTCTGCTTTCAGCCCAGACCCGTCTGACATCAGCAATAATATCCCTTGTTCCATTTCCTCTTCTGGATCTGGCTTAAATTTCTGGCAGTTCCCAGCTGTGCTGCTGCAACCATTTCTGAAATACCTTCAGCATAATTTTACTTCCATGTGACTGTTCAATAATTTCCCCATCCCACTGAATCACATTTCTTTGGAATGGTCAAGTATACAGCTCTCTTCCAGTTGCTCGGCCAGGTAGCTGTGAGCCAAATTTCCTGGCATAGACAAGTGCTTCCAGCGTTGCATCCATTTGTTGAGACATCTCAGCTGATATTCTGTCAATTCCTGGAGCCTTGTTTTTCACCAATGCCTTCAGTACCGTTGGTTCTTGATCATATGCCATCTCCTAAAGTAGTTGAATGGCAACCAATTCTCTTTGGTACCGTGACTCTGTGTATTCTTTTCATCTTCTTTTGATGCTTCCCACTTCGTTCAATATTTTGCCCATATAACCCTTCAAAATTGCAACTCGAGGCTTGAATTTTTCTTCAGTTCTGTCAGCTTGAGAAATGCTGAGCACATTTTTCTTGTCTTAAGAATACTTAAAATACAATATAGTATTTCACTATATATATTTATGTAACTATATTAATGTCGGGTGATCATAGTTGATATTTTATGTAATGAAATCTTTATTAATATAGAAATTATCATAAAAGCAAACTTGAATATTTCAGATAAATAATACACACTCTAGATAAAAAACACTTAAAAACAGCAAAACTTCAAGGTAAAATGATTGTTGTATAATGAAAGGTCCGAATACCAATTTCTAGCTATGTTTGTGAAGTCTTTCATCTTTCTGAACATAAACCTATCTCCCCTGCTTCTTCTAATTTCCAGCTTCGACTTTCTTTTCTTTTCTTCTAACTATGACATTGATTTCCCTTCTGGAGGTCTAACAGTTGAAATTATTCTTTGGTGAGAGGCCTTTTACTCTTCAGCTACAACTGTCACTGCCTATATATGCTGGCCTCTGAAAAGCCAAAGACATCATCTAGATCAAAGGAATTAATTATTCTGTCTTTTTTTTTTTTTTATACTTTTCAGTTTAGTTTAAGAAATCCAATTTTAAGAAGAAATGGATAAACTGTTTTATGTCCTTGCTTTCTACTTCACATAGTTAATTGAAGTGATCAACTTTAAAAATCTCTAATACTTTTGGGTCCATAGTTACTCAACTCAGTATATCAACAACCTCTATCTCATTCCTCTCTCCAGGCTCAGGAGATGGATCACCTCCCCCCAGCCTTGAATTACTCCCTACTCCTATTTCTTCCCTGCATATATGTATTCTGGCTACTTTTGTAGAATCTCCATACATTCTTACGTCCTCTTTACATTAAAAAACAGAATCAGTGGATGGTGTAAACAGCTAATGTGTTTGGCTGCTAACCAAAAGGTTGGAAGTTCAAATCCACCCAAAGGCACCTGGAAAAAAGTCTTGGTTATCTACTTCTGAAAAATCAGTCCTTGAAAACCGTATGAAGCACAGTCCTACTATGACACACATGGGGTCACCATGAGTCAGAATCATCTGGACGACAGCTGTGTTATATATATATATACACACATATATATAAAAACAGACCAAGGAAAACAAACAATAACAAAAAACTACCACTTTTTTAACCTTGCTTCCCAAATTCCTTCTGTGATTTCCACCAGACACTTTACCACTAACTCCAGAGTGCTCTAATCTTTAAATATGCTCCCAAATTCCTTTCTGGTCACACTGGCTCTCTGTCCATTCATAAAGTATACCAACTCATTTCTTACTACCGGCTTGGCATTTGGTTCTTGGCAAAGGTGATTTCTTCTCACTCTTCAGATTTCAGTTTAAAAATCACCAACTTAGAAAGGCTTTCCTTGACCTCCTTACCTAAATTAGGCCAACCTTGGCTATTATCTACCAAATTACCTGTATTTTTCCTTTAAGGTACTTATCAAAAATATTACCATATTTATAGGTTTATCAGCTGTCTCCATACATTGGCTCAGGGGCGTTTTGTTTGGAAGCTATTGAAAATACAAACCCAACTACCTTGTGCAAAAAGGAAATTTACTGGCTAACATACCTGAATAGTCCAGGGTCAAGGCTAGCTCAGCTGCAGCTTGAAGCAGAAGATCAAACAAGACCTTGATTCTCTTTTCACATTTCCTGGCTCTACTTCTTTTCAGGGCCTTCCTTGCCATTCACTAACCTCATTCACATGTTAAAATGGTGGGTGTAACTCTCATCTTACAACTACAGAGCCAACACCAAAATTTTGTGTTTCTTCGCTGTCTGTTAATTAAAAGCCATGATATTCATGCTTCTACTCACTGAACACCTCTTATATCTGTTTCCTCTTCTACTTACACATTGCCTTCTTATCTTAGCTCAGATTATCATCCTTCTGGGTTTCCTATATCTGATGTCATCATCTACACACTGCTTTCAAAATGGTATTTCTAAAATGAAATCTGATCAAGTCACCCTTCTTTTTAAAACCTTTCATTGGTTTTCCATCACTCAGAAGCTAAAGTTTAAATCCCTTAATGTGGTTTAAAAAAATCCTTATCTCTTCCCATACCAAACCACCCCTCTTATGATTCCAATAAATTACTTACAGTTCTGATGATGCAGTGTTGTTTTTCTCCTTTCATCCCTTTGGCACATCATCTCCCCTCTTATCTTCTGTTAAATTTCTCACTGTTTATTTTTCAACACTCTTCCCAAGAGTCAGGTTTTCTATGAAATACTTGACACTTCCATCTTTCCCTTTTCCAAAATATTAGTAAAAACTTCCTTTTTTCATTGAATGGAAGGCCTGAGTAGATAACATTTGAGATTATTTTTGCTACTCTGTGATCTCTGATAAGAATAAATTTCAAAATTAAAAAAAAAATAAATAATAAAATGGTTGTAATAATCTACCAATTGTAATATGAGATGATGAGGCAGACGTGAAGATTACAAAACCTAAAATTTCCATTCTTAAAACCACTTTAAATTTCTTAACATCTCTAATTTTACACTGAAGACATAGTGTAAAAATACAGTCTTTAGGTTCAAAAGCCCAATATAAAATATATTATGAAAATATAAAATATAAGTTATGAAACAGGTAAGTTTTAAAACAAATATCTTTCTCTGCACATGTCATGCACTGGGTTTGCCAGGAAGCTGCCTGTGACACTCTGCAATTTAAATGCAGGTCTTTGACTGGGCAGTGCTCTCTGGAGCAATAGCTGTGAGGGATGAGGAAGCGGGGTTGGGCAGAGGGAGAAATGAATACCCATGCTGTAGCAAGAGAATCTTCAGCTGGTCCCACAAGGAGCTCTGGAATGGGATGGCCCTCTCTAGATGTCCTAACTTGAGGCAATGAGGTGGTGCCTTGAGATCCCTTTATATGCAGTCCTTGGATGTAGGCTGCCCCTGGGGAAGGGAGTGGCCTTAGGTGAGGGGGGGTCTCTGTCTGAAGCAATTCCAGGAAGTTCTCATCTGAGATCCAACAGCCCCCAAACTACCCAGCAGCTGTGGAAATGAGTGCCACAGTCTAGAAAGGACATTAAGGGGTGCCCTGCGGCATCCTCTAGAGCAGGGAGGGGTTCTCTAACTTTTTGGTAAAGACCGCTTTGCTCTTTATATGTGTGTTGTTCTTAAACATAAGAAAAAATATTTAAATTTCTTTTATTTTAGAATAAAATATTAAATTCTGAAATAAGTTTTAAGTGATAGAAAGTTGTATTAAAAATTTTTCAAATATTATGGCAAAACAAGATAATAGTGACCTTACTTGTTGCTGTAGTTCCACATATTTATAAGGAAAACTCTAGCATTTCAAAATAATATTGTATTAAACCAGGAGTTGTTTAACTATGGCCAGTCACTAAATCCAAAGTGTCACCTGTTTTTGAAGTACCCACAAGCTGAGTATGGTTTTTATATTTTTAAATGGTTGCAAAAATGCCCAAAGAAGAATATTTCATTACCCCTAAAAACTACATAAAATAAAAATTTCCATGTTCATAGTGTTTATTGAAACAACCATGCTCATTCATTTTTATATTGTCTATGGCTGGTTTCTCATTACAATGACAGAGTTCAGTAGTTGTGATAGAGACCATATGGCCAGCGGAGCCTGAAATATTTACTACCTGGCCTTTTAAAGAAAAACTTTGCCAACCTCCTTAATACACCATGTTAAGGTTATAGCTAGTAAGATTACAGTAGACGTGTGGAGAACAAATGTAATCAAAATTCCCAGATGCACGTATTTGTACCTTAAACCTACTACCTTAGAATATTCTAGAAAATACAAAAACACATAAACACACCCTCCATTAACCATCAGAGTGATGTCATAATTACACATCATGAAATTTCTAGAATACTCTACTGTACATTCGTGAGAGGATGAGAACAAAAATGGCAAATAATATCTTAGTGTTTTTATGAAAATAGTTTTAAATTCCAGGTACCTGATAGGGTCTGAAGGATCCCTAGGGTTACTGTTTTACGCTTTGAGAACCACTAATAAAAAAAAAAAAAAAAAAGAAAGAAAAAGCCGTTGCCGTGGAGTCCAACTCATAGTGACCCTATAGGACCAAGTAGAACTGCCCCACAGAGTTTCCAAGGAGCGGCTGGTGGATTCCACCGTCGATCTTTTGGTAGGAAGTGGTAGCTGGCTGTAACTCTTAAACACTATGCTGCCAGGGCTCTGTTACTCTATAGTATACATGTAGTCAAGAAAGATTTTACTAAACAAATGTAAAATAATTAAGCAGATTGTCTCCTAATATAAAATAGAGGAGGAACAAAAAGTTTTACTTTGCGTTCTGATCTTACAAAAGTAATTTTTCTGTGTTAACCTTTTTTTTCCTCCCAAATATGTATGTATGTGAGTTTGTAAATCTTATACACATTTCCAATCCAGGTGCAAGGAGGTAGAACCTTTATGCTTTACGAAGGACCCCGTTGCTTTTTTTCAGACATAAGATTTATTTTTATCATGAATGCTTCTAAAACTCCCAGTACTTTAAAAAGAGGACAATGGACACATAGAAGGGGATTTCTAAATATTACTACTACTCACCAAAACCCTAAAATTGTCTCTAACATTGTAGAATTCTCCACTCTGTTAACCGTAAGTCAGGCTTTATATTTAAGTGTAAATTAGAACCGAAGTAAATTTTACATAGGTTTGAATGGGGTAAATGGAAAAGTTGGAAGTTACAAATGAAAACCTTCTGTGTTTTCACAAGCTTGACAGTATAAAATGCTATTTATTTCAGCACTTGTGTCATCTCAAAATGGCCTTGATTGATAAGAAGGCAATTTGATCCTGAGGTCTTTTGAACTAAAGACGTGATGAAAAAGTTTTGTAAGACCGCTATTTTAGAACAGACAAGAGGAAGAGGAACAAATAACAAATCCTTAGATCAAAACTGTAAGAAGACAGCAGTCCAGGGATCTGCATAACAAGTAATATTAATGATCTATAACCTGAGATGCATCCTGGAAATGTACAATGACCTATGAAGGAAGTAACTCACTTAAAGTATGATTGCATAGCAAAGGTGAACAAAAAGTTGCCCTTCGGATGGGTGTTTCCAGGCATATAATCCTATCTCAGGCCCTAGAGGCTGGGATATATCATACTAATAATATACTTATATTTCCTGGAACAAAATATATTCCCCAGGCCTATTTCATTCTCAGGTGCTAGAGGCTGGGATATATCATACTGATATACTTATATTTCCTGGAACAAAATATATTCCCCAAGCCTATTTCATTCCAGGAGACCCTGGTGGCATAGTGGTTAAGTGCTATGGCTGCTAACCAAAGGGTCAGCAGTTCGAATCCACCAGGCATTCCTTGCAAACTCTATGGGGCAGTTCTACTCTGTCCTATAGGGTCACTACAAGTCGGAATCAACTCGATGGCACTGGGTTTGGGTTTTTATTTCATTCCAGACTGCTCCCAACACACTTCATCACTATCATGCTATGCTTTGCCCATTTATTCTTAGGCAAGAGATATTTCCTCAATATTTCTATTTAGAATTTACTTCTCTCACTTATCTTTTCACAAAGGGGAAAAAATATTGAAAATGCATTTAGAACACAAGAAGTGAACTATTTTTTTTTTTTGTTTAATTTTTGGGTGGGGTAGAGAAGGAAAAAAATAATTATTAAAAAGCAGTTATTTTTTGAGACTCAGTTTAAGGTAGGACATCTGACAAATATACGCTCGTCCTTAATGTACATAGTAGAACACAGATAGGTCTATAAAATATATGTGCAGAAATCAGATGCAAAATATTAAAGAATATATTAAAATATTACTACTATACTTATTTTATATTTATACTGTGTCCAATGAAAACTATGTATATTTCAAATGGAAAGTTCACTCAAGATTTAATTTCTTTCCTAATGTATGAAAATAATTAATATCACTTACTTTAATGGATTTACATGCCAATAATAGGTCAGATTATTTAAAAACATTATACAGTATTTTTGAGCCCATTCATATATACCAAAAAGCCCCAAACCTGTTGCTGTCAAATGGATTCTGACTCTGGTGGCCCTATAGGACAGAACAGAACTGCCCCATAGGGTTTCCAAGGAGCAGCTGGTGGATTCGAACAGCCGACCTTGGCTCTTAACCATTAGGGCACCAGGGCTGCACACATATTTCTCAGCAAGCCCTGGTAGTGCAGTGGTTAAATGCTCGGCTGCTAACCAAAAGGTCGGAGGTTAGAACTCACCAGCCCTTCATGAGAAAACCGTGGCGGTCTGCTTCCGTAAAGACCTACCACCTTGGGAACTCTGTGGGGCAGTTCTGCTCTGTCCTATAGGGTCGCTATGAGTGGGAATCCACTTCCTGGCGGTGGGTTTGGTTTGCTTTGGTGTATATATATTTCTAGACATACAGAGTATTTTGAAAGCAATTGGAATGTTTTGAAAACCTAATCTGTTCAAAAAAAAAAAAAAAAACTGTAAATCTGTTAGGTCTGTATAAATTCAAATAACCTTTTAGCTACTAAAAAGAACAAAATGAAAATTACATTTTCTCCACACTTAATGCGTAATGTGCTCCTGATCTTCTTGTGCCTTAGGGTTTATCAAATTGGAAGCTATTTTATAAAATCCACAAAGAAAAACATTTCTAAAACTAAGACTATATGTAACCAATTAACGGTAGTAATGGAACATGGTTCAACACTTGAAATGATTTTCTTTGATCAGATCATTCATATTCTCCTTTATCCTTTGTGTTTAAATCATATAAATGGAACTTTCCCTTAAAACAGATTAAAGGTGCATATTCTGCAAAATTTAAAAGGCAGATGTATTCAATAGTGCAAGTCAATTTTGTGATTGCAATATATAAACAATGTGTAGCATTGCATTAAACCCTAATAACTGTGCCTATGTTTCTACGGCACACCGCTGAGGCTCTCGTCCGTCCCTACCAAATGTTGTAAAACTATTCGTAAATATCACCCGGCAGAGCTTGAGTTTCATGTTTTTACCATATGATGATAATTTGTCAAGTTCTGATCCTTTAAAAAAAGCCCTAATTATATCATGAAGGAAAGAATACACCTGTTTATCAGCCTTAAACAAAGCATAGACTATCTTCATGGTGACTTTATATATATCCTCCTATTTTAACCAGGTAATATACCACATTGGACTTTTTTTTTTTTTTTTTCACAGAGTGGTCTGGGTCAGTTCAGGGATGCTGAGCCATTAATCAGAATTTTCAGAGACATTAGGCTGCTGCAGTTGCTTCTTTCCCACCTTCAAAAAGCACTAATCAAGTACCTTTTAAAATAATCTAATCCTGTAGCTTTAGGCAACAAATTTGAAAACCTCTAATCCATGACAAATGAGAGAGGTTTTGATATATGAAATCTGAAAAAAAACAAACGTATATTTTGTTTAAACATCAGATGACATAAAAAATTACAATAGGATGATGTACCATAAATAAGGCCATTTCTTGACTAAATATTTGGAATGGCAAAGGAAGAGGTGATTTTTAAAAAGCCAGCATGCTTTATACAAAATGATTCTATGTTTTATCAAAGTGAAACTCTGAACATCAAGCCCCAAAATTAATCAAAGTGGCTACAAAGCATTTGAAGAGAAGCAGAAGTATGACAAAGATGAATTGTGCAAAGAGGATCTGCTTCCAATTTTAGTAGAAAAAAATTACAGTCACCTTAATGAAGAAAGAAAATTATGCACAGGAAACCTTGTAAGCTTCTGTACTCAAAAAAAAAAAAAAAAATTCAAAGCTTCCTTGAAAATTCACCTTGCTGAAAACATGTGCATCTTAGTCCTCGATTAAAGAATCATAATTAAAGTTTTTATAGTAGGAAAACTACTGTTGTTGTTAGGTGCCTTCGGGTCGGTTTCAACTCACAGCTACCCTAAGCACAACAGAACGAAACACTGCTCGGTCTTACTCCATCCTCACAATCATTACTGTGCTTGAGCTCATCGTTGCAGCCACTGTGTTAATCCATCTGCTTCAAGGTCTTCCTCTCTTTAGCTGACCCTCTACTTTATCAAGCATGAAGTCCTTCTCCAGGAACTGGTCCCTGTGGATAACATGTCCAAAGTACATGAGATGAAGTCTCCTCATCCTTACTTCTAAGAAGCATTCTGGCTGTGCTTCTTCCAGGACAGATTTGTTTGTTCTTCTAGCAGTCCATGGTGTACTCAATATTCTTTGCCAACACCATAATTCAAAGGCATCAGTTCTTCTTTCATCTTCCTTATTCATTGTCCAGCTTTTGCATGCATATGAGGCAATTGAAAATGCCATGGCTTGGATCAGGCATGCGTTAGTCCTCAAAGTGATATATTTGCTTTTTAACACTTTAAAGAGGTCTTTTGCAGTAGGTTTGCCAAATGCGATACATTATTTAATTTCCTGACTGCTGACTCCATGAGTATTGACTGTGGATCCAAGTAAAATGAAGTCCTTGACAACTTCAATATTTTCTCTGTGTATCATAATCTTGCTTATTGGTCTAAAACAAAACAAAACTCGTTGTCAAGTTGATTCAGACTCACAGCAACCCTATAGGACAGAGTAGAACTGCCCCATAGGGTTTCCAAGGAGTGCTGGTGGATTCTAACTGCCGACCTTTTAGTTAGCAGCTGTAGCTCTTAACTACATGCCACCAGGGTTTCCCTTTCTGGTCTAGTTATAAGAATTTTTGTTTTCTTTATGTTGAGGTATAATCCATACTGAAGGCTGTAGTCTTTGATTTTCATCAGTAAGTGCTTCAAGTCCTCTTCACTTTCCACAAGCAAGGTTGTATCATCTGTGTATTTCAGGTTGTTAATGAGTTTTCCTAAAATCCTGATGACTCGTTCTCCTTCATATAGTCCAGCTTCTCAGATATTTGCTCAGCATACAGATTGAATAAGTATGGTGAAAGGATACAACCCTGAAGCACACATTTCCTGATGATAAACCATGCAGCATCCCCTTGTCCTATTCAAACAACCGCCCCACAGTATATGTACATGTTCTTCATGAACACAATTAAGTGTTCTGGAATTTCCATTTATCTTAGTTATGTAGTGCTGATATAATAGAAATACCACAAGTAGGTGAATTTAACAAACAAAAGTTTATTCTCTCATTATCGAGTAGGCTAGAAGTCAGAATTCAGGATGCCAGCTCCAGGGGAAGGCTTTCTCTCTCTGTCAGTTCTGGAGGAAGGTCCTTGTCATCAATCTTCGCCTGGTCTAGGAGCTTCTCAGCACAGGGATCCTAAGCCCAAAGGCAAGCTGTCCTCCTAGCACTACTTTCTTGGTGGTATGAAATTTCTCTGTCTCTCTGCTTCCCTCTCTCTTTTATATCACAAAAGAGATTGACTCAAGATACAACCTAATCTCATAGATTGAGTTCTGTCTCATTAACATAACTTCTCTCATCCTTCCTCATTGACATCATAAAGATAGGATTTACAACACATAGGAAAATTAAATCAGTTGACAAAATGGTGGACAATCACACAAGATTGGGTATAATGGCCTAGTCAAGTTGACACATATTTTGGGGGGACAAAATTCAATCTATAATATCATTCTTCGCAAAGTTTCCATAATTTGTTATGATCCACACAGTTGAATGCCTTAGCATAGTCAATAAAACACACGTAAACGTTTTTCTGGTATTCTCTGCTTTCAGCCAAGATCCATCTGACAGCAATGATATCCCTCGTTCCATGTCCTCTACTGAATCTGGCTTGAATTTCTGGAAGTTGCCTGTTGATGTAATGTTGCAACTGCTTTTGAATCACCTTTAGTAAAACTTTACTTGCGTATGATATCAATGATATTGTTTGATAATTTCCACATTCTTTTGGATTATCTTTCTTTGGAATGGGCACAAAGATGGGTCTCTTCCAGTTGTTTGGCCAGGTAGCTGTCTTCCAAATTTCTTGGCATAGATGAGTGAGTACCTCTAGAGCTGCATCCATTCGTTGAAACACTTAAGTTGGTGTTCTGTCAATTCCTGGAACCTTGATTTTCGCCAATGCCTTCAATGCAGCTTGGGCTTCTTCCTTCAGTACCGCCAGTTCTTAATTGTATGCTACCTCCTCAAATGGTTGAACATCGACCAATTATTTTTGGTACAGTGACTCTGTGTATTCCTTCCAACTTCTTTTGATATTTCCTGCATCATTCAATATTTTGCCCACAGAATCCTTCAATATTGCAACTCAAGGCTTGAATTTTTTCCTCAGTTCTTTCAGCTTGGGAAATGTCAAGTGTGTTCTTCCCTTTTTGTTTTCTAACTCCAGGTGTTTGCATATTTCATTATAATACTTTGCTTTGTGCTCTTGAGTTGCCCTTTGAGATCTTCTGTTGAGCTCTTTACGTCATCATTTCTTCCATTTGCTTTACATTCAAGAGCAAGTTTCAGAATTCTTCTGACATTCGTTTTAGTCTTTTCTTTTTTCCTGTCTTTTTAATGACCTTTCGCTTTCTTCATGTATGATATCCTTGATGTCATCCCACAATTCATCTGGTCTTTGGGTATTAATGATCAATATGTCAAATCTGTTCTTAAGATGGTCTGTAAATTGAGGTGGGGTATACTAAATTCAGGTTGTATTTTGGCTGTTATGGACTCGTTTTAATTTTATTCAACTTGAAGTTGCATGTGTGTGATTGATTGTTCTGTAGTCAGCCCGTGGCCTCGTCCTGACTGATGATATTGAGCTTCTCTATGACACAACGTGTAAGCCGCCATATGACAGACGAGTGGTTGGGTAGTAAAACTACATATCTGTAAGTGCTAAAATAATGTGCTTGGATGTACACGCACACACACACAGATATACATATCTCATACCATAGTAAATACAGACACATTGGCTATTATGTGGCAACAAAAACAATAATAATCCTAGAATTTGAAGCCGAGGTGGAGACAGAATGATAAGGACATAACTGCACTGCCCACCAACTGAGAGCCCAGTAAAATGGAAACAAAATAGAAGCAGTCAAGGGAAGTTGTACGCAGTACTGAGCATTGCATCAGAACTTATACCACCAGACTGGCTCTGCCTTCCATTCCTGCCATCTTTCTCTCCTTTACTTCCCTCCTTCTTTACCAGTACGCATTATTTGTTCTTGATAATTTATTAATAGTGGAAATATTTGAGCCTTGTATAAATTGTTTATCTTAACCAGCAGTTATTTAATTATGTAAATTTACGTTAAGAAATACATAGGGCAGTTTTTTTTCCTCCTAAAGTAAAGAGTAAGTATAAAAAAATTTTTTTTTTTTAAAGTAAACCTACCAATAACTCAGCCACTCTAACAAATTTTAATTCACTTATTTATTCAACATGGAGGTCTGTGTGCTAGACACCAGCACAGGCATTGGCCATATTCATATGTGTAGAAACAATTTATTTCTCATGAACTCAATGTGGAAGCACATGCAAATAGATAAACCACAATACAAGGTGCAGTAGGTACCACAAGAGAGGTCAGAACAAAGTGTTGTAAAAGCCCCAAACGAGTGGCAGACCCCACCTAGGAGAGTAATTAGGGTTTCCCAGAGAAGGCAACAAAGTTTAGTCACGAAGGGTGAATAGGAGCTCTCCACCTAAAAATGTGGGAGCATTTAAGGGAGAGAGGCAATTTATGCAAAATTATGAAACTGTTAAAAGAATATGGCACGTGTGCTTAGTGAAGACTGGTTTCATGTGAATAGATTTTAACGTATATGAGGTAGAGAGATAAGAAACGAGGAGAAAAGTGAATATGAGTTCTTGAGAAGAATGCTAAAGTACCGGGATAGCAGTTTGGATTTCATAAGCGTAGATCATGGAGTTTTTGGTCAGGAAGTAACAAGTCCAGATATATTCTAGAACTACCCCCAGATGGCTGTGTTGAGAGGAAAATGGTGCAAGGTGAGGTCAGCCTGGGGCAATCAGTTAGGGGACCGTTAGAAAGTCAAAGGAGGTGAAGCTAGGATCTCCTGTGAGGGCAAAACTGAAAGCTTGTTATGGAGACTCCAGAAACATTCATAGCAAGAACACTCAGCATTGTTTCAAAATTGCAGGCAGCGAAATAGCAAGCAATAATGTGTTTCAGTTGCTTTTATTCATTAGCTCTGTGTTTAGGAAAGAAGAACAATACATGAGGTAAAAATAAAGTGTTTTTTTTTTTTTTTTTCATTTTACAGTTACAGCCTGAAAGGAGTATTCTGAGAAACAATTTATGGCACATATATTTTTTTATTCACAAATTAATAATTTTCTTAAAATTCTTTAATAATTTTATTTCCAGAAAGACCTTGAAACAAAGAGGAAAAGATTACCCATAAGTGCCTTAAAAAAGTATGTACTTATGGAAACATTCAGCCCCTGCATAATGAAAAAGAAATAAGAAAACTTGTGTGAAGAAATGAGCTTACTTTCCATACTTTTCTCTACAACATGCATTTTAAATGGGGTACCATGCTAAGGGGAAAAAAGGCAGCATCTGGACAAATTTGTGATGGTTTCAGTCAATGAGTAAACAAACAGAGTGTAAATTATGGGAAGAACACTATAAAATAGAGCTGAGAGTGATCACCTTTTTAAATTACACAGCAAATATCTTAATGTGCTAAGTTCTTTTGATGGCGACTCATTTTAACAACCAAAAGTTATTAGCAATATTATTCTGGATAATATATCTCACACTATTTGCAGATTAGGGCATTTACACTTTGACACATAGTAAATACCTATTAGAGAGAGTCTTCAGCAACTCCATGTGTATTTCATAGGATGAGAAGCTGTGTTAAACTTACAGTACCTGTCTACAGTTAGGCAAACTGATACATTTTTATTTGTTTATTTAATGTAAATCCAGGTTCCCCTAAATTCTGCTGATCCCTGTGCGGCATTGTTAGGCATTCCTACTGTGTAATCATTATTCTTGAACTGGGCACATAACTGAGACAAGAGCAATGTCAGAACAAAAATAATCTTTGAACATCAAAAAAAACTTGCAAACTGGCCTTTAATCAGAGGGTTGGAGATAGAACACTCTTATTTCTTGGATGGTTAACAGGGTTAAGCCTTCCCTTCTTATCCTGAATCTTTAATGGTGCTTGTTATATTAAGACAAAATTATTGACTCAGAGGCACTAATTTTAGTTCTATCACAGTAATAGTTATGATTCATTGGTTGCTATTCATCAAGCACTGTATATAGAGTGTATATAATTTTTACATTTTAAAAAACAACCATGACAGGTATTTTTAGACCCATCTTATAGCCAAGTAAACTGAAGCCTCAAAAGATAAAAGGCTCAGAGTCACATAATCAGAGAAAGGATCTGGACTCAAAACCAGGCCTGGTGATATAAAGCCCATTACCATCTTCTCACTCTGTCAGCAGCTTCCCTTGAATCTGAAGCTTAGAGTGGTTGCCTAATATACCTATTTAGACCTGGATGTTCCTCACAGGTCTACAGACTCCTCCTGCCATCCCTCAGGAGGAACTGTGTGTCTTCCATGCCTCATCACATACCTTACCACATTTAGTTTGTTTCCAAAAAACTTTTCTCATCCAGATGGCTAAACTCTGTAGTCAATACTGATGAATAGGAACAAAAAAATGTAAGGCCTTGAAGGATGTAAGAGAGTATCTAGTCCTTTCTATTTCTCTATCATCCCAATTTTTCCAATAACAACATTGAGTTCCAAAGAAACAAAGACGTTTATCCAACAGCCATGGAAGCTGCAGTCAAAATCAAAAGACGCATTGCAGTGGGCAAATCTGCTGCAAAGGACCTCTTCAAAGTGTTGAAGAGCAAAGATGTCACCCTGAAGACTAAGGTGCGCCTGACCCAAGCCATGGTGTTTTCAATCACATCACATGCATGTGAAAGCTGGACAATGAATAAGGAAGACCGAAGAGGTTGACGCCTTTGAATTGTGGTGTTGGGGAAGAATATTGAATATACCATGGACTGCCAAAAGAACGAGCAAGTCTGTCTTAGAAGAAGTACAACCACAATGCTGCTTAGAATCAAGGATGGCAAGACTGCGTCTTACATACTTTGGACGTGTTGTCAGGAGGGATCAGTCCCTGGAGAAGGACATCGTGTTTGGTAAAGTACAGGGTCAGCGGAAAAGAGGAAGACCCTCAACGAGGTGGACTGACACAGTGGCTGCAACAATGGGCTCAAATATAACAACGATTGTAGGGATGGCCCAGGACCAGGCAGTGTTTCGTTCTGCTGTGCATAGGGTCGCTATGTGTTGGAACTGACTCAACGGCACCTAACAACAACAACAACAACAACAACAACAACAACAACAACAACACATGTCTGACACTGGAGAGAAAAGAACAAAGAAGAGAACACAGCACCTGACTTCAAGAGGCAATGGATTACCACCTAGCGAAGAAAAATACACATGGAAAAATAAGGGCACTGCGTGAATGCGAGTAATGGCACCCAAAAAACCCGGGAAGGGAGAAAAGGGATGAGCATGAGAGACGTTCAATAATAAAAGAGAAAGCATTAGTTTCGGAAAACATTTTTTCCAAAACAAATAGGTTATTTACTAGGGCTATATGATAGGAAGAAACAGCTGAAGAAAAATCCATAAAAATATAATTTTTTCCCCTTTTCTCCTCTTCAGAATTTATCCTATGCAAACTCCTTCATCAAAGGAAAACGATTTCACAAATCCAGTATGTGACATCTGGCTTAAGGTTACCCTGCGGGGCAAAAAGAAATACGCAGAGAGGTAGCATGACAATGTTTTCGCCCTAGGCTCTTGAATAGCTACAGGATTTCCCCTGATGTAGAGAAGAAGAACAACAACAACAAAGGTAAAGTAAACAAAATTCAATCAATGTATTTAAGCACCTGGTAGATGTAAATTAAATTTCTGAAAAAGAGAATGGTAGGGAATATCTTTCATAATTTGAGACACTAAAATCAGAACATAGGAACAGACCTCCTGTATATTGTTTGCAATTAATATTCTATAGACTTTACGTTATCTTTTTACACAAGAAGTATACGAGAAAAACTGTCTTCAGTAATAGAAACAGAATGGCTATACTTTACACTGATAAATATTTTCTTATTTCTCAGTCCTCCCCCTGTGAAAAGCATCACGTTTTCCCTGCACATACCATCCAAAAGTCTGTCAGTGTCAATCCAGTGACTTGGTCAATGCCAGGATTCTGCAACCTGGAATTCCATCCCTCTTCTCTTTGCTCCTGCCTTGAGTCCCTGTTCCTAAACCTCTTCAGGTGGTGCTGTACCCACAAATCATGGTATGTTTTGCAAAACACCATCCCCTTTGTGGAGTACCATAACATATTGATATATATATATTCTGTCATGCAAATCAGGAGCAAAAAAAAATACGATTTTATTATATTCATCCAATATAGAATCACAACCACTAGCACACATGTCTACACACACAAAACAAGCTGCTTGGCTGTTTCTGAGTTTTTCTGTTAATACTCATTTGCTACTTGTTCATTCATTTTATCATCTGCTAGCTTTTGCTAACAGGCAAGAAGGAGCAAGTGTCAAGGGTTTAAGAAAATTGTATAGGAAAAAAAATTAAACTAGGAAAATTTTATCCATATTTAAGATTGTATTTAGAGACTGGAAGGGAAAATCATTGTTTTATTCTTATAACATCCTGGTGCAACAAACGTAGCAAAGATCCTGAACTAAGTACTAGTGTTAAGCCCTTGTCTTCTGTGGCCACTTCCCCAGTTAGAGTCTATTGTGCTCACACTCTCCTCTAACTCATTTTTTATACCACGTATTTAGTACCTGTCTTAGTTATCTAGCGCCACTATAAGAGAAATACCACAAGTGGGTGGTTTTAAAAAACAGAAATTTATTTTCTCACAGTTTAGGAGGCTAGAAGTCCAAATTCAGGTACCAGCTATAAGAGAAGGCTTTCTCTCTCTGTGGGCTCTGGGAAAAGGTCCTGGGTTCCTTGGTGATCTTCTGCTAGCTTCTCTGCACCCAATCTTCTCTCCTTATATCTCAAAGGTGATTGGCTTGAAACACACCATACATTGATATGGCCTCTTAAGTGACAAAGAAAACCCATTCCCAAATGGGATTATAACCACAGGTATAGATGTGAGATTTACATCACATATTTTTGGTGGACACAATTCAATCGATAGCAGTATCTAATAAAAAAGAGCAAATCTTGTGAGCCCTGGTGTTAATAATTGCAGCTTCAATTTGTTGAGACCCTAAAGATCAGTAATATGGTATAATTTTTATTTTTACATGATTTTAATTAGTGTTATGAAGCTAGTGTGCAGGAACCATCATTTATCTTGAGACTGGGTGAAACCTACTACCTAGAGAATTTCAACTAAATGTAGGTGCTCTCTTCTGGCTACCATCAACAAATAGGAGCCCTGGTGACATAGTGGTTAAGAGCCACGGTGAGCTATGACTGCTAACCAAAAGGTCTGCAGCTGGAATCCACCAGCCACTCCTTGGAACCCTATGGGGCAGTGTTCTGTAGGGTCACTATGAGTCAGAATCAACTTGATGGCAATAAGCTTATCAACAAGTAATGCATTAAGATTCCAAAGGGATCCTTGAAAGTGTTCAGTTACACTTCACTATATTTTATAGGCACTCTGACTATAAGTCTACCACGTGTCTATCAGTTTGTCATATTGTGGTGGCTTGTGTGTTGCTATGATGCTGGAAGCTACACCACTGGTATTTCAAATACCAGAAGGGTCACCCATGGTAGATAGGTTTCAGCAGAGATTTCAGACTAAGGCAGATAAGGAAGAAAGGCCTGGGAATCAACTTCCAAAAATTGGTAAAAACCTTAGGAATCACAGCAGAACATTATCCAACTTGCTTGCTTTGGACACGTCAACAGAAGGGAGAAATCGCCAAAGGAGGATATCGTGTTTGGTGAAGTAGAAGGCCAGGGAGGGTGAGGGAGACCCTCAGTGAGATGGATTGACACATTTGCCCCAGTGGTGAACTGTAACATTCCAGCGATTGTGAGGATGACATAGAACCACGCAAAGTTTTTTTCTGTTGTGAATAAGGTCACCGTGAGTTGGAACTGACTGAAATGTCAGCTATCTATCTAGCTAACTAGTCCTATGTTTGACTGTAATTGCTATTGTGACTTGGGATTTCTCTAAGATCCTAAAGACTAGACCTCAGAAATGTCAATGGCCTTGATTTCTCCACCATCTTTATTCACTTTATACTGCAAGCATACTGCAATGTGGCCTATAGCTCTTTTGTAAGATAAGAAGATTCACAGGTGCTAAGCACATAGAAGAAACTTAGTAAATTCTGCTGGATGATTGATAGAGAATCATGTTTTTAAAAATATGTATAATTTGATAAATAATTTCCATTCTATTTGTACATACAGGTGCCGGGGTTGTGTAATGTAATGGTGTATTCCCTGCTCCCTAGTCTCATCATGATTCCTAAATTACAAGGAGCTGTTTCTCCGGTAGTCACTACAGAGTGCTGACCCACTGTGTGCAGTTTGCGTGATCTTTATACAGCCCTTTGATCCTTCAGTTTCACTGTTGTAACTGCCGCAAAGTACAACAGAGATTTACAAATGAAGGGGAATTTTTCCCAATTGTTCCTTATGAATCATATAAAATACACTTTTCCAGGGAAGCAGTGGTTGTATGGTAATAAGAGGATAATGCAAATGGTAAAATACAATGCAGAAATCAAAATAAGTGCAAATGATTAGAGTTAGTACTAGCATTTGAAAAATGGTCCATTTGGTTTCAGTGAATATGTTATATTTTTCCACATTTAAATTAAAATCTTCTTTGCTTAGAGACTAATTGGTTAATCAGTCAAGTTACCAATGCTAGAGAAGATATCTATGAGAGTTAAGTTCTTATCTTAAATGTAGACATATTTATTTTCTCTGGGGAATAATTGAATATTCATTACAAGTATAAAGAAAGATTTATTGGAAATAAATATTCAGAAATATAACAATAATAAGTAGGAGGAGGTGGAAGAGCTCACATTGTAGATGTCGTTGGCCAAGCACTATGCTCAGCATGTTAAATGGTTTATCTGATTTTGTCCTCGAACATAATTAAGCAGATACTCTCCTATCTCCGTTTTCAGATGAGGAGAGGGAAACACAAAAAACAAATTAAATGGAGCTAGCAAATAGCAGAGCAATTTGTAAGTACTGTAATAATTGCCTATTTAGAGATGCTTAAATTTTTTTTCTAAAGCTTTCTTTAAAACAAATGTATATTATGTTCCAAATAAAAAACTGATAGTATATTTTTTGTATTAAAAGTAAATCGCTCAAGCATAAATTTAAATTTATTTTCTCTTAGTGTAGTTTCAATAGATATATAAAACAAAAATATTGCACGAGTGATTTTATGTACTTAAGTTCATATTCATTTATACCTTTGCTCTGAATCTTTCCCAAACCCAGAATATTTCGTTCTTAATCTAAAACTTGAGATAGAATAATTACTCTTCTGAGGATTTAATCAGAATTGTATAAAATGAGCAATTCAATATATAATATACAATATTTCTACGTACATTTATCGTGCCCTAGTATCATTTCTGCAGAGGAAAGATGTGGCTGTCTGCTTCCGTAAAGATAATAGCCTTGGAAAGCCTATGGGGCAGTTTTCCTCTGTCCTATAAGTTGCTACAAGTTGCCATCAACCCTCTGGCAATGGCTATGAATGGGTTAGTATTACTTTCACGCCTTTAACTACAGTATTAACTAATCACTCTAGATCTTCTTTTGTTATTCTTTGAACTCAAGACCGTTTTTACATTTTTTGATAATTATACTATTCTAACTTGCATTAGAATTACCTGTTTACTATTATTTTGTTTTGCTGGGATAGTCTCTTATTCAGATTCAGGATTCTGGGCTCTGGAGTGGTTTTAGAGATTAGTTAGTTCTTTCATCATTAGCTATGCGGTCATGGACAAGTAGATAATTACTCAACACCCGTTTCCTCCTCTGTAAAATGAGGTTAACAATACAACCTACCTCAAATGGTGGCTGTGAGAGTTAAATGAGCTAATTTGGTAACTTAGAGCCATGTTTGGCGTAGAACAGATATTTCGTGTTAGCTTCTGCTACAGCCACAACTACTACTATTACTATTACCACTACTACTACATTTTCTATATAAGCAGTTTAAAAATCTTCCCTCTTCAACCTCCCTAAATTCTCCTCCAATACCTCAGTCTCAGTAGATGGCACAGCCTTCTCTGATGTTCCTGAGATAACATAGGTCATTGGGACCAGAAACTTTTTAGCTTTTTGCACTACCCACACTCCCTTCAAACAAAAATTAAACTACTAATGAGCCTATCTCCTAGGTCTCTCCCATCATAGAGGAGAGTCCTTCTATTTCTGTGCTTTTAGTAATTCTATTAAGTTGTTCTTAAAAGTTATTTTAAAAGAAAACAAAAAAATTCTCCTGTAAATCATTGACTTGTTTGCTCTTCTTCTCTTGATTGTCATTGTTGTTAGGTGCCCTTGAGTTTTTTCCACTCATAGCGACCCTATGCACAACAGAATGCAACAGTGCCCAGTCCTGCACCATACTCACAATTGTTGCTGTGCTTGAGTCCATCGTTGCAGCCACTGTGTCAATTCATCCCATTAAAGGTCTTCTTTTTCACTGACCCACTACTTTACTAAGCGTGATGTCCTTCTCCAGGGACTGATTCCTCCTGATAACATGACCAAAGTATGTGAGACACTGTCTCGCCAGCCTTGCTTCTAAGGAGCATTCTGCTTGAACTTCTTCCTAGACAGATCTGATTATTCTTTTGGCAGCCCATGGTGTATTCAATATTCTTCACCAACACCTTAGTTCCAATGCACCAATTATTCTTCAATCTTCCCTATTCATGGTCCAGCTTTTGCATGCATATCAGGTGACTGAAAACACCATGACTTGGGTCAGGCACACCTTAGTCCTCAAGGAGACATCTTTGCTTCTTAACACTTTAAAGAGGTCTCCTGTTTACAAAAAGAATTTTTGAAATAGGACCAGGATGTATACTTCCTCCTCCATGTTTTCTTTTTTCATTCACCCAACTGTTCAGTGAAGAACTCAGTCATGTCTCAGTTCACATTCTATGGATAGTTTTTATTCTTTATCATGGTGAAGCTCTAGGTGTTTGTAACTTGGCTTGACCACACTCTCCATTTTTGATCATATTGGAATGCCTGATTCTCTTTCCATCTCCTTTACTGGACTTTCTTCCTTACCTCACCTTTAAATATTGATATTCTCAACATTCTCTCCACCCTATTCTCTTTTCAATTTCGCACATACCATAGTTTTAGTTTATAGCCAATAAAACACAGTGTTTTATTGACTATGCAAAGGTATTCCACTGAATGGATCATAACAAATTGTGGATAACATTATGCAGAGTAGAAATCTCAGAACATTTAATTGAGCTTATGAGGAAACTGTACATAGATCAAGAGGCAGTTGTTCTAACAAAACAAGGGGATACTGCATGGTTTAAAGTTAGGAAAGGTGTGCATCAGGGTTGTATCCTTTCACCATAATTATTCAATAATCTGAGAAGCTGGACTTTATGAAGAAGAACAGGGCATCAGGATTGGAGGAAGATTCATTAACAACCTGAGTTATGCAGGTGACACAACTTTGAACAACATAAAGAAAACAAAAATCCTCACAACTGCACCAACAAGCAACAACATGATAAAAGGAGAAAAGATTGAGTTTGTCAAGGATTTCGTTTTACTTGGATCCACAATCAATGCCAATGGAATGAGCAGTCAAGAAATCAAAAGATGCATTGTATTGGGCAAACTGGCTGCAAGAGATCTCTTTAAAGTGTTAAAAAGCAAAGATGTCACCTTGAGGACTAAGGTGCGCCTGACTTAAGCCATGGTGTTTTCAATCACCTACTATGTATGTGAAAGCTGGAAAATGAATAAGGAAGACAGAAGAAGAATTGACGTCTTTGAATCATGGTGTTGGTGAAGAATATTGAATATATCATAAACTGCCAAAAGAACAAATAAATCTGTCTTAAAAGAAGTGCAACTAGAATGTTCTTTGGAAGCAAGGACGGCAAGGATGTGTCTTACATACTTTGGACATGTTGTCAGGAGGGATCAGTCCCTGGAGAAGGACATCATGCTTGGTAAAGTACAGAGTAATCGAAAAAGAGGAAGACCTTCAATGAGATGGATTGACACAGTGGCTGCAACAATGGGCTCAAGCATAACAGTGACTGTGAGGATGGTGCAGGATTGGGCAGTGTTTTGTTCTGCTGTACATAGGGTCACTGTGAGTCGAAGCCAACCTGATGACACCTAAAAACAACAACAACATAGTTTTAGTTTACTTCTAAGCTGATGTTCTAGATCTCTTTCCTGATCCTGACCCACATATCTATTTATACACTGGACATATCCATGGAGTCATATAAAATCGAACTTATGATCTCTTTTTGGAATACTGGTGGTGCAGTGGTTAAGAACTAAGTTGATAGCCAAAAGGTCGGCGGTTTGAATCCACCACCCACTCCTTGGAAACCCTATGAGGCAGTTCTCCTCTGTCCTATAGGGTCACTATAAGTCAGAATCAATTGGACAGCAATGGGTTCGGGTTTGTGTTTTTTTTTTTTTGGTATGGTTCTCTGTCCCTACAATCACTACTGAGAGAGGCAGAATTATATAGTGAAAGGAACAAAGTATTGGGATTCAGTCCAACTGTGAATCAAAATATGGCTCTAATACATACTGATAAATGATTTTGCCCTGATTTTTAACCTGAGTCTTTGTTTTTTTGTGGTTGTTGTGGTTAATCATTATAATTGGATATGACATCAAATGCCTAAGGTCCTGGAGAGGTTAAATGAGATAATATTTGAAAAGGAACCTAAAACAGTGTCAAAACCTAGTAAAAATAACTATATAAATATAGTTTTTTTCCCAACATAAAAAAGAATTTTATAAATTCTTATCTAGACTAAAACAATGTCTTCCCAATTGGCCACTGTGTCCCTACTTTCCTCTCCTTAGAATCCCATGTTCAAGCTAGCTAGGTATAGTCCTAAACACAATTTTTTTTTTTTAATTACTAATTTAAAGTGTTCAATCTAGTGACATTTAGCACATTCACGGTATTTTACAAACATCACTTCGGTCTAATTCCATAATGCTTCATCATCCCAAAAGGAGACCCTGTATCTATAAAGTAGTCACTTCCCATTCCTCCCTTGCCCCAGGCCCTGGCAACCACTAACCTGCTTTCTGTTTGGTCAGTGTCATGGATTGAATTATGTCCCCCCAAAAATGTGTGTATTAACTTAGTTAGGCCATGATTCCCAGTATTCTGTGGCTGTCCTCCATGTGGGCTTGTAATTTTATGTTGAGAGGATTAGGGTGGGATTGTAACATCACCCTTACTCAGGTCACCTCCCTGATCCAATGTAAAGGGAGTTTTTCTGGGTTATGGCCTGCACCACCATTTATCTCTTAAGAGATAAAAGGAAAGGGGAGCAAGCGGAGAGTTGGGGACCCCATACCACCAAGAAAGCAGGGCCAGGAGCAGAGCTCATCCTTTAGACCCAGGGTCCCTGTGCTGAGAAGCTCCTAGTCTGGGGAAGGATTGATGAGAAGGCCAACAGAGAGAGAAAGCCTTCCTCTGCAACTGACAACCTGAATTTGGACTTTTAGCCTACTTTACTGCAAGAAAATAAACTTCTTTTTATTAAAGCCATCCACTTGTGATATTTATGTTATAGCAGCACTAGATGACTAAAAAGACAGTCATATTTCTATTTTTTCTTCTCTTGTGCTTTATTTTTACCTACGTGTGAGCTTTAGATGAAAGTTTACAGAGCAAATTAGTTTCTCAATAAACAATACTCAAATTGTTTTGTGGCATTTGTTGCTAACCCCACAATGTGTCAATACTCTCCCCCTTCTCCACCCCTGGGTCTCCCTTTCCATTTGTCCAGTTTTCCTGTCCCTTCCTGCCTTCTTGTCTTTGCTTTTGGGCTGTTGTGCCCATTTAGTCTTGTATACATAGTTGAACTATGAAGCACGTTCCTCACGTGAGTTATTGTTGGCCCTATAAAAAAATAGACCTGTCTAATATTTGGCCCCATAGAACTTCGGGAATGACTTCATTACAGAGTTAAAAGGACATCTGGGGGCCATACTCTCGGAATTTCTCGTCTCTGTCAGGCCAGCAAGTCTGATCTTTCTTTTTGAGTGAAGATTTTGTTCTACATTTTTCTCTAGCTCTGTCAGGGAGCCTCTATTGTGATTGCTGTCAGGACAGTCGGTGGTAGTAGCTGGGTACCATCTAGTTTTTCTGGGCTCAGTGTGGTGGAGGCTGTGGTATTGTGATCCATTAGTCCTTTGAGCTAATCGTTCCCTGTATTTTTGGTTTTCTTCATTCTCCTTTGCTCCAGCTGGAATGGGACCAGTAGATGCATCTTAGAAGGCCACTCACAGTCTTTTAAGACCTCAGATGCTACCCACCACAGTTGAATGTAGAACGTTTTCTTTATGAACTAACCCAAAAACCCGAACTATGTTATAACAATTGAACTAGATGTCCCTGAGACCATGGTCTGTAGCCCTCAGCCCAGAAACTTGGTCCCTCAGGGAGCTTGGATGCATCTGTGGAGCTTCTAAGATTTTGCCTTGGTCAAGTTGTGCTGATTTTCCCAGTGTTGTGTATTGTCTTACCCTTCACCAAAGTTACCACTTGTTTACTCTCTAGTTAGTATCTAAACACGAATTTTATCATGTCATACAAAATTTTACATCAATTCTATAGTGCCTAATGTTTTGTGGTTGTTATTAGCTGAGGTTGAGTCAGACCTCAATTCATAGTGACACCATGCACAACAGAACAAAACACTGGAGAGTCCTACACCATCTCTGTGACTGGTTGCAGATCAGACCATTGTGATCCACAGCGTTTTCGATGGCTGGTTTTCAGAAATAGATTGCTGGGCCTTTCTTCCTGGTCTGTCTTAGTCTGGAAGCTCCACTGAAACCTGTTCAGCATTATAACAACATGCAAGCCTCCACTGACAGATGAGTGATGATAGAGCCTAATGGATTAGGTTAATGCTCCTTAGCTCCCAACTCACAGCTCTGATGATGTCTTTCCAAGCATCTTGTCCTGCTAGACCTCCACATACCCTGGCCCACTAAATTACTTGTGGATCCCTGCAAGCACCAAATTCTTTCAGGTTACTGTGTTTTTGCACCTGTTCTCTATTCAGTAAGCTCCTCTTGTTCACCTGGAAAATTTCTGGTTATTCTTAAGATCCAGCTCATGTGTGTCGCCTTTCTGAAATTTTTCTAAAGACGGCAGAATCACTTTTCCTTCACTGTGTTCTCATCCTACCCTCCACAACCTCACTTTTCATTCTTATTTCATTGGATTGTCATTGTTCACATGTCATCACATCTATCAGTCCCAGTGTCTTATCACATCTATTCTCACCTTTGCATAAAGTAGACGTACTCTGAATATTTGCTGAAGAATTTAGTGAAAGAATAAGTGATCTTCTTAGCCCCTACTAGACTGCAAGTTCACAATTTACTTATCTTCTTATCCCTTATATCACTTAGCGTGCATAGCCCAAGGCCCAAGTCCATTGCCATCAAGTCGATTCTGACTCATAGCGACCGCATAGAACAGAGTAGAACTGCCCCATAGGATTTCCAGGGAGTTCCTGGTGGATTCAAACTGCCAACCTTTTGGTTAGCAGCCATAGCTCTTAACCACTATGCCACCAGGATTTCCTAGCATGCATAAGGTTCTCAAAATAATAGCCAACATTTACCGATTTCTCATTATGTACCAGGAATAGTTCTAAGTAGCTTATCAAATTTGTTTAATTCTCTCAATAACCTTGTAAATTATGTACCATTATTATCATCATTTTTAAGATACGGAAACTAAGAAATACACAAGGTAAATTTTCTTAGAGAGAACAGATTGGATCAGAGTGCAGTCAGTTGGTTCCAGATCCCGGATTGAAGCACTCTACAGTATTTTGTTTTGTAAAACAAACCAAAAAAGCAAATGCTTTAAAAGCTATGAGGATAGCTGTGTTACAACCTGCCATAGAAATATTTTTTTGAAATGAAAACATTCTGTGCTTCTACGAAATTTTTTCAGTTTCAAACTAAATAATTTGGGTTATCTCACCAACTTTAAATTCTTTCTTTTATATAAAGCCTCCAAGGAATCAAATAGTTGGGAATACATTAACTGCAGGATTTAAATTACACGGTGTACTTTAACACAAAGAAATTAATTGAAAAAGTTTTAAGAAAATCATGTTCTTCTCCAATAAATGTTGCTAGCTGGGGGTGAGGACTAGCTGGAGGGTTTATGAAGAATATGGTTTTTCTAAACTAATCTGGGATTTGCTGTAAATAATATATGCACCTACCATGTTACTCTTTCATTTTCTTTTAAATTCTATACAAATATAATGAGCTTTCTGATTAAATTTCTCTGAAATAATATTCTCTCATATTACCTTTAAAAAAAGCTTTTCCCTTTTTAAACTCTATAGGGGAATATATCTCCTTGATACACACTTACATAATATAGCAAAACCTTATTACAGGGAACTTATGAATATGGCACAGAACCAGACAACGTTTCATTCTGTTGAACATAAGGTCACCGTGACTTGGACCCAACCTAACTGCAACTAGCAACAAAGCCTTGTCACCTGTAGTCACACTTTAACAGTTCAACACAGCTGTAAATCCTGTCTCCAGATACTCCAAACTCTCCAAAGAGAATCGTCTGTGTTAAGCTTACTCCAAGAACAAACAAAAAATATTTATCTTCATTTATGATAAAATAAATGTAAACGTGTTCAATTAACAAGAGAAAAAATAATTAAAATACCACACACAATGTCTTACAGATAGTTACATAGGAAAAGCAATTCCACGTAATTCTAATATTGCTAGTAATAGGATTTCTTCAAAGATTTAGAATTCTTTGAGGACGTTTGGAAAAAAAAAACAAACACTAGGCTTTTAAAAGGACAATTTTTCTTCTACAAATACAAACTTTAATTCGTAAGTATCTTAATTTTCTGTTGGAAAAGAAACTCTTCAATCCTACACAATCTGAGACGTTATTCCTCATCCTAAGCCATGATTTCAAATTTTTCAAAAGTTTTAATTATTTTGCTTAGTAAGTTTCCCAGAGAAAATATCAGAGCTGTGAAGCTACTGAGGAAGAGCCCATGAACTGAATATATTCTGAAGCTGAGGTAATCGAAGTATTGTTTAAAGAAGTGCTGCTTCCAGGGTTGAGTTGGTGCACCACGACAGCAGTGCCGGTTCACTTATTAGTGCATCACGCCAAATGGTTTGGTACACTACTTCAGTAACATATTTATAACACCACAACCAGTCTAAATGTTTTCTGAATCCCTTCTTTAAGCCAGGAACTCTGATAAAGCCTGGAATAGAGGATGTGAAGAAATTGCATTTTAGTGGGAGGGAGACAGCCCCATTCCAGTCGTTCTGACTTCAGTCTAGACGAATCTAATAAAGAACGTAATTTTGACTTAACTACCTCAATTCAAATAGGTTAATGGATTTGTTGGCAATCAAAACAAAGGGTGATATATGATTAGGAGCAGAATCAGCCCCATATCTGCAGATTTACGTCTTCTCAGCATCCAAGCATTTCATGTCTGCAGTCCATACGAACTACTAGCAAAGTGTAGAGGTCAACAACGTGAGCGCAACTTTAGTCAATACCTTAAACCAAAAATGTGATAGCTTTGTCATGTTTCTGTGTTAAAGATCTGTTAGTAATTGCAGCCATGTACTGGATACTGAGAGGTGCAATAATTCAGGCAAATATATGGATTTTTCATTAATCTTTTAACCTGAACAAATCTCTAATTAGCCCCTCAAAGATAAATTGTGATTTATACCAGGTCCTCTTTTCTTGTCAGTTTACCAACTTTTCACCAGAGTCTCTTCAGCATCTCTCAGTGGGTGACCACAGTGCCCCTTCTAGAGCCAACTGTCAGTGTAGGGACTCTGAGGAACTCAGGATCTCACTCCTATCTATTAGCTAAACAAGGAAGAAGGCTACTTCTGCTTGGCTGACTCCTAGCTTACTTAATAAGTGTAAGAGTCCATTCAGGTCAATTATTGGATATGTCTTCTGTACCAGATTAAATGTACTGGGGGAGAATGACAGATGAATACACTATTTCTCAGAAATGACTAGTCCCCAAATTTCAGTGAGTCTGGTTTTAGTGTCCTGCCCAGGCTTCTTGATTTGGCAATATGAACACTTCTTATATAGACATGGTGAGTTTATGATTAATCACTTACTTTAACATACTTGCCAGACAAAACAAAGAAATAACAAGTGGGACAAACCTTCAATAAAAATTACATTCTCAGATTATTATTTACTTACGTAAAATAAAGAATGATAAGAGTTTCTGTTTATCAGCCATCTCTGAGGCGGCAGCACAAGAAAAGAGGTTTTTGATATGTGATTTTAAAAATGCTGGGAGCTGTGGTTACTCTCATTTTCCCAAAAGTAAGTTAGCACAAATATGCAGGGAAAAATCCACATTAACAGCAAAATACATATAGACAAAATACATGTTGACAGTCTCACAAGTAATAAGATAGGAAAAAAAGAAGCAAAAATGTCTACCTAAATATCTTGTTAATGAATGAATAATTTATCTTTAAAAGTTTGATTACTTGGTCAACATTTAATTATTAAGATAGCTTTCACTGTAAAGATTAGGCTATTTCAATGCTTGAAAGAATGGCATGTTTTATTGCCTTTTTTCTCCTTACTAGATACTATGCAGCGGAAATCATTGAGGTACGCAACTGGATCACGCACATCAGACGTATGTAAGAGCTCTGTTTTACCTTCATGCCAGTTGCTTCATATTTGGATGAACCTTTAAAGTAATTATCGTGTAACCTGGCTTCTGTTATTACCTCTGTTTATGTAAATAAACTGCTAAGAAACTGTGGTGAGTCTGAAAGAATTCAATTATATCAAATGACAAAATTACTTTCCTCATTTGTTATTAAACATTATATGCACCAAACTCTGTCTTTCTTTCCTAAACGAAAGATGAGGTAAACAAAATGTTTCTTAAAACACCATGTATTTGTTGGATAAATATTTCAAAAAACAATATGATTATGATTCAAAATTTACAGATAAAAAAAGAAACAGCTGAGACTTGATTGATGGGAGGACAATGTGGCAAAGCTGGGCTTAAAGATGAGAATGAACATAAAAAAAGAAAAAAAAATTAAAAAACAAAAACATTGCAGCTGAGTCAATTCTGACTCATATTCTAGAACTATTTGAATTTTAAAAAAGAAAAAACGTAGCCCGGCCATTGTATGGAAGTGTGGCTGGATGTTGAAATCAGACAGGGAACAAATGACTAGTTTAGCGTGTTAGGGCTTTGTAAGGTTAAGAGTTTTGACCAAAGGTCTTTTAAAGAATCTATTTTCTCCATCAGCAGAAGACAGGAGAGAGTGCTGACACTTTCTTGTAGGAAGTCTACCGTCTGATGATCTCTACTGAAAGACTTATCAAGTACAAGACCACTTTGAAGTTAATACTACCCTGCTTACCTCCATCAAGGAGCCCTGACGGCATGGTGATTGAGAGCTTGGCTGCTAAACTAAAGGTTGATGGTTCAAACCTCCCAGACACTCTGCAGGAGAAAGATGTGGCAGTTTGCTTCTGTAAAGATTTCAGCTTTGGAAACCCTATAGGTCAAATCTACTCTGTCCTGCAGGCTCACTATAATTTGGGTTGACTCAATGGCAGTGGGTTTGGTTTTTGTTTTTACCTACATCACCAAAAGTCAAGAGGAAGCCTCAGAGTTCTCACACTTCCTGGCAAGAAGCGATTCCCTTAATCCTTTGAATAGTCAAAGTTTGCAAGCACTATCTGCCTTGATATAACTGGGACAAATCTCAACATGCTTCTTAGTTCTGTTTATTTTGGTGTTTACGAACAGTCCGGGTCTCACTGCTGGTCATCCCAAACCAGGACTGTAATCCCTTTATCACTTAGAACATTACCTTTTATGATACCCGTTTCCCACCCCATCTTCTGAAAATATAGGTTTCCCCTAGATTTTCTGGAACTCAGTTTTTAGCAAAATTTCCTATGTATTCAATTTCCTCTCTAAACTTTCTCTTTCCCTCTTTACTCCAACTGCAGTCTGGCTCTGCCCTAAGGATACTGCTTCTCCTACATTGTTGTATGTTGTGACTATCTTTTTTTCCACAACCCTTGTTTCACAGAGCTTGGATGTGGATTAGATGTTATTGCTCCCCATAGCTTATTCCAGATCACACTCTCCTTATTCTATGATGAAAATCCTAAGTTTAACTCTCATTTATTAGATGTTACCATTCACAATTCCTCTTTAATTTAGTCACTGTAACTCTTCAGTCATGACTCTTGATGATTTCAATATCAGTGTAGATCATCTTTTCAATACCCTAAATCTTTCAGTGCCTTTACCTCCTTTCAGTCATACACTCATACTTTAACCTTGTTGTTACCAAAATGGTAACTACTCAATTATGTCACTTTCAAGCATCCTATTTCTTAATGATGACTTCCCAAATTCCAGTAATACTTTAACCCTATGGGAATCTATATCCTTTAAATTCTGAAAACTTTTTCTACTCTTCCTTTTCAACCTTTCCACCCTTTCCATGGCTTAAAGGACTTGATTAGTCATTATAATCACATTGTCACTTGCACTATCAACTCTCTCACCCTTTTCACACTTTCTGGAACCTGCTGGGCTAAATCTAAATGTTAAACTCAACCCACCCCCCCCCCAACTACCTGCCTAAACTAACACGAACTGAGATAAAAAACATGAACAGACCACAACATGAGAAGAGGTTAAAGAGGTAGTTAAAAATTTTTTTTAAAAAACAGAAAAAAAAAAAAAAAAAAACTTCCCAACAACAACAACAAAAATGCCCTGGCTCAGATGGCTTCACTGGAGAATTCTACCAAACATTCAGAGAAGAGCTCACACCAGTGCTACTCAAACTATTTCAGAGCATAGAAAAGGAAGAAATACTCCTGAATTCCTTCTACGATGCCAGCATATCCTGATACCAAAGCCAGGCAAAGACAGCACAAAAAAAGAAAATTACAGGCCAATATCTCTCATGAGTATAGATGCAAAAATTCTCAACAAAATTCTAACCAATAGAATTCAGCATCATATCAAAAAAAAGAAAGAAAGAAAGAAAGAAAAGAAAACCCACCATGATTAAGTGGAATTCATACCAGGTATGCAATGTTTTTTTATGCAATGTTAGAAAATCAGTCAGCGTAATCCATCACACGAATAAACAAATGAAAAAAATCACATGATCATTACAATTGATACTGAAAAAGACATTTCATTAAGTCCAACAATCATCCCTGATAAAAAAATTCAATAAAATAGGAATAGAGGGAAAATTCCTCAACATAATAAAGGGCATCTATGCACTTAATTTGCTCATGAGGAACCTGTACATAGATCAAGAGGCAGTTTTTTGAACAGAATAAAGGGATACTATGTGTTTTTTTTTTTTTTTTTTATGTGGTTTACAGTCAGGAAAGGTGTGTGCCAGGATTGTATCCTTTCAACGCACCTATTCGATGTAAATGGTTACCATACATGTGGACTTCCCTGGATGGAATACATAAGGACCAAATCAGCTACATCTGTGGAAAGAGGTGATGGAAAAGCTCAATGTCATCAGTCTGAACAAAGCAGGGGCCAACACTATGGAACAGACAATCAATTGCTTATATGCAAGTTTCAAGTTGAAACTGAAAAAAATTAGGATAAGTCCATGAAAGCCAAAGTACAACCTTGAGTATATCCCACCTGAATTTAGAGAAAATCTCAGGAATAGATTTGACGTGTTGAACAATAATGACTGAAGATCAAAAGAGTTGTGGAATGACATCAAGGACATCATACATGAAGAAAGCAAGAGGTCATCAAAAAGACAGCAAAGAAAGAAAAGACCAAAATGGATATCAGAAGAGGGTCTGAAACTTGCTCTTGAATGTTGAGCAGCTAAAGCAAAAGGAAGAAATGATGAAGTAAAAGAACTGCACGGAAAATTTCAAAGGGCATCTCGAGAAGACAAAGTATTATAATGACATGTGCAAAGAGCTGGAGATGGAAAACCAAAAGGGAAGAATACACTGGACATTTCTCAAGCTGAAAGAACTGAAGAAAAAATTCAAGCTTCGAGTTGCAATAGTGAAGGATTCTATGGGGAAAATATAAAATGATGCAGGAAGCATCAAAAGAAGATAAAAGGAATACACAGAGTCATTGTACCAAAAAAAATTTGGACAATGTTCAACCATTTCAAGAGGTAACTTATGATCAGGAACCGAAAGGTACTGAAAAAAGAAGTCCAAACTGCACTGAAGGCATTGGTGAAAAACAAGGCTCCAGGAATTGGCAGAATATTGATTGAAGTGTTTCAACAAATGGATGTAGTGCTGGAAGCACTCACTTATTTATGCCAAGAAATTTGGAAGACAGCTACCTATCCAACTGACTGGAAGAGATCCATGTTTATGTCTACTTCCAAGAAAGGTGATTCAACTGAACGCGGAAATTATTGAACAGTAACATTAATATCACATGCAAGCAAAATTTTGCTGAAGATCATTCAAAAGCGGCTGCAGCAGTATATTGACAGGGAATTGCCAGAAATTCAGGCCAGATTCAGAAGAGGTTGTGGAACCAGGGATATCATTGCTGATGCCAGATGGACCCTGGCTGAAAGCAGAGAATACCAAAAAGATGTTTACCTGTGTTTTATTGACTATGCTAAGGCATTCAACTGTGTGGCTCATAACAGATTATGGAAAACATTGAGAAGAATGGGAATTCCAGGACATTTAATTGTGCTCATGAGGAACCTGTACATAGATCAAGAGGCAGCTATTCAGACAGAACAAGGGGATACTGATTGGTTTAAAGTCAGGAAAGGTGTGCATCAGGATTGTATCCTTTCACTGTACCTATTCAACCTGTATGCAGAGCAAAAAGTCCGAGAAGCTGGACTATATGAAGAAGATCACGGCATCAGGATTGGAGAAAGACTCATTAACAACCTGTGTTATGCAGATGACACAATCTTGCTTGCTGCAAGTGAAGAGGACTTGAAACACTTACTAATGAAGATCAAAGACCACAGCTTTCAGTACAGATTACACCTCAACATAAAGAAAACAAAAGTCCTCACAACTGGACCAATAAGCAACATCATGGTAAAGCAGAAAAGATTGAAGTTATCAAGGATTTAATTTTACTTGGATCCATAATCAGCACCCATGGAAACACCACTCAAGAAATCAAGAGATGCATTTCATTAGGCAAATCTGCTGCGAAAGACCTCTTTGAAGTGTTAAAAATCCAAGATGTCACCTTGAAGACTAAGATGCACCTAACCCAAGCCATGGTGTTTTTGATTGCCTCCTATGCATGTGAAAGCTGGACAGTGAATAAGGAAGACCAAAGAAGAATTGACACCTTTGGATTGTGGTGCTGGAGAAGAATATTGAATATACCACAAACTGCCAGAAGGATAAACAAATCTGTCTTGGAAGAAGTACAGCCAGAATGATCCTTAGAAGCAGGGAAGGCAAGACTAAAATTTTGGACATGCTATCAAGAGGGATCAGTACCTGGAGAAGGACATCATGCTTGGTAAAGTTCAGGGTCAGTGAAAAAGACTAAGACCCTCGTCGAGATGGCTACAACAATGGGCTCAAACATAGCAATGATTGTGAGCATTGCACAGGACCAGGTAGTGTTTCATTCTATTGTACACAGGGTCACTATGAGTCAGGACCTACTCAACGGCACCTAACAACAGCAACATGCAAAACCAAGGAAACCCTAGTGATGTAGTGGGTAAGTGCTATGGCTGCTAAGCAAAAGGTCAGCAGTTCGAATCCACCAGGGGCTCCTTGGAAACTCTATGGGGGCAGTTCTACTTTGTCCTAGAGGGTCGCTATGCATTGGAATCAAGGGCGATAGGTTTTGGTTTTTTTGGTTTAGGCAAAACCAATAGCCAACATCATTCTCAACAGAGAGAGGCTGAAGGCACTCCCCCTGAGAACAGGAACAAGACAAAACCTGTTGACGTTGAGTCAATTCCGACTCATAGTGACCCTATAGGACAGAGTAGAACTGCCCAGTAGGGCTTCCAAAGAGTGGCTGGTAGATTCAAACTGCCAGCCTTTTGGTTAGCAGCCTAATGCTTAACCACTGGACCAAGACAAGAATGCCCTTTATCATCACTTCTATTTAACATTGTGCTGAAAGCCCTAGCTACAGCAATAAAGCAGGAAAAATAAATAAAGGACATTCGAATCGGAAAAGAAGAAGTAAAACTATTCCTATTAGCAGAAGATACGATCCTATACATAGAGAACCCCAAAGATTCCACAAGAAAACTACTGGAACTAATAGAAAGATTCAGCAGAATAGCAGGATACAATATCAACGTACACAAATCAGTCATATTCCTATACACCAAAAACGAGAACTTCAAAAAGGAAATCATGAAAACAATACCACTTATAATAGCCCATAAAAAGAGAAAATACTTAGCAATAAAATCTAACCAGGGACATAAAAGACCCATACAAAAAATAACTATAAAACGCTATTGCAGGAAACCAAAAGAGATCTATATAAATGGAAAAACATACCATGCTCATGGATAGGAAGACTTAACATTGTGAAAATGTAAATTCTACCCAAAGTGATCTACAGGTAAAATGCAATTCTGATCCAAACACCAACAGAACAATATTCTTTAATGAGATGGAACAATCGATCACCAATTTTATGTGGAAAGGAAAGATGCCCTGGCTAAGGAAAACATTTTTGAAGAAAAACAACAAAGTAGGAGGCCTCATGCTATCTGATCTCAGAACCTACTATACAGTCACAATAGTCAAAACAGCCTGGAACAGGTACAAAAACAGATACATAGACCAATGGGACAGAATCGAGAACCCTAACATACCCACCTGTGGTTAGCTGATATTTGAGGAAAAACAGTCTTTTTAACAAGTGATGCTTGCAAAACTAGATATCTGCAAAAAAAAAAAAAAAAAAAAAAAAAAGAAGAAACAGGACCCATACCTCACACCATACACAAAAAGTAACTCAAAATGGACCAAAGCCCTAAAGCTAAAACCTGAAATGAAAAAGATCATGGAAGAAAAAATAGGGACAATGCTAGGGGCCCTAATACATGGAATACAAAGAATACAAACCACAGGTAACAATGCACAAATACCAGAACGTAAACTAGATAACTGGGAGCAACTAAAAATTAAATACTTATGGTCACCAAAAGACTTCCCAAAAGAGTAGAAAGAGAACAAACAGACTAGGGAAAAAAAAAAAAATTGGCTATGACGTATCCAACAAGAGTCTAATCTCTAAAAATCTATAGAATAACTTCAACACCTCAATACCAAAAAGATAAATAATCCTATTAAAAAATGGGAAGGATATGAACAGGTACTTCACCAAAGAAGACATTCAGGCAGCTGACATGAGGAAATGCTTGCAATTGTTAGGCATTAGGGAAATGCAAATCAAACCTACAATGAGATATCATAAAAACAAACAAACAAACGTTAGGTTGCAGGGAGATTGGAACTCTTATGCACTGCTGGCGGGAATGTAAAATGGTACAACCACTATGGAAAATTACATGGCACCTCCTTAAAAAACTAGAAATTAAAATACCATATGATCTGGCAATCCCACACCTAGGAATATATACTAGAGAAATAAGAGCCATCACACCAATAGATGTATAAACACCCATGTTCGTTATGGCATTATTCACAATAGCAAAAAAGATGGAAACGACCTAAGTGCCCATCAACAGATGAGTGATTAAACATATTGTGCTATATACGCACAATAGAATTCTATGCAATGATTAAGAAAAATAATGAATTTGTGAAACATCTCACAACATGGATGAATCTGGAGGGCATTATGCTGAGTGAAATAAGTGAACCATGAAAGGACAAATATTATATGAGACCACTATTACAAAAACCCAAGAAAAGTTTTACACACAAAATAAAATAAACTTTGATAGTTATAACTGTGGTGAGAGGTGGGGAGGGAAAATCACAAACTATATAGTAGACAAGTGTTAACTTTGGTGAAAGACAACACACAATATAGGGGAAGTCAGCACAGCTTGACCAAGGCAAAGCCATAGAAGCTTCCTAGACACACCCAAATACCTTGAGGGATGAAGTTACTGGAGCTGAGGACTAGGGACCATAGTCTCAGGGGATATCTAAGGTCAAATGGCATAACATACTTCATAAAGGAAATGCTCCACATCTTACTTTAGTGAGTATCATCTAGGGTTTTAAAAGTTTGTGAGTTGCCATCTAATATGCATCTATTGGTCCCATCAAGTTCAGAGTAAAGAAGAATGAAGAAAACTAAATACACAAGGTAAATATCAGTCCAAAGGACTAATGGACCACATGAACCTCAGTCTCCACCAGCTTGACCCCAGAAAAACTAGATGGTGTCCAGCTACCATCACTGACCTCTCTGACCAAAAAAGAAAATAAAAAAAAATAACTGCCATCAAGTTGATTCAGACTCATAGTGACCCTACAGGACAGAGCCATGCCTGGTGGATTGAAAATTTCAACATTTTTTGGTTAGCATCCAAGCTCTTAACCACTGTGCCACCAGGGCTCCAACCTTTCTGACAGGGATCACAATAGAGGGTCTTGAACAGAGGGGAGGAAAATGTTGAATAAAATTCAAATTCACAAAAAAGACCAGACTTACTGGACTGACAAAGACTGCCCCCAGAAGCTATGGTCCCCAGACACCCTGCTAACTCTGAACTGAAGCCACTTCCAAAGTCAACCTTTCATCCAAAGATTAGACAGTCCTATAAAACCAACAACATATGTGAGGAATGTCCTTCTGAGATCAATCAGGTGTAGGAGACCAACTGGACAACACTTGCCCAAAAGCAAAGACAATATAACCAAATATAACCAAAAGGTCAGCAGTTGGAATCTGCCAGGGGCTCCTTGGAAACCCTATGGGACAGTTCCACCCTGTCCTATTGGGTCATTACGAGCCGGAATCAGCTTGATGGCAATGGATTTATTTGTTTTGTTGTTTTTTGGTATACAATATCTTGCCCCTTCTTTCCAAGTTTCTAACATCTTCTATTTTGGAATTTCTATTCCAAGCTGATGAGTTGTGTTCTTATTTATTAAGAAAGTTGAAGCAATGAGAAACAGCTGCACCACCATATCAATCCATGTACAAACATCTGTCCTGGATATTCTGCCTTAATCCTGCTACTGTGCCAAACACACTGGGTCCTAGCAAAGGTCAGCCTCTTTACTTGTGCACTAAACCCCATCTCCTCTTGCCTAAGGACGTTGCTCTCCTAACTAAATGGCATCATCAGCTTTTCCACGCAGGTGGATATTTCCCATCAGAGTATACCTATGCTGCTATTTTCCCCATATTAGAAAACAAAAAAAATATTTAAAGCTTCAATTACCCCACTTCTTCGTGCAAGTTACCGTTTTTCTCCTTCCCTTATAGTCAAAGTATTTGAGTTTTCTATGAAAGTGGTTTCCATTTTATCCCTTTTTCCTCTCTCTTGAATCTACTCCAATCAAGCTTCTGCCCCCAGTACTTCACTGAAATGCTTTTATCAAGATCACCACTGGCATTTACATTGTTCAATCATCTTAACTTGATATACAGCAGTTTTTGACAGAGCTGATCACTCCCTGCTTCTTGAGATACTTTTATTTAGCTTCTGGGATACAACACTCTCCTTGCTCTCCTCTACTACTCTGACAGCTCTAAAGGGAGCTGCGAGACAAAAAAAAAAAAAAAAATTTTGCATTTTATTTTGTTTCTTAAATTTATATACAGTAGTATTCACTTATGTAGGTGCGCAGTTCTATGATTTTTATCACATACATAATCTCAAAGGCATTGCATTAAACAAAAAAATACTGTTTCAAAATAGGCACAGTGGTTAAAGTGTTGGGCTGCTAACTGAAAGTTTGGAGGTTTAAAGCCACCAGTCGCTCCATGGGAGAAAGATTTGGCAGTTGGCTTCCATAAAGATTAAAAAAAAAAAAAAAAAAGCCTGCTGCCATTGAGTCGATTTCGACTCATAGTGACCGTATACAACAGAGTAGAACTGCCCCACAGAGTTTCCAAGGAGCACCTGGTGGACTTGAACTGCCAATATCTTGGTTAGCACCTGTAGCACTTAACCACTACACCACCAGGGTTTCTCCCGTAAAGATTACAGCCTCAAAAGCCCAGTGGGGCAGTTCTACTCTGTCCTATAGGGTCACTATGAGTTGGAATTGACTCTATGGTAACGGGTTTGGTTTTTGGTTTTATATGGTTCAATTTATATCACATTCTGAAAAGGTAAAACTACAGGAGCGGAAAACAGATCAGTGGTTGCCAAGAGTTAAGAGTAGGGAAGACTCTGTACGGAGCACCAGCGCAAGGGAATTCTCCGGATGTTGGAGTTGTTCTCCACCCTGTTTCTCACAGTGGTTACAAGAAAGACATTTTAGTTGGGCACTTTGCACTCCTGAATAAATTGTGGTAAGGAAGAAGGAAAATGGACCTTGTCTAGACAAATCCACGTGTTTCATAATTATCAGCTATATAACCTCAGAATGGATGACCGTTGTTCTATAAACTGGATGCTAACGATCACTGTTGTCTTATAATACCTTAACAGGTCTTCTATAAATATAAGATTCTATAATCATTTAGCTTCAGGAAATCCTGGCTTAACAAAACAAACTGGTGTATTTATAGCGGTGCTTCTCACAGCCTTTAATATTTTAATGTGCAGTATGAATCACCAACAGGGATTCCGTGTGTAGTAGTTCCAAATTTTATTGACCATTTTTATGTTTATTGTTTTATTAGAGAACACTTATTAGCAGTCATTATGCACTAGCTTTCCTTAACGTAGTTTGAGACGGACTGTTTAAGACAATAAGCAGTGTTTTAAGCTGCTTGGGGGCAGGAGGAGTGCATCCCCACTGGTTGTTGATAAGTGTGTAAACTGATATGACAATGCTGAGGGTATATTTGACTAAATAAAGGAAATATATTTTAAAAACTCACCATATTTTATGATGTAGATTTTTTTTTTAAGATTTTATTTTAAGGAAGCAATGGCCATGTGCAAGGACTTAGCTGCAATTATGTTCATGAGACTGTTAAAAATTATTAGCTATAAAGTGAATGGGTAACAAATGATTGGTTAAATTAATTATGGTGAATCCATAAATCTGTAAAGCTATTTAACATGTGGTAATACCAAAAAATGTAATTATTTGAAAATATATTGATAAATAAACAAAAGCAGGTTATAAATAATATGCATAACATAGAGCATTTGCTTGCTTTTAAAAGGTGTATGTATGTTTGATGAGCCATAAAAAAGCACCGAAGATATATGTCAAAGGAAGTTATATCCATATGGTGGAATTACAGGTATATTTTGCCTCTTATTTTTTATTTTTTATCTATTATTTCCAATGTTTCTATAGTCATCACACAAATGCAATATGTAGAGATTGGTAAATTGATATATGTGTGTATGTGCATATAATTTTTGTGAGGCTTTTATCCCTGCACACAATGCTCAGACACTGTTTTAGTCAGTACTTTGAAGACAGAATTAGCTTTTGGGGGACAAATCAATGCTAGGTAATCTTTCTGTAGAATTTATACATGCAATATGACATTTAGAAAAATTGGGAGCCATGGCATATCACTTAAAACACTTTCAAAAGAGCTTTCTAGTAAGATCTAGTAAAGGTGTTAACTTTTCATTTTAATCATCATTTGTATTAAGGACTTTTGAAGTAACTGTCAGAATTAAAATTTTTTAAAGAACTGTCAAAGTTGTTTAAAAAAAAATGGAATTTTCCAGGTTGCCTTAATTATTGCCATTTTGAAATATTTTACACCATAACATAACTATTTCTTAGCTCAGAGTCTAACAAGCAGTCGTCATTAGATATGAAACACTAGTCAATCATTCATTCATAAACATTCATTCAAATCACATATCCTCCCCCTATTTTAATAGGAAAGATGAATATTAGTACGATTTGGAAAGAAATGTGTATTTGGTGGGTAAGAGCTGAATTACATGTTAATAATAAAGAAAACCAATTATGTGAAGATTTATTGTGCTACATTTTCAATTGAAGTTTCACATGGTTCTGAAAATTTCCACACAAGATAATTCCTGCCAAAGAAGAATAAAAGTACATGTACCCACATAAAAATGCTGGCCATATATTCATAAAAGATGGTGTCAGTATTTTTATCCTTAAGTCTAACTATGAATCGAAAGGAATGTCCATTTCACAGGAATATGTAATTGAAAAGCTTGGGCAATCTCATATTTCTCTATTTCTGATTTGACAATAACTATACACTATTTTTTTTTTATACAGTATGCATGTGTATGACAATTGTTATTGTTGTTGTTAGGGGCCATTGAGCCAGTTCCCATTGATAGTGATTCTATGTACAACAGACACACTGCCCAGCCTGTGCCATCTTCAGAATCACTGCTAAGTTTGAGCCCAGTGTTGCAGTCACTGTGTCAGTCCATCTTGTTGAGGGTCTAGGGCTTTGCATGGTGTCTCACAATAATTGGAATTCAAAGAATATATATTGAAAAAAGAATTTTTTTTAAAGAAAGTAATTTGGGACTACAAAAAGTCTGATTCTTTTGAATTTCTCCTTGTTTTTTCAAGTAGATTTGTATTAGGAATCTAAAAATTCCAAATTCTTTGGCATTTTAAAGCATGTCTATATATATCATTGCTCTTAACTATCTAACTATTTAACATACAGATGAGTAGTTGCTCCCAGTTCACAAATTTTATTGTACAAAAGAGTCATCATTTATGGCTCCTGCGAAATCACAAATCTCCCCCACTATGCCCCACGATTGTGATGCAGTGGATTTGTGGTGGAACTGGCAAAAAAAAAAAAAAAAAAAACAGAAACAAAAGCACTGAGAGAAATCTTATCATATTTCCTGTGATATCATATATTCCTACAATTCAAGTCTCTCCTTTCCAAGCACCTAGATACTATTGTTTTATGCATTTAAAAATCTTTTTTTTCAAAACTGCACTCATCAGTGCAATTAAAATGTTGTTTGCCAACATGTAGGAAAAATACCCAGAAGTTTTCATTTTTCCAGAAATGATTTATTGCTTCTGCACCTTACTCACCCTATCGCTTCGCAGTGTGGTTACTTCAGTCGAAGTGATCAAACTAGCTTATAAAGAGAACCATTGTTAGCTAACTCACATCCATTTTATGTCAATATGCATGTACTGTTGGTATTCGGATATAATCTTCCCATTTATTTCAGATACATAGAGCAGATTACGTATAGAAGGAGATGAAGGAAAATATATTACCCAACTTACTCCTTTTCTTTTGCATTTCTGCGATTTCAAATTATTCAAGCTGTTCAGGTTATTAAACGGCAAATCCAGCTGACTTAAAAAAAAAATATAGAAATATGCCACACAGACTCTTACAGAAAGCTCTTTAAGAGCGTCTATTATCTGCCGAAGAACTAATGCACTCCCTTAATTGTGCCTGCTGGGTGATCACGCACAAACGTCTGAGGAATTCAGGCCCACACAAAAACGCAAGGCTGCGAAAAGGACATTTGCTCAGCAAGAAAGGTTGCAGAAGCCCTTTGACGAATGAGACAAAGCAAGTCAAGTAATAACAGAAGGGCTTTTTGAACATGTTCAGTAATTTGGTTATAACTTAACTCCAGAGTGCATTAGCAGACGACTCTTAATCAGACTCCACTTTTCCATTAGAGAGACTAATTACAGTGGGTCTTTTATTGGTAGATTTATTTTTCCACTATAAAAATGCTTATAAAAATGCTTAGCAAATATAATTTGTTTGAATGTCCCTTTGTCCACATCTCTGTTTTCTGTGGGGGCTGGACGCTGTCCCATTAGAGCCTGCACACACAGAGGGCACCGTGCACTAAATAATCCCCGGTCTGCAGGGAACGGGTAAACCAAATCCACGTTAGCCTGAGGCCAGCTCCCATCCCTCAGCCATGGAGTCTGTCGCAAAATCTTGTTTTTACAAGTCAGCTTGAATTCCTCTATCTTAATTCATTTTCTTTTAGGAAAAATACTTGCAATCTGAGTGACTTATTTTCCTCTTGCTGAATATATGTGTTAGGCCAATACTTTGCTTAAAAAAGACATTTAAATTAGGAGGCTGTCTGGAATGAAGGGATGTTTGTCTCAGGCCTGGGTTACTAAGATCACAGTTAATCCAATATAGTATTTCTTTCAGGCACCCTCCCCATAAGGGGTGATCTTGAAGATATTATTTGCAGGGTGAAAAAAAAAGTTAGGAAAACATGGAAGATGATTCAATTCTCTAGTTGGAGTTGGTTTTACTTGCTCTTTTCAATGAAGCAGTATCAATGGGTTTCCAGTTGTGAGAGCGTTACTAACGTAATAAAAAAAGAAAAAAAAAACGTAATAGGAATGTTCAAATCTAGAACCAGTCAACATGAAAACAGGGCTGTGGGGATGGTAGTCTATTAAGCAAAACTAAGCATTGGAAATTGGAATAACTAAGTAATGTGCATTACTTCCCTAAGGTTATTGCAAAAATAAATGAGATAATGTATTTACTTTTTCAATACATATTTAGTGAATATGTAATATGAACTCTCTGCTAAAGACCCAGAGGTAAATAAGACAGCCTTTGATTCAAGATTTTTATAGCTCACATTTTACAGAGTACAATAGCTGCTGATAAAATTTGATGAAAGTTATAGAAGCTTTAAGAATTTCAGACTGGTACAAAAATGATATTTATTATATATTTTGTTAATCAAAAAAGTCAAATATCAGAAAATCTAGATTGTTTGACATAATTGTAAAATGTAGATAATCATTGTGAAAGTGTATTGTAATTATTTAGTAACCTGTGAACTGTAAAATGTCTAATGCAACTTAGCTAGTATTATTGTGGCCTTAAAATCATTTTTAGACGTATCTTGATAGTGATAATAATAGGATTGGTATGAGTCGGACTGGACTCGATGGTAATGGGTTTGATTTTTGATTATCATGACATATATTTAACATATTTTAAACTTTAAGAGACAGATATTCTTCACTAATTTTTGTATTTCATTAACTGTACATTTTGATAAATGTTTAGGGAAACATAAATTGTGTTGTTCACTATACAAGTCATTCTCTTTCTGAATTTGCTTTTTCAGGAAGCAATTTATTGTTTTATTTTCTTGTATTTCTGATATTGCTACTAATGTTTTTATAATTTAATAGAGAACTATTTCCTTCTCTGTCCTATATTGTCATTTTCCAGTTGGTGGTGTATTGCAGAACAACTTCTTACATTAAAGATAAAGTTAACATGTAAGATACCCAGTCTAAATTACTGACAGAGTATAATAATTATACTTTGTTGAGAGTCTGCTCTGTGTCAGCTTTTAACTACATTATCTAACTCTTGGAACACTGTTAGATAGCTCTATTGTCTCCTATCCCCATGAGAAAATTAGAGAATCCAGTCTGTATTTTTTATTCGATAGAAAGTAATGGCAAAAAAAAAAAAAAGAGAAAGTTATATGAAGACAAATGTATACATTCACTTATACCTTTATATTTATTCACTCAATCAGTCATTTGGTAACTCCTTAGAGTCCAATATACCAGAAACCGAGCCAAACCGGCTGTCATCAAGTTGATTCTGACTCATAGCGACCCTACAGGACAGAGTAGAACTGCCCCATAGGGTTTCCAATGATCGGCTGGTGGATTTGAACTGCCCATCTTTTGGTTCACTGCCAAACTTTTAACCACGGTGCCACCAGGGCTTCAGAGCTTAGTATAAAACCAACGAAACACGTCGCTGTGGAGTTGATTCTGACTCATAGCAACCCTATAGGACACAGAGTGGGACATGCAAAGTCAAATCTGACCAGCTCCAGAGACATCCCTTTGCCTTTGCTATGGATAAGACACACACGTTACCAAAAAAAAAAGTTTTGGATACTCAGATTTGAATAATTTTTAAATAGATGAGCAACCACTGTCTATCCTGTTTTAGATTAGGCCTGCTGACAGTGTGAGAAACAGCTAATTTCTTGAGGTGCTTTTCAGGCTTACTACTATGTGTCTTTTTCTTGCAGTAGTTAGTTTTAGTGATTTAATTAACCTTCAAGACATTGCAAAGAATAATTGCTGTCATCTTTTTTTTTCTGGGTAAATGCAATCAGGATATTTAAATTGGCAACCAAAAGTTATCAAAACTGTGTTGTTTGGCTTTAAAAAAGGTAGTTATATTTGAAAAAAGTCTTTGTATCACACAGTACAGACTTCATTTCTGGCATACATGTTCCTTCTATAATCATGAAACCACATCTCAGATGTCAGTTCTCTAAGGAAAATTCTGTTTTTGAAAATAGAACTTCCTTTGTCTTGCTCTTCATGAGCCTAATTTTCACTAAACACCATATAATGATAATAAAAGAAGTAGGTAACATTATTAAGCATTGAAATAATTATTGCTGTCACAAAGATAGTTTTAAATGATTTTATTCCACTTGTCACAAATTATCAATACAGACGTAAACATTTGCATATAGTCATATATGAATAATATAAGCATGAAAGATACAATGTATAAATGTGTGCATGGATACATAAATGATTGCATCATACACGTGGGCAGATTTTGTATATTTTCATTTAAAAAAAATCTGTTGATGCAGTATTTTGAAATAAACTTGGCCTCTGAGTTATCTCAACGACTCGTTATATATGAAATCAACACATTTATTTTCTCAAAACTGAACAGGTTGTTTTGCAGAGAGTTAGAACAACAGCAGATACTAACATCAATTTTTGTCTAATTTCTATTTTTCCTAATACAGTATCATTGAATAGAATAATATTAGTAGGAAACAGTAAGAAAGGTGGTGGGCATGGGTGGTATTCCCCTGTATACCAAACAAAGGAAGAGCCAGTTTAGAAGGAAGTTGGAATGTCTATTTTCGAATGTTTATAATTTGAAACATCTATGAAATTACCGAATTAATAAACTCAGATGAGAGTTTGGAGTCTGATTATATATTAGACCAAATTCTATGAAGTTGTTGATGTTTATAAAATATCAATTTCATAGGTTTCACCCTAAATGTAGATTTGAGAGAAATCTCAAATTGTGATACTGCTTAGGGAGCCCAGATAAAGTGGTCAAAGAGGGTCTCAGGATAAGAGAAACTCTAAGAGGTTTTAGTGTATTTATTCTTATGGTATGTTCCAACCTTCCTTGTAGACCTTCATTCACCTCAAAATGTATTTTCTCCCACACTGTAGCACTAGGTGAACTTTCCCTGATTCAGACCCATCTGGTTTTGCACCACCCCTGTCAGTTTGTCATGCCGAGCTGTCTTGTGTGTTGCTATGATGCTAAAATCTATGCTATTGATATTTCAAACACCAGCAGGATCACCCCTGGTGAATTGGTTTCAGGAGAGGTTCCAGCTTAAGACAGACTAGGAAGAAAGGCCTAGGGATCCACTCTGAAAAATCATGCAATGGAAACCCTATGGATCACAACAGAACACTGTCCTATATAGTGCTGGAAGATGATCCCCTAGGTTGGAAGGCACTCTAAACACATTGTAGCCACAACAACGGACTGGAGCATACCGATGATTGTAAAGATGGCACAAGACTAGGCAACATTTCGTTCTGTTGATCATGGGGTAGCCATGAGCTGGAGCTCGCTGGATGGTAACTAACAATAGTAACAACTTTGTTTTGGATACACCTCCTTCCAGAATTGTTTTGTAACAGTAAATGAACCTGGGAAAGGTAATTTTTCATTAAGATTTTTATCAGCCATTAATAATCAAGTTTGAATAAATATTATTTCTTTTATTACGATAAGCTGCAAAAGAGTCACAGAGAGTAGGCAGAGAACATCATAGAAGTTATTTTTTCAGAACATGTCACTGTTTTGGGGGGGCAGGATTAGGTGAGATATTGAAACATTTCAACAGAACTTTGGCTTATCTTGGGGCCAGGGAGGGAGAGAGGTGACAAGATGTTGTGGATATTGTAGCTTTCAAAGATTAGCCCTCCTTCCAGCATCAATATCTTCAGAAACCATTCTCTTCTTTTATCTCATAGCAAGCCTTCTTGATGGAGCGCACCCTTCTACCTGTTCTAGGATGGCCATGTGATACAGAACTGGCTGAATTGGGAATCAGTTAAACCTGGTTGCAGTGATTGGTTAGGAAAGTTATGTGAATCATTTTAGGCTGTTGTGAATTAGGTCCAAGACTTTCGTTCAAACTCTTGGGAAAGAATTACTACCTGGTGTGGTACAGTGGTTAAGCACTCAACTGTTAACCAAAACGTTTTGGTACAAACCCACCTGCTGCTCTGCAGAAGAAAGATGTGGCAGTCTGCTCTTAGAACGATTACAGCTTTGGAAGCCCTAGGGGCAGTTCTTCTCTGCGTATAAAGTCATTAGGAGTAGAAATGGATTTGATGGCAATGGATTAGGTTTTTGATTTTTGGAATGCAGGTCTGGAGATGCTGGGGAATGCCATGTAGGGAAAGCCTCCCTGAGAGTGAGGCCAGCATACAGAGAGAGTAACCAATATATGGACAGAAGGTAGAATTTCCTGGTATCTTTTAACCCCTTGATTCCAGCTACGCCTAACACGTTTCCATTCCACAGCCATACATCCACCACGTGTCTGTCGGTTTATTGTGCTGCGGTCGCTTGCGTGTTGCTGTGATGCTGGAAGCTATGTCACCAGTGTTTCAAATACTACCAGGGTCACCCATCATGGACAGGTGTCAACAGAGCTTCCAGACTAAGACAGAGCAGGAAGAAGAACCTGGTGGTCTACTTCTGAAAAACTATACCCGTGAAAATCTTATGAATAGCAGCAGAACATTGTCTGATATATTCCCAGAAGATGAGTCCCTCAGAGTGGAAGGCATTCAAAATATGACTGCGGAAGAGCTGCCTCCTGAAAGTAGAGCCAACTTTAATGGCATGGATGGAGTAAAGCTCTCGTGACTTTCATTTTCTGATGTGGCATGACTCAAAATGAGAGGCAACAGCTGCAAATGCCCACTAATAATTGGAATGTGGAATGCATGAAGTATTGTTCTAGTAAAACTGGAAGTCATCATGAATTACATGGAATGCATAAAGATTGCTGTCTTAGGCTTTAGTGAGCTGAAATGGACTGGTATTGGCCATTTTGAATTGAACAATCGTACATTCTACTACACCGGGAATGACAATTGAAGAGGAATGGCATCATGTTCATGTCAAAAAGAACCTTTTAAGATCTATCCTGAAGTACAACACTGTCAGTGGTGGGATAATATCCATACACTTACAAGGAAGACCAGTTAACATGATGATTATTCAAATTTACACACCAATCACCAATGCGAAAACCAAAACCAAACCCAACTCGTTGCCTTTGAGTTGATTCTGACTCTAGTGACCCTACAGATGAGGAAATTAAAATTTTTTACCAACTTATGCAGTCTGAAGTTGATTAAACATGCAATCAAAATGCACTGATAATTACTGGTGATTGAAATGAGAAAATTGGAAACAAGGAAGAAGGATCAGTAGTTGGAACATATGGCCTTGGTGATAGAAATGACACAGAAGATCACATGACAGAAATTTGCAAGACCAACAGCTTGTTCATTGCAAATATCATTTTCAACAACATAAATGACTATACACATAGATCTCACCATATGGAAAACAGGAATCAAATCAGCTACATCTATGGAAAGAGATGATGGAAAAGCTCAAAACCATCAGTCTGAAAAAGGCCAGAGTCCAACTGCAGAACAGATTATGAATTGCTCATATGTAAGTTCAAGTTGAAGCTGAAGAAAATTAAAATAAGTCCACAAGATCCAAAATACCACCTTGAGTATATCCCACCTGAATTTAGAAACCATCCTAAGAACAGATTTGAGGCCCTGAACGCTAATGACTGAAGACGAGATGAGTTGTCGAATGACATCAAGGACATTATACATGAAGAAACAAAGGGTCATTAAAACGCAAGAAAGAAGGACCAAAATGGATGTCACAAGAGACTCTGAAATTTGCTCTTGAACGTAGAATAGCTAAAACAAATTGAAGAAATGAAGTAAAAGAGAGCTGAAAGAGTATTTCAAAGGGCAGCTCGAGAAGACAAAGTAAAGTATTAAAATGAAATGTGCAAAGACCTGGAGTTCGAAAACCAAAAGGGAAGAACACACTAGGCGTTTCTCAAGCTGAAAGAACTGAAGAAAAAATTCAAACTTCGAGTTGCACTTTTGAAGGATTCTACAGGAAAAATATTGAACTATGTAGGAAGCATCAAAAGAAGATGGAAGGAATACACAGAGTAACTGTACCAAAAAGAACTGGTTGATGTTCAGCCATCTCAGAAGGTAGCATGCGGTCAAAAACTGATGGTACTGAAGGAAGAAGTCCAAGCTGCACTGAAGACATTGGCGAAAAACAAGACTCCAGGAACTGACGGAATACCAGTTGAGATGTTTTAACAAATAGGTGCAGCACTGGACGTGCTCACTCGCCTATGCCAAGAAATTTAGAAAATAGTAACTTGGACAATTGACTGCAAGAGATCCATATTTGCACCCATTCCAAAGAAAGTGACCCAACAGAATGTGGAAATTATACAACAATATCATTAATATCACATGAAAGTAAAATTTTTCTGAAGATAATTCAAAAAATGGTTGCAGCAGTAAATCAGCAAGGAACTGCCAGAAACACAAGCCAGATTCAGAAGAGGATGTGGAACAAGGGGTACCATTGCTGATGTTAGCTGGATCTTGGCTGAAAGTGGAGAATACCAGAAAGATGTTTCCCTGTGTTTTATTGACTTTGCGAAGGCATTCGACAGTGTGGATCATTACAAATTATGGATAACATGGTAAAGAATGAGAATTACAGAACACATAATTGTGCTCATAAGGAACCTGTACATAGACCAAGAGGGAGTCAATTGAACAGAACAAGGGGACACTGAGTGGCTTAAAATCAGGAAAGGTGTGCATCAGGGTTGTATCCTTTCACCACACTTATTCAATCTGTATGCTGTGAAAATAATTAGATAAGCTGAGCTATATGAAGAAGAACAGGGCATCAAGATTGGAGGAAGACTCACTAACAACCTGCAGATGCAGATAACACAACTTCGCTTGCTGAAAGTGAAGAGGACTCGAAGTGCTTACTGATGAAGATCAAAGACCACAGCCTTCAGTGTGGATTACACTTCAACATAAAGAAAACAAAAATCCTCACAAGTGGACCAATAAGCAGCATTATGATAAACAGAAAATATTGCAGTTGTCAAGGATTTCATTTTACTTGAATCCACAATCAACCCCCATGGAAGCAGCAGTCAAGACGTCAAATGATATATCACAACCGACTCGATGGTACCAAGCAACAACGGCCGTACATTCCTTTGGCCTTAAGTAAATATCAAGTGAGTTTTCTGAACTTTCTCCTTAGTGAACTTGACGTTGATAACCAGAGGAGAGTACAAAGTTTCTAAGATATCATCACAAATTTCCCACTTTGTGGATATGCTCTCAAGGACTAAAAAACTCCTTTGGAAGAGTTGGCATTTGGGGACTTCACTAGCCAACATTAGCTACTTACCTTTCATTGTGCACAGGCTTACATAATAATAGAATCTTTACCATTTAGAATCAAGAAAAAAATCATAGGGAATCCTAGGTCCCTGTAGCCCATTTATCAGGGGGTAACTTTTTTTTTTAACTATGTGAGTACTGTGATAGAGACAAACGCGACTTCTACTGCCATCGCAAACCCGCATCAGTTCTCAGAACCTCTTACTGCAAAACTCTATTCCTACCTGTATATTTTACGAATATATTCAAAACTTATATCAATTTGAAAATCTCTATAATGAATCATTTTTATAGTCTGTGTTTTTAATCATTCTGCTTTTTTAAAAGCCTTTTGATCATTTCCTCCATTTAAAAAAAAAAATCTTTCTCTTTAGCTCAGCTCAATACCAGCACCTCACTGAGATCTCGAGTATCGTCTTCGCTTACAACCCACATCATAAGACACAAATGTACTTTTTTTAATCTGGTAATATTAAATACTTAATGTGTCAGAGACTGTGTTCATTACTGAGGATTAAAAATTAAAAAGTTCAGACTATATCTCTGTCCTAAAGGAGCTTATAATCTAGAGAGAACTGCAAGTGAGTAAAGGAACAATTGTACAAGCCTCTGAAAAGTGCTTCCATATATGTGATTACCTATGAGAAAATTGACAGGAAACAGAAGACATGTGAAGGTGATAAAGAAAGATTACAATGAAGCACTAAGAAAGTATCAGGCCATGCAAATATTTTTGTGCCCAAGAGAAAAGATTGGATTTTATCATGAAGAAAAATGGAGAGTCATTGAGTAATTTTAAGTAAGGGGGACAGCACGAGGTTGCATTTTAAATATCCACCTTGGCATTAGGATGGAGAAAGGAGAGGGTTATTTTTTATACCGGTTTGTCTGGGACAGCCAAGGTTCATGCCTGTTGCATTGGTATAATTATTCATAGCCCCCTTCCCAATCAAAAAATGTCCTGGTTTGGACACTAAATTATGTGGTCACCCTAAGGGAGAATCATACTGAAGAGAATTCAACTGAAAGAGGCAGGGAGATCTGTAGGAAGGCTCTCCCTTCCATTAATTCAACCTAGAGAGGAAGGCCTCCTAGGATCTTTAACATTCACGTGAAATGGGATTTTATCCACATGAGTTAGTGACATGTGGCAGTATAGAGTTTCAACTGTTCTCCCAAAGTTCTACGGAACCACTTCATTCTATTGGGCCATTAAATGAAATATCTTTTACTTAAATAACTCAGGATCTTGGTATCAAGGGAAGGCGTGCCTACACCCAATTGATGGTGGGGCCAGGCAAATAGGGTTTCAGCAAAACGTGTTTAAAGGAATGGCTAAATTTTCCATTTTTGTATATAGTTGGCTCAGAAAATTCTGTTACTTTTGGCTGTCTGTTCCCGCACCATTTTACAGACTATTTTTATATGGTTTATGACATTATAAGTACTTGGTCATATGTCCTTGAACTCCTAAAGGTTAAAACTATAGCTTCTTGTTGTTGTTGTTAGGTGCCGTTGAGTCAGTTCCAACTCGTAGCGAACCTATGAACAACAGAACAAAACACTGCCCGGTCCTGGGCCATCCTTACAATCGTTGTTATGCTTGAGCCCAGTGTTGCAGCTACTGTGACAATCCATCTCCTTGAGGGTCTTCATCTTTTCCGCTGACCCTGTACTCTTCCAAGCATGATGATGTCCTTCTCCAGGAACTGATCCCTCCTGACAACATGTCCAAAGATGCAGTCTCGCCATCCTTGCTTCTAAGGAGCACCCTGGTTGTACTTCTTCCAAGACAGATTTGTTCATTCTTTTGGCAGTCCATGGTATATTCAATAGTCTTCACCAACACCACAATTCAAAGGCATCAATTCTTCTTCAGTCTTCCTTATTTATTGTCCAGCTTTCACATGCACATGAAGCAACTGAAAATACCATGGCTTGGGTCAGGCACACCTTAGTCCTCAAGGTGACATATTTGCTTATATATCATTATATTTGCATTGACTAGAGAAATGCTGGGTATTCAGCCAGGCTTTTATTCCTCTGAAAGTATGGGAATTTAAGCAATCATCTTTGTAGAACTGGTCCTATAAACTAAACCAACTAAATAATTAAAAAAAGCTAACACAGTAAAAAAAAACACAGTAAAGGGGGTGATATTTAGAATGGCAAGTTAGTTACTATATACATGAAAATAAGCATATCAAATAAGGTTGTTTATCCATCTTCTGTCCATATTCTAATAAGTAGATCCCTGTGTGCTGCTATAATTAACTTGCAATATAAACTTACAGTGTTCAATTGAAGCTTTCTTCTCAAATTAAATTGTTTCATGGTTTCCTGGGGAATTGCTGTCTAGAGTTTATCAGCAGGCTAACTATGATTCCATACATAGAATCCTGCATTAAACAGCAAATTTGCTGCTACAGGGTTTAGCTTTTTTTGTTTTCTTTCACTATTGAGATTTCTCTCATCCTAAAACATACAATTCAACAGTGTGATGCTAGGTCATACTTAATTTGTAATGCTATGAGCATAATTGCTTAGTAGGTACCCTCAATGTGAATCATGTTAACGCCCACCCTGTACATTTTATGACCACATTTATTTTCTGTCTGTGATTTTTCTAGAACTCCAAAAAATTATTTATGCCAAAAACTTCTCAACAGAGCTACGACTCCCTCATATTTTGACCTACTTTTCCCCAACAACCCCAAAAGGTCCTGACCTCTATTATCAAAATTTCGATGCAGATGAAAGCTCTGATGAGATTCTAATTAAGTGAAAACCTTTCTGTAATTATACATGTTCACTATTTAATGAGAATCGTTCTATAATTAGAAATTTACTTGGACACTTTAAGATTTCACAGGCTGTTGCTATGGGGTCCTAATTCAAACATTTTTCATTCATGAGGGCCAAAGTTCTCTTCCCCACAAATGTATCACTGCCAAGGGAAATTTCTCCTTTAATTAAGTGTACTGTATTGTTGAATGATGACTCACAAAACTTATTTTCACTCTTCCTTTTCTCCTTTTAACATATGGCCAGAATTGGTGCTCCTATGAGGTCCAAGAATTTAATACTTTGATTAAGTGTAAAATGTTTATTGGTGTTATATTTCTAATTATCATTTCTTTTAATCATAGGAAAATTACCTTGGAAAGAGCCAGAAAAACCTTTGAGTCTGTGGGGGACATCGGGAACAGCGGCAAAGGAATGAAGAAGAGACTACACGGTCAGATGGTCAGATGTCTTAATCAACGAATGATTGCTGGGAGGCGGAAGCCTGAGAGATTCAGTTCACTGTGGTGATGTTTTCTCCAGAACTCCTGTTTTCTTTGTGTTTCCCCTCTATCTTGGGTCATTTCATGTTAAATCAGTTTTGTTAAACAGCTTGACCTTGCTTCCTCCTTCTCAATGCCCTAGAGGAATCTCACTCCTGCCAGCTATGTGCATCTACAGGAAACCAAGTTTAACTCACAAGTAGAAAGTTCCACACTGAAAACCAGTGAGTAATAAAAGGTGAAACCAAGTGCTGGGAAGAAAGCTAGCTGCAGGATCCCTACCAACCAACTGGCCAGCGTCTGAGGAATAGCATTTCTAGTCTCTCAAAAACGTGTTAAGGGCTTTCGTTTGCTAAGCGGTCATTGTTTAAAATCAACTCTTTCTTCCCCAGCTGAGAGGATGTCAAAACTGTACAGAATCATAACATTTTCATTTAGAACAAATTTTAGCAAAGTTACTGTAACATCTGAGGGAATGAAGACACAGAGAGTTTCAATGAGTTCCTCTAAAGCTCAAGTTGCCCAGGTCAACACCTGAGTGTTCTTCTCTCACGTGGAAGAAAATGTAAATAGAGATGTTTACGTGGCTGTCCAGGAATTGTAAACACTGATAACTTTAAGGAAACTTAAAATCTTAATTTCTAGCAAAAACATTAAAACCAGTAACCAGCTGCCACTGAGTCGATTCTGACTGACTCATGGTGACACCACGTGTATCAGAGTAGAAATGTGCTCCATGGAGTTTTACAATGGCTGATTTTTCATAAGCAGATTGCCAGCTGTTTCTTCTGAGGCAGTTCTGGGTTGGTTCGGTCGATCTTTCATCTTTTGGTTTACAGACAAGCGTTATGTTACCCATTTGCACTGCCCAGGGATTTCAGCAAATATATTAGGCAGTAACAAATGCTATTTGAAGTTTTAAATAATATAACAGCTATAATAAAATGATTTCCAAAATTGTCTATTGAAATTAAAAATAAAAGAAAAAGATTTATGCCGGGTGTCGAACTTGAAGCATTTGGGAGAATCAATGAGTAAATGAAATGTGCCAAAACCTTCTTTATGCAATTTATAGCATTAAAAAAAAACAAAAAAAAAATTAGATTGTTGGCAACACTTAGGAGCCTCAATCCGACCAGTTTATCAGGCATGTCTTGAGCTCTAGGCATTGGCGTTGCAGTCTTTTACTTTCGATTTGTTGCAAATTGCGTAACAGTGTCGTCAACATATGCTTAATCTTCTCAATTAGATTTTTAAGTGACTTTAGGGCGGGTCCTGTGCTGTTTCGTTACATCACTCTTAGCGATGAGGACAGAGCGACGTCGTCAGGGAGCCCCTCCATGTAGGGTGCTCCTAACGTTAACTGGAAGGCGCCTTTTTCCACAATATTAAGTCACAGAACTCAGGCATGTGAAAACATAAATGGTTTGCTATGGAAAGCAAGTGTTTTCTTCACGTATTTTCAATCGATAGAGATTTCTTATGTTTAAAAGGTATGAAGATGATTTGATTATTCTAAATGCAAGTAGATACTTTTCTACATTGGAGCTTTCAAAACATTTTTTTTAGGCCAGAATCATTACACCTATTATCTATCCTAGAACACTTAAACACACTATTTAAATTCTTTACCTTCCAAATTATTTTCTTTAATGACAATTATTTACTCTAAGAGGAAGTTCAAGTCACAAATAATACCATTTATTTATGACAGAATAAATCTTTTAAATCTGATAAAAATTACAAGGTTATACAGTATATTAAGCTCCTCTAATAGGTGACTTAACTTCCACACTTTCTGACATTTTCTGCAATAACATTTTATTTTAAATGTCAACCATACATAAATTCAATCTTGTCACAGACACTGAGGTGTTCAAAAGTTTGCAATTTTAGACAATGGGGGAAGAAACCAGGCCAGAGAGAATGAATGGGAATAACTTGAAAAGCCTATATCTGGAAATGTCTTAAAATGTTCATCTCTTCTGTAAGCTAAAAAAAAAAAAAATTCAACCTGGAATGTGGTAATAAATTATGCAATGCATCATAAATTTTGAATTGCCCATTGTAATTGTGGCACGATGTTTCAGAACAATGTCATACAGAAGGAAACATAAAATACCACTTTTTGCTGTGTTTATAATATAATTTTTTTGTATTTTAATGAAACAGGACACCACAAATTTATATTAAAGCAGCCTATCAATTTTTTATCAATATTTTAGAAATGAGAGAGGTTCAAACAAGCACATTTACTTTTGTTTTCATAAGACTTCGAGGCCAAAAAATTAATTTATTTTAAGAGATTATGAAAGCATGTTTTTTTTTTATCTAGTTCTGACACATAACAGAACTACAATAAGTTTATGTTATTTGTAATCATTCTAAAATATTGATGGTGCTTTGGGCAGAAATGCTATGAGCGATTTTAAACTCCTTTTAATTTTCAATATAGTTGATATAAAATAATTTTTCTCTCAGCTTTTTCATCTTAAATACATAGGTGATTTAAAAACAGAACTAACTCAAAAGCTGCTGATATTACATGTTTATTCCTAAGGTTATTTCTTGTCAAAGTGTGAGATTTCTTGTACTCATATTTCATTAGCTTTTGGATGAATTGCTAGAATAGATCTCTATTTCTATTCTCTTTTTTCCCTGCTGGGGGCAATGTCCCTCCATTACTGTTTAGGAAATGACAAGAAATTACTCATAGAGAAACAGGAGGTTCTTTTGAGTAACAGCTTCAGTCACTAATGGGGGCAGCAAGCCAAATATATGTCCTAATAAAACATTTTAACAATTGCAAACATGTAAAGTTTTATAGCTTATTTCTACAACCTGCATAGTATATTTCTAAAAATGATACAATAATGAATAGAAATGAATGATTTTCCCCACCTGCACAATAATTTTATATAGAAAGTGTTTATTACTAAAATCCTTAGAGCCCCCTAAAACCAGTGTACATTTTCTTCTTGATACTCCTTACATGATAACCAACTCATAAGTTGAATGGATGGAAGACAAGAAATGAACAGCAGATTGGAAAGAAGAATTGCATTTAGCCACAAAGACAATTACAAGTAATCAGATTCTTATTTTATAAATTGAAATTAGTATTTTGTATTTAAATTTAATGACGTTCTTTTAAAATTCATTTTGCAGTGCTGTGCTTATTCAAGAGCCATGCGCTGTGATGAAGTAACAATCTCATTATTAGAAACCTTTACTAAAGAAATTATGAAACAGAATGATGAAATGTACTTCTTATTTGATACATCTAAGCTACTTTTTTTTTGGTAAGCCATTTTAACTTTGGGGTTTAATTTTGAATGCAGCAACAACCACCAAGCTATGATTACAAACCACTAAATACACACACACAGACACACACACACTTAAACATAAAGGAAAGTGGTAGAGTCCTATGCCTTATAATTTGCAGAACCTCAATTAACCAGAATCCAAACAGCAAAAAGAATAGTATTACCCCTTTCTACGTTAAGCCTTCCCAAACCATTTTGCAGTAGGATACTTATTTCTTTTTCGAGCTGCTAAAAAACAAAACCAAACCCATTGCTGTTGAGTCAATTCCAACTCATGTGACCCATTGAAATACATATTTCTGGAGTTACATATATGCTTAATTGCAGCCCATACTGTTTTCCCTTTCATTATGTTCACGTTTGTTCCTTACACACTGGGACTCCTTAAACATATCAACGGTAATGTACTTCTTTATTTTTCTTCCATGATTCCCTCAATGCCTGTAGATAGGGTGATAGATATATAATGAGTGGATTTAAAAAATATTTTCCAATAAACAAGATACGAACTATGATTATTTTCTCATTAAAGTTTAGGTAAGCATGTGTTTTATTTAACAAGAATGAGGAAACACTCTAAAAGATCAGCAATTTCTTTTACATGCTTTTGAGATTTTATATCATCAGCTCACTTTTCTTAGACTTGGAGTTACGGAGATGGAGGTGACATGAGATGGTCATCCTTCATGGCCTGGTAATAAGAAAAATCAGACTATCTTCTCCGGATCAATTCAACTCCTCCCCCACATACCATGGTTAGATAATAAACTTGCAAAGTACGCTTAAAGATAGAGTGAATAACAGGAAAGACTAAGAATTGACAATAAAAAAATCTCTATTACTGAAAAAAATCATGTTTTATTCAACTTGACAACCAAGGATGAGAGTGCTATTTCAATTCATTTCATTTACGTTAGTATGTATGGATGGATGGATGCATGTATACAGGTACTTTCCTTATGAGTAGTTGTTGTTGTTGTTGTGTGCCCTGAAGTCCATTCTGACTCATAGAGACTCTATAGGACAGACAGAGTGGAACTGCTCCAAAAAGGTTCCCAGACTACAAACAAGCAGCACTTCCGAGGAAGAAAAGACCTGGTGATCTGCTTCCATAAAGACCATGCCCAGAAAACCCTACGTGGCAATCCTACTCTGTCACACCAGGTTCCAACAAGTCAAAAATCAGTTCCATGGCACCTAACAACAACAACAATCTTTAGGGAAGGCCCTGGTGGCACAGTTGTTAAGTACAGGCTGCCAACCCAAAGGTCTGGGGTTTGAACCCACCAGCTACACAGAAGGAAAGACTGACAACCTACTCCCGTAAAGAACACAGCCTAGAAAACCCTACAGGGACGTTCTTCAGACCACTGTGAGTCAGAATCAGCTCCACGATACACAACAACGATCTTTTCAGGGGCACATGGCCAGGCCTTTTCTCCCTTGGAGTGGCTGGGAGCAGCTGCCGCCCTTTCAGTTACCAACCAAGCGCTTAACCATTGCACCACCAGGGTTCTCGATTTGTTTAATGCTGTTGACAAAGGATGAGCCTGTGTCCGTAACTGTGTGTCTCGAGTCCTAATCTAGTTCTTTATGTCTGGCCCCTGTGGGGCTTCTTCTCCTGGACATTTCATCAGCAGCTGTTTGAACATGTTCAATAGGAACCAAAATATTCCCTTTGAAACCCGGCACCCACTATAACTGTTAATTACATGATCGTCTTCCCAATTGTTCAGGCTGAAAATCAGAGTCATCCTTTAGCCTTTTCTGCAATAGAACGTGAGCTTCGGGAGACAGACAGGCCTGGGTTCTGTGACTGGAGGCAATCCATTTCACATCTCCCAGCCTTCAGTTCTGTGTCTATAAAGTGGGGATAATGACACATGACTTACTATATTGCTGCAAGGATAAAAATAAGATGATGCCTGCAAAAGCTGAGCATGGCACTGACTCAAAAGGAAAGCTCAATAAATTACTGGTCAAGGAAATTGAGGTATGTCATAATCTTGATGTAACTGGGAAGTGATAGTAGTAAATGTGTGCCAAGAAGACAGTTCAAAAATATATGTATATATATGTATGTATGAATATATGGGATGACTGCAGAATAGTGACTTGTTATAAGCAAGAGGCAGGAGGCTTCTGAGCAGTAGAGTGGGATTAAGGTAAATATGATGCCCTGTGGAGCCCTGGGGGCACAGTGGTTAAGAGCTCAGCTGCTAACAAAATGGTGAGCAGTTCCAGTCCACCAGCCGCTCCTTGGAAACCCTGTGTGGCAGTTCTACTCGGAGCTGCTATGAGTCGGAATTGACTGGAAAGCAACTTTTCTTTTTTTTTAAATCGGGCTCTGCAGATACTGTACACACTGGCTAACTATTTATATGTAGCTGCAAGGGAACTAGATTCAAACCATTACCATTTTTTAAAAGATAATGTTCACATATAAAATAATTTTGAATTTGGCAAATGGTACATAGATCTACCTAGCTGGTAACCTCCAAAATATTTTAGATATATCATAAGAGTCTCTTAACATGTTTAAGCTGAATGGAATCTTAGATGTCATCCATGTTTCTCTTTTTACAGTTGAGGTTAATGAGAATTAAAAGAGCTAGGCACCATTTGCGAGGCCCCCCTGTCGGTTGACAACAGTGCCTGAGCTAGAGCTGGCTCTCTTCCCTCCGGAGTCAGTGGTCTTTCTCTCATTGCACCCTCCACTTCCTAAACGTGACTCTGAATGGCAATACCATGGTTCTCAAATTTCTTCCTGCAAGATCGTATTCCATTGGCATGTCCTTACTGCTAAATACAATGTAATGACTTATCTTTAAGGTACAAAATATTGAATATGGAACTCCTACAAGAAACCATGTTCAAGTCATAACTTTCCCATCCTCATGGTCAGGTTTCTAGTCTGAAGCAACATGTAACTCTCTTTCTCTTTCTCCCTCTTTTAAGCTCCCGGCTTACTTAGTAAAATTTTTACTATACATATTTAAATATTGATTTGATTTCCATGAAACATATATCATATAATGCTGGATACACAGTTTTGAAATGATTAGTAATTTCAAAAAATAGTATAGTTTGAGTGGGCTATAGGTAAATTTTATCTGTTCATATTATTTCTAGTAAAGTTGTAATAACAACATTACAAAAACTTTCGTGTATACGAGCATTTTTCTCTTTCACGTGGAACACAAGTGTTGAATTGGATATAAAATTGGAGACAGCAATTTTTAGTAGAAAAATAATGACGTGTTAACCAGAAAATACATATTAAATGTGTATGGCATTCATAATTTCTTCCAGGTCTTCAAGTATATTTGTTTCTTTGCTTAAATACATGTTAGCTCCTCTAAATCTTCTTGCCTTGAGGTAATTTTGGATTTCCTGGTTCTTTGCATTACAGCAAATACCTTGATCAAATGTTTTGATTTTTAGTAAGTAGAAAATCTGTTTTTTTCTTTATATATTGAGATATCATCTAATCTGGCACAGATTTTGAGATTAAGTAAACTTCGCTGACATACCGCCAGATACTCTAATTTTTCACACGAGGAAGATAAGACCCAGAGGATTAAGTCAATTAGTGGCTGAGTTAGGACCAAAGTTTAAGCAGACTGACAAATGCAGCACTCTTTGTGAATACCATGATGACTGCATGTGTAGTTTGTGATCTCTGTATTTGTTCCTGGACAGGTTTTATTCATCAAGTATTTTATTTATTTCTTTTTTGTTCAACCCTAAATCATTTCCACATGGAAATTCTTGGGAAGAAAGAAAAAAACTTAAACAAAACCAAGTCTAACAATAGCAACCAAAACAAAGCCCTTTTATGTTGAACATGAACTCAAAAGAAACCAAACCCATTGCCGTTGAGTAGATTCCAACTCACAAGTGATCCTATAGAATAGAGAAGAACGCCCCACAGGATTTTCAAGGAGTGGCTGGCAGATTCAAACTGATGACCTTTTGTTTAGCAGCCAAGCTCTTAACCACTGTGCCACCAGGGCTCTGAATTTGAACTCAGGAACTCAAGGTGAGTTCATCAAATAGTTCATCAAGTTGAACCATTAGCAGCTCCTTAAGCACACCTCTACTATTTTGTTTATACTTTCTCTCCAGCATCTATTCAGTTTCTACCCATCACATATTACCTTCTCATTTAATCTTGTCTTGATCTTGTAGTAAGAAATTATTGTTTCTAAATTTTCCTTACCACTCATGTAGTGGCATCTCTATGTACCTACCACACTCTATATCGCATTTTAATTGAATAAAAATTATTTTTCTCCCTTTTCTTCAACTGAGTTTCAGCCTCACTGAGGGCAGAAATTAGATTTTATGTGCCTGGCAGAAGTATAGCTCCAATGCTGCTTAGAAGAAAGACAGCGGGACTTCATCTTGCTTACTTTGGATATGCCATCAGAAAAGACTAATTGCTAGAAAATGACATGTTTGGTAGAGGGTCAGTGAAATGAGGGACACCCTAGTGAGATGGATTCAGACACTAGTTGTAACAATGGGCTCAAACATACCAATGATTGTGAGGATGGCACAGAAGCTGGCAATGTCTTGTTCTGTTGTACATATTTCTACGAACTGGAGGCAACTGGATAGCACCTATCAACAATGACAACGTGTCCTCTCACCTCCATCATAGCTAGGCTTCTGCTCTGCACTTTGAACACTCAATAAAATGTTTTCTGAATGAAAAAAGCAGCTCTCATTTTAAAGGAAAAATGAACAAACCCAAAAAAAAGATCTGAAAAGTTTATGTATTTCAACTAATATATATATATACATACACACACACATAATTTATATTGCTATTGTTGTTGTTAGGTGCCGTCGTGTCAGTTCCGACTCACAGCGACCCTATGAACAACAGAACGAAACACTGCCCCATCCTGAGCCATCCTTACAATCGTTGTTATGCTCGAGCTCATTGTTGCAGCCGCTGTGTCAATCCACCTCGTTGAGGGTTTTTCTCTTTTCCTCTGACCCTGTACTCTGCCAAGCATGATGTCCTTCTCCAGGGACTGATCTCTCCTGACAACATGTCCAAAGTATGTAAGATGCAGTCTCACCATCCTTGCCTCTAAGGAGCATTCTGGTTGTACTTCTTCCAAGACAGATTTGTTCCTTCTTTTGGCAGTCCATGGTATATTCAATATTCTTCGCCAACACCACAATTCAAATGTGTCAACTCTCTTTCGGTCTTCCTTATTCATTGTCCAGCTTTCACATGTATATGATGTGACTAAAAATACCATGGCTTGGGTCAGGTGCAGCTTAGTCTTCAGGGTGACATCTTTGCTCTTCAACACTATGGATAACAAACTATGGATAACAAACTATGGATAATACTGCGAAGAATGGGAATTCCAGAACACTTAATTGTGCTCAAGAGGAAACTTTACCTAGATCAAGAGGCAGTTGTTCGGACAGAACAAGGGGATACTGAGTGGTTTAAAGTCAGGAAAGCTGTGCGTCAGGGTTGTATCCTTTCACCATACCTATTTAATCTGTATGCTGAACAAATAATATGAGAAGCTGGACTATATGAAGAAGAATGGGGCATCAGGATTGGAGGAAGACTCATTAACAACCTGCATTATGCAGGTGACACAACCTTGCTTGCTGAAAGTGAAGCAGACTTGAAGCACTTACTAATGAAGATCAAAGACCACAGCCTTCAGTATGGATTACACCTCAACATAAAGAAAACAAAAATCCTCACAACTGGACCAATGAGCAACATCATGATAAACCAAGAAAAGATTGAAGTTGTCAAGGATTTCATTTTACTTCGATCCACAGTCGACAGCCATGGAAGCAGCAGTCAAGAAACCAAAAGATGCATTGCTTTGGGCAAATATGCTGCAAATATTTTATATATATATAAATATAAAAAATCATGGTAAATTAGCACATCCTTTTAAGTTTTCAAAGCAAGGTAAATAATCTCAATTATCCTTTCAAAAATTGGAACATCTAATTCCACACCCAAATATACTTTCATTGGGCCATTAAAAGGTTAAATATATGACACAGAAGTTAGAAAGGATACAAAGAGACATGACACACAGCTAACTCAAATTAGAAAGATTGTGGTAACATTTCCCCCTTGGCTGTGTGTGTGAAACTGGACGAGAAACACAGTAGGACTGGCAGGGCCATGCCAGAGCTTTTAAAGATATTTGTAGCTGACGCTACCTGTGCCCTGGCCATACTGAAACCCATCACCATCGAGTTGATTCCAACTCATAGAGATCCTGTAGGACAGAGTAGAACCTCCCATTAGGGTTTTTAAAGCTGTAAATCTTTACAAAAGCAGACTGCCACATCTTTCTCCCGCGGAACTGCTGGTTGGTTGAACTGCCAACTTTTCTATTAGGATCTAAGTGCTTAACCAACTGCTCCATTAGGCCTCCTTTTTACCCTACCCACACCCCCTCAGAATTCAACTCTTCACACTAAAGAGAGGTTATTGTGAACATCTGTGACTCTGCCCCGTCTTTTTTTCTGGCTGCTAGTGCATATTCAGCCCTGCTATTACAATGCTTATCTTGCTGGAACCTGCACTTAACCAAGGATGGATGGGGAGCTGGTGAATAAAGAGTCCAGTGGTTTTGGTTTGGTTGGAATAACTCAGAGATATGCTCCATCTTATCTCCCAGAATTCCCCATCAAGACTGAGCTCCAGTAGCCCACAATGGCATCTTACTTGATAACACATTCTTCTGCTACCTTCTCTTCTAAACTTCCTTACTCTAACAGTGGTAGTTTGTGGGGTCACCTCTTAAATAAACTACCTACTTGCACTCAAATCCTTATCTCAGTGTTTTCTTCTGAGAAAAAGCAACCCAAGATGGTAGTTTTTGCTTAGGACTTATTTAAGGTGGAAATTTTGTGGTTATTTATATTTTGGAGTTCCTGGGTGGTACAAAAGATTACTGCATTCAGCTGCCAGTCAAAAGGTTAGTGGTTCAAGTCCACCCAAAGGTGCTTTGGAAGAAAGGTCTGATGATATAGGTACTTTGAAAAAAAAATTAGTCATTGAAAATCCTATGGAGCCCAGTTCTACTCTGACACACATAGGGTTGCTATGAGTCAGAATTGACTGGACAGCAACTGGTATTGATACTTAAAATGCTGACTTTTTAAAAATTATTTTGGTCTTGCGATTCTTCTTTATGTTCACGTGAATCCCTCATGGCCTAATATGTTTCTTTTCCAGTGTAGACCCTGAAGTCACTTTTTTTCATGATATTTATCCCAACCCCATAGACTGTTTTAGGCACATGATGTTTAGACCATAAGTGTTGACAATTCTAAAATCTGGGAATGTTGAGTTTGAAATCAGAAATTTAACAAGAAGAAGTATGACTTAGATATAATATACTAACTGTAAATTTTTTAGTCATGAAGAGAAAATTATTGACTCTGATGATCTAAATACTGAAATTACATTTTTATGGCTATTGAAAAATCTCGATTGGAAAAACTTTTAAAGAAGTTATAATGCTACATTTTGGTGAGTTTCTTCTGTTGATTTGAGGACAAATTGAACATACATCTGAAAATTGTAGTTTGCTAATCAAACTAGTTTAAATAATATTTTGGTACATAATCTTTATATTTAATAAATATGTTACATGAAGATTGGCTTCCTAATTGGAAAAATAAATGTGTGCCTCATAGCCACACCAATATGATAAATTCTTATCCATATGTAGACAAGAGGGACACTTCGTTCATTCATTCATTCATTTATTCAAAAACATATCTCATTACCTGATACCCATGGCATTCTGCTAATGGGGAAACAGAGATGGTCTGTGTTATTCAGAGTTTTATAAGCTAGCAGGTTTTTAAATTAAACTTCTTCTCATACTTAAATGCTGAGTATATACAAATGTCAAATTTTACTTCAGTTATCTAAGAAACTTCATGGGAAAAACATATAAAACTTGAATAAATATAGCCTTTAGGAAGAAGCCTGAAATGTTGCTGAGATAGCTGCTCATAGATTTACAAAAGATCTTGCCATTAGGCACAGAGTTATAACAGATGTATTTCATACCTTGAGAATTTATTGAAAGAATAACAGGGCTTTATATTTACTTTGTCCTGAAACATTAATTGCAACAGATTTATGAATGACCTAATTCTGTATTAAGCTGTAGTAATAAAAACTGTACTGCAACTCTTGTTATGAGAAATATGACATAAAAATTTAAAAAGCAATTCTCAAATATTGTGTTTATCATCTCTGCCTTGCAAGGTACTTTTTTCCCATGATTAGCATGCTTATGTAATTCTAAGTACTTCTCTGGTTTATGTTAAATTGTATGTTGAATAATTTAGGTAAGCACAAAAGCCAAGATAAGAATTCAGAGAAAATATCTCTTCCTCTTTACTCCTCAAATGATCCATGAATCTATTAAAATAAATGTTTATACTCTTGAGCATCCCAGGGTTCATTCAAAGTACCTTAAGTCACTAGATGTATAATGTATAGGGTATAAGCCTTCAAGTCTTTAGTTGCTTTCTTAATGAAAATTCCTTAAAGATAGGAAATAGCATGTCTTTGTTTTCTTACACCTAATTTTTTTTTAACATTGAGATTAGTTTAATAATATAATCTAATATATAGTCCGTGTTTACATGTTCCTAGCTGCCTCCACATTTGAACATGGACTGTATCCTGGATTATCTTCTTAACAGTGTTGATCTTCACTCACTGCATTTGGTTGTCACTTCTCTTTGTAGAGCAGCCGTCCCCTCCCACACCTTTTTCCTGGTGACTTTTGAAGAGACCTGACAGGTTGTTTTGTAGAGTGTCCCACATTTTGGATTCATCTGAATATACCTTTTTTTCCAATGTTTTCCTTGAATAGTCCTTGGATTTCTCTTACAGGTAATACTTAACCTTAACGAAGACTTCATGTGATCTAAATTAAGAAATTCTAAAATCTAAATTCTAAACCTGCTACTACACTATGGTGGCAGGGGGTGGGGGCAGTGGGGAGAGGAAATGTAATCTCTGAACTTTACATAATTTAACAAATTTATCTGGTTGACTTGAGTGGAACAAATTGAAACTTAGTTTAATGAAAATGTTTATTTTTTAAAACTCTTAAGTCTATCTATCTATCTACCCATCTATTTGTATATATTTAAAAAAAATAAAAATCTCATTGCTGTCAAGTTGATTGACTCATATTGACCTTATAGGGCAAGAGTAGAACCGCCCTTAGGGTTTCCAAGGAGCAGCTGGTGGATTCAAACTGCCGACCACTTGGTTAGCAGCTGAATGGTTAACCATTACACCAAAAGTCTAAGTAGATTCTTAGTAGATACAAACAATGCTGATATGTAAAAGTAAGCTAACAAAACACAAGTTCTCAAAAGTTAGAAACCTGCTTTCCTTCCTTGTTTCTCCAAAGTCTCCGTATCAGGAATCAAGTCACCCGTTACAGATGTCACTCCGATCGAATGTCAGCTGGAACAACTATGCAAGAGGAAGTCGCTAATGGACAGGGGATTAACTCATAACGGGAAATAGTATGTAAACTGCTCCATAAATAAAAATAATTCACTAATATGAAGTTTTATGTAATAAGAAGCCTACGTGTCAGTCTTGATATGATAGAGTCGTAGAATAAATGTGGTTTTGCTGTATCTACTCATGAATGATTATAGGTAGCCTTAGTGAAATTTTTTTTTCCTAAACCTAAAGTACAATATGCATTTACTCATTAAGAGGAGGCCGAGATCTCTGATTTATAAATCTATGTGTCTCTTGTTTATGTTTTTAGACCTTTACCCTGTATTGACTTGTACGAACAAAAGACAAAGAAACTGCAGAGAAGTATTTAAATAAACTACTTTTATTTGTAAAGGAGCCCTCGTGGCGCAGTGCTTAGCTGCTAACTGAAAGGCCGGTAGTTGGAACCCCCCAGCAGCTCTGCAAGGAAAGATGTGGCAGTAAGCTTCTATAAAGATTTACTGCTTGGAAACCCTATGGTGCAGTTCTACTCTATCCTATAGGGTCAATATGAGTTAGACTCGAGGACAGTGGGTTTGGAATGGGTTTGTTGTTGTTGTTTTGGTTTGGTTTATTTGGAGAGGAAGAAGGGGAAAGGAACACCTACAATAAAAAATGATTGAGTGCTGTCTCCTGCTACTCTCTGTACTAGCTACAGTCATCTTCTGTTGACACTAGTACAGCTGGAAAAAATACTTTCTATAAACCATTTCCACTTCCTCACTGGATTGTTGGAAATGGTTTGTTTCCAGACATGAGAATGGAGTCAGAGAGAATAAGTGTCCTGCTGACTTTTACAAACACATGAAGTGAGGGGACAAGACTGAAATCGCTGTTCCCAACTGCAGCTCGCACGCAGCTTCTCAACAAAGCAGGCATGTAGTTAGAATAAACCTCTGTGTATGTGTGTGTGTGTGTGTGTGTGTGTGCATACTTGCTCATCTGTGTGTGTAAATTAATTGCTTTGTTATTGGACAAAGCTGGTATCCCTAAGTCCCGTAGTGGCTGAAGGCACCACAAGTTACGGTGAGAGGTTGAGATGAAAAAATCCCAGCACTGAAGAAGAGCCAAGCGGAAAAGAGCAATACCCCCCTATATTCTTTTTGTAAATGGAGCTTATTTCTGAGCTTAAATTATAGCAACACTGATGAGTTTCAGATCTGTACCAATAGATTCAATGCAAGTTTCAATTCTCAACTTGCAAACGTTTACACGTTATTCCGTGTTGATATTTTCAGCTATCATTTCCCAGCATTTCTGAAACGGCACCCATCTGTTATCTTCTTTGTCTCTAAACTGATTTCATTCCAACTTCTTAATTTCCTCTGATTACTTCATTATGTAATCATCCAAGTTTGATGTTTAAGCTATCAAATATTCCTTTGAAAGCTCTGACAAATTCATCACATTTTTATCATTTATTCTTCTATTGCCTTAGACTTGCTCCTGCTTAACACAAACTTTTATTCTTTTACATTCTTCTGTTCTCTTCCCCTTTAATTCATTTTAAAGTACATGAATATTTTAGTAAAATATCAATTTTCTTCTCATCTCCCTCTCTGTTCTTCTCCAGCTCTTCCTTCTCCTTCTTTTATATCTTCTGCTGCTTCTTTTCTGTTTTCTTCTGAAGTCATCATCTTCATCATCATCATCATTTTCAATATCTTCACCCTCACCCATATTCGTTGATCTACTATGTGCTAAACTCTCTGCTAAAATTTACATACAAGGCCCCATTAATCCTCACAGCCATTATATGGGTAAATAATGATTCACCATTGTATAGGGGAAGCCTAGGTACAGAGAGTAATAATGTACTCATTTCCACATAGGCAAATCCAGACAACGTGACTTCACTCGCTTATATTATCTTGCTTCATTATTGCTGCTCAATGAAACCTTCTAAAAGCATATCCTTCAGAGACCCATTAATTTTTTCTTTTCCCAGTGAGCACTATCAGAATCCTTATTCTTGTTGATGTCCAATTTTACCATTTCTTCTTGATGATAATGTTAATTTTAGCATTTAAAAATATTTCCACATATTATTCATTTTCATTGGTAAGTCTTGGACCTCCTACAGCACAGAGACTATGATCTATGCTTCCTTATACTCCTTAATGCCAGGAGAGGGGATTGCTCATAGCAAGCTGCAAAACACGGGTTGGGAAGCTAGTAGGCTTCTCACAATTCCCAAACACAGTCACTACAGGATCACTCACTTAATAATGATCTTTGTCATCAAAAGGACCCTTTCTCTCTGTTTTTCTGTTCACCTGGAATGAATTTAGGGTCTCTTTACCAGCAGGGTGTTTCAATAATTTCTCTTAAATTCTCATTAAAAACTCTCCCCTCAAGAAGATTTCTGACTAACTTTTCCTTGATGAACTTACTTTATTTCTTTATTATGGTAAGTATATACATTGCAAAACATTTTCCATTTCAACAATTTTCACATGTACAGTTCAGTGACATTAATTATGCTCATCATGTTGTTTAACCATCATTCTTATCTGTTTCCAAATTTTTCTATCACCACTATACACATTTTTTTCTTTTTTCCCTATTTATGCCCTTTGTTCATAAAAAAACACAACAAATTTTCAAAGACAGGAAACATGCTTTATTTCTCCTGAAAAATATTTATTTTTTATTCACTGTACATGGTCAAAAAAGTCTTTAAAAATAAGTTATATCTCTACCTCTATCCTTACACAGAGTGACTGTACCAAAAATAATTGGTTGATGTTCAACTATTTCAGGAGGTAGCATATGATCAAGAACTGATGGTTCTGAAGGAAGAGTCCCAGCTGTACTGAAGGTATTGGGTGGGGGGGGAGGAACAAAACAAGGCTCTAGGATTTCGCAGAACACCAGTTGAGATGTTTCAACAAATGGATGCAGCATTGGAAGTGCTCACTCATCTATGCCAAGAGATTGGGAACACAGCCACCTGGCCAACCAACTGGAAGAGATTCATATTTGTGTTCGTTCAAAAGAAAGGTGATTCAACAGAATGCAGAAATTATTGAACAATATCATTCATATCACACACAAGTAAAATTTTGCTGAATATGATTAAAAATGGTTGCAGCAGTACATCAGCAGACAACTGCCAGAAATTGAAGCAGGATTCAGAAGAGGACATGGAATGAGGGATATCATTACTGATGTCAGATTTTGGTTGAAAGCAAAGAATACCAAAAAGATATTCACCTTTGCTTTATTGACTATGCAAAAGCATTCAACTGTGTGGATCATAACAAATTGTGGATAATATCATGAAGAATGGAAATTCCAGAACACTTAACTGTGCTCATGAAGAATCTGAATATCGACCAAGAGGCAGTTGTTCAAACAGAACAAAGGGATAATGTGTGGCTTAAAATTAGGAAAGGTATGCATCAGTGTTGTATCCTATCACCATATTTATTGATTGTGTACGCTGAGCAAATAATCCAAGAAGTTGGACTATATGAAGAAGAATGCAGCATCAGGACTGGAAGAAGACTCATTAACAACCTGTGATACACAGATGACACACCTTGCTTGCTACAAGTGAAGAGAACTTGAAGCATTTACTGATGAGGATCAAAGACCACAGCCTTCAGTATGGATTACACCTCAACATACCAAAAAAAAAAAAAAATCTCACAACTGGATTGGTAAGCAACATCATGATAAACACAGAAAATACTGAAGTTGTCAAGGATTTCAATTTACTTAGATCCACAATCAACATCCATGGAAAAAAAAGCAGCAGTAAAGATATAAAATGACAGATTGCATTGGGCAAATCTGCTGCAAAGACCTCTTCAAAGTGTTAAAAAGCAAAGATGTCATTTTGAGGACTGAGGTGCACCTGATCCAAGCTGGATATTTTCAGTTATATCATATGCATGCAAAAGCTGGACAATGAATAAGAAAGACTGAAGAAGAACTGATGTCTTTGAATTATGGTGTTGGTGAAGAATATTGAATATACCACAGACTGCCAGAAGAACGAATATGTTTGTCTTGGAAATAGTACAGCCAGAGTGTTCCCTGGAAGCAAGGATAGTGAGACTTCTCAGGTACTTTGGATATTTTATCAGGAGGGACCAGTCCCTGGAGAAGGACATCATGCTTGATAACGTAGAGGGTAGTGAAAAAGAGGAATACCCTCAAAGGATGGATTGACACAGTGGCTGCAATAATGGGCTCAAAATAGTAATAATTGTGAGGCTGGCGCAGGACCGGGCAGTGTTTTGTTCTGTTATACATAGAGTCTCAATGAGTCGGAACTGACATGAAGAGAACAGAAGAGAAAAATAAAACATGACAAAGAGTAATGAATTACCTATTTGAAAAGTGAAAGTGATCCAGAGAACAGAAACAGATTATCAGGTGTGCTTCAAGCTATGGAAAGGTTTAGTAGGAATACAAATTTAATAAGGAAGTGCTGAAAGGTAGGATGACACAGCATAAAGTGAAAAAGGGAGATTGAAAGGCCCAGATAAAAACCAAATTAAAACATATAAAAACAAGTGTCTCTCAATGCAACTGCCTCAAAAGCTTTAAAATAAGTGTCTCTCATTGCAAATACCTCGGATGCTTTAAAAAAACACTACTGTCTTGGTTGCCTTGGTATGTACTGATTTAAAAGCTCTAGGATACAGCTGTGACTTGATATTTTTAAAACCTCTACAGGTGATTCTAATGTGCAGCCCTGGTTGAGAACCACTGAACAAGAAACACCAACAGTATGATAAACATATAAAGAAACTCAAATAATGTAAAGAGGAAATAGCTTTAAATTCATAGCAAGTGAAGCAGAAAGAGACAAAGACGAACAAAGCAACCAGAAGCATAAGATAGAAACAGAACAAACAATAGAAACAGACAACCAAGGCAACCAGAAACCATATGACAGAATTAGAAGGCAAAGAGACTCTAACATAAGGATAACTGGTGTGTCTGAAGTGGAGACACTAAAAGAGGAAAAACTGATAATCATACATATAATAAATAAACATTTTCATGAAACAAAAAGTGAATCTGTAGACAATATTACACTATATTATTATTACCGAATATTACTATCACAATTAGTGTTTCTCAACGTACAAGGAAACACACACACACACAGAGGAAACCCAACACCCATGAATTATGTTTGAAAAACCTTCTCACCAATGAAATCATGACAAACAACTCAAAATTGTTGATATGCATTGACCCCATTTATATAGAAAGCTAAAACTAAAGAACTAAAGAAATTATAGATGCAAAATATTTCATTTTTACATTATAAGTAAAAATAATGATGAATTAAAAATAATACAACATCTCATTATCTCATGGTTTTTAGACCACTAAATATTCTGACCACTTACTATAAATTCCTCTTTGTTTTTTTGTTTGTTGCACTTTATAGAACTTTTCTGTATAAGGCCACATAGTAAATACTTAAGGTTTTGAGGGTCATTCAATCTCTATCACAGCTCCTCAACTCTGCTGTTGTAGCAAAGAGCAACCATAGATAACATGTGTCCCTGGGTTAAAAAATAACTCCTTTATAGACACTGAAATTCGAAATTACATACTCTTCATAGGACATAAAATACTATTCAAAACAAATTTTTTCAACCACTGAAAAATACTAAAACCATTATAAGCTCACCAGAAAACCAAACCTGTAGCTTTTGAGTCAGTTCCAACTCATAGTGACCCTATAGGACAGAGTAGGGTTTCTGAGACCGTAAACTTTACAGGAGCAGACTGCCACATCTTTCTCTTGGCAGAGTGGCTGGTGGGTTTGAACTGCCAGCTTTTTGGTGAGCAAGTGAGCGCTTAACCACTGTGCCACCAGGGCTCCTTTGTTAGCTCATATCAAACCACACCTGCTGCCATTGAGTTGATTTAGACTCATAGCAACCCTCTGGGCAGAACAGAACTGCCCCATAGGATTTCCAAGGAGCAGCTGGTAGATTTGAACTGCCAGTCTCTTGGTTAGCAACTGAGCTCTTAACCATCGCACCATCAGGGCTCCTTATTGGCTCATAGGCCTTACCTAAAACAAGAGGTGGACCAGTTTTGGCTCTTGATCTGTAGTTTGCCAACCTCTGCTTTAGACCAATGTTTCTCATCTTTGACACAATTTGGGCTGGATAATCCTTTGTTGTGGAAATTGTCTTGTGCGCTGCAGTGTGATCACGAGCATCCCTGGCCTCTACTTGCCACATGCCAGTAACACCCTCTAGAAACTTCCAATTGTATCCTGTTTGAGGACAAGACTACTAACCCCATTCAACTGAGCATAAGCACTCCAGATGTAACCTCATGAACAGAGCATTCAGGGCAACTTTTCACTCTATCTGAATGCTATATAGAGTCACTGGGTGGCACAAACTGTTAGGCACCCAACTACTAACCCAAAGGTGGTTCAAACCCACCCAGAGGAGCCTCAGAAGACAGGCCTGACCACCTGCTTCCACAAGGTCACAGCCTTGAAAACACGATGCGGCAGTTACTCTGCATACATGGGGTCACTTTAAGTCAGAATCAATTTCAAGGCAACTAACATAATTAACAGTATACTCCATTTGACAAAAAAAAAAAGTTTGCTTTCAAGTTGATTCCAATTCATGAAGGCCCAGCGTGTTACAGAGTAAAACTGCTCCATAGGGTTTTCTTGGCTATAGTCTTTATGAAAGAAGATTGCCAGGCCTTTCTTCTGTGGTGCCGCTGGGTGGGTTCAAACTGCCATTTAGGTTAATAGTGGAGCAGAAACCATTTGTACCGCCCACTGCAGGAACCTAGACTCCATATACTATAATTCAGATAAATGTAAGACAACTAATAACTAGTTTGTTTTCATTTGATCTATTGTCAAGTTGATCCTTCAATCTATAATATTTATAATAAAATTCCATTCAAACTGCCTTTTTTAGGCACATTGATACAAATTAAAATTGAATATGTGACATCATTTAAACCAAAGGGTATAAATGTCTGCTTGGAAAAACCATTCACAATTTTTCCATTGTGAGAAAGTAATTCCTACTGATATTATTTCAAGATTCAAACCTATAAAGAACAAAATTGTTTAGGTATTAACAGGTCTAAATTTCAGTGCCTTTCTGATATATTCAGTAAACATGATTTTTAAGTAGGACTTTCTCTTTTTTGATGCAATTGTAACCTGACCCTATGAAGGTCAGTAAATTTTCATTAGTCCTTAAACGAGCCCAAGCTGGCTTTAGCCTGCCCTGCATGTGCAGAAGGGCCAGCTGTGACTGCTAATTGACCTCTACAGAGGACGCAGCAACACAAGGAACAAATCAGAAGGAAAATCATCACCCAGGCCCTATTCGAAAGTGAGAGGTCCGACAAGAACCACATCACCTCCTGTTTCCTGGCTGCCTTCTTAGAATTTTCCCTCCCCCATACACCTGCATGGCCACCATCTTGCTGCCCAAATCACAGATAAGCTCTGCTTCCCCGTGGGTCAGGGAGCCAGATCTGAGAACCTTCCTCTGGCTCTTTGCGTGTTGCAATAAAGTTACTTTTTCTTTCTGAAAGATCTGTGTCCAGATATTTGGCATGTCAGTGCGTTGGACAAGGACCCACCTTTTAGGGTTTGGTAACATAATCAAGAAATACAAACAAGTAAAAAGAATTAGATTTCTTTAGGAAATGATTTAAATAAAAATACTTGGTGAAATGTAAAGCTATGAAAGCAGGTATCATTTTTATGTGTGCAATGCGTGCTGTGTATATGCATGAATGAATTTGTGCATGTGTTTCATGATAGGGTCGCGATGAGTCAGAACTGACTCAGTGGCAATGGGTTTGGTATGATTTTTGGTTTAACAGACTTACAGGCCAAAAACAACAACAAAAACTAGCACTAAATCAGTGTGCATTGGCTGGCATAATATATATTGCAATGACAAGTCAGTTGACTTCTCCTTTTCTGTTGTTTTTATCATTACATATAAATAATATTTTAAATAGTCTTCAGAATTCAAATTTTGACTCTATTCCAATCACTCCTGGGTAGGTAAATAATTTAATTTATGAATTCAGTTAGTATTAATTGAGAGCCATCTGTGTTCTGGGCACTGTGCTTAGTAGTGGAGACAACTCTAAAGAATACAGAAAAATTTTGTCCTACAGGACTTGTAGTCTACAGCGGAGATAGACATAGTGATGTTGCCATAAGTCTTCCAATTTAGATCAGTGGTAAGGTTTACTTAAAGATGGTAAGGTTTACTTAAAGACACTTTCTCTTACTCCTCTTGCCCTTTATTATTATCTCTTTCCATTTTCATCCCACTCACCAAAATGAAATGCTCTCAATGTTCTCTTTCCTTTCTTCCCTAGATAAAACCCAGAACCTGCTGTTATATTTGGAGATCAAGAGATTACCAGTGTTTAAGGCTATTTGAAGTTGTACATGGCCTTGTAATGAGAATAATGATATGAATACAGCAAAATCAATGAGAAAAGAAATCCAATCAGTATTACACGATGTTAAAATATGCCAGCTTCAGAACATAAACAGATTTCTATTTATATAGTCCTTATAGTGTCAATACGGCCTCTGGGACCAATTTCAAGGAGATGTCTTCCACTGGGTTAGCTGAAGTCCGTGTGTATCTTCTCTGCATAACCCACAGAACCTCAGAGCAACCCTCAGCAGATGTCTAGAATTTTGGAGTAATTGAGGTCAACATGGAATCTGCTGGATGAGGGAGTCTACACACAACCAGGAAAATGAATAGAAAATAAATTAAGAAACATAGTTCAATGGACAGTGAAAATCAATGATAGGGAAATGGACCATTTTTGCCTCAGAGATTTTTCACTGCTCATTCAGTCAAGTTCACCTGCTTATGGTTGTTCACTTGGCATTTTTTCCACATTAGTAAGTCTTTCGGTGTTAATCATGACCATTTGCTATCAGCTGCTTATGAGGCAACTCTACTCTGGTTGCCTTGGTGGATAAAAGACACCAGTTTTCAACCTGCTACTGAATTTCAATGATTATTTTTGTTGAAATATTTCTGCAAACTCATCACATTTAACATGGAAAAAAATCTTTTTATAAAAGAAATGTTCAAGCACAGCTTTTAATAATTTTAAGGTACTGGATTGCTTTAGTAATTAACCATTTTCAGAACACTTCCACATGGTGTCCTTTTCTCATGTCCATATTTTAAAGATAATATCTCTTTTCTTCTTCTGGAACGACTTATGCCATGTACCCCCTTCAAAAGACATATCATGCAGGCTAGAATATTTACTCCAATACATAACCCTCATCATAACAGAAAATTTTTTTGGAAGAGGTGGTTCAACTATAACATTACATCTGGGTGGGTTCTGAAAAAGTTCTTTATAGCACAGGAAAATGATTTGATAATATTTGATAAGAAAACCAGAAAAAGAGAGATTATGAACTCTTCAGAATCCCTATCTTTTTTGCATATCAACCCTTAACAGCATATATTGTCTAGAACAAAATGGTGAGGAAGAATTGCTAAGATATTTAATGAATTTGAGAAAATTGTGCATGCAACCCTTGAAGACCCCAATTGAGAAACTTCTCAGTGATCCATGTTGTTCCCCTAATCTTGGATTGTGAAGCAATCATTCAATAGGCACAGAAGTAAGGGATATTAACTCGTTATCATTCCACGATATACCCATTATGAGGCAGGGCCTAAGGTTATGATTACCTTACAGTAAGAACTCTTGTAAGCAGCATGGATAGGAGCTTCCCAGCTCTTGGTTTTACATATGAAGTTGCTATGATTGCAATATAGCCAAAGAGCAGCCTCAGGGAAGTAGCTTGGGTCCAAGAGCCATGGTCTACTTCTAAGTTCAGAAAACTTCTGCTTCATGGAGCTTCCGCCAAGATGTCTTGGAAGTCTACTTCCCCAGAGTCTCAGCACAATTTTTGTATTTTGATCCTCGGTTGGGACAAGTGTGCATTCTAAGGTAATTAAATTGAGAAGCAGTATATGTTATTTTTATTCTTTTTATGGAATGGTTTTGTGATTGGGACCTTCAGAAAAGAAGACACAGGATTTGTGACACTGTTAATTTATCCTAAATTTTAGGCTGATTTTGAAAAGGAAAGCATATAGCAAGAGATAATTTTATTGATTTACTGGAATGTGTTGGCATTATAAATATAATTTGTATTTGTTTTAAAATGTCCTTTGTTGATGGAATACCCCCAAAGTCATTCTATGAAGCCAGCATATCCCTGATACCAAAACCAACTAAAGATGCCACAAAAAAAAAGAAAATTATAGACCTATATCCCTCATAAACTTAGATGCAAAAATCCTCAGCAAAATTCTAGCCAACAGAATACAACAACATATCAAAAAAACAACTCACCATGACCAAGTGGAATTAAAAAAAAAAAAAATTTTTTTTCTTTTTGCAGGGATAGGTTCAACACTAGAAAAACAATCAATGTAAACCATCATATAAATAAAACAAAAACAAGAACCACATGATCTTATGAGTTGATGCAGAAAAGGCATCTGACAAAGTCCAATCCATTCATGGTAAAAACTCCCAGCAGAATAGGAATACAAGAGAAATTCCTCAACATAATAAAGGGCATTTATACAAAGCCAACAGCCAATGTCAGCTTAAATGGAGAGAGTCTGAAAACATTTCCGTTGAGAACGGGAGCAAGACAAGGATGCCCTTTATCACCACTCCTATTCAACATTGTGCTGGAGGCCCTAGCCAGAGCAATTAAGCTAGATAAAGAAATAAAGGGCATCTGAATTGCTAAGGAAGAAGTAAAAGTATCTCTATTTGCAGATGACATGATCTTATACACAAAAAAACCTAAAAACCCCACAAGAAAACTACTGAAACTAACATAAGAGTTCAGCAGAGATCAGGATATAATATAAACATACAAAAATCAATTGGATTCCTCTACACCAACAAGAGAACAGAGAAGAGGAAATCACCAAATAAATATAATTTACGATAGCCCTCAAGAAGACAAAATTCTTAGGAATAAATCTAACCAGAGACTTAAAAGACCTATACAAAGAAAACTACAAGACATTATTGCAAGAAACCAAAAAAGACCTACATAAGTGGAAAAACATACCTTGCTCATGGATAGGAAGGCTCAGTATTGTAAAAATGTCCGTTCTACCCAAAGCGATCTATAGATACAATGCAATCCTGATCCAAATTACAATGACGTTTTTTTAATGAGATGGAGAAACAAATCACCAACTTCATATGGAAGGGGAAAAAGGCCCCACATAAGTAAAGCATAACTGAAAAAGAAGAACAAAGTGGGAGGTCTCACGCTACCTGATTTTAGAACATATTATACCACCTTAGTAGTCAAAATAGCATGGTACTTGTATAACAACAGATACATAGACCAATGGAATAGAATTGAGAATCCAGACATAAATCTATTCACATATGAGCAGCTGATACGTGACAAAGGCCCAAAGTCTGCTATATGGGGAAAAGACAGTTTCTTTAGCAAATGGTGCGGGCATAACTGGATATCTCTCCGCAAAAAAAATGAAACAAGACCCATACCTCATACCATGCACAAAAACTAACTCAAACTGGATCAAAGACCTAAATATAAAATCTAAAAAGATAAAAATAATGGAAGAAAAAATAGGGACAATGCTAGGAGCCCTAATACATGGCATAAACAGTATATGAAACATTACTAACAATGCACAAATACCATGACAGAAACTAGATAACTGGGAGCTCCTAAAAATCAAACACTTAAGCTAATCCAAAAACCACCAAAAGAGTAAAAAGATTACCTACAGACTGGGAAAAAATTTTTCAGCTATGACAATTCTGATCATTGTCTGTTCTCTAAAATCTACATGATACGGCAAAAACTCCAACTACAAAAAGACAAATAACCCAATTAAAAAATGGGAAAAGAATATGAACAGACACTTTACCAAAGAAGACATTCAGACAGCTAACAGATACACGAGGAAATGTTCATGATCATTAGCCATTAGACAAATGCAAATCAAAACTACAATGAGATACCATCTCACCCCAACAAGGCTGGCATTAATACAAAAAGCACAAAACAATAAATGTTGGAGAGGTTGTGGAGAGACTGGAACATTTATACACTGCTGGTGGGAATGTAAAATGGTACAACCACTTTGGAAATCAATTTGTTGCTTCCTTAAAATGCTAGAAATAAGACTATCATACCAATCAGCAATCCTACTCCTTGGAATATATTCTAGAGAAATAAGAGCCTTCACATGAACAGATACATGCACACCCCCATTCATTGCAGCACTGTTTATAATAGCAAAAAGATGGAAGCAACCAAGGTGCCCATCAACAGGCGAATGAATAAATTATGGTATATTCACACAATGGAATACTACACATCGATAAAGAACAATAATGAATCCATGAAACAGTTCATAACATGACGGAATCTGGAAGGCATTATGCTGAGTGAAATTAGTTGCAAAAGGACAAATATTGTATGAGAGCACTATTATAACTCAAGAAATAGTTTAAACACAGAAGAAAATATTCTTTGAAGGTTATGAGGGTAGTGAGGGAGGGAAGGAGGGAGGGAGAGGGGTATTCACTAATTAGATAGTAGACGAGAACTATTTTAAGTGAAGGGAAAGATGACACAAAATACTGGAGAGGTCAGCACAACTGGACTAAACCAAAAGCAAAGAAGGCCAGAGTAGCAGGAGCAGAAGTCTGGGGACCATGTTTTCAGAGGACATCTAGGTCAATTGGCATAACAAAATCTATTAAGAAAGCATTCTTTATTCCACTTTGGTGAGTGGCATCTGGGGTCTTAAACACTAGCAAGCGGCCATCTAAGATGCATCAATTGGTCTCAACCCACCTGGAGCAAACGGGAATGAAGAACACCGAAGACACAAGGTAATTATAAGCCCAAGAGATAGAAATGGCCACATAAACCGGAGACTCCATCAGCCTGAGACCAGAAGACCTAGATGGTGCCAGGCTACAACCGATGACTACCGTGACAGGGAACACAACAGAGAATCCCTGATGGAGCAAGAGAACAGTAGGATGCAGATCTCAAATTCTTCTATAAAGGCCAGAATTAGTGGTCTGACTGAGACTAGAAGGACCCTGGAGGTCATGGTCTCCGGGCCTTCTGTTACCACAAGACTGGAACCATTCCCAAAGCCAACTCTTCAGACAGGGTTTGGGCTGGACTATAAGACAGAAAATGACACTACTGAGGAGTGAGTTTCTTGGCTCAAGTAGACACATGAGACTATGTGGGCAGCTCCTGTCTGGAGGTGAGAGGAGAAGGCAGAGGGGGACAGAAGCTGGCTGAATGGACAAGGGAATATAGGGCGGCGAGGAGGAGTGTGCTGTCTCATTAGGTGAAATCAACTAGGAGTACATAGCAAGATTATGTAAGTTTTTGTATGAGAGACTAACTTGGTTTGTAAAATTGCACTTAAAGCACACACAAAAAACGTTAAATGTCCTTTGTCATTGTATTGCTTAGCCTATGATTTATCTAAGAAAAGATTTAAATTTTTTAAAAAAAGTACATGAAAGCATAGGGCAAGATCTTAATGAGTAACTTTGCTGATTACACAAGATGTCAGAGAATGGCATGCTAACCACACATCTAGAAATGCTTTATTGTTCATTGAAGAGCTGAAGTTGAAGAGCAGCATTTAGACCAACAGAAAGTTTGAAGAAGGACATTCCATGCAATAGAAACCTTTATTAAGACATTTGCCAGAAGACTTATTTTCAACAGAAATGGGATTTCAAAAGTAGCCGAAACAGCTTCTATACATTCACTTCATCAAGCAAGAGCCAATAATTTTATCATGGCTGTATGTGTGAAAAACTCTGACTGAGCCTCAGTCTGTGCTATTAAATTTCGCCCATAATCCCAAAATTCAAATCAAAGATAATCTTGTTCTTGTTGTTTGACCTCATAGTGACCCTATAGGATGGAATGGAACTGCCCCATGGAGTTTCTTAGGCAGAACTCTTTACAGAAGCAGATCACCTGGTCTTTTTGTCTATAGAGCCGCTGCTGGGTTCAAACCAATGACTTTTCGCTTAGCAGCCCAGGGCTTCTTATGATCACTTTACTAGGACAAATTATTAAATCTAAAGGAGAGAAAGAAAAACAAAAACAACAACAACAAAAAAACAACTTTTGAAATCAACAGACTACTAGAGTTAAGATTAGAAACATAAACAGGGTTCAGATATCAAGTACTGTGGAGTGTCTTAGATTTACCATACTTACAAGCCAACAAGTCAGCTTGCCACCATTTTGTGGATGGTAGCAGAAGACAAGAAACTGCTATGTCAGAGACAAAGGATAGTTTATTACTCACATATATAGCAGTGCCTACAGAATCAGCATTTGCACTGAGTTTCTGAGCCCCAGTTCCCACAAGGTGGTGCAAAGAGGGACATCTGCATATATCGTAGGCTGTGTTATTGGGGACAGTCCTGAGCTTAGGGAACCTCAGTCTTTTATAACGGGAAGTAAGCAAGCTTGCATTGTCTGCATATGGAGACATTATCCCTGATTTCCAAAGCCACTCACTGTATAAATATCCTTGAAAAGTTATTTCGGAACATCAGCAATTGGTGCTCCTGCTGACAAGATACACAGAGATATGATAAAAACATGAATTATTTCTCAAAATCAGGTTAATTGTTAATGTTTATTACTAAAGTCTCCTTATAAGCATTTTAAATGTTATGAGAATATGGGAAAGGCTTTGTTTGTTTCATGGTAGAACTCTCGACTTCCATGCAGGAGTTTTTGTTGTTGGTTGTGGTCGAGTCCATTCCAACTCAGCAACCCCATGTGACAGGATAGAATTGCCCCATAGGGCTTATTGGCTGTAATCTTTAAGAAAGCAGATTGCCAGGACTTTCTTCCACGGAGTGGCTGGGTGGGCCCAAACCATCAACCTTTCGGCTGCAGCCGAATGCCTAATGGTTAAGCCACCAGGGATCCTTCCATGAAGGAGATCCAGGCTCAAGCCCTGGCCAATGCACCTCATGGGCCTCCCCACCCACCTGTCAGTGCAGGCTTGTGTGTTGCTAGGATGCCGAACAGGTTTCAGCAGAGCTTCTAGGCTAAGGAGAGCAGGAAGAAAGGCCTGACGATCTACTTCTAAAACTCAGCCAGAGAAACTACGGATCACAACAGCCCAATCTCCAACTAATCATGGGGATGGCTTTGGACTGGGCAGCATTTCGTTCCACTGGGTGTGCGATTGCCATGAGCCGTGGCAGCTGACAACAACAACAAGAGCAAGGTAATATGAACAACAAGACTATAAAGTCAGTGGTATTACTCTTAAGGTGGAAAACTGAACAAAGAGAAATGAATCATTTTCCTGAGGTCAGTCTGTCAGTAGGGTAACTAACCCAAAACCCTGTTTTAACCACTATTAATTACCTCTAACGAATTACATATTGTTCTCCTCTACTACAGACACTAACTTGCCTATGTTTCTTTTGTTGTGACTTACAGAACTTATATTAAACAAATTACACTAGAAGATGGATCAATGAGAGCTCAGCTTGATTAAGAAATAAAACCCGTTGCTGAGTCAATTCCAACTTATAGCGACCCTATAGGATGGAGTAGAGCTGCCCCATAGGGTTTCCAAGGAGTGGCTTGTGGATTTGAACTACCAAACTTTTGGTTAGCACCTGAGCTCTTAACTACTGCACCACCAGGGCTCCTGAATAAAAAATAGAGTCATCTACTATTTTTGCATTCAGCTGTACCTATGTGGTTTTTTGTTCCACAAAGAATAGGATGCAAGTTCAAAAAAAAAAAAAAAGCCAAAGGATAATATTATACAGGAGGTATCAGGGATTCTGGTACAATATTACCCTTCGGCTTTTTTTTTTTTTTTTAAATAGGTAACTGGGTACATAGCACTGGACTGGGCATTAGGAAAATTGGGCACTGGTGTTGGCTATGTTATCACAGGAAAATTATTCTCTCTGCACTGCATCTGAGATTCCTTATACGTAAAACAAAGTAGTGATTTCTACAGTTAGCCAACTCTACATTCGAGAATTATGTATCTTTCTCGATTCCAATATTTAATGTAATTCAACGTTAGATACTTGGCAACCCCAAGACAAATTAACTGCTGCCGAGTCGCTTCTGACAAATAGCAACCCTGTAGGACAGAGTAGAACTGTTCCATAGGGTTTCCAAGGCTATAATCATTATGGAAGCAGGCTGCCACATCTTTCTTCCTGGGAGCGGCCAGTGGATTTGAAGCACTGAGTTTTCAGTTAGCAGCCAAGCACTTAACCACTGCACCACCAGGGCTCTTCAGATCCTTGGGAGACTACATAAAATATTGACTATACTTAAAGAACGAAACCATTAGGGCTAAAGAAGGAGGATTCCCATGCCCATGCTGATTAATGATGATGCTGAGTAATGAAGAGGCCCACTAGCTGAGCTTTGGTGTAACTTCAGAGCCCCCATGGAGCACCAAGAGGCTACTGCAAATGAATCAGATTTGGTCTGTGAGACAAAAGTATTTTCCCTTACTTTTGGAAGATATCTTAGATCAACACTTTAGAATGGCTGAGCTTAATAGGATGGTTCCTGAGAAACCGAACTCTCCTGCCATTCAAGCATAAAACAAGCAGAGTGACAAATAAGACTGCCTCTATCTTGAAGGAACTAGAAGTCAAATATGGAAGAAGAAATGTAAATAATTACATGTGATATAGTGTATTAAATTCTATAACATAGACATTTTTAATGAGCAGAGAAGACCAAGAGGTGGGAGAGATCAAATAGGCTTGGAAGATTTCACAGAAAATGAGAAATTTGAGATCAGAAAGAGCCTATTAATTAGGTTAGAGGAAGAGAGTATTTTAAACAGAAAATACAGGAGACTAAAAAAGAAACCTGAATAATTTGGTATGTCTACTATGGAATGGACTCAACAGCACTGGGTGGGTTACTATGGAGCCTTGGTGGCACAGTGGTTAAGAGCTCAGCTGCTAGCCAAATGGTCAGCAGTTTGAATCCACCAGCTGCTCTTTGGAAACCCTATGAGGCAGTTCTACTCTGTCCTATAGGTTCGCAATGAATCAGATGACACAACAGCGGTGGGTTTGGTTGTGGTTTTAGTATGGTTAAGCACTTGACTACTATCCAAAAGGCTGGAGATTCAAACCCACCCTGAGGTGTCTTGGAAGACAGGCATGGCAATCTCCATCTGAAAGGTCATAGTCTTGGAAACCCTATGGAGCAGCTGTACTCGGCACACACGAGGTCACATGAGATTGCATCGAGTCGGAACTCATTCAATGGCAACTAACCACAACAACAGAATGGGGACGACAAAGTATGTGAAGAACAGAAAGGAAGCCTAGACAAAAGTAATGGCGAGACCTGTGTATCATCAGGGGAGTATTGACTCTAAACCACAGAAAAGGGCATGAAAATGGACATTTTTAGAGGAAGAGAGGGTGACATAATCACACTTTTATTTGTAAAATTTACAGCATGATGAATGATAGTCGGTTAGAGGTCACTGTGATAGTCTAGAGAAGGGCTGCATAGAGTCTGACCAAGGGCAGTAACAGTAGGGATGAAAAGGAATGGATTGACTTAAGAAGCATTTAATTAACCTGACACTAGAAATGGGAGGGAGAGAGGAACCCAGCATGGCAAACAAATTCCTATCATGAGTGACTGAGTGGGTGGTAGAACAACCAGGTGAGAGAATAAAGTTGAGGGATACAATCTGAGATACAAAGTAAAGAAGGGAAGCACGAAAAGCTCAGTTTTGGACCTGACAACTTTAAGATGTCTGAGAAGCATCTGAAGATTGACATCAAATGCAAAAAGTAGATTTATGTGTCTGGGAATCTGATAGGAGTGCTGAGTTAAAGAATTGCTTAGGAAAAACAATAATTTTGCGGTTAAGAAAAAAATGAGAAACTACATTGCCAAAAATTTCCAGGGAAAATAATATTTCAAATAGGCCAAAACCAAACCCACTGCCATCAAGTCGATTCCAACTCATAGCAACCCTATAGGACACAGTAGAACTGCCCCATAGAGTTTCCAAGGAGCGCCTGCCTGGCAGATTCGAACCGCCGACCCTTTGGTTAGCAGCTGTGGCACTTAACCACTACACCACCAGGATTATTAAATTAAATAAGCCACTAGCTAAAGGGGAAAGACGTACAAGCAACTTCGTAATGTTTCGATTTTGCCTTTTGTTCTTTTTACAACTGTATTGTAGATTTGAGCAAGCTTCTAGGCTGAAGAAGTGTGCTAGCGAAGGAGAGGCTGAGAAGAGAGAAGAGAGAATGTGGCCAGAGGAACAAGGCTTCAGAGAGGATAGGCGCTAATGAGATTACCAGCACAGAGGGAGAAAGGATCACTGGGGAGAAGGGATTGGTGGCTATTTAGATGTGATTAGGATTTTTTTTTTTTTAAGGTGGTTTCCTGGGTGGTACAAACGGTTTGTGCCCGACTACTAACCTAAACTTTGGTGGTTCGAACTCACCCAGCCGCACCACAAAGAAAGTCCTGGCAATCTGCTTCTGTGAAGATTAAGGCCTGTTGATCTGCTTCCCTAAAGGTTACAGCCAAGAAAACCCTATGGAACAGTTCTACTCTGCAACACCTGGGGTTGTCCTGAGTCTGAATCGACTCGAAGGCAAACAGTTTGGCTTTTTCTTTCTTTTTTTCTTTTTAGGGTTTTTGGGGAAAAGTTGGTAATGAAGTTGAGAGAATCTTCACACTTGATGGTCTTTGTTTTTCCAGTAATGTAAATGGAGAGAGGTCATTTAGGTGAGAGCGATGGGCCAGGGAGTGCTGAGGAGGAGTTTGTAAAAGAAGTTCCCCTTTCTGCTTCTGCTTGTAATCAGCTATCCAGCTGTAAGTCGGAGGGCCAGGGTGGAGCCCTTCACCCTCCTACGGTGCTCCTTGGCCTAGAGTGGAGCTCTTGGGCCGCTTTGGTGCTGTCAGGCCTTCATCTGCCTTTCTCTGTCGGCTTTAGAGCCTCCTGAAGACCCTACCTTCCTGCCCTTTGTCTCCTTTGCCTTCCCTCCGGTGCCTTCTGCTCACACCCATGTGTCTCCACTGTCTTCTGTTACGACCTTCAACCCCACTGACTGAGAGGAAGCTAAAGATTCCATTTGAAGAGGATGAAAATAATCTTATTTTATCCAAAATAGCTTAGTCCAGGGGGAAAAAAAAAAAAAAAAGCTGATACTAAGAAAATATAGCCAAAAATGCCATAACAAACTTAGCTTTTCTTAATTTTTTTTTTGTCGTTATCATATTATTATTTAGGATTTGGGAAATATTCTCCTTCTTCCAAGGAATGGTAAGATACTTATTAATACAAATTAAAATAAAAAGGTTAAAATGAAATTTCATTTTATAAATGATGTATTTTGTAATTATGGCTTTAGGTAATTATTTTTCTCATTTCATAATTTGGATTTATTCACAGTTACTAGCAATTCATGCCTTTAAGTTCCTAATTTCTAAGGTGTTTGCGAATAGAACAGTAAAATAGTTGTCTGTTTTCCACAGGCTTTTCATCTGTGCAAATACTACTATTCCATATGGCATTAAAGAAGCAGCATGATTTTTCAGTTACATAAAATGTTTTTGAAATAGACAAAGGACTAATTTTTGGAGTGGTCCAATTTTGCTTTCTTTTTATAGGAAATGAATGTAGACTTATTCTCCTTTCAGTAGTAGCATGACCTACATAAACTGCGTGTGGCTGTGATTTTCTCATTTTCCCCAGTGAGGGGGAGAAATATCCCCGCCCCCGTAGCCCTCCTGCTGCCACAAAAGGGGAAAAATAATCACAGAGCTTTGAATACAATTTTTGTTGAGCTTGTTTTTTTCCTCGTCTTAGGTGACCAGATCGACAGACAGCCCAGCAGCCGAGAAAAAAATCAGACGACTGGAATATAGCCAGAAGCAGTTTCTCCAGTGCAGCGAGAATCAGATATTACAAAATTTAAAATGAACGATATATCAGGAGGTGCTCATATCTTAATAAATTTAAGAGGGAAATGCAGATATTAAGATGATTTATGATAATACTAATGTCAGAATCCCTCTTCCAAAAACTCCAGTACAATGAAACAGACTTTCCAAGACCATGTGGGCTTTCCCACTTTTATAAGTTATATGCCTTTATGGACACTAATTAACATATGATGACCGCCATATATTTAATGCTGCTCCAATGGACTGAGAGCTGAGGTAGCTGCTCACTTGCCTAACTTTTTGCAGTGAGTAACGTAGGTGCCTCAGGAGTCTAGATGGACTGTCCCTCCTGGGAACCAGTGGAGCTGGAGATGCCATCTTCCTTCCCTGTCTGTGCAAGGGCTGCTGCTCCTGTAACTTGCCTAGCTTGCGGAAAAGATGAGAAGACAGGTATGCCCAAACATCTTCTCCGCTCCAGGAAATGTACGCATCCATTCAGGTATCCATTTATTCAAGAGCATTTGCCGAGCCTCTGCACTGGGTAAGGCATCGCTAAACAAACAACAACAACAACAAGCTGCCACTGAGTCCACTCTGACTCACGGTGACTGCGTGTGTGTCAGGGTAGAACTGTGCTCCGTAGGGTTTTCAGCGGCTGATTTTTCAGAAGTAGCTCTGAGTGGACTCGAACCACCAACCTTTTGGTTAGCAGCCAAGAATGTTCTGTTAACTGTTTACACCACTCAGGGATTCCTAGGCATCACAGACATCAGAAAATCACTAATCCCAGGGAAGTAGAGACTTTAAAGTCACCTTTTTGGTCCAGAATATGCTTCCATATTCAATTCACTTGACTTCTACTAATTTCTCAAAATTCAGATAAGTTACCCTTTCTAGTAACTTACACTTGACGTCACCACTCTCCATCCCCCATGAATTCTGAAAAGGTGTCTTACTTACACTTCATTATGTTCCAATTTCTATCATGATTTTCAAGTAGCCGTAAGAATAACAATAACTGACATGTATTGTTTACCATATGTCAGGCACAGAACTAAGTGCTTTATGTACACTATTTTTTTTTTTTTTACATTTAACTCTTGCAACAGCCATTCTTATCCCTGATGAGACTGGCTTTTCTGGGCTGTGACACTGTCCTCTGAGGACATCAGAAAGTCCTCAGGGTGCCCAGGGCTCAGGGCTCCCCCTGTGCAGGCCTTTCCCCAGCTGCCTCACCATAAAGACCGTCCTGAGGCTAGCATTGTAGGGGAGGTCTCCATTCATACCTTTGGCCACCACATCAAAACTTGTGGAAGAAAGCAGTGGCCGAGGCTTCTTATACTTTGCAACTTAAACTGACCATTTTCCTTCCTGTGAACGTGAGTGTCCCTCAGAATTACATTCTCTTACCTTCCAGCCCTCTGGAAACCCTGGTGGCGTAGTAGTTAAGTGCTATGGCTGCTAACCAAAAGGCTGGCAGTTCAAATCCACCAAGTGGTCCTTGGAAACTCTATGGGGGCAGTTCTACTCTGTCCTGTACAGTCCCTATGAGTTGGAATCAATTGATGGCAACGGATTGTTGTTTTTTATCGTAACCAATTTTTTTTTTTACAGCCCTGTTTAGCTCAGTTACTTTAAAATAACCTTCCAAATTAATTAAACTATTCTTACAACTATTTATATTCATCACGTTTATATTTGGAAACATTGAAGGAAAAACTACCAATTATTGAACTTACAAAGACATATCCTATTTCACAAACACATATCCTTTTATTTAATATTCATACCACCCAATGAAATACACACTAATATCTCCATGTTGTAAATGAGGGAACAGGTACAATGCAGTAAAAGACCTCATTCAGGGTTCACTACCAGAAAGTGGCAGGACCAGGATTCAAACTAGGACTATCTGACTCTCTGTTCTCTTTACTTTCATTATATATCTCTGTCTTCCTCTGCTACATAGCTCCGAGTGGATCTAACTCTACTTATACAGTAAACAGAAGTTGTGTGCCCTGTATACAGACTCCGCATATAAAGTAGAAAGTTCCTTGAAGGCAGAGAACAGCCCTGTGAGTCACTGAAATAGGCCAATAGTTCTGCATGCAGTGGGTAGTCCATAAAATATGAATGACTCCCTAACAAACTGGCAATCATTTTCCTCCAATTTGCATAGATTCACTTGGTTCAACAATTGCAGGGAAAGAAAATGTGGTTGAAAGGAGGCCGTGGTTGGGATAGCCCAAATGGCTATAATTACTCCCCTATTCCTTGTGCCCCTTCCCCAGCATCTTTGAGTATCTGAACAAGTCATTGCACCTCCCCCTCTGAAGGCTAACGATGTGTCTACATAAGGAGCAGGGCAAGAGAAATACAATTCTGGGCTGGCGCCTCCATGTCTGACTACTCCCCTCTTTGGGGGATCAGGTGGGAAAACTAGCACTGCACTCTGTGCAGTGAAATAGACAACCCCTGGAATATGGAGATCCTCAGAGTCCTCCTTCTATGGTGCAAAGAGAGGGGCATGCGTGGAAGTTTCCCATCCCACTGGACAGCGTTTCAGGCATGGAGGTCCACTCCTGATGGAAATTTTCCTGTTGTACACTGTTGTCTGTAATTAAAACAGCGTTCACTATTGCCAACACCTTGTAAATACCTCTTGTGCATGACTTGATCAGATAAATTGGACATCACCCCCATGGAGTGGTTGGTGCCAATAAGTGGAATTCTCATCCCAGCACATTGGTGGGTACCTGGGATGGAGAGACAGGCTTCGGGCAGCCTGCATGTGCAACACAGTGGTTCAGCTGATAAACTCTTCCTAGAACTTAAATCAATGCAAGGAATGAAGTGAATACTAGTAAGATCCCAGAAATTCTTCAAGAATTCTAAATCCAGTCATCACTATATATTACTAAGAAAAAGAGTTTACTTTTATGCACTCAAATTTGAAAACAATTGAGAATCTGGTTAAAAAAAAAAGTAGTATACTAAATTCAAGAATTCCAGAACAAGGGCTAACTTCATAAGCACTGGAAATGGTATATCTATATTCATTCCGTATAATGGGAAATATAGGAAGTGCACATGTACTTGTGTGTACCATAAAGCTACTGTAAAGACAAAATAACATGGCATAGGCAGATGCCTGCACATTTTCTGACTTGGTATGTCTTTAAATAAAAAAGAAGCCTATTTTCTAAATTTACTTACATTTAAAAGTGTGTTTCAGGATTGTATCCTTTCACCATACTTATTCAATCTGTATGCTGGGAAAATAATCCAAGAAGCTGCACTATATGAAGAATGCAGCATCAGGATCAAAGGAAGGCTCATTAACCACCAGCGATATGTGGCTGACATAACCTTCCTTGCTGAAAGTGAAGAGGACTGGAAGAATCTACTGATGAAGATCAAAGACTGCAGCCTTCAGCGTGGGTTACATCTTCACATAAAGAAAACAAAAATCTTCATGACTGGATCAATAAGCAACATCATAATAAATGGAGAAAAATGGGAATTGTCAAGGATTTCATTTTACTTGGATTCACAATCAACACCCATGGAAGCAGCAGTCAAGAAATCAGATGACAGATTGCATTGGGCACATAGGCAGCAGAAGACCTCTTTAAAGTGTTAAAAAGCAAGGATGACACTTTGAGGATTAGGGTGCACCTAACCAAGCCATTCTGTTTTCAATCACCTTACATGCATGAGAAAGCTGAACAACGAATGAAGAAGATCGAAGAAGAATTGATGCCTTTGAATTATGGTGTTGGTGAAGAACATTGAATATAGCATGGGCTGTCAGAAGAACAAAGAAATCTCTCTTGGAAGAAGGACAACCAGAATGCTCCTTAAAAGTGAGAATGGTGAGACTTCGTCTCACATACTGGGGACATATTATCGGGAGGGACCAGTCCCCAGAGAAGGACATCATGCTTGGTAAAGCAGAGGGTCAGTGAAAAAGAGGAAAACCCTCAGTGACATGGACTGACACAGTGGCTGCAACAATGGGCTCAAAATAGCAATGACTGTGAGAATGGCACAGGGCTGGGCAGTGTTTTGTTCTGTTGTACATAGGGTCGCTATAAGTCGGAATGGAATCTAAGGCACCTAACAATAACAACAACACCAAAAGCGTTGTTATATATGTACATGATGTACAGATATACTCTACATAATAGATATAGATTATATTATAGTCTACATGACATATACATTTATGTGCATAATAAAGCTAAATAGGTCTAGTCCAAAGGATAATGATAAAGTGGACAGTTACAGCATTTTTCTGTTGTTACGAAAAATGATTGTAAAAAGATCTCCACAATACGCATTCATCAGACAGTTTAAAATGTTGTTAATTAGCAATTAGAGTACCTTTAGTATTCAGATGTTTTAGAACGTGCATTCTATCTACCTCATTCTTATTCCAGGAACCATGCCAAAATTCTTCCTCCAAAGGGGGAAAAAATCAGAGGCATAAATACTGTCCTGAAACATGACAAAATATATTATTTTCACTGAGGTACAAAAACAGCTTTGTAAAAATTGAGGCTAACTTCTTAATCTTTAGCAATTCAAACATATATCTTTAATCTTGTTAAGGTTATATTTCTTTGTCAAATCTTAATAGTTCATGTCCTTGGATATTGACAAAATAGAAAAATGATAAAAAGTTTTTGGAAAGAAACTTACAATAAACACAGAAATATAAATAAGCAGTACTAGATTTTCATCATATAAGTAATTTGAAAAATAACGCATGCTCATAGTTTTTCCTATTTAAATGTTATTCTCAATTGAATATTCTAAAATTACTCATATAAGTAAGAAGAACATTTAATAATGTAACATTTTCAGAGAAAAAATATTCATGCTTGAATGACTCAAAGCATAGTGTTAAATATTCATTCATTTTAATTCTACTGTGAAAAAAGTGAGTCCCAGTGTAATGAGCCATTATTATTTATTTATTTCAACTGCAATTTATTAAAAATGCACTCTTTGCCTGAAGGCCTTTGGGAACATGTATAAAAACACAAAAATACATGAATTAAATACATCAACAGTCCAACTCTTCATTAAAAAAGTCATAACAACAGAGTGAAGCAATGCCACAAGACACATATTGTATTTTAAGTATATATAACTTAATTATGAGTGCTTGTTCACTATTTGATCTCTACTAAGATAGATGTGGTAATTTAGCAGTTTTCTTTTAAATTCTTTTTGTTCAGAAGACTTGAATGAGAACTTAAATCTGCACAAGTAATGAAACAACTATTAGCTAAAAATATGGATTTTTCCTGGTACCCATAACAGTCTTCTGGGAGCTTCACACAGAGGCTAATAACTGATCAGGTAACTGTCTTCTTTGTACACTCCGATGGTTCTTCCTCTTCTCTTCACTATGTGACTTGGAATTCATTGTGGATTCTGTTGACAGACTGAAAATACTGGGTATCTACAGAAAGGCACAGATCTAACAGAAGACAGTATAAGTGGAAGCCTCTCTATTTTTATTTAAAGCATCATACCACACCATCTTTACCAACTACCTCCTGTGCTTGTATTTGAATTTTGGATCATCACCCTAAAAAATAAACAGAGGAGAAATTATCTGAAATAAGTAACTATGGGACTAGCCTTTTCCATTAGCAAAATTGTACAGAAGAATTATCACATTAGCTCTCTTTCATATTAGAAAGTGGAAATCAATAGCCTGAGGGAACTGAACCAAGAACAGGTAGGTTTGGGCTGTGATGCCAGATACATGAAGAAGAGCCTGCACCACTGTGATGGGGGTCCTTGATTAGTAGGTTCTAATAGAAACAGTGGATGAAGGTACCTTGAGTGGAAAAAAAAGAAAAGAAAGAGGGTGCAATAGAGAAAATAAAAATGTCCATGAATATCTCTTCCCACTTCTTAATTTTGCTTAAGGCTAGCCCTGATTTAATACCACACTGGTCTCCTCAGAGATCATATAAAACTTTATTTAAGCAACAATGTTCACATTGTTATGATTAAGAAACACTAATGTTAATGTGTCTCTGAAAATACTTTGATGTGCACCTCGGAAACTCATAAATTATCATGTTATTACAAGTCTCGTAAGGATGAAGCTCAGATGACAGGCTCGGCCTATACAGAGAAACTTGTTCCCACTTGGAAGCAGCAAAGAAAGTCTAATATTACCCCAACTATGACTTATAATACAGGGGATAATGAAGATTAGGTTTGATTGAAAATAACAGAATTATAGAAGCTCAGAGTTTGTAGAAGGGGCTTAAAGGTCATTGATCCCAGGAATTTGTACTATGTTCAAATGCCTTCTACAACATCTCTACCAAGTTGAGATTCAGCATATATTTGAATGCCATGATGATTGGTGGAAAACTGGATGAGTGAACATCTCATCCTGGTCAGCCCCTAACTATTCTGGCTATGTTTTACTGCTTACCCCCTGGATTACTCTGCTGTCCCACACCAGCCTCCCCAGTGTTCCTCAAACATATCTTGCCTCAGGACCTTTGCACACGCTCATCCTGCTGTATCTATCCCCATCTCTGCACTGCTTGCTCCCTAAGTTTCTTCAGGTCTCTGGTCAAATGGCATTGATTAGTGGTATCTTCCTTAACCATCTCAGCAATCTCATTCCGCTTATCCTGTTTCATTTTTTCATAGCGTGTGTTGTTTTCTGTCATATTATGTATTTACTTATTTCCATTAGGAGTTTGTGATAGCTGTTTCTCCAATGCCTAAACATTTACTGGTACATAGTCAGTGTAAATATCAATTGAACAAAGAAATGGAAGGCACCATGACTCAGTTATAAGTCTTCCGGCTTTACTGGGCCTGGGTGTATTTTATGCTATCTCTTCTCTTTAAATGCCCACGTCTAATCAATAGTGACACTGATCGTGCCTCTAAAAGAATACTCTATCCCTGTCTCTCCACTACCACTTCTTGGATCAGAGTAGCACCACCTTCTGCCTAGAATAATACAACATCTTGTAACTGGCATCTCCCCTTCAGGTCTAGCTTCAGGACATCTGTTTTTAATGATGCAACTGACGGATGTCTCTAAAATATAAATCCAATCATCCTCTTCCTTGCTTAAAAATTTATAATGCTTCTCATTTCTCTCAGATAAAACCCAACATTTAAGAGTCCCTGATTTTTTTTTTTTTTCCTTTACTTCAGCCTCTTCTTCCAGTGACCTCATTGTCCATTCAAAGTATCTGATTAGAGGCACTTTTCCCAGGAAGTCTTTACCAATCTCCCTGAGCAGCTCGAGGTTCTCAGGCTAAGAGCTTTTGTAAAATGCACTGTATTTTCTTTCTTGTGGAACTTACTATATTCGCTTGTTTAATTATGCCTTTGCTACTAAATTGAAGTCAAAGACCATGTCTATTTTGTTCATCACCAGACCTCCAGGGCCTAGTAAAGAGTAAATATTTGATTCAATACAAGTTGCTGAAAGAATGAAGGAATTCAACTCTGAATTTCAGGAGATCACCTTATTCTCGGACTGAATATTTTTATGTAAGTTTAGAAATAAGATTTATTTGTCTTGAATTTATCAGTAGTGGTCTCAAAATAGTTGATGATGTCTGGATTATACAATTGTGTAATTGTATAGATTGCACAAGCATTTGGTAATTCTGCAATTCTGTTTTGAGGACCCACTACATGCCAAGCACTCATTTATTTGCTCGAGAGAAGTGGTGAACAAGATAGATAAGGTCCCTGCTCTGTGCTTATACAACAGTTAGGGAGGCAGACAGTGAGCAAGTGCACTATAAATGAACGTGATCATTTCTGACAGGAATAGCTGCTGTGAAGAAATTAGGACGGAGTGTTGTGCTAGACTACCTGGGAGGGGAGGGAGTATTTTTATTTAGTGAAGTCAGGGAAGGATTTGCCTCCCTAATGAAAGGCTGACTTTTGATCTGAATGGCTATATGGAACCAAAAAAAAAAAAAAAAAAAAACCACCTGTTGCTATCAAGTGGATTCCGACTCATAATGACCCCATATGGCAGAGTAGAACTACCCCATAGTGTTTCCAAGGAGAAGTTGGTAAATTTGAATTCCTGACCTTTTGAGGGGCAGCCCAGCTCTTAATCGCGGTGCCACCAGGGCTCCAATATGGAACCAGTCATGCCAATTTCTAAGTGGAAGAGTTTTCCTAGAAGAGATCTTCTGGTGGGCATAATGTTGATGTGTTTGACGGACAGAAAATGTTGTGTGATTGGAATGGTGAGAGCATTGAGAAGAGGGGGCAGATTATATATTACTTGGTAGCCATTGTGAGTGAGAGGAATTGTATTTTAAATTGAATGGGAAATCATTGGAGCATAGCCACCATTTGCAAGACCAAAGTTCATCTACACAGAGTCCAATCTATCTCAACACGAGTATAGTGATTCACGTTGTACACATATTTGATACTACTTCTGTTTATAACTCACAAATCATTATAATTAGGAGACTTGTGAAAATACTGCACTCTCTTCTCCCTTTTACTTCTTTCTTTCTTATGTTCAGTAAGCTCCAAAGTAACTAGCCCTGAGGGGAGATAAAGTGATGAATAACCTCATTCAGCTCAAAGAAACAACAACAAAAAATCCCCAGTTGAATGGTTCATTGCAAATGGCAAAATGGCCATTGTTTAGTGGATGAGGGTTTCTCTCTTCAGTATCCAGGCAATGACTAATGATTTTCCTCCAAAGCTCCCACTTTTAAAAGAATGAATAAGCCCCAAAGGCCTCAGAGAGATAAGTATTACTTTCCTTCTGGTAGCTTAGCTAGTGACTGAGATGGAAAAAGAAACTGGACAATATTTCAAAGCCAAGACCTATAAATGTGATAGTAGATACTGTGCCTCTGTGCTCTTAAATTGTTTGGTACCCAAACGGTTTTTATGCCCTTCTATGTATTTTCCACATTATCCATAAACACACTTGTCTGAAGAGAGCCTGCTTAGAAAATATTTCTGGCTGTCCTCACATCAGGACAACGGCTTTATGCTGTGTTACCCAGAGGACAGCCATCCCTGAGGCCTGGCTTAGCACTCAAAGGCTCACGTGAAGCTTGATGACCACTGGTCATACTGCACACATAATAATTTTACCAGCCTTAGGTATTTATTTACATAGTTTTATTTTCTAGGGACAACTTTCAGGAAAACAGCAACAAACTACTACAAAATAATTACTTGCCTTTTTGAAGCAAAATAACACATTGAGCACTAATGTAAGGTTCAATGTATTCCTTTCATTCTCTAATCTATTAGGGAAAATGTCATGGGCTAATATATTTGTGTCCCACTGAGAATTAAAGAGGAAACAAAGTGCTTAGCATCTGTAACGAGGCCATGCACTAATGTAGGAAGGTCATGCCAGATCACGTATAATAGATATGGCAATATTATTTTCCACAGTAGCCAAAGGGAACTCAACTCAATGATGGGCAATGCTCTTAGAAATATTTATTTTTTGACGTGAAAAGAAAATACAACTTGAGCCTTCTGGTTGATGGAAACCGTAAATAAGATTTTCCCACAAAGGATTAGAAAGTAAAAATGCTCTTCCCAGAAGCTGTATCACCTCTAAGTTCAAGGGCTGGGTGAGGACAGAGCAATATTTTGTGATGGCGGTGGAATACATTGCTCAAGTTTCATATGTTGAAATTGGCTTGAGTTCTTGGGAGAAATAATCAGATAGAATGAACTAAACTTTGGTATTGAAGGCTTTTAAAAAAAAAAGCTGTAAGAGATAAACGTTAAATGGAGCAAGCCTCAATATATTTTAATTCATCTAAAAATTAAGATGGAGAGTTCTTAAATTAACCTTATTTTGGAAAAACCAGCTTAGTTTGGGAGTTTTAGAGGTGAAAGTTGTAAATAAGCACATTCATCTCTCAGGATAAAAACTGAGCACATGGCACTTAAGACATAACACTAGGAATTAAAATTTTTATTGGGATGTTTACATAGCGTTCCACATCTTACAACGTGTTTAGTGTGCACTGTATTATATGAGAAAAATCTTAGCAAAGAAATAAGCACATAGCTTATTTAAAGACAATCAGGGTGAATTGAAAAAGGCAAATCACAAAAGAGACCAGCATATGGCCATTAAGTACATAAAAAGGCGAAGTACATATCAATTGCAGTCAAGCAAATAAATAAATATAAATTACATCAGGCTATTTTTTTTTCTAACAAATTGATAAAGATTAAAAAGAACGACTAGCAGTACTGCTGAGATTACTATCACATAATTTCTTATGGGTGTGATGATTTCAAACAGTGCCTATGGGAACTTAAATGTTGACTCCCTTTCTGGGGGGAAATTTACCAATACATACTTAGCAGTTCGACTTCTTGAAATCGATCGTAAAGAAATAATGAGAAAGGGATGTAAAAAGACACACACACACACACACACACACACGGTTTTCACAGGTGACATTGTTTGCTACGGATTAGTAAAAATACACAAGTAAACCCTGGGACCTTGTTTGTTTGGTAATCTGGCCCTGGCTATAAACAGTATGCGTTTTTTTTATATATATATATATACTGTTTATGGTAGTGAACATTTGTACACAACCTAAGTGTCCAACAATAGAGGGATAACTAAAAGACTGTTGTTATTTTTGTATAATAAAATACTACATGCTCACTGAAAATAATATTGCACTTGGTGGAGCTGGGAGGGTGATGCATTTTCATTTTTAGTTCTGATGTTTCCTACCCAGTAAATTAATTGGTGACACTTCTGGCCTCTCCATCCCTCACATGTCCATACCATAAAGAAATGACTAACTTTGATTAGTGACTTTGGAATCAGGCAAAACAATACAAGAGCTCTGCCTTTTCCTCTTGGAAACAGTCAGCCAGCAGAAAGCCCAGCTCCCCTTCACTCCTCCAGGATTTCACATTGTCTGGGCAGGAGTTCCACAGAGGAAGACTCAGGTCAGGCCAACACCACCTGGCACCAGGTGGGTACGCTGTTAGATTTGGCATTTGTTAAGTCTCCTTGCCTGCATTTGAAAGGCACGTCTCAACTTAGTCTTCGTATGTCGGCATTCGAGGTGATATTTTGGCCCCCATATGCCAAAATTTGTGTCTTATATTTCAAATGTTTAGGACTTGGGTAAGGAAGAGAAGTCCTCTTTTATGCCCTCTTCAACACATTTATATAGTAGATACAAAAAGTCATGGAAATTTTCACAATGTGTTGTTAAGTAGAAAAAAAATATTAAAACTCTACAGGATAAGGCATTATGCAAAATATCTTAACGATGTTTCTCTCTGCTTATAGATTAATGAGTGCTTCCCATTTAAAGTCTTGTAGTTTTGTTAGGGTGTTTACAAAGTTTTCTGCATGAGTTTTTGTTACTTTTCTAATTCAATTTTAAAAGTTACTTTTAGAAGTTATTGTAGAATTCTGGAATCTCCTTCCTGGGAGGTTGCTATACAGAAAAATAATAAAATTGTCTGTGTGGGAGGTTTCCACATGAAAGCAAAGAAGTTAGATGACTTTCTATTCCACCCCTGAATGGAGATCAGTCCCCACACATTGGACTGCTTGTTGTTGAGAAGAACATCATTACTGTATTTGCAAATTGCTTTCCCTGATATTTTTATCACAGGAAAACTGAACACCTATGGGGAATTTTAACTTCCTAAAGTATTCTTTATCCAGCCAGAGCTGTAGAATGTAATGGCTTTGTAGTCAGAATTATCCAAGGGCTCTTCCTTTTGCATATTTGGGTATTCAGAGGCTCAATGGAATGCTTCAGATTTATGTTAAAAGGTAGAAATTATGCTTCAAAAAGCCATTCTTTAAAAACTCACTTTGTTCATTAGCTACTTGAAATGACTTTGAATGTATGAATTATTATTTCATAAATGTATGTGTGAAATTTTACAGTCTAAAAGAGCCTCAGTACCTCTCCATGAAGAGTTTTTCTCCACTCTACTCAACCCAGCCCAGCTCTGTCTGGTAATAAGCTCTCAGAAATACACATTCATACATATGCACTGAGCAAATCTAAATTGCAGTAACTCTGGGTACGCGCATGTCAAAAACAAATTAGGAGCGTGTAAGAGCATAATTAGCTAAGTTTAAAAACAGCACATTTAAAAATCTTTACGCGTCTACAGAGTTGCCATATTTTATTATATAGCCAATCTAGTTTCCCAACTTGTAGAAAATTTTTTTTCCAGTTGCTGCTGCATGATTTCAGAAATTGTGTCCATAATCCCAGTCTTGGGTTGTTCCAATGTGTTTAGTTATGAGGAATAAACAATTTAACATGCTCGTTTCCACAACAATCCCTTTCAGGGAAATTGGGCTTAAACTTTTTAAAAGATATTGCATGCTAACATTTACAACCTTCTTTCTCAGAAACGGAGAGGAGCTGTTAAGAGGCTTCCTAGGGGAATACCAAAACCAAACCCATTGTCGTTAAGTTGATTCCAACTCACAGCGGCCCTATGGAACAGAGTAGAACTGCGCCATAGGGTTTCCAAGGAGTGGCTGGTGGATTCGAACTGTCAAACTTTTGGTTAGCAGCTGAGCTCTTAACCAGGAGTCCTCCTGGTGGAATAGCGGGAGTTATATTGTGGTCGATATCAAACCCCTTAACACGCTCCGGGAGATCATACACTCCTTTATGTCAGTTGCCATCCAGTTGACCCTAGCTCATGGCGACCCCATGTGTGTCAGAATAGAAGTGAGCTCCATAGGGTTTCCAGCGATTAATTTTTCAGAAACACATTGCCAGGTCTCTCTACTGAGACAACCCTGGGTGGACTTGAACTGCCAACATTTCAGTTAGCAGCTAAGTGTGTGATATATGAGCCCTACCAATGCACAGCAGCACAAATACAACTTTCCCAAGAAATTGCAGCAATTAGACAGGACCCCTCATCGCTTTGACAAATTAGATTTCAGTATTCTAGTAGTTTATACACTGTAAGCTTCAGGGAGCACCCCTCACATAGGTTATGGAGAGACCTGTGCCACTGGAATCGGTCCGCACAGTGGCCCTGGTAAATCTCTGAGATTTAAGCAGCAGGATGACTACTCAACTCATCTTGCTCTCCCTCCCGCTCCACTCTTCCCTAACCTTTCCTTTGGGTCCAAGGTTCTCTGACTTGTCCCTCATCAGTCACTCTCATGTTTTCCACATGGGCGCTAGGTATCAGATTTAGATCCAAGGGAGGAGAAAGTTTACAGTAAAAAAAACTAACATGTTTCAAGGCTGAAGAGCTGACTTTGGTGGTGAGGGGAACTAGACACACCCCGAGAGATCTCGGAAAGTTAAGGAGGGATTGAGAGCCTCACCCTTCTTGGCAATAGCATCAACCCAGATCTCATTGAAATAGTATTCTGAATAGCTCTGTATAATAGTTAATAGCTCATATGATCAGAGGAAGCAAGGACAAGAGGAAAAATAGAAGTGTGCACAAATTGAGTAACGTGCAGGCAACTGTTTTAGGCAGTGTACATTTGTTCTTACAACAACCGCTTACTAAAAATATGGACGTTAACCAGCTTTGTGGCTTAAATAATAATGAAGATAGCAAATTGATTATAAAATAAAGATAGAAAATGTAAAAGGAAGAAGGGGCAACAAACAGAAAAAAAAAAAAAGTTGCTATAAACCAGCAGGGAGTTCAAAGGTCAACCTGGCTTTAGAATGAATCAAGAGTGGTCAAAGGACCCACCTCCTTTCTTGTTCTTTTCCTGTTAAATTTCAGAATTCCCAGGACTGAAATAATTCAAACTTCTCCAAAATGATTCAGATGATTGTCTTCTCAGTGATGGGAATATACCCAATTTAATGTTTCTATGTTGAAATATTCTTAGACATTTATTTCAATATAAAATTAAAAGCAAATAGAAAAAAAAAAGAAGCAGCTAGTAACTATTGCTTTGCTTTTGCATTCGATTTTGCCATATGACCTGAGGTTTGAGGTTAAAAGTGTAATAAAACAGAAGGGCTATCATTCATTCCTGCTGAAAACAAGGAGAATCAAGAATCAAAGTCTGGAAAATGAAAAAGACTGCCTGATTAATGTATACAGTTACAGCATGTCCTAAAGCACATCAAAGCGCCCAACACCTTCATAGTATCACTCTTCTACATCTAAATCCATTGAGGTAGGGTATTCTTAAGAAAATTTAGTTAGTCACGAAATGGATGGGGATGGAGTAATTTCCTCTACCTGCACTTCCCCTCAGGTCGTTAATGACAAATGCATTACAGGTATTTATTACAAATAGCTGAAAGGTGTCAGTAGGGTTCAATTAATAGTAATCTTACACTTCCAAAATGCTTTGGGAACTGGGCTTTTTCTCAGTGCTGACAATGTACATGATTGCTGTCTGGGGGACTTTATTCCTCGGAAATACTTTATGTTTATTACTAAAAAAAAAAAGAATAAAGGTACTATCTGCTCTTGCCTCATAGTTGTTTAAATTGTTGAGAACCTCAGGTTATAATGGGAATAACTGTGGGATGCTACCATACAGTTAACTTCATCTGCAAATAATTAGCTATGGAGTACTTTATTTTAGCCCTGCCATGTATTACAATGAACACAAAACAACCTGCAGAGGCAAAATATTTTCCAAGACAGGTTAGCAAGAGAAAAGTGCTTATTATTTTACACCTCGGTGTCATAAATATGCATACACTACACAAGTAAAATTCTGTATGATTAATTTATACCATATAATGTTAAACAAATACTTGGATTTAGAGGCACTCTACTTATCTTTCTTCTGAAACAATTTAAAATAGAGGGCAGACAGGTCAGAAGGCACATTGTGATGAGATGATAATAATTAGTCTCATGACTGCAATTCCTTTGTCTAGGATACAAAATTAATTAAGCTACAGCTTCATTGGAACTATGAAAGCTATAAGACGACATTCTTTTTAATAGCTGAACAATACAAATGGTCAATAATAAAGAATAAAAATATTCAAAATTTTATATAAAATATTAAATGTACTGTTTTGGTTTTTAACCTAGAATCCAAGAATATCCCGAAATCATCTGCAAAATATTGGGGTTTTCATGCATTTGTGCATTTTTCTGAGAAAAGGTCCATCCATAAGTTTTATCAGTTTTCTAAGGGGGGCTATAATCTCTAAGAGTTTATGAGTTGTTATTTAATATCAAATAAAATAAATAAGATATAATAAAATGTTGTTTTGATTTACTCAACTGTTTTTTAAGTTGGTTTAAAATAAAGCACTGTTTAAATACACCAGGTACATAAGAATAGATTCATAAAACACCTGTCTTTTTTAAAAAAGGATGGCAAACTGCAGGGGAACACAGAGAATGTAATAAAGGGAGATTGCTGTAAGTGTTCAAACTGTTAGAAAAATAGACTAAATAAAGCTGAAGCTAAACATTTGTTGTGTGAATACTTCTCAGCAAGAAATCTGCATGGAGTTCATAACTATGGTACAGTAGTGTTCGATTCATGTATTTAAAATAACAACAGGTTATTATATCATGTGTCTGAAGCAGTTCTGCAAAGATATTAGACTGATAACTCTATTTTGCATCAGTGTATATGTACAAATTACTGCATAAATTAAGAGCCTGAGGTAGAGTAGCTTATTTCCCCTTGTCTGAAACACTTTTTTTCTGTGGCTAAGTTTACTTTAGGCCTATCGGTTAAACGATAATGTTGCCATGTTCATATTCTTTGCATAACCAAGGAGAAAATTATACCATATCTCTGAATTCAAAATGAAGATATATTTTATATAACCATATGGATATGGATATATATATGTATGTATTTAAGAGAAACAGATTTGAAGTATTTGTAAGGAACAAGCTCACCTGAGGGCTTAGTTAGAGTCTGGGGTGAGGAGTGGAGTACTGCACAATTTTCATGGGTTCCTGATGAGCTACAAACAAATACCTTGTTTTATATTCAGCATAAATGTATCAGATACTTCGGTAAGAAAAATTACAACTGGAAGACAGTAGCTTATGTAACAACCTATTTGACACATTCTTGCTATGCCCAGAGTCTCTTGTTTTCTCTACCCAAAGGGTCCCTGGGTAGTGCAAACTTCTGCTCTCAGCTGCTAACTGAAAGTGTGGTGCTTCAAATCCCCACAGCAGCACCATGAAAAAAGACCTGGTGATCTGCTTCCTTAAAGACCATAACCAAGGAAACCTTATAGAGCAGTTCTGTTCTTAACACATGGGGCAGTGGCAATGGGTTTGGGATTTTTGTTTTTTTTTGTTTACCAAACCAAGAGGAGAAGTCTTTTTTCTTCACTTCTTATTAAAGCTAAGACTTTTTCCTTTTTCTCCTCTATACTGTCTGGCCCAGTAAATGTTATTGGAAGAGGGAATCTGAACCCTTAACCAGGGTGACTTCCAAATATAATCTAATGCCACATGGTGCTGTAGAGCTTGGTCACAATGACCTGGGTAAGAGTAACAAGAAGAAGTTCTAGTACAGCATAAACCCCAGATTTGAAAGACAATGTTCTCAGATAGAGATTTAAGTAAAACCTGTATCGCAAAATATCTTGGATCTCAAGTTTACTCAAATTCTTGTTCAAAGTGTTATTTCAAGCCATTTATACTTTGGGTATACTCTGGGAATGACAACTTGAAGAGGAATGGTGTTGCATTCATTGACAAAAAGAACGTTTCAAGATCTATCCTGAAGTATAATGCTGTCAGTGATAGGATAATATCCATACACCTACAGGGAAGACCAGTTAATACGACTATTATTCAAATTTGTGCTCCAACCACTAAGGCCAAAGATGAAGAAATAGAAGATTTTTATCAACTGCTGTAGTCTGAAATTGATCAAACATGCAATCAAGATGCATTGATAATTACTGGCGATTGGAATGTGAAAGTTGGAAACAAAGAAGGATCAGTACTTGGAAAATATGGCCTTGGTGATAGAAACAATGCCGGAGATCGAATGATAGAATTTTGCAAGACCGAGGACTTCGTCATTGCAAATACCTCCTGTCACCAACATAAATGGTGACTATACACATGGACCTCACCAGATGGAACACACAGAAATCAAATTGACTACGTTTGTGGAAAGAGACAATGGAAAAGCTCAATATCATCAGTCAAAACAAGGCCAGGGGCCGACCGTGGAACAGACCATAAATTGCTCATATGCAAGTTCAAGTTGACACTGAAGAAAATCAGAGCAAATCCATAAGAGCCAAAATATGACCTTGAGTATATCTCACCTGAATTTAGAGACCATCGGAAGAATAGATTTGACGCATTGAACACTAGTGACCGAAGACCAGATGAGTTGTGGAATGACATCAAGCAGATCATACATGAAGAAAGCAAGAAGTTACTGAAAAGACAGGAAAGAAAGAAAAGACCAAGATGCATGTCAGAGGAGACTCTGAAACTTGCTTTCAAATGTCAAGGACCTAAAGCAAAAGGAAGAATTGATGAAGCAAAAGAACTGAACAGAAGATTTCAAAGGGCATCTCAAGAAGACAAAGTAAAGTATTATAACGACCTGTGCAAAGAGCTGGAGATGGAAAACCAAAAGGGAAGAACACACTCGGTGTTTCTCAAGCGGAAAGAACTGAAGAAAAAATTCAAGCTTCAAGTTGCAACAGTTAAGGATTCTATGGGGAAAATATTAAATGACGCAGGAAGCATCAAAAGAAGATGGATGGAAATACAGAGTCATTGCACCAAAAAGAATCAGTCGATATTCAACCATTTCAAGAGGTGGCATATGATCAGAAACTGATGGTACTGAAGGAAGAAGTCCAAGCTGCTCTGAAGGCATTGGCAAAAAACAAGGCTCCAGGAATTGATGGAATATCAATTGAGATGTTTCAACAAACAGATGCAGAGCTGGAGGTGCTCACTCCTCTATGCCAAGAAATATGGAAGATAGCTTCCCGGCCAACTGACTGGAAGAGATCCATATTTATGCCTATTCCCAAGAAAGGTGATCCAACCGAATGTGGAAATTGTAGAATAATATCATTAACATCACAGGCAAGCAAAATTTTGATGAAGATCATTCAAAAACGGCTGCAGCAGTATATCGACAGGGAACTGTCAGAAATTCAGGCCAGTTCCAGGGTTTCAGAAGAGGACGTGGAACCAGGGATGTCATTGCTGATGTCAGATAGATCCTGGCTGAAAGCAGAGAATACCAGAAGGATCTTTACCTGTGTTTGATTGACTATGCAAAGGCATTCAACTGTGTGGATCATAACCAATTATGGATAACATTGTGAAGAATGGGAATTCCAGAACACTCAATTGTGCTCATGAGGAACCTTTACATAGATCAAGAGGCAGTTGTTCAGACAGAATAAGCGGATACTGATTGTTTTAAAGTCAGGAAAGGTGTGCGTCAGGGTTGTATTCTTTCACCATACCTATTCAATCTGTATGCTGAGCAAATAATCCAAGAAGCTGGACTATTTACTCAAGTATAGAAAAAAAAAAAAAAAACAAGATTGTCAAAACTTAGATTTTAAACAACTGATAAATTCTATTTTCTTGATGAAAGAAATTCCAAGTAAAATGTTGAATGAGAGTATTTGATTCAGAGACCATCGTCTAACCATGACCCTGTTACTTCAACAGTAATTAGAGGCAATAAATAAACTCTGTGGGGCAGTTCTACCCTGTTCTATAGGGTCGCTATGAGTTGGAATCGACTCAAGTGCACTGGGTTTTCTGGGTTTTTTAAATTATTTCTATAGCTGAGTGGAAAATTATAGAACAAAGAAAACTCCATCCCTGTGAACATATTATAAGCTACAAAGAAGATGAACTGTGGTAATGCTTTGAATTTCATAGTTTAGTTTGTAAAACTGTAGAGTTGATATTTTTCTAATTAATATAATGTTTATTCTTAGTAAATTCAAACTCTTAAAATGGCTAATTCATCATTTAGATTGCATATAACTACTGATATAGACTTATTGTGCCAATAAACATTTTAGGGAGCATTTCTTAGATAATTTAAGCTGAGAAGTTCATTAAAATTTTTCTAATAGAAGCAGCAAGCAAATATATCATGAATGATACATAAATATATTCGTACACTCCCCACTCACATATTCGGCCGTCCCTGGTGGGGACAAATGGTCAAGCACTGGGCGACTAGCCGAAAGTCGGTGGTTTGAACGCACCCAGAAGAGCCTGGAAGAAAGCCCTGGTGATCTGCTTCCAAAAAAAAAAACCCTACACAGCAGTTCTGCTCTGAAAACCCTACGGAGCAGTCTCCTCTGTACACATGGAGTTGCCATGAATTGGAATAGGCTCAACAGTGACTGAGAGTAACAACAGATACCCATATACCGTTCTAAACACGCATAAACCAAAAAGCAAACCTGTTGCCGTCGTCAACTCTGACTCGTAATTCTCCTATGGAGACACTACAGGACATAGTGAAGCTGCCCCATAGGGGTCCTGAGGCTGTAAATCTTTAGGAAACTGACTGCCACTTCTTTCTCCCGAGGAGTGGCTGGAGGGTTCGAACCGCTGAGCTTAGCAAGCGAGCATTAACCACTGTGCCACCAGGACACCTAGCTTATGTCTGATTTTTAACAGCTTAAGTCTCCTCTGAGATACAGGCATTGAGTCATGCTGCTGATAATGCTCTGCCTGGACCTCTCATCAGCTTCCAACTCTTTCACCTAAGTACTTCCTACCCATTCTTTAGAGTTCAGCTCAAACATTTCTTTTCTAAGAGAACAAAGTTATGAAATATCTCAAACACGCACAAAATAACACAATAGAAGCTTACTACCAAGACTTAATAGATGTTCACATTTCATGATGTCTACTCTAATTTTCTTTTTTATGTAAATTTGCAAATACAGGTTAGGCCAGACTCTGTATCCCTTGCCCTCCCTTCGTCCTCAGAAGTAGCCCTACCCATACTGGTCTGACAGAGACTGGAGAACACTGAGAGTGTGGCCCCCCAGACACCCTCTTAACTCAGTACTGAAGTCACTCCTGAGGTTCGCTCTTCAGCCAAAGATTAAACAGGCCCATAGGTCAAAACGAGACTAAATGGGCACACAATCCCAGGGGCAAGGATAAGAAGGCAGGAGAGGATGGGAAAGCTGGACAAATGCAAATGGGGGACTGAAGGTCAAGAAGTGGAGGGTTGGCAACCAATGTCACCAAATAATACGTGTATTAATTGTTTAATGAGAAACTAATTTGTCCTGTAAATCTTCATCTGAAGGGCAATGTAAAAAAAAGAAGTAGCCCTACCCAAATGGTGGTAAGTGCCAATACCAGACATGTTTATTTTCCTCCTGTATATTTAGGATCCATGAACAACAGATATCATTTTCTTGGGTTGCTTGTAAATGTTTTACACATGGGGTAGCACAGTGATGTACACTCTTTTATAGAAGTTATAATTTCCCTTTAATGAACTTAAGACATATTATAATTATATACTTACTTGGGAGACTTAGTGGCGCAGTGGTTAAGAACTCAGCTGGTAACCCAGAGGTTGGCAGTTCGAATCCACCAGCCGCTCCTTGGAAACCCTATGGGACAGTTCTACTCTATTCTACAGGGTCACTATGAACTGGAATTGACTCAGGGCTGTGGGTTTTTATTGTAATATTTCTTTCAATAAGCATTTATTAATCACGTAGTATGCCCTGGCATTATAAGTCATACTGAAGCCAACGCAAAAGGCATATCCTCTGCCCTCAAGCAACTAGCATTTATCAATAGCTTTTAGATATTCTTCTTTGGAACCAACATATTAGGTAGACTTTACTTCAAAAAATACTCTCTTAATTAGTATCTATTTAATTGGTTGTATCCCATGTCTACATATAAGTCCACAACAGAAGTGTAAAATATGATTCATAATGATAAAGTACAAACCGTAATAAGTAGCTTCAGAAGGGCCTCTACACAATTGCTCACTTCATTACCTGCCTTTGTTTTCAAAGCTTTTGGTGACTAAATATCAGTGGACGTTTATGAACATTTGCTATAAATGAAAGTTAGCCTTTCAGATATAATGACGATCCATATCCCCTAAACCAGCAGCTCGACTGAAGATAATGACTTGCATAGATGTGAAATTGGACATGTATGCAGAATGGCAAGAAATCAAAGATAAATTAATGAGAGTGCTTATAATTACATTTATGTTTTTTTTCCCTATAATAAACTTTGGAAATGAAAATGCATATCTGATTTGCGCATATGCCTAATGAAGGGAAAAATTCAATCTAATTACATTCCAGTTGAATATTTAATCCTAATGCAAAATTCGTTTCGTTTTTCATTACTTTAAAGGATAATTCTAATAAATATAAATACCAAACCAGAAAAATAAAAAAAACAACACTTATCTCCAAAATGAATAAAATGATTTTTTTATTCCATTATACATTAAAATTCACCTAGTATAAATATATTTTAAATCTAAAGTTCAATTATGTAACCTATGAAAATATATTCATGAACTTTTTATAGCTCCTTTTACAGAGATCACTCAGGAAAACACTTCATCCTTCACTTTAAAATTAAATAATCTACATAGTTTAATATGATAACAAACCAAAAAAAAAAAAAAGAAAGAAAAAAAACTCAAACCCATTGCCACTGAGTCAGTTCCAACTCATAGTGACCCTATAGGACAGAGCAGAACTGCCCCATTTGATTTCCAAGGAGTGGCTGCTGGTAGATTCGAACTACCTACCTTTTAGTTAGCAGCTGGGCTCTTAACCGAATAACATACTATTAATAAAACTGCATTTACCTATTTGAGTTTGGCCTCTTATTATGTAGTTAAACCCCTTAAATCAATTATAAAAAGTGATAAATATTTTTGTTTTCATGAGAATCTATTTGATTATAAATTATCTTTTGTTAGATTATCTTACAATTAAACAATTAAATGTGAGGAGCCTAATAATTAATCTTAAATTTTTCTTTTCCATTTAAATTAAACTCACTTTTCTCTCCAGCTATTAAATTAATCTTCAAATCCTGTCACTACCAAGGGGAAAAAAAAATGCATGTGTTCAGATAAAAATGGGCATTCTATGCACGTGGGACACAGGTAAACATATTCTCTGTGAAGTTTAAATCTGATCAAGGGTTTGTTTTTAGCCCCATATGAGGAAAAATCACATACACACAGCTGGACTGCAGATCAGTTGTGACTCACTCTCCTCTTGGCCATATGTTCCTTTCCAGACGGTATTGATGCGGTAACAGAAAGGAATGCAGTCCTGGACCAGATCCAGCCAAGATGCACAACTGCCGCTCCCAGTAACTTCCTAAGTATCACTCTTCCTTTCACTTTCAATTTAGAAAGGAAAATAAATAGGAGGGGAGGCCAAATAGAAAAACAAAACAAAACAGACTTGAGGTTAAGACTTTATGAAGAAACCAAGCACAGGTTTCATGAAAGACAAAGAGCTCTGTGGTAGCCTGTGCCCTCCTGGAAGATGGTGTTTCCAGTCAAGTGCGGTTTGCGTGAAGATGTTCACGTGAATACACTCACCAACACGGTAATTGTTTGTTGTTTGTGTTTCAAGTCTATCACAAATAGGAAGTTGCTAACCTCTGCCCCCCCCCCCATAGGAAATTGCTACTGGCAGCTAAATACCTGTTTGTGGCATTTACAAAGAATATTTTAAAAGAAAAAAAAAAATTTTATTAACAATCATAGTTTTTATTCTCATTGCTATTTCTAGGGCTTTCCATTACTATAAACCATACCTGGGTTTGTCTCCAAAAAGAGAGAGTGGTCACTTGGTATCGTAGCATCATCTGGTATCTGGCAAAACCTAGCTCAAAGGTGATAGATAACAAAAGCAAAAATAAAACCAAACCACAAACTAGCCTGATAAACATTAATGGCAGTAATAGTGTTTTTGTTGTTAGGTGTTGTCAGGTGGATTCTGACTCATGGTGACCCCGTATGACAGAATGGAATGCCCCTTAGGGTGTTCGAGGTTGTAATCTTTATGGAAGTATATCACCTGGTCTTTCTCTTTCAGGGTGGCTGGGTGGGTTCCAACCACCAACCATGCAGTTAGCAATTTTGAGCTTAACTACTTGCACCCAGGACTTCTTGCCATTAATATTTACATAGTGCTTACTATGAGTCAAGCATTTATACATTCTAACTCATTTTTAGTGCTCAAAAAATTCTACCAGTTAGATATGTGCACTAAATAATTTTACCTTGCCCGAAGAGAGCTGTGGGCCTTGGCCTCAGCTTCTGGCAGACAACCTCTAAGTCCTGGGAGTGCCATGCCAGACAAGAGTATATTTGTCTGGAGGTCTTGGGCGAGCTAGCTGGTAACAATATGATTTGGGGTGGGGCTTTCAGCTACACCTACAATGTGATCTAGGGTGGGGGGCCTTGGGTCACATGGTATCAGCCTGACCTCCTAAGAGGCTGGAAACTGAGATCAGCCATGTGGGCAATCAGCCTCACCCTGTGATGGAGCCTCAACCTGGACACCAAGGCTTGGGTGAGTTTTCCTGGTTGGAAGGACTCCATATATGGAGTCCTCCAGTGGCTCAAATGATTAAGCAGTCGACTATTAGCCAAAAGGTTGGCGGTTCAAACCCACCCAGAGGCTCCTAGGAAAATAGTCCTAGCGATCTACTTCTGAAAGGTCACAGCTTTGAAGACCCTGAGAAGCAATTCTCTGCACACGGGGTGCCTCCATGAGTCGGAATAGGCTCAACAACAACAGTGTCACACATCCATCCCTGGAGAGTAACACATCCTAACTCCACAGGGAGGCAACAGCAGAAGCTCCGCAGTGGGGACCCTCCTGGGCTCTGCCCTGTGTGCTTCTTCCCTTGGCTGATTTTAATGTGTGTGCTTCCTCTGTAACAAACTGTGAGTACACGGCCTTCACAAAGTTCCGTGAGTCTGTCCAGGGTGGTTTTGGGAACCTCTGAACCTTTAACTGGTGTCAGAAACAAGGGCCGTCTCGGAGCCTTTCTGAGGAGGGTGCTCCCTGTAGCTTTGATTTTGGCTGAGCTTACAGGACAGAATTACCATCCCCACTTTAACCAAAAAAGGCAACCTAGTCACCGAAAGGGTGAGTAACTTGCCCGAGGACACATAGCTAGGAAGCGGTGGAGCCAGGACTTGACTCCAGACAGTAAAACATCAAATTCTCTGCTTTTTATTTGATTTACATCCAGTTTCTAAAGCACTTAAAAGGAAAAAACGTTTACTTACCTATTGCTGTTAGAACCAGATGTATACATTTATAAATAACCTTTTCTAATCTTGTATTTTCTATAGATTTTAGATACTTTTTATTATTTTTAAATGTAGAAAAACCAAAACTGTTGCTGTCGAGTTGATCCCGACTCACAGTGACCCTGTAGGACAGAGTGGAGCTGCCCATAGAGTTTCCAAGGAGCACCTGTGGATTCGAACTGCTGACCCTTTGGTTAGCAGCTGTTGCTCTTAACCACTATGCCACCAGGGTTTCCTTTAAAAGTAGAGAAATTAGAAAATAAAGAATAAAAGGAAAAAAAACATAAAAATTGGCTATAATCTTCTCTGATTACTATTATCAACATTTTAGTTTATGTTCTTACAATCATTTTTCTAATAATGTAATTACGTTTTTCAAAATCTGGGCCAAATATTTACATAAAATATGCAAGTGATACGATTTCCTAGTTTGATATAGAAAGCACCCGGAGAATAACCTATGGCCTCCTTTTGGTCAATGGCAGAAAGATCATAAACAACTTAAGGTAGTTACCCTCATGCAATAGCTCTTCAGTGTATGCTCTTTTCTCCCTGTATTATAAATTTTCATTCAATATATAAGATTAAGCTCGTATTATTGAACTAGTAACCTTCTTTTTGGTAGTTATGCATAGCCTGGAGAATTGGTGCGCGGCCTGTTTAACCTAACTGTGTGTTTCATTTAGGTCTATACTTAGGGCTGCCAGATAGAATACAGATGCCAGGCCAAATCCGAATTAAAGACAAATAAAGACTTTTTTTAGCATGTCCCATGCAATGTGTATTTTTATTTGCTAAATCTGGCAACGGTGTGCGTGTCATTCCATTTTACACTCTTTCTGTGTTTCTTATTTGGAGTCCATGGTTTTATTCTGAAGAGTTGAATCATTTTTTTAAGATAAATACTTTGATAAAATGCCAAAATACCTAGGAGTTGAACTTCAATTTAACATCCAATAAAAAATTCAGGGCAATAATTGTAGGTGTAAAGATGGAGCTGAAGAGGCAAAGCACAATGAAATCATGAAAGTCATGGAGTTTGATGCTGCTTCTATGACACCAATTAGAAATAAATAAAATCATATGTGCAAAGAGGGTATAAGCATGCTAAGTACAAGGAGTAAAGTTACAACAAGTCTTCGGGAAGCCACAGCGCCTCCCACCTTCCCCACATTCACACACTCTGTGGAGGAAGGCGGCCGCCTTCTGTTGGTGCTTGCTCCAGCTCTTGCCCCTGCCTGCTGAGACTGCTACCACTAATGCTTTCTCAAAACAGCATTTGCTCTGAGCAATGTAGTCTCGTTAAAAGTCAGGACATCAAGTGTTAAGGAGATGTGTTAAAGACCATCAACATCTAATTGAAGATTTCTCCCAGAATAAGCCAGAAAGAGCACTAGAAAAAAGTCTTGGGAGGATATATATATAGAGAGAGATATATACACACACATGTACACACACACAAACATAAAATACTGAGTTCATAATAGAGTTCTATTTGAAAACATTTCTAGAAACTTGTCAATAGTTTAGTCAGTAATTGAGGGTAGGACCACACTGTTCAGTTAGACTGTATTTGATAGTGTTTTCACACTTATTTGAGACATAAAAGTTTTAGAGAATTCCACTCTGGGATTCTCCATATAATCTCTTTTCTATTTAAATTCTTTCCAGAGACTTTGATTTTAGGAGCAAAGCAAATATCTCAAGTCGATTTTGTTTTCAACTTATATTTTTAGCACGTTGTCCAAAATAATGTAGGGACTAACAAATGGTTGTTACACAAATGCTAATTGGCTATGTCCCCAAAAGCCTGGCCTCTATTATCTGCCCGAACCTGGCACGCACGCTGCTCCATGCTCAATGAGGTTTGATCTAACGTTTAAAGTGCTGCATTAAAACTGTTTTCTTTATAGCTCAAAGAAGTTGACCTTTGAAAGTGACTTGTTGCTTATTCATTTTTTTTTTTTTTAACACTGGCTAATAGGAGTATCTATCTAATGCAGAGTAAGCCAAAAATAAATGTCTCTTAGAGGATGGGTGAGCAAATGAAAAAAAGAAGGAGCTAAAAGCACACCATATTGCACATTTACACTCTACTGCCCTGTGTGTACGTTGGAACTTTCCTTTCGTTAAATCACAAAAGCTGATGGGCTATTTTCAAGGAAAGCTAGGAGGATGTCCAGAGAAAGAACAATGGAATGCTAAGCAAGAAGGCATGCCCAGATGCAGGGGCTGTTTTCTGCTCTTGCTGAGGAATACCAACTGAATCTGTTCCCTTGGAAAGGGGGTAATAAAAATGCCAACTTCAGATTAGATGTAAAAGTATAAACTGAAAACAAGGTTCATTTGGAAACCCTCAGCCATGAGGAACAGAAGAAAGGACCTGGCAGTTGCTCCCATAAAGATTATAGCCTAGGAAGTCCTATGGGGCAGTTTTACTCTATCACAAGGGCTCGCTAGAGTTGGAATCGATTCGACAGCACACAACAACAACAGCCACGATGAAGGAATGAGTGCAGATTCTAATTCTACCTTCTACTCTCATAGGGATTTTCACACTTAACCAAGGCATTTAACTAGTGATAACAAAGGAATAATAGCCCTATAATTAAGGTTAGAAGGTGTTTTTTGTTGGCACAAATGGTTAAGTCCTGAACTACTAACCCACCCAGAGGTGCCTTGGAAGAAAGGCCTGGTGATCGGCTTCCAAACGGTCACAGCCTTGAACACCCTGTGGAGCACAGCTCTACTCTGCAACACGTAGGGTCACCGTAAGTCAGAATCAACTCAACGGCAACTGGTTTGATTTGGCATCTTCCACGTGGGATACTCGGGTTTGATCCCCAACCCATGCACCTCACGGGCAGCCACCAGCTCTCAGTCAGTGGACGCTTGCATCTCGCTGTGATGCTGAACAGATTTCAGAAGAGCTTGGAGACTAAGATGGACTGGGAAGAAAGGTCTGGTGATGTCCTGCTGAAAAACAGCCAGTGAAAACCCTACAGACCACAGCGGTCTCATCTGCAACAGATCATGGGGTTGTTGCAGAGCCGGGTAGTGTTTTGCTTCATTGTACACAGGGTGGCCATGGTCAGAAGCTGGTTCTAAGGCTGCTAAGACCACCACCACCGAGGAATGTTGTCTACCGTCCCCCCGAAGTTTACTGTGCTGTGGTGGCTTGCATGTTGTTACAATGCTGGAAGCTGTATCACCAGTGTTTCAAACACCAGCAGGGCCACCTATGACGGACAGGTTTCAGCTGAGCTTCTGGACTAAGACCGACTAGGAAGAAAGCCCTGCTGATCTACTTCTCGAAATGAGTCAATGAAAACGTTATGGATCACAACAGAATATTATCCAACATAGTGCTGTAAAATAAGCCTTCACGGTTGGAAGTCACTCAAAATACACAGTGACTGCAGCAATGGACTGGAGCGTTATCAGTGAGGATGGCACGGGCCAGGCAACGTTTCATTCTGTTATTCTTGGGGTTGTCATGAGTCAGAGCTAATGTGATGGCAGCTAACAACGACAACGATGACGGTTATGTTTGCTGTGTCTGAAGTTACATTTAACCAGGAAATTCAGTAACTAAATGTTGTCTGCTTTATGTACGGATACCCAGGCTGATCCCATGTCAGTCAAAAATATACATATATTTAAATACTTCCCCCTCCAGGATTAATCCATACTCTTTTTTTTCCCCTAAAACTTTCTTTCTCCAAGACTGGGTTTGAATTCTGGACCTCACAGATCTGTGAAGATGGGAGACCATTTGAGAATTAACCCTTGGAACTCTGTATCATTACTAGTTGCATAAGCTACAATACATATACTCAATATATATACCTAATCAAATCAAATCGAGTCATTCAAATTTCTATTTCCACAACAAGGAACTGATTATCTAACTAGCGAGAGTATAATGACATAACAACAGTTTTTTAACCATTTGTTCTTGATATTTAAAAAGACTAGTTTATCCAGCTGAGTGATTTTCATGAAAAGAGATTTCAGTGATCCAGAATAGAGCTCACACTTGCTGTCGCCTATTTACTGTATTGCATCTTCCATTTTTGTTCTCATTTAGGCTTTCATTTGTCTGTTATGGAATATTGACAAGTAATCTATTTATTCCATGTTAATGCTATAAATTGCAAATAGAATTCCCCATAGGTGAATTTAAGTAAAAGTCTTGATTTGGTGTTTGGATGTCGAAAGTTCTGGCTATTTTTTTTTTCTCCTGACATATTTCAAAGGCTTTTCAGCTCAAATAAAAGTATACATTTCTTATGGGTGATATCATAGCACAAATCACGTGTCCAGCGTAGCCTCCCTCTCAGACTCGTGTCGGTTCTTCATGTCGGTTAGAAGAGAGCCTGCACTACTGTAAACCAGCAGCTCCCACCCAAGGGGAGAGAGCAAGGATGGGTGGCAGTGCTTCCACGGATGAGGACTTGAGTAATTGGAAAATTAATCTTGTTTTCCCTTATAGTTAAATTGCTCGTCTACTCGCTAATACTTGGAAGAGAGGGGCATTAGCGTAATAGCAGCAAAAGCTATTCTTTGTTTCAATTTCTGCCGAATCGCTTTGACATTAGAGACTGTGATATCTAGAAGTCACCGAAGGATGTGTGGCATTTTAAATAAAAAATTTCAAGGAAAGCTGTTCATGGCTTCATAGAAACATAGAGGAAGAAAATGTTTCCTTCTAAGGTGTCAAGAGGAGTCCCTGGTTGGTGCAAATGGTTAACAAGCTTGGCTGTTAACTAAAGGTCGATGGTTGGAGTCCACTCAGAAGCACCTCTGGAAGAAAGTCTGGCAATTCACTTCAGCCACTGAAAACCCTGCAAAACACAGTTCTGCTCAAACACACATGGGGCCGCCTTGAGTCGGAATTGACTCCACTTGACAACAGCTGGTTTTAAGATGTCGAGAAGTGTCAAGAGGCAGCTGAGTGGTCCCTGAACATTGCTTTCCCCTACATCCTCCCTTCAAAGATCATGTAAGACATCCAACTAAGAAACTGACTCCCCTTTCTTATTAACAACCTTACACTAGATTCCCATCTCTGCTTGGACATCTTGGTTGCAGATCCAAACCTCGGTGCAGGGTGAGCAATGTCTCCAACAGAACACATAAGAGCTAGAACTGAACAAAACCTGACCTGGTTCTGACCTTGTTTACATACTGTGACTCCTCTTAGGACTGATCCTTCTCTCTTCACCTACACAACACTCTCTGCCTCAGACCTACAGAATTCTCACGCTTTCACGGCTCTTTCAATTCCAGTTTGTATGTTAAACTTGGGCCAATATTTTCAACATATATAATTAGGAAAATACTTCCTGTAATCTACACAGATCTATTTTCTCTTATTAGTGGAGCCCCGGTGGCACAGTGGTTAAGAGCTCATCTGCTAACCAAAAGGTGGGCCGTTCAAATCTACCAGCTGCTCCTTGGAAACCCTGTGGGGCTAGTCATTCCTCTGGACACGTATTTTTTTAAACTTTTTATTTAATAAAAGTCTTCATACCAAATTACAAATACTATGTACCAATTAAAAACTATAAGATTTGGAAATCTTCCAAGATATTTAAAAAACATTCTTGATTTTTCCCTTCCATCAGGGAAAGTGGCACAGAAAACAAACTACAGGGAATGGGGGCATTAGTCTATAAGGCTGGGCTTTGATAAAATATTTTGTTTTCATTTGGGATCAGACAAGCCCATAAGGCTGGGCTTTGATAAAATATTTTGTTTTCATTTGGGATCAGACAAGCCCATTACAGGCATACTGTTATATAAATCTTGTATTACACAACACTTGTCATTGTTAGGTGCCATCAAGTTGGTTCTGACTCATAGCCATCCTATGCACAACAGAACGAAACACTGCCCGGTCCTGTGCCATCCTTACAATCCTTGTTATGCTTGAGCTCATTGTTGCAGCCACTGTGTCAATCCACCTCGCTGAGGGTCTTCCTCTTTTCCGCTGACCCTGTACTTTGCTAAGCATGATGTCCTTCTCCAGGGACTGATCCCTTCTGACAACATGCTACACAACACTATAAACATATTAATTATATATATGCTTGATTATTTATTTAATACCTTGCCTACTTAAAAAAAAAATTTTTTTTTTGAGGCAATTACATGAAAATGTAATGGTAGTGCTTGTGATGGTCAATGTTTTGTGTTAACTTGGCGAGGCCATGATTCACAGTGGTGTGGCAGATGCTAGGTCATCACCTTCCATTTTGTGATCTGGTATGAGCAACCAATCAGTTGAAAGGGAGTGTCTTTGGGGGTACGGCCTGTCTCCAGTGTATAAATGTTATTCTGGCAAAGCTCCCTCTCTTTCTCAACCCTGCACTCTTCTTGTCGCTGGACCTCTGGTTCTTGGGATGTAAGGCTGCAGATGTCTCTGGCCTGCTGCCTGACCAACAGATTTTGAATTCGACAACCCCTGCAACCCCGAGAGACACCAGAAGCCTCCAGCCTGCCTCCTGACCTGCAGATTTTGGGTTCCTCAGGCCCTGCAACCACGAGAGCCAGCAGAGGTCTTCAGCCTGTCACCTGACCCCTGGATTTGGGACTTGCTAGCTCCCACAATTGCATGAGGCATTTCCTGATGTAAATTTCTCTCTCTCTTTTTTTTTTATATATATCTATATACACTTCACTGGTTTTGCTCCTCTAGAGAGCCCAAAGACAGTGCTTAAATATAATATTGCCTTTTTTGATAAAATGTGAAAATATTAAAAATATATTCAGTTATATGCAAATTCTGAAAAATTATTTGTATATTTAATGTATCATCCATGTGATACTTCCTCTATGTCCTTGAGATTTGAGAAACTATGAGTTTCTGTAATTTTGAAATGAATTTTTATTAATTATTTTAGTAATTATTATTTTACAGTGAGCAATACCAAGATTTTGTCTCTTGCCCTTTCTTATTCTTCTTCCTGTTATTACTTATGGCAAGGGCACTGAAACACATAGTAAAGCACCATGCTTCCCTTCTCAGGACTGCTTTTTGACTTTATAATTATCAATATTTTGTTGACTTGGGAAAATAATCATTCACTGGTGGTGGTATTTGGCTTTTCAACTACTGATTTTGGGGAAGACTTTCTCCTTAATTAGAAACCCTGGTGGCGTAAAGGTTAAGAATTTGGCTGCTAACCAAAAGGTCAGCAGTTTGAATCCACCAGATGCTCCTTGGAAACCCTATGGGGCAGTTCTGTTATATCCTATAGGGTTGCTATGAGTTGGAATCGACTCAACGGCAGTAGGTTTGGGTTTTCTCCTAAATTATGTTTTCTCCTTACCTACTTTTCCCTTCACTTTTCAAAGATTAGATTTTCAGTTTATAATTTTAGTTTTGCTAATTTGCTTTTCATTTCTTGCTTTGTATTCATGAAATACGGAAACTATGCCAAACTCTTGTAAATTCAAACACTATAGCCCTAGTCAAAATTAGCCCATCAAAATACTAGTCATGTTCGTATTCAGCCTTTAAATAGTTCAATTAAAACCATTAAATTGTTTCAACTAAATGACATACAATAAGAAGACATATACTGCTACTTTCCAAATATATATACAAGTGCAATGTTCAATTACCATATTTTTAAGTAAATAACACCCACTTATACATTTTTTGCAACCCTCCCATGTGTTATTTTTGTGAACAGACTATACCAATATTTTCTTTACATGTTTCTGACTTCAATTTCGTTTTTTTTTTTTTTTTCCTGTCCAACAGATTTAATGTTACCAGGATAAAACTGATTTCATGGAAAATTCATTTAAGGTAGGTATTCTCCTAAACCAAGGAATATATGCAGAATCAGCGTACCAAAAATAATTGGTCAACATTCAATCATTTCAGGAGGTACCATGTAAGCAGGAACCAATGGCACTGAAGGAAGAAGTCCAGGCTGCACTGAAGGCATTGGCAAAACATAAGGCTCCAGGGATTGATGGAATATCAACTGAGATGTTTCAACAAACAGATGTAGCTCTGGAAGTGCTCACTGGTCCATTCCAAGAAATGTGGAAGACAACTACCTGGCCAACTGACCGGAAGAGATACATATTTATGCCTATTCCCAAGAAAGGTGATTCCAGCAAATGCAGAAATTATTGAACAATATTGTTAATATCACACACAAGTAAAATTTTGCTGAAGATCATTCAAAGGCAGGTGCAGCAGTATATCCACAGGGGTCTGCCAGAAATTCAAGCCAGATTCAGACGAGGATGTAGAACCAGGAATATCATTGCTGATGTGAGATGGACCCTGGCTGAAAGCAGAGAATACCGTAAAGATGTTTACCTGTGTTTTTTGACTATGCTAAGGCATTCGACTGTGTGGATCATAACAAATTATGAATAACGCTGCAGAGAATGGGAATTCCAGAACACTTAATTGTGCTCACGAGGAATCTGTACATGGATCAAGAGGCAGTTGTTTGAACAGAGCAAGGGGATACTGCGTGGTTTAAAATCAGGAAAGATGTGTGTCTGGGTTGTAACCTTTCAGCATACCTATTCAATCTTTATGCTGAGCAAATAATCCGAGAAGTCGGACTGTATGAAGAAGAATGAGGCATGAGGATTGGAGGAAGACTCGTTAACAACATGCAGTATGCAGACGACACAACCTTGCTTGCTGAAAGTGAAGAGGACTTGAAGCACTTACTAATGAAGATCAAAGACCACAGCCTTCAGTATGGATTATATCTGAACATGAAGTAAACAAAAATCCTCACGACTGGACCAATAAGCAACATCATTATAAACAGAGAAAAGATTGAGGTTGTCATTTTACTTGGATCCACAATCAATACCCATGGAAGCAGCAGTCAAGAAATCAGAAGACACATTGCATTGGGCAAATCTGCTGTAAAAGACTTCTTTAAAGTGTTGAAAAGCAAAGATGTCACTTTGAAGACTAATGTACTTCTGATCTGAGCCATGGTGTTTTTAATTGCCTCTTAATGCATGTGAAAGCTGGATGATGAATAAGGAAGACCAAAGAAGAGTTGACGCCTTTGAATTGTGGTGTTGGTGAAGAATATTGGATATACCATGGACTGCCAAAAGAACGAACAAACCTGTCTTTGAAGAAGTACAACCAGAATACTCCTTAGAAGCAGGGATGGCCAGAGTACGTCTCACATACTTTGGACATGTTGTCAGGAGGGATAAGTCATTGGAGAAGGACATCAGGCTTGGTAAAGCAGCAGGTCGCCGAAAACAAGGAAGACACTTAATGAGCTGGATTGACACAGTGGCTACAACAATGGACTTAAGCATAACAATGATTGTGAGGACAGCCCAGGACCAGGCAGTGTTTCATTCTGTTGTACATAGGGTTGCTATGAGTCAGAACTGACTCGAAGGTACCTAACGACAACAAGTGCTACCAGTGGTGAGCTGAATGGGCTCATGATGCAAGTACGACGCCATGTTGAAACCAAAGAGTATGAATACACAAAGAACTAGAAAATTAGTAAGTAAGAAACGATCCTAGGCCTAAAACTACAATTACAAGATGTTATTTATATTTTATTGCTTTCATAAATCTTAAACTGAAACATACTTTTGTGAAAATCAATGTCTCTGAACTCAACAAATATAAGTCACCTGAAGAAATTGTGTTTTATCTTAAGATAGCCTATTTTAGTTTATTCATTCATCATTATCATCATCTAACTCCCAGAACCCTTCAAAGTTAACCACCTTTTTTGCTCCCAGTCATCTGGAAATTTCTGGCCCACAGTGGTTCTCATTCTGATGAAAAGATCATTCCTTTTCATGAATTTAGAAATCCAGGGGGGGAAAAAAAGCTACCTTGAAATCTGGGATTCCTCTGTCATTTGCCAGAAGCGTCACTTTGATATGAACTGCAACAGTAGAGACAGACCCACTCTTTCACGTCAATCTCTAACGTAGGCCATTTTGCTTTGGGCCCATGATGTGTGCGTTTTCACAGATTCGTTTCCTCCAGCACCTTTTTTCCTTTCTCCGTTTGAGAATGGACAACTCTCCAGCCTCAAACTCTCTCGCTGCTGCTCTGTTGCTTATTCCCTCGGCCCTCAAAAATGACTTTCAGTTTGAAGTTGGCACTGTAGGACTTGCATTTAATTCCTGCCATGATCTTAACGGGTTCTAAAATTTAGATTTATAAACTGAAAAAAATGTGTACAATATAATCAATAACTTGCTGGTTCTAGTAAAGCTTTCCAATATTCAAATGTGAAGTGTACAAGAAGCAAGGGTCTTTTTATATGCTCACGAGCATACGACTAAGGTGACTTGTGATTATTGACCAAAGACATTAGTGCTAATAAGACATAGTTAGACTATGAAATAAGCAGAGCTAACATAGCTCAATGGTTTCACTTAAGACGATCAGATAAGGTTTTCATCTTCAACTGTTGAGCCAAGAGTCATTGTATATCAGTTTTGCCTTGTTTACTCCTCCAATTACAAGCCAGAGTCAGAAGACAACTATAATAATTATTCCAATGCAGATTAAATTGAGATTCCTATTGATAGCTTCCATGTGAAAGCTGGACAATGAATAAGGAAGACCGAAGGAGAGTTGACGCCTTTGAATTGTGGTGTTGGTGAAGAATATTGAATATACCGTGGACTGCCAAAAGAACGAACAAATCTGTCTTGGAAGAAGTACAACCAGAATGCTCCTTAGAAGCAAGGATGGCAAGACTGCATCTTACATATTTTGGACGTGTTGTCAGGAGAGATCAGTCCTTGGAGAAGGACATCATGCTTGGCAGAGTACAAGGTCAGTGGAAAAGAGGAAGACCCTCAACAAGGTGGATTGACACAGTGGCTGCAACAATGAGCTCAAGCATAACAACGATCGTAAGGATGACACAGGACTGGGCAGTGTTTCGTTCTGTTGTGCATAGGGTCGCTATGAGTCGGAACCGACTCAACGGCACCTAACAACAACAACATTGATAGCTATTCAATGCCATTTATGCCAGTGCAGGCTTTGCTTTGTTTATTTTTCCAATTGACAACACATGACTTATGCAGAGGCTTCAACCTTCCGATTAATGACTCACCAGGAATTTCATTATCAAGTTAATAGAAACAAATGCAGTTTCAATTGTTTGTTTTCCAATTACTGGGGAACTATCAACCTTGATCCATAACTTCTTGACCATGGCTTATACCTTTGGAGCCCTAGTGGTGCAGTGGTTAAGGGCTTGTCTACTAACCAAAAGGTCAGCAGTTCAAATCCACCAGCCTCTCCTTGAAAACCCTAGGAGGCAGTTCTACTCTGTCCAATAGGGTCACTATGAGTTGAAATCTATTCAGTAGTTTGGGTTGGGTTTCTAGTGAGTGAGGAGCTTGGAACTCATGGTCAATTATTAGCAAAATTGCCTACACTCTCATCCTGTCTCCTTATCATTCTCTTCCCTCTCTTATTCTCCCCTATAAACACTGTTTCTCTGAAGTCTGAGTCGTGATATGAGCTTTTCCCACCACAAGCCTCATGTCGCTTGGTTTCAAAGTGGTCTGAGTCTCCCCTCACTCATATGATACCTCCAAATTATTTTTCCTCCTCTTTCATAAATATGGGAGTAATAACAGCATGGTGGCCTAGTCATGTGAATAGAATGGTTTAAAAAAGAAAAAACTTGGTGGAGAAACTCTCTTGATGCTGAAGAAGTGGTGGGGAGAATTGCTGGAGCCAGGTTTTGAGAGAGAGAGAGAAAAGGGACAGGACCAAGGACACAAGTGTGGGCTGTTGACCTTTACTGGGAGCAAAGGAAGGTAAGTGTTTAGTTAAGACGTTGCAAAAGATCATTTGAGGAGAGGAAGTCAAGATCTGGAGAGTCAGGGTAGAAAGAGCAACTCTGTAGATACTATGCTCACCAAGTTATGGAAGGAGTGGTGCTGGAATGATCCTGGAGCTAAAACAGTAAAACAATGAGGTAGAGTGGCCCAGACCTTGATGGATGATTCCAATTAAGAAGGTAGAGGTAGAATTTTCTGATGACATAAGATTTAAGGTTGATATTTTTCAGTTTCAGAAAAGGATTATTTCATGATAAAGACAAAGAAATTTCTGTGTTTTTACTCAAATAATGTGCACCTTCTACATTTATTTGCTAATCACGCCCTCTGCCCTTGAGGTACTTTTGTAAGCATGCTACACTAATTTTTTTTTTTTTTTTTTTAAGTAACGTGAAAAAAAAAAAAACTGGCATAGTGGCACTTATGAAAATACCTCATAGGGGAGGGTGCGGTTGACAAGCAAACATAAACATAGAGGTGTGTATTAATTGTATAAAAATAAGGTTACCAATAGATGACTGCACTGAGACGGCTCTTTGTGAGGGTCACCAACACCCTCCATGCTACAAAAATCAGTGGTCAGTTTTTTTCTTTTATTTTTTACTGTGCTTTTTGTGAAAGTTTACAGTTCAAGTTAGTTTCTCATACAAAAATTTATACACACATTGTGACCCTAGTTGCTCTCCCTAAAATGTGACAACATACTCCTCCACTCTGATTTCCCGTGTCCATCCAACCGGCTCCTGTCCCTTTTTGCCTTCTCATCTCACCTCTAGATAGGAGCTGCCCATTTAGTCTCATGTATCTACTTGGGCTAAGAAGTGCCCTTTTCAAGAGTATCATTTTACGTCTTATAGTCTAGTCTAATCTTTGTCTGAAGAGTTGGCTTCTGGAATGGCTTCAGTTCTGGGCTAACAGAGAGTCTGGGGGCCATGGCTTCTGGGGTCCCTCCGGTCTCAGTCAGACCACTAAATCTGGTCCTTTTTATTAGAATTTGAGTTCTGCACTCCACTTTTCTCCTACTCCATCAGGGACTCTCTATTGTGTTCCCTGTCAGGGCAGTCATTGGTGTTAGCCAGGCACTATCTAGTTCTTCTGGTCTCAGGCTGATGGAGTCTCTGGTTTATGTGGCCCTATCTGTCTCTTGGGCTAATATTTCCCCTGCGTCTTGTTCTTCATTTGCCTTTCTTCCAGGTGTGTTGGGACCAATTGGTGCATCTTAGGTGCTTGTTAGCATTTAAGAACCCAGACATCACTTACCAAAATGGGATGCAAAACATTTTCTTAATAAACTTTGTTATGCCAATTGACCTAGATGTCCTCTGAAACCATGGTTCCAGATCCCTGCCCCTGCTACTCTGTCCCTCAAAGTATTTGGCTGTATTCATGAAACTTCTTAGCTTTTGGTTTAGTCCAGTTGTGCTAACTTCCCCTGTACTGTGTGTTGCCTTTCCCTTCATCTAAGATAATTCTTATCTACTATCTTTTTTTTTTTTTAATCTAGTTAGCGAATACCCGTCTCCCTTCCTCCCCACCCTCGTAACCATCAAAGAATATTTTCTTCCGTGTCTAAACCTTTTCTTGAGTTCTTATGATAGTGGTCTCATACAATATTTGTCCTTTTGTGACTGACTAATTTCACTCAGCATAATGCCTTCCAGATTCCTCCATGTTATGAGATGTTTCTTGGATTCATCGTTGTGCTTTACCATTGTGTGAATATACCATAATTTGCTTATCCATTCTTCCATTGATGTCAATGGTCAATTTTAGATCCTCATTTTGCTTGACATATCAGCTTATGAGAGTTGATCTCTTTCTTCTCCTTGAAACACTTTCAGGACACCATACGTTCTGGCTTCTGTCTGCTTCTTTGATTGCTTCTCCTCCTTTGCTGTTTCTCTTCATCCCTCTGTTTCCTGAAGGCTGGAATTCCCCTGTGCTTGGCCTGTGGACCTCAACTTGTTTCTATGTACACTCAGTTATCGCATTCAGTCTCAGACTTTAACATCTGTGATATATGGATAAGGAGACTGGAAGGCTATAGACTTTAAAATACTGGAAACTGTACTTTAGGTATCCCTCCACACCATTCCATTCCCAGCCTCTATAATTATTCTTCTGAAGTTTCTTGGCTCAGATTTCCAGACTTTCACCATATCCACTGTCCTCCCCAAGGCATGCCACCACCAAGCTTATCTTCCTTAACACTACCTAGATTTCTATATTTTTCAATTTCCCCTTTCCTTCAGAATAAATACCCTGATTTCCTGGAAGAGGTTTTTGATGTGTCACCCCTCCCATCCTTTAAATACTGAGTAAATTAAGGTGCAAGCAGGTGCAGTAGATCCATCAGCTAGGGTGCGCTTCTGGGCTTCTTCATTCTTTGTCTAGTATCCATACCTCTGCACTATGATGAGGGAGCCTGAGGCCACTGAACTCTTAGATATTGGATAACTTACTTAATACACTAATACATATTAGAATGAGAAAAGTTTGAGTCTGAATTGATATATTTGCACTATTACTTGGGTTTATGGGTTAGGCCATAAGAAATGACTATATGAACCATAAAAGATCAGTAGGTCAAATGTTTTGAGGTAACCTAAATTTGTGTGGCTGTAAATTCCACCATGGTTAGATTAGTCGAGATTCGATATATAAAATTCTTACTTTATGTTAGTGAAAACAGGATATTGCTTCCATCGAATATTCCAAGTCCCCAATTATTTTATCACAAATGCCCCCTGCATTAGCTTCTTACGATGGCTGTAACAAATTAGCATAAACTTGGTGGCTTAAAACAACACACATTTATTCTCTAATAGTTCTGAGAGCCAGAAGTTCAAAATCCATTCTGCAGGCTGAGATCAAGGTGGCAGCAGGGCTATGCTCCCTCCAGAGGTTCTAGGCAAGAATCTGCTCCTTGCCTCTTTCAGCTTCTGGTGCCCGCCAACATTCCTTATCTTGTGGTTATGTTACTCCAATCTCTGCCTCCAAGGTCACATTGCCTTCTCCTCTCCTGTCTGTGTCAAACCTCCCCTGCCTCTGTCTTATAAGAACACATGTGATGCATTTTGGGTCAGTCTGGATATTCAAGGACAATCTTCCCATCTCTGATAATTAATTTTATGTGTGAACTTGGCTGGTCTATGTTACCCAGTTGTTTGGTGAAACACTAGCTGTTTCAGTGAAGGTATTTTGTAGATGTTATAAACATTTACAGTCAGTTGAATCTAAGTAAAGATTATCCTTGGTATTGTGGGTGGACCTCAGCCAATCTGTTGAAGGAATTAGGAGCAAAAACTGAGCTTTTACAGGGAAAAGGAATTCGCTTCAAGACAGTAAAACAGACATCAAGCTGGAGTTTCCAGGATGACACTTGACAGAGATTTTGGATTTCTCAGTCTCCATAATCCTGTAAATTCCTTTTAAAAAATCAATCTCTCTCTCATATATTCATAAATATCCTCTTGGTTCTTTTTTTCTGGAGGACCTTGATGAATATACCATCTTAAGAGCCTTAACTGAATCACATCTGCAAAATTCGTTTTTATTTTTTGCTGTATAGGGTAGCATTCGCAGAATCTAGGGATTAAGACAGGAATATCTTTTGAGGGCCATTATTTAGTCTACCAGGTCCCCAACCTTTTACCAGAAAAATCAGTAAGTATCTGTAACTGCTGTAACTCGATTGAAAAGAAAAAATAACTTCTTCATTATATGATCAGCAATTTTTGCCATATTTAACATATTTCAAAATTTGATTTCTAAGTCTATAATTTATCATACTCATGCTTTATTTTGCCAATGTAAAATCTAGATTATAATCAATCAATGAGGAAAGAGGAAATGCGAAAAATCTGGAACTTTCAAATAGGCATTTGTTGTTTTTCTATTTTGTGTGTCTGACTTCCTTTTCATAAGCTTCAAAGTTTAATTTGGAAAAGTTTAATGAAAATGGACAAATATTATTACTCTATTTCAGCCCCACAGCCCTGTATGAAAAATAATTTGCAAAGTATTTTCAATTCGGTTATTACAATTTTTGCCACAAGAATGAGCTATCAGATTTTTATTGTTTGATATATTTTGAGAATTAGAATGCATGCCCTACCATCCCGACCTTTATCCATATTCTGCAGTTTGGTTAGCTAACCTTTCTACTTCTTCTTCCTATTTATAGCTTTACTAAAATAAGAGGAACAGGTGAAATGTCCAGCCAGAATAGCCACAGGTCAAGTTCATAGAGAAGACTGCTAAATTTCACATAGTATGTGTTACATTTCCATGTCAGGACCTCATCCTCATGTAAAAATTGAAATAAGAATGTAAAATAGCATAACTGAATCCATTTTCTAAAAATGAATAAAAGAAATGTGGCAAATTTAACCCATTCCACATAATGTTGCCATTTCCTAGCCTTCCATGGATAGATATATCCTGGAAAAATTGCTTGAGGTCACAAAGTCGGTTTTCATTATCACTCAAGTGATACATGCAAATATTTGTATCTTAAGCCCTGTATAGGGAAAGCTATCTCAGATCTGTTATCTTTCTTGAGAGATTAAAAAAAAAAAATCACAGATCGATTATGACTTTCTCCAGCTGTTTTCTGACAGAGGGTGTGCTGATGGACTCTTGGCAAAACTACAGTTTATTCTAGTAAAGACTTAATTTTACTTCAAATACATGAATCACCATCATGCTTTTTTTCCACGTTTTCTTTTGAACTCAATGTTTCACTTGCAAGCCCGTGTCCATCTCTTAGTAACTGAGATCTGTTACCTCTTTTACCTTAGTATTCTTGGTGTATTTAAAATTAGAAAAAGAGGGCCAAAAATTACCACCTATGGTTAGAATACATTGTCTTTTGGAAATTAGACACCAATAAAATATTTATTTTAAAAATAAAACTGGGGGGGTCAAGACGGCTGACTAGGTAGATGCTACCTCGGATCCCTCTTGCAACAAAGACTCAGAAAAACAGGTGAATCGATCACATACATGACAATCTACAAACCCTGACCAACAAACACAGATTTAAAGAGTTGACCTGGGTGACAGTGACGGAGAACGAACAACTATGGGGAAGCAGAGACTGTTTTCGGAGCCTGGAGCCAGCGTCCCAGTCAGGTAACCTTGGCGCCGGGCTTAGAACTGGGTGCAGGGGACCTGAGCACGGCATCCTGTGATGGTACAAACATGAGGCGCAGCCCTATCCCCTGAACTGATCCCGGGAGGGGGTCCAGCCGGTCAGCGTGGGCAGAGCGGCGAGGCGGCGGGTGGGAGGAGACATCCCCGAGAGGCAGCGACTGGTTTTGGAGCCGGGAGTGCAGTGTCCCAGCTGGGGAAACTTGATGCTGCGCTTTGGTCGGGGTGCAGGGGAGCTGAGCAGGACATCCTGTGAAGATGCAAACACGGGGCACAGCCCTACCCCCCTGAACTGATCCCGGGAGGGAGCCCAGCCTGTCAGTGTGGGCGGCGCAGCCGGGAGGAGAAGTTGCAGAAGGCAGCGACTGGTTTTGGAGCCGGGTGTGCAGAGTCCCAGCCCAGGAAACTTGGCGCAGGGCTTTGGACTGGGCACAGGGAAGCTGAGCATGGCATCCTGTGACGGCGCAAACACAGGGCACAGCCCTACGCCCCTGAACAGACCTCTGGAGGGGGCCCAGCCGGTCTGCGTGGGCAGTGCGGAGATGCGGCTGGCGGGAGGAGAAGTCCCCTGGAGGCAAAAACTGTTTTTGGAGCCAGGAGTGCAACGTCCCAGCCGGGGAACCTTGACGCTGGGCTTTGGATTGGCAGTGGAGGAACTGACCACGGCTTCTGCGGGCCTGACCCTCGGGGGCAATCTCTACCTAGCCAGCACACATAGGCGACACGCCCCTTGGGAATCTCAGACAAAATAGTCATTCCAAGCAAGATAAGTAACTTTGTCTATATTCCGGGGTGTTACTCTCTCCTGTTTTTCTGAACCCTCCCCTCCCCTTCCTAGGCAGCTTCATTAACATTGGAATTTCCTGAGCCAGAGGAAGAACTGCTCCACGGTTTTTCTTTTCCTTTTTTTTTTTTTGGTCTTTTCCTACCCCATTCTTCCGGCCTGAGAGAAGCAACCACAAAAAACCGAGGGACCAAAAATCCTTCCCTAATTGTACTAAAACACAGAACCAGCTACAGCCAAGCATATGTGATCCACAGTCTCCGGCTTTCATCCCTACAGGGAACAAGGTGGCTATTATAATGCAAAGGCATTTCTGATAGGGATCTGACTGCATTTTTTTTTTTTAGCGGATTTACGGGAAAGACAAGTTTCCCAGGTCTGATATCTCTGCGTATTCAACAGAGCCCTCACTGACCCACAACAGGGAACTGAGGGCTGAAGCTCCCCCCAGACCACCTAGCCTCCTGCCTTAGGGGTCTAAGGAGGGTGACACCTACCAATCTGTAGAGGTACTTGCATTGGGGGCCTAAAGTACAGCTGCAGAGCCCACCCACCAAGGTGCTTTAGGAATAGAGACACACCTACCTCACTGACACTTGGGGTAAGCCTGTCAGCATCCTGCCCCCCCCCCCGGAGTGTGAACCCCAGCTGCTACTAGAATCTAGTGCACACAACTATCACCACTACTTCTCAAGGTGGATAGGTGATAGGGTGCATCACACACTTGAGGACCCAAAATCAGATTCTACTCAAGAATAGTGAATGGACTCAGGCATATATATCTGGTAACAGCCCAAACCAGCTGGTAATAGGTCTTGAGTAAGTCAAGGGCTACAACAATCAAGGCAGCACAATCTAGTAGCCCATCCACGTATATTGAAAGAAAACAAAACAAGGTAAGACTCAATGAGTAAATAGAGAATAAATCACTACAATATCTTAGTGATGGCTCGGAGACAGCCGTCGATATCAAACCACATAAAGAAGCAGACCATGACAGCTTCTACAACCCCCCCCAAAAAAGAATCAAAATCTTTCCCAAATGAAGATACAATCCAGGAATTATCAGATACAGAACATAAAAAACTAATTTACAGAATGCTTCAAGACATCAGGGATGACCTCAGAAATGAAATAAGGCAATCTGCAGAAAAAGCCAAAGAACACAATGATAAAACAGTTGAAGAACTCAAAAAGATTATTCAAGAACATAGTGGAAAAATTAATAAGTTGCAAGAATCCATAGAGAGACAGCATGTAGAAATCCAAAAGATTAACAATAAAATTACAGAATTAGACAACACAGTAGGAAGTCAGAGGAGCAGACTTGAGCAATTAGAATGCAGACTGGGACATCTGGAGGACTGGGGAATTAACACCAATGTAGCTGAAAAAAAATCAGATAAAAGAATTAAAAAAAATGGAGAAACCACAAGAATCATGTGGGACTTTATCAAGAAGGATAACTTGCGTGTGATTGGAGTCCCAGAACAGGGAGGGACGACACAAAACACGGAGAGAATAGTTGAAGATCTGCTGACAGAAAATTTCCCTGACATCATGAAAGACGAAAGGATATCTATCCAAGGTGCTCATCGAACCCCATTTAAGATTGATCCAAAAAGAAAAACACCAAGACATATTATCATCAAACTTGCCAAAACCAAAGATAAAGAGAAAATTTTAAAAGCAGCCAGGGATAAAAGAAAGGTCTCCTTCAAGGGAAATCAATAAGAATAAGTTCAGACTACTCAGCAGAAACCATGCAGGCAAGAAGGCAATGGGATGACATATACTAAGCACTGAAAGAGAAAAACTGCCAGCCAAGGATCATATATCCAGCAAAACTCTCTCTGAAATATGAAGGTGAAATTAAGATATTTACAGATAAACACAAGCTTAGAGAATTTGCAAAAACCAAACCAAAGCTACAAGAAATACTAAAGGAAATTGTTTGGTAAGAAAACCAATAATATCAGATAGCAGCACAACACAAGGTCACAGAACAGAACATCCTGATATCAACTCAAATAGGGAAATCACAAAAACAAATTAAGATTAATTAAAAAAAAATGCTCAAAACAGGGAATCATTGAAGTCAATATGTAAAAGATCACAATAATCAAAAAGAGGGACTAAATACAGGTGGCATAGAGCTGCCATATGGAGAGGGATACAAGGCGATATAGGACAATACAAGTTAGGTTTTTGCTTAGAAAAATAGGGGTAAATATTAAGGTAACCACAAAGAGGTATAACAACTCCATAACTCAAAATAAAAATCAAGAAAAATGTAACGACTCAGCAAACATAAAGTCAAATACTATGAAAATGAGGAACACACAATTTACAAAGAAAAACATCTCAGCACAAAAAAATGAGTGGAAAAATGAAATTGTCAACAACACACATAAAAAGGCATCAAAATGACAACACTAAACACATAAAAACACATACTTGTCTATAATTACACTGAATGTAAATGGACTAAATGCACCAATAAAAAGACAGAGAGTCTCAGACTGGATAAAGAAACACGATCCGTCTATATGCTGCCTACAAGAGACACACCTTAGACTTAGAGACACAAACAAACTAAAACTCAAAGGATGGAAAAAAATATATCAAGCAAACAATAAGCAAAAAAGAGCAGGAGTAGCAATATTAATTTCTGACAAAATAGACTTTAAACTTAAGTCCACCACAAAGGATAAAGAAGGACACTACATAATGATAAAAGGGACAATTGACCAGGAAGATATAACCATATTAAATATTTATGCACCCAGTGACAGGGCTGCAAGATACATAAATCAATTTTAACAGAACTGAAAAGTGAGATAGACACCTCCGCAGCTGTAATAGGAGACTTCAACACACCACTTTCAGAGAAGGACAGGACATCCAGTAAGAAGCTCAATAGAGACACAGAAGACCTACTTACAACAATCAACCAACCTGACCTCATTGACTTATACAGAACTCTCCACCCAACTGCTGAAAAGTATACCTTTTTTTCTAGCGCACATGGAACATTCTCTAGAATAGACCACATATTAGGTCATAAAATAAACCTTTGCAGAATCCAAAACTTCAAAATATTACAAAGCGTCTTCTCAGACCACAAGGCCATAAAAGTGGAAATCAGTAACAGAAAAATTAGGGAAAAGAAATCAAATACTTGGAAACTGAACAATACCCTCCTGAAAAAAGACTGGGTTATAGAAGACATTAAGGAGGGAATAAGGAGATTGACAGAATGCAACGAGAATGAAAATACTTCCTATGAAAACCTCTGGGACACAGCAAAAGCAGTGCTCAGAGGCCAATTTATATCGATAAATGCACACATACAAAAAGAAGAAAGAGCCAGAATCGGAGAACTGTCCCTACAACTTGAACAAATAGAAAGTGAGCAACGAAAGAATCCATCAGGCAGCAGAAGAAAACAAATAATAAAAATTAGAGCAGAACTAAATGAATTAGAGAACAGAAAAACAATTGAAAGAATTAACAAAGCCAAAAGCTGGTTCTTCGAAAAAATTAACGAAATTGATAAACCATTGGCCAGACTGACTAAAGAAATACAGGAAAGGAAACAAATAACCCGAATAAGAAACGAGATGGGCCACATCACAACAAACCCAACTGAAATTCAAAGAATCATATCAGATTATTATGAAAAATTGTACTCTAACAAATTTGCAAACCTAGAAGAAATGGATGAATTCCTGGAAAAACACTACCTACCTCAACTAACACAATCAGAAGTAGAACAACTAAATAGACCCATAACAAAAAAAGAGATTGAAATGGTAATCAAATTACTCCCAACAAATAAAAGCCCTGGCCCAGAAGGCTTTACTGCAGAGTTCTATCAAACTTTCAGAGAAGAGGTAACACCACTGCTACTAAAGGTATTTCAAAGCATAGAAAATGACGGAATACTACCTAACTCATTCTATGAAGCCACCATTTCCCTGATACCAAAACCAGGTAAAGACATCACAAAAAAAGAAAATTACAGACCTACATCCCTCATGAACATAGATGCAAAAATCCTCAACAAAATTCTAGCCAATAGAATTCAACAACATATCAAAAAATTAATCCACCATGACCAAGGAGATTTATACCAGGTATGCAAGGCTGGTTTAATATTAGAAAAACCATTAATGTAATCCACCACTGAAATAAAAGAAAAGACAAAAACCACATGATCTTATCAATTGATGCAGAAAAGGCATTTGACAAAGTCCAACACCCATTCATGATAAAAACTTACCAAAATAGGAATTGAAGGAAAATTCCTCAGCATAATAAAGGGCATCTATACAAAGCCAACAGCCAACATCATTCTAATTGGAGAGAGCCTGAAAGCATTTCCCTTGAGAACGGGAAACAGACAAGGATGCCCTTTATCACCGCTCTTATTCAACATTGTGCTAGAGGTCCTAGCCAGAGCAATTAGGCTAGACAAAGAAATAAAGGGCATCTGGATTGGCAAGGAGGAAGTAAAATTATCTCTATTTGCAGATGACATGATTATATACACAGAAAACCCTAAGGAATCCTCCAGAAAACTACTGAAACTAATAGAAGAGTTTGGAAGAGTCTCAGTTTATAAGATAAACATACAAAAATCACTTGGATTCCTCTACATCAACAAAAAGAACATCGAAGAGGAAATCACCAAATCAATACCATTCACAGTAGCCCCCAAGAAGATGAAATACTTAGGAATAAATCTTACCAAAGATGTAAAAGACCTATACAAGGAAAATTAAAGTACTACTACAAGAAACTAAAAAGGACCTACTTAAGTGGAAAAACATACCTTGGTCATGGATAGGAAGAAAGACTTAACATAGTAAAAATGTCTATTCTACCAAAAGCCATCTATACATACAATGCACTTCCGATCCAAATTCCAATGACATTTTTTACTGTGTTGGAGAAACAAATCACCAACTTCATATGGAAGGGAAAGAAACCTCGGATAAGCAAAGCATTACTGAAAAAGAAGAAGAAAGTGGGAGGCCTCACTCTTCCTGAACCTATTATACAGCCACAGTAGTCAAAACAGCCTGGTACTGGTACAACAACAGACACATAGACCAGTGGAATAGAATTGAGAACCCAGATATAAATCCATCCACATATGAGCAGCTGATATTTGACAAAGCCCCAGTGTCAGTTAATTGGGGAAATGATAGTCTTTTTAACAAATGGTGCTGGCATAACTGGATATCCATTTGCAAAAAAATGAAACAGGACCCATACCTCACACCATGCACAAAAACTAACTCCAAGTGGATCAAAGACCTAAACATAAAGACTAAAACGATAAAGATCATGGAAGAAAAAATAGGGACAACCTTACGTGCCCTAATACAAGGCATAAACAGAATACAAAACATTACCAAAAATGACGAAGAGAAACCAGATAACTGGGAGCTCCTAAAAATCAGACACCTATGTTCATCTAAAGACTTCACCAAAAGAGTAAAAAGACCACCTACAGACTGGGAAAGAATTTTCAGCTATGACATCTCCGACCAGCGCCTGATCTCTAAAATCTATATGATTCCGTCAAAACTCAACCACAAAAAGACAAACAACCCAATCAAGAAGTGGGCAAAGGATATGAACACGCACTTCACTAAAGAAGATATTCAGGCAGCTAACAGATACATGAGAAAATGCTCTCGATCATTAGCCATTAGAGAAATGCAAATTAAAACCACGATGAGATTCCATCTCACTCCAGCAAGGCTGGCATTAATCCAAAAAACACAAAATAATAAATGTTGGAGAGGCTGCGGAGAGATTGGAACTCTTATACACTGCTGGTGGGAATTTAAAATGGTACAACCACTTTGGAAATCTATCTGGTGTTATCTTCAACAGTTAGAAATAGAACTACCATACAACCCAGAAATCCCACTCCTCAGAATATACCCTAGAGAAATAAGAGCCTTCACAGAAACAGATATATGCACACCCATGTTTATTGCAGCTCTGTTTACAATAGCAAAAAGCTGGAAGCAACCAAGATGTCCATCAACGGATGAATGGGTAAATAAATTGTGGTATATTCACACAATGGAATACTAGGCATCGATAAAGAACAGTGACGAATCTGTGAAACATTTCATAACATGGAGGAACCTGGAAGGCATTATGCTGAGCGAAATTAATCAGAGGCAAAAGGACAAATATTGTATAAGACCACTATTATAAGATCTTGAGAAATAGTATAAACTGAGAAGAACACATACTTTTGTGGTTACGAGGGAGAGAGGGAGGGAGGGTGGGAGAGGGTTATTTACTGATTAGTTAGTAGATAAGAACTGCTTTAGGTGAAGGGAAGGACAATACTCAATACATGGAAGGTCAGCTCAACTGGACTGGACCAAAAGCAAGGAAGTTTCCGGGATAAAATGAATGCTTTAAAGGTCAGCGGAACAAGGGCGGGGGTTTGGGGACCATGGTTTAAGGGGACTTCTAAGTCAATTGGCAAAATAATCCTATTATGAAAACATTCTGCATCCCACTTTGAAATGTGGCATCTGGGGTCTTAAATGCTAACAAGCGGCCATCTAAGATGCATCAATTGGTCTCAACCCACCTGGAGCAAAGAATGAAGAACACCAAGGTCACACGATAACTAAGAGCCCAAGAGACAGAAAGGGCCACATGAACCAGAGACCTACATCATCCTGAGACCAGAGGAACTAGTTGGTGCCCGGCCACAACCGATGACTGCCCTGACAGGGAGCACAACAGGGAACCCCTGAGGGAGCAGGAGATCAGTGGGATGCAGACCCCAAATTCTCACAAAAAGACCAGACTTAATGGTCTGACTGAGACTAGAGGAATCCCGGCGGTCATGGTCCCCAAACCTTCTGTTGGCACAGGACAGGAACCATTCCCGAAGACAACTCATCAGACATGAAAGGGACTGGACAGTGGGTAGGAGAGAGATGCTGATGAAGAGTGAGCTATTTGTATCAGGTGGACACTTGAGACTGTGTTGGCATCTCTTGTCTGGAGGGGGGATGGGAGGATAGAGAGAGTTGGAAGCTGGCAAAATTGTCAGGAGAGACTGGAAGGGCTGACTCCTTAGGGGGAGAGCAAGTGGGAGTACGGAGTAAGGTGTATATAAACTTATATGTGACAGTTTGACTTGATTTGTAAACGTTCACTTGAAGCTCAATAAAAGTTAATAAAAATAAATAAATAAATAAAAATAAATTTTACCCAGATTTTGAAATATGGCAATAAATATTATTGTCTTGCATGTACATTTTTGACAAATAAAATAATCCTATATTCAGTGAATTTGTAATTGTAAAAGATGGTATTCACACACCAATAAGGCAATAATAAACTGAGATTTCTTTGATACCTTAATTCAGTATGCTTGGCACCCTTGCTCACAGGAAGGTAAAGTGGGAACTAATCACGCACTTAAATTTTTTTTTCAGAATATGCACCCTTAGAAGCAGTTCCTATTGTCTTTACAAATATAATTATAATAAAAATGTTAAAGCATAAACATTTTTTTCTGGTCACAGGAAACTAATAAAGTTCAAATTTTATCATTTTAGTATGTTAGAGCTTGAATATACCAAAGGCAACCCCTCATTTTACAGATAAAGAGACCGAGTCTCAGAGACTAGCCACACAATCAGATAAATTTTTTCTATCAAATCAACAGATAATTAAGATGTGTCAGCAAAATAAACTTCAAAAGAGAAAAACAGTTTTTTTTTTTTAATTTTTAGGATATTATGACTTTTTTTCTGTTATTAGTATTCTACTGACAATAATTTTTTTATATTTATCGTATCATGAAAAAATTTATCAACACTTGGGTCAAAATATAATATACTCTTTGATGGAAGAGAGAAACATGTATGTAGATGGAGGTACCTAGAGGGAGATAAGAGATTGAATAAATCATTTTTTTGTTTTTATTTGTTTTGTTTGTTTGTTTTAACATGTTGTTATGCTTGTTTTAAAATGTAGCAGGAAGAATCTACTAGAGAACAAGAAGTTTAATATACGAGAGAGAGAATGATTAGACCAGCGGATTCTTGAGAGGGTGGAAGTTTACGTACTAGATGTGTATTTGCAGGGACTGGCCAACAATTGGAGTCCCTGAGTGGTACCCTCCTGCCCCCCATTTCAGGAGCCCTGATGGTGCAGTGGTGAACAGCGTGGCTGCTGACCAAAAGGTCAGCAATTTGAATCCACCAGCCACTCCCTGGAAACCCCATAGGGCAGTTCTACTCTGTCCTACAGGGTTACAATGAGTTGGAATCGACTCGACAGTAGTGGGTTTCGTTTGGTTTTTTGGGTGGTGCAAATGGCTAAGGTGCTCGCCTGCCAGCCACAACTTTGGAGGTTCGAGTCCACACAGAGGCACTTCAGGAGTAAGGCCTGGTGATCTACCTGTGAAAACTTAGCCACTGAAAACCCTGTGGAACACAGTACACGGGGTTTCCAGGAGCCAGAATTCACTCAGTGGCAACTGGTTTGACAGTTTCTGTTGAAATCAGAGGTGGTGAAATATAAGTTTTAAAAGAAGGGATATAAAGAAAGAAGATAGCTGATGAAATGGAAGATAATAGAAGAATCATTGCAAGGAGCATTTCAGTGAGATAAATGGTCATAACTAAACAGTTTACAAGTCAGCCAGAAGGAAAGCATGATGCAGCTAGGGAACATGACTTTGGAGTTAGCCATTTGGGTCATGGAGCAGTTATAAATAGTGGCAGGATTCTAGGAGTGGACTGAAAATATGGCAGCCATTTTGTGATAAAATGTCTTTCTTATAACCTAACATCCTACCGTTTTTTTTTTTTTTTTTAACATCCTACCGTAGAGGTGGCAATTTTGCCCAAAGCCTAATGATGTGAATTTTAATTTTCTTTACATATTGGTGTTCAGTGTATAATGAATTATGGATTTTAGGGTTTTAAGAGCTAGCAAAAACCTAAAAATAAAGCCTAAAGTATTTATTAGACTGTAGAAAATGTAGAACTAGTAAAGGCCTAAAGAGCCAAACTCACTAGTAGGCCTCCCCAAAACAGAAGCCAAATAGTGATTCCTCTACTGAAAAAAAAGATATCATCAGTTATAAAGACTTTGATTTTTATAGTTGGATTCCTCTATACTAACAAAGAGATCATCAAAGTGGAAATCATCAAATCAATACCATTTATAATAGCCCCCAAGAGGATACAATTCTTACGAATAAATATAACCAGAGATGTAAAAGACCTATACAAAGAAAATACAAAAGACTACTGCAAGAAGCCTAAAGAGACCTACGTAAGTGGAAAAACATACCTTGTTTATGGATAGGAAGACACAACACTGTAAAAATGCATATTCTACCAAAAGCGATCTATAGATAAATGCAATTCCAATCCAAATTCCAACGACATTTTTTAATGAGATGGAGAAACAAATCACCAACTTCATATGGAAGGGAAAGAGGCCCCATATAAGTAAAGCATTGCTGAAAAGGAAGAACAAAGTGAGAGACCTCACATTATCTGATTTTAAAACATATTATGCCACCACAGTAGTCAAAACAGCCTGGAACAGAACTGAGAATCCAGACATAAATCCGCCGACATATGAGCATCTGATATTTGACAAAGGCCCAAAATCAGTTAAATGGGTAAAAGACAATCTCCTTAACAAATGGTGCTAGGTATCTACCTGCAAAAAAATGAAACAAGACCCATACCTCACACTGTGCACAAAAACTAACTCAAAATGGATCAAAGGCCTAAATATAAAATCTAAAACGATAAAGATCATGGAAGAAAAAATAGGGACAACGCTAGGAGCCCTGATACATGGCAATATATAAACATTACTAACAATGCACAAACATAAGAACAGAAACTAGATAACTGGGAGCTCCTAAAAATCAAACACCTATGCTCATCCAAAGGCTTTGCCACAAGAATAAAAGATTACCTACAGACTGGGAAAAAGTTTTCAGTTATGACATTTCCAGTCAGCATCTGATCTCTAAAATCTACATAATACTGCAAAAACTCAACTACAAAAAGACAACCCAATTAAAAAATGGACAAAGGATATGAACAGGCACTTCATCAAAGAAGACATTCGGGAAGCTAACAGATACATGAGGAAATGGTCACAATCATTATCCATTAGAGAAAAGCAAATCCAACAAGACTGGTGTTAATCAAAAAAACACAAAATAATAAATATTGGAGAGGTTGTGGAGAGACTGGAGCACTTATACACTGCTGGTGGGAATATAAAATGCTACAACCAATTTGGAAATCAATTTGGCGCTTCCTTAAAAAGCTAGAAATAGAACTACCATATGACCCAGCAACCCCACTACTTGGAATATATCCTAGAGAAATAAGAGCCTTTACATGAACAGATATATGCACACCCATGTTCACTGCAGCACTGTTTACAACAGCAAAAAAGATGGAAGCAACCAAGGTGCCCATCAATGGATGAATGGAAAAATAAATTATGGTATATTCACATAATGGAATACTACACACTGATAAAGAACAATAATGAATCCATGAAATGTTTCATAACATGGAGAAATCTGGAAGGCATTATGCTGAGTGAAATTAGTCAGTCACAAAAGAACAAATATTGTGTGAAACAACTATTATAAGAACTCAAGAAATAGTTTAAACACAGAAAAAAATATTCTTTGATGGTTAGGAAGGTGGGGAGGGAGGAGGGTATTCACTAATTAGATAGTAGACAAGAACTATTTTAAGTGAAGGGAAAGACAACCCACAGTACAGGGGAAGTCAGTTCAACTGGACTAAACCAAAAGTAAAGAAATTTCCTGAATAAACAATGCTTTGAAGGCCAGAATAGCAGGGGTGGGGGCCTGGGGACCATGGTTTCAGGGAATATCTAGGTCAACTGGCATAATAAAATCTACTAAGAAAACATTCTGCATCTCACTCTGGTGAGTGGTGTCTGGGGTCTTAAATGCTAGCAAGTGGCCATCTAAGATGCATCAATTGGTCTCAACCCACCTAGAACAAAGGAGAGTGAAGAATACCAAAGACCAGATAATTATGAGCCCAAGGGACAGAAAGGGCCACATAAATCAGAGACTACATCTGCCTGAGACCAGAAGAATTAGATGGTGCCTGGCTACAATCAATGACTGCCCTGATAGGGAACACAACAGAGAATCCCTGATGGAGCAGGAGAGCAGTGGGATACAGGCCTCAAATTCTCATAAAAAGACCAGACTAGAGGGACTTCTGTTGGCCCAAGACTGGAACCATTCCGAAAGCCAACTCTTCAGATACATGAAGTGGATACATGAGACTATGTGGGAAGCTCCTGTCTGGAGGGGAGATGAGCAGGCAGAAGGGGACAGGAGCTGGATGAATGGACGCAGGAAACACAGGGTGGAGAGAAGGAGTGTGCTGTCTTATTAGAGGGAGAGCAGCTAGGAGTACATAGCAAGGAGTAGAATCCCTGTTCTGGGAATGACACCCAGGAGTAGTTCCTTCCCTAGTTTTTCCCAGGTGAACAATGTCTCCAGCAGCTACAGTAATACCTGTATCTATCCTGGTGAGCAGGCTGTGCACTGGCCTGTTCCTAAGTGCTTTATACACACAAACTTATTTTGATCCTTATAACCATTTAGAAGATAAGTGATTATTACTGATAAGAATGTGTTATGAGGCTCAAGTGTTTAGTGTTCACCTAATTTTACCAAGTTTGCATAATTGGAAGTTAGCAGAATGAAGATTTGAAACCAGAAATGTCTAACTTCAAACTTCTGTCTCTAATAAGCATCTGTGTAATAAATATTGAATTCAATTTTATTGTATTATTTCTTACCAAGTATGGAGCAATGATACCACACCAAAGCATAATTCTTAAAGAGTTTGGAGAATAGAGGGCAGGAGAAGAGACAAAATGAGGTCCAGCTTTCCAATTGTCTAGAATAATCTATTGATCTTCTCATTTGGTTTTGTTTTGCTTGGTTTTAATCTAAAGGAATGGATCCCTATTAATATAGTTGTTTTGTTTAGTGGTGGTTTTTCTCCTCAAGCAAGTGGTACTGATTAAGAGACAAAATTTCCTAACAAGTATATGTAATAGGAATGGTTTATGCTGTCAGTCAAAATCAGAATCCTGTGCCTGGACTGTTAGCTGATACTATTCATGAAAATTGAGAAAACCATCAAGGGCAGAGCCTCAAGAAAAGGCCAACCTTTCTCGATGCAGGAGGGCCAAAAAGTATCTGGAAGTAAGCCTCTCTCTGTCCTAGTCCCAGTGCAGTTGTCTCACCTACTTTGGTTTCCACTCCTACTGCCTTCCCTTTCCACTGGCAGAGTTTTTCCTTCTGCAGGTCTTATTTAGTATTACCTGTTTCAGACCCAATGGCCCAGGTGCAGGCCAGCTCTAGTCCTGGTTTCTCATTTTATCACTTGTTTACCAGATATTCTCAGGTCCAGCCCTAATAAGAGGAGGTTTTTTTTCTTACTCTAGCCAACGGTTCCCCGTGCTTCTTTGAACTACATGGGTGCAATCTACTCAGTTGCATAACGGTAGACATTCCATAATTTAGATAGCTGAAGCACTCATGCTAAGTTCCTCTGCAAAGAGTCCTAATAAACTTCTTAATGAGCCATTCAAACTGAGCCAGTACATTTGACCCTGTACTTTTGAATTAATGAATATAAAATTGAATTTGTGTAATTCACACAATCACTAAGTTAATTTCCATACTAGAAAAAGTAATTTTAAGGAATGAACAAAATCATGCTTAATTAAAAAAAAAAAAAAAAAAACACAGGAAAAAAATATAAAATAGACATATATGATATTTATAGCCAGGTAGATCAAATCTTCATTCCCTTCAAAGGTAATGACATGAACACATTAAAGTTGAATTTAGAAAGAAACTGATTCTTAGACATACAGAATACTGATATTTGGACCTTAGAACCTTTAGAAATTAAAAAAAAAAAAGAAAAAATCAATTGTCCCAGTATTCTTGAGAACAATAAAAAAGAAGATAATATTTTAAGTAGTTATGTCCAGATTGCATCTAAGGTCAGTAGAAGTTGGTGTACTGACCAAGGCATGCAGCTTAAGGCACTTGCACCCTAAATAATCAACAAATACTTACAGTGCACCCTTGCCAATACATTCACATAAGTTTATTATATGACAATTGCCCTCCAGCAAGCTAAGAGGACAAGACTAAGAGACTTATATAAGTTTAGCGTTAATTAAATTTCATTTCAAGAGTGGTCACAAGACAGCATATGAATGTATCAAATTAAGAAACTCAACAAAAAATGAGGAATATTGGGTGAAACTACCTCACTAGAGGCTAAGTCTCTCTGGAACAAGTGAGATGAATACTGGAGGGGCTTGGGATAAAGAAGAGGGACAGAGGTGTTTGAAGGACAAATGTCCTTACCAAGTGGAGGAAAACTGGACCGACAGTAGCAGACAGTTAACTGACTTATAACCTGTTGTAGACGGGGACAGGTTGGAGCAGCTTAGAAGACCAGGCTAAAGACTAAACCTTATTCTACAGATGGGATGTATTCCTGAAGGACTTAGAAAGAAAAGTAATATGATAAAAATGATGCCTTAAATTAATTTGCGCAGAAAGAAGAAAAGTGTGCAGACAGGAACACTAATTGTGAAGCTATTTTGACAGAGGACAACTGAAATTCATCTTAAAATGTCAAGGCTGAATGAGACATGGAGCCCTGGTAGTTCAGTGGTTAACAGTTTGCCTGCTAACCAAAAAGTCGGGAGTTTGAATCCACCAGCTGCTCCTTGGAAACACTATGGGGCAGTTCTGCTCTGTCCTACAGGATGGCTATGGGTCAGAATCGGCTAGACAGCAACGGGTTTGGTGAACGAGACAAAAACAGTAATAAGCATGTCACCAATTACGAGAAAAAAGTGAGGACTTGTTTGGTCAAAAGGATGATATGTTTGGTTTAATACCTATTAGCTTATCATGCTATTCAAACACCTAAATGCAAATAGCTTATAGCCAGTAGATGATATCACGGGGAGGGTTCTTTGAAAAGTAGGCAAGGACTGGAGTTAGATATTAACTCGAACTATTCACTGCTTCCTTTCCTACATTATTTCCAACTTATTTTCCCCTCTGGATATCTCGTCTGCCAACAATGGTAAAGAAAGATCAAAGAGTCTGTTTATAAAGAACATGCCACCAGGTGCAAAACATCCTTTAACCCACAGGCCACATTTAATGAACCCAGGTTTGTGCAATTAGAATAGAGAGCAACTTATTCTTTCCTGTAAGATCAAAGTATATTTCCCTCAAAAATAAGACAGTCCATCATTTGGCACATCTATTATTAAGGACTGGTATTTTAGAATTTTCTGCCTCATACATCTTAAGGGGTCAGATGTAGTGAGCTATATTTTATGTACTGAGCATTAGAAATCGCACCCTAATGCAATTCGGTAATCTGAAATGTTATTATCTTTTAGTAAGAACTGACATCAGTGAGTTTTAATAATGAACTTAAGAATGGAAACTGTGATTTGAAACACCATTAAGAAAATAGATATTTGAGAAAATTGCCTTGTCCTGTAATCGCCAGTATGATTTGTTAAACAGGCTTTTTTATCAGTTCTTTTATAACTGGGTTTTTTATAAGATCCACGGTAGCTTTTAGTTATGCCCCTCCCTGATGGAAAAAAATATTCTTGAATTTTGAATTAAAAAGTCTTTAAAACGGTTTGGTGCTATTAAAATCTAGGCATTGTTTACCAGTCTAGCTGCTTACAGAATAACAATATGTTTTTAAGCCTCTCTACTCAAGCAATGTAGATCACCTTTGTTGATTATTATAGCATTCTTTTTTCCATTCTCTCCATCATGAATAAAAGTATTGACTGTTCATTATACAACATAAAAACCTTATAAAACAAAAAACCAAACCTGTTGCCATCAAGTTGACTCCAACTCCTAGCCAGCCTACAGGACAGAGTAGAACTGCCCCATGCAGTTTCCAAGGAGTGCCTGGTAGATTTGAACTGCCTATCTTTTTGTTAGTAGCCATAGCACTTAACCACTACACTACCAGTGTTTTCAAAATCCTATAGACAATCAAAAAATGAATATTATCCACACCGTCCACCACACACACGGGGCTGTCAGTTTGTTATACTCTGGGGGCTTGTGTGTTACTGTGATGCTGGAAGCTATGCCACTGGTATTCAGATACCAGCAGGGTCACTCATGGTGGACAAGTTTCAACTGAGCTTCCAGACTAAGATAGACAAGGAAGAAGGACACAGTGGTCTACTTCTGAAAGGAATTAGCCAATGAAAACCATGTGAGTAGCAGTGGAACATTGTCTGATACAGTGCTGGAAGACGAGCCCCTCAGGTTGGAAGGCACTCAAAATATGACTGAGGAAGAGCTGTCTCCTCAAAGTAGAGTTAACCTTAATGACATGGATGGAGTCCAGCTCTCAGGACCATCATTTGGTGATGCGGCACGATTGAAAATTAGAAGAAATAACTGCAAACAACCATTAATAATCGGAACCTCGAATGTACTAAGTATGAATCTAGGAAAATTGAAAATCATGAAAAATGAAATGGAATGCATAAAGATCAATATTCTAGGCATTAGTGAGCAGAAATGGACTGGTATTGGTCATTCCGAATTGGACAATCATATGGTCTACTATGCTGGGAACAACAACTTGAAGAGGAATGCCTTTGTATTCATTGTCAAAAAGAACATTTCAAGATCTATCCTGAAGTACAACGCTGTCAGTGATAGGGTAATATCCATATGCCTACAAGGAAGACCAGTTAATACAACCCTTATTCAAATTTATGTACCAACCATTAAGGCCAAAGATGAAGAAATTGAAGATTTTTACCAACTTCTGCAGTTTGAAATTGACTGAAAATGCAATCAGAATGCACTGATAATTACCAATAATTGCAATTCAAAAATTGGAAACAAAGAAGGATTGGTAGTTAGAAAATATGGCCTTGGTGATAGAAACAATATGTGAGATCTCATGATTCAATTTTGCAACTTCTTTGTTGCAAGTACCAACATAAATGGTGACTATACACATGGACCTTGCCAGATGGAACACACAGGAATCAAATCGACTACATCTGTGGAAAGAGATGATGGAAAAGCTCAATATCATCAGTCAGAACAAGGCCGGGGCTGACTGCATATCAGACCATCAGTTACTCATATACAAGTTCAAGTTGAAACTGAAGAAAACTAACATATCCACGAGAGCCAAAGTATGACCTTGAGTATATCCCACCTGAATTTTGAGACCATCTCAAGAATAGATTTGACACACTGAACACTAATGACCAAAGACCAGACATGTTGTGGAATGACATCAAGGACGTCATACATGAAGAAAGGAAGAGGTCATTAAAAAGACAAGAGAGAAAGCAAAGACCTAAATGGATGTCTTAAGAGACTCTGAAACTTGCTCTTGAATGTTGAGTAGCTAAAGCAAAAGGAAAAAATGATGACGTTAAAGAGCTGAATAGAAGATCTCAAAGGGTGGCTCGAGAAGACAAAGTAAAGCATTATGATGACATGTGTAAAGATTAGGAGATAGAAAACCAAAAGCAAAAGAACACACTCAACATTTCCCAAGCTGAAAGAACAGAAGAAAAAAATTCAAGACTCAAGTTGCAATAGTGAAGGATTCTATGGGTAAGATATTAATGCAGGAAGCATCAAAAGAAGATGGGAGGAATACACAGAGTCACTATTTCAAAAAGAATTGGTCGACACTCATACATTTCAGTAGGTAACATATGATCAGGAACCGATGGTACTGAAGGAAGAAGTCCAAGCTACACTGAAAGCATTGGTGAAAAACAAGACTCCAGGAATTGATGGAATACCAATTGAGATGTTTCAACAAACAGGTGCAACACTGGAAGTGTTCACCCATCTCTGCCAAGAAATTTGGAAGACAGCTACCTGACCAACCAACTGGAAGAGATTCACATTTATGCCTATTCCCAAGAAAGGTGATCCAACCTAATGAGAAAACTATGGAACAATATTGTTAACATGACAGGTAAGCAAAATTTTGCTGAAGATCATTCAAAAGCGGCTGCAGCACTATATCAACAGGGAACTGCCAGAAATTCAGGCTGGAGTCAGAAGAGTACAAGGAACCAGGGATATCACTGCTGATGTCTGATGGATCCTGGCTGAAAGCAGAGAACACCAGAAAGATGTTTACCTGTGTTTTACTGACTATGCTAAGGCATTCGACTGTGTGGATAACATAAATTATGGATAACATTGCAGAGAATGGGAATTCCAGAACACTTAATTGTGCTCATGAGGAATCTGTACATGGATCAAGAGCCACTTGCTTGAACAGAACAGGGGATATTGCATGGTTTAAAGTCAGGAAAGGTGTGCATCAGGATATATCCTTTCACCATAACTATTTAATCCATATGCTGAGCATATAATCCAAGAAGCTGGACTACATGACGAAGAACAGGGCATCAGGATTGCAGGATGACTCATTAACAACCTGATATACAGATGACACAACCTTCCTTGTGAAGATGACTTGAAGCACTTACTGATGAAGATCAAAGACCACAGCCTTCAGTATGGATAACACCTCAACATAAAGAAAACAAAATCCGCACAAATGGACCAATAAACATCATGATAAATAGAGAAAAGATTGGTGTTGTCAAGGATTTCATTTTATTTGGATCCACAATCAACACCCATGGAAGCACAGTCAAAACATAAAAAGACAAATTCTATTGGGCAAATCTGCTTCAAAAGACCTCTTTAAAGTGTCGAAAAGCAAAGATGTCACCTTGAGGACTAAGCACGCCTGACTCAAGCCATGGTGTTTTCAGTTGCCCCATACGCATGTGAAAGATGGACAATGAATAAGGAAAGCCGAAGAATTGACGCCTTTGAATTGAGAAGTTGGCAAAGAATATTGAATATACCACGGACTGCCAAAAGAACAAACAGTTATCTCTCGAAAGAAGTACAACCAGATTGCTCCTTGGAAACAAGGATGGTGAGATACATCTCACATACTTTGGACATGTTATCACGAGGGATCAATCCCTAGAGAAGGACATCATGCTTGGTAAAGCAGAGGGTCTGAAGACAATCCCCCGTTCTCTTTCTCTAATCTTTACTTTCCTATAAAACATGGCACAAACATTTAGTAATGGAATATAAGTTTATTTTCTTCACTTAAAGTGATTAAAATCTTACCATAATGTCTGCAGCTTATATGAAAAATAACTATTGTTCATTAATCCAGAGAAAGAAACTGAATCGTTTGTTACAGATAAATAAAACAATGCATTACATTGGAAAATTGAGCCATCGTATTACCATATATGTTGTGCATTGAGTAACAGCCTTTGTATTCCAAGACCATTTTATCTCACTGACAAAAAAAAAAAAAAAGGTTGCAAATCTAAAAAATGTTAAAGCCAGATCTTGAATTCAGTATGTTTTCTAAAATATCACTTACAATCAATTCCTTTCTCAAGTATGCATAGTCTAATGAAGGGATATTTTTGGATTACTTAATGGAGAAATACTGCAGCGGGATAAATGTTAAAATGTTTACTTTTTGTAATGAATATGCTACCAGGTGCGAAACATCCTTTAACCCACAGACCACATTTTGTTTCGAGTGCTTTGAAATTCTAGAACTGCACTGACCAATGGGGAGGATATTACTTTTAGTCGGTGCAGCCCAAGAGGGTAGCTTCTAGCCACATATGGCTACTAAGTATTTGAAATGTAACTAGAGCAATTGAGGGACTAAATTTACAATTTTATTTAACTTTAATTAATTAATAATTTTAATTTAGTCACATGGGACTACCAGTGTGTTGAACAATAAAGATACAGAATACATGGTTTTAGCCATTACCCCCAGTAGGTTCTCCTGGGTTCTGAACTGGGCACCATAATCACTTCTAGCTCCTCCTAGGGAATAAGAGGAAGAGCCCAGGACCCTGTACTGAACTAAATCTTTGTGCTCTTTTAACCACGTGTTTAACAATTAGCCTCTCTTCTTGCTTGTCCCACCCCCATGATCATGAATCTTCCAATCCAAAATTATTCTATAAATCAGCTTCTTCAAACAGGATAGATAACCGCAGACAAGTAACACGGTCTCCGCGTTCAGAATTAGAGTTTTTCAAGTATTTCTACTCTATCCCTACTGCCACTACCTTTCATCAGTCTGCCATCGCTTATTTCTACTACCAGTTTCCTAACTGGTTTTCTTATCTCCATTCCTATGCAACTGCTCTAATGCTTTCTCAAAACTGCTGCTCATTCAAAGTGTGATTCGGAAGTTCCTTACTGTTATAATTCCTCTAGGACTTCTTTTGTTTTTCCAGGAAAAAAAAAAAAAGGAGAGAGAGAGAGATTCAATGGAAACTGCTCATCACAGTTTCAAATGCAGTTTTGTGGTCTAGTCCCCTCATTTCCTGCCACTCTTCAACATTCGTCCAGTGCTCTCCGAGCAAGTAATGCTCTCCTGTCATGTTCCTGTATAGCCTGGGTTGTAGTCCCCTGTACTTTGAAACATATACATATATATCACACCATTACAGTTACACACACTTACTGTTGTTCAACAAATAATTTCTCCAGAGCAGGTTACTTTACCCCTCCGGGATGAGCTGGGTGCTCACTTCTCTACTTCCTGAGCATTATGCCCTGACCTGGATCACAACTCCTATCACACTGAACTGAAGTTGTTGTTTAATGTTTATACCTTCTCCAGCCTATGGGTAATTAGAAGCCAGGAACTTAATCTTGCCTATGTCCCCAGTGTTTAAGACCATGTACTTAAGTACCTGAGAGATGTTAAATACATACATAAATGACAGAGATAAAATGAAATTGGAATAATCCAAGGATAGATAATTTTCTTTATGTGTATTCAATATATTCAAAATTTCCCTCTTTGGTGCCTTAAGAAAACATTATTTTGCATATATTCTTTTTTTTCCTGGAAAGTATGTAAACATTATTTGAAGATTTACAAAATAAACATGCTAGACCCATCTTCCAAGAAAAAAAGAGTTTGAATTAAATGGGTTATAACACAATTTATAAAATATGATGCTGTGCTACTGGTGACCTCTGCTTAGCAATAAGCCAATCTAGCACTTCTTATTTATGGACCTCTTTCCCTCCTTTACCTCTTTCTCTTCTTCCCTACCCATGGCAAGATGAGAGTTTGTGTCATCTATCCAAAAACTCTCTATCATTTTCAAGCTATTACAAAAGCTAATACCAGCTAACACTTTCTAAATATCAAACTAGTTTAAGCACCAAAACATTTAGATTACAAAATTATTAATGAATGAAGAGAAGTTGAAATCTTCAACATAAAAATAATTTCTTTTATATCACAGCATATCCCCGAATGAGCTACGTAGACATTTTAAATAAATACAATCATTATTACGTATTCTAGAAGACAGCAACATTTAATGTATAGTATTAAAGGATCACTTCTTATGTATACTAGAAGATAGCAATATTCAATGTATTGTATTCAATGAAGATACTGCAATGCCTGGGGAGGTTGTGTCAAATGAAGATTTTGACAGAGCTATTGCCCCAAGTGTTGAGTGAGGAAGACTCTCGGGAAAGGGTATCAGGGAGGACAGAAGCCAGGACAGAGCCCAGACTGGAGAACATGCCAGAAACCACCAATCCAAGCAAACCCAACACTCATTCTTTTGTACACGAGGTCACTATGAGTCAGAATCGACTTGACTGCACCTAACAACTAACAACACAAATACAACACCAGAAATTTGAACTACTTAGAAAATCAAGAGCATTTTTGTCTTTCCAGAGTCTCATTGAGACATATATCTCTAGCAATGAATTATTTCTTTTCCTTACAAACGAGGTTCCATTTAAAACCTCCTATCTTTAACTCCTGGATGAGCAAACAGCCTGCTGATATTTATTTCCCTATTCAATTTGGAATAGAGATAATTTTCAAGCAATAACATTAATGTAAAGGAAGGGACAAAGATAACCCAGGATGGCAGGTAAAACAAAAGTTACTTATTTCACATTTGAAGTAAATATAGATTTAAATCCTTGTGAAAATTACATTGCAGGGAACTGAGAAACTGCTCCATTCCACTTTACCAATTAACTCCAAATGTGTGGAAGTGCAACCTTCCCACCCTTCCTGAGGTTAACATAAGAGTTACTGATTCATATCTGTAGGAAAACTATTTAAAATGCAATATTAGAAAGAGGAATTTGAGTTGCTCCAAAAGAAACTCTTATGAAAATTAAGCATCCCACAATGCAAAATTTGAAAATCAATTGTCAAATAATTGCCTGTATGAAATTGAGATACTACGTGTAAACCAGCTAGTCAAAGGTGAAGTCAATGGCATAAACACGTAAGTGAAGTTTACATAGCAAGGCTGACTTAAACCCAGTGACCAAAATGGAAAGACTTGGCCATGGACTGACTTTTCTTCATTGTTAAAATGATCAGGCATGAATCTATTAAAATTCTCTACAAAATATCATTACTGTGAATACATTTTATCTACATTACAAAATGGTAGGCTAAATTTAAATAATCATATTAACCTTTTAATGCATTTAAACAGTAGTGGAGTTCCAAACATTGAGAAATAGCTTTAAAAAAATTATTGCATATATATAAGCACTTACTGTTATTTTCTTGCAGGAAAATCTATATCCACCACAAGAGCTTGAAGTTATTGCCTGTTAAAAAGTCACAAAAACATGAATATATTAATTTAAAATATAATAAACTTTAAACTGCAATAGCTAATAAGATTCTTTTATGTTCATAAATAAGAAATATTATAAATATAATATCCTCAATGCATGCTGTAAGTTAAAAATAATACTGAGAAAGACAAAGAAAATTTCAATTACAAAGAAAACAAAACCAGATCCTAGTTGGAGCAGAGTACATTCATTCCCCCCCAACCCCGCCCCACAATGTTTATAGGTAGTGTAACCTCTGGTTTCTTGCCAGTGAATAAATAATAGTTTGGATTTCATTCTGATTAGAGGTTTAAGTTTTAATAGTCACTCAAAATTGTCTTTGAACAAATCTTTCTTAATCCATCAAACAAATTTGAAAATAACAAAGAAAAGAACTAATTAAATTATAAAAACAACTTACTTCTGCACAGTTAGAGACAGCAATACACAGGTCAAGTACCTTATTTCATTCACTACTTGATCAATTTACTAATGAAAAATAAAAATAAATCATTTATCGTTTGCTTGATGTTGAGTAAAATCTGAATATTCAACCCCAAACAGAATTTAACTAATTATCTAAATCACTCAGGCCAAAAGACCAATTTACAAGAATTACCCAGCTCACTGGGGCAAATATTGTTGGAGGTCTTTTTCTTGCATCATTCGTTAAATGCTAATATTACTTTTCATGGTTGGATATTACCAAACGCAGGAAGAAACATAACATGGTTTGAATTAGACACATGCAATCACAAATAGTGCATTTGAACAACTGAAAATAAGTTTTAACAAAAGAAACAAATTTTTACTCTTAAAAGAGATAGTATTTTTATTTTTCTGAAGTTATCTTAAAATATGCTTTATAATGAAACTTGATTGAGTTTTAACTATTATTTCATTGTAATGACACATTTTCATTTCATCTGTCTATCCATCTCCCTTTCTTTTCCTCCCCCACCTACTGTTAAGGATACAAAGCAAATGTTGATGTCTTTTTCCAAGAACGTGCCCAATGTCAGTTTTAAAAGCTACGTATTCCCAAAATACTGCCTGCTGTGCACAGTAGAAGTAACATTTAATACAAAATTGGAAACGTTATTTTGTTTAACAAGCTTCTTTTTTTCTGAGTAATCACAATCTGCTGACATAAATTTCTCAACTATGATAAGATTTTTAATCCAACTAGGATTTCAATTTTTTTTTTTTGAGAAGAGAAAATATATTAAAATTTTCTATAGAAACTTAACAGTCTTCTACCGCACAGGCCAAAACAATGATTGTAAGGTAAAAAGAGTTTTTTGCATTAGAAAGAAATATCAAGATAAATAATAACTTAGATGATTTACCCTCAAGTGTCTTATTCAAAAAGCTATTTAATCACAATTAATTTGAGGTTAAATTTTCAAAACTCAGGTAAAATAATTAATAACCAGTGCTTTCCTGCTTTTCAAACACTGATGCTAGGAAGTGTTAAGATTTTTCCTATAAACCCTAACTTTATTTTTATTAATGTCCATCGAGTCAATTCTGACTCACAGCGACCCTATAGAAAAGAGTAGAACTGCCCCATAGGGTTTCCAAGAAGTACCTGGTGCCTTCAAACTGCCAACCTTTAGCAGCCGTAGCACTTAACCACTACACTACCAGGATTTCCAGAGTTACATATAACCTGGAGACATATAGCCTTTATCACAGAGATTATTTAGAGATATTGAGATAGATAATCTTTATTTGGCAAAAAAGTAGAGACATCATTTTAGATCATTTTCAGTTTCCTGACTCTGCTATATAGTTACATCTTAGCATTTTAATACTATTTTATTCACCTTTCTGCTCTTTCATTGAAGTGGTCCCAACCAGATGGTATAAGGTGTTAAATAGGGCCAAACTATCTTTATAGAAATATTTGGACAGTGGAAGGCAATTAAATGGGAGGCAATGTGTAGTTCCTCATTGGTAGATTTAGGTTGCACTTAGGGTGATTAAGGAAGATCAATCAAGGGATATAACACCTACAACTAAGTTCTTCAGCATTCCCCTACTTATATTTTTTCTGTATTGTTTTTCTTCTTGTCAAATGTCCTTACTTTGTTTTTCTTCAAACGCCCATCTCCTCAAGAAAAAGCCTACCTGGGCATACTCTGCCTGATAGTGTTGTGTGTTCTGCTACTGTTGAGATACTTGAGGTTGTAGGAATCCCTATTTAAATGAAATATTATTTGGAAATTGCTGTCAACGAAGTCAGAAATGAGAGGTCCAAAGCCCTGCTCTTTCCTCTCCCTTTGTCCCTCTCCTATTGTGGCCCAGAAGGCTTCTGTATGAAACATGGAGGTTTCCAGGAGCAAAGTCTGAGATCCACTTCTTCAGTTCCTATTATTTTCTTTTCCTTTAAAGAAACAGCGGGAGAAGAGACATGGGAGGGCTATAACTTTTCTGGGAAAAGGAGGTAAATCCAAAAGAATAAACAATGTATAGGATGTGAGTAAGAATAAAAGAAATAAAAGAAAGGTAGGCAGGCCGGCCGGCAGGCAAGCGTTTCAAGTAGTTTTTTATAATGTGTGTGCCAAAATATTAGGAAACTCTTTGGGAAAGACAGCACTCAGCCAAAGGGCTTAAAGAAAACAAATGCCATGAATAAACAAAGCTTTACAGACAACTCTCCCATACCTTATATCATTTTCCCAGGTGCATTAAATCAATTAAATATCTGATTGACTGATATTTCAGGCAGTTTACATGATCTACATGATTCAATCTGAGAAGGATTTTTAAGGTAGTTATTTTCCAAGAGCAAAAATCCAAAATGCAGACTCATTCCTAAGCAATGCAAGACCTCTGAGGTTACCCTTATCTTATGATAATTGCCTTAAACATTGTGCCACGTCTTAAATTACAGAGGCAAGAATTGAGGAATAACATAGAACTCTGTGCCCTAAAATGTGATTGTAGTCCCAGATACAGTCACTACCTTTTGGCATGCCCTTTATTTATTTATTTTTTTTAAAAAAACTAATATCTAGTTATATTTGAAAGAAAAAAAAATAATAATAATAAAGAAAAAAAAAAAACACTCCTATTCGAGCCGCTGCTCTAGGAGTGACACCTGAACTCCTGGGTAGTTTGCACAGGATTTTGGCTTACTCTGATGTTATTTCTCTCCTAGAATGTTTGGAAGCTCAATACCAGCCTTAGCGTCTAGCTTGCCAAAAGACACGCTGGCTTCTTGGTACGGTTTTCTAGCTCTTTTGATATCAGCGCATAATTTGACAGTACGCTACCACGGTAACAGAATTCATTAAGCCTTTCGGTTTTGTTCCGCCAGTGAGGGTTTTTGGCTGCGTGTAGTGCCGGCCTCTGAAGACTGAGCCATAATATTTGCCTTATAAAGCCTTGTCATCTCATAGCATGACTGATGCCACAAAATGAGCCATAATGAGCCAGGTTCTCCCAGCATGAGCTACTGCCTTAGGCTCAGTTAGGCACTACTGGAAACCACATTAACTTCTTTATCATCGAATTTGGGTGCTTAAAATAGACTGTGTGAAAGTGGAACCGTTATGCAGCCCCATCTTGCACCACTGGGGTTGAGGAATGGACTAGGAGTGTAATCCCTAATGTTCATTCTCTACAATATCCCATAAGGGAAAGAAAATCTTCCAGATTTTGACAATTTTCTTTGTATAGTCATTTTCAGAGTCTAGGGTTGCTGAAACTATGTGCTTGATACAGTAAAGGAAAAAAAAAGTCACAATGTTTTAACCACTAAATTCTCATATGATTTAAGTAAAAAAAAAAAAAAAAATCACAACCTTCAGGCATTTTTTTTAAAACTGCATAATTCCATTTTGACCACTTATTCTGCACTTTTAACTATTGGATTGTTTATTCTTTCTTGTGCTGTGCACAAGTGACAGTTTAAAAATCCCGTGAAATATTTTTATTAATCCAGAAAGCATTGTGCTAGTGAAGTCCAAGTCATTGTGTCAATGCCTTTGGGATTGGTTGGCTCCAGAATAAAGGAAGAAACTACCCTTTCATTCTTTCCTTATACCTCTGTAAGTGGTACTAGTGAGGGACTGAGAATGGATCAGAGCAAGCCCAGCACAATACCGCACAGTAAATCAAAGCATCGTATTGAATAAAGAGGGGAAATAACGGTTCTCAGCCCATGATGAATTTTTTCCCTCAAGGGACATTTGCCTGGAGATATTTCCAGTTGACATTACGGGGGGTTGTTACCGCCATCCGGAAGGTAGAGGCCAGATGGTGCTAAACATGCTACAGTGCACAGGACTGCCCTCTCACCACCTCCACCTCATCTACACACACAAAGAAGTATGTGGGCCAAAATCTCAACAATGTTTAGGGTGAGAAACCTTAGTTTAAGGAAAATTCAAAAGAAGGGAAGAGAGTGAGCCATATTTTTGTCTACAGTTCAGTTGACCTGGCTTATAGAATGAAGAGGATGAAATAGTTATGCAAGGAGAGGTGGCCTTAAGTCTTGAGGAGACCATCATCTCAGGAACTCAGGAGAGGCAAATCCAATGCTTCCCTATAGTAGAAGTGAAAAAGAGACCTCCTACCACCGCCACTGCATTTTGAATAGGGATGTATTTGTGGCTCTTCGAAAGGGTAAGACAGAAAGAAGGGTCTCTCAAGATGACTGGCCTAGATGGCAGCTGAGAATGAGAGTGAGTCTGTGGCTCTTAGTGCTATATTTGTTCAGGGTCACTTATCAACATATTTTTGTCCTTAATTTTCTACTTTTGTTATGCTAGTTTTTGCTGCCATTTATAATATCAATGATTGTAAAGATAGCAGAGGACTAATCAGTACTTCATTCTGTTGTACTTGGAGTCACCATGAATTGGAGTCGACTTGATAGCAACTAACAACAAATAACTACTTCAGAAGCCTCTTTTCTCTAATGAAATAGATGTAGAAATTGAAGCTTTAAGAAATGGGTTAATTCGTATTAATTTGTAGTACAGTTTCAAATAATGAGATTATTTTCCATTTATAAATATCACCGATTTTTAAAGTATTAAAGATTTAAAGCAATAGTGGTTTGTATTCTGATGATATAAAAAAATAATAATATGTACATAATACAATAATAAATTGATAGTATATTAAGCAGCTCATTTAAGTAAAATATAAAATAGTAAATTAATGTAAAAATAGCACTTCATGATAATTTTGTAGGACCTTATAGAGGTTATCAAGTTTCATATGGGAAAGGAAAAAATCTTTCAGTCTTCTAATTTAAAAACAAACAAGAATCCTCAAAAGCTCGATACCTATTAATGGCATTGTATCAGTGAGGTCATTTTAGAACTTCTAGAACTAAAACAAATGAGGGGCCCATTGCCAGTGCTTTTTGACAACAACCATCATTATTCACCAGGGAGGTAGGATGGATAGCAGTCAGTCATTAATCACAGAGCTCTGGGATAAGACTCAGGTTTGATTCTGTGTCCTGCTACTTCCTGCCTTCACAAGCTTAGGTAAGGTAATCTCCAGCATCCTGAAATTGCTCATCACTATAACTTAGGGTGATACTGTTCCCTACTCATAAAGTTGTGGGACTTAAAATGACAGTTGGCATTTGATACATATTACTATTTTACCAATAATTTTAAAAAATATTTTATTGCATTTTAGGTAAAAGTTTACACAGGAAATTAGATTCCCATTTAACAATTTTTATACAATTCGTTCCACAACATTGGTTACAATTTTCATAATGTGTCAACATTCTCACTGTTTCCATTCTGCTTGTTCTGTTTCCATTTATCTACTAGCTTCCCAGCCCCTCCTTGCCTTCTCATCTTTGCTTTTGGCTAAACATTGACCGTTTGGCCTCACATAGTTGATTGGTTAAGGGAGCACATCCCTCACAGATGCTGATGTTTGTTTTATAAATCAATCTATTATTTGGCTGAAAGGTGACCTCCAGGAGTGGCTTCAATTCCAAGACAAAAGAGTATCTTAGGGCAATAGTCTTTGGGGTTCTCTAGTTTTTATCAGTCCAGTAAGTCTGGTCTTTTCTAGGAATTTGAATTTTGTTCTACATTTTTCTCCCATATTATCCAAAACCTTCAATTGCGTCCCTGATCAGAATCATGCGTAGTGGTAGCCAGGCACCATCTAGTTCTTCTGGTCTCAGGCTAGAAGAGGCCGTGGTTCATGTGGGCTGTTAGTCCTGTGGACTAGTTTCTTCTCTGGTTTCCTTCATTCTCTTTTTGCTCCATACAAGTGGAGACCAACAGTTCTATCTTAGATGGCCACTCGCAAGCTTTTAAGACCCCGGTCACTACTCACCAAACTAGGATGTAGTACGTTATCTTTATGAACAATGTTATGCCAATTGACTAAGTTTTCCATAAGACTATTCTCCCAAGCCTTTAACCCAGTAAACCAATCCCATGAGGTGTTTAAAGAAGTCTAGGAGGTCTCTGTAATTGTGCCCCCTATCTGTTTTATTATATATGAATATATATGAAGCACATACATTTATATACATATGCCTACAAATACACCTATGTATACGTGTGTGTGCTAACATACATCTTCCTATAGATGTATAACATACATATCTACCTATATAACCACACACATAATTTTTGGTTGTTATTAGTCTTGTTGCAAAATTGTGTATGTTACAGCATTCAGTGTAACCATCAGTTATTCTTGCGTGCCTCTCTTTACCTCTTAGTGTCTTCGTTTACCTTGATCAAGTTGTACTGACTTCCCCAGGATTGTGTATTGCCTTTCCCAACACCAGAAGTAACAAGTGTCTACTATCCAGCAAGCAATTCTCCCTCTTTTCCCTCCCGTGCCTGGTAGCCATCAGAGAACATAGCTTTCTGTGTGTATAACTATTCTTGACTTTTTATAAAAGTGAGATCATACAAATTTGTCCTTTTGTGATTGACTTATTCCACTCAGTGTACTGCCCCCAAATTCATCCATTTTATGTTTTGTGGGCTTATCAGTATTCTTTATAGTCACATAACATTCCATTCTGTGTACGTACCACTGTTTGTTTATCTAGTCATCCATTTATGGGCACTTAGGTTATTTCCATCTTTTTGGTATTGTGAATAATGCCTCAAAGAACCTATGTCTGTTTGTGTCACTGCTCTTATACCTATAGAATATATACCTAGGAGTAGCATTGTTGGATCATAAGGTATATCTGTTTCTAGCTTTTTGATGAAGTGCCTTATGGTTTTCTATAATGTTTCCATAGTGGTTGTACCATTTTACAATCCCACCAGCAGTGTATAAGAGTTCCAATCTCCCCACAACCTCACCAGCATTTGTTTCCTGCTTTTTTTGTTTGTTTCGTTTTTATGATCAGTGCCATTTTTGCAAGGGTGAGGTAGTATCTCGTTGTAGTTTTGATTTGCATCTCCCTTTATTGACTAATGTTCATAAGCATTTCTTCATGTATTTGTGGGTGCCTGAATATCCTTTTTGGTGATATTCTTTTGTGCATTTTTTTTATTGGATTGTTTGTCTTTTTGTTGTTGAGTTGTTCAGGTTTTCTATATACTTTAGATGTTAGACCCTTGTCAGATATGTCATTGCCAGAGATTTTTTCCCAGTCTGTAGGTTCTCTTTTACTCCTTTGGTCATCTTTTTATGAGCATAAGTATTATTATTATTATTTTTAGGAGGCACCAATTATCTAATTTATGTTCTTTTGTTCATGTATTTTTAGTTGTGTTTGATAGTCTATTATGCTGAAAATTAGGACCTCTAGTTTTGTTCCTATGTTGTCTTCCAGAAACTTTGTAGTTTTAGCTTTAACATTTAGGTCTTTGATCCATGTTGAGTTAGTCTTTGTTTATGGTGTGAGGTATGGATCCTGTTTCACTTTTCTGCAAATGGATACTAGTTTTGCCAGCACCGTTTGTTAAAGAGGCTTTTTCTTCCCCATTGAAAGGACTTCAACTCTTTGCCGAATATCAGTTGCCCAAAGATAGACAGATTTATTTTTGGGTTCTCAATTCTATTCCATTGGTCTATGTATTTGTCATTGAACCAGTTACCAGGGCCTTCTTCGTTATAGGCAATCCGCAGGTTATGAATGTCTGACTTAGGGACAACTCATACTTTCCCTTTAATGTTATGTAAATTTGCCCTCACTCTGAAACAACTGAACCAACCCCTGCTCACGAGTTCTTCATCACAATCACTTTCATCTGCTGCACGTGCAGCTTTTATATCATTGAAAAAAGTCTTCACACCTTCCTTGCACTAACTTAAGGCTAAATAAGAACCGTATGCACCTGTTCCAACGTACCTGCAAATTCGACTTAAAGACTTAAAGACACAGTTAGGAATGGCTCTCATTCATAATCGGGGGATTGCCTGCACTGTGGCTGTATAATAAGTTTTAAGATCAGAAGTGTAGGGCCTCCTACTTTGTTCTTCTTCAATATTGTTTTAGCTATTCGGGGCCTTTTGCCTTTCCACATAAAGTTGGAGATTAGTTTTTCCATTTCATTAAAGAATGCTGTTGGGATTTGGATAGGGATTGCATTATATCTATAGGTCACTTTGAGTAGTATTTACATTTTCACAATGTTAACTATTCCAATCCATAAGCATGGAATATTTTTCCTTTTATGTAGGTCTCTTTTGGTTTCTAGCAGTAGTGTTTTATAGATTTCCTAGTAGAAATATTTTACATTCCTGGTTAGATTTATTCCTGGGTATTTTACCTTTTGTGTTCTGTTGTAAATGGTATTGTTTCCTGGGTTTCATTTTTGGAGTTCTCCTTGTTAGCGTAGAGGAACCCAACTGATTTTGTGTGTTGATCTTGTACCCTGCCACTTTCCTGAATCCTTCTATTGTTCCAATAACTTTCTTGTGGAATCTCTGGGATTTTCTATGTATAGAATCATGTCATCTGTGAGTAGGGATAGTTCTAATTCTTCCTTTCCAATTACCAGTCATTTTCTTTTTTTTTAAATCATCAAAACGTTTATTCCATTAAAAACAAAAGCTAAGAGTTGGCACCAATATGTAAACCAACAGTGCCTTAATTTAGTCCATTGTCTCTTAGCTGGTTTGACACTGTAACAAAAATATGAGTCCTTTCTTACAGCAAAAGCAAATCCAATTACACTTCTTAGTATTCAGAATCATCATTTCTAAATTGAGGAGCTTGGAGTAGATGATCCTGTGCTTCTAAGACTTCAATGAGAGTCAAATTCTAATTTGGCTATTGAGGCTCATCTCGTTTACATGACCTTAATGTCCTTGAGTATAGGAACAGTATCATACTTCTCTGACCTTATAATAAAGTGTCAGAGACAGAGGTGCCCACTGGAAAGAAAAATAAATTTTAAAATGACCACTATTCATTCTGTGTCCACTGTGTGCTAGGCAGAGTCCTGCGTCCTTAACAAAGACTTAAAATAGTAAGTAACTTGCTATAGTGAACCAACCAGCAGCTAGCTGAAACTGGGGTTGGGAACCCAGACCCTCCAGATGTGCTTTTTACCAAATTCCCTCAACGACATCAAAAGTTCATTCTAAAGAAATCCCTAGATCAAGTTTGTAACTTTCATAAATGGTTAAAAAAAATTAAAGATGGTTAATTAAATATTTTTGGTGGAATGTAGTGTAAAAGGAAAAAAAATTATACTGACAACATATTAAAATAGGAATGATTTTTTAAAAAGCTGCATGCACTCGGATTTGTCATATAACCAAAAGGACTAGGGTGATTTTACCAAAATAAAGTGAATATTTCTCCCACCCAAAACATGTTTGATTTTAAACAAAAAATTTAATGTTGCATAAAATTTGGAAAGGTGAATCATCCTGCTGAAGGCATAGCAGTATTAGTGAATCTTATAAGATACTGTAAAGTTGTAAGATAATCAGTTTTAAGCAAAAAGTGGCCAGATTGTACCAGAATTAAGACTCCATGTATGTCAGCACCAAATAGCCAATGATGGGGTGGGAAAAGGAGGGATGTGCTGATGAATCTCCTTTCTGCCCCAGTCACTACTGTTAAATCCTAGAGAATGAGCCACAACTCCATGGAAAGTTGTCCTTACTCACACTGCTACAAATGGTGCCTATACTGAGGGGCCATCAACTTGATTCTTTCAGCCAATAACAGCAAAGCCATGAAAGCCATGGGATGGGAAAGGGAGAAGAGTAGAAACCCTAATGACAACTGAAGCTCTTCACATCTTCTTCTATGACCCACACACTGATAATCTTCCCTTGTTGATACAAAGTTTTAACAAGAGGATTAACACATCTACAATTTTTACCCAATTTGTGGGAAAAAAACTAGAATATCAAAATGAGAAAAACGATATATTCAGATATTCTCTCATACTAAATATCTTCATTTTAATGACCTTTGACAATATTATTTATAACTAATATCCAACCAATCCAGTACATAGACAGTCCATTTACCCCATAAATGCCTTCCTTGACTATAGCAGGTGTCTTCTTAACAAGTATCTCCATGATGTGGTTCAAGTCTGCCTTTTAAGATGTCTATTCTACGTCCCACTCTTCCTGTGGCTCTCCAAATACCTGCTTTCTTTTGGTTTTGGAAGAACTATTCTCTCCCCTGCTTCAAGGTCTTTGCACACACTGTCCTCTCTGCAGTTATCTTCCTCTTCAGTTAGAATCTCTATTTACCATTCAAATTCCAGTATAGCTGTCGATTCCCATGGAAAGTTTTCCTGAAACCCTAAACTCTTTATTATATACCTTTCTAGAACTGCTTTTCTTTCATTGATTGCAATGAACTCAGTTCATAATTATACATTTGTTGCAGACTAGATGCTCAGTGAACTCAGAAACTTTCTCTGTTGTTCTTCACTGAATATCCTGAAAGTAGCACAAGTCCATGATAACAGTAGGCACTTTACACATACCTGTTGAATAAATAAATAAATAAACTAAAATATTTTGCATGTTAAACATGCCATAAAACTTAAATTCGAGGTCTAAACCGTAAATATACTTTTATAACTTTAGAGGCGAAAGACAAAGTTTCAAACTTTATCTAATATTATCTGAAAAGAATAAATACGATTCTTTCTGAAGCAAACAAGTAAACAAAACTAACAACTCGAAAACTATTTTCTCCTCAGTTGGGCCTTTCTCCCTTACAACCTTTCACTTACCCATTCTAGCACCTGCTCTCAATAAGTAGAACTTAGAACTTCAGAATTATTTCTTCCTTCTTCATCCTCATTAACTGCCCTCGATTTTATGTTGCCTTCACTCTTGTCAGTTCAAATCCACCAGGTGCTCCTTGGAAACTCTATGGGGCAGTTCTACTCTGTCCTATAGGGTTGCTATGAGTTGGGATTGACTCAACGGCAGTGGGTTTTTTTGGGTTTTCACTCTTGTCTGGAGCCCTGGTTGCATAGCAGTTAAGAGCTACTGAGAACTACAGTTGCTAACCAAAAGGTTGGCATATTCGAATCCACCACCCACTCCTTGGAAACACTATGGGGCAGATCTATTCTCTCCTACAGGTTCATCATGAATCAGAATCAACTCTAGGTCAACCAGTTTGGGTTTAGTTTGGCCACCCTCGTCCAGGTCCTGTTCACACAAGCCTGAATTCCTACAAAGGACTCTAAATTGGTTTCTTTTTCTAGGCTAAAATGCCTACTTTAAATACTATGTTTGATATATGACTTTGCTTCTCAAAATTTTTACTGGATCCAATAACATTAAATGGGAGGCAGTTAACACATTTCAAGGCTTTTAATTGGTAGATGTTTTTCCTCCCATAACACTTTACTCCCCTTACTACACAATCTCTCCCCACAGATATGACTGTTAATAGTTGTAACTTTAATTTCCTTTGAGGTATTTATTAACTAGCAATATTCTTACATAACTGGCTAGGAAATAAGCATAGAATTGAAAATAAATAGAAAAAAAAAGTTTCAAACAAATTTGTGCTTTCATTGAAATCTCAGGGTTTTATTAACTGTTTTGGACTTTTTAAAATAGCCTAAATATTATAAATCATACCATATTTCTCTATCAGGATATTTTGAGGTTGAAACCCAATCTAACTTTTTAAAGTCACATTGTTCATATTTTACTCTAAGCTTGTTTTGGACACTATTGCAATGGATAGGGTATGCTATTATACCTTAAATGTTATTAGAGATATATTACATAATAAACTACATAATTTGAGGCAGTAGATATAGAAAATAAGATCGATTTATGTTTACATACGTCAAAAGCTGAATCTAGAGAGGCAAGATGGCAGAATAGACAGACACTCTGGTAAGCCCTCTTTACAACAAAGATCCAAAAAAACAAGTTAAACGAGTATACTTATAACAAACTAGGAGCACTGAGCATCAAAGGCAAGCTTAGAAAATGAACTGAGGGGCAGGGGGAGGAAGAGATGGTTCAGAAGCAGAGTTACCGGACCTGAATCGCAGGGAGCCCTAACGAACCATTCCTGGGAGCGGTGGCGGTGGGCGTGGCGGAGGCGGGCTGGTACTAGCATTCAGCTGCAGTTTCCTCAGGGAGAAGCAGCAAGCCACACAGCCTACTCACACCTCCAGAACCAGAGAAGAACGGCGCTGTGGGCAAAAGCTAAGCACTTGCTTGTATTTTACCGTGCCCCCCACCCCCAAGCTGGCTTCAGCGGCTGAATTCCCTGGGCCTGAGACAGGCCCTATTGAGTGCCTAGAACCACCCTCCCAGCCTTGGAAAAGGAAAAAAATTTGCAACAGAGGGAAAAGAAAATTTGCCAGCTCCACTAAATGGGGGAGCTGAGGACAGCAGTGGCTCCTGTCCAGGCATAAACAGTCCGTGGATTTTGAGTACCTTTCCCCTTTGCATGGATCTGTGTGGGCCTATTTCAGGAGAATAAGCCCTTGTTGGCAGACTCCAACTATTTCAGCTGTGTGGCAGAGAGGTGGGTGTTTGATGTTTGACATTGCTTTGCCTATTAAACAGGGTACTCACTAACCTACATCAGAGGCCTAAGGACTGGTGGCTCCACTCAGGTCACCCAGCCACCCACGATGGGGGTCCAAGGATAACTGGTACCTTCCAGTCCTTACAAACAAAAACACTGGGTGCCCATGATCTGTCTGCGGAACCCACCCACCTGTACACTCTAGAGAACAGGGACATGCTTTCCTCAGAGACATGTGGGAGGGGATTCTCAGACCCTAGCCTTGTTCAGAGTGTGACCTCCTGCTGCAGTCAGATACCGGTACCTACACCAATCAACCCTGCCCCTCTAAGACTGTAGGACAGAGCCTGTACCACACAATTGATGCTCAGCTACCTGGACACCTGAGGTGAATTCATACAAGAAAAGTGAATGGCCTCCTAGACTGATATACCTGATAACAACTCTAGCCATCTGGGGACAGGACGTCAGAGCTCCAAAGGTGAAAATAATCAAGTTAGCTCACTCAAGCAACCCATACGGGCATATCAAAACAAAACAAAGCAAGAAGCTATGTCACAGTAAGCAAGCATTTTACAAACTCCCTAAAATTCTGTTTATCTGGAAATGTCCTCATTTCACCTTCATATTTAAGAGACAGTTTTGATGGATATATGATTCTTGGCAGGCAATTTTTTCCTTCAGTTTTTTAAATAAGTCTTCCCATTGCCTGCATGGTTTCTGCCAAGTAGTCCAAGGGAGTTCGTAAAAACCAAGCTAAAACTATAAGAAATACTAAAGGGAGTACTTTGGTTACAAAGTCAATAATACCAGATACCAAACCAGGACTAGAACACTGGGCAGAGCAATCAGAATTCAACCCAGACAGGGAAATCAAATAAACAAAGCAAGATGAAAAAAAAAAAAAAAAAGCTTAAAACAGGGTAACAACGATGTTATCATGTAACAGAAGACAATATTAAAACAATAAAGAGGGACTTAGAAATGTAGTCATAGATCTTCCATATGGAAAGGAAGATACAGTGATACAAAGATAAAACTTAGGTTTAAATTCAGAAAAATAGGGGTAAATAATAAGGTAACCACAAAGGAGACAATCTATCCTACACATGAAAATAAAATACAAGACAAAAATAGAGACTCAGGAGAAACAAAATCAACAACAATGAATATGAGGAAAGGACAATATATAAAGATAATCTACTCAGCACATAAAATTTAGTGAGAAAAAGAAACTGTCAAAAGCACACACAAAAAAAGACATCAAAATGATAGCACTAAATTCATACCTATCCATAATTACGCTGAATGTCAATGGACTAAAAGCACCAATAAAGAGACAGAGAGTGACAGAATGGATTAAAAAACATGATCCGTCTATATGCTGCCTACAAGAGACACGCCTTAGATTTAGTGACACAAACTAAAACTCAAAGGATGGAAAAAAATATATCAAGCAAACAACAATCAAAAAATAGCAGCAGTGGCTGTATTAATTTCTGACAAAATAGACTTTAAAGTTAAATCCATCATAAAGGATAAGGAAGGACACTATGTAATGATTAAAGGGACAATACACCAAGACGATACAACCACATTAAATATTTATGCACCCAATAACAGGGCTGCAAGATACATAAAACAAACTCTACATGCATTGAAAAGTGAGATGGACAGCTCCACAATAATAGTAAGACACTTCAACACACCACTTTTGGTGAAGAACAGGACATCCAGAAAGAAGCTCAAAAAGACACAGAAGACCTAAATGCCACAATCAACCAACTTAACCTCATAGAGGTATACAGAACACTCCACCCAACAGCAACCAAGTATACTTCCTTTTCTAGTGCACATGGTACATTCTCTAGAATACACCATATATTAGGTTATAAAGCAAGCCTTAGCAGAATCCAAAGCATTGAAATATTACAAAGCATCTTCTCTGACCATACGGCAATAAAAGTAGAAATCAATAACAGAAAAAGCAGGGAAAAGAAATCAAACGCTTGGAAACTGAACAATACCCTGCTCAAAAAAAGACTGGATTATAGAAGATATTAAGGATGGAATAAAGAAATTCATAGAATCTGACGAGGATGAAAACATTTCCCATCAGAACCTTTGGGACACAGTGAAAGCAGTGCTCAGAGGTCAATTTATACCAATACATGCACACATACAAAAAGAAGAAAGGGCCAAAGTCAAATAATTATCCCTACAACTTGAACAAATAGAAAGAGAGCAACAAAAGAAACCCTCAGGCAGCAGAAGAAAACAAATAATAAAAATTAGAGCAGAACTAAATGAAATAGAAAACAGAAAAACAATTGAAAGAATTAGCAAGACCCAAAGCTGGTTCTTTGAAAAAAATTTAAAAAATCATAAACCATTGGCCAAACTGACAAAAGAAAAACAGGAGACAAAGCAAATAACCCGAATAAGAAATGAGATGGGCGATATTACAACAGACCCAACTGAAATTAAAAGGATCATATCAGATTACTATGAAAAATCGTACTCTAACAAATTTGAAAACCTAGAAGAAATGGATGAATTCCTAGAAACACACTACCTACCTAAACTACACAAACAGAGGTAGAACAACTAAATAGACCCATAACAAAAGAAGAGATTGAAAAGACAATCAAAAAACTCCCAACAAAAAAAAAGCCCTGGCCAGGATGGCTTCACTGCAGAGTTCTACCAAACTTTCAGAGAAGAGTTAACACCACTACTACTAACGGTATTTCCAAGCATAGAAAAGGACGGAATACTACAAAATTTATTCTATGAAGCCACCATATCTCTGATACCAAAACCAGGTAAAGACACCACAAGAAAAGAAAATTATAGACCTATATCCCTCATCAACTTAGATGCAAAAATCTTCAACAAAATTCTAGCCAATAGAATTCAACAACATATCAACAAAATAATTCACCATGACCAAGTGGGATTCATACCAGGTATGCAGGGTTGGTTCAACATCAGAAAAACAATTAATGAAATACATATTATAAATAAAACAAAAGATAAGAATCACATGATCTTATCAATTAATGCAGAAAAGGCATTTGACAAAATCCAACACCCATTCATGACAAAAAACTCTCAGCAAAATAGGAATACATGGGAAATTCCTCCACATAATAAAAGGCATTTATACAAAGCCAATAGCCAACATCATCCTAAATGGAGGGAGTCTGAAAGCACTCCCCTTGAGATCAGGAACCAGACAAGGATGCCCTTTAACACCAGTCTTATTTGACATTGTGCTGGAGGTCCTAGCCAGAGAAATTAGGCTAGAAAAAGAAATAAAATGCATTGAGATAGGCAAGGAAGAAGTAAAATTATCTCTATTTGCAGATGACATGATCTTATACACAGAAAACCCTAAGAAATCCTCAAGAAAACTACTGAAACTAATAGAAGAGTTCAGCAGAGTATTAGGATACAAGATAAACATACAAAAATCAGTTGGATTCCTCTACACCAACAAAAAGAACTTCGAAGAGGAAATCACCAAATCAATACCACTTACAGTAGCCCCCAAGAAGATAAAATACTTAGGAATATATCTTACCAGAGATGTAAAAGACTTATACAAAGAAAACTATAATACATTTGTGCAAGAAACCAAAAGAGAACTACATTAAGTGGAAAAACATACTTTGCTCATGGATAGGAAGACTTCACATTGTAAAAATGTCTATTCTACCAAAAGCCGTCTGTCTATAGATTTAATGCAATTCTGATCCAAATTCCAGTGACATTTTTTAATGAGATGGAGAAACAAATCACCAACTTTATATAAAAGGAAAATAGGCCCTGGATAAGTAAAGCATTACTGAAAAAGAAGAATAAAGTGGGAAGCCTTACTCCACCTGATTTTAGAACCGATTATACTGCCACAGTAATCAAAACAGCCTGGTACTGGTACAACAACAGATACACAGACCAATGGAAAGAATTGAGAATCCAGACATAAATCTATCTACATATGAGCAATTGATATTTGACAAAGGCCCCAAAACAGTTAAGTGGGGAAAAGACAGTCTTTTTAATACATGGTGCTAGCATAACTCGATATCCACCTGCAAAAAAATGAAACAAGGCCCATAACTCACTCCATGCACAAAAACAACCTCAAAATGGATCAAATACCTGAATATAAAATCTAAAACAATAAAGTTCCTGGAAGAAAAAACAGGGACAATGTTAGCAGCCCTAATACATGGCATAAACAGTATACAAAACATTATAAAGAACGCAGAAGAAAAACTAGATAACTGGGAGCTCCTAAAAATCAAACACCTATGCTCATCCAAAGACTTCACCAAGAGAATAAAAAGATTACCTACAGATGGGAAAAAAGTTTTTAGCTATGACATTTCCAATCAGCGCCTGATTTCTAAAATCTACACGACACTGCAAAAACTCAACTATGAAAAAACAAATGACCCAATTAAAAAATGGGCTAAAGATATGAACAGACACTTCACTAAAGAAGACATTCAGGTAGCTGACAGATACATGACCAAATGCTCACAATCATTAGCCATTAGAGAAATGCAAATCAAAACTACAATGAGATTCCATCTCACTCCAACAACAACAACAAAAAAAGGCTGGCATTAATCCAAAAAACAATAAATGTTGGAGAAGCTGTGGAGAGTTTGGAACACTTATACACTGCTGGTGTGAATACAAAATGGTACAACCACTTTGGAAATCAATTTGGTGCTTCTTTAAAAAGCTAGAAATAGATCTACCATACAATCCAGGAATCCCCCTCCTTGGACTATATCCTAGAGAAATAAGAGCCTTTACACGAACAGATATATGCACACCCATGTTCACTGCAGCACTGTTTACAATAGCAAAAAGATGGAAGCAACCAAGGAGCCCGTCAACAGATGAATGGATAAATAAATTATGGTATATTCACATAATGGAATACTACGCATTGATAAAGAACAGTGATGAATCTGTGAAACATTTCATAACATGAAGGAACCTGGAAGGCATTATGCTGAGTGAAATTAGTCAGTTGCAAAAGGACAAATATTGTATAAGACCACTATTATAAGAACTTGAGAAATAGTTTAAACAGAAGAAAATATTCTTTGATGGTTACGAGAGGGCGGAGGGAGGCAGGGTGGGAGAGGAGTATTCACTAATTAGATAGTAGATAAGGACTACTTCAGGTGACGGGAAAGACAACACACAACACAGGCGAGGTCAGCACAACTGGACTAAACCAAAAGCAAAGAAGTTTCCTAAATAAACTGAATGCTTTAAAGGCCAGCATAGCAGGGGCAGGAGTTTGGGGACCACGGTTTCAGGGAACATCTAAGTCAATTAGCATAATAAAATCTATCATGAAAACATTCTGCATCCTACTTTGGAGAGTGGTGTCAGGGGTCTTAAACGCTAGCAAGCAGCCATCTAAGATGCATCAATTGGACTCAACGCAGCTGGATCAAAGAAGAATGAAGAACACCAAGGATACAAGGTAATTACAAGCCCAAGAGACAGAAAGGGCCACATGAACCAGAAACTACATCATCCTGAGGCCAGAAGAACTAGATGGTGCCTGGGTACAACCGATGACTGTCCTGACAGGGAACACAACAGAGAATCCCTGGGGGAGCAGAAGAGCAGTGGGATGCAGACCCCCAAATTCTCATAAAAAGACCAGACTTAATGGCCTGAAGGAGACTCCAAGGACCCCGGTGGTCATGGCCCCCAGACCTTCTGTTGGCCCAGGACAGGAACCATTCCCAAAGCCAACTCTTCAGACAGGGATTGGACTGGACAGTGGGTTGGAAAGGGATGCTGGCGAGGAGTGAGCTTCTTGGATCAGGTGGACACTTGAGACTATATTGGCATCTCCTGCCTGGAGGGGAGATGAGAAGGTAGAGGGGGTTAGAAGCTGACAAAATGGACATGAAAAGAGAGAGTGGAGGGAGGGAGCGGGTTGTCTCATTAGGGGGAAAGCAAGTGGGAGTATGTAGCGAGGTGTGTATAAGTTTTTGTGTGAGATGCTGACTTGATTTGTGAACTTTCACTTAAAGCACAATAAAAAATTTTTTTAAAAAGTAAGCTGGTAAAAGCAATTAAAAAGCAATATTGTTACAGGCCCTCCAAAAGCAAAAAAAAAAAAAGCTGAATCTAGTTTTAGCATTTGGGAGGTATCATTTGAATAAAAAAAATGTTTGGTGTTGAACATTGTTTTACAAGCGATCATCTTACTTTGAGCTTTAAGGACTTTCAAATGAAAGTTCTGTCTCTGTGGAAATCTGTTCTGAGGCCCATACTATAAAAGAAGTTTCTCTAAAATAGTGAATCAATCCTTCAGCAACTAAATGCCACTGGATACACCTGAGGGTGGACCTATCTAATATTAAATTATTGTAGAGTAAAATTTTAATATGTTCCCAAAAAATTAACACTAGATTCAGCAGCCACTCTAAACATTACATAGCGAAACAGATGAAATGTAATCCATTGGATGACTCTACAAAATCTTACGTACAAAAACCAAAAACCAAACCCAGTGCTGTTGAGTGGCTTCCGACTCATAGCGACCCTATAGGACAGAGTAGAACTGCCCCATAGAGTTTCCAAGGAGCGCCTGGCGGATTCGAACTGCCAACCTCTTAGTTAACAGCCATAGCACTTAAACACTACGCCACCAGGGTTTCCAAAATCTTACATAGGGATCTTAAAAATATCTGCAATTCTCTTTAAAAGAAGTATTGTTCAGATTTACCAGTAAAAGAAAAATGTAAATAGCTCAACTTGTCTGGGTAGGTTTTGGTCCCTTAGGAGACAAATTGTCTTAAAGTCTAAAATAAATTTCTAATTAAAAAAAAAGTAATAGGTGGAAACTTTTTTGTCCATTGAAGTACTTATAATGATGCTTTTTAAAACAAAGTACTATAACAAATGGAGACTGTTGTGTTGCCTTAGGATTATTTTTTATCTACTACTGCACAAATATGCTGCCAAGGAGCAACTTCATAAGAGAAGGAAAATTAAATACCTACAATTGCCATTAGCAATTTTGAAAAAAATATTAATCTGTCTAGAGGAAACTAATGGACATGATTAGAGAAACCAAAAGTCTTCATCTTATGGAAATCAATATCCTAAATGTATTTCTATCAGATAATGAATTACAGATTCGTGAGCTGAAGATTAAGTTTACTTTACTACATATTCCACCCATATCTATCAATTTTATGTCTCTATGTCTCAATCTGGTTTATAACAATACCATATCATAACTATCTCTTTATTTTCCAAAAGTATAGTTCTTTAGACACTGCAGAAAAGAGATAGGAAAGTAAATGTATGCTTGGCTTGCTTAGGGCTTATAAACCAAATCAGCCACAAAGGAATTATAGTTAATTTATATCAAATAAGGTGAATGGCAAATGAATACTTTTTTTTTTTAGCACTACAACTGTTTTATATGTGTGCAGTTATATTAGCTAAAAGCAAAAGACCTATCATTATGACACACTGTAGATTATCCACATGTGCATATAAATAAAAAGAACCAGGGCATATTTTGAGAATTTCATAATAAACACTGATATGTGGAATCATGAAATAGGTTGGTCGTGTCTGATCCCATTTGCAAATAGAGACCTAACCTAAACCCAAATAGGAACATGAACATTAAACTTTTAGGCAACCGTCCTTTATTAAATATCTACCAAAGCCAGGCTAATTCAGATTAGAACTTAATTCAAAATTTTTTATAACATGCATATTTTATGTTAGAAGAGACAGGTACTAGGAACTCACTCTAAAACAGTTCCCGTTAAGACTGTTGTGATTCTGGGAAAGAGTTGGGGAGGGGAGAGTGCACCTTGGACTCCACTCACCCACTGCCTTCAAGCGATTCCAACTCATGATGATCCTATTGGACAGAGTAGAACTGCCCCAGAGGGTTTCCAAGGCTGTAAATCTTTAGGAAAGCAGACTGCCACATCCTTCTCCCGCGGAGTGGCTGGTGGGTTCAAACTGCCAACCTTTCAGTTAGCGGCACAGCATTGTGCCACCAGGGCTCATTGAGGACTCCATTCAAAGGTATTTAATTACAGAAGAATGAAAAGACTATTGTTGTAGGGAATTACTTACACGGTTTTATCTATAAAGTGGTTTTAAAGTAGGCTTCCAATGTACTTTTGCCTAAGAATAGTAAACTTCTCCTGCTAGCTCTGGCATCCCCAAGGGAAGATGGATTCCTGAAAGATACTGATTTGAAGTAAAGTTTCTTATACACATTCAGAACTGGAAGGTTTGTCTTCATATATTACAAAATATTAAGCTTAGTAATGTAAAATCTCTGCATCTATGGCTGTTGGGTAAGAATTCTTTTATGCTGAAATCCAAAATTTTAGTTTAATGGAAAGATCGGAGGTAGGTTTATTACCTCAGAATCTGCTATTTCTGCTGCCCCATGTTAAAGGAATATATTCCCATGATCGTGTCACTGTGATCTCTAGACTCATGTGGTGGGAGTCGTTCTCCATCTTATCTCAAAGATATCTGAGAAGACTACCTTAAAGGTGTAAGGATGGGGGGGAGGGATCTGCCTCCAGTTCTTACTTATTAACTGTATCCCCACAATTTTATTTCAGTGGGTGTCAGTTTTCTTTTCTGTAAAATGGGAGTAACACAACTTGCCCAGTCCACATGGTACTTTTCTAAAATAAAATGTGGGTCGCTTTTGATTGCTTTAACAAATATAACATAATAATCAAATAAGATAAACATTATTGTTCTTATAGCAGCATGAACATAGAGGGATAGCAAATAGTGTGGCTTATGCTAAATAAATACTAATTCTAATGTGTTTGAACGTTCTACAGATGTCCTCACCCCTTTGTCACATAGTTCTGTTTGCTGACACACTGAAGAACTTGCCTTCATAGACTCATTATAGCGGTGATGATTGCTTCCACAGTGGAAAGCCTGCTTAATGTGAGGCAGCAGCACCTACCAGCAGCTACCGCTCAAAAAACTACATCGGCATAAAAACTCCCCCATGAACTCCATGGAGGGAAATGAGCAGTGTGTGCAGGGAAGCACTCTGTGTCTCATGAGCACTGGGAATGTTATTTTCAGCACCATCAGCCTGGAGTGCTGATAGGATGATAGCTGTCAATCAACTCCAATCATTTAAAATTTTGATTCAAAATACTGTAGTGGGAATACTGTCTCCCAAGTTTGTCCTCTGGCAAACTTTCTGCAAAATTCACATAACAGGTTAAAGCTGGGAGAAGGGGCTATGGCTATCTCGATGACCCATGGTCCGGGGCTATAAGTACACTTTTGTCCTTCAGGATATTTGTCAGAATATTTTAGTTGGAATGGCTAAGCAGAAAATCAGGACTAGACACAATATATATTATCATATTGTTTTCTGCATTAGTATAAAATGGGATCGATGCATATGTGATAAAATCATATTGTTAAATCATGTCTTGCTTCTATCCCTGCCCCTTACATGTTTAATTTATTGCTTCTCTCTGTCTGTGTAGGTGCTCCAACATAAAAATCCACCCCACACTTAAATCCTACAACTACTTTAGTTTCCTTGGACCTGACTTATTGACTACCAAACATTGGACGCAGGGACTATATACTTGCTGCTTCTGCTTTCACAGAATCTACACACCAGCTCCTTACAACACAGTCACAAGTCCATATAAGGCATTTATGCCACATGGAACAGTGCTAAACATCAAAACATTTGCTGTAATCTGCCAGGATATTTTCACAATAATTATATAGATCTATAATGCCTGTGATGTAACTGGTGCCCCTAAGATTTGGATAACGCAAAGCCTGCACTAACACACGGTGATGCTGAAGGTAAGAGGAAAGGTAGGTGAATCAAAGATAACCCTTTGGCCTTAAACTTGAGTGATCAGGAGAAAAATATTCTGTTAATAAGAATAGAGATGTCAGAAATTGCTCTGCAGGCTGGAAAATAATGACTTCAGTTTTGGACGTGTTAGGTTTGAAGACCACCACCACTCATCTGTCAGTGTGTCATATTATGGCGGCTTGTATGTTGTTGTGATACTGAAAACAATATCACTGGTATTTCAAACAACAACGGGGTCACACATGGTGGACAGGTTTCAGGGAAGCTTCCAGACTAAGACAGACTAGGAAGAGGACCTGGAGATCTACTTCTAAAAAAAATAGCTATTGAAAACCTTATGAAGAGCAGCAGAACATTGTCTGATATAGTGCTGGAAGATGAGCCCCTCAAGTTGGAAGACACTCAGAATACAACTGGGGAAGAGCTGCCTCTTCAAAATAGGGTAGACCTTAATGACACGTGTACAGAAAAGCTTTTGAGACCTTTGTTTGATATGTGGCACAACTCAAAATGAGAAGAAACAGCTGCAAACAGATCAATAATCTGAATATGGAATACAAAAATATGAATCTAGGAAAACTGGAAGTTGTCAAAAATGGAATGGAACACTTGAAGATAGATATCCTAAGCATTAGTGAGCTGAAATAGCCTGGTATTGACCATCTGAATCATACACTCATATGGTTTATTATGCTGGGAATGACAAATTGAAGAGGAACAGTGTCACATCGTCAAAAAGAACATTTCAAGATCTATCCTGAAGTACAACACTGTCAGTGATAGGATAATATCTGTATGTATACAAGGAAGACCAGCTAATGAGTATTATTCAAATTTATGCACCAATAACTAATGCCAAAGATGAAGAAAATGAAGGTTTTTACCAACTTCTGCAGTCTGAAATTGATCAAACATGCAATCAAAATGCATTGATAAATACTGGCGATTGGATCGTAAAAGCTAGAAACAAAGAAGGATCAGAAGTTGGAAAACATGGCCTTCATTATAGAGATAATCTGGGGATCACATGATAGAATTTTGCAAGACCAATGACCTATTCATTTGCAAGACCAATGATCTTTTGCAACAACATAAACAGCGAATAGACACATGGACCTTGCTGCGTGGAATATATAGGAATCAATTTGACTACATCTGTGGAAAGAGACAATGGAGAAGCTCAATATTATCACTCAGAGGAAGGCCAGGGGCTGACTGGGGAACAGATAATCAATTATTTATAAGCAAGTTCAAGTTGAAGCTGAAGAAAATTAAAAGAAGTCTGCAAGAGCCAAAGTACGACCTTGAGTATACCCCACCTGAATTCAGAAACCATTTGGAGAACAGATTTAATGCATTAACACTAATGACAGAAGACCAGATGAGCTGTGGGATGACACCAAGGACAGCATATATGAAGAAAGTAAAAGATCATTAAAAAGACAGAAAAGAAGAAAAAGACCAAAATGGATGTCAAAAGAGACTTTGAAACTTGCTTTTGAATATAGAGTACCTAAAATGAATGGAAGAAATGGTGACGTAAAAAAGCAGAACAAAAGATTTCAAAGGGTGGCTCAAGAAGACAAAGTAAAGTATTGTAATGAAATATGCAAAGACCTGGAGTTAGAAAACCAAAAGAGAAAAACATGCTTAGCATTTTTCAAGCTGAAAGAGCTAAAGAAAAAATTCGAGCCTCGAGTTGCAATAGTGAAAGTTTCTACAGGCAAAATGTTGAATGATATACAGGGAAGTATCAAAAGAAGATGGAAGGAATACACAGAGCCACTGTACCAAAAAGAATTGGTTGACGTTCGATCATTTCAAAAGGTAGCATATAATCAAGAACTGATGGTATAGAAGGAAGAAGCCCAAGCTTCACTGAAGGCAATGGCTAAAAACAAGACTCCAGGATTGACAGAATACCAACTGAGATATTTCAACAAATGGATGCAATGCTAGAAGCACTCATCCATCTATGCTAAGAAATTTGGAAGACAACTACCTGGCCAACTGACTAGAAGAGATCCATATCTGTGGCCATTCCAAAAGAAAGATGATCCAACAGAATACAGAAAGTATTAAACAAAATTATTAATGCCACATGGAAGTAAAATTTTCCTGAAGATAATTCAAAAATGATTGTAGCAGTACATCAACATGGAACTTGCAGAAACTCAGGCTGAATAAAGAGGATGCAGAGTGAGAGATATCACTGCTGATGTCGTATGGATCCTGGCTGAGAGCAGAGAATACCAAAAAGATGTTTACCTAAGTTTTTTTGACTATGCAAAGGCATTTGACAGTGTGGATCATAACAAATTATGGATAACATTGCAAAGAATGAAAATTCCAAAACGCTTAATTTTGCTCATGAGGAACATGCACATAGACCAAGAGGCAGTCTTTCAGAGAGAACAAGGGGATATTGCACAGTTTAAAATTAGAAAAGTTGTGAGTCAGGGTTGTATCCTTTCACCATATTAATTCAATCTGTATGCTGACAAAATAATCTGAGAAGCTGCACTATATGAAGAAGAATGCAGCGTCAGGATTGTAGGAAGACTAATTAAAAACCTGTGACATGCCATGGAAAGTTCTCCAGAATAGACTACATCTTAAGCTACAGAGCAACCCTCAACAAGATCCAAAACACTGAGATAATACAAAATATTTTCTCTGACCACAATGCCATCAAAGTAGAAATTAACAACAGGAAGAGTAAGGGAAAAAAAAAAAAAAATCAGTTACACGGAACCTGAATGACACCCTGCTTAAAAACCAATGGGGAATAAAATAAATCAGAGAAGGAATCAAAAAATCCCTAGAATCAGACAAGAATGAAAACACATCATACCAAAACCTCTGGGACACAGCATAGAGAGTTCTCAGAGGTCAATTTGTAGCAATAGATCCATACATCAAAAAGGAAGAATGGAACAAAAACAAAACATTAACTACACAACTTGAATGAATAGAAGGACAACGCAAAAGAAGCCGACAGCCACCCGAAGAAAGAAAATAACAAAGATCAGAGCAGAAAAAATGAAATAGAGAACAGAAAAACAATAGAAAGAATCAACAAAACCAAAAATTAGTTCTCTGAGAGGATCAACAAAACCAACAAACCAATGGCCAAACTGACAAAAGAAAAACAGGAGAGAAAGCAAATAACCCAAATAAGAAATGAAAGGACATTGCAACAGACCCACCTGAAATAAAAAGGATCATAACAGAAAATTATGAAAAACTATACTTCAACAAATTTGAAAACCTAGAGAAAATGGACAAATTTCTGGAGACACACTACCCTCTACCCAAACTAACACAAAAATGACACTGAAAATCTAAACAGACCGATAACAAGATAAGAGGTTGAAAAGGTAATAAAACAAACTACCAACAAAAGAAAGCCCTGGCCCAAATGGCTTCACTGGAGAATTCTACCAAACATTCAGAGAAGAGCTTACACCAGGACTACTTAAACTATTTCAAAACATAGAAAAGGAAGTGATACTTCTGAATTCATTCTATTAAGCCAGCATAAATCCGATACCAAAACCAGGCAAAGACACCACAAAAAAAGAAAATTATAGGCCAATATCATTCTTTTTATCATTTACAAATATAGATGAAAAATTCTCAACAAAATTCTAGCCAATAGAATTCAGCATCATATCAAAAAAATAATACCTCATGACCAAGTAGGATTCATAACAGGTATGCAAGGATGGTTCAACATTAGAAAACCAAAGAATGTAATCCACCATAATAAAAGGAAAGAAAAGAATCACACAATCATATCAATCGATGCAGAAAAAACATTCGACAAAGTCCAACACCCATTCCTGATAAAAATTTGCAGTAAAATAGGTATAGAAGGGAAATTTCTCAACATAATAAAGGGCATCTGTAGAAAACCAACAGCCAACATCATTCTTAATGGAGACGGGCTAAAAACATTCCCATTGAGAACAGGAACTAGGCAAGGAAGCCCTTTATTACCACTCCTACTTAACATTGTTCTGCTGCTATTCATAAGGTTTTTACTGGCTAATGCTTTTCAGAAGCAGCCTGCTGAGTCCTTCTTCCTAGTCTATCTTAGCCTGGGAGCTCAGCTGAAACCTGTCTTCCATGGGTGACTCTGCTGCTATCTGAATACCAGTGGCATAGCTTCCAGCATCACAGCAACATGCAAGCCCCCACAGTAGAACAAACTGACAGACACCTTGCTTGCTGAAAGTGAAAAGGACTTGAAGCACTTACCAATGAAGATCAAAGACCACAGCCTTCAGGTGGATTGCATGTCAACATAAAGAAAACAAAAATCCTCACAACTGGACCAATGAGCAACATCATGATAAATGGAGAAAAGATTGAAGTTGTCAAGGATTTCATTTTACTTGGATCCACAATCAATGGCCACAGAAGCAGCAGTGAAGAAATCAAAAGATGCGTTGCATTGAGTAAATCTGCTGCAAGGGACCTCTTTAAAGTGTTGAAGAGCAAAGATGTCACCTTGAAGACTAAGGTGCCCCTAACCCAAGCCATGGTATTTTTAGTCACAACATATGCATGTGAAAGCTGGACGATGAATAAGGGAGACCAAAGAAGCATTGACACCTGTGAATTGTGGTGTTGGCAAAGAATATTGAATATACCATGGACCACCAAAAGAATGAACAAATCTGCCTTAGAAGAAGTATAACCAGAATGCTCCTTAGAAGCAAGGATGGCAAGACTACTTCTTACATACTTTGGACATGTTGTCAGGAGGGATCAGTCCCTGGAGAAGGACATCATACTTGGCAAAGTACAGGGTTAGTGGAAAAGAGGAGTGCCCTCAACAAGGTGGATTGACACAGCAGCTGCAACAATGAGCTCAAGCATAACAACGATTGTAAGGATGGCGCAGGAGTGGGCAGTGTTTTATTCTATTGTGCATAGGGTCACTATAAGTCGGAGCCAACTCAACAGCAGCTAACAACAACGACGACATTTAACATTGTGCTGGAAGTCCTAGCTAGAACAATAAGGCAAGTAACAAAAATAAAGTGCATCCAAACTGGTAATAAAGAAGTTAAACTGTTCCCATTTGCAGATGATATAATACTGTACATCGAAAACCCAAAAGATTACACGAGAAAACTACTGGAACTAAAACAAAGCAGAGTTGCAAGATACAAGATAAACATACAAAAATCAGTTGGATTCCTATACACCAATAAAGAAAATGATGAAAAGAAAATTTGAAAAACAATATCATTTATAACAGCCCCTAAAAAAATAAAATACTTGGGAAAAAAATGTAACCAGGGGTGTAAAAAAAAAAAAAAATGAAATAAGTTATTCACAAAAGGACAAATATTGTATGAGACCACTACTGTAAAAACTCATGAAAAGTTTTACATACAAAAAGAAACAATCTTTGATGGTGATGAGGGAGGGCAGGAGTGGGGATGGAAAAACTCTTAATAGGCAATAGTTAAGCAGTAACTTTGGTGAAGGGTAAGACAGTACACAATACTGGGGAAGCCAGTACAACCCATACAAGGCAAGGTCATGGTAGCTCCATGGACACATCCAAACTCCCTGAGGGACTGAATTGCTGGGTTGAGGGCTGTGGGGATCATGGTCTTGGGGAACATCTAGCTCAACTGGCATAACTTAGTTTATAAAGAAAATGTTCTACATTCTACTTTGGTGGGTAGCGTCTGGGGTCTTAAAAGCCTGTGAGTGGCCATCTAGGTTACTCCTCTGGCCTCACCCTTTCAGGAGCAAGGAAGAATGAAGAAATCTAAAGACACAAGGGAAACATTAGTCCAAAGGACTAATGGACCACATCTACCACAGCCTTCACCAGACTTAGTCCAGTATACTTAGATGGTGCCCGGCTATTGCCACTGACTGCTCTGACAGAGATCATGATAGAGGGTCCTGGACAGAGCTGGAAAAAAAGGTAGAACAAAGTTTTGACTCAAAAAGAAAGACCAGACTTGCTGGCCTGACAGAGACTAGAGAAACCCTTAGAGTATGGCCTCCAGAAGCCCTTTCAGCTCAGTGATGAAGTCACTCCTGAGGTTCACCCTTCAGCCAAAGACTGAACGGACCCATGGAACAAAATAAGACTAAAGGGGCACACCAGCCCTCAGACAGTGACTGGAAGGCAAGAGGGAACACAAAATCTGGTAATAGGCGACATTGGTTTGAGAATGGACAGTGTTGACATGTCACGGGGTTGATGTCATACAACAATGTGTGCACTAACTACTTGATGAAAAACTAGTTCTGTAAAATTTCATCTAAAGTACAATTAAGAAAAAAAAAAAACTGCGATATGCAGATGAACCAACCTTACTTGCTGAAAGCTAAAAGGACTGGAACCATTTATTGATGAAGATCAAAGACCAGAGCCTTCAGTATGGATTTCACCTCAACCTAAAGAAAACAATAATCCCCACAATTGGACCTATAAGCAACGTCATGATAAAAAAAAGAAAAAAAATGAAGTTGTAGAGCATTTTATTTTACTTAGATCCACAATCACTGCCCTTGGAAGCAGCAGTCAAAAATGAAACAACTGAAGGAGGCGGGGCCAAGGTGGCAGAGTAGTCAGGTGCTTCCTGTGGTCCCTTTTACAACAAAGACCCAAAAATACAAATGAATTGATTATATGTGACAATCTAGGAACTCTGAACATCAAAAGTAACATTGAGGAATTGGACTGAGCAGCGGGGGAGAGAGAGATGATTCAGAAGCAGCGACGAGTTGCCAGACCTGAGCTGGCGGGAACCGACAGCCGCAGTCCAGATCAGCTCTGCACAGTAAGGCAAGCAGTGGCACTCAGGATGCGTTTTCCACATTGGGAGAGACTGAGCGGTGGAGAGTCTACTCACACCTCCAGAACCAGTGAAATGGAGCGCTCAGTCAGCAAAAGATAAGTACATACCTCTAACCTACCAAGTGGATCAAAAAATACCCCTTTGAAAAAACATCTTTTCCATTTACCTGACCCCTCCCCACTCTGCACTGGGCCCCCAAGGTGGATTCAGTGATGGCTGGGTCCCCTGGGCTGGAAGTAGGGCTTGTCCCGTGCCCTGAGCCATTCTCCCAGCTTTGGAGAGGGAACAAATTAATGAACAGGAAAAAAGAATCTGCCAGCTCCCCTGAGCTGGGGACTCAGGGCAGGCACAGCTCCTTTGCCTAGGCACAGGCATAAGAGGTCCACAGATTTTGAATGCCTTTCACCCATGCATAGACCTGCGTGGGCCCATTTCAACAGTGTAGGACCTCATTAGCACAGTACGACAGGATACATACCTGAAGCCTAACTCTGTATCAACTGTATGGTGGAGAAGCAGGCTTGTGACATTTGACACCACTCTGCCTATTAAGCAAGGTCCTCATCTACACACATCAGAAGCCTGAGGATTGTTGGTTCAACCCATGCCGCCTAGCTACCCGCAACAGGGTTCCCAGAATAAGTGGTGCCTCCCAATCCTTACAGCCAACAGCACTGGGTGCCCATAGTCCAGCTGCAACACACACCCACCTACATGCTCTAGGGAACAGGGACATGCTTTTCTTCCAGACACTCAGGGGCTGCTGTCAGCCCCCTGCCTTGCTTAGCACCTGACCCCCTACTGCAGCCAAATACCTGTGCCTACACCAATCACCACTGCCTGCCTAGGACCATAGGCGAGAGCCTGCACCACACACTTGGTGACCAGCCACCTGGACACCTGAGCTGAATCCATAAAAGTAAAGTAAACAGACTCCTGGGCTCACATACCTAGTAGTAACAGATCTAACCAGCAGGTGACAGGGTGCTAGAGCTTCAGAGGTGCCAATAATCAAACTAGTCCACATGAGCAGTCTATTTGGGCATATCAAAACAAAATGAAACAAGAAGCTAGGATGCAGTACGCAAACACAAAATAAATAAATATAATAACATATCAATGGCTCAGACAAAACAGTCAATATCAAATCAGATAAAGAGGCAGACCACGATGGCTTCAGCAAGCTCCCAAAACAAAGATTTAAGAAATCTTCCATTGAAGGAGAATTTCCTGGAATTAGTGGAGGTAGAATACAAAAGATTAAAATACAGAACTCTTTAAGAGATCAGGAAGGAGATCAGGTAAAACACTGAACAAGCCAAGCAACACACAGACAAAGCAGCAGAGGAACTTAAGAAGATTATAGGTGTATAATGACAAATTTAACAGACTGCGAGAATCCATAGAGAGACAGCAAACAGAAATCCAGAAGATTAATACTAAAATTTCAGAATTAGACAACTCAATAGAAAGTCATAGGAGCAGAATTGAGGCAACGGAAGTCAGAATTAGTGAGATTGAAGATAAAGCACTTGACACCAATTTATTTAGGAAAAATCAGATAAAAGAATTAAAAAAAATGAAGAAACCCTGAATTATGTGGGACTCTATCAAGCAAAATAACCTAATAGCGATTGGAGTACCAGAATTGGGGGGTTGGGGGGCGGGAATAACAGAAAATACAGAGAGAATTGTTGAAGATATGTTGGCAGAAAACGTCCCTGATATCATGAAAGATGAGAAGATATCTATCCAAGATGCTCACTGAATCCCACACAAGGTAGATTCCAAAAGAAAATCACCAAGACTTATTATAATCAAGATTGCTGATACCAAAGATAAAGAGAGAATTTCAAGAGTGGCTAGACATAAATGAAAAGTCATCTACAAAGGAGAATCAATAATACTAAGCTCGGACTACTCAGCAGAAACCATGCAGACAAGAAGGGACTAGGATGATGTACATAAAGACCTGAGGGAAAAAAATTGCCAACTAAGAATTATATATCCAGCAAAATTGCCTGCCAAATATGATGGAGAAATTAGGGCATTACCAGATAAACAGAAGTTTAGGAAATTTGCAAAAACCAACCAAAATTACAAGAAATACTAAAGGGAGTCCTCTGATTAGAAAATTAATAGCATCAGATAACAACCCAAGACTAGAACACAGGACAGACCAACCAGATATCAACCCAGTTGGGAAGTCACAAAAATAAATCAAAACTAAAATATGGAAAACAGGGAAACAGAGACACCATTATGTAAAAAATGACATTAAAATAAAAAAGAACTAAAAAACTTAGCCACAGCTCTTTCATATGGACAGGAAATTAAGGTATATGAAGAAATAAAAGATCAGTTTAAACTTGGAAAAATAGGGGTAAATATTAAAGTAGCCACAAAGAAAACTAACAATCCTACACACAAAATAAAAAACATGAAAAACATATTCAGCAAATACAAAATCAACAATGAAAAAGATGAAAAAAAAATACATGAAGAAAAATCATTCAGCACAGAAAATTAAGTGGAACAAAGAAACTGTCAATAACACACAAACATACATCAAAATGATGGCACTAATCTCACATCTATCAATAATTACACTGGATGTAAATGGGCTAAATGCACCAATAAGAAGACAGAGAGTGGCAGAATGAATAAAAAACATGATCTGTCTATATGCTGCCTACAAGAGGCACACCTTAGTCTTAAAGACACAAATAAACTAAAATTCAAAGGATGGAAAAAAAAAATCAAGCAAACAACAATAAAAAAAAAGCAGGAGTGGCAATATTAATTTCTGACAAAATAAACTTTAAAGTAAATTCCACCACATAGGATAAGGAAGGACACTTTATAATAATTAAAGGGTCAATATACCAGGAGGGCATAACCACAGTAAATGTTTATGACAGGACTCCAAAATACATAAAAAAAAAAAACAAACTCTAACAACATTGAAAAGAGAAACAGACAGCTCCACAATAATAGTAGGAGACTTCAACATACCAATTTCAGTGAAGGACAGAACATCCAGAAAGGAGCTCAATAAAGTCACAGAAGATCTAAATGACACAATCAACTTGACTTCATACACAGATATAGAAGACTCCACCCAACAGCAGCCAAGTATACTTTCTTTTCTAATGCACACAGAACATTCTCCAGAATAGACCACATATTAGGCCATAAAGCAAGCCTTAACAGAATCCAAAACAGTGAAATATTGCAAAGCATCTTTTCTGACTGTAAAGAGATAAAAGTAAAAATCAATAACAGAAAAAGCAAGGAAAAAAAATCAAACACATGGAATCTTAACACCCTACTCAAAAACTACAGGGTTATAGAAGAAATTAAGGACAGAACAAAGAAATTCACAGGATCCAATGAGAATGAAAACACATTCTACCAGAACCTTGGGGACACAGCAAAAGCAGTGCTCAGAGGTCGATTTATTGCAGTAAGTGCACACATTCAAAAAGAAGAAAGGGCCCAAATCAAAGCATTAACCCTCAAATCAGTAGAAAGAGAGCAGCAAAAGGAGCCCTTGGGCACCAGAAGAAAGCAAATAATAAAAATTAGAGCAGAATTAAATGAACTAGAGAATAGAAAAACAAACAAAAGTGTTAACAAAACCAAAAGCTGTTTCTTTGAAAAGATCAAAATTGATAAACCATTGACCAAACTGATAAAAGAAAAACAGGAGAGAAAGAACATAACCCAAATAAGAAATGAGATGGGAAATATCACAACAGATTCAACTAAAATTAAAAGAATCATAACAGAATACTATGAAAATTTTACTCTACCAAATTTGAAAACCTAGAGGAAATGGACAAATTTCTAGAAACTGACCACCTACCTAAACTAACACAAACAGAGGTAGAAAAACTAAATAAACCTATAACAAAAGAAGAGCTTGAAAAGTTAATTAAAAAACTCCCCCCCAAAAAGCCCTGGCCCTGATGGCTTCAATGGAGAATTCTACCAAACTTATAGAGAAGAGTTAACACCACTACTACTAAAGGTACTTCAGAGCATAAAAAAGGATGGGATGCTCCCAAGCTCATTCTACGAAGCCAGCGTAACTCTGATACAAAAACCAGGAAAGGACAGCCCCCCAAAAAGAAAATTACAAACCAATATGCCTCATGAATGTAGATGCAAAAATCCTCAACAAAATTCTAGCCAACAGAATTCAATAACATATCAAAAACATAATTCACCATGAACAACTGGCATTCATATCACATATGCCAGGATGGTTCAACATTAGAAAAGCAATTAATGTACCATCATATAAATGAAACAAAAGACAATTGATGCAGAAAAGGCATTTGACAAAGTCCAACACCCATTCATGATAAAAACTCTCAGCAAAATAGGAATAGAAGGAAAATCCCTCGACATAATAAACGTCATTTATACAAAGCAAATAACCAACATCACCTAAATGGAGAGAGTCTGAAAACATTCCCCTTGAGAAGGGGAACCAGACAAAGATGACCCTTATCACCAATCTTAATGAAGATTGTGCTGGAGGTCCTACCCAGAGCAATTAGGCTAGAAAAAGAAATAAAGGTCATCCAAACTGTTAAGGAAGAAGTAAAAGTATCTCCATTTGCAGATGATATGGTCTTATACACAGAAAACCCCAAAGAATCCACAAGAAAACTACTGGAACTAATAGAAGATTTCAGCGAAGTATCAGGATACAAGATGTTGTTGTTGTTAAGTGCCGTTGAGTCAGTTCTGACTCATAGCAACACTATGCACAACAAAACAAAACACAACACTGCCCAGTCCTGCGCCATCCTTACAATCTTCATTATGCTTCAGCCCATTGTTGCAGCCACTTTGTCAATCCATCTCGTTGAGGGTCTTCCTCATTTCCACCTGCTTGTTCTTTACCAAGCATGATGTCCTTCTCCAGGGACTGATCCCTTCCTAACAACACAATACATCCAAAGCATGTAAGACGCAACTTCTTTAAAGACAGATTTGCTTGTTCTTTTGGCAGTCCATGGTATATTCAATATTCTTCGCCAACTCCACAACTCAAAAGCATCAATTCTTCAGTCTTTCTTATTCACTGTCCAACTTTCACATACATATGATGTGATTGACAATACCATGGCTTGGGTAAGGCGCACCTTAGTTTTCAAGGTGATATCTTTGCTTTTCAACACTTTAAAGAATTCTTTTGCAGCAGGTTTGCCCAGTGCAATGCATCTTTTGGTTTCTTAACTGTTGCTTCCATGGGTGTTGATTGTGGATCCAAGTAAAACAAAATCCTTGACAACTTCAATCCTTTCTTGGTTTATCATGATGTTGCTTATCGGTCCATTTGTGAGGATTTTTGTTTTCTTTATGTTGAGGTGTAATCCATACTGAAGGCTGTGGTCTTTGATCTTCATCAGTAAGTGCTTCAAGTACTCCTCACTTTCAGCAAGCAAGGTTGTGTCACCTGCATAACGCAGGCTGTTAATGAGTCTTCCTCCAATCCTGATGCCCCGTTCTTCTTCATATACTCCAGCTTCTGGGATTTTTTGCTCGGCATACAGATTGAATAGATATGGGGAAAGGTTACAACCTTGATGCACAGCTTTCCCTGACCTTAAACCAATCAGTATGCCCTTGTTCTGTCCAAACAACTGCCTCTTGATATATGTACAGGTTCCTCATGAGCACAATTAAGTGTTCTGGAATTCCCATTCTTCTCAATGTTATCCACAATTTGTTATGATCCACACAGTCAAACGCCTTTGCATAGTCAATAAAACACAGATAAACTTCCTTCTGGAATTTTCTGCTTTCAGCCAGGATCCATCTGACATCAGCAATGACACCCCTGGTTCCACATCCTCTTCTGAAACTGGCCTGAATTTCTGGCAGTTCCCTGTCGATATACTGCTGCAGCCGTTTTTGAATGATCTTCAGCAAAATTTTGCTTGCTTGTGACAGTAACAGTCTTGTTTGATAATTTCTGCATTCGGTTGGATCACCTTTCTTGAGAATAGGCATAAATATGGATCTCTTCCAGTCAGTTGGTCAGGAAGCTGCCTTCCAAATTTCTAGGCATAGACGGGTAAGCACTGCCAGTGCTACATCGGTTTGTTGAAACATCTCAATTGATATTCCATCAATTCCTGGAGCCTTGTTCTTTGCCAATGCCTTCAGTGCAGCTTGGACTTCTTCCTTCAGTACCATCAGTTCCTGATCATATGCCATCTCTTGAAATGGTTGAACGTCGACTAATTCTTTTTGGTATAATAGAAAACCAAACGGGAAGAACACGCTCGGTGTTTTCTCACGCTAAAAGAAGTGAAAAAACAATTCAAGCCTCGGTAAAATCCAGGGGCGGAGCCAAGATGGCAGACTAGGCAGATGCTACCTCGGATCCCTCTTACGACAAAGACACGGAAAAACAAGTGAATCGATCACATACATAACAATCTACGAACCCTGAACAACAAACACAGATTTAGAGACGGAGAACGAACTAATACGGGGAAGCAGTGATTGTTTCCAGAGCCTGGAGCCAGCGTACCAGTCAGGTACGGCACAAGCACAGAGAGCTGCTCCACCCCCCTGAACTAACCCTGGGAGGGGGACCAGCCGGTTCCACGGGCGGCGTGGGACGCAGCCGGTAGGAGAAGTCCCCGGGAGGCAGTGACTGGTCTTGGAGCAGAAAGAGCAGCGTCCGAGCCGGGGAACCGTCCCGCAGGGATTTGGACTGGACGCAGGCGGCTTCATTAACATCTGAATAGCCTGAGCCAGAGGGAGAACTCTGATAGGGATCTGACTGCATTTTTTTTTAGCGGATTTTCTGGAAAAACTAGTTTCCCAGTGATGGCTCGGAGACAACAATCCATATCAAACCACTTAAAGAAGCAGACCATGACAGCTTCTCCAACCCCCCAAACAAAAGAATCAAAATCTTTCCCAAATGAAGATACAATCTTGGAATTATCAGATACAGAATATAAAAAACTAATTTACAGAATGCTTAATGATATCACAAATGAAATTAGGATAACTGCAGAAAAAGCCAAGGAACACACTGATAAAACTGTTGAAGAACTCAAAAAGATTATTCAAGAACATACTGGAAAAATTAATAAGTTGCAAGAATCCATAGAGAGACAACATGTAGAAATCCAAAAGATTAACAATAAAATAACAGAATTAGACAACGCACTAGGAAGTCAGAGGAGCAGACTCGAGCAATTAGAATGCAGACTGGGACATCTGGAGGACCAGGGAATCAACACCAACATAGCTGAAAAAAAAAATCAGATAAAAGAATTTAAAAAAATGAAGAAACCCTAAGAATTATGTGGGACTCTATCAAGAAGGATAACCTGCGGGTGATTGGAGTCCCAGAACAGGGAGGGGGGACAGAAAACACAGAGAAAATAGTTGAAGAACTCCTGACAGAAAATTTCCCTGACATCATGAAAGACGAAAGGATATCTATCCAAGATGCTCATCGAACCCCATTTAAGATTGATCCAAAAAGAAAAACACCAAGACATATTATCATCAAACTTGCCAAAACCAAAGATAAACAGAAAATTTTAAAAGCAGCCAGGGAGAAAAGAAAGGTTTCCTTCAAGGGAGAATCAATAAGAATATGTTCTGACTACTCAGCAGAAACCATGCGGGCAAGAAGGGAATGGGACGACATATACAGAACACTGAAGGAGAAAAACTGCCAGCCAAGGATCATATATCCAGCAAAACTCTCTCTGAAATATGAAGGCAAAATTAAGATATTTACAGACAAACACAAGTTTAGAGAATTTGCAAAAACCAAACCAAAGCTACAAGAAATACTAAAGGATATTGTTTGGTCAGAGAACCAATAATATCAGATATCAGCACAACACAAGGTCACAAAACAGAACGTCCTGATATCAACTCAAATAGGGAAATCACAAAAACAAACAAATTAAGATTAATTAAAAAAAAATATATACACATAACAGGGAATCATGGAAGTCAATAGGTAAAAGATCACAATAATCAAAAAGAGGGACTAAATACAGGAGGCATTGAACTGCCATATGGAGAGTGATACAAGGCGATATAGAACAATACAAGTTAGGTTTTTACTTAGAAAAATAGGGGTAAATAATAAGGTAACCACAAAAAGGTATAACAACTCTATAACTCAAGATAAAAACTAAGAAAAACGTAACAACTCAACTAACATAAAGTCAAGCACTATGAAAACGAGGATCTCACAATTTACTAAGAAAAAGGTCTCAACACAAAAAAGCATGTGGAAAAATGAAATGGCCAACAACACACATGAAAAGGCATCAAAATGACAGCACTAAAAACTTATTTATCTATAATTACCCTGAATGTAAATGGACTAAATGCACCAATAAAGAGACAGAGAGTCATGGACTGGATAAAGAAACACGATCCATCTATATGCTGCCTACAAGAGACACACCTTAGACTTAGAGACACAAACAACCTAAAACTCAAAGGATGGAAAAAAGTATATCAAGCAAACAATAAGCAAAAAAGAAGAGGAGTAGCAATATTAATTTCTGACAAAAAAGACTTTAGACTTAAATCCACCACAAAGGATAAAGAAGGACACTATATAATGATAAAAGGGACATTTTGATCAGGAAGACATAACCATATTAAATATTTATGCACCCAATGACAGGGCTGCAAGATACATAAATCAAATTTTAACAGAATTGAAAAGCGAGATAGATACCTCCACAATTATAGTAGGAGACTTCAACACACCACTTTCGGAGAAGGACAGGACATCCAGTAAGAAGCTCAACAGAGACACGGAAGATCTAATTACAACAATCAACCAACTTGACCTCATTGACTTATACAGAACGCTCCACCCAACTGCTGCAAAATATACTTTTTTTTCTAGCGCACATGGAACATTCTCTAGAATAGACCACATATTAGGTCATAAAACAAACCTTTGCAAAGTCCAAAACATCGAAATATTACAAAGCATCTTCTCAGACCACAAGGCAATAAAACTAGAGATCAATAACAGAATAACTAGGGAAGAGAAATCAAATACTTGGAAAATGAACAACACCCTCCTGAAAAAAGACTGGGTTATAGAAGACATCAAGGAGGGAATAAGGAAATTCATAGAAAGCAACGAGAATGAAAATACTTCCTATCAAAACCTCTGGGACACAGCAAAAGCAGTGCTCAGAGGCCAATTTATATCAATAAATGCACACATACAAAAAGAAGAAAGAGCCAAAAGCAGAGAACTGTCCCTACAACTTGAACAAATAGAAAGTGAGCAACGAAAGAATCCATCAGGCACCAGAAGAAAACAAATAATAAAAATTAGAGCTGAACTAAATGAATTAGAGAACAGAAAAACAATTGAAAGAATTAACAAAGCCAAAAGCTGGTTCTTTGAAAAAATTAACAAAATTGATAAACCATTGGCTAGACTTTTTTTTTTTTTTTAGACTGACTAAAGAAATACAGGAAAGGAAACAAATAACCCGAATAAGAAAGGACCACATCACAACAGAACCAAATGAAATTAAAAGAATCATTTCAGATTATTATGAAAAATTGTACTCTAACAAATTTGAAAACCTAGAAGAAATGGATGAATTCCTGGAAAAACACTACCTACCTAAACTAACACATTCAGAAGTAGAACAACTAAATAGACCCATAACAAAAAAAGAGATTGAAACGGTAATCAAAAAACTCCCAACAAAAAAAAGCCCTGGCCTGGACGGCTTCACTGCAGAGTTCTACCAAACTTTCAGAGAAGAGTTAACACCACTACTACTAAAGGTATTCCAAAGCATAGAAAATGACGGAATACTACCCAACTCATTCTATGAAGCCACCATCTCCCTGATACCAAAACCAGGTAAAGACATTACAAAAAAAGAAAATTATTGACCTATATCCCTCATGAACATAGATGCAAAAATCCTCAACAAAATTCTAGCCAATAGAATCCAACAACACATCAAAAAAATAATTCACCCTGATCAAGTGGGATTTATACCAGGTATGCAAGGCTGGTTTAATATCAGAAAAACCATTAATGTAAGCCATCACATAAATAAAACAAAAGACAAAAACCATATGATCTTATCAATTGATGCTGAAAAGGCATTTGACAAAGTCCAACACCCATTCATGATAAAAACTCTTACCAAAATAGGAATTGAAGGAAAATTCCTCAACATAATAAAGGGCATCTAAAAAAATGCAAAGCCAACAGCCAATATCACTTTAAATGGAGAGAACCTGAAAGCATTTCCCTTGAGAACGGGAACCAGACAAGGATGCCCTTTATCACCGCTCTTATTCAACATCGTGTTGGAAGTCTTAGTCAGGGCAATTAGGCTAGACAAAGAAATAAAAGGTATCCGGATTGGCAAGGAAGAAGTAAAGTTATCACTATTTGCAGATGACATGATTATATACACAGAAAACCCTAAGGAATCCTCCAGAAAACTACTGAAACTAATAGAAGAGTTTGGCAGAGTCTCAGGTTATAAAATAAACATACAAAAATCACTTGGATTCCTCTACATCAACAAAAAGAACACCGAAGAGGAAATAACCAAATCAATACCATTCACAGTAGCCCCCAAGAAGATAAAATACTTAGGAATAAATCTTACCAAGGATGTAAAAGACCTATACAAAGAAAAATACAAAGCTCTACTACAAGAAATTCAAAAGGACATACTTAAGTGGAAAAACATACCCTGCTCATGGATAGGAAGACTTAACATAGTAAAAATGTCTATTCTACCAAAAGCCATCTATACATTTAACGCACTTCCGATCCAAATTCCAATATCATATTTTAAGGGGATAGAGAAACAAATCACCAATTTCATATGGAAGGGAAAGAAGCCCCGGATAAGCAAAGCACTACTGAAAAAGAAGAAGAAAGTGGGAGGCCTCACCTTACCTGACTTCAGAACCTATTACACAGCCACAGTAGTCAAAACAGTCTGGTATTGGTACAACAACAGACACATAGACCAATGGAACAGAATTGAGAACCCAGACATAGATCCATCCACGTATGAGCAGCTGATATTTGACAAAGGACCAGTGTCAATTAATTGGGGAAAAGATAGCCTTTTTAACAAATGGTGCTGGCATAACTGGATATCCATTTGCAAAAAAATGAAACAGGACCCATACCTCACACCAGGCACAAAAACTAACTCCAAGTGGATCAAAGACCTAAACATAAAGACTAAAATGATAAAGATCATGGAAGAAAAAATAGGGACAACCCTAGGAGCCCTAATACAGGGCATAAACAGAATACAAAACATTACCAAAAATGATGAAGAGAAACCAGATAACTGGGAGCTCCTAAAAATCAAACACCTATGCTCATCTAAAGACTTCTCCAAAAGAGTAAAAAGACCACCTACAGACTGGGAAAGAATTTTCAGCTATGACATCTCCGACCAGCACCTGATCTGTAAAATTTACATGATTCTGTCAAAACTCAACCACAAAAAGACAAACAACCCAATCAAGAAGTGGGCAAAGGATATGAACACACATTTCACTAAAGAAGATATTCAGGCAGCCAACAGATACATGAGAAAATGCTCTTGATCATTAGCCATTAGAGAAATGCAAATTAAAACTACGATGAGATTCCATCTCACACCAGCAAGGCTGGCATTAATCCAAAAAACACAAAATAATAAATGTTGGAGAGGCTGCGGAGAGATTGGAACTCTCATACACTGCTGGTGGGAATGTAAAATGGTACAACCACTTTGGAAATCTATCTGGCGTTATCTTAAACAGTTAGAAATAGAACTACCATATAACCCAGAAATCCCACTCCTAGGAATATACCCTAGAGATACAAGAGCCTTCATACAAACAGATACATGCACACCCATGTTTATTGCAGCTCTGTTTACAATAGCAAAAAGTTGGAAGCAACCAAGGTGTCCATCAACGGATGAATGGGTAAATAAATTGTGGTATATTCACACAATGGAATACTACGCATCGATAAAGAACAGTGACGCATCTCTGAAACATTTCATAACATGGAGGAACCTGGAAGGCATGATGCTGAGCAAAATGAGTCAGAGGCAAAAGGACAAATATTGTATAAGACCACTATTATAAGATCTTGAGAAATAGTATAAACTGAGAAGAACACATACTTTTGTGGGTACGAGGGGGGGAGGGAGGGAGGGTGGGAGAGGGTTTTTTATTGATTAATCAGTAGATAAGAACTGCTTTAGGTGAAGGGAAAGACAACACTCAATACATGGAAGGTCAGCTCAATTGGACTGGACCAAAAGCAAAGAAGTTTCCGGGATAAAATGAATGCTTCAAAGGTCAGCGGAGCAAGTGCGGGGGTCTGGGGAACATGGTTTGCGGGGACTTCTAAGTCAATTGGCAAAATAATTCTATTATGAAATCATTCTGCATCTCACTTTGAAATGTGGCATCTGGGGTCTTAAATGCTAACAAGCGGCCATCTAAGATGCATCAATTGGTCTCAACCCACCTGGAGCAAAGGAAAATGAAGAACACCAAGGCCACACGACAACTAAGAGCCCAAGAGACAGAAAGGGCCACATGAACCAGAGACCTACATCATCCTGAGACCAGAAGAACTAGTTGGTGCCCAGCCACAATCGATGACTGCCCTGACAGGGAGCACAGCAGAGGACCCCTGAGGGAACAGGAGATCAGTGGGATGCAGACCCCAAATTCTCATAAAAAGACCAAACTTAATGGTCTGACTGAGACTGGAGGAATCCCGGTGGCCATGCTCCCGAGACCTTCAGTTGACACAGGACAGGAACCATCCCCGAAGACAACTCATCAGAAATGAAAGGGACTGGTCAGCGGGTGGGAGAGAGACGCTGATGAAGAGTGAGCTAATTATATCAGGTGGACACTTGAGATTGTGTTGGCAACTCTTGTCTGGAGGGGGGATGGGAGGATAGAGAGAGAGGGAAGCCGGCAAAATTGTCAAGAAAGGAGAGACTGAAAGGGCTGACTCAAGAGGGGGAGAGCAAGTGGGAGTAGGGAGTGAGATGTATGTAAACTTATATGTGACAGACTGATTGGATTTGTAAACGTTCACTTGAAGCTTAATAAAAGTTATTAAAAAAAAATAATAATGTAAAATCCAGAAAGCATCAAATTTGTGCCTGCACAATTCCATATTACTCTCAGCCTTTCCTCTAGAAAGGAAAAAAAAAAAAAATTCAAGCCTCGAGTTGCAATAGTGAAGGATTCTATGGGGAAATATATTAAACAATGCAGGAAGCATCAAAAGAAGATGGAAGGAATACAGAGAGTCAGGATACAAGATAAACATACAATCCTCAGTTGGATTCCTCTACACCAACAAAGAGAATGTCAAAGAGGAAATCACAAAATCAATACCATTTACAATAGCCCCCTAGAAGATAAAATATTTAGGAATAAATCTAACCAGAGAAGTAAAAGTACTATACAAAGAAAACTACAACGTACTGCTGCAAGAAACCAAAAGAGACCTACAAAAGTGGAAAAACATACCTTGCTCATTGACAGGAAGAGTCAACATTGTGAAAATGTCTATTCTATCCAAACCAATCTACAGATACAATGTAATCCCGATCCAAATTACAATGGTATTTTTTAGTGAGGTGGAGAAACAAATCCCCAACTCCATATGGAAAGGGAAGAGATCCTGGATAAGTAAAGCATTACTGAAAGAGAAGTACAAAGTAAGATGTCTTACAGTACCTGATTTTAGAGACTATTATACCGCCACAGTAGTCAAAACAGCCTGGTATGGGTACAAAAACAGATACAAAGACCAATGGAACATAATTGAAAATTCAGATGCAAATTCATCCTCTTAGGAGCAGCTGTTATCTCTCAAAGGCTGAACATCCATTAATTGGTGAAAAGAGAATATCTTTAAGAAATGGTGCTGGCATAACTGGATATCCATCTTTAAAAATATGAAACAAGACCCATACCTCACAGCATTCACAAAAACTAATTCAAAATGGACCAAAGACCTAAATATAAATTCTAAAATGATAAAGATCATGGAAGAAAAAATAGCGACAATGCTAGGAGCCCTAATTCAGGCCATAAACAGTATATAAAACATTACTAACAATGCAGAAACACCAGAAAAGAAACTAGATAACTGGGAGCACCGAAACCTCAAACACTTATGCTCATCCAAAGACTTCACGGAAGGAGTAAAAAGACAACCTACAGACTGGGGAAAAAAAAAAACAAAAAACAAACTTGGCTACGACAAATCCGATCTGCATTTAATCTCTAAAATATACAAGATATTGCAAAACGTCAATAACAAAAAGACAAATAACCCAATTAAAAAATGGGCCAAGGATATGAACTGGCAATTCGCCAAAGAAGACATTCAGGCACCTATCAGATACATGAGGAAATGCTCACAGTCATCAGCCATTAGAGAAATGCAAATCAAAACTGCAATGAGATACTATCTCACCCCAACAAGGCTAGCTTTAATCCAAAAGACACAAAATAATAAATTTTGGGGAGGCGGGCCAAGATGGCGGAGTAGTCAGATGCTTCTGGTGATCCCCCTTACAACAAAGACCCAATAAAACAAGTGAAACGACTATATATATAAGCCAGGAGCCACGCACATCACAGGCAAAGTTAGGAAATTGAACTGAGTGGCAGGTGGAGGGAGAGATGGTTCCGAAGCAGCAAGGAGTTGTCTGACCTGACTCAGTGGGAACCAGCGCTCCTCAGTGATGATCCCCTCAAGCACCCACCGCAGGGCTGATGGTAGGGGAACACAGTTTCCTCAGCGAGAGATAGCAAGCCACACTGTCTACTCACACCTCTGGAGCCAGAGAAGAGCGGAACTCTCTGCAGAAGCTAAGTGCTTGCATTTATTTTATTGTGCCCCCAACCCCTAAGCTGCCTTCAGTGGCTATCGATTTCCCTGGGCCTGGCACAGGTTCTGCTGCATGCTCTGAGCCATTCTCCTGGCCTTGGAGAAGGAATAAATTAACAATTGGGGGAAAGATAATCGGGGAGTCAGGACAGAAGCAGCTCCTGTCCAGGCACAAACTGTCTGCCGGCTTTGAATACCTGCATTGACCTGTGTGGGCCCATTTCAGGAGATTAGGCCCCTGTTGCTGCAATGGTGTGTGTGCTTGAGATCTGGCTTCAACCGTTTCAGCTGTGCCTTGGAGATGTGGGTTTTTGATGTTTGGCACCGTTTTGCCTTTTCAACAGGGTCCTCACCTACCCATATCAGGGGCCTGAGGACTGGTGGCTCCACCCAGGTCACCTAGCCACCCGTGACAGGGGTCCAAGGACAAGTGGTACCTCCTTGTCCTTCCAACCAAAAGCATTGGGTGCCCATGGTCCACCTGCAGAACCCACCCACTTGTGCTCTCTAGGGAACAGGGACACGCTTCCCTTACAGACACATGGGGGACAGTTGTCAGCCACCTGCCTTGTTCAGAGTGTGACCCCCTGCTGCAACAAGATACCTGTGCCTACACCAATCACTCCTGCCCTCTAAGACTGTAGGACAGAGCCTGTATCACACACTTGATGACCAACTACCTGGACTCCTGAGCTGAACTCATGCAAGAAAAGTGAATGGACTCCTAGTCTCATACACCTGGTAACAGCTCTAGCCATCTGGTGACAGGATGTTAGAGCTTCAAAGACGAAAATAGTCAAGTTACCTCACTCAAGCAGCCTATTTGGGCATATCAAAACAAAACAAAGCAAGAAGCTAGGATACAGTAAGCAAACATAAAATAAATTCATTCAAAATAACAGAAATTTGGAGAGGTTGTGGAGAGACTGGAACCCTTATATACTGCTGGTGGGAATGTAAAATGGTACAACCACTTTGGAAATTGATTTGGTGCTTCCTTAAAAAAGCTAGAAATAGAACTATCAGATGATCCAGCAATCCCACTCCTTGAAATAGATCCTAGAGAAATAAGAGCCACCACACAAATAGATATATGCACACCCATGTTCATTGCAGCACTCTTTACAACAGCAAAAAGATGAAAACAACCTAGGTGCCCATCAATGGGTGAGTGGATAAACAAATTTTGGTATATTCACACAATGGAATACTATGCAATGATAAAGAACAATAATGAATCCTCAAATCATCTCGTAATATGGATGAATCTGGAAGGCATCATTCTGAGTGAAATTAGTTACTCACAAAAGGACAAATATTGTATGAGACCATTATTATAATAACTCAAAAAAAGGTTTAACCACAGGACAAAAACATTCCTTGATGGTTAGGAGTGTGGGGAGGGAGGGAGAGGAATATTCCCTAACTAGATAGTAGACGAGAATTATTTTAGATGAAGGGAAGGATAGCACACAATACAGGGGAAGTCAGCACAACTGAACTAAACCAAAAGCTAAGAAGTTTCCTGAACACAACCAAACGCTCTGAGGGACAGAGTGGTAAGGGTGGGGGTCTGGAGACCATGACATCTAGGTCAACTGACATAACCAAGTTTATTAAGAAAATGTTCTGCATTCCACTTTGGTGACTGGCGTCTGGGGCCTTAAAAGCTAGCAAGCAGCCGTGTAAGATGTATCAATGGGTCCCAACACACCAGGAGCAAAGAAGAATGAAAACACCAAAGGAGAATGAAGAACTCCAAAGACACAAAGAAAACATGAGCCCAAGAGACAGAAAGGGCTACATAAACCAGAGACACCATCAGCCTGAGGCCAGAAGAGCTAGATGGTGCCTGGCTACCACCAATGACTGCCCTGACAAGGAACACAATAGAAAGTCCCTGATGGAGCAGGAGAAAAGTGAGATGCAGAACTCAAAATCTGGTAAAAAGATCAGACCTAATAGTCTGACTGGGACTGTAGGAACCCCAGAAGACATGGTTCCTGACTCTCTGTTAGTCTAAAACTGAAACCATTCCCAAAGCTAACTCTTCAGGCAAAGATTAGGCTGGAGTGTAAGACCTTAAATGAGAATTGTGAAGCTTGTTCTTCTTAGCTCAAGTAGGTACTTGAGACTAAATGGGTAGCTCCTGTCTGGAGGCAATATGAGAAGACAGAAAGAGACAGGAGATGGTTGAATGGACACAGGAAATACAGGGTGGAAAGGAGGAGTGCACTGTCACATTATAGGGAGAGCAACAAGGGTCACATGAACAATGGGTGTATAAATATTTATATGAGAAACTAATGTGAACTGTAAACTTTCACTTAAAGCACACACACACACACACAAAGAATGGAAGGACTTATTGCGTTGGGCAAATCTGCTGCAAAAGACCTCTTTAAAGTCTTAACAACCAGAGCCGTCACTTTGAGGATAAGGCACACCTGACCCAAGCCATAGTCTTTTCAGTCACCTCATATGCATGTGAAAGCTGGACAATGAATAAGGAAGACTGAAGAATAACTGATGCATTTGAAGTATGGTTTTGGCAAAGAATACTCAATATACCATGGACTGCCAAAATAACCAACAAATTTGTCTTGGAAGAAGTACAGCCAGAATGCTCCTTAGAAGCAAGGATGGCAAGACTTCGTCTCATGTATTTTGGACATGCTACCAGGAGGGGCCAATCCCTGGAGAAGTAGAAGGTCATAGAAAAAGAAGAAGACCTTCAGTGAGGTGGGTTGACACCGTGGCTGCAATAATGGGCTCAGGACAGCAACGATTGTGAGGATGGGGCAGTGTTCCGTTCTGTTGTACATAGGGTATCTATGAGTTGGAACCAACTTAGTGGCATCTAATAACAAAAACAACAGGTTTGAAGAGCTATTAGAATATTCTGGTGGGGAAGTCCAGTATGCCGAATAAAGCTGCAAAAGGGAAAAAATATCAGGGTTAGAAGTAAAGATTTTAGCCATTCTTGCTTTAGATAATATTTACAGCAAAGGGAGTAGAAACAGGAATTAGCTCAAAACAGAAGTGAATGACAATGAAAGAACCTTGATAGGCTGGTTTTATAAACTACAGAGGGAAAAACAAGATTTTAAGAAGAGCACTCCCATGGACAGTTGTGCTGTTGGGCACTGCACAACTCTGTGGGATGCCAGCCACTTCACAGCCACCATAGATTTTCCAGAAGACGGTAGTGAGGTATCTTGAGCAAGGGGACATTCTTTCTAAATCAGAGAAAGCAGTCGCAGACTAGCAGTGACACAACTCAAGAGTTGCTAGACCATATTATTCATTTTCCAAACTTTTTCTTGATTCCATGTTCAAATAATCTTAAAGTGAAACTATCAGGCCACAATCCATGACCGACACTTTAAAAGGACTTCAACAGATTTCAGTAAACTAATAAATAAAAAACAAACTCTTTAAACTAACGGTCGGAACTCCTTTCAGTATTGTCCTTTAAGAACAGTACCTTTCAAACAGAACAGACTTCTGTCGCTACCAAATACATCATGATTTCTGGACTTTGTTTATGCTTAAGAAGATGATATAACCAAATCTTAAACTAAATAACTTTTCCCAAGTTATAAATGTCTACAATCCACTTTCTTTGTCACAAGGGTATGACACTGAAATTAATTGCGGTTCTATAAATTATTTTATTTGTTCGGCATTACATATAATAGCCAGTATATTTGTTTAATCAGTTGTTTTATATAATCAAATATGTTTAAACATTTAAAATATATGTGTGATCATTAAAGCTATAAAATTTTGTATTATTATTGATATTATTCTGAGTATTCCTTTGTCATCTTATTCTAAAATAAAAATTTCTAGTCAAGAAGAAGAAACTAACATGCTTTATTGCCATAGAGTCAATTCCAACTCATAACAACCCTATAGGGCAGAGTGGACCTGCCTCATAGGGTTTCCAAGCCTGTAAATGTTTATGGATACAGACTGCCACATCTTTCTCCCATGGCTGGCGTGTTTGAACTCCCACCCTCTCTGTTACCAGGGCTACCAAAGTATCATAGAGCTATGAAATATAAAATTATGACTGTTTATTAAAAATACTTCCTCTCTGCCAATATCAACATGCAGAGTCAACTCTCATTTGTTAAAAATTATCGAGAAGACAATAACTTTTTTTACAGAATGGACAAAGTACAGCTGACCATGACTTTGCACTGGCAATGACCTTCCTCTAAATGCTTTAGTCGTCCTGCCTTCCTCCCACCCGCAGTCAATGTCGTTGACTTTTCTCCCCTGCTATTAAAAGCAAACAAAATCTCTGTAATACATACCCAATTTCCCCCTGAGCTGACAGACCTCTTCAAGATACTCCTCTTGGCATAACTTCTCTTACCAAAAATCATCTTCAAGGAGCTCACTGAATTATCAAAATGTCCCCAGAGGCCATGGTATGTCGATGATGACGGAAAACCAGTGCCAGACACTTGTTAACAAAATACTGCTTCTTTGTAATTTTCTCCTTCTTAATGCTTGAAAGCTTTTAAACCACATTTAGCTATTTTCTTCTAACTTCTTACTGCCGATACCAGGAATATTTAGAAAGTAAAAATATAAATATCTCTTGACTAGCTGTAAGCATTACACCACAAGATTTTAAACCATAGAAGAATTAGCTCCCCTGAATAATTTATAGATTTTTTTTATATAGATTATTTCTAACCCAGAAATAAATCTCTTTTACTTTGATTGTCCCGCAGTGATTTGTATTTGTATTATAACCTGGGAGATATGGGTTATCAGGTTCCCACATGTGTTTTGTATCTAATATTATTGCAGCTCTGTTTACAATAGCAAAAAGCTGGAAGCAACCAAGGTGTCCATCAACGGATGAATGGGTAAATAAATTGTGGTATATTCACACAATGGAATCCTACGCATCGATAAAGAACAGTGACGAATCTGTGAAACATTTCATAACATGGAGGAACCTGGAAGGCATTATGCTGAGCGAAATTAGTCAGAGGCAAAAGGACAAATATTGTATAAGACCACTATTATAAGAACTTGAGAAATAGTATAAACTGAGAAGAACACATACTTTTGTGGTTACGAGGGGGAGAGGGAGGGAGGGTGGGAGAGGGTTTTTTACTGATTAATTAGTAGATAAGAACTGCTTTAGGTGAAGGGAAGGACAATACTCAATACATGGAAGGTCAGCTCAACTGGACTGGTCCAAAAGCAAAGAAGTTTCCAGGATGAACTGCATGCTTCAAAGGTCAGCGGAGCAAGGGTGGGGGTTTGGGGACCATGGTTTAAGGGGACTTCTAAGTCAATTGGCAAAATAATTCTATTATGAAAACATTCTGCATCCCACTTTGAAATGTGGTGTCTGGGGTCTTAAATGGTAACAAGCGGCCGTCTAAGATGCATCAATTGGTCTCAACCCACCTGGAGCAAAGGAGAATGAAGAACACCAAGGTCACACGACAACTAAGAGCCCAAGAGACAGAAAGGGCCACATGAACCAGAGACCTACATCATCCTGAGACCAAAAGAACTAGTTGGTGCCCGGCCACAATCGATGACTGCCCTGACAGGGAGCACAACAGAGAACCCCTGAAGGAGCAGGAGATCAGTGGGATGCAGACCCCAAATTCTCATAAAAAGACCACACTTAATGGTCTGACTGAGACTAGAGGAATCCCGGCGGTCATGGTCCCCAAACCTGTTGGCACAGGACAGGAACCATCCCCGAAGACAATTCATCAGACATAAAATGGACTGGACAGTGGGTAGGTGAGAGATGCTGATGAAGAGTGAGCTAATGATATCAAGTGGTCACTTGAGACTGTGTTGGCATCTCCTGTCTGGAGGGGGGATGGGAGGATAGAGAGAGTTGGAAGCTGGCAAAATTGTCATGAAAGGAGAGACTGGAAGGGCTGACTCATTAGGGGGAGAGCAAGTGGGAGTACGGAGTAAGGTGTATATAAACTTATATGTGACAGTCTGACTTGATTTTTAAACGTTCACTTGAAGCTCAATAAAAGTTAATAAAAAAAAAAAAATCTTTCTCCTCACCTTACACAAAATTTTCCCAACAGGTTTCCTTTCATATACAAAACATGCATTTGGAATCATTAAAAAAAAAAAAAATGAAATAAATTCATCACACACCTTTTCTGCCATTGGTCTAAAATGTGACAAATGGTTTTACATTACTTAGAACTACCTAATCATATAAGTAGGAGCCTTAGGTCATAAACACAAGGTCACCAGTTTGATTACTTAATTTCACACTAGCAGAAGTTACTTTCCACTGTCAAATATTACCTCTGCTCACTGCTGTCAGTGATCGAGGCTGTTGTTCACCAGGTGACCACACAGGGCATCTGGCTGGGTTTGTTGATAACTAGTGGCCATAGAGGGAAACTCTGGTGGCGTAGTGGTTAAGTGCTATGGTTGCTAACCAAGGGGTCAGCAGTTCGAATCAGCCAGGTGCTCCTTGGAAACTCTATGGGGCAGTTCTACTCTGTCCTATAGGGTCACCATGAGTCGGAATCGACCTGACGGCACTGGGTTTGTTTTTTTTTTTTTTTTGGTTTAGTGGCCGTAGAGGAAAAAGACAAGACATTGCACATGTCTCAGTGAGTCATAGATACAGCACTTTCACAAGATGTCAGATGTTTCTAGCTAGAGAAGAATTGCAGGGAGGCCCAAGGGCACATGAGATAGAGTAACACTTTCAACAAACACTTTCACCCTGCCAGGGCCTGCACTCCTGTTTGTCTCTTAGTTACTGTGGAAGTTTGGGCACGTGGTGGTTCCTTGATCCCTGTTTCTGCATCTCTAAAATGGGGAGGCTACCATTTGTCACATGATGGCTTAGAAATATCATGAAAACCAATTAACTAGCATATGTAAGTACTTAGCAAAAGATAGTATTGGTAGTAGCAGTAGTAAAGACCAATATTAATATTTTTCCTTAGAATGTAAATTCTCTCCTGGATTTCTCCAAATTCTATCCCTCTTAAAAAACTTCTCACCATTGGCAATTTTAAGAACTACATCCTGATTTTATATATATAGACATACACACGCATATAGATCTAAAACATTCAAATGGACACCATCACTGGTACATATATTAAAATATTTTACACTAGCTGTAATGAATCATTAATCATACTGATGTTGTGTAATGCATTTATTTAATCTTTCTGCTTGAAGCATAACTTTCTTCTCAAGGACAAGACTCTTAGATCCCCTTTTCTTCATGCTGGGCTGCAAAAAGCACCGGCACTATATTCTTGTCTTAAAGTCTGGCTCCCTCATTTATGGGTTGTCTGATCTTAGCAAGTTACTGAAAGTCTATGAAGCTCAGCTTTATACCATGAGAGTTGTGTGAGGATCAAAGGAGAGCAAGCATTTAAGATGCCAGACATATTTAATGCACTTAGTTCATGGTGGCTATTATTATAGTTGGTTTGTTTAATTTCTAGGTTTACTATACATGTTAATACTCACCTTGATGTTAGAAAAACTATGCCTACCAACATTGAATCATAAGAAAAACAAAATGTAATCTTTGATGGTACAGGCTACTATGGGGTTGGCAGAATTCTATAGGTAACTTCTCAAGATCCCAGTCTTCTAGCTATTCAATCAAACACCTATCTAGGTACTGCAAGAATTTTGCAGTTGTAAGTAAAGTACCCTCTCCCCACGTGTCTGTTTCTCGTACTGTGGGGGCCTGCAGGTTGCTGTGATTCTGGAAGCTATGGCACCAGTATTCAAATACAAGCAGGGTCGTCCATGGCGGGCAGGTTTCAGCTGAGTCTCCAAACTAAGACAGACTAGGAAAAACGACCTAGCAGCTGTAGCATTACATCAACAGGGAACTGCCAGAAATTCAAGGCAGATTCAGAAGAGGACGTGGAATGAGAGACATCATTGCTGATGTCAGATGGATCCTGGCTGAAAGCAGAGAATACTAGAAAGATGTTTACCTGTGTTTTATTGACTATGCAAAAGCATTCAACTATGTGGATCATAACAAATTATGGATAACATTGCAAAGAATGAAAATTCCAGAACACTTAGTTGTGCCCCTGCAGAGCCTGTACATAGATGAAGAGGCAGTTGCTTGAACAGAACAAGGGGACAGTATGTGGTTTAAAGTCAGGAAAGTGTGTGTCAGGGTTGTATCCTTTCATTATACTTATTCAATCTGTATGCTGAGCAAATAATCAGAGAAGCTGGACTATATGAAGAAGAACAGGACATCAGGATTGGAGGAAGACTCATTAACAACCTGCATTATGCAGATGACACAATCTTGCTTACTGATAGTGAAGAGGACTTGAAGCACTTACTGATGAAGATCAAAGACCACAGCCTTCAGTATGGATTACACCTCAACATAAAGAAAACAAAAATCCTCACAACTGGGCCAATAAAAAACATCATGATAAATGGAGACAAGATTGAAGTTGTCAAGGATTTCTTTTTACTTGGACCCACAATCAACGCCCATGGAAGCAGCAGTCAAGAAATCAAATGGCACATTGCATTGGGCAACTTTGCTGCAAAAGACCTCTTTGAAGTGTTAAAAAGCAAAGATGTCACCTTGAAGACTAAGGTTCCCCTGCCTCAAGCCAGGGCATTTTCAATTGCCTCACATGCGTGTAGAAGCTGGATAATTAACAAGAAAGACTGAAGAATAATTGACACCTTTGATTTATGGTGTTGGAGAAGAATATTGAACGTACCATGGACTGCCAAAAGAGGAACAAATCTGATTTTGAAGAAGTACAGCCAGAATGCTCCTTAGAAGAAAGGATTGCGAGACTATGCCTCACATACTTTGGACATGTTATTAGGAGGGATCAGTCCCTGGAGAAAGACATCATGCTTGATAAAGTAGAGGGTCAGAGAAGAAGAATACCCTCAATGAGATGTATTGACACAGTGGCTGCAACAGTGGGCTGATGTGTAACAACTATTGTGAGGATGGTGCAGGAGGACTGGGCAGTGTTTCATTCTCTTGTACCTAGGGTCGCTAAGAGTGGGAACCTGTGTGATGGTGCCTAACGAGAACAACAACAATTAAAGTACCAATTCAGTTGACCTTAAGATAGTTACTATTCACATGAACCTGATTTAACCACATAAGCCCTTTAAAAGGCAGAAGTGGAAGGCAGAATGAGAAGCCAGGGAGATTCAAAATATTAGAAGGACTCTGTGTACCATCCCCAGCTTTGACAATGGAGGGGGTCAGGATCCAAAGAATGGGGACAGCCTTTAGAAGCTGAGAACATCCCCAGTCAATAGAAACAAGGAAATGGGGACCTCAGTCCTATGACTGCAAGGAGCTAGATTCATCCAAGAACCTCAATGAGTAGGTTCTTCTCCAAATCTCCAGATAAGAACCCCGGGTAGTTGAGACCTTGTCTTTGGTCATGGGAGACCCTAAGCAGAGAGCCCAAGACTTCTGGACTTCTAATCTATAGAACTGTGGGCTAATCATGGGTTTTTGTTTTTTTTTTTAACTCTGAGGTCGTGGTAATTTGTTATTATGCAGCAATAGAAAACTAATATTGCCATTGTCTTTTCTGGTGCTTTCTATGGTGCAGAGTTCCCAGATTCTTTTAAGTACTCAACAAATGTGTCCATGGCATGTTAGATTACTTCTTTGATTTCTGTACCTACCTTTTAAGAAAAGCCTTCTTTCCTTGTTCATCATGGGTCTCACTGATAAAAATGAAGGTGTGTAAAAACTAAAAGAAATGTATTTCTACATCATTATCTAGAAACACCACAGCTGGTTTCCTCTGAATATTCAGATTTTTCAATAAGCCAGTTCAAAGGTACCTTGACAGAATTCCTGATGTGCCTTACACTCTTCAGTATATCTAAATTATAAGCAAGTGAAATTTCAATTCTAAAGTACTTCTGTGATGTAAAGTTATTGATCTGAGAGCTCTCATTTTGATATCAAACCAATTCCTCATTCTTCTAATTTCCCTTTCAAGTTTATTTTCATTTTATAGTTTAAGCATCTTTACCATATTCAAATGGCTTAATGTGGTGCTTCTAAAAGCTTTTTTAAAGCCAACTTAACACAGTGATTAAGATACAAAATTCTCCATGTATTTGAAACTCAACTCCCCCACTTGGTAGCTACATGACCTTGGATAAGTTATTACTCCTCTCTGCATCCTATTTGCCGCATCAGTAAAAAGGGGTTAGTCATAATGCCCACTTCAAAAGTTGTTGAGGGGTTTAAATGAGTTAATATATGTAAAACACTTAGAGCCGTGCCTCACACCGTAAGAATTACACAAGCAAACATTATTTAATTTGGCAAGTAGTCCCTGAGTAGTGCAAATGGTTAACATACTGGACTGCTAACCAAAAGGCTGGAGGTTACAGCCCACCCAGAGGCCCCTCGGAAGAAAGGCCTGGAGATCTACTTCCGAAAAATCAGCCATTGAAAACCCTATGACACACATGGGGTCTCTGTGAGTCAGAATCCGTGCAACCGTAACTGGTTTTACATCCAAAAGCTAAATACTGCCTTTATGTATGATCCAAGCAGCTAAATGTGTCCCTTTGGCTGCACGCTGTGAAATTTCATTTTCACCCTTTCTGATGTTCACAAAATTGCTTTAAATTATCTCTTTTTTTAATATTCTGATGTCTGTAAGCACCCACATTTCCAAAGACAACTATTTTTTCTTAATTCAACATCGTTTCTCCTATGGGGGCCCTGGTGGTGCAGTGATTCAGAGCGCAGCCTGCTGACCAAAGGCCGGCAGTTCAAATTCACCTCCTCCGCCCTACAGGGTCGCTGTGAGCTGCAGTCGACTCAGTGGCAACGGTTTTTTTTTTTTTTTTAATTCCTTCTGCTAGAAGAATGTTAGCCTTTCTGGAAATTTAAAAAAATAAAAGAATGAATTCGAGGTCCGTATCTGCAACGTATCAGTGGGAAGCCAGGGTGTAGTTAGTGTTCTCTGTGGACCGACTGTCTCTCCCAAACGACTGCCGGGGTGAACGGCTGAGGCTCCTGGGCGTGAGGGCGCAGTGAACTGGAGTATGTATGACGAGCTCTGAGTTCACTTTTCTAGGACTGAAAACATAATGCGCCAGTGCCACCTAGTTGTCCAAATACGATGTGCTACTTATTTATTCGTGAAGTCAATCGTGCTGCTATTACAAGTAGGAATGTAACATTTTAGTTTCTACCGCCGGTGATATAACCCCTGTATTTCTTTGAACAAAGACTCATTTTCTGCAAGTGGTATAAGTGATAAATTCAAGGTTTAGTTGAAGGTAAATATTCCTCGTGTGTGTTTTATTTATACGAGAGAGTTAACCAGCTTCACATACTAATTTTTAGTAAATTTCTTTAATTTTGCCTGCATCTGAATTATTTAACACAAATACCACATCAGCATATTAGTTGTATATTACTATATTTCCTATGGAGTTTCAAACTTCACAAAGTAGGCTGTATACCTCCTGTTAAAATTAAGACAGTGGATGGGATACTCCAGAGGTGGAATAACACGTTTGTAACATGCGACTTAAGAATTAAATGGATCTTTCTGTAATAAGGCACACAGACAGTTCTATCTTACTCAGCCTGAGGAATGTTTGGAGGTGGGCCTGTGACCTGTAAGTGAAATAACTGAGATGCGTCGTTGAAGCTCATCCTCAGGCCTTCTCGCAGGAAGAGAAAGAGGTGGTGAAAAGTGTAAAGCCTAGGAAGATGGCACAGTGCCCCAAAGCTATGCCCGTGGAGAATAAAGAGAAGGCAGAAACTCACAAAGAACAAACATAGAGAAAAACGCACAAGGTGATTCCACCCAGAATGCTGAATTAGGGTCTAATTAAGGAACTTTCCCCCCAACAGGTCAAAAGAACCTCTCCACGGCCATCCGGAAGATTTCCTCATTGCCTTGGAGCAGTGGCTGCTGTGTGTATCCCATCCTTTCCTTTCCGAAGAGGAATTGTGTGCGTGCGTGTGTGTGTGTGTGTGCTTTAGGTGAAAGTTTACAACTCAAGTTAATTTCTCATACAAAAATTTTACACATATTATTATGTGACATTAGCTGCAACCCCTATAATGTGACAGCACACTCCTTCTCACCCGGGGTTTTCCATGCCCATCTAATGAGCTCCTGTCCCTTCCTGCCTTCTCAGTCTGCCTCCAAACAGGAGTCACCCCTTTGGTCTCGTGTATCTGCTTGAACAAAATTCAAAGCACACACTTCGCGAGTATTATTTTATGTTTTATAGTTCAGTCTAATCTTTGTCTGAAGAGTGGGCTTCAGGAATGGTTTTAGTTCTGGGTTAACAGAGCTTCCAGGAGCCACAGCTTTGGGGATTTCTCCAGCCTAAGTCAGACCATTAAGCCTGGTCTTTTTACGTGAGTTTGAGTTCTGCATCACACTTTTCTCCTGCTCCATCAGGGAATCGCTGCTGTGCTCCCTATCAGGACAGTCATTGGTGGCAGCCGGATACCATCTGTTTCTTCTGGCCTCAGGCTGATGGAGCCTCTGGTTTATGTGGCCCTTTTGTCTCTTGGGTTAATATTTTCCTTGTGTCTTTTGTGTTCATTGTCCTTTGCTCTAAGTGGGTTAGGACCAATCGATGCATCTTAGAAGGTCGCTTGCTAGCTTTAAGACCCCAGATACCACTCACCAAAGTGGGATGCAGAGTTTTTTCTTGATAAATTGTGTTATGCCAATTGACCTACATGTCCCCCAAAACCATGGTCCCCAGACCTCAGCCTCAGCTACTCTGTCTTTCAAAGTATTTGGTCATGTTCAGAAAACTTCTTAGCTTTTGGTTTAGTCCAGTTGTGCTGACTTCCCCTGTATTGTGTGTTGTCCTTCCTGAAGGGGACTGTTTGGTTGTCATCTTATCCTCGCTTCATCATCATATATTACATGTCAAGGAGGGACAGATAGCCAATCCTTTCCTAGTTCATGTGTCCTGAACCATAAGGACCAATTTTAAGAGTGGCAAATATAAATGTCTAGAAATATCATGTTGATAACAGACGTGAGTTAAGCATGACGTATATTTTGAGAGTTGTGGTGTCCGTATTACAGGGAGTGAGAGGCGGCTGTAACTATTCATTATAGGGAGTGAGAGGTGGATGTAACTATTCAGCTTCTAACTTTTTTTTTTTTTTTTTTTTGCTGTGTAGATGTGGTGTGGCTGTATCCTTCCTGTTTTTTAAGAAGAAAACAGGCACCTGGATTTTTACGCAAATTCTGTTGGAACAAAATTCAAAGAAAATTTTGGGGAACAGGAACATTTGTATGGTCTAGTTTGGCCTGTGGGCCACCCATTCGCTATTTCTGGCATCGTATTCTTAAGGTTAATCACTAGACAATGACAAATAAGGTGATAACAAGTAATTGAGTCCTTACACAAATATTTCAAAAATTCAGATATCCCTGAAAGAAAAGTCTTGTTCATGTGTGGGGGCTACAGTGCTAAGTTTGAAGACAGGCTACTTTTTCTTTCTTTTTTTTTGAGTCATTTTTAAAGGAAAAAAAAATGGAAATAATAGGCATTAACAAAACAAGCAGAAATCTAAAATGGCAAAATAAAAGCGCTGGGCAAGATCAACATTATAATGTATGTTTCTGTGAAGCACAGGACTAACGGAATCCATTCAGGCTGACTGTTCCTTAAGGCCCTGGTGTCCCTTCTGTCACTCTGCTTTAGGCACACGCAGATTTTCCACCAAATGACAATCTACTGATAAGAAATAGAGCAAGTCGGCAGCAGCAAGTCAATTCTCTACTTGTTATTCCCCACATTTGTATTTTTTGTGTTGCTTTCAGAGTGAAACCAAGTGCTCAAATCATCTAAATGCATCCTTATCAGCAATAGTGTAAAAATATCGGCAAATGACATCAGCTACAACTACGATGTTTTATTTACTCTTTTACTCAACTTATGGTTTTTCTAAATTAGATGTTTTGGTTACAATATTTCTAGGCAATAGGTGAAATTACGTTTTTATTTCCCCATCAATACATGTTTTAGCTGAAGTGTTTTAGGAATTCTAACTGCATGATTTGTGAAGTTGCAATCTGAACAGTTGGAGAGATGGTTTCTAAATCAGAGAAGAATAATGACTGGGACTAAAGAAAATTATTCTGAATCTCTGAGCATATTACGAGTTTGTAGCCCTTAAATATGAAAAAAAAAACTTTAAATGCATTTTAACGTAATTGATTCTCCAAATCTTTCACTTTATGTGTCCTGTCTTGTCCTCAAGAGGACAACAGTTGTATTTGTACATCAACAGAGGAAACCCACGTCAGCTACATGGTTCTCCTGTCTTAAATATGAAACAAAATGAAGGCTTGCTAGGCATGGGAGCAACCAGCAGCAAGAAAGAGAAGACCAAGGTAAATGAATAAATATGAAAAGGAGGACACTGGAATGTTACTTCAAAGGCTAGACAGGACTTAAGAAAAAATCCTCAAAAATCTTTACTGCTCCTTCTTGATGTTATTTATGAAGTCATTTTTTCTCTGCTTTACCTATAAATACAGAAGCTCCTTATGATTGCTCCGAAACCCTCTCTTTTATGCAAACAAACCAAAAATCAAACCCATTGCCCCCTAGTCGATTTTGACTTGTAACAACCCTATTGGACGGTGTAGAGCTGCCCCGTAGGGTTTCCAAGGAGCAGCTGGTAGATTTGAACTGCTGACTTTTGGTTAGCAGCTGAGCTCTTAACCACTGTACCACCAGGGCTCTTTTTTATATACAAGCTTATATACTCAACTTTCTACATCTGCACTTGATATCTAACTTTCAGTTTTCATATGCCTCTCACTACCTCCTATCCACTGTCAACCTGCTTTTTTTTTACTCAGTCTTTCCCATATCCATAAATTCTCTGTCTCAATTACTCAAACCAAAACATATACCATCTGTGTTCCGTTCTATTCCTTAATTCACACAGCTGACCTATCTTGCTGCTTCCTCAGCTTGGAAGATTTTTCCTGCAGATCTTGCTATGGTTGACTTTTTCTGATCTCTCATGTCTCAACTGGTGTATCACCTCTTTAATATGACTGTCTGTGATGACTGAATCTAAGGTACCCCCTCTACCAGTCACTGTTTTTCATCCAACCATGTTTTCTTTCCTTCATAGCAGAGATCTCTATCTGAATCTAGTGTTTTTACATATTCTGTTTACTTGCGATATAGGAAGTTTAAGGGGGGAAAAAAAAACTGATAAAAGAATATCATAGCTCAAACATAGAGCAAACAAAAATGTGGCATGAGTTGAAGCACTTGATGAAGTATAAAAGAAAGTCTACTTAGCTTTCCTCTAACAATATTCTATGTTGTGTGGTCCTGGAGCCTGTTACAGGTCCCAAGCAGAAAGTAAGGAAACGCATCCTAACACAGAACTTGTCCTGATATTGAATAATATTCAGTAGTCTTGGCGATACAAAACAGTCATAACTTAGAGGCTGTCTATGTACATATGTGAAGATAGAATGTATATTTAATCTGTTCATAGCATTACAAGACAAAACGTGCCTTGAATAACCTTGAAAATATTTAAGTAACAGAAATGAGATGCTAAGAGAGAAAAGGATGGCAGACAGGTCAAAGACAATAATAGGATTATCAAGTTAAAAGTTTATGGCAAAAAGATGTAAAGTCTTAACAATATTATTTAAAATTGTAATAGTAACTAGTAGGGGTAATAATATGAATACTAAACACTGGGAGGTGGGTAACAAAGATGAACTGAACCCTTATTTTTTTTGTCTTAGAATTGATAGATAATTGTCTGAAATTGAAATGTAAAGAAATAGAGATTCAAGAATAACTTCAACACTGATAAAACTGTTGCCGTCGAGTCGATTCTGACTCATAGCGACTCTACAGGACAGAGTAGAGCTGCCCCACAGGGCTTCCCAGGAATGGCTAGTGGATTTGAACTGCCAATCCTTTGGTTAACAGCCAAGCTCTTAACCACTGCACCACCAGGGCTCCAAAAGTGATAAAGGTAGATGTAAAAATCAGTAAAAGTAGAAGAAAGTTCTCTGCATTTGCCTCTGGGAAGTGGTACAGGGGATTGAGGATGGAGAAGCAAGATTCCTTTGCTTTCTTTTAGTTTTTCTTTATTATTTGTTCATATGCCAAATAATTACTTTGATTTGGGGGAAAAAAATGAGATAAAAATTGATTTAAAAAATGTAGATGCTTCCTTGCTTTTTTATATCCTTCAGTAACTTGTTTTCATAGAATATCCTTTTCCTACATCCTCTGCACAATGCTCCCATTATTTTACGTGCTGAATATTTTTCAGTTGTTAAGTCTTGTATGTTCTCACTTTAGCCTTCCTTGTATGGGGAAAGATCTACCCAGGCATATTGTTTACCCATAAGTGGTTTGGATGGGTTCTGTTCAGCCTCGCTCCCCCTTACAGCTTTTTTTGTGATTCTTAGAATCCTCTCTTCAGACATTAACCTGGAGGGCAGGAAGGTGATATGCATGCCAAATACCCAGTGTCCATCAATCATTTACCTGGTTTGGCTCTTCTGAACTAAAGAAGAATGTATTGTTCCTGCTCCTTGGTCAGATGGCCAAGCTGAGTGGAATTTATTGCTGAATAAGTCAAAGTCTGCAAATCTTTCCTTGCCAGAATGAATGCATGAAAACCTATATTCCTTGTTTTGTCCAGGTTTTGCTCCTTTCTGCTCCTAACTTCACATCTCAGAGTGAAACATGCCCCCGCCACTCCTATGCCTGTTTGTTTTGCATGAAGAAATGCAAAGGAAGTGACATTGATGAAATGGCCTTAGCCAGAAAACAGTTTTTACACACTAGAGGGGTGTTTTCCTTTCTCTGGCCAATGAAATTCTCTAAGGAAGAATTTGCAGGCGAAGCATATGGGCCAAATTTTACAGACTTCCTGTTCCTGCTTCTGTGCTACAGGAAGTCACTAGGGTTGAGAGTGGAAACATGTCCCAGGCGCTGACAGAACAATGGTCCTTGCGGGCCATGGCAAACTCACAGCGAGGAAGAATACACTTACTTCCATCTGAGCCAACACGTCCACTTTACTAAAAAATTAGTGTTTCTTTATTGTGTAAATTTTACCTTGTTATCAGTCCACGTTATTCAGCAAGTTGCTTCCACTGATTTAAAAAAAAGGACTATTTGACGCATCCCTGAGACGGATGAAGCCTAAGTTTGTGATTGCACTGTAGCCAGAATGGGAACCTTCTTGGTGGACGTAAGACCTGCCCAAGGCCACAATTCTGGGCATTGACTTTCAGCCCAATGCTCTCCCCTCTACTGTTTGGACATGTGTGATGCTTTGTGTCTTTTAACTTCAAAACTTATAAATCTAAAACAAAATCATGTAGGTGGCTCATAATAAGGACAATTTAAATAAAAATTGAGTGTATGGGATCTGTAAGTAAATAGTATTCATGTTTCCCAAGATGAAGAAATAGAAAATGAAGTGGTTTAAGGATTTTTTTTTCTTGTTTGTTGGTGTGTCAGTTGTCTTAACAACACTGCCGTTGAGTCAATTCCGACTTATAGTGACCCTACAGGACAGAGTAGAACTGCCCCATAGAGTTTCCAAGGAGCGCCTGGTGGATTCAAACTGCTGTCCCTTTGGTTAGCAGCCGTAACACTTAACCACTACGCCACCAGGGTTTCCCCTAGGTTGGAAGGCACTCAAAATACACAATGCCACAAGAATGGACTTGAATATACCAATGATCACGAAGGCAGTGCAGGACCAGGAAACACTTTTTCCTTTTGTACATGCAGTTGCGAAGAGTTGGAGCCAACGTGACAGCAAATAACAACAACATTCCCTTAATATTTCAATATATAACATTTACTATGTAACATAAGGAGCCCTGGTGACACAACAGTTAAGCACTCAACTGCTAACCGAAAGGTTGGTGGTTTGAACCCACCCAGTGGCTCCATAGGAGAAGACCTGGCAATTTGCTCCTGTAAAATGACAGTCTAGACAGCCCTATGGGGCAGTTCAGCTCTGACACGTGGGGTTGCTAATGAATCAAAATCGACTTGACAGCATCCGAAAAAAACAACATAGTTCCACAATTTTTGTCTCAACCGAAAGTTCACATAAGAATTTGTCATTTTACTGAGACCTGAATCAGATTGGTAATGACACAGAGCAATGGTAGGAGCAAGTTTCCAGGCTGCTGAGCACACGTAACTTACCGCACACCCTGTGCCTCTGCTGTGGCTGAGGTGTTGGCTAGTTTTCCTCTTGTGTGAAAGGTATAGTAAAACACACATACTCTAACCGTATTTGTAGATAAAACGATGTGAAAACGGCTGAAGACATTATAAAACTACAGTCATATTGAGTAAATTTCATCCAATAATCTCTGAATTATGATCACCTTTAAGCAAGAAAGCAATATTAAAAAAAAAAAATCACTGCCAATAATGATAAAAGTAAGGCATACACTTCCTCATTCTTTTCATTCTCTTGGTTTCCCTTATTCAATTTATCAGGCTATACAGGTGACTTATTTTGAGTGTGTTTCTGTTTTAACAGATGCCAGAAAACCATCTAAAAATTTCACATGTGAACTAAAAAAATGTAATCTGGTGCCTATTATTATCAGTTCTTTTTAAAAACTTAATGTTCTTTTGCTTGTGTTTTATATACAGCAGCAGGAAATATCCCTGTGGATTTTTCTTCAAAATTCCAAAATATCCATTTGAGCAAATACCATGAAGAGTGTAAGTGATTGCTGATTTTTAAATAAGGAACCCAAGAATAACCACATTGATGAATCTCCCCTTCTTGGGCCTGGAAAATCTAAAATACCTTTCCTTGGGTATTGCATATCTATTATTACTTGAACACTAGTATGTGAAATCATTGCCATTTAAGTAATATTTTTAAAAGTAATCTTGTGCAAAATGTTATGAATCTATTAAATGCTCATAAAAATTATAGAATATAGTAATCTTTTTTCACATAAATATTTGTTTCTAAATTAATTTTCAGGTTTAAATTAATTTTAAAGAATATAATTTGTAAAATTCTCCTTATTGGAGAATTAAAAGAATTTATAAATGAATACGTGCATCTGTGTCTTCACAGGGAAAAAAAAACAACGTGGAGCTTCTTGCAAACTGTAATAAAAATCTGTTTATGTATCTATATTCTATTCACATGATGAAAATCAACTCGTAATTCCATAAAGCGTAATATGCTTGGTGTTGGAATTCATTCTTCTATCAAATTTTCATTGACACTGCAGACAGTAGGCAATAAAATAGCTCCTTTGAACGTACATTTTCATTTGTATGTGATGGCTGTGAGGGGGACCGTGAAATCGGAATCGCAAGCATCCATCCTGCCGGCTTCACCATTCTCAGAAGCGCATCTTCTGGGCAAACGGAGAGCCAATTGACTTCACATGTGATGGAGCACACAGACGAGAAGCCAATTGACTTCACATGTGATGGAGCACACAGACGAGAAGCCAATTGACTTCACATGTGATGGAGCACACAGACGAGAAGCCAATTGACTTCACATGTGATGGAGCACACAGACGAGAAGCCAATTGACTTCACATGTGATGGAGCACACAGACGAGAAGCCAATTGACTTCACATGTGATGGAGCACACAGACGAGAAGCCAATTGACTTCACATGTGATGGAGCACACAGACGAGAAGCCAATTGACTTCACATGTGATGGAGCACATAGACGAGAAGCCAATTGACTTCACATGTGATGGAGCACATAGACGAGAAGCCAATTGACTTCACATGTGATGGAGCACACAGATGAGAAGCCAACTGACTTCACATGTGATGGAGCACATAGACGAGAAGCCAATTGACTTCACATGTGATGGAGCACACAGATGAGAAGCCAACTGACTTCACATGTGATGGAGCACATAGACGAGAAGCCAATTGACTTCACATGTGATGGAGCACATAGACGAGAAGCCAGTTGACTTCACATGTGATGGAGCACACAGACGAGGTAAGTGACAAGAGAGGAGCAAGACTATCAAAACATTATCTAAGGTTTCAGCTGCACAACTGCAACTCAATTGTTACGAAAACAGGCTTTACTTACAAAATATTGTAGTAAGAACTTGAATTTTAACATTGTCTCAAAAATTTACTCAGTCAATACTCAAAGTCATTCACAATGAATTGAAATACCACTGTCTTACTATAAGCCCTCGTGGCACAGTGCTTAAGAGCTTGGCTGCGAACCAAAAGGTCAGCAGTTAGAATCCACCAGCCACTCCTTGAAAACCCTGTGGGGCCAGTTCTACTCTGTCTTATAGGGTCACTATGAGTTGGAATTGACTCCATGGCAATGGGTTTGTTTTCTGTTTTAGTTTGGTTTTATTGTTCCATAAAACAGCTTAGAAATGATTTTTTTTTAAAAAAAGTTAATGTGTTAGTATGGCTTATCTCATTAATGCAGATAAATTTATGAAAATATCTGATTATATTCTATATTTAGGCATAAAAAACCCATTGCCATCGAGTCAATTCCCACTAATAGAGTAGAACTGCCCCATAGGGTTTCTAAGGAGCAGCTGGTCGATTCGAACTGCTGACCTTTTGATTAGCAACCGTAGCTCTTAACCACTGTACTACCAGGGCTCCATATTTAGGCATAGGCACTTAAATTTTTATTATTTGGTAAAAAGAAACTATTGTTTCTCCTCATCCCTTAACACAAATGGTTAAAACAGTGGTCTTCACAATCATTGCGGTGTTTCAGCCCATTGTTGCTGCCGCTGTGTAAATCCATCTCGCTGAGGGTCTTCCTCTTCTTCACTGACCCTCTAATCCTGCCGCTGTGTAAATCCATCTCCCTGAGGGTCTTCCTCTTCTTCACTAACCCTCTAATGCTGCCGCTGTGTAAATCCACCTCCCTGAGGGTCTTCCTCTTCTTCACTGACCCTCTAACCTAACAAGTACGATGTCTTTCTCCAGGGACTGATCCCTCCTAATAACTTGGCCAAAGTATGTGAGGTCTTCACCATGTCGATTCCTTCCCTGTGAGAAGCCCTGGGTGTTCCTTGGTTCCTGCATTCCTCAGCTTACAGACATTCCTCACAGGACATCTATCTTCTCATGTGTCTGTGGTCTTTAGGTCTATTTTGGACTTTTTATAATTCAGAAATGATTAGATTTAGGATTCATCCTACACTAATATAGCCTCATTAACATAACACAAGAACACTTTATTTTGAAACCAGATCACATCCACAGATACTAGGGTCAAGAATTCAACATGTATTTTGGGGGTGCACAATTTGATCCATAACGTGGTGACTCTGTCTATGTTTAACTTCTTGAAGAACTGGCAAACTGTTTTCGACAGTGGCTATACATACCATTTTACATTATACCACCAGAAAGGGATGAGGGTTTCCATTTCTCCACATTCTTGCCAATACTTGTTATTTTCTGATAATAGCCATCCTAGTGGAAATGACATGGTGTTTCAAGGTAGTTTTGATTTGCATCTTAACAATGACTAATGACTTGAACATCTTTTCATGTGTTTATTGAACAGTTGTACATTTTCTTAGAAGGAATATCTATTCAAATCCTTGAACCACTTTTTGATTGGGTTGTTTGTTTTTTGTTAAGTTTTAGTAGCTTTTTAAAAATATAATCTGAACATTAAACTCATATCAGTTATATGATTTCCAAATATTTTTTCCCATTTTATTGGTTTTTTACCACTTTTTTTTGAAGTCCAATTTATTTGTTTTTTCCTTCTTTTGGTGTCCTATATAAGAATTCATGGTCAAATATAAGGTCCTGAAGATTTATCCCTGTTTTCTTTTGAGAGTTTTATAGCTTCAGCTATAATATTTAGGTCGTGGTTCCATTTTAATTTAATTTTCATGGACGTAATGAAGTAGAGGTACGACTTCATTCTTCGGCATGTGGAAATCCTGTTGTTCCAGCACCATTTGTTGAAGAAATCATTCTTCATAACCTCCATATTTCTTGACATCATTTTCATATTTTCCTATCTCACCATCTCTCTTGGATATTCATATTCCTTACAATTTTTTTAGATCTGTCTTTTACCAATTTGCTAAGTATTTTTTCAACTGTGTCTAATGTTCTATTATTATGTCCATTAAAATTTTAATTCTAATCATTGTATTTTCCATATTTAGAATTTCCATGTGATTCTTTTTTTCAATTCAGCTTGGGATTTTTAGAATGTCTTTAATGTTTAGAATATTTCTTTACTGTTATACTGTAAGTAATAGTAATGACTTTTGACTTTATATAGTATATATTTTACATAAAGGAATATTTATATAGAATAAATGCATGCTTTAAAGAGTAACAAATAAAATAAAAATCTATGTGCACTCCATGCAGTTTAAGAAAGAGAAGATTACCAATAATTTTGAAATCTCCATGTGCCCTTTCTAATCTTATTCTCCTTTCTCTCCTATGGAGATAACTTTGCTATGAAACATATGTTCTTCATTACCTTGCTTTTCTTTATTGTTTTACTATATGTAGACTTCTCTGTAACTAATATAATATTTTAGTTTGCATTTTTGCATTTTATATAAAAGAAATAAGTGTATTTATTCATATCTGACTTGCTTTGCTTACTCAACGTTTTACTTTTATAGATACAAAAAACCTAACCAAACCCAGTGTCTTTGAGTCGATTCTGACTCATAGTGACCCTATAGGACAGAGTAGAACTGCCCCATAGAGTTTCCAAGGAGCACTTGGAGGATTCGAACTGTCTACCCTTTGGTTAGCAGCCATAGCACTTAACCACTATGCCACCAGGGTTTCATCTCTGTTAATATATTTAGCAGTAATTCATTCATTTTCTTTGTTATGCAGTATACCACTATATACCATATTTTAACGCAAATGATGTGTGCCTTCTGCGTTTGTTTGCCAGCTGCATCCTCCTCCTTCGAGACACCCTCACAAGCACTGCCATGCCAATCCTTTTCCACAAGTTGACGTAAAAAATTAGCATAGTGTGCTTATGAAAATACTTCACAGGTGGAGGGAGTGGCCAGCAAAAAATGCAGAAGGCACATGTTTTTTGCATAAAATATGATAAATATACAAAAATGTATTTGTCTTTTCTGTCAGTAAACATTTGTTTGTTTCCAGGTTTTCTGCTCTTACAAACTGGACTTCTGTGAACATTCATGTACACACCTTCTGCACGTACATCCAGTCCTGGGAGAGCCAGATTCCCAGGATAGATACATCTTCAACTTCACCACGTAATGCCAATAAACCCATGCTATTTTGCATCCTTGCCCCAAATTGTACTGTTTCACTTTTTATTTTTAGTCAACTTTGCTGGAATACAACATATCATTGTGATTTTAATTTGACTTCCTTGATTATTAGTGAGACTGAATATCTTTTCCTATTGGCCGTTTGCACACTGGTTAAGAGCTACAGTGTACTATGGGTGCTGACGAAAAATGGTCAGTAGTTGGAATTCCCAAGCCCCTCATTGGAAACCCTGTGGGGCAGTTCTACTCTGTTCTATAGGGTTTCTATGAGTGAGAATTGACTGGACAACAACGGGTTTGTTTTTTTTTATATTTATTGGCCACTTGATTTTCAGTGAAATTTATTTTTATACATTTTCTATTTTGTTGCTTGACTTCTTCTCACTGATTTTAATGAGTTCTTTATATATATATACACACATATATGTGTATATATGTATATTCATAGGGTTGCTATGAGCACGAATCGACTTGATGGCAATGGGTTTTGGTTATACATATAATGCAAAAGTTGGACATAGAATAAGGAAGAGTGAAGAAGAACTGATGCCTTTGAATTATGGTGTTGGTAATGAATATCGAATATACCATGGACTATCAGAAGAAAGAACAAACATGTCTTGGAGGAAGTACAGCCAGAATGTTCCTTAGAAGGGAGAACGGCAAGACTTCATCTTACATACTTTGGACATATTATCAAAAGAGACCAGTCCCTGGAGAAGGACATCATGCTTACCAAAATAGAGGGTCAGTGAAAAAGAGGAAGACCCTCAGCAAGATGGATTGACACAGTGGCTGCAACAATGGGCTTATATATAGCAACAATTGTGAGGAAGGCGCAGGACTGGACAGTGCCGCTCTGCGGTATATAGAATCACTACGAGTCAGAACTGACTTGATGGGACCTAACAACAATAACATATATGTTGAACTGGTGTTTTATCATTTATCCGACCCCAATGCCACCGAGTCAATTCTGACTCATAGCAACTGTATAGCAACCCTATAGGATAGAGTAAAATTGACTCTTTGGGTTTCCAATTTTGTAAATCCTTACAGAAGCAGATGGCCACATCTTTCTCCTGAAGAGTAGCATGTGGGTTTGAACCACTGACCTTTCAATTAAAAAAAATATTAGCCAATGCTTAATCACTATGCCACCAGGACTCCTTTTTATCATTTTTATGTGTGACAAATGTCTTCTTTCATTTTAGATTTTTAATTTTTAACGCAAGTATTTGATGACTTTTAAAAATTGTAACAGTTCTTTTGTCATGATTTTAATTTTACCTTTTATTTCTTTAATCACTACCAAAACAAATACTTTGTATTCTAACCAAATAAATTCATTACTGAAAGAGCTTCGGAGTAATTTTGTTGTTTGGTTGTTTCTTCTGAATTTCACGAGTAGCAGGTAGCTTTAATTTGTATATTGTAATTTTGCATTCTAAGTGCACGTTTGACTAGGTTTTACTGGGAAAGTATCGTGTAAGTTGCACTGAGTACATGAGCCTCCAGAAAGTATCACATCTGCTTCTTTAGCGCCATTACCCTGGGACCACCTTATGTTTATTTCTTGGCTTGATCTTTTCTGTACAGTGGCATGGAAAATTCCAATTCCAACTCCATTTGAAGGCAATGAGTGTGCAGGAATTTTCTGTGAAGAAAGGGAGGATTTTTTTTTTTTTTTCTTATATCCCAGCCATACACATTTCTTTTTCACTTCCTTTTTACGGTTGAGCAGGTAATTTTCAAATATAACCTTTCTTCGGGAAGATTGCATTTCAAAGGTCACAGCAGTATATTTGGGGTTCTCAGTCCCTTCCCTCTACCTTGCAGGGTCCCAAGACCTTGTGTGTTTTTCCTGCATGATCCTTAAAAGGTGCCTCTTTTCAAGGAGACCGGCACAGGCGCCTCTACACGGCCCTAATACAGCATTTCCTCACCTCTGTGCTCTTCACCTTTCTTGTTATTTGGGGGCTCTGGATTTTCCCTTTTTTGTTGAAACTTAGCTATGATATTATAATAATTGTGCTACAATGTATCCAGCATGTCTACGGTTTTGTAGAATGCGGGCTTTTTAAAAATCTAATCCTCTTTGGAAGGAGCCCTGGTGGCACAGCGGCTGCACATTTGCTTCCTTTGTCCAAAGAGAAAAGTGTAATAAGTCAAATAAGAAAAATGAGTCAGATCAAATAAGTGTTTGAATAGTAAAAAATAAATAAATAGCTTCCATGTTGACAGAACGAAGAACTGCAATTTCAAATCCAAGAGGTAACTAAGATAGGTGCCAAGGTCATCGTGCACCAAGGGGAGGACCTGTGTACACAAAGTGAAAGCACTTGGAATTTAGTCTTCTGGACTCAGGAACCCTCTCACTAGTGGGGTGAAGTGATGCTTGATGGAGGAGAATCTTCTAACGAGGTTGTCATATGAATTCCCAAGCACCTTGCCCTCTGATGATGAGTGGGGACACATTGTTTATACCGAAATCAATACTTAACCAGTGCATCTTGGTTAACTATTCATCTCCACATGTTCTACACATATAAACAGTCAGCTCACTATTATCCATGTAAACAAGTTTTACTTTGGGGATAAACCATAACCTATATTTAATTCCAGGCTTCTATATTCCGATACCTGCATAAGAGTACTGCTTTTAAGTAGGCTTTTTTTTTTTAAATACAGTCCACAATAAATAAACTTATTTTGATAGTAACATAAAAACATGTAATATATATGGGTAAATCAAATGCCTCAAAAATATCCTGCAATATATTTCAAAGACAAATATTGAAATATGATTGAGGATTGCATTATCTTCTATTTAGATATACATCAGCATAAACATATAAAATTAACCCTTTATATTGGGCACCGTTGTACAACCGGAATGCTCCTTAGAAGCAAGGATGGCGAGACTACATCTCGCATACTTTGGACATGTTGTCAAGAGGGATCAGTCCCTGGAGAAGGACATCATGCTTGGTAAAGTCAAGGGCCAATGAAAAACAGGAAAACCCTCAACGAGATGGACTGACACAGTGGCTGCAACAATGGGCTCAAGCATAACAACAACTGTGAGGACTGGGCAGTGTTTCGTTCTGTTGTACATAGGGTCACTATGAGTCAGAACCAACTCAATGGCACCTAACAATGACAGCAAGAACATTGATGACTTACCCAGCATCCAGTCCCTTCTTTATCCTTCCTAACAGAATCTCAGAATTTAAGTTTTCACTGTCTTTCCACAGAGCCAAATGGGTAAGCTGATTTTTCTAAGGTTAATATTTTCCTCTTGCCAATTATTTGTTCATAAGTAAGCATGTGATAGAACTCTAGCCAACAGAATATGAGGAGGATTCTGGGAAAATTTTTCTCTCTTCTAAAGGATACATGCAAGAAGAAATGGTTTTTCTTCTTTCTAAATGATGAGTGTTTGGAAATGACATTTGCAACTATTCCTACCATCTTAATATGAGATTGAGTGTGAAAGCAACACCTGAGCGGGGTGGTGGGGGTGCAGAGTGAAAGAAGGAAACAACATAGATGGCGTCATTGGGTGGCCAAATTAAAACAATCCTGCCCCACCAGCCAGAGCCCAGAAGAACTAGATGGTGCGCTGCTACCACCACTGACCCTTCTGACAGGGATCACAATAGCGAGTCCTAGACAGAGCAGGAGAAAGATAGAGAACCAAATTCAATTCACACACACACACGAAGACCACACTTGCTGGTCTGACAGAGACTGGAGAAACCTTGAGACTACAGCCCTAGACACCTTTTTAACTCAGAATTGAGCTCACTCCCAAAGTCTACCTTTTGGCCAAAGATTAGACTGGTCTATAAAACAAACAATAACACATGTGAGGAACGTGCTTCTTAGTTCAAACATGTAGATGAAAACAAATGGGCAATGCCTGCCCAAAAGCAAAGACAAGAAGGTAGGAAGGAATAAAAAAATGGAACGAATGGAAATGGGGAACCTGGAGCAGAGAAGGGGAGAGTGTTGATACATCACAGGGATTACAAGCAATGCCACAGAACAATTTGTGTATAAATTGTTGAATGAGAAACTAATTTGCTCTGTAAACTTTCACCTAAAGCACAATAAAAACAAAACAAAACAAAAAACCCTAAAGCCTTTTTTACCTTTGGGCTTCCTGTTTAATACAATGTTAAATTCCCTTATGGTTAGAGTCATTTGGAATCAGAGTTTCTATAACTTTCAACCAAAATTATATTAATAGGTATACAAGGAGTTCAAAACAACTCAGAATACATTAGGGTGCTAATCCAAACATAAGATACATTGCAGTGAAATTTTTTATCTACCATGCTGTAGAATAAGTAACAATGTGATTTACAGAGCTTAAAATGCATATGGCAAAGATTGAAGAATAATTTTTTTTTTTTTTCAGTAGTATAACCTTAGCTGCCACTGATAACTGTGCTGTAAAGAATGGGTAGCCATGCTCTGATTCTCCACGCAAATGTAGGTATGGCTGTTTTCATCCTGTAATGAGTTGAGCTCAGTTTTCATTTATGTACTTTAGTTTAGCAATATAACAAGGGAACTAGCTCTCTCCAGAAGGCTATTCATATATACCCTAAGTAGCCCCACTGCACGCTTTTTACAGAACCAGTCTAATTTTAACATCCTTTATTCCTTCTGTGCCTCCATCCTTCAATTTCCCTTCCTGCTAACTTAACATTATGGTCACATTTGATATTACAGTATACAAATGGTTGAAAACCTATTACTGTGACAACGCTTGGAACACTCACTGCCCAAATGACAATTGTGTGCTCTGGACTTGAACCAAGGCCATTTGAGGAACATTCCTGAAGACACGGTGTGATTAAAACAAATAACGATCAGCGGAGTCAGCCCTTCTTCTCTGCAACTTGTTCTCCTCTTTCTTATTAAGGGTGCTTTTCATCACTGCCAAAGCACAGCTGTATAATGAACAACTCAACGTGACATCTCAATACATGCCTTCACACAAAGGATCAGAAGAACTGCATTATTTGGCCCTCCTGAGCACACTGCTGGAAAAATCCCTAAATAAATGCTGTGGTTTATGAGAGTGACCCTTTCCAGGCACGAAATGAAGTTCACTCTATTGTCTTTACGTCCTTCGTCTTCTCTGCACTTAGAGCTCTGGGCAGTCAGTGACGCAGGAGGAAGGTCAGCTCTACAGTAACGGCACTTGCCGAGCTTTGACATTTGCAGGAATGACAGATTCACTTCCCATTCGCTGTACCTGTGGAGGCTGTTTTCAAAGAACCTGAAGATTTATGCAGCTCCACAAACAGCATAGCATAACTTTAAAAAACAAATGACACCTGTCTAGCGCTTCTCGATGTTGGATGATTAATGTCACACTTTTTGCAAACAAGGGACTGATTCATCCTTTCCCATCTTCCTGAGGGCTCTTGGGCAAAGGCAGGGTGGAACTTTCATCCGTTCCGTATCTGATAAGTAAGCATGTTTATAACGATGGTGTCGAATGTCCATTTGGACCTGTCCACTGGGCATTAACCTTAAGCTCTGCAGTCTGAACAAATACAGATGCCGGAGAACAGAGCTGTAAGCAATAAGCAGGACGCACTTCAGAGAAACCAGAGCAGGTACTGCTGAGACTACTTGGCAAAGCTTTCATGGCTTCTTTTCCAACTGCTAACCAATTACTGTAAGTTAACTTAAATATAAATCAATAAATAGCCATATACAGTTTTTACTGATATTCTTGGCCGTACCTAATTTATGTGAGAAAATAAACATGCCTCATCTAAAAGACAAAAGTATGACAGAGCATATCATAAACATAGTTGATCTTAATATTTAATATTCTCTGACTCTTTAACTTTTAAGTTATCATTGTACTATTGCATTAAAATGCTGACTTTCATTGGAAGAATTTAATATATAATAAAACAATGTATTTTAATCTAAGAAGTACATCAGATGTTTCTGATTTAATTAGAATATCAAATATTCCATACTTTTTTTTTTTTTCATGTAATTCCTCATATTAGGGCAATAGTCCTCCAGGTAGTACAATTAGTAAATAGGAATAGAGGACCTGAAGCTACTGCCTGGGTTCAAGCACCAGGTCTGCCAATTTCTGTCAGGATAAACCAAGAAAAATTATTTAACAAACTGTGATCTCCCATGTATTAAATAAAGGTGATGATAAATAGTATAACCTTGAGAGTAATTTTGAAGATTAGATGAGTTTTAAAAATATATAATAAGACCCAATAAATATAAACTATTAAGTATTAGTTACTCTTCAAATTTTGGGCTTTTGGAGGATTTAAAATACAAGGTTTTTAAGGGTATATGTCAAGAAACGAGCTTTAGAAACTTGCCTTTGAATAACATGAAAAGATCAAGATTGCTTTATTAAGGGAGGGAAATAGATTTTACACAGAAGAAATGAAGTTTCCTAGTGAAGGCCTAACTCTATGTCACGTCCGTTGAAATGACCACGCATTAAATACAGAGGAACAAAATATCAAGGGCTCTGCTGTGTGCAATTTCTCATAACCATTTACTTAACAATATTTTTACATATTTATTATTTGTCCCATGCAGATAGGTGCTAAGGATACCAAGATAAACAAAACAGATGTAGTTCTTAGTATTTCAGTGGAGGTGAGAATAGAATAAACAAACAATTACAGAGTGTGACCTATGTAAGAAAAAGTGAAAACACTGACTGGGATAGAAGGTTGCATCATTCTAAATATGATTGTCGGGGAAAGCCTAGGTGAAAACTAAGATTCTAAATACAAGGCGCCTTGGTGGCTTGATGGTTAACTGCTTGGCTGCTAACCAAAAGGTTGGTGGTTAGAATCCACACAGGGCTCTTCAGGAGAAAAACCTAGTGATCTCTGGTAAGGATTAAACCCAAAACCCACCGTTGTTGAATTGGACTGTATAGGATAGAGCAGAACTGCCCCCATGGGGTTTCCAAGGCTGTAAATCTTCATGGGAGCAGACTGCCATATCTTCTTCTGTGAAATGGCTGGTGGGTTTGAAGCACCCACTTTTCAGTTAGAAATTGAGCACTTTACCCACCAGGGCTCCCTCCCAGTAAAAATTACTGCCTAGAAAACCCCGTGAGGCAGTTCTATTTTCTCACATGGGGTCACTGTGAACCAGAACCTATGGGATGGCATCCAACACCAATGAAGATAAGATTAGGGAAGGACAAGCAAGCCCTGAAGGGACAAGGAAGAGCCAGGAATTCATGCTTACTGTACACGAGACTCTGCTATAGGTATTGAAGATTCAGTGATAAACAATACTGATAACGCTTCTGCCCTCTTGGAGTTTACAATTCAAAAGGCAGGAAAAGAGAAACTGACTTGTAAATGAATATTTTATTCTATGTGCCATAGGAAAATATGGAAAGGATTTGAGTAAAGAAGAAACATAAATTTTTTTTTTTTTTTAAGTTGTTTGATACCTTTGGCTGTAGAGTAGATAATAGAGTCCAGTGTGGGGAGACTGACATGAGACTGAGTGGAGAATGACTGCCTTAGGCTATATGAGCTATATATGGTGGCTTGGACTCAGAGAGTGGCAGTGAAAATGAAAAAAGACCATACTTATGAAACAAATGTTGGACATAAAGTCAAGAAACATGATGATGGACTAGTTAAGGGAGCTGAGGGAGAGGGAGAAATCAATATGACACCAATACTTCTGGTCTGAGAAACTGCCCAGATGGTGATGCCAATTACTGGGGAAGGGGCAGGAATCGAAACCGGTTAAGTTTGAAGAGTGGAGCTGTCAAGTTGGCAAGGATAAAAATCTTAGGCTTAGTGTGAAGTTCTGGGTTGGATGTTTGGTATTAGAACTTATTAACTTTGTTTTTGAAGAGGTATTTAAAATGACTGGAATGGCTGAGATTATGTAGAAACTGTATACGCAGATGGACTCTTAAAAAAGTCAGTTTTGTGATAATAAGTGCCTAGGTGGATACTTTTCTTGAACTTGATATTCACTGAATTCTGTAATTGGAAATTAAAAATCTTCACTAGAAAGGGCATTACTTATATAATGACAATAAAGGTCTCTTACTGTGATCTTTACGCAACAGCTCGTGTTGTTTTGGGTTTTTATGTCAGAAATGTAAAGAAAAATGTTAGATCATATGTTAGTTGTTCAGAAATGGATTATAGCTGTGGTTAAAAAGTTCCAAAATTCTGTCAGTATAGTTAAAATGAAAGTCAGTCTAGTTTGGCATTGAACAGGAAAATAAAACCAAAATAGAGTTTTTTTTTAAATTTTTTATCACTGATATATATCATATATGATGTTTATGTAATATTAATAAGATATTTGTTAATACTTCATTTTTTTCTCTTAAAAAATTCCATATTATATATCCACATGTCTTTTGATTACAAAAAGGAGGACTAAAATGGAATGAAGCATTACTTTAGTGACAATGTTTCCACGGCATTAAAAAAAAATGTTGAAGAAAATATCCCCAAGGCTTCTGAAATATAGCACGCATAAAATTGCTTGATATGCTTATTTTGGAAACATTAACATAATGGAATAAAACAATCTAATAATTACAGCAAAACCGCATAATTCCCGTAAGTAAACATGTGCCATACATGCTACACAAATGACTATCCTGTAAAATGCTTAATTGCATTCTGTGCAAGGCATTTCATGAGAAAAATAAGACTATCTCATTTTACTCTTGAGAGCACTTCTAAATTTATCTAACAGAAGCAGCAGTAAAGAATTAAACCTTCAAATTAATTCAACACCAAACACTAGCGCAATGAATACGTACGGTACGAGCACCTTCCAATTAACACGTGATGGAATTGCTACTAAGGGGAAGCTGTCGGTGACGGCAGGGCAAAGAGGTTTAAAACTGTGGATTCCAGTAAAAATGCCAATGAGTAACATGGAAGTTACGTTCTGCTTGCATTTTGAATACCTTTAATAGGCGCTAATGTAAACACGTGTTAAACTGAAATGGCGTTTTGGTCTTTCCAGTGAATTTCCATGTGAATGAAACATACACTTGAGATTTTATTTGATAGTGAACAATTCAGCACCAATTTAGGCGTGTTTTTATGGCGCCCTCGTCCAGCCTCCCGCCCGCAGGTTGGGCCTGCAGTAACCAGGGCAGGAACACGACGTTCCGGAAAGAACCACCCTGGCTTCCCTTTTCTTCACCTCCCTCTGGACGACACTTTTACATGAAGCTGTGCTACTATTACTAGACTGACTTTAAATTCAAATGGTTAAAGTTTTATCTGGTGAATAAACTCAAGAAGGAATGATATTTTTCTCCACTCCTCATTAACGTCTATTTTATCAGTGCCTTATAAGTTAATAAACGTTTGGTGAATGGCCATCTCTCCACAGGTTTATTCTTCTAAGCACAGCAAAATTTAATTTAATCACAGCTTTAAAATATCATACAATAAAACTAATTTAATTACACTTAGGAATGGCCACTAGACTCATTAAAATGTTAATGGAGCTTATAATTATTAAATTGGTTAATGATTGCTAATAAGAATAAATGACAAAATAAAATTTAAGTACAAAACAAAAATGCCCTCAGGCAATTTTTTCTCAGCTTCAATCCCATTTGACATTGTTATGTTAATATCCTAGGAAACATGGTAGATTTGAGGCTTGCGAAGAAGGATATAACATTGAACAATATTCAAAATGAATGTCTTTATGGCTAGCAAAACCAATCAATTGCTTCCTGTAAAATTTTACAAAATAATTCAATATACTAATGAACTGTTGATTAGAATTAGAGGGATATTTTAACAGAAATTAAATTCTGATATTTTGAATATATACATAAGTATATCTTTATAGTAATAAAGGAGACCCTTAGGTGCAGTGGTTAATTGTTCAGCTGCTAACCAAAAAGGTCGGCAGTTCTAATCCACCAGCAGCTTCCTGAAAACCCTATAGGGCAGCTCTACTCTGTCCTGCAGGGTGGCTGAGTCAGAATTTACTCAACGGCAATGGGTTTGGTTTGGAGAATAGCAATTAAAAAGTTCTGAATAAATTCAGAAGCCCATGTCCAAACTGCAAAAAAGTTGTAAAGTATTACTTGTTTTTAGATGCTAACATGAATAGAAATTAATTTTATTTACTAAAAATTAGGCACATCTCGGGCTATTTCAGGTCCCTGGGGGGCGCAAATGGTTTGAACTCATTTGCTAACTGAAACGTAGCTGTTCAAACCTACCTGGCAATGCCACGGAAAAAACTCCTGGCGATCTGCTTCCAAAATGTTGCAGTCATGAAAATCCTATGGAGTAGGTCTTCTCTGAAACACATGTGGTTGTCATAAGTCGTAACTGACTTAACGGCAACTGTATGGCATAGTAGCCTTAACCAGAAGTACCGACAGCTCACCCAGAGTGACGGGGAAGGAGGAGTTTATGGGCAGGTCAGGGATATGGGGTGGACCCCAGTTCTACTCTGTAACATGTGGGGTCGCCATAAATTGGAATCCACCTGATGGTAATGGGTTTGAGTATTTTGGGGGGAGGTATTTTAAAACCTGAATCAGAGGTCACTCTTTCAGAGGATGACAACTATAAAACTGTAAATATCTATATATATATTTGAAAGGGCTACAGACTAGTTGGCATTGACTTGTGTATCAGTTCCTTTGATGAGTGAACACATGAACAAAACTTGAGTCTGAAAGACCCATCACACAAAGTTATACTCATGTGCCATAGATTGAGGAATAAGACCATAAAATTTTCTGGACACAAAAGCTCTTTCCCAAAAGTTGTGATGGTCTTGGAGATTTATAAAATAGAGTTGTTTTTTGTTTGTTTATTTTTAATATAGTAAGCCTTAGAGTCCGTCATTTAGTATTTATAGATTGCAGCTGAGATCCTGAGATGTTAAATGACTGTTGTAGCAACACGATGCCAGTTAGCACCAAGGCTGTGTCTACGAGCTGAAGGCTCTGAACTTCCAGACTTGTGCTGTTTTACACCAAGCAGCTTGGGTGGATGGAAGTAATAAGGGCCCACGAGGTGATCACATACAGACACACTCCAAACATTCCTCTTATTCAGTGCCTACATGAGTAGGACCCCGCCTTTTTCTTCTATCTCATCTTTTTCATTCTTTTCCTCTGTTCAGAATCTTCCTTCTTGTAAACACCCCAAATTTGTTCTGACCTCAGGGATGTTGCCTTTATTGCTCTTTTTCTTTTTAATAATAAATACTTTCTGCATGATTTTTACCCAAATCTCCTCATCATTCATGACTCAGCTCAAACGGCACCTCTCAGAGACAGCTTCTCTGACCACAGCCATCTATCCTCACACAATCTACACGTTGACTGATTATATTTTATTGGTCGTACTTAACACTACCTTAAAATGTTCTGTGTATTTGCATATACGTTTCCTTTTATTAAGATGCTAGATCCTTGAAAACAGGCACTTTGACTTGTTTGCTGCTGCAGCCCCTAAGCCAGAGTGCTTAGTACATGCCCTTGTTAGCACTTCAAGTTGGCCCCTGATTCATGGGGACCCCACTCAATGAAATCCTGTTCCCAGAAGTAGATAACAAGGACTTTCTTCTTGGTCCACCTTAGTCTGGAAACTCCTCTGAAACCTGCTCAGCATCATAGCAACACGGAAGCCTGCACTCACAGACAGGTAAAGGCTACGCGGGAAGTGCATTGGCCGTGAATCAAACCCTGTTCTCCTACACGGTAAATCAGAGTTTTTCCAATGAACTACCACATACATAGTAGACAATGAATAAACACCTCTGACTGCTGCCTGTTGAAAATGCAGGCAAGAGCTAGGACAAAGTCTATTCAGTTCGTAATCCTGTACTGTTGCAGCCACCTTTGACAGCACTCATCGCGGGGCTTGGTCTGCAGCGTCATCACTTTCATCTATGCTAAAGCTTACCTTGTTACGGCAGTTCATCTTTCCAAAACTGATGAGATTTTTATCGATTCTAATTGTCATGGTTTCTTCCCATATAAAATTATTGTGAGATATTTAAAGATTATATTAATATTTAAGACCATATTTAAAAAGCACTTGTAAGTAAACAGTGTCAGTCCATTGTCACTGAGTTGATTCCCACTCATAGCAACCTTATAGGACAGAATAGAACTGTCCCAAAGGGTTTCTAAGGAGCGACTGGTTGATTTGAACTGCCGACCTTTTGGTTAGCAGCCTGAGCTCTTAACCACTGTGCCACCAGGGCTCCAGTGTCCAGTACATATTAAATAATCTATGGATAATAGGCATTATTATTGTTAAAGAGATTAGCTATATCTTTCAGCCACCTCTCCATTTATAGATCTGGTAAGTAAAGTGCAAGCATGTTATCACTTAATGTAAACAAAATACGTGTCTAAATTACAAGTTTAAACACTCACTTTCACAAAATTTTGAAAGAAAAAACCTTTTAAATAAATACGGAGCTAGGATTCATAGTATAAATCTATTTATTTTCATAATAGGCAGAGAGGCAATAGATATGCAAGTTCCTAATGTTTTCCATCATTGGGCCTCATGCTTGTCCTACAAGGAGCACCTTTGGGGATATGGGTAGTTAAATCTCCGCGGGCCATTAACTTCTGGCCTCCCATCTGACACTGCCAGGAAGGATACTATTTGTAATCATTCAAATCACAAATTAGACACACAGCTCCTATGAACAGTAATGATGTTTTCAACAAGTCATTTAATTGGGTCACTGATCAATCATCATGTGAGAGTTTAGGTACTGCCCTATTTGAATTTGGAGTCAAAGACTAATGAGATGTGAACCCCAGGACTAGCCACAAATCATTCCCCTAGATTATTAGTTGACATATAACATATGATTATCAGTAGCTTAATGAAATATACATAACAAAAAAATTAAAATCAACATAAAAATTAAAGAGTACATGTTTTCTTTTCTTAATCAAAACACAATAATATTTTAAGCTTAGCTAATAGGAATCACAACAACAATGCCAATGTTTGTCTTTGTTCCCTATCTATATGAAATGAAGCCATAAGTGTGAGATATTTGGGACCCAAACTTATGACCACTTATGGTATGTATTCCAACCTCTTCCAGAACATTACTGTTTCAAAGTAGTGTATCCCTATGAAGTAGGGATGGAATGGGGGAGCAAAGTCATCAGCAGAGAACTATAAAGATGACTTAAAGGGTACCTGGGAAACCCACAGAAGGCTACCATATAATCAACCCTGCAACACTCCTTACGTATAAGAGCTCAGCATGAGTGTCTCTGTGTTTGTCATGCGTGCTAGCGCCCTCACGCATTCTCAGTAAGAAGGATTGAAGCCTGATCAGACCAGGTCAGCACTCTGAGGTCAGCACTGGGGCCCAAGCCAATGAAGAGTGTGGTGTGTGTGTGTGTGCGTGTGTGTGTGTGTGAATGGGGAGCTGATGCCCGTATATGTGTAAAAAGTGCCTTTTCATTGATTCACTTTTATTGTTAATTTTACCCAGGGAAAGAAAAGAGGTAAACTGCTCTGCACTGGCCTCTGCACGCTCTGTGTAACGGATGCTTTCTGGAAGGGCAAAAATTAAGGCCATCAGTAAAAGGGCAAATGCGTGATAGATCTAAGGGAGTGTGAGGTTTGTTGTCCATGTTGTCAAATGCCAGTAAAATACTTAAACCAATCGAAGAAAGCAAAGGCACTATTAGTCTCATGTTGGTGTGGCGTTAGGATTTCATTCTAATTTAAAGAGGAAAAAGACAACAGACCCCAGAAGTCTGCGTCAGATGGAAAGGGCTTTAGTTCTCTTGAGAGTGAGAACTGTTTGCCTTACCTGATTATCTTTCAGGCATATGTGGTGGAAGAATCACAGACCATTTTCAAAGCTGAAAATAGAAATCTGACATAGAGGAGGAAGGAAAGCTATTTCAGAAAAGGGAAATTAACAAAGAGAGACTGATTTTAACTTGTTTTTAAGTAAAGAATAATACTTATTAAAATGAATGGATTGTCACTATGATTTTAAAATGTCCCTGTTAGATGAAAGAAGGGTGATGGCAGAACCACTAAATACATGCAGAGTGGTCTACCAGTTGATGTACACACATAACTGCCCACATGTATCACCTTGGCCAAGCCTGCATAATGCAAGAACTCTCTTTGTTATCAACATTTAAATGCAAACCAATCTAATCTAGCAAGTAAAGACACACTCCTAGAAGGGAAAACATCGTGAATAATTTGAATAGGATCTTTACTTGGAAACTACTTTCATTGTATTATCAGAAAAGCGACTTTAATTTGTTTCCAGCTGTGAGTTGGTGCAGCATCCTGTAATGGAATCAAAGGGAAGAAGCATTCACTCCTTACTCCATATTTCTCCTGTGTCAGGGCACGGCTGATGGATCACATAACCATCTACAGTTGCTTACAGCAGGGAAACAGCCGTATTCATGGTTAAAAGGTATTTTGTAGCAGCATTGAGAACAGCTGCAACTACTCTGGAAATGACAACTATCAGAGAAGCAGTACCGTGTATATCAAGTTAAGCTCTGTTTACACCAGCCATAGCAGAAGAGCAGGGCTAATATAGCCAATCTGCTGTGCTCTATTGGAAGAAACCCGAAGGAGAGGAGAAGACCTTTTAATGAGACACCACGGTGCTTCCTCTACTCAGGGCCAGATGAGGCAGATTGCTCTTTTCCCAGAATCCCTGTTATCGCCCACTGCTGACTTCACACTCTGTGTGTGCTTGGCTGACAGGAGAAAATGACGGGTTGAAAACTCATGCCCATTGCTAGAAATGAGAAATGCCTCATCTTCCTAAACCCAAACCTGGGGGAGAATATAATCAGCCCCTCCGGTTTTCATCTTCTCTGGAGAAAGGAGAAAAGTTGAGCAAGTTCTTTTGTATTATAGCCACATATACTACGCATCATGCCTTCCAGTTGCTGCCTGATACACTCGGTGTATGTCTGCAGTGAGAATCCACCCTCTGTGGACCTCGGATAATTATGACTGCGCAAAAGGGTGAAAAGGGACAGGTCCCCAGGTGCTCATCATTTATTCTGCAGATGATTCAGGAAGCAGAAGTCAATCATTTAAATTAAAAAATCTCAGAAAGGGCTGGTAAAACAGATGGATTCACGTCATCCATATGGCAGGAAGTAGCAATGGTGAGGGGCAGATTCCAAGAAACCCGAGGCTAATGATGCACTGCGTTAGAGCAGCAAAGAAAACATGCCCACTAGATCGCTGATGGGAAAGAAGGCTGGTTCTCAGAAGTCTGATTAATTAACTTGGCAACACACCACAATGATGCGATCCACAGATTGTGGGGAAAATAGAGAAAGCATGGTATTCTGAACTACCCCTCCACCTCCATGCTCAAAGATCCTCAGAAGGTTGTTGTGAATGGAAATCCCCAAAAGTTATCTTATGACAGACATCAGAAAGAAAAGAAAAAAAAAAAAAGCCAAGATCCCATTGCAACAGCTAGCCTTCTACTGGATTGCCTCTGTTTACATATATTTCTTTCACTTGAGACAGCTCTTGGAGCAGGAATTTGACTCATGTGCTCACTATAAAATTAGAGACAAGATACAAACACTGAGACTTTTAAACAGCTGAAACCTTAATGTGCAAACCTAGACAACTCCTCTATCACCATACCCTAAAAATATCCACGGAAATTACGCCAAAATGCCTCGCAGGGAAATCGCTGCAGCTACTTGTCTTCCATCATCACCCAAACTAGTTAAATTTTTGGAAACATTCGCGATTTTAATAATAAAACTTCCCCTTTACTTTTCTTTTTGTAAAGATTCCTGTGTTTTCTTTACGTGTGAATAGTCTTGTTTATAAGAAGAAACATACAGGGAGCCAGAGTTTGAAATCTCTCCAGCCTAATGAGGGGAAACAGAAAGCAAAAGACTGAGATATGGCAGCTTTAACTGACTCCGTGAATTTCCCAGAGGTTAGACTAACCAAACTGTGTAATGGGATACAAGGAATTGGGGTGCATAATGCTTGTTTTTTTCCCAGTCTGCCCAAATCCACTCAGAATGCAACCGTTACCTTTATAGGTGAAACACATTAGCTAACAAAGGTGTCATTCGTTTCTCTTAATGTCCTTGGAATAATTCACAAGCTAACACCGCTCACCTGTGGCAGTTCTCAAACGCAATCATCGCACCCTCCCCTCCAGCGTCTGCTAAGAGACTTCCTCTATGCGGGCCTATTCGCTGCCCAGAAGTTATCAGCCTGCTAAAGACATTAGGGGTCATGATCCTGCAGGCAAATGTTAAGGAACAATTTTCTTGGCACATCTCTCACAGTTGGTTCCATTAAAATTGAATTTAAAAAAGAATTTTTTTAAAGGCTTCCACAACACTCACGCCTGGACAACTGCCCGGTAATAAGGGACTGAAATGTACCACATTTTCTGGCCCTGATTTTTACAGAGAATGAATATGACTTTACCTATGCAAAATGGGACGTATTAATAAATTTAGCAAGTATGTTACACCTGCCATTATTTCTAGTAGGTTTTTTTTTGAGCATGAAGTAGATTGGGGTGGATTGTCCAATAGGTCAGGTGAGAATAGTGCTTACTTTGCTTACCAGGTCATCCCTAGTGAACAATTTCACATTTTTCCCCCACACCAAAGATCCTGTTTCCAGATATGGTTATCATCAGTCTCTTTCCCAACCCCAGAGCACCTACCTACAGAATCAAAACCTCTTTTCAAGTTTACAGTCCCTGACAGGGACAGATGACCCAGTAAGCAAGGTAAATCTTTGGCTTACCTTGCCTACTGGATAATGTGCCCCTGAAGTAGACGGTTTAGTTTCATGGGAAGCCAGAAAATAACAGCGTTAGTGCGCAAATTCATCTGATCAGAACTAAGAACAGATGTGAACATTACTTAAAAGTGACTTTAGAGAGAAGTTTCCTGTTAGAAGGAGCAATTAGACTGCGAATGTATCTTCTAGAAAGCTGTGAAAGAAGTGGTAATGGGTATACAAGTAGCTTATGTGGTGTAGTTAAAACATAGGAGAAGAGTTTCTCAGGGAGCTGTTTACGCTAACTTGTGCTTTTTCTACTTGCTCATCCCAGGAAACTTTCCTGCAAGGCACAAATCAGGTGATAAGTTATATTTTCACATCTACGTAGGGATATGGCATCTATGGGATTAAGCTCAGCTACTGTGTACCATCAGACACCTGGAAGGAAACAGGACCCTATGGCTTAACGACACCATGTTTACATGTTAAACTGAGAAGCTGGCTGGAGCATGATGCCCGGGGACTTTGACCACTACTGACTGGCACTGGCTTTATAGGAAGTGAGATGGAATCTTCCACACTAGGCCCAGTGTGAGTTTTTTCAGTTCATAATAGAAAAAATTAGGTTAGTCATGCCATCAGCTCATTTCTCTGTATTATTTCTATGAAAGTCAAGATAATATATGTGAATGACCCTTGACTCCCTTCCTATGTAGGTCTATCAACTGCTAAGTGAGATTACCTAAAAGATTATTTTAGAAACTGAAAAGTAATGTACAATACCTTATATCTTTTTTAAAAAATAATTTTTATTGAGCTTTAAGTGAACGTTTACAAATCAAGTCAGTCTGTCACATATAAGCTTATATACATCTTACTCCATACTCCCACTTAATCTCCCTCTAATGAGTCAGCCCTTCCAATCTCTCCTTTCATGACGATTTTGCCAGTTTCTAACCCTCTCTACCCTCCTATCTCCCCTCCAGACAGGAGATGCCAACACAGTCTCAAGTGTCCACCTGATACAAGTAGCTTACTCTTCATCAGCATCTCTCTCCAACCCATTGTCCAGTCCCTTCCATGTCTGATGAGTTGTCTTTGGGAATGGTTCCTGTCCTGGGCCAACAGAAGGTTTGGGGACCATGAAAGCTGGGATTCCTCTAGTCTCAGTCAGACCATTAAGTCTGGTCTTTTTATGAGAATTTGGGGTCCACATCCCAGTGTTCTCCTGCTCCCTCAGGGGTTCTCTGTTGTGCTCCCTGTCAGGGCAGTCATCGGTTGTGGCCGGGCACCATCTAGTTCTTCTGGTCTCAGGACAATGTAAGTCTCTGGTTCATGTGGCCCTTTCTTTCTTTTGGGCTCATAATTATCGTGTGACCTTGGTGTTCTTCATTCTTCTTTGATCCAGGTGGGTTGAGACCGATTGATGCATCTTAGATGGCCGCTTGTTACCATTTAAGACCCCAGACGCCTCATTTCAAAGTGGGATGCAGAATGTTTTCATAATAGAATTATTTTGCCAATTGACTTAGAAGTCCCCTTAAGCCATAGTCCCCAAACCCCCGCCCTTATACCGCTGACCTTTGAAGCATTCAGTTTATCCCGGACTTCTTTGCTTTTGGTCCAGTCCAGTTGAGCTGACCTTCCGTGTATTGAGTATTGTCCTTCCCTTCACCTAAAGTAGTTCTTATCTACTAACTAATCAGTAAATAACCCTCTCCCACCCTCCCTCCCTCCCCGCCTCGTAACCACAAAAGTATGTGTTCTTCTCAGTTTATACTATTTCTCAAGATCTTATAATAGTGATCTTATACAGCATTTGTCCTTTTGCCTCTGAGTAATTTCGCTCAGCATAATGCCTTCCAGGTTCCTCCATGTTATGAAATGTTTCACAGATTCGTCACTGTTCTTTATCGATGCATAGTATTCCATTGTGTGAATATACCATAATTTATTTACCCATTCATCCATTGATGGACACCTTGGTTGCTTCCAGCTTTTTGCTATTGTAAACAGAGCTGCAATAAACATGGGTGTGCATGTATCTGTTTGTGTGAAGGCTCTTATTTCTCTAGGGTATATTCCGAGGAGTGGGATTTCTGGGTTGTATGGTAGTTCTATTTCTAACTGTTTAAGATAACGCCAGATAGATTTCCAAAGTAGTTGTACCATTTTAAATTCCCACCAGCAGTGTATAAGAGTTCCAATCTCTCCGCAGCCTCTCCAACATTTATTCTTTTGTGTTTTTTGGATTAATGCCAGCCTTGTTGGAGTGAGATGGAATCTCATCGTAGTTTTAATTTGCATTTCTCTAATGGCTAATGATCGAGAGCATTTTCTCATGTATCTGTTAGCTGCCTGAATATCTTCTTTAGTGAAGTGCGTGTTTGTATCCTTTGCTCACTTCTTGATTGGGTTGTTTGTCTTTTTGTGGTTGAGTTTTGACAGAATCATACAGATTTTAGAGATCAGGCGCTGGTCAGAGATGTCATAGCTGAAAATTCTTTCCCAATCTGTAGGTGGTCTTTTTACTCTTTTGGTGAAGTCTTTAGATGAGCATAGGTGTCTGATTTTTAGAAGCTCCCAGTTATCTGGTTTCTCTTCGTCATTTTTGGTAATGTTTTGTATTCTGTTTATGCCTTGTATTAGGGCTCCTAACTTTGTCCCTTTTTTGTCTTCCACGATCTTTATCAGTTTAGTCTTTATGTTTAGGTCTTTGATCCATTTCGAGTTAGTTTTTGTGCATGGTGTGAGGTATGGGTCCTGTTTCATTTTTTTGCAAATGGATATCCAGTTATGCCAGCACCATTTGTTAAAAAGACTATCTTTTCCCCAATTAACTGACACTGGGGCTTTGTCAAATATCAGCTGCTCATATGTGGATGGATTTATATCTGGGTTCTCAATTCTGTTCCATTGGTCTATGTGCCTGTTATTGTACCAGTACCGGGCTATTTTGACTACTGTGGCTGTGTAATAGGTTCTAAAATCAGGTAGAGTGAGGCCTCCCACTTTCTTCTTCTTTTTCAGTAATGCTTTACTTATCCGGGGCTTCTTTCCCTTCCATTCGAAGTTGGTGATTTGTTTCTCCATCACATTAAAAAATGTCATTGGAATTTGGATTGGAAGTGCATTGTATGTATAGATGGCTTTTGGTAGAATAGACATTTTTACTATGTTAAGTCTTCCTATCCATGAGCAAGGTATGTTTTTCCACTTAAGTATGTCCTTTTAGTTTCTTGCAGAAGTACTTTGTAGTTTTCTTTGTATAGGTCTTTTACATCTTTGGTAAGATTTATTCCTAAGTATTTTATCTTCTTGGGGGCTATTGTGAATGGTATTGATTCAGTGATTTCCTCTTCAATGTTCTTTTTGTTGATGTAGAGGAATCCAAGTGATTTTTGTATGTTTATCTTATAACCTGAGACTCTGCCAAACTCTTCTATTAGTTTCAGTAGTTTTCTGGAGGATTCCTTAGGGTTTTCTGTGTATAAGATCATGTCATCTGCAAATAGAGATAATTTTACTTCTTCCTTGCCAATCCGGATGCCCTTTATTTCTTTGTCTAGCCTAATTGCTCTGGCTAGGACCTCTAGTCCAATGTTGAATAAGAGCGGTGATAAAGGGCATCCTTGTCTGATTCCAGTTCTCAACGGAAATGCTTTCAGGCTCTCTCCATTTAGAGTGATGTTGGCTGTTGGCTTTGTATAGATGCCTTTTATTATGTTGAGGAATTTTCCTTCAATTCCTATTTTGCTGAGAGTTTTTATCATGAATGGGTGTTGGACTTTGTCAAATGCCTTTTCTGCATCAATTGATAAGATCATGTGGTTTTTGTCTTTTGTTTTATTTATATGGTGGATTACATTAATGGTTTTTCTAATATTAAACCAGCCTTGTGTACCTGGTATAAATCCCACTTGGTCGTGGTGGATTATTTTTTTGATATATTGTTGAATTCTATTGGCTAGAATTTTGTTGAGGATTTTTGCATCTATGTTCATGAGGGATATAGGCCTGTAATTTTCTTTTTTGGTGATGTCTTTACCTGGTTTTGGTATCAGGGATATGGTGGTTTCATAGAATGAGTTAGGTAGTGTTCCGTCATTTTCTATGCTTTGAAATACCTTTAGTAGTAGTGGTATTAACTCTTCTCTGAAGCCGTCCGGGCCCACGCTTTTTTTTGTTGGGAGTTTTTTGATTACCATTTCAATCTCTTTTTTTGTTATGGGTCTATTTAGTTGTTCTACTTCTGATTGTGTTAGTTTAGGTAGGTAGTGTTTTTCTAGGAATTCATCCATTTCTTCTAGGTTTGCAAATTTGTTAGAGTACAATTTTTCATGATAATCTGATATGATTCTTTTATTTTTAGTTGGGTCTGTTGTGATGTGGCCCATCTTGTTTCTTAATAATACCTTATATCTTTTAACCATGCAGAGATTTAATAATAGAAAGAAAAAAAATTTTTTTTTTCTTTTTTTTATGTAAGTAGCTCTCTACTTTTCTAAGTAGTGCACTCCTGAAAATGTTTCAGATGTCTGATATATAGATTTGAATATATGAAAGTGTGATGGTTAACGTTCTGTGTCACCTTGGCTGGGCCATGATTCTCAGTGGTTGGGCAGTTATGTGATGACATAGTTTGTCAGTTATACAATGATGTAATTTGACAGTTATGTAATCATGATACATCATCCATGATTTGATCAGCCAATCAGTTGTAAGTGGAATTTCCTCAGGATTTGGCCTGCATCCAATGTACATGTATGTGTATATGTATATATATATATATGTTCTGGAAAAGCTTACTTGCTTGTTCTGGATCCTCCATTTGGCTCATCATCATCTGACCTCTGGTTCTTCAGACTTGAACAAGCTGCCTGACATGTTGCCTGCTGATCTTGGGCTCCTCAGTCCCTGTAGCTATGTGAGTCAGGAGAAACCTCCAACCTGACACCTGACCCACAAAACTTGGGACTTGCCAGCCCCTACAACCCTGTGAGCCATTTCCTTAGATAAATCTATCTATCATCATTCTCTGTGTGTGTGTGTGTGTATATATATATATATATATATATATCGTTGTTGGGTGCCATCGAGTCAGTTCCAACTCATAGCAACCTTATGCCCCCATGCACAACAGAACGAAACACTGCCTGGTCCAGTGCCATCCTCGCAATTGCTCATATGCTTGAGCTCATTGTTGCAGCCAGTGTGTCAATTCATCTCCTTGAGGCTCTTCATTTTTTTCGCTGACCCTCTACTTTACCAAGCATGATATCCTACCTCAGGGACTGATCCCTCCTGAAAACACGTCCAAAGTATGTGAGACAGTCTTGCCATCCATGCTTCCAAGGAGCTTTCTGATTGCACTTCTTCCAAGGCAGATTTGTTCATTCTTTTGGCAGTCAATGGTATATTCAATATTCTTCACCAATACCACAATTCAAAGCCATCAATTCTTCTTCAGTCTTACTTATTCCTTGTCCAGCTTTCACATGTGTATGAGGTAATCGTAAACATCATGGCTTGGGTCAGACTCACCTTAGTCCTCAATGTGATGTCTTTGCTTTTCAACACTTTAAAGAGGTCTTTTGTCTCAGGTTTTTCTAATGCAATGCGTCTTGATTTCTTGACTGCTGCTTCCATGGGTGTTGATTGTAAACCCAAGTAAAATGAAATCCTTGACAACCTTAGTCTTTTCTCCATTTAGCATGATGTTTATTGGTCCAGTTGTGAGGATTTTTGTTTTCTTTATGCTGAGGTGTAATCCATACTGAAGGCTGTGATCTTTGGCCTTCATTATTAAGTACTCGAAGTCCTCTTCACTTGCAGCAAGCAAGGTTGTGTCACCTGCATATCACAGGTGGTTAATGAGTCTTCCTCCAATCCTGATACCCCATTCTTCTTCATATAGTCCAGCTTCTCAGATTATTTGCTCAGTGTACAGACTGAAGAGGCATGGTAAAATAATATAACCCTGACACATACCTTTCCTGACTTTAAACCATGCAGCAGACCCTTATTCTGTTCGAGTGATTCCCTCTTGATCCATGTACAGATTCCTCATGAGCACAATTAAGTGTTCCAGAATTTCCATACTCCACAGTTCTATCCATAATTTGCTATGATCCACACAGTCAAATGCCTTAGCATACTTAATAAAACACAGGTAAACATCCTTCTGATATTCTCTGCTTTCAGCCAGGATTCATCTGAAGTCAGCAATGTGTGTGTGTATATATATATGTATGTATACATATATATACCAAAAAAAAAAAAAAAAAAAACCCAGTACCATCAAGTCGATCCCGACTCATAGCGACCCTATAAGACAGAGTATATATATACATACATATATATACACACACACACACTTCACAGGCTTTGCTTCTCTAGAAAACCCAGCCTAAGACAAACAGTTAATAAACCAAACCAAACCGATTGCTGTCAAGTCAATTCCAACTCATAATGACCCTGTGGGACACAGTAGAACTGCCTCATAGAGTTCCCAAGACTATAATCTTTATGAGAGCAGACGCCATATCTTTATTCCATGGAGTGGCTGGTGGATTCGAATTACCGCCCTTTTGGTTACCAAACTAGCACTTTAACCACTGCACCACCAGGGCTCCTTATAAAAGTTAATATTCTTATAAAATTTAAGGAAAATAACTGTTATACATTCACTGGTCTTTGCCTGTGAAGTTTGGCAATGCCTTGCCCCGAAGAGGACATATGATAACTTCAGTGGTCTTCACTGGGAAGTGAGGAATAGAGAACTGGATTCAACACCTTCCCTCTCCCAACCCTGCAGGGGCTTAACACCCAAACCTTTAATCCCTAAAAACGTCTACTTGGCCTGCTAGATACTTGCAACAGGATTTCCAGTAAAGAGAAAAGGCTGTCTCTCCACGCCCCCACCCCTCTGCTTACCCAACTCCTTCCCCTGCAGGTGAGGGAATCCCTTTTGCTGTCACCTTGGAGATATCTTTTTGTGGCTGACAAGTTCCCCAAGGACACACTGCACACAATAGCCCCTAAATATTACTTGTCAGATGGCAAAGACCCATTTCTCTGTGAGAAGGGCAGTTTGAATGAGCCATTGTGAAATATATGAAAACATCCATTGTGTAGCATTCTGATGCATAGAAGTTTGAAATAATTTTTAGATGGGATTTGGGGTTCCATGAAAGAAGTTTTAAACAAGTGTCAAGCAAGACTTTGTTTCAGTTCTTCCTAAGAATATGTATATGTATATACACACACAAACATACATGTAAACTCTACGGGGCAGTTCTACCCTGTCCTCTAAGGTTGCTATGAGTCGGAATCGACTCGATGGCAGTGGGTTTTATATCTATATATATAAAATGACTAGAGGAAGGTGAACAGTTGGTTCAGAGAAGACCCAGTGGGGAAAGGGAAGTGGTATGAGGGAAAGTCAAATAAATGAGACAGAAAATAAGTCTACAGATCAGCCACTTAATCTATGGCACCAGAACTATATAATTTTAATAGGCATAAACCAAACAAAAAAACAAACCCATTACCACCAAATGGATTCTGAGTCATAGTGACCCTGCAGTACAGAGTGGGACTGTCCCCATAGGGTTTCCAAGGAGCAGTTGGTGGATTTGAATGGCTGACGTTTTGGTTAGCAGACAGGCTCTTAACCAGTGTGCCACCAGGGCTCCTTAATACGCATGGGGGAGTATATATTTAAATATATATTAAATAAAAAATTTTATTTCTATTGTTCTTCATATCTTCTTTCTGGGAACAATACTGATGTACTGAAAAGGTTTATATTCATCCCACCTACTTTCAGAAATGCACTTAAACTTGTAAAAATTTTTCCTTTAGTTGTATTGAATGTATAACTTCAAAGTAAATTCTGTCTTTCAAGCCCAAAACAAATATGAAATATATTTAGCAATCACCACTGTGATTCTGTGGGACATACTGACATGCATTAGCTTGCTAGATTTCTAACATTTAAAGGCTCTTTAATGTTTTCAAATATCCTAGAACTTGAGAAACAATGGAATTGAGAGAAATATCTTTACAGTTCAAACAAGGAGTAAAATTACACACATATACACACATACATGTGAAATAGAAATAGATACAGATATATAACAATTATTTTTCTTCAAAAAATGAGCAGGTTAAAAAATCTATATATTTTTGAAGATTACGGTCTGACCTGAGTGTTTTTATTATATAATTTTAATATTAAATATTCATAGTTTAGAGAAGATTTTTAGGACTTTGCATAAAATCGGCGAAAAGCATTTCTCAAGATAGTTCTCTGATAAATTCTAGATTTCATTTTTTAATTTTAAAAATGTTAAAACTAATGTTGTCATTGAAAAAATTCTCCATTAAACCTCCATAGGAATTAATGGCCTAATGCCTTAAAGTATCATGTTTTATTGACAGTTGTTTTGCTGTGGGTTCCAAGGACTGAGTCCAGCGGCATTTATCCCTGACTCCATTAAATGTTTATTATGTGCCTGTAATTCCCTCAAGGTCTTACAGATTCATGCACGATCTGTAGCTCCTTTCAGTCCAGGTAGGAATTCCTTTGAGAAACAGGCAAGATTGCTGCCATATTGGATACTGCTACAAAACTCCACGCTTCCAGGTAGTTATAGAATAATGCCCCAAAAGTTCTTTCTATCAAACCCGTGTTTTTAAACATTTTCTGGCCTCATATTTTCCCCTAATATGTTCCGCTAATGCCCCATTTTATAAATTAAAAAAAAAAAACAAAAACTCTAAGAAAGAGAATGAGCAAGGAAGAACAAAAGAGACAGAGACTTCTTCGTAGATGAGGACATGACACTCAGGTCATGTCTTGTCTTTCCTCAACAAAGGGCCACTTTGCGTGAGGCTCACGGCAGCTCAGTAGAAAAAGGTCAGTCATTTCCTCACCCCAGATTCTTCTGACTGGACTCCGGGAAAGCTGCTGGAGGTATAGTCTCTTTGCCAAGATGCGGTGAATGGGAAACCTTTATGTCTGCTCCTGTGGATACAATTCATAAAGCCAGTCTCGGAGACAAGCTTTAGTCTGTCGTCTGTAATAAGAATTGTAAATGATCTCCTGAGACATTCTGCTTAGGGAATTCCGTTAAAAAAGGTTAAGTGTAAATTGCCCTTTGGATTAGCCTGAACATCCCCATTATAAAAGTTGCTGAAACTAGTAGGCAGAAATAAAAGTTAAAAAATAAAAACAAATATAGGTAAAGAATGTCGTCTTGGATGGCATCGCAGAATCGTAAAATCAGGCTTCTTTTCTCCATAAATGCTTATAAAATTATATCTGTAATATGTTAAGTAATAACCTCTCATTACCCACTATTAGAGAGAAGGAAGGTAGACAAAAGATCTTTTTGGAAAGTAAATTCTAAATTGTCATTGTAAAGAAACATATTCAACTACTCAGAGCCTATAGTTCATATATTGCAAAGTACATATCCACTCTCTCAAATATATTGAAGTATTTCCAAAAGATTTGGTAAAATGATATCCAAATTAAAATATGAATGCAGAGGCTAAAAAAAAATGTCTAGACTTTTATGATTCTGATTTTTAAGGCATGACTTTATTCCAACACCCTAAAGGAAATAATATAATTAAGATTGCCTATCCATTTTTTATTGATAGGAAGAAAATAATTTCACAGTGCCACTATATTGTTACACACACGCATTTTAATTTCACAGTGCCACTATATTGTTACACACACGCATTTTAATAGCAGTAGGACAGGAGCATAATGAAAAATAATGGTCCCGGCTGTATCCTTACCAGCCCCTAGGGCTGCTTCCCAGAGGCAGCCGCTTCTAACTATTTTTTGCTTTTAGTTCTTCTGGTTGTTACTTCCATATCTCTAGGTAATTTCTTGATTCATTAATACAAATCATCATATATTGTGTTTCTCTTCTAACAGATGAGAATTTAGCTGATTTATTTCTCTCGTTTCCTTCTCAGCCTTTCATCTTTGGGTTACCATTTTTGTTGCTTTAGCGCTTACAGTTGGACTTTCAATAATATATGTAAAACTCTGTCTCATGTAATCAGGTTCACACTTCGTAAGATGAAGGTGTCAGTGCCCCTGTTTTTCCCCACTTCATTTTCTATTGCAATGATTGAAAACATTCCCACGTTCTCTGCTACTGTAGCCATGTTAAGTGTTTATAAATTGATCCAATGTTGAAAACCACTGAGCAGCTTTTATACAATTTTGACTATACAAGTATTGTTCATGGCAAAGGCAAGTCTCAGCCCAGGGTAACACAGTCATGACCTTTCTGCCACTCCCAGGAGAGGATTCAAATGGATTACCCTCACTTCTCCATTTGTTGTTGCTGTTAGGTGCCTCCGAGGCGGGCCCTTGACCCATGGCTACCCAATGCGCAATGGAGGGAATTGCTGCCCAGTCCCGGGCCATCCCCATGACCAGTTGCAGATCAGCCCACTGTGATCCATGGAGTGACTTTCAGAACTGGATTGTCAGGCCTTTCCTCCTAGTCTGTCTTGGTCTAGAAAGTTTGGCTCAGGCCTGTCCAGCATCATAGCAACATGCAAGCCTCCACTGACAGATGGGTGGTGACTGTGCAGGGGGTGGTCAGGAATCAAACCCAGGTCTCTCACACAGAAGCCAAGAATTCTACCAGTGAACCATCACTGCCCATATCACTTCTCTATGACTCATTCAAATCATTTTTCTTCATATTAGAAACGTGAATTACTTGCATGGTTTTCAGAATTTGTGATTTCTTTTTTATCTATTATTTTCCAAAAGTATAAATTGTCTTTTGCTGCTGTTGTTGTTGGAATAAGAAACATTATGTTACTATTATATCTGAGGTTCTCATTCATTGTTTGCTATCCATTCTGTTATATTTCTTAAAACCTCATGACTTCATGTTTTAATTTGATTTGATAAACTTCAAATTTGGACCATGACTATTTGAATAGGGCTGCTTCTTCCTGAAATTTCCAGGTACCTTGCTTTATTCTTACATTCGGAATTTCTCTTTATGTTTTGAAATTGCACTATTGTGCATTTCACTGGAAATTTTTTATTCTCTCTGTTTGGTAGGGGAACCCTGGTGGTACAGTGGTTAGGAGCTCAGCTGGTAACCAAAAGGTTGACAGTTCGAATCCAGCAGCTGCTCCTTGAAAAGAGGGCCATTCTACTTGTCCTATAGGGTCGCTATGAGTCAGAATCAACTCAAGGGCAATGGGTCTGGGTTTGTTTTTTTTCAGTTTGTTTTTAGTAGGAGGCTTTGAAGACATATATCTTTTTTAACTCTGAAAGAAAAAATATTACTTCCTTGATAATTGTCACACTTCTGTTTCCAGGGTTTCTTTCACATTTCTAGAGTTTCTTTCTGAAATGTGTATTAGTTGAATGTCATAGCCACTGGATTTGTCTTCCGTATTTCTCGTAGTGTAATATATACGCCTTCTTGTCTTCTGGGTTATTTATTTATTTAATTTCTGTTTTTTTATTCTATATGCTGTGAAACTCCCCCAAATTATTTCCCACTACAGTTATTTAAAAAAAAAAAAAAATTGTGACTCACACTTGTAAGTTCTAAAAACATTTCTTTCCTTTCTGATTGTTGCTTTTCCTAGCATCCCTTTTTAGTCTTATACAAGCAGCAACTTTTTAAATTTCTCTTAGGAAGCATTTTGTTTGGGGGCAATTTTCTGAGGGTCACTTAGGTTTTTCCACATCTGTGAGGAGAGGCACAGGCTTCCTTTGTTCCAGACTGTCTTTTCAAGGGTATCTGTAGTGCCTTCCTGTGGAACAAAGGGCAGTTTTGTTTACCGTCCAGGGTAATAAATGTTGACTTATTCTGGTTCTGGTACAAATATCAGGCTGGATTACTGGCCGTTATAAAAGATTCTGGTTCCATAAGATCAAAGTTCCTCTCTTGTAACCAAACCCGCTGCACGTGCAGGTGTCGTGGGGCCCTGTTTGCATCATCCTCTGGGAACTGGGGCTTGATGAACCAATGGAAAAATGCTGGCCGTCTCTCCACAGTTACTGCTGTGTGTAATAAACTGGCCATCGTCCCTGACTCAGGGGTCTCGTGTCTCTGCCAGTATCACACAACTGCGGCAGGCTAGTCAAGGCCAGTGGGGTAAAATCTCGGACCTTCACTTCTGGACACATACATTGTATTTTATGTGCACTTTAACTCCTTTTATTATTTCTCTTTTTTCTGAAGTCTTTTTTTTTTTCTGTCATTCATCAGGCTTCCCTTAAATGTCTAGTTTTTATTTATCTGTTTATATTTAAGAATGGGAGAAAGAGAAGCAACACTGGCATCTCTGCGTTCATGTGAGGGGCTTGTAACTGGTAAGTGCTGAGGGAGGGGTGAGGGAGACAGGAAACTTAGCCATTTTGCTGTGGTTGAAGAGAAGGCCAGAAGCCCAGTTGCCAAAATATATGTTCCCACGGACCTAATTTCCGAAAATTAAACCAAAAACTAAACCCATGGCCATCGAGTCGATTCCAACTGAGAGCGACCATATAGAACAGAGTCAAACTGCCCCATAGGGTTTCCAAGGCTGTAATCCTACAGAAGCTGACTGCCACATCTTTCTCCCGCAGAGCAGCTGGCGGTTCGAACCTCCGACATTTCAGTTAGCAGCCAGGCACTTAACTACTGCGCCACCAGGGCTCCTTTTCAAATTTAGTTTTTGTTGTTTCTTTCTTTTTTTTTTTTTTTACTGTGGTGAAAACACACACAACAAAGCACATGCCAATTCAATAATTTCTACGTGCATAACTTAGTGACACTGATTACATTATTCAAGTTGTGCAACCGTTCTTGATATATTTTTCCAAATTATTCCACCATCATTAACATAAACTCAGTGCTCTCTAAACAAAAACTCCCTCTTTCCCCATCCTTCCCACCCCTGGCAACTACTAATAATCTTTGATTTGGAGACCCTTGTGGCATAGTGGTTAAGAGCTACGGCTGCTAACCAAAAGGTCAGCAGTTCAAATCCACCAGGCGCTCCTTGGAAACTCTACGGGGCAGTTCTACTCTGTCTTATAGTGTCTCTATGAATCGGAATCAACTCGATGGTAACAGGGTTTTTTTTTTTTTTTCCATATTAACTTATTTCCTATAAATGAGCCCATATATCATTTGTCCTTTTGTAGCTGACTTATTTCACTCAGTAGAATGTTTTCAAGGTTCATCCATGTTGTGGCATATGCATCAGGACTTTATTCGTCTTTATGGCCGAGTACTATTCCATTGTATGCGTATACCACAATTTATCTATCAATTCATCTGTTGATGGACATTTCAGTTATTTCCACATATTGGCTATTATGAAAAGTGCTTTAATTAACGTTTGTGTACTGGGGATAGATGCTTGACTGCTAGGCCTTCACTAAAGAGGGATAGAGGTAATGTAGCTTCTATGAAAGCTAACAGCTCATCATATAAGTCTACCACCAACCTCAGTATAAATATTTGCAATATATCTTCATTTGAAAATATATATATACTATTTTTTTTTGTTAATGCTGAAAATATTATTGGCATTAATTATAAAGAACTCACTTATAATGTAGTGTCTGTCATTTTCTCCTACAGAGAACTGCTTCAGACCATTACTTCTGTTCTTCTAGTCATCCATGTGGAAACCCTGGTGGTGTAGTGGTTAAGTGCTACAGCTGCTAACCAAAAGGTTGGCAGTTCAAATCCACCAGACACCCCTTGGAAACGCTATGGGGCAGCTCTTCTCTGACCTATAGAGTCGCTATGAGTCGGAATTGATGTGATGGCAACGGGTTTGGTTTTGGTTTTAGTCATCCATGTACCAACCCCTATATGAAACCAAGAAATTGTACAAAGTTAATGAGAAACATTAGACACCACAAATGTAAATGTTAGTTTCATTATTTTTCCATCTGTTCAATAATTTGTTTTCCCTTAATTTCTTTCTTTTGAAATGGAGGATTTGAGGTATACTTCTGATGGTAAGTTATTAGCAAAACCTGATTTCCTGGACTTTTTAAACTCTCATTCCAGTGATTCAAGTTGTCTCAATGATAAACTGCTAGTGGAAAATATTTATATCTTTTTATAATATAAACTTTTCTGCAGTTGGAGAGATAATTTTAAAATGTTCATTTGCCTCATACTGTACATTCTAAAGGAGTTTCCCCCAGAACACTTAGTACTTCATATTTAGACTTAAACCCTCCAAAGAAATAGTGCTTTTATAACTGCTATTTGTATGTTTTATGATCCACAAATTCTAGGGTCAGCATGATTTACTTAATTTCATGCCATTATACCTTATTTTACTCACATTAATCTAAGTAATTCTATCACCCCAAGCCAGTCCTAGAAGTGTTTTCATTTCAATTAAGACTTTTAAGTGTTTTTAAACTGTCATTTAGCCATATTACACCTTAATTGTTTGTGTTACTCTTCCGTGAAATGTCTCCAAATGGTTTTCATTCTGCCTGAGGGGATGGAAAAGGCCTTGTATAAAGTCATAGAGTTGAGTAGAATTATTTGATGAATTACAGTGACCAGCAAGTCTTCTTCCAAAGACTTTCAGTTATCATCGTAGTTGATCTAAGTAACCAAGCTTTATTTCTCCTATTACATTGGACATCTCTGACCAGGAAGCGTCGAAATTCTTCTGTTAAGATAATGAATTTTGCGTTGTATTCATTTACTGTCAATCTGAACAAATTTTGTCAGAATTCTTGTGCAGTGTGCTCCTTCCCAATGCATTAGAATATTTTTTCATCTATTAATATGTATATTAAATAGCACCTTACACTTTATTTTTGTCTTACTGCTGTAAGTTTTCTTTCCGAACTACGTGTTTCTCCATCTTCACTTTTATACAGCACAAATTTCAAATTAAATTAACCTATTTTTTCACTATATTGAGCATATTTATATGTGAGACACTGGTCCTAAAGTCCTTGTTTCTTGCCCTTCAAGAACTTGCAATGGGTTCTGGGTGATCAGAAAATTAGTTTCACACTCTTTAATGTCACTTCTGGAGCCCCAGTGCCACAGCAGTTAAGAGCTTCAGCTGCTAACCAAAAGGTCAGCTGTTCAGATTTACCAGCTGCTCCTTGGAAACCCTATGGGGCAGTTCTACTTTGTCCTATAGGATTGCTACAAGTAGGAATCAACTCAGTGGCAATGGGTTTGGTTTGGTTTAATGTGGCTCTTGTATTCCAGTTCTAATCGTTTGTTTATTTTACATTAATCTCTTAGTTGGTTTCCTAGCTTCTTACCTTGCCCCTCTTCTAGTGATTTTCCACTCTGCTAACACTGATCCTAGACAAGTATGATCACATTACTTTCCACTCAAACTCCTTGCACGCCTTCTCTTCTAAGCTGTTCAGGAGGCCTCGTGTTGCCCTGACTACATTCCTACAAGTACCAGTTGCCTTTGAGTCATTCTGACTCATGGCAACTCCGTGTAAGGCAGAGTAGAGCTCTACTCCACAGGATTATCAACTCCATGTAAGGCAGAGTAGAGCTCTACTCCATAGGATTATCAACTCCGTGTAAGGCAGAGTAGAGCTCTACTCCATAGGATTATCAACGGTTTTTAGGGAGTAGATTGTCAGGCCTCTCTTCCATGTTCCTTCTGGGGGGATTCAAACCACCAACCTTTTGGTTAATATGAAAGCACTGACTGTTTACACCACCAGGGACTCCAAAACTATATTTCCGGACTCCCTTTTCACAATCTTCCTGCTTTGCAAGATGCAACAAAATCATAGTAAATTGCTTTAAATTTTCCAGACATACCACTCCAGTCTTGCTCCTGTTTATGATTCTTGCTACATCTTAGCCCTTCTGCTGAAAAAACACATTTCACGACTAGTTTTCTCTGACAGGGCTTAACGAGACCCAGCCTGAGGCTATGGCTCTGACAACATTGCCTGCCATTTCTTCTTTAATTCGTTGTTCTCTAGTTCACAGACCTCCTTTATGTTTCTCAAACATGCCGAGCATGTTGCTGCTCCGTGGTCTTTACCTTACAGTTCTCCCTACCTGGAATGCTCATCCCCTATTCACATAGCTTTCTCTCTCCATTCATTATCACCTCCTCAGAGAGCCTTCCCAGTCGGCTTTTCTGGAATAGTGCTCTTGTGCATGATTTTCTGGGAGTAGAGTGTTGTGTTTTTCTTCAGAGCACTTAGCAGTACTTAACAATATGTTATATACTACTTGTTTATTGTCTGTTTTTTTTTACTCTAGAAGGTAAGCTTTATGAAGGTAAAGGTTGTACCTGTTTGACAGGCAGTGGGATCCCTAATAATTAGACCAATGCTTGGTACTCGGAAGGGGTTCAGCAAATTTCTGATGAATGAATGAAATGAATGTCAATTTTTACTTACTCTTCAAGATTCAGTTCCAGAATTACTTCATTTATCAAAGCTCACTTGCCTTACCGCTCCACAAATTGATTCACATGCCCATTCTCTATGTTGCTTTTACATCTTGTGATATTTTGTTCATCCTACTTATCACACTGAACTACATGTCTCTCCCATCAAGTGGTGAGCTTTTAAGCCCAGGTACTGTCCTTTATCTTGCTGCCCTTGCACTTAACATAGTAACTGATTCATTATGAGCAATCTATAAATATCTGCTGATTGAATGAATGAGTGAAGCAGAAAGTACTTTTAACAACATGCCTGCAGTAGCCATAGGTCCTGTTTCACGTGATAAGTTCACAGATACTTACACTCAAAGAAAAACTGGGTATCTGCCTTATTAAATAACTTAAATGTCACATTCACTCAACCTTTGCCATCATTGACTGGTTCTCAGCCTAAAAAATATTAGGATAGTATGCCAGCAAAACGTAAATAGTTAACTAAAATCCTCTTGTTCTTCAGTTTCTTAGCCTCCTGCCACCCTTAACTCATGGTGATAACAAATAATGCTGCAAGTAACAGTCACCAAATGGAGAATGTCCACGCTCCTGAAATCCAGACAGTAGTCATATCATTTTATGATCATTTAGCGTTTGGGAGAGGAATTGTACCACATACTTTGCCTAATCCATAAAAACCGTTCTATGATATAAAAGGAATGGCTTTCCCATTGTTACGACCCGCAGCCAGTTTACCATCCTAGTCCCCTCTCCTGGCTGCCCTCCTAGAGGCACCAATCCGTGCAGTCAAAGGCAAGAAAAGGGTGCTGCGCAGCATAACCCTGACCATGCGCCAGAAATTCCTCACCTTGTCTGTGGTGTTTCTGCTACAACATGTATCTTCTTTTTAATCTAATGTATTGGTGAAAATTACCTTGCTTATCTACCTAGTATTATTTTCTTTTTAAGCAAATTCAGAAGAAGAAAAGTGTCAAGAGAGGAGTTTGGCAAATACTTAGAGTTCTGAGCTAGTTGGGCAAAAAAGAGCAAGAAAAAATCTAAGAGCTACTAATGAAGACTTTAGAAACTTACAGGACTATTTCTCTACTAAACAGGGCTATAATGATTTCTGGAGAAAATATGTCTACACATATTTCATTATGCATTTTTAAGCTGTATTTCAACTATCACATGCCATGAGCTTTTACAGTAACAAAAACCAATGCTATTACATAATAAGGAAAAACAACATAATAATAAGGAAACAACGAATACGAACTACAGATATGAATTCCTTATACTTTTTACATTTAAAACTTATGGAGATTTTGACAACAATGCAGTCAAACAACATCTTTTCAGTAAGAAAAGCTAGCAATTACTTATCATTCCAAGGATTCCTGGTGGTACAGTGGTGAAGTATTTGGCTGCTAACCGAAAGGTCAGCAGTTTGAACCTGTCAGCTGCTCCTTGGTAGAAGAATGTGGAAGTCTGCTTCTGTGAGGATTACAGCCTTGGAAACCCTATGGGGCAGTTCTACTCTGTGCTATAGGGTCACTATGAGTCGGAATCGATGGGCAATGATTTTTGTTTTTGTTTTAATCCTTCAAACTGTGGCCACAAGAATGATGAACACACAGGTAGTCCCCGACTTATGACATATAGGAGTCAGGACAAACTGCACTTACCACCATCTAGTTTTCTTTTTGTTGTACATCTTACCTTTGTATGTAGTAACATTAGAAACATTAATACATACAAACAACATTGTATACACACATAATGTTGTATGTACATAATACATAATACAACACTAAAACATACATACATTGTATGTAGCATCATGCACTAGGTAATATGTACTACACACAACGTTGCAGTGCGTAATTTGCTTATGTTATTCTCAGATGTTCACTCACAGATGTTCAATGTTATGATTTATAAGGATACTGATAATAAAAGGAAATAATAATGAGAACTAAAAAAAAAAAGAAGTATTTGACTTACATCAGAACCAACTTACGACGGAGTCAGAATAGAACCCCCTAGTAAGTCAGGGACTACCTGTGCTGCAATTATAGTTCTCATTTTCTGTTTTTGATGTTATGTAACTCCGTTGGTCTTATTCTTCCACAGTGAACAAATGCTGGAGGGTGCCCTTCTCTAGTCTACCAAGTTTTATTTAGATAAAACACGAGCTTGTTATTGCCAATCAATTTGTTTTGAAATAAGAAAACTCTGCTCTAATTTCTTAAGGCCATTTAAAGGTATCTTTATCTAATCAGTAGTCCTTAACTTTTTTTTTTTTTAATCACCATTTTGTGGTGATCTCAGGCATTTTATGCAACAAAAATTATTCTACCCTAAAGCCTGTGACCTCCCTTACTTTATGAGAACAGCTTTTAATTTCTATTAATCATAGTGGCTGAAGCCATCTCAAAGCCAATTTAAGAAGAAGCTTTAGGCTAGAAAAAAAATAACAATATAAAGAATTTTATCTTGAAATTATAAAATCCAAGATGTATATTTTACGATGAGTTGAAATTTGGAACATCTGCTAACATTCTTCTCCTCTTAAACAGGAAAACATTTATGACAAATAGTTAACAGAATCATAATGGTTTAAATTAATTTACTCTTTGCTATTATAGGCCTTTCTCTTAAATTCATTGATCAAAAGTGATTGGAATATCCAAATGCAGGTCTCGATTTTTGTCTGTTTGTAGGTACATCATTAAAAATCATTACGGTCTTTAGGCTTATTATCAGTAATAGTTCTTCCTACATCCTTAGTGGATAAAATGGCAAGATGAAGAGAAAGAAGAGAGGCAAGGGAAAGTGGTCATTTCTTGGAGTGAAAATGCCCACCAGTTTTCAAAAGCTTTTTCTTTCACAAGTATTCAAGCAGAAAATAGAGAGAAAAAAGTGGTCTCCTACTTCAATCATTTTCATTTTTTTTTGTTCAGTTCGGGGTATTAAAAAATCTAAAGAAAATATTCAACAAAAATCTCATACTTTTCTTGGAGTCTCTACTGAAATCATTTTAATTATATTCTAATTTTGTACAAATATATTTCTAGATTTAAATCCTATACATATGATATCCATAGAATTAACCATGCAAAAATTTAAAAATGTTTACCTTCCTGAAATAAAGTATCGTGAAGATAACTTTCAGTTTTGATAAATATTTACGTTAGTTCTGAAGAGAAAAGTTGAGCTTGAGCCAAAGGTTTTGATTAAAAAAAAATGTGGTCCACAGCCAAATAAGATTTTCAGTATGTAGATTTGAAGAAGTATAAAAATGCAATACCTTGTTATTACGATTGTTTATTCTTTCTGAGATTATTCATGTAGTTTTTATTTATTATGATAACACCAGAGGAAATTTAAATCAGGATGTACAAATATAGTGACGAACATATGAACATTTAATAGCCACTGAGAAACCATGATTTTGATTATATCTTCTCTTAAGTAGTTCCCAGTATTTGCGTTTCTCTTGAACTACTTCTTAGTAAACAACCAATATTCTACAAGTTATATTCTTCTCTACATATGCTTTCTCCGCTGTTGCTCTCCCATCTCACCTACAGTTTCATCTCTAACCCCTGTAAGCATGACACTTGAATGTATTTCTCTGGGTTATACTTCCCTCCCAGAGCTTTGAATACACTTTCAATTGCCTGTTTGCCATTTCTACCCGTCCGTTTTATCGACATATTTCAAAATTTGTGGAGCAGTCATTTTTGTGCCTCTTACAGCATTCCCTGTGCATAAATCTTTCATTGGGCGTAAAAATTGGCAGTCTGTGGATTGTAACAGAACAGAAAACATATTTTTTGTTTGCTGGTTTAAGTTTTAGCCCTCATGGTGTTTGTCATGGAAATCCTGGTGGCATAGTGGCTAAGTACTACAGCTGCTAACCAAAGGGTCAGCAGTTCAAATCCACCAGGGGCTCCTTGGAAGCTCTATGGGGCAGCTCTACTCTGACCTACAGGGTCGCTATGAGTCAGCATTGACTAGGTGGCAGTGGGTTTGGTTTTGTTTTTTTGCTGTTGGTCATTGTGGTGTTAACAAATAAATAACATTGAAGAGGCCCTCACACTGGATAAACAGAGCAGTCTTGGGGAATAGAAAGAGATGCACAGCTAGCCTGTACAGCAATTTTGTATGAATTCACACAAGGTTACCCTTCTACCAGATGGCTATTACCCTGTGCCATACTACCCTGGGGTCAAGGCTTAAGTAAGTGGACAATCAGCTACCACTTGCTTCCCTGGCTAGAAGGCATGTGTGTCAATCAGCCGACAATACATGGCAACCAGGGGCATAGGCACTAAGAGCAGAATCATGGGCTCAGGCTAAGATGGTAAAATGCTGATGCCAGCAAGTACCCCGAGGGGAGGTTGGTGAGACATCGGCCATTCTGTAAACTCTGGTGCTGCCCGTGAGCCACTAGAAGGCTGTCAGCAACCCATCTGCAAAGTAACTACAAGAGACCACCAGGGGTGACACTGCCCGTTATAATCACCTCCTCACTAGGGTCTGGGTCTCTTGCATGATTTTTTTTATTGCCTCCAGGTGAGTTCAATTATTGATTCAGACATATTAACCTCCTATTAGGAAATCTTTCATGGTCTCACACTGTCTACTTCCCTAGGACACTTAGGGCTCTCTACAAAAGGATCCCAAAGGCCCATTCCAATCTCACTGTTCAGTATTTACCTCGGTTATACACATGCTCCAGTAAAACTCAGATATCTGATGATTTAATTTACTCAGTAATTCATCCAACAAATATTTACTAATACCCACAATATCCTAGGTATCAGGACCGATGCAAGAGACGTTTTTCATGCAGTGTAGGCCAGGCAGCTGGTTGAATTAGGTTATTAGTTTTTCACTTTTCTATTGATTTTTCTTACCATCATGTTTATACAACAGATATACTGTTAGAAATGTAAGAGATTATGTTGAAAGTGTGCTTTCTTACATTGATTTGTGGACCAGAGTTGGTATATAATCCTACTGCCCTAGGCCTTTGGGAAAACAAGTTCTGCAAATAGTGAACTTCATATTATCATATAACACTAATTTTCTTGTGTAAGGAACATATTTTTCTTTTTATCTTTAGCACTTATCACGTTGCCTGACCCCAAATAAAATCCCAGCATGATGTTGACTATGTTAATGAATGGATGGATGAATGACACGGGAGAGGAAACATTCTGATTTTTTTACCCAAATATAGGTAGGAATGAAGTTAAGAGCCAATTGATTTATTCTGACAAAGGTGGAAAGGGAAAGTATTTTATTTATATTTATACATATACACACATCTTTCATTACTTGTAATTTTTAAGATATTACCACAAGAACACATTTATCATAAGCACATTTAATTATTACTAGTTGGTATTCATGAATTTGATTCTGAAATGACAGATAATATCACTACCTAAAACATTCTTAAGTTTTCAAAATGTAAAGGTAATCTCCACACACATAAAAAAAATTAACTCTAAATCCAATATATAGAGCTATAGACTATAAAAATTCATACAGCTAGTTTCTAGTTTACAAGATATTCTAAACAAATAACATTACAAGGGACAAACACCAATTCAAAATGTGTGAAATTTTACAAAATAACTGACCTAGTTTCTACAAAAAGTCAATGACATGGAGAAAAAAAAAAAAAGAGAGAGAGAGATTGAGAGAGAGAGAGAGGCGGGGATTAAAACAGTCTAAGAAACATAACAACCAAGTATTCTGTGTATACAATATTATGCTGATGCAAACAGACCAACAGTTAAAAAGACATTCTGAAGACAACTGGGGAAATTTGAATATGAACTGTGTTATTAGAAGATACTAAAGATACGTGATTAACTTGGTTAAATGTTGCTATGTAAGAAAACATCTATTTTTTAGAGATTCATAATGACGTACGTAGGAGTAAACTGATAAGATGTCTAGGACTTGCTTTAAAATGCTTTGGCAAAAAAGAGGCAGGAGAAGGAGCATAAAAGAAATAAATGTGGCAATATCTTAAGAATCATTGGGTCTAGGTAAGGTTTATTATTCTCTCTATTGTGTAAATGTTTGCAAATTTTCATACTTTAGTTATACTTAATGGTACCTGGTAAAAAGTCAAGATCTCTGAATGATTCAAATTGAAGAAGATAAAGTTAGAGTGTTAGTAAATGCGTTTGTCAGCTAAGCTTGTGAAGCTGGAAGGGCTGCTTGAAGTAAGTTTTCTCAGAAAGAAATATTAAAGCAAACAGCAAAGAGGTAAAAACGGTCAGGCCAAGAGAAACTGTCTCCATTTGTTGAAAGCCTTCTCCCAGGAAGAAGCTCAGCTATGGGACAGATTCTTTTTCATTATATTCTCTAGATTTGGTGATAGTCTACACATTCAGTGTGGAAAAACAGAAATGTAACAGATTTGTCTTTCTGCTGTTGCTAAGTTGAAAGACAGCAGCCAAGCAAAGACAGAGACGTGGCACAGAGTTTCCTAACCACAAAAGGCTTCGGAGAAGAGACAGCCTTGCGTGACTGAGGTGGGAAGCTGCGAGCAGCCAGAAAGTAAAGAACAAACTGTAGGAGGCATTTTATAACATTGAGCTATTTCTAAAACTCTGGTAAGCCTCAGGAGTATCATATTATTAAGTATCTATTCAGGACAGAAGAAAAAGAATATTATCATAAATATAATATCTATGAACTTTTTAGAACTTATTACTTGCCAAGTACTGAATTAAGCACTTGTTTTTTATTTTTATTTATTTATTTTGAAGTTCCTGGGTGGTGTAAGGAAACCCTGGTGGCATACGGGTTAAGTGCTACGGCTGCTAACCTAAAGGTCGGCAGTTCGAATCCACCAGGCGCTCCTTGGGAACTCTATGGGGTAGGTCTACTTTGTCTTGTAGGGTCCTTATGAGTCGAAATCAACTCGACGGCAACGGGTTTGTTTTTGGTGCATGGTGTGTTCAGCTCTAAATGAAGGATAGGAGGTTTGAGTCCACCCGGTGGTGCCTTAGATGAAAAGCCTGGAGATCTACTTCTGGGGGAGGGGGGAATCAGCCATTGAAAACCCCACGGAGCAGTTCTATTCCGACACACTCAGGGTCACCATGTGTCAGAATCCACTCAACAGCAACTGGCATTGTTATTTTACTTAATCTTAGTAAAAAGATATTTTTATCACCGTTTTAGAGATGGAAAAACTGAGGTTAATAAAGTTTAAATAACTTCCCTGCAAGAGGCAGAGGTGGGATTCAAATTCAAGTCTTTCTGCCCTCATACCTTTTGGAAATGACTGAAATATAATGATTGTCATAATTTAGTTTCTAATTAAAATCAGCGTTACATTGACCTGTGTCTGAAACGCATTCATAATTTTGAAAAAATGCATCAAATATACTTATCTGAGATGTAGCTCAATATGAGTCATTTTTAAGATCACGATTAGTGAAATGTTGTTACAAAAACCAAAAAAAAAAAAAAAAGACCCATTGCTATGGAGTTGATTCTGACTCACAGCCGCCCTAAAGGACAGAGTAGAACTGCCCTATAGGGTTTCTAAAGAGCAGCTGGTGGATTTGAACTGCTGACCTTTTGGTTCGAAGCCCAGCTCTTAACCATTGTACCACCAGAGCTCCATTGTAACAAAGGCATATTAATATAATTTTATTTTGTTAAAAAAAAGAAGACAACGATTAAGGGAATCTTTTACTTTTTTTTCTCTCTTATTTAAGCATATTAATGTTTTAATCCAAACCGTGAAATCAAGGCATCCTACTTCAACTAAGATGAAATCTAAGTTTTAGACTCACTTATTTGAAACAACCCACCAGCTGCTCTGTGGAAGAAAGATCGGGCAGTCTGCTTCTGTAAGGATTACAGCCTCGGAAACCTTATGGGGGAGTTCTCTGTCTACAAGAAAGCTATGAGTCAGAATTGACTAGACAGCAAAGGGTTTAGTTTTAGGGTATATGAAACAATTTTAAAAATCTAAAAATCAAACTGAAAATCAAAGCTAAGAAAGGTGTGGAATGGCAAACAGGCTATATTAGCAGGATCTGATTTCAATATTGGGCATTTCACTCGAAGTATACGGCTGACTCTGGCAAGTTAAACCTGCAGCAGTTAAGGAAACCACTGGCTGGCTGTGATGCCCTGTTCTCAGTCAATTCCCTCAAAGTCCCTCATTCCAGGTGGGAGGTCAGCTCTGCAGCACGACTTTGCTGTCATCAAGGTCATCAAGGTCCACAACAAATGCACTTACAGGGAGAGTAAGAGCTTTACTGTAGGAGCTGCTTTCCCAGCTGGGCTGGAGCAAAAATTCTTCCAGGGGACTTCTGCGGGTGGACCGTGTGTGCAGGCCCTGCCAGTGTGGCTGCTCATGCCTTCACAAGAGAGCCAGTGTGTCCTGGCGGACGGACAACTGCTCGGAGCTCTCTAATTACATGCCCTCTGAGGTCAGCACGCCAACGCCTGTTTTGGGATGGACTGGCTATTCTCTCACTTCTTACTGTAGCGACTGCTGCTGCCTGAGAGTCCTCGAAGTGAATGAATCCTTCAGTGTGGTTTCATGATGTGGGTCATCATTTTAGGAAAGATATCCAAAGTTGTTAAAGGAGAGTTGACTTAATTCAGGAAAAGAAGAGTAGTGTGGTCTAAAGCTAGAAACGATTTTCTCCAGGAAGCAACCGAATGCCTACCTAGTGGCCAATGGGAAAAAGAAATTTTCTAGATTTCAGTTTTCAAAACAGACCCTCAGTCAGCCCACAGTCTTGGGATCTGTCCACGGGACACACGTCCTGTGAACTGGTGCTATCTACTAGGTCTGTCCTTTAGAGCAGCTTCATCATACCCACCCTGCCTTCTTCTATGGAAATAATGGAACATCATAATCAAGTACTTTCCCTGGCCTATGGACATATATTTTCATAAGCCTTAAAATAATCAGTCTCTGATTCTTATTGTTACTTTTTCTCTAATTTAGACAAATGATAGACATAATGTTTTGTGTTGTAGATAAGTTCATGCACTACAAAAACACCATTGCCCAAGATTATATTTAGCGATTGCTCAGCACTTTCCAGCATGCTTCCTTACTAAAATCCTTTAGGTTATAGAGGGAACATTAACCTTCCTAACCTTGCGGTGAAATACTAATCTACAGTAGTTATTTTATATTAATTCTAAATAGCTAATATTTACTTGGCACTTTATGTCTATTGGAGAACTGGTAGCATAGAGGTTAAGAGCTATGGCTGCTAAACAAAAGGGTGGCAGTTCAAATCCACCAACCACTCCTTTGAAACCATATGGGGCAGTTCTACTCTGTCCTATAGGGTCACTATGAGTCAAAATTGACTGGATGGCAATGAGTTTGGGTTTGTGTATATTGTAGCCCTGGCAGTGCAGTGGTTAAGAGCTTAGCTGCTAACCAAAAGGTTGACAGTTTGAATCTACCAGCTGCCCCTTGGAAACCTATGGGGAAATTCTACTCTCTCCTATACGGTCACTATGAGTCAGAATCAACTCGACAGCATCAGGTTTTGGATTTTATGTATATTGACTCATTTGATCATCACTCAGGAGTATTTAGCTGGACATGATCTTTGATTTTTTCCAACTACTGATCCTTCTTCGTTTCCAACTTTCACATTCCAATCTCCAGTAATTACCAATGCATCTTGATTGCATGTTCGATCAATTTCAGACTGCAGCAGCTGATAAAGATCTTCTATTTCTTCATCTTTGGCCCTAGGGGTTGGTGTGTAAATTTGAATAATAGTCATTAATTGGTCTTCCTTGTAGGCGTATGGATATTATCCTATCACTGACAGGATCAGTAATTGGAAAATATGGCCTTAGTAATAGAAACAATGCCAGAGATCGAATGATAGAATTTTGCAAGACCAATGACTTCTTCATTGCAAATACCTTCTGTCACCAACATAAATGGCAACTATACACATGGACCTTGCCAGATGGAACACAAAGAAATCAAATTGACTACATCTGTGGAAAGAGACCATGAAAAAGCTCAATATCATCAGTCAGAACAAGGCCAGGGGCCGACTGTGGAACAGACCATCAGTTGCTCATATGCAAGTTCAAGCTGAAACTGAAGAAAATCAGAGCAAGTCCACGAGAGCCAAAATATGACCTTGAGTACATCCCACCTGAATTTAGAGACCATCTGAAGAGTAGATTTGACGCACTGAACACTAGTGACTGAAGACCAGACGAGTTGTGGAATGACATGAAGGACATCATCCATGAAGAAAGGAAGAGGTCACTGAAAAGACAGGAAAGAAAGAAAAGACCAAGATGGATGTCAGAGGAGACTCTGAAACTTGCTCTTAAGTGTCGGGCAGCTAAAGCAAAAGGAAGAATTCATGAAGTAAAAGAACCGAACAGAATATTTCAAAGGGCCTCTCGAGAAGACAAAATAAAATATAATGACGTGCAAAGAGCTGGAGATGGAAAACTAAAAGGGAAGAACATGCTCAGCGTTTCTCAAGCTGAAAGAACTGAAGAAAAAATCCAAGCTTCGAGTTGCAATAGTGAAGGATTCCATGGGGAAAATATTAAACGACGCAGGAAGCATGAAAAAAAGTTGGAAGGAATACACAGAGTCATTATACCAAAAAGAATTAGTCGATGTTCAACAATTTTAAAAGGTGGCATATGATCAGGAACTGATGGTACTGAAGGAAGAAGTCCAAGCTGCTCTGAAGGCATTGGCGAAAAACAAGGCTCCAGGAATTGATGGAATATCAGTTGAGATGTTTCAACAAACAGATGCAGTGCTGGAGGTGCTCACTCATCTATGCCAAGAAATATGGGAGACAGCTTCCTGGCCAACTGACTGGAAAAGATCCATATTTATGCCTATCCCCAAGAAAGGTGATCCAACCCAATGTGGAAATTATAGAACAATATCATTAATATCACATGCAAGCAAAATTCTGCTGAAGATCATTCAAAAACGGCTGCAGCAGTATATCAACAGGGAACTGCCAGAAATTCAGGCTGGTTTCGGAAGAGGACGTGGAACCAGGGGTATCATTGCTGATGTCAGATGGATCCTGGCTGAAAGCAGAGAATACCAGAAGGATGTTTACCTGTGTTTTATTGACTATGCAAAGGCATTTGATTGTGTGGATCTTAACAAATTATGGATAACATCGTGAAGAATGGGAATTCCGGAAAACTTAATTGTGCTCATGAGGAATCTTTACATAGATCAAGAGGCAGTTGTTCTGACAGAACAAGGGGATACTGATAGGTTTAAAGTCGGGAAAGGTGTGCGTCAGAGATGTATTCTTTTACCATACCTATTCAATCTGTATGCTGAGCAAATAATCAGAGAAGCTGGACTATATGAAGAAGAACGGGGCATCAGGATTGGAGCAAGACTGAAAAAACCTGATATGCAGATGACACAACCTTACTTGCTGAAAGTGATGAGGACTTGAAGCACTTACTGATGAAGATCAAAGATCACAGCCTTCAGTGTGGATTGCACCTCAACATAAAGAAAACAAAAATCCTCACAACTGGACCAATGAACAACATCACAATAAACACAGAAAAGATTGAAGTTGTCAAGGGTTTCGTTTTACTTGAATCCACAATCAACAGCCATGGAAGCAGCAGTCAAGAAATCAAAAGACGCATTGCACTGGGCAAATCTGCTGCAAAGGACCTCTTCAAAGTGTTGAAAAGCAAAGATGTCACCTTGAAGACTAAGGTGCACCAGACCCAAGCCATGGTATTTCCAATCACATCATATGCACGTGAAAGCTGGACAATGAATAAGGAAGACCAAAGAAGAATTGACGCCTTTGAATTGTGGCGTTGGAGAAGAGTATTCAATATACCACGGACTGCCAAAAGAACGAACAAATTTGTCTTAGAGGAAGTACAACCAGAATGCTCCTTAGAAGCAAGGATGGCGAGACTGCATCTTACATACTTTGGACATGTTGTCAGGAGGGATCAGTCCCTGGAGAAGGACACCATGTTTGGCAGAGTACAGGTTCAGCGGAAAAGAGGAAGACCCTCAACACAGTGGCCGCAACGATGAGCTCAAGCATAACAACGATTGTAAGGATGGCTCAGGACCAGGCTGTGTTTTGTTCTGTTGTGCATAGGGTCACTATGAGTTGGAACCGTCTTGACGGCACCTAACAACAGCAACAGCAACCTTTGATTTTAGAAATTAAAGGTTTAGGTATTGAATTACAAGCATTTCAGTTCACCAGCTAACCTAAATGTCAGCGGTTGGAACCCACAAGCCGCTCTATGGAGAAAGATGTGGCAGTCTGCTTCCCTGAAGATTAGAGCTTTGGAAACCCTGTGGGGCAGCTCTACTCTGTCCTATACGGTCTCTATGAGTCAGAATCAACTTGAGGGCAATGGGTGAGACTTGTTTTTTGGGCAGATTATTTTGACAGCTCTGAAATGGTGAACTTCTGGGGTGGTGGTGTACGAAAGGGGTGCCCGAGGCAGAGGGACTGTAAGAAGTTATTGCACAAATGAGTCAGATGAAAGTTTTTAGGCTAAACTTGGGAAATCTTGGCAGGAATTGCAAGGCAGAAATGACAATCTAGGGAGAAAAAAAAAGAACAAAACAAAACTGTGACTATCAATTAAAAAACAGTAAACCATCCGAATAAGAGAGTAAATCAGACCAGAATATGCCTTGTTAATGAAGCATTCATTCTGCTACTGAAAGAACACAGGCTGGCTCACAACTGGGATCTGCTAAGAGCACCACAGTCAGCTGGTGCCCTTTGAATCGACTCCAGTGTGAACCAGTGCCATATGCTGAGCCTCGGGAGACACAGGCGTCTGATTCAGGGTTTCCCTGCAAGGGGCACTGTTAACATTTTGGGCCAGAAACTCTTCATCATAGGTTCTATCCCGTTCATTGTAAGATGCCAGGTAGCAGCCCCCCAGTTGTGACAACCAAAAATGTCTTCAGACATTGCCAAATATCCCCTGGGGGGTGAAACCACCTTCAGTTGAGAACCCCTAGTCTAATTCATTTTGACAAGAGATAGATAATTCTAGGTACCCTAGTGCCTATTTGACTTAAACCTATTATCGTTGAGTTGATTCCAATTCATACTGACCCTATAAGGACAGAGTAGAACTGCCCCATAGAGTTTCCAAAGAGCACCTGGTGGATTCAAACTGCTGACCTTTTGGTTAGCAGCCATAGCACTTAACCACTACACCACCAGGGTTTCCTTAGCATACTCCAAAAAATTCTATGGGACTTGATAATGTGCAGGGTGTGTGTGCGCGCGTGTGTGTGTGTGCAGGCATTATGCAAAGAGAGATCACTACAGGGTCTTATTAAGAACCCAATCCAATAGTTTAAATGTTTGCTGATATTTTAGCTCTTTTTCATCAGACAAGTTTATGTATAACTGACTAAGTCACATTAAAAAACAAAGCCCTTCTGATATATATTGATGCATCCTTTATAAAAGGTAGTATTTTCTGGAAATAAAACAATGCATGGCTTGTTAATATCAACACATTTGGAAATCATTTTTAAGGTCCCACATGAAGAAGAAACACGTGATGGACTATTAACTGCCTCACATTAAACCAGAACCTCTGAGTCCAGAGATTTTCTATATCTGAGGGAATATAATGGTGTGGTTTTCTGATATTTCTATTAATCTTGCTACAACTAAACCGTGCATGTCCTAGAAAATTCCCAGGAGAGACATTTGAGTTGCTCTCAAGTGACCTTCTGACACTTTCAGCTCCACTGGCAGTTCCGGCGGCCACGGCATGGTACCTGTGATAGATGCATCCAGCAGGGAGGCTGATGGCCAACTTCCCTGGAGAATGTATTAGGGTTACTGGAAAATGGCCACAAAGTCCATACACCCATAGCAAAATATGATTACCAGGTGAGTTAACAGAGCCTTCAGGAGCCTTGATAGTTTATCATATTCAGGCTACAAAAAGAAGCAAAAAAGAAGTTTCCCAAATTTGACAAATTAGAGTACACCCAGAGGAGAAACACCAAAGCGGTGAGTGGTCTGGGGGTGCGCTTGCTGCTCATGACATTTTACCTATTAATAGTGGCATCGTAACAGCTCAGAGAAGGGCATCGGTGGAAAAGTGGTAGAATTCTCACTTTCCATGTGGAAGGCCCACACACACCTGACACACAGCCACCACCTGTCTGTCAGCGGAGGCTTGTGTGTCGCTTTGATGCTGAACAGGTTTAAGTGGAGTTTCCAGATTAAGATGAACTAGGAAGAAAGGCCTGGCTATCTACTTTCATAAATCAGCCAATGAATACTGGATGGATCACAATGACCGATCCAGAACTGACCACGGGGATGGCACGGAACGGACAGCACTTCATCCTGTTGTACAAGGGCTTGCCATTAGCCAGGGCCCAGCTCTGTGGCAGCTAACAAGAACCAGCAGCCGGGAAATTCTATTCACCAACATAAAGAACTTACTGTGGCTGGGAATATTGCCTCAAAATGTGGTTGGTAAAATCCCAATAATACAAAGAAAACACAGTTTATTGCAAAAATGTAGCAGAGTAGCCCACAATTGAAATACAGTAGTGGATGAATGTCAGCTACTCTGAAAATATTTTATGGACGGGCGTTACAAGCATAGGCTTTGTTTTCAAACCCGGTTGTTAACATGTCTGTTGAATCCCCTCAAACACGCCAGCTACTGATTGCTCATTTCACTCCAGGCTCACCTCATTATTATTGTTGCTAACGATACTGAACACCAACTGAGAATAAGCACGCCATGTAAATAAGAGAAACCTCCACTGGAGCCCTGCCCTTGGGCTTGCAGACTTCATTCTGTACCTGAATAAAATTCACGGTATGCAATAGAAGAGTCAGTAAAAGGGATTTTTAAATCCTGAAGAGAATGGACAACACACATGCAGGTTTTGCTGGCTATAAAAATTACTTTAAATTTAACTTATAAATGTTTGCATCAGCTCTTTACTGTTATGGTTATAAGCATTGTTTATAGGGAAAGTTTTTGTTTGTAGTGATAGAAACAAAAGCCTTCTTAGTTCAATTGTGAATTATCTAAACTCAAAACTATGCATGAGGAGGCGGGGCCAAGATGCAGACTAGGTGGATGCTACCGCGGATCCCTCTTGCAACAAAGACTCGGAAAAACAAGGGAATCGATCACATACATAACAATCTACGAACTCTGAACAACAAGCACAGACTTAGAGACGGAAAACAAACAAATATGGGCAGGCAGCGACCGTTTTCAGAACTAGGAGCTAGCGTACCAGGCAGGTGACCTTTGGAGCCCGATCTGGGCAGAGCCCAGGGGGGCAGACGCCACAGAAGGGGGGCCCAGCCCTTCCCCCCCGAACCCATCCCGGGAGGAAGTCTAGCTGGTTGGCGCGGGCGGCGTAGCAGCGCAGCCGGAGGGAGAAGCACCCAGGAGGCAGTGACTGATCTGGGAGTGGGGAGAACAGCGTCCCAGCCGGGGAGCCGTCCCGCTGGGAGTTCGGTGGGAAGCGGGCGGGGCGCGAGGGGGGGTCAGCTATATTTCCCTAAAGCGACCCCGGGGCGGGGCCCAAACGTTCGTGCAGGGGGATGCACACTCAGTCCGCACGTGTGGCGCGGCACACCAGAGGGAGAAGTCCCCGGGAGAAAGTGACTGGTCTCGGAGCAGGGAAAGCAGCGTCCCAGCCGGAGTGCCGTCCCTCTGGGATTTAGGCGCGCGCGCGGGCGGGGCGTGAGCGCGGGGTCCAATTTTATTACCCTGAATTGACCCAGGGGGCGGGCCCACCTGGTCGTGTAGGTGACGCCCACCCAGTTTGCGGGAGAGGTGTGGCGCACCGGAAGGAAAAGTCCCCGGGAGGAAGTGACAGGTCTTGGAGCGCGGAAAGCAGCGCCCCAGCAGGGGAGCCGTCCCGCTGGGATTTGGGCGTGCGCGGGCGGGGCGTGAGCGCGGGGTCCAATTATATTCCCCTGAATTGACCCAGGGGGCGGGCCCACCTGGTCGTGCAGGTGACGCCCACCCAATTCGCGCGTGTGGTGCGGCACTCCGGAAGGGGAAGTCCCCGGGAGGAAGTGACTGGTCCCGGAGCGGGGAAAAGCAGCGTCCCAGCCGGGAAGTCCTCCCGCTAGGATTTGGGTGCGCGCCTGGGCGGGGCGTGACCATGGGGTCCAATTATATTTGCCTGAATAAACCCTGGGGGCGGGCCCACCCGTTCGTGCAGGAAACGCCCACCCAGTTCGCGTGAGCAGTGCCGCGCACCAGAGGGAGAAGTCCCCAGGAGGAAGTGACAGGTCTCGGAGCGGGGAAAGCAGCGTCCCAGCCGGGGACCCGTCCCGCCCGGATTTTGGTGGACGGGGGTGGAGCGTGAACGCGGTGTTCAGCTCTATATCCTGTGGTGCTACACTCCTAGCTCTCTGATCCCTCCCCCACCCTCCCCAGGAGGCTCCATTAACATCCGAATACCCTGAGCCAGAGGGAGAATTCAGATAGGGATCTGACTGCATTTTTTTTAGCTGATTACCTGGAAAATCTAGTTTCCCAGTGATGGCTCGGAGACAGCAGTCCATATCAAACCACATAAAGAAACAGACCATGACAGCTTCTCCATCCCCCCAAACAAAAGAATCAAAATCTTTCCCAAATGAAGATACAATCCTGGAATTATCAGACACAGAATATAAAAAACTAATTTACAGAATGCTTAAAGATATCACAAATGAAATTAGGATAAATGCAGAAAAAGCCAAGGAACACACTGATAAAACTGTTGAAGAACTCAAAAAGATTATTCAAGAACATAGTGGAAAAATTAATAAGTTGCAAGAATCCATAGAGAGACAGCATGTAGAAATCCAAAAGATTAACAATAAAATTACAGAATTTGACAACGCAATAGAAAGTCAGAGGAGCAGACTCGAGCAATTAGAATGTAGACTGGGACTTCTGGAGGACCAGGGAAACAACACCAACATAGCTGAAAAAAAATCGGATAAAAGAATTAAAAAAAATGAAGAAACCCTAAGAATCATGTGGGACTCTATCAAGAAGGATAACTTGCGAGTGATTGGAGTCCCAGAATAGGGAGGGGGGGACAGAAAACACAGAGAAAATAGTTGAAGAACTCCTGACAGAAAACTTCCCTGACATCATGAAAGACGAAAGGATATCTATCCAAGATCCTCATCGAACCCCATTTAAGATTGATCCAAAAAGAAAAACACCAAGACATATTATCATCAAACTTGCCAAAACCAAAGACAAACAGAAAATTTAAAAGCAGCCAGGGAGAAAAGAAAGGTTTCCTTCAAGGGAGAATCAATAAGAATAAGTTCAGACTACTCAGCAGAAACCATGCAGGCAAGAAGGGAATGGGACGACGTATACAGAGCACTGAACGAGAAAAACTGCCAGCCAAGGATCATATATCCAGCAAAACTCTCTCTGAAATATGAAGGAGAAATTAAGATATTTACAGATGAACACAAGTTTAGAGAATTTGCAAAAACTAAACCAAGACTGCAAGAAATGCTAAAGGAGATTGTTTGGCCGGATGACCAATAATATCAGGTACCAGCACAATACAAGGTCACAAAACAGAACGTCCTGATATCAACGCAACTCAAATAGGGAAATCACAAAAACAAACAAATTAAGACTAATTCTAAAAAATAATTAAATAAACAAAATAATACCCATAACAGGAAATCATGCAAATCAATAGATAAACGATCACAATAATCAAAAAGAGGGACTAAATATAGGAGGCATTGAACTGCCAGATGGAGAGTGATACAAGCCGATATAGAAGGATACAAGTTAGGTTTTTACTTAGAAAAATAGGGGTAAATAATAAGCTAACAACAAAAAGGAATATCAATTCCATAACTCAAGAAAAAAGCCAAGAAAAACGTAACGACTCAACAAACACAACGTTAAACATTATGAAAATGAGGATCTCACAAGCTACTAGGAAAAACGTCTCAGCACAAAAAAGCATGTGGAAAAATGAAATGGCCAAAAACACACATGAAAAGGCATCAAAATGACAGCACTAAAAACTTATTTATCCATAATTACGCTGAATGTAAATGGACTAAATGCACCAATAAAGAGACAGAGAGTCACGGACTGGATAAAGAAACACGATCCATCTATATACTGCCTACAAGAGACACACCTTAGACTTAGAGACACAAACAAACTAAAACTCAAAGGATGGAAAAAAATATATCAAGCAAACAATAAGCAAAAAAGAAGAGGAGTAGCAATATTAATTTCTCACAAAATAGACTTTAGACTTAAATCCACCACAAAGGATAAAGAAGGACACTATATAATGATCAAAGGGACAATTGATCATGAAGACATAACCATATTAAATATTTACGCACCTAATGACAGGGCTGCAGGATACATAAATCAAATTTTAACAGAATTGAAAAGTGAGATAGACACCTCCACATTTATAGTAGGAGACTTCAACACACCACTTTGGGAGAAGGACAGGACATCCAGTAAGAAGCTCAATAGAGACACGGAAGACCTACTTACAACAATCAACCAACTTGACCTCATTGACTTATACAGAACTCTCCACCCAACTGCTGCAAAATATACTTTTTTTTCTAGTGCACATGGAACATTCTCTAGAATAGACCACATATTAGGTCATAAAACAAATCTTTGCAGAATCCAAAACATTGAAATATTACAAAGCATCTTCTCAGACCACAAGGCAATGAAGCTAGAAATCAATAACAGAAAAACTAGGGAAAAGAAATCAAATACTTGGAAAATGAACAATACCCTCCTGAAAAAAGACTGGGTTATAGAAGACATCAAGGAGGGAATAAGGAAATTCTTAGAAAGCAACGAGAATGAAAATACTTCCTATCAAAACCTCTGGGACACAGCAAAAGCAGCGCTCAGAGGCCAATTTATATCGATAAATGCACACATACAAAAAGAAGAAAGAGCCAAAATCAGAGAACTGTCCCGACAACTTGAACAAATAGAAAGTGAGCAACAAAAGAACCCATCAGGCACCAGAAGAAAACAAATAATAAAAATTAGAGCTGAACTAAATGAATTAGAGAACAGAAAAACAATTGAAAGAATTAACAAAGCCAAAAGCTGGTTCTTTGAAAAAATTAACAAAATTGATAAACCATTGGCTAGACTGACTAAAGAAAAACAGGAAAGGAAACAAATAACCCGAATAAGAAACGAGAAGGACCACATCACAACAGAACCAAATGACATTAAAAGAATCATTTCAGATTACTACGTAAAATTGTACTCTAACAAATTTGAAAACCTAGAAGAAATGGATAAATTCTTGGAACAATACTACCTACCTAAACTAACACATTCAGAAGTAGAACAACTAAATAGACCCATAACAAAAAAAGAGATTGAAACGGTAATCAAAAAACTTCCAACAAAAAAAAGTCCTGGCCCAGACGGCTTCACTGCAGAGTCCTACTAAACCTTCAGATAAGACTTAACACCATTACTATTGAAGGTATTTCAAAGCATAGAAAAAGACAGAATACTACCCAACTCATTCTATGAAGCTACCATCTCCCTGATACCGAAACCAGGTAAAGACATTACAAAAAAAGAAAATTTTAGACCTATATCCCTCATGAACATAGATGCAAAAATCCTCAACAAAATTCTAGCCAATAAAATCCAACAACACATCAAAAAAATAATTCACCCTGATCAAGTGGGATTTATACCAGGTATGCAAGGCTGGTTTAATATCAGAAAAACCATTAATGTAATCCATCACATAAAAAAAACAAAAGATAAAAACCACATGATCTTATCAATAGATGCAGAAAAGGCATTTGACAAAGTTCAACACCCATTTCTGATAAAAACTCTTACCAAAATAGGAATTGAAGGAAAATTCCTCAACATAATAAAGGGCATCTATGCAAAGCCAACAGCCAATATCACTTTAAATGGCGAGAACCTGAAAGCATTTCCCTTGAGAACGGGAACCAGACAAGGATGCCCTTTATCACCACTCTTATTCAACATCGTACTTGAAGTCCTAGCCAGGGCAATTAGGCTAGACAAAGAAATAAAGGGTATCCAGATTGGTAAGGAGGAAGTAAAGCTATCACTATTTGCAGATGACATGATCTTATACATGGAAAACCCTAAGGAATCCTCCAGAAAACTACTGAAACTAATAGAAGAGTTTGGAAGAGTCTCAGGTTATAAAATAAACACACAAAAATCACTTGGATTCCTTTACATCAACAAAAAGAACACCGAAGAGGAAATAACCAAAACAATACCATTCACAGTAGCCCCCAAGAAGATAAAATACTTAGGAATAAATCTTATCAAGGATGTAAAAGACCTATACAAAGAAAACTATAAAACTCTGCTACAAGAAATTCAAAAGGACATACTTAAGTGGAAAAACATACCCTGCTCATGGATAGGAAGACTTAACATAGTAAAAATGTCTGTTCTACCAAAAGCCATTTATACATATAACGCACTTCTAATCCAAATACCAATGTCATACTTTAAGGGGATAGAGAAACAAATCACTAATTTCATATGGAAGGGAAAGAACCCCCGGATAAGCAAAACATTACTGAAAAAGAAGAAGAAAGTGGGAGGCCTCACCCTACCTGATTTCAGAACCTATTATATAGCTACAGTAGTCAAAACAGCCTGGTACTGGTACAACAACAGGCACATAGACCAATGGAACAGAATTGAGAACCCAGATATAAATCCATCCACGTATGAGCAGGTGATATTTGACAAAGGACCAGTGTCAGTCAATTGGGGAAAAGATAGTCTTTTTAACAAATGGTGCTGGCATAACTGGATATCCATTTGCAAAAGAATGAAACAGGACCCATACCTCACACCATGCACAAAAACTAACTCCAAGTGGATCAAAGACCTAAACATAAAGACTAAAACGATAAAGACCATGGAAGAAAAAATAGGATCAACCCTAGGAGCCCTAATACAGGGCATAAACAGAATACAAAACATTACCAAAAATGACGAAGAGAAACCAGATAACTGGGAGCTCCTAAAAATCAAACACCTGTGCTCATCTAAAGACTTCACCAAAAGAGTAAAAAGACCACCTACAGACTGGGAAAGAATATTCAGCTATGACATCTCAGACCAGCGCCTGATCTCTAAAATCTACAAGATTCTGTCAAAACTCAACCACAAAAAGACAAACAACCCAATCAAGAAGTGGGCAAAGGATATGAACACACATTTCACTGAGGAAGATATTCAGGCAGCCAACAGATACATGAGAAAATGCTCCCGATCATTAGCCATTAGAAAAATGCAAATTAAAACTACGATGAGATTCCATCTCACACCAACTAGACTGGCATTAATCCAAAAAACACAAAATAATAAATGTTGGAGAGGCTGCGGAGAGATTGGAACTCTCATACACTGCTGGTGGGATCGTAAAATGGTACAATCACTTTGGAAATCCATCTGGCGTTATCTTAAACAGTTAGAAATAGAACCACCATACAACCCAGAAATCCCACTCCTCAGAATATACCCTAAAGATACAAGAGCCTTCACACAAACAGATATATGCACACCCATGTTTATTGCAGCTCTGTTTACAATAGCAAAAAGCTGGAAGCAACCAAGATGTCCATCAACGGATGAATGGGTAAAGAAATTGTGGTATATTCACATATTCACACAATGGAATACTACGCATCGATAACGAACAGCGACGAATCTCTGAAACATTTCATAACATGGAGGAATCTGGAAGGCATTATGCTGAGCGAAATGAGTCAGTTGCAAAAGGACAAATATTGTATAAGACCACTATTATAAGATCTTGAGAAATAGAAAAAACTGAGAAGAGCACATACTTTTGTGGTTACGAAGGGGGGAGGGTGGGAGGGAGGGAGAGGGCTTTTTATTGATCAATCTGTAGATAAGAACTGCTTTGGGTGAAGGGAAAGATAACACTCAATACAAGGAAGGTCAGCCCAGTTGGACTGGATTAAAAGCAAAGAGGTTTCCGGGATAAAATGAAAGCTTCAAAGGTTAGCTGAGCAGGGGCTGGGGTCTGGGGAACTTGGTTTGAGGGGACTTCTAAGTCAATGGGCAAAATAATTCTATTATGAAAACACTCTGCATCCCACTTTGAATTGTGGCGCCTGGGGTCCTAAATGCCAACAAGCGGCCATCTAAGATACATCAATTGGTCTCAACCCACCTGGAGCAAAGGAAAAGGAAGAACACCAAGGTCACACGACAACTAAGAACCCAAGAGACAGAAAGGGCCACATGAACCAGAGACCTACATTATCCTAAGACCAGAAGAACTAGTTGGTGCCCAGCCACAATCGATGTCTGCCCTGTCAGGGAGCACAACAGACAATTCCTGAGGGAACAGGAGACCAATGGGATACAGACCCCAAATTCTCATGAAAAGACCATACCTAATGGTATGATTGCGACTAGAGGAATCCCAGAGACAATGCTCCCCAGAACTTCTGATGGCACAGGACAGGAACCATCCCCGAAGACAAATCATCAGGCACAAAAAGGACTGGTTAGTGGGGGGGAGAGAGATGCTGATGAAGAGTGAGCTAATTAAATCAGGTGGACACTGGAGAGTGTGTTGGCAACTCTTGACTGGAGGGGGGATGGGAAGATAGAGAGAGAGGGAAGATGGCAAAATTGGCACGAAACGAGAGACTGGGGGGCTGACTCAATAGGGGGAGAGCAAGTGGGAGAAGGGAGTAAGATGTATGTAAACCTACATGTGACAGACTGATTGGAATGGTAAATGTTCACTTGAAGCTTAATAAAAATTAAAAAAAAAAAACTATGCATGAATAATCGATGTGAAGCACACTAAAAAATGTGTTAACTATCATAAAATAATCACTTTATTAAAAAAAAAAACTCTAAGCACAAACTGGGACACATAAACACAGAAATGGATTGCATTCACAGAGAAAAATTGTTGATTCATTTTGTTATTTCCCAGATGATTCATGCCAAACGTGTGGATCTTAGGGAAATGTTCCTAAGTACTGTGGCTTTTAATTTCTCCCCCCTTAGATTTGTACAGCATCACTTGCCTGTCAGTTTGCCGTACTGTGTGCTTTGCATGGTGCTGTGATCCTGGAAGCTATGCCACCCGTATTTCAAATACCAGCAGGGTCACTCATGATGGACAAGTATAAGCAGAGCTTACAGACTAAAACAGACCGGGAAGAAGGACCTGGATCTTGGCTGAAAGCAGAGAATACCAGAAAGATGTTTCCCTGTGTTTTATTGACTATGCAAAGGCATTCTACCATGTGGATCATAGCAAATTATGGATAACATTGCGAAGAACGGAAATTGCAGAACACTAAATTGTGCTTATGCGAAACCTGTTCATAGAACAGGGCAAGGGGACACTGCATGGTTTAAAATCAGCAAAGGTGTGTGTGCGTCAGGCTTATATCCTTCCACCATACTTATTCAATCTTCATGTACGAAGAAAAACTCAGCATCAGGGTTGGAGGAAGACTCATTAAGAACCTGCGATATGCACATGACACAACCTTGGTTGATGAAAGCAAAGAGGACTTGAACCACTTACTGCTGAAGATTAAAGACTATAGCCTTCAGTATGGATTACAACTTAACATAAAGACAACAAAAATCCTCACAACTGAACTAACTAGCAACATCATGGTAAGTGGAGAAAAGTTTGAAGCTGCCAAGGATTTCATTTTGCTTGGATCCACAATCAACACCCATGGAAGCAGTAGTCAAGATATCAAATGACATATTGCGTTGGGCAAATCTGCTGCAAAGAAAAGTTTGAAGCTGTCAAGGATTTCATTTTGCTTGGATCCACAATCAACACCCATGGAAGCAGTAGTCAAGATATTAAATGACATATTGCGTTGGGCAAATCTGCTGCAAAAGACGTCTTTAAAGTGTTAAAAAGCAAAGATGTCACTTGAGGACTAAGGTGTGTCTGACCCAGGCCATGATATTTTCAGTTGGCTCATATTATGCAAAAGCTGGACAATGAATAAGAAACATGCAAGAAGATTTGGTGCATTTCAATTATGGTGTTGGCAAGGAACCTGAACATACCATGGACTGCCAGATGAAGGAACAAATCTGCCTTGGAAGAAGGACAGCCAGAATACTCCTTGTTGGTGTCGCTGTTAGGTACGGTGGAGTTGGTCCTGACTCATAGCGACCTCATGCACAACAGAACAAAACACTGCTGAGTCCTGGGCCATCCTCACAATTATTGTTATGCATGAGCACATTGTTGTAGCCACTGTGTCAATCCATCTCCTTGAGTGTCTTCCCGTTTTTCACTGACCCTCTACTTTACCAAGCATCCTGTCCTTCTGTAGGGATTGATCCCCTCGATAACATGTCCAAAGTATGTTAGATATAGTCTCGCCAGCCTTGCTTCTGAGGAGTACTCTGGCTGCTGAGAATGCTCCTTCTAAGCAAGGATTGTGAGACTTCATCTCACATACTTTAGACATGTTATTAGGAAGGACCAATCCCTGGAGAAGGACACCATGCTTGGTAAAGAAGAGGGTCAGTGAAAAAGAGGAAGACCCTCGAGGAGGTGGACTGACGCAGTGGCGGCAACAACGGCCTCAAACACAGCAAGGATAGAGATGGTGGCGCAGGACCAGGCAGTGTTTCCTTCTGCTGTGCATGGGGTCACTGTGAGCCAGAACAGACTGATGGCACCTAACAACAACACCACCATGGGGTCACTGTGAGCCAGAACAGACTGATGGCACCTAACAACAACACCACCATGGGGTCACTGTGAGCCAGAACAGACTGATGGCACCTAACAACACCACCATGGGGTCACTGTGAGCCAGAACAGACTGATGGCACCTAACAACACCACCATGGGGTCACTGTGAGCCAGAACAGACTGATGGCACCTAACAACAACACCACCATGGGGTCACTGTGAGCCAGAACAGACTGATGGCACCTAACAACAACACCACCATGGGGTCACTGTGAGCCAGAACAGACTGATGGCACCTAACAACAACACCACCACGGGGTCACTGTGAGCCAGAACAGACTGATGGCACCTAACAACACCACCACCACGGGGTCACTGTGAGCCAGAACAGACTGATGGCACCTAACAACAACACCACCACGGGGTCACTGTGAGCCAGAACAGACTGATGGCACCTAACAACACCACCACCAACAACAGATTGTGCAACTTTGACTGTCACTCTACATTTTTATAGTCCAAAATTTTCTCCCTCACTTCGGAAATAAATATCTGCAGGAGAATTTTAAATATTTTTTCTTCTCATCCTTCTAAAACTATTTAAAATCTGAGTACACTGAAAGTAAAAGCGCTATAAATTGTAACTTTTATTTGACTCTCTCAAGATTGTTATTTAATATAAATATAAGCCAGAGGGAAATATCAAAATATTTTATTATCAAATATTCAGTATGCAATAGAGTTTCTTTTAAAATCACCAATTATTATTTCACATAAAATTTAATTAAGGTCATTACCCTCCTGGCAAGTTATTTCAAAATTCTTTCTTATAATAAGATTTGTTATTGTAACATTTTCCACATCAATGCTTCTTTCCTATATTCTTTTCATCTATTTATAAAGATAACAGACATCACCCATAATCTGGCTGAACTAATAATCAAGTTATATATTTAAATGCCTGATTAGGAAATGTGGTCTTCTACTCCCTTGCTATCAACAGCCTGGAAAAAAAAAGCGCTGAACACCCAGCAAAACGTGAGAGACTCCCAATAAGCTAAAATGTCCACACCTTCTGAACAACACAACAGGTGTTCCAACGGTGTTCTCGGAGAAGCATTTCCGCACAATACGTGAAGCTTTAGCATTATGACATGGGTGTTATGCCTCATTACGTGCTGAAGTACAAATACAAACCTCACACTACTTTAGGGAGACGTCATTTCACTGCTGACAACGACCCGCCAGTGAAACTCTGGTTCCCTTGACCTTGATCAGCTGTTATCAAGATTATTTCTCTTTAAATACAAGTAACTTTCATGGTCTGTGATCAAAATGACACGCCATGCTGGGATTATATAGCAATTTGAATTGACAACAGTCTAATTATTATGGTATCTGGAGGTCAATGACCAACTTTCTCCCTTTTTCTTTCTATAAACATTGATTATTTTTATGCCAGTTACTGTGCTGTGTGCCAATGATTAAACAATTAATACAATACAGTCCCCACCCTAGAAGAGATAAAGGCCCATTAAAAAAAAAAAAAAAAAAAAAACCCTGTCATATAAATAAACAGTTACAGTTAACATGTTAAATGTTATTTCTGAAAGACAAAACACATAGAAAAGAGCAAGGACTACCAATTAACATGGTCCAGGAAACGTAAACGTAGACTATTTTAAGAGAAACATTGTTAAAAATGTTTCAAATTATGGGAAAAATATATACATTTCTCTTTTCACCTAGTGATTTTCTTTTACAAATAATGACAGCAATGCAAAGTTCGGTAAAAGGAATCTATTTTCCTACTAACATCTAATTTTAAAATGGCAAATGCGTTTCCATGACAAAAATGTCTCTCTTAAAAGATAAAATACATTCATTTAAAGAAATAGAAGATCACTTAACATGAGCATACAGACTTCTAGAATTTAGGGTGTTGTGCAACAATTTTAAAATATTTCCAGAACTGTCTAAATGCTGGACTCTTCATGTTCCATCTCTTTTTACCTTTTGTCTTGGTTCACCTTGCTCCTTGCTTACATCAGCGCGAGAATTGCTGACAGTGCACCTGACTCCCAGAAAACACTCCCCAAATGTTAGTTAGTATTATTATTATAATTATGTGTATGCCTAATAAAAACTAAGGCTCAGTTTCAAGTGTTATCAGTAAATAAAAACTCTAATGAAAGTTCTATGAACTTAGAGCTAATACTGGTCATATGTCAGTAGCTCATTTTTTTGGACTTAGAGGTAAGAAAATTGAGGCCTAGAACGATTTTGTGAAACAACTGGACAGGGGTCAAACAGCTAATTCTTTCCTTAGGATCCACTTCTCCTGAACAGTGTAGCACAAAGTAGAGAGTGTATACTTTGAAGAAAAAGACTGATGTGCTCAAAGCCCCGATTAATCATTTCTCAGTAAGGATAATTATAGGTTCATGGTAATGATTCAATAAGATTTTACATATAAATCATTTAACACAATAAATTGTACATTGTCTGCACTTAGCAAATTACTTTGTTTTCTTATTATCTATCTGTAGTATTACCGCTCTATGTTCTGTTCCAGCCTGATTAAGTCTTAAATTTAAAGTTTCAAATTCTGAGTATGGTTTTGTGCATTACTTGAACTAATCTATGAATTCTAAATGGAAGTACAAATAAACTATACCTTATTTAAAACAATTTCTGGATTCTTAAAATTAAGCATTCAAAGGACTGAAAAAGTATTGGTATACGAATAGAGTTTAGCACTTGATGAAGTAAACTTTACATATATTTTGATTTTTAACTATTAGTAAAAGCAATTGCCTCCATTTGGTGCTAATGAAAAATCTCTATTGGCTACTATACTGTTGGCACACAGATTTTTTTTTACCTCACATATTAATCTCATTAATTATTGGTAGTTGCCTTAGAAAAAAATGCCTTAAAAAGGATTCTGAAGTGATTTCCAGGCTAATTATATAAATTCCTGATCATTTCATGTATACAGGAGAGGTTTCATGATTTGCCATTCTTAGCTAATATGAGAGAGAAATTCTTATTGCAATATATTTCCAGCCCATTAAACAAATCTTACAGTCTTAAGTTTAGATTTGCCTCATGATAACTGAGCTTCCTCAAGGCAAGAATACATTTATCCTTTTACTTATTTTGAAAGTAGTAATAAAATAATATGTTATCCAAACTCTTTATTTGAAATTATAGGGCATTATAGAATCTCATTCATATACTATTTAATTTAATCCTCGAGAAATCCAATTATAAAGGTGTTATTTTCCCCATTTTACATAAAGGAGAGACAGGTTGGGAGGATCGCACATATATGCCAATTTTCCTGACAGTTTAGATTGTTAAGTGGGAGAGCCAAAGTTCAAAGTCAGTTTGTCTAATCGGAAGCCAGTGCATTTTCTACTCTACATCTTTCTCAATTTATATTAAAATATTTATCATATTTTAAGAAACGAGCTTACTAAAATGAAAGCTATGCAATGCGTTTCTCCATTAATGAGTAAATTCATTACGTCAACACATATTTATAAAGTTTTTGCACTGAATTCCTAACTATCAGCGCCTAATCAATATCTCCCCTTAAAACCCAACCACGATCTCCCCTTAGATGTCTAATAAGTCCTCGAACTTGATATGCCCAAAACTCAGCTCCCAATGCCTACCCCTCCCTGAGTCCACAGCTATTTCTTCAATCTTTCTTATCTCAGTAAATGAAAATGCAGGTCAAACAAGTAGGCTCATATTTGATCCTGCTTTTTCTCATACCCCACATCCAACTAATCCCAGAGTCTACTTTAGTTATTTTACCAAACTACATTCTGAATCTTCCGTGGGCACCACCTTCCCCACTGCAACCCTGATCCAAGCCACTCTCACTCCTAGCTTGGTTCCTTCCAGTGGATGCCTGTAACCTGTTCCCTTGCTTCCTCTACAGTGACAGACCCCTCAACAGCCTGTTCTCAACCCCGTCCTCAGAAAGACCATTACAGGTTCAGATGAGGTCCCTGTACTCATATGGGCCAAACTCTGTACTGCCATTTCACTCAGAATTAAAGCCAAAGGCCTTATAATTTCCCACAAGATTGCAAATGCTTTGATTCTTCTCCCTCTCTCTTTTTTTTAATGTTATGGTTTTTTGCTAACCCTCCAACCCGCCTTCCTAGTTCTCTGCCCTCGCTCACCCTGTTCCAAACACATTGGCTGCAGTTCCTCAAGCAGTTCAAATGTGCTCTGGCATCATGGCCACCACACTTGTCCTTTCTGCTAAAAATGTGCTTCTCTCTGATGTCTACCTAGCTGCCCACTTCTTTCAGACTTATGCTCAAATGCCATTATTTCAGAGGGGTCTTCCCTGACCAACTTCCTTATCCTGTTTTATTTTCTCCATAGCACTTAAGTGATAGAATGTATTTTTAGTTTTGTATTATCTATTGCCCTTTTATTCCTACTAGACTGTAAGCTCCATCAGGGCAAAAACTTTTTTGTTTTGGTCATTGCCATATACCCCATTGTGAGAAATAATAGGAGCTCAATAGATATTTGTTTAATGCATAAATGAATGAATAAATGAAATCAATTATGATGAATAATGAATAAGTAATGAATAAATGCATATAAATAGTAACAAAATAAACATAAATACAATATAATGAATAATGAATGAATAAATCAGCCAGTTATGACCTATGTGCTGATCTTTTATGCTAGGAGCATAGGATTAAAAGATAAATAAGACACCCACTTTGCTCTGAGGCTTTCACAGTTAAGATAGTCAATTTAAATATTTTGAGAAAAAGACAATTCATCCTTCCTTTTCCAACCTAGCAGGTGTATTTCATACCTATATAAAATACCAAATGCCAAATCTGTGAATTCTATCCAGTGATAGACAAGGCTATTACCTTGTCTCTATTCAGTACCAGAATACATACTTTAACTTAGAATGTTTAACTATGTTTTCTGCATTATTCATGACTTCTATAAGTGCAGTAATGTGTAGCTTTATAGAAACACAGAGTTTTTCTAGGGCATATACGCTCTTTACTGACCATCATACTGGGTCTTGTTAGCTGCAATTTAACTTCTTTCTGTTTCAACTTGCTTGCCTATAAAATGGGATAAAGAATAGCACCTCGTTTTAAAGGATTTAGTTAGTAGTATACAGCACTTAGAATACCAGTTACCTATTGTGTGTTAACTATTAAGATTCTTTCTGTGTGAAAAGAAAGCCATACTCTTCTTAAAAGCATTCTTTCTCTATTATAAGGTCACAAATATTTTTTGTACAGTGCTTAAAGTAACAGAAGTTAGGTAGTGTTTTCTGAGTGGAAGATACATGCACCTAAATTTAATTTCCTGGAATTTTTCAGGCGAGTCCAATGTATAGACTTTTATTACAATGCATTTTGTGTTTAGTTTACACTAAGTTTTGTGGGAGCTGCATAATCTGGTATCAGTATATGCAAATGTGCTCAGATGTTGCATTTCAGTGGTTACATTATTATAAATTGAGAACGACTGCTATGAATGTCTATTTTCTTTCAAAATCTATCAGCATGAATTTTACATTTTTAAGTAAAAATGAATTATGCTAATGTATTAACTCTTAAGCCACTGTTCATTTCTTTAATTTTCTTCACTCAAATTTACTTAATGTGAGTAGAATAAAAGGTTCCTAGTAATTTAAATGGAGCCCTAGTGGCACAGTGGTTAAGCACTTGGCTGCTAACCAAAAGGTCAGTGGTTTGAACCCACCAGCCACTCTGCAGGAGAAAGATGTGGCAGTCTGCTTCCATAAAGATTTGCAGCCTTAAAAACCCTATGGGACACTTCTACTCTGCCCTATAGGGTTGCTATGAGTTGAAATTGAACTCGTAGTAATTTAAATGTGTGCCTGTTTTGCCTTGTTTCCACCTGACTTTGGTAGAAAGAAGACACCTGAGTTCCTAAAAGACAACCCCACCCCCATCTGTTCCCCAGTGAAGTGAAAGGTACACTCTGCTGTTATGTCAGACTTCTATGGGTGGTGTTTCCTACTCTATGGGGCAGTCCTACTTTGTCCTATAGGGTCGCTATGAGTTGGAATTGACTCGACGGCAGTGGGTTTGGTTTGGTTTTGGTGTTCTTAGTAATTCTCTCATGCACAAGCCTTCCTTACAAGATGCAGTACCATAACTGAGGCTTCTTGTATAGTTTCTGAGTATCCATGTTGTATCCCTCTGACCAAGGTTCCCCTTGTTTAAAGCTATGTATATGACAAACTGTATTACATTATTTATTTTAGGCTCTCTTTTCCTTCCTGCCTTAGTAACAGTTGCAGGTAATAAAGAGAAATAATGAATGCCTGCACAGCCTAGCACAAGAGTTCCAACTATTTCAAAATGATATTAATCATAAAAAAATGTACATATCAAAGTTAAAAACAAATGTGGTGTATAGCATAAAAACTTACTCTTTTCGTTTTATTCTATAGAATTGAAGGTATATCTTCAAACCTGTAACGACAATCGATTTCCAATATTGTATTCTGACTGTGCTGTCTATCAGGGGAGATGATGGTGGTATATAATAATTATGCTAATTCAAAACCTTCTTTCTCTGTTCTTGGTACTCATTTTTTAAAGATACGGGTTGTGTAAGGTTTGAAAGTTTGGTAGAACCTGCTTGTAAAGTGTTCTTTTTGAAGGTAACGTGGATGGTTATCGTCAACATAGATTCAATTGTTTGAATAGCTACAGATCTATTTAGGTTTTCTTTTTATAGGCTTTTGATAAATTTATATAAGTTCTACTTCTTTTTTTCTAAAATATAGACTTTTTCAACTGAATTTGAAACGTATTGACATAAAATGGTTTTTAGAATTTTCATATAACTTTTAATTAATTCCCTCTTATCCACTCCTTACATTGATTATTCAAGGTTTTTTGTTTTTGTTTTCATCACGTGACCTGATTTGTCGGGAATTTCTATCTTGTTCTTATTTTCGAAGAACTAGATTTTTAAAAACTAGTCTGTTAATTCTGCTTTTATGTGTATTGCTTTCTTTTACTGCTATTAAGTCAGCGTAGGTGTTTACGTCTAACCTCTTGACTTCAATACTCTAGCTAGCACCTCCTCTGGTACTCACCTTCTCTGGTACTGCTTCAGCAAGACGCACCATGTTTCCGAACGTATTTTAATTGTCTTTCCTTTTAAGTATTTCAGAATTTCCATTATGAGCCATTTTCTTCAATATAGGAATCACTGAAAAGTATACTTTGGGTTTCCAAATGTATGTTCCCTTTTAGAGTTTTGGGTTGATTTCTACTTCTATTGCATTGTAGCATGGGAGCACATTCTGCACGTTATAAATTTCTTTAGGATGTGGCATGTGTTTATTAATTTATTTTTAATTCTCATGTGATTGAAAGTAGTATGTCTATCTAATTTTAAGAGGGTGGGCACAGAGTTCTATATAAGTAATATCATGATAAATGGAGAAAAGACTGAAGTTGTCAAGGATTTCATCTTACTTGGACCTACAACCAACACCCATGGAAGCAGTGGTCAAGAAATCAAACAACGTATTGCATTGGACAAATCTGAGCAAAAGGCCTCTTTAATGTGTTAAAAAGCAAAGATGTCACTTTGAGGACTAAGGTGGGCCTGACCCAGGCCATAGTATTTTCAATTACCTCATATGCATGGAAAAGCTGGACACTGAATAAGGAAGACTGAGAATAATTGAAGAATTTGAATTTTGATGTTAGAGAAGAATATTGAATATACCATGGACTGCAAGAAGAACTAACAAATCTGTCTTAGAAGCAAGGAAAGTGGGACTTCATCTCACATACTTTGGACATGTTATTAGGAGGGACCAATCCCTGGAGAAGGAAATTATGCTTAGTAAAGTACAGGGTCAGTGATAAAAAGGAAGGCCCTCAATGAAATGGGTTGGTATAGTGGCTGCAACAGTGGGCTAAACATAACGATGATTGTGAGGCTGGCAAAGGACTGGGCAGTGTTTCCTTCTATTGCAGATAGGGTCGCTATGAGTCGGAACTGCCTCGAAGGCACCTAACACCAGTCTTTTCCATTATTTAAAATTTCTGCTTTTTCCCTTTTTTTTTTTTTTGCTTGATTTCTCATCATCCAAAATCCAATCCTGTTGCCATCAAGTCAATTCTAACTCACAGCACAGCACAGAGCAGAACTGACGCACAGGGTTTCCAAGGCTCTAAGTCTCACAGAAGCAGGCTACCACGTCTAATTTCTCTTTGGAGTTCTGTCCAATTTTGCTTTAAGTAGGTGTATATGCACATGGTATTAGATACATACATGTTCATGAATATCATATTTTCCTGGTTAATGTTTTTAAAATTAAAGACACTATTTCCCTATGTTTTTACCTAAAATGCAATTTACCCAATATTAAAATGGCTAAACCATGTTTGTCAAGATTAGTAAACTGTTGGCATTTTCCCCCAACCTTGAGTAACATTTTAAGGTGTTACTTTGGAGTCTGAGTTTTTAGTGCTGCTGTAACAGAAGTACCACAAGTGGGTAGGTTTAACGAACAGAAATTTGTTTTCTAACAGTTTAGGAGGCTGGAAGTCTGAACTCAGTGTGCCAGCTCCTCCGGGGAAAAAGCCTGGTCTAAGCTTCTCTAGACTTTTCTTGGCTTTCTCTGGAAATTTCCGCCTGGCATCTACCCTTCCCCATTCATGCTTGCTTGCTTCTGTGACTTTGTTCCTTTTATATCTCAGAAGCGATTGGCTTAAGACACACCTTACACTAATACGGTCTCCTTAACATGACAAAGAAAATCCTATTCCCAAATGGGATTACATCCACAGGTAGAGGTGTTAGGATTTACAATGCATGTATTTGGGGGACACAACTCAATCTAACACTTTGATAAACAGCATTTAATCAATTTTAATCTTAAAATGAATCTATCATTTAATGGACAAGTTTAGTCTACTTGTATTTATTGTGGTTACTGAGGTATTACTTTTTCTACTGCTGTATTTTATGTTTTTACCTTACCATAAAATAGTCCCTCTTTTTCCCCTTTCAGTTTATTATTGAATTAATCTTTTTAAATATCATTCCTTGTTCTCCTCTACGTATTTCTCTTTCAATAGTTTCCTATACACATTATTGACTTTACAATATATAAATTTAATCAGTGCTTCTAATATCTTTCCATATTAAAGAAAAAAGCCTTTAGAATGTTTGTCTTATCTTTTAACTTCTCAGCTGCCATTATTTGGTTACCTTACTCCCATCTTTTTGTTAACTCCCCACAATTATTTCTTTTTGTTGTTATTGTTGTTATTAACTACCAATGTTTATTTAGGTTTAACAACATGTCTAACAACTTTTTAGTGTTACAACCCTTTAGAGTTTCATCTTCAACCCATTCCTGCCACCTAGCTTCAATTTCCTTCTTATTAAAAAAAGAAAAAACACTTGTTGCGGTCGAGTCACTTCTGACTCATAGCGACCCTATAGGACACAGTAGAGCTGCCCCATAGAGTTTCCAAGGAGCAGCTGGTGAATTCAAATTCTTAACCACTGCACCAGCAGGGCTCCTATTAAAGTATATCTTTTACTAATTCTTTCGACCAGTATCAGTAACTAACATCTGATTTTCTATTGCTGAGAAAAACTACTTCAAAACTTAGAGGCTGAAGACAATCACCATTTCACTCTATCTCATTATATATTGTGGCTAGCCGATTCTTTTGTTCCAGTGTTGACCAGATCACTTTAGTGCTACTCAGCTTACGGCTGAGCTTCCCTGGAGTTTCCAAGGCAGTTTTATTCGGAAGGCTGGGACTTTGCCAGGGACAACTAGAAGGCTGAACCAACGAGGTCTTCTCCTTCCATGTAGCCTCAGGGTCCCTCCATAGGCTCTTTTCGGCTTGGTAGTAAGACTTCCTAAATAGTGACTTAGGGCCTTAAAAGATCAAGGTGGAAGCTACCAATCCCCAAAAGGATAGATCCAGAACTAGCATAGTGCTACTTCTACCATATATTAGTCAAGTAGCCACAAGTTCGCTGAGATTCAAGGGGTGAAGGAATAAACTTCATCTCATGATGGGGCAATAGTTCATGGGCACAGAGAAAGAGGAAATGATGGTACCATTGTAGTGATAACCTCCACAACTATAAACCTCTCTTAATCTTGATCAGAAAATATTTTATTTTGTCCTTATTTTAGAAATAATTGCTTACCTGTATACAGATTTTTTTTTTCCCCCAGAAACCCTGGTGGCGTAGTGGTTAAGTGCTATGGCTGCTAACCAAAAGGTCAGCAGTTCGAATCCACGAGGCGCTCCTTGGAAACTCTATGGGGCAGTTCTACTCTATCTTACAGGGTCGCTATAAGTCAGAATCGACTTGACGGCACTAGGTTTGGTTTTTGGGTTTTTTATAGAGATTTTTAAATTGACAGTCATTTTTTCATTATTTGTTTGAAGATACTATCCCATTGCCTTTTATCATCTTATTGTTGATTATGAAAAGTATGTTGTCAGATTATTTTCTATTTCTTTTAGGTATTCCTTCATTTTTCTCTTACAGATTTATAACTTTCCCAGTGTGCGTTTTAGTTGATTTCCACAGATCTATATTTTAATGCAGTAATTCTCCCTTTAACTATGTCTAATTTACTCTTTAATTCACTCAATAAGATTATTTCACTACATGTACCTTCACTTCTAGAATTTTTTTGCTCCTTTTTCAAATTTGATTGTTCTTTTTTGTTACATATTGTTTTTAATATTTGATTTTTAAAGCTTATTTTATATATTTTAAACATTTTGAACATAATTATTATAATCTTTTTCAGATTATTATCCACATATCTAAAGCCCTTCTAGTGTTAATTATCCTGTTTATTATGACAATTGAATTTTTTTTCATACTACATTCAGAGAAAATTATCTGACACTTGCCTCTGCCAGGATTCTGTTGGCTTTATTATTTTCATGTAAGTTTTCCTCATAATCTTAGCTTGAGGTCCTGAAATGAGGGGAAATATAAAGTCAGACCACATCCCTGCAGTATCAATCAGATTATAAACAATCAGATTGCATCCCCCATTGGAGTAAAAATACTTTTCTTCCATCCTGTAGGTGAATCAGCACCCTGGGGCTGTATGATTTAGCAGGGCTCTTTCCAGCAGTTCTGAGATCTTATTTTCACCTTTCATGCTTATTAACATTAAACTCCCAAAACACTGAGGCTTATGTTCATGGAGTTAAATGCCAAAAATCACTGGATTTGTTACCTATGTCCCTCTCTGTTGAGTTTCTACTCCGGTTTCAAGAACTGTAATATTAGCCTTTATTCATCTTGAGTGCATCCGTGTGTGCGTTTGGAGTGGGGAAGGAGTAGGTCCATTCTACCTCAGATGATTTACTCAATCATGAGTAACTTCATGTTTCCCGTTTTCAACTTAGAAATACTTATCTGATAGGTGGGGAAGTATTAAATGAAGGGAAATATCTTTTTTTTTTTTTAATTTCTCTTCACATTTACACTACATAGTTCAGCTCACAGATTTATGTTTTGCATATGTGAAATATTTAATCATGATTGAAACTGAAAATGTGTGTGTCCAATAAAAATTTTGGAAAGGACATTATAGGGGATATTAAGCTGGAAATTAAATGTTTGAAATTCGGTGATTATAAAATTTAGCACAATTAGATAACCTGTTACACTGAGAATCTTCTGATTTAAGGCGACTATCTTAAACAAGTGAAAATCAAGGACTGGAGCACATTTTAATATATGTGGAAAGAAACCTAAGTTAAATGTATTATTTGCTCGTTTTCCTGATTCCAGTTATTTCCCTGGTATTTGCCATTAGTTTACAGCAATACAGGCTAGTACTCTCAACTAGCTGTAATACTCTATTCACTTGTCCCAGTTCCATTTATTCATCTCTGATTAGAACACCAGTCAGGTTTCAGCTTTTCATTTTTGTAGGAATAAATCATTTTTAGACTTAGCCATTATAATTTCTTTCTTTCAAAAGAGAAAGAGGCAGAGAAGGGAAATGAAGACAGTAAAGACATAGAGAAATAATATTCTTTGACTTGCTTTTTTCTGCAATAAATGGTAAACAAATGTATACATGTCCCTTTAAAAAAAAATATGTGGGGGAACAGCAGAAAGCCAGTTTATACATCTGTGGCTCCTGATGTCATCCTGATCAGAATTTCTATCAAAAATACCCAGACCAACATAAAAATCATAGAAAATAGCTGCCTTTAATAGAGGACTTTGGTGTTTAATTCTTTGAAGCATAAGAGAAGCAAAGGCATGCTATATGCATAGTAAAGTCCTCTGCTGTCTTTGAAAACACCAAAGGTAACTTTTAAGTGCACTTACCATTTTCATTTTACAGATAAAATGTCTAGTAGGCAGGATTATAGATGCCCATGGGTTTTCTCTACCATTTAAATGTTTTTGAAATGAGCATCAAAATACTTATCCTTTTTAAAAGTAAAATAGCACTTTAAACTACATCTATGTAACACTTATATATGGAGTCCTGGTGGCACAGGGCTTAAAAGCTCAGCTGCTAACCAAAAGGTTGGCAGTTTGAATCCACCAGCCACTCCTTGGAAACCCCATGGAGCAGTTCTACTCTGTCCTATATGATGGCTAGGAGTCAGAAACAAATTGTCAGCAATGGGTTTTATGTGTATGTGTGTGTGTGTGTGTGCATGTGTGTGTGTGTGTGTGTGTGTGTGCGCACGTGTCATCAGGGCTCCTTATATTGAATATATACATATATACAACCCCACAGGGGCAGTTCTACTCTGTCCTGTAGGGTCACTAGGAGTCAGAATTGACTAGACAGCAACGAGTCTGGTTTTTTGGTTTTTATATTACATGCATACATAAAAATATGCATATATATAAATTTTAACATTTTGAATTGAAGAATATTTTTAACTCAAATATAATCTATCTTTAGGTGCAAATCTATAAAGCCACAATGCCTGGTTTATATGCATAAAATATACAGCTGAGTAAAAGAATGACTCAATTAATTATAACTTGCATACTTAGGTAGGTACGAATATGCTGCCACATGTTACAAATAAGCATCTTTAAACATATTAAATATTTGCTTCTTTCTCGGAGCTTTAGATGATGTTTTATTTAAAATCTACACTTCAAGTAGAAATGTTTATTTATACTCAAATCTAGGAAGCAAATTTTCCTGATGGCTACTTGTTGAAAAGTTATAAAATTACGTAGCAAAACCCAAATTTAGCTTTCCTGGGAACTCTTTTTATTATTAATAGACTTTACTCTTCAAATTCAAGAAAAATGGCTCTTAGGAAATTTAGGTGGCTATGATAGAAATAGAAAAGGGACAAAGGAGCTTGTGACTTTACAGAGGGACCATGTGACGGAGTCCTCTCCTTTAGAGTTGGCTTTTCCAAGCTGAGTAGACAGTATGGGCAGAAACACAAAAGCATCTATTCCATCAACAGGCTACTGTATAGTTGTAAATTGGATACAGTGAAGAAACAAAATTTCATTTTCCTAATCTCCGCTGCTGTACAGCGTTCAGTAGGAGAGGAATACACTTACCTCTCAATGCCTTCTCAAGACTGAAAGATGTTGATGCCCAGGTAATACCTGCTTTATTGAAGCTGTTCAGGAGGTATCTAAATCACCTGGACCGAAAACCAACCCAAACCCAGTGCCGTGGAGTCGATTCCGACTCATAGCGACCCTATAGGACAGAGTAGAATGACCCATAGAGTTTCCAAGGAGCACCTGGCGGATTCGAACTGCTGACCTTTTGGTTAGCAGCCGTAGCACTTAACCACTACGCCACCTGCAGGGCTTGTTAAAACACATTCCTGGGCTCCACACCCAGAGTTTCTGAGTCAGTAGATCCGAGGTGGGGCCAAGAATTTGCATGTCTAACAAGTCCCTGGAGCCCTGGTGGCACAGTGGTTAAGTGTTGGACTCCTAACCAAAAAAAGATCAGCAGCTCCGATCCACCAGCCGCTCCTTGGAAACTCCATGGGGCAGTTCTACTCTGTCTTAGGCGGTCTATGTGAGTCAGAATTCAGGGATTAGTAAAACTGATAGCAATTATCACCAGTACCGTGTCCAGCACATAATAGGTGCTGCACTGATTCATAGGAACGAATCTAACCTAAGCTTTCACTCCGCGTTTATCTTTGAAAATATTTCCTCAGTGAACAGGGAGAAAAGGTGGTGTAAAAGTACATCATTTACTCAAAGGTCATATTTTTACTTCTTTCCAAATTTAGCTCAGTATTTCCAGGTGTGGTCTTAAGATAGTTTGTTTAAAACAAAACAAAACAAAAAAACAAAGTTTAAATAAATTATATTCACAGGTCCTCACCTAATGTCTATTTTCAGTCCCTAAAGCAATTTATTGGAGCCCTGATGGTGCAGTGGTTAAGAGTTTGACTGCTAACCAAAAGGACATCAGTTCTAATCCACCAGCCTCTCCTTGGTAAACCCTAAGGGGCAGTTCTACTCTGTCCTATAAGGGTAGCTGTCAGCCGGAATCAACTTCACGGCAATGGGTTTGGTTTGGGTTTTGTTAAGCAACTTATTAGAAGATATTTGGAAAATATGTAGCTTTTGAGAACTTTGCTTCTGAACTGTTAGAGACAGCATCGGAAATGTGAGGCTTTGTGCTGAGGAGTGAATGAAGGCAAGGGTACTTCACAGAGAGGCACCCAGTCTGCTTCCCGCGTTGTCTTTGGCATTTTATTGGTAGTATCTTGTCATGGGCAGCTCTCCTAACCTTAATATGCACTCAGTTTCCTTATTTATAAAATGGCAATAATGATTTCCTTCTACCATGAGATTGCTGAGAAAATCAAATTAGGTAGATTTGTGTTTTATTATAAATAGCATTAACTGGAATCTGACATAGTCAGTGCTTTAAAAGCATCTGAGTGGGGCCATTCTTGATAAGAGGAGAGTGTCTTCGGACCTCTTATTCAATTATCTACTCCTAGCATTACCTTGGCTTTTCAAGTGACAGTGAATTATAATTTAGAACTGATTAGTACATTATCTGCTTTTAATTCCATTTTTTTTTTTCATGTGTCAATCTTAACCAATTCTGTGAAGTTTGCTTTTCTTCCCATGTGAGATGATGCTAGATTTGTCATTTTTTGGAAATCTTTTTATTTTTTTTTTTTTCCACATTTAAAAAATGTTCAGTAAACTTTCACAAGATCTCTTCACTGGAAGTAGCACACTGGATGAAACAGTGCTCACATTGTTGACACTGACGTTAACATACTATATATGAAAGCCACGACTTCATTGATGCATACTGCCTTTTTCTCTGTGTGTTTGTGTGCATGTGTGCATGATTGCAATTCTTGGTTGTAAAACACAGCATAAATACCCACGTGAGAAGTGATTTCTGATTTCCTGTATTAAGTAATGTAGGTTCATGGTGGTGAAAGTGAAATACCTCACTAGGAAGTAAATGAGTCTGAGAAAAAACACCTCTGTCAGGAATGAAGTCCTCCACGTGCTCTTTGCTTCTGTCGATGACAAAAAAGTGGCAAGTCAGTGCCTCTGAAGGACGGTGCTGGAAGCAGAGAAAGAGCCGAACAGGTGAACTCTGAGCAATGTGACTGAATAACTTCTCTTTGTAGGATGAACAGTCTTATTAGGACCAGTTTATTACCCACCTCAGATAAGATTTAAAAATAAATATGGCTAACTATAAATGTCAGTTAAAAGTCCCTCAAACTTGCACATGTTACAACAATGTTGAAAGAACAGACAAAGTACATCTCCATGTCATGTCCCATCTTCCTGTCGTTCCCTTTCTGAGCTTTTGTTCTTTTCAAGCGTTGTTTAAAATCCTGAGACAGCATGCTTCCTTCCATGCTTTTGTCTTGGGAAGATACAAACCACATTAAATACAGTAAGCTCGAAACCAAACAGAAATAAATTAGAATCCTGTTTTAGGGAATCTTTCAAAGAAGAAAACACATTGTCATTGATGATTTTTTCTTATTCTCATCAGCATACTATAGCCTCCAAAGACATAAATATGTTTGCTATGTCTGGTTTCACATGTATAGTCTGTGTTCACTCCAGCTACTGTGAGAAAGCTCATGAAATTTTGAAATGCTTATAACACGTTAACTTTATACTGCTGCCTCAACCCAAGCAAGCAATACGCTCCAAATATGTATAAAATGGGTGGGTAGGGGAATACTGGCTGGAAACAGGCCAAAAGGATAAGAATTTTCTTTGTGAGAGAATTAATAATGTGTTAGAAATGTTATGTAAAATGCATAAACTGAAAGCTTTTGCTAAAGTTAAATCTAGCTATTTAAGGTCTAACAATTTGGATGGTTAGTTTTCCATATTTCCTAAAGTTAAAGAAAATTACATGGCTTATTTAAAAACGAAAGCTATATCTCAGTGCCAGGCATGTGAAATCCAGACTGAAAACCCTGCAGCATCTTGTATGTATTTTATACGTTCAGATATCCAGGAAAATAGAGAACCCCCTAACAGCAAAACTCAAGACCAAATAGTTGAGGGCTCATAGCACCAGGTTACTTTCTGTGTGAGGTTCACTGACTTTACTCACTAAAGAATCATCCTTAAGATGTTGGGTATTTGTAATCAGTAACTTGTTGTTAATTGTGGATTCCCACAAAGCAAGAAATGTAGTGATAGTAAAAATTGCTTAATTAAAAAATTTTAAATCTTTTTTTTATACTTCCCTTCTGAAGGTTTTGTTTTTAAATAAACATTACTATCCATGATTCTGACAATTTTAACCAGTAAGTCCATTATACATGAGGGTAAAGACTTTAATAGTGCATGAAATTGCTAGGATAATCTTATATTACAATGGATATATCAGCAGAGTAGTATTGGTAGTATGATAATATTATAATAACTTGTACTTCTATGCTACACATTTTTATTAAACAATGGTACGATGAATACAAAAGGCAATACTTTAGCTAGGGCCGCTGCCCCTTTTCTGTCCGATTCATTTCAGCTCTCAAAATCACTCCCTTCTTTTTACTCTCCTTGAAGCTGACGAGTGTAATAACTATTTTTCGAGAGTAACGGCTTCTGTGGCTGCGTTTCGTGGTGATGTTTAAGGTTGGTGTTTGTTTAGATTGTGCTCAGCAGGACAGGATTTTGGTCTGACACAAATGTTTGTGTGTATACACATTACATTCTTTCAGTCCAACAGTTTTTTCTGTTGGCTGTTCTTCAGACATTGCTTTGTGCTTAAAAGAAAAAGAAATACGTGAAACCAAGATCCCAATATGTTTACTAAAAAGACATTTGAAGTAGAAGATGCTGATACAGAGAAACCACTGACAATATACCTGTCACTTCAGTTACATGTGCTGCTTTTATAAGAAAGACGTAATTCTGAAGCTGAAATTTCTGGCCTGCATTGAGCATCTAACTTAATATCTTGAAATCTGCTTTGCTGTACAGCCATAACGATCTTAAAATAAGTAGTTCTTTTCATTTTCAGTCTTCTCCCAAGAGAAGACCTTCAGTCTCTGGTGACTTGCTACTAGACAGCAAAATTCTTATAGCATTAGAAATAAGTTTATGTACTAGGAAATAGTTATGAAATCTCAACATATAAATAAAGAGCTGAAAGAGATTTCAGTAAAAAAAAAATAAAGATATTTATTTAAGGAGCGATAGTCTATTCCCATATTTAAAACTATGATTTAGTCATATGTTCGGCATTTCTAAAGGAAGGCCGTATGCCGTATCTGTTGGAGGCACAGGAGCTAAAAGAGAGTTTCCTAAACATCATTTACCTTGAGAACTCTTTTACGGTAATATATACTTTCAGGAATGTTTGTGGAAATATAAGAATATATTTTACAATTTGATGTGGTTGTAATAATATTTTTTCAGTAAAACTTATGTTTAGATAATTGTATTATTGAATATTGCATTATGATGCAGTAGAAAACAAAAAGCAAGATGGCCTATTTAAACTCGGTCATACCAATAATAATATAAATGTAAATGGAATACACATTACAATTAAAAGGTAGAAAATATTAAGCTGGATGAAAAAGTAAGTCCCAACTATGCTTTCTGCAAGAACTATGCTTGAAAAGTGAAGTAAAAAAGAAGTTATAAATAAAAGATACAAAAAAAAAAAAAATACCATGCAGCACTAACTATACAAAAGCTAGAGTGGCTATTTGAATATCAGACGAAATAACCCTGAAGACAAAGAGTATGACCAGAAATAAAACATGGCTTTTAAAAGTGATAAAAGGGTCATAAATTTATATGTACCTGATAACAGGTATAAAAATACATAAAGCAAAAACTGGTAGTTCCAAAGGAAGAAATAAATACATCTATCATTTTTATCATTTTAGTTGGAGATTTTAATACTGCTCTTTCATTAGTTAATAAAACAGGTCAACAAAAGACAAAAAAAAAAAAATCAGTAAGAATATAGAAGGTATGAAAACGCTATCAGCCAAGTTAACCCCATTGGTATTTACAGAACTCCACGTTCAACAAGGAGAGAACACATGCTTTTTTCACGTGCACATGGAACTTGACCAGTAACGACCGTATCTCGGACCATTAACTACCTAGCCTCAATAAATTTTAAAGTGCTGACATCATACAAATATGTTCTGTATGCATATGGAATTGAATCAGCAATTAATACCAATTAGATAGCTAAAAAATTCTCAAGTAAAAATTAAGCAGCACCTTGATACCATCAATTGCTTTTCAACAAATTTTCAAAGAAATTCAATGCAGGAAAGGAAAGTTACTGAAGCAAGTGATGCTGCCACAGCTGGACAGCCACCTGTAAACTATTAAATTAAACAGGTAACTTACAAACAAAATATACGAATGCCTGATAAGAATTAGTCATTTAAAAAAAAAAAAAAAAGTTGCTATCTAGTCTGTTCTGAGCCATGACAACTCCGTGTGTGCAGAGCAGAATTGCACTCCATAGGGTTTTCAAAGCCTAGACTTTCTGAAGCAGATAGCTAGGCCTTCCTTCCAGACAGCTCTGGGTGGGTTCGAACAGCCAAATATTGGGTTAGTCATCAAGTACTTGGAGCCCTGGTGATGCAGTTGTTAAGATCTTGGCTGCTAAAGAAAAGGTTGGCAGTTCAAATCTACCAGGTGCTCCTTGGAAACCCTGCAGGGCAGTTCTACCCTGTCCTAGAGGGTTACTATGCATCGGAATTGACTCATGGCAATGGGCTTTTTTTTTTTTTTTTTGGTTTAATCAAGCACTCGACTGTACCACCTAGGGACTCCCGTCAAAAAAAAAAAAAAAAAAAAATCCATTGCCGTGAAGTTGATTCTGACTTATAGTGACCCTATAGGACAGAGTAGACGTGCCCCATAGAGTTTCCAAGGAGTGCCTCGTGGATTTGAACTGCCAACATTTTGATTAGCAGCCAGAGCTCTTAACCACTACACCACCAGAGTTTCCTAGGGACTCCCATTAGTCATTAGTAAAATGTAAATTAAAAATGCAGTTAGGTACACTTACTTAGTCGTTAGCATGTCTAAGTCCAAAAACACAAAATGTTATTGAAGTTGTGGAGCAAATGTAATTTTATACATTGTTGGTGACAGTATAAACTGGTAAAACTGTTTTGGAAATTGGCTTGGTACCTTCTTATAAAGAAATTCTATTCCTAGATATTTATACAAGAGAAATAAGTATCTTGGACTCTGCACCCCAAGCAGGATGAGATGAGTCTTGCACAATAGCCTCTCCAGCTCAGGATGCCTGAACCCAAGGAGACTCAGGTGGGCATCCACATGGGAGGGGAACTACAGGGGTGGCAGGCTCATTACAACTGGGACGTTAATCAAATAAATAAATATACTAAGCATCAAGGGAGCCATTTTGTCTGTGAAGGGAGCTACAAACATGGAAAGGAACGTATTATTGTAAACTCCTTGTTTTCAACATACAGATAGATAAAAAATAATATAAAAAGATATATTTGAATGCGGATTCTTTGGAAGCAGAGTTTGGGGTGCAGGATATCTGTAAGGGATCAAACCTACAGAAGGCAAGAGTGGGTGGTAAGCAAAGGAGAGGTCAAACTGTGGCAAAGCCTTGGCCAACCTCAAGGGAAGCTTGGTGGTATATTTAGCCTGTCTGATTATCCCATGATGGGCTCATATGCCAAGGTCTCTATAACCCTGCCATGATCAGTCACTGAGTAAAAGCTTCTTTGTAAAGGTCATGGACTTGTACTGAGGCAGCTCTCTGCACTGAGGGTAACCTTGAAGAGGCTAAGAACTAAAGTCTATCTAATGAGTGCACTCACAGCAGCTAAGAGTACTCTCACAGGCTTTTCTTGAAAGTTGTCTGGGAGGCACGTCTCTGGATAAATTAGGCCCATATACACATGCCCTTGGTGGCACACACACATACACACACACGCCTTCACACACATGTACATGCATGCACACACACATATTTCCAAGCTCTGTTCACTAAATCGGCCTGGAAGCAGCGGCATCTCAGAAACAATGAGCACACCCAGGGCCCATACTTAAGCTTCTAAATATTATCCTCCGTTAAAACAATCCCAGGCTTCTTGGAGTGTTGGTTGGGACAGGAGAAGTACAAGACGTATTGAAAGAGAACTGGAAGATGCAGGAGGTTTAACGTGTAAATATTAGGGATTTCAAAGGAGAAAAATAGATGAACTTGAGGCAATAATAAAAATCTAACATCCCTGAGGACAGTTAACCTGCTCAAGTACTAACTGAATGCTTGGAGGTTCAAATTCACACAGAAGAGCCTCAGAAAAAAGGCCTGTGATCTAATTCCAAAAATACCTGCCATTGAAAATCCCATGTAGCGCAATTCTACTCTGACACGCACGGGGTCAACATGAGCTGGAATCAACTTGAGGGCAACTGGTTTGGTTTGTAATGTCCCTGAACTTTATAAATATTCAAGGACACAGGGCTCACTTAATTACAGATGGGACTAATAAGAAAAAATATCTACCAAATCCCAAAGACTAATAAAAAAGTAAAATAAAATTATAACCTTTCTGTCAAAAAAAAAGTAATTTAGAAAGGACCCATGGTGGCACAGTGATTAAGAGCTCAGCTGCTAATCAAAAAGTCAGCAATTCAAATCCACCAACCGCTCCTTGGAAATCTTACGGGGAAGTTCTACTCTGTCCTATAGGTTCACTATGAGTAGGAATCAACTCGATGGCAACTAGTTTGGTTTTGGATTAAGGAACGAGACCAGGCCTTACCTCAGTTCACTGCATGTGTTTTCCTACAAGGTTGTGGTTTGTTATCCTTTCACGTTTTTTATGTTTCTATGTGTATTAAAAACAAAACAAAATTCATTCAACATCCCAAATGTGTCTCAGTGTCCTGGTTCAAAATGGCAAGCGATACAAGCAACAAGAAAAGCACCATCTGTGTGTGGAAGACTTTAATGGGACCTGGCCTGATCCTGCAGAATGGTTAGGGTCCATAGGGATGGCTTAGTGTTTCAAGCACCTCTGTAATTTAAATAGCCTTCAGCTGCTGATCAAAGCTGCAATTGCTGAGGAAAAGACCGAGGGGCGGGAGGGTGGGGGAGGTGGGGGGGAGTCCAGAAGTCCAGAAGCTAATTAAAGGAGGCTGTACATTGAATCAAGCTTTCAATTTTGATAATACATATTTTTGTTTTTTTTATTATAAACACACGCCTCAATAGACCTATGTGTCAAAGACAAAAAAAAAAATGCATCAGGATTTGGGGCTGAGCAAGACTACTACGCTGTTTGGTGTCGAGGACTAAGCTTCTCCACACCTCATGGTACAATCTCCCTTCTAATTTCAGCTAACCGTCCTTCCTCCACTTCACTGTGACTCACAGGCTGCAGCCCTCTCAACACCCACTTCTACAAGTGTCCTGAAATGTTTCATTCATTTTTAAGGTAAAATGTCATATTTATTGCAGTCTTTGTGTACTTTCTAAATCATTTAATATACGTAAAACTGTGCTTTTGTTTTCTTTTGTTTTTTAGGTTCCTCCCTTCTTTTTCCCTACATGTCAGTAATGATCATTTTATTTGTTTTGCCCCAATCTCATTTTCCTATAAGCCCTGTGGCTGTAATTGGCTAACTGTGAGCAGCATGATTTTTAGTAAAACACATCCCGTTATAGCAGAACTGACTATATACATACAGACACACCACATTCATCTATACACATTAAAAAAAAAAAAAGACTGCAACTCTATAAGCATGAAAAATGTATGGCCCTCAAATAGCTCCATGTGCTTAAATTAAAATGAGGTAATTTCATAATATTTTTTAGTTTTCTGTCTTTTTCTATTTCATGAACAATTATTTATAAAATAAAACCAATGAACCTCTTTTCATTTCAAGAAACAAAGAAAAAGAATGAAAGCAGGAAAATTCTGAGTTGTATTAGCAGCAGCTTCTCATCTCCGAGGAAAGGAGAAAACAGCATTATGGGAACAGCTAAGCATAGTTTCAACGCACAACTGGATGACATTTAAAAGCAAAAGTATCCAACATGGGACAGCAGTGGGATCTCACAGCACTAGACAGCACACACATTCTGAAGTGTAATGATGACCTAGTCCTATTACTAGACTGCATTATTCTACTTAGCACAGAAATTTCATGAAAAAGTTATAAGGGAATGTAGGAGGACGTGCTGAGGACTGTCAGAATAATTTACTGGTACATATACTGTTTTATTTCTCACGGAATTTTCTCTTCCCACTCACACTTGTCACAAGGCAGCCATCTTTGAGCACCTCTTCTCAGAAGAAAACCCAAACCAAACCCCCTGCTGTTGAGTCGATTCTGACTCATAGCGACCCTATAGAGGTCTGTTTTATTAAACTCCAAAGTAGAAGTTGTGTGAAAGAATCTTCCCTCACTGGCTTTTGTATTCCTGCAGTCTGCTTTTTGGAGACTGTTCTAAGTGCCTTTGAAAGCAATAAGAGGAGAAAGTGAAGATTTCTCAAAGACCAAATATAAACAAATAAATAAAATAGAGGCTGACGAATCAGTGGTTAGAGGGATTGGTACAGCCTGCAGCAGGGCTTTCAGAGCTTGGAGAGACTTCGGAGGACCTGAGGGCACAGGGTGCCTCGGTAAACTGCATCGTAGATTCTTTGTCTCACCAAAGTTCCTGTACCTCAGTCATGACCACGAAGAGCAGCCAGCCAATGGCTTGACCAGTGAAGACATCAGGATGACCTTAACAGAATGGGAGGTAGAGGCCCTATTCATACCCACAAAATTAAATCAAACAGCTTTATAATACAGGAAATGAAAGCAGTCCACCAAAACACAGTAGCTCTTTCCACTTCCTCTTTAACCTGAATAACCTCCTCAGTGTGTTTTGATACTTAACCTTTTTTTTTTCCACATGTTGCCTCTTATTCTCTAACCCTGTGTCCACCTCTTATTTCTATCTTCTGAGTCCAATTGACCAGATCAGATCAATAGGAGTTTACAATCTACCTAATTCTTATCTTCTTAATAAAGATGCCTTGAACAAACAAATCAGTCTTAGAAGAAATACAATGGAATGCTCTTTCAAAGCAAGAATGATAAGACTTCATTTTGCTCACTTTGGACACGTCATCAAAAAAGACCAATTCCTAGAGAAGGACAACATGTTTGGTAAAGTGGAGTGTCAGCAAAAATGAGGGAAACCATCATTGAGCAGATTGACCCAATAACCTCAATAATGGGCTCAAACATATAAAAGATCATGGAGACTGCACAAGACAAGATTTTGCTCTGTTGTATATAAGGTCGCCAGGAGCTGGAGCCAACTCAATGACAACTAATAACAACAGCATCTCACACCACTAGGTCTTGCCAACTCATGATTGGTGGGAAAGAGCTGCGGGTTATAGATAGCAAGGAAAAGAGAATTCCAGAAAGTGATAGGCCCGTCAGAGAATATATACAGCAAAAACTGTAGAATGCATTTAGTCAATTAGAAGTTCTATTGTATTCATTACCTGACGTTAAAAAAAAAAACAAAAAACTTGTGAATCATCTGGGAAGAATTCTAGGCTCTAATATGTGTAGCTTGTATACATTAAGACAAGGAGTTCTGGTGATACAAAGGTAAGCCTCAGCTGCTGTAACTGAAAGGTCGGCAGATCTAATCCACCGCCAGCTGTGAGGGATTACAGCCTAGGAAACCCTATGGGGCAGTTCTACTCTGTCCTATAGGGTCATTGTGAGCTGGAATTGACTGGAGGGCACACAACAACAACAAGGTAAATTAAGACAGTAATGGTCCCACCAGATGTCTATCAATATGTATATTTTCCTATTCCTTCGGTGGAATTCCAAAAGTGCCCAGGAATAGGTGTTATAATTCATTAGATGAAGAGAATTAATGTATCTAGAAAATGCTTTTTAAAATACAAAAAAAAAAAAAAAAACCTGAATACCTAACTTATCTGAAAAATAAATCATCTACAGTGGTTCTCTCTACACGCTGTGAACATTTATAGGAATAGTCATCTAATGGAAACTGAAACATAGCGTATATTATATCCAACACCCTGCTCTATATTACTAAGCTTGAGAGATATTTTCCTGCCATGGAGGTTTATATTTTTCAAACTGTATATGACATATACCATCACAGAGTTTGTTAAAAGCAATAGAGAAAATGTGTATTTTCCAATTTTACAGGTCTCTCTTCCTTTTCTCTGAGATAAAGAAAAGGGTAGAACAGCAGACAGCTCATAAAATTTGACAGTAATACTCACTCAAAAGCACATCAAGTCAAGAGGTATTTTCCTCACTCTAGATACAGGTATTCATTATACAGACAGCCCCCGGGTTAAGAAGGAGATCTGTTTCCGAGTATGTCTTTAAGAATTTGTAGGTTCTGGGTAGGGACAGGTGCGTATGGTTCTCATTTAGTCTGAATTTAGTACAAGAAAAGCCTTGAAGCCTTTTCAGTGATTCGAAAGCTGCACGTGCAGCAGGTGGAGGTGATGGTGATGAAGAGTTTGTTGCCAGCAGGAGTTGGTACAATCTTTCCAAGTGAGGGCAAAATTTTTATAGCGTTGAAGGGCAAGTACGAGTTATCCATAAGTCAGACGTTTGTAACCCGGGCACTTACTGTGTGCAGTTCTGTAACTTTCTGGAAGACATTTTAGTATGAAAAATTTTGTCTTTTGTTGCCTGGAACAATTGGTATCAAATGAAATTTAAATCTTTGTGTTCTTCAGCTTAACATGAAAGAGAAAACAAATCCATTTTTTTTGTTGTTCTTTTGAGGAACTACTTGGAGTAAAACTAATAGAATCTGGGAGACAGGACATGAATCTTAAATTTATAAAACTTTATTTTCTCGAGATGGCACTACTAGATGCCCTATATTTTAATAATAAGATCATGGCTATTTTTACCCTATTGCTATATGATAACCTTATTATCCAATAATTCTGAAATATGAAATAAATCATAGTCATACTTTTGCTACTTCAAAGTTATTCTGAGTCCCTGGACCTAGTGGTAAAGTTTTTTGGTCTCTCTTTCTTTTTTCAAGAGTTCTCTTTCCACTGAAACTTTCTCTATACCTGACCCATACAATGACCTTCAAATACTCATAATGACCTTCCTATACTCATCTATAAAAAAAAAAAAAAATCTATAGACATCTGTATTTCATATCATATTTCCAAACAGGCTAATTTGCAGGTACCTGTGGTGCAGTGGTTAAAGCAATGGACTGCTAACCAAAAGGTCAGGGGTTTGAAGCCGCCAGAGGCTCTGTGGGAGAAAGACGTTAACAGTCTTCTTCTCTAGAGATTTGTAGTCTTGGGAACTTTATGGGGTCACTCTGAGTCAGAATCGACTCCATGGCAATGGGCTAAGTTTTTTTTTTTTAATCACAGTTCAAAATTAATCATCCCAAATATGAGCTAATAGCTTCCAGTTTACTAAGTTTCCTAACTGACACAAAATTGATTAAGATACAAAGGAAAGACACTACAATAATGGAGTTCAATGTGGCAGGGAAGGGAGGATGGGAGGTTGGTAGCTTGTGTTTTTCAGGGTTAGATGGGGTGGGCAAGCATGCAGAAAGGGCAGATAGCTGCTTAGTGCTCTTCAAAACATTTTCTTTACAAAGTACCAGTGCTTCTAATGCAAGAAGAAAAAACGTTAAGTTTAGAAAACCTCATAAAACTGAAAAACACACCAGTGAATGAGCTTATCGTACCAAGTCCACGTTCGTGAAATATGAATGGACTTGGTATGATATGGAGTTATAAATACCATACAAGGCACCTTTGCTGCCCTACCTGTCTTGAAAAAGAGATACAATTGAATGAGTACTTTTTAGAACTTGAGTCCCTTCATCTGTGGTTTCCACTGTCCAACCCATAAATGCTAGAATATTGACAGCATGGTGCTAAAAATGTTTATTTTCTTTAAATTTTGAGCATACTGTGAAAGCTTACAATTACAGCCTCATCATTTTTCATTTAAGTCTATTAATCATATTAAATCCGTAAATAATATTTTGCGTATTTGGGGGGTTGGTACCCTTACACATAAAATAATTTCAGTAAAATTTAAACAACTGCATATCCTTGATACCACATTGGAGGGGAAAAAAAAAACAGTATAGTACAAACAGAAATTATTTTGACTTTTTGATTTGTCCAAGTCCAACAATTCATTTTTCATTGGCTATTAAACCAATATGCCATGTTCCTTGTCTTATTTCTCTCTGAATTCCAAGCTGTATCACATAGAGTGCACATGGCCTTCGTTGGATGAGTGGATTGATGAATTTGTTTCTTGGCACGTGAGATTCCTCTAGTACAAAGTGGTTTCTACTTACACATGCTTTTCTACAATCTTTTTATAATTTATTTAAAAAATGTTTTTACTGGTAGGTTCTTTGCCATGTTGAGTCCAGAACAGAGCACAGAAGAGGGAAAGGTAACACAATTTGTTGAGTGCCTATTAGGATTGATCTGTTTACACACCTCACCTCACTGATTTCCCTTAGCAGTCAATAAAGGTAGATGTTACTATACAGATTTTAAACCTGAAGTAATGAAGCCTCAATAAAGTTATATAATTTGTTCAAGACCACACAGTTAGTGATCGGTGAAGCTGAAATCCAAAGCGACTTTAAAGTGTGCGCTGTTCGTACTCCACCATGCTGTCATTAAACGGTCATTAATTGGTGACCATATAAATATCTAAAACTGATTTAAAACATGGTGATCTGCTTTTATATAAGGAAGAGAGAAGAGAATCCATGCCATCACAGAAATTTTTAATTTGTTTTTCTAGGTAGAATGATGACTAGACATATTATCACTTGGGAAGAATTAAATTTCAACTTCACCATCGCTGGTACAGCATTTAAGCCTCCCCATAAACTGAGCCCAACCTACGCATATTTACGTAAATACCACATGCCTTCTAAGTTTGTTTGCCAGCCTCTCCCACCCCACCCCACCCCCCAGGTATTTCTGTAAATGTACTATGCTGATTTTTTTTTTTTTTTTTTTTACAGCAGCATGTGAAAAAAAAAAAAAGCATAGTGGTGCTTGGGAAAATACCCTGGGTTGGGGAGGGAGCGGTGGCAAACATAGAGGGCACACGTGATTTTCATAAAGATGGGGCACTTCCAGTTTTATCTCCACTTGGAAACCCTGGTGGCGTAGTGGTTAAGTGCTAAGGCTGTTAACCAAAATGTTGGTAGTTCGAATCCATAGGCGCTCCTTGGAAACTCTATGGGGCAGTTCTACTCTGTCCTGTAGGGTCACTATGAGTTGGAATCTACTAGACGGCAGTGGGGTTTTAAACCAATCCTTACAAAGCAAATAGCCAGACACTCTGTTTCCGAGATGTGCCCCAAACTCCCCTACAACAACAACAAAAAAACTTAACCCATTGCTGTCCAGTGGATTCCGACTCATAGAGACCCTATAGCAACCCTGTAGCACTGAGTAGAACTGCCCCACAGAGTTTCCAAGAGTCCCTGGTGGATTCGAACTGCTGACCTTTTGGCTGGCAGCCATAGCTCTTAACCACTACACCACCGGGGTTTCATTATTTATTCCCTTTGTTTCATTATTTATTCCCTTTGTTTCCTCTTCCTCAAAGTTCCTCTTATTTGCCAGCAGCCAAAATGATAAACATTTTAAGATATATATCATGTGCCCACTCCATATTGCTGTCTCCAGGATTGTAGACATATTCTCCCAGATGTGTGTTTGGCTAACTCCCTCACCTTTAAACCTTTTCTCAAATGCCGCCTTCTTAATGAGACCTATGTTAACAACCTTATTTAATAGTGGATCTCCCCCATCTCTCCCTCAATCCTCCCTACTCTGTTTCTTTTTTTTTATGTTTCCCATAACATGCCTAACAAATGACACAGTTAACTTATCGACTGTGTCTATTGGCTTATTTCTGTGTCTCACACTAGAATGGGCAGGTGCCAAAGGCAGGTCTCTTTGTTCACTAATGTATCCCAAATGCCTAGAACAGGATATGAATGAATGGACATCTGGGAGAAATTGGGTGAAAATTGGATTCTCTCCTTTGAAATTTGGAATTAGAACTAAGAAACCCTAGTGCTGATAGCTGCGCCTTAGCACATATAATTTCAGGAGCAATCCTATATGGGAACAGCGGCCAAGTCATCCTACAGAGAAAGACAGAGACTAGAGATGGAGGTGGAGAATAATGGAGGGAAAGAGCAAGAAAGACCCTGATAAATTGAGAAAGAAGTAGTCGTGATCTCTGACATATTTTACGGTATGATTTATTTTTATCAAAATGCCTAATTTTATTTTCATTACTTGGGAGTAGGAGATAGACTCTTATGCTTTTGTTAACCTCCACTGTTATACTTAAGCTCATAGGTTTCTCTTGTGTGAAAAACACAAGCATCTCAACTAATGTGATATTACCTCTAATCTTTTCTTCTATTCACGGTCATCATTGCATCAAAATACGTCAAAGTAATTCGCACTTAGTTGTGGAAATAACTACTTTTTCACAGATTATAAACATTCCACAGGTAAGTACTAATTTTCAGTTAGTTGTATATTCCCAGTGGTACCTGGGATTGCTTGGACCAATGGTTGGTGGGTATGTTTAGTTTGGGGTATGTTTTGGTATGCTTCTCTTGAACTCGATTTTAAAATTAAGAGTTTGATATGCATAGATACTAAGTCGTTTATGGAAAGCAGCATAGTTGGGAGATGTGGACATAACTTCTGACCTATACTTTCTCCTCCATAACCCGAACAAAAATACTGACTTTTAGGTTGCTAATAAATATTTGAAATTTACAGAATTAAAATTTCTGTAACCTATTTATTGGGCATCTAACATGTCTACCAGCAGGGCTAAGTGCTTGATACAACCATTTGCCAAAGCTATTACTGTTCTTGTCTTAAATTTCTTCATTTATGGATAACAACATAAGACACAGAGAGGTGAGTCAATTTGGTCAAACTCACCTAACTAGTAGGAGATAGACCCAATACTCAAACTTACAAGTGATCTTCTCTAGCAGTGAAGACTATGTCTCTGGAGCCAGATTGCCTAAGTTTGAAGGCTGGCTCTGCTTCCAGCTGTGAGGCCTTGAGCATGTTACCTACTCTTTAGCTTCTTTAGTTTGCTCTTCTCCAAAATAGGTTTGACAATAATAATATCCAACTCAGAAGGCTGTGTCAAAGATTAAATGAGTTAATGTTTGTAATATGCTTAGAATAATTTCTGACACACAGAAAGTATTCTATAAGTACTTGTTGATTTAAAAAAAAAAACCAAACCAAATCCTATGCTTTTTTTTTTTTTTTGCATAGCATCTGGCACAAGATGATAATAATAATAGGTACTATCATATAATTGGAATTATAACTATAATTACCATATGATTGAATTTGGGTTATGAGCTAAGTTAATCTCACTTGATTCTTATGACTACTTAATAGAGACATTTTTCAGTAAGCATAGCATGTTTGGAAAGCAGAAATAGTCCAGGAGTTTTGTCCATCTTTATTTTTATTCTACCCAATGGTGCTAAATAATAATAATGTAATCACAATAATAATATAATTATATTTTAATAAGAATAATAAGGAGAAGCAGGAGGAGGAGAAGAAGAAAAAGAAAACAACGAATAAGAACTAAGTTTTGTAAAAAACCAAAACCAAACCCCCTGACTTCAAGTCGATTCCGACTCAGTAGCCCTATAAGACAGAGTAGAACTGCCCCATACGGCTACCAAGGAGCAGCTGGTGGCTCCACACTGCCTTCCTTTTGGTTAGCTGCTGAGCTCTTAACCACTGTGCCACCAGGGCTCCCTAATTATATTAAGAAGGAGAAGCAGGAGGAGGAGGAGAAGAAAAAATGATAAAGGAGAAGCAACTTTTGTAAAAAAAAAAAAGCACTTACTAAATCCTTTTAAAACAATCATCACAACTACCAAGTGAAATTAGTAGTATCTTTCATGATTAAATGTGAAAACTGTAGGGTTTTAATTATTTCAAGGCTTAAAGTAAAACAGAAGTCTATATTTAGTTCAAATTTTAGGCAAAGAATCAGGTTCTCACAGTGTAAATGCTAAAGAAAATTCTCTTAAATAAAATTATTTTTTCTTTGCTTTACATGTCTCTCCACCTGAAGGAAAGTGTCCCATTGCTAAATACAATTTATATATTTAGAAAAGACTAAAAATAACATTTTTATTTAATTTTCAGCACTCATATGAATGCATTAATTAATACTTTTAGGGAACAGCTTAATGAAATGGTATAAGCACTAAAAATGGAAGAAGAAAAGTGTTGTTTTCTTTTTTTTTTATTTTTCAAGGTAGAGTTTTCCGAAAAGCTTTAACAGCCGTTGACTTTGATACGTCAAACAAAAGAATGGTATTGAGATATATAAAGACAGAACTGTGAGGCATACAAGGAGTGATGGCCAAAACACCAATTGTAATGCTGTACTATAGCACACGGTCCTGAGAAAGTGTTAGATCAAATAGAGAAAAAAAATAACGTAGGACACAGAGGATGCGAATACAAACACTGTGATTTTATGGACATCTGTAGGCAGGGAAAAATTTCCCTAAATAAAAAAACATATTATCTCTAAAACTAGATGGACATTTATAAAAACTAAATGTATCAGACTAGAAAGAAAAATCTCAAAAAGTAAAACTATAAAGGCTATAGTCTGTGAAATAAATACAGTAAAAGTAGAAATTAGAAACAAAAAGATAGAGGAAAAAGTCAAATATTTTGGGGCAATTGAACTCTAAAAATAAAATAAATCCTTCTCTTTATGATATTTGATATATTCATGAAATAAACACTGAAATTATGAAATATTTAGAAATGAACAATATAGAAATCAATACATACAGAATGTGGCCACATTGGTACTCAGAGAAAGATACATAATCTAAAATGCATATATAAAAGCAAGAAAAAATACAAAAATGACCTAAGAATCCTTTAAGAAAGATTAAAAGAAGCAATAAAAATGTAGAAGAAAGGAATTCATAAAGATAAAAGCAGAAATTAATATGTTAAAAACATACAGAATAATAATTGGCTCAATAAAATAAACTACTTGTTTGAAATACTCCTTGCTTATTTGACAAAGGGTAGGAAAGGACATTAAAGAAATATACATCACATTAATAATAAAGTTTATAATGCCAGATAAGAAGCTGATTTAAAACATAAATATTTTGTACTCATACATTTGAATATCTAAATAATTTTCAGTTAAATAGACATAGATATAGAAAAACATAAATTGCTAAATATCACTGAAAATGTCAAACCCACTGCCATCGAGTCAATTCTGACTCATAGCAACCCTATAGGACAGAGTTGAACTGCCCCAATTTAGATAACCTAAATATCAAAAATGATGAGAAAAAAAAACAAAACCCCTACATTAAATGCACCAGATAACTGTTTATCTGTTATACATATGAATATATATAAAATTTGGCTGGCCATGGTACCAGGTTTTTTATAGCTAACCTCTAAAAATCTTTGGAATTTCCCAAGTGTTTGGAGTGCCTTTGTAATTCATAGTGGGCTGCTTGTATGACACCTGATAGTTTATTCTAAGAAGGTGACTCATGGTGGGATCCTGGATAGTTTATGGAATTGACTACTCAGCCTAGTTTCTGGCCACCAGAAAGACCAACCATGCAAAGAGGCACGAGTCTTTCTTTGAGCCATGTGATATCAGCCCAGCCTGCTGGGAACGGAGGTGCCTGGAGGCTGAGTTCAACCACAATCAGTCACACCTAAGTAATGAAATTCCTATAACAACTCTGGACTTGTGAGTTTCCTGGATTGGGAATACTCTATGAACGATGTCAGAAGGGTAACAGATTTATGAGGACACAGAAGCTTTATGTTTGTAATTATTCTCATCCTTTTTTGGCTGGTTCTGATTTATATCCTTTTGCCATAATAAAACTGTAATTGTAAGTATTGCACTTTCCTGAGTTCTGTGAGTCATTCTAGTGAATTATCAAATCCGAGGGAGTCCATGAGGACCCCTAAATTTGTAGCCAGCTTTTCAGAAGTGACAGTGGCTCTGGGGACCCCCAAACTTGTGGCTGGTGCTTGAAGTCTTGGAAAGACTAGGCAGTCCGGAGGTCTATGCCCACAACTTTGAGTATGGCTATCTCATGGTAAGAATCTTACATTATTTAAACCATTACTGAACACCTAAAAAGTTGGAAACTTCATAACTAAAATTCTACTAACAAACCACAAGAATAGAGAAAGTAAGAAGAGTATGGATTAAAATCATTTTGGTACAAAATAGGCTAATAAAATATTAATAAACATAATTTAGCTGAGTGTTAAAAGACTAATACATCATGAGCTAGGAGATTTCATTGAAGAAATGAAAGGATTATTCAATATAGAAATTCAATATAATTAAATTTAATATAATTTAGTACTATAATAAATTAAAAGAAAAAATTTCGACAACCATTACTAATTAATTTTTTCAAAATGTTTAGCAAGCTAGAAATACAAAGTAATGCTCATTAACCTAGTAATTCTCTATTTTCTTAACAGTGAACATCAAAGGTAAGGATGAGTACTATTAACATGATTTTCAATATTGTACTAAAGTTCTATCCAATCCAATGGGATAAGAAAAAATAAAAAAGGCATATGAATCTTAGAATTCATAGATAACATTGCCTTTTCAGAAAGTCCAAGACAAAGAAAACAGAGAACGAGAAGTTTTTGGTTTACTTAATAAATGATAGAGGTACAGATAAAATTGATTATCCATCATGAAAAAGGATATCTAAATCAAAACTCTATAAATATATTCAGATTGATTCATAGACTAAGGGTAACAGTAAGATCTTTTTTTATTTTTAGTAGAGTTATAAGAATAGATGGAGGAAAACTGGAAGAGTTGGTGTGATTTCCTACTTGTTATGTGGAGGTAATATCTAATATCCTCAAAGTGTAAAATTGAATTTAAATTATGGAGTTATCTGGCTAGTGACCTAAAATTCATTCCTACCTTCTCTATAACTAATATATTGTTAGGGGACAGCAATGTATTTATCCCCAAACATTTCCCAGTATCTCATGTAGCTATTTGACTACGTTCTGACCAAATGGATAGAAGTGAGTATCACAGGGGAGGATTTCACCAAAGGTTCTTTAAAAGGAATCTGTCAGGTACAGAAAGACCCCCTTTCCCATCTGCATTTTCTGTTTCCTGCTACCTGGAAGTCAGTGGAACACCATCAGTCTAGGGGCAATGAAACAAAGATACAAGGAGTTTGGGACCCGGTGTATTCTCAAATCTGCCATGACAGCACTGGACTGGCAATCTCTGGACTACTTTTACATGGAAAAATAAACCCACAGGTGTTCAAGCCACCGTTCTTGGTTTTCCATTATGTTCAACCAAACCTAAAGATAATTTACGAAGGGTGCAAGATATTTTCACATGACTGGAGATAATGATTTAAACGAGAGTGCCCTGGTGGTGTAGTGGTTAACAGCTACGGCTGCTAACCAAAAGGTCGGCAGTTTGAACCCACCAGGCACTCCTTGAAAACTCTGTGGGGCAGTTCCTCTCTGTCCTGTAGAGTCACTATGAGTCAGAGTTGACTCAACGGCAACAGGTTTGGGTTTTTTGGTGTTGTTGATCACAGAGATAAGGATTATCCATCTCTAAATTATATTAGAAAGAAGATAAAGATTTTGCAACACAAGCATCAAAAATGCCTCTTCCTGCTGTTTGTTATAGAATAAGGGCAGTTAATGCATTAGAAAGAGTTGGTGAAATTCAAACAATATTGGAAAAAAAAATTCCACTAGTAAGACTGAACAATCTCAGAGACAAACTTGAAGTAAGTATAAACTAGTCCCATAGTCGAGCCCTGGTGGTACAGTGGCTAAGGGTTCCGCTGCTAACCAAAAGGTGAGCAGTTTGAATCCACCAGCCACTCCTTGGAAACCCTATGGTTCTACTCTGTCCTGTAGAGTCACTATGAGTCAGAATCAACTCCATGGCAAGGGATTTGGTTTTGGTTTTTAGTCCCATAGTAGGAATCCCTGGGAGGTGCAAACTGTTAATATGCTTGTTTACTACCAGAAAAGTTGGAGGTTCAAATCCACCCAGAAGCACCTTAGAAAAAATCAGCCAGTGAAATTCCTATGAAGCACTATTTTGCTCTAACACACATGGAGTTGCCGTGAGTCAGAATGAACTGGCAAGTGATTAGTTCCATGATGGCCCAGACATTAGAGGTCTTCCCCTCCCCCACCTCTCTAAATTACTCTAGGACCTCATGGGCCAGAGATTATTGGGGGTAGGGGGGATCCAATATCTGTAAAATAATGGTAGAAAACATCCAAAATCTTTTAATAATTTCAAAATCATCACACCTTTAAATGGATTATTTCATTGAGACATTTTACTCAACACAATAATGTGATTACTGTGACCAAAACATACAGATGTACTCCAAGTTATTATTTCTAGTCATTTCTCACATTCAAGTCTGTAACGAACAGATATGAAACTTAACAAAACAGATTTAAAATTTTCTGTCTTAATGTTATACATTGCACATTAAAATGAAGGCCACAATAAACTTGTAGCTGAATATATGTTTTAAACACATTTTTAACAAAGTTAAACAATTATCATATTAGCATTAAAAATAATTTTTTTTTTTAAATAGCAAGCTTTTAAAAACATTCTGCAAGTAGGAGGTATTAACTGACTGAGTTGATATTTTAAATAAATTTTACGTGTGCATGAATATGTCAGTTATAAAAACAAAAGTTTAACAACCAGAATTTATTAATATGTGATGGCAAATGACATACAGAGGATTTCTTTAAACCTTCCTTAGAATTATTTTTTCCAGAGGTTTTCAGTAAAGTATCCAACAATTTGGGGGCTTGGCGGAGGATCTCGCCAGCTACAGAACAGTGGAGGTAGGTTGCAATGCAATGAACCATCCCCTAAAACCGTCTGATGGGGCTCCTTCAGGACTCATGTTGGAGACACATCAAAAAACACAAGAGTTGTGGCAGATGATTGAAGGAATTTGGGACAGACAAGATCTGAGGTGCCACCAAAAGAATTAGAAAAGCGTTGCCAGGTTTCACTAGAGAAGAGGATAGACTCCTGAAGAGAGGTCCGGGCCAAACACCACACATGGCCCAATGAATAATACAAACATTAAAAAAAACATGATTATTCTTGCAATTGTAAGTTTCTGGAGCTTATCTCTGACTTCCTTTCTACTATTACTGGCTTCAAATCCTCAAAGATTCTGAAGATGAAATGTGTTGCTGTGGGAAAAGTGTATACATCCAAACCTTTGGATTAGCAACATAAAGACCCTCAGAACACAAGCTCTTTGCATCCTCTCTGTCCCATGAAGCTGGACTATATGATGAAGAACACATTCTGATCAGAGGAGGACTGAGTAACAACCTACGATATGCAGATGACACAACTTGCTTGCTGAAAATGAAGCACTTACTGATAAAGGTTAAAGGCTACAGCCTTCAGTGTGGATTATGCCTGAATGTAAAGACAACAAAAATCCTTACAACTGGACCACATCACGATAACTGGAGAAAAAACTTAAAGTGTCAATGATTTCATTCTACTTTGATCAGCAATCTAAAGTCCAGGGAAGCAGCAGTCGAGAAACGAAAGAACCACTGCCCATAATACATATTACATTCCCGTGAGGTTTTCATCATCTTCTGAACTCGGCTTTGTTGTCACCCTTCCTTATACCCAAGGCTGATTTTTTTATTGTGCTTGAAATGTCTCTCGACACATTTCCCTGTGGAGGCTTGCATGTTAACTACGATGCCGAGCAGATTTTAGCAAAATTTCCAAACTAAGATGAACTAGGAAGATGGGTCCGGTGATCAACCTCCAAAAATCAGACAACAAAAACACAATGGATCACAATGGTCTGATCCACAGCTAATAATGGGGAAGGCTGAGGACCATGTGTATGGGTTTTGTTCCACTGCGTATGGGGTCGCCACAAGTCGGATTGACTCAAAGGCAGCTTACAACAATGAGAAGAGAAACAACCAGGTTGCCGGTTATTCCATTAGTTTAATTATTCTGAGTGTTGGCAGCTCACAAATGGTTAAGAGATGGGAAGTGTATATGGGACCTAGAGAAGTGACCTCTCTAAGCACTCAAATCTGAAAAAGTGCAGACTTAAAATTGGAATACATTTTTTTTCTCTTGGTAAAACGGCCTTTCCTTTGTATCTTTGATATCTCTTAAAACTTAGAATAAATAATACCCTTCTAGAGGTTAAAAAGTCTTTTCTGACTTAACCTCTGTGTCTATATGAGTCATTTGGATTTGTGAAATAACTATAACTATAAATATATATATGTATACACATATATCGTAATCAACTCGACAGCAAGGGGTTTGTTTTTTGGGGTTATATTGGTCGTTGGGTATATATATGATACATATATATGTTGTTAGATGTCGACAAATTGATTTTGATTCATAGCCACCACATGTGATGGAGTAGTACCGCTCCATAAGGTTTTCTAGGTTGTAATCTTTAGGACAATAGCCCTATTGGCGCAGTGGTTAAGCGCTCGGCTGCTAATTGAAAGGCTAGCAGTTCAAACCCACCAATCATGTATATGTAAGTTGATAATTACCTGCATATCCACACAGAAATATGGTAATGATACTAGATATGAAGAATGTAAACTACATGTTTCTTCCCTTGATGGAGCCCCAGAGCACATAAGTACCTGGCAAATACCAGGCATCCAGAAGATGTTTTTCAGTGAACATATGCATGAATTATGGTGTATTTCATATTCAGAGACAATTAAGATGATTGCTTATTGTATGCTAGACTATCTTAAGAAAAATTGGTTATACAATATTGTATTTCATATCTGGTGAAGTTTTCTGATAGGATGGCTGACACAGTGACAATAAATATCACAGACTTTGGCCAGCTTACATAGGTGCAAAACCCTGACACCAGGAACAAGCTCAATGAACTTGGAACACTATAAATTTTAGCCATGAAATGGGTGTAAATATTCCATGTATACTAAGTAGAACTTCTTCATAGAGTTTTCAAGGTTGTGATATGACTTTGTGTGTATGTGTGTGTGTGTGTGTTTGTGTAGCCCTGGTGGGGCAGTGGGTAAAGTCTTGGCTGCTAATCAAAAGGTCAGAAGTTGGAATCCACCAGCCATTCCTTGGAAAACCTATGGGCAGTTCTACTCTGACCTATAGGGTACCGTGAGTCAAAATCGACTGGATGGCAACAGGTTTGTGTGTGTGTGTGTGTGTGTGTGTGTGTGTGTGTCTTATATTCCCGGGCTGTATATGAATTTTTTTTATATGAATATATAGCTGAACGATCTGTCACGTGGAGCCTACCATTGACAGAAAGGTATTAAGCCATGGATGTGAAATTAGTTTGCTTTGTGTAAGTGCTGTACTTTATAGTATTGTGAATACAGAAGGTATGCAGAGGTAATTCTGCCTCAGACCTTAGACAGGAAGTAACACATTCACACAGCTGTATGGCGGTTACACAAATATAACAAAATAAATTCCACAGAGGGTTACTGGCCACGTCCAACTGTTCTAATAATTCTTTCTAGTGCACCTGGCCTAAAATCCTTACTTTTATCAGGTACAAAAATGCCCTATATGAACTGGCCCCCAACTCACTCCCTCTCATCTTCATATCTTTCCACTCTTCACCCCATTCACTATGAACTAACCTCATAGGTCTCCTTTCTGACCTTCAGGCATGACAAGGGTCAGAAGCACTCTGTCCCCTGATATTTGCTCATCTATCCCTTCCCATTCCTTGGGTCTCCACTCGAAGATCACTTCTTCAGAGGGACCTGCCCTAACCAGTCTAGCTAAAATAGCCTGATCCCTACTAAAACCTCCTCATTTTATCACACCATAGAGTATTGCCCTCACAGCAATGATCATGATCTTAAACCACCTTTCTTTATTGTTTATTATTAATAGTATTATTATTATTTGTTATGTGCTCCCTCTGGATTGTAAATTCTCTATGTGCAAGGATTTTGTCTGACTTATTGCCACCATATACCTCAGCAGTAGGTACACAAAAAAAAAAAAAAAAAATTTTTTCATTTCATGAATAAATACATATGTGAAAAAGAAAAAAAACATTTTTTTGTGAAGTTAATGCTAATTCTTACATGTATGATGTTAAATGCGGGTGACGGTAGGGAAAATAAATTCATGTGTCAGTTAGTAATAATATTAATAATAATCATTATTATATACAGGGAAATGTTTTGAAAATGTAAATACACTTTCTCAGCAGAGATACAAAGCCCTGGTTTATCTTGGCATTTATCTGCTTGGGAGAACATTCAAGACCTTACAAAAAGAATGCCAAGAGGAAGAATGAAGTAATGTTCAGCTGTTGAAATGCAAAGGAAGACTCTCTATAGTCTTCTTTAGGGTTTTAAGCATACCAGTTAAGGGCCATACCTAAATCACTTGGCTTATAAGTGTATTCTGATTGTCAGAGAATATCCAAGATAAAAAACCAAAAACCAAACCCATTGCCATCCAGTCGATTCCAACTCATATCGACCCTATAGAACAGAGTAGAACTGCCCCTAATAGAGTTTCCAAGGAGTGCCTGGTGGATTCAAACTGCTGACCTTTTGTTAGCACCTGTAGCACTTAACCACTATGCCACTAGGGTTTCCAAATATATTAGTTAAATAATATATATTCTTAAATGCAGTTCACCTGTTTCTTCTTAGTTTTTAATTGTGACTACTAGAAATCAAAAATTACACACATGACTCCTGTTAAATTTCTATAGGATGGTGCTGCTCTAGAGAATACCAAAGACAACTAAGACATGGGGTTTATGTATGTGAAACAGTTAACAGTGGGAGGTCACACATGTTTCAGTGTCAAGAGATCCATAAATCAAAATAACTTGCCTGAATAAGCTCTGGGAGGGGAAAATTAGAGTGAGCTACCCTGCCTGGAAAAGTCTGACGTCATGGGTTGCAAGGAAACAATTGAATGGGCAATAAGAAAAGGGAGAGGATGGCACAGCTGTCAGCGCCAAGCTAGGGAAAGGAACAGATTAAACAATGGTAGAAGGACAATAGGAAACATAGCTTCTTTATGACCACAAAAGAATATTACTAATAAGAAATAAAGTATTTTTTGCTTATTTTCTCTCTAAATCTCCACTAAACAAATATTGTCAAGTAAAACATAAAGGATAGTGAAAGAAAAGCCTACCCATGTCTGGTGCAAGACTCAAGGGTGAAGAGAGAGAGCAAGGAAGTCAAGTGATCGACCATGCGTCAGAGAGATAACAAATTGGAAAATCCTGGAAGTGGAGGAGACATCTTGATTACCTGCCTGCCCACTACATACTCTTTACTTGGGACTCTTGGACTGTCTTCTCTCATCATCATCAGTATGGAGGTTGATCCCAACACAGTGGAGCAGAAGGAAGCCCTGGGGCCTATTGAACTCAAGTTTTCCTGAGCCCCCATCCTTGATCTCATGTGCCATTGAGAAGAATCAAGAGTAAGTGAAAAATGTGGCTCTGAAAAAGTAAGGTGGGAGAGCTTACCCACTACTGAGATACTGCTCAAGAATGACAGACTTTAATTCTCCTGGAATCCAGATTTCTGAGTTCCATGGAGGTTGGGTTGACCCGCCCAGGCCATTGCCCTGAGATTTCCTTTTGAACCTTGAGCTTGAGGAAACTGGTTTCCTAAAAAATAAAAAAATTGCTGTTGAGTCGATTCCGACTCATAGCGACCCTATATGACAGAGTAGAACTGCCCCACAGAGTTTCCAAGGAGCGCCTGGTGGATTTGAACTACTGACCTTTTGGTTAGCAGCCACAGCACTTAACCACTACGCCACCAGGGTTTCCTAAAGTCACCTTTAAATCAAGTGAGAGCCTAATAAATGTTTAATAAATACTGTTTTGCTTTTATTATTGTGCCCTTTTGAAGGATTATCTATGTGCAATCCTTTGGCGAAACAGAAACTTCAAAGGTCAGACTAGAAGCTGTATTTTACAGTAAATCAGTAAACAAGGTAGAAGATATTATTCCCAAAGATATGGAGTGTTCACTTCTACTGACAGGCTCTGTAAGATTGTACTCAAAATCATACAACTATCTGCACAGAAGGGGCCCTGGTGGAACAGCGGTTAAGAGCTATGGCTGCTAACAAAAGGTCAGCAGTCCCAGTTCACTATCTGCTCCTTGAAACCCCTATGGGACGACTCTATTCTGTCCTACAGGGTTGCTGTGAGTCAGAATCAACTCTGCTGCAACAGGTTATTTGCACATAGACACGGTGCAGAGAGTAGAGCTGGGAATCAAGCCTAGGTAGTCTCACCCTGGGACCTGAAAGATTTACTTACGCTTCTTCTTTTCAAAAAGCTAAAACACTCTCTCTACAATTCTGGTTGTTGTTTGCATTATTTTGCCACCCAACCTCTTGTACAAAATTGAGATGTAATTGCTTATGTTATGGGGAGAAGATGGACATAAAAAAGTTGAAAACTATGGGCTTTGGAATGATACAGACCTGGGTTTAAAGCCTGACTTTGCCACAGTTCTATAAATGGATACAGAGGAAGTATCTATTGAGTAGCATTTTTTATAAGAGTAAAATGAGATAATGTGGGCAGCAGTGCACTTAGGAAGAGCGATGAGATATTAGGTGCTGCTGAGGATGAGAGAAGTTCTATACCTTAAGTTCACACAGGTGCTAAAGAATAGGGTCTAGTCCAGGTCCTTGTGCCCATAACTAAACCATATTCTTCGGTATTTCCAACCCTTGGCCTTTCTCTTCCAAGTCTTAGCTCCTGTTATTCCTTCTTCCCAGAATTACCCATCAACCTCATTTTCATATCTCCAAATCCTTTTCATTTCTTAGACCAGAACAAACGACACCTTGACAAGCCTTCTCCAACACCTACAAGTGAATGTAACCTCTTCTTCCTTGGAATTATTGCTGCATATGATCAGGAACTCCTTTATGCTGCTCATGATTTTCTACTTTGCTGTTAGTTATGAATGGCATCATCTAGGCTCTTTCCTTAACAGAGGGTGAGCGAGCTGGCGCTGTGTCTCCACTTCAGCATTCTCTGTGAATTTGAAGTGCTCTTACATGCCCTTCTTTGTATCTAGCAGATAATCAAATTACTCGCCCAGTGTTCTGGGAAACAATTATTGTCAAACTATTCCCCACACAGCCTATTATTTTATTTCTTTAACTGACTTAAGTTAGAATAGGAAATATAAAAATTTCTGCATCTCTTAAACTTTCGCTGTTTATGAGAAGCACTGCTAAAGACTGAATTGTGTCCTCCAAAAAGATCTGTTCCAAATCCTAAAAACAGTTGCAGCCATACACCAAAGGGGAAATTCCAGAAATTCAGGAAGAGGTTGTGGAAGGAGGGATACCATTGCTAACCCTAGATGGATATGAGCTGAAAGCAGAGAATACCAGAAAAATGTTTACCTGTGTTTTATTGACTCTGAGAAGGCATTCAACTGTGTGGACTATAACAAATTATGGATAAAATTTCAAGGAATGGGAATTCCAGAACACTTAATTGTGCTCATGTATATTGACCAAAAGGCAGTCTTTTGAACAGAACAATGGGATACTGCATGGTTTAAAATCAGGAAATGTGTGCATTAGGGTTGTATTCTTTCACCACGCTTATTCAATCTGTATGCTGAGCAAATCCCAGAAACCAGACTGTATGAAGAAAAACTTGGTATCAGGATTGGTAGCAGACTTATTAATAATCTGCAATATGTAGATGACACACCCTTGTTTGCTGAAAGCAAAGGAGACTTGAAGCACTTACTGATGAATGTCAAAGACTACAGTCCATAGTATGGACTGAAGCATGGATTACATCTCAACATAAAGAAAACAAAAATCCTCACATTTGGCCTAATAAGCAACATCATGATAAATGGAGAAATAACTTGTCAAAGGATTTCATTTTACTTGGATCCAAAATCAATGCCCATGGAAGCAATAGTTAAGAAATCAAACAGCGTATATATTACATTGGGCAAATCTGCTGCAAAAGATTTTGAAGTGCTGAACTCTAAAACTCTTTGAAGTGTTGAAGAGCAAAGGTATCACTTTGAGGACTAAGTTGCATCTGACCCAAGCCATGCCATTTTCAATAGCCTCATATACATGTGAAAGCTGTACAATGAATAAGGAAGACCAAAGAAGAATTGATGCCTTTGAATTAAGGTGTTGGTGAAGAATATTGAATACACCTTGGACTGCCAGAAGAAAGAACAAGCCTGTTGTGGAAGTACAGCCAGAGAGCTCCTTGGAAGCGATGGTGGTTAGACTTTGTCTCACTATGTTACCAAGAAGGACCAGTCCCTTGAGAAAGACATCATGCTTGGTAAGGTAGAAACCAAAACTAAACCAAACCTACTGCCGTCCAGTCAATTCTGACTCATAGCGACCCTATAGGACAGAGTAAACTGCCCTATAGAGTTTCCAAGGAGCGCCTGGAAGATTTGAACTGTCGACCTCTTGGTTAGCAGCTGTAGTACTCCACCACTGCACCACCAGGGTTTCCTGGTAAGGTCTAGTATCAGTGAAAAAGAGGAAGACCCTCAATGAGATGGACTGACACAGTGGCTGCAACAATGAGTTCAAACGTAGCAATGATTGTGAGGATGGCACAGGACTGGGCAGTGTTTTTTCAGTTTTACATAGGGTCACTATGAGTGGGAACTGACTAGACAGCACCTAACAGCAACAACAACAAATCCTAACTTTTATGCCTGTCATTGGAGCCCTGGTGGCACAGTGGTTAAGTGTTCAGCTGCTAACCAAAAGGTCAGTAGTTCGAATCCACCGGCCACTTCTTGGAAACCCTATGGGACAGTTCTACTCTAACCTACAGGGTTGCTATATTTTGGAATCAACTTGACAGCAATGGAGTTTATGCCTGTGGTTACAGTCCTATTTGGGAATGAGTTTTCCATTATGTTAATGAGGCAGGATTAGTGTAGAGTGTGTCTTGAGTCAATCTCAAGCAGAGATGGGGGAAGAGAGACGTCAAGCCACATGGAGATCTCTAAGCATACAGGAAACAGAGGCTAAGGAGGCAAGGACCTTCCCCCAGAACTGACAGAGAAAGAAAACCCCGTAGAGCTGGCACCCTGAATTTGGATTTCTAGCTTTCTAAACTGTAAGAAAATAAATTTCTGTTTGTTGAAATCATCCACTTGTGGTATTTCTGTTATAACAGCACTAGGTAGCTAAGATGAGCACTTTGGCATAGTGGACAGCGCTCAGAATTGAGAACTGGAAAACACGGGTTCTAAAACCAAATCTGCTGCTAACTAACTTTTTGACCTCGGATTAGTCACTTAACCTTTTTGAGCTTCTTCTTTTTTTTTTATTTGCTGTATGAGGAGATTGGACTTGATTGACCTGAATGTGGCTTCTAGCTCTAAGACTTTATGGTGCTGTGATTTAACTCTGTTTTAATTTTCTAAGATAAATAAAGCTTTCCTGTTTTAAACAGCACTAACCTTAGAAGAGAGTTGTCTTATTGGTTTTGTTCACACTGTTATTGGCATGACCTTTATGGTGCAGTGCCCGCTGTGACACATGATAAAAAAAATTTTTTTTTTTTTCATGATAGAATACCAAAAGTCACAGTCCACAGCTCTGGCTAATAAAAAATACAGTTTTAATTGCAGTTGACCACTCTCACAATATTACAGCAAAGTGCAAGAACCAGATCTCTCTTGCAAATACATACCTTTCTTTGCGGATTTCCTAATACATACCGACAGTATTGAACTTAACTATAAATGCGTTGTGAACTCTGCAGTCCTGAAGCCATAGGAAACAATTTAATAAGAATATCTTGCAAGCTCCCACCCTGTAGCCTTAAAGCAAGCCAGCATTTCTGAAACGACCTTCCTCTTGCTTCTATATTAGTTTATCCTAATTTATTTCCATGACTAAGTGGTCCCATTTTTACACCCTACTTAAGGTCAACCCTGCCTTCAAAGTCTTTATAAATAAAAATGCTAATTTTTACACAATGTTTGAAACTAGTGTACTTAGTTTGCCAGAGGAAAAACACATCTTTATCTCACAACCTTGACAACCTCATCTTCTTTGATAAGGTTATGATCAAACCCACTGCCTATAATCATATTCCCTAATTCGATTCTCCCCATGATCACTTAGCCTAACCAGCACCGACAGCCTGTCTTTCTTCTCCAAGGAAAAATATAAGAAATTCCTTCTTTATTATATTGGACTCCTCTATTTTTCTCTTAATACCTCACTTTTTCTAAAGATTACATTTGAAATTTAGTCTCTTCCTTCTCTTTCATCTTGGATTAACCAACCAAAAGCCAAACCTGTTGCCGTCGAGTTGATTCCGACTCAAAGTGACCCTACAGGACAGAGTAGAACTGCTCCATAGGGTTTTCCAAAGAGCAGCTGGTGGACTCAAACTGCCAACCTTTTGGTTAGCAGCTGGTCTCAACCAAATTATAGCATGTTTATCTCCTGTTTAAATGTCTCCATGGCTTCCCTCCCTCGTTAAGAGAAATCAACCCTACAACACACTGCCTGTTCAGGTACTTGCTTAATTCTATAGCTTTATCTCATGCCATTATCTGCCCACCCCTCATCAACTTTCAAGCTGGCCACACCGAGTTTTCCAGGGTGGCATAAACACTCCAGTGGGAGGTACTGGGTAGAAAGCCATGAGGTTCATAAGAGAGAATAAAGAAAGCATGGGCTTAAAATGTATACAAATATGTAAAATCAAAATTTGGTTCAGAACACCTGGGGGACTGTAGACCCCTCCAGTGATGCAATCACGGTCATTGCTAATAGCTCATGTCAGCAGATCTCTGTGTTTTGCCTCCTCGGCCTCTCTACCTAAGGGTATTGCTTCAAGAATTGGTGTTAGACTGGGAGACAAAGCAGTTTGCTTCCTTGGCAGCGGGTGCCGCCAAGGGGTAGGAAGAGGGGGTGTGGCTTATCAGAACAACTCATCAGACAGTGCAATACCCTTTCTTTGTTGGCATTTACCTCTCATTTGCCTATGTGAAGTGTTTTATGATGACTGCATATCCACTGTGTTTCAGGTTATTCTTTTTTTGCTTTAAAAAAAAAAATTAGGTGCAGTCATGTCTGGATATCATTAATTGGCATAGCAAATAAAGAGAAATGAAAAGCTTACCTTCAATGGAGTAAAAATGGAGAAGAGCAGTTGTATTCCTAATCAGCCTGTGTCCAGAATCTGTACATTCTTCACTTCAAAAGCACAGACAGAAAAAATGGCTAGTATTTGATGAGTACCCAGTACTATTCAAATGACTTACAGATATCAACTCATCTAATCCTCAAAACAACTCTCTAAGGGGAAGATGGGATAATATTAGTATCCTCATTTTATAACTGAGTACACTGAGGTACAAAAAAATAAGCAACTTTCCTACCAGACTGACTGAGACCTGTACCCCATCTTCTTTTTCCATAGACCAGCCTTCTAATTAGAACGCTAGACTGTCTCTCAGATCTGACCAAAAAGGGGGAATAGGAACATGACTCAAGTGAATGGTTTTGGGTTTTCTTCTATGGCTCGACTGGACTTGTCAGTAAGTTCTTCCTCTTTTTTTTCCCCATCAATCAACCATTTGTTTACTACGTGTACTAATGCAACATGACAAAAAAAAGCTAAGATTCACGTTATTTTAAACATTCTAGAATATATACCTTGTATTCATCTATTTCTTGTAAAATTAATTTTGCCTTAATCATTTTGAATTATCTGCTTCTTTGAAGGAATGCACCATTATTGAATTGTAAAACATATTTAGTCAATCCATTTATATATTTAACATTTGAATATCATAAGCAGCTTTCAAAATCTATGGTATATAGCTTTTTTGTTGTTTTTCCTTTTACTGAGATAATTTTGAACATTAAAGCTGGTGCATGGATGATAAGTCACTTAGCTCAAGTGAGCTTGCACTAAACCCTAATACCTGTTACCTGAATAGGCACAGTACACACTTGCTGATGAATGAGTCAACAGGACCCTGAGTGTTTCCTTTTAATCATTATGTACACAAAGTCTCTCTTAAGTGATTTAAAAAAACAGAAAATAAACTTGCAGACACCCAAGGTTTTGAGCTAATGTTACACTTGTAAGGATGTACTATAGTTTTATACAGTTTATTTTGGTGGAGAATTTATTTTACTAATTATCTAGATGAACACACAGAATATTTGAAGAAGGTAATGAATCACCTGCATTTAAAAATTTACATTACTGCATTTTTGGGACATTTAGATGTTTGGAGGAACTGGATTATCTGGGGATATATGAAAGTGAACAAAAACCTAGTAAATGTCCAGATTCTATTCCAGTGTGGTAATAAAGGATTTTAATTTAAATATTGTAAAATTCTATCTCTTCTTTCTAATTGTGATTCTTGTGTTACTTACAATATCAGGAAACCCGAATGAATATGTTTTAAAGTATGTACGATTTATAACGTTACTGTAGTTTTCAGCTTTTAGCGACAATAACAAAAATGCACATTCATCATGTTCATTTAAAATGTGCTCTAATGGTAGTCTGGTGTTTGCACCTACTTTTGTCTTGTTAGCATGTCAAAGCAGTAGTAGCCTACAGAGATAATGGAGGAAAAAGACCCAGTATGTTCTTTCACCTTTAGTCTGACCTAGAGTACATTATCTTCAAATAGAGATGCTAACTAGAAATAACATTAGCAAAATTCAGTATCCTTCTAAAGCTCCGCAATGGGTCTACGGCATGATAATGTAACTAATGTAACTACTCCTTCCTTCGCTCCTCTGGTCAAAAACTCAAGGCTGGTTCTCTTTTCTTCTTATCTGTGCTTCTTCCAGCCCCTGAATGTTGTTCTTGCTTCTCCTCCAGACCTGACATACTAGCTTCTCCCCTAAAAGCATCATTTGTATCTTCATTTATCAAACACTGGAATATTCTGTTTTCAGTCCTTCTGACTCTGTGGTTTTTGGCTGATGATTATAGCCTTCACTGATATTCCTTTATAGAACTCATTCATTCATTCGCTCATTCGCTTGTCTCTATTAAGCACCTCTTCTGTGCCAGACCTACTCTGTGCTGGGTCTTCCTGATACCACTGATATGTATCATCTGTACATCACGTTTTGCCCTCTTTCCTTTCTATGATTCTTTATTTTCCTGCATATGAATATCTCCCCAACCTAATTACAAGTTGCTTTTGAAAAAAACTTCAAAGAATAAACTCCACTTCCATCTCCCATTTCGTATAGACTAAAAGGAGATTAAGAGTATTAATGAGACACCATTTTATGATTATAATTAATTTTAACAACAACAACAAAAAAGCATGTTAAGGCCACAGAAACCAAGTTTTATCTCTGCGTGTAAAGCAAATTTGCCCTTTTCTTCTAAAGGATCACTCACTTATTAGTTCACGCTGAATTAATGAAAGAACTTGTCGTTTTACTAAAATGGATCATGTTCATTAGTACTTGTTAGAAATACAGATATACCTAAAATAGCTAGGTGGCTGTGGTTTCAATATGTGTTTAGATTTAATTATAGGGAATAAAGGTTAAATTACGAGAGCACCCATGCTGTGCTCATCCTTGAAGACTGGCATGAAAAAATCAACACGTTAAAGAAGAGAAGAAATAAGTGGTACTTTTGCCTTTTCAATTTAATTCTACTGCATTTCTAATGAAAATTCACCTAAACACAAAGTACCTTACTGATTATCTAATCACAGCAGGAAAATAATAACTGTAAACTGTACAGTTGTGCTTAGAATTATGCTAAGAATGGCTTCACTTGGCTCTTCCCGAAGGTGTGTTAGACAATAGTTATGTTCTGTTACGTTATCCTAAGGAACACAAAACTCCAAACACGAGTTCACTTTTCCTCCTTCCGTTTTAAAGTATGAAAAGTTTGCTTTTCTGGATTGGCAACACTTCGTTTTGTTTGTCTTTATAACTAAAGTAGCATACTACTTCCTTTTGTTTGTCTTTATAACTAAAAATCAACTATGAATCACTGTTAAAGCCAGTGGGAAAAAAATTTTTTAATTCACCTAAGTAAGCCCTAATTCATCGTTTGTGGAGGCACACGAATTTCAGGGAGATCGCTGGAGTTATTACTGCTCAATGACAGTATTTTAGGGAAATTTCATTTGTTCAGCAATACTTAAACTTTTGAAACAGAAGAAAGGCATTATTTAGGGAAAAGTATGAAGGACTGGCTGTTCCTTAAAACAAAACGTACTCCTGCGGAGTCTCTTTATTTCTTCAGGCACCCAAGATAAATGACTCTCCCTTTAAAAACATAGCGATTTGTATGTTTTTTCTCTTCCCGCCTCTCTACAACATCCCTCCCAGAATTGTTCGAGACACTTGGTGTAAAGACAGATCTATTTTATGTCTATTTCTTTTTTTTCTGCCTGGCAATGAAAATGGTCTTTACAATGGAGAGCAGTAATGGAGGACCTGAATAGGTGCAGAGATGCTACAATCAGCTCTAATATTTTCAAACACACTCAAGACTTTAGGCCTCGATGAAGGAAGCTCATAAATGCGTAAAGAGCAAAAAAAGAAAGAAAGAATAGTTATTAGAGAAAGCAAAATACTGGAAATGGGCAAATAAACGTTTTCTTATAATCTCTGAGGTCATGGTCCCCAGACCTTCTGTTAGCCCAAGACTGGAACCATTTCCAAAGCCAACTCTTTAGACAGGGATTTGACTGGACTATGGGATAGAAAATGATACTGGTGAGGAGTGCTCTTCTTGGATCAAGTAGACACATGAGAATGTGTGGGCAGCTCCTGTCTGGAGGGAAATGAGAGGGCAGAGGGGGTCAGAAGCTGGCCGAATGGACACAGAAATAGAGAGTGGAGGGAAGAAGTGTGCTGGGTCATTAGGGGGAGAGCAACTAGGAGTACATAGCAAGGTGTATATAAATTTTTGTATAAGAGGCTAACTCGATATGTAAACTTTCACTTAAAGCACAATAAAAAAAAAGTTTTCTTATAGATTAATAAATGTCTTATTAAAAAAAAGAAAACCTTTCAGAAGCTACAGAGCAGTGAGAAAAGAGTTGTAAAACAGTTTGAATGTAAACCAAAAATGAAACCCATTGTTGTTGATTCCAACTCAGAGCCACCCTATAAAAGAGTAGAACTGCCCCATAGGGTTTCCAAGGCTGTAAACCTTTATGGAAGTAGGCTGCCACATCTTTCTCCTGTGGAGCAGGCTGATCTGTTGCTTTGCAGATGAGTGCTTAATCACTGTGCCAGCAGGCGCCTTGTTTGAACATATGAGAAGAAAATGGTATCCACTAGGAACCAATATGGAGCCCTGGTGGCTCAGTGGTGAAGAACTATGGCTGCTAGCCAAAAGGTTAGCAGTTCGAATCCATCAGCCACTCCCTGGAAGCCCTGTGGGGCAGTTCTACTCTGTCCCATAGGGTCACTGTGAGTCAAAATTGACTCGATGGAGATGGGTTTACTTTTTAGAACTACACAGTTAACATCAGTTCTTTTAAGGATGTAATTGATTGGCTAGTTTATTTGAGGAACTCCAGAGATAATCTTGATTTCAGCTGAGGCTTTGACAGAATATCTCATAATGTTCTTGTCGAGAAAATGTGCAGGCGTGTATGAAGAAACGGTAAAGTTACATAAGAGTCACTGGTCACTGAACAGTTAAACATATTAACCTAAGGCTCCATCCTAGGGGTACTTCTGATTAATAACGAGGAGGCACAAAAACTGTATGTTATAAATACGAAAAAAATCAAGATTCAAGATTATTTCTGTGGTATGTTAAATTCAAAGCTAATAAAATGGAATTTAAAGAATAATTAAGTTCTAAATTCAGGTTAAAAATCAATTAAACAAATATACACAAAAGAGGCCTGAGAACACAGTGGCTAATATGAGAAAAAAAATCCGAATACAGGACAACACATAAACTGGATCAAATGTGACACAAAAACCACATTCAGATGAAATAAAATTAAATAAACAAACAAAACTTAGTCTTAGTTGCAATAAGCAAAAATGCAATTTTTTTAGTCACAGACATAAAATGTAAAAAATGTGATTCTTCGTGTTTTGTATGAATCAGATCAGACCTGTGGCGTTGTTAACTCTTTACTCATTAATTTCTTGTTCGTTCAATAAATATTCTTAAACATTTCTTATATACAAGGCAAAATGCCATAAAAAATTTTCGAATAAAACATCTTAAAGAAACTGACAACCTGAAGGCCTCCAGGAAGAAGCAATTAAAATAGTGAGAAATCCAAAAATGGCGTCAAATAAATAGTCAGTGAAAACTGAAATATTTTCACTGGCAGAAAGATAAACATAAAAAATGAGATTATACATTTGAAGGGCTATCAAAAAAAATTGTTTCGTGTTGTCTTATAAGTAGAATTCAGACTACCCGATAAGGATCATAGAAGGCAAATAGGGGATCCAAGAAAATGAAAAATTTTCTAACAAGTTGAGTTGTTCAGCAATAAAAGAGGCACCCTTGTAAATGTCTGTATTTCCCAAGGCCAAGCACTAAAGCGTGTCCTAGGGGGTATGGTAGAGTGTATTCTTTTATCTAGTTAGGATTCAACAGCTAGGAGTACAGAATTGTTTTGAAATTTTGATTCTAGTAAACTGCATTTAAGAAAGTTAAACTATAAAAAAATAAATAAATAAAAAATCACATTGCTTAGTTATCTTGGCACATTTTAAACATTTATTCTGTTTATCCTGGGACCAATCAGTTTCACTTTCTCCCATTTACAGATTAGTTCCCAAGCTCTCAGCCTTAGGGTCCTTTTCTGCCAGTTTTTTCTTACTTACACCTTGAGGGAAAGTATCTATTTATATTCCCTGGGTTCCTTAGAGAAAGTTTCTCTCTCAGAGTTGTCGCCTCAACGACTTAGCTTTAGGGTGAATTCTCTGGAGCTGCCTAAATTCCAACACAGGCTCCATTCTTTAGCTTCTATGATTGGAATTTTCCTGACCAACCTCATCTACGCCTAGGCATAGGGTACCTCATTACACATCTCTGAACTGAACCTCCATTTTCAAATAGCACATTCTGGGTTTTCCTTGGTCCTCTTTCTCAAATTTGTTTTTATGGATTTTCTAGGACAAGTACTCTAGCCTCTTCAATGTAGCTCAATTTATCCTTTGACTTTGGCATTTTCTCTAAATCTCTAGGATTCTTTTTAATATATTGTCTCATTCTCCCTTCAGCATCCAATTTTTCATCAAGTTTTACCATCTCTCTTTCAATGGAATAAGAAATACAGCCATTCCATCCTTAAGTTGCCAAGTATCTACAGTGCTGAAAACAAAAGAAAATGTCTTTAAATTTGTTAAAGTTCAAAGAATAAGAATCTAGCATTGAAATCAATAGAAAAAATTTAAATTAAGTGATAGAAAGCCAAAGCAGGGTGGGAGGAAAAATAAGACTAAGCTCTGATTACTTTGTAGAAACCATGCAGACAAGGCAATGTGATGATACACACAAAACTTTGAAAGAAAAAAACTGCCAACCAAAAATAGTATATCCTACAAAAGTCTCTCTCAAATATGGTGGTGAAATTAGGACATTTCCAGATAAACAGGAATTAAGGGAATTCATAAAAACCAAAATAAACTTACAAGAATTATTACAGGGATTCCTTCTGTTAGTGAGCCAACAATATCAGACATCAACCTGAATCTAGGAGACAGGTCAGTGTCAGCCAAATAGCAACCTAGGTAATAAACTCTTAAGGATAAAACAAAACTAAAAGATTCAAATCAGGTAACTAGAGACATCAATCTGTAAAAGACAACAATGTCAGAACAATAAAAGAGGGAATACATGATGCAGGTATAGAACTTTCTAATGGAGAGGAAGTCAAGGTGATACCAAGTAATGAAAGACTGGTTTGAACTTAGGAAGATAAGGGTAAATTTCAAGGTAACCACAAAGAAAGAAAACAAACCTGCTCATTAAAATAAAGAAGAAAAACATAAAGTTTTAGTAAACACAAAATCTACAAAAGTGAAACAAACAAAAGTCCACAAACTACAGCAAGACAGTAGAAAACATTGGCACCACACACACACAAAAAAAGCATTACAAAACGACAGCAATAAACTCACACCTATCAATAATCACACTGAAAGTAAATGGCTTAATTGCAACTGTAAAGAGACAGAGAGTGACAGACTGGATAAAAAATATGACCCATCAATATGCTATCTACAAGAGATGCACCTTCACAAATAAATATATTAAAAATCAAAGGATGAAGAAAAAATATTACGCATACAGCAACCAAAAAAGAGCAGAAGTGGCAATACTAATCTCAGATTATATAGACTTTAAGGCAAAACCTACCATAAAAGGACAAGTAAGGACATTGTATAATGATTAAAAGGAAAATTCACCATGAGGACATAACCATAATAAATATCTATCCACTCAAAATAGGGCTCCAAAATACACAAAACAAACTCTAATTGAAAAGAGAAATCGACACATCCACAATAGTAGACTTCACAACATCACTCTTCGTAAAGGACAGACCATCTAGAAAGAAACTCAGAAAAGATACAGATCTGAAGGCCACAATCAACCATCTTGGCTGCACAGACGTATATAAAACACTCCACCCAACAGCAGGAAGGTATACATTCCTTTCAAACACACATGGAACATTCTCCAGAATAGACTACATCTTAGGCCACAAAGGAAACCTCAACAAAATACAAAGTACTGAAATAATACAAAGTGTCTTCTCTGATCACATGCATTAAAAGTAAATTAATAACAGGAAGAGGAAAGAAAAAAAATCAAAACTATGGAAACTGAATAACACCTTGCTTAAAAGCCACTGGGTGATAGAAGAAATCAAAAATGGAATAAAAAAATTTATACAATCAAATGAGAATGAAAACACATCATACCAAAATCTTGGGACACAGCAAAGACAGTGCTCAGAGGTCAGTTTATAGCAATAGTTGCACACATCATAAAAGAAGAAGTGGACAAAATCAAAGTATTAGCCCTACAACTTGAACAAATAGAAAGAGAACAGTGAAAGGAGCCCACAGCCACCAGAAGAAAGGAAATACTAAAGATCAGAGCAGAAAAAAATGAAATAGAGAATAGAAAAACAATAGAAAGAATCAACAAAAACTTGGCTTTTTGAAAGGGTCAGGAAAATTGACAAATCATTGGCCAAACCAACAAAATAAAAATGGGAGAGGAGGCAAATAACCCAAATAAGAAACGAAATGGAGGATGTTACAACAGACCCAACTGAAATAAAAACGATCATAACATGAAAAACTGTGCTCTAACAAATTTGAAAACCTAGAGAATATGGACAAATTTCTAGAGAAACACTTCCTAGTTAAATTAACACACACTGAAGTAGAAAATATGAACAGACCCATAAGAAGAGAAGAGATTGAAAAGTTAAAAAAAAAAAAAACTCCCAACAACAAAAAAAAAGCCCTGGCCCAGATGGCTTCACTGGAGAATTCTACCAAACATTCAAAGAAAAGTCCTCATCAGTACTACTTATACTATTTCTGAACATAGAAAAGGAAGGGATACTTACAAATTCATTCTATGAAGCCAACATAACCCTGATACCAAAACCAGGCAAAAACACCACAAAGAAAGAAAATTACGGACCAATATCTCTCACGAATATAGATGTAAAATTCTCAACAAAATTCTAGGCAATAGAATATAAAGCCATATTAAAAAATAATAATAATACACCACCACCAAGTGGGACTCATACCAGGTATGCAAGGATGATTCAATGTTAAAAAAATCCACCACATAAATAAGACAAAAGAATCACATGATTACCTCAATCAGCAAAGAAAAGGCATTTGATAAAGTCCAACACCCATTCCTAATAAAAACTCTCAATAAGATAGGAATAGAAGGGACATTCCTCAACATCATAAAGGGCATCTGTAGAAAACCAATAGCCAACATCATTCTTAAGGGAGAGAGGCTGAAAACATTCCCTGTGACTATGGGAACAAAACAAGGATGCCCTTTATCACCACTCTTAATTAACATTGTACTGCAAGTCCTACCTAGAGCAATAAGGCAAGAAAAAGAAATAAAGGGTGTCTAAATTTGTAAGAGAAGTAAAACTATCCCTATTCACAGATGATATGATACTATACATACAGAACCCTAAAGACTCTACAAGAAAATTACTGGAATTAATAAAAAAGATTCAGCAGAGTAGCAGGATGCAAGATAAACACACAGAAATCAGTTGGATTCCTGCCTACCAATAAAGATAACTACAAAAAGGAAATCAGGAAAGCAATGCCATTTATAATACCCTCTTAAAAAAATAAAATACTTAGGAATAAATATAACCAGAGAGATAAAAACGTATACAAAGAAAACTATAAAACACTACTGCAATAAACCAAAAAAGGCCCACAGAAATGGAAAAACACACTATGCTCATGGATAGGTAGAGTCAACATTGTGAAAATGTCAATGCTACCCAAAGCAATCTACAAATACAATGCAGTTCCAATACAAATACCAACAGCATTTTTTAATGAAACGGAAAGACTAATCATTAACTTTATAGAGAAAGGAAAGAAACCCCGGCTAAGTAAACCATTATTGAAGAAGAACAAAGTAGAAGGCCTCTCACTACCTGACCTCAGAAGCTACTATACAGCTGTAGTAGTCAAAACAGCTTGGTACTGGTACAGCAACACACACATTGACCAATGGAACAGAATAGAGAACTCAGATGCAAATACATCTACCTAAGACCACTTGATCTTTGACAAAGTACCAAAGTTCATCAAACGGGGAAAAGGCAGTCTTTTTAACAAAGAGTGTTGGCAAAACTAGATGTCCATATGTGAAAAAATAAAACAGGACCCATACCTCACACCATACACAAAAACTAATTCAAAATGGATCAAAGATCTAAATATAAAACTAAAATATACAAATATCTTCAAAGAAAGAATAGGGTCAACACTAAGGGCCCTAATATACAGCAAAAACAGGATAAAAACCATAATTAACAATATACAAACACCAGAAGATAATCTAGATAAATGGGATCTTCTATACAAATCATAAAAAAAAAAAAAAAAAAAAGACCAGAAAATAACAAGGGTTGAAAAGGTTTCAGGGAGAATGGAACTCTTATGCACTGATGGTGGGAATGCAAAATGGTACAACCATTTTGTATAACGATATGGTACTTCCTTAAAAAGCTAGAAATAGGAATACCGTTTCATCCAGTAATCCCAGTCCTTGGAATACATCCTAGAAAATACGCCGTCACAAGAATAGACACATGCACACCCATGTTCATTTCAGTATTATTCACAATAGCAAAAAGATGGAAACAACCTAAGTGCCCATCAACAGATTAGTGGATAAACTATGGTATGCACACACAATGCAATACTATGCAACTTTTAAAAAAAACAGTGATGAATCTGCGAAGCATCTCACAGCATTGACGAACCTGGAGGGCATTATTCTGAGTGAAATAAGTCAATCACAAAAGGACAAATACTGTATGAGACCACTACTATAAAAACACATGAAAATGTTCCCACACAGAAAGAAACAATCTTTGACGGTTACAGGAGAGGGAAATGGTAGGGATGGAAAAACAGTAACTAGACAATAGATAAGTGGTAACTTTGGTGAAGGGTAAGATAGTAGTACATAATACTGGGGAAGTGAGCACAACTTGACCCAGCAAAGTCATAAAAGCTTCACAGAGAGGTCCAAACATCCTGAAGGACCAAGCTACTGGGCTGAGGGCTAGGGATCATTGCCTTTGGGGACATATAGCTCAATCAGCAAAACATAACCTATAAAGAAAATATTCTACATCCAAATGTGGTGAGTAGCATCTGGGATCTTAAAAGCCTGCAAGCAGCTATCTAAGACTCATCTACTGGTCCTATCCTGGGTAGAGCAAAGGAAAATGAAGAAAACCAAAGACACAAGGGAAAGATTAGTCCAACAGACTAATAGACCATAACCTCCACCAGACTGAGCCTAGATCAACTAGATGGTACCTGGTAACCGCCGCCAACTGCTCTGGCAGGGATCACAATAAAGGGTCCTAGGCATAGCTGACAGAAATGTAGAACTAACTTTAAATTGGCACACACACACACACAGAAAAGAGCAGGATTGCTGGTCTGATAGAGACTGGAGAAACCCTGAGAGTACAGTCCCCGAACACACTTTTCTCTCAGTACTGAAGTCACTTGTGAGGTTCACCCTCTGGCCAAAGATAAGGCAGGTGTATAGGGCCAACAGTAACACTCTCGAGAAATGTGCTTTGTTGTTCAATCATGTATATGAGACTAATGGGCACATCAGCCCAAAACCAAAGACAAGAAGTCAGAGAAGGACAGGAAAACTGGGTGAATGGAAACAGAGAACCCGGGGTGGAGATGGGAAGAATGTTGACATATCACGGGGTTGGCAACCAAAGACACAAAACAATTTGTGTACTAACAGTTTAATAAAAAACTCTGTAAACTTTCACCTAAACATACACACACACACACACACACACAGAGAAAGAAAACCAAAGAGGATAAAAAGGATGTCATTATTGAGGTTAATGTAAATAGTCTTGGAGAACAACATCATAACCAGATTAGATAGGTCAGACTTACTAATGAGATATCGGAAGCAGTGGTTGTAAATAAGATAATGAGAGAGAGTGGAAAAGTGTTTAAAAGGGTGATGACATCTTTAAGTTAGTAGTAAATAGGATGTGTTTCAACCCGGAATACAGGATATTTGAGCAAGAGAACTTTTTTTTTTTCAGGAAGTAGAAAAATTATATTATTTGAGGGAGGAAGCCTTCTTTAGATCTTTTATCTCATCTAAACCTCAGAGATACGGAATAAAACTAAAACTTTGTATATCCTATAAAAAGCATGAGAAAATCATATGCTGTAAGTCCGACACACACACACACACACACCTGCATACGTACCTGTATACACAGGTACATGCACACACACATTAAATATTGACAGGAACAATGATTGTTGTTAGTGGCTGTCAAGTCAGTTCTGACTCATAGTGACCCTACATACAACAGAATGAAACGCTGCCTGGTCCTATGCCATCCTCACAATCATCGCTATATCTGAGCACATTGTTGCAGCCACTATGTCAATTCACCTCCTTGAAGTCCTTCCTCTTTTCCACTGGCCCTCTACCTTACCAAGCATGATGTCCTTCTCCAGGGGCTGGTCCCTCCTGATAACATGTCCAAAAGTACATGAGAAAAAGTCTCGCCATCCTTGCTTCTAAGGAGCATTCTGACTGTACTTCTTCCAAGACAGATTTGATTGTTCTTCTGGCAGTTCATGGTACATTCAATATCCTTCGCCAACACCACAATTCAAAGGCATCAATTCTTCTTCAGTCTTCTTTATTTGTTGCATAGGAGGTGATTGAGAACACCGTGGCTTGGGTCAGGCATACCTTACTCCTCAAAATGACATCTTTGTTATTTAACACTTTAAAGAACAATAGTAACAAAAGAGTAAACCACTTTACCTTGGATCTCTAAAATAAATGATGACTCCTTGAGTAGAGTAACTTTGTGTATATTACTGATTCACTAACAGAAACAAATTCATTCCTGACTTTTGCTATTTGACAATATGTGATGACCTCTGCAAATACGATACCTATGTGAAAAAAAAAAAAAAATTGCCACATTTCCACTACAAGGTACACTTTATTTTTTTTTAAAACTGGCAAGCAAACCTTCTAAAGCCTAAGCAAAGCTTCTTGAAAATAAATTAGCATTCTTTTCAAAAGACCTTTACTATCTCTGAGCCTTCCTTTGCTATTATATTAGATATTACCTCGTTTAATACAAGTGAGGAATCTGAGGGGGTGGAGATGCTAGCATAATCACAAATGTACAATTAAAAAGCATTAAAATCAGGGATTATACAAAAATATGTGTAACTTTGTATTTTTTTTTTGTATTAGTTATCTATAGCTAGAGAGAAAGTTACCCCAAAACTAAGCATTTTTTTTTTTTTAGATAGGAAGTTACCCCAAAACTTAGCAGTTTAAAACAACAAACATGTACTATCTCAAAGTTTTGATGAGTAAGGTATCTTGTCAGGAATTTTCCAGGCACCTCTGACCTGGGATCTCTGAAAAGGCTGCAATCAAGGTGTTGGCCAAAGCTGTAGTCATCTTAAGGTCTGAATGGGGGAAGATCTACTTGCAAGCTCACTCAAGTCACCGTTAGCCATAGACATTATTTTCTTAATGCATAGGTCTATCCATAGGGCCTCTCACAACACTGCAGCTTGCATTACTAACAGCCAGCGAGCAGGACAGAGACAGAGACTGTACAAGATGCAAGTCACAGTCCTTTAGTAATCAGTCTTGAAAGTGCTATTGCAATTAGTGTGCTGTTTATATTCCCTAAAAGCAAGTCACTAAATCCAGCCCACGCTCAATGGGAAAAGATTATACAAGGGCATAAATTTCAAGGTCTGAGTGTAATTTGGGGCCATCTTTGCGGCTGTTTAGCACAGATTACAAAGTCTTTTCTCTACACAAGTGGAACCTGACAGTTTTTGCTTCTTTTTGAATTATAAAGCAATTAGAGTGTGCTCTACAGGGCAAATCCCACATTCATCACCAATTGCAAGGTAAGGATCAGCATAAATCCAATTCCCAAAAGGTAGAAATTGATCAAGTATTCACCATGCTCCTTCGCCCTCCTTGTCCCCAGCTGCACACACGGTACTCTCTCTCCAACTCCAGCCACCCAGAGCTGGGTTAGGTTGCCCAAGTTAAATGGACACCATCCTTCCAGACCAGTTGCCCATGCAGACCTTCCTGGCCCTAGCCACCTGAAGCTAGGTCAGAGCTCACAAGTTAAAAGGACACCATCCTTCAGAACGCCAAGGAAGCAAATGCTAGCTGCAAGCTTGGTAAGTCTACAGGACCCTGACCTTTTGTCTTGCTGGCCACAGATTTGTGGCTGGTTTCTCATTTCCCCTTTTAGGATGCTAGCAGTAAAACTGGGAGTTCTTATGACATCCTTACTTTCTGACCTGCTGGCTCTCTGTGCCCCTTTGAGTTTGATAATTCACTGGAATTATTTACAAAACTTCATAAAGAATATTTAAGGGTTGCTATGAGTTGGAATTGACTCAGTGGCAATGGGTTAAGGTTACAGATTTATTACAACTAAAAAGGACACAAATGAAGAAACACATAGGGTGAATTTTGGGAGGGTTTCCAGCTCGTAGCTTCCACGTTCCAGGGATGTGCTATCCTCATGAGAACAGATGTTCTAGTCAACTAGGAAGCCCATCTGAGCCTAGGGCTCAGAGCTTTATCAGCCTAAGCAAGGCTCACGCCAGGCCTCCTGAGGCTAGTCAACAACAGGCACAAGGTCCCTCTCGTCTTATCAGTCCCCACTCCTTAGCCTCAGGAGTGGATCGTCTCTCAGGAATGGAGAACAAAGGCCAAATCGACTTTCTACACCTCACAGAGGAAAATCCACACAAGAATATTTGAACTGTTTAAAACCTATTGGTTAAAATTTAACCAAGGAAAATTCAAGATTTACTTTGAATAGAGCAACATATTTAAACGTATTTTTTCATCATATCATTAATAATATGCATTTAAATATCTTAGTGCAAATCCTTGTACAATGTATTTGGTAGATGACACTGCTGAAAAAGGCCAGATAAATAATAATAAAAAATGAGTTGAATTTTAAAGTCAGAAATTTCTGGAAGCAATCAACATTAAATGAATTAAAATTCTAGGGAAGGGAAGATTTCTGTGGTGACCTGAAATTTTTCAGTCAATTTTTTACCTTGGGGCATAGCACATTGTTGGGGACAGGTAGAATTGGACTTGCCCGGAAGAAATCTTAAGGTAAAGATAAACCAGCAAAGCATTTAGTAGTAGCACAGGGCTGTTGTGACAAACTAAAAACTTGAGGAGACTCAAACACATGGCCAGTGTCCCTCACAGGGAATTTGCTGAAATTGAGTGCTTCATAAAAGGCTGTGGAGCTAGGCTGAAAGCTTCAAAAACTCAGAGAGAAAATTTCCCAGTCTTTGGTGCCTAGTAAACGAAGGCATACCTTTATCAAGCATTGAGACTGCCTGTCCCTCAAGTATATGAGTTTTCAATTTATGTAAAATGAGAGGATGAGGAGATAGCCTGGAACACCTCAAGAATGGAACTATACCCACCCCACCCATAAATTTTAAAGAGAAAGACTCCCATCAAAAGATTCGCAATCAAAAACTTAGTAATATGTTAAAGAAACAAAAGAAAAGATTGATAAAATAGATTAAAGGATGAAGAATTTCAACAGAAAAAATGGAATTTTAAAAATGAATTCAATGGACATTCTGGAACTTAAGAGAATAACAGATGACATTATGGATGTATTGGATATGTTTAATCTCAGACTAGATAGAGCAAAGAAAGTATTAGTGATCTCAGAACTAGGTATATAGAAAATACACAAGCTAAACTCCAAGGTGGTGGGGAGAGATGGAGGAACAGAAGCCTATATGAGACATATAGCACAGGCTCAAGATATGTAACATTATTATAATTAAATGGTCAGAAATAAAGGCGACAATGAGGCAGAAGTCAATATCTAAAGATACAATAAACTACTGAAAGAAGTCAACCTATAGATCCATAAACTCAATGCAGCCTGCCTAGGACACATACAGACACACAGAAACACACACACAGCCCCTATATGAATAATATGCTGGTAGGGATCCAAAGAGAAAGAAAAAAAATCTTAAAAGTAGCCATAGAAAAAAGGCACATTGTTATCAGTGGAAAAACAATAAGACTCACAGCTGATTTCTCAGCAGAAATGAGAGAACCCAGAAAAAAAAAATCCTTAAAATGCTGACAGAAAGTAAGCTTTTAGCTAGAGTTCAAATTTCCTTAAAAATGAAAGTAAAACAAAATAGATTCAGACAAAGCAACATCAAATTAATTTATTTCCAGAATCCCTATACAAAAAAAAAAAAAACTAAAGAAGCTTTAGGTAGGAAGAAAACTAATTTGAGATGGAAACAGAAAAAAAGGAAAAAAAAAAAAAAAACCCAATGGTAAATAATGGAAGTAAATACAAATGAATATTGACTGTCTTATGAAGTTGAAGATTGGCAGAACACATGAAAACAAGGCTGTAAATGTACAAATAAAGATAGAGTTTAAAGTATCTAAGTTTCTAGCAGTATAAGAATAGTGATCAAGATAAAATTTACTTAGTAGACTGTAATATATGTTGTAAATTCTATGGCAACCACTGAAAGCATAAGAAGAAAGTACACAACTAAGCTAATGAACGGGAAATGATATAATAATAAATAAATGTATGATTGAGCTAAAAGATGACAAGAAAAGAAGAAAAAGAAACATAAAACAAGGCAAAATAAACTCCAAATAGTAAGATAACTCATTACCATTGAGTTGATTCCGACTTCTAACGCCCCATAGCAAAGTGTAGAATTGCCCCATAGGGCTTCCAAGGAGCGGCTGGTGGATTTGAACTGCTGACCTTTCTGGTGGATTTGAACTGCTGACCTTTTGGTTAGCTGCTGAACTCTAACCCTTATGCCACCAGGGCTCCAGATAATAAGCTAGTAGATAGAAACACAACTGCGTCATTGTAATTAAATGGAATTAACTGTAATAGACACACTATTCCAAAACAAAACAAAACTACGTTTACCTCATTAAACCAGCACCAAAAAACTGAATGGAGCATATGAGACTCATTTTAAATATAAAGTAAGGACTTAAGAGGTTGAAAGTAGTAGAATGAGCAGAGTTTTATTATGAAAACACTAATAAAAAGAAAGGTGCTATAGCTACACTAATATCCAAACAAAGAATACTTCAAGGGAACAAATGTTCCTAGAAATAAAGAGGGACTTTCATGACAAAATAAAGGTGTCAAAACACCAAGAAGATAACCAATTATAAATATTATGTACCAAATAACATAGATTCAAAATGTACAGCAAAAATAGACAGGAACGAAAGGGTATACAGATAAATCCACAGAGAGAGTTTATGGTGTACCTTTATCAATAAATGACAGAACGAGCAAACATGAAAAATTAATGGTAGTAAAAATATGAATAACAAATTAAAAAAAAAAAAACACCTTGGTCTAATTGACATAAATTGAATACCGCACTTAACAATGACAGACTTTACATTTCAAGTGTACCTAGAATATTTACAAAATTTGACTAGATGCTTGGATATAAAGAAAGCCTCAACAAATTTCAAAAGTTTGATATTAATCAGAATAAGTGGTCAACCACAAAAAATAATTAAGCTAGAAACCAATAAAAAAGAATATCTAGCAGCATAAAATTTAAGCATTACACCTCTAAATAATATATGAATAAAATCAGAAAAATTAAAATTATTTCTAACTGAATGATAATGTTTTAATTTATGAAATAGCTAAAATATTCCTTAGAGAGAGATTTGTAGCTTTAAATGTTTATATTAGAAAAGAAATAAAGATTTATAATAAATGGTCTACATTCCACCCTTAAAGAGCTAGGAAAACACCAGCAAATCAAACTCAAAATAAGTAAAGAAAATAATAAAATCTAGGAGATGATAGAATATAAAAAAAGATAAACAATATTCCCTAAAAAGTCAACATTTGCTCCTTTTTTAAGAAATAATAAAATCAATAATCTTAAAAACTCTGATCAAGAAAAAAAAAAGGAAGAGGATAAACTAATAGTATCAGGACTTTTAAAAGGGGTATCAGTATCAATGTAACAGACTGAAAACCGCAATGACAGGATATTATGGACAAGTTACCCTGATAAAGTTAAGAATTTGCATGAAATTCTTCTAAACATCCAAAGTTCCAGACCTGGCAGAAGAAGAAATAGAAAATCTAAATAGTTTTGTATTTCTGAAAGAAACTGAATTCATCATTTAAATTCTTCCCACAAAGAAAACATCAGGCCCAGAAGGCTTCATCGGTGAATTATTTTAGACATGTTAGTAAGGAAGGAATAACATCCAACTTACCAACCTCTTCTATAGAGTTAAAGAAAAAAGAAAAGAAGAAGGCTTCCCAACTTTTATGAGGCCGGCATATCCTTGATATGAAAATAATGACGTTACAAGAAAAGAACCTATCTTATGGACCTACACGGTGCAACTCTTAACAGCAAGTTCAGCAAATATAAAAGGCTAATGTACTGTGAGTAACTGGGGTTCATTCCAGGCATGCCAGGGCAGCTTCATAGCAGAAACTATGTAGAAACCATTTCATAATCAATACGATTATTTACATTAACAGAAAAAAAAGAGAAGTCATATGATCATTTTGATAAATGCAGAAAATACATTTCATAAAATTTAAAATTCATTTATCATTAGAGCAAATAATTATTAGTAAATAAGGAATAAAATAAAAATCACTTAATTTGATAAAGAATAACTGGAGTTTATGCCTAATCCACTAACGCAAGGAAAAGAAACAAAACGCAAAAGGATTGAAAGAAAAACAGAAGATGACTTAATTTACCCATGACATGATTTATAAATCTATATCTAGATTTATAAAAATCTAGAAAATTTTGTAAAATCCACAAACTATTAGAAGTAATAAGTAAATTGAACAAGTTCAATACATATAAAATCCCTATGCAAACAAAAATAGCAAGGTCAGTCATACACACCCATCACCATCATCATCATTACCCACAATTAAACACAAAAGGAAAATTTTATTATATTAGTATCAGAATATAAAGCATCTAGGAACAAATCAAATGAAAAATGTTAAAAACTCTACACTGAAAAATTTAAATCCTTTGAAATAAATTAAATACCTAAATATATAAAAAGATTTCGTACCCATACTTTGGAAGACTAAACTTGTAAAGATGAAATTTCTCTTCTAATTAATGTGAATGGCAATCCTTCCAAAATTTCAGACTTTTAATTTTTATTTATTTATTTTTTTTAAGAACGGATTCTAATATCATATGGACAGAAACAAGAAAAGCCAAAACAATCTTGAAGAAATGTAAAGCTGGTATACATACACTACCAGAGGTCAAGATGTAATATAAAGATCTCTTGTTAAGGCACTGTGTTACTGAGACAGGAATAGGCAAACTGATAGAGAACAGAGTAGAGATTCTAGGACTACATCCATACACACACAGGTAGATAATTTATTACAAAGAGGAAACTTCAGCACAGCAATGAAAGGGCAGACCTTTCTGTAAAAGATGCTGGGACAGTTATATACAAATACCAAAACAAAAATAAATTCCAGAAAGATTAAAGATGTAAATATTTTAAGCAAAGTGATAAAGCTTGTTATAGAAAAGCGTGTGAGAATATCTTTTTGACCTTGGCATAAGCAAAGATTTCTTAAGTTGAACACAAGAAAAATCACAAATAGCAAAAGGAAAAGTAAGATAAATCTGTTAATAATAAAAAAAAATGATTAACTTCTGCTACTCAGAAGAAAGTGAAAATAGAATCCAGAATGGAAACATACATATGGCAAACAGTCATCTCTAAAATGAACACCTACAAATGAACAAGAAAAAAAAACCAAACAAGTCAGTAGATAAATGGGTAAAAGATTTGAGTGAATACTTCACAAGAAAGGACATGGAAATGTCCAATAAGCATATGCAAAGGTGCTCCACTTCACGGTAAATAAAAGGTAAAAGCATAAAATACCACTCTGTAAGTCACCAGAATGGTACGAAACAAATTTAAAAGCGAGAAAATGCCAAGATTTTCTCAAGGATATGGAAGCATCTGGCTGGAACTCCCATACTGCTGCTATGGGTGTAAATTGGTAGAAGTATTTTGGAAAACTGTTTGGCTGAACACCTTTATATTCTGTGACCCAGAAATTCCATTTTTAATGAAATGTGTATGTATGCTCACTAGAAGTTATATACCAGGATGTTTACAGCACTCTTTGGAATAGTCTTACACTGAAAACTACCCAAATGTCCTTCGACAGTAAAACATAGGGACGAATCTCACAAACCTAAAGGTGAATGACTGATCTAGACACAAAATTATATACAGATACTGCATGACTCCATTTCTACAATGTACAAAAGTAGGTACATAATCTACACCACGTTACAAATGGGAAGAGTGGGCACCCCTCTGAGGAGCGAAGTGACTAGAAGGGCATGGAGGTGCTTCTGGGACATTGGTGATTTAGACTCTTGATCTGGAGGCTGGTGACATGGGTGTGTTCAGTTTGTGAAAGTTCAGCAAAAAATGTACTTAGGATATTTGTATTTTGCTTTATGTAAATTACATTTCAACAAAAGCATATGAGAATATCTTAAGATATTAAAGTGCAAAAAAATGGTATTGCATGTATGTGCAAGATACTAAATATTCATGCTGAAAACACTGAAGACAAACTCTGCTTGGTGCCTCTCCCAGCCTCCCAGGCTAGAAATCCAAGGCAGGCAATTTTTAACACACTAGAGCCTTTTTTGTTAATACAAAAGTTGAGCTTTTAAAGTTGAAAGCTTAAAACAGTGGGTAGAAAGTAAGTTTGGAAATTTTAGGTTGTGACTGTCTCTAGAGGAAGCAGCGATGGTAGCATGGGAAGGGGCGTTGCTAGCACAGCTGGCTACTCTACTGATCTGTAATATCATGGAGGAAAGCAAAAACATGGTCTGAGTAGCTAGCAGAATGATTCTCATTACTTACTAGGCAAAGGAAAATCTTTGGTGGCCAAATTTTAAGAAGGACCATTTAGGGAAATAAAAATGAGCCCATTCAATATTAATTGCTTCCTTCTATAAGCAGTGGCAGCATTTCAATGGAACATTAAAGCATTATGGAAATACAAGCAAGATTTACATGGACAGTACCTTAATTTATTCAGAATGGGGCTAACACCAAATAAATTCATAATGTTGCATATTTGAAATGCATTGTTACCCAAGCATATTTTGTAAACATAAAATAATTTCCATCCTCTAAAAACACTTTGTTTTTCTATATTAGCTGTCATGCATTTAGTAAGAAAAAAAATAAGATTAATACGCCTGTTCTAAAACACTGACCTGCTTCAGAGCAAGGGATGTTATATCTCCGTGGATACTTAGGAAAAATTCATATTAACTTACTGTTGATTTGCATAATGTGCATATATTCCTAGGCTCAAATACAGTCAAAATGGTAGGTTCAAATAGGATAAAAAGCGTAAAGATAAGACTTTTATTAGTTCAAATATTGTATTGCGGTGCTCACGTAGTACTCTAACTTGCCTCACGGTTCTTTCCTTCTGGTTCATTGCCAGTTGTCTCCATATTTAAAACACATGGAACATTTTACTATTTTCAGAGTAAGGATCTGCACGTCAGTATAACTCAGGCTAGACAATAATCAGTAGGAAATTTTCCAACAATCAAAATATTTAACATAGAAATATGATGGTGTAAAATATGATGGTGTAGACAATTTAAAACTTCTCAATGCTAGTATATCAGAGAAAAGTGACATTTTAGTCTCATGAAAAAACGTGTATTTATAGATATTTGCAGGCGTGTGTGGGTGTATGGATAACCACATAACGTCCATTTGATTCCAATTCACAGTAGAACTGCCCCGTTGGGTTTCCAAGGAGTGGCTGGTGGATTTGAACTGCCGACATTTTGGTTAGCAGCTGTGGCTCTTAACCACTGTGCCACCAGGACTTGTATGTTATATATAATTCAAACAGAATATAATCATTTGAGTCTTATTTATTGTAAAAAGACACTAAAGCAATGGTTTAGTCCATAAAATCCAGCTATTAAACTGAAAGGATTCCTGAAACACCAAAAGACAGCTTTACAGTTGTGAAGGTTGCAAGCATTATTATAAATTACCTCTATTTTACACATGAGCAAACCGACGCTGAGATACTCTGCAAGAATTGCCTAAGCTCGGGACTCTGACGCCTACGTCTGCGGTCTAGCCACTCCCACGGTGAATTTTTTTTATTACGACAGTATTTGTATACTTGAACTAAAACGAATGTAAAACAATACATGAGATAGAGACAAAAAAAGTCAAAAACAAAATAAACCTTAACAGTTCCTAAATCTAAGGGCCTTCGTGTACGAACAGCGCCATGTTGTTTAGGTCTTTCAAAGATGAAACTCCACAGATGCTTATATTTGTGAACTGACTTGATAAATACCTCAAATACTTTTTAGTAATAAGAAAAGATATAAACAAAAAACACTTATTATTCATTCTTTCATTTATCCATTCTGGTAAACGGAATTCATTATACAGATGTAGATAAGAATCCACATGTTGGATTCTTAGATACCAGGGTATTAAAAATACAAAGTGAAAAATGTGTTTAAAAAAAAAAATTGCTTACAGAAAAATTACTCAAAAGCAACTGATAACTAGTTGAGGTTTTTCACATGTGGATTGTGGTTTAGAAAAAAAATCTATGTAAAGAATCATTACACCCTTAATCCACAAATCTAATTAAATCACAAAAGATTCCATCATAAAGGTGAAAACACTCCATTGCTAAATGTTCTACCCTGAATTGGATCGGCGAGAGAGCAAGTTCTTACTTCATCTTCGACCCACAGGTCTTCATACTAACTTTTAAAATCAAAACACAAGGAAAATAAATATCTGAATGTATTTTTTCTAAGTTCATAAAGTTCAGTGTTTACCCCATTCGATTTTTTTAATCAGATAGATAATGGCAAAATATTAATGACATCTCGTAAGCGATCAAAATTCTGAATACCTGTGTGATCAAGCGAATTACAAAATGTGTTCTAAGATCTGCTCGAAACTAACTCTAGATGTAACATCTAAACGTACATTTACCTACATCAGTATCTTCACCAACATTTATAGACAAAAGTAAAAAGATTTTGATTCAGATTCTTGTCTAAACCTGATAGAAGATTTAGAATTCGTAGCACATATTAGCATGTGTTGGTCGTTCTTATCCTTTTTGATAATATTTTTATATAAAGCTCAGATAAATTATGAGCTTCCTTCTCTAATTGTATTTCTACTTTACCGCAAGGAAAACCCACTGTTATTCAAATCAATCTTTACTCCCAAAATGGTTGCTAGTGACACCCTGAAATTAGCATCTAACAAACTCATCAATTCCGGATGACAAAGAAATAAATGCCCCTATTTTTTTTATTGTATGGTTAGGAGCTGGTTTCAAAACCAAAGAATAGTCTCCATTAACTTCAGCATACTTTGAATCTTTAAAAAGTTCATGCATTTAAAAGAAGAAGACAACTGTATGGCAGATACCTTTTTTACACCGTATATTTGAAACGGACGCGGTCTTCGCAGTTATGCACTTAAACACCGATTTTAATACCCAGGATTGTATACTTCCTGGGACTCTCAGGGAGGGCTCTGAAGCTTTGGAAAAAAAATTTTTTTTTTTTTTAACCAATATAAATTTCTTTAGTAAAGTCTAAAACTCATTAATTTTTTTCAAACTTTTTTTTTTTTTTTTTTTGCTTTTTAGGGCTCTTGGAAGGCTGGATTAGAAATTTTAGGTCAGGCACAATTTTGCTTTGTGTACGCAAGGTCATGATTTCTGGATATCCCTCCCAGCGCTGAAGAACATGTTGTTGTGCGGGTCTATAAGGTCTGTTGCAGAGAAACAACTTTCACCAAAGCCCTTCTGCAACAAAGAGATTTTTACTGCGACATGTCAGAAAACAAAATGGGAACACCCTCAGGCTAAACAGACCAAAATCCAAAGACGTACAATCTATAAGTGCTTTTTATACTATTTTGACAGGTGCTGATTGATTATGATTAAATTTCTTACAGACTATGATTGCTAAAGTAAAGACAAAGAACTAGGATCCTTACTGGGTGAGCTTTTCTTGTTTTTCTCTTCTAACAATTTGGTCTCTTGGCTCAGGGGTCCTGGGTCTGTCATGATGGTTTTTTATTTGTTATGTGGGCTACGTATGATTTTGGATAGATCTCTAACTCGCTTCCTGGGATAAACTCTTATTTAGTTTTTGGTACACATGTCCACTGTTCATTGAACCGGTTAGAGTAATCTGTACCACTTCTTTCATGTAGTTTCCTGTTGTTTCAAGATTTTCAGATTCTGAGAAACAAGTTAGCCTTTTGTGGTTATGGCTGTAGTTAGGTTGACCCTTTATCAGGACAGAGTAAAAGTGCCCCAGACAATTTTCTAGGCTGAAATCCTAACAAGACCAGATCTCCATGTCTTTTCTTAGAACCACCAACCTCTGTGTTAGCAGCCGAGCACTTAACCACTGCGTCAGCAGGGCTCCTTGCTGAAGAATATAGAATTATCATATCTGGCTGCTGCTCAAGTTAGAGTACTGCCAGGATGCTCCTTAGAAGGAGGACGGTGAAATTTTGTCTTGCTTACTTTGGACATGTCATCAGGAAACACCGATTGCTATGAAAGGACATCGTCTTTGCTAAAGTTGAGGAAGGTCGGCCACAACGGAGGAAGTTCTCAAGGAGACGGACTGATGCTGTGGCTGCAACAATGGGTTCATACAAATGGACGACTGTGCGAATGGCACAGGATCCGGCAACATTTCTCTCCGTTACACATAAAGTCACCACGAGTAGGAGCACACCTGGCAATAAGAACAAGTCAAAGGGGACCAGAGCATTTTGAAAAGATACTAATAAACATCCCTTCCTCCATTGTTGAGGTTCTTTAAAGGAAAGGGTAATACTCATTTTTTTTCTTTTGGTGTGGAATTAAATAGAAAAAAAAAAGAATGAACAGACAAAGGGAAAGAAGGAGAAGGAAGAGGAGGAGGAAGGGAGAGAGGATAGGAGGAGTAAATAAGCTCGACCTCCAGGCAGGTTCTCTTAATCCCGTTAGTGGGCAACTACACAAACTAACAGTAATACTGCACAAATTGTTACTTGATTTTTAAAGCTTAATTCCAGTTTTTACTGGTGAATTGTTTTATTTTCACCATCTCTTTTCCTTTAAAGGCCACATTTCCAAAGGTTTCTTCTTTAATTGATTAATTTGTTGTCAGGCATATTAGGTATCCCTTTTTTCAGATTCACTGCATTCTAAGCCTTACCCTGTGTGGAGTTTGGGAAGCCAGTGGGAGAGTTTTGATGGTAACATTTTAAGAACATTATCCTTCTTCTAAGACCACACCCTAGCCCAGTCTTGGGAAATTGAAGCTAAAACTGCAAAGATTGTTTTGGATTTAATTTTTGTAAAAGTGTAGACAACAAATGCATGTATTGAGAGTGAGGGAAGAATTATGAGGATTACAGGAGAGCTCAACTCTTACACCAGCTACACTGACAAACCACTTTAATCATTATGGCTTCATAGCTGAGTCTGTCATTTTTCCCTCTTATCTGCCTGGAGAGACCTTAACTAGCCTCCAGTGTCCATTAAATCCTGCATGTGTTTTAGACCCTCCCTTTCTCCATCAATTTACTCTTCATGTAAGCTCACATTGATCATGTCCACTTAAAAATTGCAGTTATTATCTTTGCCACCCTTTGGCACACATTTTGTAGTATAGATTTGTTTGGTTATGTCAATCCCTTAACTAGACAGGGATTTCCTATTGGACAGTGCTCAGTGGTCATACATTTCCTGCTATTTCCTATGTCTCCATAAATATTTGTTGGTTCATTGATTTCCTTCTTTGCCTATTTATTCCACTTGATAGAAGGCAAGATTTCTCTTTTTATATAGTTCACGGCTTCTCTTATGATTCACTTTGCTAGAAATAATAATGTTGTTGCTATGTGCCGTCAAGTTGGTTCCAACTCCTAGCAACCCTATGTACAGTACAATGAAACACTGCCTGGCCTGAGCCATCCTCACAATTGTTGCTATGCTTAAGCCCGTTGTTGTAACTGAGACAAGCAAGAGATTGGGCCGGCCAGTAAGACAGGAAAGAGATTGGGCCGGCCAGTAAGACAGGAAAGAGATTGGGCTGGCCAGTAAGACAGGAAAGAGATTGGGCCGGCCAGCAAGACAGGCAAGAGATTGGGCTGGCTGAATTAAATAGCCTCCGACCCAGTATTCTTGGGATCTAAACCTAAGTGCAGACCACCGTATAACTTTTGCTGCTGGCACCTGAGAACAAATTGTGATTAACAAACTAGGTGCTTAGACAAGATAAGGGGCTACATCTCAAGGCCCTGTGTGCTATTGATAATCCTCTTGAGTTGTTTTTCAAGGCCTCACCAGGTACAGAACGTGGGCAGTAAAGATGAACTTGGGCTATGAATGACATTCCACATGAGACAAACAAGAGCAGGGACCCCTCACCGGGACCCAAACCAAGGTCCAGAGGCATCACGCATGCACAACGCCCCAGAATAAGTCCCGTTCAACACTCCAGCAGCCTTTGTGACAGACTCCACCTTAGTTCCAGCGACCTCTGCGGGGAAATCCATCTTGAATTCTAGTTGTACATGCATTTGATTCCCATAACCCCTCACCTGCTTCTGGAAATCTCCACCTATCTAATGAATAAAGATGATTCCTTTTTCCCACCTAAAAACTTTATAAATCCTAGAAGATCTTTTGTTCACAGAGAGACTGGAAGCTAATGGAGGTGGAAACCCCTCCTCATCTCTCCCTCGAGAGCCTTTTGCTTTCTTTTTTGTCACTGTTTGTGTGGAACCTCTGAGCCTCTCCTGGTCGTTCTTGGTCAGAAGAAGGTAAGAACCTAGGTAGGGCTTCGTCCCAAGCTTGGAAGCCTTGCTCTGCAACATAACCACTCGTTGAGGGTCTCACTCTTCCACACACTCTCTCTATATGTATCTATTTTGTAAAAAATAAAAAGGGGGACTTTTTGAAATATTTTTACCAAATCAATGTCTTCAGTATGGTGTTAAAGTTTTATAGGAATTAAATTTTGTTGTATGTTTAGATTCATTTTTCTCAACTAAACTGGAATTTTTAAAAAACACAAAATAATTCTAGGAGGTATTAAAAAAAAAAAAAGCCAGAGACAAAACACCTCTCTTATCTTGCCTATAACTACCTTTATATTGATTTAAAAAATCTCTCAATCTATCTGGAAACCCTGGTGGCATAGTGGTCAAGTGCTACGGCTGCAAACCAAAAGGGCTGGCAATTCAAATCCAACAGGTGCTCCTTGGAAACTCTGTGAGGCGGTTCTACCCTATCCTATAAGGTCTCTGTGAGTTGGAATCGACTCGATGGCAATAGGTTTCTGGCTTTCTCAATCCATCTATATACAGTGGGTTTTTTTAAATCTATATACATGCACATATATATACACATATGTATACATACACATATATACATACATGGGCTAGGATCATGGCTTACTTATTATCTGCAAGGAGCATTTAAATTTACCTTGCATATAATTTAAATAACTGAGATAGTCTGTGCGTTGGGTAATGAATTAATTAATAAAATATAAGTCCTTCAAATCCATTAGAACAAGACATAATGTCTGTTTGCTAGGTAGGAAGAAAAAACATGTTGCACCACTGAGGTGAAATCTGCATGTTCTATTTGGCAGTAAGTCTGGTTCTAGTTACTTGGAGACCCCTCATATACAATGGCAGCAGGGTTTTGTTGTCAACATAACCCCTGGAGCCAATTTGGATGAGATAAATTTCTAAAAACGTAGAGTTAATACGGCAGGAGTAGTGCAGTTGGCAGAAAACACTTTGCTCCCTGGGTAGTTTGGCATTCTAGAACAAGAGTGGACATCCCAGGCGTTCGTGTCTGAGCTCAGCCTCCAGGTTGAAAAATAAAAGGGCATTTCAATCCCAGAGTCTCTGCTATGCAAATATCTGAGAGAGGGGTCTGCTGGTTTCCTTGGGAGACTACTCCAAAGATAGTATAGAACGGAGAGCCCAACATCCTTACAAATCCCCACTCTGGATCTGAACTTCTTTGGAGCATTAGCCATGGTATGATGCAGAGGAGAAACAGATGAGGGAAGTTTGCAAAACTAGTAATTTTTAAGTTGATGTTGTTCATCTTCTATTCCTAAGATAATCAAGAATTAGTAGACCCATTAATATCCTTGACAAATACATGTTTCTTTAATTCAGGGATTTGGGGAAAATGTTAGGTTTAAATGCTTCTCCAGTGCTTCATAATTATTTTCAAAATTGTTTTCAATTTTTTAAGGAACAACTTTGTACATATTTGTACCGTACATGTTACCTAAGACCAACCTTGCAATGATAGTCATTTCTTGGTTGATTTGAATGAATTACAAGTCAACCCCACCCCCCCCCCCGCCAGTAAAAAATAGAGTTGCTGTTAGGAATGTTTTAAATAAACCGTAATAAGTAAGAATTTAAACTTTTTGTACTAATTCTCAGGTTTCTAATAACAGAGTATTTGAACCTTATAAATCTTGGAAATCTAATTAGACAATGTTAAGTTCTTTCTAGCTGAAGCCACAGATGTTTCACACTGGGAAAATCAGCAAGCCCCAGGGTTTGTTTGGTCTAGAGGAGTGTCAAATTTTCATGGATAATTTAATAGCTAATAACTCTAATTCTTTCCCGTAAACCAAGAGATGATAAATAATGATTGCACTAAAGCTATAAAATTAACCCTCTAGGCTAATGAAAATTTTCAGGAACCATGGAGAAAATTAATTTCTGGTACTTAATGCTTCTTTATTGCCAATCTTCCCAGAGTTGTCCTATATCTCATAAAGTGACAGGAAAGGCACATAAACACATTGGAATGATGAAACTCAAAAAGAATTATATATCAAGGGAAGCTTCAAGTATCTTTCATCTCTTATCCTCATTGACTAACCTATCGTGAAAAAAAAAAAAGGTTCTCCAATTTGGGATTCAGAGTGGCATTTTTTTCCCATAATTTTTGATCCATGTATCATCAAGTAGAAATTACGTGCCCTTATGAAAAAATGGAAAGCATACATCAGAATTACATAGCATATTTTTTAATATTATGATGTGATATAATTAAGTATATAATAGAATCGGTCATCTCAAATTGTCACTACAAATTGATTACTGAAATTTTGATAGAGTACTGGGATTTCTAGGACTTAGTAGCATAATTAAAATGGTAACACACATTACAAAAATCACCTTCATCCTCATTATCAATTCTATTTAAGTGGTGATATTCTAATCTTTTATAGAAGATATCAGATCAACTAAAATCAAGCAACTCTCTACTTTTGGTTTCCAGAGAAACCATTATCAAAAGCCTGGAGTACAAGGTAAGAGACCGCAGGATTGTTCTTGGAGCATAACCCAACCACAAACGTTTACATCATGCGGTTTATTCTCCGTTTGACCTTCAAGTAACCTTGATGTTTCTAGCTCTGAGACAAAAGCTTTGCAATTCAAAAGGAACTAGGAGATAGTGTACTTTTAAATCATGCATTAGCATTTAGCGTCTGGAAGTCCCAGTTGCCAGAGTTAAATCAGTGTAGTTTTTTTTTTTTTTTTTTTTAATAGCTGAGTGTACCCAAACACAAGGGTAGCAAGAAGGCCCTTGGGTAAGTACAGTATCATCCTAAACCCAACATTCCTCTCAATTAATGGAACACCTCTGGTGTTCAACAATATTGTTTCCCCACTAAGATTTATGACTAGAATTACCTCATTGAAAATTGGCCTGTAAATGGTAGAAACTCTCTGGAGCCACAATTCTGGGCTCTTCTGTAGTGAGAAAGTAGGGCACTGAGGAATTTCTCTAGACACCAATTTATATTCTGTCTATCTGAGTTCCTGCTATTGATTTTTCATAAACATTGAGATGAAAAATTTGATCATAACTCTAATACAGCAGGGCAAGGCATGGCCTAGGAAAATAAAATGAATAAAAGAAAAAGATAATGCAGATATTTTCTGTACTATGGTTTGCAAAATTTACCTTACCATAGGCAAGTGGGGTTAGACTCATGGCTATCTCTGGAGAGGATTGATTTAATAGAAAATGAGTTTTTATTATATGAAAAATCATATTTTATAATATTCTTTGCTATAAAGCTTTGGATATAATAAAGTAAATAAAATCTAAGAACGATTAATAATTATTCAAATTACAAAACATATTTACCGAAATTCAGCGCATATAAGTGCAAAAGTTACTTCATAAACTACTATATGTGGTTACCAATCAGGTGTCTAAAATTTTCTTTTAATCATATGATTTCTAGCTTAATATATTTCTTAGCATTTAAATAAATATTTAATTGTGTATTTTTGTTCATCTAAATATACTCAGTATGTATCATTATTTTTAAAGCACTCTCTTTATATATTGCTAGAGCCCTGGTAGCATAGTGGTTAAGAGCTTGGCTGCTAACCAAAAGGTGGGCAGTTCAAATCCACCACCTGCTCATTGGAAGCCCTATGGGGTAGTTCCACTCCGTAATATAGGGTCGCTGTGAGTCTGAAATCAAGTTTTTTGTTTGCTTCATATATATTCTTTTATATTCTGTCTGAGTTCCTGCTATTGATTTTTCATAAATGTTGAGATGAAAAATTTGATCATAACTTTAATATAGTAGTGCAAGACATGGCCTAGGAAAATAAAATGAATAAAAGACAAAGATAATGCAGATATCTTCTGTATTATGGTTTGCAAAATTTACCTTGCCATGGGGGAATGGGGTTAGACTCATGGCTATAGCTGGAGAGGACTGATTTAATAGGAAATGGCTTTATATTGTTATTTAGTCATTTTTCTCTTTGTGTTAAGGAATGCCAAAATGATACAAATGGAAAGTGTAACATTTTCTTAAGACTTCCCAGAGCCTATTGCCATTGAGTCCCCCTCATGGTGACCCTAGAGGGTAGAGTATAACTTTCCCACAGGGTTTCCAAGGCTATAATCTTTACAGAAGCAGGCTGCCACATCCTTCTCCAGATGAGCGGCTGGTGGGTTTGAACCACCGACCTTCTTGGTTAGCAGCCTAGTGCTTTAACCAGTGTGCCACCAGGGCTCCTCCCCTTAAGACTTAGTAGGCCCTTAAACACAGCATGTCACATTAATAAATAAGCAATCAAATTTACTTAAGCCCCAGAGAGGGTGTTTCCTCAGGTTTTTTACTTGTGTGTTTTTTTTTTTTTTTTTTTTCCCATCCCCACCTCTCCCCTCCCTTGTAACCCTCAAAGACAGTTTACTTGAGTTTTAACACTAGGGCTGCTGTAGTGTGGTTGAAATAATATGTATATTGAGGAATATGCCTTTGAGAAAGGAGTTGCCTTTTTTAAATGACCTCTGAAGATGAAAGAATTAGACCTTTATTTTTTTTATTGACTCTGAGGCATCCAGTGAGGATGGCTGTAATCTAAAAAATATTCCTGGAAAGAATCAAAAAGCTTCATCAATAGACCCGAGGAGGGCCATAATACTAGAGGGAAAGCCAATAAGGAGGGTAGTAGGGATTATATAATACACTAGCAGCTTTTGGACTGGCTTAAGAGATTTCATATTTGAGCTAGAAACGCTTTTGAGTCCTGATCTTCTATTTTCCCTTGTCATCTTCGGCCCTAGAAAGGACAGCCCCAATACCTTTATCATTTTTTTTTTTTTTTTTAGCTTCATAGCCCACTTCTACCTAACTGACCCTCATATGTGAACTCTAGACTGTAACTTCTCTACAACCTTCAGGACATCTAAACCTGTATGTTCTGCCATAGTTTTAAAGCTCAGATAAGTCTAAAATATAACTTACCATTTATTCCCCTAAAACAAACACTTCTCCAAATTATTAATCATAATCTTGAATTTGTTATCCAGTTGGTGGCAAAAAACGATACCTCTTGCACGCTCAATATCCAGAGTGACCTACATACTATAAAGTCAGTAAATATCCAGGATGAGTGTTATCACATTTTAGGGAAGAATGTTTCTAATGGTAGGTAGATTAAGAGAATTCTTACTCTCTAGCCATTCAGATAACACTGACCAGGTTTCACACATGGAACTTCAGGAGGTTCTTGGGCTAGGCTTCAGTGAACCATGTGAACACACAGTGACTGGAATCCAGTGTAGCACCTATGGCTTTCTCTCTTTGTTTTTCTGAGCTTACAGACAAGCAAAGAGTATAGGAATATGACACAATATAGCAAAATATGGTGGGACTTCTTGTTTCATGTAGAATCACTCTACCAACATAAGAGATATCTAAGGTTACCATGAGTCTGAATTGACTCAATGCCAACTAACAACAGCAGAAAAAATGATGAAAGTAAACTTTTAGATATCCCTTAAGAGATTCCTGAACCTATTAATTATTACTATTATTATTTATACCTTGTTAAGAACCCACATTACTATAAACCAGTTGGCCTAGGTGTAGCTTCACAGGCTAAGGGCACAGAAACTTAAGCAGATTGAGCCTAAAAATATCTGCTATTGAAAATAGCAAATTTGGGTATATTGGGTAATTACTTTTCAGTGATCAATTGTTACCTGTGAAATATTCAAAAAGAAAAAAAAAATCATAACCTGACAGAATAATTTAGGAAACAAAAAACAGTTTTTAGATATATATACACACATACACACACACATACATACATATAGATTACACAAAATACACATAGGATATATAATGTGTACACCTATATGAATGAATTTTCAAATTTATAGTCATAAAATCTAACATACAAAAAAAAAGAAAGTGTTGCTATCGAGTCGACTCCAACTTGTAGCAACACTACAGGACAGAGTAGAACTGCCCCACAGAGTTTCCAAGGAATGGCTGGTGTATTCGAACGGCGAGCCTTTTGGTTAGCAGCCAAATGCTTAACCACTGAGCCACGAGGGCTCCAATAGCCTGTAAACAAATAGATATTCAAATATTATTTTGTACTATACCTACTGAAAATAATATTATTGAAGAGGTATGATTTCAATTTCATTAAAAATGAATTAAAAGCTTTCACATACGAGCCTAATTTTAAATATTTTAAGAATTCTATGAAAATATTTTCATTCTACCAGCTGCTCAAAGTCATAGAAAACTATCTTCTGAATGTAACCGTCACAATTTTGGATGGTTGAAATTATTATTCTATAGTCTACTGCCCTTAAATTTGTCTTCCTGAACTATCCAAATGCTACCCTGCATTCTGGACTGGAATTAAACCGTTCTTTAAAGTGTCAGCCTGTCACATCATTTACCCTACTGACAGGTTGTCCCAAAGCCTTCTCTTCTCCTTGCTAAACATTATTAGGTCTCTCGCTATTCTATTCACCCTCTGTCGAAAACATTGTCATTTGTGAACATCTCTTTGAAAAGCTAGATCCAGGAAAGTAACACAAACCCGATGAGCTCTAGCCAGCCAAGTACAATCAGACCATCTTTCCTTTGTTTTGATGTAACACCAGAAATCCCAAAAGTGGTAAAGAAAAGATGTTCACTAAAAGCTTAAAATAATTATGAATCACAATATAAACATTAAAGAAGTATCTTAATAAATTTAAGAAAAAAATTTCTTGTAAAAATTTTAGGAGAGATTATTTTGAATCTTGTACTAGGTTTATAATTAGTAATTGAAGCAATTTCACCATGTACTGAGATTAAAAAAAAAGTTTCTCTTTTCGTTATCTCTTATTTAATTACTCTCAATACTGCCAGACACAGTTGCTATCTCTGTCTCTGTCTTTGTTTTCTTTTTGATCCTTGGATATCAAATTACGTAATTATCTCTAAAACAAAGGGAAACAAAGCGCTGAACAGCGAATGAAGTGAATAGCCAGAGATAGCTAAGATGGAGTCTCTGGGTGGCTCAAATGATCAACTCCTGGCAGCTAACCAAAAGGCTCAGAGGCTGCACTTCGAAGGAAGGCCTGGTGATCTACTTCTGAAAAGTCACCCACTTGACCCTATGGAGCACAGTTCTCCTCTGATGCACATGAAGCCGCCGTAAGTTGACTCAAAGGAAACTGTTTTTGTTCTTTTTTCCTTTTTTTTAAATAGATAGTTAGATACACAGAGGAGCCCTGGTAGTGCAGTGGTTAAAGAACTTGGCTGCTAACCAAAATATCAGCAGTTCAAATCCACCGGCCACTCCTTGGAAACCCTATGGTATAGGGCAGTTCTACTCTGTCCTGTAGGGTCACTATGAGTTGGAAGCTACTCGATGGTAACTTTTTTTTCTAAAGATACAGACAAACACGTATGTGTATATATATAGATAGATGGATACATAGATAGATACACATATATTTTTAGATACACACAAACACGTATGTGTCTATATATACATATATTCATACAAACACACAACACACATATATACATGCATACACGTGTATATTTATTTTTTTTGCAGTTGTTGATAGTTTCTAAACTCCACGTACTAAAAGGTTATTACAAAAAATGCCACCTTGATTACTGAACCATAAGTCTTCTTGAAGATTCTTACTCTTTTTAGCAAGGAAGACAGACCCTTGAAAACATTGAAAGAGTTTGAACTTTTCCATATAGTTGTTCATATGGTTTGCCAAAGTTGATGGTACTTGGGCAATCATTTTTTTTTTTTTTCCTCTATGATGAAAAGATAAATCTTTGACGACATAAAATGAGAATGTACCTTTGAGGCTTCATTGTTAGTTAGAAATCAGTACTGAATTTCCCAGTTCAAACGGGCAGAAAATTTTGAATAAAGCATGTATGTCCTTCCACCCAAAAAAACCAAACCCACTGCCGTCGAGTCGATTCTGACTCATAGCGACCCTATAGGACAGAGTAGAAAGAAAGGAAAGGTCCTTTAAACAACAACAACAAATACTGTAGGTATCAGAAATGAACCGATCATTTCCTTCTCTTTAATCAATCTCAATATGATGATTAGATGAACAAAATTGCCTTATAAAATATTCATACAATACTATTTAGAGGCAGCTTAATGAGGTACGTACAATTATTGCTGGGAAAAGTGACTGGAGAAATTCCCTTAAATTACAAATAGAGTTGAATGAGGTGGGGCTATATTACAGTTTTTTTTTTTTTTTTTTAACAAACTTCCTCTTTTGACATTCCGCTGAGTATTCTATACAAATTCCTATTTTGGATTAACATCTCTCTCAGCTTTAATTCTACTCGCATTTCCTCCAACTCTTTTGAAGAAACGTAAAAAAATAAAATAAAAAGCATAGTGTTCTAACCCAGTATATATTCATTTGTCCTTGGAGTTGCTTGGAAATCTCTCTCAGACCACTTTTGCTGCCCTTGAACTCTCTCCTGAGCAATAATGCTCAGAAGTTAACTCTATTGCTTTCATCAATGGTTCAACAGTACAGTTCAGTTCAATGACTCTTCATGTAGAACCAACACCGGATGGAACGCTTGACCCTAAGGTAACTCAGCAACTAAAAACATCCTTACCTTCAAACAATGGATGTGCAGACTCATGGTGTGAACAAGTAAAATGATTTCATAAATCATGAGAACTCTCTTCCCATCTACACTTACCTTCATTTCAACAACTATATCTCTTATACACCACTTTTAGAGAAATGGGCGTGGGTTGGGGAGGGAGCTCCTGTAAATAAATAAAGTCTCTTTAATTAACTGCTTTAGAAAAATTAGTGACGGAGACTTTAAAGTGTACTTAATATCTGTTCCTTTCATTCAATCAATTTATCAATCTAGTAACACAACTTAAAAATATTTTGAAAACTGTTTTTGATTTTCCTGTTGTAGCCATTTCCCAATTCTTCTCATTCCATCTTCTGCCAAATTTTTGGAACATGAGGACATGCAGTGTCCTGATGCTTTTCTATATTACTCATTATTTTTTCCTAAAGCCATCACTCCTTAGGTTGTCTTTAGTCTGAACATCTTTCTGTCATTCTGACTCCTGGTCTTCTGTCCTGACATGGAGTGTCAGGAGTGTCTTTTCTTCCATTTCATTTCTTCCACCATCACCTTAGTTAAGATCTATTTTAGCTCACACAAGTTACTTCACCTATACTGGTTGATAATCTTGCTTTCATTAAATTCATTTTACAAGCACCACACGTGAGACTTAGCATGCTTTGAGCACATTACTCATCTCTGCCACCTCCTATATGATGCTTTTTCATTTTATCGCAACTGACTTTCCAATTAAAATATTTCCATAAATATATCCCACCAAAATTTCTTAACATTATTGTTCTATTTGTCTTTCCCTTAGGTCAGACCCATGTATTTATATTCTCTGAACCTAACCTCCCGGTAATTCCTAATGTTCTCATCCGTGTTTAAAAATTTCATCTCCCCTTTAGGAAGTCAGCACGACTGAACTACACCAAAAACTAAGAAGTCTTCTGAACACAACCAAATACTTCGAGGGACAGAATAGCAGAGGCGTGGGTCTGGGGACCTTGGTTTTGGGGGAGATCTAGGTCAATTGGCATAACAAAGTTTATTAAGAAAATGTTCTGCATCCCACTTTGGTGAGTGGCGTCTGGGGTCTTAAGGGCTTGTGGGCAACCATCTAAGATGCCTCAATTGGTTCCAGCCCACTTGGAGCAAAGGAGAATAAAGAACATAAAGATACAAGGAAAATATTGGACCAAGAGACAAAAGGGCTACATAAACCAGGGACTCCAACAGCCTGAGACCAGAAGAACTAGATGGTGCCCAGCTACCACCAAAGACTGCCCTGGCAGGGAACATAGCAGAGAGTCCCTGACAGAGCAGGAGAAAAGTGGGGTACAGAACTCAAATCCATGTTAAAAGACCAGACTTAATGGTCTGACTGAGACTAGAGGAACCCCACAAGACATGGCCCCCAGAACTAAAACCATTCCTGAACCCAACTCTTCAGACAAAGATTAGACTGGACTATAAAACATAAAATAATACTCGTGAAGAGTGTGCTTCTCAGTTCAAGTAGATACACGAGACTAAATGGGCAGCTCCTGTCCAGGGGTGGGATGAGAAGGCAGAAAGGGATAGGAGCTGGCTGAATGGACACTGGAAACCCGTGGTAGAAAGGGGGAATGTGCTGTTACACTATAGGGATTGCAACTAAGGTCACATAACCATGTGTGTATAAATTTTTGTATGAGAAACTAACTTGAGCTATAAACTTTCACCTAAAGCCCAATTTAAAAAAAAAAATAAACTCCCCTTCAGTAATGTGCTACTCTCCATTTCATCCATATTTGATTTCATTCATTTTTTAAAACAATCCTACGAAGTAGGTATTACTTCTATTATCCCCATTTTATAGATGAGGAAACTGGTCATTGAAATGTACTGCTAATAAGTTGTAAAGCAAGAAATTAAACACAGATGGTCTGGCTCCAGAGCCTGTCATCTCCTCTCCTCTACTCTCCCGTGACCCGTGCTGCCTCATGTGTACAGCACTCACAATTTTCACGTGGGCAAGAATCACACTTTACCCCACTCCCATCTCATCTTACTCCATGATTCCTGGGGCACTGCTCGGCATAGTGTGGACACTTAATGAATAACTGATTATGAATTCATTCCTTCCTTTTATATAAGACATTCAATCTAGTGGATTTTATGGACAGAATATGTTTCTTTTCAGTAGTAGTGGGACCCTATTCCTATCGTTCCATTTCTACCAAAAGAGTTTTTCTCATTTGAAACTTCATATACATTCCCATGTTTATGCCAAAGTTAAAATAAAACAGCTGTGCTTATTCAGTGTCTATTGACATCAAGTTGAAGGGAAACCTATCCTTCTACAAAGAAATAATATGTCAAATTTAAATTCAAAGAAAACTAAACTACTCTTTTCTTCATTCTAACAGTATTCAAATGTCATTGTCCATGATGTAAATTCTGCCTATCTCTTTTTGTTGTCTTTCTACATATTGAACTTTTTCATTGTTTCATTACAGCCTGTTAAATTATAGCATAGAACTTAAAATATAGATACTGAAGTAAAAAAGGTTTTGGCTCTAGGTTTAACTTACTTCTTAGCAGCTCTCTGGCTTTGGGACTTATTTAATCTCAATATTCTCATTTCTAATATGACTGGGTTTTTCAGATTTAGCAAATAAAAATGTAACCTTAAATATGAGGCTATTCACAGTTGAAAGACGCACGTTAAGCACTCAGTAGAATGCCAGACACATGGTAATAACCACTAGCAAACACTGGCTATTATTACCTTTACTCTATTGTCTGAACACTGTTTCTAGGTGTCTAAGCTACGTGCTCTCCAAGTTTTCCTCCATTTTCCATCTGTGAAACTTGAAGTTTAGTGTTAAAAAAGAAATATGTGGTGTTACTGTTGATTCCTGATTGGGAGGGTGAGAAGCTGACTTTGTAGGAGAATGTTGTTTTTTGGAAACATACCCTGGAGTTGTCAGAGATGATGGGATAGCATGTCTGTAGCTTGCTCTTGAAAAGTTTCAGGAAAAGATGGATGATAATGTAGATACGTGTAGAGAACATGAACGATGCAGTAAATGTGATAAAATGTTAGCAGTTAGGGAAGGCAAGTAAAGGAAATTTAAGGTGTCTTTGAACTGGCAAGTGTTGTGTAAGTCTGAAATTATTTTTTAAAATATATGTTTAAATAAATAAATAAAAGGGGAAAACCAAGAATGGTTTTTACACAATGTGAAAAATGGTCCAATAAATAACAATACTAATTATCTTCCAAAAAAAAAAAAAAAAAGAAATACATGGAATTATCTATGTAATCAAAAAATGTCCCTAAACCCTGATAATTATAAAATGCATTATTTTAAATCATCTGCAAATGAATTTATGTTTAAGAATCAGGCTGTATTACGGCATGTGAGGGCCCTAAACACTGATTGTCTGTGGCGCCGCCTCCTCTGCTAACTCACAGATTCCAAAGGGATATGTGAGTTATATACATGCCCCGTTTATTAGCATATATAGAGTAATATCAGGCACTGTGTCCCAAGCAACAGACAATAAAAAATGAAATTCACTTGATAATGAAACTTTTCATGTTAGATTAATATTAATATTTACAGTATTTTTGTACGTTTGTTAGTATCATATTAAATTTTTACCCATTTAGCATTATATTAAATGTATGCTAGATTGTATCCATGTGTATTTAAAACAATTTAAAGTTAAGGTTATCAATATTATTGTTTATAAAACTTAAGACACAACTTTGTATGTAAATGCTATACAGTTAAAAAGCGACTGGATTGAATTCATTGCAATGGTCAACTTATTCGAGTTCCATCGCTTTTGCATGTCATCTGGGACTGTAGTTCCCATTGGTTGTTCACCAGGAACATGTGCAAGAGTATGTACCCTTGTGTTAGTATCGTGGTGAAGAGCATTGCTGGCTCTCGGGCTGGAGTTGCTGAATCAGCAGGCATGGATGTATAAGGTGGATCTCTTAAAATGGATTAAGAGACCTGTTACCTATTAATATAATCTGTCCTGGCCCAGTAACTGCTCATGTTGGATCCAGTTGCATACTGGTGAATTCAGCAATAGTTAGGCTCCATAGACTACCCCTACCTCTTGTTTATTAGAAAGAAATAATATACTCCCAAGGGACCAGCTGAGATAAGGAGTTTCAATTACACAGGAGGGAACATGGGAGACACATGTCAATGACGGTGTTGAAGTGGTAGGGGTCTCATAGCTTCAAAAACCTTGCGTGTGGGCGCCCCTGGAACCTTGAGTGAACTTTATTTCCAGCAGGCACATTCTCACGCCCTGTAGATGGTATCAGCTTCATTTGGTGCCCTGCCAGTTCCCTTTTACTGCAGCACTTGTGTTCCCTTGTGTCCTGTCTGCGTGGCATCTATGGGCCTTTGGTTTGGACAACTGGTGCCCCTGTTGTGTTGATGTCATAAGCACGTGCTTACCTTGCTTATTGGGTAATCTGTCCCTGTTAAAAATGAAAGTACTTGTCCTCAAATGCCAGCACTAAAACAAATCTGAAACAATGTAAAAAATAGAGAAATGTTATAAACTATTCCCATCTTACTGTTTATATTTTTAAATATATTTGAAAAGTGTATTTTGCTTAGCAAATGCTTCACATCTGGTACGTGAACTGGACCGGCGTTGTGTTTTCTGTGGCATTTTCCATCTGACTAGTATTACTTGAAATTTTCAGACTCAATTATGGGGACTAGAGAACGAAAAATTCTCTTTTATTTTCCAGAGGAAATCCTATTTTTCAGTCTGCAGTAGTAGAATCAAAGCAAATGTAGTACAGTAGCAACATTTCAATGAAGACAGACTCTCTGCTTACTTGTGTGCTAAATGTAACTATTTTGCAAAACGTGACCTCTTCTTTTTTCAGCTTTTTCACACCGATTTACCTTCACCTCAGTTTGTTTCCTTAATTATTTGCTTATTTTCATCTCCTTTCCATTCTATAAAAGACCTGTAGCTTCTGTGGTGTCTCACATCAGGCACACACGTCAGTCACACTCAGAGTGCCACAAAGAAAGGACAGTGAGTATCACGTTCCTGGTCCAGTACACCTGTTTTTCCCCAGACTGAAGCCACTCAGGGAGAAACGAGGAGCAAGCTAATTACTGTAGACTCAGCCATCTGGGAGAAGTTCAGGCCCAGGCAACGTGAACTCTAGCCTAATACCTAAGATTCTACAGCAGCATCTTTGGCAAATGCCCCTGTTATTTATTTAAGGCAACTGTGATGTGAATGCTGTCACAAGAAGTTGGGTATCTCCAAAAGAACCCTTCCATGAAGTATAGGTTTATACTGTCCCCATATGCTGGATGAACTGTATTCATTTTGTTCCCGTTTGACAGTTGGGCCTTTCCTTCGGCTTTGTCGTTTTGGGCAGTATTTGCTGTCTTTGCCTCTCTGAATGGCTAGTTATCGTTTTAGTTTACAATGACAACTAAGTATATTTAAGAATACAAATTTCTTCATGTGCTTGATTTCCCCATTTCTCTGATGATTCTTTATCTATTTTAATGCATATTGTTTTTTTCTCAAGGTCACAATCTACGTTTGAGAGAAGAGACCGAAGCCCTGGTGTCTAGGGAGATTTTCTCCAAGCATGAGAAGATTAAGATGTCCTAGTGGACCATATCATTGATTCCTTGGGCAGGAATTACTATCCCTAATTTCATGCTTGAACTGAAAACTGCACCCCCAAACACTCTAAATATCCCCTTATTAACTCATTTGTCTCTATCCTCCTGAAAATATTTAATTGCTTTTTGAACTGATTGATACAATCTGACAGAAGTGCTCATTTTCTGTATATAACAACTATTGGAAAGTCTTCCTTAAGTGCCTCTCCCATCTCACCTTGTTCAGAATCCTTCACTGGCTTTCCACTGCCACTAAAATAAAATGCCTCTTCATTCTGCCTTCTAAATCAGTTCACAGCATGAAAACAGTGGACTGTGAACTCAGCAGATTCACATTCAGACCTGGGCTCACTCTAACGTTGTGTGGATCTTTGAGCCAACCGTCAGCTCTCTAGGTGCTAGGTTTCTCCTCTGAAGACTAGGTAATCTGAAGCAATGATTTCAAAAGACTTTCTTCTCTAACATTCCAATCTTCCAGTCACCTATTTCCAGGGCAAACTGGATCTGGTAGTCACTTCCCCCATGGCTATCCTTTACTCCACCATAAGCTGGCTAATCAATCTGCCTAAATGACTTCTCCATTTATTCGTAGCCCACTCAGACCTGGTCCTTCACCTCAAACACCAGCCTCAGAGAGCCTCTTTTCCCTCTTTCAGTGAGGAGTGCTATCTTCATCCTTTTAGTTCTTGACTTTGTTTCTTATGGCATTTGACTCACCTGTTGCTGTCGAATGATTATGACTCATAGTGACCCAATGCGTTACAGGGTAGGACTGCTCCATAGGGTTTTCTTGGCTGTAATCCTTACGGAAGCAGATGACTGGGCCTTTTTTCCACAGTGCCACTGGGTGGGTTAGAACTGCCAACCTTTAGTTTAGTAGTTGAGCATAAACCATTTATTTTTGTTTCTTATGGCACTCGACCTGCACTATACTTGTATAACAATCATCTGTGAATCTTCTAGTCCACTTTATTGGATCTCTAAGGATGGCAAGTGTTTCTTATTTTTATATCCATGTAAATTTTATATTCCACAAATTTTCAGGCTTCATGTATTATGCATTTTTGAATTGAAGTTACATTTTAAGATTTTTCATTAAGAAAATATTACATGAGCTTTCTTATTAAAAGTGAGAGTATCCTAGATAATTTAATACTGTAATTCACGTTTGGAGTATGAGCCTGATATTTTCCTCCATTTCTCTTCTCTTTTTGTTTTTATAACATGTTCCCTGAGCTCAAAACATTTTATGAGAAGTTAGTAATAAGTTTTATTATTTTATTCATTTTTCCCAGACCAGGTCATACTAGCGGTATTATTCATCCTATTACAAAGGGTATTGACATTTACAAACCCATTGCCATCAAGTTGATTCCAACTCATAGCAACCCTATAGGATACTGTAGATCGTGGTAGACAGCTGCAATTATTGTTTTATTTAATTTTTGAACAAAAATACATAATAAACAATTTTCTGTAAACAAGGCTAGATGTAATTTTATTGCAAAATGTGTATACTTGATTCTACCCACTGTCATTCCTGGTCAGAAGTTATGTCTTAGAAAGACACACATCTGCTCTGTCAGAATGCTGGTATTTTGCAACTGCAGGGGCAACTTTGGTTTCTCCATCTCACAAAAACTGTAGTCTCTCCCTGAAGGTCTCTCTTATTACAGCACATTTTTAAATCACTGGTCAAAAAGAGACAAATAGCTTGCCTACATCATTTTCCAACTGTTAAGATCAAAACCACAATGTTAATTTGCATTAAAAACAGAATCACCTTCTGTCCATTTCTCAAGATATATTCTTAGATGTAACAAGGAAATGGTAAATTTGAAATTCATTCTGTCCTCGTACTTTATGTACCATTTTTAAACCTCGTACTTTATGTACCATTTTTAAACCTCATGAGGGTCACATCTATTTCCTGAAATTGGAGAGGCAATACAAATGGCTTCAGTCTTCAATTGCGCTGGAGTGTTCAAGGTTTAACTCTGAGTTAACTTCCCTGTTGGGTTCAAATCACCTCTCTACTTTCCAATTGTCTACCTCGGCATTTAGGACAGAAATTATGTCGCCAACTGAAGCACACCTTTCAAAGTTTGGAAATAATGTCGAGCACATCCATTTAAATGCCAAGGAAAGGAAAAGGTGTCTTAACGTGAAATTTGCATTTTCCTGGTGTGGGCCAAGAGTATGAAGATTTAAAAAGTTCTTCTAGTTTAAAGTAAGATCATTCACAATAAGGGCACGTTAATATGGCAAAAACACGTCGCAAGGCATATGCTCACATGTTGGGTTGGAATTTTGCCACCACCATAGTGGCTGTGGCTTCTCTCTCCTTGGCCTCACATTCTACACACCCAGTACATGGCACATTCCCAACACAGCACACACACCCTCTTGTGTCTTACTGCTTAATTAGGGCTCATGTTGCCAGCATATGCTTCATACTGTCAACAAAAGAAAAAAGCCTGCTTAGATTTGGACCAAATTTAATGTCTTTAAAATATTCAAATATGCTGTTTTACAATAACATATGGCCATGAACAATGTGTTTCATTTTTTTCTAACAGTATCTTTCTTTAAGGATAAATCACATGCTCCAAGATGGAATGAAATGGGCCCTGCTGTTAGAGAAATATGTTTTTTGTGCTTCTGCTTAGCTTTCTATATTAGTGTTTATTAAATCTTTAAAAAATGAAGCAACCCTATGATAAAATTTAGGAATATGAAAAATTACATGTGTTGATATTGTAATGGATTTTAGTATATTCAAAAGTAACATTAAACCAGACGATTTTATAAACTAGAACAACAGAGTGAGATGTTAGGTGGTTTCATATTTTGCTGAATTGTGTAATCAGAATTCTTGGGTTTGAGGTCATATCCTGAATCCCATCCTCGGTCCTTTCCTACCCTAGCAATGGACTAACGTGGTCACATGAATACAGTCTGCCGAGTAACATGAATACAGTCTGCCGAGTAACATGAATATAGTCTGCCGAGGAACGAGAGAAGAAAAAACGTCTTTCAACTCCCTCTCAAATATTCACAACATTGTATATTTTTATTGCATTCTCAGTTTTTCAATGCCCTTCCACAACTCTGACCTCTTATCAGCCTCACAAGAAGTTGGAGAGGAAAGTTGATCAGATATTACCACATGGCAGGGTTTGGGATCTCCCCAGTCTCTGCACTTACTTACAGGTTTCCAGCTGATGTCTTCCTGAACCACAATCTCAAATAGATCCACGCCTTCTATGCCTTTGCATAGCAAGTTTTTTCCCTAAGGGTACCGATGGCAACTTGTAATGGTCTTATTTAAATATTCATATACTTATTTATTTTCCATCTCTCTCACCACAATATAAGATCTATGGGGCCACAGTGTCCTATGCACAGCCCCTAGCTATAATAAATGAATGAATGTTGCCAAGGAAGTTTTGTGTCTTGTCCAAGGTCACAAAATGGATTCATCTCAAAATAATAATTGGAAGAACAACTCTGCAGACTCCAGTCTGCACACTCCTCTCTGTACTACGCCTTTCATACACAATTAGCTCGAGGACACTAAGAATTATCCCGCAGCCCTTAGCAGCCTATGGACATACTAAAGACTGCAGGTAGAAACACTAGCAGAGATGTGGTAATGATTTGTCAAAAGATAGAAGAAATTGTGACAATTGCGAATTTCAAATTTATGAATGTCTGGAATAGTCATGCTATTTTTGTTTCAAAAATCAATCCTCTGTGTTTTAATTAGTAAGTAGGAAGCAAGAGTTGGGAGCTACCTTGAGAAGTCACTGTATCCTTTCCCTGCCTGATATTAGCGTCCTGCTGTGCCGAAAAAGAACAAATTGGAAACAAACATTACATACTAGCCTATCTTTCTGCATATTTAAACACTGGGCTACAGTATACATCATATACTATTTATGAGAAATTACTCATTGAAGCAATTATGCCCTAAAGAATATCCTAGGGACTGAAGGAACAAAGGCAACCAAACATTGGGAGCAAATACCTTCCTTTTATAGAAATCTTCCTCAGACAGTAGAAGGCTTTTGGAAGGCTTAATACAATTTGCTTTAAACATGCGAAATAATAGCTTGGCAGAAATGAAGTATTACTTACTTTTTTGTTACTGTTCTATTTTATTTGAAATAAACTGATTTGCAATATTAATTGGATAGATGGTAATTATATTCCATGAGTGTTTAACAGTTATGTAAATTTGTGTTTTAATGTTTATTTTGTAAATAAATGAAATTTAGTCAAATTGCTCATTTTGATGCACATTGTCCTTTATGATTATTTAAAAATATAAAAGTTATATAATTAGCCCAGTTTCTTCAAGAAAACAGCCATTATAATACAGTAGAAGTTTTCTTTAATAACAAACTTAAAATGCATCACCTCTTTAAATAACTTTGTGTTAATTTTCATTGTTTCAGATTAGAGGATAAATACGAATGTCATCTTTGAAAACTGCATTTTTCACTGGAGCCAAATCATGCTTCATCCTGTGACACCCCCCCACCCCCAGCGCTACCCGCAGACAGACAATTATACTTCCTGTGGGCGAAACCTGTGAGAAGGCGAGAAGAGAACAGAACAAAATACAAAACGGGCTTTAGGGAATCCATTAAAGGCCTCGTGTTTGTCTGACACAGAAAATGAAATGCAAACACTGGGGTAAAGTGCTGCTGACCTTTAAGTCCCGAGGACAGCTGAACATGGGCTCTAATGCTTGGGAAATTACAGTCCCTGTGCATTCTGAGCCCAGGAACCCTGTCTGTTTGGCTAATAATTGCCATATGTCTCAACCACTGAACCACAGGATGAGCAATGGGTAGCACCCTAGCAATGTTTAAAAAAATCCATTACAACACGACGCTTGGTGACCCTGCTTCTTGAACTAATGGGGCTGTTTCTCTTGACAGTACTTTCCCTTTCCACTAAGGATAGATTTATGAAGACATTTCTAAAATAGTCTAAAGAAAAATGGCATTTAAACGAATTTATTTATGTAAAACCAGAGTTGTCACTTACACACAAGTTTGTGGGGAGGCAAATAAACCCCAAAACACTCAAACATATGAAATATCACACTTCAGGATATTTCCCGGCCTTTTACAGCAGAGGAAATATGAAACTTTGGTTGAACTATCATTTAAAGCAGAAATCTTCCCATTCTGCTACATATCCATGTGGAAAGAATCCTCTCCTCTCCCTTGATTAAATACTTGCTTTTTAGTCTTACAGATTAACTGCTACTGTACCATGGATAAGCTGTCATGGTATCTAAAGTGATTGCCAACTCTCATCCCCTAGTTTTGCAATTAGTGAGTTCATTATGCCTATAGTTCACTGTTACCTTTGATCTGAGGAAAACAGAAAAAAAAAAAGCTTCTGAAGACTTTGTTAATGACTTTTCCACCCAGGGATTAGAAGAGTAAAGACCTGAGATACTGTTAAACTCTTCATCTAATCTCATCGCCTCCAGTGACCCTTCTGTATCTGATTGTGGGAAGGCAGCTCCTATTTATGGAAGTGCTTTGTGATGTTTAAAACACTGATAACACAATTTGAATATGTGTTGCAAACAAGACAAGTCTTTAGTTTCTCTCTTTATGTGATGCATATGAAATGCTGGAAACATGTATTTATAGACCTCCCACAAACTATATGTTCCTCCCTGTTCATCACATATAATAAAAATCACATTTCTATTCTAGTATATTTCCAGAGCTTTTAAGATCAGGATTGGCAGAGCCCTTCTATTCCTGCCTACTCACATAGCCCCTCCATTGGTAAACTTCTTAACTCCAATTCTCGATTTCTTTCAATGGCACTACGATTTTCCTTGTCTCCTTTGACTATGGTTTGTTATCATTACTATTATTGTTCTCATTGTTGCTGTTATTATTCCCTCCCATATCTGCCGCCCTGTATGCTAATCCATCATGCAGAGGCAGGTAGTACAGCATAGTGCTTGCTACACGGTCCACTCTGGAGGCAGTTGGCTCGTAGCTAAGAAGCTATATGACTTCTCACAAGATGCTTAGCCTCTCTATGCCCAAATTTCCTCCTATATACAATGGAGATAGTCATGGTACCTCCCATATGGTTCTTATAAGGATTAAACAAACTGACACTGGTATGTAGCAAACTTTATACAACTATTTGGTGAATTAAAAAAAAAAAAAGTTACTATAATTCCTCCTAGAACCAATTTAAGACAACTCTGAAATCTTCCAAGACTAGCCTGAACCCACTATTTTTAATTTCTTCTGAATTTATGTTTGTAATCTATCAGACAGATTCTTATAATACATCATTGATCCATGAGGCCCTTAGTTAAGTTTAATTCAATAACCATAGTTTGAATAATAACGGTGCTTTAAATGATATCAGTGAATGGCTGTTGAATGCCTACGAATGCACTGGCCTGAGAGACGGGTCTAAAGTGATAAATAAAAAAGACATAGTCTTTCCCCTCAAGTGGCTAAATGTAGTAAAACTGCTCCTTCCATTCATAAAGAATCAACTCTTATATTTATTAAATTTGTATTCAAAATGCCACAAAGGCAAAGGGCTATTATGATTACTATAATCACATGGCACAAATGCAGCAGCCAAACCTTGAAAAAACATAGAGATTTTCCTCAAGTTCACAAATCTGTCTAGAAAGAGTAGGCTAAAACCGAAAGCCAGGCTCTTTCATTCTTAACGTTAGACTCCCTGCACTATACCACACGTTGTGTTTTATTTCCGTAAATAGTTAGTATACGCCTCAGGATTAAAAAAAAAAGCCTTCTACTTCGTTGTTACGTGTAACATCTAACATGGGGTGAGCGCACGCCAAAGATAATCATATGCACGTTGAACAAATGTTTTGATGAATCTGTTAAGTAGAGCTTTCTAGAGAATGTATTCTGGTTTCACCTCATTTCTTGTAGGCCCAGAACTTCCGTGGGGCTTCCAGTAAGTCTATGTGTTGCGGCAAAAGGGCAGGCACTCATGGTCCTACTGAGCCAGTCTCCTTCCCCAAAAGTGGGTGCTTTCCGTAAGTGTTAGTAGTAGGGTAAGAATGCTGGGCAGGGAACATACTGGAACAGCTGACATGAACAAATGGACAGGAACAATAAAAATTTATCTTAAATCAGTGTGTATTTACTGAAGAACCACAGTACATACTGTATTTCATTAACTGCTGTTTACTGAAACAGCGAGCTATCAGCATTTATTGAACATATACTATATTCAAGAGATAATTACATAGTATCTTATCTGATATTCCCCAAGACCTTGTTGTTAAGTGCCATTGAGAAAATTTCAACTCATAGTGACCCCATGCGGCAGAGCAGAACTGCCCCACAGGGCAATCTTCATGGAAGCAGGTCACCAAGCCTTTCCTCCACGGAGCTGCTGGATGGGTTTCAACCGTCAACCTTTCGGTTAGCAGCCAAATGTGTAATCATTGTACAACCAGGGCTCCTTCACCATCACCTTGTGAAGTTGGAATTGTTACCTCTATTTTCCCTGAGAGGTTAAGTAAATTATCCAAGGCCTTATAGGTAAGTGGCTGAATTCCATAATATGTTTCTTTAAAAATTATCACAGTTGTTACCTGTGTTAGTTAGAACTGAATCAAATAAGTTAAAATATGCATTCTACATGTTGCAAAAAACATGGGCTAATGAAAGACTCACAAATGGCTGTTTTAGAAGTTATCAAGTGTAAACTACACCAGCCAAATACACTTCTTGAGTGCCACATATTTGATAACTGTTTTCATGGCATGTAAAGATATTCCCTTTGTTGTTAGTGGGCATTCAAGGGAATACATCAGGTCATCAAATGTCTGGACACATTTGAAGACGGTATCAAGTAATAACAAGAAGCTGTCACAGGAGTCTAGCAGATTTGCTCATCTGGACTTTAAGATCCCCCATGCTTAGTTTTTTTTCATATTCTAATTATGCTGACATTTGTTTCAGAGATTACAGAAAGAGAAATGGAAAGCAGCATCTGAGCCAGGAAAGAAAGAAATCTCAAACCAGCTGCTAGCCATGGAGCAGGGCTGAACAAGGATGGGAGAGTCTTGTTCCCCGCCACCCAGCCAGCACATACCATCCCCTTAATGACAGGCAATATGGAAGCTGAAGAGGGTATGGCACATCACTGCCGCAGAGCACACACCTCAGAGAAAGGGAGCGGAATAATACCAACGCCCTGGCCGGCTCTTCAGTTTGGATCTTTTGAGATTTCTGTGGCCAGGCTAACAGCTATCTGTGAAAACGGTGGGCAACGAGGGAGACACTAATCTGATTTATATCCTAAAAGAAGGGGTATTTGCTACTCTTTTTTATTTGACTTGGACAAAATCAGCTTGTGGTATAAGGAAACTAATCACAGGCAACTAGTTTGGCTTTGTGTGAGGCTGCTAATTCGTTAGACTGCAAATTTTCCATATAAGAGTTATTTACATCTCACTAACCACTAGGTTCACACCTGGGGTTGGCAACACCTGGCAGCATTCTTAATGAGTTCACCGCTGTTTCCAAAGAAAATGCTGACATTAATAATTGTAGTGTTACATTTATTGCAAGGAAAGTACAAACATAAATGCGGCGGATTAGGAAAGGTCACTGCAATCTAACTCCTTTCGGTGCTAATGTAGCTTGACAGTATTCGCAAGCCAGGAGGGAGAAGGAGGAAAGACTCCTGTGATAACTAGACCTTGGCTGACACTGCCTGATTGCATGAAGGCATCTGCTTAGGTAATTCTGCCCTCACTGATGCTTTTGGCATTTTCCAAAATGGCACCCGCATTTCTGTCATAATCTATTCTGTCTGTCTCTAAATTCTAGTGGTGCTTTTCTTCGTATTTCTCAAGTCGGAGCCTTAATTTCCATTTCTGTGGTCAAGCAGAGTCGTGGCCTGACCTGACTGAATGAGTTACGGCAACTGCCTCCAAGAGAGCTAAACAAAGAAGGGAAAGTGACTGTCTTCGCCTGGTGTTGTGATTCTAATCCTGAAATCCACAAATAATTATTGAATGCCTGCTAGGTACCCAGCCCAGTGCTCGGTGTCTTGGGAGCAAGCAAAGAATAGCAGGCAGTTTCTACTCTCAAAAAGCTTATGATTTAATTAAGGAGACAAAGTGTCCAATGTTATTGATGAGGAAAGGCGGCTCTTAGTAAGTCTGAAATAAATAGCTGAGATAATGCATAACATGTACATTCAGAAGAGAGAGAGATCACTGCTAGTCTTTTAGAGTTTTTAGTTGACTCTTGAGTTCCTTATTCTTGAGTTTCCTCAGTTTCTTAGGCTTTAATCTCAAAGCTTTTGCTCTAATAAAGCAAGCCTACTTTGCACGTTCACAAATGACTTGTTATGGCTGCTAACCAAAATGTCAGCAGTTTGAATCCACCAGCCACTTCTTGGAAATCCTATGGGGCAATTCTACTGTCCTGCAGGGTCGCTATGAGTTGGATCCACTTGAAGACAATGGGTTGGTTGGTTGGTTGGTTGGTTGGTTTTGGTAGCTATTTAACCTGGCTTTTTCCGCCTCTTCTGCTGGCTGCTCGCACTCCCCTCAGCCTCCTTTATTGGGGTCATTTGCTTTCTGGCAGAAGATCCCTTGGGCAAACTGTTTCAGAATGACCCAGGCCAACATTCCTACTGAGGGTTTCACATGTCGTCCCCAGAGTTCCTTTGACTTGCTGATGGAAGCAGCAACTCTTTCTTCCTCTGCCCTCTGCATCAGGTCAATAGCCAGAGCATCTCATCTTTAGATTTCTCAGGCATGTACCAGGCTCTTGTCTACTGTGTCCCCATAATGAGCGAACTCATACCAGTTTCTCAGAGTAGTCCTCTTTAAGTTCTCCTCAAACTAGACCTGAGTCACTGGGGCTGGTTACCTCACTCTTCCTCCTTCAGAGGAGTAAGTAGGACTCACACATAGTTATATCTCTCTCCAACTAAATCTGCATTTTGACTTGTCTCTTAATGTTTTGTAGCTGATGTATTTTTGGTGCCTAAGTCGAAACTTTCAACCCAGAATCTTGGCACTAGCTCCCTTAGAAGGCAAATTAGTTTACAGATTATTCTGAAAACAACAGGGGGCCACTGACAACTATAACTTATCAGATATGGATTTAGATAAAGATATTGGATGGTTTACAAAAAAGCTGGACACGTTTTCAAAAGTGTACACACACACACATATATATGCTGTTGTTGTTAGTTGCCATCCGTCGAGTCAATTCCAACTCAAAGCTACCCCGTGTGTTATAAAGTAGAACTGCTCCAAAGTGTTTTCTTGGCTATAATCTTGACAGAAGATCACCAGGACTTTTCTTTCATGGTACCACTGGGTGGGCTTGAACTGCCAAGCTTTAGGTTAGCAGCTAAACATAAACTGTGCCATGTAAGGATCTCACACACACGTACGTTACATGCATAGATAGTGTAGACTGTTGGGGGGGTTGTACGCAAATGATATAGATTAGGCCAGACATTCAGTTCCTCCCTCTTCTGGGATTCAAGGGAGAACTGGATGACTTACCTGTAATCCCAGTGCTTGCCAGGGTTGATTCAACTAATTTGGAAAAGCCTCCTTCTCTTATTCATCGCTCTGTTTTTCTTCATCAAAATCCAATCTTAAGAAGCTCTAGTTCTCCGCTACAGCCTTTTCCTCCTCTCTTTAAACGTTAGTTTGGGGTGTCTATGTAACGTAAATGACTTAAAAGTAACATGTTTAATATAGTGATATCTCAGAAACACAGTAAAGTTTGACAGTTATTGATTTCAAATTTAAGACAAACTATTTTGGAGTGTTTGGTGTTATGTGCGGTAAACTGCTAGTACTGAATAAATATCATTAGCTATAATAACCCAACAATTTCTACAAACTACTTCAAAGCTTACATATTTTGCCATAATTGGCTTACTGAATGTATGTATGATTTTAATTCTCTCTTAATAACTTTTTTCAAGCCATTATAGAATAACCATAACTAAAAAAAAAAAAATACTGGGCATTAAATTTTAACAAGGTATCTATAAAAAAAAAAACAAGGTATCTATAGTCATCTATTTATCATTTATAACATGGATGGCAAAGTATTATCAAACATTTATTAAGCATTTATAAATAATTTTATCCCACTTCTAGCATGTGTTATAAATATATTATTAATTCTTTCTACATTATTGATAAGGAATCCTTGAAACTGAACATGAGAGTAACATTTATTATGTAAATGACATTTAGTCACTCGAATTCTCCGTATTAGGCTAACTATATGTATATCAGTGAAAGTTACAGGTGAGGATGAAGAAATAATATTTCTTGTGGAAAAAATGCAATATTATATTAGCACTTGACAAGGCAGATGGGCTTAATGTAAATTTCATTGAACCAGATTTCTCCAAAATGAAAATTCTATTCATGAACCAGGTGCTTTGTGAAATGATTGGACTCTCTCTGATCACTAATTTAAGACTGAATAGAGCAAAAGAGAACTCTGCAATGAACTCTGCCTTTTACCTATTTTGCTTATTTGCTACACATGTCATATGCCACATAAAAGAAAATTTCCATTGCGCCAAGCGGGCTAACGGTACATGCCGGCACTTCCAAGCCACGTGAGCCTTACGGATGCATAACAGTCAGAACACATTTAGTATAGTACCTGAAACACTTAAGATACTTGGGAGGACTGGCTCAGCCTTTCTTCTCTTTGGCTATAGGGTGAGCACAATAATATTCACATGAAAAGGTATTACACCTATTTAGTTCAAGTTACTATGTGATATTAGAAGAAAAGATTGGAGAAACATGGCCACCAAGTTCCCAAGCACAAATTTCAGAGAGCCATAAGAGTTGGGGTTAGATAACTGAATATGAGGAAGACTGTCTTGGCTTTAAACACTTGCAGCTATATTGGGCTGCTTCTCCTTGCCCTGACTCCTGCTCTTGGACTCCCCAAAAACCACCCAGAGAGTCAGAGACAGGAAATGTCTCTTTCTCGCAAAATACAAGAAAAATCAAGCTAATGCCCTAGAGATTTTAGGACTTTAAACTGAAGATTTAATCAGGGCAAAATGAATTCTTTATTTGATTCAAAATCAATTTTTACATTATTTTACTTATTTTTGTTGTTGAGAATCTACACTGCAAAATATACACCAACAATTTCTACATGTACCGTTTAGTCACACTGATCACAATTCTTTGAGTTGTATAACCATTATCATCCTCCTTTTTTGAGTTGTTCCTCCCCTATTATCATAAGTTCACTGCCCCTTAAGGTTCCTATCTAAGTTTTCAAGTTGCTCTTGTCAGTTTGGTCCCATATAGATAGTTCTTAAAAGAGCATAATGCTCAGGGCAGACTTTTTTTTTTTACTAGTTAAAATGGTCATAAGAAGACTTCAGGGGGTTATTTCTGGTTTAAGGATTAAAGATTATCTCGGTACGATGTTTTCAGAGATTCGTCTAACCTTCATGGCTCCGGGAAGCCTGGAGTCCATGAGAATTTGAAATTCTGTGCTGCATTTTTCCCCTTTGGTCAAGATTCTTCTATGGGATCTTTGATCAAAATGTTCAGTAATGGTAGCCGGGCACCATCCAGTCCTTGGAGTCTTGTGGCAAAGGAGGGGAGGCAGTTGTTCATGGTGGCAATTAGCTACATATCCCATATTCTCCTCCTATTGCTGACTCTCCTGTTTCCCCTGTTGTTACAGGTGAATAGAGACCAATTGTCTCTTGGATGGCTGCTTACAAGATTTTAAGACCCCAGGCATTGCAATGAACTAGGGAGTAGAGCAGAGGCACTAAACATGTTATTCGGCCTATTAACTGTGATGTCGCATGAAAACATGACCTTAAACCTCCAAACCAAGAAACCAAATCTCATGAGGTTTTTGTTTCTACATAATCAGCCTCAGCAGTTACTCTTTCTTTTTGCCATTGTGTTTGTAAATATATCTATCACACAACTTTTGCAAATTCAACTTTTTAGAGGTGTAAAACTTACTGAGAGCTATTACAATAATTGGCTGTGCAAGCCTACTCCTAATCAATATGATATTTCCATCACTGTTAACCCCCTCATTCCTCCTCACTCCCACCCCTGGTAACCACTAATGAACTTTGCTCTCTATGCATTTGTATTTTCTTGCCTTTTTATACAAGTGAGGTCATGCAATATTTTCCTTTTGTGATTGACTTATTTCACTCAGCATAATGCCTTCCAACTCCATTGTATTGTAGCATGTTTCGAGACTTCATTTCTTCCACTGGCCGAGTAGTATTCCATTGTATGTATATACCACATTTTGTTTATCCATTCATCTCTTGTTGGGCATTTAAGTTGTTTCTACCTTTTGGCTATGTGAATACTACTGCAATGAACATTGGTGTGAAGTCTCTGCTGGGTCTGGTTTCAAATCTTTTGGGTACATATCTAGAAGCAGAACTTCTGGGTCATATGGTAGTTCTATTTTTAGTTTTTTAAGGAATTGCCTTACTGTTTTCCACAATGGCTGTACCATTTTGCAGTCCCACAAGTAATGGATAATGACTGCAAATTCCCTGCATTCTCACTGACGCTTGTTGCCTTCTGGTCTTTTTTTTTTTTTTAATCTTAATTGTCCTAGTGGGAGTAAAATGGTATCTCATTGTTGTTTTGAATTGCATCTCTCTGATGGCTAATGACACTGAGGTCTTTTCATGTGTTTAGTGGCCAACTGAATATCCTCTTTGGTGAAACACCTATTCAAGCCTTTGCCCATTTTTTAATTGGGTTGTTTGTCTTTTTGCTGTTACGTTGTTGAAGTTTTATGTATATTTTAGTTATTAAGTGCTTGCTAGTTCTGCCTGTGGCTTTAAAGAACTGAAATTTATTTTCTCACATTTCGGAGGGCTAAAAATCCAAATTCAGAGCATGGATTTAGAGGGAGATATTTTTTTATTTCCTTGTCTATTTCAGCTTGTAGTAATTACCTGCAATCTTTGGAGTTCCTGGGTTTGTAAGTGCATTTGTCTCAGTTACCTGTCTTTGTCTTCTCCCTGAGTCTCTTTATCTGCTCTGCTCTTTATGTAACTCAGAAGTGATTAGGTTTAGGACCCACTCTGCACTGGCATGACCTTCACTGACTGACTGATTATATCCCATGGCTTTGTAGAGGTGATTCCATTCCATTAGATCAGATTATATCCACTGATAGGGGTCAGGATTGAAACACATATTTTTTTTGGGGGGGGTACAATTTAATCCATAATACATGCCTTTCAAGAAATGTGATTTCTCTAAAAATTTTTAAATGTGTTTTCTTGTTGCTGTTGATTTATTTCTATAAGCAATACATTTTATCTTCCCTTCATTGGTATGGTATTGTCTTCATCTACTTTACAGAGAAGTTATGAGAAAGAATATACAGAATGATCTAAAATCTTCAGAGCAAATGTGATTACAGAAATTAATACGACGACTACAGAAAGTTACCTGCTAGCCTTGAGACTAAGCAATGCTCATCGTACAATACAATAACCTGAAAATGCCTGCAAAATTCTATAAACATAACTCCCTGAAAACGTAATTGTACAGAAGTTAAGCTGCATTGTGTTTTCAGGTTGAATACCTGCAGTAAGATATTATCATAGCGGCTCTGATAATTAGCTTTTACCTGATTTTACCTAGATTTTACGTGTTCTCGGAATCTTGGGAAAGGATAATGGAGGTTGAGCACTATGGAGCACAGCTCTACTCTGAAACACATGGATTGTCGTGAGTAGGAATTGACCCAAGAGGAACTGCTGATTCCTGAGGGCTCAGTCCTCCCACTTCATGGCTGCCAAGCCTCCTCTCCCATGTTCATATTTAGTTCTACTCACTCCGGGTCCTGGGTCCTAGACATTTAGTTCTTCTCTCCCACTAAAATGTTTCCATCCCATTTCCCAAACTCTCAGCTGCACATTAAATTAATAAATAAATATAAAAACAAGCCAATCCTACTTCAGTAATATTAACTCTCTAACAAACCATTTGTAATGAGGTCATGCCTTTCACAGAAAAAAAAAAAAAAAAAAAATTCAGGTAGCTTTATCAGCTATACTCTCCTTAAGCCAATATTTTACATCTAGGAACAGAAACTTCATCTAGTATTTGACAATCTATGATACAGTAAGTCACAACTCAGCACAAAATGTGCACGCAGTTTTATATTTTAAATAACTGGGCATTGCGCATTTGGTACAATGCCTCAGCCACTGGGTCAATAGCTAACATTGCCCTTAAAGTGTAAACTCCTGGAGAGTAAGATTGCTGTCGTAGGTATGTTTTAACAGTGTCCTGCGCAAAGAACAAAATGGGTATTTTCAACTTCGTGATTCTAAGAAAAAGATAACTGGTTCTTCACAACTTAAAACTGGATGGAATCGTTACATTAAAACTAAAACAATATATTTAACGTGAAGAATCATTCTCACTTGGCTGAATTCTGACACCACATTCTTGAGGAGGAAGACATTGTGATACTGGAGACACACGCGTATAAAGTGAGCCCCAATTTGAAGTTTCACAACTACTATGGATGAGCCTCCAGGCCTGAGCCTGGCAGGGAGTCTCTCTGATTCTTTAACAAATTTGCAAAAAGTGTTTGGAAGTTAATGCATCAACAACCTTCCCAAACATCCTTACAAATCTTCTTATACTTATTGCACTCTCAATTCTCAACATCTAACACAAAGAGATTGTACTTTCTTTCAGTATTGTAACTATGTACTTTATAACTCAATAGATATCTCTCTAGTATTCCTTCTTGTAAAGTTTGGAAAATTCAAGATAGCTCAAACGAAAACTTTACTGCTGTGAGGCCCTGCAGTGAACTGGGAAAGTCAAGGCCATTCAATGCTATGTTACTTCTTTATTTCAGAGTCAGGAAAAATGTAGGAAACCATTTTCAACTCAGTCAACTTTACCCTGAACTACAGTCTTCACAAACATTTCTATATATTGTTTTGTATGTAATAATTGATATGTCCAGTATTCTCCACATTATAAAAGCAAGCATTCTACTTTGATAAAATCTGATTAAGTTTCAGTCCCATAAATTTAGCACATTTTTAATTAGGTTGTAGAATACAGGTGAATATTTGCATTTTATAAGGAGAACACAGCCTTGAGGTGATTCAGAGCAGGTGCAAAAGTAAAGAAAGTGCAATTCATAAATATATGACAGGAGACCAATAATATTAATTAATTTGGGGAAAAATGCAGCCAGATTATACTTATGGAAGACTTCAGATGGCAAAGGTCAACCAGTAAATGCAGATAAATAATGACAGTATTTAGAAAAAGCCAAAATGTGACAAGTAAGCGGATAGTCAGGCTATTCAATTTGAAGAATTTAAATATTGAAAAGTCAATTGTTCGGGATTAAGTTTAAATGACCAGCGTAATGAAATATGGAGATGAAAGAAAATCTATGTGTTCCTCTATGTTGCACACCAGAATTCCCTAGGACCCAGATTGTTCTCTAGGGAGAAATCATGCATTCTGGTTTGTACAGTATCTTTGTCACACCCTTAGCGACACGATAGAACAGCACTGAGAATGGAAAGCTGGAGTAAACATATCCAACCTCCTGCCCACACAGCTTAAAGAAGGCTCAGATGGTTTGCTGCCCGCAAGCCAATGTGTCGGAGACTCTTCTTTGCCTCTTCTGAGTCACCTCTGTACCTGAACGCCTGGCGTAGCATTTGATGCTTGAGAAAAATTCAGTAGAAAAGGGGGAATTTTGAGGAAACAAAGAAATAGCTTTTTTTTTTTTTAATTAGGAAATTAGTTATTCCCGTGTTTTAGAGATCACCTATGTTGCCATATATTTTACAGTGTGGAAACTGAGTCCCTAAAGTAGTAAGTGACTTGCTTGAGTTTACCCAACAACGAACGGCACATTTGGAATGAGCCCAGGTCCCCAGTATCACATGGTAGGGAGCTTTCCAAAACCCACAGAGTCTTGGGGTTCTGTAAGCCTTTGTTAGGGGACTCTGGAGGCTGAAGATACCTAATTAATTAGTACCCTAGCAGGTATCAGACCACTCCCGGTCACCTCCCCACCACTCACTCACCTCACTTCCTCAGAGTTGTTTTTCAGACCCTCTGGAGAGCCCTAGAAGAATTTTGAACCTCTCTATTATTGTGCGTATGACTATTATTGTGATAACCAGCACAAGTTGAAAGCATAGTCAGAAAACTATCAATTACTTCATCAAAGTGATTATATTTTATCACCTATGAAGTAAGTAGAGAGAAGACAAACATGAAAATTCTTTAGAGCCGTAATATTTTGTCATCGTAAATATTCTGAGTGGATAACTTGATGTAATAGGCATTACCAGGAATGCATACATTAGGGGGAAAAAAAAAAAAAAGTCTTGACCTGTGGAGTTTAAGAGTAAGTCTGATTGTTTATGGAATTGTAGAAAACATTCCGATAAAACTCATCTCAAAAGTAATCAGGTAAAAAGGATTAAAACAGGCCATAAAGAATGTTAGCATTAGATTTCAGAAGGCATCCAAGTTGTTTCTATTTTGCCACCAGGGGGCACTGTGAGCACAGATGAAGCCCTGAGCCCAGAAGCCCTAATGAGAGAGGCCATTTTCTGTAGAAATTTGTGAGGCACTTTTCCCTCCCACATTACAACCCCACCTAGAAAGAGAAGGAATTAAATTCGAAAACCAGCAAAAAACTAGATGAAAAATGAAATTGAAGAATCTGTAGACTCCCGAAGAATAATACTCTGAAAATCTCAAATCAAGGATAAACTGCATTTTTCTAGGTTTAACAGTTTGTTACACGTTCTTCTATCACATTCCTGCCCCCAAATAAGGAAGATTCTTTTGCTCCTTGCCTTTCTCTACATTTCTCGCTTCCAATGGATGCTCATTTTGTGGAACAAAAGGGAGCACGCCCCGGACCCCCCAGAAATGGGATGGGCGCAGCACGGCCTACGTGTAAGGCCTGAGAAGAGGGTGGCAGGTGTGGGATCGCTCGGAAGAGAGACGCTGCAAACCCTTGTTCTGGGTTACACACGGGGAAGAACAATGAGTCTTCCCACTGGAGTCTGGTCTAGGGCCAGCTTTTCTCGCAAGTATCAGTAAGAGTGCTCCGCAGCCAATTAAATGAGAAAGCTTAGGTTTCACATAAGCAAAAAAATTTAGTCAGATAATGTTTACCTCCTAGGGGGCTGACATTTTCTTTCATTTCAGTACAAGGAAAGCGATGATGAGGAACAAGAAATAATTTTATTGATTTTTTTTTCCTTTGAGTTTCAGATACTGCCCTTTGTATTTCAAAGAAGGTGATAAAGACAACCTGGGACGTGGAAGTCTGCCAGGACGTAGGAAATAGGATTCTACAAGGTTCTCTACGTAGAAGTCTAAGAGACTGACTCTACCAGTTGTGAAGCAACTTTATTTCCCAAAAAGACTGTACAATAATCTACGCTAACTATTCCAAAAGATACTAGAATTATGACATAGCATAAAAATGCATTCTTCCAAACATAATTATTTCTGGTAAACGTAAGGCAGAAAATATTCAAATACATGCATTAGACCATCCGCACAATGAGACCCTTGATAAGACTCCAAGATCTGAGTATCTTATCATATTCACCTCTCTTAAAAAACTTGAGAGAGATTTAAGCTTTATTTTCGTGAGTGTAGAATAAACTTATTTGTATTTTTGCAATGACTAGGACTTTGTTTCTCATTTTTTTATGTTCTCATAAAACACTTTCATATTAAGTATTTTGAGTAAAAAAAATAATTGAAGAACTGTGTGGTACTTGTAGTATTTTGTAGAATATTTATTCAAGTGTTTCCTTTGAAAATAAAAGCCAACACAAGTGAGTATTTCACAGACATGCTCGTCCTTCGAACAAAGGAGATGCGAACAGGAGGACGCGGACCCTGAAGCTGGAAGTCCCTGTATTTAGAGCAGGAGCCTGAGTTACCGTAAGTATGGGACTACAGTGCCACCTAGTGCTAACAGGATTCAGCCTTTTAGTAAAGATGGATGACCTACAGGTTAGTGCCAATTTTATAAACCAACATTTCGTTTATGAAAAGTAAAAAGGAGTTTTAAGCCAGATGGCTGAAAAGGTCTAATAAGAGCAGTTCTCTCTTTTCTCGTATGTGTTCCTTTGCCTAAGTTTCGTGGTTCTCATTGATACAAACCTCAGGTGTCTGCAGAAAAGCTCTGCGAACTCACCACCCCAGGCAGCTATGGATGGAAACTAGCTTCGAAGGTCTTTGAATAAGAAAATAGTGTTGTTTCTTAGTGCTTTCAAGCCGGCTTTTTTTTTTTTTTTTTAATAAAGTCTGTTTAGTATTTAAATCTTTCTTCTCCATTTCTAGTTGGAAACCAAAAAAAAGGAAGAAAGAAAACAAAACCCTTAGAGAATGTTTCCAGTGTGTCTTCCCAGCCCTCATCTGCCAGGGTTCTAGGAAGGAAATCATCCAATTTGTGATCAATCCAGGATGCAAACTGCTGAAAGGAAGGAGTGCCTTCTAATGCTGACATCTCTGTTACAGAGGGCAACTCTGCCAGATTGTATCTGCAGATTAAGTCATTTAAAGGCCCGGGGAAGGAAGGCGTCAAATTATTCTTTGAGAGAGGGTTAAAAGAGCCGTTGCTATTTACTCATTGTGTGTTTTGTTTTTTTCCCCCTTTTTGGCATCGGTTTTTACAGCAGGCACCAAACCGTAAAAAAAAAAAAAAAAACCGTAGGCGGGAAAAAAGCTGCAAACAAAACTCCAAGGGAAATAACTGCAATAAAAAAGAAAAACCAGGCTCAAACAGAGTTCACAATGCCGGACGTGAGCTAAGAACAACCAGCTAATACATCCCACGCCCTGAATATATTTTTTTAAGTAGATATAAAGGTCATTGTTCCCTGCAGCAGTGTTTGTCCGATGGCCCGGGAGTATTAATATCCAGCTTCAGGAAAGGGCTTCACTAATGTGTCCATATTTAAGGGCAAAAAAATATCTGTTTAAAATTTCCCCTGAATAGCGTAGAACGTATTTAGATAATAACATTCGAGTCATATAAGGCGTTCATTTCACTTCATATACTTGCTCTTTACTCTCTAATAAAGACACTTTGCTGGAAAGTCCATTTACATTAATTTTACAAAATCCCTGACTTTACTGATGAGGAAACAAGACCAAAGAAGGAAAGGTCACCCAGTGAAGCAGGGACAGTCTAGAGTCCGATTCTTGTACTCCCTGGCAACCTAATTTTCACTGCGTCCCGTAGCCTCTCTCTAGACATCAAATATTTTTTATGGTTTTCTAAGGCATGGCTGATACTCTGTCCAGTCTGAAATTAAACTGCATGGCCTGTCATAGAGAATGGTATCTCAAAGTGCTCAGAAGCTTTAACTATTTTAATAAATATCAAAGCAATGTTTATTCACTTTAAAGTTGTGACATCTATGAAGTTGAAGGTTTCCACAGCAATAAGCAATTAGTTAAATATCACACATGGAAGCAAAATAGCAATTTGTCGACTTCTGTTGCTCAGTGTCTTAATTACTTATATTGCCACTTGTTTCAGACCACTAAAGACAGGGCTATCTGAAAATCCCCAGGCAATTAAGGACAAAGCCTGCTCAAACATGAACAGCTCCTCAAGAAATAAATTGAAAGACCAGGTTTTATCTATAATGTTATTAGGTAGATAAATCACTGGGAAGAATAAACCACTGGAAAAAAAATAAAGGACAAACTAAGATTAGTCCTTTAAAAATCTCCTTGGAGATTATGCAATTTTCCCCACAAAATCAATATCAGTTAAATTGAAGATAAATTACAAGAGAAATCAAAAAGCAGACACTTCGTGAGTAAGTAATAACAGTAGTGTTTCCTTTATGACATAGGCAGATTTCCTCAGAAAGCAATGGGGTGGGGGTAGTTTACATCCCCAGTGACTTTTTCACCAACTGATGCTTGGCTTTAGGGGTAATGTTGCCAGAATGCCTAGTTGCCACTGGATTAAGGTGTTTTTTATTTTTAAACAAATCCCTTCATTTTCCAAAGCTAAAAAGAGAACTGGTATTTCAATGTTATATTTTCTCATATAGTATTCAGTTTGAAAATTCTCAGAATTTTCAAAAATTATCAATGGGCATCTAGAGAAAATGTGGGAAAAAAATAAGTCTGTTTCCTCTTCATATGAAAAATATATTTTATTAAAAAATTAATTATAAAACCAGCAACCCATAGCTACTCGCCAGAGAGTGAAATGGCCTCTACTCATGTGAGAACATAAAATAGCACGTCTACAGAATTCGTTTCCTACCCGTAACAGGGACAAATTTGGAAATGGATCAAAGTAAAATTTAGGTGATGCCGACTGCTATTATGACACCAGTAGACATTACTGTCTAACACTCTGAATGATCTCTGATGCCACCTCTTTTACAGACATTGTGTGATATATACCGTTATTATTACAGCCTATTCAATACATTGTTTCGAATAGGTCTTTATAAGGTGTTAGAAAAGAATGATGGCTAAGAAAATTTTTACTTCAGAGGTGAAAACGTGTAGTAGTATTTGCTGTCACGTGTTTTTCAATTATAAAGTAGAAGCCATCATCCATTGCTGGCGGGAGTGTAAAACGGTACGGCTCCTGCGGAAAACGGTTTGGTGGTTCCTCAAAAAGCTGACCAGAAGAACTACCATGGGACCCAGCAATCCCAATCCTAGCTAATATACCCAAAATAAATGAAAGCAGGAACATAAACGGAAACCTGCACACCAGTGTTTGCTGTAGCGCTTTTCCCAATAGCCAAAGGGTGGAAACAACAGAATGCCCGTCCACATATGAATGGATAAACACGTGTGGTAAATCCATACAATGGAATACTGCTCAGCCACGCAGGGAGATGGATGCTGATGCCACAGCATGGATGGACCTGGTAAACGCTATGCCAAGTGACATAATCCAAACACAAACGGACAAAAACTACATGATCTCACTTACATGAAATAAGCAAATACATAGAAAGCAAACATTATTAGTGGTTCCCAGGGGTAAGAGAGAGGAGGAGAGAGGAAGTTTGTGCTTAGGGGCATTAAGTTTATGTTAATGGTGGTGGGATCATTTGGAAAAGGCTGGTGATAATGGTCGCACGTGAAGAGTGTAATCATGTCACTGAATTATTGGTGTGAGCTGCTGTTGAGTGGATTCCAGCTCATGGTGACCCCACGTGTGCAGAGAACTGCTCCGTGAGGGTTTTAAGGCTGTGATCTTTCGGAAGCAGGTCACCAGGTCCGTTTTCAAGGGGCCTCTGTATGGTTTGAACTGTCAACCTTTATGGCTAGTAATCAAGCACCTAACTGTACCACTCATTCCTGAAATATAATGTAGAAATTGTTGAATTGTTGAATGTTTAGTTGTGTGTTTTCGCTGCAATAAAAAAAAATAATAATAAAGAGAGAGAGAAACCTAAGTTTTTAGAGATGCTAACTCATGTCAAGAAATAGTTAAAATATTTACATACAGTCGGCCACAATGAGTTCATTTTCCCTTTTTTCTTTAATACATATAAATTAAGTGAAATCATAGAAACATATAAAATTAAAGTCAGAGGTGACTTTTGAGTTTGTTTAATAATAATCCTTCATTTTGTAAGTGAGGAAATGGAGGCACACATTACATTTATAATGGTATTTCTGCAGAAATTCAGAGATGCATAGGTTTACCTCCATGGCTTCATAGTCTAGGACCAATGCTTCATCTAGATGTATTAAGAATTTGTAGAAAAAGGTGATGTACTATTTCTGAAATAATTTATGAATTCTCTACTATTGGAAATCAGATCAAGCAGGTTAGAAAGCGTTGTTAGGAATTTGAGAGGACTCATCTAATCTACACTGCAAAAACATATTCCCTGCCTGAAAGCACGGACTGGTTATTAGAGATCCTGGAATGGAGAATAGAACATGCACGCACAGGGCTGGATTAAGAGAAAAAAGGAACTCAACTGTGTAAGACTATCAAGACTTCTGATTTTAGACCTTATAAAAATGATCCTATTCCTTGATGATAATTCAGAGATTCTAAAAAGAGTGTGCACTGAGGTAAAATTGTCATGCAACATCATGCTCCCGAGTTCAGAGTGTGGCTGGCTCCTCTTGTGGCATGCGGGTAACCTACAGGTCAGGAGCCAACATGCTTGACAGGCAAGAATATATACCCACTTGGAACTGAAGACTGATTCGTACAAATCTTCTATCATTAGGACTAACTTACTATTGCATTATTTAAGCAATTGTGAGCTAGTATCATGACGCTGAGAAAGAATATGGAAATATCATGGACCTCCAGAAGAACAAGGAAACCAGATTTAGAGGAAATACAACTGGAATGCTTTTTAGAAGTGATGATGGTGAGACTTTGGCTCACTTACTTTGGACACACCATCAGCAAAGACCCATTGCTACAAAAGGACATCTTATTTGGTCAAGTAGAGGGCGGGAAAAAATGAGAAAAACTCTTCATGAGGTAGATTAACACAATAACCTCAACAATGGGCTCTACTGTTATCAACAATCTGGGAGATTGTTCAGGACCGGGCAACATTTCATTCTGTTGTACATAAGGTCACCATGAGTGGGAGCCAACTTGAGGGCAATTAAAAACAAGAGCAAGCTATTATTTATGATTTTGGTATCCCTGAGTGGTGCAAACAATTAATGCTCTCGACTGCTAACTGAAAGGTTGGAGGTCCATGTTCACCCAGAGGTGTCTCAAAAGAAAGACCAGGTGATCTCTTTACAAAACATCAGCCGTGAAAATCCCATAGAGCACAGTTTTCATCTGACACGCATGGGGCCGCCATGAGTCAAAATAGACTTGATGGCGACTAGCTTTTTTTTTAATGATTTCATCATTTCACTGCTTTACATACCTAAGTCTAATATATACACAGATAATACATTTGGGAAGTACTGTTTTACTACAAGCAAACAACAGCATAAAGAAGAAACACGGAAGGTAGAGATTTGTTTAGGGGATTCATGTACTTGAGCAAGAAGGTAAGAGCAAAGAACTAGTGGTATTTCTGTGGGGTTGACTCTTTTTAGATCTTTAGCTGTAGAAAAATATAAATATCACCAACAATAAGCCTTTTTTATGAAAAACAAAGTATGATACATTGAATAATGAAAGAAAAAACTGAAATTTAACCACTGAAAGTCATATATAATTTACAGAATCAAGAAATGGAAAATGATTTACAGAGATGGAGGCATATATATGGTGTTTATACTCAAATGAAGTACCTTTGAACAAAAACAGTAAAAGAAGATTAAGCTTAAAGTAAGAATGGAGAAGGTAAATAAGAAGGGCTTCAGGTCTTTTATTCAAGGAATTAAAGTTCCAAAAAATCCAGAGCAGAGAAGGAGAGAATCATATGAGACAATTTGACAAAAGCTACATCTTTCAAACACTACAAATCCTGTGTAAGACTTTTAAAGCCTTCTGGCTAAACACCAGAATGCCTTAGTTATTCCTGTGAGGTCACTCCAGTTTTATACTGGTATTTCTGAACTAATGAATTCCCTATATGACAGATCTCTAAGTAGCTGCCTTCTGGTTGAAGTTATATAAGTCTGCGACCCTGGTCAGTCTTCTCAATGGAAAATACTTTCTCATATTCCTGAGAAGACTCCCAAAGCTGAGAAAACATGGCTCACTATCTATGTTTGTGTAGAAAATGTTAATCTTTCATGAAGATTTATTGTTGTCTAGGCACATCAATGGCAATCGTAGTAAATGTCACCACCCTCTACTCAGCTGCTTAGGAATCCGGGCCTCATCCTTACATCTTCTTTCATAAGCTCCCCCCCACCCCCCGCCAATTACTAAACCTTGCTAATTGCTCTGCCTTGATAGCTGGGGACCCACACACTTGCACTGTGTCGGCCATCAATGCCCTAGTCAGGATTTCCGTGTCTTGCAGTGACTTTTATACCAGCCCCTAACTAGCTTCTGGAAATCACCCTAACTGAATATCTACCCTAGACCCTAGAGGCAGAGATATTTATTTAAAATACAAGCTTTCTCATTCCCTCCTACCACCCTATGATCGCTTCTCTTTGCCCCTTAGGTGAAGACTCCAAACACCTTCACCTGCCCTCCTACGTCTTGCCTGGTCTGACCCCTGTTTATCTCCCCGGCAACATCTAAGCCGATTTTCTGCTTCCATTTCAACACTTGCAGCACACCGACCTTATTTGTAATTCCTGGAACCTCCAACCAGTCTCCTATCTCTTGAATTTAGTTCATGCCGCTCCTCATTTCCTTTCTCAAATACTGACTCTTTTCAATCACTTCCCTAGTAAAGCTAAGCATCACTTGCCCTACAGAAGCCATCCCTAACCCAGAAAAACTATATTAGTTCCCCCAATCATGCAGAGAATATGATGTTTCATACTTCTTCATTGCATTCATAAAGTTTGTAACGGTTTGAATTTTTATTCTCTTCTACATTATAGACTCCATTGGAGACAAGCCAGTCGGTGTTCTTAACTCCGGTATCCCTAGCACTTGGCACATTTTCTGGACAAAAGGTGCTTAATAAATGTTTAGTATTAACATTAATATTATCATTGACTAACATGAATACTATGACATTAAAACACTTGCAACTTATCATTGGCAACAATGCTAAAGTAATAAATGTTTAAAGTGATGATCGTCCCTTATCCACTTGCTCAAAACAGGGAACAAGCACTGGAAACTGAGGCATTTAAAGCAAAGGCTTAAAGACTTGGGCACAGTTACTCACAAAACTAGTTCTCTGGCATGACAATACTGACAATATTACAGTGCATGACAATGTTGCCAATATCACAAAGAGTGATATTTGCAATACATGGCATTATTGATAATACCTGACAATATTACAAGAGATGACAGAGTCCACACCAGCAGTTTTCACTGTTGCTGAGTGCACTCTAACGTCCATGACAATATTAATTTGCAATGAGGTTTTTTGTTGAGTGAATTAATGGCGCAATGTGTAACAAGTTGATCTAACAGAACTATACATCATGTGGCATTTGAACCTCATGTTGGAGGACATCACTAAGCTATTGAACAACCCAGTCAATACAGTAACGATCATGTGCATGCCGACTGTAATTTGAGACTTCACGAGGGTATCATGAATTCCACTCAAATATGAAGACTATATTGACATTGGGAAAAGTGGTGAAATGACTGATAAAAAAGAAAGCCTCTAATCACATTACTCTATTCTTTTACTTTGTTTTACATTTCTTCATATTATTTGTTTACTTTTCTGTTACCACAATAAAGGTACTCTTAGTGAGAATAAGTGCTTGGTGCAAAACAGATTCTGAGTAAATCAGTGCCAATGAAAACATATTTGAGTAAATATAAGTTTAACAAAAGAAGAATTTGCAAAGTGTGTGTGGACAATCCATCCCCCAGCTGTTAGGAAAAGGAGCTAAGAGATTGGGGGGGTGTCTTAAAACCTGATAAAGGGCGATAATTAGCAGGAAGGAGTCAGAAAGTGACTGGCAGAGAGCCTGTAACAGTAAAACTGCACCACCGTGCTCCAGATCATGCCTGGCTGTTCACCCTGGAGTACCTGGGAGGAGGACTGAGGCCCCTGGGGCCACGTGAGAATGAAGGGCCAGACTGGCCAGGTCACTTACACCAAGAGAGCTCACTCCATCGGTGAATACTGAGTCATATAGCAGAAGGATGTATAGGGTTTGCATTTATCTCCGATGAGGAAATACAATCACTTCCTTTCCCAACAGTCCGAGACTTGTCTTGGGCATAAAATTTAAAAGGTACTCAAAGAAATTCAAGCACTTAGTCAAGTTGGTTCCCATTCATAGCGACCCTGTGTACAAAACACTGCCTCGTCCTGCGCCATCCTCACAATCATTGCTATGTTTGAGCCCATTGTTGCAGTCACTGTGTCAGTCCATCCTGTTAACAGTTTTCCTCTTTTTTGCTGACCCTTCGATGGCACTGGTTTTTTTTTTTTCTGGGTTACCTTACCAAGCATAATGGCTTTCTCCAGGGACTTGTCCTCCCTGATAACAAGCTCTTGGTAATCAGGATAAAAGGTATTTTAACGAAATATTTTAAAATTCAAAATGTGTACAAATTTTTTAATATTTGGTTCATCATATTTTTGCATTTCTTTTGATTTTTAAAAATATTGCATTAAAATATCTTTTTTTTTTTTTTTTGGTTCTCCCTTAAATTTTGCACCTGGGACAAGAGACTCAGTCACCTTCCCCCAGTCTCTGCTCTATGCCAAAGTGCCTGGAGTGGTTAGCAGCAGTATAAAATGAACAGCTTTGTCGGAAGCCCGCCTCAGTTTCCTAGAAAGGAACGCAGAATACCACCCAAGGTCAGGGGGCTGGGGAGTTCCTTCTCAGCATCGGGCTAGGCACCCCACACATCCAATTGGTAACTACTTACCTAAGTACCTGCCAGGAAGTGAGGCTGGTATAAGAAGACTTACTCAGAATATTTCAGTGTGCACTTGGAAGAACATGAAAATTAAAGATGATAACTTGTAGTTCTAGTCTTACACATTAATTTGTAAGAAAGTAAACACCATTTTGTGAGGGCTGACACGCTGTGGCTGAACTCGGCTTTATTAAATAATAGCCTCAGGACAGCATATGAACTATGCCCTCTAACAGCTTCCCCTTATTGTATTTTGTTTTCTTTAAACACAGTGTAATGTAAGTATTCGAGGAGCCCTGGTGGCGCAGTAGCTAAGTACTTTGCTACTATCTGAAAGGTTGGGGTTCGAACCCACCAGTTGCTCCTTGAGAGACAGATGTGGCAGTCTGCTTCTGTAAAGATTATAGGTAGACTTGGAAGCTCTAAGGGGCAGTTCTACTCTGTCCTCTAGGGTCGCTATGAGTCAGAATCAACTTGATGGCAATGGGTTTGTATTTTTTGTTTGTTTTTTAAATGTAAATATTTGTGTTCTTAATTGGCCATTAGAAACTAAATTTATACTTTTGCGATATGGTGCTTTTTCTTGTTTTAAAAACAAAAATGGACACCGGCTTTGCCTTTTGCATACTTTTTTTTTTAACCCTGTCTAGTCATATAATCTACACACTGTTCTCCTCTTACGGAAATTCCAGCAACAGCTCTGTGACAGAATATACGAATGTGGGAGAAACAAGATTTTGCATATAAATTACCCTTAGGCGCTCTTACGCCAAACCCAAGAACACAGCATCACAGCAGGCAGATGTAAGTTTATAAAGCTTGCTCACTCACGGAAGGTAATTGCTGTTAATAATTCATTAAGAACTCTTCCTTTCTCTTTCAGAAACTTATTCTCCACTTCAACCATTTTCATCAAGCTTTTATAATTGGTTGTGGAGAAAGGGCACCCATTATTTTATGAGCAATAACAACTTACATTTGTACAGCATCTTACAACGCACAAAGCAGTTTTTATAAATACAGTAATTCACTCCTCACTGCCAAGGTAGTAGTTAGGTGTTATTAAGATCATCTACTTTTTACTAATGAGCAATCTAAGTGGGCAAGAGCATAAATTCAGTATGTGGCTATATCAATAAACCCAGATACCATGGCTTGAATGCACAGAGGTTTATTGTTTACATAACAAAAAGTCTAAAGATGAGCAGTAGCAGGTGCTGGGTCACAAGTTCAGTGATAGCAGCACCAAAGGCTCAGAAATTCTTTCTTCTCTTCAATGCTTGTGAGACAACTGCATTTCTGCAAAAGGTGGAAATGCAAGACAGGAGCGCTGCTGTGGTATCAAAAGCCTGCTGCGTGCCATTAATTACTTCATGGGTGGCCTTTCTAGCCATGGTCTTGTAACTCCCACCCAGGTGATTGTGTGATAGGGTAATTGTGGCCTACCAAGGGGATTGGTCAGTTTTGCCTCAAAAGAGAGCCAATTCCAGAGCAAGGAGGAGGAGCCCATCACCAAGGGAGGAGAGACCAGCAGGAGGAGAGGCCAAGGTGGGCTTCTCTGCACAGGGTGAGAGAAAGCTGAGTCCCTTTGGGCAGAGACTCAGGGCCAGGGAGAGTCATGCCTGTGAGCACAGCTGGGGAGACACTGTCTTGATGGAAGAACTGTATCCTGAGTGTTCTTGAGCCTGAATTGTAACTGTTGACTCCCTAATAAGCCCCGTGGTTTTGAGTACGATCTGTGAGTGCTGTGTGGCCATCGCAATGAATTATCAAACCTAATAGAGAGTGCTGTGGGAGGGACAGTTTGTGTTAGAATTAGTAGAAATGGCTGAGAGAGGAAGCACGTCTGGCTTCCGTCTCATGGGAGTCAGCCTTGTGCTGTTGATCTTGGTTCTCCTTCGCCCTCATGAAGTTGGACGAGGTCAGACATTGCCCCCAAGCTGTTTTTATGCCTGACCGGGGACTGCGCCTGTCTTATTAACCTGCTGGGCTCTGTGGTCCCTGCTCTAGAAGGTGGCTAGGGGAAGGAGATGGGAATTAAGATAGGGTCAGCACTGCCATGCCTGCTACAACAGCATAAAGAATTTTTAATTTCTATTCTCTTACTCCAGAGCTCATTCCCTTCCATTTTACCAGATATTGAGAGGGGATATGTGTGTGTGGGGAAAGGGGAGTTTACATCTGTACACTTGCCTATGTGTTTGCAAATAACTGTGAAATTCATGATATATAGCGGTGATGAGGGTTTACCACAAGAGTGTAAGATATTTGAATACCTGGTAAAAAGATGAACAATTCTTTACCAACTGATCTGCTTTCATGCTTAAACACCCATGTCTCCAGCAAATCCATTTGCACCCAAGACTTCAAATACTATTGCTATATAGTTTTCTCTCAAATAATATGTCTCTATCCTTGATCTTCTAGTTGTGGCTAAAAGTAATTTCCAGTTGTCGTGCTTACTATTTTGGATTTATCTTATCTGAAAGTTTGCCCCGTCCTAGCCGTACTGATTCATTTCTAAATCTTCCAGTTGATTTTCCGTGGTACCAGTATTCCAGTTGTCCTGGGTCCACAAGTCAAGTCACATTTGCTTCTTTATCCTTTACCCTTAATATTCAAGCTATCTCTTCTTCTGCAAAAAATATTTACAGGTCACGTACCAGGCATTGTGCTAGTGGTACAATGGGAAACCCACTTAACAAATCCCAGACTCATTATTCCCTTCCCTTTTGGGCCTTCTTTTATTAGACTTATTGCAAAGCATTTTACTTTCTTTTATCCATTTCACAAACTAATAGTAGAATCAACTTTGTAAAAGATTGCATGTATTACGTTTGTCTACATTTTAATAAATTACAATGCTTTCCGAGTACCAACTGCTTTGACTTGAAAATGCTATACCCTCCTTTCTGTAAACTCATAGCCTTCTCACCCAGGCTCATCTGCTCCATGCTTTCATCTTGCCTTTCTTCTCGATGCTTTCCCCTTACTCTGGATTATTTCTGAACTTTCTCCTCTTTCTCCAAATCCTTTGCCTCTCCAAGGAGAATGTCAGGTTCTGCCTCCTCCATGAAGCTCCTTTTCACTGGACTACTGAATGTACACCTATGCGGTTTCACCTAGCAGGTAATTTTTAATATCATATGCTGTGCTTTGTTTTACCTGTGTTGGTAATATGGCCCCATTAGAATGCAAGCTTCATAAGATGGGGAACATGTCTTAAGCAGTCATATAGCCCTCCACCGCGTTTGTACTACACTACTAGGTAGAAGTCCCATCAGCAATAGCCACTTGACTCCACATTTGTAAGGACAGATTGAAGAACACCTCTTTCTACCCAAAAATTGAGTGTGTCCACTCAGGCATGTGGTAGTGTCCAGTCATAAATTACTGTGACTCTGAATACTAGTAAGGTGTATTTAATAAAGGAAAAATACACTCTTGAGAAAAACATGCTCAGTGACCCCAAAATGGAGTTATCGAGTGGTTTTACTTTTTTCTTCTTGGGATTACTATAAGCAAATAGTGCACTTACACTGGCAACCCGTTTCTTTTCATGAAATCTAGGACGCATTTGCTTTGTTATAAGCATAGACAGTGACTAAGAACGATTCTCCCGTTGACTGATCAAGAGTTAAAACTAGCTAACTTACCTTTTAAGCTGTTCCTGCTGTGAATCGGGCACTGTTCTAAGTTCCTCACAGAGGGTATGTATGTGTGTAAACATCTAATTCTCACAAAAGTCTATGAAGGAGGTGCTATCATCATTCATATTTTACAAATCAGGAAACCAAGCACAGAGAGTTTAAATAACTTGGTCAGGGTTAACCAGCTAGTAAATAGTGTAGCTGGGATTGTATCCCAGCAAGTCCACAGTCCATGCAGCAATGACTAGAACTTCTGGACTTGTGCGTATTTGTTTAGAGCACAGGCTGGACTACTCTCTGCTCCTGTACTATCACCAGCTTGGTCAAACCCTGCATTGCATACCAATAAGCTTGCCCAACATCGGTATAACTAAAAGATTCCACAAGGAGGCATCACAATAGGGCCTGTAATAGAAATGATGTTGTCTCTTGCTCTCCTGGAGCACGTCCGTGCCTCACCCATGTGTCAGGGGAGATGTGCAATAGCAAGACACAGGTGATCTGAGTTCCTTTAACATTGGGAGAAACAGACAAGTAAATAAAGAAGTAATATATTTAGAATGAGCAGCAGGCTTTTTTCAAACTGAGCTTTAATCTTTTTTATATGGTCTGCCATTTAAAGCTCCTAGAAATATTACTAATAACGTATTGTTAAGTGGACAGAAGGTTAAAAAAGGATATATAAGTATTGTCCAGCCTTTTGCATCTGTAAGTGCATATAGAGGCAAAGTGCATATGCCTCAAAGAAAATGTTTTTGAAAACTGTTTATAGTGATTATCTCTAGGTACTAAGATTATGGGTATGCTCATTTGTTGCCTCTTTTACTTAGCCAATTTTCATTTTACTTGGATCCACAATTAACACCCACAGAAGCAGCAGTCAAGAAATCAAAAGACGCATTGCATTGTGCAAATCTGCTGCAGAGGACCTCTATAAAGCATTGAAAAGCAAAAAAGTCACCTTGAAGATTAAGGTGCGCCTGACCCAAGCCAAGGTATTTTCAGTTGCATCACATGCGTGTGAAAGCTGGACAATGAATAAGGAAGGTGGAGAAGAATTGATGCCCTTGAATCTTCGTGTTGGCGAAGAATATTGAATATGCCATGGACTGCGAAAAGAATGATCAAATCTGTCTTGGAAGAAGTACAACCAGAACGCTCCTTAGAATTCTGCAAGGATGCTGAGACTGCATCTTACATACTTTGGATATGTTGTTAGGAGGGGTCAGTCCCTGGAGAAGGACATCATGCTTGGTAAAGTACAGGGTCAGCAGAAAAGAGGAAGACCCTCAACAAGATGGATTGACACAGGGCTGCAACAATGGGCTCAACCATAGCAATGATTGTAAGGATGGTGCAGGACCGGGCAGTGTTCCCTTCTGTGGTATATAGGGTCACTATGAGTCAGAACTGACTTGATGGCACCTAACGACAACAATTTTTTTTACAATCAACATATATTAATTCGATAGAAAAAAAACCGTGATACTTTTTATGCTAATCTGTTCAAATGAGCTTAAATTTAAAACAAAAGAAACTCTTCAGGTTGAACTTGAGATCTAAAGAAGCAACGTTTTTAAACAAGTACATATAAGATGCTATAATCTTTTGATGCCTTGCCTTTTAATTACTTGTAAATCACTACTTATAAAAATCTCCACATTTAACAATATAAAGGATGCTGCAATAACAAAGGTTTGACAGTCTCTTTAATGTCAATATTCAAAGAGGGAGGAAAAGTCAATATCCTGTAGATGACACACCTGTGTTCATTGCATTATTCACAACTGCAAAAAGATGGAAACAACCCAAGTGCCCATCAGTGGATGAATGGATAAGTAAAATGTAGTACGTACATGTAATGGAATACTACTCAGCGGTAAAGAAAAACAAGTTCCCAAAACATCTTACAACACGGATGAACCTGGAAGGCATTATGTTGAGTGAAATAAGTCAATCGCAAACAGAAAAACAAATATTGTATCTTCTCACTTTTATGAAATGGCATTAGTAGGTAAATATACAGAAACAAATGTACATTAGTGGTTACCAGGGGTTGGGGAGGAGGAACAGGGAGAAGTGCTCTCTAGATAGTGTCATTTTTTGTTTACAGACATGAGAATGGTGGCACCAAATATGAGTGAGCTTGCATGGCATGACGCGTGCAACTGGTGTCAATAAGCTGTACACCGGGGAAAGTGAAGAATGCACAAATGCCAGGTTGTGTATGGTTCGGGGACAATAAAAACAACCGAAAATAAAGATGGCGGGCTACAGATGCTGACACTAATTAGACATAACCAGTCACCTCATGGAATTAGTTCTCTTGGTTTGGGGGTTTAGGGCCCCGATCTCATGGGACAACCCAGTCAATGCATATAATATAGTTCTTAAAGTTTATGTTCTACTTCCCAGTATGGTAAGTGGTGTCCAGGGTCTTAAAATTTTACAAGTAGCCATCTAAGATACAATTATTGGTATTTATTTGTCTGGAATAAATAGAAATAAAGAGAAAGAAGGAAGCCCGAGAATCAGAGAAGGAACTAAACTACAGGACTGTCTACATGAAACACTGCTTCCTCTCTGCTGAGATCAGTAGAACTAGATGGGGGCTGGCCATCACTACTGACAGTTCTGATCCAGAACACAATAATAAAAAGGGAGAAAAATGTGGAACAGAACTTCAAATTCTTAAAGAATCCAGGCTTACTATACCTATCAAGGCTGGAAGAGTCCCCGAGACTATGGTCCTGAGTTGCTTTTCAAACCTTGAATTGAATCTATCCCTTGAAGTCACCTTTAAACAAAGTAAGAGTTTAGCCCAAAGAGTAAAGACTGTCACCCTTGGGTATGATGTTTTAAAAACAAACAAAAACCTCCTCTATGGAAACTCTGGTGGTGTGTTGGTTAAGAGGTACAGCTGCTAACCAAACGGTCGGCAGTTTGAATTCACCAGGCGCTCCTTGGAAACTCTACGGGGAAGTTCTACTCTGTCCTATAGGGTTGCTATGAATCGGAATCGACTTGACTGCAATGGGTTTTGGTTTGGATATAAGACCGAAGGGTCAAAACTATTTTAAATCATAGGTGAGTAGGTTGGGGGGCAGGAAGATAGAGTAAATGGAAGTAAAACAACTAGAACAGAAATAAGCAGAATGTTGACACAATGTAAAGAATGTAACCAATGTCACTGATTATTATGTCTAGAAACTGTGGAATGGGAGCGGGTTTTAAACCCATCAGAAATAAAATTAAATAAATAAAACATCCTGTGAATGAGGCCCCTCAATATTATTCTAAATGTTTTCGTTACTCTAAAAGTAGCTGTCTCTGTGTTGTCTTCTTTTTTGCCAAATTCAAAAGGCAATAACAGGAAGACATAAGACATACTGCTTCTGGGACATATTCTTTACACACAAAAGGAGACAGAAGCAGTTTGGTTTAAAACAAAGCCCACCAACTATCCAAGCCAAAACTATGCTTTTGATTTCTTTTAAAAATATATGTAATTATGTATTTACACTCAAACTTGTGATCAAGCTTTACTGGTCAATCAGTGGTTTCTAAGAATACTTTCCACAGCCAGTCATCTGAGCAGGTATTCACTTAAGGAAAAAAAAAAAAAAAAAAAGAGCCTGTGTGCTATAATTTGAAAGATGGGGAAATTTTTGCACCCCCCACCAAAATTAAAGGTGAAATTAAAATAGTTCTCCTTCACTTTAGAATTTCTTTTTGTAAATACAGTACTTTGCATTAAGGAAGGTGTCTCTTTGTGATGTCTTCTCTAAAATTTTATTTCAAAAATTTGTTATAGGAGTTTATGTTATTTGCTGTTCAACAATAATTAACTTATAATTTTACTCTTCTATGCAATAGAAAGTCCCAGTACCAGAAAAGTACTTCAGTGCCAGAAAGAGGCAGCTTTCAAACAAAGGGAAATACTTCTGAAGGGGGATTTTATTCACTTCAAAATAGCACCTGGAATTTGCTCTTCTCGGTGGCCCAATGGCAGAGATGCCTCAATTCTGTGGTGGTTCATTTGGTGTCGAAGCCCCATTTGAACATGTACAAATTTGTGTCTTTGATCTACTCCAAACCCAAAGTCAGGAATCTGTTTCCTACGAAGAGCTGCTGACACAAGGGAGAAAGATTACAGAGATATAGACACTTTCCGATCCAGAAGAAAAATCGACAGAGAAGGAGAGTCAGATACAGTGATCGGAAACTAATTTTCCAGGGAGAAGCCCCTGTCCTGTGGCCGATTCATTAACAGCTGCTCAGCTTTTTGGGAGCATCAGCAAGTATCAGCAACGACACAGTTCTCATGTGGGCATTTATCTCCTATTTGGTTTAATATGTTGTTTACAACTTTAGTGTTTTCATCATTCTAAAATTTTTGAAATAAATTTCAGTTACAGCCTAGGGTTGTTTTGGCTTTTTGTAGCATTAATTTTTTTGTAATTCTAAAGAAGAGAAACCATGTATTTAAGCCAGTGAAATACTGTTTTTGTGAAACATTTTTGCCAGATATAGTTTTATTAATTCTCATCACTGCTCTTTAAACAGTATTAGTATAAAAAAAATTATTCAAAAATCATCTTGTCTCGTTACTCTAAAAGTATAACAAATGGACTTATTTACTTGGAAAGGAGCACTTTGAAAATAGTTGGAGCTAGAGCCCCAGATAAACCAGACTGATATTTGCTCTGAGTGAGTTGCTCTTACAAGCGGTAATATATTTACTTTTATTAAAGTATTAAAACATCAGCTGAAATTTGTGCCATGATGGCTTTTTTTATTAAATTTATTTATTTTTTTAAAGTTTAACTTGACACTCTCTTGATGTAAGAAAATATTGAATGTTTCTAAGTTAATTTGGAATTATTTGTAAATTCTTATGGAATTAAGCAGATCACGTATAACAAGAAAGCTACTGTTGAAAAAAAGGAAAATATGCGTGGATGACAGACACAGTGTCTCTATAATGATGACAAAATGGGCTGTCATTTACTCAGGAAGTAGAATATATTAGCAAAAACCTACCCTTTCCTTATTTTTAAATCTTGAAATTTACACTGAATGTTGACTTGGAAAGTTAGGTCCACTAGTTGTTTGATTGACATTTATCATCTGTAGATCCATGTTGTTCCCTGCATTCTTGTACATCTGCATTATAAGCCCTGGTTACGGAAGGAAGAAGCTCTTCTTTTTTAATTCAAGTGTTCAGATATTGGTAATAAATATTATATATCATAATTAAAATCAATAATAGTATAATAATACTATGTAATATTTAAAAAAATCTCGTAGGGTATAAAATGCTTTTGCATGCATTTATACCTTATTATCCCCGTCTTATTGAAAAGGAAGTTTCTGGATCTATGAAAGTTATACCCACTGCTTTTAAACCAACGCTTTGTAAAAAGTCACAATAGTTTGAGAATGCTAATTCTATGTTTACTTTCTTTTCCAAGAGCCCCTGGAATATGATAAATATGTCCAAGCCTATGGGAAAAGTACCAACAAATTTCACTTATAAATGGAACTCCTTCAAACACCGTATAGTATTCTAACACATAAGTAACATTCATCAATTTAGATTAAATAACATTTAAGGTCCAAGTAAAATGAAATTATTAAAGTCATTCTAATTAAGATCATCTTGACTAATTCTTATAATATTAAAACTAATTTAGCTCCCAATTAAAAAAGTAATTGCATTCTGTAATGATTATATTCAAAACAATTTAATCAATTTAGTACTAATAATTTTGAGAAATGGCAATACGTTGTACTTTAAAAAAAGTGCAAAAATGGAAGAACAGTTAATATTTTTGAGAGGAGAAAGGAATGCTTACCAAGCATCTACCTTACTTCATCAAGGTCATTTCCATTGCTTGATTTTTCTCCAGAAATTAATAGTCTTGTCATTTTTATTGTAGTATACAAACTCTTAATATACACTGTAAAAATAAACAATTCCATAGGAACACTGTCTTTTTTTCTCTCTTCATCGTAAACTCTTATTCACCTCAATTAAAATTCTCTTGTACTCAAAAACCATTCTAGGTGCTTCATTCTTTATTTAATTCAACGAAGAACGCCTAACTCCATCACTTCTCATAATTTGTTTGAAAAGGACTTTGCATAATAAATGAAAATGACTTTATTAGTTGTGCTTTATTCAGGAGGAGCGTTGTTCAATTTAAATAATGCAATTAAAGGTGAGAGAAGAACAATTTTCTCCAAACGCTTGGTAGTGGCTTCTTCAATAGGAGTCTTAACCCTTTAAATACCTTCATAGTAGCAGCTTGGACATTTATCACTCATGGGTTTAAGATAATATTCTTTTCCTTTAGTAATTACTAGGACTGACTGCAAGGTCCCTTTCTAGATATCATTAATCTATAGGAGGGCTATGGTTTAAAAAAGAATTTAGGATTTAAAAAATCCTTAATAAAAATAAGTTAAAGGCAACATTTGATACTTGTCCATTAAATGATTTCTTATTTAGTGTACACCTATAATTATAAATTTTAAGATAAAGCTTCATACCTGATTAATTAGTCCTTGCTATTTTTTTTTTATTCAAGATACTTTAAAGGAGTTCTGGTGGTGTGGTGGTTAAGTGCTCTGCTGCTGACCGAGAGGTCGGTGGTTTGAACCCATCAGGTGTTCTGCGGGAGAAAGATGTGGCAGTCTGCTTGCGTAAAGATTACAGCCTTGGAAACCCTTTGGGGCAGCTCTACTCTGTCCTATGGGGTTGCTATGAGTTAGAACTGACTTAACAGCAAGGGGGATTCAAGATAGTTCACAGAAATGAATGAAGACATTATTGTAATAATTATTTAGGGTGATATCAAACAAAAATAAATGGGGAGCATGATGTTAGATTTTATTAAAACTTGGCTTCAAACTGAATGAAAATCTTTAAATGGTAAGTCCACGATCTTGCGATTTACTTGCAAAAACAACAAAGAGTGAATGGCAATGATGATGTGGGACCACCAAACAGCAGAGGCCTGATTTTTTTTTTTTCTGTAGTTCCATTTTCTAAGCTTTCATAAGTAATAAAATGTACAGAACTTATCAGATGACTGACCACTCTAAGATGTACCAGAATAGCCGTGGCTGATTAAAGGCAAATTTGCTCTAATCATGTGCCTCCGGTTCTCAGCGTGAAGTCTGAGTAATAAGCAGTATATCTTGACCAAAAAACAAACATTAAAGCTCTGCTACACACTGTGGCAGATGATGTTTTCCGAGTGGTAATTCTGATATTCGATGTATATTCTTTATTCTTCCTAAGTAACTTTGATTCTGTGCCAGCCAAGATACAGCCCTGAATGTACACTTCAAAGCACTAAAATGCTGAAAGAATCTTCAGTCTCAAGTAGAAAAGAAAATTGTGTCCATGTGCCCTACAAGTGGTTTTGATTTAAAATCCAAAGGAAACAGTCTCAGTCCCTTAAAAAGTGTGAGATGTGCTACTGTTTGTGGGTGTTCCTTACTTTACGTTTAACGTTAATTGATAGCATGCGATTTATTTCCAATAAAATGTTATGTCAAAAAGGATTTTAAACAAGTCACAAAAGATCATCCATGAGGATTATGTTTTTCTTTCTTTCTTTTTTTTTTTTTAACTTATTCAGGGTGTTTTTTAAGCAATCATTAAATATTACCAGTGAAATGGAAAAGATGATAGTTAGGACATTAGGGCAAATAATTGTTCTGGTTGCCTACACAGCATGTTAGAAACAGGTAAATTTTGCTTATTAATTTGATTCTAGAAAGAGACAGGAAATAATTAAAAGAATTCAAACAAATATATATATATATTCAATTTTCTGGATATTTCACGCAAACATACCTAAGGACCTGGATATTTTGAAAATCACAGCTTCCATTTTATACTCCATTTGACTTATACATGATTATTTTGAGATAAAATCTTATGTGAGTTTTAAAACTTGAACTCTGGAAAGGTTATGTCATCATACATATTATAATTTGACATTAATTAGCTGACCATTTCAGAATACCTGAATACATAATATAGAATTGTGTTTTTGGCTGGAGTTAGTGCAATATTTTTCTGAAATCTCTACTCTATATGTAAAAATGTGGCCGTAGCTATATCATCTAAACAAATGCTACTAATAATCCCCCTAAAAACTAGTATGCCTACTGATAAAATACAAATAAGAAACACTCTCTGCATCTTCTTGTGTTTAGTTTTAGAATGAATGTTATTATTGCCACAGTGCCGGACAATTGGTCAAATATGGTAATTCAGCAATACTATTAGCTGACAAAAATTTCAGCACAGTTTATGGAATAATATAAGATGAAAGAAAATATCAGTGTTTGGAGGGAGCTGTCAGTCAGTTAAGGAAAAAAAGAGAAAGGAGACTAAACCATTTGTAAACCAGGTTGAATTTGCTTTGTGGTTTGCATTGCTCTTCTTCCTCTGTCCAGCTATGAAAGGGAATGAAAAGCACCACAGTTCAATATTTCCATATCTTGGGTACCTAGAAGAAGCAAGGGCAAATCTATGGCATCAAGCAAATGCCACCTGGCCCGTGAATGTTCCCTACATCACTCTCTGTTCCGCAAGTGCCCCTCTCTCCTCCCTGGAATACCAAGGGTAAATAAAACAGAAATGTAGTGTTAAGGGGTTCTAGTCAAATGATTTGGTGTTTGGTTATTCCTTGTTTCTTAAGAGGCAAACAGAAGTGGATAAGATAGTCACACTTCAAAATGTTGAGCACCCTGTAGCAGTGATATTGAAATTTAGCCCAAGAAAGGAAAGAACAAAATCAACCAGGTGCTTTTCTTGGCACAGTTATCATCTGGAAACTATTCGAATCCATATTAGCATATCAACTTTGAAAGGCCAGTTTCAATCTTACAAAATGTGGATTGCTTTTTCTCCACCTTCCCCTCCATCCTAATCTCATACTTTTGCAAAAATTAGGATGAGTTATGAAAAAAATAAGAAGATGTGCAAAGTGCTTTCAGCAGTTCGGTGCTAAAACAGTCTCAACTCCCACCACCCATTCCCCATGGACTTTGATGATAAACAAACCATTATGACACATAGTTAATAAACTTCCAGATGTCATTAATTTATGTGAGGCTCTGTAATGAAAAGTAGCCATTCTAAATCACCTACTCCAGAACGAATGGTGACACCAATTTTTGCTAATTCTTTGGATTTCTTTGTAAGAAAAACAACAGGGAATACAAAGGAATACTTTTGGGTGATTTATTAACTTTTTTTTTTTTATTAACCCAGATGCCCACTTTCAAAAGGAGTAAAGTCAGCAAAAAAAGAAAGAAAAATCTTTGTGGTAAGTGTTAACTGAGAATTAAAAGTTTTAAAGTGGTCTTAAAATATACTTTTATTTTATATCTGATTATAAAGAGTTGCTAAAGTAGTTCTGAAAGGTTGTTATTTGCCATCTGGTCAATTTCAACCCATGGCGACCCTATGTGTGAAGAACAGAACTGCTCCATAGGGTTATCAAGACCTTTCAGAAGCAGATGGTCAGGCCGACTTTTGAGGTGCCTCTGGGTGGGCTTGGACTGCTAACTTTTCAGCTAGTAGTCGAGCACTCAACTGTTTGTACCACCCAGGGATTCCGTAGTTCTAAAATAGTGTTTAGGTTTACTATTCTATTTTTATATTTGATTGGATTAAAATCTAAATATTGTTCCTAATAAACACTTCCACAACTTAGAAGTTCAAAACCTATCTTTATTTATATTTAACTTATTTCTTCTACTATTTCTATCTATGAATTTTTTTCTGTTCATTGCTATACTTCCTTCATTGCTATACTACGCTATTACTGACCGAATATCTGTTCCCAGAACAATTCTACCCACATCCCACCTGGACATTTTATCCCAAAATATACTCAACAACAAAGAATATGTGTGGAGCCTTTCTTTAAAGATGAATTCTTCAGAGATTTTAGACTGACATTTCTGTGGAATCAGACACTACAGACGGTTTAAAAAATTCTTATCAAACCTGAGTACAAAACACCATAGCAAACTTCATTACAGCAAACAACACGCATGAGTGAAAGCAAAAACAGCTATGCTATTTCAACTTTTGAATCTTTTGCTAATAATTTAGCAACATTAAGCAATATCATAAAAACATGTTATTTGTATCTGCTGAAGTAATCATAGGCTATTGATTTAGTTCCCACATATCACTTATTTTTTCTAACTACTCAGACATGTTTCATATAATCTCTAAAAGCAATGAACTTCAAATGGAACTCATTAAATTAATTGTATTAATTGATAAAGCCTAAAACACACAAATTTGTTTAATAAGTGATATATTTTTCTTCAAATAAAAGCTATTTAGAGTCTGTCTTCACAAGGCTCTTGTCTCTGTATCCTGAATGGGTTTGACTTCCAGGCAAACGTAACAACAGTAACAATAGTGATAAAAGAGCAGATCATTATTCCCGGCCTATGTGACAATTTAATTCCATTATTAACTGAACAGCATGTGTGAGATTATTCTGAATTCTCCAGATAAAATTAAAGTATCTTTTCCAAGAATTAGAGACATTTATTCAGCCATAGCAGGGCATTTGTTTCTATACAGGTCAATTAATTTAATGGGGACTCTTAGTTTTTTGTTTTTTTTTTTTCTTAGTTTTCTATTATAGCTCTCAAAAATATATAAAACAGTCTCCTACAGATGGGGTACAATTCAAGAGAATCCCTTTGTTGTTCAGAACAATACAATATTCCTCCCTAAAAAGGACTTCATTTATCTCATAACACAGCATTTGAATTATCAAGAGAAAATGAATTATACCTTATGCATAGGATTTTCAGAAACTACCTATTTTCAGTTTTACGTATCAGAGAAAAAAAAATTTTTTTTTTTTGAGCATTTTATTGTGGTTTGGGTGAAAGTTTACAGAGAAAATTAGTTTCCTGGTCAACACCTTATACGCATTTTGCTTTATGGTGTTAGTTTCAATGCCCTCGATGTGACAGCATTTCCTCCCCGAGTTCCCCATTTCCATTCACCCGTCTTTACGGCATCTTCCTGCTTTCTGAACTTTGTTTTTGGACAAACGCTGCCCTTTTGGTCTCCTGCGGTTGATTGTTCTGAGAAGCACGTTCCTCACGGGTGTTATTCTTCACTTTATAAGTCTGTCTATTGCTTGGCTGAAAGGTGATCTCCAGGAGTAGGTTCAGCTCCAGGTTTGAAGGGTACCCGGAGGCCATGGTCTCAGGGGTTCCACCAGTCTCTATCACACCAATAAGTCTGGTCTTCTTTATGGATTTGAATTTTGTTTTATATTTTTCTCTCAGTCTGTCCAGGGCCTTCTACTTTGATCCAGATCAGAGCAGTCAGTATTGGTAGCCAGGCACCATCCAGTTCTTCTGGTTAGTGGAGGCCTTCACTCTTTTTTGCTCCAGATAGGAAGAGACAAGTAGTTTTATCCTGAGATGGCTGCTCCCAAGCTTTTAAGACCCCGGTCACTACTCATTAAAGTAGGATGTAGCACATACTCTTTATGGACTATGTTCTGGTAATTGATCTAGATGTCCCCTGACCATAGTTCTAAACCTCAAGCCCAGTGATTAGTCCCTAACGGTGTTTGGTTATGGATAAGTTTTCATAACTGTACCCTGGTGTGCTCTACTATATACATGGATATATTTGCAGCACATACAAAAGTCTATGTAGAAATATTCTATGTCAAGCCTGAATATGCTCATTGGTGTCCTTCCACACACCATCCCGCACCTGTTCAGCTTACCTATCTACCTATGTATCCACTCATAAATTATTATTTGTTATTACTATTATTGCAGGATTGTGTGTTGCTGTTTGGTGCTGTTGTGTCGGTTCCAACTCATATTTACCCCATGTACAACAGCACAGAACACTGTCCAGTCCTGTGCCATCCTCACAATCTTTGTTATGGGTGAGCCCATTTTTATAGCCACTGTGTCAATCCATCTTTATTGGAGGTCTTCTCTTTAAAGCAGAGACTTTACCAAGCATGATGTCCTCCTCCAGGGACTGGTCCCTCCTGATAACATGTCCAAAGTATGTTAGATGGAGTCTTGTCATCCTTGCCTCCAAGGAGCATTCGGGTATATTTCTTCCTAGACATATCTGTTCATTCTTCTAGCAGTTCATGGCATATTCAATGTTCTTCGCCAACACCACAATTCAAAGATGTCAATTCTTTGGTCTTCCTTATTCATTGTCCACCATTCGCATGCATATGAGGTGATTGAAAATACCATGGCTTGGGTCAGGCTTACTTTAGTCCTCAAAGTGACGTTTTTGCTTTTTAACACTTTGGAGAGGTCTTCTGCAGCAGATTTGCCCAATACGATACCTCATTTGATTTCCTGACTGCTGCTTCTGTGGGTATTGATTGATTGTGTATCCAAGTAAAATGAATCCTTAACAACTTCAATCTTTTCTCCATTTATCATGATGTTGCTTCTTGGCCCAATTGTGAGGATTTTTGTTTTCTTTTTGTTGAGATGTAATCCATACTTTAGGCTTTAGTCTTTGATCTTCATCAGTAAGTGCTTCAAGTACTCTTCGCTTTCAGCAAGCAAGGCTGTGTCATTTGTATATTGCAGGTGGTTTATGAGTCTTCCTCCAATCCTAATGCCTCGTTATTCTTCATATAATCTGGCTTCTGGGATTATTTGCTCAGCATCCAGACTGAGAAAGTATGGTGAAAGATACAACCCCACTTACACCACACAGTATCTCCTTGTTCTGTTCCAGTGACTGCCTCTTGGTCTATGAACAGATTGTGCATAAGCACAATTAAGTGTTCTGGAATTCTCATTCTTCGCAATGTTATCCACAATTTGTTATGATCCATACATCGGATACCTTTGCATAGTCAGTAAAACATAGACAGACATCTTTCTGGTATTCTCTGCTTTCAGCCATGATCCCTCTAACATCAGCAATGATATCCCTGTCCTCTTCTGAATTTGGCTTGAATTTCTGTCAGTTCCTGGCCAATGTACTGCTGCAACAGCTTTTGAATGATTTTCAGCATAATATTACTTGCTTGTGATATTAATGATATGCTTAGATAATTTCCACATTCTGTTGGGTCATTTTTCTTTGGAATGGGCACAAATATGGATCTCTTCCAGTCAGTTGGCCAGGTAGCTCTACTCCAGATTTCTAGACATAGATGAGTGAGCAACTCCAGTGCCGCATCCATTTGTTGAAACATCTCAGTTGTTATTCTGCCAGTTCCTGCAGGCTTGTTTTCCACCAACGCCTTCCGAGCAGCTTGCACTGCTTCCTTCAGTGCTATCAGTTCTTGATCATATGCTGCCTCCTGAAATGGCTGAACATCTACCTGTTCTTTTTGGTACAGTGACTCTGTGTATTCTTTTCATCTTCTTTTGATGCTTCCTGCTTTGTTCAATATTTTCCCATCTTCTTTTGATGCTTCCTGCTTTGTTCAATATTTTCCCATACAAACCTTCAATATGGTAACTCAAGGCTGAATTTTTTCTTCAGTTCTTTCAGCTTGAGAAATGCTGAGTGTGCCCTCCCCTTTTGGTTTTCTAACTCCTGGTCTTTGCACATTTCATGATAATACTTTACTTTGTCTTCTTAAGCCACCCTTTGAAATCTTCTGTTCAGCTCTTTTACTTCATCATTTCTTCCTTTCACTTTAGTTACTCTATGTTCAAGAACAAGTTTCAGAGTCTTTTCTTACATCCATTTTAGTATTTTCTTTCTTTTCTGTATTTTTAATGATTTCTTGTTTTCTTCATATATGATGTCCTTTATGTCTTCCCACAACGTGTCTGGTCATAGTGTTCAATGCGTCAAATCTATTCCTGAGATAGTCTTTGAATTTCTGTGGGGTATGCTCAAGGTGGTACTTTGGCTCTCATGGACTTGCTCTAATTTTCTTCAGCTTCAACTTGAACTTGTATATGAGCAATTGATGGTCTGTTCCACAGTCAGCCTCTGGCCTTGTTCTGACTGATGATATTGAGTTTCTCCATTGTCTCTTTTCACAGATATAGTCAATTTGATTCCTGTGTATTCCATCTGGTGAGGTCCGTGTGTATAGTTGCCATTTATGTTGGTGAAAAAAGGTATTTACAGTGAAGAAGTCCTTGGTATTGCAAAATTATATCATGTAATCTCTGCCGCCGTTTCTATCACCAAGGCCATATTTTCCAACTACTGATCTTTCTTTTTTATTTCCGACTGTCACATTTCAGTCACCAGTAATTATCAATGCATCTTGATTGCATGTTTGTTCAATTTCAGACTGCAGAAGTTGGTAAAAATCTTCAATTTCTTCATCCTTGGCCTTAGTAGTTGGTGCATAAATTTGAATAATAGTCATATTAACTGGTCTTCCTTGTAGGCCTATGGATATTATCCTTTCACTGACAGCATTGTACTTCAGGATAGATCTTGAAATCTTTTTGACAATGAATTCGACATTATTCCTCTTCAATTTGTAGTTCTGGCTTAGTACACCATATGATTGTCCAATTCAAAATGGCCAGTACCAGTACATTTCAGCTCACTAATGCCTAGGATATCAATTCATTTTTTAACTTCCAATTTTCCTAGACTCATATTTCATACATTCCATATTCTAATTATCAATGGATGTTTGTGGCTGTTCCTTCTCATTTTGAGTTGTGCCACATCAAGCAAATGAAGGTCTTGAAAGCTTGACCCCATCCACATCACTAAGGTCAATTCTACTTTGAGGGGGCAGCTCTTCCCCAGTCATATTGTGAATGCCTTCCAACCTGAGAGGCTCATCTTCTGAGTCTATATCAGACAAGGAGCCTGGTGTTGCAGTAGTTAAGAGCTACAGCAAGCTACAACTGCAAACCAAAAGGTTGACATTTTGAATCTACGAGGTGCTCCTAGGAACTCTGGTAGCATAGTGGTTAAGTGCTACGGCTGCTAACCAAAAGGTCAGTAGTTCAAATCTACCAGGCACTCATCGGGAACTCTATTGGGCAGTTCTACTCTGTCCTATAGGGTCGCTATGAGTCAGAATTAACCTGACGGTAACAGGTTTTTGGTATATCAGACAATGTTCTGTGGCTATTCATAAGGTTTCCACCAGCTAATTTTTTCAGAAGTAGACCGCCAGCTCCTCCTTCCTAGTCTGTCTTAGTCTGGAAGGTCAGCTGAAACCTGTTCACCAAGGGTGACACTGCTGGTATTTGAAATACCAGTGGCAAAGCTTCCAGCATCACAGCAACATACAAGCCACCACAGTACGACAAACTGACAGATGTGTGGTAGACAGTGTATGTAATAGCATTTATTGTTGTTGCCTTTTACTCTTGTGTACCCCTCAGTGTCTTCCTTTGCCTCGGCCATGTTGTGCCAACTTCTTTCATATAGTGTATTGTCTTTCCCTTCACCCATTTAATATGTATCTACTATTTAGTTTTTATTTTTTTAGTGATTTCCCTACCCTTCCATCCCTGGTGTCCATCAAATAATGTTTCTTTCTGTGTGTAAACCTTTTCTTGACTTTCTACAGTAGTGGTCTCCCACAATATATGTCCTTTTGTGACTTATTTCACTCAGCATAATGTCCTTTAGGTTCATCCATGTTGTGAGATATTTCCAGGATTCACTGTTATTATTTAACATCGCGTAGTATTCCACTGTGTTTATATACCACAGCTTATTCATTCATCCGTTGATGGGCACTTAGGTTTTTTTTTTTTTTCTCTCTCTTTTTTTTCCCAATCTTTTTGCTATTGTGAATAATGCTGCAATGAAAACGGGTGCACATTTACCTATTCACGTCACGGGTCTTATTTCTCGAGGATATATACCTATTAGTGGGATTGCTGGCTTATATGGTATTTCTAACTTTTTAAGGAAATGCCATACTGTTTTCCATAGTGATTGTATAATTTTACATTCCTCCCAGCAGTGTGGAAACCCTGGTGGCATAGTGGTTAAATGCTACAGCTGCTAACCAAAGGGTCAGCAGTTCAAACCCACCAGGTGCTCCTTGGAAACTCTACGGGGCAGTTCTGCTCTGTCCTGTAGGGTCGCTATGAGTCGGAATCGACTTGACAGCAGTGGGTTTGGTTTTGTTGGTTCTACCGGCAGTGTATGAGAGTTCCAATCTCCCCACACCCTCAGCAGCATTTCTTGTTTTCTGTTTTTTTCATCATTGCCATTATTGCTGGGGTGAGGCGATATCTCAACATTGTTTTAAATTGCATCTTTCTAATTGCTGATGATTGTGAATGTCTCTTCATGTATTTGCTGGTCACCTGAATGCCTTCTTTGGTGAAGTGTGTGTCCATGTCCTTTGCCCATTTTTTGACTAAGTTGTCTTTTTGTTGTTGAGGTGTTGATGTTTTCTATAAATTTTAGAAATTATTCCCTTGTCAGGTATGTCTTTGCCAATTTTTTTTCCCAGTCTGTAGATTCTCTTTTTATTCTTCTGGAGAAGTCTTTCTGATGCACTTAAGTATTTAGTTTTAGTTTTAAGGAGGTCTCAGAAGTCTAGTTTATCTTTTGCTTTTTGTGCATTTTTAGTTATGTTTGACAGTCTTTTTTATGCCATAAATTAGGGTCCCTAGGTTTGCCCCTATTTTTCTTCCATGATCTATATAGTTTTAGGTTTTAAATTTAGGTCTTTGATCCATCTTGAGTTAGTTTTGTGCATGGTATAAGGTAGAGAAATAAATTTTAATATGTCAAAATTTAACTTTAGTACACCTAAATTTTTTAGATTTCATCCATGCTAAGCTAAGAATAAGGCTTTCAGTTCTGTAAAAGTGTGAATTATAAAACTAAGGAACAAGTGAAAAGAATCAAAAGAAAAAACTGAGATCATCAGAACATGTAGTTTTCTAAATTAATACTTGCTTGAGGAAAATTTGAAATTTATTAGCAATAGCTTTTTCCAAAAATTAGCAAGTTACAGAGGAATTAGATAGAAGATGCCAATAGGTGAGCAAACATTTTTTTTTTTTTTCTCTGTGGTTTCTAAAGACGACGCTGTCGGGTTCTCCCAGGAAACCAGGCTGGGCAGAGTTGTTTTCTTATTAAAGCACCAAACACACCTCTTGGAGACCTGGCAGCATAGCAAAAAAATTCCTAGGGGACATCAGGCAAAATTTGGGGATTTTGCCACAAAATAATTGCCGAGTGAGAACATATCTTCATAGAGCTGATTTTGAAGTAATACTAGAATTTCTTGTCCAGATGATGGTATCCCTAAGAAGGGGTAACACTCACTACTAGTATGCTGTCCCCTTTCAATACATTTCTGGAGCTTCTATTTGGGAACCTGCTTGAGAGCCAATTTAGGAGCCAAGCAAGAAAAGTCAAGCCTCACACACTCCAGTAAATGCAACTTCTTGGGTCCTGTCAACTTCAACAACAAAAATGGCACCCCTTGGCTTTGAATCTCTTTGACCCTGTTTTCACTGGTCAGAAATTAGCATGTAAAACAACTATTAGTGGGCAAGAATGTAAAATTCTCCTTTAACTTATGCCAAAACTGTTAAACCTCTTCAAACTAGAAATGATGGCTCTTGTAACATTTTTAAAGTTATGGATTTATTTTTTGCAACTTTATGCATAATTAGATCCATGGTTAAAAAAACATAAGCATTATTTTCAATTTTAAATATAAATTATTACATTATACAAGGAACTTTCCCTATTATGGTCTGATGTGAAAATCAGCAATAATTATTTGCAACTTCATAATCTCACCAAATGGTGGCACAGGTGCCATGTTTTCTCTGGCTAAGTAAGGACTGTGAATTTCATTTCTAACACAAGTTGGCTTTAGCTGCTTGGGTATGTGTTATAATACTTCCTTGTCTTTGTAAAACCAAAGAAAGATTAATAAAGCATCCTAACAAATATAAATATTTTTAACTTCTTGAAAATTTTCAACTTCAAATTTTATGTTTTATTTTAATCATAAATGACTTGTTATTATTATCTTCATCTGAACTTTATAATATCTTGAATTTTATATAAGAGTATCTGTTCAATAATAGCAGGAACTCAATGACAGTCTTTTTTCAAATGTAATGAGCTTAAAAGTTAGTATTTTTTTCTCTATCTCAATGGTATTGTAGACTTCTTAATTTATTAAACATTCATTTATCCATCAAATATTTACTAAGTACATACAATGGGTGAGGTCATATGCTAGGCATCTGAGGCAAAATTATATACAAAATAGATACAGTCAGCTGCCCACATAGACCTATGGACAAGGCAGGCTCTGGGTAAATTACACTAAGTTTGGTATGTGCACGAATATATAGCGGAATAAAACAGGGGCATATCCTAGCAGGGTTTTGTTAAGTTTTTAGGAAAGGCCTCCATTCGAAAGTAGGCTTTAAGCTGCTACCTCGATTATAGCACCTGCTCTGCCTTTAGAAAGATGTTCAGAGTCATTCTGGGAATGTGATCTTTCTTAAACATCACGTCAATTCCATTACTCCCACTTTACTTTTGTTCTTTCATTTTAGCTAAGTTAGAGGTGAAAGCATAGGGGTTAAGTGTTTCTTCTAGTCACTCTATCAATACTTTTTGTTGGTATAGTACTTTATCATGTTCAGGACTCTTCTATGTACATTTACATAGGTGAAAATGGGATTGTCAACCCATTTTACAGATGAACAAATGAGGACTTAGGAAGTTTGTTATTTGCCTAAGGTCAGAGATTTAAAGAAACCCATGAGTTCTCACTACAAATTTTTCTTCCTATACCACATATATTATGAAAAAAGAGGCCACAAGATTTTTTAAAAAAAAATTATGGGAAACGTACTTTCAGGTAAACATGCCAAAGGTGCATGCCAAAAGTCTAAGATAGTAAAATGTGGTAGCAAGGTATAATAGTTTATCTTTGCTAAATTCAACAATGTATTAGAAATACCATTTACATGCAATATGAGCACTATAGTTATTTTTCATTTGAAATCATTATTATTCTTATTATACTATTCTGTTGCTTCTTCATAAAGACTCTCCACTGGCTCATGGCACCAAGGACAGGGACAGCACACGCCCCAGTTACCTAGCTCAGGAAGTAATGCACTGGCATTTCCCACCTTTCCTGACACCTGTAAGGAAACACCATGTGATTGAGTTGATTCTAACTCATGGCAACCCCATGTGTTTTAGAGTAGAACTCTACTCTATAGAACATGGGCTTTTTAATAGCTGGGACCTTCGGCAGTAGATACTTCTGGCTACCTCATGTGTTCCAGGATAGAACTGCACTCCGTAGAATTTTCAAAGGCTGTAACCTTTCAGAAGTAGATTACCAGCTGTTTTTCCTGAGGCACCTCTGGGTGGATTTGAACTGCCAAGCTTTCAATTAGTAGCCAAGCACTTAGCTGTTTGCATTGCCTAGGGACTCCGAAATGGAACTCAAGGGGAGAGGCAATCTATGACTTCTATTCTGCCTACCCGCAACCTGCATTCTTATCATTTCTTACACCTGCATTTCTTACAATAATTCTGGTTAAACTGGCTAAAGATCCATTGCCTAACACAGTGGCTAAAATCTCCAGACACTAGTTTTGGCATGTAAGAGTGAAGCATGGAATTGAGGTAAGAACATAGTTGGGAATCACGGGATTGGCTTTGGGCAAGTTATTTTAAATCTCATTTTAGTATTCTTATTTATAAAAGGATATTAAAAGCAATTAATTCATAAATTGTTGTGAAGATTAAAATACTGTGTGGAAATCAACTACTGAAGTATATGAGCCCCAGCGGGCGCTCACTAAACAGTATCTAAACAGTTCCACGATGTCACCACAGGTCCCTGACACTCCTTCCCCAGAACACTGAGCACCTAACTATTTGCTTCACTCAAGGTGTCTTCTCTAAAACTGAAGGTGACTTTGGAGCAAACCTTCTTTATTTTAGGGAAAACTCTTTGATTGGTCCCTTTAGTTAGCTAGATATGAAGCGAGTAGGCTCCCCAGTTGTCTAGAAGGAGTGTGTGGGGGTATTTTTGGCTCTGCCTGAGCCAGGTGCTCAGCTGTGTCGGGAGTTGGGGTTTTGCCTGTGGTCACTCATGCACCGTTGGTCTATGGAGCCTTTACTTGTGTTATAAAGAATGGGCTGGAGTCAAATTTGCCTAGGCATCAAGGAGTTTTCAGGGAGAAAGGGATTCATAAACCAAATGTCTTCTCTTTAAATTCAAAATGATTGGTTTATTTCTTCCATTGGAGAGGCCTTGACATAAGTCAACTGTAGGTGAAGAGAGGAGGGGTGGAGTAAACATCCTTGAAAAGAAGAGGGGCTCCAGGTCATGACCAAGGATCAGTGGGCAGACAGAAAATGTATCTGAAGAGCATTGGTGGCAGAAACATTGAAAGATGAAAACTCTGTGCTCAAAAGGCACTGCGGAGGTGTTCTTGTCATCCTGGGCTTACGTTTCTGTAAAAACTCTGTCACCAGGTGCCCTGCCCATGCTGGCTGCATTGGTTGGTATCAGGAGCCTGCTGGGATGCAGTGGAGGGTGCTGGTAACAGACGCACCCAGTGTTCCAGTGTCCCTTCTTTCAAATGACAGAAACCAGGACCACCCCTTTGATCTGAATGTGTGCTTTGGGGATTTTGGCGGAAGCGGGAACATGGGGAAGGAAAGCGTTTAAAGGTTAATGGATTGGGGGAGTAAGTGTTACTATGATCTATTAAGGCAATTAAAAAAAAAAAAAAAAAAAAAAAACATTGAATCACACCAAGACAAACCCACTGCCATCAAGTTGATTTCCATTCATAGCAACCCTACAGTACAGAGTAGAACTGTTCCATAGGGTTCCCGAGGCTATGATCTCTACAGAAGCCAACTGCCATGCTTGTCTCTTGTGGAGTACCTGGTGCGTTTGAACCTTGGACCTTTTGGATAGCAGCTGAGAGCTTATCCGCTGTGCTACCAGGGCATTGACTAATATTTATTACCTGTTGACTATCAGTTTGACTATTTTCTCTCTATAAAGGCTGTTACTTACGTTTTTTTATACCGCAAAAAATACCTTCAATGCCTGTGGGTTATCAGGATACCCCATGGCTTTATTTAGATGACAGCTTGGCCTTGAGAATTATTCTCATGAAGAGATATCTGAACATGTTGCATGTGTTTTTTTTTTTTTTTTTAGTTTCAAGGAGTTGTGAGAAAATACTGATTTGCAGATTTTTGATAGATATTACTTTCTAAAATATTTACTTGGAATATATGTGAGATTGACATTTGTTCTTCATACTTGATCATGTGCAGTTTTTCCTGAGAATTACTGTAAAGTTTCTGATATTGTCTAGTGTCTACCGTAAATAAGATAAGCTAATCACACTTTGTTTCAAATCCTAAAATATCTGCTGTGGTGTCACTCTTAGTTTTCTATACTATATTCACATTATCAACATAGACAAAGATTATTAATCTTTTTACTTAGGTATTTCTAGGTCAAATGACTCTTCCTAATGTTCAGAAATTTGCAGTATCTGCTAGAAAATGTATTTTCTTCACATGAAACCAGGGCATTGAAGAGGTAACAATAAAACGCAATGTCCACCGGAGGAACTGATGTGGAAATCTGTGGAGAGGTTGCAGACAGTATCTGGCTGGTGATGCTAGCTCCAAGACCCACTGCCTGTCTTCAAGGCTGTCTTGGTGCCCAGGTTCTTTCCAGGATCAATCACCCTAACTAAAGCCTTCTTTTCCTCTTTCAGTTTTCTTTTAGTCCAGGCACATGGCTGATGTTATAAGATGACATATTCTGATACTGGCAAGAGGACTTATGGAGACCAGCAGTTCTTTCCACCCTCTGAGTGGATTTAAAGCACTGTCTGCCTTGCACAACTCTGTAGCTGCTGGGAGCCTTGGCTTACATGCTGCAAAAGCTCTTTAACAATAGGTCAGTAAAGGGTGGCAGGAAAGGCACGAGACCCCACACAGGTGGGAGTGCCCCTGAATGGAAGGCTCCTGCTGCATTAAATGCTGGGGGAAAGAAGACTTGCGAACAGAACCACACGGAGTTCACACAGAAGCTCCTAGACGAGATGTATTTCTGCAAGCGGTACAGAGTCTGCAAGCCTCAGACTGAGAATTGCTGAATCAGTGCATAGACTCATCATATCTCTTTTTACTACCATAGCAGCAATTTACCATGCCCAATTCTTTCTGAGCATTGGCCTATTCAAGGTGTCACACCCACTGTATTTCTCATTACTTCCCTTGCTCTGTCATCTTGCCTTTTTCCAGTTAAAAGTTGATTACTAGCTCTTATGTGAGCTGGATTCCTCTTAAAATCTTGGAATATTTTTTTTTCTGTCCTTGATTTAAATCATCCCTTGAAAAAATCTTATCTGTCTGATTCATTTTGTTATCATATTAATAAATTATTAATTTGAATCAATGCCATTTCTTGCACCCACCACTGAGCAATTTTTAGGCAATTAAAATATTGTTTATTTCTACCTCATTGGCACAGCATCTTGTGAACCAGCTGTACCTAAGGTATTGAGTATCCAGAAAAATTGCATTGGGGCTGCAAAACTAAAATATTTTCCAATACAGCTTGAAAACGGCCAAGATACATAGAGTTTGAAGGTAGCTTTAGTTTTTTCACTTGACAAATTTTGGTAAGCTCACTGTTAAGCCATGGGGAGCATATTTCCTGAGAGACTGCTGTCTCTGCTTCCTAAATCATTCCTTTGTCAAGACAAGCTTATCTATATATCACCCAGCCTCTCTGAAGTACAGCTTACTCAGGAAAAAATACTATCTTAATGTATTATGTTATAATTAATCATGCACAGTTCAGGAGAATATTTTTTTGCAAAAGGAGAAAAATAAAGGAGCTGAGAGTCAACAATAAATCGGTACTATGAATGAGTTTACACTCTTCATTTTTCTGATGTTTCTTAATCTGGAAGGGTAGAGGAAACTGTTGAAATCACTAGAGGCATTTTATTCTTCCTTACTAGAGCTGTTTCTCCCGGCAAAACAATTAGGTGATTAAAAAGGTTTACATAGTGCTTGGCTGTGGTCTAATAAGGATTTGTACTTGACGTTACCAGTAAATGAAGTTCCCGAGGGAAAATCTGACTCATACAGGCTGTTATATAAAGCAAAACAGTCAGTTAATTCCATTGCAGAGGGAGAGAAGGGCGATCAGGGGAAGGAAGGTTAGTTCCACCGGATGTTGAGAAGCCAAATTACCCAGGTGATTGATTTTTTTTTTCCCTCAACGGTTGCTTGGCAAACACACACCCCTATTGTCCAGAGAAAATGGAGTTTTATCTGCTTTCCAACAGTTCTTCTAATCTCCTGGGGAAGAGCAGGCCCCAGAAAGAGAAACCACCGCAGTCAGAAATGAAATTCGCAACCCAACACTTATCAGGGTATAAGTACGACAGTTATATTTGTTATAACTGAGATTTAATTAATACTTTATCATCTTGAAACTGTGTGGGCATTCACCCATTCTGCCTTTCCAGAGGCTAACAGTCCCTCCGCTACCACTTCATAAGTGTTCTGCTTTCCTTCACTCAAACACAAAGGCTGTATGTTGGCTAAGTGTGAGTGTGGCCCACCTCCCCAAGCTGTCTTCTTAACTCTCATAGACATGGTTCCTAAACATTCTATCAGACTCCAAATCACCAGACGTATGTATAAAAGTCATTTTCATTTTTTCTTGAGTAAAGGGTATGTATAACGACTAGCTCAGACCTTTCAGATGCTGGGCACTCGTGTTTGTTGATAAAATGACCAGACAATGTTTAATCCAAAGAGCAAAAACTGACTTCTAAGTTATGAAAAGCAAGTTTTCATTTAGTTGTCACCATTATGGCCTGAAATATATCCCCTAATTCTTTATAGCTTCTAAATACTTCACTTTTAGCAGATTGTCATTACAGCATGTGCTCTGTAGACTATATTCTCAAGAAAGATTTCTAAATTGTAAAATGCCCTATTGCTTGAATTTCCCAGCTCATAGATTATTAGTCAGCATATTATTTGTGATTATGGTTGATTTCAGCTTGTAACTTGTACCTAGTGAGCTGATATCAGGCATAGTGGTTAATACGTTGACAACTAAAGCAGTTCCTAGTGTGTTAACCAGTTACAAGATAGAGCAGACCACTGGCTTTTCAATAAATTAAACTTCCACGTCATACTGACTGCATTTCAGGTATAGTAGAGTTAGATAGGAGAAGTCCAGTGATGGTATAAAAGCTGCCGTTACAAGTGTACAGGACCGTGGGGGATAGTGCTCTAATTGTTGGAACATTTAAAAGAGTAGAGTCACTGCTCGTGGGGCCCTGTATTGTCAGGCTCCTCCTGCAGTGCCTCAGATCTCTGGTCTGATCCCAGAACACGTGGGTCGAGCCAGGAGCAGAGAGCCATTTAAATGAGCCTGCTGATGCCTGGGAGATCAGCGAGTTTTGTTCTGCCCACCTGCCTCCTGCAGAAGGCGGAGATCAGAGGCATGCATCCTCAGGGAATAGCATTCCACGTTGAGGGAAATTCAGTCTCCAGGAGAGTGTAGAGTGGTGTCGTCAGTTAAAGATAGACACTGGGGAGGTGATAAAAGCCAAAGTGTGGGGCACTGAATCTGCTCAGTCGCTTACAGAGAAATTTGGTAACATAAAAATATGGTGGTAAGTTAATAATTGAGCCAGTATTCTAAAGTATCAGGTGGGGGTTACTTGGTTAAATGCTGACTTACTGCCTCGATTCAGCTACCAGATCTATCATTCTGTCTAGCTGTGTGGCCAAGGCAAGTTACTTCTTTATTCATCTCTAAAATGGAGATAACAATAGTACCTGCCTCATAGAGTTAGTGTGAGGATTAAATAAGTCTAAAATTTGTAAACTACTCAAAACAATGCCTGGCATATACTAATAGGTATGTAAGTATCATTATCATTGCCATCATTATCACCTTTATAAGGAACAATGAAAATAGGAAGTGGAAGACAATAAGAAACTACAGAAGTAGTTTCACAGATAAATGAGAATAATTAAGGGTAGCAAGAGGCAGATGTGGTTCAGTGGTAGAATTTTCTCCTTCTATGAGGAACTTATAGGGTCGCTATAAGTTGGAATCAACTCAGCGGCAATGGGTTTATGTGGGAGACCCAGCCTGATTTCCCGCCAATGCACCTTATGGGCAACCACCATCCGCCAATGGTGGCTTTCATGTTGCTTCAATGCTGAACAGGTTGCAGTGGTGTTTCCAGACTAACTGAGACAGGTTAGAAAGAAGGCACTGGTGGTCTACGTCTGAGAAATCAGCCCACGGAAACCCCAGGGAATGAGTCACAACAGTCTGATCCACAACCTATCCTAGGGATGGGGCAGGAATGGGCGGCACTTTTGTTCAATGGCACATGGGATCACAAATATTTAAAAAGATAGTCATGAGTATTCCTGGGGCTTTTGCTGGCATGATTTTTGGACTGTCATACATGGATGTGACAAAAACTCAGCACTGCGTTCTGCTGCTACTGTAAGGAAGAAAGTATTCATATGAGAGGGCAGAAGAGAAAGATGGGCATCATCTCAATAGTATTATCTCAAAGGGCTGAATCAAAAAGAAGATGCTGACTGTGTGCTGCCTAGGAAAGAGATTTTTAAATTATTATCAGAGATATCAAGAATATATAAAAGTAGAAAGAACAGCAGTGGCTCTTGTATCCATCCCCCAATATCGATAGTAATCACTCAAGGCCAAACGTCTGGGTTTGTTTGTTTGTTTATACCCCTTCCCTCCTTCCACTTGATTACTTTCAGTGTGTATTCCTAAATGAAAAGGCTCTTACAAATATAAACACACCCCTCAGACTATGGCCCCTGAACACCCCACTAACTCAGAACTGAAGCCACTCCCGAAATCCACCTTTCAGCCAAAGATTAGTCAGGCCTTCAAAAGAAACAATAACACACTCAAGGAATGTGCTCCTTAGTTCAATCAAGTGTAGGAGACCTGATGGGCAACACCTTCTCAAAAGTAAAGACAAGAAGGTAGAAGCAACAGGAAAATTGGACCTATGGATGCAGGGAACCCGGTGTGGAAAGGGGGAGAGTGTGGGCACATTGTGAGGATTGCAACCAATGTCACAAAACAATTTGTGTATAAATTTTTGAACATGAAACTAATTTGTGCTGTAAATTTTCACCTAAGGCACAATAAAATAAAATACACAAACACAATTCCAGTAAAACACGTACATTAAAAATGCTTGAATATTATCAAATATCCAGAGACATTTCAAAAAAACATATTTGTTAACGGGAAAAGTGAGTGGCCCTCTGCTTGATTCCTATTTACACTTTAGGTATCCAGTTATTTAGCTCTTCCAGCTTTCTATATTTATATATATATTAATATACACACAATATATATAAATATGTATATATTAATACACACAGTTATGCATCCAGATAGATAGAATATACACATACACTTGTATATGTGTGTGTATAAATATGTATATATACATATTATATATATACTATTTTAAAGCTGTTAGTATGTATCAAGATAAAATATGGAGGTGGTTAGTATGTATCAATATCAAATATTTGATTACCTTAGATAGTTATCTTTGGAAGCAACAGAGATTGTAGATGTAAAAGGAGAGAAGTTAAAGACAAGATGACCTAATTATGGGACTGATAATGCAAGTGGAAGAGGGAGGAAGAAGTGCAGGATTGCAGCAGAGAGGGAATGGGGCAGCCTGCAGAGACAGGGAACAGGCTGGGGCAAGCATGTCTGTCGCCTTTGGATTCCCTAGACAACTGAAGTAAGACTGGCATTGGGAGAAATGGTCTGTATTGGGTTGAGGAACCATTAGTAAAAATTTCCTGGGCAAGAGGGCATGTGTTATAGTTGCTTTAGGGGAAAAACGACAAAAAAGAAAAAAAATTGTATGTTACCCAGAATTTGAAATTGCATAGAACGCAACTTCTAAATTTGAAATTACAAAGAATTTTCTCTTCCTTTTTATTTGAAGATTTATTGGGAAATAAAATCGCATTCCTTTATAGACAGAATACAGAGAGCCTGTCAATATATCAATATACATATTTATAAATATATATATATGCATGTAGAATTAAACGGATTTGATTTTGAATCCTGGCTTCCCTGATTACTCAGAGATCTTGAACAAGTTACTTTCCCTAACTGACCCCAAGTTTCCTCAACTTAAAATAAAAAAAAAAATGGTTATAGTAACATGTATTTCACCAGGTTGCTCTGGAACTTAATGAGATAACAGTATCCTAAGTGTTTAGTTCCGTGCTCTGCTCCAGCTAAACCAAAGGCAGATACTAGTCACATAGCAACAACAGTATTTGAGGTAGAGGCGGTAGCTGCAGTTGGGCCGTGCTATCAACATCTCTCTGCTTTCCAGCCAGTAGGTTTGAATGAACAATTAGTTGGACATGCTTTTTATTTAGGCAAGCTAATTAATTTAACTTCAAAGAACTGAATTAAAAAATATTTTCATCCCTTCATACTAAAGAAAATGGCACAGGACTGGGCAGAATTTCGTTCTGTTAAAAATAAGGTTGCTAGGAGTCAGAGTCAATGCAAAGGCAACTAAAAACAACCACAAAATCCGTAAAGCATACTGCGCTGACTGAGCGACGGAGTTAAACTTGTGGGAGACGGGACGGGGGAGCAGTTTACGACTCCACGGTCACCTACGTGGTCACCTACGTGGTCACCTAAGACAGCCATGTATTTTTTTCCCTTTGCTTATAGTATTGTTTTTATTTAGAATAATGATTAACTTCATCATATTTGGAAAATGATCCATTTTGCAAAGGTTCCATTTATAACTTGTTAGACCGCAAGAGAGACCCACTTAAAAGATGAGAAAATATTGTGAACATGCCTTAAGTGTCCACTAAACCTCCGGGACTGACCTGGAGATCTGTTCGTATTACAGTACTCACCATATCAAGCAGTGGGAGGGGAAAAATTGCAGTGACCTTGAAAAATCTCAAATAAATTGCATTTGTAAACTTTGATATTTCCTTCATTGAGACTGCAAAGCTTTTTTTTTTCTGTCTTCCTCGCGAAGAAAGTTCTAAATAAAACGTAAAATGACTGTTTTATCATGTTTTCGAGGCAAGGGAGAGTAAATCCTTCAGTGAAAAAAGTTCAATATGATGCAGAGACTAATATTAATCACTAATTTTATGCAAGATGACATGCCAAATTAATTACTGATGAGCTATTTTAGTGGAAATATGCCAGGATTCAGATTGTTTGGGGCAGAGTGGCTCAGTAATAAATATTTAACACACTGTGGGGTATTCTGGTTGCTCTGGTCAGCCATTCATTTCCTTTGATCCCTGGAAACTAATTTTTGTTGCACTCAACTGTAACAGATTGCAGACAGCTTCCCCCCCCCCTTTTTTTTCTCAAACCAGGCACCTACTGTACATTTTCCCATTTGCTTTCATCTGATTGTACCTCCATCACAGAAAGCAATAAGGCACAGCACCTGTGTTTGCTGCCACCTGCTATCTGCTAATAATTTAATGCTTTAGATTTTAATCTAATCTGCTTGATGTTTCTGTTTATTAAAAATAAGACATTTCTTCAGTGAAAAATCACTTTGAATCTGGATTAAAAGCAGTAAGTTACTGTACTAACATTTCCCACCATTAAGAAATAACGTTGTTCCATTTAAATACAGTATTTTATGAACTAATAAAATGATTGTTTTCTTAAAGTCTATACTAAGGTATTTCCCCTGTCCTTTCTATAAACTGGGATTTCAAAATAAAAGTGTGAAGTGGGTAAATTATGAATTTTAGCATGAATCAGGGTTTATCAGCATATTATTAAAAATATGTATCTGTATCTAACATTTTATTATGTCCATTATGGGTGGAATTTTTAAATAGCTGAATCCCTAAATTAGAGTAGCTTTTAATACTAAATAGGAAATCACTTAGAGTGTTTTGTTTTGTATTGTTTTGTTTTACAAAATACCACGTATTTCAAAATTAAATCACACAAGGTATTTCCAAATGCAAATTCATACTCATTTCTTAGGCTCAGTAACAATGTTTTTAAGATAGCATGGAAAATGTTTAATGCTTCTGCCAACTATCAAAATAGATAATATTGAGACAGCTTTTACAGAATCTTCTCAAACTGCATTGTCCAGTGTGGTAGCCGCTAGCCACATGTGGTTATTCACAGGTAATTTAAATTAATTCAATTAAATGAAATTGAAAAATGAATCCTTGAGTTTCACTAGGCATATTTACATGCTCAATAGCTACGTGCTAGCTACATGTGCTAGTTGTCATCCTCGTGAACAGGACAAATTTATAGAACATTTCCATCGTTTTAGAAGTTTTAGTAGACAGGGCTGTTGCTGAAACATTGCTTTGCTTTCCTGACATCTGAATTGTGATATGCAGCCTCGCGTTGCATGACATCCCTACGTATGTCTGTGGACCCATAAAGTTATAGGGGCAGGGAGGAGGGGCCTGCAACCCTTCGCCCCACAGGAGCCAGGGAAGGAAAAGGGCTTGGAGTCATAGTGTTCACCACATGTTTGGTAAATAGGACCGTATGTGATTTGGCTGTTGGGCGAACAGGACATTATACACTCGCTCGCCTCCTTCCAGGACCCTTCCCCTGGGCTCGTGCTCCCTCAGGTGCGGCCCAGCTGGCCATCCCCTCCCCTCCCTCTTCCTTCCCTACCTCCTGTAGGGGGCAGGGCTTGAAGGCACCACCTCCCTCTCCCTATGCTGTGTAACCTTAAGGGACCACGGACGAATATGTTGTCTGACGTTGCCCGAAAGAACATTACGCTTCGCTTGACTGTTTGCATGATGCCCACATCACAGAATGTTCTATTTCACAGAAAGTATGGTGGCCATTAAGTGATGCATGGCTAATTTGACATTAATTTGACAAATACAAAGCCTAAAAACTATTATTTATTGAGAGCCCATGTGCGAGGCACTATACTTGGTGATTTTAATAACATAAAAACGAAGTTATGACCAATTTGACAAGTTGTTCTGTTTAATAAGTGTATCAGTGAATGATCCCATTTTTAAAATTACAAGTACTTTCTCTTTGGTAGTGTTTAAAAATAATGTATTGGAAAATAGATTTTTTAATATCAAAATAAAAAATAGGCAATATATATGCATATATATTCCAACTGCAGATAAAATTTTCAGAAATCATAACTAGAAAAAAAAAAACTAAATAGGATTAATAGTAAAATAACATGAAAGTGAATAAAATACTCTCCAGGTAGCAATTAATTATATGTACACATAAAAATGATTATGATTAGATTTTCTATTATACATCAACTTTTGTTTTTAAACACCTTCTGCTAAGACCTTGTTTTTTTTTTTTTGTACTTGACAATTGTTGTATTAAATGTTCTCTCCCTTTCTTATACTTTCGTCATCTTTTTCCCTCTACATACTTCCACATCAACAATGAACACCACAAATAGATTTTCAAGGCAAAAATGATATATTACTCACAGTATTTATCTTAAACACCTTACTTCTTAGAGTGTTATAATTAATATCCTACAGTATTTTTTTAAATAAATGCAAAATCTAATTACACTATGCTCAATTTACAAGAATTCACTTTCTGTATAAGTTAAAATAGTCCACTTGATCAAGGCCTCTGTATTTGGGCAGGTTGTCACTGTACAGTTGAAGTCCCTGTGAATGGCACTTCCTGGAGGTGTGTGGTAATTGTCGTTGAAAGTGGGTCATCTTTCCTTTGATTTTTTTTTGTTGAATATTTCTGAACAACTTGGCAATCCTTGAACCAAGTATCAGAAACAAAACTTGCTCCATAATGAGATAATATTATTCTTTGGTTCTGGAGCTAAAAACCTTTAGTAGGCACAGTGCCATTCCTAGAATCCCACTACACTTAACTGAGTATTCTAAGGGTCCCTTATTAATCCATTCATTAATTTACCTATTTTAAATATGTATGTGTATATATTTGCATGTAACATGCATTTATAATTACTAGTGATTGGAATGCAAAAGTTGGAAACAAAGAAGAAGGATCTGTAATTGGAAAAGAGCAGTGGTGATAGAAATGATACCAGGCATTGCACGATAGAATTTTGCAAGACAAATGAATAAGCATATACCGTTTTTCAGCAACATAAACGGTGACTATACAGGTGGGCCTCACCTAATGGAAAACACAGGAATCATATGGATTATATCTGTGGAAAGAGGCAATGGAGAAATTCAATATCATTAGTCAAAACAAGGCCAAGGGCCAACTGCAGAACAGACTATCAATTGCTCATATGCTAGTTTAAGTTGAAGATGAAAAAAATTAAACCAAGTTCATTAGAATCAAAATACAACCTTCAGTATATACTACCTAGATTTGAACACCATTTCAAAAATAGATTTGACCTGTTGAATACTAATGGCCAAAGACCAGACAAAGTGTGGAATGACATCAAGGACATCATATATGAAGAAAGTAAAAGGCCATTAAAAAGACAGGAAAGAAAGAAAAGACTAAAATGGATGTTGGAAGAGACCATGAAACTTGCTTTTGAATATAGAGTAGCTAAAGTGAATGGAAGAAATAATGAAGTAAAAAAGCTGAATAGAAGATTTCAAAGGGCAGTTCAAGAAGACAGTAAAGTATTATAATGAAATGTGCAAAGACCTGGAGTTAGAAAACCAGAAGGGAAGAACATGGTCAAATTTCTTAAGCTGAAAGAATTGAAGAAAAAAATTCAAACCTCGTGTTGCAGTTTTGAAGGATTTTATACACAAAATATTGAACAATACAGGAAGCAGCAAAAGAAGACGGAAGGAATACACAGAGTTGCTGTACCAAAAAAGAATTGATTGGTGTTCAACCATTTCAGGAGGTAGCGTAATACGATCAAGAACTAATGGTACCGAAGGGAGAAGTCCAAGCTTTACTGAAAGCACTGATGAAAAACAAGGCTCCAGGAATTTATGCAATATCAGTTGAGATGTTTCAACAAAGAGATACAGCTCTGGAGGTGCTCACTTGTTTATGTCAAGAAATTTGGAACACAGCTACCAGGCTAACTGGCTAGGAGATATCCATATTTGTGCTCATTCCAAAGAATAGTGATCTAGCAGAATGTGGAAATTATCAAACAATATCATTAATATTACATTCAAGTAAAATTTTGCTGAATTCAAAAAGAGTTGCAGCAGTACCTCTGTAGGGAACTGACAGAAATTCAAGCCAGATTCAGAAGAGGATGTGGAACAAGAGAGATCATTGCTGATGTCAGACGGATTTTGGATGAAAGCAGAGAATACCAGAAGGATGTTTACCTGTGTTTTATTGACGATGCAAAGGCATTCACTGTGTGGATCATAACAATTTATGAATAACACTGAGAAGAATGGGAATTCCAGAACATTTAATGGTGCTCATGCAGAACCTGTACATAAATCAAGAGGCAGTCATTTGAACAGAACCAGGGAATACTGCATGGTTTAAAATCAGGAAAGGTATGCAACAGGGTTGTATCCTTTCACCATAGTGTATGCTGAGCAAAATAATCCATGAAGCTGGATTATGAAGAATAATGAGGCATTAGGATTGGAGGAAGACTAATAAAAAATCTGCATTATGCAGATGACACAACCTTGCTTGCTGAAAGTGAAGAAGGCTTGAAGCACTTACTGACGAAGATCAAAGACTACAGCCTTCAGTATGGGTTACACCTCAACATAAAAATAAATAAATAAATAAATAAATAAATAAAACAAAAATTTTCACAACTGATCAATAAGCAACATCATGATAAATGGAAAAAAGATTGAAATTGTCAAGGGTTTCATTTTTACTTTGGTCCATTATCAACTCCCATGGAAAAAGCAGTAGTAAAAAATCAAACGACATACTGCATTGGGCAAATCTGCTGCAAAAGATCTCTTTAAGTGTTCAAAAGCAAAGACATCACTTTGAGGACTAAGATAAGCCTGACCCAAGTCATGATATTTTCAATTGCCTCCTATGCATATGAAAGCTGGACAATGAATAAAGAAGGCCAAAGAATTTTTTAAAGAATTGACACCTTTGAATCATGCATTGGCGAAGAATATTGAACATACCATGGACTGCCAGAAAAATGAGTAAGTCCATCTTGGAAGAAGTACAGCCAGAGTCCTCGTTGGAAGTGAGTATGGTGAGATTTCATCTCACGTACTTTGGACATGTTATCAAGAGGGACCAGTCCCTGGAGAAGGACATCATGCTTGGTAAAGTAGAGGGCCAGCGAAAAAGAGGAAGACCCTCAATGAGATGGATTGACACTGTGGCTGCAACAATGGGCTCAAACATAGCAATATGGTGAGGATGGTGCAGGACCAGGTAGTGTTTTGTTCTGTTGTACATGGGCTCCCTTCTGTTGTACCTTAGAACCGACTCAAACGCATCTAACAAAAACAGTGAGTATATATCATATACCAGGATTTTGTCTAAAAACCCATTGCCGTCAAGTTGATTCTGACTCATAGCAAACCTATAGGACGGAGTAGAACTGCCCCATAGAGTTTCCAAGGAGCGCCTGGTGGATTCTAACTGCCGGCCTTTTGGTCAGCAGCTGTAGTTCTTAACCACTGTGCCACCAGGGCTTCTGTCTAGGAATATAAAAATGAGTAAAACAGCCCTTGTCTGAAGATTATTTGAGTATTGAAAATAAATTAATCAAAATACATTCTTATGACGTCAACAGAAGGAACACAAACAAGCTGTTATGGAAGCATAGTGGATGATGACCTAAGCCAGCCTTGAGCACCAACAAGAGTTTCTGAGAAAAATGTCACCTTAAAGAAATACTAAAGGATGAGTAGGAGTTAACTCAGTAAGAGTATTAATGAAAAACATTCCAGACAGACGTATAAGCACAGATATAAGGGAAACATAGCGTTATTTTACGAGGTTACTCAGGACTACAAAAAATTATGATAATTATTAGTAAGCATGCCTGGCTTACTTGACAGACATTCTGTCATCTCCTCAACATCCATTCTCTCCCTTCTTCCTAAAATCCCAGCGTTTTAGGCAGGCACATAACTGCACATCTGAAGACTGCATATCCCTTCCCCTTTGCACCTGTGGTTTTAGGTGCCATGGAGTAAATTCCAACTCACAGCAATCCCATGTGACAGAGCAGAACTGCTCTATAGGGTTTTCTAGGCTGTCATCTTTATGGGAGCAGATCACCAGGCCCTTCTCCCAGGGAGCTGCTGGATAGGTTTGAACTGCCAACATTTCAGTTAGCAGCTGAGCACTTAACTGTTGTGCCACCAGGGCTCCCTTGCAGCTAGGCGTGGGCCTATGACTAAGTTCTGGCCAATGGTATATGAGCAAAAGTGAACTGTAGAGTTTCCAGGCCATGTCTTTAAAGGGAGGGGGCAGGGTCCCTATTCCCCTTCTCTCTTTAGTGCTATCTGGAATGCAGATGGGGTAGCTACAAGAAACCATCTTAAAACCTCAAGATTGAAACTGCACGTTGATGATGACTGAGCAACAAAGTAAAAAAAGCCTGGGTCTTCAACAGTGCAGAGCCACTAAGGCAGCATCGGGCTGCTATGTGGGAGAAAAAAATAAATTTCCATCTTGTTTAAGCCACTCTTATTTGAGATCTTTGCTACAGCAGCCATCCTTAATTCCTATTTAATAGACACAAAGTTTCGTTTTTTCAACATTTTCAAAAATATCACCTTTCTCTTTACAATAGTCCTGTTACCGGATTAGAACTCCTGATGGACTTGAATCTCTATTGAGAGGCACAGCACTATGGGATTTGTGAAATGACCTTAAATATGCTCATAGACTTTGACAAATCTATGTTAACTATCTGATAAATCTTTTGAACAAAGTCTTATGTCCACAGAAACTGAGACATAAGGCAGTTAATTTCACATCTTCTTAAAAGAACTTGTAGTATAATTTAGTGAGTTAATTCAGTTATATCTTTTGTTACTTATTTTTAACCTCTTTGTGTATATGGATCTAGAAATATACATGGAGATGCTTTATGAAGGCACAATTTGATAACATTTTATTTTTATTTATTTCTAAGATTGTTCAGATTGTCCTCTATTCTTTGAAAGTTAAAAGAAAATAAAGCATGCTATAATGCAATGAAAAGCACAGGCTATTTGCAAAGTAACCACTTATAATCTATCGTTAATTAGCAATGCAACGCATTTTAAAGATGTAAATGCCACATTTTATTGTGTTTCAAATATAATTGTGTCTGATTTATTATGACTTTTGCTTGAAGAAATTAAGACAGCAAACTTTATGACTCTGCATGCAAGACTATGCTGGGCATTATGTAATATCAGAAAATTCAATCTAGAATATGAGCAAGTTATAGTTCTTAATGGGAGAAATTTAAATAGCCATGATGCAAAAGGATTAAATAGCAATCTGCTTTTAAAGGCTGCGTGCACTTCATTTTCACGCAAGGAAAGCTGAAGTGCTATTTTGAATTTTCAATTATTAGGTATCTTTTCCATCAATAAAACATTACACTTCACTTAAAATTATTTTAATATGGGCACATGGTCTTATTTTATAGTAACTTTGGTAATAAATTCTCTAATTGTGCTTTTATTTGATGCATTCTCTTACACTCCTTATACCTATGACAATATAAACATCTTTTTTGCTTAGAAGCCATTTAATATTCTGATATTTCAGTATACTTAACCTCAGTCATAGAAACAAAATTAGGTACCATTTGATAAAACATCAGACATCTCAAGCAAGAGATACTGCCTCCTCTTTGGTGAGCTGGCCATAGAGCTTAATATTAGGCATCACTTTCTAGATCAAACTGAAGCCCAGACTGAACAATGAGAGTTGTGTGCAAATTATAGACCATAATTATAAGTGTCAAGCCATCACAATGATTCTCTGATGAGAGTTATGTTCAGGCTAGAGAGATCCCAGAAAACCTTATCTGGAGGCTGAAATGAAAAATATTTGCTAATTGATATCAGAAAAATAAAGTTAACCTTTTTCTAAAAACATTTCCTGCCACTGAAACCTACTAAACCTGGTATTTCCTCCCAGGGAGTAACTCCTATTCGTGTTTTCCTCCCGAGGTCGAGTAATACTCACAGCACCTTCTTCATTTATATTTCCAAACGTCACAGGCCTGTTGTGCCAAAAGCTGTTAATTCAGGACTTGCCAAAGACCTGTGTTGGTCGTTGGAATTTTTTATTATTTTTTAAAAATTTCATCAGAATCATACCTAAAGCAAATTCAACATTAAATGACAAGGTAGAACAAACAACCGCTGCTGATAACAAATTCACTCCTCTAGCCCCCTTTTTTTTTTTCTTTAGCCCTTAGGCATTATGCATGGCAACGCAGAAGCTTTGCAGTCCACGTACTTGAACTAGAGAGGACAGTATAATAGCTAAGCAAGCATTCTGGGGTGAGCTGTGGGGTGACTGTAAACAGAGCAGGCACCAACAATGCTACAAAGCACAAATTCAAATATGATACGGCAGAGCTTTGAAGTACTAGCAATCGGCCATGGCAGTCTGCCTTCTGCCCTCACAATTGAGCTGGAAGTTTCTCAAACAGATGGTTATCAGTCTTGAAACTCTGGCTCCAGTTGCAATGAGCAGTCTTTACACAAAGGCAGTGTGGAAAGAGCCGTGAGGGACATCAGGTCAGCATAACAGTGTTTTCAGGAACAGCACTTACAAATGAGGAGTTGGGAGAAAGAGATATTTGATTTTACTTGGGAATGTTCAATTATCATTTTTACCTTTATAAACTACCAGAATGGTCAATGTGAATTGTTTGTTGCTACTTGGAAATAAGATGCATTGACAAAACTCCAAATTAAAATAAATCACACAAAACATATCAATGCAGAAAGCCTCCCATTTGTCGAAATTCCCCTCTTAAAGAAAATAAGAATGAAAACAATTACACAAATAATTCTATAGAAAGAAATATTAAATCCTATGTAACTTCACAGAGCCCTGGTGGCACAGTAGTTAAGAACTCGGCTATTAATCAAAAGATCGGCGATTCAAATCCACCAGCCCAGCCGCTCCTTGGAAACTCTGTCCCAAGAGTCGGGATCCACTCCACTGCAATGGATATGTGACTCACAGCATCAATTAGTTTGATAGTTAAGGTGTAAATTACTCAATGGAAATGGAATATTAGGACACACATTTTAAACAATTGAGTCCTTGATTCAGATTTTGTAAAGTAAGAAATGTCAGTTAAGCACTGCTAAAGTAACTCAGATCAACAAATACTTATCGAAGCTCTAATATTTGCTATGAGTCAGAATCAAGTCAACAGCAATTTTTAAAAAAAAAAATATTTACCAGGCACTGTGCTAGGCAATGGAGGTTTCAAGATGAATTATATGCTGTGTTAGTCTATTTTAAACATCTTTCTGATTCGATCTAAATAACTAACATATATTTTATTTCAACGTAAGTAAAGCCTTCCACAAATACATGGACATATTCAGCAATTCAGTCAATCCAAAGCCAAATTATGTACATATATCTGTGCACACGTGTGTATTCAGATTAATAACTGTATGTGGTATGTACGTGTGTATATTCACTTGTTGCTGTTGTCCTTAGGTGCCATTGAGTCAGTTCCAGCTCATAGCGACCGTACGTTCAACAGAACGAAACTGCCCAGTCCTGCACCATCCTCACAATCATTGCTATGTTTGAGCTCATTGGCTCAGTGTTGAAGCCACTGTGTCAATCCATCTTGTCTAGAGTCTTCCTCTTTTTTGCTGACTCTCCACTTTACCAAGCATGATGACCTTCTTCTGGGAATTGTCCCTCCTAATAACACAACCAAAGCATGTGAGACAAAGTCTCACCATCCTTTCTTCTAAGGAGCATTCTGGCTGTACCTCTTCCAAGACAGATTTGTTTGTTCTTGGGCAGTCCATGGTGTATTCAATATTTGTGGCCATCACCATAATTCAAAGACATCAATTCTTCTTTGGTCTTCCTTATTCATTGTCCAGCTTTCACAGGCATATGAAGTGACTGAATACACAATAGCTTGGGTCAGACATACCTTAATCCTCAAAGTGACATCTTTGCATTTCAACACTTTAACAGAGGTACTTTGCATCCACTTAGTGGGAGTCAAAATGCTTTGCAGGAATCACGAACAGGTATAAAGATAATCTGTCACTTAAACCAAGGCATTCTCACTATGCCATTTATTTTTCACCAAGGTTTTCTGAGTTTTTAAAGGATTATCAGAAGGATTTCTTGGGTTCCTAGAGTTACAAACTTGAAGAACCTGGTTAATACTAGTTGGGAAACAAGGTATTATAGAGTAAAGCATAGGAGAAAAAGAAGAATAAAGAGAAGAGGGCAAGGGTCTAAGGCACTCCATCCATTCAGGTCTGTTATTACTAGGCCTCTTAACTTCTATATGTCCACCTTCTCTCGGTTACCTCTTTCTATTTGGGGTAAGAGAGAACAGAATTTGAATCCGGCTCAGTTATTTTACAATTTACATACATGACATTAACAATTTACTTACTTAAACTTCCTACTTTAAGCTTTCTCATCTTATTACCTTCTGTGTTATTTTCTCATATCGATATTGTTATTAAAACCCATACTATGAATCATTGTTATCTACTTGCCTTGTTTTTACATTTACTTATTTCTTCATCTATTTATGGCAAACTGTGATGGGACATTCTTTTTCCAAATGAATAAAAAATAACGATAAATAAAAGCTCATGAGATATTAACAAATGTTATTCTCCTCAAAGGCCAGGATAGGTCTTCCCGGAAACCAATAAGAAGGTTGGAACATAGCACAGACACCCTTTAGCAAATAATGAAGAGAAAAACCCAGTGTGCTTGAGGAGGTATACGCAGAAGAGAAAATTTTGAAGTCAAAACCTTTGTGATATCCTAAAATGTCCGAGATAGTCTGAATCCTGATACATCAAGTAGTTTTGCTTGTTTCATTCCTTACATTCACATAGTTAATTTCGAAGACATTTTATAACAGGTAAAACCAAAAATACCCAAACCCATTGCTGTTGAGTCGATTCCAACTCATAGAAACCCTATAGGACAGTGTATAACTTTCCCATCAGGTTTCCAAGGAGCACCTGGTGGATTCAAACTGCTGACCTTTTGGTTAGCAGCCAAACTCTTAAACACTATACCACCAGGGTTTCCATAACAAATGAAGGGTTCTTTAATTTGGCAGTTCGAATCTACCAGCCACTCCTTGGAAACCCTCTGGGGCAGTTCTACTCTGTCTTATAGGATCACTATGAGTTGGAATCAACTAGAAGGCAATGGGTTTCTACCGATTCTTCTTTTTTGTTTCCATTTTTCTCATTCCAAGTACCAGTAATTATCAATGCATCTTCATTGCGTGTTTGATCGATTTCAGACTGCTGGAGTTGGTAAAGAAGAAGGATCCATAGTTGGAAAATATGTTCTTGGTGACAGAAACAACACCGGAATTTCACATGATGGAATTTTGCAATACTAAATACTTATTCATTGAAATACCATTTTTCAACAACAAAAACGGGAACTATATCCATGGACTATGCTGAATGGAATACACAGAAATCAAATCGACTACATCTGTGGAAAGAGACAACGGAGAAGCTCAGCATCGTCAGTCAGAACAAAGTCAGGTATTGACTGCAGAATAGACCACCAATTGCTCCTATGCAAGTTCAAGTTAAAGCTGAAGAAAATTAGAACAAGTCCACGAGAGCCAAAGTACGAACTTGAGGATATCCCACCTGCATTCAGAGACAATCTCAAGAAGAGATTAATGACCAGACGAGTTGTGGAATGACATCAAGGACATCGCACACGAAGAAAGCAAAAGGTCATTAAAAAGACTAGAAAGAAAGAAAAGACTAAAACGGACGTCAGACAAGACTGAAACTTGCTCTTGAATGTAGAGTAGCTAAAGCAAACTGAAGAAATAATGAACTAAAAGAGCTGAAAAGGAGATTTCAAAGGGTAGTTTAAGAAGAGAAAGTATTATAATGAAATGTGCAAAGACCTGGAGTTAGAAATCCAAAAGAAAAGAACACGCTCAGCATTTCTCAATGTGAAGGACTTGAAGAAAAAATTCAAACCTCAAATTGCAATATTGAAGGACCCTGGTGGTACGGCAGCTAACCAAAAGGTTGGCAGTTCAAATCCACCAGTTGCTCCTTAGAAATCCTGTGGGATAGTTGCACTCTTTCCTATAGGGTCCCTACGAGTCACAGTCCATATTTTGCCCATAAAACCATAAAATAACAGGTTTTCTGGGAAAAATATTGAAAGACACAGGAATCATCAAAAGAAGGTGGAAGGAATATAGAGTCAATGTACCAAAAAGAATTTGTTGGCTTTAACCATTTCAGGAGATAGCATATGATCAAGAAACAATGGTACTGGAGGAAGAAGTCCAAGCTACACTGAAGGCATTGGCAAAAAATAAGTCTTCAGGAATTGAAGGAATACCAAGTGAGATATTTCAACAAACAGATGCAGCACTGGGGGTATCCGCTTATCTATGCCAAGAAATTTGGAACACAGCTACCTGACCAAATGACTAGAAGAGATCCATATTTGTGTTCACTCCAAAGAAAACTGATCCAACAGAATGCAGAAATTATTAAACAATATCATTAACATAACATGCAAGTAAAATTTTGCTAAAGATAATTCAAAAATGGTTGTAGCAATACATGGACAGGGAACTCCTGGAAATTCACGCTGGATTCAGAAGAGGAAATCAACCCAGGGATATCATTGTTGATGTCAGATGAATCTTGGCTGAAAGCAGAGGATACCTGGAAGATGTTTACCTGTGTTTATTGACTATTCAAAGGCATTGGACTGTCTGGATCCTAACAAATTATGGATAACGCTGTGAAGAATGGGAATCTCAGAACACTTAATTGTGCTCCTCAGAACATGTACATAGACCAAGAGGCAGTTGTTTGAACAATACAAGGGGATACTGCACGTTTTAAAATCAGGAAAGGTGTGTGTCAGGGTTGTATCCTTTCATCATAGTTATTCAATCTGTATGCCTAGCAAATAATTCAAGAAGCTGGACTGTATGAAGAAGAAAGAGGCATCAGACTGAGGGAAGACTCATTAACAACCTTCAATGTGCAAATGATACAGCCTTACTTGCTGAAAGTGAAGAGAACTTGAAGCATTTGCTAATGACGATCGAAGACTACAGCTTTCGGTGTGAATTAAATCTCAACATAAAGAAAAGAAAAATCTTCACAACTGGATAAATAAGCACCATAATGATAAAAGGAGAAAATATTGAAGTTGTGAAGGATTTTATCTGAATTGGATCCACAATCAACGCCCATGAAAGCAGCAGTAAAGAAATCAAAGGACGTATTACACTGGGCAAATCTGCTGCAGAAGACCTCTTTAAACTGTTCAAAAGCAAAGATGTCACTTTAAAGACTAAGGTGTGCCTGATCCCAGCCATGGTATTTTCAATTGCTTCATACACATGTGAAAGCAAGAAAATGAATAAGGAAGGCCGAAGACAAATTGATGCCTTTGAAATACGACGTTGGTGAAGATTATTGAGTATTCCAAGGACTGTCAAAAGAATGAACATTTCTGCCTTGGAAGAAGTACAACTAGAATGCTCTTTAGAAGCTAGGATAGCAAGACTTTGTTTCATGTACTTTGGATATGTTATCAGGAAGAACCCGTCCCTGGAGAAAGGCATCATGGTTGGTAAAGTAGGGTCAAAAAAAAGAGGAAGACCCTCAGTAAGATAGATTGACACAGTGACTGCAACAATGGGCTCAAACATAGCAATGATTGTGAGGATGGTGCAGGGATGGGCAGTATTTTGTTTTGTTGTGCATTGGGTAGCTATGAGTCAGGACCAACTCAAAGGTACCTAACCATGACAACAACACGGGTTCCTATAATAGTAATGTGATGAAGGTCATTTAAGTATGATCTTCTCCTGCTATTATTTGATATAAGTAAGAAACATTTCCCTTATAGAACACTGGGAACATTAATCATGCTACACTAGGGCCAATTTTATTTCTCAAGTGTCAGAATATAAAATACATGGTGTCCTAGCACCTAATAGTAGTCATACAATATAGATATTTTCTTTTGGCCACCCATTGTTACACAGGAAAAAAAAGTTAAATTTCAAGATAAAAGCCCAAAATAAATAAATTAAAATACATAAAATAAAGATACAGATTAATAAAAATTATTGGTAGAATTTACATGTAAATACAGATATAAAAGATTTATTGCTTTATAATTATCTATCTATTAATTTCTCACCGAATAGACTATGACCTCTTTGAGGGCAATGGCTTTGCCTCATTCATTTTTCTATCCCCTTGTCCAGTGCCTAATACAATTCATAGTATAGCAATCAAAATATATTTGTCATGTAAATAAATAAATGAATGAAACTTGACACATATTTAGTGATTGAAAAAAAGTGAGACTGAATTGCAGGGACACGTGTACCCTTTGCTCTCAAATGAGAATGACAGTTGGTTCCATGACATGCCCCTCTCCCACCCTTGACGTACTCTTTGGATTGCCCACATTAATCACTCTTTTGGGTTAAGGCACTGGAGGCATATGTTAAATGAGATGTGATAGTAAATGAGATCTGATGCTGGTAACACCCAAACCATCATTAACCATTAGCATTTTAATCTTTTTAAGTAAATGAATGGATACAAGAATGAACAACTGATCATGAGAAAATGTTTCCGGTGCCACTGTCTCATTAACTAATTACTTACATGGCTTCTACTAATTCTAGTAATTGATAACATGGTAGAACACAGACAGACAGGTTAATTTTGACGAGGATGCAGTTATTTACATGAGGTCTGGATCTTGGCACGTACCTGGGAAAGGGAGAAAGAAGGTCATTATCGGTGGTCCTGAGTGCACCCCAGTGAAATGACATGTAGAGAAATAAAGAAGAGGACAAGAAAAATGAGTTTTTTTTTTTTTTTTTAAATCGCCTTTGATTATAGAAAATAATCTGGCATCCTTGGAGGAGAAAAACTTAATAGATACAAGGACTGATTTTATGTTTATTTAAAACAAAAGAAAAAGTAACGAGTTCTACTAGGGATCAGGCATCCCCTTATAAATGTACTACATTCCTTTTTGTTTCACAAAGTTGGTATTTTAAGTGTACATTTTCCCATGCACAGTAGGTATTAGTTGCCCATAGGGAGATTATAAAATGGGCTTATTTCAAGGTGATGACTCTAGAGAGGCTGGGGGTATGGAACATTTAGAGTATAGAATGCACAGAGGACCAAATTATTCTCTCACATATCACAGAAACTGAAAAACTGTTATTTATGCTCGATGTCCTCTGTCGGGACCATGGGCTTCTCCAATATCGCCAACTTTTATCCTGGAAAGTAAGTTTTTTTTTTTTTTAATTGAGAATACTAGAGCTTACAGTCACAGGATGTACACGGGAGTATTTTAAAATACAAGTATGTTTGACCACCTGGCCAGACGCTTGCCTTAAAGGAACGCCCCTCCCAGAACAAGAGCTTTGTAAAGCAGATGGCATGTGTATCAAACTAAGCAGGTCTTTTTTTTTTTTTTTTTTTAATTGCAAAGTTATCCCTGGCAATTGGAAAATACCCTAAGGCAAATAGATTGCCCCAGAAAAGTGATCACAATCATTGGTGGGAGCCTGAAGTTCGTGCGACGGGGGAGCATTGTTAAATGCTGAAATGTGAAGCCCATTTTCTGCGACAAATAAAATCATAATTGTAACTCCAGATTTACTTTCAGGAATCATTGGGGTGTAAACATAGGTAAACTGAAACGGAGTCAGATTTAGCATCTTAGGGAAATGTTATTTTCACTTGGCTTAACTAATGTTCCTAGTCAAGCCACAGAAGCACTGACTTTAAACTATCATTATTGAAAGACACTGAGACAGTAAGAAAATCACAGTTTTGCCCACAGTCTCTTTGGAAATACTTTTGTAATATAGAAGCCAAGTGTGAACTCAATCCAACGACATTAAAGCTCAATGGATCATTGTAAAATCTTATGCTTGATGAAAATAACTTATTTTGCCCAATGTAAGAATACACATATTGCTTCAAAATGGGAATTAAGAAAAGGTTTTGAAAATAACTATACAGAACAGCTCTAGGGTCTACAATGGTAGAATTATCTTTGGGAAGGATAGACCAGGGCACACAGAAACATTTTAGATAAAATTTGAACTATTCCATACACACATCCCCCAAACATTATTGCTATGAAGGTAGTTTGCGTTCAAAATTTTCCATAGGTACACAGTCAAAATAGTTGTAGGTAGTGGTTACTATTTACCTTAGTTTCTTCAGTCAATTCAATTTCTCTGTTAGCATAAGCTAATATTTACTGGAAAAAAAATTCTGAACAGCTAATTAATAATTTATATTAGCTAGTGTATTTTTTTTAGTGTATATATTTTTTTAGTGTATATTGATGAACAAATGCTAGACAATGCTGCAAATTTCCTATAAATATCTGACTTCTGATTCATATTTTTATGTCTTCACGTTGAAGTCACACATTATCAGTAAGACATCCTAGCCTCCTACAAGGCTGTATTTTGAATAGTACCTACTGAAATCCTTGAAGAGTGAGCATTTTTTCAGGACCACCTGAGTTCCGCTGTGACGTACCCCTCATGGTGAGCTCTGAAACATTCCTGATTTATGTTTCACCACTAGTATACCTCCTTTGCAAATATATCCAGATAAGTACCACTGTTGTTCTTTTTTCTATTCATTAAGTAACTACTCATTCAACATCGCAGGGAATACAAAGATGCGTGCAATAAAGAAAGGCCTAGTCTTGAAGGAGTTCACTGCCGAGTGTAGACAGTTTAGGCTATGCATTTCACGAGCGGCACTGATAATAAAACTCTTTCCAGTTCATTTCTCTAAACACTATTTGAAAACATGCAATGTTTTCATACACACAATAAAATTGAATTTCTTTATTCTGCCAGTTATAGTCCTTTATCACCCCACTTCTAAAATTATCTCCTCCTAAATATTCAACTTGAGCTTTTTGCGGGGGGGTATGAACTTTTGTTTCCCAAATCTCTGCTAATACTACTCCCCTTGAGTGGGCTGCCCTTGTCCCATCTCCAGGACATCTTCACATACAATCTTTTTTAATACAGTTTTATGCCCTCTACTTTTAAAATGTCTTTCTTGAACTTATAGCTGCCAGTTATAATTCCTTCTGTAAATTCAAAAAAGTTATTTGCTTTAGCATTTGTTTGATCAATATTATGGCATATCTTATGTTTCAACTGGGTACTGTATCTTAACATTCAAATGCCTGTCCTTACTGTCTCAAAAGTAGAGCCATGAGAGCCTTCCCTGTATCTCCTAGAGTCCTGAACACAGGTGTGTTACACACAGTATGTTGGCAATAGGCTTGATGAATAAATTAAAAAATGAATTTGCTTACCATATCATTATTTCTCCATCAGAGACAGGCCAGGCCAGAGAATAGCTGACGTGGGAGTCCACAAAGAGAAGCAAAACGGGGCAAAGCTCAAATTTAAACATGGAAATAAAGCCATTAAAAAAAAAAAAATCTAGGGAATACAGAGACCTGAAATTGAAGATAGGACTGAAAACAGAAAATAAATTTCTAAGGGACAAAAAGGGTCAGTTTTGATATGCACATCAGTTGCCCAGAGTTAATTATGAGTACCAAATCCAGTATTTATGGAAAAGAAGTGGTGGGTTGGCCATGAAATATTCAATCTAGTGATTATTGGATCCAAGAGGACAGGGAGTTGAGTTAGAGTTGGTCTAACAGCAGATACTGCGATGTAGATGCAGAGATAATAATCCCACAATTGGGAAACTAGTAGGAAATCCTGTCATGGAAATACCTAGTGAGGGACCACCTGGGAAACTTCATAGAGATTAGGGCAAGGACTGCTTCCTAAAAGGCTCGGGGAAAACAAACATCAGTTACTGTTGAACTGAGTTGGTTATGTCAGAGGAAGAGGAAGAAAGAACTGAGAGCATTGACGTAGTGATCTATAAACTCCTGCTTATGGTTAAGATTGCTTCCGGCATCAGTGGTAGAATTAAACCAACTGGGAAGGAGGAGAAGCAAGTAACTTTTACCAAGAGCTTCTATTATATTTACGTATTTGTGCATATGATATCTCACTTAATGAAATGTCATATGGAAGTTAACGGTGTTGTATAATCATTCTTACTTTATAGGTTTAAAGAATTGACTTAAATATTAAAGAACTTCCATGGCCATTAAAGTGACTGAATCCCAAATTGAATCTAGACCCAATGGATTCTTTTAACTGCATTAATTTTTTCTTTTTCTTTTTTTTTTTAAGATTTGTGAACTCCTTTTAAAGCAGAACAAAGTCCTGGTGATCTGCTTCCATTAAGATTACAGCCAAGAAAACCCTATGGAGCAGTTCTACACTGTAACACATGGAATAGCCATGAGCTGTAATTGACTTGGTAACAACAGGGCTGTGAGGGTTATAATTTTTATATATAATATAAATTCCAATTTTCCAATTTAATAAATAAGACACATTGCTTACTATTTCTTATACCAATCTCATGAGGGGGAAAAAAGCATGACAGCTCCAAAAAAATTACATCAGAGTTTTAAATATGGAATGTACAACAGGAAAGGACTGAATTTAGCTATACGCTACTTTACCAAACAGATATCTTTATGTGCTATATATTAATTTTTAATCGGATAAATGCAATTTACAAGTTTAATGAGGATCATTCTAAGGCAAATTTGCAGAATTATCATTTTCAAATTTTTATTAACATATTCTTTTTTTTCCATATTGTTATCTCTAATACTCTGTATAAATCAAACAATGCAAGTCTAAAAACAAAGCCTAATTATAACTGAATAACTTTCTAAGCCACAAAATGATGCTTAGCGATAAACTATGTGACAGGATCAAAAGCAGGGTCAAGAGACCTGCAGACCTGCAGTAAGCTAAGCGGTACATAGTTTCTTAAACAAGCTGTTGTTTTTTGCTGTTGACTTACAGGACCCTATAGGACAGAGTAGAAGTACCCCATAGAGTTTTTTAGGTTGTAATCTTTAAGGGAGCAGATCACCAGGTTTTTTTCCTCAGGAGCAACTGCTGAGTGCTTAGAAGCCCTTAAACTATTACATTTTGAAAGTCAGCACATCAGATTGATTATTTCCTGTACTAAGCTTTAAGGAATGGAAATTGACACACATTTAATAATGTGAATCTTCAGACCATCTCTGTGAACTATGGGAGCTTCTCAACCTATTGGTAAGGGAACAGTCCCTAAATCTACAAGTGAGGGTTAAAGAAGCCAGGTGCAGAGGGGAGAGGAACCATGTGGGCAGCCATTACACCTGTTAATATCATTATCCAGCGGAAAATTTCAGTTCTGAGTTTGAGCCTATGTCGTTAATTCATTGTGTGAGGTTTGTGGATTTAGTAACTCGGCTATGTTAACATGTCAGAGAGGGAGGGACTCACACCCCTTAGGCTTCCAAATGTGGCAATAAAGCTTCCAGGTTTATTGATGTGACTTTCAATGCCTAAAACAGATTAAATTAATTTAGGCAAGGAAATTTAGTTGTTGGTAACTAACATTTTAAACATTAACATGGGTGAACTTTAATTAAGGAAAAATGAGACATGAAGTCCCCCTAAACGATAAAGTAGAGACTATTTCTAAAGATCGAATACAGAATATCCAAAGAGGGAACTTCACTTGCAGATCATTTATTTTTAAGCACCCCCCACTGCATACAGAGTATATGTCCAACTTCCAAAAAATTATTGAAAATATTTTGCAGAATTGGAACTGTCTTTTTAGGGTTTGGTCTACATTTTACTCTTGGGCTATTCTGTCTAGAGTTAGGCCTGCACGTTTTTTATCTTTGTCATTGGTTGTGAAGTTTCCATTTATTTAAGTAAGCACTTTCAGAGTGCAACAAAATAAAATTTTAGATGTGCAGAATTTTTTTTTTTTTTAATTCCTGCTGTAGGTAGAGGGGTTGATGTTAATGAACTGGGTGGAGAAAGATATATTGTAAACAAACAGGAAGGGTGAGCTGGTGGGAAGAAGGAAGGAAGAAAGAAAGGAAAGGAGAAGGAAGGGAGAAAGGAAGGGAAGGAGGGAGGAAGGGAGGAAAGAAGGAGGGAGGAAGGGAGGAAAGAAGGAAGGAAGGAAAGGAGGAAGTATGTCTCTTAAAATGCTTTGCATTTCAAACTACCACATGGGGTCACCATATAGGATTTGCATAAACAGGTTCCCAAATAAAGGGTAAGCAACCAGTGAAACGTTCCCTTTCTTCAGGCTAGAGAGGTGTTTGGAGATACGTTCTTGAAAGGAAGATTGTCTGCACCTGCCAAGATCATTGGGGCAGCTGACCGTTGTTTCCCCTACTGGAGGATCTGAAGTTTGAAGAAAGGATTACATTTACACGTAGAACTTTCAATCAGCAATACTGGAGGAACATAAATGGATCAAAAATTGCCTTTATACTTTGAATCTCAGTTCTTTTCAGGCATTTTGTTTTTCCGTTTTGAGTGTGTGCCATTTTAACACCACATCCCATTGTGACCTAGAAAAACTCTGCCTAGAATGAAGCTATTGCCAGAGACCACCTTTCAGCCAAACAATAGACATCACCATAAAATAAACTACACCTGAGAGGAACGTGTTCCTTAGGGCAATCAATTATCTGAGATCAAAAGGACAGCATTTGCCCAAAAGCAAAGATGAGAAGGCAGGAAGGGGTAGAAAATCTGAACAAAAGCCAGGGCGGAAATGGGGAGTGCGTTGACACATCGAGCACAATCCAGCCAATGTCCTAGAACACTTTATGGATGAACTATCGAAGGGGAAACTAATTTGCTCTGTAAACTTTCACCTAAAGCACACACACGTAACAACAACTCTGCCTCATCATTTCCTTCCTACTTTCTTTTATGACGTTGAAGACAGGTAAGGATTCTTTCAAAAATGATATTTAACAACATTAATTCTCAACCCTAGTGTCTCAGAGGATAACATAATGCCTTTTCAGAAATGAAATAAAGGGATAATTGCAACAATAAAAATATTCTTCCTGTGCAATACACTAGTGCAAAGACTAAATTTAACAAACTTATGCGCTAAAACAAGAGATAAATAGGCAAAGTATAACATGCAGAATCCAACAAATATGTCTATACTCTGACCAGATAACGTTGATTTTACCTGAGCCCTGTGCTCCTGGAGGAACCCTGGTGGCACAGTGGTTAAGAGCTCAGGCTGATAATGAAAAGGCTGGTAGTTCAAATTCACCAGCAGCTCTGTGAAAACTCTATGGGGCAGTCTACTCTGTCCTATAGGGTCACTATAAGTTGAATCCACTTGACTGCAATAGGTTTTTTGGGTTGGTGCTCCTGGAAAATAGCAATGGTTAAGAAATTTCTCCATCTTTTGTGTTCCAGAAAATGGCTTATTGCAACGGCACCTTTCCTATAGAACAAGATAAGACTCATGATGCCCACCTCATTACCTTTAATAAGGTTAGACACAAGGCCATTGTTTGCCTTTAAATGGTTAGCTGAATTGCTTGTCCCCACTGATCAACTAGAACAAAAAGCCTGTTAAACAAATTTTGGTTATTATTCTCTCCTTCCCCAGGTCCCTGAAATTTGGCCCACCTTCAGCCTGAGCCAGAAGAAGACCTTTTCTTAAGGACCCCAACTAGAGAAAAGGCCAGCCTCAGGGTAAAACATTTCATGGTCTTCTATCTGCCATACCACCCTTTCATCACACTTCCTCACACCTAGTTCTGTCTAGTCTTGTTTACTTCTTTCTATAAAAGAACAACTCTTGAGACACATGCGGATCTTATGGTCGAAACATGTTCCTTATTGCAGTAGTTCTCTTCCTTTATTGCAATAGTCTCTCCCCCTCCACTTCCTTCCAATAATCCTCTCAAATAACGCCTCTTCTTACTACATCTGGATTTGTTTTTTATTTGATATTTGCCAAGTTTCAAGACGTGAACATCAACCTTTAACCCTATACTATTTAGGATACATGGACTACACTTCCCTCATCATGTAGCTATCTGAGGTAGCTATCTCTTGACACAACTATGACCAGTTGAAGGATCCCTGGTGGTGCAGTAGTTAAGCACTTAGCTGCTAACCAAAATGTTAGTTCTTTGAACTCACCCAGGGTCTCCAAGGGAGAAAAGACCTGGCAATCTGCTCCTGTAAAGATTGTTGTTATTTTTAGGTGCCATCCAATCAGTTCTGACTCATAGCGACCCTATGAGCAACAGAATGAAACACTGCCCAGTCCTGTGCCATCCTCACAGTTGTTGCTATGCTTGAACCCATTGTTGCAGCCACTGTATCAGTGCATCTCATTGAGGGTCTTCCTCTTTTTCACTGACCCTCCACTTTACTAAGCATGATATCCTTCTCCAGGGACTGGTCCCTGCTGACAAGATGTCCAAAGTACGCGAGACATAGTTTCGCCATCCTTGCTTCTAAGGAGCATCCTTGTTGTATTTCTTCCAAGACAGATTTATTCGTTCTTTTGGCAGTCCATGGTATAGTCAATATTCTTCTCCAACACCACAATTCAAAAGTGCCAATTCTTCTTCGATCTTCCTTATTCATTGTCCAGCTTTTGCATGCATATGAGGCAATTGAAAACACTACGGTTTTGATCAGTTGCACCTTAGTCCTTAAGGTGACGACCTTGCTTTTCAACACTTTAAAGAGATCTTTTGCAGCCAGTTTGCTCAATGTAATGTGTCTTTTGATTTCTTGACTGCTGCTTCCATGGGTGTTGATTGTAAATCCAAGTAAAATGAAATCCTTGACAACCTCAACCTTTTCTCAGTTTATCATGATGTTGCTTATTGGTCCAGTTGTGAGGATTTTTGCTTTCTTTATGTTGAGGTGCAATCCATACTGAAGGCTGTGGTCTTTGACCTTCATCAGTAAGTGCTTCAAGTCCTCTTCATTTTCAGCAAGCAAGGTTGTGTCATCTGCATAACGCAGGCTGTTAATGAGTCTTCCTCCAATCCTGATGCCCCTTCTTCTTCATTATAGTCTAGCTTCTGGGATTATTTGCCCAGCATACAGATTGAACAGGTATGATGAAAGGCTACAACCCTGGTGAACATCTTTCCTGACTTTAAACCACGAAGTGTTCCCTTGTTCTTTTCGAACAGCTGCCTCTTGATCCATGGACAGATTCCTCATGAGCACCATAAAGTGTTCTGGAATTCCCATTCTCCACAAAATCATCCATATTTGTTATGAACCACACAGTCGAATGGTCAATAAAACACAGGTAAACATCTTTCTGGTATTCTCTGCTTTCAGCCAGGACCCATCTGACATCAGCAATGATATCCCTGGTTCCGTGTCCTCTTTTAAATTCACTTTGAATTTCTGGCAGTTCCCTGTCTATCTACTGCTGCCGCCGCTTTTCAATGATCTTCAGCAAAATTTTGCTTGCATGTGATATTAATGATATTGTTCAATGATTTCTGCATTCAGTTGGATCACCTTTTTTGGGAATAGGCATAAATACGGATCTCTTCTAGTTGGTTGGCCAGGTAGCTGTCTTCCCGTAAAAATTAAAAAAACCCCAAATCCTATGGGGGCAGTTCTACTCTGTTACATGGGGTCGCTAAGAGTTGAAAATTGACTGGACAGCACAAAACCACATTCCCAGTTGAGGATGAGTCAATGCACATCTGGTAGCGTTTAGGTCTGTAATACTCTCTGGCATCCCTAACCTTCCTTGTCCTTCCCCATGGTATGAATGTTCAAGTGAATATCTAGCTTTAGAGTTGTTAGGTCCCACAAGATCATACCTCCAACCATAATAGCAGCTGACATTTATGGAACACTGTGTGTGTCAGGCAGCATTCTGAACAACTATATGTGGTTACCTCGTTTAATCCAGCTGGCCAATGGCACAGCAGAGATGAAATTTAGTCAGTCTGGCTCCAGGACTTTTTCCTTCCTCATTCAGCAATGCTGTGTTCAATGGGAGACAGGCAGCCTCTGCCTAGATAAGATCACTTCCTCTACCTAGGCAGGGTGGAGCTCAGGGATTTTTAGAAAAGCCCTACAGAGCAGTTACCAAATCTTAACTGCCGCATTGGTATGGAGGGTTGTGGAAAGAGGGGAAGGAGGTCCTTCATAACTAAACAACTTCACAGAGATTGCCCCTACTTTCCCACTTGACTGTGAAAAAAATAAGCAGACCTTTCTTCTTTTTTTTTTTATTTGCTTATTTATTTAGCAAAGTTCACTCTTAAAATTTACATTCACAGAGATATACTGTCATGGATTGAATTATGTCCCCCCAAAAATGTGTATATCAACCTGGTTAGGCCATGATTTCCAGCATCGTGTGGTTGTCCTCCATTTTGTGACTGTAATTTTTTGTTAAAAGTATTAGGGTGGGATTGTAACACCACCCCTTACCCAGGTCACAACCCTGATCCAGTGTAAAGGGAGTTTCCCTGGGTTGTGGCCTGTACCACATTTTATCTCACATTGATAAAAAACAAAGTGAAGCAAGCAGAGAGCTGGGGACCACATACCACCAAGAAAGCAGCACTAGGAGCAGAGCGCGTCCTTTGGACACAGGGTCCCTGCGACCGAGAAGCTCCTCAACCAGAGCCAACAGAGAGAGAAAGCCTTCCCCTGGAGCCAACACCCTGAATTTGGACTTGTAACTACTAGACTGTGAGGAAATAAACTTCTTTTTGTTAAAGCCATCCACTTGTGGTATTTCTGTTATAGCAGCACTGGATGACCAACACATATACACAGCTACTTTATTTAAGCTTTCTTTTTTTTAATTATTTGAACTAAAGAGTAATATTTGAGGAAAAGATAAATTGGTATGCTTTATAATTGAGAATGATTTTAGTTTCTAAATGTGAAAACTGATTGCACCCATCAAATTATTTCCATATATCCATTGGCTATTGCTTTTCTAGAGAACTGTCACAATTATTTATGTACTCATGTATTTATGTATTTGTTTACTTATTTCAAACCTGGGGTGACTACGAAATAGCTGAACACTAGCTAGGTTTTTTGTTTGTTTGTTTGTTTGTTTTTTTGATATCCTCTCCACATGTCTCTTGCTACACGTATATCTACATAGGGAAAAATATGCGAAGACAAATAACACAGCACAATTCAGACATAGTTATATTGTCAAGATACAGTTTCAAGGGCAATTAAAATACATCACCCTGAAATGATGCTTCATCTAACAGCACGATTGGATCGCCTGTTATGATAGTCAACGCAATTAAAAAAAAAAAAAAATCACGAGACAGATTTGGGTTTTAAAAAAAAAAAAAATCACGAGACAGATTTGGGTTTTTATTTATTCATTTATTTATTTTTTACTGAGTATACTGCCTAGCTATGCACAGAGACAAGATCTGTAACTATCGTGGTTTACACAGCATACCTAAAATTCTTTCGATGCTACTTAATGTTGCTGTTTTTTTTTTTTTTACTTTGATTCAGTATTAGGTAAGTTAAGAAACTTTTCTACAAAGATAAAAAGTTCTTACAGGATGGCCCTTTAAGCAAATTAATAATGATGAAGCCATCACAGAGTTTTTGCTATCTAAATGCTATCTAGACACTGCTTCACTCGATATACCTAAAAACCCCATGGGTTAGATATTATTACCTTTTACACACGAGGGAAGTAAAGCTTAGAGGTGTAAGATCAGTTACCAAAGATGGCTCAGTGAAGGAGTGGCAGAATCAGGATTGAAACTCAGGTCTTTATGACTCTAAAGTCCTTGCTCCTTACTACCACAAATTGTCACACATAATTTACAATCCATGGTATTTATTCCAGCTGCTCCTCGAGGGAAAAAAAAAAAAAAAAACTACAGAAAAAAACAAAAGATTTTATACTGTCATGGACAACTCTACCATATACTCAGATGTAGAAATGGGGATTCCATGATTTACCTTGGTTGGATTAAACAATGTGTTTTCTAATTCTAAATAACTTTTATTATTGAATATAGCACATTTTCAGTTATACTCCATATTTCAGATTTATACTAGATAATCCATATGTTTTATGAATTGCAAAAACAAATTTGTTTATAAGGTCTTTCCTGGATATTTCATACTGAACGCTGTGCCATAAGTATCACATCCAAATTGCACTTTGTCTTTATATAATAAGCACTTCTGAAGACCAAGATGTGCCTGACCCAGGACATGGTGTTTTCAATCACCTCATATCCATGCAAAAGCTGGACAATGAGTAAGGAAGACCGAAGAAGAATTAATGCCTTTGAACTGTAGTGCTGTCAAAGAACATTGACTATACCACGGACTGCCAAAAACAAACAAATCCGTCTTGGAGGAAGTACAACTAAAATTCTCCTTAGATGCAAGAATGACAAGACTACATCTCACATACTTTGGACATGTTATCAGAAGGGATCAGTCCCTGGACATCGGGCTTGGTAAAGGACATCATGCATGCTAATGTAGAGGGTCGGAGAAAAAGAGGAAGATCCTCAACAAGATGGATTGACCCAGTGGCAACAATGGGCTCAAACATAACAACGATTGTGAAGACGGACAGGACTGGGCAGTGTTTTGTTCTGTTGGACATAGGGTCACTATGAGTGGGAACTGACTCAACGGCACCTAACAACAACATATATAACACATAGTCTGTAAAACTTTAAATAAGAAAGGTTGAATTTTTGTGCAAACCCTGAATTTCTTCCATATGCAAGGTTTTGTGGCTGCCAAATAAAACCCAGGGGCTCATACCTTCTATTTTTCTGTCTTTTTTTGCCCTGAAATCAATTGCTAAGCTATGGATACTCCAAGTTTATGTATGAATCAATCATCTCATTAAAATTTTATATCATTCATCAAAAAATTAATTAGCCTTGCTTCTGGAAAATATATTTCTTGCAATGTAAATTTTCTTTTCGAAAAATACAGTGAAATTTAGGTGGGGGTTTTGTGTTACTTGACAATTCCAGGAAGACTCGCCGCCTGTTCTATGGAATGCTGTTACTGCCTAACCAAAGGTTCTCGGGAGCTGAGGATGCAGAATTTTGAGCCTTCACTCAAGCTTGTTGTAGGTTTTAGCCTTGGGCACTGAAACATATACATTTTTGCAATTCATTCAGTTATCTTCCCCCCAAGGGATACGTAAACAAAATATTCGAATAAACCCAAGGACTATACAAGAAGAAAGCAATGTCAAGGTAATCAAGGCCATGCCGATTTCAGCTGGCAAAATATGCATAATTAATGTAAAAGAGGAGAAATGAATTGGCCAAGAAAATTTCCCATTGGTTTTATCTGTCAGGGGCACACAGGACTTTATTTCCAATGAATATATAACCTTTTTAAAAGAAAATACAAAAATAAGTAGTAATATGGTAGAAATTTTGATGTTCATGAAAAGTAGTGAATTTGACTTGGGATTTCTGTTTATAAAACTATTTGCTTGAACAAATCTCCATCAATCCTAGTGAAGAAGAAAGTTTAAAAAGTTAAAGAAATAATTAATGTACATCTAAACTATTTCAATGAAATGCATATTACACTTCGAAAAAAGAGAAGAACTAATTTTGCTTTCCATCCTTAACTTCTATTAAATTCTAGAGAGGAATGAAGACATTGATTTATGTGAATAATTTCTGAACCAGAGGACCAGTGTTAATAAATAAGTAAGCTTATTTATTTATTTATTGTTTTAGTAAAGGGGAAAAAAAAAAAAAAAAAGCTTTCCATGCTATTTAGGAGAAGAAGTAAGGCAGCTTACAAAAAGTACAGACTACAGCAGACTAGAAGTACGTGAGATAAGTAAGTTAAAATATCAAAAACAAACATGTTGCTGTCGAGTGGATTCCCACTGACAGTGACTCTGCAGGACAGAGTAGAACTGCCCCACAGAGTTCCCAAGGAGTGCCTGGTGGATTCCAACGCAAACCTTTTGGTTAGCAGCCTTGGCGCTTAACCACCACGCCACCAGGGTTGGTGAGGTAAATTAAGGCAAACAGTAAATAGTGGGAAAGTAAGAAACCAAGAATGTGGCTAATGCATAAAACCATTCCATGAATGTGTAGTAATACATAAAATCTAAGTAGTATGGGGAACTCCCATCTTAACCACAATATTCTGTCCAATTTTCGCTGTTTTCCTCTCCTTAGATCGTCAGATTCTTCTAGAGTACAAAAGCAAAAAGGCTTCACATCAGAACTTGATCAGAGCCCCTGTGTTGGTTACTGATCAGTTGTTAGTAGCCCTGGTCCATTCAGTTTGTGACTGGTCTTTCTAAAACACAGCTCTGTTCATGTCATTCTCTTGCTTAAAACCTCTCAGAGTTGAAAATATGAAAATAACAAAGAACAACCCTTATGATTCTGCTGACTTTTTAATTATGCCTTGTCTCATAGTAATCTCTACCCCCCAAAATTGTTCAGTGTTTTTCTTCCAAGGGCTATCTTTTCTTTGTATTTGTACATTTTTACATTATTCCCACTGGCAGAAGGACTCTTCCCCTGTCTTTACGCCCATTCCCACCTAGTCTACCAGGAAAATGCTCACTCAGTTCTTAAGAGCCAAATGCAACTTCACCAGGAAGACCTTCTCTGGTGTGTCCAGGCTCTGAAAGATCCAGTCTCACGTCTCTCGTATCACATGTAGCACACTGCTCTAATGATTTGTGTACAAGCATGTGATAGACTATGAGCCCTGGATGACAGGGCCAAGTTCTGCTTTTGTTAGAATCACTAACACCTAGTTCAGTAGCTGATTCATTGTAGATTCTTAATAAGCGGTTGGTGAAAGAGTACCCCCACAACATGACTGTCAGTCTGAGGGAGGGACATCAGTGCTTACAAATACTGGTAGCTTGCCTGGACCCACAAATTGTTACATATTGCCTGCATAGCATTCAACCATATATATTATATAACTCATCCCATGTAATTGACCAGTTATCTTTCCCCCAGCTTTGTAAAAATAGAGATTTTGGGTCTCAAAATTTGTTCAGAAAATAGTTGACTCCATGCCTAAAGACTAAAGTCATAAAAAACAAAATGCCCTCTGGATATCATTCAAAGGGTGCAGCCACTGATCATTTTTCTTTGTACATAGCATGCTTCAGTAATGACTTTCCAAACCATCTGACCAAAACAGGACTATAAAGGAAGGAAAACAACTTTTCCACGAGACTGGGGAGGCCAATTTGGAGAAAGCCACAGCTTCTATTAATATCTTTTGAATAATCCAGCTAGTAGTGGCATTATCATTTGCCCAAGAAAATTAGTTTCTGGACTGTCACTCCCCAGTACAAATTGTGTGTGTGTGTACTAACGTATTGATGATCAATTGTCTAGCATAATAGCAAACATTTTGTACTTTGCATATGAGGCTTAATATCCCGCCACTATGTCAGAAAGAAATTGGTTTTAAATCCTTACTCCAGGAATGGTGAAAGACTTGAGATTTGTCATCTATGTTTTCTTTCCCTAGCGGTCAGCCAGAATGCTCCTTAGAAGCAAGAATGGCGGGACTTTGTCTCACATCCTTTGGATATGTTATCAGGAGAGACCAGTCCCTGGAGAAGGACATCATGCTTGGTAAAGTAGAGTGCCAGTGAAAAAGAGGAAGACCTTCAACAAGATGAATGGACACAGTGGCTGCAACAATGGGCTCAAGCAAAGCAACAATTGCAAAGATGGTACAGGACCAGACAGTGTTTCCTTCTATTGTGCACAGGATTCCTATGAGTTGGAACTGACTCTACGGCACTTAACATCAACGGTGGTCCCTTGCATGAATATAGACAGTAAATTAAAAAAAAAATACATTTTTGTTGGTTACCAATCAAAGCACATGATGGTCTATTTTCAGAACATAACTGTATCTAGTTAAACAAGTCAGATAATTTTATCTGTAGGCAGAATGAGAGAAATGTCATTTTTCTAAAGTTTCTTAGAAGCATGACTACAAAAGATGTTAGAAAATAAACACTCCACAAGTCTAACAAAAAGCTAATATACGTCATTTTCTTTTACTGATTGCTGACAGTCTCCACCTATGTTTCAATGCACATGTTAATTTATGTCCCAGATCACTGCCTGTCAGTTAAGTGGGCTAAGTTCTGGGCACTGGCAGAAGGTTTTTTTTTAACCTGCCCCCAATTACGTACTTGAATTAGGACACAGAATGTTTCTCTTAGATTGGAGGAAGAATTTATCTCTGCCCCAGTAGTACAGTTGAGATACCAGTTTGTCTCTGCTGGTACATTTCTGCCAAAATCATGTACTGACTACAATTCCTTGGATAGTAATGATAAAACAAATCCTGTTGCTCATAACACTCTGATCCCTCAAGTGGAGTTAATAGCAGTAGGTTGGAGCCATAATTCACACCGTAAGTTACAAAGCGGTGGTGCCACGGATAAGATGCCGTTTATACTCTTGTGAAAATAGCTGACTTTTCATGCAGAAATACACTACCACTTAAATACTGGGAAACTACCGTCTCTGATACAGTGTGAACATTATGGGGGAAGAAAAGCTGATTATTTAGTATTTTCTCAGGCAAAACTCCCAAAGAATTTGACAAGAAATTTTCCTTAGTAAATAGTGCAGGATTAGCTCATTTAATTTTTCCTGAACTATTTTATGGTTAGGTAATAAAGTAGAATATACATGCCCAGTAAAATCTGTTAAGAGGCAGCTAAGGGACCTGTGCTTATTCTTTTATCGTGCACAAATAAATACTTGAAGTATAGATCTTTATTTCCTTAATATTGATTGTTATTTCACATCTCGACATAAGAACTATTCCAAAAGGGAGGGCTTTGGTAAATATAGTAAAACGAAACAGCTTTCAGTCTAGCTTCAGTGAATTTGCATCTGTGTTCCCCATGATGATGTCGTATGTTACACTCTTTCATATTTCAGAGTGGGTATGTCACACCCATCAATAGTTGGGAATTGCACTCGCGATGAAGCAGAGCCCTAACACACAGAAGTGCCAAACTCATGAAAAAACAAATCGAAAAGAAATGAAGCAATCTCTAATGAACGGGCGAACATGACTTGCTTAGCACTGAAAAATCAATGAGGTGAAACAGTCTCCTCCACCAAACGCATAAGGCGAAAATCAACCTATCATTGAACCCTGTGATTTCTCTTCTTCATACTCAACCGTACGCATGGTACTTGTGCTGATTTTCACCATAAAGATTAAGATAAAGCACTTTCTCTCTCCACCTTCACTTACTCATGCACCCTTTGCATTTTGATATATGGAGACTTTCAATAGTTAGTAGTGACCTTCTAGTTACCAAAACCAAATACCTTTTCTGAAGCCACACTGTTCACAACAGCTATGTTGTTGTATAGCATGTGAAACTCTCCTACTGTGGTTTCTAGGAGATGCATTCTTCCTGTTCTCTTCTCACTTATTTAACAGTTTCTTTCAAAGTTTCATAAATGATAGAAATGCTCAAAGTTTTTGCCTCCTGCCTTCTTCTCCTTTCCCTTTTCCTGCGTTCTTCTCCTTAACCATCATCTACCACTTTTCAGACTTTCAACTGTAATCCCTATGCAGTTGATTCCCAATGCTACGTCTACAGTTCTGATTTCTCTTCCAAGCACCAGTCCTACATTTCAACTGCAGGTCAGATATTGACCTGAATGTCCTGTGGGCACCTTAACACCTCAACCCCTTGGCCTCAGGCTGACTTTGTCATCCTTTGTTCAGCCATTCAAGAAATATGGTCTGCTATGATTCAGACACTGTGCTATTCACAGAGGAGATAAGGATGAGTGGGGTACAGCTCCTGCCCTTGTGCAACTCACAGTTTAGAAACATAAACAGCTAAAAATAATTGAACATGACTGGTAGTGCAATAGAGGAAAGATCTGTAGGTATGTAGAGTAGTTCTTTCTTGTAGTCTCCTTGTTTCTTCTAAGTGCATTACGATTTCCCCAGTCCTCCAAACTTGATAGAACCCTAGTGGCATAGTAGTTAAGAGCTATAGCTACTAACCAAAAGGTCAGCAGTTCAAATCCACCAGGCACTGCTTAGAAACTCTATTGGGCAGTTCTACCAAACTTGACTCTGATTTATCCTTTACGCCTCCAGTTACAATTCCTTTTAGTTTAACTTCTGAACCACAGTTTGAATAAGTCTTCTGTTTTTTATGCGTTTCCCTCTCAAGCGCAACTCTCCTGCAATATTTGAATAATTTCATTCCTCTTGCCACTGGCTTCCATAGCATATATTAAGAACTCTTCATAGTTGGGCATCATCCTGCCCTCTACTCCTCATTAACACACACCCACACTCACAGTCAAATTGGGCTCTCTGAAATTTCCCAAGCAGGACTTTTGGCTAATAATTTTTCTCAAGGATATTACTCTTGTCCTTGGTTCAGAAAATTGAACACCTGTAATTTATCAAAGTCTCTGGGTGGTGCAAATGGTTAAGTGCAAGACTACTAACCAAAAATTGGCGGTCCAAACCCACCCAGAGGCACTTCAAAAGCAAAGCCTGTCTATATGCTTTCAAAAAGTCACAGCTTTGAAAACCCTATGGAGCAGTTCCACTGTGCATATGTGTACTCACTATGAGTTGGAATCAACTCGAGGACAACTAACAACAACAACAAGACATTATCAAGGCAAATCCCAATTGCCAACTAATCTTCCTACCTAAACATGAATTTTCTTCTGTGAATACCCATGGATCTTTGTTTGCAACACTTTCAGATTTTGGCTGTGTAGCCATGCACTACACTTTCATCTACATATACATATATGCATGCACACACACAACACACATTCGTGCACACACACACACGTACACACACACATACACACATACACTCACACACAAACACCTCTCTCCTCATTAGATGGTAAGTTTGGATAGTGGAAAGGGCAAGGTTTTAGAGTAAGACAGATCTGCTACTTACAAACTGTAATAGCTTGTTCAAGTTACTTAACCTCTCTGAGTCTTCATTTTCTCATCCATAAAGTTAAATGCGATAAATAATGTAAAGTACCTTGTAGAGGACATGGCATATTGCAGGTACTCAATAAAAGCAAGTTATAATAATGATGAATGCTATAAGTAGAAACTTATTGTGGAAAGGAATTACGTTCTTCTATTCCGTTATTTTCAACAGGGTCTAACACAGGCCTTTGGCCTGTACTTGACCCTCAATAAATGCATTTCCTGTGAATGAATATAGAGTTGTGTTATACTTCCAAACAATATGATTTTCTCTCATCAGAAAAGCCTCTGTTTTGCCTCAGATCTCAGATCATCTTTCATGTTTAATACTATTTCTAGATTATCTAGGATTTTCTCCCCATACCCATTTTGTCCTCCCGTATCTATGGAGTTTCTATAACAACAATTTTGTTAAACACATATCCCTTGACACTTCCAAACACTATTGTTCAAATATTTTCACCATTTCCTAAAGCACTTAATTATCGCATCATTGAAATGCAATAAAAGATAATGCACCCTATAAATGCCCCATACCTCTAGCTGCCTCATCCTGGGATGAAGTACTGTGCCAAACAACTTTTCTCTGTTGTTCCTCAGCTTCATAAGAACCATGTTTCTAGGTCATAACAGAGCCAGAATTTAAACACAGCTGCACATGACCTCAAGGATCCCTGGTGGTACAACGGCTAACACTGGGCTGCTAACGCCAAGGTTGGTGGTTGGAACACATCCAGTGGCTCCAGCTCCACAGGAGAAGGACCTAGTGATCTGCTTCCAGAAAGATTACAGCCAGGAAAACGCTATGGGGCAGTTCTACTCTGTTGCATTGGGTCGCTATAAGTTGGAATCAACTTGACAAAAGCCAGCAACAACACACATAACTTCAGAATTTAAATGCTTTTTGCCTATTTAATCTTTTATGCTTGTCTCCTAATCCTTCCATGTAAAAAGCATTTATATTTGTCTGCTATCAAGAATATACTTATATTGACATATTAGAGCTTAAATAACTTTATTAAATCTGTTCCAACCCTGTTATACACAGTGGAAAACTGAGTCTAAGAGAGATACAAAGGCTAACAAGTCACAAGGCTGTAAAAGGATTTCTAGAAAATACATAAAGCACCATAGACTCTGGCAACAGGCATGAGAATGGAAGAACCATGTAGGAAGATGATTTTATTTTATTATTTTAAAAGGAGATGATGTAAAGAGAATTGCACTGCGATGGATCACTTTTGTGTGAACTTTCTCACCAAGAACTTGTAACTTCCCCCCAAGTGATTGGATGGGACTGTGCCAATAGGGTAATTGTGGCCCACCGAGGGGATGGTCAGTTTTGCCATCCCTCTGGCCTTGAAATAAGCCATTCCATAGGCATGAAGGAGAGGAACCCACCACCACCAAAAAAGGAGAGCCAAGAGGGGAGTGTGTCCTTTGGACCTGGGATCCCTGTACTAATAAGTTCCTGGAACCAGGAGGCTGAGAGAGAGGGAGAGAGAGAGAAGTGGTGGCAGGAGACAACCCAGTGGGCTTCCCAGTCCATAGAGCAAGAAATGAAGAGGCCAAGGGACCAGAGAGAGGCATGCCTATGAGCACGACTGGGAAGAGGCTGTCCCAATGGAAGAACTGTATCCTAAGCGTTCCTAATCTTGAATTGTAACTTGTTACTTCCCTAATAAACCCCATAATCCTGAGTATTGTCTGTGAGTTCTTTGTGGACATTGCACTGAATTATCGAACCCAGCAGAGAAGTAGAGAGCGCCATGGGAGGAACACTGGTGTCAGAATTGGTAAAGATGGCGGAGAGAGGAGGCATGTCTGACTTCTGCCTCATAGGAATCAGCCTTGGGCCTCTGAGCTTGATTCCCCTTCCCCCTTGTGGAGTTAGAGGAGGTCCGACGCTGCCGCCATACCATTTTGTGTAAATATTTTTTTAAAAAGTAATATATATAAATAAATGTGTTCATTTGTAAAACATTTTCTACGTGATATGCACTTTATATTAATCACAAAATAAAAAGTTTACTACGTACACACTGTACGATGCATTCTTTCACGCATGTTTTTGAAGTTATTTTGAAAATGAAATATTTGTACAGGGTTTACCTTTGAAATTAAGCATCTGTATTCAGTAAATATTTGCATTTTTGGTAAAGTGTTGATGCTATCATTTTGAAATGGTCTAGTTTTTTTTCCTATCATTTCACTGTTACATTATTATACCAATTGTTTTATGCGTATTAAAGAATACTTTGAAGTTACTAATCAAAACACAGAAGTGGCTATTTTCTCAGATGGTCTGCAAGTACATAATGACGTTTGGTGTTGCATTTTAAAATACTTTGGCAGAAACTTTTTTCTAAGTTAAATTGCAATTTTTCAAAAAAGGCAAAAATTACAACTCTCATTTGAATATTTCAAAAATTGTATAAAATTCAACTTGATTATTGATGGAAATTATAAAATGTTAAGTCTGGTTTAAAGCGCATTTGAGAAACTAGTTATTAAAGGCAATGTTAGCACAGGCTTTCTGGAGTAGATACAAAATCATTTAAGGTCCAACAGGCTCGTAAATTGTAAACTTTGAGGTTATCTGTTCATAAATTATAACCTTCGAGGTTATCTGTTCCTTTCGAAAGAAATTATCTTGATCTCACAGACAAAAATCCACAAGTTAATTTCTGCTTGGACAGAGTTGTAAAGCAGCCCAGGTAATTGCAAACCAAGCCTAGCACTGCACTAGAAGAATTCTCCGCGATCTTTCTTGCCTATTTCCAAATTTCAGATACTTTTAACATAGCTATTTTTGATAACGAACCAATATCCCTTCAAAGTGCATTTGCATGCATTTAACATGTATTGGCAACAATTACTCAAAATATTTATGTTTAACACTAGAATTTTATGTATCTTCATTCATTATATTTACTTTAATGAACCAAAGGCAGAGTTTCCACATCAAATTCCCTGAGAAATCTCATTGCTGAAAAATTTCTAGGAAATTCGTAAGAATGAAAAGTGACTAAAGAGCTGAGGGAAGAAGAGAACCCCACCCAATATACTGATAGTAACGATTTAAAAGAATCAAATGAAAATGTTTTACACACGTAAGGACCCATTACTACCAAATTATCCCTATTTCCTGGAAGTTTGACCAACAACTCATTAACAATAGTCATCTGAATGTCTGTCTTTTTTTTGGTATATATTTACCAGCAATTAGATATTTTTATTTTGTAAGAAAAATCATACATATAAGTAGCATTAAATTTTATCATTAAAATATGGACTACAATCACATAAGGAGAAAAATGTTTGAAAGTAGTAATGGGCCCAGTCTTACACCTACTCTTTAACAAATAAATCAAAGAATGACATTATCCTATATAAACATATTACTGCGTCTCTTTGTCTCAAATTGATTTACTATTACTTCCAACAGTATCTCTCTTGAATAGTATCTTGAGATATCCACTCAGATATTTAATAAGCATCTCAAATATAACCTGTATAAAACAACTCTTCTCTCCCCCATCCTTCTGTTCCCACTGCCTTCTTAATCGCAGTAAGAGGCACCCCCATTCATCCAGTTGCTCACAGTAAAAGAAAACGAAGCGTTATCCTGCAGTCTTTCCTCCCCTCCTCAACAGTGAATCCATCAACATTTTAGCTTTCTGTTACAGCCATTGCGAACAGTATCCGAAGGAGCACTGGTTGCACAGAGGTAAAGTACCCAGCTGCTAACTGAAAGGTCAGTGGTTCAAATCCACTAGCTGCTTCAGGGAAGAAAGGTATGGCAGTCTACTTCTGTGAAAATCACAGCCTTAAAAACCCTGTGGGGCAGTTCTACTCTGTCCTCTAGGTTCGCTAGGAGTCAGAACTGAATCGACGCCACAACAACAGGTTTTTGATTAACACTATCATATCATTCGTCATCCGAAGATCTTCCCGAAATTAAAGAAATAGATGCTCATTCGTCATCCCAAGTTCTTCCCGAAATTAAAGAAATAGATGCTCACTTATGTTACTGCTTCCAAAACCCACGTCTCCGACCAGCCTCCTTGTTCAACAAGTAACAGTGAGAATGGTTCTTTTCAAGTGATGTTGTATCACTTACTAGCTTTATACCCTCAAGCAGCATTCCCTAACAATAAGAAAAGAAAACAATCCAAAACTTTACCATGGCCTAGAAGTTCCCCATGATCTGGTCTCTGGATATCCTTCTGACCTCATCTCCTACCCCATTTCCTCAAGTCGAAAGGTCTTGCAGTTTCTCAAAAATGCTAACCTCTTTCTTGCTCAGTGTCTTTCCTCCAGGTTTTTATACAGCCAGTCTGTAGGGTCGCTATGGGTCAGGATCAACTCGATGGCAACGGGTTTGGGTTTTTTTTGTTGTTCTTGTTAGTATCTTTATATTATTCATACTATTTCTCAGAGAGACATCTTCTGACTGCCCTATGTAAAACACGCCCCCACATTTTCTATCCATTAACCAAGTTCATTTTCCTCTGTAGCGCTAACCATTCTGGAAATTTTATTTATTTATAGGTTTACGTATTTATTGTCTGTTTACACCACTAGAATGAAAGTTTCAAAAAGCCAGTCTTTTTTTTTTTTTCCTAGTATCCTCAATACCTGGAACAGTGTCCGGCATCTGGCAAGACCTGAATAAATGTTTGTTGAATGGATGAATTAAAAGTAAATGACTAAGAGAAAAAAAAAAAAAAAGCAACCTCAAGTGCTAATATTAACTTCTAATTATGTGATATATAGGAATAAAAATTAAAATATTGAAATTCAAAATTATTCTGTACAATTTTTCAAGAGTAACATGATTTCTTTTTTTATGTTTACATTAAGCAACTGCAAATAAGACCATTAAATCTATGATAAAGAAAGAAACCAGTAGCCACATAAGTAAGCCATCTCACTTCCTTTTCAATGTTAACGATGAAGTAAATAGTTTAAAAAGACTTTGAAAAATGTACAATTTATATTCAAAATCATTTGTATACCTGTGCCATTGGTCATAATATACAGCATAAGCTCTGCCTTTTTCTCTCTAGTTATATATTTATAAACAGTCTTTTCTGATTAGAAAAAAATCTGACCAAATGTAGTGTTGATGTTTACCTGCAGTTTAATTTTATGAATTCTGATGTGAGACACAAACTATTAAAATCTTATGTATTTCAAAATTGCCTACCAAAAAATAACCAAACTGAAAATTTAAGTACATATTTCAACTTCTCTTGTGGGAGCTAGTTTTAAAAAAAAAATCATAATATATATTCTAGAAGTTATCAAAAAGAGCAGAGAATCCTAATTTTATAATTTCACAAATGGAAAAAAAAGCAAAACCTAATACATTAGACAATGAAAGTCTACAATAATTAATAATATGCTTATTATGAAGTGAATCATGTCCCCACCAAATATTTGTCTTTTTTTTTTTAAATTGTACTTTAGATGGAGGTTTACAGAACAAAGTAGTTTCTCGTTAAAGTGTTAGCACACATATTGTTTTACAACGTTGGTTAACAACCTCATGACATGTCAGTGCACTCCCTTCTCAACCTTGGGTTCCATTTTACCAGGTTTCCTGTTCCCTCCTGCCTTCTAGTCCTTGCCGCTGGGCTGATGTGCCCCTTTAGTCTTGTTTTGTTTAATGGGTCTGTCTAATCTTTGGCTGAAGGCTGAACCTCAGGAGTGACTTCATTACTGAGCTAAAAGAGTGTCTAGGGGCCATACTCTCAGGATTCCTCCAGTCTCTGTCAGACCGGTAAGCCTGGTCCTTTTTGTGAGTTAGAATTTTGTTCTACATTTTCCTCCATCTCTGCCTGGGACCCTCTGTTATGTATGATTCCTGTCAGAGCAGTTGGTGGTGGTAGCTGGGCGCCATCTAGTCTTACTGCACTCAGAGTGGTAGAGGGCATGGTCGATCCCACCAAAGATATTTTGAAGTCCTAACCCAAGTATCTGTGAATGTGACTTTGAAAATAGACTATTTGAAGATGTTCCCACTTAAATTAAAATCTATTGTTGTCCAGTCGATTTCGACTCCTAACAACCCGACAGGACAGAGTGCAACTACCACATAGGGTTTCCAAGCAGTGGCTGATGGATTTGAACTGTGGAACTTCTTGGTTAGCAGCCAAGCTCTTAACCACTGCACCATCAGGGTTCCTCACCTAAGTCAACTTGAGATCAAAGTAGAGTAGGGTGGCTCCTAATCCCATCTGAGTGATGTCCTTATGAAGAGGAAAAGACACCCAGAAAAGCAGAGGAAAGACAGTTGCGTAATGACGGATTTATACAGAGCCACAAGCCAAGGAATACCGGGGGCTGCTGGAAGTCTCTGCCGACACCCTGAATTTGGACCACTAGCCTCCAGAGCAGTGAGGGAGTAAAGTTCTGTTTATGGTTTGTGGGTCAATGTGTGGTACTTTGTTACAGAAGCCTTAATAAACTAATACAATGCCTGATTTTACTGCATTAAAATTCATCCATATTATGATCTTTGTCATTTCTGATCTCATCACACTTCCTGATAGGAAAGGCCAAGCAGAAATGAAGAATTTTGTAAGCATTTTGAAAAGCAAATATCATCAAGAGCCAGTAAGGCTTCACTAAGACACTATGTCGCATTAACAGTGTTTCCTTTTTGGTAGTTTTATTTAACTAGAGGAATGGCAATAGACCTACTCATGGAAAAGGCCTTGCCAGATTATATTTCCAGAATTCCATCTGAGTGAGAAGGGCTTGACTACACAGGTGAGACTAAAGCTCTGACTTGCCATTATTTATTTATTTTTAATTTTTTTTTATTGTACTTTAGATGAAGGCTTATAGAGAAACTAGCTTCTCACTAAACAATTAATATACATATTATTTTGTGACAGTGGTTGCCAACCCCAGGACAGGTCAACACTCTTCCCTTCTCGACCTTGGGCTCCCCATTTACCAGCTTTCCTGTTCTCTCCTGCCTTCTCGTCTTCGCCCCTGGGCTGGTGTGCCCCTTTAGTCTCATTTTGTTTTATGGGCCTGTCTAATCTTTGGCTGTAGGATGAACCTCAGGAGTGACTTCATTACTGAGCTAAAAGAGTGCCCATATGCTTGGGGTATTTCCTTCTCTGTCAGACCAGTAATCTTTTTTTGTAGTTGTTGTTTAGAATTTTGTTCTACATTTTTCTCCAGCTCTCTCAGGGACCCTCTATTGTGAGCCCTATCAGAGCTGTTGGTGGTGATAGCTGGGCTATCATCTAGTTGTCTGGACTCAGTCTGGTACAGGCTGTGGTAATTGTAGTCCTTTAGTTTTTGAACTAATTCTTCTCTTATGTCTTTGGTTTTATTCACTCTCTCTTGCTCCAGATGGGGTAAAACCAGTGGAGTATCTTAGATGGCCACTCACAAGCTTTTAAGACCCCAGACACTACTCACCAAACTAGAATGTAGAACATTTTCTTTATAAAGTATGCAAATTGAGCTAGATGTTCCCCGAAATTATGGTCCCCACAGCCCTCAGCCCAGTAATTTGATCCATCAGGGAGTTTGGATATATCTACAAAGCTTCGCTGGTGGTGTAGTGGTTAAGTACTACAGTTGAATCCACCAGGTGCTCCTTGGAAACTCTATGGGGCAGTTCTACTCTGTCCTACAGGGTTTCTATGACTTGGAATCAACTCAACGGCAGTGGGTTTCGTTTTTGGTTTTTGATGAAGCTTCCATGACCTTGCCTTGGACAAGTTATGCTGGCTTTCCTAGTATTGTATGCTGTCTTACCCTTCACCAAAGTTACCACTTATCTATTTTTTTTTTTTTATTTCAAGTTAGTGTTTTTCCCTCCCCATCCCTCCGTTCCCTTTTAACTATCAAAGATTGTTTCTTTTTTTATGTAAATTTTTTTCATGAATTTTTATAGCAGTGGCTTCATACAATATTTTTCCTTTTGTGATAGACTCACTTCACTCAGCATAATGCCCTCCAAATACATCCATGTTCTGAGATGCTTCTCAGATTCATCATTGTTCTTTGTTGTTGCATAGTGTTCCATTTTGTGCATGTACCATAGTTTGCTCATCCATTCATCTGTTGATAGGCACTTAGGATGTTTGCATCCTTTTGCTATTGTGAACAATGCTGCAATGAACATGGGTGTGCATATGAACACGGGTGTGCATATGTCTATTTGTGTGACTGCTTGCCATCTTTTATAATAGAATACCAAACGTGCCACCTAACGCTCTGGTAACCAAATCATGTTGTTGTTGATAGTTGCCATGGAGTCAGCTCCAACTCATGGAGTCCCCACGTACAAAGGAACAAAATGTTGCCCAGTCCTGTGCCACCTTCATGAACATTGGTATGCTCAAGTTCATTGTTGTGGCTGTTGTGCATTTTGAGTGCTTTCTAACCTAGGAGGCTTATCTTCCAGCACTATATCAAATAATATCCTCTTGTGATCTATAGGGTTTTCACTGGCTAATTTTTGAAAGTATATTGTCAGGCCTTTCTGTCTTAGTCAGTAAGCTCCACTGAAACCTATCCACCATGGAAACCCAGCTGGTGTTGATATACCAGTGACATAGCTTCCAGCAGCATAGCAACATGAAGACCACCACCCTATGACACACTGACAGACAGGTGGTAGTAATAATGTAACTGGTAATTATTTAGTCATATCTGGTGAAATGAGATATGTGTTGGCTTTGCCATGGTCTCTGATGATGCAAAACAAAGAAGCAGTGCCCATGGGTGACCCTGTTGGTTTTTGAAATACTGGTGGCATAGCTTTTAGCATCGTGGCCACCACAGTATGACAAGCTGACAGATGGGTGAGTTTGTCAAGTCAGAAGACCATAAAGCTCTTTGTTCATGGTTAAGAGATATGATATGCAAGGCTGATAGTATGAAAATTATGCTTTCCACCCACATCTTGGCTATGTCTAAATTCTGTCTTGATACAAGACCTCATTACCTTAGCTCCTGTAAGACATGTCTTCACAAAGTTACCTTTTAATATAAGTATTTTCTGCAAGTTCTGTAATGAGACTTTTGAAGATGTTTTTTATGTTGTCCAGTATTTCTTACATAATTTTCAAGGCAATAAAAGTCTTTAAAATTTAGTTCATTGCAGGAAGTCTTCAACTTTATAAGTGTCTTCATTATAAAATAGGAATTGGATGATCGATCCCATTGTGCAAACTCAAGGTGGATGAGTCAACTTGCTGAAGGTTGTGTAATCAGTAAGTGGTGATCTATGAATGGGATGGAATGGAATAAGTTTATGTAATTTCACCCCTGAGTACTTCCCCAAAGTTTCTAGAAAAAGAAGGCATTCCATATGGGACAATCGAAAAGATGAAAAGCTCCAACATTTACTAACTCTTCTGAATCTGGTGAGACATAGGATAGATAATACCATGGATATAATTTACCCCTCTCTGGCATAGTGGTTAAGTGCTCAGCAGTTCAAATCTACCAGGTGCTCCTTAGAAACTCTATGGGGCAGTTCTACTCTGTCCTATAGGGTTGCTATGAGACTATGAGTCAGAAGCGACTCAATGGCAGTGGGTTTGCTTTTTTTTTTGGCTTAGTTCTCCTAAGGGTGACATGGGTACTGCAGCTGTTTTCTATTTGCTTAATCTTAAATATTCTTTGAGGGTTTAATAGCTAAACAATGAGAGAATGTTTGGCTGCTCTCTTGGAGTCTCTCCCAGTGATGTTAAATTCTTAGCAAAATAGTTAATGAATGCCTAAGATGTGTCAGGTACTGACCTAGGACCTTTGGAATACCTTAGAAAACATCCTTGTGTGATTCACAGTCTCGGTGGGGGAGGTGAACAAAATCTAATAAACATAATAAATAATAAATTACATAGAATTTTAGGAAGTAATAAGTGTTTTGAAAAAATAGAACAAGGTCACAAGGATTAGGAGTGTAGGAAAAGAAGGAAAGTAAGAATTTCCAAGGAAGACTTTGCTAAGAAAGGGACATTTGAATAATGACTGGAAGGAAGTGAGGGGTTAATTCTATGAATACACAGAGAAGATTTTGGCAGGCAAAGGGAATGGCCAGCACAAATGCTTTAAGCCTAGTGTGCTCAGAGCAGAATAAGTAAGGAGAGCTGAGATGGGGATAGGAGATTAGAAAATCACAGGGGTCTTACTGGCCACTATGAGAGCTTTGTTTTTTACTCTAAGGGAAATGGGAGCCATCAGGAATGCCTGAATACAGAAATAACATCTAGTGATGCTATGGTCTAATAATTTTCTCTGGATCAATCTGGCTGGACTTTAGGGGAGTGAAGAAGCAGGAAAACAGGGAAACTAGCGAACAAGTTATTTCATTACCTGGGTAGCACAAGGTGGTGAAAAGTGTTTGGATTCTGGATGTATTTTGAAGGTAAAACTGATAGGATCACCTGATGGATGGTGGGAAAAGCTCCCAGGGGCAGATGTGGATGTGGGATAGAATCAAGAGTTCAGTTTTGGCTTTGCTAAATTTCAGACACTTATTAGACATCACATTTCATCACTCCCCCATGTTTGCTGGTCAGCAGTAATCCACCATGGCACCCTTTCCTTGAAGCCAAGTGCAGCCACAAAATCCTTCTCAATAGAGTACTCCAGGTAACCACTACCAATTGATCAAAGTCGACACTAGGTGAGGAAGCTTTTTGCTATCACTATGAAGTGCAAGCAGTTAACTGAAACATTTACCCAGTGCATTATTACATGCTCCTTCCACTGTCTGACAAACACTTATGCTTTCTGCTTTATATATGCATTTAAGGTACAGACTCTCTTAGAGTGCATTATTCAGATCATTGTGACAGTGGACTACGGTCATTTTAGTGTTACGTTTCCTCTGAAAGAACAATAGTTTCTTTTAAAAGTGGAATCACTAAAAACTTGAAATACTTCGTAGTTTACAGGCCACAAGTTAAAAATCAACATAATAGTGCCTCCTTTAATTTTCTGTGCTTCTGCATGGCTTGTTTAGCAAAGGAAACCCTGGCGGTGTAGCGGTTAAAAGCTACAGCTGCTAACCAAACACCTGACCATTCAAATCCACCAGGCGCTCCTTGGAAACCCTATGGGGCAGTTCTACTCTGTTATTAAGGGTCACTATGAGTTCGAATTGACTCAACAGCAACAGGAGGTCTGTTTAGCAAAAATACAAAATAAAATTCAAAGGTGATCTATTTTTGTTCAATTTATAGTTTATGCAACATTTCTGATAAGTCAATACTAACACGCGTTATTTCTTTCAAGCTGGGAACTATTTTTCAGTCTGACTTCTCGTTTGAAATGTCTATGTTAACAAGGAAAGCGAGGTTAAGTGAACCATCAAGCAGGTGGTTTAGTAGACAAGAATAATGTTCAGAAGAGTAGAAAGTGACAAAATAAGATTTCTTCTGTTTGCTATTATTGTAACTACCAGTATCTCAGAAAGCCAGAATAGTTCTTCCTATTAAAAAAAAAGAAAAAGAAAAGAGATAAATATAATAGCTTGCCGTCTCTAAGCACCAAGACAATGCATTAGATGAGAATATTAAGATTCAAAAAAGATCTTGGCAGACAGGAATGATGGGCAGAAGCTGACAAAAGGATATTTAATAAGGATCATTTAAGTTCATAACTGAAGAACTTTTATTTGGATAAATACAAGATTTTGTGAAAGTACTTAAGAATTTTAGAGAGAAGAAAAATCTACCATAGTTTACAGACAAAAGGACAGAGATCTTGGTCATTTGGGATCTAGTTGCAGATCCTTAGGTAACTGGTTATGTATCCTTAGCAAGTCATTTTAGGGTCCCTATTTGCAGTACCAAGAAGCACTGGTGGTGCAGCAGTTGAGCGCTCAGCTGCTAACCCAAAGGTGGCAGTTGGAACCCACCAGCCACTCCATGGGAGAGTGATGTGGCAGACTGCTTCTGTTAACGGTTACAGCCTTGTCCCAGTGAGGAAACACTGACACGTCTTCCCTCCTGTCCTGGTCCCAGAGCCTGTAAAGGCGAGCCCATTGGGGCTGGCTGGGGGGAAGAGGAGAGCTTATTCCAGAAGGAACGTCTGAGGGGTCATGGGGATTTCTGTACATGGGCCAGGGTGGGGTAACCACCTACTGAAAATCAGCTGTCTACTTTTTCAGGTCTGAGGAAAAGAACAAGGCACATTTAATTGGAACCAAAGTTTTGGATGGTCTGTTGAAATTGGCATGTATGCAGTCATTTCAGTCTGTCTGCTGTCTCTAAATAAAGCCATTTAAAAAAAATAATTAAAAAAACGATTACAGCCTTGGAAACCCTATGGCGCACTTCTGCTCTGTCCTACAGGGTTGCTATCAGTTGGAATCAACTCAAAGGCAGTGGATATTTTTATTACCCTCAAAATACGGAGGACCACTTGATTTCTAAGTTCCTTCCCTTTCACATCTAAAAATTTCTATGAGCTCAGATGCTGACTGACATAATGTCAGTAAAGTGATGTAGCTAAACCACTTTTTCAATTCATAATCACCACATAAAACTCACAGTAGTTATCTATATATGTTGTTCAGATAAGCACATACTTTAGACAACTTAAAAATAAGCTTTAATGCAACTGTTTTCTGGATTTTATCACATTTTCCTAGCGATTGTTAGATCTGATACCAGGATAAGGCAAATACAGAATTATTTATAAAACTGTCCAACATTTGTCTAATGACTTTTTTTGCAAAGTGTGTTATATTTAAAAATACTATGCAAAATAATTTTCATGATGGATTTTTAATGGAAATTAAGATTTTTTCTAAGGAGAATTATTTTATAAGATTGTTCTTAAAGTTTAAAAAAGTCATTGACTTTCATCCCTTTTTCATAAAAAATCACAGTATTTTGATTTTTATAAGCTGTACCTATGTTTGGAGTCTATTTTACACCTCACTTTGTTTTTAATCGAAATATAACTCATGTCCTGAAAGTTACTTCGGAGAAGAGCTACAAAAAATAAAGCTCTGTGCAGCTTCTCATTGCAATTGTGTGTCATAGTAAAGAAAGCAAGGGTGCCATCTGAGTCCCGGCTGCTGTTGAATGAGCCAGTTACTGGAAACTGCAGGTAAAATCCCTCTGGATGCATGAGAGCATTCTTCTTTAGAACCCAAGAAGATTTTATCAACTTTCTGTTGACTGAGCAAATCCAGAATTAGCCATGATAAGTGGAAGAATCAGTTAGTAGCTTTCAGGCTTCTGACCTTCTTAAAAACCTCACCAATAATACACTGCACAGGCACCGATGGCTTGAAGGGTGATCTGCAGGAATTTCGCATGAAGAAGCAAAGAGACAGTTTTTGTTTATGATCCTATGTCAAATTATTCATCACTATGCTAAACAATGCCCACTATTTCCACAATGGATTTGATTTGGAGACTAAAAAGCCTAAATGGCAACTCTTCATGGCCACTCCAATAATTCTTCTATTGCACTGAAGAATAAGTCTTGGACTACTGGCTTGACAGAATTTTGGATGAGAATGGAGTGGTTTATTCAAAGGGGTTTGAAAAATCTAAACCCGCATCTTTCTTACCCAATAATGAAATTGACATATTCAAGATAACATTCCCAGCCTAAATGTTTCTGGAGGGCCTAAAAAAGACAAGAAAACGGAAATGATCTAATGAAGCAGATCTCATCCCCTCTTTGTAAATGCTATTTCAGCCAGGTAGGTCTGCCTAACAGCACTTTAATTGTGCCACAGACAGTGGGAAAGAGTTATACATTTACAGAAGGATAAAGGTGACCTAATAGGGCTGGTTGCAAAGCACTCAGTATCTCTGCAGCCTTTGAGGTTTGCATAAGCCCAGCCACCAGCCAAGATAAAGTTTCCACAAGTCGTCTACAAACAGCCTCACGTCCTCATGGACTAGTTTCCACTTAGTTCTACAAACCAGGGGGAGGGTGAAGGAGCCTGATTTGCAGATAACTATATCCACATTGGAGCCCTGGTGGAGCAGCGGTTAAGAGCTCAGGCTGCTAACCAAAAGGTCAGCAGTTTGAATCCACCAGCCACTCCTTGGAAACGCTGTAGGGTCACTATGAGTCAGAATTGACTTGATGGCAACAGGTTTGGTTTTCTTGGTATATTCTCATTGCAATTGCTTATTTTTGCTCAATACAAATATTCCTCTACTGTCTGAGAAATTGCTAGGGACAAGTAGCATCATTCACTGAACATTCGTGGCTGCAGATTCTCAGCCCACTCGATCTGCCCCTTCCCAGGCCAAAATTAGACTGTCATTTGCTATAACTGATATTGGAATAAAGCGATTGATAATTTCCTCAGGAGAGAAATTTTATATATACTTTCTGCTATATGACATTTGGAGCCCAGGGGGCACAGTGGTTAAGAGCTCGGCTGCTAATCTAAGAGTCAGCAGTTGAAATCCACAAGCCGTTTCTTCGAAACCTTATGGGGCAGTTCTACTCTGTCATATAGGGTCACTGTGACTTGGAATCAATTCCATGACAACGGGTTTATATGACATTTAGAAAGTGATTTTAAATGCATTTAGTGTTATACCTTTACCTCTCTTTCATTTTAATGAAAGGATTTTTTTCACATTTTCAGACTGTTTAAATATATTTAAGCCCAATCCACATGTGTAGCCATTAATAGTCAGCAAAAGCCTAAATGACTCTGTCATCATAGGCACTCTGATGTTTCATATTAAAGAAATATGTACCTTATATTTAGACACACACAATCTCATGCTTCCCCCCCGCCAACCCGTGCCAAGTTTACAGGCATGCTGTCATCGTTTTGAAATACCCTTCCTCTACGTTTAACTTAGAGGAAATTTTTTGACTTTGGATGAAGGAATTCATCTCCTCCATAATCAAAACAACATTGTCACACACTGTAAAAAGTTAAACTCAACCAACAACAACAACAAAAAAAAGCCTGCCATATTTTACTCCTTCAGTATATTTCAATGTAAATGGTATTTTTTTCTTCTATGACCTGTCTTTATTTTAAATTCCTTATCCTTACAACCTAGTATTTCATTGTGTTCGTGCTATTCCCTCATTTTCACAACGTATTTTGAATCACTTTTCAAATGTATTTCATCAGTCTTTAAAATGCATTTACTCATGAGTCCAAGAGCCTCCCTTCCCTGTGGATTCAAAACAATTCTTAGAAACTTGGGGGTAAGGGGAGATCCTAATACTTCTCATGCCTAAAAGAGAACCTGTAAAACTAATATGTTAAAAATTAAGATGTAAGCATCCCCTTCATTCTGGTCAAACCCCTTTATTTCTTCCTGTATACAGATCATAAACAGTAAAGCCACATTTCAAAATACGCTGAGTCTATGATTTATTTCTACCACACTGTCATGGATTGAATTATGTCCCCCCCGAAATGTGTGTACCAACTTGGTTAGGCCATGATTCCCAGTATTGTGTGGTTGTCCTCCATTTTGTGATTGTAATTTTAAGTTAAGAGGATTAGGGTGGGATTGTAACACCACCCTTACTCAGATCTCCTCGATGATCCAAGGTAAAAGAAGTTTCCCTGGAGTGTGGCCTATACCACCTTTTATCTCTCAAGAGATAAAAGGAAAGGGAAGCCAGCAGAGTTGGGGACCTCATACGACCAAGAAAAAAGCACCAGGAGCAAAGCGTGTCCTTTGGACCCAGAGTCCCTGCACCTGAGAAGCTCCTCAACCAGGGGAAGATTAAGGACAAGGACTTTCCTCCAGAGCAGACAGAGAGAGAAAGCCTTTCTTTGGAGCTGACACCCTGAATTGGGACTTTTCACCTACTTTACTGTGAGAAAATAAACCTCTGTTTGTTAAAGCCATCCACTTGTGGTATATCTGTTATAGTAGCACTAGATAATTGAGACACACACCTTCAAGCCTTACTTCAAAAGTCATCTCTCCTGGGATGACTCTCTCCTTCTTCAGGCAGAGGAAGTAACTGCTTTTCCGCGGTCTTGAAGTATCTCGCACTTAAGTCTGTTACCACTCATATTTAATTGTATTGCAATTCAGTGTTTATATACATGCCTTCTTTACCAAATAGTGAGTTGTGGGCAGCAAATATGTCCTAAGGTATCTTACACACTGAGTGCTGGAAAAGTTTAAATGACTAAATCATTTAAAAAACTCATCTCTTTACACTTTTTATCTGTGAGAGCATATACTCTGCTATGAAAGATAAATCTGTACGTAATCACAGTTCTGTTCTAAATTAATATTACACTTGAACTGAGACAGAGGTGGACCCATGGCCTAGTACATGAAGAAAATTAGTGCGTGATCATCTGAACAACTTTTTAAAGCTTTAATCTGTTTTTCTTTGAATGTCATTTAAAAAGCATAATTGTTACATTTTTGAGTCCTATCCCATTGTCTGAAGTCTTCTTTGCCCCAATCCAGAACCAAATGGAAGTCCATTCTCACAGGATATAAGCAATTTTTTAGAACTTGAAAATATAGTAGCTGTCTTAGTTATCTACTGCTGCTATAACAGAAATACCACATGCGGATGGCTTTAACAAAGAGAAGTTTATTTTCTCACAGTAAACTAGGCTAAAAGTCCAAATTCAGGGCATCAGGTCCAGAGGAAGGCTTTCTCTCTGTCGGCCTTCTCATCAATCTTCCCACAGACTAGGAGCTTCTCTGTGCAGGGATCCCAGGTCCAAAGGACATGTTCTGCTGCCAGCACTGCTTTCTTGGTGGTATGAGGTCTCCGCTGTCTGCTAGCTTTCCTTTCCTTTTATCTCTTGAGAGATAAAAGGTGGTGCAGGCTACACACTCCAGGGAAACTCACTTTACATTGGATCAGGGATGTGACCTGGTAAGGGTGTCACAATCCCACCCTGATCCTCTTTAACATAAAATTACAACCACAAAATGGAGGACAACCACAGAATACTGGGAATCATGGCCTAGCCACATTGATAAATTTTGTGGGGGACATATTCAGTCCAGGACAGTAGCCTTCTGCTGTCTCATGCCCAAGAGCTGTACTCAGGTGCCTACTTTACCTGCAGTTCCTGTATCTGACACTGATATAGCCTATTGCCATGGATTGAATTGTGTTCCTCAAAAATGTGTGTCAACTTGGCTGGGCCATGACTCCCAGCACAGTGTGGTTGTTCACCATTTTGTCATCTGATGTGTTATAATTCCTACCTCTTTGATGTTAATAAGGTAGGATTGAAGGCGGTTATGTTAATGAGGCAGGACTCAATCTACAAGATTAGGTTGTATTTTCAGTCAATCACTTTTGAGATATAAAAGAGAGAAGCGAGCAGAAAGACATGGGGACCTCATACCACCAAGAAAGTAGTGCCAGGAGAAGGGCACATCTTTTGGACCTGGGGTTCCTGCATTGAGACCAAGGGAAAATTGATAACAAGAACCTTCTTCCAGAGCCAACAGAAAAAGCCTTTCCCTGGAACTGACACCTTAAATTCAGACTTCTAGCCTACTAGGCTGTGAGAGAATAACCTTCTGTTTGTTGAAGCCCTCTGCTCGTGGTATGTCTGTTACAGCAGCACTAGGTAACTAAGACACCTATACATAAACCCCTTGGGGGTTCAGCTGAAGCCTTCCTCTAGACCCTCTCAAACATCTCACTATCTTCTCTCCAAATTTTCCCTTTTCCCAGGTAGGATATACATACACACATACATTATATATATATATATATATATATATAATATATATAATATATTAATATATATAATATATATATATATATATATATATACATATTTAGTTGTTTCCTGAAGGTAGGCAACTGCCTACATCACATGATGCAAACTTTCTACTCTATAATTTGTAAAAAATCTTTCCCTCCAATTTCTGGGCCTTGATGTATGAAGAGATATTTTTGGGATATCTGCCTTAAGTGACTATTTTTAGCAATGAAAGGAAAGTCTGACTTTCAAGAAGATCGTTTCTGAAATGGAAAATGAGACTTATGATGAAAAAAGCTGATGTTGATTCTTGGTTTCTCTTTGCCTTCCATCTCTCCTAATTCTGGAGCCCTCTGACTGATCTCTCTGAGTTTATGGGAGAACAAATTACACAAGGAAGTGTGCATAAACAAAAACACTTTAAATATATTTGAAATGTTTATCTTCGATCAATGATAATTAACATAAGTCTCTGTAGTTGAGTGCTGATTTTGTGCTAGGTGTAGCACCCAGTTGTTTCACATATATTATTCACATATGAGTCTTCTCATGACCACACAAATTAGAAATGGTGACTCCATCTTGCAGAAGGTCACAGGGCTGTCCCAGTTGAAAATAAATGACGGTAAATTTTGTTGATGTGCAAAGAATCTCTGTTACAAAACACATTTTGATAATTTACAGTATTTCCTTGTGTTAAACTCCTATTGTGGGAAGATAACTTAAGAATAATAGGAAAATAACAAAAAACAAAGTTCCTCAAATAAATCACATTTTACTTAGGAGTACAAAACACACATTACATGGAAAACTTCTAAAACTAGGTGTGAAGCAACATCAAAAAGTGCAAATAGATTATGTGCTTAAATAAAATACAGTATTTTTTTAGTCATAAAAATGGCCAAACTTTAAAGTAATTTCAAAATGGAGGATTCTTCATGTTTGAAAAACATTTTAAAGATTTAATTATAACAGCACTAATATTTTCAAATGAAATCTTGTGAAAAATTGTACAAAATATCAGTGATATTATAATTAAATCTTTTAAATAGTTTTCAAACATAAAACACATTTTAACATTAAATATTACAATTTGGTGAATTTTAATATATCATGCTTTATAAATAAGTTAATTAGACTCCTTGGGAATAAAAATTTTAAATCCTAAAAACACCCAGTGAGTGAGCATCCAGCAGAAGAAGGCAGCTGGAGGAACCTACCTATAGGAGAGACTTTTTTTTTTTTTAATTAACTTTTATTAAGCTTCAAGTGAACATTTACAAATCCAATCAGTCTGTCACATGTAGGTTTACATACATCTTACTCCCTTCTCCCACTTGCTCTCCCACTATTGAGTCAGCCCTTTCAGTCTCTCGTTTCCTGCCAATTTTGCCATCTTCCCTCTCTCTCTATCTTCCCATCCCCCCTCCAGTCAAGAGTTGCCAACACACTCTCCAGTGTCCACCTGATTTAATTAGCTCACTCTTCATCAGCATCTCTCTCCCCCCTGCTGACCAGTCCCTTTCATGTCTGATGAGTTGTCTTCGGGGATGGTTCCTGTCTTGTGCCAACAGAAGGTCTGGGGAGCATTGCCGCTGGGATTCCTCTAGTCGCAGTCAGACCATTAAGTATGGTCTTTTTATGAGAATTTGGGGTCTGCATCCCACTGATCTCCTGTTCCCTCAGGAGTTCTCTGTTGTGCTCCCTCACAGGGCAGTCATTGATTGTGGCCGGGCACCAACTAGTTCTTCTGGTCTCAGGATGATGTAGGTCTCTGGTTCATGTGGCCCTTTCTGTCTCTTGGGTTCTTAGTTGTCGTGTGACCTTGGTGTTCTTCATTTTCCTTTGCTCCAGGTGGGTTGAGACCAATTGATGCATCTTAGATGGCCGCTTGTTAGCATTTAGGACCCCAGACACCACATTTCAAAGTGGGATGCAGAATGTTTTCATAATAGAATTATTTTGCCAATTGACTTAGAAGTCCCCTCAAACCATGTTCCCCAGACCCCCGCCCCTGCTCCGCTGACCTTTGAAGCATTCATTTTATCCCGAAAACCTCTTTGCTTTTAGTCCAGTCCAATTGGGCTGACCTTCCTTGTATTGAGTGTTGTCTTTCCCTTCACCCAGAGCAGTTCTTATCTACTGATTAATCAGTAAAAAACCCTCTCCCTCCCTCCCTCCCTCCCTCCCCCCTTCGTAACCACAAAAGTGTGTGTTCTTCTCAGTTTTTTCTATTTCTCAAGATCTTATAATAGTGGTCTTATACAATATTTGTCCTTTTGCAACTGACTCATTTCGCTCAGCATAATGCCTTCCAGATTCCTCCATGTTATGAAATGTTTCAGAGATTCGTCACTGTTGTTTATCAATGCGTAGTATTCCATTGTGTGAATATACCACAATTTATTTACCCATTCATCCGTTGATGGACATCTTGGTTGCTTCCAGCTTTTTGCTATTGTAAACAGAGCTGCAATAAACATGGATGTGCATATATCTGTTTGTGTGAAGGCTCTTGTATCTCTAAGGTATATTCCGAGGAGTGGGATTTCTGGGTTGTATGGTAGTTCTATTTCTAACTGTTTAAAATAACGCCAGATGGATTTCCAAAGTGGTTGTACTATTTTACATTCCCACCAGCAGTGTATGAGAGTTCCAATCTCTCCGCAGCCTCTCCAACATTTATTATTTTGTGTTTTTTGGATTAATGCCAGTCTAGTTGGTGTGAGATGGAATCTCATAGTAGTTTTAATTTGCATTTCTCTAATGGCTAATGATCGGGAGCATTTTCTCATGTATCTGTTGGCTGCCTGAATATCTTCTTTAGTGAAATGTGTGTTCATATCCTTTGCCCACTTCTTGATTGGGTTGTTTGTCTTTTTGTGGTTGAGTTTTGACAGAATCATGTAGATTTTAGAGATCAGGCGCTGGTCTGAGATGTCATAGCTGAATATTCTTTCCCAGTCTGTAGGTGGTCTTTTTACTCTCTTGGTGAAGTCTTTAGATGAGCATAGGTGTTTGATTTTTAGGAGCTCCCAGTTATCTGGTTTCTCTTCATCATTTTTGGTAATGTTTTGTATTCTGTTTATGCCCTGTATTAGGGCTCCTAGGGTTGTCCCTATTTTTTCTTCCATGACCTTTATCGTTTTAGTCTTTATGTTTAGGTCTTTGATCCACTTGGAGTTAGTTTTTGTGCATGGTGTGAGGTATGGGTCCTGTTTCATTTTTTTGCAAATGGATATCCAGTTATGCCAGCACCATTTGTTAAAAAGACTATCTTTTCCCCAATTAACTGACACTGGTCCTTTGTCAAATATCAGCTGCTCATACATGGATGGATTTATATCTGGATTCTCAATTCTGTTCCATTGGTCTATGTGCCTGTTGTTGTACCAGTACCAGGCTGTTTTGACTACTGTAGCTGTATAATAGGTTCTGAAATCAGGTAGAGTGAGGCCTCCCACTTTCTTCTTCTTTTTCAGTAATGCTTTCCTTATCCGGGGGTTTTTTCCTTCCATATGAAATTGGTGATTTGTTTCTCTATGCCCTTAAAATATGGCATTGGAATTTGGATTGGAAGTGCGTTATATGTATAGATGGCTTTTGGTAGAATAGACATTTTTACTATGTTAAGTCTTCCTATCCATGAGCAGGGTATGTTTTTCCACTTAAGTATGTCCTTTTGAATTTCTTGTAGTAGAGCTTTGTAGTTTTCTTTGTATAGGTCTTTTACATCCTTGGTAAGATTTATTCCTAAGTATTTTATCTTCTTGGGGGCTACTGTGAATGGTATTGATTTGGTTATTTCCTCTTCGGTGTTCTTTTTGTTGATGTAAAGGAATCCAAGTGATTTTTGTATGTTTATTTTATAACCTGAGACTCTTCCAAACTCTTCTATTAGTTTCAGTAGTTTTCTGGAGGATTCCTTAGGGTTTTCCATGTATACGATCATGTCATCTGCAAATAGTGATAGCTTTACTTCCTCCTTGCCAATCCGGATACCCTTTATTTCTTTGTCTAGCCTAATTGCCCTGGCTAGGACTTCAAGTACAATGTTGAATAAGAACGGCGATAAAGGGCATCCTTGTCTGGTTCCCGTTCTCAAGGGAAATGCTTTCAGGTTCTCTCCATTTAGAGTGATATTGGCTGTTGGCTTTGCATAGATGCCCTTTATTATGTTGAGGAATTTTTCTTCAATTCCTATTTTGGTAAGAGTTTTTATCAGAAATGGGTGTTGAACTTTGTCAAATGCCTTTTCTGCATCAATTGATAAGATCATGTGGTTTTTATCTTTTGTTTTATTTTTGTGATGGATTACATTAATGGTTTTTCTGATATTAAACCAGCCTTGCATACCTGGTATAAATCCCACTTGATCAGGGTGAATTATTTTTTTGATGTGTTGTTGGATTCTATTGGCTAGAATTTTGTTGAGGATTTTTGCATCTATGTTCATGAGGGATATAGGTCAATAATTTTCTTTTTTTGTAATGTCTTTACCTGGTTTTGGTATCAGGGAGATGGTAGCTTCATAGAATGAGTTGGGTAGTATTCCGTCTTTTTCTATGCTTTGAAATACCTTCAGTAGTAGTGGTGTTAAGTCTTTGTTTTATGACCTAATATTTGGTCTATTCTAGAGAATGTTCCATGTGCACTAGAAAAAAAAGTATATTTTGCAGCAGTTGGGTGGAGAGTTCTGTATAAGTCAACGAGGTCAAGTTGGTTGATTGTTGTAAGTAGGTCTTCCGTGTCTCTATTGAGCTTCTTACTGGATGTCCTGTCCTTCTCTGAAAGTGGTGTGTTGAAGTCTCCTACTATAAATGTGGAGGTATCTATCTAGCTTTTCAATTCTGTTAAAATTTGATTTATGTATCTTGCAGCCCTGTCATTGGGTGCATAAATATTTAATATGGTTATATCTTCCTGATCAATTGTCCCTTTTATCATTATATAGTGTCCTTCTTTTTCCTTTGTGGTGGATTTAAGTCTAAAGTCTATTTTGTCAGAAATTAATATTGCTACTCCTCTTCTTTTTTGCTTATTGTTTGCTTCATATATTTTTTTCCATCCTTTGAGTTTTAGTTTGTTTGTGTCTCTAAGTCTAAGGTGTGTCTCTTGTAGGCAGCATATAGATGGATCGTGTTTCTTTATCCAGTCCGTGACTCTCTGTTTCTTTATTGATGCATTTAGTCCATTTACATTCAGTGTAATTATAGATAAATAAGATTTTAGTGCTGTCATTTTGATGCCTTTTCATGTATGTTGTTGGCCATTTCATTTTTCCACATAGTTTTTTGTGCTGAGACGTTTTTCTTAGTAGATTGTGAGATCCTCATTTTCATAATGTTTAACTTTATGTTAGTTGAGTTGTTACGTTTTTCTTGAGTTATGGAGTTGATGTTCCTTTTTGTGGTTACCTTATTATTTACCCTTATTTTTCTAAGTAAAAACCTAACTTGTATCGTTCTATATCGCCTTGTATCACTCTCCATCTGGCAGTTCAATGCCTCCTATATTTAGTCCCTCTTTTTGATTATTGTGATCTTTTACCTATTGATTTCCATGATTCCCTGTTACGTGTATTATTTTATTTATTTATTTATTTTTTAGAATTAATCTTAATTTGTTTGTTTTTGTGCTTTCCCTATTTGAGTTGACATCAGGACATTTTGTTTTGTGACCTTGTATTGTGCTGGTACCTGATATTATTGGTCATCTGACCAAACAATCTCCTTTAGTATTTCTTGTAGCCTTGGTTTGGTTTTTGCAAATTCTCTAAACTTGTGTTTATCTGTAAATATCTTAATTTCTCCTTCATATTTCAGAGAGAGTTTTGCTGGATATATGATCCTTGGTTGGCAGTTTTTCTCCTTCAGTGCTCTGTATATGTCGTCCCATTCCCTTCTTGCCTGCATGGTTTCTGCTGAGTAGTCTGAACTTATTCTTATTGATTCTCCCTTGAAGGAAACCTTTCTTTTCTCCCTGGCTGCTTTTAAAATTTTCTGTTTATCTTTGGTTTTGGCGAGTTTGATGATAATATGTCTTGGTGTTTTTCTTTTTGGATCAATCTTAAATGGGGTTCGATGAGCATCTTGGATAGATATCCTTTCGTCTTTCATGATGTCAGGGAAGTTTTGTGTCAGGAGTTCTTCAACTATTTTCTCTGTGTTTTCTGTCCCCCCTCCCTGTTCTGGGACTCCAATCACTCGCACGTTATCCTTCTTGATAGAGTCCCACATGATTCTTAGGGTTTCTTCATTTTTTTAAATTCTTTTATCTGATTTTTTTTCAGCTATGTTGGTGTTGATTCCCTGGTCCTCCAGATGTCCCAGTCTACATTCTAATTGCTCAAGTCTGCTCCTCTGACTTCCTATTGCGTTGTCAAATTCTGTAATTTTATTGTTAATCTTTTGGATTTCTACATGCTGTCTCTCTATGGATTCTTGCAACTTATTAATTTTTCCACTATGTTCTTGAATAATCTTTTTGAGTTCTTCAACAGTTTTATCGGTGTGTTCCTTGGCTTTTTCTGCAGTTAGCCTAATTTCATTTGTGATATCTTTAAGCATTCTGTAAATTAGTTTTTTATATTCTGTATCTGATAATTCCAGGATTGTATCTTCATTTGGGAAAGATTTTGATTCTTTTGTTTGGGGGGGTTGGAGAAGCTGTCATGGTCTGTTTCTTTATGTGGTTTGATATGGACTGCTGTCTCTGAGCCATCACTGGGAAACTAGTTTTTCCAGAAAATCCGCTAAAAAAAAAAATGCAGTCAGATCCCTATCAGAGTTCTCCCTCTGGCTCAGGCTATTCGGATGTTAATGGAGCCGCCTGGGGAGGGTGGGGGAGGGATCAGAGAGCTAGGAGTGTAGCATCTCAGAGTATAGCCAGAGTTGTTTGTCTTACTTGGAATGACTCTTATATCTGAGATTTCCGTGGGGCGCGTCGCCTATATGTACTGGCTGTGTGGAGATTGCCCCCCGGGGGGTCTGGCCCGCTGGTGTCACGGTCAGATCCTCCGCTGTCAGCCCCACCCACAAGGTTAAGGCTCCCCTACTGGGGCGGTGCACTCCCGACTCCAAAATCAGTCGCTGCCTCCCGGGGACTTCTTCCACCAGCTGCGCTGCCACGCTGCGCGTGCCAACCAGCTAGGCCCGCACAAACCGGTTGGGACCGCCCCGGGGTCAATTCAGGGGGATGGAGCTGCACCCCGCGCTCACTCCCCACCCGGGCCCGCCAAAATCCTGGCGGGATGGCTCCCCAGCTGGGACGCTGCTCTCTCCGCTCCAAGACCAGTCACTGCCTCCCGGGGACTTCCCCCTCCGGTGCGCCACGCCGCTCGTGCAAACTGGGTGGGCCGCCACCTGCGCGAATGGGTGGGCCCCCCCTGGGGTCAATTCAGGGGAATGTAGCTGATCCCTGCGCTCGCGCCACGCTTACTCCCTGCCAAAATCCTGGCGGGACAGCTCCCCGGCTGGGACGCTGCTCTCCCTGCTCCAAGACCAAGACCAGTCACTGCCTCCCGGGGACTTCTCCCACCGGCCGAGCCACCACGCTGCCCGCACCAACCGGCTGGGCTCCCTCCCGGGATGAGTTCGGGGGCTAGGGCTGGGCCCCTTGTCTGTGCCATCTGCTCCCCTGGGCTCTGCCCCAAATCGGGCTTCGAAGGTCACCTGACTGATACGCTGGCTCCTGGCTCTGAAAACAATCGCTGTCTCCCCATATTTGTTCGTTCTCCGTCTCTAAATCTGTGTTTGTTGTTCAGAGTTCGTAGATTGTTATGTATGTGATCGATTCACTTGTTTTTCCGAGTCTTTGTTGCAAGAGGGATCCGCGGTAGCGTCCACCTAGTTCGCCATCTTGGCCCCTACAGGAGAGATTTTGTGCTCCAGTGGAAAGAGTGTTGTCCAGCAAATCAGGAGGTCTAGGTTTTGTCCTGACATGGGGACCTTCCTACCAGCTCATTGTCCTTGAACAAGGCACTAGACCTCATTGAGCCTCAGCATTTTTAAAATGAGTGAACAGGATAGGGTGCTCTCAAAGGGATCTTCCATTTCCAAATACCTATGTTGGTTGGGGAAACACTGGTGGCGTAGTGGTTAAGAACTATGTGCTAACCAAAAAGTTGGCAGTTCAAATCTACCAAGCGCTGTTAGTAACTCTGTGGGGCAGTTCTCCTCTGTCCTACATGGTCGCTATAAGTCGGAATCGACTCACTGCAACGGGTTTGGTTTTGGTTTTCGGTAATGGTTGTTAGGAGCATAATTAAACCACTTGATAAGCTATTTCACAAAAACATTCAAGCAGTAGATTTTCTGTTGATGAGAAAAATTTAAAAAGTCCAACTCTTGGTGAAGTCTGTTTAATTGGGTAATGAGCTTCTCCTTGACAGTTTAAAGTGAGAACCTGAATTTGGTTGCATATTAACCCTCCTAGTCCCCTGAGGATATGGTGCTCTCTACTTTTCCAAAACGTATCATGCGATGAGACGATGGGCATACGTCCTGGATTGTATACCATGATTGAACCGAAGCAGGATATGCTTCATTTATGTTTTATTTGAAAATACCTTTCAGGAAACAAGCCAATCATTATTTTAATATGCTTTCCAAATGTAGCGAAGAAGACGATCAAAACTTTTTCCAAGCAAAATTTGAGAAATAATGACAGTTAGCTAGATTTAATGACAAATGTGCTCTTTTGAATGTATGTGGAAACCCAGAAGATTCTATGGACATGTCAAATCTGTGACTTGAAATAAAGCTATAAAAAGAAGACTGACAAGATCAAGCCAAACGATCTACCATGGGATCCCAAACTCAAAATAGTTCTTGAAGAAGTGATAGGCTTGGAAAATTATTGTTTTTAGTTTATTTCTCAGATTCAGATAATTTCTGTCCCCACACATAGTTAAATAAAAACGACTATTTTGCTCTAGGTGCTGGCCCTCTGAGTCAAGCCCTCCTTTCTAGAGAAACAGAACTTAATTGGTAAATGGACTCTAAGAGTAGACTTAAGACTATCTGGATAGTAGCTTCCGACTTGCTAAACCTGTTTTTGTTGAGTCGATTCTGACTCATAGTGACCCTATAGGACAGAGCAGAACTGCCTCATAGGATTTTCAAAAAAGCAACTGGTAGATTTGAACTGCCAACCTTTTTGGTTAGCTGCCAAACTCTTAACCATTACGCAACCAGGCTCTGTTACTTACTAGATGTGAGCAAATTACTGAAAACCTATAAGCTACAGCATTCTCATTCATCACCCTACACCACTGAGTTCTTCTGTGGACAACAGGAGCTAAATCCTTTAAAAACACTAAGCACAATGTTTGTCAGAGAAGGGCTCAATACACATTATGTATTGGTTTTGTTTTGTTTTTTAATCTTTTCTTTTTTAAAATCCGTAAAGCATAGCTTTCAACTCATAAAAATTAGAAAAGAAAAAAAAGATTAATTACCTAAATTATTATACTTTTTTCTCTTTACAGTATTACCCAGAATGCTTGCCTTGTGTAGCAATCAGGCAAAGTTTCTCAAACCAGAGGAGAAGGCCAGGCCTTTACCCCATGAACGGTATCTGCCCTGCCTTCCAGCCCCAGGTAAGAAAAGCAGCCAGGGCAGAGCTGTGTTGTGAGAATCCCTCTGCTCTGCTCTGCTCTTCAGGCACAGCTCTGACCCCAAACTCAAACTTCCTCACTGTGCAAGGAACACCCAAACCCTCCTGCTCTCTTTAGTCACAAAGACATGACAAAGGAACAACGCTGAAAAACCACTGGCCTTGCAAACCCTTTATCTTATTGTTTGAATTTCTCTCCTTTTCCCTTATTTTCTTCTTTCTGTGCTTATCAATGCCTAAGCAACACATTTTCCTTCTAATGTCCTCCTTTTAAACAAATGCCTGAAATCTGATTTAGAAAGTATTTATTGAATGTACAAAAACGACCTTGCTCCTGTTTTCAAAGAGCTCAGAATTAAAATAAGAAAAGAAGATGTACAGACATGAAACAATGATACTCCAACTTCCTTTATGATTCTGTTACATGGGGTGCCTGCATCACAATTTGTAGGCTTTGTAAGCTCCTACATTTCAAGGATTTAAAAAAACAAACAAATAAACAAACAAACCCATTGCCATCAGGTCAATTCCAACTCATGGATAGAGTAGAACTGCCCCACAGGGTTTTTAAGGAGCAGGTCGTGGATTTGAACTTGATGACCTTTTTGTTGGTAGGCAAGCTCTTAACCTCTGTGCCACCAGGGCTCCTGTCAAGGACTAGGTCCTTGCCAATATGGACATAATGTCGCTGGCCACATGTTGCTATTTAAACTTAAATTAATAAAAATCAAAATTAAAATGCAGCTCTTCAATCACACTGGCTACAGCAAGAGTTCTCAGTCGCCACAACTGGCAGGTGACTACAGTAGTGGGAGCCGCAGGAGCACAGCTCGTTGTTGACGAGCTCACTGGACACACTGGTCTAGAGAACTGGGCCTGCAGCACGTTTGGGTCAATGGGGTGACTGATTTATCAAATACATTTTCCCTCTTCAAAATTCCTTTTAACTGTTCTGATAAATTAGAATGCAAACAAAATCCAGTGATAATCTGAGCTACGTAACTGACCTATGGCAATACAATTTCTGGGATATTTTAGACAAGGATTGACTAGGTGTATTTTGACCCATCTTAAAAAAGTGAATTGTTTTTGTATTTCTAACTGAATACATAGAGAAAGGATTTTACGTAATTGTTGTCACCTTTGGAAATAATTCATCTGTAAAGGAGGCAGCAGAGAGCAGCATTCTACTCCAGTGAATTTATTTAGAAGGAGGAAGCTACCACAAAGGGTCAGGCACATTGTCACTTACATGTGATTGCTTCGGAGAAACACCTCGCATGTACACGTGATTCTCTGAAACGTTTCTTCCCAGAACTTTGCAAATATCTTAATCATGTTTCTAAATATTTCAATTACCTATATTAAGAGGACTTTGTAAACAAGAAATTTAACCGTTATTACTTAAATGTAATACATTACAATAATTAGGTTGCGTGTGTGCATGCGTGTGTGTGCATGTGTGCTTGTGTACGTCTCTGTGTGAGAGACAGAGAGAATGGGGATGTCGACGCTGCCTTATTTGGTACGTCAGCACTTTTCACCCAAAAGGATCTAACGCATGTCTGCTCAAAAGAAAAACAGTAACAAGAATAAAACTAAATTAACACACCCATTTTGAGAGATTCATTTGATGTGCACATAAACCTCACATCTGAACATAAATAAAGAATTAGCAAATGGCAAGAATGAGGGCAGCGGTGAAAGAGGCATTTTATAATTGTTCAAGATACGCGCACATTTGTTTCACTTTTTAAAACGTGAAGACAAAACCAAAAGCCCTGCGTTGAATCTGTCCTGAACTCCCAGTGCTGTGAGCCATGCTGGACTTCTACAGAATGTGTCCAGGACACAGTCCCTGATATGAAAACCTGTACACATGTAACATGGAAATTGCTCCCCTGTGTCTATGCCTGCTACTACGAAGTGCACTAATAAATCTACTGTGGCTAGGATGAGTAGACCGCCAGGTAAATAAAACTTCTTTTAAATTTTGAATTTTCTCCTGGTACTTATTTGCATTTAAATTGCAGGAATTGAAAGCACAATTCAAAAAATACTCTTTTGTCAAGTAATCACCACCGTCCCCACTCCTAACCCACCCAGTGGGTACTCGACCTCACTGAAATCGTCTCAGAGCGGTGAGCTGGTAGAGTGGCTCCTACTGTCTGTGATTTTAACACTGCAGAAAGTGTTGGGCTGACAAACATTGCCAACATTGACAACGATTGGACCCCTATGTACAAAGGACCCCCAAGCCTCTCTGTGAGGTTCTCATTGTCTTCCCAGGGTCAGAAATCTTTACTTCTTGACTGTCAGAGGAATCCTGGTGGCACTGTGGTTAAGCACTCAGCAGGCTGCTAACCAAAAGGTCAGGGGGTCGAACTCACCAGCCACTCCAAGGGAGAAAAATGTGGCAGCCTGCTTCCGTAAAAATTGCAGCCTTGGAAGCTGTATGGGGCAGTTCTACTCTGTCTTGTGATGTCACTATGAGTTGGGATGGACTCACCAATGTCAACAGGTTTTTTTTTTTTTTTTTGGTTTGGACTAGCTCAGTACAAAGATTGAAGTCACTTAGACTGTTAAAGTTGGCTAAAGTTGGATGAAGTTTTTTATCCTTTGCTCCTAATTATTGCCAGATGCAATCTAATTAAACCAGCCAGGTGTTTCCACTCAGGTTACAGTAGCTCATAGGATCCTTGTTAAGGGTAAAGTACGGAATTGAATGCCAGGTATGTAATGAGCCCTTCATGGAGACGTTGATAGGAAGGCTTTAAAAAAATATTTGATGACTATAATAAAAGGAATGGGAATAAATTAACTAAGAATGTGTAGGCAGTGATGTACAAGATTATCCTGTCATTCTATTGCTCACACATATTTATTACTGCAAAGTTCCTCTTCTTGATCTAACTGAAAATGTTATTCACTCATCATGCTAAATATAACAATAAAGCTGGAAAGAATCACGTGGGATTTTGCAAATAGACATTCTATTTCACTTTTTAAAGGATATGAACATAATAATTAATACAGGCAATATGATGAAAGAAAATAGAACAGTCTTTTAAACACAGTCTTCGCTTTTAAAACACGAGGTGATTTTTTTTTTAATGCAAAACATTCCAAAACTGAACAAGTTATCTTTTAAAAGCTATTCCAAAACCATTTATTACTCTCAACTGCATCGAGAAACAATTAATTCTTGCCATTAAATCATTTGCATATATTGGATACTTTATATGCTCACAAGGTGTTTGACAAGGTTTAAGTCAAATAATAGGATTTCCAGTTTCTTCAATTTCATAAAGAAATTTTAAAATATTTTGTATTTTGACTCAGATTTCCATTATTACGATTAATCAATGCCATTAATTAGTTAATAATTAATCTGGTTTGATTAGTTTAAGTAAGTAAAACTATATAATATGTAAGAATATATAATTACATAATCTTTATGTTGCCTCATACTTTATTCTCCAAACTTGTAGAAATGTGCAGAAGAGGGACCTTTGTTTGAGACTATTGTATTTGAAACAAAACTTCTACTGAAACTAATGATTCACTTTATAAATCTAAGGTATAAATAACCTCTTTGGTTCCTAAAGAAGGATACAAAGGCTTTATCATTTATTTTCAGATGTCAGTGACACTACATGATCTTAAAATTTATCTAATTTATTGATTGTTTAATTTTCCATGCATACATCATTATTAGATAACTGTCTAATACTTCACAGTAAACCTCTATGTTAATGTATTTATGCAATCCTAATTACATAAGCTTTGAAGGCTATTGTGTTTATGCCTGTAATAACCATCACACTGAGTCCTAATTAAGACTTGATATGATTACTATCCCTAAGACAGGTTATCTGCAGTTGATTAAGGGCTTGAAATTTATTTTAACGCTAGCATAATCTATTTAATTATTTCTTCTATGAAATGTTCAATTTACCTTTTAATGGAACATATATTATATATACATAAACCCAAAAAAAACCAAACCCAGTGCCGTCAAGTTGATTTCAACTCATAGCAACCCTGTAGATATACAATGAATTTACCAGTAAAATATTATTATAATAGATTTGTGTATGCAAACCAGGTTTATTCTTTGGGTAGCTTACATGATTATTTTCAAAATAACAAATTACTTTCCAGATTTAAGAATTCAATTAAAGTGTTTTAAAGCAAGTTAGGGAATATAATTAATATTTATAAAGTGAAACTTAAAATAGTTTAAAAATACCTTGAGCATAAATAGAGTACAAAGTAAAAGTGTATTAAGTTGTTTATAAGTCAAACATTCAAATATTGTTTTCCTATCCTGTAGGGTTATTTTTTCAATGAACACATTTTAATAAGTTATGATGATATAAAAGGGGCCCTGACAGTGCAGTGGGTAAGTGCTCTGCTGCTAACCAAAAAGTCAGCGGTTTGAATCCACCAGCCGCTCCACAGGAGAAAGACGTGGCAGTCTGCTCCCGTAAAGATTACAGTCTTGGAAGTCCTATGGGGCAGTTCTATTCTGTCCTATAGGGTTGCTGTGAAACACAAGTGACTAGATGGCACTGGGTTATGATGATAAAAATGCTGGAAATTCTAAATCTCTTCTCCATCTGCTAGAAGAGGAAAAACTCCCTCTCCATTGGTGAAATAGTTTTGACCTCCTTTAAATAACAGGAGACTGAAAATTTGTTTTGTGTCCAAATGTGATGACTTAATGCCTGTGACATTTTATTTTGTTTTGAATGCATTTTATTTCTTATAATTATCTGCATGTATATAAAAAAAAAATAGATACTAATATTTGTGAACAAACACTAACGCAGTTTTAGAATTAGTAAAAAACAACACAGGCCATTAGAATAATTCTATATTTTTTCTCATTGTAGTGTTTATGGCTATATTTGATTATAAAATTTTAGTCTACTTAGCTATCACTTTACTCAATTATCTTAGGATAAATTCTCAAAAGCTCAATCATAGCATTCGAGATTATACTATAGTAAACTCCAAATAGTCTCTTACATTAGATATTGTTAGCTCCAAATAAATAATCAATATATTCCATAATAAACAACCAAATGAGGAATATATGGGCATGTTGCTTGCTATTTCTAGAAACTCTTAATGATTGGGCTAGGCTGAGTTTGACATTTCTCCCCTCGACTTGCTAACATACACTTTAAGGCTGCAATGACTAGATTAAAGTAATAACACACCAAGTGTAGCTCCAGGCTACAGTTTTAGCTGACACAAATCATCTATCACTGGACACACTTTGTAGTCTCTAACACAAGATGACTTTGCTGGAAAAGCCATTGTTTGCCAAGCTGGGGTTACTTTTATGTACTGTCATAAATCTGAAGCTAGGCACCACAAGTTTTTGAGAGTTTGTGATAAAATGAGGCTGATGTAGTTAAAGTATCTTAATTATATTTCTAAATTACATCAGCTTTAATCAAAATACCTTAAGATTAAATGCTTAGCTAAACTTGTTTTCTATTGGTTACTGAGAATTTTTGGCTGAAGGATAATTAGGTTTATTTGCTCATTTAAAATAGTACATTTGTCTTCAGTTTGGAAAAATCAAACTAGTAGTTTAAATGCAAAAATAAAGACACTTAGCATATATGGCTGTACTATAAAGGTTGTAACATAAACTGCTCACATTGCAAAACTGGCAAAGTCTGTCCTAACTTGATAGAAAGATAGACATTATACAAAAATTTGACATTTAATTTTTACTGATCTGCTTTTGGAAAGGTCTATTGAGAAATGGAAACCCTGGTGGTGTAGTGGTTAAGTGCTACAGCTGCTAACCAAAAGGTCGGCAGTTCAAATCCGCCAGGTGCTCCTTGGAAACTCTATGGGGCAGTTCTACTCTGTCCTTTAGGGTTGCTATGAATTGGAATTGACTCCATGGCAGTGGGTTTTTTTTTTTTCTTAATTCAGAAATATTTTTAAAAGCATCTGAATTATTAATTTCCATCTGCATATCTTATGAAACCAATAAACAAACCATGTACAGAACTTTATGATCAAATTGGTAATGTTACTAATCTACAGAGAACCATAATGTAAGCTATGTTTGAGGGCTGTCAAATCCTGTGAGAGATTATGCTACAGACATTTCTATTTTATGAAACTTGAATACTTTTCTCATCATTTATTAAAAGGAATAAAACATAAGTGATTAAAGAACTACAATTAAGATAAATAGATGCCATTGATAATACAGTTGGCCAAGTTTTCATAAAGAACATAAAGTTAACTCTAGAATGACACAAGGAAAAAGTTTTGTGAAAACATTCCAATTAGGATGTTTTTTTCTACACTGTCCTGTTACCTGAGTTTTCATGCCCTTTAAAATATAGAAGAGTTATGTTTATCTGATTTTAAAGCACATTTTAGATATAAAAATACATGGAAATATATTGGGATATGCCCAGGAAAATAGGATTTACCAAGAAAACATTGTACCACATCTCATTTCTCTTCCTTGAATCCCTCTGATCCACAAAAACCAAACATCTGGTATTTTGAAGTACCATAATACCTATAAAAGTAAACATTATATATTTACACAAAAAGAACAATGTAAATCATGTATGAAAATGTGTTACCAATTCGATAGTAATACAGTGTCCAAGAGCTGGCATGGTGATAGAACAGTGGTATGATTTCTTTGTCACAGGAGACCATACGCGATTTCTCATAAGGAACCAGGGCTTAACAGTACAAACACCCATATGTTTCAGGGGTTCATTTCCAGCATTTGTTTACATCATCTGAATCCTTGGAGTAAAGCATACTAATGAGGTGTAAATTATTTTTAAATGAGCACTGATATATGCAATAATAATTATTTACAGAGGATAACTGAAGAACACCAGACCCTACTTCACAAAATGAAATACTGATTTTTTTTTTTTAATTTGTTTTTACAACAGGCAACCATGTAGGTGATTAACAAATGTAATGATTTCCTTATGGACTTTTGATTTTAGAAAAATATTTGAACAGTAAAAGAAGTACTATTTAAACTTAAGGAAAGTTTACCTGAGTTCTTCAGCCTATTTATTTCCAAAATTAAGCGTTTCTGGGGTAATTCTACCACGTGGGGCTAAAATAAACACCACACAGATAACAGTGATGTTTGGCTATGATATTACCTACCTGGAAGCCAATCTAAAACCTGGGTATCAGTTCATCGTTTACTTTTGCATGTGTAAGTAAATTACACTGTATCTCATGGAGAAATTAAATGGGCCAGTTTTCAAGTCTGTTCCTAGGTAGAATAAGAACGGCCTAAGAATGGACCCAATATTTATCTCAAATATAAAGTCAGTGAAATTACATTTTTTTGGGTACTATTTAGAAGCAAGATATGAGTTTAAAAAGTTGGAGCCAGGGCACCCGTCTTCAGTACACTTGGTCATGTCTGATGTATGTACCTATATGTGTGTGCGTGCGTGTGTGTGTGCGCGTGTGCGCATCCATGCTTGCGTTCCTGCATTCCTGCTGAATATATGCCTGATGTCTGCCTGTCTGTCTAGTATATGTCTGTCTGCCTGATATATTTATGAAGGCATTTCATAAGGTTTCAGTCTATTTGTCTTAGTTTGAGGACAGCATTGATATTGTCCCTGGGGTCTGCATTCTCTCTGTAATTCTGCTAGAAAGATGGAAAACGCCGGATAATGTATAATGTACAAAATAATGTAAGAAGGTATTGCTGTTCTTAGGGGGAAGATATACGAGCTTTGAGGCAAATGTTTCACTTAAATGTGTCTATTTGCATATTATTAGGTTCTATTTTTCTCCCAGCAATTTAGTCTCTATTTTTCCAGCTAAAATAAAACTTCTTGTTCTTTCCCTTCTTTTATGCCAGTCTTCTCGTATCCATACTAATTTTGCTTTTTATATTGAATTTATCTTTCTTCACTATTTTCCTAAGAATTTTCCACTTATCCCATTAAGCATGTCTCCTTTTCTGAATCTCTAAAATCTATCTTTTATGCTATATAAGACAAACCCATTGCATTTGTTACCAGTTGGAAATCTATGATAGTAATAAAAAGGTAAATGAGAAAACCATGATCAGACATCTTGTACTCTAATTATTTGTGTCGATTTCCTTTGCTAATGTATGAAAAATGTGACTAAACATTTCAATTTGTAATATTCTCCTTAAGAAATCACATTAAAGCTACCAAAATAACTCGTGGATATGTTGCTACGGTTTTAGAAAAGCCGTTTCAGTGTCATTCTGGGCCATTAGTATACTGTGATTACGCTTCCAGTTAGCAGGTTTCAGGTTTTACAAGTTTCTTTTTTACAAGTGATTTATTACTGAATTATGAATATGTTAGCAGTGAAATTGAATATTTATTGATTTTTCTTTTTTTTTTCCTCCCATAAATTCTTATCTTTAAATCAGCATAGCAAAGAGCTCTAAAATGATCAGTGGTCACAGATTTTAAGCGATATTAGAGACAGTAAGAATTTCAGAGTTATACAAATGTTGTCTTTAGAATCATTGCTTACTATTAGACCCTGAACCAAACAACTGAAAACAACTAAAAAGTGGAGCAACAGTACCCAAAACAAATCTAAACAGCAATGTGCCGCTACATCTCTAAAGTTTCGTCTCTGGTTTTACTTTGCTGACTTATTTTGAAATAGATTAAATATAATTTCAATTTTTCAAAATAGATGTGCTCTTTAATAATATTTTTCATGGTTTGAAAAATTCACCTACCCGCCTGCAGTCTTGAGGGTTGTTTCTTTCCCATTTCACTCTGTTAAACTAAATTTGATCTTGCCTAAAGGTGCTGGGATGCTTATACGTGCAGGGACTTCAATAATTCATATTTTTGACATCCAGACATTATATGACCCACTGACTATTCTTAATTAGTTGGAGAAGGAAGCATCTGTATGGATTCACAAATTATTTTAAACATGCTTTTAAATATTTTAAATTAGCGCTTCCAATTAAAATTATACATGTCACATTGTCTCATTTAATTCCACTGTTCCTTTTAGAAGGCGCAGTCTCAGCTGAACAAGCCACATTGATATGAGCTGAGCTCAATTAGCTTCTGATGTTCTGCCAAATTGCCTCGTTACCTGTCATACAAACACCACTGACACTTTCAAACTTGAGTTCTTTGCATCCATATTATTCTCCTTAGACCTAAGATAATTATTCTCACTAGAGTAGCAAAAATAAGCAATTTGCTAATAAACAGGAGGCCAATATGTTTTATAATATAAATAATAGGAAAAGAGCAATCAAGTCTGTGCTCACACACACACAAACTCACACACAAAAAAATTTTGAGTTATGTAAACTGTGGGTCCTCCATGAAATCCCTAGTAGTTTGTTTTTATGATTGCTTTGTCCACTGGGTTTCCCAAATTACTTACAATGTATTGATGACAAGAGAAACTAGGAATTTTCCAGTCTGTACATACCTAAATTTAAAATGTACTTCGCCCTAGGATCATGAAACATGCATTTGAAGGAGTCTTCATTGCACAGACGGCTTAAGATGGCTTAAAATATACTTACACCACATTTCTAGATGAGGAAATATAAACAGCTACTTCAAACAATCTTTATCTGTACATCCTTCATTAATGCTGTTTACCACTTATCAAAATACTGACTCATAGGTAAAGATTTATGTGGTTTTAACCCTTGAATCTTTAGTCATCCAAATGACTTTCCTCTCTCCTCACATTTTATTCATTGTCTTCTGCAGAGTGAAAGAAAAGGACAGAAGGTTAGACTCTAATTAAGACAATGTTTTTTAAGGTTGGTCTATACAGGTGACTCACATTGAAGCAGAGGCCAATTTTTTTTTTTTTTCCTTTCTCAATGGCTGGCAGATGATCATTAATAGAGCAAAAAACTTGCATTCCATTAGCAACTTCACGATACTGTAAAATAATTACAAAAATTTCTGTTCAGCAGTGGCTTTCAAGCCCAGACGCATATTATAATCATCTGGAAAGATTTTAAAACTACCCATGCCCAGGCTCCACTGCAGACCAATTAAATCAGAATCTTGGGGGAAGAGTTTGAGGCACAGGTACTTTGTAAAAGCCCCCCAGCTGACTGTTCTGCGTAGCCACGTTTGAGAACCACAGCTTGAAAGCTATTTGGGTTTCCATCCTTATAAAAACAAAACAAGGGACCTTCCACCTTCTAGATAAGAGATAATCATGGCCACCAGGGGACCTTCCACCTTCTAGATAAGAGATAATCATGGCCACCAAGGGACCTTCTACCTTCTAGACAAGAGATAATCACGGCCACCAAGTATAAGATCATGATTTTTTCAGACCTACTCTTGGTTTTAAGTAATCTGTAAAAAAAATTCTTTAAAATGAAAGTTAACAGGAACATAAGTTTGCCTTACTTAAAATCTTGTTTAGTGTGTCTATATCTTATTATTAGAGATTGTATTAGCATTTATTTATGAGTTTTATTTCATTTTGTAATAGAATTTAAATAGTCTATGTAACCACGTATTTGTGTGACTAAAAAATTTTTGTTTTTAATTTGTATGTTAGGATGGAAGGATTCTTTTTCTCTACTCCATCGTATAAGATTAAATGAAATCTTGTTGTTGCCTTGGATACAAACCTGGGGTAATTATTAGGAGATTGGACCATGTGAATTTCTCTCCCACACAAGGTTTATGCTGATCTTATTATACATCCATTGTTATCAGTGTTCTTGGAAATCCTGAATAACTCAAAGTCTACAAACACTGAACAACAAGCCTGCCAGGAAAGAAATATGCTTCTGTGCTGTAGGGCTTGTGCCATCGGTAAATATCACTGCACCCTTTCCACTTAGCAGGGGCAATCTGAAAACACACTATGAGATTACAAGTCTAACATATTGACTGCCCACTATGCTTCACAATAGCATGGTGTGTGATGTTCTTACCCTCCAAGGCTCTCTCCATCAGTGGTTCTCCAGGTTGGTCCCACATCGGTTTCTGAAAGGGGACGAGGAGATGCATGTGTCAATCCACCTCTCTGAGGGTCTTCTTCTTTTCACTGACCCTCTACTTTACCAAGCCTGATGTCCCCTTCCAGGAACTGGTCCCTCCTGATAACATGTCCAGAGCACGTGAGACAAAGTCTCACCATTCTTGCTTCTAAGGAGCATTCTAGCCATACCTCTTCCAAGACAGATTTGTTTGTTCTTCTGGTAGCCCGTGGTATATTCAATATTCTTTGCCAGCACCATAATTCAAAGGAGTCAATTCTTCTTTGGTCTTCCTTATCCATTGTTCAGCTTTCACTTCCCCATGCGCCTGTCAGTTTGCATACTGTGTTGGCTTGTGTGTTGCTGTGATGCTGGAAGCTAGGCCACTGGTATTTCAAATACCAGCAGGGTTATCCATGGTGGGTAGGTTTCGGTAAAGCTTCCAGACTAAGACAGACTAGGAAGAAGGAACTGGCGGTCTACTTCTGGAAAACTGGCCAGTGAAAACCTTATGAATAGCAGAAGAACATTATATACAGTGTTTGATAATTTCATTCTTTGAACCTCACAGTAAGAACCATTGACTATATTTAATTTATGACCCTCTTTGCATCTTTCATTCTTCTCTATATATTCATCTTTTCTTCTTTTCAGTGTAAAATTCTGGGTCCACATTAAGGGCCAGTGAAGGATTAATCAAATGCTTACCTGCATTAGAATTGCCTGAATTCTTTTTAAAATGCAAATACTTTGTTCCCTATACTTGGAAGAATTCTGATTCCCCAGCTTAGTAGTGTTGGGGAGGAGGAGGGACCTGAACAGAAAATTTGATTTTTTAAAAAAATCATTACATGAATTCCCTGCCCTGCTGACCACATCTCGAGGAACAACGGACCCAGGGAAGAACACTGAACTGTGGGGCAGGGGGCCATGCTCATATTGTCATTTCACCACCATTCCTTGAGTAATGTTGAAGTACCTCAGCAGGTGCCCTCTCTGTGATGTGGAATTAAAAAGAGCTCATTCACCTGAAGCAGGGCTCTCTGGTCATGTGATTTTGGGCAGAACAATTCTTTGTTGTGGGAGGCTGTTCTGTGCATTGTAGGACATTTAGAAACATCCCTGGATTCTAACTACTAGACACCAGTGGCAACCTCTCAGTCGTAATAACCAAAAATTTTCCAAATGTTACCAAATATCCCCCGGGGGAGGGGGGAATTTTCCCCCATATCAGTTGAAAACCACTATTCTAATTCACGTTCTAGTCTTTTATTAGATTATTTTATTACTCTATAATTACCATACGAACACGTTTTCAATTGCATAGACAAAAGTACCCATTTTTCAGACAGTGCCTGATAACTGGGGTTGCCCAGTGAGTTTCAGTCTGGTATCTGTTTCCTAAACCCAGAGTGAGTTTCATTTTAACACTGGACTACGGGCAGATCACCTTACTTCTTCCATTACTTCTTCCATTCTTTGCTTTACGTGAGCCACTTACTACAATTCCCATCTCATCAGTTTTACCCATTATATCAATACCATGCTGCTTTGCCAGGCACTTTTCATGACCCAGAGATGGTGGAAAAGTAAGATTAGATTATTTGCCACTCTTTTTTGTAGGTAACCTTTGAGTGATGCCACATTGGTTGTGAAAGCTTTTTCCATCTTCAAATCAGAGAATAATAACGGTGTTGGATGATAGCAGAACCTTAGAGACTTTCTAATAGAGATATTCTTTTTTATACATTAAGAGACAGAGGCCCAGGTAATTTAAACAACTTGTCAATGTCTCTCATGATAAGTCAGCACTACCGTCCAGACTAAACATTGCCAAGCCTTCCGACTCAGTCTGCTTTTCATTTTATTGCAGTTTCCTGCCTTCCCTAAAATGCTGTGAAAACTATATATATTAGTACAGCAATTGGTAAAGAAAAAAAAACAAAAAAACCCCGACAGCAAATCTCAAATCTGCAGTATTTGTTACTTACGCTAGGTAGTTCAGGCGTGTTTTATGATGTTTATATCTGTCTCTATTGGAACTTACAGACAAAAATTAGCTTTGTGAATTATTTTTTATGAATGTTGCTCGTAAGCTCAATATACATTCAGATGGTTTAGCTAGCTGGTAAAAAACTTCAAAATCCCTCTCAATCTTCTATTAATACTGCCCAAATTAAGTTTTATTTTGCTTTTCTGATATTGGTTAGTAATAACGAAATTATCATGATAATGAAGTCATTTTTTCCTGAGAAGACTTACATTAACACTTTGGGAGTTTACAAGGGTCTTGCTGTTTTCTTCCCCTGTGCACATTTCAAGTGCATAGCCAAACTTCAGAGTATAATACCCATTTATTAATTAACAACGGTCCTCTTCACTTTTCATCCCTGCACACTCTGTTGCCTGTCTTGGAATAATTTCACTGCACCTAAGCACATTTATTAGTGCAGATAGAGGGGAGAGAGAAAGAGAAACTCACTTCAGTTCATTTTTCTATTCCACAGCAGGTCCTATGAGATCTCACGTGGTTTATGCAGCTTTACACTCCATCTGTGCTAGCAGTGCCTCTCAGTCCCTTGATATCAACTTCAATGCCACTTAGTTTTAAGTCAGTTTCAGAAAGTTGTTTTTTTTTTTTTTGTTTTTTTGTATGGCTTCTTTTACCTTGCAAAGGTATTGATCTCACTAGGCTTGTTCTTTCCTTTCTCTCTATATGTATAAAGAAACACATGTATATTATTTTTGTTTTAAATTTTATGCATTTTGGCACAGTTCTTAGCCCCAAGCTAATGAGAATGCTTGACCCAGGCCACATAATTCTCTGCAACTTGCTAAATGAATTCAGTCCATGTATGTGTTTGTAAGTTGGCTATTCTTAGGTCAGTACACGTTTTCCCATTGAAATAATATTTAATAAGTAATAATTTTATGTTTTAAGGATAATAAATCAAATGTTGCAAATGCCCTTATGGTATACATTAAGGAACAGAGGCCCACATGTGTGAAGGTCTCTTCAAGATGAGGTTCACCATTCAGCTTCACTACTAGTAATTCATTGTAGTCCTTTAGTTGGAAGCACCATGTTGTGAATAATCCAGGTTATATTGCATAGGTATGGTACTTCACTCAGTATAGGCTCCAGCCTAGATATCTTAGAAAATACAATCTAGTGGGAAGCCTGTAGCTTTTATTCTACAGTTATTCATAAGTTAACATCATGTGATAGAATTTAAATACACTGGAAAAAGTCATTTGAATATGACATAATTTGGCTTGCAATAGGCATAAAGTAGTAACAGAATGGGCTATTAAAAAAGTTTGATTGATAGCTTTTGCTGGTTATCATGGTGTAAATATTCCCACCACCCAAGAGTACACAATGAGCTAACTGACCAGGAGCTGGGAAGAGAGGCACAGAATAAGCTCCAGAGAAGCAGTTTGCAGCCGAGAAGCAGAGGCCTGATAGAAGGCTGAGAAACAGGTAGTGTAGGCTGCTCCCCGGTGACTCCACATCTGAAGTGCACAGTTAAAGTCAGGTGACAGAACAACACTCTCCACAGCCTTGCAAACCAACTCTTGGGATCATCTACACACTTGTTACAAGTGTAAAACATTAGGCGTTTCCCCAGGCATGAGCAATCAGAAGCTGCATTTTACCAGATTCCCGGGTGATTTACATACACATGAAATTTTAAGAAACACTCGTCTTCACAGTCATCAAGTTATAACCTTTCCAGAATTTCTGCAGTAGAAGACTTCGCCCCATCAACCTTCCTATGTTCTGCAAAAGGAGGTTCACCCTTTCTCCTTTCCCCAGGTCAACGTCTGCATATACTGATTTAGTAAATTTGCCAGACACACAATTAAGAGAAAGAGCAAGGCTTAAATCTCTTTGGTGACAAAAAACAAACAAAAAAAACCCTACTTTTTCATAATTCCACAAGAAAAGAAAGAGTTCTCATTTTATGATTTTCTTTTTCACTTGCATTTTATTCTCTTTTTACAAATTAGCCAATTTTTTTCCAGAGCAGGGGCAGAGCGTTTGTCAATATGAGGTACCCTTGGAATCTGACATTTACTGGGCAAAATGGATGACCATTTCTGGCAAGGGTAGCAGCTATGACTAGAGCAGATGAGCAAAGCACAGCAGAAATAAAGGGCCTGCCTATGGAGTAAGGAGGAAAGGGTGAGAGCATGTGGGTTAGACAGGTTTCTCCTCCCTGGCCCCTCAGGTGGCTTCATCCTGTGCTGGACACCACCTCTTCTTTGCTCATCACTGAACTCTGAGAGAATGAAGCAATCCCTCTCCTCTCCAGAATGGCTTGACTGTCTCCCTTCTACTCAGGTATCCTGTTCATTCATCTAGATTTCCTCTCTCTAAGATCTTCTGTGTCTTACTATTCGCTGATCCCTTCAGTAGGTGAAAGCGATATTGTTGAAGGTCCTTCATTTGGATTTAGGACCTCTCCAACCTTGGTGCATAATAATGGTTAGAGCTACAGCTGCTAAGCAAACGGTAGACAGTTCTACTCCACCAGGCACTCCTTGGTAAACCCTATGGGGTAGATCTACTCTGTCCATAGGGTTGCTATGAGTTGGAATCAACCGGACGGCAACCGTTTTTTTTTTTTTTCTTTTGTTCTGTTAATCTTAGCTCTGACATACGAGCTGGATGTCTTTGGTGGTTTCTTTATTTCTCTGAGTTTATTTCCTTATCTCTGAAATGGTCCTAATAATTCATAGACAAAAGAATGCTGAAAACATGAGATTCAAGCTCTTAGCAATGTCTGGTATGGACTAAGCACTCAAAAACTGAAGCTTTTATTATTATTCTTTTCCTATATTATTTAATATATATTTATCCCTGTATCAAAGCTACTGTTTTGAAAATCACCAAGGTTCTGCTGTTGGTGACGTTCAGCGGCCCTTTCCCAGATTGCAGTCTGTCTGAAGCAGTTTATACTTTCCTTGCCACACAGTGAGTTTCCTGTCTCGCCCTTGCTATCACTGTTGATTATAACGAATGCTTGCTACTTCTGACAAAGCCTTTTGCTCCTCTCTGAGAGCTTAATGAAAAAAAAACTTTTAAACCAGAACTCCATCCTGTCTCAGACTGTGACAATACTCCTGGTATCAAGTGGTCAGAGTATCGTAAAGTAGAGGAAAGGTTATGCATGGTGGTATCAGCAAATCCTGGTCCTGGCACTTACCAGCTGGAGTCTCAGGCTCCTCATTTAATCTCTCAGAGCCTCAATTTTCTTTGTGAAAATTACCAATGTGGAAGAGTTGTGATGTTTAAAAGACAATAATTATTATGTGAAAATACAAAGGATAACATATTGTACATAGTAGTGACTCAGTAAATAGCATTTTCCTTTCTCCTTATCTTTCTTATAACTCATGTGCTAATTAGTTGTTTCACTGTCTGAGAAAAAAGTGATATTCTACTGAGCCTCCATGCTTAAATTTCATACTTTTTGCCACTCATTTATGCCACATTTAACTGCAAACCTTTGTTTCTAATGACAAATATCTACCTTGTAAATTCATCAAGCTTATCATTCAAAAACAAAATTGGTATCCCAACTACTAGGATTGTGACCACTACTTGTATCTCCATCTCCATGTCCTTCTTCGTGAAAAATGTGTTTGTTGATAACACGCCTTCTAAAAGGCAGCATTTTAAGGCAGTATATAAAAATAGATATTCTTTGAAAGGAAACATTTCAATAGATAATGTAAAATACTGAAATTCAAAATTACTTCATTTTGGATCTTGAGTAGTGCAATGTACAAAGTCCCTTTAAACTGGAATTACTGGATCATCTAAGACTGGTCCTAAAGTATTCATTGATTTTTACTTACTCATATATGTTTCACTACAAGCTTAAGGGTGAAAATCCACAATCTTTGACCAATGTGCTTACTTTGAGATGCTATATTAAAAAAAAAAAGGAGGCTGGTGATGCAGTGGTTAAAGCACTCAGCTGCTAACCAAAAGGTCGGAGGTTTAACCCAGCAGTCACTCTGCGGGATAAAGATATGGCAGTCTGCTTCCGAAAAGACTGACAGCCTAGAAAACCCCATGCGGCAGTTCTACTCTGCCCTATAGGGTCACTACGAGTTGGAATTGACTGGATGGCAAAATCAAAAACTCAAACACGTTGCCGTCGAGTTGATTCCAACTCATAGCAACCCTATGGGACAGAGTAGAACTGCCCCATAAGGTTTCCAAGGAGCACTACGCCACCAGGGTTTCCAGCTGGATGGCAATGAGTTTATATTAACAAAACTCGGTTCCTTTTTATTTTGTAAAGGCATTTTACAAAATGTTAAAGAAATCACAGCCTTCATTTCCTTAACAACATCATTGTAAGCAAGCTGTTTTCATAAATGTATGCATCTGACCCTGAAACACTTATCTCAGAGACCTAAAGCCACAGAAAGACTTGAGCTGGAGAGTAATTAGAAAGCTAGGACACATTCATTCTCTCAGACAACAGTTGAGTTCTGCTTTGGTGCCAAGGTCTGTGCTTGCTACCAGGATATCACGATGAGAACACAAGTTCCCTACCCTCAAGAAATTTGCATGCTTTATAGCCCAAGGCCAAAATCACAAAGCTAAACACTGGCACTCCACATGGAAGAATATGCCAATGATCTGGGATTGGTGAAGCTAAGGATTAGTGTGTAGATATCTGAGCCTAACATAAAACACAATCATTGCATTAGGTGACCTGCCTGTGTGTGCTTGTGACCAAGTTGCCCAGGGCTCACTGAGGTAGCACCTGATAAGTTGGGACGTGCGTTTTAGATTTGGAGATGGAGATAGAGGTGGTGGTCACAATCCTTACAATGCTGTGGTTACTGAGAGATTAATCTGGGGACAAAACACCAAGGCCTAACAAACTCACTAAACAATGTGCTGTATTCTTGTTGTAATCGGAGTGATCCATAACACAAAACTTCAGAATGTTACATTTTCTCTGGGCAGTTGAAACTAATACTGCATCATAAAAGCCTAATGAAATTAAAGAATGGATAATCACTGCTTAAAAAGGGGATGTGCGTATGTGTGAGCCAGGCATTAGAAGTAGATCTTAGGTTGAAAAAGTGAAAATAGTCTGCCTGGGTATCTCTATTACACAGGTGTGAAGCTGACTAAACAGCAGATATTGTGAATGAGGCTGGCTGTAAAGGTTATACTTGATTTGAAAAAATTGCATATATTATATAAGGTTAAAAAGTGAATCTTAAATCAGTATACTGCATTTTTGGGAATCTGATGGACCGATATAATTTAAAATACCATTTGAGGATCAGTGGACACTGCCCATTTGTGGCGGTGGCAGGGGTTGTGATGGGGTGGCCGTTAAGAAATGTAAAAAGCACACTTCCCCTATGCCATCATATCATAAAGGGTAAACTACAACACAGAAACAATAGCAAGTATATAATCTTAACATGAAGGCGCTTTTAGGAAACGACTTTGTTTTATAACAATTTTCCCACATGGTATTCCTGCTACTGACATGTCCCTGCATGTGTTCATGAGCTAGCCTTTACCATCCTTTGACTCAGGTCATTCACAGCTGGGATCTGGGGGCTCTGTGTCCATGTGGGGAAATCACCCTTTTGAGTAATGTCTGCTCTCTACCTCAGAGTGTGACCGTCTACCCCTATAAGGGGAAAGCCATCTAACGGTTCCCGTGTGAGGACACTGTTGTGAGGCTGCAGGAACAGTAAACGTGGCATTTTCCTCCTCCCCACAGCTGCTGCTTCAGTTCTGTTCTAATAGCTACTTTTCACTCTGTAAAGCAAAGCTACTTGACAAAGGCATAGGAAGGCCTTTGACACGGGGAACGGAGTAGGTTAAGAAGATGGCAGGTCAGGAGCAGGGCAGCTGATTTTTCTCTTCACACCTTGAGGACAATTGCAAAGAGGCTCAGAAAAGGATTTTGTCTACCTCTGTGCAAAATGTTTACATAAAGCCCATGAAATAAAATACACTCTCGATTGCTCTTGTAAAAGGACTAAAACCTTCACTTGCATGACTATGTAAACACTCTTTTATGCGTGGGTACTACACTGCTTCAGCACAAGCTGTCTCCGGGCAGGGGTAACTTCATATTATGCACACAACAGCGCACTTTTGGGAAGCTCTTTTCTGTGCTCTGTGATGACTGTTTGGGATGTAGATCTTTTAGAAGGAGAGTGCATCCGGTGCCAGGCAGCAGTCGAGCACGTGTCATTGATCATTCTAAATGGAGTTTTTGACTTGGGATGGGTGGCTGTACACTTCTCAGAAGTCGTCTAAGTAACGGTGACAATCACGAGAATTGTAAACAGCTGTTCAGACCACAATGCTTTACGTCATTTCTGTCCACATTTGTCAGTCCCACTGTTCCACCGTTTACTACACCCAAATAGCTGTGTGCAGCACACCCACTTTTAGAGCCTCTCAGGCCTGGATTATGTTCCACCTAAATTAACGTGGGGCTGCAGTCAGGGGCTGTGGCTTGGATTGCTTCATGCATGTAGTGTTTGACTATCTCTTATACATTAGGACTTTCGCCTTCAGAATTGCTCACTACCTATCACAACCTTTATTTTGAGAAACACAGCTGTGGGAGTAGAGACTGTAGGAAGAGATGACGGAACTCCCTGGTTCACATCAGACTATTCCCCAGCGTTGTTTCTGGGGAAACTGGGCTCTAAAAGTGCACAGTTGTGATGCTATTATTTTTTTTTCCCCCTTAAGCGACATGACACTAGCATATTACTTTGCATCAGCCAATAAAATTGATAAAATGTTAATTCATTTAAAAATATTTCTTGGCTGCTTACTTGGAGCCAAGTTCCCTGGGTGGCACAAATGGTTTGCACTTGACGCCTAACCTAAAGGTCAGTGGTTCAAACTTATCCAGTATTTTGTCTGTCTCTGTCTCAAATGTTTAGATAAAGCCCACAAAATCGAATACACTCCCAAAAGCTCTTGTAAAAGGACTAAAAACATTCACTTGCATGATTACGTAAACACCCTTATACATGCACATTTCACCGCCTTAGTGCAAGCCAAGAAAGGAAGTTCCGGCACTCTGCCTCGGTCAAGACAAACCTGTCACTGTCATGTGGGTTCCTACTCACAGCAGCCCTGTAGGACAGACTAGGACCTATGGGGTTTCCGAGCCTGTAATCTTTACAGGAGCAGACTGCCACATCTTTATCCTGCAGAGCCACTGGGTGAGTTTGAATTACGGACCTTCGGATTAGCAGCCTAGCGCTTAACCACTGTGCCACCAGGGCTCCGTCTGTAAAGACTACAGCCATGAAAACCCTATAGAGCAATTCAACTCTGTAACACATGCCGTCAGTCACCATGAGTTGGTCCACTCAACGGCAATGGAGCCAGGCAGGAACAACACTGGCACTGGATGTGATAACACTCACCGGAGGAGGCGCTGTTCCCATGCAGCATACCTACTAATGGAGGTAAGCTCCTCAAAACACAGGAAACAAAGAAGGGATGATGGCAGATGGCTGTGAGTGCTGTGAATGAGGCAGACAGGACCTGATAGCCTGGAGGATATTGGAAGATTTGGTGTTAAATCCCAAAATCAGGAAAAGCTTCTCCCAGTGACATGTGACCCAAAGTGTGAATTAGAGGAAAGACCTAAATGATGAACTTAAGTAAAAAGAAAAGCAATTATGAAAATCCTCAGACAGGGAGGGTTTGAATTTTGGAGGACTTGAATCAAGGCCAGTGTGGCTGGATCAGAGGTAAGAAATGAGGTCTGGGCAAGAATCCGGTAGGGTCTTGTAGGAACCAATAAGCAGTTTGCTTTTCACATCATCTTCTATAGGTTAACGCTGTCAACTGTATGGTGTTATGGATTGAAATGAGTCCCCTAAAAAAGATAAGCTGAAGTTCTAACCCTCTAATCTGTCAATTTGATCCTGTTTGGAAATAGGGTTTTGAAGATATCAGTTAGGTTACCATAAGGTAACACTGGAGCAGGGGGGGTCCTAATCGTATAAGACTGGTGTCCTTGTAAAAGAGGAGAAGATACACAGGAACAAAAAGACAGAGAAGAAATGTCATGTACTACTGCAGCTACAAGCCAAGGAATGCCTGGAGCTCTCAAAAGCTAGGAGAGGGGAATGGCACAGATTCTCACTCCAAGCCCCAGAAGCAATCAACACAGCTGACACCCTGATCACACTCCAATCTGTGAGACAGTACATTTCTGTTCTTATAAGCCACCCAGGTTGTGGTGTGTTGTTATGGCAGCACCAGGAAACCAAGGCATGTGGATATATAACAGATAAAACCTAAATAAATAAATAACAAACCCATTGCCACTGAGTGGATCCTGACTCATAGTTACCCTATAAGACAGAGTAGAACTGCCCCATAGAGTTTCCAAGGAGCACCTGGTGGATTCAAACTGCCAAACTTCTGGTTAGCTGTAGCACATAACCAGTGCGTCACCAGGGTTTCCATAAATAGATAAAGGTGCTCAGAAATCCATACTATATACAGTTAACTGAAAGAGGAAATTCATCCCCCTTCTTTTTGCTTTGTGTGTTTGTGTGCGTTTTCCCCAAATACATGTAGAAATTGTGTGTTGAGGTCTGGGATCTTGTAATACCACAGTAAGTATATGTCTGTATTTTCTCTTCCTATTTTAAAATGTAAATTGGGTTTATTATAATTTCTTTGATACAGCTAAATCATGAGTAAATGTAATTATTTCTTTCCATTGTTATTCTCACAAATGGAATTGTGGCTTTTTTTCCTCATATGTCTTCCCATGTAGCTTGTTTATTTACTTGGAAACTGTCATTTTCTGCTGTTAGATGAACCAAAATAGATACTTAGGCCTTTTCTGATAAGAAAGTATTGCATCCACCCCATCCCTTCTGCTATCCGGGTATCATATGTTCTGAGAAAAATGACATTAAATTATTTTTTAACAAAAGAAAAAGTAGTCTATATTTAGCTCTGTATGCCAATGAATAATTTAGTACTGAAGACTCATCAAAAATGTCAGCAGAGTTCAACAAATATTTTTGTTAATGAACATCTAGAACAGAATAAAATATATCAGGTTGCATAGAGCTTTTCACAGCATATTTGAATTATTTTTCATTGGCTTGGTGACTAGGGAATCATGCTGCTTTAAATAATTGTGTTTAGCTCTCTCAATTATTTCAAAAAAAATAAATTTTGAGTAATCATCTTAAAAATTAAAGTGACCCAATATTGCCGTATTTTAAAATCATTATGGATTTCCTTCTTGAATATCCAAAGCTCGCTATGAGTCAGAATTGACTCCACGGCATGAGGTTTGGTTTTTGTTTTTATATATACATATATATGTATATATATTGGTTGTTTAAGTGGCTCTTTTAGAAATACAAGTGCTCAAAATGTTTTAAATGTGACCTGAGGGATTCTCTCTTCAGATTTAAGGAGAATTCCAAATGACATTGAGCAAGTCTCCTTGGCTATATCTGAAGCATAAAAACTTCCATTTTATTTTTAATATGCCTCAGTGCATTCCAAATAAAGCCATTAAAATTTCCAATGCAGAAGTGATGGAACCTCTCTCTTCAGTATGGTAGGTCCCAAACTACGACTTCAGTCAATGTGTAAAAATCTGGGGGGCTCAGGGATTTTTCAAGCTGCTGAAACATTACGTTAGCCATCACAGACAAGAAAAGTTTCATAGATTAAATTTATATTTAAAACATTTATGACTGCTCTTTAATTAACTAAAAGTAGTATATCATAAAAACTTAAAATTCTCTAAGGATGGAAAGATTTTAAATATCTGTAATTCTGTATGTGAGGGGAGGAAAGTGTACCAGGAATGTGTTTCTGCATGTCTTTGGAATCTGGCTTTTGCTAGTATTATAGCGTAATATTTTTGTTTAAAATATTAATGATCATTTATTTAGGAAAAGACCCCTATTTACAGCTAATGTTATAATTATTAGATCTTAAAATACAACTGACCTGTATTTGATAAATTATGATTGAATTTACAACCTCTGCTACGGTTCCTGGCCATTTAAGAAGGATAGAAGCAAGCACTGAGGGAAAACATGATAATTAACAGACTGCTTTGAGAATGGAGCATTTTAATAATTTGGGTTTTGAAGGACTGATTCCAGCTCTAAAGTTTACTCAGGGGTGGTCCATGAGCTGTGCTCACCAGGGTGTTCTTTTCAAAGTATCACAAGGAAGAAGTATGACAGTGCTCCAAAAACACATTTCATAGACTCGTGAAGTTGTTTGTGTTTAAATCCTCCCTTCCCCAGCCTGAAGAGATGAAAAAAGTATGCTTTACATCAGCCCTTACGAGCAGAGTTTTTTTTTTTTTTTTTTCCAGAATGTGGTTTGCATCTTCCCTTTACCCACCCACTGCCGTAGAGTCAATTCTGACTCATAGCGACCCTATAGGACAGAGTAGAACTGCCCATAGAGTTTCCAAGGAGCGCCTGGCAGATTCAAACTGCCAGCCTCTTGGTTAGCAGCCATAGTACTTAACCACTACACCACTAGGGTTTCCATCTTCCCTTTAGAAGGAGACAAATATACTGAATATTTTATTTTGCATTATTTTGAATATATTAATTGTAGATTACTTGTGATGATTATATACCACTAGACCATAAGCCACAGAAGTCAGGAGGTTTGTGAATTTTATGTGCATACATAATACCTGGCACATAGCTGACACTGATTAGAAACTCACTAAGTATCTCTGAAATGAATTAATGAATATTGGGCACCAGACAATAAGAATGTTTTGGTTCCCTATATTTATTATCTAATTACAATTCAATCTTCCACTCTTCTAACTGGTACTCTGCTAGAGGGATGCCATTGAAATGTATCCCTTTCTCCTGGCTTATGGTACTCTGCCAGAGGGATGCCACTGAAATGTGTCCCTTTCTCCTGGCTTATCAATCTCTAGACAGAGTTCTCTTTGCTCTATGGAGTAAAAGGAGAGTGGGGTGATGGTGAAGGGACTTGTTGGAGGATCTCAGGAATTTCAGACGACACCACGAGGTTAACATGTCTTTTCTGTGTTTCATGAAGGACAAACCAACGGCTTCACTTTTTATGGACAGCAGCTTTGGCAGGGATCCAGTGTAGTCGAGAACATGTCTGAGATGGGTCATTAATATCTTTTCTACAAAAAGCCACAGTGATCCCCAAATGGAGAATTTTGGTATCTTGATAGAATCTTGTCCTGGGCTTTAAAAGATTCAAAACCAGTAAGTAGCATGTATCACTTCTCTCTTGGCGTAGTGCAGCCAATTCATTTACCCCCTTCTTCTATTCTCTATCTCTTCCTCTCTGGTCCCTCCACCCTCCCTCCTACTGCCCCTCCTTCTTTAATTCCCTAAGAGTCAGGTGAAAAGAGATCACAGTAGTCTATCTTCAATTTCTCTGGCTATTTTAGAAGCCATTCTTTCACAGATTCATTCTCAGGCTACGTTTACATTGACTTCTATGTCACCTCTTGACTAAAGATTTTCATCAACTCATCACTATTGTGTAAGAGTCTCCCTTTTTCTCTGCACTAAAAGAACCTTCTTCAAGCATGAAGGGGTATCTCCTTAAATTTAATATCTGGGGGTATGCTAAGGTTAGTCACTAATTATTTTAAAAACCTATTGAACTGGAAGGAAATCTACCAATGGAAAGGGGGCATGGAGTCCACTCCTCCTCCAGTGGATGATGGCGCTGGAGACAGACTGAGTAGTCATGACTCGTGACACATTGCCCATGAATATTTCCAGCTTAGCCTAATGTTTCCCATGTTTGCCCCAACAGTGTCATAATTTTACAAATATCAGTCCTACTTCTCTCAGCCAATATTTTATCATTTTATACTGAACATAAATAGAGCATTAAAATGTTCTTAATATTTAATGGAGTTTTTTTTTTTTCTCAATACTCATCACTTTATTTTCTTTTCTTTTTTTTCTTGTTTTATTTATTTATTTTTAGCACTTTGTCTGCCATTCAGGTGATATTCTAGGTGTTGGCATGTATAATTTTTTTTTTTTAAAGAATACTATTATTTTCTTTTGAAAACATTTTAACAGACATGAAGAAGCCCCAAATATGTAACTGGGTATTTGACCAGTTACACAGTTGGGTGTTAATCTTGAGAAAATCTTGAGAGATATGTCTATATTCTCAACCTTTATCTGCAGTCTTAACTGATAATTTATATTCCTTCATTTAAAGTATTTCTAGAGCACTATTCCTAAATATATTTTCATATATTGAAAAGTAGCTGGCATTTCCTGATCATTTATACAGATTTTTAGATCTCTTCCTGCAAGGTATCCCAATCGACTTGAAGTTTGACCAATCAGAAGGGATTAGCATTATATCTGTAACTGGAAATTCCATAATATGCCTTCTTTTTTTATGATCTATTAAAATGTTAAGTAAAATTGGTTCTAGCACTACTTCATAGAAAACTTCACAACTTAGTGCCCATTTATTTAAACTTATTTTTCGATTGCATACTTTTCACATATGCAAATAAAGATTTTGGAATCAACTTGATGGCAACAGGTTATCATTGTCAACAACTTTATACAAATTGAAATATTTGGTAATAATAATAGCTAGCATACAGTGAATGGCAAACGCTGTATTTGGACTTTCCATATACTTTAATCCACCTAACAATCTGGTGGAAAATGATTTCTTCTAAGCCCCTGTCTTACATACGATCCCATGACAAAGAAGACCAAGACCAATGTTGTGTTCTGATCTTCTATGTTTTCCTGTGCTTTGTATAAACAAAGTGACAAATTTCATCACTGTTTCCATTCCAAAAGCAATTAATCCTTTGTTCACATAGAATGTATATGCACTTCTTAAATACACCAACAAATAAGGATTCATGTTGACCTGGTTAGTGTATGAACACGTACAAGTAGAAGGTTATAATTTTGCCGGCAATTATTCTGACTGCTGAACTCTTTGAAATGTAATCACTCACCGTAGGTCCTTTTTTCTCACATAAGAGCTATGACTGAGCTTCCTAACCAACTCTCAGCTTAACACGTAGATGTCTTCAAGGGTTGAGCACTAACTACTTCACCCTAATTGATATTACCTCTTTTCATAGTTGGCGTTGTTTCTGGCATCCTGACTTATGTGGCTTATATGAGAAGCAGTTGTAAGAGAGGGCTTTAACCTATCTGAGAGAAGGAGAGAAAGGTAGTAATTCTAAACACAAAATTAACTAGAAACTAATTCTGGAAGAGAATAGAGCTTCTTGTCTTTATTGCCACCTTCAAAACAGATTGGGAGATGGCACAATTCACTTTGAGCAGTAAAGTGAGACAACAGTCAAATGTAAATTCCATTTTAGTAATTATTTCCACTTAATAATAGCCCTCTTTGTTAAGTGATAGGGACCTTCAGAATGAACAGTAAGTATAAAAAACTTCCAGTGATATGCTAGTACAGGGAAGATGTGGTCTGCATAATACAAAGGGGATTGGCAAAGACATTCATCTCTTTTTTCAGGAATCATTATATTGACCTTGGCTTACTAGCACCTGGCAGGCACAGGTTGGCCTGTCCTGCACCTGAGTTCCATCCTCCATCCATCCAGGCTCTTTAATATTTGCTTGATTCAGCTGATTAAAGGGGTATCCTTGGGCCATTGTAGAAAACAAGCCAGACACAGTATCTCCAATATAAAAAGCATTTTGAAGACATTTTTGGAACATATTTGGTTGGTTTCAAAGAACATATATTGCCAACATTAAGGCAGTGGGAATAGGTAGGAAGAAACTGAAGAGACATGCTTCAGTTTCTTCAGAAATAGATTTGTGTAACTTATTATTAACATGAATTGCACAAATTCTATTAGTGACAATTCTAGACATGTTTCTGCTTTAAAATGTTCTAAAGAGAATCATGAAATTTCATCTATTTAATCTTTGGTCTATAAGAATGCAGGATTGTCCCTTGATGACAGGATAAAGGATAATTAACAATGGATATCCAACACCTCAAACTGCAACACATGTGGCAGGGATGAGGTTAGTATAGATTTTATCCCCAAGATACTGAGAGCACAAAAAGATGCATTGTGATATTTGATCACCTGTATTATCTCTTCGAGAATGAATGAAGTAAAGTAGTAACCATTTTCTAACATGATACAATGATGGATTTTAATACTTCAGGAAATTTGCACATTCTATTGGGTTAATATGACATAAAGGAGTCTTTCAATATAGCAATATGATAGGAAATAAACTCTATATTTGGCTTGGTTATTGCTATATTTCTATACATGATTCAAAAGTCACTATGACTCTCATTTGCGGAAAGCTTCAGAGCAACGATTCAAAGTGTGTTCCCCCGACCAGCAGTAACAGCGTCCCTTGAGAACTTGTTTTAAATGTCCATTCTTGGGCTCCTCCAAAACCTACCCAGTCAGAAACTGTGGAGTTGGGGCTTATCAATCTATGTTTTAAGTAGTTCTCCAGATGATTCCAGATGATTGTTGCATACGCAAGTTTGAAAACTATTTTTATTGAAATACGAATATTTGTAAGCATATACTCTAGTCGAAACATCTGAAAACAAGATAAACAAAATAAGAATGCTTTAGTCTCTAATGGAAATGTTTAATCATAGGAAATTTCTCTTATTTCTCTCTTTTTTATCCTCTCTCATTAGCTCTTTACTGCTCTTTCGTATTTGTCTTTGAGTTCTCCAAAGACAGAAGTTATTATTTTTTTAAATAAATTTTATTGTGCTTTAAGTAAGAGTTTACAAATCAAGTCAGTGTCTCACACAAAAACCCATACACCTTGCTACACACTCCCAAATACTCTCCCCCTAATGAGACAGCCAGCTCTCTCCCTCCACTCTCTCTTTTCATGTCCTTTTCTCCAGCTTCTAACCCCCTCCGCCCTCTCATCTCCCCTCCAGGCAGGAGATGCCAACATAGTCTCAAGTGTCCACCTGATCCAAGAAGCTCACTCCTCACCAGCATCCCTCTCCAACCCATTGTCCATTCCAATCCATGTCTGAAGAGTTGGCTTTAGAAATGGTTCCTGTCCTGGGCCAACAGAAGGTCTGGGGGCCATGAACACCAGGGTCCTTCTAGTCTCAGTCAGACCATTAAGTCTGGTCTTATGAGAATTTGGGGTCTGCATCCCACTGCTCTCCTGCTCCCTTAGGGTTAAGACAGAAGTTATTTTGAGCTCATTTCTGTGTAGACGGGATCTGAGTCACATGAGTCTTACTTCAGTTGGAAATGTTGCTGTAGTGGTAGTGTACAATTCAGTCAATTCTGACAGAGTAGAGCCGCCCCATGGCCAAGGCTGTAATTTACGGAAGCAGATGGCCACATCTTTCTCCCCTGGAGCCACTGCCACCAGGGCTCCTTATCAATTAGAAGTAACCTGTTGAAACTTATTTTGACTCTGGAATCATTTATCTTCAGTCTGAATGATTCTTCACCAGATGGCACTAGCCATTTTTTAGCTAAGAATGCTTTTCTAAATCTTCTGCCAGTTCTGTGATCTGAAATGAGGAAAGTGCAAGGAGACCCGTAACACTAACTCGGCTCAAAAGCATGGTTATTGTAAACATAAACTTCATGAAAAACATGTTCATCTCAATCCACTGTTTATCTCTAGGATCTTTTGTTTTTATTTATTTATATTAAACTGTGGCCCAAAACTCTTTGGTATGAACAATATTTCTGCATCATTTATTATTATTATTATTATAAAAAATTTGGGGGATTAAAAAAAGTAAACAAAAATGAACTTCTAATTCAATGTCTTCATTTGTTTGGAAAATGAAATCAAATTAATAGATTGAATTATTACAGTGATAACTACCCAGTTAAAAGCAGAATGAAGATTTATTGCTGAGGAATATGTCTGTGTGTGTTGGAGTTTTGAGGACAGATTAGCCAAAGGATATAGGAATTTTCTGTATTCTGTTTACCTTTGGGTGTTGTTTATAGGGTACTATTTTTAATCTTACAAGTAGCTTTCCCAATAAAAATGCAAATAAATCACTACATGGAAGTACACTATTCTGTCATTTCTTATCTTTGCTCTAATATTTAAACTATAATAATAATTTGACTTTATAATTTTTCTCATAAATAAAATATGAATTATAAAGAATGTTTTTCTAGGTTTTGTCATTGTTGTTGCTACTTATTATTGTTTTAATAAAGTTCCAGCTAACTCACAAATTTAGCACAAAAAGTAAAAAAAAAATTAAGTAAAATACAAGGTAAATAAGCAATTTTAACAGCATTATTAATGTGTTAGGTTTATTTTGAATATAATTTGCAGCAGTTATTATTATTACAAAGGTTTTTGGTTATTATTGGTTATATATTTGGTTATTATTATTACGGAAGATTGACCGCTAACTGAATGGTCGGCAGTTCGAAACCATCAGTGGCTCCGTGGGAGAAAGATGTGGCAGTCTGTTTCCACTGAGATTTATAGCCTTGGAGACCCTATGGGGTCCCTGCGAGTTGGAATCAACTCAGTGGCAGTGGGTTTTTTTGGGGAAGGGTTAACTGAAACTTTGTTCAGCCTCTTTTGGACTGATAAGGACTAATAAATTCTTCCATTTTGAATTTTTTCCTTCCTCATCCTGTCCCTTCGATGTTAATAATGCTCCCGCCACATTTGATTACTAAATTCTGCTCCTGTTGAGATATCTGACAAGGTTATTGATTCATAGTCCAAGTGACTTTACCCAGATAGAATTTATCAGGGGAGAGACGAACTCAGAAAACCTGATAGAGCAGCCTCGTCTTAAAGGTAATGAAACTAGGCCTCGATATGAGCTAGAATTAGCGGAATAGCACGCTGCTTTCAATCCACGGCTTTTTCCACAACACGCACACACAAAAATGCTATTCTTAAAATCGAAACACATAGCATCATGTACTTAAACAACGGTTTTGTTTCTATGTGAAGGCAGTTTTTTGTATACTGGTTAAAAACTCAGACTTTAGTTTCAGGAAACCTTGGTTAGAATCCTAGTTCTGTATTTTACATGTAACATTTAGGAAGCCATGTAACTTCTCTAAGGCTCAGTTTTCTCATCTGTTAAGTATGGATAATGCTACTTCTTACCTCATACCTTTTTATAAAGATTAGATGAAATGACATATGCAAATATTTAGTGTAGTATCTGATACTAAAAAGAACTCAACCGATGTTCTCTCGTATATGCCCGCTTTTGTGTTCACCTAGAGAAACTGTAGATGATACGTGTGGCCTCGTTATGGAGCAGGCTAAGTGGAGTGTAGCTCCATTATTCAAGAGAGAAGGGATCATGATAATGGAGGCAAAACAGAGTTTAAAGTATGGACGTGTCAGACTAACTTAAAACAACAGGCCCTATGTGAAGCAGGGACAACATCTGGCTTCTTATTCTAGTACCATTTCAGATCAGTTGTTGGTGGCTGACCGGAGCGATAGTTTGTCAAGGAGTCTCAGACTGACAGTGGGCATTTATCAGGAAAGATGGCTGAGATAATTAGGTCATGTTCACAAAAGGGGACATGCCAGTGGGTATATCGCAAGGTTTCCATGCAAGTGAAAAGCTAGCCACGTAGAGGTGTGTTTGTCCAGACAATGTCCAACAGGAGAAAGCTCAATAGGTGTCTGATGATTGTGATTTTTTTCATTACCACATGACATGCAAAGTTTGAAATTCAATTTACTGTATTGAGAATCTAATTGTTCACTATTAAAATCATTGTCAATATTTTAAAAAGCCCCCTTCCATCTGATATACTTGGAGAATGATTAATGTAATATCACTTCATATGTGCCTTTTCAGACATGATCACAATCGCATGTCTTCCAAAAGTTACCTTCCAATGTTCTTTAGTTGCCTTAAGGGAGAGCAGGTAATAAAGTAGACTTCTTAATGGGGCAAACTTCTGGTGGAAGGGTTGTGACCAATTCTCTGAAAAGCTACCATGGACTTTGGGGTCTATAAATGTATCATGAAGAATAAATTATTTGAAAAGAAAAGGATAAAGATATATGGGCAACTGAAACCCACACGTAAAACAGGACATGTAAAAATTCTCCCTGAATGGACCACTCTGACAACAGAGGGTCCTGAGCAGAGCAAGACAAAAATGTAGGACAAAATTCAAACTCACAATAAAAGCCTAGACTTTCTGGTCTGACAGGGACTGGAGGAACCCCTGAGACTATGGCCCCCAGACACCCTGCTAACTCAGAGCCGAAGCCACTCCCAAAGTCCCCCTTTCAGCTAAAGATTGGACAGTCCTATAAAACAAACAATAACACATGTGAGGAATGTGCTTATTTCAATCAAGTATATGAGACCAAATGGGTAACACCTGCCCCAAAGTAAAGACAAGAAGGCAGGAAGGGACAGAAAAATTGGATGAGTGGATGCAGGGAACCTGGGGCGGAAAAGGGGGAAGTGCTGACACATTGTGGGGATTGCAACCAATGACACAAAACACTTTGTGTATAAATGTTTGAATAAGAAACTAATTTGCTCCATAAACTTTCGCCTAAAACAAAATGAAATTTAAAAAAAGAAAAATGTTGCCGCCTGGCTGATTTCGACGCATAGTAGCCCATGTGTTACGGAGTAGAGATGTGATCTATAGGGTTTCCTTGCCTGTAACCTTTACAGGGGCAAATCGCAGGGACTTTACTTCTGCAGTGCTGCTGGGTGGGCTTGAACTGCAAACCTTTCAGATTAGTGTTGTTGTTATGTTGTTAGGTGCTGTTGAATCAGTCCGACTCACAGCCTACTCTATGCATTGCAGGACAAAACACTGCCTGGTCCTGCGCCATGCTCTCAATCATTGTTTACTTGAGCTCATTGTCGCAGCCACTATGTCAGTCCATCTCATTTAGGGTCTTCCTCCTTTTCACTTACCCTCGGAAACCCTGGTGGCGTAGTGGTTAAGTGCTACGGCTGCTAACCCAAGGGTCGGCAGTTCGAATCCACCAGGCACTCCTTGGAAACTCTATGGGGCAGTTCTACTCTGTCCTACAGGGTTGTTAGGAGTCGGAATCGACTGGACAGCACTGGGTTTGGTTTGGTTTTGGCTACTTTACCAAGCATGATGTCTTTCTCCAGGGACTGATCCTTCCTGTTAACATGTCCAAAGTATGTAAGATGTAGTCTTGCCATCCTTGCTTCTAAGGAGCATTCTGGTTGTAGTTATTCTAAGGCAGATATATTCCTTCACGGTATATTCAATATGCTTCGCTAACACCACATCATGGCTTGGGTCAGTCGCACCTTAGTTTTTAAGGTGACGTCTTTGCTTTTCAACACTTTAAAGAGGTCTTTCGCAGCAGATTCGCCCAATGCAATACATCCTTTGATTTCTTGACTGCCACTTCCATGGGTGTTGATTGTGGATCCAAGCAAAATGAAACCCTTGACAACTTTGATCTTTTCTCTGTTTATCATGATGTTGCTTACTGGTCCAGTTGTGAGGATTTTTGTTTTCTTTATGTTGAGGTGTAATTCATACCGAAGGCTGTGGTCTTTGATCTTCTTCAATAAGTGATTCAAATCCTCTTCACTTTCAGCAAGCAAGATTGTGTCACCTGCATAATGCAGGTTGTTAATGAGTCTTCCTCCAATCCTGATGCCCCATTCTTCTTCATATATTCCAGTTTCTAGGATTATTTGCTCAGCATACAGATTGAATAGGTATGGTGAAAGGATATAACCCTGACACACACCTTTCCTAACTTTAAACCTTGCAGTGTCCCCTTGTTCTGTTCATAGAACTGCTTCTTGATCTATGTACAGGTTCCTCATGAGCACAATTAAGTGTTCTGGAATTCCCATTCTTCCCAATGTTATCCATAATTTGTTATGGTCCACACAGTTGAATGTCTTTGCATAGTCAAAAAAACAGGTAAACATCTTTCTGGCATTATCTGCTTTCAGCCAGGATCCATCTGACATCAGCAATGATATCCCTGGTTCCACATCCTCTTCTGAATCTGCTTTGAATTTCTGGCAGTTCTGTGTCAATATACTGTTGCAGCCACTTTTGAATGATCTTCAGCAAAATTTTACTTGCATGTGACGTTAATGATATTGTCCCATAACTTCCACTTTCAGTTGGATCACCTTTCTTGAGATTAGGCATAAATATGGATCTCTTCCAGTTGGATGGCCAGGTAGCTGCTTCCAAATTTCCTGGCATAGTGTAAGCGCTTCCAGTGCTGCATCTGTTTGTTGAAACATCTCAGTTGATACTACTTCAATTCCTGGAGCCTTGTTTTCAGCCAATGCCTTCAGAGCAGCTTGGACTTCTTTCAGTACCATATGCTACCTCTTGAAATGGTTGAATGTCCACCAATTCTTTTTGGTACAATGACTCTGTGTATTCCTTCCATCTTCTTCTGATGCTTTCTGTGATGTTTAATATTTTCCCCATGCAATCCTTCACTACTGCAACTTGAGGCTTGAATTTTTTCTTCAGTTCTTTCATTTCTTGAGCTGAGCATGTTCTTCCCTTTTGGTTTTCTATCTCCAGTTCTTTGCACATGCCATTATAATACTTTGTCTTCTTGAGCCTCCCTTTAAAATCTTCAGTTCTTTTACCTCATCATTTCTTCCTTTTGCTTTAGTTACTCGATGTTCAACAGCAAGTTTCAGAGTTTCTCCTGACATCTGTTTTGGTCTTTTCTTTCTTTCTTGTCTTTTTAATGACCTCTTTCCTTCCTCATGTAAGAAGTCCTTGATGTCATTCCACAGCTTGTCTGGTCTTTGGTCATCAATGTTCAATGTGTCAAATCTATTCTTGAGATGCTCTTTGAATTCAGGTCAGATATACTCAAGGTCATACATTGGCCCTCATGGACTTCTTCTAATTTTCTTCAGTTTCAACTTGAACTTGTATATGAGCAATTGTTGGTCTGTTCCACAGTCAGCCCCTGGCCTTGTTCTGACTGATGATATTGAGCTTTTCCATTGTCTCTTTCCACAGATGTAGTCAATTTGAGTCCTGTGTATTCCATCTGGCAAGGTCCACTTGTATAGTTGCCATTTGTGTTGGTGAAAAAAGGTATTTGCAAAGAAGAAGTTGTTGGTCTTGCAAAATTCTATCATGCGATTTCCAGCATAGTTTCTATCACGAAGGCCATGTTTTCCAACTACAGATCCTTCTTATTTGTTTCCAACTTTCTCATTCCAAGCACCAGTAATTATCAATACATCCTGATTGCAGGTTCCATCAATTTCAGATTGCAGGTTCCATCAATTTCAGATTGCAGGTTCCATCAATTTCAGAAGCTGGTAAAAATCTTCAATTTCTTCATCTCTGGCTTTAGTCTTCTTGAGCCTCCCTTTAAATTTGTATAATAGTCACATTAACTGGTCTTCCTTGTAGGCATATGGATATTATCCTATCATTGACAACATTGTACTTCAGGATAGATCTTGAAATGTTCTTTTTGACTATGAATGCAAAGTCATTCCTCTTCAAGTTGTCATTCCTGGCATAGTACAGCATATGATTGTTCAATTCAAAATGACCAATGCCAGTCTATGTCAGCTCACTAATGCCTAGGATATCAATGTTTATGTGTCCCATTTCATTTTTGATGGTTTCCAATTTTCCTAGATTCATGTTCTCATTATTAGTGGATGTTTGCAGCTCTTTCTTCTCATTTTGAGTCATGCCACATCAGCAAGTGAAGGTCCCAAAAGCTTGACTACATTCATGTCATTCAGGTTGACTCTACTTTGAGGAGGCAGCTCTTCCCCAGTCATCTTTTGAGTACCTTCCAACCTGGGGTGGGGGGCTCATCTTCTGGCACTATATCAGACAATACTCTGTTCATAAGGTTTTCACTGGCTACTTCTTTTCAAAAGTAGACTGCTGGGTCCTTCTTCCTAGTCTGTCTCAGTCTGGAAGTTCATCTGAAAGCTGTCCACCATGGTGACCCTGTTGGAATCTGAATACTGGTCACATAGCTTCCAGCATAGCATCAAAAGGCAAGCCCCCACAGTACAACGAACTGACAGACACATGTGAGTTTGGGTTAATAGTCAAGGACAAACCACTTGTGCCACCTGTATAACCTGGGTGGAACCCCAAGGATTAGGGATTTCTTCTGGAGTTCCTGGGTGGTACAAAGGGTTAAAATGTGAAAGTGCTGGCTGGAGGGTTGGGAGTTTGAATTTGCACTGAGGAGCCTTGGGAGGGGCCTGGCAATCTAGGTGTGCAAAATTGGCCCTACGGAGCACAGCTCTACTCTGACATATCTGGGGTCCTCATGAGCTGAATCAACTTGATGACTTTTTTTTTTAAATCAGGAAGAAACAAACATCAGATAAACTCAAATACAGGGACATTCTGCAAAATGATTGGCCTACAATCTTCCAAGATGTCCAAGAAAACTGTGGCAACTTTTCCAGATTGAAGGAGACTGGAGAGACCTGGCAACTCAATGCAATATGTCATCCTGGCATCCTGGTTTGGATGGATCCTTTGCTATAAAGACATTACTGAGACAGTCAGTAGTACTTGAATGGACTGTCCTTGTGAAGGGTGTATGAGACTTCTATATATTGCTCTTACCATTTTCTATACTTTCAAATTGTTTCCAAAGAAAAAGAAAAAATCCAATGTTAAAAAGAAAAAAAAAATTTTTCCCTGAATGGGAAAGTTTGGAAGAAAGTTTTGTTTTTTTCCTTTTTCCTAATATTGAGCCCCAATACAAAAATAGGCTGTTATACATGTTAATGTAATATTATTTACTTAAAATTAGATAATCCTTGAAAAGAAAATGAAAATATGAAAAATTTTCTAACAATCTATCATTAGTAAAAATAATAAAGGTGAATTTTTGATTGATGAGTGAGCATATCAAAAAAAGAAATTAAAAAAAATGTACAGCTATGTCTTAATTCCAAAAAAATGTGAGAAAGTTTTTTTTTTTTTTTATAACTTTTATAATCTTGGGAAAAACAAAAAAACCTTTTCTAATTTAGTGGGTAATTTTATTATATTTAGATTCCAAAAAAAAAAAAAGGACTAAGGATGGAAAAACTTGGCAAGGACACAATATTTCTAAACTGCAGGTTTGAGTAGCATGTTATTCACAGTAGAATTCTTGAGCTTTAAATAACTCAGATAGGCTTATGTTTCCAATCATTCCAAGTTTCAGATTTTCAACAAGTACTTAAAATGACTTATTTGCAATCCAATAATACCAATAATTTCTTTAAAAGTTTATGCTGAGAATAATCTATACACACTGATCTCGAATTATTTATCTTAATTGGCTTTATCTCACAGTGGCAAGCTCGTAAACCTGTTACCATAGAGATAGATTCAAGGTGCCAGGAGGAGGCCAAGTGGATTTAATCTCTTTGCATTACTTTGTTAACATATCAGTGTTATTAGAAAATAATTAAATTAATTATGATGACCAAATAACATATGGTATTCTTGTATCTAAGGAGAAAAGTTAATCTTTTTTTTGCTTACAAGGCTCACAGCCATTCTTGGTGCTTGACACTTTTTTTTTTTTATTTCTATGAGTAAAAGAAAACTCCAAAGAAAGATAATCTTCTCTAAAATTCAAAATCTAACAAAACCTAAATCAATATTCTCTAAATTAATAATTATTCAAAGCTCCTATGATGCAGACTTTGCTACAAGATGTATTTAGTTATCAGCCTCAAAGATGGCTTTGAATTTAAAGGGAAGGATATAGGACTGAGTGGGAACGAGACAGGCATTCTAACCTTCCTGACCCTGAGAAGAATGTCTCTAGGTACAAACAGAACTTGAAGGCTGTGGAGAGCTGTGCATGAAGCCCTTGAGGGCTGGGAACTGTGTTTTAACAATATACCAGGCACATGGAATGAGTTTGTGGAATCAATGAAGGGATTGATACATGAATAGGTGAATGGCTGACTAAATGAAGATATGACCGTGTCCAGTCCGACAAAGGACTCAAACATACCAATGATCATGAAGGCGACACAGGACTGGGCAATGTTTCATTCTGTAGTACGTGGGGTCACGAAGAGCTGGAGCCGACTGTACAGGGACTAACTACAACAATCTGAGGGTGGCATGGAGAAAGAGCAGCAGTCCCTGATGTATCCCTTCTGCCATCCACAGCTAGATATGACAGTGTCTTTCTATTGCTGGGGATGTTAGAAAATCTGTTTCAATTCTTAAACCCTGACCATAACATCCTATTTTTTCTGACCTACACAAATGGATGATTCAAGTGATAGAAAGGTCAGGAAATGGTTTAGAGGCTCATATAGGTAGACAAAACCTCTACTTGACATTCTTTGCTTTGAAGACTATGGCAAAGAGACATAAGTAACAAAACAAATCGTATTTATTTTATTTATAAATTAATTGAAGTAGAATTCACTCTTAGCCCCACATACAAAAACTAACAAATCTCGTATACTTCAAATCTGCCATTTTTCTTGCATGATTATTGGGTCACTCCTTCCCCATTAATTTTTATTTTCCCAGCTAGTTAGTGATGTGTAATGATGATTTCACTACATTAATATTGACCACTTCTTTCAAGCCTGTAAAAAATAAGCCTGCCAGTGACACACTGCCGTCCTGTCTCCTTCAATCACTGTGATAGGGTCACGGCATTTAGCAACTATCAAATAAATATTCAGTTGCTTTTATTGTTTGCTAGAGCAAAGCAGGAAACCCTGGTGGCATAGTGATTAAGTGCTATGGCTGCCAACCAAAGGGTTGGCAGTTTGAATCCACCAGGTGCTCCTTGGAAACTCTATGGGACAGTTCTACTCTGTCCTATAGGGTCACTATGAGTCGGAATCGACTCAATGGCACTGGGCTTGGCTTTTTTGGGGGGTTTAAAGCAAAGTAATATCTTTAAGTTAGTGCATAATGTAGTTAAGACATTAAATGATGGGCAACAAAACACGCATTTCCTGTCATATATTCCTGCTATTTTTTGTGTTTCCTAGGGTTACTTGTTTGGTACATGAGACGGTTTGACGGTTTTGACGGTTACTATTGATTCATTTGGTTCTACCAGTAAAGTCATGAGATTGATGGAGTTAAAGTCTAAAAATTATAGTTTTTGGAACCTACATTTAAACTTCAAGGAGGGACTATGTTCAAAGAAACATGGGCGCAATAACACAGGTCTTTTTCTTCCAAGTAGATTGTACTTTGAAGGGACCGTGTTTGAAGTTGTTACAGTGCAGAGCCTGAGACGGACTGTCAGGGACATTTTTCACCGAACGTGAAAGGAGATGTCATGGATTGAATTGTGTCCCCCAAAAATATCTGTCAACTTGGCTAGGCCATGATTCCCAGTATTTTGTGGTTGTCCTCTATTTTGGGATTGTAATTTTATGTTAAAGAGGATTAGGGTGGAATTGTAACACCCTTACCCAGGTCACATCCCTGATCCAATGTAAACAAAGTTTCCCTGGAGTGTGGCCTGCACCACCTTTTATCTCTCAAGAGATAAAAAGGAAAGGGAAGCAAGCAGAGAGGGGGGACTTCATACCACGAAGAAAGCAGTGCTGGGAGCAGAGCATGTCCTTTGGACCCAGGGTCCCTGTGCAGAGAAGCTCCTAGTCTGGGGAAGATTGATGAGAAGGCCGACAGAGAGAGAAAGCCTTCCCCTGGATCTGACGCCCTGAAGTTGGACTTGTAGCCTACTAGACTGTGAAAGAATAAATTTCACTTTGCTAAAGCCATCCACTTGTGGTATTTCTGTTAAAGCAGCACTAGGTGACTAAGACAGCAGAGAAACCTGATGAAGCAATGTCTTGAGTAATCTTCTAGGGGGCTCTTTAAACATGTTTTTGTTTTTTCCTAGTAACAAAGCTATTAAAAAAAAAAAAGTTCAACCTTTCATGGGTTCAATTTGAGGAAAACAAAATACATTGGGAAGCGAGTGCCAGGATCTGAGCAGGGATATATGTATATACACAGGTCCTCTCTCTTGACTGCTGGGAGATCTGAGCTCCAGCAGAGGACCCTGCAGACTCCCCTGGGAATCCCTTACCTTCAAAACACAGAGGGTTCCCAGTGCAGAGCAGCTTTAACCCTGCTGATGATTCAAAGTCTAGGAATGATCATTATCTGCAATATAGGAACCACCCCTAGAAATTCGGCAAGTCTCATCAATCACAGATGCTCCCCTCCATGGTTCTCATCTCAGGGTCCCTGCTCTCCCAGGATATATAACTTGACTCCTAAAGAAATGAATGAAGCTGATAGCCTGCAATGGACGGGCCACCCAATGCCTGCACCACAGGCTTGATACATATCCCTGTGTCTCCCAGGCACAGTTTTTCTTCTTCTGTTTAATTAAATGGTCTCCCTCATAGTAGGCACTCCTGGTACTTACCCTGGCTTCAGGCTCCATATGAAAAGGTCAGGTTAGCTGCCAATTCTCAAGTATCCCTACTATGGTTTCTCCAACTTCCAAATACAGCACAATACTAATTTTTAAATTATGCTTCTTATTAGGAACACAGAAAGAAACGATGTCCTTCGGCTTTAGTGTTTGAATAGAATAGCGACATATATCATGAATGAATATGGATTACTAGTGTAGCAACTACACTATTGTATTCTAATCATACATACAAGCTAGGACTACTCAGAATGCAATGTATTCAAGCCAAAAGTATACTATCAACCCTACAAAATAGTGGGAGATAGTGTAAGCTGTACAAAATGTAAAGTTCTGAAAACTTTTTTCATAAACAGGGGTAATGGAAAAATTAAAGACCTGTCATGGGTTAAATTGTGCCCTTTCAAAGTAGGTGTCAACTTAGCTGGGCCTTGAGTCCCAGTATTGTGTGATTGTCCACCATTTTATGTGATTTCCCTATGTGTTGTAAATCCTGTCACTATGATGTAATGAGATGGATTAGTGACAGTTATATTGATGAGATCTACAAGATTAGATAGTCTTAATCCAATCTCTTTTGAGATATTAAAGAGAGAAGTGAGCAGAGAGGCATGGGGACCTCATACCACCAAGAAAACAGTGCTGGGAGCAGAGCGTGTCCTTTAACACATTGGTTGGTTTTGGTTGCATTTTATACTTATTATACTTTAGTAATAAGTTGTATTTTACGTTTACATAAAGAGGCTATGGATGTTTAACAAGGCCCACTGGCTTCTGCTGAGACTTCGAAGTTTCACCAACTTCAAATCATTCTTCATTGTTGCTTCCAACTCCTGTCTTGCTGGAGGGCCTGTCTGAGGCCATAAGATTGCCTAAAAATTGGAATAATCTTCATGTCTTTACCTAGCTGTTAAGAATGTCTAGAGGAGATAGTACGTGCTGTCAAGAATATGAGTTTAAGACCTCAGGTTGTTAATCAAAAGGTCAGAAGTTCAAATCCACCAGCTGCTCCTTGGAAACCCTATGGGGCAGTTCTACTCTGTCCTATAGAGTCGCTATGAGTAGGAATCAACTCAACGGCAATGGGTTTAATGGGCCAAGAATGCAGCAAAAAAAATATATATATATATATATATATATATATATATATGTTTTGGCATCCTGAGTAGGGACTGAACATAGAGTTCCAATGGTAATATCATTATTACTACCAATTATGGTTAAGAGGCCATGGTACAATGAAACTGATTGTCATCAAAATGATGTGGGAACAGGGTTGTAGTGTGCAAGATGATCCTTGAAGTATAGTAAGAACAGTAGAAGGCCAATTTATATTTATGTCTCACTCTGATCTTTTTTGGCTTTCCATTTTTATGAATGTTTTATAAGGTACACAATATATCAATATAAAATACATGCAAAGTATTTATAAATAAATATATATGGTGGTTGTGCATTTCTTGAAAGATTTTTACTAGAAGAGATACAGGAAAACTTGGCGACCAATGCTGCCATATATACAGATACTATGGTTTATGTAAGGAGCCCTGGTAGCACAGTCGTTAAGTGCTTGACTGCTAACCGAATGGTAATGGGCTCGAACCCATCGGCTACTTCGAGGGAGAAAGATGTGGCAGTCTGCTCCAGTAAAGATTACAACCTTGGAAACCCTATGCATGGGACAGTTCTACTCTGTCATATAGGGTCACTATGAGTCAGAATCCAATCAACAGCAAAGAGAAGGAAGGAATGATTTATATATGCAATGTTGACCATCCTACGTGATGGGCTGAGAAACCTAACTACCATTTATAACAATGACTGTGGACACATTGTTCGTAAATAAGTCATTAGAATTATGACTTGAATATGAACTCTTGCTATTTAGCCAATGCATTTAATAGGAATGCTCTGTTTGATGTCGTAATAAGAAGAAAATGCAAATTCTCACTAAGAAACCCTGACTCCTGCTCCCTATGTTTTCTCAGAGTAGCTGAACCTGCCATTATCCAACTGGTGGTTGGATCTATAACCTAATCTCCAAGGACTAACTCGTATGTCATTCCAGAAGGGCTAGCCAGAAGATAGCAGAGGTTTTTCAGTGAGCCACATAATGATTGTATCTCACATTGTTACTGCACCTTGCAGTTTACAAAGCATCTCCATATCCATTATCTCGTATAAAATGTTCACAGGCCTCTGGCCTCCTGGGATTTCTAGTATCCAAATCTCTCAGCAGTGACTTGCAAGTACTATACTTTTCACTAACATTGTTGGGTTTTCTTGTATCTTGTCTTTCTCTGTTGATTTTACATTCCTAAAGGGTTATGACTATCCCCTCTAATCTTAGCAATTTATCTCTTCCGTACATTGCACTATGCCCTGCACATGGTAGACAGTCCATACACACTTGTCGACAGTTCATTTCGCTGCTCTTCAATCTTACTTCCTTCCTGCCAAACATGCCCTGGGATTGGGTGGCCTGCTCCATTTTTCACATTGGACTTTATTTCATCAAACACCTCTTGAAGCCACATCAAGTTTTTCCTGGCTACTTCTTCTTCATTCCTCAACTGCCCATTTGTAATTTCCATTTTTCTGAAACATAGAATTATTTCTTATTGATATGTATGTTTACTGTACATACTTTACTTACACCCACATATCAAGTGTTTCTGAAAATGTTTAACCATGGTGCTGAGGTATAGTCAAAGGAGTTATTGCAGAATACGTAAGCCCCTGGTTTATGTTCCTGGTGAATTCTATTTGTAAATAATTATTTACTCATTCTACCAATATTTATTATGCATTTGACAAGAACAAGCAAGTTAGATGGTGTAGAGATTAGGTAGTTTAGGGTTATATTACAGAAAAGGACATACCCAAATAACTGTAATACAAAGTAGGCCGAATCGAGTGTCATAAAACACTTTTAATCTGTGTTCAACTTCAAAGGAAGGAAGAATACATTCAGCTAATGCCGACAAATTAAATACTAATCGAAATGATTCATGAAGTTACCACTCATGCATACTTTATTAAAAATTAAATTACTAAAAATAAAGGTATTCAGTCCTTATGTTTTATGTGCACATAATGTTGTAATAAAACCATTAAGGGCATAACGAGGAATGAGTATTAAACACATATACAAATTAAATGTTAACAGTAGTAGCAGAGGGGTGAAAGCAATGAAAATTTTATATTTCCTGACCTGTCCCTCATTACTTACAAGTGGTTCGGGGCTGTGAATGCTGCCGACACTGCAGTGCAGTCGAGTCACGAGAAAGCAGGCAATATGGAAGTTCTATTGCACTGAACCAGCCCTAGCATTTTGCTCAAGGAGATGTTAGTTAGGGCTTTGAAAATATGCCATCGGTTCCCATTAGCAACAGGTGGCTTCAATATCCATACTTCAACTTACCTGTTCATTCAATCACAGCGATTCTGCAGAGAGGTGTGGCAAACACATTGTCCACAGGAAAACGTAATGACAACATAGAGAATATTCTTTAAAAAAAAAAAAAAAACTTGCCAGATTTTCAGTATTCTGTCTCCAAGGTTGACTTCAGGGATACGAGTGATTTTCAATTTAACTATACCTCTCTATTTTTTGAAAGCCACTTCATCAACATTTAGGAGACTGAGATAATTAGCACATTTTTCTCTGTGTTTTAACTATTTAACTTAAGATAGTTAACCAGAATTTGTAGCTCTTTGGCATTTCATGATTGACTAGAAATGCCTAGTATAGCTTCCAACCACAAGCGAGCTTTTGACAAATGGGTTCTCGAAAGTGTCGTGCAGATACTTGTATCTTTCACAAATGTACAGAGGAAAAAGAAATCATAAGTGCACAAGAATTGAAATGCTCTGGTATATAATATTTATGCCTTTAGGGTACAGAAAAATTGGTCTGGAGCCAATGTTTAAACAAATATTTATTGTTCTACCCTAAAGGCATTTCTATCATATATTACTAATAGGGATGTTGTTTAGTGCTTGTACTAGAAAGGCCAGAGCTTAATGAAATAGCACTTTTTTCTGTGGGTTCTCCTGAAAAAGAAAGGAAGATATTAAGAATGTGCATTTTGCTGCCTAAATGAGTTGAAAGAGGCCCCACATGTCAAGACAATTACATATATGTTAATTAGTCTAGCTCTGAATCATAAGATTGTTGATGATACTCGCGATTCTCTAGGACTAAATCTAATTATAAAGGCCAATATCCCCGTGATTGTATATTAACACCTATGTAAATTATCTGTTTAAAATGCTGTTCTAAAATTAATTCCTAAAATCTTTCTTGAAATATTGTAGTTGAAAAAAATATGACAGATTAAATGGTATTCTTTAAAAGTTTCTGAATTAATTACACATGAACTTTATTTTTGTTCTATTCCATTTTCTGAGCTCAAAGAACTCAAATTTGTCTCATTCAGTTAAACTGTCATTGAGTAGTAAGCCTCTGTGGTTCCTGCTTCCATGAGTGGCTATATAATGAGAGGAGCTAAAACTGTAGGCACAGAGAAATAAAGCAAGTTGAGGATATATATAGTGTAACACCGTCTGCCTTGCTGTTCCTCAATACCAGGCAAATCAATGTCCAGCTGAGATTGCAATGGCTTTGGTAGAGAAACAAACTTTCCTGAGTTTTGAAGACTGAAAACATTCTCAAATGATATACAGAGGTGAGACCTGGATAAATTTCAGGTAACCATGGAAGCTTTCCTTTCAGACAAACAGAATAATATATTATGTCAGCATTTTGATATGTTTTATATAATGTACATAAAGTTGTCTTGATTTACATCAACAAATAATAAACTTTTTGTATTGAAAAATTACTAATAATTCTCTTTACAGTTAATTGTACTAGTGACAATATACTTACAATCAGGTGTTTTTAGTTTGTAAAATATCTTTTCCATGTTTATGCATTTTATACTTCATACTGGGATTTGGTAAATTAGGTATGGAGCTTAGGAGTTATGATTCTGAAATGAGTAGCACATATAAAAAACACCCATCTTCTAATATTACATAGCTAATTTTTTAATTTAGATCTAGTACTGGGACTTGAACTCCAGCCTCTTTACTTCTGGTCAAAATATTTTATTATCAGTATTTTATTTATTTATTTAAAGAATAAAAAAACCCATTGCCGTTGAGTTGATTCCAACTCATAGTGACCCTACAGGACAGAGTAGAACTGCCCCATGGAGTTTCCGGTGGATTTGAACTGCCAACCTTTTGGTTAGCAGCCATAGCTCTTAACCAATACACTGTCAGTGCTTCCTTTTACAGAATGGAAAGGTTTTATTCTAAAATATTATTACAACATATGGATAATACAATATAGTTTAACACCCTTTTAACTGAGTTCATAGTTTTAATATCATGTTATATACATATACACATATAATAAAAACATTTATTCAGCAAATATTTATTGAGTGCTACTCCATTCTAGGTGCTTCATGAAACTCCAGCCCCAAGAAGTTTATTATTTCATTAGGGAAATAAAATGTATGGAAAACATCATTTCCAAATACCAATAAATATATGGCTAAGTGTAAAATTAGTGATCCATACATTATCTGACATAGGGGCTCAGCGATGGGAAATAATAGCTACTGTGTGGAAGAAGCTTCGTGGAGGGCAGGATGAAATGAGCAAAGTGAACAGAGCCCTCTTTCTGGAGCAGAGGGTCATGCTGTGGAGTATGGGGCCAAAGTCTGGAAAGATAGGCTAAGGGGTGGGGGCACTGAATGCCAACTTAAGTCCTTGGAACATGAAAATAATGGAAAGTTTCTGAGCAAGTGAAAAAAAAATGTTTGGAAAGATTAATCAGCAGTGGCAAGAAAGATGGTATGGAGTAGACTGGGAGATCAAAGTCAAATGGTAAGAAAAACAGCTGAGGTGTAAAATGATGAGTGAAGAATCTTGGGCAACATGTATTAATAAGGAATAATGTGTGAATCTTACAGATGCTTCCCTCTGTGCAACTAGAGGCCAAGAAGGTCCAAGAAATCCTCCAGCAGACCTTTCAGCAATCAGTATAAGAGCTCTTCACACCTTGATAAGCTCTGGTCTCAACTTGCTTAAGAATTTAATCATCTTCCAAGTTTCTGTGATTCACAGTGAAGTGAAATACTTGTTCATTTGCTTTCTTAGGCTCTCCATAAAGTAACTTCCGTGTTCCTAGACACTATGGTTCAGATTTATGTTTTATTGAAAAATATATGTATGTTCCATATCAACGCCCACATTTTTTGCAGAAGTTCCGAGGCACTTTCACGGCGTAACCGCCACCCTTGGCATCCAGCTGAGTACGTGGGAAGAATAGTGGTGGAAAAGAGGTATGGTTCATGTGATGGTTAAGGTTGTGTGCCAACTTGGCTGCGCCATGATTCTCAGTGTTCTGGCAGCTGTATAATGTTGTGATCACTTCCCTGTTGAAATCTGATATGTGGTCACCCCCATGATAGAATCTGCTAAGTGGTACCCGTGGGGATGGGCCCTGCCACAGTTCACCACCCCCTCAGCCTTCATCTCTCCACTCTCCACTGCCTACTTCTTTCCTGCTCATCTTTCCAAGGTTTTTGGCTGGTTCTGGATCCTCCAGCTACCTCTTGTTTGTCTAACCTCTGGTTCTTGGTTCTTGAGCTAACAGCTTACTTGCCAGTCTTGAGTTTGCCAGCCCCTGCAACAACATGAATCAGGAGAAGCCTTGCAGTCTTGCCTGCTGATCTTGGGATTCATCAATCTTCACAGCCTGGGAGCAAGAGACCTGCTCTCCGACCTGCCGATCTTGGGTTCGCCAGCCCCTGCAGCTACGTCAATTAGGAGAAATCTCTATCCTGATCCACAGACTTGGGGCATTCCAGCCTCTACAATCATTGTTTTCTTGATATAAATCTCTCTCTATATATATATTTATATACTTTACTGGTTTGGCTTCTCTAGAGAACCCAGGCTAAGACAGTTCAAAAATAAATATAGTTCTGACTCTTGTGCTAGAAAAATAGCCAGAAATAAGGGATTCTCAAAATTTAGTAATGAATGTACCATATTTCAAGAAAAATGTCTCACAAATATTAAACATTGACTAAAACCACTTTAATTTTATTCATGTGAAAGCATAAACTTAAGTGTTATACTTTATAAAACTCAATTTTTTTTTTTTTACTGAAAGCCAATGCAACTCAAAAAACAGGCTTAATTTATTAATCACTGAAATCACCACTTTCAATGTGACTATATTACTAATTTTACAGGGAAGATTGTATGAGTTTCACATGGTTGTGCTAGTCATGTATGGGCTTAATTTTCCTCACAATTTTCTATATTCGTACTTTACAGTAAAATTTGGTTGATACAGATTTCTGGGCTTCAAATGGCTTTAACTTACAGTAACACATTAAGTAATCTCTATCTCTGTTTTTCTCATGTTATGATTCCTTATCAATTATAGTCCTACAATTTGAAATTGCCTGCTACCACAATATTATAAGGATATCAACACCCATGTGTCAACATATTTGAAGACTATCATAGAATGAGAATTCACAGATAGACACTTATCAACAAAAATCCCTCAGAAACCTCATGGACTCCTAAAAACAGGTCTGCAGCTGCCCAATGGTTGGGGAAACCAAGTTGGAGAAATACCGATAGAACATTATAAGTCAAAAGAGGAGAGAGATTTTACTCGTCTGTTTTGCTTTGTTTCGTATCAGGTAAAGACAACGTTCAGTGTAGTCAGTGGGGCAGAGGCAGGATATGCTGACCGTGCTAATTTTCCTCTGGGTTTCTAGACTAACGACTATGTCTTTTGAGAAAAACATGTTTATCCTCAGTGGTCAAAACGAGAATGTGAAACCATATGCCCCAAGGGGTCTTAACCAAGTGACCATCTGCACCCCTCAAAATACACATGCTCAGGGAGAGTGCTATCCAGGTACTGCTGCTAATGAGATATTTTTACAAAATAGTCAAAGAAAATACATGTAAGCATCTTGTGACCATGATCTAAGCACCCTGTGAAACTATCTGTAATCACTAACTAACCTATTAATAATCAGTAACCAGTCAGAGTGTGATTATTATAATATTCATTGATTTTCTTGTAATTGCCCTCCCTATGTTTTGGTTCCTCTTTTTACCCCATAAGAATACTTGTATAACAAACTGTCCCAGGACTACCTGGCTCCATTTTTCAATGGACTACATGGTTCCCCAATTGCAATTATTTTAAATTCTTAATAAACCTCTCTGTTTTAACCTGAAGCAGCATTCAAGTTTCCCTCTACCACAGTTTCTTTGTTTGCTTTCCTAGAATGATTTTTTTTTTTTTTAATATGTTTAGAATTAATAGTGAAGGGTAAGATAGTACACAATACCATGAAAGTCAGCACAGCTTGGCCAGGATAAAGTCATAGAAGCTTCACAGACACATCCAAATGCCCTAAGGGACGGAGCTACTGGGCTGAGGACATGGTCTCGGGGGATGTCTACCTCAATTGGCACAGTATATTCTATGAAGAATATGTTCTACATCTGACTGTGGTAAGTAGCATCTGGGTTCTTACAAGCCTGTGAGTGACCATCTAATATACATCTACCGGTCCCAGTTCCACTGGAACAAAGGAGAATGAAGAAGATCAAAGACACAAGGAAAAGGCTAGTCCAAAGAACTAATGGACCACAGTTACCACAACCTCCACCAGACTCAGCTCAGAGTAACTAGATGGTGTCTGGTTACCTCCCTCTACTGCTCTGGCAGGGATTACAACAGAGGGTCCCAGCCAGAGCTGGAGAAAAAATGTAGACCAAAATTCAAATTCACATACATACACACACACCAGACTTGCTGGTCTGCCAGAGACTGAAGAAACCCTGGGAGAATGGCCCCTGGACACTCTCTTAACTCAGTACTGAAGTCACTCCTGAGGTTCACCCTTTAGCCAAAGATTAGACAAGTGTATAGGACCAACACTAATGCTCGTGAAGAACAGGCGTCATAGTTCAATCATGTATATGAAATTGATGGGCACACCAGCCCAAAAGCAAAGTCAAGGAGGCAGGAGGGGACAGGAAAACTAGATGAATGGAAATGGGGAAACTGGGGTGGAGAAGGGGAATGTTTGGACAAATTGCAGGTTGGCAACCAATGTCACAAAAAAAATTGTGTATTAGCTGTTTAATGAGAAACTAATCTGCTCTGTAAACTTTCACCTAAAGCACAATTTAAAAAAAAAAAAAAGAATATTTTCAAGAAAGCTGTTTAAGTGAAAAATTTACATTTTCCTTGCAAGGAGTCACTGCCTCCAAACACACATTCCAGTGATAGCAGCATTTGTAGTATTTAGAAAACACTCCAGGTTTTCATTCTATCAACCTATTCTCTCTGGGCCTTCAGCCAAGACGTAGAAAAACACTGATGACTCTGGTGACGATTTTTGTTATCACCTAGGTCATTACAGTAGTTACAAATGGAATATTTGAGCTGTGTGAAATTTATAATTCCATTTAACAAAAAAGTCTGAATATGTGTTTTCCTTGCTATTTATTTCAACTACTTAAGTTCTTTAAGAGGATAAGATCATCACTTGCATTACCGAAGCAATGGCCGCAACAATCATTCTTATATTACTGTGGGTAGGTGAGGAAGATATTGAAGGAAAAGATTCAACTCTTATATGGACATCAAGTTGCTAAAGGACACTGTTTACTAATTATTTCTGTGAGTAGCTGAAGAGGGTTCATAGTTTCGTTCCCTAATGTTCTTGAGTAAGTTGAATTCTCTCAACTCCTCTGCTACTTCTTCATGGAGTCCTCTGTTTCCCTTTGCTGATGTAATGAATTCTCCTATTTCCTGGCTTTCATTCTTCTAAGGTATGCTGTCGTGACCTTGCCCTGATAGACTTTAAATCACTGTGGAGACACGGGGGTAGGTGGTTGAAGAACAAGGCAGAGGATGGACAAAATCCAAATGGATAGAGTGTTCTAAGGTTAAAGCCTAAGAAGTCAACCTCAGGTCCTGACTCCATGGGGCAAAAAAGTGGAGAGGAGGCAGATAAAGGAGATAAAACCTTTGTGTCCTGAATAGAGAAGAACTGGTACAACAGGCTGAATGAAGCATTCATGGGCAGAGGCAAGGTAAGGGAATTCCAGTAGATTTCCCTACACAGCACCGAATAGCCCTCTGCCAATGTGACTTCCATGGTTTGAGCTGGCCTGGTTTCTGGGCATAAAAGAGCTCCTGTTGTGAATTAAGAAAAGCGGGTTGATGCTTTTAAGAGTAAACAAAACTTAGAATGTATCCTGATGAAATTCTAGTGCCTGGAGATCCAGTGTCTCACAATTTCAAGCAGTAGTACCTAAAAACAAATGCTGAACTGCTTCAGGTAACGTAGAGATGGTACAGCTGAAGAATGATAAATAGATAGTATTACGTTGATTATAAATCTGCAGCACTAATACTAAAATACTGTTCGGAAAGTACCTCCATTAATCCAGTTCTGGGAATTTATCCTAAGGGAATAAATAATAGAGGAGATATATATACACATATACACATACACAAGTGTTCATTATGGCATTACCACTAAGAGTGAAAAAACAGAAAACAAGGTAAATGCTCAATTGTGGAACATTTGTAGCATGAAGCTATTAAAATATTGTAAAACCATACCGAAAACATGCAAGAACATTGAAGATACATCGTTAAGTAAACTAAAAAACAGGCAATAAAAGCCCTGATAAAGTATAGAATTCAGTCACCGTTCCAATAAGAAACACTCAAACTAGGATAATGCTCAGATGGCTTAACGAACTATTTACAGAGGTGTGTCTGGAGGGCTTGGAAAACCCAAGGGGTTCCTAGGAGAACTCTTACTGCCCTAGGATGGAAAGAACAAGGGAAAGAGCATTCCTAGATTCCAGAAGAATAGAGTTGTTTAGGAAAGGTTATCTCGAGAGGAACTGAGAGCTGAAGTCAAAGGACACAGGCCACTGGAGGCAACATTTCAAGAGAGGAGCCAGAGAAATAAAGAAATTTTCATTTTCCTTCCTTCTTGTGATCTTCTTCAGGTTTTCTCACTGGCTGAACATGAAGAACCCAGAAAACGAGCGAGGTCTTATTGTCTCTCGGGGCAGAGAATAGGATGGAAAAGGGTATAACTAGAAAGGGAACTGGAATATGCATGTGCTAGCGTAATCATATTTTTATGTATAAATAAAGACATGAAGAAATATAGTAGAATACATTGAAATGTCAGTGGTAGATATCTCAGGCTGGGTAATACAACTGGATGACAGTGAATAGTTTTCTTCTTTAAACTCACCCTAAACCAAGAGCTACATTTGATACTGTTTCTACAATGAACATTTCATTATGGAAAGAGAAGCTTACTCACCTTACGGGTTTTATTATTTCACTGGGAATTCTGAGGTGAAGATGATATTATCTGCATTCCCCTAAATCACTCTCTAGAGTCAAGAATGACAAACTTCTGTTTACTTCAAGGTAAATGCAGAAAAGGATATGTGTGACAAAAAAAAAAAAAAAAAAAGCCGAGAATGACAAACTTCTGTTTACTTCAAGGTAAATGTAGAAAAGGATATGTGTGACAATATACAGGAAAAGAAAAAGAATGTGAAATATTGATCTGCCTAAAAGGCAACTCACTGAAAAAAATAATAGCTGGTTTTTTGTGCTTTAAATATTCACTTGAAACAGTGATATTAAGTCTCATAAATACCCTAACTGCCATAGTGCCAGTGAAAAAATGTCGAATGTTGGAAGGCATAAAGTATCATAGAGTTTTATTCAGAAATGAATGAAAGAGAAGTGGTATGGTGCAAAAGAAATGGATGCAATATTTTTCAGATCCCTTCATGGTTACTAAAAATGATTGGACGTAATGATCAAAAAATAAAAAGAAGATGCATTTTTTTGTGTGTGGCAAGGAAATCAAAAATACAGGTTTTAAAGATTGTGTGAGAGGGAATTCTAGATGCAAAGAAATGAACTTTCTACATTGTTCAGTCTTCTAGGAAGACTACATGATGAAAAAATGAAATTTGTTCAGAAGAGTTGACCTCAGATGTGAGTGAGTCTCATACAGCTGTGATCTTCATAGAAAAGACACTCATCCAACTTCTAATCTATAAGCTCAGAAACAAACGAATTAATAAACTCGTTGCATCAGCAACATTTACCTCAAGGATGATCTTACTATCATGATCATTTAACCTTACTATGTAAATGTATCAAAATTAATACAGAATTCCTGTCAAAAATAATCAAAAAGCAAACAAAACAAAAACAACCATTTGTCTAGTTGGAAAATAAATTGTTTTATGACAGGAATAATTGGAAAGTTTTCTCTTAAGAGGAGGGAGGCAAGCAATTGGACATTTACGCCCATGGAGATGAAAGGACTGAGATGAAGGGAGCTGTTTTCTAAGAGCACTAAAATCCAGTAGTCACTTTTCAGTAATAATAGGAAAAAAAAATTGAAAATTGAAAATAAAATCAAGAAATATCAAAGGTTTTCAGTTCTTTATTGTTAAAGCTCTTGGGATGATATTTAAAGGCCAATTAAAATTGTCTCAGGGTAACCCACCATTATTTTTTTTTCTCATCACCAGATTTAGTTAGCTTATGTATATCTATATATATGTGTATGTATATATGTAAGTATGTGCATATATATGCATATAATTATTCGAGCAGGGAATTCTATTTAAAAATAAATATCTCATTTATAATTTGTAACCTATTTTCCTTTTTGGCTTTTTGCTATTAAGAAAAAAAAAAATCAGGCTCCCTGTCAATATAGGGAGTTTATCCTGGCAAGCAGCCTGGTAAGAGCCTGGCTTATTGAAGAACTGAGTCCCATTACCACGTGCAGTACATTTTGTTCGGTTTTCTTCTCATATTTCCATATGTATGAATAAATCCATAGAAGAAAATAGCACATATATTGCTCCTACACAATAGAATGATCTCTGCACACTGCTTGGATGGAGTGTCAGAGCCCTGAACAGTGACCCAGTTTTTCTTGGATTTTGGTCATGTCTCTAATTCCCCAGTTTTCCCAACAGAAACAGAAATTAATGATTCCTCCCAACACTAGCAGAAATGTTTTGCTAAGGCTATAAAAAAAATTCTGAGAAGCACAACATATTAAAAATGTGAATTATTGTTATAATTGTGAACGAACTTAATGAAATGTAAGGGGGGTGGGAGAATAGAATAGAGAAGATTCAAAAATTAGAGAAAGAGAAAATGGGTATGAGACCGATGAAAGGTAATTTAAAATCTTCAGAAGAGGCCTGGATGTCAATCTATGTCTGCTTGAAAACCTTTTATTTGCATGGGGAGAGAGGGAAAGAAAGAGTCAGAACATGAATGAGAAACCTTACATGTATGTGGCAGTTCTGTAGTCAGGACTAAGAGGAAGTCACCTCGCTTTTCAGAGTTTAAAGGCTCACCAGGGAGAGGCTTTTGGCCTCAAATTATTCCCCAGGCCAAAGAGCTCATCATTTTCCCCAGCATTTAGGTTTTGCCTTACAAAAGCCAGTAAAGAGTAAATACTACCTAAGAAGGCTGTTGAGCCATTATCATCTGTTTTACTACAAAAAAAAAAAATATATATATATATATATGTATTTTATCCAGCCAGGTTTTAAGAGAAAGGATTGCAAGAAGGAGATGTTTTCCAAGTTAGAGAAACAAAACCTGGAACAGGGCCTCAGGCCAAGCTTCTGCATGAAAAAAAGAGGAGTAGGTCTCTGGGCAGCAAGGAGCCTGAGTGGGGTTGCTGAAGGAAACACAAGAAAGGAGAGAGATATTTTTGACATAAAAAGGAGCTACTAAAATGAGGCGCATGTGTTCACAAAAGGCCTGCAGGGCAACCAATCCTGAGTGTCCACGTGGACACCAACAACAGCGTCTTCAGGGTTTGGCCAGAGGCTGTGCCTTCGTTTTTGCACTCAATACTCTACTACACAGTGCCCCCAAGGCAAAGCTCACATACCCCAAAGGGAGAAGGAAAGGAAGAAGCTCACCACAGCATTACAGTTTTATCAGAGGGAGCAACAAGGAGTTTGTCTCAGGCTGTGTACACATTAGACGGCAGCCACTCTTAGAAAAAAGCAGGGAACTGGCAAACCACTTTCAGCATCTTTACAGCAGTCTTTCAATATAAATTTTATTATACCCAGTTTGAAAAATGACAAAAATTTCTCAGAGAGGTTAAGTAACTTGCCTGAAGTCACACAGCCAATAAGAGCTGGAGCTAGAATTTCAAGTGAGTTTCAATTGATCTACGCTCTTTTCATGGCAAAATGTGTTGAAGGCATTAATACCTCAGTATGGAAGGAGAAAAGTTAGCAAATGATTGAGATTTTTACTTGATTGTTTTTGTATAATATAGTCTGAACACTGCTTATCACAGCCTGTATATCATCTATTCACACAGTTTAAGATTAAATTTTTGAAAAAGACTGAGTTTTAATTTTATCATAGCTAGTACATTTTTTTTTTTTTAGTACCTTTATGGAAACGCTGGTGGCGTAGTGGTTAAGTGCTACAGCTGCTAACCAAAGGGTTGACAGCTCGGATCCGCCAGGCACTCCTTGGAAACTCCATGGGGCAGTTCTACTCTGTCCTATAGGGTCACTATGAGTCGGAATTGACTCGATGGCACTGGGTTTTTGCTGGGAGTACCTTTATGACATGGCAAAATTTGCGACCTGTGCTTTTTTTATGATTGTGGAGAAATGTACACACAAAGCATTTGCCATCTGAACCATTTTTCCCTCTTAATTATATTCCCCACGTTGTGCCTCCGTCGCCGTTACCCATGTTCAACTTTTCTCATCACCTTTCGCAGAGAAATGTGCTTTCTAAAATACTTGCTGGTCGCTTTTCTAACAGTTTTATGGGTTCCTATCGTAACGGTGCCAGGCTTTTAAAGTAACAGACAGTGAGTTTTCAAAATGCAAAGTGCCAATAAAACACAATTTATTGCTAACTAAATAAGCTTGACATGATGGTTAGCAAGACCAGCCTAGCACGCCAACATCACCTGATCACAGAACTACAGGCCATGTAAATAAACAACGTACTGAGTGTAGGAACAAGTTTTAATTTGTGAATTTACTGATCTTAGCAAAATAATTACACTTAGAGCTACTCTGTTACTACAACCAGAAGCAGGTTCCAGGTGCATTAAGGCAACGAGTCTCTTTCGCTACGGCATCGCAAATGTAGAAGCACAAAAGTGATGGTACTCCACCAACAGCTGGAAAACAAATGGGACTTTGAATCTAGAGCAGTAATAGAGATTGATGTTCGCCATGGAAGCTGTTGAAGGGCTTCTCCTGAAGATATCTATTGAGACTTTTTAAAGAATTAAAGACTCTATGCCAGGTACACAGTAAATAATAACCTGTCATGTTTTAACTGCCTGCCTGAATGCTTGGGGAAAGGCAAACTGAAATATAAATCCATGATCTGGTCATTTCTTGGTACATAATCAAGTATAAAATACACTACACTTAAATATCTGGTTAATTTTTAAAACTTCAGAGATTTTCTTGAAAATTATATACTAGATTGAATCAACAATAACATTTAATTTGTGTTGAAACTAACATTTTACTAAATGTAAAAAAATATATATGTATTCAAGTAAAGGGTATGCAGTCTGATTAGTAAATACTATTTCGAAGATACCACTACTTTGAACTTTCAAAATAGCTAAGCCATTCTCTGTTTCCAACCAGCCAAACAAACAACAAAGAAAAAGCAATAAAAAACATGGCCATGCCTGGGGATTGTTGCTGGGAATTTCCATGAAAATAATCTGAACCTGTCTGGAGCTGAAACAAATGCGATCCAACTGCACAGTATTTCTCCGTATTTTATTTCAACAGGTATTTTTTGAAAATCACCAGGTTAATTAATTATTCTTACTAAAATAGAAAAATGTGCCAGTCTGTCCTTTATACATCATGTCGGCACCATGAACAATAACCTGGAACTTAAGATAATTAATACTATATATCCTTGCCTTTGAACAACACACCTGTCAGCCTCAGGCCTTTAAAGTTAATAGGCTCCTCAAAGCTATAAATCAGAAAGCATGGTGATTTTATATAATATTTCTTAAAAGGTACTTACCTTTTAAATGGAAAGCATACTTCTGGCAGCAAATAGCCTGTTAAAATAAAACATATCATTTATTGGTATCTAGTAAATAATATGAAGGATGATGCATTGCTATACTTAGCACAATCACAGGGCAACTTTATAAAAGTTTTCCTGATCTCATTTGGTTTTCTTTTTTATCCAAAATGAAAATCACCTCTTTGGCTGTAATGATTAAATGTTGTTCTCTTCAATGCATGTGCACTGAAGCCACAAAAGCTAATGAACTGCCCATCTGAGGGCAAAAACAAAAATTACAAGGCACGCTCTCCAGCTCATGGCTGTAGATCTGAGGACGTTCTACTCACTGACTATAACGAGAAGCAAGTGAATTAATTTAATGTCTACACCAGAAATTTTAAGGGTTACATGTCCTAGAGTATCTCTTCTCCACTAAATAAAAATAAAATACTACCAGGTAGAAGTTATTCATGTGAAATGTACTCCTTTCAAATGCTACATTAGTTGTTTGAGTTTCTTATACACTTTACAGTGAACTGTATTAAAGTCTGAGTGATTTTTATTTACAATTCCTCACAAATATCCCCGAGATGAAACTGAAGTAAAGTCACGATCCCGTCCAACACGCACCATAGGTCGTACTTGAGACAAACTGATGTGAATCAATATAATACGTAATCCTAATCAGAGGTCAAGGAGGGAGATGGCAGGAAACTCATAAGAAAAGCGGTAGCAGAAAAAGACGCTGTTTTGATTGCACTTTCTTTTCCCTAAGACCGGAATTTGTTTTCTCAGAAGTGAAAGCCAAACAGATCAAGTATAATTTCCTTAAGAGCTCTGCTTGTTTGCACAGCAAGGCTAAGCAGACGCATTTTCAACTGCTTATGCGTCACGAATGCTGACCTTCAGGTACCTGTTATAGAGACTTTTTAAAAATGTGTTTTATTGTATTCTCAAAACAAATAAGATCCAAATGTTTGCAAAATTGATAACATTTAGACACTAATTTGCAAACAGAGGTAGCTCCGGATATAAATTCATCTGGGTTCACTTGAGTGTTACATTGTCAGGATGGTAAAGCTGCTTCTTACCCTACTCTTAGACGGACTTTTTAATAAGATGTAGAAAGGGCAGGGGTGCTCAGAGCTGGATGGGATGCTGGTCTGGTGATTCTCTGGGCTTCTAAGGGTGGGCTGTGCTTTGGTGCCAATTCTCTCGGGTTCTGCCCTTCTACCCCATGTTAAACCAGTCTAAATTCCATCCCTGAGGGTGCCCTCCCAGGGTTAAGAGTAAATGAAACAATGTAAATGTTCATCTGTCTACAGAGATGATTTTCGGAGCCTCTTTGCTTTGAGGACAAAGTCCCTGGGTGGCACAAATGGTTAGCATTCTCCTGCTAATCTAAAGGTTGGTGATTCAAAACCATCCAGTGGAGCCATGGGAGAAAAGTCTGGCAGTCTGCTCCGGGAAAGATCACAGCCAAGAAAACCCTACAGAGCAGTTCTACTCTGTAACACGTGGGGTTGCCGTGAGTTGGATGCAACTCGTCGGCAATGGGTTTTGCTTTGATGGAGTCCTTGGGTAGGGCCAACAGTTAACATGCTCCAGAGCTAAGTGAAAGGTTGGGAGTTCTAGTCCACCTAGAGGTGCCTTAGCAAGAAAGGCCTGGTGATCTATTGCTGAAAAGCCAGCCCCTGAAACCACATGGAGCACAGCTGTACTCTGCCACAAAGGGAGTCACAGTGAATCAGGGTCTACTTCACGGCAACCGGTTGCTTTGATAAAACTGTAAGCATTCAGGACAAACACTTTTTTTTTCTCAAGTTCTAATTCAGTTGATTCTTTAAATAAAATAGTTCATTTTTTCCAGCTTCACTACCATCCTTATAGCTAAAGTCCGCAGTCTCTCACCATGGTGATTGCTTCGGCTTCCTAAGGGGCTCCACAATGGCATTGCCCTTCATGCAGCTACCCCAACCTTGTTCAACTGCCCATACAGATGCCAAAGTACTCTTTTTTTGTAGGAAGCAAATACAATCACCATTCAACCATACTTACATATTCCAATATTGTTCTTTTCATTGCTTATAGAATAAATCTGAAAATCCCTGACGTGGCCTACACGTCGGAAACCTGATGACTTCTCTAATTTCTCACAACACCCTCCACTCAATCATACTGTAGCGCACTGGCCTTTTATTTTGTTCCTAAGTTAGCTGCCCTTTTTCCAGTCTTCAAACCAGAATCTTAGTGAATGTGAAGGCCTAGAAATATTTAACACTTGATTTAACTTTTAGGTCTCAAGCATTCCTTCCTTGGAGTCTTCCCATGAATTCTGAACTGGGTTCCTTTTCACAACGTAGTAATGGTCTTTTGCCCAGTTTTCTCTTTCCAAGCATCACAGAGGAAAGTTTTGGCATTTGCTTAGTTTCTAGATGGAAAGAGTGACCACAAAATTTATTGTCCAAACCAAAAGACTTTTGGGACTGGAAGAAGGCATTAAGCAGACAAGATGCCATGACAAAAAATGTGACCCACGACTATTCTCAGCAAAGGGAGATCTAAGGTCAACCACCCTGTGAAAGAAAGGTTTACACTTACATGGTGTCAACAACAGAAGGCTGTCCCGTTTCAACTGAGGGGACAACATGCGTGCAGTTAATCTGCTTTAAAAACTGATGGTTACTCATATACATTCGCCAGCAATGTTAAAGTATGGAATATCTTCAGTGTTCTTTTTATATATTAGATAATATTAATAAAAATTTCCCTAAGCATCCCAAAGTAAAATTTAAAAAGCATTCATTGAATTTTTAAGGGTGTTAACACCTAGAGTCTGGACATCAGGATAGTAGGACAAAGGCAGACATTCAGTACTTCTAAAAAGGTTCCACCCCTTTGTAACTAGATCAGCAAAAACATCCTATTTGAGAATATTTTAGCGTGATACAGTATGGGACAATAAAGTCTTCCCTGCAGAAGGTCACCTTTCCAATTAAGCACAGAGATAGCTATACACAGAAGAAAGAACAGAGTAAGTAGGCATTGGGTTCCTTGAAATAGGCTACTTTCCCTTTTATTTGGTTAGTACTCTGGGCAAGTTAATCTTCTTTTGTGAGTATGTATGTATGTGTGTGTCATATGTGCACTAGTGGGTATGTAAGGCAATTTATTTTTTCTTCTTTGGATGTTGAAATGAAAGTGCGATTCTGGAAGAGTGAGTGGGGTTTAATAAGAAAGTGGCAAATGAATAGGAAAAGACCAAAGACAAGCGAGAGACTGACAACCTAGAGCACCACCAGCAGATCGCTTTGGCAGAAAAAGAAGAAATCTTTGGAGGATGACAGAAAATAACCCTGGAGCGTTCAGATCGTTATGCTATGTTAAGGTGTTTCAACCTCCACTGAATGAGTGTGGAGGATTTAAAGAAGGAAGGTTGATACCCTATTTCTAATTTTGATAAACCAGTGGCAGTATGTAGGATGGTTGTAGGAAAGAAAGAGCTCAGTTAAGAGACCTTTGCAGGATTCGTGATGGACAAGGTGAAAGTATTAGCTGAAACAATGGTGATTGGAATGTAAAAGGGAGAGATTCCAGAGGCATTTATGAGGCATAATTGGTAGATTGTTTTAACCATTCAAGAACAAATGTTTATACAATGACTTTCCAATTTTTGGCTTGAGTAGCTAAAGCATCATTTAACAAATTCATGTTCATAAGGGAAATAAGAGGGGTGCAGAATAAGGGAAGGAGAAAATGATGAGTTTGGTTTCAGATTTTTGAAGTTTCATATTTTTAAAGTTCAGCAAAAAAACTCAATAGATGGGGTTCAACACTTTGATATACACTACCATCATTTTATAGCTGGGGAAAATAAAACAGAAAGATATTACATTTGTTAGCTCAAGGTTATACACCTACTATGTGCTAGAAAAAGAACTTTACTTTGACTTCCTTGCTTCCAAATTCCTTTCCCTTTATAGAACTGCCTCTATGCCTGTAAATCTAGCCTTAAACATCACAATTTACTCGTCTGTAAAAAAATGATGATACGTATAATTTTAATGACCTGAAACAGGTATTGTGTGTGTGTGAAACAGGTATTATGTGGAGAAGATCTATAAATGAAGCAAAAATAAAATAAACATATTACCTAGCCTTGATGCAAAATCCTTTTGAAACTGAATCACAGGCAGACAATTACTTTGTCAAAGAACAAAATGTAGATGGTTGTGTGGCCCTGCCCTACCATTCCACGTTGATTCCAGTTAATTAGGGGACCGAAAACCATGTCCGTGTCTACGTTGGTAGAGGACAGTAGATATGGAGCATGAAGAGACCAGGTGGCTCTTAGAGTTGAATCTGTTACCTGGTGAGACTTTTCCTCTGAATTTTTTCATTTCTCTCTGTTTCAGGCTGGCCTCTAATGTTCTTTTAATGTAGATTTTTATTTTTGCATTTCCTGGTTGTTTTGTGAATCTCTTGCTGCTGACTGTGTTGAATCTTAAACCTTTTGTGAAAATGAGCATGGCTCTTTGTAGTTATGAATAAAAATGCACTGCTTTTGATAGAAAGGACAATTAAAGGTTTTCTTGTTACCTTTTTAGTCTTAATTCTGTTCATGTTGATTTATTTGGGTTGCTAATCATCACCAAAGTTAAAAGGTTATCTCCAATAAGAGGACGTCATGTAATGTCTGGTTTGCTCTTTGCTGGGAATGGACCATTACCCTGCCCAAATGCTTTGTTAGGGTGATTGGTTTTCCGGCTTCCCGCCCGCCCCGCTCCACTCTTCAGAGCTACATCAGTCTGTTCATCTAAAGTCTCGCCTTTTCACAGTGGATAGAAAAAGAGTTTGTCATGCATAACATACAGCAGAAATACTATTTATCAGTGAAGTTAGTGAAGGTTTAAGATATGTGTAATTGTATAGTGTACACAGCAATAAGTCTGCTGGTGGATTTTTTAAAAAGAAAGTTCACTTAGACAGAATTTTGTTACTTTAAAATTATCAAGCCCTTTAAAAAAAATTTCTTTTTTAAAAAAATCAATGACATAGTATTTATCAAAAGTGAAAGGCTAGAGGTAAGGGTACTGGCTTGGGAATCACACTGCCTGAGTCCAAATAGCGACTCAGTAGTCACTACAGTGTGACCTTCTGACAAGTTCTTCATCTCTCTCTACCACTATTTCTTTAACTGTAGAAGGAGGAATATAACAGAACCTCCCTTATGGGGTTAGTGTGGGAATTAAGTTAGTTACTATAAGTAAAGTCCTTAGAATATTGTGTGACATATAATTAGCTCTCATTACATTAGATTTTATATTTATATGTATGAATCTATATTATTTGCTATAAAACCCGTTGCCTTCAAGTTGATTCTGACTCATAGTGACACTATAGGACAAAGTAGGATTGCCTCATAGGGTTTTCAAGGAGCAACAGGTAGATTCAAACTGCTGACCTTTTGGTTAGCAGCCACAGCTCTTAACCACCGTGCTACCAGGGCTCCTTGCTAAATACTAAATGCCATAATGCCTCACTTATCTAGAATCCAGCAAAAAATCGGAGAGTAAGAAAAAAATATGCATAGCAAATACATATCACAGATTTTACGTACAAAATCTGAAGTATCTTGGCCAGAAAAGCCTTGAGTTTTTTTAGGTCCGGGCACTGTGTTACAAGTGATACAGGGATAAAGTTACAATTTTTACCCTTAAACAACTTACAATCTAGTAGAAAAGTAAACACGGGTAAATAGAGTATAAGTAATATATGATTATTTCTATGAGAGGTTTACAAGAGGAGAGAGATGCGGAAGTTGTGTTATTTTGTGCACAAAGGGAAACTCTTGAAAGGACTTCAGTTTTTATCACCTCACGTGCTGTCTGGCAATCTTTTTATTCATGTCCAGTCTCCTGAGCTCTTGTCTCTCTACTACACTCCTTCTAAAGGGAATCCCTCATTTTCAAAGTTCCTGTTAACCAAAGATCAGCAACACTTGATATTTACTGAGCGTTAACTAAAGAGAAGCACAGGATGTCTACACGAAGCCTTTAAACTAGAGGTATGAGAAAAATAACTAAAATTCAACAAAAATAACTAAAATATAAACAAAGTGGTCCTAAGTGCTTTGAATAAAATAAAACAGGGTGACATAACAGTGCCAGTGGTCAGGAGAGGCCATTTTATTCCACACGGCCATGAAATGCCCTCAGAAGACATGATACTTGATCTGTGATATGAAAGAATGACCTGGAGCAGCAGGCCTGTGAGGACCTGGTGGCACAGCATTCCAGGAAGACAGAAGCACAAGGGCCAGGGTCTCCAAGGAGAAAAAAAATGCCAGAATCTGTGAGGAGAAATCCTCTCCAGTGAGGGAATGAGGTCTGGGAGATGGGTATGGCCCAGGTTTGAACCTTGAGGAAGATTTTCTAGGTGCAAAGGGAAGACAGGAAGGTTTGAAGCAGAGAAATAAGATCAGACCTCCAAGGCTACCACAAGTAGTGGCTGATCCTAATTTTCCACCCCATCCTGGCCAATTCACCTGCAATACTTGCAAAGGAGCACAGGCCAGCAGGCAGGTGTGTCTATGCAGTAGCTGGAGAAGGTGGGGAAGTGGGGGTGATCAGATTGAAGAATTCAGCCACAAAACGCCTCACAGATTGTTTATACATATATATACACACACGTATATATACGTGTGTGTATATATATATATATTATTTGAAATTCCTGTATAGTTAAATTTTATGGGACAAGGGATATATGGGTGTGTAAGTATTACAGACATGGACAAATTATATTTTTAATAATTTTAATAATTCAAAGTTATGAAAATACAAATTAATACTGCCAATTTACCTAAAATTCATCAGCTCCAAATGTGAACACTCTTTAATTTTTGGCAATTTGATGAGTAATAAAAATGGTATCGCATTTTTGTTCTAATTGATATTTTATGTCTACTAGTGAAGCATGAAATATCAATTAGAACAATATCATTGGCCCTCAAGAGATGAAATACAAAGGAATCAAATCAACTGCATCTGTGGAAAGAGACAATGGAAAAGCTAATATCATCCATTAGAACATGGCCAGGGGCCAACGGCAGAGCAGACTATTAATTGCTCAATTAGGAGTTCAAGTTGAAGCTGAAAAAAATTAGAACAAGTCCACAAGAGTGAAAGTATGACCTTGAGTATATCCCACCTGAATTTAGAGACCCTCTGAAGAATAGATTTGATGCATTGAACACTAATGACAGAAAACCAGAAGAGTTGTGGAATGACATCAAGGGCATCCTACATGAAGAAAGCAAAAGGTCATTAAAAAGACAGGAAAGACAAAATGGATGTCAGAAGAGACTGACACTTGTTCTTGAACGTAGTAGCTAAAGCAAATGAAAGAAATGATGATGTAAAAGAGCTGAATGGAAGATTTTAAAGGGCGGCTTGAGAGGACTAACGTATTACAATGACGTGTGGAAAGAGCTGGAGATAGAAAACCAAAAGGGAAGAACAAGCTTGGCATTTCTCAAGCTGAAAGAACTGAAGAAAAAATTCAAATCTTGAGCTGCAAGATTGAAGTATTCTTTTTTGATAGGCAAAATACTGAACGATGCAGGAAGCATCAAAAGAAGATGGAAGGAATACGCAGAGTCACTGTACCAAAAATAATTCGTCGATATTGAGTCATTTCAGGAGGTAGCATATGATCAAGAATTGATGGTACTGAAGGAAGACGTCTAAGCCTCACTGAAGACACTGGTGGAAAACAAGACACCAGGAACTGACTGGATACCAACTGAGATGTTTCAACAAATGGAAGTGACACTGGAAGCCCTTACTCATCTACGCCAAGAAATCTGAAAGACAGCTACCCGGCTAATTGAATGAAGAGATGCATATTCATACCCATTCCAAAGAAAGGTGTTCTAACGGAATGCAGAAATTATCCAACGATATCGTTGATACCACATGCAAGTAAAATTTTGCTGAAGATCATTCAAAAGCGGTTGAAGCAGTACATTGGCAGGGAACTGCCAGAAATTCAAGGCGGATTCAGAAGAGAACAAGGAATGAGGGATATCACTGCTGATGTCAGATGGATCTGGGCTGAAAGCAGAGAATATCAGAAAGATGTTTACCTGTGTTTTATTGACTATGCAAAGGCATTCAACTGTGTGGATCATAACAAACTATGGATAACACTGCGAAGAATGGGAATTCCAGAACATTTAATTGTGCTCATGAGAAGCCTGTACATATGCCAAGAGGTAGTCATTCAAACAGAAGAAGAGGATTCTGTGTAGTTTAAAGTCAGGAAAGTTGTTCATCATATTTATTCAACCTGTATGATGAGCAAATAATCTGAGAAACTGAATATACGAAAAAAGAACGAGACATCAGGACCAGAGGAAGACTCATTAACAACGTGTGTTATGCACGTGATCAAATCTTGCTCGCTGAAAGTGAAGATGACATGAAGCTTTCATTGATGAAGTTCAAAGACCATAGCCTTCGGTATGGATTACACCTCAACTTAAAGGAAGCAAAAAACCTCACAACTGTACCAATAAGCAACATCATGATAAATGAAGAAAAGATTGAAGTTGTCAAGGATTTCATTTTACTTGGATCCACCCCTGGAAGCAGCAGTCAAGAAATTAAAGGATGCATCGCATTGGGCAAATCTGCTGCAAAAGACCTCTTTAAAGTATTAAAAAGCAAATATGTCACCTTAAGGACTAAGGTGCTCCTGACCCAGGCCATGATGTTTTCAGTTGCCTCATATGCATGTGAAAGCTGGACAATGAATAATGAAGACTGAAGAAAAACTGACACCTTTGAATTATGGTGCTGGCAGAAGAATGAACAAATCTGTCTTGGAAGAAGTACAGCCAGACTGCTCCTTGACAAAATTTGGCAATACAACCCCTAGAAAAACTGTCATTTCTGCTAGTTAAACAGGTGGGGATTATAAATTACTGAGATAAGAATATTAAATGGATTCACCTTTTAGAACAGGATTGGTGAAGAAACTGACAAGCTGGTTACTTTGGGATAAGGTTTTAGTTCATCATTCCTTTGCTTCCGAAAGATACTTGGTCCTTTCTAATAAGTCACAATGAATTTCTTCATTTAAAGTAGATTTCTTAACCAAAATGTGTTCCCTGGCATACTACTCTGTGATAAGAAAAGTAAATAAATAAAGTCTATGGACATTTTTTTGGAAAATCCTTTGGTAGAAAGTGTTTTTTTGTTTTGTTTTGTTTTAATTGGAGAATTACAAAGACACTTTTAAATGCTAATGTACACTATGAATTTCTAAGTGTAATTTGTATGTGCAAAATTCCCAAATGATTGGGTTATACCCTTTTGAAATTTGTTTTCAAAGTATAGCACCAGAGCTACTATCCAATGAAACAAACTTTTTGTAAATGCTGACTTAAGGAGCTATCTACGCACTTCTTTTAAAATAAATGGCTTTTCTTGTATTGGACTTAGCATTGTCATCTTGCCACCAGAAATCTTGCAGAAACAACAGCAAACATTGTATGAAATTACTAGTTGAAGTTTTTTTTTTTTTTTTAAAGATTCATAAATTCAACACATGGTTTGAATAGAAGCAGTACAACTAACTAAAATATTAATTGTAGAGTGAGATTTACAAAAATTGCAGTGTTCTTTTCTTTCATGCCATATCCCCATGAAGGTTATGAGAAGGGCTCACTCTCTTAATATATGAAGAATATATGAAGTGGGGTGTACAGGAAGACGAGACCTTAACACTTTCCAAAAAGCCTTTACTAAATAGGTTGAACTAAAACATAATAATGTAATTATAATATTTTTCAAACTCTTCTTAGTATTATTTCTGCTTATAGTTATAATGGATTTTACTTTCATTTAAAATTTCCTACATCTTTTATTTTTTTGCAGATTAATTTGCTAAAATTTTTCAGGATCTACCTTGAGTTCATTTGTCAAGTTATATATACTTTTAAAATTTAGTTTTATTTTGCCAACTTAAATTCACAGGTTAATGAAGAGAGAAAACTATAAGGGACCAATATGATTGAGAGAATGGTTATAAAGCACCTATACTGACATTAATTGTTCATTGTCCCTTTAATTAGCAGGAACTGATAAAATATAAGTGATGCTCAATTACTCATTCCTTGGTTCCTAAGTTCAGCACTCTACTGTAGCTTTCAGTAATTACTAGTTCCTTCATTGTTCAGCATATAGGAACCGTTCTAAAAGCAGGATTATGCATTACCTATTAAAGTTATTGCCAACATCTCAGAAACCCAAGTAAACGCATCCACAAATAGCATTTCCAATGAATAATGCTGAAATCAGACTTTTTTTTTTCATTCGAAGTGCCTCAAGTAGTTGGCTCCTTTCCCGTGGGCTACTTTGGAACTGTGAATATGACTACGTGACGGTGATTCACAGATGCCAAAACATGACGAGCAGAGCAAATCTGTGTTCCAGGTATGATAAGGTGAGAAAAGCAGAACTCTCGGCCCCAGGTGATTTCCATGAAGACACCTACGTAGAGTGGGGCTCACTATCTGTGCCACGCAGCCGCGAACTCTAATAACTGAACTGGGAGAGAAACATATCTAAAAATGCAAATGGATGAAAAAATAAAACTGGGTTGCACAGTAACATCTTAAGCAGATTTGAGAGTTGTATGTTTGAAAAGCATACGTGTCAACCTTGGGAAATGTTTTTTATTGTATTTAACACATATTGGGCTAGAACTGAGAAAAATACATGGAATTTATGAAAACTTCAAAAAATTCCTTCTCCAATCCAGCAACCTTATAAACAAAATAGTATTAAATGAAGTAAGAGCTTGTTTATCATAATATTTGGAAACTTACTTTAAGTGTGCGTGTGCTCCGTAGTTTAGGTGCTATAATGAACATCACTGGAATAGAATAATAGATTGTGAACATGCACCTCGGAAAGAGCAGCTATACATGGCTATAAACACTTCCTCATTCTTGCACTCCAGCCCTCAGAAATAATAGAATCACAAATTACACAAGGCTGCTGTTACTGGTTATACACATACAGTGATGTGTGTTCAATTCACACACTCTGACTTCTGCCAAGCCTGAATGGCAATTTAACTCATGTGAGCTAATTTATGGTCAGAATTTATGCTTAAAATCAATCTACTGCTATTTCCTTCCCTGTCAAATCCAGAACAGGCTTTTATTAGATATAACATAATATAGCTGAATATTATTTTACCAGAATGATGAGAAAATTAAAGGTATTTGATGTAAACCTATGAGTCTTTTTTTTTTATGAGTCTAAATACATTGTTTAAAGTCAAATTTGTAAATAAGGAAAAAAGCAATGTTTCCTTTAATTCATCACAACTTCTTCACATTATTTGTATGTGCCAACTCACTTTAAGCAAACAGTGGTATTTTTGAAAATTATGTAGTACAGGAACAAAAGGGTTTTAGTGGAGATGGCTTCCTAATTGGTTTTCAAGGAATAGTTCATGTCAATTTTTTATGGGAAGCTAAGGAAAAATCGAGAAGTTATTTACAGACAGTAAGCTCTCTGAGAGAAGGTGCCCCATTTTTTTACTAATGCATTTTGAGCAACTAGCACGGGGTCATACATACAGTATGATTAATAAATATTTGCGGAATGAACAAATGAAGAATTATAGTCAACTTTAAAATAAAAAACAAATAAGGCCTAATCAAAACATCTATCGAAGCATAGCACTCAGCATAAAATATGTTCTTTATGTGTATAAACTCCTTGAAGTGAGATATATTATCATCCCCATTATACAGATAAGAAAACATAGGCTCAGGTAGATAACTAACTTACTCAAGGTGAAACCATATTTTATGAAAATAATGTGCACCTTCTACAAACATAAAAGACGTTTGTACATTATTTGCATAAAAATATGGTGTATCAAAGAAGTAGTAGAACAGGGTATTTAATGGACAGAGACAAATAATTCAATCAATGTCATTGAATAAAAATAAACAAACTAAACATCACTCAGCTAGAGAGTAGAACTATTATAAAGAATAGTAGAAGTCAAGAAAAGAGATCATTTTAGAGAAAAATCAAGAAAAATAAAGACCAAAGAGGAGGCACTGTGTTCCTGGATTAGGAGTGAAAAACAATTTCAAATGACTAGTTGGAAGACATCAGGTAGCAGTTTATTGAAGAAATAATGCATTGTTAAAAGGTAGAAATAATAGTCAGATTAGTCTTTTAGGAGGTTGACTAGAAAGAAAAGATAAATTTGGTTGTGGCTAGAGGGAACACAAGTAGAAATAGTTTTGGTGGTGGAAGAGTGACTTGGGTATTTTCTTCTTCTGAGAGGCAGTAGTCAGTAGCAAGGGAGAGACTGATGTAGGAGACAGATGTCTCCTGGGGTGGGGGTGTGACTGAAAGCAGGCTGCAAAATCAAAATAACTCAGGACGGCAAGTAGATTTTCATACTACTTTCATATAGAAAATATTGTCATTGTCTATATTCATTCCACAATAATTGTGTATACTCATTCCATACAAAAATGTTTGTTAAGTAAAGGAGGACTACCAAGATTTATAGACAATTTATTTTTCCTTTTGCTTTTCTGTTTTTCCGTTTCTCATCTCTCCACTCCAATGGCAAGCTCCCTTAGTATTCTTTTTTTACTCTTTGTTTGCTTGTTTGTTTTTGGCTCCTGTTTTTCTCGCCTCTCTCTCCTCTTTCCCACACCCCTATTAGCTCCACACATCACAACCTTCCCCCTCTTTCCTGCCTGCCTGTACTGTGCACTGAACATCACACCCCCAAGCAGCACAGGCATAGCCTACTGGAACCTGCCCAGCACTGATTCCTGGCCTGCCCTGTTGCCCTAGTACCAGCCACAAACAACCCATTGCAGCCCCGCCCCTTCAGCTGGACCTGCCCTGCTGCACCATAGCCTACTGGACAAGGAGGTGAAAAGTGTCATGACTACAGATGAGCAAACAACAAAGAATGCGTGCCTGTCTGCTCAGACAAAACCAAATAAAACAAAAAGACAGGACAAAACAAACAAATCTACAATCAAGAAACAAAGAAAATAACTACCGAATGTCTCAAAGACAGCAGACAATATCAAAACATAAAAAAACAGGACAGGATGGGTCCAGTAGGCATCCAAAATAAAATACCAGATGACTTTCCAGTAGAAGAAAAGGCACTAGAACTACCTGACAGGGAATTCAAATTTCTAATATCAGAGCAATCCAATAGTTGATTAAAAAGCAGACAAAAATGAGGAAAAAATAGGCAAATTTTTGGAAAAGACAAATTCATGGAAAATGCAGACAAAAAATGGAAAAATTCAGAAAAGTACTACAGGAACAAAATGCTAAAATAAATTCACAACTAGAAATCATACAAAAACAACAATTAGAAATCCAAAATATAAACAAGATTTCAGGAATGGACAGAGTCATAGAAGGGCTGAGGATCAGGTTTGAAACAATGGAAGACAGAATCAGTGAAATTGAAGACAAACACTTGGATAGAACTCTGTTCAAAGAAAAATCGGAAGAGAAAAATGAAGAAACCCTGAGAATTATGTGGGATACAATCAAAAGCAAAAATGACGAGTGGAATTACTGACAGAAAACTTCCCTAATATCATGAACTATGAAAAGCTGACCATCTAAGAAGCTCAACGAACCCCATATAGGATAGACTCCAAAAGAAAAACACCGAGGCATATCATAATCACACTCACTAAAACCAAAGACAAAGAAAAATTCCTGTGAACAGGTTGAGAAAAACAAAAAATCACATACAGAGGAGAAACAATAAGACTAACCTCTGATTATTTGGCAGAAACCATGCAGGCAAGAAGGCAACGAGATGACATATATAAAACCTTAAAAGAAAAAAAAAAAAAGACAACCAAGAATAACATATCCTGTAAAACTTTCATTCAAATATGATGGTGAAATTAGGACATTTCCAGATAAACAAAGATTAAGAGAATATGTAAAAAACCAAACCAAACTTACAATAATTATTAAAGGGAGTCCTTTGGTCTAGAACAAACAACATCAGACCACAGCCTGAATCTAGGACACAAGATTGTACCAGCCAGATACTAACATAGGTAATGAACTCTCAAGGACTATCCAAAACCAAAACAATTGCAACAGGAAACAGAGAGGTTAATCTGTAAACGACAACGTGAGAACAATAGAAGTGAATAAACAAAGTTCTATACCTTTCTAATGGAGAGGAAGGCAAGGTGATAACAATAAATAATAGACTGGTTCAAACCAAGGAAGATAAGGGTAAATCTCAAGGTAACCACAAAGAAAGTTAACAAACCTGCTCATCAAAAGAAAGAAGAAAAACATAAAGTCTCAATAAAAAAAAAAAAAAAAACTACAAAAATAAAAGAGATGAAAAAGAAATCCACAAACAAAAACAACTCAGCACAGGACATTATATGGAGTGAAATAAACCAGTCACAAAAGGACAAATATTGTATGAGACCACTACTGTAAAAACTCATAAAAAGGTTTACATAAAAAAAGAAACAATCTTTGATGGTTACCAGGGAGGGGAGGGATGGGGATGGAAAAACACTTAATAGACAAAAGATAAACAGTAACTTTGGTGAAGGGTAAGACAATACACAACACTGGGGAAGCCAGCACAACCTACACAAGACAAGGCTATGGTAGCCCCAAAGACACATCTAAACTCCCCGAGGGACCGAATTGCTGGGCTAGGGCTATGGGGACCATGGTCTCAGGGGACATCTAGCTCAATTGGCATCACAGAGTTTATAATGAAAATGTTCTACACTTTACTTTGGCGAGTAATGTCTGAGGTCTTAAAAGCCTGTGAGCAGCCATCTAGGATACTCTATTGGGTTCACACTTTCTGGAGCAAGGAAGAACGAAGAAACCTAAAGACACGAGGGAAAGATTAATCCAAAGAACTAATGGACCACGTCTACCACTGCCTCCACCAGACTGAGTCCAGTACAACTAGATGGTGCCCGGCTACCACCACTGACTGTTCTGACAGGGTTCACAACAGAGGGTCCTGGACAGAGCTGGAGAAAAATGGAGAACAAAGTTCTAACTCAAAAAGAAAGACCAGATTTGCTGGCCTGACAGAGGCTGGAGAAACCCTGAGATTATGGCCCCTGTACACCCTTTTAGCTCAGTAATGAGGCCACTCCTGAGGTTCACCCTTAAGCCAAAGATTAGACAGGCCCTTAAAACAAAATGAGATTAAATGGGCACACCAGCTCAGGCATAAGGGCGAGAGGGCAGGAGAGGGCAGGAACACTGGATGAATGAAAATGGGGAACCCAAGGTCCAGAAGGGGAGAGTGTTGACCCATCGAGGGGTTGGCAACCAATGTCACAAAACGATATGTGTATTAATTGTTAGAAGGAGAAACTAATTTACTCTGTAAACCTTCATCTAACACACAATAAAAAAATAGCTAATGAACAAAAAATTATGAAATTCATAATCATATTGATAGCATCTTGCTTATACTATTATTTTTGAGAATCAAAATTATAAGGATAGAATTCAAATGTAGGCAGAATGAAATTAATAAGGTCCATGGGACAAATGTTTTACTAGATAAATCTAAACTAATTATTTTTTAATAATAATAGCAGAAACCACATAACTTTTGTATTTTTCACAATGTCTTTGACTGGGGTAATATTATCAATATCATTTTACAGATGAGGAAACTAAGGCACTAATAGCTTAATAAATTGGCCTGTCTAAACCAACTGAAGATTTAATAACTCCTCTAATTAAAGCAACATCGAGAATATATCTTTATATAATTGTTAAGTATAAGAAGGGACAAATAAAATATTAGTGGATCAACAAAATAAATTTTAATATTAATAACTTGATCAAAATATTAAAAAATACAAAAAAGACAGCAAACTTGCTGCATTCTAAGCCCCTCATGTAATAAGCTGTTTGGTTCATGTCTCTGGAATCATATAAAAGCAACTCAAACATTTCGGGTAATATTTGAAGGTACATGGAATCCTGCCCCTTCAGAAGTACGCTGAACAGATTTTGTTGTAGTTTCAGGTATTGGTTGTTTCTATGATCTACCTCACCTCATAAGATATGGACTTTTAATATTAACATGAGAAATTTAATAATTTAATATAGCAAAGGGATATCATTAATATATAAAATCATGAATATTTAATATCTCAATATGTTATTAAGGCATAGTGGCCCAAAGGAAAAAATATATACGTGATTTTGGAATGAAGTGTATGTCCAAAAAGCACTCATTAAAGCCTCTTATTTGATTGGACTTGCAACATAATTACTTTGCAAATAAGTAAAGGGGTAGATTTCTTTCTTTCTCTGCTCTTTCTCCTACTCTCCCCCAACATTTAAAAAAAAAAAAAAGTATGCCTTAAATTGATCTAAAATAACTATCTGAAGCATCAAAAACTTTGTATGCTACTTAATAATAAAAATTGCTTTTAGGAAACACCTTTGTTAAATTTCACCCTTCCCAATTATGTTATAAAATATAATATTAAAATCATCACAATGAGGAAATGCTCAGAGGGGAAACTAGTGTATATTTTTGTTGTTAGGTGCCATCGAGTTGGTTCTGAGTACACACAACAGAACGAAACACTGCCCAGTCCTGCGGCGTCCTCACAATCTTTGTTGTGCTTGGGCCCATTGTTGCAGCCACTGCGTCAATCCATCCCATTGAGGGCCTTCCTCTTTATCGATGACCTGCTGCTGGAGTTGTTGTTGTTGTTAGGTGCCAACGAGTCGGTTCCGACTCATAGCGACCCTACGCACGACAGAACAGAAACACTGCCCAGTCCTGCAACATCCTCACAATCATTTTGCTTGAGCCCACTGTTGCAGCCACTGTGTCACTCGATCTCGTTGAGGTCCTGAGAATTTGCATTTCTAACAAGTTAAGAGGAGATGCTGTTACAGCTGGTCAGGCGACCACTCTTCGAGAATCACTGGACTAGTAAATTATTTTCATTACTGTTATTGTGGCACCAACACCTGTGTTTTCTTGCTGATGCCAGCACACTCCCGCTCACACAGGCTGGGAAGTGGGTAGTATCCATTACTCTTCCTTGCACCTTCCTTCCTTTCTCATTGCCACCTCCTTTATTAGCTCTTTCCAAGACTGATACAGATTCTTTGTAGCTAGTCTCTTCTGCGATTTTCTCCCACATGCTACTTTCAAATTAATCATCCTAAAATAAAACTCAAGACATGGCGACCCTATATACGACAGAAGGAAATACTGCCCAGTCTTGCACCAGCCTCACAACTGTCGTTATGCTTGAGCCCATTGTTGTAGCCACTGTGTCAGTGTTAGGAGAAAATTAGGAAATACATGCTGGGATTAGACCGAGCATACTCAAATGCCAGTATAAGACTTTTCCACTTTATTCAAAAACAGTAGGAAGCCACTGAAGGCTTCTGAGCTGGGTGACATGACCACTGTCTTGTGTTAAAAAGAAAAATCCGACAGCAATACTTGGATTCTTTAGAAAAAAGAGAAACTGGAAACTGGGAGATTATTTAGGGACCCGATCAGTTTTGCACAAAATAACTCATTACTGACAAAAAGAAGTAGATTTAGGGTATTTATATTGTTTTGTAAATTAATTTTAGAATTACGACTAAAAGTCATCTGTCAATTCTTGAGGTCATGACCATAGAAATTAAAGACTATGTCTTAAGAAGTAGTAAGCTGAAGCGTATTTAGAACAAAATGTGCCTTATGAGGCTGAGAGAGAGAGAGCGAGAGAGCCTGTCAGAATCCTGTGAAAACTTGCCTTTTGCACTGAACTATTATCCTCTAGTGAATTGCCTTCAGGCTGCATTTTCAGAAATTATATTCTAGTAGTGGTCAATTTTTCAACCTGAGGGGTGATATTTCTCTCCATAAATTTGATTTCCAGTCAATATTTCTTATATATAATATGATCTAGGTATTTCACAGTTAAAAATAACCAAGGTTAAAATGTCTCATAAATACACAGCATCATTAAACATCAGCCACATAAGGTGGGTGCTAGATACTCTGCTATTGAAGCTAAGTGTGTTAGAATCCTACTTGTCACTCTTTCTTCTTACACAATTTCAACAAATAAACAGTGAAGCCCATTATTTACAGTTGCCACTGTCTGGCACTGCCATTCTTATCCTCACCCAAGCAGGAGAATCTGCTAGTTATTTCTGTCAGGCCATTGGGTTTCTTTTCACAGTGCCAAAACATGCTGCAATTACACTGAAGTTGATTGAACATAGGTAGATGGTGAAGATGTGAATGATTAAGTTTAGGTTGATTCCAAACACATGTTTATTTCTTAAGGTTATATCCCTAAATGTTTAATAAACTGGTCCATTCGTTTTTTTCTCTGTATGACAGTTGTGGTTGTTGCTGTTAGCTGCTGTCCGTTCCCACCATTCGTTTTTTTTCTCTGTATGACAGTTGTGGTTGTTGTTGTCAGCTGCTGTCCGTTCCTACCATTCGTTTTTTTTCTCTATATGACAGTTGTGGTTGTTGTCAGCTGCTGTCCGTTCCTACCATTCGTTTTTTTTCTCTGTATGACAGTTGTGGTTGTTGCTGTTAGCTGCTGTCCGTTCCTCCCAGCAGCAACCCCATGTGTGCAGAGCAGAATAGCTCCATAGGGTTTTCAAGGCTGTGATCTTTCAGCAGCAGGTCGCCAGGCCTTTCTTTTGAAGCTTCTCTGGGTGAGTTTATACTGCCAACCAGTTGGCTAGTGGTTGAACATTCCACCATTTTTACCACCAAGCTGACAATTAAAAAACAAAGCAAAACAAACTCATCGGCATCAGGTCAATTCCAACTCATAGCAACCCTACAGGACAGAGTAGAACTGCCCCATAGGGTTTCCAAAGAGCAGCTGGTGGATTCGAACTACTGACCTTTTGGTTAGCAGCCAAACTCTTAACCACTGCACTACCAGGACCCCATTAGTAGAGTTCAAAATAAATTCAAGTCACATTCTGGCACACAGCTCTGAGACATAAAAGGGCATTGAAATAGCCTGGAAGAGGATACAACCTGATTTATAGTAAATAGGTATCAATAGTGATCCACTCTCATCAACTTAAATCAAGCCCTTACGGCAGTCATTCATTCAGCGGGCTTCAGTCATTGGTTCTCTGCTGCAGAAGGAGACTCCATTTAAGCCTCCAACGCTAATTTTTTATTTATTTACAACTTAATACAGAGCATTTAACTTATTGGTACTGCTTTTAGCTCTAGCTTTTGTCCAGTATTGAGTTCCTTTTTCCCCCACAACCCACCAGCTGCTAGGTGTACTGGTGATGTACTATGTTCTGTGTCTAGACACTTTGAGTCACCTGTTATCCTTTGCTCTTTTTTTCATCACCTATGTCGAGAGCACCAGATTTGGTAAGCCCTTCCTTTGCAGCTGGAGCCCTGGTAGTCCAGTGGTTAAGAGCTCGGCTGCTAAACAAAATGTCGGCAGAATGAATCTACCACCTTTCCTTGGAAACTCAATGGGCAGTTCTACTCTCGTCATGGATTGAACTGTGCCCCCCCCCTCCAAATTTCTGTCAACTTGGCTAGGTCATGATTCCCAATATTGTATGACTGTCCACCATTTTGTCATCTGATGTGATTTCCCTATGTATTATAAATCCTATTACTATGATGTAATAAAATGGGTTAGCGGCAGTTACATTGATGAGATCTATAAGACTAATGTCTTAAGTCAGTCTCTTTTGAGATATAGAAGAGAGAAGAAAGCAGAGAGACATGGAGACCTCATACCACCAAGAAAACAGCACCAGGAACACAGCATGTCCTTTGGACCTGAGGTTCCTATGCAGAGAAGCTCCTACACCAAGGGAAGATTGATGACACAGACGTCCTCCAGAGCTGACAGAGAAAGTTTTCTTCTAGAGCTGAGCCCTGAATTTTGACTTCTAGCCTACTAGACTGTGAGAGAATAAATTTCTCTTTGTTGAAGCCATTCACTTGTGGTATTCTGTCATAGTAGCACTAGATGACCAAGATATCTGTCCTATAGAGTCACTATGAGTCAGGGTCAACTTCACATCAACACGTTTGCTTTTTTCATTTTGGAGATTTCTTTGACTTGCTTCTTCCTTCCTTCCTATTTTAACAATGATTAAAACCGTTGCTGTTGAGTGGATTCCGACTCTTAGTGACCCTATAGGGCAGAGTAGAACTGCCCACAGAAGCAGACTGACACATTTTTCTCCTGCAGAGTCTGGTGGAATGGAACTGCTGACCTTTCAGCTAGCAGCGCAGCGCTTAACAACTGCCCACCTGGGCTCCTTTAACAATGATTACTTCAATCCAAATCTTCACCCTAGAACAGCTGATTAGAGCAAAAACCTTCTAGCAGTTTTCCCAGCCTCTACTTTCTCCCCTACCTATCTGCTCTGCTCACTGGTAGACAGCTAACCTTCTGGAAGCACTACTTTTTCCTACAATTTCTTTGCTCAAGAAGCCAACAAAACTATCATTTGTCCCTGCTTGCCTGTCACTGTTACCTATAAAGCATCCTCTTCCCAAGAGAAGGGACTTATAAGGATCTCTGATGCTAAATGTGCTGTGAATTAAAACTTATGATTAGCTTTCTATTTGAGGGTAAAAGAGGAAAATAATATTGCTGGACATTTCCCAATAATCTTCGCTCTTTTTAAATCAGTTAATGGTTCTGGTTAACTAAAGGTATTTGCCAAGTCAAAATTGTTTCTACTAACATATCACCTGGAAATAATTGTCAGGAAGGGAAGTCCCTCTTTTTTTGCTGGAGAAGTATTTGTGTAGGTGGTAACAGAATATTTTTACTCATTTATTTTTTCTTTGAAATCATTTTTAAATATGATCTAAATATTGACCTGTTTTTATATCAATGTTTTATTTTCCATCAGACAAGGTGCAGTTCAGGGGCTCAGCCCAAACAACATTTTTTTTTTAACAAAGAGAATATTAATGTAGATGTGGTTCATTTATCATCCATATAACTTTTTATGAATTCTTCATGAGTTTTTTTTAATGTGAAAGCACTTTATCCATATTAGTACTAACAATCAACCTTTACTAAGCATGAAATGATTTGCAGACATTGTGTTCTGTGCTTCACCTCTAGTATTTAATTTAAATTTCACCATAACTAGGTAAAGTATCATTTACTCTATTTTATAGATGTGGAAACTGGTGCTTGAAGACGTTAAGTAACTTGCCAAAAAACATAGATGAGTAAATTCCAAAGAAGAATTTTAATATAATTCTCTCTGACTTCAAAGCCTATCAGTACAACCTCTCTGTAATACTGCCTTCCTCTACTGTTGGTATTATAACACTTACCAATACTCCACTTTGAAAGCACAGAGTTTAGAAGTATATGGAAGAAAAACAGACTCCTATCCACCTAGTTTTCCAGAAGACGCTCTCCGGTGATTATAAACTCACAATGAATGTTGAAAAAGAAAAAAAGAATTCCATATACACATTGTCCCTTGGCATCCCTGGGGGATCGGTTTCAGGACTCATCCCCACCCACCCCCCCACATATAACCCAAAATCTGTGGATGCTCAAGTCCCTTATGTGAAACGGAATAGTATTTGCATATAACCTATGTGCATCTTCCCATACACTCTTAATGATCTCTAGATTATTTATAATACCGACCAACCAAACCAAACCCAGTGCTGTCGAGTTGATCCCGACTCGAACTGCCCCATAGAGTTTCCAAGGAGCGCCTGGTGGATTCGAACTGCTGACCTTTTGGTTAGCAGCTGTAGCACTTAACCACTGTACCACCAGGGTTTCCTATAATACCTAATACAATGTAAATGCTATGTAAATAGCTGTTATACTGTATTGTTTAGGGACTAAGGACAGGATGTGAGGTGAGCAATGCTCAGACGAGTGCTGGAGAGGGGCTGAGGGTCTGTGCAACGGCAAGAGGCTACAGCACGGGCTGCCAACACATCGCTTCATTTGGGTGGATTCGGCATAGCACTCAGCACATGAAAAATTCAAGTTTTTCTTTGGGGAACTTTCTTTTTCCCCTCTTGAACTGATTGTCTTTGATCTGCAGTTGGTTGAATCCAGGAATGCGGAACCCATGGATATGGAGGGCCAGCTGTAGTGTGTTGTTTAGCTATTTGGCTGACAGTGTTTTGAATATTTTAGATTAAAAAAAAACTGATGACACAATGTAAAATAGACTAAAAGCTATTTTAACCAGCAAAGAAATTGTTCCAGGGAATTATTTTTAAGTTATGTTAAAAGTAAAATATTTTGATATCTTATCTACCAAACTCAGGATGGTTTTGCTTACTTTTCAACATTCCTTTCTATTAAATTTAGAATACCACGACTTTCCGTAGAACAAGAAAAGCACCCTTATTTTTTAAACTTTGAATATAGGAACTGTCACTAAAAAAAAAAAAAAAAACATGTTTTTAATTTATAACAAAAGAGACACAGGAGCACAGCTGACCAGTTTATTCCAAAAAAAAAAAAAAAGAAAGAAAGAAAAGAAAAAGAGTGGGGGGAATTGGCAACATAGGCTAATGCAGAGCTCCTGAAAAAGGACTGAGCACAGTAGCAATAATAATGCTAATGATATTTATTAAGCACCTATGTGCCAGACACTCTGCTAAAACACTCTGCTAAAAACTTTATACACATTAACCAATGTGTTTCTCACAAAAACTCTTTATAGCACTGGTAAACTCACTGTGCAGATGTGTAACTGAGACACAGAGAGGCTGAGTAACTTGTCCAAAGTCACAGAGATCATTAGTTTGGAGTCAGGCTTTGATCCCACACAGCCTCTACCTTGAGAGCCTGGGCCTTTGGCATCTCACCTTATTGCCGCATTCAGTAAATATTTGTTGCGAGAATGAATACATAGATAAGTGGCTTATGTTCAGGTCATTTTCCTTAAAATTTTAATTTAAACTTGCACTCTTTGCAGAATTTATAAAAGAAAACACTGGGTTCATTAGTAGAATGGTAATTGGAATTGGCCAATGAGAAGAAGACAAAAATGGAATTCCAAGTGCAGCCTAAAAAAGTGGCGGCTAAATACCTGAGCTGAGCGCCAGAAAATAAAATAAAATAAAATAATTTTTTTTTTATGTCTAAGTAGCTACATGTTTATACATAATGTCACTTTAAATTGCCCAAACTTCCTAAATTTCCCTACATTTCTCAATAAATAGGCTGTATTGCAAGGGTTGACTTGCTCACATGAGTATTTCTAGTTAAGTTCATTAGTACTGTAACAGGAGTATTTATTCCCGCACCCATTTAAATTGAACAGTTTTGCATTCATTGAATTAAAAAAAAAAAAAAAAGTCTTTATTGTTCGCTAGACAGCTCCACTTGAATTTCCCACTGAAAGCTTTTTTTCTCCCAACATTTCCAAAGCTGAATTAATCATTTTGCTCACCAACTTGTTCTTCCTTCTCTGTGCCAATCTCTAAGAATAGTGCCAACTTCAAAAGAGTTAACCCTGCCAGAAACCTGGCAGTCTTCTGAGACATGTTTCTACCACCTCACTGTCTCAACCAGCTAGGTGCCAACTCTTCAAGTCTACCTGTTAAATAGCTGTAAACATGTCATCTCTTCTCCCTTCCCACTGCCTTGATCTTAGCTCAGGCTCACATCATTTCACCCTGTGTTACTCATGCATTCTCTTAGCTGCTATCCTCCTTTTCAATCTGGCTGCCCTTCAGGGCTTCTCCCAGCTGAAGCTGTCCTCATCAGAGATGATCTTTCCAAGTCATAAATCTGATCATGTCCCACCTTGTTTAAAATCTTCAGTGACTTTCCATTTCCACAGAGTAAAATTAAGACCACTTAACATGATGTACAATGCCAAATGCAATCTGCTCCAGTCTACCTTCCTCTTTTCAGTTTTAGCCAATTACCTCTCCTTTCCCAAACTTTAAACTCTTTTCTAGCCATACCGCAGCTTTGGGGCTTTATGCATATTTCAGCCTCTCTATCTGTGCAATATGACACAGGTGATGAGATGACTGGCTCTAGAGTCGACATGACTGGATTTCAATTATGGTTCCGTGGCTTCCTGACTGTGCAACGGGCAAAATTGCTTAACTTCACTCTATTTATATGTCTAGAATTTTGTCACCCAACTTCATCACTTACTCACTGTTTGCCACACATTCCCTTTCGGAAGCTTTCTCTAACCCTTCCATCCCACTGCCTTTGATCTTCCTTCAGGCTGCCATTAAAAAAAAAAAAAAAAAAAACCTATACCTGTCAAGTGGATTCCAGGCCATTGTGACCCATGACCCCATGTGTTACAGAGTAGTCCTGCTCCATAGGGTTTTCTTGGCTGTGATTTTTATGGAAGCTAATCACAGGACCTCTCTCCCACAGCACCACTGGGTGAATTTGAACTGCCAATCTTTTGGTTAATTGTCAAGCATAAATCATTTGTGCGACCCAGGGTGACATTAGGCGCTATATATCGCTGTAGCAGGCAGTACTTAACTTAACACAGGGCTCATCGCCCTGTTTACTTATCTATCTTCTCCATTCAATAGAAGGGATGGTCACATATTTGTCTTCGTAGTCCCAGTACCAGACGCAGTTCCTGACACTTAGTTGCTGCTCAATAATTACATTCTTAATAGAAAGTCAAGATTGTAAAGAAAATTAACACTTCTTTCTTTTTTTTTGGTTATGCTTCAAAAAAGAAAAATACATCTTAATATTATATAGCTAGCAATATGTTTTTACTAGCCTAATTAGTGGCTCTAACTTTGAATTCTTAAACATGTTAAAAAATATTACTCTGAAACAGCAGATTAACTACCATAAGCTGAAAAATAATAAAGTAGAACCTCATATCTAAGTTCAAGTGAAGTTATTGGAATTGCTAAAATTTTTTTTAATGCAATACGTTCCCCTCCCTTAACAGCATTCTCAAGGATTCATTCATCAATTAATCTTGAAAGGAAAGAATTCTGGCATGATTTAAAAATGTTTGAAGCAGGGTTTATATATGCATTATATAATTTGGCTGCAATGGTTAGAGAATTCTGTGAAGATTTCAATCCCTCCATCTGGGCAATAAGAAGCCCTGGTGGTGCAGTGGTTAAGTGCTCGGCTGCTAACCAGAAGGTCCGAGGTCGGAACCCACCAGCTGCTGTGTCGGAAAAAGATGTGGCAGTCTGCTTCCGTAAAGGTTACAGCCTAGAAAACCCTATGAGGCAGTTCTACTCTGTCCTTTAGTGTCGCTGTGAGTTAGAATCGACTCGATGACAGCGGGCTTGGTTTTCCATCTGTTCAACATGACACAGGCACTAAGATCACCGGTTCCACAGTCAGTCTTCCCAGGATTTAAATTATATTTCTTTCACTTCTTAAATGCATTTTTTTTGGAAAAATTCCTTAATCTCATATTAAGCCTCAGTTTCTTCAGCTGTAATTGTGGTCAATCACTGTTCTAGCTCTTAGGTTGTTGTGAGAATGAGAGATAAACATGAATACACATAAAAACATTGCTGGACATAGTAAGGCTCAATCAATGCGTCTACTTGCTATTACTATTGTTATCATTTTATTTTAACCTTAATATTATATTTGAAATTAACATTCCTTGGGAACATTTTCCACTGAATTCTACTTTATTTATAACCCACATGTGTCTGGAGCCCTTCTTAGCTACAGCATCATCAGCCGTGTCTTAAGAAGCAAGGGAGTATTTTAGAGGATCTGGCTCTTCAAAACCAGCTGGCCAGCCTCATAAACCCTACCTCCTATTGTCCAGATTCCCAAAGGCAGCATGGATCTTGTGGAGGAATCAAGGAGAAGACAGTGCTGGCACTGAAAAGGCAAAAGTTCATGATCTACGGGGTCACAAGTCATTGCCTTTCTCAAGATGGTAAACCCTTGATTTAACAATAATTGCTTGAGTCAGAATCAGCTCAACAGCAACGGGTGGCTTTTCTTAAATAACTCTACCAAGACATCCAGACATGACTTCTGTACTTAATACCAGTGTAAGAACATGGTTAGCAACGCCTGCGCAAGGAATGAGTTGACTTATTTTGGGATAAGGACATGCAAATGGTCAAGCTAAAGGCCAGAAAGGGATACTGATGAGGTCCGTCAGCCAGGCACCTTGCAACTGAGGTCACACATGAGTCTTGGTTCCCAGTAAGTGATATCAGGTCAAAGATGAAGACTAAAAGAATACTGGATACCCGGTGATATTTTGTATTCTACAATGGCGCCTCTTTTATGGTACAGTTCACATTTGTAACTCTATTAAACTATTCGTGTAACTGTTTTTCCCCTTCTACTTGATTTTGAGGTCCATAAAAAAAAGAGGTTTTATGTCTAATGCTGTTATGTACACATGGACCAACAGAGAATTTTCCAAAGAAAGACAAATATATCAATTACTAATACAAAATCCCCACTCCAATCCATCCTTAAAATAGAATGTTAAATTGGAATATGCCCTTAGATATTAGACACTGGGCAAATATGAAATCAGCTTGATGATCAAAATAGGTAGAGCAGTTTGAATAATAAGATTGTCACCATTTATATTTCAAATTTAACTAAGAGGAGGAAGAAGTTAAAAGTAATATTTTGAGGCAATTATCACCCACTTTTCAGTTTTTAATCAGAGTAGGGGGAAATAATCTCTTGAATGCATTTGTAAGTGATAAGTGTCTCTAAAACACCATTTAAAATATTGGAGGGGATGGAGTGAGGTCAAAATGAGATACAACAGGCAGGATAGAAATTCATCTGCCAATAACTCACTGCAGGCTGAGGAGTATGTGTGAAAAGCCATGTGGATCAAATACCTGAAGTCTTTTTTTTTTTTTTAATAGAATTGATTGTCTCTAGAGAAGAAATGAAAGAGGAGTAAAACGTGTGGAAGAATGTAATGAGGTCTATAAAATCCCTGAAAACTAACTGGGTTTATAATCTAAATTAGATTAACCAGGTCTACACTCAATGGAGGATTCAATCAGGCAGGATCAATTACAACAACTGTACATTTTCATCAAGTTAAAAAAGAGGGACAAAAGTGTATTACATCTATCAAACATGTAACTAACATTAATTCATATTTTAGAACAAAATTCCTAGGGACAATAAAGTATGACAACAGTAAATAATTAATTTGGTATTTCATAGGTGCTGTTTTATAAATGTACCTAAGTTTCTAATAGACATTTAACCATATGGAAATATGGAGCTAAATTAAAAGTAATTTGTTCACCTCAGAATAGATAGACAAGTACACTGACCAATTGTTTTGCTTGGTTAATCACCTTTTTATGCTTTCTGAAAGGAATTAATGGGAATTACATCCCTCTCAGAGGCAGAAAAATTGTCTTTCATTTTATTTCTTATTCACTATATGTGATAATATCTAAAAATAGTTGGAGGCTTCTGCTCTTCTTAGCGAAGCCTGGGGTACATATTCAGTCACATGTGAATTTTTTTTTTAATCTAATCTTCTAGATGGAATGAATACACATTCCATTGATGATGAAAAGAATACATTCTTTTCATCATACCAAAAAGAATTAGTTGGTATTCAACCATTTCAAGAGGTAGCATATAATCAGGAACTGATGGCACTGAAGGAAGAACTCCAAGCTGCACTGAGGGCACTGGTGAAAAACAAGGCTTTAGGAATTGATGGAATATCATTTGAGATGTTCAACAAACGGATGCAGTGCTGGAAGTGCTCATTCATCTATGCCAAGAAATATGGAAGACAGCTTCCTGGCGAAGAGATGCCTATTCCCAAGAAAGGTGATCCAATTAAATGTGGAAATTATAGAACAATATCATTGATATCACACACAAGCAACATTCTGCTGAAGATCATTCAAGGGTGGCTGCAGCAGTATATCAACAGGGAACTGCCAGAAATTCAGGCCGGTTTCAGAAGAGAGCGTGGAACCAGGGATATCATTGCTGATGTCAGATGGATCCTGGCTGAAAGCAGAGAATACCAGAAGGATGTTTACCTGTGTTTTATTGACAATGCAAAGGCATTCGACTGTGTGGATCTTAAAAACTTATGGATAACACTGCAAAGAATGGGAATTCCAGAACACTTAATTGTGCTCATGAGGAACCTTTACATAGATCAAGAGGCAGTTGTCTGGACAGAACAAGGGGATACTGATTGGTTAAAAGTCAGGAAAGGTATGCATCAGGGTTGTATTCTTTTACCATACCTATTCAACCTGTATGCTGAGCAAATAATATGAGAAACTGGACTATACGAAGAAAGGGGCATCAGAATTGGAGGAAGACTTGTTAACAACCTGCGTTATGCAAATGACACAACCTTGCTTGCTGAAAGTGAAGAGGGCTTGAAGCACTTACTAATGAAGATCAAAGACCACAGCCGTCAGTATGGATAACACCTCAACATAAACAAAACAAAAACCCTCACAACTGGACCAATGAGCAACATCGTGATAAATGGAGAAAAGACTGAAGTTGTCGAGGATTTCATTTTACTTGAATCCACAATCAACAGCCATGGAAGCAGCAGTCAAGAAATCAAAAGACGCATTCATTGGGCAAATCTGCTGCAAAGGACCTCTTTAAAGTGTTGAAGAGCAAAGATGTCACCCTGAAGACTAAGGTGCGCCTGACCCAAGCCATGATATTTACAATCACCTTGTAAGCATGTGAAAGCTGGACAATGAATAAAGAAGACCGAAGAAGAATTGATGCCTTTGAATTGTGATGTTGGTGAAGAATATTGAATATACCATGGACTGCCAAAAGAACGAACAAATCTGTCTTAGAAGAAGTACAACCAGAATGCACCTTAAAAGCAAGGATGGCAAGGCTGCATCTTACATGCTCTGGACATGTTGTCAGGAGGGATCAGTCCCTGGAGAAGGACATCATGCTTGGTAAAGTACAGCGTGAGCAGAAAAGAGGAAGACCCTCAAAGAGATGGACTGACACAGTGGCTGCAACAATGGGCTCAAGCATAGCAATTGTAAGGATGGCGCAGGACGGGGCAGTGTTTCGTTCTGTTGTGTATGGGGTCACTATGAGTCAGAATCGACTCAACACTACCTAATAACAACAACATTCCGAACGGTATTTTGGCAAAGTATTCAATATTTATAATAATTCATTAGAAAAAAATATACAAGATTCTATCTCTTAAGAATAAGAAAGAGAGAGAGAAAATAAAGTATAGGAAAGAAAGTGGAGAAAGAACTATAAAAGTTAACCTTTAAATATAGGGATTTTTAATTGTTTTAATGTGTCTTCTATAGAAAAAAAATGGGGAATAATATTAGATTAGCAGAGAACAGAATATAGATAGAAAAATAGATAAATTTTAAGTTAAATTTATGTATTCATTTGTAAATCCAGGATATTTGATTCATGTCTATATTAACTATTTTTTATTTTAATTTTTATTAATTATATTATTAAGCTAAATTACATATATATTTACATATATCGCTTAAAGCTTTACACAGTCTAAGACTTTGGCTGTTGACTTTTGTGGGGTAAAGGGCTTAGTTTTACCTTAAGTAAGGTAGTCTTTGTCCTTGGCTCCAGAGGGATAACCCTTGGTGTAATTGGAGAGCCTTGGTCTGAGACTTCCAGTCCATGCCTGAGAATTTCTGCTGGCAGATGGGGGCTGGTCGACCAGAAGAGACCAACGAGCCTTAGGAAGCATGGTTTAGCCTAGTATGCAGGACCGGCTAGTAAACCCTGAACACTAAGGCTCAGGGAGCTTCCTGCTTGGCAAGAACATCTGCTCTCAGGAGGGTAGCATGGCCCTTGGGACATGGAAGATTCGAGTTGGGAGCCCTCCCAGACCTCTCCCTACCATCTGTTTGTGCCTACCCTTCTTGGTTATGATAATCTGTAGTAGTAAGTTAGGAGCCCTCGTGCTGCAGTGGTGAATGCTCAGCTGCTAACTGAAAGATCAGCAGTTCAAACCTACCAGCCACCCCATGGAAGAAAGATGTGGCGGTCTTCACCTGTAAAGATTACAGCCTTGGAAACCCTATGGGGCAGTTCTGCTCTGTCCTACAGGATTGCTGAGTTGGAATTGACTGGATAGCAATGGGTTTGTTTGTTTTTTGGTATTTGTAAGTATGGTATACTCTCCATGAATACTGTGAGAGCTTTCAGTAAATTATCCAAAAAAGGCAGTGGGAGCCAGCAGGTCAGAAGGAACGGGTCATGTGGCCTCCAGAGCTTGTAGCTGGCATTCTGAAGAGACAGTGGGAAACCAGTCCCGAATTTGTGATCAGCAGGTCAGAAAGCTGGGGTGTCCCATAGATGTCCTAAACTTGTGGCTGGCGTCTGCCTATTTGGCAATCTGTAGGACAGTTCCTTCTTAACTTCTGAGCTCTGACCTAGTTCCAGGTAGCTAAGGTCAGAGAGAGAGAAAGAGAGAGAGAGATGCCCAAGAGAAGAGAGATGCCCACAGAGAATGCTGGCAATAAGGATGGAGAAATGGGAATGTGAAGACTGGATTAATATCCACATTTTAAGGATTGGATTAATGCTGATTCTCACTGTACAACTTTTTATCTTTGGAAATTAAGAGCTTAATTTTTCCTCTTCTGTACAAATCTCATAAATATGAAGTTAAAAAATATATAACAAAGAAGGTATAAATGTATAGAAACAAGCTTATGCTTTCTTAAAGCAGAAATTGAAAACCTTTTTACCACCAGGTAATGGATATGGAAATTATCAAACAATATCATTAATATCATATGCAAGTAAAATTTTACTGAAGATCATTCAAAAGCGGTTGCAGCAGTACCTTGACTGGGAACTGCCAGAAATTCAAGCTGGATTCAGAAGAAGACATAGAATGGAGGATATCATTGCTAATGTCAGGTGGATCCTGGCTGAAAGCTGAGAGTAACAGAAAAATATTTACCTGTGTTTTATTGACTATGCAAAGGCATTTGATTGTGTGGATCATAACAAATTATGCATAAGTTTGGAAAGAATGGGAATTCCAGAATACTTAATCATGTTCATGAGGAACCTGTACATAGATCAGTCATTCGAACAGAACAAGGGTGGACCGTGTGGTTTGAGTCAGGAAAGGTGTGTGTCAGGGTTGTATCCTTTCACCATACTTATTCAATCTATATGCGAAGAAAATAATCTGATAAGTTGGACTACATGAAGAAAAATGGGGCACCAGAATTAGAGGAAGAGTCATTAACAACCTGCAATACGCAGATGACACAACCTTGCTTGCTGAAAGTGAAGAGGACTTGACGCACTTACTATCGAAGATCAAAAACTACAGCCTTTAGTATGGATTACACCTCAACATAAAGAAAACAAAAACCCTCACAACTGCACCAGTAAGCAACATCATGATAAATGGAGAAGGGATTGAAGTTGTCAAAGGTTTCATTTTACTTGGATCCACAATTAACATCCATGGAAGCATCAGTCAATAAATCAAAAGACACATTACATTGGGCAAATTTGCTGCAAAAGACCTCTTTAAAGTGTTGAAAAGCAAAGATGTCACCTTGAAGACTAAAGTGCTCCTGACCCAAGACATGGTGTTTTCAATCACCTCATTCTTGCAAAAACTGGGTGAAGAATAAGGAAAACAGAAGACTTGGCGCCTTTGAACTGTGGTATGGGCAAGGATATTGAATATACCGTAGACTGTCAAAAGAACAAATTTTTCTTGAAACAAGTACAACCAGGGTGCTCCTTAGAAGCAAGGATGGTGACACTACATCTCACATACTTTGGACATGTCAACAGGAGGGATCAGTCCCTGGAGAAGGACATCATGCTTGGTAAAGTAGAGGGTCAGTGAAAAAGAGAAAGACCCTCAACAAGATGGATCGACACAGTGGCTGCAACAATGGGCTCAAGTATAACAACGGTTGTGAGGGTTGTGCAGGGCCAGGCAGTGCTTTGTTCTGTTGTGCACAGGGTCTCCATGAGTCAGAACCAACTCGATGGCACCTAACCACAGCAATTGCTTAAACGTTCATGCATATGTGTAAGATTGGATTATATAGATTGTTATGTCTCTACTGACATTGAGATTATAGAATTGTCTGATCCCTTAGCCACTTAGGAAACATTTTAAACGCTTTTATATAATGTGGAAGAGTATATTTCAAACTTTTATGAATGTGATCCAGAATAAGTAATATAATGTGCATTGCAACCCAGTGCATACATATATACATTACTTAAGTTTTTTTTTTTTTTAAGTTTTATGAAACAATATATGCCCTTAACAATTGTGAAGTATTCTGACTTTTTCAATTCTATGTATTCTATTCTAATCTAAGGTATGCATTCTTAAAAAATGAATAAATTATTTTACAACACAGTTAAAGTCTTGTGAACTCAATGGGGTCTGAAGTCCATTTATGAAGGTCATATATTCTCTCTATAAATACAAAGATCTAGAAAAGTCTAAGACTATAGACTATAGAATTAAGTGCTAAATCCAAAAGCAACCTTCAGGCACTGTGCAATAGAGAAATGTTAGTTAGTTATAAACATAAAAGCAATTTAAAGAGATTTTATGTTTTCTTAATCTAACAAGTATTTACATAATGCTTACTATGTGGCAGGCACTGTACTAAGTTCTTTGTAGATATCATCATTTTACTTAATTCTTCCAACGAACTCATGAGGTCCCCATTTCACAGGAAACTGAGGTGCTGTGGTGAAATGAGCTCTTTTTTGTGGCCTTTTGCCTTTGTTTTTTGGAGAAACAGCTTGAGAGATTTTCCCCCTAAGTCCTGAGGAGTTACTTTTACCCTAGTTTTCTACCCCAGAGAGTTTGTTACTTTCATCCAGGATGATAGATATTTGCTAGGTAAATTGCAACAACTTGGTCTGATACTTTTTGTTTGGTCCTGGGCTGTAGTCTGTCCTGTAATTGGTATACACCTTCCATGGGCTGGTCAATAAACTATGCAAATGAGGTGAGTTGCAGCCCAGCCATGTTTACTACGCAAATGAAGTATCTGTGGCCTATTGAGAGGGCTGATTGTTCAGTTCGTGGCCCTGGTGAGAATGTTGTTTCTCCAAAATGACAGTTTGTATATGTAAGCAGCCAGCCCCACAGAGGTTTGTCAGACAGAAAGAAGCAAGAAGAGAATCATCAAGAAGAAGCAGAAGGAAGAAAGAAGAAACAGAGAAAGAGAGGAGATGAGGAACCTCCTGAAAGAACTATAAAATTGGTCAAGGGCTATAGCAGTGAAAACAGTGAGAGGCCCAGAAAGGTCCAAGCAGCCCAGCCTGCGACAACAAGCCTGGAAGGGGCCCAGTGGCAGAGCCAGCAGGGACAAGCAGCAGGGCCAAGAGGAGCCTGTCCTGAGGAGGCCAAGAGAAGCCTGTCCTCAGGCAGCCAAGAGGCACCTGTCCTGAGGAGGCCAAGAGGAGCCCGTCCTCAGGCAGCCAAGAGGCACCTGTTCTGAGGAGGCCAAGAGGAGTCTGTCCTCAGGCAGCCAAGAGGGGCCTCTCCTGAGGAGGCCAAGAGGAGCCTGCCCTGAGGAGGCCAAGAGGAGCCTGTCCTCAGGGAGCCAAGAGGCACCTGTCCTGAGGAGGCCAAGAGGAGCCTGTTCTCAGGCAGCCAAGAGGCACCTGTCCTGAGGAGGCCAAGAAGAGCCTGCCCTGAGGAGGCCAAGATGAGCCTGTCCTCAGGCAGCCAAGAGGCACCTGTCCTGAGGAGGCCAAGAGGAGTCTGTTCTCAGGCAGCCAAGAGGCACCTGTCCTGAGGAGGCCAAGAGGAGCCTGTCCTCAGGCGGCCAAGAGGCACCTGTCCTGAGGAGGCCAAGATGAGCCTGTCCTCAGGTGGCCAAGAGGCACCTGTCCTGAGGAGGCCAAGAGGAGCCTGTCCTCAGGCGGCCAAGAGGCACCTGTCCTAAGGAGGCCAAGAGGAGTCTGTTCTCAGGCAGCCAAGAGGCACCTGTCCTGAGGAGGCCAAGAGGAGTCTGTTCTCAGGCAGCCAAGAGGCACCTGTCCTGAGGAGGCCAAGAGGAACCTGTCCTCAGGTGGCCAAGAGGCACCTGTCCTGAGTAGGCCAAGAGGAGCCTGTCCTCAGGCAGCCAAGAAGCACCTGTCCTGAGGAGGCCAAGAGGAACCTGTCCTCAGGTGGCCAAGAGGAGCCTGTCCTCAGGCAGCCAAGAGGCACCTGTCCTGAGGAGGCCAAGAGGAGCCTGTCCTGAGGAGGCCAAGAGGAACCTGTCCTGAGGAGGCCAAGAGGAGCCTGTTCTCAGGCAGCCAAGAGGCACCTGTCCTGAGGAGGCCAAGAAGAGCCTGTCCTCAGGCAGCCAAGAGGAGCCTGTCCTGAGGAGGCCAAGAAGAGCCTGTCCTGAGGAGGCCAAGAGGAGCCTGTTCTCAGGCAGCCAAGAGGGGCCTGCATTGAGAGGGCTGAGAAGAGCCTGTCCTCAGGGTGCTGAGTGAGCTATCCTGCACCGAAGAAGGAAGACTGCCTACATGCTTCCTGATCCTGATTCCTGAGTTATAGCCTGTTCCTTAATAAACCACTTAACTGTAAGTAGGGTCTGTGAGTTCTGAGTGGCCTTTGCAATGGAGTATCAAACCCTGCAGAGAGGAAGAGAGTGCCGTGGGAGAAACGGCTGGTGTCAGCTGGTAAAACGGCTGGAGAGTGGTGGTATGTCTGACCTCGACCTCATAGGAATCGGCTTTGGGCTGATCTGGTCATTATCCCCACTGAAGTTAGATAAATTCTGACTCTGCAACCACCATTACTACTCCTGCAGTTTCACAGGTACAAAGAGATTCCTACCCAAAGAGCCACCTCTCAATGGAGCCAAGTTTGGGATTAGAGTATTAGCAGTGGAAGTGCCTAGTGGTGAACAATGAAGACTCAGTTGCAAAAGAACATCAGCTAAGGCCCAGGAAATCTAGACCCTGCAAGGACAGAAATATAAGGAGGAAAACTCATGACTGATGAACTGGTACAAGCCTGGGATTCATGGAGTCAGGTACAGTATATTAACCTAATTACTGAGAAAGAAGGGTGCCAAGAACAACTGCAGTAAGGAAGGTTAACGCCTTCTACTGATTTCGGGGATTGGCCTGTGGGTCAGGCAATGTGGGTTTAAAATGCTACCACATAACCCTTGGAAAGCATATCTGACCTCAGACTCTTTACTTGTAAAAGGGCATAATAATACCAACTTGATGTTATTGAGATGTTATAATGAGAAAATATATGCACAGTGCCAGTAAAGTATCTAGTACATGGAAAAACTATTATAAATGGTTTTATATTATTATTTTTGTTTTATTCTTGCTGCTGTCAATTTTGTTGTTTGTGTTGCTCCCTCCTGCCTGGAGCAAGACTGAGATCAAATGGTGAAATGAAACTAAACCTACAGGGAGAGATTAAGTGGCCCTGGTTTTAAAGAAGAGGAACGAGAAGCAGACCAACCAACTGTATACACATATGCCTCAACTGTATACACATATGCCTGGCAATGACTAATTGTATTTCTCCTATGAGAACAATTTTTAAATTTTTGTTTCACATCACATACTGGTTTCCATCTGTTTTTGAGAATGCTATTAAAAATGCTTGGCAAGGAAGAAGGGTGAAGGTTATGTGATTGCTACCTCCAAGGTGAAAGGGGAAAAAAGGTCTGAATTGATCTATTTAGTTAAAACTGTCAGGTTGATAGCATTTCATGATATAAAGCCTCAGTGTTACTTTTCTTTTTAAAAGATTAATCAAGTATTCCCTAGTGCATGTATCTCAAGAAACATGTTTGCTTGGGATTTATGTCAAGAAAGATCTTGACATAAATGGTCACATTTGTATTTAGCAAATCATTTTGATTTCTTGCCTATTTTGACAATCCTCAAAAATTGATGGGAACTGAAGACATTGTACCTTTAAATGAGAGCTGGAGGAGTGAAAATGCAAGTGAAAATATGAGACAAGATTTTTCTAAAAGTTATTCATTCTATTTCTTCACCAGTGGACTGAAGGTTTGATTAAGAAATATGCTCTCATCTCTTTCTAAGCAGAAAAGCAATAGAAACAAATCACTAAGAAAAAAATCAATAAGTTTGAAAACATAATTAAAATACTCTCTAAGTAGTAACCATGAAATCAAAGACAAGTAATGTTCTGGGAAAATATTTGCAACAAGTAGTCTAAATGGGTTACAACATTATCTCTATACGAATTCTTAGAGACAAAGTAGAAAAATTCTAATACCTCAACATAAAAATTTGACAAAGGATATGAACAGATAACAGGCTAATGTAGAAAAGAAAAAGCTGAGTTTTAACTTCAATCTCGCTCAAATAATTAAAAGTGAATAAGCAAGTTACCATTGTTCACCAAACTTGCAATTAAAGAAAAAATATATATTTGAAAGGGTATGTGGTTTGGAGTAATAAGAGGAGTAATAAGACACACACGTGCGTACACTACTACCATGTGCGCTTCTGAAAGACCATTTGAAATGCATCTCAGAAATCTGTAAAAGTTTGTAGGATCACACACACTCACTCACACACACACAAATACACAAAGACTTTCTGTGACATTCATTCATTCATTCCTATATCGAGCGTTGCTATATTCTATACAAAAGTTTGGAAAACACTTTAATTTGTACTTAAATTTTTTTTAACAGTTAATTAAATTCTGTCAAAAAAACAAGTAACACTTTCATCTAGGAAAAAAAAAAATCTATGCAATGCCAAGAATTTTTTAACATCTTAAGCCCTCTGAGACATTCTGGTAGCTCACAGACAATGTCATACAAAGGGCCATATGATAAGACATGCATGTAATTAATTTTTATTTCTTGTGTATAATATAAATCATATGGTACACAAAAAACTAAACTTTGACACATTCAAACCACTAGAGTAGTCACAAATTAAATTCAGATTTATCATTTGTTGAACAATTATGTTACTCAAAAACACAAAAGCCAGAAGCGTGCCTACATGGTATAGCTCACTTTCTTGTACAATCGAAGAAGTCGCTGCCTCTCCAACCTGGGCCCCAGAATGCATGCTCGTGAAGTAAAGACAACACACAGTGGCCTGAGAAATAAATGCTCCTTGTACATCACTGAAATTCATATTGGATGATTCCATTCACTTGAGATTTCTAGAAAAAAAATTATAAAGACAGAAAGCCGACCAGTGGTTGCCAGGGGCAGAGGTGGGTTTGGGAATTAACTGCAAATGAACACAGGGAAATGTTCAAAGTGGTAAAGGTTATTTTCAAACTGAATTGTGTTGATGGTTGCATATATTTACTACAACTCACAGAATTAAAAACTTCAAATGAGTTAACTTATTGTTATCTAATAATGCCTCAATAAAGCTGTTTTTAAAAGTGAATTTTGCTAACTTATATTTGCTGTATTTATTGATATATTTGATTTAGACTTATTTCTGTGACATTATTGTGTTACATATTTGTCAAGCTTTTTTTTTTTCTTTTACATTGACTAGATCAACTTATCTTTGCCTGGCAATAACATCTTAATTCATTCTGTACCTAAATGATTGAAATACATAAAATTTTCATATTTTCTTTGTAAATAAAAACAACTTATCAAAATATGCTCTTTGACTTTTGAATGAAGACCATAATCATTTTCTGCATTTACTTTACATTGATCTACATATAACCACACAGGCTCCTCACTCTCTGCCGTGTTTGAATTGTATTGCAAAATCCAGATTGTTGTGGAAACGGTCTTTAAAAACACCATTTAGACAACAAAATATATTTGTAAAGTCGTCCCTCACTCACATGTTCTCCATGTTCGTCACCGTATTCGAATTTCTTTTCTCTGTCCTGGCATCTCTCTGGTTGAGTTTAAAGATCAACAGTCAGTAAGATATAAATTGGAATGTGAGATGCAATTGCTCTCCAACAGCCCAGTTATGGATAACATTATGAAGAATGGAAATTCCAGAACACTTAACTGTGCTCACATGGAGCCTGTACATGGATCAAGAGACAAGCAGATCAAGGGCATATAGTGCCTGGTTCAGAACTGAAAAAACCATGCCGCAGTGTTGTATTTGTTCACCTTACTTATTCAACTTGTATGCTGAAGAAAAAAATACAAGAAGCTGGACTATCTGAAGAAGAAAGTAGCATCAGATTTTGAGGAAGACTCATTAACAACCTGTGATAGGCAAATGACACAATATTGCTTGCCAAAAATGAAGACGATATGAAACACTTACAGATGCAGGTCGAAGGCTACAGCCATCAGTATGGATTACACTCCAACATAAAGAAACACAAATCCTCACAAAACAACATCATAACAGATGGAGAAAAAATTGGAGTCCAGAATTTCATCCTGCTTGGATCAACACTCAATGTCCATGGAAGCAGCAGTCAAGAAATCACATGATGTATTACATTGGGAAAATCTGCTACACAAGACCTCTTTAAAGTTTTAAAAAGCAAAAATGTCACTTGATAACTAAACTGTGCCTGACTCAAGTCATGGTCTTTTCAATCACCTCCTATGCTCACAAAAGCTGGACAATGAAAAAGGAAGACAGAAGAATTGTTACATTCTGACTTTGGTGTTGGGGAACAACAGTGAATTTACTGTGGATGCCAGTAAAACAAACAAATTAGTCTTAGAAGAAATACAACCATAATGCTCCTTAGAAGTGAAGATGGTGAGACTTCGTCTTGCTTACTTTTGACGTATCTTTAGAAAAGACCAATCCCTAGAAAAGTGCATCATGTTTGGTAATGCAGAGGGTTAGTGAAAATGAAAGAAACCTTCAAAGAGATGGATTGACATAATAACCATACAATGCAATATGGCATGCTTATTCTTGTTTTATATGTATGCATATATTGTCAAAAAAAACGAGTACATTATGGCTTCTAGTTCTCTGTTTTATTTCTTTGTATTCACCACTTTTGTCACATGATCCCTCTGGCCTCGGAAATACTTTTTGATAATGTTGATCATGACAATAATGTCCAATGAAGATGATAGTGGTAAAAATATTTTCATGTTTCAGGTATGTTCTATATTTAAAAAAGGTACGGTTCATAGACGAAGCATAATTAAAAAATAAAACCTTCACTTCGAAAAGTGGCATCTGGGTCTTAAATGTTAACAAGCAGCCATCTAAGATGCATCAATTGGTCTCAATCCACCTGTATCAAAGGAGAATGAAGAACACCAAGGACACAAGGTGATTACGAGCCCAAGAGACAGAAAGGGCTACATGAACCAGAGACGACATCATCTAGAGACCAGAAGAACTAGATGGTGCCTGGGTACAATCAACGACTGCTCTGACAGGAAACACAACAGAGAAGCCCCGAGGGAGCAGGAGAGCAGTGGGATGCAGACCCCAAATTCTCATAAAAAGACCAGACTTAATGGTTTGAGACTGGAAGGACCCCAGTGGTCACGGCCCCCAGACCTTCTGTTGGCCCAGGACAGGAACCATTCCCGAAGCCAACTCCTCAGACTGGAATTAGACTGGACAATGGATTGGAGAGGGATGTTGGTAAGGAGTGAGCTTCTTGGATCAGGTGGACACTTGAGACTATGTTGGCATCTCCTCCCTGAAGGGGAGATGAGAGGGTAGAGGGGGTTAGAAGCCGGTGAAGTGGACATGAAAAGAGAGAGTGGAGGGAGGGAGTGGGCTGTCTCATTAGGGGGAGAGCAATTGGGAGTGTGTAGCAAGGTGTATATAAGTTTTTGTTTGAGAGACTGGATTGATTTGTAAACTTTCACTTAAAGCACAATAAAAATTATAAAAATAAAATAAAATAAAACCTGGTTATTTTCCAAATTTTAACTCTCTTTGAAGAACCAAACAAGGCAGTAGAACTTTGACTCTATCCTATCACTTTCAAACTTGAAAGAACAAGAAATTAAGAAAACAGAGCCTTAGGACTATTGGTTTTTTTTGTTGATGATGAAATGCCCCTGAGAACAGGCCAGTATGAGAGCTTGCCAGAAAGTTATTAATTGGAGAGTAAGAATGCAATTGCCCGCCAAAGAACGCAAAATGTATAGAAATGAAAGTAAAATCTGAAATCATTAGTTTGGATTTGATCTCTGCGTCTGATTTATCTTATGCATTAAGGGACAACTATTACATTTATACCAAAACTCTCAGTAACTCCTAGAGAAAAATCTATTTTTTTTTTTTAAATTTTGATTCCAATATTTAAAGTTACTTGTGAAAGTGGGAAGAAACTAGTTTGAAAATAAAAAGTTTTGTATTTTTTAACAACGTAATCAGTAAATGGGGATTGGGGATAGTTTGAAATTGAAATCATTAAGAGATTGAGGATATAATTAGACCTCAAATTATAAACATAGACCAGTGACTTCTACCCATCCCTCTTTTTGTATTAGTAGTGGTTTCTGCTGTAGGAGACTGTACATGGTGTAAATAGCCAAGCCTTGATAAGTACCAAAGGGTAACGGAGCAAAGATGCTCCCATTCATTCCAACCAAATGCAATAAAGGCAAGGGGTCCAGAGGTTAGGTGTATATGCATAGGCTGCAGCTCCTAGTAAGACTTCTGATTACTCTCCTTTGTTGGTCAAGGGGTTTCAGGTGGATTCTGCTGCTCGGAAGGCTGCTCAGGTAGAAGGGAAAGGGGATCTGCTATTTTTGTTGTTAGCTGTCACCGAGGTGACCCCATGCACAACAGAACAAAACGCTGCCTTATCCTGACAACCCTGGTCCCGTGCCATCCCTGAAGGCTGGGGATGATGCTGTTGTGAAGCGTAGGGTTTTCGTTGGCTGATTTTGTGGAAACTCCACTGAGACCTGTTCTGCAGCATAGCAGCACTCAAGTATCGGCTGGGACTCAAGCCCTGGTCCCCACGAGGGCAAGAAATCTACCCTGAACCACCACTGAACATGACTAACTCAAGCAATGGCATTACCAAAACCAGGCTTCTTCTGAATTTTAAAGACTTTTTTTTTTTCAGAATTTTTTTTTTTTAATTACTACATCTCTGTCAGGTATTAGTCTCTGTAGGTTTTTATTAATTTTATATCTGTCTATATTTTCTATATAAAAAAAAATTAAAAGAAATTCAGAGAGCAACCACATGGCAGAATCTCACATTATAAGGAAAAAAAACAAAAACCATCAACTATCCAACCAACAAATTATGAAAAAAGAACTTCAGGAAGTGAACCTGTTTTAGACGTAGGATGACCAATGTGTCCTGGTTGGTCTGAGGTCTTCCTAGTTTGAGCAGTGAAAGTCCTGTGTCCCAGAGACGTCCTCAGCAGCAAGTAAATCAGAACAGTTGGTCACCTTTTGCCTAGATGCTAATAACTGCCATAGACTCATCTGTCATTTCGAAAATGATAATGCCAGGGTAAGAGTCGAGAAAAGGCAAGCTTTCCCAAACAGCCTATGGCAGAGGGCTTCTCAAGGGGAAAATGGAAATTCTCTATCCCTGAGACTCAAGCATGTGACTGTTCCAATTACCCAATATGTCCCCCCAATCCGTGGTGTGGGTCAGAAGCCAGCCACTAAACATGTCCCTCCAAAAAGGGTGAAACTCCTAGACATACAAGCAGAAATAGCCTGTCTGTTCTGGATATAACTCAGTATCAAACTCTCAGTCTAAGCATATTCTTGGACCTGTACATGAAGAATATCTCCCTCTTGCCTTATTTATTTTTAAAGGCTTGGTTTAGCAAAGTGTTCAGATATGTTTATGCAACAAGACATAACTTACGTACAAAACATAGTAGCGTACATGGCTGTTGACATGAGGTATATTGTCATTTTGGACTATTGATAATTCTAGGGTCAGTGCAAACATAGAAATCCCTGGTGGTTTAATGGTTAAGCACTGAGCTGCTAAGAGAAAGGTTGGCAGTTCGAACCAACCCAAGAGCTCCAAGGGAGAAAGACTTAACCATCTGCTTCTGTAAAGATTATAGCCTAGAAAACACTACAGGGTAGTTGCACTCTGTGACATGGGGTTGCAATGTGTTGAAAATCAACTCAGTGACACCTAACAACAGTAACAACAGAGTGTTGGTACAGTGACAGGACAAGACAAGCATCCTACTTAAAGCAGGGGTTGCAAGACAAAATTAGTTACTCTATTGTTGGGTTCTGTTGGATTGTCTTATGTAATATCACGCTCTAATGAGTTACATAAATAGCATTTGACCTAAATATGTCTTGATTTCACCAATTAGATTTTTTTCTATTTCAGATAATAAAACATATCTGATGTGACTCTACTGACTGAATATCTCATGAAGCCAGTTAAAATAATTCTACTTAAATCCACAATTTATTCAAATAAAGTATAAATTAGAGAAAATGTGCAATCTTCAAACTGCCAAGAATATGAAGTAACAGAAAAAAATACTAAAATAATACCTGGATAAACCTGACAATGTAAATCTGTGTCAAATGGAAAAACATATACTTGTCAAAAGTGTAAAAACTGAATTGGTTTTCTGGCTATTTTAGTAACATTCATATGTTCAAATGGGCAGATGTTTGGATTCACCAGCAGACAAAACAGCCTAATGACTGACTGGATTCATTAAATTTTGTCAACATTCTTTCAGATGGTTAGCGCTGTGTGGGCAGTCTAAATATTCAAGTTTGTCTAATGGCATCTTGAAAATATGGAGAGAAAGAAAGAAAACTTTACTGGAAGATATATTTTTCTAAAAGAGCTAATGTTTCCAGTCTTGTGACTCTTCAGATACCAAAAGTGGTTTTTTTAAAAAAAGTATGTTTATTTTGGTTTGAAAGGGGTAAGAGGCTGATGCAGAACAATCAGTTATCCCAGGTTATCTATATATGGATGTGAGCAGATCTTGGCATAATTTGATTTTGAAACAGTCTGTAGTAAAATTAAGATCAGGGATTTTGACTACATTTTTCGAAGGCAATTTCCAGACTGACCTTTTAATCTATGTTCAACACTGTAAATTATAACCACCTTATATGTGTTCCTAAATTTAACATTGATATTCATTGTAAAAAATTGCTCAAAAAACTTCAATTTCAGGACCAAAGGTATTTTTAGCCTTGGATAGAGGGCAGGTGTTCTCAGCCACACACACATTTCAGACAAAGTTCCTGACCGGCTTCACAGGGAGCTGTGTTATCAGTGTTAGGAATCAGTAACTTGTGGGAACTTTACTCAATGAAGTGAGCTCAAATTCATCGAAAGTAATTACAGACTATCGTATTTGGCAAAGTATTATAAAAACATTATGTTCTCAAATTTCTCAGCACAAAATGCGGTTTTACTTCAAACTGGGGTAAATGTAGCTTAAGATATATGAAATCCCAAGGTCCTGTTTACCACTCTAACTTCATTGTGTGTTGTTGTTAGATGCCATTGAGTCGGTTCCAACTCATAGTGACCCCGTGCACAACAGAACAAAACATTGCCCAGTCCTGACCCACCCTTACAACTTCATTGTAAGTAACTATTTTTCATAAGTAGGCTGAGTACCTTTCTTCCAAAAAATTCAGTTGGCAACTGAAATGTCTTTTATACAAGAACGGTGGATTTTAGAATTACATAATTGAATGGGATTATGGAGTAGTAATTCATTTTATTCCAACTGGCCCCTTTCCATCCCAGGTCTTTCTAATTGTGTTGTGTTGTTGTTCCTGCTGTTGTTTTGAATTTATAAAATCATTTCTACTGATTAGATCTTGTGAAATCAGAAAGCTTCATCTTTATTTCCTTAACACATATTTTTGGAATAAAATAAGCTTCTTTTTTACTTTAGCTCAGCTTCCCTTAACCTTTTCCTCCACTATTTCCAATATTTTCTCTCAGCTCCCAGCTAGAGCAGCAAAGTTCTCTGCCTGGAAATGCACTCACACTATACTGAAAAGCAAAGAGAATTAACTTTTATTGAACAATCTCTAGATTTTAGACAACTCTGTAATCCCTACATATTTTATTATTTCTGAGACAGATACCACAAAATCTGTTTTACCAACAAAGAAACAAGAGTTCTGACATGAGATATTTGGAAACTTATTCGAGGGCACATAGTAAGTATCAGGACTGACATTAAATTGAGTGAGAAGATCTGTTTGATGTCAAGAGCTTTGCTCTTTTCATTGCAGCTCACTGATCTCCATCCTAAGAAGTACAAGTAAGGAATTTTGGTTACAAAAATTGCTTAGTCTTTTTGAATGGAGGGCTAACGATTCCTAGAATTCTTGCCCAACTTGAATGTTTTATGACACCACTGAACTAAAAGCTACTACGGCATCTTGGTCTCTTGATAATAAGCTATGTGACCTTGAACAAATCATTTCGCCTCGCTCAAACTTAGTTACACATTTATCAAATAAAAGAATTTGAAAAGAACACTTCATAGATGCCATTTCCATGATTGTATCTATGATATTTTATTCTAACTCTACCACTACTCCTAAAGTAGTATTTTCACAAAAAGTCTGTTGATATCATCATTATTTAAAGTTTTTCTTTTTTGAATACAGAGTATTCTAATAGTTGACACTTCTTGTTTGGCAGTCCTATCATATGACTGAAAGTAATATAACATTTTAGGTAACTCAGACAAATGGCAATTTGAGAATATATGTTAAATAAGCAGGGTCTTAAAAGCAACTAATCCTTGAAATATTAAGAGAACAATTTATTGTGGTTGCTTATATTAGGTGCTGTTAAGTCTATTCCAACTTACTTATAGTGAACTTACATGACAGAGTCAAACTGTCACACAGGGGTTCCTAGGTTGTAATCTTTACAAAAGTACCTCCAGGTCTTTTCTCCTGCATAGCTCCTGGGTTGGCTCAAAGCACCTATCTTTTGGTTAGCAGCCAAGTGCTTAACCATTGCATTACCAGGGCTGACTAAGAGAGCAATTATATATCCATATATGATAAAGACAGAAACTTATATGAAACCAGGTATTCTAAAATGATAGAAAGTAATTCACAAAATTTCATAAAGTCACAGTCATTACATTATGTGCCCACTCACAATTTATAGTTAAATAGTTTGCAGAACCTTAGTGCCTTAAACCCACAAATTAAATCATGTTTACATGTCATGCAAATGAAATAAAGTAATTATCATTGCCTCCACTTATCTCTGGGAAGCAAATAGAAAATGATATTGGCGATGACTAATATACTAAGGACACAATGACAGCTGAATCACAGAAAAAAAAAAAAAAAAGAAACTTGTAGTGTTTTTAGTGGAGTCCCTGGGTGATAGAATGGTTAATGAGCTTGGTTCCTAGCTCAGAAGAAAGACCTAAAGATCTACTTCCAAAGCTTCAGCCACTGAAAATCCTGTAGAGCACCGTTCTACCTGGCACACATGGGGTCGCCAGGAGTTGGAATTGGCTTGATGGGAACATGTTTGTGTTTTGCTTTTTTTGTTGCTGTTGTTTGTTTTAAAAATGATTTTAGTTACTGATCGACTGTATCTTTTGTTTTAATAAGTCTGAACATTTATGCTTTGAATGTGCATTTTTACAGAAATATATAAATTTATATAAATTTATAACTATATAAATTTAATAAAACTTGCGTGACCCCTCCTGGCTTAAAGGACTTATTTTAAGTATTTGTTAAAAGAAACAGAGCTGGGAAAGGGTAAGAATATATATGGTTGAGGTAAGTTATTTGGTTGAGTGGAGGGTTCATGATTGTTTATTTTATTATTAAAAACTGGTAAGTAGATAAATTTTAACGATGAAAATGCATGACAAACCAAGGATGAACCAATTCTGTATAGTTGAAATTTCTTAAAAACACAAAAAAATCAAATGAAAACTTATCAGTAATTATTTTTGCTTACCTTAAAATTTTGAGTTAGGTAAGAATTCTATTTTTAGGATAACATAAACTTTTAAATTATAATACAGGATAACAGAATTTTGATTTAAGTAAGGAAAAAGGATTAAGCACATTTCTGTAACTTTTACAGACAGAAGAAAAAATTAAAATGCATAGTTTCCATCCTGACAACTAATTGGTATGAATTACCAATTAAAGAAACACTATTACAATTTTTTGAGCAAGGATTTAATAGTGTATTGACAATTCTATTCACAGCGTTTAACATTTAAATTATTTCACAATTAGTAAATGAAAAATAAGTGTTCTGGTCTAAGTAAAGAGTCCTTTCCTTGCTTGTGGAGTCCCTTGGTGGTGCAAAAGATTAAGATCTTGACCGCTGACCGAAAGGACGGCAATTCAGGTTCACCCAGAGGCATCTCAGAAGAAAGGGCTGGCGAGCTGCTCCTGAAACATCAAGCATTAAAAACTCCGTGGAGCAGAGCTCTGCTGACGTGCACGGAATTGTCATAGGTCAGAACGGAGCCTGCGGCAGGGGCAGCTTTTTTTTCTTTCTTTTTGTATAGTTTATTTGAAAGTAGAGGAGCCTTGCTGGCACAGTGCTTAAACACTTGGCTGCTAACCAAAGGCTGGACAGTTAGAACTCACCAGCAGCTCCAGGAGAAAGTCCTGGAAATCTGCTTCCATAAAGATTACAGCCTTGGAAACCCTATAGGGTCACTATGGGTCAGAATCAACTCTATGACAATGGGTTTTTTTTTTTTTTTGAAAGTAAGTGAAAGCTTTTAATAAGTAATTAAGCTCCTTAAAGATTAGTTTGACGGCTGAAGAAAGGTCATAATCTGAGAGCCACAGTGTGCTCTGACCCTCCTTTAAAATACACCTTTGGTGGACTGAAGAATCGTCTAGCTCTTACTCAGATTAATTAGGCAGGTGCTAATTAAAGTCCTCTGAATAGCATCATATCCAATGTTTAGCCTGGGCAGGGCATCTACAACGTTCTTCGTTTGTCGTCATCAGCATCAGCATCACCATCGTTACCCAAATCGTCATCGTCCTCATTAACGCCACATCCTCGTCATCAGTATCACAATATTCTAAACCGTTATAACTCAAGGGCTGCAGTGTGTCAGGAGAAGTAAGCTCGTCTAAATTGCAGAGGGGAAGCATAATGTTGAAATACTCCTTTAAACAAGACAGCGTATGCTATTTATTGCTAGGCGATGGCAGCAACATGTAGCATGTGGTAATCTCAGTGGCCATCACTCAATGGCAACAAAGATAGAGTGTGGCTTCTAAAGTGAGGAGACAGAAATATGACCAGCAGTTGCCCTGCAAACCACAGCCACAGCTGCTACCCAGAAGACATACTATAAGTGATATCCCAGTGCCAACTATCTGACACTAAATCACAGGGAGAGGGACCAAAGTCTCTTCATGTGTTCAACAAAACCCTGTTAAAATCAGTGTCATGTTCAGGCCCAAAAGCATACAAGATTGTAGTTTTATCATCAAAATGTAGACACAATGATTTGCGATATGAGTTAGAAATTATATACTCTCATATGCATTATGAACCCATACCAGGTTATTCTGAGAATCCATTCAAATCTGACGTAGGTGTGTAAGTTATAGATAACTAGGATATATATTTGTCATTTATTTGGCAAATGCCAAAAACACCAATACCATACAGCCTACGGTAGATAGCATTATCAAATGCAGCACGTAACTCCTGACGTTCTAATATGGCCTATTCAATTACTCTAGTGACATTAGTCCATTAATTGTTTATTGCAAGAAAATATCCTTGTATCTGATTAGTATTTTGTTAGGAATTGTTGTAGTTAACACAAAGTTTGCACAAAACAATGTACCTGCTGTAATGGAAATAACATTGTAGAGGTCAAGAAAAGCAATACACAAGTAAACAGATAAATATATAATTCATGATTTTTTCAGGAAATAGTTTGAAAAAAGTAAGCAATGTGTTGAAATGAAAACAAAAACTTTACCATATTTTTGCACAATGTGGGCATTATATGTTTTTGCCAGTCGCACAACCCCCTCATGCATTATTTTCCTAGGTGTGCTATGCATGTTATATGTGTGGATATGTTATTTACATGTACACTCTATTTGTGAAAAATATGCTATATATATATGCCAAGAAAGACCTTTCTGAGGAGATGATATTTAAATAAATATCTGAAGGATAAAAGAAAGGAAGTCATGGGAGGAACTAAGGGGAAAAGCTTCCTTCACACATTCTTCAATGCATCAACACACTAATATGAATGAAGCAAGGAAAGTAAGGGTGGGAGCGACAAAAAATAAAGCTATGGAGGTAGACTGGGGACCCATTCAGGGCCTTGAAGACTGGATATTGTTTCAAGAGTAGTAGGAAGCCAGATAAGAAATTATCAGGTGAGAGATATACATAGTCATCAAAGAGGATTCTAACTCAGATTAGGGCAAAGAATAAAGATATGATTGAAGCAGGAAGATCGTTTGGGAGGGTATTTCAGGAGTTCAGGCAAGAAATAACATTGGCTTAGACTGAGATGTCTGTAAAGATGAAGAAGAGTGGTTGGGTAGACGACATACATTGAAGATAGAAACTACAAACTTAGATTTGATGTGAAGGGAAGCTAAAGGGGGGCTCAGAAGACTAACATCTAGGTATCTGATCTGTACTACTCTTTGGATGGATAATTCTATTCACTATGATGTGGGAGAAATTGGTTTAGGGGGCTTCAAAGATTAAGGTTAAATTAAGGTTAGGGCATACTATATTTGAGATGTCTATGAGACAATCAAGAGCCCTGGTAGAGCAACAACTAAGCAAGAGCTTGGCTGCTAACCAAACACACCAGCAGCTCCCTGGGAGACAAGACCTGGTGATCTGCTCCCATAAAGATTTCAGCAGAGAAAACCCTATGGAGCAATTCTATCCTGCCCTATAGGGTCACTATGAATCAGAATCGACAAGACAGCACACAACAACAACATGAGACATCCAAGGAAACACCAAAAAAAAAAAAAAAAAACCTGTTGCTGTTGAGTCGATTCCGACTCATAGTGGCCCTATAGGACACAGTAGAACTGCCCCATAGGGTTTCCAAGGAGTGCCTGGTGGATTTGAACTGCCAACCTTTTGGTTAGCAGCTGTAGCTCTTACCCACTACACCACTAGGGTCTGGTTGTGGTCCAGTCAGTTATGACTTATAGCGACCCTATGTACAACAGAACAGTGTAAACACTGCCTGGTTCTAGTCATTTCCACCATTATTGTTACGCTCGGGCCCATTGTTGCAGCCACTGTGTCAATCCATCTCGTTGCGTGTCTTTCTCTTTTTCACTGACCCTCTACCAGGACTGATGTCTTCTCCAGGGCTGATAACATGCCCAAAATATGTGACAGACAGTCTTAACACAATACAGAAAATGAAAAAGAACACTTGAATCACTTTTTTTTGATATCATCTTCAGATAATGACTTTAAAAGTTATTTTCCAATTTATATGTATATCTATTTACCTATCTCAGAAGACATGCTTAAATAAATGGAATTTTTTTTTTCTACTTTTCCTATGTCATTGGCATTTCTTCTAAACACTGTGTTTAATGTCTGCTTAGGATTAAGATCTATCTTAATTAGCATTACTCCCATGAAATTATCATGCTTAATTTCACAGTACACCAATTTAGAGTTAGAAATATATACATGCTATGGAGTCCCTGGGTGGTGCAAACAGTTGATGCACTTGGCTGCAAACCGAAGGTTTGGAGGTTCGAGCCCACCCAGAGGTACCTTGGATGAAATGCTTTGTGATCTATTTCTGAAAAATCAGCCATTGAAAATCCTGTGGAGTACAGTTCCAGTCTGACATGCATGGAATCGCCATGAGTCAGAACAGACTTGAAGGCAACTGATGTATGTATATAATTTTAATTGTTCATTTTATAAATAATATGATAAATTTCTTTTTATAGAAAAGTTTCAATTCATATTCGATTATGATTATTTCCTAGAATGGAATGACTTGGCCAAAAGGTATGAAGATCTAAAACACTTTGACAAATTCCAATTTGAAAATGTTATAATAAAGAGCATTCCCACCATAAGCTCAGAGTTATTTTTGAATTCCTTTATCTCAAACTTTACATCACATAAACCACAAGGTTTGATAGATTATGCTTCTTAGATATTCATTCATTGGGTCTTCTTAAAATACATGTTGTTATTATGGTTTTCATTGTCTTCTGCCTGAACTGCAGTAATAGCGTCCTAAATGGGCAGTCCGCTGCAGACTCCCACTATAGACTTCTCTTCCTAAACTGCCCCATAAACTTCACCAGGGTTTCTCGATAGCAGCACCGTTGACATATTGAACTTGATAATTCTTTGTTGTGTGAGCCATCGTATACATTGTAAGATGCTCAGCAGCCTTCCTGGCCTCTACTGACTAGGTGCCAGTCACACATCCCCAGTTGTGACAACTAAAAATGTCCCCAAGCATTACCAACATTGTTCCTCCCTCCTGCCACCCCCTTGAGAACTGCTGATCTATACTATGTCTTAAAATCCTGGGATGCCTTCTCATTTCGTGGATGCTAATGTCCCAATTTCTTATCCTGACATTCAGGTTTCTTGACATCTGATCCTGTCCTATATATCTCAGATTCATTATTTACTATGCTTTCTATTTTCCTCTACAAACATTCCACTACAAATTAAATAGAACATATTGCTATTTCCAGAATGTACCAGTTACTTTTTTTTTTTAATTCACTTCTTCTGTCCTGAAACTCCCTCCCTCCCCTTTTCACATGAAAAGCTTGTACTCATTCAAGACCTACCTCGTGTGTATTAGTTCGATAATTTCTCTCCTGATTCCTCTGTGAGTCAATAGCTCTCTTACATCACTTGCTACTTTGTCATATAAGGTTATTTATGTATTTGTTACTTCGTAAGTGCAAGGATTGCTTCTCACTGATCTTTGTATACCCAATACTAAGCTCAGCGGACAGTGAATGCTCAATAAATGGTTGATGAATTTGAGTGTACGATTGATTGTTTTAGGCATGCACACAGTCATACTGCCACAGTTAAAGCGTACTGTTTCTTTCTTTCTTTTTTTAATGAATAGCTCTATGTTCTGGTATCACTCTAAATATTGATACAATAGTCCTTACATATTTAAAAGTATTCTTATACACTCTATACAACCACATTTTTCTGGTATAACACTTGCATTATTGTTCAAAGGAAATAATATAGAGAATGGTATGGTTAAATTGTTATTAATATAAAATACTCAAAATATAAATGAAAAGTCACTTTATTTGTATATATGAGTATTATTGTCAAATTATTTTAATAATCCCTGACTGGCTATTGTGCATCAGAATTTCCTTGTACTTAGCATGGATCATCAAGAGTTACGTGGAATTTCATTTTTTATTGAGTACATGCAAGCTGAGCACTTAACTAGCTTATTTCCTTCTATTTAACCGCAAGAGACAATTTAAGAAGAAAATGGGAAATGGATATGGCTATAGAAACCTGAAAAACATTCCTGCAGGCTATTCACAAAAAGTGGAAGGGATAATGATGAAGTGCTTCTAAAGCACACTGATGGGTTTCCTTGAAAAGGAAAGGAGATTGTTAGGAGCAGTGGGTTGGAGAAACATATATTAACTATGGTTTTGTGGGAAAAGCCATCAACCATTATCTGAGTCGGAGCAGAGGTCAATGTTGTAACACAGGTGAGGTCATCCTCATAGCATTTTGCTTTCTCACATACCATTTTCTGTAGGTGTACACATTTTAAGGAGGTGGTTTAAAATACTCAATTAATATTAATAGTTTATTAAATTGCCTATATTACAGAGGTGAGAAATCCTGACATTTTTATAAGATCAGTAGAGAGATGCAAAAAGATATTCATTGACTTGATAATTACAGGAAAATCAAAAAGGATGATTCATGCTTGATAAGACAATATTCAACAAGAAGCTATTCTAGAATTCAGTGATTGGTCTTTAGACTTTCTGCAGCTAGAATTACACATAATGAAGATATACACATACTGTCTAAATACAACGAAACTACTTAATACAAGAATTTTGGTGATATGAATCTTCTACATGGAGAATATTCAAATGGCTATCCCTGACCAACCAGAAAACAAAATGGCACCCAAGCCATTGGTTCTTAGATGCAATTAACAAATTCAAAGCATTATCATTTTCTGTGGTAATAAAGGAAACACATAATTTAGTTGCTTAAAATAGCTTACATAAAGAAACTTCAAAATCTCGCAGGATGGAGAAAAGAAGGATGCTAGAAGTCAGAAGTCTGAGCTCTAGAGCCGGCTCAGCTTCTGATTAGCTGTGGAATCTTGAATAGCCATCTTGTGATGATTATAGTCATTATGAAGTCATACTCCTCTTGTTTTCCAAGTTTTGGATTAAAAGCAAAACTTACATAAAACAGAAATGAAAAATAATTTTCATGAAAGTGACAGCATTTATATACACTTTTAAATGCTAAAACCTGGGGAGGGGGAAGGAATAGGGCTATTAAAATTTTTCACTCCTCAACTATCAATTAGATTTTTTTTTTTTTTATGGAACTTATTGCTCTTCAGAGTGGGAAAGGAAGACGTGAACCAGATGTCCTGAAAAAATTAAATATAGCATAAAATATGTTTTGCAGAAAGTATATACAGGAATGAAAAAAAGGAAATGACAGAAACAAAAATGATGATATTATTTAGGGTTTAACAGCAGAAAAAGAATATTAAAGGAAGTCAGTTTCTGCGGGCCAACCACAATTTCCCACGGACTGTAATGGCCAATATTGGTTCCTGAATGCGGCGGAATGCAAAGAGAATAGCACCATGACAATGCAACAGGCAAAGAAAGATAATACATTTAAATAAAGTTGCATGCACGTGTCTATTTGTATTGTAACTGAAATGGTATTTTGAGGGCTAAGCACAAAATTTTCCTAGTACAGAATACATACAGAGAAATTTATAGTTCTTGACAGGCTTTTGAAATGGTTAGTGAAAAAAGATGGGTACTTGAAATATGAAAGAAAAATAGAGGGTAGAGAGGGGACATTGTCAGTTAACATATATCTGTAGCTATTTCCCTAATTATTTTAGTTTTAATGTTAGAGTGAGTAAAATTCTATTTCCATTTTCATTCTTCAGAATTTTCATCCTTTTAAAAACTTTAAAGGAATTATCATCTCTCTCTAATTCTCAAATTGATCGTCTATTATCAATAAAGTTCAAGTGAGGGTTGCTGAATATAGAAGAGCAACTGACAGTTCTTGGAGAGGGAAGAAGAAGAGGGTTTTGAGTTTTCTAGTACCTTGAGAGGGAACCATAAAAGACAAGGCACAGATTTCAAGGGTATTTTTGCTAACTGTTTTACAAAACCCTATCATGCAATTTTCCAATCCTTTGAGAAAAGGTGGAAAAAGTTGATGGTAGATATGTAAACATATCTATACTTCACACCCAGGAGTACACAGTGTACAGTGCGATTGAAGACTTGGGAGCCCATCATCTTGTTTTCTCTAAGTAAACCAGTCTGGGGCATCATTTCCACGGGGCAGCTGAATCAATTCCTTAAATAAAGTGTAGGCAGAATTTGATCCACAGATCTCAGCATTCCAAGCAGAGGGAGACTTTGAAGACCTGTATACAATACCTTGTCTCCAGATAACAGCAAACCACCAACTAGAACATCTCTGAGCTTTGTTGCTACTGCAGAATTATTCTGAACAATAACAGATACAATGTATTAAGCACTCACTTTATGCTAAGTACTCTGCTTAGCATTTTATGTATATTACTTCATTGGCAAAAATCATACAAATGAGGTTGGGTTTTCCCATTCCATTTACAAAGATATCGGGGCTCCGTGTGGCGTGGTAGGTGACACAAAGTCACACAGGTCCTTCAGTTAATTCTGTCAGCCAGAATCAAGAGCAAAATTATCTGGTTCCAAAGTCATAGTCTTCTACCACATTAACTCATGGAAGTTAGTGCATTTCCAAAGACCTGGTGTTGAGGATTTCTTAAGATTCCTATAAAGAGTAACACTTGGCATTATACATGGTTGGCTCTAATGATTACATGGGGTAAGTTTTATTCATTTTGGTATAACTAAAGTAGAGATTTCAATCAGTCATTACTATGCAGAGAAAAGAAGTTAAGAACTGGTGGACTTTTGCCTAAAACACGGCTGGGACATCCAGGCTTCTGAATATTTGGGTGCTTTGTCTCATGTACTTTCAACATTATGTCAAGAGGGATCAGTCCCTGGAGAAGGGCATCTTGCTTAGTAAAGTAGATGGTCAGCAAAAAAGAGGAAGACCCTTGATGAGATGGATTCACACAGTGGCTGCAACAATGGGCTTAAGCATAGCAATGATTGTGAGGATGGTGCAGGGCCGGGCACAGTTTCGTTCTGTTGTGTATAGGGTGGCTATAAGTTGGAACTGACCTGATGGCACCTAACAACAACAACAATATAGACAAGATACCTGAGCTGCTATGTTGTTGTTGTTAGGTGCAACCATACTGTCACCACTGACGTAGTTATTGTACTGAACTTCCTCATATCACTCTCTGAAATACAATTTTCCAACCCTGGCTTGGGGGATATATTAAAGGACTATATAATGTGGCCCTTGCCTTAAAAGAACTTAATAAATAAAACCAATAATAAAACATAAAAGCATAGGTGTGAAGGGGGCAAGAGTGTAAAAGAAAATAAGGTGCCATTTAAACCAGTTAAAATAAAAGTAATTCGGGACGATCTTTTTTGCCCCAAACCTTTTTCTATTTTTGGAAGGGGACAGGAGTCTTGTAGAAAATTAAAATGGAACTAATAAATATCCTTCTTTAAACACACACACACACACACACACACACACACAAACAGAAATGTGCACACTTTCAGGGAATTAGAGTCTATAACTTCCCTACAAAAGACTGAATAGTAAATATTCTAGTCATATTTGCCTTAAAAAAAAAAAAAAAAAAAAAAAAAAACCATCGCCCTCAAGTTGATTCTAATGCATGGCAGTCCCACATGATACAGAATAGAGCTGCTCCATAGGGTTTTCCACATGGTACAGAGTAGAGCTGCTCCATAGGGTTTTCCACATGGTACAGAGTAGAACTGCTCCATAGGGTTTTCCACATGGTACAGAGTAGAGCTGCTCCATAGGGTTTTCCACACGGTACAGAGTAGAACTGCTCCATAGGGTTTTCCATATGGTACAGAGTAGAACTGCTCCATAGGGTTTTCCACATGGTACAGAGTAGAACTGCTCCATAGGGTTTTCCACATGGTACAGAGTAGAACTGCTCCATAGGGTTTTTTGGCCTATAAACTTTATGGAAGCAGGTTACCAGGCCTTTCTTTCACAGCAGCACTGCATGGATTCCAGCCACCAACCTTTAGGTTTGTAGTTGAATGCAAACCATTCATGACATATTAAAAAAAAAAAAATCCAGTTTTCTCAGAAAACAGAAGTACCTGCACAGAAATATAACATGGTAACTTTTTTTCCGCAAGCTACTTCACCTACGTAATATATCATTCTGAATACAGTAAGTAGATTCACTAAGAATACCATTCATATTTACCCATGGACACTATTAGCCTTTTTAGAATAGCCCTCAGACCCTGTAGTAAAGTTAAACCAGCTGCCATCTAGTAGACTCTAACTCATGGCGACCCATGTTCGTCAGAAGAGAACTGTGCTCCAGAGGGTTTTCAATGGCTGATTTTTAGAAGAAGATCACCAGGCCTTTATTCTGAGGTGCCTCTCTGTTTACTTGAACCTTCATCCTCTTGGTTAGTAGCTCTTTGTATCACCCAGGGACTTGTAATAAAGTTACATAGTAACTAATGACCTCCTGTGGGACTTTGGCTTTCAGCTTTATTTCAGTTTTGAAAACATTTCTTTTTTCCACAAGGTCAGTTACATTTCAAGTCAATTTGAGATAAAAGTGAATCTTATTCTAAGATTTAGTTTTGTTACTCTAAAGTTAACCTATTTTATTTTTATTATCTGTTTATCAAGGATATAACGCCTACTGCCGAGTTGTGAACGGCAACTCAGACTTCTGAAGTACTTGACTTTCTGAGTAACAGCAGTGGGAAAGGGGCAATGGAATGCACGTAGAGCTACCGTCTCTGCCTGCTGCTGTTAACGCCAGCCATCTGCAAGCTGTCACTTCTTTCTCTGCTGAGCTCCTACGGCTCCTGCTTTGGTGATCCACATGCTGGGCTTGCCCACTCACAAGTCAGGGGACTGTTTCTACAACCACAGAGTTTCAGACTCAAATTATATATATATCTCCATATTTTAGCCAAAAAAGCTTGTTGCCACTCAGCTGATCCCTACTCATAGCAAACTGCTGACCTTTTAGTTAGCATCCAAGCTCTTTAATCACTGTGCTGCCAGGGCTCCTTTAATTTTTTTTTTTTTTTTCTTCTTGTTTGGTTTCCATGATACTCTTATTCCCCACTCTTTAACTTAAATTTCTCTGATCAGGTGTGCATTGCAAACTTTCTCAAGCCATTTTATAAGTATTTGTTAATATAATTTATTTATTCCAAAGCAGAGGTTGTCCAACTTTTTTCTGTAAAAGGCCATATAGCAAATATTTTAGACTTCACAGGCTGTATTGTCTCTGATGGAAGAACTCATCTCTGCGGTTGTGGCAGACATCAACAATACGTGAACAAATGTACTTGGCTGTTTTCAATAAAACTTTATAAATGCTAAAATCTGAATTTCATATACTTTCATAGGGCACAAAATATTCTTTTTTTCAACCATTTAAAAATGAACAAAGCAGTCTTAGCTAGCAGACTAAATATAATCGAGCAGTGGCCTGCAGGCCCTAATTTGCAAAGCCTTGCTCTAAAGTGTAGTCCTTGAAACTCTGGGTCATTCACCATTTCCAACAAAAACTATACAGAAACTTTGTAATCCACCTTGTTCCTGAAAAAATGAGGCAAAACTAACCAAAAACCTGAGTCACTTTATTATACATTCTTAATAAAAAATGTAGAGAACTTTCTTGCCTAAATATTTATATATGCCTACTTTTAGAAACATAGAATTAGTCTATGTTTCTACATATGATGAAGTTCTTCATAAACCAATAAATTTCCTCTGCTTGAATCTTTTGAGGTTTTTTTTTTTTTTTTTTTTTTCTTTTCTTGGTAAGGCAACCAAACCAAATTCGCTGTCATCCAGTTGATTCCAACTCATAGTGACCCTACAGGAAAGAGTAGAACTTCTCTGTTGGGTTTCCAAGGAGCGGCTGGTGGATTTGAACTGCCGGCCTTGTGGCTAGCAGCCTGAGCTCTTAGCCACTGGGCCACCAGGGCTCCTTTGGTAAGGTAACGAGAACCAATTCTGCATTGTGATCACTGCAAGAAACACGTTATCTGCGTGGGGATCCCCAACTGACTTCAAAGCCTCTTTGGATTAAACCCATGTTGTGCAAAACCAGAAGAGAATAAGGCTGATTCTTGGAACACTAACATAGTAATTGTACATCCAGCCAAAAAGTCAAGATTTAGAAGCTAAATCAGAAATTAAGCTCTGCTTCCAGGGCATTGTGGCAACATTTTCCTTTGCAGCATGAGAATTGCACAATTGCCTTGTCTCAAGGTATCCATTTTCCTTTCAGAATCACTGACAGGATTATTATTTATATCTTTGGCTTTACTAAATAAATTGCACCTTTAGAAATTAGTGCTTACCTCAATGAACTCTGCAACAAGGAAACCTATGAATAAATTAAATAGCCAAAGGCAGCTTATAAAAGCAGTATGAAAAGATAATTCTCTTTCCAAATTTTAATCATACATACAGCCTTTCCCCCCAAAAAGTCTTATATCATTTTCTTAGTATTTCCTATGTCCCTGAGAGCAAGTTAGCATTCTAAACATTCAGGGATGGAAAACCAGCACTGAACCAAAGAACCTCATCAAGGGAGAGCCACCATTCAATGTGAGAGGTTTCAGTCTTGCCAGTACACGGTGTGTGAAGGATGCCTGAGCTGAGCAATACTAGCAGGGCTAGTTACACACCAATTACATAGGCAGAAAATGAGAATAAAGGTCACTGATTAACAAAGAGAAAGAAAACACACTTTCTATGTCATTGACAGATTTAGTCATTTATTCCCTGAATATGCCAAGCTATTTCTTTCCTTGCCTTTGCCCATATTGCTTACTCAACCAAGAATGTCAAATTCTGAACCTCTACTATATGTTCAGAGGAATCCAAATATACTTCACTGATGTCCTCAGGCAATAAAGTACTCCTTCCTCTGAGCACCCATGCTGCCATGAACGTATCAAATAATAAGCTCCTTATCTATCATGTGATTGTAATGAATATCATCTATATTGGGCTTTTAGCCTAATCCAGGCAAGACTCACTTCCTGTTTATACTGGTATACAGGTCACCTAGTACAGTGCCTAACAACCAGTAAAACCCAAGCCGATTCTGACTCATAGCAACCCTAAAGGACGGAGTAGAACGGCCCCGGAGGGTTTCCAAGACTGTAATCTCTATGGAAGCAGACTGCCACGTCTTTGTCCCATGGAGCGGCTGGCAGGTTTGTACCACCCACTATTCAGCCTAGTGCTTCACCATTGCGCCATCCCATCAGGGCTCCTTTGACAAATAGGTGTACAATGGAAACCCTGGTGGCATAGTGGTTAAGCGCTATGGCTGCTAACCAAAGGGTCGGCAGTTCAAGTCCACCAGGCGCTCCTTGGAAACTCTATGGGGCAGTTCTACTCTGTCCTATAGGGTCACTATGAGTCGGAATTGACTCAGTGGCACTGGGTTTTTGTTTTGGGTTTAGGTGTACAATACATGCTTAGTGAATGGATGAATGAAATTATGGAAGCAAAGGAGAGAGAGAGATGGAGCTGGTAGAGACCCAGACAGAAATACTAATTTGCCACTTGGTAAAGTTTCTTCTAATTTTAGTGTCTTTATCCAGCAAAAGACAACTGGCATAGTTCACCAGAAAGGAAACAATGTGATTTCAGTAGTTAAGCCAGAATTAATCTTAACAATTGTTACTGTTGTTAATTGCCTTCCAGTCAGCTCCAACTCATGGATACCTTATATACATAATGTAATGAAACATTACTGGGCTCTAAGCCATCTTCATGGTTGTGGGTGTGTTTAAGTCCCTTGTTGTGGCCATTGCAGTCTTGCCTTTCGACCTAGGAGGTTTGTTTTCCGGCACTACATTGGGCAATGTTCTGCTGTGATCCACAGATATTCACCGGCTAGTTTCCAGAAGTAGGCCACCAGTCATTTCTTCCTAGTCTGTCTTAGTTGGGAAGCTCTGCTGAAGCCTGTCCATCACGGGTGACCCTTTTGGTGTTTGGAATGCCGGTGGCATAGTTTCCAGCATCATGGCAACAGAGAAGCCATCACAGTATGACAAACGATAGTAATTACAATCTCAGTAAAAACATTAATGAGTAACATGACAGTTATCATCTATTGCCATATACTCTGCTAGGCTTTTGTATGCGGTTTACCTTCTTTGCCACATCTTGTGATGGGAATAAGGGATCTGCACTGAATGTATATACGTTGGAAAACTAGATAGCAGGGGCTTTACTCTTCCCTCCTCCATCCACCTAGATTATTGCCCATTTAACAGCAGCAAGTAGGTCCTAAACAAACTTTCATGCTCAGCCTGAGAAGGAAGTAGTTCTGTGCAAGCTTTTCACTACCTTCAGTCTGAACCTAGTTTGCCAGGCACAGGGTCTCAGCAGTTTGTATAAATGTTAGAACCAAAGACCTGCTATGTTGCTCATCACCGCTAAGTATATTAGGAAGAAATAAGACAGAGAACCAGAGTGGGAGAGAAAGAGGAGTCATTAATAATAACTCATTTCAGTGTGCTGTCGAGCATTGGCTTATCTTTTGTTCTTCTGTAAATCGCATTTGTCAAAGCATGGGAATCTTTTTATATTTTCGTTAAGTTCCATAAGCACGTCTTATACAAGTTACTGAGAATGACGGAAGAGAAATAACCTCTTTCTCAATGACAATGGCTATAAATATGTCAGCAGGTTTAATATTTTAAATTTTAAAATGATGCTTTAATTTAAAAATGATGTGAAATTTTAGTTTAACAAAGTCATTGAAGAATCTTACACTCTATCACACTGACTATTCAATTGCAACATAACCTCCCATCACACATTGGTAGGAAAATTTACTTCTATGTAGGAAACACATTTTTAATAACACTCTTGTATTCTTCCATAAGAAACCATTCATAAACACCAACAAAGAAACCTTTGGTTAATAAAAGGTGGTAGTTACTATCTTCAAACATTAAGAATATTGAAATGTGTACAGCATTTTTTGTAGCTCAAACCTAGTGTCATTCCCTTAAATATTCCACCATTAAGACTTTTTGTTTCCAAAATAATATTATAGAATATTCTATTTACCATTTGATGTGAAGTCATCAAGTGAATCATTATATACATGGAAATTATAGAATAATTCCAAATAAAGTTGGAAATTTAAGCAGGGTTCATTATTTTCAGTGCGTTTATCAGTTGTACGACTTCAACTGAAACCCTGGTGGCACAGTGGTTAAGTGCTATGGCTGCTAACCAAGAGGTCAGCAGTTCAAATCCACCAGGCACCCCTTGGAAACTCTCTAGGGCAGTTCTACTCTGTCCTGTTGGGTCGCTATGAGTCGGAACTGATTCGACGGCAGTGGGTTTATTATATTTAAATCTTTGTGCCCAGTTCATCTTCATTAATAAAATGCAGTCAAAGAAACAGTACGGTATTGCCAGCTGTTGCTATTTTATAATAAGATGCATTTTGTGTACATTAACACCCCGATGAGAACAGATGGCAGTTACCCCTTTTAACATTTTTTAAAGTATTAATTACTTCCGTTTAATTTCTGTTGTGTTCTACGCTGGGCACTTTAAAAGGTAACATGTTCAAGCTCAGAGTGAATATTTGCAGCTCATTTATTGCAAGATAGTAAGTGAAATTCTACTGTCATTTTAATTAGCTGATTTGGGATGCGTCTACATTCATCTTTATTGATGACTATTTTTATAAAAGTTCTTTAATAATGCTGTACCTTACAAAATGAGAAGTGACACAGCATACTTATTAGTCATCATGAAGCAGAAATATCTCCTGCTGTATTTTAACATGATGTTGTCCAGGGCCTTAATTAAAGTATTAGATTCACATGAAATTTGAGGCAGTTTTTAGCTGTTTTCTCTGTTATGATAAAAGACCAAACTATTTTTTCTCTCAACTCTTTTTTGATGAAATATCTACTGATAATTAAATTATATGTGTTTGTGTGTGTGTATTTAATAAAAGGAGCCTGGTTACCCAGTGGTTATGAACATGGCTGCTAACTGAAAGGTCGATGGTTCGAACCCACCAGCCACTCCTCAGGAGAAAGATGTGGCAGTCTGCTTCCATAAAGATTTATAGCCTTGGGAACCTTATGGGGCAGTTCTATTCTGTCCTATAGCGTCCCTATGAATCAGAACCAACTTGATGACAGTGGGTTATATTTAATGGCTAGCAGAAAATATCTAAACACATTCATAACTAAACCACTCACTGCCTAGTAATGGTTAACATTTATTAAGCATTAACTATCTGGACTGAATTCTTTACTGATGTTGTTCGATGCCATTCCGTCAGCCCCTGACTCATGGTGACCTCATGTGCAATGTGACCAGACTGTTGTGATCCACATGGCTTTCACTGGTTGGTGTTTCAGAAGCAGGTGGCCAGGCCTTTCTTCCTAGCCTGTCTTAGTCTGGAAGCTCCGCTGAAGCCGGTTCAGCATCATAACAACATTCAAGCCTTCTCTGACAGATTACTGGTGGCTGTGCTTGAAGTGAATTGGCTGGAAATTGAACCTGGGTCTCCCTGATGGAAGGTGAGAAGTCCACCACTGACTCACCACTGCCACATGACAGTCTTGGTTATTTTGTTACTGACAGTTAACAAAAATCACAAGTTTTACTCCAGAAAGAGATACAAACAAATGACTAACAGGGTGTTGAAATAAATTGTCAAGCAGTGGCTTGGATATCGGAAATATGTTTTGTCTAAATTATTCCAGAAATATCAGTGCTTGTAACCTACTCTTCAGGATGTCTGTAGAGGATTACCTAATATGCATTATATCCAATATGAATGCTGTACTCATTAAGTCATTCAATATATATTAATTGAACATGTACAATAGTCAGGCATTGTCCTAGGCACTAGGGATATAAAACCAAAAGCCAAAACTCGCTGCCGTCGAGTCAATTCTGACTCATAGCAACCCTATAGGACAGAGTAGAACTGCCCCACAGAGTTTCCAAGGAGTGCCTGGCAGATTCGAACTGCTGACCTTTTGGTTAGCAGCCATAGCACTTAACCTCTACGCCACCAGGTTTTCTAGGGATATAATGCTGTTTTTTTTTTTTTTTTAATTCTGGTTAAAATATACAGCATCCCTGCCCTCATGCAACTCTAGGGGGTGTTAAACAGATTCACAAGTAAATAAATAACATTAAAATGATACATGCTTTGCAAATTTAAACTTTGGATACATGTGATTTGGGATCACACAAACCTCACAGAAACACTGTTAGCATCTCTCTACAGATTGTGAAGAAGAATCAATCATTGAGAACCACCAAGATGCATGAAAATTTTATCATGACATATACGGAGACAAGTTGAAAGAAGTTTATTGATTCTCTTTGAGCAGGAGTTGAAGTTGGTTGAAAATGAATGATTTTGAAAGTTATTTATTTTTGGAAGGGAGGCTAGATGAATGTTCTTTAAAATGTCCTCTCAGTTTGGGCTTTTGAGCACATTGGCTGATATCTGAATTCTCAGACATCTTTCATTTTTCTTCCTTTTTAACATCTAAATTTTCAAATGAATAATGAAACATAATAACATAACGTGTGCCAGAACCTTTGTTATTGTTGAGAGTCATTGAGTCAATTGCAACTCATAGTACCTTACGTAAAATAGAAGGAAACCCTGCCTCACAATTGCTACTATGTTTGAGGCCATTGTTACAGCCACTGTGTCAGTTCATCTCGTTGAGGGGCTCCCTCTTTTTCCCTGATCCACTACTTAACCAAGCATGATGTGGTTGTACAGAAACTGGCCCCTCCTGGTAACAGGCCCAAGGCACGGAAGACAAAGTCTAGCCATCCTTGCTTCTAAGGAGCATTGTGGTTCTACTTCTTCTAAGGCAGATTTGTGTCGTCTGGCAGTCCATGGTATATTCATTGTTCTTTGCCAACAACATATTTCAAAGACATCAATTACATGGTCTTCTTTATTTACTGTCCAGCTTTCACATGCTTATGAGGTGATTTAAAATATCATGGCTTGGATCAGGCACACCTCATCCTCAAAGTGACACCTTTGCTTTTTAACACTTGAAAGAATTCTTTTGCAGCAGATTTGCCCAATGCAATACATTGTTTAATTTCCCGACTGCTGCTTCCATGGGCGTTGACTGTTGATCCAAGCAAAATGAAAACCCTGACAACTTTAATATTTTCTCTGTTTATCATGATGTTGCTTATTGGTCTAGTTGTGAGGATTTCTGTTTTCTTTATGTTAAGGTGTAACTCATATTGAAGGCTATAGTTTCTGATCTTCAGCAGTAAGAGTCACATGTCCTCTTCATTTTCCACAAGCAAGGTTGTGTTATCTGCATATCGCAGGTTGTTAATGAGTCTGCCTCCAATCCTGATGCCAGATTCTTCTTCATATAGTCCAGTTTCTCAGATTATTTGCTCGCCATACAGATTGAATGAATATGGTGAGAGGATACAACCCTGACATACAGCTTTCCTGATTTTAAACCATGCAGATCCCCTTGCTCTGTTCAAACAACTGCCAGTTGGTCTATGTACAGGTTTCGCATGAGCACAGTTAAGTGTTCTGGAATCCCCATTCTTTGCAATGTTATCCATAATTTATTAATATCCACACAGTTGAATGCTATTGCATAGTCAATAAAACACAGGTTAAAATCTTTCTGGTATTCTCTGCTTTTAGTCAAGATTTTCTGACATCAGCAATATCTCTCCTTCCATGTCCTCTTCTGAATCCAGCTTGAATTTCCGACAGTTCCCTATTGATCTACTGCTACAACCATTTTTGAATTACCTTCAGTAAAATTTTCCTTTTTGTGATATTAATGATATTGTTTAATAATTTCTGCATTCTGTTGGATCACCTTTCTTGGGAATGGGCATGATTATGGATTTCTTCCAGTTGGTTGGCCAGTAATTGTCTTCAAAATTTCTTGGCATAGACAACTGAGAGCTTCTAGCATTGCATTTGTTTGTTGAAACATCTTAATTAGTGTTCCCTTGATTGCTGGAGCCCTGTTTTTCTCCAGTGCCCTCAGGGCAGCTTGGACTTCTTCCTTCAGTACTATAGGCTCTTGATCAGTGTTACCTCCTGAAATGGTTGAACACTGACCAATTTGTTTCAGTACAGCGACTCTATGCATTCCTTCCATCTTTTTTTGATGCTGCCTGTGTTGTTCAATATTTTGCCCACAGAATCTTTCAATATCACAACTCCAGGCTTGAATTTTTTTCTTTAGTACTTTCAGCTTGAGAAATGCTGAGTGTGTTCTTTCCTTTTGGTTTTCTAACTCCAGGTCTTTGAATATTTTATTATAATACTTTATCTTTTCAAGCCACCCTTTAAAGTCTTCTGTTTAGCTCTTTTACTTCATCATTTCTTTCATTCACTTTCACTACTGTATGTTTGACAAGTTTCAGAGTCTCTTTTGACATCGACTTTTTTTTCTTTCTTTTTTTTTAATGACTTTTTCTTTCTTCATGTATGATTCCTTGATGTCATCTCACATCTCATCTGGTCTTCAGTCATTAATGTTCAATGGATCAAATCTATTCTTGAGATTGTCTCTAAATTAACCTAGGATCTGCACAAAGTTGTACTTTGGCTCTTTTGGACTTGTTTTAATTAGAAGTCATCACTTGCTCATTTGCAAATTGAAGTAGAAACTGAAGAAAATTAAAACAAGTCCATGAGAGCCAAAGTATGATTTTGAGTATATACCACCTGAATTTAGAGATCATTTCAAGAATAGAATTTATGCATTGATTTGAATTTTTGTTAATCCTCATTAATTCTTACAATACTCTGTTAAGCGAGATGAAAATTAAAACTACAAACAGCTTAGTCACTTTTTCAAGGTCACATACCTGTAAATATGTGGCAGGCCTCTGATTTAAACCCCTTCTCTGCCTGACTTCAAATATTACAAAGCACTATCAATTCTGTGTTATTGCATTAGGTCTGACTCTACTACCAACGAGAGTGAAAATTTAAGACAAAAAATAACTTTAATTGTCAATGCAAGAAAACTACAATATTAAAGCTTCAGCTTTAAGTTAATACATGCTACAATAAAGCTAGGAACTAAAAAAGAAAAAAAGATTACAAAACTAAAAGAAAATTAACAAATAAAACTCTTCAAGAAGGCAAACAGTTAAAAAAAAAAAAAAAACAGGTGAATACCTATTAAGAATGGTAGAAGACAGGTTAAAGAACTAAAATTTAGATTTCCAAGTGAGCATGATTAAAACATGGAAATGAGAAAGCACTGAAGAAATGAACCCTGAAGATGAGAAATGAAATATAAGCATAATTTGATACATATTTATTATTATATCCATCACCTATGTATTGTCTAGCAATGATAAATAATGATATCTATGATTAAAAATGGCACTCTTCCTGGACCCATACTGTACGAATTATATGTTGACAACACATTAAGCAACGGACAGACCACAATGACAATGCAAGAGGAAGCTGGAAAGAGTTACTTTGGCTCCCGGCGCAATTGCATCACTCTCTTTTAGGCCATGAACTTTTATATTATCCATTGTATGTTTTTTTAAAAAAAAAACATAGTTACCAGAAAATGCATAATAGATAACAATCCAAAGAATTGACATTTTAAAACACTAAATTGTGCTTATGTGGAACCTGTAGGTAGACCAAGAGGCGGTTGTTCAACAGAACAACAGGATACTGCATGGTTTGAAATTGGAAAAGGTGTGTGGCATGATTTTACCCCTTTACCTTACTTATTTAATCTATACGATGAACAAATAATCCAAGAATTTGGACTATATGAAGAAGAATGAAGCATCAGGACTGAGGAAAACTCATTAACAACCCATAATATGCAGGTGACATAACCTTGCTTGTCAAATATGGAGATGACTTGAAGCACTGACTGATTAAAGTCAAAGACTACAGCCTTCAGTATGAATTACATCTGAACACGAAGAAAGAAAAATCCTTACAACTGTGCCAATAAACCACATAATGAAAATGGAGATAAAAATGAGGTCGTGAATGATTTTATCCTATTTAGATTAACAATTAATGCAGTCAAGGAATCAAACAAATGAATTGGATTGGGAAAGTCTACTGCAAACAATTCTTTGAAGCTTTTAAAAGCAAAAATACAGCTTTGATGACTGAGGTATGCCTGACCCAAGCCATGACCTTTTCAATTGACTCATATGTATTCAAAAGCTGGACAATGAAAACAAGAATGATGAAAGAATAACTGATGCGTTTGAATTGTGGTATTGCAAAGAATACTGAATACACCGTGGATTGCCAGAAGAATGAACAAATTAGTCTTAGAGAAATAGAACCAGAATGTTCCTTAGAAGCCAGAATGGCCAGCCTTCAGTTCACTTATTTTAGACTTGTCATCAGGAAAGATCAATGGCTAGAAAAGGACATCATGCTGGGCAAAGAAGAGGGTCAGTGAAAATGAGAGAAAACCCTAATGAGATGGATTGACACGATAGCCACAACAGTGGACTAAAGACACCAAGGATCATAAAGATGGAACAGGACCGGGCAAGCTTATGTATAACCCCTGTTAGCCATAAGATCGCCATGAATGGGAGCTGACCGCACAGCACCTAGATATTTACATTTTTACCTAGTTCAGGTGAAACACATAGCTTAAACAATACTGTACAGACAACAAAAGGTCGGGCTAGATAATCTTGGACTACTTATAACTTCAGGGTTAAAATACATATTCATGTGTATGTGTGTCTGCATATGTCTGTATCTTCATTTTTTATTAAAAATTGAAAACTAATTAAGATATTAAATGCAAATTAATTTTCATCCCAATGTGGGGAAATTTGTTGCTGTAAGGAATTATATTTAGTGAGTGCACTTGGTTATAATTCCATTGTACCTTGTAAAAGAATTTCATCTAAATCATGATGAAAGCTTCCGAGGAATGTAGAAGAAATTAAATGAATATGGACCAAAGACAACTGAAAAAACTTATTAAGAGGCAAGGGTGCTAAAGGCCATAGGAACATAATTGAAGGACTCTTAATGTACATTTTATGAGCACATTTGTTCCTGCAAAGGCTCATAAAGTAGAAGAGTAGCCAACATTATTTCTGAAAAACACAAAGGATCCAAATACACACTGGGCTATTACTCTCTCATTTTTTTTATGGCATACATCATAGAAACAATTTCAAAGGATCAAATGGAACATATTTCACATCTTGGTTAAGACAAATACAAGATATTTCACAAACCTCATCCCTTTCCCTTTAAAATGATATTTCTATATTTTTAGCACAAGATGATCACTTCCTGTGATCACTTTCGTGTCTTTGATGATTTCAAGATTTGAGGAAAATGTTGAACACTTAATGACATTGTCTTTAAATAGAAAGTAAAATTTCAATATATGCAATATTAATTTAAGCTTAGTTTAGGAATATATGGGAATTTTTTCTTTGCAAAGGTTTATATATATATATATATTATGGACTGCCAGAAAAATGAACAAATCTGTCTTGAAAGAAGTACAGCCAGAAGTGAGAATGGCTAGACTGCCTTACTTTCAACGTGTCATCAGGAGGGAATAGTCCCTGAAGAAGGACATCATGCTTGATAAAGTAGAGGATCAGCGAAAAAGAGGAAGACCTCAATGAGATGGATTGACACAGTGGCTGCAACAATGCGCTCGAACATAGCAACAATTGTGAGGATGGCACAGGACCAGGCAGCATTTCACTCTGCTGTACACAGAGTCATTAAGAGTTGGAACTGACTTGATGGCACCTAACAACAACATATATATAAACAAAAAACCAAACCCAGTGCCGTCGAGTCGATTCCGACTCATAGTGACCCTATAGGGCAGAGTAGAACTGCCTCATAGAGTTTCCAAGGAGAGCATGGTGGATTCGAACTGCTGACCCTTTGGTTAGCAGCCGTAGCACTTAACCACTACGCCACCACATATATATAATTTATATTTTAATATAAATATAAATATATTTATAATTATGAAATATATGTAATTATGTATATATATATGCGTACATACATATAGATGTAACATATATATTATAATACACCCTTGAAAATAGTTTCATTATCTAGATAAGTAAACATTCGTAGTAATGAAATTAAATGTATAATTTTGAAATATTAGAATGATATTCATAATGTTATCTATAAACAAAGCAAACAGAATAAAACACTTCCTATATTTATTCTTGATGTTAAAAGATGAGCAGGATACTTATCTATTTAAATGATCTTATTTGAATAATAGAGCATGGAGATAAAATATGAAAAAAAAATCCTTTCATAAGGAGGCCTTTTTACTACAGTGCATTAGAAAGAAAGACTTAATGACATCAGACTCTAATGGAAGTTGTAATTAAAAAAAAAAAAAATCCCAGAAAAGAGAGAAATTCATGTCATCAGTAAGGAACCTGAACTTAAATATACCTAAAGTTCTCTATATCTTATATAAAACAAATAACAAGGAAATCTCTTGACACTGGCAAAATAAAAAATAAAAGCAAAATTTTAAACCATATGTCATTTTATGTTTTCAAGAGATAGTAGTAACAGTTTTATTCTGTGTATTTCCTTTATTCCCTCTGTTCCCTCGAATATATATATATATACATACAAATTTATATTCATGACAACTTCAGAAAGTGGCAAAATAAGGAGGTGACAACGCACTACTTTCAGTTCCAACATAAAAAAAAAAAAAAAACTCAAATTGTTAGTCTGTAAGGAGTTTATAACAGGACAGCAAATGTGACTAAATACAGATATAACTGGAATGTATTTTATCCTTCTACTCCAAATAACAGCAACCCCCTCAATGGCTGTGTATTTCCCAGGTAGGCAGTGTTCCCACTGCTATCTCTTTTACTAATGGTTCCCTTCCCGAGAAGATTACACAGACCAAATACTAATAGAGGAGACATCTACGCTGCCTTCATCTGGGAGAAATTCCTTTCCTAAATAAACCCATAAAACTAAAAGATAAACATCTCTGGTAGGTTGGATAACGACCCAAAGATATCCACATACTAATAACCAGAACCTGCGAACGTGTTACCTTACAAGGCAAAAGGGACTTTGCAGATGTGATTAAATTCAGGATCTTAAAACGAGATTATCCTGGATTCCCTGGGTAGACCCAAAAATAATCACAGGGAGCATATAAGAGGGAGGCAGGAGGGCAAGGGTCAGACAAGAAGACATCTCCACGGAAGCAGAGGTTGATTGATGCTGGGCCAGGAGCCAAGGAATGCTGGCAGCCTCAGAAGCTGGAAAAGGCAAGGAAATGGCTGCTCCCTCAGAGCCTCTGGAAGGAATGCAGCGTGACATGAATTATAACATGATAAACATGTGTTGTTGTAAGCCACTAAGTTTGCGGTTATCTGTTATAGCAACGATAGGAAACAATATACCAACTATGTGTCCAGCTAACACAAAACTGGATAATTTGAATCTTGGGGTCTTCTGATCAATTTTCACATTTAATCTATGACTAAAACATTGTTAAATGATTACTCCTGCCTTTTAAAAAGGATCTCTGCCTTTGATGGATAAGTTGTAAATATAAAAGTTATTTTAATTTCAGGGTTAAAATAAGTGTCTATTAATTATGTCTGTTCACATAGCCATTGAAGGTTAAAAGACACTACAGCGTATTGCATTATGCAAACATCTGGGAAGCAATAATTTCTTTAATGTCTTCTTCGAAATTCAGGGAAACCAGTTAGAACTCTTTTTGATTGTTTTTCTTCGTTTTCTTTACAAAATTGATATGTTCAGTTGTGAGCTTTTTTTAATTTATAAAAGCTTGGTGAAACCTTTATTTTCAAACACAATATACAGATTACCAAATATTTAAGCATCTTTGGTAGGCTCAGCACTGCCCTAATTATGTTGAAGAGCGGATATCACTGATAGGATACACAAATCTAGTCGCAGCAAGGTAATTTACCAAACCATGTGTCCTTAAAGATTCAAACAACCAAACAAACAAAACAAATATTTGTAGCCTGTCTGTATGCCGGAAACTCTGGCGGCGTAGTGGCAATTGCTACGGCTGCTAACCAAAAGATCGGCAGTTCACATCCACCAGACGCTCCTTGGAAACTCTATGGAGCAGTTCTACTCTGTCCTATAGGGTCACTATGAGTCAGAATCCACTCGACGGCAGTGGGGTTTTGTTTTGGTTTAGTCTATATGGCAGGCTTTGTACTGGACACAAAGATGAGCAAAACATGGTTCTTGCTTTCTTGGTGAGGTTTTCATCCTTGCATGGTAGGAGATGAAGACCCCAGATAAAATGAAGTAGAACATTTATTAGATATACCAGTCGTTGGGGTTAGTCTAAGGAATGTTTACGTAGCAGGTGCAATGCAGATATTTCAGAAACAATCGTTAGTAAACACATGGCATAAGAAGAACCACTACCTTCATGAGCTTTTCCCTGACCCCTAACCAGAGAAGGCCACTCCTGTCTCAGAAGCTCTGTCACAGTCCGTCTGCGTGACTCCTAGAACACTCAGACTGTTTCAGGTTCTTATCTCCTTTCCTCCAGATTAGACGTCCTTTGAGCACAAGGCCTTTGTCTTATAAATGTTACATATTTTTCAGTCAAGAAGCTGGAAATAAATTCAGGGTTGTATTTCCCCTGTGTGAATTTTTTCAATGCCAATTTTCATCGTTATAAACTAACAAATGCATCTAATACTTGTCAGAAGGAAGAGTGATTGTAAAGTATTTAATTTTGAATATTAAAGCCATGCCAGGGGAGGCTTTTCTGGAATTTTGTTACTTTTGTGTGTAAATCTTAAAATCATCAAGAAATAAATCCTAATTTTTTCACAAATTAGGCACATGCAAAATTTTGATCGCCAAACTTTCACTTATATAAATTGCATTTTTTTCTCACTGAGTCGTGTATAAACTCATAGAAATATTAACATTACTATTTCATACTTCTAAATCACGCATTATTCAGGAATAATCTCCTAGATATTTTATTTATTTTCTTAATGAAAATATTACCTCTAGTCGTATCAAAAAAAAAAAAAAACCTGCTATACTATATATAATTCTGGAAAGATGCATTTGTTTTCTTTCTTTCTTTTTTTTGCTGTTAGTTTGTTTAACCAAAACATATCTGCTCTTTAAGTCTATGAGAAAACAACATTCGGACTTTTAAAGTATAACCACCACAATAGGGTTGCATTAACTAGGTAATCAGCTACCAAATTCATATATGATAACACAGACTGTAAACCTGGAAAACTACTCCAAACCTAAATGTTTTCCTCTGAGTCACTGGAATGCCAGATAACAGCAGTTTACGCTGATTTGTTCTGCTTTCAGACACAAGCAGAAAATGTCAAGTTTCCAATTAAACAGACCACAAATAAATCTCTCCCCCACTCACACACACACCCATACACATGGGTGCAAACACACACACACGTCACACTGAGAGTCAGTTGGAGGGCTATTTTTTAGATTCAGTCTAGAAAACAGACTCAGGATGATTGATTTCTGATGCTAATGAGTGTTCTGCAGGTATCTTATTATTCGTGGTCCGGGCAGTTGTGACAGAAGAGGTCCTACTTCCATTACCGTTTGGCATGAGGGATGTTACGCTAGCAGATGGCATGGAAAAATATGGACCAGACATTTCATCCATAATTGACTACAAGGCTAATACATTATTCTGAAACCCACAATTCTAGTCACATCCCGTTCCTGTGAAAATATTTCTTCCTCTTGCTGTTTTGCTGTTTGTAGAGCATTTTCCATGAATTTCTAAAGTAGGACATTAAACTAAGACCAAGGTCTCCTACAGCAATTAGGGCAACTGAATGCTCTGGAGTCTACATACTTCCTTGAAATATTAAAGTCCATAAAGTTCACACAAATAAATCATTCTTTGAGAATTGTGAACAATAAATAGAAGACTCAAAGTTTCACTCTGAACCCCGTAAATGATTCTTTTTTTTTTTTTTCTTCATAAAGACAGAACATTAACTCTCAGATAACAGTAGGTAAATGAATTATGGCATTTGGGACCACTGAAAATAATAGCTAAATTAGTATTTTTAAGATGAATATACATGTATTAAAAAGCCAAACCCATTGCCATCAAGTCGATTCATAGCAACTCTATAAGACAAAAAAGAATGGCCCCATATGTTTCCAAGGAGCAGCTGGTGGATTCAAACTGCTGACTTTTTGGTTAGCAGCTGTATCACTTAACCACTGCACCACCTGGGCTCTATATCCCATTGCAGTCAAGTCAATTAGAACTCATAGTGACCCTATAGTAGATCTGCCCCGTAGGGTTTTCAAGGCTGTAATCTTTATGGAAGCAGGCTGCCACATCTTTCTCCCTCAGAGAGGCTGGTGGTTTGAAACCATCAAGCCTTCAGTTAGCAGCCACCAGGGTTCCGTATATATATCCACTAAAACCTGAGAAAACCAGAACCTAAAAAAAAAAAAAAAAAAGAAAAATGTAAGGCAGAAACCCACCAGAGAAGGAAAACTCAAATATTTTCCACTAATAGAGATAAAAACATGATAAGACTGCACCCTATCAAAGGAGGAAACTTCTAAGACCCAGAAGAAGCAGGCAGTTCTGCCGAGGTCCAGCTCTCCAAAGTTCCATTGTGTATATATTCCAAGGAATATTTATGCCACAGGATGCTCATACAGCCAGAATGCTCCTTAGAGACATGGACGGCAAGACTTCATCTCACCTATTTTGGACATATTATCAAAAGGGACCTGTCCCTGGAGAAGGGTATCGTGCTTGGTAAAGTAGAGGGTCAGCAAAAAAAGAGGAAGACCCTCAGCAAGGTGGATTGACACAGTGGCGAAAGCAATGGGCTCAAACATAGCAACAATTGTGAGGACGGCACAGGGCCTGGCAATGTGTCATTTTGTTACACATATGGTCACTAGGAGTCAACACCTAACAACAACATATGCATACAGACACATATATATGCATATGTATATATTCTATTTGATAAAACATTACATAACAATGAATATAGCAGTGACATATAACAGTGAATATATCCTAGCATTTGCACTTGAACTCATATAACATTTAACAGCATTTTAAAGTATATTAATATTTTATAGTTATAACTTAAACATACATTAAATTAATTTATGTTACATATAATATATAATCTTCCTAATACCTCTAAGCACTCTAATACTTCTCAGATGTTCCTAAGCATAGGAGCGTGCTAAACCAAAAAAACCAAACTCATTGCCATTGAGTCGATTTCAACTCATGGTGACCCCATGTGTTACACAGAATAGCTCAACAGGGTTTTCTTGAACATAATCTTTATAGAAGCACATTGTCACGTTTTTCTTCCAGAGCAACGTTGGGTGGGTTTGGACAGCCAACCTTTAGTCGAGCACAAACCATTGTCTTTGGGTTGGTTCTGACTCACGGTGACCCTATAGGACAGAGTAGAACTGCTCTATAGGGTTTCCAAGGAATGGCTGGTGGATTTGAACTGCTGAGCTTTCGGTTAGCAGTTGAGGTCTTATCTACTACACCCAGGGACATAGGAGTCTATTATTCCCCCCTTTTTTATTAAAGGACCAGGTGGTCAGACCCTCACCAGTGACTGATCAGGTTCCACGTACAATAAAATTTACTCAGAAAATACTTCTGGAAGGAACTTGTGGTTGATTTATTAAATCCAACTAAACGTGCCAAGTTGCATAACTTCACTTCTACATTTTCTTGTTTATTCAACCAATATTTAATTAGTGCTTACTATGTTCAAGCCTTGGTGGCACAGTAGGTGAGGGCTATGGCTACTAACCAAAAGGTAAGCAGTTCAAATCTACCAGCCGCTCCTTGGAAACATTATGGGGCACTTCTACTCTGTCCTATAGGGTCGCTATGAATTGAAATTTACTCAATGGCAACGGGTTTGACTTTGTGGTTTAATATGTTCAAGACACTCTGCTAGAGGCTGAGAATTAAATCCTAAGTCAAATACACTCACTGATGAGAGAGTTCTGCAGAGAATCCAGACAAGTAATCACACAATTCCATGATTATGGAGTTCGGGTTGAGAGAACTTTAGTGTTTTAGGAAATGAGGCTTTTTAGAGGAAAGGAAGACTAAACTGATACCTGAATGATGAGCAAGAAACAGATAAAGAGACGGTATGTTGATGGAACTGAAAATGATTCGTAGCAGAGGAAACAGCATATGCAAACGTCTGAAAACTAGACAAAACGTGGTACATTTGTTGGGTGGAAACAAAAGAATACTAGCTTGTTCTACTCTGTCCTGTAGGGTCGCTATGGGTCAAAATCAACTCAACAGCACTGGGTTTATGGTTTAGCTTGGCTGAAAGAGGACTTGAAGCACTTACTGATGAAGATCAAAGACCACAGCCTTCAGTGTGGATGACACCTCAACACAAAGAAAACAAAAACCCTCACAACTGGACCAATGAGCAACATCACGATAAACAGAAAAGACTGAAGTGCTCAAGGATTTCATTCTACTTGGATTCACAATAAATGCTTATGGAAGCAGCAGTCAAAAAATTAAATGACATGTTGAATTGGGCAAATCTGCTGCAAAAGATCTCTTTAAAGTTTTAAAAAGCAAAGATGTCACTTTAAGGGCTAAGGTGCGCCTGACCCAAGCCATGGTATTTTCAATCCCCTCATATGTATGTGAAAGCTAGACAATGAGTAAGGAAGATGAAGAAAAATTGATGCCTTTGAATTATGGTGTTGGTGTTGAATATACCATGGACTGCCAAAAGAACAAACAAATCTGTCTTGGAAGAAGTACAGCCAGAACACTTCTTAGAAGCAAGGATGGTGAGATTTCATCTAATGTACTTTGGTCATGTTATCAGGAGGGACCAGTCCCTGGAGGACATCATGCTTGGTAAAAGAGACTGTCAGTGAAAAACAGGAAGTCTCACAATGAGATGGATTGACACAGTGGCTACAACAGTGGGCTCAAACATAGCAAGGATTGTGAGGATGGCACAGGACTGGGCAGTGCTCTGTTCTGTTCTACACAGGGTTGCCATGGGTTGGAATTGACTCAATAGCACCAAAGAACAACAACAGCAAGCTTGTCTGGAACACACAATGGACAGAAGATACTCAAGCAACATAACACAGATATCAGCAAGTAGATCTTCATGGGCATGCAATTCATAGTAAGAAGTTTGGACTTTTTCCTACGGACCTGAAGAGCAAATACACTTTTTTTTGTTTCTTTTGTTTAAAGAGAGTGATTAAAAACAATTATATTTGCACCCTCCCAGCATGGCAAAGGGAATAGCAATGAAGGAGCTAACTGGAAATCAAGGAGACCAGAAAGCACCGATCTGTAGTCACTGCAATTTCTGCCAAGTAATTTGATTCCCTTGGAGGTTGGCAACTCTGTGAAGTAAAGGTATAGCAACAGCTACCTGGAGTTGGGACTTGGTGTGTTGTAGCTTCCCTGCCCCTATTAATTACAATACAAATAAAGCAAAAATGAATAAAGTCTGTCAGTCTTCTTTCATGCTTTACTACACTCTTGATTTTTCTCAGTGAGCATTTATAACCTTTTCATACGCTTGATTCCTTTTGAACTACATTTTGTTAAAATCAGATATAGAGAAGCTATATTTTTATCTGTTAGAACCGAGAGTTTTCCCTCATGGATAGACTAGTAAACGGTGACAATAAGATACAAACTTTAAAACTCTTTCGTGCCCGGCGGTACACACAGCGACCATGAGGTTTCAGCCTTTGGGGTTTATTGGGAAGCTGCTGCGCCACTGACAGTGCGCGACGACACAAGCCAGGGGCCTTTATGACTGAAACTGAAGAAACAGGCGAGCGCCGCCAATCACTGTTTTTACAGGGTATTGTATGAGGTGTCTGAATTTTCGGAAGGAAAAAGAAATTTTGAAAAATTTTTATTTGTTGAACGTATGTATCAATAGACCCTTGTGGGGACTCTGGGGTATAATTAATGGTACTTCATATGTACCAGGAAACCCTGGTGGCGTAGTGGTTAAGTGCTATGGCTGCTAACCAAAGCAGTTCGAATCCACCAGGCGCTCCTTGGAAACTCTATGGGCCAGTTCTACTCTGTCCTATAGGGTCGCTATGAGTCGGAATTGACTCCACAGCAGTGGGTTTTTACCAAAAATTCAGACACACTCACTGATTCAGCATGCTTCCATGACTGAAGACACTTAGTGTCAACAAAACATCCAAAGCAGAAAATAATTGGACCAGCACAGGGTTTAAAAATTACATATTTATACTTTTAAAGACATTTATGTGTATATTTGTGTGTATTTATCTATGTATCTATGGATCTATTTATCTATCTAAATTTCTAGGCCATATCTATATTATTCATTGCTCTGATAACTCAAAAATACGTAATATTATTGTTGAGATCATTAAACACAGCAATTTAAAATATTTGATTCTAGTTTTTGCACATTATAGCTTCCTGTTGTATTTAAGTCTGTAATTACTCTAACTCTATGAAATTTGAAAGAACTTGTTTCGACAGGTTTTATGTTCTTGGCAAAGAAAAGGCCTCTCTTCAGTTTTAAGAATACTGTAGACATTGTGCTTTCTTGGGCATTCATCAGGGACTTTCTTCGTGCTTAAATGCATATATTCATAACAAGGAAGTGATGGCAGAAGAACAAAAATACCTGAATACATTATAGTAGTGAGAGTCCCTACCAAAGGAGGATTTAAAGGGCCACACAGCAGTTTCTTGTGTATACCAATATTACTGATGTTACCTAAATGTATACTCAAGGATAATTTATCATCATGGTATACGCCTTTGACATTGCTAGGCTGCTGTTGCCATTAATATTTTTAAAGGTTCTTGAATGATGATATGGGAACTTAAAAAAATTCAAATAGGAGATAGAGCAACAGCTCCAACTATCATAACCTCAGGGTAGGCTACAGTAGTGAAAACCCCCTCCTGAACAGCCTTGTCTAACATATCTTATGAACTGCAGCAGACATCCACATTTCTGCCTGTCTGTCTCTCCTCCATTTATTTATCTGCTATTGATATCTCTATCACCCTGAATATTTATTTATGCTTCATAATTCCCAAAAAGATTTGATATGATTTATAGGAATACATTTAGCTCAACAATATAAAATGTGAAAAGGAGAAGAAATAGACAAAGAGCAGCAGTGGCTTCCGGTTGCCGCATGCTGTATGCTATGAGCTTGGATGCTTGAGGAGGTCTAAGGCCAAAACCTTCCCTTCTAATTGGAGCTCTAGCTAAATAGGTAATCTTCTCAATGGGGGATTTGCATTTCAAAGGTAAACTGTAGAATCTAATCCACAAGCCTTAAATTTCCTGATGTTTACTTTACTGGTACATTTTTAGTGATTACATACATTTTAAATCTTTATTTGCAAGGATGTGATGTGGATATTCTTAACGTATAAAACCAACAATTACTTAAAGAAATTCTTCTCTGTTTTCAAAGCCAGATGGCCCTGCAAATTGTCTTTTTCAAATAAGGTATGGTGAAGTTAGTGAAAAATCTCTCTTTCAGAGGGAAATTCTAAGTGTAAATTACAGAAGGTCAAAATTGCCTTTTTTTTATCCTCCTTGATAAAGATTTGTCAGTAAGAGACACATTTTTTTATACCCTAAAGAAAAAAAAAAAGTCAAATTTTCTCATAGTGTTCATCAGCAATCATTGTTGGATATGATTCTAAATCATTTCTTAAAACAAAATAAAATTTGTGTTTTTTCCTATAATTTTCTTTTAAAAATATAAAATTGATACGTAGTAATGAAAAAAAAATTAACTTCTCTTTATTTTCACCTCTTCTCCATCCCATAAACCTTTAATGCAGTACATGTATCCACAGGGTATTTAGTCCGTTATCTGCTAAGAAGCACATTATCTTATATGTAAATTTTATATATATAAATACGATTTTCTATATGACATTCACACAGAACCTCTGAAACACCCTACGTGACAAATTGCATGGTACAAGCAACACATATACAGAAAGACAGACAGGACTTGCAACTTGAGTAGCATCACGAAGAAGGATAGGATTCGGTAGGTTGATAAAAGGGAGCAAAGAACATTTGCTACAAACAAATAACACAGCAATCACTGGGGAGACCACCTTGAGGTGTTATAAGGGAGAAACAGCTGGAAAAGTGTTAAAGTATCAAGTAAAAGAGAAAATAAACAACTGCAAGTTAGTCTGCAACTTGGGCGCAAACTAGGAAGGCAGGTAATATTCAGGGAAAGGTTGACCATACATCCCGTAAAGAATATATTTTAATACCAAGCGCTCAAAGAGAAAATGTTGTTTCCCCTCATAAGTCCCCTTTATACCGTTACTGAACTTCCTTATGAGGCAAAATGATTTGTTGAGAATTTTAAATGAAATATTAAAACTTCCAGGTTCTCAGAAAATGCTCCATTGTTCCTAAAACTACTTAATCAATTCTTCAAATGTGTGCTTGTGTATAAGCAAATGATAGAGGTTAATTTAGTGAGATGGAAAGGTCGGTTAATTGCAATGTGCCACCTTTCTTCTTCTGATTGGTATTTGTATGCTAATTGTAAAGCAAGAAAATAGAGCTTATCATCTTCATATTTCCAGAAGCTAGTTACTAGGTTGCCAGACAATAGTGAATGTGTAATAATTTGCTGCATAACAACAACGTGTAACATTTATTGAATGTGTACTGAATGCTACACTAAGTGCATTACTGACGTATCTCACCTGAATCTCACAATGGCTACTTGAAGAATTTTTATTGCTACCTTCATTTTAGCGATGAGTAAAACTAGACCTCAGAGAGTTATAGTGAATTTCCCAAGGTCACTCAACCAGTAAGCAGGATTTAAACTCATGCCAGAGTCCCAGTTCAACAAGAATGATATTTTTTTTAAGTGAAAGTTTACACATCAAGTCAGTCTATCATACAAAACCTTTCATACACCTTGCTATATACTCCTAGTTGCTCTCCCCGTAATGAAACAGCACATTCCTTCCCTCCACCCTGTGTCTCCGTGTCCATTCAGCCAGCTTCTGTTCCCCTCAGCCTTCACATGTCCCCTCCCCTCCAGACAGGAGCTGCCCAGATAGTCTCATGTGTCTACTTGATCCAAGAAGCCCACTCCTCAACAGTATCACTTTCTGTCTTGTAGTCCAATCAGCAGTTCGAATCCGCCATGCGCTCCTTGGAAACTCTTTGGGGCAGTTCTACTCTGTCACATAAGGTCACTATAAGTCGGAATCGACTCGACCGCACTGGGTTTACTGGGTAGTCCAGTCCAATCCTTGTGTGGAGAGTTGGCTTCGAGAATGGTTCCTATCTTGTGCTAACAGAAGGTCTGGGACCATGACCTCCAGGATCCCTCTGGTCTTAGTCAGACCATTAAGTCTGGTCTTTTCATGAGAATTTGTGGTCTGCATCCTACTGCTGTCCTGCTGCTTCAGGGATTCTCTGTTGTGTTCCCTGTCATGGCAGTCATCGGTTGTAACTGGGCACCATCTATTTCTTCTGGTCTCAGGCTGATATAGTCTTTGATATATATGGCCCTTTCTGATTCTTGGGCTCATACTTATCTTGTGTCTTTGGTGTTCTTCATTCTCCTTTGCTCCAGGTGGGTTGAGACCAATTGTTGCTTCTTAGATGGCTGCTTGCTAGAGTTTAAGACCCCAGATGCAACTCTCCAAAGTGGGATGCAGAATATTTTCTTAGTAGATTTTATTATGCCAGTTGACCTAGATGTTCCCTGAAACCATGGTCCCCAAACCCCAGCCCCTGCTACTCTGGCCTTCAAGACGTTCAGTTTATTCAGGAAACTTCTTTGCTTTTGGTGTAGTCCAGTTGTGCTGACCTCTCTTGTATTGTGTGTTATCCATCCCTTCACTTAAATTAGTTCTTGTCTACTATCTAACTAGTGAGTCCCCCTCTCCCTCCCTCTTGTAACCGTCAAAGAATATTTTCTTCTCTGTTTAGATTATTTCCTGAGTTCTTAAATAGTGGTCTCATACAATATTTGTCCTTTTGCATCTGACTAATTTCACTTAGCGTAATGCCTTCCAGGTTCTTCCATGTTATGAAATGTTTCACAGATTCATCACTGTTCTTTATCAATGTGTAGTATTTCATTGTGTGAATATACCATAATTTATTTATCCATTCATTCGTTGATGCACACCTTGGTTGCTTCCATCTTTTTGCTATTGTAAACAGTGCTGCAGTGAACATGGGTGTGCGTATATCTGTTCATGTGAAGGCTCTTATTTCTCTAGGATATATTCCAAGGAGTGGGATTGCTGGTTCGTAAGGTAGTTCTATTTCTAGCTTTTTAAGGAAGTGCCAAATCAATTTCCAATGTGGTTGTACCATTTCACATTCCCACCAGCAGTGTATAAGTGTTCCAGTCTCTCCACAACCTCTCCAACATTTATTATTCTGTGTTTTTTGGATTAATGCCAGCCTTGTTGGAGTGAGATGAAATCTCATTGTAGTTTTGATTTGCATTTCTCTAGTGGCTAATGAACATGAGCATTTCCTCATGTATCTGTTAGCAACCTGAATGTCTTCTTTAGTGAAGGGCCTGTTCATACCCTTTGCTCATTTTTTAATTGGGTTATTTGTCTTTTGTAGTTGAGTTTTTGCTGTAACATGTAGATTTCAGAGATCAGCCGCTGATCGGAGATGTCGTAGCTAAAAAGTTTTTCTCAATCTGTAGGTAATCTTTTATTCTTTTGGTGAAGTCTTTGGATGAGCACAGGTGTTTGACTTTTAGGAGCTCCCAGTTACCTAATTTCTCTTTTGCTGTTTTTGCAGTTATAGTAATGTTTTGTATACTGCTTATGCCATGTATTAGGGCTCCCAGCATTGTTCCTATTTTTTCTTCCATAAGCTTTATCATTTTAGAGTTTACATTTAGATCTTTAATCCATTTTGAGTTGGTTTTTGTGCATGATGTGAGGTATGGGTCTTGTTTCATTTTTTTGCAGATGGATATCCAGTTATGCCAGCACCATTTGTTAAAAAGACTGTCTTTTCCCCATTTAACAGACTTTGGGCCTTTGTCAAATATCAGTTGCTCATATGTGGATAGATTCATGTCTGGATTCTCAGTTCTGTTCCATTGGTCTATGTATCTCTTGTTGTACCAGTACCAGGCTGTTTTGACTACGGTTGTGGTATAATATGTTCTAAAGTCAGGTAATGTGAGACCTCCTATTTTCTTTTTCTTCTTCAGTAATGCCTTATTTATCCGGGGCCTCTTTCTCTTCCAAATGAAGTTGGTGATTTGTTTCTCCATCTCATAAAGAAAAATGTCACTGACATTTGGGTCGGAATTGCATTGTATCTATAGGTAGCATTGGGCAGAATAGACATTTTTACAATGTTGAGTCTTCCTATCCATGAGCAAGGTATGTTTTCCCAATTATGAAGGTCTCTTTTGGTTTCTTGCAATAGTGTCTTATAGTTTTCTTTGTACAGGTCTTTTACGTCTCTGGTTAGATTTATTCCTAAGCACTTAATTTTCTTAGGGGCTATTGTAAATAGTATTAATTTAGTGATTTCCTTTTCATCACTCTCTTTGCTGATGTAGAGAAATCCAATGGATGTATGTATTTTTGTCTTGTGTCCTGAAACTCTGCTGAACTCTTCTATTAGTTTCAATAGTTTTCTTAAGGATTCTTTAAGTTTTTCTGTGTATAAGATCATGTCATCTGCAAACAGAGATACTTTTACTTCTTCTTTGCCAATTTTAATGTTCTTTATTTCTTTATCTAGCCTTATAGCCCTGGTTAGGACCTCCAACACAATGTTGAATAAGAGCGGTGATAAAGGGCATCCTTGTCTGGTTCCTGTTCTCAGTGGGAGCGGTTTCAGTCTCTCTCCATTTAGGATGATGTTGGCTGTAGGCTTTGTATAAGGGCCCTTTACAGTGTTTAAGAATTTTCCTTCTATTCCTATTTTGCTGAGAGTGTTTATCATGAATGGGTGTTGGACTTTGTCAAATGCCTTTTCTGCCACAGTTGGTAAGACCAACAAGAAGAATGTTATTAAAGGGTTATTCAGCCAAAGCAGTACTCTAGATGCTACAGAATTTTTGGAAAAAAAAGAGGATTTTTTTTTTTTATTATTAAAACCATCTTCCTATAACATCTGTCTGAGAACATGAATGGTAAATATTGCTGTTGTTAGGTGGTGTCTCGTTGGTTCCGACTCAGTGACGTTATGTACAACAGAACGAACATTGCCCAGTTGCCGTGTTTGAGCCCACTGTTTCACCACTGTGTCAGTCCATCTCATTGAGTGTCTTCTTTTTTGCTGACCCTCTTCTTTACCAAGCATGATGCCCTTCTCTAGGGACTGTTTTCTGATAACAGGCAGAAAGTACATGAGAGGAAGTCTCGTCAACCTCTCTTCTAAGGAACATTCTGGCTGTACTTCTTCCAAGACGGATTTATTTGTTCTTCTAGCAGTCAATGGTATATTCAACATTCTTTACCACTCTGTAATTCAAATGTATCAATTCTTCTTCAGTCTCCCTTATTCATTGTCCAGCTTTCACATGCATATAAGCTGACCAAAAATATCATGACTTGGGTTAGGCACACCTTAGTCTGCAAGGTGACATCTTTGCTTTTTAACACTTCAGAGGTTTTTGCAGCAGATTTGCCCAATGCAATAAGTCATTTGACTTCTTGACTGCTGTTTCCATGGGTGTTGACTATGGATCCAAGTTAAATGAAATCCTTAATAACTTCAATATTTTCTGTGTTTATCATGATGTTTCTCATAGGTCCACTTGTGAGATTTTTCTGTTTTCTGTATGTTGAGGTATAATCCATATTGAAGGCTGTGGTTTTTGATCTTCATCAGTAAGTACTTCGTGTCCTCTTCACTTTCAGAAAGCAAGGTTGTATCATCTGCATATCACAGGTTGTTAATGGGTCTTCTTCCAATCCTGATGCCGCATTCTTCTTTATGTAGTCCATTTGCTAACTGTACAGATTGAGTAGGTATGGTGAAAGGATACAACCCTGACGCACATCTTTTCTTATTTTATGCCACGCAGTATCCCATTTTTATGTTCAAACAACTGCCCCTTGGTACACATTTTGCATGACCACAATTAAGTGTTCTGAAATTCCTATTCTTCACCATGTTATCCATAATTTGCTATGATCCACACAGTCATATGAAATTGCATACTCAATAAAACACAAGTAAACATTTTCCTGGTATTCTTCCCTTTTAGCCAGGATCCATCTGACATCAGCAATGATATCCCCTGTTCCACATCTTCTTCTGAATCTTGCCTGAATTTCTGGCAGTTCCCTGTGGATGTACTGCTACAACCATTTTTGAATTATCTTTGGCAAAATTTTATTTGCATGTGATATTAATGATATTGTTCAAAAACATCTGCATTCTATTGAATCACCGTTCTCTGGAATGGGTGAAAATGTGGATATCTTCCGGTCAGTTGTCCAGGCATCAATCCCCCAAATTTCTTGGCTTCCAGAGTTTTATCCATTTTTTTTTTTTTTAAACATCTCAATTGGTAGTCCCTCAATTCCTGGAGTCTTGTTTTTGCCAGTGCCTTGAATGCAGGTTGGACTTCTTCCCGCAATACCACCAGTTCTTGATCACACGCTTTCGTCTCAAATGGTTGAACGTCGACTAATCCTTTTTTGGTAGAGTGACTCTGTGTATTCCTTCCATCTTCTTTTGATGCTTCCTGAGTCATTCAATATTTTGTTCACAGAATCCTTCAATATTGCAACTCGAGACTTAAATTTTTTCTTCAGTTCTTTCAGTTTGAGGAAAAACCTAGTGTGTTCTTCCTTTTGGTTTCTAACTCCAGGTCTTTGCACATTTCATTATAAAACTTTACTTTGTCTTTTTAAGTCACACTTTGAAATCTTCTGTTCAGCTCTTTCACTTCTTCACTTCCTCCTTTTGCTTTAGCTACTCTACATTCAAGAACAACTTTCAGAGTCTCTTCTGACATCCATTTTGGTCTTTTTTTTCTTACCTGTCTTTTTAATGACCTTTTGCTTTCTTCATTTGTAATGTCCTTGATGTCATCCCACAAGTCATTTGATCTTCAGTCATTAGTGTTCAATGAGTCAAATCTATTGAGATGGTCTCTAAATTCAGTTGGGATATACTCAAGGCTGCATTTTGGCTCTTTTAGGCTTTTTTAAGTTTTCTTCAGCTTCAGCTTGAACTTGCTAACGAGCAGTTGATGGTCTGTTCCACAGTTGGCCCCTGGCCGTGTTCTGACTAATGATACCGGGCTTCTCCACCGTCTCTTTGCAGAGATGTAGCCAACTTGTTTCCTGTGTATTCCATCTGGTGAGGTCCACATTTATAGTCACTGTTTTTGTTGTTGGAAAAAGATATTTTCAATGAATAAGTCCTTGGTCTTGCAAAATTTATCACGTGTTCTCTGTGTTGTTTCTATCAACAGGGCCGTACTTTCCAACTACGTAGCCTTTGTTTCCAACGTTTGCATTCCAATCGCCAGTAATTATCAACGCATCTTGATTGCATTTTTGATTGGTTTCAAACTGCAGATGTTGGTAAAAAATCTTCAGTTTCTTCATCTTTGGCCTTTGTGATTGGTCCATACATTTGAATAATAGTCTTTATTATCTTGTCTTCCTTATACGTGGATGGGTATTATCCTATCACTGACAGTGCTGAACTTCAGGATAGATCTCAAAATGTTCTTTTTGATGATCAATGCAGTGCCATTCCTCTTCAATTTGTCATTCCCAGCATAATAGACCATGCTTGTCTGATTTAAACTGGCCAGTACTAGTCCATTTCAGTTCACTAATGTCTAGGATATCAATCTTTAGGCGTTCCATTTCATTTTTGATGACTTCAAATTTTCCTAGATTCATAATTTTTACATTTTACATTCTGATTATTATTAATGGATGCTTATAGGTGTCTCTTCTTATTTTGAGTCGTGCCACATCAGCAAATGAAGTCCCAAAAGCTTTACAGCATCCACATCATTAAGGTCAGCTCTACTTTGAGGATCCCTGGTGGTGCAGTGGTTAAAACTATGGCTGCTAACCAAAGAATCAGCAGTTCCAATCCACCAGCTACTTCTTAGAAACCCTGTGGGGCAGTTCTATTCTGTTCTGTAGGGTGCTACGGGTCGGCATAAACTTGAAGACAAGGGGTTTGGTTTGGTTTTTTGTTTCTTTCTACTTTGAGGAGGCAGCTCTTCCCCTGTTGTATTTTGAATGCCTTCCAACCTGAGGGGCTCATATTCCAGCGCTATATCAGACAGTGTTCCACTGCAGTTCGTAAGGTTTTCACCAGCCAGTTTTTCAAAGAAGTACATTGCCAGGTCCTTCTTCCTAGTCTGTCTTAGTCTGGCAGCTCCACGGAAACCTGTCCACCATGGGTGACCCTGCTGGTATTTGAAATACTAGTGAAATAGCTTCCAGCATCACAGCAACACAAAAGCCACCACGATAGGACAAACTGATAGAGGAGTGGTGGGTGGATTGTAAAGTGTTATTATTTCTACAGTTGCTCAGCAACCATTGGAAAATAAATATAAACGTTGCAAAATAAGCAAATATTCATCATTTTGACATGTGTATAAAGGGAATATGAAAGCAATATTCTCTAGTATTTAAAAGGTGCCTTTCATGGCTGTAACTTTTGTGGTATCTGAATTTTTATTGAATGACAATTATAGACAATATCTTCACAAGTTCAGAGCAAAAGCTCTTCATGAAAATCTTCTGCCCATGGCATGGCAACATTACACTCTAGCAACCCCTTAGCTTTTTATCAGATTGTTCCGAAGACTCAAATACCAGCCAGCACTCTGAAGGGCTTCATCTTAGTGCCAACAGGTTGTTTCCTCTGGAGTCACAATTTATCCGTCCACTTGGTTTTCAGTATTGTTAATATAATCATCTCAATATTACAAAGACGTCACTCTTTATTGCTATTAAATTGAAAATCCTGCTGATCCTCTCCCCCAGAATGTGAAAGGTACACAATTTAGTTGCCCCCATTTCTTTTTTTTTATTGTCCTTCAAGTGAAAGTTTACAAATCAAGTCAGTCTCTCATACAAAAATTTATATACACCTTGCTATGTACTCCTAGTTGCTCTCCCCTATTTCTTTAATCTGCCTTTGGTATATGGTACTTTGTCTTTTTAAGAACTTTTTTTTTTATTGTACTTTAGATGAAGGTTTACAGAGCAAACTAACTTCTCATTAAACAGTTAATACACAGATTATTTTATGACATTGGTTAACAACCCCACAACATGTCAACACTCTCCCTTCTCCACCTTGGGTTCCCTATTACCAGCTTTCCTGTCCCCTCCTGCCGTCTAGTCCTTGCCCATAAGCTGGTGTGCCCCTTCAGTCTTGTTTTGTTTTATGGGCCTGTCTAATCTTTGATGAAGGGTGGACCTCAGAAGTGACAGCATTACTGAGCTAAAAGGGTGTCTGGGGACCATACTCTCAGGCTTTCTGCAGTCTCGGTCAGGCCAGCAAGTCTGATCTTTCTTTCTGAATTAGAATTTTGTTCTGCATTTTTCTCCAGCTCCGTTTGGGACCCTCTATTGTGATTCCTGTTAGAGCAGTCAGCGGTGGTAGCTGGGCTCCATGTAGTTAGTTGTGCTGGACTCAGTCTGATGGAGGCCATGATAGTTGTGGTCCATTAGTCCTTTGGGCTAACCTTTCCCTTATGCCTTTGGTTTTCTTCATTCTCCCTTGCTCCCCAAGGGGTGAGACCAGTGGAGTATCTTACATGGCCACTCACAGGCTTCTAAGACCCCAGACACTGGTATATGGCACTTTTAAAACTCCATCAAAGAGTTTTCGCAGATAAGTCCTCTTAGTATAGTAAAAGATGCTATTTCAACATCAAGGATCTGATAAGATATGCCTAGTGATTTGGAATTTCTCACCAGGAAATCAGTGTCCATAATATACGCATATTAAAACAATGCTGCAGACCTCATTATAAAGTCATATAAGATAAGCAGACATCACCAACACTTGCTCTGCAATGTAAACTAAGAAAAATGCTGAGAAAAATTCAAACGTATACCACTTGTTCAACTTTTCAGAAAAGATGCACAGATAACCTGCTAAGCCAAATGAACTTCTGTTTTAAATATTGTCTAACTCGTCCATCAGAAAAACTGTTCTGGCACTGCCCATTGCTGTTGAGTCCATTCTGACTGCTAGAGACCCTACAGGACAGAGTAGAACTGCCCCTTACGGTTTCCAAGTCTGTAACCTTTATGGAAGCAGACTGCCACATCTTTCTCCCATTAGTCAATAAATTTCCTGATAATATGCGTAGTGACCAGCATCAAATGAAAACAAGTAAGAGCTGTGGCTAAAGATGCCTTGGTCTACAGTAGTCTGATGAGGTGAGAATTACAAAGTTTCTTTTATTTATTACTGTCAGTTTATGTTGCCTCCAGGCACTTCCTAATGAAACTCCCTTGCTCCTGGTAACAAATTTTAAGCTGCCAAAATATACAACTAAGGAGACATGAAATATACAATTATTGAATGCACATAGTAAGCAGCAGATTGTCACTAAATATCTGAACAAAAAATGTTTTTGACTTTTTTCCAGGAAAAAAAAACCTAAAATGTTAATGGATAATTGATAGTCTCAATTTTGGGGAGAAATTTAAGGAATTTTTTTTAATAAAAGTATTTGAACCATGTGCTTGTTTAACAGATAGGATGATATTTTCTAATTGTTGAAGAATTTAATTCATGCCTTTTTCTACCAGGTCTCTATTGTTCACCTTAATTTTTGTTTTCTAGGTCACATCTTCTTGGGAACTTTTAAACAAGTCTCAAAAAGTATGAACAATCAAAATCAAGAATCAAATCTGAATATCAGAATAACTCTTCTTTTACTCAGTTCCCATCTTGTCAATTGCTTTTTGATGCATTTTGCATGAGGGCTTGTTCACTAAACTGATAAAACAAAGTAATGACATCAAAGGAGTATTTTTCAAAAACAGGTTTTAGCTATATTGACTCTTCCCAGAATGAATCCTCTAAACAAACCTAAGTTAGTTTATGAAAATAGTATTTTAAGCTGTTAGAAACAGCAGTGTAGTGAGACGTAAGGTTAAATTAATCCAATGAAATCAAGTGGAGTCTATGAGATGACATTACAAATTTCAAACTGTAACAGTGCAAATTCAGGGGGAAGCAGTTGGGCCAGCCAGTCCCATATAAGAGAATATTAGAATACAAATTACTCTGAAAAACTGGAAAAGCTATCAGAAATAAATTTGATGCTGCCCAATTTAGATGAAAGTGAGAGGCAGAAAAATCACTATGCAAATCCTGAGAGTAAATAAATACAATGATATTTTGCTCATCGCTAGATAGGTTTGAAGTTAAGTCAATTTCATATAGAGTTTAAATCCTGTCAGCTCACCTTGCTTCACTGTCATTACTATGAAGTAACAACATGCTGGACAAAGTGGATCTATGTACATCAGACCCGACTCGAGATGCAAGATTATGTCATTCAATAGAATTAATTTTTGAAGCACTTATTGCATTAATTAGGTTTGGTTATAAATATTAAAGGTAAATGCTGGTAGTGTGGAAACCCTGGTGGCGTAGTGGTTAAGTGCTACAGCTGCTAACCCAAGGATCGGCAGTTCAAATCTGCCAGGTGCTCCTTGGAAACTCTATGGGGCGGTTCTACTCTGTCCTATAGGGTTGCTATGAGTAGGAATCAACTCGATGGCACTGGGTTTGGTTTGGTTTTTTTGGTTAAGAAGAACAAATTCAATTACAGTCTGAACTTAAAACATTTTGTTCAAACCAAAAAACCATGTAGGAAACCCTGGTGGTGTAGTAGTTAAGAGCTTGGCCGCTAACCAAAAGGTTAGCAGTTTGAATCCATCAAGGTCTCCTTGGAAACCCTATGGGGCAGTTCTACTCTGTTCTATACAGTCGCTGAGTTGGAATAGACTTGACAGCAATGGGTTTAGTTTGGTTTTTTCCACTATGTTTTGGAATGTGAGAAGGCCAAACTGGGGTCATAAAAGGTCTACATTATTGAAAACATGTACTAATTCTGTGAACCTTAGTTTATCTGCTGGTAGGTTGAATCATGAGAAATTGCCAATATTAAGCCTTATTTGCCTTACAAAAACAGCAATTTCAGATCGTTCAACATATTAGCTACTTCTAATCTTAATCAGAATCTTCCCTAAAAACCCAAGTTCAAAAATAAAAAGAAAGAAAGAAAAGAAAGCTATCTTGCAGTTTCTAAATGATATTTGCCATTTGTCCTCATCAGTAATCTTTGTCACAGAGGATTCTTCTCCTCTTTAAACAGTCCAAGATCTTGTCAACATTGTCAAGTGCACCTTCTCCTGAGGTTCCCAAAGCTACTTCTGTAGACACTACTCTCACTGACCCAAAGCTGCAAGAACAGGGTAACACGACCACTTCATGTGACCAGTTGTATGTTCTGAAGCCCTCAATGTATGGGAACCCTCACACACCCCATTAGGACAGTGATGTTCTCCTATTCTCTCTATTAGATACGCAGCAAAGCAGTGGTCTTTGTATCTACAGCGTCTTACAGTACATCAGTGAACGAACCCTTCCATTCTTGTTTCACTTCATCTTACTTTTGGCTGCCTCTTTCCTGAGAGCTGTAATGAGCACTTGGTGGTTGACCTGAGGGAAGAAACCATGTCTTTTGCTGAATTTTCTCTTCCCAGTCTTTATGTGCTTAATCTTTCTCCCAAATAAGAACTTACCGCACAGTAAAGTCATGACAATAAAATGTCAGGGTTTGGAGTGGTGGCGGGGTACAAGGGAGAGAAATATGTGAGTTTGTTTGAATTCTATAATAAATACAATTTAAGCTCAAGCTGGGGATAATCCATTTGTAGGAGAATCCTTGGTAAGTTTTTGCTTCTTTATTTTTCTTCGGTTATACTTGTGTTTTAAACTGGCTTTTATTAACATAGAACTAGGAGAAATGCAGGTGTTTGTAAGGTGTATGCTGGCTATATAAAATGGTTGGATAGAAAGAAGAAAAATATGGAAAATGAAGGAAAAAGTGAAACTCTGGATTAGATATACAAAAAAATTAAAAAAATACATTCATCATGATTAGCTACCAGAGTGAAAAAGAGAATAATGTGGCTGAGAAAAAAAGGATATGTCAAGCATGTCTATCCATACCTAAGTGAAGCTAACAGGAATTCCACAAAATTCAGACAGCCAGATGTGCTCTAAAACTCAGAAGCTCAAAAAGAATGAACATGACCTTAAAAAGAACTTCCACCTAGGCTAATTTTTAAAGGACTCATTAAATATATTTTTCACATCTCAAGAAGACCCTTTTGAAGCTTGTAGGGTATGCTGAGAGTTAAAATGAGATAACACGGAGAAAAAATGGATTTGCTTTTTAAAGACAGTAGGTAGATGGATAGATAGATGATAGATAATAGATGATAAATGATAGAGAGAGAGATAGACAGACAGATAGATAGATACTGAAATAAATATGCGGATGACTTTCAGCACCAAGTGACTAGGTCTAGAAGTGCTGGACACGACTGTGTACAGCGCTTAGAACGTCCTGAGACGAGTGATAAGAAGACGTTAAGATGCGCCTTTAAACTCAGATGACGACAACCTGAGAATTCTGAAGGAACTCAAGCAGAGCCTTGGAAATTGCAGGTGCTGCCGAGATTCAGCTTGAAAGCATGTTTCCTCGGGCTGCACTGAGCTTCAAAGGGAAATGTAATTCCTTTTCAGGTTGGCTCTCCACACTAACTCTTCCTCCCTATTCTGAGTCACAGGCCCATCTTGCTAGTTTACAAGATCTCCCTGCATCCTAAGGACATAAACATCCGAGACCCAGGAACAGCTGGGAAACACTAGCTCATTGTTGAAGGATTGCTGTGCTGACGAAGAGGTGAGCTGTTGATACTCACCTACCAATTTTGTGAGGTGGCGGAATTTACTATAAACTGCAAATTTAAAAACAAACAAAAACTTATGGTAGAAAAACGCTTATTTTAAAGGGACATATAATCGTAATAATTGATAAGTAAGGAACCTATCTGATTGATTGTTTAAAAGAAGATACATTAGGTATATAGACTAACAGGACATAAAGGTTATAATTTACTTGAATATCTTGCAAGTCATTAGGTTCCCTGTCAATGACTGTTTAATACATGCAACCACCAAGGGCATTTGCAGGGGAAGGATTCATTTCATCAAAAGAGAAAAAACTTAAAGATAATAAAGAAACAGCAAGGCTCTATGGCCATGTTCTGCCTAGAAAGTACAAGGAATAAACAACATTGATATAAAAACCATTAGGATAATTCAATATCAACATAAGGTAAACATTCTTACTCCTTATCACAAAGATGCCCTTATTCAGTGGAAATTAGGTCGGATTAGTAGTTTAAAAGCTAATGAGTCTTAGCTCCTTCTTTAGTGAGGTTGATCCTCTCTAAAACAATTCAGCCGTTGGGGCCACAGCTACCAGGAGTTAATTAAGCCTTCTGGCTGTCATACCTTGGAGCAAGATGAGGCAACAGTTTATTCTTCTCTCTAATGAGCAGTTTAATTCATAATTTTAATATATGTTCAGTATTTCTGACATAAATGTATTTAAACAACAAATGCAAATATGTCATTTGTTGTTTAAATATTGTCCAAATTCAGAATAAGACAGTTATCTAAATTTTGTATCTAGTATATCATTTCTCTAACTCTGAATAGCCTTTTCCCCAGAGATGTTAAAAGATAGGATTATTTAAAGTTCCTTGGGCACAAAATACTATGACAGTGGGAAGAGCTGCTAATTTATACAACCACCATGTGAAAACAACTCCTTGTCCTATATCACCAAGGACTTGGGACTATATTTCGCTTTTCTTCCTTAAGGTGCAAAATCTATTTCACAGTTTTCTAAATGTAGAAAATGTAGAAGACATGCATAAAACATATTCTGTGACTACAGACCATAATTAGCTCAGTGCAGAGGCTGTCAGTCTTAATAAGCACATAAATAAGTAACACTCGTATTAGTGTTCTATGGCTATTACCAAAAAGGGAGTTAAAAGGAATTTCTCCTTTATATAATGATTTTCTATGGCCTGTTTCTTTATCGGATGCTATGCGAACATTGGAGAGCAATGGTTAAGAGCTTGGCTGCTAACCAAAAGGTCAGCAGTTAGAATTTACCAGCCGCTCCTTGAAAACTCTATGGAGCAGTTCTACTCTGTCCTATAGAGTTGGTATGAGTTGGAATTGACTCAACGTCACTCGGATACAGTCTACTTGATACTTTTAAGTACACTTAATAACAGATAAAAGTGCCTAGTGAATGCAATATCTTCTTCTATTGTGCAATATTTTTCAAAAGATCTTAAGAAATAGTTTCTTTTTTGTCAGCCTTATAAGACATATCACATTTAAATTTTTTTAAAAAGGATGTTGTACTAGAATATGTAGAAAAAAGCTTATCTCATGCTAAGTAATTTCACTTCTAAAAATAAATTCTAAGGAAATATTCATGGAATTTGTTCAAATTTTAATGACAAAAATATTCCTTATCAAATATGATACAAATATCATTGTATTATTGGCAATATTGAAAAATTGAAAACAACTTAAATATTTGGTGATAGAAAATTGGTTAAATATTTTTGGTATATTCATATTTTAAGGCAATATTATGTAGCCATTAAAATAAGGCTGGAGAAGAATAACAAATGATGTAAATAATATATATATTGTTAAAACAAAAAGAGATTAAACATTAAAAAGTAGAATAATCTGATTTTATAAAAGAACAAGCAAAACAAATCAGAAACAATGTTTATTCATGTAGAAATACTGTATTTTTATGCAAATAACACACCCTTTCTGTGTTTGTTTGGCAACTGCTCCCTCCTCCCTTGAGGTACTTTTGTAAGTGGGCAATGCTAATTTTTTTTCAGCAATGTGCAAAAAAAAAAAAAAAAAACTTGGCATACATGTGCTTATGAAAATGTCTCAGTGGGGAGGGAGCAGTTGGCAAACAAACCCAGAGGGTGTGCGTTGTGTAAAAGTACGGTAGATACTATAAATATGGAAACACTGGTGGTGTAGTGGTTAGAGTCTATAGCTGCTAACTAAACCAAAAGGTCAGCAGTTCAAATCCACCAGGCGCTCCTTGGAAACTCTATGGGGCAGTTCTACTCTGTCCTATAGGGTTGCTATGAGTGAAATTACTCATCAAAATGTAAAGAGTGGTTAGCCCAGAGTGGTGGGGTGGGGTACCAGTGGCTTTTAACTCCATTTATTTTTTAAATTATTATTTTTCTATATTCAAAATGGCAACCATAATACTCTGATAATACGATAAAACAATAAAAGTTATTTTAACTTAAAAAGAAAAATGAGGTGGACTGATACATGTGATTGCTAAATCTCTTTACCTATGTATAAGATCATAACCCATTGCCATCAAGTGATTCCAACTCCTAACGACCCTATAGAACGCAGTAAAACTGACCTGCAGGTTTTCCAAGGCTGTAATCTTTATGGAGCAGACTGCCACATCTTTCTCTCTCAGAGCAGTTGGTGAGTTTGAACCACTGACCTTTAGGTTAGCTGTTATCATAACCTATTATCATAATTTTTTTTTTAATCATAGCACATATTAAAGCACCATTCCCAGCGCTTAATTCCCTCTGGTTCTCAGAAGAACCAACAGAGGCATAATATTAAAGAAAAAAAAAAAAAGTTTTTTTTTTTTTTTTATAACATTACTACATAGGAAATTGAGATCTTACACTTAGATGATTATTATGTATTTGAACTATCTTAAGTGAAAAAGGAAAATAAAATAATCTAGATGGTAGAAGTCTAGTTCAAGTAATGAAAGCTGAGCTGCATTTAGCAAAGAGTATCCCCTACAACAAGAATGTGAGTTGTAAACCTAAAATGAAAATCACAGCAGCATAGCTTATAAGAGGGAGACGGCTAAGAGCAAAAACCCTGGACGACGGGCACAGTGCAGACACACATGCATAATAAGAAATGCTTAACATAAAAACAGAAGCAAGTTTTAAAAATTTGCTCTGACAATGCATTTATGACAGACACAAAATGAAAAGCAGAAGTAATACAGTCTGAAATGTTTTAAAGGATAATGCATGCTGTCAGTTGCCACATTTGCTTTTTATGTGGTCATGGGAAATGTCTTTTTGTACTGTTTTCTAACAATGATGTGCTGGAAAATGCTGCTCAAAAATGTTTAGAAAACCTCTCTACTGTTTTCTTCCATTTTATCCACGTCCATATGACTGAACTGAAACAGGGACAGCATGGAAGGCTCAGAGTTTTGTCTCTTTAATGATCAATTTAGACTGTTCCATGCTCAATTTAACCATAATAAACCAATCCATCAAACTATACCTACCCAGTTGCTATGTTCAGACAGGTGATTTAAGTAAAATCAAGTAGTATCTACGCAACAGTTACCTTCCAGTAGTGAAATAATATTGTAACAAGTCTAGTCCCCAGCCCAGTCACCTACATGGTGAAACTGAAAACACGTTCAAAAGTGCTTCTCCCTGCAGACACACGGTTGGAATGTTGCCACGTTCCTCAAAGGTGTTCATTTGGACTCTAAGTACTGCTGTCTTAACATTAAGCAAACCAAAACCTTGTGATTTTTTCCATGTATTTTTTGTTTAGTATTTTAAGCAAATATGCTTACGATCTCTACGAAGTGCAAGACACTGTGGTAGGCAGTGCAGATGCAAATATATGGACCGCAGCCTCTATCCTGGGTGCGGGGCTCGCAGACTGAGGAGCGAGTTGGAGGTGTGACCAATGAAAACTGCAAGTTTTAATGAGACAAGCTCCAAGAGAAACGCGCGCTAAGTGTTCTGGGGAAGAAACGCACACAAAGCAAACCCCCTTTACCCAGCCTTTTGGAACTATGAGAAGCACAAGTAAAGCAAGAAGCCTGCAGGGCGAGTATTGAGTGAAGGAGTAAGGTCCAAGAGTGAAAAGCAAGCAGGGGTCAGATTTTAAGAATAACTGTTTACAATTACTCTCCTAAGAGAGGTTCTAAATCTGCTTTATTTTCATCTATTTGCTTCTGTTTCCCTTGTGATTGCACTTTACTACATGATTAATAATATCTTTTCATTAGGAAAATAGGATGCGGACAATGACCGTCAACAGGATATCTAAAACAACTAAAATGCTAACATTAGTTTTTCATTCTGATAATTTTTTATGATAGCAATTGCCACCAACTGATATGCAAGAGTCCTAATGTAGCAGGGAATCCAAGATTAGATTTATGTTTACATAGAATATTTTAAGGAGCCCTGGTCGTACAGTGGTTAAAGCGCTCGGCCGCTAACCACAACTTCAGCGGTTAGAACCTACCAGCCACTCTGCAGGAGAAAGAAGTGGCAGTCAGCTTCCCTAAAGATTTACAGCCTTGGAAACCCTAGAAGGCAGTTCTACTCTGTCCTACAGGGTCACTATGAGTCAGAATTGACTCAATGGCAGTGGGTTTTAGTTATAGAATATCTGAGAAAATGAATAAATAAATGATATATAAAGTCATTGTATTTTACTCCATTTTCAGAGGTATAAAATGAAATAAGTGTAATCAATATATATTTCTAATCATAAAACCAAAAACCAAACCAAACCCAGCGCCGTCAAGTCGATTCCGACTCGTAGTGACCCCATCGGACAGAGTAGAACGGCCCCATAGAGTTTCAAGGAGCGCCTGGTGGATTCGAACTGCCGACCCTTTGGTTAGCAGCCGTAGCACTTAAACACTACACCACCAGGGTTTCCATTTCTAATCACAGATTTAACAAAAAATATTTTTAATATATTGTCCATTTATGTATACTTTAAATTATATTGATAAAAACATCATTTGAAATGGAAGAAATTGAAATTTAATTCTAATGATTACGCTGTAACTGAATATTTTCAGATGCAGCCAATACTGTACTGTTGATCAGCTCTTCAATATTTTGAATAATGTAACTTTTATTCTCTTCCGGCAAGTCCATAACAAAGCAATAAAAGTGATTACAAAGGTAATTGAGGGAGATCACTCAAAGGACACTTAGAAGATTCACCGCAATGTAGGCCATACGTTAAGATTCTGTGAAGTTCTGGTGGTGCAGAGGTGAAAGTGCTCGGCTCCTAACCAAAAGGTTGGCGGTTCAAACCCACCAGCCACTCTACGGGAGAAAGATGTGGCAGTCTGCGTCTGCACAAATTACAGCCTTGGAACCTCTTAGGGCAGTTCCACTCCATCCTACAGCTTCGCTGTGAGTCGGAATCAGCTTGATGGCGATAGCTTTGGTTTTTGGAAAATTTTATCAAACTTTAGTCCGAGTGTTCTTGAGTAGGTAATACTTGTTCAGAATTATTCTATATTCTAATATTACGTTTGAATTTGGTTTGTACAAAATGAATATATGAAACGAAAGGTCACTATTTCATTTGTGAAGTACGTAAAAGCGGTTTAAAAGACAAGTGTGACTAGATGTTCAATTCTCCAGCCGTGGCCCGTGGCCAGAGTGTTAGCCACGCTGTACAGGTGGAAGTGGGGGAGGTTAGATCGTATCAGTGAGAAGAAATGAGTTTCCCACTCTGAAATTTTGAGGCAAAAAATTAAAAATAAAAAATAATAATCATTGATGATGTCATACGTATCATCAAGGTTCTACTTTTTGCAGGTCACCGATATTCCCCTCCTCTTCTAGGTACCACGGTCTCACCATCTTCTCTCTTTCCCCTTACTCTCTCATTCTCGGCCTGTGAGCTGGTTTATAAAGCAGGGAATTCTCTAAGACAGGGAAAAAGTTTCCTGAAAGTAAGGACCTTGTCAAGTATTACCTTTGATAACGCTTACTGTGATCACTGAGATACACATAACTGAATTGTACACAAGCCTTTCAAAAATTAATTGCTTACACTTTAACATTAAATGCTATCCAAAACCATTCAAGAAAATATGTTTATGATCCAGTTTTCCTCTACATATCCACACCTGCCTCCTTACCATTCCTGGATGGAGCCTTGTATTATTTTTACTTCCATATATCTTTTTTCATACTATTGTCACAGTTTGCAGTGTCCTTTGAGATTTCTCCTCTTCTGCTGTCCTGTCCTCAACCCAAATCACTACCAAGTACAACTATTTTGACTACGGTAATTGTATCCTTACCTCAAAGTCAGATTAAAATATTGATTTTTTAGTCTCTCCTACTTTACATCAAATTATGCCCCATATCATTGCTTCCAAAGAATTATCTTTTTTCTTAATGGAATTTGTTGCAATTGTATTTTAGTTTTCTATATTTATTCTTGTCTTTCCTACCCAATGTTCAAGATCTTGAAGACAGTAAAACAATATGATAACTAACAGCACAGATTTAATATCTACTTACCATTTACTGAACATCTCTTATAAACAAGCTGTGACAGCTGGAAATTAATCATTTTTCAGTCAAAATTTTATACTTATAAATGTGAATTAAGAAGTTTCGTATCACAAAATAGAATTGTGAGAATTAAACTAAATAAAATAACTCATATAAGTACAATGTCTGAAACTAAAAAATACTAAGAAAACAATTAGTTATCGTTAGTTCAAAATAATGACCCTGTGGAGAATCCAGACTCAAAAATTTTTGAATCCTTCATAAAACCTAGCATTCTGTTTTGCATATTGTGGGCATTCCCTGTGGAATTAAATTGATACCTATAACTGTGCTCTCTAAACCCTAAAAGCCGAGAGCAAATGTATTTCAGCAGCAAAATTATTCGGATATTCTGTGGTTCAAAATCCTTTTCTTGGGTTGATACACTTTAATAAATTAACTGCATGAAATTTTAAGTTCCAGTTGCATAAGTCGCAGACTCTGTTTGATATTGCCTTTTATAGATAAATAAGTGAAACCTGAGGCATGAAATCCCAGTTAGATAATAAAATCAAGGCTTGGATAGAAAAAAAACACATAGGAGTTTAATACCTCAGATCTTCCTCCCTCCCACAGTGCTGAGCACATCTAACATCAGGCAGGCAGGATTAGGGTTACTGGAGACCCCAAGTCCTTGTTAACTGAGCAGGGGGGAGACACCAGCAAATCTGCACCCTGTGTGGAAGAGAGTTTCAGCACGTTCCCTGGGCAGCAAAAAAACAGCTGTTCTTTACATTTGTCGATAATTTCATTGCACCTGATTTGACAAGAAAGCAATGAAAACAAGTCTTTTTAGGGGACTCTTTTTTTTTTTTTTTTTCGTCTCAGGATCAGATCTACCTTGCAATAATAAACTCCAATAATTTGCATTATCTTGTAGTAGTAGTAGTTCACGATTATATAGCTTAAGCCTTAAAATCAACATTGGAAGCAAATGCTGTAAAATTTGAAGAGAAATATGTGTTGGTTTTAATCTTCTAAGTTCTTATTAACAAAATAGTCAGACTGCCCTCTTTTGGTATACCGAGCCAATTCCCAAGTACTTTCATCCTTCCTTCCTTCCCTCCCTCCCTCCCTCCCTTCCTTCCTTCTCTTTCTGAAGTTGGTGGTGATAGTAGCAATATGAGTCCAGAAGAGTAACATAGACTACTCAGTGAAGGTATAATAAATCTTTAGGTCAGTTGAAGAGAAACAGTTTGAAGGAGAGTTAATGAGAGGATGGACTCAAGAGGAAAAAAAATGTTATCACCGAAATAGCCCTAGAAATAGTTTTTCAAATGTTCTGTAATACTTTGTTGGTCAAAGAAGGTCGATGCTCTCTGTTGCCACGTGGGCTGAGAAGCAGCAGTACATCTGTGTCAAATTGTTTATTTACCAACTAAAGTTATATGTAAGGTGAACGAGAAGAAGAACTGAATACAAGGGAGAAACCTATTGTCTTGAATTTGTTATAAAAATGAGTTGGATGTTATTTAGCATAAACTTTGAAATAGTACAAATGAAATTTAGACAAATGTTTTCTTTTCCTAAAACTTTTATTTATTTATATTGTGCTTTAAGTGTAAATTTATAGCTCAAGTTAGTTTCTTATATAAAAATTTGTACACACATTGTTATGTGACCCTAGGCGCTCTCTCTATAATGTGACAGCGCACTTCTCCTTTCCACCCTGGATTTCCCCTGTCCATTCAACTGCTCCTGTCTGTTTCTGCCTTCTCATCTCGCCTCTGGACAGGAGCTGCCCATTTAGTTTCCTGTATCTACTTGAACTAAGAAGCACACTCTTCAAGAGTATCATTTTATGTTTTATAGTCCAGTCTAATCTTTGTCTGAAGAGTTAGCTTTGGGAATGGTTTTAGTTCTGGGTTAACAGAGAGTCCGGGGGCATGTCTCCCAGGGTTCCTCCAGTCTCAGTCAGACCGTTAAGTCTGGTCTTTTACTGGAATTTGAGTTCTGCACTCTACTTTTCTCCTGCTCCATCAAGGACTCTCTGTTGTGTTCCCTGTCAGGCAGTCATAGAACCTTAAATGTTTTAATAATCAAAATGTGAAGTAGTTGTAAATTATTCTAAAATATGAGTGGCATGATGCTTAGTAGGACTTTCAAAGGATTTTGCTAAAATGCTGACATAAGCACAGGGAAGTATAAAGTAGTGGCTTTTCAGCAGATCGTACAAGGTTAAACATGATTTAGAATTATTATCTTAAAAGTAATAAAATAGTATCAGTGTTTATTGAGGCATAATGAGTGGGTTTATAAGTAATATTTATTTTTTATCCACACATTTTCACATTTTCAAAACCTTGACAACAAGCCAACTTTGGCTTTATAATGAGAAAAGCGTTACTAAACATATGAGGTAAAACGCATGCAATTAAAAAATAAACATTTTATCAACAAAATGAAAAGACAACCTACAGATTGGGAGAAAAATTTCAAGAACTATATATTTGATAAGAGTCTAGTATCCAAAATATATATGAAACTTCTACTAATTAACAACAAAGAGACAAATAACCCAATCAAAAATAAGAAAAGCACTTGGACAGTTGAGCAAAGAGGATGTCAAATGGCCAAAAAGTATATGAAAAGGTGTTCAACACCATTAGCCAAAAGAGAGATGCAAATCAAAATCACAGGCTATCACCTCACCCCCATTAGAATGGAAAAAAAAAAAAAATTAAAGGAAGAAAGTGGGAAATGAGGTGTCAAGCGGTGGAGAAACTGAATCAGTCATCTGTTGCTGGAGGGAATGAAAAATGGTGGAGCTGCTGTGAAAAAGTTTGGCCATTTCTCAAAGAGTTGGACATAAGACCCACCATGTGACCTGACCCAGCAATATCAGTCCTAAGTGTATTCCCAGAAGAAGTGAAAGCAGAAACTCGTACATCAATGTTCACAGCAGCTCTCTTCACAACAGCTAAAAGGTGGAAACAACCAAAATGCCCATCGATGGATGAATGGATAAACAAAATGTGATACATACACACAATGGAATACTACTCAGCCATAAAGAGAAACAAAGTCCTCACACATGACACAATATGGATGAGCTTTGAAGACGTTATGCTGAGAGAAATAAGTCAGGGGCAAAATGACAAATATCATATGATCTGATTTACATAAAACAAGCAAATATTTAGAAACCAAAGATTATTAGTGGTTACTAGAGGTAGAAGGGAGGGGAAAATGAGGAGCTTTTGTTTAGGGGTGTTATGCATTAAATCGTGTCTCCCAAAAATGTGTCTCAACTTGGCTAGGCCATGGTTCCCAGTATTGTGTATCTGACCACCATTTTGTGATCTGATGTAATTGTCCTATGTGTTGTAAATCCTAATCTCTGCTTGTCGTTAATGAGGCAAGATTTGGTTATGTTAAAGAAGATTAGGGTGGGACGCAACACTCTTACTCAGGTCACTGCCCTCATACCATGTAAGGGGCATTTCCCTGGTGTGTGGCCCGCACCATCTTTTATCTTACAAGAGATAAAAGGAGAGAAAATCAAGCAGAGCTAAGGGACCTCACACCACCAAGAAAGAAGTGCAGGGAGCGGAGCACATCCTTTAGACCCAGGGTTCGTGTGCTGAGAAGCTCCTAGACCAGGGGAAGGTTGATGACAAGGACCTTCCCCAAGAACCAACAGAGAGAGAAAGCCTTCCGCTAGATCTGGCGCCCTGAATTCAGACTTCTAGCCTCCTAAACTGTGAGAGAATAAACTTCAGTTTGTCAAAGCCATACACGCGCGGTATTTCTGTTATAGCAGCACTAGATAACAAAGACAGGGGCATTGTGTTTATCTCAATGGTGGTGGAATAATTTGGACAAAGATAGTGATAATGGCTGCACATGAAAAATGTAATCAATGTCACTGAATTATACAAGCAGAAATGTTGAGCTGGTGAATGTTTCATTTGTATATTTTCACAATTGAAATAAAAAGATTATCAGAGAAGAAACTTCAATTCAGATGTATTTTTATAGTTTTTGCTTTAACTCTATAAATTTTATGTTACAAATTCTTTCTATTGGTTATAACTGTATTTGTAATCATGATAGTATTTTAAACTTAAAGGTTCATGCTATTTAGCATAAGAGAAACTAGACAAGGCTCATCAGTGATTATAGTCTGAATAGAGCATATTTAAGAGATTTACACTGTTAAGCAAAAATTCCAGGCAACTTATCTGAGACCAATAGTACTTGGTCACATGTACTTGGATTGCAGATTCAAAGTCTTTGAGGTGTAGGAAAAAATAATAGTTTGGATTCAGCTGTCAGCAGCTAATGTCAAAAGTTCTCTGTAATCAAAATTATCTCCCAATGATAGTACCAAATTTAACTTCACATTTGGAGAAAATACAAAGATTACATTGGCGGCACCTACTCCATTCTTTGGTAGAAAGCTGTGTCAGCCCGCTTCCCTAAAGAACACAGTCTTGGGACCCCAATGGGGCAGTCCTACCCTGTCCTATAGGGTCGCTAGGAGTCAGCATGGACTCCACAACAGCGGGTGGGTTACTCTATTCTCACCTCTTCAAACCCCTATATCACAGGTCTGCAGGGCTAATAAGCTCAGTGATTTTTACCAGGAACAGACGGAAAGGGGCCTGATTCTGCGGTACCTACGCTATCTCTGAACCATCTTCCTCCTGAGTATATGAACTCCACAATTCAACAGCTTTATTTTGCTTATACTTTTCAATAAACAACCACAATCAAAAAAAAAAATCACATTATTTATCTTGCAATTTTGGTTATGAAAAATGTTTTACACTTGGACAAAGATATCAACGGCAAGAAAGCCAGCTCTCAGCAATGAAGTGCAGCAGTGCTCTACCGCATGTTCAGTGAATTTGTGCACTTGGTTATTTACAGATACAAGTAGAGCTCTCTTAGCATTAAAAGATGGAAGACGAGACAGCCAAAAATAGAAGAAATTCCTTTCAACGCGCTACGGTAATTTGACAAATTCTCCATATTAAAATATGGTAGTTATATTCTAATTTAAGGAGAGTGAAATTGAGCTCCTATTTCAGATGCACAGCACAACGTATCTCAAGAAATATGCTGCTGCGTAGTTACAGGGATATATGTGTTTTGGAAACAAAGCCATCACCCTCATGTTGCTATAGCTACACTTGTGCACCTTTGCAAATACGGCAAAAATGAATTCCATTACGATGGAGAACAAAACACACGAGACATTTGACTTGACAGAAATTTTAAATGTATCTCCTTCCAGAACACACTGAACTTTTAGTCACTTCACAGGTGACTAACCTCTTATTGTAGTTGTTCCATTCATGATATGCACACATCTCCAACACTACTGCTATTTGCACAGTGCAAAAAAAAAGTCTGCATGCTGGAACAGAGTGAGAATACATCCCAATGAGAAGGTTCATAGTTTATGTAAAATTTTCAGTTTTAATTGTCTTAGCTCTTCAATTTGGGAATATACTAACTTGACTAAATTCTTTTGTAAGCTTCTATGATGGCAGTGATTAAGAGTTTGGCTGCTAACCAAAAGGTCAGCAGTTCAAATCCACCAGCTGCTCCTTGGAAACTCTATGTGCCAGTTCTAACCTGTCCTATTAGGTCGCTATAGTATGAATCATTCTATGGCAACAGGTTTTTTTTTTTTGAATGTCAGAAAATTTCCCTGTGGAGAAACCCTGCGGACATGGCTCAACCTCTGCTGATTGTCATGATCAGGAAAAATTGACAGAATGAAGGGGGAAAACGAGGATTCTCATTTTGCTAAAATAGCAATAATTATTAAAAAAAAAAAAATTGGTACTTGTTCACGCTAGAACCAAAAATCATGGTTCACTTATGAACACTGATATTGCTTTATGTTGCTATCCTACTAATAATATTTCAGGGTGCCAGCTTATGGACAGTATCCACCACTATCTTCCAATATCTTATTTTCAATAAATTCCTTAAAACCTTTTCTCCTGGCACAGTCACAAGGCACAGTTTATGAGCATAATCCATTATATCCGAGACCTAGGCTTGAATCCTGGCAACATCCTTTACTAGTTAGTCTATAACCTAATTCATACATGGGTTGTGAGGTTTAAATGAGGACTCTGTGCAAAATACTTATCCTAGTATTTAGTCCAGAAGTTTTCAGTAAGCTTTCGCTAAAATTATTGGTGATTTTGCAGGAATAAAAGTAATAATATGGATGATAATTTGTGATACATTGTACTACCAGGTAGATGGCAAGGAGAATAAATACAGCTTACCTGTCACTATGATTTAAGCTACTAATAACCCATATCATGAATACAGTGCTTTGTTTTCATATTTCAAGGTAACACTAGCTTCTAATAAAAACATTTAATAATTTAAAAACAAAATAGTTAAAAAAAAAAAAATCTAGTTTCTATCATGTTTACCACACTATCTAGGGAGCCCCCGCTTCCACTTTTGTCTGCACCAGACTGTTTTGACATGACACCACGTGCTAGCTCATGATTTTCAATTTCTTTTAACTTGAATTTTTCTTTCCTTTGTGATTATTTACCAAACCTTTCATGTTGGCCAAACGTCATGATGTAAAAGTTGAACCCCTGAAAATAAACTTGTTTAATTTAAACGTCTTTTTTTTTTTTCTGCTTTTAAGACATAACTTGACCAACCATATGGAAAGCCTGTACTAAATGATCTGGGTCACGTTTATAATAAAAGCTAAATAATTCTTCTCCCCCGTTATCAGTGCGGCACATGACAGGAAACACGTTCAAGAATCAGTCCATTCCATAAATACACCTAACTTTTTGCTGTTTATTTATTCATTTTTTTTGACCAGTATTCCTCAGACTTTAATGGGCATGCAGATATAGGTCACATGGGGAACTTGTTAAAACACTGATTGGAATTCAGTGGGTCTGGAGTGGGGCCTTAGAATCTGCATTTCTAACAAGCTTATGGGTGATCCTGACAATGGTGACCCAAGGACCACACACTGAGTAGCAAGGACCTAGAGTGATCCCAGCCATTCTTTATTTTGACAATAGTGAATCCACTCAACATCATTTACTGAAAACTGCACATGTTCTACAATTTTTGCCTCAATGTCTAATAGAACACAGAATAGCTTGTGTAATTTCGACATTGTTAGGGAAACAGACACCTTCTAATAGAACTTTACATGAATTCAAGAATTTCTTTCAGAACATTTCAGTCTTCAAACAGTGTTCACATACATGCACACACACACAGAGTGAGGGGAACTGACTATGTCATTTTATCCATTGGTATGATCTCCCTGATACTAAATTTCAGTCTATCTCTCCATAATCCCCACCAAAGAGTCATTCTAGGCAACTCATTATAATAGTAGAATAAAATGATATCAGAGAATTTTTTTTAATGTATTTTTCTCCTTTTCCTTTTGTGGATGGTATAGGGTTACTACGAGTTGGAATCGACTTGACAGCAATATATTTGGCTTGGTTCGGTTTAGGGTAGATGAGGAAGCAACGAAGTCTCAAATCTCTTCACTACATGCAGAGCAACAGTGTCTAAGGTCTTTCATGTTATTCACAGAAAGCTCTTATAAACAATAAAACAGGTCTTAGTTGTGATGGAGTCTTGTTTTTGTGATGGAACCATTCATGATAATCCTCCCCATCGTTGTGCAGTGGTTAAGAAGAGATGCCAGGGATGAAGTTGGCTTTAAGTCTTAATTCTGCCACACACTAACTGGGTGATGTAGAACATGCTCTTAGAAAAATGACTGGCATTAATAGACTTATTAATTAGTATAAATACTAATTGTATCAGCAAATATGAAAGAACTCTGAAATCATAGTTGCGGACATGACAATACGGCAAGAGTGAGCTAGAGTGGATGGCCCTCTTGAAGCAAACAAACACATAACCATTTTGGAGATTTTACATATCCCTAAATGGCCCCTCAGCTGCCTTCTTTCATTTCCCAATTTTTCCTCCTATTATTAATCTACAACTAACACAAGGAGAGCAGTATATCATAGGATATCACTAAGAGCAGCAAGGAAATTAGCTAGTAGAAAATCAACAACAAGAATTCAAACTAAAGCCCTCAGAGTCACAAATTGACAGAAATTCCAGCATTGATAGAAATTACAAGAAATTCACCTGAATAAAGCCAAAGATATATTCTGAGCATTTCAGCTGAGAGATGATTTAACTATTTCTGTTGAATTACTCATCTACCAATATCTTAGAGATTTCTAAAAATCGCCTGTAATTTTGTTCTGAAAAATGCGTAAGCAATGCAAATACTTTTAAATGAAGTGAAAACACACATAAACTTTCCCAGTTAAAGTTAATAAGTATGAAAAAATATACACTAACAAATGGTCAAGGAAACTCCAGTTATAATTTTATTACAGTATGATGTCAGCAACTATGAGTCAAAAGAATATCCAAAATTTTCACGTTAATGAAGCATCATAGTTTCAGCTTCATTTTATGATTTTGAGAAAATCTCACGTGACTGCAGTGCCTTCGTTAAGATCTCCTAGTACAACTTCTTGAACATGATCACTTTCAGTTCAGAGTCCAGCTATATGTCAGGTGAAATGTGGAATAACCTACCCTCATTCATTGTTTATATCGTGGCATAGATATAAATATATTATTTGCATTTCACTATTTAGCAAACAACCGTCATTACAGTTATTTTATATTTGCTTTTTTGTTTTGTCTGTTGGAGTTTTTTGATTTTTTCCTGACTTGAAAGACATGACTTGCTGTGTATTCTGCAAAATTAAAAATATGCAAATGAATTATTAAGATATGCATTTATAATTTAATTTTATCCAATGATGAAATAATACAAATGTAGAAATATTACTTTCTAAATCTATGGGGATGCATAATATAAAATTATAAATAACTTAAACCATGTTGAATATGTTTGAATAAAATTTTTACTGCTAAATCTTCTTATATTTGTTTATAAGGTATAAAATGTATTTTTCTTCCAGGTACTGGGCACTTTAAATAAAAAATGCTATTTTTATGGTGCATTATAACATCATTTAGAATATACATTGATTACACATATTAAATTGAGTTATGTATCATTCTCATCCATAACGCTGATTTGTGTACATTTCTGTCCTGGCAGCTGTCGGAAGACTGTAACATCAGCTAACATTTGATTTGACAACAGAAAAATCCAAATGAAAAACATTTGGCTCTGAACTGAAGTGAATGCATCTGATTAAATCTAAATTGCGAGCCATAACATTATCCAGTAATGTTAACATAAAGGAACTGCTGCAGGAATCCAAACTGACCTTACAGATATCACAAAAGTTAAGTGGTGTTACTAAAATTTGAATCTTAGGCCCTTCCTACAGGAGGCAAGTGTATTCACATGTTCTGTGCAATTTGCCTCAAGCTCCCTTTTTCCATAATGATCATTTATACAGCTTGTACTGAAACACCACGCAAGAGCAAATGCATGGTTATGTGGGTGTTTGGAGCATAAATTTAAAATCTGGGTCCTGGAACCAATTGCTCGGAAAGGGCTTCCCTTCCCTGTCACCCCATTCTGGTCCCAAACATCTAATTACACTTCACAAATTTTAAGGGAGAAATTAAATAAGGGCAAGAAGAGCCAGGGCTTTACCATCATTGCCAAGGTGTTAATTATCCCTAATGATATGAAATCATTTTCAAGGATCTCAAAAATCTTGATTTTTACTGGACAGGGGTGAGTTTGGAGGTTGGTGGCTTGGTGAGGTCTTAGTTAAACTGTTGTACTACTTATGGGACTTGTTTATGTGGAGTGTTTTTCTTGTTTGAGACTTCGTGTTAGGGAGATTGAAGAAAGAGCAGAGAGGCTATGTTGGCTGGGGAGGATATTGTGAGCAAACAGGCAGAGAATCAACAAAAACACTTGTTGGGTGATGTCTGAAAGCAGAAACTCAAATATATATTGGATCTTGGACTTTTCCAGCTGTTCCAAAATCCCTCTGGAATGGTTCTTAGACTAAATTGCCCAGATGGGTTTCCTTTATTATTCATTAAAACTGATTTGGGATATAAAGCTAGAAGAATGAACTATTGAAACAAGTAAAAAGTATGGGTGAATCTCACAAACACAACACTGAGTCAACAGAAGCCAAAAAAAAAAAAAAAATACTGACTGCATGATTCAATTTATATCGTTTGAAATCTGACAAAACTAATCTATGGGGGTTGAAATTGCGGATAGCGGTCAACCTTGGAGAAAGATTTTGGGGAAGGGGGCATAATGAGTAGGACGGGCTTGTAGGATGCGCTAATGTCTCTTTTTAATTTTTTGCCTGAGATACTGATTACAGGGTGAGTTCAATTTGTTAAAATCTTCAACTTCATGTTTGTTATATGCATATATATTGTACTTTAATAAAAGTTTACTTAAAAATTAATTTGAGTTATCACAGGGGGAAGTTAGGATATTTCTAAATGACCTATAGTGGTGTTTACATTGTGTTTGTCATCTGAAACAGATAGTATCAACCCACTAATAATAACCAAATTAATTCAAATATAGTTAATACAATTTGTGAGTAATTCAGTTTTATTTTTAAGGAAATTTATAAACCAGGTGCATTCTTGAAATAAAATACTGGTCTTACAGACTTCAGTTTTATTTAAAATAAAGGTTAAAAAATAAATTGTGACATCTAAACACCTATTGAGGAATAAAATCAGTTTCTTAACTTAAACTATTTATTTTTATCAAGAAATTAGATTTACTTGCATTCACTATTTGCTAGGTATTATGTCATATGCTCTGCGAATATCCAATTTAACTAAACTATAAGACAAAAAAAAAAAAAAGCTTTAAGGTATACCTATTTGACAAATAAGGAACAATGCCACTCAGAAAGTTTAAGTATCTTCTCTGAGGTCAAACTCTCAGTAAGGGAAGAACAAGAAGTTTTACATAAATTCTGTATTTTCTTTCATTATACTAGTGGTTTTCAAACTCAAGTGTGCAGCAGAACTAGCCGGAGGGCTTGACACAGGCTGCTGCACTTCACTCCCAGAGCTTCTGACTCAGTAGGTTTGGGGAGAAGCTTAGGAATTTGTATTCCCATCCAGCTCCCAGGAGATCAGAAGCTGCTGGTCAAGGGACCACTCTTTGATGACCACTGTGCTACCTCAAGCTGCATATAGTCTTTCTCGTCTACCTGCCTGTAGCCTCCATGAAGGCAGGGGCTTGGACTCCTTTATTAACCATCACTCTTCTCTCCTGTGCCTAGCACAGTATATGGCATATAGGAGACATTCAATAAAGATTTTAAAATAAATAGATGATTGAAGAAAGTCTTTATAAAATACTTGCAGTGGCTCAGCTCCCCTTTGAACCTAATTGGGCATGTTACTAGGACAGAATCACAGGAGGTAAGGTCAGCTTCTTCATTTTACAGATGAGAGAGCTGAGTTCCAGAGAATTTAATTGACTGCCTGAGATTCAGAGAGCCCAGACGAGAACAGATGACTCCTAGTATTTTCATTATGATATTTGAAAGAGTCGCGCATACGAAGATAGCTAGGGAAACCATGAGGAAATGAGACAATAAACCATTTATCTTAGCATTTTCACTTTGGATTTAAACTGAAATGTGCAAAGATAAGAATTTGAATCTGTATCTTCCACACATGTTTTATGCCTGTGATGTGCCAGGTCAGATGGAGAGTGTTAAGAGATTTTAAAATACAGCCCCCCGTCAGTCAAAATGTTACCTTCTAGTTAGGGAGACAAAATTCACACATGACTCACACACAATGACACTAGACAGCATAAATTGGAAGTAGCATGGTGCTTATTATCCATACAGTAGCTTTGACAGGAAAAGAGAGCACACTGGAGATAATAAAGCTCTGCAAAAAAGGTGGAATTTGAGCAAAGCTTAAAAAAAATTAAAGACTTGCCCTGGCAAAGGGAGAGGGTGGTAGGGAGTGGAATAGCTCAATTTAGGTCCACTCATAGTCTACCAAAGAGGCAGGAAAACAGGCACCTTGTAATGCAGGAGAAAGCGCATTTGGAAGTAGTAAATGGATTGGTAAGGTCACGCAGGATTCGTACATTGACAGTCTTAAAAAAAAAAAAAAAAAACACTCAGAAATCACTCAGTATTATGGGGTCATTATGGTTACTTGGTAGGGTAGCGACACAGTGAAAGGGAGATTTATTTTTCTTCATTATCAGCTGCCTCATCCCAACCTTTCACCCCCACCAAAGTATCCAATACTGCAAAAGCCTTCAACGAAAAATGCCTCAGCCTGAGGCCCTTCCACAATTTTTATCTCAATGTATCTCTGCATTTCTATAAGTATAAAGAGGACTGACTAACTAAGCTTTCTAAATTTCTCTGTCTGCAGATGAAGAATTTGTATAGTTTATTTTGTAGCCACTGCTGGTATCTTTCCCTTTCCAGAAGGAGGGATCGTCCCTTGTGCCCTTTGCCATGAACCCATCCCATTTATCCACACTTATTTACCTACCTTTTTTTTATTAGTTCTTTCAAGTCAACTGCCTTGGCCTATGACAAAAAATACATTTTTGGTCTCTTTAATTTTCATTCAAAACTGAGTCCCTGAATTACCTAAACGTCAGTGCAAAGGACTCCCTGAGATTGTTTCCAGAGAAATTCCCCGAAGTAATCTTTCGTCTGTTCCTACATCACCCACGTTCAGCCCTTTGTACCTGTGATCCAACTAGCCCGTCTGCGCCTGTTTTTAATACTTTTCCAGCACACTAATTAGTTCAGCATCCCTCTCCAATCTCCCATAAGGCCTTCTGACTCAGTAGTTTATTCTCTGCCTTCTCTTATACAAATCTGCATTTTACTTTGAAAGGCTGCCTTTCAATCTAGGGCTCCCAGTTTCCACTAGGGACTCCAGACCTGCCCATTCTGGTCAGGGCTCTGCCAGTTCAAATTCTGAAATGTATTTTTTACACATTTTATTTAATAGAAATCCTCAGGTTTTGCTCAGCAACAACCTCAATATTATTAGCCTTCTCTAAACTGAGAATATTTTTAAATCCACATATGGATTTTGGAAAACATTTAAGTGCTTTTTAAAATTTCATATTTATTATTAGAATTAGCAGTCCATCGGAGAGATAAAAAGAGAGAGTGGTTATCATAAGAACATCCAAAGAAGTTATCTCTGAAAGTGTCAGTCGATCCAGGTGAATGCTTTCTGCTAGAATTTGGTTATTCTATAATACAGTAATTGTTTGTTGTCACAGATTGAAAAATATAGACATATGCACATGTATGTTACTGTTGTTGGCACAGTGGGTGAGAGCTACAGCTGCTAACCAAAAGGTTGGCAGTGGAAATCTACCAGCTGCTCCTTGGAAACCCTATGGCACAGTTCTTACTCTGTCCTATATAGGGGTTGATGATCGTGTTCTTCCCTTTTGGTTTTCTAACTCCAGGTCTTTGCACATTTCATTATAATACTTTACTTTGTCTTCTTGAGCCACCCTTTGAAGTCTTCTGTTTAGCCCCTTTATTTCATCATTTCGTCCATTCACTTTAGCTACTCTATATTCAAGAGCAAGTTTCAGAGTCTCTTCAAACAACCATTTTTGTCTTTTCCGTCTTTTTAATGGCCTTTTGCTTTCTTCATTTATAATGTCCTTAATGTCATCCCACAGCTCACCTGGCCTTCAGTGCTTCTTGCTTTGTGCATCAGATCCATTCTTGAGATGGTCTCTGAATTCAGGTGTGATATTCCCAAGGTTTTACTTTGGCTCTCGTGGACTTGTTTTAGTTTCCTACAGCTTCAAATTGATCTTGGTTATGAGCGATAGATGGTCTATTCCTCAGTTGACCCTGGGTCTTGTTCTGACTGATGATACTGAGCTTCTCCATCGTCCCTTTCCCCAGATGTAGTCAATTTGATTCCTGTGTATTTCATTCAGTGAGGTCCACATGTATAGTTGCCATTTATGTTGTTGAAAAAAAGGTATTTCCAATGAACAGGTGATTGGTCTTGCAGAATTGTATTATGCAATCTCCAGCATCCTTTCTATCACCAAGGTCATATTTTCCAACTATAGATCCTTCTTTTTTCCAACGTTCCCATTCCAATCACCAGTAATTTTCACTGCATCTTGATTGCATGTTTGATCAATTTCAGCCCGCAGAAGATGGTAAAAATCTTCAGTATTTGGCATCTGTGGTTGGTGCATAAATTTGAAAAATAGTCATTAACTGGTCTTTCTTGTAGGCTTGTAGGTATTATTCTGCTACTGACAGTGTTGTACTTCAGGATAGATCTTGGAATATTTTTTGACAATGACCATGCTGTGCTGTTCTTGTTCAATTTATCATTCCCAGCGTAACAGGTTGTTCCATTCAAAATGGCCACCACTAGTCCCTTCAAGCTGACCAGTGCCTAGGATGTCAGTCTTTATGTGTTCCGTTTCATTTTTCCTGAGTTCCAATTTTACTAGATTCATACTTTGTACATTCCATGTTCTGATTATTAATAGGTGTTTACAGCTATTTCTTCTATTTTTGAGTCATGTATAGGTATTTTTTTTTACAGGTATACTTTACTACCTATAAATATTTTACTACATTTAACTGTCAATCTTCCCTCATGTATGTGTTAAATGTTTTAGGAGTTGAAAATCAAGCACATAGCTTAAAAAACAAGTATAAGCAGCTATGAGTGTTTAACAGAAAAAAAGGCGGGCAACTAAGAAGAAAAAAAACAGTTCGGTAGTTGTATTTTAAATCAAAACTGAAATATAAATTCAAAAGGTCTATCCCACTATTTAAAAAACAAAAAATCAGCTCTCTTTAATACTAAGTGAATTCATCCAATTTTAACAGAAAACCAAGTATAAAATATGACTACACAATAAATGTTGATTTGGAAGAATTATCTATATTGCCCAAGTCTCCATATTTCTGGTTTATTCATTAATTCTATTAATTTCTGATTATAAGTTGTTAAAATAACATGTAATTTATTACTACATTTTTGATGTTAGAACCAATAATTATTTTCAAAGCCTTTTTAATTAAATAGTATTTTATAAAACTCAGGTAAATTAAATGCTACTTTAGTAAATAAGATCTTTTTAAAAAAAGCAATAAAAATGTTAAAGGTTAATATTAAAAACAACTAAAATTTGACTCTTTAGGTTTTAAAATAGTGGTTAATAAAATTTGAAATATGTAGTGTTTTCATTATTTTTGAAAACATTTTTTGAAGTCCCTATGGTGTTGACTCCTAGATTTCTAAATGTATGTATACTAGAATGAGATTTTCTTGGGTTGAAAATCCCTTGGAGAATTATTCTCAGTGCAGGGTAACAATACATTTCCCATTGTTTCATTCTGATGTGGCTGTATACGTCTGCCTCTGTATCTGTAACTTTAGGCAAGTTTTATTTCAGCAAAATAAGTGTTTGAAAATACTTCTTAATATCTGATAGCTTTTATTTTAGCTATGGGCAAGTATATGGGAAAGATATTTTAACTGGTTTAAAAAAAAAATTCGTATTCTATACAGCCACACATACATTAGGTGAAAAGCGTGAAAAAAAGTCATTTAAAGTTACACTTAGAAGGTAAACTGTTAGCTTTCTCCTGACATGACCCACCATAATTTCTCTCTCAGCTTCTAGTTACAGATACACACACACACACACATATCCCTTGAAAAGCAGATGCTATCATAAAGTAGTGGAAAACCAAAACCAAACCCAGTGCCGTCGAGTCGATTCTGACTCATAGCGACCCTATAGGAGGCGCCTCTAAAACCAGGTGCAATGTGGATTTACCAACATGGTGCCCGTTTATGTCTTCCCCAAGGCAATAGGCCTGTGCAGATGTTGTGGGATCCAACTTCCTGCCTTGTTTGAAACACAGATCATTAACTTATTACCAGTCTACACTGGAAATTAGAATAGAAAACAGTTTAAATATGCTAATTTAGATGCAGCCAAGCTTTCTCCACATTCATTTGAACTACTGAGAAGTTAGTACAAAGTCCAGGAACTTCCTACGCCTTGGAGGATTTCTTTGTTCTTTTAAGAATTCACCACTGTGTGTGAATACGTTCTCCACCTATTCCTACAATTCAACAACCTGATACACATTCCCAATAACGGGTGAAAAAACAAAAACTGTTGAGTTAAAAAAAAAGAGAAATACCGAATCTAATTGGGCAGAACCTGATATATCATTATACTGTTCAACTAATTATTTAATGTGCTATGAATAAGGAGCTATACTACACAATGGCTGAAGTGACTTGGTCTATTTAGGATAGATTCTCTTTCTCCTTCCCTCTCCCTCCCTTCTTTTTTTCTACCATTCTTTCTATAAACAATTGTTTGTTAAGTGCCTACTCTCTTCTAGACAATGTTCTGGGAATACAAGGTTTCATCATGGAAAAACAAACACTTCTAGACTCTAGTGTGCAGAGAAAAATAAATAAAGTAAAATCTAGCAACATTAAATGGTGATGTAAGAGAGGAGAGCAAGAGGGGTTTTGAAAAAGTAAAATGGCTGAACTAAACTGTGTCTCTGCAGTATTCAGAAAAGTTAAAATAAAATCAGCAATGCATGACCTCTGAGTCCCTTATCTGATCCAAAACCATGGGTAACTAAGGAAATACTTTTTTTTTTTTTTTTTCTCTGTAGTCAAGTCAGGGTGTGGAAAGAACGTACCCTGAGAGGGGGTCTGGTTCCAAATGGACACCGCAGCCTTTTGTGCAAGATGTATCTAAGAAATGAGTTGCCTTAACCATGTTATTTTTACACTCTGTTCTGGAAAATATGTATTGTAACCATCTTGTGACTGTTGCATGTTATTTTTGAGTCATTACTTACTCCTGCAATTAAGTTTATCATCAATCTGATTAGCTTACTGTACTGATGTAGCCAGTGATGTACAAGCCCCCATTTTGAAATGTCCTGCCTCCCATCCCCTTACCTCATGAAGAACCAATCAGAATGTTGTGATAAAACTTCCTAATTTTGCCCTATAATGGTTTGCTCTGGGGGCTCCCTCCTCTGATTCGTTGGTTTCATTTTAGTGGACACAATGATTCTCCATTCAAACATCTCTTAAACGGTTTAATAAATCCTCTGAATTTCATCTGCTCAAGGTCTGGAGACTTCTGTGTGACAATGATAAACACAATGAAGATAAACAGAATTACACAGAGAAATAGAATAAGAAGAGGGAATCAAGGCATAAGGCAGTCTTCCCTGAGATGGTGGTATTTAAAAACAACTTCATGGGGTGAGGAAATAAGACAATTGAGTAGCTGGGGAAGAACATCCCAGATAGAGGGAACAGCATGAACAATATTCTTGGGCAGGAATAATGACATTTCACTTACTTGGTATGTAGCTTATTGAATAATTGAACATCAGATTGCCCATGCCTAGTATACCTTTAGGGTAGTTGTGGAGATTAGATGAGCAATGCCTACAAACAACTTTGCTTAGAACCTGGAAAATAATAATAACTCAATAGATTTTAGCAACTGTCATAATATTATGATGCCCTATAAATTCTTCTTATTGTCCCCCAAAATATCATCAACATAAACAGGGAAATCAACCAAAGCATAAGACCCATTTCCTGAACTCTAGGATATCCATTCTGTGAGGAGTTTAACAAAAGCACCCATGATCGGTACACAAATAATGGAGAGGCAGAGCCAGTATGTGAAGAAGCTGGTTGAAATAATGCTATCGATATTTTCAATTAGTCTTCCAATCATGCCCAAAGGCAACTTCAATTTTTATTACCAGTTTATACGTTATGATTAGGTTTATAACTGATAACAAAATTTACCCACATCTCTTTACTTGACTTTCATGTCACAGGAGATCTATTGTTTTTGCTTAGTCTACTATCATTTTGAAATGTTGCTAAAGAATTTTTCCTTTGCTCACAGTAATTCCTTGTTGTCTATGTTTTCTCACCAGACAATCACTGAATACATTTATTCCTCATGTCTCAGGTAATACAAAGGGCTCCAAAAACCATTATCCAGATTGTCAGTTGGAGCTGATGGTCAGATATAGACCCACAGTCTTTACAGACATTGCTTTATTTAGGAAGAAAAAAAAAAGAAAAAAAGCATTCAATGTAGCAATACAAATACCAACCCACCTTTCAAGGATATTGACTTACTATTGATTTGGCAGGAACCGATTGCTACTGAAAGAATGCAACATGGGATAATTTCTTCTTCACTTGGAATCCTAGCACCTCAAACTACATGTTTGAAATACACGTAGTGTAGCTCCCAACCAACGTGCACTCCTTCCTGTACGATACTTCATCTTCAAAAAGAGAAAAGACGCAGGCGTTTCTCAGAACACTTGAGGTGAAGGAGCAGAACATGAAAGTCCTGAAGAGACTGAAGAATAGCAGAATAATAAGGTACTCTTGGAAAGTACAGGGAGCCATGGTGGTGCAGTGGTTAACAAGTTCGACTGCTAACTGAAAGGTCAGTGGTTCAAAACCACCAGCAACTCTGTGGGAGAAAAACATAGCAGTCTCTTCCACAGGAGCGAAATGTGTCAATCTGCTCCAATAAAGATTTACAACCTTGGAAATCCTATGGGGTCGCTATGAGTCGGAACTGACACGATAGCAGTGGGGTATTGGAAAGTGCTTATGATGAATTAACATGAGTAAAAAAAAAAAAAAAAAAAATCAAATAAAGCATTTCAAATTCACTGAGAACAGAAAAAAAAAAAAAAAAAGTTACAAAATGCCCTAAAACAACTCATTGTGAATAGCAGTTAAGTACATACTTCTGTGTAGATTTTTGTGGGGCCCAGTACTTTCCTATGCTTATAAGGTTATGTTCACAGTTGGGAAAATGGCCTGCTTCTACACCTTCCATAGGGGCTGCCCAAGTACAGGCCTTGGGCCTAGAGCATTCTCTGATAATGAGGCTGGAAATTGGGTCATCTTCTCTTTCCCAGTTCCTTCTCCTTATCAGAGAAGCCTTCCCCCTGTTCTAGGCACAATGTAACTTTCTCCATCTCCTTCACATGTGCAGGTACCATATGGCACCTGACCAAACCATTTCTATATTTGTTCCGGTGAGGAAGAACTGGGGTATCTCGTAGGACGACACAAGACAGGGAGAGTACCAGATTGTACGAACCAACCTCGAGGGGAGGACCGAAGGGGAAACAGGCTTTTCCAGGCTGAACATGAGCACCCTTGGTGGTCTGCTAATTTGCTACACCTTGCTAAATCATTCTTATGTAAGTACCGGGCATGTAGCCACTATTGTCCACTGCCACTATGAAACCTCTGTGTTCCCACTGCAGGGCACAGAGATCTGCTTTGGTTCATCAGCCAACCAAGATTCACCTCATCTGTGAATCTCCCTAATAAACACCTTTGCTGCCACCCTGGAGTTGTCCATCTCTTTCTTTGGTCTTGCAGTGCCCTCCATTTTTGTAGGCAAATTTCACGTTCCTAGTCCATGCCTGGACAGTCCACTATAGATAAAATGTGAGTGATGCCTTTGTTAGCATCCATCAAAATAAAAGCACGTCTCTCTTGGGATATTGTTGCTAAGCTAAGTATTTTATGGCAGAAGATTAGGCAGCTTCCTCCCCTTTTATGAATCATAGTCCAGGTGGAAAATTTCTTTTCCACTCCTGATTGATGTTTGCTTCCATGTTATGCATATTAACTATCAAAGCATTCCTGACTTTTCTCTGTCTTGTCATTCTATGTTCAGGGTGGAAGAGAAATTGTCAGATTGGAAAATTTGGGAAGAATGAAGAGTAGGAGCTCCTCTGAGCTCCTCCTTTCTTCTTATGGGCATTCTGCCTACAGGGAGAAAGAATTTTGCGCTCCACTAGGGCAGGCTCTTCTTAATGTGTTTTGACCTCAATTTGCCACTTTTTTGTCTTATTTTGGAAACACTGGTGGTGTAAAGGTTAAGAGCTATGGCTGCTAACCAAAAGGTTGGCAGTTTGAATCTACCAGGCACTCCTTGGAAACTCTATGGGGCAGTTGGGCTCTGTCCTATAGGATTGCTGTAAGTCAGAATTGACTTGATGGTAACGGGTTTGTTTTTTTTTTTTTTTTTTTTTGGTTTGTGTCATTTTCAATTTGTTTGGAAGCTATGTAGGAAAGGTGGATACTGTTTATTTGGCCTTTCCAGGCAACTCAACAATTCTGGCCTTGTGTCTGTGGCTGTCTGGTTGTCATAATTAACTAGGAGAGAACATGTCTGCAGCTTTTTCAGTAAAGGAAGAGGTGCTGCGTTAGTGCTATCCGCCCAGATATGACTCACTGAATTACCATAGTAATAATAATGATCTGATATTATTTAAGAGCTTATTATGCATGAAGAATTGTTTTAAACACTGTTTTTGTAGTAACCCTTTCAGACACCTCAACAGCCAACTTGAAGATGACAGATCTGAAACACAAAGAAGTTAAGTAACTTGTAAAAGTCAACTAGAGGTGTGTCAAGATGATTTGGACCCAGGTAGTCTTGTTCTTGAGCAGTGCCCTCAACCTCTGTACTACACAACTAGAAGCAACTGACAAGGAGAGAAATACCAGGTCATGTCCTAGAAATCTAAGCACAGGGAGCAAAGGCAGAGCCACAAGGAGTCTCAGGGACAACTCTTCAAGCTGCCCTTCCCTGATGGAGTATCTGAAACTTTTCTAAAATGACCAGTTGGCTGCCATTGAAATTAACCGATTCAGTGGAAGATTGAAAAATGATAGAAAATCCAATAATGAATTTAAAATCTCTCCTTGCTCATGCATGCCATACATATTTATAAAGCATACAGGGCAAGCCTGGGGATGCCTAAGATGACGGATTTTCTCATAAACAGAACCTGTCAGGCTGATTAGCTGCAAAAGGCTCTTTTGACCACTTGACTGAGTAAAATTAGGGAAATTTTTTCTGAGTCCTGGAAGAGGCAAAAATGGCCCTAATATCTTAAAAGGCAGTGTTGCTTGTTAGGTGACTGTTGTTGGCTCTATGGTATTTAATACATAAAATTAAATATTTTCAATGGAAGGTGTATATTCACATAGAAAAATTCAGCTGAAATGGATACCACTTGATTAATATTAATAGTCATTGAGGTTATAACCCACCAAAGAGCCTAACTGATCCTTAAAGTGATCTAGACAACTAAAAAAAATGAATATGATTTTTTTATTTTGATCTTGAAAAGAAAAACATACATATACACAAATACGCATATACACATACATGCATTGTATTTATGTGGCAATTTGAGCTGAAGAACATACTTGAAAAATGGAAATATTATTACATAAATTCAGGATATTTGAAATATTTTACATTTATTTTCTAGTTTATAACTGTTTATGTGTTCCTATGAAGTGTTAATGAGGTAATTTCTATAACCACAAGGGCATAAGAACCCAAGTGATGAAATATGCTTTGTCTGCACAAATGGTAAACCCGAGGTCACCACCTGGCAGAAAATTCATTAATTCAAACATGCTAAGCCGCATGTCCAGTGCACTCTTCATTAATAACGGGGGTAAAAACAATGCACCTTGATATTTATGGGAAGACACAAAAGCCACAAGTAGGATACCTAAAACATTTTTTCTAGTTGTACACACATTACAGAGTTAGGTCAATTATCCTCAAACTTATCTTCAAAGTAGATTAATTTATGTGACTTAAAATTAAGGGATTTTGTCTAAGAAACATCTTAGGGAGAAAGCAAAATAGTACCTAGGCATCCAGAACTCATCACTAATTTTTCTTTTCTTTTTATTTTTTTACCCTCACCCCTTTTTCCAGCCAAAATCAGAATGGGAATAATTCCTTAGGAATTAAGCACTTATCATCTCCCTACGTGCTTTAAATCTTGGAGTCCAGAGGAGTGTTATCCAAATAGGCTGTGCTGCTTTCCATGTCATCTGCTACCCAAAGAGAGTTTTGTATCAAACAATAAACTCACTAAATCTGGATTCCCATGGTCACTTTTTCTCTTTCTGCAATTAAAAACCAAAAATATAATTCTAAGTTACTGCTACCTAGTAAATAGGTCACAAAGAACAAAGTATTATGAAACCAAAAACAAAAAACCAAAACCAGGCCCATTGCCATCAAGTCTATTCTGACCCATAGCGACCCTCTAGGACAGAGTAGAACTGCCCCATAGAGTTTTCAAACAGTACCTGGTGGACTCAAACTGCCAACATTTTAGTTAGCAGCTGTAGCACTTAACCACTATGCCACCAGGATTTCCATATGAAAACATCATAAAATAATTTACAAAGACAAATTTCTGTCATGAAGATGTATCTCAAAGATAAAGATATAGAGCAGTTTGTATTTTTTCACACATATATATCTATGTGTTCAAAGTAAGGTCTTATATTCCTGGTATTTGAATTTTTTCAAATTCTATTTTTTCACTGTAAGGAACTGCTAAGTAAGCACGACTAGTCAGCTTTATTCCACAGTATTTTGTTCACTAAAGACTTTTTTCCTCTTTTTCTACCTGCCTATATTTAAGGTAACAATATTAAAAAAATAAATACACAAATAAAAATTTTATTTTTTTATATTTAAGGTAACACCATTTAATGAAAGTATCGGTTGCTGAATGGGAATGACTAGGCTTGTCCTATCTTACTCATCTCACACCACCTTAAGGGATGCCAATCTTTGGGTGGAGGGGAGCAGTTCGTCTTCAGAGTCCTAAAGGGACTGAATCAGTTCTAGCCAAGCTCGGCACTGTTCAGAGCTGATTCACATGAGTTCACTCAGGAAACAGCACAGCTTATGAAAATGACCTGAAAAACCAATCACCTAAAATGTTGACATTAACAGATCAGTTTGAAATATAGAGCTGATAGCAGATTTATAGTGAACTTACATCAGCAACGCTCATTTTGGAATCCTATGAGTCAAAACATTTCAGTTATATGCACATATCTGTATTTTAGATGACATATACGTAGAGTGAGGTGAGTTTAAATGTCAGAATTTCCTATTTACTTTCCTATACTATCAATTTCATATCATTTTTTCTCCAAAAAGGGAAGTTTTATAAATCTTTAGCTCTGAGGCTTTATGATAAAATTCTGACTCAATTAATATTTATTTTAATTTTATCAAAAGATACAGACCCTTCTGTAGATTGAAGTAAAGCATAGGACTAGCGTTGATAGAATCTAGCTTTATTATGTAGCTTAAAACTTACTCTATGACCCTAATCATAATTTTAGGCCCATTTTATCATGTTTTAATTGATTTTCTAGAAACATATCTCTTGTTCACATTCCTCTTATTGAAAGATACCTGAAAATAAACGTTTAACACTACAAGTTGTTTCTCTAATCCAGTAAAATGGATTAATTTTAATAAGTATTGGCAATAATTATCAGCCCCTAAACTACAATTGCAGCCCTGGTGGCACAGTGATTAAGTGTTCAGCTGCTAACCAAGAGGTCAACAGTTCGAGTCCACCAGCCACTCCTTGGAAACTCTATGGGGCAGTTCTACTCTGTCCTATTGGCTTGCTATGAGTTGGAATCAACTCGATGGCAATGGGTTTTTTTTTTTTGAAACTAAAATTGTATTATATTTGATAAACTTCAGAATGTTTTAATGTATTCTAAGTAATGCCACATCCTAGAGAAAAAAAAAAAAAAAAACATGGAAAAGATTAGAAAAATTACATTTTTCAAAACAGCCTCTTATCGGAAAAAAATGCCATAGAAGTGACGATGTGAAGATCCAAAATACAAACCTCAGAGTGAAGCAACAAGTGAATATGTCCTGCAACCTGAAATTTTACATGAGACACACGCGCAATCCCACTCACGGAATACACGGAAGATATTCAATCAAATGAAACTTCCTCATTTAAAGCAGTTACACACCAACATTTTTAAGAGGAATTTAAATTTGGGGCCTGTCTTAGTTACAGTGCTGCTGTAACAGAAATACCACAAGTGGATGGTTTTTAACAAAGAGAAATTTATTCTCTCACAGTCTAGGAGGCCAGAAGTCTGAACTCAGGGTGCCAGCTCCAGGGGAAGGCTTTCCCTCTCTGTTGGTTTTGAAGGAAGGTCCTTGTCATCAATCTTCCCCTGCTCTAGGAGCTTCTCAGCACAGAGACTCCATGTCCAAAGGATAGCTATTCTTCTGGCTCTTGTTTCTTGGTGGTAGGAGGTCCCCTGTGTCTCTGCTTGCTTCTCTCTTTTATATCTCAAAAGAAACTGGTTTAAAACAAAACCTAATCTTGTAGATTGAGTCCTGCCTCGTTAACATAACTGCCACCTATCCCACCTCATTAACATCATAGGGTAGGATTTACAACACACAGGAAAATCACATCAGAGGACAAAAGAGTGGACAATCACACAATACTGGGAATCATGGCCTAGCCAAGTTGAGAGACATTTTTTGGGGAAACAATTCAACTCATGACACGGCCTATATGAAACTGTTCCCATTTATTATGTTGCTGCCAATAGCATTTTCAAAACATGAAATTTCACCCTTTTTTTTCTGTTTCCTACTATTATAGTCAGAGTTTTTTAACCGAAGTTTTTCTTGTTTGATAAAAGATTAACTTTTTGAGAATCCCCCTCCTATAATGTCATTTGCACAAAAATGTTTAATCACTTTCTATAAATAACATTTAAGATTGCTTGCTTGGTGCTAGGATTTAATCTAAGCAGTGTGGATGGATCAAACCATTTACCTCTTACAAAAGTTTTACAAAGAAAGTACCATTAAACCTGACATCCAAGAGGATTCTGAAACAGGGATTGGTTAAGTAACTTGTCTGATACGGCACAGCCAGTAAGTGGTGCAGCGTGGTGGAGCCCTACTGCCTGACTCCAGAGCCCAGGCTTCCAAACCTGCACTTGCCACGCCTCACAGGCTTATGCCCAGAAGACTTAGTCTAGCACCGAAGGCCTTCCACAGTCTGTCCCCAAATTTCCTCTCTAATCTTATCTTCCACCACTGTCTTTACCAGCCATTCTGCGCTAGTCTCAGCAGACATCAATAAGTTTCCAGGATCACATAAAAATAAAAAAGTCATTGGGGATTATTGTTTTTGCTGTCTTGATCCCTCGAGTCAATTCTGAATCATGGCAACTCCACCCATTACAGAGTAAATCTGCTCTGCAGGGTTTTCTCGGCTGTAACAATTACTGAAGGAGATTGCCAGGACTTTTCTTCTGTAGTGCCACTGGGTGAGTTCGAGCTGCCAACTTTTTGGTTACCAGTCAAATGCAAAATGTTAGCGCCACCAGGGCCCTTCCTTAGAGATTAAACGTTCTGAAATGCCCTGCAGTAAAGAAATACATTTATTTTTACTAAACACCTCTCTAACTTAAGTATTCACAGAAACGATTTTTCATAGAGTACTTTATGGTACACTCTTTATGAAAGACAGTTTGGGAAAGAGTGTTCTGCAAAAATTACTGTATTCTAAATCGATGTATTAATGGTCCCCTGAGTGTCAAAAACAAAACAAAACAAACAGGCCTGTTGCCTTCAAGTTGATTCCAGCTCATAGTGACCCTATACGACAGAGTAGAACTGTCCCATAGGGTTTCCAAGGCTGTGGCTGTAAAAATGACCTCAGACACATCAACAATTGTGAAGATGGCGCAGGACTGAGCAACATTTTGTTCTGTTGTACAGAGGGTCACCATAAGTCAGAACTAACTCAACAGCACCTAACAATAACGGCAACAATCTTTACTGAAGCAGATTGCCAAGTTTTTCTGACATGGAGCAGCTGGTGGGTTCTAACTAGCAAAACACTTAGCACTGTGCCACCAGGGCTCCTTCCTTGAGTATCATCTAGGCACTTTTATTTCTATCTTTGCTTCTATTATTTCCATACCTAAAATATCCTTACTGTTTCTCTTCTTAGGTCCCTGGGTGGTGCAAATGGTTTGTGCTTGACTACTAACCTAAATAGAGCCCTGGTGGCACAGTGGTTAAGTGCTCAGCTGCTCCTTAAAAACCCTATAGGGCAGTTCTACTCTATCCTATAGGGTCGCTATGAGTCAGAATTGACTTGACAGCAATGGGTTTGCTTTTTATTTTTTTGTACTAAGCTAAATATTGATGGTTCAAATCCACCCAGTGGGACCACAGAAGAAAGGCCTGGTGATGTGCTTCTATAAAGATTAGAGCCAAGAAAACCCTATGGAGCAATTCTACCCTGTAACACGTGGGGTCCCTATGAGTCAAAATCGACTCAAAGAGAATCATTTTGGGTATTTTTTATTCCTCCTCTTAATTCAAATATAACATATCCTTCAGGGCACAGCTCACATCTCACCTTAGCACTGACACCTCTCCTGATAATTTTTTCTCACTCAAATGCCCAGCACTGCTTGCCTGCTGCATTCATTGAGTACATAATCACGTCCAGCCTTTGTGTTACTTCTAACACTGTGATTGTTCCTTTTCTTTGGTGTCATGTTTTCTCTTATAACCATACGTCAACTCCTGGAAGTGACTAAGCCGTGAGTGGTTTTGGAATCTCAGGAATCATTGCTTAATTTGACTTTTTTCAACCGTCATTGGAGAGAATATATATTGTAGTGCTTGAAATATAATAAGACACACTCTCAAAATAAACTACCATGTTTTAAACTAGAACCATGGCTATTTAGGGCTGATGGTTATTTTAGCACTTATTACAAACAATTATGAAAATTTAGTCCCAAGGAAGTTATTCTAATTTATTCTTTATATCCAAATGATTTCAAGAGTTCCAGTAAAGGCAGGAAACAATAAAATAATTAAAACCTAAAGAACAAACTGTGATAAGGCAGATAATTGTAACATTAATTAAAATGCACAAAATGCAAGAGCAAAGGCACCTAAACTTTACTTCCTGTCAGGAAAAGAAAGACAATGTGACATGTTATATCGCTCTCCTTACCTAATGAATGCAGTACCAAGCTTTGCAACTAAAGGAAATGGAAAGGTTATAAAATTAAGTACGTTTATGGGCCAGACACAATACAAGCCAATTTATTGTCTTTGTTGTTACTTGCAATTCAGCCAGCTTTGACCTTACGTATAACAGAAAAAAAACCATTGACTGGTCCTGAGCCATCCTCACAGGCGCTGGTATGTTTGAGTGCACTGTTGCAAGGATTGCGTCAATCCATCTCATAGAGGGCTTTCCTCTACTTCTCTGATGCGCTGCTTTACGAAGCATGACGTCCCTTTCTAGTGACTGGTCAATTTAGGTATTATCATACTTAAACTCTATCAGGTAAAAAAAAAAAAAAAAATGCTGTCTCCCTTTAGGCTCAGTGAGGTTAAATGGCCAGGACAAATTCTCTTAGTTAATTAGCGTCAAAGCCTGTTCTTAAACCAAAGTCACCTAACTCTGAAGCTACTTAATTTCTTAGAAGAGGACCCACAGGCAGGGATAAGGTTTTGGATCTATTCAATGCTTGAACTCTGAACCACAGATCAGAAAAAAAAAAAAAAAAGGCACATCCTGGAAGAGTCTGAGGCTGAGTTTTTCACCGTTAGAGAACTTTAATATGACCTGTGGAAAATGAAATCTTGAGCAGACTGCTTCCCAGTGGGTTTGCTAGGATAAATCATAAGCAAAACATACCCCTCGACAACTAAATTAGTTAACCTGTTGAATAAAGTTGCTTACTATTAACAATCTGGATGCTAAATAGTGTCAAAAATAATGATTTAAGCTTTGGCATAATTTATATTTAGCCATTTCTTTTCTGAGAGAAACTGGCCAAGAATTTTAATTGAATCCTAAAGTCAGTCCTGAAATATAATAGTTACGGTCACTACTGTCAGCATAAGGAGACCATCTGACTGTTTGCAGTGGTGGAAGGATAATCATTTAGGTAATCTAGACATTTTATCAACGATTACTTTCTAGGTTAAAAAGAATATCATGTCCATTGACGTTTCTTCAGTAGAAAGTCCGCTCCCAGCTGCTGTCATTCTCAAGGAAGTACTTCTGGTAAATTTGTCCTTATACGGTGCTTGTCAGTCATCTTGGAAAACAAATTTCCCTTGACTAGCTATGTGTCTGACTAAGCAGATTAGAGAATTACCACCTGCAGTTCTGAGTGAATTAGGGTTTCAGTCTGTGAAATAAGGGTCTTCTGAGCTTTTCCCTGAACCCCACATGCATTGCTTTATTTCTCACGCTGGTGGTGTAGTTGTTAAGCACTACAGCTGCTAACCAAAAGGTCGGCAGTTCAAATCCACCGGGCACTCCTTGGAAAATCTATGGAGCAGTTCTACTCCGTCCTCTAGGGTCGCTATGAGTCAGAGTCGAATCGAAGGCAACAGGTTTTTAATATTTTGCATGTATCTTTTTTTTTTATTAGTGCCTATCATATAACAACATATCTACATATGTTACATATCTATGTAATAATCTTCCTCCTCCATTAGGTTGTAAGTACCTTAAGGGCAGGGAGTGTGTGCTATTCCTCTCTGTATCCCCAATACACGGTTCAGTGGAGGTACACACACATACACAAATACACACACACACACACAAAGCCTATTGAATAAATGAACAAATAAACACTACAAAATACCTTACATTTTTCTAAGCAAAATTCCCACTGAAGTGATTGATTATTATGACCAACGGTAGAAAACAGAGCCTAAAGCCTAGCTGTGACACACAGAGAATACCAGAGCAAAAGAGCTTTACCCTATAGTCTAAACAACGAAGCTAGCGTAGAATTTTGCAGAAGTATCCAGCTAAAATACGGCCATATAACTTAGGGAAGCTGTAGAATTATCTGATGTTTATACTGGGAAATAGAGAGCAGAAATGAGAGAAAAGGCTAAGAAGAGACTGCATACACAATTGTATTGAAGATATTTCCAGTATTTCTTTAACATATTTTTCCTTAACTTTCGCCATCCAAATGGGAACTAAATAGACCAGTAAAAGTATAAATTTATTTGTCTAACATATGTAAATGTAGATAAGACTTTTGAATATTGGGTTTATTACAGATGAGATGATAATCACACACTAGAAAAAATATGTATATTATAGGCAATTCTCTCCTGTACCACCATTTTCCCAAGTCCTATCTGCCCCCTCCCTGCAAGTGCTATCTGCCCTGCCCACTATTGATTTGAACAGCGACTCACAGTATTAAATTAGAAACACAAAGTGTGAAACCAGAGGGAAACCATAAGTACTCTAATGCTTCCTACCCGCTGTACATTCTACTGCCATTGTCAATAGAGCCAAGTGGTTGACTAGCTGTGAGTGATGAATCGGGGATCAATATAATAGCCTATACTTTACGGAGAGGTTGCAATTACTGACTTGGAAAGCACTCTAGCAAAATTTCGATATTAAGTCACTGCTGTAAATGCCTCTATTTTGATCCATGTTATACTAGCTAAAATGAAGAAAGATATTTTAAGCTGATTCTTAGGACAGGTTAATGTGTATGTATGGGGCTTGCTACTATAAAAGATATAAAAAGTGAGGAAGTAAGACAGCCAGCTCTAAAACCACTTTTCGTGAAACAATATTTATAGCATGCAAATGAAAGGATGTAAAGCATCAGATTAACAAAGTGCTATTTTGTATTTTTCATTCCAATCTATCCCACGATGTGTAAAGGTGCTATAATTACATCCTTTAAAACTCTATTTAGTGGATAATGCAAGAGAAATCACACACTATAGCCCTCTCATGGAAAAGGATTAGCTCTCTAAACGCTATGGGGAGAAGTAACACTAATGAAGCCCTGTTTCTCTTCAGTGAGTGACCCCTTTCCAGTTCTAAGAGCCGTAACTGATTGTTTTTTTCCTGTTAAAACGATAATCTTACGTAGATGTCTAGACTGTGACTTCTTAAACAGTCACAAACAGCATAATTCCCCTTATTTTAAGCTAACAATAAAAAATGGCTTCAAGCCTCTATATGTACGCTTATCAGAAAATTGCCGAGGTACATTTTAGAAAGTTTTATTTTCAGCAAAAACGGTCGACTGCATTCTAATGAACGTCATGCTCAACACTTTTTGCTCCTTTACAGGTGAGTTTTTCTAACATCTTATGTGGAAGAAGAAGGGAGTGCATTCAAAGTTTCTGACAAAGACCAGAATGTCTTGTTTTCCGTTTTCTGTTAAGATAGAGAAATTAGCACAGATATTTCAGCTAGAAAAAAATACCATAATTTGTGAATAAGAAAAGATCAAAAAAAAAAAAGAACATTTTGACCTAAATGATATGTTGGGGGAATATCATGGATTGAATGGGGTCCTGTCCAAAAATGTGTATCAGTGTAGGCCATGATTCCCAGTGTTATATGATTGTCCACCATTTTGTCATCTGATGTGATGTTCCCATGTGTTGCAAAACCTACCTCTATGTTAATGAGATAAGATTAGTGGCAGTTATGTTAATGATGCAGGACTCAATCTATAAGATTAGATTGTGTTTTGAGCAAATTTCTTTTGATATATAAAAGAGAGAAGCGAGTAGAGACACATGGGGACCTCATACCGCCAAGAAAGAAGCAATGTGAACATAGCACGTCCTTTGTACCTGGGCTGTCTGCACTGAGAAGCTCCTAGTACAGAGGGAGAATGAGGACAAGGACTTTTCTTCAGAGTCTACACAGACAGAAAGCCTTCCCCTGGAGCTGGTGCCCTGAATTTGGACTTCTAGCCTACTAGACTGTGAGAAAATAAACTTCTGTTTGTCGATGTCAATCCACTTGTGATATTTCTGTTATAGCAGCACTAGATAACTAAGACAAGGAAAAAAAAAGACAGGAAGGAAAAACACAAAAAAAATAAAACTTGCCTGTCATACATAACAGTTTGGGAATTTCTCCAGGAGTAAAAAAAAAGGCAGCTCTGGGACTTTCTAAAACTCAGAATATATGTATTCTTATAAGGATTTTTTTTTTTTTTTATAAGGAGTCTTATAGGTTTGGATGTAATAAACTGCAATTATGTTTAAATTAACTGAAATTTCACACCATAGTGCAGAAAGAACATAGGCTTTTGGCTCATATATAGCTAGATTTACATCCTGATGAGCCGTGGTACCTTTGGCAAGTTATTTAAGCTCCCTGAGCTCCTTTTTATGTACTTATAAAGTGAAAATAGCACTTCTTCCTTATATGGATATTGTGAGAATTAAACTGGTAACACATACAAACCACCCAATGCCATTCCCAGGGCCCAGCAGGCTCTGGTAACACATACAAACCACCCAATGCCATTCCCAGGGCCCAGCAGGCTCTGGTAACACATACAAACCACCCAATGCCATTCCCAGGGCCCAGCAGGCTCTCTATAAATGACATCTATAACCTTACTACTAAAAAGAGGATACAATCAAAGATAAGGATACAAGGGAAAATAAAAAGATTTTCTTTTGGAGAGGGTCATTTATTACTTATTTATTTTGCTTATTTTACTAGGAGATTGAAGCAAAGGCAAAATTTGAACCACTTTATTCAAGTACTGATGAATAACAACATATACTAGAACTCCCAGCATCTCTGGTTAAAACTGGTGTCCAAATGAACAACTGAAATGTGGTTAAATAGTTGACGGTCCATTGCTTAATCTAGGTTTTCCCCCAGAATATTCACGTAAGGGAATATGGACGAACTCCCTTGTCAAGTTGCTGAGCTAAAAAATCAGAGGTGAACATATGAATAAATTGGAGGTAGGTTTAGTGGATGTGAGGATGTCTCAGAGCAAGAAAGCTTTTAGGAGAAGATGGAAGACTTTGTCACCTCTGCTGGTAAAGGTTGGGTCAAGCCATAGAAATAATTTGGTCTAATTAATATAAAGTGTGTCCAGGAGAAATATTCTATAATTCAGACAGCTACTAGGAGACCATTTTGGACCTAGACAGGAAACTGAGAGAAGGAATTACTAACAGGAAGAGAACCTTAAAGACAATATTTTGCACACTCAGGAGGTAGACCACAGAGTTTTGGGTAGAGTGCCTTTGATATGTGTAGGCTCAGGAAATGAGAGTTCACCTAGCTGAATGGTCAACTATCAATTCACTCACACAGATTTCATTATATTACAGAACTTGAGGCATATCATTTCTGTGCCACATTTTCAAACAAAAGACTTTTCAGGTAAAAAAGGAAAAAAAAAATCTAACATTGCTAGATATATTACCAAAAAAAAGAACCAAACCCAGTGCCGTTGAGTCAATTCTGACTCATAGTGACCCTATAGGACAGAGTAGAACTGCTCCATAGGGTTTCCAAAGAGTGCCTGGAGGATTGAACTGCTGACCTTTTGGTTAGCAGCCCTAGCACTTAACCACTACGCCACCAGAGTTTCCAGACATATAACAGAAAATACTTATTTTTGGTTGAGCAAAATTGGTACACTTATCACCGTGGATTACAGACCTAAATATTATTTGCTTAACTGCTGTAAAAGGAGCAATCAAAGGGTAAGTTATTAGAATACAATGGCAGCAATATAACTTAAATGTCATTTTAAATAGCAGTAGTTTGCAAACAGGTGGAGAAAGCCATGCAATGAAAGAAAAGTTATCTTTCATTTAAAGGATAAATTTTAGCTCTTGTTATCTTGAGGTAATAAGCCTATTCAGTTCAAGCATTAATTTTCGGATTAGCCAACTTTCATTCTACGTATAGTTTTTCCATTTGCTTCCCCTGTCTAACTTGTTAGTTTTGTTAGGTGAGAATATGAAGTGCAAGCAGATGAGAGAATTTAAAAAACGGGTACAGGGTGAAAAAAAAAATAAAAAAAGGGAATACTATGTGTAATTTGGAGCTGTTCCATTTGCAACTATAGTGTTTAAAACTTGAAATGTTAATTTTCTCTGTTGTTGTTGAATATTTACTATGTTTTTTTTTTTTAACTGAAAATGAAATTACTGAAGAGAAAATAATTGGATAAGTGAAGCAAACCCACGATGAACAGAGCTTATTATTAGTCATTTGGAATCTATTTTAATAAAACTTTATATCATAAGACCCTTTATACAGTATTTGAATGCAAAGTCAGGCCCCCCTTTTTTTATTCTACATTACCAGAGTATGTGTAGAACATCTGTATACTACCACATTTGCAAAAATTCAATTTACAATGACATAACCAATCAGACTGATTTTTAATGTTACTATCTTTAGAATTTACATGACTTCTCACAAATGTTTAAAAACATACTGAAAGGAGTAATATATATTTTTAAAAAGCACTTGCATAATATCTAATCAACAGCTAACAATAAATATTGGCCTCTTGTTGTTTATGATACACATTTATATTTTGTTTCATACTAATGGCTGTTTGAAAAAATCAGATTACTTACTTGATTCCTTAGGCATAACCATTATAATGAAAGCCATCAGGCCAAATTTTAACGTACTTGAGGTTTCATTGCCAAAGAGGTTGAGTGTCTGTGGTGAAACCGAGGGTATATTATTCTTCCTCCACAATCCAGACAACACAGAATCTTTGAAAACCATCAATGCTTACTTTATTGGGGTTATTATTTTAATCAAGCACGATTTGTCTAATATGGATTGGCTCCTGCTACACATTACTGACAGAATGAAGTATTTAAAGTCCTCTAACAAGGCACATCAAAAGCATTACCTCGAAGTCACGAAATTGCATGAGACTTAGTGTTTCTTTCCTCCATAGCAAATATGTCACCATCCTGCCTTTGAAACTCTCTATGGAGAATTCAGATATGAGAATGCTAAAGAGCAATATTAAAAAAAAAAAAGAATCTACCTTTCAGGATCATTATTTCATCTCACTGAAAAAAAAGATAAAACAAAAAAAGAAGACCCAGAATTCACAATACTTAAATGATTGACATTTAAAATACTATTTAACTCTTTGAAATTTAACCTGAGAATGATAATATTCCTTGTGCTGCACTATGAATCTGATACTCAGCGAAGTATTAAAATTAATGCATTCAGGCCTTTCTTTCCCTTAATATTACAAAGAAATTTTGAGGATGTTATTGAAAATAGAAAAGTAAGTTTTTTTTTTTCTTTTAAAGCAGGCAAGAGAATAATTAAAAAGGATTATCTTTTTTTTAAAAAAAATTAAGTTTTTTAAAAAACAAGGCTAGCAATAAAAAGCTAGTGCGCAAATGTAAGGAACTGCATTGTTAGCATTTAATTATACAGCCAACAGAAGCCACAATCCCTTGCATACTTTGGGGAGCCCTGGTAACACTGTGACACAGTGAAATGAGGCATCATACTGCTTATGACTGGCAGTGTTGTCAGGGATGAAATCAGAAACTTACAAACAGATTTGAAGTGGAAGACTGAAGGAATAAAAAATATTTATAGATAAGTAACCCGTGTCGGTTTTATTTGTGTGAATGTTCCAAGACAGTAATTTTGTTCAATACTCAAAAGAAAAAACAACTGGGACCTTTTAAAGTAACACCGTAATATTATGAAGTCACTATAATCCATGAGTAGTCCTGCAGTTCAAAGCCACCGTCTGCTCCTTGGAAACCCTATGGGGCACTTCTACTTTGCCCTACAGGGTCACTGTGACTCGGAATGATGGACTTGATGGCAACAGGTTTTTTTTTTTTTTTTTTTTACTTATATAATCCGTGTGAAAATTGTTGTTCCCGTTTCTTTCAGGACAATATTCAATCACCTGGCATCAGATGTAGTTAAGCAGTTAAGAGCTTAAGGAATCATTGACAAAACATGTTTCACGCTTAGGCTCTTCTGGTCTTCAATTGCTTTGAACCTGAGCTCCTAACAATGGGCACATATGGTCTTTCCAAGTTCTGGGCAATGGGAGAAAAAGCATCGTCAGGCCACAGTACTCTTTGCCTCACAATCTTCTAGTTATCGCTCAGGCAGGTTTATCCCAGTTCTCTGTTCCGGCCAATATTCATTCTTGAGGAGCAGATGGAAAGGCTGGCATCTTGACCTGTCATGTACAAAATGCTGAAACTCTTCTGATGTTACAAGGAAAGCCAGGGGGCTGGTGAGAACTGAACTTTCAGTCAGACACACATTGACCAATAATGAGACACATGAAGAATCACAAGGTGAAACCTAACATTAAATTGCCTTCTTCAGTGGTAAAAAACAGCACCTATTAATTAGATTTTTCCCCTTTCACTCCTAACTACTTTCTCTATGAACAATCACAATTTGAAGAGGCATGAATTATCTTCTATCACCCTGCAGAATCTTTTGATGCTAAAGCAGAGACTATAGTTAGTTTTTTATTTTTTTTTCAGTCAACTCTTTCCACAACCCAGAAAGCTCTGAGTCTTCTGACCCTTCACTAACTCTCCAACTTCATTTCCTGCCAGCCTCCCTCCCATTAATTAAGCACAGATTCACGGACAGTTCCCACAGCACTGCCAGCTCTGCTCCCCATTCAAGGCCTTTGCCCCTTCTCTTTTCTCAGCCAGGGAAGCTCTCCTTGAACATCTCAGGCGGACTGTTTCTCACCCTTCAGGTCTCAGCTTAAATGTCAACTCTGCACAGAGGCCTTCTCTGACTACCCAGCTAAAGCCGCTCCCTGGTCTGTTATTCTCTTCAGGCCACCCAGCTAGTACTTTACACAGTTGTCCAGGCTCATGCTGACTTGTTTTCGCTCAGTCTCCCTGACTAGAATGGAAGTTCCACAGGACTGGAAATGCATGTCTTGTTCACATCTGAGGGAGTAGAATTTGTACGTCCCACAAATACCGAGAACATACACACTTCCTGTGTACCCAGTGATGAGCAGAGCAGTCACAGTCCTTGACCTCTGAAGCTCACTGTTTAATGAGGCTGGGCTGTGGATGGGGCACCCAGTAACTACACGTAGCCTATTGAAGAGTGCTCTGTAAAACAATTTTACTAATTCAATAAACCATTTCTTCAATTCTATTATTATTATTATCATTCAAATCAATTATCACCAACACACAGTTCTCAGTTGCCAACTAGTCGATTCTGACTCATGGCGACCACCATATCACTTCAGTGAAAACTTAGATTTTATTAAAAAGATAAAAGGATTTTTTCTTAAATACCTCCTGTCTATAACTAAATCTTCATAATTTATGGTAAACACGCAGAAGGATACTATAGTGGTTATATAAGTCAGTGATTTTAAAAGTTAATGTACATCAGAATCACCTGCAGGGGCTGTTACACTACAAGAGGTGGGGCCTGCCCTCAGAGTTCCTGCCTAAGCTGATCAGAGGTCATTTCTAGCCCTTTCGCAGGTGATGATGCAGCAGGGCCAAGGACCACACTTTGAGAAAGACTGATATAAATGAGAAATCATGTATCTGTAAACACATTTCTTTTCTTAAGGTGTATTTGTCTATGAATCCTTACATTTTACTTCTGGCCTCCATTTTGCCACATGCTCTTTTGGAATACCATAGCAAAAAAAAATGAGTGTTATTAAGTATTTGGATTTTTTCACCAGGAGAAGCAGTACATTTAATTCCTTTAGTAACTTCTAAAAGTGAATAGCCAACTACAAGTGTAGAGGATTTGAGAGGAACTCTCTAATTACTGAGACACAAAATTTTATTACTTTTTCTACCTTTCTTGCTTAATGTTACCATATGACAAATTGTACTTTACATTTCCAGTAGTTTTAACTTCATCTTGCTATTGACATCCTATTATGGGTGATTTTATAACTCCCCTAATTTACCAAGGATAACTTTGAGCTCATATATTTGACTACGTTAACTAGGTGAAGATTTTTTCTTTCTTTTTTTAAGAATTTTTTTTTAACATTAAACATCTAGTCAACAAAGATTTATTGACCAGAAGCTACATGCAACTTTGAAAATGTATTTGACAATTTTCTGATCTTTTACTGGCTTGAAAGATAATAAAATGAGGTAGGCATAAGTAAATGTTTCCAAAGAAGTGTATCCAAGGGAGTATTTGATAGGGGCCATATGAATGGCACGAACTCTTATACAAGGACAAGTCAGAGGAATAAAGTGCATTAAGTCAGGATGAAAAGAAAATAAAGAAGCTGAATCTAATCTGTGCCTTAAATGGAAGAATAGATTTCAGCGAGTGGATATTGAGGGTTTTGTCATTTTATACTGAGGAAAGACAAGAATACAGAAACAGGCAGGAAAATGCCACGGAGAAGGAATGGTTCAAATAAACAGAAATGTAGAGTTTATGTAGGAATGAGGAGGATAAATCTGGAAAAAGATTTGGATTAACCTGCAGAAAGTCTTAACTTCCTAACGAGGTCAAAAGTGAACGAAATAGGAAAGTGGGCATGATTAAAGAATTTGTAGTAATCAAGAGATACATTCAATCAGTGTTTTGTTGTTGTTGTAAATGTCATCAAGTAGGTTTCAACCCTATGTACAAAAGAACAAAACACTGCCTGGTCCTGCACCATCCTCACAATCATTGCTTTGTTTGAGCCCATTGTTACAGCCACGGTGTCAGTCTATCTTGTTGAGGGTCTTCCTCCTTTTTGCTGATCCTCTACCTTACCAAGCATGATGCCCTTCTCCAGGACTCGATCCCTCCTGATAACATGTCCAAAGTAAGTGAGACAAAGTCTCACCATCCTCACTTCTAAGGAGTATCCTGGCTGTACTTTTTCTAAGACAGATTTGTTCATTATTCTGGTAGTCCATGGTATAAGTATTTTAGGATTATGAAATAAAAAGTGATAAACAGAAGGGACTAATGTGAAAAAAAAAAAAAGCTGGGGGGAAAAAGCCCACAAAGATGGCAATTTCAATAGTCTACACAGGATGATCACAGTGGGAACTGGAAGGAAGGAATTGCCAACATAAAATCAATTTACTGGTTGGGTGATTGGATTGTGAAGGGGTATAAGGATAATAAGAACATGATATTTTGAAACCTGGTAGCTGTGGAGAATGTTATTCCCATAATTAGAAATATAGAAGTCAACAAGGCATTATGTATGGAAAAAGGTGAAGATATTGACCTTTCATGATAAACTGTGGAGCTGATCTCTGACATCATGAAACATGATCTTGAAGACATAGATCAGAACTCAAACAATGGTTGTTTGACCAGGTTACGTAAAGGGGAGAGCTGAAGCCACGGAGATTCCTTAGCTCTCATAAGAGTATTTAGCTAAAGAAGGAGGTTGAGAAGACTGTAAGGAATGCCCCCAATTCTGAGATTTAAAAAAAATACATGGAAAAGTCTCAGCACTGTGCCCCACAAAGTAGGTCTTAGACAGATATAAAATTTCTTTTTTCTACTCCAAAATAACCATTTTCTAACAACACATGGTGAGGCAAGAAAATAATAAAATAGAAGGTGCCAATGACACAACGATAAAAATTTGTGTGGTAGATGGTGAAGAACGACAAAAAATAAATAAGAATTTTGATATTCAAGAGGACTCAGGACATAGGAAAGGGAGAAAGTACAGATGTTTTATCCAAGACAGGGGGATTCTGAATTTAAAATCTTCTGGGTAGACCAGGTGTAAATGGGGCCAGGGTAAAAGCAGGAGTCATCTAGTGGGTGATAACAGGGTAGGGAAGATGGCAGTATTTGGTGTTAAAGAAGGTGGGAAACTTTTAGACAAGAGTGTTTGATGAGTCCTCTATATGAATTTATAAGTGGCAGAAAGTCAACCACAGATAAATCTCCGAGCAAGGAAGAGATGTCCCATGAAAGGAAGGAAGGGCATTTTGAATGTCAGCAGCCAATAGGGTTGAGTAAATAGAGAAGATATTATAAACCGTCAGCATTTCAAAAGTGGAAAATTTCTTACCAATTTTGACTGTGCTGTGAAATGAAATTTTCATAGGGGGTAATGCCAAGGAGCAAGCTTATCCTTCACACCTCATGAAGATTTTTCAGGACTACAAAAAGGCAAGTTATCAACTGGAAATCACTATAGGAGTTATTCATCCACAGAGCCAAAGAAGCACTTCATGGAACAAATTGTCCATAAAAGGACATGTTTTCACCATAGAAGGGAAGTTCCAGGGTATACAATGACCGTTACTCCAGTATCATCAAGCTCTCTTTATCTCTCACAGTTCATTATGTTACGGAGTCCTACCTTAGATGCTTAGACTTGCTCTGCTTCATGAGTTCAGGGTTGGATACTGCTTTGGGAACCTCTTCTGACCAGTTAATTTTCTACAAATTATAGGTAAAATTATAGGTAAGGTCTCTAAAAATCAACAAGTGCCTGCTTATGCCTCTAGTACCATCTTCTCTCTGGAAAGTCTAATAAGGTATTCCATAGAGCACATCACTGGAGCAGTGTGCCTAGTGAACAAAGGACAGAGAGAATGATGGGTGACATAAAGACGCAAGCATCAATGGGGAGGCTGATTTGGACTGCAAAAGTGGATACTCTTGATTAGCAAATTTGTAAGCAATTCCCAACACTCGTATCTCTTGCCTCCCTCCCACACAAGGTATGGCGCTCTTTAGGCATAAAGCAAAGGGTGATTGTCATGCGGGCAGTCCCATGGCACTGGGGCCATCAATCTAGTATATCCTCGAGGGGATGTGAACACACACAAAATGCTTCCTTCAAATAAGGTTTAACCTTTAAAATATATTCTCAAATTTCCAAAGGCAAATAGCAACACTAAGTTTCAGAGTTAAAAGTAAATTATAATCAAGCTATACCCATTATTTTTCTCATAATGCAACCATGTGACACATTTCCTGTAGAGCCATGGACGGAAAAGATGAGCTACCTAGGACAGAGTGACCTGAGGGAAAAGAAAATGTATTAGGAGTTTACAGTTTATATAAGCCAGTGAAACAAAATGTTGGATTAAGCTGTAATATTTCAGCTTGAGGAACCAATTTTAGTGAGGAAATAGCCCTCAATTACTGTGTTTTAAGTTATTTTAATGTTAATATTTACTTAGTGTTTTCTACAAAGTAACACTTTCTTTGACATTGCATTTCAAAGCATACAGTATCTTAATGATTTTTCTTTTATATGTGAGTATCAAATAATTCCTCAACTTCAATACTAATTACCTTTGGTCTCTCTAGGCCATCTTACAAATGTACACAGAATTGCCTAAGATGTGTTTCAGGCTTTATTACCCATACTTCCCCCTGCTGGAAAAAATGCAGAAGGCCATTACATCGAAAAAATATCAAGACCTAGACACTATCTAAACAGATCCAACTTTTTTTTTTTTTTTTAAGTGAACATGTAAGATATGCTATTTTGATTTTTGGATGTCAGTTGGAATTTATTGGCTTTGTGTTTAAAACTGATTTTGGAAAGGAATATAAGTTTTTCAGAAATTGACATTTGGGGTTCTGTTTTTCAGTTGGAATGTGTACGGCCACCTCTCTGTCCTCCAGTTGTCCTGTCATGCAGGACGCTGAAGCATGGGTTGGAAATGGAACAGCACCCACTGCTCGGAGGTCTGCCTGGTACCAAGTTGCAATATTTTAAGAGATGACAGCTTCAACTTTAGAGATAAATTCAGTAGGTTTTTTCTTTTTAATTTTGGCTTTCATACTTAGTTCCCTGTTTTTATTAACTTCCTCAAAGTTTAATACATAAATTGTCTTAGGAAAATTAGCCCATTGTTTTCTTCTACCTGATTTCTGGTCACATGCTCCCTAAATGTCCACAAGTGCATTTACTCACATCTTCAAACCTTTCTTTTTGTCTTAATGGAAATAACGTTACTGTCACAGAGAAAACAGCTAGAAAATTGGCAAATGGAAACAACAACAACACATAGGTATCCCAGTGCTGTTACTGAAACAGAGTCCTGAGTTAGCACCACACATAAGAAAGCCACATAAAACAGAAATTAAAAATCTTTATTGTAACCCAAGAGGAGTTGAATTTAAATTTTAAATGAACGATCAAAATGTATACTTTCCTTGTTTCTAACTAATCTTTACTTTGGCTTAAAATGAGGTTATTAAGTAAATTTTAGCTTACATCGAGTAATATTTTTAAAAGGATGTTATAATAATAAATAAAAATAAATCTACGTTCCATTGTCATTCAGTGTTTTTCTTTCATCTTATTTATTTTATTCATTTATTTTCCTCGTATGGTTCAGAAATCAATGGCTACAACTTAAGTTACATGTGTCATTGATCCTAAGATTCTGAGCTATTGAACAATACGAGACCAGAGCAGAAACAAAGAAAAAAAGAACAACACTCAAGAGGACAGGTTAGAAGGAGGAAGAAGGCAATGGTGTTAGGCACACTGAGAGAGATGATGCCACCATTGAGGTCATAAGAATGTAACCAAACTAAAGAATTTCAGCTTATTATCTTGCTGGCTGAATCTTTAATTAAAGCCATAATTTTCCAAGTTTAAAGTGATGTCTGAATATACTGTGCCAAATCTGGGTTTGCATTATGGCTCCAAGTCAGAATACTGCTTGTATCCCTAGTAGTAAATATCCTACAAGAACTCAGTAAGGAAAAGTGATGTGAGAGGCAGAAACTATAGTCCAAGGGGGCTGCGAAAATAGCTAATCATCTGCATTACCTACTAGAAAGACAACTCCTCAGTCTTCTCAGACATGAAACCCTTCTTTTTTGTTAATATCCCTACTATTTCTAAAATGTCCCATAATATTTTCATTTATATTTTACTCAAGTACCTAGTATAAGAATTTACATTGATTTCCCAAAGTTTCAAAGGGTCATTACAGTAAGTAGATTTTCTCTTAATGTACAGAACAAAACAAGAAACATGAAATGAGTGTAAGAAATAATATACCTCAAAACATGTAAAAAGGTACATTTCAAAAGGTCATTACTTCATTGCTAAAAATTCTTTTTTAAAGTTCACATTTAAATATGTAGATTCTTTAAAAATTCAGGGAATATTTTATCAAATACTTTATTCAGCACTGAAAAGTCTTGGCCAATTGAGCGAGAAAGGGGGCAATGTTGGGTATTGGTTAAGCCTTAGGTATCTAGAATAAGACAGTTTGGGTTTGAGTACAACTCCCATATTTCTGTGACTTTGAACAAATTATTTAACCATTCTCGGCCTTAGTTTTCTCACATATAAATTGCAGGTATCAATGATACATGTCTCGTAAGTAGTTCATAACTAATCATTTAAAGAATTTAGCAGCACCTGGCACATAATTGCTTAAAATATTATAATTTGTTGTAATTATTAAAAGCACAGGGAATACTGTGTTATCACTCAAATATTCTTCTCGGCTTATAGATGGGAGATTTAGATCCTCTGAACTGTGTTCATACAATTCATAAAATTCATCCTTTCTTTTCACAGTGAAATATACGATCAAAAATCAAGGATCTTTTACTGAAAGGCACCAGAGAGAAATGTTTTTAAGGAAAGTAGTCTGTAGTTTAAACTCACCTTTCATCATTTTCAAGCCCGTCTGAGCTCTGAAAGGTGTGCTAATAGCAGAGGTTGATGCATTAGGTCAAATTTTGAAATAGATGAAGTTTGTTTTTACTGCTTTCTCACCTTCCTCTTTCCAAAGTCATAAAGCCATGCCTTTTCTTTTCATGCCCTATTAGAGATGACTCTTCTGGGCAAAACGGCACTGAAGTGTGAGTCAAATCGTCAGGCTTCTAGGACTAGCTCTGACTCATTAACATGGGTAAATCATTGAACCTTTCATCTACACAATTAAGAACTAGGTTAGGTTATGTTGACGTTCTTGTCAACTCTAAAAGGCTTTAGTTCTGTACCATTAAAGGGCATTTAATTATCCAGAAGAGCTTCAAATTTTATGTGAAATTTCCATTTTGATTACAAGTGTAACTGGTTGAGGATTCTTGATTCAGTTTTAACACGAACTTTTAGGTAGGTTCCACAACCTGTCTGTCACTTTTAGTTATTAAAACCAGCCCAGGTTAAAGATTCAATCTTAACTTGAATTAAAATCCCATTCCCTTCCCTATGGTTACAAGACCCTAAGGTTTCCAGAGCTCAGTGACGTGAAGTGGGGGAAGGACATGGGACATTCAACTCCTCTTTGGACCTTTGCACCTCCAAATGGAAGACAAGGAGATAGTTTTGGTCTCTGATAACTCTCCTCCTTGTTTCTTCTCAAAGCTTAGATTCTACAGTGTTGGAGCTGGTAGAGGAAATGAGGGAGGCAACCATCTTTGGATGTTGCTGGTAAAGAGAAAGGTCTTGTTCTAGCTTGGTCTGTTTCCATCTATTGCTGGTTGCCTTCTAGACAATGTATCATCTTAAAGGAGATAGACCTTCTCAGAATAAAAATAAATAAATAAACTAAAATTGTTTCAATAAATTAAATTGCAAAAAGAAAAAGTTAGACTACTATGAATCAGAAAAACTCTATTCTCACTAAAAAAAAAGGAGAAATCTATACCTTTTGTTGTTGTTCTTATAAGTTTATTCAGTACTGAATCTTATTTTCCAAAAGTTTTTTGTTTGTTTTTGGTGAGATCAGCTATGATGAATATTACTTTCAAAGGAGTTAAAAAAATTTTTTTAAAGGTTTTCATTTTAATGTGGCCTGAAACATCAAATTTTCCACATTTAGCAATAACAAAATTAAAATTCACATCCAAGCAAACAGCAATATCGCTCCTGAGTGGTCCTACAACTTTTTCATTTATTTTGCTTAACCTTACGTGATATTATATAGTTCCCAGGACTTTCGTTGTTGAAATGCATCAACAGCTCCCTCCCCCACCTCCCGTCTTATTTAAAGATAAATTAACACATGTCACTGGTGGTTAGTGACTGATTCTGTTTAGATAGGTTGTTCACTTAGTTAAGTAGCAGCGAAATGTAAGGAGCATGTATGGTGGCTTCTGCGGCCAAGGGCATCAATACCCAAGGTGGCCATGAGGTGTGAAAGACTAGGGAAAGAGGCGATAAGGCTAACGCACAGACATCTGATGGCATTGGGCCTCTGCTCATTGACCATCTTCCCACAGACAGATCAATACCAAATATCCTATCCTACTTTTTCCCCTCAAAACTGAGACCAGAATTCCAAAGTGTCCTTATTTGAGTTCTACATTGTGGAAAAATTACAAGAACTGTGGGAGACAGCTCTTCCACTCTAACACTGGAAGAAGAGAATCTTCCTTAATTCTAGAAAAATCCTGCCAAGCATTCAATGTTTTAGAATAATCTCCAAAGTGTGTTTTACATATTGTGAATTCTGGGGGCAGGGGAGATTACTGGTTGTTTTATGGCCATTGTCTAGTATAGATTTAGTCTTTAAGAAAAACTGAAAGAAAACAATTAAATGTTAAAGTAAGCATTTCAAAATTTTTAAAATCACATTTATATCTGTATTTGCTTTCAAACCCTTAAACAATTACCATCTAGAAATAAGAATTGAGAAGCCATTCTACTGTTTACACATATAAAGCCAATTTCAGAGATTTTCTAGGAAGAGTGTCCTCTGTTTATAGCTGAGTTGACAATCTTGTCTCATACAGGCATTTAGTGGGCAAAACATTCTGTACCTTAACAAGTCCCTAATGCAAACATAAAGAAGACTGATGTCTCAGCAGAAACAATAGCGCACCATTATGCTCATTTTTAACACGCTTACCATGTGTGATATTGACAGATAAGAGCTTTATGGCTTATAGCACACTTCTTGGGGTTCATATTCTTCAGACTACCTGTCCCCTGGGACTTCATCACTTCTAAAACGATGTATTAGACAATGTGGTAATAAGGACAGGCATTTGTTTATCAGGTTGGTATCACAAACCTTTCAAAAACAGTATGTAATTTGCTTCTCAGTGTTATGTCAGTTTATGTTGCGTAGCTCACTGAGTCTCAAGTACAGCAGAAGTAGTCTGACAACAATATGACTAAGACTGCGTAATTGTTTCCTGTAATATCTGATGTGCATATAAGCTCTACTGGCTTGCCTGCATACACTGTAGGCCTGTCACTCACTTTCTTTAAAAACAACTTCTCTCATTATTTTGTAGGAAAAGCTTTCCAGGTGGCACCACAGGGTATGGGAAAGTGCAGTCACCCTTCACATTCATAAATGAAATCACTTCTCTTAATGAGTCAGGCCAAAAGTGGGAGTGAGTTAGACATAATCCTCATTTATGCATAAAGAAAACCACCAAAGAGCTACAACATTTGGCAATAGTATCTCAAATATAAGTAAATAAAAGGAACCATTAGGCCAAACTGAGAAATATTTCAACCTTGCATTTAAAAAATGTGCACAGCACCTGCCTGTGACTGACAGCAGCCGTCACATGTCCTTGTGCCACGCCCTTTATGACGTAAAAAATAACTAGGTTTTCTAAATCAAAGCCACTTATATAAAATTACATGGAAAACTGCCAAAACAGAAAAACAAACCCAACAAAATTAAATTAAGAACAAAAATGTATTTAGGCAAAATGTATTTAGGCTGACTCAATGTAGATTATAAAGTACCTGACTTCAGCAGGAAAAAAAAATGTTTTAATATAAATAATAAAAACTTCAAATCTGTTTGTCTGATGCATACCTCAATAAAGCAATAATTTGCTGAAGGTATATTAGTTTTATTTTCTAGATATTAACATATATATATACTTAAGAGATAGAGAAACGGTAGCAATATATATACCAGTTATTATAAAAATAAAAAGGTAGTTTGATATAATTGCTAGTAAGTAAAGTCTAAATTTTCCAAAGTGCTGTGACTATAAAGGAGTATAACTATTATTATACTCTTTTTAAGATAATAATTACATGATATTTTAGTCATCTGAAAAAATTATAGGAACCAATTTTATATTATTCTAACAGGATATCACATACCTCTAGTTTCTGTTTTCTGGAGACTGCGTTTGCCTGGACTATTTCCTACCCAGTGGTTTATGTTTGTAAAGATACCTTACCAGTAGAACAATGGACATTAACTCATTCAACATTCATTCATCTTCTATTTATTGAGCACATTCTTTAGCTGTTGGGCAACAGTTAAAAGAACTATTGATACAAAAGCTCAGGCTTCAAGAAGCCCATAGTCTAACATACAAATAGAAAACTTACATTATAGCTAGAGATATGCTACCAATAGATGGTGGGTCGGGGTGGGTCACCTAACTTAGGAAAGGTAAAAGAGACAGAGACAGGGATAAGGAGGGGACACTCATTCCTGAAGAACAAGTTTGAGGGGCAAACATGGGGGGAAGAAGATATTCCTTGCGCAAAGCATGCAGAGCTGAGACAGAAGGATGCATGTGTTGAACTTTCAGTCTGTGGGTACGCCTGGAATTTAAATGACTATTCAGGAGTGGAAGGGCAAGAAGATCAGGGCCAGGGATTCACTGCTCTCTTAGATGGCATGCTAAGGAATTTAAACTCTACCTTAAAAGCAATTGGAGACTAATTACGAAAAAGATCTTAGATTGAGTAGTGACATAATTTATTTCGTGTTATAGAAAATACAGCTGTCAATAGTGAGGATGGATTGGAGATGACCATGACTGAGGACTGCGAGACTCGTTAGGAGGAAGTTTTAACGCAGGAGAGAATACGTAACCAGTAAACCACATCAACGGATATTTAGAAGGTAGAACCAATTGCCAGGATGTGGTAACTGAGCTTTTGCTTGTGTGTTTCGTTTTTGTTTTGGCCAGGGAGGAGACAGAAAAAAAAGTCTGATAATAAAATTAATACATATAACCCAGGCAATTTAAAACTATAAATAAAAGTCAATTAGACCACAATCTTACTTCTGAGTTATCATTTTTTATCTGTCCTTTCAGATTACTTTTTTATATTTAATTAGTGAATTAACGAAACTAAGGTTATTTTATACTGTCTACAAACATCATTTTCACTGATTTAAGAGAATTAACTCGGTAATTAGTATAAGTGTGACATATGGTTATATCATCATTTATTCTTTGCTTCTGTATCTGAATATTCTTGATGATTTTCTTGCTTAATTTATCTGCTTGGTTTAATTTAGAACAGCACAATGAGGTGTGTAACGCACCAGGTAAAACAAACTTTACACCTGGCAGTAATTCAGTCATTCTGGGCAGGGAACAGTTTATATTGTTGCTAGACAAATGAAGGTGAGACAACTGGAAATTCTAGTATTTTTCAAAAGAACTATTCCAATGTTCCAACCTAATTTAAAGTTCTGAAGTTTCCTGATAACATACTTATTAATGTTAATGAAATATGGGATTAAGATATATATTCAGGAAGAATATACCTTTGATAATGCTAAATATTAATGGATTTATGCTAATAGATTGATTTATAAAAAGCTAATCAAAACTGAACTTAAATTAGGAAAAATTGGACAATATATCATAAACAGGAAAGGATTATATACAGTAGAGGGGAAAACAATGAAATATTTTAGTCAGCAACGTGAAATAAAATTCAAATTAACTTGCAGCCAGGAATGATGCCGAAACAACTAAACTCACAGATAAGGTTTCCTGATTGCATCCAAGATGACGAGTCAGCTAGGACATAGGATGATCACGAAAATGGATTTCCATAATGGGCTGGCAAAAATATTACTTAGAGGCTGTATGTTGGGAAAGGAAATTAAACGGGTTTTATCTAAGTTTTGAATTAGCTTCTTCTGTCCCCCAAATTCGTGAAAACTATTTCGTTATCCTCCTGTAATTCCGCATTCATGAAACCATCTTTCTGAACTAAAATTAATTTCCCTAACTGGGAATCAAGTATTATATGCATTTATTCAATCATTAATCAATGCATATTTTTGGACCCAGAATTATATAAGAAATCAAAACACAAGACTGGGAGAGAGAACATGCTAGACTGTGTGATATTTAAAATAATTAAAGTAGAAAATACAAGTTAATGTGGAATATAAGCATAGTCCTTTGAAAACTAGCTGTAGCACAAAGAACACCTCTGAGAATATGTGTGCGTGTGTGTGTGTGTGTATACACATGCCAGTTAACAAAGGAAAACAAGAAAATCCTCCACATAATAAAGGTAAATGGGTTATCTGTGCATGAATGAGAATTATGTGACTTTGTACAGTATGAACTTACTTTTTTGTCTGATCAGTGCCAGGCAAGGACCACTATAACATGAAGCAGATTTTTTTTAAATTGTACTTTAGATGAAGGTTTACAGAACAAACTAGCTTCTCATTAAATAGTGTACATATCGTTTTATGACATTGGTTACCAACCTCACGACATGTCAGTGCTCTCCCTTCTCCGCCTTAGGTTCCCTATTACCAGCTTTCCTGTCCCCTTCTGCCTTCTCCTCCTGGCCCCTGGGCTGGTGTCTCCCTTTAGTCTCCTTTTATTTTATGGTCCTGTCTAATCTTTGGCTGAAAGGTGAATGTCAGGATTGATTTCATTACTGAGCTAAAAGGGTGTCCAGGACCTTGCTCCTGAGGTTTCTCCAGTCTCTTTTAGGCCAGTAAGTCTAATCCGATTTTGTGAGTTAGAATTTTGTTCTATATTTCCTCCAGCCCTTTCCAGGATCCTCTACTGCGATTCCTGTCAGAGCAGTCCGTGTTGATAGCTGGGCACCATCTAGTTGTGCTGGACTCAGTCTGGTGGAGGCTGTAGCAGTGGTGGTCCATCAGTCCTTTGGATTAATCTTTCCCTTGTGTCTTCAGTATTCTTCATCCTCCCTCTCTCCCGATGGGCTAAGACCAGTGGAGTATCTCAGATGGCTGCTCACAGGCTTTTCAGATCCCAGATGCTACTCACCAAAGTAGAATGTAGAACATTTTCTTTACACACTATGGAATGCCTGTTGAGCTACACGTTCGCTGAGACCACAGTCCCCACAAGGCTCAGCCCAGTAATTCGGTCCCTCCAGGAGTTTGGATGTGTCTATGGAGCTTCCCTGACCTTGCCTTGTACGAGTTGTGCTGGCTTCCCCAGTACTGTGTACTGTCTTACCTTTACCACTTATCTGTTGCCTACTTAGTGTTTTTCCATCCTCACTCTTCCTCTCCCTGGTAACCATGAAAGGTTGTTTCTTTTAATGTGTAACCTTTTCATGAGTTTTTGTAGTAGTGGTCTCATACTGAATTTGTCCTTTTGTGACTGACTAATTTCACTCAGCATAATGCCCTCCAGATTCATCCATGTTGTGAGATGCTTCGCAGATTCAACATTGCCCTTTATCATTGTATAGTACTTCATTGTGTGTATGTACCATAGTCTGTTTATCCCTTCATCCTTTGATGGGCATCTAGGTTGTGTCCATCTTTTTGCTATTGTGAACAATGCTGCGGTGAACATGGGTGTGCACATCCATGTGACAGCTCTTATTTCTCTAGGATGTATTCCTAGGAGTGAGATTGCTAGATCATATGGTATTTCTATTTCTAGCTTTCTAAGGATGTGCCATATTGTTTTCCAAAATGGTCACACCATTTTGCATTCCCACCAGCAGAGCATAAGAGTTCCAATCTCCCTGCAGAGTCTCCAACATTTGTTGTCTTCTGTTTTTTTGATTCATGCCAACAATGCCATGGTGAAGTGGTATCTCATTGTGTTTTGATTTGCATTTCTCTAATGGCCAGTGGTTTTAGTGGGTAATGGCTAGTGATCTCAAGCATTTCTTCATATGTCCATTAGCCACTTGGATGTCTTCTTTGGTGAAGTGTCTGTTCCCTTCCTTGCCCATTTTTTAACTGAATTTCCTTCTTGTTGTAGAGGTGTTGGATTTTCCCATAGATTTTAGAGATTAGACTTTTGTCGGATTTGGAATAGACAAAATTTTTTTCCCAGTCTGTAGCTTCTCTTTTTACTCCTTTGGTGAAGTCTTCTGATGAGCATAAGTGTTTAATTTTTAGAAGGATCTAATTATCTAGCTTATCTTCTGGAGTTTGTGTGTTGTATCCTATTAAGTCTGGGTATTAGGGCCTCTTGTGTTGATCCTATTTTTTCTTCTATGATCTTTATAGATTTTGGTTTTATATTTGGGTCTTTGATCCATTTTGAATGACTTTTGTGCATCTGTGAGGTATGGCTCTTGTTTCATATTTTTGCAGATGGACATCCAGTTTTGCCAGCACCATTTGTTAAAAAGACTGTCTTTTCTCAATTTGATATACTTCGTGCCCTTGTCAAAAATCAGGTGACTGTAGGTGGATGGATTTACATCCGGGCTCTCAATTCTGTTCCATTGGTCAATGTATCTGTCATTGTACCAGTACCAGGCTGTTTTGACTACCATAGCTGTATAGTAAGTTCTGAGGTCAGGTAGTGCAAGTCCTCCTACTTTATTCTTCTTCAATAGTGCTTTACTTATCTGGGGCCTCTTCGCTTTCCATATAAAGTTAATGATTAGTTTTTCCATCTCTTTAAAGAATGTTGGTATTTGGATTGGGATTGCATTGTATTTGCAGATTGCTTTGCGTAGACTTGCCATTTTCACAATGTTGAGTCTTCCTGTCCATGAGCATGGTATGTTTTTTCCATTTATATAAATCTCTTTTGGTTTCTTGCCGTGGTGTTCTGTAGTTTTCTTTGTATAGGTGTTTTACATTCCTAGTTAGATTTATTCCTAAGTATTTATCTATTTTTAGGGGCTATTATAAATAGTATTGTCTTTCTGATTTTCTTTTGGTCGTTCTCTTTATTGATGTATAGGAATTCAACTGATTTTTGTATGTTTATCTTGTATCCTGCTACTGATAAATCTTTCTATTAGTTCCAGTAGTTTTCTGATGAAGACTTTTGAATTTTCTATGTATAGTATATTAGCTGTAAATAGGGATAGAGTTACTTCTTCTTTACTAGTTTAAAATAAAAAGTTTAGATGCCCTTTATTTCTTTGTCTTGTCTTATTGTTCTAGCTAGGACTTCCAACACAATGCTAAATAGGAGTGGTGATAAAGGACATCCTTATCTTGCTCCTATTCTCCAGGGTAATGTCTTCAGCCTCTCTGTATTAAGAATGACATTGGCTGTTGGGTTTGTATAGATTCCCTTTATTATGTTGAGGAATTTCCTTTCTATACCTATTTTATTGAGTGCTTTTATCAGGAATGGATGTTGGACTTTGTCAAATGCCTTTTCTGCGATTGAGATGATTATGTGATTCTTTTCTTTTAATAATGTGGTGATTACGTTGATTGATTTTCTAATGTTGAGCCATCTTTGCATATCTGGCACGAAACCCACTGGGTAGGGGTGTATTATTTTTTTGATACGATGCTGAATTCTATTGGCTAGGATTTTGTTGAGAATTTTTGCATCTATAGTCGTGAGAGATATTGGTCTATAATTTTCTTTTTTTGTGACGTCCTTGCCTGGTTTTGGTATCAGGGTTATGCTGGCTTCATAGAATTAATTTAGAAGACTACTTTCCTTTTCTATGCTCTGAAATACTTTGAGCAGTATTGGCGTAAGCTCTTCTCTGAATGTTAGGTAGAATTCTCCAGTGAAGCCACCCAGACCAGGGCTCTTTGTTGTTGTTGGGACTTTTTTTTTTTTTTAATTATTATCATTACCTTTTCAATCTCTTCTCTTTTTATGGATCTGTTCAGATTTTTGACATCATTTTTGTGTTAGTTTGAGTAGGAAGTGTTTTTCTAGAAATTTGTCCATTTCTTATAGGTTTTCAAATTTGTCGGAGTATAGTTTTCCATAATAATGTTATTTCAGTTGGGTCTTTTGTAATGTCTCCCATTTCACTTATTTGGGTTATTTGCATCCTCTCCTGTTTTTCTTTTGTCAAGTTGGCCGTTAGTTTGTCGATTTTGTTGATTCTTCCAAAGAACCAACTTTTGGTTTTGTTGATTCTTTTTATTGTTTTTCTTTTCTCGATATCATTTATTTCTGCTCTGATCTTTATTATTTCCTTTCTTCTGGTGGCTGTGGGCTTCTTTTGCTTTCCTCTTTCTCTTTGTTGGCATTGTGTGGCTCATGTTTTGACTTTATCCCTTTCTTCTTTTTTGATATGTGCATCTATTGCTATAAATTGACTTCTGAGCACTGCCTTTGCTGTGTCCCAAAAGTTTTGGTTTGGCGTGTTTTCATTCTCGTTTGATTCTAGGAATTTTTTAATTCCATCTTTGATTCCTTATATTACCCAATGATTTTTAAAAAGGGAGGGCATTATTCAGTTTCCATGTAATTGATTTTTTCCCTTTCTTTTCCTACTGTTAATTTCTACTTTGTTGGCATTGTTATCAGAGAAGATACTTTGTATTATCTCAATGTTTTGGATTTCGTTGAAGGTTCTTTTGTGGCCTAAGTTGTGGTCTATTCTGAAGAACATTTCAAGTGTGTTGGGAAACAATGTGTACTTTGCAGCTGTTGAGTGGAGCATTCTATATACGTCTATGAGTGCAAGTTGGCTGATTGTGGCCATTAAATCTTCTGTATCTTTGTTGAGTTTCTTTCTAGATGGTCCGTCCTTTACCGAGAGTGGTGTGTTGAAGCCTCATACTATTACTGTGAAACCATCAATTTTTCTTTTCTGTGCTGTTGGTTTGTTTTATGTATTTTGGAGCTCTGTCATTGGGTGCATATATATTTATTATAGTTCTCTCTTTTATTGTTCTGATGTTATTGTCATTTACAGATTAACCTCTCTAGTTCCCTGTTGTAAATCCTTTAGTTTTGAATAATCCTTGAGAGTTCATTTCCTAGGTTGGTATCTGGCTGGGGTGGTGTTGCGTCCTAGATTCAGACTGCCATCTGGTGTCCTTTGTTTTCAAAGTGAAGGACTCCTTTTAATAATTCTTGTTAGCTTGGTTTGGTTTTTACATATTCCCTTCATTTCTGCTTATCTGGAAATGTCCTAATTTCACTATCATATTTAAGCAAAATTTTGCATGCTATATTATTTTTGGATGGCATTTTTTTTTTCTTTCAAAGTTTTATATATGTCATCCCATTGTCTTCTTGCTTGGATAGTTTCTGTTGAGTAATCCTAGTTTAGTCTTATTATTTCCCCTCTGAATATGGCTTTTTGTTTTTCTTGAGATGCTCTCAGGATTCTTTCTTTGTCTTTGCTTTTACAGAGCGTGATTATGATATGCCTCGATGATTTTCTTTTGCAGTCTATCCTGTATGGAGTTCATTGACCTTGGATGGTCAGCTTTTCATCTTTCATTATATTAGGGAAGTTTTCCATGAGAAATTCTTCAGTGGTTCTCTATGTTTTCCATTTTCTCCCCTTGTTCTGGAACTCTGATCACTTGCAAATTTTTGTTTTTGACTGTACGTTTCTTCACTTTTTTCCATTCTTTTCTCTGATTTTTGCTCAAACACAATGGTATCCAAGGGTTTGTCTTCAATTTCCCTGATCCTGTCTTCCATTCTTTCAAAGCCTCTTTGACCTATGACATTGTCCATTTCTGAAACCTTGTTGCTTATCTTTTGGATTTCTAATTGCTGTTTTTGTATGATTTCTAGTTTTGAATTTATTTTGAAATTTTGTTCCTGTATTATTTTCCTGAACTCTTCCTTTGTCTTGTCTGTCTTTTCCATGATTTTGTTTATTTTTTTTCCTCATTTTTGTCTGCTTTTTTTTTCAACTCTTTGATAGCTCTGAATATTAGAGATTTGAATTCCCTATCAGGTAGTTGCAGTGCCTTTTTTTTCACTGGAAATTCATCTGGTGTTTAATTTTGGACATCTACTGGGACCATCCTATCCTTTTTTTTTTTTTTTAAATATATGTTTTGATATTTTCTGCTGCCCTCTGGTCGTTCCACAGTTATTTTCTTCATTTGTTCATCGTAGATTTGTTTGTTTCATCCTATTTTATTATTGATTATGTCTGAGCAGGCAAGCTGTGCATTCTTTTTCGTTTGCTTGTCTGTGGGCACCACCTTGTCCAGTGGGTAGGGCCAGTTACTCAGATAAGCAGATTTTTTAAAGCATCAATTCAACGCGATAATAATTGAGTACCTTCTCTGACTTAGGAACTATTCTAGGCTAAATATCCAGTAGGGAGCAAAGTAGACAAAGTCCCTGTACATGTCTCACTTACATTCTAGTGAGCAGAGAAGACAACAATGAACAAATACCTTCAAAATAAGTCAGATGGTAATAAATGGTATGGATGAATAAAAAGGAGAAGAAAGTGTAAGGAAACGCCAGGAGTAGAAGAGATGCTATTTAGGTAAGTTTCCTGGAAGTCTTCTTTATTAGGGTCATATTTGAATGGAAACATAAAGGAAATTAGGGAGTGAGCTCTGCAGATATGTGGAGAATGGTATCACAAGCAATGAGATCTCCAATAACAACCCTGATGCTGGAGCATACTTGGCAGTTTCTCGCAAGTACAAGGAAGTCAGCATTACAGTAACAGGTAGGTGTATGCAAGAGGAAAGGAGACAGGAAGAAAAGGAGATAGGAGATGAGGTAAAATACACTGTAGAGGGTAGACCAGGTAGGGCCTTACAAGAAAGGAAGTAACACATCCACTCTGCATGGAACTGCGCTGGCTTACACGTGTTGTTTTGGAGTGATTATTAATAGTGCCCCCATGACTATGAAGAGTGTCTTATTTTGCAGGTTAAGTTACAAGGTTTCCCTAATAATAGCACATTTTCTGAATTTAGCTTTTACTCTGAGTGAAATGGGAAGCCATTGAAAGGTTTTTATCAGAGAAGTGCCAAATTTTAACTTAAATGTTAACAGAATCGCTCAGGCTGGTGGACTGTGCACACACTGTAGTAACACAAGGGGGAAAACAGAGACACGTTAAAGGACAGCATTGAAATAATTCTTGTAAATGTTTTTTGTGGTGAGTTGGACATGGGAATCTTTTGTTGGATGTGGTGAGAACTGGTAGGATTCTGGGTATAGTTTGAAGGTAGAGCAAACAGGTTTTGCTGATGGACTGGATATGGGACATGACGGTAAGAGAGGTATCAAGGATGACTCCAAAGGTTTTGGTCTTAGAACCTAGCTGGATGGAGTTAAGAAGAAGATACATGTGATCAAATTAACAACAGTAACTCTAAAGGGAGGAGCCCTGGTGATGCAAGTTTTTAAGTATTTGGCTACTAACCAAAAGGTCTGCAGTTCAAATTCACCTGCTGCCTTGCAGGGAAAAAAGACTTGGCAGTCTGTTCCCATAAAGACTTCAGCCTACCAGGGACACAAGAGAAGGTTCCAGATAAAATGGGAGAAAAATGTAAAACAAAGTTCAAATTCCTAAAAAATGTCAGACCTCTGGTGGACAGAGACTAGAGGGACCCCCGATAGTACTGCCTTAAGATTACCTTTGAACTTGGAACTGAAGCTATCTCTTGAGGACACCTTTCAGTCAAATAATAGATCAGCTTATAAAGTGAACAGTATCACCCGTGAATAATGTGCTCCGTAAACCATCAACTATATGAGACCAAACGGTCGACATTTACCCAAAATCAAAGATATGAAGGCAAGGAGGGGAAGGGAAGCTAGATCAATGGAAACTGAACAAACAGAATGTAAATAATAATAATGTTTACACATTGTGAAAACTGTAACCAAAGGTACAGAACAATTTGCTTGCAAATAGTTAAATGAGAAACTAATTTGCAAACTCTCAACTAAACACAAAAAAATGTTATTAAAAAAAAAAAAAGATTTTAGCCTAGGAAACCAGATGGGACAGTTCTAGGATGCAGAATCGACTTGATGGTACAAAACAACAACTCTAAAGCATATATGAGAATGTTTGGGGGCAGTGAGTCTATGTTAATGATGGTGAAATAATTTGGGTAGAGACAGTGAGAATGATGGCATAATGTGAAGAATGTAACTAATGTCTGAATTTTACATGTAGAAATTGTTGAATGAGTGTGTTTTGCTGTGTATATATTTTCACAAAAATAAAATAAGTATTCAAAAAAAAAAAAGAAATTAAGAAGAAACCAGCAAAGGAAACTGAAAATAATTTGCCAGTGAGGGAAAGGAGAAATGAGAGCAATGGAATACCAGGAGCCAAATAAGTTGTTTAAAAAGAGAGGGTGTCCAACAATGTCAAATTAGACAATTATAGAGAACAACCCATTAAATTAAATAATATCTAGGACATTGGTCACCTTAATCACTAGAAATTTTGATGGAGTTATTTCAAAGGAATCGTGGACAGTAAGTATAGACCAGGTGCCATGGATTAATTTGTGTCCCCAGAAATGTCCCCCCAAAAATATGCATCAAGTTGGTTAGGTTATGATTCCCAGTATTGTGTGGTAGTCCTCCATTTTGTGATTGTAACTTTATGTTAAAAGGATTAGGGTGGGGTTGTAACACCACCCTTGCTTGCACTCAGGCCACCTCCTTGTGAATCAAGGTAAAGGAAGCTTCCCTGGGGTGTGACCTGCACCACCTTTTATCTCTCAAGAGTTAAAAGGAAAGAGAAGCAAGCAGAGAGTTGGGGACCTCACACCACCAAGAAATCAGGACCAGGAGAAGAATATGTCCTTTGGACCTGGGGTCCCTGTGCCTTAGAAGCTCCTTGACCAGGGGAAGATTGAGGACAAGCACCTTCCACCAGAGCCAACAGAGACAGAAATCCTTGCCCTGGAGCTGACACTCTGAATTTGGACTCTTAGTCTACTGTGAGGAAATGAATTTCTCTTTGTTAAAGCCATCCACTTGTGGTATTTCTGTTATAGCAGCACTAGATGTCTAAGACACCGGGGCTTCAAACCAGTTCTGTCATGGATGATGAAGCAAAAAAGGAACATATGTTCCTTTTTACTTGAATTGTTATAATTAGAGTGATTCAGTATGGTAACTAAAATAGTAATAATTATGGGTTGAAGCCCTGGAATGGGAGATTCAGAAGAGGTATGCTGAGCCCTTTCAGGAGCCTGATACCTGAGATTGGATTATTGGCAGGACTGCGGTGAGCAACACACACTGAAAGTCATGGGGCTAGCTACCATTTTTAAATGAGTACTTCCATCTTTGAGTGGTGTGCCACCATATTTGAGTGGGGTGGCACCATCTTGGAGTGGAGCACCACTGTTTCCAGTTCTACTCAAAATCCAACAGGAAAGAAATTTGGTTGGTATGCAACAAGCACACCGCCCTTCTTTTCTAAGAAGGAGATTAAGTTTCTAGCAGGTCTTGGACCCCAAATTTTTTCCATTCCAGTTATATTCTGGTTCACCTAAATTTTAAAACTTCAGTTCTGTTCCAGTGACACTTCCTCAACCCTGATTGAACTGGGAAGGACCAGTTTGAAGCCCTGGCATAGACAACTCTCCTAAGGAGTTTTATAATTTAGCAGCAGAGAAATGTAGCAATATCTGCAAAGTGACATGGAATTAAGGGAGAATATTTATTTAAGAGAGGAGATAGTATCCCAGTTTTATAAGCTGATGGAATAATCCAGTAGAGAGAAAATTGAAGGATGATATATGAGAAGGATCTAATGAGATCTAATGGAGAAGAGAAGTAGGTCATCAGTCTTAGATAGGAAGGCAAAATTTGAGTCTATAGAACTAACTGGAAGGCAGAAGGAAAAATGGAAGAAGTTTGGTAATGTGGTGACGGAAACACATGGAAGTTCTTCTCTAATTGTGCCTTGTTACAGTGACATAGGAGCAAGTCATCACTGATAACAAAGGTGAGGAAGGAAATGTTAGAGATTTATGTAGAGAGAAAAAGACAGGAAATAATTATTTAGAAAAGTGAGAAAAAAAAAGAAGAAGAAACTAAGAAAATATAGCAATGTTGCTAAACAGAGATTAGGAGCTCTTTGAGCCTAAAAAAAAGTTGCTGTCAAGTCGATTCTGAAAGTAAGACAAATGAGCCATATTCAGTTGAATAGGAATTACCAGGAACTGTAACTAAGCTGGTTTAGAATTTTATAAGTTTAATTCAAAGAAGGCAAAGAAGGACAAGGGAGTTGTTGTGAATAAATGAATTTCAGGGGGCAGTGGATGGGTTTGATTGTTTGGGAGGAAGGAATGACAGATTAGGAGACAGTCAGGGTCCTATGAGTGTGAATATCCACGTGATGACATGAGTCAGAATAGAGCATCTTTGATTGAAAAATTAAGCAAGGCTAAAGCACAGGATGTAGTGGCACAAACTGTTGAGCACTCAACAACTAACTGTAAGGTTGGTAGTTCAAACCCACCCAAAGCACTTCAGAACAAATCCTTGAAAATCCTATGGAATGCAGTTCTACTCAGCACACATGGGGTCATTATGAGTCAAGGCAGCTGATTTAGTTTCTTAATGCACAGGATAAGACAAGGCCTAGGAAAGCCAAGGTTTCACGTGGTGGTATAATGGAGAGTGTTTAGGAAGAGGTAGGAGTGGGGATGCTGCCAAGAACAAGAGTCACTCTGAGCCGTTGGCATTACTACTTTGCACTTACTAAAGCCAGGAAGAGGTGGTATTAATATGATGGATCCTTAGTCTCAGAAGATGAAACCACATCTGAAACAGTGACAAAGGACTTAGGCAATAACATGAATTGTTCCATTTTAATAGTTTACACAATGAGATAATATCTAGTCCAGACCTTCCCCAAACATTTTTCTACAGAAGCTTGGGAAATGTAGAAGTTTCTCAGAACCAACCTGTGGGAGAATTTGAAGAAAAAGTATTCAGGACTCTGTGTCCTCCATTTCCACTCCAATGAGAGCAGCCTTGACTATACTTATTGTAAAACAAATACATTAGATTATCCGTGAAAAAAAAAAAGTTACAGTTTTCTTATTAAAAACAAATAGAGTTGGGACCAAGATGGAGGAGTAATCAGACACTTCCTGTGGTCCCTCTTACAACAACCACCCGAAAAAATAAGTGAATCAATTAAATATGACAATCTAGGATCCGTGAACATCAAAAGCAAAGTTGAGGAATTGAACCAAATGTCAGGGGGAGGTAGAGATGGTTCAGAATCAGTGAGGAGTTGCCATACCTGACTTGGTAGGAACTGGCACCCTGCAGGCCAGGATTGGCTGGCAACAGTGGTGAGGCAAGCAGTGGCATTCGGGATGCATTTTCCACATCAGGAGAGAACAAGCGGTGACGAATCTACTCACACTTTCAGACTCAGCAAAAACTGGCTCTCAATTGGCAAAAGATAGGTACGTGTGTATAACCCACGGCAGTGGTCAAAAAAAGCCCTTTGAGAAAAAACGCTCTCCCGCTTACCTGCTTCTCTTCCCGCTCTGCACTGGGTCTGAACCAGCTTCAGAGAGTGCTAAGTCCCATGGGCCGGAAGTAGGACTTATCATGCACCTTGAGCCATTCTCCTGGCCTCGGAGAGGGGAAAATTAACAAACAGGGGAAAAAGTAATCTGCCAGCTCCCCTAAGCTGAGAACTCAGGGCACACACAGCTCCTTTGCCTCGGCACAGGCATAAGGGGTCCATGAACTGTGTGGGCCCATTTCAACAGTGTAGATCCTCATTAGCACAGTAAAACAAGGTATATACTGAAAGTCTAACTTTGAATGTTTCAGCTATATGGTGGAGAGGAAGGTTCATGAAATTCGACACCACTGTGCCTATTAAACAGTGTCCTTATCTACCCATATCAGAGGCATGAGGACTGGTGGCTCCACTCACACCACCTAGTCACCTGCGACAGGGGTCCAAGAATAAATGATGCTTCTCAGTCAGTACAGCCAACAGCATTGGGTGCCCATGGTCCGGCTGCAAAACCTACCTGCCTACGCACTCTAGGGAACAGGGAAATACTTTCTTCACGGACACTTGGGGGCGGTTGTCAGCCCCTGCCTTGCTCAGTGCATGACCCCCTACTGCAGCCAGACACCTGTGCTACACAAATCAACCCTGCACATCTAGGACTGTAGGTGAGAGCCTTCACCACACACTTGGCGACTGGCTACATGGAAACCTGAGCCAAATCTATACGAGAAAAGTAAATGGACTCCTGGGATCACATACTTAGTAACAGCTCTAACAACCTGGTGAAAGGACATTAGAGTTTAAAGCCACTAATAATAAAACTAGTTAAATGAAATAGCCTATTTGGGCTTATCAAAACAAAAGAAAAAAGAAGCTAGGACACAGTAAACAAACATAAAATAAATACAATAAATTATTGATGGCTCTGAGACAACAGTCAATATCAAATCACATAAAGAGGCAGATCATGATGACTTCAACAAGCTCTCAAAACAAAGAATCAAGAAATCTTCTAGACAAAGATAATTTCCTGGAATTACCAGAGGTAGAATATAAAAGATTAATATACAGAACTCCTCAAGAGATCAGGAAGGAGATCAGGCAAAACTCAGAACAAGCCAAGGAGCACACAGACCAAGCAATAGAGGAACTTAAGAAGATTAAAGAAAAGAATAATGACAAATTTAACAGGCTGCAAGAATCCATAGAAAGACAGTAAACAGAAATCCAGAAGATTAACAATAAAATTTTAGAATGAGACAACTCAGTAGAAAGTCATAGGAGCAGAATTGAGGCAATGGAAGCCAGAATTAGTGAGACTGAAGATAAAACACTTGGCGCCCATATATTTGAGGAAAAATCAGACAAAAGATTTACAAAAATGAAGAAACCCTAAGAATTATGTGTGACTCTATCAAGAAAAATAACCTATGAGTGACTGGAGTATAGGGTGGGGGGGGGTGGGTGGGGGGGGAAGAATACAGAAAATACGGACAGAATTGTTGAAGATTTATTGGCAGAAAACTTCCCTGATATTGTGAAAGATGAGAAGATATCTATCCGAGATGCTCATCGAACTCCACACAAGATGGATCCCAAAAGAAAGTCACGAAGATATATTATAATCGAACTTGCCAAAACCAAAGATTAAGAAAGGCTAGGGATAAACGACAAGTCACCTACAAAAGGAGATTCAATAAGACTAACCTCGGACTGCTCATCAGAAACCATGAGGCAAGAAGGCAATGGCAGGGCATATATAAAGCCTCGAAGGAAAAAAAAAGTTACCAGCCAAGAATTATGTATCCAGGAAAACTGTCTCTCCAATATGATGGTGAAATTAGGACATTTCCAGATAAACAGAAGTTAGGGAATTTCCAAAAACCAAACCAAAACTACAAGAAATACTAAAGGGAGTCCTCCAATTAGAAAATCAATAACATCAGATAATAACCCAAGACTAGAAAACAGGAAAAAGCAAACAGATATCTACCCATATAGGAAATCGCAAAAATACATCGAATTTAAAATGCTCAAAACAGAGAAAAAGAGATATCATTATTGAAAAGATGACAACATTAAGACAAAAAAGAGGGATTAAAAAATGCAGTCGCAGATCTTTCTTATGGAGAGGGAGTCAAGATGATAAAAATAAATAAAAGATTGGTTTAAACTTACAAAAATAGGGGTAAATATTAAGGTAACCACAAAGGAAACTACCAATCCTACGCATCAAAATAAAATGCAAGAAAAACAAAGACTCAGCATATACAAAAGCAAGAACAATGAAAAAGACAAAAGGGAAATATATAAAGAAAAAACAACTCATCACAGAAAATTAAGTGGAACAAACAAACTGTCAACAACATAAAAAAAGAGACATCAAAATGATAGGACTAAACTCATACCTATCAATAATTGCACTGAATGTAAATGGACTAAATGCATCAATAAAGAGACGGAGAATGGCAGAGTGGATAAAAAAAAACATGATGTCTCTATATATTGCCTACAAGAAACACAACTTAGACTTAAGGACACAAACAAACTAAAACTCAAAGGATAGAAAAAATGTATATATCAGGCAAACAACAATAAAAAAAGAGCAGTATTAATATCTGACAAAATAGACTTTAAAGTAAAATCCACCACAAAGTATAAGGAAGAGGACTATATAAGGGTCAAAAGACCAGGAGGACATAAACATAATAAATATTTACACAACCAACAAGTCTCCAAAATATGTAAAACAAACTCTAACAGCACTGAAAAGAGAGATAGAAAGCTCCACAATAATAGCAGCAGATGTCAACACACCACTTTCAGTAAAGGAGAGAATATCCAGAAAGAAACTCAATAAGGACATGGAAGATCTAAGTGTCACAATCAACCATACTGACCTCACAGACATATACAGAACACTCCACCCAACAGCAGCCAAGTATACTTTCTTTTCTAGCACACATGGAACATTCTCTAGAATAGGCCACATAATAGCCATAAAGGAAGTCTTAACAGAATTCAAAACATCGAAATATTACAAAGCATCTTTTCTTACAATAAAGCCATAAAAGTAGAAATCAATAATAGAAAAAGGGGAAAAAAAAAAAAATCAAACACATGGAACCATCAAATGCCTTGCTCAAAAACTACTGGTTTAAAGAAGAAATTAAGGACAAAATAAAGAAATTCACGAAATCTAATGAGAATGAAAACACATCCTACCAGAGCCTTTGGGACACAGCAAAAGCAGTGATCAGAGGTTAATTTATAGCAATAAATGAAACATTCAAAAAGAAGAATAGGCCAAAATCAAAGTATTAACCCTACAACTTGAACAAATAGAAAGAGAGCAGCAAAACAAGGGCTTGGGTACCAGAAGAAAGTAAACAATAAAAATTAGAGAAGAATTAAGTGAAATAAAAGAAAAAGAAAATAGAGAAGACAAAAACAATTAATAAGCTAACAAGACCAAAACCTGGTTCTTTGAAAAGGTCAACAAAATCGATAAAACCACTGGCCAAACTGACAAAAGAAAAACAGAAGAGGAAGCAAATAATCCAAATAAGGAATGAGATATGGGTGATACAACAACAGACTTAACTGAAGTTAAAAGAATCATAGCAGAATACTATGAAAAACTGTAGTCTAACAAATTTGAAAACCTACAGGAAATGGACAAATTCCTAGAAACCCACCACCAACCTAAATGAACATAAACAGAGGTAGAACAACTAAATAAACCTATAACAAAAGAAGAGTTTGAAAAGGTAATTAGAAACTCCCAAACAAAAAACAGCCCTGGCCCTAACGTCTTCACTGGAGAATTCTACCAAACTTTTGGAGAAGAGTTAATACCGCTATTACTAAAGGTATTTCATAGCATAAAAAATGATGGAATACTCCCAAACTCATTCTATGAAGCCAGCATAATCCTGATGCCAAAACCAGGTAAAGACACACACACACAAAAAAAAATTACAGACCACTAAACCCTGATGGTGTAGTGGTTAAGTGCTACGGCTGCTAACGAAGGGGTCGGCAGTTCGAATCTGCCAGACACTCCTTGGAAACTCTATGGGCCAGTTCTACTTTGTCCTATAGGGTTGCTATGAGTCGGAATCGACTCGACGGCGCTGGGTTTGGTTTTGGTTTGGTATCCTTCATGAATTTAGAAGCAAAAATTCTCAGCAAACGTCTGACCAATAGAATTCAACAACATATCAAAAAAATAATTCACCATGACCAAGTGGCATTCATATCAGGTATGCAGGCATGGTTCAACATTAGAAAAACAATTAATGTAATCCACCACATAAATAAAACAAAAGGGAAGAACCACATGATCTTATCAACTGATGCAGAAAAGGCATTTGACAAAGTTCAACATCCATTCATGATACAAACTCTCAGCAAAATAGGAATAGAAGGAAAACTCCTCAACATAATAAAGGGCATTTATACAAAGCCAACAGCCAACATCATCCTAAATGGAGAGAGTCTGAAAACATTCCCTTGAGGCTGGGAACCAGATAAGCATGGACTTTATCACCACCCTTATTCAACATTATGCTGGAGGCCACAGAAGGAGTAATTAGGCTAGAAAAAGAAATAAAGGGCATTCGAACTGGCAAGGAAGAAGTAAAAGTATCTGTATTTGCAGATGATATGTTATTATACACAGAAAACCCTAAAAATCCACAAGAAAATGATTGGAACTAATAGAAGAGTTCAGCAAAGTATCAGGATATGAGATAAACATACAAAAATCAGTTGGATTCCGCTACACCAACAAAGAGAACATCGAAGAGGAAATCACCAAATCAATACCATTTACAATAGCCCCTAAGAAGATAAAATACCTAGGAATAAATCTAACTGGTGACGTAAAAGACCTATACAATGAAAACTATAAGACAGTACTGCAAGAAAACAAAAACGACCTACATAAGTGGAAAAACATTCATACCTTGCTCATGAATAGGAAGACTCAACGTTGTAAAGATGTCTATTCTGCCCAAAGCGAGCTATAGATACAACACAATCCCGATCCAAATACCAGTGACATTTTTTAATGAGTTGGGGAAACAAATCACCAACTTCATATGGAAGGGAAAGAGGCCCCAGATAAGTCACGCTTTACTGAAAAAGAAGAACAAGTTGGGAGGCCTTATACTACCTGATTTTACAACCTTTTATACTGCCGTGGTAGTCAAAACTCCCTGGTACTGGTACAACAACAGATACATAGACCAATGGGACAGAATTGAGAATCCAGACATAAATCCATCCACATATAAGCAGCTGATATTTGACAAAGTCTCCAAGTCAGTGAAAAGGGGAAAAGACAGTCTCTTTAACAAATAGTGCTGGCATAACTGGATAGTCATCTGCAAAAAAATGAAACAAGACTCATACCTCACACCATGCACAAAAACGAACTCAAAATGGATCAAAGACCTAAATATAAAATCTAAAACGATAAAGATCATGGAAGAAAAAATAGGAACAACACTAGGAGTCCTAATACACGGCATAAACAGTATACAAAACATTAGTAACAATGCACAAACACCAGAAGAGAAACTAGATAATGGGGAGCTTCTAAAAATCAAACACTTATGCTCATCCAAAGACTTCACCAAAAGAGTAAAAAGATTACCTACAGACTGGGAAAAAATTTGGCCTTCACAAATCCCATCAGTGTCTAATCTCTAAAATGTACAGGATACTACAAAACCTCAACAACAAAAAGACAAATAACCCAATTAAAAAATGTGCAAAGGATATGAACAGGCATTTCACCAACGAAGACGTTCAGGCAGGGAACAGGTGCATGAGAAAATGCTCATAATCACTAGCCATTAGAGAAATGCAAATCGAAACTACAATGAGATACTATCTCACCCCTAGAAGGCCAGAATTAATCCAAAAAACACAGAAGAATAAACGTTGGTGAGGTTGTAGAGAGACTGGAACACTTACACACTGTTGGTGGGAATGTAAAATGGTACAAGCACTTTGGAAATCAATTTGACCCTTCCTTAAAAAGCTAGAAATAGAATTACCGTACTATCCAGCAATCCCACTCCTTGGAATACATCCTAGAGAAACAAGAGTCCCCATGTGAACAAGTATATGCACACCCATGTTCATTGCAGCACTGCTTACAATAGAAAAGATGAAAATAATCTAGGTGCCCATCAAGGGGTGAATGGATAAACAAATTATAGTATACTAACATAATAGAATACTATGCAGCAATAAAAAATGACAATGAATCTGAGAAACAGCTCATAACAGGAGGAATCTGGAAGGCATTTTGCTGGGTGAAATTAGTCGGTTGTAAAAGGATAAATATTATATGAGAGCACTATTATAAGAACTCAAGAAAAGGTTTAAGCACAGAAGAAAACATTCTTTGATGTTAATGAGGGCAGGGAGGAAGGAAGAAGGGTATTTACTAGCTAGATAGTAGACAAGAATTATTTTAGGTGAAGGGAAGGACAACTCAAAATATAAGCAAAGTCAGCACAACTGGATTAAACCAAAAGCTAAGAACTTTCCTGAACACAACCAAACAATTCAAGGGACAGAGTAGCAAGGTCAGGGGTCTGGGGGACCATGGTTTCAAGGGACATCTAGGTCAATTAGCATAACAAAGTTTATTAAGAAAATGTTCTGCATCCCACTTGGTGAGTGTCGTCTGGGGTCTTAAAAACTAGCAAGCAGCCATCTAGGATGCATCTATTGTTCCTAACCCTCCTAGAGGAAAGGAGACTGAAGAATACCAAAGACACAAGGAAAATATGAGCCCGAAAGTCAGAAAGGGCCACAAACACCAGAGACTCCATTAGCCTGAGACCGGAAGAACTAGATGGTGCCCGGCTTCCACCAATGACTGCCCTGACAGGAAACACAACAGAGAGTCCCTGATGGAGCAGGAGAGAAATGGAGTGCAACACTCAAATTCTAGTAAAAAGACCAGAGAATGGTCTGACTGAGACAGGAGGGACCCCAGGGGACATGGCCCCAGGACTCTCTGTTAGCCCAAAACTACAACCGTTCCCAAAGCCAACTCTTCAGACAAAGATTGAACTAGACTATAATAGATATAATGATACTGGTGAGGAGTGAGCTTCTTAGCTCAAGTAGACACATGAGACTAAGTGGGCAGCTCCTGTCTGGAAGCGAGATGAGGAGGCAGAGGAGAACAGGAGCTGGTTGAATGGACATGGGAAATACAGGGTGGAGAGGAGTATGCTGTCACATTATCAGGAGTGCACTGGGGTCACATAACAATGTGTGTATAAGTTTTTGTATGAGAAACTGACTTGAGTTGTAAACTTTTACTTAAAACACAATTCAGAAAAAAATAAGAGAAAAACCCAATAAATCCAGTAACAGTCTCCAAAATTGGGAAAGAGATCAAAAGAAGGTATAGTAAAAAGATAATAGAAATAAAAACATAAAAGGTTAAAAACAAAGAAGCAAAAAAAACCTTTGAAAATTATTGATCTGCTCCAAATCAAAATTATTATAATCTTAAGATTTGTATGTAGACCCCAAAACCAAGGTGATTGGCATGACTAAGATGTCTAACTTCAGACCTAAATTAAAACTCCATTTTGAATCAAAACTCCAGCTTGGCCTGACGTCTCTGCTTCTGCTGTTTTGAGAGATATTTCAGCTTCTTGTAAAAGTTTAACTGTTTGTAACAAAAAAGGAAGAAGAGTCATGACTTTAGCTTGCACAAGGACTTGTTTGTTAAAAGATATTTGTTAAGGTAATTATGACCCCAAGAGTCAGAAAGGGCCACATAAATCAGAGACTACAGCAGCCTGAGACCAGAAGAACTAGATGGTACCTGGCTACAACTGATGACCGCCCTGACAGGGAACGCAACAGAGAATCACTGAAGGAGCAGGAGAGCAGTGGGATGCAGATCTCAGATTCTCGTAAAAAGACCAGACTTAATGGTCTGACCGAGACTGAAGGGACCCTGGAGGTCATGCTCCCCAGACCTTCTGTTGGCCCAAGACTGGAAACATTCCCAAAGCCAACTCTTCAGACAGCAATTGGACTGGACTATGGGAAAGAAAATGACACTGGTGAGGAGTAAACTTCTTGGCTCAAGTAGACACATGTGACTATGTGGGCAGCTCCTATCTGGAGGGGAGATGAGAAGACAGTGGGGGACAGAAGCTGGCTGAGTGGACACAGGGAATACAGGGTAGAGAGAGTGTGCAGTCTCCTTAGGGGCAGAGCAACTAGGAGTACACAGCAAGGTGTATACAAATTTTTGTATGAGAGGCTGACCCGATTTGTAAACTTTCACTTAAAGCACAATAAAAAAAAGTAAAAAAAAAGATGTCTGTTAAGAATGTTTATGCGGCTTGATTCAAGAAGAATGGCTTGGTCAATATGCTCCAGGAGGTAAGGAAATAGAATTGATAATATTAAGAAAGACTGTTAAGAAGGCTTGTAGCTTAACAACCGCCCTAGAACTTTTTGCCACGTATCCCTTTGACCCTACAAGCACATCTTCCTGTGTTACTCCGCCTGATATGAACCTCGCCATCCTCCTGAAATTCAGAATGCTACAGTTCCTTGACTGGGTGCTATGATATGTCCTGATTTATAAAACTTTTTCGTTTCACTTCTAACAGCACATAAGTCTGGTGCTTCGCATGACAGATTATATTGCTAAACATGGTGAAACCCAGGTTTAAACCCCCAAATCTCTACTGTCAAACCTCATGTTATTTCCATTATACTTAAATTTTATGTACAACCTGTTATGAATTAAATTATGTTTCCCCAAAATATGTGTTGAAGTCCTAATCCCTGTATCTGTAAATATGACTCTGTTTGGAAAATTTTTTTTAATGTCAATGTGGTCCTACCAGAGTAGCAATCACTTATAAATCACTTATAAACGGTGTCTTATAACAAGAACAGAATTGACACAAACACACACACACACACAGGGCAAAGACAGGCACCATGTGAGGGTTCTTTACAAGTAAGGCATGTCAAGGGTTGCAGGCAGTCACCAGGTACTAGGAGAAAAGCCACAGAAGGAGCCAACACGGCCTTGACCCTGATTTGGGTTGTTAGCCTCCGTAACTGTAAGAAAATAAATTTCTGTTCATTAAAGACACCCACTCGTGGCATTTCTGTTACGGCAGCAGCAGTTAACTCAGACAGACACAGCCTTACACTCCTACAGTTATATGTGACTATTTTGCATTGGTTATATTTCATTTACATTACACATATTAGTGTATTCAGTCAAAAGTTGTCCATAGTGAATATATTTCCAACTTCTAAGTTTAAGCTAGGCTCTTTTTAAAGTTAACTTTTTAAAGAAATGGTTTTCTTAAGAGAGTCAACAAATATCTTTATTTTTGCATAAAAATCTTTTAGGCTTTGGAAGTTTAGTGTGAGTACCAGAAAATCACACTAAATAATTGATGTGACAATTCTTATTTGCCTCCAGGGAGCCACGAGCGCTAGAAGACTCCCTCATGACTCTTATGTAACACCCAATATGAAAAAAAAAAAATTCAGTAATGAGAAGACTTTGTCTCAGATCTAAACTGTGAGAATAGGACCTTATAGCATTCAAACAAGACATAATGCTAGAGAAGATTCCTAGATCAGACAAAGAAATGCCCGGGTCCTTCTTCTAAGATGTAAATAGTAAATAATACCAGTTCTTTTTAAGGTAACCACCTTCAGGGTATCTGAGTGAAGTCTGTGAAAAGAGACGGTTGCTTAACAAGTCACTGGGGGAATATTTTGAAATTGAAGCGCTAACATCACAGCAACTAGACATAGTGTATATTTATATAAACACCTTGTCAAATGTAAGTATATTTTCCCCAATAGATACAGTGGAAAGTATATTTCATCCTTTGGTCAATTCTAGTAGAAAAAGTAACTAAATAGCTTCTAGATGAAGAATTTTTTTGGAGGGGGTGAAATAACTTCTCCCCCAGCTCCGTGTTTCACAAAATACTGCCAGCATCCTATGACAGAATTGGGTAGAAAATGAAATAAATGTGTAACAAAAGATCGGTAGGACATTAGTGATAAAATCAGCAGGAAATCCATAATGCTCCAAACAATAATTTAACTAGCTGACTATTGATAAACAGGGGGGGAAAAGCCAAGCAGAGTGATAAAAAGCAGCAGAAAAATGGAAACAACAGCAGGAAACAAGGGAAGCTGCCAAGGGGTCCATTGAAAAGTTAATTGAAGCAACAAGCTGAGAGCCCTGTAAGTCAGATAGCAGACTCTTGCAGGCAGATGGAGAACAGCAGCAAGAAAGAACTGATGTTCCAAGAACGAAAAGAAAGCAGAAAACAGAGTGAAGTAAGAAGTATCAATCTAAGCCAAGTCTTGGATCATTCTTGGCCATCCATGAGGGCTACAGATGTCATTGTAGCAGCTAGCAAAGAATCAAAGAAAACAGATTGCCACCCGTTAGATGTTGTATAAAATATGTATTTGAATTATATTGAAAAACACTGTTTAGTTTTCTTCCATTATGTATTTATTTTAATGGTCCATTTAAATTTAATTCCTAATGAAATACAAAACACGAAACAAAAATTCCAACAAATTACTTCGTGCTGTTGTTGTTAGGTTCCAACTCTTTGTGCTAGTGTGAGTTATAATGCGCAAAAAGAACCAGTAACAGTATGGCTGCCCACATAATTGATAATGATTTATAGACACTGAGACCCTAGACGTTAGCTTTGGAAGACAGGATTATGTCGAGTAAAAAGAAAGATGAACTTTTCTCTCACAGGTTCTTGGAAGTAGGTGAATTTATACACAGGTTGCTTTTATTCTCCGTGCTAGTTATGAAATCCAGCTGGTGGTCTTACAAGTCAATGAAGAGTCTGCCCATGGGCGCTACATGCTGTTGAGACCCAGGTGGCATTAAAATTCTATGCCAGATCAGACACCAGGAAAAACTTCCAAAAAGAAATCCATTCTTGAGTCCCCACTGTAGAAATAAACACTAAGAACAGAGGTGGCAGCATGGAGTATCTGGGCAAGCCCAGTGGAGAAAAGGAAATCCCTGTATCTAAAAGACTGTACATATTTGAAAGAGAAGTAATCACAAAATATATTGAAGGATGCAGAACACATATTTCCCTTTCAGTGTTAAATTTGTGTAACTATTTTCCTGTTTTGAGTTTTTAAGTGTATCTTCTAACCAGCAAGCAGGGAACTAGAACTAGGATCAACATTACTACTGTTAAAAATAATCAAAACTCAAAGAAATTAGAACATAAAGTTTATTCTGAGCAGTTATCTGCATGCATATAGGGAGATTATTCTGACTTCAAAATAAATAAAAAAAAGCCAGGAAGTAGGCTAGGTACAATGAGGTTTATAAAAAGGAAGGAGAACAGAAGATGCACCATTGGCTAATCTTAACATGATTGATGGAACCCTGCCCTCCCCCTTTTACTGAGATCAATTGATATGAGGTCACAAGGTGGTCTCTGGCATCCCACCCACCTGCAGCCATGACGCTTTTGAAATTTAAATTAAATAAGCAAGGCTTTAAACAGGAAATAAAAGATTAGCAATTTGGGGGAGGGGGGAACACTGGCAGGATGAATTTTGGGTCAGGAATTTTTGTGTTTAATATTTGGTTTATTAGGTAACAAAAACCTTAAAATCAAGTAAGATGCCTGTTATTAAGTTTTCTCTTTAACACTACAAAATACATGTACTTAGAGACCTATGTAAACCATGGTGGCATAGTGGTTAAGAGCTAGGGCTGCTAACCTAAAGGTTTGCGGTTAGAAGCACCAGGAGCTCTTTGGAAATTCTATGGGGTAGTTCTACTCTGTCTTATAGTGTGTCTATGAGTCAGAATCAACTAGATGGCAACGGGTGTGGATTTTTTGGTTTAGAGACCTATGAATAATTTCACCTCTTTGACAAAATTAAAAACAAAACAAGAGATTATTTGGAAATATCCTAAAGACATTCATTACAAAAACCTTCCAATCTTTGTATTTTTTATTATAAAATAACAAATTCTCTCAACACACAGTGTATATACCTAGTGATGAAAGAATGAAGAGACAAAGTTAATTAGGCAAAGTTAATTAGAATGGAATGGGTGAAATTTTGAGCTAAAGAAGAGAACTAAATATCTTCAATAATAGAATAAGGAATTGCAAAATGTATCTCATTCCTAAAATAATATTAATTTTATTAATACGAATTATTTAATATATATAAAATACTAAGAAAATTTCAAGTATAGATTAATTTAACCAGAAAATTCTATTATAAAATCCTTGATTTTACTGAATCATTTTTAAATATAGCAACATTATTAACTGATGCCATTTCAAAATCTAAGATTTATAAAATATAATTTGAGAAAAATTTAACAGCATATGAAAGAGCATTTCTTTTTCATAGAATAGACTTAATCTCTAAAAGGTATAAAGTTTTGAATGGTTTAATTCATATATCAGAAATGCATTGTGTATAATTTACATGGGATCTGATTTTTAATTTACATTAATATTAAGCTGCTTCGATAAAACATTTTTAAAAATACAGAGAAGGTCACATACAAAACAGAGTTTATCAAAAACTAAAAGCATCATTTGATGTGAACCATCCTATAGGGTGTTTATTAGATCCTGAGTGCATTGCTGGCTGACATAATTTTATGCTGCTTTTATAAAAAAGGAAACCCTGATGGCTCAGCAGTTAAGAGCTCAGTTGCTAACCCAAAGGTCAGAAGTTTGAATCCACCAGCCGCTCCTTGGAAACTCTATGGGGCAGTTCTACTCTGTCCTACCAGGTGACTATGAGTCAGAATCAACTTGACAGCACTAGGTTTTTGGTTTTTTGCCATAAATAAAAAGTTAGAATAAATGCATATATAACACTAGAGATAAAATGGACATTCTTACCAGGTTTGGAGGAAACATAATCAAGCACCTTTTAAAACTCAAATATATTACACCGTGTTTCTTAGAAAATGTTACAAACACTCATGGATTAAGGTTACTTTCTAACTAACTGCTGCAGTAGTTGAATTAGCAATAAATCTACGCAAATATATCTCTCAAACTAAAATAAATAAATAAGTAAAAGAATTAATCTGAATTCAACTATTTAGAAAATCTTACTAAAGACAATCATATTTTTAAATTCAGTATTGATAAATACATTAAAAACAACTCTTTGACATAAAAAAGGTTGAAATTATTACATAAAAGATCATGGTTTTGTGCCCCAAAATATAATAAATCTTCAAATCTGTCAACTTGAAAACAAACAAATAGGATCCTGTGTCTAACAGTTTATTAGACTTAAATTTTATTACAAATTAATAGTTAGAAGTTAATAAAATAATCAAGTCCTTTTTATTGTTATCAATCAAGTGAAAATAGGGTTTATAGTTAAAACATCAATTATTTCTGCCTCCTTTCAGTATTTTAATGGTTGTATACAGTTCTGAACTCATATAAGAAAAAATTGGTCTCATTTGGTTGGCAATGAATAGCCATTAATTGTTACTGAACAAGTGATTGACAGCCCAAGAACCTACAGGGAGCTCCCGTGGTATTTAAAGCATTGTTCTGTGCCTGGACATTTACAAATCGTTGTCATATGGATTCTGCATTAGAGTATATACACAAGGAAGACAAGTACCTAAGTAAACATCACAGAAGGCAAGGGATATGTGCCATAAAAGAAGCAAGAGATAAAGAAATGCTTTGTGAGAGCCATCGGAAACAGGAGGGAAGGCAGCGATGTCTTCGTAGAGATGGCAGCATTATAACTAGGAGCTGTAGCTGGGAGAGGATTTCAATAGTGACAAGGGGTGGCTAGGGTAAGGGTAGGAATCAAGGCATAAACATAGGGGCAGGGTGAGAGAAATCTTGGATGATTTGAGAAGGTACGGATTATCTGCTGTAGCCAGGGAATGACTGTAAATGCTGCTGGGCAGATGGGGAGAGGCTGGAATACCCAGTGCCAGGAAGCTAAATGGTTTTATACTCTAGCCTTTGAGACCTTTTCTGCACTAAACTGGATGTTAACGAAGGTTTTAAGCAAGGGAATGATGGGAGGATGGGCTAAAAAAAAAAGGGGGCGGGGGACGCCAGAATGAGGGAAACAAGTTAGAAGCTTCTCCCAACAGTCAGGGCCAGCTACATAGTTTAGCGCAATAATCTGGTGCAAAATAAAGAGGCACTGGCTGTTGCAAGCAGTTAATGCGCTTGGCTGCTAACCAAAGGGTTGGATCTCGTGGCCACCCGGAGGTGCTTTGGAAGAAAGGCCTGGTGACCTATTTCCCAAAACAGCAATCATTGAAAACCCTCTGGAGCACAGTTACATTGTGACACATGGGGTTTGGGTGCAAAATGCAAGTATAGGCCTTTTGTTGAAAAAGCAGAAAAAGAGTGCTGCTAAGTACTCAAATATAGCATTTTTTCCTTTCTTCTGAAGTTACCCTTTTGATGTGACATGGTTCGATATTTGCTATTTAATGTCTGTTCCCGCCGGCATGGGGATACAAGCGGGGTGAGCGCTGATGGGCAACTTGGTAAGCCCTGCCCTGTCACAGCTGGGATCCCCTCCCGCCGGCTGCTGGACAACTGGCGGTGCCCTGGCCAGGGCGGGGAAGTCCATCTCCCTTTTCCCTTTTCCATGGATCCGCATCCCAATGCAGATTACAATTTTCATCTGCAGACATGAAGACATGCTCTGTACCAGATGGGAGTGACCCAGAGACGTGCCCCAGCCAAGTCACCCAGCCAACACCAGGTGGCACTGCCAGCTGCTGCCATGCCCTGCCCCTGAGATTCCCGGGGACTTGGGCCAGCAAAGACCCTCCTAGTGCCAGTGCCCAGATCCCCAGCTGCGAGCGGGGTAGAAGGGGTCACTGGGCAGGAGTGCAGATGGGGAAGGGTCCAGAGGCACCAGGAGATGGAGGAGCAAGAACCTGTCCCAAGGAGGCAGGGAGGCAGCGGGAGGTCGACCAGTTGAAGGAGGCTCCCAGTCCCCAGCCCATCCTCCATTCTCTTCAGACTTCAACTACAAAACACAAATTCAAACACACAGTTATTAAGAATTTTAAGATGGTGACCCCAGAGCATTAAACCTAAGTGTAAGGCCTTTCTGAGAGAAAGTAGCTCTGTCAACAGTCCTGATATTGGATGCCAAAAACCAAAAATCAGGCAGTATTAACGGGAGTGGAAATGTGTATCGAGAAAGCAGAGTAAATCTGCAAGTAGGATGTATAGGGCTTGATGGCCCATTTGGTAGGAAATTTGGTATCGAGAGAATAACTAAAATTCTGATTTGTGTTGCCAGGTGAAAAATGATAGTACTAACTAAAAAGACCCCAGCGGGGGAAATGCGATATGGAGGAGGGAGATAAATACGATATAAAAGGTGTTTATTTTCAGTTGGCTCCTGGATACCAGTGGAAATGTACAGAAGGCTGGTAGGATATGAACTGGATTCTGGTTACAAGGGGTCCGAAAATCATTTGCACGAAACACAGTAGAAACAGTGGCGAGCGGAAGAGGTAACCATCACGTTCTGCTCTAGAAACCTGTGCCTGGCTCAGGATAGTTCAACATAATAATCTCTGTTCTTTAGAAAGGAAACAGTCCTTCAGTAAAACCGCAGAGCTGGTGCAATGCCATTCAGCCAGGCTTTAAACTCAGCTCTAAATTTCTCCAGTTTATTGATGAATGACTACAGACAGGTGAGACGAGGCTCAGGGTGGCGCGCTCTCACCATGGGGAAGGATCCAGGGAAGGGACTCTAAGAAGTGGTCGGCAGGGTAGCTGAAGAAACAACAAAGGATTGACGGACATGAAGCCAAGAGATAAAAAAAAAAAAAAAAAAGAGGCAGCTAAAAATTTTTAATCTCTAATTTTGACACATAAACCTAGTTAAGCAAGAACTAATGAGTTCATTTAGAACTACGCTAATTTTCATAGGATATATTTATTAACTTTGAGGATCTGAAAAAAAAAAAACAGTAATAGTCGAAATTATAGCTTACTCCATGTTTTTTAATCTCTAAAGGCAGGTTTTCATATCTAAATAGGAAATATTATTAACTTGGTAGAGATACCAGGTAGCTCATGTACAGTCCACAGCAGTTTTGCCATGATTGACCATTTCAACTGCAGCTAAGCCAACTATTTACCTGTCTATTTTTTAAATGTTTTAACAACATTAAGCCCATAAATTGATAATTCAAGGATAGATATATTCAATCGTTCTCTTAGATATATGGAGAAGATGTCTGTCAGAAGCATCAGAGATATTTAACAAAAAACGTATATCCCATATATCTGTGGTGTATTGTCTGAGAAAACACACACGTTTTTCTCTATGTATGCACACACACACGCAGGCATGCATGTTTTCACAAACCAAAAATAGATGTGTAAGTACTTTATTGTTTGCTAAGTGTTCATTTGGATATACACAGATACAGCTGATAAAACATGCATATTCTATCAGTTATATACATGCATGTGCATATGCACTTACGTGTATACTTGTCACATACATGTTTATATATGCACACATGTATTCACGTCACATACATATGTTTACATATGCACACACATGTATTTGTGTCACATACATGTTTATATATGCACTTACATGTATACATGTCACATACATATGGTTATATATGCACTTACATGTATACATGTCACACACATGTTTATATATGCACTTACATGTATACGTGTCATGTACATGTTTATATATGCACTTACGTGTATACGTGTCATGTACATGTTTATATATGCACTTATGTGTATACTTGTCATGCACATATGTTTATATGTACACTATGTTGTCGATTTTAAAAAACTAGAGCATGAAGGAAAGCTAATCAGTCTACTACATGATTATCTTGAAGTCACAGGTTAATTATTAAGAAGATTCTAATGAAACCTGGGCCAGCCTATTGAGTGGTCTCCTTTTAAACAGCAGGATTTCTTCCATACTGTATCTGCCATATAATTACTTCACTTGAATGCAATACTTTAATGAAAACCAACTTAATTAAATTAAATTTCTCCCTTGTGGTAACTCAATCAAAATGCATCCTACCCTCATTATAATGTTATCTGTAGGAGTCTGACATTATCAGTGCTATAAGAAGGGTACATTTTAATTTGGGCAGCAATAATAAACTACTATAATCAAGTTACACAATGCTATATGGAAACTGAAAATTTCATATTAAGTTCATAAGCATATAAATTTTATTTTGGTTTTAGTTAGTATAGTCTGTTTATGTTGCTTATTAGAGGTAATGGCATTCAAACAATCACCTTTTGTTTGACTAATATTTATGACAAGCCTCTATTTAAACTGGTATAATTAAATTTACATAAATAATTAAACAATTTATTTCTAATTCAGTAGTTGTCATAGTCATAGGCTTGGTTTAAAGATGATTCATTTCTATTTCATAAAGGCCTGACTAGACTAAACTTATTATGACTTGAAATATTTCATGTACAGTTTAAAAGATCAAGTTGGGTTCAAGAAAATGTGAACTAGGTAAAGTAAGAGGGATTTAATCTGGTAATTTATAATTAACCGTATTTTAAATAAACAAAACTGCCTTTGTCTTCATGCTATTTAGCACTTCTGACACCACAATAAATCGTATGTGTTTGTGTCTTTTAGGTATCTGTAACTAAAAACATAAAAAAAAATTGTGTCTTCAAAGAATGTATTCCTTTGACAAATAATGCTTGGAAACTGTAACAATATTAATTAGCTTTCATTTTACTAAATCAAAATCAAGCTATAAAATTAAAATTATGCTTCTAGACTTTCACTGCAGACTACAATCTCAGAGGCAGCATACCACAGCAGAGAATTCTAGAATAAAATTCTATCTCTATCTTACCAGCCTCCCTTCAAAGAGACCTCAGACCCCTCCTAGTTTCCTTCGTCCTCTCCCTCCAGCATTTAGTTACCCATCATCTCTACCGATCTTGAATCCATTCCTTTCTTCTTCTCTATTCCTACTGTCACTCTCATAATTCTGGAAGATTAGATCATTGTAATAGCTCCTTGTTCTTTCTGCCTGCAGATTCAGCCCCCTCCAAATCATTCCTTATATTGTTACCGGAAACACTTCTAGATCCCAGAAATGCCACACTGTTTCATGTCAACTTTGGACTACCAAGAAGAACCCCTTGCTTCCTTGGGCTCTCTGCTTTAGAGGGCCCTGCTCTTTCCTTCCTCTAGCTAGACCCCTCTCTGCAATGCAGGGAATCTGTTAGGCCAAGAGGATGTGGCCTCCCAGGGCCTGCTACATCTTCTCTATGACCATACACTGGGTTGACGGGCCCCAAGAACCCTGAAGGCAGCTCCTAAGGCTGACTTAAATCTTCTCCTCACCCAGGTCCTTCCTCCTGAGGGCACATTGCTAGTGTGTTTGCTACTAGGCCTGAAGAACCCAAGTGGCCAAAAGAAACCTATTTAGGGAGCAGGAGTTCATAGTTTGGACGTAGGGCTGGGCTTCCATGAAGGTGTTGGAGCTGAGGAGGAAGCGGACAGGCTAAGGGCTCTCCCTACACTGTTATGCTCTGGCGTGGAACTCAAGGAGTCCAAGAATTATGAATTTGATCCTGGTCTTCCATGTTGTTATCAAACATGTATTTTTAAGTAGGAGGATACAAACATATTTTATTTAACTGTTTATTACAAGTTTTAAACATCTACAAGTCTAGCACATGAACCTCCATTGAACTCTCACTCAAGGCTCTGCAAAAGTTCGGGAGGGCCTGCTGACATGCCCTATGGCAGTTTTTCTCCTGCCTGGAAGGAATTTCTCCCTATTTACCAAGCGAGCCTCCTTGAGGCTTTCTCTGATGCCTTTCTCAGGAAGTCTTTGTCTTCCCACTGTACACGCTCCGATTTTAGAAAGCATCGTAATTATTTAGTGGGGAGTTTGGTTCTAGCTCTGGAGTTTTATTTATTAGTTGGAAAATATTGACAAATTTTATAACATTTGTAAAACATTTTAAAAAAGTCTATAAAAGAATCTAGCTTAACTGGATAATAATATTTGTTAATTTTTCAAACTAGTTACTTTAAACTGGGTACTGTTTCAAGCACTTTTCATTATTAATGCATTTATCCTAACTAGAACCCTGGTGCTTGAGGGCTATTGTTATGCTAAATACATGAAGAAAATGAAGTCATAAACGTAAAGAAATTTGCTCAAGATTACTACGATTGCCATAATGTCGATAATCCCTCTTTTAAAAAAAAAGTATAAGCAAATTTTTATTTAAATCCATTTTTAATTTCTAACCAATAAACATATTTATCTTTCTTCCTTAGCAACTATGTTAAAAGAGGATGGAAAATGTTCTAATAATTTTAGAATTTGGAAAATCTTTAGAATATTAATGTTTAAAAATTAGTCTTTTCTTTTTATTGAATTTAGATGTCATATTTACTATAGCAATTCCACAATCATTTTTTTAGGTGAGGATAATTAAAAAAAAAGAGTGTGAGAGAGAAACATTTAAGACTAAGTTGATTTAGAATTTTAATCCTTCAGTTACTGAAACAATGAACAAATCATCTCATTGATATTTCCAATTTTATTTTGAAATAACAATATTCTTCCCTTCAACAATAGAGTTCTAAAGAAATAAAATCCCCTAATATTAAAAAAAAAAAAATGCTGTTAGAAGGCATCACTTGGAGCGTATCTGAAAATGAGAAGGCAGATGCTGTGCCCAGCCTGAAGAGAAATGTCCTGCAGTACGTTTTGCCAGTTAAGCATCTTGCAGCAATCAGGATGTGAGCGAGCCAGTAAGGCCTGTGGGAAAGTCTATCAAACCAGAAAGAAACAGCCTAGATAGAAAAGTAAATAATAACAGAACGATTACTTTCATGACGTCTTTTTTTTAAGACTATAATTTTTTTTTACAGTAAGCTTTTTCATCAGCACCAGTATAGTTACGACTTAGCTATTAAATTCCACCTTGGGTATAGCGCCAATAATATACATGCTGCTTTCCTTCCACCCTAAGAATGCAAAAGCTATAAGAGATAACAATATTGTAGATTAATATAGTCATGAGCTAAAAAACAACTACTGAATGAAAAATATTGTGATCAAGTGCAATACTGATAAATGTCTCTTAAAACAGAATTGTCAATGAGTGTATAGAGGTATATCAGAGCCACAAAGATATTCACAGATCCCACTCTACTCAAACAGGAGAGTAAATTTTAGGGATCCAGGGAGAGTTGTTGCTGGGACCCAGGACTGTATTTGTAAGTCTCAGACGCTGATGTTGGGGGGAAATAAAGAAAACATACAGCTGTCAGATCACCTGGGGGCAGGGGTGGGGGGAGTCACATCAGCTTCTTTACCCTGGTGCGGATTTAAGAGCCGGCACAGTGATTATACAGAGAGACAGAAGACATCTCAACATATAATACGCAGGTTGTCCGAGCTCTCTAAAATTACACTGATCTTGAAGACTAATTACTGTTCAGTTTATATCTATGAAACCACGGATGTTTAGGGGCATGATTTCTGCAAGCTTTATCTTCCTTCCCATACTCTTGTAACAAAATGAAATGAATGGGGACTGTCTGGGTTTAAGAAAATATCTAGGCAAGCATGGCAGCTGGAAAGATAGACCTTAAAGGAGGGGATAGCTTGAAGCAAGATAACAAGAATGCAGATTTATTGTTCTGAAGTATAAATTAATAGGACTGTGGAGGTGGGAAAATGAACACAGAAGATATGAAAGAGGAGCAATGGAGGTGATAACTAAGTACAGTCGTCCCTCGATATCTGGGGGTCACTGCTTCCAGGATACCCATCGGATACCAAAATCCATGGATGCTAAAATCTCTTACATAAAATGGTGTAGTATCTGTATATAACCTGCACACATCCTCCCGTATACTTTAAATAATCTTTAGATTACTTATAATACCTAATACAATACAAATGCTGCGGAAATAGCCATTTCCTCACAATTGAAGACTTTCTCTGGAAGGTAGCCTTTCTCTCCTATGAGTTTCTTGAGCACTTCTGGGAACGCAGATGCTGCCCGGGAACCTGAAGTTCTCAAGGCTGCAGAGCTTTGCGGAGCAAGCCAGCCATGCCTCACTAGCCTGACACTCCTTCCTCTCACTCTCTTCAACTTCCTCACTCTAAGGCTTTGAGGGATACTTTGACCACTTCATTGCTTTTTAGGAGCCATTTTTCCACAGAAACAAAGGGTACACACAACACAAGTAGCGAATAAACAAGGCGGGAGGTGAGCAATGCTCAAACTACAGTGCTGGAGAGAGGCTGAGAAGCTGAGCAATGGCAGGAGCTGCAGCAGAGGACGCCTACGCATCACTTCATTTGTGTGGATTCAGCACAGTGCTCAGTGCACAGCAAACTCAAGTTTTGCTTTTTGGAACATTCTTTTTTGAATATTTTCCTCCATGGTAGTTTGAATCCACTGATGTGAAATCCACAGATATGGAGGGTTGACTGTGTTGTGGGCAAACAACTTTGGAGAACCTTTGCATCCTCAATTTTTAGCAAACACCTTAAAGCACAAACAGTATTGCCGGAAGGTCAGTCATGAGCTGTCTCTTCTAAACTTGCAGAAAAATACATGACATACATTTAAGCATCTCTCCATGTGTGTGCGTGTATGTAGTTCAAGAAAAAGAGTTGAGAACCAAATGTGGTTTGATGTGTTGCAGAACAGAGATATACACATAGGGCATGGTGGAGTGTTTCACAAACAGCAGTGATTTATCCGAAACCCCAGTTGAAAATTTGAGGTGTCTACTAGAGATTGGCTTAAAATCTAATCTCATAGATGTCATCAATATATCAATGTAAGTGCTGTTAATCCATTTCATTAACATCATAGTGATAACACATCCAGAAGTCATATCATATGACAAAATGGTAGAAAATCAAACAATACTGGGAATCAGGACCTACCCAAGTTGACAGATATTTTTGGGGAACACAATTTAATCCATGACATATATATATTATCATTGTTACGTGCTGTTGAATTGGTTCCGACTCATGAAAACCCTATAGGGCAGAGTAGAACGGTCCCATAGGGTTTCCAAGGAGGGCTGGTGGAGTCCACAAGCCTGCCTGAGACGCTGTACCACCAGGGCTCTCTTTCTCTCTGTCTGTACATACATATATATGTCCGCCACTCATCTGTGAGTTTGTTGTACTGTGGTGGCTTGGATGCTGCTGTGATGCTCGAAGCTATGCCACCAGTATTTCAAATACCAGCAGGATCAGCTATGGTGGACAGGTTTCAGCAGGCCTTCAGACTAAGACAGACTAGGAAAAAGGGCCTAGCAGTCTACTTCCAAAAACGTTTGGCCAGTGAAAACCTTACAAACAGCAGCAAAACATTGTCTAATACAGTGCGGGAAGATGAAGCCCTCAGGTTGGAAGGCATAGACAATACAACTGGGGAAGAGTTGGCTCCTCAAAGTAGAGTTGACGTTAATGATGTGGATGGAGTAAACCTTTCCAGACCTTCATTGGCTGTTGTGACACTATTCAAAATGAAAAGAAATAGCTGCAAATATCCATTAATAATTGGAACATGGAATGTAGGAAGAATGGATCTAGGAATATAGGGAGTTGTCAAACAATGAAATGGAATGCATAAAGGTTTTAGTCAGCTGAAATGGATGGGTACTGGCCATGTCGAATGGTCTATTTAGGAAACCCTGGTGGCATAGTGGTTAAGAGCTACAGCTGCTAACCAAAAGGTTGGCAGTTCGAATCCACCAGGCACTCCTTGCAAACTCTATGGGGCAGTTCTACTCTGTCCTATAGGGTCGCTGTGAGTCGGAATTGACTCCATGGCAATGGCTTTTTTTTTTTTTTTTGGTATGGTCTATTATTTTATTATACCAAGATATCAAAATCGAAATAAAGGCAGAAATGGAGATGAAGAGGAATATATAATTACCAGTTGTGCTCTCAATTTGCTTGCAAGCTCTTCAATTATACATACTCTAAGTCAAACATCTGACTTTATGTGTTTCATCATATAATTCCTCTCTGCAAAATGTGAGCCAGTTTATTGTCACTTTTTTCTCTTTAACCTTCATATTTACTACTGTTTTTTTGTTCTTAGATAATTTATCTCACTCTCCTGATATCATTTTTCAGAATATTTTAATTCTGGTAATCTTTATGACAGAGAATGTGCTCTCTGCTTATGATTTCCAACCTATTGTAACTGTCTTCAAACATGTTTGAATGTTTTCCTTAGCGGCTCATTTATTTTATTTTTAATTATTTTACTGTCTGCTCATTTGAACTTTTATTCTCTCATTGGTCTTTTGTTAAAGCTACTTTTATTTTTCTAGAAACCCTGGTGGTGTAGTGGTTAAGAGTTTAGCTGCTAACCAAAAATCAGCAGTTCAAATCTACCAGAAACTCCTTGGAAACCCTGTGGGGCAGTTCTACTCTGTCCTACAGGGCTGCTACGAGTAGGAGTCAACTCAACGGCAACAGGTTTGTTTTATGTTGTGTTTTTTTTTTTTTTTTTTTTTCTGTTTGTCTAGAAAATAATTTTTAAATTTTAAAAGCAAATTTAAAAAATGTTATCGGTAGCAAAATATAATAGTAATAATAATAATAAAACAAATGAGATATAGCATCCAGCCTACAGCTGTCCAGTATCAGTCTTTGGGGTCCCTGAAATCCATTTGAGCTTTACAAGTAGATGGAGATGACAACTTCAACTAACAGAGTGATTGAAAATTTTTCAATTTGAATTTTTCTGTGTTGTGCAATTTTTTTTTGAAGAAATGTGCTTGTTTTTAATGTTATGTATTCATGCATGCTTTTAGTAAATAGATATCAATGACATAAGACACTTGTTTCAACTGGATTCTATAAAGTACATAAATTGACTAAAACACAGCCTCAAATCCCAAGGAGCCTCCTTGTTGGTAGAAGTAAGCCACACACATGTGTGATTATTGCTTGTTAAACTGGATTGGTGAAGGGAGGAGTTCAGAAATGACACAAATAAAGCTTATAGCAAACCTCAGCTAAGCCCCTTTTCTATGTGGATTAACCTTGTTGAAGTCTCCGAGTCAATGTGTGTTAAATAAAACCCCAAGTTCTGGATTTAACACTTTATCAGGATCACTAAGAGCCTTCTAGTTCAGGGAAGAACATTATTTCTTATCAGGATCAGCATATTAGGGTTTCCCAATTTCCAGATGGATGGGGGTATCCGAGCCAGATGCCATAGGGTTTTCTACTTTGCATATATAAAAACTTCACAACCAGCTAGATGTGTGTAGCAATAGAAAGCATGTTAAGGTGGATTGAATGTGTTCCTCTGAAAGATATGTTAATTCCTAACCCCTGTATCTGTAAATGTGACCTTGCTTAAGGAAACAGGGTTTTTCTTTGTGGCTGTTATCAGTTAAATTAAGGAAGTCACACAGGCATAGGCTGGGTCCTCACCCTAATCCCTCCTGAGTGGCCTCTTACAGAAGAGCACAGGTACTGAAACTGCCACACCAAGGGGAAGACAGGCACCATGTGGTGGCAGATGCAGGTACATCTCCAGGAGGTAAAGGAATGCCATGGATTGCCAACGCCTGCCAGGAGCTAGGAAGGAGGCACGGCCTCATTCCTCTCACTAAGCTCCCAGGAGGAATCAACATGCCGAGACCCTGATGTGCACTTCTAGCTTCCAGAACTGTGAGAAAATACATTTCTGCTCTTTAAAGCCAACCACTGTGTGGTGTTCTATTATGGAAGCCCTAGGAAACTAAGATATACTTGCTAATCATATCTTGGGTCAATAAGGGTTCGGTAATTATAAAACCCTGCGCTTTCACAACTCCATTGTGCGTGGTCTTGCTTTAAGGAGGCACAAGTCCCTTCCTTCTCTGAACAACTGCAGGCTGAGTGTTTGGAAGCTCTGGACCACACTCTGAGGGGAGCGCTCACACTTGAAAATCCACAGCGATAGATTAGGACTCCTGCAGGAGAAAGAACAATCCATATCTACAAAACAACTGATAGATCACCACAGGGACTGTCTAGAAGTGAAGGGCTCTGGCCTCCCACCCTTACCCCAAAGAAATATGGGCATGTATGTTATGCATTATTTTTTTTTATGTTATGCATTATAGGAAGGCTTGGTTCAGGTAGATTAGATTATTTATATTGGATAATCTTTATTATAAATTACATAAGCTTTTGTGTTCAAGTAATTCTATAATGAATGCAAGAGAGCCCTGGTGGCACAGTGCTTAAGCAATCGGCTGCTAACTGAAAGGTTAGCCATTCGAACCCAGAGAAGGGTTACTAATGAGGCAGCCGTTGAATAATAATTGGCCTTGCCTCCAACTTCCGCTGGAGAAAGAGGGCCAAAACTTAGGCAGAAGGCAGTAAAATGGACAAGACTTCTGGTTTGCCACTCAGGATTCAACCAGAGCTATTTACCAGTGTTTATTTTCTCCTGCTTCTCTCTGCCCCAGGGATTATTAATACTTATTAACCACTGCCAAATGATGGCTCTCCAAGGGAGGTGGGCCAGACCCAAATCTCTGCTGTGTTTTAATCAAAATTAATATGCAGACCTTATCCTTTACTCTGGGTATTTAGAGTCTGTAAACCTCTAGTATTTAGCAACATGACATTGTTGGGTAAACAAAAGCAAATGACCAGACAAGACACTGCAAGTCTTCAGAAACAGAATGTACTAGAATTTAAGCACTGTGGAGCCAGATGTCACACCTCAGGGAGGGGCCCATGGCTCTTATGCTATCAGGCTTTTTAGCTGCATAATTAGGAAAAAACTCCAGTCCCTCCCCTGAGGTGATCAGACCCAACAGTGGTATTATGGAACAGAGTGCTGGCTTCTGCAGAAGACACCCACCTCTCTGGGATATCTGCAGAGATCAATCTTGGTTCTCCACAGAGATAAACAGAACACGAGTACTTTATAATGATCATGGAAGGGTACCCTTGGTGAAGGTAGCATTTGACCTGGACTTTCATAAACGGATAGGGTTTCAAACGTCAGAAAGTGAAGGAAGCAATGCCGGGAGAAAGCTCTCTCAAGTGTTCGAGCCCCAGAAACAGTTTAAAAGAACAGGAAAATAAGTTGACCATGAGTACTAGTCGTCTCTGAAAGTCAAGCGAAGGTTCTGGGCTGCATTTACATAGCTCTCTAAGAAGAATATTGGCAGATTCAAGAAGAAGCTAAGAGAGAACAGGAGACAGAGATTATAAACCAAAGACCAGAAGTAGAAAAGTGGAATTGGGAGTGGAAAACAAGCAATGTACGATTTGACTGCAGTACTAGATAATCAATAAGGGCAGGCATATATTAAAATACGCAAGTCACACATGTGAGTATTTTTTCAATTTATCTCTAGAAATGAAACCTCTCTATATACAAAGTATTAGAAATAAACCCACATCTAAAAGGCCAATCAATTTTCTGACAGGTGAGCTAATCAGCAAACAGCTATTTGAGGACTCATGTGTACTAAAGTGAAGATAAACGGATACAGGTGATGAAAAATGATAGAATAGTTTTCATTTGGAATTAATGTCTTTAAAAAAAATCATCTAGCCCTCTCCCAAAGGGGGGAAAAGACCACAATGTAAGTATCAAATCTTTAATAAAGAATTAAGACCCTATAGTAAAAGCATTATTTATCTAGTATAAACAAAGTACAGAAATCAAATCGAGTAGATGTTATTTTCTGAATGAAACAAATGCTGCAAGCTGCATTCATAATGTGTAAAAATTGTTCAGAGACTTATGAAAGGAGACAGTCCTTTGACCAGGCCACCAGCTATAACCCCCTCCCTCCTAAACCCCCTCCCCAACCCCTGCTGATATTTTAGGCTTCAGGAATATCTTCCCCTCCAAGCCTGATAATAGCCAGGCTAAAGAGATGCAATTCCACTGGGACCCAGCTATCTCCACCTTGGGTTGTCAGGTGGGAAAATCTACACTCTGCTCTGTGCAATGAGGCGCATAGCCCCTGGAGCATAAAACCACCTGGGAGAAGGACTTACCCCTCACCTACAGTGCAAAGTGCGGCCTGTGGAGAAATGTCTCAACCTGTGCCTGGGCTGCTTTTTTTGAGCCGGGGGTTGGGGGGACCTCTCACCATGGATATAATCCTGTTGACTGTTGTCTGTTTCTGTGAGTAGTTACACGTCTTCCATTTGCCAATTTTTTTTTTTTTTTTGTGAGTGTCTCCTATGTGTGCTTGGTCAGACTAGATGGGTGTAGCACCCAGAAAGGGGTCGATGCTACTGGTTGGGGTCCTTATCCTGGCAGTCTTGTGGCTGCTTGGGATATTGGGACCATGTATCTGAGACAACCTGTGGGTGTCACACAATTTATCACCAAAATTGCAGCAGAAAGTACTTCTAAGGGAAATACTGAAACAAATGCTGCCATATTATTTATTTTAGTATTTTACCATTGTATGCACTGTATCTAGGAAGCTGTCGATTGTGTATAAAGTTTTGTCCTTTTTTTTTTTCTCTCCTTTTGCCTTCAAGTATGTAAACCATGTCATTGAGTGGGAAATATTTACTATCTGCCCTTTACAGAAAAAACTTGCTGACACTTCACCTAGTCAATTTTATTTACTTTTTTTCTTTATTAATATTTTCATGAGTCTTCCTTTTAAGGGAGCTACAAAAGGCAGAGATTCTCACATTTTTTCCTCAGTCTGCAAATTTGTTCTATTAATATCATTAAACCATTGTTATCATGTGAATTTTAAATATTGCTTCTCAGTTGCGTGATGTTTTCACTGACGCTACCTGCACTAAGTGCCAGAATGTTTTACTTTGAGGCGGACAGGTGCTTGTCTTACATTTCTAAATCATTATTTTGTTTCTAAAACTTGAGTGACTAATTCTACCAGTACCAGTCGCTGTCAAGCTGATCCTGACTCATGAAGATCTCAAGTTTGTTAGAGCAGAACTGTGTTCCGTAGGGTTTTCAACGGCTGACGTTTAAAAAGTAGACATCAGAAATTTCTCCGGGGGCGCCTCTGGGGGGACTCAAACTGCCATCCTTTCCATTAGCAGTTCAGCACTTAACCGTTTGCTCTATCCAGGGACACCTGACTGATTCTAGTGTATTCTAATTTTCAATAGAGAGTTACATTGATTTTCATTCATACCTATACGAAAGCTCACAAAGTGGGTTTGGAAACACAATATAATAATAAATGTGTGGGAAGAACTGTTTTTTGTCCTTACATTCCTTGGGAAATTATTACATTTGTGTTGAAATCTATTATTGACTATCTCTCAGAATTTCTATGAGCACAAAACTCTCTAGAGAAAGTAGAAGGCGGCTTGTTTTATGGTAAATCTCACTTTAGCTTTCCAGAGAAGAGAGTTATAAAAGTGTAACTACAAATCCTTAAACAGCGCTCAGAGCCAAGAGAATAACTTAAAAATTAAGCCAGAGTATACAGTTCAAAAAAGCATTTTCTCTATCCTTCCTAGGAACACTTACAAATGAAAGTTATTGCTATATATAACTAGGTTTCCTCATCAAAACCTGAGAAACCCAGAGGATTCTGAGAAAACACAATTTTACTTTCTAGCAAAAATTCAAGTCCAGAGAACATTAACTGTGAAGAAATTAATAAAATCATATTGAGATATAGTCTTTCCCTTCTGAGTGAATGAAAAACTTCTCTCTTTAGTGTTTTATATTACAAACTGGAAGTCCACTGAGGGCCGTTAGGAAATGCTTTTATGAGGCTCGCTGTTATATTCTCATTGTATAACAAAAAATTGGCAACAATCATTATGCAAATAATATTTATTATGTAAATAAATGAGTGAATGAATGGATGGATATTCGGGTGGAACACATTTTCTTGTTGTCATAGCTTTAACATGGTTTCCTTCGACATGCAATGAACCACTAGTGGTTACAGCTTACATTCCATTGACCACATTTTCCATTGTGCAGATGATGAGATAAAGGAAATACTGAAAGCGGCTCAGGTCTACATTGAATCTTTTGTAAAATAAGATTTTCTGCATTCCTAAATAATTATATATTTTATATATGTGTATATATATATATGCTAGTTATATATATGTTCATTACTCATGACTCATAGCGACTGTATAGGACAGAGTAGAACTGCATATATGTTAGTTTATATAAATATATATTATATATACACACATAATTATATATACACACATCTATAACTATGTATATAACCTATGTTATAATTTTTTTTATTATTATATATAATCTACAACATTTGTAATTATACTGTTTCACTTGTAAGATTGATTTGAAAATTAGAAACAATTTGCATTGGTCAATGAACAAGTGTCATTTACCCTGAATGGATTTTATTCCACTTAAAAATATTCATTATATATATTAGTTTCAGTTTGTGTATAATACATAGTGATGGTTAGGGAATCAGGCAGAACTGGGTTTGATTTTTTTATTTTCTCAATTGCTCAGTGTATAACTTGGGCAAATTAGTTATCTCTCAATTTCCCTATTATGTAAAAGCAGAGCATTTCCTTAATGGCATTTTTTTATAAGGTTTAAATTTGGTGAAAGAAAAAAATAAATTAAGCATGGAAGAGAGGCAGCGAAGAAGGAAGGAGAGGAGGCAGGGAAGGAAGGAAGGGGGAAAAAACAGAAGGTAAGAAAAAAGAAAAATAAGAAATTAAGGAAAGAGGAAAAAATTATGGTTACTCAAAATATAAAATTTTAAGGGAATCAGTAGTGAGACTTCTAATACATAAATCATGCTAACTAAAATTAATTTTAAATATATAAAAGGTTGTTTCTTAGCCAGGGGGCCCTGATTATAAGAGGGCATAAAGAATAACCTGAGCTAATTAAAAAAATGCTGGATAAGAAGATACACTTTTGAAATATAAATACACTACAGGTGGAAAGTGATCGCTTTAATCATAAGGGAGCAATGAAGAAAAGTACTAGAAGCCAGAAAACAAAAATCCAAATGGAAGGCATGACCTAACATGAGTTACCTAAAACTGAAGAAAGAGAAAGCACAGGAAGCCAAAACCGAAGACGGAAGGTAAATCGCTTAGAAGGTACAGACAAATAATGAGGTCCCTGGTGGGGATGGTGCTTCTTTAATGAGCCCTTTGAGAAATTTAAAGGAAACAGTGAAAACAGATATGGATGTTTCACTAATTAATATATAATTCCTTGTTAGCTCTGACCACGGTGGGAAAAGTGATTTTGATGTGAATCGTATGATCAAATAACAAATATACTAATATATTTCAAAAATGAATGACATAACATTACCATAGCATTCAGGAACGATAATTATGCCATTTGCAACTAAGAAAAGATGATATTTAAAAATGCAGCCAATTTTCTAAGCACAAAAAAATTAACAGTGAGGATAAGATCGTTAATTTTTTTGATCCTTTAGAATATGATAATGTAAAATACTTAAATAAATAAATGAATATGAATTTAAAATGTGGCTCCTCTCCTTAAGGCCACAAATGAGTAACTGGTATTGTATGAGCACTCCTGCCAAAACCAACTCTAAAACTGTAGAAAATACATGAAGCAACTGTGCACACATGTTGGAGAACAGGTGACATGGGACCGTGACCCCTAGGAAAGAGCGCACCCTCACCCAGGCAGGTGACTGCAAGCAGAGTAGAAGTCTCACTGAGCTGTGGATGCGGAAATCAGAAATGCAGCTACTGGAGCTGGTGTAATGTGTGGGACGGAGTACCAGCAACGCAGCGAAAAAAACTTTACAAATTTGTATAAGGGTTCCCTTGGGACACTCTTCATCAGAAGAAAGACTTGGAGATCCTCTAAAAACCAATCACTGAAAACCCTGTGGACCATAATTCTACTCTGGTCCACATGGAGTCAAGGTCCACTTGATGCGACTGGCTTTTTGTAGGAGAGTCTTCAATCAAATGCTAAGCTGTGCATGCGCCCATGGGCACTACTAAAGGCTTGGAAATAAACAACTACTGGAAAGCTGTGAACTACATGAATTTAAAGAGAAATATGAAATCAAACAACAAAAAATTTCTTAGATTATAGACTATTTTAAAACTAGTTAACGGCAAGGAAAAATAAAACCGAGAGCCCTTAAGTCTTCTGAGAGATCTTTCTATCATCAAGCTACGTATGGACTCTGCACTGATAAAGCTCCTGCTATCACCGTTATTTTTATTTCTTCCATTTTCTCCTCTCTTCTCTGCTTCTTTCTCCCCTCTTTCCAAACACTCTCTGCATCCCTGATCTCACTTTTTCATTTTCTCCTGTGGCTCAGAGGGGAGATCTCTCAATGAGACAAAGGCACTGAAAACAGGTGCCAGCTCTGCTTTCTAGGACCGTTGGCACCTGTTTACTGAAGAAGTTTTCATGCGGAACCATTGCAATACTGACTAATACCGTGATAGACACCCCTGCTCTGGTAAAGTGGAAAAGACTGCAGAAGGGGTCTGTAGTTTAACTTCTTCCTTTAAAGTATGGCTTACTCTCAAAAATTCCAGGACCACAAAAAATATTTGGGTTATAGTGTTCTGTTTTTCATTTTATGTTAATTTATCCTCCTACTTTTTTTTACCTAACCTCCTTCTAAAAAGCCCTTCCTCATGTCTGAATGTTTTAGGAATTTATTCGTTGTCTATTATTTTAATTTATTCCCTACTTTCATCCATGTTTAATTTCTCCACTCTCTCCCTTTTCCTCTTGCAAATGTATTTTCATTTGAAAAATAATTACTAACTTTAGTTTATCGTTAATACACATAATCAATGTGTATTAAAGATAAAACAAGAAGTTTTAAAATCAATCTGCAATGAAGTACAGTAGGTATGAGATATCATTTCAGACAAAAATTAGTATAAATGAATGTCATTTAAGCAAATACCTAAAAAAAAACTAGATATTATGTCTATTGTTGTAAGTTTAAATTCCTATATTTCAGGAAAATACATATGGTTGTCCCTTGGCATCCATGGGGGGTTTGTTCCAGGACCCCCGCAGATGCCAAAATCAAAGGATGCCCAATTCCCTTGTATAAAATGGCACAGTATTTGTACATAACCTACACACTTCCTCTGGTATACAAGCATGTTGTTGTTGTTGTTAGGCGCTGTCCAGTTGGTTCCCACTCATGGTGACCCTAAGTAAAACAGAATGAAACGCAGCCTGGTCCTGTGCCATTCTCACAATCATTATGCTTGAGCCTGTTATTGCAGCCACTGTGTCAATCCACCTCATTGAGGGTCTTCCTCTTTTTCGTTCACCTCTACTTTACCAAGCATGATGTCCTTCTCCATGGACTGATCCCTCCTGATAACATGTCCAAAGTATGTGAGATATAGTCTTGCCCTCCTTGTTTACAGGGAGCATTGTGGTTGTACTTCTTCTAAGACAGATTTGTTCGTTCTTTTGGCAGCCCATGGTATATTCAATATTCTTCACCAACACCACAATTCAAAGGCATCAATTCTTATTCAGTCTTCCTTATTCATTGTCCAGCTTTCATATGCATACGAGGTGACTGAAAACACCATGGCTTAGGTCAGGCGCACCTTAGTCTTCAAGGTGACATCTTTGTTTTTCAATACTTCAGAGGTCTTTTGCAGCAGATTTGCCCAACACAATGCATCTTTTGATCTCTAAGGTATACAGGCATACCTTAGAGAAACTGTAGGTTCAGCACCAGAGCACACCAACAAAGCAAATATCACAGTAAAGTGAATCACACAAATTTTTTGGTTTCCCAGTGACACGGTGATTAAGAGCTTGGCTGCTAGCCATTTAGGATACTCTACTGGTCTCACCCATTCAGAAGCAAGGAATTTTGAAGAAAATTAAAGACACAAGGGAAAGATTAGTCCAAAGGACTAATGGACCACATCTACCACAGCCTTCACTACACTGAATCCAGAACGAGATGGTGCCCGGCTACCACCACTGACTGCTCTGATAGGGATCACAATAGAAAGTCCCACACAGAACTGGAGAAAAGTGTAGAACAAAATTCTAATTCAAAAAGAAAGACCAGACTTGCTGGGCTGACACAGCCTGGAGAAACCCTGAGAGTATGGCCTCCAGACACCCTTTCAGCTCAGTAATGAGGTGACCCCTGAGGTTCATCGTTTGACCAAAGATTGAACGGGTCCAAGGAACAAAGCAAGACTGAAGGGGCACAACAGCCCTGGGGCAGGGACTGGAAGGCAGGAGGGAACAGGAAAGCTGGTAACAGAGAAACATGGGCCGAGAGGGAGAGAGCGTTGACATGTCATGGGGTTGTTAATCAATGTCATAGAATAATGTGTGTACTGACTGTTTGATGAGAAACTAGTTTGTTCTGTAAACCTTCATCTAAAGTACAATTAAGAAAAAAAAAAAAAAAGAGCTTGGCAGCTAACCAAAAGGTCGGCAGTTCAAATCCACCAGCCACTCCTTGGAAACACTAGGGGCAGTTCTACTCTGTCCTATAGGGTCGCTATGAGTTGGAATCTACCTGACTGAAATGACTTTTTTTTGTTTAGTGCATAAAAACGTTATGTTTACACTATACTTTATGTCTAAAAAAATGTAATTAAAAAATATTTTGTTTCTAAAAAATGCTATCACCTGAGCCTTCAGCAAGTCGTAATCTTTTTGCTGATTCAGGGTCTTACCTTGATGCTGACAGCTGCTGGCTGATCAGGGTGGTGGTTGCTGAAGGTTAGGGTGGCTGTCGTAATTTCTTAAAATGGGACAACAATGACGTTTGGCGCATCGATTGACTCCTCCTTTCATAACAGACTTCTCTGTAGCATGCGATGCTCTTTGTTACTACTTTACTCACGGTAGAATTTCTTTCAAAATTAGAGTCAATCCTCTTAAAACCTGCTGCTGCTGCTGCTAAGTTTATGTAATATTCTAAATCCTTTGTTGTCATTTCCTCAATGTTCACAGCATCTCCACCAGGAGTAGATGCCACCTTGAGAAACCACTTTCTTTGCTCATCCGTAAGAAGTAACTCCTAGCCACCAAAAGTTTATCATGAGATTATAGGAGTTCATTATATCTTCCGGCTCCACTTCTAGTTCTCGTGCTATTCCCACTACATCTGTAGTTACTTCCTCCACTGAAGCCTTGAATCCCTCACAATCACCCATGATGGTCGAACCAGCTTCCAAACTCCTACTTATGTTGATATTTTGACCTCCTCCCATAAATCACAAATGTTCTCAATGGCATCTAGAGTGGTGAATCCTTTCCAGAAGGTTTTCAATTTACTTTGCCCAGATCCATCAGAGGAAGCACTATCTACGGCAGCTGGAAACTTATAAAATGTATTTCTTAAATAATAAGACTTGAAAGTCAAATGTACTCCTTGATCCGTGGACTGCAGAATGGATATTGCGTCAGAAGGCATGAAAACAACACTAATCTCCTTGTACATCTCCATCAGAGCACATTGGGTGACCAGGTACATTGTTAACAAGCAGTAATATTTTGAAAGGGATCTTTTTTTCTGAGCAGTAGGTCTCAACAGGGGACTTAAAATATTCAGTAAGCCATGTTGTAAACACATGCGTTATCATTCAGGCTTTGGTGTTCCATTTATAGAGCACAGGTGGAGTACCTGTTGCCTCGAGTCGATTTCAATTCATAGTGACCCTATAGAACAGATTAGAACTGCCCCCATGGGGTTTCCGAAGGGCAGCTAGTGGATTTGAACTGGTAACCTTTTGGTTAGCAGCCATAGCTCTTAACCACTTGGCCACCAGGGCTATACAGGTAGAGTAGATTGACTGTAATTCTTAAGGGCACTAGGATTTTCAGAATGGTAAATGAGCACTGGCTTCAATTTAAAGTCATCAGCTGCTTTAGCCCCTAATAAGAGAGCCAGCCTGTCCTTTGAAATTTGAAGCCAGGTATTGACTGCTCCTCTCTAGCTATGAAAGTCCTAGATGGCATCTTCTTCACCTTATGAACCAAACTCTGCTAGCTTTAAACTTTTTTTCCGCAGCTTCTTCACCTCTCTCAGCAATCAGTGAATTGGAAAGAATTAGGGCCTTGCTCTGGATGAGGTTTTGACTCAAGCGAACATTGTGGCTGGTTTGATTTTCTATCCAGACCACTAAAACTTTCTTCACATCAGCAATAAGGCTGTTTCCCTCTGTTGTCATTCATGTGTTCACTGCTGCAGCACTTTCAATCTCCTTCAAGACCTTTTCCTTTGCATTCTCAGCTTGGCTAACTGTTCAGCGCAAGAAGCCTAGCTTTCAGCCTATCTCGGCGTTTGACATGCCTTCCCCACTAAGCTTAATCATTTCTAGCTTTTGATTTAAAGTGAGAGATGTGTGACTCTTCCTTTCACTTGAACACTTAGAGGCCATTGTAGGGTTATCAATTGGGTAATGTCAATATTGTCATGTCTCAGGGAATAGGGAGGCCTGAGGAGAGGGAGGGGGAAGGGGGCAGTGCCAGCTGGTGGAGCAGTGAGAACACACACAACATTTATCAATTAAATATGCCATCTTATATGGGCACGGTTTGTGACACCCCAAAACAATTGTAAAAGTAACATCAAAGATCACTGATCACAGATCACCATAACAGATATAATAATAAGGAAAAAGTCTGAAATATTGGGAGAATTACCTAAATGTGACACAGAAACACAAAGGAGCATGTGCAATTGAAAAAATGGTGCCGGTAGACTTGCTTGATGCAGGATTGCCACAAACGTTCAGTTTGTAAAAAACACAACATCTGCAAAGCGCGATACAGTGTAGCAGAATAAAGCGAGTATGCCTGTACTTTAAATAATCTCTAGTTTACTTAAATACCTGATACGATATAAATGGTATGAAAATACTTGTAATACTCCCTCTTAGCCTTTGAGGGATTGCTTTGACCACTATATTGCTTTTTAGGAATCATTTTGCACAGAAACAAAGGGTTCACACAGCACAAATAATGACCCAACAAGACAAGAGGCAAACAACACTGAAACAAGGCGTGCTGGAGAGAGACTGAGGACCTGGGAGACGGCCAGAGGCTGCGGCCGTGTGTCCCTATACATCAGTTCACGCGCGGGGATTCAATGCCGTGCTCCGCACGGGACAAATTCAAGTTTTGCTTTTTGGAACTTCCTTTTATTTTCCCGAATATTTTTGATCCTGGGTTGGTTGAATCCACAGATGTGGAACCCATGTATAGGGAACCTGACTGTATTGCTTTTCAAAATATTGTCTTAATATCTAACCTTTTTCAGACTTCAATAAGCTGAAGAGACATCAGTATATTTACTGTCTTTGTGTTAAAATTCAAATACAAAAAGGTTTTCTTGATTCACTTGAGCTGATTTTAAAACTGGTGTTATTAAATTTTTCTGGGCCATATTTGAGCAGGTTTTGTTGTTTACTGTTGAAAGCAAAATAGTATTGAAGAATACTTCAGACATGGGCTGTGGCGTGGTTTGTAAGCTACTTGGACCTTAGATAGCACTTCTATTGTTCCAAAAAGAGTTTGGAAATTTGAGGGAAGATTACAAAAAGCTGTATTTTTTTTTTTTTTTTCTTAATCTTATTTCTGAGGAGATTATTAAGTTTCAAGAAAGTCATTTTTAGGTTTTTCTTTGGTACAAAAGAAAATACTGTGAAGTGAAATGAAATAAAATAGTGATTTGGAGAAAGTGTATAGAAATATCCAAATTGATCCACACATTCAAAAACAAACCTGTTTTAAAGGCTTTAGAAAAATTCTGAGAGTATTTTTCTAACACCTACAGGTAATTTGTTACCTTTAAGACACTGTCAGATTTGACGGGATTCCTATCTTGGATGTCCTGTCTAGACCTTGTCCTGTTAAGAGTTCCTTCCCTGATCTTCCTGGTTCTCAGTGCTGTCCTCACCAGCATAAGTGTTGTAGATTGACTGTAAAAATGGGCCACTTACTTCACGCTTCGGGTACCCATGCCTTTTGCCTGTGCCTCTCCACATTGCCCCCAGTTTGGCCACACCAGCCAACACTTAGACTTGTGAAAAAGATCTTTATTATTTTAATTATCAAGTATTTTACTATTATTTTAAGCCCCTAGGCAATAGATAGCGTCTCTGAGTGGCACAGTTTGCATTCAGCTACCAACCTGAAGGCTGGCGATTAGAATCCACTCAGTGCTGCTGCTGAAGGGAGACCCGGCGATCTGCCTGTGTAGAGATTACAGCCGAGAAATCCCTGGAGAGCACTTCTGCTCTGTCATGTGTGGGCCGCCACATGTTGGAGGAGACTCGGTGCCAACGGGTTTGTTTTTTGGGGGGGTTAAGTAATAGATAATTAGTAAAATGGCCCTTGTGAGACGTAGCCTGATAGCTTTTGAGGAAGACAGAGAGCTCACAAATGTCAATCATATGAGTCACTTATTTCTCAAGAAACTGCATCTGTAGCCCATTCCCTAAATTTTGCCTCATTAGCCACCAGACGCAGTGGTTAACGGCTACGGCTGCTAACCAAAGGGTCAGCAGTTCGAATCCGGCAGGTGCTCCTCGGAAGCTCTGTGGGGCAGTTCTACTCTGTCCTATAAGGTCGCTAACCAAAGGGTCGGCGGTTCGAATCCGCCAGGTGCTCCTCGGAAGCTCTCTGGGGCAGTTCTATTCTGTCCTATAAGGTCGCTAACCAAAGGGTTGGCAGTTCGAATCTGCCAGGTGCTCCTCGGAAGCTCTATGGGGCAGTTCTACTCTGTCCTATAGGGTCGCTATGAGTTGGGATCGACTCGACGGCACTGGGTTTGGTTTTTGGTTTTATACCACCAGAGTGAATTACTAAAATTCTTTAGTTATTATCTTATTAAGAGCTCAATGTTCCTCACTTAAAAGTCCTTGATTATTGTGATGAACAACTTCTGCTGCAGCTGGGAAAACAGGACATGAAGGACTGCCCCATCTTTCTCCTGTTCCTTCAGAATGCTCAAGAGCCCTTCTCTGATTTTTTTTTTTTAGAGTCGGGGGTGCTGCTCCTGGCGCTCCAAACACTAAGAAGATAATTTGCAGTGAAATGTGTGAGAGGTTTTCTTTTTTCCCTGGGAGCAATGACTATGAAATTCACAGTAGTGCTGTGGAGGAAGACTGGAACTGTAAGATGGAAGAACTGAACTCATATAGAGTGGCCGAGAAAAAGCAGTGGCTAGATTTGTAACAGGAGCAAGGCATGAGAGAAAGGCTCTAGCTAAAAAAGGAGAGTGTATATCCCAGAATGACACCAGAGCCCTCAGGGCCCTTGGGACAGGAAACTGCCCTTCCTCTGCTTCTTCCTGGGGGGAAGGAATCTGGAATGATATTCATTGTGGGACTTAAGGAGGAAGGCTTACGAAGAGGATCACAGTTACAATCTCCCTATTGCACAGCTAATCTTCTTTGTAATTTAGTCCTTCTCTAAAATATTTTGTTGGTGAGTACAAACACAAAATGCTGAGCTGACACACTAAGTATATAGTTCAATAAGTTCTCATCCATACTTTTCTTCTCTCTGCTTGCACTGCATTTCCTATATACAGTGAAAACCTGTGAGAGTCACAACTCAGTGGGACTGCGTTGTTCTCCCTCATCTTGCGAGTTTTCCACCTTTGACAAGGTGTAGTCGTATCGCTTTTTATCACTTGTTTTAGTGGAAATTAGTTTTGGTTTCCTTCCGACAGGTTTCTGCCTCACACAGGTTCCAGTTTCTGTAGGTTTTACTACAGTCATCTCCGACACATCCCAGTATTATTTCCAGTGCACAAGCTCTGTGAGGTCTGCTGCATTAGCTCAGATCAGTGATACCAGTGATGGTGGGGTAGACAGAAATTCAGCGTTAGGAAAAGAGAACTGAAATTTGAGAAAGAGGACTTGTACCAAGGAGTTCGTTAATTAAATTGGACAGATGAATGAGGATGTATTTTAAAAAAATATACAGTGTAGTCTTAGCATTTAATTGATGCCCCACAATAGTTGATTTCATAGCAGGTTAAACCATAGAGTTAATTTTACTTTCTTTGAGTTTCAGAGAATGATTTTTCACACAAACCCAAGTGAGCTATTAGAATTGAGCAGTGATTTCACTAGTCTAAATATTGTTGTAGCAAATAAGTTACCCACTCACTGCCGTCAAGTCGATTCCGACTCATAGCGACCCCATAGGGTTTCCAAGGCTGTAAATTTCTATGGAAGCAGGCTGTCACATCTCCTGTGGAGCCACTGGTGGTTTCGAACCACTGACCTTTTGGTTAGCAGTTGATCATTTTAACCGCTGTGCCACCATGGCTCCTTCAAATAGACTACATACCTCTATGATTCTTGCCATGTATTTTAGAAACCAAAAGGACCATGTATAACCACAATGAGAACTGTAAGCATAAAATTTAACAGATAAAAATCTTTGCATATTTTAATTATGAAAAATGCAAACTTTCACCTATATCTAGAACTAAGGCTTCTACTTGGCTAAATTAATTCAAAAGGTTTTATTTTGAAGCAATAAGAAATGAATGATATTTAGATGGACACAATGGCTCAAAATTCCAACTGAATAGAATGTTGCACCATGCATAATATATGCCTCCTTTCAAATTTTTGGGTTAATCACTTGGTATTGAAATTAAATGTCAATGGAATTAAATAACATTTGTTTTACAAGTGACTCACAATATTTTCCTTTTCTCATACAATGTAAACTTTTTTTTTTTTTTGGTTAAAAAAAAATCCCATATCCCAGAGTTACTAATAAACACATGATTATTTCTCAATGTAGCTAAAGAGTGGGGTGATAGCATCATTCCAGGATATCATGTAATTCTGAAGTAACAAAATTTCCCCCATTTTAACTTATAATTGTTTTATTCACTCACTTTTATATAGTACCATATTTTGTAAAAACCTACAGTTGTACTTTTACTGCAGTACCACAATAGGGTTCTCATATTCTACTAAAATTAAGTTGTAAAATGTGACATGGAGAAATACTCACATTTTTTAACAGTGACACTACATGTGGTACACATTTTCCTCCTTATTATGCGTTTTGGATAGAACAGTTACAATTACCATCCGGCCACTTGCTCTGTAGGGAAAACATCAGGCTAAGCCTGCTGCCCAGCTGGCCATGAATCAGCATTAGTTAGAGACCTTGGAAGTGCTTTTGTGAAGCAGACTCTACTTACAAAAAATCCCATTCTGAGAGGGCTTCTAAAACTCTTTTTTAATTATAATTAAATTATAATATTGAATCATAAAATATTTAGTACCTTTATTTCTGGCTCTCAAATAAAGTATATTTCTAATGAGGTAAAAATATATAGGGACACTTCTGACTTTATCAAGTGATAGTTATTGATAGTATTACCTGACATCTTTTGAGTTCTCATTTTGTGGAAATGAGTGTTTTACATGGATTAATTGATTTAATCCTTTTTATCCTAAGGGAAGGTACTTATTTTCCCCAGATAAGATAATTGACACATAGAAAGGTTAACTAGTTTTCCTCTAGTCCCTGAGTAGCACAAATGTTTAAGCACTGGACGACTCGACAAAAGGTCGGCAGTTCAGACCCGACAAAGGCATCTCCGAAGATAGGCCTGGCGATCTGCTTCCCGTAGGTCACAGCCGTGGAATTCCTACCACACAGTTCTACTCTGCAACATGGGGTCGCCATGAGTCAGAATCAACTCCACAACAACTAACGATGACAAAAACAAAGTTACTTAGCTAGAAATGGCAGAATAAGGATTCGAATTCCATCCGTCTGGCTCCGTGCACTCGTCACAGCATAATGTATGGAACTTGAAATCTTTAAGTTTAGGTTCTAAACTAGGAAAGTGACAACAACCACTTGTGGGGCTCTGAGAAAAGCACTTAACACATAACAGTTTCCTCAGCTATAAAATGAGGAAATGGACTAGATATGTGCATTTTGAGGACTAGAATTCCCTTATTTTCTCTCCTCAAATTTCAGTCAAGTGATCATTTGCACAATTTTGAAAAATGTCTGCTGGAATTTAATCTTCTTTTGTTTCAGGAAAATGTCCCATGCTTGACACAAGTCCAGATGCAACCGAAGCCCATTTTCTATTCCCAGTTTCAGGAAACACAGTTAACGTTTTCAGTCTCATAAACTGATTTCTAATACAGAATCCTGAAACATACGAAGATATAAAACACTGCCTGCATCCTGACTGCATTGTCCACATGCTATGCTCCCAGCCTAGGCTGCCTCTTGATGCTGCTCCTGAATGACGCGTCACTTCGTCCTGGCATAGACATCATCCAGGGTTAAACTTGCTGAGTACAAATTGGTATTTCCTTCCTACCTTTAAACCATCAAGATCCCAAAAGATGGATATAAAGATGGAGTCCTTTGCTTCTGCCCTTTTTTCTTAGAACATGTTACAGTCAGCAGAGGAAAACCAATATTTCTTACTAGAAGGAAAAAGGAAACCCAACTATTTAGAGGTCTGTGGATTATATTCAGAGACAGGGGTGAAATGGATATTAGCTTTGAGACATAAGAGAGAAAGAAACAAAACCAAACTTATAACATGGTTGATAAAAGAGCTAGGCCTAGAATGAGAAACCTGGATTTCAGGGACAGAAAGAAACTTCAACTACATAGATACGTGTATATGCATAAAAAACAAACAAAAAAAGCCAAACCTGATGCCAAAGAATCAATTCTGACTTATAGCGACCCTATAGGACAGAGTGGAAACCCTGGTGGTATAGTGGCTAAGTCCTATGACAATGAGTTGGAATCAACTGGACAGCAAAAGGTTTGGTTTTTGGTTTTATAGGACAGAGTAGAACTGCCCCTTAGGTTTTCCAAGGAATGTACCTCCATTAAAGTTAGAATTCCTTTTATGCCAGGATCTAAGCTTTAAGGTGTGATGTAGCTTACTTTTGTAATTTCTCCATCTCAATTTTTATGTTTTGCTTATTTGTTTTCAAATAATAAAAATAATGTCTCAATTTTTCATCACATTTCATAATATATAAAGTGCTTTCAATGATACCATTTAGTCTTATTTTCACATCCAAACTCACCATGTTTTTGCTCAACTATCCATCACTATTGAATAAAAAAACCCAAAAAACTAAACCCGGTGCCATCGAGTCGATCCCAACTCATAGCAACCCTATAGGACAGAGTAGAACTGCCCCATAGAGTTTCCAAGGAGCGCCTGGTGGATCTGAACCGCTGCCTCTTTGGTTAGCAGCCATAGCACTTAACCACTACGCCACCAGGGTTTCTACATTATTGGTTATATAAATCTTTTCAAAGTTGGGAAAGACCTTGTCAGTTAATTTGGTATGTCTTCAATCATATCATCCTCTTCATCTTAGACATTTCTTTGCTCAGTTTTGTTTGCTTGACTGGATCCCTGGGCACTGGGCCCAGATGGCTTTAATTTATGTTACGACTACCTGCAGAGTCCCCAACACTGCGTTACTGCAGGCACGCTATGGACTGTCCTCAGCATAGTCGGCAAACGGATGTGAAGGGTTTGTAACTAGGTCTCAACTTTGGCCATTTTAACCCACATCTGATTAATATTCTGTTATGGGGACACTGAAACCTGTAATTATTTTTAGAAAACTAACTAAACAAAAATGTCTATTTATTCAACCTGCCAGCCTCCTCTGAAAAAACTTTTGTTTGGAGACGAAAGGAGATGTCATTGTTTTTGGTACTGTTCAACCGATAGAGTCGAGAGAGCTGCATTTGAATATGGATTCTTTTTTGTACCAAGTATTATTAAAATTTTATTCAACAATTGGATGGTAACCCATGAAGGTCAAAAGCAAATGATAACAAATTTAATTTCTTGGTTTACAAATATTATCAAAAATACTGTTTTATAAGTTAAAAAACTGTACACTATTAAATTAATTAGCTCTTGATATCATATAGAGAAAATAAGTATAGAATCACCTATTTATGTTGTGGTTAGGTTCTTAAAAACTATATTTAAGATATTTTTAAAAGAGCTTTATCTTTCATTATCACATTTCTGAGTGAAAACCTTTCTTCTTTACAAATTTTTAAACTACTGTTTAGTTCATTAGAGCAATTTTTTTTTTTTTAACCGCCAAGAATTATAGCACAAACATTTATGGAACACCTGGATATTTAATTGAATTTGGCAATACACATTACATAAGACACATTAGCAGTAAAGTATTTTGAAAGAACTAAAGCAAGTCTTAAAATGTTTATATTAAAAGAAAACTGGCACACAGAAATCATTGCCACACTTCCATTTCCCCATTAAAAAAGATGATCAATGACTTAGCATAAAAAAAAATAAATTTTTTTTTTCTATGTTTATATGATCCAAATTTAAGTTACAGTCAGTCAACAATTAACTTCCCAAAGAAATGTGGGAAGGGGAGAGGAGAAAAATTGAAATGTACAGATAAAATTTTTCCTTTAGCTACAAATGTCATTCTTGCTTCTTATTTAGGAAACCCTGTCCTAGGCGTAGATGATAAAGAATAAAAATAAAATTGATTGGCTTAAATTATACTCTAACATTTTAACTCAATTTGTAATTTTCTGGAGAATCGAAGAAGTAACGAAATGCTCACAGGAGCAGCTTCAAACACCTCCCTTCTTATCCTATTGATTATTTGATTTCTTAAAATTATTAGTATATTATACCGGGTCATATCTAATTTGGGTGAGCCTGGTCTGACAATCTAATCTTTTGTGTTACTCACATGGTTACTCATTGACAGAATCAAGATGCTCTGTATTGTGGGAAATATCCTTTTCTGTAGGAAAGTTTCTTTTTACTTCCAGCGGCACTTCTCAGGACAGTAACCCAGAGATAGGATTAGGAAAGTTTCAGAAGATGTGACTTGGCATTAATGCCAGGTGAGTTCAGTTGTTTATAAAGTTAAGAATATGCCTTTTGAAAACAACAATTTCAAAGGCTAAATCCGGGTGATCCCTGGATTACTCACTCTCAGTCTCTAAATTAAAACTTTAATGAAGAAAGAGAAGGGATAGACTTGGATTTGATTGATCTGTACTTGTGGGGGGCGGGGGGCAGGGGGCGGGGGAGGAATGGGAATATCCTAAGTATGAGTCAACATCAGAGAAATACCCAGGTTATCATGCGGCATATTTAGAGCACTCTTCATTCTTCATGCCTGTAGTAATGTTCTTTTTAATCAAAGTAAGACTTCTATGTTTCCAAGCCAATTTCTGGGAGAACACATGCATTTAAATTGCCATTGCACATAACATTTGGATTTCAGTTATAAAAGCCTCACATTGTGAATCTTCACAGACTTTTGATGAATATCCCATTAGGATAATGATTCAGTCAGCTGTAATATTGTTTATAATTTTAAAGCCTTTTAGGCTGCAATGAAAGACCAATAATTTTGTCTCATTTAAAAGAGAATCATTCTGAAATAACAGAAGGATATTCATGGAAAAGACAGTCTTATTTTTCTATTCCATGTGTATTTTATTATACAAATTAGGTTTTATTAGTCTATTTTACCAAATAGTTTCTTTAAAACAACTTATATTAAAGCAAAAGACCACCTTGCCTCCTGTTCTTACTTAACATATTTATATGCGTTCCCTGGTTTCTCTAGTTTCTGCTGTGTGACACTTGCAATGGACTAACATAGAAGCAATGCTCCCCGTCCTATAACCACGACCTGACACAGTAAGGTCTTCTAAACACCTCACTATTTATAACCATAACATGGATTGGACAATTACAAAGAAGAGAAAAATCTAAATCTCCTGAGCTTATTTACCTTGATAGAACACTGCATCCACTTGTCCAAAGTTTGAAAATTTGGATTTCTTTTAAGAGACTGAATGAACACATAGGCAATGCTGGACTGTGTATAAAAACAGATCTCTCTTCACTAGCTGCAGCACTCACCCCAGGAAGTCAACCACTACCCTGCAGCTACCAGTCCAGGAAGCCAAACAACAATCCCTGTAACAATGGTCCCTAAATGGCCGTGACTTGGTTAATAACTAACAGCTTCTTCAATTTTTGTTCCTGCTTCCAATTTAGGATCAACCAAAGAAAACAAAATATGTTCCTCTAACCAATTACAGAGGACGTCCCTCTTCTAGTTAGCCCACCTCCAGCCTTGCCATGCCAAGAGCCTCTATACAGGGTACACAGGAAGCCTTCCTTTCTTTCCACTGTAAAAGCTTCCCCACTCTCCTGCCTTTGAATTTCTGTCAAATGAAAGTGAAGGCGGCTACCTTCTTTGCTATAGCGAGCTATGAATAAACAGCCTTTGTTTGTTCTTATTTGGGTGTGCTTCATCCATTTCCAGACTTTAAAACTTCATCAACACTTTTAATTTGCTTCATGGCAGTAGCTGTATAAGAGTTAACCCAATTTCGAGATAATTGGGGAGTACATATTGTTCTTGAAAGGCACAACAGATGTATGAGACAAAGTTGGTCTTACAGTATAAAATCATAAAAGCCTGACTCGTCTTCTGGCATAGCAGTGAGTTGCAGAAGTTCTAGGAAAACAGAGCTCAGGTTTCTCCTCAAAAATCAACACGGCACCCAGTAAATATTTGGCAAAGTACTCCATTAAACATTTGAAATGTTACATGATTAAACTTAGAAGTGACCAAAACCTGGATAATTTTAGAAAAGGAATTAAACATCATAAAGAATTCCCCTACACTAAAGAATCTGAATGTGATTCTTGTAATTTTATGAGATTTGTTTATAAAATAGGCCTAACGGCTTCTATAAATGGCACTGAAGACCTTCAAGATGTCTTTATCCTTTTTTCAAATCTTAGACAGACTGACCAAGATAGTTAAGGCTACATTGTGATTGTCCACATACATATCCTGTGGGATCTTGTATACTCTTGTGTGATGTCTATGCTCACTGCCAGGAACCTGCTTCAGGGCTGAAGGACGTATTCCCCACTTGCTGGCTATGCCATTGGCTAACAGCCCCCAGACCATTAGCTATTGCTGGAAATTGCCCTGAGCCAAATAGAGTTGCCTCACTCATGGTCACATCCATTTTCCAGGGTCAATGAGGAGATATAAAGGCCTGGTCTTCTCACTCCCAATTTAGGATGCCTTGGAAGGGCCATCCCAGCTTTAGGCTGCCCCCTGGGATCAGCTGATGTTATGGCTGCAGCACAGCCCAATTTGGCCTTCTCTCAGTCCTGCACCCTTGCCATCACTCACAGGTGTTGACACTATCTGATGAAACTTCCTGCAAACTAATCTGTCCCAGAGTCCGCTTTCCAGGGAACTTGACCAACAACCCCTATGTTCACACAAAACTGGAGGTATTTAAAATCCTGAGAGTCTGCATTCTATTTAATAGATAACAGATAATAGTAGCATGATCTCCAGGGACATAAACATTTGCAACAGGGAGGGTTTGCAACATTTACCACGGCAACGTTCTAAAGGCATTTTTGAAACTGTAGTCATGAAGGGGTAAAATCTGAAATATTTCTAGATGGCTGGTAATTAAGAATAGCATGATTATTGTGTGGGCATGATGCCAACTTTCACTTAAAAAGGTAAAGATAACTTCATGAAGATGTGGGGATAAGTTTAGAAATAATATTTTTATAGTGCAGCAATTGGGTTAGAAAACAAAAGATTATTTTTGATAGGGCAATAACTGGGTAAAAGCAATCACTTCTCAATGCTCTGATTAAATTATTCCTCAGAAATCATAATCAATATACTGCTTGAACCCTCTGGATACATAAAAATATTAAGTATGTTATAAGGTGTTATATAATCAAAACTGGGTGCAGAGCAACCTAAATGATTGATGATTTCTTAAAAATTCTGACAAATCAGACTTCCTAGGAAGATTTCAGAATATCATAAAACCAAAGACTCTTGATAAAGCTTTATTAGCTAAAGAGGTCATGGTCAATAGCAAGTAGCCTCAGGGGACTGATCCTAACGACGACTGGTATTGAAGAATCACTTAAAATAAAACGAGATATTCACCTTGCAGTTATTCACTTGCTAAACTAGATTTACGAAGAGATTCTGAAAATACGTTATTCATGTATTCATTCATTCCCTACCACGTGGCTAGTGGTATTATAGTGTTGTAGAGACATAAACCAATGTAAGACAGGCTCACTCCTCAAAAAGCATTTATTTGCATAATGAGAAATATGGTAATCATAATAATAAACTCAATAACTACTACATCCACCATTTACTAAACGCCACTATTTGCCAGGCACTGGGCTATGTGATTTATGTATATTACTTTTAATTCACATCAGCCCTCAGAAGTAGATGTTATTTACCCCACTTAATGAATGCTGAACTCCAGGAAAAAAGCAAATATATCTCTTGCCTTATGTTTCCCAGATAATCAGTAACAGCTTTGGGGTTTGAAATTAAATACACATGACCCCAAATCCCAATTATTTTTGCTAGTATCCTAAACTGACCCATAAAATGTTTATATAAAAATACAAAGAAATTAACAATTAAATGCCAAGAAGATTGATAAAGAAAATAAGCCCTGAAGGAGTGAACACAAGAATCGGGGAGATGCTGAGGAAAGGTTCAATCTTGCCCCCCAACACCACTTAGGAAAGTCTTGAATTCATCTTTAGGGCCAGAATTTTTTTTTTCTTTGAAAAATTATTACAGTGGGTCCTTTGGCTCCACAAAGTTAAAACAAAGATGCAATTCTTGGTTTAAGACATTAAGAAACTAAAATATTCTTTTTTTCTTAATCATTATTTTCATTGTGTTTTAAGTGAAAGTTTACAATTCAAGTCAGTTTCTCATATAAAAACTTATGCACACATTGTTATCTGGCCCTAGTTGCTCTCCCCACAATGTGACAGCATACTCCTCCTATCCACCCTGCATTTCCTGTGTCCATTCAGCCAGGTCCTGACCCCCTCTGACTTCTCATCTCACCTCCAGACAGGAGTTGCCCACAGTCTCATGTGTCTACTTAAGCTAAGAAGCACACTCCTCACCAGTATCATTTTATGTCTTATAGTCCAAATCTTTGTCTGAAAAGTTGGCTTTGAGAAGGGTTTTAGTTTGGGGCTAAAAGAGGGTCTGGAGGCTGTGACCTCTGAGGTCCCTCCAGTCTCAGTCAGGCCATTAAGTCTGGTCTTTTTACTAGAATTTGAGGTCTGCACCCCACTCTTCTCCTGCTCCATCAGGGATTCTCTAAGAACTAAAATATTATTAAATGTGTGTTAAAATAAATTTACAGGTTCTGAAAAATAATTGTTCTTAGCTTTTTTTAAGTGTGTGTGTATATACATACATACATACGTGTATATATATATATATATATATATATATATATATACACTGTTTGCCAGAAGTTTGTCCATAGAAGATCAAAGTTGCAGGCTAGATATTGACCAAAGGATCAGGAGACACGCCTTCACTTTATGCTGTGGTAGAACCTTAAAATGTCCTAACAAGAAGTACCCAAGCCCATCTTGACTTACTGTGCTTCATCCCACAACGGTGTTTTTCAATACTGACTAACCCATACTTTGGGAAATGTATTGTTGATTTATTGGATTCTGATAGGCTTTCTGGTAGGAGAAGGAAGTAGACAGAAGACTCACATCCCAGTTTGTAAATAGAGATATGGGTTTCACTGAAGCTTGAAGATATTTTTAGTCTGACTTAAATGGTTACCTTTCCTTACCACCCCCCCTCCCCATTCCCATATAAATATTACACCCAGAGGCAAATGGGGCTTGAACTCAGGGTAGGAAAACTAAACCAAAGAGCATACTCTCTGGCATGAGGGAAACAGCCACTTTAACATGGCAGTAGTCAAAGAAAAATGTGTCAGCTAAAAGGAACACCCTATAAAGGGATGGGCCAGTAGATTCTGGTGGAATCTTATTTTCATATAAGTTTTTAAACTGTCGTTGTTGTTGTTGTTGTCTTTGAGTTGACTTTGACTTATGGTGATCCCATGTGTACACAGTAAAATTGCTCCACAGGGCTTTCAAGGCTGTGATCTTTCGGAAGCAGATACCAGGCTTGTGTTCCAAGGTGCCTCTGGGAAGGTTCCAATGGCCAACCTTTCAGCTAGTAGTCAAGTACTTAGCCATGTGTGCCACTATGCAGGAATTAACTGTTTAATCATTACCAAATGGCAATGTCATTAATGTAGCGACAAAGCTTCAGTCATTATATTATAGAATATAATCTCACGTACCCAATGATTAATATTTTCATCATCGAAATGAAAAAAGACAGCTTCTTACACTACCATATAGCAGTAAACCATTTGCCATCAAGGCAATTCTGGCTCATGGCAACCCCATGTGTATCAGAGTGGAGCTATACTCCACAGAGTTTTCAATGGCTGATTTTCCGTACAGGTCAGGAGGCCTTTCTTCCAAGATACCTGTGGGTGGACTCTAACCTCCAACCTTTTGGTTAGCCATCAAGCGTGTTAACCATTTGCACTACTAGTGGACTCCCTGTACCGCCATACAGAAACCCTTAAATAAGTGAGAGCTTCCAGAGACCTCCAAGAGGTGAGAAACCACGTCAAATTCTGTTAAGTTAGGATAAAGGTGACAAAGTCAATAAAAACTTGTAAAATAATGCAAATGGTTAAATATTCTATAGTAGCCATACATACTAAACCCTGTAAATAGGTACTACAGTACTCATGTTGACTAAAAATCAGGTTTTAATGATCTCACCGGGAAGATCAGTGATTTTCATAAGGCTTTGTGTGATGCAGGGAAACCATAAAACACCATGGCTCCTTCTTTTCTCTCCCGTGAAATAACATTGCTTGATATGATTTGGTGACAGGCAAAGACTTTGTTTTATATTTAGAAAGAGTAAGTGAGATACTTCCTTAAATTATCTCGGGGAACCAGATTTCTAGCTACATTATTATTACAATGTAAACATTTTGGGAAAAAATGTGCAAAATTATATAAATAAATGAGATTGGACGTAACATCGTTTAATGAATTGATGCAATTCTAATCATGTAATTGAAGAAAACACAATTCAGTGACTAGAACACACTCTCAAAGTATGAAATTCAACATCTTCTCATCTTACAATAACGAATATGGCTGAATACACTAATAGCTACTTACTTAGTTAAATTATACAAATTAAATTTATAGTACCCCTTCCCTTTTTATCTGCATCCAAATACAATTTTGCAATCCACAAAAAACTGTCAGAAGTAACTTTTGCTTATTTTATTATAAATAATAACACAAATAAATGTTTTCTTGAGAAATTCCATAAATGTTGCTACTATTAATCATAGAAAATTTTATTCATTTTAAATTACTTAATGAAGCTCAAAGAAAGAGCAGTAACTTTGGACCCAATGATAATTTCCGAAATAGTGACATTGAAGTGTTCATTAGAAATAATACCAATTTTAAAACAGAGTGGTTAAAAAGGATAGATAGCAGATATTTATAGTGTAGTGTATTTTTTTTTTTTTAATTTCTTTCTCACTTGCTAGTCAGTGCATCTGAGGAGATAAGGAGAAAAGGTAGCATTTAGTGAGATCCCTTTATATTTCACTATATGTTTCATTTTTTTCTCAAACATCATTAAATAATTCAATATATGTTCTTAGTAATAAAAAATTGTTTCATTAACAATGGTCCCCTTCACTAAAACCCAAACTTAGTAGGTTAAAATCAAAAGCCATCTTTTCTTCTGCGATCACAATTTCTGTTAATAGAGTCACAGCATCCATGCATTCTTCCACTCTTGGAGCCTCAGAACCATCTTTGTTTCCTCTCTTTCCTGCTGTATGCATCCTTTCTGCTCTATCCAAATAACCAGAATCAGGTATTCCCATCTGTCTTAGAGCTGTCTACAAAGCTCAGTCTGCAACTTAAGTCTTTTCTTTGCCAACTTGTTAGGGTTCTGTACACCACTGTTTCTGTCACCCATTAAGTAGTTAGAGTAGTTGGAGTCAGACAGGCTAACAGCTAACTCCTGCCTCCACCACTGTGTATCTGCATGAACTTGACGAAATGATGCAACATTTCTAGGCCACAATTTCCTCCTCTGTAAACCAGAGGGGCAATAGTAGTACTGATCCCATGGTGTTGTGAGAATTACATTAGTGAATGCATGCAAACACCGTGCTCACCTTGCTTATCAGATCGTCTGCAGTAAACAATTTCACATTTTTTCATCCTATCAAAGATTCTGCTTCTAGGTATGGCTGGCATCTGTCTCTCTCCCAGCCCCACAGCACCTTCCTACAGAATCAAAGACTCTTCAAATTTACAATCCATGACGGGAACAGGTGACCTGGTAAGCATGGGCTTACTCGTACTTACTTAATAATCTGTAGTGACCAATTTCACATGGGTTTCACCCCATCAAAGATGTGAAACTCACATGAAAATGGTCACTACAGATTAAGTAAGCAAAAGTAAGCCCATGCTTACTTGCTTACTGGGTCATCCACCCCTCACCCCTACAGCAAAGCAGATACGACAATGCCTGCTGTATGGTGAACCCTCTCAAAATGTTCATCTCCTCCCTCCTCAGCATCACCATCACACTACTGCCCTTAATACTTTCTCCTTACTTGATTTATGTTTATGTTTTTGCATAACTACTAGATTTTTGGAGTCCTGGTGGTGCAGTGGTTAAGCGTTAAGGCTGCTAACCAAAAGGTCAGCAGTTTGAATGTGTCAGACTCACTTCTATATTCCCATCCTCTAGCCTGTCTTGCATAGACAGGAGCTCAGTGCATGTTAGTCAAATGTATCAGTGCCAATAAGCTTGGCTGACAAGTTCTTCTCTACAAAATGAAAACCTTTGTTGCCTTTTTTATGTTCACTGTTGCTCACTGAGAATCTATGTGCAAAACAAATTTATGTACATAAATATCAAAATATATATCTGTACAAAAAGATCCATTCATGTGAACAATGGGTTAGTTTGTAAAGGAATTCTAGTTAATGATTCTTTTTTTTTCAGAATTCTGATTTATTGAATTAAAGTTAGTTCTCTCTCACTCTACACACACACACACAGATACATACTGCGTATATATATATATATATATGGTTGTAAACAGTCATGAATATAGTTACTTTCTACACTGTATAATTATAACTCACTAGAAAGGAATAAATACCACTTAAGGTCATGTCTTGCTTTCCAGAGACGACTTGACCCTCTAGGGGCTGTAACTAAAATGTTTTGGATTGTTTCACCCAAACACAGACAGACCCACACAAACATTGCAAACACACACACACACACACACACACTCAGACACACACATGCCCCTACTGGATATGGAAAGGGAAACCCAGAGAAGATCACGTGGGCACAAAGATAAAGAATACAAGTAGCTATTTTTTGTTCCTTTCCTGAGTAAGGTAATCTCAAATTTGTTCCTAGGTCAAGTAAAAATGATTTCAACGTTTTCACTACCTTGTATGCTCCTTGTTAATGGTTGTTTCCTCGATGCTGACAATTCAATGATCCAGAAGATTCATTACTTTTTGACAAGTGATCCTAGAAGGCAGTAATCATATATTTTCTATGACCACGTCTATGGCCATATATTTTTACAGTGATAAAAATGAACCCAGGAAAATGTCGGTATTTGATTACATGCGTAGCAAGAGAAGACCAATTATTACCACTCTCAGCTAAATTTAATCTATTGTGGATATGAGATGTCATGAACGAGAGTACCAAGGATATTTATGTCAGGGAGTAAATGATAGGTAAGCAATGTGGATAGCTGGGATAAATCTCCTCGAGTGTTTTCCTCTCCAGATTACTCTGCTTTTTTGACTTTTGCATCATTTTATTTCAAACCTATTCATGCTTTGATAAATGTTTGAGCTGAGAATTACAAAACGTATTGTTTGATAAATTAGATACTATGTCCTTATGAAAGATAGGAAGCCTTTTATCAAACACAAATATTATAGCAACCTATACCCAGGAGGGAAATTGAATAGACAGTCCAATTAATTTCCCTTACAGTTGAAGAGAAAAAAAATACATGAGATCAAGAAACCAAATTCTTGTGGGTTTTTTGTTGACTGTGACAGAAGCCTGTTAGAAATCCTCTGAGCTACTCAGTCCCAAATGATGTGAACACAGTCCAGACCTATTTCCGTAAGAGAAAATTGTACAGTGACAATGCAAACATTAATGGCAAATAGGAATTAAACAACCCCACCCATAAGTGCTGTCTTTCAGCTTTTTTTCTTTTCTTAGAAACAAAGATGTTAATTGCTTCATTTATGTATTTTTTAAGTTCAGTTACTGGCCTTGATTGGCAACCTCGGAATGTATTTTTAGGTTTTGTATTTTTTAGGTGCTTATATAAATACATGGAAACCCTGTTGGCATAGTGGTTAAGTGCTGTAGCTGCTAAACAAAACATTGGCAGTTCAAATCCACCAGGTGCTCCTCGGAAACTCTATGCGGCAGTTCTGCTCCGTCCTGCAGGGTCGCTATGAGTCGGAAGTGACTCAATAGCAACAGGATTTTTTACAGGTATGTAAATACCTGGGGCCTTAGTGGCACAGTGATTAAGTGCTCAGCTGTCAATCAAAATGTTGGCAGTTGGAATGCACCAGCTGCTCCTTGGAAACCCTATGGGGGCAGTTCTACACTGTCCTACAGGGTCGCTATGAGTTGGAATTGACCCAAGGGCAATGGGTTTTATATAAATATCTACATACAAATAATATACCTCTTTAACAACTCCTATATTATTTCTAAAGTACTTTTAAGAGTATTTGATGTTTGACATAGATGCTTTTCTAAGATACACAGTCATATTTTACCAGATATTTATGGAAATAATTGATTTGAGTTTGCATAAAAATAAAATAGAAAACATTTCTTCACCATCTTTTTTTTTTTGTAGGTACAAAATAAAATTGTATTCTGTAATATCACCTATTCCGCCCTGCATGTAAAAACACCTTCCTTTGTCTTGACAATCTTAATTTACATGTCCCTTCTCCCAGATACACTTCCTGAGACTTACCCTCTCTTTCCCTCCTAGCTCTGCTGTGCTTTTGCCATACACGGTGTGGCGGTCTACCCGTCTTGGGTGATCACTGCCACAACAGGCTGTAAGTTTTTGAGGAAGTTATTTATCCTTGTATAATACCGGTCTGACTCATTTATCACAGTTTTACTATATTCTATCATAGAATTTTTTTTTAAAGTAATAGTTATGAGCTCTCAAGGGACTAATATATAAAATACAGTATGAAAAATATTCTAGAATCATGATTTCTGCATTATTTGCTATTTCATTATTCTACCAAATATCTCAGGGTCCTACATTTGAGGTGAATCCATAAAATCTGGTGACAGGCTTTTAAATTTTAATCAGAATAATGCTCTTTATTCACTGACATTGCAGGCTCAAGTTCCATTAAGCTCAGTTATAACATTTAGATACACAGAAAGCAGCTCAGGCTTACAGTAGCTCTATGGATTGTTGCTTTTGTGAGTTTACCACTTCCCCTTTATGATCTGTTGTGATTAGAATTAACACATTTTACAGCAAATTGAGAGCTCCCTGATGACTGATATATTAGCACTGTTTCCTCATCTCATTCTCCTCAGCTTTGACATCCAACAATCTGCAGTTTTAAACCTGACCTCCTTAGCTTCTGTGAAACAATTCTTTTCTTAATTCCCTATTTCTCTAAATTTGAACTCTTTTCCTGAGCCCTTTCCTTTCCACTGTCACTAACATTGAGTATTCTTACATGCTCAGTCTCACTTCCTCTGCGTTCTTTTTGTTCATTCATTCCTTCATTCACTCATTCATTTTAATCAATGTGCATTTTCCTCCCCTTATACCTTTAGGTTCACAGGGGATAATGTTTACAAGATAGTGGTATTTCCTCCATTGCTTAAAAATGGGGCGTATTTCATGGTCTAGGGGTTATAACTGTTGGGTTAGCCAGATCTGGGTTCATCTCACTTCCCCTAGCTAACTGGTCTATGAAAAAAATGACATGAGAGGGGTGCTGTGAGAATTAAATGAGACAATGAATATTATTATAAAGTGCAGTAACTGAGAAATGCAGTCTCTAGTGTCTAAAACTGTAGGCACTTAATAAATATTTATTGAATTAATATTAACTCTGTTCTAAATTTAAGAGGTTCAACTAAAGGCTGCATTCCCTGCTATCTGATGTCACATTTTACGTCCTCATTATATGGGCACTGACTATGTGTAGGTTTTGAAAGCAGCTTTTTCCTCTCAATTGTCATTTTTTATTAAACATGTGAGCATTAATTAAAATATCTAAGATCACATATTATAAACTATATTATGAGTTTGAATCCGTCAGGCGCTCCTTGGAAACTCTATGGGGCAGTTCTACTCTGCCCTATAGGGTCGCTATGAGTCAGAATCGACTCGACAGCAGTGGGTTTGGTTTTTTTTGGAACATTTGTACAGTACTAGCCTAAGTACGTATATGTACATAATGTGGATTCAATACATTTTTACATGGATTTAATACAAATGAAAAAAAAATTTACTGTCTCCTAAATCTTTAAGTACCCTAACATAGTGCTTTATCTAACGTTGTTTTATTCTCAGACTTGTGAATTTAGTTTTAATTTGTTCAAATGTTTTATATATTGATTCTCAAAACTTTTTCAAGGGACGTGTATTTTTCTTTGTTTCTAAATCTCAACTTTGGGTGACAATTGAAAAAAAAAAATCTTTCCTTACACTTATCAGTAGTATTATGCCAGAGTCTGATGATATAAAGCTAAATCAAAGACTATTCCTTTCCAGAAGGTCACAATCTAATAGGAGACCCAGTGAAACACAGTGGTAAAAAAGGTACACATAAGGTGTTATAGAGCACTGAGTAGAACGTATACATAAATATTAACATGTATATGCATATATATTGGAGCCCTGGTGGTTAAGAGCTTGGCTGCTAACCAAAACGTTGGCAGTTTGAACCCACCAGCCACTCCTTCGAAACCCCATGGGGCAGTTCTACTCTGTCCTATAGGGTGACCATGAGTTGAAATTGCCTAGATGACAATGAGTTTAGTGTTTTTTCGATTCCAACTCATAGCGACCCTATAGGACAGAGTAGAATTGCCCCACAGAGTTTCCAAGGAGCACCTGGCGGATTTGAACTGCCAACCCTTTGGTTAGCAGCCGTAGCACTTAACCACTACGCCACCAGGGTTTCTATATAAATATAAAAAAAAAAAAAACGCAGTGCCGTTGAGTCGATTCCGACTCATAGCGACCCTAAATATATACAAATATAATTAATATGAGTAAAAATATACAACACCTTTATGTGATTGCAGTGAAATAAATATGGAAGGAGTTGATGTTACCCAGAATTTTAAGTCAGCTATTCACTCTTATAACGAAGGCTTGGGGAAACAGATATTCCTCAAATAACTACCATTGTATTTTATTCAATCTTTAGCAAACACAAGGAGATTTTTACCTCTTGTCTGACAATACCATCCTAAGACTTCTGCTAGGAGTGAAACTGTTCTTGGACTACTTAAAAATGTTATGAATGAGATGAACAGCTTTCTGAGTCTCTGGAGAGCAACTTCATCATGATGTTTGAGATGACATAATGCTGAGAAGGAATTTTGTTTTATAGTGTTTTTAAGTTTGTTTTTTTTTTTTTTTCCAGGCATGAGTTCTTTTGAATAGAAATGCTTCCAGGAAAATAAAATGGGTAATGTTAATCGAAGGAAATTTAAATCTCAATCTAAATTATTATTTTTGGAGAATTATATTAACTAGAGACCTATATATGTAACAGGGGAAATGTAACCCTTAATGTCAAAAGAAAATTAAAACTATGCAATTTTTTGTAAAGCTGATTTCTTTCTACCACTCACTCGCATTTTCTCCAAACCCAGACATCATTCTCAAAAAATTAACCTACCCAATGAGGACACAAATTATCCACAATTTTTCTTTCTAGTCTCAAGGTCTTTTATGCAGGAGTCACAGATATTTGTTAAACTGAATTAATATATTACCAGTAATGATTCTTTCTCAGAGGCAAAAAAAAAAAAATCATGTTGAGAATGAAATTTTAAATAGATATTACTTGCTGAGACAAACCAGAAACATTCTCTTTTTATATCTTGATGTATCATCCTGCTGCTGTGGTGTTGTGGAAAAAAAAAAAAAAGGACTAAAAAATGAGCTAAAGAGAAGGCATAGAGTCCTGCATGAGTTGGAGGCCAAGCGCTTTCTATTTATTAATCTTTCTCGCTTCTTTTCTTTTAATGAGGATGAGAATGTTTGCTTTGAAAGTATCAGGGAATTACACAGGTGTTGAATGTATCAAAGTATAGGCATGATTATACTGGAAAAGTCAGCAGATGATAAAATTTGAAGAACATTCAATGCTCATATGTTTAGATTAAAATTTCTGGATTCATTCGATTCTGAAGAGTGAGAGTAAAAAATCTTCATTTTGAAAGAAGGGTATGCTATCGGAATATGAGTGTAAAAGCAAAGAAAATATATTTTCTGTTGGCCTCTTTTATCTTAGACATAAACTATTGTTTTATTTTTATTATTATCCATAAAGGAACTTTGTTTTCACTGATATTCTACATAATCATATATGGTTTTAAATGAATTATGTGAATGGTTAAGAAATCAAAGAATGCCTAGATAGTATCACATTTCAAAGGTGGACACCTAATAAAGTATAAACTTTAACAATTTTTTAAAATTTATTTTAGCTATTTAATTGCAAGAACAATTTATAATTTTTTCACCAAAGTCACAAAAGAGAAAATGTGGAAATAAATTGAATTTATTGAATTATCAGCTATTTTACTTATTAATATTAATTTTAAAAATATGAACCTAAAAAGTTCATTTTATATATATTTACATTAGGTAAAAAAATGTTTTCTCCTATTTTGTTCTCTTACTTCTTTTTTTTTAAAAATATACATAAATCAGAATCATTCAACTGTGTTTTATTTGGAAGCTTATTTCCAAATGGCATTATTATATATACTCTCTCTACTAAACATACTCACATTATTGATGGCTGGGAATTGTTCCCTTTCTTCTTATTTACAAGTATTTGTATCATAACTTATACTAACATATGTAGTACAGAGTCAGGTCTCAATAATTAAAAGATTTGATTAAATAAAGATATTTTATTCCCTCATACATCTATTTGAAATAATAAAGCCTTTTTGAAAATTCTTATGCTTTCAAAATAATTTAACCTAATGAAAATTTAATGAATGACTTTTAGACCTTAATGCTATTTAAATAAGTATTTATAGCCTTCCAACTTCATTACTTAATACATCTGCTAAATATTTGTTGACTATTACATTGACACTCTTTTTTTACCCTTATGATGACTCTAAAGTGTTCCTAAGAAACTAAGACAAAATATTGACTGAAGTTTAGATCATGTGATAATTGTAAATATGTAGATATGAAAATATTTTTTTCTTTCATTTCAAAGACACAAGTGAAAATTCTTTGTAGCAGGTGTGTGTCTTTACCCTAGAACTATATTATAACCCTCTAACTGTATTTTTAACTGTATTTTTAAATATGAAGGGTACCTTACAGTTTTTATAGATAGAGCTATGCTTTTGGAAGATGACACAATCTGTTTCAAAGGGATATAGATTTTGTTAAAATAAGAATCTTACATAATCACCATTCATTCTTAATCTTGTATATTTTTTTATGCTCTGGCAATTAAAAAATAAATCTTTGGATTGACAGTGTGTGGTAATTGGAAAAACTTTCCTTCTTCTTTGTACACTAGTGTAATACCTGTACATTTTGCCTAAAGATATGATGACCAAAGAAAAAGTATCTCAATGGCATCTCTGTGGTTCACTAGGTTTCGTAACCATAAAATGTTTTGATCCGTTGTTACTTCCTTGAAATCGCTCATTGAGTATGGAATGTTCAGTCACTGAGATTTACACAATCCTAAACAGTGACAGAAGCAGGACCTACTCAAACACATAAGCCAGCTGTCTCCTGTGACACCAATCAGCAATAATATTCTTATTATGAAATCCCTACCTCCCACAGTCAAGGCCAGCAGCCCCTCTGGGTATCAGGGTCCAGAAAGCAGAAGCTAATGAAGTATGTGACTCAGAGGTGAAATTCCTGGCTGGGAGAACGCAGACCCCTTCTTTCGTCTCTGAGTTTTTCTGTTTACCTTGATGAGATTATCACATAACTCGTTCATAATGGTGAAGAGATTAGGATTACTTTATGAGGAACTGGAAGGTAGTAACAAATGTCTTATTCAACTATTTCTCCATTCGATAACTTTATTAAGATACAAACAAAATATTAGTTTCATTTTATATTGATTCGTTTCTCTCAGCATGAGCTAACTGCACAATATAATTTAGGTACACTGAAAACTACAATGAACACTTTGAAGCTACTAATTTCTACTCCAAAGCAGTAATTTTAATTTCAATTTGAGGGAGATTACATGGATCTGGGAACAATACATAACAATTCCTTTCATATGGCTTTTTTTGTCATCAAAATGAATCAAAATTACCTTAAGTTAAAATATTACTATGTCTTCTCTATGTGTTAATTAGGTATATGTATACATATATATATTCCTTAGTTTCCAATTTGAAGTGTAATTTCTCAGAAATTTATTAGGCATAAATATCAAATAATTATAATTTAGATGGATGCTTAACCTATTTTAAATTTGCAAAACTGGCAGTCAGTTTAAATTCTAAGTAAATTTTATTTTTCAATGTTGCATTCATTAATCTGTGGTAATTTACACTAATATAAATTCATTGATCTTATTCTTCAGGCTCTCCCTTGTGAGTAACTTCATCCCTTAGAAACATTACCAGACACATTAAGCAGCGGTATTCCATTCCAGCAAATGAGCCTGGCTTGACTGCTGGAGACACACCCAATTAATAATGAAATATAAAGTGATTTGTATAATCTTTCATATTGTAATGCCTAATTTATTGCAATCCTGGGGAAAAAACCATGTGTACCATTCCAAGATGAATGACTAGAAAATGTACATCACTAGAATACTGATTCAATCACTCAGAATGTTCACATATTTCCCATGTGTTCCTCTTGAAACATACTTGACAGGGGAGTGCTTTCTCTTTTAGGGATACAGTGAACATTGAAAAATGCTTTTGAATTAAACCTTCAATTAATTAATACAAATGTTGGATTTATACTGGAAAGTTTTCGCTGACTTTATTAGCCTTAAATGTACAGTCTATGTCATGCCATCTACTGCTAAGAATAGCTTCTTTTCTTGCTAAGAAGACATTTGTTTGTAGCTTACAGCAAAAAAAAAAAAAAGTTATAGTGTCATTATTTTTCTAATGTGGTCTCATATTTTTTTTAAAAAAATTAAATACTGTTACTAAAACTAGTAGGAATTCCAGGTGATGGAAACAATACTCACGCAGCTACTACCCGAAAGGCTGGCAGTTCTAATCCACTCAGAAGTGCCTCAGAAAAAAGGCGGCAGGTTTACTTCTGGACAATGACAGCCACAGACAAACCTGTGGAGCAGAGTTCTTCTCTGAAACACATGGGGTCGTCATGAATCAGAATCAACTTGAGGATACTGGGTTTTAGTTTTTTTTTGGTTTATATATTTATTTATTTTGGTTACTACTACTAGCAGTAACCTAGCACTTTACATGCATTATTTTATTTCAATCTAAAACTAACCCTATAGATATGATGGTGTCCCCCTATGTTTTTCTATCCGGTCTGTCAATTTCCACTCATTTACTAAGTAGCAATCATTGCCTCAAGGAGAGAGCTGAAATATAGAGGAAAAAACCTTTGAAAATCAAAGGTTTAAGCTTTTAACTGCTCAAATCTTGACAACAGACTAGATAAAAAGACTACACCCTAGACTTGACAAAGGACCCATAAAGAGGGAGCAGAGGCAGAGGAAAAGCAAAGAGAGCACACTCGCAGGATGGAGACAGAGGATGAAAGCTAACCCCAGGATAGGTGTGGCCAGCATAGAGTGGAAGGAATGTGACTGCCTCTGCGTGGACGCCACTGATGTGGCGGGCTCCCAGAAATCCCTGTCTTTGGTATGATGCAGATGAGAAGACAACCTGGTTTCTTGGGGGTTAGTTTTGAGGTACCTGCCAGGGATTTGCTCAGCTCAGGGGGTTAAGGAACAGCAGTATGATTCTAGAACAGCCAAAGTAAACCTGAAGGGTCAAAATGTTAGAGGAAGAGGTTGGTACAGTGGCCTTCATGAACTTATCATGAAGATTTGATAATAAAGAATTGATGTAAGATCAAACAGGAATATCTCAGCAGATGTACGGTGGTTTCACTTATTTAACAACTGCATACTGTACACATATCATGTCTCAGGCACTATTCAAGGCTGTGAGGATGCAGCAGTGATAAGACAAAATATACTGGACTTACCGTTCTTCTATAAATTTCCTAGGGAATAATACCAACCAGATCAAATGAATCTGATCAGAGCAAGGAGTTGACTCCTATGTAAATTGTGGAGTCCTGTTTAGGTGCTTTGTCAGAGCCAGCGCACTCATCCTTGTGCTGCTAGGAAGGTCAGCCACAGATGACTCACAGATATCCCCTCGTGGGCATGCCCCCCAGCTGCAGAGAGCTGCCTTCCACAGGGCAGCCCATGGCCAATGGATGGCCAACATGAGAATATGAAGACTTGCCCTCTCAAAGTCTCAATTTGAGACAATTTGAAAGTTCATTCCATTTCCAGGGTTTCCTGGAAAATTAGTTGCAATCACTTTTCAGATCAGCCCTAAAACACCTCCTTATAGGCGTATCTCTTGAGAGTATTCCCCAAAGGTAATCTCTCTTTTGACTAAACTACCCCTCTCTGAGTATGTTTTCAGGGAACCCTGGTGGCGTAGTGGTTAAGAGCTCCGCTGCTAACCAAAAGGTCAGCATTTGGAATCCACCAGGCACTCCTTGGAAACTCCATTGGGCAGTTCTACTCTGTCCTATAGGGTTGGTATGAGTTGGAATTGACTCGATGGCAACTTGTAACCCAAAACACAATGATAAAGGGTAAAATAACTTGAAAGTCCCAAGGCGGATAGTGGTGGCAGGGCCTTGAATGTTGGGAGAAGGGAAGAGTGGGAGTCTAGCTAAGACAAACGGTGTCTGCGTTCCCACTTAAATCCTGAGGATCAACTTACACAGTCTTTCATCAACAAGGTTTTGGTCTAGTTCTTAGGCATTTTCTTACACATGCTATGAGGTCTGCAGAGAAACCACACAAAGGACAGCTCTCCTTCCCTTTCCCCCTGACGACTGACCCTCTGCTCTTCAGAAATTAGATGTAACGCTGGCAGAAGAGATATGGTATTAATCATTGATTTTTCTGATATTAAAAACCAAAAGGCCCACTGCCATGGAGTCGATTCTGACTCATAGCAACCCTATGCGTTTTCTGATATTAAGTTCCTAATATTTGGAGTAATGGGAGATTATATTAGAAATTATTACTATTATTATTGTCATAGAAGAATAGAGAAACATATTTTGAACATCTAATTTGTTGACTAAGGAGCTCTGGTGGTGCAATGGTTAAGTGCTCGGCTGCGAAAGTAAAGATCAGCATTTCGAAGTCGCTCCATGGGAGAAAGATATAGCAGTCTGCTTTCAAAAAAATTTATAGCCTTGGAAACCCTGTGGGGCAATTCTACTCTGACCTATAGGGTCACTAGGGGTTGGAATTGACTGGACAGCAGTAGGTTTGGTTCTGGTTTCGGTAATTTTTTGACTGAAATTTGTGGCAGTTACATTAAGCACAGTTTTACTCATTTTATGAAGGGGAAACTGGGTTTTGATTATTATGAAGCTTACCCAAGTTTATCTTAATTAAAAGTGTCAGAGAAAGATTTGAATCCAAGTCTAATTAGAAAGTCCTCATTCTTACCATATCCCTATGTAGTATCAGGTTAAAGAGTTATTTCCATGATATAAAACTGCTTTATAAATATTTTTAATTTTTTTAAATGACTTTCCAGGAGCTTTTTAAATCATAAAAAATCTTCCCTCACATTACACAAACGAAATTTTCTGTAATTGACAGAGAACTGTATATTTTAACCAGTTTCATGCATCTATGCTTATAAAGACAAAGAACTGTGGGTGGAGTTACATATTCCAATAAATTTTGTAAATCAGAATTGTTTAGGAATTAGGCAAACATCATTTACTCAAAATTTTTTGTTTTGCTTTACTTTGTTTTTTCTTTTCATAAATGGAAGAGCAAATCCACACCTAATTTCTTTAATCATTTCACAGCCAAAAAGGTCTTCTTGAGAGAGAACATATAAAACTGTCCTATTAAAATTTAAAATTATTAAAAAGGATAATGGATACTCACAAATTACTTTCCAGCATAAGTCATCTTCAGAATTTCTCAAAGAGCAAGCTGAGAAAATGTTACTACATCTAACCAAGGGAAATGATGCTTGAAAGCACTGTTGTATCTTCTTTTAAGAAAAAAAAAAATTAACAAATATCACCAGTGACTATTGTACAGATAACATTTGTGCTTTCATATCAAACATATTGGGTGGCTAACGTTTGTTTCTCTTTTATCAGTTTCTGATATGAATGTTTAATTTCTTAATGCGTTGTTTTCAAAAAAGTATTTATCACAAAATGTTCACGAATTTAGCTTTTATTGGATTTTCCAAGGTTTATTAAGAGAACATTTTGAATGACAGCTTTTTTTTTTTTTTTTTTTTAACCTCAGATGAAACTAGGTAGATACGCAGCAGCGCTTTGGGACTGAAACCACTAATCATACTATACTAGTACACAGAGATCTCTCCGTGAGCTTGCGTGTGTTTACGTATTTCCTTGTTACAGCTAAATGCTGTACAGAATGCTGGATAATTAATTTACTGCACATTCACCACAATAAGTCTGCCAGGTGTAAAGTGTGTGTCTGTGCTTTGGCGAATATATGACAAATGAACATGGTCCAAAGAAGTAAAAACTTGTGATGCCTTTCCTACATCATGTATTAATTTACTTGTCAAATGTGATGTCCCAGAGAATGTTTGTGATTATTTCAATTTATATCTTGGAATTAAAAATCTACCTGTTTTTTATCTTATTGATGTGTTTGGTAATGTTAGCTTTTGGCTCATTTCTAATTGTTAAAAATATATAAACTATTCAAAATGTTTAAAGAAACAAGAAATGGTTATGTCATGAAAGGTGGGGATTACACTAAAATTGGTGTAAGATTAAAATAATAATAGGACAAAAAGTCTTCACATAAAGATGGTCTTTTGAACAGGCTAAAAATTGATAGCATGGCAACTTTCCATTATGATAACAACGTGGGTCAACGCTGAGCCCTATAGAAGGCAGAGAGCAATTATGGAATTTGGCCAAACTTATACTGACTATACAAAAGAAATCTTTCTATTGCTTTTCCTTTTTTTTTTCATTTTCTTCTTAATTAGAGAAAGAAAGAACACAGTGAAAAAAGGAGTGAATGAGGAGCAGAAGATGGTTAAGACTTGCAAAGAAGATACAAGGATTTCTTGCTGGAAACTCTGGATAAGCAGAAGGCATGCTAAGATGTAGATGGAAGTGCCTAATTAAAGACTAAATGACTTCATGCCCAAGGCGAACAGGAGCATTTCAACAGGGAAACCACAAACATACATATATTCATAACTGAATCCTGTGAGTACTAAAACAGATTGAAACCATCTATTTCCTCGACAAGTAGAGTCTGCAAGGGCTGTTGGAGCCATAGATTTCTAAAGCAATTTAAGCCCTGAGATATCTGAAATTGAAGAAAAGATCCAGGGCTATTAAAAGGCTGACAGTAACTAGCAGACTGGTGAAAGCAACAGAATTTTAGGAACAACAAGGCAATTTCAGCATAAGATTTGTTTTAGTATGGTAGCATTTCTATGATCTTTCTATGATAGTTACATATATTTTGTTTTTCTTTGATACAAACAAGAAGAATATGAAAAGGTTACCTTTGGGTTTATCAGTAACTAGAATGTGGAGATACATTTATCTTAATGATTTTATATTTTTCTTAACTAGAGACAATACTAAACAATTGTTTCAGGAATATTTGAAAGGCTACTTCCAAGTAACTCACATTATATACACTAAAAGCAAATACCAAAACAGATATGATCATCTCCCACTCAGTATTCCATTCCCATACATTAAATCCTAGTTACCGTGAATAGTTAACTACTCTAGAAAACGTGGAGACTTTTTGACTCCTTCTGTTGTAAATGTCCTATAGATGATCAGTCCCATAACTCTACGGATACTTCCTTTGAAATAAATCTCAGATTCTCCTGCTCTCACCATTCCCATTGTTAACAGTCTTATTTTGACTTTTCTCATCCACTTATTTTGAACCATTGCAAGAAGCTAAATTCTTAGCCTTGAGATATTTCAATCTGCATACGACTGTGATTTTATATTTTTAAGATACTGAAGGCTCTGATTGCCATATTCAATCTATACTATTTTGTGGAAATGAAGATACAAGTAAAAGACATTATCTATGATAGCCAGATACAGAGATAGATACGTGTGCACCCAAAACAAACAAATAAAAACTCACTGCCTTCAAGTCGATTCCGACTCACAGTGACCCTAAATCTGCCCCATAAGGTTTCCAAGGAGCAGCTGGTGGATTTGAACTGCCAACCTTTTGGATAGCAGCCATAGCTCTCAACTACTATGCCACCAGGGTTTATATGTGCACATGTATGTGTATTATGTGGAAGGTAAATATTAACTAAAAAATTTGATTATCATTTGAACAGACCACTTAACACATCAGCCACCATAATGTTTTGCTGTTGTCCTTGTTAGGTGCTGTCAAGTCGGTTCCAACTCATAGCGACCCTATGCACAACAGAACGAAACACTGCCCGGTCCTGCGCCATCCTTACAATCATTGTTATGCTTGATCGCATTGTTGCAGCCACCGCATCAGTCCACCTTGTTGAGGGTCTTCCTCTTTTCCGCTGACTCTGTACTCTGCCAAGCATGATGTCCTTCTCCAGGGACTGATCCCTCCTGACAACATGTCCAAAGTATGTAAGACGCAGTCTCGCCATCCTTGCTTCTAAGGAGCATTCTGGTTGTATTTCTTCTAAGACAGATTTGTTCGTTCTTTTGGCAGCCCACGGTATATTCAGTATTCTTCGCCAACCCCACAATTCAAAGGTGTCAACTCTTCTTCAGTCTTCCTTATTCATTGTCCAGCTTTCACATGCATATGATGCGATTGAAAATACCATGGCTTGGATCAGGTGCACCTTAGTCTTCAGGGTGACATCTTTGCTCTTCAACACTTTGAAGAGGTCCTTTGCAGCAGATTTGCCCAATGCAATGTGTCTTTTGATTTCTTGACTGCTGCTTCCATGGCTGTTGATTATGGATCCAAGTAAAATGAAATCCTTGACAACTTCAGTCTTTTCTCTGTTTATCATGATGTTGCTCATTTTGTCCACTTGTGAGGGTTTTTGTTTTCTTTATACTGAGGTGTAATCTACATTGAAGGCTGTGGTCTTTGATCTTCATTAGTAAATGGTTCAAGTTCTCTTCACTTTCAGCAAGCAAGCTTGTGTCATCTGCATAGCGCAGGTTGTTAATGAGTCTTTCTCCAATCCTGATGGCCCATTCTTCTTCATATAGTCCAGCTTCTCGGATTATGTGCTCAGCATACAGATTAAATAGGTATGGTGAAAGAATACAACCCTGCCGCACATCTTTCCTGACTTTAAACCAATCAGTATCCCCTTGTTCTTTCCGAACAGCTGCCTCTTGATCTATGTAAAGGTTCCTCACGAGCACAATTAAGTGTTCTGGAATTCCCATTCTTCGCAGTGTTATCCATAGTTTGTTATGATCCACACAGTCAAATGCCTTTGCATAATCAATAAAACACAGGTAAACATCCTTCTGGTATTCTCTGCTTTCAGCCAGGATCCATCTGACATCAGCAATGATATCCCTGGTTCCATGACCTCTTCTGTCAGTTTGTCGTACTGTGGGGGCTTGTGTGTTGCTGTGATGCTGGAAGCTATGCCACCGGTATTCAGATACCAGCAGGGTCACCCATGGAGGACAGGTTTCAGCTGAGCTTCCAGACTAAGACAGACCAGGAAGAAGGACCCGGCAGTCTACTTCTGAAAAGAATTAGCCAGTGAAAACCTTATGAATGTTTTGTAGAGGTCTTAAATTATGCAATTTGAGAGAAATCATTGTAGGTTTTTATCTATAAAACATACATCATAGCATAATCTTATCTTCAAAAAGAACTGAAATAGTTGAGAGAAAAACTGATTCAAAATATAAATATGCAAATACTGAAGAAATACTAAAAAGTGAAATGCAGGGAACTTTTCACACTTGCTTGCTTTTATAAAGTAAAAAAAAAAAAAAATTATTAATCACCGACATCAAAGAAAACAAAGAACAGAAAGGATATTTTGGTTAACTTAGAAATACAGTAGCAAGGGAGGTAATGGGAGCTTCAGCCTGATCCACAAGCCTCTTCAATGTCTGTGGAATAACCTACCTATTGAAATAAGAATTCCCATTTCACGGATCATTAATTTCTTTTTCAAGTGATTAAGGCTATATTAAAGAAGAAAGTCCTATCAGACTGGGAAATAAGAAAGTATAAAGTGGCTTTTCTATTTATCGGGTTCCCAAAGGTTTTATCTTGCCTGTTTTTGATCATCTCTAGCTCATGTCTATAGGGAAGAAAATACTTCATTCTAATTGACCTCAATGACAGAAACATTTTTCATTACTCTTACATTTTTATCTTTTAAAAAAGTTGAGATCATTATTCCTTGTTCTAAGACCTTAGCTAGCTTAAATAATTCTTCCTTCTCTTTTATAACATACTATCTCAAGTATTTATATGTAGGTATCATATTCTCCCTTTTGTTATTATATCTCATAGCCATACATATTAAATATCCTTAATTCTCTTTAGTAGATCATCGACCTTTTTGCTTTTATCTTTTTCGCTATTCTTTAAGTTGGCTCCAAGTTTCCAGTGTCTCTTTTATGTCTAAAGAGATAGGAAAGATACTTTTAAAACATTAGAGAGGTAATTGAAAGATATACTTTTTGTTGTTACAAAAGACACAGTCGTTTTATTGTTGCTTTGTAATTCAGCTATCTAATTCTCAGTAAGAGCCTGAAAAAGAAAACGTTATGTCAAGCTGATTTTTGACTTACATTAACATCAGAAAAATTTAGTCAAGGATTGCAGGTATTTTCTAACCTATAGAACAATTTTTTTTTTTTTTTTTAATAGAACGAGCATTGTATTGAGGCTACTGACTTTGCAAGATTTTCATGTAGATCAAATGAACTAACTGACAAAACCTCTTAAAAAGTGTATGGAGACTGTAAAAATACAGACGTTTTTACCACTCATACACTGAAACAAACAAGGGTCAGAACTAAATACTAGCTTTTAAACTCACGTATCAGACTTGATTTTCTTTTTAAAATAAAGTCAAAAAGAGACGGTAAGGACATTCTCCTTGTAAGCATCACTGAAAACGTCATCCCTGTTTCCTAATAGGTCGCTTACTTTTTATATCATTCACATTTTTGATCATATTGCTCTCTTAATCTGGAAAGTTCTTTTTTTCCATTTCTGCTTCTTATGATCTTTCAGGTCCATGTGAACTATCACCTTTACTCAGGCCTTTTTGATGTTTCTAATTAATGCATTTCTGGTTTACCTGGAACATTCTCGGCACAACATCTATTTGACAGACATGTACTGCATATTATTGCATTCCTTCAGTGAATTTCTAGGGTCCCTGTGTGGTGCAAATGGCTAGGTGCTTGACTACTGGCCGAAAGGCCTGGCGATCTGCTTCTGAAAGGTCATAGCCTTGGAAACCCTACGGAGCAGTTCTACTGTGCACCCATGGGGTTAACTCAACAGCAATTAACAACACAGTGAGTTACTACCATCTGTCTGTTCTGTCTGTCAGTCTGTCATACTGTCATGGCTTACATGTTGTTATAATGTTAGAAGCTATGCCACTGGTGTTTTAAATACTAGTAGGTCACCCATGGTGCACAGGTTTCAGCGGAGCTTCCACACTAAGACAGACTAAGAAGAAGGTCCTAATGATCTGTTTCTGAAAATCAACTAATGAAAACCTTACGAATCACGGAATATTATCTGAAATAGGACAGGGCAGCATTTTGTTCTCTTGTTCATAAGGTCACCACGTATTGGACCCAACTTGATGCACCTAAAATTAACAGTGAGTTAAGCATTTTGCTAATTACAGGAAATACAGTAGTTAGAAAAACATGTTATCTGCTCTCATGGTGCATAAAATCTAGTGGTAAAGGCTATTGTTAATCAAATAATCACACATCTATTTACCAAAAAAACCAAACCCACTGCCGTTGAGTCGGCTCTGACTCATAGCGACCCTATAGGACAGAGTAGAACTGCCCCCTAGAGTTTCCAAGGAGCACCTGGTGGATTCGAACTGCTGGCCTTAGGTAAGCATTAATTGTGATAGGTGCTAGGGAGCAAAATGTGCCCACTCTGCTCTTCGCTCTTCTCATAAGTTTTCTTACAATTCAGGAGTTGGAACTGTATCTGTGCACGGCTTCACTGTAAGTTGGAAGTCCCTTAAAAACAGGCATTGGGTGTCCTGCCTCTTCATATCCTTCACGATGTGTATGTAGCACAGATTTTATAGCAGGTACTCAATAAATGCATGTTAACGTGAGCACAGGTGTGTTCTTTCGGAATTCGTTTTTTTTTTTAACCAGTACCAAAGCAGAGTTTGCAAAGCACTGCATCAGAAATTCCTGCGGTCCTTGTTAAAATGCAGACCCCTCTGGGACTTTCTGAATCAGAATCTTTGGAAGGAGCAGAATCTAAAATTTCAATTAAGTTCCCAAGTGATTTTCATACACGCTATTTATTCTGGGAACCATTGGAGCAGAAGATAATGGAGCACATGTTTGGAGAATAATTTCCTACTTGGAGAAAAAACTTTGCATTTAATGCATTTAGTACATAAAATATGAAAATAGTAGCCTTTTTGGTAATAGCTTTGCACTATAGTTGAAGATATTTTGTAAGCAAATTATAATATAGATAAAATGTTTTCCCAAAGACTTCAAAGAGATTTTCTGTCATGTGTCTGTAAGGGAAGAAGCAGACACTTCTATTTGCCTGGCCAACAACCTTTCTCTCTGTCTTACTGACTAATAGACTACTGACTTTTGCTCTGGGTGACATTATGCCTAAAAATAAAAGCACTCATCTCTCCTGGCTGCTTTGCAGCTAGAAGTATCCATATGACCTGGTTGTGGCCAATGATGTATAAAAGGAGTTCACTAAATAGTGTTACTAGGGAAAACAAAAAATTAAAAGGCATGCCTCTTTGTCCTTTCTTGTTGCCTTTTCTTTCTGCCTAAAATTTGGACATGTTGGATAGATATGAAAGCCCACACTTCCAGTGTTGGAGGAGGAAGAAGATAGATGCCTGGGAGGTTGAGGACAATGTGGAATCCATGCAGCAGTCCCAGACTGCCCATTTTCACTCTTCCTGTATCAAGAGCACCATAAACATCTTCATATATAAAGCATCATGGCAACATTTCCTGTCCTTGCATTCTTAATTGATATCCCCGATATAACATCTGTACTAGACAGAATAATGACACCCACAGATGTCCATATCCTAACCCCTGAAGCTTGTAGATCTGCCACATTATATGGGGAAAGGAATTCAGGTCACATACGGAATTAAGGCTGGTAATCAACTGACCTTCACATGGGGTATTATTCTGGGTTATCTCAGTGGGCCCAAAGTAATCACAAGGGTTCCTAACAGTGAAGGAAGGAGGTAGGAGTACCCGTGTCAGATTGATGCAGTGTCAGAAAGACCTGAGTGGCCATTGCTGGGTTTAAAAATGGATGAAGAGCAGTGGCAACAATAGGGGAGGAGGTATGGGGTGTGGACTGAACTGGGTGGCACTGTCAGAGGAGGCAACACCAAAATGACTGCCTATAAACCTTTTATGTGGTTTTTCAGCAGAAATTTCTTATTTTATTATAAAAATATCCCTGTAATTAATTTTAACAACAAAAACAGTTTTCATAAGTCCAGCTTACATGCATCAACATACCTACCAGGCTAAAACTCTATGCTAAATTACTTTTTGAATCTTCTAATGCGCTCTGGAAACCCTGGTGGCCTAGTGGTTAAGTGCTACAGCTGCTAACCAAAGGGACAGCAGTTTGAATCCGCCAGGCACTCCTTGGAAACCCTATGGGGCAGTTCTACTTTGTCCTGTAGGGTCGCTAGGAGCTGGAATCGACTTGACGTCACTGGGGTTTGGTTTGGTTTGGTTACGGTTAATGCGCTCCAGTCAGAGCTGTCATTATTACCCAGTTACAATGAAGCTCTGAATCACATGATTTTGTCTGCACATGCTATAAGCAGGCACCATTGTTTTCCTTGCTGCTGGTGTTTCTATAGTTGCTAATTCTGCCAAATTTTCTGGTATTTTAGCTACAATATTGTGGTAACTAGTATTTGTGAACCTATATCAATAACTTTTTTGAGAATGAAATAGTAATAAAAGAAGGAATGAGGTGCAGCCATTACAATTTACAAGTAGCATTAGTACAGAAAATATCACTAAGGTTTCTATATGATCTGGTATGGGAGAAGGTCCATGGCGGGGGGTGATGCCATGAGTTCCACACTGGGTGACACCAACCCTAGTGATGCCACTGAAGAAGGGATCCAGGACCCAAGCAACGCCAGCAGCCTCTAGAAACTAGAATAGGTAAAGAAACAGATTCTCTGCAGAGCCTTTCAAAGGGACGCAATCCTGGTGACAACTTGATATTAACCCAGTGAGACCAACTTCAAACTTCTTATCTCCAGAAACTGTATGAGGATATATTTGTGTGGTTTTACACCACGAAGTTTGTGCTGATTTGTTATAACAGCAATCAGAAACTAATACAATATCAAATTAAAAAGGATCGCCTGATGACTATTTAAATTACAAAGTATCAAAGACACTAAATGACATTTTAAAAAATACTGTGCTCTAGGTTAATATATATACACAAATAAAATAAAAGACTGCAGAAGAATATCATGAATAAAGAGTATTTTACTGTGCAATGATTCTTTGCTGGAAGAATGCAAACAACTGCTCTATTATGTGACCCTATACTCCTTACAAACAGCAAGATTGTTGTTGTGCCATCAGGTCTATTCAGGCTCACAGAGACTTCGTGTGACGGAGTAAAGCTGCCCCCATGGGATTTTCTTGGATATAATCTATACAGAAGCAGTTAACTAGGTCTTTTACCTGTTTTCCTGATGTCATTGCCGCTGATATATATTCTAACAAAATAGGATGAAAATTATTTAATTTATACAACAAATACTTCATATAAGGCATGGTTTTAGATATATTCACTATACTTGGCTTTATTAAAATAGCATATTTGTATGTGTGAGAATTTTCAAGATTTTCTTCATGCATGATAAGATAATTCACCAGAATAAATACTTTTTTTTTTTTTTTAACAACTAAGCCTTTTGGGTTCATGCTATAGACACTTAGTGTTTTTTTTGTGTGTGTGTGCTATAAGAAATGAAAACCAGTGTAATCACCTCATAAACTACATTTGGTGTTTATTGAAATGAATTTGGGATCAATGATAATTTATGCCATATTTATAAATTTGATATTACCCTTAAAACTGAATCAAGTAAACATTAAAAAAAAGTAGGATTTTATTATGTTTCCAAATATTGTAGGCTTTTTAAATTTAATGTAAAGTCTTATCGCTTCTAATACTGGATCTTATCTTTTAAACAAACATGTTTATAGTACTTACTATATTTTACGATTTATTTTAAGTACTTCATAATCATTAATTCATTTAATAATTACAAAAACTTTTTGAGGTTTGTACTATTACTATCCACATTGTACAAATGAAGAAATTAGGCCCTCTCTGCCTACTAAATGGCATATTTCAATTCAGACATTCTATCTCCAAAACTCACGTTCCTCACCAGCAAATTGTGTTACACCTCTGGTATAACTGTTTTACTTTTCACCTGGGTTCCATTTGGTAAGGTAAGCCCTAAGGTAGATGAATGCTTAAGCAAATCTGAAATGAATTAAAAATACAACCATGCATAGTATTTAATAATGAGGTAATCAATAGATTAGTCACTACTTTTTATTTACTAATATAATTAGTGTGTAGTTACATATATTGCAATGGCTATATTGCATGCTTTAAATATGAGATACTTTGTAGACTAACTGAACTGTATTTTGTAAAAGTATATCATAATATTTGCATAAATACAGACAAGAAATGAGGCAACATAACCAAAAAGTCTAACATTCTGCAGAGATGGATGGAGAAACAGGGACAAATGTAATAATTTGGACATCCTGAGTTCAAAAAATCGCTTGTGTAAGCACAGGAGAACCACTTAACAAGGACACACAAAAAATAACATTTTAGCATTTTACATATCAGCTCAGTTTTGAATGAAATCTTGAGAAAAAAAGCTTTGTATAAGATTAAGCTACATTGGTAGAATGTGATGTCTGTGTTGATAAAGCACTACCTCTTTGCTCTTCCTTGAAAAGGACATTTCCATTAGCAGTTCCCTCTCCTTCAAATGCCCTTTCTCAAGTACCACACGGCTCACTCACTCATGTTAGTCATCTCTACTTAAATATCATGCTATTCCAGAGCTCTTCTCTTACCACCTACTAAAAACAGACCCCCCACTACCTCCTGCTTTATTTTTAATCCATAGCACATATATAGGTTTTCTTCTTTTTCTTTTCATTTCCACCTCCAAAAGGTAATCTCCATTAAAAAAGGAAACGTGTCTGAAATGGACCTGGAACTTTAGAGGGAGACACGTGTGAAACACTAGACGCAGATGCAGGGACGTCTGAGCAGAGAGGAAGAATTCCATTTAACATGAGTCTGCAAATCAAATTTTCATTACCAACGAGAAAACCAATGCTAAGAAAGACAGCCAAATAAACAACAATTTATTTCTTGATAAAATCATTCAGAATTTTTAAAAATGGCAGGTAAGTTTGAAAAAGAGTTTAAAATAAATTTAATATATTCAAAGCAATAAAGGAAAGAATGATATCCATTAAAGAAGACAGGAAATAATAAACCAAAATGACAAAGAAATGAAACAAGAGAAATGAAAGACAAGGAAATGAAACAAGAATAAGAGGGAACGAGTCAGAAAGCCTGAAAAGAAAAAATCAGGTCAATTTAAGTAAACACGATTTGAAACCTGAAGGAAGAAGACACTGAGCCACTGGTATTTTTGAGAAAATGTTTTGCATTAAGGCCTGAGGTAAGAATGTATTGGTGTAATTTAGGAAAAGCAGAAAGCCAAAGCAAGTGAATGAAAGAGTAGTAGAAGATGTGAGAGAGGTAGTGAGGGGCCTGAACCTGTTATTCACTGAAAGGCTTCAAGGAAAGCTAAAAGGAATTCCCTAAGAAGACAGCTGAAGGAACAGTGGAGCAACAGTGGTCAAAGGGAAAACAAGCAAGACTGTTCCTACACTAAAGAAAGAAATGAGACCTCAGATTGAAATTTCACTTTCAATATAAGGGATAAGTAAAAATAAATTAATACCTAAGCCTTCAAAATGAAACCGCAGCATAGTAACATAAAGAAAAAATATTTTAACATTGCTAGAAAGAAAATAAAACAGAATAAATGCTGAAGAGGAAACAATAATTAGACTGACAGTGGATTTATATTATTAGCAAAATAAGTATCAGAAAACAATTGGCAATTGTAAAATACCAAAAGACAATAAATATTCAAGTAGAACCCCAAATTCAGCTAAACTATCATTCCAAAGTGAAAGCAAAAAAGGTGTATTTTTCAGACACACAGAGACTACGAAAGCTGAACACACACACATAAAAAATCTACCACAGATTATGCTTCAAAAGCAAATACCTTGAACGCAGATATAACGAAATCACACAAACAGATCAACTTGACTCTAAAAATAATATAGCCTGTTTGACACTTAAAAAGATGGGAAAATTATAGAAAAGAATGAGAAAGATTAAGAAAATGGTTGTTCAGCAGATATATCATTATAAGGTCCTCATCACATTCCAGGAAAGACAGAGATACGGAACAACTTCAGATATTTTTAGAAGAGAATTATAGCTGTTACCACGAGACCTAGTTTTAGACCCAGGAAACTGAGCAGAAGCAGCCACAAATCTGTAAGACAAGGAAGAATGAAAGCAGAGATAAGAGAGGAAAATGTAAACACCGGCCACATAAACAGCTGCCGCTTAAGCTGAGTCTGTAAACAAAAACTGTACAATACGACCTATAACAGCAAAGCGGAGACTCCGGAGTCGGAGGTCCTCGGTTTGAACACTGGCATTCCAATTACTATGTGAGTTTTAACAATTTACATAACCTTTCTAAACCTTTAAAAAGAGGACTGCAATGGAATTTTCCTTACAGGGTTATTGTACACTTAAAATGAGATAATGCACATAGAAGCACAGAGAATGCATGTAGAAACAATGGAGTATTTGTTAGCACTGAAAAAAAGACAACGTTATTGTTAGTTGCCATCAAGTAGATTCTGACTCATGGTGACCACTTATGTGCAGGCCTTTCAGAAGCAAATTGTTAGTCCTGTCTTTCAAGGGGCCATTGGGTGGGTTCAAACTGCCAAACTTCCTGCTAGTAGTCGAGTGCTTAACCATTTGGACTGCCCAGGGACTCCACAAAAAAATAAATAGAAATGAGGCTTCATGATATTCATATAAACAAAAAGAAAATTTGAGTTTTTCTAGGAAAGGCGAATCCCATGATAATGAACACAATCTGGGTCAAAGAACAGAAAAGTGCTAAAAACAGGAGAGAATGAAGAAAACTAAAGATACGAGAAAAAGATTAGTCCAAAGCACTAAAGGACCACAACTACCACAGCCTCCACCAGACTGAGTCCAGTAAAACTAGACAGTGCCTGGCTACCACCACTGACTGCTCTGACAGGGATCACAATAGAGGGTCCAGGACAGAGCTGGAGAAAAATGTAGAACAAAATTTTCACTTACAAAAAAAGACGTGACTTACTGGCCTGATAGAGCCTGGAGAAACCCCAAGAGTATGGCTTCTGGACACCCTGTTAGCTGAGTAATGAAGTCACTCCCAAGGTTCACCCTTCAGCCAAGATTAGACAGGCCCAGAAAACAAAATGAGACTAAAGGGACACACCAGCCCAGGGGCAAGGACTAGAAGGCAGGAGGGGACAGGAAAGCTAGAGTGTTGACATGTCATGGGGCTTTAACCAATGTCATAAAACAATATGTGTACTAACTGCTTAATGAGAAGCTAGTTTGTTTTCCAAACCGTCATTTAAAGTACAGTAGAAAAAAAACGAGTCCAAAAAAAAAATTTAGTAGGCCCTGGGTATTACAGATAGACCATTATAAAGAATAAAGTAAAAAAGAAAAGCATATATAAAAATAGGAAGAAAAACAGAGAGAATAATATGTCGATGGTGTGGCCTAGAGAGAAGAATTACATACATATAATATTTACTGTGAATGAGTAGACAAGGAACAAGAAGGAGGTGCCTTTCACATAATACCTCGCCTTAAGTTATGGATAAAGGGTAATACATATGTGAGATACTTCTAAATCTTTTAAATTACCATATATATAAATATATACACATGTATATATAGAATATCTTATACATATACATATGCAGATAGCTATAGAAATAGATATAAACCAAAAAACCAAACCAGTTGCTGTCGAGTTGATTCTGACTCACAGCGACCCTATAGGACAGAGTAGAACTGCACCACAGGGTTTCCAAGGCTATAATCTTTAGGGAAGCAAACACCTTTTTCTCGCGGAGTGGCTGGTGGATTGGAACCACCAACCTTTCAGTTAGCAGCCAAACATTTAACCACCGCGCCACCAGGCTCTCACTCTCTGTGTATATATGTGTGTGTATATATTCATATGTGTATATATATATATATATATATATGTATATATACACACACACACCAAAAACCAAACCTGCTGCCATCCGGTCCGTTATGACTAATAGTGCCCCTATCGGACAGAGAAGGACCGTCCCACAGAATTCCCAAGGCTGTAGTCTTAACGGAAACGGCCTGCCACATCTTTCTCCCATGGAGCGACTGGTGGGTTCAAACTGCCCGTCCTTTTCGTTAGCAGGCGAGCGCTTAACCACTGCACCACCAGAGCTCATGTTTCTCTCTATGTATATATATATAAAAGAGTAACAAAAACATTCCAAATAAATCTAGATAGAATCCTAAAAAAAAAAGTGCGCGTAACCCAAAGAAGGCAGAAAAAAGAAACAATAGAAAGATGACAAGCAGAAACAAGCAGAAAACAAATCACAAAATGGCAGATGTCAGCACTAAAATATCAGTAATTGCATTCAAAGTACGTAATCTAAATATGCCGATCTAAAGACAAAGATTGTCGGAAAGAATCTATAATGATCTCAATAAATTTTCAACTAAAAAATTAAATACAGTAAAACTATATTCACTTCTCTTGCTATGTCCAGTTAAAGTAAGTGAAAATCCTGAATTATATAGTCCTTAAATTCAGGGTAATTGTTGTCATGTATTGTTTGCACTGAAACTAGAATGTATGTTTGATATATTGAAGTTTCTTAGAGATAATGGTATAAAATAGATTAAAAATATATACTGTACTTATATAAATCAGCAATGCTTCTAAAGTATTAAAAAGAATCTCTTTTCTTAAGCAGTGAAAATACCGACTTTGGAATCTTATGTAGTTAGTTATGGTCAAACTCTTCCTGTCCCTGTCCACCCTCAGCACAGATTCCCATGATCGACAGAGCTCGACACAGGAGACTGTGTCTCACCCCGGTGTAAAATAAAGCACATTTGAATAAATAGGACTCAAGTTAAACAAGTTGATCCTATGTTAGTGATTCTTCAAATATTAGTTGTTAGTTCTTCTTAGAATAGCTCTTGTTCTAATAATAACTTCTTAGAATAGGTATTTTTATTTCATGTGGTTTCTCTTTTTCTGCCACGTAGATATGGCTAATACATTTTCTCTGAACATCTGTTTTAGATATTAGTTATTCTAATAAAAAAGATATGACTATTTGAATTTTCAGGTCCCTGGATGGCACAAATGGCTTGCACTCGACTGCTAACCTAAAGGCTAGAGGTGAACCCATCCAGTGACTGTGGAAGAAAGGCTTGGCAATCTGCTCCTGTAAAGATTATACCCATCGCTATCCAGTCCCTTCTGACTCATACCAACTCTATAAAACACAGTAAAACTGCTCCATAGGGTTTCCAAACTGTAATCTTTACTGAAGCAGACTGCAATATCTTTCTCTCAAGGAGCAGCTGATGAGTTTGAACTGCTGACCTTTTGGTTAGCAGCTGAGCACTTTAACCACTCTGCCACCAAGGCTCCTTCCATAAAGATTACAGCCAAGAAAACCCTATGGAACACTACCACTCTGTAACACATGGGATCACTATGGGTCAGAATGAACTCAATGGCAATGGGTTTGGTTTATAGATCTGAATTTTCAGATTATGTGCCAAGTATAATTACGTACCATGTAAACACAAGATTTAGGGATTTACAGATTAACCCAAAATATTCCCTAAATTTGTCTGCTCAATAATCACTTTACTGGTCTTGATATATGCTCCATTATTTTGTAAAAGGGAAATCTATATTTTGTTATTCTTGTTGTTAGTTCCCCTTGAGTCAGTTCCAACTCATAGTGACCCTATGTTCAAGAGAATGAAACATTGCAGGGTCCTGTGCCATCCTCACAATCATTGTGTGTCTGAGCCCATTATTGCAGCCACTGTGTCAGTTATCTCACTGAGGGTCTTCTATTCGCTGACCCTGTACTTTACCAAGTATGATGTCCTTCTCCAAGGACTGGTCCCTCCTGATAACATGTCCAAAGTAGGCAAGAATAAATCTCTCCATACTCACTTCCAAGGAGCATTCTGGCTGTACTTCTTTCAAGACATGTTTGTTCTTCTTGCAGTCCATGGCATACTCAGTATTCTTTACCAATACATAATTGAAAGGCATCAATTCCTCTTTGGTCTTCCTTATTCACTGTCCAGCTTTCACATGCATATGAGGCAACTGAAAACACCATGGCTTAGGTCAGGCACGCCTTAGTCCTCAAAGTGACATCCTTGCTTTTGAACTCACTTTTGGAAGAGGTCTTTTGAAGCAAATTTGCCCAACATAATATGCCTTTTGATTTCTTGACTGCATGGGTGTTGACTGTGGATCCAAGTGAAATGAAATCCTTGACAACTTCAATCTTTTCTCTGTTTATCATGATGTTGCTTATTTGCCCAGTTGTGAAGATTTTTGTTCTGTTTATGTTGAGATGTAATCCATACTAAAGGCTGTGGTCTTTGTTCTTCTTCAATGGTGCTTCAAGTCCTCTTCGCAAGCAAAGTTATGACATCTGCATATTGCAGGTTGTCAATCCTGAGGCCACACCCTTCTTCATATAGTCCAGCATCTGTGATTATTTGTTCAGCACACAGTTTGAATACGTATGGTGAAACGATACAATCCTGAGATAGGTCTTTTCTGAATTTAAACCTTGCAGTATCCACTTGTTTGCATTACTTGGTCTACGTAGTTTCCACATGAGCACAATTAAGTATTCTGGAATTCCCATTCTTTGCAACGTTATCCATAATTCATTATGATCCACACAGTCGAATGCCTTTGCATAGTCCATAAAACACAGGTAAACATCTTTCTGGTATTCTCTGCTTTCAGCCAAGATCCACCTGACATTAGCAATGAAATCCCTTGTTCTGTGTTCTCTTTTGACTCTAGCTTGAATTTCCAGCGGTTCCCTGTTGTGTAATTCTGCAACCAATTTTGAATTATCTACAGCAAAATTTCACTTTTGTATGATATTGATGATATTGTTCAATAACTTCCACATTCTCTTCAATCAGCTTTCTTTGGCATAGGCATAAATATGGACCTCTTCCAGTCAGTTATCCAGGAAGCTGTCTTCCAAATTTCTTGGCATAGATAAGTGAGAGCTTCCAGGATTGCATCCATTTGTTGAAACATCTCAATTCCTGGAGTCTGTTTTTCACCAATGCCTTCAGTGCAGCTTGAATTTATTCCTTCAGTATGATCGGTTCTTGATCATATGCTACCTCCTGAAATGGTTGATGTCAACCAGTTCTTTTTGGTACAGTGCTTCTGTGTATTCTTTCCGTCTTCTTTTGATGCTTCCTTCCTGTGTCATTCAATACAGAATCCTTCAATATTACCACTTGAGGCTTCAATTTTTTCTTCAGTACTTTCAGCTTGAGAAATGCTGAGCGTGTGCTTCCCTTTTGATTTTCTAATTCTGTCTTTGCAGGTTTTATAATAAAAGCTATAATGTTATCTTTATGTGACATTTACAATGTGCAAATATACAGAATACAAGTTAGATATGTTAGGCTGTGATTTAGATTTTTATTAGCACATACTTTTTATTATTTTAGATATGAATGAACAGATTTAGTTCTTTTCCTATTGTTAATCAGTTTTCTATCTTTTATTTTGGGCACATACTCATCACAAGGAACCCTGGCATTGTAGTGGTTAACCACTCAGGTACTAACTGGAAGGTCGGTGGTTGGAACCCTCCAGCCACTCTGCAGGAGAAAGATGTGGCAGTCTGCTAACCTTTGGGTTAGAAGCTAAGTGCTTAAGCACTGTGTATCAGGGCTCCTGCCTTCCTCCCCTAAACCAAACCACTGCCGTCGAGTCGAATTCCGACTCATAGCGACCCTGTAGGACAGAGTAGAACAACCCTATAGGGCTTCCAAAGCTGTAAATCTTTACAGAAGCAAACTGCCACATCATATGAGTCATAAATGAAAAATCAAAGTGATGTGGGTAATTTCATTTAAAAGTGAAACAGAGAGAGTGACAAAAAGAGAGAGAAACTTAGTGATTGCTTTTTAAAATATGATTGTCCCTAAAAGAAGAAATTGAAATTATGTGTAACAACATGAACTCACATTATGAAAACATACTTGGAAAAGCTAGGAAGTCCTATTACCACTTCTTATTTCAACCTGCTGTATTTTGAAACTATGTATATCCTATTAATTTTTTTTATATCCTATTTTTCTGTTTAACAAGGAGTGTCAAATTCAGTGAAGTAAATCTATTCTTTTTTTAACATTTTATTGAAACAAGGGAGTAAATTGTTTATGTCTCTTTAGACTAAATAGCAAAAATAAAATAGGGATGCAAATAGAGTAGGAACAGATATAAAATATATAAATATAATTGGCAACAAATATAAAAAGTAAAATTGTGTAGGGGCAATTAGAAAGGGATAATCAAATGTTGACTAGAATGTTAAGGTATCATAATGTCGCATCTTCAAGTATTATATCATAAATATAAATATATAAAATGTTTTTGATAAGATATTTTTAAGAATCTTAAAAAGTTATTTTAAAAAATTACATTTAGAGAAAGAGTTGCCTTATGTACAAAGCAAACTCTAAATTGTATGCAGCCATGTACAGTTTGTCTGATTTTCTTGCTTCATAGAGCAGTGCCTACACTAAGGATGTGCTTAATCAAGGTGCTATGGTCTTGCTGATTTTTCATAGCTGCCAATTGATAAGGTCATAAATTTTAAGGTACACGGAATATGGGTTTTACTGCATATTATAAGTGTCACTTAACAAATTTGACAGATGGCACCATTCTAAGCATTCACCTGATAAGGAAATAAAAATCTTTGCTTCTCTCAAAGAAACTAAAACACAGATAAACTATTAAACATAGATAGATAAATTATTCCATCTATGCAATTTAGCCTCTATTTCTTGGTTCTAATAATGCTATGTCTAATGCCCAAGTCAAATTAAGAAATGGTGTGAACAGAGGAATTAATTCCTCAAGTACTACTATTAAGGCAGCTACAAATCCAACGTTAATTGTAGAATAACTTCAATTTATTCAGTCCCTATTATGGTCAGTTAATTTACATGCATTTTCACTAATCTATAAAACATGGAGTGCCACATCACAGAGCACATCAATGGTAGAATTAGAATTTAATCCATACAGTTTGCTTCAAAACCTTTGGGCTTTTTCCTAACCTAAATCAAAGCAGTCTTTGTATTTAAGAAACATACCTTTAAAAAGACATTTTATTGATTATATTAATTTCATCTTACTTTAAAAATAAAAAAAAAATCACATTTTTCTTCAAGTTCTGAAGTTCTTTCTAGCCTTCTTGAGAACTCTTTCTTTAATTACTCCTCTCTTCCTTTCCAAGCTCTCTCTCTACTGAATGATTCTAATCAAGCTGAAAGTGTGCTCTGATACACTCAGTCTTAAAACAGACACTTTTTAAAAGGATATTAACTATTGACAGCCCGTATCTTGCCAGCTACTGCACATTTCCCATGATCCTTACCAGAAAAGTTCTCAAGAAAATTGTCTCTGCTTTCTTTCTCACTTCATTCTCACACACCTAATTTATTCTTCAGCACACTCTCATATGGCCACTTCTTCCTAGTTTGTACCACCACTACCAGAGATACTTTTGGTCTCTATCTTGCTGACTCCACTGATCATTTTTCTTTACTCGTGTTATTCAACCCCTCAAAGTTACTCCACACGTTTGACTACCTCCTCCTTCTTGAAACACTCAAACGTTTTTTGAGAGACTGTGTGCTATCAATGTTGCTTCCATCGCACCCTGGTTTTGCCCTTTTACCTCCTCCACTGGACTTCCATTGGAGGGTCTTAGAGTTCAGCTCCCACTTCTGTTCTCCTCTCTGTTACATTCTCGGCATTTAATATCACTTTATGATGCATACTCTCATACCATTCTCTAAGCGTTAGACCAGAATATCAACATGCTTACTCGACGTCTGCATTTAAATGCCTAGTAGTCCTTTCAAATCTAACTCGATCAAATAGAACTCTTAAGCTCCATCTTAGACTTATTTCATTCTCAGGTTTATTATTTATCATTATAAATGATGGAAACCCTGGCGGTGTAGTGGTTAAGAGCTACAGCTGTTAAACAGAAGGTTGGCAGTTTGAATCCACCAGGCTCTCCTTGGAAACCCTATGGGGCAGTTCTTTTGGGTCACTATGAGTCAGAATTGACTCGATGGCAATGGGTTGGATTTGGTTTTTTGTAAAGATAGCACCATCCACCTTTTTGATTCTTTGTTTTACTCATCATACAAATCTTACCCTTTCCCAAGATGTATTTGTTTTACTTGCATAAAGAATCTTGAGTCTGTCTGCCTTTCTTCAGTCTCCCTCCCAACTTTCTGGTTTCAGACACTACCCTCTCTAGAGTTTTACAGTTGCTCTGTCCTGTCTTTGCTTCACACACCACAGACAATGATACTGTAAAAATGTGAAGGTCTTTACTAGGGCCTAAGTCTCTGAAGAATGCGACTTTTTGTGCCTTTCTGAAGTCAACTCATTCCCCTTTTTTCTTCACACACAAACAGTCTACAGTAGACCATTCTCTGTTCCTTGTACACACTACACATTTTCTGTCCTTGAGATTTCGATGTTTCTTATTCTTCTGCCTTAATGTTTCAATGACTGGGCTTTCATTAAACATGCTGCCATTTTTGAGGAAGTGTCTTTCTCTATTACTTCTATCGCACTTTTTATTTCCTCAATAGCATTAACCATGATTTCTAATTATCTTGCTTATTTATAACTCTCTCTTTTAATTTAAGTTTAATTTCATTTATACTGTTATGTTTCCCTCACTGAAGTGCAACCCCCATGAAGACTTCTCTACCGCTATGTCTCTGTGTTTAATATGTGCTTAATTAATATTTATTTAAATGAATCTTGGGAAAATTAACTGAAACCAAATGTTCTCCTTTTAAATCTGTTGTATTTGCTTACTTATCCAGTTTGTTAGTAGGTATTCAAGAAACGTAAGTGATGGAAAAGTATTGGAAGAACTAGGTCTAAGTCCTGGCAGTGGCAGTTTGGAAAAAAGGTACTACAAATCCCTCAAAGGTTAACTGGCAAAGGATAAACATTACGTAAAAGGTAATATGCTAACGATGAGTACATTGTTACAATAATGTCTGTACTATCACGGAGCACTGAGGTGAGCAGGAAAAAGGAGGCATGATAGCAGTACTGAAGAAGGATCACAGGCTACAGAAATATGCAAGTTTTACCTCTTAATTATAAAAGTAAGCCTTTCTCTTCAAGCAATAAAGCTGAAAAGATGTCAAACAAATGCAGGTACCCCTGCTTTTTCAAAGTTTGCTTCACACCACTTCACTTTCATGAAAGACCTACATTAGCACCTGCTTTCGCTAAGTGAAAGCCAGCCGAGGAGGATTTTCACTTTTAAGAAAAAAGGGCAAAAATCAGAAATAGTGTTTAGTGTTTGTTTTATAGTGAACGATAAAGAGGCAGTGAGCACCTGACAGTAGCGTCACCAACCTCCTTCCCCAGGAGTTATACTCAGCATCTCAGCTTCAAGCTGCCATGGCTTTGAACTGGGTCTGTGAGCATCTGTGTTTTATCTCAGATTGATTTTGTGTATCCATTAGCAAGGTATCAGGAAAACGTTACGACAGCTCATAAAGGTTTTATATATTATTTGGTGTGACACAGTAGTTTATTTTGGGGGTTTGGGAATACTCAGAAATTTCCCCAAATTAATAGTAATTGTGTCTCTGCTTTATGTTATTTTGGCTTACAAAAGTCTTCATAAGAATGCTCTGGTTTCAGATATGAGGGGAAACCTGTAGTATAACAACTGGGAATGGTTTTATAGATGTAGTGGATATTATCATGCTGTGACGCTACTGGGTTGTAAACTGAAAAAAATCAAACCTGTTGCCATCAAGTCAATTCCAGCTCATAGCGACCCTATAGGACAGAGTAGAAGTGCCCCCACAGAATTTCCAAGGAGCAGCTGGTAGATTCGAACTGCCAACCTTTTGCTTAGCAGCTGAGCTGTTAACCATATTTTGTGTCATTAATCCATTTAAGTCTGCTACAAATATTATGAGTGTGTGAAAAAATAATGACTCAAATATAAAAAGATTGGGGGAAATTGCTCTAAATGCCTGGTAAGAATTTGTGGAAAATATCCATTTCTCTAAAAAATGTGCATATACACACGCAAAGAATCAGTAAACCTGCTTGTCCCAAATAATTTACAAAAAGTATACCATCATATACTTCAGATGCTGAATTCTTTTTCATTATGTGCCTGATGTCCACAGACAGTTTTTGTTCTTATTTCAGTGGATTTCTACAGGAAATTAACAGATCTGTTTACTGACTACATTAATAATATTGTAAGCCCTGGTGGTGCAGTGGTTAAGCCTTTGGCTGCTAACTAAAAGGTCAGCAGTTCGAATATACCAGCTGCTCCTTGGAAACCCTATGATACAGTTCTATTCTGTCCTATAGTTGGAACTGACTCAACGGTAATGGGTTGATTGGTTGGTTATGGGCATTTTTGGAAAACAAACAAAAAGGACAAAATAAAAACGCATTTGCCAAGTGAGCTGAAAAAGAAAATTACTAAAAAAAAAAAAAATTCTTTTTCTAACTGCCCAGGAATGTAATACTGTACAAAAATTAAAGTAAACTTTCTATAAGCATATACATTTCTCTTTTTCTCATTTCATACCTATAAGTTTGAATAATAATTTTTGGTATCCTATGCCAAAAACTCAAAATGTATTAAAAATAACCATGTAATTTTGAAAAGGCAAATCTATGGAGATAAAGAACACATCAGTGTTTTCAAAGCTAGGGGTACCAGGAAGGAATTAACTACAAAGGGATGCTAGGGAACTTTTGGGGGTGACTGAAGTCTTCTATGAAGACCAAAATTACAGCATTTCAATGAACATCTAGGTTTCTAGCTTTTACTGGAAATTTAGAAAATCTTTAAATAATCACCTGGAGTAATGGACTAATGGCCTTGTGCCTCAATTTTATATTATCTTTCTCATCCCCCCTATTTTAGTCAAACATGTAACTTGATTGGACCTGTGTGAGTCTGCTGGTTCTGGTCCCTATAACAAGGTTGTTTGATAGCATCTATGAAATTACAGTGAGCATTAAAACATTACTTACAGAGTTTATTAAAAAAGCAAGTTTCTTGGCCCTTTCTCAAAGCTTAACAATACCAAACTGTAGGGTCAGTTGCAGGAATCAGTATTAACACACACATCAGTTGACTTTGATCAGCAGTGAACCACACTTTGGGAAACTGTGCTCTAAGGAGTGAGTAATAGGTATGTGGTTAATTGAGTGCTTTATAAACTTTGCACCAGGTTCAAAAGTTCAAAATCAGGATGAAAGGTGAAATTCTATTAAGAAAAGTTGTTCTATTAGAGAAAAACGAGTTGAGAGAACATATGTGCCTTGATCTTATAGGAAGAATTTTTTTAAGTTAGGGACTATTCTGAGGAAGTAAGAGCAAATAATACAATATAACTAAAGAGATGAGCCCCACATTTTAGGCCACAAAGCAACCCTCAATAAAATCCAAAACATCAAATAATACAAAGCATTCTCTCTGATCACAACATCATAAAAGTAGAAATCAATAACAGGAAGAACAAGGAAAAAAAATCAAATACGTGGAAACTGAATAGCACTTTGCTTAAAAACACTGGGTAACAGAAGAAATCAGAGAGGGAATCAAAAAATTCCTAGAATCAAATGAGAATGAAAACACATCATACCAAAACCTTTGGAATGCAGCAAAGGCAGTGCTCAGAGGTCAATTTGTAGCAATAAATGCACACATTAAAAAAGAACAGATCAAAATCAAAGCTCTACAACTTGAACAAACAGAAAGAGAACAGCAAAAGAAGCCCACAGGCATCAAAAAATAAAATAAATAAATAAAGAAAATAATCAAAATTACAGTGGAAATAAATGAAGTACAGAACAGGAAAACAATAGAAAGAATCAGCAGAACCAAAAGGTGGTTCTTTGAAAAGATCAACAAAATTGACAAACCACTGGCCAAACTAAAATCGACAAACCACTGGCCAAACTAAAAAAGAAAAACAGAAGAGGAAGCAAATAACCTAGATAAGAAATGAGATGGGGGACATTACAACAAACCCAACTGAAATAAAAAGGATTGCATTCCAATAAACTTGAGAATCTACAGGAAATGAACAAATTTTTAGAAACACACTACCTACTTAAACTTACACACCAAACCCATTGCCGTCAAGTCAATTCCGACTCATAGCTACCCTAAAGGATGGAGTAGAACTGCCCCATACCTAGATAAAAATCTGAACAGATCCACAATGAGGACAAGATTGAAGAGGTATTTAAAAAAAGAACTACCAACAAGAAAAAGTCCTGGCACAGATGGCTTCACTGAAGAATTCTACCAAACATAAAGAGAAGCACTAATACCAGTACTACTCAAACTATTTCAGCTCGTAGAAGGGGACAGGATACTCCCAAATTCATTCTATTAAGCCAGCATAACCCTGTTACCAAAGCCAGGTAAAGAAACCACAAAAAAAAAAAAAAAGAAAAGAAAATTACAGACCAATATCTCTCATGAATATAGACGCAAAAATTCTAGCTAATAGAATTCATCATCATATCAAAAAATAATACACCATGACCAAGTACGATACATACCAGGTAGGCAAGGATGGTTCAACTTTAGAAAATCAATCAATGTAATCCACTACATAAATAAAAGGAAAGAAAAGAATCACACGATCATCTTGACTGACACAGAAAAGTCATTTGATAAAGTCCAACACCCATTCCTGATAAATACTCTCAATAAAATCAGAATAGAAGGGAAATTCCTCAACATAATAAAGGGCATCTATTTTTTTACATATATATATATATATATATAAAAAATTATACAAAACAAACAGCCAATATCATTCTCAACAGAGAGAGGCCTAAAGCATTCCCCCTGAGAATGAGAAAAAGATAAGGATGCCCTTATCACCACTTGAATTTAATAGTGTGCTGGAAGTCCTAGCTATAGTAAGAAGGTAAGAAAAAGAAACAAACAGCATCCAAATTGGAAAAGAGAGAATTAAAATTAACCCTATTTGAAGATGATATGATCCTATACATTGAGAACCCCAAAGATTCCACAAGAAAATTACTGAAACTAACAGAAAGATTCAGCAAGGTAGCAGGATATAAGACAAACAGAAAAATCAGCTGGATTCCTATACACCAACAAAGAGAACTTCAAAATGGAAATCAGGAAAACAATACCATTTATAATAGCCCCCAAAATGATAAATCACTTAGGAATAAATCCAACCAGGAATGTAAAAGACCTATACAAAGAAAAATAAAAAACTACTGCAAGAAACCAAAGGAGACCTATATAAATGGAAAATCATACCATGCTCATGGGTAGGATGACTCAACATTGTGAAAATGTCAATTCTACCCAAATCAATCTACAGATACAGTGCAATTCTGACCAAATAGAAAAACTAATCACCAGCTTTATATGCAAAGAAAAGAGGCTCTGGATAAGCAAAGCATTGAAGAAAAAGAACAAAGTAGGAGGTCTCAAACAACCTGATGGTAGAACGTACAATACAGCCACGGTAGTCAAAAGAGCCTTGTACTGACAAGACAGACACATAGACCAATGGAACAAAATCCAGAACCCAGGCATAAATCCATTCACCTACGGTCAGCTGATCTTTGACAAAGAAAAAAGTCCATTAAATTGGGAAAAGACAGTCTTTTTACCAAATGGTGCTGACAAAAGAATGAAAGAGTACCCATACCAAACACCATATACAAAAACTAACTCGAAATGGACCAAATTTCTAAATATAAAACCTAAAGCAATAAAGATTATGGGACAAAAAATAGGGACAACCTTAGGGGCCCTAATACATGGACTAAGCAGCATGTAAACCATAATTAACAACACACAAATACCAGAAGATAACTAAATAATGAGATCTTCTAAAAATGAAACCTTTATGCTCATCAAAAGACTTCACCTACGGAATGGGAAAAAAATTTTGGTTATGACAAATCTGACAAGTCTAATCTATAAAATCTATAAGAAAATCCAACACCTCTACAACAAAAAAACAAAGAGTCCAATTAAAAAATGGGCAACGGATATGGACAAACAATTCACCAAAGAATACATTTAGGTGGCTAACAGACACTTGAGAAAATGCTCGCCATCACTAGCCATTAGAAAAATCCCAATCAAAAACTACAATGAGATACCATCTCATCCTGACATTACTAGCATGAATTAAAAAAAAAAAAAAAAACAGAAAAAATTAATGTTGGAGAGGTTTAGGGGAGACTGGAACTCTTATGCACTGCTGGTGGGAATGCAAAATGGTGCAGTCATTTTGGAAAAAAACATGGTACTTTCTTAAAAAGCTGGAAACAGAAATACAATATGAGCCAGCAATCCCACTCCTAGGAATATATCCTAGAAAAATAAGAACTGTCACACGAATAGATACGTGTACACCCAGGATCATTGCAGCGTTATTCACAATAGCAAAAAGATGGAAACAACCTATATCCACATCAACAGATGAATGGATAAACAAACTATGGTACATACACACAATGGAATACTATGCAATCTTAAAGAACAATGAGGCATCTGTGAAACATCTCACAACATGCATGAATCTGGAGAATATTATGCTGAGTGAAATAAGTCCATCTCAAAAGGCCAAATACTGTATGAGATCGCTATTATTTAAAAAACCAAAAAAAGGTGTACACACAGAAAGAAACAATCTTTGAGACTGTGAACGGGCTGGGGGATGGTGGTGATACTAACTGTTGTTGTTGTGTTGTTAGGTGCCGTCGAGTCTGTTCCAACTCATAGCAACCCTATGCATAACAGAACAAAACACTGCCCGGTCCTGCACCATGCTTACAATCGTTGTTATGCTTGAGCTCAATGTTGCAGCCGCTGTGTCAATCCACCTCATTGAGGGTCTTCCTCTTTTCTGCTGAACCTGTACTCTGCCAAGCACGATGTCCTTCTCCAGGGACTGATCCCTCCTGACAACATGTCCAAAGTATGTAAGACACAGTCTCGCCATCCTTGCTTCTAAGGAGCATTCTGGTTGTACTTCTTCTAAGACAGATTTGTTCGTTCTTTTGGCAGTCCATGGCATATTCAATATTCTTCACCAACACCACAATTCAAAGGCGTCAACTCTTCTTCGGTCTTCCTTATTTATTCTCCAGCTTTCACGTGCATATGATGCGATTGAAAATACCATGGCTTGGATCAGGTGCACCTTAGTCTTCAGGGTGACTGACATCTTTGCTCTCCAACACTTTGAAGAGGTCCTTTGCAGCAGATTGGCCCAATGCAATGCGTCTTTTGATTTCTTGACTATTGCTTCCATGGCTGTTGATTGTGGATCCAAGGAAAATGAAATCCTTGACAACTTCAATCTTTTCTCTGTTTATCATGATGTTGCTCATTGGTTCAGTTGTGAAGATTTTTGTTTTCTTTACGTTGAGGTGTAATCCACACTGAAAGCTGTGGTCTTTGATCTTCATTAGTTAGTGCTTCAAGTCCTCTTCACTTTCAGCAAGCAAGGTTGTGTCATCTGCATAATGCAGTTTGTTAATGAGACTTCCTCCAACCTTGATGCCCCATTCTTCTTCATATAGTCCAGCTTCTCATATTATTTGTTCAGCATACAGATTAAATAGATATGGTGAAAGAATACAACCCTGACGCACACCTTTCCTGACTTTAAACCAATCAGTGTCCCGTTGTTCTGTCCAAACAACTGCCTCTTGATCTATGCAAAGGTTCCTCATGAGCACAATTAAGTGTTTTGGAATTCCCATTCTTCCCAGTGTTATCCATAGTTTGTTATGTATGTTATAGTATGTTTTTTGGTGATACTAACTAGGCAATAGATAAATGGTAACTTTGGTGAAGGGTAAGGAAATTCACAATATTGGGAAAGCCAGCACAACTTGACCAAGCCAGAGTTATAGAAGCTTCTTAGATACTTCCAAACTTCCACAGGAATCAAGTTACTGGGTTGAGGGCTGGGGACAATGGTCTCGAGGAACATCTAGCTCAATTGGTATGACATAGTTTATAAAGAAAATGTTCTACATTATACTTTGGTGAGTAGCATCTGGAGTCTTAAAAACTCATAAGCAGCTATCTAAGATACTCCACTGGTCCCACTCAGTCTGGAGCAAGGGAGAATGAAGAAAACCAAGACACAAGGGAAAGATTAGTTCAAAGAACTAATGGGCCACAACTACCACAACCTCCACCAGACTGAATTCGGCACAATTAGATGGTGCCCAGCTACCATCACTGACTGCTCTGACAAGGATCACAGTAGAGGGTCCTGGACAGAGCTAGAGAAAAAGGTAGAACAAAATTCAAACTCACAAAAAAAAAAAAAAAAAAAAAAACAGACTTACTGGTCTGATGAAAGCTGAAGAAACCCCAAGAGTACAGCCCCCGGACACTTTTTTAACTCAGTACTTAAGGCACTCTTAAAGTTCATTCTTCACCCAAAGATTAGATAGGCCCATAAAACAAATAATAATACAGGTAGCTTAACCATGTATATGAGACTAAATGGGCATACCAGCCCAGGGGTAAGGATGAGAAGGTAGGAGGGGACAGGAAAGCTGGATGAATGGAAATGGGAAACCTAAGGTTGAGGAGAGTGTTGACATGTTGCAGGGTTGGCAATCAATGTCACAAAACAATATATGTATTACTCGTTTAATAAGAAATTTGCTCTGCAAACCTTCACCTAAAGAACAATAAAAACAAATACATAAATAAAAATCTTAGAGATATATTGTCAAAGAAAAGAAAAAAAAAATACAGTGAGATACCATCTCATCCTGACATTTCTGCCACTAACTAAAAAAGCAGAAAATAACAAATGTTAGAGAGGTTGTGGGAGATTGGAACTCTCATGCACTGCTGGTGGGAATACAAAATGGTACAAACACTATGGAAAATGATACTACACCTCCCTAAAAAGCTAGAAATAGAATTACTATTAAAAAAAAAAAAAAAAAAACCCACTGCCGTTGAGTCGATTCCGACTCATTGCAACCCCATAGAACAGAGTAGAACTGCCCCATAGAGTTTCCAAGGAGCACTGGAGGAATCGAACTGCTGACCTCTTGGTTAGCCCAGCAATCCCACTCCTAGGAATATATCCTAGAGAAATAATAACCATCACACCAATAGACATATGCATACCCATGTTCACTGCAGCATTATTCACAATAGCAAAAAGATGAAAACAATCTAAGTGCCCATCAACAGATGAATAGATAAACAAATTATGGAATATAACACAATGACAAACAACAATGGTGAATCTTCGAAACTTCTCACAACATGGATGAATCTGGAGGGCATTAGGCTGAGTGAAATAAGTCAATCACAAAAGGACTAATATTGTATGAGACCACTATTATAAAAACTCAAGAAAAGGTTTACACAGGAAAAAACAATCTTTGATGGTTACAAGGGATGGGAGTGGTGAGGAGGGGAAATCATTACCTAAATAGTAGATAAGTGCTATCTTTGGTGAAGGGAAAAATAACACACGATATAGAGAAAATCAGCACAACTTGACCAAGGCAAAGTGACTGAAGATTCCTAGACACATCCAAACACCTCGAGGGACAAAGTTACTGGAGCAGAGTGCTGGGGACCATGGCATCAGGGAGCATCTAGATCAGGAGGCGTATCATAGTTCATAAAGAAAATGTTCTACATTCTACTTTGGCGAGTAGCATCTGGGGTCTTAAAAGCTTGAGAGTGGCCATCTAAGATATATCTACTCGTTCCACCCTATCTGGAGCAAAGGAGAATGAAGAAATCTAAAGACTCAAGGAAAATATTAACCCAAAGAACTAAAGGACAACATGAACCACAGCCCCCACAAGCCTGAGCCCAGAAGAACTAGATGGGGCCTGGCTACTAGCACAGACTGCTGACAGGGATCACAATAGGGGGTCCCAGACAAAGTAGGAGAAAACTATAGAAAATTCAAATTAAAAAAAAAAGACAAGGCTTGCTGTTCTGGTAGAGACTGGAGGAACCCCCAAGACTACGACCTCCGGATACCCTGCTAACTCAAAACTGAAGCCACTCCCAAAGTCCACCTTTCAGCCAAAAATTAGGCCTATAAAACAAACAATAACACACTGAGACCAGAAGAGCTAGATGGTGCCTGGCTATAACTAATGACTGCCCTGGCAGGGAACACAACAGAGAACCCCTGAGGAGCAGGATAGCAGTGGGATGCAGACTCCAAATTTTCGTGAAAAGACCAGACTTAACAGTCTGACTGAGACTAGAAGGAACCCAGCGGTCATGGACCCCAGACTTGTTGGCCCAGGACAGCAAGCCAACTCTTCAGACAGGGATTGGACTGGACAGTGGGTTGGAGAGGGATGCTTGTGAGGAGTGAGCTTCTTGGATCAGGTGGACACTTGAGACTATGTTGGCATCTCCTCCCTGGAGGGGAGATGAGAGGGTAGAGGGGTTTAGAAGCTGGCAAAATGGACACAAAAAGAGAGAGTGGAGGGAGGGAGCAGGCTGTCTCATTCAGGGGGAGAGCAACTGGGAGCATGTAGCAAGGTGTCTATAAATTTCTGTGTGAGAAGCTGACTTGATTTGTAAACTTTCACTTAAAGCACAATAAAAAATTAAAAAAAAAAACAATAACACACATCAGGAATGTGCTTCTTAGTTCAGTTAAGTATACATTGCCAAATGGGCTAAGCCTGCCCAAAATCAAAGATGAGAAGGCAGGAAGGCAAAAGAAAACTGGACGAATGGATGCGGGAAACCCGGGGTGGAAAGGAACAGGCGGAAAGTGATGATGTATTGCGGGGATTGCAGCCAGTGTCACAAAACAATATGTGTATATGTTTTTGAATGAGAATTTGAGTTGTAAACTTTTACCTAAACCATAATAAAATTTGACAAAGAGAGTTAAGCCTATGTAATTTACCATGATCAGTAGGTGTAAGGAAAGTACTTAAATGTAAAAAAAAAGAAAAGAAAAAAATGAACTTCTAAGTGGTGATAGAATTAGCATCAATATTTTAATATTAATCCAGGAGAAGGCTAGGATCCATTCAAGATATTCAAGGCTAAGTCTGATGGAAGTTTTGATGCTAGATTTCCTAAGATGCAAGTTCTTCAGATTTTCTCAGTATCAAAGAGTATTTCTACCCTTTCAGAAGTCACCAAGTGATTTCTCTCTGAATATTTCCAGTGAAATAAAATACCATATTTTGGGGGGAAATTCAGATAATATATGTATTAGTAAGGAATGGAAGGGTGTGTCTAGCACTTCGGCTCCAAAGGACTGACTCACTTGCCCATCTAGACCAAGAACTCAAGAACAGTCTTCTGAAAGCAAATCCAAGGTAAAGCAACTCCTGCTTTGAGAACTAAGTCTTAGAATCTGTGTACCTGTTACAATGTACCTGTCACAGGTTTGGGCACCATCTGCCTTCTAGCTATAGATTTGAAAATAATTATCCTGAAGCCCAAGTGGCTGGCAAGCACTAGGCATGATTGTTTATCATTCCACCATGATAAACAGAAAAATAAAAATACAGTATCAATCCAGTCTTTGGGGACAAAATAGAGAATATGGGAAACAGGACACATACAAACATTTGAGAAAACACTTTTAATAGTGGTTCTATCTAGGTGATATGATTAGTGCTGATTTTGATTTATTTTGTCTTTTGTGTTTTTCTGTGTACTCAAAATTCTCTGCAACGATGAAGGGTTATACCAGAGACTATGATTTAATGATGTCTCTGTAATTACCATCTCTCTGTTTTAAGAAAAATCAATTTTGTTCTCCTGTGTCCTAATGAAAAAAAAAAAAGTTTTATGTTTAATCCTATAAAATTGTGAAACCTATGCCTTCTGCTGGGGAACCCTGACGGCACAGTGGTTAAGAGCTTCGATACTAACCAAAAGGTAGGCAGTTGGAACCCCCCCAGCAGCTCCACAGGAGAAAGATGTGGCAGTCTGCTTCTGTAAAGATTACAGCCTTGAAAACCCGAAAGGGCAGTTCTACTCTGTCTTAAAGGGTCTCTATGAGTCTGAATCGACTCAATGGTACATAACAACAACATGCCTTCTGGTACTAAAATTGTGCAGCTGTAATCCACAGTTCTTATACAGACAGGAGAGGTACTTAATAATTCCAAAAATTACAGTTTACTCCATAATCCAGTTTTTTCATTTCAAATATTATTTTTGTTGCTTTAAAATCTTTTAAATTAAGGACTTTTTAAGCATTCTTTTTTTTTTTTTATGATACAGTTCAGGGCATGTTCAGATTAATTATACAAATATACCAAGGATTCCGGTGCTTACTTCTGGTAAGAATCAAGGGAACGCCTTTTACTGTATTTGTTGACTATAGGATTATAGGAGAACATGAACATTTGATCGGAATTCTGTTAGCAAGCTGAGCTTCTAGGAGAACACTTGGTAAGAAAGAAGTTTAGAAAGGATACTTATAATGTAGGCTTATATAAAAACAGGCTTCCAATAATGTCTTTCATATAGACACCTTTATGAAGATACAAAATGACGTCATGTTCCATTGGCCCTGGATTTATTTTTCATATTTTCTTTGTTTACATCTTTGAAAACTCAGTTTATGTTCCTAGACTAAAACTCCCCTCCCCCGCAAAAGAATCCAAACCAGTTGCCTCTGAGTAAACCCCGACTCATAGCGACCCCATAAGACAGCAGAACTTCCCCGTAGGTCTTCTGAGGCCGTAATCTTCACGGAAACAGACCGCCACATCTTTCTTCTGTGGAGTGGCTGATGGGTTTGAAAAGCAGCCCTTCGGGCAGCAGCCAAGTGTGTAACCATTGTGACACCAGGGCTCCTAACTTCCCCACACAAACCTATTGCCATTGAGTTGAATTTCCTCTCACAGTGACCCTATAGCACAGAACAGGACTGTCCCATAGGGTTTCCAAGGCTTTAAATCTTTACAGAAGCAGACTGTCACATCTTTCTCCTGAGCAGCAGCTGGTGAGTGTGAACTGCCAATCTTTTGATTAGTAGCGGAGCACTTAACCACTGCTCCACCAAGGCTAATGTTTACATCCTGAATGGAAACCTTGGTGGTGTAGTGATTAAGACCTACAGCTGCTAACCAAAAGGTGAGCAGTTTGAATCCACCAGGCGCTCCTTGGAAACTCTATGTGGCAGTTCTACTCCGTTCTATAGGGTCACTATGAGTCGGAATTGACTCGATGGTAATGGGTTTGGTTTGTGTTTTTTTTTTTTTATCCCCACCATAGTGCTGAGAACACAGTAGGCACTCAATAAATGCTTATCGAATTAATAAATAAAATAATGATGTCATTACTAAAATTATTGAAAATTTTTATTGTTACAGGCCTTATGGCTATTTTTTCTCTTAAAATGAATTTTTGAAGATATCTTAAAAATTTTTTAGTATTGAATATTAAACTCCAAAATATACGCTTAACTATGATGGTGAATGGTGGAGCTATATAGTTGGTTATATTTTATAAATGAGAAATTCTTTAGTGAAAGAACATATCACCAGTAAGAATTTAAACTCATAGTAATTCAAAATCATATTTATAAAACTAATTTCCAGAATTGGAGAAAAAAAAATAATAAAAGTCCAGAGAAATTTATGACAGACCTCTTAGAGCTCAAAAACACACAAAATCAGAGAGAGAGAAAGTGTGTAAACTTTTTAGGATTAAATTTATTCTAGTGTTCCTACAGAATTTTATAAATCCCCTACAATCCACATAGTAAACATACTCTCTACTTTGGGCTAATATTGACCCTGAGACAACATTTTGAATTCATTGTAGAACCAAAATCACACGGTCTAAAAAAAAAAAAATCCTAGCAAACAATTCAGAATAAGGAATTGAATAAAACAGATGAATCCACCTAACCATGACCTGTCTTAGTACACACATCTGTACATCAAACATTTGCCTCTATGATTTTCATGCTGCAAACATTTCCAAATCTTTGACCCTTGAGATTTCTGCCCTGCTTAGCAAGCCGCCAAATTGTATTCCAACAACATTTGCACAGTAGTGTGATTTGGTAGACTAAACCCAGAGATGCTGCTCTCAAAAGAACAAGCTCTGTTTACTCGTGAATTTACTGACTTCATCCACTGTAAATACGAAAAATGCATAAAAAAGAAAAAAAAACCCTCTCTTTGGGGGGTTTATGAGAATAGTTTTCTAGTCACATGGCCGAATGATATGTAAATACACACTATGTTTTCTTTCTTTTTAGTCTGTGTGGAAGTTATATACAGGTATTGAATGACAAAGTACAACAATAAGCAACTCTGTTTATTTATCAGGTTTTAGAGTAACCTTCACAGTCCACAGATTTTCAGGTTGGAAGGATGGGGAATAAGTGACCGGACAATCAAATAATTAGATATTCATAATCTAATTGTAACCTCTAAATCTAAAATCTTCAAAGTAAATTAACTCCACCGAATACTCCCATGGATGGATACAGGGACGTGTAAATCACAGTCCTGGCTCACCAGGAAATTAAGGTTCAATTTAGGGAAGAAACACAATTTACTCATGAAAGTTAACTTAGAAATGTAATTTAAATTTAAAAAAGCACAGACTTTTCTTCAAAAATTCAGAGGCTGGAGATAGTATTTGGGCCTTCGTGGTAGGGCAAGCTTTGAGTAGAAGGTAATCAAGTGCTAAAATACGGGCAGAACTGCACGGGAGAGAGAATGGCTAGGCAGAGGTCAAATTTTAGATACAGGCGACAGGGGGAGCAGGCACTTGGAGTTTTAAATTCAAGTTAGATTTTGAGATAAAATATGAAAGTTTGGCTGTAGCAACAATGTCTCATGGACTACAGTCTGGATGGTTTGACTTCCATTGTAAAAGCAACTTGTTGTTGTTAGGAGCCCTTGAGTTGCTTCTGACTCATGGCAATCCTATGTAAAATACTGCCCTGTCCTACGCGATCCTCACGATTGTTGCTATGCTTGAGGCCATTGTTGCAGGCACTGTGTCAATCTCACTGAGGGTCTTCCTCTTTTTCGCTGACCCTCTACTTTCCCAGGCATGATGTCCTCCTCCAGGGACTGGTTCCTCCTGATAACATGTCCAAAGTACAAGACGAAGTATCACTGTATTCACATCTAAGGAGCATTCTGGAGGTACTTCTTCCATCTTACTTCATTAAATTGTTGTTGTTGTTGTTAGGTTCCGTTAAGTCAGTTCCAACTCATACCAACTCTATGCAAAACAGAACGAAACACGGCCGGGTCCTGCGCCATCCTCACAATTGTTGCTATGCTTGAGCCCATTGTTGCAGCCATTGTGGCAATCCATCTTGTTGAGGGTCTTCCTCTCTTTTGCTGACCCTCTATTTTACCAAGCATGATGTCCGTCTCCAGGGGCTGATCCCTCCTGATAATATGTCCAAAGTATGTGAGACATAGTCTCGCCATCCTTGCTTCTAAGGGGCATTCTGGCTGCACTTCTTCCAAGACAGACTTGTTCATTATTTTGGCAGTCCATGGTATATTCAATATTTTTTGCCAACACCACAATTCAAAGGCATCAATTCTTTTTTGGTCTTCCTTATTCATTGTGCAGCTTTCACGTGAGGCGAATGAAAATACCATGGCTTGGGTCAGGCGCACCTTAGTTTTCAAGGTGACATCTTTGCTTTTCAACACTTTAAAGAGGTCTTTTGCAGCCAATTTCCCCAATGCAATGCATCTTTTGATTTCCTGGCTGCTGCTTCCATGGCTGTTGATTGTGGATCCAAGTAAAATGAAATCCTTGACAACCTCAATCTTTTCTCCATTTATCATGATGTTGCTTACTGGTCCAGTTGTGATGATTCTTGTTTTCTTTATGTTGAGGTCTAATCCAAACTGAAGGCTGTGGCCTTTGATATTCATCAGCAAGTGCTTTGCGTCCTCTTCATTTTCAGCAAGCAGGGCTGTGTCATTTGCATAATGCAGGTTGGTAATGAGTCTTTTTACAATCTTGATGTCCCATTCTTCACATAGCCCAGCTTCTCAGATGATTTGCTCAGTATACAGATTGAATAGGTATGGTGAAAGGATACAACCCTGACACACACCTTTCCTAACTTTAAACCTTGCAGTATTCCCTTGTTCTGTTCGAACAGCTGCCTCTTGATTCATGAACAGATTCCTCATAAGCATAATTAAGTGTTCCAGAATTCCCATTCTCCACAGTTATCCATAATTTGTTATGATCCACACAGTTGAATGCCTTTGCATAGTCAATAAAACACAGGTAAACATCTTTCTGGTATTCTCTGCTTTCAGCCAAGATCTATCTGACATCAGCCACGATATCCCTCATTCCACGTCCTCTTCTGAATCTGGCTTGAATTTCTGGCACTTCGCTGTTGATGTACTTCTGCAAAAAATTTTGAATTATCTACAGCAAAATTTCATTTGTGTGTGACATTAATGATATTGCTCAATAATTTCCACATTTTCTTCAATCAGCTTTCTTTGGAATAGGCATAAATACAGATCTTTTCTAGTTGATTGGCCATAGACAAGTGAATGTATTTTCACCTGTGCATCCATTTGTTGAAACATCTCAATTGGCATTCCATCAATTCCCAGAGGTTTGTTTTTTGCCAGTACCTTCAGTGCAGCTTAGACTTCTTCCTTCAGCATCGTCAGTTGTCAGTTCCTGATCATATGTTACCTCTTGAAATGGTTGAATGTCGACCAACTCTTTTTGGCATAGTGACTCTTTCATCTTCTTTTGAAGCTTCCTGCATTATTTAATATTTTCCCCTTAGAATCCTTCAGTATTGCATCTCCACGCTTGACTTTTGTCTTCAGTTCTTTCAGCTTGAGAAATGCTGAGCGTGTTCTTCCCTTTTGGTTTTATATTTCCAGCTCTTTGCATATGTCATCATAATACTTTACTTTGTCTTCTCGAGCCGCCCTTTGAAATCTTCCGTTCAGCTGTTTTACTTCATCATTCTTCCTTTTGCTGTTGCTACTTGATGTTCAAGAGCAAGTTTCAGAGTCTCTTCTGACACCCACTTAGGCCTTTTCTTCCTCTCCTGTCTTTTTAATGACCTCATGCTTTCTTCATGTATGATGTCCTTGATGTCATTCCACAACTTGTCTGGCCTTTGGTCATTAGTGTTAATGTATCAATTCTATTCTTGAGATGGTCTCTAAACTCAGGTGGTATATACTCTAGGTTTTAGTTTGTCTCTTGTTGACTTGCTCTAATTTTCTTCAGTTTTAGTGTAAACTTGCATATGAGTAATTGATGGTCTGATCTGCAGTCAGCCCCTGGCCTTCTTCTGACTGATGATATTGAGCTTTTCTATCAACTCTTTCCACAGATGTAGTCGATTTGATTCCTGTGTATTCCATCTGGTGAGGTCCATGTTTACAGTCACCATTTCTGTTGGCGGAAGAGGTATTTGCAATGAAGAAGTCATTGGTCTTGCAAAATTGAATCATGGAATCTCTGGCATCGTTTCTATCACCAAGGCCATATTTTCCAACTACCGATTCTTCTTGTTTCCAACTTTCACATTCCAATCTCCAGTAATTATCAGTGCATCCTGATTCCATGTTTGACCAATTTCAGATTGCAGAAGTTGGTAAAAAATCTTCTATTTCTTCATCTTTGACCTTAGTGGTTGGTGCACAAATTTGCATAATAATCATATTAACTGGTCTTCCTTGTAGGCCTATGATTATTATCCTATCACTGACAGCATTGCATTTCAGGATAGATCTTGAAATGTTTTTTTTTTTTTTGACAGTGGATGCAACACCATTCCTCTTGAAGCTGTTGCTCCTGGCATAGTAGACCATATGATTGTCCAATTCAAAATGACCAATACCAGTCCACTTCAGCTCACTAATACCTAGGATATTGATCTTTATTCATTCCATTTCATTTTGATGATTTCCAGTTTGCCTAGATTCATACTTCATACATTCCAGGTTCTGATTATTGATGGATGTTTGCAGCTGTTTCTTCTCATTTCGAGTCATGCCACATCAGCCAGTGAAGGTCCCAAAAGCTTGACTCCATTCATATCATTAAGGTCTACTCTACTTTGAGGAGGCAGCTCTTTCCCAGTTGTATTTTGAGTGCCTTGCAACCTTAGGGGCTCATCTTCTGGGACTATATCAGACAATGTTCCGCTACTATTCATAAGGTTTTCACTGGGTAATTCCTTTCAGAAGTAGGCTGCTGCATCCTTCTTCCTAGTCTGTCATAGTCTGGAAGCTCACTGAAACCTGTCCTCCATGGGTGACCCTACTGGTATTTGAATACCAGTGGCATAGCTTCTAGCATCACAACAACACACAAGCCTCCACAGTATGACAAACTGGCAGCCACATGTCACATGTGTGCATAATTAAGTTACGCAAGTTAATTTCAAAAGGTGAAGTCAGAGAAGTCATAGAAAATGAGGGCATGAGTTTTTGGTGCTGGACTGAAAATGCTGTCCTCCATCACTTTTCAATTTTAGGAGCTGCACGTGCATGGATCACAGGGGGGTCCAAGATGGCCAGGGTGTGTGTCTTGTAGATTAGAGTACAATATAAAGGATAAATAAATGGCCCAAATGGTGCAGGTAGACGGATAGACCTGGGAAATGAGTTTTTCATAGTCTAAGTGTTAAACTGGTTTGAGAATGGTATTAATCAAAATTTCCTTGGCAAAAAATATGAGAATTTATATTTATTATCTTTGTCTTTCCTTCTCCAATATCTTTAGCAGATTTGTTTAAAGGAAGAAGAAATATCCAGTTGTGCTGGATGTAACATCTGCTATTGTCAATGAAGTCAATATTTTATTATGCAGTAGTGAAAATAAACACAAGTCATCTCTATTTTGTAAAACCCTTTATGCATGTGTGTATGTGTTTTTTGGGTGGTAAAGGTAAGGATAAGGTATAGAATTTTTATATTAACTTAATAATAGAAATTGCTAATGATAAAGTCCAACTGTCTTAGCTAAAGGGAAGGGTTTTCACCCATATCTATAGTAAAGAGATTCAGTGCACTCTTTAATAACCAGGTAGGATGGTAGATTCAATACTGATCAAACATTTGTGGGACCTGTTCCATCATGTTGATCTCTGTTTAAAATAAACCAAAACCCAGTTGCTGTTGAGTAAATTCTGACTGATAATGACCCTATAGGACAGAGTAGAACTGCTGTATAGGGTTTCTGGAAACCCTGGTGGCATAGTAGTTAATTGCTTCAGCTGCTAACCAAACAGTCGGCAGTTCGAATCCTCCAGGCGCTCCTTGGAAACTCCACCGAGTAATTTTACTCTGTCCTATAGGGTTGCTATGAGTCGAAATCAACTCGGCGGCACTGGGTTTGGTTTTTGGTTTATAGGGTTTCTAAGGCTATAATCTTTATGGAAGCAGACAGCCACATCTTTCTCCCATGGAGCTGCTGGTGGGTTTGAAAAGCCTACGTTTCGATTTTCAGCTAAGTACTTAACCACTGCACCACCGGGGATCCTGATCTCTGTCTATATTCCTAATTCTTTAAAGTTTTAGATTTGCTTATAATAATAGCTAACATTCATTATGTTTCTGTGCTAAAAATATACTAATTTTATTAATTACTTTACTAATTTAATTTACTTCATTAAATATTCCAATTCTTGAAAAAATCTATATGCAAAAGTTACTATTATATATTATATATACATATATACACACACTTTTTTTCAAAATAAGGAAACCAACAAATAAGAAGATTAAATTATTTTCCTAAGTTCCCATTTGCAGCATATATGGAGCCAAATTTTAAACCTAGGAAGAGTAAAGACTGAGAGACACTACCCTCCACTATGATACAATCCTACTTCTTAGTCCAGATTTTAGTATTTCTTAAACCAAGACATAAGTCAGCTTTTTTTCTTTTTACTCATTAATGAAATAATTAAAATTCAATTGTATTTGAGAATGCATACATGATGGAGGTGGGAAAATGAGACGCAGGTAAAATACACATTTCTTTTAAGATAGATTTCAAATATTTATATGTATAATTTTTAATGTAATAAAGAACATTCTTTGATATTATCACTTTCGACTCAACAATTCCACTTCAATTATTGCAGGGTTCTTCCTATACATAAATGTAGTAGTCCACCTGCACTCCTCTGAATTCAACTCATCTTAGAAGTTCAGGTCCTCTTAACTGGCAGCTGTAAACCTCCACTGGAAAGATTCTCAGGATATTAGGAGAAATATTTCCACCTCTGAAACTAACTTGCATCGGGGACTGTTACAGCTGTACAACTGCACCATATGATTCCTAAGACACCTTAGAGTTTTATATCTATTACCTATTTTTAATAAGAATTTAACATTTATTTACAGATTCTTTTCCTTGAAGTGTGTGCACAGATCTTAAGTATACAATGCAATGTGTTTTGACAAATGCATGTACTTTTGTAAACGTACACTAATCAAAATACTGTATATAACATTTCAATCACAACCTTGCTTGCTGAAAGTGAAGAGGACCTGAAGCACTTACTTATGAGGAACAAAGACCATAGCCTTCAGCATGGATTACACCTCAACATAAACAAAACGAAATCCCTCACAACTGGACCAATAAGCAACATCATGATAAATGGAGAAAAGACTGAAGTGGTCAAGGATTTCATTTTACTTGGCTCCACAATCAACACCCATGGGAGCAGCAGTCAAGAAATCAAAAGATGCATTGCATTGGGCAAATTGGCTGCAAAAGACATCTTTAAAGTGTTGAAAAGCAACTTGAAGACTAAAGTGCACCTTACCCAAGCCATGGTATTTTCAATTGCCTCATGCATATGAAAGCTGGGTAATGAATAAGGACGACAGAAGAATTGTTGCCTTTGAATTATGGTGTCGGCAAAGAATATTGACTATACCATGGATTGCCAAAAGAATGAACAAGCCTGTCTTGGAAGGAGTACAACCAGAATGCTCTTTAGAAACAAGGATGGCAAGACTACGTCTTACATACTTTGGACATGTTGTCTGGAGAGATGAGTCACTGGAGAAGGTCACCATGATTGGTAAAGTACAGGGCAGCAGAAGAGAGGAAGACCCTCAACAAGGTGGACTGACACAGTACTTGCAATGATTGCCGGCGCGGCACAGACTGGGCAGTGTTTCATTCTGCTGGACACAGGGCTGCTATGAGTTGGAACCGACTTGGTGGCACCTGACAGTAACTTCAGCAATATTGTGTTGAACATTTGTTACCTGCTCTTGCTGTCCATTCATAGATTTTTCCCTTATGAAATCTTTCGATCATTTTTGAAAATTGTCTTTTTGTTACTGACTTGTATGAGTTCTTTAGATATTCCGGATACAAGTCCTTTGTCAGAGATATGTATGGCAAATATTATTTTCACCATTTGTAGCTCACCTATTCATATTCTCTTTTTTTTGTTGTTGTTGCTGCTGTTGAGTAGTTGAAGTTTTCCATGTATTTTAGAGATTAAACCTTTATCAGACATGTTGTTCCCAAAGATTTTTTTCCAATCTGTAAGTTGTCTTTTTACTCTTTTTTTTTTCTATTGTACTTTAGATGAAGGTTTAGAGAACAAACCAGTTTCTCATTAAACAATTAGTACACATATTGTTCTGTGACAATGGTTACCAACCCCATGACATGTCAACGCTCTCCCTTTCTCAAGCTTGGGCTCCCAATTATCAGCTTTCTTGTCCCCTCCTGCCTTCTAGTCCTTGCCTCTGGGCTGGTATGCCCCTTTGGTTCTCATTTTGTTTTATGGATCTGTCTAATCTTTGGCTGAAGGGTGAACTTCATTAGTGACTTCATTACTGAGCTAAAAGGGTGTCCAGCGGCCATGCTCTTGGGGTTTCTCCAGTCTCTCTCAGACTATTAAGTCTGTGTGTGTGTGTGTGTGTGTGTGTGTGTGTGTGTGAGTTAAAATTTTATTCTACATTTTTCTCCAGTTCTGTCCAGGGCCTTTATTGTGATCCCTGTCAGAGCAGTCAGTGGTGATAGCTGGGCACCATCTAGTTGTGCTAGACTCAGTCTGGAGGAGGCTGTGGTACTTGTGGTCTATCAGTCATTTGGACTAATCTTTCCCTTATGTCTTTGGTTTTCTTCATTATCCCTTGCTCCAGAGGGGGTGAGACAAGTGGAAGCCTATTCATATTCTTTATGAGGTCTTTTGATGGGATATTTCTCCCCTCATTTTTTCAACTACTGGCTGCTCATATATAGAAAAACAATGGATTGCTGTAACTGACCCTTATATCCCATTATCTTCCTACATTAAATTCTAGTAGTTGTTTACATTTCTATTGTGTTGATTAATTTTATGTGCCCACTGGCTAGGCTATGGTGAACACCTATTTGGTCAAACACTAGTTGAGATGTTGCTCTGAAGGTATTTTGTAGATGTGATTGACACAACCAATTGACTTAAGAAGATTACCCGGATAATGTGGGTTAAAAAAAAAAAAAAAATTTTTTTTTTTTTATAAATGTGGGTAGGCCTTATCAAATCAGTTGATGGTCTTGAGAGCAAAAATTGAGTTTTCCTGGAAAAGAAGAAATTCTGCCACAAGACTGTAACATAAAAATCCTGCCTGAGTTTATATTTACTGGCCTGTCATACAGATTTTAGATTCTAGACTGCAACATCAACTCTTTTTTGAGTTTCCAGACTGCTGTGGCCTGTCTACGGATTTCCAAGTGGCCAGTTCCCACAATCACCTGAGTCAATTTCTTAAGATCTCTCTCTCTCTCTGCTTGTCACTCTTTCTGTATCCATCCATACATCCATCTATCCATCCATCCATCCACTTACCTACCTACCTATCATCTATCATCTATTTATCTATTTATCTATCTATCTATCTATCTATCTATCTATCTATCTATCTATCTATCTATCTATCTATCTATCTTCTATCTATCAATCATCTATCTACCTACCTACCTACCTACCATCTATCTACCGTCTATCTATCACCTATCTATCATCTATCTATCTGTCTGTCTGTCTATCTGTCTATCTATCTATCATCTATCTACATATATGTTTCCCACTGGTCTGCTTCTCTGAAGAACCCTATTATATGCTTAAAACACTTAACTGGCTTCTGTAATGGTTATGGTTTTGTGTTGACTTGGCTGGGCCATGAGTCTCAGTGGCTGGCAGTTATGTAATGATGTAGTTTGGCAGTTACGTAATGTTGTAGCTTGGCAGTTATATTGTTGTTGTTAGATGCTGCCAAATCAGGTCCAACTCACAGTGACCCTGTGTTCAACAGAACGAGACATGGCCTGGTCCTGCACCATTCTCATGGTCATTGTTATGTCTGAGACCATTGTTGTCGCCACTGTATCAATCCATCTCATTGAGGGTCTTCCTCTTTTCCACTGGCCCTCTACTTTACCAAGCATGATGTCTTTCTCCAGAGATTGATCCCTCCTGATAACATGTCCAAAGTATGCAAGACGCAGTCTTGCCATCCTTGCAGTTATGTAATGAAGTACTCTGGCAGTTATGTAATGATGTAGCTATCCTCCATTTTGTGATATAATGTAACCACCTCCATAATGTGATCTGATGTGATCAGCCATTCAGTTGTAAGGGGATTTTCTTCATGGGAGTGGCCTGCATCCAATATATATGGACATTCTGGCAAAGCTAGCTGGCTTTTGCTCACTATAGATTCTGTATCTGATTCATTATCATCTGACCTCTGATTCTTGGGACTTGAGCCAGCAGTCTGCCTTATTGCCTTCTGATCTTAGGAATCATCAGCCCCCACAGGTGTGAGCCAGCAGCCTGCCATGTGACCTTCCGATCTTGGGTTCCTCAGCCCCTGCAGTTACATGAGTCAGGAGAAGCCTCCAGGCTTATACCTGATCCACGGGCTTGGGACTTGTCAGCCTCTATAACCTCATGAGTCACTTCCTTGAGATAAATCTCTCTATATATGTATATGCTTCACTGGTTTTGTTTCTCTAGAGAACCCAGCCTAAGATATTTTCTCTTTGGGTTTAAGAAAAAAGATGAAAACACCTGATGTGATTTACGAAGCCTTGAACCATATGTGGGACATTCCCTGTCTAAATTCTGCTTTCTGGCTACACATCCCTTCTTTCATTTCTTTAAAAGTGCTGTCTCCTGTAGTTTCAGAACCCTGCTCCAAAAATCCCTGTATATCCTTCAGCGCTCTGCTAAGAATTGTAAGGAAGCCTTCTCTGGTCTCTCATTAATTCACTTATAGTAAGTACCCTATACTTCTTTTTAATAACATATATAGCTATTATAATCAAATACATAATTTGCAATTAGGCATTTAATTTTTGTCTCTTAGCTGTTGCACCTATATCTTCAGTGTTTAATACTGTGCGTTACATGTAGTAGGCCCTCAAACAATATTTATTGAATAAGTAAATAAACAAAAAGGGTGCAATGAATGAAACATAAGAATTTGCTCAGCATTTCTGCCAGGCTGAATAAAACTTCCAAAAGCAGTATTTCTCCTCTTACGATTTTTTTTTTCTCCATCTTATAGTAAATAGACGTAGTTATCCAGAGAATTAATCCCATAACATTCTAATTTATAAGAAAAACACCTGTAGCAGAGATATTAAATATCTCCCTTAACTGGCAAAAGCAACAAGCGTCTCCTATGCTCTGTAAGCAAGTACTATAAGAAGCATTGACAGCTCTCTCAAAAATCATCTTCTTGACAAAACAAGCAAAAGCTAAATTTTAAAAAAATTTACCTGCTTTAAAACTTTGTCATTATAGAAGCTATATGAAAAACAATGGACATGACAAGCTCCAAAATTAAGTATCTGCTTATTACAAAGGAAAAAGTAAAGGAAGTAGAAATCAGTACAGCGCATAAGTTAACGCTACAGAAAAGCATGTATTTCTTATCCCTTAGGAAATGGAGAGATGAATGCCACGCAATTCACCCCCATACACGACAGAACTAGCAGTGCTTGCCTAATTTGCACTTACATGTAAAAATCCACAGGACTCATTTTCCTTTTGATGTCTATGTTTGCAGCTTGCCAATGTGCAAATTAAAGTTCCAGTGCATGGAATTTCTTCCTTCTCACAACCACATAATATTTCTTTTCTTTATCATTACCAGCTGAATATGCATAAAGTGAGAGCTCCATTCCCTAGGAGTTCAGCATTGTATCTACACAGAGGATTTTACGCAAGGAGCCAGGACTCAGAGAGTGCATCTTCAGAACTCTAAGCAAGGTCAACACGGCTCACAGTTGGGGTAGCGTGATTCATCCTCCCACACAAGTCTGCATTTTGACTGTCCCCTCACTGTTACCATCTATGCATCTAGTCAGACCAGGATGTGCCCTAACAAGTAACAAGGAGAGAGTACCACTCTTGAAAGCTATTGATCAGATGGCTCCTTTACTTTCAGTCTTTTTTCCACTCCACTGTACGGCCTGTGCTGCACCCATTTGGCTCTGCTATACTTTTCCACAGAAGGCAAAATGAGCTTTATTTATTTGAATCAGAACCGTAGTTTAACATAGGCCTCTCCCATCTTCATGTTTTCTCTTTCTTTCTTTCATTTTTAAGTAGAAATTTGAAATATCTAGATGATTTCCCCATTGGACAATATCAAGCCATTTTTTCTATTCTCATCAATAAGATGTGTGATGCTAATCAGGAATGTTCAAAGTATGAGCGAGAAACAGGAAGTAAAGCCAACGCCAGTATCCAAGGTGAACACTCATGTACTGCCCAGGCTGCCGGTGTCCAGGGGCAAAGCAATGGGGGTAGCCAAGGGCGTGCTATCAATGTTTTATTGGAACTTCTGCTGTTTCCACTAAGGGCAGGGAGTTCCACTTGGAGTACTTCTTAACAGTTTTTGTAATTGAATAGCAAGCAAACCCTTGTCACTGATCAATGGTCTTTTTTATAACAGTCTATAGGATTCAGTCCTATTTGTGATGTTTACATTATTCCCATCAAAAAAATATGTCTAAAGAATACTCAAAAACTGTTCCAGCTCTGAGCAAGAATGGATATACGTTTGAAAACATACAGCACCTACATTTAAGTAATTTATATACTTCATTGGATCATATACAAGTGGGTAATGCAGAGCTCCTGAATAGCTACCGTATTGCTGTTTTTCCTGAAAACATTTCCTTTTGGAAAACTAATTCAGCAGAATTCAGTGTACCACCATCACCATCATTATTATTTTTCAAAATGAGTTACCACTTATTTAGTAGTTTTAAAATGCAATGCCACTGCTAACTTATAGTGTTTGGTGAAAGATCATGTAGATTTTAAGTTTTCATTGAGACTTTAATGGCTCCTACTAGTTTTCAAAAATGATCACAGTAACACTGTTCATTACTTATTTCAGCATCCCTTGTCTGCAAAAAAATTTTTTTTTTTTTTTTTAAATACCTGCAATCTGATATTTCTAAACAGAAGTTTATTTGTTGTTGTTAGCTGCCCTCCAGTCAGCCCCTGACTCACGGTAGCCCTGTGCAAAACAAAACGAAATGCTGCCTGGTCCTGTGCCACCCTCATGATTGGTTGGAGATGAGACCATTGTGATCCACTGAGTTTTCCCTGGCTGATTTTCAGAACTATATCACCAGACCCTTCTTCCTAGTCTAAGTCTGGAAGTGTCACTGAAATGTGCTCAGCGTCACAGCAACATGAAAGCATCCCCTGACAGACAGGGTGGTGGCTCCCCAGGAGGTGGACTGGCCAGGAATTCTCCCACGGAATAACCAGTGCTCCCCACATGTAAGTGTATCCTTTTTAAATAACTATTTGTGGTGTATTGCAAATATAAAACTTCTTTACAAATAATATAACACAAAGTAGTTTGGGGTACTTTAAATAGAAGATAAAGGTGTTGATTCATGAACTCTTCTAAGGATTAATCATCTCATCAAAAAATGATGGTTGCTTGGAGGTTTGTAGTATCGCAACTAATTTAAACGCTTTGTGCATGCATTTGGTAAAGTGTTCAAAAAGAGATAATGGAGAAAAAAAAAAGGTTAGTGCAGATTTGTTAATATTTTTATTTATGTGCTTGTATATGACAAAAACACAAGCACCCTTTGTTTTCAAAAGACCACAAAATAGCAAACCAACAGATAGAATGAGAATAAAAATAGAGAAGTAAAAAACAAACTGATTTCAATTTTCTACAGGCTATACTTTTGTGGACAGCACTGCTTTTACTGAAGAAAATGGCTGTGTTATATGTAGTGCCATTTCCTGTATGAGTAATACACAATTATTATTATTATTGAAAGTAATATCTAGTTCTGTGAAGATAATATTCCCTAAAGAGTGAGCTAAGGCTGCAGTATAAAAGTCAAATTATTTAATGTAACCCAGCCTTATGACAATATGATGTGTGTGTATATAAGAAGAAGGAAGAAAAATTATTCATTAGATATTAGAAAGAAATGCAGAGATGGAAAGGTTTTAGGGGACTAAATGGAGGGAGGTCACACATCCTTTACAAGCCATATTATATGCACTACAAAAAAACATTTACAGGCCTTATAAAGAACTATTTTTTAAATCAAACTTTGTCTTACCTTACAGGCTTTATTATCGTATTCATCTGCCCATCAAAATAGTTTATTAATTATTTGAAATGAGCCAAGTATTGCCTGTATATATGTTCTCGAGATCCCCTTCCTAGGACATTCCTAAATATTATCAACCAAAAACATTAGAACATGATAGAAAATGCTCCAAAGAGAAAATGCTCAATAACTTTCCATTTTGAATAGTGATTTTGATCTCTGATTTTATTCTGAATGATGTTTTGAATTGCTCTGTATCTTTTTCATGTTAAAATCTGGTTATTTCTGATTATCTCCAACCAAAAAATGTATCTCCCTTTGTCTCGTGTGTACACCTTAGCAGGAGAAGATCCAGCTATTGATCTATCCATATATCTAGTATGCACCCAGGGTCAGCAGAAAGAGGAAGACCCTCAACGAGATGGATTGACACAGTGGCTGCAAAAATGGGCTCAAGCATAGCAATGACTGTGAGGATGGTGCAGGACCGGGTCATGTTTCATTCTGTTGCTACGAGTCGGAACCAGCTTGATGGCATCTAACGACGACAAGTATGAGAGAGAATACTCTCCAATTTGAGAGGGGATAAAAATGGTTCAACAGAGACCCATACCTATCTTCCACTGGACTGGCCCAGGTGTGAAGTCATAGATTGAAACCTGCTTGGAGTAGACCTCAGGCACCAGATGTGCAGAAACAAGAGGAGGCGTACCATAGAGAATAAGTAATTGCATGTCTAATGGTGTCTAAAAAAAAAAAAAATGGTGTCTAGATCCCAATAATCTTACTACAGGAGGACACAGACAAAGCAGGGAGATTTAAGAGCCCTGGGGCCTAGAAATCTCCCTAAATCACTAAATCACAATGGATTAGAGTATGTGTTTATGAAAAGAATTATATCCCTATTTAATAGTTTTCCCTAGAAGGTTTCTGAAAATTTTTATATACCTTCAGTATTAATCTCATTAAAGGGAGGCTTTACAGGGCATCAATACTATTTTTTTTCATGCAAAATTCATCCAACTAACAATAAAACTTGATCCACAAACATATCTAGCTTTAAAATTTCTAAAGATGAACCACCACTCCATCCAACACAAAATTGTTTTCTGTTTCAGAAAAACGATGATCCAAAAACAGAAAGTGACTTGAGAGTATTAGTTTAAATTACAAAGACATAGATATTGAGCCTCAGCTACAGTTCCATCTTTAACCAAATTTTACTAGATCTAAACTCGTCTTGTTTTTACAAGAACTGCATCCTTTTTTTTTTTATTTCCTAGATGGAGAATAAAAGCCCATATACGTTTCATCGACCGAAAAAGTTGCTTTTGGTTTCACTGCATTTTTAATGGAAAATATAATGCCTCAGTGATTAACTACAAGGCAACAAAAAGCTTGGAAAAAAGAACACAATATTAAGCAGCTGGCTATGGAGTAAATACCTGGACAACAGAGGAGAAAAAATAAAACCTACTATTTCTCCCGCACGTTACATTTGCACAGGGCTTTCAGAAAGTCTACTCTAACTTTTTAGGCCCCATTTCTTAGTCTTGTGCACAATACACTGATGCATGCCATTCCTGAGAACTTGCAACGCCTATTCTTTCATCTCCAGTTCGCAGTCAAAAGCACACTTTGAAAATCGGGGCGATAATGGAAGCAGGCAGCACAGTACTGATGGATCTATAGAATGAATAATGAGAAAAAGCAGTAACACCACAGTCAAAGTTCTGCAACTCCAGGGTGCACATCTAAAGGACTAATGCAATCTAGTCATTTTATGTCTCATTTAAATACAAGAGCCTGTTTCTATCTTTAATCTTCTAATTTCAGGAAATTAGATGTAAAACTCTCCTCATTCATTAAAGGTACAGAATGATCAAAAGAATAGAAATTTTCATCACAAAGCTAATTGCATTGTCAAATGACCTCATACATAATGAATCATTAAAAATGATCTATTCTGAAATAATTGTATGCTGCTAAAGGTTAAGACAGCTTTAACATGTGGGAAACGAATTGTAATTGAAATAAATTCCAGCTTTATATTGCACTTGCCAACTATGAAATTACTGGATGATATTTGAGTTTTATAAACTTTAATAAAAGTGTGTATATTTTAGGTGCTAAAAAAAAAATCTCCAATGACATAAACACTCTGAGGCTGATATGAAACAAACTCTTAGAATACCATCAACATTGATCTCAGGTAATTAGCTCTTTCAGATCACTGATCTTTAATTACAGTTGCTCAGGGAAAGTTATTTCACTCCCAGAGAATCAAGTACCAAGCAGTGGAAATCTTGTTATTTCCTTCACGTTTCTGATAGAACTTCCCCATCATTTTTTTTAATTGAAAAGAACATTAATTTATATTTGTATAAATTAATATTAGATATAATATTCCCAGGTCACACACTATCATTCAGTTGTAATTTAACATTTTGGCCATAAAATTCAGACATAGAAATGGTTCTGGAATGCAGGTATTATAAATAAGGATAAGCCCCGGATAGAACAAGACCCAGTTCATATTAGCCCGTGAGATCATGTTGATCTCTTCTATAGAGGTGAAGTTAAATTGTGATAAAACTGCAAGGTATAGTTAACATACCGGTATCACATGATATACAAGACCATCAGGATATAAGTTGTTGGTAAATCATCAATTCTTAGCAGTACAAAACAGGTGAGTGTGGGATTCTCACACAGAAATTGCCTAATAATCACATTTTACCCAGTCAAAATGAGATTCAGTAATCACGAAGAGCCTGCAGTTGTGCGCATTTATGTCCCAATTGAAGTGATTCCTGATAATGATAAAGCATGATTGCTGTTAGTATTTCGCACTGAATCAGAAGGTATAGAGTGATTATGCTAATAATATCATTTTGAGGTCTAAAAGTAGATTGCATGTGTTCCTCAAAGCTTACTCCCAAATATCAAGATCATTCTATTTCGGGTGACCTTGGACAAAGACAGAGGAAAACTCTGACGGATCTTGGTTGGTGGGGTTGACCCGGGCAAACATTAAGTACTACCCTAACGGATAGGTCCAGCCAGAAGTGGGCTTCGATATGACAGATGTCTCAAACAGCCAAGCACAAGAAACACCTCACCTTCAAGGGTCAGAGAACAGTATTAGCTTAAAGATTTCAAGGGATGGAAAAAAAATAATTTTTAACTAACAATTGATCAAAGAAGGACACAGACCACACTTGCTTCACAAGTTGATTAATGATTTCGCCTAATTTATAAAACAATTTTACCACCAATACAATGTTTATAATAAATTCCTAGGATATCCCACAAATTCTTATTTGAACTAGGATGTAGGACCTAATAGGCCATATTTTGGTCTTTTAATGCCCTATTTTTGAACACACACACACACGAAAATTAAAAACAAAAAATAGCTGATGCTTAATTGGAAGCATGTTCACTGAGAAGAAAACCCGTCACAATCTGATTCTATCCTCATCTTTTACTACCTCATCGTCAGTCACAGTGTGCCACTGTTTTCTAACACCTCCAGTCACCTCCTGCCTCATCATATCTGCACCTGCCTTCTCCTCCATGTGTGGAACTATTATCCACCTTACCCAACCTCTGGCTTTAGATCAAGCCACTGTGGGAAGCCAAGCAAAGTGTGTGGCCTCAGCTTCCATGTCAGTGAGCACAAGGCACTATCTTTTACGTAGCTTTCTCTTCTTTTCAGCTGTGAGATCTTTCAGGTGGGGCGAGAATCATGTTCCTATTGCTCTCGGTACCTCAAGCTCCTGCCCTAGAGCCTGACAAAGAGAAGGCGCGCAATAAACGTTTGAAGTTAGAAAAGTGAAGAGAATACAGGGGAATAATTAAGAGGGGTATTGCACTGTATTTAAGAAACCAGAGGAATTTAAAAAGATGTATCTGTGAGTGGATTGTTAAATTTATGGAGTTGAGTGGTGACAGACAATAAAAATTAAAATGGAGGACATTTTGTGTCCTTCTCCATAAGGGAGGGAAACCCTGGTAGCGTAGTCGTTAAGAGCTCAGCTGCCAACCAAAAGTCGGCAGTCTGAATCCACCAGCCGCCCCTCAGAAACTCTATGGGGGCAGCTCTACTCTGTCCTACAGGGTCGCTATGAGCTGGAATTGACTCTGCAGCAACGGGTACAGTACGGTACCATAAGAGAGAAGAAACCTCTTTTGACAGTTTGCCCGTAGGCTGCAAGGTCTATAACATCCCAGTGTAGCACTGATATGAAGAGAAAGAGCCTATTTTGAAGGCAGTTGGGAGGTATGGTTGTTGTTCACCAAAGGCCAACATTGTGTGAGGAGCAGGAGTCTGACCCAGTGTCTGTGTTTTCCCTGCAATCTATATCTAATGATCATTCTTTAAGAAGAAAAGGGAAGAAAAATGAGTAACTATAACGTACTCCTTCATTCCACAAACATTTACTGAGCAGCTACTTTGTACGATACATTGTACAAAAGACGAAAGAAAACCATCCTGCTGAGCAACAGAAAGTGAGTGTGGGAGCTGAGATCAGCTAGGCCTTCTCTCAATTTTCATCTTGCATGAAAGCCTAGTAAATACCTGTGTTCTCCAAACTGAAATTAGGTAAAAATCTCTCTATATATTTTGAAACATTTAAAAATGTATTTAAAATCTTATTAGTGTCAAGAAAAAAAAGAAATGAGATGAAGTAACTATGTAACACATTTAAAACTACGTAAAAATCAGAAACTTATAAAACAAAAGCTAATGTGTGATGTTTAAGAATCTTACGAAAAGTATGTGTGAAGATTAGAAAATTATTGCTTGATAACCCCATGAATGACTCAGTTCTGTCATAAATTAGAAGCATAATGCCAAATATATCATTGAACTTCTCTGGAAATAAATCAGTCATGGTCTTAATGATTAGTATTCTACAGGATGGAAAACTGTTTCCAAAAAAAAAAAAAAAAATGGAGGAGAGCTGTTAGGCTGAGAGATGAAGCATTTTTTATTTGAAAAGGCAAATTAACAAATATTTTATGTTAGATTATAAGAAAAAAATTCCCTCTCAATTCAAAGTTTCTAAAGTTTGCATATTAGCCATAGAAATGCAATAACTGTCTGAAAAAGATCTATAGTGTTAGGAGCCCTTAGATCTTAGGAGATGGGCCTTGGGGAACATATTTAAGCTTGCTCTTCACAATTCATACTAGAGACATGAAAGATGTTTTGTTTTAGGTTTTTATCTCTAAAACAAGGCAGAATGGGGAAATATTAACTTCAAATTGGCAGGCAGAAGTGTACAACACTTTGAAAATGTATAAATGATAAAGAAATGATTGAATAGCCTTTAAAAATATGGACAACACATCATTTATTGACATAGTAGAAGATAACATTAATAGAAAAATGGATTTTTCTAAGAAGCCCTAGGCAGATCAGGATTCTTTTTTACACACTAAGATTTATAACAATTGAAATTTATGAATTATAAAGAAATGTTTGTTGGGCATCTACTATGCACTAGACACACTTTTAAAAGCTGAGGATATAGTAGTGGAAAAAAATGTTTTTATAGCGTTTATACATCAATAAAGGGAGATAAAAAAGCAAAAATAGGTGCATTTAATAGGATTATGGATTGAATGGTGGTCCCTAAAATGGGTACTGAAATCCTGCCCCTGGAAAGGTTTGCTATGAGTCAAAATAGACTCAATGGCACACAACAACATGCCTGTAAATATGATCCTGTTTTGAAATAGGATTTTCCTTGTTACATTAATTACTATGGGTTCTAAAGCTAATCACTTCTGAATTATAAAAAGAGCAGAACAGAATAAACACTGAAACACGAATGGGGAGAAGAGACAATGGAGACAGATACATCTATAGAGATTGCTGGCAGCTGCGAGGAGCTTATATAGACAGGGCAGGACTCCCTCCCACTGCCTCAGCCATGCTCTGAATTTGGACTTCCAGCCTCCTGAACTGTGAGAAAATACACTTGTGTTCTTGAAAACAACCCAGTTTCTTACATGTGTTACAGCAGCACCAACTAAGACGGGGTCAATTAAGTGACTACAGTTTAAAATAATTTATTAAACTGTGCATTCCGGTTTCATAAACTTTTCAGATGACTGTTCTATTCAACAATAAAATTATTTATAAATAAAAGCAAATTTTATGATTTGTTTTACTTGCCTTAAAAAGTTCTTTTTTTAATATTATTTTTTTTATATTCTATAAGATATATTTGTGAATAGGTCAGCTCCTTATTGACAAAAAAGTATACATGATCATTATTAAATGTGATAAGGGAATGATATTTTAAAAGTATTTGAAAGGAAAATGGTTCTGACTTAAGAATTTCATAACCACCTAAGCTTTTAAAATGTAAAAACAATGAAAATATATTTTCAAACACGTAAAGTTTCAAAAATGAAAGATTAACCATGATGAAGGAATTAGGAAATACTTAGGAATATAATGATTTGTGAGAAAGACAAAAATTAAAAAAGGAATAAGACAAAAAATAATCAGATTTGCTTTATAATTACCTATAAAAATTATTCTCAGCAACATTGGGCATTGACGATGATGTTAAATTGAAGATTTATTAGCTGTTGAATTATCTTCAAATTTATGAGGAGTAAAACATTATTTCAACCTAAAATATGATTCTCTGTCAAACTAGCATTCAAAAGGATGCAAATATTTTTGTACATGAGAAAGATAAAAATCCTCCACCCAAACAAGGATTTACAATGAAAGCAACAGTAATAGTCAAGGAAAATCAAAGAACAAGTCTTAAAACAATTATAGTGCTTGCTTGATAATGACCAGATGATCCCAGCATAAAAGTGTGGGAGTCGTGAGTGAGACGAAGGAGAGAATGTTAAGGTTGAGGCTGCAGAGAACAGAGATGCCAACTAACTCTGGATGTTGATAGAAAATGTTTAAAATATGTGAGAAATGCAAGGATACCGCATAAAGAAGTAGAAATGAGGCACATTCCTTCAAAATATTAGACAAAATGAACAAAGAAATACCAATTAAACCAACAAAAATAACATTACCATCAAGAAAGCATGGTATTTAGAAAGTACAATATAAAATGGAATAAATGCAAACAGAACAAGGCACAATAAAAAACAAGTATTAAAAAAAACAACAGGGTTTCATGAACACAGAGTTATTCAAAGCATATTTCTATAGTAAATGTAATGCAGAAGGAGACATTTTTGAATAATACAAAAGAATGATGATATGTGGAAATATATAGAGTAAGTAGAGGAAAGATAAAATCTAATACCTCTGGGTAGAGAAAGGGGGAAGGAGAGACTGAAACAGGAAGAATGTCTATGGTGGTATATATGGTACGTGTGTGATGGCAACGGGTTTGCTCTCAAGCTTAATTCCACATATATTTTGTGAGAACCTTTTACATAAGAATGAGTTATGTTACTTGTGTAATACACGAGCAGAGCAATGAGAGAGAGAGAAAAAAAGAGAAAGCTATCAAAGATTAAGCTACCTCAAAGAATCTTTCCAGAAGATTTTATAGCTCGTCCCTGAAAGCATGTAAAGTTAGGTTAATTCTCATGCTATAAAAGCCAGCCTACTGTTTAGCATAGAAAAAAACTGAAATGTACTCACATAACGTTATGAAACTACGAGTAGCTCTGCCATCAGAAGCCAGCAAAGAATGCACTTAAAAAGAAAATTACTGACCCTTCTACCTTTTAAGCATACTTATGAAAATCACATATAAAATGTGAATGAGTATAATTCAGTTGTATATTACAACATTAAATCAGTTTGGCAAAAATGTTATAACTCTAGTAGGTAAAGCAAAATATTGAACAGAGGGCATCTGTTTGATTCTCTAACTCTTTTATAACACCAACCTAAAAACAAGTAAATTTCTGTATTAAATCTATAAGGTGTGCTGAGAACATGAGTTTATTGTTTCTTGTTAATAAAGCCCCATTAAAGTGACATCAGTGAAAGCTGGTCAATGAAAAAGGAAAACTGAAGAAGAATTGACCCCTTCAAACTGTGATGTTGGCGAAGGGTATCGCATATACTATGGACTGGCAAAAGAACCAGCAAATCTGCCCTGGGGGAAGTAAAACCAGAATGCTCCTTAGAAACAAGGAAGGCGTGACTTCGTCTCACATACTTTAGACATGTTTTCAGGAGGGACCAGTCCTGGGAGAAGGACATCGTGCTTGGTAAAACAGAGGGTCAGTGAAAAAGAGGAAGAAGCTCAACCAGATGGACTGACGCAGTGGCTGCAACAATGGGCTCAAGCATAACATTAATTGTGAGTACGGTGCAGAACTGGGCAGTGTTCCGTTTTGTTATACACAGTGTCTGCTCTGAGTCGTAACTGACTCATGGCATCTAACAACAAAAGTGACATCAAAGAAGAAAAAGATAAATCTCAAAACAACAGAAGAAACGAGAAAGAAAGTGTTAAGGGCAAAATGTTTTATGTTAGTGGATAAATCCTGACTCCTAAACTGAACCCAGGAAGCCGTAACACAGAAAACACAAACAGGAGTTGAACCTGAGAAGGGGCATAATCTTGCAGAACTCTGGAGGGGAACGCCAACGTCCGAGGAAGTCTCTAGTGAGCTGGGGACCTGAAAAGTCACCACTCCATCCTTCTGACTCTGGTCTGCAGATGGCCCAGTGATCATGTTTAGCCTGTGGCAAAAGTGATCATGTTTAGCCTGTGGCAAAACCAAGTTTTCTTTCCCACAAGTCAGCAAATAAGTAAGCAAGCAAACAAACACCAAAAAAAAACTGTTCTGAGAAACTTAGAATGGCCACCTGGAGAAACATTGCTCCAGAATAAAGCCTTCCTCAGTTTGGCATGTTTTTTCATCCTAGAAAGTGATAGTTAACTTCCTCAAAGCCTGCCTGATGGAAACATTTTATTACCTACATAAAGCCTATAGTGTTTTTTTTTTTTTTTTTTAATGCCTTATTCTTAAGTATAAAGGGGACCAAGGATGACCAGACATTTGAGGAAGGATCAACAACAAAAATGTTCATGGAGTGCTGCTCTACAACTTCAGGAAATACATTGGGAAGAGATTTCAGACAAATGGTTTATGTCAACATATTTTGTGGGAAAAGAAAACTGTACCAAAGTCCTGTATACTTAACCTTCTTTCCTAGTGGAATTATTTACATAGAGGAAAAGTACCTAAAGGGAATGGAAACAGACTCTAACTAAATACAAATAACTTACATGGATGTTAACAGGGTTCTCCATAACTTACATTTATAATACATTACATTTGATCTGAAAAAGGTATAAACAGAATAAGGGACAAATATTTCAGACAACAAAAGTGTTTGTATATTGAGAGTTGAAAATTAAATAATTTACACACATTAGTCTAATTTAAATTTTAGGGGAAGTAGTAAAACTAGAAATGCCTGATATTTTTCTAAACTTAACAACAGTTCATTACATCTTACCACGTAATACTGGCCTGAATTTAAAAAGGGAAATTGGTAAAATCACACAAACCAGAATAGCGAAAATAAAAAGACAGGCAATGCCATACGTTAGCAAGGATATAGAGTAAATATAACTCTTCTGCACTGATGAAAATTAACCGCTACAACTACTTTAGAAAGCTGTTTTGCCTTATCTCATAGAGAGGAAGATATATAAATCCCTTTGACTTGAAGGTATGCACCCAATAAAAATGGGTTCACATGAGCTCCAGGAAGCATGTTTAAGAATGATCTTCACAGCATTATTTATAATAGCTAAAAACTGGAAACAGCTCTCATGTCCATCAGTCAAATGGATAAATCAATTGTGGTATATTAATGAAATAGTATGAAATAATAATAATAAAAAAAAGTGAAGTTACAACTACACACACCTAACCTGAGTGAATCTCATAAACATAATGTGGACCAAAAAAATACACATTGTATGCTTTTATTTATACAAAGTTCAATAATCAGGAAAACTAAAATACAGTAAGAAGTGATACATTCACAGGTTGTAATATAGGGCTTCAAACTTAGGGCTTAGATATAAAAAAAAGGAAATAAGTTATTATAAAAACATCATAATGAAAGTTGTTTTAGATATGTGTATGGTTTGTGATTGGGCAGGGGTCCACAAGGAACTGCTGACACACTAACAATATTCTATTCCTTCATGTACATTTTAAAATAATTTATTCAACTGCACATTTACATTTCATAAACTTTTTGACTGTTATATTCAACAATAAAATTATTTACAAATAAAAGCAAATTATATATTTTACTTACCTTAAAAAAAGTTCTTTTTTTATTTTTTTCTGTTCTGTAAGATGTATTTGTGAACAGGTCAGCTCCTTATTGACAAATTCACTAATATTTAAGGAATATGCCCATATTCCCATATGCAATTTATCTTTATATGTGTGCAAGAGGGACAACAACAAAAGAAGATATAAGAATTGATGCATTTGAATTGTGGTGTTGGTGAAAATTATTGAACGTACTGTGGACTGCCAGAAGAACAAATAAATCAGTTTTAGAAGAAATCGAACTGGATTGTTTCTTAGAAAGGAGGATGGTGAAACTCTGTCTTTCCTATTTTGGACATGGCATCAGCAAAGGCCAATCGCTAGAAAAGGACATCATGTTTGGTGAAGTAGAGGGTTAGAGAAAATGAGAGAAGCCCTTAATGAGGTGAACTGATGCAATACCCACAACACTGGACTCAAACATACCAAAGATCATGAAGATGTCACAGGACCAGGCAAGACAACTGACAACAACAATAAAGAAAATATTAGAGTTATAAAATTTCAGGATTGACACTTGCTCTTAAGGCTCTATAAACCAAAAACCAACCCACTGCTGTCTAGTCAATTCCGACTCATAGCCACCCCGGGGTAAAATGACCCCATACGGTTTCCAAAGGGCAGCTGGTGGATTTGAACTGCCAACAGTTTGGTTAGCAGCCTGAGGTCTTAACCACTGCACCAGCAGGGCTCTACTAAGACATCAGAGACTTTAATTTGGAAATATTTCCTTTGGCCCTACTTCTTCAAAATGACATTGATTTTACCTTAGCCTGTGCACTGACATTTACCATGTGGTTGGAAGGCATTACAGAAATTACATAATATACATAGCAGCTGGTCCCAAGATTAGCTTAGCTCCCATTAAAACAAACAAAAAAATCTATCTTCAGGAATGTATTAAATGATATCACATTCCTGTCTTATCACAAAACTTTATTTCAAAAAATATGTCTCTTCTCAAAAAGAAAGACCTGTTTATATCATAGAATAGTTGCTAACCAGAAGAGACATCTGTATTTTTAATACTCGAGCTTCACAGATAATCAACTAAAATAGCTTTCCACCAAACTTTTCCAAAGGAAATAACAACAATCCAGCACTTTAACAGCCATATGTATCAAATACAATTTAGAAAAGTCCTCTTTGTCTGATAGTATAGATTTCTTTGTGATAGATATAGCAGTTTGACAGTTAACTCTGAATATCCTCAGCGGGTTCCAAATAAAGAATAAACTGAAAACAACAACAACAACAAAAAACAGTTGTCCTGAAGTTGATTCCAACTCATGACAGCCCGTGCATTTCAGAGTGTAACTGCTCCATTGCATTTTTAATGGCTGTGATCTTTTGGAAGTAGATTGACATGCCTTTCCTCTAAGGTGTCTCTGGCTGAATTTGTACCTCCATCCTTTATGTTGGTGGGCCAGGGCTTAATCATAATCATTTCTATCACCCAAGGACTACCGAATAAAGAATCGCAGGATGGAGCGGTCTTTTGATCTGTTGTACACAGGGTCACTGTAAGTCAGAAGGATGGCACCTAACAACAATATAACACTTAGGGAAAAAAATACTTTGAAAAATAGCTTAATGTCATTTGTCTAAAACTTAAAAGCTTGATATGCTAGGAAACAAATTCTATTAAACATACTAGCATCTTAAGTACTGAACTTAATGCCACAGTATTTACTGTTACCAGCTCTTGAAGTTTGGTCTGAGCTCTTGTTTCATTGAAGCGTCTGAGATACCAGTTCTTCTTCAAGCGTCTACAACAGGACTCATGACATATGCCTGCTCAATACCTATGCATTTAATAAATAGTATTTGTCTAGATAGGCAGCATCCCCAGAGAAAAGAGTGACTGTGAAGTATCACAGTGGGTCTGTCTGAAGGGTGGAAGGTTAAAAGATAAAAGAATCCTTAACTTCTTAGGAAAAAAATACTCTAGAGCAATTTATATTTACTAAAAAAAAAAAGAATTTAAGTCTTCCTTGGTTTTGAAGAATGACATTACAAAAGGGTATGTGCAGGACATAGCACCTGCCTGATACGTAGTAGTTAGAGATAAACGGTTTGAGGAGCCTGTCTGCACAAAACACATTCCCCACAGACGCAGCTCCTCCAATTCTCGGCATCTTCTGTGTCTAATCTGTCAGAATGTAAACACCATACAATGTGAAGTTACCATGCTATAATTAACTCCTTTGTGCACCTTACATAAATTAATTTATTGCATCATTTAGGCACTCAGTAAGATCTCAGAGGGATAAGAATACACTAGGTAATCTGGGGGAGCAGAGAAAACCTGTAGCCTAGGCTGTGTTGTTCTACCATGAAGGTGAGACATAGGGCGGAGAAAAGCTCTAGGTAGCCAGGCATCTAGGAGAACAAGGGCGAGGTCTGATAGACGTCTAGTGAGATCCATGCAAGGAATTGTTTCATTTGCCTACCTACACATCTATGAATACAAATATAGGTTGGCTCAATCAAAAAAGCATTTAGGGCGACTTTAAAAACGCACTTAATACCACATAAAAATGTGGTTGCTGTTATTTCATCCTTCCCCTGAATGAAAAGCAGGGTTGGAAATTTATTTGTGACCGAAAACACAATTTAGAAAAATCATTGTCTTTTACTTTCAAGATAACTTTTGAAGTATATTCTATTTGTTGTTCTTGAAAACATAACTGATTCTTTCCTTATTTCTATTATATCATTTTAAGATTTTACTGGCATTTTTAATCAAGTAAATATACTGCTTGACAAGTCAAATAGTACTTTAATTTTAGTAACGTGCAGTTGCCTAAATCAAGTGATCATTTTTTCAATATTTGGCTGATTTTTAAATAATGTCCTTAAACAGATATTCCTTTTTATTTCTCAATTTTAGACAGTATTTAGTGCCTTCTTAGTGTGAAAATGGAGGATTTAGCTCTTGTATAACACACACACACACACACACACACACATATACACACCACACCCTCATCCTCCCAACAGAGTTCTACACAAGCCAAGTGTTTGTTTCTGGTCCTAGAAAATATTATTCACAACTGAACCATGCATAAGAAGTCCCCTAGTTAAGAAGTCCTGGGAGTTTTGTTTTATTTCTTTTTTAGTGTTTAACTTATTCCTCAGTGTACTCATCACCAAACACTAAGACAAAAACAGTTTTTTGGCATGGTCAAAAGTATGGAGCAACCTATCAGTTCATTTATTATTATTATTAATTTCATTATTCATTTTTAGTGATACCCTTTCATGTCTGATTCCATTGTTTTTAAGGTGTGCTGCACAGTGTCCTTTGGCCAATTTTTGTCACATCATCTTGAGATTCCCTAATAATCAACTTCAAAAGTAATTTCTTTCACTTCCCTCTTTTGTTGAAATCCAGTTTCTTATGTCTCAAGTCTTCCTTTTTCTTTAATTGTTCATTTGTTTACTTGTTTATTTTTGGTTGAGGGTTTCTTTCTGTCTTCTCCTGAGGAGGTATGCAGGGGAGACAAAATTTGTGAGAAGTAGTACATACGAAAATACCTTTATTCTACTTTCACAATTAATTGTCTGGGAATAGGATTCTAGGCTGGAAATTGTTTCCCCTTACAGGTGTAACGTCATCTTTTCCACAGTCAACTATATACCAATGTTGCTGTTTAGAGGTCCAGTGAATGCCAGCTTGCAACCTGACTCTTTTTATGGCATCTAGGTTTTCTCTGAAAACTTTCCAGATTTTCTATTTCTGATAATATGAAATTTCATAATAGACAATGATAAGGGTATCTGTACATAGATCAAGAGGCAGCTGTTCAAACAGAACAAGAGGATACTGTATGGTTTCAAATCAGGAAAAGTGTGTGTCAGGGTTGTTTCCTTTCACCGTACTTACTCAATATGTATATACTGAGCAAATAATCTGAAAAACTGGACTATATGGAAAAGATCGTGGCATCAGGATTGGAGGAAGACTCATTAACAACCTATGTTATGCAGATGACACAACCTTGCTTGCTGAAAGTGAAGAGGATTTGAAGGAGTTACTAATGAAGATCAAAGACCACAGCTTTCAGTATGGATTACATCTCAACATAAAGAAAACAAAAATCCTCAAGACTGGGCCAATGAGCAGCATCATGATAAATGGAGAAAAGACTGAAGTTGTCAAGGATTTCATTGAGGTTGTTAAGGATTTAATTTTACTTGGATACACAATCAACACCCATGAAAGAAGCAGTCAAGAAATCAGATGAGGCATTGCACTGGGCAAATCTGCTGCAAAAGACCTCTTTAAAGTGTTAAAAAAGCAAAGATGTCGCTTTAAGGACAAGGTGCGCTTGATCTAAGCCGTGGTATTTTCAATTGCCTCACGGCACTGGGTTTTTTCATATGCATGTGAAAGCTGGACAATGAATAAGGGAGACAGAAGAAGAATTGACACCTCTGAATTATGGTGCTGGTGAAGAATACTGAATATACCATGAACTGGCAAAAGAACAAACAAATCTGTCTTGGAAGAAGTACAGCCAGAATGCTCCTTAGAAGCATGGATGGCGAGACTTCGTTATTAGGAGGGATCAATCCCTGGAGAAGGACCTCATGCTTGGTAAAGTAGAGAGTCAGTGAAAAAGAGGAAGGCCCTGAATGAGATGGATTCACACAGTGGCTGCAACAATAACAACGATTGTGAGGATGGGGCAGGACCAGGCAGTCTTTTGTTCTGTTTTACACAGGGTCACTGAGTTGGCACCAAACAACAACAACAAGGGTATTTTTCATTAATTTATTATTGGGTGATGTAAACAGTTGATATGCTCAGCTGCTAACTGAAAGGTCAGAGATTGGAGTCCACCCAGAGGCACCTTGAAAGGCCTGGAGATCGACTTCTGAAATATAAAAAATATAAGCCACTGAAAATCCTGGAGAGCACAGCTCTGCTGCCACACACATTGGGTTGCCATGAGTTGGGATGGAGGGCAACTAGAAATGGTGGACCTCATTAGTCTAGAAACTCCTGTTCTTTCACCGTGAATAAAAATCTAGTAAAATTTCTTAGTTAATTGCTTTTCCTGCCTTGTGCCCTCACCCCAACGCCTGGTTTTCTCTTCTGGGAATGACTTAAAAATCTAATGTTGGACCTCCTGAACTGGAGGTTTTTTTCTATTTTTTTTTTTTTTTTTAAATCCTATTTTCTTGGATATTTTCATTTAAAATTTTTCTATCATGGTTTAAATTACAAAGATCTCTTTGTTGTTTTCTGAACATTCCTTTTCTTTCTTTCTTTTTTTTTAGTATAGCCTCCTAATGTGTTTGTGGAAACCCTAGTTGCACAGTGGTTAAGTGCTACAGCTGTTAACCAAAAAGTTGGCAGTTTGAATCCACCAACCTCTCCTTGGAAACCCTATGGGACAGTTCTGCTCTGTCCTACAGGGTCACTATGAATCAGAATTGACTCGATGGAAACAGGTTTGGTGTTTTTGGTTTTATTTTGTTTGTTGAGTTTGATATCTATTGTTATAATCTTGAGAATGGTCTTTATAATTTTTTTTTAACCTTTATTATACTCCTGGATTTATCTTTATTTTCCATGAAGACGATTTGTCTGTTTATTGTTTTGCTATCTACCTTTCATGCTATGAGATTTTCTCAATATATGATGATTATTAATAGTAAAAAAAAAAAAAAATTTATTAAGTTTAGCTATGATGATGAATAAGGCACATAAGCAATTGGAAGCATAGCGATTGAAGGTGGAGTATGTAAACTAACAGCAATTAACTAAAAAGGAAATTCACCAGAAGAAACTGGGCTTCAACAATGTAACTAAATGAAAATGCAAACTACCAAAATGTGTGGGCTACAACCAATGCAGTACTTATAGGGATATTTATAGTACTGAATGCATACATTAGGAAAGAAGAGCTAAAATCAATAATCTAAGCTCCCACCATACCCAGTGCTGTCGAGTTGTAGGAAACTAGAAAAAGAGCAAATAAAATTGAAAGTAAAAAGAAGAAAAGAAATAGGGAAAAAGTAGAACAGAAATCAATAAAATTGAAAATAGGAAAATAATAGAGAAAATCAACAAAACCAAAAGTTGGTTCTGTGAAAAGATCAATAAAATTGACACAGCTCTAGCCAGACAAAACACAAATTACTAACATCAGAAATGAGAGTAGAGCCGTTACTGCTGATCCCACAGACACTGAGTTTCTGCATATAGTCATAGAAAATTCACACTGATGAAGGGTAATGGTTCTCAGCTGATTAATTTATGTCAATAAGTTGTATACCTGTAAAAAGTTGAACTGGCAAATGTGTGATATATATTTTTACAAAAAAAAAAAAAAAGAAAGAAAGAAAAATGGCAGCTGCTGAGGCTGCTTTTATACAACCAAACACCTCAAGAGATTTTTTTTTCTTTTTTTTTTTGACTTGGAGGTTTAGGGTCATGGTTTCATGTGACATCCCAGTTAATTGACTTAATATCATTTTTAGTGCTTCTGTTCTACCTCCTAGATCCTTGCATAATACCTGCAGTCTTACAAGCTTGCAAGCAGCCATCCAAGATATAACAGTTTATACCTACTTGCTTGGAGCAACAGAGGAAGAAGCAGAGTCAGGAACAGGAGCAGGAAATGGAGTGCATGGCTAATTGCCTCCATGAACAACTGCCTACTTCACAGATGAGATCAGAAGGACTGGATGTTTTGATTAAAGATTCTATAAAAGTATCTAGATCAAAAGGGAGAAAATGTAGAACAGAAATTAAAATTTTCACGGAATCCAGATTTTCTGGGGATGTTGAGGGTTGATGAACCTCCAAAACTATTTCCCTGAGATAATTCTTAAAACTTAAAGCATTAATACACCCTGAAGCTGTCTTTAAAGCAAACAATAGTTTAGCTTAATTAGTAAAAAATGTCTGCCTTTAGAATTGTGCTCTACCTATATGGGATCCCAATGACAACGGTAACTTGAAAGTGTAAAAAGGAAACTTAGGGGGAAAAGAGTCTATGTTAATGGGGGAGGAGCAACTTGGAAAAGGAGGGCAGAGAATGGTTGTACAACTTGAAGAACGTAATCTATGTTACTGAATTGTACTAGTAGAAATTGTTGAGTTGATGTGTGCTTTGCTGTGTGTATTTTCAACAACAAGAAAAATAAGTTGTTAAAAGAAGAAATATGAAAGACAACAACAACAAAAGAGGATAATAAAGGTATATTATAAACTATGACAACTCTGTGCCCACAAATTTGATAACTTAGATGAAATGGAGCAATTGTTTGAAAGACACAATCTATCAAATTCACACAAGGAGAAATACTAATCTGAATTGTCCTATAATAATTAAAGAAATTGAATCTATAATTAACAGCCTTAAAAAAAAAAAAAAAAAAGGAAAGCACAGGGCCCAGAAGATTTCACTGGTGAATTCTAAGAAATATTTAAGAAAAATAAGATATAAATTCTCCATAAGGTGTGCTAGAAAATGGAAGCAAAGGAAACATTTCCCAGCTCATTCTATGACAGCAGCATTATTCTAATACTGAAACCAGACAAAGACATTATAAAAAAGCAAAACTGCAGACCAATATCTCTCAGGGCTACGGGTGCAAAAATCCTCAACAAAATATTAGCAAATCAAATCCAAAAACGTGTAAAAGAATGATCTATCATGCAAAGTGGAATTTATGCCAGGTATGCTAGGTTGGTTTAACATTGAAACAGTAATTAATGTCATCTATCGCATTAACAGGCTAATGAAGAGAAATCACATGATCACATCAAAAGACACAGAAGAAGTATCTGACAAAATCCAACATCCATTCATGATAAAAATTCTCAGCAAACTAGGAGTACAGGTCAACTCCCACGCCTTCATAAAGAATGCCTACCAGAAAGCTACAGATAACATTATAATTTATTTCCACCTAAGATCAGGATCAGTCCCGGCTGACTCCTCTCACTACTCGTATTCAACACTACACTGGAAGATTTAGCTAAAGCAATAAGACAAGCAAAGGGAATTCAAGGTACACAGATTGGGAAGGGAGAAAGAAAACTGTCTTTGTTCATAGATGACATAATTATCGATGTAGAAAATCCCAAAGAAACAACAACAGAAATACCTGAAACTAATAAGCAATTATAACAAAGTTGCAGGATGCAAGCAAAGTTAATATAGAAAAGCCAACTGTTTTCCTATATAACAGCAATCAACAACTGGAATTTGAAATTAAAAACACAACACTTGCATTGGTAGCTGCTGGAAAGGCTAAAATGCCAACCACTGACAGCAATAAATGCTGGTGAAGAGGCGCAGCAACAGGAAATCTCATTCACTGCTGGCAGAAATGCAAAATGGACGTGACCTTGGAAGACAGTTGGGCAGTTTCTTACAAAGCTAAACATAGGCTTCCCGTAGGATCCAGCCACTGTACTCCCAGGTGTTTACCCAAAGATGCTGAAAACTTACATCCACAGAAACACCTGTACACAAATGTTTATTGCAGTTCTACTCACGACTGCTAAATACAGGAAACAACCAAGATCTCCTTCAATAAGTGAATGGATAAACAGGTAAATCATACAAAAAAAAAACTTATTCAACAATAAAGAAATGAGCTATCAAGCCATGAAAAGCCATGGAGAAACCTTAAATGCTTATTGTTAAATGAGAGAAATTAGTCTGAAAAGGCTATATAACCTATGATTCCAGACACGTGATATTCTGGAAAAGGCAAAACTAGAGATAGCAAAAAGATCATTGACAGGGATTTCGGAGACAGGGTCTTGGGATGGGAAGGATGAATATGTGGAGTACAGGGAATTTTTTTAGAGCAGTCAAACTATTCTGTATGATACTGTAATGGTGGACATCTGACATCATGAATTTTTATTGAAATTTTACCTTAACTGTATGCAGAAATGAAAATACTTTTCAGTTTTTTTTATTATTATTGTGCTTTATATGAAGGCCTGCAGAGCAAATTAGTTTCTCATTAAACAATCAATACACAAATTGTTTTGTAATGTTAGTTGCCAACCCCCTGACATGTCAATGCTCTCCCCTTCTCAACCTTGGGTTTTCCATTACCAGCTTTCCTGTCCCCTCCTGCCTTCTCATTCTTGCCCCTGGGCTGGTGCGCCCATTTAGTATACTTTTCACTTTTATCTTAATCATGGAATTAATAAATAAATAAACCTGAGGTAATGGCATTTTCAAAAGCCATTATATTGCTAACTCAGTAAGGAACAAAGGATATCAGGCAGTCGGAACAACTAGAAGTATATTTCCACAGAAGTGAACAAAGTCTAAAGTCAGTCCAGATATTTTCACATAATTTTAGGGTTTTAGCTCCCTCACTGGGATTGCTCACCCACCACTTGAGCCTTCAACTACTTGTGAGGCAGTACTAAAGTGTCTATCCTCACATCAACCCATCATAACAATCGAGATGTATTGAGGGAATCAGGACTGGCTTCCACGACGCAGTACTTCTGAAATTCACAGCAAGCAGTGAGAGGGGAAGATAGCCATGTAATGATGCATCTACAAGCCAGCAAAGGCCAGAGAGCACTTGGAGCTACCAGAAGCTGGAAGAGACAAAGAACGATCTTCTCCTGAAGCAGACAGAGAGAGAGCAGGCTCTGCCAATACCCTGAATTCAGACTCCTAGCTTACAGAACTGTGAGACAATAATTCGCTGTTCTTAGAAGCAAATAAATAAATAAAGCAAGCAGTGAGCTCTTCACAAGTTTCCTCCACTAATTAGCAAAAAGTCACCCTCAGAAAGGGATATGAATAAGCTTTGTACATTTGATTAAAAAGTTTTAAAAACTATTTAAGAGGTATTCTAAGTGCAGGGTGCAGAAATATGTGGCACTTACCTAAATTGTGAAGAAATAAATAATTGTTGTCTGTGTGTCTGTGTGTATAACAACTTGTGTATGTTAATAAGCCAGCTGCTCCCACCTAAGGATTCACAGAGAAGATGATTTGGATTACAAATGTATGTCACTGAAATCCACACTCACAGTTTTTGTATTGTTTATTTTTCATTAATTTGTACTAACTTTTGATCAGTTTTCTAAAAGCTCTAGCAAAAAAACTCAAATATTTTATGTAAGGAGTGACATTAGACGCTCAGGGATTTATTTCAATCTTACATCAATAGGGAGGATTTTGGTAAGATAATGACTTAGACACAAATACTTTTCTCTCTGCTACCAACTCCGAATCCATTTCCCTCGAGTCAAATTGCTGCCTGGCCATCTGATAGGCACAATGGACATATACAGCATGGGAGAATGAAGGACGGACTGTAACAGCCCATTTAAGGGACTCCCAATACTCAAATATGTGGGGTCATTCAGAGCTAAAATAAGAAACAACTGGCAAAAAAAAAAGAAAAAAAAAAGGATTCTTTCATAGACAAAAATAATTTTAACTTAAAAATAACAAGATTATAAAGGGGGCTCAAGCACAAACAAAATAAATAAGAAAACAAGAACAACAGTAAAATCATGATTTTCAAATAACAAATGTAAGGTGAATCATAAGAGAGGGATGAAATTTACTGGAAGTTTAATTGGAAGAAATATATATCAGAATATAATCAAAAATATAAAGAGAAAGAAATTCTGAGAGAAAAGGTATAATGATAAAACCAGGAAATCTAATATGTAAGTAATAGGCATTTCCAGGAGGAAAGACACAGATGGAGGAGAAGCCTGGATTAAACCAATAATAGAAGATTTCCCAAGGCAAAGAAAGGTTTGAGTCTACAGGTTGAAGGAGCTCTCCACATTCTAGACAGGTCTGATGAGAACTCCACCTATACACGGCCTATGAAAATTACCGAATTGTAAGGTTGAAAAGCTTATAGGTACCTGGGGAGAAAAAAAAAGTTATCTACAAAATGGAAAAAATAAGATGAAGGTTACCCTTGATATATTTGAAGCTAGAAGGCTATAGCATTGCATCTACCATCTCCTGAGAGAAAAGAACTGCAAACCTGTACTAGAACATATCATTTACCTGTCTGGGTAAAATACAGATATTTAAAGATGTAGAATTTGTTAAGTAAACCACAGAGGTACTTCATCTGACAAAAGCAACAGAGAGGAGAATAACCAAAGAATAAATGGCCCCGAACAGAGACCTTTAAAGATAAAGAAGGGATATAGTTCTGAGCACTCACTGCACCCCTCCAATTTGTACTTAAGTACCACCCCATATCACATAATAACATGCTTTCTAAGAATGTATATCATAAGTGATAAACAATGAAATATTGAAATGGACACCACATACTGCTGCAAAGAAAATTCTTGTAATGGCACAGAGCACAATATACTACAGAACCCTAGGAAACCTAGGTACTGGGGAAGGTTTGGAATGGGACAGAGATAATATTCCAATAGTTTCACTTGGTAGAAGGAACTGGGAGAGTGGCAGGCAGGAAGGAAGTAAATGTACTCTGTCTCCCCTGGGTGAAATGGAGAGTGGGGTGGGGACTGAACCAGGAAGAAGGTAGATCTTTGAGAATTACAGCTTATTTCTCAGGTACACACAAACTATAAAAGGTAAGGAGAAATAAGCAGTACAACCAATAGATTTGTTTAATATATCCATATAGAACTCTACAGTCTGCTGAACGGGTTTCAGCAGAGCTTCCAGACTAAGACTAGAAAGGAAGGCCTGCTGATCTACTTCCAAAAATCTACCAGGAAAAACCCTATCGACCATGACTATTCGAATCGCCACTGATCATGGAGATAGCACAGGACCAGGTAGTATCTTTTTCCACGGTGCATGGAGTACCACTAGTCAGGAGCCAACTTGAAGGCAACTAACAACTACGACACAGCCTTTGGACTGTGTGGAAGTGTGAGCCTGCACACCTGTGTGCTGTGCCTGTGAAATATTTTTAAAATTCCATTACACAGCTGGCCACAAATAAATAACATTTTTTTTTTTTTTTTTTTTTTAGTAAGTTACAAACAAATAAACATCTTTACTTAGAAATTAGAAAGAAAAACAAAAAAAAAAAACTTTAAGTAGCTGTTGGGTCAAAAGGAAAAACCTATCAGAAAATTAACGAAAAGGTTAACACTTCCTACCAAAACTGACAAAAGACAGAGAAAGCTGTAATAATAGTAAAACATACGACCTTAAATGTTTCCTGTATTAAAGAAAAAAGATGGGAAAATAAAATTTAGTACTCAATTAAAGAAACTGGAAAGCAAACTACACAATATATCAAAACAAACAAGAAGAAAGAATTAACTAGGTTAAAACATGAAATTATTGACAGAAACAATAGCATAAAGAATATATAAATCTTAAAACTTGTTTGTCAGATACACAGTTTGCACACCTAATTATCAGAAAAGAAAAAGGCAGGAGCTAACCCAGAGATATTAGGAATAAGAACAGAGTAATAATCACAAATATGGAAGAGGTTAAGAGAATTATGATAAATTCTCTTAAAGATTTGAAATCTTACAGAAATGGATGGTTTCTGTTTCAGTTTCCAACATTGACTCAGGAAGAATTAGAACATTCGAGCAGTTCTATTATGGGAGTGGAGACGAACGAGGAAGGAGATTAAATATGTACCATTGGGAAAGGCGTGAAGGCCAGATGGGTTCACAGATGAGACTGACGTAGCCTTTAAAGAAGCCATCATTTTCATTTTATTTACAATATATTAGACCCTAGAAAAAGAAAACTCTCAAACTCGTTTTATAATTTATCATAATATCCATTAAAAAACCAAAATGAGGCCATTTTCACTAACATAGAAGCAAACTAGTAATTAAGAGATTAACACATCCAAAATTGAATCAAAACATTACTACATCATTAACAAATGGAGCTAATTTTGTAAAAGAATCAGACCCAAGCGAGTATATAAATTTAATGAAATTTCAGTTAAGATCAGAGCAGATTTTGTTGCTGTCGTAGTTATTTAAATTTTGAAAAATAATCTTAAAATTTTTATGGAAGAACAAATGTGATAAATGGCTGTGAAAATAGCTGTGTGTAGGTTTAGGGGGTGGGAGAGTGGCTGGCATGGGTTTTCCTGACCAGGTTCCAAGTCAGGTTTTAAAGCTACAGTAATCAAACCAATATGTACAGGGATGGGAATAGATAAAAATATCAATGGAACAGGAGCGAAAACATGTAAAGAGATACCAACATATTTAGTATATGGTAAAACTGAAGTTTCCATTCAGGGGAAAGGTATAGATCATTTAATAAATTGCTTGCTCGACTGCCTAGTCATGTGGAGAGAAACAACAGATATCTAGGTTTCACTGTGTACAGTATTAAATGCTAGATGGCTTAAAAACAGAAATATAAAACACAAAACAGTTAACATCCTGCCTGAAAATATATCCCATGGCATATTCAAAAAAAAAATTTTTATTATATTCAAAATATGGAATATTGCACAACAGTGAAAAGAATCTGCAATTACCTTCTTCAAAATGAATAAATTTCACAAACATAATACTGAAGAAAGTATTGCAAACCAACACACACTTCATGAATCCACTAATATAAGAGTCCCAAGAGGGCAAAATTAAACAGTACATTCCTGAGAAATGTGTATATATTTGTTAAAATCACAACAAAAGCAAAAAGATTATTAACACAAAATGCAATATATTGATTATCTCCAGGGAAGATAAAGATGTGATGTGACTGGAAGAAAATGCTATACTTAAGCATGCCGGGTGTATATGGGTATTCGTTTTATTATATTTGAAATTACATATATGTTACATGTGTCTTTAAATGTATATATATTTATAAAATGAACAAAATTATGAGAACTATGTATAATCGTCAAGTGGTGGGGGAGGAACTCCGGTGGCACAGTAGTTAAGCGCTTGATTGCTAACCAAAAGGTCAGTGGTTCAAATCCACCAGCTGCTCTGAAAGAGAAAGAAGTGGCAGTCTGTTTCTGTTAAGATTTAGAGCCTTGGAAACCCTAAGGGGGAGTTCTAGTCTGTCCTATAGTGTCACTACGAGCTGGAATCGACTCGACAGCAAAGGGTTCAGTTCAATTCAGTTCAGAAATGGTGAACGATACATAGCTTATCCACACCTAGGAATATTATGCAACCATTAAAATCCAAGTGAACCAGTTGAGTTGGAAGAACGCCCACAAAGTATGTTGGAGGAGGAGAAACATAATGCAAAATCATACTATTTTGGATTGAACTGTATCCCCCCAAAATGTGTGAGAACTAGGCTACGCCATGATTCCCAGTATTGTGTGGTCATTTTCCATTTTGTGATCTGATGTTATTATACTATGTATTGTAAATCTTATCCTCTATGATGCTAAGGAGGAAGGATTAGAGGTGTTTATGTTAATGAGGCAGGATGCAATCTATAGGATTATGTTGTATCCTGAATCAATCTCTTTAGAGATATCAAAGAGAGACACGAGCAGAGAGGAGAGGGGCTGCATACCAGTAAGAAAGAAGAGCTGGGAGTAGAGCATGTCCTTTGGACCCAGGGCCACTATGCTCAGAAGTTACTAGACTGGGGGAAGATTAACGACAAGGATCTTCTCCCAGAGCCTACAAAGAGAGGAAGCCTTCACTTGGAGCTGGCTCCCTGAATTTGGATTTGTAGTCTTCTAAACTATGAGAATTTGGTACCAGAAGGGTGGGGTGCTACTCTAACAGATACCTACGATGTGGAAGTTGTTTTGGAATTGAGTAATGGGTAGAGGCTGGAAGAGTTTTAAGGTGCCCTGGTGGCATAGTGGTTAAGTGCTATGGCTGATAACCAAAAGGTCAGCAGTTTGAATCCACCAGGTGCTCTTTGGAAACTCTATGGGGCAGTTCTACTCTGTCCTATAGGGTCGCTATGAGTCAGAATTGACTTGACAGCAATGGGTTTGGTCTTGGTTTAATAGTAAAAGCCTGGATTGCCTTGAAGAGACAGTCAGTGGAATCATGAACATCAAAGACAATTTGGTGATGGCTCAGAAGGAAGCAAGGACAGCAAGAAGAAGCAACAGAAGAATTGCAGCAGCAGAACCAGGAGACAGGCTCGAGAAAGTGCAGGAGCTGACCCACGGAGCAAGAGAGCTGAGTGCCTTTGGTCAGGAGGCTTCCTGGTGGAGTGGGGTGCCTCCAGGCACTTCTTAGTGGAGCTCAGCTTACAGACCCACAGAGGAGGAGAGCTAAGTGCCTTCCAGACACCTATTGGTAGAGCTAAAGAGCTTTGGAAAACTTGCCCGAGCAGGGCAAATGCCAGGCCATCCCAAGAGGCCTGAAGGGTTGAGAAGCCAAGAAATCAGGAAGAAGAAGCTGAAGAGACAAGGAACACAGGAAGCAGAGCTGCCTCATTCTCAAAGGGTAGGGCCACAGTCTCTGGGTTCTCAAAGGATGGAACCATGGGCTGCTAGATCTCAAAGGATGAGGTCATGGCCTCCTAGGTTTCAAAGAGTCATATCTTTACCAACTTGGATCTGGACTGTGGGGCTGCTTTTCACACGCACCAGTGGGATGAAGCTGAGGAGCGGGGCTGCCAAGCCCAAAGGGCAGAAGAAAGGGGCCTGTTGGGGCTGATGAGGTGGGCTCACCGTTCAAACAGACTAGGAGAATGGGGCCACCCAAATCTGAGGGAGCAGAGTTGCCATCCCAGTGGGCCTAGAAGGCAAAGCTGAAGGCCAGGGCCAGAGGATCTCCACCCAGAATCTGGAGAATATTGCCAACACCCAGAGTCTGGAGGGTAGAGCCATTGTCTAAATGGCTTTACAGAACAGAGCATTATTTTCAAGCATTGAGAGCTAATGTAATATGTTCTGCTGCCTTGCTTGGTGCCTGTTATCCCTTCTTTCCCTCCAATTTCTCCCATTTTTAATGGTATTGTCTACCTTGTGCCTATTCTGCCATTGTACTTGGGAAGCACATAACTTGTGTTCTAGATTTTACAGATGAAGAGGGATTTTGCCCCAGGGTGGAATTTGGACTTGGAGTTGATTTAAGACTTTTGTAAAGATATGATGGGGTAAATGTTTTAAACGTGGCAAGGACATGAATTTTGGGGGGCCAAAAGATAGAATGTTATGGGTTGAATTGTGTCCCCCCAAAAATGTGTGTGAATTTACCTAGGCCATGATTTCCAGTATTGTGTGGTTGTCCTCCATTTTGTGATCTGCTGTTACTATATTATGTATTGTAAATCCTACCCTGTATGATGTTAGTAGGGATATCACTGCTAACGTCATATGGATCTTGGTTGAAAGCAAAGAATGCCAGAAAAATGTTTACCTGTGTTTTACTGACGATGCAAAGACATTCAACTGTGTGGATCATAACTAACTATGGGTAACATTGCAAAGAATGAGAATTCCAGAATATTTAATCATGCTCATGAGGAACCTGTACATAGATAAAGAGGCAGTCATTTGAACAGAACAAGGGGATACTGAGTGGTTTAAAATCAGGAAAGGTGTGCATCTGGGTGGTATCATTTCACCATACTTATTCAATCTGTATGCTGAGCTAAAAGTCTGAGAAGCTAGCGTATGAATAACAGGGCAACGAGACTGAAAGAAGACTTATTAACAACCTGTGTTATGCGGATGATACAACCTTGCTGGCTGAAGGAGAACTTGAAGCACTTACTGATAAAAATCAAAGACACAGCCTTCAATATGGATTATACCTCAACATAAAGCAAACAAAAATCCTCATAACTGGACCAATACGTGACATCATGATAAACGGAGAAAAGATTGAAGTTGTCAAGGATTCCATTTTGCTTGGATCCACAATCAACACCCACGGAAGCAGCAGTCAAGAAACCAAACAAAGCATTGCATTGGGCAAATGTGCTGCAAAAGACTTCTTTAAAGTGTTAAAAAGCAAAGATGTCACTTTAAGGACTAAGGCGTACCTGATCCAAGCCATGATATTTTCAATTACCTCATATGCATTTGAAAGCTAGGCAATGAATAAGGAAAACCGAAGAAGAATTGATGCCTTTGAATTATGGTGTTGGCAAAGAATATTGAATATACCACGGACTGCCAAAAGAACCAACCAATCTGTCTTGGAAAAAGTAAAACCAGAATGCTCCTTAGAAGTGAGGATGATGAGACTTTGTCTCACATACTTTGGACATGTTGTCAGGAGTGATCAGTCCCTGGAGAAGGACCTCATGCTTGGTAAACTAGAGGGTCAATGAAAAAGAGGAAGACACTTACTGAGATGGATTGACACAGTGGCTGCAACAATGGGCTCAAGCATAACAATGATCATGAGGCTGGCTCAGGAACAGGCTATGTTTTGTTCTGTTGTACATAGGGTCACTATGTGGCTATGTGTCAGAATCGACTGGAGGGCACCTAACAACAACATGATGTTAATGAGGCAAGGTTAGAGGCAGTCATGTTAATGAAGCAGGATTAGAGGCAGTTATGTTAATGAGGCAGGACACAATCTACAGGACTAGGTTGTATCCTGAGTTAATCTCTTGATACATAAAAGAGAAGTGAGCAGAGAGGAGAAGGACATCATACCAACAAGAAAGAAGAGCTAGGAGCAGAATGTGTCCTTTGCACCCGGGTTTCCTGTGCTGAAAAGCTCGTAGACCAGGGGAAGTTTGATGACAAGGACCTTTCCCCAGAGCCAAAGAAAGTGTTTCCCTGGAGCTGGCTCCTGAATTTGGACTTCTAGCCTCCCAAACTGTGAGAGAATAAATTTGCCTGTTGAAGCCATCCATTTGTGGTATTTTTGTTATAGCAGCACTAGATATCTAAGGCACATACATACCATGATTCCATTGTTCTATTAAAAATAAATAAACAAAGCTGTAGAGGTGGTACAAATCGTTACTAAGTTTGGCCGCTAGCCCAAAGTCTGGAGGTGTGAGTCTGCCCAGAGCTGCCTTGGGAGAAAGTCCTGGTGATCAATGTCAAAAAAACCCAAAACCCAAAACCAAACCCACTGCCATCGAATCAAAAATTCTATGGTGACAATTCTGCTCTGATAGACGTGGGATTCCCAGGGAACAGAATCAACCAATAACAACTGGATACATGTCTGATAAATACGCATGAGTCGGAATCAACTTGATGGCAATGGGTTTGTAAGAACATCTTGAAGAAAATTATGGAGGAACGCATAGCGCTAAGTAACCTGTAGAGGTAAGGAGGTATAATGTGGGTACAGGAGAAGCGGGAGAGTGGAAAGGGAACCAAAAAACAAACACCTCCATTAATAATATCCAAAGGAGTATGTATTATGTAACCTTATTTTTGCTTTTATGTAAAATTAAGAGTGTGTATACAACACAATTAGAAATATGAAAGCAATAGAGAGTGGACATATTTTTTACAGAAAATGAGTAACTTTTCTCCTATTGCATAACAGAAATATAAATACAAATGGGCAAGTAGAGAATTAGTCTGCAATAACAATACAGGAGGAGTTCAGTTTTTAAGGATTGTGAGTGACGGAAGGACTTCTGGCAAGAGCAGAATGCACGTTTTTTGTTTTTTTTTTTTTAATCTTCACTGATTTTCTCTGAACAGTCAACTTCAATGAAAGTGTTCTGAATTTCACATGCTGGAACAATCCCATGCAGGGTGATCGTATAAAACACACACACACAAAAGTATAATTAATCTGTAACAATGACAGAAAATTTTTTTTCAAGGGTTTGGAGATAATATACATAATCTGATTGCAAACATTAGTGTCATAATTATTTGTAAGTAATGGAAATAAAGAGCTGGTACTTCAGGTTTTTCAGTCAGTTCTCTGGTTATCACAGCTGATCTCCAATTATTTTTCCAAAGATTATGCTACTTTTTTTTCTGATTGATATCATTTAAACTAAGAATTTATTCATTTGGGCTCACTGTCAAATAATCCTAACAACTGTCTCTAAAAAACTACTGAGAAATTTTACTGCAACATCATAGCCATATTTAGATGGCTTACTTGTTTCAGAGTTAAGAAATGTTTTACTTTTATGAATATTCACCAATGGAGTAATTATTCTCCGTGTTATAACTGTAATATGAAATTGAGTTCACATTCACCACCCATCTAAACACTGGAATAAAAGCAGTTTCATGAAAGCATTCAGTCTTCAAATATGTCACACATCAGAAAGAAAACTGAAAAAATGAACTGTCTGCATTTGAGATGTGTTTATTCCTGTACGTAAACATGAGTAACAGAAATATTTAGTAAGTTTGTTTTAGAGCCCTGAACTTTATTAGCACTGACTCTGATGTGTATAATCTCTAATTTTGTATTTTGTCTCTTGTCGTGAATGGGTCTAGCATCTTCATACTTGGCCATATTTTTGTAAGCTCCTACTGTGAGCATTCATTCTTAACTCGGGATCATCAAATATGCACATTTATATAGATAATAAATATCACCGAATTAGGGACCCCTTATGTGTCTTTCAGGAATTTGGAGTGAGTGTTTTTATTTTAAGCAGAAAACTAGAGTTTATCACAGTGACCATGCACTTTAATGACATGACAGCTTTGACTAAGTCCTCTGGGTTTCAGGTCCCTAGGGAGCATGTATTGGTCACTCTCGCAAGCCTAGCATTTTGTCTGACAAATGCTGGTTGAACCAAGCCCTAAAAAGTCATAGATCCTCGGATTAACTCCAGTTCTGCCAGTTTTATTTTTTAATGCTCCATTATAATCATTCTCTTCTGTAAATAAGCAGAACACTAAATTTCTTTTTCCGTTCAGGTGCAAAGAAAAGGTATATTGTGGCTGAAGTATAATTAGGAGCTTATTCCTTTCTCTTTCTTAGTCATCTAGTACTACTACGACAGAAACACAACAAGTGGACGGCTTCAACAAACAGAAGTTTATTCCTTCACAGTCCAGTAGGCTAGAAGTCCAAATTCAGGGCATCAGCTCCAGGGGAAGGCTTTCTCTCTCTGTCAGCTCTGGAGGACGGTCTTTGTCATCAATCATCCTCTGGCCTAGGAGCTTCTTAACACAGGAACCTCGGGTCCAAAGATGTGCTCTACCCCCAGTGCTGCTTTCTTGGTGGTATGAGGTCCTCTGATCTCTGCTCACTTGTCTTTCCTTTTATCTCTTGTAAGATAAAAGGTGATATAAACCACACACCAGGGAAACTCCCTTTACATTGGATCAGGGCTGTGACCTGAGTAAGGATGTCACATCCCACCCTAATCTCTTTAACATAACCCAATCTTGCCTCACTAAACACAGGCAGAGATTAGGGTTTACAACACATTGGAAAATTGCATCAATCACAAAATGGAGGACAATCGGACGGTACTGAGAGTCACGGCCTAAGCAGGTTGACACATATTTTGGGGGCACACAATTCAATCCATAAGACTTTCCATAGCAACTAAATTAAATTCCCAGGTTATGGTGATAGGTATGAGCTATTAAAAAAAAAATATATATATATATATATATATATATATATACACACATGAGCATTATTGGCATGGTGTCCTTAGATGCAAAGGAAATATTCTCAAAGATTATTCTTTCATTGGGGTAATATCCTGGATATTTAATTATATACAGGTTATCAAACAAGATACCATAACTTTTGAACTACCATTTCAAGAGATTTAAAAAATCTACTACTGGTTTTGCTTATAGTTGCAATATCAAGAGATATGGTTTTCCATGAATAACTGAGTAGTTTGAAATATATGAAATCACTGATTCCAACTTTTTTGATCTTCAAAAAGGGCAATTTAATATGGTACAATTTAATAAAAAGCACACTTAAAAACTAGAGATATCCTGGCAAATTTAAGAATCTGCTTATCTTTTCCAATCCACTGTCTTCCATTGCCTGACTCCCATTTTCCTCAACCTATTTATTAGTCCTCTGATAAATTTTAATAGTTATTAGAATCAATGGTGTGGTGAAGTTTGGTAAAAATCTTTTTGTTGTTGTTGCTTTTTTTTTTGTTTTTTTACCAAACTTTACCACACCATTGATTCTGATAACTATTTTACTTGAAATTTATCAGTACATAATGAAGATATATTTAATTTTGATTTGTACTGAAGAATGTAAACATCCTACCTCTTATGTATCAGTTTGTAGTTTCTTGCTAATTAAATTACAGGCTTTTTAAATGCCAAGGCTGTGCTTTCTTTAGATTTCATCATCTTTTATTGCCCTAACCCCCACTATTTGTATCTAGCGAATACTTAAAAAATATTTAAATATTAAAATGATGAATGATGGCTATACCTCCAGAAGCTGTATAATAATTCATTGTAGCTGTTTATGGTGTCAAGACAGAGTGAATCTAAAAGATCTCCATAAGACTGGAAACTCCTTGATGGCCTTGACCAATCAACTGGGCCAGGTGAATGATAATCACAAAACTCCTCACTCTGAATAGAGCATCTGTCTACCACTTAGAAGGGCACGGAGGACATCATCTGCAATGCCCAAAGGCTGTTTCCTGACATCTGGCAGCAGTCTCGCTACCCATGTTTTGAGGCCAGAAGGTGACAGATGAGAGAATGTTTGACAACCCTGCACTACAACCACTTTAAATCTAGGCGCACGGAATCCTTTCTTGGTGGGGATATCAAGATCACCATGGAAATATAATAAACTCTTACAGTAAGCATATTTCTCCTGACAATGACAATTCTTAAAATGCTTTGGAGGAAATAACTCTATGCAAAATAAAAGATAAGCAACATGAAAGCCCATTTATTATAAAATAAGAATCCTTATGAATGCTGCTCAACCACGTCTGTTTTGTTTTCTAAATATTTTATCTATAACACAAACAATGCACAATTTTAAAAAAACAGTTTAGCAATGCATTGAACTAGTTTTGAGTGCATTGCACTAGTTTAGAACTTCTCATAAAATTTCTGAGGGCCTGCAGGTTCTATTAAAAAGTAAACCCTATTGGGTAATAACTGCAGGCTCATACTCCTATGTATAAATAAGATTGCTTATACGTTAGATGTTAAATCATACCCTGAAGTGCTTATGTTTCCCCTACTCTCAGAATATTCACTGTGTCATTTGTCCAGGGAAACAATGTTTTCTATTGCTTGAATATCATTTCCAGTAAGTATGTTAATGTTAGGAAATATTTTAAGGGACAATTAACATAAAATCCATTATCTATAACCTACTACCTCCCAAGGAGAAACCAATACATACAGTAAACAGCGTGCACAAATGCTTGCATGGCTTTGTTGAGTCAGGGATTTCCACGTGCAGGGTTAACTCCTGGCTCCATCCCTTAACTCCACTCAGTCTCTGTCCCTGACCCTGCAGTCTCCAACTACTCAAGCTGCAAACAGACTGAAACCAATTTGTTTTCCTTATGTTTTTAAAGCCACTAGCCCGGTATGCTAATTAGAAATAAATCGCTTGACCCATAAAAGAAACGGCAGGAAACCCGAAATGAAGGCATTATCTAACACTTCATGCTCCTTAGTGATGCCATTTTAAATATTTCAGACAGCCTATAAATAATTAAAACCTCACCACAGCAAATTATGTCCTATTATGCAAATAAATAGCCTCCTCCCCAGTTTCATTAAAGATTCTAAATGACAAGCTGAGCAGTTTAAACATAGCAAGGTACTGCAGTCAGGCGAGAAATCTTTCAATATATATTTTTTTTAATTGTTAGTGCCAAGTTTCATGTGGGTTTTTACTCTAACACTTTAATTTGCATGAGCAAACAAACCTTTAATAAACCTTTTGTAAGTGGAAGAAATGCATCATTTAATTAAATTTGATTTGTTGTGAAACTATCGTGCCTCATGAATATTTAAGGCCACAAACTGCCTTTTACTGAAAAGTGTACAATATTAAGTAAAGAAGTGATTTTCAAGAAACTAACAATATGAGCCATAGAAAGCAATTAATGACTGTTTTGGATTAATTTTTCAATACAACTGACAGACCTGCACACATGTAAATATGACTAACATGCTGACATCAACCTCTTCATATCAAGTCCTATGTATAATTTTAAAACCAATTATCACAAAATAAATTTAGTGTGTGAACGTTCCAAATCTTATTTGTCAAAAACTTTCAGTTTTTCTTTTGCTTTAAGGTCTTTGTTTTCTGCTAAATTAAAAGAACTCTGAGGTTGTAGAGTGGTGTATGATTACCATAAAACACTGCAGGGGGAAAAATAAAACACACCCAGAATTTTTTAGTTTTAAAAATTCTCTAAATACTATACAGACATGAAACAGAAGATAGAAATGAGCTCTCAAGGTACCTAAATACCATTGCCCATCAATGATTAAAATATTAAGTTCCTCTAAAGCACATTCTTACATTTTGACTTCAATTAAGACATTATAAACATCAAAGAAAATTTTTCTATACTTATTTTACTGGTACCTGATTGTTGAAGAAACGTCTATCACTTTGTGACATGCCTACAGAGTTCTTTACATAGTGATGATCAATGCGACTTTCTGTCACTCTTGGAAGCTAAGAAAGTTTCTAAAAGACCCAAGCGTAACTTTGATTAAAAATTAATAAAGGCCATTCTGGATTGGAAAAATGTGTTACATGCTGTATAAAAATTATATTTGTATCAAATGTAAAAGAAAATTAGGCAGATTTATTTCCTCAAAAATTAAACCATGTTCATAACATATTTTTACTATTAATGTACACAAGGTATGAATAATTCATAGTATACCTGTTTGAAAATACTGTGACATATTATCTCAGAGTTATAGGCTGAAAGCAGTCGTCATCTTTTTAGAATATAATTTTGATGAAATCATGATGTTTGTAAATTCATACAGGCTCTTAGTATAGCCAATTAGATTTAATGTAATGCTACTTGCTGAAGGAAAAAAAGCAGTAATTATTAAGAAAAAAATATGCCTTGGACTTTTCCAGTTTTCTGCAACTACCAAGTGGCGCCCTTACTCCCAACAGGTGAACTAACTCATCTGGAGGGAGTTTACACAGTGCTCCCCCCTCCAACGCAGTTACCAAAGCCTGTGTATACCTGTGATCCCTCTTTCGCCCTTTATCCTGGGCTTCGATGATACAGTTTCCCTCCTCCAGGATAATCCCTCCAATTGGCTTTTCATCCTATTTCCTTATTTCTTACCTAGGTGTAGGTCATGTGTAAATTGGTCCAAAATAAAAAATGCAGAATTTTGCTTTATGAAATCTGTAGAATGGGACCTGACATGAAATAGTCATTTAAAAAGTGGCATCTACTCTTATTATTTGGAGTCCTGGTGCCACAGTGGTTAAGAGCTCAACTGCTAACCAAAAGGTCAGCAGTTCAAATCCGCCAGCCAATCCATAGAAACCCTATGGGGCAGGTCTGCACTGTCCTATAGCGTCGCTGTGCGTCGGAATCTACTCCACAGCAAAAAACAAAGGGTATGGTATATTATTTGGATTATTTTATGCTGATCTCTCCCTGAAAAAAAGATCCTTTCCTAATGGCTAATTTTTAATTAAATTGCAAAATTAAAGATTTTCTGATTTGGATATGTTTGTGTCAATTACTAATAGTCTATTCTTAGAGAGATCACATATGAATCCATAGAACCTCTCTATGATTGAGTCCATCCAATTATTTTTATGTCCCAGATTTCGATATGAAAAAGGGTAAATAAATAGAAATAGGCACCGTATTTTTAAGCAAATAATGTGTGCCTTCTACTTTTGTCAGCAGCGCCCTCCCACCCTCCCCGATGAGGTACTTTGGTAAGCACACTACACTAATCTTTTTTTTACAGGAGTATGTTTAAAAGTGGGCATAGCGGTGCTTACAAAAAATTTCGGCGGGATGTGGTTGGCAAGCAAATGTAGAAGGTGCACATTATTTGGTTAAAAATATGGTAGTTACTTAGAGTCACTGGTGGAGGAGATAGAACACATCTGGAAGATTTTTAGAAAGTTTAAGAATGTTGGTCTTACTCAGAAATTACTGTAAAACCTTGAATCAAAGGAGTGAGATTATGTCAATACTGTTAGCCATAATATTTTGTAGTATGTGTTACAATATAGAGAATAAGCAATGTTATGTTTTGCTGAAAAGTATATGTTAAGGAAATGAAGTGAAAAATAAATGCTACTTTACAAAACTCCTTTATTAGACTACAGCTAGCTGAGACTCAGACTAAAGTACTGCATTGGCAGGAATCCATAAGAACACTTTAAAATGCTTGTTCTAGGGTTAAATAACCCTCCAATTTGTTTCTGGCCATAGTCTGACATAGTCCTTAATATATAAATGGCATATATTATAATGGGTTTTGTTTTTGCTCTTTCCTTTTGCGGTTTGTGTGTGTTTTATTAAGAAACAATATCATAATTTGGACATTGATCCACTATTTCTTATTATATATGACAGTTCTTTTTGCTCCTCTAGACTGGTAAGTTAGGGTAATTAGCTACTCGCAATCTGATTCAGAAAATTAGCCAATGAAAATCGCATGGATAGCAACAGAACAGTGTCCGAGGCAGTGCTGGAAGATGAGCCCCTCAGGTTAGAAGGGAACCAGCACATGACTGACGAGGAACGGCCTCCTTAAGCTGGAACTGACCTTAATGATGTGGTTGGAGCAAAGACTTTGTCACCTTCATCTGCTAATAGGGCACTACTCAAAATGAGAAGTAACAGCTGCAAATATACATAAGTAATTCAAAGACAGAATGTATAAAATACGAATCATGGAGAATTGGTATTGGTGAGCTGAAATGGACTGGTATTGGCCATTTGAATCTGATAATCGTATGGTGTACTATGCCAGAAACAACAAATTACAGAGAAACTGCATTGCATTCATAGTTAGTAAAAATATTTAGAGATCTATCCTGAAATACAATGCCGTCAGGGACAGCTTAATGTCCACACACTGTAAGGAAGACCAGTTAATACTACCATTATTCAGATTTACACACCCATCATGAGTGCTAAAGATGAAGAACGTTTTTATGAACTCCTGCAGTCTAAAATTGATCAAAGGTGCAATCAAGATCCACTGATAACTACTGGTGATTGAAATATGAAAGTTGGAAACAAAGAAGAAGGATCAATAGTTCAAAAATATGGCCTTGGTGGTAGAAAATACTCTTTCTGTAAGACCAATAACAGAATTCTGTAGAGATCAATAACTTATTCATCGGAAATAATTTTTTTCAACAACACAGCTGACAACCATCCATATGGACCTCACCAGATGAATCACCCACGAATTAAATCCATTGTATCTGTGGAAAAACCCAATGGAGAAGCTCAATATCATCAGTCAAGACAAAGTCAGAGGCTGACTGTGGAAGAGACCAACAATTGCTCCTGTGCAATTCAAATTGTAAATACAGAAATTAAAGCAAGTCCATGAACTCCAAAGAACAACCCTGAATGAATCTGCCTGAATTTGGAAACCATCTCAAGAATAGACTTGAAGCACTGAACTCTAATGCTGAAAGACCAGAAGAGTTATGAGAAGACATCAAGGATCTCATACATTAAGAAAGTGAAAGGTCAATAGGAAGATAGGAAAGAAGGAAAGTACTATAATGAATGTTGGAAGAGGCTCTGAAATTTGCTCTTATGTGCAGAGTAACCAACACAAACAGAAAAAAAAAATGATGAAGTAAAAATCTGAAGATGATTTCAAAGGGTGGTTTGAGAAAACAAGGTAAAGTATTATAATGAATTGTGCAAAGACCTGGAGTTAAAAAAACCAAAAGAGTAGAACACATCAGCCTTTCTTAAACTGAAAGAACCGGAGAGAGAATTCAAGCCTCAAGTTGAAATATGGAATTATTCTATGGGCGAAAAATTTAATGACAAAGGAAGCACCAAAAGAAGACAGAAGGAAGTCACTGTATAAAAAAGAAATGGTAGACGTTCAATCACTTTAGTAGGCAGCATAGGACCAAGATTCGCTGGTACTGAAGGAAGATGTCCAAGCCGCGTTGATAACATTCGTGAAAAACAAGGCTCCAGGAATTGACCGAATGCCAACTGAGATGCTTCAGCAAATGAATGCAATGCTGGAAACAGTCTTCTATGTCATAAAATTTGGAAGATGACTACCTGCCAACTAACTGCAAGAGATTCAAATTCATGCCCCTTCAAAAGAAAGGTGATCAAACACAATGAGGAAATTATTGAACAATATCATTAATATCATATTTATACATTTATGTATTTGTTTTCTGAGAAAATTAGCAGCACAGCTGTACCAAGTATATAGAACTTTTTGATACGTGTTTTGTGTTCTAATTTAACCCTTGTCTACCTTTCATTTTTCCTATAGTTTTTCATTTTATTATAGTTGTTTATGTTTTGTAAAAAAAAAAAAAATTTTTTTTGTAAGCTACTACAAATTCTCTTAGTTATGAGAAGAAATTTAAGACCAGTTTCTTCTAACAAAGTCAAAAAATTAGAGTTAGTCATTAATATTCTCTGCATTACAGCTTTGTCCAGCTTTTACGGTATTTTGGTAAAAGATGAACAATTTTAGGTAATAACAAGAGAATAATTCAAAGATAGGAGTTAATACTCATGGTAACTTGTACTACAAGATCCATACTCTTCATGTGCCATCAAGTCAATGAGGTACTTCAACTAATGATGGAGTTACAATACACTAAGGAGATTTGGTGTCACAATGGTCAAACTCTTGGCTGCAAACTTAAAGGCTGGCAGTTCGAATCCGTCCAGTGGCTCTACGGGAGAAAGACCTGGTGCCCTGCTTCTGTAACAATTACATCCTAGAAAACCCCATGGGGCAGTTTTACTCTGCCACATGGGATCATTATGAGTTGAAAATTGACTCCACAGCACACAACAACATCCACTATTTACTTTTCTTTAATTAAACTTTTCATTTTGAGAAAATTATATATTTATATGAAATTGTAGGAAATATCACAAAAGTAGCTCATATACTCTTTACCCTAATGGTAACATTTGCAAAACTATGGTACAATAATACAACCAAGACAATGACATTGAGGCAGTCAAAATACAGAACATTTTCATCACCACGAGGATCCCTTCTGTTGCCCTTTTATAGCCACACCCACTTCTCTCATCCCATGACTCCCTCCTTCATCCCTGTCAATCACTAATCTGTTCTCTTTTTCTATAATTTCACTATTTCAAAGCTGTTAAATAAATGGAATCATACAGTATGTAATTTTTTGGGATCGACTTTTTTCACTAAGCATAACTCTCTGGAGATTCACCCAGGGTTTAGTGTGTATCAATAGTTCACTCTTTTTAATAGCTGAATAGTATTTCATTGTATGAATAAACCCAGTTTGTTTAACCATTCACCAACTGAGGAATACTTAGGCTGTTTCAAGTTTGGGGCTATAATGAATAAAGCTGCTATAAACACTCTTGTGAAGTAGTGGTTAAGTGCTACAGCTACTAACCTAAAGGTTGGAAGTTCGAATCCACCAGGTGCTCCTTGGAAACTCTACGGGGCAGTTCAACTCTGTCCTATAGGGTTGCTATGAGTTGGAATTGACTCAACAGCAAGGGGTTTGGTTTCGTTTTTGGTTTAAACACTTTTGTACAGGTTTTCAAAAACATTTCATTGTGTTTAAGATGAGAATTTAAACAGCAAATTAGGTTCCCATTTAAAAGTTTCTACACAAATTATTCAGTGATATAACTTACATTTACCACAATACATCATTATTTTCATTTCTTCTATTCTAGTTGCACCATTTCCAGTACTCTAGTTTCTCTGCCCACTTTGCTCTACAGTAATTTTTGACTATTTGGACTTCTATAGTTGATTTTCTTAAAGAAGCTCATTACTCACGGGTGATACTCTTTATTTTGATTCTATCTGTTATTTAGCTAACAGGTAACCTCAAGGGATAATTTCAGTTTAAGGTTTGAAGTTTACTTCAGGGTGATAGATTAGATTTGGGCAGTACTCTAGTTTCAACTGGTCCAGTAAGTCTAGACTTCTTAAGAATCTAAGTCTTGTCCACATTTTTCTACCATTTCTATACAGAGCCACCTAATGTGGCCCTGATCAGAATGATCGGTAGTGGTAGCTAGGCACTATCTAGTTCTTCTGGTCTCTGGGTAGTGGTAGCTGGGCACTATCTAGTTCTTCTGGTCTCTGGGTAGATGAAGCCATGGTTCACGTTGACTTTTAGTCATGTAGACTATCGTGTACAGGTTTCTGAGTGAACTAAGTCTTTATTTCTCTCTGACAAATGCCCAGGAATGCAATTGCTGGGTCATATTATAACTGCATGTTTAGTTTTATAACAATGCATGAGGGATCCAGTTTTTTCACATCCTCACTAGCATTTGGTGTTTTCACTTGTCGCTATTTTTAATTTTAGCTATTGTGATAGTGATAGTTATGTAGTAATATCTCCTTGTGACTGTAATTTGCATTTCCCTACTGGCTAATGATGTTGAACATCTTTTCATGTATTTAATTACCCTCTGTATATTGTCATTGGTAAAATGTTTCTTCATGTCTTTTGCCCATTTTCTATCTGGATTGTTGTTTTCTAACTGTTGTTTGGAGAGTTTTTAAAACACTTTGTCGGGTATGTGGTTCGCAGATATTTTCATCTACTCTGTAGCTTGTGTTTTCACCCTCTGAACAGGATCTTCTATTTAAGAAAAAACAATAATTTAATTTCAATGAAATTCAATTTATCAAATTATTTTAACAACTATTAAATCATTATCAAAATGATTGCTAATAAAATATATAAGCCCAATTCTTCCATATTCTGATTTATCTATATTAAGAGGTATCTGAGTTATCTATGTGAGTACTCTCACTTAATAGCAAACATATGTTATTACCTTGGAAAATTAGAATTTTAAAACTAAATAAATATTTCTCAGAAAATCATTTAAAAGCTATTATCATTTAGATATAAGGGGATAAGTTTGATCAGAAAATCCACAGTAATTTTTTTCATACTTTTTTTTTGTCCTTCAGAAATTAACACAGAATGTAAACTGAAAGTGTTTTGTTATAAGTTCTAAAAATACACAGGCATATGGAACAAATATTGTAAAGAATTATTTTATTAAAAAAAAAGGTATGCCATGTTCCCTTTGCTTGATGAATGTATCTCATTGTTCCTCATTCTATCTTATTTCTCAGGACATATATACATTTCTTACGCTAATATTAGCAATTAATTCCTTCAGTTTACAACACTGTTTGCAACACTAAGAGCCCTTTACGGTTGGGAGTTCACAATCACCCGGAGGCTCCACAGGAGAAAGACCGGGTGATCTGCTCCCCTAAAGATTACAGCCTGGAAAACCCTGCGTGGGGGCCATTTGTACTCTGTCAGTGGTGTCACTGTGAGTTGAAATTGACTTGAAGGCACCTAACAACTACAAACACTACTAACTGAAAAAGTTCATAGTGTGTTCCAAATTGCTCGAATTAGTCTTTCTGACATTACAGCTTTGCCTGACACTGCTAGATTTCTAGATTCAGTTACATGTTATTTATTTCTCTTGCTGGAAGCAAAAGTATATTCAGCTCCTAGGAGAAAAGATCGGAAACCAATTGAAAACTGATGCTGATGAGTGCAGAACTTGTTGAGAGACTCATCCCCAGGCCTGGTTTGGTTGGTTAGGGGGGGATTCACAGAGTGTGGCCAGCTGGTAGTATCCAGTGTTTCCTATAATCAAAGAGCGTTAGAATGTGTAAGACCGTGCTCTATGGTTGGGCTCCATCTATGCCTGGGTTTTCTCGGATAGAAAAATCTTTTTCCATTTTCCATTATCTTTTTAAACACACATTATCTCTCCCTTCCTCTCTGCCAGTCTCTCTCTCTCTTCTCCACACTTCAGTCTAGTTGCCTATTTCTCCTTAGGTAGAGACCCATTCCATCCTCATTTTTTTATCCTTTTCATTCCTGTTGTGGTCAAGCTGATTCTGACTCATAGCAACTCTACAAGACAAAATTAGAACTGCCCCACAGAGTTTTCAAGGAGTGCCTGGTGGATTCAAACTGCTGACCTTCTGGCTAGCAGCTGTAGCCCTCAACCACTACGCCACCAGGGTTTCCATCCTTTTCATTATCCATGCAAAATATAGCCATTTTAGCCAAGCTTACATGGGATCACTATGAGTCAGAATCCATTCGATGGCACCTAACAACAATACCAACTATTATTTTACATATTAAAAGAAAATGACCTGATACACTATTTGATGCAAACATTTCAGTAACAGTTTTGACAGTCTAATTTCCAAAGATATATGGTAAAAATTCGCTGAAATACCTACTGTGAAGCCCTATTTTTTAATCTGTGAAATAAACTTTTTTTAAATGGAAAATTTTAAAACATACACAAAATAAACAGAATGATATAGTGAACCCTCAATACTCATTATATTTAGTGTGTGTTAATTTTATAAGTAGTGATAAAAAATTACTATATTTCAGCCAACAGTTTTGACAGTCAAATAGTTTCACGTCCTTTGGACTGAGAGTTGTTTCAATGCAAAACTTATAATTTTTTAAAGGAATCACAAAGGAAGTTTAATAGATTTAATACATGCCAGATTGTTGAATTTCATGTTTATCAAGAATTTGATAGGCAATATAGAATTAATAAATATTTTCAACAAGTAAAACATATAATTGATAGCTCTAATAAACATTCCATTTATAAGAAATGATAATAAAACCCCAAAACTCCAACAGGTGGATATACATTGGACTTAACAGACAGTCGTGAAGCTGAAAATTAGTAAGTGTCCATATTAAATAAACACAAAATTTTAAATACAAGTGTCAAATAAACACAAGGAAAATGTTCAACCTTCCTATTATTCAGAGAAATTAAGGATAAGATTCCATTTTTGACCTATTAAATTTTCTTTTTTTAAGATATTTTATTGTGGAGCCCTGGTGGTGCAGTGGTTAAGAGCTCAGCTGCTAACAGAAGGGCCAGCAGTTCAAATCCACCAGCTGTTCCTTGGAAACCCTACGGGGCAGTTCTACTCTGTCCTGTAGGGTCACTATGAGTTGGAATCAACTTGATAGCAATGGGTATGGTATGGTATCATGTTTTTGGTGAAAGTTTACACAGTAATTTAGGTTCTCACTTAACAATTTCTGTAAATATTGTTCAGTCACACTGATTACATGTTCCACATTGTGTCAACATTCTCATTATTTCAGTACTGGTTGTTTCATTTCCTAGGCTAGTTACCCTGCCCCCTTTGATCTTCTCATCTGTTTGAGGGTAAATGTTGGCCATTTGGTGTCATACAGATGATTTTTTTTTTTTTTAAAGGAACACAGTACTCACAGGAGATATTGTTTATGTTATGAGCCAATGTATTATTTAATTGAAAAGTGACCTCTGGGAGTGGTTTCAGTTCAAAGTTTAAAGGGTATCTCAGGGAGATAGTCTCAGGGGTTCCTCTAGAATCTACTGGTCCAGTAAGTCTGGTCTTTTTATAAGAACACCTATTAAACTTTCATAGTCAAAAAAGTTCTTAAAATGAAAACCTAAAAACAAATGCAAAGATCTAATGAAACATAAACTCAAAATTCTCTCTCTAATGTAATTTCTCAACACATACAAAATGTTTTCAAATAGTTGATAAGATTATGAAATAATCCATATATAGGAATACACCCTAAAAAAGATATATAAAATTGGACAAAATTTGATGCTCAAAGATGTTTTAAATCAACCATTTTTAGATCTAGGAAATTAGAATTAATATATATGCTTTTGTCCACCAACTTGGAACTAGTATCATTAGAACATTGAAAAAATAATATTAATGATATAAGAACATAATTATCATACAACCTTAAATCATAAAGTACACAATTTTTCTTGTATGACTAATGAAAGTTGCTTATTTTTGACAGAGGAGATCAGTGATAATAATTATTATTTTTTTCTCAGACTCTTCCGATAGTATTCAAATTCACTAGAATGAAAGGATATATTTACAACGCACATTAAACTTGAGAATAAAACAAATGATGAGTTTGTGTTTTGTACTCAGTTAAACTGAATTACGAAAGAGACTGGACATCGAGTTTACGTGTTCATCTGAAGTAAGCACATGTAACAATAAAAAAAAAGTATATGGAAGAGACCCGAAGGAAAATGTGTGGTAGAAATTTGTAGCTGGATTTGAACTTGACTTAGAAGGCATTTTTAGAATTGGAGACAATCCACATAAAAAAGAATTCCAAATGAGTGATAACATTTTTGTCTGAGGTAGACTGGTTTCTCTGAGCCAGCTCTTGAACTTGACCTGCCTTGAAGAATCCCTGTTGTGGAGGTTTGATCTCCTACTTGTAGGGATCTCAGGCTCGTGGCAGCACTATAGCAGCAATCCATGGGGAGAGCTGCTGGAAGCCAAGCGAGAAGCGTAAAAGCGGACTACACTTTGCCAAGCAAAGGATAACTTAATCAAAGAGAAGGGAAGAATGGGGAATCTTTTCCAAAGCATTTTACCTGACAGGGCAGGAGTAGGGAACAAAGTAACACTGTGCGGAGCAACAAATCGAGAACTGCATTGAAACCTCCTACAAAAGCTTTAAAGATTAATTTTCTAATAATTTTAATGCTAAAATTTGGAAGATGAAGAAGTTAAAAATTACAGTAAAAGCATATTTTTTCAAAAATAATAGATGATCATTAGAACACAATGTTTCTTTTTGAAATAGTGAATGTATAGCACTGATTTTTTAAAAAAAATTATATATTTTCCTGAAAAGTTAATTTCTATGTATGTTTAATTTACATTAAAGTTTATCTCCTCATTCACAGTGATTTTCCCTATGTTTACCCTCTACAGAAAAAAAAAAAAAGGACGTGTACTTTAATACTTGCCCAAATTTTTGATGTTAGAGCCATATCAAAGATGTTTATCAATACAGGCAGTCCCTGGATTATAAACGAGTTCCATTCCTAAGTCTGCCTGTAAGTCAAATTTCTATGTAAGTTGAAAAAGGTATGGTTTGTACTAATGTCACTGTTTTTCTTAGTATATAGTATATAGTGTACCTTTCTATGCCTGAAAAACATTAAAGAAACACTTACAGGTATATTACAACATCTTTAACATAATAATGTTTTGATATGTGCCGAAAAGTAGCTTCCATTTATTATTATAAACCATTATATGTACATCAAATTTTTATATAAGAGGCTTCAGAGGGATTGGTTTGTAACTATGGGTTCTACATAAGTTGGACGTTTGCAACCCATGGACTACGTGTATGTATTTTCACTTTGTATCATTCAGGGAGGCAAAACTTGAATATTGTTTTTCTCAGTGGCTATGGCACCCCTGGGTGGCACAAACAGTTAAGAGCTGAAATACTAACCAAAAGGTTAGCCATTTGAATCCACCCAGAGGCAACTCAGAAGAAAATCCTGGCAATCTGCTTCTGAAAGGCCACGGCCTTGAAAACCCTATGGAACACAGTTATACTGTGCAATGCATGAGGCCCCCATGAGTTGGAATTGACTTGACAGCAACATTTTTTTTTAAGAGTAGGAAGTCAAAATTTCCAAAGGTTAAGGAGAACAGCAGGTAAACCTGGAATTTTAATGCATTTCTAGTCTTTAAAATCAATTTGATGTAAAGCAGATATTCAAAATTTATTCTAATTTTAATGTAATTTTCATGTTAAAAAAGCATAAACTGTTTCCTATACAATAGCTAACATGCAAGATACCAAGGGATATCTATCCTAACATTCATTACAGTACTGTTATGGATTGAATTGTGTCCCCCCAAAATGTGTATCAACTTGGCTAGGCCATGATTCCCAGTATTGTGTGATTGTCCACCATTTTGTCATCTGGTGTGGTTTTCCTATGTGTTGTACATCCTATCTCTATGATGTTAATGAAGCTGAATTTGAGGTAGTTATGTTAATGAGGGAGGACTCGGTCTACAAGATTAGGTTGTATCTTGAATCAATCTCATCTGAGATATAAAAGAGAGAAGCCAGCTTCAAGACAGGGAATCTCATATCACAAAGAAAGTAGTGCCAGAAGCAGACAGCGTCCTTTAGACCCAGGGTTCGTGTGCTGAGAAGCTCCTAAACCAGGGAAAGATTGATGACAAGGACCTTCCTCCAGAGCCGAAACAGAGAGAAAGCCTTCCCCTAGAGCTGGCACCCTGGATTTGGACTTCTAGCTTCCCAAACTGAGAGAATAAACTTGTTTATTAAAGCCATCCATTTGTGGTATTTCTGTTATAACAACACTACATAACTAAGACAAGTAGCAAAACAAAATAGAAGAGTTTCTACCCTGAAAACATCTGCAATGCAGCTGTATTGTAATCTCAGTTTTCCTCTGGTTCTAAAGAAGGAATATCTGCTGACTTTTCTGTCTTCTCACGGAAGTAAGCAGAGGACACACCAAAATCCACTGCTACCAATATCTTCTTTTCCCAGTCCTTCCCAAGGGAGGAGAAGGGACTTTTCCAAGGATAAGATTGTGATGAAGATCTTTTGTAAAGTATGGTCTGCTTTCGCAGAGGGTTGGCCTCAGTTATACACTTAACTGTGTCCCCCAAAAGGATGTGTTGAAGTCTTGATCCCTGTACTGGTGAATGTGATCTTGTTTGGATATAGGGTTTTATCGGATGCGATCAGTTAAGCTAATGAGGTCATACAGGAGTAGGGCTCACTAATCCCTACTGAGCAGTGTTTTATAAAAAGAGAGAATAAGAGATAGACACACCCAGGCAGAAGATTCCATGTAAAGTGCAAGCCAAAGAATTCCCAGAGACAGCTGGGGCTACCAGAGCTGGAGCAGACAAGAGAGGACCGCCCCTGCAGCAGACAGAAGCAGAGAGCACGGTCCTGCCAACACTCTGAATTCTGACTTCTAGCCTCCACAGAACTGTGAAAAAATACATTTCTGTTCTTTAAAGCTACCCACTTTTAGCATTTACTTATGGCAGCCACAGGAGACTAAAAGGGTCTCTCTACTTCTTCTGCTGTCACAAAACATCAAACCTGAACACTCTCAAGCTCCAAAAAACCAAAACCAAAGGAGTTGCTGCTAAGTCAATTCCGACTCATAGCAACCCATTAAGACAGTAAAACTGCCCCACATGTTTTCCAAGGATCAGCTGGTGGATTTGAACTGCCAAACTTTTTGTCAGCAGCCAAAATCTCAACCACTTTGCCACCAAGGCTCCAACTCTCAAGCACAGAGGTCTTTTTTTCTCAGAAGGCCTGCCTGTAATGCAGGTCTACAGATCCTGAGGGCCAAAAGGCCCATTTTTTGGTCTCTCTGTTCACAATGACCAGATTGTAAAATATCTGTTGCCAACAAGTCAATTCTGACTCATAGAGACCCTATAGGACAGGGAAGGACTTTCCCACAGGGTTTCCAAGGGGTGGCTGGTATTTTTGAAATGCCAACCTTTTGGTGAACAGCCAAGTTCTAAACCACTGCACCACCAGGGCTCCGGATTGTGAAACTGTGGCCCAGTTTTCTTAAGGCTGGCTGAGTAAATGTCTTTGAGGAAGAACCAGTCTTTCTCCCAAGGTAGTGCTGACAGATAAAATAGAGGAGGCCACTTAAATTTGAATTTAAGACAAATAATGAAACATTTTTAGTATAAGTAGGTCCTAAATATTTCATATAACATACTTATGCTAAAAACATGATTAATTGTTTATCTGTAATTCAAATTTAACCAGCTTCTAGTATTTTTATTTGGTAATTATGACAGTCCTGCCCTGGGTAGGTTTCGAGATCTAGATTGGGAATAGAAAGGGGCATGGTATCTATGCTGGTGCTCTAACATAAGTGTATACAAGATGACCCATATTTGGGGGACAACAGATCTGATACTGTATTTTAATCACCATCCAACTTTATTGATGTATCACAGTTTATAAATGAGAAGAGAAAAAAGGCAGAATAATATGTTATTTTCTTTAGATTCAAAATATAAATACAACATTGCAACCATGCTATGGGGTAAATACCCATTTTAACCACATTTTCAAAATGAGAATACTAACACTGTCCTATAAAATATTTTATCTTTTCATAGGACAGGCAGCTAGGACTGGCAAAACTGGCTTCCCCCATCACACCCCTTATATATGTGCTTATGGAACTCTTCCTAAGTAAAACAGAAATTTAAGATGAAATTAAAGGAAGGTAGAAAGAAGAGGAGGCATTCATAGCTAAAATTTAAAGCGGAATTTGCAGAAAGATAATATAAAGAATATATTTTTATACAACAGAGAGTCCCTGATGGAGCAGAAGAAAAGTGGAGTGTAGAAGTCAAATTCTAGTAATAAGACCAGAATTAATGGTCTGACTGAGACTGGAGGGACCCCAGAAGACAGGGCCTCCAGACTGTCTGTTAGCCCCAAACTAAAACCATTCCCGATGCCAACTCTCCAGACAAAGATTAGACTGGACTATAAGACATAAAATGATACTCGTGAAGCACATGCTAAATGGGCAGTTCCTGTCTGGAGGTGAGATGAGAAGGCAGAAAGGGACAGGAGCTGGCTGAATGGACACAGGAAATTCGGGGTGGAAAGGAGGAGTGTGCTGTCACATTACAGGGAGAGAAACTAGGGTCATGTACGATGTGTGCATAAATTTTTGTATGAGAAACTATCTTGTACTGTAAACTTTCACTTAAAACACAATAAAAAAAAGAATATATTTTTCAGAAAGGAATTCACATTAGATCAATATGTAGAGTTCACTTGGCTCTTAAAATCAATATTTGACTAAATTCCTCATGAAGAACACTAAGAATTCGTAGATACTGGTAAGGTCAACCAGAACATGGACAAATGGACTTCTACAAAGGTCTATCGAGATACAAATTTAAACTATCTTTATATTATTTTTAACATTTTTCCTGGCAAAGATTCATTTATGTGTCCACCTTCTGGGGACTAAAATATAAGTTATCTGTAAAGAAGAACATTTTTAAAAATTTACAACTATAGTAAATGCTAAGATTTCCTGAGAGGTTACAAGGGCCCCAACAATTTGCTAAGCACTTTCCATCATTTACCTCACGGAGCCCTGGTGGTACAGTGGTTGAGAGCTACCACCGCTAACCAAGAGGTCAGCAGTTTGAATCCAGCAGGTGATCCTTGGAAACCCTAGGGGCAGCTCTACTCTGTCCTTAGAAGCTGTATGGGGCAGTTCTATTCTGTCCTGTAAGGTCAGCATGAGTCAAAATTGACTTGAAGGCAATTTTTTTTCCCCCACACCATTAGCTAGTTTAATCCTCATTGCATCAGTAAGCAATAAGTTTTTATATACTCATTTTAAAGATAAGGACGGTAAAATGTAGATAAATAGCTTTTTTTGGCCAAAAGTCATGATGCTAAATGGTAGAGAGAGAAATGTCTCTCAAGCTTTGAATCTCACCAGATGTAGAGATTAAGCTAAGGAAGTATGCCAGGCTGAAAGCGAAGGGGCTGTAAACAAAGAAGGCAAAGGCAAGAAAGCGCTGACTGCTTCCATCTTTGAGCTGTTTGTTTGTTTGTTGTTTGCTTACTTTGGTCTGAACTCCTGTCCCCAAATACCAGAGAACGTTGTATCAGTTACACATGGGGTTGCTATGAGTTGGAACTGACTTGATGGCACTCACTGATTTTTACGTTTTTGTTTGTTTTTGCTTTTTATCAGTTTTAGCACCAAGAATCTCCTTCTTACCTTAACAGAGTTCCAATTTGGTTTCAAATAAAAGCTCCTCAGTCGTATTCAGCATTATTTCCTTATACCTTTTTAAAATCACTTTCTTGAAGTATCAGCAAAGGTAACAAAGCCCGTCTACAGGTGCTTGCACAATGCATGCTGATTTTCCTCTTTAAGAACAGACGTGTTTTAATCACCTTTGCAGCCCCAGGGTATCCCACGGCCAGCGCTCCCATATAAGGCTCTAAATGAACAGGTGTTAAGGACGGGGGACAAGTATATCACCCATGATTGTCCTGTTATACAAAGTCACTTGATTTAAATATTAAAATAAGTATTTCAATTTCAGTTCTCCAGAAGACAAAATGTTTTAATTACTGCTACGCCTCTCCTTATCTATATCTATTTATACAATTCAAAATCACCCTCTTCTTCTTCTCACATTTTCTGTTATCTCAAATTGCAGTTTTCAATACCAGACAGCAGGAACAATGAGAAGCAGCGACGCAGAGCCTGGGGCAGGGACGTAGGAGCCGATGGAGACACTGCCCTGTTATTGCACAGGGCAACAGGTGAGCTAATTAATACGTATTAATCAAAATAACTTGCTCTATGAGCAGCTATATTGTAGCTTAGGTTATACTAATAATATAAAATAACATTTAAAATTATGTTAAAAATATTCCAAAGCCTTTGTAAGAGGGAGCTTTCAAATGCAGAAATATCTGATAAAACAAGAAAAGGCTTATTTAAAGGCCTGACTCAAAACTAATATACTATTTTTACATTTTTAAAATTCAAGAATTTTCAGGCTAAATTCAGTAAACCGACATAACATATAAAAGAGCCACAGAAAAATGTACAAAGACCTATGTTTCTTTATATTCTTTTTATATCCATGTATACCATAGACCCCGTTTTTTTTTAAAAAAAAGACACAACTGTAGTGTTTAAAGTGAATCTCTAGATTTCTATACAATTTATATGAAAAAACAGTTTTATTCCTCAAAAGAGAATTTTAATATTGTAATTCAGTATAGTCAATAATGAGTTCAGTAGCAACTTGACTTTTGGAGATAATGAATAAGGCAAGCAGATGGAAACGGAACATCTAATGGCCCTTGAATGGACTAAGCATATCATATCTAACGCTTACAACTTTTTATACACAAAGAATGAAATTCAGAGAAGTAAATATTTTACTCAAAATTATGCATCTTATAATGGATGAAGCCCAAGTTTAAACACAAGACTGCCTGACTCAGTAGAGCCAAGGATCCCTGGTGGCACAGTGGTTAAGAGCTATGGTGAGCTATGGCTGCTAACCAAAATGTCGGCAGTTTGAATCCACCAGGAGCTCCTTGGAAACTCTATGGGGCAGTTCTGGTCCGTCCTGTAGAGTTGATATGAGTCAGATTCAGCTCGATGGCAATGGGTTTGGTTTGTCCTTTTTATGCTGACATATATCTGAAGAACAAGAAGTAACCAGGTTCGCCAGGGCTAGAGACATGAGTAAGTGCAGGAGGGTGAAGTAGCTGAAATGGAGGCTGGGGTCACACGGTAGAGTGTGGATGTCAGACTGAGCAGTGGCCATCTAACTGGCTAGGAAAGAATCATGAAGGATCTGAAAGAACGGTGACAAAACCGTTCTCAAAATGCATTTGTGGGAGAAAAAAGGGGTATAAAGTTTATACTTATTATAGTCAATCTAGATATGCCAAATAAACTATACAGTATCTTTGTAAACATATTAATAAAGCTTTTATTAACTATGAGTTGGAATCGACTTGAGGGTGCAGTGGGTTTGGTTTTGGGGTTTTCTTCCTTCTTATAATAATACTTAGCAGCTCATTAAGGTCAAATGTTTCCATGACTTCTGCCTCCTCATTTAGAAATTTGGATTAAAACATCCCTGTCATTCCTGTGTTAATACAGTATTGTAAACACAGCATCTTCAGTCCTTACTGCAGGGTACTAGTGTATTTCCTTTCCACCTTGGAACACATATATGTTGGTAGTCATAAATTATTTTTCTTACATAATTATTTAGCATTGTTACCTGTCTATAAAATAATCAAGTATATGAAATTATTTCATTATTTATAGAGATATTATCTTGTCAGAAATTGTAAGTGACAAAGTTTAAAGCTTATAAAATACTTCATTAAAGTCTTCCTTCCAAGAATTAATTCTTTCAGAATTTATGTAAATGTGGACGTAAATGCTTTCTCAAACTTTTAAATGTCTATAATTAAATCATTGTGTTTCAGCCTGAAAAACAATATGAAAAACATTTCTATTCAACACTGTTTTCTTAGTACCTCACACAATTTTTAACTTACTGTATGTCATAATATACAACTTACACAACATCTGTTATAATTTTATAAAGACAGAAAAATGTGATATAATGTTTGGTATGTGTAAATACATATTTTCTGTAAATAGAAAAATCACATTTAAAAGTTTTATTATAAAAAAATAGCATAAGAAGACAAAAATTGTGTGAAGTTTGAGTTACCTTAAAATAATTATGAGTTTTAAAATGCCAGCAAGAGCAAGCTGAGATAAAATGCTTAGAGAAAAATGTTATAACCAATTTAGTGATATTGAAAGTGGAAAATATAAATATAATAAGCATAATGAAAAACATTTAAACCATAGTAGAACAAATCAATTTTTAAATAATCATACTGTACCAATAAGCTTCTCTCCATTGATCACACAGTTACATTATGTTTGCTCACATACATTTTGCTTAAGCATCTATTATCTACAGATACCTCCAGCATATGTGCTTAAAGGTGACGTTGGCTGACTTTATGGTAATATTTCAATCAGCATGTCTGCTGACGTTATGACAGGAACCATTCAAGCACAACTTAAGCAGATAGTGAACTCCAGCTCATCCTGGAAAACCATAATTCCAATTTAACAAGGAATTTTCAATCTATCACTTTCTCTGAATATTATGTACCGAATAAATACATAAAATTATGTAAAAGACTCTCACATAAAAATTACAGGTACTCCAACAATGAGAGACCCATTATTGTATACTGAACTATATTATGTTCTTAGTTGTTCTACTTTAATTTCTCTTGTATCTTTACTACTGTACAATCACTAACCTTCACCCTAACCACGTAGAGAAAAAAGCAAGCTAAAATTCCAAGTTAAAGGCAAAAAAAGAAGTCACCATTCCATTTTGAAATTGTCTCTGTAGTCTTTATGTTTGAGTCAATAAAGGTATCTTAAGAAAAAAGCTTTCAAACAAAAAACACAAATACAATAATGTCCGAATTTTTCTACAGGTTTTTAGTTATTTTTATCTCACTGACTATAGGATACCAAAGTTAAATATATTTAGAGAAAATGTCCACCTCATAGCATAAAATCTTTTATGTAAATCCACCCTGTAATGGAATTTTAACGCTGTACTGCAAACCTCACAATCTTGTCTTTAGTAACAGACCGAACGGCCGTATCTACAGGTTAAAGAAAATAATAAAAAACAAAACAACAGAGAACTCCAGCTTCCACTGAAACTGCAAATGGTTCAAAAAACACCTTCAAAATTCACAAAACAGAATGACTTTCATTACATATTGGTTCTTTTTAAAGCTTTTCCTTAACATTCATGAAAGTTTCAATCTTAGGCACAAGTTATGAATTGAATTGTGTCCTCCCAAAATCTGTGTTGTGAATCCTAACCTCCATGCCTGTGTTTATAATCCCATTTGGGAATGCGTTGTCTTTGTTGTTAATGAGACCGGATTAGTTAGGGTGTGTCATGAGCTGAATCTTTTTTGAGATATAAAAGATTAAACGAGCAAGCTAGAAACAGAGATGCGGGAGGAACGGTGCCAAGCCACGTGGAGATCTCCAAGGACCCAGGAAATAAGTTGAAGAGACAGGCACCTTCCCCCAGAGCTGACACCCTGAATTAAGCCTTCTCCTAAAATATGAGAAAATAAATTTCTGTTTCTTAAAGCCGTCCACTGTGGAATTTCTGTTACAGCAGCACTAGATAAACAAGATGGCTACATCGGGTTCTTTATCATTAGGGACAGTTTATATTTTTGATGCTTTTTAAATTAACAGTTAGTTGCATAGGTAAAGAATACTACTCAATATTCTCTAAAAGATAATTTAAAAAGCAAACAGGTACTTGAACATAACAAGTACATCTAAAACAAAATATAACAAAATGAAAAATGATCTCGTTGTTGTTGTTAGGTGCCGTCGAGTCGGTTCTGACCCATACTGCCCCTATACACAACAGAACGAAACACTGCCCGGTCCTGCGCCATCCTTACAATCATTGTTATGCTTGAGCTCATCGTTGCAGCCACTGTGTCAATCCACCTTGTTGAGGGTCTTCCTCTTTTCCGCTGACCCTGTACTCTGCCAAGCACGGTGTCCTTCTCCAGGGACTCATCCCTCCTGACAACTTGTCCAAAGTATGTAAGATGCAGTCTCGCCATCCTTGCTTCTAAGGAGCATTGTGGTTGTACTTCTTCTAAGATAGATTTGTTCGTTCTTCTGGCAGTCCATGGTATATTCAATATGCTTCGCCAACACCACAATTCAAAGGCATCAACTCTTCTTCGGTCTTCCTTATTCATTGTCCAGCTTTCACATGCATATGATGTGATTGAAAATACCATGGCTTGGGTCAGGCACACCTTAGTCTTCAAGGTGGCATCTTCGCTCTTCAACACTTTGAAGAGGTCCTTTGCAGCAGATTGGCCCAATGCAATGCGTTTTTTGATTTCTTGACTGCTGCTTCCATGGCTGTTGATTGTGGGTCCAAGTAAAATGAAATCCTTGACAACTTCAATCTTTTCTCCGTTTATCATGATGTTGCTCATTGGTCCAGTTGTGAGGATTTTTGTTTTCTTTATGTTGAAGTGTAATCCATACTGAAGGCCACTGTGGTCTTTGATCTTCATTAGTAAGTGCTTCAAGTCCTCTTCACTTTCAGCAAGCAAGGTCGTGTCATCTGCATAACGCAGGTTGTTAATGAGTCTTCCCCCAATCCTGATGCCCCGTTCTTCTTCATATAGTCCAGCTTCTCGGATTATTTGTTCAGCATGCAGATTAAATAGCTATGGTGAAAGAATACAACCCTGCCACACACCTTTCCTGACTTTAAACCAATCAGTATACCCTTGTTCTGTCCGAACAACTGCCTCTTGATCTATGTAAAGGTTCCTCATGAGCACATTTAAGCGTTCTGAAATTCCCATTCTTCGTGGTGTTATCCATAGTTTGTTATGATCCACACAGTCGAATGCCTATGCATAGTCAATAAAACACAGGTAAACATCCTTCTGGTATTCTCTGCTGTTAGCCAGGATCCATCTGACATCAGCAACGATATCCCTGGTTCCATGTCCTCTTCTGAAACCAGCCTGAATTTCTGGCAGTTCCCTGTCGATATACTGCTGCAGCCATTTTTTAATGATCTTCAGCAAAATTTTGCTTATGTGTGATACTAATGATATTGTTCTATAATTTCCACATTTGGTTGGATCACCTTTCTTGGGAATGGGCATAAATATGGATCTCTTCCAGTCAGTTGGCCAGGAAGCTGTCTTCCATATTTCTTGGCATAGACGAGTGAGCACCTCCAGCGCTGCATGTTTGTTGAAACATCTCAACGGATATTCCATCAATTCCAGGAGCCTTGTTTTTTGCCAATGCCTTCAGAGCAGCTTGGACTTCTTCCTTCAGTACCATCGGTTCCTGATCATATGCCACCTCTTGAAATGGTTGAGTATCGACTAATTCTTTTTGGTGTAATGACTCTGTACATTCCTTCCATCTTCTTTTGATGTTTCCTGCATCATTTAATATTTTCCCCATGGAATCCTTCACTATTGCAACTCCAGGCTTGAATTTTTTCTGCAGTTCTTTCAGCTTGAGAAACGCCGAGCGTGTTCTTCCCTTTTGGTTTTCCATCTCCAGCTCTTTGCACATATTATAATGCTTTACTTTGTCTTCTTGAGATGGCCTTTGAAATCTTCTGTTCAGTTCTTTTACTTCATCAATTCTTCCTTTTGCTTTAGCTGCTCGATCCTCAAGAGCAAGTTTCAGAGTCTCCTCTGACATCCATCTTGGTCTTTTCTTTCTTTCCTGTCTTTTCAAGGTGACTTCTTGCTTTCTTCATGGATGATGTCCTTGATGTCATTCCACAACTCATCTGGTCTGCTGTCACTAATGTTCAATGCATCAAATCTATTCTTCAGATGGTCTCTAAATTCAGGCGGGATATACTCAAGGCCATATTTTGGCTGTTGTGGACTTGCTCTGATTTTCTTCAGTTTCAGCTTGAAGCTTCAAGTTTTCAGCTTGAACGAGCAATTGATGGTCTGTTCCACAGCTGGCCCCTGGCCTTGTTCTGACTGATGATATTGAGCTTTTCCATCGTCTCTTTTCACAGATGTAGTCGATTTGATTTCTGTGTGTTCCATCTGGCGAGGTCCATGTGTATAGTCGCCGTTTATGTTGGTGAAAGAAGGTATTTGCATTGAAGAAGTTGTTGGTCTTGCAAAATTCTATCATTCGATCTCTGGCATTGTTTCTATCACCAAGGCCATATTTTCCAACTACTGATCCTTCTTCGTTTCCAACTTTCGCATTCAAATCACCATTAATTATCAATGCATCTTGATTGCATGTTCGATCAATTTCAGACTGCAACAGCTGATAAAAATCTTCTATTTCTTCACCTTTGGCCTTAGTGGTTGGTGTGTAAATTTGAATAATAGTCATATTAACTGGTCTTCCTTGTAGGCGTATGGATATCATCCTATCACTGACAGCATTGTACTTCAGGATAGATTTTGAAATGTTCTTTTTAACGATGAATACAACACCATTCCTCTTTGAGTTGTCATTCCCAGCATAGTAGACTATATGATTGTCTGATTCAAAATGGCCAATACCAGTCCATTTCAGCTCACTAATGCCTAGGATATCGATGTTTACGTGTTCCATTTTTGACGATTTCCAATTTTCCTATATTCATATTTCATACATTCCAGGTTCCACTTATTAATGGATGCTTGCAGCTGTTTCTTCTCATTTTGAGTCATGCCACATCAGCAAATGAAGGTCCCGGAAGCTTTACTCCATCTGCGTCATTAAGGTCGACTCTACTTTGAGGAGGCAGCTCTTCCCCAGTCATCTTTTGAGTGCTGTCCAACCTGGGGGGCTCATCTTCCAGCACTATATCAGACAATGTTCCACTGCTATTCATAAGGTTTTCACTGGCTAATGCTTTTCAGAAGTAGACTGCTGGGTCCTTCTCCCTAGTCTGTCTTAGTCTGGAAGCTCAGCTGAAACCTGTCCTCCATGGGTGACCCTGCTGGTATCCGAATACCAGTGGCATAACTTCCAGCATCACAGCAACACACAAGCCCCCAGAGTACGACAAACTGACACACGGGGGAAATGATCTCCTAGTAATTAATTACTTGAAGTTTTGCTATAAGTTCATTTATGTATAGTGCACTATGTCAAAAATTATGTTTTGCTTAAGAATGGTGTTAACATGAGATTGCATATAAAAATTCATTGAACACAAATGACTAGTATTCCTTCTTTCCTTCCTTTTTCCTTTTTTGATATTTAAATCACTAGAGATTTCATGAAATATCCAATAGCTACCTGTATGTGATTTGACTATTTAAGACATGACAATGGAATTAATTCCAGTACAGCAGGAATAATCCCTTGTGGTCCAGTTGATTCCGACTTTCAGTGACCCTATAGGACAGAGTAGAGCTGCCCCATTGGGTTTCCAAGGAGTGACTGCTAGGATTTGAACTGCCGACCTTTTGGTAAGTAGCCTGAGGTCTTAACCACTGGCCACCAAGGTTCCACAGCAGACACAGAGGTCTAATTATGAAATTAGGAAACTTGGTAATTAGCAGGCCTGTAAAATCTTTCATAAACACTCTAATTATGCAATTAAATAAAAAAATAAAGGTTCAATATCAACTAATATCTAGGTTTTCACATGATATGTGGAGGTACAAAATCAACTGTTATTTATCTTCACCATATAATGATAAAAAAAAAATAACATGTATATACTAGTCTCTGAAGAATAGTTCAAGTAGTTATGGAAAAAGTGTTTAAAACAAAATAGGCAATTAAATTATTTTCTTTTCAGAACTGAAATAAATTATATAGTTAATTTTACTACTATTCCTGAATTCATTTAGAAAGACTGTGATTGCTTCATTGTAGAACTCCAAAGCACATATATATTTTCTATAGCTATGTAGTAATACAATCAATACCTTTTCATGTATTCAAAGTGATTGCCAGTTATTAGTTGCTGTACAGTCCATTGGGACTCGTGCGAGCCCAAGTGTGCCAGAGGAGAACTGTGCTCCACAAGGTTTCCAATGGCTGATTTTCCAAAAGTAGCCTCTAGGTGGACTCAAACCTCCAACTTGTTTGTTAACAGTCTAGTTCATTAACCATTTGCTCCACCCAGCGACTTCAAAGAGATTAGTGGAGAAATATATGAGACTGATTTTGTTTAGGTTGTCTGAAATATGCAATGCTTACCATGAAAATATGTTATTCAAAGTATTTTCTCAATTATGAAATTTTAAAATTCCATACATCAGATGAAACCAGAGATACAGGGCCCTGTTGTGGTATATTTTTATCTACTACTAATGCAAATCAATTGCCTTCTTCCCATATGCAGTACCGAAGGTCCTCAGACTCAGGAACCCTCTACTAACGTGGACTTCTGCTGAGCTTTGTCTGAGTGTACATTCTGAGAAACATATATAATAAAGTTATTAAGAAAAAGATACTACAAATTCTAAGGGTTTCAGAATTAAATCTTCTTTGCGATTTCAGATTCCAATTTCAATTTAAAAAATAATTTGTATTAATGATTAATGCTATTGTCTCAAATCAGTAATAATGTTTATAGAACCAGCAATTTAAAATTAGTTCACAATGTACACTATTAAATGAACTATGAAAATTTGTATTCTTGAATGTTACGATTCTTTACAGAATACTTGTATTGGAGTTTTTATTTGACTTACAGTTAAGAGTGTACGGAAAGAAATATAACATTTTGAAAATTGTATCAAAATAAACTTGCTATAGTCATCTAAATTAGTAATATATTATTTACATTTTCCAAAGATAATTTAGTTTCCACATGAAACACTTTATTTTCTCAATATAATTTTGACATTGAACTAATCAGAATATACATTCATAACTTGAAAATTATTTTTTAGAATATTAAAGTACCAACTTTTTACAAAACAACATTTTTGCTGGACACTACTATGGTCATCCTCTCAACTAAGAAAGCAGAAATCATCACAGAACAACGAAGCTGATGTAAAGTGTCGAAGTCAGGAGCCTTGGCGGTGTAGTGGTTAAGCACTTGGTTGCTAACAGAAAGGTTGGCTGTACGAACCGGCCAGCCACTCTGTGGAAGAAAGATGTGGCAGTCTGCTTTCCTAAAGATTACAGTCTTGTAAATGCTATGGGGCAATTCTACTCTGTGTAATAGCATCACAATGAGTTGGGGTCAACTCAACGGTAATGGGTTTAAAGTATCAAATGTAGCTTTAAAAAATTTTCGGTATTTTCTTCTAACAAAACATGTTCTGGTAGGAAATGGTAATTATTGCAGCGTAAACTTTATTAAACCAAAACCAAACCTGTTGCCATCGAGTTGATTCCAACTCATAGCGACCCTATAGGACACAGTAGAGCTGCCCAGTAGAGTTTCCAAGGAGCACCTGGTAGATTTAAACTGCCAACCTTTTGGTTAGCAGCCATAGCTCTTTTTTTTTTTTTTTAATTTAATTTAATTATATTTGGGGGACTTAAAGTGAAAGTCAACAAATCAAGTCAGTCTCTCATATAAAAATTTATATACAACTTGCCATGTATTCCCAGTTGCTCGCCTCCTGAGACTGCACACTCCTTCTCTCCACCCTGTATTTCCCATGTCCATTCAGCCAGCTTCTGTTCCCCTCTATCCTCTCATCTCCCCTCCAGACAGGAGCTGCCCACATAGTCTCATGTGTCTACTTGAGCCAAGAAGATCACTCCTCACCAGTATCATTTTCTATCTTATAGTCCAGTCCAATCCCTGTCTGAAAAGTTGGTTTTAGGAATGGTTCCAGTCTTGGGCTAACAGAAGGTCTGGGGACCTTGACCTCTGGAGTCCTTCTAGTCTCAGTCAGACCATTAAGTCTCATCTTTTCACGAGAACTTGAGGTCTGCATTCCACTGCTTTCCTGCGCTGTCAGGGATTCTCTGTTGTGTTCCCTGTCAGGACAGTCATCGGTTACAGCAGGGCACCATCTAGTTCTTCTGGTCTCAGGCTGATGTAGTCTTTGGTTTATGTGGCCCTTTATGTCTCGAGCTCATAATAACCTTGTACCTTTGGTGTTCTTCATTCTCCTTTGCTCCAGGAGGGTTGAGACCAATTGATGCATCTTAGATGGCCACTTGCTAGTGTTTAAGAGCCCAGACACCACTCGACAAAGTGGGATGCAGAATGTTTACTTAATAGATTATGCCAGTTGACCTAGATGTCTGCTGAAACCATGGTCCCCAAACCCCCACCCCTGCTACTCTGGCCTTCGAAGTGTTCAGTTTATTCAGGAAACTTCTTTGATTTTGGTTTAGTCCAGTTGTGCTGACCTCGCCTGTATTGTGTGTTGTCTTTCCCTTCACCTAAATTAGTTCTTATCTACTATCTAATTAGTGAATACCCCTCTCCCTCCCTCCCTCCCTCCCTCCCTCCCTCCCGACACAGATAACCTAATGAACATTTTCTTCTCTGCTTAAACTATTTCTTGAGTTCTTATAATAGTGGTCTCATAAAATATTTGTCCTTTTGCAACTGGCTAATTTCACTCAGCATAATGCCTTCCAGATTCCTCCATGTTATGATGTTATGAAATGCTTCATGGATTCATCATTGTTCTTTATCGATGCATAGTATTCCATTGTGTGAATATGCCATAATTTATCCATTCATCCACTGATGGGCACCTTGGCTGCATCCATTTTGCTATTGTAAACAGTGCTGCAGTGAACATGCATGTTCATATATCTGTTCATGTAAAGGCCCTTATTTCTCTAGGATATATTCCAAGGAGTGGGATGCTGGATCGAATGGTAGTTCTATTTCTCGCTTTTTAAGGAAGCGCCAAATTGATTTCCAAAGTGGTTGTATCATTTTACATTCCCGCCAGCAGTGTATAAGTGTTCCAATCTCTCCACAATCTCTCCAACATTTATTATTTTGTGTTTTTGGATTAATGCCAGAAAAAAATTTTTTTTTTTTTTTTTTGGAGTGAGATGATATCTCACTGCAGTTTTGATTTGCATTTCTCTAATGGCTAATGATTGTGAGCATTTCTTCATGTATCTGTTAGCTGCCTGAATATCTTCTTTGGTGAAGTGCCTCTTCATATCCTTTGCCCATTTTTTAATTGGGTTACTTGTTTTTTTTGTAGTTGAGTTTTTGCAGTATCACGCATATTTTAGAGATCAGACACTGATCAGAAATGTCATAGCTAAAAACTTTTTCCCAGTCTGTAGGTAACCTTTTTACTCTTTTGGTGAAATCTTTGGATGAGCATAGGCGTTTGATTTTTAGGAACCCCAGTTATCTAGTTTGTAATGTTTTGTACACTGTTTATGCCATGTACCCTGGTGGCGTAGTGGTTAAGTGCTACAGTAGCTAACCAAGAGGCTGGCAGTTCAAATCCACCAGGTGCTCCTTGGAAGCTCTATGGGGCAGTTCTACTCTGTCCTGTAAGGTCACTAGGAGTTGGAATCAACTCAGTGGCAGTGGGCTTGGTTTTTTCGGGTTTTATTAGGGCTCCTAGTGTTGTCCTTATTTTTTCTTCCATAATCTTTATTGTTTTATATTTAGGTCTTTGATCCATTTTGAGTTAGTTTTTATGCATGGTGTGAGGTATGGGTCTTGTTTTTTTTTTGCAGATGAATATCCAGTTATGCCAGCACCATTTGTTAAAGAGACTGTCTTTTCCTCATTTAACTGACTTTGAGCGTTCGTAAATAACAGCTTAGTTAGCAGCTGTGGCTCTTAACCAGTATACCACCAGAGTTCCCAAACTGTTTATTAGTTCTATTAAAATATTTGGTAAGTTACAGGCATACCATGGAGATATTGCGGGTTCAGTTCCAGAATAATGCAATAAAGTGACTATCATAATAAAATAAGTCACAGGAATTTTCTGGTTCCTTGGTTTGTATAAAAGTTATGTTTACATTATACTGTAGTCTATTAAGTGTGCAATAGCATTTTGTGTAATAAACAATGTACATACCTTAGTTATAAAATACTTTGTTACTAAAAAATGCTAACCATTCTGAGCCCTTAGCCAGTCGTAATCTTTCTGCTGGTGAAGGGCCTTGGCTTGATGTTGATGGCTGCTGACTGATCAGGGTGGTGGTTTCTGAATGTTGGGGTGGCCGTGGCAATTTTTTAAAATAAGACAACAATGAAGTTTATTGCACTGATTGACTCCTCCTTTCATCAAAGACTTCTCTGTAGCATGCAATGTTGCTTGATAGTGTTTTACCCACAGCAGAACTTCTTTCAAAATTGGAGTCAGTCCTCTCAAACCCTGATGCTGCTTTACCAACTAAGTTAATGAAATATTCTAAATCCTTTGTTATCATTTTAACAATGTTCACAGCATCTTCAGTAGATTCCATCTCAAGAAACCACTTTACTCAACGATAAGAAGCAACTCCTCATTTGGTAAAGTTTTATCATGAAATTTCAGCAATTTAGTCACATCTTCAGGCTCTACTTCTAATTGGTATTTCTACCACATCTGCAGTTACTTCCTCCACTAAAGTCTTGAACCTCTAGAAGTCATCCATGAGGGCTGGAATCAACTTTGTCTAAGCTCCTATGAGGACTGATGTTTTGACATATTCCCATGAATCATGAATGTTCTTAATGGGATCTAGAACAGTGAATCCTTTCCAGGCAGTTTTCAATTTATTTTGCCAAGATCAATCAGAGGAATCACTACGTATGGCAGCAATAGCCTTATGAAATGTATTTCTTAAATAATAAGACTTGAAAGTGGAAATCACTCCTTTACCCATGGACTGCAGAATGTATGTCATGTTAGCAGGCACGAAAACAACGTTTATCTCTTTGTTCATCTCCATTAGAGCTCTTGGGTGACCAGGTGCATTTGTCAATGAGCAGTAATATTTTGAATGGAATATTTTTATCTGAGCAGTAGGTCTCAACAGTGGGCTTAAAATATGCAGTAAACCATGTTGTAAACATCTGTGCTGTCATTCAGGCTTTGTTATTCCCTTTATAGAGCACAATCAGAGTAGATTTAGCATAATTCTTAAGGGTCCTAGCATTTTTGGAATGGTAAAAGAGCAGTGGCTTCAATGTAACGTCACCAGCTGCATAAGCCCGTAAAAAGAGAGTCAGCCTGTCCTTCGAAGCTTTGAAACCAGGCACTGACTTCTCCTCTGTAGCTATGAAAGTCCTAGATGGCGTCTTCTTCTGATATAAGGCTGTCTCACCTGCACTGAAAATCTGCTGTTTAGCGGAGCCACCTTCACCATTTTCTCCGCTAGATCCTCTGGATGACCTGCTGCGGCATCGCATCAGCGTTTGCTGCTTCACCTTGCACTTCTATGTTATGGAGACGGCTTCTTTCCTTAAACCTCATGAACCAACTTCTGCTAACTTCAAACCTTTCTTTTGCAGCTTCCTCACCTCTCTCAGCCTTCACAGAATTGACAAGCATTAGGGCCTTTGGCTTCAGGGAGTGTCATATCTTGTTTGATCTTCTATCCAGACCATTAAAACTGTCTCCATGTCAGCAATAAGCCTGTTTCCCCTTCTAATCATTCACGTGTTCACTGGAGTAGCACTTCTAGTTCCCTTCGCATTCACAACCTGGCTGCCTGTTTGGCACAAGAGGCCGAGCTGTCAGCCTGTCTCAGCTTTCGACGTGCCTTCCTCACTAAGCGTAATCATCTCTAGCTTTTGATTTAAAGTTAGAGATGTGGAACTCTTCCTTTCACTTGAATACTTACAGGCCATTGTACGGTTATTAATTGGCCTAATTTCAACATTGTTGTGCCTCAGGGAATAAGAAGGCCCGAGGAGAGATAAGGGGAACGGTAGGTTGACGGAGCAGTCAGAACACACACATTTATCGATGAAGTTTGCCATCTATATGGGCACGGTCTGTGGAGCCCCAAAACAATTACAATAGTAACATCAAACATCACTGATCACAGGTCTCCATAACAGATATAATAATAATAAAGAAGTCTGAAATATTGTAAGAATTGCCAAAACGTGACTCAGACATGAAGTGAGCACATGCTGCTGGAAAAATGGTTTCAATAAACGCTCTAGACACAAGGTTGCCATAAACCTTCATTTTGTAAAAAAGACACTATCTGTGAAGGGCAATAAAGTGAAGCACAATAAAACGAGGCATGCCTGTATTTTAAAAGTCCTGAGCCATTAACTTTCACTTAGAATCTTGAGCTTGTGCATAAATAATTATCTTTAATAGATGAATTTTTTTAAATGTCAATAGTAAGCACTAATATTTTCCTTTGCAAGTGGCAGTAAGTATTTTTGAATACTTGCTGGTGTATTTCATTTTGAAATTCCACTATAAGACACAAGAATTTAATGTAATCAAGGTCCATACAAAGATATTTGGCTTTCAAAATATTAAAATTATTTGAGTAAAAGCTTATGACATTCTATATATTGTAACCAGATGCTAATATCATTATGATTGGAGGTGGGTAAAACCTTTAATAGTAGGGCATCCAGAATAATTAGAGGGAAAGCAGTGACTATCAGGAGAGCATTCAAGACAATTTAGAAAAATAAAGGGCATGACAGCTGTGGTAAAAACACAGACATTATTATGGTATAGTTTGAGCTGTGGCCAGAGGATCCTCGACCAATGTGATCTGAATAAATGTGAAATTAATATTTTTCTCACACCTTGGGCAGTCTCATTTGACGTACTATAAATGGGTAGACCAGATGGTGTTTAAGCAAACAATCAACTTCGAATGCAAACCTGTCCTCCTGAACACATCTGCATACAACACAAGGCCACTAAGCCATCAAACTGTATCTGAATAATGACAGGAAAAGAACTGAAATCAAGTGAACTCCTATACACAAGTCCATGATATTATTTAATATAAAAAATGTTGTAAGTAGCAACCTAAAATGTTGCAAACCATCTCTAATATTTTCTAATTGATGCTTCCTGCTATAAAAACACAAAGCTAACTCAATTTTGGGATCTCTTTGAATGGTACACACATTTTGCTCTTTCTCCTGGTTGTACTAATTGTCATATTTCACCATGATTAGTGGTCACAAGGCTTCAGTTTGGCTAGCTTAGCTAAGAACATTTACAAATAGGCACACATTAGAGATTCTGTTACAGAGACGTTTCGTTCCATTTATCTGCCTGGTTGCAAAAAACACTGATTATAGCAGCTGCTGGCACCAAGATATGAGAGACCATATTTTCACTGTGCAAATTAATATGTTTAACCTTGGACATTTACTTAAATTTTTATTGGTCAGTCTGCAAAATGGGCGTGATAATGGTAGCACTCATCTCATTTGTGAAGATGAAATGAATAAATCATAGTGAGACATTCATGACTGTGCCTGGCGCACAGATGCTCACGTGTGAACCATCATTATGACCCAGCTGAGGAGTTCTCTCATTGGGTAAGCACGACAGAACTAATTCATATCTATAGCTTTGTTTAGCAATTTATTAAAATTTTAAATTTCAAATAGGAGTAATGATTAATTTTTTAATGTGCACATATTTTTATATATTATAAATTAATTTTAGAAAAATATACAAATTAATTTTTAATCATTTCTAAGACCTTTCAATAATAGAATTGTATTTACATATGTATTTATTTATTTCTCTCTGCTCTGGGCTTTATTGAGTTGACCCTGGAGAGAAAACAAAAAGTTACTATAAGCAACTGACTCTTGAATAAAATAAGGTCCTTAATCTAGTAATCGAAGCCCCCTGGACAAATCAAAGTTTTGTTCATGATGCCAAAATATGTGCGCTCAATGAATAACATAAACTGTGACCTTTTACTTTGATCCTTGTCACTATTATGCCTAAGCATTATGATTAAAATCATAACACAGACACACACTTGTGCTTTTGTTTTTTGTTGTTGTTGATTTTGTCAGTGGCGTCACTAGGGGGTTACAGGAGGGCGTGAAGTGCACCAGGTGACACTGTCAGAGGGGTGACACTAAAATGACTGTCTATAAATTTTTTGTGCAATGTTTCAACAGAAATTTATTATTTTTATAAAAGTACTCCTATAGTTAGCTATATATATAGTTTTTTTTAAGTTAGTTATAACAAAAACATTTTTCATAAGCCCAACTTACACCTATGAGTATACCTACAAGCCTAAAACACTACGCTAAGTTACTTTTTGAACCTTCTGAAGTCGCTATGAGTCGGAACAGACTCAAAGGCAATCGGTTTGTTTTTTGGTTTTAACGCACTCCGGTCAGAGCTGTCATTATTGCCCAGTTACAATGAAGCTTTGAATCACATAATTTGGTTTGCACTGGTCACAAGTTATTGATTTCGTTGCTACTGGTATTTTCATAGTCGCTGATTTTGTCAAATTTTCTGGTGTTTAGCTACAATATTGTGGTGATTAGTATTTGTGAATCTATGCCAATAACTTCTTTGAGAATGAAGTAGTAAATAAAGGAAAAAAAAGGAGAAAAATAAAAAAAGGCCTCCGATTAATTTCTAGTAATGTTGTAATTCAATGTCGAAAGATTTTACAAAGTGACTTTGTTGTTAGTATTGCTATAATCTAAGAAATATCACATTTAAGCAATATACAACTATATCACATATTATTCTGTGATTAAAATTGATAATAAACATTAATAAGGATTCTATATGATCTGGTACAGGATGAGGTCCATGGGTGGCAGGGGGATGACACCATGAGTTACCACACTGGGTGACACCAACCCTAGCGACTGGATTTTTTTGGGCTGTTTTGTTTTACCTTAACAAAATAATGTACAGTTATAACTTCTGGCTGTCATTTCACCGATATGAATACTGTATCATATTAATCTATACACATATATCTAATGGCTAGCACATTGCCTGGTATGCATTAAGTAAAGTGCTCAGTACTAACTTCTTCTTTGTACTTGAACAAATTCATCAATCAAATTAGGCATTTAAATAAATTACCCATTGAATTAATGGGTTATTTCACTGAGCCACTGAAAAACTTTCTGGTTTCCTTGTCAATGAAAACAAGTTTTTGGCCATCCCCACTGTCTAGATCACTGCTTGATAGGTTGGTCCTGGATTGCTGTCCTTCTACCTAAACCCTGGTGGCATAATGGTTGAGAGCTATGGCTGCTAACCAAAAGGTCGGCAGTTCGAATCCACCAGGCGCTTCCTGGAAACCCTATGGGGCAGTTCTATTCTGTCCTATAGGGTCACTATGGGTCGGAATTGACTCGACAGCAGTAAGTTTGGTTTTGGTTTGGTACCTAACTGAAAAGTCAGCAGTTGGAACCCAACAGCCACTCCGCAGGAGAAGGAGAAAGATGTGGCCATCTGCTTTGGTTAAGATTACAGCCTTGGAACCCCCATCAGGCAGTTCTATTCTGTCCTATGGGGTCACTGTGAGTCAGAGTTGAACTCAAGGGCCATAGATTTGGGTTTTTTGGGGTATCCTATAGGAAAGTTCTACTCTGTCCTATAGGGTCGCTATGAATAGAAAATTGACTCAACAGCACCTAACAACAACAACATGCATTTGGGGAGGTCCCGGAGTAGTGCAAAGGGTTTACAGTTGGCTGGCTATCCAACCAGCAGTGCTGTGGAAGATCTGGCAACCTGCTTTCCTAGAAATTACAGCCAAGAAAACCCTATGGAGCAGTTCTGCTCTGTAACACATGGAGTTGCCATGAGCCAGAATCCACTTGATGGCAAGGGGTTTGTTTTTTTAGTTTGGGTCTACTTGGGGTAGAAATTTGGTGTATATTCTCTCCCTGGAGCCTCTGGTACTCTCTTGCCCCTATGGTGGCAGTCTTCTTGTCCTTATGATACTTTGCAGGTTCATCTTCTTGGACATCCTTTGGTCAGAGAATTTTACCTTGACCAAATATTACTGAAGGAGCCAAGAAGTGAAAGGAAAGATTTTAAATGAACAAGTTTCCTGAAAATACAAATTACTAATATATCATGAAGTGTAAAGAATGTATTGAGCTAAACTGACAGTAAGAGAGAAGAGACTGTGTGTGTGGCTAACGGCAAAGGGTCAAGAGCCTATGCCTATACTAAGTAACACTACATAAAATTATGACCATACCTTCCCAAAATGGCTGTTACTGATTTTTTTTTTTTTTTTCTCCCCTTAGGACAGAATTGTAGAGGTAAAATTGCAGGGTTAATTATACTCATATTATAGATTTCTAATACTTATCTTGGCAAGCAATGTAACTTCTCTGGGTTGTTAGCTTTTCATATGTAAACTGTGCGTGTGTGTCTGTGTGTGTGTCTGTGTGTGTGTGTGTAGAAGCAGAGCGGTGAGAATATCGGAGTTATATAATTGACCAGACAACAGATATGAGATTGAAAAGACACAATCTGAACACTAATATTGCCATGTAAACCCCAAAACCAAACCTGTTATCATTGAGTTGAATCCAACTTACAGTGACCCTATAGGACAGAATATAACTGCCCCATAGGGTTTCCAAGGAGCAGTTGGTGGATTTGAACTGTGGACCTTTTGGTTGGCAGGAGAGCTCTTAACCACTGCACCACCAGGGATCCTATATTGCTGTAGTAGCTTCCTATTATGGATATATGCCATCAGACTCCAGGCCTCAATCTTCTTCCTCAAAATTATGCGATTGGATGATGTCATCTCCATGGTCTTTTTTTTTTTTGCTTTAACATATTCCATTTTTTGATCAGTACTTGTCAAACTGAGTAGCCATTAATATAGACTTATGGGCTGGTTATTATCTAAAACATATTTTATTATGTTTTCATTCTGATTATAACTGAAAATATATGCATAATAATGACCATTTTGATAACTTTATTAAAACTAACTCCTGTCTCGTTATTACTGTCTTCATCTGAATGTGTGTTTAAAAAAACAATGACATCAATGACATTACTTATATTCTTTAATTTTTTAAGGCACTTATTCTCATATTGGGTTCTATGAACATTTTGGAGCACGTATGAGTTATTAAGTGAGAAATATTGTCTTATCTGATTACGTGTGCTTGGAGCAAAAATTTATGAGAGAATTAGGCAAAAATTGGTTTATGTCTCACTTCTACTGCTTAGCTGGCTTTGTTCAAATTGCCCAGACATTCTGAGCTTCAGTTTTCTTATCCACCAAATGGGAAACATAAAATCCACCTTGCAGAGATGTTGTGAGTTGCCTGTGTAACCTGAAAATGCTACTATTTTCTTCGATTTGGGAGTCATAGCGTTGATGCTGTTGCTAATTAAAAAAAAAAAAAAAAAAAAAATTTTTTTTTTTTTTTTTTTTAGATACTACTAATTTTATTAACAAATGTTTCTCCAGACATTTATTTGTAAATGTTTTCTGAAATCTTTCGTTAACCTTACGGATCCATCTGGCCACTGTGCAGTCTGCCTCCCCTTCTCTACATTACTAGATCACAATTGGCATCTTCCTACTCCATCTCGTTCTCCAGTCCACTGGAGTCCAAATTCTAACCCCTCTTGTTGCAGTAACAATATGCAACTTTCCAAGCAATCTCATTTCTCAATCTAATGGGTGTTTCGAGGCCCAAAGCTTATTGGACTCTATATTTTACTTGACAGTGTTAAACTTTCAGTGCCTCTTAAAACTATTGCTTTGGCTTGCAAAGCACTGAACTTACTTGATTTTTTCTGACTACTGCTTTCTTTGAGTTTCTATCTTTAAATCCACTCTCTCTATATCTGTGCTCCCCAGAGTTCTATATACTCAGGCTTCTGTTCTTATCCCTTAAACATTCCCTCTAACTGACCTTATATATTTTCCTGGATTTAACTCTAGCCATGTGTTAAAAACTTAAAAATCAATACATCCAGCAGAATTCTCTTTTCCAATCTTTTCATTCTTATTCAACTTCATATTAAACATCTTAGTTAGAAATCAGTTAAACCTCAAACTCAACACATACAATCCTCAAATTCATTATCTTTTCCTTCCAATTCTCAAATCCTCTGAATTGCCAAGATGAGAAGAAAAAAATTTTTTTTTTCTCCACCAATGTTACCATCTAAAATAGTCTCATGTTTCTTCTCTTTCCTTACATTGCTCCTCTATTTCATGACATGGTAATTGAGTCCAAGCTTTTGACATTACTTACAAAACCTTCCATGATCTGACTCTTGCCTCTTCTCTGGCTTCATCTTTCACAATTCTTACTTATGCTTATGCTCTTTCTTCAAAGTATTTTTCATTCACTGGACACGCTTGCCATTCTTAAGATCTTTGTCTTTGCTTATGTCCATGCTCTGCTTCATCCATCCACCCATCCATCTCCCCTCCACTTTGATAGCTACCTTGAATCTTTTAATACTGGCTTAAGGGTTTTAAGAAAACCTCGTGGTGCTGTGGTTAAGCGCTCAGCTGCTAGGTGAAAGTTTGGCAGTTGGAACCCACCAGCAGCTCTGTGAGAGAAAGATGTAGCAGTCTGCTTCCATAAAGATTACAGCCTTGGAAACCCTAGGCGGCAGTTCTACTCTGTCCTATAGGGTCCCTATGAGCCAGAATCGACTAGATAGCAGTGGGTTTGGTTTGGGTTTTGGGTAAGGGTTATATACTCTACAAAATCTTTATAAAGTCATGACCGGGATTATAAGACTCTTCTTTATATAGCCTACATGTTTAAGTATGTCCATTTGATTGTCTGCCCCAATATAATAGGAACAAAACTGTACTTTATCTCTCTTCATACAATCAGCACCTATTATAATTCCCGGTACATATTTAAGTTTTTTTAATATATATATTTTTTATTGTACTTTAGATGGAGGTTTACAGAACTAGTTTCTCATTAAACAATTAGTACATATACTGTTTTGTGACATCGATTGCCAACCCCACAACATGTCAACACTCTCTCCTTAGAGACCATGGGTTCTGTATTACCAGCTTTCCTGTCCCCTCCTGCCTTCTCGGCCTTGCCCCTGGGCTGGTGTGCCCATTTGGTCTCATTTTGTTTTACGGGCCTGTCTCATCTTTGGCTGAAGGGTGAACCTCGAGAGTGACTTCATTACTGAGCTAAAAGGGTGTCCATGGGCCATTCTCTCAGGGTTTCTCCAGCCTCTGTCAGTTATGGTACATATTTGTGATTCAACTTTTTTTTTTTAATTAAATGAATATAAGATGTATACATATGTCAATGTGCAAAATTTAATTGTTTCAAATATTCTGCATAATCTATATTTTGATTCTCATTCTGCCTAATGGGGGAAATTGCGGTCATAATCAATTACAAGTATTCTCAGTCAATTTCAAGTTTAAGTTTCTTCAATTTAAGGATTTTCTGCTCTTCCTCTCCCATCTTGGAATGACATTTATTTGTGAGCTCTTACACAGATTTATGGCTTTGAGATGGCATGTGATATTTGATTGCTGGTCAAAACTACCAATTTATAATAGCATTCACTGACATACATTGATTAATGATACATGACATAATGTCTTGTCTGGTCCTCAGAGAGTTGGAAACCACCAAACTGTGCACAGGTTCATGTGTGCACAGGTCTTGTCCCTCTTGACTTAATTTAGTTCACATTTATATCTGCCAGTACACAATGTGTATCCCTTGATGACACAGAAAGTTTTTAGATGTTTTTCTAGGCAATGTGAGATGGTGAAAGGGTGCTCCAGTTCTCTCTGGCTAGACCCACCATACCATGATTTTTCATCTATTCCTTCCTCTCAGAAAAATGAACACAAGACTCATCTATCTTGCATGGACTCTGCCCAAGTCCATTTGCCAAAGATATAGGACCCTTCCTTAAAGATCCAAATCTACCTCTTTTCCTTATCTGTCTTACATGTGGACCATGGCTTTCAAATTGAAAAACCAAAGCTGTGTCACCTTTCTTCTCTCTTTTTATGCTAACGCTTTCTCCTTTGTGCAGCAAGGTTCTCTTGCCTAGTGGTACAAATGAGGAAGATCTGTGACAAGGTAAAAAGGAATTCAGAAACGAAGTGAGGCAGGAGGCAAATGCCACATCAGCTAATACCTGGCAATGTCATCTTAATACAAATGAATAAACACCACTTTCAAAAACCTCACAACAAAACATTAAGTAAATATACTCATTTTTCCCCACAGTAGACACAAACACTTGCAATGGTTTCTGCTAGCAATTTCTAACTTTTATGGACTCATATTGCTAACATGTTGTTTCCATTCCTCTCGAATCTTCAGCGCAGGAAGTGCCACAGTAAGCCCTGCTAGCAGATTTTACCTGCTGGCCTCGGACACTTCCCTTTTTGGATTCTTCAAATTATCGCCTTAAGCTGGAAGATCTTATAACTACTTCTGTGATCTCAATTCTCTAAGTAACAATTCTATTTTGCAAGGTATTTCACAGGACTTGCAGACTACTAATTTAAAATTTTTCTTCAATTTAATAATTTTTCTTTCCTCTTTTTCCTTTCTTTTCTTTTTTGAAGAGGGATTTAATGCGTGTCTATAAAATAAAGTCTTTGATTAAATAGAGCCATTAAAAAATTGCTAGTTCAAATATATATCTTTACATCTGTTTTATAATATTGGGATTGTTCTGTATATAACAAGTTGGTATATTGTTATCTTTGAAAATTTACATTATATTGTCAGCATTTTCAAATTATCTTCAATATATTCTTTGGAAATATAATCTGTAAATTGACTTAGAATTATGGGATGTATGATAAAACATAACGCCCCATCTCTTCTTGTTGGACACTCAAGCCTTCCAGGCATTAACCAATTGCCACCAAGTCAGCTCCACCTCATGGAGATCCCACGTGTGTGAGGGTAGAACTATGCCCCATACGGTTTTCAATGACTGATTTTTTTGGACACAGATCTCCAGGCCTTTCTCCAGAGCAGTCTCTGGGTGAACTTGCATGTCTAACATTTTGGTTAGCAGTGGAGTGTGTTAACCATTTGCAACACTCATGGACTTCTTTTACATGCATTAGCTAATTATAAATCATGTTGCAATGAATATTTCTACATATACATCACTGTTGGAGGTTTATTAATGCTTAGTTTTGTTTTAGTATTACTTGTTAATTAGGAGGAAACCCTGATGGCATAGTGGTTAAGAGCTGTGGCTGCTAACTCAAGGGTCAGCAGTTTGAATCCAACAGGCGCTCCCTGGAAACTCTATGGGGAAGTTCTACTCCTTCCTATAGGGTTGCTGTGAGTTGGAATCGACGTGATGGCAATGGGTTTTTTTTTTTTTTTTTTGAGGATAGGCTCGAAAATATTTTCATGGATTAAAAAAATGAAAAAAATTAAAATTCTTAGGACATGTTCACAACATTGAATGTCTCCCTTAAAAATATTTTCTATTTTCTACATCATCCTGAGACCAGAAGGACTAGATGGTGCACAGCTACAACCTATGACTGCCCTGACAGGGAACACAACAGAGCACCCCTGAGGGAGCAGGAGAGCAGTGGGATGCAGACCCCAAATTCTCATAAAAAGTACAGACTTAATGGTCTGACTGAGACTGGAAGGACCCCAGTGGTCATGGCCCCCAGACCTGTTGGCCCAGGACAGGAACTATTCCCAAAGCCAACTCTTCAGACATGGATTGGACTGGACAGTGGGTTGGAGAGGGATGCTGGTGAGGGGTGAGCTTCTTGGATCAGGTGGACACTTGAGGCTATGTTGGCATCTCCTGTCTAGAGGGGAGTTGAGAGGGTGGAGGGGGGTAGAAGCTGGCAAAATGGACATGAAAAGAGAGAGTGAAGGGAGGGAGAGAGCGGGCTGTTTCATTGGGAGGAGAGAAACTGGGAGTGTGTAGCAAGGTGTATATGGGTTTTTGTGTGAGAGACTGACTTGATTTGTAAACTTCCACTTAAAGCACAATAAAAATTATAAAAAAAATTTCTATTTTGACTATTATACATAAGTAAGATTAAACATCTTGATATTACGATACAAGGAGTAAAGAAAATTGAAAGCTGAATTATAATTCTCTGCTCCCTCCAACTTTTGATGAATTAAAAAATCCTTGGGACTAGAGAGATAATCTATGTCAAATCCATTAAGAAATCTTAAATGGATAATTAATAACATGAGAAAAAAAAGATAAGACTGAAAACAGCAATGAACTTATGAGTAAGGAAAATATTCTGTTATTTATTATTAATGCTTGATATATACGAATTATTTTTTAAAAGACCATGAATAAATATTAGAGACCATGCTTTAATTATGAATTGTTGTTGTTAAGGACTGTCAAGTTGATTACAACTCACAGTGACCCTATGTGACAGAGTAGAACCCTATGTGACAGAGTAGAACCCCTGCAGGATTTTCTAGGCTATAATCTTTACAGGAACAGATCCCCAGGTCTTTCTACCATGGGGCTACTGGGTAGGTTCAAACTGCCAACCTTTCAGTTAGCAGCTGAGTGTTTAACTGTTGAGTCACAAAAAAAAATCACAAAACCTCAAACCCATTGCCATGGAGTCGATTCCGACTCATAGTGACCCTATAAGACAGAGTAGAGTTGCTCCATAGAGTTTCCAAGAAGTGGCTGGTGGATTTGAACTCCTGACCTTTTGGTTAGCAGCTGAACTCTTAACCACTTCACCATCAGGGTTCCATTGTGTCACCAGGCCTCCTTAATTATAAACTAAAATTTGATTTGTTTTATTTATTTTTTTCTGTTTTTGCTTCTGTCTTCGTCATCTACTGCTGCTATAACAGAAATACCACAGGTGGCTGGCTTTAACAAAGAGAAATTTATTTTCTCACAGTCTAGTAGGCTCGTAGTCCAAAACCAGGGTGTCAGCTCCAGAGGAAGGCTTTCTCTCTCTGTTGGCCTTCTCATCAATCTTCCCCTGACTAGGAGTTTCTCTGCACAGGAACCCCAGGTCCAAAGGGCTCTGCTCCTGGCATTGCTTTCTTGGTGCTTGAGATACCCGTCTCTCTACTCACCTCTCTCTTTTATATCTTAAGAAATTGCCTCAAGACATAATCCAATCTTACAGATTGAGTCCTGCCTTACTAACACAACTGCTGCCCATCCTCCCTCATCAACACCTTAGAGGCAGGATTTACAACATGTAGGAAAATCACACAATACTGGGAATCATGGCACAGTCAAACTGATACACACATTTTTAACCTAAATAACCTAGTGCCGTCCATGACAGCTTCCAAAAAAGACAGAAGTTGCATCTCCTAGATGAACTGAAGTTGTGAATTGTCACACACTGCTAGGCATAAGCAAGCTCTCTGTGTGATGTTTCTTAATTCTGGAAAATCAGCCTTCTAGGATTTGAAGAATTGAGTCATACATTCAGAGCAAAGTTAACATCAACAGTTTGCCCTCTGCTGTTGACAGTGTGGAAATGCAGGCACACGGTCCAGAGGACAGGTAAGGATATGAATATAGTGTTACAATCATTTAATCTATCTGATTTCTTTATATTCATGTTTATATTTATGTTAATATATTCTACCTCACTTGAAAGATGAGTAAAAGAAGAGAATTGCCTTCTTATGTTTTTTCTTAATTTTGGCTATACAGTATTTTTGCACAGATCAAGAGATTTAATTGGGTCATCCAGGGCACAAATTATCAAGTATTTATAATGGATCTAGAAGATATTGAATACTGAAGTCTCTTAACTCCTAAAATTTACAAACTGATAACAGCTTAAGTATATACATAGATATTTATATCCACACTGAGACAGCCCTTTATGTGGTTGGGATGCTAATATCTTTAACATGTTTGGCTACTTCAGAATCTTGTTTTAAATATGACCAATTCTCCACTTTCTAAGCCTGTCATCAGTTTCGTGGAAGTCAGGAGAAGGCAGGCAGACAAGTCTCAGTGAAGGATATGTAATCTTTCTGGAGCAGCTGGGAATAGGGTGACAAAAGAATATGCATATGTGTGTGAAAAGTGGCCAGTTGACTTTTGAACAGGCAACTTACAGACCAAGTTGGTGATGAAAATGTACTGGCATGGTGCTCACTGGATGCTCATCTGTGTATAGCAAGGTGGGAGATGTCTATACTGTGTTCCTTCTTGCCTTTTGATTTTCTCTACCTAAGGATACTGGGTCTTTTTGCAAATATCAGTTGCTTTTCCCCATAAACCTGGAATACCTCAGACCTTTTACTAAATACCAGAATTATTTTTCAAAACAGTAGAAATCTGTGCAGATAAGCATGGCTCCTCTTTGCTTGTCATTTGTTCTTCTAGAAAGAGGAGAGAAAAAAAGAGAGAGTAGGAAATAATAAAAGCTTTACTCTTGGTTTGACCAGGCATTAACATAGCATTAGCAAAGCCCTCTGCCTTTAATTACATATGCATGTGTATAGACATCTTATGCATAATAAATATAATATTAATACAAATGTCTAATGATTAAGAATATATTCTTTGGAGCAACATTACCTGCCTCACCAGCTGTACCACTTGCTGGCTCTGTGACTTTGGCATGTTATTTAACATCTTTGTTCCTCATGTCCTTCAATCTGTTACCTCCTTTTATATGACCTATCTCATGGAGTTCTTGTGTTATGGATTCAATTGTCTCCCCCAAAAGACATGTTGTACATTCTAACTCTTATGTTTGTGGACCCCTGGTGGTGTAGAGGTTAAGAACTGTGGCTGCTAACCAAAAGGTCAGTAGTTCAAATCCACCAGGTGCTCCTTGGAAACCCCATGGGGCAGTTCTGCTCTGTCCTGTATGGTTGCTATGAGTCGGAAACAACGCGACAATTTTTTTTTTTTCTTAACATACCCGTAGATGTGAACGTAACTCCATTTGGGAATAGGTTTTTGTTATTTTAATGAGCCATACCAGTGTAGGGTGTGTTTTAAGCCAATCACTTCTGAAACAGAAAAGAGCAGATCAGGCACAGAGGCAATGAAGCAAGCACAAAGGGGGTAGGTAGATGGACATCTCCAAGGGCTGCTGAAAAGAAAGCTAGAGAAGCTGAGGAAAGGATTTTCCTCCAGAGCAGACAAAGAGAGCCTTCCCTTAGAGCTGGCACCCTGAATTAAATTTTATAACCTCCTAAACTGTGAGAGAAATCCTGGTGGTGCAATGGTTAAGAGTTTGGCTGCTAAACAAAAGGTCAGCAGTTCGAATCCACCAGGAGCTCCTTGGAAACCCTATGGAACAGTTCTACTCTGTCCTATAAAAAAAAAATAGGGTCACTTTAAGTCAGAATTGACTCAACAGCAACAGGTTTGGGTTTAAACTGTGAGGAAATAAATTTCTGTTTGTTAAAGACACCCACGTGTGATATTTCTGTTATAGCAACACTAGCTAACTAAAAACTCTTGTAAGGGAAAAATGAGTTAGCATGTATGAAGTATCTGGTAATCCTAGTCATGGTAAATTCTCAAAAACATGTTGCAGACTATATGTCATTTCAATAGAGAGGAACATAGGATAACTCTAATTCTTTGGATGCTACAGGATTTGGGCTGAGAAATGCTCACTTAGACTCTTTTTTAAATCTCACTTTAACTTAGGATATGTATATGTGTGTGAAAGGTTGCCAGTTCATTTTTGAACAGGCAACCTATGATCCAAGCTGGTGAGGAAAACATAGTGACATGGTGCACACTGGATGCTCAGATGTATATGCTAGGTGGGAGATGTCTACACTATGCTTCTTTCTGCCTTTTGGTTGGGGACAAATCTCTTGCCTCTTCAAAGTTACTAGGCATCTTCAGTGGCAGCTCTCAAGCTAAGTTTTTATTCAAAAATTTAGAAAGAGATATAACTTCTTGTGAAAACTTTGTATTTGAATATTTTGAACATAATCCTTTAAACAAACATACAGTATACTATTAATCATTCTTTCGTTATAGCCAAGTGATTTCTTTAAAAGCAAGAAACATTATCAACTCTGTGGGGCGAACTTATGAAATCACTTTGTTGTGGACTTCTGGCCAACATGGTGCCATAGACAGAAGCACCACGCCATCCCTCTACAGCAAAGACCCGGAAAACTATGTAAAACAGAGGCAGGTATGCAAGGATGTTTCAGTATTAGAAAATCAATCAACAAAATCCACCACAAAAATAAAAGAATCACGTGATCATCCCAATTGACGCAGAAAAGGCATTTGACAAAGTCCAACACCTATTCCTGATAAAAACTCTCAATAAAATAAGTATATATATAAAAAAAAAGTATAGAAGGGAAATTTCTCAATGTAATAAAGGGCATCTATGCAAAACCAACGGCCACTATCGTTCTCAATGGAGAGAGGCTGAAAACATTCCCCTTGAGACAGGAACAAGACAAGGAAACTCTTTATCACCACTCCTATTTAACATTGTATTGGAAGTCTTAGCTACAGCAATAAGGCAAGGAACAGAAATAAAGGGCATCCAACTTGGTAATGAAGAAGTTAAACTCTCCATGTTTGTGGATGACATGATACTAAGAAAATCCAAAAGACTCCACGAAAAAACAACTGGAACTGATAGATTCAGCAGAGTTGCAGGATACAAGATCAACATACAAAAATCAGTTGGATTCCTATATACCAATAAACAGAAAGACAAAAAGGAAATCAGGAAAACAATACCATTTATAATAGCCCCCGCCCCCCCCAAAAAAATACTTGGGAATAAATCTAACCAGGCATATAAAAGACCTACACAAAGAAAACTACAAAACACTACTGCAAAGAACCAAAAGAGATCTACAGAAATGGAAAAACATACCATGCTCATGGATAGGTAGACTCAATATTGTGAAAATGACAATTCTACCCATAGTGATTTACAAATGCAATGCAATACCGATCCAAATACCAACAACACTCTTTAAAGAGATGGAAACACTTATAATTAACTTTATACGGAAAGGGAAGATCCCAGATAAGAAAAGAACTACTGAAGAGGAAGAATAAAATAGGAGGACTCACACTACCGGACCTCAGAAACTATACAGCTACAGTAGTGAAAACAGCCTGGTACTGGTACAGTGACAGACACATTGACCAATGGAACCGAATTGAGAACCCAGATGTAAATCCATCCACCTATGGTCACCTGATCTTCGACAAGGGCCCAAAGTCCATCAAATGGGGAAAAGACAGTCTTCATAAAAAATGGTGCTGGCAAAACTGGATGTCCATCTGCAAAAAAAAAATTAATAAAATAGGACCTATATCTCACACCATATACAAAAACTAACTCAAAATGGATCAAAGATCTAAATATAAAGACAAAAACTATGAAGTTCATAGAAGAAAAAATAGGATCAATGCTAGAGGCCCTAATACACGGTACTGACAGGATACAAACCACGACCAACAACATACAAGCTGCAAAGGATAAGCTAGATAACTGGGATCTTCTAAAAATTAAACATTTAATGCTCATCAAAGACTTCACCAGAAGAGTAAAAAGAGAGCCTAAAGACTAGGAAAAAAAAAATTGGCTACTACAAATCAGACAAAGGTTTAACCTCTAAAAATCTACAAGAAAATCCAACATCTCTACAACAAAAAGACAAATAATCCAATTAAAAAATGGGCAAAGGATATGAACAGACACTTCACCAAAGAGGACATTCAAGCGGCCAACAGACACATGAGGAAATGCTCACCATCTCTTGCCATCAGAGAAATGCAAATCAAGACCACAATGAGATACCATCTCACCCCAGCATTACTGGCACGAATCAATAAAACAGAAAGTAACAAACGTTGGCGAGGCTGTGGGGAGATCTGAACCCTTATGCACTGCTGGTGGGAATGCTAATAACACAACCATTTTAGAAAATGATATGGCACTTCCTTAGAAAGCTAGAAATAGAAATGCCATATGGTCCAGCAATCCCACTCCTAGGGATATATCCTAAAGAAATAAGAGTCATCACACGAATAGATACATGTACACCCATGTACATTGCAGCATTGTTCACAATAGCAAAAAGATGGGAACAACCTAGATGCGCATCAACAGATGAATGGATAAACAAACTGTGGTACATACACACAACGGAGTACTACACAACGCTAAAGAACAACGATGAATCTGTGAAGCATCTGATAACGTGGATGCATCTGGAGGACACTATGCTGAGCGAAATAAGTCTATCACAAAAGGACAAATATGCTGCAGCTGCTAACCAAAGGGTCAGCAGTTCAAATCAGCCAGGTTCTCCTTGGAAATTCCGGGGCAGTTCTACTCTGTCCTATAGAGTTACTATGGGTTGGAATCGACTCGCTGGCAATGTTTTTTTTTTTCTTTTGGCTTACATAATTTGCATAACAATGACTGTGAGGATGGCATAGAACCGGGCAGTGTTTCATTCTGTGGTACAAGGGTCGCTATGAGTTGGAACCACCTCAACGGCACCTAAAAACAACAACATAATATTTTGCAAGGTCCTTGGGTGGTGCAAGCTGTTTGCACTCGACTACCAACCTAAAAGTTGGCAGTTCAAACCCACCCAGATATGCTGCCAAAGAAAGGCCTGGTGGCCTGTTTCCATAAAGAGTACAGCCAAGAAAACTTTACCTGCAATTCTACTCTGTAACACGTGGGAGCTCCATGAGTTGACACAGGCCTGAAATGTTTGGTTCTAGCATTGTGGTTGCCCCCAGTGGATGAGATCAGCCACCTACCCACCCACCCAGAATTCGTTATGATGTGGAGATTGATGATACCACCCACTCAACGATGATGAATAAAAGGAAGTTTATTACTTACACATAATGTCACTTTCCAAGAAACACAGAGAAGACGCAAGCTTGTCTGAAGGGCAAGAGATAAGCTAGGTAGGAGGCTTTGGATTTTATTATTTATGAGGTGAGGTGGGGTGGGAATTCACACCCGCAACCTAGGATCTGCAAGGGTTAAAATGTCCTGTAGTACCAAGGAAAGGAGAATGGTCCAAATGTGGGACAAGGATAAGGGATGGTTAGGACGTGAAAGTTGTCATTGGTCAAACGTCAAATATGGACTTTTCCTCTTTATTACATATAATTTCCTTAAGGAACAAAACACTAGAATAAAATAAATTCACATACTCAAGTTGTTACTAAAAAGTTCATCACTTTACTAGGGTTCTGTTTTACACGTTTGTCTAAATACGTAGCAAAATCATAGGAAAAGTAGTTACACGCTTCTGAAACACAGGAAGATTAATATATATTGGAGTGAAATACTGGAGAAAGGAAAATAATCTGCAAAATGTTTTCAAAGGCTCTCTGGAGTGAAGCAAGTGCGTAGCAAATATAAGGAGGTGTTCTAGGACCCTGGAACAAACATCTCTGTTTTCTAATAAGAAGGACATTGCAGGCGGGGGATTATACCTGAAGGAGTGGAAATGTCAGGATTCATCAGCAGCTGACAAATACCTACACTCACGCCATGTTTTCAGGACAATAGTTCGGATTGGTTACCTTTATATTCCATCCTGCTTTTATATGGAGCACAAATATTTCTTGAATCTTCTTAAAGAAGAATAAAAAAGAGAGATATAAAAAAGAACTTCAAAATTTCAGTGAATGAAAGGAATATAGAATTAAAAATTAAATTTTTGCCATGTTTTTACTTTTTCTAGAGCAATTCCAAAATTCTACTTTTCATGTATGACTTCCCAAAATGTTTTTATTTTTAAGCAGTAATGTTATGTTACGGTTTCAAATGACTGCAGTTTTTGTTATTCACACACTTATAAGAATAAACTAGAACGCCATCTCACACATTTGTCCACGGAATTCTACCATCCCAAACAAAGCAAAATAAACGAAAGACAAATCCATTGCCGCGGAGTCAATTCCAACTCAAGAGACCCTATAGGGCAGAGCAGAACTGCTCCACAGGGTTTCCAAGGCTGTAATGTTTTTGGCACAGTGCCACATCCTTCTCTTGCAGAGGAGTTGGTGAGTTCGAACTGGCCACCTTTGATTGAGTGCTTAACCATTTCACCACCAGGTTTTCTTTTACCACCTCCCAACTGAAACCCATTACCTTGGAGTCATTCCAACTCATAGCCACCCTATGGAACTGCCCCATAGGGTTTTCAAGACGCTGCTGGTAGGTTTGAACTGCTGACGTTTTGGTTAGCAGCCATAGGTCTTAACTACTGTACCACCAGGACTCCTTTACCACTCCCCCGACCAAAAAAAAAAAACAAAAAACTGTTGCCTCCGTTAAGACTCCTATGGACCACCAAAAGCCAAAAGCCAAAAAAAACAAAAAACCCGTTGCCGCCGAGTGGGTTTCGATTCATAGTGACTCTACAGGACGGAGTAGAACTGCCCCATAGAGTTTCCAAGGAGCGCCTGATGGGTTTGAACTGCCAACCATTTGGTTAGCAGCTCCAGCACTTAGCCACTAGCCACCAGGGTTTCCTCTACCCACCACAAAAACAAAACAAAACCAAACCCAGTGCCCTGAGTCGATTCCGACTCATAGCGACCCTATAGGACAGAGTAGAACTACCCCATGGAGTTTCCAAGGAGCGCCTGGCAGATTCGAACTGCTGACCCTATGGTTAGCAGCCGAGGAACTTAACCACTACACCACCAGGGTTTCCTCTATCGACCACAAAAAAAAAAAAAAAAAATTTTTTTTTTTTTTTTTTTTTTTTACAGGAGATGTTAATTCATGATCCACAAAAGGGGTTTTACCATTATTATTTAAGTTACGGATAAACTGGATTTAAAAAAGTATTGGTGAACTCTCAGATATTTGGAGAGGTTAATTTTACTACGAACCTCTAAGAAATGCAAACAGAATTCAGTGTTTTGTAAGTTTATTAGTACCACGTTTTTTGCAAATAATACTCATTGTCTACGTTTGTTTGCCAACCATTCCCTCCCCCCCAAAGGTATTTGTAAGTGCACTATGCTAATTTGTTTTTACAGGAAGATTAAAAAAAATGACATATCAGTGCTTATGGAAATACCTTGCAGGGGGAGGCAGTGGTTGGCAAACACAGAGGGTGCGCATTATTTGTGTAAAAATACAGTACTAATATAATTTGTATTTTCCAGTATTTTCTAGTCTCCCTCAACCCCGTCCCCTGTTCCCCCCCCCACCCCCACACACACACATTAGGGAAAGGAAGTGAGCTAGGTGGTTTTGATTTTATTTTTCTCACTTGTCAAACAAACAAACAAAAAAAATCGTTGCCATCGAGCCGATTCTGACTCATAGTGAGCCTACAGGACAGAGTAGAACTACTTCCATAGGGTTTCCAAGGACCGCACAGTGGATTCGAACTGCCGGCCTTTTGGTTAGCAGCCATACTCTTAACCACTGTGCCACCAAGTTTTCCATTTACATATTACTGTGGAGAAAATGTAATATAAATAACAGATGCCTAAATTTGTTTGGTCTGAAGGTTGGTTGCAGTTTTATGTCTATATACTTGTGTTCATGTTAATCCAGTCTGAAAATGTTATGTGTGTGTATATATATATATAAATGTCCACAACATGTTATAGAAGTCCTGGTTTCCTTAAACCTCAATAAGAATAAAAAGAGGTGAAATGGGTTTCTAAGGTCATAGATTATAAAATGAGGATGAAGTTAATAGTAATATAAAGCCACCGGAGCCGTTTCCTCCGTTCCCGTTTATGTATTAGTGCATACCCAACACGGGTTACTGAGATATGAAATCGGTATCTTTCTCTGAGAAATAAATCGGTAATATTTCTCTGTATCATCAAAAAGCAGACACCGGCAGCCAGGGACCTCACGTGCAAGCCTGCTCTACTGGCACCACCAGAGTCTTTTATGGAGCCTGATGCAGTGCTGGCCACAGGTTGGCGAGCCGCATCCTCAGTGACCATGCTCTGTGTCAAGGCAAGCACTCAGCACGATTGTTAGAGTCCCAGTCCTTTGTGTCCTGATCTTACCTCTTCTATTTCCTTAAATGTGCCGGGATTGACTGTTGCATGTTTCAATAGTTCTTCCCTCTCCCTGCACCTAACCTCCGAGATCCTGTGAGTGACTGGATCTGATAATAAACTCACAGGGTCTGGCATCTTATTGGCTTCGGTTGAAGTGCTTATTCTCAAGAATTGCACTCATCCATCAGTTCAAACAATGAGATCACAATGTCCTAACTCTCTCAGTCCCTGAGAGGATACTCTGAACACTATTATCACTCTGAGTCCACTTACACTATCAATAGTTAAATGTATTGGTGGAACGCTGTTTGCTCAGTTTAGTTGATGCCTTTACTCACATGTAGTTAGATGTGGTGCTAGAGTTCAGTAACCCTGGACAACATTCTCCCCCCATACAACCATAGCAATAGCCCCACTATTGTGGAAAGGAACAGTTATGTCATCCAAACAGTCTTACTTTTAAGCACACAAAGAAAACTCCACCGAATGCACAGGAAACCCTCTATTTTGGGTTTGATGTATATATTCCATAACACACCATGCATGCAGAGTGGTGGCAGATTAAGGAGCTGCTTTTCAACTGTCTTTAATTTACCCACTTCCCGCAAGCCTACAGCTAGTGTGCGTCTCTCACGCTTGTTACTTAGGATACGTACTAGACATGGTGGTTGTCTTCTCTAACCCATTTCATCCTTCCATATGGTGACTGTGGCTTGGACAGAGAGGCTAGGATTGGTCTAGATCAATAGGTGTTACCCCATCCCTCTTGCCATGGCTGTGGATTTGGAGATGACCCAAGGCAAGCTAAGCTTATGACTTGTATTTGATGGTTATGAGAATTGTCTCTCTTCCCCTGGATCTAAACAGGAGATAATGATATTAATAGCTAAAATTTATGAAATGCTTACTTGCTCCCAGGCACTTAGCATTCTAAACATATTGCATGAATTAACTCATATACTTTTCAAAATAACTGATTATGTGCTTACTCAAATAATACAGATGAGTGACCTAAAGTGCAGACAGTTAAATAAATACCTGCAGTCATACGTACAATCAGTGGTTGAGCTTGAATTGTGATCCCAAGCAGTCTTTGTCCAGGGCCATGCTCACACCCAGCACGGTGTTGCCATTTTGTGTGTCTGTCAACTGTTTTCGGCCATGAGGACAGTAATCTTATTTAGAGAAGATCAAGCTGAGAAAATCAAGGATATATGGAAATGGAGCTCTAAACGAGCACCCTCTCAAGGCCTCTCCAGTTTTGAACTTTCCAATTACAAAAACCAATGAGCCCTCCTTATTATCTAAGCCAGTTTGAATTAGATATTTCTGCTACTTGCAGCTGAAAGTATCCTGTTTGGGGAGAAAAGAATGGCAAAATCGTAGGACCTCTTTAATGGCATCTAGTAATCCTCATAACAATTAGTTACCTTCATTCAATTAGAGTACTGACATTCCCCTTGCCTCAGCGATTGGTTCTGTAATGAGTCTGTAATAGACCTAAATGACTCAGCCATGGCTTTTCCTTTGACTGAGGGTAGATTCAGGGATAAACCAGTTGAAGGGAAGATAGGAGTTTTGCTTGACACTGTGGAAGTGACTGTCTCCCCTGCCTGTGAATGAAGAACTATGAAGACCTGGTTTCTGCGAGCAGCCATTTTTGCCTATGGGGAAAGAGATCTGAAGACAAAGCCACATTTAGAGAAGCACAGGGCAAAAATCATGGAGAAAAACATAGGAAGAAGCTTGATTTATCCCCCACCTCAGAAATTTTCAGTTACATAAACCAACTAACTCCCCTTACTGTCTAAAATTAAAAAAAAAAAAAAAGAACACTGCTGTCGAGTCGATTCCGACTCACAGTGGCCCTATAGGACAGAGTAGAACTGCCCCATAGAGTTTCCAAGGAGCGCCTGGTAGATTTGAACTGCCACCTCTTGGTTAGCAGCCACAGGACTTAACCACTACACCATCAGTGTTTCCTTTATTGTCTAAGACACTTGAAAATGGGCTTTGTGTTACCATCCAAAGTATCCTAGATGGTCCAGTGTGCCATTTTTCCGCATTACAGGACACATTTCTCTCAGGTACTCTCTTCTCTTTCTGGCCTGTGTCATCTAGTTTAATGTAGTCCCTTCTCCATCCCCTCTGAGTTCCAATATTTTCAATCTCAACCTCATATGCAAGCTGTCATGCTGGTGAGAAGCGAAACTGTGCCATCTTGTGGATGGAGAAGAAAAGGGTCAAAGAAGTGCCGACCAAGCTATCCCATCCTATTTCCTAAAAGGTAAGGTTTGAGTTTTAGTTATCTACTACTGCAAAACAAACCACCAAAACTTACGGGCTTAAAAAAAATTATATTTCTATATTTTTGTGGGTTAACTGGGTGGTATTTCTGTTCTGCATCATGTTTCTGGATAGGTTACTCATGCAGTTGTATTCAACTGCAAGCTTGCCTCAGTTCCCCTCCACATGACCACCTTCTCCAGGTGCCGTGTTACCCTCCAGGATCTCTCCAAGATGCTTCTGTCTCCAACAGGAGAGTCTAGACATCCTACAACATGTACCTGGTCCTATGTGGGTATGTTCAAAAGGGACAAGTCCCAATGTGCAATGTTTATGAAGCTCCTGCTTGCATCATGTTTGCTAACATGATTGCCCAAAGCGAATCACACGGCCAAGCCTGGAGTCAATGCTTTAGGAACTACACATGGGCATGATGACTTGGCTGTGTGGTTCACTGGGAGTTATCAATGTATCAGATATTGAGACTTTTTACATTGTCAGTATTAATACGCTCTTAGCATCTCCCAAAAGTTCTTATCTAAAGCCAATCGCCTTCTCTGTCTTTGGTTACTAAAATCTCTCATTTGGTATCATAGCCACAGCATAGTCAGTAATTTTTATGACTCAAAAGAGGAATGGGTGAGAGAATGGAGATGAAACTCTTTTATCAGATTCCCTTTTTATCCGTCTGGTTTGAGTACATTTCTGTCCCTTGCAACCACATATCCTGGAACAAACAAATGAAAAATCTTTTTTCTTAAGTGAAAATGAACATATTAGTTGAGATTTGGGATCATCTTAATTAGGAAGCCTTAATAGTCTTAGAGTATAAAACTTATTTTTTAAACATGATCTATACAAAGCACTGTGCTAGCTGATTTCCCATAAGCTAAGCCACTGAAGCTGATCATCAACCCTGTGATATAAACACTCATTTTTTTTTTCTTTTTACACTTAAGAAAATTGAAACTTGGCAAGTTTAAGTAACTCATCAATGTCATGTCAGTGGGAAGTCTAAGCTAATATTTGAAGGAAGATTGGAGCTAACTTTTTCAATAATTCAATTAATTTAAAGAGGATATTTTGAAAGATTTTTTTACTAAGATTTTGTTTATTTCATCTATTACTAAAGTCTCCCCCACAAAAAAGTTCCACTGGACTTTTATATCTGGATCTGAGGGATGTGGCTTTGACATTTCCAAAGCACTGATAGCAGATGTTCATGGAGGACATCTGGTTGACTGTGCAGGTGTGTCCTTTCCAGATGACACCCCAACCATGTTCTGGGAAAGCTGCATGTTAATCTAAGATGCTGATGTCTCATAGGGGAAGGCTCGTTATTCTCCTACCACACGCTCCGCTGGCTGTTTTCATTCATCCTGGAAGTCAGTGTATCCTATAATTCCTCGATAAAGGAGATATGCCTTTTTTTGCTTTTTAGGAAAAATCAAAAGATTGTTTTTCTAAATAACTTTGGTCACTCTCAGGATAAGGAGATTAAGGGCCACGCTGTAGAGAATCTGGGTCACATGGCTCTACACTTAATAATCCAGCAAAGAAGACCATAAATTGGGGCATATATGCAGAAATTGGGGGGCAGGTATACAGACTATAAAGTCCTTGGGAGTACGAGTGGTTAAGGCACTCAGCTGCTAGCCAAAAATCTGGAGTTCAAGTCCACCCAGAGGTGCTTTGGAAGAAGGGCCTTCTGAAAAGTCAGCCACTGAAAACTCTATGGAGCACAGCTGTACTGTGGCACACATGCGGTCACTATGAGTCAAGTTCAACTTCAAGGCAACTGGTAGACAGGATATGATTAGAAAGACAGTAAGATCAAGTTATGAGGTAAGGAAGCAGCAGGAACGGGAAATGGAATCAAAATAAAAGCAATATGAACTATATTGCAAATTCAAGTGTAGAATTGCAAAACATCTTAATCAAGATTGCCATCTCAAATCAAAGACAGGAAATGTAAGAGTCGAAGGGGTGAAGATTATAGACTGTGACATTAAAAGTTAGGTAACTTCTAGGGATGAGTGCACCTGATACCTTTAAGGGTGTATTTTATTTTTGACTCTATTACTGTCCTTATTTTCCACAAGGTCAAAAATTTGAAATATCCCTATAATAATTTGGCTGATGACATTTAAATGTTGACATTCTCACCAAAATTTTTATTGCTATTTTGCTTTCTTTGTGGACAAATAACTGAATCATTTAGAAAAAAAATATATGACAGACGTCTATAAGGATGACTTATTAATCTCAGCATTTATTTGCATACCTCTAACATTTAATTTTTAAATATATACTACACAGGGGGAAAAATGAAATTGTTTCTTATTAGCATAAAGGAGCTAGAATGAAGTCTTCTGTGTTTTATCTCATGAATACCTCATTTACTTATACCTTTACTCTTAAATATAATTTTGACTACATAATATTCTGACCAGGTATATAAATGTTTCTTACCTTAAGCAGGCTCTTTATTCAGCATTCTAATATCCATAAGAGTTACCAAAGAGATATGACTCATCTTTATTCATAATCTAAGATTGTTTGCTTTAGGAGACTTGTTTCAAACAGAAGTATCTCTCCTCTGTAGTTAGATTAATCAGGACATGATTTCCTATTGCCTAGAGCAGTGTGTTTAGTGCTTGGGTAATTTGTCTTCCCCATCACAATAACAGTGGATAGAATCAGTACGCTTGCCATGGAGAAGTTTGTTTCTGCCTGAGCTCAAGGAAAATTTGACTACTTCTATCAGATTAACATCCATTTGAAAATAAATTATCCCCCTAATCGTCAACAGAACCCCAAAGCCTGCTAGGCCTTCCTAAGAGAATATCACTGCAGTGAAAAGGAAGAGTGTGTGAAGGGAGGGCTCTGGAGAGACACTGGAAGGGGATGAAGAGGGAGGAAATCTCTGAGATGGCTTGCCTTCCTTTCACACCCAGGAGGGTTTACAGAGAACATCATTCTGCTTTCAAGTGGGGAGACAGAACTAAATCGTTAAGACAGTATTGGCGTATGGCTTAATGCTGCAAAATGGCATTCTGAAATGAAGATCCCAGATTAATGTGCCATGCTAGGCTACAGGAATGAAAACGAAAATACCAGGGCAGTTTGCACTGCTTTGATAAAGCATACTATTTGCAACTCAAAAAAGTTCTTCGTCAGAAGTTAACAGTTCAGTAAGTGTGGCTTTCCATTGTGACTGGTATTGGGCATAAGTACCCGGTGCTGCCTCACTGCAAAGGCCGTTTTCTATCCATCTTTCCATATGAATACGTTGTCTGACAGCAATACCCGCAAACAACTTTGAATATATATGATAGAATTTCATTCCTTTTTTTATCATAGACCTCTTTACAAATTGTACTTTCAAAGAAAGAATTTCTAAGCTCTTTCTGGATTGGGAAGCTTATGTTTCACAAAGTTTCAGACTTAAGCAAGTCTTGCCTTTTAAGATTCTACGTTTTCTTCACAGCTGCAGTCTCTTTTGCTCTCCCAGTAGCTCCCGCATTGGGCTACCTGCAAATAGCTCCAGAGGGGGAAAATCATCTGTTTACCAGTTTTGTCTTTTTTTTGTCCCTGGTTTTGCAACCTTCTATCCTCAATGCAGAAATAAAAAGAGGAAAACACAGTAAAACAGAAAAGTCATCTCTATGAACCATATAGTACTGTATAATAAGTTCTTCAATCAGAAGTGTTCCTGCCAATTTATCATTTAGGATGTGCAATGAAATATTTCTCTGCCACTAGTAATCCTTTCCTTATTGCCTTTCATATTGATAACTATTAATTATTAGAAATGCATAGTTTTCTATTATAACCATTTCTATTAGAATTTTCAAAAGTAACTTCTTATATAGGACACGGAGCCCTGTAGTGAATTACTTTAATATGGCCCTTCTAGCCATGGTCTTCGTGACTTTCACAAAATGACTGGGTGGGGCTATGTAAACAAGGTGTTTTTGGCCCACAAAGGTAACTGGACAGCCTGCTAGCAATGCAAATAAGGGGCATAGAATGCTTGCAGGGGTGTGACCATGCAAATAAGGTCTATGGAACCCTAATGAGGGGATTGGTCAGTTTTGCCATTCCACCAGGCTTAAAGGGAGTCAGTCCCAGAGGCCAGAGAGTGGACCTCACCACTATCAAAAAGAAGAACAGCCAGGAGACGAGTTCATCCTTTGGACCCAGAGTTCCTGCACTAAGAAACTCCGAGACCCAACAGATAGAGAGAGAGAGCTATAACAGTGAAGACAGCAAGCACAGCAGAGAAAAAACAGCAGCAGAACCAGGAGACCAGCATGAGACAGTACAGTGGGCTTCCTGGCCCCTGGAGCAAGGTGGCTACACTGAGTGTGTGTACCCACGGAGCAAGAAAGCTGAGCACCTTCAGGCAGGAGGCTAGCTGGCAGAATGGGTGTCTCCAAGCACTCACTGGCAGAGTTAAAGAGCTTTATAACACTTGCACCAGCAAGGCAGACACCAAGCAGAGGGGTTGAGGGACTGGGGAGCTGAGGGGCTGAGGGGTTGAGGGGCCAAAAGCTGACAAAAAGGCCTGTCTGCATGCATGGCCAAGAAGCCATCCTGACCAAAGAACTGTACCTGATCCTGAATTGTAACCTGTTATTTCCCTTATAAACCCCGTAACTGTGAGAACAATATGTCAGTTCTGTGTGGCCATTGCAACAAATTATTGAACCCAGCAGAGAAGTAGAGAGTGCCTTGGGAGGCATGGCTGGTGTGAGAAATGGTAAAAAGGTTGGAGAGAAGAGGTATGTCAACATCGGCTTTGGGCTGCTGTCAGTCTTGATTCTCCTTCCCCCTTGTGAAGACCGAGGAGGTCTGACACTGCCGCAGCACCATTTTTACACTCTGTCATTTCTATGATTTTGTCCTCCCAAGGAGATAACATACTCTTCACAAAGAGAGAGAACTGATCATCTTAGATATTTTCTTTTGTAGACCTTCCAATTTCATATTGAGGACCATTTAACTTATTTAAACAAAGTATTAACATAATTAAATATATTTAAAAATTGTTTCCTAAGCAAGTTTTGCAACATCTACCCCAGGTGTCATGGATTGAATTATGTCCCCCCAAAAATGTGTGTATCAACTTGGTTAGGCCATGATTCCCAGTATTGTGTGGTTGTCCTCTATTTTGTGATTGTAATTTTATGTTGAGAGGAATAGGGTGGGATTGTAACACCACCCCTACTCAGGTCACCTCCCTGATCCAAGATAAAGGTAGTTTTCCTGGGGTGTGGCCTGCACCACGTTTTATCCCTGAAGAGATAAAAGAAAAGGGAAGCAAGCAGAGAGTTGGGGACCTCACACCAGTAAAAAAGCAGCACCAGGAGCAGAGCACGTCTCTTGGACACGGGGTCCCTTCACCGGACAAGTTCCTTGACCATGGGAAGATTGAGGACAAGGACCTTCCTCCAGGGCCGACGGAGACAGAAAGCCTTTCCCTGGAGCTGAAGCCTTGAGTTTGGACTTTTAGCCTACTTTACTGTGAGGAGATAAATTTCTCTTTGTTAAAGCCATCCACTTGTGGTATTTCTGTTACAGCAGCACTAGTTGACCAAGACACCAGCACTGGAGCACTTTGAAACATATTTTCAAACCTTGTTATGACAAATGCCTTTCCTGGAAATTTGTATGAATTAATGAGTTTTTCCCCACTATACAAAGGATAAATACTACTGAATTTTTATCAGTGCATCAGACAATTATTTAGTATGCACATAGTTCCGATTTTAATTTTGCCTGAAATTAGGTGGTTCATTTTTTATAATTATGATTTTACAGAACAGAGTAGGACCAGAAGTCCTCTCCTACCAATAGAAACTGAAGTTTATGTTTTAGTCATTATGTTACCACATTACTAATTGCTTTTTTGTCATCTCTAGCTTTGCATCTGGAGCCCTGCTGGCACAGTGGTTAAGTGCTATGGCTGCTAACCAAAAAGGTCAGCAGTTTGAATCCACCAGCTGCTCCTCGGAACCCCTATGGGGCAGTTCTACGCTGTCCTATAGGGCAGTTCTACTCTGTCCTGTAGGGCCTCTATGAGTAGGAATTGATTCGACGGCAACATTTTTGTTTAGCTTTGCTTTATACTCACTATGGGCCAAATATTTGCTCAAAAAAATTTTCCTTTCTCTATTACTACATGAGAACTTATGTTGGCTGTCATCACTGTCCAGCCTTCCATAATTGGGTTACATTTCAAGCTGCAGTCTTGTAAATCCATAAGCATTATATCTGTTTTTTTATTATTATTATTATTATTTGTTGGTTCTTTACAAGCTATGCATGTGATTACCACAGCTCAAGTCTCCAATAACAATGATATTGGCTTCCTTTGATTTTTCTGCTATAGAATCATTTCTGTTGAATTTATTTTTTGAAAATATCGATTTATATCAGTAGTCTTACGTTGTGTCTATATTTTGTTTTGAAAATCATTTAATATTATAAATTTGGGTTTTTATTTGTCACTTTAGCTTTGAAATGACAGACCTATTTCCTATTTCTAACTTCCTTTCCTCAATACAGTTCAATCCAACAATCGTGTTAATAACACTGTTAATGCAATGTACTCACCACCTCAGCAAATCAGATGATAAACGGATGTTAAGATACAGCGCCTAAAATCAAGAAGCTTACCAGCAATACCTACTGACTACCTATGCCATACCAGGCCCAGTGTAATATTTTACAGGTAATAAAAATTTTACAAGGTTGGTATTAATTTCATTTTATAGTTGTAGATTCTAGTGAGTCAGGAGATTTTATAATTTGCTAAGTCTATGTAATAACTGAGAGCTACTAATAGACTTTAGATTCATTCCTAGAAAATCCTATACTGCAAGTTCTACTCTAACACACAGAGTTACCATGAGCCAGAATCGACTGAGCAGCAACGGGTTTAAGGTCCCTGGGTGGCAACAACAGCTTGCACTCAACTAGTAACCTAAAAGTTGGGAGTTCAAACAAATCCAGTGATGCCACAGAAGAAAAGCCTGGCAATCCGCTCCCATAAAGATTACAGCCAAGAAAACCCTACGGACAGTTCCACTCTGTAACACATAGAGTCACCATGAGTCAGAATCGACTGAGCGGCAACGGGTTTAAGGTCCCTGGGTGGCAAAAACAGCTTGCAATCAACTAGTAATCTAAAAGTTGGGAATTTAAACAAATCCAGTGATGCCACAGGAGAAAAGCCTGGCAATCTGCTCCCATAAAGATTACAGCCAAGAAAACCCCACGGACAGTTCCACTCTGTAACACATGGGGTCACCAGGAGTCAGAATTGACATCGTAGCAAAGGATTTTTTTGGTCTGACACACTCAAAGGCCCTTTCTAATCCTAAAATATAGACTGCTATGAATAAGATGCATCCAGAAACAAGGTAAAGCTACAAACAACGTCACAGAAAAGAAACATTGTAAGGGCAGTATAAACAGAATGTTACACCTTGGCAAACTTAATTTTTAAAAAGTACCTTAAAAAACATGATGGTAGGAAATAGGAAAGTGTAGAAAGATAGTTCAGAACAAAGTCAACTGTAATATAAGGCAGAAGGGAAAAAACTGTTGATGACTCTTGTCAACACACAACAGTAATTTTAGTTTAGATTTACCATTAGAAAATTATTTATGATAGCAACAAGATTTTATTCAGTGGCACACACATATTACTCTCAAAATTAAATTTAAAAACATTCATAGTCCAATATGTTCCACCTGGAAAAGTAACTTTGTTTTGAAAAATGACCCCTTACTTTTTGCTAATTTACATTGGGGCCTTATTCAGGGTTTTATGGGGCACATGATTTAGAAATGGAAAGAATGCAGAAAGGAACTAAAATTATTATTCATCTAACACATGTAGAAAACTCTTCACAATTGAATTCTGATTTAATTTTCAAAATTATTCTAACAGATAAACATTGTTGTCCCAGTTTTATAGTCTGACATTAATGGCTAAGGACAGTCAGAAATTGATACAGGTGAAATGTGAACCCAAGTATTTCTGTACTGCTCCCAAAGGCTGAATGTAAGAGAGAAATTTAAGAAACAGGTAATCATCAATAAATAGCAGCCAAAGCTACTTGAATATAAAAAAGAATAAGGAAGAAGAAGAGGTAATTGTTAGAAGTGAAGTTTAAAACAAGCAAGGTTGAAGAAGTATAAAGAAGTGAATGTAATAAACACAATCTGAGAAGTTGGCAGTAAAAGGGGATATCGAAAGTGGGTCGGTCTTAGTTTCCCAGTGCTGGTATAACAGAAATATCACAGGTGAGTGGCATTAACAAGCAGAAATTCATTTTCTTGCAGTTTAGGAGGCTAGAAGTCAGAATTCACAGTGCAGGCTCTAGGAGAAGGCGTTCTCCCTCTGCTGGCTCTGGTGGAAGGTCCTTTTATCTTTTCAGCTTTGTTTCTCGATTTGTTGGCAATCTTCATGTGTCATCTATCTTCCTCCATCTCTGCTTGGTTCCCTGTGCCTAATCTGCTCATTTTATTGTATCTCAAAGGTGACTGGTTTAAAACATGCCTATGCTGTTACAGCATCACTGATACAATAAAGAAAACCATATTCCCTAATGGGATTACCTCCGCGGGTATAGGGGTTAAGATTTACAACACATATTTTGGGGGGGGGTTCACAATTTAATCCATAGCAGGGAGCAACAGAATTAATGGAAAAATTGTGTGTGCATGGTTGGGGTTTATTCTTTTAGTGTTGCAAGTACTGAGAACTTTTGCAGGTAGAGGCAAAGAAACCAGTATTGACAGCCTGAAGATGCAAACACAAGGAATAATGATCAATGTACTTCTGCACCTTATATCAGTTGTATTGGTCTAAGAAAGCATTTTAAGGAGTGTCTAAAATACTTAGATGTTGTCTACTATTAGAAATAGAATTATTTGTGTGATACAGACAATACCTATTTCTGAAATCATCAAGAGAGAGATGAATACAACGTTCAGGCACTGGGTGATAAATGTGACAATACTGTAATTTTTAGAACCACGAGGATCTATGTTAAGTACAATTCTATGCAAGAAATATCATTAACCGGATAACCAGGAACAGGAAGAATATATAGGATACAACACAATATTTTTAATGCATCTGGTAAATTAGTACAATATGAAGAGGCCATCAACTTCAATCAAAACAATCATAACATTCCATAAAATACAAAAGTGGATCTGAGAGTCTCGAGACACAGGTAAGTTGGAACAGGTGTTATCTGGGTTAAGGTTTGGAGGAGAGGCACAGATCTGAAGTGCTGGGTCAGAGTTAACTGAGGTTAAGTCAAAAGGGAACTTTGAATTTTGAGCAAATGGACAAAAGACAGAATAGATGGATATTTACTAAAAGGTAAATGGTGATTGTAGAGGCAGGAGTAGAAATTCTATGCTAGGCTCTTCGTTCTGCTTCCAGGCACTTGGGAACTCTCTTGGATTCTGTCATTCCTAAATCTGCTCATGAGCCCACCAATACCCTTCTTATCAGTTATTTTCACCTCACATAGATCCAATTTGGCTTCTATTTGCTACCACAAGCCCATAATTTTACTAGAAGTCTTCTAACTCCTTCTACTTTATTCTCCTATGCTGAATATTTAAGGAGGTTTGTGGTGCCAGTTTTAGAAACAAACACAGTAATTTATTTGCATTTTTATCAAAATTGCACTGCTCAGCATCCTGCATGTTATGACTATGACCTGGCCACAGTTTACTTCATTAAATTTTCTGTACATTTGCCATATTCCAATTCCTTTGTTCAGACATACTGACTACAGTTACCATGCATCACTCCAAGTAGTGAAGAGTACAGTATCTCAGACGGAAATTCTGAACTTTCTATTAATAAAGCTACACAATTGAACCAACTTATGATGACCCTATGTGTGTCATAATATAACTGTGCTCCATATGGTTTTCAGTGGCTATGAGCTTTCAGAAATAGGTTTATTTTTCCAAAGCATCTTTGCATGAATTCAAACTACCAACTTTCAGTTAGCAGCCTAGTGCTTAACCCTTTGCACTACCCAGGAACTCCTTGATGAAACTGTATATACTCATTTTAATGTCAAATTTGAGGATGTGTTATGTCATTGAATATGTATGTCCTTCAAATCAGAGCCTGAGAAACAGCAACTTCAACATTTTAAGCTCTACTTTTAAGGAATAACTGCCATAAATTAAGTTGGTTAAGACTTTAATTTTACACTGCTGCATACTGCAAAATGGTATCAGATGCTTTTTGGAAATTTTTGGATACATGGAGGCATGACTGTGGTGTTTTAAACTTCCCAATTTTGTAAAATTTCATTTTATTTAGAAGTATATTTATATATATATATATTCATGTTCACTTTTCAAAGAAAAAGTCAAAAGCGTACAATTTGTACTGAATTTGCACTCAGCCACAAGCATTAGGCAAGCCCAGCTTTCCCAGTTTAACCAGCAGTGACTCAGACTCAGTGAGTGGACACCATCTTTCATTCTCATTGCACGCACATCCCCAAGTGGAAATATCTTTCTACACGCATAATATGACTTCTTGTAAAGTTTGTTCCCATCCACCCCCTTCACCAGCAAAACACACTAGTCAGAAATTATTCTCGTTCTTTTTTTCCCTTCTGAATACCCTTTTCAATAAACCAGTTCACAATTCACATTATCTTATTTTTAAGTTCTAGGGGCAAAGAAAAGGATAATTAAATATTTTTGTATTGTTAGTTAACTATTGTGTGGGCTTCATTCTATCTCCATCAGAACATTAGTTTCTCACTGGTAACATAATCCGTTTAGGTTACTTAATAGACTCATCACACATATTATACAAAAAGTCAGTTACCCCTATTAGACAAACCACCCCAGAGAGGAAATGCTATCCGTGCATCTGAATTCCCTTGCATGCCTGCAGCCAAATGCCCTGAAATGGTAAGTCTCTTATTTCTTTAACAACACTCACACACACGTGTGCATGCACACACACATGAAGTCAACTTTTAGCTGTGTAAATGTCTAGACACAAAGCCTGTTCTACAAACACTAGGCTCTGTTTTCTGAGACATTTCCAGAATTATCAGTTTACTACCTTAGGCCACAACCGACTCATCCACAATATCAAATATCTCCATAAAGGATAATAAACCATGAGAAACATAACCTGCTGTGATATACCAAAAAAACCAAACCTGTCACCATCAGGTTGATTCCAGCTCATGGCGACCCTACAGGACGGAGTAGAACTGCCCCATAGGATTTCCAAGCAGTGGCTAGTATATTCAAACTACAGACCTTTTGATTGGCAGGCTGAGTTCTCAACCACTGTGCCACCTGGGCTCCTGGTGTGATATGAGAGAGTTAATTACAGCCTACATACATTTGTAAGTTGTATGTTCTGAAGGTGAGCATATTTTCCCCTTAAAATAATGCTATAATTTTTTCAGTATGTCCAATAGAATTGAAGCAGCCAGTTTAATTCAACATTTACCAAAAACTTTCTGAGAGAGGAGGGGCCAAGACGGTGGAGTAGTCAGATACTTCCTGTGGTACCTCCTACAACAAAGGCCCGAAAAAACAAGTGAATCAATTATGTATGACAATCTAGGAGCCCTGAACATCAAAGACAAAGTTGAGGTACCAGACTGAGAGGCATGGGGAGAGAAATGGTTTAGAAAAAATGACGGGTTACCAGACCTGACCCAGCAGGAAATGGCATCCTGGAGGCAGGGATCGGCTGGTGCCAGCGGTGAAGCAAACAGTGGCACTCGGGACATGTTTTCCACATCACGAGAGGCCGAGCAGAGGAGTCTAGTCATGCCTCCAGTATCGGTGAAAAGCAGCGCTCAATTGTTAAAAGATAAGTACATGCATCTAACCTACTCTGCAGATCAAAAATCACCCCTTTGGGAAAAACCTCTCTCCCACTCACCTGCCTCTTTCCCCATCTGAACTGGGTCTGGGAAAGCTTCAGAGAGTGCCGTGTCCTTTGAGTGGAAGTAGGTCTTGACACATGCCCCAAGCCATTCTCCTGGCCTTGGAGAGGCAACAAATTAACAAACAGGGAAAAAATAATCTGTTAGTTCCCCTAAGCTGGGAACTCAGGGGTGAAAGAGTTCCTTTGCCTAGGCAGAGTCATAGGGGTCCAAGGACTCTGAATGCCTTACATCTCTGCATAGATCCGTGTGCACCCATTTCAACAGCAGAAGTCCTCATTAGCACAGTACAGTAGGGTATATACCTGAAGTCTAACTTCAACTGTTCCAGTTATATAGTGGAGAGGCAGGTTCATGACACTTTACACCACTCTGCCTACTAAGCAGGGTCCTCACCTATCCACATCAGGGGCCTGAGAACTGGTGGCCCCACCCATGCCACCTAGCCACCTACAACAGTGGTCCAAGAAAAAGTGATGCCTTCCAGTCCTTACAGCCAACAGCATTGGGTGCCCACAGTCAGGCTACGAAACCCAAACTCCTATGTGCTCTAGGAACAAGGAGATGCTTTCCTCACAGGCACTCGGAGGAGGTTGTCAGCCCCCTACTTTGCTTAGCTTGTGACCCCTACTGCAGCCAGATACCTGTGCCTACATAAATTACCCCTACTCATCTAGGACTGTAGGTGAGAGCCTGCACTACACGCTTGGTGACTGACTACCTGGACACCTGAGCTGAATCCATATAACCAAATGGACTACTTGGCTCATATGCCAAGTAACAGCTCTAACCACCTGGTAAAAGGACATGAGAGTTTCAAAATTGCCAATAATCAAACTAGTTCACTTGAGCAGCCTATTTGGGCATATCAAAACAAAACAGAAAAGAAGCTAGGACACGGTAAGCAAACAAAAAATAAATAAATACAATAACGTATTGATGGCTCAGAGACAACAGTCAATATCAAATCACATAAAGAGGCAGACCATGATGGCTTTAGCAAGCTCCCAGAAAAAAGATTCCAGAAATCTTCCAGATGAAGAAAGTCTCCTGGAATTACCAGAGGTAGAATACAAAAGATTAATATACAGAAGTCCTCAAGAGATCAGGAAGAATATAAGACAAAATAGAGAACAAGCCAAGGAGCACACACAAAGAAATAGAGGGACTTAGAAAAAGATTAAAGAAGAGCATAACGACAAATTTAAGAGGCTGCAAGAATCCTCTGAGAAACAGCAAACAGAAACCCAGAAGATTAACAATAAAATTTCAGAATTAGACAACTCAATAGAAAGTCATAGGTGCAGAATTGAGGAAATGAAAGTCAGAATCAGTGAGATTGAAGATTAACTACTTGACACCCACATATTTGAGGAAAAATCAGACAAAAGAATTAAAAAAATAAAGAAACCCTAAGAATTATGTGGGACTTTATCAACAGGAACAACCTATGAGTGATTGGAGTAGCAGGCCAGGGGCGTATAACAGAAAATATAGAGAGAATTGTTGAAGATGTGTTGGTAGGAAACACTCTTGATATCATGAAAGATGACAAGATTTCTATCCAAGATGCTTATTGAACCACACATAAGGTATATCCCAAAAGAAAGTCACCAAGACATATTATAATCAAACATGTCAAAACCAAAGATAGAGAATTTTAAGTGCAATTAGGGATAAATGAAAAGTCACCTACAAAGGAGAGTCAATAAGAATAAACTCAGACTACTCATCAGAAACCATGCAGGCAAGAAGGCAATGGGATGACATATATAAAGCCTTGAAGGAAAAAAAAAACAAAAAAACCTACCAGCCAAGAATTACATATCCAGCAAAACTGTCTCTCAAATATGACAGCAAAATAAGGACATTTCCAGATAAACAGAAGTTTAGGGAATTTGCAAAAACCAAACCAAAACTACAAGAAATACAAAAGGGATTCCTCGGGTTAGAAAGTCAATAACATCAGATAGCAACCCACGGCTAGGACACAGGACAGAACAACCAGGAATCAACCTAGACAGGGAAATCACAAAAATAAATCAAAGCTAACACTCTCAAGACAGAGATGACGCTATGTAAAAGGTGACAACATAAAATGATAAGAGGGGCTAAAAAATGTAGTTATAGATCTTTCATACGGAGAGGGAGTCAAGGCAACATAAAGAAATACATTATTGGTTTAAAAATAGAGAAACAGGGGAAAATATTAGGATAACCACAAAGGAAACTAATAATCCTACACATCAAAATAAAAAACAAAACAAAACAAAAAAAACATAAAGGCTCAGCAAATACAAAATCAACAACAATGAAAAAGAGAAAAAGAAAATATAAAGAAAAATGACTCAGCACAGAAGATTAACTGGAACAAACTGTCAACAATGCAAAAAAAAGACATCAAAATGACAGCACTAAACTCATAAAAAAAAAAAAAAAAAAACTCATACCCGTCGATAATAACACTGAATGCAAATGGACTAAATACCCCAATAAAGAGACAGAGAATGGCAGTATGGATTAAAAAACATGATCTATCTATATGCTGCCTACAAGAGACATGCTGTAGGCTTAAAGACACAGAAAAACCAAAATTCAAAGGATGAAGAATATATATATATCAAGAAGACAACAATCAAAAAAGACCAGGAATGACAACATTGATTTCTGACAAAATAGACTTTAAGTAAAATCCACCACAAAGGATAAGGAAAGACACCATATAATGATTAAAGACTCAATACGTCAGGAGGTTATAACCATAACAAACATTTATGCACCCAACGACAGGGCTCCAAAATATATTAAAATAAAACTTCTCAGCACTGAAAAGAGAGAGAGGCAGCTCCACAATAATAGCAGGAAACTTCAACACACCACTTTCAGTGAAGGACAGAACATCAAGAAAGAAGCTCAATAAAGATATGGAAGATCTAAATGCTACAACCAACCAACTTGACTTCACAGACACATACAGAACACTCCACCCAACAGCAGCCAAGCATACCATCTTTTCCAACGCAAGTCGAATATTCTCCAGAATTGGCCACATATTAGGTCATAAAGCAACCCTTAAAAGAATCCAAAACATTGATATATTACAAAGCATCTTTTCTGACCATAAAGCCATAGAAATTGAAATCAATAACATAAAAAGGAAAAAAAAAAAAAAAACACAAGGAAACTGAACAACACCTTGCTCAAAAACTACTGGGTTATACAAGAAAATAAGGATAGAAAAAAGAAACTCAAAGAATCAAATGAGAATGAAAACACATCCTACCAGAACCTTTGAGACACAGCAAAAGCAGTGCTCAGAGGCCAATTTACAGCAATAAATACACATATCCAAAAAGAAGAAAGGGCCAAGATCCAAGAATTAACCCTACACTACAACTCAAATAAATAGAATGAGAGCAGCAAAAGAAGCCCTCAGGCACCAGAAGAAAACAAATAATAAAAAATTAGAGCAGAATTAAATGAAATAGAAAATAGAAAAACAACTGAAAGCATTAACAAGACCAAAAGGGGGTTCTTTGAAAAGATCAACAAAATCGACAAACCATTGGCCAAATTGACAAAAGAAAAACAGGAAAGGAAGCAAATAATATGAATAAGAAATGAGATGGGAAATTTCACAACAGACCAACTGAAATTGAAAAGAATCATAATATTATGAAAAATTGTACTCTAACAAATTTGAAAATGTAGAAGAAATGGTCAAATTTCTAGAAACACACTATCTATCTAAACTAACACAGAGGTAAAAATAAAAACACAGAGGTAGAACAACTAAATAAACCCATAACAAAAGAAGAAATTGAAAACGTAATTTAAAAACTCCCAACAACAACAACAAAGCCCTGGCCCTGATGGCTTCACTGGAGAATTCTACCAAACTTTCAGAGAAGAGTTAACACCACTACTACTAAAGGTATTTCAGAGCATAGAAAAAGATGGAATACTCCCAAACTCATTCTATGGAGCCAGCATAACCCTGATACCAAAACCAGGTAAACACACCACAAGAAAAGAAAATTACAGAACTATATTTCTCATGAACTTAGATGCAAAAATCCTCAACAAAATTCTAGACAATAGAATTCAACAACATATCGAAAACATAATTCACTGTGACCAAGTGGGATTCATACCAGGTATCCAGGGATGGTTCAACATTAGAAAAACAATCAATGCAATCCATCACATAAGTAAAACAATAGACAAGAACCACATGATCTTATCAATTGACGCAGAAAAGGCATTTGACAAAGTCCAACATCCATTCATTAAAAAAACTCTCAGGAAAAGAGGAATAGAAGGGAAATTCCTCAACATAATAAAGGGCATTTATACAAAAGCCAACAACCAACAACATCCTAAATGGAGAGAGCCTGAAAGCATTCCCCTTGAGAACAGGAACCAGAAAAGGATACCTTTTATCACCACTCTTATTCAACATTGTACTGGAGGTCATTGCCAGGACAATTAAGCTAGAAAAAGAAATGAAGGGCACCAAATTGAGGATCTAACTGTTGTGATCCATAGGGTTTTCACTGGCTGTTTTTTTTAATTACCAGGCCTTTCTTCATCTCCCACACAGAAGACAAAAATTCTACCAATGAACCACCAATGACCTACCTTTGGATACACTGAATTGCAGAGTTTGTGTGAAGGTTGGCAGAGAAAATTTTGCAGTATACACACATAGCATATAGTCAGGAAGTGACACCAAAAGAAGAAGAAAAATCTCAAAAAATACATGAGTGTTGAAAGTGTCAGTCAATAGAGGAGGATTTAGAATGACTCTTCAGGGCAGGCTCTAGGATATGCTGCAGAAATCAAACTCTGCTTTTAGGTACAGGTATAAATCGAGCATTACTCAGTAGAAGTAAAGCAATACACTGCTAAATTATCTATCTGTTGTTCATTTGAACATCTAGCCAAGTCAGTAAATGAGTGCCCCTTAACACAAAGATAAGGTTAAAACAGGAAACAAGGCTCTGCAAACAAGATATTGATATTATCCACTAATTTGGATTCCCTACAATAGAGCTGGAGTCCATGGGCGATACACACAGTTAACACGCCAGGCTGCTCATACAAAGGTTGGCAGTTCAAGTCCACCCAGAGGAACCTCAGTAGAAAGGTTTAGCAATTTACTTCTGAAAAAGCAGTCATTAAAAACCCTGTGAAGCACGGCTCTGCTCTGACACACGTGTCAATTCAACACACTATGAGCTGAAATTGACTCAAGGGCGACTGGTTGGTCTGTTTTGTTTTTAAACAGGGTTACCTCCATTACAGCTTTTTCCAAAATTTATGTCATGCAAGTTAATGTGTTAATTTGAAAAGAATTACCAAGGTCAAGTAAGTTTGGAAGGCACTGGGTTAAGCAAAGTTAAATAGGTTTAGTACTACCAGCCTAACGAGGAAAGCTAGTCGTTTACTGAACTACCACGACCTAAGGGTCATTTTCTTTGTAGTATCCCCCAGGCTTGCCTGGAGCATCCCACAGGTGTTACCAGTCCTTTGTTTCTTAGAGGAGTCCTGGGTGGTACAAATGGTTAGTGTGCTCAGCTGCCACCTGAGAGGAGGGAAGTGTGAATCCACCCAGAGGCACCTGAGAAGAAAGGCCTGGCAATCTATTGCCAAAAAATCAGCCTTTGAAAACCCTATGGAGCACAGTTCTACTGTGACGCACGCGGAGTGCCATGAGTAGAAGTCAGCTCTGTGACACCCGGCTTTCTTTACTAGAGTTGCCCACCACGGCTCCACAGACCTCACTTTGGAGTATGCTATTCTATTAATACGGGGCATTGATGGCTGCATAGAAAACACGGCAACTTTATAACTAAGATAATTCTCATCAAATCATTCTTTTGCAATAAATATTTTCCCAAACCAACATAGTTTTATTTTACAAGACAAATATTGTATTTAATAATTTGTAACACATTCTAATTTTCTTAATAACCACGATTTAATTTGCTTATCTATGACTTAATTTGATTTTACTTGGCACTGGCCAGCAATTAATGCATAAATTCTAAAGGACATGCATTTTGTCCTCTGAAAATCACAGATGTGTAACAAAGTATTACACACCAGCACACATAAACTATGTATCTTGAACGGTGGATATTTTGCATTTTAACAAAACTTAAAATAACACAATAAGTGTCCTGAGAATTAATTATTTGTACTATTGTCATCAAAGAACATTAATCGGAAAGAGTTTTGCTCTGTAATCTACATTTGAAATGAACTGAGTCCTTAATCACATCAACTGCCACTAAAAAAAAAAAATATATATATCAGTTTAGTTGAGGTAGTTAGGGCTTACCATTGCTAAAACTGTGATGTAGAATATATTATTTGGTTATAGGTTAGTAGTACAGTATTAATGTAGTAATGCAGGTTATTACTTGGTCATTTTCAGAAACATCAGACTTTGAGCACCTCTCCAGTGGCCTAACATACTTTTATGTCTCAAGGCAAAAGAGAGAGAGAGAGAAAAGAGTACATTTTCACAATTACTATCACTTACACTAAATGATAGCAAATCACTATTAGTAACATATTTCTCGGACATTAAGTTTTTTCATTTAGGAGCTTTCAAATTCTTAACACAGGAACTAGCAACTATGGCTTTTCTAATCTCTGCTGTCATATCATGTAAGGACACTACTCTCATAATTTAAGTCTAGCCTTGAACTAAAGAGAAGTTAATTTTAGAAAGGAAACATCCTTAATAGATGCATTTATATATTTGAAATATTCTATCTATGTATATGATATATATGTTTTATATACTTTCATACATATAATATTTGGAATGTTCTATTTCTCATTTCATACTCCCAGGTCCTGCTGAGCTGAGTATAGGAAGCTGTGCTTCCTATAGAATTATTACGTGGTCCTATGAACGTCTGCTCAGTTTTCAATGATTTCCGTTGAATTTCTAGCTGATTTGATCAGCACAGAACATAGATTGGACAGAACCCCGGCACATCAGTAGGAACTCTTTTATTATTAGTTTTTAATCACTAGCTTGAAATTGTGTTTCTAAAAACTAAAGGTATCTTCACTATTATACAGCTTGTCTCAATCTTTCCTCTTTTAAAAGAGACCTGAAATTCAAACAATCATGTCCGGATAGGGTAGAAATTGTTCAACGTCTAAGGTTAAGCATGTTAATTACCACCTTCCAGAGCCTCAAGGATCCAGAGAAACAGAGAACTGGGCTAGTCAAAAGATCAGTATGCTGCAGAGATACAAAGAAACTGGACATTTTACAGTAGTGTTCATTTTCCTTCCATTAAGTTTAATAGTGAAATAGCACTCCAAATGTAATTTTTCTTTACAGACAACATTTCAGGAAATCAACTACACATTCGGCTCAGCACCAGATGGTGGACATACGTCTCTTTCTCCATCTTTCCACTAGGGAAACAAACAGGTTTTACTTTGTTTACATTTATTTACTTAATTATTTGAGGAAACCCCGGTGGCATAGTCGTTAAGAGCTACAGCTGCTAACCAAAATGTCAGTAGTTCAAACCCACCAGGTGCTCCGTGGAAACCCTATGGGGCAGTTCTACTCTGTCATATAGGGTTGCTATGAGTCGGAATTGACTCGATGGCAATGGGTATGGGGTAATTATTTGAATGAGAACCATTTAATTATACATGAAATACAATTAGCTGTGGAATTTTAGTTGATTGTTACTTAAATTGTTCAATCTATCTGTGTCCTTGTTTCCTCAAGTAGGGGCAATAATAGTACCAACATCCTTGGGCTATTCTGAGAATAATACTCAATAAATGGTAACCATTAATAGTAGTATCATTAATGGAAATGTTTCAAGTTGTCTTTTCAGAAATCACACCATTTTATGCATGTGTATATCTATATAAAAAGGATTGGGGTTATCCAATAATAGTAAAATAGACTTGTTACTCTTTAGTACTAGAAAGCATCAATGTCATTTTAAGACATATTCCTAATTCACAGTATAAATGAAGATTACATAAATGTTATCTCATTAATAAGTAGACAATAAAATATAAATTGTTTTATCTAAAGCACAGCTTACTAAATGTAACTTTAAGTGGTCTTAAATATGTCTATAGGTGACAGATGGTCACTGGCATATATTTTGTATGTTTTCCAATAATCAGTATTAAATTTGTGTTTTGTCTTATCTCTGACCTGTGTTTAAATATGTGGCCTTTTTTTTTTTTTTTTAATGCCGAGGCTGAGGCAACTTTAAAATAAATGAACATTATGAAGCTTTCTAATTAAATGTCATAATGTTTCAAAAATACATGCATTAAGTACATATATAACATCTCATATATGGTTTAAACCAATATATATTTTTTGAAAATTTAGAAAAATGTTTCACGTCAGTGCTCAGTGTTGTTGTTTGTCACTGAGTAGATTCTAAAGTGCTCCACAGGGTCTTCCAGGCTGTGACCTTCCTGAAATAGGTCACCAGGACTGTCTTCTGGGGCACGTCTGGCTAGGTTTGAACTGCTAACCTATTGGCTATTAGTCGAGCGCTTAAACTTTGCTCCACTCAGGGGCTCCCTCAATGCTCAACAGTGCGTAAGAATATATTAAATGTCTCATAGTGTCTCTCCTAATTAGAATGAATAAATGAACATTTAAAATTTCACAAGTTTTTGTACAAAAATTATCCAGTAGAAGCTGCGGTTCCGCTTTTGATACAACAGAACGCGTTCATAGTTGTACAAGTGGCAGCCAGTAGTTTAGCCGTCCAAAGTTAAGGGTACATTTCATCAGGGATATTTAACAATGAGCAGCTATATGTGTCTGGTATCATCTCCCCGTTGTTTCTGTCTATCATGCTTTCTTAAACTGACAAGGAAAAGCAACTGTTTCTTTTTTATTTGTGAAAAGTTGTCAATATCCCACTTATACTAATAAATAAAAATATATTTGTCAATGTTAGACCCCTCTAGCTGCTTTAGTACTTATGCAAGTAATGACTGTGCATTTATTTTTCGTAACTGACACATTAAGACAGATGTTTTAGCAAATCAAGTAAAGGAAATTTTACAAATCTTAGTACTCATTTAATAGGAAATCTTAATAACAGGTCCTGTATGAGTCAGAACTGGCTCGACGGCAACTAACGACAACATCTTCATCAAACTGAGCCACCTTAGAATCTTGGAGCTTATATTTTTTGTCTAATTTGATTAATTGACTAATTGTAAGGGCAAGATAATTAAATGTTGATAGATATTTATGTAATTTTATAAATATACATACACACATACATGTACATGGATACTGCTATTTACTGATATACATCAACAATTATTTAATTATACATGTGTGTATATATATGGATATATGATATGCATGTATGTGTGCTCATTATATCCTCTCTAATAATCAATTCTTGATTTTTTCCAGTAAATCCTTCCTCCCTTTCTACTTTCCCTAAACTTAAGTATTTTTAATTCAGAGAGTTATTTTAAAAGCTTAATGCATGAGAAAATGACAATTTTTTTAATAAAAAATAAAGTATTTTCAAAATTTATAACTTGGAAATCTCATTTGTATGACCACCTGTGGGCTGCTTTAGCTTTCGCTCAACACTGAGAAAACTGCTGACCACATGGTGATACCCCTCTGGTCAACATCAAACTGTGAATGACAAACTTTGTGGCAGTGAGATTTCCCTCCTTTTTGTGGGACAGCAAATGGAGTGACAGTGTTGGTACTGCTCGTTTAATCACTGACAAGGCTAGGGTCCAATCTAGTTTTGGCTTTCTACTCCCAATCCTTTCACTTACGACAGTTCGCCCATTCTGTAATATTTCTTTTGAAATGTAATAGTATATATTTAGGTATAAGAAAATGCTTTGTTTTCTTCACATTTCTTATGAAGAAAATACTTTTTAAATGCTGACTTAGAGAATTCATAACTGGCTTGTCTCTGAATATGGGTTCAGATGTCATCAGGTTAGAAGAAAGGCTGTTAGGTACACTGGACTGCTGCCTTCTACTCGCTTCTCAGGCACACATACTGGACACTGCTTTCTAAGCACATATTACTTTCCTCACTAGTATCGCTTTGAATGTCAACTGAGCTATGTCAACAGAAAAAAAGATACAAACTAAATATTAGACAACTTTAATCCTCTCTGTGCTCCATATGCTGCCAGGGCAACCATGCTCTTGCAGTTTTCTGTCTTTACTCATAAAACCAAATCTCCCTTGTATTGAATGTTTTGAACAGAATATTCTTTCACACACTGTCTGAATAAGCATTCAACGAGGTTTGGTGAAAAAATAGCTGAATATTATATAACTAGTCAAAGGAAATGTCTTGTGCTATCTGAGAAAATGGAATATAATAGACTATCATTCCAGGTAAGATTAACGCCCTTGAAGGTAATCCATGTATGTGATACCTGACAGTGTCACAGTTTTCTCCCATTCTATTCTAGCTCCATTATGCGTCATCACTATGCTGACAGTACTAACCCTGAACCTTGTCATTATTACACAAGGCTACACTAAGTCTGATATCTTAAACGCTAATGTCCCACATAGACTACTTCATCTGAGTCTTACTTCCGCTATTTTTATCCTTGTGGAAATCTCTGTTCCTTTGATAACTTTTTTTTTTAATTTTACTGATCTAACAATATCTTTTTATTTTCTTCCTTTCAATTAAACCTTACCCACTTCTATGACACATTTTGAAATCTCTACTCAGAGTTCTCATCTTGGCAAAAACAAGAGTCATTTTAACAAGAGTCATATTCTGTGCATTCTGCCTTTGCCTTCCACCATCCATTTAGGCACTGAGGTCAAAATTTTGGCTTTTGACTCTTCTCTATGTTAGTAATTTCTCCAAGATCGTCTTACTCCTTTATTTAAAATAATTCCATGATACTCCACTGTTGTTGTTGTTGTTGTTAGGTGCCATCGAGTCAGTTCTGACTCATAGCAACCCTATGTACAACAGAATGAAACACTGCCCGGTCCTGCACCATCCTCACAATTGTTGTGCTTGAGCCCATTGTTGTAGCCACTGTGTCAATCCACCTCGTTGAGGGTCTCCCTCTTTTCCCCGACCCTGTACTTTACCAAGCATGATGTCCTTCTCCAGGGACTTATCCCTCCTGACAACATGTCCAAAGTATATAAGATGCAGTCTCGCCATCCTCGCTTCTAAGAAACATTCTGGTTGCATTCTGGTACAACCAGAATGCCCCTTAGAAGCAAGGATGGATGATATTCTATAGTCTTCAAGATAAACTCCAAACTGTAAAGTTTAGCACGGTTTTGGTCTCATCTCCCACTTCTCATTCTATCCAATCCAAGTGATCTAGATTTCACTGTCATATTGCATACTCTCTCACTTTCACACATTTACATCTACTGCTTCTTTTGCTGGTGACCCACTGCCTTCTCCCTCCTACCCTTTTCTCAGAAGCCATCTGCACTAAGAAGTCTTCACTGAGCACACTTCTCCCCCATGTAAATACAGCCATGTGCTGCAGAACTTCCGTTTGGGAAACATTTGACCACATATACATTCTCGGTCCCATAAGGTTATAACAGAGTTCAGAAATTCTGATCAGAGAATGGGGCGTGGTGGATGTAACCAGACATAGGGAATGCAACACCTTCCCACACTCAGCAGTGTATCCCGTGTCTCCTGTATACAAAGAGATTGCTCTGTCAAGCATACAGTGGTACAGTACATATATAACCTGTAACATATATGTCTTAATAGTCATAATAAATGCCTATGTTACTGGCTTATGTACATACTGTACTTTCTGTCATCCCTGGGTAATGAGTATTTGGCTTACGTACATCCCATAGTTACCAACCAACCTATTATATTAAAAGGTACGTATAATGGTCTGTAATAGCAAATGGGCGCTACTTTGTGACACACATCAAAACCTTATCATTATTACTGGATGTTTTAGTGTTATCTGGAAGCATTTCTTCAATGCTTTTTATGTATAGAAAGGTACGTTATATACTATATACTAAGACAAACGCTAGATTAAATGATATTAGATATGCACCATACCTAACTGTTCCAACTTATGTACAAAGTCCCCTTAAAGACAGACTTAAGAACGGAATTCGTTCATAGTCCGGGGGCTGACTGTATGTAATACGGTGTTCACACAACATATAAATCACATAACGTCCTATTCCACAGAACATACTGTGGACTGTACACACGTATCTGCTTCCATAGCACCTACTATCAAAAAATGTATTAACATGATACTGCAATCATCTGTGTAATTTCACTGTTTTCGTTCATGAGTTAACACTTTTGTGAGATGACCCCACGTCTGTACAAGCATGTCCCTCCGGCATTTAGTACAGTGCCTAACAGCTAAAAGTTATTCAGTAAAGGTTCATCCTTAAAAAGGATGTCACTGAGAAGCAAAATAAAGAAAAAAACCCAAACATTTCATCATCCATCCTTCCATGTTGCGATGACCTTTCTAGCAGAGTTAGTGTGGTCCCTGATAACACTATTTGGTAACTGGTGGAAAACATCTCTTAAAACATTGATTTTCATACAGTGAGTAACGTGTGCCTAGCAGAGATATAAGGTCCCTAAATGGTGCAAATGGCTTGTGCTGGACTACTAACCTGAAGGTTGGCAGTTGAAATGCACCCAGCAGCCCTGAGTCTGGCAATCTGCTTTGGTGAAGACTGCAGCCAAGAAAACCCTGTAACACATCATCAGGTCAACACGAGTTGGAATCTACTTGACAGCAGTGAGTTTATGTTTTGTTTTGGTTTGATGTAGCTGGGGTGTGTGTGTTTTAATACTGAAGTACATTTGCACAGAATAAATATTTTTATCCATATGCTCTCACTTTGTAGACTGTAGATTTGCAGTCAATTTGCAGACTATGAGGGATCATGTCTTTTGTTTCCTTTCATTTCCCTTACTTTGCTTTTTCACTCCACTTTGGCATGTCTTGAATTAGTTTGTATATCAAATTCTGTGGATATTAACATAAAGATATTTATTGTCCACCTTAAGCATATTATTATAAAAGAAATACTGCTATGGAAAAATGTCCTGCAACATCAGTAAACGTTCAGACATTAGTATTAACAAACTAAGTCAATAAACGTAGTCCATTCTTTTTAGAAGACAGTATTATCATAATTTTTTGTTACCATAATGTAGATCTGAATATGCAGAAATGATGAACTTATTTAACGTTTAAAAGTTCTCAAACTATGGAATATGGAATGATAACTATGGAATATGGAATAATAACTACGGAATATAAACTATTATATTCCTTAACCACTATTTTGGTTAAGACTAGAATTTAATTCTCCTACTTCTCAGCTTGTGAAGTTTGTCTACTTGACCACATAAGAAAATGGAATGTTTAATAATTTTAAACATTATTTTCACACTCTTTACATAAAAACTTATACCATCCTTTTTCCCCTAGAAAAATAATCTCTAAATTGTACAGCTTTATGTGGAAAAGAACACATTCATTCTCTAAGTATTGTTTCTAGTTCCTGTATTTTAAGGGTTTTTTTTTTTTTTCCTAATTTTATACTATAATACAAAATTGAAGTAAAAAAACAGTAATTATCTGTTGTTTTGTAACACGCTTTTATTTCTAAATATCAAGAGGATTCATACATCTCAGGCTGACCCAGTTATACACGTACCAATTGTAGGTACCAGCAATTTGAGGAACAGTAAAGTGTTGATTGTAAAAAGAACTCCTTACCCCAGTGGTCTTTATCACATCACCTTTATGGGCTCTCTGCCTGCCTTTGCACACATATTCATATATTCAATTAGTTTTGTTGCTTACAAGTTATAATTCATGTTTATGGTAATAGTAAGGATCCATATTAACCGGGTAGAGTAAATCCCTGAAGGAAAAGTGGGAAGGTAGAACTGCAAGATGGAAAAAACACCCTCAACGAAAAGAAAACTACTGCTCTCAACTTCATGTCCTGGAACTAAGTGCTGAGGGATATCAAAAGGCTAAACAAAAAAAAAAAAAAATGGTTTACTAAAATGTTCTAATGTCTGTTACTGAAAATTCTGATTATTAAGTGTCTCTGTTTCTGTATAGAGGAATACTGTAAGACAGCCGATTTTTATTGTTGGTGTTTGTTTTTAACATTTTATTTAGTTAAAACATCTTTCTAGCATTAACCTAATTTTTTTTTTTTTGAGATTATGCTTATGGACTCAAAAAAAAAATGAATGTGCAAGACTAAAACAATAAATGGTGAGGAGCCCACTTACAGGGCAGTGGATTTTATTTTCTCTAATATCTCCGGCGAGTTTTAGAGTGTCTATAATATGTGCTTTACTGGGAGAAGACACATCTAATGCACTAGTAGAATATTTGCTTGAAATATTTATGTTGTTCAAAAATAGTTTTGCAATGGACAATTTATTGAATAGGAAACCACATTATGTTTCTAAGATGATAAAAAATCTCTTAAAAAATTACTTAGTTCAGAGGAGTGAAAAGTGAGAATTTTCCTGAGAAGACAAGATCAGCAACATATGCCTTCTATGACAGAATTTCCTGGAGGAGCCAATAAGGTAAGAAACATAAGGATACCATTATCTGGATTTCTTCTGTCTTTGCTTAACACAGGCCTTGAAAAAATTATTCAGTTAAAGAAAATTTAACAATGATATGATTTGAGGGACAACATTTGTAAACCTAAAATCATACCTAAAAAATAAATATTTTATTTAAATGACATTATTACTACCTTATACAAATACATTCCAAAGATAATTTCTATAATACAGTGAATTTATTTGGTAGGAGTTAAAAATGCTGGAAGTAAAAACCTTTTTAAAGAGCTAGTATTTCCAACCTCAACTACAGGTAAGTAGCAACATTATAAAATAAAATGTGCATAGTAGTTCTGTTTGAGGGATGGCCAAGATGTTGACCTTCTACTGGTAACACTATTCATAATGTTTTACAGTTGCCACTTAATAAGATAAGCACTGAATAGATGGCATTATTTCAATTTTCTGATGAGACTGAAATATAGAAAATAAATAATTATCCCAGTGAAACAGCAATTCTTTCAACAAACATGCATTGAGTGCCTGCTATTCACCAGGCACGGTTGTAGGAGCTGCACTTTCAACAATGAACAGGACAGACACAGCCATTGCACATGGAGAGCTTATACAGACATGGACCTACGACCATTGAGTAAACAAGATACGAGACCAGATCGGGTTTGCAGATCCCTCTATTTCTACCCTAATGTTTTCCATGCAGATTCTGCAACATCTTATAAATAAAAATAACTTTAAAAAAATTCAGAAGCAACACTGATATTAACTAAAACATTACCTATAATGTAATAAACTTAATAATGCATATAATAAACATTTTATTTTTATTAATATCTAGGCCCAGCTCACTTAATTCTTGTACAGTGAGCAAAGTGTCTGTGTTCCCACTGAATGAAGTTATAACTGACTAAGGCTTCTAAGGAATGGTTTATCTTTAGTAACACAAATCAGTTTATGTGTAACAGGGGTAACTAGTTGTATACTCCTTTCTTAGTCTCACAACAAACCTACTGATTCATCCTGACACAGATTTATCCCAGGACAGAATTCTATACCTGTAAGTCACTCAACATATATTTTTTTAAAGTCACTCAACATATATTTAGTCAGCTTGTAGTATATGCCAGTAACTATTCTGAACACTTGAGATGTGTCAGTGAAAGAAATAAAGGCCCCTGTCCTTGCAGAGTTACATCCAGGAGGGAAGAGAGATGGTAAGCAATAATGAAAATAAATAGGAAAATCATATAGTATATAAGAAGGTGATGAGTTCTATAGAGGAAAACATTTAGAGCAAGATAAGGGAAATCAGATGTACAGGGCAGGGTACAGGTTTCAATTTTTAATAAGCAGGTAGGGAGGAAGGCATAAGCGAAAAGATGACATTTGACCAAATACCTGGAGATAGCTTTGCAAATATATTCTTAGTATGGCAAGAGGGAGGAATTTGATTTCCTTTTTTTTCCCCCCATATCACTAGCCAGTTGCCCCTACCTCATTTATTCTCCCCTCAATTTCAATGCCAACTGAGTCATATATTGAGTTTCCCTGTAAAAGTGGGTCAGTCTCTAGAGTACCTGTCTCACAGGGCTGTTGTGGGGTGTGAATGGTTCCTGTCACGTAAACGGCTGAGGAGAGTGTCTGGCAAGTAATGAGTAAACAAGAAAGGTTTGTTATGATTATTGTGGTTGCAGTTTATACTAGTTTATGCAAAAAAAAAAAGGGTTTTTCTTTGTTGATAGCACATTCAACTATCTAGCTGAACTCTTATTTTTCCTATAATTTGTCTGGAGATTCGGTTGTATTTTCTATACAGGCAGTCCCTGGGTTATGAACAAGATTTGCTCCTAACTGTGTCTTTAAGTCGAATTTGTAGGTAAATCAGAACAGGTGTGTGCGGCTCTTACTTAGCCTTTAGTGCAAGAAAAGACTCACAGCCTTTTCAAGGATTTTAAAGCTACACGTGCAGCAGGTGAAGGTGACTGTGTGAAGAATTTGTTGCGAGTAGAGGCTGGTTCATTCTTTTCAATGTGGGGTCAAATTTACACGGCGTTAAAGGGCAAGGAACAGTTGTCCATAACTCCGACATTCATAACCCAGGGACTTACTGTACAAAATATTAACTGTGAATAATGACAGCTTTTGTCCTTTCCAATCTTTATATACTGTATTTATTTTGGTTGTCTTAATGAACTTCTTAAAAAAAAAAAAAAAATTGCCATCCAGTCAATTCTGACTTATAGAAGTCAGAATAGAACTCCCGCATAGAGTTTCCAAGGAGTTCCTGGTTGATTCTCAAACCGCCAACCTTTTAGTTAGCGGCCAGAGCATTTAACCCCTACACCACCAACTTGTTAAGACCTTCTAAATCAAGCTGAATAGTAACAGTGGGAGCTTGTACGTTTCATGTTCTTAATTTTCAGTTACACCACTTGTAAATAGAGAGGAATTTAAAAAATCTATATCACTCTCTTTAACTAAGGCGTTTAGTTAATACACAATTCTTAGGCTTATCAATATATTTTCTCCGCCAAATTGGAAATTTTAAACTCAATATTTCTTGTGTTTTTGGTTACCCCTGAAATTTTACAATCCATAATTAATTAAGCAAAGTCTAAAAATTAGTCAATATCTCATGTCTCTCCAAACATCGGGATAACAGTCCACTTTAAATATAAATATCACTTTCCTGACTTATGTGACATTACTGTCCAGTAGGTCAGTATCCAAAAGTAAACAATTTCATATTATTATTTCACAAATACAATGTCTTTTAAACATGTATAAACATTTTGTCTCATCAATTTAGAAGCTGCACTGGAAACATTTAATTGGTGATTAAATCGCTCTTAAAAAAAATCCGAAGATGTCTTGCAACCTCTTCATTCTTGAAAGATAGTTTGCTCAGCACACAATTCTAGATTGACAGTTATTTATTCTCAATGCCTTAAAGATATCATCTTGCTAAACTTTGGGCTCCATCAATGCTGTTGAAAACTGCACTGCCAGTCTAATTATCTCGGCTTTTAGATCATCTTTATTTTCTCCCTGGCTGTTTTTAATGAGAGTCTCTTGGTCTTTGATATTCTTCAGTTTTATTACGTTACGTCTTATTCAGCAATTTTAAAAAGTTTATCCTATTTAGGTATGCATTGTGCTTCCATACCTGAGGAAATTTTTAATCAATTATGGAAACTTATCAGTAATTTTATGTTCCATTATTGTTTATCCCATTCACTTTATTTTCTCCATTTGAATATTCAATTAGACATATATTAGACCTTCTCATTCTATATTCCCTTTCTTTTAAACTTTTAAAATATTTTCTCTCAATTTAGTTCTCCGTGCTGTATTCTCAGATATCAATGCTTAATCTCCTCTTGGGCCTTCTCAACTGTTTATTATTGTTACTGATTTTTAAATTTCAAATTTTATTTTTCATTTCTGATATTGCTATTTTTTTTTTTTCCAAATCATCTTGGTCATTTTTGGTAGGCTTTCATTATTTTTCTCCATCTTTTATAGTATATTCTTTTTATGATATTTGTAGATCAATAATTTATTTCTGCTTATTCTCACAAATAAGGTTTTTTTTTATTTTCAGCATTTTTTGTTTGCTTGCTTTTAACTTCAACTGAGCATATAAACAGGATAAGTATGGTGAAAGGATACAACCCTGACACACACTCGACATAAATTCTAATAATTTTCTCCTTCAATCCAATCTGCCACGGAAGCTAAATTTTATCATTCTAGAATTTCTTATGGCAAGGAGTGTACATATGAACAATGAGACAAAAGTGGGAGTATGCTGGGAATTTGTGGAAAATCATGCTGTCAATAAAATGGTGACCTTTCCTGTTCCTTTTCGCTTCCCCGCTTTCTAAATAATGTTGTAATGGCTGGAGCTTCAACACACACCTGGTAGCATGAAGAAAAAAAGAGAGAGAGAGAATATTAATATTAGCCCTTGAATCCTCAAGCTACTGAAAAAAGCCAACCATTGCCCAGCTATAAAATTCTTTTTAGATGAAAAACATAAACCCCCTATGTTTTATAAGCCACTTGAAGCTGTCACGTGCGGCTAAATGCAATCTCTAATTAACACACAACCCTTCAGCAGCCAGTTTAATTTACGGTCACCTCCCTCCAATGCAAACTGATCCTTTCCTCTTAATTTCTCTCCTGGCAGCACAGTAAGCTGTATTTTGCCTTTGCCGATACAGTGAGTCCATGGGATTTTGGGGCTGGTCACAGAAAAAGATATGATCATCAGATGGCAGTGTTGCAGAAGAAGCTATTTACCGGGGCTGATGAAGTGTTGCCAGATGTTGCATGAGGGGCAGTCTCTTGCACCAAGAGACCCTCCAAAGGCAAGCAACACATGGGTGAACTGGCAGAAGGGGAAGAAGGCAAAGGGAAGAGGGGAAGTGGTGGGGGGGAACTTATATATCCTGATGCCCCTCAAGAGAAGATGGGGAACTCATGGGTCAGAGAGCTCCGAAGGGCAGTAGTGGCTTAGGGTCTTTATAAAGACAAGGTTCTAATTTACCCACAGCTTTATTATATAGCAGAAGGAGCCTGCTGGCCAACAGTTAAGTGCTCAGCTGCTAACCTAAAGTCTGGCAGTTCAAACACACCCAGTGGTACTATAGAAGAAAGATCTGGCAATTGCTTCTATAAAGACTGTTTTCCTAAAGGTCACAGCCAAGAAAACCTTACAGTACAGTTCCACTCTGTAACACGTGGGGTCACCATGAGCTGGCAGCACTTTTGTTTTTAAGTTGTATTGACCTCACCGCTAAATGTTGCTGTGGGAGTTCCCCAGGGAGGACTTGAAGGAGAACCCATGAAATAGTCCCATGGGACACAGACACTTTTGGGCTTTTATCACAGTCAGGGAACCAACGACAGATTACAAATCCACCAACCACTTATAACCTTGCCTTTATATTTAAGAAACTTTCCACTCCCAACTTGACTACAGAAAAAGTAAAAAGGAACAATTATAATTTAGGAAAGGACTTGGAAAAATAAGACAAAAGGCAGTGGCCATGCACCACTTCTTTATGTAGGATTTTGAGGCTGAAACATGCTCAAGCAGCAGTGGGGACAGACACATTAGCTTGAATGTAAGATTCACATTTTCATTTAAATAAGATTGAACTTTTTAAAATCTGTAAGTGAGACTTTTAATACCTAAAATAACCAGCAGTGCCACAGGATCTGGCATAGACATTGTTCAGGTGGAAAAGACAGGTCCAATGTCATAGATTTCAAAGACAGTGATGCAAGGAAAAAAAAATAGAAACATTTCATCATTTCACTCCAGCTCATTCAATAATCACATACATGAAATATGGCATATAATGAAATTAAAATACCCTAAATAATAGTTGCTTCCTTGTCTTATCAAGTAAATGTTTGCTGAGGCCATCTGGAGAGTCCAGACTTGCTAGTAATCTTGAGTTAGTTTATTTACACTCTGAGGGATAAGGCTACGTGCAGTCATATGGTGTGAATTTTCTACAGCTGGCGCAACGCTATACACACCGTGATACCCATGAAGAAGACGCTTCGTCTGAGAACATCTCAGGGAATGGCTTCCAGCCACCTCTTGGAATCTTTACTCAAAAAACCATGGGAACAGTACACATGGGTTTCCCTATTAGTGCACTTTCAGCTGCTCTCAATAGGCTCCCTTCCTATTTTCCTTGTTTTTTTTTCCTCCAGAGTAATCTTTACTAAAGATTTCCAAGGGAACTGTTGTAAGGCAATAAAAGACCATCAGAGGATTAAATCTCACATTCTCAGATGTAATAAACAGTCTTCTAACCTAATATTTTTGGTGCAATTCTGGTCTGAGCTCCAGTGAAATTTATCAATAAGTTAATCACAGTAGTGGTCTGTAATACCCTAGAAATATTTGTATCAAATAATCACAGTGTATAGCAACCACTTGGAATAGTAGCACATTCATGAAGTAGAGTGAAGGTCACAAGACAAATTTAAATTAGGTTGAGGGAAACATTTGTAAGTAATACGCAATTTGCTTCATTTTGATTTAGGATAATCAATTTTTCTGCTTCAACAAATTTTTCTTTAACTTTTCAAACATAAATGTATTTTTGCCAAGGATTAGAAAATTTACTATTTTTAAAAAACATTGAACTACATCATACTTAACACTTACCATGATGTTTGCAAATACTTGGCATATATGTCAGAAAAAAAAACTTGCTTGTTATAAAATTCTGGTGCTGCCTGAAAAATTCAACAGAGGCAATAAAATTAGCCTACGGAGAATTAAACCAGGACACTTCTTTTGCCTGGTGTCAACTGAATCTAAGTAATACCTGTGTGGAAAGCCTAATGCATCTTCCTATATAGGCTACTTAGTTCCATCACCTCATTACACTTGACGTACAGGAGCAGGGAAGAACTAGCTCTGTTTTAAGGACCACATAGGAATGAGGGTTGAAGTCCTTGGGTGGTGCAAAAGGTTAACGCACTTGGCTGCTAATAGTAAGGTTGAAGATTCAAATCCACCCAGAGGCACCTCAGAAGAAAGGCCTGGTGATTTGCTTCTGAAAAATCAGCCACTGAAAACCCTATGAAGCACAGTTCTACTCTGACACACACATGGGGTCACCGTAAGTTGGGTCAGCTCAACAACTGCTTTTTTTTAAGAATGAGGGTCAAGCCTTGAGGTCACTATTTTGGTGAAAAACTTATCTCCCATCCAGGTACTCATGATAATCTTTAAAAATGAAAAAAGATGGTACCTGACCATTTGAGTATTTACCCCTCAACTCCAGGCAGTGTCTTAGCTAAAGCAAAAGTACCTAAACATCTGAACCTTATTATTTCCCCTTATGGGCATAGATTTTAATCAAAGTCTCATGTAGAAACAAACATAAGGATATACATTTCTCAAAATATGTCTAAGTTGATGTTAGTTGAAATACGGTAAAAGTAGCTCAGTTTTTCTAAATGTTCACTACATACCACAGACAGTTCTAACCACTTTTAAAGCATATATTGCTTAATTTTAGTTTTTCTTAACTATCTTCCAGAAATACGTAGTTGATGAAAGGCAAAATTTCCAAGCTTTTTTGCCTTCAATACTCTTAATTACAGGTGGAGGCCACATGGCACTGTAGACAGAAGCACCACACCATCCCTCCACAGCAAAGACCTGAAAAACTACATAAAACAGACTATCATCAATCCTGAAACCCTAAGCATCAAATGAAGGGATACAGAGCTCAACCAAATACCAAATGGAATAAGAAACTCACAGAGAACAGATAGCAAAGAAAGCTACGAAGTGGAGGTCCCCTATCAGCTAACGCAGCATGGATTCAACATCTTGGACACCCTAGCCACCAAGAACGGTGGACTAGGAGCAAGGGAAGGCAGTTTCATAGAGCTTCTAGCAGAAGACAGAGCACCTGGTAACCAGCAGTACACACTTTCCCACTCCCCACCCTTCTTCCCCGTTTGTCCTCAGCCGGGAAGATGCCAGCTCCTTGCCACTTGGATTCACCCCACCCACATCAGCTGGCTCCTTCAGTGCCATTTTTTTTTTTTCTGTTATTGCTTCCTTTAGCGTCTTTTGGTTTCCACACTCTCTCTCTCTCTCTCTCTCATCTCCTTCATTTCCTTTCTCCCCAGCACCTGCTCCCCTGTGCCATCTCCACTCCTCCTTCTTGACAGGCTGTGCAGCTCCCCAGCCACTTCCCAGGTCTGCGCTGCCACACCGGTGGGCTCCCTGGGGACATTTTGTTTTTGGCTTTTCTTCATTTCTCGACTTTTTATCTGCCTTCCATCTTTTCCTTTCTCCTGAATACCTGGCTTCATGTGCCATCTCTGCTCCTCCTTCCAGATGGGCTGTGCAATGCTGCTAGGCTGGGGAGCTACTTCCCCAGTCCACACCACCAAGCTGGTGGGCCCCCTGGGGGCTTTTTTTTTTCTTCTCTAGGTTTCTTGTCTCTCTCTGCCATCCTTCCTTTCTTTTCTCCTGAACACCTGGCACTGTGTACCATCTCTGCTCCTCCTAGATGAGCTGTACAGCACTGCTCAGCTTGGGAACCTCTTCCCTAGTCTGCAACACCAAGCCAGATGGCTCCCTTGGGTTAATTTTTTTTTTCTTAGTTTCTTATCTCTTTCCACGTCCCTTCCTTTCCTTTCTCCCGGCCCCCTGAACCATGTGCCACCTCCACTCCTTTTGATAGGCTGTGCAGCACCACTCAGCTAGGGAGCCCCTTCCCTGGTCCACACCACAAGCCGCTGGGCTCCCTCAGGGCATTTTTTTCTCTTCTTTTCTTTTCTCAGTTCCTCGTCTCTCTCTACCTTCCATCTTTACACTTCTATTGAATGCCTGGCTCTGTGTGTCATCTCCGTTCCTTCTCAATAAACTGTGCAGTGGCACTCATCTGGGGACCCGCTTCCAATGGCTCCCTTGGAGCATTTTTTTATTTTTTCTTGGTTTCTTTCTTGTCTCTCTCTACTTTTCTTCCTTTATCCTGACAAGGTAGCTGTGTGTGCCACATCTGTCCCTTCTTGATGGGCTTGCTGCACTGGCTGACTAGAAAGCCAGTAGAAAGCTTCGCCAGTCTGCACCACTCCAATGGCAGGCTCCCTCAGAATTTTTTTTTTTTTTTGGCTTCTGTTTCTCTCTCCACTTTCTCTTCTTTCCCACACTCACTTAGCTCCATGCATCACATCATCCCCTCCCTCCTGCCTATCTAAACCAGGTGCTGAACACTGCACCACCAAGTGGCACAGACATGGCATACCAGAACCTGCCCTTCACTGCCCACTGGCCCCACCCTGTCAGCACCAGTATGTGACATAAAAGTCCCATCCCATCCCCTCCCCCTCCACTGGATGTGCTGTGCTGAATCATAGCTGAGCGACTGGCCTTGCCCACTGGACAAGGTGGTGAGAAGTATCATGCCCACAGACAAGCAAAGAACAAAGAATGCTCAGCCTGCCTGCTCAGACATAAGCAAATAAATAAAAAAAAAAAAAGCAGGATGAAACAAACTGACAAACAGTAAATAAAGTAAATAATTACTGAGTGTCTTGAAGACAGCAAAAAATATCAAAACATATTAAAAAAAAAAAAAACAGTAAGGATTGTTCAACTAGGCATCCAAAATAAAACACCAAATGGCCTTCCAGTAAAAGAAAAGACACTGAAACTACCTGAAAGGGAATTCAAATCTGTAATATTCAGGGCTATCTAAGAGATGAAGGAAAAAGCTGACAAAAATGAGGAAAAAACAGATGAAATCATGGAAAATATAGACAAAATGATGGAAGAATTCAGGAAAATAATACAGGCATAAAATGTCAAAATAAACTCAAAACTAGAAATCACACAAAAACAGCAATTACAAATCCAAAAGACAAACAACAAATTTTCAGAAACAGACAATGTCATAGAAGGGCTGAGAAGCAGGTCTGAAACAAAGGAAGACAGGATCTGCAAAATCAAAGACAAATCCTTGGATTCCAATTTGTTTGCAGAAAAATTAGAGAAAATAATGAAGAAAAATGAAGAAACCCGAGAATGATGTGGGATACAATGAAAAGCAAAAATTTGTGAGTGATCAGAGTTCTAGAACAGGGGAGAAAATGGAAAACACAGAGAGGATCATTGAAGAATAGCTAACAGAAAACTTTCCTAGTATCATGAAAAGTGAAAAGCTGTCTATTCAAAAAGCTAAGATCCCCATAAAGGATAGACCCCAAACAAAATGACCAAGGCATATCATAATCACACTTGCTAGAACCACAGTCAAGGAAAGAACCCTGAGAGCTTCTTGAGAAAAACAAAAAGTCACACATACAGAGGAGAAACCATAAGACTAATCTCTGATTATTTGGCAGAAACCATCCAGGCAAGAAGGCAACGGGATAACTATATATAAAACATTGAAAGACAACAACAACAGCCAACATCATTCTTAATGGAGAGAGGCTGAAAACATTACCCTTGAAAAAAAGAAAACAAGGATGCCCTTTATCACCACTCCTATTTAATACTGTGCTGAAATTTGTAGCTAGAGCAGTAAGGCAAGAAAAAGAAATAAAGGGCATCCAAATTGGTAAGGAAGAAGTAAAATTGTCCCTATTTGTGGATGATATGACACCGTACACAGAAAACCCAAAAGACTCCAGGAGAAAACTACTGGAACTAATAGAAAGATTCAGCAGAATGCAGGATATAAGATAAACATATAAAAGTCAGTTGGATTACTGTACACCAATAAAGAGAATGACAAGGAAATAAAAAAAAAAATACCATTTATAATATGGCTCCTAAAAAATAGAAAAATTAGGAACAAATCTAGCCAGGCATGTAAAAGACTTATACAAAGAAAACTACAAACCACTACTGCAAGAGACCAAAAGAGAACTATGTAAATGGAAAAACATACCATGATTACACGTAGGCAGACTAAACGTTGTGAAAAGTCTGCAAATACAATGCAATCCCGATCTAAATACCAGCAGCATTCTTTAAAGAGATGGAAAAACTTTACATGGCAAGGGAAGAGACCTCAGATAACGAAAGCACTATTGAAGAAGAAGACTAAAGTAGGATGACTCTCACTACCTGACCTCAGAACCTAATACACAGCTACAGTAGTCAAAACAGCCTGGTACTGGTAGGACAACAGAGATATTGACCAATGGAACAGAACTGAGAGCCCAGATGTAAATCCATTCACCTACAGTCACTCGATCTTCAACCAGGGCCCAAACACCATCAAATGTGGAAGACAGTCTTTTTAACAAACAGTGCTGGCAAAACTGGATGTCCATCTGCAAAAAAAAATGAAACATGACCCATACCTCACACTATATGCAAAACTAATTCAAAACAGTTCAAAAATCTAAATATAAAATCAAAAACTATAAAGATCATAGAAGAAAAAAAACAATCAAGCTAAAGGCCCTAATACAGGGCATTAACAGGATATGAACCATAACTAACAACAAACAAATTCCAGAAGATAAGCTAGATGACACAGATCTTCCAAAAATTAAACACTTAATGCTCATCGAAAGACTTCATCAAAAGGGTAAAAAGAGGACCTACAGACTGAGGAAAAACTTTTGGCTGTGACAAATCCAAAAAAAGGTCTAATCTCTAAAATCTAGAGGAAAATTCAACACCTCCACAACAAAAAATCCAATTAAAAAATGGGCAAAATATATGAAGACACTTCACAAAGGAGACATTCGAGCTGCTAACAGACACATGAGGGTCACTACATATCAGAGAAATGCAAATCAAAACCACAATGACATACCATCTCACCCCAACATTACTGACACAAATCAAAAAGACAAAAAACAAATGCTGCACAGGCTGTGGGGAGATTGGAACTCTTAATGCACTGCTGGTGGGAATGCAAAATGGTACAACTGTTCTGGAAGACGATCTGGCGCTTCCTTAAAAAGCTATAAATAGAAATACCATATGATCCTGCAATCCCATTTCTAGGAATATATCCTAGAGAAATAAGAACCGTGACACAAATAGACATATGCACACTCATGTTCATTGCAGCACTGTTCCCAGTAGCAAAAAGATGGAAACAACCTAGATGCCCATCAACAGATGAATGAATAAGCAAACTACACAATGGAATACTAGGCAATGATAAAGGACAATTGTGAATCTGTGAAACATCTCACAACATGAATGAATCTGGAGGGCATTATGCTGAGTGAAATAAGTCAACCACAAAAGGACAAATATTGAATGAGACCACTACTGTAAAAACTCAGGAAAAGTTTTACACACAAAAGGAAAGTATCTTTGATGGTTATGAGGGATGGGAGGGGTAGGGACGGAAAAACACTAAACAGACAATAGGCAAGTGGTAAGCCTGATGAAGAGGTAACTGATGAAGACAGCACATAATACTGGGAAAGCTAGCACAGCAAGTCCAAGGCAAGGTCACGGAAGCTCCTTAGACACATCCAAACTCCCTGAGGGACCGAATTACTGGGCTGAGGGATGTGGGAACCTTGGTCTTGGGGAACATCTGGCTCAACTGTCATAATTTAGTTTACTAAGAAAATGTTCTACATTCTATTTTGGTGAGTAGTGTCTGTGGTCTTAAAGGCTTGTGAATGGCCATTTAAGATACTCCACTGGTCTCACCCCATCTGGAGCAAAGGAAAATGAAGAAAACCAAAGCCACAAGGGAAAGAATACTCCAAAGGACTAATGGACCACAAGTACTACAGTCTCCACCAGACTGAGTCTAGCACAACTAGATAGTGTCCAGCTTCCGCCACTGACTGCTCTGACAGGTATTACAATAGGGGTCCCAGACAGAGCAGGAGAAAAACGTAGAACAAAATTCTAAATCACACACACACACACACAAAAGACCAGATTTACTGGCCTGACTGGAAAAATCCTAAGAGTATGGCCCCTGGATGCTCTTTTAGCTCAGTAATGAAGTCACTCCTGAGGCTCCCCCTTCAACCAAAGATTAGACCATCCCATTAAATAAAAAGAGGCTAAATGGGCAAAAAATCCAAAAAAAGTTTTCTTTTTAAATGGGCACACCAGCTCATGGGCAAGGATGAGAAGACAGGAGGGGACAGGAAAGCTGATGAAAGGGAAACTAGGGTTAAGGAGGGGTGAACGTTGACATGTGGGGTTGGCAACCAATGTTACAAAACAATATGTGTACTAATTATTTAACGAAAAACTAGTTTGCTTTGTAAACCTTCGACTAAACTACAATTAAAAAATCATCCTTTAGAAATTAAAAGAAAACTTTTAATTATAGTAGGGGAAATGTATGCATGGAAATATCTGTATTTTAAGGTGGATTCTGGTAAATGTGTTAGGAGTGATAGAAATGAAAAGCAGGCAGAGAAGAATTGAAAGGTCACCTCCAGGTGGATTAGGAAAACGTCATCTTTTTCAGCTGGGTCTTAAAAGATGAACGTAACTTGGAATGACAAATATTTGTACAAAACTTTCTAGACCAAAGGGTACCCTAAGTACAACTGACTGAGGGCACCAGAAAGAGCACCACCAGTACAAGGAAAGGTGAGCACACCGTACCTAGAGGAAGACATATTTTTTTTCTGAGGCCTGTTGATGATGGTTAAGGTGAGAAAGATTCTTAGAGGTCAGGGCTTGGAAGGCATCCGAGTCACAATGTGTGAGGTGGACTTTATTTGGCACTTCACTTAGAGTCACCGGGGAGACCTGAGTTTTACATAGGAAAGGTGTGCGACCCTGGCATACAGAATTTATTAGATTAGAGAGACTGTCAGCTATTTGGATTTTTTTTTTTATTATAGACATGAGACAAAAAAGACCTGCCTCTGGAATGTTAAGGAATGAGAGAATGCTGTATTAAATAATGCTTACTCACTTGATAAAGTTTTTAATATGCCTTGCTTGCTCAGGAATCCCTGGTGGCTAGTGGTTAAGAGCTATCGCTGCTCTTAAAGGTCTGCAGTTTGAATCCACCAGGTGCTCTTTGGAACCCTGTAGGGCAGTTGTACTCTGTTGTATAGGGTCTGTATGAGTCGGAATCGACTCAACGGCAATGGGTTTTTGCATGCTCTGGAATATTATTTTTTCTGTTATAAAATCTTGATTGACTTCGCTATTTTTAATTAACAAAACCAAGTATTATAAAACCACATATACGTTTTGGAAAAGATATCTTTAAATTCATATTTTTTGCTTCCAGCTCAATCCCATATATATTTAGTATTTTCATTAAACATTTCTATATATTCCCATGGACGAGAAAAAGCTGTGCCGTGGATTTGAATGTATTGGAATGTTTTAATGGTACTGTATTTCAAGACATGTGAATAACTTACCTGCACAAGTTTAATAACAATCTGAGTAACTCCAGTATCCTGTTACATAATAGGTCAACTAAATAAATAAAGTCTTTATTTGAATGGCAACACATATATATAACAAGAAATTTGTAGTATAATTCTGTATGATTTCTTACAAAACATAGAATCTAAATGAGTTAAAAAAGACTGAGTATTTTGACTGAGCTTCAAGAAAGAAAAAAAATGAATTAGAATTGTAATTTGAACATATTTAGAAAGCGAGAAAATATAGGCAGTGTTGTCAACTACCTAAAGATATAATTTGGGAAGATTTTCTTCTCCTTTCTTCCTGGTAATCTAGAGATCCTCTTTGCCTCACTTATGCCTAAAATGCCATCAATTAGTGTTTCAAAATATTTAATTTCAGAGAATATTTAATTAAGAAAAATTGTCCACAATCTACACAAAATTTTTTTTCAGAGTGATAACATTATATAAAGAGTAAAAAGTATAAATTAGTTTATAGAGTAGATTGCAACCTGAAAAACAAGTTAAATGATTTTAGTTTGTCCTTAACAGAAAGGCAACAAGGTATCTGAATTTTGACTAAAATCAATTCTGCTTAAAAAAGTGAAAGTCTAAAATACATAAAACAGAAAAAATATGAATTTCACAGTGGATATCACGTTCCTTATTTTAAAGGAAATGCTGCTAAGGGAGGTAGGATATCACAAATATTGGCCATCATTCTGTAAATGCAGCTGGATAGCTGTATAGAATATTAAAAGAAGCATAATCATTCAATCAACTGTGTAACAATACAACTGCTAAACAAAATTAAAATCTCAAATATAAGGTTCTTATAGACTGTTGTTGTGTGCCCTTGAGTAGATTCCTACTCACAGCGACTCTGAGAACTACCCCACAGGGCTTCTGAGGCTGTAATCTTGATGGAAGCAGACTGTCACATTTTTCTCCTGAAGAACGACTGGTAGGTCTACCCCGTCAACGCTTTTGGTTAGCAGCTGAGATACTAAAGTATATTTGAAAATCATCTTAGGTTCCCAACATTCGTGAAAACATGCAAGAAAGAATTTAGCTATTTACCTTTTTACTCTCAATCAATTCCACAGAAAAGTCAAGCAAAATGAAAGATAATTGCAATAACTAAGCTAAACATCAAGGACACTGGAAAGCAAGAATAAGTTGAAAACTTTTTCAACTTTTGCATATCTAACTGCTGACTTTATACAAAATTGCCTTTTGAAAATTTTGGAGTTACTCCGAGTGAAGGTTTAAGTTAAAGAGTGCTGTCCACCATCTAAAAGGCGACTTTGTGCAGAGGGAATATTCCCACATTGCAAATACACAAGGAGCAGAAGCATTCTGTATCATGTTCAAAGCTGTCCTCACTGCAGGATGCGTGACTGTCGGAAGTCTTTAATACAGTGCTCTCTACAAGTACTTGTGCTCACCACACGTTTTTTGGACTCTCTAAATAATAAAAAAATAAAATAAATACCCGTTGCCACTTAGATGATTCTGACTTATGGTGATCCCATGTGTTACAGAGTAGACTGTATTCCATAGGGCTTTCTTGGCTGGAGTCTTTACAGATGCAGATTGCCAGGTCTTTTTTCTGTGGCACTGCTGGGTGGGTTTGAACTGCCAACCTTCAGGGTAGTAAAGGAGTGCAAACTGTTTACACCACTCAGTGACCTAAAATCACTTTAATCCTTCTATAGATTGGGGGCACAAAGAACATGTTCAATCAGGATCGTGGTTTCAGAATTCCCTAAAAGGGATCCTTCCTCTACAGTTACTAAAACGAAGATTGAATTCTGTTGTCCAAGAGGTCCTTCATACTAAATTGAAGTGATAACACAAAGTGAGGGTTAATACTAGGCCCTTCATCTTACTCATATATTAGCCTGATATTACAATGTGAATCCAGAAACATTTCTGATAGTTATATAGATCTTGTTTTTACCATCAGTTTACTAAAAATCAAACTTTTCTTTGAATGTATCCATACTTCCCTTGAAAAGCTCTATTTTATTGTTCTTCCAGACTAAATCCTCTTGCCATCAAATCAATTCCAACTCACCACACTAAGTCTATATATTTATTTATTTCGGGGGGGAAAAAAAGTGTATATATGTCTATATCTCAAAGGTTCCCATGCTAAAACATAGAAACTTGCCAGAATGTATAAGGGATGAAGTAATTAAGAAAAAGTACATTAAAATTCTCAAAAAGTAGTCTCAAAAGCATGGGTTTCATATATTAAACAGAGTTGGTATGTGAGTGTTCCAAGATAATATATACATATTCGGCTTTTGGCATTAATTTTAGGAGGATCATATACATTTTCTTCATAATGATATTTAAAAACTATCTTAATATGGATTTGAAATAATTATGCTAAAAATAAACTCCACTATATAGACTATTTTGTTTATAGGTACTTTATCATTTGAATCCCTATGTATTGAACTACTAATATCATGATGCCGTAAATCAGTTCATTGCATTACCATCCTTCCCTTTTCAAACTAAGATAACCAAAGTTATCCTGCTGTATTCCGATTTAACTTAGAAATCTGAGGAAAAATATATTGTCAGGTCTCACATTTTCAAATATTCATTTGCCCACTTCTGATTTGACTCTATACTAGTAATATTCTACTAATAAGAACATTTTAAAACTGTATTTCTTATTTCATCCATAGGCCCATGAAGATGGTTTAGTTTTAAAAATACAAATTTAAACATAGAAACTGTCAGAAATAGCATAGGGGCTGTGGCTTCACCCACTGATCCACTTATGTGAACAAGAGTGATAGAACTTAAATACAGCCTTAAACTTCTTCAATATTGTGATGGTTAAGATTCTGTGTTCACTTGGGTGGGCCATGACTCTCAGTGTTTGTATGTGACCACTCCCATGATTTAATCTGCTGTGAGTAGCCAATCAGTTGCAAAGGAGTTTCCTTGGGGGTGTGGTCTGCATCTGAATATAAGGAGACATTCTGGCTTTTTTGCTCACCCTGGATCCTACGGCTGCCTCTTGTTCATCTGACCTCTGGCTCTTGGGACTTGAGCTATCAGCTTGTGTGCAGATCTTGGGATCATTGATTTTCACAGCCTCTGAGTGGGATCCCTGTTCTCTGACCTGCTGATCTTCGGTTCTCCAGCCCCTGCATCTACAGGAATCAAGAGAATCCTCTATCCTGATCCACGGACTCGGGAAGCTCCAGCCTCTACAACCACACGAGCTGTTTTCGTCATATAAATCTCTCTCTATATTTATATGCTTTACAGGTTTCGCTTCTCTAGAGAATTCATCCTAAGACAAATACACACCTCTGGCTTGTATACAATGACTTTAGTAAAAAATTACAAAAGACAGTTTTTATTTTAATATCTACTTCTTTGTCGGAATTCTCTATGTCTTCAAGCATATAAGAATTTGTAAATTTTAGTTATATTGTAATTATTAATAAGGATGCCTATTAATTTTGCTGGACTTATGGTATTTTCTTGTTTTAGATACTGTTTATAGCACTAAAAAGAATTTGTTGTTATTTGCCATCGAGTCCATTCTGGCTCATAGTGACCCCATATATGCAGTGTAGAACTGCTCCTATGGTTTTCAAGGATGAGACCTTTCCAGCTTGTCTTCTGTTGCACCTTTGAATGGGTTCAATCCACCAACCTTTCTAGTAGTTGAGTGCCAACAGCAATTTATGTACGTTTGATTCATTTACTCCCATTTCTTTTTTTTTTTTTTTTTTAATTGGGGTGAAGGGGATTTTAAAAATTCCTCAGACAATGGGATTTAACAATGGCATAAACTTTTGTTATCAAGGACATGGAAAATGTAAAATTAACAATAATTAATATTCTTACTGACTGGAGCAAGAATTCTTCCAAAAGTTGTACACACTGAATTGTCCAAATTTCTATCAAGTTTATATAAGCAATATATATTTAGACTTTTTTTTGATTACTAAAGTGGTTAAACATGTTCATTTGTAGAAAATTAACAAGATTTCAAAAAATATGAAGAAAATTCATCCCCTCCTCAACTAATAAGTACCATTTAAAAAATAGTGTTTTATTTCATTTTTGTGCTTCTGTGTTTTGGGGCTTTTTTGTAAGAATTAGTCTTACTTCTAAAGAACTAGTTGGGGGGGTGGGGCTAACATGGTGCCCTAGACAGAATCACCATGCCGTCAAAGATCCAAAAAACTAAGTAAAACAGATACAAATGTCAATCCTGTAACCCTGAGCATCAAATGAAGGAATAAATAGATCAAACACCAAATGTAAGAAGAAACTGACAGAAAACAGAGAATGAAAAGAGATATGGAGTTGAGGTCCCCTGCCAAGTAATATGGCACTGCGTGGCCATCTTGAAACACAGCCAGCAACAACCCTGGACAGTGAATACTGGAAGGCAGCTTTATGGGACTCCCAATAGGAGACAGAGCACTTGGTAAGCAGAAAAACATGCTTTCCCACCCATTACCCTTCTGGTGAGTAGAAACAAAACCCCCCCTACCAATCTGGCAACCCCCGCCACCAGGGTCTACAAACTGAGCTACCCCACCCCCTCCCACCATGCAGCTTTTTTTTCTTCCTTTTCTTTCCCCCTCATACCTGGCCCCGTAGGCCACCTCCCCTACCTTCTTGTCTACTCCCACCATGCTACCATTTTCTTGTTTCTCTTTCTTCCTCCACTTAACCCTCTACGCCACCTCTCTTCCCTTCCTGTCAATCCCCACCTCACCACCACAGCTTGAGGGCCCCTGGATCTCAGGCCCACTGTTACACCAATCCCACAGTGACCCTACCCCCTGCCACTCGACCAGCTGCTAAACTGTGGGGAGCAAGCCTGTACCACTTCCCATTCAACACCACTGCCCATCTGGCAAATAGCTATGAACACCCCCACACCACTGGACCAACATCAGGAGGTACACAGTACCTGGCCAGTCCACCCTCAGTCACCTTGCCAAACAAGTGTACAGCCCTGCCCATGCAGATAAGGTGGTGAGAGGTACTGTGCCTACTGATGAACAAGCAGCAAAGCACATCTGGCCTACCTGCCCTGACATATCAAAACAAAACAAAAAAAGCGAGATGAAACAAACATATAATCAATCAATAAAGTAATCCGTTAATGTCTCAGAGATAAGTGACAATATCAAAACAAACAAAAAGCAGGACAAGATGGCTCCAGCAAGTGGCCAAAATAAAGAATTAGATAACCTTCCAGTAGAAGAAAAGGTACTGGAATTACCCAATACGGAATTCAAAAGACTAATGTTTAGGGCTCTCCAAAAGATTAGGAAACAGATCAAGGAAAATACAGACAAAGCAATAGAAGAATTCAGGAAAATAATACAAGAACAAAATGTGTAAATAAATGAACATTTAGAAATCATACCAAAACAGCAACTAGAAAGTCGAAAGATAAATAAAAAAATTACAGGAATGAACAACTCAATAGAAGGTCTTAGGAGCAAATTTGAAACAATGGAAGATAGAATCAGCAAGATTGAAGACAAATCCACGGATGCCATTTTGTTTGAGGAAAAATCAGAGAAAAGAATTAGTTTCTTTCTTATCTTCTGTCTCCCTCTTTTTTTCTTTTGTAGTTCATTAAATGCTACTCATTTAATTTCCTTATTGGTAATTTGATGTATTTTACAATTTCTTGACTTGAATGCTCATATGATTACTGCCAATTATTTGTTTCTTAATTTATGCAATTCAGGCTCTAAGTATACCTCTAACTACTATTTTCACTGCAATGTTTGCTTTTTCATAATGTTAATTTGAACTTAGACTACAAAAAAATAAAGAAAAAAAACCACATGATTATTTTGATCAACATGAAAAAGACATTTGACAAAATCTAATACCCTTTCATAATAAAAACACTCAGCATATGTAGAATAGAAGGAAAATTCCTCAATATGATGAAGGACATTTATGAAAAATCAACAAGCAACATCATATTCAGTGGAGAAAAAATCAGAGCTTTCAACTTATGATCAGGAACAAAACAAAGATGCCCATTCTCACTACTGCTACCCAATATTGTACTGCAAGTTTTAGAGCAATTAGGCAAGGAAAAAAAAAAAAAAAAGATATTCAAATAGGGAAGGAAAAATTAAAACTATCACTTTTCACAGATAGCATGATCCTATATATACATAGAAGAACCCAAAGAATCACAAGAAAACTACTAAAACTAATACATAAATTCAGCAAAGTGGCAGGATACAATGTAAACACAAAAATCAGTTGAGTTTTTATACATCAGTAATGAGCAATATGAAAAAGTAGTTATGGAAACAATTTAATTAAAAATAGCTCCATAAAGAAAAAAATACCTAGGAACAAAGGTAACCAAGGAAATGAAAGGACTGTACACTGAAAACTATAAAACATTACTGAAAGAAACTAAAGAAGACGTAAATAAATGGAAAGACACTCCATGTATATGAATTGGAGGATTTAATACTGGTAAGATGTCAATAGTACCTAAGGCGATCTATACATTCAACACAAATACCCATCAACATTTTAATCGCCTTCTTTGAAGAAATGGAAAAGACAGTCCTCAAATTTACATGGACCCATAAGGGGTCCCAGGATAGTCAAAGCAATCTCTCAAAATGAAGAACAACATAGTAGGAATCACACTTCCTATTCTCAAAACATATTATAAAGATACAGTAATCAAAATATTGTGCTACTGATATAATGATAAACATAGAGAGAAATGAAATAAAATTGAGAGTCCAGAAATAAACTCATGCACTTATGGTCAATTAATTTTTGGCAAGGATTCTCACTCCATCCAGTGGGGAAAGAATAGTCTCTTTACTAAATGGTACTGGTACACCAATGTTCATTGCAGCACTTTCCACAATACATAAAAGGTGGAAGCAACTGAAATGTCCATCAACTAATGAATGAATAAAGAAAACGTGGTTTTACATACAATGGAATATTACTCAGCCATAAAGAAGATACATGCCACAACATAGATGAATCTAGAAAGCATTATGCTTATTTAAATAAGTCAGTCACAAAAGGACAAATACTATATAATCTCACTTACATGAGATAAGCAAAAACATAGAAACCAAAAATTATTAGTGGTTACCAGGGATGAGAGGAAGGTGGGAAAAGGGCAATTTTGCTAAGAGTATATTGAATGTATGTTCCTAGTAATGGGATAATTTGGAAAAACATAGCAAGAATGATCACACAACTTGAACAATGTAATCAATGTCACTGAATTGTACACGCAGAAATTGTTGAATTGCTGTATGTTTCATTCTGCATATTTCTACCACAATTAAAAATAAATATATTTTAAAAAATGGTGCAGGGACAACTGGACTTTCTCAAACAAAAGAATGAACCTAGACCTGTACCTCATACCTATATGCAAACTAATTCTAAATGTATCAAAGAACTGAAACCATCATAAAATTCTTAGAAAAATTAAGGGTAATTCTGGGAGCCTAGTTTTTAACAACAGATTCTTAGACACGACAGTGAAAGCACAAGACCTCATAAAAATTAAAAACTTCTGTTCTTCAAAAGACTTTATCAAGAAAGTGAAGAAACAAACCTATAGGTTGTGGCAAAAATTTCTGGAAACCACCTATCAGATAAGGGTTTAATATTCAGATTCTATAAAGAACTCTTGAATTTATCAAAAAATAAAAGTTAAAAAATGGGCAAAGAACTTGAATAAACATTATTTAAAGAAGAAATACAAATGGTCTACAAGCACATGAAATGATGCTTAACAGTCATTAAAACAAAAAAACAAACCGATTTCATCACCACAATGAGGTACCATTTCACACCCACTTTTTTTTTTTTTTTTTTTAGGATGGGTATGATTAGAAAAACAGAAAACAACAGGTGTTGGATAGAATGTGGAGAAGTTGAAACCCTCATCCGTTGCTGATGAGATTATAAAGCGGTACAAACTCTGTGGAACGGTTTAGCAGTTCCTCAAAAACAGAATAAAATAGGCATAGAATTACCATATGATCCTGCAATTTCATCTTAGCTATATACCCAAAATAATTGAAAGTAGAGATGAAAATTGGTACTTGTACCCCAGTGTTCATTTTCAATATCCAGAAGGTGAAAAGAGTCTAAATTTCCGTCAACAGCTGAGTAGATAAACAAAATGTGGTACACAGGTACAATGGAACACTACTCAGCCATAAGGAAAAATGAATCTGGAAAACTTTATGCTGAATTAGTAAGTCAGTCACATAAAAAAAGAACAATTATTGTATGATCTTACTTATATGAAATATCTAGAATAGGAAAGGAGATAGAAACCAAAGTTTATTAGCAGTTTCTGTGGGTAGGCAGAAGGAGCCCTGGTGGTGCAGTGCTTAAGAGCTCATCTGCTTAACAAGAGGTCCACCATTCAAATCCACCAGAGGCTCTGCAGACAAAAAGACCTGGTAATCTTCTCTCATAAAAATTACAGCCTAAGGGGGAGAAGCCAACATAGTGCTACAGACAGAAGCACCACACCATCCCTCCACAGCAAAGGCCCAAAAAGCTAAGTAAAATAGAGACAAATGTCAATTCCTTAACCCTAAGCATCAAGTGAAGGGATAAACAACTCAGCCAAGCACCGAATCTAATGAGAAGCTGACAGAACAGAGAGCAAGGAGAGATAGCAGTGGAGGTCCCCTATAGCTAACGCAGCACAGATTCGCCATCCTGGACTCCTGTCAGAGATAGTCTGACGGGGAACATGTGAAAGCAGCTCCGCGGAGCTCCCAGCAGCAGACAGAACACCTGGTAACCTGTGGTATATGCTTTCCCATCCCCCATTCTTCTCCCTATTTGGCCTACCTGGTTTCCCAGCTGCCAAGAGCTGTGGGCTGCATGCTGCTGCTTGGATTCTCCCTGCCCATATCAAAGAGTGGTGGATGGGGAATATGGGAAAGCAGCTTCACGGTGCTCCAAACAGGAGACAGAGCAACCAGTAACCAGCTATAAATTCTTTCCCACCCCAACCCTTCTGGAAGACAGGATCAGCAAAATTGGATACATTGTTGTTTGAGGGAAAACAATGAAGAAAACCTGAGAATACTGTGGGATACAATCAAAAGCAAAAATGTGCAAGTGCTTGGAGTTCCAGAACCAAGGGAGAAAATGGAAAACACAACATCACTGAAGAACTGCTGACAGAAAACTTCCCTAATATCATGAAAGATGAAAAAGTGACCATCCAAGAAGCTCATTGAACCCCGTATAGGGTATACTCCAAAAGAAAATCACCAAGGCATATCATAATCACACTTGCTAAAACTAAAGACAAAGAAAGGTTCCTGAGAGCAGCTCACGAAAAATGAAAATTCATATACAAAGGCGAAATGGTAAAACTAAGCTGTAATTATTTGGAAGAAACCATGCAGGCCAGGAGGCAATGGAATGACATATATAAAACCTTGAAAGAATAAAAAAATGATGACCAAGAATAATATATCCTGCAAAACTCTCGTTCAGATACGATGGTGAAATTAGGACATTTCCAGACAAAGAGAAATTAAAAAAAAAAACCAAGCCAAACTTACAAGAGTTATTAAAGGGAGTTCTTCAGTTTCAAAATGAGCAACAAGCCACATTCTCAATCTAGGACACAAGATCGTACCAGCCAGATACCAATCTAGGAAATGAACTCTCGAGGACTATCCAAAACCAAAAGAATGACAACAGACAAGCAGAGAGGTTAATCTGTAAATGACAACATCAGAACAATAAAAGAGGGAATAAATGGTGTAGGTGTAGGCTTTGTAATGGAGAGGAATGCAAGGCAAGTAATAGTAGATTGGTTCAAACCTAGGAAGATAAGGGTAAATTCCAAGGTAACCACAAAGAAAGTTAACAAATCTACTCATCAAAATAAAGAAGAAAAACAAAGTCTCAATAAAAAACAAAACCTACAAAAACAAAAGAAGTGAAAAAAATCACAAACAAAAAGAAATCAGCACAGAAGAGTAAGAGGAGCAAAGAAAATGTCAGTACCACAAAAAAAAGCACTACAAAATGACAGCAATAAACTCATGCCTATCAATAATTCACTGAATGTAAATGGCCTAAACACACCCATAAACAGACAGAGAGTGACGAATGGATAAAATAAACAGAATCTATCAATAAGTTGTCTGCAAGAGGCACACCTTAGAAACAAAGATAGAAATTTATTAAAAATCAAAGGATGGAAGAAAATATATCAAGCAAACAGCTACCACAAAAGAGCAGGAGTGGCAATACTAAACTCAGATAAAATACGCTTTAAAATAAAATGCACCGTAAAAGACAAAAAAGGGCACTATAATGATTAAAGGGACCATCCACCATGAAGACATAACCATAATAAACACTTTTGCATCCAATGACAGAGCTCCAAAATACATAAAACAAACTCTAACAGCACTGAAAAGAAAAACTGACAGTTCCACAATAAAAGTAGGAGACTTCAACACACCACTCTCAGTAAAGGATAGTACATCGAGAAATAGGCTCAACAAAGATACAGAAGACCTAAAGGGCACAATCAGCCAACTTGGCCTCACAGATATATATAAAACACTCTACCCAACAGCTGCAAAGTACAAATTCTTTTCCAACACACATGGAACATTCTCCAGAATAGACCACATTTTAAGCCACACAGGAAGCCTCAACAAAATCCAAAACATTGAAATAATACAAAGTATCTTCTGACCACAATGCTATCCAGGTAGAAATCAACAACAGGAACAACAAGGAAAAAGAAAAAAAAATCAATTACGTGGAAACTGAATAACAGGCTTAAAAATTACCAGATAATGGAAGAAATCAGAGATGAAATTAAAAAGTCCCCAGAATCAAATGAGAATGAAAACACATCATACCAAAAGCCTCAGGGCACAGCAAAGGCAGTCCTCAGAGGTCAATTTGTAGCAACAGATGCACACATCAAAAAAGAAGAAAAGGACAAAATCAAAACATTAGCCACACCACTCCAACAAATAGAAAGAGAACAGCAACAGAATTCTACAGACATCAGAAGAAAGGAAATAATGCAGATCGAAGCAGAAATAAATGAAATAAAGAATAGAAAAACAATAGAAAGAATCAACAAAACCAAAAGTTGGTTCTTTGAAAGGATCAACAAAATCCACAAACGACTGGTCAAAGTGACAAAAGAAAAACAGGATGCAAATAACCCAAAAAATAAATGAAATGGGGGACATCACAACAGACTCAACTGAAATTAAAAAAAAAATCATGACAGAATATTATAAAAAACTATACTCCAACAAATTTGAAAACCTAGAGGAAATGGACAAATTTCTGGAAACACACTATCTACCCAAACTAACACAAAATGATGTTGAAAATCTGAACAGACCCATAACAAGAGAAGAGATCGAAAAGGTAATAAACTCCCAACAACAACAACAACAAAAGCCCTGATGCAGATGGCTTCACTGAAGAATTCTATCGAACATTCAGAGAAGAGCTTACACTAGAACTACTCAAAGTATTTCAGAACACAGAAAAGGAAGCAATACTTCTGAATTCATTCTATGAAGTCAGCATAACCCTGATACCAAAACCAGGCAATGACACCGCAAAAAAAGACAATTACAGACCAATATCTCTTATGACTATAGATGCATAAATTCTCAACAAAATTCTAGCCAATGGAATTCAGCATCATATAAAAAAATAATACACCAGGATCAAGCAGGATTCATATTGGGTATGCAAGGATGGTTCAACATTAGAAAATCAATCAACATAATAAACCACATAAATAAAAGGAAAGAAAGGAATCACGTGATCATCTCAATAGACTCAGAAAAGGCATTTAAAAAAGTCCAACATGCATTCCTGACAAAAACTCGCAATAAAATAGGTATAGGAGAGAAGTTTCTCAATATAATAAAGGGCATCTTAACCAGCAGCCAACATCATTCTTAATGCAGAGAGGCTGAAAACATTCCCCTTGAGAACAGGAACAAGACAAGAATGCCCTTTATCACCACTCCTATTTAACTTTGTGCTGGAAGTCCTAGCTAGAGCAATAAGGCAAGAAGAAGAAGCAACGGGCACCTAAATTGATAATGAAGAAGTTACACTGCTCTTAATTGGGGATGATGTGATATTATACACAGAAAACCCAAAAGATTCCAGGAGAAAACTATTGGCACTAATAGAAGATTCAGCAGATTAGCAGGATACAAGATAAGCACACACAAATCAGTTGGATTTCTATATCAATAAAGAGAATGATGAAAAGGAAATCAGGAAAACAATACCATTTATAGTAGCCCCTAAAGAAATAAAATACTTAGGAATAAATCTAACCAGGGATGTAAAAGACTCATACAGAGAAAACTACAAAACACTACTGGAAGAAACCAAAAGAGAGCTACATAAATGGAAAAACGTACCATGTCAATACTGTGAAAACGACAATTCTACCTAAAACAGTTTACAAATACAATGTATTCCCGATTCAAATACCAACAACATTCTTTAAAGAGATGGAAAAATTAACCATTAACTTTATATGGAAAGGGAAGAGGCCCCGGATAAATAAAGCACTATTGAAGAAGAAGAATGAATTAGGAGGGCTCGCAGGGACTACCACTACCTGACCTCAGAACCTACTATACAGCTACGGTAGTCAAAACAGCCTGGTACTGTACAATGACAGATACATTGACCAATGGGATGGAATTGAGAACCCAGATGTAAATCCATCCACTTATGGTCATCCAATCTTTGACAAGCGCCCAAAGTCCATCAAATGAAGAAAAGACAGTTTTTGTAACAAACGGTACTGGCAAAAGTGGATGTCCATCTGCAAAAAAAACAAAAAAACAGGACCCATACCTCACACCATATACAAAAACTATTCAAAATTGATCAAAGATCTAAACATAAAGGCCAAAACTATAAAGTTCATAGAATAAAAAACAGGATCAACACTAGAGACCCTAATACACAGCATTAACAGGATATAAACCATAATCAACGACCCACTAACTACAGAAGATAAGCTAGATACCTGGCACCTTGTAAAAATTAAACAGCTATGCTCTTCAAAAGGCTTCACCAAAAGTGTAAAAAGAGAACCTACAGACTGGGAAAAAATTTTGGCTACTACAAATCTAACAAAGTTCTGATCTCTAAAATCTACAGGAAAATTCAGCACCTCTACAACAAAAAGACAAATACCCAATTTTTTTTTTTTCTACAACAAAAAGACAAATAATCCAATTAAAAAATGGGCAAAGAAAATGAACAGTCACTTCACCAAAGAACACATTAAAGTGGCTAACAGACACATGAGGAAATGCTCGGGATCAACAGCCATAGAGAAATGCAACCAAAACTACAATGAGATAACTATCTCACTCCAGCATTACTGGCAGGAAGCTAAAAAATATAAAATAACAAATGTTGGAGACACTGCAGGGAGACTGGAATCTTATACATGGCTGGTGGAAATACAAAATGATACAACCATGTTGGAAAACAATATGGTTCTTCCTTAGAAAGCTAGAAATAGAAACACCATAAGATTCAGCAATCCCACTCCTAGGACTATATCCTAGAGGAATAAGTGTCTTCACACGAATAGACATATGCACACCCATGTTCATTGCAGCATTGTCCACAATAGCGAAAAGATGGAAACAACTTAGATGCCCATCAACAGAGGAATGGATAAACAAACTATGGTATATACACACTACGGAGTACTACACAACGATAAAGAACAATGATGAATCTGTGAAGCATTATGCTGAGTGAAATGAGTTGATCTCAAAAGCACAAATATTGTATAAGACTATTACTACAAAAACTTGTGAAAAGGCTTACACACAAAAGGAAACAATCTTTGACGGTTACGAGAGAGGAGGGTGAGGATGGGAAAACACTAAATACACAATAGATAAGTGGTAACTTTGGTGAAGGGTAAGACAATACACAATTCTGGGGAAGCCAGCACAACTTGTACAAGCAAGGTTATGAAGGCTCCATAAAAAAAAAAAAAAAAATTTTTTTTTTTTTTACACATCCAAATTCCCTGTGGGACCGAATTGCTGGGCTGAGGGCTGTGGGGAACATGATCCTGGGGAACAACTAGCTCAATTGGTAAAACATAGCTTATAAAGAAAATGTTCTACAATCTACTTTGGCGAGTAGCATCTGCATTCTTAAAAGCCTGTGAGTGGCCATCTAAGATACTCCACTGGTCTCACCCGTTTGGGAGCAAGGGAGAATGAAGAAAATGAAAGACACAAGGGATCACAATAGAGGATCCTGGATAGAGCTGGAGAAAAACGTAGAACAAAACTCTAACTCACACACACACACACACACACACACACACACACACACAAGACCATACTTAGTAGAATCACAGAATGGAGAAACCCCAAAACTATAGCCCCCAGATGCCCTTTTAGCTCAGTAATGAAGTCACTCCCGAGGTTCGTCTGTCAGCCAAAGATTTACAGGCCCATAAATAAAACGAGACTAAAGGGGCACATCAGCCCAGGGACCAGGAGTAGAAGGCAGGAGGGTATAGGCAAGCTGGTAATACAGAACCCAAGTTCAAGAAGGGAGAGAGCTGACATGTTGTGCGGTTGGTAACCAATGTCATAAAACAATACATGCACTAACAGTTTAATAAGAAGCTAGTTTGATCTGTAAATCTTCAACTAAAGTACAATAATAAATAAATAATACACACGATGATGTAAAAGAAAAAAAAATGACAGCCTAGGAAACCCTATGGGTCAGTTCTATTCTGTCATGCAAAGTCACTGTATGTCAGCATCGGCTGGATGGCAAACAGCAGGGGTGGGCATGGGGAGAAAGAAAGGAGGACTCACTTCTTCGGGGACACTGAACTTCTGTTAAGGGTGTTGGAAACATTTGGGAACAGATACGGGTGATGACTGAACAACATAACGAAGATGACTAATACCACTGAACAGTACACGTGAAGAATGTTGAAATCATAAATGTTTTGTTACACATATTTTCCAAAACTTAAAAAAAAAAAAAAAGCTATGCTTCCAACATTTCTGAATCTGTGGTCTTATTTTTTCAGTAATGTTTTACAGACATATTGATCGGCCTGCTCTTTAATATATAAATTACTTGATTACATTTATTGTGATTTGCGAATACTTTTATGATTTTAAGATTTTTTTTTCTATCCTTAACCTTCCCTTTTATTATTTCTTGCTTTTTCTTGATTGTAAAGTTTTATCAGCACCTTGTCCCCCTTTTGTTTCCTCTACAAGTCTAGATATTATAGATGATATTCCCAACTACATCACTATACAGTATTTGTGTTCATTTTTTAAAAAAAAAAATTATTTTGTTGCTGCTATTGTTGAGAATATGTACTGGAAAACACACAGTAATTCAACAGTTTCTATATATACAGTTCAGTGACACTGCTTACATTTTTCTAGTTATGCAACCATTGTCACCCTTCTTTTCTGAATTTGTTCCTCCCCCATTAACATAAACTCACTGTCCCCTAAGTTTCCCCTCTAATCTTTCCAGCTGCTCTTGTCTTTTTGATCCCATATTGGACGGATCTAGAAAGAGCGCAATGCTCAGGGAAGACATTCTTTACTAGTTAAGGTAAACTACTGTTTGGTTTTCATACTTCCTGGAGCCAGGGAGGCTGAATGAGCCTCTGAAACTATTACTCTGAGATAATCTTTAAACTTTAAACCAAAAATATCCCATGTTCACTTTTGAAGAAGGACTTAGCAAGTTTTACCAATTTCAGATCCAGATGATTATTTTATAGTTTAGCTTCAACTTTTTGGTTATCACAAAATTATTTAATACTTTATCAAGTGGTAATTAAATTTATCAATGCCTCATGTCAATTTCTGCATTTGCAACTGCTCCTTGATTACTAAACCTTCCCTATGCCTTCGATATTCTCCTTGCTAAGCCATGTTCTTGAATGGTTCTTTCAGAGAAAGTCTTTTGTTGGTGTGCTCTCTTAAGGCTGGTCTGAAAATAAATATCTTATTTTGGTACATCTCTTGAATAGTATTTTAGTAGAGAAGACATATATATGTGTTGTCATTTTCTTTTAGCTCTTTGAATTTATTACATATTATACTTTGATAAATATTTTACTGCTGATAAATCTGTTTCAATCTCATTACCATTCCTTGTAGGTAATCTGTCTGTCTTCTCTTAACACCTTGAAGGTACTCTGATTTTGGATAGTCTGCATTTTACACCAGTGCGCAAAGGGGATACTGAATTGTTTTTACCTTACTCAGCACCTTCAATCTGAAGATTTAGTTATTTCATCAAATCTAAAACAACCTTCAGGTCGTAGTCCTTCAAATATTCTTTCTCCACAATTCCTTTTGCATTCTAAGATTTCTATTTTGCTTATCTTGGAATACCTCAATTTATATTCTTTCTTATTGGCTCTTTTTTCTACTTATCTACACTTGTTTACCAACATCTATCTGCCAGTTTGTCATACTGTAGTGGCTTGTGTGTTGCTGTGATGCTGGAAGCTATACCACCAGTATTTCAAATACCAGCAAATAGCGGACAGGTTTCAGCAGAGCTTCCAAACTAAGAAGAAAGGACTAGTGATCTATTTCCCAAAATTAGCAAATGAAAACCTCATGAATCTCAACAAAACATTGCCTGACTCGCTTGCTTTGGGCATGTCATTAAGACGGGTCAACCCCTGGAGGAAGACATCATTTTTGTGAAGTAGAGGACCAGCAAGGGCAAGGAAGACCTTTGTTTTGATGGACTGGCACAACAGTCACAATGACGGACTCAAACAGAACAACGATCCTGAGGACAATGCAGGACCAGGTAATGTTTTGTTCTGTTGTACATAAGGTCGTCACGAGTCAGAGTGGCTGGACAGCAGCTATCTTTCTGTTTATCTACCTACCTACCTATCTATTCTTGTTTTATGTCATTTCTTATGGTCCATACATTTCTTTCATTTTATAAATGTTAGTTCTTCATTTATCACTGAGAATCACCATATTTTTCAGCCCATTAAATTATTTTAATTGAACGTTTTGATTATTGATATACTTGGCTTTCACAGTCTTAAATGAACTTACAGTTTGGTATTACAGATTACAGTAAAACTTTAAGTGGGTTTTCTCTGTCTCAATGTTACGGATTTAATTGTGCCACCCCAGAAAATGTGTTGGAACCCTAATATCCATACGTAAGGATGTAATCCCACTTGGGATTAGGAATTCTTTGTTATGTAAATGAGGTTTTAGCATGTAAGGTGTGTCTAAACCTAATCACTGCTGAGTTATAAGGAACAGCATAGACATAGAGGCAAGCAAGGGCATACCAGGGGAAGGAGGATCCTATCTGAAGATGAAGGAGGAATATGAATCTACAAACTCAAGAACTCCAAGCACTGATGGTTAGAAGCTGGTATATACATAGAAGGATGTCCTTCTAGAATCACAATCTGAATTTGGACTTTTGGTCTCCCAAACAGTGAGAAATAAATTTCTGTTACTCAAAGCCACCCACTTGTGGTATTTGTGTTACAGCAGCACTAAGACACTCAGCCACTCATTCTCCATTTGTATAACAACCCTTTCCCCACAGTCCCCTTTTGGAATGGTTTCTCAAGTTTCCCAATGTGAAACCCAATCTCATAGTCGAATTTTATGCCCCTGCCCTATGCTAAACCCTGACTGGTGCCAATGGTTAAGCCCTGAGCTACTAACCAAAAGGTTGGAGGCTTGAATCCACCTAGAAGAGGGCCCAGTGATAATCTTTTGAAAAGTCACAGCCTTGAAAACTCTTTGGAGCAGTTCTACCCTGCACACATGGGGTCACAATGAGTTGGAATTGACTCAAAGGCAACTGTGCTTTTTTTTTTCCTTATGGTAATATTTGGAAAGCCTGGTGGCATAGTGGTTAAGTGCCATGGCTGCTAACCAAAAGGCTAACAGTTCGAATCCACCAGGCGCTCCTTGGAAACTCTATGGGGCAGTTCTACTCTGTCCTATAGGGTCGCGATGAGTCAGAACCAACTGGACACCAATGGGTTTTTATGGTAATATTGGGATACAGCTGATCAAAATACCATCCACAGATTTACTTGAGCACCTATTTGCAAGCCTAGTCTCCTATCTTCCCACCTCCTATAATCTGTAGTTCAATTAGCAGTTTTCTTTGGTTCTTGTCTCATGTGGGAAGTTACTACACTACCTCTGCCTTCATGCCATTAACCTTACTTCAGTCTTCCACCTTACAAAGAGCAATTTTGAACATTACATGAGACAAACTCCTAGTCATACATTTCTGAGTGTTTCAGGACCCAGAACCCAAGAGCTGAGGGCTTTAACCAGGCACATCTTACTCTTTGTCTTTGGTTTCTGTGACATACTTTGCCTATTACATTCATTTATTTATTTTCTATCACTTTTTAAACTTTATCTACCATTGCTATGGCTTGGAGTTTGAGTAGGGAGAAGGAGCTCAAAGTAGTAAAATATTTTCCAATTTATATGATATTAATCTTTTAACATTTAAGTAACATATTGTTTTATTTATGTTGTAGAAGTGTCATCTCATTAAACTTTTCAAGACCAGTCACACATATTCATTCTTGCAGTTGCTTCTTGCCAGATCTCTTCCTATGGCTCCCAAAAAAAGACAATCCTTTCTGGATGTCGTTTGTTTTATTTTTAGGTTTTACACACACACACACACACACACTATATGAGAACTGACATGTTTTAGACAATATTTACTTTTCCTATCCAAAATTTTGTCATGGGCTTAATTTATTCAAATAATCTTGTGGTTTTTTGTTTTTACACAGACAACATCCTATATATAATCCCCTCCTCCCTTTCTCCCCTTAGTTCATTTTAGGTGCTTCATATTTTTTGTTCATGTTTTGAATAAATTATTTAGTTTTATGATTTATAAATACATATTATTGTGCTTTAAGAGTAGCATAAACATTTTATGTTTATTTTGTATGAGCATTCATGAAGTCTTATCAATTAGCTTAATTTTTGGTTGACTGTCTTGGATTTTTAAGTAGCTTTTAAGATATGATCTGCCAAAACGCTGACTTAATCTCTTTTCTACTTGTGTTACCTCTTACTACCGTTTCCCTGCCTTGCTTTATCGACTACTATCAGAAAGAAAGAAGATAGCAGTGGTGATATCAGGTGTCTTTCCCCTTTATCTTACTTGAAAAGGAATATCTCTACTCTGATTTATTGTGAAGTATGACAGAAGCGACATTTGACTGAGTTAGTTTTTCTGCTCCTTGTTAATTATACTTCTCTTCAGTATTTTCAGTTTTAAATTATGATAACATGTTTTTAATGATCAGAACTGGATTCATGATTATTAATGATCAAATTCACATATTATTGGCAATGAAAATGATGATTATGATAATAACTAGTAACTCCTGACTTCTTTATTATGTGTCAGGTAGCGTTCTAAAATCTTAAAATGTATTAACTCATTCGCATAAAATTTCCATGAAATGAGTACAGCTATTATCCACATGTAAGAAAAAAGAAGTAAGGCACAGAGAGGTTAAGTAACTTTCCTAGAGTGGTAGAGCTGCAAAGTTCTCGACTGGGCTATACCTTTGTGATTAATCAGGGGTCTTGCCTTCCAAACATTCACACATCAACATGATCTGTGATTCATGGCAGGTGATTTATTCATCTGATTACACAAGGCCTATATCAAAGTCCCAATACTGAAAATGTTAAAAACCCATCAAGGTATACACTTTTAGGAAGCAAAAGAACTTCAAAAGATGAAGCAAACTGATTTCATCTCTCTTTAAAATAAAAGCAGCATTTCAATTGCTAAAGGGCTCACTAGTCAGATCCACCTTTGCAGAAATTTAAGTTTCTGTACAATTTCACCATGATCTGGTTCATTCTCAATTCATAATAAGTGGTTCTGTACACTGGACAAGTAAGTCCCTTTAGGGAGTTAAAGAGAATGCAAAATCTTGAAATTAAGAAAAAGTCTGATTATTCCAGAAATATTTCCAAGTAATTGATGCCAGAACTGCCTTACCAGCATGCTTGTCTCAAACCATATGGAGCCATCCCCTTCAGCTTGCTGGCATTTCCAATACTTTAATTGGGACACCAACCCCTTATTATATTTTGCTTCAGGGACCCAATAGTACCTATGGAACATTTTAAATTGAATAGCCCTCAGGCCAGTTTCTCCACTGTGCCCAAAAGATAATTGATGAATATGCTGATCTTAGTTCTTTATTTTAAATTGGTTCTTTTCTCTTTTGCTCCTCATTTAAAATTTTAAATTATTTTCCACATTCCATTAGATAGCTGGTATAAGATATATTAGGTTTTAGGTATTATAATGTTTAACTATAGTTAAAAGCTTTGTGGTAAAAAAGAATGGATCTTAATTCGATAAAGATAAAGACAGGAGAAAAGACAACTAAGACCTTTTAGATATAAATACCTTAATAATCATATAAAGAATTTTGTTTAAATTAGATGATATAAACTGGATTGTCAAATGAGTCATTAACAATGATATCCTGGTCAAGGTTCCGAAAAGATCTGAAAAGTGATTATACTGTAATGGGTATACTAGGATATCCTAATACCAAAAGTAATAATAACAATAAACCTGGGCTCTTGTTCAAAACATCAATGAGTCCTGCAGGGTTAGAGTTTTAGTTACCTATACAACTGATGATAAGGAAACATTTTTACTTCAGGGTTGTAAAGGAAGGCTATTAAAATGAATTTATCAGATAAATGACTTATAAAAGTGAAAGTGTTGATGTAGTTTTCACTTATACAATAAGAGAAAACCCGAACCAAACCAAACCCATTGCCATCGAGTCAATTCTGACTCATAGTGACCCTATAGGACAGAGCAGAACTGCCTCCGTAGGGTTTCCAAGGAGCACCTAGTGGATTTGAACTTCTAACCTTTTGGTTAGCAGCCAAACTCTCAACCACTATGCCACCAGGTTTTCCACAATAAGAGAAATGGTGACATAATAAACAATCTTTCATAATCGCTACTATTTCAGCGTAAGTTTTTCTTTAAATATAGAAAGAGGGAATTATTTTATTTTTTTTTTTTTTAAATTTTTATTAAGCTTCAAGTGAACATTTACCATTCCAATCAGTCTGTCAGATGTAGGTTTACATACATCTTACTCCCTTCTCCCACTTGCTCTCCCCCTATTGAGTCAGCCCTTACAGTCTCTCGTTTCGTGCCAATTTTACCTTCTTCCCTCTCTCTCTATCTTCCCATCCCCCCTCCAGTCAAGAGTTGCCAACACACTCTCCTGTGTCCACCTGATTTAATTAGCTCACTCTTCATCAGTATCTCTCTCCCCCCCACTGACCAGTCCTTTTCATGCCTGATGATTTGTCTTCGGGGATGGTTCCTGTCCTGTGCCATCAGAAGTTCTGGGGAGCATTGTCTCTGGGATTCCTCTAGTCGCAATCATACCATTAGGTGTGGTCTTTTCATGAGAATTTGGGGTCTGCATCCCATTGGTCTCCTGCTCCCTCAGGAGTTGTCTGTTGTGTTCCCTGACAGGGCAGACATCGATTGTGGCCGGGCACCAACTAGTTCTTCTGGTCTCAGGATATTGTAGGTCTCTGGTTCAAGTGGCCCTTTCTGTCTCTTGGGTTCTTAGTTGTCGTGTGACCTTGGTGTTCTTCCTTTGCCTTTGCTCCCGGTGGGTTGAGATCAATTAATGTATTTTAGATGGCTGCTTGTTGGCATTTAGGACCCCAGGTGCCACAATTCAAAGTGGGATGCAGAGTGTTTTCATAATAGAATTGTTTTGCCCATTGATTTAGAAGTCCTCTCAAACCAAGTTCCCCAGACCCCAGCCCCTGCTTCGCTATCCTTTGAAGCTTTCATTTTATCTCGGAAACCTCTTTACTTTTAATCCTGTCCAATTAGGCTGACCTTCCATGTTTTGAGTGTTGTCTTTCCCTTCACCCAAAGCAGTTCCCATCTACAGATTGATCAATAAAAAGCCCTCTCACTCCCTCCCTCCCTCCCTCCCCCCTTTGTAACCACAAAAGTATGTGTTCTTTTCCGTTTTTTCTATTTCTCAAGATCTTATAATAGTGGTCTTATACAATATTTGTCCTTTTGCAACTGACTCATTTCGCTCAGCATAATGCCTTCCAGATTCCTCCATGTTATGAAGTGTTTCAGAGATTCGTCACTGTTCTTTATCGATGCGTAGTATTCCATTGTGTGAATATACCACAATTTATTTACCCATTCGTCCGTTGATGGACATCTTGTTTGCTTCCAGCTTTTTGCTATTGTAAACAGAGCTGCAATAAACATGGGTGTGCATATATCTGTTTGTGTGAAGGGTCTTGTATTTTTAGGGTATATTCCGAGGAGTGGGATTTCTGGGTTGTATGGTAGTTCTATTTCTAACTGTTTAAGATAACGCCAGATGGATTTCCAAAGTGGTTGTACCATTTTACAACCCCACCAGCAGTGTATGAGAGTTCCAGTCTCTCCGCATCCTCTCCAACATTTATTATTTTGTGTTTTTTGAATTAATGCCAGTCTAGTTGGTGTCAGATGGGAGGGAATTATTTTTAACATCTCCCAAACCTAAGAACACTTCCAGTACATAAAGATGCATTTTCCAAAGTACTACTCTATTGATTATTGACCTATTGCTATTCTATATTCTCTGTTATTACTTTTTTAAATTGTCCTATATTTTTCTAAGGATAGCTCATTCTTTACTATCTTTGTCACTTTAGTTCCTAATCCTTTCAGTCATTTAATTTAAAGGAAAACATTAATTAAAAATGTGTTTAAAATATAACAACTGCTAAACCTGATGGGTAAAATTTTGATGAGGAACAAGATATTTATATAATCTTAAAATATCTTCCACAGCCTATTTGATATATTACAAAGGAAAATATATTAACTTTGTAGTGAAGTATAACTAAAAATACTGTTATTAATGTACCTTTAGATTTTATAAAACTACATAATATTTTTTAAATGGGCTGTTCTACTCTGTTCTATAGGGTCACTGTGAGTTACAATCAGCTCAACAGCATTTTTTTTTTTTTTTAAATATTGTGCCAAGTAGCAGATTCTGGAATTTATTTTTAAACAGTTGAAAAAGGTGGGGGTATCATTTTAAAATTCCAGTTGGAAAGTATTACTGAAATAAATATCAGCGATTTCACTACTGGTTTGAACCCACCAAGCACTTTGTGGGAGAAAGATGTGGCAGTCTGCTTCTGTAAAGATTCACAGCCTTGGGAACCCTATGGAGCAGCCCTACTGTGTCCTATAGGGTCTCTGTGAGTCAGAATCAACGCGATAGCAAGGGGTTTGTTTGCTTTTTTCTTTGGTTTTCATCCCTACCTTTATAATTTAAATCACTGTACAAACAAAGATTGAAAACAGGATCAGAGACAAAAATGGAAGGGACGCATCTTCATTAAATTAAAAAAAAATTTTTTTTGGAAAAGCAATTATGCCATACAAACATTTATTTGAATATGTCCTTATTAATTATAACTATTTTATCTTAAATTAATTCCTCTGAGCAAAGCCAAAATTAAGTTGCTATATGAGAAAATAAAAGGTTAGACTAAAAAAAAAATTAATATGTTCAAGGACTATATAATTCATTACAAGTGTACTAAAAGACATCAACAAATGTCAAAGCAGTACTGCTCATAATATTAAGACACGACCAAACACAATTGACAGGAGAATGGATAAATACATTGTTTGATATTCCCACAGTGAAGTACTACACAACTCTGTATGAATAAATCCAAGTAACAAAATACTGAGTGAAAAGAGAAAGTCTCCAAAGATTACAAACGCAAACAAACAAAAACCCGTAGTCATCGAGTCAGTTCTGACTCATGATAACCCCATGTGTACCAGAGTAGAACTGCACTCCATAGGTTTCCAAAGGTTGTAATCTTAGGGAAGTAGAGCTCCAGTCTTTTCTTCCTCCATGCTGCTGGGTGAAATCAAACCATCAACCTTATGGTTAGTAGCTGAGCACAAACCATTTCCACTACTCAAGTTCCAAACAAGCAAAATTAAATGATTTATTTTTCAGGGAAATACATATGTCTGGGAAATGATAAAAAAGCAACAGAATGATAAGAAAAATATCAAGATGTTGGCTATGAGGTGGTGGAGCAAAGGAAGACAAAATATGGAGCAGCACTCAGGTAGATGTTACTGGTCAGATTCCAATTTAATAAAATTGAAAGGAGCCATGTGTTGTCCAATGTGGAAAACATGTCAAGAAACAAGGATATGAATTAAGCCATTTCCATACACTTGAAATAAAAAAAAAAAAAATGAAATTTGAGGTATTTAAAGACAAAAATTGGAACTATACTGTTAAAAACGGAGTCAAATACAAACAGAAAATACTGTTTGTCTGTAGGTGATAATCTGCACATAACTCTACAATGCAGTTGTTCAAAAAAAAAATCTATAAGAATTTCAGAGTTACAAGGTACCTTAGACATTATCTACCCACAACTCTTCATTTTCAGGATAGGGAAATGGGTAGGAGGAAAGTTAAGAGATGTCATTTTTCTCGGGTTCACACAAGAGACTACACCTACTCCTCACTTACTATCTCATTATATGACATTTAGCATTTACAGTAGTAAAAAAACCTACAATCCGACTATTTTGTACATTAACGAGAAGCCAAAGTGAGAAGGTGAGGAGGACGGCGAGGTTTACAAGATGGCGCAGGGCCGTGCTGACCACCAGCTGTTCTTATTACCTGTCTGGGAGGAGCTGGGCCCACCCAGGGCGAGGTTGGGGCAGGAGGGCAGTGCGCAGGAGGCGGGGGTGGCCAGGCCATGAGGAAGAGGCTGGGAAAGCCTCTTCTTTCAAAGAGGGCTCTCTATCACCTCCCCAACATCTGCTGGGCCCAGGTGGCTGGCCTCACCTGGCTGCAGGCCAGGGAACCGCTCACCACTGAGTCCCATTCCGGGCTGACGGAGCAGAAAGGTGGAGCGGTGAGACAACGGGGTCTGCACTGGGCCTGGAGTGTGCCCAGGTGATGGTGGGCCCCTGCTGCTCCTGAGGGCCCAGGCAACCACCCACCACCACCACCCTGACCCCCCCCACAGTCTCCGTGGTGGTGGGGAAGGTGTTCTGGGGGAAGGGGAGCCCACCATGCCATGAGCACCTTGAGACCCGCTGGGAGCACGCAATGGGTGGTTAGTGAAGTGGGGAGACACATGGCCACCAGCAACGACTCTCACAAAATGCCACTTTTCACATAACAATCTGGTCTTTGGAACCTAACCATGATGATAAGTGAGGAGTGGGTTTCTTTGATGGCAGAAAAGAACTTCTAGGATTTATGTGGAAAAATTCTCATTTTATGCATCATCAGTGAAATTTTTCTAAGAAAGTTTTGTAATTAGCATTTGCAGTGTTACAAGCCTCAAAGTTCATGCATACAGATAGAAGGGTCAGCTTTTTTATCTGTTTAAAAATTAGGATAAACGATGAAGTAAACAAATTGCAGCTCAAGGAATTTGGATAATGTCATTAATGACAATACTTACTAAAAATTGTTAAGCATCAAAATCAGTAACTAAAAAAAAAAAATCAGTAGCTAAACATGCCCTATAACACAAGATACAATCTATGTATTGTTTGTTCTGCTTTGAAGATGCACAAATAGGAGGAGAGAGAAGGGCCTAGCACCATCTCCATTCTTCTCACCCTCCCCAGAAAAGAGAAATCAGGACAATTAGAGAATCACTGAATTAGAGAAAACACCCTAAATGCATGCTTTGATAATGGGAACTAAGGTATTACTTATGTATGCAAGGCCCCCTTTTAGGTAATCTGTAAAATAGAAAAATAAGACATGGATTCTACCCTCGCCAAGTATAATATACACTACAGTGCAAAGAGCAAGATATGTATTTGTGTGTGTGAAGATACACACGGAGAAAGGAGGAACGGCAAAGAAAAGGTGCTGTTTATGTCTAGAATAGGGAAAGACTCTGATGAGGTGAAACGGGCAAAACATTGCAGAAAGTACAGTATGAGCAGTGCACAGAGATGGGTAAAATGGGTCATGCATATGAGCAAGAAGAATGTAGTTTATTGCTATAGCAAGTAGTGAAGTTACTCCATGAATGTTATTTCGACTTTAGAAAATATTCGAAGTTTCTGAGGAACCAAGTGACATGGATTTATATTTTAAGATTAATACCCTGTGGATTAGAGAAGAGATAAATACTCCACAATAAAACAAAACAAACAAACAAAAAAAAAACAAAGCAAACCTGAACCATGTAGGAAAGTTCTAACAAAATTTCAAAATAGGATATATTCTCATCTGCCCAAGACAAAGAAAGAACTGACCTGTGTACTAGCTTAGTTCCACCTCCATCATGCTATTTGAGTGGTTTGCTATCCAGTGAGTTGCACAATCACTTACCCTTTTTGTGAACAGTATCAGTAACCACTAACCAGGCATAAAAATAAGCACTGAGGGGAAAAAAAAAAACAAATTCAAAAGTAAATATTAAGTAAACTTCCAAGGTGCTTCAAATTTCTCAGAATAAAATAAATGGTATTATAAACTATTTAAAAATTGTGCTTTAAATTTTAACTCAAATTTGTGTTCTCAGCATTGACTCTTGAAATTATTTTAGAAAATCTTTCCATAATTTCAAATTGAAATGGATTGAATTGTTTCTCCAAAATACGTCAACTTGACTAGTTCATGATTCCCAGTATTGTGTGATTCTCCACCATTCTGGCATTCGATATGATTTTCCTATGTGTTGTAAATCCTACCTCTATGATGTTAATGAACTGGGATTACTGGCAGTTACGTTAATGAGGCAAGACTCAATCTACAAGGTAAGGTTGTGTCTTAAACCAATCTCTTTTGAGATATAAAAGACAGAAGTGAGCAGAGAGACATGGTGACCTCATACCACCAAAAAACAAGAGCCGGGAAAATAGCACATCCTTTGGACCTGGGGTCCCTGCACTGAGAAGTTCCTTGACCAGGGAAGATTGATGACAAGGACCTTTCCCCAGAATTGACAAAGAAAGAAAGCCTTCCCCTGGAGCTGGCACCCTGAATTCAGGCTTCTAGCTTCCTAGACTGTGAGAGAATAAATTTCTTTTTGTTAAAGACATCCACTTGTGGTATTTCTGTTATAGCTGCACTAGATAACTAAGACACAAATATAAGATAGTCCTCCAAAAGAATGGGAAGTTTTTAGGAATATATTATGGACTAAAAATAGGTAATAAAGGTAACAAAGTATTTAACAGTAAATCAAGATCCATTAGCAATTGGCCAATTCCTTCTTGTTTTATTTGTGCTTTATGATAATGACTGATATATGCTCAGAATTCAGCATTTGTTGAATGAGGAATGAATAAATGGATAAATAAGCTGATTAATAAATTTTCTTTTCTGGACATGATGTTCATTGTACCTATCTGCTGAACAAACTACTAATATTCCACCTCTTTGAGTGCACATCCTGTTCCTCAGTCTTATTTCTGAGATTAAAGAGGCTTCTCCTCTTTTGAAGGCTGAATCAAAGAAATATCCTCCTTCCTGCTTTTTGGGGGAATTAATAATTCTTTCATTCAAACTACAATAGCATTTCATTTCTAATAATGCATTGGACTGTAATATTGCATTGAAATGTAATATTCATTCTTAATATTGAATTGAGTTTTTTATTTTTTTAAGTAAATTATTTAATCACAAGGAAATGTTGTATTCACATTTTCTTCTTTTCTATCAGCTACCAGAGTAGAAATTTTCAGTAAATGAATATATTTCTGTGTGTATATATAAATACAAATATATAAGCATACCTGGAATTCATATCTATATATTTGAATATATATATTCAAATGTATATTTGTGTATTATATTCACTAATAAAAACCAGACTGACATGAATTTGAGTTAGATATGTAGATAGAACTAGATGAATCTTAGGTTCCTTCAGCTCTAAACTTTTATGATTATGAAAAATGTGTGTCAGTAGTTCTCAACACCAAGTAAACATAAAAATCACTTATAAAATGCCTCAAAATATAGATTTCCAGTTAAATTTTCTGGAGATTATTATGTAAGTCTGGAGACATTCACAGGCTTTAATTTTTTTCAAGTTGCAGGTCTTATTCTAATATGTAGCCATGATTTATAAACACTACCACATATATGTACACATATAGATATATACGTGCCTATTATACTTTGTCGACTTCTCCTTAATTTCACATTTAATATTCCGCAATTCTTGAATACTCTGAGAATAAAATACAAATGTCTTTGTCTGTATAATTTCTTATTTATAATGTGCTAAAGCTAGATATCATCTCATCTCATAGCGACCCTATAGGACAGAGTAGAACTGCCCCGTAGAGTTTCCAAGGAGTGCCTAAAGCTAGATGAAAGAGGCTTAAAAAAAAAAAAATGTTGACGTCAAGTTGATTTCAACTCACAGTGACCCTATAGGACAGAGTAGAACTGCCCGTGGGGTTTCCAAGGCTGTAATCTTTATGGAAGCAGACTGCCACATCTTTGTCCTGTGGAGCAACTGGTGGGTTCCAACTCCCCCCCCCCGCCCCCGATCTTTTGGTTAGCTGCTGTGTGCTTAACGATTTCACAACCAGGGCTCAAATGGTATAAAAATGTTCTCTGCTGAAAGTAAAAGGAAGTGTCCTTAATTGAAGTTTACACCTCTATCAAAATTTCAGACCCTGGGTCCCCTGGTGTATTCTGGCTTGGGGATTTTATGGGTATAATTTTCTTCCCTTTTTTTTAATCTACATATATGCTTAAAAAAGGATGGGGAAATTCACGGAGTATAAATATGTATAAACCCAAAAAACCCAGTGCCAATATTAAAAAAACAAAAGAAAACACTGCCATCCAGTCAATTCTGACTCATAGCAACCCTATAGCACAGAGTGGAACCGCCCCATAGGGTTTCCAAGGAGCACCTGGTGGATTCGAACTGCCAACCTTTTGGTTAGCACCCATAGCTCTTAACCACTACACCACCAGGGTTTCCGAATATGTATAAAATTATTAAAAAAAAAAAAATCTGTGACCGCTTACATGGTTTTGACTAATATTTAGTTTATGATATAAATATGTTTTCTTAATTGTATAATAACATTACAGCCTGTGAGATTTCCCCTCCAAGTAATTAGCATGTTTTGTCAACAATGCTCTTGTATATTATCATAAAATATTTTGTATTTGAAATATTTACTCAGTCCAATTAACTAAGACCATTTACCGCTTTACTAGAAAATGATTATTTAAGTGATATACATGGATCTTTATAAAATATGAATGCTCTTTTCCAAAGTTCATACACTATTCTTAGTAAACAGGACTTTTTCCCCCCATCACTTTAGTTACCAGAGCCCTGGCGGCAAAGTGCTAACCAAAAGCTCAGCAGTTCAAATCCACCAGCCTCTCTCTGGAAATCCAACGAGCAGTTCCAGTCTATAGGTTCACTGTGAGCTGGAATTGACTCAAAGGCAATGGGGTTTTTTGGGGGGGGAGGGTTTGATGTATGTGGGGTTCTACGCTAGTACTGAGGATACAACCATGTACAACACTGGCATGGGCTCTTCTACATTATTTATCAGGATATTATTAGTATATTAATAAAATACTATTCAGTATGTTTTTAGTAAATAGTCATAAATAAAAATGCCTCCATAAGCAAGAGAGAATGAATAAAACCAAAGGGAAAGATTAGTCCAAAGGAATAATGGACCACAAGTATCAGCCTCCACCAGACTGAGTCCAACTGCTCTGACAGGGATCACAGTACAGGATCCCGGACAGAGCTGGAGAAAAATGTAAAACAAAATTCTAACTCACAAAAAAAGAAAAAAATCCAGACTTACTGGCCTGATAAAGACTGGAGAAAGCCCAAGAGTATGGCCCCTGGCTGGATTCCCTTTTACCTCAGTACCGAACTCACTCCTGAGGTTCACCCTTCAGTGAAAGATTAGACAGGCCCATAAGGCAAAACAGACTAAATGGACACACCAGCCCAGGGGCGAGGATGAGAAGGCAGGAGAGGACAGCAAAGCTGGTAATGGAGAAATCAAGGTTGAGAAGGGGAGCATGTTGACAAGTTGTGGGGGTGGCAACCAATGTCACAAAACAATATGTGTATTAATTGTTTAATATGAAACTAATTTGCTATGTAAACCTTCATCTAAAATACAACAAAAAACACTTCCATAATAAAAATATATTCAGAATTACATGTTGAAATGGCATAAAGACATCTCCTCCAAGTGTAAGATTCTGGGGCGGAGTCAACCTGGTGCTATAAACAGAAGCACCACACCATCCCTCCACAGCAAAGACCCAAAAGACTAAGTAAAACAGAGACAAACGTCAATCCTGCAACCCTAATCGTCAAATGAAGAGATAAAGAACTCAGCCAAACACCCAATGGAGTAAGAAACTGACAGCCAACAGACAGCCAGGAGAGACACAGGCAGAGGTCCCCTATCAGCTAATGCAGCACGGATTCACCATCTTGGACACATGTTGGAGATTGTCGGACAGGGAGTATGAGAAAGTAGCTTCACAGAGCTCCCAACAGGAGATAGAGCACCTGGTAAACAGTGATATACGCTTTCCCACCTCCCACCCTTCTCCCCCCTGCTGCTTAGTCTCTGCTACTTCCTATTTGGCTATAGTTTCTCAGCCAGCCAGGAGGAGCAGGGTCCACGCCACTTGGATTCACTCCACCCACACAGGAGATCGGCGGACAGGGAGTACGGGAAAGCAGCTTCACGGAGCTCCCAGCAGGAGACAGAACACTCAGTAACCAGTGATATACGCTTTCCCACCCTCTGCCCTTCTTCCCCCACCCCCCCAGCCTTCGCCACTTGCCACAGGTCACAGTCTCTTGGCAGAGAGGCATGGTGCAGCTTGGATTTGCACCATCCACACTGGCCAGCGCCATTAGTGCTGTTTGTTTGTTGCTGATGTTGATTTCTTCCAATTTTTTTGGTTTCCTCCCTGCCTCTCACTACCTCCTCCTTCTCTCTCTCAAACACCTGGCTCTGTGTGCCGGCTTTGCTTCTTCTTGAAAGGCTGTGAAGTGCTGCTTGGTTGGGGAACTGCTTTCCTGGACTGCACCACCATGCTGGTGGGATCCCCGGGGTCTTTTTATTGTTTTGTTTGGTTTGTTACTTTGTTTTTTTACTTTTGCAGCTTGACAGTCCCTTCTAACCAGGCTGTACTGCACTGCCTGGGAGCCACTTCTCAGGTTGTCACAGCTATACTGGTGGGATCTCCGGGGCTTTTCTTGTCTTTTTTTTTTCTAATTTTTATTTATTATATCTGTTTTTTTTTTTCTTTTTGTTTTTCTCCATCTGTTGGTTTCTCATCTTCCCACTCCAATGACAAGCTACCTTAGCATTCTTTTCTTTTTTTTTTTTTTGGTTTTTTTGTTTGTTTGTTTTTGGCTCCTGTTTATCTCTCCTCTCTCTCTCCTTTCCCGTACCCATCTTAGCTGCACATATCACAACCTCCCCCCTCCTTTCTGCTTAACTGCACCATGCATTCAACATCAAACCCCTGAACAGCACAAGCACTGCCTACTGGAACATGTTCTCCACTGATTCCCAGCTCACTCTGTTGGCCTTGGTATGTGACACACACAACCCATTACAGCCCCTCTCCTTCAGCTGTACCTGCCCTGTTGCAGCATAGCTGAGCAACTGACCCTGCCCATTGGACAAGGAGGTGAAAAGTATCATGCCCAGAGATAAGCAAACAACAAAGAGTGAACAGCCAGCCTGCTCAGACATCACCAAATAAAACAAAAAAGCAGGATGAAACAAAAAAAAATCCACAACCAATAAATGAAAAAAAAAGACTATCAAATTTCCTGAAGACAGCAGACAATATCAAAACATAAAACAAAAAAAAAAGGATAGGATGCTTCCAGTAGGCATCCAAAATAAAACACCAGATGACTTTCCAGTAGAAGGCATGAGAACTACCTGATAGGGAATTCAAATCTCTGATATTCAGAACTATCCAAGAGTTGAAGCAAAAAGGATACAAAAATGAGGAAAAAAATAAACACATTCATGTAAGAAATAGACTAATTCATGGAAAACACAGACAAGAAAATAGAAGAATTCAGGAAAATAACACAGGAACAAAATGACAAAATAAATTCACAACTAGAAATCATACAAAAACAACAAAAGGCCACAATCAGCCAACTTGACCTCATAGACATATACAGAACATTCCACCCAACAGCTGCAAAGTACACATTCTTTTCCAAAGCACATGGAATGTTCTCCAGAATAGACCACACCTTAGGCCACAGGACAACCCTCAACAAAATCCAAAAACTGAGATAATATTAAGTATCTTCTCTGACCATACCACCACTAAAGTAGAAATTAACAATGGAAGAGTAAGGAAAAAAAAAATCAATTACATGAAAACTGAATAGCACCCTGCTTAAAAACCACTGGGTAATAGAAGAAATCAGAGATGGAATCAAAAAACTCCTAGAATCAAATAAGAATTTATACACATCATACCAAAACTTTTGAGACTCAACAAAGTCAGTCCTCAGAAGTCAATGTATAGCAATAGATGCACATATCAAAAAAAAAAAAAAGGGACAAATCAAAGCATTAGCTATACAACTCAAACAAATAGAAAGAGAACAGCAAAAAAAAAAAAAAAAAAAGGCTGCAGCCACCAGAAGAAAGGCAATAATAAAGATCAGAGCAAAAATAAATAAAATAGAGAATAGAAAAACAATAGAATCAACAAAGTCCAAAGTTGGTTCTCTGAAACAATCAACAAAATCAACAAACCACTGGCCAAATTCACAAAAGAAAAACAGGAGGGACTGCAGATAACTCGAGAAATGAAATGCGGGACATTACAATAGACTCAACTGAAATAAAAAGGATCATAACAGAGTATTATGTAAAACTACACTCCAACAAATTTAAAAACCTAGAGGAAATGAACAAATTTCTAGAAACACACTACCTACCCAAACTAACACAAAATGAATTTGAAAATCTAAACAGACTCATAACAAAAGAAGAGATTGAAAAGGTAATAAAAGAACTCCCAAAAACAACAACAAAAAAGCCAGGGCCCAGACAGTGTCACTGGACAATTCTACCAAACATTCAGAGAAAGCTTACACCAGTACTACTCAAACTATTTCAGAATATAGAAAAGGAAGCAATACTTCTGAATTCATTCTATGAAGCCAGCATAACCCCGATACCAAAACCAGGCAAAGATGCCACAAAAAAAGAAAACTAAAGGCCAATACTTCTCATGAATATATGTGCAAAAATTATCACCAAAATTCTAGCTAATACAATTCAGCATCATATCAAAATAATACGACACAACCAAGTAGGATGCATACCAGGTATGCAAGGATGGTTCAACATTATAAAGTCAATCAACGTAGTCCACCACATAAATGAAAGGAGAGAATCACATGATCATCTTAATCGATGCATAAAAGGCAGTCGACAAAGTCCAACACCCATTTCTGATAAAAACTCTTAATAAAATAGGTATAGAAAGGAAATTTCTCAACATAATATAGATCATCTATGCAAAACCAACAACCAACATCATTCTTAATGGAAAGAGGCTGAAAACATCTTCCTTGAGAATAGGGACAAGACAAGGAAGCCCTTTATCACCACTCCTATTCAACACTGTGGTGGAAGCCCTAGCTAGAGCAATAAGGCCAGAAAAAGAAATAAAAGGCATCTGAATTGGTAACGAAGAAGTTAAACTGTCCCTATTTGCAGATAATATGATGCTATACATAGAAAACCCAAAAGACTCCATGAAAAAACTACTGGGACTAACAGAAAAATTCAGCAGAGTAGCAGTGTGCAAGGTAAACATAAGAAAATAAGTTGGACTCCTGTACACCAATAAAAAGAACGATGAAAATGAAATCAGGAAAACAATATCATTTATAATAGCCCCTGAAAAAATAAAATACTTAGAATAAATCTAGCCAGGGCTGTAAAAGACCTATACAAAGAAACCTACAGAGTACTACAGCAAGAAACCAAAAGATATCTACATAAATGGAAAAACATACCATGCTTATGGTTAGGTAGACTCATTATCGTGAAAATGACAATTCTACCCATAGCAATTTACAAATACAATGTAATATGGATCCAAATACCAACAATATTCTTTAAAGAGATGGAAAGACTAGTCATTAACTTTGTACGGAAAGGGAAGAAGCCCTAGATAATTAAAGCATTACTGAAGAAGAAGAATAAAGTAGGATGACTCGCATTACCGGACCGCAGAGTCTACTATAAAGCTATGGTAGTCAAAATAGCCTGCTACTGGTACAAAGACAGATACATTGACCAATGGAACAGAATTGAGAAGGCATATATAAATCGATCCACCTAGGGTCACCCGGTCTTCTACAAGAGCCCAAAGTCCACAAAATTGGGAAAAGACAGTCTTTTTAACAAATGGTTCTGGATGTCTATCTGCAAAAAAAAAAAAAGAAGCAGGACCCATACCTCACACCATACACAAAAACTAATTCAAAATAGATCGAAGACCTAATATAAAGCCAAAAACTATAAAGTTCATAGAAGAAAAAATAGGAGCAACACTAGAGGACCTCATACATGACATTAACAGGATACAAACCACAACCAACAACACACAAACTCCAGAAGATAAGCTAGATAACCGGGATCTTCTAAAAATCAAACACTTATGCTATTCCAAAGACTTTACCAAAGGAATAAAAAGAGAACCTACAGACTGGGAGAAAAAAAAAATTTGGCTATTACAAATCAGACAAAGGTCTCATCTCTAAAGTCTACAGGAAAATCCAACACCCCTACAAAAAAAGACAATCCAATTTAAAAATGGGTAAAGGAAATGAACAGACACTTCACCAAAGAAGATACTGAAACGGCCAAGAGACACATGACGAAATACTCACACTCTCTAGCCATTAGAGAAATACAACTCAAAACCACAATGAGATACTATCTCACCCTGGCATTATTGGCACAATAAACAAATGTTGGAGAGACTGTGGGGAGATCGGAACTCTTATGCACTGCTGGTGGGAATGCAAAATGATACAAACACTTTAGAAAACGATATGGTGCTTCCTTAGAAAGCTAGAAATAGAAATACCATATGATCCAGCAATCCCACTCGTAGGAATACGTCCTAGAGAAATAAGAGTCATCACACGAATAGACACATGCACGCCCATGCTCACTGCAGCATTGTTCACAATAGTAAAGAGATGGAAACAACCTAGATGCCCATCGACAGACGAAAGGATAAACCAACTATGGTTCATACACACAATGGAGTATTAAGCAATGATGAAGAACAACGATGAATCTGTGAAGCATCTCCTAACATGGATGAATCTGGAGGGCATTATGCTGAGTGAAATAAGTCAATCACGAAAGGACAAATATTCTATGAGACCATGACTGTAAAAATGCATGAAAAGTTTACACACAAAAAGAAACATCCTTTGATGGTTACGTGGGAGGAGAGGGGTGGGAATGGAAAAACACTGAATAGACAATATGTAAGTGGTAACTTTGGTGAGGGGTAAGACAGTACACAATACTGGGGAAGACAGCACAGCTTGTACAAAGTAAAGTGATGGAAGCTCCACAGACACATTCAAACTCCCTGAGGGACAGAATTGCTGGGCTGAGGGCTGTGGGGACCATGGTCTTGGGGAACATCTACCCCAACCGGCATAATATAGTTTAAAAAGAAAATGTTCTACATTCTACTTTGGTGAGTAGTGTCTGGAGTCTTAAAAGCCTGTGAGCGGCCACCTAAGATACTCCACTGGTCTCACCCCTTCGAGAGCAAGGAATAATGAAGAAAACTAAACATAAAAGGGAAAGATTAGTCCGAAGGACTGATGGACCACATCCACCACCGCCTCTGTACTCTGAACATTCAGGTCTGCCAGACAAACAGAAGTTTTTATGAATTTGATAAAAAATGTTGCAATTCTGGATTCATCAGCCTCTCACTTAATTTCTAGCATTTTCCAGCCCTTTGGACATATCTGTGGCCTACTTAAGTGATAACTCAGTCTTCTGTTCCTGGCAAAATGGTCATTATAAATGTGTGTATGTGTGTGATTTATTTCCTTTGCAGTTAATTTCTACCAGAGGTTCTATAGTCTGCTTCATCTCTTGTGTCATTACGGCAACCCAGTTCTTAGGGGCTCAAGTATTAGCTGGTTATGTAGAGTAAATGCTTTGAACTGGTCCCGTTTATTAAAATAATGTGAAAGTGGAATTAAAATAACTGATAGCCTACACAATCATGAGGGATTTTCTTAGGCTTTCTCAATTTATTAAGTAACAAAATAATTCCTATATTTATTCTCCATTTGAAATTTAGTGCTAAATCATACACCTGCATGAAGATCATAATTTCAGTATCATTGTAGTTTCCACAATTTTACTCTTACTCGGATTAGTTATCCCCCAAACCATTATAGCTTATTCTTGGTAGCTTTCTATTCCCTTTCATGACCACAGTCTCATAGTGGTCATGGTAAAAGTGTACTCAAAAATAATTTCTAGGGCTGTGTAACAATTTAATCTGAATTGTATTTTAAGTCTGAAATCCAAGCAAAAACCCCTGAATGCTACCAAAATGGAACTAAAACACTTTCTGGCCTTGCTCAGCATGTTATCTAGTCAACAGGAATATCCTTGATCCATCCAAATGAAATATCAAACAGACAGTTGAAATGGTTCTTGTCGTTTCTCTAAATGATATGAAAGGCTCCATTTCATCGTGCACAGTAATATGTTCTAAATATGCTTTTCACCAATGGATCTCACCAGAGTGAGTTCTCAAGGAACTGGTCAGAAATCTTCAGAAATCTTGTTGCTGTCTTGCTCATGCTACTTTCCTACAAATGACAACCCATACTTTTTTTTTTCAATCCTCACTCAACCATTGCCCTTATGCCATCATCCTAGTTTCTAAAATTCCATATGCCCATCTGAGATGCAAGTATAGTTCTTTTGTTATTTCAGGAAATTTCCCTTCTGTTGTGTCTCTGAATACATTTATATTTGTTGGTCTTCTTTTATCTGCCTTTCACATCAATCATCATCTCTCTTCATGCATTAGTTGTTGGATATCGTTGCTTAACCTTCCACGTAAATAACTCAAGCTTTTCCTCCATGCTGTTAATTTGGTTTTTGCCTGTGGCTAGTCTTGTGACTAGCTTGAGCAGCTTTGCCCTGACCTTATACTGGCTCTGTTAGAGTGTAACAGAGTGGTTGTCACTGTCATTTTCCTGTCTTCCCTACAGTGTTTCAGATAAAATGCTACATGGACTTCACATTTTCTGTAGCCTACAACATGGAAGTGAAGGAATGGGAGTGGGGTCTCCTGGTGAATGCACTTCTGGCCAGGACGCCAGGGTTCTGCTCTTGATCCTGCTCTCTGTCTAACTAGGGTCCATGCTATTGAGACACCGGAGACTTCCTCGACCAGCCTGGGGCTGTGCCTGAAGATGACGACTTTTGCTGGTACTCCCTGTTTTTTCCCTGTCCAGCACACTGTTGTGGTAATATGTTGTTGTTGCTAGGTGCTGTTGAGTTGATTCTGACTCAGTGACCACGTGTAACAGAGCAGAACTGCCCCCATACAGTTTCCTAGGCTGTAATCTTTACAGGAAGGACCCTGGTGGTACAGTGGTTAAGCACTCGGCCGCTAACCAAAAAGTCAGCAGTTCAGAATTTACAGCCACTCCATGGGATTACAGCCTTGGAAACTCTATGAGGCAGTTCCGCTCCGTCCTATAAGGTCGCTATGATCAACTGGATGGCAATGGATCTGGTTATGTTTTGGTTTGTTTTTTCCGGTAATCTTTATGAGAGGAGAGCTGATTGCCAGATCTTTTCTCCTATGGAGCCACTGATGGGTTTGAAGCATTGACCTTTCTGTTAACAGCTGAGGGCTTAACTGTAGCTCTACCAGGATTCCTCGTAGTAGTATACCTGCTGCCGCTGAGTCGATTCCAACTCATAGCAAACCTACAGCAGCATATAGGGGTTGATATTCCTCGGCTTTTTCTTTGACTGTATGCCAGGATGCCTTCTTTTGTCTTTATTCCCTCCTCTCTGAATTGAAGTGTGTCACTAATATTTCTCAGCTTTTTGAAACTGCCACAGAAGGTGGGGCATTGGCCTTATATTCTAAGGCTTCTCTTAAATTCACTTAACCTTGTGTTATTCTGCTAACGTGATTCTTGCAAAGGAACAGATAGTGCTTGAAAGTATTGGTAAGCAACAGTTATTGCACCATTTATCATATGTTCTATTACATCACTCAATTAATTAAAATCGTGATATGATGCAATTTGATTTCACTTAAATGAAATTGAGAGTTGATTGTAATGACAGTAATACATAACTAACTATACAAAAAAGGCACCTAGATTGAAATGAAGAGTATTATTATTCCTTATAAATGTTTTGAGACTGAGTCATAAAAACGGATGGCGATACAGCGTCTGAAATGGGAATAACAATAACTCCAGCCTGCCTAACAACAGACCCTATACAAGTCACTTAGCATCTCTGCACCACTACTTTCTTACCTATAATGGGTAAAAAATGTATTATATGACCTGGAATGGTGCTTCCAGATTAATGCCTCATAATTTCAATTATTTATTGCATTGTGATCATATAACTAAAACTAGTTAAAGATACATTCTTGACATTATAAGAATTGCACATAAGAATGGACGTATTTAGAAAAGAAATATTTGATATATTTTAATTAATATTATTATTATCTTACATGCTGTTTTAGGTTTTGGGAAATTTACAAACACATAAAAAGCTAAATTCTAAAAACTCCCTTAAGTTATTTTAGCTTGGTATTAATTTCCCCTTCATTCATAAAAATCTTAGACTCTGCATTTTATATTTATTAATATTACTACTCCATCATCCACCTGTCAGTTTGTCCTACTGTGGTGGTTAGTATGTTGCCCTGGTGGCGCAATGTTTAAGAGCTCGGCTGCTAACCAAAAGGTCAGTAGTTCAAATCCACTCAGCTCCCTGGAAACCCTATGGGGCAGTTCTACTCTGTCGTATAGCATCTCTGTGAGTCTGAGCCAACGCAACAGCACCTAACAACAACAACCTTATGCAAGAAGCTTTGCCCTAGGTATTTCAAATACCAGCAAGGATACCCAGAGCTTCCAGACTAAGACAGACTAGGAAAAAAAGCCTGGCCATCTACTTTGAAAAAATTAGTCAATGAAAACTCACAGGAGAATACTGTCCAATATAATGCTGGTAGATGAAACTCCTAGGTTGGAAGGCACTACACAGGGCTGGAACAATGAATTCAAACACACTATCATGAGGTAGCCCTGGTGGTACAGTGGTTAAGAGCTCGGCTGGTAACCAAAAGATCAGCAGTTCAAATCCCCCAGCCACTCCTTGGAAACCCTATGGGGCAATTCTACTCTGTCCTGTAGGGTCACTATGAGTTGGAACCGACTTGACGGCACCTAACACCAACAACTACCATGGATATGGTGCAAGATCAGCAACGTTTCCCATTATGTTGTACTTACGGTTGCCATGATTTGGAGCCAACTTGATGACAACTAATGGCAACAGCACTACTACTCCTTCTGCAGCTGCTACTAGTGTGACTACTGTTTACCACGGCATGATGTTTCATACTTTTCAAAATTATTCTCCTTCAGTACTTAGTATGTAGAAAAGAAAATAAGAGAAACTTTTCATTTGGTTTGATCCAGTCTATGTTATATACAGAGACTGAATGCAAACTGACTGAAAAAATAAGCGAGAAGCGGTGTTGCTCTCTTTTTGTTTGGTTTCTTCGGAACAAATATTGAGGGACAAGAGAGATCTTTTTTGACCTAAATAGAGTTGGTTTGCAGAGAAATAAAAACCAACAATGTGTGCATCTGGGGAGGATGAAGACTTTCTGAAGTTCTTATTTATAAAAAGCAATAAAGAGGAGGAAAAACGAGACCTGTTGGAACGGCTGGTTTGGGCTTCTTTACGTTTTGAAACTGATATATTGTATTTTCATTTTTCAGCTTCTGTTCTCTGCCATTACCATTCCATGAAGATTTTAATCTTCCTACAGGTAATGAGGTCCAGTGGTCAATGCTGAGTTTAATACCAATATGCTGCCTGGTAACATGGATGTTATAATTGACGTTTGGTCATTTTACTTTCACATGGAATAAAAGCAATGTGCAAACCAGGGACTGGATGGCCATTGTTTGTGTCAAAATCATTCAGTAAAGCAAAATAAGTTTTTTTCTACAAGTAATTTTCAGAACTGAATTCACTGCGCAGAATGGAGAATTAATCTTTTGTATATGACAATCTCATAATATAACATTTTTGTTATTGTACTTTCTTCTAATGATCAAATGAGACAGTGGGGTGAATTTAAGTAACCAAAAGATGAATAGGAAATTAATCACAACTACCGGACAGCCAGTCACCTAAAGATGAAACAAGGCATGTGGTAGACGGTCAGTGAAGAATACAGGCCATTTTCTTGATCTGTTTGTTTTTAATGTATTTTCACAACCAACAGATGTCACCTAAGGCGCTGTTACAGCTGCCTTCCCAAAGCGCAAAGTCCTGCTGAGTACTGGGCACTGCTCTTCTGCACCACTGTCCTACGTGTTTCTGTTTTAAAATCTGATTCATTTATTTGCTCTTTCTAGACTTCCCTCATAAATGATAATCGTGTTTCTATACTTATCCATCTAAATCAGTGCACCTTTTGTATGAGAAAGGAGTCCTGGTGGAGCAGTTGTGAAGAGCCATGGCTGCTAACCAAAAGGTTGACAGTTCAAACCCACCAGCCGCTCCTTGGAAACCCCGTAGGGCAGTTCTCTGTCCTGTAGGGTCACTATGACTGCAATTGACTCGACAGCAACAGGTTTTCTGGTTCACTTTTATACGAGGTGTTTTCAGTTGCTGTATCATCCTTGTCTTTGTGTTTTCTTTCAAACCATAAAATTTACACCTGTTAACATGCATCTGGAAGTTTGTTAGCACACATTTTTCAAAGTAATTTATACAATTTGTCTGATGAAGGGATTTCCTATATTTTGGACCTTTTTAGAATATAACTACTTATAACTACAGGTCCTTCTTCCTCTCATCTCTGTTCTCCAGTCAAACTATCATTCCTCAGTTGTTATCCAACTCTGTTTCTCAATAATGTTTCTCATCCTTGCTCCCAAACAGCTCCCCAGTGTAATAGCGGAAGGTCTGAACTGCAAGCACTTTCCCACGTGAGCTTATTGCTGCCGTCGCCTGCGTTTTTTTTCCTAAACTGTCTTGTCTTTATGTTATAGCTAGGCGTTGTATCTGCCTCATTATTCTTTTTTTATTTTTATTTTTATCCTCTCATCCAGTTCTCTCTCTAGTGATTCTTTTCTTCGCCTATATAATGTATCTTTCTCTAAGCATTAAAAACAACACAGATCCATTATCATACAGACACTTTTTTCCTTAATGTAATGCCCTTTCATCAACTGTTTACCTTTTATTTCTTTGAAAGCATGCTCAAATAATTTATATAGAACTGCTGTGTTTACATTGTAATTTTTCTTCCTTCCAGATATTTCTTTGAATCAAATGTAATGACAATATTTTAAATCCACCCAAAATATTCTTTTTAACTATATTAAAAGTCATCTTGCTCTGGAATCATTTATTGTCAATCTCCAGTCAACCTACTCTATGTAACTGGAATTTAATAATACTCATTCCACATCCACCCATTGCTTTCGAGTCGATTCCAACTCATAGCAACCCTACAGAACACAGAGAACTGCCCCATAGGGTTTCCAAGAAGCACCTGGTGGATCTGAACTACCGACCTTTTGGTTATCAGACAAACTCTTAACCACCATGCCACCAAGGTTTCCTTCTACATTTATAATGAGGCCTAATTGTAAACTGTAATCTTTTAGTTTCCAAAGATTCTCTTTGAAAATAATATCCTACTGATCTTTAAAAAGTACTGACTGCTGTGATTAAATGATTAAAATTTATTTTTAATTTATTAAAACAATTAAAATATTGACATTAATTAGAAAAATGCTAGATTTTAAAAAAAGATTTTGATAAGTGAATATTCTTTTCTTTATATTTAAATATTATAAAATATTTGAGAAATAAATCAATGGCATCAATCATTGATATTACCATGAGAGAAAAATGTGGTGTTTCTCACACCTAAATATGGTATCTCCAATACACTTAGGTTGTTGCCTTAACATTTGGTATAGGGTTTTGGTTTTCTAGGGAGGAGCCTTGGTGGTGCATTGGTTAAGAGCTCAGCTGCTAACTGAAAGATTGGTGGTGCAAACCCACCAGCAGCTCTGCAGGAGAAAGACGTGACAGTCTGCGTCTGTAAAGATTACAGCCTTAGAAACCCTGTGGGGCAGCTCTACTCTGTCTTTCTAGGTTCGCCATGAGGCAGAAATGACTAACGGCCATGGGTTTCGTTTGGTTTTGGTGTTCTCTAAATTATTACAAGTTATTTCCAGATTTTACATGTATCTTTTTGTTGGAAAGTAGCAAAAAATTTGCCTTGTATTTCTTCTCATTAAACTTTGGAATTGGCTAAAGAATACCAAACATCTAAGTAAATTAGTTACAATGTACTTTGAAACATAAAGAATTAACATTCTAATCTCATTGTATTTTGTATTTAATTAAATATCAACCAAAAAAACCAAACAAACTGCCTTCAAGTTGATTCCAACTCATAGTGACCCTATAGGACAGAGGAGACCTGCCACGTATGGTTTCCAGGGAGCGTCTGGTGGGCTCAAACTGCCCAACTTCTGGTTAGCAGGCAAACGCTTAACCACTGCGCCACCAGGGCTAGAATAACATGTATTAAGTAAAGAATGCTCACCAAAATAAAGCTATTCACAGCTAGAGAAAAACCTTATTCAACTGGACTTAATTCTTTATAGTATACAAGTTTAATTCTAGTGATTAAATCTGTTCTTGTTAGGTGCAGTAGAGTCTATTCCGACTCAAGGTGATCGCATGAGTGCAGAGTAGAACTGCTTCGTAGGATTTTCAAGGCTGTGACTTTTGGAAGCAGATTGTCAGACTTGTCTTCCCAGGTGCCTCTGGGTGAGTTTGCCCATTTGTCCCACCCAGGTGCTCTCAAGTGATTAAATAAGTAGCCACAAATACAGATAGAAATGTTTCCACTAAATCTAAAAGATAACTGTACATTCACAACTATCCAGTATTTTATTTAAAATAATAAACCATACCATTTTCTTCCTTAGTCTCAATATAGTCTTTGCTTTCTAGACAGAAATAAAATTTTCCGTTCAAAATAGCTCATAAAACTTCTTGTCTTTGTAATCAAGTTAAAACTAGAGGAAACGACTTGACTCCATCAGCAGGATACCATTTTATTAAATTCAATCAAATGTTCTATTTACACACTTCAATCCTCAATAAAAATCCAATTTTATTATTTGAAACCTATAATCTTCAGTGAAATTGAATAAGTGTATTTCACCAAAGCTGAAGTGCTCTGTTATATTAATCAGCTAGACGAGATTTTATGAAAAGGTGGAAGGGGTGGAGTAAAGAACTCATTGGTGACGGTCTGCCTTTTGCTAAACTGTTTCCATCCTCTATTTGAAGTTAATCAATTTCTAGATTTTGTCAAAATTTTGATTAGGTAAATATTACACAGTGAAATGAGAATGTTTGCATTTTAATCTAGTTTTTTTTTTTTTTTAATTCCACATGGAGAGTTTTACCTTGAACACAGTAAGAGAATACTGATATTTTAGTACAGAATTCCAACTATATAGCTTATGAAAGGACAGGTATTATCTGCTTAGAAATTCTAAGAAAAGACAAAGCACAAATTGTGGTAAAATATAATTAATAAAAGAAGCTACCTAGTTTCAGCGCTCCGGAATCACCTTAAGTATGCCACGGGATAAGTAAGTCTCAGTAAGTTCAACCCACAAAGGCATCAATTCAGAGCTACAGCTGTACCCCACGTGACTCTCCTTTACACTCTCACATCATCTCTGAAAGTCTCTATGGATTTACTCTTAGAAAACTTACTGGGACTCTTTCTACTTTATCAATAAAAAAAGAGCAGAGCAAATAACACTGGATTATGAGTCAGCTGCCCTGTTTATAGCCATGGATTCAGAGTTAACTGTCTGTGCAGCTTTGAGCACATGATTTAAACTCTCTGAGCCTCACCAATATGCTCCCAGGGGGGTCATGCTCTCACCTCTCACCTGTGGCACAAAGAGCCAATTGATAGGACACGCTTCACACACTCCACTTCTTTACACACTGATCCAGGCAGCTAGTTCTAAGCTGTGGAAGACAGCATTTTTCACTTTTTCAACTATTTCAATACTTTTTCACCTACTGCCATTCTAAGACTGGATAAGTCTTAAGGCTGTTTCCATTTTCAACATTCTGGGACTCTAAATACCCCGAAACAATTAATTCCTGGTATGAATACCCACATGGGTTCCAAGGCTTCCCAGCTCTCTAGATAATCCTAGTGCTGTTATGAATGTCTTCTGGTTCTTCTTTGGTCAGTGTCCCTTAATCTGGCAGACTTGGTTAGATTCTGATTAATAAAGCTGAAATTTATTAAAGAATATATACTCACACATACAGATACACATATCTATTCTATAATGTATAGCATTCATGTATATATGTATATATTCATCTCCAGTTTGAAATAAATCTGAGTATTTAGGATTTTTTTTATAAATGCAGGAGTATTTATTTCAACCGGCAGTAAATGATAGCTTGACAGTGTTTACAAATGGTATGCAATCGAAGGAAGAGTTTTGTAATAAGGCAGCTTTGGCTTTGAGAAATGTTTGTTGGAGACAGCTATTAATCTATACAGTAGAATCATAGAGATGTTACTCTGAACTCACTCAATCCCCTTGAAGATTCATCTATCACTCAACTATCTTTAAAACAGAAAGCAAATGTGATATATGTGATAGCCAAATAAATGAGTCTCCTTCCATATACTATAATTTAGGATTAGCAAAATGTTGTTACTGTTGGTAGCTGCCATTGAATCGGTCCCCAACTCATGGAGATTCCCATGTACAACAGCACAAAACTGCCTCGTCCTGCACCATTCCCACGGCTGGTTGTGGATCTGACCAATGTGATCCATAAGGCTTCCATTCACTGATTTTTGGAAGCAGATCACCAGGCCTTTTTTTCCTGCTCCTTCTTAGACTGGAAGCTACACTGAAACCTGTTTACCACCACAGCAACATGTAAGCTTCCGACAGGTGGTGGCTGTGATTAAGGTGCATCGGCCGGGAGTCAAACCTGGGTCTCCCACATAAAAGAATGCTACAACTAAACCGCCAGCGGCCCCTCAGCAATGTGTGCTAAGTATTAAAGTGTGTATTTTGTTATATTTAATCGGTTTATCAAGCACTATGCTACAGTCAAAAGAAACAACAAATCTGGAATTAAAAGACAATGATTCGAATCATGTTGTTCATTAAATGAGGTAATGAATTTAAAATTTCATTTACTTTTCTAAGTGTAAAATTGTACAATTATGTTAATTATTATTACAAAAAATAAATCTAGTAAAAATGATAGTCATTTTCCAGTGAGACTTTAAAATAAAAAAGATCACAAAAATATGGTTCTTATATCTAAAAAGGGACCTGGTTGCTCTGCTCTGTGTTTCCCTTATTTTTACTCCAGATGTTAAAAAGCCACTAAATTAAAATAGGATTTAATGTAAGTATGTTTTGTTCCCTCCTTAGGGCAGGAAGTTTACAGGATGTTTGGCTGTAAAGCCACAAGACTGATCTATGTGATACTTCTCAATACTTAAGTGTATGGCCCATAATAATTGATACAGGGTGAAAATGAACTGTTAAAAATAATAATGTTCCGTGATAAGAAATCTGGCTTTCTTTCCTTTAAAGAAAGCTGTGATATTTCGTTTGAAATTAAATTTTTATAATTGCTCTCCCCATGCCTCTTTGTAACACCTACATTGGTGCCTTTGCCAACCTTTTCAATTTTGTCTTCTTTATTCCATTTAAGACAAAAAACATAGTTATAGAAGAGAATGTCACAAAAATTCCAACAAAAACAAATAGTTATAAAAAAGTTAATCATACTCTAAAATTCTTATTACCTAAAATAGAGGCATTATGATTATATATATGTGTGTGAGTATACATACTATAACACTATGCATAATTATATGTATAATGTTATAATACAAATGGCGGCCTTTTGGTTGGCAGCCAAGCTCTTAACCACTGTGCCACCACGGCTCCATATGCCCACACACATATATATATAATCTGTATATATAATATATATAACATCATATAATTTTATATTATATACTATATGTTTTTTATAATATATACACGTATATGTGCATATATAATTATATGTGTCTATATGGGTTTTCTGGGTTATATATGGGTTTTCTGGGTTATATATATATAATTATAACATCATATACACATATATATTAGAGACTTGGAACACAAACATAAGAGTGTTTGTTTTGGTAAATTAGCAAATTAACAAAATGATGAGAATAAATGATGGGGATGTCATCCTGATGTCAGGTGGATCCTGGCTGAAAGCAGAGAGTAACAGACAAATGTTAACCTGTGTTTTATTGACTATGAAAGGCATTCGACTGTGTGGATTATAACAAATTATGGATAACATTGCAAAGAACGGGAATTCTAGAACATTTAATTATGCTCGTACGGAACCTGTCCATAGATCAAGAGGCAGTCATTCTAACAGAACAAGTGGATATTGCATGGTTTAAAACCAGAAAAGGCACGCATTAGGGTTGTATGCTTTCACCATACTTATTCAATCTATACGCTGAGCAAATAATCCGAGATGCTGGATTATATGAAGAAGAATGCAGCATCAGGATTGGAGGAAGACTACCTAACAACTTGTGATAAGCAGATGACACGACCTTCCTTGCTGAAAGTAAAAAGGATATGAAGCACTTACCGATGAAGATCAAAGACCACAGTATGGATTACACCTCAACATGAAGAAAACAAAAATCCTCACAACTGGTCCAATAAGTAACATCATGATAAATGGAAAAAAGATTGCAGTTGTCAAGGACTTCATTTTACTTGGATCTACAATCAACTCCCATGATAGCAGCAGTCAAGAAAGCAAACAATGGACATGTTGCAACGGGCAAATCTGCTGCAAAAGACTTCTTTAAAGTGTTAAAAAGCAAAGAAGTCATTTTGAGAACTAAGGTGTGCTTGACCCAAGCCAGGGTATTTTCATTTGCCTCATACGCATGTGAAAGCTAGACAATGAATAAGGAAGAACAAGGAAGAACTGATGCTTCCGAATTACACTTTTGGTGAAGAATATTGAATACACCATGGACTGCCAAAAGAATAAACAAATCTGTCTTGGAAGAAGTACAGCCACAATGCTCCTTAGAAGCAAGGATGGCCAGACACTGTCTCACATACTTTGGACATATTATCAGGAAGGACCAGTCCCTGGAGAAGGACATCGTACTTGGTCAAGAAGAGGGTCAGCGGAAAAAGAGGAAGATTCTCAAGGAGATGCATTGACACAGTTGCTGCAACAATGAGCTCAAACATAGCAACACTTGTGAGGATGGGTCAAGAACAGGAAGTGTTTCGTTTTGTTGTATATAGGGTTGCTATGAGTTGGCAGCAATTCGATAGCGCCTGACAACAACAAAAATAAATCTGCAAAGGAAAAATCAAATAAGGTGTATTTTTTTGAAATTATTTTAATTTCATTTTAGTTATATGATAGCTATACAGATTTCCCCTGCTATCCCAAATTAAAACGTTCATATGAAAGAAATCTTTCATAAGCTAAAATAGCATTAAAGCAAAGAAGCAATTATCATTAACTTATATGGCAAAAATTTTTGAGCATGCACAGGCCCAAAAAATAATCTACCAAATCATACCAAATAACATAAAACCTAACATAACATAACACCAACATATAGTAAAAGCTGAGGTGCTGAATGTAGTGTCTGGGGAAGGAGCTTGGAGACTCCACTCTCGCTGCTCAGAGTACACGCTGTCTTTAATGGGTCACTGCAAAACAAATGCTACGCACAATTTTTGCGTTTCTCCTTTTCATCTTCAGATTTGTATGTCTTTTGCAAAAGTGAAGTGCTGTAAAGCGAACTTTTGGAAAGTGGGGGATACCTATACTTGCTTAAAAAAAAACTAAATTTTTTTTTCATACTTTTAAATTGTAAATAGACATTTCCAAATATATCTTTTAAGATATAAGTTTTCAAAAAAGTTACTCAAGTTGATACAACACTTTATACATCAGCACAGAGTTCCATTAACAATTTTAAAGTCATAACTTAACATGGAAACTACCGAAAACTTGAACCGCTATGCTCTTACAGACTTTTCATATCATGACAAAATATAAACAGACATTTGTCAGTGAAACTTTCACATGCCTGTAATTTACTGCATCCCTAATACAAAAAATAGTAAAAAAAGATACTTTTTTTTTTTTTAATTTTAAGAATAACTCTTCAGGCATATACTATTTTTAAGCTTCACAATATACCCACCAGGGTAGTGGAGAAAAAAAACAAATCCCTGCTTTGACTGGTGTTTATGGGTAAAGTATGTAATTTCTTTTGCTAACCACTGCTGTTGAGTAGATTCCAACTCACAGTGACCCCATAGGATTTCCAAGGCTGTGTAAATCTTTATGGAAGCAGACTGTCACATCTTTCTCCCACGGAGCAGCTGGTTCTGGGTTCAAACAGCAGACCTTTTGGTTAGCAGCCTAGAGCTTTAACCACGGTCTCCAGGGCTTAAAGTGTCAAAATTCCTTGGTAGAGGTACTGGGGAAACTTCGTTAGAAATAATAAGTGTCTGCCCCAAAGCATAGAGCAATATGAATTTTTTTAATAATATCACTTTATGTACATTTAGATATACTACCTAAAGTGCTTTCTCTGTTCCCAAGGTGTTTAGCTTGACATTGTTTTTTAAAAACAATATTATTTCATGTACGTGTAGATTTTTGTACCATCAACCCAACCATGACTTCACACGCACCGTTCCTTTTAGTCCTTTCCAAACTGTGACATAGGGAGGATTTCAGCTACTATCCTCATTAAAACAAGAGGAAGTAGATACAGAGGGAGGTTCAGTGACTTGGCCAACACCACAGATCCATGGGGGACCAAAAATCTTTTCCCTCTCCATGCTTCCTGTCCTCCCTGCTTTCCTCTTTCCCTACCTTCCTTCATCACTAAATAACTATTCATGCATTTGGCACCTGTGCCAGGTGTTATGAGATGCATAGAAAAATGAAAGCCTCAAGAAAATTACTTGATCTGTTGCCTATTCCTCTTTCGCAGGTGAAATAAAGCATCTGAAAAGGAGGGAGTTAATACTCCCACCCCCTGGCTAATTAACAACCTGACTGACCAGTCTCAAACAAAAGAAACATGATTTTAATAAGTACGAAAATTATAATAAAAATCATAAACCATCTAGATATGATGGTTGATAAAATCTTATGCATAACATTAACCTTACTTTGTTAAGTTTGTATGCATAGGAATTTGTCTTTAAGTTTATAAATGAGATAGCTGTTTATATACTTTGAGTGATGTGACAATCAGTAAGTTTTAAAATAAACCTAAATTGATTATTTTGAAACAGTACCTACTTTATGGAAAATTCCCTATATAGGCTAAAAAAAAAAAATTAATTTTTTTTTAGGCTAAGAAAATTGCTATGCATATCTATAGCTGTTGATGTTATTGTTAGGTGCTATCAGGTCGGTTCTGACTCATAGTGAACTTATAGGACAGAGTAGAACTTCCCCATAGGTTTTCCAAGGGGCGACTGGTGGACGTGAACTGCCGATCTTTTGGTTAGCAGCTGAGTTCTTAACTACTGTGCCACCAGGGCTCCATATATCTATCTATACCTATATATATATATATATATACACATTATTGTATACTATTTTTCAAAATAACCACTTTCCTTTCTGGCATAGTTTCTTTAATTTAGAATATGGCCTTTATCAATAAAGAAGGCTGTTAAAATGCAATAACACACCTTACCGAACAAATTTATTTAAAATGGTATTATCTGTTATTTGTCTTACCTCATATTGCCAGTTTCCACTGAGTGCTAATAAGTGCTTGCCACTGAAGAGGTTTACATTTAACATCTGTCACCAGCACAGAGCAAGCACACCTACAGGGAACTGTCAGAGACACTGTTATTCGCCTTTGTAACACCCTGGATCTGTCTCACATCATTTACATACAGATAGTTACAGGCATTCATCATTTCATTATGCTGAAGCCTTCACTATTCTGATGTATAATGTCTCTTTAATGAGCCTCAAAAAATACAATATTCCTTGATTTATGACTGCTTAACTGAAAAATTATACAAATTGACAAAAAAAACCCTCATAATGTATTTTCATTTTTCCTTCACATTACACTTATATTTAACAGTAACTCATGAGTTAAGATTGTGCTTCTTTGACAAAAGAAAAGATCACATTTTGACTTACCATGTTTTAGCACCACTGCAGGCTTATATGCACATTTAAAGCTGTATAATAAAACTGTGCTGATGCGAAAAAGTAGCAAATTAAAATTGATTATCCTTCTCCCCATGAAAAATTGCATATTGGACAACTACTTTGACAAGGCTTCTTTAAGTTATAGTGACTATTACAGAATTCATTACATAATATTTATTTTTCCCTATTGAAAGTAAATATGAAGAATCTTGATACCAGAGAGAGCTCCATCTAGCAACAAAGACAGAGTCAGGAAAGAGAAGAATCCAGTGGAGTAAATCTGAAATGGAAACTGAGGCCTGGAAAGAGGTAGAAGTTGTTTCTTTCACTCACTTGCTTAATTACATACCCCTCTTGTGACGCCAGGCCCAAGAAGGTGTTACCAGCCTTGTTTCTTATTCTCTTAAAAGCTATGCCATTGAAGGTGATGAAAGGTGTCCTATTCATTAAATGAAAGCCATTTCCCAAAGAAACTGGTTGAGCCCCCAACAGGCAACTGTTCCAAAGAGGTATAAATTGTTCATGTGCTGCCAACTTTTACAAAAGTAAGAAGCTTTTGAATAGAGGGTAAATCACATCAGAACAAGTACGATAGACAATTAAGAATGAAGCCTGATCTTGATTCATAGAAAAGCTCAGAAATCAACATGACTAAGGAATACAGAAGTAGAACAAAATTTAGTAGCTGTCATCCTCAGATTTGATTTAGCTTCCCTTAAGGTTAGCTTTCATTCAACAAATCTGAGATTATTTGTAGCTTTAAATTGCTAAGAAGAAAAGGAAACCAGGCTATGTTAACCCAGAATCACCAGAAGAAGGATGGTACCAGTTAAATGAGAGTAAGCACAGGACTGCTCCCATTTAGAAACAAGTGATAGGATTGCATATACCCAGTGCCCAATGCCGTCGCGACCCTACAGGACAGAGTGGAACTGCCCTATAAAGTTTCCAAGGATTGCATATACAAACCCTTAAAGGAAATATGACATATATACACACATTCTGTAGGAAAATGCCCATTTACAAAATGTACACAAGACAAAATATTTCTATTACTTTAACATTATCTTTTTATTCATTAGTTTGATTAGTGCCTTTTTCCCCAAACTCACTATAGGTTACTTCTGGTTATATCTAAAAATGTGACACACCCACAGAGAAAGTATAATAAGCCAAGTTGAGAGGACAATATAAAGAATGTCATTTCTGGCTCTTCTAATCTTCTTAAATAGAAGAATTCTAAAAAATATTTAAAATTATTTAGCATCATTCAAAAAAAAAAAATTTCTAACTTCCTTTAGCAACTACCTAGAATGGGACATGATTCTTTCACTGCTCTTTGTCCCTCAGAGTTGTTTCAGGCAGCCTTCTATCATCACTTAAAGGGCCATATTAGGTTGTTACTTCCTGTGCTCAAGAAAGAATACACACGTCACACTTGACATTTGCGTGATATATTGCCACCTCACCTACAGACAATAAGATGTACTACACAGCATGCATCTACAAATATTCCCAAACGCCTTTGTATCTAACAGATGTTAATATTTTTAGGCCAAAGGAGGTCCTATTTCCAAACATCTTTCAATCTACCAGATGTATATTTATTAATTTAGGCCAAAAAGAGTTCTAAATATTTTAGCTTTGTTTTATTTCAAGAAAAAGGATAACTGCTAAAGTCACTGAGATAACAAGGTATTGTCTGGTTAAGAATCATATTCACAAACTTGCCTAGAGAAATATCAGTCATTTCCCCTTCATTCCAGTTTCCAAGGACATGCTCACCTTTAGGTCTCTTCATCTATGAGGCCAACCGATTCACTCCAAATAAAAATAATAGCAAACACTACACTGAATTCTTACTTTAAATCATTTTTATATACATTATAACATCTAATCCTCACAACCCTCAATGTGATGGATTGACACATTGGCTGCAACAATGGGATCAAGCACAGCAATGATTGTGTGGATGGCAGTGTTTTGTTCTGTTGTACATAGATAGGGTCAGTATGAGTCCAAACCGACTCAACCACATCTAACAATCCTCATAATTAACCCTCTTGGAGTGATACTATTTTCATACACATTTTAGAGACGAGGAAGCTGAAGTATTGTGAGATTGAGTGACATTGCCAAAGCCACATAGTGATCAAGTGGTCAGCAGGCACTCAAGCCCATGGCTCCTGATCACAGAGCCCGGCTCTCAACTATTGTATATACCTCCTCTGGTGCAGCCCATCTTTCAAATGTCCTGGGAATTGAATCTTCAGTCTTATACACGTATCTACCAACTATCTCCAACTTCTTTCTTTTTCCTGAAACCTTCTAAATATCAGGTCTCTCCCATTAAAATGGAAAAAAAAAAAAAGTTACTAAACAAATAATCAACAAGCTAAAGAAATCCGCCCTTGATTTCATATTCTCTTCTAGTTTCTGTCAAATTTCTCTTCTTCCCTTCTCATCCAAACAGTTTCTGCTCTATCACTGTCTATTCTCTCCTCAGTCCCAGCACCATCTGGCCTCCCCATCACTCTACTGAGTCTGCCCTTGCTAACACAGTAAACCTCTAACCTACTAGGAATTAGCTGCAGAGATAACAGCCTGTTATCCTTCAAAGCTGAGTTTTGGCACCACTGCTTTGGCCACTTCCCCTACTAAGCCCAGTGGCTCTTTTCAGTTGCCTCCCAACATTTTATGCATATCTCTAGCCTTCAGGTATTTTTAAACAAAAGTACAGTATTTAAGTGCACGGCCTCTGGACTCAGCTTATCCATTTACCAGTAGGCAGGTTACTCACTCTCTCCTGATTTCCTCTCTGTTCTCTCATGGCTCAAGAGGAAGAAAACCATAATACATAAGTAACAGAGTAACTGTAAGGATTCTAAATAAAGCATTTTGAGCAAGCCTGGCATATATTAAACACTCTACAATGTTGTTAGAATATTGTTACAATATTGTTTATATATATATATTTTTTTAATTCTGTAATCTCCAATAGACACTAAGCTCCTTGAGGGTGGGTGTTTCTCTTAATATCACTACACTTCACACCAAGTATTGAGCAATAGATTCTATAAATTTAAATTGATTCAATAAGATGATGTGACTCAGTAAAAAAAGAACAATTTTATTGTATTCAACTCCTAATTTAAACTCAAGAGGAAGTAAGCATGTATGATGACCACAGAGGAGAGGAAAGGTAGAGAGAAAGCAAAAGAGAAGACAATATTTGCAGGTCCCATTCTACAGGATGATATGTATGGTCTTTTGAGTGGTTCCATGATTTAGAATCTGGATGTTCTTAGAAGAGATTTTACAAATTTTTAATATGATTTATTAATTTAAAAATTAACATGTGGACCAGGGAGTCAATGTGACCTGAAGGCACAGTTAGGTACAACGCCTCCTCATCTGAAAATCAAGAACACATTTTCTAATTTCCATAGAACTATTTTTTTATGTACTTTGTAAGCTTCAGTATGGAAATATACTAAGTTATATAATATTCTGTTTCTTCGTTCTCTTTTTAAAGTTAGTGTTGTCAATGTCACAAAAGCATACCTCATGTTGATACTCCAAACTTCAGCAGTTGGAGAGAAAAATTAGAAGAACAGAAGAGGAAATATATGTTTTTCAGTCACATAAGTACCAAGCATCAAGTTCTTCAAGTTTCTAAATATACGTGTTTCAGAAGTGAAGGCTAAAGATTTAAGAATAGGTATTTCTCTATCAGGAAACCCTGGTGGTGGAATGGTTAAGTGCTATGGCTGTTAACCCAGAGGTCGGCAGTTCAAATCCACGAGGTGCTCCATGGAAACTCTATGTGGCAGTTCTAGTCTGTCTTATAGAGTCGCTATGAGCCAGAATTGACTCGACTGCAGCGGGTTTTTTTTTTTTTTTTTGGATCTCTCTATCAACCTGTGTCCTGGCGACTCAATGGTTAAGCACTGGGTTGCCAGGCAAAAAGTTTTCAATTCAAACCCATGAGACCTGGTGATCTGCTCACATGACGATCACAGCCTAGGAAACCCTATGGGGCAGTTCTATTCTGTCCTATAGGGTTGTTATGAGTTGGAATCAACTATATAGCACATAACAACAACATCTGTCACCACAGATTTGAAATTGTCTAGATTTAGAGAGTGAAAGAGTAGATATATTGGCCAAGTTTAAAATCACTTTTCATTGAAAAGGTGTAAGAATGAGTACCCACAAGCAAGGAGAAAGGAGACACGCGCTCAACAAGAGCTCTAATTCCTCAGTGAGGAACAGTAATAATGGACACCTTTCTAAAAGAAGGGGCATCAGCCTTAGAAGTGCTGGTGGTCTTGTGAGGTAAGCAAGAGAATTATTATTCTCATCTTACAGAGAAGGAAAGGGATGAAGCTTAGAAGTGATCTCGGTCTTCTGAAACCTAGTATAGCATTTCCTACCACAATGCAATTAGTGGTTACTTCATGAGGCTAATTTCTGAGTCTAAAATAGTTAAATCAAAGAGGGGAAATCAACGAATTCATTTCTGAGAGTAGATAATCTCTGAAACTCATCTTTGCTTCTTAGACCTTTCCATATGATGTTTCAATTTCTACTGTTTGAGGCTATGCCTCAAATGGTAATTCTTCATATTTTTTAAAGAAAGAAATACAAATATCACTGGAAAGAAGCTGAAACTTGCAGCTTAATAACTGAAACACACCTTGTAGATCTGCCAACTAAAACTCTCCTAAGTGTATTCCTTCTATAATAAGAGCTAAATTGTAAAATATCACAATGAAATCACCCCTAAATATGAATAAGACCACCATCTTCCTTTAGACCTTAAATAATATGAAAGATCTTAGTAAGATTTATAAAGGAAGACTAAGCTAGTGTTTATCATCACATTGTTAATTTAAATGAATATCTTCCTCTAAGTTTGTAAATGATGTAGTTCTCTTACAAAGTACTATTCCGATGATTGTTATTAGTATTGGCCATATTAACATTTACCTGAATCCCACAATCCTGGAAACCAGTCAAGGTTAAGAAATCTCCCCACCCTTTTGTATTAAGGAAAATAGCTTACTGCAAAGAGCCACCTTCCATTGACAAGGATGACCCTTGGTTACTTATGAGGGCCACACACAGATCTTTCAAATCCCATTCTTTGTCTCATGCATGAGCTGAACTGCTTGTCTCCACTGATCAATAAGAACCAATTGCTTGTGCAACAAACTTTGGTTAGCTTCTCTCCTTCCCCAAGTTCCCGAACATTGCTCTGCCCTCATCCTGAGCCAATACACAACTCTTACCTTAAGGACCTTTTTCAGGGAGTAGGCAGGCCTTAACATAAAACCTTTTCTGATTTACTATCCAGTCACACCACCCTTTCACCCACTTCCTGACACCTGGTTCTTTCTAGCCTTGTTTACTTTCATCTCTATAAAAGAAAATCTCTTTTTTGCCTAGCTCTTGAGATACTTGCAGATTTCTGATATTGGAGCATTCTCCACATTGCAATGTCTTTCTTTCTAAATAAACCTCTTCTTAGCAAAATCTGGATTTGATTTTTATTTGAAATTATTATCATGCTTATGGAACACTACAAATGTCTTTTAACATTAGACCAAAGGATAAAAGTTACTGATTCCAAAAGTTTGAATTATCACCTAGTGGGCTATTCATGAGGAGCCCTGGTGGCTCAGTGGTTAAAGTACTTGGCTGATAACCAAAAGATTGGTGGTTTGAATTTACCAGCCACTCTGCCTGAGAAAGCTGTGGCAGTTTACAGCCTTGGAAACCGTATGGGGCAGTTTTACTCTATCCTATAGGGTTACTATGAGTTGGAATCAACACAAGGACAGTGGATTTGGGCTATTCATATCTTCAATGTTAAGTCAGACACTTAAATCGTTTGGTCCAACGTTAAAGCTTTTCTTCCTTAGCAAAACTATTTAAAGCATTATAAAAGTATCTGCCAAATAGAACAACATTGAAATGTACAGAAACTAATGTTGAATAAATGTTAAATAGCTGTACTTGAGGGGGGTGGGAAACGAACCCTGCTTTTATTGAGCAAACTTCACAATAAAATATCTTATATATTAAACCACTAGAAGACTTGGACACATTTCTCTTAAAAAAAGAAAAAGAAAGAATCCTACACGAGATTGTCTTATCTTGGTGCAGTTCTATGTACTCATCCTTGCAATCATGGTTATTGAAAAAAGCATACTTACATGTGTGCACTGGTGCAGCGACATAGTAAAGTGATTAGCTCAAAGGAAAATTGTATAGACTGAACATTGTATTAAACAACATGAAATGTGTTAAATAAACTGTATGGGTTCCAACATCACTCAGTCTTAAATGTCACTGAAAATGAACATGAAAATTTGTATTTAACGATATGGTCTTGATAAAAAAAAAACCTGGTCTACTTTAGTAGAAGGTGAATACTTTTAAAGCAATTAACAAATATCTGTCAGTCACAAGTCACCAACAATACTCATTAAAAATAATTTTACTTCATTGAAAATAGTCTGTGTACTACATGTAAATATGTACCTCCATGGAAATCTGTCTGTGATTCTAAATCAGAAATATTATATTATAGTAGACATATTTAAAATCACTGGCTTTGAATTCCTTCTTAAGTAGAACAAGTAACGCTTACATTTAATAAGTCTGATTTTGTCTTCAGTGCCAGTTTGGCTTTAAATAGATGCCATTACTCAGGCATATTGTGAACACATATTTTTGGAGACAATGAAAGAGTAAAAACGGTAACATTGAATCAAGGAAAACAAGTCTTAAAAATGACTGTGAACCCTTTACTTACCTATTTAAATACTGAATTAGATCCATTGCTCCAAGTCTTGGAAATAGGTTAAATATTATCACAAATAGAAATTTCAAAATCTGAATGGAATATTTATCACTACATTATATAAAGTAAAATATTTATGGAATTATGAATCAACTAATGAAATTAAATTTGCTTCTTTCACAAGGACTTTTGCAAAATACGTGTGCTCTGTTTTCAGGGAAAAATGTTATAAGCCATAAGATGTTAAAAAGGATCTTTCATCATCTGAATAACTTCTCTGATTAATAAAATATGTCAGGTACATAAAACATATTTGATTGCATCCTGAGTGATATCCAACATACATAACCATCTGTAGAGCACAGCCCTGACCAATCGGAAGACCATGCTGGGCACTGGCTTAGCATCAGCTGAGATAATGACATCAATTTCAAAACCTAAAGAAAATGTACATGTCTGAAGACTTTGCTATTAACCAAAGTCTTCTGTGAGTTTCCTGCAGATATGATACTTTCTCTGTAATCCACAAGACTATCAAAAGACCTTGCCACCAAAGAGATACAACCAACCTTTAGTCTACCAGCAAAATGACGATTAAATTCAATTTCTTTACCAATCATAATAGCACTTAGTCCAGAATTAAAGTGGAAGCACTATGGAATATTAAGTTCAAAATCTATTTCTTCAATTATATGGCAAAATCAATCTCTCAGTTCAGCTTATGAGGTGTATCATTTCTTTATGAATACAGTAGTTTTGCATGATTAAATCACAGATGCTAAGAGTAAAGGACATGTGATATCTTAATTAGTTGTGTCTCAGCTTAACAGGCTGAGCATTCTATTAAAGGAACCTGGTGCTATAATCATTTAAATTCCAATAGGTTCAAAAATACTACAAAAATGTCATCAGCCTGCTTTGTAAATTTTATTCCATTGTTTTTCTGATCCTATACCTTGCAATGCATTGATTATTTATAGTAAGGCTGTCTTTCTACCCAGCATAGTTCTGACATTATTTCACTGTATTATCAGAAACCTGTTTCACTCGGAAATACATTTTGGCAAATACCATGGCACTGTAAACAACTGTGGTTTTTCCCTCAGTGAACTTGGTTTATAGCAAATACTCTATATAAAATAATAAAAGTTTATATTAATACCTATATTTGATATGCTATATGATATATCACCAGATGGGATGCACAGGTATCACAGCAAATATATGTACGGAAAGAGAAGATGGAAAAGCTCAATATCATCAGTCAGAACATAGCCTAGGGAATGACTGTGAAACAGGCTATCAATTGGTCAAATGCAAGTTCAAGTTGAAGCTGAAGAAAATTAAAACAACTCTACAAGAGCCAAAGTACAACCGACCATCCCAAGAATAGACTTGATTTGATACATTGAACACTAATGAATAAAGACCAGACAAGCTGTGGGATAATATCAAGGGCATCATAAGTGAAGAAAGCAAAAGGTCATTAAAAAGACAGGTAAGAAACAAAAGACCAAAATGGATGACAGAATAGATTCTGAAACTTGCTCTTGAACATAGGTAGAGTAGCTAACGTGAAATGAAAAAATGATAAAGTAAAAGAGCTGAACAGGAAATTTCAAAGGGCAGCTCCAGAAGAGAAAGTATTATAACAAAATGTGCAAAGACCTGGAGTTAGAAAATAAAAAAGGAAAGAACATTTCTCAAGCTGAAACAACTGAAGAAAAAATTCAAGCCTTGAGCTGCAATTTTGAAGGATTCTCTGGGTCAAAAATTGAGTGACTCAGGAAGCATCAAAAGAAGATGGAAAGAATACAAAGAGTCACTATCCCAAAAAGAATTGGTCAACCTTCAACCATTTCAGGAGGTAGAATATGATCAAGAACTGATGGTACTGAATGAAGAAGTCCAAACCGCACTGAAGGCATTAGCAAGAAACACAGCTCCCAGAATTGACAGAATGCCAACTGAGATATGTCAACAAATGGATGTTACCCTGGAAGCACTGGCTTGTCTATGACAAGAAAATTGGAAGAGAGCAGCTACCTGGCCATCCAACTGGAAAAGATCCACAAATTTGACAATTCAGAAGAATGACGATCCAAAGGAATGCAGAAATTATAAAATATCATTAATGTCACATGCAAGTAAAGTTTTGTTGAAGATAATTCAAAAATGGTTGCAGCAGTACATTGATAGGGAACTGCTAGAAATTGCAGCCAGATTCAGAAGAGCACAAGGAATAAGGGATATCATGGCTGATATCGGATGGATCTTGGCTGAAAGCAGAGAATAACAGAAAAATGTTTACCTGTGATCTATTGATTATGCATAGGCATTCTACTGTGTTGGTCATAACAAATTACAGATTACATTGAGAAGAATGGGAATTCCAGAACACTTAATTGTGCTCAAGCGGAACCTGTACTTAGACCAAGAGGCAGCTGTTTGAACAGAACAAGGGGACACTGGGTGGTTTAAAATAAGGAATGGCGTGCATGAGGGTTGTATCCTTTCACCATACTTATTCAATCTCTATGCTGAGTGAATAATCTGAGAAGCTGGACTATATGAAGAACAGGGCATCAGGGTTGAAGGAAGACTCATTAACAACCTGTGATTTGGAGATAACACAACCTTGCTTGCTGAAAGTGAAGAGGACTTTAAGCACTTACTGATGAAAATCAAAGACTACAGCCTTCAGCATGGATTATATCATCTCAGCATAAAGAAAACAAATATCCTCACAATTGGATCAATAAGCAACATCATGAAAAATAAAGAAAAGATTGACGTTGTCAAGGATTTCATGTTACTTGAGTCCACAGTCAACACCCATGGAAGCAGCAGTCAAGAAATCAAACAATGCATTGCACTGGGCAAATCTGCTAGAAAAGACCTCTATAAAGTATTAAAAATTAAAGATGCCACCTTCAGGACTAAGGTACACCTGACCCAAGCCATGGTATTTTCAATCGCCTTATATTCATGCCCTGGTGTTGCAGTGGTCAAGAGCTTGGCTGCTAACCAAAAGATCGGCAGTTTGAATCCCCCAGCCACTCCTTGGAAATCCTATGGGGCAGTTCTACTCTGTCCTATAGGGTCACCATGAGTCAGAATCGACTCGATGGCAATGGGTTTGGGTTTTTTTGGGGGGGTTCATATGTATGCAAAATCTGGATGATGAATAGGAAGACAGAAGAATAATTGAAGCCTTTGAATTATGGTGTTGGTGAAGAACGTTGAATATACTATGGACTGCCAGAAGAATGACCAGATCTGTATTAGAAGTAGTACAGCCAGAGTACTGCTTGGAAGTGAGGATGGTGAGACTTTGTCTCACGTACCTTGGACATGTTATCAAGAAGGACCAGTCCCTGGAGAATGACATCATTCTTGGTAAAGTAGAGGGTCATCGAAAAAGAGGAAGACCCTCAATGACATGGATTGACACAGTGGCTAAAACAATGTGCTCTGACACAGCGATGACTGTGAGGGTGGTACAGGACCAGCTAGTTTTGTTCACTGTGTCACTGTGAGTCAGAACTGACTCGACAGCACCTATCAACAACATAAACAAGTGATTCTATACACAGGACCATTTTCTTTTTTCCTAAGCTGCTATTCTCTTGTCAGCTAATGCTTCAAAATACTGCTACTACAAATATTATTTTTGAATTATGTGAAAGTGTACCATGTATGAGGTCATCCAGTCACAAAAATATAAACATGCTAATTTCATTAGAAAATACTTACAGTGATACACATCTGTCAGCTATCTTACTGCTTCTTCCGGAATAAGTATCACGTGAGAAGGAAGTCCAGAGGTTATGCTTTATCTCCTTTTTCTAGTTTATGTGATCACTGCATTCAATTCTGAAAAATAAAAATTTAAAATATCTTATTAATTACAACTTTACAATTATTTCACAACTTCTATATAATTTGAAAAAAAGAGAGGAAAAAACTAGCATGTTTTCCTGAACACAGTAAGTTACTGAATACTTGCATTTGATTATACATATTAAAATAAATGCAATTCATTTGCAAAGCAAAAATCATCAGGCCCACTAATATTATAACAAAATGTACATCAAATAAGGCCAATATCACTCTTTCTAATTCTTCCAGAAGGTAGGAAATAAATCTCCACATATTCAAGGTGATCACATCCATTTATATTTCTATAAAATATTAGAAGAAAGGTAGTAACATATTCTTTCTTAATGTTTCTACCAGTTAAGTGATTATAAAAAAATTAACCTAGTATGGTTTGATTAATAAACTGATTTTTAATGTTGAAGCAGACACAGAGAAGTAAATTTTAGTCCCTGGTGCCCTAGTAGCCCAGTGGTTAAGCCTTCAGCTCCTAACCAAAAGTTTGAATCCACGAGTTAGCAGTTGAATTGACTGTTTATAACCCACTTTCTAATTGGTTGGTATGTCATTCTGGTTTTCAGGATTACTCTTTCCTCTGGTGGATGGTATTTTTTCCCTTCCTAATCACATAATCATTACTATTTCATGTTCAGTAACTTCACAAGATGAGTTTAGATACTGACAATAATCTTATATGAAAGAGTTGTTCACAGATTCCAGAACTGTATTTAGAGATTTTTTCTTCAATTATAATTCCAATTTCTACTTTATTTTTGTTTGTTCTCTTTTTCTCTATGAACTGGTTTAATGTATGTGAGTTTTCTCTTATCTCTCTTGTATATCTTTCACATATCTTCTAATTATTTCTATAGTTATGTTATTTTCTCTTTCATTGTTTGAGAAATATTTTATGAAGTACAGCAGCCACAGTTATTGTAGTTATTCCAAATCTATTTTTGTAATTTCTAGTGTGTTTTTCACTTTAACGCTTTTTCACTTTCCTTTTTCTTCCAGTGTTCTCCCCTGGTGTCTGACTGATCTGTATTTCCTTCTGTTGCTCTATAGTCTCTTTTTCAAACTTTGAGTTTCTTCATCACGCTCTCATTTTTTAGAGGCAACACTTATGGGGCTATGAAGTATCAGAACTCTTTCTTGTATTTACTCGGGCAATTTAAGGTGTTTCTCATCTCCTCTTTACTTTTGTGACTTACCTACTTTTGCTAATGTTTTTGTTCTTGTGGGTTTGAAGTCTTTAAGCATAGATTTCATGATGTTGTTTTTTCCACTACTGAATGGAACATTTGTTGGTCAAAAAAGTGTGTGTGTAAATGTCTATAATTTTAGTTTCATGTCCTTATCTCAAGTAACCTCTCAATAATGTCATTTTATTTTTATTTTTTTTGCTCTTGGGTCATCTCTCCTCTCCCACCTCTTTTTGTTTGTTTCTTTGTTTTCTGTCCATGGAATCAGGATCATGCAGAATCAATTCCTTTAGTCAATCAAGAAATATTTGTTGAATGATTGAAGAATGAATGAGTGAACAGGCTTCCTACATTCCCATCTACTAATGCTGGCCACTGATCCCTTTCTTACTCTGTTTAAAGTCAGGCACATTTAATTGCTAAACTAGCTTGTATAAAAATTTTTCCTGCCTCATGATTGAGGAGGTACATGTTGGTTTTCATCCATTTGCTTGCCATTTCCACGGAATTTGATATTTAGTATTAGCTGGTAGTTTTACAAATTCCAGGCGGGTGAATTTATTGATATTATTAAGTCCAAGGGTTCATTGTCAGGATCACAGGAAACCAGTAACATTGATATCAAAAATATTAATGATGGTTGTTAGAAAAAAGACGTCATTACCCACAATTTGGTAAAACTTGTACTCAATTCCTGACCAATTCTGAAACAATTCTTTTATTCTGATATTAGCATCCTATTTTGAAGTGGTCTTCTACTGCTTTGTAAGTCTACAGTAGGATGGTGGTAGCAATATTTAGTTCTGAGGCCCAGGAGAACTTCAAGTAAAAAAATGCTCGATTAACTTTTTTTTTTTTAAACATCTGAGATTGCTTTTCTTTTCAATGGCAATAACTTTAAAATCTACCAGGTTACCTTCTGGATAACCCAAGATTATAAACTAGGAACAAAACAAAGCGGGGAGGGGAATGATGCTTTCTTTAAACATTCATGTCCTTCCCATTGTAACCATTCTCTTTTTCTCATTAATGGCGGGCACTGACTTTTATATTTTAGTTTGTGGGAGGTAATCAATGCAGGTCAGGTCTGTTTTGCTATTTGTAAGGAACTTCATACTTAGCACCTCCTTCTGTTCTTTGTGGACATCTTGCTGCTCGTAGGAATGGCTTGGAAGAGAACCAAGTTGTTCTTGAATTCCTGTGCCACTTGCAACTTGTACTGAGAAAAAATAGGAAACCCTGGTGGTGTAGTGGTTAAGAGCTATGGCTGCTAACCAAAAGGTCGGCAGTTCAAATCTACCAGGTGCTCCCTGGAAACCATATGCGGCAGTTCTAGTCTGTCTTTTAGGGTCAACAGGAGTCAGAATCAACTCAATGGCAATGGGTTGGTTTTCCTGGTTTTGAGAAAGAATGTAACCTTCCCATGCAGTCCCTATTTGGAAGATTGATTTTTATGAAAGAAAAAAGAATAGGTTTGGAACGACATTACTTATAAACCAAGCATCTAAACTCAAAACCCTCTCACATACCCTTTGATGTGTTCTGCAGTTATTATTATTCTTAAGCTTCTTGCACATGTAATTGTTTAAAGTGTTGATAAAAGAATATATGTTGTTTGGTACTAGGCCTATATTACCAGCCCTTCCCCTAGTTGATTCATTTGACTAAGTATGTTATTTTTAGATGGCTTAACTTGACTGGCCAACATTTAGTGTTACTTGTTAGTTGTTATTACATTTCAATATTTCTTTTGTTTATGGAGCCATGTAGATAGGCATGGCTTAATGTGATCCAATGATATTTTCCTGTGTTCAGTTTTCCGAAGTTAGTATCCAACTAAATCAAGAAATCTTCAGTTACTGAAAAAAAAAAATAGATTTGATTCATCATTTTTTAAAAATAGAAACCCCTCTACTATAATAAAAAAAATTCACAACTTAGAAAGAGGTCATATTCCCAGGACATATTTGCAAGCTGTCTGCTTGATATCTGGGCACAGTATACCATTCACTTGTAACAATGTTCTCACTTGTGTTTAAATTCCCAGAATATGCAAGTAAAGCAACTCATTTGGCTGCATTATATTTTGTTAAGCATCTGGGAACCAAGCCACCACTAAAAACACAAATACTGGTGAGAAATGAACACTGCATCCTGACTTCCAATTTGGGATCCAGTTTGAAGGGAATATTGTTCATTTCCTCTGAACATCCTACTCATCCCTCATCGGAAGTCACTGCTACCCGGAAAAGTTTCTCTACCTCCCTCTTGCACACTGAAACACAAAACCGGAGCCATTCAACACGACTAAAACAGAGCAAGACAATCTTGCAAGATAATAGTAACAATAACAACAAAATAATGTAACTAGCCAATATGTCAGGTTCACACTTTACAAGGATTTTCTCCGTGGTTCATGAACAAAGACATATTCCTATCATCGTCTTCATATCACAAATTGTGAAAGTGAGGCTTAGAAATGCTAGGTGATCTTTCTCAAAGTCATGTGACTGGCTAATAAGAAATCAGGCCCGTTTCACTATAAGGTTGATCTGACACCAGACCCCATACTCTTTCCATTAAATCATGCTTTTTTGAGGACTCAACTATTTATGATAGAAAACAAAAAGTTTTTTTTTAACCATTCAAGTAAGGAATATCATGATATATAACACATTACAGTTAACATTTCAATTTAAGAATATATAACGTACAAATAATGAATTTAACAAAATGATAAGAAAAATACTGAATAAAATTGATTAGAATTAGATTTTCTGAAATGCCATATTTATACTAAAATTATTAATGAGGCTAGAATTGTCAGCATGAATATCTTAAATAATCATAGAATATACATGGTAAATAAAAATGAAATATTTGTATGCCTTTTAGAAACATAAATATCATTTCAGTATATCCTGCATTTTGAAGTGTCCATAATCATGCGGGATCCTACTGGAGAACTCCTGATGTCTCAGGAGTGAATGTTAAGAAATATTTAAAACAAAGCATAAGCATGTAAAAAGGTTTATACATGGAATAGTTTAAGTCGATATTTAATTTCTTTAACTCGGATGATTCTATCCAAACCTAATTTATTTGTGTTAAATAACTGAGTCTCTAGTTTAACACTGTGGTACCCACATTGGGTACGTTCCTATTTGGACAGGAAATGCTTACAGGATATCAGATTCATTCTTTAGAAATAACCTAAATGTGGAAAGAGAGTCAACCGGTATAGATGGAATTCTGAGAATTGTATGTTATAATTTCGTCCTATACACATTGTTTTCACACCACTATGGTGAATTATGAATGTACATAGAATACTGAAACTCTGGTGACATAGTGGTTAAGGGCTACAGCTGCTAACCAAAAGGTCGGCAGTTTGAATCTACCAGGTTCTCCTTGGAAACTTTATGGGGTAGGAATAGAATTGAGAATCCAGACATAAATCCATCCACATAGGAGCAGTTGATATTTGACAAAGGCCCCAAAACAGTTAAATGGGGAAAAGGCAGTCTTTTTAACAAATGGTGCTGGCATAAATCGATGTACATCTGCAAAAAAAATGAAACAAGACCCATACCTCACTCCATGCACAAAAAAAGTAACTCAAAATAGATCAAAGACCTAAATATAAAGTCTAAAATGATGAAGATCATGGAAGAAAAAATAGGGACCACGTTAGGAGCCCCAATACATGGCATAAACAGTATACAAAACATTACTAACAATGCAGAAGAAAAACTAGATAACTGGAAGCACCTGAAAATCAAACACCTATGCTCATCCAAAGACTTCACCAAAACAGTAAAAAGACCACCTACAGACTGGGAAAAAGTTTTTAGCTATGGCATTTTCGATCAGCCTCTGATCTCTAAAATCTGCATGACACTGCAAAAACTCAACAGCAAAATTACAAATAACTCAATTAAAAAATGGGCAAAAGATATGAACAGACACTTCACTAAAGAAGACATTCAGGTAGCTAACAGATATATGTGGAAATGTTCACAATAATTAACCATTAGAGAAATGCAAATCAAAACTAGAATGAGATTTCATCTCACTCAACAAGGCTGGCATTAATCCAAAAAACACAAAATAATAAATGTTGGAGAGGCCGTGGAGAGATTGGAACACTTCTACACTGCTGGTGGGAATGTAAAATGGTACAACCACTTTGGAAATCGATTTGGCACTTCCTTAAAAAGCTAGAAACAGAACTACCATAGGATCCAGCAATCCAACTCCTTGGAATATATCCTAGAGAAATAAGTGCCTTTACACAAACAGATATATGAACACCCTTGTTCATTGCAGCACTGTTTACAATAGCAAAAGATGGAAGCAACCAAGGTGCCCATCATCAGATGAATGGATAAATAAATTAAGGTATATTCACACAATGGAATACTACCCATAAATAAAGAACAGTGATGAATCTGTGAAACATTTCGTAACATGGAGGAATCTGGAAGGCACAATGCTAAGTGAAATCAGTCAGTTGCAAAAGGACAAATATTGTATAAGACCACTGTTACAAGAACTCAAGAAATAGTTTAAACAGAGAAGAAAAAAATATTCTTTGATGGTTACGAGAGGAGGGAGGGAGGGAGGGTGGGAGAGGGGTACTCACTAATTAGATAGTAGATAAGAATCACTTTGGGTGAAGAGAAAGATAACACACAATACAGGTGAGCTCAGCACAACTGGACTAAACCAAAAGCAAAGAAGTTTCCTGAATAAGCTGAATGCTTCAAAGGCCAGTATAGCAGGTGCATGGGTTTGGGGACCACGGTTTGAGGGGACATATAAATCAACTGGCATAATAAAATCTATTAAGAAAACATTCTGCATCCCACCTTGGAGAGAGGCGTCTGGGGTCTTGAACGCTAGCAAGCGGCCATCTAAGATGCATCAATTGGTCTCAACCCACCTGGATCAAAGGAGAATGAAGAACACGAAGGACACAAGGTAATTACGAGTCCAAGAGACAGAAAGGGCCACATAAACCAGAGACTACATCAGCCTGAGACCAGAAGAGCTAGATGGTGCCCGGCTGCAACCGACGACTGCCCTGACAGGGACCACAACAGAGAACCCCTGAGGGAGCAGGAGAGCAGTGGGATGCAGACCACAAATTCTCATAAAAAGACCAGACTTAATGGTCTGACTGAGACTAGAAGGACCCGATGGTCATGGGCCCAGACTTTCTGTTGGCCCAGGACAGGAACCATTCCCAAAGCCAACTCTTCAGACAGGGATTGGACTGGACAATGTGTTGGAGAGGGATGCTGGTGAGGGGTGAGCTTCTTGTATCAGAGGGACACTTGAGACTATGTTGGCATCTCCACACTGTAGGGGAGATGAGAATGTAGAGGGGGTTAGAAGCTGTAAAAATGGACAGGAAAAGAGAGAATGGAGGGAGGGAGTGGGCTGTCTCACTAGGAAGAGAGCAATTAGGAGTATGTAGCAAGGTGTATATAAGTTTTTGTGTAAGAGATTGCCTTGATTTGTAAACTTTCAGTTAAAGCACAATAAAAATTTAAAAAATATATATAAAAAACCACTGTAACAGGCAAAGAGTCATACAAAGATTCAAAGTGCAGAAAATGTTCATTCAAGGATTTTAGAATCTAGTTGGAAAGGGATTAGGGAGCAACACACACACAAAAAAAGGCTGAACGCCCCCTTGGACAAATGCAATCAGGCACGGCACCCTGCTCAACAATCACAAACATCTATCAAGATCACGGTGCTGTCCACAATGCAAAACCACTGTCAATTCAGAGTCCTCATCTAATCTGACGTATGGGCAACATTTGACCCAGTGAATCAGTCTTTCCTGAGTCTATTCAGAAAGGGTTTCTTTACTTGACCTTTAAAGCCACACTCTCTTCCTTTCTACCACCTCACTCCTGCTACTTCTTCCAGTCTCCTCTGCTGGTCCCTCAGCATCTCCAGGACTTGTGACCCCGAGCTCATTTCTTGGCTTCTGCTGTCTGGTACCCTCATGCTGTAGATCTGCATTGGCTAATACGGTAACACTGGCAATGAGTCGTTATTTAAATATGAATTTAAATTCACTCTAATGGAATAAAATTTTAAAAAATACAGCTACCCAGGCCAAATCATTGTTTACTCTTATCCTTCTTTCTGGTCCCACATCGAAATAATCAGCAATCAGTATGGACTCTACATTCAAAACATTTCTAGAATCCTTTCATTTTTTTTAGTCACTTCCCAAGCCATTATCTGGGAAAGAGGCACTGTTAAATTTTTCCTGAATTATTTCACAGGACTTATAAGGAGTTCCCATTCTTACAGACAAGTGGCCTTTGAAGTGTAGGCTGGGTTAGCTTCTGCTAAATCCATAGAACAGTGGCACAGTGGTTAAGCGTTTGGCTACTAACCAAAAAATCGGCAGCTCAAATCCATCAGCCACTCCTTGGAAACCTTATGGGGCAGTTCTACTTTGTCCTATAAGGTCGCCATGAGTCGGAATTGACTCAATGGCTATTTTTTTTTTTTTAAATCTGCCTTACAATGGCCCTGTAGGCCTCACTTTATCTGGAGCCAACACTCTGCTTCTCACTCGCATTCCATTCTTTGTGCTTCCTGGATCACGAGAAACTTATTCCTCCCTCAGGACCTTTACATTTGCTTCTTGCTTTTCCTACTATTCTCTTTGCACAACCATCCCTCCCTGTTTTCATCTCTTACTCCTCTTCCCTTTAGTCTCAGCTCCAACACTCTCTCTCTAGTGCCTTCCTTGATCACACTATTTTAAAAGGAACTTTCTCTTACACACATTTTATCCTTATATTTTCAATAAAGGAATTCTCTCCCCTTCTCATGGGTTGAATTGTGTGTCCCCCCAAAATATCTGTCAACTTAGCTGGGTCATGATCCCCATCTGATGTGATTTACCTATATGTTGTAAATTCTATCACTACACTGTTATTGAGATGGGATTATTGGCAGTTGTATTGATGATTTACAAGATTAGATAGTGTCTTAAACTAATATTTTTTGAGATATAAAAGAGAGAAGCGAGCAGAGAGACAGGGGGACCTCATAGAAAGCAGCACCAGGAACAGAGTGCGTCCTTTGCAGGGTGCTGCTCTAACAGATACCTAAAATGTGGAAGTGGTTTTGAAACTGTGAATGGATAGAGGACTCAGAAGGCAGAGAGGAGAACTGTTAACATCGGAGAGATGTTAACATCAAAGAGACCGGTGAGAAGCAGCAGAGAACCGGCAGCAGAAGACCAGTGCCAGACAGCGCTGGAGGGGACCCACAGAGCAAGGCTGCTGAATGCCTTTGTACAAGAGACTTCCTGGAGGGGTAGGGTGCCTCTAGGCACTTGTCAGTGGAGCTAGGCTTGTCAACCCAAGGAGCAAGACACCTGAGTGAGTGCCTTCTGGACAAAGTTTACTGGCAGAGTGGGGTGCCTCCAAGCACTTATCCGTGGAGCTACAGAGCTTTGGAACATTTGCCCCAGCAGGGCAGATGCAGGCAGTGAGCCCCAAAGGGCCAAGAGGCCAAGGAACCAGGAAGCAGAAGCTGAAGAGACAGGGAACATAGGAAGCCGAGCTGCCTCAGTATCAAAGGGTATGGCCATGACCTCTGGGGTCTCAAAGGGTGGAGCCATGGCCTCTGGTGTTTCTAAGCGTGGAGTCACCACTCAGCTGGACTAAGAGAATGGTGCACCTAAAGTTAAGGGAGTAGAGTTGCCATCCCAGTGGGCTTGAAAGGTGGAGCTAAAGCTCAGAGCTGAGGGGCCTCAGCTCAGAATCGGAGAGGTTGGCCAATACCTAGAATCTGGAGGGCAAGACCATTGTGTAAATGGTCTCAGAAAACAGAGGATTATTTTCAAGGCTTGAGGGCTAATGTAATGTGTTCCGCTGACTTGCTTGGTGCTAACGATACCGATTATCTGCAGTTATATTGAAAATCTACAAGATTAGACAGTGTCTTAAGTTAATCTCTTTTGAGATATAAAAGAGAGAAGAGAGCAGAGAGATGTGGGGACCTCATAACACCAAGAAAACAGCACCAGGAGTAGAGCGCTTCCTTTGGACCTGAGGTTCCTATGAGGAGAAGCTTCTTGACCAAGGGAAGATGCATGACAAGGGCTTTTCTCCAGAACCCACAGAGAGAGAAAGCCTTCCCACGGAGCTGACTTCTAGCCTACTAGGCTGTAAGAGAATAAACTTCTGTTTGTTAAAGCCATTCACTTGTGGTATTTCTCTTATAGCAGCACTAGATAACCAAGACACCCCTCTTACCCTAATTTATACATTGATAACTTTAGGGATATATTCCCTCTCATTTTTTTTTTTTTCATATCATAGATAATATATTAATATTTTACTTTACAACATTGAATCCAGTTAATTTTATGATATGCCTTTTTTACTCCACAAAACATAGCATGGCTATCATTCCAAGTTAACACATGTTTATGTATACATTCATTATTTTTATATGTATCCCATCATATGATACTGAATTTGCTTAACAGTATTCTTAAGGATATTTAAAAAAAGCACCACGAAGAATATCTTTGTGTGTGTGAATGCATATATATATATATATATATATTTAAACATTGTTCCAATATTTTCTCATTTTAAGTCTTAGAAGTAGAATTGATATGACAAATGATATGCCCATTCAAATTTGGATAACATAAGAGTCAACCTTCCTAATCTCTTTACTAAGCAGTAAACACAAACTCATCTTTTAAATCACGACTGTCGTTATTAGTTGCCACGGAATGGATTTCCACTCATGGCAACCTCATGTGTTGCAGCATAGAACTGCTCCATGGGGTTTTCCAGGCTGTGACCTTTCTGAAGCAGACCACCAACCTTTGAGTTAGGAGTCAAACACTAAACCATGAGGCCCCTAAATCATGACTAATCACTGATACATTTTTATTGAATTTTCTTGATGTTGAAATTTTAGATGCCATTGCCCATTCTATTTCATTTTGTGACCCCCTACTCTTCCTATACACGTATTTCTAGAGTTGTTGGAAATTTTTTAATTGCTTTGTCAGAGCTGAATGGACATTTAGGCCTATTACCACATTTTCTGCTACACACACACATATATATATAATTTTCATCGGCCTTTAAAATGTTTTTATGTACTTCCCTTGCTATTTAGAAGTTTTAAATTGTAATTTAGTCAAATCCATTGATCTTTTATGTTTCTAATTTCTGAATTTTGCCAAAAGAAGTGTTTCTTCTTCAGATCTTTACCAAAATTTCCTATCTGTTTATGTATGGATTCTGTAAATGATATAAGCATAATGTGCATTTCACTATTCAAGCTCTCTGGAGTTAAGCTGTACGTTGAGGATTAAACAGTATGTGGTTCTTTTTCCTCACCTCCCCCAGTGGCTGGATAGTTGATCGAAAAAGGGGTCTTTAATATAAACTAAATCTCCCCATATGCTAGAATCAGTTTTATGGCTTTTCATTTTTTTCCACTAATTTGTCTCTCTACTTCCATTTTCAGAATTTGGCTTACTGTTCTTGAATATTGACTTGTCCAGATAAGTGATTCTCAGTAGGCATGTGGGTGCTGAGGTGTGAATACACAGAAGCAAAGAGCAGAGCTACACGGTGGATTTGGGGAAGGCTCTCTAAATTATACTTGTTCCTCAGTTTCTAATATGCTTTTTTGGAATAATTATGTCAAGTAATTTTGAAGTTATTAATCTCCAGAGGCATATTACATCTTTTTTTTGTGTAAATTACAAAATTTAACAATGATTCAAATGTTCAAATTTATTAGCAAAAATGTGCTCAAAGTTTTCTAATATTTTGAAAATATAATCTCCATTCCTCAAAATATTTTATGTCTATTTCAAATAGAATAGGTTTTCTCTCTTTCTTAAACAAATAAGTTATCTAGCAGTTAATCAATTTATTTCATGAGTTTCTAAACTTAACTTCATTGTTTCCATCTTATTAGATTCCATTGGGGTTTCAGTTTTCTTTTATTAAACTCATTATCCTTGTTATTGATGATGATAATTAGTAGGGGAAATATTTAACGTAGGTACCCTCTACTTAGTACGTAAACGGCATGGTATTTGGGGAGGAATATTAGAACACTCAGGGAGATAAAAATACTCTAGTAAATTTATCATCTTATAGTTATAATTTATAAACATTGTTAAATTATACAAAATGGAAAATGAAGCTCAACAAAATTTTAGTTACTAATAGAGATATGCAGAAGATACTATGATTTTCAAGCAGACTTAATCACTATATGACAATGGAATCAATAACTGTTTGTCAAAAGAGAATATATGCTTTAAATCCTGAGAAACACTCATTTAAAGCAATATCATTTCTTCTTAATACATACTTAGGCCATAATCATACTCATGTATATATATGTGTGTATACAAATATACACACACGCACACACAAACACATATATAAATGACAAAATCTGGAAAATGTAAGAACAAATTAAATGTCATTAAACAATTTCAATAAGACATATTTTATCAGATCCATTATAATTATCAATATGACAATACGTGCTACTGACTATAAGACCAATAAGTTTTATTTAATATAATTAACCAAAATTCTGTAACAACAGCAATAAAGAACCCTGCCTTGCAAATATAAACTGTGATAAATATTATGTCTTTCATACCATCAATTGTTCATACGCAAGTTCAAGCCGAAACTGAAAAAAATCGGAGCAAGTCCACAGGAGCCAAAATATGACCTTGAGTATATCCCACCTGAATTTAGAGACCATCTGAAGAATAGATTTGATGCATTGAACACCAGTGACCAGATGAGTTGTGGAACGACATCAAAGACATCATCCATGAAGAAATCAAGAGGTCACTGAAAAGACAAGAATGAAAACACCAAGATGGATATCAGAGGAGACTCTGAAACTTGCTCCTGAGTGTCAAGCAGCTAAAGCAAAAGGAAGAATTGATGAAGTAAAAGAACTGAAGATTTGAAAGGGCCTCTCAAGAAGACAAAGTAAAGTATTACAATGACGTGTGCAAAGAGCTGGAGATGGAAAACCAAAAAGGAAGAACATGCTCGGCTTTTCTCAAGCTGAAAGAACTGAAGAAAAAATTCAAGCATCGAGTTGCAATAGTGAAGGATTCCATGGGGAAAATATTAAACGATGCAGGAAGCATCAAAAGAAGATGGAAGGAATACACAGAGGCATTATGCCAAAAAGAATTAGTTGATGTTCAACCATTTCAAGAGGTGGCATATGATCAGGAACGATGGTACTGAAGGAAGAAGTCCAAGCTGCTCTGAAGGTATTGGCAAAAAACAAAGCTTAGGGAATTGATGGAATATCCATTGAGGTGTTTCAACAAACCGATGCAGCACTGGAGGTGCTCACTTGTCTATGCCAAGAAACATGGAAGACAGCTTCCTGGCCAACTGACAGGAAGAGATCCATATTTATGCCTATTTCCAAGAAAGGCGATCCAACCAAATGTGGAAATTATACAACAATATCATTAATATCACATGCAAGCAAAATTTTGGTGAAGCTCATTCAAAAATGGCTGCTGCAGCAGGATATCAACAGGGAACTGCCAGAAATTCAGGCCGGTTTCAGAACAGCACGTGGAACCAAGGATATCACTGCTGATGTCAGATGGATCCTGGCTGAAAGCAAAAAACACCAGAAGGATGTTTACCTGTGTTTTATTGACTATGCAAAGGCATTCGACTGTGTGGATCGTAACAAGCTATGGATAACACTGTGAAGAATTGGAATTCCAGAACACTTAATTGTGCTCATGAGGAAACTTTACATAGATCAAGAGGCAGTTCTTCGGAGAGAACAAGGGGATACTGATTGGTTTAAAGTCAGGAAATGTGTGCATCAGGGTTGTATTCTTTCATCATACCTATTTAATCTGTATGCTGAACAAATAATACAAGAAGCTGGACTATATGAAGAAGAATGGGGTATCGGGATTGGAGGAAGACTCATTAACAACCTGTGTTATGCAGATGACACAACCTTGCTTGCTGAAAGTGAAGAGGACTTGAAGCATTTACTAATGAATATCAAAGACCACAGCCTTCAGTATGGATTATACCTCAACATAAAGAAAACAAAAATTCTCACAACTGGACCAATGAGTATCATCATGATAAACAGAGAAAAGACTGAAGTTGTCAAGGGTTTCATTTTACTTGAATCCACAATCAACAGCCATGGAAGCAGCAGTCAAGAAATCAAAAGACACATTGCATTGGGCAAATCTGCTGCAAAGGATCTCTTCAAAGTGTTGAAGAGCAAAGATGTCACCCTGAAGACTAAGGTGTGCCTGACCCAAGCCATGGTATTTTCAATTGCATCATATGGATGTGAAAGCTGGACAATGAATAAGGAAGACTGAAGAAGAATTGATGCCTTTGAATTGTGGTGTTGGCGAAGATTATTGAATATACCATGGACTGCCAAAAGAATGAACAAATCTGTCTTGGAAGAAGTACGGCCAGAATGCTCCTTAGAGGTAAGGATGGCGAGACTGCGTCTTACATACTTTGGACATGTTGTCAGGAGGGATGAGTCCCTGGAGAAGGATATCATGCATACAGGGTCAGCAGAAAAAAGGAAGGCCCTCAACGAGGTGGATTGACACAGTGGCTGCAACAATGAGCTCAAGCATAACAACGATTGTAGGGATGGTGCAGGACCGGGCAGTGTTTTGTTCTGTTGTGCATAGGGTCGCTATGAGTCAGAACAGACTCGATGGCACCTAACAACGACAACAACAACAACCAAGAATGTGTGAAATAGCAACAAGAATCAAACTTGACACTATATCATATATGTACAGAAAATAGAGTATAACCAACCATCTAGTATGTTGTCAGCTGACATTTTCCTTTTCTATTTTGCTACAGAATACCAAATCATTTTAAAGAAAATTTTGCTTTGGCAATGAATATAGTACAAATAAGCTACAAAATACTCTCAACATGCAGTATTAATATTTTTCCTCTTCATTCTGCTATTTCTTACTACAGTGGCTCGTTTTGATATTACATTCTATGATGGTTCCATTTACTATTTTGGCCTTAGGCATCTAATCTTTGCTTATTTTATTTTTGTTTTTTTTTTTTTTTGGATAATTGCTGTCTTCTCACTTTATTTTGCCGTCCTGAATGGTTATACATAACATCACTACAAAGAGTTAAAATATGAAGGGTGTATTATTATAATGGTCTTTAAGGAGAAAAACTATAAACAAAGAAGGTTCATTGTTGTGCTATGGCATTCAACTGGAATAGATCTAAACATTTTTTATTAGTGTAATGGTTTAAATATTAAGTCATGGCAAAAGAGTATTATTTAACTATTATAAAGTGTAATTATGGAAGAGTCTTAAATTTTTAAATGTTAAAAAAATAGAATGCAAAATTGTATTCACATTGTAATTAAACACATAAAAATAATTCACGTGAATAGGAAAAAGAATAAAGGGGTATGGAAATAAGAAAACAAATTACAAAACTGGTCAAAAATGAGTGATTTTTTTTCCTGTCATTTTCATTATATTCATTAACATTAAAACATTATTTGCACAATAATAGAAATCTTAAAAGGATATTTTTAAATAGAAAGCCAGCTTTTTTACCCCTGTGGATTAATTATCTTCCAAATCCAGTGCTTATACACACACATACACATACAGACACACATTAACACATTAAGCACAGCTGTGCACATACCAGAAGGAACTACTGAAAGTAACAGCGACATCTTTACACGGCCTCGCAGACAAGCACAGACACCCACAGAGAAATTTGGGAAAAAAATTCATGTTGTTAGTTCAGATACTCATTACGCCTCTTTTATAGTCCAGATGTATGTTAAGCTGGCGCATACCTAATTAAACCTACAATAGGCATAATTGAGACTATTTGAATTCATTCCACTCTGTTGGTTTTTGCATCTGTCCATGAGATCTAAACAACAGTTTAGTGGCAATTTTGTGCTGCACAGAAATTATACATGTAGCTATGCATATATTCCAATGTAAGTATTGAATTGATGTGCATATTTCAATATTTAAGAGTTCACTTAATGTAAGAACGTGGAAGAAAGATGTGGCAGTCTATTTCCTTAAAGACTACATCCTAGAAAACACTGTGGGGCAGTTCTACTCTGGCCGGAAACTACTAGACAGCAACAGGGATAGGCAAAGTAAGTAAGGCTCTGTGTATCTGGAAATTGTTATGTGAATATCGTTTATTATAAACCTTGGAATTACTGAAATTCTTTCAATAGTGTATAAATACCTTGGTTATAAATAATATAATCAAGGCAAAGCTAATAAGGACAATCTAGGTTTTTTCTTAAAATATATCTATTTCTCCTTTATTTCCAAAAACCTTCACATTGTAACAAAGCTATGTTTGATTTATTTCATTTAATAATGTCATTTTTTGTCTTATTTGTAGTCTTGATTATCTAGGGCTGCTATAACAGAAATACCACAAGTGAATGACTTTGACAAAGAGAAATCTATTGTCTCACAGTCTAGTAGGCTACAAGTCCAAATTTAGGGTGGCTCTGGAGGAAGGTCTTTGTCATCAATCTTCCCCTTGTTGAGGAGCTTCTCAGCACAGGGACCCGGGGTCCAAAGGACGTGCTATTCCCTTGGCTTCTATTTCTTGGTGATATGAGGTCCCCATGACTCTCTGCTTGCTTCTCTCTTTTATATCTCAAAAGAGATTGATTTAAGATATTTTTCTAATCTTGTAGATTGAGTCCTACCTCACAAAAACAAACTACCACTAATCCCACCTCATTAACATCATATAGGTAGGATTTACAACGCATAGGAAAAAAAAATTTTTTAGGGTCAGATGACAAAATGGTGGACAATCACACAATACTGGAAATCATGGACTAGCCAGGTTGACAACATATTTTGGGGGGACATAACTTATCCCATGACATTGGTTCACACTATGCTTTGCTACTTGGTTTCATGAATATAAATTTAACCTATTTCACAAATCAGTTTCTACTTTCCACCTGTAACTGCTCATGACAAACTTCTATTGGGGAGGAAAAGCTGGTAGTAATAACTGTATACTTATTCATTTCTTCTCATGATTTTTATTTCTTCACAGTAAAATGTAAACTTCCTGTATCTGAAGGAACTTTTTTAAGAAATACAAACAGAATGTTATCATATAGTGGAATATTTCACATATTTAAAAATATTACTATGGAGGGAAAAGTGGTCACACAGTTATGTTATATCAAACTTAGCCCATTCATGACTGCATACCTATTTACAATAATGCCAGCAAAGCTGTAACAGATTTAGGTAAAGGACAATTATTCTGGATGAAAAACTCACCTGCAAAGTGACAGGTATCACTTGGAAAATCATGGATTGTAAATACACATACTCATTTTCACATTTCCTTAATCTTAAACCCAATATGTATTCATATTTTAATATTTCATAAATGAGGATCCATTCTACAATGAATTTCAAAAAAATGACAGTTTTTTTTTGTTTTTAAATCCCAGGGAAGTTGTTAATCAATGGTCCTTCTTATAGATATTGACATTTTAGAATTGAGGAAATAGAGTGAAGTTGTGGATCTCCTAATAGCTGATGCTAGCAATAATGTGAGGAAATATATTATCTCTACTACCACTATCATTTTATTTTCCTTGAATGTGTTCATTTTAAGAATGCTTAAAAGATTTCCAATATAGGCTGTTTCAGTAGGAGTTATTATTATTATTAAAGCCCTAACTCATTTATGAACTACAGTTGTTCAAAGGTTATCAAAACACCTTCCAAAGCAAATGTCATCTTAATGCAAACTACCCAAATAATGAATCAACATATTTTGCATTAAAAATTATTCAGGAATGAGCAGTTTAAAAGGGACCCAGGGTCTATATATTATTTCTAATTTTTTAAATTCAAAGGTAGTCATATTTCTTGTTTTTACATTCCAATTTGGATTTGGTGTTAAAACATAAATGTTAGCGTATTAACTTCTTAAATATGATTTATATTATCAAAATACGTCATGCTCATCTTCAAGCCAGTTACACAAAGAAAAATAGTATAATATTAATAGTGATGTGTCAGGTGATAGGATTAATTTAAAACAATAGCTAAATATCTGATACCGATTTGAAAATATACGGGACAATGTAGTCAAGTCAATACATGACATCACTGATCACTTTAAAAAGTAAACCATCCAAAACGTCACTGAAATAGTTATACTTTTATTAAATAAATATCCATTAAGAAAATATCCATTATTAAATGGTTTGCATTTAGATACTTTTGCTATTCAGCACTATTTCATGACATATTTGGAGTCGCCAGGTGATGCAAATAGTTAACATCCTCAGATGCTGCCAACAATTTGGAGGTTAGAGGACACCCAGAGGCATCTTGGAAGAAAGGCCTGATGATCTACATCTGAAAAATCTTCCGTTAACAACCCTCCAGAGCAAAGTTTCACCATGAAACACACTGGGTCTCCATGAGTCTGAATCAACTTGATGGCACCCAGTTTTCTTTTTTTTTTAATGACATACTTAAAATATATGAACATGGCTTTATACAAAAAACCCAGGGCCATTGAGTCCATAATAAGTATTTTAGATGGGTTCATTGTGTTGGATCACAATGAATTGATAAGTTCACCATTCCCGAAGCTTTTTCTTTTTAATATGATGTTTGTTTGTTTATCTCTGCCTGGGAATTAGAGGCACATGGGCTGGAAATCTGCTTGGTAAGCCAGTTTTTCTATACAGCATCCTAAATTTATAAATTTGGAGGATCAACACTGACCTGAAATCTTCATAAAATTAATAGCCAAGTTTTAGTACACTACTTTGAAATTTCTACACCACATACCCAGGAAACCTAAATATTACTTTTTGATTTTCCTAACAACTAAGCGCCCCCAGGTGTCTGCCAGTTTGTTGTACTGGGGGGGCTTGTGTGCTGCTGTGATACTGGAAGTTATGCCACCAGTATTCAGATACCAGCAAGGTCACCCATGGAGCATAGGTTTCAGCTGAGCTTCCAGACTAAGACAGACTAGGAAGAAGGACCCGGCAGTCTACTTCTGAAAAAGCATTAGCCAGTGAAAACCTTATGAATAGCAGCGGAATGTTGTCTGATACAGCGCTGGAAGCTAAGCCCCCCAGGTTGGAAGGCACTTAAAAGATGACTGGGGAAGAGCTGCCTCCTCAAAGTAGAGTTGACCTTAATGACGCAGATGGAGTAAAGCTTTCGGGACCTTCATTTGCTGATGCGGCATGACTCAAAATGAGAAGAAACAGCTGTCAACATCCATTAATAATCAATGGAATGTACGACGTATGAATCTAGGAAAACTGGAAATCATCAAAAATGAAATGGAATGCATCAACATCAATATCCTAGGCATTAGTGAGCTGAGATGGCCTGGTATTGGCCATTTTGAATCAGACAAACATATAGTCTACTATGCTGGGAATGACAACTTGAAGAGGAATGGTGTTGCATTCATCGTCAAAAAGAACACTTCAAGATCTATCCTGAAGTACAATGCTGTCAGTGATAGGATAATATCCATACACCTACAAGGAAGACCACTTAATACGACTATTATTCAAATTTACGCACCAACCACTAGGGCCAAAGATAAATAGAAGATTTTTATCAGCTGCTGCAGTCTGAAATTGATTGAACATGCAATCAAGATGCATTGATAATTAATGGCGATTAGAATGTGAAAGTTGGAAACAAAGAAGAAGGATCCATAGTGGGAAAATATGACCTTAGTGATAGAAACGATGCCAGAGATTGAATGGTAGAATTTTGCAAGACCAACGACTTCTTCATTGGAAATACCTTCTTTCACCAACATAAATGGCAACTATACACATGGACCATACCAGAGAGAGCACACAGAAATCAAATCGACTACATCTGTGGAAAGAGATGTTGGAAAAGCTCAATATCATCAGTCAGAACAAGGCCAGGGGCCGACTGTGGAACAGACCATCAATTGCTCATATGCAAGTTCAAGCTGAAACTGGAGAAAATCAGAGCAAGGCCAAGGGAGCCAAAATATGACCTTGAGACCATCTGAAGAATAGATCTGATGCGTTGAACACTAATGACTGAAGACCAGACGAGTTGCGGAATGAAAACAAGGACATCACCCATGAAGAAAGCAAGAGGTCATTGAAACATAGGAAAGACAGAAACGGCCAAGATGGATGTCACAGGAGACTCTGAAACTTGCTCTCAAACGTCAAGCAGCTAAAGCAAAAGAAAGAATTGAGGAAGTAAAAGAACTGAATAGAAGATTTCAAAGGCCAGGTCGAGAAGTAAAGTATAATAATGACATGTACAAAGAGCTGGAGATGGAAAACCAAAAGGGAAGAACACACTCGGTGTTTTTCAAGCTGAAAGAACTGAAGAAAAAATTCAAGCCTCGAGTTGCAATAGTGAAGGATTCTATGGGGAAAATATTAAACGACGCAGGAAGCTTCAAAAGAAGATAGAAGGAATACACAGAGTCATTATACCAAAAAGAATTAGTCGATGTTCAACCCGTTCAAGAGGTGGCATATGATCAGGAACCAGTGGTACTGAAGGAATAAGTCCAAGCTGCTCTGAAAGCTTTGGCGAAAAACAAGTCTTAAGGAATTGATGGAATATCAATTGAGATGTTTCAACAAACAGATGCAGCGCTGGAGGTGCTCACTCGGCCAAGCCAAGAAATATGGAAGACAGCTTCCTGGCCAACTGACTGGAAGAGATCCATATTTATGCCTATTCCCAAGAAAGGTGATCCAACCGAATGTGGAAATTGTAGAACAATATCAATATCATTAATATCACACATAAGCAAAATTTTGCTGAAGATCATTCAAAAACAGCTGCAGCAGTATATTGAGACAGAGAACTGCCAGAAATTCAGGCTGGTTTCAGAAGAGCACATGGAACCAAGGATATCATTGCTGATGTCAGATGGACCCTGGCTGAAAGCAAAAAACACCAGAAGGATGTTTACCTGTGTTTTATTGACTATGCAAAAGCATTCGACTGTATGAATCATAACAAATTATGGATAACACTGTGAAGAATGGAAATTCCAGAACGCTTAATTGTGCTCATGAGGAACCTTTACACAGATCAAGAGGCAGTTGTTCGGACAGAACAAGGAGATACTGATTGGTTTAAAGTCAGGAAATGTGTGCGTCAGGGTTGTATTCTTTCACCATACCTATTCAATCTGTATGCTGAGCAAATAATCTGAGAAGCCGGACTCTATGAAGAAGAACGGGACATAAGGATTGGATAATTAACGAACTGTGTTATGCAAAAGACACAACCTCGCTTGCTGAAAGTGAAGAGGACTTGAAGCACTTCCTAATGAAGATCAAAGACCACAGCCTTCAGTATGGATTGCACCTCAACATAAAGAAAACAAAAGTCCTCACAACTGGACTAATGAGCAACATCATGATGAATGTAGAAAAGACTGAAGTTCTCAAAGATTTCACTTTACTTGAATCCACAATCAACAGCCATGGAAGTAGCAGTCAAGAAATCAAAAGACGCATTGCATTGGGTAAATCTGCTGCAAAGGACCCCTTTAAAGTGTTGAAGAGCAAAGATGTCATCTTGAAGAATAAGGTGCGCCTGACCGAAGCCATGGTATTTTCAATTGTGTCATATGCATGTGAAAGCTGGACAATGAGTAAGGAAGGCCGAAGAAGAGTTGACGCCTTTGAATTGTGGTGTTGGTGAAGAATATTGAATATACTATGGACTGCCAAAAGAACGAACAAATCTGTCTTGGAAGAAGTGCGGCCAGAATGCTCCTTAGAAGCAAGGGTGGTGAGACTGCGTCTTACACACTTCGGACATGTTGTCAGGAGGGATCAGTCCCTGGAGAAGGACATCATGCTTGGCAGAGTACAGGGTCAGTGGAAAAGAGGAAGACTCTCAACGAGGAGGATTGACACAGTGGCTGCAACGATGATCTCAAGCATAACAACGATTGTAAGGATGGTTCATTCTGTTGTGCATAGGGTCGCTATGAGTCGGAACCGACTCGACGGCACCTAACAACAACAACAAAAACAAAGCGATTGCTTTCACCAAAGTACAGAGTGATCTGACCGCACTTTATAACCCAGACTCCAAGCCTGCTCCCTCTTGCGGTAAATCTCACGGAAATGCATAAAGAAAATCCCGCACTTCGCCACCAGGGTTTGTTCCTGGAATCATTGTTGCATTCGAAACAATAGTCTTGTGAGGTCACAACGATGACCTCCTTCAAATTCAGAGGATGTTTCTTCTTCACTTTCTTCCAAGGACAGGGACTCAGTGGTGGCTTTTGCTCTCAGTACACTTCATCACGCCTCTCTACTTTAGCGGCAGAACATGCAATATAGGAGAAATGGAAATAAAAAGAAGGTTTTCAGTTCCCACAAGCTATACACTGACTTACGTTTTTCTGTTCTTACAAGTTCTAGTACTTGCTACATGATTTAAGATTTTTTTTTTAACCAAGAAATATTAAGAGCTATGTTTTGAATTTTTTTAAAAAGTACACATCATCATTTTTAATAGAGTTCATACAGGCTATACAGGGATTCTACAGTAGAAATAAATGATACAATATGAATCTTTCTGATGTGAGTGGTATAAAATGGAAGCTGCAGTGAAGTTAGAAAGAAATTATTTCTTCAGAATACTGGGAATTAGTACTAGAAAAAGCACCTTTGAGTGATGGATAAACATAAGGAAATAAAATGAATGAGACAGCAAGTCTGTGGTAGGGAGAAACAACATATTCAAAGAGCAAAAGTAAATGATATGTTTCTAAAGTTGGAACTTTATTATGACTTTTTTTTCATTAACTTTTATTGAGCTTCAAGTGAACGTTTACAAATCAAGTCAGACTGTCACATATAAGTTTATATACACCTTACTCTGTTCTCCCACTTGCTCTCCCCCTAATGAGTCAGCCCTTCCAGTCTCTCCTTTCATGACACTTTTGCCAGCTTCCAACTCTCTCTATCCTCCCATCCCCTCTCCAGACAGGAGATGCCAACACAGTCTCAAGTGTCCACCTGATATAATTAGCTCACTCTTCATCAGCATCTTGCTCCTACCCACTGTCCAGTCCCTTTCATGTCTGATGAGTTGTCTTTGGGAACGGTTCCTGTCCTGTGCCAACAGAAGGTTTGGGGACCATGACCGCCGGAATTCCTCTAGTCTCAGTCAGACCATCAAGTCTGGTCTTTTTATGAGAATTTGGGGTCTGCATCCCACTGATCTCCTGCTCCCTCAGGGGTTCTCTGTTGTGCTCCCTGTCAGGGCAGTCATCGATTGTGGCCGGGCACCAACTAGTTCTTCTGGGGTCAGGATGATGTAGGTCTCTGGTTCATGTGGCCCTTTCTGTCTCTTGGGCTCTTAGTTGTCGTGTGACCTTGGTGTTCTTCATTCTCCTTTGCTCCAGGTGGGTTGAGACCAATTGATGCATCTTAATTGGCCGCTTATTAGCATTTAAGACCCCAGACGCCTCATTTCAAAGTGGGATGCAGAATGTTTTCATAATAGAATCATTTTGCCAATTGACTTAGAAGTCCCCTTAAACCATGGTCCCCAAACCCCCACCATTGCTCCGCTGACCTTTGAAGCATTCAGTTTATCCCGGAAACTTCTTTGCTTTTGGTCCAGTCCAGTTGAGCTGACCTTCCATGTATTGAGTGTTGTCTTTCCCTTCACCTAAAGCAGTTCTTAGCTACTAATTAATAAGTAAAAAACCCTCTCCCACCCTCCCTCCCCCCCTAGTAACCACAAAAGTATGTGTTCTTCTCAGTTTATACTATTTCTCAATATCTTATAATAGTGGTCTTATACAATATTTGTCCTTTTGCCTCTGACTAATTTCACTCAGCATAGTGCCTTCCAGGTTCCTCCATGTTATGAAATGTTTCACAGATTCGTCACTGTTCTTTATTGATGCGTAGTATTCCATTGAGTGAATATACCACAATTTATTTACCCATTCATCCGTTGATGGACACCTTGGTTGCTTCCAGCTTTTTGCTATTGTAAACAGAGCTGCAATAAACATGGGTGTGCATATATCTGTTTGTGTGAAGGCTCTTATTTCTTTAGGGTATATTCCGAGGAGTGGGATTTCTGGGTTGTATGGTAGTTCTATTTCTAACTGTTTAAGATAATGCCAGATAGATTTCCAAAGTGGTTGTACCATTTTACATTCCCACCAGCAGTGTATAAGAGTTCCAATCTCTCTGCAGCCTCTCCAACATTTATTATTTTGTGTTTTTTGGATTAATGCCAGCCTCGTTGGAGTGAGATGGAATCTCATCGTAGTTTTAATTTGCGTTTCTCTAATGGCTAATGATCGAGAGCATTTTCTCATGTACCTGTTAGCTGCTTGAATATCTTCTTTAGTGAAGTGTGTGTTCATATCCTTTGCCCACTTCTTGATTGGGTTGTTTGTCTTTTTGTGGTTGAGTTTTAACAGAATCATGTAGATTATTTTAGAAATCAGGCGCTGGTTGGAGATGTCGTAGCTGAAAATTCTTTCCCAGTCTGTAGGTGGTCTTTTTACTCTTTTGGTGAAGTCTTTAGGTGAGCATAGGTGTTTGATTTTTAGGAGCTCCCAGTTATCTGGTTTCTCTTCGTCATTTTTGGTAATGTTTTGTATTCTGTTTATGCCTTGTATTAGGACTCCTAAGGTTGTCCCTATTTTTTCTTCCATGATCTTTATCGTTTTAGTCTTTATGTTTAGGTCTTTGATCCACTTGGAGTTAGTTTTTGGGCATGGTGTGAGGTATGGGTCCTGTTTCATTTTTTTGCAAATGGATATCCAGTTATGCCAGCACCATTTGTTAAAAAGACTATCTTTTCCCCAATTAACTGACACTGGGCCTTTGTCAAATATCAACTGCTCATATGTGGATGGATTTATATCAGGGTTCTCAATTCTGTTCCACTGGTCTATGTGTCTGTTGTTGTACCAGTACCAGGCTGTTGACTACCGTGGCTGTATAATAGCTTCTGAAATCAGGTAGAGTGAGGCCTCCCACTTCCTTCTTCTTTTTCAGTAATGCTTTGCTTATCCAAGGCTTCTTTCCCTTCCATACGAAGTTGGTGATTTGATTCTCTATCACCTTGAAAAATGACTTTGGAATTTGGATCGGAAGTGCATTGTATCTATAGATGGCTTTTGGTAGAATAGATATTTTTACTATGTTAAGTCTTCCTATCCATGAGCAAGGTATGTTTTTCCACTTAAGTATGTCCTTTTTAATTTCTTGTAGTAGAGCTTTGTAGTTTTCTTTGTTTAGGTCTTTTACATCCTTGGTAAGATTTATTCCTAAGTATTTTATCTTCTTCGGGGCTACTGTGAATGGTATGGATTTGGTGATTTCCTCTTCGATGTTCTTTTTGTTGATGTAGAGGAATCCAAGTGATTTTTGTATGTTTATCTTATAACCTGAGACTCTGCCAAACTCTTCTATTAGTTTCAGTAGTTTTCTGGAGGATTCCTTGGGGTTTTCTGCATATAAGATCATGTCATCTGCAAATAGAGATAATTTTACTTCCTCTTTGCCAATCCGGATGCCCTTTATTTCTTTGTCTGGCCTACTTGGTCTGGCTAGGACTTCTAGCACAATGTTGAATAAGAGCAGTGATAAAGGGCATCCTTGTCTGGTTCCCATTCTCAAGGGAAATGCTTTCAGGCTCTCTCCATTTAGAGTAATGTTAGCTGTTGGCTTTGCATAGATGCCCTTTATTATGTTGAGGAATTTTCCTTCAATTCCTATTTTGCTGAGAGTTTTTATCATAAATGGGTGTTGGACTTTGTCAAATGCCTTTTCTGCATCAATTCATAAGATCAGGTGGTTTTTGTCTTTTGTTTTATTTATATGGTAGATTACATTAATGGTTTTTCTAATATTAAACCAGCCTTGCATACCTGGTATAAATCCCACTTGGTCATGGTGGATTATTGTTTTGATATGTTGTTGAATTCTATTGGCTAGAATTTTGTTGAGGATTTTTGCATCTATGTTCATGAGGGATATAGGTCTATAATTTTCTTTTTTTGTGGTGTCTTTACCTGGTTTTGGTATTAGGGAGATGGTGGCTTCATAGAATGAGTTGGGTAGTATTCCGTCATTTTCTATGCTTTGAAATACCTTTAGTAGTAGTGGTGTTATCTCTTCTCTGAAAGTTCGGTAGAACTCTGCAGTGAAGCCATCCGGGCCAGGGCTTTTTCTTGTTGGGAGTTTTTTGATTACCGTTTCAATCTCTTTTTTTGTTATGGGTCTATTTAGTTGTTCTACTTCTGAATGTGTTAGTTTAGGTAGGTAGTGTTTTTCCAGGAATTCATCCATTTCTTCTAGGTTTTCAAATTTGTTAGAGTACAATTTTTCGTAATAATCTGAAATGATTCTTTTAATTTCAGTTGGGTCTGTTGTGATGTGGCCCTTCTCGTTTCTTATTCGGGTTATTTGTTTCCTTTCCTGTATTTCTTTAGTCAGTCTAGCCAATGGTTTATCGATATTATGACTTTTTAAATACTTCTGATACCCTATGTTCTCTCCTGCCCTAATTAATGCTCTGATTAAATAATGCTCTTCAGCACTTAGGACACTCACTGCCTACACTGAATATCATTTATTAACAACAAACTCTTCAGAGTGTATACGTGCCTTTGAATTCTACAAAGTAAAGTCCGTAACTCATGCCTTCCTCTGGTGCCTTTATGCATCTTCTGTTAAAACCAACCCCTGATGTCCTTGTTAAATTTACTTGCAAATATATGTTAAAAAAAAATCATCATATCCTGCTTTTCATTTTATGCAAACCCTATCTAGTAAATTATAAATGATAGTCAATTTCAACAGCAACAGGAACAATGATGTCCACATTTTTGCCCACTGATATTAACACAGATGCACTATATTTGTACTTTGTGGCAGCGGGAATATTACGAAATGAGGATAAACTATGATCGTATCTGAAATACTGGGGAACAAAACATGGCACAAGGCACATGGCAATAATTAGAAAGGAGACCTAGTTGCATGCTTAGGAACATGTGAAATTTGTCAGCAAGTGTGAACTAGGGGGGCAGTCAGTAAATTCTGAGATGATAAGGTACATGGCATACAAACAAAAAATCAACTGACATCTTTAAAACACGAATGTAAGTACTTGCTGTTCTTTACTAAGAAAGTGAGTGGTGGTTCTTGCAAACAGCCTTTGAAAGGGGTCACCATGCACAAGGAAGGGCTTCTGGGGACAGTCTGTGCTGCTTTTGTGTCCTTGCAGCCATGGACAGTAAGTCAAGTGAGGTGGCAACAGTTTGAAAGCATCGCACGTGTGATGGCCCTCTTGATCTCTCTCTTCCTTTGACTCTCTCAGGAATAACCCTACAGATATACATAAATCAGAGTGCACCACGGAGCCCCTGTTCACCAAGCACATTGAGCGCTCCTGGGGTGACACACTGTGGAGCACTTGCTCCCACGTAGACTGCTTCCACCAGATTGAGAGATTTATTTCCTGACAGCTGACAGAGTGCACTGCATGCCTGACAATCCCTGGTGTGGCTGTATCAGTAGCTCCAGGATGAAGTCCTCTGAACTCTCTGAAAGTCTTAGTCTTTCTTTTACTTAAAAATGACTATTTCAGTACTTTGAAAGATCTAAGTAGCTTATTCTCTTATCTTTTAGAAATTCAAACCACCCCTCTCTACCTTGAAGCATAAAACTTCCCTCATGGCTGTTTTTCTTATGTCTTTTTAACCTGCCGTTTTCTTTTGTGCCAGAGTCTGTCCCACTGAAATAATGCTAATGTCAAACTAGGCAGTCCCCAGGCAGGGACCATAATTCTAGGGAGATTCTCCAGTATAGTTTGAATGACCTTATTAAATCTGGACTAGACCATTTCGGTCAATGAATTATTACTTCATAGTATATCTGGAGATATGAAAAAGTCTTCACGAGAACTAGCCTGTCTAATCTCTTTATTATGAAATATTAACAAATATGTTAAAAGACAGATGTATCTTAAAACATTGTAGAAAATACAATGCCGTTAGTGAAATATTTCAATTTTTTTTTTCAAATCTAAATGAACCTGATTGTATTGTACAATACACTTAAATTTTCTTCAGTGGAGCCTTAGTGGAATTAGAAACTGTTATGGTCTTATTCCGTAGAGGAAGTTTTTATGTAAATCACTTGTAGAGTTTATTGTGTCATTTTAAAATTTTTACTTCTCTAGAAATACTCTTAACAATAAAATCAATGGCTAATTTCATCTTTTCTAGTAATTTTTAACTCTAATGTTTTCATTAATGATTACATTACAATATATCTTGATTACATTAAAATCACATTTTAAAAAAGTTGTTTGCATTCCTCTTTAGATAGAAAAAAATAACATAGACATACATTATCTTAAGGGGGATCATGGAAATCCTGGTGGTGTAATGGTTAAGAGCTATGGTCAGCAGTTCAAATCCACCAGGTGGTGCCTGGAAACTCTATGGGGCAGCTCTTCTCTGTTCTTTAGGGTCGCTATGGGTCAGAATCGAGAGAATTGACTCGATGGTAAATGTTTTTTTTTTTTTTTTTAAGGAGGATCATAACATTTTAGATTTAAAATATGGTTTTGGAATGCTATTGACTGTTTTAAAAGCAAACCCGTTGCCTTCCAGTCTCTACTGGCTCGTAGTGACCCTCTAGACCAGAGTAGAACCACCCTACAGGGTTTCCAAGGAGCGGCTGGTAGACTGGAACTGCTGAGCTTCTGGTTAGCAGCTATCGTGATTAATTTGAATAGAAACAATGCTAGAGTCCAGAGAACACAAATGCCTTGTCCAGCACAAGCTGAGATTCAAATCCAAGTCTACTGACTGTGTTTTTTCCCTTTTTAAATCTTTCATCTTTGAAAGAGGCTTATATTTTTCCTAAGTTTACAACTGGAATGTTGTATCTTATGAAAATTAGTGCTAAGTAGATGGATTTCATGTAGTGCAGTTTACTTTGGAGAAAAGCAAAAACGGCACAGACTTCTGACTCCAGAGACAAGATACAAACAACAGGCACTGGTCAAACTCATGATGCCAGGACTCCAGTTTCTTCTGATGTTTCCTATACTTATCTGCATGCCATTTAATTTTCTTTTGTATGATGATCGCTTTTTACTGCGCTTTTCTATTCCTGACCACAAATTATTACGCTTACTCTGACGATAGGTTTTAACGTTAGCATCTTATATCCATATGAACAGACCTGTTTTTAGAAAAAACATGCATATGATTATCCTAATTATTAATGAAAATATGAACTAGGCCTGACTCTGCTCCCAGTTTATCTTGTTTGGGATATCATGTCAGCCAATTCATAGACAATACTTTGATAACCACTCTCCACTCAGTAATCCTTTGACTCTAATCTACCACCAAGATTTATTTTGCCTTATGAGACACCAAGTCATGTAGTCATGATAATAATCTTAACTGGTGTCTAGACCGCCTCCTGGTAGAGAGGGTGCTTTTTTTTTTTTTTAATGATGACACTGAAGTAGCCAAAATGCATTTTCTTAAGTGTTTTAATATTAGGGAGAATATATTTTCTCATTTGTTTTAGTATAACTGTATAAGCTGTGATTGATCTCTAGTCCTTGGAAAATGGTGCAGGCTCTGTTCAAAATACGGCTGAGCAGCCTGTTCTACTCTTAAACATAACGAACACCCTAATACCTTACATGTTTTCCCCTGTTCAAAACAGGTGATTAAGAGCTTGACATGACTAACGCCATAATGATGCTCTAAGTATCTCTAAACATTTTTTAATTGCACCAGCTGCACTGGTCTCTTCCAAAGGGGTGCGGAGCTCTCTCAGCTCCTGTGGCCTTGGTCTCTCTTCTTCTTTCTTTGTTCTCTTGAGAAATGGCCCTCAGCCTGCAAACCGACAGAAAGGCTTTCTTTCTTGCTCCCTATCTCAGGCACAGTGGACTTGGCAAAACAGCTCCACAAGCCGAGAGATTCTTATGAGAGTTTTTCAGCCTGTTATAAATATACTGATTAGAGTCCAGGTGCCTGACGTGTTTATCTTTAGTTTTACAGAGTTTTTGTAGTTGTTTTGTGATGTATAAGACCATCTGTGGACTATGTGCTCAAAACATTAGGTAACCCTGATCTTCCCCCTATAAAACCCTCCCATCAACCCTTTAGGGCAGACAGAATTTGGGAGAAATTTAACCCCCTCTGTCTCTTGAATACTGGTTTTCAATAAAGTCTTCTTACTGCTGGTTTTCAATAAAGTCTTCTTACTGCTTACCTCCTCCTGTCTCAGTATTGGCTTTGCGGCAGGTGGCTAGAACCCACAATTTGTGGTAACAACATTGAGTAGGGAAAAAAAAAAAGGAATCCATATATCTGATATCCTGATGACTAGATGCAGTAGCTTTTGAAAATGAGAATATACTTATAAATAAGACACCAGTTGAGAGACTGTATATTGTGTTCCTTGATCAACTAGGATTGTAATTTTCTTTGAAAATATCATGGTTTCTGCCCATGCTAACAAATAAAAATATACTTGGACCTAATTTTTTTGCGTACTTACTTTATCACATTAAAACACTATTTATTCACACAGAATGAGTATTTATTGATAATGAAATATGCATTAGCAATTACATGTTTCTTTCTTTTACTTTTTTGTGCAATTAATGACTTTCCTCTTCCCAAAAAGAAAAAGATTCTGAATTTTACAAATAAAACCAAAAAATGAAAATTTTAAATTCTGAACAAAAGTAGATTTCTATGATATTCTACAGTTAGTCTTCCTGAAAAAGAAGCTGAAATGTTTGAGCCTTAAACTTAGTATTGATAACATATATGTCACTTCTGGCATTCGTATATAAAATAGCTTTTTATTACGAAAGCAATAGAGCTGTGTAACTGACTGCCTTCCTCAGTTTCTCCTTCTGGAGACAACTATTATCATTCCAGTGTATCATGACAAACTTGGCTACAAATAGTTAAAGTTGGCCTTTTTAAATAAAACTGGGATCACATCACTTGTTCCTTTTAACCATACCTTCTGATCACGTTTGACTTTTCATTTTCATAGGTAAGCATTGGAAAACCCTGACTACCATTTCCACGCAATTGAGCAAATAAATAAAAAGAGAACTGGAGTTCCTATTGGTCATCTTGCTGGAGGACCATAGCCGCATATAAAAAGACAGCAGGTTTCCAACTCAAAAGTCATGCCCCATTGTTTCCTTTGTTTTCAAGTCAAGGTGATTCTCTTCAGCAAGTCCTTCTTCATTGTTCCTATCTGTACCAGTAAGAAAACGATTACGAATTTACCTGCATGTTTAAAGACATTTATGCATTTATATTCAGAATTCTGTACAGTGTTTCTAGGTATCTGCAGAGTCTGACTATAGGTAAGTGGACAGGCTTTATGGTTTTTGTTCTGGTCTGCATGCAGGTTTAACTCTTCTAGCACTGAAAAGTTTTAACAGACATTTGTCTCTGATCTCTCCTTCCATGACGGCAGTTTGGCCAGAGGAAAACGTGATTTTTTTCAGCATCATTGTAATGATGACAACACAGCTTTAGATGAAGGTGGCTTTCCATATTATTTGGCCAAATATATCCAAGTAATTATTCAGGCCAAATTTATTCTCCTGACATTGGTCTGAGAACTACAATTTATTACTTTTTTTTTCTTTTCTAAAAAAGGGAGAATTTACCTGAAGTTTTAAGCAAGTGTACCAATTTGTTCTCTTAAATGCCTTAGTTATTCTATTACGCCTTCACTTCTTAGCAAAACCATTAAGAAGGACCTGACATTAAGTATGTTGACAAATTCAGGGCATGAAGAAATACTTCTTAACGTTGCAAAAATGTCAATCCTACCCAAAGCTATCTACAGATATAACACAATCCTGATCCCCAAATACCAATAGCTGTCTTTAACAAGATGGAAAAATGAATCAGCAACTTTATATGGATAGGAAACAAGCCCTGGATAAGCAAAGCATTATTGAAGAAAAAGAACAAAGTAAGAGGCCTCACACTACCTGTTCTCAGAACCTACTATACAGCCATGGTAGTCAAAAGAACCTGGTACTGATACAACAACAGACACATAGACCAATGGAACAGAATGAAAAACCCTGATGTAAATCCATCCACCTATGGTCAGGTGATCTTTGACAAAAGCCCAAAGTCCATTAAATGGGGAAAAAACCATCTTTTCAACAAATGGTGCTGGGAAAACTGGATGTCCATCTATAATAAAAATGAAACAGGGCCCGCACCTCACACATCATATACAAAAACTAACTCAGAATGAAATAAAGACCTAAGCACAAAACCTAAAACAATAAAGATGGTGGAAGAAAAAATACGCGCAACATTAGGGGCCCTAATACATGGCATAGATAGTATACAAACCATAATTAACAATGCAGAAACACCAGAAAAGAAACTAGATAACTCGGACTTCCTAAAAATTAAACACTTAAGCTCATCAAAAGACTTCACCAAAAGAGTAAAAAAAGAACCTACAGACTGGAAAAAAAATTTTGGCTACTACATACCTGACAAGGGTCTAATCTCCAAAATCTATAGAATATTTTAACACTTCGATAAGAAAAAGACAAACGATCCAATTAAAAAGTGGGTAAAGGATATAAAGGGACACTTCCCCAAAGACAACATTCAGGCTGCTAACAGACACATGAGAAAATGCTCACAATCATTAGCCATTAGAGAAATGCAAATCAAAACTACAATGAGATATCATCTCAACTCAACATTACTGGCACCAAAAAAAAAAAAGAATAGAAAACAAATATTGGAGAGGTTGTGTGGAGATTGGAGCTTTTATGTACTGCTGGTGGGAATGTAAAATGGTACAACCACTATGGAAAACAATATATCACCTCACTAAAAAGCTAGAAATAGAAATACCATACAATCCTGCATTCCCACTCCCAGGAATATATCCTAGAGAAATAAGAGCCATCACATGAATAGATATATGCACACCCATGTTCATTGCAGCATTATTCACAATAGCAAAAAGATGGAACAACCTGAGTGCCCGTTAACAGATGAATGAATAAACAAATTATGGTACACACACAACGGAATACCATACAGCGTTAAAGGAACAACGGTGAATCTTTGAAATCTCTCACAGCATGGATGAATCTGGAGGGCATTATGCTGAGTGAAAAAAATCAATCACAAAAAGACAGGTATCATATGAAACCACTATTATAAAGATCCAAGAAAAAGGTCACACACAGAAAAAAACAATCTTTGATGGTTAGGAGGAAGGAGAAATCACTAACTAAACAGTAGACCAGGTAACTTTGGTGAAGGGAAAGACAACACATAGGGGAAGTCAGCACAACTCGACCAAGGCAAAGTCATAGAAGCTCCCTAAACACATCCAGACACCTTGAGGGACCGAGTTACTGGGGCTGAGGCTTGGGGGCCATGGTCTCGGGGGACCTCTAAGTCAACTGGCATAACCTACTTCATAAAGAAAATATTCTACATCCTACTTTGGTGGGTACAGTCTCCAGTCTTAAAATCTTGAGAGCACCCATCTAAGATACACCCATTTGTCCCATCACAGTTGGAGCAAAGAAGAATGATGAAAACCAAAGACAGAAGGAAAATATTATTCCAAAGAACTAAGGGACCACGTGAACCACAGCCTCCACCAGCCTGAGCCCAGAACTAGATGGTGCCCGACTACCACAACTGACAGCTCTGATAGGGATCGCAATAGAGGGACAGAACGGAAGAAAAATGTAGAACAAAATTCAAATTCGCCACGAAAGACCAGACTTAAACAGGTCTGATAGAGACTCATGGAATCCTGAGACTATGGCCCCTAGACACCCTGCTAACTCAGAACTGAAGCCACTCCCAAAGTCCATGTTTTAGCCAAAGATTAGACAGGCCCATAAAACAAACAACAGCACAAGTTACGAATGTACTTCAAATATATGAGACCAAATGGGCAACACTTGCCCAAAAGCAAAGATAAGAAACCTGGAAGGCACAGGAAACCTGGATGGATGGACATGGAGAACCCAGGGTAGAAAGGGAAAGGGGAGGGTGCTGGCATTTTGCTGGGATTTTAACCGATGTCACAAAACAATTTGTATATAAATTTTTGAATGAAAAACTAATTTGTGCTATAAATTTTCACCTAAAACACAATATATATTTTTTAAAGGAATACGAAAGGGGTTAAATAAAAAACCCACAGCTCTGACTTTGAATGGGAAACATCAATATTAACTCAGAGGTATTTTACATTTCAAATGTAAGATTCTTTGTATCTGTGTATTGTTTAACAATAAAAATGTTTTAAAAAAGAAATACTGCTTTAAAAAGGCTTTTGTCAGGATCTCTGATGATGATGCAGCTGAGGTAGGAATCACCGTTCAGAGCTGAAGCTTCCTTCACTATCAAATAATCAAAATCAGACACGATCGCAAGCCTGTAAAGGCTTCCGGTGCATGTGACAAATCTGAGATTTTTCTTTCAAAGTATGTTGTCATCAGTAAAGTAACATTTCTTCTTTAAAAAAAATCAATGATCCCTGAAGTTTTCAAAATGGGCTCCCCCCAAAATTATTCTCCATTGCGACAGTATGTATGTAACTGATAGATGTTATTAGTTTTTTCATTTACTTGTTGGAGGAAAGCTGCTTTCATTTTTTTAATATTCAAAATATTAGATGGAATGTCAAAGATCTGCGATAAATAATACCATTGAAGAAGGCATATTTCCTATTTTTTCTTTATCTATTTCACCCTCTGAGGCGGGGGAGAGGGACTGAACTATTTCCAGGGCACCAAGACACCAAGGTCTCTTAAGTTGCTTGTGATTATTAAAAAAAAAAAAAAAAGTTAATGCAACAAGTAACTCCGCGTGATATTTAACACAGTACCACTGCATTAAGCATCACTGCATAAAAAAATGATATGCATTTTGTTTGGAGAAATGCACATATCAAAAGGATAAGCTTCTAGGTACTTCGGATCAGGTCTTTTCCTCATAAGAATGTGTTCATACCTTCAAAACACTTTTTAATTAAACTTGTTTTTATTTTTGAGAAAATTGAGAATTCACACGCAATTGAAGAAATAACACAGACGGATCTGCATGTACTCTTTACGCAGTCACCTAATGATAACATCTTGCAAGACTACAATACAAAATCAGAGGCAGAATACTGGCATTGGTGCAGTCAAGATAAAGAAAATTTTATCACCACAAGGATCCGTCTTGCTGCCTTTTGTAGCCACGCCCATCTCCTTCCCCACCCTAACCCGACCCCTGGCAACCACTCCATTTCTATAACTTTGTCATTTCGAGAATGTTATTTAAATGGACTCATACACCATATAATCTGTTGGAATTGCCTAGCACAGCACAGTCCTTAGAGAGTCAGCCAAATTGTTGTGTTTCAATAGTTCATTCTTTTTTTATTGCTTAGTATCCCATGAAGAGTCCCTGGGTGGCACAAAAGGTTAAGTGTTCGACTGCTAACTGAAAGGTTAATAGTTCAAATCCATCCAAAGGCACCTCAGAAGAAAGGCCTGGCAATCTACTTCCAAAAAATCAGCCACTGAAAACCCTACGGAGCACAGTACTACTGTGGCACACGTGGGTGGCCGTGTGTCGAATCTACTCAAAGGTAACCGGTACTGGCCGCATTCCATGGTGTAAGCGCATCACAGTTTACAGAACCGCTTATCTGCGGAAGGACAGAGGGGTCCTTTCCAGTCTGGAGCTATTACAAATGAACTGCTGCAAATATTTCTGTACGGATTTTTGTGGAAAGAGATTTCATTCTCTGGGATGATGCATTTTTGTAATGGGCAGATGTCAGGCTCACCTAGAGCTTTGTTGGATTCATGTTTCCTTCAAGGTAATTCTTGCCATGACAAGGATATGCATATTTGTGTCCTATCATATTCAGCTTTTTATCGTATTCAGCAATGAAAATAAAACCACAGGTTTGACACTGGAGACTATGTTGGCATCTCCTGCCTGGAGGGGAGGTGAAAGGGTGGAGGGGGTTAGAAGCTGGCGAAATGGACACGAAAAGAGAGAGTGGAAGGAGAGAGCAGGCTGTCTCACTAGGGAGAGAGTAATTGGGAGTGTGTAGCAAGGTGTATATAAGCTTTTGTGTGAGAGACTGACTTGATTTGTAAACTTTCACTTAAAGCACTATAAAAATTATTTAAAAAAAAAAAAGGTTTATCACTGAGAATTCTTAATTGCAAGCAAGAGACACTGACCTTCCCTGATTAGAACAGAAAGGAAATGCATTGAAAAATTTTAGGTTAGCTCTCAGACTCAGAAGGTATGAGAGCCAGACTCTCAAAAAGGGAAGGAACAAGAAATGCTAGGCAATATCCAGGATGATAACAAAAATCTAACAGAAGAAATATTATAAAGATGAGACTACCACAACCAGGACAATAGTGGGCTCTACATCATACATTACACACGGCTGCTATCACGAGCTCAGGACTCTGCAAACCACTGGGCAATGGTAAGAGTGTCACTGCTCTTCCTAGGAACTAGGTCGTGCTGTCAATACCACCACAACTGCCAACCTGAAACCCTCGTTATCACTAGCACCCAAGTGTGTATGTGTGTATATATATATATATATATATACACACACACACGTACATACACACACACATACAAACACACGTGTACATACACACACATACACACACGTACATATGCACACACATACACATATACATACACACATATACATATATGCACATGTACACACACATACACACACATACATATACACACATACACACAAACACACATACACACAAACATACATACATACGCACACATACATATACACACATATGCACACACACATATACACACACACATGCATACACAAACACACACACATATCCTAAAGATCCTATGGTGTCCTTAGAATCTAGAAACAAAAGGGAAATAGTACATGACATAGTGTGTGGTTGTTTTCCAGATTAACAACAATCAGATTAATTGCTTTACATTTAGTCACTTTATCTGAAAAGTTGCCCACAGAATGAAGCAAAGCAATATCCAGCATTCTATATGAAAATGTACCTTAAACAACTTTCAATATCAATAAAATAGATGTAGCTATTGGTATCTGTACTTTCAGTCTCATTTTTAATCAACCACCTTGTTAATAAGAAAGATTGTAACAAGACCATCAACCAGGTCATCATAACACTTTAATGTTTCTAAAACTGATTCATCCATCTGCCCTTTAGATTCTCTTTCCTCCTCTCCCCTCCATGACCTTTTCCACCAATTATGCGCGGTGCCTTTATATTTCAACGTGATCATCACTCTGTGCTCATTGTCTCCGCTTCCAGGCCTCCCAGTAATTTCTGAACCATTGCAATCTGGTTTCTGACCCTTTTCTGACCTTACGGAAACCTTTCTACTACCTCTAAATTAACAAATTACTCGAATTTCTGTTGATATAGCTGCATTATTTGACATATTAATCATTCACATCTTAAAGTAGTCAACTTCTGTGGTTTCTCAAACAATGCTCATCCCCTTACCTTCTTCCCATCCTCAGACAGAAAGTCCCCAAGCATATTTTCAGTTTTCTCTTCAACCTAGTTCTTAATGCTCATTTTCCAAAGATTTTATTTTATTTGTATTGTACTTTTTTTTTAAGTGAAAGTTTACAAATCAAGTTGGACTCTCATACAAAAATTTCTAAACACCTTGCTATATACTCCTGATTGCTCTCCTCGTAATGAGACAGCACACTCCTTCCCTCGTCTATTTCTTTTCAAGTCCATTCGACCAGCTTCTGACCCTCTCTACCCTCTCATCTTGCCTTCAGACAGGAGATGCCCACATAGTCTCATGTGTCTACTTGATCCAAGAAGCTCATTCTCCACCAGTATCATTGTCTATCCATAGTCCAGTCCAATCCCTGTCTGAAGAGTTAGCTTTACGAATGGTTCTTGTCTTGGGCTAAAAGAAGGTCTGAGGACCATGACCTCCGAGGTCATTCTAGTCTCAGTCAGACCATTAAGTCTGGTCTTTTTACAAGAATTCGGGGTCTGTATCCCACTGCTCTCCTGCTCCCTCAGGGGTTCTTTGTTGTGTTCCCTGTCAGGGCAGTCATTGGTTGTAGCCAGGCACCATCTAGTTCTTCTGGTCTCATGCTGATGTAGTCTCTGGTTTATGTGGCCCCCAAAGATTTTATTCTTGGTTTTCCTCTTTCTCCTGATCTCCAGTCTCCCTAAATTACCCCATTCACCCCAGGTCCTCCACTCTCACTTACTTATATCTTGACTCTCTCACAAATCTATCATCTATATCTGTCTGTCTGTCTATCATCTATCATCTGTCTATTGTCTATCTATCATCCATCTATCTATCTACTCTCTATACCAACCACATTAACAAGAACTGTAATAACCAAATTAATAAAAAAGAGTAGCCACATCCAAACACTCCTGATATGTAATGTTCTGTTTACATTTCATAGATTTTAATATTCAGTTCTCATGGGGACACTCACTATATGGTACTGTAACTTTGTCCATTTGACAAATGAAAACCCTAACATTTAGAAAAATTAATTTATCCAAATTTACACAAATTTTAAATTATCAGTTTGGGATTGAAACCCAGGTCAACCTGTCTTCAGAGCCACAGTTAAATTGTATATTGGGATCCAAATTTGTATTTCAAATAGTTTAGTGGTACATAAATGCCCTTCAGGAACTTAAAACCAAGTTAAAAAAAACAGATTTCCCTCAAAATCTGCTTTTTCTGCTGAATTCCTTAATAGCACAATTTTATTTTAAACTCCTACCTCTGCCTCATCTTCCACATCTAACCAGTAGCTCCACATGATTTTACTGCTAAATATGTACAGTCTCTTCCTCTCTGTCTCAGGATCCTCACCACCTGTCTTAGTTATCTACTGCTGCTATTACAGAAATACCACAAGTGGATGGCTTTAACAAAGACAAGTTTATTCTCTCACAGTTTAGTAGGTCTCAAGTCCAAATTCAGGGTGTCAGCTCCAGGGGAAGGCTTTCTGTCTGTTTCGGCTCTGGTGGAAGGTCCTTGTCCTCAATCTTCCCCTGGTCGAGGAGCTTCTCAGGCACAGGGACTCCAGGTCCAAAGGACACACTCTGCTCCTGGTGCTGCTTTCTTGGTGGTATGAGGTCCCCAACTCTCTGCTTGCTTCCCTTTCTTTTATCTCTGGAGAGATTAAAAAGGTGGTGCAGGCCACACCCCAGGAAAACTCTTTACCTTGGATCAGGGAGGTGACCTGAGTAAGGGTGGTGTTACAATGCCACCCTAATCCTCTCAGCATAAAATTACAGTCACAAAATGGAGAACAACCACACAATACTGGGAATCATGGCCTAACCAAGTTGATATACACATTTTTGGGGGGACGTACTTCAATCCATGATACCACCTAGCTACCGGAATCTTGCAAGGTGTCCTGAAGTTTGCTGCCCCGTTCCAACCCCTCTTATACTGTGAGCAATGTGTAATGTTGCTGAAATGCACACCTAACTATGTGGTTACCCACAGGATAAAAAAACATCTTTTTGCATTTCACGTCTCTGTCTTACCACTCCATTTTTGCCCACTCTCTCTCTCAGTATATATGTTCTAAGGGTTTTGAAGTATTTGCATTTTCCATAAAGCATAATTTTTCTCAACATCATCTGTGCTTTTGCACTCTCTAATCCCTTTGCTAAAATGATTGATGTATATAGTACTTCCACTTCCTAACCCTTCCAGGTTGAGTTGAGTTGCCAAGTTTTTTGGAGAGCTGACTGCTCTGACAGATACAGAGTACCCTGAATGTCTCTCCTCTACACTCCTGCCCCCACCTTTGTGATGCCCCTGAGAAGTGGAGGGGAGACAGCAGGGGCTCTGAAGCCAGTCATGTCTGCCTTAGAAACCCATTGTTTATATGTGAGACCTTGAAAAACTTCCTTAAACCATCCGAATCCCAGCTCTTTGTAAGTGTAAAATGGTTACACAATTATGCCGAAATTTTGTTGTGAAGATCCTGGTAATATAAGCAGTTCCTGACGTAGTGTTGTTGTTAGTTGCTGTCAAGTTGATCCTGACTCATGGCAACCCCACGCACAGTGGAGTGCAAGCTGCCAGTCCCGTGCCACCCGCAGGATTGGCTGTGGATTAGGCCATTGTGACCCACAAGGTTTCACTGGCTGATTTTCCAAAGTAGATAACCAGGCCTTTCTCTGCGGCCTTAGTCTGAAGCGCTTTGAAATATGTTCAGCATCACAGTACGCACAAACCACAGCTGACAAGTCAGTGGTGTCTGTGCACGAGATGCATTGACCAGGAATCAAACTCAGGTCTCCCGCACGGAGGTGAGAATTCTATCACTGAACCACCAACGTCCCTACCGGTAAGCTGTAAGTCCTCCAAAATGGGGGATGTCATGATGGCCTTTTAACAAACTAAAGAGTGATTTTTGTATCGCCCCCACTGTAACTGTAACCTTTTATTACTTTTTTACATTCTTGAGTTCATAGCATAGTAAGGGCTTAATTTTTTGATGAAAAAGAAAATTAAATCATTTAAAGTTTCAGATATTAACAAACCTGCATAAATCTCTATTATTATCCCAAACATTAATAGATCCATTTTTACTTATAATTATCCCTCTTTATTCTTAAAATGTTAAAATCTGAACAAAGTTTTTAAGACATAACTCACATAAAGGAGCCAGCCATATAAAGTTTGTTCCAAACAGAGAGAAGAACAAGCACAAATTCCATAAGGTAAAAGAACGAGGCAGACTCTAGGAATACCATGAAGGCTGTAAGGACGTATCGGGCTGGGTGAGGTTTCCCAGTTTAAAGAGCAAAGAAAACTCTTGGAGAACCAGGGATAGACACATTAATTGTTTTACTCCTTGTCATGCATTGAATTGTGTCCCCTAAAAATATCTTTCAACTTGATGCCATGATTCCCAGTATTGTCATCTGCTATGATTTTTCTATGTGTTGTAAATCCTGCCTCTATGATGTTAATGAGATGGGATTAGTGGCAGTTATGTTAATGAGGCAGGACTCAATGTACAAGATTAGGTTGTGTGTTAAGCCAATCTCTTTTGAGATATAAGCGAGAAGCGAGCAGAGAGACATGGGGGCCTCACACCACCAAGAAAGCAGCGCCGGGAGCATAGCGTGTTCTTTGGACCTGGGGTTCCTGTGTGGAGAAGCTCCTAGACCAGCGGCAGAATGATGACAAGGACCTTCCTCCAGAGCTGACACCCTGGAGCTCATACCCTGAATTTGGACTTCTAGCCTACTAGACTGTGAGAGAATAAATTTCTCTTTGTTAAAGCCATCCACCTGTGTTATTTTTGTTACAGCAGCACTAGATGACTAAGACACTCCTCTGTGAGGAGTGCACTTTGAGAGAAGATGGGAAGCAGAGAGATCAGTAAGCCTCTACTGCAGTTCTTGGGGAAAGAATATTTGTAAGGATAATACATACTTCATCATAGTGCATAGCTTTTTATTTTTTTTTTACCATACTTCTGTACTCAACCTGTTAAGTTTTTTTCAGAGTTTTAAGATTTCTGTTAATTAGTTAATTTATGAACCAATATTTAACAAAGGCCTACTCTGTCGGGCACTGATCGGGATACTAAAGACACAACAGCAAACAAAAGGAACAAAAACAACTGATCTTATGGAACTTTCATTCCAATGTTTCGGAAGGGGAAAGGCACGCAATAAATCAAATAAATAAGTGAACTAAACAGTGTGCTTGAGAAAAACAGCTTCTAGGGAGAAGGACAGGGAAGGCCATGGGGAATGGAGCATGGGAATCTTAGTAGACTAATAGGGAAGGTCTCACTAGAAAGGTGACAGGACATGAAGATAGTGAACACAGCATGGAGGTATCTTCTGGGGCAAACAGTCTAGGGAGCAGGTAATCCTGGAAATGCAAAGAAAAACTACAATGCATTCTAGTCTGGATGTCTAGAGGTGGCTTTGAAGGATAATCATTTGAGCTCTTTATATGGACTGCAAACTCGGCATACCTCTATGGCTGAGAAGCTCAGAGCAGTGAAACTGGAAGCCCTGGCTCATACTTCCAAACATCCCCAATGAAAGGTTGGCCTCTTACATCAACACTTACGTTCTTTCCACTTCTCTACCTTGTCTTTCTCTCTGTCACATTGGCTTTAAGAAAGAACTACAAGTAATACCACAGCATTAGTGCAACCATGAGGCTTTGAGTTTCTATGATGTCAACCTCTGTCTTCACAAAATTTTAGTAAATCAGCTTATACACACAAATCTAGTGTGTGCTTTTTTCCTTAATTTTCTCTGTGTGTATAAATCAGAAAAAGGAGGGGTTATTCCATGTCTGAATCTGTAGAGATTATAGGAATAGGAGCAGTTGGTCAATGGCGTTACATATTTGAAGTCAGGCAATACCAACTGAAAATAAACCCCTGGAATCTACCGCATAAACAAGCCTACTCTCTTTGATAATTTTCCCACTGGTCTCTGTTTTCCCTGCTGGTTGTTGCCATTGTTCTCCCAGGCACTGGTTGCATTTCACTGGGAACTATGGTTTCTGCCAAGCATTTAATCAGTTACCCTATCATGCAGCTGTGTTTTTACACATGACATGACAAGCTTTCGAATATGACAAGACCCTACAGATACCCGTCTCTACAAGCTGTTGCTGCTACTACCTGGATGATGCTCTCCTCTGACCTCTTCTGCTCTTGGCATCTTGGTGTCATCATTGATGATCTGAGTCATCATGTTGCCAACCTTACATAATGGCCCTTAGGTAAGTGATGGGAAAAACCTGTTGTTTTCTTTCTGGCATATTACCTTAGAGGGGACAAAAGTGACGTTCCTTTATGAAGTTTAGTGAAGGCTCATTTCAGTCTTACTTACAGTTGTCTTGTTCTCGGACAGCCACAGATATGAGTCCAATGGTTGGTCTGGGAAATAATCAGAATTTCTGCATTCAGAACTGTACAGCCCTGAGGCTTCCTTCTCTGAGCCAAGCTCTCTGTGCCTGGTTTTTTTTTTTTTTTTTTTTTTAAGGCTTCCTTCTCTGAGCCAAGCTCTCTGTGCCTGGAACTTTAGTCCTACAGGACGATTTACCCTCTGATAAATAAATCGGTGTCCTTTTAAATGATTTTCTTATTGGCCCGTCCTACTTGTTTAATAGACAATCTAACATAGACTCAAATTGTGATCCCTGTTGCAGATAAAATGGGAGAGAAACCATACCTAAATATTTATTCTGGAAGACCAAATAAGTAGAAGAGAAACAATATGCCCATAAGTATTTATTCTGGGAGGAGCAAATAAAATTACTTTATGTGAAAACTCTTTAATCCATAAAAAATTATTCATAGGTATTAACAATGATCAACTGAACACCAACTGGTTTCCTCATTTTGTTTTTATCTTTTAGTTATAGAATAAATGCTAAGACCTCAGAAGCGGGTAAGTGATGTTACTAGTCTGATTTGATTTCAGTGTATACCCATCATTCTAAAGGGTATTCCCTCTCCTCCCCACCTCCCACTGGCCACGCAATGCATTCTCATTCTTACACATGAAATTTCACTTTTATCTTCATTCCAAGTTCCTATTTCCCTAAATCTACTTCACGCTCCACTTCAGCCCCTTTGCTGATAGAACACCTGGAAAATATTAGGCACTCATAAACTGGTCACTCACTGAAAACTATATTACTTAAAACAAATATAAGATTAGATAATTCAATTATAAAGCAAACCCTCATTAGTGAATTTGTGATCACTTCTTTGCAAGAGCCTTCCAACTTTAGCCATGGAATTCAGATTTATTTGAATAGCAATGGTTTTTATCATGTCCTCCAGATATTATAAAATGCCAGTGTGATTTTTATCGTAAGATGATATGAGAAAAAATGAAATAAAATGTTACTAATCCCTACTTCATTAAATTTGGGATTTGTGATCATTTAACATGTCCGGGCCTAAAGGCTACCTTTAATAATATGATAAACAAATGAGTAGCTTAAAGTGTATATCAGGCGGCATGATAAATGTACTTTTTTTTTCAAATTAGACTTTTCCTTTAGTCATAACGGACATTTCATTTATTCCTAATAGTCTTATGTAATCATAAAAACTATTTGCTGAAAGAGACATTAGAAAAAATCTAATACAAACTCTCATTTTGTAGAAGTAGAAATTGAGGCCAATTATGCTAATTTACTTGCTTTCCCAAAGCAACAGGTCCCACCGATAACTGAGCCTGGTCTTCCCAGCTCCCTGTTTCTACTATCACATGATCCTTCTCTCATTTTTTTATTCCAATTAAAACAAATCAGTAAAATTTAATATGGTCACAATACTCATAAAAAAATTTTTTTAAACTTTTGGCCTCAATTTCATAAAGTATAAAATAAGAGGCTAAGGCTAGCTGTCCAGCTCGAAAATTGCATCAAGCTGCAAAACTAACTAGTTCTCTGAAGTCTCAGAGCACTTAATTTGTGAATTCCTTAATTACACCTTCTACCCTATCACATGCCACAAATATCAGGGTATGGCACATATCTCATATAGATTATTATTATTATTTTCTGAACCAAGTGGTTCCCTTAGTTAGAGAATCAATAAGTATTTATAGAAAATGATGCAAAGACCAGAAACCCTCTTTAGGTTTTTTGTTTGTTTTTTACTATAAAAACCTTATAAAGAAAAATATTACGATTTCAAATCTGATATATTTATTGAGTCCTAGAAAAAATATATTTTTTTCTCCCTATTTCTTATTTGTATTATCTTAACTTGAGCTTTTGGATTTAAACAAACTATGAAAATTTCAGTCAGTACTAGTAGGAAATTTAAAAGTGTTACTTTTTTTAATATACTTTTAGGTGCTACTATATCATCAGAGGAGCTCTGGTGGCACAGTGGTTAAGAGCTCAGCTGCTAACCAAAAGGCTGGCAGTTTGAATCTGCCAGTCACTTCTTGTAAGCCCTATGGGACAGTTCCACTTGGTCCTACAGGGTCACTATCAGTAAAAATAGACTTGATGGCAATGGGTTTGGTTTTTGTTTTTTTAGATCATCATGGAAACATTAATAAAGTTTAAGTATTAAACACTTTTACTGATTAAAGATTATACCCTAAGCACATAAATTAAAACCAATATATATATATATATATATATCTCAAAGTAATTTACTTAAAAATTTTTGTCCTTAGTTTTGGCTAGTTTTCTATACATGAAATTACTTTAAGATTAAAAAAAAGTGGTTAAAATCAACATGACAGAAAAATACCTTTTAAAGTTTTAAAAATTATATTCAGTAAGTATTACATAAATTGATTTAACTTTGAGATCTGCCATATAACACAAATAGAGTTTCTGTACAATTGCCAATTAAGTGATAGTTAAAATGAAATATCTATTCTCAGGAGATGAAGACAAAACATAAGTTTTGATTTGTGTCTATACTCTATCAAATCACTGTATTCCAACAGTTACTAATTTTAGGAACAACATTTTTTCACAAAAATCTTTCGAAACACTAAATTCTTTTTTATTCGTTTGTACTGAATCATCCCCTGAATAAAAGCTATGGGTCTACACAAAAGATATTTATTTTCTTGAAAAAATAAAGTCTAACAGATCAAGTACCAATGAAGTTATGATCTACTGACTGCAGTATTAATAGTTAAATTTAAACTATCTTGTGAAGTTTTTATTTCGTTGCTCTTAAAGCGAGGGTACCGATGAGAAAGCAAGCCAGAGTTACAGTTTCCCACTCGGTGACTGCAGAGATGATGAAATGACATCGGGTTCAAGTCTGTGGTTGGCAGGACCAGAGTAGGGGCTGTCACATCTCTGCTTTAATCTCAGTGCACTGGCGTGTTTTTGGAAAAGGAAAAAATGCTTTATTGAACTGTCTCCAGACATGAGTCAAAGTACTGTATATGCTTGCCAGCTATTTTCTGGAAATTCCCTCCTGTTAGCATTTTTTTTTTTTTTAGCACTTGAGGTGAACGAACAGTTGAGACAAGTGCCTGACCACTTGCAGCGACTTTGTTTTCTTTTATCTTTTACTTTAAAATTAGTGCAAATATATATGTAATAACCTTCCTGATCTTTAGTTTTTTGACATTTGTCTTTTATTTTTTCTCATTCTAACCATTCTTTCCTTTTGTATTCTACTATTCTGCCTTTTATCACCATCACTTTCTTCAGCCATGAGAATTATGAGAAGATATCCCAGTTTCTGTAAGCAACAGGTCCTATCTTCTCAACCCCAATCTCCATTATGAACAGGTCCTATCTTCTCAACCCAAATCTCCATTATGAACAGGTCCTATCTTCTCAACCCAAATCTCCATTATGAACAGGTCCTATCTTCTCAACCCAAATCTCCATTATGAACAGGTCCTATCTTCTCAACCCCAAACTCCATTATGAACAGGTCCTATCTTCTCAACCCCAATCTCCATTATGAACAGGTCCTATCTTCTCAACCCCCATCTCCATTATGAACAGGTCCTATCTTCTCAACCCCAAACTCCATTATGAACAGGTCCTATCTTCTCAACCCAAATCTCCATTATGCAAACAGGACAAAACTTAAATACTTAAGATAATCGGATGCATAACAGGAAATATTTATGTAAGAATCATAAACAGACATAACTGGTTGACTTGTAAAGAACTCTTATTTGTATTTTCTTTTTTTATTTGAAAATACTCATATCTGGAGAGCATGGCTGTCACCATCACTCACAGTGAGCCGATTCCGACTCAAAGTGACCCTATAGGAGAGAGCAGAACTGCCCTGTGGGGCTACCAAGGAGCACCTGGTGGATTCAAAGTGCCGACCTTTTGACAAGGAAGAAGTAAAATTATCTCTATTTGCAGATGACATGATCTTATACACAGAAAACCCTAAGGAATCCTCCAGAAAACTACTGAAACTAATAGAAGAGTTTGGCAGAGTCTCGGGTTACAAGATAAACATACAAAAATCACTTGGATTCCTCTACATCAACAAAAAGAACATCGAAGAGGAAATCACCAAATCAATACCATTCACAGTAGCCCCCAAGAAGATAAAATACTTAGGAATAAATCTTACCAAAGATGTAAAAGACCTATACGAAGAAAACTACAAAGTACTAATGCAAGAAACTAAGAAGGACCTACGTAAATGGAAAAACATACCTTGCTCATGGATAGGAAGGCTTAACATAGTAAAAATGTCTGTTCTACCAAAAGCCATCTATACATACAATGCACTTCCGATCCAAACTCCAATGACATTTTTTAATGTGATGGAGAAACAAATCACCAACTTCATATGGAAGGGGAAGAAGACCTGGATAAGTAAAGCATTACTGAAAAAGAAGAAGGAAGTGGGAGGCCTCACTCTACCTGATTTTAGAACCTATTATACAGCCACAGTAGTCAAAACAGCCTGGTACTGGTACAACAACAGGCACATAGACCAATGGAACAGAATTGAGAACCCAGATATAAATCCATCCACGTATGAGCAGCTGATATTTGACAAAGGACCAGTGTCAGTTAATTGGGGAAAAGATAGTCTTTTTAACAAATGGTGCTGGCATAACTGGATATCCATTTGCAAAAAAGTGAAACGGAACCCATACCTCACACCATGCCCAAAAACTAACTCCAAGTGGATCAAAGACCTAAACATAAAGACTAAAACAATAAAGATCATGAAAGAAAAAATAGGGACAACCTTAGGAGCCCTAATACAAGGCAAAAACAGAATACAAAACATTACCAAAAACGACGAAGAGAAACCAGATAACTGGGAGCTCCTAAAAATCAAACACCTATGCTCATGTAAAGACTTCACCAAAAGAGTAAAAAGGCCACCTACAGATTGGGAAAAAAATTTCAGCTATGACATCTCCAACCAGCGCCTGATCTCTAAAATCTATATGATTCTGTTAAAACTCAACCACAAAAAGACAAACAATCCAATCAAAAAGTGGGCAGAGGATATGAACACGCACTTCACTAAAGAAGATATTCAGGCAGCTAACAGATACAAGAGAAAATGCTCTCGATCATTAGCCATTAGAGAAATGCAAATTAAAACTACGATGAGATTCCATCTCACTCCAACAAGGCTGGCATTAATCCAAAAAACACAAAATAATAAATGTTGGTGAGGCTGCAGAGAGATTGGAACTCTTATACACTGCTGGTGGGAATGTAAAATGGTACAACCACTTTGGAAATCTATCTGGCGTTGTCTTAAAAAGTTAGAAATAGAATTACCATACAACCCAGAAATCCCACTCCTCGGAATATACCCTAGAGAAATAAGAGCCTTTACACGAACAGATATATGCACACCCATGTTTATTGCAGCACTATTTTCAATAGCAAAAAGCTGAAAGGAACCAAGGTGTCCATCAACGGATGAATGGCTAAATAAATTGTGGTACAGTCACACAATGGAATACTACGCATCAATAAAGAACAGTGACGAATCTGTGAAACATTTCATAACATGGAGGAACCTGGAAGGCATTATGCTGAGTGAAATTAGTCAGAGGCAAAAGGACAAATATTGTATAAGACCACTATTATAAGATATTTAGAAATAGTACATACTGAGAACACATTCTTTTGTGGTTAGGAGGGGGGAAGGGAGGGAGGGTGGGAGAGGGTTATTTACTGATTAGTTAGTAGCTAAGAACTACTTTAGGTGAAGGGAAGGACAATACTCAATACAGGGAAGGTCAGCTCAACTGGGCTGGACTAAAAGCAAAGAAGTTTCCGGGATAAATTGAATGCTTTGAAGGTCAGCGGAGCAAGGGCAGGGGTTTGGGAACTATGGCTTAAGGGGACTTCTAAGCCAATTGGCAAAATAAATTCTATTAAGAAAACATTCTGCATCACACTTTGAAGTGTGGTGTCTGGGTTCTTAAATGCTAACAAGCCGCCATCTAAGATGCATCAATTGGTCTCAACCCACCTGGAGCAAAGGAGAATGAAGAACACCAAGGTCACACCATAACTATGAGCCCAAGAGACAGAAAGGGCCACATGAACTAGAGACTTAACATCATTCTGAGACCAGAAGAACTAGATGGTGCCCGGCCACAACCGATGACTGCCCTGACAGGGACCACAACAGAGAACCCCTGAGGGAGCAGGAGATCAGTGGGATGCAGACCCCAAATTCTCATAAAAAGACCAGACTTAATGGTCTGACTGAGACTAGAAGAATCCCAGCGGTTATGGTCCCCAAACCTTCTGTTGGCCCAGGACAGGAACCATTCCCGAAGACAACTCATCAGACATGGAAGGGACTGGACAATGGGTTGGAGAGAGATGCTGATGAATAGTGAGCTACTTGTATCAGGTGGACACTTGAGACTGTGTTGGCGTCTCCTGTCTGGAGCGGAGATGGGAGGGTAGAGAGGGTTAGAAACTGGCAAAATCGTCATGAAAGGAGAGACTGGAGGGGCTGACTCATTAAGGGGAGAGTAAGTGGGAGTATGGAGTAAGGTGTATGTAAGTTTATACGTGACAGACTGACTTGATTTGTAAACTTTCACTTAAAGCACAATAAAAATTATAAAAAAAAAAAAAAAGTGCCGACCTTTTGGTTAGCAGCTGTAGCACGCCATAGCTCTTAACCACTACACCACCAGGGCTTCCAGTATGACTACAGGGGGATGAATAAGAGATGCTAACACTGAGCTAGGGCCACACAATAAAGACCTTCTGAGCAATAGCAGAAAAGTCTATCTTGTTGTCGAAGCAATGGGTAATCATTAAAGATTTTATCAACAGACACTCGATGAGCAACAAAGTGCAGGTTAATAACTGAGTCCTGGTTATGGAAGGCTCCCTCTGTGCTGCAGGGCTACTGGAAAAAAAAAAAAAAAAATTTTTTTTTTTTTAAGGTGGAGGCAAATGATCACAAGCAGCATAAAGGTTTTTAAATAAATGGAACTGGGGGACTTTTTGGGGGGTGGGGACTTAAAGGCTACATAACATGCGGTCAGGTAGTGAAAAGGAAGAAGACCATTCCAATGGAAACAGGAAGCAGCAAGACTGAAAACAGATAGGTAAGAGCAGCCAAGAATTCCATGTGAAATGGTGGTAGAGATGACTTGACTAAAACAGGTTTAAGAAAGAGGGTTGATAAGTTAGGGTATACAAAATGGATTAAATCATGGAAGACAGAAAATGGGGAAGAATAATTTACCTTCAAAAGTTTTAAAACTCTGACAACTTTTGACACATATAAGATAGTCTCCTTACTGCAATCAAGTCCCTGGGTAGCACAGTTTGTGCTCATCTACTAACCTAAAGGTTGACAGTTTGAACTCATCCAACTGCACTGCTGAAGTAATGTCTGGCAATCTGCTTCATAAAGATTACAGCCATTAAAACCCTGTAGAACATTTCTACTCTGTAATACATGGTTTCACCATGAGTGGGAATCCAGTCAACAGCAATCAGTTTGCTTTTTGGTGGTGCAATCAGTTAGCTCATTCAGCTGTTAACCAAAAGTTTGATGCCTTGGAATAAAGGCCTGGCAATCTACCTCTGAAGAAAAGTAGCCATTAAAAGTCCTACGGAGGACAGTTCTATTCTGACATACATCGGGTCACCATGACTGAGAATCTACTCATAACAACGGGCTCTTGTTAGTGTAAAATAGAGGAAATCAAGCTCTGACTCTGGTAAATCAGTTCAGAGATTATCTCAGCACCTAAGACTGGACATCCCAAGGATCTCTGCTAGGTGTGGGAGAGAGATCTGGAAGAACTCATGGCCTGAACACCAGGGCCACCGTGAGCTTGGCAGCCCCTCGCACTGCACAAGATCGGGGCGGGGGGGGTGTTTGTCACATCATCACTGCGTTCCCGTCCTCAGCACAACTCCCACAATGTATATACAGGACGTGACAGGTGGGAAGTTGGGAGGAGAAGTCTGTTTTTCTGTAGAAAGACAAAGTATTTGAGAACGCACTTGAGACACGCAGATGATTCGGTAACTACGTAGCCAAACACGTGAATCTCAAAGTCTCAAGAAGGATAAGAATGAAAATGCAATGGCAAAGGCTGAGATCTTAAAAAAAAAAAAAAAAAACTACAGGAGTTCCAAGGAAGAGTTTAAAGAAATACATATGGAGTCTTCCTGCTAATCGTTTAATCATCTGGACATGAGTAGTGGAATTAGTAGATATCATGATGGCAAATTTCATTTCCCTCAAAGTAATCTCTTTGTGACAGAAATTTGACTCTTCCTAGATGAGAGATATGAATACACTTCCATAAAATTATCATTCGCTTCAATAAACACAGAACCTAATTATTCTTAAACTGATTTTACAGTAATACCTCAAACCATTATGTTTCTTTTATCTGTTGTCTATTTGATAACTTCTTTTTGCTTACAAATTTCTTCAAAATTGAAGGGGAGAACAAAGACATGAAAATAAAAATAACTTCGTCACTTCAAAGCTGGTGAAATTGCTAATGAGAAATAAAGATAAAAGTCAATTCTGTCTATATATTATATATGTATGTATATTATAATATGTATTTTTATATATTATGTATATGTATAATATATACACATTATTCTGTATATTATATAATTACATAATCCATAATAATCTCTATATGTAGAGATTATCGAGCTAAAAAAGTTGAGATTATGGACTATTTTAAATAAACGTAGGTAATATTGAAAATAACATTAATTATGATACAGTGTCTAAAAGAAGTACGGGTTTTCTAATGTACAAAATTTAATTCACATCACATTTTTGCCCATGAATTGCTGTGGCAGATATGCCTTAATGCATTTCTCCCAAATATGTGTTTCGTGTTTTATATGCCATCATGTTAGCAAAACTGTTTTTCTTATGTGCAAAAGTGCAAATTAGATTACTTTCAACAAATTATTATTGTTGTTACTGTTGTTAGGTGCCTTCAAGGCAGTTCTGACTCAGAGTGACCCTATGCACAACAGAATGAGATGGTCTAGGCCTGCGCCATTCTTATAACCGTTGCTATGTTTGAGCCCATCGTTGCAGACACTGTGTCAGTTCATCTTGTTGAGGGTTGTCCTCAACAAGTAATTACAATATTAAGTTAATAGAATATGAATTATGAAGTTATATTTTAAGTGCTTAAATGAATTTTTTCTTCACATTTTAAATTTATATTCATTTTCCCTGTCTCTCAGCAGTACCTGCAACTTAAAATCTGCTATTTGGTGAAATAAATTCAAGAAAAATATGTATATATTTGCTAAATTCCTCAATACTGTGAAAAAAATTTCATATATATGCATATAATTTATATATATATATATATATAAAACCTGTTGCTGTCGAGTCGATTCCAACTTATATCAGCCCTATAGGACTGAGCAGAACTGCCCCACAGGGTTTCTAAGGAGCGCCTGGTGAATTTGAACTGACAACCCTTTGGTTAGCAGCCGTAGCTCTTAACTGCTATGCCATCAGGGTTTCATATATATATATATATATACACAATTTATACATATATATATACACATGTATTTTTTTTTTTTTAAATATATACCAAAACCAAACCCAGTGCTGTCAAGTTGATTCCGACTCATAGCGACCCTATAGGACAGAGTAGAACCGCCCCATAGAGTTTCCAAGGAGCGCCTGGCGGATTCGAACTGCCGACCCTTTGTTTAGCAGCTGTAGCACTTAACCACTACACCTCCAGGGTTTCCATGTATATATATATATATAATATATATACACCCTTTTTTTTTTGCAGCAATGATACCCCATCAGTATTTAAGTAGGAAAGTAAACAATTGCAGAAAAGTTGAAAATGATTTCTCTCTGAGTGCTGAGCTACATCAACTATAAACAAGCCTCCTACTGTTTCAAAGAAAGAAATAATAGAGAGATTTATGGTATTTAATGGAGCAGCGTCCTTCATATTTTTAAACTTAATCTTCTTTTAAAGATCCTGAGTGCCTTCACAATAGATGCTGTGACAAGACGGAGACTGTCAGTCTCTGTTTAACCATGCATTTAAGACTGAAGCGTCACTTTCTCCATCTCAGGAAGAACCTGCTTCAACCTAACCAGATCTTATTTCAGGTGTGCAACAGCCTCTTGCCTGATATTTTCTGGAAATAACAGTACATTCTACTGGAATCTGGTTGTTTTCCTAAAACTTTTCTTCTTCCCACTACATCAGGATATTTTATACCATCAGACAAAGGAATTCGAAAGATTTTCCTTAATGTTTTCCTTTACTCATAAGCTACATTAGCCAAAATGAAACTCTATGAAAAGGTTGATTAATAATGCTGGAGGGCTTATTACAGCCACTGATACACATTTTAAGATAAACCAATTTAACATCGTCAATCATAACGATTTTGCAATTTTAAAATTTTATAAATTATGAAAATACTCCCCAAAGAAATCAACAAACCAAAGGAGCCAAGAGAGCAAAACAAATTTAAAAAAATATTTGATTAAATCTATCGTAAGAAATACCACCAATAAGCAAACCATAACAAAAGCTAAAATGCAGGAGAATATATCAGGGTTTAATTAATGTGTTAATAAAATCTACATATGAAACATTTGTTTTATTTTCAAATAAGAACACATATAAACATTTTAAAGGATGACGCCTTTCTGCACTGATCAACATTTCTGCTTTCCCATCCTTTCCTTAATGCCAAGTTTTGATCAATAAAATAAAATTTTAAAAAAGGTGACTGCCACCTACAAAAATCTAGATTTTTTCCTTTTTTCTTTTTCTACAGTGTTTGCCCATATAATTCTCCCATTCTTTATTGTCTACAGAAATCTAACATGATGATAGCCTGAGGCATTATCAGTGCAGTTGTTTCAGCGATATTTAACTTCCATAAAGAATAGGCAGATAATTTATTATTATTTGAGATCAGCATTTGCCCGGAGGTTGTGTGATTGTGCTAATCCTGCTGCTGCTTTTTAAAGAAGCATTTTCCTACCCTTCAATTATACTTTTTTTTTTTTTTAAATTGGGTTTTTAAAGTTTTAAAGGTCTTTAATAATAAATTATCCACAACATGTCTATTGCCAACCACAGATGCCATCTCCCCCAGTGCTGTTTTTTAAAGTACTTTATAATTAATCACAAAATTAACTGGTTTTAAGAAACAGCTTTGTTTCCATGCCCAGACCATTATTTTACTTTTTAAATATATGCATGGTTCATAAGACACAGAGTAGAATGCACAGTACAAAAAATTATGGAGTAGCAGAAATGCAAAGGGTAGATATAATATCCAAATTAATCTCAACAATGGTCAAGGGTATGTTCAAATATGCTTTTTTTCCTTTATTCTATCAATTTCTAAACCCAATATTTAAGATCTGATTCAGTGTTTACGTCCTCCATTAATTCTTCCATCTAAGGGGTGATTAAACAACACACGTAGGAAACACAGTGCTTTTGCACGAGGAAATGAGAATATAAAAAGAATGTGGACTCTGACCTTCAGGAGCCCAGTGTAAGTACAAATAGATGTTTATATAACAAAGTTGCAAGTTATTTAGAAGAAAAATGCCCAGGTTGGTGTGGAAATAAAGATAATGCAGTTTATTTCGTCTGGAAGAGTCAAGAGGCTTTTCAGGAGGTAGTGATGTACCACTTCGAATGAGCAGGTATTTGTCAGGTGATTCATTGGCAAGAGGCAGTAGGAGTTACTGAAGTTCAGGAGGAGGTAAATGGGAAGAGGTCTTCCAAGTAGAGATGACAGTGTGAGCAAAGACACGAAAATGGCCAGAAGTCCAGCCTGTAGGAGGAGCTACAAGCTGTCTGCATTACTAATGAAAGAAGGAAAATCAGGAATAAAGGAGTAGCAGAAGATGAAGCTAGAGATATATGTATACAGAGGCTTGAAGCACAAAACCTTGAAAATTATGTTCAGGAGCTTGGAATTTTTCTCCTAAGCAGTGGAAACAATTAAAATGCTTTGAGCAGGGAGATAAAAAATAGGCCTGCTCAAATTTGTGTGTTTTTTTTTTTTGGTTTCCTTTTTGTTTTTTATTCACTGGCGACTTCTGGAAGAATATATTTGAGAAGTATTGTTCTGTGCGAGGTCAAATGCGGTTGCACTATTTCAATTTGGTGATAATGTTATTGTTAGTTGCCATCCAGTCGATTCTAACTTACGGCGACCCCACGTGTGCAGAGTAGAACTGCTCCATAGGGTTTCAAGGCTGTGACCTTTTGAAAGCGGATTTTCAGGCTGTGTTCCAAAGTGCCTCTGCATAGGTTGGAACTGTCAACTTTTCATCTAATAGTCAAGTGCTTAACAGTTTATGACACCCAGCGACAATGAGTTCAGGAATAAAGATACTTTGGGAGGATGGCATGTTCAACAAATATGAGGGAAGTAGAATGAGAAGATATGGTTAAAAAGGGTGAGAGAGGAGCCACAGAAGACTCCCAAGCCGTACACTGTAATAATTAAACTGACACTCTGTCTCCTCAAGTGAGAGTCCCAACACCACAGGCACTTAGTGACTTCTGGCAAATTATGTAATGTGTTCAGGCCACAGTTTCCGAAACCATAAAATGGAAATAAAGTGCCATCTATTTTGTATGATTGCTGAAATTAGTTGAGATATTCATATAAAGTACATAGCACAGGGTCAAGAACATACTATGAACTCAATAAAATTTAGCTAGGAATTACAAAAATTCTATCAGAAATTCAATGTGACTATTGGTACCATTGACTGAATAAGAGAAAAAAAATAAACGTTACTAGTTTAGGAAAAAAGACGATGGGTTCAATTTTGGAAATGCCAAGTAACCATGGAAGAAGAAATATGTGTGAGAATGACCAAGATATTAGAGTACCAATCTGATCCCAGGAAGAGTATAATGATTAATACAAGCAATAGGACAGGAATGCAACAACATAAATGTGGAGCAATAAGGTTTTAGAAACAATGAAAGAAGATGAGGCCTAAGGGGTTGGAACAGAAATAGTCAGAAGGTATCACTCTAACTTACAGTGCTTGGTGTCACTAAAGCCAAAGAACACAGAGTTTTAAGGAAGGAGTAGAGAGCAGAGATAAAAGTCAAAATAAAAATCAGTAGGATAATTCTGTAAGATCGATTGACTTATTCTTCAAAAATACCTTTTTTCAACAAAACAAATGACAACTATATATGTGGATTTCAAGATGATGGATTACACAGGAATCAAATGAGCTACAACTATGGAAGGAGATGATGGAGAAGCTCAATATTATCAGTCAAGACAAAGCCAGGGGCCAAAAGAATGATCAATTACTCATAAGAAAGTTCAAGTTTAAGCTGAAGAAAATAAAAGTAAGTCCATAAGAACCAAAGTGTGACCTTAAATACATCAAGCCTGAAATTAGAGACCATCTCATGAATAGATTTGATGCTCCAAACACTAATGAATACTAATGACCAAAAACCAGAAGAGTTGTAGAATGACATCAAGTATATCATACATGAAAAAAAGTTAGAAGTCACTAAAAAGGCAAAAGAAAAGGAAAAGACCAAAATATATGTCAGAAGAGACTCTGAAACCTGCTCTTAAGAAAAAAAGTAGCTAAAGCAAACAGAAGAAATGATGAAGTAAAAAGCTGAATGGAAGATTTCAAAGGGAGGCTCAAGAGGACAAGGTAAAGTATTATAATGAAATGTTCAAAGACTTAGAGTTAGAAAACCAAAAGGGAAGAACATGATCAGCATTTCTCAAGCTGAAAGAAATGAAGAGAAAATTCAAGCTTCAAGGTGCCATATTGAAGGATCCTCTGCGCAAAAAATTCAATGATGCAGAAAGCATCAAAAGAAGACTGATGGAATACACTGTACAGAAAAAGAGCTAGTCAAAGGGCAACCATTTCAGGAAGCAGAATACGAACAAGAACTCTTGATACTAAAGGAAGAAATCCAACCTGCACTGAAGACATTAGTGAAAAACAAGGCTCCAGGAATTGAAGCAATACCACATGAGATGCTTCAACTCATGCAATGCAACTATGCAATAAATAAACGTTAACTCTTCTATGCCAAAGAATTTAGAAGATTGTTATCTACCCAACCAACTGGAAAAGATCCATATACCTGCCCATTCCACACAAATGTGATCAAGCAGAATGTGGAAATTATGGGAAGAAATCATTAATATCAAATGCAAGCAAGATTTTACTAAAGATAAGTCCAAAACAGCTGTAGTGATCCATCACCAGGGAACTTCCAGAAGTCAAGCTGGTTTCAGAAGAGGACATGGAATGAGGGTGATCACTGCAAGTGGATGTCAGATGGATGTTGCCTGAATGCAGAGACCACCAGGAAGATGTTTTATCAAGTACATGAGGGCACTCAACCTTGTGGATCCTAACAAATTATGAATAACATTATGAAGAATGGGGATTCCAGAATACTTAATTGTGTTCATATGGAGCCTGTATGTGGATCAAGAGGCAGTTGTTCGAACAGAACAAGGGGATACTGAGTGGTTTAGAACCGGAAAAAGTTTGTGGCAGGGCTGTGTTCTTTCACCTTGCTTATTCAATCTGTATGCTGAAGAAATAATTCCAGAAGCTTGATTATGTGAAGAAGAACATGGCATCAGGGCTGAAGGAAGACTCGTTAACAACGTGTGACATGCAGATGACACAACCTTGCTTGCTGAAAGTAAAGATGCCTTGAAGCACTGACTAATCAAGATCAAGGACTGCATCCTTCAATATGGATCACACCTGAACATAAAGAAAACAAAATCATCACAACTGGATAATACCGTGACAAATGATAAAAAATTGAAATTATCAAGGATTCCATTATAATGGGATCAACAATTAATACCCATGGAAGCAGCAGTCGAGAAATCAAACCGAAGTACTCCATTGGGAAATTGGCTGCAAAAGACCTCTTTAAAGTGTTAATAAGGGAAGATGTCACTCTGAGGACTACAGTGTACCTGACCCAAGCCATGGTCTTTTCAATTGTCTCAGAGGCATGTGAAAGCTGGACAATGAAATAGGAAGGTCAAAGGAAAATTGACACACCTGAATTGAGACATTAGTGAATAATACTGAAGATACAATGGACTGACAGAAGAACTGGCAAATCTACCTTGGAGGGATGCTCCTTAGAAGTGAGGATGGGGAGACTTTGTCTTGTTTACTTTGGATACATCATCAGGAAAGACCAATCACTTGAGAAGGACATCATGTTTGGTAGAGTCAGTGAAAATGAGGGAAACCCTCCAGGAGATGGATTTACATGGTGGCTGCAACAATGGGCTCAAACATAGCAAAGATTGTGAAGATGGTGCAGGACCAGCAATGTTTAGCTCTGTTATACATAAGGTAGCCATGACTCAGAATTGACTCAAAGACAATTAACAACAACAAAGATAACTGAGAATCCCCAGTATACCTGGTTGTTAGAACCCAATTAAAAAATTGTGTAGGCTGAGGGTGTGAAGCCGGAAAGCAGAAGCTCGAGCAGGGATCAGGTTTGAATGGCGAAGAGTCAGTGACTGGAAATTGCCCTTCCAAGAGTTCCATGGAATTAATGAGAAGTGAAGGGAAGAACATGGTTCAAGGGTAGATTTCTGTGCATGCAGAGGAATGGGTATAGAGGCATTGTCCGTTTTTTTTAATATTGCAGAGAGTTGAGGTTGTTTAGAGGAGAAATAGTTCTTAGAAAGGAAGTAACTCATGACACAAGACAGAGAGGGGGTGACTTGGGCAAGGTCTTGGTGGAAGAAAAATTGTTTTGGGCTAGTACCAAAACAAACAAACAAGCAATTGTCATTCAGTGAATTCCAGCTCATAGTGACCCTATAGGACAGAGTACAACTGCCCCATAGGGTTTCCAAGGAGCAGCTGGTAGATTTGAACTGTTAATGTTTTGGTTAGCAACCATAGCTTGCTGTAGCTCTTAACCACTGCACCACCAGGACTCCTATAGTGTAGGTGAATGATTTGGCCCTGACATGAAAGGGAGCTCTCATGTCCTGAAACTAAAAGGAGATAGGCAAGAAATGTATAGATGGACAGGTTGTTTTATATTGTTGGGAGTGGAGTTGGGTGAAGTGAGGGCAAAGGACCGCCTACCACGGGGTCCATGGATCAATTTCAAGAAGACCAGTGAAGATTTGAGTTCACTGTAAAAGGGATGAAGGTATGAGCTGAAAAGAACAATGAATGGCTTGAGGAGCATTCATGAATATCTGGCTAAAGCTGGAGAGGATGAATTCCTGATGATTCCCAAGTGAACAACTGTGTAATTTTCTTGAAATGGATCCCAGCGTCTGAGTGTAGGAATATAAAAAGTGAATGTTGTTTATGATGAATGCTACTGGGTATTTTTTTTTTACTGGGTATGGATTTGTAGACATTTAGGATATTTGTAGGATCTCACCAAATATTTGGCCAAAAGCATAGTTTTGATTATCAATATGGGGTACAGGATTGGAGGGAATGAAGAGTCCTGGAGGAACTAACAGACTGAAATAAAGCAATAAAGAGACTGGAGAGTTCAATGAGGTTGACAAGGAATCACTCCTCCTCCCTTTAAACACTTGGCTCCCTGCCTCCAGTGGAAGCTGGTATTCATACCATTTCACTACTATGGCAGCTGGGGTTGGAATGTCACCTAGGACGGGCCAACCATAAAGCCTGTTTTCTAGTCACTGTGTTCATTCAAGGGTTATTTCTATTATCTAAATCAGTTCGACAACAAATCAGTCCAATCAGTGTCCTTCCTTGGAATTTTCTATCAAATTAGTAAGAAGTCTCCCTTTTCTTTTTGGTAGGCTCTGAGTATGTCAGCTAAGGCCCAGGAGAGAATCAATGTAACATTACAAGAAAAGCAGATGTGATAAAAATAGGACAGAAAGTTAAGGAATGGAATCATATTTTGCAGGCCAAATAAGCCAATTCATCAAGTGTTACGTTGTTAGGTGCCATCTAGACAGTTCCAACTCATAGTGACCCCAATAACAACTGGATGAAACACCGCTCAGTCATGTGTCATCCTCACAATCGTAACATTTGAGCCTATTTTTGCAGTCGCTGTGTCAATCTACCTCCTTGAGGGTCTACCCTCATTTTCCCTGACTCTGTAAATAATATCCTTCTCCAGGGAATGATCCCTCTTGATTACATGTCCAAAGTAAGTGAGACAAAATCTCACCAACCTTGCTTCTAAGGAGCATTCTGGCTATACCTCTACCAAGACAGATTTGTTCTTTCTTCTGGTAGTCCATGGGATATTCAATATTCTTCAACATCACAATTCAAAGACATCAATTCTTTTTCAGTCTTCCTTATTCATTGTAAAGATTTTGCATGCATATGAAGCTATTCAAAATACCATGGGTTCGGTCAGGCACACCATAATACTTAAAGCGATGTCTTTGTTTTTTAACACTTTAAAGAGGTCTTTTGCAGCAGATTTGCCCAATGCAGTACCTCATTTGATTTCTTGACTGCTGTTTCCATGGGTGTTGATTATGAAATCTTTGACAACTTCAATCTTTTCTCCATTTATCATGATGTTGCTCACTGGTCCAGTTGTGAGGATTTTTGTTTTCTTTATGTTGACCTGCAATCCATACTGAAGGCTGTGGTCTTTGATCTTCATTAGGAACTTCTTCAAGTCCTCTTCACTTTCAGCAAGCAAGGTTGTGTCATCTGCATAACTCAGATTGTTAATGAGTCTTCCTCCAATACTGATGCCCTGTTCTTCTTCATATAGTCCAGCTTCTTGGATTATTTGCTCAGCATACAGATTGAATAGGTATGGTGAAAGAATACAACCCTGATGCACACCTTTCCTGACTTTAAACCAATCAGTATCCCCTTGTTCTGTCCGAAGAACTGCCTCTTGATCTATGTAAAGGTTCCTCATGAGCACAATTAAGTCTTCTGGAATTTCCATTCTTCGAAATGTTATCCATAATTTGTTATGAACCATACAGTCGAATCCCTTTGAGTAGTCAATAAAACATAAGTAAGCATCTTTCTGGTATTCTCTGTTTTCAGTCTAGGTCCATCTGACATCAGCAATGATATTCTTCATTCCACGTCCTCTTCTGAATCCAGCTTGAATTTCTAGCAGTTTGCTGATGTTCTGATGCAAATGTTTTTGAATTATCTTCTGCAAAACTTTACTTGTGTGTGATATTAATGATATTGTTTGATGATTTCCGTAATTCCCTTGGATCACTTTCCTTAGGAATGGGCATGAAGATGGATCTCTTGCAGTTAGTTGGCCAGGTAGCTGTCTTCCAAGTTTCTTGGCACAGACAAATGAGCGCTTCCAGAGTTGTAGCCATTTATTGAAATATCTCAGCTGAGCCTTGTTTTTCACCAACGCCTCCAGTGCAGATCGGAATTCTTCCTTCAATGCCATTGGTTCTCGATCACATGCTACCTCCTGAAATGGCTGAACACTTACCAATTATTTTTGGTACAGTAACTCTGTCTATTCCATCTTCTCTTGATGCCTCCTGTGTCGTTCAATAACTTGCCCATAGAATCCTCCAATATTGCAACTTGTGGCTTAATTTTTTTCTTCAGTTATTTCAGCTTGAGAAATGCCAAGCATTTTTTTTCTTTTTGGATTTCTAACTCCAGCTCTTTACTCATTTTATTATAATACTTGACTTTGTCTTCTTGAGCTGCCTTTTGAAATCTTCTGGTCAGCTCCTTTATGCCATCATTTCTTCCATTTGCTTTAGCTACTCTACATTCAAGAGCAAGATTCAGAGTCTCTTCTGCCATTCATCTTGGTCATTTAATTCATTCCTGTCTTTTTAATGATCTCCTGCTTTCTTCATGGAAACCCTGGTGGTATAGTGGTTAAGTGCTACGGCTGCTAACCAAAAGGTCGGCAGTTCGAATCTGCCAGGGTCTCCTTGGAAACTCTACAGGGCAGTTCTACTCTGTCCTACAGGGTCGCTATGAGTCGGAATCAACTTGACAGCAGAGCGTTTTGGTTGCTTCCTTCACGTATAATGTCTTTCATGTCATCCCACAACTCGTCTGGTTTTGGGTCATTAGTTTTCCGTGTGTCTAATCTATTCTTGAGATGGTCTCTAAATTCAGGTGAGATTTTGGTTGTATTTTGGCTCCCATGGACTTCTTTTAATTTTCTTCAGCTTCAACTTGAACTTTCATATGAGTAATTGATGGTCCGTTCCCCAGTTGGCCCCTGGCCATGTTCTGATCATTTTGAGCTTCTCCATTGTCTCTTTTCACAGATGTTGACATTTGATTCCTGTGTATTACATCCAGCAAGGTCCACATGTATAGTCCCCGTTTATGTTGTTGAAAAAAAGTATTTGCAGTGAATAAGTCATTGGTCTTGCATGACATCATTTTTATCACCAAGTCCATATTTTCCAACCACCAATCCTTTTTGTTTCCAACTTTCACTAATGTAGGAGAGTTGGAAAATTCATCAAATACCCATTAATTAATAACTATTCCAATATGTATTTAATGCTTTTTATGTGTTAGTCAATCTATTTAACTCAACATGCCTATATCTGCATATCACACACACACACATATATGTATATATGTGTATAGGGTTGCCATGAATCAGAATTGACTCAACATGCCTATATCTGCATATCACACACACACACACACACACACACACACATATGTATATACGTGTATAGGGTTGCCATGAATCAGAGTCGACTCGACAGCAACCGGTTTCTTTACATACACATAAAACTAACGTCCAACTTAGGAACAACTCGTACTTGCCCTTTAATGTTATGTAAATTTGCCCACACTTCAAAACAATTGAACGAACCCCCTACTCACAACAAGTTTTTCATCACAGACACCTTCACCTGCTGCACATACAGTTTTTAAATCACTGAGGAGGCTTTGAGCCTTTTCTTGCATTAAAGTAAGGAGGCTAAATAAGAACTCTATGCACATGTTCTGACTTATCCACAAATTCAACTTAAAGAGACACTTAGGAACAACAGATCTTGTTCATAGCCTGGGGCCTGCCTGTATATACAAACATAAAGATACTGAAATTTGATTTTGCCAAATTTATGAGCCTATAAAATCATAATAAGATGTATTTGAAACATTTAAATTTCAAGAAGAGAAGCAGCTATTTACTCTCTTGCTCATTCTCTCAACTTTTATACAGCATACACCATTCTTTTTTAGCAAAATCTCCCTTAGGATCAAGCCTATAATCTTCATTGCTCTAAGAGATCTGCTGTATCCAGTCTTAGTTGGACCGAAGGCAGTCATGTCTCTTTAACCGGTCTGATATTTCCTTCATGAGAGTGGTCACATATCCAGTACAGTAGATGCAGATAGTAAAAAGCACCAAGGACTGAGCACTGTGGCACTCTAAAACCGAGAGGTCAGGAGAAAAACAGAACCAACTAAGGAGACTGTGAAGGAGCGACCAGTGAGATAAGAAGAAAGCCGCTGGGTCAACACGGTGAGTCAATTAAGAGAAGGGCTGAAAGGTGACCTTTTGATGCAGTGATGCAGAGGTTATTGTTAACCACAACACATGAGCAGTCTGAATGAAGAGATGTGCCAAAACCTGCATGGGTTGGGTGAAATAGAAAATAACATAGTAAACAATGATTATGGCTAAAGAGAACTCATTCAAGGAGTTTTGCTGCAAAGAGGAACAAAGAAATGAGGTAGTAGCTGGTGGAGGAAGTGGGGCTAAGGAGATATTTGCTTTGATGGAAGAAATAATAGCCCCTGGGAAAGACAGAGAGAAAATTTGATAATGAGGTAGAGAAGAGAAAGAATTAGTGGAATGCTGTCCTCACTTAGGTGAGAGAAGACATAATTCAACAAAGCAAATGGTGCTTTGTTGAATGAAAGGAGGAGTGGAGGAAGGAATGAATCATGTAGAACCTTTTATCTCAATATTTAAATTTATTGTATTTTAATAAAATATTTACATATCAGCAAAATAAAATGATCATTCACAGAATCACTAAAAATAGTAAAATTAAAAGAGACTATTATATAAAAATTCAATTAATAAGATTTTAGGTAGTACCTACTATAGAATCAGCAATATATATGGCATAATAAAGGTGAGAGAAAAGAAAAAAAAAATTTTTGCTACCCTTATCTATGCAATAGTTAAGAATATATAGCATATGTAATTAACTGATAAGCTGTCTGTTACTTATTCTTGAAAATGTTATTCACTAATTCAATATTATTCACTAATTCGACTGAGATTAAAATATGATTAACTGTTACTATTGTTATTTTTAACTCTGCAGTCAATTATTTCATTCAATTCAAAATGTAAGGATCCAAACGGTGGGAACTGTTACGATACTCTATAAAAGACAAATTGTCTTTCCTCAGGCAGCTTCACTTATATATCTAGGTTTCAAAACACTCTTAACACTCTGGTAACTGTTCTCTTTTCCTAGTGTTCTCCCTGGGACTCAGAATCGGTTCCCTCAGGACCATATCATTAGGAATGTTCTTTTATTCTTTCTTTAATTGTTGATTCCTATTTTCCTAGCACATACTTTCCACATGCAATTCTAGCCTGTAAGAGTCAGCATTGGCTAAGAGCTCAGGCTTTGCTGTCAGGGTGGCCGTGGTCTCATGCCACTAACTGTGTTTATTAACTTCCTTGTGCTTCAGAGTTCTAATCTGCAAAATTTAGCTAAGGATAGTGCATACCTCAAAGGGCTTTTATAAAGATTAAATCAATAAATACATGGAATATACTACAGGAGTTGTATGGCACATCTGCTCACGAAATCTGAATCATGCATTTGATGGACTAAATGTGAACCATTCCTCAGGCGCTGGGACAGACAACTTCTATCTAATATTTCCCTGACACAGGAGAACAACCTCAGGTTTGCCTGGATTCAAGATAAGGCATTCCAGCAATATGTCCAACTTTATGAATCAAGTGTAAAAATTGGGATTCAAGTCTATTTAAAATAGACTATGAAAGGATATTCAAGGACATATATTATGGTTCATATCATATTTCTGAGACTTCATACACTATTATGGTTTACACTATGGCTTGTGTTTAGATAACTCCTTAGTGACGTACATACAGAAGCCCTGGTGGAGCAGAGGTTAAAAGCGACAGCGAGCTATGGCTGATAACCAAAAGGTCAACAGCTTGAATCCCGCAGCCACTCCTTGGAAACCCTATGAGGCAGTTCTACTTTGTCCTAGAGGGTTGCTATGAGTCAGAATCAATTAGATGGCACCTAACAACAACAACATACATACTTGCCTAATATAGTTCTCTCTTATCTCTATGTTTGTTTTCAAATATCTTAATGGTTCCAATTTGAAGTCCTGCTGGAATATCAAGTAAATATACGAGAAACCAGTCTCATGTTCCTATACTCACATATCCTACTTCCCAGCAAGAGTGCTGCTTGCAATGTCCCAATGTTCCTTATTCCATTTGTATGGTCATTATCCCCATGTCTGAGTTTTAAAACATGAAGTCACCTGGAAGTACTTTCAATTCGCTTCAGTGTCCCCCTTCACCCTAACTATGGATGCTGTCATGCTTTGGGACTCATCTTCAAAAAGGGGATTTTTCACTAAAAAAAAAAAAAAAGATGTGGGATGTGTGTGTGCATGTGTGTGTTTGTGTGTGTGACATGACGTGAAAACAGTGGTTTGAGGTCACATGACAGAATCAATCAGTGAACAAATGGATTCGGCATCTTCTAGTCATGCTTTAGGCAAATATGTTGAAATAAGAGTCGAAGAGGAAGGCATGGAATATTTCCATGTATGTTAGAGCTCAACAACCGGAAATTTAAGCATAAATTAAGAATAAAGGGTGAAGGCTTAGTAAATGCCAGAGATTGTACTAGACACTTTTCCCATGTGTCATCTTATTTAATTCTTAACATGACCTTGAGAGCTATTATTAGCCCCATATTCAGAATAAGAAACTGAAGCTCAAGGAATCTCACCCACAGCACAGAATAACACAAAACCATTAAAACATTGTTTCAAAAGAAAGCTTAATTATGTGAGAAATGACCCACAATATATGTTAAATGAAGACTGTGAACTCTGTTTTGTAATTTTTTTCTTTTTATTGGTGTATGTACTTGCATTTTAAAAACTGGAAGGCCACACATCAAACTGCTAAGAGCAATATTCTCAGGAGGGGAGATTTCTGAAATTTATTGTGTACATCAGTACTTTTCATATTCCAGCTAAAAAGAAAAAGTGAAAGCAGATACGTAGGTGATATGAAAGGAAATTTGTAGAAGGCACTAGGGATAAGTCTAGGTAGGTGGGTAAGAAGTATCAAGGAGTGTCAACAGCTAATTACAAGGCACGGAACTACAGAACCGGTGCAGACCTCAGAAGGACTCAGAATTAGGAAGAAAAGGAATGGGCAGTGTTTGAAGAATGAATCCCACAGAAAACAAGCCCATCTCTTTAAGGTAATCCAGAGGCTGTGATAACCAGTTTAGAGAATAAACTCCATGCTATTTGCCCAAATCTCATTATTACTATTTTGGCTCATATGAACCACTTATGTTGAAAGGCTTTCCCTGCCAATGAAAAATCTAACTTGACCACATGGCTCCAGTTCCACTCTTTCTCTGGCTTGTTCAGATGTTATATGGATGTTAGTTATATAGTGATTCTACTGCCATACAAATTTTGACGCATACCTTATCTCTATAGCTAGATTGTAAGCTCCTTAAAAGTTAGGGCTTCACCTTCTTTTTCTTTATGCCCTTGCATAAAGCTTTAAATGTGATGCCTTACATGTAGGTCTATTTGACAAAAAAAAAAAAAAAAGCATTTGTTAATTAATGTACTGAATTTCAGATGCACAAGGATTCTTACAAATAGTAAGTAGAAATATTAGCAGAAATAAGACTAGATTATGATCTGTACAAATTATTCCAATACAATTAACATGTATGAATTTAAAATACAACTTTAAATTAATGATGTGTTAGAGTTGAGATTTCCAAGTAATGAATCAAGGAGATTTAATCTAATGTTTGCCCTGGTACTGAAAGATTGGTAGTTCAAACCCACCAGTGGCTCTGTGGGATAAAGATGTGGCAGTCTGCTTCCATAGAGATTACAGTCTTGGAAACCCTGTGGGGCAGTTCTACTCTCGCTATGAGTCGGAATCAACTCGACAGCAATGGGTTTATATAAATATATGTGCAATGAATAACCCAACAATAAAAAGAGCATATAGACTGTTAGGACAATGCCTTAAATTATTGTGTATTGAAAATGTCTCTACCTCCACTTTATTTGAGGATTTTCCCAAAAGTGGCTGGAGCTATGTGTATAACATGTTTATAGCTGAGCTCACCACTTCTTCCTTCTTAGTGACATCTAACATTGCAATTAGAGGCCTTTCTTTCCCACTGAGTCTTCTATGATTGCCTTAGCCTTTTAATATCATTTAGCCTTTAACGCTTAAAACTCTCAGTAATAATAATTACATATATTTAACAAATTATTTATAAAGTGATTTTCCATATAAGTTGTCAAAAATTTCTCATTACGAGCTAATGATCTGTAAAAGGAAGGTACTTCATCCTAATTTCAAAGAAGACAAAGTAGACTCAGTGCAAAAGTTCAAAGACTTACTACCCACATCGAAGAGCCAGTAAGGGGCACAGAGGCATGTTTTCTGACTCCTAATTTAATGTTTTCTGCATTTACCAATGGGGTCTTCAGAGTCTTAAAATATACCATCTTACATTCTCATTAACATTTTCATTTGCTGTTGTTAGGTGCCCTCGCGTCGGTTCTGACTCACAGAGACCCCACGTACAATAGAATGAAACGCTGCCCGGCCCTGCGTCATCCTCACAATCCTTGTTACGCTTGAGCCCAGCGCTGCAGCCACCGCATCAACCCACCTGCATTTTCACCTAGGTGCTTTATTTTCCTAACCAGATTAAACATGCTGTTTTTGATGATACTGGAAATCATTTACAAATATTTATGATGGCACAACAGGAAAAAAATAAATAATAAACCTCCTTCATTGTTACAGACAGAGGTCAATTTCTAAAATAAATATGTCAATACCAGTACTATTTCCCTTGAGTGTTGACCCCATGTGTATCAGAGCAGATCTGTGCTATACACGGTATTCCATGACTAATTTTTCAGGAGGACATTACTAGGCCTTTCTTCTGGGGCATCTCTGACTCCTTGCTCCAATCTTTCAGTTAGCAGCCCAGAGTGTTAATCATTGCACAACCTAGGGACTCCAAATATATCAGTACTTAACATATATTTGATTTTAAGTATGAAAAAGGTCACACATATGCAAAAAATATGAAAATAGTCACAGATCAGTGAGTTTCAAAGTGGTCTTTGTATTACCCAATTTTTTTTTACTCAAAATATAGATGGTTGGGTGTTATACTACTGGAATCAGAGCCTTGAAAATATGTCACAGAAATTTGTTTTTATAAAATTCTACCAGCTCATTCTTATGTCCAATAAATTTTTGAGGATATTTTCCTACACCATTTTTACATTTTGTTCCAATAATAAGTAAATGTTACAGTGGTTAAGAGCTCAGCCGCCAACCAAAAGATTGGTAGTTTGAATCCCACAGCCGCTCCTTGGAAACTATATGGGGTAGTTCTACTCTGCCCTCTAGGGTCGCTGTAAGTCTGAATCCACTTGACAGCAATGGGTTTTGTACTAACACATGTAGGGTGTCATTCACTTTCTTATTTTTTCTTTTCAGAATTTCAAAATTTGATTTACTTTAAGTTAAAGCCTGCTATTACAATGTATAATTCTAAAACTGTATTTTCAGTTATATGATGAGATGCAGATGTATCTGTACCCACAATAGTTAATTTTTTTCCCAGAAAGTAAAATATATCTTCCCAGGTATACAAAAGAGCCCTGGTGGTGCAGTGTTTAAGAGCTTGGCTGCTAATCAACAGGTCAGCAGTTCAAATCCACCAGACAATCCCTGGAAACCCTATAGGGTTTCTATCCTGTCCTATAGAGTTGCTATGATTCAGAATTGACTCAAGGGCAACAGGTTTTTTTTGTTGTTGTTGTTTGGAGGTGGGGAGTATGCAAAAGAAATATATCTCAAATACTAAATTTTACATTTGCTCAATTATGTTTTTGATTATTATCTTTACAAATTTGCAAAACTTTTTTTTAATTAAAAAATTTGTGAGGTCTGCCATCCAGGTTCTAAATGCATCTAGATTGAAGTAATTATGCACATGCTGAAAATTGAACTACTTTTATGATTAAAATACATCATATTCTTCACACAAAAATAGCATATTCTCTCTACCATGTAAAGATAATTTACCTTTGGGCAAAGAACACACTCACTGACAATGTAGCTGTGAGCATAGTTAAAGGTTAAAACATCTACATATGAAGAGTCTGTTAGCGATTACGCACACAGCACTAAGTATGCTACAGGTATAAATAACATTTGTCTTTATTTAGATGTTACACGCAAGAAGTTACACCTTTTCTACTAAAAAGGTATATTAATTTAAAAATAAGTCAAAGAATATTATATTTGAGAAATAATGCAAACACTGGGGAAAATGTTCTTTTTTTATTTTCCCTTAGCAGGTGTTGCCATTTGGAGATACATGAAAAATAAAATCAATTACCTTTACTCACTTCTGTCACAAGCGCATATTCAAAGAATTTCTACTACATTCCTCTCCTGACTGGTAAACAAGATATTAATGCCAGCAGCTGCTGCTTTTTCCTCGATGCAGAGGCAGTGAAAAAGTATAAATGATTAAAAGGCTAATCGATACACTCTGCATAATCAATAGGCTCTACGATATTGACTCTTGCACTTTTTAGCTTAGCCGTATAAAGAGGAAGATCCAGAGAAGATAAAGAACACAAAAGCCCTGACCCTGGTTGTACACATTTCAAAGCATACGCTATATAAAATGACTTATTTGATCCAGCGTCAATACTTTGTTAATAGGCTAAATTCTAATCCGAGATATTCTGTGTGTATGTGTGTGTGTGTGTGTGTGTGTGTGGCCACATGAGTGGACCCATGGAGTCTTCAAAGATCAATTAATACAACATTTAAGACCTGGAATAATTGACCAATGTCAACTAATACAAGAATACAGTGTCAGTAAACGTGTGATTCTAGGGATAGCAAGAAAACATTTATCTTCATTGTATTGTCTGTACAGTATACCTTTAGAGAATCTGGGGCTGTTAAGTTGTTTTATACCTAGAAACTGATCATCTTTTCCATTGTCTCTAGTAAGGCTAACCTAAATAGTCCAGAAAATGAGTAGATATCATTGCCTCTAGTAAGGCTGACCTAATAGTCCAGAAAATGAGTAGATATTTATAATGGGGGGGGGATTAAAGGATAACAAACATTTTGATAAGTGTTCCTTATTATATTTATGTAAAACTAATGCTGAAGAAATACATGAGATAAGGGCTTCTCACAGCTTTGTGCATTTTATAGCTTTGGAATGATCAAGATGATATTTCTGCCCTCCAAAATCTCCCCTAGTGAGTGTTCATTGTCTAAAACCACTTTACTCATTTTTTTTCTACCTTATCTGTCTTTAATTAAATGAACATACTAATAGAAAAAATCCACTGCCGTTGAGTCAATTCCGACTCATAGTGACTCAGTAGGACAGAGTCGAACAGTTCCCTAGGGTTTCTGAGTCGCGGCTGGTGGATTCCAACCGCTGACCTCTTGATTAGCAGCCGAACTGTCAACCACAGTGCCACAAGGGCTCTATACTAATAGACCAAACCAAACCTGTTGCCATCAAGTCACTTCTGATTCACAGCGACCCTACAGGACAGAGTAGAACTGCCCCATAGGGTTTTCCAAGGAGCGGCTGCTCGATTCAAACTGCTGACCTTTTGGTTATCAGCCAAGCTCTAACCACTGTGCAACCAGAGTTTCCAACCAACCAGAGTTTCCAACACTCATAGAAGTACTCCATAATCAGTCATCTATATTTCAATGTGAGGTTTATTTTATTTTAATATATTTTCCATCGTGGCAGCTAAGCATAGTTTCCTGAGGAAAAAAGGAAGGCAGTAGAAAAAAATAAGCAGTATATTATTCTTAGGTGAGGCATAACTTAGAAGAGTCTTAGTATTGCATTACAGAGCTGTGTTTTGGGAATATTAGTTTCCCTCATAAAATTGTTTCCTGAAGTCTCATACTCTTTTCTCTAAGGGTCCTGTAATCTCTCAGGGGGGCTTAAAGTTTCTGAAAATAAAACTAGGCTGTTGAAACACGTGGGAGCCCTTTATCCTTTCCTTTCATTCACAGGAGGAGAGCTTTGTCAGTAAGCAGCTACCAGCACCGTCAAAGATTATTAGTACCCTCCTCTCAAAACAGCCACTGGCCTGGGAATCACCCTGAAGGTACCAAGGAGGTTGTTACAGATTGAATTGTGTCCTCCAGAATAGGTGTTTTAGATCCTAACCCCTGTATGTGTGGTTATAATTCCATCTAGGAATCTGCTTTCTTTGTTATGTTAATGAAGTGGTATTAGTAAAGGGTGTGTTTTAAAGTAATCTGTTTCGAGATGTAAAAGCAGATTAAGCACAAAAGCACAAAGCTGTGGGAGATAACAAATGCCATGTCACATGAAGAACCTCAAGGAAGCTGACAGAGAGAGAGGCAGAAAGCCCTCCCCTAGATCCACTGCCCTGAAGTCAGACTTCTAGCCTTCTAAACTGTAATAAATGAATTTCTATTTGTTACAGCCACTCACTTGTGGTATTTCTGTTATAACAGTACTTTTAGGTAACTAAGACAGAGGTACTCCCATCCAGGACAACAGTGCAAAATGGTATTTCAATAACTAGTATCCAGAGATAAGCCATAAGGTACCAGATAATGTTCTTTTCAAAGGCTTAAAATATGAATTCTTCAAACTTGTTTTGGAAATATGATATATACAAATTAAATAGCTAATCATGAGCATTATGATTAATAGCTAATTAAATACCATTTTCTCATTCCCGTATATATCTCAGGAGTCCCTGGATGGCATAAACAGGTAAGTGCTCCTTGTTGTTAGGTGCCATGGAGTCAGTTCTACGTACAACAGAACGAAACACAGCCCGGTCCTACACAATCATTGCTATGCTTGAGCTCATTGTTGCAGCCACTGTGTTAATTCAGCTTGTTTAGGGTCTTATTTTTTTTCGCTGACCCTCTACTCTACCAAGGTTACACTTCTCCAGGGACTGGTCCCTCCTGATTGCATGTCCAAATTTTGTGAGACACCATCCTTGTTTCTAAGGAGCATTGTGGCTATATTGCTTCCAAGACAAACTTGTTCGTTTTTCTGGGAATCCATGATATGTATGTATATTCAATATTCTTCGCCAACACTATAATTCAAAAGGGTCAATTCTTCTTGAGTCTCCCTTCTTCATTGTCTAGCTTTCACATTGCACATGAGGCAATTGAAAAATCCATGGCTGGGGTCAGGCACACCTTATTCTTTAAAGTGACATCTTCGCTTTTCAACATCTTAAAGGGGTCTTTTGTAGCAGATTTGCCCAGTGCAAAACATCTGTTGATTTCTTGACTGCTGCTTCCATAGGCATTAACTGTGGATTCAAGTAAACTGAAATCCTTGACAGCTTCAATTTTTTCTTTGTTTATCATGATGTCGCTTATTGGCCCAGTTGTGAGGATTTTTGTTTTCTTTATGTTGAGGTGTAATCTATACTGAAGTCTATACTCTTGATCTTCATTATTAATAATTGCTTCAAGTCCTCTTCACTTTCAGCAAGCAAGGTTGTGTCATCTCCATAATGCACGTTGTCAATGAGTCTTCCTACAATCCTCACACCCCATTCTTCTTCATATAGTCTAGCTTCTCAGATTACTTGCTCAGCATACAGACTAAGTAAGTATGGTGAAAGGACACAACCCTGATGTACACCTTTCCTGACTTTAAACCACGCAGTATCCCCTAGTTCTGTTTGAATGACTGCCTCTTGATCATGTACAGATTCCTCATGAGCACAATTAAGTGTTCTGGAATTCCCATTTTTCATTATGTTATTCATAATATGTTATGATCCACACAGTTGAATGCCTTTGCATAGTCAATAAAATACAGGTAAACATCTCTGCTTTCAGCCAGGATCCATCGGACATTACCAAAGGTATCCCCCATTTCATGTTCTCTTTAAACCCAGTTTGAATTTCTGGCTGTTCCCTGTGGAGGTACTGCTGCAAACACTTTTTAATGATCTTCAGCAAAGTTTTACTTTCCTGTGATATTAATGATGTTGTTCGATAATTTCTGCATTCGGTTGAATCATCTTTCTTGGAATAGGCATAAATATGGATCTCTTCCAGTCAGTTGGCCAGGTAGCTGTTTTCTAAATTTCTTGGCATAGACAAGTGAGCACTTCCAGTGCTGCATCTGTTTGTTGAAATGTCTCAATTGGTATTCTGCCAATTCCTGGAGCCTTGTTTTTTGCCAGTGCCTTCAGTGCAACTTGGACTTCTTCCTTCAGTACTATCAGTTCTTGATCATACGCTAACTCCTGAAATGATTGAATGTTGACCAATTCCATTTGGTATAGTGACTCTGTGTATTCCTCCCATCTTCATTTGATACTTTCTGCATTGTTCAGTATTTTACCCATAGAATCCTTCACTATTGCAACTCCAGGCTTGAATTTTTTCTTCAGTTCTTTCAAGTTGAGAAATGCTGAGCGTGTTCTTCCCTTTTGGCGTTCTAACTCTGGGTGTTTGCACATGTTATCATAACACTTTACTCTGTCTTCTTTAGCTGCCCTTTGAAATCTTCTTTTCATCTCTTTTAATTCATCATTTTTTTCCCATTCCTTTTTAGCTACTCTATGTTCAAGAACAAGTTCCAGAGTCTCTTCTGACATCCATTTCGGTCTTTTCTTTGGCTCTGGTGGATCTGTTCTAATATTCTTTAGCTTCAATTTGAATTGAATATGAGCAATTGGTGGTGCCTTCCGCAGTTGGCCACTGGCCTTGTTCTGGCTGCTGACATTGAGCTTCTCCATCATCTTTTTCCACAGATATAGTCTATTTGATTCCTTTATATTCCTTCTGGCAATTCCATATGTATAGTCACCATTTGTGTTGTGAAAAAAGATATTTGCAATGACAAAGTCATCAGGCTTGCAAAATTCTCTCATTTGCTCTCTGGCATTGTTTCTATCACCAAGGTCATATTTTCCAACTATCAATCCTTCTTCTTTGTTTCCAACTTTTGTATTCCAATCATCAATAATTATGAATGCATCCTGATTGCATGTTCAATCAATTTCAGACACAGAAGATGGTAAACATCTTTAATTTCTTTATCTTTGGCCTTAGTGGTTGGTGCACAAATTTGAATAATAGTCATATTAACTGGTCTCCCTTGTAAGCCTAGGATATTATCCTATCTTTAACAGTGTTGTGCTTCAGGATAGTTCTTGAAATGTTCTTTGTGACTGTGAATGGGATGTCATTCCTCTTCAGTTTGTCATTCCCAGCATTGTAGACCATATGATTGTCTGATTCGAAATGGCCAATACCAGTCCATTTCAGATCACTAATGCCTAGGATGTCGATGTTTATGCATGCCATTTCACTTTTGATGATTTCTAATATTCCTAGATTCATACTTTGTACCTTCCATGTTCCAATTATTAATGGATGTTTGCAGCTGTTCCTTCTCACTTTGAGTTGTGCCACATCATTAAGGTCAACTCTACTTTGAGAAGGCAGCTCTTCCCCCCTCGTATTTTGAGTGCCTTCCAATCCAAGCAGCTCATCTTCTGGCACTGTATCAGACAATGTTCTGCTGGTATTCATAAGGTTTTCACCGGCTAATTTTTTCAGAAGTAGACTGCCAGGTCCTTCTTCCTAGTCTGTCTTAGTCTGGAAGCTCCACTGAAACTTGTCCACCATGGATGACCCTGCTGGTATTTGTATACCAACTGCATAGCTTCCATGATCACTGTGCCATGCAAGCCCCCACAATACAACAAACTGACAGATGGACACATGGGCTACTAACCAAAAGGTTGGAGGTTCGAATCCACCCAGAGGCACCTTGGAAGAAAGACCTGGTAATCTACTTCTAAAAGACCACAGCCATTTAAAAACCTATGGAGTGCACTACTACTCTAACACACATGGGGCTGCCATGAATCAGAACAATCTGACAGCAATTACCTTGGGTTTTTTAGTTTATATGTAATTCATCCTCTTTATGAATCATTCCTTACTTTACCTCCCTGTCCCCTGCTCTACCACCCATCTTCCTCCAGACATGTCTAATTAATCTTCTATTTTTCTATGGCACTTTCATGGCGTCAAATCGAAAGACTTTTGATACATACGAATCAGCACACCACGGACAATCAGAATTGGTCAAAATGTGGAATCTGAAGTTTGATTAAAAAAATCAGAAGTGACTCTTTCTAGTAAAAAAAAAAAGTAACAATACATACAGAAATACGTTTTTTAAAAAAGATGAAACTTAGAGAGTTTGGGAAAGAACAATTTCAATCATTGTACTATTGAATGGAGATTGCCAAAAGTATTTTGAGAGTGTTCTGTATGTTGCCAAATCATCCATAGAGGCCAAAACACAGCAGAAGTACAACAATGAAAATCTTAAGAGTACAGAGGGCTGAGAAAAGAGAACTGAACTCTTTCTGCTTCACATCTTTGAACTTTCATTCTACATCTCCAACCTCTAAATATAGGAGTAAGGTGAAACACAATCTAAATATCCAGGATTCTCTAACTCTTTTGGGAAAGACACAGAGGAGCTTTCAATTTATATACACTATCTGCATTGGCAATGGTTGATACTGTGCTAACTTAAATAGTTTTTCAGATATATATTTAGTGGGGAAAGAATAATATGAGGTTCATGGTAACTGATGCTCCCAGGATTAACGTATACCAAGGAGAAATGTTAATAACAATTAGGTTCCTGCTGAAAGCAACGTATACATGGAATACGCAACTCTGCAGAAGCAAAAGTCTGTGTGTAAACCTGAGGCCTCCCTTAGACCCTGAGTTACACATACGCAAGGAACACATATTTTATCCTTGCAGTTCTAGCAGGCACAGGGTACTCTGCAACGAGTAGGCCTTCTGAAAATGTAGGCCAAACAAAGGAACACACTAATAAATACGTGAGAAAATATCATAAAATCAAACCAATATGATCTTACAGAGATGTGATTATATTAATTTACTTTACTGACCACTTACTAGATATAATTTTGGCCAACTGTTAGACAGTGAGCAAGGCAAAGAGTCCCTGCCTCATGGAGCTTACAATCTCAAAGTCCACAGTTATATTACCAGACCATCTTTATGAAAAGGATGAAATGGAATGAGGTGACATTTCTGGGCATCTACTGGTTCACTTCTAAAATAGAGACTTGGGATAATTATTAACATTTCCTCTAACTCTATGACTCTGTGACTGTGATGATTAAGGGGATTCCTTTTTCTTAAGCCTACAAACTGGTTATTTTAGAAACCATTCCTTTAAATTTCCTTGACTTTTTTTATAGCTATGGTTTTGTTGACAAAAAAAAAACCTACAGACACTGGCTACATAACACTGTTCCTAAAAACAACCATGATTAAATAGTAGTTTTGGTATAGTTCATTAAGATAATCTTAAGTTACATAAATTTAATTTTAAGTTATTATAAACAAATTTCCGTTCCATTTATGTGATCTAATTATGTTGATGTTTAATTACTGCATTGCTCTATGTCTCTTTTGTCTTAGCTCCCTTAACTAAATTATGTAGTCTGTGAGCAAAGTCCCTGTCGGACACCCTGCTTTTATGTTTACTGTACATAACACTGTGAAAGGCACATGTATTTAATAAATATTTACTGAAATAATTGTACTTCTAAGTTATACATTTATATTAATAAAATAATTGAATAAACATTTAAACTTGATAAAAAACTAAGCATTATCTTTCTACACTAGAATTATGTTTGGGCTTTCTATTCATTTTAGTGTGATTTTTCTATAGCTTTCGAAGTATTTACAATAGTAATCTATTATTTATTTAATCAGAAAAAAAATTTTATACAGTATTTTAGAGTCTGGTGTCTCAAGTGGTTTGAAATTGGCTGCTAATCTGAAGGTTAGTGGCTCAAACCTACTCAGCAACTCCACAGAAGAAAAAGCTAATAACATGGTTTACACAGATCACGGCACAAAAAACTCTATGGAATAGTTCTACTCAGTCACACATGGGGCCACCATGAGTCAGGAGCCCACTCACTGGCAGCTAAGAACAACATACAGTATTTCAGGGAAATTTCTCCACATAACTGTCAGAGTACAGAAAAACTAAATGATAACAACACTAAAAAGAATAACAAATTTTACCAAGGGAATACAATACATGTTACATATTTTGGAGAAGAACCATTGAACGTATTTTCACAAACATTTAGAAGATGCTCCAATTATTTCCACCATTTTAAAGATTTCCTAATTGACTCCATTAACCAAATAAAAATACTACAAGTGTACTCCAGCTAGGAAATTCCAAATGATGATAATGAAATCATTGGGATAATGTTGAATTTTTTAGGACCAAAGTAAAATAAATGATTTCAGTGAAAAGGAGTACATAGAATTGTGTAAGTTAAGAACATTTTAGAAAATTATTTCTCAGTCCTTTTTAGAAGCAGGAAAATAAAATCAATTCTCATGTTTAACACTGAGTTTCTCCATCATATTTATTATCAAATAATAAGTGGCAGTGTGATAGTAAGGGACATGTTTCAATAAGTTAGAAAAACTTCATTGTCAAAATATCATTAAATATAAATTAAGAGAAACTCATCTTTATGTTACTTTCCAAAACCAACAGTACATATTGTATTCTAAGAATAAGAATTATTTTTCAACAACATAAGTGAAGACTATAAACGTGGATCTCTCTAGACGGAATACACAGGAATCAAAAAGACTACATCTGTGGAAAGAGGCAATGGACCAAGGCTGGGGCAGTCTCAGGAACAGACTATCAATTGTTCATGTGCAAGTTCAAGTGGAAGGTGAAGAAAATGAAAACAAAGTATGACTTTGAGTATGTTTCACCTGAATTCAGAGACCATCTCAAGAATACACTTGACACATTGAACACTAATGACGGAAGACCTGACAAGTTGTAGGACGACATCAAGGCTATCATACATGAAGAAAGAAAAAGGTCATTAAAAACACAGCAAAGAAAGAAAAGACCAACAGGGATGTCAGAAGAGATTCTGATAATTGCCCTTGAGTGTAGTATAGCTAAAGCATCAGAAGCAAGGGTGATGTAAAAGGCCTAAAGAGAAAACTGCAATAGGTGGCCCGAGAAGACAGTATTATAATAAAATGTGCAAAGACCTGGAGTTAGAAAATCAAAATGGCAGAATATGCTTGGCATTTCTCAAGCTGAAAGAACTGAAGAAAATGCAAGCCTCAAGTTGCAATACTGAAAGATTCTATGTGCAAAAAATTCGATGACCCAGGAAGCATCAAAAGAAGATGGAAGGAATACACAGAGTCACTGTACCAAAAAGAACTGGTCTATGATCAACCATTTCAGGAAATAGCATATGATCAAGAACCAATGATTCTGAAGGAAGAAGTCCAAGTTGCACTGTAGGCACTAGCAAAAAACAAGACTCCAGGAATTGATGAGATACCAACTGAGATGCTCCAACAAATAGATGCAATCCTAGAATTCCTCAAGTATCTATGCAAAGAAATTTGTAAGACAGCTACCTGGTCAATAGACTGGAAGAAACCCACATTTGTGGCCGTTCCAAAGAAAGTTGATCCAACCGAATGCAGAAATTATCAAATAGTATCACAAATACCACACGCAAGTAAAATTTTGCCAAAGATAATTCAAAAACAGTTGCAGCAATACATTGACAGGGAACTGCCAGAAATTCAAGAAGGATTCAGAAGAGGACGTGGAACAAAGGATGTAATTGCGGATGTCAGATGGATCTTGAGTAAAAGCAGGGAATACCAGAAAGATGTCCACCCTTGTTTTATTGACTATACAAAGTCATTCGACTGTGTGGATCATAAATTATGGATAACATTGTGAAAATGGAACATGCAGAACCTGTACATAGACCAAGAGTCAACCATCTTATGGCACCTAACAACTAGCAGAATAAGGTTCCCCCAAATCACTGAATGTGACAATGCCCGTACTACTGAGAGACTTCCTGCAGTTCAATGCTCCCACAGCTCAGTGCTCTTAACCCAAGAAAGGAATAAGATGAATTTTGAAGGGCAATGTTGTAACCGCCCTTTTTCCTTTCCCTTGCTTAGTGACTTAAGTTTTAACCTGTAGAGGGAAAATAAAAATCACTGAAAACGCGTGCCCTGAGTGGGAACAGCAAGTGTCCATGGCTTCCCTGAAACTTTGTCCTCCATTCAGAAGGTTTTGAGAAGCTGAAAATTAGAATAAGAAGCACAAGCCTATTTTCCTTTTTGAGTCTTCTCGTAAATGCTTTTTTTTTTCCTCTTCCATTGTACCTAAAAGAATGTTCTATGTAAAGATTTATGTGTTTAAATGAAAAAAGTTAGCTTTTTCCTGTTCACTACAACTGGAAGGTGGGTTCAAAAATAATTAACAAGATGATTCTGTTGACATATTTGGCCCTCAATAAATATGTTTTGGATGACTGAATGAACAATCAATGCCAGGCAAAGAAAGGACGTGAGGTATACCAGTTGTTCTAAGTTGCCATCACCATAAAAATGCACTGGATATTTAATGTGTCCTCTTAGAGCATTTTTAGGTGCTACACACAAGCATCACTCTTGATTTATAATATGTAATACTTAACATAAATATTGATTGAAATCATATTCATAAACACCTGAAATTAAAAAAAAAATGAATTACCTATTGCAAAATAAAATGAAAATAATTTTGTTGTAACTGCTAAGAATATTACCTTCATTTTTGCCATCTGATTTTCATAAAGGAGTTATTAAAAAACTGTGGGAAATCATATTCTAAAATTTATGTCCACAGTTCTCTACATATTATAGCTTTCTTGAACCACGACGTGGCAGAGAATGAAAAGGTCTGTTTTATGAGCCAGAACCAGACTCCAGCCACTGCTGGTATATCAACTTCACTCCAGTTACTTGATAATACAAGGCCACCATGGTGCCAGTGGTCGTTTCATGCTCAGCGGACCTCAGGGGGCTGGGAGAAGAGCCTATTTTTTTTAATGTCATTTTCCGAGTCACCACTTACATTCTCAAACTGGTTATATGAAAGCTAAGTCAACTGGGTTTTTTAGTACTAAAAAAAGAATAGGAAAATGTATATAAATAGTGCTGCAACTGTTTATTCTAATTGTCTTAATTATTAAGAAAATCTTAATGAAATGGCAACTTTCTTTCTAATGTTTTTCTGAACAACCAAAGATATTAGAAGGGTTTGGTTTGCTAAAGATTAACCTTTGATCAAGTAAAATAAAGTAATACTGGTTTGAAATTAATTTTCCTTCTTTTGTTGTTATAAAGTACAGACACACAAGTTTTCATCAAACACACAGTCTCCACCGTGTTGAGAAATGAAGATTGAATGATACTAATATATTGATTGAATTAAAAGGAGATGGGCGGGGGGCTATGGCTAAAAGAACTGTATTTTTAAAATATACCACATAGTATTGCCTAAAAGGAAACACTGTGTGTACTGACGTCGTTCATTAACTTTGATCAATTATCCTTTTATTTTCCAATTTTATGACTATCAATATTGTTATTTTTCTAAATTTAATTGTTTATTGAATAAATATTTCCCATAGCATTCTTCGATATGAGCATAATTGAGAAACATATTTTTCAAAGGACGGCCCAATAAAAATCAAATAAAACAAAGAATATATTATCACTGATTCTTCTAAAACATCTAATATTGATTTCTACAAATAAGTGGAGAAATATAAGGGCATATTCTATAGGACACGCTAAATCAAAGCAAGAAAATATCCTAATAAACATTTGAAACACAGCAGAATAAGAAAAAATCATAATACTGTAAATATATATTAATATATGATAAAAACATGAGAAAATGTGGGACTTTGTTTTAAATAATGAAAATCAAAAACTAGTTTTGGTTTCATAGTTTTTCCACTGGTTTCATGATGAAATAAGTTATAAGAAAAAATTGACAAGACAAGAGAACATCAAAGTGGGAAGGAAGTAGAAATATTGTACCATATAAGAAAATTTAATTTCAATTATTTTTATTTCATTTTATTGGCTTAATCTTTTTCTAGTTAACTTTTTTTTCCAACCAATAATATCACGTTAAAAATACAGGTGTTAATGGTTACTGATCAGGCTTATAGGAGAAACTATTTTAATATATTTCATTTTAACATTCTTATATGTTTCAAAGCTCCAATTATATTTCAGTTTTTTTGAATAATCACTACTGTGTTAATAAAATTAAAAAATTTTTATCCCAATTTCTTAATACAAAATAGCTATTTAACAGGCTTATTAAAATAATTTATAAATTATCTGAAACAGAGAAAAGAGATTTTACATTAAAATTCCGTATACGAAAAGGAAAGCGCACCACGGATGAAACAAATCTCCAAGGATCCTCTTCTTTCCTCCCCTCCTTATGGTCATCAGCTAAGAGCTGATCAAGGCAATGTGATTCCCACAGGATTAATTTAGCTACTTCTGACTTTCCTCAGCAATATAACCCTGGAAGCAGCTCTATACAGCTAATTACATTTTTCTATGTTAACAAATGTTAAACCTAAAGATTTGCCCCACTGAACTACACACCATAAGTAAAATCACAGACTGCCTGAATATATTTAAGGAGCAAAAGTACAATTATAAACTATTATAATTCATACGAATAACTCAAATTTTTTCCCAGACCATTACTAAACAAGAAACCTTAATATTATCTAATGAGCAATCAACAATTGTAAATAAATTTCCACAATGGTTTTACTCTAGCACTGCTGCCAAAAAACAGACCATGAAATCAGGGTCCCAGTCCTGTCCCTGTTGACTAAACGTGTTGTTATTGGTGGCAAGGTTATTCTGAACTTGTTGCCTTACCTGTGAAACAGAAATAATGATAGCTACCTTACAGTACTGTAGTCTTACAGGAGACAATACATTTAAAATACCTTTGAATATAGTTAACTGTTAAACAAAAGTAAAATTTCACCATAATTATATACACAGGTACTATAAATAATAGTTTTATCTTTACTATAAATTAAATATTCTAGCTACAGTAAAAAAAAATGGCTGTTTCAATTAATTTTATTCATTCTTTTCAAATTCAGAAAAAATATAGGGAATATTATTTAAAATTCCCAACAGACTCAAACACATACTGTATGGTAGATAAAATTTCCTACATAAAAAAGAAACAGTAAAAATAAGATTACCATGAAGAGTTTCCCTTAAAGTTTACATGATCTTTCAAACATTAACTGTGATAGATTGAATTCAACTTCCTCACCCAGACAGCAAGTACTGAGGGGCAGTTGCTTCGTACCTCTTCCCCTGCCTTTTCTGTCCTTTTATTCCCACTTGCTCCTTGGCAGTCCTAGAACCTGTGACGGGCTTCTGTAGAAGACAGGCTATGGCAGTCACAGATCTCTTCAGAGATTGAAGAGTAAAGAATTCCATGTTTTTATGTTCATCTCTGAGTCGGAATTGACTCAACGGCAACGGGTATCTGCTTCTATCTCCTGGAACTGGCTGCTAGAACCATCCCTGATTTCATTCTGATTCATCACGCAATGTTACCACTTTAGATTGCTTTCACCAGAAACTATCAAACAGGTAGATAAAGGGGATGGGACAAACCTGGGGAACTATTTTAAGTGACATTCGATGCAAGTAATAAAAAAAAACGATCGTCCGCTTATTTTGGGGACACCCTATCCTGCCCTGCAGTGCTCTGCTCCTCAGAGGGCAAGCTATTGAATATATGTGAAAATTCTTTATAATGTAATATATAATAGGCAGAATGTTTACCCCCCGCCCCACACCAAGCTGTAATCCCCAGAATTTGTGAATATGTTACTTTAAGCAGCAAAGGGGACTTCAGAGAAGTGATCACCTTGAGTTGGAAGACTGATCTGGATTCTCCCGGTGGATCCAGTCTAATCATATGAAAACTCACAAGCAAAGAATATTTCCCACCTGTGGTTAAAAAGGTTAGAGGGAGATAAAACCACCGAAGACGGGTCAAAGACACAAAGCTTGCTGACTTTAAAAATGGAGGAAGAAAGCCTCCTGCTAAGGTATATGCATGGCTTCTTCGAAAATAGAAAAGGCAAAGAGAGGGATCCTTCCACAGAGCCTTCAGAAAGGAATGTGATCCTGTTTAACCTTGATTTTAGACCAGCAAGACTCATACTGGACGTGCACATTACTTCAAGCTGTAAACTCCTATTGTTGTAGGCCACTAAATTTGTTGTATTTGTTAGGGCAGCAATAAAGCAAAGAAAAAAAAAAATAGATTGCTGTCTCTAACTCTCGGTGCCTCACGTGTGTCAGAATAGAACTCTGCTCCACCGGGTTTTCTACTGTTGATACTTTTGGAATCAGACAGCCAGGCCTTTCTTCCAAGGTGCCCTGGGTGAATTCGAGTCGCCAACCTCTCAGTAAGTGCTGAATCGCTTGTACCGCCCAGAGATCCTTCAGCATCAGTACTCACTGCCCTCCAGTTGATTCCAACTCACAGCAACCCTACAGGACAGAGGAGAACCCCCCTGTAGTATTTCCAAGGCTGTAAGCTTTATGGTGGAAGCTCAGCTGCTAACCGAATGGTCGGCAGTTCGAATCCACCAGCCACTCTTTGGAAACCCTATGGGGCAGTTCTACTCTGTCCAATTGGGTCACTATGAGTCGAAATGAATTCAGTGGCAACAGGTTTGGTTTTTTGGTTTGGTTCATCTTTATGGAAACAGACTGCCACGTCCTTCTATCGCAAAGCAGCTGATGGGTTCGAACTGCCAACCTTTTGGTTAGCAGCCCAGTGCTTAACCATTACTTAACCCAGCGCTTAACCAGGGCTCCTTACAGTGGCGATAGGAAAGTAATATTGCACAGGACTGCCCTGAGCGCTGAGCCCTGGAGCCCTGGTGGCGTAGTGGTCACGGGCTCTGCTGCTAACCAAAAGGTCAGCAGTTTGAATTCACCAGCTGCTCCTTGGAAACTCTATGGGGCAATTCTACTCTGTCCCGTGGGGTTGCTGTGAGTCGGAATCAACCTGATGACAAGGGTTTTGTTTCTTTCCTGAGCACTGTAAGGTGACTAGCACCTCTGCCCCTTTCCATCTGACGCTGTAAGTGGTCCCTGGTTATTGGCACAAATGAAAAGACCCTCCCACACTCTCAAGTGCTCCAGAGGAAGTGCAGCACTAGCCCCAAGAGGTGAGAATTGCCTCAATGAACAGTCATGTAATAAAATTTGTCAATGTCAAACTAGGTTCTGATGTAGAATTTTATGTCTTTTGGTGAACCTTAAAAAATCACCTTTGATGCCTTTGTAGGCCTCATTTCTTCTCAAAAGCAAAACTGCTGAGACATACCCATTTCACACTCTATTGTTTATATCTTTCAGTGAAATTTGTACAGCAAGCAATTTTATTTCTAACTTTCTGGACAATACCAACTCATTTATCAGGACGGCCATTAGGAAGCCATCACTAGGAGGGAATCCAGTGGAAACCCAAGGAAAGCAGAGATATATTTTCACTGCTAAAGAAATAGGAACATTATTTTAAAACGGTTTAAAAAATTAACATAGCATGATGAACTTGATCATTGTAAGTCCAGCCAATTTTGAAACTGCTTTGATTATTAATGCCATATATGAAGTACAAATAGATTTATATTATTCTCCTAGTAGTACTTCGCTATTTTAAAATGCCATAACTAGTATTTTTTTAAACATTAAACCAAAATACATATATATTTAAACCAAACTCATGTTAATATTATTTATATTATGGATAATATAAATATTTCAAATTGCAAGACTTTAAGTAAGGTCTAGCAAGCAGCTCTCAGTTTCAAAATAACATAGTGAATGTTCACTATTCAATTAAAATAACACACACCACAAATGCCGTTTTTGGTATTCTTCTTAAAATACATATCTTATAAACCTATACGAATGTAGAAGTTTCAAAACCACTCATCGTATTTTACTGAAAACTCTAAATACATAGAGAAATTTAAAGTATATATTTAGACTTTTACATTTTCAAACTTTTAAAATTTAATTTTTAATTAAATCTACATAGTTTTTAGCACAATTACCTAATTTGCTATATCCCTTGACTTTTGTTCTTCCTGTATCTGAAACTCTCCTGAATAAGGTTCAGAGACTTGGGATATCCTTCACTGAAAAATAAAATTAACAGTGCTAAGCAGGAAAAAACTAACATGATATCACACGCTTTGTTTTCAAACCTGATATAAACAAAATACTTTATGTGATCATCTATTTAAATATTTATTGTTTTAACTATAAATAATAAATACATTTTCTCATAAAAATACATATGCTCTTCACTCTTCCCAGGGCTAGGCCACACATTTTGTTTTCTAAATAATTTATTCTCTATTAATCAGATAGAAATAAAGATAACCTCATAACCACTTTGTGCTAAAAAATAAATAGTACTTCATCTACACTTTGAGATATTCTTAATCAGCTTCAAGTAATAAATAGTTCAGGAAAGAAACACTGTAATTTTATTTATTGCAACGCTCATTATGCAGTCAGATGGCTTTCATCACAAAGGTCTAATACACTTTCATCTTCACAGAAAAATATAAAATGTCCTTTGAAATCAAACAGACCTTCCAAAGACATCAGTCAGTCCATTTTGAAAATATTATGGCTTTGTCACTTTCACCCAAGAGATTCCTGTCAGTCGCCAATCTGGTGTCACTGTAGAATTACAGCGGCAGTACACTATCAATGCCTGCTGCGTCCTTTGGGAAACAAAGCTTTGCTGGTTGAACTTTATGATTTAGTCCCAAAGGCAGAAGAACAAAGCTTTGAAAAGGAGGCAGGACACAGTCTTCTCCTAAAATTCCAAAGACAGAAGATAAAATCCATTTGCAATTTTTTGGTGTATTATAGATTAAATTGAATATTAAAGAAATTTCTCTGGCTCATAATTACTATTAGCTGTCTCTTTGTGTTTGATTCAGCAAAATTACATTGTTTCACAATTTTCAAAAGCACCTCTTCATTTTTAATGTGATTCTTTTTGCCCTATTGAGCAGTTATTAGTAAAACAAGGATTCCGTCTGTACAGGTGCAGGTGAAAGGAATAGAGCGCTCGCTCCCTGGCCTAAGAGTAGATCACAGGGCAGTTCTTGATGCTGAGTGTGCTATCTCAAGTTTATGGTAAAATATTAAAGCAAAAAATCCATAAACTCAGTTTTTGCTTTGTCTTTTTATTGTCATTGCAGTGCTCCAGGTTTTTGAAACCAGATAATGAAAACCTGGGTTAGACACAGAATGACTGGGGTAAGTCTAAGGCACTTGTCTTTTTTCCCCAGACAGAAGGCATGTTTTGTACACTCTGCCTCTTCCAGGGAATAAGTATATAGTTTTACATGAATCGCAACACTTATGTTTTTCTTCTGAATGTGGTCAGATATTACAAGTCTTACCCCTCCGCAAACAAATTTGATTGTCTTTTTTTTCTTTCCTATTTTATTCCCCCAGACATGGCTCAGTCATTTAGAAAACGGTTTACCATACTCACTTGTGACTTCCTCAAGCAGCACTGCACCATTAATGACTGTAGAGTATTTGGAAGGTAAAAGGAAATTGTCTTCCAAAGTAGACAAATCGCCACACAATTATTTTGTTTCTCCAGAGCTGAGATGCCCTCTGCTCCTTTTCTTCAACTTGTATTAAAGCTCATAAAAGATGCTAACAGTGACTTTTAAAATAAAACATGTCAAATTAACAAACTAAAGCACTGAGGAAGAAATTACCTGATTATTAGAAAACTGGGAACAAATTAAGTTCAGTGTATACATAAATCTTTTTTCTATTAATTTTTACCAGTTTGGCTGAAATAACTATGATACAAATAATTAAGTATAAAGCAAATAATTAAGAGCCACATTTACAAATTGCCTAATAAATTTAAACACTTTTTCTTGCTTTATTCAGTACTTAAAGTCAAAAGAGAAAGGGATTTTATTGATTATTTAGTACTATTTTTTACTGACCCATAAATAGTTTAACCTATAAGATTTTGGAACTCAGACGCTTAAAACGTCCTTAGAGATCAAAGCTCTGTTAATTTAGCAAAAACAAATTTAGAGAGTGTAATGAGGGCTCTGAAGGTGCAATAAGAAGCTGCATTTCCAGAGAACGCCCAGTTTGGCCAGAGCCTTTGAAATGTCAGGAGGTCATCAATGTTTCCGCCTTTTGAGAATTACACACTGAGATGACTGAGATCTCTGAGGTTTCCCTGCGTTGGTTTCCTCTATCTGTAGATCTAAGTAACGTATTGATTTGCAACTAACAAGCACTGTTTGTGTATATATGTACGTGCATATGTATTAGTTTACCACAAAACAGAAGTGCTTGCAAAGGCCCTTGATCTTCTATTTTGTACGATTCAGGTAGTGGCTCAAAGTCCTGTCTGACCAAAATATATTTCCAAATGAGACAACATTCCTTCCATTATGGAGGCAAGTTGTTTTGAAGTTATCAATTCTAATTTTAAAATTGCACATGCTTTAAGGGAGGATTTAGCATATTAGCACAGGTCAAGATCAAAATATGAGTTTAACAGTCTACTCTGTGCTGTCCAATTTGATGGTCATTAGTATGACTATTGAGCACTTGAAATGCAAGTAGTATTGGAAATGTAAAATATACACCAGATTTCAGAAATAGTACAGATATAAGTCTGTAAAAACATCTTATTTATTGCATGTCAAAATTATAATACTTTGAATATGCTGATTAAATAAAATGTTATTAAAATAAATATCACCTTTTTCTTAAAACTTTTTTTTTTTAATGTGGTTACTGGATCATCTAAAATTACATATACAGTACACATTATTATTATTTTTTTTTGCACAGCAGATGGACTACAAATTTGAAAGTTAACAGGTCTTAGAAAAGGTCTCTAGGCCAGGATAAGCACATTTCAGCACTACCAGACAAACCAACAGCTGCATGCTGGGCCTTGGTGGGCATTGGTGGATGGCCATGCTACAGCCACCTAAGGTTTTTTGTGCTATTTTATTTATTTGCTTCTTCTTTTTTTTTTTTTTTAAATAATATGCTAGCTCAGGTGAAAAAAAAAAGAAAAAAGGGAAGTGACAAGACAAAGAGACACATCCCATGCCTTCTAGGGCAGTACTTCTCAAGCCTGGCTGCATGTTAAATTTATCTGAGAAATTTTTTGAACTTCAGATGCCTGGGCCTCCCTCACCCCCTGATTTAAATGGCCCAGGCTGGGCCCCAGTTATGGAGCTTTTAAAAATAACTCACCGGGTGATTCTAATGTAAAAAAAAAGAATTTTAAACCACTATTCCCTAAAAGTTTGGAAGATTACTAACATACAGCAAAGGGATTCACAGAAGGAGTATGTCAGGTGGGTTTACGAGAAACAGGCTCATGCCGAAATCACTTCCAGAGCCAGTTCTGACCCCATGAATGCTATGCTATTGAGAAGGATTCAGAAGACACAGGGGAACTTTCCAGGAAATACCTCCACAGGAAAATGGGGTTACATGTTCCAGGAATTTACCATTCCTGGCCTACATCGTATTTAATTTCTGACTATTTTTATTTTTTTAATGCCAGGTCAGAGCCCCGGTGGCGCAGGGGTTTAATGCTCAGCTACTAACCAAAATGTTGGTAGCTCAAATCTACCGGATGCTCCTGGGAAACCTTATGGGGCAGTTTTCTGTCCTGTAGGGTCGCTATGAGGCAGAATCAACTCGACAGCAAAGGGTTTGGTTTTGCTTAATGACAAGCCTAAACTGAGAGAAATTTATAATTCTTCTCCACTCCTAACACCACCATACTGATTGCCTTCTATTGATTCCAACTCATGGCAACCCCATGTGTTACAGAATACAACTGCTCCACAGGGTTTTCTTGGCTGTTTCTTTATGGAAGCAGATGTCACACCTTTTTTTTTTTTTTTTTGCCACAGCTGGATGGGTTTAAACTGCCAACCTTTAGGTTAGTTGCTGTTGTTGTTGTTATGTGCCGTGGGGTCAACCGTACCACCACCAAACCAAAAACCAAACCCCAGTGACGTCAAGTCGATTCCAACTCCTAGCGACCCTATATGACAGAGTAGAACTGCCCCATAGAGCTTCCAAGGAGCCCCTGGTGGATTCGAACTGCTGACCCTTTGGTTAGCAGCCGTAGCACTTAACCACTATGCCACCCGGGTTTCCCACACCACCACAAGTTCCTTTAAAAGCACTCCCTGATTGCTTTCCTCCCAATCTACTGAACAGCTTTTCATCATCTCTGTTGTAACTGCTTTCTAAGGAACTAGTCTAAGGTAGTCAGTCAGTCACTGGATCACTTCACCTAATTCCAGACTCTCAGGGCTCATGGCTAGCAGTGTTTCCCTTCTTTACTTATTTGTCTTCTCCATGTGAATGTCAGTTCATGAGGTCAGGTCTCTTTCTCTTGTTCACCACAGCTTCGTACATGCCTCAAAACATATTGTCAGAGGATAAATACCAAATAAAGATTTACTGAATAAAGAACAAGCAAACAAATAAATAATACGTTTTTAAAATAATATTGACTTTGAGGATGAATGCTTTATTCAGAAGCAGGGTAACATTTTTTAAACCTTTCCAATAATAAAATCTGTGTTTTATTCAAATTATTCTAAAATAAATTATACTTTCACATAAAAAAAAAACCGTTAGAAGGGTTTTCCTGACGTCAGCTTCTAATGTACTCAGATCCTACGTGAGTAAATTTAGAGGCAAGGTGTAATGACTGCAGGTGCTGCCCTGGCCTTCTAATATTTCTTTCTAAATGCTTGGCTTTGAGCTACCTCACTAATGATTACAATTTCTTTCAGAAAGTGGGCTAAAGGCAACAAAGAGATTAAATCCAAATTTGCATCTTAACAACAAATGAAATGTAATAGGAGATAATGCTGAAACTGGATAAAATCAGGAATTTTATATTACCTTAATCCTCATTACCATGATTCTTCTACGGTTATTTTAATTATTATTAAACTCCTTCTAATTCTTTCTAAATCCCCGAAACCTTTGCAATATAATAGAAATTGTAAGTCACATAAAAATATTACTGTAGGTAAATTAAAAGGAGAAAAAAAGTATACTATAACTTTGAGTTAAAATAGCTCATTTTTAAGTGTTTTGTTTATCCTTAAGTACATTATTAATCTATTTTGACTAAAATGTTTTTAAAAATCTCTATATACAGAATGTTTGTTATAGAAGGAAAAAATGTATCATGCTAATAGTATAGTTAAAAACGGAATCTTTTTAAGGCTTTAATTTTCTCTAACTTAACTGAAACTACGACATCTAAGTATTGGAAGGCATTTGGTGAGAGGTGACTGGAGGACTAATGAATGGTTTGCGAATCATCTCGACTGAGTCAGCACCAAAAGTAAGCTACACTGTGATACAACACTTTTGAAAGGTATAAAAAAAAAATAGACTATATGTAAAAAATACAGTGTGAAAGAACAAAGTCCTGGTGATCTGCTTCTGAATGGTCACAGCCTGAAAACCTTATAGAGCACATTTCTACTCTGCACACATGGGGTCACCACGAGTCAAAACAGACTCAATGGCAACTGTTTATTTTTTTTTAGTTCAATTCTATAATTGTATGCTTTATTCCTTTAGTAACCCTTCAGTATAAGCCAAAGTGTTAGAGTAATACTCTAATCTCATTATTACACGGTATTTGGGCTACCAAATATTTCATTTTTTTTTTATTTGGGCTACACTAAATGCTGTAAGGAAACCCTGGTAGCACAGTGGTTAAGAGATACATCTGCTAATCAAAAGGTCGGCAGTTCAAACCGACCACGTGCTCCTTGGAAACTCTATGGGGCAGTTCTACTCTCTCCTAAAGGGCTGCTATGAGTCGGAATCAACTCGACGGTGATGGGTAAATGCTATAAGGCCTTTCCACATCCTCAAAACGAAGTTTTATGGTCATAAAACATTCATCAATACTGATCAATAATCCTTAATAAAAATAAACATTGCATGTCATGATGAACATAACGTCAGAGTTACACGTGTAAAAATTGTTGAATTGGCAAATATTTTGAGATATATATATCAATAAATACAGCAATAAAAAAAAAAAAAAGAACCCTAGGATTGTTTCCCAAACATAGCCTACCTGAATACACATATGTGCAAAAGAAGAAAAAACAGCACTAGAAAAAGAATAAGAAAATCCAAAGGAAGCTACATCTGAAAGGAATAATTTAGAAATAAGTATTATATAACATGGATATATGATATATCTTTCATTTTGAGAACGCCCCTCCCCGGGATAATTAAAAACCAAATAAATGCCCTCCAGTTATTTTTTAGTTACTGAAAGAGCTAGACTCCTCCCATGTGAGCAAATTCAGGGTAAAAGCTAATACTAAAATATCACTTCATAGGTTCTATTTTTCTGGATAACATTTATTATATTATTTAAAAGGAGTACTGGAAACCCTGGTGAAGCAGTGGTTAAGAACAACAGTTGCTAACCACAAGGTTGGTTCTACTCTATTTCATAGGGTCGCCACGAGCTGGAATCAACTCAACGGCAACAGGGTGTTTTTTTTTTTTTTTTTTTTAACAAGTAATGTAGAATTAGGTGTAATATAACTTTGAGGAAAAAATCAAAGAAATCCAATAACAGATAACAATCTCTGTCGTACATATGAACTAATGTAACAGCCTGACTTTAAAGGCACCGGCCTTGTACACGTTGAGTCTATGTTTAAGTGCGTATTAGGAAGTGATTCTCCACCTTACTGGATTTCGACCAGAAAGAGGAATGTATCAAAGAGAATGCCCCACAATAATGCACCTTAATGTGATAACTGAACTACTAGATAAGATATATGACCTTCTGATGAAGTGATTATTGACTATGAGAAGCTTTCGATTTTATAGAAAATGACTTTGGATAAGAGGCCTCCAAAATTAGAGAGAGAGGTTATGTTTTGGCTCTTTAAATAACAGTGAGAAAAAAGGGCACTGTGAACTTACTCGTAGTACATGGAGCATAAAGGAGCCAACAAAAATGCTCCATTTCCCCCAAAACCTAACTGAAATGCCTGTCTTTGAAAAGTAATGAATTAAAGGTGAAAAAGATGGTATTATAAACATATGCACACACACACATACGTTTCTGTCAAGTAGAGTTAGGAGAAAACAACCAAATTTCATAAATAAACTACCTGAAACTAGCAGAATTTGCAGGTTAAAATGTTTTAGATTTTCTCACAAAACGCTAAAATGCATTCTGAATTAAATATATTATCTAAGAAAAAGTTCTGTTTTTTCTCATCATTTTAATATCTATTAATATTTAAATATAATGTTGTTTTAATATATTTTGAGTACATACCAATATGTGCATGTAAAATACAAGTTTTCTATAAGATAATAATACTGATGGGTTCAGAATCTCTGTACCATGAAAAAAACTGGCTAAAATGAAATTATGCTTTAATTTTAAAAATGTAGCACATTGGCAGAGTCTCTCTGATACTTCTTTTACTAAGTGGCACTCAGGTCCACCTGAAAAGTATTTCCTCCAGTAGAGGATTTACAATCTCAGTCTCTTTCCCTCCTACAGAGACCTCGCTTGTTGCCAAAGAACTTTGAATTTTCCTCCATCCTGGCTCTCCTCAATCTCTCTGAGAATAGGAACCATAAATGATGCCTCTGATCTTCTCAGATTGAGAACCTCTGTTGTCATCTTAAAAATAAGGAGTACTGGACTAAACAATCGCTATGCTCTTTCCAACTCTGAAGTTTTACCAAAAGTCAAAAGAATTTGATTAAGTGCTTAACCTTCTCATTCGTCTTTTATCGGTTACAGATATTACCTGAAACATGTCCCTGTTCTTCTACTTTCCACATTTTCAACCACACTCAGGAGCCCTGGTGAGGCAGCGGTTAAATGTTTGGCTGCTAAACAAGAGGTCAGCAGCTCCAGTCCACCAGCCACTCCCTGGAAACTTTGTGGGGCAGTTCTATTCTGTCCTCTAGGGTCGCTACGAGTCAGAGTCAGCCAGACAGCAAAGGGCTTAACCAGACTCAGAGCCTATTTGTTTCTCTGAAATAACTGCCTTCCTTGCTCCTGTGACTTGCATATCACTGTACAGAAACAGTTTGGGTTTGGGAATCAAATAAATGATGTGGTAAAATCCATGTGAAATTGTACATTACAGATTAGTAAGCAAGGCCGAGTAAACCCATGCTTACCTTGCTTACTGGGTAATCTAACCTTGGCAGGGGGTGTAAATTTAATTCTGTAGGAAGGTGCTGTGGGGTTGGGAGACGGACAGATGCCAGCCATACCTAGTAGCAGAATCTTTGATGTGGTGATAAAAAATGTGAGAAACTGTTCACTATAGATGATCTGGTAAGCAGGATAAGCACTGTGCTTACCTTGCCTATTGGAAAATCCGGCCCTAGATTTGAGTTTAAACCCTGGTGGTGCAGTGGTTAAGAGCTATGGCTGCTAATCAAAAGGTCGGCAGTTTGAATCCACAGGTGCTCCTTGGAAACCCTTTGGGGCAGTTCCACTCTGTCCTACAGGGTCGCTATGAGTTGGAATCAACTCCATGGCAATGGGTTTTTGATTCTGGCAGCACACTAACTGGAGCTCCTTGAACACATTCTTTACATTCTCTGTCTCTTAGTTTTCAACTATCTAAAATGATGGTATTAAATCAGGTTACAGTTAAAAGGTAATACAGTACAGTTAAAATAGGATAAAATGTATATGTAAGTCTCTGTGGTTGTACACATAGGAAGGATGCAAAGGAAACACTATTTAACTGAATGACACATTGTCTTTCTCAAGGATATCTTCATTTTAACCAGAGGCATTGCTGTCAGAATGATTCTCTTCCTAATAGTGAAACTTTAAGTTATAAACATCGACGTGTATGAAAGCTATTTTTATTTTTCACAAGGTGAATTTCTTTAAATCTCTCACATCACTTACTTTGACTGCTCATAAGGGTAAACGTGTCTGCCTCACACTCTCTGGGACTACTGAAGTCTGTCTTGTCTGGAGTTCCCACATCTAACAAATTCTTTCATGACTTAGGCATCTCATTGGTGATATATACCTCCTGAAAACCACAGTCAAGGGGCAAAATTAAAATTAATTGAGAAAGATGGTCATACAGCAAAATAACATTTAAGAAAAATTAGTTATATTCATTGGTTAACTGAGGCCACAATCCAGAGGTTTGATCTTCCCAAGGCAAAGTCGTGGAGTCTTGATAAAATGTATAACTAACAAGAAAGAGAGAGCAAAAAGCCTTAAGTGGAATGTATATGTATCTCTAAAACTAGGTATCACGACTTAAGTCCCCGTGGACAATGCTATATCTTTCTGCAAAATCACTCCAGAAATCAATAGACGTTCGTAGCAAACACTCTCAGGGGAAGGAAAAGCTCTGCAATTATGGTCTTGATATTTACCTTTCTCCAAAAAGAGCTACAATGCATGTGATCATGGCTTAAATGAAGTGCAGTAAGTTGCTTTAAAGCATGTTCATTGTATTACTCTTTACTTTTTTAAAAAAAAATTTTGTTTGAAACATAGGTTCACCTCCAGGAAGAAAAGCAAAAAATTTAAATCCTATACTAAATTTGCTCCAACCTTAAAGATATTGCTGTATTATATAGCCCCCTAAAATTATATCTGCAAATAATTTTATATAAGCTCCAGATTGTACTAAGTCTTGGATTGGCCAGGACATTTCCACTCGCCCATTTCACATTTCCAGTGACATCCTGCCTTTATTAATTTTTGCATGATATATTAGTAAAAAGAACATTGCATCTACTGGCAACATATAACCTGTTGCCATCTAGTTGATTCCGACTGATAATTAATGACCCTGTAGGACAGAGTGGAACTGCCCCACAGGGTTTTAAGGAGTGGTTGGTGGATTCGAACTGCTGACCTTTTTGTTTAGCTGCCAAGCTCTTAACCACTGTACTGGCAATATATAATCCGATTTTTTTTTTTCTTAAACCTTATAATTCCATTTGAATAGGAGTGCAGAGAACAGAGATTTGGCTCACATTCTAATGTCTTGAGCACCTAAATGCTCAAGAATGTGATTGTACGCTACGTGAGACATTTAGCATTTGGGATACAGATGAACAAATATATTTCAGAGATTTCTCTAAATTTGGTGCATAGACTGCTTGCATCAGGTTAATGAAACATGGTTATATAAAAGGCAGACTTATTGCCCCCACTTAAAACTCCCTGAATCAGGATTTGTGGGCATGGATCTAAGGGCTCTGCCTTTCAAACAGGCTGCATAGGTAAATTTTATTTTTATTTTTTCTTGAATGTGTGTTGTCTTTTCCTTCACCTAAAATAGTTCTTATCTATTATCTAATTAGCAAAAACTCCTATCCCTCTCTCCCTCCCTCCCATCTCTCGTAACCATCAAAGAATATTTTCTCCTCTGTTTAAACTATTTCTCAAGTTCTTATAATAGTGGTCTTATCAAATATTTGTCCTTTTGCAACTGACTAATTTCACTCAGCATAATGCCTTCCAGATTCCTCCATGTTATGAAATAATTCAGTGTCATCGTTGTTATTTATCGATGCGTAGTATTCCATTGTGTGAATATGCCATAATTTATTCCTATACATCCTAGAGAAATAAGAGCCTTTAATGAACGGATATATGCACATCCAAGTTCACTGCAGCACTGTTTACAACAGGAAAAAGATGGAAGCAACCAAGGTGCCCACCAATGGATGAATGGATAAATAAACTATGGATAAATAAATTATGGGTGAATTTTATACACATTAAGTTTGAAATAAGGAGACTTGGTGGTGCAATGGTTAAGCACTCAGCTGCTAACCTAAAGGTTAGCATTTCAAACCCACGCTTCAGCTCTACAGGAGAAAAACCTGGTGATCTGCTCATAAAGATTACAGTCTAGGATACGTTACGGGGCAGTTAGTTCTATTCTGTTAACATTGTGTTGCTATGAGTCGAAAATCGCCTAACAACAAGTTTGAAATGTCCGTCACAGAAAAAAAGAGAGTAGACATAAACCAGAAGTGGACAGCAATCTTATGAGCACAAACTAGGTGATGCTTGTTTAAAATTTCTCACCAAAGGACCAAGGCCCCTTCATGACACAGCCTCTTCTTATCTCTACAGCCTTCCCTCTCACTGTCCCTCAGTTCAGCACAAGTAATGATGCCTAAACAAACAAGTGATGCTCCACAAGGTCAGCCCCAGAGAGCAGACCACACTTGCCTGATTCTGTCACCAGCCTAAATTCTGGTTAACTTGAAGCCTTGGTGACACCCTCCACCACCTCCCCTCCTGACAATGCCCAGACCTAGTCCCCACGCTCGCCCCACAGTTGGGTAAAATATTTGCCCACATGATTTTCTTTTGTTAAAGTCTTCATTGTAACAATTCACATACCATAAACTCACCCATTTAAAGTCACAACCTAAATTTAGATTTTTATCACCCTCAAAACAAGTGTCCTACGCATCAGCCGTCACTCTAAATTCCACTCTCTACCACACGGCTGCCCTAGGCTACTATTAGTCTTCTTCTTGCCCAGTAAATTTACCTATTCTGAACATTTTATATAAATGCCAGCATTCATGCTTCCATTAGAGCACTACTAACTATATTGTAACCATCTCTACACATCAAGGGCAACTGGTAGCAACGGTTAAGCACTAGGCAGTTAACAGAAAGGTTGATGCTTCGAACCCACCCAGCACCTCCAGGGGAAAAAGACCTGGAGATCTGCTTCAGAAAAGATGACAGCCTACAAAACACTATGGGGCAGTTCCACTCCATCATGTGAGGTCTCTATGAGCCAAAGTCGCCTTGATGGCGCCTAAGAACACTTGGAGATTTGTTGCTCTGACCACACCTGCAGAGGCTGTTTTCATTTTCTGGTACTGTGCCAAAAACTGAGGAATAATCAATAAATGCTGGGTTAATTCATATCATCTCTTTTTTGCTCCATTTCACAGTCAAGGAGGGGCAAAACTTGGATGTGTTATCACTGTTTAAATGAAAAAGACTATAACTAAGGTGGGGGCATCACTAAGGAGCCCTGGTGGCACAGTGATTAAGTGCTCTGAGCTGACCTTGAGACCTAAAGATCGGCCATTTGAACCCACCAGCAGGAGAAATATATGTCAGTCTACTTCCATAAAATTACAAAACACAAAACAAAGCCACTGCTGTCGAGTCGAGTCTGACTCATAGCGACCCTGTAGGACAGAGTGGAATTGCCCTATAGGGTTTTCAAGGCTATAATTTTTCCAGAAGCAAACTGCCACATCCTTCCCCCATGGAGCAGCTGTTGGGCTCAAATCATTGACCTTGTGGTTAGCAGCCAAGCACTTAACCACTGTACCACCAGGACTCCTTCGGTAAAGATCACAGCTTTGTAAACCTATGCGGTAGTTTTACTTGGTCCTGTGGGGTTGCTATGAGACAGAATCCACTTGACAGCAACACGTGTTCTTTAAGGTGGGAGTGGGGAGTTAAGTTCAGAAGAATGAAGGAGAGGCCAGAGTTAAATACTTCCTGAAGTAACACTGATCTGTTAAATTAGACATCAGTCGTCTTTGATATGAGAATGGCAGTCCATGAGATTTCCTGGGATGGACAATTACTACTACTAGACCCTTGGGGACACTGCACACTTTCTTGTTATTGTTCTTTACCTCCTTCTGAGTCCATCTCTCAACGCCTGTGAACTCTCCCTTGCTCCAGCAGTCCAGTATCATAGCTCGCTCTATGTCTGCCTCCTCCTAGGTACCCTAATTTTGGAAAAAAGTGTTCCTTTTACTGGTCTTATTAAACATTTTTATTGTCTGAGTGCTAGTCACATCAATGATATGGTTCTGAACGCATTAACTGACTGACAGAATCGGTTTAGAGTACACAGATATCAATCATTTAAAAAAAATGAAAGATAGCATACTCCGGAACACTTCACAAAGAAGCATATAAGAAAGAAATAATTAAGTGACCTAAAACGCTACAGGGATGGAGTTGTCAAAAGTCCTTTCTGGTAAGTCTCCCTGAGATACACATATGCACATACACATGTGTACATGTGTATATATATACAATTTTTCACTTGGCAATATGTTGTGAAGAGTTTTTCGATGTACTAAATATAAATCTGTGGTATCCATTGACAGCTGCATAGTAGCCATGATTTGAATGTTATATAATTCATCTAAACAACACTTAATTCTTAGATATCTGGGTTATTTTCCCTTATTTTCTGGCTATTATAAGCCATCTGAGAACAGCATATGTATTTCTGTGAAATTAACAGGTAATCTCATTGAAATATACATCTATAAATAAAATCTCTGTGTCAAAGCGTATACTGTTTTTGTGTTTTGACCAATATTGCAAAAACCAGCTGTCCTGTAGAAAAACTACACACCTTTACTCCGACCAGCAGGGTATGTTTTCCTATACCTTGGTCAAGACTGCATTCTCACAATTTTTTTTTTTTTTTTTTACTATCTAATAGACAAAAATCAAAACATGTCCTTTTGATACAACCATATCAAACTGTAAAATCAGTGTTTTATAAACTTCGTAGCACTTCTGACACTTTCATCGTCTTTGACTCTCTCCCCCCTCCGACCTATATCCTCCCGCAAACTCATATTCCACCTTTGTACCTCACGCTGGCGAAGGTGTGCTATTGCAAACACACACTCCCTGATAATCCGAAATGCAGAAATGGCTTATTTTTTAAAGACATGTTTAAATAGAAATGTAAGATTTAACTTTTTGTTTGCATTTCTTCAACTACTAGTGAAGTTACATGTATTTCCATATTTTTATTGATCCTTTGCATTTCTTCTTTCAAGTCCTTTACTTCCCTGTAAGGATATTTACCTTTGGTTGTTGGTGTAGTTTTTTTTTCTACTGGTGTTAAATATCTATGTTATCACATATTAATATTTCATATTTACAAAAAAGAAAACATTGCCGTCAAGTCGATTCCGTCTCATAGAAACCCTATAAGGACAGATTTATTTCTGGACTCTCTATTCTGTTCTTTTATCCTATTATAAATGGTATGAGTTCATAACTAATCTTAATATCTACTGGAATATACCCCCTCCTCCAATACTGCCCTATAGTCCTTCAGCAGTTTTACATTTTTTTTTCCAGATGCATTTTAAAAAAAACTACTTGACAAACTGAAAATCTTTATAGGATTTTGCCTGAATTAACATTGAAGGTACAATTTAATTTTTAGAGTAGTGATAGCGCTAATGTTTTAAACTTGCTAACAGAAGCAGAGTCTAGTCACAGGGTCTCTATGAGTCGTGACCCACTCGATGGCAACGGGTTACGGCTTGTTTTTTTTTTTTTTTTTTAATAGAAGCAGTAGAGGTAACGATGGCAGACGATAATTAAATGTCTACTATGCGTAGGAAGATTCCTCCAAACACTTAACATCATTAGGTTTTTTAATCGTCACAGTTCTGTAAATGCAATATTATTATTGTCATTTTGCAGATGACGAAACTGAGGCAAAACAAGACTAGGTAACTTATTATTAGTGATCAAACTGCCAGCAAGCACCGGAGCAAGTATTCCACTCAGGCATTTTGAAAGCAGAGCTTCTGTACGTATAACTCTGAAATTTAGGTATGCTTTTCTTCAAGTATTACTTAAGTCTTTTAAATTTTAATTATTAAAGTCCTATTTACCTTTTTATGGTTTTAAATTTTTCTTGCCATGGAACCTGTACATGTCTTGAAAGTATGTCCATGAATTTCATATGTTAGGCTTCAGTTCTTAAGTTACACATTTATTTGTTACATTTCCAAAATTCTTATTTTTTTGATGTTAGAATACTGTCAGTTTATAATTATTTTGTAAATACATACTTTATTGAATGCTCATTGTTTTTCTAAGTATTTTGGTTACCTTAAGTTTTCAACAATTATCATCTGTAATAATAATAATAAGCCTTCTTTTTTCCAATGTGTACACCACCGGGGTCTTTCTAATTCTTGCTAACACCTTTGCCTAACAATTCTACAATATTAAATGTTTTGTTAAATTAACATTTACTTTTCTAAATCTCTTTTTTAAATGGTCAGATGGACTTTTGCAATTTTGATGCCATCTATAAGACCAATTTATAAAATGATTTAAGGATATTTTCTCTTTCTCTGTATTCTCCAACTCTTAAAATAGCATGGGAAGAAATGCAAGAATAAATTTTTCAAGTCCTAATTTTTTTTTAAGATAGCTCAACAGCTTTCATGCCAGTAAATTTAGTTCATACAACCTATTGAAACAATTCTTATGTCCGGCCCCTGAAATATTATCCATTTGATTTGTCGTTCCTGATTTTATATGCTTTCATGTTATTTTCTCATATTTTTTTGATCAGGCAAATTATTTTTATTTAGTAATTAAGTATGTAAGATATTAAGTTTCTTTTTATTACAGGCTTGTCTTTATCCATAGGTTTCATATGTGGTATTCTTTTTATTGCTATTATCTAAAAGTCTGCAATTACAGTTTGTTTATTTTTATTAAGTTATTTGTAAATTTTTTTACATCATTTTAAACCAGAAAATAGCCTATTATGACCAATTTTTCATAATTTACTGAGTTTGTTGTGTTTGTATGGCTAAGTATATGGTAACAGAATAGATAATATGTTTGACAATAAACTTTCATTTGTTTCCTTTTTTATTCCAAATTTGTTAATCATCTGTTTAGGTGATCTTTATTAATCAGTCCAGCCACCCTCCCCACAGTTTGATTCTTGTCTATTAATCTTATATAAACTAAACAAAGCCTGTTCCACTCAACTACTTGTCTGTGTTTCTCTCAGTTTTTTCCCTCTGTTCAGCCGCTCTATGTCACGTATTCACATGCTTTGTCATAAACTAAGTTACAGTGGATGACATTATGGGGAGATGGATAATTTTGTTGTGGTTGTCAGATTTCAGAACCTTATCACAAACTCTTCTCCCCATGTTCCCAACTATTTGCCACGTAAGTAAAATACGTGAAATTTGTATCTTGCAGCTATATACAATCTATACTCACGAAAATAAATTAAAATAGAGTCATCAAAATTGGCCAAGGGAGCGATGAACACTTGAAATCATAAATCACATCGTAGGAAGTACAGGGTGTGTCCTGAATTAATGCGCACATTTTACTAGAATAGCATCCTTGGGATCTACACCACTGAGTGATAACCGGCTCAGAGTATACCAAACTGACTTCCTACACTTTATAACTTAAACCATGAAAAGAGGCGTCTAAGAAACAATTTATATTAAATTCTCATTTTAATAGTACTATGATAGCCCTGGTGGCATAGTGGTTAAGTGCTATGGCTGCTAACCAAAAAGTCAGCAGTTCGAATCCACCAGGCACTCCTTGTAAACTCTATGGGGCAGTTCTACTCCATCCTATAGGGTCGCTATGACTCGGAATCCACTCGACAGCAATGGGTTTTGGTTTGGTTTGTCTAATGTTAGTTTCCAACATTGTTCTGAAAAGAATAAACACAATTGTACAGATGAGAGGCTCTATTCAAAATTCCCTAAGCTCAAGACATACATACAAGGTTATGGTACCTCAAAATTTAAATAATTGCATCTACCTATCTATCATTTATCTAAAGAAAAACAATGGGGAGAGAGTGAGGATAGACAGAGAAAGAACTTTCTCCGTATGCCATAAATCGTGCCACAGTTACACTGTCCTATGTGAAAGCATATAAGTGGTTATGAAATTTTAAATCACTTAAATTTAACTTCAGCAAGCGCATTTCAAATCCTTAACGTGTGGTTGGTGGCTGTTTTGGACAGCATACGTACAGAACATTTCCATCATAACAGAAAATACAGCATTGGGGCAGATATTTTATCTCATTTACACATGCCAAGGACGTTGAAAAGTAATTCTTACTATCTTTTTATTTTTTCCACAAGAGAAAATGGAGGTTCATAGAAAACGTGTATCAAATTCAAGTTCAGAACATCAGTAACTGATGAACCTACGAATGTAACTCAGGTCTTTTTCACTGCTGAGCCTCTGATTTTTGTACCTATTATGTAGAATCAATGGAAAGAAAGATCTCTTAAATCAGGAAGGGATGATGGGAAGCCCCTGGCCCAAGCTCATCACGCCTTCACAAACGTCACCAGAAATGGCACTGGCACAACTTGCCGCGGGGGCATGTACCGTTGTAAAAACTTTGACCTACCCTATTTATTCCGAGGCTCCTGATTTATCTCATGCTAGTTCTCTGTGTTGCTTTCAGCGTTCCTTACTAGTATGTATGGTCCTCAAGTAAACTTATCTCGTGCCTTCGATTTCTCCGTTAGCTCCTCTCTCTGACAAAATACGTCCAGGTGTTGACCCCCAGTACCTGTGAATGTGAACTGGTTTAAAAAAAGGGTTTTTGTAGATGTAACGAAGGATCTTGAATTGAGATCACCCTAGACTTAGGGTGGGCCCTACATCCACTGACTGGTGTCCTTACAAGGGAAAGGAAAGGGAAATATGACTCACATACACAAAGAGAGAAAAAGAGAGAGAGAGACTGAAGGAGATACACAGGGGAAGGCCATGTGAAGATGAAGGAAGCCCAAGGATTTCCAGCAGCCACCAGAGCTCAGGCTGCTAACCAAAATTTCGACAGCTGGAATCCGCCAGCCACTCCTTGGAAACCCTATGGGGCAGTTCTACTCTGTCCTATAGAGTCAGTTCTACTCTGTCCTACAGGGTCGCTGTGAGTCGGGATCGACTCAATGGCAACGGGTAGTACCAGAAGCTCAGAGAGAGTCGTGGCACATTTTATCCTTCTGAGCCTCCAAAAGGAACCAACCCTGCTGATATCTTGATTTTAGACATCTGGCCTCCAGAACAATGAAAGAACAAATTCTGTTCTTTCAAGGCACCTTTCTGTATTTGCCAAGGTAGCCCTGAGAAACTACTTCACCGCCATCCCTGTTAGGGCTTTTTCAGTGCTGTGATCTCTTAAAAAGCAGTTCCTGTTCCTACCACATCTCCCGAAGATGCAATCAAGACTTCCCCGTGATTAGCTTCCCAATTAACAGAAACAAGGGAGCAAAATCTGGGCGAACACCTGGAGAAAAATGTCAAAAACGCATGAATGTTAGGTTACAGAAAATCACTTTGCCTTTTAAAATTAGGTTGACTGGTTGAGTCTAGTGCAACATTGCTTTCTTTTTTTAAAGTTCTGAATGGGCTCCAAGGCAATATGAACATAAGTAGGCTTAAATGATATAAGATGTGTGGAAGCGTACTGTTAATCAAACGATGCCAGAGACGTAAAAGCAGCTAAATGTTACTGACAAGGAAATGGGTCACTTAAAATGTCATGTACTTAGTGATATGCAAATGAATTATAATACTGGATAGTGATAAGAAAAAAGATGCATATAAATATATAACAAATTACAACATTTTCTTATTTTAAATGGCCAAACTAAATTATTTTAGGTGGTCTTGTCTTGTATTTCTCTAGCATCTGCAAAAGCTAATTTTAACAATTTTTCATTAGCCATAAAAAAAAAAAAAGGTTTTTTTTTTCATTGCTTTCTTTTTACATAGAAAAACTCAGACTCAAACATTGTTTTCATTTACCCCAACTACCTAATTACATGAACTGTGGCTGGTTTTCTTTTAAAGCCTAGTGCTGAGAAATATTTTTTAGTTCTTCTAAAGATCATATTCACCTATGTGCCTACTAAAAATGGCAATGTGGATGTTTACTCAAAGGACAGCTACTCTGGGAGAAATACCTGGATAGAGGTGACCTCTCAAAGAAAAGGAAGTGAGTAGAGTAACCTGAGCATGTAAAGTAAGGGAAGGAAGGAGTGAGGTGTCAATCAAAAGAAGAGGAAGGAAGGATGTGGCCCCTGCACAGCACATGTGCGGGTTTGGGTAATGCAGCTTGGGTCAGCCTGGTGTTGGTCTTTAGAGACACTGGAGCCAATAGCCCAGAGCTAAACCTTTTTTTTTTTCTCCTTAGTTAAAGTCATAAATAGAAAAAGAACATATTGCCTGAAACGTATACACCAAAGTACAAACAATTATATTAATTTCACACGTTTTTATTTTAAAGGGATAAATAATAAAAATGCATTTAGTTACATAAAAAGCAGCAGAGCGGTTAAAGGAAAAAATGTATATGATTTGCAATTCTGGAAGAACCAGGGTTTTTCAGCTTTGCTGGGGAGGGCATATACAAGTACTGAAAGAGGTATTTTATTTTTCATGGCTGCTTGAGGAAAATGGTCAGGAGGCATTCAGGTCTTGCCCATCGTGTTTACAAAGTAACGTGCTATCATTTGTGCTTATTTTTCTTTAAGTGAGGAAGTCTGTAGTAGGGAGCAGAGTAAAAGGGAAGGGCCCTTATGATCACTTTAGCCTAATTTGAATGTATGCTGTCCCCCAGTCCCCAGGCTTCTTTACTTGAAAAAGACCATGTATTCAGGCATAAATTACAGGAAAAAAAAAATCAGCAGAACTGACTAAAGGTACCAATGAATGTCACGTGTGCCTAGGATTCTCCTAATATATCAATACCCTCCTATCTGAGACTTCTACCTTGTACTTGGGAAGCTCTTCACTGCCTTCTGAGAGACTAGCAGACCATCAGAATTCACTACGCCATGACCGAATTCAAATTTGTCTGCTGCTCAAGCTTTGTAATATTCTATCAACACCAGAGGCCTTTATACCACTTTAAGTATACAGGTTTTTCATATGCCGTTTGATTGCAGGTAGTTAGAATATACTAACTGTTCTTTCCTGAGGCATATTTTACATACAATTTAACCTACTGATTGGATATATATCCTGGAGACTGTGCTATAAGGGATCAAACTGATTATGGCAGGAATCAGTGTCTTTCCAACAGGGTTAAGATTATGATTCTTGTTTTCCAGTGTACTTGGATGTGGGATGAGAGGTGGCTTACGGTAAGTAGTGAATACTGTGTGTTTCTGTGTACACATCCTCTGTGTGAAAAGTTATGTTCACTTGCATTTGCTCCTGTATGTGTATGTATATGTGTACATACCTATGTCTGTGTCTGTTCACTTGGTTAGAGGACAAAGGCATAGGATAGCAGAACCTAGGGAGAATTAGTATCTTCTTTAATCACAAAGAATATTTTCCACATATATTATGAAATATATTTGGAAATTACATTGACTAAAGTTTTATATATACAAAAAAAGCCCAGACTTACTGGCCTGACAGAGACTGGAGAAGCCCCAGGAGTATGGCTCCCAGATACCCTTTTAGCTCAGTAATGAAGTCATTCCTGAGGTTTACCCTTCAGCCAAAGGTTAGTCAGGCCCATAAAATAAAACGAGAAACTAAAGGGGGACACTAGCCCAGGGGCAAGGACTGGAAGGCAGGAGGGGACAGGAAAGCTGGTAATAGGGAACCCAAGGTCGAGAAGGGAGAGTGTTGACACGTCATGGGGTTTTTCATCAATATCATAAAACAATATGTGTACTAGCTGTTCAATGAGAAACTAGTTTGTTCTGTAAATCTTCAGCTAAAGTACAATAAAAAAAAAATGTGTACATTTTTTAAAAGCAAAAACCTCCGGAGAGACAGAGAATTTTTTACAGATGGGGGTAAAAGAGTCACTGAAAGAGAATATAGATTGTTTCTGAGAATATAGCACTAGGTAATCAGGTTCTGTTAGGGCTTCAAATAACTGGACTTAAGGCCACAAGCAAGGACAAATCTAATTCATAATTTCATTGAACATTTATCTATTAAGCACTACTAAAATTTATTTGGAAGCCCTGGATGGTGCAAATGATTAACATGTTCAACGGCTAGTTGAAAGTTCGGAGGTTCAAGTCCACCCAGAGGCACTTTGGAAGACAGGGCTGGCGATACACTCACAAAAAAATCAGCCACTGAAAGCCTATGGATCACAGTTCTACTCTGAAACACATGGGGTCATCGTGACTGGGAATGGACTCAGTGGCAACTATTTTTTAAAGATTTATTTAGTTTTGAAAGCTATTCAAACAATTTTTTAAAAAGTTATTTTTCTGGGAATTTCAAGTGATTGGAAAAAATATTTGAAAAATTCAGTGGGGATAAAAATAGAGACATATATTTAAACTTACTGACATAAATTAGAAGTTTATTTGAAGTGCCACAAATGTTGGTCTGTAATATACTTTGAGAGTTAAAATTTTTGCAAGAATTAATATTCATGAATGTATTTTCACAACCAAAAATAAGATATAACCTAGGGAAATAATTCTAGTTATGTGTGTCACTATTTACATGTCTATATGCAAAACATTATGCGGTCAGCTATGAAATTGTTTACCTAAGATAAAAGAATGTTACTTTGAGTTTTGGTCCAAATAATTGGCTCTATTATTTAAAAATTATTGTAAGATATTGTAACATGCCTGAAAAAAAAAAAAAAAAAAAAACTTGGAAGCTTGCAATTGGCAAGTGAGTCAACGCACGTAAATCAGGGAAATACACAGACTTGTTTTTATTCCTACACACTATTTTATTTTTTTCCAAAATTTAGTTGTAGCATTAGAACGACAAAATCTCAGTGCCGACAATGTTCTCTGGATGCTGTTACAAGCTCCGTGGTTTATAGATGAGGAAACTGGAGCGAAGAGATAGTAAGTGACTCATCCAAGATCATGCAGCATTGAGTAGAAATAAAATCACAGAATCTGGCAACATTCAGTGTTATGTCCATGACACTAAAATACCAAAAGGTTGATTGTTTTAAGCAATGATTCGCTTAAGAGTCAACCACAACAATATGGAGGTTCCAATGATTTAAGAACATGCCAGTGAAAGTCACTGCTTTATGTTAATCAAATTAAAAATCAAAAACACCTAGGCATCCTTTCTGATGCAGTGATTTTACTTTTGAGAATTTACCTTAAATAAATGCTTTTGGGTGTCAACAAAGACATAAACAACAATAAAACTGTTCATTCAGCTTTCTTTCTAATATAAAAGTATTAAAATAAAATTTGAAATGGCCAACCATAGGACATTGTTAAATAACTTCCATTAAATCCCCACAATGAAACAATAGGCATTCACTAAAATGATGCTGTGGTAGAAAGATATTTAACAGTATAGACAATTTTAATAACTAAAATCCACAAAAATGTAAACAAAATATTGCTATGGTAAACATGTCATAATAGACATACGTATACGCATAGCAGTATCACCCCCCACATAGATCATATCATACTACGTACGTGAACAGGGGTTACCCTTTAGTTGTTAACATTTGTATGCATATGTTTCCTTTCCTTTGGACTTTTCACTTTGTCTTCCCCCAACACTGCTGAGTATGTATTACATCTGAATTAAAAAATAAACACTAGGTGATCATCTAACACTGTATGATGCAGCATATTTCTTCATATTTTAACGGATCGTTACACTTGAAAACGATTTCAGACATCAAAAAAGAAATATTGAACCATGTTTTAATCATAATTGTACAATGGAATACTGAACAGTGGTTATAATAGATGGACTAGTTTTAAACTAATGAATATGGAAAAATCTTGAATACATAAAGGTGAGTAAAAAGGAAAGTTACAAAAAGATACACAGAGTGAATACATACTCAATTTCGAGAAGTAATTCTATTTCTAAACAAATCTTTTAAATTTCATTCAGCAATTAAATACTAAGGCTATTTTTCAATCCTGAATTTTAGTTCTGTGAGGGTAAATAACTAAAAGCCCCACTAAATATCACCAAAAGAATATTTCTGTTTGAGGTATTTTTCCTGCTGATAATGCTGTTACGTTACTTCTTTCAGTTTTCTGTTTCCATTTTATTCCTCGGTTTTCCCTATACTTGTACTCCATGTTTGGTGATTGTAGTTTTTCAAAGAAAAATTCTCTGGAAGGTCACTGATGGGCAGGCCTCAGGGGTGAAACTACCTTGCTCAACTTGATTTTACAGGTTTGGTTTACTACATGGACCAGTGTCACAAAGCTGATTAGATCTGGGTGTGGCGACTGATATGTATAACCCAATATGCCAATACTAATTATACTAGAAATACTACTGTCAACAGCTCAGATTGTACAGTAATCCCCCCAAAAAAATAGTTCTCTAAAGGAAATGTACAGAAGTAATAAGATTATCACATGGTTGTCTGGTTAGCAAGCACAGAATTAGAAGATGTTTGGTGGCACAATGATTAAGAACTTGGCTGCCAACCCAAAAGGCTAGAGGCTTGAACCCACCAGCTGCTCCAGGGAGAAAGACATGGCAGCCTGCTTCTGTAAAGATTACTGCCTTGGAAACCCCAAGAGGTGGTTCTACTCTGCTCTATAGGGTCGCTATGAGTCCTAACTAGACGGCAAAAAACCAAAAAAACCAAACCCATTGCCAGTGAGTTGATTCCAACTCATAGCAACCCTACACGGCAAAGTAGAACTGCCCCACAGAGTTTCCAAGGAGTGCCTGGTGGATTCAAACTGCCAACCTTTTGTTTAGCAGCCTTAGCTTCTAACCATTACACCACCAGGGTTTCTAGACCACAGACAACACCATATTTATATGGTATGAGGCTGCACGGGGCAATCAGAAAGCCAGCACTCGCCTTCTCTCCTGGAGGGTGCCCATATGAGTAAACCAGATTTTGCCTTTCAGATTCTGATTGTGTTTATCTGTGTTTTCCATACACATCAGACACATTTGTCTCAGATATTTTTAACAATGCCAATAAAATTAAAGCTGCTGCTTGTGAATACATTCTATGTGAATCTTTTCACGTGGACTTAGTCCCACATCATGTGGTATCTTCTGATCCATTATTTCTTGACCATTTATATGAACTCTTAGAGATCTCGGCAGTGTCTTGCTTACTCTTGCCCAGCCCACTACTGTTGAGTCAATTCTGACTCACAGTGACCCTAATATGACTGAATAGAACTGCCCCATAACATTCCCAAGGCTGTAATCTTTTACGGGTTCAAGCATAACAATTGTGAGGATGGTGCAGGACTGGCAAGTATTTCATTCCGTTGTGCGTAGGGTCGCTCTGAGTCGAAGCCAACTCCACCGCACCTAACAACGTCTCTTACAGAAGCACACTGCTACATCTTTCTCCCTCTGAACAACTGGTGAGTCCAAGCCACTGACCTTTTGTCTAGCAGCAGAATATGCTTAACCACTGTGCAACCAGGGATCCTTCTAGTCCTGCCAACAAACACAAATTTTCTTGAGTTTTTCATTTCCGTTATTATTTAAGAAAAGGTTTGCACGTTATTCATATTTAAACGAGAGTGAAAGTCTCTGATATTAAGCAACAGAAAATATTTTTAAATAAGACTTAAGACACATGATTAGCTAGGAAATGGAAAACAATTTTTAAGTGGCTGTATCACTTGCGGAAACCCTGGTGGCGTAGTGGTTAAGTGCTACGGCTGCTAACCAAAGGGTCAGCAGTTCAAATCCACCAGGCGCTCCTTGGAAACTCTATGGGGCAGTTCTACTCTGTCCTGTAGGGTTGCTATGAGTCGGCATTGACTCGACCACATTGGGTTCGGTTTTGGTTTTGTATCATTTGCAATATCTTTAAATGATATTACATAACTAACAAAATCATTGACCTGTACTGTTATTACCTCTGGGTTTGTCACACTATTTAAATTTGTCTACAATTTCATTGGGGTCATGAAAGGCTGATATAGGAAGGTAGGAAGTGTTATAAAAATTTAACAATATGATCTTGAGTTACTTAAACATAATATAATGCCAAATAAAACTAAAATAAAATGTCCAGGTTCCAGAAACAGTAAAAAGCAAAAGATCTCATCATCATACAATTACATTTTTAATCCTGATTTTTAAAAAATCACATTGCCCAACATTTAGAAATTAGAATATTAAGTAGATAATTTCTTAACATTATTAATTTCTAATGTTTTTTTTTAATGTTTGATTATTTATTTATGTATAATTCATTCTAAAGTTGTTTTACAAGGTAAATTCTTTTTGAAATTCTTTGTATTTTGAATTTTTCTCTCAAAAGAATGATTATTTTAATAAGGTGTTTAATTTGTATTGTTGTTACACAAACACTTTTATTCAAATATATCAAAAGCAAGAATTTTTTAAGTGCTCAAACCTTATATACTAAAACAGACAAAATTAGAAATTATCAATATGATATAAAAATATTATTTGAAATGCAAAAAAATTCTGATACAGATACTCTTAGAAAAAATTCTGTGTAAATATTTATTAGTTAAGGCAGCCTGAACACAAACTTACCAAAATCAGTACCAGGAATTTGAAAACTCATGAATACTCCTGATGCTATTTTCTACGTTTAAATATTTTAAGGTAATTTTTTCCCCAAAATTTGTAAAACCAAATATTGAGATTCCTGTTTTTCATATAATTTAGATTAAGTCATAAAACTTTTAATTTTTCTGACATTTATTTTTAAATATGTATGCTAACCATTAAATTTCTCTTTGTTTTAACTATTATTAACTGTTTTAACGCAAAAACCTTAAAAAAGCATAATTTGTTTAACAAACCCATTATAAGAATCACTTTATTTAAAAAAATTATTCTGGATTTCTCAAAGATATAAATAGAATCCTTACATAAAAGAAATATCAGTGATACACAATTACATTAAAATTAAAAACTTTCTAATTAGCTTCCATCCTGTAGCTAGCAATAAAAATGTAAAGAAATAGGTATCAAATTTGGTTTACACAAATAATTTTTAAAAATATATGTATTTTTTAATGAATTTTTTAATCAAAGTAAAATGAAATTGGCAATAATTAAAATATGACCTACTGTTCTTTAAATGGAGCCCTGTTGGTGCAGTGGTTAAGAGCTCAGCTGCTAACCAAACGACTGGCAGTTCGAATCCACCAGCAGCATCTTGGAAACCCTATAGTGCAGTTGTACTCTGTCCTGTAAGGTAGTTATGAGTCAGAATCGACTTGACGGCAACGGGTTACAGGTGCTTCGAATATAACAAGTAAAATTCTAATGTTGCGTGTAAAAGTATTAGGAAGAATGTAAATAAGGAACTTCACAATAATGAACAGTTCTTGAACCTGTATCGTAGGAAAAACTACATTATAAGTAATGAAACAGAAAATATTAGTTTTAATATTTAATAACAATATAGATATTCAGTTATATTTAATATATGTACTGCTATTAGGAATGCAAAGAATTGTATAGTATTTATTTTGATCATGAAAAGAAACTTATTTTACATAGTAAATTTCTATACGCCCCTGAAAACTGAAATAACGAATTTGTAAGACTATGAGAAACAGTACATCCGAACATGAAACAAACATTCTCCAATTGTTAAACTCTTGGATTATCTCGAACCCACTGATCTTAAAGCAAAAATATCACTGTACTGATATATTTTTTGATAATTAAGAACAGCTCAAAGATAGGTATTAATATTCATTGAACACTTAATTTGATATTTACTCTTTAATGGTTTTTATTAAGCTTTTAATTCTTTTTAAATTTAGACAATTTTAAATACACTTCATAAAAAAGCTTAGGGATGGAAGGTAAACTGATGTATTTATTTGCCAATAATATGATTGTTTTACCTTTAAATCTATGTTCAACAGGATACTGTTCTCCTGTCAAGATATTGTCTTCTATTGATAAAAATAGTATAGATTAATTAAAACCAAAACAGGCACACACAAGGAAGCCCATTTATCATTTCTGATTGCTACATTTGCTTAAATACTAGCCCACTGGTTTATTTATACTGCTGTTCATTTTATATATAATCACACCATAAACCTAGACATATTTATCTCCCAAATAACAGAATTAATTCCTGAAAACTACATCAACAACTTGTTTTTGATTCAAGTAATCAACCCACTGCTATCGAGTCAGTTCCAACTCATAGTGACCCTATTCACATACGTAACTATTAAAGACCAGTCCATGCCGATGTACCCTATAACCCCCTAAAGTAAATTTTTTTTTATTTAAAAGCTGTAACAGGAATAAATCTTTTTGCTTTAATTAACTTAATGAATTACAGATTGAGATATAAGGGAAATGTATAAATATTGATGCAATCCAGTAATGAATTAATATTGGTAACCTTCATTAGCTCTCAGGAAATGTGACCAAGTTTTTAAAGAAATATGTTAAAATCAAGTTTATTTGGCAAACGGGTGGTATAAATTGGAGGAAAACATTAATGGAATAAGCAGGTCCTCATTCACCTTCATATAATTGAGGCTGATAAATGAATGCTTTCCATTCTTACATGCCTGTGGGCACCAGGTTAGTGAATCTATAGGCTCAGAGCAGTCATTTTTTTATTGTCTACTTTGCATGATAACCTTCCAGATCTGACGCTTGTTGTACAATAATGATGAGAAACACTTATTACAAAAACCCAATGACATTTCAGCCAGCTCCTGAACATACTGTATTTTCCTAAACATAGAGGGTCAGATAGCACTCCAACATGATTACAGTCATAGTAAAAGTCCTACCTACACAGCAATGATACAGATTTCTGGGGTATCTAAGAAATACTACCAAGTTGAACTTTTTTTTTTTACACTCAGCTATTTAGTCTCTCCATGTGTCTCCAGGCATCAAGTTCTGAGCATCAGTTATATATTTCAAACCCTTTAAAAGAGACATACGTGAAAACAGAAAATTTGGGGGCTGCAGGTATTGTGAATGAAACAAAGTCACGAAACCTGCTTCTTTGAGAATAAAAATACTACTTAGATGACTGTTAACTTCTAATGATATCAGGTTGTGAATTCTTTATTAACGTGGTGTCTACTGTTTAATTATGCCTCTCTCCACCTCTCTTAAATCTCCTACAATTTGAAAAAATCACTAGAAAGGTACGTTTATTTTAGTAATTTGTAAATCTAATTTTTCTAAATCTTTGTCTCACCATTTACCACTGTTTGATCCATTTACCTCTTTCAGGAACAACTTCTCAATATAGGTCTTACACAAATATGTCAATAATTTTCAACATTACAAAGACAAGCACTTGCCCTGTCCAACTGTTTTAACCCTTAAATAACATATATAATTCATATAATACATCTTACTTTGGGATTCATCACAAGTGCTAGGGTATGTGTACAAATACTAGGGTAACTCACCCAATCATATTTGTAGGGTCAGCTAGTGATGCTCTATAAAGTCACAGACAGAAAATCATCTGAAGACTTTGGGGCTTCAAGAAAAATTTTGGGTAATCAATGACACAAAATCTACTCCAAAACATCATATGAGCAAAACCATATTCAGGTTAGGAATGTACATACTAATCATAATTAAACTATATCCTTGGTAGAGTTTTATACAAGAAAGCGCTGTTTATAAAGAACAGAATTCCTAAAATGTAAAGGTCGTTGTATCCAATAGATCATTAAGACATAAAGATTAGAGTAGTGCTCAAAGTTAGAAATACTATTTAGAATAAATCTCGAGATTATCAATTAAGATTTATATTTCAAGATACAATTTTAACTGTCATGCTTATCCAGAGTAGTTCTTATTTTATTATGTAGAAGTCTTTTTCTTATATATACTGCTTAAAACATTTTCTTCTAATGAAGAACCAATGGTATTCTAAAAGAAAAAACAAAGTTCAAATATACCATATGTACTTTCTACCAATTATAAGTAAAAGTCATGCTCAGACTACTTTACAAGAGAAATCAAACAGGCTGCCGACAAGATAGAAATTAAAGTATAAAATGTTTTATCTTCTGTTTGATCTTTACTGATTTATGAACGTATTTTATCTCAGAAGATAACTTAATGGAGAAAAACAAAAATTCACTGCTTCTTCATAATCTTCAATTCTGTTTTTAAGGCTTTATTCAATTGAAATAGTTCAAGTTTAACACGAATAGCTACATTTTATATTGCTAAAAGGAAACTACCTAATATAGCTAGAATAACAGAATAATGTCCTGAAGAGATGGCAAATAATGCAGAAAGTAGGCTAAAGCTGCTGTGATATAAACCCTTGGATAAATACTTGATGATTACCAAATTTCAAGTGTTATCCCGAGATTCAGGAAAACACAGACACACTGCTTAACAGATACTTTTAACTAACTCATTTTTGATCCTGTAGTTTTAAAATAAGAGTAAAAATTAATGATCAAAGTATTTTCCAAAATTCATCAATACGACATACTGCTATTGTCATTACTGAGAGTCCTAATGCAAACTGTCTGTCTAGTATATTCCCCCTATAAACTTGAACCCAGCTTCTGTAGTGTGTAATGATTTTGCCAGTCAAATAAACTAATTAAAGAACCTCTCTATGTTATGAAGAGAGTATCCAGCATTTTTTTGTGTGTCAAAATATAATTTAAAACTGAAGTATAAATGTAGAAGTTGATGGACTATTGTATGTTTTGTGATGTGCATATCACTATAAGAAAAAAAATATATAATTTAGAAAGATTTAGCTTAACTAGGTAGTATTTAATATATCAACGGTATATCAATTTTATCAACATTTCATTTAGATTGCATTCACAGAAAAACCTAGAAATGTACCTGGTTTTCTGTGAACATGTATATATCATATATGTAATAACCATAATATAGTCCCTTTTAACCTATTCTAATAAATTAACATAGTTGTTAATAGCTGATTTTTAAATTCTCAATGAGAGTTATCATATTTGAGTAACTAACGGGTTTAATAATGATAAGAAGTTATCCATAGTAGTTCTTATTTTATTACGTAGAAATCTTTTTCTTACATATACTGCTTAAAACATTTTCTTCTAATTAAGAACCAATGGTATTCTAGAAGAAAAAACAAAGTTCAAATATACTGTATGTACTTTCTACCAATTATAAGTAAAAGTCACGCTCAGACTACTTTACAAGAGAAATCAAACAGGCATATGAAAACCAGATGCCTGGTTTCATATCTTGAAACATTTCAATATAGCATAAAACTTTCTGTTAACCCAGAACTAAAATCCTTCCCAAAGCGCACTCTTCAGACAAAGATTAGACTGGGCTCTAAAACATAAAATAATACTCCTGAAGAGTGTGCTTCTTAGTTCAATCAGAGACATGAGACCAAATGGGCAGCTACTGCCTAGAGGCAGGATGAGAAGGCAGGAAGAGACACGACTGTCTGAATGGACACAAGAGTGTGCTGTCACATTATAGGGATTGCAACTAGTGTCACATAACAATATGAGTAGAAATGTCTGTATGAGAGATTAACAGGAGCTGTAAACTTTCACCTAAAGCACAATAAAAAATAAAAGTCTCAGTACACTAACATTTGATAAGCTATGTTTTTGTTCATTCATTCAATAAAGATTTGTTGAGACCTTGGGGGAAAAAAATTTCAGCATCTTACATTGGAACCCTTTTGTTCCTACATATGTGAAGGACCATGAAATGGGGCAAATTCAGAAAAATCTATAACCACTTAATCTGTGTGGCAATTGACAGGATAAAATCAATTTCTTCAGAAAGGTAATTTTACTCTTTTACAACATTGGAAGTCCCAAATCTTCCTCTAAGGGAATACAGATTCAGAATGCACAATTAAGTACTTTTCTAAAGACATTATCTGATGAGTTAGGGAACAGTCACACATTTTGAATAAATGTGAATCCTTTTTAAGTTGCTAAATAATAATATAATGCCTAATTGGGCTCTTCCAGACAAGTTAAAACTCAATTCTACGCCACAGTAAAACCTACTGCAAATTTAACGAAAGGAGTAAGAAGCTGCAGACGAGGAGACTAGATTCAAGAACCTGCCCTCTTGTGAAAGTGTATATAAGCCCCAAGTATATAAGCACCAAGCACTGAAGTTGCTTAAACCTTTGTTGCTTTGTCTGTAAAATGGACAGCCCATTTTTCTGTTAACTTTAAAGCTATTATGTCAGATTCAAGACTGCCGGTAAAGTTTTTAAATTTATATAGGAAAGCAGATTATTATATTCTGAATTTACAGGGTTTGACATTTATCCATGAGGTTTTATAGCTGTTCACTTAATCTAGAAATGGAAATGATATGCGTAAAACTTTTAAAGAGATGTTGAGTAAGATGTTGGTAAGCACACACACACCACAAAAGGATTATTGCTTTCCTTTTCCTGTGATTATTGTTACCTTAATTACTGATGTCCAGATACAAAAAGGTGGCTTTTGAAAAATGTTTTCCTTTTATCTGAACGTATGATTAATGTGCTCAGGTCACAGCAGTTCCGAAATTCTTGGAATTCCTGCACAGGAGGACCATCAATTTACCAGAATTACTGAAAACTTTTATCGACTCTTCACCTTCACTTTTCAGCTGCAGTATTGTAAACTGTTTTGGAAAATATGTATATCCACCTATTTTAACTTTGTAAAACACAGTCAGTTGTATCCAACTACTAAAAAGTATTAAAACTGGTAATGTTTTCCCAGACTTTTAAATACATGTTTGTATAGTATTTTAAGCTACAGCACAAAGATCTGACTATTACGTACAAGGCATTGTTTACTCTGGTGCTGTGGACTGCCCAGAATCTGTAGCCATAAGACCAGTTGATCTTACTGAAATGAATCACATTGTACTCTAATCCGTGCAATAAACTATTTTTTAAAGGCTTTATATGAGAGAAAAAAAAAAGGGCCTAAAGAATTGGCATTTTTACAGATTTATTGCAAATATACATCAATTTACATGAAAAATTTCTTTTTCAAATAGGACAAAAAGGACCAAAAAAGCAGTTCTATCTCCTGAAGTGAGTCGCATATGTATATTTGGTTTTCTCGGATGCAATGAGTGTTATGTAGGCTCTAGCACAGTCTTCCACTGCTCCATCTGCTGGATATGCCTACATCACCCACACCAAGTGATAACCTCTAAAAAAGTAACGTGAACTAATTCAGCAGGTGGCTGCAAAAGGCTCAGGCATGTTGCTTGGGAAACTTGCTATGACTTTTAAATTTGTTTCACGTAAGCGCTACTGCTTCCTTGTAAACACAATAAATTAATTAAGAACCCATAATTATCATTAAATCACTAAGAACGGAAGGTACTTTTCACAGCAGGTGATATATCACAAACAAGAAGGGACTAGGCTGTTCAGTGCAGGTTTGCACACTGCTCCGACCTTACCGGTTTCGACAACATTTATCCGTGAGGTCCTATAGCCGTTCACTTATTCTGGAAATGGAGATCATATGCATAAAAGTTTTAAAGAGATTTGTAGGCATGCCCTTCAGTAAGCACTTAAACATCACACAAGGAAATAACGCCTCCCCAGTCACGGTTTACCAAGCGGTCGGGAGCCCTTAGCTTTTCTCGGCAGCGTCTTCGCAGGCAGCTTCGGAGTCGCGCTCTCGGACAGGCAGCCCCACTTTCCCTCCAGACACGGACGGGACAAGGTGCGGCTGCCACCCCCGGCCGCCGGCCAGGCCGCTGTCACCGCCGCTGCTTCAGAACCTTGGCAGCTGCTGCAAAGAAAGGGTTACTCCTCCCTTGGAGTCAACTGGTTGCAAACTTCCCCTGCTTGCCACAGACCTTTCCCTGCAAACTTGTTCGTCCTTCGGTACAGAAAGGCCGGGGGAAACCATGACAAGCATATGGAACGCCATAATGAAGGGCACCCCCGCAAGGTAAAACCTGCGAGTTATTCAGAAACGTAATCTTATTCCAGATGGGAAATACCGCTTCCAGCGGACCCTCCCATCGCGGTTTCCATCAGCAAACGGCACCCAGTCGCCGGGGAGGGAGGCTGCAGCTGCCACCGGCATGTGCGAGGTGGAGGCAAAGTTTGACAAATGATGACCACCCTGGAAGGGGAAGGATCTCGGCAGCCAGAAATACACGGGGCGAGCTGGGGAAGAAGGCGCGCGTGCAAGTGCCACCTACCTTTCAGCGGTCGCCAGGCGCGGAGGCACCGGAGAGGGGTCGGTGGAGGTGGCGGGCCGAGAGGCCAGCCCTGGCCGCAGGCTCCCTCCGGGGCGAGCCGAGCCGCCGCCGCCGCGCCTGGGCGCAGGGCCGAGCGGCCGCCGCAGCGCCCACGGCACTGGCTGGACAGCGCCGGCCACTTGGCCAGCAGAAGTTGGGCAGCCGCGGCCTCGGGAACCGGCGAGAGCAACACGTTCAGTTTGAACTTTCCAGCTCCGGTCCCAGCAAATACACACTCACGCACACACACGCGCGCGCAAGGAGAACCTCTCAGAGGCGAGCGAACAGGCGCCGGGGTCTCTCTGGCCGCGTCTCTCTCTCTCCCTCGCTCTTATTGGCGCGGAGGTTATTGTTTTATTTATTTATTTCCTCCTCCCGGCTCCATCCTCCTCCCCGCGCCTCCCGCCCGTCCACCCCCTGCTCCACCTCCCCCTGGCTACGGGGCCCCGGCTGTCGCTCCAGCTGCAGCGTGGCGGGGCTGCGCGCCGCTGGCGGAGGCTGCGGCTGGCCTGGGTGGGTGCGCGCCGACGGGGGCGCGGGGACGGGGGGACGGGGCGAAGGCCCCCGGCGAGGCGGGGGTGTGGGCGAGAGCGCGGGCCGCGGCTGCCTGCGGTGGGTTAGGGGACGGGTGTCAGAGGAGGTGAGGGCGGGCGCTGGCGGCCTCCCGGACTGTGGTGCGCGCAGCCCGCCCGCCGCAGTGAGGGGAAGCGGGGCGACCTCTCCGCCGGGGCCGAGTGACTGCCCGAGCTGTGGCCGCCTCCGAGCGCCCGGACCCCGCCGGCGGGAGGGCTCCAGCCCCTCGTCACCTTTACCACCTCTGCTGCTCTCCCTGAGGCTTCCCTAACCCCTCGGGGACGCTCAGATGCGCGCCGCCACCGTTTAGCCACGGAGGACGCGAGTTTGCATTTTTTAATGGTGGTTTAAGTGCTACGCACTTGGGCTTCCTCCACGACTACCCACCCTTCCTCTCTCCCGCGGCGCAGGAAAGGTGCAGTCCACCGCTGGCGCGGCTGGGGCGGGCTTATCCCTCTTGGAAATGAAGTGGGTGTCTTCAGAATCAGAGCTTCCAGGCGCTGCCTGGGGTGCCTGTGTTAAGGTCCAAACTGACCTACAAGATCGGGAGCGGCAATGTCTTTGCCGCTATCGTTCGCCGCCCAAACAGGGCTCTCACATGGCTGGTGTCACCGTTTTTTGAGAAACAGCCTACCTGGTTCCCAAACCTGCAGGAGAGATGACCTTAAAGCCGACCGCCCTTCCCCATCGCACTCACAACTGAAAGCTAGGCTGGAAAGAGCCCAGTTCTGATGTAAGGAAATCCGTTCTTCCACTTGCATCTTCCTGACCCTATTTCGGAGCAGCTTCTCCGAGGCAAACCCCTTCCAGGCTTTCCATTAGGTAAACCTTTTATTTTGTTTTTTGTTTTGTTTTGCTTGAAGGGTTCGTGTTTTCAGTCGCGGAAACGAAAGGGATCAAAAGGAAGTGATTCCGCAATAGATCTAGATAAATAAACCCAGTCAGTAAACTAAGCACCGTCTCAAAGCCTGGAGTGCAAATCTCAGCAGTTGGACTGGAAACAGGGTTCGTTCTGCAATTCTTCTAAAGCTGCAACAGTTTGGGGCTATTTCTTAGTGTGACTGAAGATAGAGACACACTCTGACACTGGGGCGCTGTGTCCTTTCATGTTATCCACCTTTTTTTTTTTTTTTTTTTTTACTGTTGAAAAGACTTCCAGTTTCTCTGACATGCATCCGTTTTCCAGTGTTTCAGATCTTAGAAAATTCCCAGTTAAGTGTACAGACACTCGGTAAAGAACTGGTATTTTACATATCCACTGGTATTTTGGTGGTGGTTTATGGAGTAAGCCCCCCAGAGGTCAGACAAGGAACAGGAGAGATCCCTGCAACCGGAGAACGTGGAAAACAATCATCACCCCTTCTGCAGGTTATTGTTGTTCTCTGCACCAGCTGAAGCTGTCATGCACACTTGCCATTTTCAAAGAAGGTCAAAGGGAAGCCCTGTGCCTGGACATCGAACTCATGAAGCGTTAGCCTATTACTGAGAAAAAGGATTGACCGTCGCTGAATTTAGGACACTCCTACTGGATGGGAGAACCCGGAGATAATTCTCAAAAGGCAGGTTAGTGGTGGGTATGAGGACCTGCAGGTTTCCATTGACGTCTGTGTCAGTGCACAGGAAGATTTCTACTCAAAACCTAAAAGGGCCACATGCAATTATAAGTCCCAGGACTTTGGAATCATGTGTGTTGATTTCTCCAGAATTCTCCCTTCCTCCAGAGCTAGCCAGCTTCTAACGTGGGGGAACAGCTATCTGACATTGAAGTTTCCATTGTGCTTTGCATAAAACTTCCTGTGGCTATACACGTATATCCGTGGGAATGGCAGTCCACACCAGGATGACTATATTCACTAGGAAAACACGTTTGGGGGCAGGAATGATGTTGACACTCTGGATGCTGGAAACATCATAGTCCACCATAGATGGATAAATGACCAAACCAGGAATTCATATTAAATCATTACAGTAAAGGATGTTTTTAAATGTCTGTTGTCTGTAAATGTTATTTGTTTCAATGAGTGTGTTTATGTTCGTACCCATAGCATAGAGCCTGATTCATAAAAATCTGAAAATACGTGTAGGGTAAATTACAATTACACAAACAAAGCAAGTGGGGAATCTTTTTGTCTATTAAGGATCAATGAGTCAGGGAAAAATAAAGATAAACATTAACATAAATGTAAAAGAATAGCTTAAACTGGAGTTTTAAGAGGTTATTTTACGAAGTACCAAAAATTATGTACTTTATATTGAAAATAAAAATATGTAACTGCATCGAATGAGTTAAATTTATTTGCAAATATTGTTTGATTTCTTATTGTGGGCAAGTAAAAGCAGATGAAAGAGGTGTAAAGAAAAAGTGAGATGAAAGAAAATGAAAGACTTGATCACTAGAGAAGGGAGCCCATGAAGTGGCAGGTGGCTTGGTGAGAAGATGGGAGGCAGGGAGAGAGAAAAGAATTAAAATCCCTTTATTTCTGCTCAGCACATCAACGGTCCTCAGAAAGCTTCTTCGTATAGCTCTGTGTAAGGTTCTGAATTTATGGAAATTTGTCTAGACCATTGTGTTACTTGAAAGACATACACCAAACAATAATCCTCGCTTTTGCAATCAAGTTCCCTTTTTTCCACTTTTTAATAAAAGATTGAATGAGTCCTGATTTTGCTTGATATGAAATTTTTAATCCAAAGTTTCTGAAAAATTTTGCAAATGTACATCGTCAAGTCATACCCTTGCCCCATCTGCAGACCCTACTTGTAATTCGCAACCAATGATCTATGTTTTTGTGCATGTGTGTACCTGTGTATGCATGTGCATACATGTGATGAACAGCTAGCCTGACGCACTGCAATATGTGATCATCTAAAGTTGTTATTGTGTGCCTTCGACTCATAGTGACCCTATAGGACAGAGAACTGCCCCATAGGGTTTCCTAAGCTGAATTCTTATAGGAGCAGATCACCAGGTCTTGTCTCCCACAGAGCAGCTGGTCCTTTCCAGTCACTGACTAGCAGCCCAGTGCTTAACCATTGCACCACCAGGCCTCCTTGGAAACTGAAGCATTAGCACTAATGCTAAACAATGCACAAGTTACAAAAATGACTACCCAAAGATATCCTAGTATTTAGGGTGTTCCATCTCTTGCTTTTCAAATTTACCAGCAATTATAATTTTTATTAATGTTAGAAAAAAACCTAATATAGTCACCTTTGACACATATCTGCACATTATAAAGCAAAGATTCTCTATCTAACTCTCCAGGCTTAAATTCTTATAGAATGAAGGTCCATCTTCCCCATGTACACCCTCTCCCATAATCTCAGCCTGCCTTCCCTACTTCTGACATCTTTGATCAGTACTTTTAACACGTTGGGAGCAGAGATCAGGGAGCCTTGGGACAAGCTCTTCAATTACATATTAAGCACAAAAAAAGCACAGGGTATAAACGGTTGGGAGGAAAAGAAAAAAGCCGTTGCCATGGAGTTGACTCCAACTCATAGTGACCCTATAGGTCAGAGTAGAACTGCCCCGTAGAGTTTTCAAGGAATAGCCGGATTCCAATTGTCGACCTTTTACTTAATCACTGCACCATCAGGGTGCTGTATAAACTGTTAGGGAAATTAAAATTATAGAAATTCCCAGTGATGACAAAGTTAATAATTCTTTAGAGGGGCTGGTATCATTTCTCTTTATATGTGTGAAGCCAAACAGAAACCATGTTCCAAGTGTGACTGTTACATAGAGTTTACGGTGCCAAGACACCCTAGCCCTCTCTTCACTAGTTTCTTCCTTCTTTTCTATCTAATTTAAAAACTAACCAAAAACCATCGAGTTGATTCCAACTTATAGTGACCCTGTAGGACAGAGTGGAATTGTCCCATAAGGTTTCCAAGGCTGTAATCTTTACCAAGCAGACTGCCATATCTTTCTCCTGCAGAGTGGCTGGTGGGCTCCAGCCTCCGACCTTTCAGTTAGCAGCTGAGCGCTTAACCACTGCGCAGTGAGAGGGCCTTGTTTTACAGACTAGCGTCCTTTAATCCCGTATTATTGAACCTCTTTCTTTCTTCCTCAGGACCCTTGCAAATGTTATTCTCTGTGCTTGGACCACACCCATCTCCTTCAGCTGTCCACCATGTTACTCCACTCACCTTCAAGCTTTACACAAACCTATGCTCTAAGATGACAGAGACTTCCTTGATTGATTATGGGCATTCTTTCTTTATTCTCATGGCTGCCTGTACTTTTCCGGCAGAGCAGAGTACAGAGGGCAGCATGTAATTTCCTATGTCTGAGATGTTTGACTGATACATTTTCCCCACCAATGGACTATAAATTCCATGAAGGGAATTTTGGTTGTATCTTCAGCATTTAGCACAGTGCCTGACACCCAGTGGTTGCCCAAAGTACATATTTCTTAAAATGAATATATATATGAGAAACCAAAGATACATTCAGGAAAGCTGTAGTCTGGATACTCAAAGGTTGGGCATTGGGGCGGAATAGGGTAAAAAAAAAGTCAAACTAGTTAATTTTATCCAAGTTGATTTGTATTCATTATTATTAAGAAGATTCCTGGTTTTTCTCTCAAACATAGGATACTTTATTAGTTCCTTGCCACTTTAGAGTAAGGAAAGTTCATTTCTGAAAATATTTAACAAAAATGAAATGAAAAATCATAAAAAAGAAGATAAAATTACGGCATTTGACATTCTACCTAGGTAAACCTTCATTCTTTTTAATTTTGTGAGATGTTTCCTTTATGCTTTGAAATTTCCTTATTAATAGAAATATTCACCTCTCAATTAATTACAGTGTGTTTATTACAAAGCTAGGAATGTCTTGGGGTAAAAGTTATGTTACTATTAATACTGTGTGTATGACTTAAGAAGAAAAGACTAATTTAAATAAAATGTAGAAAATATAAAATGTAAAATAAGTCATTATCAGATCTATATATTACTACAGAAGTTCCAAAAACAGGCGAGGGACTAAATTATATGGGCCTTAGGATTTCAGAAAGGTCCATGAAAGTGATATAATATGAAAAGTGCCTTTTGAGATAAGAAATTTTGAGAGAAATCAATAGAAGAAATAAGCATTTAATATGAGGTCAGGTGCGCAAAAGTCAGTTTCAAAGGCGTGTAAAGGACCTAGGAAATTACTGTCCAATAAGAAGAAACACTTTGTGTTCTCAATTTTCCTTTGTCATCTGAATTTTAAAAAGTGAATATTGTAGTTGGGAATAATTTGGCATTAAACAGGAATGAAAACTTGAATTTTAGAATTCAAAGAGTTGATTGGGTTTTTATCACTGACGACCTTTTAAAAATCCCATACAAACAAATTTATAAACAGAAACCTCACGACAGCCCACATGTAAAAGGAAGAACTATATCGACTCAACAGCACACAACAACAGCAACATATATATTGAAAACTTATTTAATTTCCATCTTCTCTTTTTGATATTTGTTATTGTTAGTTACTTTGTGGAATCAATTCTGACTCATGATGACCCCCTGTGTGCAGAGCAGAACTGCTCCGTAGGGTTTTGAAGGAAGGCTTTGACCCTTCAGAAGCAGGTTGTCAGGTCTGTCTTTGGAGGTGCACCTGGGTGGGTTCGATCCGTCCGACCGCCAATCTTCTGGCTGGTAGTGGAGTTCTTCACCATTTGTGCAAACCCAGGACTCCATTTTCTGATAAGGAGTCACCCTATTGCATTTGAAATATTGTATTTATCAAAATTTAAATATTATTTCTCTATTACATACGGTGGTATTTTATTTAAGGGAAAAAAAAAAAAATAGAGCCAGTCTCAAAATGTTTTACTTTGTTGACAGCAAGATCAACATGACATCAAACAGGCTAATGTTAACCATGTCAGCAGCAGACCAGGGTTTTTTCAAAATCTGAGATTTCTCAAACTTTTGAAATAAACTTTTCAAATATTACTTTTAACATTTATTTCTACTAAGATTATTTGGACTAAAAAAATGAAAAACTGTGAACCAAATTGAAGAGAGCAATCAAACTCAATAAAGAATTGGAATATCACAAATGGACCCCTGTTAGGCAGAGCCCAACACAGAGTAAGTGGAGTACACTTGAACCTGTTCTACGGCGGAACAGAACACAAGAGATTTAGTGGGAGGGCAAAGCAGCAGATGAGGAAATTTTATTTTATACTTTCTGAAGAAAACAATCATGAGATAACTCTGTTTAGGGCCAAGAGTAGAGTGCAGTCATCTCTTCAGATGTATACTTTAATTGGAGTTGGGTGGAGTGGCAGCAAAAACTCACTAATCAAGTTAGGTAATGTGTAATGTAATATTTTTTAAGTCAAAATTAGTTTATAAACAATGATGAACATAATGTCCATATTTTAAACAACGCCAGATCGGTACTGCTGATTTTTTTTTTTTTTTTGCCTCAAGGACCAACATGGCTTGTCAGGACATTGCTCTATGCATTTCCCACAGTGTACCTGGTGAAACGTGAGACATCTCATGGGGAAAACACTTCCATTATTACAAGTAGATAAATCATATAAGAAAGATTCTACAGGAGATGTGCTCCATTGTGCAATAACAACTCATTGATATCAATTCACAATTCTCTTTATTTGGAATTTCTGTATTTCCAGGAGGGAATTAAAAACAAAATTCATCTATGCTTACAGCCATTTTTCTGCATAAATGTGCTTATTCTTTTTAGATAAAAGATGGTCTTATTTCTTCATGGGAATCAGAACTGGAAAGAGTATCCCAGGGGAGTTGCCCCAGGAGGGGCTGCCCAATGCTGACCTCAGGCTGCGAGGTCAATAAAAACCTCTTTTGTATATACTGTTGGGCCAGAAGCTTTTTCTATCCCCACAGAACCATGTGTTATGTTATATAAGGAAATCACAAATGAAGAAGTCTGGAAATGTCCTGAAAACTCATAAAAAGTTTGAGATATTAATAGATTTAATAGACGAGTACACCTAAATCCTTTCTTTCCAAACGTCAGCATATGACAGTCTAAAAGTTCTTCCTCTTATCTTAACCACTAGCGACTGTATGTAGATCTACCTTGCTGAACAGAACACACAAATTTCTCATTGTTCTACAATTCTGTACCTCTTCTTTGTCAAATGAAAACAATAAATTAGATTAATGTACATTTTCTTCTTTGTAGTGTTTTCCATTGTCAAACACTGAGGCTTTCTTTCTTAGAGGGTTGGATCAATGGTTGACTTTGTTTTGAAGCTTGTATTTAAGAAGGTATTTAAAAAGAATAAACTTCTTGCTCTTAACATGCTTAGATATCAGCCCTCAAAGACCATTGCACCACTTATCAATCTGGCGGACACTGCCATGTAACAACAAAGACCGTGAAAGTTGCTTGGAAACTGCTTTTAGTTGCAGCAGTTTACTTCCTCAATAGATGAGAACAGAGTTCTTTTTTTAACAAAATGAAATTCAGTTTTATAGAGCTAACTGAATCTTTTTTAACTGCTTTCTTTAAACATGCATAGTAAAATCTTTCATGTGAATTTCATTAAGCTTCAAGGTCGTTTAGGAGAAAATGGTAAGCATATCAAAAACAGAAGTGCTTTTCATTTAATGCAGGTGTTTGCCTACCAAGTGGATATGTGTTAAGAAAGGAGTATCTTCATTCATCTTCTGTTATTACTATTATATTTGGAAAGAGATCTTCATATACCGAAAGTGTCTCACTCTCTGGCCCTCTTGACTCAGAACGTGTCTACCATATAATAAGTGTCTTCATGTTACTATGGTTATTTTTACTTTCAGTAAATTAAAGAGAAGTAGTCCATTATTCTTCTGACAGATTTTTAATTACATCAGAATACCTAGGATTATTTAATAATTTTAAGATATAGATATGTACAACACACACACAAAAATATGTGTGTGTATCCTTTGTTCAAAACTGAACTTTACATAGGAAGGATATTTTTATAAGTGAATTAAAGTTAAAGAAATTCACAATCTACACATACTGTGTTTTTGCAATGTATCTTCACCGTTTTAAGTGAGAGTAATGTCCACATACAGAAAAATATTTAAGAACTAAGATAAATTTTCAAGGCTTTTTGGTTTTTGAATTCTTGAAATATATCCAGTTGTTAGGGTAAGAAACTAAGAATTTGCTGAGTTATTTTTTTCATATCTTTATCTCATTCTAAAAACAAAACAAAACAAAACAAAAATGCATTGTAAGCAGGTATAATTATACATATCAATGCATAATAACAATAATGATTGAAATTCTGTTGTGCAGGTATGTCAAGATGTAAAATGTTCAAATACTTATGAACTTCAGATACAGTTTACTGGAAACAATGACAATTTTTTAAGGAGTTTTTTCTTAAAGAAAGTAAATAATTAATGTTTCGATAAATTTGTAAATAGTGTTCTATTTGAGCTTGCTAATTGGTGTATTTTCCTGATGCTGCGACTGCTAGACACAATTTTGAAAAACACATCACTAGTAGAAGAAAATCTCTACACGGAAGAAAACAAAATCTCGTTAAGTCAAGATAATGAATAAGACAAAAACATAGTTTGCATTGAAGTGATCTGACCTGATATTTCTCAAAGACAGAAGAAGAGTGACAGCAGAGTCTTGATTAGCTAGAATGCTCTGGAATAGCTGTTGTATATTTAGTTGAAGTTTTGATTGAGTGTTAATTGGCTAGCTCGTTTCAATTGTTTTATTGCATTTTCTCTAAAATGTATTAGAATAGTTCCTATCTTAGTAAAAAAGTACATAAGACATTAATCTCAACAGATAATTTTTATCTAAATGTATTAATTTGGTAAACATAAATTGAGCTTGTACTATGTTGTTGAAAGTAGTTGAATGTTGGGAATACAAGATGAATAAATAAACCCAAGTTCCTCAACCACTGGTATCTCATAATTTACAAATGCACCTGAAATGTATGAGAATGACCGCATCTCATATTCTGGCCAAACCACATATTACCAATTCTTTTTTAAATGGTGGCTAATCTAATAAGAAAAAATGATATTCCATTATAATCAAATGTTATTTTATTTTGAATAAGTTTGGAAAATTTTTCCATAGTTTAATATCCATTTCTATTTCTTATATTGTGAGCTCTCTTTAGTATCCATTGCCCATTTTTCAGTTTGGCTCATACCCTTTTTTCTTAGTGATTTGTGGAGGCTCTTTATATATTAGATTTTAATTATGACAACTCCTTTGCCATACAGATTTGTTTTTAATGCAGTAAAACTTATCACTGTTTCTTTTATGGGCTTTGAATATTGTATCACACTTGGAAAAATCCTCTCAAAGCATTTATATAATTCTCCTAAGTTTTCAACTGTGACTTATGTAGATTCATTTTTTTTTTTTAAACTTTTAAATACTTTGTTATTGGGTCATGAAGTGACATCATGTATCTAACTTTCTTTTTTCATATAATTTTAGTACTGATTTGAAGTGTCCCTTATTTTATGAATTGTCTATTCTGAATTTCTAGTAGGCTGAATTGATCTGGTTTTCTGTTCACATTCCAGTATTTCCCAGTTTTAATCATTATTATTTTTTTATTATACTGAGTATATAATTTGTTTTACTACCTGGAACAAATACTGCATGTCCTCCAAAGCCCATTTCAAGCTGCTGAAGTGATGCAAAGCTTGGTGCAATCAACGCCTATGTTTTCAATAGGTTCCAGGAGACACTTGGTGTGAGGGTTGGACAAGCAAGTGAAGAGCTGAATCAGAAGATCTATAGCAAAGACTGGTGATAGACTGATCCTTGGAAGCTCTTAAAAAGCTGTAACTTTTAAAACCTTACAGGGAAGATCAGTATTGTCTCTTATTCTCAAGAGCATTAGAAATAGTGAAATACATGGGCTGATTACTCCACTGGCTTCAGGCTAATTGTGTACAAAGAGGTGAGATACAGAGCAGTTTCCTCCAGTTGTCCACCTTCTATCATTATGTGACAGGATTTATCATTTGTAAATCCAAACCTACGCCTGAGTCTCAATGCTTTGAAACAAAATAACCAACTATTGTCTAAGAGGGTCTGTTTTAGTTTCTTATTGTTGCCATAAAAAATTACAACAAACTTAGTGGGTTAAAACAACACAAATTCATCATCTTACAATTCTGAAGTTCAAAAGTCTAAAACAGTCCTTACTACTGTCAACAGAGTTATGTTTCCTCTGGAAACTCAAGGGAAAATTTATTTCCTTGCCTTTTTCAGCTTCTAAAAGCCCCCACCATATCTTCCTTTGTGTCCCCTTACTCCATCTTCACCGTCAGCCATCTAGCAACTTCAAATTTCTCCCTCTGTTCTGTTTCTGTAATCACATCTCCTTCTCTCCCTCTGCTTCAGTCACCTCATTAATGAGTCTTCTTACACTTCTGTCACCTTATCACCTTGTCTCCCTTTTAGCAGGACCCTAGTGATCACATTGGGCCCACCTAGATAATCCAGGATGATGTCCCTATTTCATTATCCTTAACTTAATCATATCTACAAAGCCCCTTTTACCGTGTAAGATAGCTTCTGAAGATTAAGTTGTGGACATTTTTGAGGGGCATTATTCAGCTTACCACAGAGTCCAGCAGGTCAACAAAGGAAGATCAATCACAAGAATCAAAACATAAAACATGTGCCCATTGAAATAGAGCTACATGAGAAGTGAGGTAAAAACTTAAAAATAGGAGCACTTGAGTAGACTCAGGAGCAGCACACACACACACACACACACACACACAAGTGTAAAACATGTTTTCCGGGAAACAAGACACTTGGAGGAAAAGACTCTCACATCCAGATCAAAACCAGAGCCCTGGAAGATTAAGCACTAAACAAATCAAAGAAGCAGCAAAAATATAAGGTGACAGAAGCACTGAAGGACAAGAAGGAGCCTGTAGGACAGATCCAGGAAACTCATAATAAAAATGATGGCATCCCAAAAAGATAAAACGGAACAGATGGAAGAAAGGCGGTAACTCAATAACATGAGATAATACATCCGTGATGAAAAGAGACCTGCATCTGCAGGCTGAGGGCTCACTGAGTTCCAGGCGGCATTGATGAGAAAAGACACACGTTTGGCTTATCCTGGAAAGATCCTGAATGGCAAGGACAAAGATAAAATAATGCAAACCCAGAGTAAAAGGACAAGCTCCTTACAAAGGGGAAACGACTAGTATGTGTGTTTCCTTGTGCTGCATTGAGAGCTAGAGGACAGAGAAACAGCTTCTGCAAACGAGTAAAGCAATGTAACCAGATATGTCTATTCCCAGTCAAGACAGGATTCACGTGTCAGGGGAAAAGGAACATTTTGAGTCTAATGCAGGACATTATAAAGTATGTCATTCATGTGCCCTTTCTGAGAAAATCATTTCATAAAAAAAAAAAAAAAGATTCTTAAATAAATAAAGATTTGATCTGGAACAGAAAACTCAAGATAGGGTTGGGGAGCAAAACAGAGTGAGAAGAACACATTTTTATGCATTGCCGTGGACGTATACGTATAAATGAAAACAAATCTTAATGGATAATGGAAGACTGTCCAGGAATATGCAATGCACTTGCAGAATAAAGGCTTTTCAGCAGAAGGGGCATACTGTCAAGGAAATTCTAAGTACCATTAACGACCCCAGAAATTATGAGGCTGGGGAAGGAGAGACGTGGGTGGGGGAATAAATGACCTTCCAAAGTTGTCATCTAGGAGCAGTTTCTGGAAGAGAGAAAAGAGAAGCAGTGTAAATATTTTGAAAGTCTCACATTATTAGGAAAGTTGGAAATACAGACACAATGGAGAATCTTGGAGGAAGAAATAAATATGTTGTTTTCAAACAGGCTGAAATACATAGGTCTTAATCCAGGGACAGGGAAAAGGAAACTGATCATAAATGTAACAGAAAAGTAGAACTTGTAAATTAACAAGGGGAAATTTGGAGTAAATAGCAACTACATCAAATCAGCAAACATTAGGAAAGTGATAAAGGAAATTAGCTCACTGGTCCCTACTTCATATTTCCTATAGAGTTACTACGAGTCGGAATAGACTAGACAACAGAATTTTTTTTTTTTTTTTTTCCCTATCATCCTCTCGTCCTTGGGGAGCCATAGGCCTGAGCCCTTGGCCTGCTTCTGTTTTTCATCCACACATTTCTAACAACATAGTCAGTAGAGGTAGTCTATAAATGGGGGTCAGGCCATATCACTTCTCTTGAATGTAAGCTCCATGGGGAAATAGTATTTCTTTACAATTTATTTTACCCCAGTAATGGATCCCTTAGAAGAGTGAATGGTACTTCAAACAATTTGTTGAAGGAATGAATTAATTAATTAAAAAAAAAATTGAAATAAACAGGTAAGCCAGGTGATATCAGTCAAATGAAACAGTTGTGGTAAAATACACAAGCTGGAATTTAATGTTAAATGTACAGGCAAACCTCATTTTATTGAGCTTCTCAGATATTTCATTTCTTACAAATTGGAAGCTTTTGTCAACCCTGCACCAAGCAAGTCCGTTGGCACCGTTTTTCCAACAGCATGTGTGTACTTCATGTTTTTTTGTCACATTTGGGTAATTCTTGTAATATTTCAAGATTTTCTTTATTATATTCATTATATACCTTATAATATAACTTATTCATTATTATATCTGTTATGGTGATCTGTGATCAGTGATCTTTGATGTTATTATTGTAATTGTTTTGGGGTGCCACAAACCGCACCCATATAAGACAGAGAACTTAACCAATAAATGTTGCTTGTGTTCTGACTTCTCCACTGACCAGATGTTCCCCCATCTCTCTCCCTCTCCTCAGGCCTCCCTATTCCCTGAGACGTGACAATATTGAAATTAGACCAATTAATAACCCTGCAGTGGCCCATAAGTATTCAAGTGAAAGGACGAGTCGCACATCTCTCACTAGAAATCGAAAGCTAGAAATGATTAAGCTTAGTGAGGAAAGCATGTCAAAAGCTGAGACAGGCTGAAAGCTAGGCCTCTCATGCCAAGCAGTTAGCCTAGTTGTGAATGCAAAGGGGAAGTCCTTGAAGGAAATTACAGGTGTTACTCCAGTGAACACATGAACGATAAGAAAGTGAAACAGCCTTTTTGCTGGTATGGAGAAAGTTTTAGTGGTCTGGATAGAAGATCAAACCAGCCACAACATTCCCTTAAGCCAAAGCCTAATCCAGAGCAAGGCCCTGACTTGCTTTAATGCCATGAAGGCTAAGAGAGGTGAGAAAGATGTGCAAGAAAAGTGTGAAGCTAGCGGAGGTTGGTTCATGAGGTTTAAGGAAAGAAGCTGTCTCCGTAACATAGAAGTGCAAGGTGAAGAAGCTAGTGTTGCTGTAGAAGCTGTAACGAGTTCTCCAGAAGATCTAGCTAAGGTGATTGATGAAGGCGGCTACACTAAACAACAGATCTTCAAAGTAGACGAAACAGCCTTATATTGGAAGAAGATGCCATCTAGGACTTTCATAGCTGGAGAGGAGAAGTCCGTGCCTGGCTTCAAAGCTTCAAAGGATGGGGCTGACTCTCTTGTTAGGGGCTAACGCAGCTGGTGGCTTTAAGTTGAAGTCAATGCTCATTTTTCATTTTGAAAATCCTAGGGCCCTTCAGAATTATGCTAAATCTACTCTACCTGTGCTCTATAAATGGAACAACAAAGCCTGGTGATAACATATCTGTTTACAACATGGTTTACTGAATATTTTAAGCCCACTGTTGAGACCTACCTTTCAAAAAAGATTACTTTCAAAATATTATTTCTCATTGACAATGCACCTGGTCATCTAAGAGCTCTAATAGAGATGTAGGAGGAAATTAATGTCATTTTCATGCCTGCTAACGCAACATCCATTCTGCAGCCCAGGCGCTGTCTTATATGGGTGCGGTTTGTGGCACCCCAAAACAATTACAATAATAACATCAAAGATCACTGATCACAGATCACCATAACAGATATAATAATGAATAAGTTATATTATAAGGTATATAACGAATATAATAAAGAAAATCTTGAAATATTACACATGGATCAAGGAGTAATTTCAACTTTCAAATCTTGTTATTTAAGAAATACATTTCATGAAGCTATAGCTGCCATAGCTAGTGATTCCTCTGATGGATCTGGGAAAAGTGAATAAGGGTTCACCATTCTAGATGCCATTAAGAACATTCGTGATTCATGGGAAGATGTCAAAATATCAACATTAACAGGAGTTTGGAAGAAGTGGATGACTTTGAGGGGCTCAGGACTTCAGTGGAGAAAGTAACTGCAGATGCGGTGGAAATAGCAAGAGAACTGGAATTAGAAGTGGAGCCTGAAGATGTGACTATGTTGCTGCAATCTCTTTACAAAACTTTAATGGATGAGGAGTTGCTTCTTATGGATGAGCAAAGAAAGTGGTTTCTTGAGACGGAATCTAGTCCTGGTGAAGATGCTGTGAACGTTGTTGAAATGACAACAAAGGATTTAGAATAGTACACACACTTAGTTGATAAACCAGCAGCAGGGTTTGAGGGGACTGACTCCAATTTTGAAAGAAGCTCTACTGTGGGTAAAATGGTATCAAACAGCATTGCATGCTACAGAGAAATCTTTTGTGAAAAGAGGAGTCCACTGGCGTGGCAAACTTCCTTGTTGTCTTATTTTAAGAAATTGCCACAGCCACCCCAACTTCGGCAACCACAAAAGCATCCTTCAAAATCGAGGCAAGGTCCTCCACCACCAAAAAGATTGACTTGCTGAAGGCTGAGATGAAGGTTAGCATTTTTTAGCAATAAAGAATTCTTTAATTAAAGTCTGTGCATTGCTTTTTTTTTTAGAGATAATGCTGTTGCACACTTAATAGACTATAGTACGGTATAAACATAACTTACATGCACTGGGAAACCAAAAACTTCATGTGACTCACTTTATTTTGATATTTGCTTTATTGCAGTGGTCTGGAACAGAACTGGCAATATTGCCAAGGTTTGCCTGTATTTAGCACAACAATATGAGACATCGTAATAATAAATGGCCATGTAATGATAAATGGATTGCAGATACATGCATCAAACAACAAAGCAGTTTAAGTATGTAAATCATTAAACAAGGATGATTAGAAACGTATGGAAAATATAATTAATCTAAGAGTGCAATATAAATTAAAATGTTTGACATATGACTCAAATATGAAGTGAAGGATATAGGGTAAGACTAGAAATTACTACTTACCAATTAATATTGTGTTGGTTTGTCTGCAAATGAAAATCAAAGTAAAGACTATATCCACATTTTCTTCAAAATCTCTCACCCTAGATATTTCCTCTATACCACTCGTGTCTCACCTACCCCTTCTTCAAAGCTTTAATGAAATTCAGTGAGAGTTTGGTCTCCCTTATTCATTGCCCAAACATCTGACTCTGCTGCCTTTCATTAGGATCTAGAATCAGTCTGCCTTTGAACAAATCCCAGCTCTGCTATATATTAGTTGTATGACCCTGGGCAAGAAGTTTTGTCTACGTATAACTTTATTTCCTCCTCAGAAAAAATAAAATGTAGTGGTGAGGTAACAGCAGTTTTTAATAAAGTTATTACGATGATTAAACAAGTTAATAAGGTAAACAGCACTGTCTAGGAGACTTCGTCGTGTAGTGGTTAAGAGCTTGGCTGTTAACCAAAAGGTTGGCAGTTGGAATCCAACAGCCGCTCCTTGGAAGCCCTATCAGGAAGTTTTAATCTGTCCTTTATAGGGTTATAGGGTCGATGTGAGTTGGAATCAACTCAATGGCGAAGTATTTGGTTTTGCTTTTTTTTTTAATCATAAATATTTTACATATTATTAATTACTTGGCTTTCAAATCTGGTTCTCTAGCTGTGATTTTAGATATCCCTTTCAGACTAGGGCATACATTTATCGCATTAGCTCTTCCACATAGGATCCCTTATGACGGTTCTTATTCAGTGCAAGACTCCCAGTGCTCAACTGTAATCTGCAGGTTCTTCTGCAAATCACTAGCCAGAAGCAAGGAGGAGGACACAGTGTTATCAGTAGGGGAAGTGGGATGGTTTTTGGACTCTGACACTTTATGCTGTGTACTGTTCAAGCAGAGGAAGCACACAGCATCCACCAGGGGGTGTTTGTCTGATATAAAACCGAACCCACTGCCGTAGAGTCGATTCCCACTGATTAGTGAATTTGTCCAGCCCAGAGAAGGTGCTTAAAGAGGACCAGACTGGACACTAAAAGCAGCAAGATCCGGAATATTGTCTTTAGTGCTACTTGCATAGGTAAGGAAGTAATGTTACAGTCTAAAGTCACCTAATGAAGTTTTAATAGAGGCCTTAGAATAAAGCAAAAACTTCATCTAACTTATAAATTTTAAACCATCCTCTTCTTGCAGTTTCATTCCCCCCAACACACACACACACAGATATTTACTTACCTGACCCATGTAACTTGCTTTAAAAAAGATAATTCTTCCCTCTTAAAAGCCACAGTCATTTCTAACTTGCATGTAAGTTGGGTTTCTTTTGCCGAAGCTACAGTCCACCGCAATTTCTGGTTCTACCTTTTTGACTCAGAAACTGCTTGCTGCCTTTTTTCCAGACAGAACCAAATAATGCTGTGTTGAATCTGACAAATATAAGATTGGTACTTGACTCCTTTTCCTGTTATCTGCATTCTTTAAATTAACTTCTGCAAGTTCTCCTGATTAATGTTCCATTAATACGATACATCCACCTGTGGGCTTTTGCCCAGAGGACACAAATGAAAAAAAAAAAAAAAGATTGGGAGGCACTCATCACTTCATCACCAATAAGTATTTATTAAAGACAAGCATCACATGAAATTTAGAATATTAAACCAGCTCCTGCTTTAGGGATTGATTAAATAGTTCTTTGTAGGAATGTATGGATTTGAAAGGCTTTTGTAATCTTATTTCATTAATATAATTACAATTCAAAATTCAGTTACATAGAGTATCTCAATTTGTTGCTCAGGGGATATGATCTCTTTTAGTTTAAAATTACATTATACTAAGGAAAGCTTCAAACTATCAGGTTAGCTTGTTTGGCAGATTGTTAGATTAATTCTCTAATTCACTGAAATATCTATTACAATTTTCAAAAGAATTGACTTCAATGAATTAGAAACTAATCTCTACAATTTATCACTCAAATGAGGTCATCACAATCCAGAAGAATATTTAAGAATACTGTCCCATTACTCATATTCCTTTTTATATTAAAAAAGTACTGACATATTATTTCTTATTTTTAAATGCATTAAAATATGCTAAATAGCTGGTCTATTACAAGATATACATAATTTATAATAAGCCTCTATAAATTATTGTACGAAGCTATTACAATTTTGACAGATAGGTAATATGATACACAAATAGAAAATAACGGTGTATTCATTCTCTAAAATTTTAAGTATTAAAGAATCTGGAAATAATTGCAAAATAGACATACACTTTTTTTAACTGTGGTTATATTTCAAGCAAAATAACAATGGTAATGGATATTTATACATTTTAGCTAATAGTGAAAATATTTAACTGAAATTACTTGAGTTTTAAAATTCTCATATATTACCGACGTTTATGTAAGTAACATGGCACAGACTTGCTTTTGTTAATTAATTAGATCTGGAGACAAACTTAGGAGACAAAATTATAAAATAGTAAAATAACAAAACTTTCAAAATAATGGGAAAATGAATAAAAAGAAATATAGGGCCACTCTTGATTTAAACGCAAAAAATAAGGTTCCAGCCTAACATCTTTTCGAACCAGCACTGAATCATCAGATAGGATAACTTTCTCTGTCAATCTGCATCTCAGTTGATACGAGATATACTTTAGAACTCCATCTGTTTGAACTCCGTATCTTTACAAATTCTAACGTGTCTGTGTGTCTGCCTTAGAATTCTCCTTGATAAAATGCCTACTCTAAGCTCCGTAGAGTATGGTCTCCGTGTTACTGCCACTACCGTCCTTTCTTTATCTTCCTCATCCGCCGTAGCCACCCGTCCCTCTCCATCACTGGGGGTACAGGCTTACATGTGAGGACCAACCAGGGCTCAGGCACTGCTGTCTACTAATAAACAGCCTGGAAACCAATCGTCTATATAAATTTTAGATCTTCTTTGCTCCCACAAGCTAGGTTCCCTTGTTCTGCCTTCCAATCATACCAGGTACCCAAATAAGTCCAGTATATGTAGTATTGCAGATTCTGAGCTATTTTTTTTTTCCCAGATAGCCCTCACTCGGAGTATTTTATTTCCTCATGTTTTGTGATTTTTCTTTTTTTTTACCTTGAGCTTATGTTTTGCTGAAATTTTATCTGTGACGATGCTCTGAAGCCTTGGCTGAGAATATATCCCTCCTTCAGACATGTATCCTTTTTATTTTCTCCAATATGTCACTCAAATCGTAATTACTTTAACGTATTTATTGGCTTGGAATCTTTTTAAATCACAAATAATTTCAATTCATGTGCCCTGGTGGTGCTTAAGTGCTCAGCTATCAGGCAAAAGGTCGAGAGTTCAAACATACCAGCTTCTCTGCAGGAGAGAAGGCCTGGCAATATGCTCCTATAGAGATTGCTTTTGTTGTTACCAGGTGCCCTCAAGTCAGTTCTGACTCCTAGTGACCTTATGTACAACAGAATGAAACACTGCCCGGTCCTGTGCCGTCCTCACAATTGTTGCTCTGTTTGAGCCTATTGTTGCAGCCACTGTGTCAATCCAGCCCCTTGAGCATCTTCCTCTTTTTCACTCTCCCTCTACTTTACCAGGCAGGATGTCCTTTTCAAGGATCGGACCCTCCCAATAATGTGTCTAAAGTAAGTGAGATGAAGTCTCCCCATTCTTGCTTCTAAGGAGCATTCTTGGCTGTACTTCTTCCAAGACAGATCACAACCTAGGAAACCCTATGGGGCAGTTCTAACCTATCCTACAGTGTCACTATGAGTTGAAATTGACTTGAAAGCACACAACAACAATTTCAATTCAGCTTTCAAATTTGCAGATTATCAGAAGATACATTTATCTTCCTCCACCCAAAGGCAAGTTTCAAAAGTTATCTATGTTATCCCCTTTTGTGGGAATTATTTTTCCTAGATCAATCATTTGATAATGATGTATTCCTTCCATGTCATAGCTGTTGTCAAAGAGTTCCAGTTGTCCTTCCAGCCTTCCACAGGACCTGGGTTTTGTTTCCTGTCCCTTCATTTTTTTTTTTTTTTTTCAAATAGCTGTTGCAGTGAAGTTAACAGGGTCAACATACATATTTTGGACAGCTGCTGGTTTCAGAGCTATTTTACTTCTCTGAGGTCAGGTTTTATTTCATTTTTGTTCTCCTTGGAATTCTTTTTTTCTTGCCGGCTAACCATGAACGATGGCACTGGGTTTACTGGGAACCATGAACTTTACAAAGTTTTAAAAGACAATATATTGCTGTTTAGTATCCCAGAGTATCTAGACCCAATATGAGTAGAGGTGTTATTGTGAGTTTGAGTCTCTGTCCACAAATTCATATATAAAAAGAATATCAAAATCTATTTTTTTTAAAGAAAATTATTTATGGCTATGGAAGCCCTTGTGTCTGGATTGGTGGAAAACTCTATTCAATTCAATAGTTAGGAAGAAGAGAGAATCTCTCTATTACTAGGGTTGTGAAAGGTCTTCATTACTTATGTTGTGCCAAGGCATTAGAGAGGTCCCTTCAGTCGTCATTCATAATTCTGTCCTGGTCCCCAGTAAGACTTCCATTTTATTAATTCACAATCCCTTTCTTTCTGGTGGGTCTGTGCTTTCAATATCACTACTGAGCACAGAAAGGAGTCATGAAATGGCAAAGGTTTATTCTTTCTAAGTGTACCACACGTTCATCAGCTCAGCGATCTTGACACTTTCTGGGAAAATGCCAATATATGAGATCCTATTAATCATGAATTTCCTGTTAAAATTCTCAAGTGACTTTTTTGAATCACTTGGATTCAGAAAAAATCACCTTCTTCCGGTCTCCTAGAAAATATATCTTCTGCCTTCTATCTGTCTTTAAAAACTAATGTATCACTTTGCTGCCCACCCCCGGCCAGTCGTTGTCATCCAGGCACACCAACCTACTCCTAGAAAATCCCAGACTCATTTTTAGCACAAGATCTTGATATGAATTTAAAATATAGAATGAATAAATAGTCCAACTTTCTTAATTTTCTAGATATATAGCTAATATTTGGAACATTATTTGCTAAAAGTATTCATCTAATACTTTCTCTACTTTGCAATGTGACTATATTCACAAGTTCTTAGTGAAGGACCATTTGAAGCAGAGCATAAAACATACACTAGTAATGGTGTGATCAACAGACATTTATTATTGATAGAATAACCAGGATAGTGATAGTAGAACAGCACACATTACCATCAGCCTAGGTTCCCCAAAGTTAGACTCCTATCCACAGGGTTAGGTCACATCCAAGCAAGCTCCAGTTCACATCTTGGGAGGAGAACTCCTAAATTTTTCTCTCTGGGATTAAAAAAAAATTGGACAGTCACCTCTATGTGCCAAATAGCATGTACAGCAAATAGGCAGGGGTCGTTGTTGTTGTTAGGTGCCATCGAGTCAGTTCCTACTCATAGGGACCCTGTGTATAACAAAAGGAAACATTGTCTGGTCCTGCGCCATCCTCACAGTTGTTGCTGTTTGAATCCATTGTAGCCAGCATGTAAATCAGTGTTGTTGAAGGCCTTCTTCGTTTTCACTAGACCTCTACTTTGCCAAGCATGATGTCCTCCTGATAAAATGTCCAAAGTAAGTGAGATGAAGTGTTGTCATCCTCTCTTCTAAGGGGGATTCTGGCTCTACTTCTTTGAAGACAGATTTTTTTTTTTTCTGGCAGCTCATGGCATATTCAACATTCTTCGCCAACACTGGAATTCAAATGCGTTAATTCTTCTTTGGTCTTCCTTATTTATTGACCAGCTTTCACATGTATATGATGCGATTGGAAAAACCACGGTCAGGCACACCTTAGTTATACAGGTAGGGGAAGGTACAATAAAAAGGGGGTAGTAAAAAATAAAAGGTGATAATGAAAAAGGAAAGCCTCTTGTAGACAATGGACATCATTTATTGTCCCTGTTTAGAATAGGCTAGATTTACTGAAGCCAGAGAACAGCTCTTCCTCCTTCACCCCAGTATGATAGCTTAACAGAGTTCTGAGTTTCTTCAGAGGGCAACCATCTCCGCCTGAACTACATTCTTTACTTATGTCCATTAATAGCTAGGGAGGCTGTGAGGGGCAGTTATAATATAAGACACCTACCTGGACATTCAGCACATTCGTAGGAAATGCCAATGCCTATATAAATTTACACATGGAGTTATTTATTTATTTTCGTATTCTAGATTTTACATTCTATTACCCCAGTCTATCAGTGACTTCATTATGCGAGGCATTTACTTTTTTGAAAATTCATACTGTATTCTTTTGATCTTTTAAAAGATATATTGAACTATAAAATACATAGACTAGAGTGATCAAATCTTAGTTGTACAGCCTCCAAATTTTTCAATCTATATACATCTGTGAAAGCCACCCAGTTCAATATAAAGGACATTTTCATCTCCCCAGAAGATTTTTTCATGGCACTTCCTAGTCAATTCATTTTGCGCACAGAAATAGACCCTATTCTTATTTCTTTTGCCATAGTTTAAATTGCTGGCCTGTGAACTTCATCAAATGCAATCAAACACTATGTACTCTTTTGTGTCTGACTTTTTTTTTCTTTCTCCTATTCAACATAATAATTTTCAGTTTCATTCATGTATTAATGTTTTTTGTTTTTTTTTTTAATGGTTGTGGTGTATGAAACTGTAGGAATACAACATTTATCCATTCTTCCGTTGAGTAACATTTGGGTTATTTCCAGTTTGGGACTGTTAATAATAAAGCAACTATAAGAATTCTTATACATGTCTGTTTTGGGACATATCTACTTATTCTATTTGGGTATACACCAAAGAGTGAAATTGCTGGGTCATATGGTATCCCAACTATATATCATGTGGTATATGTTATGTTTTAGTATATATATTTCCAAACATATTTACAAAATGATGGAACGATTTCAAATTCCCACTATGATGTATGAGAGCTCTTGTTGCTCCATGTTCCTCACTAACACTTGATATTGTCAAATATTTGGGTTTGTTCTAAATTTTACCCATCTGGAATCTGTGAAGTAGTATTTCATCTAATTTTTGCTTAAATATGCATTTCCTTGATGAATAACAATGCTGAACACCAACTAGCCCATGCGAATTGTCATTTAGATGTCCTGTTTTTCAAATGCTTATTAAAATTTTGCTTATTCAGTTGGCTTATTTGCCTTCTGTTTACTGATTTCTAAGAATTCCTTATGTATTCTGAATCCCAGTCTTTTGTCAGGTGTGTGTATCGCAGATATTTTCTTTCATTCTGTTGCTTATCTACTCAACTTATAAATCTTTCTGTAAATGGAAGTTAATTTTAGTAATGTATAATTTACACAATTTTTCTTTTATGGTTAGTTTTTTATGTGTCCTGTTTTAAAAAAAACAATGGATCCTATTGAGATCATGATGGTACTCTTCCATCTCCTTTTAGGAACATTATTGTTGTACCTTCACTTTTATGGAGCCAGATATTTATAAGGGGATGTGAGAGACCATATAACTGTTCAAAAATATTTGTTGCTCCTTTCTGAAGGAATATTATCATTTTTTTTTTTTTAAGTTAAGCATGGAAATGTCACTTGCTTTAGTCAGTTGAATATAATTGGGAATAAAATTTGATACTGTGCTTTGTGGACCGTGTGGTCTCTGTAGCACCTTTTCAATATTATGATGGAAAAGTAACCATAAACAATACATGCATGAATAAATGTGGCTATCTTCCAATAAAACTTTATTTAAAAAAAAACAAGCCATAGGCCATAGCCTGTTGACTTCTGACTTAGTAGTCTAGAGGTAGGAAACAGAATACTGCTATATAAAGCTGGAAGAATGGCAATCCATTATGTAAATTTTTGTCTGCAGTAAACCCAGAGCATTGCACAAACTTACAGGGACATCAACTATAGGGGAGCTGGAATTCTGTGAAAGAGAATAGGAAAACAAAGTGTTTGTAGTTAGTGTTATGACTGCTATAAATATTATGACTGCATTTGGCAAGATATTATAATAAATAGAGTTAAATCAGGTTTGGTGAGTTTATAAATAGATATGAAGGAAAATGCAGGAATTTCACACATTTTCTACATCAAATACCTGGAATGGCCTGTTGGTTCTAGATTCCATACAATAAGAGATAGGACTGAAAATCGTCTTGTGTAGCATAGGCCCAGTGGACCTTTTTAGTTGTGGCAAAGGTCAGAGGTGAAGACTGAGGCATTTCCACCTGTTGTTGCAGGTGATCTCAAGGTACTTGCCATTCAGTTAAGCAAGGGAATCTTTGATAAAAATAATAAACAAATAAATAAAACAAAAAAGAGAAGCATGAAAATTATGATCAGGAAAGAATTTTGTATATGGTTACTTGCATCAAAAAATGACTGGGAGCAAGTAGGACCTAAACTTACCAATGTCCAGAGGGAATATTATAGCCCAATAAATCAGGAACTTGGATTCCAAATATCTGTGACTGTTGATACGTTTAAAATCACCATTGGGACTACAGCAGTCCACAGCCCAGACAAGGCTGTTTAAATTATATAATCCTGAAAGAAAGCATAATAACTGATACACATTCAAATGTAACCAAGGAGAATAATGAATGAGGATAAATCCCCCAAAAAGACCAGTGAAGAAGCATATAGAAAAATGGGTAAGGATCTTCTCCTTACAGGAAGAACCAAAGGCTACTGAAGGAATTTTTCTGACAGCTAGGAATCAGGGGATATTGTGCGTCTTCCATTCTTCGCTTTCCAAGTGTCTATTTATATTATTGTTTTTGCGTTTCACAGTAGCATAGTGAGTGTCAGGGAATGGGAGACGATTATATGGCCTATTTAATGCAGACGACTCTAGGATAAGAATACCACACCTTGATCTGGTGAAGACAACTGTTTGTCCTCCAGACATCTTGGACTTTGAACCAAAAGCAATGACAGCGTACAAGTTTGTTTACCTTCCTTGGTAAAAACATGAAAGTATTGTATGTGTAGGAAGAAGAATGGGGCAATTTGCTGGCCAAGAAGAGGCGCAATGGTAAAGACAATACTATATGTTTACCAACCCATTATTTTTTCCTCCTGGAAACACAGAATGTTTGCTAGCTTCCTATGTCCACGAGGTGGGGCCAAGTAACTAGTTTCTTTCCGCTCCCCCCAAAAAGAATGCAGCCAAAAGTGATGCATATCTTTCCAGCCTGTTCCTTAAAATGTCTCACAATATCCTCCGTAGTCACTTTTTTTGTGTTTGCCGATATTTAATGAATTCAGAGAATTCAGTAGCAAATTTCAAAAGACTTTTGGGAATGCCAGAGCTGCCATATTCGCAGAGCCTGGATTTTTGATATACCACCAGGAATCCTCCCGAAGGATGGCCTTACTGGGAGCATTTGCATTGGGTTCTCTACGAGTTAAAAATTAATTTTATTGTGTTTAACCTCTGATATTGAAGCACAGTGGTTAAGCATTCAGCTACTAGCCTAAAAGTCGACAGATCTAATCTACCAGCCCCTTCTAGGAAACCCTGTGGGGCAGTTCTACTCTGTCCTATAGGGTCACCATGAGTCAGAATCAACTCTACGGCAATGGGTAGTTACACCCATTAGTGTGAAGACAAATACGTTAAGTAAAAAAAAAAAGTAGGCCCTCATAATTCTCCTGGTGTTAATTTCCTTGTATAACCCCTTCGCTTTGAGTGTGTACAGGGCCTCATTTTTTCTAACCAAAAGTGATGGACTGTCACTCCCATAATTACATTATATGAGACTCCTTGTTAGACAACTCACTGCTCAAGGCCCATATAACAAGGAGCTGAAAGCAGTTTCTAACAGCTGAGGGCGGCCTCCATACTACAGCCAGTAAGAAACCAGGAACCTCAGTCCTACAACTACAAGGAAATGAATTTTGCTAGCAACCTGAGTGAGTTTGAATGTGGACCGTTGCCCAGTCAAGCCTCCAGATGAGACTTGAGCCCCAGGTGACACCCTGAATATAGCTTTGTGGAGGGCCCAGCTAAGTCACGGCCAGACACCTGACCCACAGTAACTGTGAGATGATAGGTGTGAGTCGTCAGTTGCAACATTTGTGACAATTTAAGACTAATATAGTCTGTCTTAACTAACAAAAAATGCAAATGCAAAAATTTTAACAGTAGGTGCAGGAATTGATTCATAAACGTGAGAAAATTGGAAATGTCAAATGGTGGCATGGAGTGAACTATTCATTCGATAAATGATTTTGGAAAAAATAACCATTTGAAGAAAAAATACATTATACTCATACTTGATACATTATTGAGCTATATGATATGGATTATTAAAGATATAAATATAAGAATACGTATAAATAGTCCATATATTTATATGTGTATGACTAATTTGCAGAGTCTTTGTGGCATAATGATCGAGAGCTTGGCTGCTAACCAAAAGGTCAGCAGTTCAAATCCACCAACCATTCCTTGGAAACTCTATGGGGCAGTTCTACTCTGTCCTCTAGGGTCGCTATGAGTTGGAATTGACAGCACATGACAAAAATAATTAATTTGTATACAATGCAGTAGAACAAATCATAAAATAAGGTTTTCATAATATGTTTTGATTAAAACCTTATGGATACGAAAAGGACTTTACTTCTGGCAATAATTCAAACAAAATATAACATAAGCAAAAATTTGATTGGAGCCCTGATGGCTCAGCGGTTAACAGCCTGGCTGGTAATCAAAAAGGTTGGTAGTTTGAAGCCACCAGCAGCTCTTTGGAAACCTTATGGAGGAGTCTACTCTGTCCTATAGGGTCGCTATAAGTCAGAATTGACTGGACGGCAACGGGTATAACAGGTATGCATTTGACTAATGTTTCAGTCAAAGAACGCCTTTAATTTTTCACCTCTAATTTTGATATAATTGTAGATTCATATGCATTTTATGAAATAATACAGAGAGGTTCCATATAGCCTTCATCCAGTTTCCTCCAATTGTACTTTCAAAGACCTCAGCACCATATTTTTGAAAAGGATTTGCTTTTGCCCCATTGTTAAAATCCTGTTGAGCGTATTTATGTCCCTCTGTTACTAGTTCCTCTTTTCAATTTATATGTCTATCCCTCCAGTAATACCACACTTACTTTTTTTTTTATTACTAGTTTCTCTTTTCAATTTATTTATATGTCTATCCCTCCAGTAATACCACACTTACTTGAGTACTATACCTATATGGTAAGCCTTCATATCAAGTAAACTAATTCCTTCCATTTTATTCTTCTTTTTTTGAAAAAAAAAATTTAAATATATTATACATTTTGTGCCTTCTCATATAAATGTTAGAATAAACTTGTCTATGACTACAAAAAGACTTACTAGAACTGTGGAAGGAATTGTATTAAACCTATAGCTCAATTTGAGGACAGCTGACATCTTCACTATATTGACTCTTCCAATACATGAACAAGATGTGTCTACTCATTTATTCAGTCCTTTGCTTTTTTCTCACCAGCATATTGTAATTTTCAGGTACACGTCATGTGCATGTTGTGTTAGATTTATACCTAAGTTCTTCATTTTCTTTGGAGCTAATGTAAATGGTATTCTGTTTTTAGTGTCAGTTTCCAAGTATGACTTGTTAGTATATAGAATTGCAATTGATTTTTGTATGTTGATCCTGTACATTGTAATTTTCTTGAACTCATCCATTAGTTCTAGCAGTGTTTTGTAGATTCCTTGATATTTTCTCATAGGCAATCATGTCATCTGTAAATACTCATTACTGTCAAATCGATTCCAACTCATAGCAACCCTATAAGACAGAGTAGAACTGCCCCATAGGGTTTCCAAGGATTGCCGGGTAGACTCAAACCGCAACCTTTTGGTTAGCAGCCGTATCTCTTAACCACTACTCCATCAGGGTTTCCCATCTTTAAACAGGCAGTTACATATCTTCCTTTACTACCTGTTTGTCCTTTATTTATTTTTCTTGCCTTATATTCCTGGCTAGAATCTCTAGCATCCCCTATGTTTTGATATGCTGTATTTTCATTCAGTTCTATGTAGTTTCTTTTTCTTTTTTTTTTGTCATTTCCTGAGACTTCCTCATTGGCCCAAGGACTACTTAGAAGTATGCTGTTTAATTTCCAAGTGTTTGAAGATTTTCCTGCTGTCATTTTGTTATCTATTTCTAGCTTGACTTCATTATGGTTAGAGAACATACTTTGTATGATTTCAATTATTTCAAATTTGTTGGCTTTTTTTTTATGACTTAGGATATGGTCTATGCTGGAGAATGTTCTATAGCAACTTGGGAAAAAAGTGTGTGTTTTCTGCTTTTTTGGGGGTGAAAGTGTTTTCTCTATGTCCACTAAGTCATGTCTATCTGCTGATTTTCTCTCTAGTAGCCAAGGTTCCCAATTATAATTTAGGTTTGGATTTTCTCCTTTCAGTTCTATCAGTTTTTGCTTCATGTATTTTCAGGCTCTGTTGATTGGTGTACACAATTAGGATTACTAGGTGTCCCTGGTCTTATTAATCCTTTAATAATTATATGTTTCTCTTTCTCTCTAGCAATTTTCATAGCTCTGAATTCTACTTTATCTGATATTAATAGCTCCATTCCTGTTTTTTTTATTTTTAATTAATGTTTACACGGCATATCATTTTTCATCTTTTTACTACTGATGTCATTTTATTTGTAGTGAGTTTTGTGTAAACAGCATAAATTTGGTTCATGTTTTTTAAACACGCTGCCAGTCTCTTTCCTTTGACTGTTATACTTAGATTATTTACATTAATGGTAATTATCAATATGTTAGGACTTAAGTCTGCCATTATTATTTGGTATCTGTTTCCCTTTTTCTTATTCCTCTGTTTTTATTCTCTTGCCTGCCTAAGTGTTACTGGAACAGTGTTTAGAGCTACATCTTGATTGTTTTTATAGTTTTCTTGAGTCTATGACTTTGTAAAACTTTCTTAGTGGCTGTTCTAGATAGTACAATGCACATATGTCATTACCACAATCTACTTGCACTGACCTTTCACAACATTGTGTGACGTGTAGATACCCTATATCCATTTGGGTCCTTTTAACTTCCTCACTGGAAACCCTGGTGGCATAGTGGTTAAGTGCTACAGCTGCTAACCGAAGGGTCAGCAGTTCAAATCCACAAGGTGCTCCTTGGAAACTCTGTGGGGCAGTTCTACCCTGTCCTATAGGGTAGCTATGAGTTGGAATCGACTCGATGGCACTGGGTTTGGTTTGATGTTTTGGTAACCTCCTCACTTTTAAAATACAGTTATGTTCAGTATTTCCTCTGCCTACATCTAATGTCGTATCAAATTATATGAAAATTTTTGCTTCTCATGATTTAAAGCTCGTGAGAAAATGGATAACTTATCATATTTTCTCTTCTGTTTTACCCATTATGATGTTCTTTCATTTCTGGAATTTCAAGCTTTCTTCTGTCGTCATTTCTTTTCTGTTTAGGAAACCTCCTTTAGCCATTCTTGAAGGAAAGTTTTGTTTATAGCGACTTCCCTTGATATTCCTTCATCTGACAATACCTTTACTTCCCCTTCATTTCCAAAATATAATTTTGCTGAATGTGGTGGACAAATCTTTTCTTTCAGCACACGAAAAATATTATGCCACTATTGTCTGGCTTCCATGGGGTCGCAGATGAGAAAAGCTTTCATTCATTTTCTCTCTGGCTGCTTTCAAGGTGTTTCGTTTTATTGTTAGTTTTCAGAAGTTTAATTATGATGCATCTACTGTGGATTTCCTTGAGATAATCCTATTAAGGTTTTACTCAGCCTCTTAAAAGTGTAGGTTTATGTCTTTTTTGAAATTTGGCAAGGTTTTAGCTATTATTTTTTCAAATACTTTTTAGTTCCACTCTCTCTCTCTCTCGCCTCTCCTTCTGGGACTTCAATAATACAAATGTTAGCTCTTTCGTTATTGTCTGACAACACTTGGTTCTTTTTTTTCATTTTATTTTCTCTCATTGTTCTGATGGAGTAAATTCCATTGATCTGTCCTCAAGTTCACTAATTCTATCCTCTATCATCTTCACTCTACTATTGAGTCCATTTAGCATGATTTTTATTTTAGTTATTTCTTTGTCCAGTTCTATGATTTCTTCTCAGTTCTTTTTTATAATTTTTACTTCTTTCTTGAGATTTTCTATTTGATCCTTGTTTTAAGAGAACTCGTAATTACTTGTTGAAGCATTTTTATAACTGCTTTAAAGTCTTATTGGATAATGTCAGCGTCTATTTATCTGTATGATAGTGTCTATTGATTGTCTTTTCTTACTCACGTTGTCATTTTCATGGTCCCTGTTATAAATGGAAAACCCTGGTGGTACAGTGGTTAAGAGCTATGGCTGCTCACTGAAAAATTGGCAGTTTAAATCCACCAGGCGTGCTCCTTGGAAACTGTATGGGACAGTTCTACTCTGTCCTATAGGGTAGCTATGAGTCAGAATTCACTTGACAGCAACAGGTTTGATTTTTTGTTTTTGTTATAAATGATTCTCAGTTTTATCTTGGGCATTTTGACTATTATATTATGGGACTGTGGATCTAATTTAAACTTCTTTTTTTTTAGCATACTGGACAGCGTGCCATCCATGAGACATAGTGCAGTATCATTTGGACATGTATGGGCAGCTTCCCTATAGCCTTTATTGACACCTCCCCAGGAAAAGTGGAGCACAGACTAATACCACCTTGGATCAGACAGGTGGGGTGACTGTATAGTTCTACCTTTAGCTCTGCTTACACCTTACTGCAGAAATGCAGCACCTACTCACTGTCCTCAAGAGGTAGTGCAATATCAATTTCCCTCTATGTTCTGCTGAAATCTGAGATGGGGAAGCCACAGGCTGACTTACAGAGTCTTGTTACTGTACAGTGGGGGTAGTAGCTCAGCTTCCTGCTGCTCATCACCTCTGATGCCTCTGAGTCAGGTTGGGGGTAATCATGTCAACTCGCCTTCCACTCACCACATCATTCCACCCTACTGATAATTGGTAGGAGTGGAGAATCAGCTACCACCCCCATATTTTGGGGGAGGGGACAGGAGAGAAGCAAAGTACTGATTAATCCCACCTATCCTTACCTGAAAAAAACTGAAACAAGTCTACGAGAGTCAAAGTATGACCTTGAGTATATCTCACCTGAATTTAGAGACCATGCCAATAATAGATTTGATGCACTGAACACGAATGACTGAAGACCAGATGAGTTGTGGGATGACATCAAGGACATCATACCTGAAGAAAGCAAAAGGTCATTAAAAACACAAAAAAGAAAGAAAAGACCAAAATCTATGTCAGAAGAGACTCTGAAACTTGCTCTTGAATGTACAGCAGCTAAAGGAAATGGAAGAAATGACAAACTAAAAGAGCCGAACAGAAGATTCAAAGGGCGGCTTGAGAAGATAAAATAAAGTGTTATAATGAAATGTGCAAAGACGTGGAGTTAGAAAACCAAAAGAGAAGAACACTCTTGGCCTTTCTCAAGCTGAAAGAACTGAAGAAAAAATTCAAGCCTCAAGTTGTAAAGCTGGACGATTTTATGGCAAAATATTGAATGATGCACGAAGCATCAAAGTAGATAAAAGGAACAAACAGAGTCATTTTACCAAAAACAATTGGTCAATGTTCAACTGTTTCAGGAGGTAGCATATGATCAAGAACCAACGATATTGAAGGAAGAATTCCAAGTTGCTCTGAAAACATTTGTGAAAAACAAAGCTGCAGGAATTGGCAGAATATCAATTGAAACTTTTCAACAAATGGGTGCAGCACTGGAGGTGCTTACTTGTCTATGCCAAGAAATTTGGAAGACAGCTATCTGGCCAACCAAGTGGAATATTTGGCCAACTAACTGCATGTTTGTGCCCATTCCAGAAAATGGTGATCACACTGAATGCAGAAATTATTGAAAAACATCATTAATATCATGTGCAAGTAAAATTTTGCTGAAGATAATTAAAAAACGGTTGCAGCAGTACATGGACAGAGAACTACCAGTAATTCAAGTCAGTTGCAGAAGAGGACATGGAACCAGAGATCATTGCTGATGTCACATGGATCTTGGCTTAAAGCAGAAAATACCAGAAAGATGTTTACCTCCCTTTTATTGACTATGAAAATGCATTTGACTGTGTAGATCTTAACAAATTATGGATAACATTGTGAAGAATGGGAATTTCAGAACACATAATTGTGCTCATTCTGAACTGTACATAGACCAAGAGGTAGGCATTGCAAAAGAACAAGGGAATGCTGTGTAGTTTAAAATCAGGAAGGGTGTATGTCAAGGTTGTATCATTTCACCAAATTTATTCAATCTGTGTGTTCAGCAAATAATCCAAGAAACTGAACTATATGAAAAAGAACATGGCATTGATGAAGATCAAAGGCCACCGCCTTTAGTTCAGATTGCACCGCAACATAAGGAAAACAAAAATCCTCACAACTGGACCAAAAGGCAACCTCATGATAAATGGAGAAAATACTAAAGCTATCAAGGATTTCATCTTATTTAGCTCCACAATCAATGCCCACGAAAGCAGAAGTCAAAAAAATCAATGTGTAGCATTGAACAAATCTGCTGCAAAAGGCCTCTTTAAAGTGTTAAAAAGCAAAGATGTCACTTTGAGAACCAAGTTGTGCCTGAACCAAGCCATGGTATTTTCAATACCCTCATATGCATTGGAAAGCTGGACAATGAATAAGGAAGACTGAGGGAGAATTGATGCCTTTGAATCATGGAGTTGATGAAAAATATTGAATATACTATGAACTGCCAAAATAATGAACAAATCTGTCTTGGAAGAAGTACAGCCAGATAGCTTCTTAGATTTGAAGATGGTGAGACTTCCTCTCATGTATTTTGGATGTGTCATCAGGGGGACCAGTCCCCGGAGGACATCATGCTTGGAGGGTCAGCAAAAAAGTGGAAGACCTTCAAAGAGATGGCTTGACACAGTGTCTGCAAAGATAAGTCTAAGCTTCACAATGATTGTGAGTTTGGTGCAGTACAGGGCAGTGTTGCCTTCTTTTGTACACAGGGTCACTATGAGTGGGAACAAACTCAATGGTACCTAACAACAACAATATCCTTGCCCAGTTCTAACTCTTTAATGTTGTGTGAGGGTGGAAACTCAGCTCCTCATTGGGCCCCACTGCGACTGAAGGTGGGACGGTGGAGCAGAGTGGTGATTAGTTTTCCTCACACCTTCTCCTCATTAAGTGTCATTGCTACTATGTGAGGGTGGAGGCTCAGCTTCCTGATGTACCTGCTGACCCTACTCTGATTGGGGGAACCCAAGGCCTCTCTGCTTTGTCCAGGTGGGAGATGGTTGGATGATCAGCTTCCGGCTTACCAACACCATCCAGCAGAGGGAATCAGCACTTCCTGCTTCTGTCACATTAGGGATGGAGGATCAGCTCCCTTCTTGGCCCAACTACACCACTAGGCCTAGGAATATAGGAATCTAAGTATTCCCTTCTGCTCCCCTCGGGTGGGATTGTGCCTGGAGGATCACTTTGCTGCTTGATATCTCTGAATCCAGGGGCTGAGAGTTGTGGCTTTTACCTTGGTATTTGGCTAGAGTAGGGCAGGTATTGCCAAAAAGATTTTCAGTTTTTAGGCCACGCTTGTCCTTTGGCTGGGGGTGCAGACTTCTCTTGAAACTTTTTGCCTGTGACTTAGGGTAGTTCAGAGCTGTAGGTTTCTACAGAGCCATGTGTGCAATCTGTGGTAAGCAATAAGGAAACCCAGGTAACTCGCCACTGTCTCCTTCACATCCCAAGAGCCCTAGACAGACCACCTTTCACCATTCAGTCTTTTTATTCTTGTTTGTTTTCCTCAAGGTGTTTCAGTTGTACGAGGGGGTGGTCAGAATGTCTACCTTGACTGGATCCTTCGTTTTTTATTAGCCAAACATCAAAGTGCATGCATACCTCCCTATACAATTGTTTTTGGACAAATGTTTATTTACAAAAGAATGTATATTTATATCCTCAAAACAAATAAATCATTCTGAAACAGTTATGTAAGAGATAAGTCTTGAATTACATCTAGAAACAATTAGTAGAACGTCAGAATCACATGTAATCACTTTGAGAAGCACATTGAAGGTCAACAAGAGGATTTGAAAATCAGATGTTGTTGACACTTAGGCGTCAGAGTGAATGGGCCGTGAGGACATAGTGAAAAACGTTATTCTTGAAGGTGGTACTGAGATAGGAATTCTTCTCTTAAATAAAAATATCTGCTGTGCTTTACAGTACTGTACAAGGGAAGATAAAATATACAATGAGAAGAGCAAGAAAAGTTCCATTTTGCCTTTTCTTTTCATTCTAAACCACCAACCACCTCTTTTAAAGGTGATGAAAACTTTTCTGTTCACGAGTTTTTGCAATAGCACCGCCATGACGGAGAATCTACGTCAGTTCCTTTGACTTGGGTAGCTTGCCCGCGGCTGCTGCTTCGTCACCCAAGTCATCTGCACCATCCGCTTCTGTAGCCAGAGAAAAATAACACCTGCTCACCTTTCCTCTGCTCTTCCCTTCTCAGCTTACTTCTAACCTCGAGTCCCCAGCTCAGTTGATGAGTTATGGTTTATTACAGGAAACTGCCATTTTATCGTAAATTTTTGTGTGCGGGTTTTCTAGGAAATTTATTTATTGCTACGTGTTATTGGCCTTGCCTATCGTAAACAGAATGTTGATGGTGTAACATGCGAACTGTACATTTTACTGCACACAAAATGAATGTTTAACAGCCATATTAATTGCTTGATGATCAGGAAACAAGAGTTTAAGCATTTTTACATCCAAACATGATAGCTTGTTGCTTATAAGTAAGCATTTTATTGCACTTAGTAATGCTTTAGGAAATTAGGGGTTTTGATTGAGGTGTAATGCTTTATAACTTTTCCCATCTAGAATGTTTGTGAATAGGTAATTATTCCTACACTCCTGGTAAATATTTTCACACAAGAGATGGTATTTTTAGGATCACATTGTGTACATTATGCGGAAGATGCTCGTATCCTGAAATAATGTTCTGCATCAAACCATTTGATAAAATATTACACACAACCTTTTAAGTAAATAACTAAGCTTACAAGACAATAATGTCTCAAAACATAACATGATCTTTTATCCTCAGTTTAAGATGAATCCGAAGCTACGATGGCCCTTGGGGTATGTTGTGTTATGTTTGTTTTGGGAGCCACCCTTGATTTGTAGGTTTAGAATTAGGGGCTGCTGTGAACAGGGGAAGGAGTTAGGCTCTGTATGGCAGAGAATGCTTTTTGCCTACCCAATATAGCTCTCCCATTATTCTTAATTTGCTGAACACTGATTCATTTGGGTGACATTGAGTCCAACTAAACACTAACTTTCAAGCCACCCTCTCAGAGAGATATAATGATGGAAAGGTAACTTTCGGCCAGTAGAGTTTAGCTAGAAGTTATTGGTGAGTTTCCTGTTAAATATTCACAAACAGGAGTCAACTGTAAGGAACATATTTCCCCCTTGGCTTTCCCCTTCTTCCTGCCAGGGACGGGGAACATTTGGGTGGATAAGCCACTTGGAGTTAGGTAGACGTAATGGTTGGTGCTTTAATTTTAAAGATGGCAGATCATAAATACAGAAGAAAATGGAATTTCTAATATGGGGTCACCATATCTTTACTGGACTAACTACTTTCAGAATTTTTTCTTTCATAAATCAGGAAATTAATCTGTTTTTGTGTAAGCTATTGCTAATTATAAAATTATGACTTATATGTTACCTATCACTGAATTTAGGCATTCCTGATATAAACCTGATATCCTTGAATAAACCATCTAGAACTATTTAAAGTAATACCTTTAGATAAAGGCATGGCTAGAACAAAATAACCCTCTTTCAGCATGAGAGAGTGAACAAATGAGAGACATTTCTTTTTCAGACTGGAGTCTGGCTGGGGACCCATCAGTGTTTAAAAGTTCAGGCAGTCCTCACTTGGATACATTGTCTCAATGTAATAATGCTGGTCATTTTAAGAAATCTCAGGTTGATAAAATAACTTAAAGTGGGCATTTACACAAACGAATTCACAAACTGAAAAAGAAAAATGACAGATATGATACAAAATATGGCCATTTCAGAATGAGATATTCTACTGTGCATCTAATTGTTGTTGTTAACTGCTGTTGAGTCAATTCCAATTCATAGTGACTTTATATCTGGCAGAATAAAGCCTTTCCCAACCCTGCACCATCCTCATAATTGTTGTTATCCTTGAGTCCATTGTTGCAGCCAATGTATCAATCCATCTTGTTGAGGGTCTTCCTCTTTTTTGCTGACCCTCTACTTTACCAGGTATGATGTTTTTCTCCAGGTATTGGACCCTACTGATAACGTGTCCACAGTAAGTGGGATGAAGTCGCATCATTCTTGTTTCTAAGGAGCATTCTGGCTGCACTTCTGCCAAGAGAGATTTGTTCTTTCTTCTGACAGTTCATGGTATATTCAATATTCTTTACCAACACCATAACTCCAAAGCATTGATTCTTCTTGAGTCTTCCTTATTCATTCTCCAGGTTTTGCGTGCATATGAGATGATTGAAAATACCATGGCTTGGGCCAAGTGCAGCTTAGTCTTTAAAGTGACATTTGCTTTTTAATACTATAAAGAGGTCATTTGCAGCAAATATGCCCAATGCAATACGTTGTTTGATTTCTAGACTGATGCTTCCACGGGTGTTGATTATAGATTCAAGTAAAATGAAACCCTTGACAACTTCAATATTCTCTTCATTTATCATGGTGTTCCTTCTTGGCCCAGTTGTGAGGATTTTGTTTATGTGGAGGTGTAATTCATACTGAAGGATGGAGTATTTGATCTTCATTAACAAGTACTTCAAGTCCTTTTTTTTCTTTTTTGCATCTAGTGAGAGATCCAAAATAGAGAAAACTGGTGATTTTGAAAATACTGTGGCAAGGTTTTCCAAGAACTAGTGAGATATATGTTTTCCCGTTCAGGAAGCATGATGAATTCCAGATAGCACAATTAACAGAAACTCACAACCAAACATATCTTGGTAAATCTACTGAATTCTTAAAACAAAGCAAGTTCTTAGAAAGAAAAGACAGTTGCACTGATGGCTTGATTTCAAATATCAAGCGTGGAATTAAGGTAACAATGCAAAAAATTATCTTTAAATTACTGAGAGAAAATATTTTTCAAACTAGAATTTTATATGTAGCTAAAATATAAATAAAAATGAAGGTAAAATGAAGTTTTCAGACAAAGAGAAACTTAATAAATGAATAAACTTCAAGAAAAATATAGAACTTTAAAGGTATATGAAGAACAGGAAAGAAAAATGATCAAATAAATTAATAAACATGGGGGTACTTCCAAATAAATATTGACTATATGAAAAATATTACTCATATATAATTTTGTCAGTCAGACACATAGAAAAGTTAATAGTGAACAATACACCTACTTCTCACTTATTGACTATCTCGTTATCCAACGTTTTACCCTTATGACAACAGTAAAAAATCTACTATCTGACTGTTTTGCACATTAAGGATGTATAGTAATGAATGCTGAGGTGCAAGATCAGAGTAATGTTGGCTCTGATGGTTAAAGTTATTTGTCAGCTTGGCTAGGTCATGATTTTCAGTGGTTTAGCAGTTAGGTAATGATGAAAATTGATAGATATTAAATGGTGTAACTTGGCAGTTATATAATGATGTAATCTGGCAGTGATTTAATGATGTAGTCATTCTCCATTTTCCAATCTGATGTGGTCATCCTCCATTTTCAGATAATTCTGATTTTTGCATAACAATCTGGTTTTTGGATCCTAAACATGTCATGTTGATAAGTGAAGAGTAAGTGTAATAGTATGCAATATTGAGATGGGTAGTTTATTATATTTGAAATATTTCACGTTGCTTTTATTATGAGGTATGTGGGTGAGTATATTGATTAATATTGAGATTTATTAAGTGAATTATGCATGGAAATTTTCTCTTGTAAGCACTAAGGTGTACAGAAAGTGTGTAATTCAAATATCTACTAGAAAAAAATGATATAAATTTAAACTCAAATTATAGGGAAGAGAATAATATCATAGAAATCATGGCACCTTTAAACACAATAAAATTTCCTGTTATAATACAGAGATTGTCAAATTCTATTATATCTTTCTTTGGCTTTCTTCATCCTCCCTTGCTCCTGACAGAGTGAAACCAGTAGAGTGTCTTAGATGGCCACTTAACAAGCTTTTAAGACCCCAGGTGCTACTCACCGAAGTAGAATGTAGAACATTTCCTTTATAAACTATATTATGCAGGTTGAGCTACATGTTCCCCGAGACCATGGTCCACGCAGCTCTTAACCTAGCAATTCAGTCCCTCAGGGAGTTTGGATGTGTTTATGGAGCTTCCATGACCCTGCCTTGGAGAAGTTGTGTTGGCTTCCCCAGTACTGTGTACTGTTTTACCCTTTACCGAAGCTACCATTTATCCATTGTCTATTTAGCATTTTTCCATCCCCATCCTTCGCCTCCGTCATAACCATCAAAGGAGGTTTCTTTTTGTGTGTAAACTTTTTCATGAGTTTTTATAGTAGTGGTCTCCTACAATATTTGTCCTTTTGCGATTGACTTATTTCACTCAGCATAATGCTGAATGAGGGAAATTTTTGACAAAAAAAGATAGTGTTTTGATAATAGATAATGTATACTTTTAGACCGAAAGGCAGTGGTGTGGATAAAATAGGTCAGGCCCTGATATTAAATGGTTCCATTCGTAAGGAAAACTTAAAAATTCTGAAGTTGTTTGCATTTAAGCTTCAAAATTCATAACTACACAATGCATGCATATTCCCTTCAAGCAATCATAAAAATTTATAAAGACAAAACCTGTATTCATTATTTAATCAAATCTTGACAAGTTTCAAATAACTAGAATCATTCAGATTAAGTTTTCTGAGTGTGATGAAAGTAAAATAGAAATCAATAGTGAAGATATAAAGAGAAAAGGGTGATGTGAAATCAATTTAAATACCCTTCATTCACATCAATTCAGAAAACACAAGGAATATTAAGACATTTTAAATTTCATGAAAATTATATATAAAATATTATGTCTATATTAAAATGGTGGAATGTATCTCAAGCATTACTTGGAAGGCTAGTCATACTTTTGAAGACATATTAGAAAGAATTGTTCAAAATTAATGAAGTAGACACCCATTTTAGGAGTTAGAAAAGAATCGTAAATAAAAGTTTAAAAGGTAGCAGGAAAATAATAATGAAGAGAAGCCAGTAAATTAATGAAATAGAAAGTAAAAGTACAATAAATGCACAACAGAGGAAATTAGTGAAGCGAAATGAAAATGGGAAGAATTGTAAAATTTGCGAATCTCTTGCAAGAATGGTTAAGAAAAAAAATAAGAGGGAAGTCTCAAATAACCAATTTCAAGAATGGAAAAAGGGAATCAATTCTTTTTTTTTTTTTTTTTTAGTATGGATATTGTTAATAAAATACTGATAGTAAAAAGACACTCTGTACAAATTTAGATTAATTGAAAATTTGAATAAAATGAACAAATTCCTAGGAAAAAGTAATATAAAAGAAGTGACTGCTAAGAAAAAGATATTATATTTTAATCTATAACCATTAAAATACTTTTTTTTTTTTCAATAATGTCTTCCAGCAAAAACAAACAAAAGGCCCAGATGGAATTATTGATAAATTCTATCAAAAATTCAAGTAATAAAAAATTGCAGTCTTACACATTCTCTTCTAGAATTTTTTTTAAGATAATTTTTTCATACAAATATTAATAGGGTAACATAACCTTGATGTCAAAAATGGCATAGAGAGTAAAAAGAAGGGCAGTTACAAGGAAGTATTACTTATAAAGGAAACCCTGGTGGCATAGTGATTAAGAGCTATGGCTGCAAACAAAAAGGTCAGCAGTTCAAATCTACCAGGCGCTCCTTGGAAACCCCATGGGGCAGTTCTAACCTGTCCTATTGGGCTGCTATGAGTTGGAATCGACTCGACAGCAATGGGTTTCGTTTTTTTGGTTTATTACTTATAAACATCAATAACAAAATTTCTAAACAAGATACTGGAAAATTAAGCTAGTATTTTATTTTTTTTAAAGGGGTAATGAATCACAATCAGTTCAGGTTTATCTTAGTAATTTGAGGTAATTTTAACAGTATAATGTCAATTAAACAAACTTGCCATATTAACATATTAAAGGAAAAAAAACTGGTATTATCAACTCAGTGGATGCAGAAAAAATTTGATTCTATTCAAAGTCCATTTAAAAATATCCCAGAGATTTAGGAAAAAAAGATATTTTTTTTTCCTCATAAAAGAGATCTATATTAAAAAAAATCATTCTGGTTAATAACTTTAAAAACGTACACAAGAGAGACAGATAAAATCATAAAATTATTATTTGCAGATGGGTATTCATTGGGGAACACTAATATAATTGAATCTTTTTCTCACATCAATATAAAAATATTCCCAATAGATTTAGCTCTTAAAATTTAAAATGAAAAATGTATAATAGACTAGCTTCCTGAATTTGTTTAAGATACATTTTATTTAAAAAGACACAAATAGTTGTAACATAAGTAGAAATATTGAGAAATTTTACTACACTAAAATTAAGCCTTTTGGGTATCACAAGGCATTCTAAATAAAATGAAGCTGGATAAACACTGTGAGAAGACAATTAAACACATATAGGTAAGAATGAATTAATACTCAGAATGTAGAACTCTAATCTGCTAGGAAACACAAAACAAATTTTAAGCGTGATACTGGAAAAAGTCAGTAATTTTCATTTTACTTACCAGGGATAACCAATTAACCTACGTTAAGATGGTCTACCTCATACATAATCATAGAATGGAAAATTAAGACCACAGTGAAATGCAATTTTACACCCAATACATTGGCAAAATTAGGAAGCCTGATAATTCTAAGTGTTGGTGAGGCCATTGATTAATTGGAAATCTTAGATGCTGCCAGTGGGAGCATAAATTGGCCCAATTCCTTTAAAAAACAACTTGGAACTTCTTTCAAAGTAGAATTTATGCAAACTACACAACCAATTTTAGGTATTTACCTTATTTTCAGTTTTAGGTATTTATTATTTCTGTGTATTGATTTATTAAAAATAAATCAAGACACATACACAAAGTGTTCTTAGTAATTTTTTTTGTAATAAAAAAACTAGAAACTACCTATAGGTATGATGACAAAACATGGAAAAATAAACTTTGTTTTTTCACAAAGAAGTACAACTTAATGAACTATGGTTATATTCAACAACATAGATAAACCTTAGAAGCTTAAAAAAAAAATGAAAACCTAAAAATTTGGAAACTTGAAAAACCAAACCCACAGAAAAAAAAGAGTAGTATTCTTTCATACAACACACACACAAAAAAAATCAAATCTACATAGTATATTATTTGGAGATTATTCTTATAAAATAACACTATTTTTAAATATTTTTATTTAAATATTTTATTTAAATATTTTTAAATATAATAATAAAAAAATCAGGGTAATGGTAATGTCCATCAAAAATGAAGGAAAATGGTGAGAAAGCAAGAATTATTATCTATTAATTTCTAGCTTTCAATGAAAGTAGTTTAATCATTGTTTCTTATTATTATGCTTTATAACTTACACTTATTTTATACATACCCTTCTGTACATATCAACTAATATAAAAATTTAAAAAGTAGGTCATAAGTGTTAAGAAAAAATAATTTATGACTGGAAATAAATTATATTTAATCTCAAATTAAGAAACTAAAAAAAAAAAAACTTTAACAAGAGGAAAAAGTGATGAATTTAATGGTGAAGGAACAAGAGTGGTCAAATATTTTTCAAATGATAGCAAATAGTTTCCAGCACGTAGTGTCCATGGGTGCAAGTCGCATGAACTCAGACCTTACTAGCAGGTGGGCGCAAATGGCATTAACACTCAGATTTCCCCAAGATATTGCCCATTCTGCAGAATTCATGCCTTTAGTCACCTAACAATATCTGACTTAATTGCTTTTGGTAATTACTGAGAAATGAGGCCAATTCTGTCTTAATGAGGCCAATTCCTTTTTCTCCTAACTTGCTCCCCTAATTGACGATGGTCTTTTACCTGTGCCCGTAGAGTCAGTACTGCCCAGGGGAATGCTGAATTCCTGTTTACCATAAAATTCCCAAATGACAAGGAACCCATCGATCCACAGTGAGACAGACCCATACTATGTCCCATGCAGCATGGACAAGAATGACTTTCTCCTCCACTAATAATGGATAAAGATAAACAACATCGTGATAAATGGAGGAAAAAAATGAAGTTGCCAATGATTTCATTCTGCTTGGATCAACAATCAAAGTTCATAGAAGCAGCAGTCCAGAAATCAAATGACATATTGCATTGGACATATTGCAAAGGACACCTTTAAAGTTTTTTAAAAAGCAAAGATGCCACTTTGACGATTAAGTTACCCCTGACACAAATCATGGTCTTTTCAATCACCTCAGATGCGTGTGAAAGCTGGATAGTAAAAAAAGAAAGACAGAAGAATTGATGTCTTTGAACCATGGTGTTGTGCAGAATATTGAATATACCGTGGATTGCCAGATGAATGAACAAATCAGTCTTAGGAGAAATACAGCCATAATGTTCCTTAATGGTGAGTAAAGGACATCATGTTTGGTAAAGTAAAGGGTCAGCAAAAACAAGGGATAGCCTCAATGAGATAGACTGACGCAATATCGGTAACAATGGACTCAACCATTCAAATTATCATGAAGATGGCACAGGACTGGGCAACATTTAGTTCCGTTATATGTATGGTCGCCATTTGTTGGAGCCAATTCTACAGCAACTAACAACGAAATGTAGTAGCAATGATGGTGGTTTATACTATAGTGGAAGAAGTGAAGGTGAAGAGAAGAGGATGGATACTCATATCTGTGTCCATGAGTCTTACAAAATCTTTTATGAAAATAATACCCTGAGTAGCACTTCACTCATCTGTGCTTGGAAAAATAGATAAGATCACTATGTCTCCACTCTTCTTAAAGTTAAATTTATTTGTGGTACACTAAATGAGAACATTTTTATTCCTATGATAAACCTGGAAACCCTGGTGGCGTAGTGGTTAAATTCTATGGCTGCTAACCAAAGTGTTGGCAGTTCAAATCCGCCGGCTGCTCCTTGGAAACTCTATGGGGCAGTTCTACTCTGTCCTATGGGGTCACTATGAGTCGGAATTGACTCGACTGCGCTGTTTTTTTTTTTTTAATTATAAATCTGGCTAAGCTAATTATAATACATTCATATGACTAGACCATGCATATGTAATGGTTGCTATAACTAAGATTACCATAAATTTCTTCTCAGGAGTGAGGCACTTAGAGTTCAAAATTAAAGAGACACCAACTCTGAGGTTCCTATGAGTGCCGGGTCACGCCCTCTGTGCCTTGCTTACCTCATCTTAATCTTGGCTCATTGTGTCATAATGGATGCGCATCTTCAATAAATAGCTTGTCGTAAACCAAGTTGAGACAAGCAATTAATACAGCTAAATGAATATTTGCAGTGTTGTTTTAGGTTCCCTATACATCTATACTCTGTTAAGGCAAAAAGGAAATAAAGTAAAGGCAGTTTTCCAAGTAACTTCATTCATTATAGCCAGTAAATTTGGAAAACAGAGATCCCAAAGCTTTGATCCTCGTCTAATGCAATTTAGTTTTAGACATGTAATTTAAGGATTCCCTCATGGAGCAATAGTTAAGTACTAGGCTACTATCCGAAAAGACAGCAGTTTGAACCAACCCATAGGCTCCATAGAAGAAAGATCTAGCAATCTGTTCCTGTAAAGATTGCAGCCTAGAAAATCCTATGGGGTAGTTCTACTCTGTCCCGCTACTCTACTCTGGCCGCAATAAGTCAAAAATAAACTCATCAGTGCCTAACAATTATGTAGTTTATTTTTCTTGTTTTGTTAAATTTCAGATGGTCAGATTAGAGAAATTAAGTCAGTTTTCACATGTGAGAGAAAAGGATTGTGTCTGGATTCACACTCACAAGACATCTTGGGCCAGGCACTAAAAATAAATAGACCACACAGGCTGGAGAGGGCCTGCCCAGTCCTGTGCTATCCTCACAATCATTGCTATGTTTGAGTCCATTGTTGCAGCTACTGTGTCAATCCATTTTGTTGATGATCGTTCTTTCATTGACCCTCTACTTTACCAAGCGTGATGTCCTTCTCCAGGGACTGATCCCTCCTGATAACATGTCCAAAGTAAGTGAGACTAAGTCTCACTATCCTAGCTTTTGAGAAACACCCAGGCTGCACTTCTTCCAAGACAAATTTGTTCATTCTTCTGGTAATCCATGGTATATGCAACACTCTTCACCAACATCATAATTCAAAAACATCAATTCATCAATCTTCCTTATTCATTGTCCAGCTTTCCATGCTTAGGAGGCGATTGAAAATATCATGGCTCAGATGAGGCATAACTTAGTCTTCAAGGCAACATCTTTGCTTTTGAACACTTTAAAAAGGTTTTTTTACAGCAGATTTGCCCAATGACATATGTGGTTTGATTTCTTGACTGCTGCTTCCAGGGGCATTGATTGTGGATGCAAGTAAGATGAAATCCTTGACAATTTCAATATTTTCTCCATTCATCATGATGTTGTTTATTGGTTCAGTTGTTTTCTTTTTGTTGAGATATAATCCATTCTGAGTAAACCCTAGTGGTGTAGTGGTTAACAGCTACGACTACTAAACAAAAGGTCAGCAGTTTGAATACACCAGACTCTCTTTCCAAATTGTACAGGATAGTTCTACTCTGTCCTATAGGGTCGCTATATTCAGAATCAACCCGGTAGCAATGGATTGTTTTTTGGTTTAATCTATACCGAAGGCTGTAGTCTTCAATCTTCAACAGTAAGTGCTTCAAATCCTCTTCACTTTCAGCAAACAAGATTGTGTCATCTACATATCACAGGTCATTAATGAGCTTCCTTTCAAACCTCCATGCTGTGTTCTCCTTCATATAGTCCAGGTTCTTGGATCATATGCTCAGCATACAGATTGAATAATATGGTGAAAGGATACAACCCTGACACAAACCTTTCCTGATTTTAAACCATGCAGTACCCCCTTGTTCTGTTTGAAGGGCTATCTCTTGGTCTATGTACAGGTGCTACATGAGCACAAGTAAGTGTTCTGGCATTCTTTCCAAAGCTATCCACAATTTCCTATGATCCACACAGCCAAATGCCTATGCTACCTCCTGAAATGGTTGAATGTCAACCAATTCTTTTTGGTCCAGTGACTGTGTGTATTCTTTCCATCTTTTGATGCTTTCTGTGTCATTCAATTTTTTTTTTTTTTTTTTTTTGCCCCAAAAATCCTTAAATATTGCAACTCGAGGCTTGAATTTTTCTTCAGTTCTTTCAGCTTGTGAAATGACGAGGTAGTGCTTTCCTTTTGGTTTTCTGACTTCAGGTCTTTGCACTTTTCATTATAATACTTTACTTTGTCTTCTTGAGCCACTCTTTGAAATCATCTGTTCAGCTCTTTTACTTCATTTCTTTCTTTCACTGTAGCTACTCTATGTTCAAGAGCAAATTCCAGAGTCTATTCTGACATCCATTTTTGTCTTTTCTTTTTTTTTAGTGACCTTTTGCTTTCTTCTTATATGATCACTACCTTAGGCTGGGTTCCCTACAGAAGCAAAACCAGTGAAGTGGTGTGTGTATACACACATACAAACACACACACATAGATTTACATCAAGGAAATGGCTTACATGGTTGTAGAGGCTGGAAAGTTTCAAGTACCTGGATGGAGGCTTCTCCTGACTCACGTAGTTACAAGGGCTGAATATTCCAAAATCAGCAAGTAAGACAGCAGGCCTATGGCTCACAGGCTGCATAGGCCAACAAATTCCAAGATAGTCATGTAAGCTGCTAGCTCAAGAACCAGGAACTGGAGGCAAGATGCAGGATCCAGAGTGAGCAAAACCAGCAAGCTTTGCCAGAAAGTTCACATATTGGATATAAGCCACACCCCCAGGGAAACTCCTTTTCAACTGATAGGCACCTCCCAGCAGATCACATTATATAGGTGATTACATTATCTCAGATCTCATTATCGAAGTGATTACATCATTACGTAGCTGCCAAACCACATCGTAACTGCTAAACCACTGGGAATCATGGCCCAGCAGAGGTGATACACACAATGTCCTGATGTCATTCCACAACTCATATGGTCTTCAGCCGTTATTGTTCAATGTGTCAAATCTATTCTTCAGATGGTTTTACATGTTCCCTTTTAAAACTTCTTCCTCTTAGTTTATCTCCTCCCTTCACCTGCAAATAATAACAACAAAATAGCAATGACATGAAAAACAATAAAACTCAGCCCTGGACCAGAGAATCTGAAAAGACCCTAATAATTCGCCATTCTCTCTTGAAAGATGGAAGGTGCTGAGGTGTTATTGACAACTTGATGTGATTTTCTCAGCAATATCCAGCAAATCGCCTAGCAAAGCCTTAAAGGAATGAGAAAAATATCCTATAAGTTGTGGAAGAGCACAGGTGAAGTCCAGAGACAGGCCCTAATGAGCTCTATCCAGAGAGTTATTAAGCACTGGGGCAGCAAGCTAGGGGCAGTAGCTAACTGAAAGAAATTGGAAAAACAAAAAAGGAAACCGAGAACAACAATTTAGATAGCTGTTAAAATAATTTTATCTAATTCATTTTTTGCTAAAATTGGCTCACTATATGCAGCTTTATAGCTTTTAATTTCTTTTCTTGTTTCTGAAGTAACTTTTTTCTCCGTCATAATAATTTGCCTGGAACAATACTAGCATGTTTTAACACCTAATGCAATTTTTGTAACTAATTAATTGCATTACTTCCTTGAGTGCCAATGGCCTTGGTATAGTCATAACATCATTTGCGTGAAGGCCACAATATTGGGGGGAGGGTTAGGTTTTAATTGAACTGGCGATTAAAATATAGAAATAACCACAATTATGTATAGGAAAGAAACAAACAAAAAAAACACCTTTAATTGCTTTGTGCCAAGACTAGGAAGGAAGTGAAGGGAAAGAAAATGGTCATTCTATTTAGGGGAGAAAGCTGTGTTTCAAGGCAGCATGTGTTAAACAGGTTTACATCCAATCATTGGACCATTTCAGAAGGGTTCCTGATAAATCATGCATTACCCATCACCTGACCAAGAATATCCTATGTACAAATTTTGGTAGGACAAAGCTTTTTTGTTCCTATAGAAATTTCCAAAGAATAAGATTCTGTGACCCTTCCTTGGTAGCTCTTTCTAGCACAAATGTTTTGGCTGCCAACCGAAGATTTACATTAACTACTGTTTATTTAAACTACTATTTCATACTGCAGGTATAAGTGCCATCATCTCATTAAAAAAAAAAAAAAAAGTACTTCAACACTTGAAACTTTGTTTTTACACTAAAACTGTTATTATTTGGGAATTGCAGGAACATCTTTGTATGAGAATGTTGTTAGATGCTGTTGAGTATGTTCTGACTCATAGCAACCCTATGTACAATAGAATAAAACACTGCCCGGTCCTGTACCATCCTCACAATCTTTGTTATGCTTGAGACCATTGTTGCAGTCACTGTGCCAGTTCATCTCATTGAGGGTCTTTTTCTTTTTCACTGACCTTCTACTTTACCGAGCATGATGTCCTTCTCCAGGGATTGGTCCCTCCTGATAACATGCCCAAAGTATGTGAGACAAAATCTCGCCATTCTTACTTCTAAGGAAAGTTCTGGCTGTACTTCTTCCAAGAAAAAGTTCAAGCCTCAAGTTGCAATATTGAAGAATTCTACAGGGAAGCATCAAAAGATGGAAGGAATACACGGAGTCACTATATAAAGAAGAATTTGTTGACATTCAACTATTTCAGGAGGTAGCATATGATCAGGAATCAATGGTACTGAAGGAAGAGGTCCAAGCAGCACTGAAGGCATTGGCAGAAAACAAGCCTTCAGGAATCAACAGAATACTAACTGAGATGTTTCAACAAAGGGATGCAGAGCTGGAGGTACTCACTGGTCTATGCCGAGAAATTGAGAAGACAGCTAGCTGGCCAACCAACTGGAAGAGATCCATATTTATGCCTATTCCAAAAAAGGTAGTCTAACCGAATACAGAAATTATTGAAAAATATCGTTAATATCATATGCAAGCAAAATTCTGCTGAATATCATTCAAAAGCAGCTACAGTAGTACATTGACAGAGAAGTGTCAGAAATTCAAGCAGGATTCAGAAGAGGATGTAGAACAAGGGATATAATTGCTGATTTCAGATGGATAGTGGCTGAAAGCAAAGAATACCAGAAAGATGTTTACCTGTATTCATTGACTATGCAAAGGCATTCAATTATGTGGATCATAACAAATTATGGATAACATCGAGAATGGGAAATTCAGAACACTTCATTGTGCTCTTGAGGAACCTGTACGTAGATCAAGAGGCAGTCATTTGAACAGAACAAGGGTTACTGCATGGTTTAAATTCAGGAAAGGTATGTGTCAGGGTTGTATCCTCTCACCATACCTATTCAATATGTATGCTGAGAAAATATCCCAAGAAGCTGGACTATATGAAGAAGAACGTGGTATCAAGATTGGAAGAAGACTCATTAACAACCTGTGAGATACAGGTGACACAACCTTGCTTGCAGAAAGTGAGGAGGACTTGAAGCATGTACTGATGAAGATCAAAGACCACAGCCTGCAGTATGGATTACATCTCAAGATAAAATAAAAATCCTCACAGCTGGACGAATAAACCACATTATGATAAATGGAGAAAATATTGAAGTTGTCAAGAATTTCGTTTTACTTGCATCCACAATCAACATCAATGGAAGGAAGTCAAGAAATCAAAAGATGAAGTGCATTGGGTAAATCTCTTGCAAAAGACCTCTTTAAAGTATTAAAAAGCAAAGATGTCACTTTGAGCGCTAAGGTAAGCCTGACCCAAGCCTTGGTGTTTTTAATTGCCTCATATTCATGGGAAAACTGGACAGTGAATAAGGAAGACCAAAGAAGAACTGACATCTTTGAATTGTGGTGTTGGCAAAGAATATTGAATATACCAAGGACTGCCAAAAGAATGAGCAAATCTGTCTTGGAAGAAGTACAACCAGAATGATTCTTAGAAGCGAGGATTGTGAGACTGTCTCTAATACTTTGGATACATTATCATGAGGGACCAATCCCTGGAGAAGGACATCATCCTTGGTAAAGTAGAGGGTCAGTGAAAAAGAGGAAGACCCTCAATAAGATGGATTAACACAGTGGCTGCAACAATGGGCTCAAGCATAACAACGATTATGAGGATGGCACCGAATCGATCACTGTTTCATTCTTTGTACACAGGGTCATTATGAGTCAGAACTGACTGCATGACACCTACCAACAAGTCAGTTGGAACCCTGGTGGCATAGTAGTTGAGCACTTGGCTGATAACCAAAGAATGACTGTTAAAATCCAACAGCCACTCCTTGGAAACCCTGTGGGGCAGTTCTACTCTGTCCTATAGGGCTGATATGAGTTGGAATCAACTGGATTTTTTTTTTTTTACCCAATTGGAAAAAAAACTGACTAGAGATATTCTTGAATTTTTAATTCCATTTTTTGTTGCTAATGATTAAGTCTTTGGTTTAATAGAATTAGAGTAATTTTCTTATAAACATTGTTTTATTGAAAAATTAAAATGGAATTAAATATTAGAATTTATTAATTAAACAAATTTCATTGCCAAAACTTCCCCTTTGTTATTGCATTTATCTTTGATCATATAAATATTTTAAATTTTCATCTGGTCAGTTTTAATTTCCTTTTTGATTTCTTCTAAAGCTTTGGTATTTAGAGTGTCATTCTTCTGTATGTGTGGATAAATGTTAATTTGTTTCATCTAATATTTAACTCTTTAAATTTAATATTTTAATAAATTAATTTATTTTGGAATGTGGTATATGGTAAAGGCTCTAATATATTTATTTGTAAATTGTTAATCAATAATCTCAATATTATTAATTGAGAATTCTTCCCTTTAATTTCTTAAAACCACTTTATCAATATTAAAAGTATGTGACAAGGGTTGTAGTTATTGTTAGGTGCTATCGAGTCAGATCAAACTCATGGTGAACCTGTGCACACAGAACGAAACACTGCCCAGGCCTGAACCATCCTCTCAATTAGTATGTCTGAGCCCATTGTTGCAGCCACTGTGTGGATCCATCTCATCAAGGGTCTTCCTCTTTTTTGCTGACCCTCTACTTTACCGAGCATGATGTTCTTCTCCAGCATTTGGTCCCTCCTGATAACACATCCAAAGTATATGAGACGAAGGCTCCCACCCTAGCTTCCAAGCAGCAGTCTGGCTATATTTCTTTCAAGATAGGCTTGTTCACTCTTCTAGTAGGCCATGGTACATTCAATATTCTTTGCCATTACCATAATTCAAAAGCATCAATTCTTCTTTGGTCTTCCTTATTCCCTGAGCAGCTTTCATATGTATACGAGGTGATTGAAAATATAATGGCTTGGGTCAGGTGCACCTTAGTCAACATGACATCTTTGCTTTTTAACAATTTAAAGCTATCTTTTACAGCAGATTTACGCTATGCAATAAGTTGTTTGGTTTCCTGATTGCTGCTTCCATGGGCATTGGTTGTGGATCCAAGCAAAATGAAACCCTTTACAAAGTCAGTCTTTTCTTCTTTATCATGATGTTGCTTATTAATCCAATTCCGAGGATTTTTGCTTTTTTTATGTTGATGTGTAATCTATACAGAAAGCTGTGATCTTTGATCTTCATCATAAGTGCTTGAAGTCCTCTTTGCTTTCAGTAAGCAAGGTTGTGTCATCTGCATACCACAAGTTGTTAATTAATTTTCTACCAGTCCTATTGCCACATTCTTCTTCATATAGTCCAGGTTCTTAGACTATTTGCTCAGCTTACAGAATGGATATGTATGGTGAAAGGATACAACCCTAACATACATCTTACTTAATTTTAAACCAAGCAGAACCTCTTGCTCTATTGGAAAGATTACCTCTTGTTCTATGCACAGGTTCCACGTGAGCACAATTATTGTTCTAGATTTCCCATTCTTCACGATGTTATCCATTGTATTTTATGACCCACACTGTGAAATGCCTTTGCATAGTCAATAAAACACAGGTAAACATCTTTCTGGTATTCTCTGCTTTCAGCCAAGATCCATCTGACATCGGTAACAACATCCCTGGTTTGATGTCATCTTCTGAATCTAGCTTGAATTTCTGCAGTTCCCTGTTAATGTACTGCTTCAACCACTTTTGAACGATCTTCAGTAAAATTTTACTTGCATGTGGTATTAATGATATTGTTTGATAAATTCCGCATTCTATTGGATCACTGTTCTTTGGAATGGGCTCAAATATGGATCTCTTGCAGTTGGTTGGCCAGGTAACTGTCTTCCAAATTTCTTGGCATAGACAAGTGAGCACCTCCAGCTCTGCCTTCCTTTGCTGAAACATCTCAACTAGTATTGCACTGATTCATGGAGGCTTGTTTTTCACCAATGCCTTCACTGCAGCTAGGACTTCTTCCTTCAGTATCATCAGTTCCTAATGTTATTCTCCCCCCTGAGATGGTTGAACATCAACCAATTCTTTTTGGTACAGTGACAAGTGTTAGTTAAATCTTTTCCTGGGTTTTCCTTATTAATTTTATGCTCCCTATGTACTTATGCCACTGTTCTTAAATGCAGCTTATGATGACCCCATATTATGACTTTCTTTTTAAGTAAAAGTATTTCCATCGTTTCAGTTACTCACCTGACTTTAAAGAAATATGTGCATATATAAGAATGACAACTTGAAGAGGAATGGTGTTGCATTCATTGTCAAAAAGAACGTTTCAAGATCTATCCTGAAGTACAATGCTGTCAGTGATAGGATAATATCCATACACCTACAAGGAAGACCAATTAATGTGACTATTATTCAAATTCACGCACCAACCACCAGGGCCAAAGAAGAAGAAATGGAAGATTTTAATCAGCTGCTGCAGTCTGAAATTGATCGACCATGCAATCAGGATGCTTTGATAATTATGGGTGAGTGGAATGCAAAAGTTCAAAAGAAAGAAGAAGGATTGGCAGTTGGAAAATATAGCCTTGGTGATAGAAACAATGCTGGGGATCAAATGATAGAATTTTGCAAGACCAATGACTTCTTCATTGCAAATACCTTCCTTCACCAACATCAACGGTGACTATACACATGGAGCTCACCAGATGGAACATACAGAAATCAAATTGACTACATCTGTGGAAAGAGACAATGGAAAAGCTCAATATCATCAGTCAGAACAAGGCCAGAGGCCGATTGTGGAACAGACCATCAATTGCTCGTGTGCAAATTCAAGCTGAAACTGAAGAAAATCAGAGCAAGTCCAGGGGAGCCAAAATATGACCTTGAGTATAACCCACCTGAATTTAGAGACCATCTCAAGAACAGATTTGAAGCATTGAACACTAGTGACCGAAGGCCAGATGAGTTGTGGAATGACATCAAGGACATCAACCATGAAGAAAGCAAAGGTCATTGAAAAGACAGGAAAGAAAGGAAAGATCAAGAAGAATGTCAGAGAAGACTCTGAAACTTGCTCTTGAATGTAGAGCAGCTAAAGCAAAAGAAAGAATGGATGAAGTAAAAGAACCAAACAGAAGATTTCAAAGGGCATCTCAAGAGGACAAAGTAAAGTATTATAATGACATGTGCAAAGAGCTGGAGATGGAAAACCAAAAGGGAAGAACACGCGCGACGTTTCTCAAGCTGAAAGAACTGAAGAAAAAATTCAAGTCTCAAGCTGCAATAGTGAAGGATTCCACGGGGAAAATATTAAATGATATAGAAAGCATCAAAAGAACATGGAAGGAATACACAGAGTCATTATACCGAAAAGAACTAGTTGATGTTCAACCATTTCAAGAGGTGGCATATGATCAGGAACCGACGGTACTGAAGGAAGAAGTACAAGCTGCTCTGAAGGCACTGGTGAAAAACAAGGCTCCAGGAATTGATGGAATATCAATTGAGATGTTTCAACAAATGGACGCCTTATCTCCAGAATTATAAGCTAATTAATTTATATTGTTTAGTACACTGCTAACCAAAAGGTTGGCAGTTCAAACCCACTAGGCACTCCTTGGAAACACTATGTGGCAGTTCTGCTCTGTCCTTTAGGGTCACTATGAGTCGGAATTGACTCAGTGGCAGTGGGTTTGGTTTTGGTTTATTATAGCAGTAATAGCAAAGGAGTATAGCACCTCAATGTCTACCTCTTCTCTGTCCTCATTTGGACTTGCTTTATGCCTTAGACTATTTATTGGAAGTACCTGATAAAAAGTCAAGAAAAGTGGAGGGGAAGTAAAAGAAAGTTTTTGGGAGAGCTGAGCAAGGAATTGGGAGAAGAGTGGTGAGAATTTGTAAATGAAAAGTGGAAAGAGTGAGGTGTAAGAGAAATGGAACAGAATGTTTTCAGGGTTTATCCTGTTTTGGGTTCCTGAAGATTACAGAATCTTTGAGCTTATGTTTTTCACAAACTTTGGAACATTTTCAGCCATACTTCTAATATTATTTTTGAGCACCACATTTTTCCTCCTCTCCTGGGATACCAGTAACATGAATGTTAGGTCTTTCGTTATACTCGCAGAGGTTCCTGAGGGTGTGTTTTTGTTTTGTTTTGTTTTGTTTTTACCCACTCTCCAATTCTTTTTCACTCTGTTGTTAAAATGAAATAATTTCTACTGATCTAGTTTCAAGTTCACTCTTTCCTCTATCATCTTTATTCTTCTATTGTGCCAATTCAATAATTTTAATTCTAGTTATTGCAATTTTTGGTTATGTAATCCTTATGTTGTTCCTCTTGATATATTTTTGTTTATTTATTGAGGCTTTCAATTTTTCCATTGTTTTAAGAGTGTTTGTGATCGCTTACTGCTGTATTTTTGTAATATCTGCTTTAAAGTCTTTGTTGGATAATTCCAATATCTATGTCATCTCAGTGTTGGCATCTGTTGGTTATTTTTTCCCACATGAGTTGAGATATTCCTAGATCTCTACATGCCTAGTAATTTTGGATTGCATCCTGGACATTTTGAATATCAGCTTATGAGAGTCTGAATCATGTCCAAATCCTATGATGTTGATATTTGTTTTTTAATAGGAAGTTGACCCCAGTAAATAGGCCATACATTCCAACCTACCTTCTGTGGTTCCAAAGTAATGCCAGTTTTTGAAGACTTTTCAGTACTTTTGCATCTGTCCCTTGAGTGTGTGAACTGGGCAGTGGTCTCTTAGTTCAGTTCTCAAATAGGTTGGTATGCTAGCTAGGATCACTCAACCTAGGTTTGGTGGTGATGAACCCAAGAGTTTGGGGATGAGCCCGAGAGTTTGTAAGCAAACATTAGGAGTTGTTTTCCCTAGTTCTTCCCTCTCCAATATCTCCCTGATATCTTCTGGTTCCAGGGGGCTCCTCTTTTATGGTTCCTTGAATGCTGCATTCTCCAGACCCCAGTGTTTGTTGTCAAGCAGGGGAGAATAGAAAGCGACACAAAGCAAGGCAGGCCTGCTCCATCTTCTTCAGACCACGGCTTCCTTGAATGCACAGATATTTGCATTCAAGTGATTTGGCTCCAGAAGGTTCCCATTGCTACTGCTGCCACCATGACCACAGGATTGTTTGGGCAGCTGGGGCTTGAGAAAATAGAGAATAGAGAGAGAGAAAGAAGAAAGAGAGAGAGAAGAGGGGCTTAACTAATCTCTCTGAGCATTGAGACTCTTTTCTGTTCCTTCAGTCATAACTAGAGGATTTATCCTGGCACTCTCTGTGCACCAAGACGCTCACTGAACGTGAGTCAGTGCCTTGACTTTAGGCCAGGGGAAACCAGAGGAAATAAAAATGATACACTTATCACTGGTTTAGTGGTACTGTGAATTCTCATCTTCTCCAACAATTCTCTTGCTGCTAGTTCAATTCTTCAGAGTCCTCTAATAACTCTTTCATGTATTCTGCCCAGGTTTTATAGCAACATTTAGTGAAGAGGCAGGGTTGATTGTGCTTACTTCATCTCATCCAGAACCAAAACTACAGTTGTGATTTTTAATGCCTTTTTATAGCTCCATTGAAACCCGAAACCCCCTGGGACTGAAACAGGCAAGTCACAGCTTCAAAAGGGATATATTTGTGGAGGGAAGATTGTTCCAGAGCTTTGAACCCAAGATGGATCTTGGATTAAAATATCTCCCTGGATGTGAGCCAAAAGCACCATTTTACTAATACTGCTAGCCAATTGGAACAACAGTGCAAAGGATCAGGGCCCAATTAATCCTCAAGCATAATGAGTTTGGAATGATACCAGAAAGCCAAACATACAGCCACAAAGTCACAGTTACAAATTATCTTAGAATGCTCTGTTCTGTCTTAGGTATACTGGCAGAGAACACAACCTGGGGAGCATTATGTGTTTATCAAATTGAACAAGACTATTAAACATAGATTTAAGGAATAGAATTTTGTTTTACTCCCAACTTCCAAGGACACACAGCTTCTTAAGAATTTGGATTCATTTTTAGATGATGAGATGAGCCTGTTTGAAGACAAATCAGACTATTTTAAAGCCTCTGAGAGTCAGGGAATGAATGTCTTGGGCCCATGGTCATGGCTAAAGGATTTACATTGAACAGATTTTGGAAATTCTGGACTAGATTATAACCTACAAGACTCATAGATTCTGTAAGAAAATATGTCCTAGGATTCAGAGAGAAGGACCTTGATTTGTCATTGAAACATACCACAAGAATGGATAAATCATAGACTAAGAGATACCTAGGCATCAGAGAGACGAGATGTGCGATTGCATTTAAGTTTCTAATTAACATTTATTGTTGTTGTTAGGTCCCGTCGAGTTGGTTCCAACTGGTAACGACCCTATGCACATTGAACAAAACACTGCCCTGCCCTGCGCCATCCTTAAAATTGTTGTTTTGCTTGAGCCCATTGCTGTAACCACTGTGTCAAGTAACAGTTGGGGGGGGCAAAATTTTCAAGAGAGCTGGTAAAGGGATATTTCAAATTTTAATCTTTCAATAATACTATATTAATTTATTTTCTTTGTAAATATATTTATGTTTCATTGTAACATTAAATTATAAAGATAAAACGCTTTAAAATAACTATTTGAAAATCAGCTCCGTCTTATTTGGCACTGTTTGCAGATGTTATTTTTTACCTTTTCCAGGCACATTCAGTCACAAAAACATATTTAGTTTAGGATTTTCTTTTATGTATTATTCTTGTTCCCTTTGTTCCCTCACATGAAATTGTGTTATATATATATATATCTGCAATCTTCTTCTTTTTTTTTTTTTTTTTACTTAACTATACTTCAATGATATCCCTTCAGATTGATAGACATAGATATAATTCATTCTGAGGGACTGTTTCAAACTTTCTTAATGATTGCTGGAGTTGTTCCTTGTTTGTAAGGAGATATATATTTTATTCAAACGATTTTTCACTTAAAATTTCCTAAAGAAAAAATACAAAAAGATCTTTTGTGTTCAAAATACTTTAAAATATTAAAATACTTGAAAAATAATACATTTCAGAATACTTATGTCACATTATCACCTGTCATTTATTTTTCAATTTCTTATTTTTTCATATTTCTAGATATAGAAAGTTATCTTTACTTGAAATGATATCAACTGTATTATTGCTCTTGGTTAGTTTAAGTATATTCTAGAAATATAATATTGGCAATTGATTAATGGGAAGAGAAAAGCCTAGGATTTGAGATGTGTTTCCATACAAATTATAGAGAGTTAGGAACATTATCTGTTTTGGAGGTTTGAAATTAACTAATATTCTATTTGACCTGCAAAAAAAAAAAAAAAAATGTCAGGAATACGATAGCTCTATTGTGATTTTTTTCACTTCTCCTAAGTTCTTCACTAAAATGTTAGTGATGCCTGTCTTGACAATCTAAGGTCTTTGTTTTCACATACTTTGGTAATAAACACGTGAACATTGAAGATGTTAGGAAACCACGTGTTACAGTGGGTCAGGTCAAGTTGCCTAGATTTGGAGTTCATATCATTGGACCTAATTTTTACTACCAGCCTTGCCATGTAGCATGATAAGCCAAGCCTTATCCAAAGTAATACAGAATTACTGATCACCAAGCTGAATTTTTATGCTCACTAGAATTAATTAATTAATTTAGCAATCTTGGGGACTTCTGATTGAAAGAGAAGTCATATTTTATTTTATATAGGTCTGTATCTTTGCAACTAAACAATATGTTGCAGTAAAAACAACAAAAAAAATCTGTTCTAGACTTACTTGGAACATTCATTTTCTCATTTTTGAAATAAAGAAAACCATACATACCTTGTCTAACACCCAGGCTGACTGTAAAAGTAAATTGATCTTACAAAATAGTTATAGAATATTGTATCTAATAAGATGCTTGATTCTGAGATGAATATTTTCTTTCATATTAGAAATTGGAAAAGAATTAAATAGCTACATAGTTTTCATTACTCAAGTTGAATTTTGAAAAACAAAAAAAGAAAGGAAAATACTGTATATGGCCAAATATATGACTGGCATATATGATGAAAGGTAATAGCTATTTTAAATAATTGTAGGAAATACAGTAATGAATATTTCAGGGATTTCGAGCTTTAGGAAAATTTAAACTAGAAGTTAACATTGGAAGCTTTCATTGCATTTGGTACATTCAAGAAAATGTTCAAAAAGGTTTATATTAAACAGATAACCAGAACCAGTTACAGTCAAGCTGATTCTGACTAACAGTGACCCCAGGTGCGTCAGAGTAGAACTATTCTCCACTATTCAAACTATTCAATGGCTAATTTTCTGGAAATAGATTGCCAGGCCATTCTTCCGAGTGTTTCTGGGTGGAATTGAACCTACAACCTTTAGGGAACCAGCAGATTATTTTAATTGTTTGCACCACCGGGGACTCAATTCAATAGACAAACATTACTTTGAAAGGCAAGCAAGTTTATGCCACTGGATACACTTATTTTTTAAATTGACCTTCAAATTGTCTTTGAAATTAAAGCTGGATGTTTATCCTATAAATCTTAATTTTCTTCTGGTTATTTTGCAATAATGTCTAAAATCTTGTTTAGAAACACATTTGATCAAAATTGTGTGAAGTAAAAGCTTCTTTCTTGTGAATATATATAGGTGAAGATAAAAAGAAATTTATCAGAGTTTCTAAAAATAAATACAGATTAAAAGGTATCAGCGTATATTGTAAATGTAGTTCTACTTAATTTAAGGCACAAAGTATTCACATAAATATAAGTTTAGAGAAAATCATAAGATTTGCTTCCCACAGACATCTATTAATAGCAGTAAATGTGGAAAATAGAAACTGACTCTATTGTGGGATATAAAGTAATTCTCCTTTTGTGGAACCCATTCAAATGAGGAATGATCCTGAGAAAGGAATTTTGAAGATGCTGGTTAGTGTGAATTACACAATTCATTCAAAGGTTACACAAACTGTGGCTGTCCTGGAAGAAAGAGACTAAGTTAAATCTATACCACCATACTTCCTATTCTTAGCCATCAAATTTCATTCTCTACCTCACTTTGATGAAATCTCAATCATATTTTGCTTAAAAATACATTCAGGTAATAGCAACATCCCACAGAATTCAATGTTCTTTATATGTGTGTCACTCTACTTGCCTGTCAGTTTTTTGTACTATGATGTCTAGGGTGTTGCTGTGACTCTGGAACCTGTGCCAACGGTATTTCAGATACGTGCAGGGTCACCCAAGGTGGACAGATTTCAGATTAAGACAGACTAAGAAGAAGGACCTCGTGGTCTACTTCTGAAAAAATTGGCAGTGAAAACCTTATGGGTGGCAGCAGAATGTTGTCTGGTGTAGTGCTAGAAGACGAGCCCCTCGAGTTGGAAGGCACTCAAAATGTGACTGGATTACAGGTGATTCTTCAAAGTAGAGTCAGTTGGAATAAAGTTTCTGGTACCTTCATTTGTTGATGTGGCACGATTCAAAATGAGAAGAAACAGCAGCAAACATTCATTAGTAATTGAAATGTAGGATATACAAAATATAAATCCAGGAAAATTGAAAGTTGTCACAAACATCGATATCCTAGGTATTAGTGACTTGAAATGGATTGGTATTGACCATTTTGAATTGGACGATCACATGGCCTATTATGGCAAGAATGACAAATTGAAGAGGAACAGTGTTTCATTCATTGTCAAAAAGAACATTTTAAGATCTATTCTGAATTACAACACTGTCAGTGATAGAATAATATCCATACACGTACAAGGAAGACCAGTTAATACGACTAGTGTTCAAATTTATGCACCAACCACTAATGCCAAAGATGAAGAAATTGAAGATTTTTGCCAACTTCTGCAGTCTGAAATTGATCAGATATGCAGTCAAGATGCATTGAAAATTATTGGTGATTGTGACTTTTTTATGGGTGGACCTCACCAGACAGAATATACAGTAATTCAAATTAACTACATTTGTTTAAAGAGATGATGGGGAAGCTCAATATCATCAGGCAGAACAAGGTCAGAAGCTGAATGAGGAAAAGGCCATCAATCTCCTATGAGTGTTCAAGTTGAAGGTGAAGAAAATTAAAAGAACTGCACAAGAGCCAAAGTACAATCTTGAGTATATTCCACCCGAATTTAGAGATTGTCTCAAGAATAGATTTGAAGCATTGAACACTAATGACTGAAGACCAGACAAGTTGTGGAATGACATCAAGAACAACATACATGAATAAAGTAAAAGGTAATTAAAAAGACAGGAAAGAAATAAAAGACCAAAATGGATATCAAAAGAGACTCTGAAACTTGCTCTTGAATGTAGAGTAGCTAAAGCAAATGGAAGATATGATGTAGAAAAGCGCTGTACAGAAGATTTCAAAACATGGCTCGAGAAGACAATGTATTACGTACAGTCATGTGCTGCACAAAGTCCATTTGGGCAATGTCCAACCTTGTGTCTGTCTGTGGCCCCATAAGGTTATAACAGAGTTCAGAAATGCAGGGGAGAGAATGGGACACAGCGGATGAAACTATAGGTGGTGAATGCAGCAGCTTCTCACACACAGCAGGGGGGTCTCATGTCTCTTGTATAGAAAGAGATTGTGCTGCCCGGTGTATAACGGTGCGTTACAAACATAACCTATAACACTTGTCTTTTTTTTTTTTTTTTAGTTGTGATTTAGGTGAACGTTTACAGAAAAAATTAGTTTCTCATTAAAAAATTTATACAGAAATTGATTCTTGACATTGACTGTAATCCTACATTGTGTCAGCATTCTCCCCCTTTCCCTTCCCACCCCGGGTTCACCGTGTCCATTCGTCCAGTTTTCCTGTCCCCTCCAGCCTTGTCCTCTTTACTCCTGGGTAGGTGTTGCCCATTTGGTCTCATATACTTGATTGCTCTAAGAAGCATATGCTTCACATGTGTTATTGTTTGTCTTATACGCCTGACTAATCTTTGGCTGAAAGGTGAACTTCAAGAGTCTGAGTTAGAAGGGTGTCTGGGGCCAGGGTCTTTGGGGTTCTTCCAGTCTCTGTCAGACCAGTAAATCTGTTCTTTTTTTGTGATTTGATCATTTATTCTACATTTTTCTCCAGCTGTCTGGGACCCTCTGTTGTAACCCCAGTCAGAGTGGCAGGTAGTGGTAGCCAGGCACCATCTAGTTTTTCTGGTCTTAGGGTCGTATAGGCTACGGTTCATGTGGTCCATTAGTTCTTTGGACTAATCGATCCTGCAAGTCCTTAGAATTTTTTTGTCTCCTTTGCTCTGGTCCAGAAAAAACCAATAGTTGTGTCTTAGATGGTCATTCACAAGCTTTTAAGACCCCAGACACTACTCACCAAAGTAGGATGTAGAACATTGTCTTTAAGAACTATATGTAACACGTATGCCTTGATAGTTATAACAAATGCCTGTGTCACTGGTTTACATATGTACCATACAGTACTTTTCTATTGTAATCTTAATGTGAACTTTCCCTTATTTACAAATAAAACTTTTGCCACATAACACTGAATGCTTCAACACTTAGGCGACATCATCCAATTTCATGTATCGTGTGTCTCTTGAATGTTGTAGTATTATATTTCTGCTAATTTTCTTTTGAAAATCTTACCATGAAGAGCGTCATGGCTCCAAAATGCAGCAAGACCAGTGGTAGTGATCACAGCAGCAAGAGAAGTATCGATTTGGAAGTAAAACAAAAGGTATCCCACATAGCTTTGCTAAACATGTAAAATGGTGTTCACAAAATGTCCAAATCATATAACATCCCATTTCGCAGAACATATGGCAGATGTTAAGGGACCCAGGACTGTATTATAATGAAACGTGCAAAGACCTGGAGTTAGAAAACCAAAAGAAAAGAACATACTAAAGAACTGAAGAAAAAATTCAAGTCTCAAGTTGCCATGTTGAAGGAGTCTATGGGCAAAATATTGAATGACATAGGAAGGATCAAAAAAAGATGTAAGGAATACACAGAGTCACTGTACCAAAAAGAATTTGTCAACATTCAACCATTTCAGGAAGCAGCATATGATGATACTGAAGGAAGAAACAAAAGCTGTACTAAAAAAAAAAAAAAAATTAAAGGCACTAGCAAAAAACAATGCTCCAGGAATTGAAAGAATACCAATCGAGATGTTTCCACACACGGATGCAACTATGGAAAGTACTCACTTGTCTATGTCAAGAAATTTGGAAGACAGCTATCTAGCCAACCAGTAGCTGTTGAGATCCATAGCAATGCCCATTCCAAAGAAAGGTGATCCAAAGGAATGCAGAAATTATTGAACGCTATCATTAATATCACATGAAGTAAATTTTTGCTGAGATTAATTTAAAAATGGTTGCAGCAGTGCATTGACAGGGAACTGTTGGAAATTCAAGCCAGATTCAAAAGAGTATGTGGAACGAGGGCTATCATTGCAGATGTTAGTGGATTTTGGTTGAAAGCAGAGAATTCCAGAAGGATGTTTACCTGTGTTTTATTCAACTGTGTGGGTCATACCAAATTATAGATAACATTGCAAAGAATGGGAATTCCAGAACACTTAGTTGTGCTCATGAGGAACCTGTACATAGACCAAGAGCAGTTGTCTGAACACAACAAGGGGATACTCTGTGTTTTAAAATCAGGAAACGTGTGTGTCAGGGTTGTATGCTTTTACCATACTTATTTAGTCTCTATTCTGAGCAAATATCCAAGAAACTGGGCACTATGAAGAACGAGCAGCAAGGTTGGAGGAAGTCTTGTTAATAACCTGCCATACATAGTTGAAAAACATCTTGCTTGCTGGAAGTGAAGAGGATTTGAAACACTTGCTGATGAAGACCACAGCCTTCAGTATGGATTACACCTCCACCTAAAGAAAATAAAAATTCTCACAACTGGACCAATAAGCAACATCATGGTAGACTGAATAAATATTTCAAACTTGTTGAGGATTTCTTTTTGCTTGGATCGCAATCAACGTTAATGTAAGCAGCAGTCAAGAAATCAAACAACACATTGTATTGGGCTAATCTGCTGCAAAAAACCTCCTTAAAGTGTTAAAAAACAAAAATGCCACCTTGAGGACTAAGGTGATCCTGATCCAAGCCATATTTTCAATTGCCCTATCTGCATGCCGAAGTTGGGCAATGAATAAGGAAAACCGAAGAAAAATTGATCCATTTGAATTATAGTGTTGGGGAGGAATACACTGTGGGCTGCCAGAAGAATGAACAAATCACTCTTGGAAGAAGTACAACAAGAACGCTCCTTAGAAGCAAGTATGGTGAGACTTCTCACATACTTTGGACATGTTATCAGGAGCAGTCAGTCCCTGGAGAAGGACATCATGCCTGGTAAAGTGGAGGGTCAGCTAAAAAGAGAAAAACCTTCAATGAGATGTATTGACATGGTGGCTGCAACAATGGATTCAAACACGCAATGATTGTCAGGATGACGCAGGATGGGGCAGAGTTTTGTTCTGTTGTGCGTGGGGTTGATATAAGCCTCAACCAACTGAACAGCACCTAACAACAACAACAATATGTGCGTTGGAGGTCTCCAAGGCCACCCCCAGTTTTGTTAATTTGGTATGAGGACTTACAGGACTGAGTACATTGTGGTGTCCATGGCTGTGATTTATCCCATCAAGAGGAATCAATGTAAAATCAGTGAAGGGAAAAGGTACCTGGTAAGGTCCAGAGGAAACCAGAAACAAGCTTCCAAGAGTACTCTTCCTGTGGAGTTACGTAGAACTCAATCCTTTCAGCAAGTAGTTCTGACAAAAAAATGTGAGATGTTTTCTCAGAGTAAAGCTCATTAGAAACTCAGTACCCAAGGCTTTTACTGAGGCTGGTCAAGTAAGCACTCTGCATAGCATGTACAAAACTCCAGTCTCCCAGAAGGAAAGCAGGTGTTCAAAACTAACTATGCTGAAACCTGTGAGAGCCAGAACTCAATGGGACTGCCTTGTTTTTACAGGATTTGGAAATTTTCCACCTTTGACAGAGTGCAGTCTTACCGCTTTTCTATTGGTTATTTTAGAGGAAAACATCTGAGTTTTCCTTCTTTGACAGGTTTCCACCTTTTATACGTTCCGGCTTTTGCAGGTTTTACTGCATATTGTTTATATAATCTATTTAGGTAGAGTGAGCCACTCTTATTAGTTCTTGTTATTAGGTGCCTTCAAGTGGACTCCTCCTCATGGCAACCCGACATGTGCAGAATAGAACTGCTCCATAGGATTTTCAAGGCTGTCATCTTTTCAAAGCAGATCGCCACTCCTGCCTCCTGAGGTGCTTCTGGGTGGGTGGGTTCGAGCTGCCAATCTTTCAGCTAGTAGTAGAGTGCTCAGCTGTTTGCACCACCCAGGGACTCTTATTACTTACGGTGGTGTTCCAAGATGCCATCCAAGGGCCAGCCTTGAAAGTGAGCCTTTCTAAGGATAGCAATCTCAGATCTCCTATGTTAACTCTTCTCAGCACAACACGATAAGGTAATTAAATTTACTATGCTAGAAACAGATTCACTCAGAATTTTGTAATTTTAATATTTTCTTATCACTTTCATAATAATTGGGCAATATTATCAAGATACCTGGCAAAAACAGGATGAAGACGAACTTTACAATTGGGAATAAATAGATTAAAATGAAGTAAATAATATGAATGTAGAGGCATGATAAAATCAAAGGGATTTAAATTTTAGTATAAACAATTATACTTTTTATATTAATTGGCTTTAAGTATAGTGTATCAAAAGGTCAATATTTCTTTGCTGTATTTAAGAAATGTTAATGTAGACAATAACATTAAATACATTACTAATTTTATTTTTACATAATGTATTTGAAAAAAGAGTCAGATTTCTCACACATGTCAAAGTTTCATGCGTTTATCAAAAATTCATCCATAATTTAAAAATTAACTGAGCATCTAATGGAGGGCTCCTTAAAGTCATTATGCATCTGAATATATATCACGTACTGTAACTGTGAAATTGTTTGGGGCCTAAATCTACTTCATGGTGTCTCTGCTAATTCTCCATGAGGGTGGTGTGCTTGTTGTCGGTTTGGGGTTATGTGGCAGTGAATCATGCTTGGTTGATTGTATTCCTTGGAAACTCTAGGAGCCCGGGGTGAGGATGCTTTGTTGGAGTGAATGAGTGGATCTGATATGCCCAGAGCCTAAAGAATTCAGACATGGGACCACAAGTCTCCTCTGCCAAGTCTTCAGTTTTCTCGAAGAGTCCCAGGTTCAGGGTCTCCCTTAGTAACCTGAGAAAAGCCCAGTGTCAAAAAAGCAATACTGATCTTGTTCCCTGGTCTTCATGGATTCTCACTGCTCACCTCTCAGGTTCAAACTCATGTGTCTCTGGTAAACTTATCCCCACCACCACACCTCCAATCTCTCCCTTTTTCTTTCTCTCTCTCTTTCATTATTTGAAGTATTTTCCCTTACTGGATGCAAGTCCAGAAATGAAGTATAATTTATATTATCCAGGATATAAGTATCTGGAGGCCCACTCTACTGATGAAAGTAGAAGTCTCTACAGAGCACTTTAATGCTGTAAAATTCAGTGAACAGTGGCTAGTACTATATCATGGAAATAAGATACAGAGAAATTTACTTTTAAAAAATAACACTCATTTATCATTATTTCATTGGATAAGTCTTTACTGAGTGTTTACTGACAGCCAAGCATTACACCCAGGGTTGAGAATACTAAGAGTAGCAACAGTTCCTATTCTTAGGAACAATGTGTAGTGAAGCAGACGGACTTGTAAATGAATAAATTATAATACAATGTGATATAACAAAATTAGAAAAAAAAGGATACATGAGGCAGACACATAGTTATGTGTACACCAAACCCTCCTGTGTTACTTCTCCCTGAGCATTATTAAAACTATCCTTCCCAAATGCTTTCAGTTAGCTGAGGTCATGTGACTATTTTGACCAATTTAATATGATCCAAATGGAAGAGTCATTTCTAAACTCAGGCTGTAAAAATCTTCTGTGAGATCCTCTAGTTTCTGTCTTTCCCTGCAGTGACAAATGTGGAAAACCCTTGTGACACCACAAGCTCAATGTAGCCTGGATTACCTGGATACCGCAAGGTGGATCAGTGCCCTGGGTCATAACATTGATCTCAGTGGACTTTGTGAAAGTAGAAATGCCACAATCTAAGGGGTTGTTTATTAAATGTTGCACAGTTTGGACGATAGTATTAATAAAACTTGGAAGTAGCACAGAAAATGGAACTGACCTTAGGAGAGCAAGGAGTAATTTTGGAACACGTGCATTCGTGGATAGGCATGAAGAAGATCAAGTGCAAAGTGATGAAGATGTGAAACTGACTAGGATATTTGAGAAAGTAAAAACAATTGCAGAAACAGTTATTGTAGGATCCAGGGAAGGATGAACACAGTGAACAGTATTCTGCAAAGATTTATTAATTAGGGTTCTTTTTTGTAAGTAATAGAAACTTCTTTTTTTTTAATTTTTATTATGCTTTAAGTGAAAGTTTACAAATCAAGTCAGTCTCTCACACAAAAATCCATATACACCTTGCTACAGACTCCCAACTTCTCTCCCCCTAATAGATAGCCTGCTCCCTCCTTCCACTCTCTCTTTTTGTGTCCATTTCGCCAGCTTCTAACCCCCTCTACCATCTCATCTCCCCTGCAGGGAGGAGAGGCCAACATAGCCTCAAGTGTCCACCTGATCCAAGAAGATCACTCCTCACCAGCATTCCTCTCCAAACCATTGTCCAGTCCAGTCCCTGTCCGAAAAGTTGGCTTTGGGAATGGTTCCTGTCCTGGGCCAACAGAACGTCTGGGGGCCATGACCATCCGGGTCATTCTAGTTTCAGTCAGACAATTAAGTCTGGTCTTTTTTACAAGAATTTGGGGTCTGCATCCCACTGCTCTCCTGCTGCCTCAGGGGATCTCTGTTGTGTTCCCTGTCAGGGCAGTCATCGGTTGTAGCCAGGCACAATCTAGCTCTTCTGGTCTCAGGCTGATGTAGTCTCTGGTTTATGTGGCCCTTTCTGTCTCTTGGGCATGTAATTACCTTGTGTCCTTCATGTTCTTCATTCTCCTTTGATCCAGGTGGGTTGAGACTCATTGATGCATCTTAGATGGCTGCATGCTAGCTTTTAAGACCCCAGATGCCACTCTCCAAAGTGGAATGCAGAATGTTTTCTTAATAGATTTTATTATGCCAATTGCCTTAGATGTCCCCTGAAACCGTGGTTCCCAAACCCCCGCCCCTGCTATGCTGCCCTTGGAAGCATTCAGCTTATTCAGGAAACTGCTTTTGGTTTAGTCCAGTAGTGCTGACCTCACCTGTATTGTGTGTTGCCTTTCCTGTCACCTAAATTAGTTCTTATCTACAGTCTAATTAGTGAATAGCCCTCTCCCACACTCCCTCCCCTCCCCCATAACCATCAAAGAATAGTTTCTTCTCTGTTTGAACTCTTTCTCCAGTTCTTATAATAGTGGTCTTATACAATATTTGTCCTTTTGCCTCTGACTAATTTCACTCAGCATAATGCCTTCCAGATTCCTCCACGTAATGAAATGTTTCACAGATTCATCCCTGTTCTTTATCGATGTGTAGTATTCCATTGTGTGAATACACCATAATTTATTTATCCATTCACCTGTTGATGGGCACCTTGGTTGCTTCCATCTTTTTGCTATTGTAAACAGTGCTGCAATGACATGGGTGTGCATATATCTGTTCGTGTAAAGGCTCTTATTTTTCTAGGATATATTCCAAGGAGTGGGATTGCTGGATCCTATGGTAGTTCTATTTCTATGGTAGTTCTATTTCTAGAGGAAGCGACAAATTGATTTCCAGAGTGGTTGTATCATTTTACATTCCTACCAGCAGGGTATAAGTGTTCCAAACTCTCCACAGCCTCTCCAACATTTATTGTTTTATGTTTTTTGGATTAATGCCAGCCTTGTTGGAGTGAAATGGAATCTCACTGTAGTTTTGATTTGAATTTCTCTAATGGCTAATGATCCTGAACATTTCCTCATGTATCTGTTAGCTACCTGAATGTCTTCTTTAGTGAAGTGTCCTCATCTTTTGCCCAGGTTTTAACTGGGTTTTTTTTTTTCCTTTTTGCATTTGAGCTTTTGCAGTATCATGAAGATTTTAGAGATCAGGCGCTGATCAGAAATGTCATAGCTAAAAACTTCTTCCCAGTCTGTAGGTAATCTTTTTACTCTTTTGATGAAGTCTTTGGATGAGCATAGGCGTTTGATTTTTAGGAGCTCCCAGTCATCCAGTTTTTATTTTGTGTTGTTAGTAATGTTTCGTATACTGTTTATGCCATGTACAAGGGCTCCTAACGTTGTCCCTTTTTTTTCTTCCATGATCTTTATCGTTTTAGATTTTATGTTTAGGTCTTTGGTCCATTTTGAGCTCGTTTTTGTGCATGGTGTGAGGTATGGGTCTTGTTTCACTTTTTTGCAGATGGATATCCAATTATGCCAGCACCATTTGTTAAAAAGACTGTCTTTTCCTCATTTAACTGTTTTGGGGCCTTTGTCAAATAACAGCTGCTTACACGTGGATGGATTTATGTCTGCATTCTTAATTCTGTTCCATTGGTCCATGTATCTGTTGTTGTACCACTACCAGGCTGTTTTGACTTCTGTGGTGGTATAATAGGTTCTAAAATCAGGTAGTGTAAGGCCTCCCACTTTGTTCTTCTTTTTCAGTAATGCTTTACTTATCCGGAGCCTCTTTCCCTTCCATATGAAGTCGGTGATTTGTTTCTCCATCTCATTAAACAATGTTGTTGGAATTTGGATTGAAATTGCATCAAATCTATAGATCGCTTTTGGTGGAATAGACATTTTTATAATGTTAAGTCTTCCTATCCAAGAGTAAGGTATGTTCTTCCGCTTATGTAAGTCTCTTTTGGTTTCTTGCAGAAGTGTATTGTAGTTTTCTTTGTATAAGTCTTTTACCTCTCTGCTAAGATTTATTCTTAAGTATTTTTACTTCTTGGGAGCTACTGCAAATGGTATTGATTTGGTGATTTCCTCTTCACTGTTCTTTTTGTTGGTGTAGAGGAATCCAACTGATTTTTGTATGTGTGTCTTATATCCCAATACTCTGCTGAACTCTTCTATTAGTTTCAGTAGTTTTCTGGAGGATTCCTTAGGGTTTTCTGTGTATAAGATCATGTCATCTGTGAATAGAGATAATTTTACTTCTGCCTTGCCAATCCGGATGCCCTTTATTTCTTTGTCTAGCCTAATTGCTCTGGCGAGGACTTCCAGCACAATGTTGAATAAGAGCAGTGATAAAGGGCATCCTTCTCTGGTTCCCTTTCTCAAGGGGAAAGCTTTCAGGCTCTGTCCCTTTAGGATGATGGTGGCTGTTGGCTTTCTATAAATGCCCTTTATTATGTTGAGGAATTTTCCTTCTATTCCTATTTTGCTGAGAGTTTTTATCATGAATGGGTATTGAACTTTGTCAAATGCCTTTTCTGCATCAATTGATAAAATCATGTGAGTCTTGTCTTTTGTTTTACTTATGTGATGGATTACATTAATTGTTTTTCTAATGTTGAATCATCCCTGCATACCTGGTATGAATCCCACTTGGTCATGGTGAATTATTTTTTTGATATGTTGTTGAATTCTATTAGCTAGAATTTTGTTGACGATTTTTGCATTTAAGTTCATGAGGGATATAAGTCTGTAGTTTACTTTTTTGTGGTGCCTTTACCTGGTTTTTTATCAAGGACATGGTGGCTTCATAGAATGAGTTTGGGAGTGTTCTTTTCTATGCTCTGAAATACATTTAGTAGTAGTGGTGTTAACTCTTCTCTGAAAGTTTGGTAGAATTCTGCAGTGGAGCTGTCTGGGCCAGGGCTTTATTTGTTGGGAGATTTTTGATTACCTTTCCAATCTCTTCTTTTGTTATGGGTCTATTTAGTTGTTCTACCTCTGTTTGTGCTAGTTTAGGTAGGTAGTGTGTTTTTAGGAAATCAACCATTTCTTCTAGGTTTTCGAATTTGTTACAGTACAATTTTTCATAGTGATCTGATATGAGTCTTTTAACTCCAGTTGGGTCTGTTATAATATCACCCATCTCATTTCTTATTCAGGTTTTTTGCTTTCTCTCTTGTTTTTCTTTTGTCAGTTTGGCCAATGGTTTATAAGTTTTGTTGATTTTTTTCAAAGAACCAGCTTTTGGTCTTATTAATTCTTTCAATTGTTTTTTGTTTTGTTTTGTTTTGTTTTCTATTTCATTTAGTTCTGCTCTAATTTTTATTATTTGTTTTCTTCTGGTGCCTGAGGGTTTCTTTTGTTGCTCTTTTTCTGTTTGTACAAGTTGTAGGGATAATTCTTTGGTTTTCGCCCTTTCTTCTTCTTGGATGTGTGCATTTATTGATATAAATCGACCTCTGAGCACTGCTTTCAATGTGTCCCAAAGGTTGAAGTCTCCTAGTATTATTGTGGAGCTGTATCTCACTTTTCAATGCTGATAGCTTTTTTTTTTTAAATGTATCTTGCAGCCCTGTCATTGGGTGCATAAATATTTAATATGGTTATATCTTCTTGGTATATTGTCATTTTAATCATTATATAGTGTCCTTCCTTATCCTTTATGATGGATTTAACTTTAAAGTCTATTTTGTCAGAAATTAATATTGCTGCTCCTACTCTTTTTTGATTGTTGTTTGCTTCATATATTTTTTTCCATCTTTTGAGTTTTAGTTTGTTTTTGTCTCTGGGTCTAAGGTGTGTCTCTTGTAGACAGTATATAGACGGATCTTGTTTTTTAATCCATTCTGCCACTCTCTGTCTCTTTATTGGTGCATTTAGTCCATTTACATTCTGCTTAATTACGGATAGCTATGAATTTAGTGCTATCATTTTGATGTCTTTTTTTGTGTGCTGTTGACAGTTTCTTTTTCCCACTTAATTTTACGTGCTGAGTAGATTATCTTTAGATATTGTCCTTTCCTCATATTCATTTTTGTTGATTTTGTTTCTGCTGAGTCTCTATTTTTTTCTTGTGTTTTATTTTGATGAGTAGGATAGTTTTTCTCCTTTGTGGTTACCTTATTTTTACCCCTATTTTTCTAAATTTAAACCTAACTTGTATTTCTTTGTATCAGTGTATCTTCCTGTCCATATGGAACATTTAGGATTACATTTCTTAGTCCCTCTTTATTGTTTTAATGTTGTCTTCTTTTATATAATAACATCACTGTTACCCTGTTTTGTGCTTTTTTTTTTTCTTTGTTTTTTTGATTTCCCTGTCCGGGTTGACTTCTGATTGTTCTGCCCAGTGTTCTAGTCTTGGGTTGATACCTGATATTATTGATTTTCTAACCAAAGAACTCCCTTTAGTATTTCTTGTAGTTTTGTTTTGGTTTTTACAAATTCCATAAACTTCAGTTTATCTGGAAATGTCCTAATTTCACCTTCACATTTAAGAGACAGTTTTGCTGTTTATATGATTCTTGGCTGGCAGTTTTTTTTCCTTCAATTTTTTAAATAAGTCATCCCATTGCCTTCTTGCCTGCATGGTTTCTGCCGAGTAGTCTGAGCTTATTCTTACTGGCTCTCCATTGTAGGTGACTTTTCGTTTATCCCTCACTGCTCTTAAAATTCTCTCTTGATCTTTGGTTTTGGCAAATTTGATGATAATATATCTTAGTGACTCTCTTTTAACACCTACCTTATGTGGAGTTCGATGAGCATATTGGATAGATATCTTCTCATCTTTCACGACATCAGGGAAGTTTTCTGCCAACAAATCTTCTCTAATTCTCTCTGTATTTTCTATTACCCCTCCCTGTTCTGGTACTGTAATTACTTTTAGGTTATTTCTCTTGATAGAGTCCCCCATGATTCTAGGGTTTCTTCTTAAATTCTTTAATCTGATTTTTCTTCAAATATGTTAGTGCCAAATGATTTATCTTCAAGTTCAGAAATTCTGGTTTCTACTCGTTCAATTCTGGTCCTCTGACTTTCTATTGTGTTGTCTACTTCTGTAATTTTATTGTTAATCTTCTGAGTTTCTGAATGCTGTCTGTCTATGGATTTTTCCAGCTTATTAAATTTTTTCATTATTTTCCTGAATAATCTTTCTAATTTCTTTAATTGCTTTATCTGTGTGTTCCTTGGCTTGTTCTTCGTATTGCCTCATTTCCTTCCTGTTGTCTTGACGGGTTCTGTATATTAATCTTTTGTGTTCTGGCGCTGGTAATTCTAGGAATGCACTTTCATCTAGAAGATCCCTGGACTCTTTGTTGAGGTGATCATGGTCTGTTTCTTTATGTGACTCGATATTGACTCTTGTCTCTGAACCATCTATAAGTTATCATATTAGTTTATGCTTGCTTACTGTGTCATAGCTTCTTGGTTTGTTTTGTTCTGATATGCCCAATGGGTTGCTTGAGTGAGCTAACTTGATTATTTTCACTTTTGAAGCTCTGATATCCTGTCCCCAGCTGGCTAGAGCTGTTATCAGCTATATCAGTCTAGGAATCCATTCACTTTTCTTGTATGAATTCAGCTCAGGTGTCCAGGTAGCTGATATCAAGTGTGTGGTACAGGCTCTGTCTTCCAGTCTTAGAGGGGCAGGAGTGATTGGTGTATGTACCAGTATTTGATTGCAAAAGGGGGTCACACTGTGGACAAGGCAGGGGGCTGAGAACTGACCCCTGAGTGTCGCTGAGGAAAGCGCATCCTTATTCCCTACAGCGTGTCGGTGCGTGGGTTCCGCAGATGCACAATGGGCACCCAATGTTTTTGGTTGTAATGACTGGGAGGTACCAGTTATCCTTGGACTCCTGTCGCTGGTGGCTGGGTGACCTGAGTGGAGCTACCAGGCCTTAGGTCCCTGATGTGGGTAGGTGAGGACCCTGTTTAATAGGCAAAGCAATGTCAAACATCAAACACCCAGCTCTCCACCGCACAGCTGAATCAGCTGGAGTCTGCCAATAAGTGCTCTCCTGAAGTAGGCCCACACAGGTCCACGCAGAAGGGATAGGTGCTCAGAGTCCACAGACCACTTATGCCTGGACAAGAGCCGTTTCTGTCCTGAGCTCCCCTGGTTAGTGGAGCTGTCAAATTATCTTTTCCCCCAATTGCGAATTCTTCCCTTCTCCAAGGCCGGGAGGATGGCTCTAGTCACTCAGTTTTATGTATTTCAGACCCAGGGAATTCAGCCACTGAAGCCAGCTTGGGGTGCGGGGGCCTCAGTAAAATACATGCAAGTGCTTAGCTTTCGCCGAGAGCACGGTTCTTCTCTGTTTCTGGAGGTGTGAGTAGGCTGTATGGCTGGCTGCTTCTTCCTGAGGAAACTGTGGCCAAAAGGTAGTACCAGCCCACCAACACTGCTCTGGTAATGGTGCCCGAGGGCTCCCCACGATTCAGGTCCAGTAACTCCTCTCTGCTTCTGAACAGTCTCTTCCTCCCCCTGCCCTCTCTTTGTTTTCTAAGCTTACCTTTGATGCTCAGGGCTCCTAGCTTGTCATAAATATACTCGTTTCACTTGTTTTTTTAGGTCTTTGTTGTAAAGAGGGCTCTCCGGAAGCGCCTGTCTATTCCGCCATCTTGGCTCTGCCTCCTCCATTAGAAACTTCTCCTTGTTGTTTATTGCCATTGAGTTGGTTCTGACTCATAGAAGTGTTATGTGTAATGGTACAAAAAGTTGCTTGTTCCTGTGCCATATTCGCGATCACCGATACGTTTGAGTCCATCGTTGTGGCTGCTGTGTCAGTCTTTCTAGTAGAGGATTCCCTCTCTTTTTGTGGACCCTCTACTTTACCAACTATGATGTCCTTTTCTAGCAACTCATCTTTCCTCATGATTTGTCCAAAATAAGCAAGTTGAATTCTAGCCTTATTCTTGTGCATTTAAGCAAAAAAAAAAAAAAAAAAAGAATTGGATAAGATTTTAGGGAGATCACGGAATATACAGGGAATATAAAGAACGAAACTCAGAGAATGAATGTAACCAAAATATTCTGTTAAGCAGGAGCCACTTCCAAGGTTACCTTAGATACCTGGTCTGATAGCACCGCCTCTGCTTGGCAGTTTCTACTTGACATCTTTATTTCTGCCTCTGGATTCTGTGAGTCCTACCACTCGATAATTCTTTCATGAGATAAATTATAAACTCTCTTTTTATTTATTAATTATTTGCTGGATGTTGCAATCCTTTTCCAGATGCATTTTATTGTCTGAACTTGGGTAATATGGCCCTAGGGAGTGTTCCCTTTGGTTTCTACAGGGCAAGGCAGGGCTTGTATATTGGACAGACAAAATACATACACACATAGCTACACACATACATAAAATGAACATTCTCAGATTAACCTCTGCCAAGATTTCCAGAACATTGCCAGTCTGAGGCTACTTTATGTAAATTTCTAGACTTAGAATTGTTTAAAACTACACAGGTAGGAAAAATTGACCTCTAATCTAGAAATTGTTTTAAATGTGAACTGTATTTGCTCAATATTTCCATTAACCTGTGAGCAGATATTATTATATCTCTATGAGACACAGAGAGGTTAAATAACTCACCCAAATAACAATAAATATTTAAATTCATTGCCTCAATTTCTGTGAAAAGCACATCATTATTTTCATACTCCCATATAAAGTTATTATGTGGTTCTCACAAAAACAATCTGTTTTATTTTGGGGGAACACTATACATACATATTTTCCTTCTATGAATAACTTCACATGTACATGTATTAAGAGTGCCTTTTTTATATAAAGAAAAATGTCATCTGAGTAATTTGTGTTTGTGTTCATTCATTCCTTTTTCTAAAACTTGGCATTATACCATCTAATTTATTTTGATTTCATCTTTAGGATTATGTAAAAAGCGAAACTGTCCTTATCCCTTGAAGCCAAATTTTTACTTTTCTGAGATTTTAGCAATTTTATCTATAATTTCACCAAGATCTCTATTTGATATGAAGAAAAATGACTGGAGAAAATCCTAGGATAAATTAAATTCATTTTGTGTTACCAGGAATAACAACATATTTATTCCAGTTATAAAAAATTTATATCCACCTTGGCAAGCTTGAACAACTCTTTCCAGTCCACTGTATACAAATAAATACAAAGTCAATAATACAACATAGACAAACATACAACTATACCTTTTATACATAAAACCAGAGACCTAGGGGCATGTTTTCCAATGATATGCCTAGAAAACAAGAGTCACACTTGAGTAAACATAAAGCTCTTACAATTCATATTATAAGCCCTGACTTAAAAGATAATACACACGTGAGCAAACCAAGAGGAGCTCTTCTGAAAAAGGATGGAGCACTAGAGCATAAACCGAAATATACTGAGCACTCTCCTTCAATAAGCATCAGGATTATGAAACTGAAAATGAAATTGAAAGAAAATTTCTTCACAAAAAGAAAGTTTCAGTACATACATAAAGCTGAAAATTGAAAATATAAACGACATTGCTCAGAAAAAAAAGATAACAAAGACTCACCACATCAAGTTACCTAAATGATTACCAGTGACCCTCACTTTTACCATTATATAGGAAAGTTTGCTCATACTTTCTACATGTAAAATGAGAAGTTATTTTTTTTTATTTTTTTTTTAACATAAAACAGTCAAGAAAGAAACAGAAGATCAAAAGTATAAGGGTCTCCCAGTTTCACACAAAACAACACTCATTTGATATTGTCCATATTTATTTCATATAAAATATATTCTTATAAAAAAAAATAGGCATGAACAATATAATAATTGCACCTGTGTCATTAGAAAAAAACCGTTTCTGCTGAGTCAATTCTGACTCATGGCAACCCCATGTGGTACAGAGTAGAATTGCTTCATAGGGTTTTCTAGGCTGTAATCTTTGTGGCTGCAGGTCACCAGAACTTTCTTCCACAGTGCCACTCAGTGGAATTGAACTGCCAGCATTAAGGTTAGTAGTTTAACATAGACAGTTTGCATCACCAAGAAAGGATAGGAAGTCTTCTAAATACTTACTTGATCTGTTTAAGTGTGAGAGCTCTAGGCCAAGTAAATGGAAGTCTAAATGAATCACCAAACATAGTCATTGCCACTCCATCGTTTCCCAGGTTTGAGCCAGTTTAGGTAACCACAATCCTTTCAATGATGAGGAGGCCAGGTTCCCTGAAGAAAGGACCCCGTCATACTGACAAAATTTATACTGTTAATATTTCCCCAAACCTTCACCAAAGGGACCTATAACGTTTTACCTGTCCGTGCACTGGGAGAAAAGAAATAATCTGACATTTCAAGGACTAGTAGACACTGGCTCTAAACTAACAGTAATTCCAGGAGACTCAAAGTGTCACTACAGTTCAGTAGTCAGAAGAGGGGAAAAATGGAAGCCATGTGATCAATGAAATTTTAGCTCAAGCCTGTCTCACAGTGAGTCCAGTGGGTCCCTGAAACCATCCTGTCATTATTTCCCCAGTTCCTGAGTGCTTAATTGGAATAGGCATACTCAGCAACTGGCAGAACCCCATATTGGTTCTCTGACCTGTTAAATAATGTCTATCATGGAAAGAAAGCCCAAGTGGGAGCAATTATAACTGTCCCATCTAACAAAATAGTAATACAAAAGTAATAGCACATTGCAGACTTTATTGCTACCATCAAGGACTTGAAGGATATGGGGGTGGTGATTCCCACCATATCTTCATTCAACTCACCTATTTGGCCTTTGGAGAAAACAGATGGATCTTAGAGAATGACATTGGATTACCATAAACTTAACTAGGTGATGACTCCAATTACAGCTGCTATTTAAGATGTGATTTCATTGTGTCAGCAACGTAGCATATCTGGTAGCTGGTACACAACATTTATTGATCTGTCCCATCTCAGCGGTGTATGAACTCTCCAGCCCCCTGCCATAATTTAGTCCACTAGGATCTTCATCACTTTTCCCTTCCTCAAGACATCATATTGGTATATCACATTGATGTTATCATGATGACTGTACCTAGGAGCCAAAAATAGCAACTACTTTAGACCTAACAGACTAAGACTTTTGTGTGGCAGAGGGCAGAAAATGACTTTGACAGAAATCCAGGGGCCTTCTAAACCAGTGCAATTTCTAAGGATCCAGGGGTGTGGTGCATGTTGAAATATCCTTTTTAAGGTGAGGGATGAGTGATTACAACTGGCCCCTCCTACAACTAAAAAGGAGGTACACTGCCTGGTGGGCCTCTGGATTTTGGAGGCAACATATTCCTCATTTGGATGTGCTACACTTTTTTTTTTTTTTTACTCTGGCATATTTATTAAGCGTTGTGAAAAGCTACTAGTTTTGAATGTCATCCAGAACAAGAGGATTTTCAGCAACAGGTCCAGGGTGCTGTGCAAGATGCTCTGCCACTTGGGCCATGTGATCCAATGGTGCTTGAAGTGTCAGTGGAAGATTGAGATACTATCAGGTGCCTCTGGCAGGCCCCTAGAGGTGAATCCTTAGGATTTTGAAGCAAAGTCCTACCATCTTCTGCAGATAAATACTCTCTTTTTGAGAAAGAGCCTTAATCTATTGATGGGTCTTAGTAGTAACTGAACACTTAACTGTGGCCCACCCAGTTACCATGTGACCTGAGAGGTCCATCATGAACTGGGTATTGTCTGACCCATCAACTCATCAAGTTAAACGTGAATAGTAGCACTCCATCGTGAAATGGAAGTGGCATGTATGAGATCATATGGGGTTTGAGTAGGTCCCAAAAGCACAAGTGTGTTACATGAGGAAGGGTCCCAAATGTCCATAGTCCCCACTCCTGCTACATTACCTTTTCTCTCTCAGCCTGCACCTATGGCCTCAAGAGGACTTCCCTACAACTGTCTTACTGAAGAAGAGGAAACTCGGCCTAGTTTAAAATGATTCTCAGTGATATGCAGGTACCACCTAAGAGTGGACAGTTACAGAACTATGGCCACTTTCTGGGACTTTCCTAAAGGACTGCTGAAGGGAAATCTGCCTAGTGGACAAAACCTCAAGCAGTGGGCCTGGTTATTCTTTTTGCTCAGAAGGAGGAATGGCTAGATGTATGACTCTATACTGATTCATGGACAGTGGCTAATGGTTTGGCTGGAAAGTTGGGGACTTGAAAGGAACATAATTGGAAAATTGATAACAAGGGTGTCTGGGGAAGAGGTATATGGATAAAGTTTCCTAAATGGGCAAAAACATGAAGATTTTTATGCCCCACGTGAATGATCAAGAGAGGGAGAAGTCAGCAGAGAAGGATTATAATAATCAAGCAGCTAGGAGGACCTGTTCTGTGGACACCAGTCACCTCTTTTCCCAGCCATTGTCCGTTAGACTCTTGAACAAAGTGTCTGTCTTAGTTATATACAGCTACTATAACAGAAATACCACAAGCAGATAGCTTCGACAAACAGAAATTTATTTTCTCACGGTTTAGGGGGCTAGAAGTTCAAATTCAGAGCACTAGCTAGAGGGGAAGTCTCTCTCTGTTGGCTCTGGAGGAAGATCTTTTTCTCTTCAGCTTCTGCTTCCTGGTTCTTTGGAGATGTCCATGTGGCTTGGCACCAATCATCCCCCATCTCTGCTTCTCACATGCTTGTTTAATCTCTTTTATATCTCAAAAGAAATTGACTCAAGACGTATCCTACACTAATCTTGTCTCACTAACAACTCAGTCCCAAATGGAATTATAATCACAGGCATAGGGATTAAGATTTATAAAACCTATTTTGGAGGGACACAGGTCAACGCATAACAGTGACACGGTAGCAGAGAAGGAGTTTACACATGAGTTCAGTCCCAAGAACTTCTATAGCAAGGCCAAGCAGATTGCAGCCACTGCAGAGTGCCGGATCAGCCAGCGACAGAGACTAACACTGAGTTCCCAGTATCATAGACCCACTCCCAAGGGTAACTGGCCCGTCACCTGGTGGCGAGTTGATTACACTGGCACTTAGGTCATGGAAGTGAGCGTTTTGTTCTTAGTGGAATAGGTACCTAGTAGGGATATGGATTTGCCTTCTCTGCAAGCAGTGCTTTTGCCCGAATGCTCGTCCCTAGACGAGCGCAATGCCGGGTTCTCTGTTATAGTATTTCACACAGCATTGCCTTGATCAAGGAACTCACTTCACAACAAACGGATTGCATCATTTGGCTCATGCTTATGGAGTTCACTGAAGTTACATTTGTGAAAACAACAGATTGCACGCATATTGTGGGTTACAATTTGCTATGGAGAAGACTATGACTCGTGGTGACCTGATGTGAGTCAGAGCAGAACTGTGCTCCACAGGGCTTTCAAAGGCTGATTTTTCTGTTGTAGATCACCAGACCCTTGTTCTGAGTTGCCTCTGGGTAGAACTGAACCATCAACCCTTGGGTTAGCAACTGAGTGCTTAACCCTTTGAATCACCAGGGATACTGTTTGTGAGCCTTAGTCAATCAATTGAAGGCCTTAAAAGCAAAAACTGAGGTTTCCTGAGGGAGTAGGATTCAACCTCAAGGTTGTAAATAGACAGCCTCCTGGAATTCCAGGCTGTCACGTAACTATCAATTTCTGACATAAGGCAGGAGCTTCCAGCCTATTGCTTGACCTACATATTTTGGGCTTGCCAGCCCCTACGATTGCATCAGTCAATTTTTTAAGATAAATCTCTCTCTCTACACACACACACACACACACACGTATCTGTCTTATTGGTTCTGTTTCTCTGTAGAACCCCAACTAAGAGATTCACTGCAGCAATATAGTTTAGCAAAAATTAATTGTATTATGTTTCAGTAACAGAAAAGGTTATTACCTTTTAAATTTTATTTCATAATCACTTCCATAATGTTCATTGGTGCCATTCTTCTAAACACATTTACAAATGTTAATTAATGTACAGTAAGTCATTTTTTAAGTCATATATACTTTAAAAATTTAAAAATTATTTTAACATTGAGTAAGAAAACTATTAATTTTCTAAGAAAATCACTCCCTGGAAGTTTTCTTAATTCATGCAGTGATTTGATTCTTTCAAATCAACGAACTATCATTATGGTTAATTTTTGTCCTCTTTTTCTCATAAATATACAAAAGTTCCAAGTAAGACAAAGAAGTGATACAGTTATGCCCCCTTTTTTTTTCTCCATCTGGGCAAACCAAGAACAAACCCTTGTTTCAACCAAAATCATTATATTTCACTCTGTAGTGAATAGACAAAAGGCCAGTCTACAAAATTACTCCTTTAAACTATTGGGTAAAGGAATCAAGAAGTGCCAGCTAATGAAACTTTTTCTAAAACTTTCAAAAAGTTTTTCCAATTTTGTCCTTATTCTTTTCCTTATTTTGTTAGTTAATTTTCATCTTTTATCACTGAAAATCTAGGCATTGTATGTAAGATCTTTATAGAACCAAAGGTACTTTTGAGTTTTTTCATTGACTATTACCTAATAACATGAAGAATTAAAGCAGTCCTGAAGAAATGGAATGTATCTATTAAGCAGAAATGCTCTTAATTTCTCCCAAAAGAAGTTTTAACCGAGAATGTTTATTTCTGTTAACTTGTAATATATTCTGTTAACTTGTAATATATTCAGTTAAAAAAAACAACAATTACAACATAAAAGTGTGAGCTCAAAAATAATTGTTAAACAGTTTTTTGTCTATTGAATCTTTTTTAAATAATAGAATTTTGCCAGTAACACTAAAAGTGCTTATTAATTATTATCCAAATAGCAAACAAAGATAAGCAGAGTACTCCTATATCCTAGCTACCAAAATTTAAAAAGAGAAAGCAGGAAAACAAAAAAAAGATTATTCCAAATTTATATCTCCTTACTTAAGAAAGAAGAATGGGTTAACAAGACAGCATTTAATAAAACCACTTAAACATTCTTAGTTTAGAATTTAAATCCCACAAAGAGCTTAACTAACTTCTTTTAGGAAAAAAATCTCATGTATTTTTATGTAAGTCTATATTATTTAATATGCCATAACTTACTTGAGCTAAATTACTACTCCGAAAGGAAAAAAAAAAAAATACCACTGGGATATTTTGAAAGCGTTCTGTGCCAAGTATTATTTTGCCCTGGTCATGTTTAGGGCATTATCATTAGTGTTTTGCTGTAGTTTAACTTTTTTTTTTTTTTTTTTTACCTTTGTTATGACCTTGGGCATGAATAAGCTCATTAAAAATTAAATTGCTTATTATAGTCTGGCATCACTTTCCACTTTGATCAGAAAGCACAATAAGTTCCTTGAGTGAATTTACCTATAAAATGTTCTGATAATGAGAACAGAAAAGGCAAGTTGAATAACCTTAACGCTGAAACAAAACTGCAGAAAATGCCACCAAGCAGGCAATAATGAACATTTTATAAGGAGAAAATAAACTATAGATTTGCAATATCAAAATTTGGTTCTCCAGCTCGTTAAGTAAGCATCACTTATAACTTGAAGGTCTGGTTGCCTCTTTCAGTTCTACAAAACAATATTCTGCTACTATAGGTATTTTTGCCCCAAACAGGAGAATACAATTAACAACTCTTGAATAATGTTAGAGAAAAGAAAAAAAGATTTTTTTAAGCGAGTCTCATTGAAATGTTCTCTAAATTAGGTATCTCAATGTGCTGAAAGCTTTATCATTCTTTTTTAAAATTCTGCAGCTGTTATTTCACAGCTTTGATTGTGCTGTGACAATTCACTTTGGTGTAGCTCTAGTCCTAGAGTTTTTGTGTAATTTATAGTTTTCTACCTTTTCAGCATATGAGGAGAGTGGTAAAGTAAAAGCCAAATGGATTATATCACAGGTTTTCAGCAATTATGTATGAACTAAAATACCCTGAAAACTTCTACTTGCATTGAAATTTCCCCATATTTGCTGTGTATAAACTCACCTATATTTGAAATTCAAAGGCTTTTCACTTGGGATTCCATTGCATAGATGAGTATGAAAACAGTTAACAATAAAACACCTTATGTTTATGTCTACTTTCTGTCATTGAATGTAGTTATATCGATATGGGAAGAAAGAAAGCACCTCAAGTTATTTATTTAAACAAACATTGGAATAAAATGTGTTCTGATCAGGACGTAAAATTTAATATCATTTAAATGAAAACACTAATACTGTTCAGCTGAAATTGTGACAAAATCCCTGGAATTACAAAACGTATGTTGTATTTATTGTCATTAATCTTTTAACATTAACTTAACAATGAAGTCAGTCAAACAAGGGAGAGATCCAAGGTCAGAACCTCTTGCATGCTTGGGAGTTTCTGATATAATCTAATAAATGTAAGTTTTTGTAAAGCAATGATACTTAAATCAAATTCTGGAGATGAAATACATTTCTGTTATTGATGATTAAATTGTTATTTGTACCCCACTTTGCACTACAAATAAAAGATAAATGTAACTTAACAAAATAAATATTTCTTACCTATTATTGTGTCCTTTTGGGGCCAAACCAGTATTTCTTGAATGAATATGTACTTATCACGCAGAGGGCTGTTAACTCTAGACATTTCTTGGCATTAAAAGTTGAGTACACTTCTAGGTTCTCATAATGCTACTACTAATTTTTCAAAATCTAAATAGAATATGCATTACTCTATAATAAATAATAAACTATTTAAAAATGCTCATTAATATTCATAGTGTGTTATTGCCACATATACATTGTTAATATGCAAAATAGTTGAATAGTAGGTTTTTTACTATTGTCATAAATGTGAAACGTCAGAAAGTAGAGATAGTTGACAAGTGAGGAGTAGGCGTGTGCGTATCTACGTAAATATACAGTGTTTAGTAATGTATTTGGAGTCCTTGGGGGTGTAAATGGTTAAGCACCTGACTAGTAAGGGGGTTGGCAGTCCGAAACCATGAAGAGGTGCCTTGGAAGACAGTCCTGGTGATCTGCTTCCAAAAGGTGGCAGCCTTGAAAGCCCTGTGGAGCAGTTCTACTCTGCACACATGGGTTGCCATAAGTAGAAATCGACTCAGTGACAGTTAACACCAACGGTAATAGTAGTACGGTATTGTTTTTTTTAATTCACGTAAACAACATTGTACTGAGCTTATACCTCTTGTAATTTACTTTTTCTGAGATTTATCAGAGTTGATATTTATAGGTTTAGATCAACTCCAATGCTTTATTTTAACTTACCTCAAATTATTTAACTATTCTCTTATTGGTGGATATCAAGGTTTCTACATATTATAAATAATATTATAGTGAACATTGTTATACATGCCACCTTGTGTATATATTTGAGCATGTGTCCAAAATTGGAAGTGCTGGACTCTAGGCTATGTATTTCTTCAGCTTCACTACATATTGCCAAATTATTTCCAAACTCACTGACCAATTCATTTCCCAACCAGTGTGAGAAATTTTGTGTCTCTACAAATTGGAATGACTGGACGTTTTAATTTTTGCCTATGCGAGGGATTTCTGTTTCTTAAATGTACATTTTTTCTGGTCCATAGTGAGGCTAAGCATCATTTATGTTGCAACCATTCAAAGTTATTATTTTGAGTGATTTTCATATTATTTGTCTATTTTTCTATGGGAGTGCTTGTTTTCTTAATATTTTTTTTTCAGAATTTATATACTCTAGTTTCTGCTTCTTTATCAATTTTAATTATCTTCTTCCAATCTCTACTTGTTTTTCACTTTTTTATAAAGTCTGAATTTTAAATGCTAATCTCTAAATTTCCATTAGTCCTCTTTCTGAACACGTTTGTTTATCAACCTGAAATTGTTTTTTTTAGAATTTGAACAATTGTGAAGAACAATAACTGCAAACACACTGTAGTGTAAGTTTCAGTCATCATGCTCTGACTACTACCTCCAATCTGACTACTGTCTCCAAACACAATTCTAAATCCTTTATCCTAAATGAGGATTTCTTACCTCTCTTCCTCTGTGTCTTTCCTTTTTATACGTTCTTTAATTTCCCATGTCCACATTTATAATACATCTTTTGCATTCACTCTCAACAAGTTTGCCCCCTCTCACCTCTTATGAGTTGGTTGGATGAAACAAAACCATAGTTAAAATTCAATTCTTCAGCTCAATGTTGCTGGAAAATAATGAAAAATCATGCTAAATGTCCTCACTTTAAATTTATTATGAGTAACCTCATGTTGATCCTCAGTGTGTGTTATATTGTTTCCAAATATTTGCTGATTTTGTAGATATTTTACTGTTATCGATTTATAATATAATTCCCTTGTAGTAAGACAGCATATTTTATAAGAATTATATTCTTGTAAATTTATTGGTTTTGTGGACCAGGATACAATCTATCTTGGTAAATGTTCTGTGTGCACTTGAGAAAAATGTGGACCCTGTAATTGCTGATGGAGTGTTCTGTAAAATGCCAGTGAAGACATTTGGGTTGACAGAATTTTTAAAATTGTATACCCTTACTGATTTTCTGTCTATATGTTCTATCAATTATTTTGGGAGTGGTGTTGAAATAGCCAACTATGACTGTGACACTATTTCTCCTTTTAATTTCATCAGTTTTTGTTTTATATGTTGTTGTTGTTGTTAGGTGCCATCGAGTTGGTTCTGAGTCATAGCAACCCTGTGTACAACAGAACAATGCCTGGTCCTGCACCATCCTCACAATTGTGGTCATGCTTGAGCCCATCGTTGTAGCCACTGTGGCAATCCATCTTGCTGAGGGTTGTTTTATAGGGTCACTATGAGTCGGAATCGACTTGATGACAATGGGTTTGGTTCGTTTTTGATTTTTGTACATGGAGAGTTGGTATTGTTATGGCTGCCTGATGAACTCACCACTTTTTAATTATCACCCTTTCTCTGTTATTATTGTTTATTCTGAGCTCTAATTTATTATTAATATAGTGACACTAATACTCTTCAGCGTTAACATGGTGTATCTTTTTACTTGTTGTCGTTTCCTATTTCTATCCTGTTTTTGTCTTTATAAAGTAGATTTTCTGAAGGGAGCATGTAATTGGTGTTTGCTTTTACATTCAATATGACAATCTGTCTTTTAGTCAAAGTGTTTATACCATTTATATTTAGTATGATTATTAATATATTTGGATTTAAATCTACCATCTTGTTATCTGATTTCTCTTTGTGTCCTCCATTCTTCTGTTTTCCTCTTTTTTTGCCTTTTTGAGGGATTTGTTAGTATGTTTTGGGATTCTATTTTATTTCCTGTATTAAATTATTACCTATAACTTTTTCTTGTATTATTTCAGGGGTTGTTACAGTGTTTATAGTACACTTCTTGACTTGTCAACAGTTACATTTAAATGATATAGTATCTCACTTCACCTATAGTATAAAATCCTTAAGAAAATATACTTCTATTTCTCTCTTCCCAAGACTTTGTTACATATGTTGTAAATTTCATAATACATCATTTTTTTTTTAATTTTGTAGTCTATTATATTTAATGATTTAAATAATAATAATAAATCTTTATATTTACTTGAGATACTATTTTTGGTGCTCTTTGTTTCTTTGTATAGATTCAGGATTCCATGTGGTATCATTTCTTTCTGCTTGAAGGGCTTTTTAAAAAAATTTCTTGAAATAAAGATTTTTTTGTGATTAATTATTTTCATTTTTGTGTGCTTAAACAAAGTATTTTACTTTCATTTTTCTTACTTGTATGATTACTGTATTTTATGAAAATAAAACATGGCTTCTACATTTGTTTGCCAACCACACTCTCCCCTGTGAAGTATTTTCATAAGTGCTATTATGCCTTTTTTTTTTTTACTTGTTGCTGTAAAAAATTTACCATAGCATGCTTGCAAAAATACCTTGCGAGAAGGGCACAGTCAACAAACAAACGTAGAAGGTGTGCATTATTTGTGTAAAAATGTCATGTTTTAAACTTCATTTTTAAAAGAGATTTGGTGTTCATAAAGAAAAATGAGGTATCTTTATAGATATTGTACCAATGTCTTCTTACTTTATTGGAAAACTTTGCCCACTTTATCTTTAAACATTTTTCTCCTTCATTCCCTTTTTGGAACTCCAACAGTACTTATTTGCTTAAAGTTGTTCACTGATGCTCTGTTCAACTTTTTTATTTGGTCTTTTTTTCTGTTTTATTCTTGAATAGATTTTTTTCGGCTATGCCTGCAAGTTAACTAAACTGTTCTTATGAAAATCCCATCTATAGTTTATCATCTCCAGTATATTTTTAATCTCAAACATATGTAGCCTTCTATTTGTGCCTTTTTTTAAAAAAAAAAAAATCTCTTTCCTAAATCTACTTAACATATTCTGTTTTTATCTTCTTTATGGAACATGGAATACAATTGTAATCAATTTTTTAAAAAGTCCTTGTCTATTAATTCTAGCATTTGTGTCATTTCTGGGTCCATTTTAATTTATTGATTTTTTTTTTTTCATCTCAGTACCAGTTATAATTTCTTGCTTCTCTGCATGCCTGGTAGTGTTTTTATTGGATGCCCAATATTTGGAATTTTACATTGTTTATGCTGGACATTTTGTATTCCTATAAAGATTCTTGAACTTTGTTTGTTAATTAGAATAAATTTCATTTTTGGGGCCTTGCCTGTGAGCATCCTTGTGTAAGATTAGAGCAGCAGCACATCTAGGGTGTTTTCCCCACTAGTGAGGCAAGATTTTCTTAGCGCTCCATACAGTGTCTCATTAATTAAAGGGTTTACCACTCTGGCTGGGAACAGGTAGGATTCTCAGCTTTAAGTGTTAAACATTGTTCCTCCTAGTGATTTAAGGAGGTTCTTTTGCCAACCTATGTTAGTTTCCTTATATAGCTGTGCTGATCAGCATCCAGTTGTATACCTGAAGGGGACCCTCTACAGAATTCTGGAGTTCTTTCTCTGCGAAGCTCTGATTCCCTGGTATTCAGCCTGTACACTCTACACACCTTGACTTGTCTCATGCTCAGTTCTGTGTCCTCAAGTTGGGGAGTCCTCTGGTCTGCCTGGCTCCTCCGTCCCTGTCCCACGGCCTGTAATATCTCCAGGCAGTAAGCTGGGCCAACTGTGTGGCTCACCTCATGTGTTTATATCATATCTCTCAAGGATCGCTATTCTTTACTGCCTGGTGTCCAATTTCTCAAGAATTCAGGGCTTTAGTTGCTCAAGTTTGTGGAGGGTGGTTTGGACCCTGTGAAAAGAACGTATTTCTTGAATGAATGCTTAGCAAGGTTAATCCTTCTGTATTCACATCTATTTTTCTCATTACTTTCATGTGCCTGGCTCTATTATCTTCTAGCAATGATTGTTGAAGTAAAAACACTGTTCTAAGCCTAATTATCATTAAACTAGTTAACATTTTCTTTTCTCTATTATTTGTTTTAAATTGTTTAATTATCTCCACATGTGTTAACCTGTGTGTTATTTTTTTTCCTACTTAATATACTATGTGCTATTTCAATATCATACCTTTCTGGGAAAAGTATTCATGTTAGAGACACTCAGTTTTAATTTTTTGAATAATACTTCTCTGCTGCTCCTTCCATTCTTCGTCCTCAAACTTCTCCTAGAAACATAGTAGCTCTGAATTTATCCCTCTTCCTGTTACCTGATTTTTTGCATTTTTAATCTTTTTAAAAAATCTTTTGATGCTTAATTCTGTGTGATTTTTTTCTCAATTTTATATTCTAATTTACTGTTTTTTGTACTGCTTAGAGTCTGTTCCTTCTATTCATTTTTAAATTTCAAAGTCTACATGATTCATCTGGAAGAAATTTAATTGGTTCACTTTCATATTCTCATTAAGTTACTTCGTTTGATCATGTTTTTATTTCATCACTTCTTATTTCTTGTTGTTATTTTTTCATTTATTTCTTTAAAGTTAAATTTAAAATATTTACCTAATTTGCTGTATAATTCATAAGTAATAGCATGTTATTGTTCTGTTATTTTTATCTTCAGCTTTTTTCTTAACTTTAATATGATCTTCAATTTTGAATTTATATTTGTTTTCATGGACTACTTTTAAATGGGAGTTTTTGTTGCTGTTGTTGTTTGCTCGTTTATTTGCTTTGGTTCACTTTTATTTTAATTTTTCTTTTTGTTTTTCTGTGCCCATCCTGCCATATAGAGTGATTATGTGGTTTCTTTGCCCAAGGTAAAGTATCCTCTGGGCACGCAACACTTGTACAACCTCCTGGTGACAGTAACATGTTGCAGATAGAATCTCTGTGATAGCTGATGACTGTTGTTATCTCTGTATCATGTTTACTTCCTAGGCCCAGGATTTAGTAGCCATAGGCTAAAGAGAGCTGGTACAAACACATCCCAGCTTCAAGCCTGGAGACTAGCTCTGGCTCCAAATCTAACACAGAGCCCTTTTCCTCTCCTTTATCTCTCTGGAGTCAAACAAATACCAGCCTTTCCTGCTATAGTAGCACAGTAGTCCCAATGCTCAGTCCTAATCCCTGTTTTATTTATCACTTCTTTTTTTTTTAACTATAAAGATTTTTTTTTTTTTTCTGAATCTGGCTAAATTATTTTTATTCTCTTACCTACTACTATTATATTAGTAAATTTAAATTAAATTTCTTCCAATTAACAGGGGCTTATTTTTTTTTTATATTGAAGTCTGCATTTACTATGCCATCATTTCTACAAAATCTTAAACTACATTCTTTGTCAAAATGAAACCAATATAACATTTAATAATTCTATAAACAACAATTTTATTCACTCTATCATTAAAAAAAGGAAAAAAAATCCCTCAGAAAAATTAACAACAAAGTTGACTTTTCTGTCTCTCCTTGCCTCTTTAATAAGAATTCATTGTGTAAACTTGAAAATAAACATTAATGAGTTTTTCTAATTAGAATGACATGATTTCCAAAAATCAGTCTTCTGAAAGAGAAAACCACACAGAAGGTTAGCTATTTATAATGTTAAACTGAGAAATTAGACTAAAATACCATAGTTATATATAGATGTCTACTTCCAAAAAATTCATTCTGAAAGGACTTATTCAAAACAAATTTCTCACTTAGAAAGTGTATATCCAATTAACCATTGCCTTCAAGGCTTTTCTACTTACATCTCTTGAGGTAGAGGTCAAACCGAAGAGTTAATTGGAGATTTCAAAGTAGAATTTTAGGACAAATTAAAGTATAGCTCTCAGAAGTCTGATTTGTTATAGATAACTTGGAATATGCCTGAAGCTGTATTTCACCAATGACTTCCTGCAAAGTAGTTTTATATTGACCGAAAACACAGGGTACTAAAAGATATACTAGCTAAATTACTTCATTGAATGTATGGTCTCATTGGGTAGGCCTGTTTAATCATAGATTAATAGTGGAAAATATATATGCTATTAAAAAAAATGGCATGCTTAAGAAAATGGCATACCTTACCACTAGGACCATCTCAACCCAAGCACATTGAGCATATTCTGATATGCAGATCCACTAGGGGCTAACATATTTAAAATTTATCACCATCAACCTCCACTATTCCATCAAATTTCACTATAAGACCTGATCTTTCCAAACAGGGCCATTGTATCAGCTTGCTTCCTATCATTTAGTCACTTCCAGTGTTTCCCAGGGATCACCAAACAAACAAAACAAAAATTAAATTAGTCTGTTAAGTGTGTACTTAGGTCTTTTTGGTACAGGATGAAACAGATCCTGACTGTACGTAGTGGTTCCTTTGCTCTTTGGCATACGCTCTCCATTTATTTAAAGGAATTGAAATAAAAAAATCCCCGAAGAGTCCCTCCTTCAAACCATTTGCTGATATAATTACCTTTATGGGGTCTAACGGCTCAGATTTGTGGGGACTCGTTCACAGGCAGTATTGCCTTCAGAGCCCTGGTGGTGCAGCAGTTAAGAGTACTGCTGCTGACAAAAAGGTTGGTAGTTTGAATTGACCAGCCACTCCTTGGAAACCCTATGAGACAGTTCTGCTCAGTCCTATAGGGTCGCTACGAGTTGGAATTGACTCGACAATGAGTTTTTTTTTTTTTTTTGGTTTGTTGCTTTCAGACAAAGGTAAGAGAACCTTACATATCAGACTATCAAATACACACACACACACACTCACTCCACTATGTTTTTAAAAAGAGACGGACATCTCTGTCACTGAAGATTTGGTGTTCAGTCATGGTTTGGCACAACTTGTAAATCTGCAGGCTTCAGAAAAATACTTATCACAATCTCTTGCCCTTTGTCCCCAAAAAAAAAATTTACTATGTTCAAATGATCCAAAAGCTATGACATTTTGTGGCTTGTGCCTCTGCCTTTGTTGAAGATATTGTCTGAGTTGGAGTAGAGGGAGGAATTGGGCAGCTAAAGAGCTGAGGTAAAATAATCTTGTTCTCATGAATGAATAGATTTTTTTCATAACAAAGGACTGTTTCCTAGAGGTGTTTAAAGTCCATTTTCTTACTGTCTTTGTGCTGCAATTTGTGGCCTGAGGACATCCACAAATTAATGAAGTACTCCACACAGTTGAGCACGGCCCTTGAGGAGAATATTGTAATATTGAGCTATCAAATTACTCTTAATTTTTAAAAGAATATAAATTAGATTATTAAGATCTATCCATATTTTTGCATGTCATGTTAGTTCATTCAGTCTGTCATAAAATCTTGCATTGTTGATGGGATATACCACAGTTTATCCATCCATTTGCCTGTTTTAGTTTCTTCTATGTTTTTGTTTTGAGAAGAGGGCTGCTGCAATCATTCTTGTACATGCCTTCTCTTGTATATACACAAGGATTTCTCCAGGGTATCTACTTGTAGTTGAAAGTGATGAAGTAACATATGTGTAGCATGATACCAGTTTTTGATCTTGGCAACTAGATGGACATTTAATGCTAGAATTGTGAGAGTATAATTTTTTTAAAAAATTAGTAAACTGAATTAAATTTCAGGACATTTAATTAAGTTGTGTTAAATGTTATAGTATGGTAAAAAAAAAAAAGGTATGGTAGAACATGGTAAATTTTAGTGGACAGTTGTAGAGCAGGGCAAGAAGGTTATGCAATGGTGGAGTTGAGGAGACATCGCAATTATAAACAGATTGGTCTGAATCAGTTCTATTAAGATGATGCTTGATCCCACACTTGAAGAAGGAGGGGAGTGACCATGAGGAACAAGCCACGAGGAATATGGAGGAAGGTGGAATGAGGGCCCGAAGCACCTGGGTTCAGAAATCTTTTGTTCATTCTTTGTTTTTAACACCAATATCTAGACGTCCCCGTATTTAATTATTTTGTGGCTTGATTAAACTAAATCTTTAAGGATTATCTTGTATCTTGCCTTTAAATATCTTCTTACTGCAGTCTCAGGCTCTTACTCGCACAACCCTGAATCAACACAATAGACCACTGATCCATGGTCTTGCCCAAAATCTTTTCATCATTCCACTTCAAACCAAATGCCAATATTCAGGTGAAGTTTCCTAGTATCTTTATGTAACTACGTGTCCAAAAGCATCCAGTTTTCCCCAGTACCCAATAAAAATTAAAGAGCTGTCTCAATGCTTTTAAGTTTCTATTATAATCTCAAACACCTCCCACTAGAAACCTTCAGAAACACTATTCCTCGCACAGTATAAAGTGCCCTCACTATTGCCCAAACTCTGTGTACCTAAGAGAGTGGATATCCAAATGATATATTATCGGTACTCATATACAGAACTTTTCCCAGACATCATTCCCAGAGCATAGAAGAGTAAGAAAAAAAAGAGAGAGAGAGTTCTAATTGAATGGGACTTGCACATTCAAGGCATTTTGAAATCTGAAAAAAAAAAAAAAGTAAGTAGTTGGAGAGTTTCTGGTAGTTACCAAAATTTTGGTTCTAGTGCCTGTTTTCTCTGCTTTTAGGAACAAAACCCATTGCCATGGAGTCAATTTTAACTCATGGTGACCCCACGTGTTACAGAGCAGAACTGTTCCATCGGGTATTTGTGGCTGCAACCTTTATGGAAGCGGGTCACCGGACCTTTCTCCCACGGCACTGGTGGGTGTGTAAAAACTGCCAATCTTTTAGACTGTTAGCCAGGTTCAAACTGCCAACATTTCAGATTATCAGCCAACCGCAAACTGTTTGTGCCACCCAGGGACCTTCTTTCCAGAACGCTGGGAGGTAATTTTCTTAGCTGTTGATTCTAGAATTTCCTAACACATCATAGACATTATGTGAATAAAAATCTGAAAGTAGGTCTAAGAATACTGCTTATTCTTGTCATTTGTGGTGGTGTGAATCCTTAGGGAAGGGAAGTGTGTATATTATCCTCCTCTGCATGTAGAAAGGGAGCAGTCCACGCTCCCACAGTACATAGAAGCCTCTATTTGTAAAAAAAAAAAAAAGAAATCCCCTTCTTCACCAACCATCCTATCAGAATTTCACATATGAAGTGATTTTACTAAAAGTCCATCTCAGTCATAAAGTAATATTTCATGCCTAGAGGATGACCTGTGGGTATTAAGGGTTAACATGGAATTGCTCTCTGACAACGGACCCCAGACGGCATTGGTCATGTGAGGAGGGAACGTTGAACTGGGAAAAACATAGTCTAATCTTCAAGGCATCTGAATTTATTATTGTAGTGTCAAAGAGTCTCTGTTCTGCTTCCGAATCTAGATGAGATATTTCTCCAAGGTCAGAGGAAAAAAGTTTTCCCTGTCTGATACTGTCCTTAAAGTTGCTTTTTTTTTTTTTTTTTCCAGCAGAGGTCATTAGAAAACTTTCTGTCCTTGAAAGGTTAGCTAAGTCCAATAGATTATTTGAAGTTGCAGGGACTCTCCAGCATTTCAGCTGTAGGTGCTTATTTCTGCAGTTGTATGAGACATTGTTCTTGTAGAAATTTTAATCTAAATCTTAGGAAATCACAAGCAAGTTTTGCAGATTGTATTTTTTTCTGCCAAAGGTTATTCAGACACTGTAGAATGACGAGGTCAGTTATTAGAACAGCTACTTCATTCTCAGGATCCTATTTGGTGCAGGTAGCAATTATAGTAGATAAACTTTTAAAATCCTTTCGAGAAGCTGAAAAAGGTGAATCTGAATTTTCATTATTTTTATAATTTTGTCTAAACTGAAAAGCTTACACACACTTTTAGGCAGCTTCATGAAGCATTAGAGAATGGGAGAGAATATTTTTATTTGTTGAGAATTTATGAAGGTAAATTTCTTTAGCACATACTAGGAAAATCTAGGAAAAAAAGTATTTCAATAAGTATCAAATTATTTTGTCATATAAGGTGCTTACACTTCCTGACTATATTTTCTTTCTCTTGCCTACACGTAGGGTTTAGAAAAAGGGTAGAGGTTTAAGGAGCTTCAAAAGCAAAAGGCAAAGAAATAAGCAAGACTTTGAAAGTCCAAAAAAAGCCATTTGGTCATTAAGATGTAGTCCATTTTCAAAAAATAAGGAACACAGAGAGATGATTAGAAGGCACACTGAGAAAGTGAAGGCATGGGTGCTAACTACCGCTTGGCCTCCTTGCATTTTCCTCAGGCGTAGTCAGAGGCCTTCTTGGCCTTGACCAGAATCCAGAAGACACAGGCAGAAGGTAAGGATCTGAGGGCACGTGCTCTGGCTCACCAACAGAAAGGGATTTGAATGGCAAGCAACAGTTCCTCCGTCCTTTCTTCTTTCTTTTGTACCAAAATTAAACAACTTAGTCAGAAATGTAATCGATATTTGAAGAAGGCATCACACAATCGTCCTCTTCATTTATGAAACTTCAACAACAAAAAAATAATTTCTAAATCTGGGGAGCCCTGGTGGCACAGTGGTTAATTGCTCGGCTGCTAATCAAAAAGTCAGCAATCAGAGCCCACCAGGCGGTCTGCTGGGAGAAAGATAGCTTGTGTGCTATGCGAAAACAAAAACAAAAACTTAGATTGTACTGGAGAGGACATTTGCCGGTATGTGAAGATTACTTTTGTTTAGAGAAATCCACTCTGTAAGATTTGGTTGGTGGCACAATTGCAGAAGTCTTCAAAGTCATGCATCCCCTCTCTGTCCCTTCTCAGCCAGGGCACCTGCACATGCTGGGGGCACAGTCAATAAAATATCACCACCCACAATCATGCAGACAGGAGGTGGGATAGAAACATACAACAACATGAGGTTTCCCCTAGCAGCTCTGTTGGAGTTGAGGACGGAAGTGACAAATGTGCAGTAGTGCTGTTGACAGTAGAAACATCTTAACGGGACAGGTGCTGAGCTGCCTAGCCTCTGGTGTTTCCCTTCCTCTGGGTTCAGAGAGATTCCAAAATCTGCTTCGCCAGGATCCTCATTGATTCTATGAGCCACGTCACATATTCCTAAAATTATTTTCTGTGTAAGGCATCAGGAATTGTTTTTAATGCTTGCAACTTGCAACCAATAAAGCTGACTGATGCAAGTGCTAAGAAATGGTTCCTATATATTGATACTTTTATTTATAACCTGCTGATGGTAATAGCTGGTAGTTTTTCAATTAAAAAAAAAATACTAGTTATATAGTATGACAGTTTATGCAATATTTTTCTCTTAAGAATTTGACTGAATTTGTGGGTATATAACATGGAAACCCTGGTGGTGGTGTAGTAGTTAAGTGCTATAGCTACTAACCAAAAGTTGGCAGTTTGAATCCACCAGGTGCTCCTTGGAAACCCTGTGGGGCAGTTCTACTCTGTCCTATAGGGTCTTTATGAGTGGAAATTGAATTGATGGCAGTGGGATTGGTTTTTGGTAACATGAGTAAACACAGATTTTATTAAATAGTATCTTAATACTTTTCAACTTAATGATTTTTTAGATGTTCCGTCTTAAATTGCTTTCTCTCAGCCAGTACAGTGCTCTTGTTTATTCCTTAATAACAACAAACATTTTCATTTCTGTAACTTGGAAATGTTTGTTTATTTAGGTTTTGCACACTCAATGACTAGAAATTACCTACGCACTAATTTCAGATAAATGTATTTATTCCTATTGTGCTTTAAGTGAAATTTTACAATTCAAGTCAGTTTCTCATACGAAAACTTACACACATTGTTATGTGACCCTAGTTGCTCTCCCCATAAGGTGACAGCACACTCTTCCTCTCCCCCCTGTATTTCCCGTGTCCACTCAACCAGTGCCTGTCCCCCTCTGCTTTCTCATCTCGCCTCCTGACAGGAGCTGCCCACTTGGTCTCATGTATCTACTTGAGCTAAGGAGCACACTCCTCACCAGTATCATTTTGTGTCTTAAAGTCCAGTATAATCTTTGTCTGAAGAGTTGGCTTTGGGAATGGTTTTAGTTTGCGGCTAACACAGAGTTCAGGGGCCATGTCTTCTGGGGTCCCTCCAATCTCAGTCAGACCATTAAGTCTGGTCTGTTTACTAGAATTTGAGTTCTGCACCCTACTTTTATCCTGATCCACCAGGGACTCTCTGTGATGCTCCCTGTCAGGGGGGTCATTGGTGGTAGCCAGGCAACATCTAGTTCTTCTGGTCTCAGGCTGATGGAGTCTCTGGTTTATGTGGCCCTTTCTGTCCCTTGGGCTCATATTTTCCTTGTGTCTTTGGTGTTCTTCATTCTCCTTTGCTCCAGGTGCATTGGGACCAATTGATGCATCATAGAAGACTGTTTGCTAGCTTTTAAGACCCCAGACACCACTCACCAAAATGGGATGCAGAAAATTTTCTTAGTAAACTTTGTTATGCCAATTGACCTAGATGTCCCCTGAAACCATGGTCCCCACACTCCCACCTCTACTACTCTGTCCCTGGAAATGTTTGGTTGTATTCAGGAAACTTCTTAGCTTTTGGTTAGTTCAGCTGTGCTGACTTGCCCTGTATTGTGTGTTGTCTGTCCTTCCCTTCACCTAAAATAATTCTTGTTTACTATTATCTAGTTAGTGAATACCTCCCAACCCTCATAACCATCAAAGAATGTTTTCTTCTGTGTTTAAACCTTTTCTTGAGTTCTTATAATAGTGGTCTCACACAGTATTTGTCCTTTTGTGACTGACTAATTTCACTCAGCATCATGTCTTCCACATTCCTCCATGTTATGAGATGTTCCACAGATTCATCATTGTTCTTTTTCATTGCTTAGTATTCCATTGTGTGAATATACCATAATTTGTTTACCCATTCATCTGTTAATGGGCACCAAGGTGGTTCCCATCTTTTTGCTATTGTGAACAGTGCTGCAATGAACATGGGTGTGCATATATCTATCCATGTGAAGGCTTTTATTTCTCTAGGGGATATTCCAAGGAGTGCAATTGCTGAATGGTTATGGTAGCTCTATTTATAGCTTTTTAAGGAAGAGCCTTATTGGTTTCCAAAGGGGTTGTACCATTTTATATTCCCACCAGCAGTGTGTAAGTGCCCCAATCTCTCCACAACCTCTCCGACATTTATTATTTCGTGTTTTTTGTGTTGATGTAACCTTGTTGGGGTGAGATGGTATCTCACTGTACTTTTGATTTGCATTTCTCTAATGGCTAATGATTGCATGCATTCCCCCATGTATCTGTTAGCCACCTGAATGTCTTCTTTGGTGAAAAAAAGAAAAAAAAGTCTTTGTTGGTGAAGAGCCTGTTAATATCCTTTGCCCATTTTTTAATTGGATTATTTGTCTTTCTGTTGTTTAGGTTTTGCAGTATCTTGTAAATTTTAGAGTCTAGACATTTATCAGATTTGTTGTAGCCAAAAACCTTTTCCCAATCTGTAGGTTGTCTTTTTACTCTTTTGATGAAGTCTTTGGATGAGTGTGTTTGATTTTTTTAGGAGCTCCCAGTTATCTAGTGTCTCTTCTGCTCTTCGTCCATTGTTAGTAATGTTTTATATACTGCTCATGCCATATATTCAGGCTCCAAGCATTGTCTCTACTTTTTCTTCCATGATCTTTATTGTTTTAGATTTTATATTTAGGTCTTTGACCCATTTTGGGTTAGTTTTTGTGCATGGTGTGAGGTATGGGTCTTGTTTGATTTTTTTCACTGATTGATATTCAGTTATGCCAGCACCATTTGTTAAAGAGATTGTCTTTTCCTCCTTGAACAGACTTTGGGGCTTTGTGAAATATCGGTTGCTCATAGGTGGATGAATTTGTGTCTGGATTCTCAATTCTGTTCCGTTGGTCTACATATTTGTTGTAACAGTACCAGGCTGTTTTAACTACCATGGCAGTGTAATAGGTTCTAAAATTAGGTCGTGTGAGGCCTCCAACTTTATTCTTCTTCTTCAGTAATGCTTTACTTATCTGGGGCTTCTTCATTTTCTATATGAAGTTGGTGATTTGTTTCTCCATCTCATAAAAAAAAAATGCCATTGAAATTTGGATTGGGATTGCATTGTACCTATAGATCGCTTTTGGTAGAATAGACGTTTTCACAATGTTGAGTTTCCCATCAGTGAGCAAGGTACGTTTTTCCTCTTACGTAGGTTTCTTGCAGTAGTGTCTTGTAGTTTTCTTTGTATAGGTGTTTTACATCTCTGGTTAGATTTATTCCTAGTATTTTATCTTCTTGGATGCTATTGTAAACAGTATTGCTTGGTGATTTTCTCTTCAATGTTCTCTTTGGTGTATGGAAATCCAACTTATTTTTGGGTTTATCTTGTATTCTGATACTTTGCTGAACTCTCCTATTAGCTCCAGTAGTTTCCTTGGGAATTCTTTAAGGTTTTCTGTGTATAAGATCATATCATCTGCAAATGGAGATAGTTTTACGTCTTCCTTACCAACTTGGATTCCATTTATTTCCTTTTCTATCCTAATTGCTCTGGCTAGGACCTCCAGCACAATGTTGAGTAAGAGTGGACATAAAGGTCACCCTTATCTGGTTCCCATTCTCAAGAGGAATGTTTTCAGACTATCTCCATGTAAGATGATGTTGACTGTTGGTTTCGTATAAATGCCCTTTATTATATTGAGGAATTTCCCTTCTATTCCTATTTTGCTGAGTGTTTTTATCATGACTGGGTGTTGGACTTTTTTAAATGTCTTTTCTGCATCAGGTAATAAGATCATGTGGCTCTTGTCTTTTGCTTTATATATGTGATGCATTACATTGATTGTTTTTCTAATGTTGTAACATCCCTGCATACCTGGCATAAATCCCAGTTGTTCAGGATGAATTATTTTTTTGATATGTTATTGAATTCTATCGGCTAGAATTTTGTTGAGGGTCTTTGTGTCTAAGTTCATGAAGGATATTGGTATGTAATTTTTTGTGTGTGTGTGGTGTTTTCATACCTGGTTTTGGTATCAGGGTTATGCTGGCTTCATAGAATGAGTTTGGGAGCATTCCATCCTTTTCTATGCTCTGAAATACTTTTAGTAGTAGTGGTGCAAACCCTTCTCTGAGAGTTTGGTCGAATTCTCCAGTGAAACCATCAGAGTCAAGGCTTTTATGTTGGGAGTTTTTAAATTGTCTTTTTAGTATTTTCTTTTGTTGTAGGTTTATTTGTTCTACCTCTGTTTGTGTTAGTTTAGGTAGGTAGTGAGTTTCTAGAATTTTGTTCATTTCCTTAGGTTTTCAAATTTGTTGGAGTGCAATTTTTTGTAGTATTCTGTTATGATTTTTTTTTAATTTCAGTTGGGTGTGTTGTGATATCGCCCATCTCATTTTTTATTTGCTCTATTTACTTCCTCTCCTCCTTTTGTCAATTTAGCCAGTGGTTTATCAGTTTTGTTGATCTTTTCAGACAACCAGGTTTTGGTCTCATTAACTCTTTCAAATGTTTTTCTATTCTCTGTTTCACTTAATTTTGCTCTAATTTTTATTATTTGCTTTCTTCTGGTTCCTGAGGGCTTCTTTTGCTGCCCTCTTTCTGTTTGTTCAGGTTGTAGGGGTAGTGCTTTGATTTTGGCCCTTTCTTCTTTTGGATGTGTGCACTTATTGCTATACGTTGACCTCTGAACACTGCTTTTGCTATGTCCCAAAGGTTCTGATAGGATGTGTTTTCATTCTCATTGGATTCTATGAATTTCTTTATTCCATCCATAATTTCTTATATAATCCAGTAGTTTTTGAGCAAGATGTTGTTTGGTTTCCATGTGTTTGATATTTTTCCTTGCTTTTTTCTGTTATTGATTTCTACTTTTATGGCTTTATGGTCAGATAATATGCTTTGTAATGTTTTGATATTTTGGATTCTGTTAAGGCTTGCTTTATGACCTAATATGTAGTCTATTCTAGAGAATCCACGTGCATTGGAAAAGAAAATGTACTTGGCTGCGGCTGGGTGGTGTCTCATATATGTCTACGAGGTCAAGTTAGTTGATTGTGGCATTTAGATCTTTGGTGTCTTTATTGAGCTTTTTTCTGGATGTCTGTCCTTCACAGAAAGTAGTGTGTTGAAGTCTACTATTATTGTGTAGCTGTCTATGTCTCTTTTCAATGCTGTTAGAGTTTGTTTTATGTATTTTGGAGCCCTGTCGTTGAGTACATAAATATTTATTATGGTTATGTCCTCCTGGTGTGTTGACCTTTTCATCATTGTATAGTGTCCTTCCTTATCCTTTGTGGTGAATTTAACTTTACACTCTATTTTGTCAGAAATTGAAATTGCTACTCCTGCTCTTTTTTGATTGTTGTTCACTTTATAGTTTTTTCCCATCCTATAAGTTTTAGTTTTTTTGTGTCTTTAAGTCTAAGTTGTGTCTCTTTTAGGCAGCATATAGACAAATTGTGTTTTTTGAATCCATTCTGCCACTCTCTGTCTCTTTATTGGTGCATTTAGTCCATTTACATTCAGGTTAATTGTTGATTTTACCGCTGTCATTTTGATTTTTTGTGTGTGTGTGTGTGTTGTTGATAGTTTCTTTGTTCCATTTAATTTTCTGTGCTGAGTTGTTTTTCTTTATGTATTTTCTTTTCCTGTTTATCACTGTTGATTTTGTATTTGCTGAGTCTTTATGTTTTTCTTCTTTTTTATTTTGATGTCTAGGATTGTTAGTTTCCTTTGTGGTTACCTTAATATTTACTGCTATTTTTCTCAGTTTAAACCAGTTTTTATTTCTTTATATTGCCTTGACTTCCTCTCCATATGAAAGATCTATGACGACATTTTTTAGTTCCTATTTTTGTTTTAATGTTGTCATCTTTTCCATACGATGTTTCCCTATTTTGAGTGTTCCACTACTTTGAGTGTTTTAGCTTTGATTTATTTTTTGTAATTTCCCTATTTGGGTTGATATCTGGTTGCTATGTCCTGTGTTTCAGTCTTGTGTTTTTGTCTAATGTTATTGATTTTCTAACAGGAGTATTCCTTCAGCATTTCTTATAATTTTGGTTTGGTTTTTGCAAATTCTCTAAGCTTCTGTTTATCTGGAAATGCCCTAATTTCACCACCATATTTGAGAGACAGTTTTGCTGGATATACGATTCAAGTCTTTACATATGTCATCCCATTGGCTTCTTGCCTGCATGGTTTCTACTGAGTAGTCTGAGCTTAGTGTTATTGACTCTCCTTTGTAGATTGCTTTTTGTTTATCTCTAGCCACTCTTAAAATTCTCTTTATCTTTGGTTTTAGCAGATTTGATTAGAATATGCCTTGTATAGGGTCGATGAGCTTCTTGGATAGATATCTTCTCATCTTTCATGATATCATGGAAGTTTTCTCCTACAAATCTTCTATAGTTCTCTCTGTATATTTTCTGTTAGCCTCCCTTCCCCCCCCCCCCACCCATTCTGGTACTCCAATTTACTTGTAGGTTTTTCCTTTTGACACATAATTCTTAGGGGTTCCTCATTTTTTAAAGATTCTTTTATCTGATTTTTCCTCAAATATGTTGGTGTCAAGTGCTGTATCTTCAGTCTCACTAATTTTGACTTCCATTGCCTCAATTCTTCTCCTCTGACTTTCTATTGAGTTGTCTAATTCTGAAATTTTATTGTTAATCTTCTGAATTTCTGTTTGCTGTCCCTCAATGGATTCTTGCAGCCTATTAAATTTGTCATTATGTTCTTCTCTTATATTCTTAAGTTCCTCTATTGCTTTGTCTCTGTGTTTTTTGGTTCATTCTGCATTTTACCCGATATCCTTCCTGATCGCTTGAAGAGTTCTGTATATTAATCTTGTGTATTCTACCTCTGGTAACTCCAGGAAATTATCTTCATCCAGGAGATTTCTTGATTCTTTGTTTTGGGAGCTTGCTGAAGCCATGATGGTCTGCCTCTTTGTGTGATTTGATGTTGAATATTGTCTCTGATAAGTTATTGTATCTTTTTTTTATGTTTGCTTACTGTATCCTAGCTTCTTGTGTTGTTTTAATGTGTCCAAATAGGCTATTCTATTTAAAACTCTAACATCCTGTCACCAGGTGGTTAGAGCTGTTACTAAGTATATGAGCCCAGGAGTCCCTTTACTTTTCTTGTATGGATTCAGTTTAAGTGTCCAGGAAGTCGGTCACCAAGTGCGTGGCATGGGCTCTTACCTATAGTCCTAGACAGGCAGGGGTGATTGGACTAGGCACAGTTATCTGGCTGCAGTATGGGGTCATGCACTGAGCAAGGCAGGGGGCGTCCAGCTGCCCCTGAGTGTCTGTGAGGAAAGCATGTCCCTGTTCCTTAGAGCACGTAGTTGGGTTGGGGGGGGGTTGCAGCCAGACTATGGGCACCTGGTGCTGTTGGCTGTAAGGACTGGGAGGCACCATTTATTCTTAGACCCTTGTCCCAAGTGGCTGTGTGGTGTGGATAGAGCCACCAGTCCTCAAGCCTCTGATGTGGGTAGGTGAGGATCCTGCTTAATAGGCAAAGAGGTGTCAAATATTACAAACCTACCTCTCCACCATATAGCTGAAACAGTTGAAGTTAAACTTCAGGTATATACCCTGTTGTACTGTGCTAATGAGGGCCTATGCTATTGAAATAGGCCCACAGAAGTCTGTGCAAGGGTGAAAGGCATTCAAAGTCTGTGGACCCCTTATGCCTGTGCCTAGGCAAATGAGCTATTTCTGCCCTGAGTTCCCAGTTTAGGGGAGCCGGCAGATTATTCTTTCCCTGTTTGTTAATTTATTCCCTCTTCAAGGCCAGGAGAATGGCTCAGGGTGTTTAATTGGTCCTACTTCTGACCCAGAGGATGTGGCACTCTCTGAAGCCAGCTCAGACCTAGTGCTGACTGGGATGGGGGCAGGTAAGTGGGAGAGAAGTTTTTCTCAAAGAGGTGTTTTTTGATCTCCATGGTAGGTTAAATGCATGTACTTATCTTTTGCCAATTGAGCGTCACTTTTCACTGATTCTGAGGCATGAGTAGACTCTCCACTGCTTGGTCTTCCCTGATGTGGAAAACACCTGAATGCCACTGCTTACGTCACCACTGGTGTCAGCCAGTCCCAGCCTGCTGGGTGCCAGTTCCTGCCAGGTCAGGTCTGGCAACTCCTAGCTACTTCTGAACCATCTCTCCATCCTCTTGCTGCTAAGTCTGATCTCTCAACTTTGCCTTTGATGTTCAAGGCTCCTGGATTGTCACATAAAATTGATTCCCTTGTTCTTTTGGGTCTTTGTTGTAAGAGGGACCACAGAAAGTGTCTGACTACTCTGCCATCTCAGCCCTGCCTCTGAGATAAATTTATTTTTAAAGGAGAAAAAGAAAAGAACTATTTGATAAGAACAAAAAAGTAATATTTCTTCTTCTTTCTCTTCTCTGACTTGTAAACTTTCAAGTGAAACCAAATATCCACAAACACAAGGGAGACCCACACTTTCTGTGACAGGTATAGAACAAGAGGGTGGGCCTCAGGGGGAGATGTGAAAGGAAATATTGTAAAGATAACTAAGTATGTTTTTCTAACTAGGGGAAAATGCCCTGAGGGGCTTGTTTTTAGTTGATATTTATTGTTTAAGCTAAAAATACAGAAGAAAGATTATTGTTGCAGTTTTTTAGTAGAAATTACCTTGAAGATCCTTCTTTTTGAAGAATTTTCCTGAGTTGCATAGAAAATTTCTAATAACAAAGTGATTATTATCACTGCATTAATTTTTTTCATATTTAACGTTGTCTGTAAGTGAATCTAAAGCAGACTAAGTGCCGTTCCCCTTAGCTAAACTTGTACTTTCACCTTTGTTTAAATCAGAATGGATAATTTAAATTAATGGAATGGCAAGATCTGTATGAATAAAAAGAAAGGTTGAGAACTAGGGCATCCTGAATTCTTAGTCCAAATCCCATCTGATTTCTTCTTTTGCAATGTTACAAAAGTTGGCCTGCGTATGACCAGGTATGAAACTAGCCCAAATCTAATCAGAATCTCATTGTAAAAATGAATACTAAACTAAAGCTTTTGAGCATATGCATTATAAAGGTGCCCTTATGACCACAGATTTCAAGGATGGAGGCAGTGCAAAGTGCTTCGGAGAAGGAATAACTGCATATGATATACTTTGTTCATCCCATGCACAATTTGCTGTAACATTCAATGTCAAGGTGCTCTTTATAGAATGTTGTAAGTACAACTGCAAATATGTGCTATATCTTTTTAATCTTGATTTTTATTGTCTTTAAACATAGTAGAGTTCTGAGAATTTCATCAGGGATTTGTGTCCTGTTTAAAACGTGTTCTTGAAGGATTTTGGTAGATATTGGAGATTTCCAAGTCCAAGATACCGAGATGGTTCACCAAAATCCACACTGAATATATGCAATAGATTATAGCCTTGTTGATGATTCAGAAACACAGTAAAAGATAGCTAGTTAACAGTAAATTCTGCAAGGGGTGTAACAAAAATCAAAATAACTACTTTGATTAGCTATTAATATTAATTGAGTAGGAATTTTTTTTTTTTGAGCTCTTGGTAAACAAAGCTACCAAAGTCCTGACATTTTTTATCACCTTCCATAAAATTGTTATTCAAATAACATGTATTGAGTTCCCATTATGTGCAATACACTATGAAGATACAAAACTGAATTAAATTTAATATTGATTTGAGGCTGCATTTTCTTTCAGGTGATAAGCTGATGTAATACTGTAAGATGAGAATGAATTTTAACTATTTGCTCTAGAATTGAGATAGCAGTCAATCCAAATATTGTGACATTTAGCTAATATATAATAATTTGCGTATTTATATATTAAAAGTCAAGCAGTATGATGACGAAGCAAAATATATCTTTGAATAAGCAGAAATAAAACTTGAAGTACATTCCACTTTAATAACTCATCACAAAATACTGAAATTAACAAATATAAAAATGATATGTTTTGTTTATGCTACACACAGGTCAATAAAGTTGAATTAACATAAAAATCATTTAGTGTACAACTTTTAAAAATTAGAATAAATGCTGCACTCCATGTAGGACATTATTGTAACAAATGCTTATAGTTGAAATACATACGGAGAACTCATCAATGTAAAGTTAATTACTATATGTAAATTTTATTTCAAGTTTCTTTTATAGATTTTGATATTCTTTTAATAATTTGAAACCTCTAAAGGGAAAATATATAATAGGTAAAATGGTTTTGATTTTATTAGTATGAATTTTTCTCTTTCATCTTATAAACAAAAATTTCATTTATTTTCTGACTCCCTTGTGCAGCAGGTAAGAATTATTGCTGTTGTAATTCAGATGACGGATGGAGAAGCACAGGGGTTACGGCAAAGGCTCCTGATACAACCACTGGCAGATTCACTGCGAGGGTAGGTATTCAGGAGTTAACTTTGTTCGAAGCCTTAGGGCAAAAGGTATGACTCTCTATCTCTTTTTCTACTCATGGATTTTCCAAAGTTTTAAAGGGAAATTCTACAATTATATTTGAAAGGAATTTTTTTGGAATTAGCAAATGTATAATGTATAATATTTGAAAAAATAAAAATTTCAGAATATACGTGTGCTTTCACCTTTGTTAAATCAGAACGAAGCATTTAAATTAATGGGATGGCAAGATCTGTATGGATAAAAGGAAAGGATGGAAACTAGGGCATCCTGGACTCTTAGTCCAAGATCCATCTGATTTCTTCTCTTGCCACGTTACAAAAGTTGGCCTTCATACGACCGTCTTAACTGTTTCGATTCAATTCAAGAGTATATTTTCAAGCACTACAGTATAATTTTAGCTGCAATCTCAGCTAGAAAATGAGGCAAGCATAATATTTTAGATTTTTTTTTAACATTCTTTAAAAAAGCTGTCAACAGGATCAAAACAACATTTTACTAATTTGTTTAATCCGGGACTGCTAAAATTGACGTATAAATGTTCTTATCTCGGTAAGAGTTTGAAGAACATAATGGAATATGTGAGCTATCTAAATATGTGAATATCTGAAACTTGCAGTAATAGAAGACATATAAAAATTCATGGTGACTATGTATCTCTAATTTTTCTAAGTGGTTTAAGAAATTGAGACAGGATAATTTTCTTTTGGACAAAGAATAAATTAAATTACATCATTTTTCATTTTGACAAATGCTTATTTTTCATAAAATGTTGACAATACAAATTACATGATGTCAGACCTTACATCAGCTATTGAGAGCTCATTTTTAATTAAAATTATCATGAGCTACAAGTGAAGTGAAAATTAGTGAGTTGGAAAATTGAGGTAACAAACTCTCCAGAAATGCTTATGAAGGGATAACTAAAAGGAAAATGTGAGAAAAATAATTAAAGTTACGAAGGATGGGATTAGAAGGAACAGTTTCTCTCTAATAGAATCATTTGAAGAAAAGAATACTAAAAATGCAGAAGAGACTGCATTCATGGAAATAATATCAGGAATCCCATCCCAGAAGTAAAGGAAGACAATGTCAATGTCATAGTTTGTGTTCCCCCCAAAAACAGCACCCGAGACTAAGACTTCGGTTCAGGTGATTCCAGAAGTCACAGTGAAGGAGGGAATGAAGTGATTCCAGAAGTCGGAGTGAAGGAGCGAATGAAGCGAGATCGAGCGGAAGAAAATGGGTTGTTGCTGAGCAACTAGGGCTCATTCCTGCCAGGAATCCTGCAGAACAGGATTCAGATTTGCCTCTCCTAAGGAAAGAAAATTAGGACATTTATCCACTGACTCCAAGGCTTACTTTCTACGGTTTAACTCCTCACACTCTGGCTGCCTTATACCACCTCAGCAAGCTGTTTCCCCCCTTCAGAAAAGCCAAGAGGCCTAACAGGTGCTGAGGTGAGATTCTGCCAGCATGTGGGGTGACTGTTCACCACAGCTGGTACTACAATGGAGGGAAGCTGTGCACATAAAGAATTATATCTAACTCACGCTAAAAAGCAATGGCTCATGAAACTCTAGGAAGAAAACCAGAAATTACTTGCACTAGATACATGCTAATAAAATTTTGAAGTGTCAGTGAGAAGCTCCCAGAAAGAAAACAAATTAGATCCCATAAAAGGTTAGGATGTATGATCAACATCAGGTTTCCCCATAACAACACTGAAAACAGTGATAAAACCATGTGACTAAATTGCTGCAAATATTCTACACCACCATTTAAATGCACGAGCATTAACTAAAGAGACTCTAGGCATTCAAGGTCTCAGAAAATTTAGTGTACCTAGGACAGACCTGAAGGAAACAAACTTGATTCACAAATAAAGGCTTAAAAAATAAACAGGAGACATGAGTGTTTGGGAAACACTGGTAAAACATAGAAGACATGTTAAGATTTTAAACTTAGCTGGAGAGTGAACATGGAATTGATAAGTTTCAACGCTGAAGAGAAAAAAAAAAAAGTAGAAACATTGTCCCCAAAATACACATAAATATTAGAATATAACACAAATAAATTTAACTTTCTAAATTTAAAAATTGCTACTATTGAGTGATTTACCTTTATTGAAAGAACACATATTGCACACACGCATACACTCACATGCACACAACCATGCACACACAAACGCACAGTTTAAAGAATACCAATAAAATGAGCGCCTGTGATCTCCACTCCCAGACTAAGAAATAGAAGCTCTGATTTTGATCATCCGTCTTCCTTCCAGTAATCAAAGCCATGAACTCTTAATTCTTTGTTTTCCTACAGTTTTACCATGTATGTCTCTCCTTATAAACCTATCTGTGATTTTTTTATCTTTGTGTAAAAAAAGAAATTTTTTTTGTGTGTGTGTTTTATATAAATGGACTCCTTTATTTTTATGTGGTTTGATTTTTTTTAGTATTACATTTTGAGAATCAATCATGCTCATCCATATAGCTTTAGTTTGTTCATTTTTACTGCTATATAGTACTTTGTTATATGAACATACGGTAATTTAATTTAATCGTTTACTATTCTTCTATTAATGGAAACTGAGGAAGCTGTTTTATTTTTTTTTTATTATGCTCAAAGAAGCTATGACTATTTCATACCTGCCTTTCATTGCCTGTGTGCAGTTTTTCCTGGGGATTTTTACCACAGAGTGTACATAGATCCAACTTTACTAGAGATTTTTAAACTCTTTTGCAGTATGATTATGCAGACTTACACTCCAAAACCAGCAGCGTATAAAGAGTATCCCTTACGCTACATCCCAGCCCTCTGTATACAGTGGGGTTTTTTGTTTTGTTTTTTAGGAAAAGCAGTGTGTAAATTTTTGTGCAGACAAGGTAGTCAGTATTTTCCATTATGGTTTGTGCCCTTCACATTTGATTTAAGAAATCTTTCTTTCCAAAAGAGTAGAAAATACACTTGTATTACATCTTCTAAACATATTTTATCTGCTTGCTATTGCCACGATACCACGTAATCTTAAAACTGTTAGCAACTTTTGTTCTTTATTTTTTCAAGAAAGTCCTGGCTATTCTTTGTGCTTTGTCCTTTCATACGAATTTTAGAATCAGTTTACTGAGTCCTAAAAAACTACCATTTATGTTTTGCTTATGATTGCGTTGCCTCTGTACATCAATTTGGGAAGAACTGACAACTTCACAGCATTGAGTCTTGCAGTTTAAATCACAGTAAATCTCTCCCTTTACTTCCGCCTGCTTTTATGCCTTTTAGCAAAGTTTATCCTCTGTAGGTAAAATTTTTCAATAAGAGTCTGCATATGTTGGATAATGTGTAGTGTAGCTATTGTGATTCCCACTTTTAAATTACATTAAGAAGGACTGTTGCTTGTGTATAAAACTATGATTGTCTTGTATATTGATCTTCTGTCCAGAAAAATTAACTTATATATTATTTCTAAAATGTCCCTGTGGTTTCTTTTTTTTTTTTCCTACATAGACAATCACATGCTATAAAAATAATATTGCTTTAATTTATTTATTTTCAATCAATGTTCTTCCTTTTTCCATCTTAGTGACTAGGGCATCTACCACAATGTTGACTAGAAGTGGTGACGGTGCACGTGATATTAAAACGACTGCTTTAAATACTTGCCATTAAATATTATATTTGCTTCATTCTTTGTGACATCTTCCATTGGGCCTTTCTCTTGTAACTGTCTAATAACTTATTGTAACTGCAAATGAATAAATAATTTTTACTGTAACATTTTGAAACAATAACATTTTGTTTTTTTCTGTTTATTCGTTAATGGAGTGCAACCCACCTGTGTCAGAATTACATTTTATTTTTAGTAATACTGTATTCATTTCAGTAATACTGTACTATGTATTAGTGACTAGGATGATAAATAATTTTTTTTCTCCTGCTACCACTGTCCTTGTAAGGCTTCAGGATTAAGGTTTTTCATAGCCTTATAAAATAAGGCTACAAAAACTTATATCCTTTGAATGCTTGTCAAAATAGTATAAGCTGAATGAGCTGTGTTGTCTTGGTAATCCTCTATAATCAATAATCCCAGACTCTCAATGGCCAACAACAGCAAACATCTCTTTTGCTGCTGATAGACACAGGCCAAGTGTGGTTCAATTGAACTCAGCTGGGACCAGCTGAGCTTAGCTTCACGCTGACATAGCATATAGGTCTGCTCCACATGTGTCCTTTTCCTGGGACGAGTGACTACCCAGGGGAGGGTGTTCTTTTCATGAAGGAATACAGAAGTACAAGAGGACAATCTCAAACTGCTGAAGTGCATTTAAGCCTCCCCTGGCATCATGTCTGCTAACATTTATTGATCAAAGCAAATCACATGGCTAAACTCAAAGTCAGCGTGAAAGGACCATTCTCTACCTACCCTTCTAGGACGTCCACAAGAGCTACTGGCAGGGTTGTGAATGTATAATCCTATGACAGAGGAGTGATAAATCAGAAAAGGAATTCAGCATACCGCAAGAATATGGAAAGTAATTTGGAATTGACATATATATGCAAATATATTATATATGTTTATGTATACATACATGTCCATATATATTCTTTTGGGAAGGTTGTTTCAGATAGTAGGGGAGAGGGGCTATGTTAAATCAGCCTCCTGTTACTCCATCTTAGTCAAATGCAGATTCCACTATTTCTTTTATTTTGCATTTTCCTCACCTTTGGATCCCGTTTTGCATTACACATATTTTCTTAGTCCTTAATGTCTTATTCTTTTTTTACCCAGAGGCAATACCAGAATCTTAGTTTATAAAAACCTCTCTTTCCATATACAAAACAAATTAAACCTAGAATCCAAAGAGAAATAAAGATAAAGATGGAATAGAATTATCCTCTAACAGGGTTGTGATAGTGAATGTATGCACCTTGTTTTTTTACTACAAGGGTTATTTAGCATAATTTGGAAACTGTCATAGTAGGTAGTCTACAAAAATGAGCATTTTCATCAAGCAAAGTGAAAGTCACTTTGTGGTCCAAACATTCCTGTTTTTGTCTTATTTATACTCTTCTAGAGTATTCCTTAACCCCAAATTCCATCATTGAAAAAGATTTATTTCACTCCAGTCAACAACTCCTATTTTTATACTTTGATGTTTTTATTAACTGTTTAGTAGTATATGCCAAGAACTTACTCTTATCAACCTGCCAATGGAACAAGAATGGTCAGAGGAGCACGGCCTGCAGTATGAAACTATAAGCCAAATATCGCCTGGCAATGAAAGCCAACTAGATCGTGTAGACCAATGAACATTTCCTGAGGAGTACTAGGGAAGAATTTCAAGCATAGATAGCAGAGTGGAATCATGGTAGAAAGTGGCTAAATGAAATATAACTTTCTGTTTTTTTTTTTTTAAGTCTATTTTACTGTCTACAAAAGAAATTTGTGTTCTTCATAAAACAGGAGGAAAATGCTTAAGTCACCTGCTTCCATTTGTCTTGCTTATAGGAAAGGAGAAGGGAGTAACTTTTATTGGCCCTAGCTAGTTTGCTTAATTGGTCATTTAGATCTCTAGTTATCAATGCTTGAAATATATATATATGAAATATATATGCACATACATATTTCAAGCATATATGTACACACACACATATGTATGCTGTTATAATTATTCTTACAGGACACGAATGGGGAGAAATGAGGGAATATATCAGTGTTTCCTTGACATGCTATTCAAAAGGCTTTCGGCTACAGCTCACTGGTCCAAAGCCACTCCCACATTTTTAGGTATTTTTTAGAGCAACAGCCTACTTCTAGGTACCCAAATCTGTATGCATTATCTATTATTACATAACAAAATTATCACAAAATTTAGCAGTTAAAAACAACAAATATTTTTTATCTCAGACCGTCTGTGGGTCAAGAGTGCATATGTGACTTAGCTGGGGCCTGTGGTCATGATCTCTCAAAAACCTGTAACACAGTTGTTGGTTGGAAGTGCAGCCATCCAAAGGCTGGAATGAGAATAATCTACCCCCAAGCCCACCTGCGTGATTGATTACAGGTCTTAGTTCCTTGCCACATGGGCCTTTCTATGTGGTAGTTCATGGTATGGCCACTGACCTGACCCAGAGCAAGTAAGGCAGAGAGTGAGAAAAAACAAGCAAGATGGAATTCATGGTCATTTAACATAATTCTGAAGTGACATCCCATCACTTTTGCAGTGATCCATTTGCTAGAAGTGAGTCATTATTTTCAGTCCACACTCAAGGGGAGAGAATTGCAAGGATGTCACAAGCAGGAGGCAAGGATCATTGAGCTCTATCTCCAAGGCTGCCTAACACAGCATTACTATTAAGAAAAGGACTCTGTGGGCAGTTTGATTGAATTGGCTTCTGCAATTTTCCAGCAGTGAAACTACGGTCAAGTCAATTAAGACCTGCTGCTTCAGGTTCTTCATTTGTGAAATGAGGAAGTTTAAAATAATCAATATGTGTAAAGTACTTAGAGTCATGTCTAGCATAGATTATGTGTTTATTAAAAGCAAAAGAAGATAATACTACAAGAATTAAGTATGAGAAAAGAATAAACACTATATGAATAAAATATTTCTTATGGGAAGAACCTAAATTTTTAGGTCTAAAGGTAAACCGGAAAGGTTTTATGAGAACAGCCCGATGGCTACCTATGCGTGTTGGTGTTCTGACTCATATCAACCCTATGTACAACAGAAACACTGCTTCGTCCTGCACCATCCTCGCGGTCACGGCTAAGTTTGAGCCCATTGTTGCATCTACTACATCAATCCATCGTGTTCACGGCCTTCTTCTTTTTCACTGACCCTCTACTTTACCAAACATGAAGTCCTTTTCCAGGGACTGAAACCTCCTGATAACATGTCTGAAATACATTAGAAGAAGTCTAGCCATCCTCTCTTCTATGGAGCATTCTGGCTGCATTTCTTCCAAGACAGATTTATTCTTCTGGCAGTCCATGGTATATTCGGTATTCTTCATGAACCCCATAATTCAAAGGCATCAATTGTTCTTAGGTCTTCCCTATTCATTGTCCAGCTTTCTCATGCATATGAGGTGACTGAAAATACCTTGGCTTGGGTCAGGCGCAACTTAGTCCTCAGAGCAACATCTTTGAATTTTAACGCTATAAACAGGTGTTTTGCAGCAGATTCGCCCAATCCAATGCATTGTTTGATTTCTTGACTGTTCTTTCTATGGGTGTCGACTGTGGATCCAAGTAAAAATAAATCCCTGACAACTTCAGTATTTTCTCCTTTTATGATCATTTTGCTTATTGGTCCAGTTGCAAGGATTTTGTGTGTGTGCGTGCGTTGAGTTGTAATCCATACTGAAAGCTGTGGCCTTTGATCTTTATTAGTAAGTGCTTCAAGTCCTCTTCACTTTCAGCAAGCGATGTTGTGTCATCTGCATATGACAGATTGTTAATGAGTCTTCCTCCAATCCTCATGCCGTGTTCTTCATATAGCCTGGCTTCTAGGGTTATTTGCTCAGCATACAGATTGAATAAGTATGGTGAAAGGACACAACCCTGACACACAATATTTCTGTTATTAAATCATGCAGCATATCCTTGTTCTGTTTGAAAGACTCCCTGTTGGTCTATGTACAGGTTCCACTTGAGAACAATTAAGTGTTCTGGAATTCCCATTCTTCACACTGTTACCCATAATTTGTTATGATCCACACTGTCGAATGCCTTTGAGTAGTCAATAAAACACAGGTAAACGTCTTCCTGATATTCTCTGCTTTCAGCTAAGATCCACCTGAAATCAGCAGTAATATCCCTCATTCCGTGTCCCCTTCTGCATCCAACTTGAATTTCTGGAAGTTTCCTGTTGATGTACTGCTGCAACCTTGGAAACTCTATGGAGCAGTTCTACTCTGTCCTATAGGGTCGTTATGAGTCGGAATCGACTCGACCGACGGCAGTGGGTTTGGGTTTTTGTGTGTGTGTGATATTAATGATATTGTTTGATAATTTCCACATTCTGTTGGAACACTTTTCTTTGGAATAGGCACTAATGTAGATCTCTTCCAGTCAGTTGACTGGTACATATCTTCCAATTTTCTTGGCATACATGAGTTACTGCTTCCAAAGTTTCATCCATTGGATTAAACATTACAATTGGTATTCAGTCAATTCCTGGAAACTTAATCCTCACCAATGCCTTAAATGCAGCTTGGACTTCTTCCTTCAATACCATTGGTTCTTAAACTTATGCTATCTCCTGACATGACTGAACATTGAACAACGCTTTTTGGTAACAGTGGCCATGTTATTCCTTCCATCTTCTTTTGTTGCATTCTGTGGTGTTAAATATTTTGCCCATAGAATCCTTCCATATGCCAATTTGAGGCTTGAATCTTTTTTTTTTTTTCTTCAGCTCATTCAGTTTGAGAAATTTGAACCTCTTCTTCCTTTTGGATTTTTAACTCCAGATCTTTTCTCTTTGTGAAATGAGAAAGTTTAATAGTTTGTTTTGTGTTTTTGAGCCACCCTTTGAAATCTTTTGTTCAGCTCTTTTATTTCATCATTTGCTTTAGGTAGTCTACCTTCAAGAGTAAGTTTTAGAGTCTCTTCTGATAGTTATTTTGAGCTTTTCTTTCTTTTAATATCCTGTTGTTTTCTTCATGTGTGATGTCATTGATATTATTCCACAACTTGTCTGGCCTTCAGTCACTAGTGTTCAATATGTCAAATATATTCTTGAGATGGTCTCTAAATTCAGGTGGGATATACTTTGGCTCTGTGAACTTGTTTCAATTTTATTCAGCTTTAACTTGACCTTGCATATGAGTAGTTGATGATCTGTTGTGTAGCTGGCCACTGGCCGTGTTTTGACTGATGATATTGAGCTTCTCCATCGTCTCTTTCCATAGATCTAGTCAGTTTGACTCCTGTGTATTCAAACTGGTGAGGTCCCTGTGAATAGTTGCAAGTTACATTGTTGAAAAAGGTATTTCCAATGACTAGGTCTTTGGTTTTGCAAAATTCTATGTTGCAATCTTCAGTATTGTTTCTATCACCAAGGCCATATTTTCCAACTACTTCTTCTTTCAGCTATACATCCCTCTTGCTTCTGTCAGTTTGTCATAATGTAGTGGCTTGGATGTTGCTTTGATGCTGGAAAATATGCCACCAATATTCAAATAACACCAGGGTTATCCATGGTGGACAGGTTTTAGCTGATCTTTCAGACTAAAGCAAACTGAGAAGTACCTGTGGTCTACTCATGAAAGAATTAGCCAGTTAAAACCCTATGAATAACAGTATAACATTGTGTGACATAGTATGGGAAGATGAATCCCCCAGGTTGGAAAGCACTCAAAAGGCAACTAGGGAAGAATTGTCTCCTCAAAGTAGAGTCTACCATAGTGATGTGGATGAAGTCAAGGTTTCGGGACCTACGATTGCTGACTTGGCATGATTCAAAATAAGAAGAAACAGCTGCAAACATCCATTAATCATCAGAACCTGGAACGCATGAAGTATGGATCTAGGAAAATCAGAAATCACCAAAAATGAAATGGAAACCATAAACATCAACATCCTAGGCATTAGTGAGCTGAAACGGACAGTTATTGGCCATTTTGAATAAAACAATCATGTGGTCTATTATGCCAAGAATGACAACTTGAAGAGGAATGGAGTTGCATTCATCGTCAAAAATGACATTTTAAGATCTATCCTGAAGTACAACGCTGTCAATGATAGAATAACATCCATACACCTGCAAGGAAGACCAGTTAATATGACTATTATTCAAACTTACACACCAACCACTAAGGCCAAAGATGAAGAAATTGAAGATTTTTACCAACTTCTGCAGTCTGAAATTGATCGAACATGCAATCAGCATGCACTGATAATTACTGATGATTGGAATGCAAAAGTTGGAAACAAAGGAAAGGATAGGTAGATGGAAAATATGGCTTTGGCAACAGAAATGATGCCAGAGTTCACATGGTAGACTTTTGCAAGAAGAATGACTTCTTCATTGCTAACATGTTTTTTCAACCAAATAAACAGCAACTCTACACCTGGACCTTTCCATATGGATTACACTGGAATCAAATGGACTACATCTGTGGAAAAACACAATGGAAAAGCTTAATATCCATCATCAGAGCAAGGCCAGGGGCCAACTGTGGAACAGACCATCAATTGCTCATACGCAAGTTCAAGGTAAGGCTGAAGAAAATTAGAACAAGTCTCTGAGAGTCAGCATATGACCTTGTGTGTACTTCACCTGAATTTAGAGACCATCTGAAGAACAGATTTGACATGTGGGAACACTAATGACTGAAGACCAGAAGAGTCGTGGAATGACATTAAGAACATCATACATAAAGAAAGCAAGAGTTCACTAAAAAGACAGAAAAGAAAGAAAAGATCGCAATCTATGTCAGAAGATACTCTGAGACTTCCTCTTGAACATCGAGCAGCTAAAGCAAACAGAAGAAATGATGAAGTGAAAGAGCTGAACAGAAAATTTCAAAGGGCGGCTCAAGAAGACAAAGTAAACCATTATAATTATAATGACATGTGCAAAGTTAGAAGAGCAAAAGGGAAGAACACACTCAGCACTTTTAAAAGGTGAGAGAACTGGAGGAAAAATTCAAGCCTTAAGTTGCAACCCTGAAGGATCCTATGGGGAAAATATTATATGACGCATGAAGCATCAAAAGAAGATGAAAGGAATACGTAGAACCACTATACCAAAATGAATTGGTCAGTGTTCAACCATTTCAGGAGGTAGCATATAATCAGGAACCGGTGGTACAGAATGGAGAAGATCCAAGCTGCAGTGGAGGAATTGGTGAAAAACAAGGCTCCAGGAATTGAGGGAATACCAATTGGCGTTTCAACAAATAGATGTAGCTATGGAAGTGCTCATTTATCTATGCCAAGAAATGTGGAAGACAGCTACCTTACCAACCAACTGGAACTCATATTTATGCCCATTCCTAAGAAAAGTGACCTAAGGGAATTGTGGAAATTATGGAAAATATCGTTTCTATCAACACAAGTGAAGTTTTGCTGAAGACAATTTGAAAACGTTTGCAGCAGAACATCTACAGGGAACAGCCAGAAATTCAAACCAGATTCAGGAGAGGACTTCAAATGAGGGATATCATTCCTGATAGCAGATGAATTCTGGCTGAAAGCAGAGAATACCAGAAAGATGTTTACCTGTGTTTCATTGACTATGCAAAAGCATTCGACTGTGTGAATCGTAATAAATTATGGATAACGCTGAGAAGAATGGGAATTCCAGAACACTTAATAGTGCTCATGAGGAACCTTCAGCTGTTTGTACAGAACAAAGTTTTTAAAATCAGGAAAGGTGTGCATCAGGGTTGCAGTCTTTTACCATACTTGTTCAATCTGTATGCTGAACAAATAATCCGAGAAGCTGGACTATATGAAGAAAAGCGGGACATCGGGACTGGAGGAAGACTCATTAACAACCTGCCATGTGTAGCTGACACAACTTTGTTAGCTAAAAGCCAAGAGGGTTTGAACCAGTTACTGATGAAGATCAAAGACTACAGCCTTCAGTAAGGGTTATACCTCAACATAAAGAAAACATCAATTCTCACAACTAGACCAATAAGTAACACCATGATAAATGGAGTAAATATTTAACTTGCTGAGGATTTCATTTTACTTGGATCACAATGAATGCCCATGGAAGCAGCAATCAAGAAATCAAATAACACATTACATTGGGCAAATCTGCTGCAAAAAAAAAAAAAAAGAGCTCTTTAAAGGGTTAAAAAGTAAAGAAGTCACCTTGAAGACTAAGCCATGGTGTTTTCAATTGCCTCCTACGGCTGTGAAAGCTTGACAATGAATAAGGAAGACTTCAGAAGAATTGACACCTTTGAATTATGATGTTGGCAAAAAATATTGAATATACCATGAACTGCCAAAAGAATGAACAAATCTGTCTTGGAAGAAATACAGCCAGAACCCTCCTTAGCAGGAAGCATGGCGAGACTTCCTCTTACATGCTTTGGATGTTATCAGGAGGGATCAGTCCCTGGAGAAAAACATCATGCTTGGCAGAGTAAAGGGTTGCAGAAAAAGATGAAAATCCTCAGTGAGATGGATTGAAACGGTGGCTGAAACAATAGCCTCAAGCATAGCAACAGTTGTGAGGATAGCTCAGGACCTAGCAGTATTTCATTTGATGGCACCTAACAACAACAACACACTTTATCATTCTTTGACCTATACATAGAATTTATGTAATTAATAAAGGTCGAGAACAAAGAGAATATAACTGGTCTTTTTGAATGAAGTTAAAAAATAATGGCGTTTCTCATGACCATGATATTTTTTATAGCATTAGCTTTCACAAGTCAATGGGAAAACACCTATTTTGTTCATAACCTAGAAATTCTAGGTGAAGCAAATAATCAGGTTCGACAAAAAAAGACCTTTAAAAAATGCAAGGATTCAATCTATTTTTACCTTTATAGGCTTCAGATTCCATGAAGACATATTTATGTTCCCTTTTCCCTATCTACCAACAATTACTAAATAGAAAATACAAAACAATAGTAATAAAATTTCTAGAAAAAGCTTTATAGAGGTGTATAACATATGTAGTAAAGCTTGAAACAATTCTACTGAGAAAATTAAAAAAAAAAAAACTTGAATAAATGGCGATACATAAATTCCTGGATTGAAAGGTTTAGAACTTTAGAAGGAAAATCTACATTTTGTCCAAATTAAATTATTACCTTAGAGCAAGTGATTTATACCATAAAAAGTTTACATCACATTTATGTTTTAGGTCCACTGTGGATCAGCCATAGTTCTGCTATGCCCATCCTAACTCCAGGGCCCAAGTTAATGAAGCTATCTCTACACAGACATTGCTGATCTTGTAGGAGTGGGAGAGAGAGAGAGAGAGAGAAACAAAAACACAGTGAATATACGTAATGGCTCTAAAAATTTCTCTTTGAAAGTGGCATGTCACTTCTATTCACATTTTAATAACCAAAATGTCACAGGGTCGTGAGTGAAGTCGTTATGAGGAGGGAAAATTTCCCACAGGAATGAGAACTAAAATCACTGTGTTTGTTTTCCATTGTTGTTCTTATAAATTATCAAAAACTTATCTTAAATATTTGTTATTATACATATATATTATCTTATAATTTAAGAGGTCAGAAGTCCTAATGTCAGATGTCAACAGGGCTGCATTTCTTCTGGAGGCTATAAGGGAGAATCCATTTCCTTCCTTTTTACAGCTTCTGAAGACCATTTGCTGTCTTTGGCTAATGGTCCTGTCTCCATTTTCAATCCAGTAATATAGCATCTGTGAATCTCTCACTCACTGACCCTGCTTCTGGAGTCACATCTCCCATCACTCTGACTCTCCTGCCTCACTCTTATAAGTATCCTTGTGATTTTACTAGGCCCACACAGATAATGAAGGATTATCTTGCCATCTCAAATGTCTTAGCTTAATCATATCTGCAAAATTTATTTTGCTATGTAAAGTAATCCCCACGTATCTGTCAGTTTGTCATGCTCTGGGGGTTTATGTATTGCTGTGATGTTGGAACCTATGCCACCAGTATTCAAATACCAGCAGGGTCACCCAAGGCAGACGAGTTTCAGCTGAACTTCCAGACTAAGGCAGACTAGGAAGAAGGATGTGGCGGTCTACTTCTGAAAAGAAATAGCCAGTGAAAACCTTATGAATAGCAGAAGAACATTGTCTGACTTAGTGCCAGAAGACAAGCCCCTCAGGTCGGAAGGCTCTCAAGAAACGACTGGGGAAGAGCTGCCTCCTCAAAGTAGAGTCGACCTTAATGACGTGGGTGGAGTCAAGCCTTCTAGACCTTCATTTGCCGATGTGGCACGACTCAAAAATGAGAAGAAACAGCTGCAAACATACATTAATAATTGGAACCTGGTATTTTTTGGGGATGCATGAAGTACAAATCTAGGAAAACTGGAAATTGTCTAAAATGAAATGGAATTCATAAAGATGGATATCCTAGGCATTAATGAGCTGAAATGGAGTGGTATTTGTCATTTTGAATCAGATAACCATATGATCTACTATGCTGGGAAGGACAACTTGAAGAGGAATGAGGTTGCATCCATTCTCAAAGAGAACATTTCAAAATTTATCTTGTACAATGCTATCAGTGATAGGATAATATCCATATGCATACAAAGAAGACCAGTTAATACGACTATTATTCAAATTTATGCACCAACTACTAAGGCCAAAGTTGAAGAAATTGAAGACTTTTACCAACTTCTGCAGTCTGAAATTGCAATCAGGATGCATTGATAGTTACTGGTGATTGGAATGCAAAAGTTGAAAATGAAGAAGGATCAGTAGATGGAAAATATGTCTTTGGTGATAGAAATGATGCTGGAAATTGCAAGAATTTTGCAAGGCCAATGGCTTCTTCATGCAAGTATCTTTTTCACCAACATAAATGGTGACTATACAGATGGACGTCACCAGATGGAATACACAAGAACCAAATTGACTACATCTGTGGAAAGAGACAATGGAAAAGCTCACTATCATCAGTCAGAACAAGGCCAGGGGCCTATTGTGGATCAGGTCATTAATTACTTATATGCAAGTTCAAGTAGAAGAAGTCCATGAGAGTCAAAATATGGCCTTCAGTACATCCCACCTGAATTTAGAGTGCATCTCAAGAATAGATTTGACACGTTGAACACAGTAATGAATGAAGACCCTACAAGTTGTGGAAAGACATCTAGGACATCATACATGAAGAAAGCAAGATGTCATTTAATAACACAGGAGAGAATGAAAAACCTAAATGGATGTGACAAGGGACCCTGAAACTTGCTCTTGAACATTGAGTAGCTAACGCAAAAGTAAAAAATGATGAAGTAAAAGAGCTGAACAGAAGATTTCAAAGGGCAGCTCAAGAAGACCAAGTATTATGATGACGTACAAGGAGCTGGAGACAGAAAACCAAAAGGGAAGAAAACGCTCGGCATTTCTCAAGCTGAAAGAACTGAAGAAATTCAAGCCTTGAGTGGCAATACTGAGCCATTCTACGAGGAAAATATTAACTCAGGAAGCATCAGAAAGAAGATGGAAGGAATACACAGAGTCACCATATGAAAAAGAACTGGTTGATGTTCAACCGTTTCAGAAGGTAACACATGATCAGGAACCCATGGTACTGAAGGAAGAAGTCCAAGCTACACTGAAAGCGTTGGCGAACAACAAGGCACTGGGAATTGATGAAATACCAATTGAGATGTTTCACCAAGTGGATGGAGCACTGGAACTGCTCACTCGTCTATGCCAAGAAATGTGGAAGACTGGCAACTGACAGGAATAGATCCGTATTTATGCCTATTCCCCAGAAAAGTGATCTAACTGATTATGGAAATTATGGAACAGTACCGTTAATATCACATGTAAGCAAAATTTTGCTGAAGGCCACTTTAAAAGCGGCTGCAGCAGTACATCAACGGATAATTGCCAGAAATTCAAGACTGATTTAGAAGAGGACATGGAACCAGGATATCATTGCAGATGCTGGATGGATTCTTGGCTGAAAGCAGAGAATACCAGAAAGATGTTTACCTGTGTTTCATTGACTATGCAAAGGCATTCAACTTTGTGGATCATAACAAATTATGGAAAACATTGTGGAGAATGAGAATTCCAGAACACTTAATTGTGCTCATGAGGAATCTGTACATGGATCAAGAGGCAGTCGTTCAAAGAGAACAAGGGGATACTTCATATTTTAAAGTCAGGAAATGTGTGCATCAAGGTTGTATCCTTTCACCAAACCTATTCAAACTGTATGCTGAGCAAATAATCCGAGAAGCTGGACTATATGAAGAAGAATAGGGTATCAGAAATGGAAGAAGACTCATTAACAACCTTCATTATACAGATGACACAACCTTGCTTGCCGAAAGTGAAGGGACTTGAAGCATTTACTAATGAAGATATAAGACCAGAGCCTTTAGTATGCAATACACCTCAACATAAAGAAAACAAAATCTTCAGAATTAGACCCAATTGGCAACATCATGATAAACAGAGAAAAGATTGAGGTTGTCAGGGATTTCATTTTACTTGGATCCACAATCAACACCCATGGAAGCAGCAGTCAAGAAATCAAAAGATACACTGCATTGGGCAAATTTGCTGCAAAGGACTTCTTAAAATGTTGAAAAACAAAGATGTCACCTTGAATACTAAGGTGCACCTGACCCAAGCCATTGTGTTTTTAATCCCCTCATATGCATGTGAAAGCTGGACAATGAATAAGGAAGACCAAAGAAGAACTGACCCTTTGAATTGTGGTGTTGGCAAAGAATATTGACTATACCGTGGACTGCCAAAAGAATGAGAAAATCTGTTTTGGAAGAAGTACAACTAGAATCCTCCTTGGAATCAAGGATAGTGAGACTGCATCTCACATACTTTGGACATGTTGTCAGGAGCAATCAGTCCCTGGAGAATGCTTGGTAAAGTAAAGGGTCAGCAAAAAAGAGAAAGACCCTCAATGAGAAGGATTGACACAGTGGCTGCAACAATGGACTCAAGCATAGCAACAGTTTTGAGGATGGTTCAGGATCAGGCAGTGTTTCCTTCCATTGTGCGTAGGGTCGCTATGAGTCGGAACCAACTTGGCGGCACCTAACAGCAACATGTAAGGTAACATATTCACAGGGTCTGAGAATTAGGAATTGTGCATCTTTTGGGAACAATTATGAAAAAGAACCTGGAGGCAGTTTGAATTGGTTTCTGCAATTTGCGATCAGTGAAACTATCGTAAAATCATTTAAGCTTTGCTGCTCCGGGTTCCTCATTTGATATTCAGTGCCCAGAACCCGAGCCTGTGACACGTTCTTTTTTTTAAGTATACCTCACTGCTGGGATTGGTATCTTTATAACTTATTTTAAGATAGGTATAAACAAGATGTTTACCTATGTTTTGACTATGCAAAGGTATTTGACTGTGCAGATCATAACAAATTATGGATAACATTGTGAAAAAATGAGAATTCTAGAACATTTAATTGTGCTCATGTTGAACCTGTACAGAACAAGGAGATATGATGTGGTTTAAAATCAGGAAAGGTGTGCATCAGGGTTGTATCCTTTCACCATGCTTATTCCATCTGTATGCTGGGCAAATACTCTGAGAAGGTAGACTATATGAAGAACACAACATCAGGATTAGAGCAAGACTATTAACAATCTGCCTGTGCAGATGACACAGCCTTGCCTGCTGAAAGTGAAGAGGATTTGAAGCACTTACTAATGAAGATCAAAGACCATAGTCTTCAGTATGGATTATACCTCAACATAAAAGAAAACAAAAATTCTCACAACCAGACCAATTATGATGAATGCAGAACAGACTAAGGTTGTCAAGGATTTTATTTTACTTGGATCCACAATCCACACCAATGGAAGCAGCAGTTAGGAAATCAAACCAAATTGAATTAATGCAAATCTGCTGTGAAATACTTCTTTAATGTGTTAAAAAGCAAAGATATCACTTTGAGGACTAAGGTGCTCCAGACCCAAGTCAGCGTATTTTCAATCACCTCACATACATGTGAAAGCTGAACAAAGAATACGGAAGACCAAAGAAGAATTGATGCATTTGAAGATTATGATGTTGGTGAAGAATATTGAATATACCACGGACTGCCAGAGGAATAAAAAAACCTATCTTAAAAGAAGCACAGCCAGAATGCTACTTAGAAGGAAGGATGGCTAGGCTTCATCTCACGTACTTTGGACATGTTTTTAGGAGGGATCAGTCCCTGGAGAAGGACACCATGCTTGGTAAAGTAGGTCAGCAAAAAAGAGGAAGACCCTCAATGAGACGGATTGACACAGCAGCTGCTTCAATGGGCTCAAACATGGTGACATTGTGAGGATGGTCCAGGACCAAGCTGTGCTTCATTCTGTTGTGCATGGGGTCACTATCAGTTGGAACTGACTCAATGGCACCTAGCAACAGGAACAACGTAAACGACGCCAAAATCTCAGTGGCTTACAACTCCATATGTCTATTTCTAGTTTATTTTTGTTTCCATCTTTTTGACTTGATTGCTCTCCTCCACATTCCTTTACTCAGAGGCTTGGCTATGGAACTTACTAAATAACATGTTATTTGGTTACAACAATATTTGTCATTTAGCACTAGTTTCAGCACATAGTAGGTACTCATTATACGTATGTACATATATCTATCTGTGTGTGTATCTATTTGTTTTATATATAAAAGATTTTATTGGTAGACAAAATTTTGTAGGAAAAAAGAAATACATTTAATAGTATAAATATATAAACATTTATATGTATGTGCATACATGTGTTGTATGAGTTAATACAAAGACATGTTTGGTCGGATTCACGTGACTCTGATTCCCTACCTGGTATGAAGCTGTTTCTAATCATTTTAAGGTAACAAGTAGCCATGTGCAGTCAAAGCAGGAGTGGACAGAGACATCGAATTCCACTCCCATGTCCTTTCTCCCCAAATTGTACGCGTGCTCTCTGGCCAAGAGTAGTAGCTGAGATGCCTATGGAGATTTGTGGTTACCTCACACACAGACACTTGGTTAGAAACATGTATCTGTAGATTACATGACATTTTCCAAGGAGAGCGCCTAACAAATCCGAAGATGCTACGTTTGTTTTCCAAAAGCAGCTCTCAACCACAGGTAGGCTCCTAAAAGCATACCATAGATAAAGACTCTCTTCATAGCAATATAATTAGTCAGTTTGCTAAGAGTTCCAGTTTTAGGGATGTTTTCAGGAAGATTGGTCTGGGTCACCTGCCTTCTTTTCTTGGGATTGTCCCACAGGTAATAGGAGAAAAATGAGTCATAGTCCAGTTGCTTTGGTAGAATCAAAACATCTGAAATAAAAATCTAAGGACTAATTTAAATTTGTAGATAAGGTATGTTATAAAATAGGCTAATACATAGACAAATGGTATGGGTAACAAATTGCAAAATAATAATAATGATGATGATTAAAGTTGCCAGTTTATGATTAAATAAGCCAGTTGCCACGAGTCAATTCCGACTCATGGTGACTCTGTGTGTGTCACGATAGAACTGCGCTCCATATGTTTTTCAATGGCTGTGGCCTGTGGGAAGTAGGTCACCAGGCTTTTCTTCCTAGGTGCCTTTGGCAGATTCAAAACACCAACCTTCCGGTTAGTAGCCAAGCACTGAACTGTTTGTACCAACCAGATTTTATTTTACTACTATCATATAAGCAAGTAGCAATAACATTTTGAGGAGCTGATAAACATGTTATTTTTTTCTTTGCCATGTCACTGTATATCAATAAATTTGCATTATAAATCAATTTACCAGTATGCTATAACATACTACAAACTATACTTGTTGGTGGAGAGATGTAAAGATCGCTAATATATCTTTTTGGACAACTATACAGGCACTAGAAAAAAAAAAAAAACAGGCATAGGTAAAAAGTGATAAGATAATATAAAAAATATTACAGTATTAATTATAATACTGGAAAATTGTAATAGCCAAAATAAGCTACAACATGAGGTCAGGCAAGTAGATTAAAATGGAGTAGCTTCATGTCAGTATGGTTAACTGATTATCATAGATATCCTACATGTAGATGAATTCCAAGTCTACGTCTCCATTTTCTATCCTTTGTTTTAAATACCTTTTCACAACCAGTGAAACATGTAACGCCTACCTGCATCTTCTGCCTCTTGGGTCCAGAGGGCGTATGTAGCCACATAACATTTTTTGATCTGATGTAGCCATCCTTCATTTTCCTATAATGACCTGGTCTTAGGAACCTAACCATGTTGATACAAATATATATACATATATGTATAAAAACATTAACCACACATTTAAGATAGAGATTTCCTTTGGGAATGGATAAGAATGGAATTTTAGAGTACCAGGGGAGGGGAGGAAGAATTGAGGTTATCTGTACTGTTTTGTTTCTTAAAGAAAAAAAAGAAATATTGAAAACAAAAATTATAATTTTTTTTATAACTGATTGATGTGTATCAAGTGAGAGTAATTATTCCTATACTTGCCTTTATTTTTTTGAAATATTTCGTAATGAATAGAGAGAATATTTGAAATACATGTAACCATATCAATGTGAACGTAAATAAAGAATGGGTAAAATTCAGGAAGTTCTAGGCCATCTGTATGAAGTATATTAACTGGTGAAATTTATATTATTGATCCAGTAAGAAACCCTTTATATTGATAGGAGAATAATTTATACACTCGCAAATGCGACGTGAATTTGGCTTTAGTGTGTGTAAACATTCTCAGACACATCACCAGGTATAATTTTGCTTTCTTTCTAATATCCATTGGGATTTGGTAACACTATAAAATTATTTATCCTCAATGGTATCAATATTTTTTTCAGTGTTATGAATACACGATTTCATGTCCACCGAGTGCAACTTTTTGAAACAAATGTTCCTATAAGTACCTCTTAAAATTTATTCATACCATTAAGACATTCCTATTTGATAATTTTCATACAAATTAAAATATCAATCTACCTTAAGCCTTGAATTTATATAATATAAAATGAGGCTTTTCAAAAATAAATGACTTATTTTAAATAACTATTTAAAAGCTTATGTGATTGATTAATATATTTGCAGAGATTTTGCACATACCGTGAACTGTAATAAACAGTTTCCAACTGATTTACAAAAACATTTCAATAAATGAGAGGAAGAAGTCTCTATTTCGTCTCGTAAAATCGACATACATTTCAAATATTTGAGAAAATAGTCTTAATAGTTGAAGGGCAATTTTAACCCGGGGGTGGGGGAATATGAGGGGTTTGTCCTTGTTAGGTGCAGTTGAGTCGATTCTGACTCATAGGTGCCCAACGCGAGACCCTGCTGTTGCTGTGTGCCCAGTGGATTTGGACTCAGAGAGCAGAACTGCTCTATAGGGTTTCCTGGTGGTACAGTGGTTAAGAGCTCAGCTGCTAAACAAACGGTTAGCAGTTCGAATCCACCAGCCACTCCTTGGAAAGCCAATGAGGCAGTTCTACTCTGTCCTATAGGGTCGCTATGCGGCAACAGGTTTGGTTTTTTGGTTTAATCTTTAGGGAAGCAGATCACCAGGTCTTTCTCCCAGAGAGCCACGGGGGGGGGGGGGTTGCCAGTGCTTAACCATTGCTTAACCATTGTGCCACCAGAATTTAGTAGTCTAAAATTTTGTAATTATTTTTTCAATGTTGTTTTTGTTTCTTGAGGTTATCCTCAATTTTGGTTAATGTTTCAGAGATTCAGAGCAGTATTTTCTTTTATTTTGGTAGAAATAGCTCTCATTTATATATATATTTTTCCCTAGAAGTTTCTGCACACACACTCACACTTTCTCATTATGGAAATGTTAATAACTGTTATCAGTGCTGAACTATCTTTTACACAGTGCTCATTAGTAAAAATTTTAAACTCTAACATTCTTTTGTTAAGTAATCAGAATGACAATCATGGATGACTAAAAATATTTGAAGCGATATCTTCTATATTTTAAAATTAACTTTCTGTGTTGATAATATTAGCTCAGTGATGCCAGACTGCTTTAATCACTAAGACTTCCTAGCAGTGAGACTACTCCATCTTCACTAATAATTTCCCTCTGTCTCAATCCATAATCAGGAGCATAATTTTGGAAAGATTTTCTAATAGTAAAGAAAAAGTTAAGAACAATGGGTACATATTTTATAATGTCCAAAATAGTAACGATAAACTAACAAATTCCATATTTTTTGCAAATCTCTGGCAGCCTAATTTGATTTATGGATGGAGCCCTTGTGGCACAGTGGTTAAGAACTTATGTTGTTAACCAAAAGTTTGGCAGTTTGAATCTACCACCTGCTCCTTAGAAATTCTATGGGGGAATTCTAGCCTGTCCTGCAGGGTTGCTATGGGTCAGAATTGACTCAACAGCAATGGGTTTTTCTGGTTAAACATTCTAAAAATGTTTGTTGCACAGTTTTGAAGGACAGAATCTGTAATTCTGGGAGGAGAAGCCAGGGCCAATCCCAATTAAAGACTAGGAAAAAAAAAAAAGCAAAATTAACCTTTTAAAGCCTGATAAAGGGAAAATTATCTGACAAAATGTTCATCACTGAAAAAAAGAAGGTATTGTTTGTATTTTTCCTTTAATCAGAAATGACACTTACCTTTTTATCTCACTTACTTAAGGCTCTACTTCACATATTGTTGAAAACATTTGAAGGTTCCAATCCATAAATTCTATAATTTCATTTTTATTTACAACCACCTCTCTTTTTACTCAGTTATCTCTTCAGTTACTTGGTTTAGATTTCCTAGTCCTGTTTAGATCAATCAGTTGCAAATACCTTTAACTCTCTCATCCCTGTCTCTTATCTACATAACAATTAACAAAACTGTTATGTTAGTTAAACCAAACTAACCTTCTCCTCCATGTTTGCAACACAAGCAATGGAGTATTGCTGACAAAAATACCTTAAGAGTGTGTAGACTGTTCTCACTTTACCTCCATGGACACAAATTTTAGATTCACAATTATTGCTCAGTCAAACTACAATATTTCCTGGTAAAACTTGTTTTCATGCTCTTTTAGATGATTATTTTGTAAATCTTTTCTCTGCTCACACTATTAACTCCTACTGTAACCCTATTTCTCATCTCATAAGCTTTTCTCTTAAAATTACATCAGTAAGAAATTAATTCTAAAATTTTGGGATTCAGGTGTTGAAGGCAGCTAAAATTACTCTAAGTGATGCAGATCTGTATATTTTGGATTTTTTTTTTTTGACCTTTATGATGGAACCATTTCTAATTCATTCATTTTTATTTCTCCATGATATTCTGTTATGTAAATACAGTAATTTTACTTATTCACTTTACCTTTAGCTTTTGATTTCATTGAGAATTGTCATCTTTATGACATTTAATGGCATATCCCTTCTATATTGTTCAATAAAGTTTTATAATTTTGTCCTTAAAAGTTTTGTACTTTGTTTATTAGATTTACTCCTAGACATATCATATTTTTCATTGTTCTTTCAAGAGATATTGATATTGAGATGATAATGAAACGTTTTTTAGAAATGTTAGAAAATAAGAAAATGATCATGGCCATGATATATAGTGATTTTCGTGCATTTATTTTTTGTGTATTAACTATGCTAAACTCTGCTGCACAATGGGTTTAAGCACAATTGTGAGGATGGCATGGGCCCGGGCAGCGTTTAGTTCTGTGGTAAACACAATCGCTATGAGTCGGAATCAAGTCGGTGGCCCTGAACAACAACAAACGCTTATTAGCTCTAATAATTTGTCTCTAAATTATTTGTATCTGTTTTGTACAGAATATTTCTATTTGCAAATAATTACAATTTCTTTTCACTCCTTTACTTGGTTCTTAGTAAACTGCCTAGGGCTTCCTAAAAAAGAAGAACACAAGAATACTTTCCATCTGTATATCCATCTTGCAGAAATGCAGTCAAATTTAACTTCTAAGTACAATGTCGGTAGTAAGTTTTGTGAGACAGACTATTTGTTAAACAACCATCTCTCCCTTGCTTCCTGAGTGATTTTATCAAGACTGGATGTTGAATTTTATTAACTTTTTCTGGCATCAATTAAGATAATTATATTTTTCCTTTTTAGTGTTTTAATTTGCCTGATGCTTCATTTTATTTTGAAATATTAAACCAAATTTGCATTCTTGGTAAGATCTTAACCTGATCAGGAAGGAATGTTTTACAATTTGCTGCGTTCATTTTTCTAATACTTACTTTAGAATTTTTGCTTCTGTGTTTATGAATGAGATTTGCCTGTAATTTTCCTATATCACAATATCCATTTCTGGTTTAGGAATATGCTAATCTTCAAACAAAGAGCTGGAAATGGAAAACCAAAAGGGAAGAACATGCTCGGTGTTTCCCAAGCTGAAAGAACTGAAGAAAAAATTCAAGCCTCAAGTTGCAATAGTGAAGGATTCCATGGGGAAAATATTAAACGACTCAGGAAGCATCAATGGAAGATGGAAGGAATACACAGAGTCATTATACCAAAAAGAATTAGTTGATATTCAACCATTTCAAGAGGTGGCATATGATCAGGAACCGATGGTACTGAAGGAAGAAGTCCAAGCTGCTCTGAAGGCATTGGTGAAAAACAAGGCTCCAGGAATTAATGGAATATCCATTGAGACGTTTCAACAAACAGATGCAGCGCTGGAGGTGCTCACTCATCTATGCCAAGAAATATGGAAGACAGCTTCCTGGCCAGCTGACTGGAAGAGATCCATATTTATGCCCATTCCCAAGAAAGGTGATCCAACCGAATGTGGAAATTATAGAACAATATCATTAATATCACACACAAGCAAAATTTTGTTGAAGATCATTCAAAAACAGCTGCAGCAGTATGTTGACAGGGAACTGCCAGAAAATCAGGCTGGTTTCAGAACAGGGATCAGGGATATCAGGGAACCAGGAATATCATTGCTGATGTCAGATGGATCCTGGCTGAAAGCAGAGAATACCAGAAAGATGTTTACCTGTGTTTTATTGACTATACAAAGGCATTCAACTGTGTGGATCATAACAAACTATGGATGACACTGTGAAGAATGGGAATTTCAGAACACTTAATTGTGCTCATGAGGAACCTTTACTTAGATCAAGAGGCAGTTGTTCAGACAGAAGAAGGGGATACTGACTGGTTTAAAGTCAGGAAAGCTGTGTGTCAGGGATGTATTCTTTCACCATACCTATTGAATCTGTATGCTGAGCAAATAATACGAGGAGCTGGACTATATGAAGGAGAACGGGGCATCAGGACTGGAGGAAGACTCATTAACAACCTGCATTATGCAGATGACACAACCTTGCTTGCTCAAAGTGATGAGGACTTGAAGCACTTACTTATGAAGATCAAAGACCACAGCCTTCCATATGGATTGCATCTCAACATAAAGAAAACAAAAATCCTCACAACTGGACCAATGAGCAACATCATGATAAATGGAGAAAAGATTGAAGTTGTCAAGGATTTCATTTTACTTGGATCCACAGTTGACAGCCATGGAAGCAGCAGTCAAGAAATCAAAAGACACCTTGCATTGGGTAAATCTGCTGCAAAGGACCTCTTCAAAGTGTTGAAGAGATAAGTTGTAGCGTTGAAGACTAAGGTGCGCCTGACCCAAGCCATGGTATTTTCAGTTGTATCGTATGCATGTGAAAGCTGGACAACTGAATAAGGAACACCGAAGAAGAATTGGCACCTTTGAATTGTGGTATTGGCAAAGAATATTGAATATACCACGGACTGCCAGAAGAACGAATAAATCTGTCTTGGAAGAAGTATAACCAGAATGCTCCTTAGAAGCAAGGATGGCGAGACTGCGTCTTACATACTTTGGACATGTTGTCAGGACGGTTCAGTCTCTGGAGAAAGAAATCATGCTTGGCAAAGTAGGGGGTCAGCGGAAAAGAGGAAGACCCGCAACGAGGTGGATTGACACAGTGGGTACAATAATGGGCTCAAGCATAATATCGATTGTAAGGATGGCTCAGGACTGGGTAATATTTCGTTCTGTTGTGCACAGGGTCGCTATGAGTCGGAACCGACTCGGTGGCACCTAACAACAACAACCTTCTGACATTATTTGCAGAGCATCCCTTCTTTATTCTGGGAAATGTAATATGTAAAATTAGAATTTTCTCTTACTTGAACGGGGTAGAACTTGCTCATAAAATTGTTTTGGCCTGTTTTCTTTGTGAACCAATTTTTGGTTAGAGGTTGAATTTCCTTAATAATTCCATGATTCAACTTGTTTGTATTCTATCCACTAAGCTTTTAAATTTGTTTTATCAAGTATGCTTTTTAAGACTTGGATCATTTTAGATCTGTAGCAAAGTCTCCTATATTATTTAAAATATATATATTTTAACTTATTCAGTTTTTTTCATTAAACTTAATGGAATTTCTCTTTATTTTCTTAGTTTTTACAAAAATTATCTGAATTTTTATTACTATTTGTGTTCATTAATTTGAGTCAACATTTTCTTTTCCTTCTTTTAATTTCTTTGGTTATTTTCTAACTTTAAAAAAATGGCATGCTCAAGTCATTAATTGTGAATTTCTCTTTTTATTTCATGCAAGTTTCTTGAAACTTCCTCTGTGTTCAAGGAGCCCTGTGGCTAAGCAATTAAGCTCTCTGCTACTAACACAAAGGTCAGCAGCTCAAACCTACCAGCAGCTTCATTTCATAAATCAGAGTACTGTCTTAGGTTGGATTCTCTAGTGAAGCAAAATCAGTAAAGCGTATAAATCTATATGTAAAGAGATTTATATCAAGGAAATGGCTCACATAGTTGTAGAGGCTGGAATGTTCCAAGTCTGTGAGGCTTGAGGCTTCTCCTGACTCATGTAGACACAGAGGCTGGGAAACCCAAGACTGGCAGGTCAGACAGCAAGGCTTTTGTTCACAGTCTTCAAAGATCAACGAATCCCAAAATTGGCAGGCAAGACGGCAGGTAAACTTCTAGCTCAAGTCCCAAGAACTGGAGGTCAGATGAGCAGGAACCATCTGAAGGATCTAGAGTGAGCAAAAGCCCAAGAGCCTTTCTAGAAAGTCCACCTATATTGGATGCAGGCCACATCCCCAAGAAAACTCCCTTTCAACTGATTGGCTACTCACAGCAGATCCCAACATGGAAGTGTTCACATTATATCAAATCTCATCATGGAGGTGATCACATCATCACACAACTGCCAAACTACAGCATAACTGCCATACCACTGAGAATCACGGCCCCACCAAGCTGACATACAACCTTAACTGTCATAAGCACAATGTTAAGTGTGCCATGTAATCACTACACAGATTACCATATAGCACATATCTGTTACCCTAACTGGCTGCTTCAACCCCCTTACAGTTTATACTCACGGTCCCACCCAGTAGTAACCACTATTTGTTCTGGAACTTAACGACTGAGGAATTATATGATGTAAACTTTTGTGTCTGAGTTATTTCATTCAATATTTTGACAAGTTGCTCCAGACCCCTACCATCACTAAGTGTTGTTGTTTTAAAAATATTTAGTATGTTTAATTCTAAACATTTTAAACATGGGTCATAATTTTATTTTGATGAATAAACTGGAAGCATGTTTTAAATTTGAAATATTTGTGTTTTCTCCAATTATATTTGTTACTAATTATTTTCTATATATCACTAATTTGAAATTCGTTATATCTTCCTGACTTTGAATTTTTCATCATGGCAGTGATTCCTATAATTTTAGTATTTTGTTCTAAATTCCTGTTTTGATGTTGATGTATCCATATCAGCAATTAATTTAATTAATACTTGTCCAGCGTAACATTACTTATGATTATTTAAATTTTTTTTGGTGTTATGTTTTAGGCATGTCTCTTCTACTCAGAATTTTTATTTATTTCTAACATTTTAATTTGAGCTTTCTATTTTTTTTGCCTTTTTGTTTATTTGTTTCTGGTGTAATTTAGGGTTGATTATTGATGGTCAATCTATTTTTCATCCTACTGGTTTGTAAGTAATTATCCTTGTCTTATTTTTTCTGGGTGAACTTTGTTTGTCATCTAATTTCTTTATTCTGTGCTTGTTCTGCCCTTGTCCTGTTCTTGTTCTTGAAAGATGGTTTCCCCGATTAAGCACGCTCGGTTGAAATGTATTTTCTTTCAACACATTAAAGATATAACAATTTCGTTCACTTCCGTTCATGTCCTTGAAAAGTCAGCTGTTAGATTAATTGAGGTTCCCTTGTAGTCCACTGCTCCACACCCGGGCTGCTTTGAAGACTTTCTCTCCCCCTTTGGTTTGCTGTAGTTTCACCACGTTGTGCTTGCAGGGGGATGTCTTTTTCCCTCCCTCCCTCCCTCCCTCCCTCCATCTCTCCCTCTGTCTCTCTATTCTTCCTTCCTTCCTTTCATCAATTTGATAAAAAGGCATTCCTTCTAATATCTTATTTTTAATCTCAGATTGTTTGCTAGATTAGATCATTTTTATCATCCCTTTCTTCATATTTTCAACTATCCTAATATTACCTATTCATAATAAATATTTTATAATCTAATAATATTAATATCTGAATATTGTCATGTTTTAATGTCTGATAATTTTTATATCTGAAGTCATTGCTGATCTAATAATTTTATTCTGTAGTGTCCACTGGTTTTCACACATGGAGTCTTAATTTCTTGTGTAATTATTTTTTATTGTGAGCACATATTACTTCAAATTTTGACTTGTAATAGAATTGGAAACTGGAATGAAACTGAGATATTTCAAAGGTTATCTTCTTTTGCTCATGCCACTTGCCTGGGAACAATATTAATCCAAAAATATTTTAAATTAAATTATTTCATTTTTTTAAAATAAGTGTGTGCATTAAAACTTCAGACCCTTGTGAGGGATACCTTGTGAATACGAATTCTCCAAGGAGACTTTTTTTCCCCTTTATACAGCACTTATATCAAGACAGGAATATTTCCAGTAGATCTCTAAGAAACACTATTTGATATTTTAAAATACATAAAGACATCAACAGACAGGAAGAACAAAAAAATTATTATGCATAGAGGTAAAGTATAAGAAATTCCTAAGAAACTTAATAAACATGAGTTTTGACCTTTTTAGTAACATTGAAATCAATTCATAATTTATAGTTTTGCAATATCAGGTATTGTAAAGTTTTTTTTTTTTTTTTTTTCCTGAGGTTATTCCTGTTTAATAGTTTTTAAAAAAGGGCACTTAGCGGGACCCAAGCTGCCAGAGATTAAAGTTCTCTGTATAACTACTACTTCACAGAGGTTGGTAAGCATGTGCAAATAAAAGCAGCCATTGGTAGGCATTTTACTCTTTACTAATCCCAAATATTGCAATTTTGTTTATTTGAATTTATATTCTTTTTATTTTTTTTCTCCTTAACTTATTTTCTTTTGAGCCCTTTTTCTTTCTTTTTTAACAAGTAGCTGGGGCCCTTTTATTTTCTACTGGATTCTTAACTAAGATTGGAAGATGTCTTCCTGAATGACCCGGGACTTACCTCTATTGCGACACACCAGGAAATGATCCCAAGAAACCTGGCAGTACCTGACTGGTCATTTGGCGAATAAGGCTAAACATCAATGAGGCCACTTTCAGCAGCCTGACTCCCTCATCCTCTGTTCTCTCTATGCTGTTTTTTGTTGGGCATCACTCTCGAATGACCTGGGACTTAAACATTTAGATTCATTCCAAGAACTCATCTCTTGTAAATTGACCAAGCAGGTTAGCAGTCTGCAGAGTGGAGTATGTATAATCTGGCAATACGAGAAGACTTCCCAAAAGTGACAGGGATATAAAGTAATAAAATTTTTAATACCTTATGCACACCTCTTATTGTTGAGAAGGAAAACAATGGTATCAATAAAATATTTTACACCTAAATATATTTTAAAGTATGATAAAATTTTACAAAGGCCATGTAATACCAGTATATAGTGAATATAAACAATTTATAGCACAGACAAAATGGATTAATGTCCTGAATATAGGAATATATCATCAAAATAAATTTAAAAAACAAACTAAACAAAAATAAGTGTAATACATGAATAGACTCATTACAGAAAAATAGATGAAAATAGAGTTCATACATATAAAATGTCAATCACATTCATAATAATAGAAAGGCAACTTAGGATTCCACTCAAATGACATTTCTTACCTATCAGACAGTCAACAATCTGCAATTCTGTTGGCACAGCCGCGCTATCTTCCGGTGTTAGTGGGTACAAAACCAAAAAAAAAACCAAACCAGTGCCATCGAGTCTTACAATGATGTAATTCCTGTATAAAATGTTTAAAATTCCTATTAAAATATTACAACTTCCATGGGGGAAAATTTGGAAATATCTAGCAAAATTTCATATTCGTTTATTCTTTGGCACCTATAATTCTATTTTGAAGATTAACCTGCAAAAATATAGAGATACATGCATAGGCCTTTCGTCACAGTGCTAGTCAATACCAAGGCACGGGAAACAACCCAATGTCCGCCGTCACTGGGGACTGGCTAAATAAACTATGGTACACTATAATAAATACAGTGGAGTGTAATAGTATATTAAAAAAAAAATATTACACTATAATAAAAGTGGTTCTAATATAAAAAATTTTTTTTTTTTTTTTTTAAATGTAAGGAGAAAAATCTTCAAATATGTCTATGGAATGAAGACCAGAATTAAGTTAAAAAAAGCAAAAAAGGAGAAATTGTATAATATACTATTCTTCTTACAAGGAGCCCTGTGGCACAGTGGTTAAGTGTTCAGCTGCTAAGTGAAAGGTCAGTGGTTTGAACTCTCTGGCTACTCCAGTGGAGAAAGATGTGGCAATTTACTTTGGTCAATATTACAGCCTTGGAAAGAACCCTGTGGGGGCAGTTCTATTTTGTCCTTTAGGGTTGCTATGAGTCAGAATTGATGGCAACAGGTTAGGTTTTTTGTTTTTTTTTTTTTAATTCTTACGTATGGGGAAAGGAGGAAACTGGGAGTGACAAAAATACAAGGCAGATATTTCTGAATATATTTGTTTTAGACTTGGTTTGGGAACCATATTAATATTTTACATAATTATGACACATTATTATTATTTTTTTTTACAGAAGTAATCCCTACAACTTAAAAGCAAAGAGAAACAAAAGAACCCAATTATATATTAAGTTGATGGCATAATTACACATAAAGAAACTATTTAAGATGACTTAAATAACCCAATAAAGTGACAGGATATCCACACATGATATACAGTGAGAGAAAAAATATTAAAAATACTCAACTTGCAAAAATACTAAAAATAAATTTAAGCCAGCTTAGTAATCTTACTGTTGCTGATTGTGTTGGTGTTGTGGAAGCCTACCAGACAAAGTTCACCAAGAATACATACGAATACAAATAAAGGTAGATGTACTAACTACCTGAAGCAAAGGAGAATACATGGGAGAACTGTGGAGAATCTCGGGAAGACAGAGTTGGTTTGGACTTTTCTTGAATTCTTGAGAAGGGCTCTAAGGAAAAGGATTAGATGCTGGCAGAAAGCTGGAACAATTCAGTGATTGGTTGTCTTAATACATTTTGTTAATAAACTGGAGGGACATCACAGGGCTAGGGGTATCATTAGTAAAACAGTAATAACTCCTATTAACTGGAAAATATACATTTTATATGGAGCCTATGGAAGGACACTCACCTTCTAAAGTCTTTGTTATTTGTTGTTGTTGTTAGGTGTCGTCAAGTCGGTTCCGACTTATAACGACCCTATAGAACAGAGTAGAACTGCCCCATAGGGTTTCCAAGGAACAGCTGGTGGATTTGAACTGCCAACCTTTTGGTTAGCAGCTGAGTTTTTAAACACTACACACCCAGGGCTCCCCTCTAAAGTCTTTATTAGAACTAAATTTTGTGAGAGATTATCAAATGAAGGATGGCAAATTTAATAACTTAAATTCAGAGCAGTAAATGTGGTCCTTGCAAAATGAATGTGAGAGTCTCGCTTTTCCTTAAATAACGGAAGAACATCTTAGGGAATTAAAAGAAAAAGTATAAAGATAGTTGAGGGCATAATACAAAACTAGGAAATTGCTGGAGATGCCACAGTATGACAATGGCTAAGATAACTAGTAAAAAAAAAAAAGAAAAGAAAAAAGCAAGTAGATCAGAAATTATTCCAGTCACGTCATCTTAGGTGGAATTTGTGTACTTCTTGTCCATATCTACTTGATAAAAAAGTCAATAGTGGTTTAGCTTTTTTCTTTCAAAGTTTGTATGTTTCTGGAGGATTCCTAGGAATTCTCATCTTAACATCTCACAAAAGAATGGAAGGCAGACGATCTGTAGAAGGTGGAATTCAAACTAGGGCTTTCATCATTGTCTGAAACACTGCCATAAGCCAGAGCTCTTGAGTAGGTGAAAACTGTGCAGACATTTGAGACTCCCTCTATGAGTTGAGATCAACTCCATGGCAACAGTTTGGCTTGATTTTTGTGTGTCTCAGTCAGCTCAAGGGGAGGCTACCCGTCCCATAACTTCAAGGTAAGTTGTGTCTGAATCTGGGCTCTCGTTGTTTCATTGAGACTGTCAGGTGTGGTTTTATTTTTTTCCCCCTAGAAATAAAGTCCCCCAGGATGTTTTGACTGTCTTCCCTTGGTGAACATCTCCCAGATAGAGTAACTATTCTGTCTACCCGTTTGTCACAATCTATACTCAATGTGGCGCCTTGGTGGCACAGTAGAAGAGGAAGTTCATAGATCCAATTAATACAAGTCCAAATACCTGTAGCTAATAAGTTAAGAATGTCATTCAGAATGGAGTCCTTTGGACAAAATCTGTCTGTGGTCACCATTTCAAACCCAATCCATATTCAAATCCTCAGAGTTGTCTCTGAGTTCTCAAGCAGTATTTTGTTTAGTTCCATCTGCCCAGAGATGATCACCAGTGGGTGAAAATAAGTCTTTGACTAGATTCATTAGACCAAGTGTTTAAAAGCATCATTTTACCAAATTTTGCATCTTCTTTTCAGGGCCAAACACCTGCTTCTGTCATGTTCTCATGTTATAATGAACTCACGTGCATGTTTTTTTTTTTAAGTAGCATAAGTTCAACTAGGAGGATCAGGAACCACAGCACTACTTTGAAAGGAAGTTTAACCAAAAAAAAAAAAAAAAGCCTATTTGCCTGTTTTCTTTAATTGATATAAAAGGTCTTCCAAAACAATTTAGAATCTAGTACTGCCTCCCTAATAGATACTGTAGATAATGTCACTGAAAATTGTGAAATCTTAAAGCCACATCTGTTGTGATCCATCTGTTCTCCCCCACTTCTACCAATTGGTCTATCTTTTGGTAGGTCCAGGAGATGCAAGGATTTGAATTGAAAATTGCTAGTTGGTACGATCATGAAAAGAATTTGGAAATTAATCAGGCTTGAAGGGGAGAACAAAGCCTCCCTTTTTGATAAAGACTCTTGTCAATGTTGTAAAAGAATTAGTGAAAATTTAGTTGTCACATTCTTGCTAAAAGATGAAATAAAAATGAATTTATAATACTTCATTATGTTTCCCCTTAAAATTTCTTTTTGCTAAAAACTTTGATTTAGACTGGAAAAAGAGCATAAATTGTGACTTAAAAAAAATGGTCTTTGTTACAAGATTTCAGGAAAAGAACAGAGCACTCAGGTTTCACCATGTTTCAAAATGAGTTTAAAATTTGTTATATTAACACATAGATTTGTAAATGGTATTAAGAGTAACATTTCACATAATATTTTAAATAATAGAGATGTAATAAGACAAAAGAAATTAAATTAATAATGTTGATTTGAAGACAACTCTACATTTCATTATGGGTTTTGCTATATAAAAATAATGCCATCACTATATTTTAGTATGATGAGAATACAGTTAAATTATTTAAAATTAAATGCTTTCTAAATTATATTGATTTTACTATTCAAATGATCTGTAATTGATTTCTTAACAGGTTTAGGAATTAAAAATTATATAAAATTGTGTTTACCATATGGAATTGTAATAAAAGATATTTTAAGAGTTTAAGCTAATAGAATTTTTACAATGAAAAAATAATATGAAATTAAAGTGTGCGCCACAGTTGTATATACAGGCCTTTAACTGACTTTAAAACCTTAGACAAATGTTAAAATGAGTTAAATAAAAGATAATATTTAGATATTTTATAATTTCAAAGATAATAAAAAGATACAAATCCATATCCTTGAACTTAGTTTTAATTGACTCTTATTTAGCAGAAAGGCTATAACAGTGTGTACAAACGTCTTTAAATGTTATTATAATAGTGTTTATTTTTGCAGTCTTATAATTTGGATGATATGAAATGTTTGCTCATGTGAAAAATTTAAACAGCTTTTATTTTCCTTTATTGTAGTCTTCTTTTGTATTTGGAGAAAACAAATGTTAATTACTTTGGTTAAAGGCCATAACTAATATGAATGGTTGAAACAATACGAGATGTATTACTTACAGAAAGATACTAACATGTATAAAAGAAAATGATTTGTGCTTTCATTGAGAAAAATTCATTAAGTTTATTTAGATGGTAAACACAAAATAATACAATATGTTGTTGTTCTTAGGTACTGTCAAGTCAGTTCTGACTCATAGCGACCCCACACAGAATGACTGGTCCTGCGCCATCTTCACAGTTGCTGCTGTGGTTAAGACCATCGTTGCAGTCACTATGTCAACCCATCTCTTTGTGGGTCTTCCTCTTTTTCACTGACCCTCTACCAAGTATCATGTCCTTCTCAATGGACTGGTTCCTCCTGATAACATGTCCAAAGTACTTGAGACAAAGTCTCACTATCCTCCCTTCTTAGGAGTATTCTAGCTGTACTTCTTCCAAGACAGATTTGTTTGTTCTCCTGGCAGTCCACAGTATATTCAACATTCTTCATCTACACCACAATTCAGATGTATCAATTCTTCTTTGGCCTTCCTTATTCATTGTTCAGCTTTCCCATGCATATGAGGTGATCGAAAACACCACGGCTTGGGTCAGGTGCACTTTATTCCTCAAAGTGACACCTTGGCTTTTAACACTTTAAAGAGACTTTTTGTAGCAGTTTTGCCCAATGCAATGCATCGTTTAATTTCTTGACTGTTGCTTCCATGGGCACGGATAGTGAGTTCAAGTAAAATGAAATCCTTGACAGCTCCAATATTTTCTGTTTATCATGATGTCTCTTATTGTCCAGTTGTGAGAATTTTTGTTTTCTTTTTGGTGAAGTATAATCCATACTAAAGGCTGTAGTCTTTGATCTTCATCAGTAAGTGCTTCAAGTCCTCTTCACTTTCAGCAAGCAAAGTTGTGTCATCTGTATATTGAAGTTTCTGAATTAGTCTTCCTCCAATCCTGATGCTAAATTCTTCCTCATGCAGTCCAGCTTCCCAGATTATTTGCTCAGCATATAGTTTGTGTAAGTGTGGTGAAAAGATACAACCCTGAAGCACACTTATAGTGATTTTAAAGCATGCAGTATCCCCTCTTCTGTTCAAACAACTACGTCTTGGTCTGTGGACAGGTTCCACACAAGGACGATTAAGTGTTCTGGAATTTCCATTCTTCTCAATGTTATTCATAACTTATTATGATCTGCACTGTTGAATACATTTGCATAGTCAACAAAACACAGGTAAATATCTTTCTAGTGTTCTCTGCTTTCAGCCAAGATCCATCTGACATCTGCAATGATATCTCTCATTCCACATCCTCTTCTGAATCTGGCTTGAAATTCCAGCAAGTTCCCTGTCAATGTACTGGTGCAACCATTTTTGAATTATCTTCAGCAAAATTTACTTGCACATGATATCAATGATTTTGTTCAATAATTTCTGCTTTTCATTGGATCACCTTGTTTGGACTAGGCACAAATATGGATCTCTTCTAGTCAGTTGGCCAGGGAGCTGTCTTACAATTTTTTTTTTGCATAAAGGAGTGAGCTTTTCCAGTGTGGAATCTATTTGTTCAAACATCTCAAATGGTATTCCATCAATTTCTGGAGAATTTTTTTTTTTTTTTTTTTTTTTTGCCAGTGCCTTCAGTGTTTTTTTTTTTTTTATCCCTGCAATGCATAAGATCAGTTCTTGATTTTATGCTACCTCTTGAAATGGTTGAACACTGACCAATTATTTTTGGTACAGTGACCCTGTGTATTCATCTTATTTTGATGCTTCCTGAATCATTCAATATTTTTCTCATAGAATTTTCAACATTGTAACTGGAAGCTTGAATTTTTTTTCTTCAGTTCTTTCAGCTTGAGAAATGCCAAGCGTGGTCTTCCCTTTTGGTTTTATAACTCCAGGTCTTTGCTTATTTCGTTATCATACTTGACTTTGTCTTCTCAAGCAACCCTTTGAAATCTTCTGTTTATCTCTTTTACTTCATTATTTCTTCCTTTCGGTTTAGCTACTCTACTTTCATGGCAAGGTTTTAGAGTCTCTCCTGACATCCATTTTGGTCTTTCTTTCTTTTCTTTTAATGGCCTTTTTCCTTCTTCACGTAAGATGCCCTTGATGTTCTCCCCCAACTCGTCTGCTCTCCAGTCGTTAGTGTTCAACACATCAAATCTTTTATGGTCTCTAAATTCAGGTGGGGTATACTCTAGGTCGTGCTTTGGCTCTCGTGGACTTGTTTTAAATTTCTTCAGCTTCTACTTGGACTTGCATATGAGCAACTGGTGGTCTGTTTTGCAGTTGGCCCCCAGCCTTGTTTTGATTGATGATATTGAGCTTCTCCATTGTCTCTTCTCACATATGTAGTCAATTAATTCCTATGTATTTCATCTGAAGACTCACCTTTTATGCTGTTGAAAAAAGATATTGCAATGAATAAGCCCTTCATCTTGCAAAATTCTATCATGTGATCACCAGTGTCTTTTCTATTATCAAGCCCATTTTTTCACCAAAGTACCATTCCTTCTTCTTTGTTTTTCACTTTTGCGTTCTGTCTACCAGTAATTATCAATGCATCTTGATTGCGTGCTTGATCAATATCAGACTGCAGAAGTTGTTAAAAATCTTCCATTTCGTCATCTTTGGCATTATAATATAATATTGACTTATTTTAAATAGTGATATAGTTCATTTGTTAGAAAAAATTGAAAGTCTTACATTGATAATCTGCATATTGATGTATTTTTATATATCTATGTTACATTATGTTACATTTCTGAGTGTGTGTGTATTTATATGTCGATGTTATTAAGACTGGAAACAAAAAAGTAGCTTATAAATCTTTTATTGCAAATTGTTACTTGAATGGTATACACACACACAATTAGAATTGTTTGATCTTTTTCTAAACTAAATTACTCTGTGCCTATATTACAGAGTTTCCTTTGTGTCATCAAAATTTGTTTCTGTACTTTTGGCATGCTCTTGAATCACTTTAACAAAATATTCTTATTTTTAAAGTTAAACTTTACTAATAATCATTGTCTGTTATTGCCGTGCATTTTGAAAATATTGACTGTAACTATTTCTTTTTATATTTATGACTTGTGTTCATATCTGGAAACCCTGGTAGCGTAGTGGTTAAGTGCTATGGCTGCTAACCAAGAGGTCGGCAGTTCAAATCCACCAGGGGCTCCTTGGAAACTCTGTGGGGCAGTTCTACTCTGTCCTGTAGGGTTGCTATGAGTCGGAATCGGCTCTACAGCAGTGGGTTTTTGGTGGGTAAGCTCATATCTTGCCTTCTGTGAAAACTCTTGATCATGCCTTTTTCAAATTCAAACTCCAGATTCAGAATAATAAAACTCTTTTGATATCTTTTATGACTTATTTTTTGATTTTCTATAATGACACAAAAGTTTCCTACCTTACCTTATAAAAGAAAGGGTGTTAAAAATATCTAGGTCTGTTTGATGGCTTCCAAATTTTATTTAATGAAAAACTGTTATAAGAGCCCTTTTATTTACCCAAAAGTAGACCAAAACAGGTAACAAATCAAAAGAGAAATTCAGTCTTCTTGTATTAATTATGTAAAGTGCAATATACTAATAAAAATTTATTTCAGTAATTGTGGATTTTTTGGGTTAAAAGCATAAAGACTATGAAATCCCTTTCTTTAAAGAGATTTTATTTTTAAGTATCTAGGTTAAATATTCTCGCCAAGTGAGGCCAATCATAACATACTCGGTAGAATGAATTAAAGGCCTTGCTGGTTTGGTGACGCCCGTATTTTCAATTTGCCTTCACATATCAGCATCCATCACTGTTAACACTTTCAATTCATCAGGTCTTCGTCCTTTCTTTGAGGAAGTACAATTTCACTGTTGTTTAACCTCTTTTAGGAAATGATCTTTTCAATTTGGAGACTCCTTTGAACAACCTGACTAATGAGACAAATGAAAGACAGAAATACAGATTTTGAATAAAGATTCTCTCTCTTTTTTGTCAGTCATCTTATTATGCAGGTCAGAGAGACTCCAGCCTTAGGTTCAGATGCTTCTGATTCATAGTGCCATTAATTATTGTGAGATGGGTAAGGCCCACCTTTCCCAGGAATCAGTCTGTAAGCAGTACCTTTACTATCACAGAACACAGGGAAACCTCCTTACAACAAACTGCAAGAAGCTCCTCAGTGAGCTGGCGAGGCACAATTTATAAGGCTAATGTGGGCTTTGTTATGACACAGGCTCTTCCGAAATGCCTGGGTCGATCACATGATTTCCAAGGATAATTGCGCATGCAACTTTTGGCAAGCAAGGAGAATAACTGTATAATTTTTAAACTAAATTCTGCATATTCTAGCCAAATGGGCTTTTAAGAAAATTCTTTGTTATGCTTAAGGAAGTTCCCTGAAGTGAGCATAAGAATTTATTTTTTTAACCTCTTATTTACAAGAGCAGTTGGAAGCAGTCACATGCGTCTGATCAGGGTTTTAGTAATCCCAATTTGTTTTTATTTTGGGGAATCAACTAACATTTTTAACACTCTAGGATGATCTCTCCTTTTATTTTCTCTCTGAAATGGCTCATTTCGAAGGCTCAGTCTATCTTCCACAAATCTGTCATCTTTTTCATCTTTTTAGTTGTCCATTCTACATTTCAGGAAATCTCACCAGTTCTTTCTTACTAGTTGGTTCCCACTAAACACTAAGCTAATAATTACATCATATATTCTGACTACTAACTACTAAGTTTTTCTTTTTAATTTTAATAATAGTATTCTTTATTGTTTAATTTTCACCTATTCTTTTACATATTGATTTTTATTTTAATTTCCTAAAGACTTTCTCTTGTTTCATAGATTCTTTCAGTTGTTTCGCATATTGACCTATATGGTTGCCTTTCTAGCACTTCTCAATATTTGATATTCTTACTATTTGCATGCTTATTATCATCTCTCTACAAGTGGCATCGGCTTCAGTAGAGCACTGGCCTTGTATTTTGTTCATTCCTGAATTCCCAAGACTAGGTCATTTATTGAGACATATGATGCATTAAATAAGTAACTTCTAAATGAATGGTTTATGCTAGGGAGTTAGAAATAATGTGTCATAGACCTCCCATAGAATTTGAAAACTGTGAAGGGAATGTCCTAAACACAGTTTTTTAAAACTAAAAGCCAAAATGCTGTGAAGGGTGCATAAGTATTGCTTAAAAAAATGGGACTCATGTAAGAGAGATTTAAGTACGAGATAGAATTCAAGATGGATTTGAAATGTGCATTCTGACCAAAGCGTAATAATAAAGCTGAAAAAGATTAAACAGCAGTCAAAAACAATTAAGCCGAATTGTAAAACCCTGACATTTATAATGGCCTTGTTACATGTCTATCATTTTGAGACTATTATTTGTATACAAATGCAAGAAACATATTGCTATGATCTGAAATGCAAATAATTACGATGTCAAAAATCCTTTTACATTGATCTGTGCTCTAATTACATTGCCATAACAATACATATAATTGTTTTGCTACTAGATGCATAAATAAATTCCCTAAAATAAATTCCAAATATTTAAGAATAATAGAAAAAGAATAACTGTTCCTGATGTTATTTGGTGCAGTTAGTGATAATTCAGGGTTAAGTTGTCTAAGAATTATTATTATTAGTGTTTTGTATTTTCCTATTTAATAGATCTGGTTAAATGTTTTCAGTACATTTGTTTTTCTTTATCATCCATATTCTATGCGATGGTGATGTTAAAATAATGGTTCAATACCTTGCCTAAGTCTCAAATTTTGAGGCATATCGTTTCAGTGAGTGGCACATTGTTTTCACTTTCTTAGCTTGAAAACACATTACAAGTTATTTAAATTCAACAATTAAGTTCCACATCCTAATATTAACTTTTGTGCTATTGCCTGGATAATTAATACTTGCCTTGACTTGTCTGTGTTCACTGTTCTTCAAAGTCAAACACTATAAAGATAGACATGGTCTTTGCCATTAGCACCTTTGAAAACAATAGTGGCACTGTATGTACTTTTATTCATTTTATTAGTATCTGCTTCTTGATCGAGTTATTAAGTCTGCTCACAAGTATTATGGAACTAGTAATTTAACATTTTATTATAAAAACAACGAGGTTGGAAGCAGTGGAAGCAGAGCCTGGTGATCAGGTTAAATCCTTGTTTTTCTCCTGTGTGGTCTTAGATGACATCGGACTTTTAATGTGAAAGAGTTATCTCCTCAGCATGTTCAATACATCCTCCTCACAGCATTATACAGTGGTTGCAAAGATTAAAATATTCAAAATACTATAAAAGATAACAGAGTTGTGTATGTTCTGGCCTTTTACTAACTAAACTAATTCATCAGTAATAAGTTTGCTGGGCCTTAAGAACATTCATTTTATGACAATAAGGAGAAAAATTGCCGCTTGTTTATAATCAAGAAGTTCCTAGCAGTAGATAGATGCTGTTTTTTGTTGCCATTCCATCAGCTCGGACTCATTGTGGGCATATGTACAACATAACAAAATGTCACCTGGTCCTGTGACATCTTCGTCATCTTTGGTTAGCTTTAGCCCAGTGTTGTAGTCATTGTATAGCATCCAGCCGAGGGGGCATCTTCCAGAACTATATCAGACAACATTCTGTTCTGATTCATAGGGCTTTCATTGACTAGTTTTTGGAAGTAGATCACCAGGCCATTCTTCCTAGTCTTAGTCTGGAAGCTAGGCTGAAACCTGTCCACCGTGAGTGAGCTTGCTGGGATTTGAAATACCAGTAGCATAGCTTTCAGCATTATAGCAACACACAGTCCACCACAGTACAACAAACTGAGATGAACGATAGATTAGATAAATAAGCAGGTAGATATGATAGGTTACATGTACATAATATCGTGTGTGTGTGTATGTGAGGGTGTCGTGTGTGTGACTTTGTCTATAATAAATAAACACAAACAGCAACATAAAGATGCATATATACGAGTGTATTAGTCCCTGACTCACAATGTATTTAAGTTACAGTGAATTGCACTTAGGACTGTCCGTTTTTTCTTTTTTGTACTTCTTATGGTTAGTATTGTGTACAACGAACAACTTTGCAGTGCCTCATTTGCTGATGTGTTCGTGCTCAGATGTTCACCCACCGGTCCTCAATGCGATTTACTGTTCAAAACACGGCCTGGGCTGCAAGGAAGTCAGTCTCGGTGTCGGAAGTTGTAATGGCCAGACAGTCGGGCAATGCTCCACTCTGAGGACACAGGACGACTGAGCTGTGCACGTGACCGACAGCCGTTACTACTTCGACTTCGTTTTATGACACTAACCCTGACTTCATTTTAGACCAGGCCTCATAAAAAAAATTTTTTTTTTTTTAAATCTTATTCAGCATTTTGTACCATTAGAAGCATCAGTTGTTAATTTCATCATTGGAGTAAATTTTTTTTAATTCTATGACTTGTGTATTTTTTGTATGTATGTATTAAACTGTAAGTTTATATGTAATGTTTACACCCCCCAAAGACAATTAAAGATTGAATTTATAAAGGTACTGTTAATAAAAGGCAATAATAATGAAAATTAAAAATTAATGGTTGTGGTGTTCAGCTTACATCAGAATGAATGGAGTCGTCGGAACAGAACCCCGTTGTAAGTTGGGGACTAACTGTATCCTTAAATACACACACACACACACACGGATGTATGTATATATCCATTTGTATATGTATTTAAAATTAATGGGGTGGTCTGGATCAGTTAAATAGCCGTATGGAAAAATGTGGCTTGACCCTTACCTCATATCATAAGCAAAATTAATACCAAATGAAGTATAAATATAAGCATTGTTTTCTAAATGGGAAATTTAGACAATAAAGCCCTTAGAAGAAAACAAAGAATAGTTTTATGATTGTAGGGCAGAGAAAGATTTATTAAAAGTAAACCCAAAGCATTCTTTACACACACACACACACACGCACAATCACTTGGGCTTTATTAAAATAAAGAACTCCTGTGTCCCAAAAGATACCATTAAAAGAGTTAAAAAAAAAAAAAAAAAAAAGCCACCTAGTGGGGAAAAGATCCTATAGAGCGCTTACATCTCACAATATATAAAACACCTTTTTGAATTAATAAGTTAAAAAATGACTCAGATTTGAACTGGTACTTCACAAAAGAGGATATCCCAATTATAAATAAACACAAAAATTTGCTTAACCACATTTATCATCAGACAAATGCAAATTAAAACACAATGTGATACTAATATACGCCCACCAGAATGGCTAAAATTAAACAAGTCAGAAAATATTGTATGGTGGTGAGAATGTAGAGCCATTAGAATACCCTCATGTACTGTCCATGAGAGCATAATTCGCTACAACCATCTTAGAAAACCTTTTATACTGTGAACTAAAGCTGAAAACACGTAAGTCCTATGACTCAACAATTCCACTCCTGCCTATATATTAAAGAGAAATGTGTAAATAAGTTTACAAAAAAACATGCAAGAAGATTTATTGTTAGGTGCCGTTGAGTCAAATCTGACTCGTAGCCACCGCATGTGACAAAGTAGAACTGTCCCATAGGGTTTTCTTGGCTGTAACCTTTACAGAAGCAGATAGCTGCGTCTTTTTCCCGTGGAGTCGCTGGGTGAGTTCGAACCACTGACCTTTCAGTTAGCAGCCAAGCACTTAATCATGGGCTCCTGAGAAGATTTATAGCAGTACAATTTATACAAGCTACACACTGGAAACGATCCAAATGTCCGTTAACAAAAGAATGGATAATCAAATATCGGTATATTCATGCAGTAGAATACTATAAAGTTATGAAGATGAACAAACCGCTGCTATATACAACAATAGGAAAATTTCCAAATGAATGTTGAGTAAAAGAAACATGACACAAAAGAGCACACATTCCATGATCTTATTTCAGAAAGTGCAACAACAGGAAAATTCTCATTCATGAGGATTTGAATCAGCATAGTGGTTCCCTTTGGGGACATTTGTGTATGAGCCAGGGCGTGAGGGGGCATCTCTATGACGCTGTTAAAGTTCTATTTTTTAAATTGGGTGCTGTTGCCTGTGTATAATCACACTGTGAAAAATAATTCAGTTTTATACTTCTTAGGATTTCTAAATATATGTTTTACTTTAATAAAATTGTTTTCTTAAAAATTTGTTGTACCTGTCCTTTGAAGGGTCAGTTGCTCACTGTACATACCTGATAAGGTAGGTTCTGAAAGAGAAACCCCCTTTCTCTCAGTTGTCTCCTCTGATTACAATGAAAATTAAATTTTAAAACAATGGTAAATCGGCATTAACACAGTGCCTACGATTTTAGTTTACCTTGACAACCAAGATTTGATATCTTAGACGTTCGTTATTCTAGGCTTCAGGCCTCTTGCTCTGATCGAGGCAGTTCTGGGAGCTTTCTAACGGCAAAATCTGATTTTTATTCAATCTGATCCATATTTTAAATTATCTGCCTTTTTATTAAATTTATTTTATTTTCTAATTACAAAAACGGTAATAATTTTGGAAAATTTTGAAAAATACAGAAAAGCATAAACATAAATATTGTTAATCTATTAAATCAATTTTACAATAAAACATTTGTATACACACACACACAGACACCCCTGTATGCACAAACATGTATACAAACATACACAGAATGGTTAATAAAAATGGCAGAATACTTAAGGTATGGTTCTATAACCAATTTTATTTACTTAAATTATATATTATGAATACTTCTGTCATTATTTTTTCTAAATATGGTTGTATCAGCCATTCAACTTTCCTCAGCTGAATATATCAGAAATTATTTAAACAATTAACATTGTTAGCTATTTAGACTATTTTTAGTATAAAATCTCCTAGTTTTCTTCCTCCTTAGACTCCTTTGCATATTTCTTTTCATCTCTTCATCTTCAGACTTCTCCATCTATGTCCTTTGCTTGGAAACAATATTCAGCCTCATGATGTAAGATATAATCATATTATACATTATGATTTCCTCCTTCTTCTCCCTTTCCTCCCCCCTCCACCTTCCTCCTCCTCCTTCTCCTTTTCCTTCTCCTCCTCCTCCTTCTTCTTATTTTACTACCAGCTGAGCAGGAGCCATTCAAATTGAAGATTTTCTGTGGGATATTGATAATGGGAAAAGTGCATAAATAGTTATATTACGATATCACTCTCTCTCTCCCTCTCTTTCTACACACACTCCCACACACACAGACATGTATTTGGGCTTTTTTTTTTTTTCTTTTTCTGTGCCATTTACTATTCTGTGTCATTTACCATTCTAATTTTTTAATTAATACTATTATTTCAATCATCCTAAATTTTATATGTTTATTACGTAATGGTAAAAATCTGTCTCAACAATTCTCATTTAAAAGATGTTTCACTTTGAGATTTATTTGAATAAGCTTTAAATAATTTCAATTTCCATAAAGTTATAAATTCAGTTGCAAAGAATTTGCATTTGAATCAATCAAGAAGCAGATGCCACATTTCAAATAGGGCGATTAGAATCTTTAAATATAAAGAATGATTTAGAAAGGGGTGAGTGAGTGGGAAACTCCAAGGGCTAGTGCCTTGGCTATAAGAGTAGTCACGAGTATCCTCAGGCTTGGTAGGAGAGCTGCATGTTGATTTGGTCACATTAAGAGACACATTTATATACAAGCAGGGTTCTTCTCACCACCCATCTGTCAGTTTGTTATACTGTGGTGGTTTGCAGGTCGTTGTGATACTAGAAGCTTTACCACTGGTATTGCAAATACCAGCAGGGTTATCCTTGGTGGACAGATTTCAGCAGAGCTTTAGAACTAAGACTACGAAGAAGGAGCTGGCAGCTGACTTCTGAAAAAATTGCTATCCATAAGGTTATAGATAGCAGAGGAACATTGTCTGATATAGTGCCAGAAGATGAGCCCCCTGTTTGGAAGGCACTCAAAATCCAACTAGGGAAGAGATACCTCCTCAAAGCAGAGTCGGCCTTATGAAGTGGATGGACTCAAGCTTTCAGGACTTTCATTTGCTGATTTGGCACAACTCAAAATGAGAAGAAACAGCTGCAAACATCCAATAATAATCAGAACGTGGGGTGTATGAAGCATAAATCTAGGAGAATTGGAAGTTTCCAAAAATGAAATGGAATGCTAAAGATGGATATATTAGGCATTAGTGAGCTGAAATGGACGTGTATTGGCCATCTTGAATCTGACAATCATATGGTCTGCTATGTTAGGAATGACAAATTAAAGAGGAATGACATCCCATTCATCATCAAAAAGAACATTTTAAGGTGTATCCTGAAGTTCAACTCTGTCAATGATAGGATATTATCCATCTGCCTGCAAGGAAGACCAGTTAATAGGACTATTATTCAAATTTACTCACCAACCACCAAGGCCAAAGATGAAGAAATTGAAGATTTTTACCAACTTCTGCAGTCTGAAATTGATCAAACATGCAATCAAGGTGCATTGAGAATTACTGATGATTGGAATGTGAAAGTTGTAAACACAGAAGTAGTTCTAAAATATGACCTTGGATAAAATGACAATGGAGATCACCTGATAGAATTTTACAAGACCAGCAACTTACTGCAAAAATGTTTTTTCAGCAACTTAAACCATGACTATACACGTGGACCTCACCAGATGGAATACTCAAGAATGAGACTATGGAAAAGCTCAGTAAGATCAGTCAGAACAAGGGGCCAACTGTGGAACAGACCATCAATTGCTTACATGCAAGTTCAAGTCGAAGTTGAAGAAAATTAAAACAAGTTCACAAGAGCCAAAGTATTACTTTGAGTATATCCTACCCATTGAACGTTAATGACCGAAGACCAGATGAGTTGTGGAATGACATCAAACCAAAAAGAAGGAAAAAAAAAACCTAAACCTGTTGCTGTCCAGTAGATTCTGACTCATAACGACCCTATGGGACAGAGCAGAACTATCCTACAGGGTTTCTGAGGAGCAGCTAGTGGATTTGAACTGACAACCTTTTGGTTAGCAGCCATACTCTTTAACAAATGAGCCACCAGTCCTCCAGAATGATATCAAGGACATCATAAAGGAAATAAGCAAAATGTCATAAAAAAGACAGGAAAGAAAGAAAAGACGAAAAAGGATGTCAGAACATACAGCAGCAAAAGCTAAAGAAAGAAACAATGAAGTAAAAGAGCTGAGCAGAAGATTTTAAAGGGTGGCTCCAGAAGACAAAGTATTATAATGAAGTGTGGAGTTAAAACCTGGAGTTAAAAACTGAAAGGGAAGAACATGCTCAGCATATCTCAAGCTGAAAGAACTGAAGAAAAAATTCAAGCCTTGAGTTGTAATACCAAAGAATTCTACAGGGAAAATATTAAATGACACAGGAAGCATCAAAAGAAGATGGAAGGAATACACAGAGTCACTGTACCAAAAAGAATTGGTTGACATTAAACAATTTCAGGGGATAGCATACGATCAAGAACTGATGGTACTGTAGGAAGAGGTCCAAGCTGCACTGAAAACCAAAAAAACCAAACCCGTTGTCGTCGAGTCTATTCCAACTCATAGCGACCCTATAGGACAGAGTAGAACTGCCCCATAGAGTTTCCAAGGAGTGCCTGATGAATTCAAACTGCCAAAATTTTGGTTAGAAGCCATAGCTCTTAACCTCTACGCCACCAGTGTTTCCACTGAAGACACTGGCAAAAAACAAATCTCCAGGAACTGACAGAATACCAGTTGCCATGTTTGAACAAATGGATGCAGTGCTAGAAGCACTCACTCATCTATGTCAAGAAATTTGGAAGATAGCTACCTGGCCAATCGACTGGGAGAGATTCATATCTGTACCTATTTCAAAGAAAGGTGATCCAACCAGAATGTGGAAATTATGAAACAATATCATTACTATCACATGCAAGTAAAATTTTGCTGAAGATCATTCAGAAGCAGTTGTAGCAGTACATCAACAAGGAACTGCCAGAAATTCAAGGTGGATTCAGATGATGATGTGGAACCAGGGATACCATCGCTGATGTCAAATGGATCCTGGCTGAAAGCAGAGAATACCAGAAAGATGTTTACCTGTGTTTTACTGACTAGGCAAAGGCATTCCATTGTGTGGGTCATAAAAATTATGGATAACATTGTGAAGAATGGGAATTCCAGAACACTTAATTGTGCTCCCGAGGAACCTGTACATAGACCAGGAGGCAGTTGTTTGAACAGAACAGGAGATAGTGTGTGGTTAAATGTCAGGAAAGGTGTGCATCAGGGTTGTATATTTTCACCATGCTTATTCAATCTGTGTCCTGAGCAAATAATCAGAGAAGCTGGACTATATGAAGAAGAATGAGGCATCAGAATTGGAGGAAGACTCATTATCAACCTGCATTTTGCAAATGACACAACCTTGCTTGGTGAAAGTGAAGAGGGCTTGAAGCACTTACTGATGAAGATCAAAGACCACAGCCTTCAGTATGAATTACACCTCAAGATAAAGAAAACACAAATCCTCACAACTGGACCAGTAATCAACATGATAAACAGAGAAAAGACTGAAGTCGTCAAGGATTTCATTGTACTTGGATCCATAATCAATATACATGGAGGGAGCAGTCAAGAAATCAAATGGCTCATGGCATTATGCAAATCTGCTGCAAAGGACCTCTTTAAAGCATTAAAAAGCAAAGATAGCACTTTAAGGACTACAGTGTGCCTGACTCACGCCATAGTATTTTCCACGTGAAAGTCTGTCAATGAATAAGGAAGACAGATGAAGAATTGGTGCCTTTGCATTATGTTGTTGGCAAAGAATATTGAATATACCATGGACTACCAAAAGAATAAACAAATTTGTCTTGGAAGGAGTACAACCAGAATGCTCCTTAGAAGTGAGGATGGCGAGATTTTGTCTCACATATTTTGGACATGTTATCAGAAGAGATCAGTCTCTGGAGAAGGACCTCATGCTTGGTAAATTAGAGGGTCAGTGAAAAAGAGGAAGGCCCTCAATGAGATGGATGGACACAGTGGCTGCAACAATGCTGTCAAGCATAACAAAGATCATGAGGAAGGCACAGGACTGGGCGGTGTTTCCTTCTGTTGTACTTAGCATTGCTGTGAGTTGGAACCTAACAGCCGCAAGAAGAACCTATTACCTTGTTAGGAAGTTTACAATTTCACATGGAAAGAAAGCATCTGGAAAAATTTTTGCTCGTTGACATATTGTTTTTAATCTGAATAAGTGATTAAAATGATGCAGCATTAGGGGACCTAGTTAAAAAACAGAGAATCAGAACCTTGACATTCATTTTTTTGTCAATTTTGGCTTTTAGTAAAGTTCCAATAGAAACTGACAAACTTTGGTGAAAGTCTCCCTCACTAAAGGCAGGAACTCCAGTAAGAGAAATTTGCATCCACTAAGAATAAAAAAAGAATAGGCTTGTAAAATAAGCCACCAGCCCCGCTGCAAAATCCAAATTTCCTGCTTGACGCTAACATTATGGCAGTAAATCAGGAAAGTGAGGAATAAACTCAAGAGATAGTATTGGGCCCTGGGAAGACACTTGCCCCTTGAAGAAGCCTATTACCCTCCACACACTCTGCTTATAACCTACCTTCTGGTAGACAGTAGTAAGAATCCTTCCTCTGGGACAAAGTCTGGGGGTAGAGGGCATATTAGCTTTGTTGTTCCATATTTCCCCAAGGCAGAAAGGTAAGGAGTAGCAGATACTCTGGGGCCTAGGGAGGGGAAGACAGGGGCTAACTCCAAAGGCCTCTTGCTAAGAAAAACAAATTTTGAGGACAGTGCAACCATCATGACTGAAGTATTGATTACCAAATTTTAGTCTCCAGAAAATCAACTGGGAGGAGAATATAGATTTAAGAGAATTTTTCCCCAGGAAACACTTAAACCTGGCAAACACAGAACTGTGATTCTCATTTCAGAAAGCAATTCCCAGGACCTCCTGTTTCGGTGAACAATAAATAAAGCATACAAGTAGTAGAGTGATAACCTTCTAGAGTAAGTCAAAGTCAAACAGTGGACAAAGCCATGTCTCAGACTGAAGAACCAGGGATAGACACTCTGCCAGACCAAGATGCTTGTTATTGACATTGAAGCAATTCTTGACTCTATGACCCACATGATGTTGCTGTGCATTTGCCAAGAGGCTGTGTAATTGTCTAAAAGAGAGAGTTTGATCATAGTTATGCTCATTTCATCCACTGTTGGCATATTGCTTTTTGGGATGATTATTTTCTTATTAGCCATATACTAAAGAACCATTAAAAAAACTGATTGAAATAAAGGCCTAATTGAAATAAATGCATGTGGGTTAGAACCCATGAACTTGTAGCTCAAAGGAGTAACTGGATGTAGCTTGGTTAGACTTTCTTTGGAGAAGATATGTCTTAGTCATCTAGTGCTGCTATAACGGAAATACCACAACTGGATGGCTTTAACAAAGAGAAATTTATTCTGTCACAGTCTGGGCGGATAGACTTCCGAATTCAGATACCAGCTCCAAGGGAAGGCTTTCTGTCTCTGTAGGCTCTGGGGGAAGGTCTTTGTCGTCAATCTTCCCAGCTGAGGAGCTTGTCAGCACAGGGACCCCAGGTCCAAAAGATGTGCTATTCTCCTGGCTCACTTCTTATTGGTATGAGGTCTCCTGTCTCCTGGCTTCTCTCTTTTATATCTCAAAAGAGATTGACTTAAGACAAAACCCAGTCTTGTAGACTGAGTCTTGCCTCATTAACATAACTGCCTCTAATTCTGCCTCATTAACATAAAGGCAGGATTTACAAGACATAGGAAAATCACATCAGATGACAAAACGGTGGACACTTATACAATACTGGGAATCATGGGCTAGCACATGTTGACACATATTTTTTGGGGACACAATTCAATCCATAATAAGGTACATATATATATTTTAGGTTTTATAGAAGATATGTCTTTGATGTAACTTGTTATTAGAATTTCACATACGAGAGAAAGTTCTGTTTGTAAACAGTAGAAAGGAGGGATTAGGAGACAACTATAATTGTTTTTCATAGCGACCCTATGACCCTAGGATCTCCATTAACTAACCCAGCTGGAGATCAGAGGACAAGAATGACTGAGCACAGTAGTCCACAGGAATCAGCCTCCTGGAGCACAAGTCATGGTAGCAACACATGCAGAATTATCTGGAGAGGCCAACGAAGAATAATCGGCACAGCCGCACCTTTTACTGGTCAGCACCCGTTCCTGTCCATTGTTTACAAGAAAACAAAGCAAGACAAAACGTGTTCATCCCTTACAAAAAGGAAGCAAAAAGCCCCATTAGTACGATGGAATCGCTCTGGAATCAAGAGCCGGGGTGATGTAAGCTTGAATTTAAATTGCCCTCAAGTTCTCTTTCCTCTCACCACTGACAGAAGCAGACAGAGTATTTTATATACACATATATGTCTTATGTTATATATATATTGTACATTATTAAAAAAATATTACTATGTGCTATAATATATATCATATTAATAATTGTGCATTAGGTTTTTTAATATTATATATTATACCAATAAATATATCACATATTAAATTTACATATTTGTCCTGTCAAGGTTGTCATTCAAGGAAGTCTTTCAAGGGAGTATTTGCTGGCCAGCTGTACAGTTCCTAAAGGTCCCGGGTGGCACAAATGGTTTGCACTCCACCACTAACCTATAGGGTCGCTGTGAGTATGGACCCACTCAACGGCACTTAAAAACAACACTAACATGCATGTTGGCAATTTGAGCCCACTCAGCAGCCCTCTTTAAGAAAGGCCTAGCAATCTGCTTCCTTAGAGATTACAGCCAAGAAAACTCTGTGGGACAGTTCTACTCTGTAACCGATAGCGTCCCCATGAGTCAGAATCCATTTGATGGCAGTGAGTTTGTTTGCTTGTTTGTTTTGTATGATGTGCAGTTAGCAGACAGCTTCCAGTTGTCATCTCCTTAAGGGTGGGTCTTTGCCACAAAGTCAACTCTTGCAAGGTCACACCTTTGTCAGGCTAGCCTGTATCATTTAGTGAGGTGGGATTATAAAAGCTTGGCCATTTTGACTGATTCTGGGTACTCCAAAGGGCAATATTCACTCTGTAGCTCCTCCCACTTGAAGGGCCTTTGTCAGGCTCACATTCTAGTTCCACTTCTTCCTTTGCTCAATCCCACTTCCTATGAGCGTCAGCCAGCACTACTATCCGAAGACTGTGTGGTATTTGATCCACTCAAGTCGAATTCCATATAATAACACATCAAACCAGGGGGGAGAAAGGGATGCTGTAGTAGGTCCATGACCATGGGCTGCATTTTTCATTTTATAAACTATACTGCCCAGAAGCTGCCAGCTGGATGAAGCATTGGCATTACTTGTTGGAAGTGCAGTTGAAGCACCAGCCCATTGCCAAAACTCTGTGAATACTCTGTGAATATGGGATGTCACCCTACAGGATGCAGTACATGCACTGAATCAGAGATTTTATTTGGTGCTATGTTTTTATGTTCCTGATAAGAAAAAAATACACATGTCCAGGAACCAAGCTGTGAAGGCAACAGTGCCTTCATTTACCGTCACTCCATTTGACCTTCTGGGAGACTTTGTTCTCTCCCACCCCCTACAACCCTTGACTTTGCCTGATTAGAGAGCTTGGTCCCCAAAAGGGCCACAATTTTGCCACGTGACATGACAAAAGCCCCACTGAATTAAAATCCACAGCCTCCATCTGTATGATTGAGGCTCCCTGGTTCCAGGGGCTAGCAGGCAATAAAAAGAGTCTGGCCATGGGTGATTATCAAGAGGAGGTAAGGCTGTTGGTATCTAATGGGGATGGGGAGAAAAAAACACATGGAACTCAGGTAATTTATCCCATTACCTCGTAGCACTCACTTGAGTGATTGTGGCTGGACAGGTGAAGCAACTCTGTTCTCAAAAGGCCACAGAGACCAAGGCTCAGGCACAATTGGGGGTAAAACATCATCTGATAAGCCACTGAGAGGCGAGAGTTAAGCGAGAAAGAAAACTAGAATGAATAATGGAGAGGAGACAGGAGACTATATATGATGGCAATGAGACTGAAACTAATTTCCCTCCTCCAGGTTTCCCCTTAGGGAGGCCCACCAAAATCAGAGACAAGCTGGCACACGAATGTATATAGAGTTCATCTAAGTGGTAGAAGAGGAGGGTTGTAGTAGACATGGAATTTTCTGGCACAGATTTCACCTCAAGGATGGTCTAGTTGTCTGGTAGGATAGTGTGGCCAGCAGTCAATTTCCAGCTGTCAGCTTTTTCAGAGTTTGCCTCAGTAAACTTGTCACACCCATGGTCTTCAAGTGATTAAGGCCTGCCCACATAATGCAGGTGATCTGCTTTACCTGAGACAAACTGATTTAATCACATGTAATCACTTTATATTCCTAAATTACTGAACACCATAGCCTAGCCAAGTTAACACATAAAATTAACCATCCCGATATGACATATACCGTCTATGTGCCATGGTATCTCTGGATAGCTAAGCTACTAAGAGAGGGAGGGAGTGAAGGAGGGAGAAAGAAGAGAGATTTGAAGTTGTTATAACTTAGATTAATACTGTTTCAAACTTTGGAATTCTTTAAATACTATCTTCTTTTTGTTTTTTCCCCCTTAATTAGTGTGCACTATTCAGTCCCAAGGAACTGTGGTGGTGCGGTGGTTAAAGCACTCAGCTGCCAACCAAAACGAACCCACCAGCTGCTCTGAGGAATAAAGTGTGACAGTCCGCTTCTTTAAAGATTTACGGTCTTGGAAACGCTACGGGGCAGTTCTACTCTGTCCTGTAGGGTCACTAGGAGTCAGAACTGACTGAATCGCAGTGGGTTTGGTTTGGGTTTTGGTATTCAGCACCTAACAGTGTTAAACTGCAGATTTTCAGACCACCTGAACGAAATTGTCTTCTTTCAAACAGTGAAGTATTTAAGTCCTTTGTTAGTTACTTTTCAATAGCTAAATCTTTCTGAAAAACTCAAATAGAAGTTGTAATAGGAGAGGCTTGGCCCTTTCTTTGCTGAGGCTGACTTAAGCATTTCACAGTGAGTTTCGGGGGGCAGGTTTAGAGCGTGGTTCCTTACTCAGTACTCTTCTGCTTCTATTACAGCAGGGGCACTGTGAGTTGGAAGTGACTCAATGGCACCTCACAATGACAACATGGGGCAGGTCGTCTCTGTCCTATACGGTCACTATGAGTCAAAATCAACTGGACAGCAGACAGCAACAACATTTATCTACCCAATCAGAAAAGGATATTGAGGATATTGGGGTTTTACCAAATGTCTTTTGGGCATTTATTGAGATTCATCATTTTTTCCTCTATTTCACTTGATTTTTACTTTGCATTTTTTGTCTATAATATGAGGGGCCTACAGATTTTTTTGTAAATAATTGTGTTTGGGACATAAATGGATTTGGAAACAAATTTCCTATCATTCTATGACCTACAACTTGCTTATTTGAAATAAGTATTATCTTTCTGTTAAATAATTTGCAAAAGCATTCAGAACTAGTTCCCGTTTATTGTGATTGTTATATTTTTCTTCTTAATAGGTTGCTCTTTAATTGCTTTTCTGATTATTTTAATTTGATTAGGTAACTTCCTTTTTTCCCCTAGAACATAGATTATTGTATAAATGTTTTAAAATTATTTGAAATGAGTTGATGGTATTATTATCTTTTCAAAAGTGTCTGCTCTATCTGAAATAATGGAAACCCTGGTGGCGTACTGGTTAAGAACTACCGCTGCTAACCAGAAGGTTGGCAGTTTGAATCCACCAGGCACTCCTTGAAAGCTTTACAGGGCAGTTCTACTCTGTCCTATACAGTTGTTATGAGTAGGAATCAACTCAATGGAAACAGGTTTTTTTTTTTTTTTTGTATCTGTAATAACACCAACATCATTTTTGCAAATTTTACACTTTTCTGTTTCCTTCTTTTTTGTTTGCTATATTTGACTTTTCTTTTTCCACTCAAAAATTTATGCACAAATTGTTTTGCAATGTTAGTTGCAATCCCTGCAGTATGCCAACACTTTCCCTCTTTCTATTTCCGTTCTAGTTTCTCCTTGTCCAGTTGTCCAGTTTTCCTGTCCCTTCCTGCCTTCTTGTCTTTGTTTTTGGCCAGGTGTTGCCCTTTTGGTCTCATACACTTGATTGAACTCAGAAGCACTTTCCTCGTGTGTTATTGTTTTATAGGCCTGTCTAGTCTTTGGCTGAAAAGTGGACTTCAGATGTGGCTTCAGTTCTGAGTTAGCAGAGCATCTGGTGGCCATAGTCTAAGGGGTTCCAGTAAGTCTGGTCTTTTTTTGTGAATTTGTATTTTGTTCTACATTTTTCTCCCGCTCTGTCCAGGACCCTCTACTGTAATCCCTGTCAGTGCTCAGTGGTGGTAGCCGGGCACAATCTAGTTCCTCTGGGCTCAGGCTGGTGGAGACTGTGGTTCATGTCATTCACTAGTCCTTTGGACTAATATTTTCCTTGTGTCTTGGGTTTTCTTCATTGTCCTTTGCTCCAAACATGATGGGACCAATAGAAGTCTCTTAGATGTATCTCACAATCTTTTAAGACCCCAGGTGCTACTTGACAAAGTAAAACGTAGAACATTTTCTTGATGAACTATACTATGCCAATTGACCTAGGTGTCCCCCGAGACGATGGCCCCCGGCACTCAGCCCCAGTAACACGGTTCCTCAAGGTGTTTGGAAGTGTCTAGGAGGCTTCTATGACTTTGCCTTGCTCAAGTTATACTGACTTCCCCAGTATTGTGTGTTAACAAAAGTTAACGTTTGTCTACTATCTACTTAGTGATTTCTCCTCCCCATTTCTTCCCTCTCTCATAACAAAGATTTTTTTTTTTTTTTTTCTGGGTGTAAACCTTTCCTTTAGTTTTCATAATAGTGATCTCTTACAATGTTTTTCCTTTTGTGATTGACTTATTTCACTCAGCATAATGCCCTCCGGATTCATTCATGTTGTGAGATGTTTCCCAGTTCATCATTGTTCTTTATCATTGTGTAGTATTCCATTGTGTGAATGTACTGCAGTTTGTTCATCTGTTCATCTGTCAATGGGCACTTAGGTTGTTTCCATCTTTTTGCTGTTGTGAATAATGCTGCAATGAACATGGGTGTGCATATATATGTTTATGTGAGGGTTCTTATTTCTCCAGATGTATTTCTAGGAGTGGAATTGCTGAGTGATATGGTATTTCTATTTCAATCTTTTTTAAGGTGGTATCACATTTTCCATAGTGGTTGTACCATTTTACATTTCCACCAGCAGTACATAAGAGTTCCAATCTCACCATAATCTCTCCAACATTTGTTATTTTCTGTATTTTTCATTAGTACCAGTAATGTCAGGGTGAGATGGTATCTCATTGTAGTTTTGATTTACATTTCTTTAACAGCTAATGATCATGAGCATTTCCTCATGTGTCTGTTAGCTGCCTGAATGTCTTCTTTGGTGAAGCGTCTGTTTGTATGTTCTGCCTATTTTTTGACTAGATTATTTGTCTTTTTGTTATGGAGGGGTTGTTGTATTCTATAGATTTTAAAGATTAGACCCTTGTAGGATTTTTCTTAGCCAAGTTTTCTTCCCTTTCTATAGGTTCTATTTTTACTCTTTTGCTGAAGTCTTTTGATAAGCACAGGTGTTTAATGACTATTTTTCATCATTTAGAGTAGCAGATTTAAAAATATATCAGTGCTTCTAATTTTATTCTTCGTATTGTATTATTTTCAGCTAAAATTCTTATTAAACATGTTATAATTCTTTAGGGTTTTTGCTGTCCCAGTTTTAAAAGTTTGAGTTGGATTCCTTATTTATTATCATTCACAGTCTCTGATAAACTAATAATTTAAGGCTAACATATATCTCTATTAAGAGTTATACCTACGTTGCAGACATTTGTTTAAGGAATATTCTTTATTTTTTCTTTAGTTTCTAAATTTTGATGTTGCATTTTTATCTAAGAATTGGTTAATAGAATTTAGTCTGTTTCCTCTTCCACAAGTTCTAGCATACATATTTTTTTTTTTGTTTTGTTATTGGTAGTGTTGGTTGTGGTGATGGCATGTTGTTTTTCTCCTTTTTTCTTAATTTCCAGGTTTGGTTTGGTTTTGATTGCATGGTCACTGAGATTGTCTGTACAATTTCTCCAAAGTGAATTATATTAAGATATATTTCGTGACCTAATATATGGCTAATCTTCCATCAAACCACTGAAGAAAATGTGCATTCTCAGAAACAAAGCATGGTATCTAACTACTATATTATTCAGATCCTCTACACTTTGTATGTTGTTTACCTAAATAATAAATGATTGGGAAAATATTAAAATTATATGCTAAAAAGTTTCTCACTTCTGTAAGTTTTTGTCAGTTTTAATTTTATTTTTTAGGGGTTTTTTGTATATTATGACATTATACAATATAAAGCAAAAATGTCTGTTACACCTCTTTGTAACCGTTGCATAACGTCAAGAAAAAAAAAAATGAACATTTTATGGCTTTCTGTGTTTCTTATTCATCATTTACACTAGTATTTATATGGTAGATATTGCCCACCCTTCTTTCTTTTTATTGGCATTTTCTTAGTGTCCTTTAAAATCACCTATGTTCTATTTTAACTTACGAATCACATATTTTAAATTTTGTATTTTTACTATCAATGCATAGTTGGACCTTTTTCTTTTACTTATTATTTTATGTGAGATTTTTGTTAATCAAGGCAAGAAGCTAAACTTCCAGTTCCAGATTGCAGATTGAGCATGTTTACCAAAATGTTCCCCCTAAACTTCTCTGAAAAGCTACAGTGTGTAATAGAAAAATGTTAGATTCATAATGATGCCAGAGCACCCTAAATTATACCATCGATAGAGCTGAAAATCAGAGGAAAATTTAGCTGACATTCAATTCCAAGATAATATAGAGCACAGAAACTTCCACCTAAACCTTATAAAATTAAAGCCATCTTTAGGGAATAGAATCATTTTTCCCACTAGAAGCCGAGAAACTCCAGTATGACACCAACACACTAAAAAGCAGAAGTGGGAAAATCATTAGATTATTAATTATAAAATATCTGGGTTTAGAACGTTTCTCCTTCCCTGAATCTTCAGAGAACCTGTAGAGTCTACAAAAAAGATTTGTTTCTGGAATGAAGTGCTCCACTATAAATTCAAGATGATTTCATTGAAAGAGAAAAAGAATGACTGCTAGTGATTGTTTACTGCTTACGTAGTGCCAGGCTCTATGCTTTTGAGCTTTACATAATGACAAATCCCATAGGTTAGAAAAGAAAAAGTAGACAGATGTGAGCACACAAGCTTCTGTCAGGGAAACAGCTTAATCAGAATTAATGCGTAAGTTACATATTGGTAAACCATGGCTGTAACTTATGCAACAGGATATAGGTTCATAGCTATAATTTAAGATGGATATATAAGCACCAATAAGGCAAAGTCATCATCTTCAAATAAAACAGAAGTAGAAACAAATCAGAAATAAAAACGGCCAATAAACTCATAAAAGTTGATGAATTTCACCAACGATCAAAACAATGCAAAGGAGGAAATGTGTAATTTTCACCAAATAAGACTGAACACATTTGTAAAGTTTGATATTAGTGATAATTTATATCAACAGTCATGAAGATTGTGACAGGCCTGAGCAAAATTTGTGTTACTGTACATGTTGTTGTCATTGTTAGGTGCCGTCCAGTCAATTTCAATACATTGCACAGTCCTGCACCATTCCGCTGATCCTTGCTATGTTTGAGAACATTGTTGCAGTCACTGTGTCAATCCATGTCATTAAGGGTTTTCCTCTTTTTCACTGGCTCTCTATCTTACCAAGCACAATGTCCTTCTCCAGGAATTGGTCTTTCCTGATAACATGTCTCCATCCTCACTTCCAAGGAACACTCTGAATGTACTACTTCCAAGACAGATTTGTTCCCATGGTATATTCAATATTCTTCACCAACATCATAACTGAAAGTCAATTCTTCTTCGGCCTTCCTTATTCGTTGTCCAGCTTTCCTACGCATATGAGGTGATTGAAAACACCATGGCTTGGGTCAGATGCACCTTAGTCTTCAAGATGACAGCTTTACTTTTCAATACTTTAAAGAGGTCTTTTGCGGCAGAATTGCCCAATGTGATGCATCCTTTGATTTCTTCATTGCTGCTTTCATGGACATTGATTGTGGATCTAAGTAAAATGAAATCTTAGACAACTGCATTCTTTTCTCCATTAATCATGATGTTGCTTATTGGTCCAGTAGTGAGGTTTTTTTTTTTTTTTTTATGTTGAGATGTAATCCATACAGAAGGCTGTGGTCTCTGATATTCATCAGTAAGCACCTAAAGTCCTCTTTGCTTTCAGCAAGCAAGATTGTGTCAGCTTGTGAAAATGACAATTCTGCCCAAAGTGATTTACAAATACAATGCAATCCTGGTCCAAATACCAACAATATTCTTTAAAGAGGTGGAAAAACTTATCATTAACTTTGTAAGGTGTCATGGATTGAATTATGCCCCCCCAAAAATGTGTGCATCAACTTGGTTAGGCCATGATTCCCAGTATTCTGTGGTTGTCCTCCATTTGGTGATTGTAATTTTATGCTGAGTGGATTAGGGTGGGATTGTAACACCACCCTTACTCAGGTCGCCTCCCTGATCCAAACTAAAGGGAGTTTCCCTGGGGTGTGGCCTGCACCACCCAAGAGATAAAAGGAAAGGGAAGCAAGCAGAGAGTTGGGGACCTCATACCACCAAGAAAGCTGCACCAGGAGCAGAATGTGTCCTTTGGACACTGGATCCCTTCACCTGAGAAGCTCCTCAACTAGGGGAAGACTGAGGACAAGGACCTCCCTTCAGAGATGACAAAGAGAGAAAGCCTTCCACTTGAACTAATGCCCTGAATTTGGACTTGTAATCTAGTAGACTGTGAGAAAATAAATCTATCTTTGTTAAAGACATCCACTTGTGGTATTTCTGTTATAATAGCACCCAATGACTAAGACATATGAAAAAGGAAGAAGTCCCAGATGAGTAAAGCACTATTGAAGAGGAATAAAATAGAGAGACTCACACGTACTACCTGACCTCAGAAATTACTATACAGCTATGGTAGTCAAAACAGCCTGGTACTGGTACAAGGACAGATACATTGACCAATGAAACAAAATTGAGAACCCAGACATAAATCTATCCACCTATGGTCACCTGATCTTCGACAAGGGCCCAAAGTCCATCACATGGGGAGAAGACAGTCTTTTAACACATGGTGCTGGCAAAACTGGATGTCCATTTACAAAGAAATGAAGCAGGGCCCATCCCTCACACCATATAAAAACACTAACTCAAAATTGATCAAAGACCTAAATACGAAGCCAAAAACCATGAAGTTCATAGAAGAAAAAAATAGGATCAATGCTAGAGGCCCTAATACATGGCATTAACAGGATACAAAACATAACCAACAACACACAACCTCCAGAGGATAAGCGATGACTACAATCTTCTAAAAATTAAATACTTATGCTCAATAAAAGACTTCACCAAAAGAGTAAAAACAGAACCTACAGACTGGGAAAAAAATTTTGGCTATTACAAATCAGACAAAGTTCTAATCTCTAAAATACAAGAAAATCCAACACCTCTACAACAAAAACACAAATAATCCAATTAAAAAATGAGCAAAGGGAATGAACACACACTTCACTGAAGAAGACATTCAAATGGCCAACAGACACAAGAGGAAATGCTCACGATCTCTAGCCATCAGAGAAACGCAAATCAAAACCACAATGAGATACCATCTCACCCCGGCATTACTGGCACGAATCAGTAAAACAGGAAACAATAAATGTTGGAGAGGTTGTGGGGAAATTGGAACTCTTTTGCACTGCTGATGGGAATGCGAAATGATACAACCATTTTGGAAAGCAATATAGTGCTTCCTTTAAAAGCTAGAAATCAAAATACTGTATGATCCAGCACTCCCATTCCTAGGAATATAACCTAGAGAAACAAGAGTCGTCGCATGAATAGACATATACACACCCACGTTCATTGCAACATTGTTCAAAATAGCAAAAAGATGGAAACAACCCAGGTGCCCACCAACAGAAGAATCGATAAAGAAACCGGGGTACATCCACACAAGGCAGTATTACGCAACGATAAAGAACAACAATGAATCTGTGAAGAATCTCATAACATGGATGAATCTGGATGGCATTATGCTGAGTGAAATAGGTCAGTCACAAAAGGACAAATATTATGTAAGACCACTACTATAAAAACTCATGAAAAGGTTTACATACAAAAAGAAACAATCTTTGATGGTTACGAGGGAAGGGAAGGGTGGGGATGGAAAAACAGTTAATAGACAATAGGTAAGTGGAAACTTTGGTGAAAGGCAAGACAGTACACAATGCTGGGAAGCCAGCACAACCTGTACAAGGCAAGGCCATGGTAGCTCCATAGACACATCCAAACTCTCTGAGGGACCGAATTGCTGAGCTGAGGGTTGCGGGGACCATGGTTTCAGGGAACATCTAGCTCAATTGGCATAACAGAGCTTATAAAGAATATGTTCCCTGTTCTAATTTGGTGAGTAGCATCTGGGGTCTTAAAAGCCTGTAAGTGGCCTCTAGAACACCCCACTGGTCTCACCACTTGGGGAGCAAGGAAGAATGAAGAAAACTAAAGATGCAAGAGAAAGATTAGTCCAAAGGACTAACGGACCACAACCCCCAAGGCCTCCACCAGTCTGAGTGCGGTAAAACTAGGTGGTGCCTGGCTACCACCACTGATTGCTCTGACAGGGGTCACAATAGAGGGTCCCGGACAGAGCTGGAGAAAAGTGTAGAACAAAATTCTAACTCAAAAAGAAAGACTAGACTTGCTGGCCTGACAGAGACTGGAGAAACCCTGAGAGTACAGCCCATGGACACCCTTTCAGCTCAGTAATGAGGCCACTCCTGAGGTTCACCCTTAAGCCAAAGATTAAACGTGTCCATGGAAGAAAACAAGACTAAAGGGGCAGGGAGCGGAAAGCAGGAGGGAACAGGAAAGCTGATAATAGTGAACCCAGGATTGAGAAGGGAGAGTGTTGACAAGTCGTGGAGTTGTTAACCAACGTCATAGAACAATGTGTGTACTAACTGATGAGAAACTAGTTTGTTCTTTAAACTTTCATGTAAAGTACAATAAAAAACAAAAAAAGATCGTGTCATCTGCATATCACAGGTCGTTAATGAGCCTTTCATGAATCCTAATTCCATTTTTTTCTTCATATACCCCACCCAAACTCTTGGATTATTTTCTCAGCATACAGATTGAATAAGTATGGTGGAAGGATACAACTCTGATGCACCTTTTTTCCTGATTTTAAACCCCTCAGTATCCCATTGTTCTGTGTGAATGACTTCTTCTTGGTCTATGTACTGGTTCCTTGTCAGCACAATTGTTATGTAATTCCCATTCTTTGCAATGTTATCCATAATTTGTTATGATCCACACAGTTCAATGGGTTTGTATAGTCGATAAAACACAGGTAAATATCTTTCCAGTATTCTCTGCTTTCAGCCAAGATCCATCTGACATCAGCAATGATGTCCATTTCAATTTTTGGCAATTCTCTGTCGATGTACAGCTGCAAAAGTTTTTTAATTATCTTCAGCAAAATTTTACCCAAGTGTGATATTAATAGTATCATTTAATAATTTCCACATTTTTTGGGGTCACCTTTCTTTGAAATATGCACAAAAATTGATCTCTGCCAGCAGGTTGGCCAGGTAGCTGTCTACGAATTTTCTTGGCATACAAGAGTGAGCATCTCCAATGCTGCATCTGTTCGTTGAAAGATCTCAATTGGTATTCCAGCAATTCCTGAAGCCTTGTTTTTTGCCAGTGCCTTCAGTGGAGCTTAGGTTTCTTCCTTCAACATCTTCGGTTGCTGATCATATGCTATTCCTTAAATGGTTGAACATAGACCAGTTCTTTTTGATATAGTGATTATGTGCATTCCTTCCATCTTCTTTTAATACTTCCTCCATTGTTCAATATTTTGCCCATAGAATCCTTTAAAATTGCAACTTGAGCCTTGAATTTTTTCTTCAGTTCTTTCAGCTTGCGAAATGTTGAGCATGTTTTCCCTTTTTGTTTTCTAACTCCAGGTCTTTGTACATTTCATTGTAACATATTACTTTTTCTTCTAGAGCTGCCTTTTGAAATCTTCTGTTAAGCTCTTTTACTTCATCATTTCTTCCTTTCACTTTAGATACTCTACGTTCAAGAGCAAGTTTCAGAGTCTCTTCCGACGTCCATTTTGGTATTTTTTTTTTCTTTCCTGTCTTTTTAGTGACCTTTTGCTTTCTTCATGTATGATGTTCTTGATGTCATCTCACAACTTGTCTGGTCTTGGGTCATTAATGTTCAGTGGGTCAATTTTATTCTTTGGATGGTCTCCAAATTAAGCAAGATTTTACTCAAGTTTGTATTTTGGCTTTTCTGAACTTGTTTTAATATTCTTCTTTTTCAACTTGAACTTGTATATAAGCAATTGATGGTCTTTCTGTAGTTGGCCCCTGGCTTTGTCCTGATTGATGATATTGAGTTTTCCATTGTCTCTTTCCTCAGATGTAGTCGATTTGATTCCTGTGGTTTCCATCCGATGATGTCCAAAGGTATTGTTGTCGTTTATGTTGTTGAAAAAAAGGTATTTGCCCTGAAGAAGTCCTCAGTCTTGCAAAACTCTGTCATGCAGTCTCTGGTACCATTTCTAACACCAAGGCCGTATTTTCCAACTACTGCTCCTTTGTTTAAAACCTTCGCATTCCAATCACTAGTAATTATCAATGCACCTTGACTGCATCTTTGATCAATTTCAGACTTCTGACCCTTCATTTTGGCTTGTACCACATCGGCAGGTGAAGGTTCTGAAAACTTGACTCCATCCACGTCATTATGGTCAACTCTATTTTGAGGAGGCAAATCTTCCCCATTCATATTTTGAGCATCTTCCAACCTGAGGGGCTGGTCTTCTAGCACTGTATCTGAATTTCCCCAGCCAATTTTTTTCAGAAGTAGAACACCAGTTCCTTCTTCTTAGTCTTAGTCTGGAAGCTCTGCTAAAACCTGGCCACTGTGGGTGACCCTGCTGTTATTTGAAATACTGATAACATAGCTTCCAGCATCACAGCAACATACAAGCCACAACAGTACAACGAACTGACAGATGCATGGTGGAATTGTATGCTTTAGAATGTTTAAATGGTGAATTTGGTTATGTAAATTTTATCTAAAATTAAAAAGAAACAAGCAAGTGAACAAAATGACAATGTAACATATTTGCCTCAGGCATTAAAAAAATATATTTGCCTCAGGCATTAGAGCTAGTAAAAGACATGTAATTCTAAACATACAGTTTCATTTCTGTGTTTTTACATATTCTATTCTTTGTGCCTATAATTTACTTTGCTTACATTTTGTTTAGTTATTTAATTACTAATTACACTTCAAGATTCAGTTTAAATTTCATCTTATGTGAGATACTTCCCAGTTAAAATAGATCATTTTCCTGTAGGCTGTGACTCAACCTTGTACAAATTCCTTTAATAGAATTGCCCTCATTATTTGTAATTGTATATGTAAGTGTCTGTCTTTCTTTAACTAAAGTGAACTATTTGGAACAAATAAGGCATCAATTAAGACATTTCTTCAGTAGTTTTATATTCTCTTAAATATTCTCTTAAATATATCCATCTACTCTGTCCTACAGGGTCGTTATGAGTTGGAATTGACTCCACGGCAAAAGTTTTTTTTTTTTTTTTTTTTAATATCCATCAATAAGTGAATCACCTTTGTGTTTTTATAATTTACATGAGAAATTATTGAAAATTATACCCTAATTTATTTTACAGCTAATATAGTTTTAATTTCGAAACCATGAGCCCTTTAATTTCATAAACATTTTTCATTGAAAAGCCTTTAATTCTATCCTAGCTGCATTATTTTTCTCTTTATATACCTATTCAAAGAGAATATTTGTACTTGAAACTCTTTTGGTTCGAGACGGTATTGTTTCATCTCATCCGTGAATACAAACCATTCTTGTTCAGTCTAACCTTCTTAAAAAAAATCAATAGTCACAAAATAAAAAAAAAAAAGGAAGAAGTTAAAAAAAAAGAAAAAGTCTAAATCCAAACACAGGATCTGTGGGATCTTTCTCTTCATTAAACAATGGGGACGGGAGGAGAGGGGATGATAGAAATAATAAGTGACATAGTGCCCAGACAATAAGTAAGTCAAGTGTTAATGCGGAGAAATACTCTAAAGTGTTTTTCGAAGGGGCTGTGTATTTTCGATTCAGAGGCGGGTAGAATACATTGATTTCTTCTCTAAAAGGTTCTTAATGAGTCATTGATTCAGATAGTTGCAAAGTGGATTTGTTTATATGTTCAGACAGTATAGATTCAAAAGAACTATTTTTCATAGCTAATGTTATATAAATGGTTTCCTTTCAGTTTTTTTAATTAATTGAAAGTTTAAGTTCTAGCATTCAGATATATTGACACACATTCCATTTTCTATTCCATTGCTATTCTTTTGCAAGTAAATGTTTTCTAGCCTTGCATGATGTTTCTTAAAAATTACAAAATAGGATTAAATCTATTTTTTCACTGAGAAAGCATAATCTTAAACATTCACCTCTTCTACTGTTTAAATTTATTTCTCACTTCTAACAAGGCTGAAGAAGGACATTTTATATTTACTATTGCTTTGTATTATTTCACAAGATGTGCTCAATTAATTGAATGTTCAAGTAGTTATGTTAGAAAACATGACTTACAAGTTAGTCAGTTGGCACACAGAGCACATTATTATCATTGACTTTTTAGAAGTTGTTTATAATTGTAATTAGACCTTTTGGGCTGTTTTCCCAATGTCTATTTAACATGTGTTGGTACAACACTAAAACCCAAAAAAAAAAACAAACCTGTTGCCAATAAGTCAATTCTGATTCATGGCAACCCCATGTGTTATGGAGTAGAACTTCTACACAGGGTTTTCTTGGCTGTAAACTTTACAAAAGAAAATCACCAGGTTTTTCTTCCAACTGCCAACCTTTAAGTTAGTAGCTGAATGCAAACCATTTCCGTCACCCAGGGACCCATTAAAATACAAGATTCTTAAAAATGGCTATTTATTTTACAGTACTGATAGTCAAATGAAATGAAATATATACAAATATATACATATGGAGCCCTGGTGATACAGTGCTTAAATATTCAGCTGTTGACCAAAAGGTCAGCAGTTTGGATCCCCCAGCTGCTCTTGGAAACCCTATGGGGTAGTTCTCCTCTGTCCTATAGGATTGCTATGAGTCGGAATCGACTTGACCAAAGTGGGTGTATATAAATAAATAAATAGATAAATAAATGAGTGTGTGTGTGTATATATATATATATAGTATTATAATGACATGTGCAAAGATCTAGAGATAGAAAACCACAAAGGAAGAAATGCTCAGCAATTCTCAAGCTGAAAGAACTGAAGAGAAAATTCAAGCCTTGAGTTGTAATATTGAAGAGTTCTACAGAGAAAATATTAAAAGACGCAGGAAGTATCAAAAGAAGATGGAAGGAATACACAGAGTCGCTATACCAAAAAGAATTGATCGAGGTTCAACCATTTCAGGAGGAAGCATATGATCAGTAACCGAAGGTACTGAAAGAAGAAGTGGAAGTTGTGCTGAAGGCATTTGCCAGAAACGAGGCTCCAGGAACTGATGGAATATCAATTAAGATATTTCAACCGAAGGATGCATACTGCATGTGCTCACCCTTCTATGCCAAGAAATTTGGAAGACAGCTACCTGACCAACTGACTGAAAGAGACCCATATTTATGCCTATTCCCAGGAAAGGTGATCCAACTGAATCCAGAAATTATCAAACAATATCATTAATATCACAGGCAAGTAAAATTTTGCTGATCGTTCAAAAGGTGCTGCAGCGGTATATCAACAGGGAACTGCCAGAAATTCAAGCTGGATTCAGAATAGGATGTGGAACCTGGAATATGATAGTTGATGTCAGACGTATCATGGCTGAAAGCAGAGAACACCAGAAAGATGTTTACCTGTGTTTTATTGACTGTGCAAAGACATTCGACTGTGTGGATCATAACAAATTACGGATAACATTGTGAAGAATGGGAATTCCAGGATATTTAAGTGTGCTCATGAGGAACCTGTACATAGACCAAGAGGTAGTTGTTCCAACTGAACAAGTGGATACTGCATGGTTTAAAGTCAGGAAATATGTGTGTCAGGGTTGTATCCTTTCACCATACCTATTCTATCTGTATGCTAAGCAAATAATCTGAGAAGCTGGACTATATGAAGAAGAATGTGGCATTAGGATTGGAGGAAGACTCATTAACAACCTGTATATGCAGATGACACAATCTTGATTGCTGAAAGTGAAAAGGACTTGAAGCATTTATTGATGAAGGTGAAAAACCACAGCCTTCAGTATGCATTACACCTCAACAACAAGAAAACAAAAATCCTTACAAATGGGCCAATAAGCAACATCATGACAAATGGAGAAAAGACTGAAGTTGTCAAGGATTTCATTTTACTTTGGCCCACAATCAACATTCGTGGAAGCAGCAGTCAAGAAATTAAAAGACACATTGCACTGGACAAATGTGCTGCAAAAGACATCTTTAAAGTGTTGAAAAGCAAAGACGTTACCTTGAAGACTAAGGTGCACTTGACTCAGGCCATCGTGTTTTCAGTTGCCTCATATGCATGCTAAAGCTGGAGGATGACTAAGAAAGATGGAAGAATTGATGCCTTTGAATTGTGGTGTTGGCAAAGAATATTGAATACCATGGACTGCCAAAAGACAAATAGATCTATCTTGGAAGAAGTACAACCAGAATGCTCCTTAGAAGCAGGGATGTGGAGACTACATCTCACATACTTTGGACATGTTATCGGGAGGGATCAGTCCCTGGAGAAGGACATCATCCTTGGTAAAGTAGAGGATCAGTGAAAAAGAGGAAGGCCCTCTATGAGATGGATTGACACAGTGGTTGCAACAATGGGCTCAAACATAACAGCGATTGTGAACATGGCACAGGACCAGGCAGCATTTTGTTCTGTTGTACATAGGGTCCCTGTGAGTTGGAACTGACTAGATGGCACCTAACAACAACATATATGAGAATTATTTATATTAGCCATGTACATTATTGTGAAAAAGGACTGATTCAAAAGAATAGAAAACTTTATATAGGTTTGGAGAGACTGCCCAGAAAATGTGAAGTTTACCGTAAGAATAAAAATGGTAACAATATTGATGGTATCAGTCTTTATGCCTAATTTCTCGTATTTATATATATTTATAAAACATTAGCATCAAAATCCTCGTCTTCATCAAGAAGCAGGAATTTTGTTCTCTTTTGTTTATTTCCCATGCAGATTGACAAGCCATAAATATAAATATATTTCTTTCATACCCAGACATATTTGGGGACAAATCATGAAGAAGGAAAATATTGTACATATTATAAAATTATTTATCTACATAAATAATTAAATTTGATTTAAAAATCAGGAATTTTACTCACCCCTTTTTATTATAAGAAGGCTTTCCACTTCCCTTTACTCCTAGTCAATTTTTAAATCATACGGACATGTTAGATGATTTGTTGTTGCCGGTGAACTGAGAATGCTGAGTTGATGCATCAATCACTGTTCTTTGTTGCCAGTAAAACAGAAAAGTAACCTAATAGGTAGTTATAGACAGTGCATGTAATCTATGAGAAGGCCCAAAACTAGGACTACATAACCAGGAATAATACTTCAAAATACACCGCAAGGCTGTGAAGACCACATTGCTGTCACCACAGCGCAATGTCGCACAACTTGCTTTTCCATTACTGCTGACCTGGGTATGGAATTTTACACTAGAAACATCCTTACCTCTGGGAACTAAATGCCATCACTGGGCGCCAGCTTCTTCACATTCCTGGCTCATAATTCAAACATGCTTCCCTGGATCCTACCTGCAAAGGAGGCTGAGGAAATTAGCATCTAGCATCTAGCATCAGTGGCAGAAACTAATAATATGGGAAATTCTCCCAAACATAAGAAAGGTTTAGGTGTGACATAACCAAAAGGAATTATAAATGTTCTCTTGTGGTGTCAGTTATTTGAATAGGTATGTATTAATGAATGTTTATTAAAGTTTTTTTTTTTTTAAATAAAGAAGAAATTGCTGGGGATTCTGGGAAGATGGCAGCATGAGCAGAACTAAGACCCTGACCCATCTCTCAAGAGCACCAAGAAAAGCAACTAGAAATCCCTATTTAGCCCAGTAAGAACTATGAAATGGTGGGCAAAGAACCACAACAAGGAATTGCAAACTCAGTAAAGACAAGGATGAATCACATGGTAGGAAAAGCTTTCACAGTCCCAGCAACTCCCCTCACAGCATTACAGATGGAAGGCTCGGGCAGCTCCACAGCTGCTCTGACCACCAGCAGACACACAGCTCTCCTGTGCACTGGGAAGGACCCCAATCTCAGGCTCTAAAACCTATAACCCAGATCTTCCAAGTGGGCTGTTCAGGGTGTCCCTCCCCCTCCCCTTTTCAGTCAGCAGCCACAACCCTAATGACTCACAGTTCCCCTGGGAGTGGAAAGGACCTAGACCTCTGTATTGAAATAAACAGAACAGATCCTGCTAGTCGACTGTTCAAGAAGTATGTTCTGTCGGGTCTGGTCAAGGCCTGAGAGAGGGAAAATGAGGTCTGGGCAGATGAGTAACCCTCACAGAAAGGGAGAAGAAGCAGCAATCAAGGACTGAGGGGTATATAGCATCCTGAACGCCTTCTATTTGGTGTACGTGTTCTGATTGGTCTGGGAACCACTAAAGGAGCCCTCACAGAACAGGGAAGGGAGTGGTGACCAAAGGATAAAGATTGCGCCCCTTGAGTGGGAGTTGCCCAGTGTGTATTTTTCTTTTCTTGTACTTTAGATGAAGGTTTAGAGAGCAAACTAATTTCTCATTAAAAAATTAAGACACATATTGTTTTGTGACATTGGTTGCCCACCCAATGACAGGTCAACACTCCTCCCTCCTCAAACTTGGGTTCCCTGTTACCAACTTTCCTGTCCCCTCCTGCCTTCTTGTCCTTGCCCCTGGGCTGGTGTGCTCATTTAGTATCATTTGTTTTATGGGCCTGTCTAATCTTTGGCAGACGGGTGAACCACAGGAGTGACTTCATTACTGAGCTTAAAGGCTATTCGGGGGCCATACTCTTGGGGTTTCTCTAGTCTCTGTCAGACTAGTAAGTCTGGTCTATTGTGTGTGTGTGAGTTAGAATTTTTTTTCTACTTTTTTCTCCATCTCTGTCCAGGACCGTCTATTATAACCCCTGTTAGAGCAGTCAGCGGTCGTAGCCAGGCACCTTCTAGTTGTGCTAGTCTCAGCCTGGTGGAGGCTGAGGTAGTTGTGGTCCATTAGTTCTTTGGACTGACCTTTCCCCTCTGTCTTTAGTTTTTTTCATTCTCCCTTGCTCCAGATGGGGTGACACCAGTGGAGTATCTTACATGGCTACTCAGAAGCTTTTAAGACCCCAGACACTACTCACCAAAGTAGAATGTAGAACATTTTCTTTATAAACTAACTTATGCCAGTTGAGCTAGATGTTCCCCAAGACCATGATCCCCAGCCCTCAGCCCAGTAATCTGGTCTACCAGGAGGTTTGGATGTGTCTAAGGAGTTTCCCTCCATGATGTTGCCTTGAACACGTGCTGGCTTCCCCAGTATTGTGTACTGTCTTATCCTTCACCAAAGTTGCCACTTACCTAGTGTTTTTCCATCCTCAACTTTGAAACCACCAAAGGTTGTTTCTTTTTGTGTGTAATCCTTTTCATGAGTTTTTAATAGTAGTGGTCTCATACAATATTTGTCCTTTTGTGACTGACTTATTTCACTCAGCGTAATACCCTCCAGACTCACCCGTGTTGTGAGATGCTTCCCGGATTCATCATTGTTCCTTACTGTTGTGTAGAATTCCATTATGTGAATGTACCATAGCTTGTTTATCCATTTACCTGTTGATGGGCACTTAAGTAGTTTCCATCTTTTTGCTACTATGAACAATGCTGCACTGAATATGGGTGTGCATATATCCATTAGTATGATGACTCTTATTTCTCTAGGGTATATTCCCAGAAGTGGGATTGTGGGTCACGTGGTATTTCTATTTCTAGCTTTTTAAGGAAGTGCCATATCATTTTCCATAATGGTTGCACCGTTTTGCATCCCCACAAGCAGTGCATAAGAGTTCGAATCTCCCTGCAGTCTCTCTGACATTCGTTATTTTCTGTTTTTTGTTGATTTTTGCCAGTACTGTCAGGGTGAAATGGTATTTCACTGTGGTTTTGATTTGCATTTAATGTCTAGTGATTATAACCATTTCTTCGTGTGCCCATTAGCTGCTTGGATGTCCTCTGTGGCGAAGTGTCTGTCCATATCCTTTGACCATTTTTAATTGAATTATTTACCTTTTTGTTGTAGATGTATTGGATTCTCCTGTAGATTTTAGGGTTAGAACTTTGTCAGACTTGTAGCCAAAAGTTTTTTTCCCCAGTCTGTAGATTGTCTTTTTACTCATTTGTTGAAGTCTTTTGATGAGCGTGTTTAATTTTTAGAAAATCCCAGTTATCTAGTTTATCTTCTGGTATTTGTGTATTTAAAGTTATGGTTTTTATCATGTTAATACTGGGTATTAGGGCCTTTAGCATTGATCCTATGTTTTCTTCTATGGTCTTTATAGTTTCTGGTTTTATATTTAGGTCTTTGATCCATCTTAAATTAGTTTTTGTGAATGGTGTGAGTTATGCAACCTGTTGCATTCTTTTTGCAGCTGGACATACAGTTTTGTCAACATAATTTGATAAAAAGATGATATTTTCCCCATTTGATGGACTTTGGGCCTTTGTCAAAGATTTAGGTGAATGGATTGACATCTGGGTTTTCAATTTTGTACTACTGTGTATTTTCAATCTATCTGGGAGCCTCTGAAAAACAGAAACTTTGATTTGGCCTTAGCTAGAAATACCACTGAGAAGGAAAGGGAGCTGTAATCAAAGTCTCAAGGTGTTTCTCACCTAAGAAATTCCTTCAGAAATGTACTCTGTCAAAAGCACCATATTTTGGGGGAATTGAGAAAGCTAACAAGTTGTAAAATATCACTGCCTTAGACTCAATTTAAAAAATCAAGCACACAAAAAAAAGTGAAACAAAGAATCTCTAAACAACACACACAAAAAAAGCCATCGATATGACACCACTGAACTCATACCTATCAATAATTAAACTGAATGTAAATGAACTAAATGCACCAACAAAGAGACAGAGCATGGCAGAATGGATACAAAAATATGGTTCGTCTATATTCTGCCCAAGAGACATAACTCTGACTTAAAGACACAAACTAAAACTTAAAGGATGGAAAAAATATATCAAGCAAACAACGATCAAAAAAGAGCAAGAGCGGAAATATTAATTTCTGAAAAATGAAACTTTAAAGTAAAATCTACCACAAAGGATAAGGGAGGACACTATATAAAGATTAAAGGGTCAAAACACCAGGAGAACATAACAATAATAAATATTTATACACTGAATGACAGGGCTCCAAAATACATAAAACAAACTCTAACAGCATTGAAAAGAGAAATATACAGCTCCACAACACACCACTTTCAGAGAAGGACAGGACATCCAGAAAGAAGCTCAATAAAGACACAGAAGATCTAAATGCCACAATCAACCAACTTGACCTCACAGGCATAGACAGAACACCCTACCCAACAGCAGACAAGTGCACTTTCTTTTCCAAAGCACATGGAACATTCTCCAGAACAGACCACATATAGCAAACCTTAACAGAATCCAAAGCCTCGAAATATAAAAAAGCATTATTACTGATCATAAAGCCATAAAATTAGAAATCAATAAGATAAAAAGCAAGGAAAAAGAATCAAACACATGGAAACCGAACAACACCTTGCTCAAAAACTACTAGGTTATAGAAGAAATTAAACCAAACCAAACCAAACCTGTTGCTGTTGAGTCGATTCTGACTCATAGTGACCCTATAGGAAAAAGTAGAACTGCCCCATAGAGTTTACAAGGAGCATCTAGTGGATTCGAACTGCTGACCTTTTGGTTAGCAACTATAGCTCTTAACTAGGACACCACCAGGGTTTCCAGAAGAAATTAAGGATGGAATAAACAAATTCATAGAATCAAATGAGGATGAAAATACTTCCTACCAGAACCTTTGGGATACAACAAAAGCAGTGGCCGGAGTCAATTTATACCAATAAATTCACATATCAAAAAAGAAGAAAGGGTCAAAATCAAAGCATTAACCCTACAACTTGAACAAATACAAAGAGAGCAGCAAAAGAAGCCCTTGGGCACCAGAAGAAAGCACATAATAAAAATTAGAGCAGAATTAAATGAAATAGAGGACAGAAAAACAATTGAAAGCGTTAACAAGACCCAACTCTGTTTTTTTTGAAAGATAAACAAAATTGATAAACCATTGGCCAAACTGACAAAAGAAAAACAGGAGACAAAGCAAATAACCCAAATAAGAAATGAGATGGGTGATATCACAACAGACTCAACTGAAATTAAAAGAATCATAACACAGTACTATGAAAAATTGTCGTCTAACAAGATTGGAAATCCAGAGGAAATGAACAAATTTCTGTAAACACATTACCTACCGCAACTAACACAAACAGATGTAGAACAACCAAATAAACCTGTAACAAAATAAGATATTGAAAAAGTAATTAAAAACTCCCAACAAAAAAAACCCTGGCCATGATGGCTTCACTAGAGAATTCTATGAAACTTTCAGAGAAGAGTTAACACGACTTGTACTAAAGGTATTTCAGAGCATAGAAAAGGATGAAATACTCCCAAACTTGTTCTATGAAGCCAGCATAACCCTGCTACAAAAAACCAGGTAAAGACAACTCTCCAAAAGAGAAAATTACAGACTAATATCACTCATGAGCTTAGGCACAACAATCCTCAACAGAATTCTAACCAATATAATTTAACTACATACAAAAAAATAATTCACCATGACCAAGTAGGATTCATACCAGGTATGCAAGGATGGTTCAAAGTTAGAAAAACAGTCAGTGTAATCCACCACATAAATAAAACAAAAGACAAGAACCACAGAATGTTATCAATTGATGCAGAAAAGGCATTTTACAAAGTCCAACATCCATTCATGATAAAGACTCTCAGCAAAAAGGGACTAGAAGGGAATTTCTTCAACATAATAAAGGGCATTTATACAAAGCCAACAGCCAACATCATCCTAAATGGAAGAGACTGAAAGCATTTCCCTTGAGAACAGGAACCAGATAAGTATTCCCTTTATCCCCACTCTTATTCAACACTGTGCTGGAGGTCCTAGCCAGAGCAATTAGGCTAGAAAATGAAATGAAGGGCATCCAGATTGGGAAGGAAGGGGTAAAAGTTTCTCTATTTGCAAGTGATATGGTCTCATAAACAGGAAGCCCTAAAAAATCCACAAGAAAACTACAGGAACTAATAGAAGAGTTCTACAAAGTATCAGGATACAAGTTAAACATACAAAAATCAGTTGGATTGCTCTACACCAACAAACAGACCTTTGAAGAGGAAATCACCAAATCAATACCATTTATAATAGCCCTCAAGAAAATAAACTACTTAGGAATAAATCTAACCAGAGATTTAAAATAACTATACAAAGAAAACTACAAGGCACTACTGCAAGAAACCAAGAGACCTACATAAGTGGAAAAACATACTTTGCTCATGGATAGAAAGACACAACACTGTGAAAATGTCTATTCTACCCAAAACAATCTATACATACAATGCAATTCCAATCCAAATTCCAATGACATTTTTTAATGAGATGGAGAAACAAATCACCAACTTCATATGAAAAGGGAAGAGGACTCAGATAAATAAAGCATTACAGAAAAAGAAGAACAAAGTGAGAGGGCTCACACTACCTGATTTTAGAACCTATTATATTGCCACAGTAGTCAAAACAGCTTGGTATTTGTACGACAGGTACATAAACCAATGGAACAGAATTGAGAATTCAGACATAAATCCACCAACTTATATGAGCAGCTGATATTTGACAAAGGCCCAAACGGTTTTGGAATAACTGGATATTCATCTGCAAAAAATGAAACATGACCCATACCCCACACCATGCACAAAAACTAAAAATGGATCAAAGACCTTAATATAAAATCTAAAATGGTAAAGACCATGGAAGAAAAAATAGGCACAATGCTAAGAGCCTTAATTCATGGCATAAACAGTATACAAAACATTACTAACAATGCACAAACACCAGAAGGAAACTAGATAACTGGGGGATCCTAACAATCATCACTTATGCTCTTCCAAAGACTTCACCATAAAAGTAAAAAGACAACCTACGCACTGGGAAAATATTTTTGGCTATTACAAATCCGATCATTATCTAATCTCTAAAATCTATAAGATACTGCAAATCCTCAACAACAAAAAGACAAATAGTGCAATTAAAAAAAATGAGCAAAGATATGAACAGGCACTTCATAAAAGAAGACATTCAGACAGCTAACAGATACATGAGGAAATGATCACGATCATTAGAAATTAGAGAAATGCAAATTGAAATTAAATGAGATACCATCTCACCCCAACAAAGCTAGCATTAATCTAAAAATACAAAATAATAAATGTTGGAGAGGTTGTGGAGAGACTGGAACACTTACACACTGCTGGTGGGAATGGTATGACCACTTTGGAAATCAATTTGTTGCTTCCTTAAAAAAGCTAGAAATAGAATTACTGTAGGATCCAATATCCAGCTCTTTGGAATATATCCTACAGGAATAAGAGCCATCCCACAAATAGATATATGCACACCCATGTTCATTGCAGCACTGTTTAGAATAGCAAAAATTTGGAAACAACCAAGATGCCCATCAATGGATGAATGGATAAACAAATTATGGTATATTCACACGATGGAATACTATGCAACTGTAAAGAACAAGGATGAATCCATAAAACATCTGATAACATGGATGAATGTGGAAGGCATTATGCTGAGTGAAATTAGTCAGTCACAAAAGGGCAAATATATGAGACCACTATCATAAGAACTCAAGAAAAGGTTTAAACAGAGAAGAAAACATTCTTTGATGGTTAGGAGGGTGAGGTTGGAGGGAGAGGGGTACTCACTAACTAGATAGTATACAAGAATTATTTTAGGTGAAAAGAAGGACAACACACAATACAGGGGAAGTCAGCACAACTGAACTAATCAAAAGCTAAGAAGTTTCTGGAATACAACCAAACACTTTAAGGGACAGTGTAACACGGGCAGGGGTCTGGGACCATGGTTTCAGGGGACATCTAGGTCAATGGCATAACAAAGTATATTAAGAAAAGGTTCTGCGTCCCACTTTGGTGAGTGGCATCTGGGATCTTCAAAGCTAGTGAGCTGCCATCTAAGATGCATCAATTGGTTTCAACCCACCTGGACCAAAGGAGAATGAAAAACACCAGAGATACAAGGAAAATATGAGCCCAAGAGACAGAAAGGGTCACATAAATCAGAGACTCCATCAGCCTGAGACCAGAAGAACCAGATGGTGCCTGGCTACCATCAATGACTGCCCTCACAGGGAACACAACAGAGTCCCTGATGGAGCAGGAGAAAAGTGTGGCACAGAACTCAAATTCTAGTAAAAGACCAGAATTAATGACCTGATTGAGAGTGGAAGGACCCCAGAGAACATGACCCCCAACTCTCTGTTAGCCCAAAACTAAAATGATTCCAGAAGCCAACCCTTCAGACGAAGATTAGACTGGGCTATGTGATATAAAATGATACTGGTGAGGAGTGTCCTTCTTAGTTCAAGTAAACATGTGAGATTAAGTGGGCATCTCTTGTCTGGAGGTGAGATGAGAAGGCAGAGGGGCACAGGAGCTGGCTGTATGGACACGGGAAATACAGGGTAGAGTGAAGGAACGTGCTGTCACATTATAGGGAGAGCAACTAGGGGTACATAACATTGTGTGTATAAGTTTTTGTATGACAAACTGACTTAAATTGTAAACTTTCACTTAAAGAACAATGAAAAAAATCACAGGGTACACATAGAAACTGAGAATGATGTTACGTTCAAGTGAGCAAGATGAGATTGAAAGCGGAACACGCTAAAACTTATGGAATGCACCGAAGGCTGTGCTCAGGGGAAAATTCATAGTGTAAATGCTACAGAGGTAAACCTCAAATCAACAGCCTAACTCTATGACTTGCGGAGGTAGGAAAAGAACAAACTAAACTTAAAACTAACGGAAAAGGAAAAATAACAAACATCATTTGCTGCTGTTGTGTGCCGTTGAGTTGATTTCAACCCATAGCAACCCTGTATGACAAAGCAGAACTGCTGCATAGGGTTCCCTATCCTTCAAAAATTTTTATGGATGCAGACTGCTGGGGCTTTTCTCCTGCAGAGCAGTTGGGTTCAAACTGCCGACCTTCAGGTTAGCAGCTGAGTGCTTAACCATTGTGCAATCAGAGTAGTGATAAATGAAGCAGAGATTAGAAAAACAACAGAGAGTATCAATAAAACCAGGGACTGGTTTTATGAATATATTAATAAAATTGACAAACTTCAAATTGAGAGAGAAATGCAAATATATAAAATCAGAAATGAAAGTGGGGACATTGGAACCTACTGCAATGTAATGAAACAGACAAATAAAAAATGATGAAGAATATTATGAACAATTGTATAATAACCTAGATGAAACGTACAAATTTCTATAAACACATAAACTACCTGCATTGACTAAGAAAAAAAGAAGATCCTAAGATACAAAGAGCAAGGGAAGTAAGTGAGTCAATAATCAAAAATTTGCAAAATTAAAGCCCCTGATTTAGACGGCTTTCCTGGGAAATTCTGCCAAACATTTACAAAGGAAGTAACCCTAATTCTTTTCAAATCTTTCCAAAAAATAGAAGATAAGGGGAATATTTCTTAATTCATTCTACGAGGCTAACAGTGCTTTGATTCCAAAGCTAGACAAAGACACACAAGAAGAAAATTATAAAACTATATCCCTGATGAATATAGATGGAAAAATCCTCAATACGTAGTGCACACCAAATCTGAAGCACACTAACGGGATTATAAACTGTGATAAGGTGGGATTCATCCAGGAATGCAAGGGTTTTCTAATGCCTCAACATTAGAAAACCAATCCGTGTGATCTACCACATTAATGTTGTGGTTGTTGTTAGGTGCCAGCAAGTCGGTTCCGACTCATAGGGACCATATGTACAACAGAACGAAACACTGTCCAGTCCTGTGCCATCGTCACAATCGTTGTTGCAGCCACTGTGTCAGTCCATGTCGTTGGGGTCTTCCTCTCTTCCGCTGACCCTGTGCTTTTTTAGCAAGCACGATGTCCTTCTCCAGGGACTGATCCTCCTGATAACATGTGAGATGTAGTCTCGGTGTTCTTGTTTCCAAGGAGCATCCTGGTGGTACTTCTTTCAAGACAGATTTGTTTGTTCTTTTAGCAGTCTATGGAATATTCAGCATTCTTTGCCTACGTCACAATTCAAAGACACCGATTCTTCAGTCTTCCTTAGTCATCATCCATGTTAATCCAACAAAGGAAAAGAAACACATGATCATCTGAATCAATGCACAAAATTCATCTGACAAGATCAACACTCTTTCATGATAAAAACATGGAACAAGCCAAGAATAGAAGAAAAATTCCTCGATATAATTTATGAAAGCACCAAGGCTAACATCAGGCTCAATGCAGAATGACTGTGCTCTTTCCCCTTAAGACCAGAAACAAGAGAAGATCATTAGATCATTGGAACCATCTTAAATAAAACTATATTCATACTGAATTCTACACAGTTTAAAATAACCTAGTGTTTTCCCAAGACATTTTTCTCTAATGGCCTTTGACAGATGTGAAGAAGAAAATTCTTATATTACTGTCTATCCATCTGCATAGATAATTGAAAACTTGGTAACTCAGGATATGCCTCTGTTTTATTTATTTCATTTCTACAGTTTACCATTGTATAGTTCTCTTTTACATAAATATTTAAAAATTTTGTGTAGTGTCATGGTAAAAAATGCCCAAATTGATTTTTTCAAATAAACAAATTGATAATTGTGAAACCTAGATATTTATTCACATTTGAGAATTTAAAAATTTGGGGGTAACTCCAAAAGAAAATAAGAACAGGGAAAATGAGAAAGCTTAAGGAGTGAATCACTTCAAATGCACTTGTTTTATGGATAGTTTTTGAGTAAATTTTTATAAATGTGCAAAATTTCCTGTTTTACTTTGCAAGTATGTATTGATTATAATTAATCTGAGTTCAACTGATGATTATACAAACACACACACAACAACCAAAAAAAAAAAAGAGAGGAAGAAAACCAGAAATCATGATGGCATAGCAACAATTTTATACATTTTGACTTTTAAATACAGTAACATTAAAGTTACATTCACTCTGGTAGTTTGGTAGTATGGTGCAAGTTTCATTGGGGAGAGAGCAAAGAATGAATGCAGCTGGGACAAATAAATTAAGTCAGTGGTATAAAAGGTGTTCCTGAGTAGGGAAACAGACAACGAAACGGGGTGATTCGGAAAAGCAAAGAGGATTTGTAAGGAAAATATCAGAAGGACATGAAAATTACAAAATGGAGTAAGAAAAGAAAATTGTGAAAGACTGATATTCATAATCCTAGCTTGGCTGATTGGAAAAATGACAAGGTGATTGGCAGAAATGGTAATATAAAGAAACTAAGAAAGATTACTTGACCTGTTACAAAGAACTCCCTTTGACAGAATCTACTATGGAATAGCAAAAATTTAATGGTTTAAACATCTTTTCCCTGGCCCCTGTGATAGCATTCCTGAAATGATTCAGTAATGACTGTTCTCATTCAAATTGGTGATGAAGGCATTTGTTATGAGTTGATTTGTGAAGTCATCACAGGCGATACCCCTGCCAGCATGTCCAAAGACTTACTGTCCTCTTTTTGGCTTTTGAGAATAGAGGCTCTTTTGTTGGGGGCGTGGGGTGAGGGGTGTTAAGTGAGGGGTAGGGTGGAGGGGTGGTGTCACTTTTAATTTGAGGTTTACTTTCAAAATCCTGTAAGAGGTGAAGTAATATATATGTGACAGAAGGGTTTTCTCCTTGGCTCCTCCGTCATGTCTTTCACTGCCAAGACAAAGTTCTTTAAGCTGTAGAGGGAGAAGAACGGGAGTTTTAGGATAGTGGGAGGGGGTGGGGCTGCAGAATATTTAGTTAGAGCCAAGAGAGAGGATACTATTTTTAGAATATTTTCAGGATATGAGATCCATGAACATTTATTTTCCAGTTTCTGCCTGGAACCTGGGAAATGAGGCAAGAATGGTTTGCCAGTTTGAGCTGCTGAGGGGCAATGGGGAGTTTAAAGCCTCTATACCAAATATTCTATAAACAAAATATACCAAATTTTTTTTATATACCAAATATTCTACAGTCCACATCAAGGAAAGAATGTCCAGAAGTTTCTCTACCCCTGGGGAATAAGAAGATAGCTAAGAGATTTAGAGAGCAAGGAATCTCAGATTTGATGACTTCTTACGAGTTAAAGATTCATTTTTAATTTTATTTTCTTTCATGAAACTTCTTTAAGATTTCCTAAGACAGTCACGTACTTATTCCTCTGAGCACTCATGGTAGCACATAGATAGATCTATAATATTACAGATTATATGTGTTATTGACTCTATTAAAATGCAAAGCTCTGAGAAGTAGAGTTTCAGTTCCTGGGCAAAATAGACATAATACATGGAACTTATCAGAGAGTCGATACTGATTCTTTTGTTTTATTGCCTGTAGTAGGAAACCCTGGTGGCATAGTGGTTAAGTTCTACAGCTGCTAACCAAAAGGTCAGCAGTTAGAATCCACAGGAGCTCCTTGGAAGCTCTATAGGGCAGTTCTACTCTGATCTATAGGGTTGCTATGAGTAGGAATGGACTCTATGACAACGGGTCTTGGGTTTATTGCCTATAGCATTAAAGTTTCATTTCTAGGGCCAACCAGTGATATCCATTTTCTGTGAGCCTCAGTCTACCTTTCTGACAATTCTTTGGTATTTTGTTACATTTAAAACTACATTTTCCATTCAGTTTTCATTGCCAGGTCTTCATTAACCCAAAAAAAAAAAAAAAACTTTGTTATAATAGTCCCCTAATTGTCTTTTTTGCTTTTTGTCTTTTCTTTCTCAAAGTTTGCTTACCTTTGTTATTGTTGTTGTTAGGTGCCATCGAGTCGGTTCCTACTCATAGCGACCAGATGCACAACAGAACGAAACACTGCCCCGTCCCGCGCCATCCTCACAATTGTTGTTATGCTTGAGCTCATTGTTGCAGGCACTGTGGCAGTCCACCTCGTTGAGAGTCTTCCTCTTTTCTGCTGACCCTGTACTCTGCCAAGCATGATGTCCTCTCCAGGCACAGATCCCTCCTGACAACATGCCCAAAGTATGTAAGACGCAGTCTCGCCATACTTGCCTCCAAGGAGCATTCTTGTTGTACTTATAAGACAGATTTGTTGTTTTGGCAGTCCGTGGTATATTCAATATTCTTTGCCAACACCACAATTCAAAGGTGTCAGCTCTTCTTCGGTCTTCCTTATTCAGTTGTCCAGCTTTCACGTGCATATGACGCGATTAAAAATACCATGGCTTGGGTCAGGCGCACCTTAGTCTTCAGGGTGACATCTTTGCTCTTCAACACTTTGAAGAGGTCCTTTGCAGTAGATTTACCCAAGGCAATGCATCTTTTGATTTCTTGACTGCTGCTTCCATGGCTGCTGATTGTGGATCCAAGTAAAATGAAATCCTTGACAACTTCAATCTTTTCTCCATTTATCATGATGTTGCTCATTGCTCCAGTTGTGAGGATTTTTGTTTTCTTTATGTGGAGGTGCAATCCATGCTGAAGGCTGTGGTCTTTGATCTTCATTAGTAAATGCTTCAAGTCCTCTTCACTTTCAGCAAGCAAGGTTGTGTCATCTGCATAATGCAGGTTTTTAATGAGTCTTCCTCCAATCCTAATGCCCCGTTCTTCTTCATATAGTCCAGCTTCTCGGATTATTTGCTCAGAATACAGATTCAATAGGTATGGTGAAAGGATACAACCCTGACGCACACCTTTCCTGACTTTGAACCAGTCAGTATCCCCTTATTCTGTCCGAAGAACTGCCTCTTGATCTATGTAAAGGTTCCTCATGAGCACAATTAAGTGTTCTGGAATTCCCATTCTTTGCAATGTTATCCATAGTTTGTTATGATCCACACAGTCCAGTGCCTTTGTATAGTCAATAAAACACAAGTAAACTTCCTTCTGGTATTCTCTGCTTTCAGCCAGGATCCATCTGACATCAGCAATGACATCCCTGGTTCCAAGTCCTCTTCTGAAACCGGCCTGAACTTCTGGCAGTTCCCTGTCAATATACTGCTACAGCCATTTTTGAATGATCCTCAGCAAAATTTTGCTTGCATGTGATATTAAGGATATTGTTGTATAATTTCCACATTTGGTTGGATCACCTTTCTTGGGAATAGGCATAAATATGGATCTCTTCCAGTCACTTGGCCAGGAAGCTGTCTTCCATATTTCTTGGCATAGATGAGTGAGCACCTCCAGCTCTGCATCTGTTTGTTGAAACATCTCAATTGATATTCCATCAATTCATGGAGCATTGTTTTTCGCCAATGCCTTCAGAGCAGCTTGGACTTCTTCCTTCAGTACCATCGGTTCCTGATCATATGCCACCTCTTGAAATGGTTGAATATTGACTAATTCTTTTTGGTATAATGACTGTGTATTCCTTCCATCTTCTTTTGATGCTTCCTGCATCGTTTAATATTTTCCCCATGGAATCCTTCACTACTGCAACTCGATGCTTGAATTTTTTCTGCAGTTCTTTCAGCTTGAGAAACACCGAGTGTGTTCTTCCCTTTTGGTTTTCCATCTCCAGCTCTTTGCACATGTCATTATTATACTTTACTTTGTCTTCTTGAGATGCCCTTTGAAATCTTCTGTTCAGTTCTTTTATTTCATCGATTCTTCCTTTTGCTTTAGCTGCTCGATGCTCAAGAGCAAGTTTCAGAGTCTCCTCTGACATCCATCTTGGTCTTTTCTTTCTTTCCTGTGTTTTCAGTGACCTCTTGCTTTCTTCATGAATGATGCCCTTGATGTCATTCCACAACTCATCTGGTTTGTGGTCACTAGTGTTCAGCGCGTCAAATATATTCCTCAGATGGTCTCTAAATTCAGGTAGGATATACTCAAGGTCATATTTTGGCTCTTGTGAACTTGCTCTGATTTTCTTCAGTTTCAGCTTGAACTTGCATATGAGCAATTGATGGTGTGTTCCACAGTCGACCCCTGGCCTTGTTTTGACAGATGATATTGAGCTTTTCTATGGTCTTTTTCCACAGATGCAGTCAATATGATTTCTGTATGTTCCATCTGGCGAGGTCCATGTGTATAGTTGCTATTTATGTTGGTGAAAGAAGGTATTTGCAATGAAGAAATCGTTGGTCTTGCAAAATTCTATCATTCGGTCTCTGGCATTGTTCTATCACCAAGGTCATATTTTCCAACTACAGATCCTTTCTCTTTGCTTGCAACTTTTGCATTCCAATCGCCAGTAATTTTCAATGTATCTTGATTGCATGTTCAGTCAATTTCAGACTGCAGCAGCTGATAAAAGTCTTCTATTTCTTCATCTTTGGCCCTAGTGGTTGGTGCATAAATTTGAATAATAGTTGTATTAACTGGTCTTCCTTGTAGGCGTATGAATAGTATCCTATCACTGACAGCGTTATACTTCAGGATAGATCTTGAAACGTTCTTTTTGATGATGAATTCAACACCATTCCTCTTCAAGTTGTCATTCCCAGCATAGTAGACTAAATGATTGTCTGATTCAAAATGGCCAATAGCAGTCCATTTCGGCTCACAGATGCCTAGGATATCGATGTTTATGCATTCCATTTCATTTTTGATGATTTCCAATTTTCCTAGATTCATACTTGGTACATTCCAGGTTCCGAATAATAATAGAAGTTTGCAGCTGTTTCTTCTTACTTTGAGTCATGCCACATCAGCAAATGAAGGTCCCGAAAGCCTTCATTAAGGTTGACTCTACCTTGAGGAGTCAGCTCTTCCCCAGTCACCTTTTGAGTGCCTTCCAACCTGGGGGGCTCATCTCCCAGCACTATATCAGACAATGTTCCACTGCTATTCAAAATGTTTTCACTGGCTAATGCTTTTCAAAAGTAGACTGCTGGGTCCTTCTTCCTACCTTTAGGAGAATAAATTTTTGAAAATTCTACTAGTCTTAAATTTCTCCCTGTTACCTACAGAATAATTCTCCCCATCATTGTGTAGCACAGTGGGTTTCTGTTATACATGGCCTTTCTTGTCCTGGGTTTGTAATTTTCTCCAAATGATTGCTCACGATGCAATCTTGCACATGATTGGTTTATTTACTGTCTGCAGGTGTGGCTTGCAGGGATTGGCCTGCTTACTAGCTGCATATGCAGCTTGTAATCCACCCGATAAGATTGAGTGGCTTGCAGTTCACCTAGGGGATTAGTCAATTTGCAGTCTCCTGGGAGGGCCACACCTTGAGATTGCCTGCATAATGGGCAATTTCACAGAGATTTTTGGAGGATTTCATGATCGTCAAGAGCCTAGAGCAGAGTATGTCTTTTGGACTTGGTGTCTCTGCACAGAGAACCCCTTAGAACCAATAAAAGATGTATAATATGGGTCAAAGTCTGTAACACCGAAGATGGAGAAAGATGGTGGGCTTGTTGACCCATGGAGAGAGCTGGATACCTCTGGGCAGGGGGTCGGTGACAGAGATGGTCTCCCAAGAAGGGGAAGCAGTTATAGTGCAGGCCTGTGCAGGTGAAGCCTAGCAGAACAGATGCTACACCTGCTTCTGAGAGCTGTGATACTTGCTGGAGTAAGACAGAGACCTGAATGTGCCCCTGCAGGGATTGCCTGACTCTATTCCACTTACAACCTCTGGGTCCAGCAAAGCACACTCAGGCCCCAAAGCTCAGAGGCAGAGCCAGCAATGAGAAGCCCAGCAAGGCCCAGCACCAAAGCAGAGCATGGTGGGAGCCACATGGCCAGAGTGGGTTACATGTGGGAGGATTGGATAAATTTTCCATAACTAATCTGTTCTTATTGTTTACCATTTACTTTCTATACATAATAATGGCTTTCACTTTGCCAATGCTGTGTACATGTCTCCTCTGCACAGTTCAATCAGAATGGACGATCTTAGAGCCTGTATATAGACCAAGAGGCAGCCATTCGAACAAAACAAGGAGATACTGCCTGGTTTAAAATCAAGAAAGTTGTGCGTCAAGGTTGTTTCCTTTAACAATATTCAATTTGAGCAAATAACCCAAGAAACTGAACTATATGAAGAAGAACATGACATCAGGATTGGAGAAAATCTCATTAACAACCTGTGATTTGCAGATTTTGTTTTGGGTGATATGCAGATGACCCAACTTTGCTTGCTGAATATGAAGAGGACTTGAAGCACTGACTGATGAAGATCAAAGACTACAGCCCTTTAATATGGATTACACCTCAACATAAAGAAAAACAAAAATCCTCGCAACTGGACCAATGAGCAACATTATGACAAAAGGAGAAAATATTGAAGTTCTCAAGGATTTCATTTTACTTGGATCCACGATCGATGTCCATGGAGGCAGCAATCAAGAAATCAAAGGACTTATTGCATTGGGCAAATTTTTAAAATGCAACAATATCACCTTGAGGGCTAATGTGTGTGTGATGGTTAAGATTGTGTGTCACCTTGGCTGGGCCATGACTCTCAGCGTTTTGGCAGTTGTATAATGTTGTGATCACTTCCCTATTGAAATATGATATGTGGTTACCCCTGTGATGGAATCTGCTGAGTGGTATTGGCGGGGGCGGGGCCTGTGGCAGCTGGCGGTCCCCTCAGGCTTCATTTCTCTGCCCTCTGCTGCCTACTTCCTTCCTGCTTGTCTTGACAAAGTTTTTGGCTTGTCCTGGGTCCTGCAACTTCCTCTTGTCATCTGACCTCTGGTTCTTGGGACTTGAGCTAGCAGCTTACCTGCTGATCTTTGGATTTGTTGACCTTCACAGCTTGTGAGCAGGATCCCTGGTCTCCAACTGCTGATCTTGGGCTTGCCAGCCTCTGAGGCTACATGAATCAGGAGAGGCCTCTATCCTGATCTGCTGACTTGGGGCATTCCAGCCTCTACAATCATGTGAGGTGTTTCCTTGATATAAATCTCTCTTTCTATATATTTATATGCTTTACTAGTTTTGCTTCTCTAGAGGACCTAACCTAAGACATTTAGTACCAAGAGTGGGGTGCTGCTCTGACAGATAAATAAAATGTGGAATCAGTTTTGAAACTGTGAATAGATAGAGTGGCAGCAACAGAGAACCAGCAGCAGCAGCAGAACCAGGAGATCAGGGTGAGACAGAGCTGGAGCCAACCCACAAAGCGAGAGAGATGAGTACCTATGTGCAGTAGGCTTCCTAGTGGAGTGGGATGCCTCCAGGCACTTATTGGTGGAGCTACAGAGCTTTGAAACACTTGCCCCAGCAGAGCAGTTGTGGGTGTGAGGCCCAAGGGCCAAGAGGCCAAGAAACCAGGAAGCAGAAGCTGAAGAGACAAGGAACAAAAGAAGCCAAGCTGCCTCAGTCTCAAAAGGTATGGCCATAGCCTCTGGTGTTTCTAAGGGTAGAGTCACCTCTCAGATGGACTAGGAGAATGGTGCCTAAAGCCGAGGGAGCAGAGTTGCTGTCCCAGTGGGCCTGGAAGGCAGAACTGAAGCCCAGGACCAAGAAGCCTCCTCTCAGAATCCCTAGGGTGTGGCCAATATCTAGAGTATAGAGGGCAGGTCAATTTTGTAAATTGTCTCAGAGAAGAGAGGATTATTTTCAAAGACTTGAGGGCTAATGTGATGTGTTCTGCTCACTTGCTTGGTGCCTGTTATCCTTTCTTCTCCTCCAGTTTCTTCCATTTGTAATGGAAATCTTTGGAAGCAGATAACTTGTATTCTAGATTTCACAGATGAAGAGGAATTTTGGACTTTGGACTTGGAGTTAAGACTTTTGCTATGACACGATGGGGTGAATATATTTTGCATGTTGCAAGGATGTGATTTTGGTAGAGGGAGCAAAGGGTGGAATGTCATGGATTGAAATATGTCCCCCAAATATGTATGTATCAGTTTGGCTGGGACATGATTCCCAGTATTGTGTGATTTTCCCGTATTTTGTAAATCCTGCCTCTGTGATGTTAATGAGGGAGGATGGGCAGCAGTTGTGTTAGTGAGGCAGGACTTGATCTACAAGACTGGATTGTGTTGTGAGGCAATCTCTTGAAATATAAAAAGAGAGAAGTGAGCAGAGAGACAGGGGGACCTTATACCACCAAGAAAGCAGTGCCTAGATCAGAGCACATCATTTGGACCCTGGATCCCTGTGTGGAGAAGCTTCTTGCCTGGGGGAAGATTAATGAGAAGCTGACAGAGAGAGGCAGCACCCCACCTGGAGCTGACACCCTGATTTTGGTCATAGCCTACTAGACTATGAGAAAATAAATTTCTTTTTGTTAAAACCATCCACTTATGGTATTTCCATTATGGCAGCACTAGATGACTAAGACAGCCTGCCTGATGCAAGCCATGATATTTTCAATAGCTTCATATGCCTGAGAAAGGTGAACAGTGAAAAAGGAAGAAAAAAGAAGAATTGATGCCTTTGAATTATGGCGTTGGCAAAGAATATTGGATATATCATGGGCTGCCAGAAGAATGAACAAACCTGTCTTGGAAGAAGTACAACCAGAATTCTCCTTATGTACTTTGGACATGTTATCAGGAGGGACCAATTCCTGGAGAAGGGCATCATGCTTGGTACAGTAGAGAATCAGAGAAAAAGAGGAAGACCCTCAATGAGATGGATTGATACAGTGGCTGCAACAATGGGCTCATACATAGCAACAATTGTGAGGATGGGCCAGGACTGGGCAGTGTTTCATTCTGTTGTACACAGGGTTGCTATGAGTTGCAACAGACTCAAAGGCACCTAACAACACCAAAGCAACAACAACACCCATAGAGCGTGTGATGCCACTGAGTGAAGTCATCATTCCCAGCAGTCCTATTTTTGCTTGAAATTTTGAGGCCTAGTATGCATGTGCACCATAGATAGGCAGACACGTATCCTGACATGAAAGACCTTCTTGCTTTTACATCAAGAAACCTGCTTTGCCTCGTTGCTCTATTGTTGCTTTCACAGTTCCATTGTGAGTGTCAGCCTCTCTTTAGGAATCATACCATCACTTGTTCTTTTTTCTTATTTTTTTTTAAAGACACTATGTACTGTTGAGTAGTGAAAAAAGCAGCAGACTAGCCATCTACTGAGTTGTCTCCTTCAGTATCTTGTCTGTAAGGACATAATAATACATAGTGTTGTGGTCATCCATAATTATTCATGATCATCATCATGCTGAAATCGCGATAATTCTTTAATAGTTGGTGACTTTACATTTTACTCATGAATCATTTCCTGAATGCACCAAACCACAGCTTCTTAACCTCAGCAGTGTTAACATTTCGTGCTAGATAATTGTTTGGTGTGGGGGGTTGGGTGACTGTTCTGCTCGCTGTAGGATGTTTAACAACATCCTTGGCCTCTTTCCCATAGATGCCAGTAGCTCCCCCCCCACCACCAAGTTGTAATGACCAAAAATATTTCCAGACTTTTCCAAATATTCCCTGGGGGAAGGAGAGGGGCAAAATTATCCCTGATGGCCAACCACTTTCTCAGAACAATAATCTTCCATGTTTAAACAAATACCTTATAGGTGTTTGCTTTCACTACTATATTAAAATGTAAAACTCTGAGAAGTAGAGTTTCAGAGCTAGAGTAGAAATAGCTTTTAATATTTTACAAGGAATTTTATACAGATTATTTTATTTATTCTTAACCACAATGCCAGGTAAGAGACTCAAGCACATAAAATTCAGTAGATGGCTAGTTTGATAGTTTTTCTACAATTAGTGTCTGTATGAATCACTTTCCACTTAATCACAATTTACTTTGTGAGATGTCTTTTTTTATTAAACTCCTGGTTTAAGATTTTAGATTGAGTGGTTACATATTGCTTTTTGGAATAGATTGTAAACAATTTGAAGAAAATAGCTATTCATTATATAAAACTGTTGAATATCTCAGCTGAAATATTAAATACACCATTCACTTAACATTAAAGAAGAAAATATTCTTCTATTAATACATGGAATAGCCCTTCCTGTACAGTAACCAGTCAATCAATATTGAAAAATATTTACAGTATTCATGAGCATTTTTAGGCAACTATGTGAATAAAGCAGCCCATTTCTTTATTGGCAGCTGTTTTCAGTATATTCTGTTGGAGTACATTTTCCTCTGCTCCCTCATTCTAGGAGCTTTCTAGATTCTTCTATGGAGGAAATGGTGCATTCAGGATGCTATGTTACATCTTTCCATCTAATGCTGCTTCCATTGAGTTTCCACGTTTCACAAAAATCTATTTGTATGTGAAAACCACAAAAACTTTAATTTCATAAGAATAGCTAAGTTGAAAAAAAATGATGAGAATAAATGATCAGATGCTATGATGGGGTCATTGCTGAATTAATCATTTAGTGGTTATGGGGGAATTTGAGATGTGAAAGAGAACCTATGGTGAACCAAATTAATAAGTTATTATTGCTAAATTTTAGCAAGGTAGCTCTGAAGAAAATATATTTTACAAGGAAACATCAGATTATATAAAAAGGCAAAATATTATTCAACTCAATGGTTTTGAGATGGAAATATTGGGTAAGAGTAGATTTAAGGAGGAAGTACATGACTGTAAGGTGGAAATGCGTTCAGTGGCATAGGTGATTCTGAACTTCAAGCCAGAGTGACCATGAGAATGATGGTATTAGATATAATATGTTTGTAGAAATTAATTTTCTCTAACATGAACACATTCAAGTTGATGTCTAACCTCATCAAGATTACTTTACATCTAATAGATTAATGTATGTGATGAGAAGGGAGTCACTAAGAAGAGTGTCCCCAAACACATGACTTTGTCAAAACCTCTAATATGTGATATAAATATAATAAAATGTGTGAGCATGGAGAAATAAGAGTGAAAAAATAGTAATTTCCAACCTCTTAAAGAGTTTCAGTTCTGTCAGAAACAATAAAAAATTAAATGTGCTAAATTATACTTCTGGGAATTCATTAGGGACATTTTAAAATTAAAAGTTGAGAAGTCTCTATCAAAAATTGTTTCTGAATCTATTCAATTTCTGACAGAAGAGGACTTTAATTATTACGTTGTGTCGCTCATAGAAACCAGAGAATATTCTAGGATGATTGATTGCAGCTGGGTTGGAGAGCAATTCACATTTTTCTCGTTGCAGATTCCATGCTAAATCTAGGAAACAGACACAATAGTTTGTAACAGAATATTCATCAACCTAGACTGTCTTAGAGTTTGATGAGGGATCAGGGGATTTAGTCAACTTTCATTTTACTGAGGAAAATGCACTTGAATATGTCATTTGTAGAAAATTAACTTATGGTGATTGCTCTGAAATATTTTGAAGATTCTGATGCCACTTCTTCACATTTATATATAGAAATGAAGAGCTATAAGAATGAATTAGTTAAACAGTGAAGTTTTAGGAGTTATGTCAGTTGATGCTGAGGAAACAGCTATGGAGACTTCAAGTGAGGCAGACTGTTGAAAGTCATGGTAAGAATGAGCAGAACTTAAGTTTTCACACAATGAGATTCTTGATAGTACATTCTACACTTTTTTAAAATTAAACCATCTTTCCTAACAGTAAATTCATAAATTTTAAAATACACATAATTCTAGTCACTTGGATAATATTTCTTACTCTGTCAGAAGTAATCGGTACTAAAAATAATGTAGCATTGCCATGTTCTTTATAGGAAAATATTCAAATACTCGTAAAAACTGACTCATATTTTCAAAACCCCAATTGTTATTATTTAGTTAAACATTGATTTTTTAATGATAATGATGAAAACAAGTATATGTCATAAGCTTTCTTATCATTGAGATCATTTCCCAAAAGCACTATTGCTTAACTCGTTCAAAATTTAATTAGATGAAAAACTGAAGAAAAAGTTATACCAAATAATCCATGACTGAAGAGTTGAACAAGACAGCCTGATTGGCCTTTAATAATTCTAATTTTTATAATTCTATGAATTCAACACATTGTAGCAAAAAACTTTAAGATAAGGTAGAGATGAATCAATACAAACGAACTCTAATGACGATGGAGCATTTTCTTTGTCACGTATTTGAGAGAAATCTGTCTGAGGGGGTTGTGCTAAGGGTGTGTAAGTTTACCTGGTGTCTTCCTTCCTTAGAGCAAACGCCTTTGAGCCACACCTTGGTGAGGTTCTCTCTCTCCCCCGCCTGCACATATGCCATTTTTAATTGGTTTTCTGAGTGATGCCCAGGAATTCTAAGCATTTTAAAGAAGCAATGGGTATAGTAACAATACTTCAAAATCTTTGAAAATAAAACAATTCATTATAGTGATTTTTTTTATTTGATAATATTTACATATGTTATAATCATTTTGATGGGCCATTCCATAGATACATGCCTTTTTAAGAATATCTTAGAAGAAAATAGATTAGTAAATTCTTTAAGAATAAGATGTTTATATTATTTTTTTGCCTCTACAAATCATAAATTTCTATTCTTAATGTCTACTAAACTTGTGAATTTTCTTTTAACTACATTGCAAATTGAACATTTGCAGACCAATGTTTTATAGGAGGAACATACGGGCCTCTACTTTGACAATAGTTAAATTTTTCAAATCAAATGGAAAAATCTATTGGAATTAAAATCAAGGTGTTTCTGTCTTTTGTTGATTTCCTCATCGGACAGAAATCAGTTGCAACTATGCTTTATGAACCCAATTCTAAATCTAATTATTGGTGTTTATGAATTACTCTAAGGATCAGAGTTGATCCAAATAGTATTTTGATAAAATTTCTAATTATTTTTAGTTGGTAAAAAATGATTTTTGTTAAACTTCTTTTAACATTAGTTTTTAATTATACACTAATAAACACCACCCTAATTGTGTGAGCTAGTTGCATGCTTGCATCTAAAACTGGACCAAGTTATGAAAGCATATTGGAAAGACTAATAATCTGGTGCCCCCGTGAACATTTATTATTTAAATTTATTATGTATTCAACATTTATTAAGAAGAGAGCCCAGGCAATGCAGAAGGGGAGAGCCTAGTAGGATCACTGAGTACTCTCTAGGAATTCTACTTTTGGCCTAAATTTGCATATTTCGCTAAACCACAATAAAACCTGGCAAGTTTCTCGATGCACTTTATTTAGAAGGCTCTTGAGCATGCCATAGGCAGTTAAGCCCAGCATTGGTCCCATCTTCATTTATCATGCAGGTGAAGTTAGGCAATAGAGAATACGAAAAAAAGCCTATAACTTTGCTTGATGCAGGGGGAGCCACCCTGAGATGTGTTCTGATAAATACAGTTTTCTACATTTCCAGTAATATTTAGTACCTCAGAGATGCATTAGTACCATCTGTACGATGTCATGCCAGGAACCTGCCCAGCTAATCCTCTGTCTAGTCCTTCTCTAGAAAAAACAAGATTTGTTCTATATGCAATTGGCACTGGTTTATGGTTATAAATTAGTATCGGTGAAAATTCATAAGTAATGTTATCCTAACTTTACAGAAAAGGTAACTATTTCTCAACTTTATTTTAAGGTGGTAAATGTTAAAAGAAAAAAATGCTAATCTAACGCATTTAATACTGGCATATTCTTGACCACTTTAATGCGGAACCCTCCTATCCATAGCCAAGTAACTGAGCTTTGCTGTGATTTGTCATCACTGGAGAACAAAGGAAGAAGCCTATGGAATTTCTTAAAGAATTTACTCATGATAGCAAGTGAGAGTTTTATCACATTCCAATTCTACTGAAGTAAAAATACAGGAGTATTCCCTTTTATCTTGCCAATACCCCCTTGGGTTTAAAAAAACAAAACAAAACAAAAACCCAACCAACCAACAAAAAAAAAAGTTTTCCCCCATCTCAGGAATTCATCCTCAGAGGATATCAAAAGTTGTAAGTGGGTGTTAATAAAGTTCATCCTTCCTCAGTAAAAAGTACAGCTCAAACAGCTCCTTTACATGGCCAAAATTTGGTATTCCCTCCGTCGGTATTGGCTTTTCTTTCCAGCAGTAACATTGCGCAGAGACCAGGAGATACTTACCAGTCTACCAGTGAGGACTCATTTTCTTCCTGAGTGATTCTCCTAGGGCCTCTCCTGCCCTACCCCCAACCTCCTTCTGTACCACGATCTCCTACAAGGTCATGTATTATCTCCACTCTCCCCTTTTCACATCAGTCTAGCCTCTGTGGTTGTCACACAAAAGGTTGTTTGACTTCCTCTACCCTTTTATACTTTTATTGTTATGTGATATTTTATTTACTTATTTATTATAGGAAATCTCTACGCCCTACCTAGGGTTTCCTTTCTGATTTCACAAACTCTGTTTGGAAGAAGTGTAAAACAAAAAGGGAACATTAGCTTTTGTTTTCTTCAAAACAAACTTAATTCTCTTCAGTGCAATGGGATATGTCAAACTGGCTGAAAAAAGCCAGGTATTAATAAGAAGGTCATAAGTATCAACATTCCATGTTATTATGTCGATACATAAAATGCACTATACACTTATAATACCATCCTTCTTTATGAGGACTTATAGACTTAAGATCCAATACTAGAAACTTAATGCTACTTTTGAGTATTTAACCCGCTGAATCACCACCAGTTGGTTGCCAGAAACATCAGGGCCTATTGTTAGCAGTAGGTAGGCAGAGATGACAATCAAGAGAAGAATGCTCAGTATAGGAGAAGGGGGAGGTGTTTCATACATGTAATAAAACAGAAACCTGGAGGGGTGGCTGGCTTTATCATCCGAGGCTCACTTCAGAACATGGAGGAAGTTTGCATTGCTTTGTTCTAACTCCTAGTCTGCACACCCAGAAAAAGTAAAAAATCCCTCTCAATATGCAAGTATAACATCTTTATACTATTTTAATGGCTGCCTGATGATTCATTCTGTAGATATAATGAGACTTAATAACTGTTTCGTCTGCTTTTGGACTTTTGTTTCTAACATTTTGTCGTATCTCTGTATGTATGTAGAGATCTTTCTCATAAATTCCTTGTTCAGTGGTTATTAATAATTTGTAGGCCTTGAAAGACATTGCCAAAATAATTTCCAAAATGTTTGATATCCATTTGCAAGTCCACCAACCAAGTATAAATTTACATGTTTTGCTATGTCTATTTAGGGATATAATTATTTTTCATGTGATAGATATAAAAATAACTTTTTTAAGAAAAGTATTGCATTTTCTTTTTTTTTAGCCCAGCTGAAATCTTCCTCATATTTATTTACATACTGCATTTAGCTTAAAAAAAAAAATCAAGACCAAATACAAAATATAAACTTTCAAAGTCAGCACGTAGATTTGGCTTCAGATAAATGCAAAAACCATTTTGCATCATTAATTTTATATATTGATATAAAACTTTGTATTTTTTCCCTTAATGCAATGTACAAATTAACTAAATACATTTGTCAAGGAGTTTATGTGGAAATTATTTAAAGAATCTTAAATTTTGTAGGATAACTTCTGTTTTTAAATATTAAGGCCGTGATTTCATGAATTAAAAATAGCTTTTTTTTTTAGAAGTGTGGGCCTATTTAGGCTTTTGGAAATATTGAGAATAGTCACTGATCCAGCTGGACAGAATAAAAATCAGTTAGAATGGTCAGCAAGAGACTGAATTAAAATTTAGTGAGAGATTCCTCTACCTCTATGGGCTTTCACTAGAAAGATAAGGGAAAGCAGATACTTAGGAAGAAAGATGTTGGCTGGGTTAAAATGGGAATCTATTACTGAGAATACGTAGTATTTTTGCACAAATTAACGAGTCCCTTCTATGTTTATTTGCCAGCCATTCTTCCTTCTTCCTCCCATCCAGGTATTTTCTTAAGGGCCCTATTTTTTTTTTTTTTTTAAACAGCAATGTGTAAAAAAGAAATTGGTATTTTTTTTTAAACAGCAATGTGTAAAAAAGAAATTTTGGTAGCAGTGTAAACCAAAATGCCTCACGAGTGGAAGAGGAGAGGAGAGTAACTGGCAAAAAACAAAGCATAGAAGATGTGTGTTATCTGGGTAAAAACATGGTAATCACTGTCGAAGGTAATGCCAGGGAAACAAGAGGAAAGGAGAGTAGGCATTTTTCTTCTTTTACTTTAGATAAGCCTATGTATGGTTGCAGCAGTACATCTATAGGGAGCTGCCAGAAATTCAAGCCTATTTCAGGAGACAACGTTAAATGAGGAATACCATTGCTGAAGTCAGATGGATCTTGGGTGAAAGCAGAGAATACTAGAAAGATGTTTACCTGTGTTTTACTGACTATGCAAAGGCATTCAACTGTGTGGATCATAACAAATAATGGATAATATTGCAAAGAATGGGAATTTCAGAACACTTACTTGAACTCATGAGGAACCTATACATAGACCAAGAGACAGCCATTCAAATAGAACAAGGGGGTGCTGTGTGGTTTAAAGTCAGGAAAGGTGTGTGTCAGGGTGTATCCTTTCATCATACTTATCCAATCTATATGCTGAGCAAATAATCCAAGACTTTGGACTATGTGATAAAGAAAGAGGCATCAGGATTGGAGGAAGACTCATTTGCAACCTGCAATATGCAGATAGCCCAACCTGCCTTGATGAATGTGAAGAGGACTTGAAACAATTACTGATGAAGATCAAAGACTACATCCTTCAGTATGGGTTACACCACCTCAACATAAAGAAAACAAAAATTCTCACAACTGGACCAATAAGTGACATCACGATAAATGGAGAAAAGATTGAAGTTGTCAAGAATTTCATTTCACTTGAATCCACAATCAACACCCATGGAAGCAGCAGTAAGATATCAAAGGACATATTGCATTGGGCAAATCTGGTGCAGACCTCTTTAAAGTACTCAAAAACAAAGATGCCACTTTGAGGGCTAAGGTGCCCCTGACCCAAGCCATGGTATTTTCAATTGCCCCATATGGGTGCAAAAGCTGTTCAATGAATGGGGAAGGTAGAAGAAGAATTAATGCCTTTGAATTATAGTGTTGGTGAAGAATATCAAATACCATGGACTGCCAGAAGAATGAACAAATCTGTCTTGGAAAGAGTACAACCGGAGTGCTCCTTGGAAGCCAGGGTGGCGAGCCTTTGTCTTATGTACTTTAGACATGTTATCAGGAGAGACCAGTCACTGGAGAAGGACATCATAATTGGTAAGATAGAGCGTCAGCAAAAAAGAGAAACACCTACGACAAGATGGACTGACACAGTGGCTGCAACAATGGGCTCAAACATAGAAACAATGGTGAGGATGGCACAGGACAGGCTAGTGTTTCATTCTGTTGTACATAGGGCTGCCTGAGTCAAAATAGACTGGAAGGCACATAACAACAAGTCTATATCAATTTGATTGCCTTGTCTTTTATTCTTTGGCCTCAGACTAGTCAAACCTTGTTTTGTGTCTTTCTGATAATTGCTATACTTAATTTGGATTGTATCCTAGGTAATGTACGTGGGAGTCACTGTTTAAAGAGAATACTAAGGAACTTTCTGGACTGATCTACAGAGTTCCAAGTATAAATAAAGGCATGAGAGTGTAGGAAGGGGAAAGAGCCCAGGTGATGAGTAGACCACAGGTAAGAGGATAAGAAACTTTGCAAGAGGGAAAGAATATTTGACACAGTGACAATCAATATTCCTTCATTTTTTGTTTGTTTATTTTTGTTAGGAACACTTATTTTCAAAGGAATAAAATAAATCTATGGAATTTGTCAGCCAACACCAGAGAAAGTGAGCATCAACCCAAACATTTGAAGGGCATATCCACATAAATCCATATCTTACACAGCTCACTAAAATTATAATTATTTTAATCATTACTTCCATTTCCCTTTATACTTTCATTTCAATATTTAAATTATTTATGATAATCAACTGATCCACATTTGGTGACAATTTATTAATACTTAATTGCATAGACATCTTTTAATGTTTATTATGAAATAATTTTTGTTATTCACATTATTTTCTTAAATGATAAAAATTATAGATTTTTTTAAAAAAAGATTTATCTATATTTCTCATTTAGAGGCAGATTTGACTGCTATTTAAATGAAGGCTTAGTAGACTCAAAACAAGTTTCTTGTTTTTGTTTTCTTAGTTTGGAGAGTTGTCCTTCATTTAATCAGTAAATTTTAATCTGTGAATCTTACATTGAACTTTCAGAAAACAAAATTATTTTTCATTAATTTTCCAATTTCAAAGACCTCAAGAAAATAGAAGCCTAATGAATCAAAAGTGATCTGATTATGATTAAAATATCATTTTAAGTTACCTGTAAGAGAGATTAAATCACACTAATACTGTTCAAAGACAGTGAAAAGAAAAATACTTCTAAAGAAAAGGTTAATATTGTACTATTTTACTTAGAAAGAATGGAATCTATAGGAAATAATTTAATGTCCTTATTGAATAGGTGCATTTTATAAACCTTAGAAGTAAATGACCAGCAGAAGAGTATCAGAATACTGTATTAATACTTGCACTAAGCCCATAATAAAACTGAAATAATTAAGGTAAAGTGTAAGTTAGAGTGATCTGTTTGTTTGCTGTTTTAAAACTCATGTGGATTGCCTATGGTTGTCACCTGTTAATTATTACATAAACTGTTGTTTTCTAGGCACGGTGTGGAGGTGGAATCCAGAAGAAAATAAAACTAATTGTGTCTCAAGTAGCATCAAAATTCCAGAGAGAAGGTTCTTCTACTTGGTTCCTAAAGTAGGCCGAAGATCCACGAGGCTGGCCTGAACAGCCTCGGTAACTGGGGCTAAAACTCTTAGCCACTTATCTATAGAAGTCAGGACAACGAGTAGTGTACATTGAAAATAAACTGAATAGGGTAACGTGATTTTGTACCTATAATTTATCTGCTTATAAAAAAAAGAAAATGTTACTGGATACTAGTTACCTTTTATACAACAGACTTACTTCCGCTACAGACACATTGAAAGATGAGGGTTCTCGAGTGAAGTAAAAGCTACCTGACACACATGAGGTTACAATCGAAAGAAGAAAAATTCTTGGTACAGGAGTATCCAGCAGCAAACAATTATACATTACCTCCCCCTCCTTTTTTTTTTTCCTGCCTGAGAAATTTCTGGTAATGTTTTTATACAGATATATTGTCATTTCAAAGAAATTATTTTATTTAAAAAATCCTTGGCCACATATCTGCAAGTGCCTTTCAATTGGCACATTCTGAGAAAGGACTTGTATGGATAATGTTCCCATATTTATTTATCAGATTTATTTATGAAGTTAGATCATTTAAGCTACAGTTTTGTATCTCAGTCTTCTGGCATAATTTCTGACTTGGTACCTTTTAGTTATTCAACACTTGGGTATGGGCAATAGCAATACACTTTGAGCCTTGACTTCTGTCATCAAATTTCAGGCCTCTTAGTCCACTTAACTCCCCTTTCATAAATTCTCTGAAAGACTCCAGATTAGCTTCTTTGTTCTTTCACAGACAATTTAGCTCTCCGGGTATATTCCAAGCACTACCTAACATCTTGAGCTTATCTTCACCTCTAAGTGCTACTCCTTTGTTTGTTGAGTTCAATGTTATTTGCATCTAACAGTTGTGGCCAATTGGTACTGCGGTTTTAAAATAAATGATGCAGGTCTTGAGCAGAATGACATTTTTTTCTATTTTTTTCCCAGAAATTCTATGGTTACAATTATATTTGACCTCTCCTCACAGTTGTTGTTTTTCTAGCACTTTATCTCAAGGACCTCAAGATCTATTTTCATAGTGCTCAATTTTCAGAAGTGCATAAATTGTTATCATAGAATATTAAACCATAGATTTTCTTTCTCTACCAAATTTATTCCTTGGATGATGTTTATGTACTTTGACTTTCTCCTATTAAATTATATTCCTTAAGGTATGCCACAAAGATTTGCTCATTTAACCCTCGTATCAAATTGTAAGCTCTGTGATTTTATCCCCTGAGGGAAATCTTGGGTTCTAACACACAAGTAGAATTGAATGAGTAACAATCATATGCTAGAGCGTCATTCAAAAGGAAATCCTGGTCCATTCCAGTGGTGTTTAACATGCTAGTTGCCCTACTGCGGAAACACAGAAGGCCACACCAGCCCATTAACTATATTCTGTACTCACTGGGAAAAGATGTCATACCATTTATTTTTTTCTCTTATTAAAAATAATGTATTTATTCAGTTGCATTTGTTTTATTGGTAACAACCTAAGATATTCCTTGGCAAATATTTTACATAGTTTTAAAGTTATAATGCTTTTTAGATCACTATGTTCCATATCACCACAAGATGACTTGGCATTCCGAAATATGAAATAATTCTATTCTTACATTCATCATGATTAAACGAGGCGTTATCTAATATGCAATATATTTTAAGTTTCTAACTGACAAAATAAACTACACATTTACTCTAATAAAGAAATCTGGATTGGAAATATGAAATGGTTCCAAAAATATTGGAAAATATATTACATGCCAGTAAGATTCAAATACATAAAATTCTTCATTTCAGAGCACTCTGCAAACTTGAAATTGTTTTATGAATATTAGTCCTTATAATCCTGTGCTAGATTCACAGTTTCTTACACAAAAGAGATAGCCAGTGTGTTTTTTGGGTGGTCAGTAGAATAACTATTAAACGATGCTTGAAAAAGTTTCTGCGTAGCCTTTTTGTATCATATTCAGAGTTATCAATCTTTTCTTTTTTAACATTTATAGCAAATATATAACACTTTTAGATTTCTTATCTTTGTAACTAATTGTACAAATTTGTAAAATTGTACAATACTGTAAACATACTTATTGACATATAACGTGCAAAACAATTTTGCATTTACTGTCAAGTCCGTTCCGACTCATGGCGACCCTATAGGGTAGAGTAGAACCGCCCCATAGGGTTTGCAAGGAGTAGCTGGTGGATTTGAACTGCTGACCTTTTGGTTAGCAGCCAAGCTCTTAACTACTGTGCCACCAGGGCTCCACTATCTGTGACAGTTAATGTTATGTGTCAATATTTGGCTAGGATGTAACTCTCAGTAATTTGGCAGATAAGGGACTGGTTGTTCTTCCATAATGCAATATTATGTACTTATCTTCCATGATAAGTACATAATAGATTTGAAAAAAAAGTTTCTTTGGGAATGTGGCCTGCCTCCAGTATGTAAACGGATATTTTGGCAAAGCTCTTTCTCTCTGTATCTTGCAGTCTTCTCATTTTACACCCTCCTGTTCCTGGGATATAAGCCTGCAGGTGTCTCCAGCCTGTCACCTGACCTGTAGATTTTGGGTTCACCAGCCCCCACAGTCACACAGGCAAAAAGAGGAATTTGTGTGAGCCATTTCTTATTGCTACTGTTAGGTGATATCCAGTCAGCTTCATCTTATAGCAATACCATGTTTAAAACAATGGAACACTGCCTAGTCCTCCACCATCGTAACGATCATTGCTATGTTTGAGCCTGTTGTTTGCAGACACTGTGTCAGTCCATCTCATTGGGGGTCTTACTCTTTTTCATTGACACTCTATTGTACCAAGTGTCTTAGGCTGGGTTCTCTAGACAAGCAAAACCAGTGAAGTGTATGTATATACATATATATATATATATATATATATACACATATATATATATATATATACACATATATATATGTATATAGAGAGAGAGATTTGTATCAAGGAAATGGGTCATGCAGTTGTACAGGCTGGAAAGTCCCAAGACAGTGGGTCAGGCTGGAGGCTTCTCCTGACTCATGTAGCTGCAGAGGTTGGTGAACCCAAGATCAGCAGGTCAAACAGCAGGCCTCTAGCTCACAGACTACAGAGTCTGACGAATCTCAAGATTGGCAGGCAAAGCTACTAGCTCAAGTCTCAAGAACTGGAGGTCAGATACAGGATCCAGAGCAAGCAAAAGCCAGTGAGGTTTCCCAGAAAGTTCGCATCTATTGGATGCAGGCCCCACCACCAAGGAAGCTCCATTTCAACTGACTGGCTGCTCGTAGCAGATCTCATCATGGAGGTAATTACATTATATCAGATTTCATTATGGAGGTGATTATATTATTACAAAGCTGCCAAAATATATCATAACTGCTAAATCACTGAGAATCATGGCTTAACCAAGTTGACACACAACCTTAACCATCACACCAAGCATGTTGACCTTCTCCAGGGATTGGTCTTCATGACAACACGTCCAAAGTAAGTGAGATGAAGTCTTGCCATCCTGCTTCCAAGAAGCATTCTGGATATACTTCTTCTAAGACAGATTTGTTCATTCATTTCACTAACACCATAATTCAAAGGCATCAAATCAGCTTCAGTCTTCATTATTCATTGTCCAGCTTTTCCATGTATATGAGGTGATTGAAAATATTGTGGTTGGGGTCAGGTTCACCTTAGTCCTCAAAGTGACATCTTTGCTTTTGAGTACTTTAAAGAGGTCTTTTGCAGCAGATTTGCCCAATGCAATATGTCATTTGATTTCTTGACTGCTGCTTCCATGGGTGTTGATTGTGGATTCAAGTAAAATGAAATCTTTGACAACTTCAGTCTTTTCCCTGCTTATCATGATGTTGCCTATAGGACTACTTATGAGGATTTCTGTTTTCTTCATGTTGAGTTGTAACCCATACTGAAGGCTGTAATCTTTGATCTTCATCAGTAAGTGCTTCATGTCCTCTTCACTTTTAGCAAGCAAGGTTGGTTCATCTGCATATTGCAGGTTGTTAATAAGACTTCCTCCAATCCTTATGTTGCATTCTTCTTCATACACTACAACTTCTAGGATTATTTGCTTAGCATACAGATTGAATAAATATGATAGAAGGGTACAACCCTGATGTACATCTTTTCTGATTTTAAACCCCACGGTATCCCATTGTTCTGTTTGAACGACTACATCTTCGTCTATGTACAGGTTCTGATGCGCACAATTAAGTGCTCTGAAATCCCACTTGTTACAATGCTATCTATAGTTTGCTATGATCCACACAGTTGAATGCCTTTGCATAGCCAATAAAACACAGGTAAACGAACACATTTCTGGTATTCTCTGCTTTCGGCCAAGATCCATTTGACATGAGCAATGTTATCCCTTATTCCGGGTACTCTTCTGAATCCAGCTTGAATTTCTGGGAATTCCCTGTCTATCCAGTACTGCAATCATTTTTTAATTATCCTCAGCCAAATTTTTCTTGTGTGTGATATTAATGATATTGTTCAATAATATCCACATTCCATTGGATCACCTTTGGTATGCGTACGAATAAGGATCTCATCTATTTTGTTGGCCGGGTAGCTGTCTTCCAAATTTCCTGTGTTGCATCCTTTAATGGAAATATCTGAATTGGTATTCCATCAATTCCTGGGTCCTTGTTTTTCACCAATATCTTCAATGCAGCTTGGACTACTTTCTTCAGTACATCGGTTCTTGATCATATGTATGCTTCCTCCTGAACATCAACCAGTTCTTTTTGGAACCCCCCCCCCAAAAAAAACCCTTGCCATTGAGTTAATTCTGACTCATGGTAACCCTACAGGGCAGAGTAGAACTGCCTTTTATAGTTTCAAAGGCTGTGATATTTATAGAAGGTGACTGCTATGTCTTTCTCCAGGGGAACAGCTGATAACTTTGAACCACCAAACATTTGGTTAGCAACGGAGTGCTCTAACCACTGCACCACCAAGGCTCCTGTCTATTTAGTACAGGTACTCTCTATTACTTCCATATTCTTTTGATACTTCCTGTGGTGTTCATTGTTTTGCCAGTAGTATCCTTCAATATTGCAACTTGAGGCTTGAATTTTTTCCTTCAGTTTTTTCAGCTTGAGAAATGTGTAGTGTGTTCTTCCCTTTGGTTTTCTAACTCTAGGTCTTTGCATGTTTCTTACAATGCTTTGATTTGTCTTCTTGAGCTGCCCTTTGAATCTTCTGTTCATCTCTTTTACTTTATCGTTTCTTCCGTTTGCTTTAACTGTTCTATGTTCAAGAGCGAGTTTCAGAGTCTCTTCTGATATCTCTTCTACACATATATATCACTGTGTTTTTTCCTCTAGAGAACCCAGATGAAGACACTACCTTAGCCAGTTAACTCTCCCAAGTACGGCGGATCCGTTTAACAAATCGTAGAGTTGCTGAGAAAAGTTCATCTTTACCCTACATCACGTGACTGATGCGTGGCATAGGGAATTTTGATGAGGTTCATTAGTATGAGAGCTACCTCTGTGAACAATCATGACTTCTTTGGAGTTTTCAGAGTAATGAAGAGATACATGCATTTCCCTACTTTCTCATTTAGTTTTTATTTCCCAGTTGGCCCAGCCTGATCAATTTGGCAAGGAACAATGTACTCCTTTCCCTATTCATTTCCTCACAAACGACATATAAGTGCATTGATAACCAACATTTTTCTGCACGATATGAACAATTGTTTCCAAACCTACACCTGTTATCAAATTACCAACCTAATAATGCACTGAACTTTAATTTGAATTGTTATAGCCCCCAAACATCCTGTGGTTAGGATGGCATGTGTGTGAATGCCACTTCCCATGACACTTGCAAACATCTGGATTTTGCTGTCCATTCATGGGCAGTATCAGCTGTGACTAAAGAGTTTTCTCCTCTGAGCTTTTTATCAATTCAGTTGTCTTTTTGTTGTTGTTGTTGCTTCTACCAATCAACTTCTCTTTCTCCATTTAAAAATAGTCCTAGCTATTAATTCTACTGAAGTTTTATCAATGACACATTTCCATCAAGATGTACTACCTCTTTAATGCTAGATTATATCCTGATGTAAAAGTCAATATTCCTCTGTATTTCTCTTTAATCTCACCAATTCTCAATACCTTAACGTGACTTCATATCTTTTATTAAAAAATTATATAAATAAATCAACTAAGAAATATGGACATATTCCCTTGTTTTTCTGATAGCGATACATTTAAACATTAAACTAAATAAGCTAACTCTTAATGTTTTATCATAATTTTGCATTTTTTATGTACTCCTTATCCCATCTCGTAATAGAGCAAAAAAAAAAAAAATGAATTCGTAATTTTGTTAGAATTGTATTTGCCTTCTGAAATGTTAATAACAGACTTATAGAGACATAAGTGAAATGCATGGCATAATTAGAAGCTGTCCAATGGCCTAAGTGATGAGCTGGCTTATATTTACCACAGCTTACTTTAGAAGACAATTGACGGATTTTTCTTCATGTCACTGTAAAATTAGTTTGAGTTCCTAGTTTACATATTTAATATTTAATTCTGTCAAGAAATTCATCTTTAAGTGGTATAATAAAATGGGGCAAATATTTTAGAATGAATAGAAAAAGTGACATTGGTTCTTGTGTACCCCCTGCCAGTAATTCAGATAACCATGAATCCAATTATTTAAGCTGCCCTGAGGAAAAGGAAGCCTTTGAATATCTTAGAGTGATTTCTTTGCTTCAGAAAACACTTTTTTACTTCTTTAAATACTTAAATCTTTTTATGCCTTTAACCTTTAAAATCTTATAAAGCTGAATTATCTCAGATTCTAAGCCTCTTTGATTTTTTTATAAATTCAAATAAAAGATGACCAGCACTACAGAAAATTTTGGTATTGATTTAGAAGGTTAAAGAAGTTTTTCTCTGAGAGCTTATAGAGATGCAGTGTTTTAACATTTATGATTTTTAAAAGTAAAATATTTAAGTAATAATGATTGAATGACATTCTATGTAAAAGAGAATTGGAGCACATTTTTCAATTTCAATATATTTGACCTATTTATATCATTACATTTGCCACCTTTAAAAAAAAAAAAAGTTTACTCAGTTCCTAAGATCAGCTTTGTCAATACATTATTTATTTTACTTTAAATTAAATAATTCTAACCTTTATATAGCCCTGGTGGCACAGTGGTTAAGCTCAGCTGCTAACCAAAAGGTCAGCAGTTTGAACCCACCAACTAGGAGAAAAGACCTGGCAATCTGCTCCAGTATGATGCAACAACAACAATAATCTTCATGTAGTAAATAGTAATCTTAGTAATCTTATTTCCTCCATGTAAAATGAGGATAATAGTTATTAATTCACAGTGTTATTGTGAGATTTAAGTGGATTTCTATAATTAAAAGCACATTGAATAGTGTCTAGAACACCAAAAAAGGCAATAAAAACAAAACAAAACATTGCCATTGAGTTGATTCTGACTCATAGAGACCCTATAGGACAGATTAGAACTAACTGCCCCATAGGGTTTCCAAGGAGCACCTGATAGATTTGAACTACTGACCTTTTGGTTAGTAGCTGAACTCTTAACCACTACACCACCAGGGTTTCTGCTTAGACCACAGAAAGTAAGTACTAAGTAAAAGTTAATTTCATCATTGCTAATATTGTCATGCTTATTTTACATTTATGAAATTAATCCCACACAATGGGGATGGCTCAATAGAATGTTTATCTGATTTCTTACTTTGGGTATCTGCATCATATTTGCCCTTTCTTCCCACTGCCTCCACTCATGTATCTGCTTCCTATTTGTCATTGTGTAATAAGAGTTTAAAAAAAAAAAAAAAGGAAAAATGTTTAAGAGACAAACTGTGAGATTCCTTTTTAAATAAATTTTTCTGATTCAGTTTTTCCTCTGAACTCTACTTGTTATTTGGTTATATCTAGAAGACATCTAATACATCTGGATTTTGAGAGAATACAATCCCTCACAGTCCTTGAGATGGACTTGCTAGTATCTATCATACACAGGTTAAAGTGTTCAAAATTATTAAAAAAAAAAAAAAAGACGCCACTTTGAGGACTAAGGCACACCTGACCAAAGTCATGGTATTTTCAATTGCCTCATATGTATTTCAAAGCTGGGCAATGAGTAAGGAAGAAAAAATAAGAAATGATTCCTTTAAATTACGGCATTGAGGAAGAATATTAAATATACAAGTCTGTGTTAGAAGAAGTACAACCAGAGTGCTCCTTGGAAGACTTCGTCTCACTTACTTTGGACATGTTATAAGGAGGGAACCAGTCCTTGGAGAAGGCCATCTTTTTTGGTAGAGGGTCAGAGAAAAAGAGGAAGACCCTCAACGAGATGAATTGTCACAGTTGCTGTGACAATGGACTCAAACATAACAATGATTGTTAGGATGGCACAGGACGGGGCAGTGTTTTGCTCTGTTGTACAAGGCGTCACTATGAGTCAGCACTGACTCCAGGGCACCTAGCAACCACAACAGCCTTCAGAGATATATTTGAAGACTGGCTGTGATAAGATCAATATCTTCCCTTTGACAACCACGAATTCCACAAAAGTCTAAAAATGCATGCAAATAAGTACATACTAAATTGTCAAGGTAGCAACATGTCCATGATATTTATAGTGACATTTTATTTATTTATTGTGCTTTAAGTGAAAGTTTACAATTAAAGTCGGTATCTCATACAAAAACTTATACATACATTGTTATGTGACCCTAGATGCTCTCCCTACAATGTGACAGCACGTTCCTCCTCTCCATCCTGTATGTCCTGTATCCACTCAATCAGGTCATCTCTACCTATGCCCTCTCATCTCGCCTCCAGACGGGAGCTGCCCATTTAGTCTCATGTGTCTCCTTGAGCTAAGAAACACACACCTCATCAGTATCATTTTATGTCTTATAGCCCAGTCTAATCTTTGTCTGAACAGTTGGCTTGGGGAATGGTTTTAGTTTTGGGCTAACAGAGTCCGGGGGCCGTGTCCTCTGGCATCCCTCCAATCTCAGTCAGACCATTAAGTCTGATTTTTTACTAGAATTTCAGTTCCGCACCCCACTTCTGTCCCGCTCCATCAGGGAATCTCTGTTGTGTTCCCCGTCAGGGCAGTAACTGGTGGTAGCCAGGCACCATTTGTTTCTTCTGGCCTCAGGCTGATGGACTCTCTGGTTTATGTGGCCCTTTCTGTCTCTTGGGCTTATATTTTCCTCATTCTTTGGTGTTCTTCATTCTTCTTTGCTCCAGGTGGGTTGGGACCAATTGATGCATCTCATATGGCCACTACTGGCTTTTAAGACCCCAGACTCCACTCACCAAAGTGGGAGGCAGAACATTTTCTTAATAAACTTTGCTATGCCAATTGACCTAGGTATTCCCTGAAACCATGGTCCCAGACCCCTGCCCCTGCTATACTCCATCCTTTGAAGTATTTGGTTGTATTCAGGAAACATCTTTGGTTTAGTGCAGTTGTGCTGACATCCCCTGTATCTTGTGTTGTCCTTCCCTTCACCTAAAGTAATTCGTGTGTACTATCTAATTAGTGAATACCCTTCTCTCTCCCTCCCAACCCTGGTAATCATCAAAGAATGTTTTCGTCTGTGTTTAAACCTTTTCTTGAGTTCTTATAATAGTGGTCTCATACAGTACTTGTCGTTCTGACACTGACTAATTTCACTCAGCATAATGTCTTCCAGGTTCATCCATGTTGTGTTTTGTGGAGTCATCATTGATCTTTATCATTGTGTGGTATTCAGTTGTGTGAATATACCATACTTGGTTTATCCATTCATCCGTTGATGGACACCTAGGTTGTTTCTACTTTTTGCTATTATAAACAGTGCTTCAGTGAACATGGGTGTGCATGTATCTATTTGTGTGAGGGCTCTTATTTCTCTAGGATAGATTCCAAGGACAGGGATTGCTGGGTCTTATGGTAGTTCTATTTCTAGCTTTCTAAGAATGTGCCAGATCAATTTCCAAAGTGGTTGCACTATTTTACATTTCCAGCCATATGTAAGTGTTCCAGTCTGCAACCTCTCCAACATTTATTAATTTGTGCTTTTTGGATTAATTCTAGCCTTGTTGGGGTGAGATGGAATCTCATTGTAGTTTTTATTTGCATTTCTCTAATGGCTAGTGATCATGAGCATTTCCTCATGTATCTGTTAGCCATCTGAATGTGTTCATATACTTTGACCATGTTTTAATCAGGTTATTTGTCTTTTCCTTGTTGAGGTTTTGCAGTATCTTGTAGATTTTAGAGATTAGACACTGATCAGATTTGCAGCAGCCAATTTTTTTTTTTTTCCTGGCCTATAGGTTATCTTTTTATTCTTTTGGCGAAGTCTTTGGAAGAGCATAAGTGTTTTATTTTTAGTAGCTCCCATTATCTAGTTTATCTTCTGGTATTTGTGCACTGTTAATAATGGTGTTTTCATGCCATGTGTTAGGGCTCCTAGAATTTTCCCTATTTTTTCTTCTGTAATCTTTATCCTTTTAGATTTTGTATATAGGCCCTTGATCCATCTTGAGTTAGTTTTTGTGCATGATTTGAGGTATGGGCCTTGTTTCATTGTTTTGCAGGTGGATATCCAGTTATGCTAGTACCATTTGTTAAAGAGACTGCCTTTTCCCCATATAACGCACTTTGGGCCTTTGTCAAATATCAAATGCTCATAAAAACCCCCAAAAATATTTTTCTAACGTTGAACCATCCCTGAATACCTGGTGTGAATCTCACTAGGTCATGTTGAATTATGTTTTTGATATATTGTTGAATTCTATTGGCTAGGATTTTGTTGAGGAGTTTTGCATCTAAGTTCATGAGGAATATTGGTCCGCAATTTTCTTTTTTGTCTTTACCAGGTTTTATTATCATGGTTATGCTGGCTTCATAAATAAGTTTGAGAGTATTTCACCCTTTTCTATGCTGTGAAATACCATTAGTAGTAGTGGTGTTGAAATCTTCTGTTCAGTTCTTTTACTTCATCATTTCTTCCTTTTGCTTTAGCTACTCAGCATTCAAGAGCTAGTTTCAGAGTCTCCCCTGAAGCCCATCTTAGTCTTTTCTTTCTTTCCTGTCTTTTCAATGGCCTCTTGTTTTCTTCATGGATGATGTCCTTTATGTTATTCCACAACTTGTCTGTTCTTCGGTTATTAATGTTCAAAGCATCAAATCTATTCTTGAGATGGTCGCTACATTATGGTGGAATATACTCAAGGTTATATTTTGGCTCTCGTGGACTTGTTCTGATTTTCTTTAGTTTTCTTTTCTTCAGAAAACTCGCATACGAGCAATTGACGGCCTGTTCCACAGCTGGCCTAGCCTTGTTCTGACTGATGATATTGAGCTTTTCCATCATATCTTTCCACGGATGTAGTCGATTTGATGCCTGTGTATTTCACCTGGTGAGGTCCATGTGTACAGTCCCTGTTTATGTTGGTGAAAAAATGTATTTACAATGAAGAAGTTGTTAGTCTTGCAAAATTCTGTCATTAGATCTCGGGCATTGTTTCTATCACCAAGATCATAGTTTCCAGCTAATGATCCTTCTTCTTTGTTTCCAACTTTTGCATTCCAATTGCCAGTAATTGTTAATGCATCAGACTGTAGCAGCTGATAAAAATCTTCAATTTCTTCATCTTTGGCCTTAGTGGTTGGTGCATAAATTTGAATAATAGTTGTATTAACTGGTCTTCCTTGTAGGTGTGTGGATATTATCCTAGCACTGACAGCATTGTACTTCAGGATAGATCTTGAAATGTTCTTTTTGATGATGTGCAACAAGGTGTCATTCCTGGCATAGCAGACTGTCCAATTCAAAATGGCCAATACCAGTCCATTCAACTCACTAATGCCTAGGATATTGATGTTCATGCATTCCATTTCGTTTTGACTATTTCCAATTTTCCTAGATTCATACTTCATGCATTCCAGGTTCCGATTATTAATGGATGCTTTCAGCTGTTTATTCTCATTTTGAGTCTTGCCACATCAGCAAACGAAGGTCCTGAAAGCTTTACCCCATCCATGCCATTAAGGTCACCTCTACTTTGAGGAGATAGCCCTTCCCCAGTCATTTTTTGAGTGCCTTCCAACTTGGGGTGGGGGGGCTCATCTTCTGGCACTATATCTATGTTCTGCTGCTATCATAAAGTTTTCACTGGCTAATTGATTTCAAAAGTAGACTGCCAGGTATTTCTTCCTAGCCTGTCTTAGTCTGGAAGTTCAGTTGAAACCCAGCCTCCATGGGTGGCCCTGCTGATATCTGAATACCAGTGGCATAGCTTCCAGCAACACAGCAACATACAAGCCCACAGAGTACAAAAAACTGACAGACATGTGTCAGCTATAATGACACAAGCAAAGGGCTGTAGATAGAAAACCAAAAGGGAAGAAGGTGTTCGGCATTTCTCAGGCTGAAAGAACTGAAGAAAAAAATTCAGGCATCGAGGTCCAATAGTGAAGGACTCTATGGGGAAATATTAAATGACACAGTAAGCATCAAAAGGAGGTGGAAGGAGTACACAGAGTCATTATACCAAAAAGAATTAGTCAACATCCAACTATTTCAAGCGGTAGCATATGATCAGGAACTGATGGTACTGAAGAAGTCCAAGCTGCACGGAAGGCATTGGCAAAAAGCAAGGCTCCAGGAATTGATGGGATATCAAGTGAGACGTTTCAACAAAGGAAAGAAGCACTGGAAGTGCTCACTTGTCTATGCCAAGAAATTTGGAAGACAGCTACCTGGCTAACCGACTGGAAGAGATCCATATTTATGCCTGTTCCCAAGAAAGGTGATCCTACCAATCGCAGAAATTATCGAGCAATATCATTAATGTCACATGGAAGCAAAATTTTGCTGAAGATCATTCAAAAGTGGCTGCAGCAGCATTTTGACAGGGAAGTGCCAGAAATTCAGGCTAGGTTCGGAAGAGGATGTAGAACCAGGGATATCATAGCTGATGTGAGATGGATCCTGGCTGAAAGGATGTTTACCTGTGATTTATTGACTATGCAAAGGCATTCAACTGTGTGAATCATAACAAATTATGGATAACATTGTGAAAAATGGGAATTCCAGAACACTTAATTGGGTTCATGAGGAACCTGTACACAGATCAAGACACAGTTTTTTGGGCAGAACAAGCGAATACTGAGTGGTTTAAAGTCAGGAAAGGTGTGCATCAGGGTTGTATCCTTTCACCATAGCTATTTTATTCAATCTGTATGCTGAACATATAATCTGAGAAGGTGGACTATATGAGGAGGATTGGAGGAAGATTCATTAACAACTTATGTCATGCAGATGACATAACCTTGCATGCTGAAAGTGAAGAGGACTTAAAGCGCTTCCTAATGAAGATCAAAGGACACAGCCTTCAGTATGGATTACACCTCAACATAAAGGAAACAAAAAATCCTCACAACTGGACCAATAAGCCACATCATGATAAATGGAGAAAAGAATGAAGTTGTCAAGGTTTTCATTTTACTTGGATCAATAATCAACACCCATGGAAGCAGCAGTCAAGACATCAAAAGACACATTGCATTGGGCAAATCTGCTGCAAAGGACCTCTTTAAAGGGTTGAAAAGCAAAGATGTCTCCTTGAAGACTAAGGTGTGCCTGACCCAAGACATGGTGTTTTCAATTGCATCATGTACATGTGAAAGCTGGACAGTGAATACGGAGGGCCTAAGAAGAATTGACGTCTTTGAATTGTGGTGTTGTTGAAGAATATTGAATATAGCATGGACTGCCAAAAGGAGGAATAAATCTATCTTGGAAGAAGTACAACCTGCACAAGGATGGCAAGACTGGACTTACATACTTTGGACATATTGTCAAGAGGGATCAGTCCCTGGAGAAGGACTTCATCCTTGGTAAAGCACATGGTGAACTGAAAAGAGGGAGACCTTCAAGGAGATGGATTGACACAGTGACTGCAACAATAACAAGGACTGTAAGGGTGGTGCAGGACCAGGCATTGTTTTGTTCTGTGGTATGTAGGGTAGCTATGAGTAGGAACTGACTCAATAGCACTGAACAAAAACAACAACAGAAGCAGCAACAGTAGCGTATTCTCTGGGTGTTTGGTAGAATTCTCCGGGGAAGCTGGTGGAGCCAAGGCTTTTTTTTTTTTTGGTTTGGAGCTTTTTAATTACCTTTCCTATCTCTTCTTTTGTTGTACGTTAATTTAGTTGTTCTATCTTTGTTTGTGTTAGTTTAGGTAGGTAGTGTGTTTTCTAGGAATTTGTCCTTTTCCTCTAGGTATTCAAATTTGCTAGAGTTCAATTTTTCGTAGTATTCTGTTATGATTCTTTAATTTTCAGTTGAGTCTGTTGCGATATCGTCCATCTCATTTCTTATTTGGTTTGTTTGCTTACTCTACTGTTTTTCTTTTGTCACTTTGATCCATGGTTTATTGATTTTGTCAATCTTTTCAAAGAACCATTTTTGGTCTTGTTAAGTCTTTCAGTTGTTTTTCTATTCTTTATTTCATTTATTTCTGCTCTAATTTTTATTGTTTGCTTTTTTCCCTTGTGCCTGAGGGTTCCATTTGCAGGTCTCTATTTGTTCAAGTTGTAGGGTTAATGCTTTGATTTTGGTCCTTTCTCCTTTTTGGATGGGTGAGTTTAATGCTATAAATTTACTCCTGAGCACTGCCTTTGCCGTGTCCCAAAGGTTCTGGTAGAATGTATTTTCATTCTCATTTGATTCTAGGAATTTCTTTATTCTGTCCTTAATTACTTCTATAACCCAGTAGTTTTTGAGCAAGGTCTTCAGTTTCCACGTGCTTGATTTTTTTTTCTTTTTTTTTGTTATTGATTCCTACTTTTATGTCTTTATGGTCAGAAATGATGTTTTGTAATATTTCGATGTTTTGGATTCTGTTAAGGCTTGCTTTATGGACTAATATGTGGTCTATTTCGGAAAACCTGGTGGCATAGTGGTCAAGTGCTATGGCTGCTAACCAAAAGGTCGGCAGTTCAAACTCACCAGGTGCTCCTTGGAAACTCTGTGGGGCAGTTCCATTCCGTCCTACAGGGTTGCTATGAGTTGGAATCGACTCAACGTCAAAGGGTTTTTTTTTTTTTCTGAAGAAGGTTACATGTGCATTGGAAAAGAAAGTATACTTGGCTGCTGTTGGGTGGAGTGTTCTGTATATGTCTATGATATCAAGTTGATTGTGGCGTTTAGATCATCCTTGTCTTTATTGAGCTTCTTTCTTTATGCTCTGTCCTTTACTGAAAAGTGGTGTATTGAAGTCTCCTAGTATTATTGTGGAGATGTTTATCTCTCTTTTCAATGCTGTTAGAGTTTGTTTTATGTATTTTGTAGCACTGTCTTTGGGTGTGTCAACATTTATTATGGTTATGTCCTCCTGGTGTACTGATCCTTTAATCGTTATATAATGTCCTTCCTTATCCTTTGTGGTGGATTTAACTTTAAAGTCTATTTCGTCAGAAATTAATATTGCCACTTCTCTTTTTTGATTGTTGTTTGCTTGACATATTTCTTTCCATTCTTTGAGTTTAGTTTGTGTTTTTTTGTTTTTAATTTTGGTGTGTACGATTGTTAGCTTTCTTTGTGGTTACCTTAATATTTACCCATATTTTTCTAAGTTTAAACCAATCTCATTTCTTTATATCACCTTGACTTCCTCTTCATATGAAAGATGTATGACTACATTTTTTGTTCCTCTTTTATTGTTTTAATGTTGTCATCTTTTGAATAATGGCTTCTATGTTTCCCTGTTTTGAGCATTTTAGCTTTGATTTATTTTTGTGATTTCCCTGTGTGGGTTGATACCTGGTTGCTCTGTCATGTGTTCTAGTCTTGGGTTGTTACCTGATGTTATTGATTTTCTAATTGGAGAACTCCCTTTAGTATTTCTTTTAATTTTTATTTGGTTTTTGCAAATTTCCTAAGCTTCCGCTTATCTAGAAATGTCCTAATTTCATCATCATAGTTGAGAGACAGTTTTTCTGGATATGTAATTTCTAGGTATCATTTTTTTTTCCTTCAAGGCTTTATATACATCATCCCATTGCTGCCTTGGCCGCATGGTTTCTGCTGAGTAGCCCAGGCTTAGTCTTAATGACTCTGCATTGCAGGTGAGTTTTCATTTTTCCCTAGCTGCTCTTAATATTCTCTCTTTATCTTTGGTTTTGGCAAGTTTGATTATAATATGTCTTGGTGAGTTTCCTTGGGGATCTACCTTGTTTGGGGTTTGATGATCATCTTAGTTAGATATCTTCTCCTCTTTCAGGATACAGGAAAGTTTTCTGCCAACAAATCTTCAACAACTCTCTGTATTTTCTGTTACCCCCCCCCATTCTGGTACTCTAATCACTCATAGCTTATTCCTCTTAATAGAGTCCCACATAAACCTTAGGGTTTCTTCATTAAAAAAAAAAAAAAAAAATTCTTATATCTGATTTTTCCTCAAATATGTTGATGTCAAATGCTTTATTTTCAGTCTCACTAGTACTGACTTCATTTCCTCACTTCTGCTCTTATGACTTTCTATTGAGTTGTCGAACTCTGAAATTTTATTTTTAATCTTCTGAATTTTATTTGCTGTCTCTCTGTGGATTCTTGCAGCCTATTAAATTTGTCATTATGCTCTTTTATAATCTTCTTAAGTTCCTCTATTACTTTGTGTGCTCTTTGGCTTGTTCTGTGTTTTGTCTGATTTCCTTCCTGATCTTTTGAAGAGTTCTGTATATTAATCTTTTGTATTCTACCTCCAGTAATTCCAGGGAGTTATCTTCATCCAGAAGAGTTCTTGATTCATTTTGGGAGGTTGCTGCAGGCATCATGATCTGTCTCTTTATGTGATTTGATATTGACTGTTTTCTCTGAGCCTTCAATATGTTACTGTATTTATTTTATATTTGCTTACCATGTCCTAGCTTCTTGTTTTGATACACCCAAATAGGCTGCTCGAGTGAGCTAGTTTGGTTACTGGCACCTTTGAAGCTCTAACGTCCTGTCACCAGGTGGTTAAGCTGTCACTATATATGTGAGCCCAGAAGTCAGTTAACTTTTCTTGAATGAATTCAGCTGAGGTGTTCAGGTAGTTGGTCACCAAGTGTGTGGTGTAGTCTCTCACCTACAGTCCTAGATGGGCAGGGGTGATTGGTGTAGGCACAGGTATCTGGCTGCAGTAGGGGGTCATGTGCTAAGCAAAACAGGGGTCTGACAACCACCCCTGAGTGTTTGGGAAGGAAGCATGTCCCTCTTCCTTAGAGTGCATAAGTGAGTGGATTTTGTAGATGGAATATGGGCACCCAATGCTGTTGGCTATAAGGGCTGGGAGGCACTGCTTATTCTTGGACCCCTGTCACAGGCGGCTATGTAGCATGGGTGAAGCCACCAGTCCTCAGTCCCCTGATGTGGGTAGGTGAGGACCCTGCTTAATGGGCAGAGTGGTGTCAAATATCATGAACCTACCTCTCCACCATATAGCTGAAACTCTTGAAATTAAACTTCAGGTATATACCCTGTTGTAGTGTGTTAATGAGGGCCAAAGCTATTGAAATGGGCCCACACAGGTCTATGCAGGGGTGAAAGGCATTCAAAATCCATGACCTCTTATGTTTGTGCCTAGGCAAAGGAGCTGTTTCTGCCCTGAGTTTCTGGCTTAGAGGAGCCAGCATATTTTTTTCCCTGTTTGTTAATTTTTTCCCTCTCCAAGGCCGGGAGAATGGCTCAGGGGATGTGATTGCTCCTACTTCCAGCCCAGAGGAAGCAGCAATCTCTGAAGCCAGCTCGGGCCCTGAGCAGAGCTGGAAGTGGGCAGGTAAGTGGGAGAGAGCTTTTTCCCAAAGTGGTGTTTTTGATTTGCATGGTTGGTTAGATCCATGTAGTTATCTTTCGTCAACTGAGTGCTGCTTTTTGCTGATTGTCTAGGTGTGAGTAGACTTTTTGTCTCTCAGTCTCTCCTGATGTGGAAAACGCATCCTGAAGGCCACTGGTTGCATCACCACTGGTGCCAGCCAATCCTGGCCTGCAGGATGCTAGCTGTGCTCCTGAACAGTCTCTCCCACCCCCTGCCGCTCAGTCTGATTCCTCAGCTTTGCCTTTGGTGTTCAGGGCTCCTAGTTTGCCGTATATAAATGACTCATTTTTTTTTTTTCAAGTCTTTGTTGTAAGAGGGACCACAGGAAGTGTCTGACTTCTCTGCCATCTTGGTCCCACCTCCATATAGTGGCATTTTTTGATAAGATTTACAAATGTGATTTATTTTATACTTTATAAGCTTTGACTTTCAAAAACTCCTGATTAGTGTCCTAAACTATGTTAATAGTCCTCATCATCCATTTGGTTATTTATTTACTCATCTGTTCATTCATTAAACAAATATTTTTTAAGCCCAGGTTTTTTTTTTTTTTTAATTGAGAATAGAGTGATATGCAAGGTATTATGTCATCTCAGGCACTGAAGATAGAGTGATATGTAAGATAATACATAGTTCTTGCTCTCATGATTTAATTTAAGTGGAAGAAATAAGAGCTCAAATAAGTATAAAACTAGGAAAAAAGTACGTACTACCAAATATTGTAACATCTTATGAGATAATATAACGGGAAACCTAATTTGGAAGGAAGGTCTGAGGATGTTTTCATGTGGAGGTGATATTTAAGCTGAAACTGAAATATTAACTAGAACTTAGCCAAATAAGGTGGATGAGAAGGTAATTCTTGACTAAAGCGTATAATAGGCAAAGAGTTTTTATGTAGGAATATGCCAATTGCTTTTGGTATACTGGAAATCTACGACATGCCCTCTCATCTCAATGTTCTCTTTAATAGATATTGGTATAATAACATTCATACACATATATATTACATATTAGTAGAAATTTGCTGGGTCGCACTTGAAGATTTTGCCAAAAAAAAAGAATGTGGTGTAAAAAACTAGTTGAGATACATTGTCTTTGGTTTATGTTCGCTTCTATCAACTATTCTTTTCTGTTAAAGTTAATAGTTGTCTTCTTTTCTGTTAATTTTCCTGAGCCTTCTTGCATATGTACAGTAAGTCCCTGAGTTAGAAATGTCAGACATAGGAACTATTCATTCTTGCCCGTAGCGTTATGTAAATTTGCCCTCACTTTGAAATGACTGAACCAACCCCTACTTGCAATAAATTCCTTATCACAATCACCTTCACTTGCTGCAGGTGCAAATTTTAAATCATCGAAAAAGCTCTGAGCCTTTTCTTGTGCTAAAATAAGGCTAAATAAGAACCATATGCACCTCTTCTGACGTACCTACTAATTCAACTTAAAGACACTTAGGAATGGATCTCATTTATAACTTGAGGGTTGCCTGTACTCACTATAGCTATGTAATTACCAAAAATGCATTTCTTAATGAACCAAAATTAGTCATTTGCCCACTTCTAGGACCTGCATTAGCTCTGAAATTTTTACTTCAAAATGTAACTCTCTTATTACTGGCTCCTATTCTTCCAATTAATCCATCAAGTATCCCCAGTGCCAACTCAAGGGAATTTTAAAATCACTTGTCTGCCAATGCTATAACAAACCATAAGTTGCTTTTGGTTTCCCTTAATTCTTGTTTACTTCACAATCTCCCATACCTGCACATGCATGTACATATATATCAAAAAACCCAATTAGTTGTATCTCTAATTTACCTCTGGTGACAGAGCTAATACAATGAATTTGCCAAACTGTTTCATCTTTCTGTGAGTACGCAGGGAACCCATATCCTAGACCTCCATACCACAACATTTATATAGGATGATAATGCCAAGAGCATATAGGTAGAAGCGATGGTGCCTTTTCCAGGCCTGACTTCTAAAATGACTCAAACTTTATCCCTGGACTCTATTAGGATAGATATAAATCCTCTGGCTTATTAGAGCTCCACAATGGAGGTGTCCCAGAATTCTTAGCAGACCATCTGACTACTGAGCCAATATCACTAGGGCAGAGGTAGGAAGACAGAACCTTGAAAGTGTATTGATTGGTTGATTGCTATTGGCTCTGTTTAAAAGAAAGAGGTGAGCTCAGGGAAGAACTGACCAATTTGCAAGCAGAAGCATCAGGGAATCATAAGTCTAGAGATTCAGAGCTTTACGGGGTTGTAAAAGCTGATGGATGATAAGTTCTAAAGGCCACTATGAGTAGGACGTGACTCGACGACACCTAACAACAACAAACTCCGTAAAATACATTTTAAACCGTAGCTCTTATTCTTTGTTGTTGCAACCCTGTGGACAACAGAATGAAACATCGCCTGGTCCTGTGCCAACCTCACAATCATTGCTATGTTGATTCCTATTGTTACAGTCACTATGTCAATCCATTACTTTGACGATCTTCCTCTTTTTCGCTGACCCTCTACTTTACCAAGCATGATGTCCTTCTCAGGGACTGGTCCCTCCTGGTAACATGTTCAAAGTAGGTGAGCCATTCTCACTTCTAGGGAACATTCTGGCTGTACTTCTTCCAAGACAGTAAGTTTAGGCAGTAAGGCCCTGGGAAATCTATTCAGCAAAATAAAGCAACTCAGGCAAAAGATTAGGTTTAGAATAAGGTCTTTCCCCTCTTCTTCCATATAGTTTCAGAATTTCAGAATAGTTACCATTAACCTAATAGAGATCCTTGGGGCGGGGAAGCAAAGCAATCCAGACTTGAGAAAAATGTCTGGGAAAGAACTTTGCGGGTGATTGAATAGCTCATGAAACTGACTGAAATGAAATAAATCAGATGTCTACTGTGTTTCTGAAAAAATTATATTGACAAAGAAAGCATGGTCCTGAACTCAAAAACGTTTTGACTATCTGAAGTTAAAAAAATCATTCTGTTTACCTCCCTTCCTTATCCAAGCAGGAATTGCATTCTGAAAGTTATAAAGCCACTAAAGAGGATATTTTTTCTAACACCTACTTCAGGTATGTCCAAGAAAGATAATAGAATTGGAGGACATTCCGGAGGTTAGAGAAATAAATCTACTGAAAAAATGATCCCAGGAGTTTGCCCCAATATGGAAAATCAGGACTTACTCAAGGGGAAGGAAGTCTTGGAAGAGACCCTGAGGCACCCCTTGGAGGAGACCTCTATAAAATTGCTACCAGAAAAATTCACTTGGGGTTTTTCATGAAGAAAAAGATCTTTGTCATATTAGCCACAGATATGTGAGGGCTGTTTGTTACAGCAGTGGTTATAGCAGTGATTCACTGTCCAGGCCCCCTCCTCCAGATTGAGACAACTCCCAGGAATGTTGACTGCTGGCAGCTCACAGCTGAATCCCTATCTAGGAATGGGCCTTTGTTCAAGGAGCTGCCTTATCAAAAGCTAAGTCCTCTCTGTGGGAAGCTTGCAATCAATGACTAGTTAATCTAGGGTTACAAATTACCAGTTCCCTTGCCTCTATTTGGGACAACTCCAAAAGGCCATCCAGCTCTAAAAGCTCCTCAAGAAATTGGCTGAGACTTCTGTGAAAATTTCACCAAAGTTCAGTTACTCCCTCTGCCCAATTCTGCTTCCTTCAGTTCCTTAGTTATTTTCAGGTATACTTCCCCAAAAACTGCCTCATTGCAAATCTTTATCCCAGAGTCTCCTTCCAGGGAACCTGATCTAAGATAATATCTTGTGATTTTTACTCTAAATTACTCTACCTTAATTCCTTGTTTATTTAGTTCATATCCCCAATTTATTATCTTCTTGCCATGTCCACTGACACCACCTTAGTCCGAGCTACCTTCATCTCTCGGAGTATCGTACAGCCTTTTGACTGGTCTTTTGTCTACTCTTATCCCCCTTCAAACAATTCTCACTTTAGAGAAAAATGACAATTAAATGTAAATCGCATCATGTGATTACCTCTACTTAAAATATATACAAATTTTACGTTTCACATGAAATAAAATCTACTCTCTGTGCCATGGCCTAAGAAGTCCTTCATAATATGGCCCAAACCTATCTCCTCAATCTTATCTTCTCTACTCTCTGTCTTCTCTATTACGAGCCAACCACATTATACTTATGTACATTCTCAAATACACCATGTTTTCTCCACTTAGAGCATTTTTATCCATCAATAGCTCAGCATGAAAGTCTCTTCCTCCCCACCATACTTTCCATTTTTAGTTACTTTATTTTAAGTCTCATCGGGGAGGTCTTTCATGAGAACCCCTACTCTGATTTTCTATCTTACAGTCTTCTTAGTTTAATTCATTTGTTACTTTTGTTACCCCTTTGATTATTTTAGGTACACTTCTATCTTTCCCATGTGAAAAACATTTTATGAGGTCAGGCAGACACTGTGTCTGTCTTCTTCACTATTGTATTACCAACACCCAGAACTGTGACTATACTACATACTCAACAAATGCTGTTATATTTAATAATACTCCAGAAGGAAAAGCTGTTTTTATAAAAGTCACAGATCACCTCCTAATTAACACATTTGACAGAGGTGTCTTAGCCCTGTGAGTCTCCTGGACACACCTTTTTTTTGAAACCCATTGTGTTACATGAACTATCTCTAGCTACAAGGCAGCCTGTGATATTGAGTTTTTTGGTCTTATTCTTGTTGTTGTTAGTTGCTGTTGAGTCGATTCTGACTCCTGGCATCCCCACTGTGCAGAGTAGACCTGTTCCATAGCGTTTTCAAGGCTATGACCTTTCAGAAGCAGAGCTCTGAGTGGATTCAAACTGTCAACCTTTTGGCTACAGATCCAGCATTAATAATTTGTGCCACCCAGGGAGCTTCTTTTTAGATGTACAGCTTCTAAGATAAAATAAAACTAGAAATTGGTGCTGAATGTATAAACAGTTAGTCTCTGGCCTATAGGTCTTGCCTGGAAACATAAGGCTATGTAGGAGTAACCAGATTGGTAGTAGATGAATTTTTGTGTTTATGAGATAAAAAGAACAAAAATGTTAAATAATACTGTGAACAGGGGATAAGGAGTGAGCAAAGAAAAATGGGAGAGAACCATCAAAAATATGGAAACAGAATGTAGAGGTGTTACATAAACAAAAAATAAAATGGGTTTCAAAAAGTTTTGTTCAGGAGACTCAGGTATCCAAAGGACTAAATCATCTCTTTTAAACTTGGTAATTGTTTTATGGAAGTATTATTAACACAGCAGCAGGGGAAGGAGTTCCTTCATGCACATGTCTGATCACTCATGGCTCCGTGCTTGTGCATGCACACACACACACTCACTTGCACACGCACACAGACACATGCTCGCTCAGAGGGCAAAGATGCTTTACTTTTTGACTTTCATTTTCCCTCCTTGTTCATTCATAGAACATGCACAATCCCTGGATTTTCAATAGCCATATTGTGACTGTGAAGACAGAACCTCCATTCTTCTTGCTAGTTCAGAAGTAAGATGGAAACAGCCTGGGTCTCCAGCAGAAACACTGAACCACCCTGTCAATTATGGACTGCCAGCCTTGAGACACCACATAAGTTCAAAAAATAAGCTTCAAATTCTTTAAATCACTGAAGAGAAGATTTTCTGTTAGAGGTTGTTGAATGAAACTGTAATAAACAACTTATTTTGAGGTACAAGCTAATGTATACAACAGTGTTCCTGACATCTCATTTTGGCTTAAGAGGACTGTTTTTGTTTCATTGTGGAAAATTGATTGTTATATGAAGGATAGGGCAGACTATTGAAATCTCCTGAGATAGTTAAGGTAATGGCTTTGTCTACAGTGGAGGAAGAGGAAATTATAAGCAATGTTTAAAAGGTAATATCGACAAGATTGGGGAATAACAAGGAGCAAGGAATATTGGTTACTCCCATGTTGTGAGCTTGAACACTTGTGTGGATGGTGGGACAATTTAATTATATAAGATACGCTGTATAAAAACCAAAACAAATCTCCTTGTTGTCGAGTCAATTCTGACTCTTAGCGACCCTATGGAATGGGGAAGAACTGCCCCATAGGGTTTCCAAGGCTGTACTCTTTAAGGAAGCAGACTGCCACATCTTTCTCCTGTGGAGTGGATGGTGGGTTCAAACCACCTACCATTCAGTTAGCAGCTGAGCACTTAACTGATGTGCCACCAGGTCTCCTTGGTGTACAGTATAAGGAATGATAATGTTAACATATTAGTTTTGAAGATGCTATATTTGAAGTGCTTACATCCAAGTGCGAATGTCAGTAATAGCTGAATATGCTCATTTAGCATTCGCCATAAAGATCTTGAGTTTGAAATACTGATTTGGGTTATCTGTACACAGATCATCATGAAATCCATAGGAGAACAGGTGATAGATCTCCTTGGATAAAAAAGTGGAGGGAAAAGGAAAGAGAAGAGAAAATAAACTTAAAGGAAGCCACAAGATGGAGCCATGAGAAACTAATCTTTTAGAATCAGTGAGTAGATGCTGATAAAGTGGAGATAAATATCAGATAGGAGTGTTAAGTAACGAGTGGGAGATGAGTAACCAAAACATCCAATATACATTACATGTTCAATAAAATTGGCAGCCTGAGATGACCACTGAATGGGGTAAAAGGAAAATGTGTGTGTGTATATGTCTGTCTATTTGTGTGTCTGTATGTATAAAGGAGCGAAATTTTTTTTTGCAGGAATTAAGGATCCTACTTGATTAATTGGCATATTTTTAAGAATTTTGTCACTTATCTCTGAGTCCCTCAAGAACTGAAGCACACAACCCTACCCCATCTCTACAGAGAAAAACCAGATAAAGCACTCTCCTTATGTTTCATAAGGGATGGTAGCAGCAGAACCAACAGACACATGTGAATGGGAATTTGGTGATACCATGAGGCCTTGGCTTTTCTTTGCTATCTTTTCAATGGCCTCATACTTTCTTCATGTATGATGTCCTTAATGTCATTCCACAACTCGTCTGGCCTTTGGTCATTAGTGTTCAATGCATCAAATCTATGCTTGAGATGGTCTCTAAATTCAGGTGGGATATACTCAAGGTTGTATTTTGGCTCTTGTGGACTTGCTCGGATTTTCTTCAGTTTCAACTTGAACTTGCATATGAGAAATTGATAGTCTGTTCCACAGTTGGCCCCTGGTCTTGTTCTGACTGATGATACTGAGCTTTTCCAACACTTCTTTCCACAGATGTAATCGATTTGATTCCTGTGTATTCCATCTGGCAAAGGATTCTATAGGGAAAATATTAAACAATGCAGGGAGCATCAAAAGAAGATGAAGGAATACACGGTCATTATACCAAAAAGAATTAGTCAACATTCAACCATTTCAAGAGGTAACATATAATCAGGTGCTGAGGGAGGAAGTCCAAACTGTACTGAAGGCATTGGCAAAGAACAAGGCTCCAGGAATTGATGGAATGTCAATTGAGATGTTTCAACAAATGGATGCAGCTCTGGAAGTGCTCACTTGTCTATGCAAGAAATTTGGAAGACAGCTACCTGGCCAACCGACTAGAAAAGATCCATATTTATGCCTAGTCCCAAGAAAGGTGATCCAACTGAATGTGGAAATTATAGAACAATATCATTGATATCACACACAAGCAAAACTTTGCTGAAGATCATTCAAAAGTGGCTGCAGCAGTGCATGGACAGGGAACTGCCAGCAATTCAGGCTGGATTCAGAAGAAGATGTGGAACTAGGAATGTCATTGCTGATGTCAGATGGATCCTGGCTGAAAGCAGAGAATACCAGAAGGTTGCTTACTTGTGTTTTGTTGACTATGAGAAGGCGTTCAACTGTGTGGATCATAACAAACTATGGATAACATTGTGAAGAATGGGAATTCCAGGACACTTAATTGTGTTCATGAGGAACTTTTACATAGATCAAGAGGCAGTTGTTCGGATAGAAAAAGGGGATACTGATTGGTTTAAAGTAAGGAAAGGTGTGTGTCAGGGTTGAATCCTTTCACCATACCTATTCAATCTGTATGCTGAGCAAATAATCTGAGAAGCTGGACTATATGAAAAGAACAGGGCATCAGGATTGGAGGAAGACTCATTAACAATCTGTGTTAGGCAGATGACACAACCTTACTTGCTGAAAGTGAAGAGGACTTGAAGCACTTACTAATGAAGATCAAAGACCACAGCCTTCAGTGTGGATTACAACTCAACATAAAGATAACACAAATCCTCACAACTGGACCAATGAGCAACATCATGATAAACAGAGAAAAGATTGAAGTTGTCAAGGATCTCATTTTGTTTGGATCCACAATCAACAGCCATGGAAGCAGCAGTCAAGAAATCAAAAGACGCATTGCATTGGGTAAATCTGCTGCAAAGGACCTCTTCAAAGTGTTGAAAAGCAAAGATGTTACCCTGAAGACTAAGGTGCACCTGACCCAAGCCATGGTATTTTCAATCACATCATATGCGTGTGAAAGCTGGACAATGAATAAGGAAGACCAAAGAAGAACTGACACCTTTGAGTTGTGGTGTTGGAGAAGAATGTTGAATATACCACGGACTGCCAAAAGAACAAACAAATCTGTCTTGGAAGAAGTACAACCAGAACGCTACTTAGAAGCAAGGATGGCGAGACTACATCTTACATACTTTGGACATGTTTTCAGGAGGGATCAGTCCCTGGAAAAGGACATCACACTTGGTAAAATACAGGGTTAGCAGAAAAGAGGAAGACCCTCAACAAGATGGATTGACACAGTGGCTGCAACAGTGGGCTCAGGCATAACAATTATTGTAGGGATGGCACAGGATTTGGGAGTGTTTCATTCTGTGGTACATAGGGTCGCTATGGGTTAGAAACAACCAAACAGGCACCTAAGAACAACCTCAGGCCTGGAGCTAAAATAGAGATGAATAACAAGATCTTAGTGTAAGCGCACCTGGCACTTGTATCAAGTATTTGGATGAGAGTAATTCATTAAAGAATGGAATTCTTACAACTAAATGTGTGGGGATTCAGAACATTATGGTTTCATTAAAAATATTATTAAATTGCAGAAGGAATAAAGTTTGTATTGTCAGATGCACAGTGAGTCTGACACAACAATAAATGGCTGTTGAATAAAGATTCTTTAATTGACCCATTAGGAAATACTTACTACTTATTTTAGGATATGGAAATCAAAATAATAATAATAAAAAAGTAAGTAATCAGAATAAATTAAATTACCCAACAAATGAGAAATGTAAAGTCCAGGCAACCACAGCTTGTTTGGAATAATTTGACTAGACTGGCTTTTGAATGTTTAGAAAAGCTGATTTGAAGTAGTGCAATGTTGTTTTTATTTATTTATACAATTGGAAAAGAAGCTCGTATCAGAAAGCATAAGACAGTTAATACCATCTTCCAGCCCAATTATTTTTATATTTGGACATTGCTTGTTTTTGTATTGTATATTCTTGATTTTATCTCTTCAGGTAAATAAGAGTTAACAGCAGGAGTGTGAATTTGGCCCCACTAGTTTTTTTTTTTTTTGGTTAATTAGTATAAACTGTTGTGTAGGAAAGCTGGGTTGACAGGACTTTGATTTTAATAATGCCCATGGTACCAAATCAACAATTTGTCATTATGGCTGCAAAATGCACAGATGGACAAATACTTATTCATCATTTTGGAATGTGTTTGTTTTTCCAAAAGAATCCTCTGAGATTATTCCTCTTTTGTTTGAATATTCACAGTAACAATAAAAGCTGCTGGCTGAAATGTTGCATTTCCACATGGTATACCATTTTCTTATTTATCATTATAATAAATTATTTACCTAATGTTATATTTTTGTATTCCTGTGTTTTTATCCTTCAATGAGAGAAAGGTGGAAGCATGGAGTAAGGGCTGAGACTACAGTCAGTAAGAAAATCATCTTAGAAAAATATCTAGTCCTACTGTGGCGCTACTTTGAAGCACATTAATATATCTGTAGTAAATACCATAGAGTCGGAATCAACTCGATGGCACTGGGTTTGGTTTGGTTTTGGTTATATAGCATATAGTATATATTTTAAATATGTTTTATGTAGTTCATACCTTCAGTAGTAAAATTATACAACTTGAGATAGGTATAGAGCATGCATAAAATTTATAATTTTACAGTTATATTTGAGGCATTTGTTAAGAGGCCTCATATTAATAAAAGTGCAACATTATAGCAATTAGTTTTAGAAAGCAATAACTATATAATAAATGTATATATATTGTATATACATTTGGTACATTTATCTTTAGTATATAACCAATCAAAGATATTATCAGGTATATGAGTGAAATTAAACCTCCCCCTACCCCCTTTTTTTGTAAAGCATTGGCTGGGGAGCTTTCACTAGAAGGGGAAGCTGGGAAAGGAAGGCTGTATTTCCAGGAAACATAACTGTCCATCTGATGATAGGCTCTGATTCATGTAACCCATGATTTGGTATTATCAACCTATGGATATAAGATATTTCTATTTGCACATTTTATGAAAAATATACTTGATAAACATTTTTACCCTCACAATTAGGGATAATGTCAATTAAAGGTTCTATCTATCCGTGTATCTATCGATCTATGTGTCTGTCTGTCTGTCTATCTATCTGTCTATCTATTTACCTATCATCTATCTATCTACCATCTGTCTACCTACCTAAACCCATCCAAAACCCACTGTCATTGAGTCAATTCTAACTCATAACGAACCCTATAGTACAGAGTAGAATTGTCACATAGAGTTTCCAAGGAGCACCTGGTGGATTCAAACTGCTGACTTTTGATCAACAGCTATAGCACCTAACCACTACGTCACCAAGGTTTCCTCTATCTACCTATCCACACATATTTTTTGACACACTAAAAAGAGAAGGCCTCATGGTTTCTATATAATAAAAGCTGTTTCTGCCAGGAAATTATTTATAAATAAGACATTTTATGCTTCAATTTAATCTAATTTCCTTTCAATAATCTAAACAAGGCAGAGAAGGAGGGAAGAAAGGAAGTAGTGAAGAGAGAGACAGGATGAGTTGGGGAAATAGGGATAAGAGAAAGGAGGGAAGAGTGAGGAAGGATAAGTAGAATGGAGAGGTAATGAGAGTAAAGGTGGAAGAAAGGAAGGAAGGAAAACAAAGAGGAAGAGGAAGAGGGAAAGAAAAGAAGAATGAGAGAATCTGAGTCCCTACCAATCTCTACACCCCCTTCCCTTCACAGGACACTTTGTGGCTCACTCGTGGAGAATAACCCTCGAGCCACTGCGAGTCTCACCTTACAGGTTATGATGAATTTCCTTTGGATTCTGGAGTGTTAGGGCAATATTTTTGTTGAGTATGAGCAACAATATTTATTATTTCTAGTGTGAACGGTAGTCTGCCTCTGTATAATTTCTAAGATAATGGTAGAGTAAGAGTAATGAATCATATTTTGGGGGCTAATAGAAATCATCTATTAGGTGTTTAGGGGGGCAGGGTGCCCAGGAAACCGAGAAGATGGGAGTGAAATTCTGTATCTAGATGGGGAGAGTCACAATCCTTTTTTATACAAATGTCTGGCAGCTAGCAACACTATCCAGGATTTTGACTATCACTTCATATGCCACAATTATACCAAATTAAGAAGTAAAAGCCTGGAATAAGACTTCCTAAGCTGAAGGAGCTTCAGGCAAATCTCTGTCACAGAATTCTACCAGGAGCAACCCTACCAGGGAGCCCAGGAAAAATAGTTGGTATTATCATGTAATTTGTAACTGTCTTCATACTTCAGTGAGACAAATAATCAAGAGTCAAAAAGAAAGATCAAATACTTTTTATTCTTGAATTTAGCTCCATTTTGGCCTGTAGAAAAATATGGGGTTTGAAAGAAGAAAAACCTTGGTGGCCTAGTGGTTAAGTGCTATACTGCTAACCAAAATGTTGGCCGTTTGAATCCACCAGATGCTCCGTGTAAACTCTGTGGGGTGGCTCTACTCTGTCCTATAGGGTTGCTATGAGTTGGAATTGATTCGATGGCAATGGGTTTGGGTTTGGTTTTCTGCCTTTTAGTCATGAAACTAACATTATGAAGCAAGAAGATTTGCCAGGACACCACATCTTTAAAGCACACATTGAGACCAATAAAAGGATGACCTGCCCTATCATATCTCAGCCCTGGTTCCGCACAGATTCTCTTCTCTGCACATGTTTGGAGATCTGCTCCTCCACAATTCCCGTGGGCCTCTCTTTCAGAGGGAAAAGTTAGAAAAGGGAAATTAATGGGATGCTTTGCAGTTGGTGTTGGAGCTGCAGTTGGTACCCATCATCTTTTTCTCCATCTTCCACTCTAAATTCCTGTTACTCTCAGCTATCAGCACTGTTGGTCTTGGTTGCTTAGCTGTAATTGTGACCAAAAACTCATTCGTGAGGAGTATGAGTTCTTGGTAATCATGCCCTTTTAAAGCTAAGATCGCTGTAGATATCCATTCAGTTACATCTGGCCAGAAGAGTAACCAATGAGCACACAAATCAGTCATGTAAATTCCAAACAGGTTTATCCTTCCCCTCATTTTGTAAAAGTAACCTTCCTTCCTCTAGTTGATCAGGATCGATTAGCCCGCCAAGGAGGTTCTTCTTGTCACATGCTGATTCCGGGATAAAAGGACTAAACACTGCTCGGGAGGCGGCTGTAGCTTATTGCTTAATGGGACACTTGCTGTGAATCCTGATATGTATATGTTACCTTTGATGACCCCTAGTCGGAATGGACTCAATGGCAATGGGTTTGGTTTAATCCCATAGAGCTACTGTTGTGAGGACAAACAGTAAATACTTCCCAGTGATTCACTTGTGAGTCATGATAAGTGGAGTTACTCCTGCTTCCATGCCTTGGTCACTGAATCCGTATATTCCCTCTACTGGGCACAGTACCATATAGAGATCTTGAGTGCCAATACTGTGCCCTGAAAGATGCAGACTCATTCTTGCATGGTTTTGTCCCTGAGCCTGTCCTTTAGTCTTCAAGTGGGTCTTTATAGTACTCTATCAGATCTACTTTATTCTGTATGTCACTGTATGGGGTACAAACAGTGGATTCCACGGTTCTGGGCCCTCTCCCACACCTCCTTCGCTGTGAAGTGAGCTCCCTAGTTGGATGCTATGTTGTGTGGGATTCTACTTCTCCGGATCAGAATCCCATAACCCCTTGGATGGTGATGTTGCCTGGGACTCTGCAGACTGGGAAGGAAAATCCATATAAAGAAGAGGGAACATCCATGTGAGAACAGCTGCTGGCCTTTACAAAATGGGAGGCGTACAGTAAAGTCAACTTGTGAAATGCCTGGTCAATCTGCTTGTTGAACTGCGGCATACTGAGATCTCAGTTGTTCTCTGGTGCTGCAAAGTTGGCAGATCAGAGGGGTAGATAGCTGTATTGATCTTGATAATTTGGAATGTATTGGGCTCATGTATCATCTCCATCCCTGATGCCAAGGAATTTCCCTTCATATGCCACTTAGTTATTTCTAGGGAGACAAATGACAAAGGTCCAGCTAACATCAGCTGGCTATGTCATTTATTCTCCTAGGTTATTCAATACCTCTTCCCTGGTGTATTTTTTTAATGGACATTAATATATGACGCAAATATCTTCGTATTTGTGCCTCCTGTCTCATGCCCACTCACATTCCCTTAAACCACACCTCCTTGTATATAATTTTCCAGTCTTTCCCTTCCAGACTTCTGACCAGCCTTCCAGGTCGCTGGCATTGCCTAGGAATCTGTATATGTTGCCACACCAGGGCCTGTCTCCTTTTATAGAATTCAAAGGACCTGGAATCTCTGAGCATTGAAAGCTGACCCATGTATAAACAAAGCTTGGGCTTCTTCCTTCTCCTTTGCCTCATTGTAGAGGATCCTTCCAGATAGCCATGGTGTGAGATGGTTCAACTGTGGAGGGTCCCGTGAGGTTCAGAACTGCCTGTTCATGCACCAATCTCAAATTTATGGCCTCCATCTGATGATGGACTGCTTCTGAGCCATTCAATGTTGTGGCTTGGCAGGTCTGGTGCTATCCAGGTCATAATGAAAAATTCCAGACACATTGTCTTTTGGTTCCCTGTGGTTAGGCATTCCATCACTAACATAAGCTGTTTCTTAAAAGGTGTGTAATTCTCCACTTCATGTGGCATTGCTCCATAACTTAAGAGGTCTCAATTGTGCTTCTCCCACTGGGACTCGCTATGAATTCCACACTGCTGCTTCCTCATTGCTGATAATTCCAACACCATATGATCTGTGCGATCATACCGCTGGCCCAGGCAGCATGGCTGCTTGCAGTGAAGCTGGCCCTGCTATAGAGCATTTTCCTGCTCCAGGACACAATCAAACCTGGCAGATTTCTATGTCCCCTGATACATGGGTCAGGGCAATATTGCTAGGTTAAAGGTGTGCATATATATGAAGACACAGGACATCAAGAAGAAAGAGATACATAGTATCTGGAAAGCTTAACACCTTGGTATCAGTAAAAGACAAATTTGGGCTAAATGTCCAGGTAAGAAATTGCTGGGTCATATGGTATTCTCAAGTTAAGCTTTTCAAGAAACTGCAGAATGCTTCCCGGGTTGGCTGTACTGGTTTTCATTCCCATCAGTAATAAAAGAATAATTCGTTTTCTCTACATCTTCACCAGCGTTAGGTGTAACCACTGTTTTTTTTTCTTTAGCCATGCTAAAAAAAAAAAAATTATTAATAGGTATGAAGTGATATTGCAACGTGGTTTTAATTTGCATATTCCTAATGGCTAATGATGTTGAATATGTTTTCAAGTGCTTATTTACTATCTGTATATCTTCTTTGGAAACCCTGGTGGCATAGTGGTTAAGTACTATGGCTGCTAACCAAAGAGTCGGCAGTTCATGTCCCCCAGGTGCTCCTTGGAAACTCTGCGGGGCAGTTCTACTCTGTCCTATAGGGTCGCTATGAGGCAGAATCAACTCGACGGCACTGGGTTTGGTTTAGTTTTGGTTTAATGGCTAATGATGTTGAATATGTTTTCAAGTGCTTATTTGCTATCTGTATATCTTCTTTGGTGAAATGTTTCTTCCTGTCTTTGCTCATTTTCTGATTAGATTGTTTACATTTTTACTGTTAGGTTTGGTAGTTCTTTATATATTCTAGACACTAGTCTTGTTGGCTATATGGTTTGAAAATATTTTCCCCTTTCTATAGTTTTTCTTATCATTCTCTTAACAAATCTTTCATGGAGCAAAATATTTTAATTTTGATGAAGTCAAATTGAGCAGTTTTCCCTTTTATAGATCATGCATTTGGCTTTTAAACTCTTTGCCTAGCTCTAGAGCCTAAATATTTCTCTCTCTCTCTCTTTTTTTCCCCCTAAAACATCTAGACTCACTCTTAAGTTTACAATCCATATTAAGATAATGTTGATATAAGGTGTGAGACTCAGCTTGCTGTTGGTTCCCCCAGCCCATTGATGTTCAATTGCACTAGCACCGTTTTTTGAAAAAGATTGTCTTTGCTCTCGAGTTGCTTTTACACCTTTGTGATAAATAATTTGGCATTATTTATGTGGGTTCAGATCTGGGTTCTCTATTCTGTTCCATTCTTCTGTGTACCCACCTCTTTACCACTCCTACATAGTACTGATTTTTGTAGCTGTATAACGAGTCTTCATGTTTGGGAGACTGATTCCTCTAAATATGCTCTGTTTCAAAATTATTTCAGCTATTCTAGTTCCTTTACTTTTCATATAAATTTTAGAATGATTTCATCTATAGCTACAAAAAAATTCTTGCTGGGATTTTAGTAGGAGTTGCATACAGCTTGTATACCAATTAGGTGCAAATCGACATCTTTGCTACGCTGAGTCTACCAGTGCACGCAATATCATAAGGTTCTGTATCCTTTTAAAGAAATAATCCTGACATTAAAGATGTCCTATGCATGTTTTGTAACATTTACACTTAAGTATTTCTCTTTTTTAAAGCAATGATGAATGTTTTTGTATTTTTTAATTTTATTGTTCTAATTTTGTTTTTAATATTTTTTTGTTTTTTTAATTTTGTTATCATGTATCCAATAATCTCACTCAATTCACTTATTAATTCTAGCAGGTTTTCATTTTGTTGTTGTTGTTTTGTTTTTCCAGATTCCTTAGGATTTCTACGTAGACAATCCTATCATCTGCACAAAGAGATAACTTTATTTCTTCCTTTCTCAAATATATACCTTTTATATCTTTTTCTTGTCTTAGTTCACTGGCTAGAACTTCCAGCAAAGTGTTGAGTAAGAGTGGTGAAAGTGGACATTATTGCCTTGTTCCCAATCATAGGGAGAAAGCAATCAGTTGTCCTTCATTAAGCACAATATTGTGTGTAGGTTTTGTTTGAAACGATTTTTATCAAAATGAAGATATTTCCCTCTTTCCTACTTTTCTGAGACCTTTTCTTATAAAACCATGTTGAATGTTTTCAAATGTATTTTCTGCGCTGACTGACCTGATTATATGATCCTCTTTTGCCTATTAATATGGTGTATTACACTGATTGATTTCAAATATTGAATCAGTCTTGCATCTTGAGAAAAAAAAAAAAATTGGTTATGGTGGGGTTTGCTCTATTCTATTTGCTAATATCTTGTTAAGAATTTTGTGTCTGTGTGCATGAAGGGTGTTGGTGTGTAGTTTTCCATCTGTTTCTTTTTTAGACCAGCTATGTCTTTTTTTTTTTTTTTATGTCTGGTTTTGTATCAGAGTAAGAAAGCTTCATAAAATTATTTGAGAAGTATTGCCTCTTATTCTATTTTGTGGGAAAGAATGTGTAGAATTGACGTGATTTCTTTTTTCTTTAAAATTCTGATAGAATTCACCAGCAAAACCATCTGGGCTGGAAATTTTTTTTTCTTAAAAATTTAAATTACATGTTCAAATTTCTCAGTAGTTAAAGAGCTTCACATTAACCCTTTCATATAGGGTGAAATGCATTTGTTTGTTTTTGAAGAATTAATTCGTTTTATCTCAGTTGTCAAATGTATGTGCGCACAGATATTGCGGAAACCCTGGTGGCACAGTGGTTAAGAGCTATGGCTGCTAACCAGAAGGTCCACAGTTCGAATCTGCCAGGCACTCCTTGGAAACCCTATGGGGGCAGTTCTACTTGTGTAATATGGGTACTTTCTTCTCTTTTTTATTCTTTGTCTTGCTAAAGGTTTTTCAATTTTATTTCTCTTTTCAAATAATGAACTTTTTTAAAATTGATGTTATCTACTGTTTTTCTGTTTTAAGTTACATTGATTACTGCTCTTATATTTATTATTCTCCTTTACTTTACCAAACATGATGTCTTTTTCTAGTGATTGCTATTTCCTGATGACGTGTCCAAAGTAAGCAAGACAAAGCCTCACCACTCTTGCTTATACAGAGGACTCTGGTTTTATTTTTTTAAGACCGATGTGTAGGTTCTTCTGGCAGTCCCCAGTATTTTCAGTATTCATCACTAACACCACAATTAAAATGCATCTTCTTTTGTTATTGTCCAGGTTTACATGCGTGTGAGGCAATTGGAAAGACCATGGCTTGGGTTAGGTGTACTTTAGTCATCAAAGTGACATCTTTGCTTTTTAGGCCTTTAAAGAGGTCTTTTACAGTAGGTTTTTCCAATGTGATACATTGTTTGAATTATTGACTGCTGCTTCTATGAGCATTGATATTGATCTAAATAGAATGAAAACCTTGACAACTTTAATTTTTTCCCCATTTACCATGAGGTCCAGTTGTGAACATATTCATTTTCTTTATGTTCAGAAGTAATTCATACTGAAGAGTGTAGTTTTTAACTTTCATCAGTAAGTGCTTCAAATCGTCTTCATTTTTATCAAGTAGCTTTCTTCTTTCAAGCTTGTGTCACTGGCATATCACACACTGTTAAATAGCCTTCCTCCAATTCTGATGCCACATCATATAGTCCAGCTTCTCAGATTATTTATTTTATTATCACTTTTTGTTACCGTAGTTTAGATGAAGATTCACAGCACAAACTAGCTACTCATTAAACAGTACACATATTATTTTGTGACATTGATTACCAACTCCCTGATATGTCAACACTCTCTCTTTTTGAACTTGGGTTCCGTATTACCAGCTTTCCTGTCCCCTCCTGCCTTCTTGTCCTTGCTCCTGGGCTGGTGTGCCCTTTTGTCTCATTTTGTTTTATGGGTCTGTGTAATCTTTGGCTGAAGGGTGAATCTCAGGAGTGACTTAATTACTGAGCTAAAAGTGAGTCCAGGGGCCATTCTCTTGGGGTTTCTCCAGTCTCTGTCAGACCAGTAATTCTGGTCTTTTTTTGTGAGTCAGAATTTTGTTCTACATTTTTCTCCAGCTCTGCCTGCAACCCTTTATTGTGATCCCTGTCAGAGCAGTTGGTGGTGGTAGCCGGGCACCACCTAGTTGTACTGGACTCAGTCTGGCGAAGGCTGTGGTAGTTGTGATCCATTGATACTTTAGACTAATCTTTCCCTTGTGTCTTTAGTTTTCTTCATCCTCCCTTGCTCCAGATGGGATGAGATCAGTGGAGTATACTAGTTGGTCGCTCACAAGCTTTTAAGATCCCAGATACTAATCACCAAAGTAGAATGTAGAATATTTTCTTTATAAACTATGTTATGCCAATTAAGCTACATGTCTCCCAAGACCATGGTCCCCACAGCCCTCAGTCCAGTAATTTGGTCCCTCAGGGAGTTTGGATGTTTCTATGGAGCTTCCCTGACCTTGTCGTGTACAAGTTGTGCTGGCTTCACTGGTATAGTGTACTGCCTTACCCTTCACCAAAGTTACCACCTATCTATTGTCTATTTAGTGTTTTTCCATCCCCTCCTCTCCCTTCCCTCGTAACCATCAAAGATTGTTTCTTTTTGCATGTAAACCTTTTCATGAGTTTTTATAGCAGTGGTCTCGAACAAAATTTGTTCTTTTGTGATTGATTTATTTCACTCAGCCTAATGCCCTCCCGATTCATTGATGTTGTGAGATGCTTCACAGATTCATCATTCTTTATCGTTGTGTAGTACTCCATTGTGTGTATGTACCATAGTTTGTTTATCCATTTGTTTGTTGATAGGCATCTAGGTTGTTTCCAACTTTTTGCTATTGTGAACATGGGTGTGCATATGTCTATTCATGTGACAGCTCTTACTTGTTTAGGATATATTCTTAGAAGTGGAATTGCTGGATCATATGGTATTTCTGTTTCTGGATTTCTAAGGAAGTGCCATATCGTTTTCCAAAATGGTTGTATTATTTTGCATTCCCACCAGCAATGCATAAGAGTTCCAATCTTCCCGCAGCCTCTCCAACATTTGCTATTTTCTGTTTTTATCTCATTGTGGTTTTGATTTGCATTTCTCTAGTGGCTAGTGATCCAGAGCATTTCCTCACCTGTCTGTTGGCCACTTGAATGTCTTCTTTGGTGAAGTGTCTGTTCATTTCCTTGGCCCATTGTTTAATTGGATTATCTGTCTTTTTGTTGTAGAGGTGGTGGGTTTTCCTGTGGATTTGAGAGATTAGACCTTTGTTAAATTTGTAACAGCCAAATTTTTTTTCCCAGTCTGTAGGTTCTCTTTTTACTCTTTTGGTGGTTTTTTGATAAGCATAAGTGTTTAATTTTTAGAAGATCCCAGTTATCTAGTTTATCTTCTGAAGTTTGTGTGTTGTTGGATATGGTTTATATCCTGATAATGCTGTGTATTAGGGTCTCTAGTGTTGATCCTATTTTTTCTTCCATGAACTTTATAGTTTTTGGCTTTATATTTGGATCTTTGATCCATTTTGAATTAGTTTTTGTGTATGGTGTGAGGTATGGGTCCTGTTTCATTTTTTTGCAGTTGGATGTCCAGTTTTGCCAGCACCATTTGTTTAAAAGACTCTTTTTTCCCCACTTGATGGACTTTGGGTGCTTATTGAAGATCAGGTGACCGTAAGTGGATGGGTTCTCAATTCTGTTCCATTGGTCAGTGTATCTGTTGTTATACCAGCACCAGGATGTTTTGATTAGCATAGCTGTATAGCAAGTTCTGAGGTCAGGTGGTGCAAGTCCTCCTACATTATTCTTCTTTAATAATGCTTTACTTATCTGAGACCTCTTCCCTTTCCATATAATGATTAGCTTTTCCATCTTTTTGAAGGATGTTTTGGTATTTGGATCGAGATTGCATTGTATTTTTAGATTGCTTTGGGTAAAATTGTCATTTTCACAATCTTGAGTCTACCTATCCATGAGCATGGTATGTTTTTCCATTTATGTAGATCTCTTGGTTTCTTGCAGTAGTGTTTTATAGTTTTCTTTGTATAGGTCTTTTACATCCCTAGACAGATTTATTCCTAAGTTTTTTTTTTTTTTTTTTTAGGGGCTATTATAAGTGGTAGTGTTTTCTGATTTCTTTTTGTTGTTCTCTTTATTGGTTTATAGGAATCCACCTGATTTTTGTATGTTTACCTTATATCCTGCTAATCTGCTGAAACTTTGTTAGTTCCAGTAGTTTTCTTTTGGAGTCTTTTGGGTTTTCTACATATATTATAATATCATCCACAAATGGAGGCGGTTTTACTTCTTCATTACCAATTTGGATGCTCTTTATTTCTTTTTCTTACCTTATTGCTCTAGCTAGGACTTCTAGCACAATACTAAATAGGAGTGGTGATAAAGAGAATCCATGTCTTGTTCCTGTTCTCAAGGGAAATGTTTTCAGCCTCTCTCTATTAAGAGTGATGTTGGCTATTGGTTCTTTTTATTGGTTTTGTATAGATGCCCTTTATTGTTTTGAGAAATTTCCCTTCTATACCTATTTTATTGAGAGTTTTTTTTATTATTATTTTTTATCAGGAATGGCTGTTGAATTTGTTAAGTGCCTTTTCTGTGTCGATTGTGATTATCATGTGATTCATTTCTTTTATTTATGCAGTGGAGTATGTTGATTGATTTTGTAATGTCAAACCATCTTTGCATACCTGGTATAAATCCTGCTTGGCCATGGTGTATTATTTTTTGGTATGATGCTGAATTCAACTGTCTAGAATTTTGTTGAGAGTTTTTGCTTCTATATTCATGAGAGGCATTGGTCTGTAATTTTCTATTTTTGTGGTGTCTTTGCCTGGTTTTGGATCAGTGTTATGCTGGCTTCATAGAATGAATTTAGAAGTACCTTTTCTTTTTCTACCTTCTGAAATAGTTTGAATCGTATGGTGCAAGCTCTTCTCTGAATATTTGGTAGAATTCTCCAGTGAAGCCATTAGGGCCAGGACTATTTTTGTTGGGAGTTTTTTTTTTTTTTTTTAATTACCTTTTCAATCTCTTCTCTTGTTATGGGTCTGTTCAGATTTGCAACATCATTTTGTGCTAGTTTGGGTAGGTAGTGTGTTTCTAGAAATTTGTCCATTTTCTCTAGATTTTCAAATTTACTGGAGTATAGTTTTTAATCATACTCTGTTACAATCCTTTGTATTTCAGTTGAGTCTGTTGTAATGTCCCCATTTCATTTCTTATTTGGATTAGGTGCTCCCTCTCCTGTTCTGGTTTTGTCAGTTTGGCTGGCGGTTTTTTGATTTTGTTGATTCTTTCAGAGAACTAACTTTTCGTTTCGTTGATTCTTTCTATTGCTTTTCTATTCTCTGTTTCTTTTATTTCTGCTCTGATTTTTATTATTTCCTTTCTTCTGGTGGCTGTGGGCTTCTTTGCTGTTCTCTTTCCATTTGTTTGAGGTACGTAGCTAATGTTTTGATTTTGTCCCATCTTTTTTGATGTGTGCATCTATTGCTATAAATTGACCTCTTAGCACTGCCTTTGCTTGGTTCCAAAGGTTTTGGTATAACGTGCTTTCATTTTGTTTGATTCTAGGAATTTTTTTTTTTTTTATTCCATCTTTGATTTCTTCTATTACTCAGTGTTTTTTTAAACAGGATGTTATTCAGTTCCCATGTAATTGATTTTTTTTCTTGCTATTCCTGTCGTTTATTTTTACTTTGATGGCATTGTGGTCAGAGAAGACACTTTGTATTACTTCAGTGTTTTAGGTTTTGTGGATGATTGCTTTGTGGCCTAAAATGTGGTCTATTCTGGAGAATGTTCCAGGTGCACTGGAAATTAAAGTGTACTTTGAAGCTGCTGGGTGGAGTGTTCTATATATGTCTCTGAGTTCAAGTTGGCTGATTATGGCCTTTAGATCTCCTGTATCTTTGCTGATTTTCTTTCTAGATGTTCTGTCTTTTACCAAGAGTGGTGTGTTGAAGTCTCCTACTATTATTATGAAACTGTCAATTTCTCTTTTCAGTGTTGTTGGAGTTTGTTTTATGTATTTTGGAGCCCTGTCATTGGGTGTGTAGATATTTATTATGGTTATGTCTTCATGATGGATTGTCCCTTTAATCATTATATAATGCCCTTCTGTGTCTTTTATGGTGGATTTTGTTTTAAAATCTATTAAAACTGAGATTAGTATTGCTACTTCTGCTCTTTTTTGGTAGCTTTTTGCTTGATACATTTTTTTTTTTTCATTCTTCGATTTTTCATAAATTTATGTCTTTTCTGTCAATCTCTGTCTCTTTATGGGTGCATTTAGGGCGTTTGCTTTTACTGTAATTATCGATGTGTGTTTATTGCTGTCAGTTTGTAGTGCTGACGTTGTCGTTGTTCCTTTTACTCTCCTATGCTGAATTCCTTTTGTTAATTTTTTTCATTTCTTTTGTTTTTGTAGATTTTGTGTTTACTGGACATTATTTTCTTCTTTATTTTAATGAGTATGGTTTTAAAAAATTGGATGGTTTAGAATAAGAGAAGTTTATTCTCTCACAGCTTTGAAAGTTAGAAGTCTGAAATCAAGGTATTGCCAGTGCTATGCTCTCTCTTAAGACTCTAGGGGAGAATCTTTCCTGTTATATTTCAGCTTCTATTAGCCTCAGACTTCCTTAAATTTTGGCAGCAAAACTCCATTTTCTAACTCTGGCTTCACATGGTAGTCTTCATCTTTCCACTATGTCTCCTGTGTATCTTTTTCTATATTTCTTTTTCTCATAAGCACATCAGTTATACTGGATTAGGGCCAATCCTATTCCAGTATGACTTCCTGTTAACAAATTATATTTGTGAAGATCTTATTTCCAAATAAGGTCACATTCACAAGGACCAAAGGTTTGGACTTCAGCATACCTATTTGAGGGACACAACTCAATCTATAGTGCACTGGTTCTCACATGTTATGTAGCCAGCCCTGTTCTTTGCTTTTTTCAAGCAGCTGAGTCAGTTTTCACGTCTAGAACCCACTGACTGAAGAGACAGCCAATTTTCCAGATCTAAGAACCCTGCCACACTCAACAAGTACACACTAGAAAGGTTCTCCAAGTCCTTACTCAAGAAAATCCTAGCCTTTCATGTCAGTGACTAAGAACAGGGGTATACCCAGATCATTTGTGAATTAGGAGACACAGGATCTGAGCTGGCACTGGTAATAGGAGATGCAAAACTGAATCCTTGCCCTCTTGTTAGAGTAGGGGGATATGGAGCCAGGCAATAAATGGAGTCCTGGCTTACAATAGATCCACTGCATCTGTGTACTTAAGTGCTTGTTAACTCATTTCTCTAATTTCCAAGTTTAAAATTTGTGCTTACATAGTTTGTATTTGGAAACCCATTGCTGTTGAGTCAATTCTGAGTAACTTCCATAAAAAAAAAAAAAAACCTTAATAATTTAATGGCAGAGGCCAAGTAAAAACCTCTGAAATCCCCCTTCAGCCATGATTGTATGTAGATCAAATACAAAGTCTCATCTAAGTATGTGTGTCTGTGGTTGCTGTAAGGAGGAAATGGCAAACATTAACGCTATAGTTGAAGATCTAGGGTGTGTGCAAGTTGGATGATATCTATTATATCTTTGATTCACCAGTATGACCCCAGATGAAACCAGGTGGATTATGGAGAAAGATTGTAGATTACTGGAAGCTTAGCCAAATATTAGTTCTGATCATGGTTACTATACAAGATGTGGTACCATACTTGGAGAAGATTAACGAGGATTTAGGTACATGGTATATGATCATTGATTGAATGAATGCATTCTTTCCTATTTTAATCAGAAGAGGCAGTAAGAAAGTTAACATTCATGTGCCTTAGACAACAATAGTTACACACATTTTTTCCCCCAGAGCTATATCAACTCTTCTGCCCTCTTTTATAATAAAATCTGGAGAGCCCAGGCCATCTGGACATCACACAGCACTTCACATTAATCCATTAAATCAATGACGTCATGCTGATTAGGCAGGGTGAGCAGGATGTGGCTAGAATGCTGGAGGCTGTTTAAGACACATACACTCCAGAGGATGTGCGATAAACTCCATGAAGATTTGGCAATATGACACTTTAGTACAGTTGTTTTAGGTCCAGTGTTCAGGGTATGCCAGGAAATGCCCTCCAAATAAAGTAAAATTGCTGCACCTTACGTCTTCTAGAAAGAAGGAAGAACAATGTGTGACTGGTTATTTGAAGGATCTGACACCTGTAAAGGAGAGGCATTTTTACAGAACCGTTTTTTTCCTCATCCCATTTTTATGTGTTGTCCATAAAAACATATCATCAGTCATTTAGGTAAAAAAACTAAAGAAACAAAATAAGAAGCAATATGCTCATGAACACATACCAGACATACAAAAGAAATAGAGCCAGAAAACTCTAGTAAAGCAGTAGGCTTCAAGTAGAATCACGTTATCACTGAGGATTTATCTTGTCCATAGGAACAGAATTTTGAAGTATCAGATTCTTTTTTTTAATACAATCTTGTCTGCTACTATAACATATCAATTTTTTCTTCAACTTCCATTTCCAACATTGCCAATGTGTCTGTCTGTCTCATTGATTTGCTGCCCATCACACTGAAATCTGGACAGTTTCATTGACAAACTGTCTTTTACCACGGGCTTTCATTTAGACCGCAGCATAAAACCATCCTGCCTTCCCTGTTGCAAATTAATATGATCACCTTCTTAGACTAGAATTCTTAGCCATGGCAAGGGTTGGCCATAGCCAACGCAAAAGTACTGTCAGCTGCTGCTTCCCAAAGAGGCACTAACTTCCCACTGAAGAAGCGTGTAAGCAGCAACAGTGGAAGCAGGAAACAAAGGCGGCAGTGGTGGAGTCTAATTATTTTACCCTTTTAAGTAATTTGAACTTTTGCGTGTAGTTCCTAATGATATTATCTTTGTCTCTAAATTTGATAATTTGACTAAGATATGTCTCAGAGTTGATTGTTCCTGGCCGATTTTATTTTGTTCTTTATTTTGGAGATAATTTGTCTTTATCTTTAATTTCTTTCCTTACTTCAATCAACTATCATTGCACTTTTCTTATTTTATTATATTTATTTATTTCAACTTTTGGTTCGTTACTTTTCGTGTGTGTGTTTGGTTTTATTTATTTACTTAACTAGTATTTTGTCTCCATATGTTCATTTGAGGATATGTAATTCAGTTTGCAATATTATGTTACAGCCTTATTTTGCTCCTGTTTTAATTACTTTTAGGGACAGAGAGAGTTAATTTTTATTAGATAAATGCTATGATTCACATTATCTATTTGTTTTACTTTTCTTACTAGTAGAAAAAACTCAAATCAAGCATATTAATTTTTTTTCTGTTTCTACATATATGATAAGAGATCATCTTTTTCATGCTACAGTAAATTTCATAATAGGTAGAGTTGGTGATGGTGGTAATAGGATGGGGGATTTAGAGATCTTTGCTTCTCTTTTATTTCTGCGGATTCCTTAATTTTCCCCTTCCTTGCTTCACTTCTTTCACTGCGACATCTTCTATTTATCAACTTCTCCCTTAGAAGCTGTGCTTCATCAAGGCCATCACTTCAATCCCTCTCATTGTCCAGCACCTTCCCTGTAACTGGTCTTGTGCACACCATGCCCCAGACCTATGTTGAATATTTTGGTGTACAGTATGAATTCTTTTTTTTAGTCTGTGCTTCATCTCTGTCATTTGTTTTTCTCTACTTATTCTTCATGGCATCTCTTAAATCTCCTTTGCACTCTACACACCCACAGGTTTACAGGGGCAGTGAGACTGCTGGTAGAATTTAGAATTTCTTTCTCTACTTACGGATCATTTGAATTTTGTGCTGTTGTCTGTCTCCTAGTAATCCTGAAGGTGCGAATCATGTATGGTTGTATTTGGACTCCTTGTTAAATTTATGGAGTTCTGGAAGGATTTGTTAAATAGTTTGGATTCAAGTGGCTACCATGATCCACCAGGTCTGAAGCTCCCTGTTGTCATATTGTCTTGTTCTAGACGTTTGCCTTTCCACTAGTTGTTTTTTTCCTATTTTTTTTTTTTCACTATTTTGGCCTGAGGAATTTTCTTATTTATTGATTTGAACACTATACCCTAAATATATTGACCCTTTACTTGTCTCAGTTGCTCTAAATGAGTTTCCACAATCTGTGGCCTATTCTATTCTATTGACTCATTTGGAAACCCTGGTGGAGTAGTGGTTAAGTGCTACACCTGATAAGCAAAAGGTCAGCAGTTCAAATCCACCAGGCGCTTCTTGGAAACTGTATGGGCCAGTTCTACTCTGTCCTAAAGGGTCGCTATGAGTCGAAATCGACTCGATGGCAATGGGTTTGGTTTTTGGTGTTTATGATTCATTTATTAATTATTAAATAGCACTTGACTTATTAGTAAGTACTGTCTAAGGAAACAAATTTTTTGCAAGTTAAAAGTGGTATAATTGAAATTACATTTATTATATCCATGAATTATTGAGAGACGCCTAAAAGATAGAAAATGTATTAACCATCTTATTAAAAACCGTTCTTTACTCTTATCCTCATACTATAAGAACTCGGAGTGTATTAAACCTTAAACTCCTTGCCGTCGAGTTGATCATGACTCACAGAGACTCCACAGGACAGAGCAGAGCTGTCCCGTAGGGTTTTCCAGGCTGTAATCTACAGGGTTGCTTCTGAGCCAGAATCGACTCAACAGCAGTGACTTTGGTTTTGGTAACCTTTATGGGGGTAGATCACCAGGTCTTCTCTCCCTTGGAGCTGCCGTGGGTCAGAACCACCTGGTGAGTTCGAACCATTGACCTTTCAGTCAGCAACCAAGTGCTTAACCACTGTGAGACCAGAGCTCCTTGGGAGTTTATTACAAAATGTATATTGCATTGCTGAATTTTAGAATGTTCCTTCCTACCTCCATAGCTATAGATCTTCGACTTTCTCTGATTAGAGAAAACCCTCAAGAATGCAGACAAAATGAAGAAACATTTATCACTCAGCAGGAATCTGACAATCTGGAAAGCACAATGCATTTAATTATTGTGCAAGCAAGTTACTTGATAAACTGACAGTTTAATTGACTAACTTAAAGTGACAACTGTTCATTGTGTTACATGTCACAGGGTTACTTACTGTTCTAAGATGATACCTTGAGGGTCAATTAACTCTAAGGAAAATGTCTCATACTAAGCAATTTCAAAAACAATAACTAAGAGAAGGGGAAGACAGGTAGAGACCAGGATATCACTACTTCCCCTCCAATAACAACTCTCAGAACAACTTTTACCACATGGATTGATTGTATGGCTCTTCTGTACAACCCATCTTCTAGAGTCTTTGTCTTGCCTTCCCATTTTCATAGTTTCTCTCAGCTCGGGGCATACAACAGTATCATCAAAAACCCAACCCGTTGCCATCGAGTCGATTCTGACTCATAGCGGCCCTGTAGGACAGAGTGGAACTGCTCCATAGGGTTTCCAAGGAGTGCGTGGTGGATTTTGAACTGCCAGTCTTTTGGTTTGCAGCTGTAGTATGCCATGGCTCTTAACCACTGCACCACAAGGGCCCTTAGGGATATTAAAGCCCACATTCTTTCCAACATTGTTAGCAAATTCAATAATTTCTTATGCTGTCTTTTAAAGTTACATTTGGTAAAAAGTTGGTCAAAATATTAAATCAAGGGGAAGAAAATTATGCAAATTAATACTTTTTAATGCCTAATATGTGCTAGTTCTAATTTTTTTTATATTATTTCATTCTCACAAAAACTCTCTTTTGACAGATGTAATAGATTATCCTTATTGATGACAATAAGAAAACTTAGCTAATGAAGTTCAGCCCTCTACTAAAAATATGTATACACACACATATAAATAGCCCCGACCCATTGCCGTATAGTCGATTCTGACTCTTAGGTAACCTATAGGACAGAGTAGAACTGCCCATAGGTTTTCCAAGAAGCAGCTGGTGGATTTCAACTGCTGATCTTCTGGTTGGCAGCTGGGCTCTTAACCACTGTGCCACCAGGGTTTATGTATATATATGGATATGTATATATATGTGTATATATATATATATATATATATATATATATATATATATACACACACGCTGGTGGCGTAATGGTTAAGTGCTATGGCTGGTAACCAAAAGGCTGGCAGTTCAAATTCACCAGCTGCTCCTTGGAAACTCTATGGGGGCAATTCTGCTCTGTTCCATAGGGTCGCTATGAGTTGGAACTGACTTGACAGCAATGGTTTTGGTTTTGTGTGTGTATATATATATATGTGTGTGTGTGTGTGTGTGTGTGTAATGCCTGAAAGGAAATTTATGTATTTATTATCTATCTATCTCTATATATAAATTATCATTTAGCATTTCTGGCTTTTGATGGCTGATCCTTCGTGATTATATTCACTGACACTTGGTGTTGGGTGCTGATTTTTTTGTCTTTAGTTTTCGTTTTTAATTGTACTTTAGATGAAGGTTTACAGAACAAACTAGCTTCTCATTAAACAGTTAGTGCACATACTGTTTTACAACACTGGTTAACAAACCCACAATATGTCAACATTCTCCCTTCTCCCTTCTCTACCTTGGATTCTCTATTACCAGCTTTCCTGCCCCCCCATCCCCGGCCTTCTAGTCCTTGCCCTCGGTCTAGTGTGTCCCTTTAGTTTTGTTTTGTTTTATGGGCCTGTCTAATCTTTGGCCGAAGGGTGAACCTCAGGGGTGACTTCATTACGGAGCCAAAAGGGTGTCTGGGGACCATACTTTTGGGATTTCTTCAGTCTCTGTCAGGTGCTGATTTTATAATACAAATGATGAAGATAATTTTTATGTGTTAGAAATAAAATTAGCTCTTGCTAAGTTTTAAGTTCTATAAAGAGATATTAAAAATTGTTTACAACGATACACCAACAAGATAAATGGAAATTCTTGTGCCCTACTGGGAATATAAATTGTTTTAACCTCTTCAGAAAATAATGTAACAACAGTTTTAACTCAGAAATATTCACATAGAGTTTGACCAACAGAAACCCTTGTGGTATAGCGGTTAATTGCTACAGCTGCTAATGAAAAGGTCAACAGTATGAACCTACCAGGTGCTTTCTGGAAGCTCTATGCGACAGTTCTACTCTGTCCTAAAGGGTCACTATGAGGTTGGAATAGACTTGATGGCAGTGGGTTTGGTTTGATTTATCCTGAGAATATGTACTAAAACATTGTGTATAGTGATAAAATAACTTGAAGTCATTTAGATACCCATCAAGGAAGAAAAATTGAACAAATTTTAGTATAACTTATATATGTATAACTTTTACTATAAGCCAGACTCTATTTTAATGTTTGTAATCATAACAACTGACAGAGTTGGTATGCCTGACTAAGGTGCGCCTGACCCAAGCCATGATGTTTTCAATTGCCTCATATGCATGTGAAAGCTTGGTGGTGAATAAAGGAAGATTAAAGAAGAATCGATGCCTTCAAATCATAGTGTTGGCAAGGAATGTTGAATATACCATGTACTCCCAGAAGAACAAACAAATATGTCTTGGAATAAGTACTTCCAGAATGCTCCTTAGAAGCAAGGATGGCGAGACTTCATCTCACATACTTTGGACATGTTGTCAGGAGGGACTAGGCCCTGGAAAAAAGCATCATGCTTGGTAAAATAGAGGGTCAGCGAAAAAGAGGAAGGCCCTCAGTGAGATGGATAGACACAGTGGCTACAACAATGAGCTAAACATAACAATGATTGTGAGAATGGTGAAAGAGTGTTTTTTTCTGTTGTATGTAGGGTCACTATGAGTCAGAACAAACTTGACAGCCCCTAAAACAACAACAATCATAACAACTGGTGTGGAGATACTATGATTATTTCTATTTTACAAATGAGGAAACTGAGACACAAAAGCTAAATAACTTGCTCAAGTTTAATGTCAATATATAGCAAAAGTAGAACTTAAACCCAAAGGCTTTGACTCTAGTTTCCATTTTGAACTTCCATTCTTTGTTAATTGCAAACAAAATGAGTTAAATATTTCCTAAGAAGAAATGCTATTTCAGTTTGTATAACTCTAAATACAAATTAAGCAAACTAACAAACTGAAGGAAAATTATTCTTCAAATACATCCTTTTTACATTAGAAAGTTCAACACCTTATTCTGAAGCATCCAAATAATTTTTTTTTTTTTTTTTTTTTTTTTTACCATACCTTCAGGTTTTCCCCAAGAGCAATGACTTATGTACCTGTCATGTATCTACTTAAATGGGGCGGGGGGGGGGAGGCTAGCAATGCACTTGCCCTCCTAATGGAAAAGTTATATTCCTTATAAACCTTAAATACAGGTTTTCCAATTGCAAAAATACAAAATCTGGGTTCTATTGGGCATCAATTATAGGATCAAAAATCACTAATTTTTCTCAGTGTGTTACTTTGGCTGACTTTTTGTTTGTTTGTTTTAGAAGGTAGTGGATTTACAAATCAGTTTGTCCTTCTTTTTGGATTTCAGTTTTGAAATGAGATATGGCTATTAGTTAAAAAAAAAAATTTCAAGTGATTCTGTTTTTTGTTTGCTCCACATTTTGTTATATAATGCAGTTTTATTATAAATAGGAAAAATGACTTGTAAAGTTTTACCCTATTTATTGAGGTTTTCTTTGTTGTCTAGTTTTGAAAATTTATTTCAAAAACCTGCATAACCATTTCAAAAATGTATATTCTTAGAAATTAGGGTTTATCTATTAAATAAAGATAATTACTTTTATACCATATATCCAATTCAACATTATCATTCCAAGTATAAATTTTACATTATCTAAATTCATACTTTCAGCAGAGTGAACATTTATTTATCTCTTTTCCCTGTTTTATTCATTCAGTGGTATTTATTGAATATTGACCATGAAAAAGGAGCTGTGCTAGAGTTGTGGGTACAATCAATCACATGTAAAATCAGACACCTCAGGTCTCAAGTTCTTCACAGACTAGTGGGTAAGAGAGCCTCTAGTCCAATAGTCACACAAAGAAGTTACATGTATCAACTTTGATAATGCTTCACTGAGAGGAATCTGGCAAAATGTTCTTCAGGGCAAGATATATGAGATATATGATATCTGTGGAGGATAAAGAGATATTGTTGGCAGTGATAGTGGTGGCGGAAATGAGAATTCCAGGAAGAGGTAAGAGTACAAAAAAAAAAAAAAAAAAAAGCAACTGTGGAATGTAGAAACCAAAAATAAGAACTGGGGATGCAGAGTAAATTTATAGAAGAATGTTGTAAAATATGATCAGAGAGGTACTTAGGAGGTAGGATCACACCAGATACTATTATTGCTGCCATTTGTGTTAAGGATTTTGGACTTTTTCATAAAACAAATAGAAAGTTGTTAAAGGCTACGTGATAGTTAACGTTGTCATTGGCTGGTGGGAATGTCAAATGGTACAACCAGCTTGGAAATCAATTTGGCACTTCCTTAAAAAGCTAGAAATAGAACTACCATAAGATCTAGCAATCCCATTCCTTGGAATATATCCTAGAGGAATAAGAGCCTTCACACGAACAGATATATTCTCTCCCATGTTCATTGCAGCACTGTTTACAATAGCAAAAAGATGGAAGCAACAAAAGTGCCCATCAACAGATGAATGGATAAATAAATTATGGTATATTCACACAACGAATACTATGCAATGATTGAGAACAAGAATCCTTGAAACATTTCATAACATGGAGGAATCTGAAAGGCACTATGCTGAGTGAAATTAGTCAGCTGCAGAAAACTCAAGAAAAAGTTTAAACACTGAAGAAAATATTCTTTGATGGTTATGAGGTTGGGGAGGGAGGGAAGGGGTATTCACTAATTAGATAGTAGACAAGAACTATTTTAGGTGAAGGGAAAGACAACACACAGGAGAGGTCAGCACAACTGGGCTAAACCAAAAGCAAAGAAGTTTCCTGAATATAGCCGAATGCTTCAAAGGCTAGCGTAGCAGGGGCAGGGGTTTGGAGACCACGTTTTCAGGGGACATCTAGGTCAATTTGCATAATAAAATGTATTAAGAAAATGTTCTGCATCCCATTTTGGTGAGTGGATCCTGGGGTCTTCAAAGCTAGCAAGTGGCCATTTAAGATGACCAATTGATCTCAACCCACCTGGAGCAAAGGAGAATGTAGAACACCAAAGACATAAGGTAAAGATGAGTCCAAGAGACAGAAAGGGCCACATAAACCAGAGACTACGTCAGTCTGAGACCAGAAGAACTAGATGGTGCCTGCCTGCCACCTATGACTGCCCTGACAAGGAACACAACAGAGATTCCCTCTTGCACCAGGAGAGCAGTGGAATGCAGATCTTAAATTCCTGTAAAAGGACCAGACTTAATGGTGTGACTGAGACTAACGGGACCCGAGGTCATGGTCCCCGGACCCTCTGTTAGCCCAAGACTGGAATCAGCCTAAGACAGGGATTGGACTGAAGTATAAGACAGAAAATGATACTAGTAAGGAGTGAGCTTCTTGGCTCAAGGAGACACATGAGACTATGTGGGCAGCTCCTGTCTGGAGATGAGATGAGAAGGCAGAGGGGAACAGGAACTGGCTGAATGGGCACGGGGAATACAGAGTGGACAGGGGTGTGCTGTCTCATTAGAGGGAGAGCAGCTGGGTGTACATAGCAAGGGGTGTGTAAGTTTTTGTATGAGAGACTGACTTGATTTATGAACTTTCACCTAAAACACAATTTAAAAAAAAAAAAAAGACTGTGTCAGCTTGGCTCTACCACGATTCTTAGTGTTTATATGTGGTCACTCTCATGATTTAATCTTCTGTGAATAACCAAACAGTTGAAAGGGAGCTTCCTTGACAGTGTGGCCTGCATCGAATATAAGCAGACGTCCTGGCTTTTTTGCTCTCTCTGGATCCTGCGGCTGCCTCCTATTCATCTGACCTCCAGCTCTTGGAACTTGAGCTACCGGCTTATCTGCCGACCTTGGGATTTGTTGGTCTTTACAGCTTGAGAACAGGAGCCCTGCTCTCTGACCTGCCGATATTGGGTTCGCCAGCCCCTGTGGATATGTGAATCGAGAGAAGCCTCTATATTGATCCATGGACTTGGGACATTCCAGCCTCTACAATTGTGTGGGCAGTTTCCCTGATATAAATCTCGCTCTATGTATATTTATACACTTCACTGGTTTTGCTTCTCTAGAAAATCCTGCCTAAGGTAGGCTACAGAGTAGAAATGTGGCCTAATAATACTCCAGTTTTAGAAAGATTGCTCTAGTTACAAAACATCTCGGTCTACTGTGGAAAACAAAGATACAAACATTACCCAAGAATAAATAATAATATCATATGAAATTTTGAATCCGAAAATAAATAACACCTGGAAAAACGATTGGCAGCCTGGCAGTGAGAAGGCATCTCTAGCCTTGTCAATGTGAAAGATGACATTAGCTTATTCTAATGTAGTAGCCAGAGAGATGAGAGATCTGAGCAAGGAAAAGCTGTTTAGTGGGTAAAAACGTTTTCATAGATTGAATTTTGGGGTGATCAAAATCCGAGTGTTATCTGATACAAAATGGTAACCAAAGCTGGTGTCGTGGTTGAGATCACAGAGTCCAGTGGGAAGAAATGCTTCTGGGAAGTATATTTGAGGGAATATAATATTTAATGGCCTGAAAGGAACCAGGGAAGGACTAGGCAAAACATAGATAGTAGGAATATCGAGAGATATTTGCATCATGGAAATTTAGAGAAGAGAAAGTTTCAAGAAGAAAGGCTTATTATAAAGAATATGTTAGGGTCAATCATGGAAATTTGAATATGGAATAGGTATTAGATGATCTTAAAAAAAAAAAAAGTTGCATCGAATTGATTGCAGCTCATGTTGACCCCATAAGATTTTCAAGGCTGAGACCTTTCTAGAACAGATTGCCAGGGCTTTCTTCTGTGGTGCCTCTGGGTGGGTTTGAACTGGCATCCTTTTGGTTTAGTAGTCCAGGGCTTAACCACTGTGCAATCCACGGACTCATTAGATGTTGTTAAGGAATACTTATTGGTAGTTATGCAAAGTGGTATATAACATTGTTCTAGTTATGTATGATTTTTTTTTTTTGTAAAGCATCATGCTGAAGCATTGAAGGGCAGCATATTGTAGCATGTGTAATTTACTTTAAATTATTTCAGAATATTACAAAATAAAAGTAGTTATATTAAGGGAATGCTCAGCTGTACCATACACTACTGAGTCTGAGTTAGGTGATGCTTGAAAAGTGTCTCTTGGATTTAACAACATACAGGTAAAGCTTTTGCTTCGGTGGAATGATAAGGAAGGAGTACGTTGAAAAACAAAAATAAAATTGGAAATGACAAGTGCAGGTAACACTGTCAACAACAGCTCTCAAGAGAAGTATAAGATTTTTGTTTGTTTTGATGTGTTTTAAAAAAAAAAGGAGCATTTTTGAAAAATGATGGAAAGGATGGAAAGGAACCAGTTGGGAGGGAGAAGAATAATTAATAATTTATTCAGTTTACTGAAGACTGCCAACTCATCGGGATATAAACACACAGCAACTTCATTTTGCCCAGACACCGCTTTCTACTAGACTTTGTGGAATCTAAATATCTGACTGCGTCTTGGGTTACTTGATTGCTTCCTCAGATTCCATAAATTTCTTAACATTTTCAGTTACTAGCTTGTTTCATTATCTTATTTAAGTCTCAGTGCTACTCATTTCCAAACCTTCAATCAGAAACTTGGTTCAGTTTTGTCCCTATCTATTCCCCAGCCAAGCTCATCTGTGGCCCTCCCTACTTTGCACAGCAATAGTGTAAGGGCAGAATATCTCTCTGGAGTGCCTTCTTCTAGTTCTGCTGTTGTTAGAAGAAGATGGGGGTGGGTGAAGACAGAGGCATATGTACCTTTTCTTTTATTTATTCATTTTCTATTGTACTTTAGATGAAGCTTTATGGAGCAAAGTAGTTTCTCATTAAACAATTAGTACACATACTGCTTTGTGACATTGGTTGCCAACACCATGACATGTCAACACACTCCCTTCTTGAACTTGGGTTCCCTATTATCAGCTTTCCTGTCCCCTCCCACCTTCTGGTCCTTGCCTCTGGGCTGGTGTGCCCATTTAAGTCTCTCTCTCTCTCTCTCTCTCTCTTTTTTTTTTTTAATGAGACTGTCTAATCTTTGGCTGAGGGTGAACCTCAGGGGTGGCTTCATTACTGAGCTAAAAGGGCATCCAGGGGCCATACTCTGTGGATAACTCCAGTCTCTGTCAGACCAGTAAGTCTGGTAGATTTTGTGACTTAGAAGTTTGTTCTACATTTTTCTCCAGCTCTGCTGGGACCTTCTATTGAGATCCCTGTCAGAGCAGTGGTGGCGGTAGGCAGGCACCATCTAGTTGTGTTGGACTCAGTCTAGTGGAGGCTGTGGTTGTTGTGGTCCATTAGTCCCTTGGACTAATCTTCCCTAGTGTCTTTGGTTTTCTTCATTCTCCCTTGCTCCAGATGGGGTGGGACTAGTGGAATGTCTTAGATGGCCACTCACAAGCTTTTAAGATCCCAGACTCTACTCATCAAAGTAGGATGTAGAACATTTTCTTTATAAACAATGTTACGCCAGTTGAGCTAACATCCCCCAAGAATATGTACCTTTTCTTGACTGCCATACTGCTAGTAAGGATACCTTACTTGTTTCAAGGTGGTTCATGCCTCTCCCTTCTATTTGATGCTAGAGCACTGTGCTTTTGTGGTAGCCCCCACTTGGATTGTGTCAACATTGTCTTGGAGGGCTTTTTAGCTTTACCCAGTCCATTACGATTGAGAATCCCTATAGAGAACAAGCACGACTCTCTTTAGTCTGCCAGAAATATGCCCTCAACTCTTTCTTGGGTATTCCATCATTTGGTCTAGCAGTCTTCTGAGCAGACCTATAGTTGTAGCCCATGGAGCTAGAAACAACTCTGAAGTCTTCTTCTATAGCTTCAAGGGTCAGAGAGAATAGACATGACTTCCCAGATACATTAAGCCCTGGGGCCTCAAATCCCTGCTGGCACGGATTATACCACAGGGCCTCCTGTATTCAGACACCTTTACCAAAATTGACACCATTTTTATGTTTAAATATTCACTCAAAGCTCATGGGGAATGTGGAAAAACTCCGCACATCTCCCTTATATTCAGGGAAGGTCTGAAAAGAAAACCACACCAAGCTCTGAAGCTCCAGGAGTGCCTTCCCAGGATCTCCCTGAGAATACTATTCTCCAAAGGTGGCAGAAGTGTGGGCATGCAGATGTAACAGTTCTGCAAGCACACAACTGCGGAATAAGGTATGTCTTGCATTCTAGGAAGTCCACACAAAACTGACAAGTGATTCTATTGGAATTCCCTTCATTTGACTTCAGGGAGGTGGGAGCTTCTGTCCCCTGTCCCAAGAGAAAAGGCTTCAATGGCCTCCTTCCACTGTGGAAGAAGAGGTGGAGTGACACTTGGTTCAAATGGGTCAGTTCAGCTAACCTTTTTGGGGAGTTGCAGGCCCAACTACTAATGGCAAGCCAAAAGCTTTCTTTAGATGGCCTGGCCCTCAGTGCCCCTTGTTTTTCAGCCTTGGGCCTTACCTGCAGCCAGGGGTGTGCTGATAAGCCAGCACAGGATAGGGATTGAGAAGGGGCTGTAAAGCTGATTTTAGCATTTGTGATTTTTTAATACATATAATCTGTTAGTATATATCTTGTGTTCAGCTTTAAGTCTTGCCATCCCTTAGAACATTGATGTGGTATGAATGTATTAAATAGGCCAGCATAATAATTTACCTATAGACCTGTTGAATCTTGACATATATGACAGCTCACACAGGTTAATACTGAATGTAAACTAAAACTTAGAATGAGAATTATTGTATTCATTTTTTATGGCTATCATTTACACAATTGCTTTTTGTGATTTTTAGAGAATGGGGCACCTATATTACTTTATTACTGTAAAATTTTCTTAACCAAAATCTGGTGAATTTCACTTAAAAAAAAAAAAAAGAACTCGCTCACCTAACACGCAGGTACTCTCTGGCAAGTACCGGAAACCTGTTGGGTAAATAGCCTACCGTGGCCTCTTTCAAGCTATCAATGTGATGTCACCAAGCATAGAGTTGGGGAGAGCGGCCCATAGTTGGCTTTCAGGAGACATTGTCTGCAGAAACGGGCCAACAAGAAATCTGCATATCCAATATGCAATCCCTCCAAAGAACAAACCAAAACACTAAACATATATGCAATGAGGTCAATATTGTGTTTGCTCGTGGGTTAAGATCTTAAAGATTTCACTTGGGATTTTTTTTTTTTTTTTTTATGATAAACGGAAAACATTTTGAAAGTGTGCTAGTAAGAGAAATACTGGCTAAATGGTTTTTCTATTTTCTTTCAAGTGCAAAAAAAATGTTTCTATGTTTAGTTGGTAGTTTAAGATAATCTGTGGGTACTGTTTGCCCAACAGAGAAGAGAAAGTTGTATGTGTTTGTGTGTGTGTGCTGTTTAAGCAGCTTTACTGAGATATAATTCACCTATTTAAATTGTACATGTAATGGCTTCAGTATAGTCACAGAGTTGTGCATCCAACACCACAATCGGTTTTAGAACATTTTAATTACACCCTAAAGAAATCCCACTCCCCTGAGCCATCAGCCCCCTGCCCTCATACCCACACTCATAGGCAATTACTAATCTACTTTCTGTCTGCATAGATTTGCCAATTTTGGACATTTCCTATAAATGGAATCATAGAATATGTGGTCCTAGGTGGCTGACCTCTTTCACGCAGCATAATGTTTTCAAAATTCATCCATGTTGTAGCCTGTTTCATTATTTAATTTATTGCCAAATAATATTCCATTATAAGGATGTATCATATTAAATTTACCCACTTATTGGTCAATGGATGTTTGAATTGTTTCCCCTTTTTGACTATTATGAGAATTCTATAAGAATTCTGGTACAAATTTTTGTGAGGGCATATGTTTTCAATTAGCTTGCATATTTTTTTTTTTTATATGCCTAGGAGTGGAATTGCTGAATCATAGGATAACTCTATGCTTAACCATTTGAGAAAATGCTAAATTGTTTTCCAAAGTGGCTGAACTATTTGATGTTCCTACAAAAACCCCAAACTTGTCATTGAGTGGATTCAAACTCATAAAGACTCCATATGTTACAGAGTAGAACACTCCATAGGGTTTGTTTATTTATTTATTTATTTTTACTGTAACCTTAATGGAAGCAGGTTGCCAGGCCTTTTTATGCAGCACCGCTGGTTGAGTTTGAACCTCCAAACTTTAGGTTAGTAGCTGGGTAGAAACAATTGCACTACCCAGGGACTTATCTTCACCACTACATGTTATTATCTATCTTATTTATTTTAGCCATTCGAATGGGTTTGAAATGATATTTCACTGTAGATTTGATTTGCATTTCCCTGATGGCTAATGTATTTGCCTAATTTTATATAAATACAGAACTGTATTCTTTTTAATGCCATCTGTATTTTTCCATTTCCTTTTCCACATGGGTTCACCATTTCGCTGCCTTTGCCTTGCAGCCATGCCTGCTCACCCTGCCTAATATTGGGTATTCTATTTTACCCATTAATGTGAATCATTCACTACTTATTACCTGATCATATAATCATATTAAAGCATATATATGCACATATTTATTTACTGTTCATATACAAACATGTGCTTTGCCCTATCATACATATTTTTCTGCATATCACATTCTTCATGAAAAGATTCCTATTATATATCTCTCCAGATCAGCTGGAGTTAGTTCACCATGTTCCATGGTTTGGATTTACCATCATTTCCTGGGCCATTGCCTTATCTATAGATATTAGAAAGGTGTTCAATTATTTTTTAGTTTGCAAAATACTATAATAATCATCCTTGTGCATATGTCCTATGTCCTGAGACTTCTGTATCTATGGATGGTATTCTAAGAAATGGCAAGGTTGAATCAAATGGTCTATAAATTTTGAATTACACAAAATATCATCTGTTCTCCTTCTAAAAGGATGTAGCACTGCATACTTCCACCAGTAACATGTGAAGGCATCTTTTCTTCATATCACAGCAGTAAGAGATGTTATGACCCTTTTTAGTTTCTGTCAGTTTCATGGGCATATTTTTGAAATTGGTAACTTTACGCATTCTCAGGTGACTAATGAATTTGAACCACTTCTGGTATCTTTTATTGTTCATGAGAATTTGCTCTTTGGTGATAAACCTATTCATATCCTCTGAGTGTTTTCCATTGGTGTCTTTGTCAGTTTTTCTCATCAATTAACTATAAAAAAAAAAAAAATTTCATATTACATACATTTAATCTTTGCTGACGTTTTTATATTTTCCCCACTGCCATTGTTATATTGATTAATTTACATTATCCTTTCTTGTATATTTTAAAGTTTATATAGCTAAATGCACATATTTTCATACTTAAATTATATATGTATTATACGTATATGGAAACCCTAGTGGTGTAGTGGTTAAGTGCTATGGCTGCTAACCAAGAGGTCAGCAGTTCAAATATGCCAGCCACTCCTTGGAAACTCTATGGGGCTGTTCTTCTCTGTCCTATAGGGTCGCTATGAGTCAGAATCAACTCAAGGGCAGTGGTTTTGGTTATATATATATTCACTGAATGATTAAAAAAATCTTGAAAAATGTATTATCTTAGTTACCTAGTGCTGCTATAACAGAAATACCACAAGTGGATGGCTTTAACAAAAAGAACTTTATTTTCTCAGAGTCTAGTGTTAGTAGGGTAGAAGTCCAAATTCAGCCTATCAGCATCAGGGGAAGGCTTTCTCTGTCGGCTCTGACAGATGGCCCTTTTCATCAACTTTCCCCTGAACTAGGAGCATCTTTGCCCAGGAACCCCAAGTCAAAAAGACGTGCTCTGTTCCCGGTGCTGCTTTCTTGGTGGTAAGAGGTTCCCAGCTCTCTACTTGCTTCCCTTTCCTTTAAAAGGCGGTACAGGACACACCCCAGGGAAATTTCCTTTACATTGGATCAGGGATGTGACCTGGGCAAGGGTGTTATATCCTACCCTAATCCTCTTTTGCCACAGACAGAGATTATGATATGTAATACACAGGAAAATCACAAAATGGAGGACAACCACACAATGCCAGGAATCATGGCCTAACCAAGTTGACACATATTTTTTGAGGATGTAATTCAATCCATGACATATATATATATATAACCTACCAAACCAATCCCACTTCTGTCGAGTCAATTCTGATGCACAGTGACCCTATAGGACAGCGTAGAATTGCCCCATAGAGTTTCCAAGAAGCGTCTGGTGGATTTGAACTGCTGACCTCTTGGTTAGCAGCAGTAGCACTTAACCACTATGCCACCAGGGTTTCCATATATATAGGTGTATATGTATATATTACATATACCCAACACCCAGTGCCATCGAGTCGATTATATATATGTATTTTTTTTATATATAATATATATAATTTTTTACTATATGGTTAAAAAATCTTGAAAAATATATGAATATGTATGCATGGAGTTTGTGTGTATTTTTATATAAAAGCATATATTTATACTGTCGTAAATACACATATATACTGTGTTTATATGTAGACAGATATTCTCTTGATCTGTCTATTCCCAAAACTTTACCACATCAATTTGATTTGATTTTATTTGATTATATAGCGTGACCTAAATATCAGTCAAAAGAGGTTCCCCCACACTGTTCTTTTTTCATACATGTCTAAACAACTAAGGTAATTATTTTTCCATATAAATTTTCAGATCATTTTATCTGATTTTAAAAAATATAAAGGACTCTATCGGGACTCAAATTGAAATTGGATTAGACATCTATATTAATTTTTAGAGAACTGGCATTTTTATTATTTTAAGTTTTCATCCAAGAGCACATTATACTTTTCCATTTGTTCAGATATTTTATGACCTTCAATGTGTTTTGATACTTTTTCTTCAAATAATTCCTCTCTCTTCTTATTAAATGTATTCTGCATTATTTTTTTAATTTTTGTAACTATTATAAAAGAAACATTGTTTGCACATTTCTAGGATTGTGTTAGGGATTAAATTATATAATTCACTATAGACAGGCAGAAAGCTAGATACAGGTATACATCCTAGAGACATAGTACTTTAAGGTACTTATACGATAAGCATTTCAAGAACTGAAAGCAGCTAAGGCAAATGTGAGAGAACGGCTTCTACTAATTAAATAATTATTGTTTTTCTTTTATCTCCCCACAGCCAATAGACAAAATTGATTTTATATAAGTTATATGGACCCGGTATAATGCCACCGTATTTGTTTGGGCGTTGTTTGCAGTACCATTATCGTGCACAAATTGCTACAGCTAACTTGAAAAAAAAAAAAAAAACAATTTGGCAAAGAGAAGAAATCAACTGCTGGGCTTGAAAGAGAAGGAGTGTGTATTTCCTAATTGCACATGAAGTTTCAACAAATCCTAACTCCATATTAAATTTTGGCAAAAAAAACTGGAATGGCTTAATTTCTTGTGTAAAAAGATCTAATTATTCATTCATTCAATCAATCAATTAATCATTTATTTATTCACCAAATAATTACTGAATACCTACTATGTCCAAAAAGAAAGTCCTTGCTTTCTTGGAAAATTCATTATAGCTCATAGTTGTGGGGGAGGGCATATAATAAATAAGATAAATAAAGATTAGTAATAAATGCTAAGGAGAATAGGTAAAAATAAGGTAGACAAAATCAGGTAGATGAAAGGAGTGCGGAGGGAAGCAGGACAGGGACATTCAATCTGTGATAGGCTGTCTAGACAAGATCTCACTGAGAAGTTGTTGTTTGAGTGAAAATTGGGGGAGAAGATTCTAAGTAGGGGAAACAGCAAGGGTAAACTATGGTATTTTGTTTGAAAAAGTGTTCAAACTATTTATTAGTTCCCTTTTTTCTGTAAAGCTTTTTTGGTAATCTCTCAAAGGCATTACTGCAATGATGGTTTCCAGATGTTTTGACACTGGCTTCCTTTGAAAGCCTTCAGTTTCTCCTCAGAGATTACATTAGGGGATTTTCCATCAATGACCTGTTTATTCTAATTGTATTTGAAGCAGTGCCTGGTGAAGACTGAGTCTTAATCTTTTTGAAATTGGACCACAGGTATTTAAATGTTGATACTATTTTAAGTCTCTGCAGTTAGAAATTCGAGTAGAGGTGAAGATAGAGGCAAAGGTGTAATGCCCACAGCAAGCTGACTTCATGTGGCTCTGGGAAAATCACTAATTCCAAAATTAAGTTTCCTTATTTACGAAATTCCCATGCACACAAATTCTTCACATAGGATGTCATTGACGTCATCCCACAACTCAACTTGTTTGGTCTTTGGCCGTGGTTTAAAATCAGGAAAGATATGCATCAGGGTTGTGTCCTTTCACCATACTTGTTCAATAGGTATGGTGAACAAATAATCTGAGAAGCTGCACTCTATGAAGAAAAATGCAGTATTAGAGGAAGACTCAATAACAACCTGCTTTATGCAGATGACACAAACTTGCTTGTTGAAAGTGAAGAGGCCTTAAAGTACTTATTAATGAAGATCAAAGACTACAACCTTCAGTATGGATTACACCTTAGCATAAAGAAACCAGAAAGCTTCACAACTGCACAAATAAACAACATCATGACCGAAAAAAGATTGAGAGAGTCAAGGATTTCATTTTACTTGGATCTGCAATCAATGCTCATGGAAGCAGCAGTCAAGAAATTAAATGATATATTGCATTCAACAAATCTGAAGCAAATAACCTCTTTAAAGTTTTAAAAAGCAAAGATATCACCTTGAGGACCAATGTGCACCTGACTTAATCCATGGTATTTTCAATCACCTCCTATGCATGCAAAAGCTAAATGATGAATAAAAAAGACCAGAGAAGAATTGACACCTTTGCATTAAAATGTTGGAGAAGAATATTGAATACACCATGGATTGCCAGAAGAACAAACAAATCTGTCTTGGAAGAAGTACAGCTAGAATGCTTCTTAAGAAGAGGATGGGCTTTGTCTCATGTACTTCGGACATGCTATCAGGAGCATCATTCCCTGGAGAAGGATGTGGTTGGTAAAGAAGAAGGTCAGTAAAAGAGAGGAAGACCCTCAGCCAGGTGGATTGACACAGCAATAGGCTCAACCATAACAATGATTGTGAGGATGGCACAGGACTGGGTGTTGTTTTGTTCTGTTGTACATAGTGTCACTGGGTCAGAACCGATTTGAAGGCACCTAACAGCAACAACATTTACACAAATATAAAACCAGTAGCCCCATTTTTCTCGGAGGAAAGTGTGAGAGCACTATTAACCAGAATTCCGTAATTTTTAAATTAGGTTTATCAATAGAACTGTGTCTCTAGAGCCTTGGAAACTTGCTTTCCTCTCTTAAATTAGGATTTAAAAAAAAATATAGGATGCACAATATTTAAAATGCGTCGTTTGCTATAGGTAAATGTGCACGCTTTTGTTTAAGTTCCATCATTTCTGGGAGAACAGACCAAGGGGACTGTAGATATTGGCCAGCACATCCTAGCAGTCTCTTTGACAATGGAAGATGAGATGTGTCAAAGAATTGGTTGAGCTATGTGCAGGGCTACCTTTACAAGACCGGAAATTTCTTAATCCATTATAAATGTTAAATTTGTTTCAGTTAAGAGACCTTGTAGGAGGGTGAGAATGGCTAACCTGTTGCTGTCCGGTGGGTTTTGACTGACTGGAACAACACCAGTTGAGTGATCAGGCCGTTCAGTTCATTTCTTTCAATGGGCCTTCTGTGACCTGAGAACCTCAGCTCAAGTAACCCCATCAACCACTGTCCTGCAGTTACACCCTGGGGTGATTACCCCTCCTGAGTATGCACGGTGATTCATCCAGGGTGTGGCCAAAATTCTGTCACATGGTGAGGACTTGCTGGAAGGAATGATAGATGGCCCTGGTTAAATCTGATGGATGAGGCACTGTGAAAACGATGCCCACTCAGAGCCCTGTGCAAGAGAAAAACATAAGATGACACTAAGAACATAGAGATCTTATTACAATAAATATGTAAGCCTATGTGTGGTCCAGATCGCTATCTATACCTATGTGCATTCTATTTTGTTGACTTGTAGATTGCCAAACTTATCAATGGGCTTGATATTGATCAACTATATTATTTTAATCCATAAGTTTCATAGTTTTGATTCACAATGTCCTTGTTTTCAGCTGAAATGGTATTGCCTTATACACCAATTTTTAAAACTAGAAATATATACAGTTTTGATTATACAATCCCAGATTATTTATAAAATAGTCCCTTTTTTAGAAAACTCAAGCCTAAAATATTGTAGGATTTAAACCACAGAAATTGAGACGTAAAATACCAACTTGGAGTCACTTTATAAATTGTTTCACTGGTTCTACCACATGGGTTGGGCAAACTATAGCCCAAAGACCATATATGGCCTGCTACCTGGTTTTTGTAAAGAGCCACACACATTCTTTTATGTCTTGTCTATGACTGCGTTCATATTACAAAGCCAGAATTGTATAGTTGCTATATAGATCCATATGGCCTGCAAAGTCTAAAAATTTACTATTTGGCTTCTTAGGAAAAAAGTTTGCTCATCTCTGTTCTAGAACTTTGAGTCATATTTGCTTCCCTAGATTAAAACTCTACCCTTAGAATATTTGTTAACAACAATAAAAAACAAAGTTTGTTTTTTTATTATTTATTGACGTATAGATATTGTAAGTCATTGAAATTATTTTCACTTTTTTCCCTGATTTTTTTCAGTCTGAGAATTTGCTTTTTCTGTGTCATACCATGCTGTTCTTCATATTACCTCTTCTTATGATTTTATCCAAGCCTTTTTTTCCTCTACACGTCAAATCTTCTTTTCAACTTCTGTAACCACATAGTCAAATTTCCTGATGTAGGGAAGAATTCTCATTTATTGCTTATCATTCATTTATCATAAATCATGAACCAAAAAACTAAATACTGCTCTTCAGTGTTATCTTTCTATTCAAGGCTCTTTAGGTCACTTTTTTCTTCTGTTATCTCACCACAATTTAAAGAAGATTTAAAATCTATACCTCCCTGTCCTTCCCTGCTCCGGACTTCAAAGCCATTGGAGATTTTGGTATTTATCTGATTTTAAGATTCATTCCCAGGTGAAAGGATATTGAAATCTTCCAAATTCCACAAGAAAAAAAAAGTTGCTTTCTGTGTAGGTTTGTCCAGAAATGAAACATTTTAGGTGATCTCCAATATTTACAAGGAGAAATACAGAAATATGACAGAAAAACCTTGAAATATAGTTTTATTGTAATCATTTTGGGTCTTTAAAATAAATTATTTCCTATTGTTTAGGACTATTCTGGCATTAAAATTTAAATGACAATAGAGAGACAGTGGTCTTTTTTGCTCTTGTTATAATTTCCCTTTAATGTTTCTCTGTTTTCTTTCCATTTATGTTTGCATGCACTTGGGAAAAATACCTCTCACAAAGACATCCTTTGCATGTCTGTCTTCTTTGAATATCTTGGAATGGAAGCTCCTTGGAGGGAGGACCTGTTACATGTTAAAGATCAGATTCAAAATGAGCCCTAAATAAATGTTAGAGCACCATTAGACCAAGCACTTCAATGACTCTCTGTTTTGAACAAGAGGACTGGGGAGGTGATGACAGCTGGAGTCTACCTGAGATATCAATGCCTACGGGTGCCTTTGTCAAGCTACAGCCTGAGGGCCCTTCTGCTGAAGAGATAATAGAAAATGTTAAATGTACTGACAGATGTCTTAAGCAAGAAAGAAAGAGAAATGAAGGAAAGTACCTATTGGGGCAGAACATTTGAAAAAGAGTTCACTAGGAGGAGAAAATAAAATCATATAGTGGAAAAACTTTTTTTCCAAATTTTTATGAAAGGTAGACAAGATAGTTGCAATTAAGTTTGAAGAGCGAATGCACATTACTTTGAACAAAGAGCAGTACTACTGGCAAAATGCCACTGGTAAAATGCAACCTGCTGCATTTGACATGAACTAGTCAAGACTGCCGGATGTCAGGGCAAAAATAATGCCTAAAATACAGAAAACATTAATTCTGTAAGATGTCTGGGGTGTATAGCAATGCTTACTACCTGAATTAGGATGTGAACAACATGGGGAAATTCTTGGGTACAAAAATAAAATTAGTGATGGTCTCTGTTATTTATTTATTAGTTACAGGGTTAGTCTAGCCAGTTTGGAGGAGGAGGGATAAAGAAATGCAGGGAAAATTTGGTGTTGGGGTGTGGGAGTGGGAACTTAATAAGCATTTTACCAGTATAGACACTGGTAAAATGCTTCTCTCTTGCTTATGTTTTTGATGGCATTGAAAGTTAAGCATACTAGGGTTTCTCATAAAACGAAACAAAATGAATATACAATCAAGATTGAAGAATAAAAATTTACGAATAACAATAATCTTTAGGCCACTAGATTTTACATGCAGAACGCGGTGCACTGATAACATGGAACCCATCTGTGCATGTCTGTGATGAAGCTCATTCCCTCCTTATACCACATCCTGAGACAGCTCTACTCACCTTCAGTGCAATGGATCTTTGTGACTTTACTCCTGCAAAAGAAAATAACTTATTTCATTGTCTATTCAGAGTAAGGCTCAGGACTACTAGCTAGCTAAGGTTGAGATACATATCTATATCCAAAAATGTAATGCTCATTCATATTATTCAAAGCTTATTTTAAGAAAACAGGAAATTGTTTGCATGAAGAAGCTGCTTGGTTTCTTAGAATTTGATATTTCTTATCACTTACGAAATTTCCTATTGCTTAAGGCCTTGAGGATAGAAACATGAAAAAGGAATATGTCTTGATCATATGTTGAGTGAGAATTTTAAAATTTGCATGCACAGTTTTAGCTGGAACCAAATTATGTCTGATCATAATCTGCAAATTTTCATATTCTGAATTTAATATTGCCACCAAGTAAGTGTTAGGTAATAGTGAAAACGCAATTTTTACGTATGTATTCCCTCTGGAGTATCAACCAATCTGGCAACAACAGGAAAAGGTAATGAGAAAGTGTAATTATCTAATATAAATGAGCTCAGTAGTAGCTGTTTTCCATTTGAAAATACCACCTGTTTCTATTAGCATTTCCAGACTTCCCAGTCATGATGAGCTGTCCGGAACTGAGTGTATAGATAGCGTCTAACTGAAAACTTAGGAACCATGCTTGTTTGCAGCAGCTCATAAACACAGTAAAAATAATATGAAGTTAAATGCAGAAGGTTAATCGTAACTAATGAATGGAAAATGCCTAATTTTATTGAGTGTCAGAGTACTTTGTTAAATAGAAAGCCAGGTTTAGAATGTAGCTTAAAAGGAAAGCTAAAACATGGTACTGTGAAGCCATGTGGTTAATAAGTTCAATTGACAGTTTGACAAATTTCCCTTGTCAAAACGAAGCTAGAATGCATATTCTTCAAGTTCCACACGTTTTGTGGCATTTTAATTTTCCCCCTTGAACTTGCAAAAAGCAAAACTCTTCATCATACCTTGTAATATGTAGATGGCAGCTTGTGTGAATAGAGAGTAGATTTTTCCATGGACAAATAAGCAGAAGTTTACCCTGAAATAAAGACATTAGAATTTATTGTTATATATATATATGACTACATACATATATACATACATATGTATGTGTGTATATATATATGTGTGTGTGTTTTCTGTTAATAAATTGAGCAACACTGCCATTCCATTCCTTCGATAGGATAGCAAAATAATTGTTTTACAGTGTAGGGCCAGAGTAAATATCTGGTATTCTTTAATATATTTTTTATGGAAAAGAGTTATGAGCACAGAAAAGCCAAATATTTCACTGACTATAGAATTTGGCGTGAATAAAATAATTAGCATTCATGGAATTTAGTATATACATTTGTAATGCAGGGCATTTTTCCGTGGTTATGCTTTGATAGTCTTCTAACATTAAAATTCAAGAAAGTAAACTGAGCACAATAGCAATAGTTAAACTTCACAGTTCAATTAGGTATCTGTTTATACATTTAGCTATCTGACTCTGAAGAAACACTTTAACAAAGACCATATCACATGGGTTTTGTGTTTTAGATAAATCTGATTACAAATGAAAACATGAGCTAACTTCAGTAAACAACTTTAGAAGAGTAAACATGCTACCTCTAAAAGTTCAATGTGAAAAGGTTGTAAAGTTTGCTCTCTTTTTATACAGTTTTGCCTGTCACTTTGCGTTGGTCCCAGTCTAGCCCAAGCTCAACAGAAACCGCCCTCCTGCACGCCCCACTCACATATGCTCATTAGTAGGCATTTACTGAAATTTGGAGAAAGAATTATGTGGCCTCCTCCCTCTACCTGAGCTTTATGCAAACCTCCTTCTCTCTTCACCTCAATAGTGAAACACTGCCTGTGAAATCAGTCTTTCCCTTTAACATTTCAACAGATGTAATACTCTCCCTTTTGAAAAATTAAGCCAAGGGTGTCTTCAGCAACAATAAAAGCAGCTACTTCAACCCTATTTCACATTCGCCTCCAGCTACCAGCCTATCATTCTCCTCCCATATTTAGCTAATCTTTCAAGAGTCGTCTATACAGGTAATCCCCGACTTACGATGAGACTCGATTCTGAAGACTTCATTGTAAGCCAGTTCTGACTTAAGTCAAATACCTCATTTTTTGTTTTTTAGTTTTCATTATTATTACCTTTTATTATCAGTATCTTTATAAATCATAACATTGAAAATCTGTGAGTGAACTTCTGAGAACCATAACATCAGCAAATTGTTTCCTGCAACGTTGGATGTGGTACATATTACTAACGATAAGATGTACCAAAAACAAAAAACAGACCGTCATAAGCATGGTTGTCATAATTCAAAAACATTAAGTTGTAGACTACCTGTACTCAGTATGAGTGCTTGCCTCCCATTCACTCCTTATTCCTTAACCAACATCAGTCTTCTAGTCCCTGGAAATGTCTTCTAAACTAATTTTAAGACTTCTTATGACTTTCATGCCACTAAAGTCAATGAACGTTTTTCAGTTCTCTCACTTGAATTCTCAAAATCATTCAAATATTCATCTTTTTTGAAGCATTGTCTAGCATGCTTGTTCTTGATTTTCTTCTTACATTTTTCTGATTGGTATTTCTTTTTTTTCCTTTGCATGATTATCATTTCCTACCCGACCATTAAATTTTGGAGGTACTCGGTTCTTGTCTTAATCAAAATTAGTTCCATAAATAACTTACCTGTATATTCATATTCATTTCCGTCTGTTATAAAATGACTCAGTTTTATATATGAACTCCTCAGTTGTCCTCTGGGCATTGAACTTATATAAAATTTGGTTTTATGTCCATAATACAACTCAAACTAAGCATATAAAAATGTCCTCATATATTTTCCTGTAAAACATGACTATATCCAAAGTTTCTAATCAATACCACAGTGAGTTAAATTGCTCAAGGCAGATGCATATTATGCATGCTAGAGCTGTCTCTCCCAACTTATTATTTCTAGGTACCAAATTTGTATCTAAAACACCTGATACTATACTAGTTTAAGCTATTTTTTGTCTCCCCTGCATAATAGAAATACCCTAGTTTCCTCATATTCATTCTGTGCCCTCTCCTATTCCTTGTCCACATTGCAACCAGAGCAACATTTTCAAAACACATACCGGATCATAAAAATTTTTAATTATCTCCCATTGATCATATAATAAAAAAAAATTCTCATCAAATTATTCCTGATCTGCGTTCTTCTTACTCTGCTGTCTCTTTCCTGCTTCCCTACTCAGTCCTTGATCTTGAGTCACACCAGCTACATAGCCTTCTAGTTGCCTGGGTGTTCTATGCTTTTTCCTACCACCCGCAGGGTAACAGAACAAAAGTGTATGCCCTGGTGAGAATAAAATCTTTTCAAGGCCACCGGTAAATAAAAACTGGCTAAAATTTTTGTTCAGAGGCTCTTTCAAGATCATTAGCCCCTAAGTAATTTCAACTTGTAGCTGAGCCTGATCGTGGGAACAAACTACTGCTGGTCATTTTGACTGGAATTCTCCCCTCCCACTCTTTTACCTAATTACTCACTCTTCAATTTTCACCTCAAGTGTCATTTCTATAAGGCTGAACCCACCCAGAAGCACCATAATCTGCTTATGTTATGACTACTACTGTAATTTAGGGGCTGGTCGTAGGTCAGAATTTATTCCATGGCAACTACGCAACAAAAACAACAAAGGTTTCCATGAACTACTGGGATCCTTTACCTTAAAGGAAAAAAAAAATCAATCAAGGTCTATTTCCTTCGTTATGTGTTCACAATGCATTTACTCCAGTTTGAAAATTTACATATGATATTAAGGTAATTTTATTAATATCTCTCTTCTTTACTAGCTGTATACACCATCAGATCAGGGATCAAATCAGGTTTTATGGTGTTGTCCTATTTTAGGACCTAACACAAATTTCAGTACATCCAAAAACCAAAACCAAATCCATTGCAGTCAGGTCAATTCTGACTCATGGTGATCCACTATGTTACACAGTAAGCCATAGTAGGTGCTTAATAAATATGCATTTAGTAAATGAATGCTTGAATAGGTCAATCCATCATTAAGTGTTGGTATATGAGACTGTCAGAGGGCAGTGGTGAGCTGGGGAGTTCCCTAGGGGAAATCAGAAAGTACCTGCCATACACAGTCTGTAGAGACAGTCTGAAGAAAGAGGCAGACCACTCCAGGTTGAATAAGCAGTCTAAGATTTATTATGGAGAAAATTTACATACTAGGCAAGGTCCTGCCAGGCAGCAGGACGGGTAGATCTCCACGTTATTTCCCCAAACTCCAGAGATTATAAAGAGGATCTAATGTGGATTTGTCACACATCCCCCCTTCCCTCAAGTTCAAAATATCCAAATGTTACCATTTGGATCTGTGTTATGTTCCTTGTGTCCAGGATGTTATGTTCCTTGGCCTTCTACTCATTTCCAGGAATGGGGGCTGTTTACAAGGACTATGGTAAGCTTCAGGACTAGAGGCAGCTCACAGGTCCTGGACTACTCATGCCTTCATTTGTTCTCCCAACACTGATAATTAATCACTTTTTTTTCTTCCCTATAAATTCTGAATCAGTAGAAAAATATATATATTCCAAGAGAAGATTGAGGCTCAGACCATTTTGGGGAAAGCCTGATTGTGGAATGAGACTTTGAACTAGAGCCAAACTTTTATCTTCTTACTGCTTTAGTTGAAATTCCATCAAATCATGGACAGAACTACTAGAAAACACGAGCTTCTATCAGGCAGAGACTTCTTCCCTTGGCTTACTGCATAGAGGAAAAAGAGTGAAGAGAAATTCAACATAAGCTATGAGCTACTTCATCACACAAGAGAAAACCAAATAGATTAGGCTATGCCTGCAGAAACATTCTCTTCCCAATTTCATCAATGATCATAAATCTCTAGGCTTCTTGTGGGAGATGAGAATAAGGGGAATGGAGAATGCATAAATTATGCACAGTTTTCTTTCACGCCTTGTTCAGGTTCAGTGGTCTCCTCTGCCCTTGATGGTGTGCAGACCTCCCCAAAACACTATCAGTTCTGCCTGGCTCTAGTCTAGGCAGATACATGTATATAAAACTTCAGGTCACAGAAGATATTTGCCTTTATCTGGCAAGGTCTCTGGCCACAATCTCAGTTAATCTACACCTCCCCTTTTGGAGTATAAATATAACTGGATCACGTTCTTGTCATATGATAACCAAAACTAGATCAAAAGAGTTAATAGTTAGTTCCTCACTCTGCACACCCCAAGTGCACCACTCGGGTTTAGTTGATGTGACCACTAAGTTAATGATCCCTAGAATGTAGATGTCATCTTGGGGAGAATGGGGAAAGGAAATTTCATCCTGAATTGATGACTCACTTAAATTATCTCATTTTTTCAGATATACTTTTTGCAGAATGGTCACTCAAAATAAAAATAAGTTGTGTCATACAAAATGTTTTTCTAATTTTTTTTTTAATATTCAAAATTGAGGCTACATATATTCAACTCTCTGCTAGAAATAAACTTCCCTTTAAAAACCAAGATGCTCTCACAAGTGGTCAGATATGAATGAACTGTCTAGGATACAACAGGTTAATTTTCTTTATGGACAGAAATACCCAGTCAAGGATGTAAGCCATGCTAGTTGTAATCTAAACAAGTCCAAGTCTGTTCTTCTTCTCACAATTTTTAGAAATGTACATAAATCTTATTATGGTTCTGCATGTTGCTAGGCTAATGAATTGAATACTAAGTTAAAAGCCAGGGTAGTTATTTTATTTTAGGGCCAATTATGCATTAAAATCGTGGAAATAGTGTTAATCAGCATTTTGTTTAAATAAGTAAACAGTGTGTGAGCAAAATGAAACAAAAAAAGACACACCACACACACATATATGCACACTCTAATAATTCAGCATTATATACAAACTCTGTGTTTCTCACTGACCTTTTTAGATTAAAGAAAATGATATTCAGAAAATCAGTAGGAAAGGAAAGTGATAACGATACTGATGTTGATCACATCAAATCCAAGAGGGACATTTAAGACGTCATTAGCTAAGGAGTCAGTGTGTCTGCTTCGTTAGCTAGATTTACCCATCCGATATTTTAACGTTCTAGTTAGCCACACGGTTGACTACAAGGACACTAGTGGTAAGTCAGAATAGCTTAATACAGAGTAAGAATTTTGCCAGGAGATATAGTGCAACCTAAACTTCCATTTAATACCTCTCCACAAATTACACGTAAATCTGTAATTTCATTGTAGTAAACAACACCTATACGGAAGTATTCATATTCCTTGGGTAGCAAGAAGTAAATAATCTCCCTTAAGTAAAATCCTTTATATCTACAGCAAACACAAGAAAAAAAATGTACTTTAAATACAATATAAAAATAATCCAGATTAAATTTATATTTTAGAAAAAATAAACAAATTTATATGAAGAAAAAACCTGAAACCTTCCTGCCCATATTTTTTAAGAAATATATATGCATATTTTAATTTTATTTAAAAAAGAATAACTACTTATAAATGTAAAATTATAAACTAAGAATAAACTGGAAAATGGCCTTGAGTTCAGGTAATGAAAGAATTACTTTAGAAGTTCTATAATCCTCTGATAGCACTTTGGGGGCATAGTATCCCATGAAAGAAATGTATTTTAGCCATCTATTCCTAGTCTTGTTCATGTTGCTTTTCAGGCATTTTTTTTTTTTTAATGTAATGCAAAAATCATGATTATGTTCAATTTTCTCTAGTTTATGAAAAAAATTAAAAGAACAAGAAACCAACTAGACTTTCAAATACACCCTTAAATGGTGATGAGGTTACAGTTGAAGGATATCTCCAAGCCTACTTTTGGGCCATAGTGCTTCCCAAACCTATACCATTCTGAATGATTCTGCAAAATATAGGTTCTAAAAAGAGAAAACTCAGCTTCAAATATGTGAGAAAAAGGCCTTCTTTTCCATATCGTATATTTCAATTGCAGTAAAATGAAGGAGTTTTGTAATTTGGAAATTTCTAGCATTAGCCTTCTGAATTATCATATGTATCAATCAAGGTTCAATCAGATTCAAAACATAAAATTATGTATACACAGGCATACCTTGAAGATATTGCGGGTTCAGTACCAGAATACCAGAAAAAAGCAAATATTGTAATAAAGCAAGTCACAGGAATTTTTTGGTTTCCCAAAGCATACAAAAGTTAAGTTTACACTATACTGTAGGCTATTAAGTGTTCAATATGTCAAAAAATTTTACATACCTTAATTTTAAAATACCTTATTACTAAAAAATACCAACATTATCTATGCTTTTAGCAAGTCATAATCTTTTTGCTGGTGGAGGGTCTTGCCTTGATGTCAATGGTTGCTGACTGATCAGATAATGGTTTACTGAAGGTTGAGATGGCTGTGCCAACTTCTTAAAATAAGAAAACAATGAAGTTTGCCACTTCGATGGACTCTTCCTTTCAAGAAAGATTTCTCTGTGGCATATGATGCTGTTTGATAGCATTTTACCCACAGCACAACTTCTTTCAAAACTGGAGTCAATCTTCTCAAACCCTGCAGCTGCTTTATCAGATAAGTTGATGTAATATTCTAAATCCTTTGTTGTCATTTCAACAATGTTCACATCATCTTCACCAGGAGTCAATTCCATCTCAAGAAACCACTTTCTTTGCTCATCCTTAAGAAGCAACTCCTCATCTGTTAAAGTTTTATCCTGAGATTGCAGCAATTCAGTCACATCTTCAGGCTCCACTTCTAATTCTAGTTGTCTTGCTATTTCTACCACATCTATAGTTATTTCTTCCACTTAAGTCTTGAACCCCTCAAAGTCATCCATGAGGGCTGGAATCAACTTCTTCTAAACTCCTGCTAATGTTGATATTTTGACCTTCTCTCGTGAATCATGAATGTTCTTAATGGCATCTAGAATGCTGAATCCTTTCCAGAAGTTTTTCAATTTATTTTCCCCAGATGCATCAGAGGAATCAATATCTATGGCAGCTACAGTCTTATGAAATGCATTTCTTAAATAATAAGACTTGAAAGTTGAAATTACTCCCTGATCCTGGGGCTGTGGTGGCTTGTGCATTGCTGTGATGCTGGAAGCTATGCCACTGGTCTTTCAAATGCCAAGAGGATCACCCAGGACAGGTTTCAGTGGAGTTTCCAGACTAAGAGAGATGAAGAAGAAGGACCTGATAGCCTACTTTTGAAAAAAATTGGCCAGTGAAGACCTTATGCATATCGGCAGAACATTGTCTGATTTATTACTGGAAGATGAGCCGATCAGGTTGGAAAGCACTCAAAATACAACTGGGAAAGAGATTGATCCTCAAAGTAGACTTTGACCTTAATGAGGTGGAAGGAGTAAATATTTTGGGATCTTCATTTCCTGATGTGGCACACACAACTCAAAATGAGAAGAAACAGCTGCAAACATCCTTTAATAATCAGAATGTGAAATGTATGAAGTATGAATCTAGTAAAATTGGAAGTCATCAAAAATGAAATGAAGAGTGTGAGGAGGGGCCAAGACGGTGGAATAGCCAGACAATTCCTGCGAACCCTCTTACAACAAAAACCTAAAAAAAGAAGTGAAACAATTATATTTATGACAAGCTAGGAGACCTGAACATCAAAGGCAAAGTTAGAAAAAGGAATGAGTGGCAGGGGAGAGAGAGACGGTTCAGAAACGGAGAGGAGTTGCCGAACCTGAATCACCAGATACCTTACGCACCATTTCTGGGAGCAGCTATGGTGGGTTGGTAGTAGCATTTGGCCACAGTTTCCTCAGGGAGAAGCAGCCAGCTGCATGGCCTACTCATACCACCAGAACAAGAATGGCACGCTTGGCAAAAGCTAAGTACTTGCATACATTTTGCTGCGCCCCTCACCACCAAGCCGCCTTCAGTGGCTGTTGATTTCCCTGGGCCTGGGATAGGCCCTGCTAAGCACCTGAAGCCATCCTCCTTGCCTTGGAGAAGTAATAAATTTGCAATTTGGGAAAAGATAGTTTGCCAGCCCCATTAACCTGGGAAGCTCAGGACAGAAGTGGCTCCTCTCCAGGCATAAACAGTCCATGGACTTTGAATAACTTTCTCCCATGCATGGACCTGTGTGGGACTATTTCAGGAGAATAGGCCCTTGTTTGCAGACTACAACTGTTTCAGCTGTGCAGTGGAGAGGTGGGTGTTTGATGTTTGACACCACTTTGCCTATAAAACAGGGTCCTCCACTACCCACATCAGGGGCCTAAGGACTGGTGGCTCCACTCAGGTCACCCAGCCACCTGAGACAGGGGCCCAAGGATAACTTGTACCTCCCAGCCCTTACAACCAAAAACATTGGGTGCCCATGCTCCATCTGCAGAACCCACCCACCTGTGTGCACTTTCCTCAGAGACACATATGGGATGATTCTTAGCCCTCTGCCTTGTTCAGAGCATGGCCGCCTGGTGCAATCAGATGCCAGTACCTACATCAATCACCCCTGCTCCTCTAAGACTATAGGACAGAGTCTGTACCACACACTTGATGATCAGCTACCTGGATGCCTCAGTTGAATTTATACAAGAAAAGTAAGTGGACTACTAGACTGATATACCTGATGACAGTTCTAGCCATCTGGTGACAGGATGTCAGAATGCCAAAGGCAGAAATAATCAAGCTAGCTCACTCAGGCAACCCATTTTGGCATATCAAAAGAAAACAAAGCAAAAAGCTAGTATACAGTAACCACACATAAAACAAATACAATAAATTATAGATGGCTCAGAGACAACAGTCACGACCAAGTCGCGTAAAGAAACAGACCATGATTGCCTCAATAAGCTCTCAAAACAAAGAATCAACAAATCTTCTGGAAGAAGGTGCCTTCCTGGAATTAATGAATGCAAAATTCAAAAGGTTAACATACAGAACCCTTCAGGAAATCAGGAATGAGATTAGGAAGGAGATCAGGCAATATGCAGAACAAGCCAAGGAACACACAGATAAAGTAGTTGAAGAAATTAAAAAGATTATTCAAGAACATAATGAAAAATTTAATAAACTACAAGAATCCATAGAGAGGCAGCAACCAGAAATTCAGATGATTAGCAATAAAATTACAGAATTAGACAACTCGGTAGAAAGTCAGAGAAGAAGAATTGAGCAAGTGGAAGGCAGAATTGGTGAACGTGAAGATAAAGCACTTGGCACCAATATATTGGAAGAAGACTCATTAAAAAATTGAAAAAAAAAAAAAGAAGAAACCTTAAGAATCATGTGGGACTCTATCAAGACAAATAACCTACGAGTGATTGGAGTACCCGAATGGGGATGGATAACAGAAAATACAGAGATAATTGTTCAAGATTTTTTGGCAGAAAACTCCCTGATATAGTGAAAGATGAGAAGATATCTATCCAAGATGCTCATTGAACTCCACATAAGGTAGATTTTAAAAGAATGTCACCAAGACATATTATAATCAAACTTGCCAAAACCAAAAAAATAGAGAGAATTTTAAGAGCAGCTAGGGATAAATAAAAAGTCACTGACAAAGGAGACTTAGTACGAGTAAGCTTGAATTACTCGGCAGAAACCATGCAGGCAAGAAGGCAGTAGGATAACTTATATAAAGCACTGAATGAAATAAATTGCCAACCAAGACTCATATATCCAGCAAAACTGTCTCTCAAATAAGAAGGTGAAATAAGGGCAATTCCAGATAAACAGAAGTTTAGGGAATTTGTAAAAACCAAACGAAAACTACAAGAAATACTGAAGGGAGTTCTTTGGTTAGAAAATCCATAATATCAGGTATCAACCCAAGACTAGAACACTGGACAGAGAAATCAGATGTGAACCCAGACAGGGAAATCACAAAAATAAATCAAGATTTAAAAAAATGCTTAAAACGGGAAACAACAACATTATTACATAAAAGAAGGCTATATTAAAACAATAAAGAGGGACTAAGAAATGTGATCATAAATCTTCCATATGGAGAGGAAGACAAAGCAACACAAATAAAAACAAAGTTGGGTTTAAATTTAGAAAAATAGTGATAAATATCGAGGTAACTAAAAAGGAGACAAACTATCCTACTCATCAAAATAAAATACAAGAAAAAAATAGACTCAGCAGAAACAATATCAACAAAAAAGAATATGAGGAAAAAACAATATATAAAGATAAACTACTCAGCACCAAAAATTAAATGGGAAAAACAAACTGTCAACAACATACAAAAGAAGACATCAAAATGATAGCACTAAATTATACCTATCCATAATTATGCTCAATGTAAATAGACTAAATGCACCAATAAAGAGGCAGAGAGAGATAGAATGGATTAAAAAAACCACGATCCATTGATAGGCTGCCTACAAGAGACACAGCTTAGACTTACAGACAGAAACAAACTAAAACTCAAAGGTTGGAAAAAAATACATCAAGCAAACAATAATCAGAAAAGAGCAGGAGTGGCAATATTATTTTCTGATGAAATAGACTTTAAAGTTAAATCCACCACAAAGGATAAGGAAGGACACTACATAATGATTAAAGGGACAATATACCAGGAGGATATAACCATTTAAAATATTTATGCACCCAATGACAGGCCAGCAAGATACATAAAAGAAACCCTAACAGCAATGGAAAGTGAGATAGACATCTCAAAAGTAATAGTAGGAGAGTTTAACACAACACTTTCGGGGAAGGACAGGACATACAGAAAAAAGGCTCAATAAAGACACAGAAGATCTAAATGCCACAATCAACCAACTTGACCTTATAGACATAAACAGAGCACTCCACCCAAGCAGTCAAGTATACTTTCTTTTCTAGTGAACATGGAACAGTCTCTAGAATAGACCACATATTAGGTCATAAAGGAAGCCTTAGCAGAATTCGAAACACTGAAATATTACAAAGCATCTTCCCTGACCACAAGGCTGTAAACACAGAAATCATTATAACAGAAAAAGCAGGGAAAAGATATCAAAAACTTGGAAACTGAGCAATACCCTGCTCAGAAAAGACAGGATAAAAAAGACATTAAGGATGGAATGAAGAAATTCATAGAACCCAGTAAGAATGAAAACAGTTCCTATCAGAACTTTTGGGACACAGCGAAAGCAGTGCTCAGAGGTCAATTTATATCAATAAATACACATATACAAAAAAAAAGAAAGGGCCAATATAAAGGAATTATCCCTGGAACTTGAACAGATGGAAGGAGATTATCAAAAGAAACCCACAGGCACCAGAAGAAAGGAAATAATAAAAATTGGAGTAGAACTAAATGAAATAGAAAACAGAAAAACAATTGAAAGAATTAACAAGACCAAAAGCTTGTTCTTTGAAAACATTAACAAAATTGGTAAGCTATTGGCCAAACTGACGAAAGAAAAACAGGATAGTAAGAAATTAACCCAAATGACAAATGAGATGAGTGATATTACAACAGACCCAATTGAAATGAAAAGAGTCATATCAGATTACTATGAAAAATTGTACTCTAACAAATTTAAAAACCTAGAAGAAATTGATGAATTCCTAAAAATACACTACCTAACTAAACTAACACAAATAAAGGTAGAACAACTAAATAGACCCATAAAAAAGAAGAGATTGAAAATATAATAAAAAAACTCCCAATAAAAAAAAAGCCCTGGCCTGGACAGCTTCACTGCAGAATTCTACCAAACTTTCAGAGAAGAGTTAACACCACTACTACTAAAGGTATTTCAGAGCATAGAAAAGGACAGAATACTCCCAAACTCATTCTATGAAGCCAGCATATCCCTGATACCAAAATGAGGTAAAGACACTACAAAAAAAGAAAATTACAGACCTATATCCCTCATGAACTTAGATGCAAAAGTCCTCAACAAAATTCTAGCCAGTAGAATTCCACAACATATCAAAAAAGAAAAATTCACCATGACCAAGTGAGAATCATACCAGGTATGCAGGGATGGTTCAACATTAGACAAACAATTAATGTAATCCACCGTATAAATAAAACCAAAGACAAGAACCACAAGATTTTATCAATTGATGGAGAAAAGGCATTTGACAAAGTTCAACACACATTCATAATAAAAACTCTCACCAAAATAGGAAAAGAAGGAAAATTCCTCAACATAATAAAAGGCATTTACACAAAGCCAACAGCCAACATCATTCATCCTAAATGGAAAGTATCTGAAAGCATCCCCTTTGAGATTGGAAACCAGACAAGGATACCTTTTATCACCACTCTTATTCAACATTGTACTGGAGGTCCTAACCAGAGCAATTAGGCTAAATAAAGAAATAAAGGGCATCCAGATTTGGCAAGGAAGAAATAAATGTAACTCTATTTGCAGATGACATGATCTTACACACAGAAAACCCTAAGGAATCCTCAAGAAAACTACTGAATCTAATAGAACAGTTCAGCAGAGTATCAGGGTACAAGATGAACATAGAAAATCAGTTGGATTCCTCTACACCAACAAAAAGAACTTTGAAGAGGAAATCATCAAATGAACACCATTTACAGTAGACCCCAAGAAAATAAAATACTTAGAAATAATCTTACCAGAGATATAAAAGACTTATACAAAGAAAACTACAAAACACTACTGCAGTAAACCAAAAAAGACCCACGTAAGGGGAAAAAAATACCTTGTTCATGGATAGGAAGACTGAACATTGTAAAAAAAGTCCATTCTACCAAAAGCAATCTGTATATTTAATGCAATTCCAATCCAAATTCCAACGACTTTTTTTTTAATGAGATGGAGAAACAAATCACCAACTTCATATGTAAGGAAAAAAGAACAAAGTGGGAGGCCTCACTCTACCTGATTTTAGAACCTATTATACTGCCAGGACAGTCAAAACAGCCTGGTGCTGGTACAATAACAACTACATAGACCAATGGAACAGAATTGAGAATCCAGACATAAATCCATTCACATATGAACAGTTGATATTTGACAATGGCCCAAAGTCAGTTAAATGGGAGAAAAGACTGTTTTTAACAAATGGTGTTGGCATAAATGGATATCCATCTACCAAAAAATGAAACAAGACGCATACCTCACACCATGCTTAAAAACAAACTCAAAATGGATCAAATACTTAAATATAAAATCTAAAAAAATAAAGATCATGGAAGAAAAATAAGGATGTTAGGAGCATAAACAGTATACAAAACATTACTAACAGTGCAGAAGAGAAATTAGATTACTGGAAGCTCCTAAAAACCAAATGCCTGTGCTCATCCAGAGACTTCACCAAAAGAGTAAAATGGTTGCCTACAGACTGGGAAAAAGTTTTTAGCTATGACATTTCTGATCAGTGCCTGATCTCTAAAATCTACATGATACTGAAAAAAACTCAAATACAAAAAGGCAAACAGCCCAATTAAAAAATGGGCAAAAGATATGAACAGGCACTTCAGTACAGAAGACAATTAGGTAGCTGACAGATACATGAGGAAATGCTCAGGATCATTAGCCATTAGAGAAATGCAAATCAAAACTACAATGAGATTCCATCTCACTCCAACAAGGCTGGCATTAATCCAAAAATCACAAAATAATATATGTTGGTGAGATTGTGGAGAGACTGGAACACTTATACACTGCTGGTTGGAATGTAAAATGGTACAACCACTTTGGAAATCGATTTGGCTTTTCCTTAAAAACCTAGAGATAGAACTACCATATGATCTAGCAATCCCACTCTTCGGAATATACCTAGAGAAATAAGAGCCCTTACATGAACAGATATATTCACACTCATGTTCATTGCAGCACTGTTCACAATAGCAAAAAGATGGAAGCAACCAAGGTGCCCATCAACTGGTGAATGGTTAAATAGATTACGGTATATTCACACAATGGAATACTATGCATCGATAAAGAACTGTGATGAATCTGTGAAACATTTCATAACATGGAGGAATCTGGAAGGCATTATGCTGAGTGAAATTAGTCAGTTGCAATAGGATAAATATTGTGTAAGACCACTCTTTTAAGAACTCAAGAAATAGCTTAAACAGAAAAGAAAATATTCTTTGTTGGCTACGATAAGGGGGAGGGAGGGAGGGAGCAAGAGGGGTATTCACTAATTAAATAGTAGATAGGAACTATTTTATAGGAAGGGAAAGACAACACACAATACAGGACAGATCAGCACAACTGGACTAAACCAAAAGCAAGAAGTTTCCTGAATAAACTGACTGCTTCGAGGGCCAGCATAGCAGGGGTGGGGGTCTGGGGATCATGGTTTCAGAGAACATCTAGGTCAATTGGCATAATAAAATCTGTTAAGAAAACATTCTGCATCCCACTTTGGAGAGTGGTGTCTTGGGTCTTAAGTGCTAGCAAGTGGCCATCTAAGATGCATCAATTCGTCTCAACCTACCTGGATCAAAGGAGAATGAAGAACACCAAAGACACATGGTAATTATGAGCCCAAGAGACAGAAGGGCCACATAAACCAGAGATTACTTTGGCCTGAGACCTGAAGAACTAGATGGTGCCTGGCTACAACTGATGACTGCCCTGACAGTGAACACACAGAGAACCCCTGAGGGAGCAGGAGAGCAGTGGGATGCAGACCCCAAATTCTCATAAAAAGACCAGACTTAATGGTCTGACTGAGACTAGAAGGACCCTGGTGGTCATGGCCCCCAGACCTTCTCTTAGCCCAAGACAGGAACCATTCCGAAAGCCATCTCTTCAGACAGCTGTTGGACTGGTCTATGGGATAGAAAATGATGCTAGTGAAGAACGAGATTCTTGGATCAAGTAGACACACTATACTATGTTGGCATCTACTGTCTGGAGGAGAGATGAGAGGGCAGAGGGGGTTAGAAGCTGGCCAAACGGACACAAAAATAGAGAGTGGAGGGAAGGAGCGTGTTGTCTTACTAGGGGGAGAGCAATTAGGTGTATATAAATTTTTGTATGAGAGACTGACTTGATTTGTTAACTTTCACTTAAAGTACCAGAAAAATGAAAAAAAAATGAAAAGAAACACATAAAGATCAATATCCTCGGTATTAGTAAGCGGAAACGGACTGGTATTGAGCATTTTGAATCAGAAAATCCCATGGTCTACTATGCCAGGATTGACGTATTGGAGAGAAAAGGCATAGCATTCATCATCAGAAAGAACAATTCAAGATCTATCTTGAAGTACAATGCTGCCAGTGATAGGAAAATATGCATATGCATACAAGGAAGACCAATTAATACAATTATTATTCAAATTTGTGCACCAACCACTAATGTCAAAGATGAGAAAATAGAAGATTTTCACCTACTTCTGTAGTCTGAAATTGATTGAACGTGCAATCAAAATGTACTAATAATTATTGGTGATTATTATGCTAAAGTTGAACACAAAGAAGGACTGATAGTTGGAAAATATGGCCTTGGTGATAGAAATGATGCCAGAGGCTTCATGACAGAATTTTGCAAGACCAAGGACTTCTGCATTGTAAATACCTTTTTTGAACAACACAAACGGCAACCATACGTGTGGACCTTGCCAGATGGACTACATAGGAATCAAATCAATGATATCTGCAGAGGCACTGGAAAAGCTCAATATCATCGTCAGAACAAAGCCAGGGGGTGACTGTTGAACAGACCATCAATTGTTCATATGCAAGTTTAACCTGAAGCTGAAGAAAATTAAAATAAGTCCATGAAAACTGAAAAATGACTTTGGGCATATCCACCTGAATTTGGAAACCATCTCAAGAATAAATTTGATGCCTTGAATGCTAAAGATGGAAGACCAAAAGAGTTGTGGGATAACATCAAGAACATCATACATAAAGAAAGCAAGAGGTCATTAAAAAAACAGGAAAGAAAGAAAAGATCAAAATGGACATCAGAAGAGACTCTGAACTTGCTCTCAGAGTCGAGTAGCTGAAACATGGAAGAAATGAAGTAAAAGAGATGAACAGATTTTAAAGGGCGACTCAGGAGGAACAAGTAAAATATTATAATGATACGTGCAAAGACCTGGAGTTAGAAAACCAAAAAGTAGAACACACTAGACGTTTCTAAAGCTGAAACAACTGAAGAAAAAATTCAAGCCTCCAGTTGCAATATTGAAGGGTTCTACGGGCAAAATATTGAAAGATGCAGGACGTATCAAAAGAACATGGAAGGAATACATGCAGCAACTATACCAAAAAGAATTGGTCAACATACAGTCATCTCAGGAGGTAGCATATGATCAAGAACCGATGGTATTGAAATAAATAGTCCAAGCTGCACTAAAGGCATTTGCCAAAAATAAGGCTCCAAGAATTGACAGAGTATCAATCAAGCTGTTTCAAAAAATGGATGCAGTGTTGGAGGTGCTCACTCCTCTATGCCAACAAATTTGGTAGATAGCTGCCTGGCCAACTGACTGGAAGAGATTTGTGCCCATTCCAAAGAAATATGATCCAAAAAATGAGGACATTATCCAACAATATCATTAAAATCTCGTGACAGTAAAATTTTATTCAAGATATTTCCACTGAATACCAATGAAGTCCACATGTCCAATGAACAATAAAGGGGAAGGAATTACCCAAGAGTGTGGATATAAGGAGGCAGGGATTATGGGGAGCCATTTTAGAACTGTTCGACAATTCATAAATTAGTTTACAGCAAGAAATTTCAAGAAGTACATCTTATCAACCCCTTGTGCAATAAAACCTGTGAATCTGTGTAAGGCAGAAACTTGTCAGAGAACGAAAATGCAAATATTTTACAGTAAAATGAGTACTAGAAAAGTGATTAAGACTACACCCTGTCAAAGGTGGAAAACTTGTGATACCTAGAAAAACAAGGCTGTCTCAGGACTCACTGCTACGGGTTGGAATCGAACCGACAGCAATAGGTTTGCTTTTTTGTGTTTTTGGTTTTCTTAAAGTTACTCAAGAAATGAAATCCTAAGCTTAATTCACTTAAAAATTGATTATTGTACATATGTTTTAATGACATTTATTCATGTGTGGAACCTAGTTGTTTTAAGCAGTCTTAGCTCTTCTTTACCAAAAACTATATCCATTGCATCTAGTCAATTCTGACCTATAGCAGCCCTATAGGACAGAGTAGAACTGCCCCATAGGGTTTCCAAGGAGTGCCTGGTGCATTCAACTGCTGACCTTTTGGTTAGTAGCCAGAGCTCTTAACCACTATGCCACCACATTTTCCTAACTCTTCTATAGGTCCTTTGAAAATAATGGAAATGTAACAGGTCAAATTGAAGTGTTTTTTATACTGCATGACCCAAAGACAAGTATTTAAGTCTAGGAAACATGCCTACCCTCATACTCAGGTTTCTTAAAACTAAGGAAAAAAATATTATTTTCTGGAAAGGTGCTTTGCAAATAGATATTCTTTGTTTAGTTCTAGAAGTTTTAACCTGGCCTCCATCAGAGCCAAAGGCTTGGCATGTATGTTTTCCACGTCAATTAAAAGAGTATTTTTGGTAGCTATTAGTTCCGCTTGGAACTCACTGAGCTTTAAGTTTGTTCTTTCCAGGATTTTTCCAAAATCAATTGTTAAATGATAAAATGTAGTTTTTGCTTTACTAATGCCACTGCTTCAATAATTAATTTTGTTTGTACACTCAGACATTACCTACTGAATCATTATAACTTACTTCTCCATCTCTGACAAAATACTTAAGAAAGAATTGGAAAGATAAATATATCCTCTGATTAGAAAAAGGGAAATACAAGTTAATTTAAATCAAGTTGAAATTTTATAAAATCAAAATTTGTTAGAAGATAATATGTCTTCTGATAGAACTATTTGACAGGAGAAAAGGTAGTGATGTAATTCTCCACTTACTTGTGTGCTGTATTTGGAAGTATTTGTCGTGGTGGCACAATGGTGAAGAGCTCAGCCTTTAACCCAAAGGTAGGCAGTTGAATCCACCAGCTGATCCTCGGAAACACTATGGGGCAGTTCAACTCTTTCCTTTAGGGTTGCTATGAGTCAGAATGGACTCGACAGCAGCAGGTGGTTACGGTAATTCTTGAATTGGTCCAAAATATGATTTTTCCAGCTATATATTGATAGGGCTATTGATAGGGCTAACCAGCACAAATTAAAAAGATGGCTGAAATATACCTATGATTTCAATAATGAAGCTTCTAATTTAGAACTTAATTCTATTGCATGTATCCTATGTAACTTAGGCTTTGGTAATAGATCTGTTTACCTCTTAGTTTTTTCCTTCCTTTTTTTTTTGTTTTATTATACTTTAGATGAAGGTTTACGAAACAAACTAGTTTCTCATCAAACAGTTAGTACACCCATTGTTCTACGACACTGGTTAACAACCCCATGACATGTCAACACTCTCCCTTCTCAACCCTGGGTTCCCTTTTACCAGCTTTCCTGCTCCCTCCTGCCTTCCAGTCCCTGCCCCAGGGCTGGTGCCCTCCTTTAGTCTTGTTTTGTTCCATGGGCCTGTTCAATCTTTGGAGGAAGGGTGAACCTCAGAAGTGATCTCATTACTGAGCTGAAAGGGTGTCCAGGGGCCATACTTTCCTGGTTTCTACAGTCTCTGATAGGCCAGCAAGTCTGGTCTTCCTTTTTGAGTTAGAATTTTGCTCTACATTTTTCTCCAACTCTGTCTAAGACCCTTTATTGTGATCCCTGTCAGAGTAGTCAGTGGTGGTAGCTGGGCACCATCTAGTTTACTGGACTCAGTATGGTGCAAGCCATGGTAGATGTGGTCCAATAGCCCTTTGGACTAATCTTTCCCTTCTATCTTTAGCTTTCTTCATTCTTCCTTGCTCCAGAAGGGGTAAGACAGTGGAGTATCCTAGATGGCTCCTTACTTCTTGGTCACACCTCTTTTTGAAACACTTCTGGGATTCCTCATAATTTATAGACTGGTTCCAAATCTTCACTGATCATAAAGTCCCTAGTGGGCCCCATCTATGTTTAAAAAAAAAAATACTCTCATATGATCCTGATGCCGCTTTTAAGAAACATTGATAAAATAAATCTCCTTATGAACTCATGTACCCATTTAATAATATGTATGTATTTTTTTATGTCTGTATACCTGTATGCCTCATCCCCACCACCCAGTTCCTGTGCTGTATGCTTCCCATACCAGTCCTGCCCTTATTCTTGCACATGGTGTTTGCTTTCAGATTTAATTAATAAGTTGATTTGATTGTGAGTCATTTCTGAAGGCTATCAGAAGAATTCAGAGTAAAATATATGATGCTTGACTGTCCAGGCAATAAGCTTTATGTGCATAAAACAGTCATTTTATCAACTTGTAAATAGAGTAATTGAAAACTTTGCTAAAAGGTCATCTTTTATATGCTTTCTCCCTGTTGTCTTAGAATTCAATACTTGTTGATTGTTGATTTATTTATGTAATAAACTTCATGACCTTATCACTTGCAACACAATCTCCTTTTTTCACCCATACCTGTGTATCCAAATATAAATCTACACAATATTATTAACTTGCCACTAAAAGCCTTACATAAATTAATTTTCCAACTAGACACACAATTTCCATTTTTAATTCTTCCTTTTAAAATATTATGACTGTTCTAATTCACAAATTTTTATATAGGTTCTATAGTGTCCTAGAATCATTTACTGAATTTGCTTTATAATATCTTTACTGTAGACTCCCCCCCACATGTCTGTCAGTTTGTCGTACAATGGGGGCTTGAGTGTTGTCTGTGATGTGATGCTAGAAGCTATGCCCCTGATATTCAGATACCAGCAGGGTCACTGATGGAGGACAGGTTTCAGCTGAGCTTCCAGACTAAAACAGACTGGGAATAAGGACCCAGCAGTCTACTTTTGAAAAGCATCAGCCAGTGAAAACCTTATGAATAGCAGAACATTGTCTGATATAGTGCTGGAAGATGAGCCCCCCAGGTTGGAAGGCACTCAGAAGATGACTGGGGAAGAGCTGCCTCCTCAAAGCAGAGTTGACCTTAATGACATGGATGGAGTAAAGCTTTTGGGACCTTCATTCGCTGATGTGGCATGACTCAAAATGAGAAGAAAGAGCTGTGAACATCCATTAATAATCAGAACCTGGAATGTACGAAATATGAATCTAGGAAAATTGGAAATTGTCAAAAATGAAATGGAACCCATAAAAATCAAAAACCTAGGGATTAGTGAGCTGAAATGGACTGGTATTGGCCATTTTGAATCTGACAGTCATGTAGTCTATTATGCTGGGAATGACAACTCGAAGAGGAATGGTGTTGCATTCATCGTCAAAAAGAATGTTTCAAGATCTACCCTGAAGTACAACACTGTCAGTGATAGGATAATATCCATATACCTACAAGGAAGACCAGTTAATATGACTATTCAAATTTATGCCCCAACCATTAGGGCCAAAGATGAAGAAATAGAAGATTTTTATCAGCTGCTGCAGTCTGAAATTGATCGAACATGCAATCAAGATGCATTGATAATTACTGGCGATTGGAATGTGAAAGTTGGAAACAAAGAAGAAGGATCAGTAGTTGGAAAATATGGCTTTGGTGATAGAAACAATGCCAGAGACTGAATGATAGAATTTTGCAAGACCAATGACTTCATTGCAAATACCTTCTTTCACCAATATAAAGTGTGACTACACAGATGGACCTCTCCAGATGGAATGAACAGAAATCAAACTGACTACATCTGTGGAAAGAGATGATGGAAAAGCTCAATATCATCAGTCAGGACAAGGCAAGGGCCAGTTGTGGAACAGACCATCAATTGCTCATATACAAGTTCAAGTTGAAACTGAAAAAAATCAGAACAAGTCCACGAGAGCCAAAATATGACCTTGAGTATATCCCATCTGAAATTAGAGACCATATGAAGAATAGATTTGGTGCATCGAACACTAGTGACCAAAGGCAAGACGAGTTGTGGAATGATATCAAGGACATCGTACATGAAGAAAGCAAGAGGTCATTGAAGAGACAGGAAAGAAAGAAAAGACCAAGGCGGATGTCTGAGGAGACTCTGAAACTTGCTCTCGAACATCGATAAGCTAAAGCAAAAGGAAGAATTGATGAAGTAAAAGAACTGAATGGAAGATTTCAATGGGCGTCTCAAGGAGACAAAGTAAAGTATTATAATACCATGTACAAAGAGCTGGAGATGGAAAACCAAAAGGGAAAAACACACTCAGCATTTCTAAAGCTGAAAGAACTGAAGAAAAAATACAAGCCTTGACTTGCAATAGTGACAGGTTCTATGGGGATAATATTAAACGACACAGGAAGCAACAAAAAAAGATGGAAGGAATACACAGTCATTACACCAAAAAGAATTAGTCGATATTCAACCACGCAAGAAGTGGCATATGACCAGGAACTGATGATACTGAAGGAAGAAGTCCAAGCTGCTCTGAAGGCATTGGTGAAAAACAAGGCTCCAGGAATTGATGCAATATCAATTGAGATGTTTCAACAAACAGATGCAAAGCAGCAGGTGCTCACTCATCTATGCCAAGAAATATGGAAGACAGTTTCCTGGCCAAGTGACTGGAAGAGATCCATATTTATGCCTATTCCCAAGAAAGGTGATCCAACTGAATATGGAAATTATAGAACAATATCATTAATATCACATACAAGCAAAATTCTGCTGAAGAGCATTCAAAAACAGCTGCAGCAGTATATAGACAGGGAACTGCCAGAAATTCAGGCTGGTTTCAGAAGAGGACATGGAGCCAGGGATATCATTGCTGATGTCAGATGGATCCTGGCTGAAAGCAGAGAATACAAGAAGGATGTTTACCTGTGTTTTATTGACCATGCAAAGGCATTCAACTGTGTGGATCATAACAAATTATGGCTAACATTGCGAAGAATGGGAATTCCAGAACACTTAATTGTGCTCATGGGGAACCTTTACATAGATCAAGAGGCAGTTGTTTGGACAGAACAAGGGGATATTGCATGGTTTAAAGCCAGGAAATGTGTGCATCAGAATTGTATTCTTTCACCATACCTATTCAATCTGTATGCTGAGCAAATAGTCCAAGAAGCTGGACTATATGAAGAAGAACAGGGCATCAGGATTGGAGGAAGACTCGTTAACAACCTGCATTATGCAGATGACACAACCTTGATTGCTGAAAGTGAAGAGGACTTGAAGCACTTACTAACAAAGATCAAAGACCATGGCCTTCAGTACGGACTATACCTCAACATAAAGAAAACAAAAACCCTCATAACTGGACCAATAAGCCACATCATGGTAAATGGAGAAAAGATTGAAGTTGTCAAGGGCTTCGTCTTACTTGGATCCACAATCAACAGCCATGGAAGCAGCAGTCAAGTAATCAAAAGACACATTGCATTGGGTACATCTGCTGCAAAGGACCTCTTCAAAGTGTTGAAGAGCAAAGATGTCACCTTGAAGACTAAGGTGTACCTGACCCAAGCCCTGGTATTTTCAATTGCATCATATACATGTGAAAGCTGGACAATGAATAAGGAAGACCGAAGAAGAGTTGACACCTTTGAATTGCGATGTTGGCAAAGAATACTGAATATACCATGGACTGCCAAAAGAATGAACAAATCTGTCTTAGAAGAAGTACAACCAGAATGCTCCTTAGAGGCAAGGATGGCGAGGCTGTGTCTTACATACTTTGGACATGTTGTCAGGAGGGATCAGTTCCTGGAGAAGGACATCATGCTTGGCAGAGTACAGGGTCAGAGGAAAAGAGGAAGACCCTCAACGAGGTGGATTGACACAGTGGCTGCAACAATGAGCTCAAGCATATTGATTGTAAGGATGGCTCAGGACCGGGCAGTGTTTCGTTCTGTTGTGCACAGGGTTGCTATGAGTCGGAACATCCTCTACGGCATCTAACAAGAACAACAACAACATTGTAGACCCTGATATTTCTCTTTTATAATTAGGAGAGGTGGTTAGAGTTGAACAAGAACTCTGGAATTAGACCTAATTTAACCTTTTTTGATTAAAAAGTATTCTAATTTTTTTTTTTTTTTTTTGGGTTTTTAACAAGGCAATGGCATATTACTGGTATTTGGGGAAATTGTTGATATTTAGGTCTTTTCACTACTGAGTGGAATGGAATGGTGTGGCTTTTTCATGATCTATTTGCAGTCCTTTTTTACAAATTATGAAGCAGACTCTTGGATAAATACAGACTAGCGTCTTTGTCCTTTCTCTTTGCAATTCAAAGTGATTATAAAGTGTAAAAATAAACCTGTGGAGACATGTAATAGAAATCACAGGAAAAGATAACGCTCAAAGGGAGCATTTAGTGTGGTACCATGAGTTAACTTCAAAGCTGACAACCCTGCAGAGGAGTGCTGATTGTGTCCCTGGTTAGGTGGGAAGGTTTTATGGGAAGAGATGTGTGCGGATGTGTCAGAAATGCTATACTACACAAAACTGCAGCCCTGGGGCTGTGGTGCACTGAGCGAATTGCTTTTATATGTATGGCCTTTCTAGTCATGGTTTATTAACTCCCACAAAATAATGGAAACCCTGGTGGCATAGTGGTTAAGAGCTACGGCTGCTAACCAGAAGGTTGCCAATTTGAATCAACCAGGTACTTCTTGGAAACCCTATGGGGCAGTTCTACTGTGTCCTATAGGGTTGTTATGAGTCAGAATCGACATGACAGCAATAATTTTTTTGGTGGGGGGTTATGCAACTAAGGTGAGTAAAACTCTTGTAGGGATTGGACGGCAACTATGCAAAAAAGGTTTCTGCGGCCTACAAGGGGATTAATCACTTTTGCCATCCCATTAGGCTTAAAAAAGCCAATTCCACAGAAGTTGGGGGGGACCTCACAACCACCAAGTAGAGGAGCCAGGACTGGAGTTGTTCTTTTAGATCTGGGGTCCCTATGCTGAGAACTTACTAGACCCAGGAGACGTAGAGAAAGCTGTAACATTGGAGACAGCACAAGATGGCGAAAGATGACATGGGTGGCGAGAACCTAGAGACTGCCACAAGACAGCTGCAGGGGGCTTGCTGACCTATGGATTGAGATAGCTGAGCACCGACGGGCAGGAGGCTTCCTGGTGGAACCCAGTGCCTCTGGGCACTTATCAGTGGGGCTAAAGAGCAGTATTGCTTGCCCTCACAGGGCAGAGGCTGAGAGCAAGCCTTGTCTGCTCATGGGTACGACAGAGAAGGAGCTGAGAGGTTAGAAGCTGTTTTGACTGACAAACTGTATCCTATCTCCTGAGTTGTTCCTGGTATTTCCAAGTTGATTATAATCCTGAATTGCAACCTGTTGGCTCCCTAATAATCTCCATAATCTTGAGTATGGTTTGTCAGTTCTGTGTGGCCATTGCAAGAAATTATTGAACCCAGCAGAGAAGTAGAGAGTGCTGTGGGAGGGATGGCTGGTGTCAGAATTGCTAAAATGGTTGGAGAGTGGAGGTAGGTCTGACTTTTACCCTATAGGAATCAGCCTTGGGCTGATCTTGATTCTCATTCCCCCTCATAGAGTCAAGCAGCTTCCAATGCTGCTACATTGCAGGGGCCTAGCCAGTTCTGCCATAGGACTCCTCAATGAAAAATCTTCCCTAGCTAATGAGTCTCCTCCTTCCTGCTTTGGCTGAGAACAGGAATGGGTAGCAAAGGACCAGATCCAGCTCTGAAAGATACCCAGGGCTTTAGCATATCTATTGGTGAGGGATCTCTCACTTGACCAGTATTAGTACATACTGTCCTCAGGGAGGCATGTCTTAAGTTATGATCCCTGTAAGTAGAACCTGGCTTTTTTTTACCGCTGTATCAGTTATTCTTGGCTGTTGAATGTCAAGGAGTACATACTGAGCGGGAGGCAATTTCTGTTAGGCTAAAGGAGCTGTGGTGGCACGAACAGTTAAGTGCTCAATTGCTAACCAAAAGTTTGGTGGTTTGAACCCACCGAGAAGCTCCACAGAAGAAAGACCTGGTGCTATGCCCCTGTAACGATTATAGGCAAGAAGACCTTATGGGGCAGTTCTACTCTGTCACATGGGTCACACCTAACAACAGCAAAAATGGTAATCCTCTGTGGCACTCATGGAATGGATGTAACAGCCTGGTAAACGGAATTTGAACAGGGCACCATAGCACCCACCACCAGGGGCTTATGTATTGTCTTCTTATAAGAAGTAGGTAATATGTGAATATTAAGAAAAAAAAACAAAACCAAACCCAACCCATTGCCATTGAGTAGGTTCCGACTCATAGCGAACCTCTAGGACAGGGCAGAGCTGACTCATAGAGTTTCAAGGAGTGGCTGGTGGATTCGAACAGCTGACCTTTTGGTTAGCAGCCTGAGCTCTTAACCACTGCGCCACCAGGGCTCCTATTAACTATTCCTAAATATGTGTAAACAAACCTGGGTATTTGAGGCAATATACGTGGAAAGTAGAGATTAATCTGTCTGAACTATTTTAGACTCCACGAGGACAGAGTTGTGTTCACTTCTGCTCCTTATTGTATTTCTGAGGCTAAGTACAGAGCCAGACATAGGTGTTCAATAAATTTCTGTTATTTATTCAGTAAATAAGCCAAGGAATAAACGTTGATTATAAAAGAGAGATCATCAGTCAGACCAACTTTTGTAGTACTTATTGTACTTCTCCAAGCAGACAATTTATGTCAAACTCTCATAAGCATATAGAATTTCCACAATAATACTTCTATTACCCAATGATAATGTTATTTTTCTGAATCTTGATATGTTGGAATTTTCAATAATTCCAGAAGCTAAAAATGATTATCAACTGTATGGTATGACAATTGCTTTCTTTTTTTTGCACTTAAAATATTTTCATATACCAGTTAACTCAGAGTAAATCTTTCAGTGCAGCATAAAAGACTGTAAAATTTCTGTTTCTCACAGAGTAATCACATAGAGGGATCTCCAGACTGTTACCCTTGATAAACTTAGTTATTTGGTATGTGTACATTACAATAGTGCCTTTTGTTTAAGCCTGATGTGCATATCAAACCAAAGAACCAAACCCACTGCCATGAATTCCATTTTGACTCACAGCGACCCTATAGGACAGAGTCAGACTGCCCCCTTAGGGTTTCCAAAGCTGTAAATCTTCATGGGAGCAGACTGCCACATCTTTCTCCTGCCCAGCGGCTGGTGGATTCTGACTAGTGACTTCTCAGTTAGCAACCCAAAGCGCTTCAACCATTGAGCCACCTGGGTTCCTTATAATAAATGCCAATTTAAATAACAATACTATAGTTTTCAACTACAGTATTCTGTAGTTTTCCTTTGAAAAGCAATTCTCTGAAAATTCTCTAACATCTAAGAAAAATAGCAACCTCCACCTATTTAAGTGAAAATTGATACTATGGCCTGTCTTTGGTTTGCAAAGCGATATTGAGAGCGATTGTGTTTTGAGTATAACTGAAAAGTCCCATAGGTAGTAGCCTCATTCATTGTTTCCATATTCCCCATGCTAAGGTACGTACCGCAACACCACGTCTGCTCCTGTGACTCCTCGGCTGACCTGCAGTCATTTCCTGTCTATGCACTCTTCTCTTGGCAGTATATGTCCCATTGTTTGCACGCACTCATCTCTCTCCTTGTTTATTGTCCTTTAGATGTAAGCTTGGGACACTTCTTGCCTCCCTTTTCTCCCTTTAACGGCTAATTTCTACTTTTATTTTCAGCTGCACTTCCCTCATAACCAAAAAAAAAAAAAAAAACCCAAAAAACAAAAACAAACCTGTTGTTGTTGAGTTGACTCTGATAGGACAGAGTAGAACTGCCCCAAAGGGTTTCCAAGGAGTGGCTGGTGGGTTCAAACCGCCGATCACTTGGTTAGCAGATGAACTCTTAACCAGTGCACCACCAGGGCTTCTCCTTCAGAACGCCTTCCATGTTTGGCCTAGACTGGCTTTGCTGCCCCTAAAGAATTCTTCTAAGGCGCCCTGAGCTAACCATCCCACATCACTGGTCACACTGGAACCATTTGCTTTCGGAACCAGAAATTTTCTTCAGGAAGTTAATACTTTTTCAAAGGTATTGCTAAGTACTAGCCATTCAAACAGCAGGAGTGAATTTATTCACTAAATATAGTAAGTGCTTTCTGTGTACCAGGCCCAATGATAAATGAGAAAGCAATCCCTTACTTTCTATGATTCAGTGACGACCAAAAAAAAAAAAAAAATCATACTTTGAGTTCTCTGGTATAGTGATTAGAAGATGGTGAATAATGAAGGCAAGGGATTTATATTTTTAACCATATTGGTGATTCCTACTCTGGGCCATATTCTTTGTTACATCCTTTACAAACATTGGAGTAAACTGGTGAAAAAGATGCACGATTCAATGTATTAGAAACTGTTTATAAACTGTAGAACGCTGTGTTAGTGTAAGATGGCCACTAGGATATGTGCTTTTTGACAGCAAGAGCTGTTTGTTTTTCAATAATGCATAATCTACATATAACGCAATGCTTACAACATAGTAGACACTTAGTAAATGCCTGTCTAATGAATAAAAAAATGTCTTGTCAATATAAAGAAGACTTCTAGTAATAACAATAACAAAGCTTCTCTAGATATTGGCCTGTTGTTAGCTGCCCTCAAGTTGATTCTGACTCATGGCAACCTCACGTGTGCAGAGTAGAACTGATCTATAGAGTTTTCAAGGCTGTTACCTTTTGGAAGCAGATCGCCAGTCTTGTCTTTCAAGGCACCTCTGACTGAGTTCAAACAGCCAGCCTTTCTGCTAGAAGTGCTGGGTAAAGTACAGGGTCAGTGCAAAAGGGGGAAACCCTCAAAAAGATGGATTGACATATTGGCTGCAACAATGGGCTGAAACATAGCAAAGCAACAATTACGAGAACGGTGCATGACTGGGCAAAGTTTCATTCTGTTATACATAAAGCCACTATGAGTTGGAGCCGACTAAAGGGCACCTACTGAAAGCAACAAAGATACTGATTTGTCTGCTGATGTAGTTTGAGTGCTTATCTTATATATTTATGTACTTTTATGGATATACATGGGAACAGTGGCAGCTCAGTGAACTCTAGCCTCCCTTAAAGGAAACTTGGGCTTGACTTGTGGCCAGTATACCTCAGCACAGTCATCCCTTGTCTGTCAGTGGAGACTGGCATGTTGCCGTGATACTGAACAGATTTCAGAGGAGGTTCCAGAATGAGATTAGGAAGAAAGGCCTTGCAATCTACTTCCAAAATCTCAAGTAATGAAAACTCTATGAATCGCAATGGTCTGATCCAGTTGTGCATGGGGTCTCTCTGAGATGACTCTTCTTGATGGCAGCTAACAACAACAACACCATGTATGTATATATATATATTTTTTTTTTTTTGAAAATTTTAAATTTGGAAAAAATGTATTTGTGGTGAGATAGATTACTTTTTTGTGGCCTTTCTAGTCATGATCTTGTAACTCCCACCCAGGTGATTGGCTGGGACTGTATGATAGGTAATTGTGGCCTACTAAGGAGATTGGTCAGCTTTGCCTTAAAAGAGAGCCAATTCCAGAACAGAGAGAGGGATCCTACCAACACCAAGGAAGAATAGCCAGGAGCGGAGAACACATCCTTTAGACCTGGAATCTCTGTGCTGAGAAGCTCCTGGAAGCCAGAGACTGAGAGAGAGAGAGCAAACCGTAACCTTGAAGGCAGTGAGAAGCGGTGGCAGGAGAGACCTGACAGCAGAGACTCGGCAGCAGGAGACGGCTTAGTGACCTTCCAGGCCCATGGAGAGAGAAAGCAGAGTGCTTTTGGGCAGAGACTGAGGGCCAGGGAGAGGCATCCCTTGGAGCACAGCTGGGGAGAGGCTACCTGGAAGGACAAACAGTATTCTGTTTCTGAGCCTGAGTTGTAACTGTTACTTCCCTAACAAATCCCATAACCATGAATGTGGTCTTTGAGTTCTGTGTGGCCATCACAGTGAATTATCAAAGCCAGCGGAGAAGTAGAGAGTGCTGTGTGAAGGACAGTTGGTGTCAGAATTAGTAAAGGTGGAGGAGAGAGGAAGATTGTTGGGCCTCCACCTCATGGGAGTCAGCCTTGTGCTGTTGATCTTGGTTCTCCTTCCCCCTTATGGGGTTGGAGGAGGTCAGACACTGCCTGCAGCTGTTTTTATAGCATTCTTTGAATAAAAGGATAATCAATGAGAGTATTTTATTAATATGTTATTAATAATTATGTATTTTAATAATGATTAACATTAATATTGTTCATGTTCTATGTGGTACTCAGAAGGTCTTAATCATTTGGAGCAGAGCACAGACCAGATACTGTTCTAATGGTGAGGTCAACCAGCATTTATTATTCCCAGGATAGACAAGACAGAGAAAACATCCTCGTCAGTTAAGTTTCCCCAAAGTTCGGCTCCTCTCCCAGGGTCTGATCTCATGATCTCGTTCAAGCATACATCATTTAGGCCTACGGAAGAGGAACACTGGAAGCCCTCTCTCCTGAGGTTGATATATTTAACAGGATAGCTGTGTCTATGTGCCAAGCAGCATGTACAGAGGGCAAATAGAGGAAAGGTGTCATAAAAGGTAAGAAGGGGTAATAAAACTAGAAGGCCCCATGTGGGTGACAGACATTATCTCCACCTAAGGCACATTCTCTACTTTGTGTCCATTAGTAGCTTTTATGTCCATTAATATCTAGGTCTTCATGAGCGATCACATCACACCTGTATACTCAGCAGTTACCAAAGTATTATTTTTAATTAATATGAATATATTTTAATAATATTTAATACTTATTTAAATAACTTCATTATTACTAATTATACTAATGAGATTATTTAAATCATTCTGGTCATACAGTGGAAACCCTGAAAGTATAGTGGTCAAGAGTTAAGACTGGGAACCAAAGTCCCCCAGGTGCTCCTTGGAAACCTTATGGGGCAGCTCTACTCTGTCCCATAGGGTCACTATGAGTTAGAACCAACTCGATGGCAATGAGTTTGATTTTTTTGGTTTGGTCATCTAGTGGTTGAATCAATGGCATCAAAAAAGTGGAGGGTAGTAATCAAGGAGTCAATGAGCCATTGTTTAACCACTTTAGAGTTTATCTGGAAAAAAAACATATAGCAAAGAATCTATATGACAGCAATATGAATAATGTGTTTTTTTTCCAGCTTTATAATTAAGCATTATTCCAATAGATTCTTTTGATGGCATATAGAATATGTTATACCTTCCTTAAATAAACCTATCAGCTTAAGAAAACAAAAGTTTACACCTTGCATTTTATTTTCCATATATTCAGGAACATTCATTCTTTTATCTTCATGACTTAGCTTTCTCTATCTCTTATTCCAGGAGCCCATGTACAATTTACATGTTGCAATAGTGATAGAATATGATATTACTGCAGTCATTTTTATTGGCAACTTGTTCCAATCATTCTCATTCTATGGTTGATGTTTGCTTCACTGAGTAAGAGAAAGCAAGATTAGTGTAGAAGTTGTTTTATCCTTATTTGTGTTTCCTGTAGCAATTAGCTTATTTTGTTACATGTAATAGACATTTAATAAATATTTCTTGGATGGAAATATTTAGTTTTTAAATCCGTGGAATTCCTTCCTTGAAATCAGATATTCTCTATTATTCAAAATGATTCTCATTTGTCACTTGCCAAATTACTCTCTTTCTTTAGGGGTTTTAGTTAGGTTTACCAATTTTAACTAACCATTATTTTACAAAAATAAGATAATACATATTTCAGATGTATATTAGAATGATTTCTGTTATTTTATGTTTTATAATTTAGTTTACTATCACTTTGATCTGTGACTCCTAATGAAAGTAGATCTGAAAATGAATTTCCAAGTTGCTTATTTCAACCTAATTTTACTGGAAATGACACAGATAGTGATAGGATTATGTGATCTTTAATATATCAAAATATCTCAATAGAAGCCTTGAAGCAGAATTTATCATAGTTAATTTTTTTCTGGGTTAGAATCTTTCCTATGTAAAAACATGAACAAAGACTTATATAAATGTATTTAACAGCTTACATTTAGTAAAAATCTTACTCAATAAGGAAAAATCTTGACTAGAAAAAATTAATCTCTCACTTGGTGTTGTTATTGTTATGTGCCATAGAGTTGATTCCAACTCACAGTGACCCTAAAGGACAGAGTAGGGCTGTCACATAGGGTTTTCTGGGCTGTAATCTGTATGGGATAAGACTGCCAGATCTTCTCTCCTGCATAGCAGCTGGTGGGTTTGAACCACTGACCTTTTAGTTAGCAACCCAGTACTTAACCACTGAGCTACCAGGGCTCCTTAATTTCCCGCTTAGGGTTTCTGAGGTCCCCATGAAGACAACTCTATGCTTTGAGATAATTTATGGTATGGTGGTTATTTTCCTGCATATTTACACTTCCTTTATTCACAGTGGTTAAGCACTAACCCTGTGCTTAATTCTATGTGGCAGTTCTACGCTGTCTGTCCTATAGGGTTGCTATGAGTGGGAATTGACTCAATGGCAATGGATTTTCTGTGTGTGTGTGTATATAAAACCCATATACATATATACAAATTTAGGAAAGAAGAAGATGTAGAAGACAAATCAGTGAATCTTGAAATCTAAATGAATCTCTTGTTAAAATTTTAGTAAGAAAAGAAATTGACATTTCATGTTTGCAGCTTCATGAATATTTGTTCCCAGGATGACATGAGATAATTGAGAGTTTGATGAGTGTCTGTCTTACAGCATTCATTGGTCTGGGATTGATGTAAAATTATCTAAATTATGTAGGGACTGGATCAGCTAAGTGTCATACCTAAAATAGATATGTTTTTTGTAAAAAGACAGAATGATGGTTTCCCTCCTGAATACATACCTTGTTGATTCAAGATCCAGTAGCTTTTAAGTGAAAAAAACACTTGCTATTGGTTATGATTAAGAATACCTCTTTGACTTTCACTGGGAAATTCTCAGAACATCTGGAAAGGACATCTGGTGGAAAAAGGCTTAAGGAAACTTTTGAAAAGCAAGTGAAAATTAATAAACTGTTTCCAGTGAATTTCAAAGTTCCATCTTTAAGATATAAAACAAACAAAACGAAATGAAAACTGAGTTTGAGCTCATATAACTATATAAATAACTAGATGGTCTGTTCTATATTCGATGTTGAGAAATTCATTGACATATACGTATGTGTGTAAGTATATATATATTTGAAGTTTCAAATATGACATTTCCTATTCCCATTCATGAGGAGTAATTAACCTGATGAAATTTTATTCCGATAAAATTTCCCCATTTAAAGTAAACAGTTTTATGAGTTTTGATGACAGTATGCAGTTGTGAAAATACCTCCAAAATCAACATATAAAACATTTCTATCATCCTATAAAGTTCCCATGTATCCCTTTCCAGTCAATGCCTTCCACCAACCCTAGACAGCCACTCCCTTGCTTTTTAATCACTGTAATTTCACTTTTTCTAAAATTTCATTATTCTTGGATCAATAATCAATGCCCATGGAAGCAGCAGTCAAGAGATCAAACTACCTATTGCATTGGGCAGTCCCTGGAGTCCCTGGAGACCAGTTTCTGAAGAAGGACATTATGCTTGGTAAAGTAAAGGCTCAGCAAAAGAAAAAAGAAAAACCCTTCAGGAGATGGATTGACACAGTGGCTGCAAATGGGCTGAAACATAGCAACGATTGTGAGGATGGCACAAGACTGGGCAGTGTTTGTTCTGTTATATGTAGAGTTGCTATGATTACAAACAAACTTGAAGGCATCTAACATTCCATTGGGTAAATCTGCTACAAAAGACCTCTTTAAAGCATTAAAAAGCAAAGATGTCACTTCAACATGGCCTGACCCAAACCACGGTCTTTTCAATTACCTCATATGTATGTAAAAGCTGGGCAATGAGAAAGGAAGACTGAAGAAGAATAGACACAATAGACACAATAGACCCAAGAAACTCAATGACCCCATACAGGATAGAGTCCAAAAGAAAGTCACCCTAGAGATATATACAAACTTGCCTAAACCAAAGACAAAGAAAGAATTCTGAGACCAGCTAGAGAAAAATGAAATGTCACCTACAAGAGGGAATCAATAAGACTAAATTCTGATTACTCAGCAGAAACTATGCAGGCAAGAAGGCAATGGGATGACATATATAAAGCCTTGAATGAAAACAAACAAACCTGCCAACCAAGAATTATATATCCAGCAAATTTGTTTCTCAAATACAGTGGATAAATTAGGACAATTCCAGATAAAAAGAACTTAAGAGAATATGTAAACACCATACCAAAATTACAAGAAATATTAGAGGGAGCCCTCTGGTGAGAGGACCAATAATATGAAGAATAATCCAAGATTAGGACACGGGACAGAGCAACCTGATAGCAACCCAGAGAGGGAATTCTCAAACAGTAAAGCAAAGCTAAAAGACTGAAAATAGGAAACCAGGACTGTCAATATGTAAATGATGACAATGTCAAAAAAAAAAAAAAGGAGAGAATAAACTGTGCATTTATAGAACTTCCATGTGGAGAGGCAGTTGAAGCAACATCAAGAAATAAAAGACTGGTTTAAAATTCAGAAAATAAAGGTAAATTTCAAGGTAACCGCAAATGAAGCCAACAAACCTACCCATCAAAATAAAAAAGAAGATAAAACATAGACTCAGTAAACGCAAAATCAACAATAACAGAAGAAAATCCATAAACAAAAATAACTTAGAACAGAAAATTAAATGGAACAAAGAAACCATCAACACCACACACCACACACCACACACCACACACCACACACCACACACCACAAAAAAATGACAGCAGTGAACTCACACTTATCAATGGTTACACTAAGAGTTACTTGCATCAGGTGGACTCTTGAGGCTATGTTGACATCTCCTGTCTGGAGGGGAGATGGGAGGGTAGAGGGGTTAGAAGCTGGCAAAGTGGTCACGAAAAGAAAGACTGGAAGGAGGGAGCAGGCTGTCTTGTTAGGGGGAGAGTAATTGGGAGTATGTAGTAAGGTGTATATAAGTTTATATGTGAGAGACTGACTTGATTTATAAACTTTCACTTAAAGCACAATAAAAATTACTAAAAAATAGTAATTACACTGAATGTCAATGGCTTCAGTTCACCAGTAAAGAGACATAAAGTAGCAGAATCAATTAAAAAAAAAAAATTACCTTATATCTGTCTAGAAAAGACACACCTTAGGCAAAAAGACATAAACAAAACAAAGCTTAAAGGATGGAAAATATATATATCAAGCAAGCAATAACCAAAAAAGAGCAGGAGTGGCAATATTAATCTCCAATAAAATAGGCTTTAAGGCAAAATCCACCACAAAGGATAAGGAAGAACACTATATTATGATTACAGGGCCAATACACCAGAAAGACATAACCATAAAAATATATATGTACCCAATGACTGGGCTCCAAAACACATAAAGTGTAACAGAATTGAAAAGATAAATAGACTGTTCCACAATAATAGTAGGAGGCTTCGAAAAACTACTTTTGGTGAAGGACAGAACATCTAGAAAGAAACAATAAAGATACAAAAGATCTAAATGCCACAATCAACCAACTCGACCTCATAGACATATACAGAACACTCCACTGAACAGCAGCCAAGTACACATTCTTTTCCAACACACATGGAATATTCTCCAGAACAGAACACATTTTAGGCCATGAAGCAAGCCTTTACAAAATCCAAAACATCAAAATAACATGAAGCAAGCCTTTACAAAATCCAAAACATCAAAATAATACGAAGCATCTTCTTTGATCACAATGCCATAAAAGTAGAAATCAATAACAGGAATAGCAAGGAAAAAAAAAAACAAACACATGGAATCTGAACAACACTTTGCTTAAAAACTCCTAAGTAATGAAGAAATCAAGGATGGAATAAAAAAAAATTGTAGAATCAAACGAGACTGAAAACACATATTAACAAAACCTTTGGGACACAGCAAAAGCAGTGCTTAGAAGTCAATTTACACCAATAAATGTACACAACAAAGAAGAAGAAAGAGCCAAAATCAAAACAACAAACAAATAGAAACAGAGCAGCAACAGCAGCCCATAGTCACCAAAAGAAAGGAAATAGTAAATATTAGAGCAGAAATAAATAAAACAGAGAATAGAAAAACAATAGAAAGAATCAACGAGATCAGAAGCTGATTCTTCGAAAGAATCAACAAAATGTAGACAAAAGAAAATAGGAGAGGAAGTGTATAACACAAATAAGAAATGAGATAGGTGATATCACAACAGAATCAACTGAAATAAAAAGGATCATAACAGAATACTGTGAACAATTGTAGTCGAACAAATTTGAAAACCTAGACATAATAGAATTCTGGTGGTGCTGTGGTTACAGAGCTTGGCTACTAACTGAAAAGTTGGCAGTTTGAACCCACCAGCAGCTCCATGGGAGAAAGATGTGACAGGCTGCTTGCTTAAAGATTTACAGCCTTGGAAACCCTATGGAGCAGTTCTACTCTATCCTACAAAATTGCTCTGGTTGGAATCAACTCAACAGCAATTATTACTATTTTTTTTTTAGAGGAAATGGACAAATTTCTAGAAGCACACCACCTACCTAAATTATCAAAAGTTGAGGTAGGAGACTAAACAGACCAGAAACCAATGAAGAGATTAAAGAGGTAATAAAAAAAAATACTCCTAACAACACAACAACAAAAAGCCCTGGACTAGAAGGCTTCATTGGAGAGTTCTACCAAACATTCAGAGAAGAGTTCACACCACTCCTACTCAGACAATTTCAGGGCATAGAAAAGAAAGAAATACTCCCAGACTCGTTCTATGAAGCCTACATAATCTTGACACCAAAGCCAGGCAAAGACACCACAAAAAAAGAAAACTACAGACAAATATCCCCTATGAATACAGACACAAAAATTCTCCACAAAATTCTAGCCAATAGAATTCAAGAGCATATCAAAAAAATAGTACAACATGACTTGGCATTCATACCAAGTATGCAAAGATGGTTTAACATTAGAAAATCAATCAACATAATCCACCACATATATAAAAGAAAAGAACTACATGATCTTTTCAATTAATGCAGAAAAGGTATTTGACAAAGTCCAACACCCAATCTTAATAAAAACTCTCAGCAAAATGGAAATAGAAGGGAAATTCCTCAACATAATAAAGGGCATTTATAGAAACTCAATAGCCAACATCATTCTAAACAGAGACTGAAAGCATTCCCCTTGAAAATGAGAAACAGACAAGATGCCCTTTATCATCACTCTTATTCAACATTGTGGTGGAAGTCCTAGCTAGAGATATAAGGCAAGAAAAAGAAATAAAGGGCATCCAAATTGTTAAGGAAAAGGTAAAACTATCCCTATTCACAAGCGATCTCACCCTATACATAGAAAACCCCAAAGAACCCACACGAAAGCTTCTGGAGCTAAAAGAAGTTTTCGGCAAAGTAGCAGGATACAAGGTTAACATAGAAAAACAAGTTGGACACCAACAAAGAAAATTTCAAAAAGGAAATCAGGAAATCAATACCATTTATAACATCCCCCCAAAAGGTGAAATAGTAAGAAATCTAACCAGGGAAAAAAAAAAAGACACAGGCAACCTGATCCAAATACAAACAGTATTCTTAACAAGATGGAGAAAATTATCACCAACTTTATATGGAAAGGGAAGAAGCTCTAGATAAGCAATGCAATATTAAAGAAAAAGAACAAAGTGGAAGGTCTCACACTGCCTTATTTTAGAACCTACTGTATAGCTACTCTAGTCAAAACAGCTTGGTACTGGTACAAGGACAGACCCATAGACCAATGGGAATGGAACCCAGATGTAAATCCGTCTATGGCAGCTGATATTTGACAAAGGATCAAAGTCCATTAAATGGGGAAAAGACAATCTCTTTAACAAATGGCGCTGGCAAAACTGTATGTCCATCTATTAAAAAAAAAAAAAAAAAGAAAGAAAGAAACAGGACCCATACCTCACACCATACACAAAAACTAACTCAAAATGTATCAAAGACCTAAATATAAAACCTAAAATGATAAAGATCATGGGAGAAAAAAAAATAAGGACAGCTCTAGTGGCCATAATACATGGCATAAACAGAATACAAACCATAACTAACAATGCACAAACACGAGAAGAGAAACTAGATAACCAGCAGCACCTAAAAATTAAACACCTATGCTCACCAAAAGGCTTCACCAAAAGAGGAAAAAGAAAAACCTAAAGACTGGGAAAAAATTCTCAGCCAAGACATATCTAACAAGGGTCTAATCTCTAAAATCTACAAAATATGTCAACACCTCAACAGCAAAAAGATAAATAATACAATAAAAAATGGGCAAAGGATATGAACAGACACTTCACCAAAGAAGACATTCAGGAAGCTAATAGACATGTAAAGAAATGCTCTAGGTCATTAGACTTTGGAGAAATACAAATCAAAACTACAATGAAATATCATCTCACCCTGACAATATTGGCACTAATAAAAAAATTAAATAAATGTTGGAGAGATTGTGGAGAGATTGGATCTCTTATGCACCGCTGGTGGGAAAGTAAAAAGCTAGAAAGAGAAATACAATATGATCCAGAAATCCCACTCCTAGGGATATATCCTAGAGAAATAAGTGCTGTCACACAGACAGACATATACAGTCCATGTTCATCACAGCACTACTTCCATAGCAAAAGATGGAAACAACTTATGCATCCATCAACAGATAAATGGGTAAACAAATTATGGTATATACACACAATGGAAAACTATGCAACAACACAGAACAACGATGAATCTGAGAAACATCTCACAACATGGACGAATCTGGGTGGCATTATGCTGAGTGAAATAAGTCAACCATGAAAGGACACATATTGTATGAGACCACTATTATAAAAACTCAAGAAAAATTTGCACATGGAAAAAAAAAATTCTTTTATGGTTACGTGGGTGGGGAGGAATGGGAATGGGAAACCACTAACTAGACAGTAGACAAGCTTCAACCTTAGTGAAGGGAAAGACAATACACAATATTGGGGAAGTCAGCACAACTTGAACAAGGGAAAGTCGTAGAAGTTACTAACACATATCCAAACACCTTGAGGGACTGAATTGCTGGGGCTGAGGCCTGGAGACCACAGTCTCAGAGGATATCTAGGTCAATTGGCATATTGCATCAAGAAAATGTTCTACATCCCACTTTGGTAAGTAAAGTATGGGGCCTTAAAATTTGTGAGTGACCATCTAAGATGCATCTACTGGTCCCATCACATTTGGAGCAAAGGAGAATGAAGAAAACCAAAGGCACAAGTGAAATATTAGTCCAGAGGTCTAATGGACCACATAGAACCACAGCTTCCACCAGCCTGAACACAGAAGAACTAGATAGTGCCCAGCTACCACCACCAACTGCTCTGACAGGGATCACAATAGACAGTCTCTGACAGAGCAGGAGAAAAATGTAGAACAAAATGCAAATTCACAAAAAAAGACCAGACTTACTCTTCTGACGGAAACTGGAAGAACCTCTGAGGCTATGGCCCCCAGACTCCCTGCTAACTCAGAAGGAAAGCCACTCCTGAAGCCCACTTTTCAGACAAAGATTATACAGGCCTGTAAAAAAATCACACATGAGGAAGTTGTTTTTTTAGGTAAATAAAATATATGAGACCAGATGGGCAACCCCTGCCCAAAAGCAAGACCAGAAGGCAGGAAGGGACTGGAAAATTGGACTAACGAACATGGGGAACTCAATGTGGAAACGGAGAGAGTGTTGTCACATTGCGAGGATTACAACCAATGTCACAAAACAATATGTGTATAAATTTTTTAATGAGAAACTAACTTGAGCTGTAAACTTACACCTGAAGCACAATAACATTTTAAAAAAGAAAGAAATCAAATGAAGTATTGCATCGGGAAATCTGCTGGAAAAGACCTCTTTAAAAGTATGAAAAGCAAATGTGTCACTTTGAGGACTAAGGTGGGCCTGACCAAGCTGTGATATTTTCAATCACCTCATATGCACACAAAGGATGGACAATAATAAAGGAAGACTGAAGAAGAACTGGTGCATTTTAATTATGTTGTTTGCGAAGAATGTTGAACATACCATGGGTTGTCAGAAGAACCAACAAACCTGTTTTGAAAGAAGTATAGCCAGATTGCTCTTTAGCGGCGAGGATGGTGAGATTTTGACTTGTTTACTTGGTGGTTCAACTCTGTCCTATAGGGTCGCTATGAGTCAGAATCGACTTAATGGCAAGGTTTTTTTTTTTTTTGTTTGGTTTTACTTTAGACATGTTATCACAAAAGACCAATCAATGGAGAAGACTTGATGCTTGGTAAAATAGAAGGTCAGCAAAAAAGAGGAAGATCCTCAACACGATGGATTGATACAGTGATTACAACAATGGGCTCAACCAATTCTGAGGACGGCACAAGATTTAGTTTTGTTATATGTGGGGTCAATATGAGTAGGAACTGACTGGGCGGAATACAACAATGACAACATTCCTTATTATGCAGTAAAACATTAAAAAAAAATTATTGTGATTTTCTACTTTGACATTATTTAGAAATCTGCAATTTAATTTCCTGACATTTGGGGTTTTGTGGCAGTTGTACTTTCCTGTAGGGTCGCTATGAATCAGAATTGACTAGATGGCAATGGGTTTGGTTTTTGCTCAGGGTTTTCTTACTCATTCTCAGAAACATAATTCTTAGGGAAGTTATTGACAATAATTTTTGCAGCACTTTATCACATATTCTAATAATATGGTAGAAAAGATTAACTCTCCATGGTGTATTGTTCAACATACTTTGTGGCAAGTGACAGAAGCTCAGCCCATACTAACTTAGGCCAAAGGATATTTATTAATGAAATCAATGGCATATCTGTAAAACATCTAAACTTTTGGAGTGATCTCTGTTTCTGTCTCCATTTCTCTCTTTCTCTCACTCACACTCTTAGCTTGTCAACAAAATATGACATCTGAGGCTTTCATCAGAAAACAAAGCTGTTAATGTAAACAGGTACTTATGTCTTCTTGTTCCTGCCCACTAATAATAAATAGCTCTTTCCATAGCGGTTAAGAGCTTGGCTGCTAACCAAAAGGTCCGCAATTTGAATCCACCAGCCACTCCTTGGAAACCCTATGGGGCAGTTCTACTCTATCCTATAGGGTTGCTATGAGTTGAAATAGGTCTGATGGCAATGGATTTTTTTTTTTTTTTAGTATCCTGTTCCAGTTTGAAAAATTGCAAGTTGTGATTCTCTTTTGCCTGGCTTTGGTCAGTCTCACTGCATACACATAGCTGTCATGGGTGACTGGGGCCATTTGGCAGTGATAACTACCGCATAACCTGTGAACAGCTATGCATAGAAATTTTGTTTTATTTAAAACAAAATTATTTCAGTTATAGACCCTGGAAAACTATCCACGATTCATAGTCCATTTATTCATTATTTTAATTAAGAAAAACAATGAATACAATTCATTCACAGGTATTTTATAACATTTGTGCAGCATTGTTCTCTAGAAAATAGATCTAAATTTATTCTTCATCTGAAAATTTGACCTACATTTTTCTTTTCTCTAAGTTCAACCGAGTGTTCCCATCAATTATATGTAAGATATTTTCAAATTGGTTAAAGACATTAACAATGAATGGCTTGTGGCCAAAGTGGTAAATTAGTTAAAAACAAAGAATCAACTCACATTAATGACATTATTCTCTATCTAAAATATGTCATTGATCCCTGTTATGAATAGATCAAATAATTCTTTCTTTATCCCATAAGCTTGTGTATTTTTTTAGAGTGAGTTTTCCTGGTTACATTGTGGATTTGTTTCTTTGAGTCCCTAGTATACTCCTTTATCTATGCTTTGCAGTGAATCATTAAATATATATATATGTAAAGCCATGCGTGTTCCTGTGTTTCTCCCTTACAGGGGAGGGGAAGCATGTGCGAGCTGACTGCTATTCCCTTTTGCAGCCTTGTAGCACCAGTGTCTTCTGTCTTCACATTTGCTTCACAAATTACATTGATTTCAATTCCTGTTCAGTCTGTTTTCATTATCTGTGTTCTTCTAGAAGTTCTCCATTAAAAAGGCTATGTCTGGCATGTGAAAGGCTCTCTGCATTCTACCTGTGTTTAAATTCAACTTATTTTCACTGCTTAATTATCTATTTTAGTCATTTAAACGCTATGTCGATTGTATGCATTTTTTGCATATTTTTATTTAGTAAATGTAGACACTAAACATATTTCTCCTTTAAAACAAGCTATAGTAGTCAGATTTTCCTTCCTGTTCTTAACATTTTTAATGTTTTAAAACTGCTTGTAATTTCTTTCCATGTGGATAACACATCAGAGATATCCCACACTATACAATCAGATATAATTTAACCAGTTTCGCAGGTTTATAATTGTAATCAAGTTTTAAAACTTTTTTTTTTTGCATTACATTTTAGTAATTGATTAAAAAGAATCACTAGTTTCAACAGAAACAGGTAAATGGCAATGGTAATGATAGGCGAACAATAACATACTACCCAAATCTCGGAGTCCCTTAACCCAATGGTTAAGCACTTGCCTATTAACTGAAAAGTTGGCGTTTCAAATCCACTCAGAGACACCTCAAAAGACAGGCTTGGCAATCTGCTTCTGAAAGGTAGCAGCCTTGAAAATCCTGTGGAGTAGTTCTACTCTGTATACATGGGGTCACCATTAGTCAGAATCCATTGATAGCACCTAAAACAACAAACTTAAATATAAATATAGGAAATTAATATTTTAATCCAAGAATATCTCAAAAGCAAATGATTCAAAGAATCTGTACAAAGGAGCCCTGGTGATGCAATGGTTAAGCACTTGGCTGCTAACTGAAAAGCTGACAGTTCAAGCCCCACAGAGACTTCATGGCAGAAAGGCAGGGCAATCTGCTCCTATAAAGACGACAGCCCTAGAAACCCTATGTGGTAGTTCTACTCTGTCATGTGGGTCGAATCAATGGCGCCTAACAACAACTACATGCAAACAATTTAGTAGATTCTTCCACTCTCTTTTCTTTTTTAGCTTGAAAAAAGAAATATGACACAAAATCAGAATTTCTTGTAGTTGTTGTTGTTAGGTGCCGTCGAGTCTGTTCCGACTCATAGCGACCCTATGTACGACAGAGAGAAACACTGCCCGGTCCTGAGCCATCCTACAATCGTTGTTATGCTTGAGCTCATTGTTGCAGCCACTGTGTCAATCCACCTCCTTGAGGGTCTTCCTCTTTTCCACTGACTCTGTAGTCTGCCAAGCATGATATCCTTCTCCAGGGACTGATCCCTCCTGACATCATGTCCAAAGTATGTAAGACCTAGTCATTCTATCCTTGCCTCTAAGGAGCATTCTGGTCGTACTTCTTCTAAGACAGATTTGTTCGTTCTTTCGGCAGTCCATGGTATATTCAATATTCTTCGGCAACGCCATAATTCAAAGGCGTCAATTCTTCTTCTGTCTTCCTTATTCATTGTCCAGCTTTCACAAGCATATGATGCGATTTAAAATACCGTGGCTTGGGTCAAGCGCACCTTGGTCTTCAGGGTGACATCTTTGCTCTTCAACACTTTAAGAGGACCTTTGGAGCAGATTTACCCAATGCAATGCGTCTTTTGATTTCTTGACTGCTGCTTCCATTGGTGTTTATTGTGGATCCAAGTAAAATGAAATCCTTGAACAACTTCAATCTTTTCTCCATTTATCATGATGGTGCTCATTGATCCAGTTGTAAGGATTTTTGTTTTCTTTATGTTGAGGTGCAATCCATACTGAAGGTTATGGTCTTTGATATTCGTTAGTAAGTGCTTCAAGTCCTCCTCACTTTCAGGAGCAAGGTTGTGTCATCTGCATAACACAGGTTGTTAACGAGTCTTCCTCCAATCCTGATGCCCCATTCTTCTTCACATAGTCCAGCTTATCGTATTATTTGCTCAACATACAGATTGAATAAGTATGGTGAAAGAATACAACTCTGACACACACCTTTCCTGACTTTAAACCAATCAGTATCCCCTTGTTCTGTCTAAACAACTGCCTCTTGATCTATGTAAAGGTTCCTCATGAGCACAATTAAGTAGTGTTCTGGAATTCCCATTCTTCACAATGTTATGCATAATTTGTTATGATCCACACAGTCGAATGCCTTTGCATAGTCAATAAAACACAGGTAAACATCCTTCTTGTATTCTCTGCTTTCAGCCAGGATCCATCTGACATCAGCAATGATATCCCTGGTTCCACGGCCTCTTCCGAAACCAGCCTGAATTTCTGGAAGTTCCTTGTCAATATACTGCTGCAGCTATTTTTGAATGCTCTTCAGCAGAATTTTGCTTGTGTGTGATATTAATGATATTGTTCTATAATTTCCATATTCAGTTGGATCACCTTTCTTGGGAATAGGCATAAATATGGATCTCTTCCAGTCAGTTGGCCAGGAAGCTGTCTTCCATATTTCTTGGCATAGACGAATGAGCACCTCCAGCGCTGCATCTGTTTGTTGAAACATCTCAATTGATATTCCATCAATTCCTGGAGCCTTGTTTTTCACCAATGCCTTCAGAGCAGCTTGGACTTCTTCCTTCAGTACCATCGGTTCCTGATCATATGCCACCTCTTGAAATGGTTGAGCATCGACTAATTCTTTTTGGTATAATGACTCTGTGTATTCCTTTCATCTTCTTTTGATGCTTCCTGCGTCGTTTAATATTTTTCCCATAGAATCCTTCACTATTGCAACTCGAGGCTTGAATTTTTTCTTCAGTTCTTTCAGCTTGAGAAATGCCGAGCGTATTCTTCCCTTTTGGTTTTCCATCTCCAGCTCTTTGCACATGTCATTATAATACTTTACTTTGTCTTCTTGAGACACTCTTTGAAATCTTCTGAACTGAACAGAATTTCTTAGATGTCTTCATTTGTTAAGTTGTTTTTTGTTATGGGTCTTGAAACTTGCTCTAAATACAATCACATAAGTTTAAAAACATCATATTTGTTTGCTGCTTTGTACATCTTATCTACTAGATATTGCCAATTAGGTTCCAGACCACCACAATAAAGAGAATATTGCAATAAAGTGAATCCCATGAATTTTTTTGGTTTCCCAGTGCATATAAAATTTATGTTTACTCTATGCACTACAGTCTATTAAATGCAAAATAGCATTATATCTAAAAAAGCAATGTATCAAACTTAATTAAAAAATGATTTATCACTAAAAAGCACTAACCATCACCTCAACCTTCTTTTTGCTGGTGAAGGGTCTTGCCTCAATGCTGATGGCTGCTGACTGATCAAGTGATGGTTATTGAAGGTTGGGGTCGCTGTGGCAATTTCTTAAAATAAAACAGCAATGTAGTTTACTGCATCCATTGACTCTTCCTTTCAGGAAAGATTTCTGTGTAGCAGGTGATACTGTTTGATAGTGTTTTACCCACAGTAGAACTTCTTTCAAAATTGGAGTCAATCCTCTCAAACCCTGCAGCTGCTTTATCAACTAAGTTTATGCAATATTCTCACATGTTCTAAATTCTTTGTTGTCATTTCAACAATGCTCACAGCATCTTCACCAAGAGTAGACTCCATCTTAAGAAACCACTTTCTTTGCTCAGCATAAGAAGCAACTCCTCATCCATTAAAATTTTATCGTGAGACTGGAGCAATTCAGTCACATCTTCAGGCTCCACTTCTAATTCTAGTTCTCTTGCTATTTCTACTACATCTGCAGTTACCTCCTCCAATGAAGTCTTGAAGCCCTCAAAGTCATCCATGAGGTATGGAATCAGCTTCTTCCGAACTTCGATTAATGTTGATATTTTGACCTTCTCCCATGAATCACAAACGTTCTTAATGGCATCTAGAATGGCGAATCGTTTCCAGGTTTTGAATTTAATTTGCACAGATCCATCAGAGAAATCACTATCTATGGCAACTATAGCTTTACAAAATACATTTCTTAAATAGTAAGACTTGAAAGTAAAAAGTACTCCTTGATCCACGGGTTATACGATAGATGTTGTGTTAACAGGAATGAAAACGACAGTAATCTCCTTGTTCTTCTCCTTCAGAGCTTTTGAGTGACCAGGTGGATTGCCAATGAACAGTAATATTTTCAAAGGAATCTTTTCTTCTGAGTAGTGGATCTCAATAATGGGCTTAAAATATTCAGTAAACATGTTGTAAACAGATGTGACGTCCTATAGTCTTTCTTGTTCCATTTATAGAGCACAAGCGGAGTAGATTTAGCATAATTATTAAGAGCCCTAAGGTTTCCAGAATGGTAAATGAGCATTGGCTTCAACTTAATGTTACAGGCTGTTTAGCCCCTAACAAGAGAGTCATTTGATGCTTTGAAGCCAGGCATTGACTTCTCCTCTCTAGCTATGCAAGTCCTAGATGGCATATTCTTCCAACATAAGGTTGTTTTGTTTACATCGAAAATCAGTTGTTCAGAGTGGCCACCTTTATAAATCAGCTAAATCTTCTGCTAACTTGCTACACCCTCTACACTGGCACTAGCTGCTCCACCTTGTGCTTTTCTGTTATAAAGATGGCTTCTTTCCTTAAACCTCATGAGGCAGCCTCTGCCAGCTTCAAACTTTTCTTTGCAGCTTCCTCACCTCTCTCAGCCTTCAGAAAATTGAAGAGAGTTAGGGTCTTCCTCCAGATTAGGCTTTGACTTAAGGGAACGTTGTGGCTGGTTTGATCTTCTATCCAGACCACTAAAACTTTCTCTGTATCAGCAAAAGGCTCTGGCTTTCTTATCATTTGTGTGTTCGGTGGAGTGACATTTTTAATTTTCTTCAAGAATTTTTCCTTTGCTTACCCAACTTAGCTAACTGTTTGGTGCAAGAGGCCTAGCTTTTGGCCTGTTTAGTCTTTCGACATGCCTTCCTCACTAAGCTTAATCATTACTAGCTTTTGATTTAAAGTGAGAGACCTGTGACTCTTCCTTTCACTTGAACACTTATTAATTGGCCTAATTTCAATATTGTCATGTCTCAGGGAATAGGGAGGCCTGAGGAGAGGGAATGGCCGGTGGGTGGGGCAGTCAGAACATAGGCAAGATTTATCAATTAAGTTCTCTGACTTATACGGGCATGGTTTGTGGCACCCCAAAAACAATTACAGTAGTAACATCAAACACCGCTGATCACAGATCACCATGACAGATGTAATAATAATGAAAAAAAATTAAATATTGGGAGAATTAACCCAAATGTGACACAGAGACACAAAGTGAGCACTTGCTGTTGGAAAAATGGTAGACTTGCTTGACTCAGGGTTGACACAAAACTTCAATTTGTAGAAAACACAGTATTTGTGAAGTGCAATAATGCAAAGTGCAGTAAAATGAGGTATGCCTTTAATTCCTTTGATCTGTGCTGTCATTTTGCTCTTTTAGTAAATGTCGTTTTAGACTTGCGACCCACACACATATCAGCAACTGCTTTTTTTTTTTCTGGATTGTAGGTCATACCCATGCTAACTGCAAATTGATGGGTATTTCTCTAAGCTAAGTAATTTAGACTAGAGGCCTGACTCTAATCTAAAACATCTTACGTGGTCAGTCACCTGAATATGCTTACGATTTGATTTCCTTCTGGGTCTCTAATGACCCTTCCTCACATATAGATCAAATTTACACTTGATCAAACATTAACTGACATTTGGGAGGACAATTTTCTTTCTGTGATTGCTTTATTATGAATGTTAGGTTTTGCAATCTAAAAAGTAAGATACGTAGATGTGCACATAAAATACACATGAATTCAGTGAAATAGTAAGAGATTTATATTTCTTTCTTTCGCTCTTATCTACTTATACAATGTGGCTTGTTATTTTTCTAGGTTCTTGTGGCAAATATGTAGACGCAACTATAAAATTATAATTGCTAAATCTTTCTAAAATTAATGGAAGGGAGTTTATTAAAAGACCCCATTTACTTAAATATCATGAATTTTGAATTACAGGAGAACACACATAAATTTAATTATGATCTCTTAATGATTCTAATTGATTTTTGTTTTGGCTACCGCAATAAGAGGGCACCTAATTCATTTATATCACTAAGTAAAACTGAGCATGGACAGTGTCAGGATATTGCAGTGTTCTGGGGAAATGAGTTAAGAAATATTTTAGCAGCAAAATCAAAGGATCATAGTTCAGAAGTACAGGAGGATTTAGAGCTCATCCAACAAAATCCATTCATTTCACAAACAGGAGATTAAGGTCTAGAGTATTTACATGATACATCTCCAGAAATAAAAATGAATGAATGAGGAACAGAACCAGGTCTTCCTGACTATTTACCTAGAAATATTGTATGATTTGGGAAGCTTGTCTATATAGTTAATCATTTATGAAATTATTTTCATTTTCCATACACACATGGTAGTGGGGAGATGGGTGGATATCATAAAAGTTACAGCTTTGCAACTTCACTCTCACTAATCAATCCAGGTGATACTGGAGTCCACGTTTCATGTTTTGGATCATCTCATAGTCTACAGGTTAATCTTTTCATTGCATTGACCATGGACAACTTCCTTTATTAAAAATGCATTCTATGCTAAACACATAATTGATTTGAGGTGTAACACTTTCCAAAAAATTCCAGTCTGACCAATTCATTAAGTCTGAAAATTACTGGGGAGTGTGCGGTGATCTAGAGTGTTGCATTTTAAGTACTGTGTCAGCATTAAATCGAATAACTAATGTTGTTAATTTAGCCTGAGAAATTAAAAAAATCAGAATATCTCATTTTGAATGATAATCTTTAAAAATAGTGACATGATCACAAGTGTTTATGGCGCATATTCTTGGCTAGAGTCAATATTCTAGTGGTCCTCAAAGTATAACCCCTAAACAAGCAGTGTCAACATCATCTGGGACCTTACTAGAAATGCTAGTTTTCTGGCCCCAACTCAGAGTGACCAGCAGCCGTCCACGTGGTTTTGTGACTCTGTTGCGCTCAAAAGTTGGAGAGCTGCTGTTTTAGAGCAATTTAAAATCTAAGATGAATGCGCATTCAATAGAACGTTTTCACAGATAACATAAAATTTCACTGCTAACAAATCTAACAAATAAAAATCGTTATGTAGGTATTTGGAACTTGAGTCTCAAACTAATCTAAACTGAAGGAAATGTACCACACTGTATCTAAGATCAAAAACAATAAAAAAAAAAAAAATCAGAAGATGGCATGTGCAATTTGGTTAAATAGAATTAGCAATGAAGTTTTAAATTTTTTGTAAAGTCTTTAATTTTATCGTGAAATATGAGGATCCAAATGGTTACAATTGTTAGCTAGGTCTGTTATGAATATATCAAACTTAGAAAAATGTGACGTCTCCCCAACTGATACAAATATATTGTTATAAACACCTTTCTCCCAAATCAACTCCCCATCAAATACAGCAGTAGGAGAACTATATTGAGCTTTAGTTACTGCCCACTATCACATAACATGTTTTACAGAAATAATAAAATTAACTGAATTTTTAAATAAATATAAGAGTATTCATCCATCAAATGAATTTCATATGGTAAACTGTACATATCCTGTTATTCTTGAAGCATCAACAACAGACATTAGCATGTCAAAGACTCCAAGATTGCCAAAATCGTTTCATCTTGTTTATTCCCAAATTTCTTAAGTTACCTTATTACAGATAGCTTTCCTTATCTAGGACATTTTAACATTTTATGAAACTAGCGTTGTGAACATTTTTTCAAAGTGCCGATCTAAACGTTATGAAAGCTATGCAATCATCAGTATTAAGATAACTCCTTTATAGTAGCTACTGATCTATGTAAAAAATTTCCGGCCAAAAAGCACAGAAACTCCCCTGTGAAAATTTTCATTGTTAAAAGAATAAATGTAGCTTCCTTTCATCATGAGAGGCAGTGTTGCACAGTCCATGGTGTGGATTACTCTCCTGTCTCTTATCCACACTTGCTGCATAACTCTATGTGTATTATTTACAATCTCTGCTGCTTTAGCTACTCAACTACTAAATGTAAATAATATTAGAATCTAAGCTATGAAATTGTTGCCAGTTTTTAAAGAGAATAACATAGTTCTTGATACCAAATAGGAATCAATGAATTTGATCTATTATCATAATTGCTTTGACTAAATAAATATATTCACAGATCTGTAAGCATCCATATTACAGGAAAATTTATTTGGATAAGTCAGCATACATGTGTCTTTAACTCTGTATCATCATTACTTATATTTAACAGTTCTCTAAAAGAAAACAGGAGAATACAATGAAGTCTCTTTTTCTTTGGTTTTCTGAAATGAAGAAGAAGATGTAGCCTAATATTTTTATCAGAAGGCTTAATGAAGCAATAAGTTTTATTACTTGTTATTGAAAAATAATATAAAATTAACATTAAGAAAAAATGGAATCAAGAAATTTCAAGGTAATAAATATGTTGAAATATTAGAAACCCCGTGATAGGCCACAAATATTTGTAATAGAATAAATTACAAAGTTACTCAGATATAACATAAAAAACAGAAATGAATAATCTCTGCATACCATAGTAACTTGTGATTTCTTTGCCATTGCTGGGTGCTTGTTGAGTTGTTTTTGACTTAGAGCAACTCCACGTGACAGAGTAGAAGTGCTCCAGAGGGTTTTGTAGGCTGTAATCTTTATGGCCTCCACTCATCTGACAGTTTGTCTTACTGTGGTGGCTCATGTATTTCTGTGATGTTGGAAGCTATGCCGCCTATATTTAAAGTACCAGCAGAGTCACCCACCATGGACAGATAACAGTGCAGCTTCCTGACTAGACCCAACTAGGAAAAAGGAGCTGGCGATCTGAAAAACTACTTCTGAAAAAAAAAAAAAATTGCTCTGTGAAAACCCTACGGATAACAGCAGAAGAATGTTTGATGTAATGCTGGAAGATAAGCCTCTCAGATTGCAAGGCACTCAAAATACCACTGGAGAAGATCTGTCTCCTCCAAGTAAAGTCAGCCTAAATGACGTAGATTGAGTAAAACTTGTTAATGTGGCACAATTCAAAATGAGAAGAAACAGCTGCAAATATCCATGAGTAGTCAGAACACATAATGTAGAAAGTATGAATCAAGGAAAATTGAAAGTTCTCAAAAATGAAATGGAATACATAAAGTTTGATATCCTAGGTATTAGTGAGCTGAAATGAACTGGTATTGACCATTTTGAATTGGGCAATCATATCATTTGCTATGCCAGGAATGATAGTTTGAAGAGAAATGAGATCACATTCATCATCAAAAAGAACATTTCAAGATCTATCCTAAAGTACAACGTTGTCAATAAGATAATATCCATATTCCCTCAAGGAACGCCAGTTAATACGACTGTTAGTCAAAGTTATGCACCAACCACTAATGACAAAGATGAAGAAATTGAAGGGTTTCTTTCTTTTTTTTTTTTATCAACTTCTGCAGTCTAAAATTGATCAAACATGCAATCAAGATGCATTGATAATTACTAGTGATTGGAATGCAAAAGCTGGAAACAAAGAAGGACCACTAGTTAGAAAACACGATTTTGGTGATAGAAAAAATGCTGGAGATTGCATGATAGAATTCTGCAAAACGACTTATCAGAAATACCTTTATTCAACAATATAAATGACAAGTGTAAAGGTGGATCTCGAAGGATGGAATACACAGAAATCAAATCGATTACATCTGTGGAAAGAGAGGATGGAGAAACTCAATACTATCAGTAAGAACAAGGACAGGGGACTAACTGAGGAAGAGACCATTAATTGCTCCTATGTAATTTCAAGTTGAAGCTGAAGAAAATTGAAACAAGTCCATGAGAGCCAAAATATGAACTTGAATATATTCCACCTAAATTTAGAGACCATCTCAAGAATAGATTTGATGAACTGGGTACTAATGACCGAAGACCTATGAGTTGTGGGATGACACCAAGGACGTCACACATGAGGAAAACAAAAGGTAGTTAAAAAGACAAGAATGATAGAAAAGACAAAAATGGATGTTAGAAGAGACACTGAAACTTGCTTTTGAACATAGAATAGCTATAGCTAAAGTGAATGGAAGAAATGAAGTAAAATCTGAACAGATTTCAAACCGCGGCTGGAGAAGAGGTAGTATTACAAAGCTATGTGTGAAGGCCTGAAGTTAGAAAACCAAAAAAGGAAGAACAAGGTCAGCATTTATGAAGCTGAAAGAAGTGAAGAAAAAATTCAAGCCTTGAATTATAATATTGATGAATTCCATGATCAAAATATTGAATGATACAGGAAGCATTGCCAGAAGATGGAAGGAATACATAGAGTCACTCTAACAAAAAGAATTGGTCGATATTCAAACATTTCAGGAGGCAGCAACTGATCAAGAACTGATGGTAGTGAAGAAGTCCAAGCTACACTGAAGGGATTGATGGAAAACAAGGCTCCAGGAAGTAAGAATACCAGGAATATCAATTGAAATGCTTCATCATACAGATGTGATGCTGAAAGCACGCACTAGTCTATACCAATGAATTTGGAAGACCAATTGATTGGAATAGATGCATATTTGTGCCCATTCCAAAGAAATTGGTGAAAGATGTCTTTAATAACACATGCAAGCAAAATTTTGCTGAAGATAATTCAAAGTGGTTACAGCCATACATCAAAAGGGAACTGCCAGAAATTCAGGCTAGATTCAGAAGAGGATGAGAAATAAAGGATATCACTGCTGATGTCGGATGGATCTTGACTGAAAAGAGAGAATACCAGAAAGATGCTTACCTGTGCTTTATTGACTATGCAAAGGTATTCAACTGTGTGGATTATATCAAATTGTGTAAAGTGGAGTTTTTTTCCCCAATGTTATACATAATTTATTATGATTCACACAGTTCAATCAGCAACTGATATCAACATCTTTATATCAGCAATGATATCCCTCATTCCACATCGTCTTCTGAAGCTAGCCTGATTTTCTGCCATTTCCCTGTGGATGTACTGCTGTGTCATGAATTGAATTGTGTCCCTCAAAAACGTATGACAATTTGGCTAGGCCATGATTCCCAGTATTGCATGGTTTTCCTCCACTTTGTGATCTGCTGTATGTATCCTATGTGTTGTAAATCCTATCCTCTGCGATGTTAATGAGGCAAGATTAGAGACATTTACATCAGTGACGCAATTTACAGGATTAGGTTGCATTTTGAGTCGATCTCTTTTGTGATACAAAAGAGAGAATTGAGCAATAAGGATAGGGATCTCATACCACCAAGAAAGTATAGTTGGGAGCGGAGACTGTCCTTTGGAACTGGGGTCCTTGTGCCTCCAGAGCCGACAGAGAGAGAAAGCCTTCCCCTGGAGCTGGCACCCTGAATTTGGACTTTTAGCCTACTATGCTGTGAAAGAATAAATTTCTTTTGGTTGAAGCCATTCACTTTTGGTATTTCTGTTATAGCAGCACTAGATAACTAAGTCATACTGCAACTGCTTTTGAATTATTTTCAGTATAATTTACTTGCATGTAAAGTTGATACTGTTCAAAAATATCTGCATTCTGTTGGATCACTTTACTTTGGTATGGGCACAAATATGGATCTCTTCCAGTCAGTTGGCCAAGTACCTTTCCCCCAAGTTTCTTGGCAAAGAGAAGTGAGCCCCTTCAGCCCTACCTCCATTTGTTGAAACACCTTAATTGGTATTCCATCAATTCCTGGAGGCTTGTTTTTCAGCAATGTCTTCAGTGCAACTTGGACTTCTTCCTTCAATACCATAAGTTCTTTACAATTTCAACCTCCTGAAATGGTTGAACATCAACCAATTCTTTCTGGTACAGTTACTCTGTATATTCTTTCCATCATCTTTTGATGTTTCCTGTGTCATTCAATATTTTGCCCATAGAATCATTCAAAATTGCATCTGGAGGCTTGGATTTTTTTTTTTTTTTTTTTTCAGTTCTTACAGTTTGAGAAATGCTGAGTGTGGTCTTCCCTTTTAGTTTTCTAACTCCAGATCTTTGCACACTTCATTACAAACTTTACTTTGTCTTCTAAACCTACCCTTTGAAATCTGTTCAGGTCTTTTTCTTCATTATTTCTTCCATTTGCTTTCTACTCTATATTCAAGTGCAACTTTCAGAGTCTCTTCTGACATTATTTTGTTTTTTTCTTTCATTCATATCCTTTTAATGACCTTCTCCTTACTTCATGTATGATGTCCTTGATGTCATTCCACAACTAGTCTGGTCATTGGCCATTAGCCTGCAATGTATCAAGTCTATTATTGAGATATTCTCCAAATTCAGGTGGGATAAACTCAAAGTCATATTTTGTCTCTTGTGGACTTGTTTTAATTTCTTCAGCTTGAACTTGTATATGAGCAATTGATGATGTATTTGCAGTTGGCCCCTGGCCTTGGTCTAACTGCTGACATTGAGCTTTTCTAATGTCTTTTTCCACAGATGTAGTTGATTTGATTCCTGTGTTTTCATCTGGTGAGGTGCACATTTACAGTCGCTGTTTAAGTTGTTGAGAACAGGTGCTTGCAATGAAGAAGTCGTTGATCTTGCAAAATTCTACCCTGCAATCCCTGTTATCTTCCCCTCGCCAAGGCCATATTTTCCAACTATCAATCCTTCTTCTTTGTTTCCAAATTTTGCATTCCAGTCACCAATAATTATCAATGCATCTATCTTGGTTGCATGTTTGATCAATTTCATACTGCAGAAGTTGGTAAAAATCTTCCATTTCCTCATCTTTGATATTAGTGGTTGGTGCTCAAATTTGAATAATAGTAGTATAAACTGGTGTTCCCTGTAGGCGTATGGGTATTACCCTATCACTTTTACTGCTGTATTTCAGGATACATCTTAAAAAGTTCTTTTTTGTCAGTGAATGCGACATCATTCCTCTTCAATTTATCATTTCTGGAATAGTAGACAATATGATTTTCCAATTCAAAATGGCCAATACCAGCTCACTAATGCCTAGGATATTGATCTTTATGCATTCCGTGTCATTTTTGATGACTTCCAATTTTCCTAGATACATACTTCCTACATTCTATGTTCCAGTTATTAATGTGTGTTTGCAGCTATTTCTTCTCATTTTGAGTAGTGCCGTATCAGCAAACGAAGGTCACAAAAGCTTTATTCTATCCAAGCCATTAAAGTTGCCTCCACTTTGAGGAGGCAGCTCTCCCCCATTCATATATTGAGTGCCTTCCAAACTGAGGGAATCATCTTCTGGGAGTGTATCAGACAATGCTCACTGCTATTCATAAGGATTTCACTGGCCAATTTTTTCAGAAGTAGACTGCTAGGTCCTTCTTCCTAGGCTGTATTAGTCTGAAAGCTCCTACAAAACCTGTACATCAAGGGTGACCCTACTGGTATTTCAAATACTGGTGGCAAAGCTCCCAGTATCACAGCAACAGGTAAGCAATCACAGTATGACAAACTGACAGATGCATGGTGGGAAGAAGAATAGATGCAATGAATTATGGTGTCAACAAAAAATATTGAATATAATACCATGGACTGCCAGAACAAATCTGTCTTGGAAACAGTATGGCCAGAATGCCCCTTAGAAGCAAGAATGTCAATACTTTGTTTAGGTTAATTTGGACATGTTATCAAGAGGGGCCAATCCCTGGGGAAGGACATCATGCTTGGTGAAGTAGAGGGTGAGGGAAAAAGAAGAAGACCCTCAACAAGTTGGAATGACAATGTAGCTGCAAGAATGTGCTCAACATGCCTACTTTTGTGACGATGGCAGAGGACTGGGCAACACTTTGTTCTGTTATACGTGGGGTCACTGTGAGTCAGAACCAACACAACAGAACCTAACAACAAAAACAATATTTATGGGAGTTGATTGCCAGTTCTTTTTCCTTTCTCTTTCTCTTTTGGTTTGTATGGCGGTGTAAAACTCCTAAATGCTGTTTAAAAATTACTGTATATTGGATAACAAACGCTAATGTGATTTGGGATTCAAGAACTTCCACTATACAATTAGAGTTAGAGGAGTCAACACTGTAGCCCAAAAGGCCTATTTTCTGTTACTCAAGTAGAAATTGATCTTTTTTTGAGTCCCATGACATGCTGATCTCTTCTTGTTCTATTCCTTCTAAACAGGAATTTCCTTTCTTATTCCTGAATATTAAATATGTTAAAAAATATATATTTTAAGTAAAATATGTACAGCAATATTTAACATGAATGAAATATCTATTTTACATTTAAAAATATGAATATTATACATATGCATACACAAAATGAAGCCCTGGTGACACAGTGATAAGGTTGCAACCAAAGAGTTCGCAATTGAAATCCACCAGCTGCTCCTTGGAAATCTTATGGGGCAGTTCTACTCTGTCCTATAGGGTCATTATGGGTGGAAATCAGCTCAATGGCAACAGGTTTATATATGAAATAATATACACCAAGTATTGCTAACATCTGTTTCTTTGAGCGATGGAATTTTAGATGGTGGGAAATTTCTTTTTGCTTATTTTTTTTTTCTATGATGGACGTGTATTCTGTTGTAAAATAACATTAAAAACATTTTTTTTAATTCATTTGGGAACCAAATAAAATATCATTTCATCACTTAAGCCTTTCCTGATCTTCTTTAGACAAATTTAGTTCATTCATACTTTGAAAACACATAGCACTTTATTTGATTTCTTTTATGACAAATCAAATATTCTGCTTTAAAGTATATTTCATAGAATTCATAAGCTTCCTGAGGGAAAATGTTGTATTTTCTCAACGTTATGTAACAGATGATAAAATGATACTGTATTTCAAATGTAATTTTTATTGTTAGTTGATGTTGAGCTGATTGCCACTCATGGCAACCCTATGTGTGCAGAGTAGAACTGCTCCATAGGGTTTTTAAGGCTGCGTGACCTTTTGGAAGCAGATCACTAGGCCTGTCTTCTGAGGCACTTCTTGTGGGTTTCAACCACCGCCTCTCAAGTTGTAGTCATTTAACGGTTTATGCCACCCAGGGTTTAATATCCAATAAATGCTTGATAAGTTTGAAAGGGGCAGTGTGGGAAGAGGGTGTATAGGTTATATAGGCCTAATATCTTGGGCATCATGGTAACATTTTTACCTTGCATGGTTAACTTTTACATACCCCAGTGATTTTTTGATTTTGCGGTTTTGTTCTCCTCCTCTTGTCTTTTCCATGATCCTATAAATTTGAAATTAACCTCTGTTCCTCTTTGGAAGGTAGAACAAGTGATAAATCTGGAAGAGAGAGGGACTAAGCAAAGGGCCAGTCTTGTGACCGGAACCAGGATGGCAACAGAGGATCTTTGAGAATACTCGCAGAGGTTCAATGCATTCGGAATGCAGTCATCATGCCCAACTAAAGGGGGAACTGACAAATTCCTTGAGTTCTTCAGACCCAAAACCTGTCCCTATAAAACCCTCCAGTCATCCTCCAGCAGACAGACAGATTTTGGAGGAGCCCATTCCCCTCTGTCTCTTGTATACTGGTATACAATAAAGACCCTCTTGCTGCTCACCTCACCCCTGTCTCAGTATTGGCTCTAAACAGTGCTTTGAAGTAACAAGTTGTTTGAAAAGTTGACACAATCACCTATTTATAACCACAAGTACTATGTTTATAGTTCCTATCATAAAGGAATTAACTGAAAGTGAAATTTTGTAGGCAGTCTCCAAAGACTAAATTAAAGACTTCAAGCCAATTATTTATGTTACAAGTTTCACAAGGTTGTTGTTGTTATTGTGCACCATAGAGTTGATTCTGACTCATAGCGACCTTAAAGGCAAAGTAGAACAGCCCCATAGGGTTTCCCAGGCTGTAATCTGTATAGAAGCAGATTGCCAGATCTTTTCTCCCACGGAGCAGCTGGTGTATTTGAATTGCCGACCTTCCAGTTAGCAGCCGAGCTCTTAACCATTGCACAACCAGGATCCTTTCCACAGGATTAACCAAATAACACATGACTGAGGTATGCTAAAAACAGTCAAGGGCTAACGAGCCCTCTGACTGGATGCAGCAAGATAATTCTGCCCTCTCTTTTGCGGCACTGGTGTTGAAGAGCAGACACGAGGATAGCAAAGACCTTTCCAACATGGTCTGGTACGAACAATAGCAAATTTTAACACTTCTAAAAAGATTCAGATATCATATAGTAAAATCCAATACAGTAATTATTTATTTTAAATTATATAGCAGAAAGAAATCAGCACGTGAGTTAGAAGACCTAGGTGTAAGGATGGCTTTTATGGACTTTCAAGTTACTAGAACTCCCCCAGCTTCAGGCTTTTTATGTATAAAGTAAGAGAGTCAGATTAAGTGATTTTTAGCTATTTTGAGCTTTAAATTCATGTTTTTTCTAACCAAATTTTTAAGGTTTCGTGCATATGCCATGGACAGAAGAAATACTCTATGAGTAGTCACATAGCCCCTGGGAACATGTGTTAAGAGTAATATTAGTTTTTTTTTTTTTTTTAAACCAATTATATTTTCTGTCCAGAAAACTCATTCCTATCGAGTTGATTCTGACTCATAATGACCCTATAGGACAGAATGAGACTGCTTCATAAGGTTTTAAGGCTGTAATTTTTCAGGAAGCAGACTGTCACATCTTTCTCCCATGGGGTGGCTGGTGGGTTTGAACCACTGACCTTTCAGTTAGCAGCCTAGAGCTTAACCACTGTACCACCAGGACTCCTTTTCTATCTAGATTGTTCATTTCAGTCATTTACATTACTTACATGATTATCAAGAAGGAGAAGTGTTTTTGTATTTTGTAAAGCATCAGGCATCAAGACATGTATTCCATATGTTTTTTGGTTGGTAAGTTTTGGCGCATATACCGGGTTAATCTCCAGTGCTCTTGTCATGGCCTTGAATGACAGGTCAGAACCCTGTGAGTGACGTGCAGACTTCCCTGCTTTTCAGTTTGGGATAATCTGACAGGAAAGGTGAGAGTTCTCTTATTCATTGATTGTGGTCACATTTGTAAAAAAAAAAAATCAGAAGTACAGGAAAATTTAGTGTTTTTATGGTTGTTTTCCTTCAAGTACAATACGTATCCTGAGAAATACGTATCCTGTAGAGAATACTTCCTCAAGCATGATCTCTAAATGGGTGTAAGAATATTGAGCTATATGCAACAAAACTCTTGCCTAAATGCATTCATTATTTTGTGATAAGTATTCAGAGTATTAACAGTAATGAAATATTAGTTTAAATGTTTAGTAAGAGCAGGAGATCCCGGAATACGCAATAAAGAACCATTCTGTTAAATGACTTGATAGAGTACACGCTTTCTGTTAAACTGGGAACTGTTCTTTTCATAATTTGTATGTCTCCAAAAGGGAAAATCCATAATACATATTTTAAATATGTAAATATAAGTGTGCGGTTATGACTGTCCTTGTGTAAATGTAGAGCGTCCTGACGTGTGATTGTGTGTGTGTTTGTAGCACATAAAGACCCAAGAAAATCGCAGTTGTGTAATGAAGAGTTAAGCTTCCGCCATACTTGACTTCTTTTAAATTACCTGCAGGCAAATAAAAGGAAAAAAAAAAAAGATTCAATAAAAGAGCACCTAAGTTATTCATACAAATCCTATTATTTCTATTGATTTAGTAACTAGTAAACCTCATTTTCCACTCTGTGAAGTGATAATGCTCCTGGCCATGAGGTCTTTTATTTCAGAACTCTAATTTGAAATGTTTCAACCACCTCAGAAAGTTGCAAAATAATCCCCGTGCTGATCTCCCAGAGGAAATATCACAATGCAGATGTGCTGTGTCCTGCAAGTACGAGCACTTACGTTCAAAGATCACATTACCTTTCTTCTTGGAAGCCTACACTACACCTAAGATATGAAATACAGCTTTTATTTTGCTGGAGGCTCTCAGAGGTGCACCTGATGGTTGGCAACGCCATTAAGTAGGTTCAAGTTGGGAGTGGAAGGTTAACAACAGTCTGTGTAATAGAAATGTAGACAAAAGATGATCCAAGCTTCCAGCTTTCAAGGGATTCACCCGTGGTAGCTGACTGTGAGCTCAGTATTAAATCTGATAAAGTCCTCAGGCAGAGCAATGGTGAGGTTGTTACCTTTGAGAAATGGCACTGTGGTTTCCAGCATTTGGAGGCAGAAATAGGCACACTGGAAGATTTTCTATTTTAAGGGATTCTGAACAGAAATCAAGATTCATAATAATTTTAAGGTTCAAGTTTTTGTAAATGAATCAACATTTCCAGTATGAATGAAAATACTGTTATGGCATTGCTTCCTCTAAGTTATTTTCCAAGCCGTAAACTGACACAGACACGGACATATAATTTTGCAACTGTACTTTATCAAACCAAACTACTTTCTCCTAACTTAATTTTCTCTCAGGCTAACAGTGTCATCACAGGAAGAGTCTCTAACTTAAGTGCTACTAATCACTGTAGATTTAATGTGAATATAAAGCAGAATATTAGCCTGAGAAGAAGAATCTTGTAACATGTAAAGGTTTGAAGGTGCCGTTAATTTGAGACGTTTTAGGTGATTTTTTCAAGTTACCCTTCGCACGTTTTCATTCAGTCATTTGTAGGTACTCCAGAACAACTTAGTGTTCGTTGAAGGCTGTCTACAGTCCTGTTTAAGTAAGAAGAGCTAAATTCACATAAGATGTTCCTTGACAAAGGCCTAACCAGCTCTCTATACTTTCCTGCATTTGAATTCTTTATTTTTCATGAAGAATTTGCCTTCAATGATCTTTTTTTTTTACCTAATCATTTTCTAAAAGAACAGGAATCCTAATCCAATGAAAAAGATGCCACGGTAGGTAGGAAGGGAGAGAGAGAGAGAGAGCCCTGCTGGTGCAGCGGTTAAGTGCTTGGCTGCTAACTGAAAGGTTGACGGTTTGAACCCATTAGCCCCTCCAGGGAAGAAAGATGTGACAGGCAGCTTCCATAAAGATTTACAGTTCTACTTTGCCCTAAAGGGTCACTATAAGTCAGAATTGACTGAACAGCAACGGGTTTTCCCTTTTTTTTTTAATTTTTGTAGGCAAAAGCTATTAACAGATATGGAAGTGCAATAAGTAATTTTAAAGGAGAAAGTACTTATTTTGGTATCTCTGTTCCTAAATCCTCACACAAATTATACTGGAGCAGAGCACATAAAGGACAGTAGAGAACATTGAGTGTAACTTAAAAAAAAGACCATCTAAATTACTGCCTGCTCGCATCACGTGGTAACTGAAGCAGGTCTGCGTTCTTCCTTCATGCGTGGTAGTATTAAACCCTATACACTGTAACTTTCAGTCAGAAAAATTGCTGATTCATAGCTCTGGTTTCACATCTGACAAGTGGGTTGCACAAATATTCCCTAGATGTAGCATATGGTCTTTGAAGACCTAGGTATTGTTGAAATTAATTGAATTTATATGACATCTGGATAAGCAGGAATGTCATGCTGGCGCTAAATGGCCTTATTACGCTTGCTATGTATGAAAATAACACAGAAGGATAAACACCGAGGGCACTTTAAATACTTCATCAGTGGCATTGTCTGTATTCGCTCTTCAACTACACCATGTTTTCATTGCCCTTTTCAACTTTTCATAATCGGACACATTTTCTTTTGGACTGTGAACTCACAAGGTCAAGGTCACCTGTTAATGCAAGCCCAGAAAAATGTTTATGGTCCTAGTCAATAGGGCAATTTTGGTTTCTCAACTAAAATTCTTATCAGGATTTTATTTCACTTAGTTACTTAATTATTTTATTAATTAATTAATTTTATTTACTTATTTTGTTTAATTACAAAACATAGGAAAAAATAAAGAGATGTTAGAAAATGATCCCAACTGAAAGAAAAGACGCAAAGTAGCATATGTCAGAGAAATGAAGGGACTATCAATTTAATTAAATTTTTGAATGTCAAAAAGAGAAGCAACTTGGTTTTTAAATTTTTTTTTTTTTCCATTTTCCTCCTGCAAACTTAAACTACTTGAAATAAAATATCCCCTCGCAACAGCTGTTCTTTAGCAAGTATAAGAGGTTAAATTTGAGGTCCTAGTGGTGGGAGGAAATAGGAATGTGTGTGGATGTGGTGTTTTAGGCAATATAGACGTCTTTAATAAATTGTATCCTGTTGAAATTGTAGAGGTTACAGATAGAATTCAGCTTGTAAGTGTTCTGAGATCTATCTTGTCATGATAACGTTTTATTTTGGTTTAAGCTGGCAATTTACAAAATTATATTAGCTAAGAACCTTTATTTGGAAAAAAATAAATCACTTGATTACCTCTCTGGTTAAGTACTCAGTTTGAAAGTAACAAGGGGATGCCAGACTAAGAAAAAAAAATTTTTCCTGTATTAATAACTAACAAAAAGGGTTAATAGAAAGAAAATTAAAGATTAAATAGCAAATTGTCTTTAAATGCAGAAGGCTTTTTTCTTTCAATCCTTTTAAATACTTTGTGCTTAACAATGAATTTTTCAAATTTCAGCATTTAAGATGCTCAATGAACTTATTAAAGAGTTTAACATCTGATTAATATCTCAAAAAACACTAAAAATAAATTTCTCTTTTAAATTTTAAATGGGTTTTATGTCTCAACGTGTTGCACAAATTCACTTCTGATATTCTGAAACCCGATTTATTTTTATATTTAATACAGAAAAAATTAATAAAAAATGATGTTCTACTTGTAACCCATTTGAGGAAACACTAAAATTCTTATCATTATTCAAGTTCTGTGCTTGCAACGGGGAATTTCAAGATGAGTAAAGCAGAGTTTGCTTAAAGGAGCTCAGCCTCTAGTTAGATTGTCTGAGATGGAAACAGTCGTTATGAAATAATGTGGTAAGTGTTTACATGGCAGGTAGGTTCTAAGGGTGACTGAAGTGGGGGTGGGGAGGAACTCATTCCCGGAATCCCCAAAAGAGTGCAATCAGGAGGCTGATTCCATCACCTGGAAGGCGGCCTCAACATGCAGCCAGTGATGGACCCGGAACAGAAGTGACAGCTCTAAGAGAAGAGATTCTAGAATACACACCTACATTTTCATTAGTATTTAACTTTGAAAAGATCGCCCTCATAAGCTGAACTCAAATTATTCCCTGTAAGGTGAATTAATGATTAGAATTCAGGGACAGTAGATTGATCTTTTCTCCAAAAAACTTTTAATGAAGTATTATTTAAATTTTCAAATAAAAATCTAAGCCACATATTGCGTCAGTGAAGTAAACTAAGGAACTGGAGACAAGAGAATAGCGAATATTTTCCCCCAACAATCACCTTTGAAAACTCCACAGTTGTTTAGCAAAGGAATTATTTTCTATCCTTAGACATGCCTACAGTTCTGAAATGCTCTCTCACCGACAATAAGCCACCCAAGTCAAACAAAATGCGCTTTATTTATTTATTGAATACCTTTATAATTTGCAGTAATTGGGTAAGTGTGAGACCTCTAGAAAGATGAAATTTCCACTCATCAGGTCTTTTGTTTTCTGGATTCTTGCACTACTAACATGTTCAGGGACACTAACATGATGCTTGTCCATCCACAGGAAGACTCAATTCCATGTCCCTTGAAGTGTCGGTGTCTGGTCTCACCACCCCCTCCGTGGGCACACTCCTTATGGACAATCCCCCTGATACACACCCACGGAGCTGGACTACCCAAACTCCTCAGCTGTAGAGTCCCCAAGGAACCTGTTCACTTCACCTCGTTTTTCCTTTGTTCTTTGGAAGGTTTCTGCCCTCAGGGCCTGTTGTGCCCATAGTTGTTACAGATATTAATTCTGTCCAAGTTGCTGGTAATACTTTAAGTTTTCTTTTCTCCCTCCCCTTTGTTTCTCCTCTCTTGGCTTTTTCTTTTTTTTGCCTTTGCCTTCTACCATGCTTATTAACTTTTGTGTGAAAATTCTGTCCCATTTTTTTTTTTATAAACTCATAAAGACTTCTTTTCTTCCTCTGAAAAATAACAGCAAACAACAGTGCATTAGTTATAATCTGTAAAGCTGGGATTAGGTTCTTCTTTTCCTGCTGTGGATTCTGTAGCTGTTCTGTTGACACTCAAGCTATGTGATGTGGTGTGGTGTGGTGTAGTGCAGTGTGTGTCTGTTTTGTGTGCTAGTGGACTTGTATAAAAGTGGTTTCGGAGACTTAGTAGAAAACTGATTTCCTAAAGCTGAGGTTTTACTATGTTTACATATAAGCTAGTAAACCTGTGGTGCTTAATATTCTGAAAGGTGGTAAAAGTTGAAAACATAAATTGATTCATAAACAGTAATAGATTCACGACAAAGAATTTACTATATTGCCAGGATACATGACAACCAGTATTTTTTCGTATTGACTTTCAGTTCCTTTTCAGCATAACACTATTCTGGGTGTGTAATAGGTTTGACACAGGACTTAGAGACTTATACTCTTCACGTCTACCATAGTCATCACCAACCTTATGCTCTCCAGAAGTGTTAAGTCATCTGCACCCATGTAAACAATTCAAGAATAACAGAAAGTAAGCAATTTACAAGTTCTACAAAATATACCACAAGGTAATAACTTTATTCTTTTTCCTTTGGAAATAATGTCATTGTATTCCATTGAAATGTATTTTTGACTTCTAGCATGATGGATAAGTACCTCTTTTTTAAGACAAACTTAATTTATTTGATCTATGAATGTAGTGGGATTGACTCGAGCACTACCCAGTAGCAGTTCCAATTGCTGGTGCAAAAAAATATATGGGCTAGTGTGCGAGAACACTTACCGAAACTCTGATTCCCAGGAACAAGGAGTTAATTGCAAACTAAACTGCTTAGGAAAAAATCACAGGCCTGAAATTGTAAATCAATATGTTTTGCACTTAGATTACAATTAAGCACTGAGGTGAGCTACTTCCCCAGGTCATCATCTGATGCATGGCAAGAAGCTGAGAGGCAGCTCTCAGTGAGTGCTCTGTGAATAAACACACATCTATTCTTCACTAAAACATTAAACTCACTGTAATTGGATGAGTATATTCCCTGTCTACCCTGCCTGAAAATGTTTCCCCTTGGATTTGGCTACAAAGTTTATTGTTTTGTTTAGCTTTTGTTGTTGTTCTTAAATCCTAAACAACTACACAGAATGTGGGCATATTTGTCTTTTATTTTTTTAAAATTTTTTTATTGTGCTTTAAGTGAAAGTTTACAAATCAAGTCAGTCTCTCATAAAAAAAATTTACACACACCTTGCTGTATACTCCTAATCGCTCTCCCCCTAAAGTGATAGTACATTCCTTCACTCCACTGTCTTTTTTCTAGTCCATTCGGTCAGCTTCTGACCCCCTCTGCCCTCCCATTTCCCTTCTACACAGGAAATGCTAACATAGTCTCATGTGTCTACTTGATCCAAGAAGTTCACTCTTCACCAGTATCATTTTCTATCCCATTGTCCAACAGTCTCTGTCTGAAGAGTTGGCTTTGGGAATGGTTCCTGTCTTGGGCTAACAGAAGGTCTGGGGACCATGGCCACCGGGGTCCTTCTAGCCTCAGTCAGACCATTAAATCTGGTCTTTTTACAAGAATTTGGGGTCTGCATCCCACTGCTCTCCTGCCCCCTCAGGGGTTCTGTGTTGTGGTCCCTGTCAGGGCAGTCATCAGTTGTAGCCAGGCACCATCTAGTTCTTCTGGTCTCAGGCTGATGTAGTCTCTGGCTTATGTGGCCCTTTCTGTCTCTTGGGCTCATAATTACCTTGTGTCTTTGGTGTTCTTCATTCTCCTTTAGTCCAGGTGGGTTGAGACCAATTGATGCATCTTAGTTGGCTGCTTGCCAGCATTCAAGAGCCCAGATGACACTCTCCAAAGTGGGATGCAGAATGTTATCTTAATAGATTTTATTATGCCAATTGACTTAGATGTCCCCTGAGACCATGGTCCCCAAAACACCACCCCTTCTATGCTGGCCTTTGAAGCATTTAGCTTATTCAGGAGCCTTATGCCGACCTCTCCTGTATTGTGTGTTGCCTTTCCCTTCACCTAAAATTGTTCTTATCTACTATCTAATTCGTGAAAACCCCTCTCCCTCCCTCCCTCCCCTCTCTCATAACCATCAAAGAATATTTTCTTCTCTGTTTAAACTATTTCTCGAGTTCTTGTAACGGTGGTCTTATACATTATTTGCCTTTTGCACCTGAATAATTTCACTCAGCATAATGCCTTCCAGATTCCTCCATGTTATGAAATATTTCATGGATTCATCATTGTTCTTCATTGATGCATAGTATTCCATTGTGTGAATATGGCATCACTTATTTATCCATTCATCCTCAGATAGGCACCTTGGTTGCTTCCATCTTTTTGCTATTGTAAACAGTGCTGCAATGAACATGCGTATGCATATGTTGGTTCATGTAAAGGCTTTTATTTCTTTAGGATATATTCCAAGGAGTGGGATTGCTGGATTGTATGGTAGTTCTACTTCTAACCTTTTAAGGAAGCACCAAATCGATTCCTAAAGTGGTTGTACAATTTGACATTCCCACCAGGGGTGTATAAATGTTCCAGTCTCTCCACAACCTCTCCAAAATTTATGATTTGATTTTTTGGATTACTGCCAGCCTTGTTGGGGTGAGATGGAATCTCACGGTAGTTTTGATTTGCATTTCTTTAATGGCTAGTGATTGTGAGCATTCCCTCATGTATCTGTTCACCGCCTGAATGTCTTCTTTAGTGAAGTGCCTATTCATATCTTTTGCCCACTTTTTAACTGGGTTCTTTCTCTTTTTGTAGTTGAGTTTTTGTGGTATCATGTAGATTTTAGAGATCAGGAGCTGATTGGAAATGTCATAGTTAAAAAACTTTTTCCTGGTCTGTAGGTAATCTTTTTACTCTTTTGGTGAAGACTTCAGATGAGCATAGATGTTTGATTTTTTGGAGCTCCCAGTTATCTAGTTTCTCTTTTGTATTGTTAATAATCTTTTGTATACTGTTTATGCCGTGAATTGGGGCTCCCAGAGTTGTCCTGATATTTTCTTCCATGAACTTTATCATCTTAGATTTTATATTTGGGTCTTTGATCCACTTTGAGTTAGCTTTTGTGCATGGTGTGAGGTATAGGTCTTGTTTCATTTTTTGCAGATGGATATCCAATTATGCCGGCACCATTTGTTAAAGAAACTGTCTCTTCCGCATTTAACTAATTTTGCGTCTTTGTCAAATAACAGGTGCTCATATGTGGATGGATTTATGTCTGGATTCTCAATTCTGTTCCATTGGTCTGTGTATCTGTTGTTGTACCAGTACCAGGCTGTTTTGTCTACTGTGGCTGTATAATAGGTTCTAAAATCAGGTAGAGGGAGGCCTCCAAATTTGTTCTTCTTTTTCAGTAATGCTTTACTTATTTGGGATCTCTTTCCCTTCCATATGAAGTTGGTGATTTGTTTCTCCATCTCATTAAAAAATATCTTTGGAATTTGGATTAGAATTGTGTTGTATCTATAGGTCGCTTTTGGTAGAATAGATATTTTTACAATGTTAAGTCTTCCTATCCATGAGCAAGGTATGTTTTTCCCCTTGTGTAGGTCTCTTTTGGTTTCTTGCAGAAGTGTACTGTAGTGTTCTTTGTATAAGTCTTTTACATCTCTGGTAAGATTTATTCCTAAGTATTTTATCTTTTGGGGGGCTACTGTAAATGGCATTCATTTGGAGATTTCCACTTCAATGTTCTTTTTGTTGGTGCAGAGAAATCCAATGGATTTTTGTATATTTATCTTGTATCCTGATTCTCTGCTGAACTCATCAATTAGTTTCAGTAGCTTCCTCGAGGATTCTTTAGGGTTTTCTGTGTATAAGATCATGTCATCTGCAAACAGAGATAATTTTACTTCTTCCTTACCAATCTGGATGCACTTTTTCTCTTTATCTAGCCTAATAGTTCTGGCTATGACCTCCAGCACAATGTTGAATAAGAGTGGTGATAAAGGGCACCCATGTCTGGTTCCCGATCTCAAGGGGAGTGCTTTCAGGCTCTCTCCATTTAGGATGATGTTGGCTATTGGCTTTGTATAAATGTCCTTTATTATGTTGAGGAATTTTCCTTCTATTCCTATTTTGCTGATTTTTTTATCGTCAATGTGTGTTGAACTTTGTCAAATGCCTTTTCTGCATCAGTTGAGACAATCCTGTGACTCTTGTCTTTTATTTCATTTATATGATGGATTACATTGTTTGTTTTTCCAATGTTGAACCATCCCTGCACACCTGGTATGAATCCCACTTGGTCATGGCAAATTATTTTTTCGATATGCCTTTGAATTCTATTGTCTAGAATTTTGTTGAGGATTTTTGCATCTAAGTTCATGAAGGATATAGCCCTGTAATTTTCTTTTTTAATGAAATCTTTACCTGGTTTTGGTATCACGGATATGCTGGCTTCATAGAATGAGTTTGGGAGTATTCTGTCATTTTCTATGCTTTGAAATACTTTTTATAGTACTGATGTTAACACTTCTCTGCAAGTTTGGTAGAACTCTGCAGTGAAGCTGTCTTGGCCAGGGTTTTTTTTTGTTGGGAGTTTTTTGATTACCTTTCCAATGTCTTCTTTTTTTATGGGTCTGTTTAGTTTTTCTACTTCTGTTTGAGTTAGTTTAGGTAGATAGTATGTTTCTAGGAATTCTTCCATTTCTTCTAGGTTTTCAAATTTGTTGAAGTACAATTTTTCATAGGAATCTGACCTGATTCTTTTAATTTCAGTTGGGTCTGTTGTAATATTGCCCATCTCATTTCTTGTTCCAGTTATTTGCTTCCTTTCTTGTTTTTCTTTTGTCAGTTTGGCCAATGGTTTATCAATTTTGTTAATTTTTTTAAAGAATGAGCTTTTGGTCTTGTAAATTCTTTCAATTTTTTTTTCTGTTTTCTATTTCATTTAATTCTGCTCTAATTTTTATTATTTGCTTTTTTTCTGGAGCCTGGGGGTTTCTTTTGTTGCTCTCTTTCTCTTTGTTCAAGTTGTAGAGATAGTTCTTTGATTTTGGCCCTTTCTTCTTTTAGTATGTGCTCATTTATTGATATAAATTGACCTCTGAGCACTGCTTTCGATGTGTCCCAAAGGTTCTGAAAGGAAGTGTTTTCCTTCTCACTGGATTCTATGAATTTCTTTACTCCATCCTTCATGTCTTCTATAACCCCGTCTTTTTTGATCAGGGTATTGTTCAGTTTCCAAGGGTTTGATTTCTTTTCTCTGATATTTCTGTTATTGATTTCCAGTTTTATGGCCTTATAGTCAGAGAAGATGCTTTGTAATATTTCAGTGTTTTGGATTCTGCTAAGGCTTGTTTTATGACCAATATGTGATCTATTCTAGAGAATGTTCCATGTGCACTAGAAAAGAATGTATACTTGGCTGGTGTTGAGTGGAGCGGTCTGTATATGTCTAGGAGGTCAAGTTGACTGATTGTGGCATTTAGATCTTCCAAGTCTTTATTGAGGTTCTTTCTGGATGTTCTGTCCTTTACCGAAAGTGGTGTGTTGAAGTCTCCTACTATAATTGTGGCGCTGTCTCATTTTTCAATGCTGCTAGAGTATATGTATCTTGCAGCTCTGTCAGTGGGTGCAAAAATATTTGATATGGTTATATCCTCCTGATATATTGTCTCTTTAATCGTTATGTAGTGTCCTTCCTTATTCATTTTGATGGATTTAACATTAAAGTCTATTTTTGCCGAAATTAATATTGCCACTCCTGCTCTTCTTTGTTATTTGCTTGATAATTTTTTTTTTCCATCCTTTGAGTTTTAGTTTGTTTGTGTGTCTAAGGTTTGTCTCTTGTAGGCAGCCTATAGAGGGATCATGTTTTTTTTTTTTTAATCCATTCTGCCACTCTCTGCCTCTTTATTCATGCGTTAATCCAGTTACATTCAGTGCAGTTACAGATAGGTATGAGTTTAGTGCTGTCATTTTGATGTCTCTTTTTGTGTGCTGTTGACAGTTTCTTTTTCCCACTTAATTTTTTGTGCTGAGTGGTTTATCTTTACATATTGTCTTTTCCTCCTATTTACTGTTGATGATTCTGTTTCTGCTGCCTCTGTGTTTTTTCTTGTGTTTTATTTGACCAGTAGGATAGTTAGTCTCCTTTGTGGTGACCTTGATATTTATCCCTGTTTTTCTAATTTTAAACCTAACTTTTATTTCTTTATACCACCTTGCCTTCCTCGCCATTTGAAAGACCTATGACTACATTTCTTAGTCCCTCTTTTTTGTTTTAACATTGTCTTCTTTTACATAATAACATCGCTGTTTCCCTGTTTTGAGCGTATTTTTATTTTGATTTATTTTTGTGATTTCCCTGTCTGGGTTGACCTCTGATTTCTCTGCCCAATGTTCCAGTCTTTGGTTGATACCTGATGTTATTGATTATCTGACCAAAGAACTCCCTTTAGTATTTCTTGTAGTTTTGTTTTGTTTTACAAATTTCTAAGTTCTGTTTATCTGGAAATATCCTAATTTCACCTTTTTATTTTAGAGATGGCTTTGCTGGATATATGATTCTTGGCTGGCATTTTTTTTTCCCTTCAATGCTTTATATAAGCCTTCTCATTGCCTTTTTGCCTTCATGGTTTCTGCCGAGTAGTCCAAGCTTATTCTTATTAACTCTCCTTTGTAGGTGACTTTTTGTTTATCCCTAGCTGCTCTTAAAATTCTCTTTTTATCTTTGGCTTTGGCAAGTTTGATTATAATATGTCTTCGTGACTTTCTTTTAAGATATACCTTATGTAGAATTCGATAAGCATCTCAGATAGGTATCTTCTCATCTTTCGCTATATCAGAGAAGTTTTCTGGCAACAAATCTTTAAATACTCTCTCTGTATTTTATGTTATCCTTCCCTGTTCTGGTACTCCAATCACTCGTAGGCTAATTCTCTTGATAGAGTCTCACAGAAGTCTTAAAATTTCCCCATTTTTAAAAATTCTTTTATCTGATTATTCTTCAAATGTATTGGTGCCAAGGGCTTTATCTTCAGCCTCACCAATTCTTCCTTCCACTTGCTCAGTTCTGCTCCTCTGATTTTCTAGTCAGTTGTCTAATTCTGTAATTTTATTGTTAATCTTCTGAATTTCTGCTTGGTGTCACTGTATGGTTTCTTGAAGTTAATTAAATTTTTCATTATGTTTGTGAATACCCTTTTTAATTTCTTCAACTGTTTTATCTGTGTGTTTTTTGCTTGTTCTGTGTGTTGCCTGATCTCCTTCCTGATATCTTGAAGGGTTCTGTATATTAATCTTTTGTATTCTGCCTCTGGTAATTCCAGGAATGCACTTTCATCTAGAAGATTCTCTGATTCTTTGTTTTGAGAGCTTGTTGAAGCGATCATAGTCTGTTTCTTTATGTGATTTGACATTGACTGTTGTTTCCGAGCTATCTATAAGTTACTGTATTAGTTTTTTTATGTTTGTTTATTGTATCCTAGCTTCTTGCTTTGTTTTATTCTGATATGCCCAAATGGGTTGCTTGAGTCAGTTAGGTTGATTATTTTTGCCTTTGAAGCTCTGATTTCTTGTCACCAGATGGTTAGAGCCATTATTAGGTGTATCAGTGTAGGAGTCCATTCACTTTTCTTGTATGGATTCAGCTCAGGTGTCCAGGTAGCTGATCTTCAAGTGTATGGTACAGGCTCTGTCCTACAGTCTTAGAGGGGCAAGGTTGATGGTGTAGGTACCATTATCTGATTGTAGCAGGTATTCATGCTCTGAACAAGGCAGGGCTCTGAGAATTGTCTCCCAAGTGACTCTGAGGAAAGTGCGTCCCTCTTCCCTAGAGTGTACAGGTTAGTGGGTTTTGCAGATGGATGATGAGCGTCCAATGCTTTTGGCTGTAAGGACTGGGAAGTAGCAGTTATCCTTGGACCCCTGTTGTGGGTAGCTGGGTAACCTGAGTGGAGCCACCAGTCCTTAGGCCCTTGATGTGGGTAGTGGAGGACTCTGTTTAATAGGGAGAGTGGTGCCAATCATCAAACACCCACCTCTCCACCACACAGCCAAAACAGTTGCAGTCTGCCAACAAGGGCCTATTCTCATGAAATAGGCTGACAGAGGTCCATGCAGGGGGGAAAGGTGTTCAAAGTCCACGGACCGTTTATGACTGGACAGGAGCTGCTTGTGTCTTGAGCTCCTCTGCTCAATGGAGCTGGCAAATTATCTTTTCCCCCAATTGCAAATTTATTCCTTATCCAAGGCTGAGAGGATGGCTCCAGGCACTCAACAGGGCCTATCTCAGGCCCAGGGAAATCAACAGCCTCTGAAGCTGGCTTGGGGGTAGGGGGTGCAGTAAAAATATATGCAAATACTTAGCTTTTGCCTATCACACCATTCTTCTCTGGTTCTGAAGGTGTGATTAGGCTGTGTGGCTATGCTACTACCAGCCCACCACCGCTCTTCCTGAGAATGTTGCTCGAGGGTTCCTGGTGATTCAGGTCTGACAACTCCTCTCTGCTTCTGAACCGACTCTCCCACTCCCTGCTGCTGAGTTCATTTTCTAACTTCATCTTTAATGGTCAGGGCTCCTAGCTTGTCATAAATATAATCATTTCACTTGTTTTTTGGGGTCTTTATTGTAAGAGGGATCGCCTTAAGTGCCTGGCTATTCCACCATCTTGGCCTTACCTCCTCCAGGCATATTCTGAATGGTTATGCTTTACAGTCATTTTATATGGCATGAAACAATTCAACAGAAGTGGATTTGAGGTATATATTTTTAAGTAGAAACATTTTTAGGAGAATTATCTAATAATCTAAGATGAAAAAAGTGTAGGTCTTTATGTCGTAAAAGCCATCCTACACATTGAAAAGTGATGTTTGTGGGAGAAGCCTTGGTATTTCTGATTGTTTTTATAATTTTGAGTCAACAGAATTGTTTACATGATGTTTAAATGTTAAATATAATATATAAAATATATATTTAAACACATTTTTTTTCTTAATTTTAAGACTACTTGAAAATGTTAAGATTGCTCATATGGAACCAGAATTTCTACAATGAAACATTTAGGGGTATTACTTATGTTAATCTTATGTGGGGACATTTCATAATAACTAATAATTACACTTTCAATCTGTAATTGAATAAAGTGAAGAAAACCTCTCAAGCTAGTTTTTCTAGGCCTGTGTAACTACTCTGGCCAAAAAGAAAAACAAAACCCATTGCCATCAAGTCAATTCTGATTTATAGAGACCCTTTTTTTTTTTTTTTATAGGACAAGGTTGACTTCCCCATAGTGTTTACCAAGAAGTGGCTGGTAGATTTGAGTTGAGGAACTTTTGGTCAGCAGTTAAGCTCTTAACGCCTGTGCCACTGGGGCTCGACTCTGCAAGGTGCTATGATATTTGTTTTATGTCTTTCCCTTTCTCTTAACATTACTGATGACAGTGACTCTGAGACTTACATGCATGCCCTGGCCACTTCATGGAAGTAAATGTAAATCTACTTCTGAGGGAAATGCTAGTGGCACATCCTAAGGCTGGTCGGCTTACTGAGTTAATCATGCTTTAGTCCTGACGTTCAGCAGGAGCCAGACAGGTGCTTTTTAATGTACCTTATGCACGCCAGGCTGAGAACAACAGGCTTGTTAAGTAAAAGTTTTTTCAGAGACTTAATATGGGGGTCATTAAAGATAGGAATAGACTTCTAACTGAGGCTTACAATCTTGCTTCCTGGGGACATAAGTCGGTATAATGAACTGACTTGGATGTTTTTAGGAGTGCCTGCTATGTGCCAAACTGTTAAGCTTAGCATTTTCATATACACACATTCTTGTTCAATCGTCAGAACAACACAGTGAAGCATAATTGTTAGGTAGAAATTGAGGCTCAGAGAAGTAAAGCAATTTACATACAGTCATGCACTGGATAAAAAGTATACTATGTAGACACTGGATCTTAATCCAGATTTTCAGACAAAGTCAAGCATATTTACCACCTTATTGCATGGCAATGGGCACCTACCCAACATCCAGTGGCCCATCTGGATCTAGAATTCTGCCTTTGGAAATAGTAGGCTTTAATCCTGTTGTTGGATCATTGAGTGCAGTTCAAGACTTGTTTGCCATGTGAACGAGTTATTTAATCTGTTAATTTTAGGTTACTCCCTCTAAAAATAATGATAATGATATTTCAGTCTATCCCTAAGGATGCCATGGATGTTAATTTAATAATTATGGTTGTAAGTCATTTTGAGCTAGTACAGAGAAGTTCTGACTGGTAGATAAATTCATAAATTCTATTTTTATCTTCCTACAGAGCCTCCACTACAGGCTAGCTCTCCACCTACTCCCATTTTCCAAGAACACAATGAAGAATTGGGAGAAGACACTTTGTCCTAAGTAACACCATGGCCCCAAGGATCACAGTAATAATGGCATGAATCTTACTTTCAATTTTGATGAACATTCTTCTTTGCCCAAAGCTTAATTTCTTTTGTTCATTACAAAGTGAATGCGAGACTCGTTGACTCATTTTGAATAACTCTTTGAAAGAATCATAGTGGTAAGCCTTGTAGATCTAAATACTATTGTATAGATTTTATGAGCTTCATTAATATTTTGTCAATTGAATTTTATATACTATCAGTATCATCATGCTGCCTTCTTTCTCAAGTAGACTATGCAAGAGCAAACTTTAAGTTAGAAAAGAATATATGTATTTTCAGTAATAAAAACTCTTAAATTCCAGGATTAAAACAAAGATTTGATAACTAAAAAAATACAGCAAAGAGCAAAAAGTTATTGAAGAATAGTATAACAAAGCAAACATCAAGTTAAAACATGCCTTTAAACCTTAGATCTGTCTCCTAGTTCCTGGCTGAATCAAGGAAGTGACTGAATCTATCTTAGCTTCAATTTCATTATTTGCTGAAATGGATTTAATAATAATGTATATGTGGTTGGAGCCAAGGTTGCGGACTAAACAGACACTTCTGGCAAGGCCTCTTTACAACAAAGACCAAAAAAAACAAGTGGAACGAGTATATTTAGGACAAGCTAGGAGCCCTGAGCACCAAAGGCAAGCTTAGAAAATGAACAGAGGGGTGGGGGAGGAAGAGATGATTCAGAAGCAGAGAGGAGTTACCAGACCTGAATCGTGGGGAGCCCTCGGGCACCATTCCCAGAGCTGTGGTGGAGGGTTGGTACTAGCATATGGCAGCAGTTTCCTCAGGGAGAAGCAGCCAGCCACACAGCCTATTCACACCTTTGGAACTAGAGAAGAACAGCACTCTTGGCAAAAGTTAAGTGCTTGCATATATTATACTGCATCCCCCCACCCCCAAGCTGGCTTCAGCCGCTGAATTCCTTGGGCTTGATATATGTCCCATTGAGCACCTAGAGCCATTCTCCCAGCCTTGGAGAAGGCCAAAATTTGCAACTGGGGGAAAAGATAATTTGTCAGCTCTGCTAAGTGGGGGAGCTCAGGACAGAAGTGGCTTCTTTCCAGGCAAAAATGGTCTATGAAGTTTAAGCACCTTTCTCCTCTGCATGGACTTGTGTGGGCCTATTTCAGGAGAATAGAACCTTGTTGGCAGACTCCATCTCTTTCAGCTGTGCAGCAGAGAGGTGGGTATTTGATGTTTGACATTGCTTTGTCTATTAAACAGGGTCCTCACCTACACAAATCAGGGGCCTAAGGACTGGTAGCTCCACTAAGGTCACCCAGCCACCTGCAACAGGGGTCCAAGGATAACTGCTACTTCCCCATCCTTACAACCAAAAACACTGGGTGCCCATGGTCCATCTGCAGAACCCACCTATGGATCAAGGACATGCTTTCTTAAGAGACATGTGGGGGACAATTCTCAGCACTGCTTTGTTCAGAGCATGACCCCCTGTTGCAACCAGATACCAGTACCTACAGCAATCACACCTGCCCCTCTAAGACTGTAGGACAGAGCCTGTACCACACACTTGATGATCAGCTACCTGGACACCTGAGCTGAATTCATAAAGGAAAACTGAATGGACTCCTAGACTGTTATCACTGATAACAGATCTAGCCATCTGGGGACAGATGTCAGAGCTCCAAAGGTGAAAATAATCAAGCTAGCTCACTCAAGGAACCCATTTGGGAATATCAGGGGGAAAAAAAAAAAAAAAAAAGCAAGAAGCTAGGATACAGTAATCTAACATAAAAAAAAAAAAAAAAACTAATACAGTAACTTATAGATGGCTCAGAGACAACAGTCAATATCAAATTATGCAAAGAAACAGACCAGGATAGCCTCAACACGCTCTCAAAACAAAGAATCAAGTGCTCTTCTAGATAAAAGTGCTTTCCTGGAATTACCAGAGGCAGAATACAAAAGATTAATACACAGAACCTTCCATGACTTCAGGAAAGAAATGAGGCAGTACGCAGAACAAGCCAAGGAACACACAGATAAAGCAATTGAAGAAATTAAAGAGTTATTCAGGAACATAATGAAAAATTTAATAAGGTGGGAAAAAATCCATAGACAGACAGCAATCAGAAATTCAGAAGATTAACAATAAAATTACAGAAGTAGACAACTCAGTAGAAAGCCAGAGAAGCAGATTTGAGCAAGTGGAAGGCACAATTTCTGAACTTGAAGAGCCAAAGCACTTGGTACTAATATATATGAAGAAAAATCAGATAAAAGAATTTTTTAAAATGAAGAAAACTTAAGAATCATGTGGGAATCTATCAAGAGAAATAACCTGCAAGTGATTGGAGTACCAGAACAGGGAGGGATAATAGACAATACAGAGAGAATTGTTGAAGATTTTTTGCCAGAAAACGTCCTTAATATCATGAAAGATGAGACAATATCTATCCAAGATGCTCATCAAACTCCACATAACGTAGATGTTAAAAAAAAGTCACTAAGACATATTATAATCAAACATTCCAAAACCAAAGATAAAGAGAATTTTAAGAGCATGTAAGGATAAACGAAAAGTCACCTACAAAAAAGGAGAGCCAATAAAAATAATCTCAGACTGCTCAGCAGAAACCATGTAGGCAAGAAGGCAATGGGATGATTTATTTAAAAAACTGAAGGAAAAGAATTGCCAGCCAAGAATCATAAACCCAGCAAAACTGTCTCTAAAATAAGAAGGTGAAACTAGGATATTTCCAGATAAAAAGTTTAGAGAATTCATAAAAACCAAACCAAAACTATAAGAAATACTAAAGGGAGTTCTTTGGTTAGAAAATCAATAATATCAGGTATCAACCCAAGACTAGATGTCCCATTGAGCACCTAGAGCCATTCTCCCAGCCTTGGAGAAGGCCAAAATTTGCAACTGGGGGAAAAGATAATTTGTCAGCTCTGCTAAGTGGGGGAGCTCAGGACAGAAGTGGCTTCTTTCAGGTAATAAGGTAACCACAAAGAAGACAACTATCCTACACATCAAAATGAAATACAAGAAAAAAGTAGAGACTCAGCAGAAACAAAATCAACAACAACAAATATGAGGAAAGGACAATATATAATCTGCTCAGCACATAAAATTAAGTGGGAAAAAACTGTAAACAACACAGAAAAAAATACGTCAAAATGATAACACTAAATTCATACAAACCTATCCATAATTATGCTGAATGTAAATGGACTAAATGCACCAATAAAGAGACAGAGAGTGGCAGAATGGATTAAAAAACACGATCTGACTATATACTGCCTATAAGAGACACATCTTAGACCTAGAGACACAAACAAAGTAAAACTCAAAGGATGGAAAAAAATATATATATATCAAGCAAGCAACGATCGAAAAAGAGTGGGAGCAGCAATATTAAATTCTGGCAAAAGAATAGATTGAAAAGATAATCAAAAAGCTCCCGACAAAAAAAGTCCTGATGCGGACTGCTTCACTGCAGGGTTCTACCAAACTTTCAGGAAAGAGTTAAAAAAAAAAAAAAAAGAATTAACACCACTATAATTAAAGGTGTTTCAGATCATAGAAAAGGACAGAGTACTCCCAGACTCATTCTATGAAGCCAGCATATGCCTGGTACCAAAACCAGGTAAAGACACAACTGAAAAAGAAAATTACAGACCTATATCCCCCATGAACATAGATGCAAAAATCCTGAACAAAATTCTAGCCAATAGAATTCAACGATATATCAAAAAAATAATTCACCATGGCCAAGTGGGATTCATATCAGGTATGCAGGGATGGTTCAACATTAGAAAAACAATTAATGTAATCCATCACATAAGTAAAACAAAAGACAAGAATTTTGCAATTCTATCAGTTGATGCAGAAAAGGCATTTGACAAAGTTGAACACCTATTCATGATAAAAACTCTCAGCAAAATAGGAATAGAAGGAAATTTCCTCAACATAATAAAGGGCATTTATACAAAGCCAAGGGCCAACATCATCCTAAATGGAGAGAGCCTGAAAGGATTCCCCTTGAGATCGGGAACCAGACAAGGATGTCTTTTATCACCACTCTTATTCAGCATTGTGCTGGAGGTCCTAGCCAGAGCAATTAGGCTAGATGAAGAAATAATGGGCATCTAAATTGGCAAGGAAGAAGTAAAATTATCTCTATTTGCAGATGACATGATCTTATATACACAAAACCCTAAGGAATCCTCCAGAAAACTACTGAAACTAATAGAAGTGTTCTGCAGAGTATCGGAATAAAAGATAAACACACAAAAATCAGTTGGATTCCTCTACACCAACAAAAAGAACATTGAAGAGGAAATCAACAAATCAATGCCATTTACAGTACCCCCCAAGAAGATAAAATACTTAGGAAAAATCTTACCAGAGATGTAAAAGACTTATACAAAGAACACTACAATACACTTCTGCAAGAAACCAAAAGAGACCTACTTAAGTGGAAAAACATACCTTGTTCATGGATAGGAAGACTTAACATAATAAAAATGTCTATTCTACCAAAAGCTATCTATACATTTAATGCAATTCCCATCCAAATTTCAACGACATTCTTTAATGAGATGGAGAAACAAATCACCAACTTCACATGGAAGGAAAGAGGCCCCCGATAATTAAAGCATTACTGAAAAAGAAAAAGAAAGTGGGAGGCCTTACTCTACCTGATTTTAGATCCTGTTATACCGCTGCAGTAGTCAGAACAGCCTGGTACTGGTACAACAACAGATGCATAGACCGATGGAAGAGAATTGAGAATAAATCCATCCAGATATGAGCAGTTGATATTTGACAAAGGCACCAAAACAGTTAAATGGGGAAAAGACAGTTTTTTTAACAAATGGTGCTAGCATAACTGGATATCCATCTGCAAAAAAATGAAACAAGACTCATACCTCACTCCATGCACAAAAACTAGCTTAAAATGGATCAAAGACCTAAATATAAAATCTAAAATGATAAAGATCATGGAAGAAAAACAGGGACAATGTTAGGAGCCCTAATACATGGCATAAACAGTATACAGAACAGTACTAACAATGCAGAAGAAAAACTAGATAACTGGGAGCTCCTAAAAATCAAACGCCTATGCTCATCCAAAGACTTCACCAAAAGAGTAAAAAGATTACCTAAAAACACTTACAGACTGGGAAAAAGTTTTTAGCTACGTCATTTCCAGTCAGCGCCTGATGTCTAAAATCTACATGATACTGCAAAAACTGAACTACAAAAAAACACAAATAACCCAATTAAAAAATGGACAAAAGATATGAACAGACACTTCACTAAAGAAGGCTTTCAGGTAGCTAACAGATACATTAGGAAATGCTCACAATCATTAGCCGTTAGAAAAATGCAAATCAAAACTACAATGAGATTCCATCTCACTCCAAAAGGGCTAGCATTAATCCAAAAAACACAAAACAATAAATGTTTTAGAAGCTGTGGAGAGATTTGAACACTTATATACTACTGGTGGAAAAGTAAAATAGTGCAATCACTTAGGAAATCGATGTGGTGCTTCCTTAAAAAGCTAGAAATAGAACTACCATACAATCCAGCGATCCCACTCCTTGAAATATATCCGAGAGAAATAAGAGCCTTTACACAAACAGATATATGCACACCCATGTTCATTGCAACACTGTTTACAATAGCAAAAAGATGGAAGCAACCAAGATGCCCATCGACAGATGAATGGATAAATAAATCCTCGTATATTCACACAATGAAATACTATGCATCGATAAAGAACAGTAATGAATCTGTGAAACATTTCATAACATGGAGGAATTTGGAAGGCATTATGCTGAGTGAAATTAGTCAATTCCAAAAGGACAAATATTGTATAAGACCACTATTATAAGAACTCAAGAAATAGTTTAAACAGAGAAGAAAATATTCTTTGATGGTAACAAAAGGGGGGAAGGAGGGAAGGTGGGAAGGGGTATAGTAGATAAGAACTACTTTATGTGATGGGAAAGACAACACACGATACAGGCTAGATCAGCACAACTGGACTAAACTAAAAGCAAAGAAGTTTCCTGAATAAACTGAATGCTTCGAAGGCCAGTGTAGCAGGGGCAGGGGTTTGGGGACCATGGTTTCAGGGGACATTTAAGTCAATTGGCATAATAAAATCTATTAAGAAAACATTCTGCATCCCACTTTGGAGAATGGCATCTGGGGTCTTAAACACTAACAAATGGCCATCTAAGATGCATCAATTGGTCTCGACCCACCTGGATCAAAGGAGAAAGAACACCAAGGACACAAGGTAATTACGAGCCCAAGAGGCAGAAAGGGTCACATAAACCAGAGACTACATCAGCCTGAGACCAGAAGAACTAGATGGTGCCTGGCTACAACCCTACTGCCCTGACAGGGAACACAACAGAGAACCCCTAAGGGAGCAGGAGAGCAGTGGGATGCAGACCCCAAATTCTCATAAAAAGACCAGACTTAATGGTCTGACTGAGGCTAGAAGGACCCTGGTGGCCATGGCCCCCATTCCCAAAGCTAACTCTTCATACAGGCATTGGACTGGGCCATGGGTTGGAGAGGGATGCTGTGAGGAGTGAGCTTCTTGAATCAGGTGGACCCTTGAGACTATGTTGGCATCCCTTCCCTGGAGGGGAGATGAGAGGGTGGAGGGGTTTAGAAGCTGATAAAATGGACACAAAAAGAGAGAGTGGAGGGAGGTAGCAGGCTGTCTCATTAGGGGGAGAGCAATTGGGAGTATGTAAAAAAAAAGCAAGGTATATATAAGCTTTTGTGTGAGAGGTTGATTTGATTTGTAAACTTTCACTTAAAGTACAATAAAAATTAAAAAAGGAAAAGAAAAGAAATGGAAGGTATTATCCTGCTCTAAAGTACATATGTGGCTTGCTGCTGTTTTCAGTGAGAGTGATTTCTTCCAGGAGAAGAATATTCTCAATGAACTGTTTTAAAATTATAAGACATTATGGAACAGTTTATAATCATAGCTATTTTGGATACTAGCTGGGGAGCTTCAGTGGCTGTATAAAGTTGCAATCTATGTTCAAAATATTTTCATTCATTGTTTCCAGTAAATGGAAAAAGAACACTAGAAGAAGAAACCACCTCCTTGTGTGACATTTCAGAATCTGTCCTTTTGATACTTTGATGATAGTGTCATAGAATCATGGAACTTTAGAGCTGGGAAGAAGCTTAAATATCAGTTCCTTTCTTTATGTAGGAGAAAACCGAGGATCAGGGAAATTACTTGTCCATTAAGGAAAGAGCTGAAACTAGAACCCATTAAGACATTTAAATCTAAAGCAGATGTCACGTATATGACAAACCCATTTAGAATAACTACAGATACCCCATAATCACTATTTTGTCCCTTCAAATATTTCCAAGTGAGCAGAGGCATTTACCCATTTTCTGTTTGCTTGAGTAAGTATGTATGAGTAAGTATGGCACTAAAGCCATGGTTTGGTCTGAATTCTAGAAAATTCAGACTTAAGGGCATTGAGCCTAGAATGAAACATTCAACCCATGGTACTAATGAACGTGCCATTGCTACCTGGCAGCAGCTCTGGGAGCTTGGAGCAGGAAGATGATCATCACATTCCTCGGCCATGTCCCAAGTTTCACTTAAGGATTTATAATAAAGGCATCCATATATTTTTCTTTCTCTACCCATTGCTGTCGAGTCGATTCCAACTCACAGCAACCCTACAGGACAGAGTAGAACCGCCCCATAGGGTTTCCAAGGAGCAGCTAGTGGATTTTAACTGCTGTCCTTTTGGTTAGCAGCTGAGCTCTTAACCACTGTGCCACCAGGGTTTTTGTTTCACTTGCATCATTAATTAAAAACAGGTTTATTACAAAATAGAAAATACAGAATGGACAATATCATCATGAAGAGGTAACCATTGTTAACATTTCAGTGGTTACCTTTACAGTCTTTGTGTATTTATGTACATATATGTGTTATATTTACATTTCTTTACGTCATAACGAGTCATTTTTCATGCTATTTTAAAATATGCTTTTTTATTTACTAATAACTAAATATAATTGCATTTTCTTATAACGTGACGTATTCTAATACATGATTTTTCAAAAAATAGCTTTATTGAGACACAATTGATATGCAAAAACCACACATATTAAAATACATAACTTGATAAATTTTAATATATATACACGAGAAACCATTTGCACAATCAATGTAGTGAAAATATCCACCACCCCCAGAATTATCCTCCTGTCCCCTTGTAATCCTCCTTTTCACTGTCCCCTGCCACTTCCCGACCCCAAGCAACCACTGACACCACTATACTTTGCATTTTCTAGTTGTTGCATAAGTGGATATGTACTCTTTTTTGTTTGGCTCTTTCATTCAGCATAGTTATTTTGAGATTCATCCAGGTTGTTCAGCATGTCAATAGTTCATTCACTGTTGACAGTATTCCATTGTAAGTATGTCCCGCAACATTTATTCACTTACCTGTTGACGGACATTTGTATTGTTTTCACTTTGGGCCTATGAAAAATAAAGTTGCTATGAACTTAAAAAAATAAATAATAATAATAATAACCTATGTGTGGGAGGGGGATGGAAAGTAAATAAGCTGATATTTGTGAAATTCAAATATAAGGTATGATGTTCAAATCAATGACTTTTTTCTTCAATTACATTTTCTTTAATTAAATGTTGTTATTCACTTTTACTGTAGTCCTAGTGAACAGTAATTTCTGTTAGGGAAACAGTCAAACATTCATAATCATAGTGACCGTTTTGTTTATAGTATGCAAAGAGTAGGCACCAAATTATTGGATGTCAGTTTTTCCATTTATCTTTTAATTTCAAGGAATCAAACATAGGATTGACACATTAATAACTGAACTTTAAAATATTCTGTTAATATGTCATCTTATCAGGCTTATCTCTGTTCCTAAAATTTACAGACTTGTTGCTGTTACAGTAAATTGAGGATAAGAGTTTTCACCTTAGTTATTCTTTCAGTGTATTTATTAATTTACATGGCACCTAAGACAAATTACCATATATTTAAAACTATATTTGGAGGTTAACCTTATAAACACAGCATATCTGATTTAAATGGAGACCAAATAGTACAAGGATAGGGACACCTATTATTCTTATGTATTATGTGCCATACTCAGAGAAACACAATAACATTTTTTCATAGGAATTTTCCCATTGTAAAAAAGTAAAGATAATGGTGTATTTGATCGTTAATCTAAATTGGTTTCAATTTGTTAGAGTACATATTATACAATTGCATTTAAAGACTTTGTGTTTAATGAGAAATAATGCTTAATGCACTCACACGAAACTTTATATTTTTACCTTTTTTCTTTTGCTGGAACAACAGAAGAGATTCTAGAAGCAGACAATAGGAGGAAATGTCCACCTAAAGTTAGACTTGGGGCCCTACTGTGAACATCAACCACCGCCAGTTGCTCTCCAGGTGACCCTGACTCCTGGCGACCCCATGTATGTCAGAGCAGAACTGTGTTCCACAGGGTTTTCAATGGCTGATTGTTTTAAAGTAAGTTACCATGCATTTCTTCCAAGGTACCTCTGGGTGGACTTGAACCTCCAACCTTTTGGTTAGCAGCCAAAGACCTTTACTGTTTGTACCACCCTTGGGCTCCACTGTGAATATTGTTACCTAGATATTAAAAAAGGACACTTATTTGAAAACCATTTCTTTTTTTAAAGAAGGAATAAAACTTAGAAAATATTGATTTTTGTTTTTTTACTTTCTGTATGAATAACCTAAAGTCACTGTGGACCATTTATTGTTTCTAGTATATTGACTAGAGATCTCCATCCATCCACTGCTGTTAAGTCGATTACAACTCATACCGACACCACAGTTTCCAAGGCTGTAAATCTCTGGGGAAGCCGACTATAACATCTTTCTCCTAGAAGCTGCTGGTGGTTTCGAACCGCCAACCTTTCAGTTAGCAGCTGAGCACTTTGACCACTGTGCCACCAGGGCTTCTTAGAGATCTCCATAGAATAGTTCAAATTAGATTCAGTTTTGCTGTGCCTGACAGAGATAACAAACACAAATACTTAGAGTTTAACAACTACTGAGTGTCATTATTTTTCTATAATGCATACTTTTTAAATGACATAAAAGAGATGTAAGGCTGGCTTTCACCATATTTAAAATACTTTTTATGGTCTCAATATTGACGTGAAAGCTTTAAGCTCTAAGTAAATATCAGTAAAAAGATTCATTCCTTTCTTCTATCACCTTACTTTGGTGATGTTTTCTTGCTCAGTGATTGCATAAGAAGAAATGAATTAATTTAGCCTAGTTTTGAAGAATATAAACTCCTGGAGGGTAAAGTTTACATCTTAGATATTCTTCTCCAGATAGCATAATACATAAACCTTAAAATTGGTACTGACTTTTTGTTCATTATGAGCATGCCAAATCTGAGAATAAAGTACAGTATTATAAAACACAATAGTGCTTACCCAAAGATTATTAAGAAAAATGTAAAATTCAAGATAAAATGAAAGGCAAGAAAGAGGAGAGACAGTGAGTTTATTCAGATTACCTGTGAACCTTTTAGAATATGATAAGAAAAATCTGTTGTCATATAATATTTTAAAGATTTTTGAAGTCTAGAAAGAAAAGTGAGAGTATTATGAATAGATTAGATAGATGTTAGCTGAAGGTCATTTTAACTGTCCTAAATTAGAAACATACTAGAAAAAAAATAATTTTCCATTTCCTACTACTACACTATGTATGCACAGGAGATATGATTAGACATGGTTTCAGATCCTGTTTGAACATCTTCTTAATTATCTTCAATAAAAATGAAATTTTAGAAATGAGATTAATTCAACAAATCAATAGATAATGACTAATTAATTAATGTCAGTTATCACTTTTATAAAGTAGTTTGAAGACGAAACATGCTTTGAGTGTTAACCAGTATTATTAAGATTATAACGGTGATGAAAAATGTGGATAAAAGGTCTAGTAAGGGTAATTTTTTAAAGAGCCATTTATATTATGGACATTATAAAGATGGTACAGTATCTAGCAAGAAATGTGCAGCTATGTTTCTTTGGTTTCTTTATTTTCTTATGCAATCAAAGTTGCTTTTTAATTTCTTCTTTTGTTTCCCTTATAACATCAGTCAATCAAAAATAATTTTTTAAGCCCCTGATTTGTACCAGATACGGTTCTGAGCACGGGGAATTTAAGTTGTCCAGAAAATAAGCAAAATTCCTACTTTCAAGGAACTTATATTCTAGTGGACAAAGCAAAGCTTAAGGACATTAACAAAAACTTTAGAGATTCATAATTTTGTGGAGAAAATAAGCTCGGGTAAAGTGATACAGGGAGTTTGGTGTATAAGGAAGGCTTCATCTTGGCTCCATGGTCAGGGAAGTTTTTCTGAGGATGTGATGTTTGACATGAGGCCTGAATAATGAGAAGAAACGAACCAACAATCCAGGGAAGTAGCAAATGTTAGCGCCTAACTCAAGAACAGCCTTGGTAAGTTAAAGAAACAGACATGGATCCAAGCATCTGGAGTGTGGTGGCAAGTGGTAGAAACGGAAGTCAGGAATGTAGGGAGGGCTCTTTGATTGTGCTAATGGGTATGGGACAACCAAAAAACCCTCCGTACATCCCTGAGTTCCGTTTTTAAGGGATATGGGAGGTCATTGGAAGACTGAGAGGTCGTATCCTGATTTTTACTCTGCTGAGTGGAGAATGCTGTCTGTTGGGGTGAGTTTAGAAAAAGTGGATCCAGTTAAGAGGTCTAACTTGTTTTCCAACTCATTTATTGAAGTATATTTTAAGTATCATAAAATTCACCCATTTTAAGAGTATAATTTGATGATTCGGTCATGGTTAGTTATAGCACCATCACCATCATTCTGTTTTAGAACATTTACCCTCCTCCAGGTCCCTTATGCCCATTGACAGTAAATCCCTGCCCCAGCACAGATCCAGGTGAACAGTCATCTGCTTTTTGTCTCTTTGTATTAGTTTTTTGTGAACATTTCATGTATGAAGACTCATATTATGTGTGATCTGAGAGCTGACAGCTGTTTATACCAGGACAGAAATCCAGTGCTGGAGAGTTGATTCCCACTCATGGCATCTCATGTGTGACTGAGTAGAATTGCTTTATGGCTGTAACCTTTACCAGAAGCAGATCGCCGTGCCTTTTTCCATGGCACCCCTCTGTGGGTTCAAACCACCAGTCTTTAGGTTAGTAGTAGAGCGCTAACTGTTTGAACCAACCAGAGACCTTTTACCAGGACAGTAGTGATAGAAATAGTGAGAAGTCGACTGCTCTGAGATTCACTTTGGACATAGAGCTGACATGACTTTCTGTCAAATTAATTGTGGAGCCTAAAGATAATGAAACAAAACAAAATGAAATGATTCTTAGATGTTTTCTTTCTTTTTCTTCTCTTTTTGATACGTGTGATTAGACGAATCTTGATCCCATAATTTTAATGTAAAATCTTCTGGGAGAATAATCTATGCATTTTTTTTTTTCTATATAGCGTTTAAGATTATCATTAGCTATGAGAGTGAAGATGTGAAGCAGTGGTTGGGTATAGCCGATCTGGGAGTCATCAGAGGATAAATGGTTAACCTGTGTGAGATCAAGCAAGGAGATACAGGAGAGTGAAATCAAGACAGAGAGAAAGAAGAGTCTAGGACAGAACTTCTGGGAATCTGAACAGTTTGCCATGCATAATGTGTTGGACCTAGTGTAAAATGAAAATGTGGGATCTTTGCTCAAAAATTATTAATAACTTCTGGATGGTAATAGCAGAGCAATAAACTGAACACAAAATAATAATGATAATAATAATAAAGCAGTTGCCGTCAAGTAGATTTTGACTTCTGTTGACCTGTGTGTGTCAGAGTAAACTGTGCTCCATAGATTTTCAATGGCAGATTTTTTGGAAGTAGGTTGCCAGGCCTTTCTTCTGAGGTACCTCTGGGTGACTTCAAACTTTCAACCTTTACAGTTAGTAGTGGAGCCCCGATGGTCCAGTGCTTGAGGGCCACGGCTGCTAAGCAAAAGGTTGGCAGTTGGAATCCGTCAGCTGCTCCTTGGAAACCCTACGGGGCAGTTCTGCTCTGTTCTGTAGGGTCGCTATGAATCAGAATCAACTTGATGGCAATGGATTTTAGTTAATTCCTTAACTGATTGCACTAACCAGAGATTCCATAAATCAGGCACAAGATCCTTCTAAGTGTAAGGCCCAGTACAACTGCATAGACTGCATATCCATGAAACCAGCCTGTAGAAAGGAAAGAAGCCATCAAAGGAGACTGTTTTATAGAAGCCAAAAGAAACACAGGTTTCAAGAAAATCACCATGTCTGTCACTCGTGCAGGGTAAAACAGGATGAGCATTCAGACTTGACCACCAGCTTTAGGAAATTTAAATCGTTTGTGACTTCTCCAAGAGTTATTTCCTTGTAATGAGGAGGAGAAACACTTCATTGGGATAGTTTGACAAGACGGTAAAAGCAAGGAAATGAAGACAACCAATTATCAATTGATTGTAAAGTATTTTTTTAAAAGGGCCAACAGTTTTACTCCATTCCTATCATTTCCCAATGTTATTATCATATTTTTATACAAATAATACTTGCCTTCTATGTTTATTTGCCAACCATGTCCTGCCCCCTTGAGGTATTTTTGTATCTGCACTAGGCTATTTTCTTTTATTTATTTATTTATAACAACAACATGTAAAAAAATTGGCAGAGCGGTGCTTATGAAAAAAACCTCACGAGGAGAAGGCGCAGTTGGCCAGCATAGAAGGTGTGTGTTATTTGCATAAAAACGGAGTACAGTTGTCCCCCCTTATTTGTGGGGGATACGTTCCAAGACCTCTTGTAGACACCTGAAACTTCGAATAATACCGAATGCTATACCTGCTATGATTTCTTCCATACATGCATACTTATGATAAAGTTTAATCTATAAATTAATCACAGTAAAAGATTAACTACAACAACTAATATAAAATAGAACAATTATAACAACATACTGTAATAGCAACTATATGAACGACGGAGAGGGACAGCATGAGATTTCATCGTGTTATGTAGTCTTTTAACATTTTCCAACAGCTGTTGACGACGGGAACGGAAACTGCGGAAAGTGAGATTGCATAAGCTTGGGAAGGGCCTGCTGTATTATGAAATCAGATTCATTGCTGGCCTGGTTTATTCTTGAAATCTTGACCAAAGTTATCTTGTGAAAATTAAATTTTACATTCTCTCCTCCTAGTCAAGAACTTGTTTCTGAGATAAAGTCTAAATGTTTTACCCTAGGATCCAAGACGTTCTTAATTTAATACCACTAATTTGAAACAGTTTATTCTTCACGAATCCCTAAAATGAGATTTTGGCCTTGGGTGGGGGTCCACAAGACCACTTACAGGCTCAATGATTCACTAGAAGGAAACACAAAACTAAGAAAATGCTCATGGTTACAGTTTTTCACAGCAAAAGGATCCAGATTAAAATCAGCACAGGAACAGAGCGACCTCCAGGAGAAAGCAGGTACGAGTTTCTAGGTGTCCTTTCAGTGGGGAAGCAGGAACACATTTTATTGTCCCAGCAATAATATGTGACCACGGCTGTGAAGCGTTGCCAACCAGAGCAGTTCACACAAGTGTTGGTGTTGAAGGTTTGTATTGGGTGTTAAATTAGTCACATAAGCATGTGATGCTTTGCTATTCAGATTTTAGCCCCCCCAGATCATTGCTAAGTGTTCACCATTAATCACATCATTAACATAAACTATCTTATCAGATGGGTACCATGTTGCCCAACGCCTGAGACATACAAAAACAGTCTCATTAGGCAGAATATTTAAGGGCTCCTAGCTTGTATCCTAGGATCTGGCCATGGGTCGGTACTAAAGAACAACCTTTTATGGAGATGTGTAGACATGATGACTTAAATTTTTCCTGCATTGTCCCCAAAAGGAATTAACTTACTCGATTCCAAATCAATGGGAGAAAAGGTGTGGCTCTGGAGAGAGGAGAGGACAGGGAGAGAGACAACATTTAGTTCGTGTTTATCATGTGTCATTGCACCAAGTATTAGGCCAGGTGCTGTAAGTCCACGATCTCTTTAATACACACCACAGCCCTTCAAATTGCTTATGATTCATTTATTTACTTACCTAAAAACATAGTTACTGAGGGCCTGCTGAAGACAAGCGACTTCTAGTCTATGCCTAGAAAAAAAAAAAAAAAAAAATTTTGCAAATCCTAAGTTGCAACCCTTAGTTTCAAGTTAATCGAAACATACCCAAAGCTCACAACTGAGAAAATTTTATTTAGCTCAACAAACGTTTATTATGTAGTTCTTATTTACTGTGCTGAGGTACTTAAAGTTTACGCGCTACGTGCACTATAGTTTCTGTAACTGTGGCATAGTGGAGGAAAATGCAGCTTCTGATAGTGCGGTTTCCATATCTGATTGTAGTTATTATATGACATTTTCGCCATGTATTTCATACATTGCTTAAACTGCTAATTAAAAAGTAACTCACAATTGTTATAAAACCAGTTAGAAAATACGTAATAGTATAAAGAGAAAATAAATATCACCTATAATCCAACCTGGAAACCCTGGTGGCCTAGTGGTTAAGTGCTGCGGCTGCTAACCAAAGGCTCAGCAGTTTGAATCCGCCAAGTGCTCCTTGGAAACTCTATGGGGCAGTTCTACTCTGTCCTACAGGGTTGCTAGGAGTCGGAATCGACTCGACAGCACTGGGTTTGTTTTTTTTGTTTTATAATCCAACCTAATCTGAAAAAAAAAAAAGACTAATTTATCTATCATTCCAAATAGCATCGTTCTGTACATAGCTGTAATCTTCCCTCCTAACTATGTCATGAGTTGTCTATGTGGCAAGATACTATATAGCCATTACCATATAGATTAGCATGACCTGTTGTATTATTTCTTACCATTTTTTGAATGTTAACAATGTGGAAGGCCTTATTCACAGTAGTAGGCATTCAAATCTCACTTAATCCATAAAATAACCCACTAAGGGTTTTTATTCCCATTGTACAGATGAGATTCTGAGGATTGAGAAATGCAACAATGTGTCAAGGTTACTGAATTAGAAGTAATGCCTCTAAGTTTTATACCCAGGCCATTCCTATTCCAAAATTCTAAGTTATACTAATCTTCAATTCTTTCAGCTGTACATTTCATGTATCTTTAATATTATTTTATACATCTGGAAAGCATGTTCTGTGCCCCTAGCTTCTAAGCCCCTCAATATTTAATAAGCTGCTAGGCTTATGTTTGTTTCTAATTAAATTCTTAATTAATTTAATTGGGTTTACCATATGGTCTTTGCTACTTCATCATTAATTTACTTCTGCTATTGATTTTTACTCTTGGTAAAAAATATGCATGATCTCCATTGATAAAAACATTAAGATTTATAATTTTTGTGGCTTAGTCAAGATATTGTTTTTTATGAAACACTTCCGGTTTATATGATCAAGAACAGAACCAAAACCAAAGCCACTGCTGTCGAGTTGATTCCGACTCATTGCGACCCTATAGGACAGAGTAGAACTGCCCCATAGAGTTTCCAAGGAGCGCCTGGTGGATTCGAACTGCCAACCTCTTGGTTAGCAGCTGTAGCACTTAACCACTTTGCCACCAGGGTATCTATCATGAACAGAGTTACCTGTAATTAGGTTTCTTTTTTTTTAAATGTGACATGTGTCTAAAATTTAAAGTAAAATCACTGATTAATATTTCAATTGTACACTTTATGAAATGATGACAAAAATCATGAGTATGAATAAATATATATTTATAAAAAAATATATTTATAATAAGTATAAATATATAATCTACATTTTCTTCCAGACAACTTGGTGTTTAATGGAAGAAAATAGTGCAAAAATATTTCCAACTCCCTCCTCCCCCCACGATGGCTTTCTGTCTGTGATTTATTAGGGTATCGTCTCTTTTTATATTTACTCTTGCAGAAACAAGTGCAAAAATTCTTTTTTTTTATTAACTTTTATTAAGCTTCAAGTGAACGTTTACAAATCCAATCAGTCTGTTACATATAAGTTTACATACATCATGCTCCGTACTCCCACCTGCTCCTCCCCTATTGAGTCAGCCCTTTCAGTCTCTCCTTTCGTGACAATTTTGACAGCTTCCCTCTCTCTCTATCCTCCCATCCCCCCTCCAGACAAGAGCTGCCAACACAGTCTCAAGTGTCCACCTGATATAATTAGCTCACTCTTCATCAGCATCTCTCTCCCACCCGCTGACCAGTCCCTTTCATGTCTGATGAGTTGTCTTCGGGGATGGCTCCCGTCCTGTGCCGACAGAAGGTCTGGGGAGCATGGCCGCCGGGATTCCTCTAGTATCACCCAGACCATTAAGTATGGTCTTTTTATGAGAATTTGGGGTCTGCATCCCACTGATCTCCTGTTCCCTCAGGGGTTCTCTGTTGTGCTCCCTGTCAGGGCAGTCATCGGTTGTGGCCGGGCACCACCTAGTTCTTCTGGTCTCAGGATGATGTAGATCTCTGGTTCATGTGGCCCCTTCTGTCTCTTGGGCTCCTAGTTGTCATGTGACCTTGGTGTTCTTCATTTTACTTTGATCCAGGTGGGTTGAGACCAATTGATGCATCTTAGATGGCCGCTTGTTAGCATTTAGGACCCCAGACACCACATTTCAAAGTGGGTTGCAGAATGTTTTCATAATAGAATTATTTTGCCAATTGACTTAGAAGTCCCCTCAAACCATGTTCCCCAGACCCCCGCCCCTGCTCCGCTGACCTTTGAAGCATTCATTTTATCCCGAAAACTTCTTTGCTTTTGGTCCAGTCCAAATGAGCTGACCTTCCATGTATTGAGTGTTGTCTTTCCCTTCACCCAAAGCAGTTCTTATCTACTGATTAATCAATAAAAAACCCTCTCCCTCCCTCCCTCCCTCCCCCCTTCGTACCCACAAAAGTATGTGTTCTTCTCAGTTTTTACTATTTCTCAAGATCTTATAATAGTGGTCTTATACAGTATTTGTCCTTTTGCCTCTGACTCATTTCGCTCAGCGTAATGCCCTCCAGGTTCCTCCATGTTATGAAATGTTTCACAGATTCGTCACTGTTCTTTATCGATGCATAGTATTCCATTCTGTGAATATACCACAATTTATTTACCCATTCATCCGTCGATGGACACCTTGGTTGCTTCCAGCTTTTTGCTATTGTAAACAGAGCTGCAATAAACATGGGTGTGCATATATCTGTTTGTGTGAAGGCTCTTGTATCTCTAGGGTATATTCCGAGGAGTGGGATTTCTGGGTTGTATGGTAGTTCTATTTCTAACTGTTTAAGATAACGCCAGATAGATTTCCAAAGTGGTTGTACCATTTTACATTCCCACCAGCAGTGTATAAGAGTTCCAATCTCTCCGCAGCCTCTCCAACATTTATTATTTTGTGTGTTTTGGATTAATGCCAGCCTTGTTGGAGTGAGATGGAATCTCATCGTAGTTTTAATTTGCATTTCTCTAATGGCTAATGATCGAGAGCATTTTCTCATGTATCTGTTGGCTGCCTGAATATCTTCTTTAGTGAAATGTGTGTTCATATCCTTTGCCCACTTCTTGATTGGGTTGTTTGTCTTTTTGTGGTTGAGTTTTGACAGAATCATGTAGATTTTAGAGATCAGGCGCTGGTCTGAGATGTCATAGCTGAAAATTCTTTCCCAGTCTGTAGGTGGTCTTTTTACTCTTTCGGTGAAGTCTTTAGATGAGCATAGGTGTTTGATTTTTAGGAGCTCCCAATTATCGGGTTTCTCTTCATCATTTTTGGTAATGTTTTGTATTCTGTTTATGCCTTGTATTAGGGCTCCTAGGGTTGTCCCTATTTTTTCTTCCATGATCTTTATCGTTTCAGTCTTTAGGTCTTTGATCCACTTGGAGTTAGGTTTTGTGCCTGGTGTGAGGTATGCGTCCTGTTTCATTCTTTTGCCAATGGATATCCAGTTATGCCAGCACCATTTGTTAAAAAGACTATCTTTTCCCCAAGTAACTGACACTGGTCCTTTGTCAAATATCAGCTGCTCATACATGGATGGATTTATATCTGGGTTCTCAATTCTGTTCCATTGGTCTATGTGCCTGTTGTTGTACCAGTACCAGGCTGTTTTGACTACTGTGGCTGTATAATAGGTTCTGAAATCAGGTAGGGTGAGGCCTCCCACTTTCTTCTTCTTTTTCAGTAATGCTTTGCTTATCCGGGGCTTCTTTCCCTTCCATATGAAATTGGTGATTTGTTTCTCTATCCCCTTAATATATGACAGTGGAATATGGATCGGAAGTGCGTTATATGTATAGATGGTTTTTGGTAGAACAGACATTTTTACTATGTTAAGTCTTCCTATTCATGAGCAAGGTAAGTTTTTCCACTTAAGTATGTCCTTTTGAATTTCTTGTAGTAGAGCTTTGTAGTTTTCTTTGTATAGGTCTTTTACATCCTTGGTAAGATTTATTCCTAAGTATTTTATCTTCTTGGGGGCTACTGTGAATGGTATTGATTTGGTTATTTCCTCTTCGGTGTTCTTTTTGTTGATGTAGAGGAATCCAAGTGATTTTTTTAATGTTTATTTTATAACCTGAGACTCTGCCAAACTCTTCTATTAGTTTCAGTAGTTTTCTGCAGGATTCCTTAGGGTTTTCTGTGTATAAGATCATGTCATCTGCAAATAGTGATAACTTTACTTCCTCCTTGCCAATCCGGATACACTTTATTTCTTTGTCTAGCCTAATTGCCCTGGCTAGGACTTCAAGTACGATGTTGAATAAGAGCGATGATTAAGGGCATCCTTGTCTGGTTCCCGTTCTCAAGGGAAATGCTTTCAGGTTCTCTCCATTTAGAGTGATATTGGCTGTTGGCTTTGCATAGATGCCCTTTATTATGTTGAGGAATTTTCCTTCAATTCCTAGTTTGGTAAGAGTTTTTATCATAAATGGGTGTTGGACTTTGTCAAATGCCTTTTCTGCATCAATTGATAAGATCATGTGGTTTTTATCTTTTGTTTTATTTATGTGATGGATTACATTAATGGTTTTTCTGATATTAAACCAGCCTTGCATACCTGGTATAAATCCCACTTGATCATGGTGAATTATTTTTTTGATGTGTTGTTGGATTCTGTTGGCTAGAATTTTGTTGAGGATTTTTGCATCTATGGTCATGAGGGATATAGGTCTAAAATTTTCTTTTTTTGTAATGTCTTTACCTGGTTTTGGTATCAGGGAGATGGTGGCTTCATAGAATGAGTTGGGTAGTATTCCGTCATTTTGTATGCTTTGAAATACCTTCAGTAGTAGTGGTGTTAACTCTTCTCTGAAAGTTTGGTAGAACTCTGCAGTGAAGCCGTCCGGGCCAGGGCTTTTTTTTGTTGGAAGTTTTTTGATTACCGTTTCAATCTCTTTTTTTGTTATGGGTCTATTTAGTTGTTCTACTTCTGAATGTGTTAGTTTAGGTAGGTAGTGTTTTTCCAAGAATTCATTCATTTCTTCTAGGTTTTCAAATTTGTTAGAGTACAATTTTTGGTAGTAATCTGAAATGATTCTTTTAATTTCATTTGGTTCTGTTGTGATGTGGTCCTTCTCGTTTCTTATTTGGGTTATTTGTTTCCTTTCCTGTATTTCTTTAGTCAGTCTAGCCGTTGGTTTATCAATTTTGTTAATTTTTTCAAAGAACCAGCTTTTGGCTTTGTTAATTCTTTCAATTGTTTTTCTGTTCTCTAATTCATTTAGTTCAGCTCTCATTTTTATTATTTGTTTTCTTCTGGTGCCTGATGGGTTCTTTTGTTGCTCACTTTCTATTTGTTCAAGTTGTAGGGACAGTTCTCTGCTTTTGGCTCTTTCTTCTTTTTGTATGTGTGCATTTATCGATATAAATTGGCCTCTGAGCACTGTTTTTGCTGTGTCCCAGAGGTTTTGATAGGAAGTATTTTCATTCTCGTTGCATTCTATGAATTTCCTTATTCCCTCCTTGATGTCTTCTATAACCCAGTCTTTTTTCAGGAGGGTATTGTTCAGTTTCCAAGTATTTGATTTCTTTTCCCTAGTTTTTCCGTTATTGATTTCTAGTTTCATTGCCTTGTGGTCTGAGAAGATGCTTTGTAATATTTCGATGTTTTGGACTCTGCAAAGGTTTGTTTTATGACCTAATATGTGGTCTATTCTAGAGAATGTTCCATGTGCGCTAGAAAAAAAAGTATATTTTGCAGCAGTTGGGTGGAGAGTTCTGTATAAGTCAATGAGGTCAAGTTGGTTGATTGTTGTAAGTAGGTCTTCCGTGTCTCTATTGAGCTTCTTACCGGATGCCCTGTCCTTCTCCGAAAGTGGTGTGTTGAAGTCTCCTACTATAATTGTGGAGGTGTCTATCTCACTTTTCAATTCTGTTAAAATTTGATTTATGTATCTTGCAGCCCTGTCATTGGGTGCATACATATTTAATATGGTTATGTCTTCCTGATCAATTGTCCCTTTTATCATTATATAGTGTCCTTCTTTATCCTTTGTGGTGGGTTTAAGTCTAAAGTCTATTTTGTCAGAAATTAATATTGCTACTCCTCTTCTTTTTTGCTTATTGTTTGCTTGATATATTTTTTTCCATCCTTTGAGTTTTAGTTTGTTTGTGTCTCTAAGTCTAAGGTGTGTCTCTTGTAGGCAGCATATAGATTGATCGTGTTTCTTTATCCAATCCGTGACTCTCTGTCTCTTTATCGGTGCATTTAGTCCATTTACATTCAGCGTAATTATAGATAAATAAGTTTTTAGTGTTGTCATTTTGATGCCTTTTCATGTGTGTTGTTGGCAATTTCATTTTTCCACATACTTTTTTGTGCTGAGGCGTTTTTCTTAGTAGATTGTGAGATTCTCATTTTCATAGTGTTTGACTTTATGTTAGTTGAGTCGTTACATTTTTCTTGGCTTTTATCTTGAGTTATAGAGTTGTTATACCTTTTTGTGGTTACCTTATTATTTACCCCTATTTTTCTAAGTAAAAACCTAACTTGTATTGTTCTGTATCGCCTTGTATCACTCTCCATATGGCAGTTCAATGCCTCCTGTATTTAGTCCCTCTTTTTGATTACTGTGATCTTTTACCTATTGACTTCCATGATTCCCTGTTATGTGTATTATTATTTTTAATTTATCTTAATTTGTTTGTTTTTGTTATTTCCCTATTTGAGTTGATATCAGGACATTCTGTTTTGTGACCTTGTATTGTGCTGGTATCTGATATTATTGGTTTTCTGACCAAACAATATCCTTTAGTATTTCTTGTAGCTTTGCTTTGGTTTTTGCAAATTCTGTAAACTTGTGTTTATCTGTAAATATCTTAATTTCGCCTTCATATTTCAGAGAGAGTTTTGCTGGATATATGATCCTTGGCTGGCAGTTTTTCTCCTTCAGTGTTCTGTATATGTTGTCCCATTCCCTTCTTGCCTGCACGGTTTCTGCTGAGTAGTCAGAACTTATTCTTATTGATTCTCCCTTGAAGGAAACCTTTCTTTTCTCCCTGGCTGCTTTTTAAATTTTCTGTTTATCTTTGGTTTTGGCGAGTTTGATGATAATATGTCTTGGTGTGTTTCTTTTTGGATCAGTCTTAAATGGGGTTCGATGAGCATCTTGGATAGATATCCTTTCGTCTTTCATGATGTCAGGGAAGTTTTGTGTCAGGAGTTCTTCAACTATTTTCTCTGTGTTTTCTGTCTTCCCTCCCTGTTCTGGGACTCCAATCACCCGCAAGTTATCCTTCTTGATAGAGTCCCACATGATTCTCAGGGTTTCTTCATTTTTTTTAATTCTTTTATCTAATTTTTTTTCAGCTATGTTGGTGTTGATTCCCTGGTCCTCCAGATGTCCCAGTCTGCATTCTAATTGCTCCAGTCGGCTCCTCTGACTTCCTATTCCGTTGTCTAATTCTGTAACTTTATTGTTAATCTTTTGGATTTCTACATGCTGTCTCTCTATGGATTCTTGCAACTTACTAATTTTTCCACTATGTTCTTGAATAATCTTTTTGAGTTCTTCAACAGTTTTATCGGTGTGTTCCTTGGCTTTTTCTGCAGTTTGCCTTATTTCATTTGTGATGTCTTGAAGCATTCTGTAAATTAGTTTTTTATATTCTGTATCTGATAATTACAGGATTGTATCTTCATTTGGGAAAGATTTTGATTCTTTTGTTTGGGGAGTTGGAGAAGCTGTCATGGTCTGCTTTTTTATGTAGTTTGATATGGACTGCTGTCTCCGAGCCATCACTGGGAAGCTAGTTTTTCCAGAAAACCCACTAAGAAAAAATGCAGTCAGATCCCTATCAGAGTTCTCCTTCTGGCTCAGGCTATTCAGATGTTAATGAAGCCGCCTGGGGAGGGTGGGGAAGGGAACAGAGAGATAGGATACTAGCACCTCAGAATATAGCCGGAGTTGCTTGTCTTGCTTGGAATGACTATTATATCTGAGATTTCCACAGGGCGCGTCGCCCATGTGTGCTGGCTGTGTGGAGATTGTCCCCGGGGGGTCTGGCCCACTGGAGTCATGGTCAGATCCTCTGCTGCCAGCCTGGGACGGTGCACTCCCAACTCCAAAATCAGTCGCTGCCTCCCGGGAACTCCCGGTCCCACCTGCTGTGTCGCTGCGCGGCCTCCGCGGATCTGCTGGGCTCCCTCCCCGGGGTCAGCTCAGGCGAGCGGAGCTGCTCCCCGTGCCTGCACCGCGACTGCGTGTCCTGGCTGGGACGCCACTCTCCCCGCTCCAAGACCCATCACTGTCTCCCGGGGACTTCTCCCACCGGCTGCATCGCAATGCCGCCTGCACGAACTGGCTGGGCCCCCTCCCAGTGTTAGTTCAGGGAGATGAAGCAGCTCCCCGCTCCCGTGCCCCTCCAAAATCCCGGTGGGATGGCTCCCCGGCTGGGACTCTGCTCTCACCGCTCCAAGACCAGTCACTGCCTCCCAGGGACTTTTCCCACTGGCTGCGCCGCCACGCCGCCCACGTGAACTGGCTGGGCCCCCTCCCGGAATGAGTTCGGGGGCTAGGGCTGGGCCGCTTGTTTGTGCCGTCTGCCCCCCTGGGCTCTGCCCCAAATCGGGCACCGAAGGTCACCTGACTGGTACGCTGGCTCCAGGCTCTGGAAACAATCGCTGCCTCCCTGTATTTGTTTGTTTTCCGTCTCTAAATCTGTGTTTGTTGTTCAGGGTTCGTAGATTGTTATGTATGTGATCGATTCACTTGTTTTTCTGAGTCTTTGTTGCAAGAGGGATCCGCGGTAGTGTCCACCTAGTCCAGCATCTTGGCCCTGCCGCAAAAATTCTTTTGCTGTACTACCCCACTTATCTGTCAGGTTCTTGTGTGGTGGTGGCTTGTAAGTTCTTGTGATGCTGGAAGCTATGCCACCTATTTGCAAATACCAGCAGGGTCACCCATTGTGGATGGGTTTTAGCTGAGCTTCCAGGCTAGGGGAGACTGGGAAGAATGACCTCTCAGCCTATTTCTGAAAAAAATTAGCCAGTGAAAACCTTATGAATAGCAGCAGAACATTGTCTAATATAGTTATTCAATCCATATGTTGAACAAATAATCTAAGAAGCTGGACTATATGAAGAAGAACGAGGCAGCAGGATTGGAGGAAGACTCATTAACAAATTGTGTTATACAGATGACACAAACTTGCTTGCTGACAGTGAAGAGAACTAAAAGCACTTACTGATGAAGATCAAAGACCACAGCCTTCCACTGGACTAATAATCAACATCATGATACACAGAGAAAACATTGAATTGTCAAGGACTTCATTTTATTTGGATCCACAATCAATGCCCATTGAAGCAGCAGTCAAGAAATCAAGTGACACAGTACATTGAGTAAATCTGGGTAAAAGACTTCTTTAAAGTTGTAAAAAGTAAAGTTGTCACTTTAAGTACTAAGGTGAGCCTGACCCAAGCCATGGTGTTTTCAATCACCTCTTATGCATAAGGAAGCTAGATAATGAATACAGAATACTGAAAAAGAACTGATGTCTTTCAGTTATGGTGTTGGCAAAGGATATTGACTATACCATGATCTGCCAGAAGAGTGAAAAATCTGTCTTGGAAGAAGTATAGCCAGAATGCTCCTTACAAGCAAGCACGGTGAGATTTTTTGTCACAGTCTTTGGACATGTTATCTGGAGGCACCAGTTCTTGTAGAAAGACATCATACTAAGTAAAGTAGTTACTGTTAGGTGCCATCCAATTGGTTCCAACTCATAGCGACCCTATGTGCAAGCTTTACCAAGCATGATGGTGAAGTAGAGGGTCAGCAAAAAAGAGGAAGACTCTCAATGAGATAGATTGACACAGTGGCCGCAACAATGGGCTCAAGCATAACAATAATTGTGAGGGGTGCAGAACCAGGCAGTGTTTCGTTCTGTTGTACATTGGGTTCTATGACTTGGAACCGACTCGACAGCACCTCATAACAACTTCTTCACTTTACCCTTTTTCTGTAATTCCCTTTTTATGGACATTTTTCTTTTTTTTGATGTGGCACAAAATTGTTTGATGGTCCAGTATCAAGACAGTAGTCACCATCAAAAAAGAATTAGAAACAATGTAATCCAAAGACAAGTAAGAAAATGATGCCTTCTTTAAAAAAGGAATACAGCATTTGTTTCAATGATTTGAAATACCTAGAAAAATGTCAGAGGAAAGTAAACTTGAGAAAATCCTCAAAAATTGATTCTTACTATTGAATTTTTAATTATTTGTACAAGTATTGATTAAAGTTAACTTTTAAAAAATTGGTTGATAATTAGTGCATAATTTTTAATTTGCATTAATTTGAAATGTTGAAAACGTTAATTTTAAGAAGACTGAATAGCTATTTTTACTTAAAAGATCTCAATAACTTTTATAACAACTGATATGCAAACAACGTAACTCTAACCTAACTAGAGGTGAGCTTTCTTACTAGGGTGTTTTCATATAATACCCGTTCATTGAAGTGTGATATCTAGTAGATACTTTGAATTTCTGAAAGTCATTGGAAAAATAAAACTAAATTTTTCCACACACCCTGTGACTTCAAGTGTTATTTATGTAAACTGTCCTCCTTCCTCTCCATCTCAATTAATCTAAATATGCAATTTTTGTACAGTGTAGAATTAGCTGAAATCTAGAACACTAGAGTAAAACTCTGTTTAGGGAATTAAAGTTAAGACAAAGAGGGGATTCAAAAATTTATGTACTACAGATAGCTGTATAAAATGTCAGATGGGACAAATGAAAAACTGTACATTGTACATTGATTATGTTATTGCATTCATAGTCAGGTATTGCTTAATTTAAAGTGTTTGCAGATCACCCATTCCCCCACAGCTTTCATTGTAAACACAAGCAAAATCTAGAATTACGCCTTCTTGTTCAGACGCTAAGTATAGTCTGTAAAATTCTAAAAACTCCGAATTGTTCTTTGTTATGTAGGCATGTCAATAAGCAATAATAAATAATTTAAGGCAGTATAGGAATGTTAAATTAGAATATTCTGAGATAGAAGAATATTGTGAAAATATTGTTAACTAGAATCAATGTAATCAACTAATGTAGCATGTTCCACTAGGTAGAGAGAGTAGTTGGAACACATTTTGTAATGAAATGAAAATAATGCAGCTAACATAGGATACAGATGTGTGATATTTACAAAGACATTTATATAGAGCCAGCAAACATACTGGTTTGAAAAACTGTATCAGGTCAAAGCAATCGTAGACCAACCTTATTTTTCCTCTCTTAATCAGCTTGTATTTCCCTCATTCTCATTCTATTTGAATAAATACATCACTGATATTATAATATTGGCCTTGTGATTAAAAAAAAAATTCAATTATTTTGCTGTTTTGCTGTTCTCCTGAGTATTCAACATGCTAATGTTTATGTGTGTGTGTGTATATATATACACACACATTTATAATTGTTATTTATATGGAGAGATTGATTTAGATGTAAATAGAATATGTTATTAAATTTGTGTATATAGATGAAATGGAGAACTAATTACTACACATTAATAAGGAAAGCTGTAAAGACCTGAAAATTTGTAAAAAAAACAAAAAAATTAAGTTTTAGTTATCAGGTTTAAAAGGTATTTATTTCCCATACAAGCTTGTGGTGCTCAGGTAATCAAATGATATGATTAAAAGATTTCCAAACTTGGTGTTTTTACAGCTTCTTCAAAGAATGTAACAATCCAGTAGAAATCACATATATTTAAGGACTTCTTAACATTTTAAAAGATGTTTAAAACATGAGACAACCCTGACATTATGGATCTCATTTCATTCTTTCTGAATATACATATATGTAGTTTGTTCGTGGAAACCAATCAGCTACAGTAAAATTTTCCACAAATGTATTTTCCTTTCAACATAACATTCAATAACAGAGTATAATCGTTAACATATCTTTGGGAAGTTTATATCTCTAGCCCGGCCCTCATCCCTTCACTCTGGATTTCCACATCCAGCTGCCTGGCTGGCATTGCTCTTTGCATGTCCCATAAGCATCTATTAGACATCTCAAACTTAGCATGTTTTTTCCCCCAAATTTATTTTCCTTTGGCATTTCCCATTAGATTTAAGACCAACTCCACCATGCTAGTGCTCTGGCCAACAATTTTAGCCTTCCTCAAGTCTTCTTTTTCTCCCACACTATAAATCCAATCCATCAGGAAATCCTATTGGGGTCAATAAATATTTCAAATATATATCAAGTACTCAACCACTTTTACCAAATTCACCACTACCAATTCAACCCATCATTCCTTGCAGTTTTCTCAGGTCCTCTCTTGGCCTCTTCAGTCAGTTGTCAAAGGAGCAGCCACAGTGAAAGTTTTCAAACTTAAATCATGTATTTTTCATAAGTGACAATCATTCAATGGATTCCTAACTTGCTTGGAATCAAAACTGAAATCTTTCTGTGGACTAAGACCATTCATAACATAATACTGTAAAGGTGCTCAGGTAATCAAACAATATCATTAAAAGATTTCCAAACTTTATGTTTTTACAGCCTCTTCAGAAGATGTTACAGTCCCATAGAGATCACCTACATTTAAGTGATCTTTAAGGAATTAACATGACTCCATCATCACTATCCATTGTTGCTATATTAAATGAGATTCCATGTTTAAAATAAAAAACAGTGGAAGTCAACAAGGTAAGACACATTATACACAGGATTAAATTAAAAAATATATATAACCATGGAAATATACAAGCCAAATTTCTAGGTACAAATGGATATAAACAAATATAATTTTATTCGATAATTAATTTTTATATATTGAATTTCTATGTAATGAAGGAAACTGGTTTTGTGATTTTTGAGTGAAGCTTGATTAAGTTTTCCACCAAAAAAGCTATACCTTAGGGGTCTAATTATTTTATTTTTTTTAACTTTGAATAGCTTGTTTTGCTCAAGATATAAGTAAATAGTATCAGAAAACTGTTTCTGTCCATCTACATAAATTATTACTTGACCTTGTGAATAGATGAGAGAATTGTAGTAAAATTACTCTTGAGGGGAAAAAAAAACTTCATAAGCTGTGATTCAAATTAATGTATTTTGTGTTTGTTCATTTTATTTCATGTTATTTCTCTATTTTTTGTTATACTTTATTAATAATGTTTTTAATCATGAGTTACTTACATATCATGAAATAGCTTCACTGAGATGATACCATAGTCAGTCTAATACTATGCAGAAAAATAAAATTCCCTTTGACTCTATGCAGGAACAGTGAACAAAATTCATCTATATTACAATTTATCTTTCCATTTTATTGTTGCCTCACAAGCACACATACATGTACGTTACATGTTACAGATACATTCTTTAGATTTATTTTATCTTGTATGTAAACTTTCTCCTAATAAAATTAGCCAGAAGAGAATAATACATCTCACAAGAATATTGGGGAAAGTAAAATATAAATCTTAACATATTTGATTATCAATTATGTTTATTGTCTTCTGTTCCGAAAATGTATATACCCATTGTTGTCAAGTTGATTCTGACTCATAGCAACCCTACAGGACAAAGTAGAACTTTTCTATAGAGTTTCCAAGGAGAGGCTGGTAGATTTGAACTGCCGACCTTTTGGTTAGCAGCCAAACTCTTAACCACTGTGTCACCAGGGCTCCGGAAATGTATGTACTGTCCAAAATTTATTAATTAAATAACAGTGGAATAGACAATTAATTGAATAATATAATAATATTATTTATTTAACAAATTTAATAAATAATAGTAAAATAGAGAATTAATCAAAGGATATTCTGCCTGCTATTATTTTTAGCTTACAACAGAACATTTAGAAAAACGCAGGACACTTAAAGTTAATAATGTTTATTTGCAAAGAATGTAATGGAGCAAAACAGTAAAACACTAGTCCATAGAGAGTATTTCCTCAGAGCAAAGAGAAGAAGGGAAAAAGTAAGAGAGAAAAAAAAATGGCTACAGGAGAGAGAGAGAGAGCTATTTGATCCCCTGGGCTTTCTCTTGTGAGAGGATATTATTATTTGTATTGATTTTAGTTTGCAAGTTCTCTTTTCCTCCTCTCTGTTGGCCCACTGTGTAATCCATAAATAATAAATAGAGTAGCAGTAAGTCGTTCTTTAGGCTGCAAGCCCAGCAACCATCGCAACACATTAATCCACCAACTGAGCACCGTGTCACCTCTGTCATAAAATGCTCTTCATTGTGGAAGGAGGACCCTGGAACTTCAACTCTCCCTTAGCCTCGAGGTCCTAAGTAAACAGGCTTACCAGTGCATAATGGAAGGATTCTTACACGCCAACAATGTCAGCTTTTATTATTACTCATTGTGTTTTAATTCATATTCTTCCTTCTTTGACCTTAAACCCTTGACTTGAACACTGAAAGTCACTACTGAGATGTTGTTATTATATCTAATAATTTGTTACATACGACCCATTTTCTGGGTGATTTTATGGAGATCATAAAATTTTTTCCAAGTAATATAGTTTTGTTGGTTTTTCATCACATGAATCTGTAAGACATGGAAAGCTACAGGCTGTAAGCAGGTAGTTCATAAGCCCAGTGAAGACAGGGAGAAAGAAGTGACTAATGTCAATTACAGGAGTCTTTAGAAAGTAACATCAATAAAGGTAATCGGGAATTAATGAATAGTCAGTGAGTAATATGGCTCCAGGGAGCTCTAGTACTTGGAAGAGCTGGCCACACATATCACAGTTTACATGTGCTAGGATCTTTCTCATTCTATGGAGGAATAATCTTATTTTTTATGATTTTTTAACCTTTTCTTGATAGTATAACAAACATCCAGGAAAGTGTACCAATCATAAGTGTGCAGTTCAATGAATTTCAAAACATGAGCGAGTTGTCATGCCAGCATCCAGATAAAGAACCAAAACATGACAAGTATTTCCAAACCCCACCATTGCTCCCTTCCAGACACTGTTTTCCACAAAGGTATCCACTAAGGCTAACTTCTAAGTATTCACTTTTTTTAGTTTTATATGCTTCGCTTCTGTATACTACTTGATTACTTAAATATACTACATTTTATCTTTCCACTCTTTGTTGATGGACAGCAGGTTTGTTTCAAATTTTGCACTACAGTGCTCTTACGAACATTTTTGTACGTGTTTTTGTTAAACATATTCATGTTACGTGATAAGTTAAGCATATTTAGTAGATATTGACAAACATTTTGGCAAGCTGTTGTACCAATTCACGTTCTCATCAACAGTTTATGAACATTCCAGTTGCTCCACACCCTTGCTGGTACCCAATATTATCTGTCTTTTGTTTGTTTCATTTTAGCTACTCTGTAACGGTGGATACAGTGGTGTCACATTTTGTTTTAATTGATATTCTTCTGATAATTAATGAATTTGAGCACATTTTCATATGCATAATAAAAAACCAAAACCTAACCCTTTGCCATCGAGTCGACTCCAACTTATAGCAACCCTGTAGGGGAGAGTAGGCCAGCCCCATAGGGTTTCCAAGGAGAGGCGGATGGATTCGAACTGCTGACCTTTTAGTTAGCAGCCAAGCTCTTAACCACTGTGCCACTAGGGCTCCGTATGTATAATAGCCATTTTTGTATTTATCTAGTATTGTAAAATGCCTATACAATTGCATTGCCCATTTTTCTATTGTGTTCTGTGCCTTTTTGTATTGATTTGCAACAGTTGTTTTTATATATTGAATGCAAGTCATATTGTCCACCCCCCCCATTAAAGGTGACTTTTTATGAATGGAAGTTCTTAATCTGAATTTAGTACATTTATTTTTCTTTTATGATTAAGGGGTTTTGTAATGGTTCTATGTAAGAAATCTTTCCCTTTTCTAAACTCATAAAAACATTCTCTGACATTTTCTTCTATTGTATTTTATCTTTTATATTTAGATCTACAATTCGTGTAGGATTCAGATTTGGAATAATTACACTGTAATAAAATCATTGGTTGATGATGTAACATAAAGTTTCACAAATTTTATTCCCTTTTATTCTAGGATGTCATTTAGTCACTGTATCAGTCCAAGCCCAGTCAGGAGAGAGAAACCACATAGTAATTTGATCAGGGGCAGTTTAATATAAAGAATTATTAACTGCAACACAAGGTTTGAATAAGGAGGGAATGGCTAATAAGATGTAAAAGAGAACTGAAACAAGTATGGTAACAGCAGATTTAAGGAGCAGCCACTAACTCTGAAGGTGAGATCAGTATCCAAAGCATAGCTCCCCCCGTGCTAGGATGAGATCCAGACCTTGTTGGGAAGACAGGGCCACGGCTCAGGCATTGACAGAGAAGTGGCTGTGGTGTCATGACTGGGATTGCTGGGCATTCTCCTTCTAGGATGCCTGGGAAAGCTATTGATGGGGAGGTGTCCCGATGGAGGCAGTCTGATGCAAAGCAGCTCCCCAGGGGGAGTGAGGGGAGGATTGTTGGCAGCTAGGTGCTTTTGACTGTAGATGCTGGAGAAGCTGCCCAAACTGCAGAAGCCAACTAAGCAAGGACACTACACCCAGGGGGCAAGAACCCTTCTTCCCACAATGCCTCCTCAACGTCCTTGACTGAGGAAACGCCACTGTCAACTAATATATATATATATATATATATATATATATATTTTATTTATATATATATTTTATTTATATATATATTTTAAAGTCCCATATCTATTGCCACAGAGCAGGCAAAAAGGTAGACTATGGAGCTGAGAGGCAGGAAATAACCAGAAAGATCAATTTCTCATTTAAAAAAAAAAAAGACTAGGTGGATATAGTCCCAGGATTTCTTATTCGAACCCAGTTATCACTGAATTGAGCCCTGGTGGCACAGTGTCTAAGAGTTTGGCTATTAACGAAAAGGCTGGCAGCTAGAATACACCAGTATCTCCCGGAAAACTTATGGGGCAACTGCACTTCGTCCTAAACCAAAACACCAAACCCACTGCCCTCAATACGATTCTGACTCATAGCCACCCTATAGGACAGAGTAGAACTGCCTGATAGAGTTTCCAAGGAGTGCTTGGTGGATTCAAACTGCCGACCTCTTGGTTAGCAGCAGTAGCTTTTAACCACTATGCCATCAGGGTTTCTAAGCACTGCATCCTATAGGGTCACAATGAGTCAGAACCGACTTGATGGTAAGGGGTTTGGTTTTGGTTTGATAGTCATTTCTGTGGCTCAGTATAGAACTAGATGTGTTCCCACCATGAGTATGCCCCATGGCAGAGGAGGATCATACTGTAGTAATCTAGAAATGACCTGGATTCCATGGGTCTTGAAGGTGCTGTCCTTGGAATCCAGCTTTCCAAGAATGACAGGCACTCTAGTTCCTGTCAATCCCTCACAATCCGGGAGGCAGACAGAACTTATTAAAATGTAAGGACTTATTTAAAACATTCATCTTCCAAAGTATCTATCACGAAAGATACCAAGTTTAATGAAATCATTGGCTGATGATAGTATCATCATTTCTCTGCTTAAAATTAGCAAGCAGTTAAAATGCTATTTAAAGAAAATACACTGCTTGGCAAGTATCACTGCCCAAAGTGACTTTAATTCTTTCTACATATTAGACACCTTTAGCATTATTTTCTGAGCTTCTACCTCAGATTGAAGACTATTTGCTTTCATGATATTGCATTGTCCTAGTTTTCTTCCGGTCTTTGGCAATTTCTTTTCTAATTTTCTTCTTACCAGTACCTAAATACAAGTATTGCTCAATATCCAGCTTTTGGCTAGGTTTTTTTTTTTTTTTTCCCACTCTTTCCTTTAAAATTTCACCTACTTCTATAACATCAACTTTCATCTCTCTGTAAAATATATGTCTGTATCTCCAACCTGAATGTCATTCTCAGGATCCTAGAGTCATAAATCCCCAACTACCTGTAAAACAGTCATGTCTTATTGCCTTGCCAACAACTCAGATTCAACATAACCATGATCTTTTCCACCATATGTGTTCCTATCCAGAATTCAAAACTCTTATTAATGGTATAATCAATCATCTAGTTACCCCGGCTCAACATTTTCTAGCCATTCATGCTCAGCATTTCATCTTCATCACCTATCCTATCCCAGCCCTCCAAATCTATTACATTTTCAGGTTTCATGGATTCTCTATCTGTACTTTCTCTTTTATCCTATATTCTGATTCCTGGTATATATACTAAAACTTCAGGGGTGCAAAAGAAAGAAACAAATGGCATCTAGAATAAATAACTGGCCTTTTGAACATTTAGAGTAAGCTAAAGAAGTTAAAGATTCTGCAGTTTCTTATTATAAATTCAAGATATTCATTAAAGTGTTATAGAATTGGGAGTACATTAACAGGGCCATGAGGTGAACATCCAGATTTACATTACATGGGATTTCGTTCCAAGTATTAGAAACAGAGGTTAAGCCTAAATAAATGAGTAAGAGAATTAAAGGCCTCATGTCCAACCTCAGCAGTACGAGGCAAGGTTAGTTGAGTACAGAGAAGGTAAAGTTGGAAGATATTGGAAGAGTATCCTAATGTCAAGAAGGAATATTAAGATCCCTGGGCCATGCAAAAGGTTAAAAACTTGACAACCTGCCTGAAAGCTGGCAGTTCAAACCCTCCCAGAGGCACCTTGAAAGACAGGTTTGGAGTTCTACTCTCAAAAGTTCACAGTCTTGAAAACCCTAAGAAGCAGTTCTACTCTGCACACATGGAGTCTCCATGGGTTGAAATCGACTCGATGACAAGTAACAACTTTGGAATTATTCTCCTCTTGATATTTTTTTTTTTTTCTCACTTGATATTATCTGCATGAAGGAAGACCTATATATGTTTATTCTTGTTGAACAGCTTGGCAGGAAATTCATCATGAAGGGAAGAAATCATAGTTCTAAAGGAAAGAATAAAAAAAAAAAATGAATTGTTGTTTTAAAAAAGGACCTGTAAGCAAAGAAGTTTCCGGGATAAACTGAATGCTTCAAAGGTCAGCGGAGCAAGGGTGGGGGTTTGGGGACCATGGTTTAAGGGGACTTCTAAGTCAATTGGCAAAATAATTCTATTATGAAAACATTCTGCACCCCACTTTGAAATGTGGCGTCTGGGGTCTTAAATGCTAACAAGCGGCCATCTAAGATGCATCAATTGGTCTCAACCCACCTGGAGCAAAGGAGAATGAAGAACACCATGGTCACACAATAACTATGAGCCCAAAAGACAGAAAGGGCCACATGAACCAGAGACCTACATCATCCTGAGACCAGAAGAACTAGTTGGTGCCCGGCCACAACCGATGACTGCCCTGACAGGGAGCACAACAGAGAACCCCTGAGGGAGCAGGAGATCAGTGGGATGCAGAACCCAAATTCTCACAAAAAGACCAGACTTAATGGTCTGACTGAGACTAGAGGAATCCCGGTGGTCATGGTCCCCAAACCTTCTGTTGGCCCAGGACAGGAACCATTCCCGAAGACAACTCATCAGACATGAAAGGGACTGGACAGTAGGTAAGAGAGAGATGCTGATGAAGAGTGAGCTATTTATATCAAGTGGACACTTGAGACTGTGTTGGCATCTCCTGTCTGGAGGGGAGATGGGAGGATAGAGAGAGTTGGAAGCTGGCAAAATTGTCAAGAAAAGAGAGACTGGAAGGGTTGACTCATTAGGGGGAGAGCAAGTGGGAGTACGGAGTAAGGTGTATATAAACTTATATGTGACAGTCTGACTTGATTTGTAAACGTTCACTTGAAGTTCAATAAAAGTTAAAAAAAAAAAAAAGGACCTGTAAGTGTATTGAGATCCATATATATATATATATATATATTTAAGTATCTCCCGAAGCTGCAAAAGAAAATATTGAAAAAATATGTATGTACAAGAAACTTGATTCCCGGGAGAATAAAGGAGCTCTTGAGGTTAAGCATAGGTCTAGAATTCTTTGAATCTGTAGAATCTTTTGTTTACTTGTCTGTGAGTTGCCTCCTGAATTTGTGTAGGAATTATTTATTGTCCTTTTTCAGAAATAGGAACTGGAAGGTTAAGTGATTTTACCAAAATGTAAGGGCAGTTCAAAAAGAGAATTCTGAGGAGAGTTCTAGGATCTCTAGTAAATTACTAAACTTGTTTAAAATCAGTTGCAACATTTAGGATAATTTTAAAATGAGTGGCCCCACTCATACTTTATTATATTGATATAATATTAAAATAAAATTACTTTATCTTTAATAAAATTATTACAACCATTTTATTTGTGTAAGTAAGCAAAGGTATACTAGTATTCTACAGAATAATGGTCAGTGGTATGCATATTAATCATAAAATTACAAATATGATGCATATTAATTGATAGTATTTCTAACCTTAGGAATCATTATTCAATAAATAGTTGTCGAGTTCCTATTACCGACGAAATACTATGCTTGACCATGTGAGGACTATAGAGATGTTACAGGATAGTGGTTTAAGAGCATGGGTTTCAGAGTCTAACTGTCTTGGATGGAATCCTTGCCTTACCATTTATTATTTGTGTAAATAAATAGGACTTAGCTTCTTTTTCATCCGTGCTTTTTTATTTTTTTTTAATGAGGAGGAGTATAACACTTACTTCATTAGGTTATTGCAAGCATTAGACGAGTTTACACATTGTGAAATTATTAGAACACCTGACACATAGTCACTAGTAATAGAAATTCCTCTAAATAAGATGATTCATAGCAAATGAAGATGGTACAAGACATCGGATGCTGGGTCATGGCCTAGTATTGTCATATTGTCTTGAGAGGTTTATTAGTGGTTTTGGACTTTACTGGGATCATGCATTGAAAATCCCTCTATGTTGTAGAAATAAAGAAGGTGAAAAGTGATGTTCAAGGTGAGAGGATTAGGAAGCAGGCAGTGATTACTTCAGCTGGTTTCAAAAATGGTCTGAGGAACCCGAATACGAACATGTAGACCAACTGGATCTACTTGATTTGCTTTGCCCGTGTTCTACTTCACCTGTGATAAATATCCAAATTCTCTTGGGCCACAAGAGACTCTGGGCGTGGTACCTTTATATCATAAAAGACCACTGATTACAGGTTGAGTTCTTAGAAGGAGAACATGGGTAATTGATAAACTTGAAATAAGTTACAACTCATTCAGTATATTTGTTTCATATAATAACATAAAATAGTGTTTGTAATTTCAAAGCCCTAAAGTGGGTAAGGAGTTGAGGCACCCATCTTTTGGCTAATGGTGTGCTTCCAATTTCTTTTACCTACAAGCACGCTCTAGTAAACGACAGTCTTAATCTAAAAGGTGAACCCATGGTCCTTATTGCTACAATAATTAGGCAGAGTCTTGGTCGAGTTTGTAGCAATATGCACTCTGAGTACATTGAAGTGTACTTCAATTTGACTACCATGTCATACGGTTGTCTTTCTTTCAATTTCTCCTCTTTCATCATTCCTGCTGTCTGAGTCTGCCATGGCTACCCCAGAACCTGAGAAACAGTGAGTTTAGAAAGCAGTGTTTTCTCAGGTAAACATAAAATGTGTTTGTATTTGTCTCTCAGCCTTTTAAGCTTCTGTGTCACCACACTCCCACTTTCTTATTAAAGAAAAAAAAAATGTAATTTTCCTCATTTTAGGATTACATAGGCATGACTATCTGTACTCATTTCACGGTGGACTATAAAGACTTCCAGAGCCCTGTTGGCGCAGTGGGTAAGAGCTCGGCTGCTAACCAAAAGGTCAGCAGTTCAAATCTACCAGCTGCTCCTTGGAAACCCTGTGGGGCAGTTCTACTCTGTCCTATGGGGTCACTATGCGTTAGAATCAACTCAACAGCTACAGGTGTAATGACTCCTGGTTATAATTCATGTAACTGGCATAGCAGGGGTAACTTCAAATTATACTTTTCTCTTAGTGGATTCTATGTGTTTTCCTGAATTTTTTAAGGGAAAACCTGAAAATTTCCCGTTTTGTCCACATGAAATCATGATATGTGTAGAAAGATGAAACTTAAAACGCAAAGCACACTTAAAATTGTTCATTTCCTATTGCCTTGTCTGCGTATTAGTTCCGGAACTTCCACCCTAACTTTTTTACCTTTATAGGTGCCAAAGAAGCTACCTGGTTAGATTTTTCCTCTCCTCTGCTTCTGAAGTCAATTTAGTCACCTTGATATTATTTCACAAAACATATGATTTCCCACCATTGAAGATGCCAGGAAACCCTCTAGCATAAAAAAAGAAAAAACAAAAAAAAAACCCTGTTGCTGTCCAGTGGATTCCGACTCATAGCAACTGTATAGGACAGCATAGAATTGCCCCCTAGGGTTTCCAAGGAGTGGCTAGTGGATTCGAACTGCTAACCTTTTGGTTAGCAGCTGTAGCTCTTAACCACTGGGTCACCAGGGCTCCCCCTTGTATTATAGGGCCTCAATAAAAGGCTCAGGCCTCCAGACACTGTCATTAAAGATCCCGACCCCTAGGAGGACTTGTATTAAAGAAAATGGATACCTAGCTAACTTGCCAAAAGAAATTTGGTTCTCCAGCAGAAAACGTCAAAATAGTGTTAACTGTACTAACGCTCCTCCTCAACAGAAATTTGTTTCACTAAACATAATCCTTCAACTTTCTATATTTTAATGTTTATCAGAAGAAAAAAGTTAAGTAACAATTTCCTTGAGTCAGCCTAGCTTTCAAAAAGACAGACCATACAATAATTCTTTATATCTTAAATGAAGTATCCTAGTTTAACATAAAACATATTGCAGATAATAAAATTTGACTATGAATAAGTAAGGATATCAGCCTCAAAGTGTGATATATATATATTCACTCTTAAAAATATGCCTTTCTTCACAGTAATTTGAAGTTCTGTAATTTCCAAAAACAGTATTGAATTAAAATAGTATTTTAGGGCCTGGTGTTTCAGGTCTCTTCATCAACTCCCACGAGACTTACTCTCTCATCTCAAGCAATGAGAAAACTAGACAAAATATAGGAAAACACCTTTCAGTCTTCGGACAACAGGCAGTGCAGGAATGCATACCCTGAAAGAAGGGAAACAAAGAGATAAATCTGAGAAAATCCCTGCATTCTGGCTGGTGACAGTTTAAACACTGTAGGGAGGGGAGGGAAGCTCAGCAGAGAACAGACATTACCCTAAGATGAAGAAACTACCACTGGTGTTTAGGGAGGCTAAGATTGCATGAATTTGTGGGTCAGGGTACCTGAAAGGAGGAACAGCACAGAGAAAACGTGCAGAAATTTAAAGTTTGAGTTTTTCTTCTCTTTTATTTTGAGTAAATACCAATATGTACTCATCCAGGATTAAATTCCACAAGGTCAAGCAGGAAAAATTGTTGGGGGAAAAGAGTGATTGCTTGGCATTGTAAACTGAACAATTCCCAGGCTTAGATAAGGCTAAAAAACATTTTCCAAATGACCAGAATGCAGTTCATCTGTTAAATATACGGGACACACAGCAAAGACCACAAAAGGCTCACGCCTTACCAGGCAGCTAAAATAAACCTATTGCTGTTAGCTGCTATTGAGTCAGCCCCTAGTTCACTGAGACCCCACGTTGCAATAGGATGGTACCATTGTGATTCTTACAGTTTTCATTGGCTGGTTCTCCTGAAGTACATCACTGGGTCATTCTTTCTAAAATAGACCTAGCCCTAGAATTATGGCTGGTCTGGCTATGCTCTTCCACATCTTTCACAGCAATAATAACAACAACAAAAAAACTTCAAAACAAGTCCAGAAGAGATGATTGAACTGATCCAGAAATAGCTGAACAAAGTGCAATACGCTTGAAAGAATTCAACAGAACCCATCACATAACAGCTTAGAATTAATGTTCACCACTCAATTTAAAATTGTAAAATATGCTAAAAGCAAGAAAATATGGCTCATTACCATTGGCAAATATGAAAAAACAAAAACAGAAATGACTAATGACAGGAATGATTATCAAAGGCTCTAAAAGAAATATAAAAAACAGTATCTGTAATGAAGATTTCTCTAAGTGGGATTAACAGCAGATATAAAAAAAAAAACCAGCAACAAAATACCAAACCTGTAGCTGCCGAGTTGATTCCAACTCATAGTAACCCTATAGGACTGAGTAAAACTGCCTCATAGAGTTTCCAAGGAGCAGCTGGTGGATTTGAACTGTCAACCTTTTGGTTAGCAGCCATAGCTCTTAATCAAATGATCAGTGAACTTGGACATGTAGCAAGATAATATCCAAAATGATGCAGAGAGAGGAAAAAAAAAAAAAATGAAAAGGAGCCACCGTGAATTATAACACAGTTGTAATTGAAGTCTTAGAAAAGGGCAAGTGACAGAAAACATATTTGAAGATATCATTTCTGAAACTATTTCCAATTTGATGAAATCCGTAAGCAAAAATACAAACTACAGACAGTACAAGCAAAGAAGAACACACCAAGACACAGCATAATCAAGCTACTGAAAACAATTGATGAAGCGCCCGGAAAGCATGTCCACACATGCCCACAGTCTGTACAGAGAAACAAAAAATAACTTTCTCTTCAGAAATCATGCAAGTTTTAAAGTGCTGAAAAACAAAACAAAACTCTCAAACTTGAATTATCTATACCCATACCCAACCCAATGCTGTCAAGTTGATTCTGACTCATAGCAACCCTACAGCAAATTAAAAATGAAGGCACGAAAGATAAAAAAAAAAAAAAAAAAAGGAATCAGACAAAGAAAATCTGAGAGATATAGTCATTAGCAGACCTAAACTACAAAAATTTTGGAGGACTTTCTTTAGGCCAAAGGAAAATGATTCCAGACAGAAACTGAGATCTATACAAAGGAGAGAAGAGAACTGAAAATAGCAAATACGTAAATAAATATAAAAGGTTTCTTCATTTTATTTTTGCTGAAAAGATAATTGACTGTTTAAAGCCAATGTAACAAACGACGCAGGGTTTCTAACATATATGGAAGTAAAACCTATGACAACAGCGCAAGCGATGGGAAGAAGAAGGCACATATATTGTTCAGGTTTTATATGTGCAGTGCTGTCATGTTTTCTGAAAGTAGGCTGTAATAATATGAAGATTATTGTTGTCGATTCCAACTCATGTCTCCATGTATGCAGACTAGCACTGTTACATAGGATTTCCAAGGCTGTGACTTTTTAGATGTAGATTGCCAGGCTTGTCTTCTGAGACACTGCTGGGTGGGTTCGAACCATTAAATTTTCGGCTAGTAGTCAAATGCTTAACTGTTGGCACTACCTGCACAACCCAGCATGAAAATCTTAGAATAAATACTAGAAAATATAAAATAAAATATTACAAGGGTTTAAATGAATATGCCAACAGTGGAGATAAAATGTCATCCTAAAAAAAAAAAAAAATTAGGAAAAGAAAAGGAACAAAGAAAGTATGGGATAATAGAAAAACAAAAACATGCTAGAGTTAAACAGAGGTAAAATTATTTTAAATAAAAATAGTTAAATATTCCAATCAAAAGTCACAGTGTCCAACTGGAAAAATATGAGTTCTATCTATGTGCTGTTGGACCAGATCCATTTTCAATATAAGGAAACAGACGGGTAAAGAGTTCAAAAAAACAAACAAAAAATCGTTTCAGGAAACTTTCAAGCATACAGACAATTTTCCAAGATTATAAAATGAAATCCGTAACCAAAAACAGATGTACCATGTAAACCTCCATTGTAAGAAAGCTAGCATGGCAAAATTAATAACGAAGTAGCCTTCAGGACAAGAACTGTTAACAGGGACTTTTCATATTAAAAAAGGCCAATTTACCAGCAAAATAACATCAATCTTAAACCCACAAACAATATATATATTTTTTAGAAAAGAACAATCTGACAGTCTAAAAGGAGAAATAGAAAAATTCATAATTATGTTTGAATTTTTCAACACTCTTTTCTCAGGAACTGATAAATAGAAAATGAGAAAGAATATAGAACAATTATATCAATTATATGTACTTGAAATTTATAGGAAACTCTCACAAGTAACAGAATATATATTCTTTCCATGTACACATGGGACATTCAACAAGATAGAATGTAAAAAAAAAAGTCTTAATAAATTTAAAGCTATTTTTCAAAGATATGATTTAAAAAAATTATTCTCTTAGTCTACCGACCCCAAAAACAAATCCACCACTGTCGAGTAGATTCTGAGTCATAGTGACCCTACAGGACAGAGTAGAACTGTCCCATAGGGTATCCAGTGCTGCAAATCTTCATGGAAACAGACTGGCACATTTTTCTCCAGCTGAGCAGCCAGTGGGTTTGAACCACTGATGTTTTGGCTAGCAGCCAAGTGCTTTAACCACAGTACCACCAGGGTTCCTCCCTCCTCTTACTTTAGTGGAGTTAAATTAGAAATGATGACTTGGATATTAAACAACACACTTTAAAGTAACGTGTGTTAAGGAAAATAGAAGTTTTTTTTTTAAGGAAAATAGAAAATATTTCTAATTTAATAAAATTGAAATCAGAATATATTAAAATACGTGGTACAAAGCCAAAACAGTGCTTACAACGAAATTTATAGCTTTAAGAGGTTACATTAGAAAAAAATAAAATTTGTCATCTAAGCTTCAACTTCAATAAGTTATAGACAGAAGTACGAATTAAAGCCAAAATTAGCATAAGGAAGAAATTTTTAAAAAAAATTACAAAAGTTGCTATTGAGTGGATTCCAACTCATAGCGACCATATAGAACAGAGTAGGACTGCCCCAGAGTGCTTCCAAGAAATGGCTGGTGGATTTGAACTGCTGACTTTTTGGCTAGCAGCCAAGCTCTTAACCAGGTTCCTAGAAGGAAATAATAGAGCACAAATCAATGAATTATGAAATGGACAAAAATAGAAAGAAAATCAATAAATCTGAAATGTGATTGTTTGAAAATGATTTTTAAAAGTTATTAAACTTCTAGCTAGACTGATTTAAAAAAAGATTAATAACAAATTACTCATAGCAAAAAATGAAAGAGACCTACAGATGTCCCAGAAATTAAAAGGAAATTGGGAATATTATGAACATTTTTGTCAATAAATTCAACAATTCAAATGAAGTGGAAAAATTCCTTGAAAGGTACACATTACCAAAAATCATATGAGAAAAACAGAGTGCCAGAATTCTATTTAATAATTAAAGAAATTAAATTTTTAATTTCAAACCTTCTCACAGAGGAGTTTGATTAAATTACCCTGGAGTCAAGCAATAAATTCTATAGACCGATTCAGGCAGCCTGACTACAGTCTGCATGATTAAACACTGTGCTAAGCCTCCAAGAATTGTCCAAAGAAAAATTCAACTGTTATATTAATATAAACAGGTCATAGGCAAGAAAAAGATAAGAAAGTGAATTACTTCAAACTTAGATCTCTTAAAAAAAAAAAGAAGAGCATAGCAGCTGAGAGCTCTAAATGTTGCTGAATAATAAAAGCCACTGTTCTAGCACAACCAAAAAAGGAATAGACAAACCAATCACCTCTTACTTTTTTATAAAAGAGTATTTTCATATAAATTGTCAGTTTTTTAAACATTTATTCTAATGCTGGAAATATTTTTAAATTTCAGAAATGGCTCATGTGGTTGTAGAGTTTGGAATGTCTCACATCCGTGAATGAGGATAGAGGCTTCTCCTGGTTCATGTAGTCATCAACGCTGGTAAACCCAAGATTGGCATGTCAGAGAGCAGGACTCTTGTTCAAAGGCTGTAAAGATCTGTGAATCCCATGATCAGCAGGCAAGACTACAAAGCTTCTGATTCACATAGCTGCAGGGGCTGGCGACCCCAAGATCAGCAGGTCAGAGAGCAGGGCTCACAGGCTATGAAGATGGATGAATCCCAAGATTGGCATGTCAGATGGCAGGTAAGCTGCTAGCTCAACTTCCAAGAACCAGAGGTCAGACAAGTAAGAGCCAGCTGCAGGATCCAGTACAGGCAAAAGACAGAACGTCCACTTATATTTGGATGCAAGCTACATGCCCAAGGAAACTCCCTTTCAAATGTTTGGCTGCTCACAGAAGATCCCATCATGGAGGTGATCACATATGAAATCTCAATAGGGAAGTGATCACAACATTATACGACTGCGAAAACACTGAGTATCATGGCCCAGCCAAGTTGATATGCAGTCTTTAACATCACAGAATGTATATATATTTGAGTGTAGCTTAGTATACAAAGAAAAATTTAAAGTTTGTCTTAAGTACTTAGTTTCTACCCAAGGATATGGATGTCTAAACAAAAAGGAAAAAAATGTTAAGTTTTAGTAAATTAATGTAAATAAATATGCTGTTTTAAATGAAATGTATTACAATTGAATTTCACTGCACTTGTAAAACTGGTGTCATTATGGATGAATTTTTGGTAAAATGCAGGTAACTAAATATTATCTGAATCTATTAACAAATCTATCATGAAAGCTATGAGTTAAATTGAAATTTATAATATTTGCAACATTTTTCTAACAATCAATTTTTAATTTAGCTTTGCTGTATTAGGATATATTTTTGTTATTTTTCTAATAGTTATAAATTATTTTTGGACATGTAATTTTGTATTTGTATAGTTCTATATTAAGTTTGGTTTTAATCTAAAAACAAGAACTCTAGCGACATATATATATAAACACGACATATATATATATACAGATGAATAATAACCCTTAGTAAAGAGAGTACAAGTATCTCAGACATATCTTAAAATGTTTTTATACTATGGTTGTTAGAATTGGCTAGTTTATGCTGCATTTAACAAAAAGTCCTGAAATCTTAGGGGCCTGAACAGCAATGACTTTCTTGCATTTGCTTCATGCTCATCATGAGTAGTAGTAACTCTAAAATCGAGGCTGCTCATAACTCAGCTCAGGCTGAAGGCAGTAACCATCTAGACGGCTGTCAGCTGCCATGCCAAAGGTTAAAGAGAGCCCTGTAAGTGGGTCTCGCATCAGCAATGAAGAGCTCTATTTCACAAGTGCTGTACTTCATTTCTGCTCACAGTTTCTTGGCCAGAACTAGCCATATGCCCCACGCCATTACCAGGAGGCCAGAAAGTGCAATCTTACCACCTGGCCAGAAGGCACAGGCCAGAAACATTGGACAAACAGCACCAACGATTACCATGGAATGTAGCATTCTTAGAAATCACAGGAATAGAGAGAGCAAGGCCCTTCCTTAAAACCCACCTTATAGAAACTAACATTTATTATTATTATTATTTTCTTTTATTATTCAAACTGATCTATACCAATTTTGCTGGGCAAAAATATTAGATTATTTTGGGATGTCATTTTAGTAATTGCTAAATAAAATTAAACAAGAACTTTTGTCTTTTAAACCCATAAACTTGCTACCAGCTTGTATTGAAAGTATCACACCAAATTCTTCTACACACAGAAGCTTTTGTAGTTAAACAGGACAAATAACGTTATTCCACTTGTTCTATAAATGTGATAGAAATCTCAGCCTTTATAAGTATTCTGACCACATCTAGGATAAGTTCATTTGAAGTAAGCACAACAATATTCTAGGTGCAAGAATAAGTTAACCTCATAGCAAAATAATAATAAATTTTATTTTATTTGTTTATTTTATAGCATCAGGAAACCAGAATTTTCCAATTTGGTGATTAAGTCCAGGAGGTCAGTGTGAAGAACAGAGGATATAACACTCTCTAAATACCTGTTTATATAAAGATGGGGTCTGTGTCAAAAATTCATTGGCCAATCCACATATCTTAATAATCCTAGTTTGACCAAAAAAAGTCTAAGATTAATTATAAATATATTTTTTATATTATTCATTATATAAATTCCCCAAAAATGGCATGCTTTGTAAATCACATCCTATAAATAGACAAATAGGGTTAGAGCAGAACATAGCAAACATGCAACTTTCAAACTAGGGTATTAGAAAAGACACTAACAATACTAACAAAGATACTAATATAGCTCAAAGAATACCTTAAATTCTGAACATAGCCATTCTATACTTAATTATATATATTTGCCCTTGAAAATAAATTAAAGAGGAGCAAAAGTAATTCATATTAGTGTTCAAACACCTTAGAGTCTTGAGGCAGAATTACTTCTCTCTTAAAACACCCTAGTTTTTGCTCTTAGAACTTCTACTGGTTGGATGACGCCCACTTACATTGTGGAGTGTAATCTGCTTTACTTAAAGTCAATTGACTGTTAATGTTAATCACATCAACAAAACACAGTCAGAGTAATATCTAGGCTAGAGTTTGGGCAAAAATCTGGGCGATATAGCCTAGCCAAGCTGACACATAAAATTAACCATTACCGCTGCGAAACAACAATGAAAAAATAACTACTTCCAGCCTAGGACCTTTGCAGTCTAGGAAAGCCCAGTGCAGAGAAAGTAGCCAACAAAGCAGTTACATTATGGTGCCCTCTACAGAGGGAAAGGATGGTGAAGTCAACTAGCACATATATGGGTGACATTCACCCAGTTTCAGGAAATGTGATGCCTAAATGGAGACTTGAAAGCTAACTAAGAGCACTCAGGTGAAGAAGGGTGAGGGAGGGAACAAAGTGTGTTGCAGATCGAAGGCAGAGAATATGCAAAGCTGAGAGGCAAGAGTGAACATGGGATGTTAATAGATAACATCTTAGGTTCAACAAAATCTATTACACCATCTTGTTTTTTTAAAAAGGTTTTTCAATCTCCTTTTATTTTCAGCATTACTTTTCCTTAGATATAATTTCTGTGTTTGTTGATTTCCATGATATTTCTAGTGCCCATGATTATTTTCATTTAATTTTCAACTTTCTGATTGAGAACAGGTCTAGAAAATATTGTTTCCATGTAAAATAAACCAACCAACCAACCAAACAAAACATTGCCGTCAAGTCAATTCTAATTCATAGTAACTTTATAGGACAGAGTAGAACTGCCCATAGGGTTTCCAAGGAGTGGCTGGTAGATTCAAACAGCAGACCTTTATGGTTAGCAGCCATAGCTCACCATAGCTCTTAACCTCTGAACCACCAGGGCTCCCCTTTATATATACATATTGGTTAATAAAATTATTTTAGAATTTAGCAACCATTGATTAGCACTGGACTATTCCAAACTGAAACTTTGCATTTCTTGTTTGCTGATTTGGTTGGTTGAATTCCAAAGAGAAGATGGGGAGTTGTGAACCCAGTTTCACTGAATTTCAACTGCCATGATGTACAAGAAGGTCCCTAGGTGGTGCAAGGGTTTGCTCTTGACTGCTAACCTAAAAGTGGTAGTTCAAATCCACCTAGTGGCCCCAGAAGAGAAGGCCTTGCCATCTGCTTCCCTTAAATTACAGCCGAGAAAACACTAAGGAGCAGTTACACTATGTAACATACAGGGTCACCACGAGTCCACTCCACCACAACTAACAACAACAGCAAAGTAAAAAACGCAAACACAAAAACAAACAAACAAAAAACCTGTTACCCGGCGAGTTAATTCCGGCTAATAGAGGCCCTATAGGACAGAGTAGAGCCGCCCCATAGGTTTTCTGAGGAGGGCTTGGTGGATTCGAACTGCCGACTTTGTGGTTAGCAGCCGTAGCTCTTAACCACTGCGTCAGAATAAATGAGTTCAAGGTCAAAAAGTGAATATGAGAGAAAAAAAGGTTTGTTTTGGTTAGGGATTGGAATAAGGGCAAAGGTAAACCTACCTGGACAACAGTTGACAGCCTAAAAAAGGGCAGGATTTCATAAAGGGAAAAGATATTATTTATAAGGAATCTGCAGTTAACTGGAGCTGATGAATTAGGGCACGATTTACAAATTAGAGTACAACCTCCTTTGTCGGTACCCCAACTTTAATAGAGATTCTCTGAAACCAAGAGTTTTAGGGGATTTCTCAACTTTGCTTTACACAATCTTCTAAATTACTTTGCTTTAGATCCCACTCTGGTCTTCCTTCTCAGTCTCTTTTCAAAGCTGCTTGACAACAAGAGTTATTCAAATCTCCCAAATATCTTGAAAAATGGTGTACTGACATGGGGTATAAAAAAACCTCCTTAATATATAACAAGTGGACAATTCAAAATATTTCTGCTGGGTTTGTATAGGTGAGTTACTAAAAACTTTTGTAAAGAAATTGGTTTCCATTTCTTTACAAGAAAAATGAAGGGAGTCTTAATTGAGTTTTCAGTTGGTAGATTATTAAAAATAAATTTTGATGATAAATTAACATGTAATTTTTGGTATATAATGGAGTTTAAAGAGTTTTATAAGATGGTTACAAAAATTTTTACATTTCCGGCTATGTGAAAAATGTTTCTTGGCAATTACATGAGAAAAACGTAGGAATAGAACTAATGCTAAACAGCAGCTCATTCAAGCAATCAGTACCATTTACTAGTAGATTTAACAATTAATTTGAAAAGGAAAATAGTTCTTTTCATGTCTTTAATAGATACAATATAAATAAAATGTTCTTTTACTTTTAAAATTTATTTATTACAGTTAGTAATGTATTTCTGGTCTAAATTGATACTAATAAAAAAGGTAATGGTAAATCAATCAAGATGAGGCATTAAATCTTATCATCCTAAGTCATCAAAAATATATATAATTTATGTACTTTTTTTTTTAGAAAATATGACAGTGTAATCAGTAACAGGCTTTCAAGCATAAAATTATGTTTCATATGGACAAAATTCTGTGCAGAAAATGGAGCAGAAATATGGAGGGAAAAATAACTAGTGCAAAATTTCTGGCTTTCAATGAACCTCTTAAATATTTATTTGAATGAATGACTGTGAGTGTCAAAAATCTATCATGATTCCCCTGGATGCATTTAGATAAGTGGTATGCAGCTTCCTTTTAAAGTTTCAATATTTACTTTTTGTCAGAAATTACATCATTTGCAACAATTTAAATTATAAATAAATTTGATTTCAAGGTAAAATAAACCACATGAACCACAGCCTCCAGTAGCCTGAACCCAGAAGAACTAGATGGTGCCTGACTACAGCAACCAACCCCTGTGACAGGGATCACTATAGAGGTTCTGGACCGAGCAAAAGTGTAGAACAAAATGCAAATTTACACACACACACACAGTCACAAAAGACGGGGCTTACTGCTGGTCCAACAGAGACTGGAGGAACCCTTGAGACTAAGGCCCCCAGACGCCCTGCTAACTTAGAACTGAAACCACTCCCAAAGTCCACCTTTAGGCCAAAGATTAGACAGGCCTATAAAACAAGCAATAACACACATGCAGAACGTGCTTCTTACTTCAGTCAAGTATTCCAGACCAAATGGGCCACACCTGCACAAAAAAACAAAGACAAGAAGGCAGGAAGGGACAGGAAACCTGGATGAACGGACATGGGGAACCTGGAGTGGAAAGGCCAGAGCGCTGACACATTGCGGGGGTTGCAGCCAATGTCACAAAAAATTTGTCTATAAATTTTTGAATGAGAAACTAATTTGTGCTGTAAACTTTCACCTAAAGCACAATAAAATTAAAAAAAAAAAATGTAAGGTGATAAATAGAATTTCAAAATACTTGGTTTTAATTGAGCAGAGCATTCTGATGGTCAGAGTCTTTCAAGCTACTAAAAAAATATAAAAGCCAATTTTGACTCCTAGCAACCCTATAGGATAGAGTGAAACTGCCCCATAGGGTTTCTAAGGAGCAGCTAGTGCTTTGAACTGCTGACCTCTGGTTAGCAGTCAAGCTCTTAAGCACTGGGCAAGCAGAACTCCTTAAAGCTACTACCCGAAAACCAAAAACCAAACCCACTGCCGACCATAGTGACCCTATAGGACAGAGCAGAACTGCTCCATAGAGTTTCCAAGGAGTGCCTGGCAGATTTGAACTGCTGACCTCTTGGTTACCATCTGTAGCACTTAACCATTATGCCACCAGGGTTTCCTAAAGCTACCAGCAGTACAAATTTAAGGGAATACAATTTAGAAGAGAAGGAGTTGGACACACAGAAGAGCAAGGAGAAGATGGAAATGTTTACACTGAGAAAAGATATTTTAACATTAGTGCAAGTAGAAGAGAGACAACTAAATGAGTAACAGAAATTTTCAACTTATAGAAGAATTGGGTGGCAGCGAAATGGAGGGAAATGAGTTTAAGATTTGAAGTCAGAGTCAGGAGACATGCCATACTGAATGTCTAAGGTTCCTGAGACTCAATTTTCTCCGATATAAAATACGGAGCCTGTCTTCACAATTTATTAAAGACTGATTAGGGAAATTAGATACCACTCACCACCTATTATACTTGATGTATTTTAATTGATTTAATGAAAATTCGAGACAGTATGAGTACAGTATACTTTTTGTTGTTTCCTATTGGAAGGATACATTATTTTCCTCCCTTTGGTCAGTGCCTGTCTTAGTTAATTAGTGTTACTATAATAGAAATACCTCAAGTGGGTGGCTATAACAAGCAGAAATTTATTTCCTCACAGTTTAGGAGACTATAAGTCCAAATTCAGGGTGCTGGCTCTAGGGGAAGGCTTTCTCTTTGTGTCAGCTCTGGGGGAAGGTCCTCGTCTCTATGACCGTCTGCTCCTTGGCCATCTTCAGGCGGCTCGGCATCTCTCTTCCCCCATCTCTGCATCCTTAATATCCTCCTTTTATGGTTCATAAAAGAGATTGACTCAACATACCCTACACTAAACTTGTCTCATTCATATAACGAAGACAACACATGCCCAAATGGGATTATAATCACAGGCATAGAGGTTAGGATCCACAACACATATTTTGGGGGATACAATTCAACCCATATCATTGTGCCTTAATTAAAGAATTCTAATTAGAGATTGTTTGTAGTAGCAATAACAAATCTATATGGAATTTGCCAACCATCTGGTCATTAGATTAATGTCCAGAAAAAAGATGGCGTATTCATCATTCCATACACCTGAACACCTTCTTTTAGAATAAAAAGAGGAATGCGTGGATAGTGACCTGAATACAGAAAGCTGTATTATTGTGTGTGCTTAAACCTAAATGCTTAAAATATGATTTTTTTGTACCTATATGCAAAATATTTAAGATTTGTCAGTCTGATATTTGATTTGCCATAAGGGAATCTCTATTCATTATTCATTGCCTCCCAGGTATGCAAGTTAGCCAATGACAGAGTGGAGCACTAAACTCATATTTTTGCCAAAATGATTGTTAATATTGAAGGAGATGGTACATTTTCTTTTGAAACCAAAATACTAAATATAATTGAAATATTTCTAAGCATTGCTTGGCAACTGAGAATATGCCTAATCAGACTTCTGAGATACACAAGTGTATCATGTGAGGAAAAAAAAAATTACCTACTGCATACTCAGGGCAACTGTAATTTGACTTGCGTAGAAAAGCACCTTCGCGGCTATTAGCAGATACCATTTAACCATAGTAACTTGTTTTTGCAATAAAATAGCTTTGATACATAAAATATTGTTATTTCTTCAACTGCATAAACAATAACAAAAAAGAAAATAGATACTGTTATTTATCATCTTCTAAAACTTGGTAGTAATTATATTTATATATCAACTTTTTTTTTAATATGGATATTTTCTTCCTTTAAACTTTTGGGCACTGTTATCATAAGTCACTCTGTTCCATATTGAAATGTAATCAACAAGTTTGGAAACAATCACCGAACCTCAAATAGCTTTTTCTTCTAAGAATCTTTGACCCGAACTTGATGCTAATGATGAAAACAAGTAATCTTTGTTTGCTCATGGTCATTGTCCTTCCTGAACTCTAGAAGTACGTTACAAGAAAACATGCCTTTAGGCTGACGATTGGAGGCTCTGTTATGCATTCTTCAGTGAGGGTTCAAGATTCTGAGTCAGAGACGAGTTAAATCAGCTAATCACATATTCAGAGCCTGTGCCTTTGCATTCTATTTTTATATAAAAAAATTCAGTCTTTTTTTATTGAAAAAGTAGGACAGTGCACCAATAATGATAAAATATTGGTTTATTTAAAGTTATTTTCCATAAGTGCTGTAGGAAATTTAGCATAAATCATTAAGGAATTAAAAATTAAAAATAAGCTCAAAATGTTTCATACTAGAAGGAACAAAAACAGTACTTTTTCCCTATTACTTATTCAAATGGCACAAAGAGATTACTTTGAAAAAGGCTTTCCATGATGTAGCACAAATTTTGTTGAGTCTAAACATAGGATTCATGTTGTTGTGTATCATCGAGTCAATTCCAACTCATAGAGACCCCATGTGATCGAGTAGAACTACCCCATAGGGTTTCCTACACTGTAATCTTACAGGAGCAGATCACCAGGTGTTTTTCCAGTGAATTTGAACCACTAACCTTTTGGTTAGCAGTCAAGTGCTTTACCATTGTGCCAACAGGTCTCCATAAACATAAGGTTAGAGTTTCATAAATTAATAATTTCCAGAGCAACACTGATATCTTCATAACTGGTTAATGTTTTTATAGACAATTCTTACCATCTTTCCCAACAAATAATTGTAATTTCTTTCATGTTTTTTTCCCTCTTAACATTTTTCTGTCTGTTTACTTACTTTGTAATCACTTAGACTTTTTAAGAGTATTTAAAACCACATATTCAAAGGGAATTCTGAAAACTAGTGTTAAGTGATATGTTAATGATTAACAGTGCAAAAGTTAAATTCTGCAATAGCTTATGTATATATAAATGCAGCAGGCGTTTTATTGGTATAGCACAAACAGAAGTATATCAATATTAAATAGTTGTAGCTAAACTATTATGCAAACTAAAAATAATGTATCATTAGCAGTTAAATACTATTAATGTTTATTTTTTATTAAAAATTAGTGGCACATGGCACTTATTGTAATTGTAAAAACTTTCCATATAAGCACACTCAATTCATGCAGAAATTTCTCATAGATACAGCAACTACGTACAAAACTGGATAAGCTAAGAAACCAGTCAAGATACAAAGTTCAAAATTAAGTTTGTAAGATGAGTGCTAGGCAAGGTGCTGTAGGCTAGGTAACTGTCTCTTGGTGAATGGTAGTACAGTCCAATCATAACAAAAAATGTGAGATAGCAGCAATATTTCATGTCAGTAGGCATTGATCTGCATCTCTCATTAAGTTCACTCCACATAGAGAACTTCTTAAAAAACTAGTCAAGTTTTTAACTGGCATTGTTCTTTCTACTGACTGTTCCCACTTAAGAAATTTTATATTGAAGCAATTTTCCAGATTCTTTTTTTTTTATTTATTCTATGTGGGGAAAAGATGATAACTTTTTTATTTCCTTCTGTTTGGGAAAAGGTTGCACAAGCCCCTATATTACTTGGTAAGTTTCTTCACAAACCAATTCACTCTAGTCAGTTTCCTTTCTTATCAGCAAATAATTATGGTTGAATAATTTCTTCAAAATCACCACTTGATTTTTACTAGAGTTTTGGTTAAGATAATAAAACTCCTGTCTTCTGGGCCAGTTTTAGTTTTTTCTAATGTAATGGAAAATTTTAATCATACACAATGGCCTACATTCTACTATTAATGTCCACGGCAGATACGTTACATGATTCAGCAAATATATAGCCATTCATCTTATTTTTAATATATTAGAAGTAAAAAGTAAATTGTGTAAATCTATACACTTCCACCAAATACTTCACTATTCACAGCATTGCCTGGAATTAATACTTATTTGCAATTTTTTTCTTTTGATGAAAAACATATGTACGACGAAATGTAGAAATCTTAAGTGTACACTTGCTGAGTTTTAACAAATGCATACATCATCGTTATCAAGAATTAAAGCATTATCACCACTTCTGAAAGTTTTCTTTCGCTTTATCTTAGTAGATCACTACCCCCAACCCAATATTCAGAGGCAACCACTGCTCAGGTAGTTTCCAGCACACCATAGACTGAATTCGGCTGTTCCATTCGTACCTATGGAATTATACACTAAATATTGTTCAGTGTAAGGCTTTTTCACTCAGGACAATATTGAGATTCATCATATTGATGAATGTATCAATAGTATTACTGACTAGGGTTCTCTTGCATGAATATAGCATTTTGTCTTTTTACCTACTTATGGGCATCTGCACAGTTTACAGTTTTATTATGAGTAAAGCTACTGTCTTGGTTATCTAGGTCTGCCGTAATAGAAATACCACAAGTGGATGGCTATAACAAAGAGAAACTTATTCTCTTACAGTTTAGTAGGCTACAAGTCCAAATTCAGGGTGTGAGCTCCAGGGGAAGGCTTTCTCTCTCTATTGGCTCTGGAGAAAGATCCTTGCCATCAATCTTCCCCTGATCCAGGAGCTTCCCCGTGCAGGAGCCCTGGGTCCAAAGGACGCTCTCCCCTCTCAGCACAGTCTTCTTGGTGGTATGAAGTTCCCCATCTCTCTGCTCCCTTCTCTCTTTTATATCTCAAAAGAGATTGTCTTAAGCACAATCTAATCTTGTAGATCTCATCAACATAACTGCTGATAATCCTGCCTCATTAAAACCATACAGGTAAGATTTACAACACATAGGAAAATCACATCAGATGACAAAATGGTGGATAATCACAAAATACTGAGAATAATGGTGTAGCCAAATTGATACGTATTTTGAGGGGACACAATTTAACCCATGCCAGTTACTCTAAACAATTTTGTTTTTGTGCATGTGTGGACATATATATATGTGTGTGTGTATATATACGTATTTTTAAATTACTCTTTCATAGATAACTAAGGAATTTCTGTGTTATAGGTACATTTTTAGTTTTATAGGAAGCTGCTAGAATTTTTCTCAAGTGGTTTTGAATTCTCACCAAAAATGTATGAGAGTTCTAGTTACCACACATCCTCATTAATATTTAGTTTCAATAATTTTGCAATTTTAGTCGTTATTGTGACTTTTGTGCCAAATTTTTAGTAGTTGCTGTTGTTTTATTTTTCTTTCTTAATCCTGTTTACTTGGTAATTACTTTTGCACTAAAATCCTAATCCATAGTCTAACACTTAAACGACAAACTTGTCATGAGTTAAATAGCTATATAATAATGATACCAATTAGTTTTTATTTTTTTTAATTATGTTTTATTAATTCTGGTACCAAAATATCCATGTTAGCATAGTCAATTAAAGACAGTGAAGTTAAAACTTTTAACAAGTAAGGAATATAAAGAGTGTAATTGAAACAAAATGTATTTTATGAATAAAATTATGAAAAAGAAACTTTAATACCTCAGTCAAAACTTGGGTGAAAAATCAACCTTTTTTTAGAGTTTTCTTTTGTTCTTCATCATGGAACTGATAAAAGTATTTAGATACTCCATGTGGATCAATTCTGAAAAATTGAAAAATTGAAAGTTGGAAAAAATGCTATTCCCAGTGAAAGACAACATGCATGGTCATGTGAATAGCATGACTTAATGAGAGGTATTATCCTGTGACTGATCAGGAGAAAATTCTTTCTGAAAAATGATGTGACGGTAGAACTATTTTTATTCTACGTTACTGACGTTCATTTTTCAATTTATTTCTTTTGCAATATTCAAGAAACCTAACCTTAGAAAATTATTTTTAAATGGTAATATTATGCCATCTACCTAAACAAATTGCTACACTGTGGTCCATAGACAAATCTTTACAATGGGGTTGAGGACAGATTTTACTGCTGTAGCAAATGGCTTCTGGACTAGAAAACGTGTACCTTGCTTTTAAATCTTTTATAATGTTCTCTTTCTTGCTCCTACAGCTAAGTCTTGCTCATTCTTTTCTTAAAGCACTGTTCCCTTTATTGACTCAAAGATTACTATCTGATGTCACCTAGACTACTTAACCATGTGTCATAATGCCCATTAAACTATGTGCCTATGAATGTTTGGAAATAATACTGAATAATGTTGGGCACAGAGCCTCAGTGCACCCATGCATCAGGATAAGTAATAAAATGTTTTACTGACTACAGATGTACTTTAGGACAGGGTTACAAAAGGTCCCCAGTGCCTCGTTTAAGAGAATACGTCAGATGGCTACGTTGGATGCAATTCCCATGTAAGCTAATAAAACAGAGATGTACCTAACCCATCTTTCCTCATAGCAATCAGACATACAGAGAGAATCACTTGAGATTAAAAATTTTTTAAGAACCTAATTGTATCCTTACATCTTTTTCCAAAGAAGCTGCACAGCTGGGTGTAAAATATAACTGCAAATACAGAGTGACTATTATAAACAGTAAAATCATAATTATTTAATTTGTAGCCTAAGAACTTTCCAATAGGCTACCATTACAGGCTAGTGAAGAGCAGAGTGCCACAAAAAATCAGTGAGAAGTTGGTAAACTTACAATACAAAAATTTGAGAGCTAAGCACTAGTTGTTTTTTAATTCTTAGCAGCACTGCTTTAGGGTTCATATTCAATATTACAAAACAGGTGAAAATCTTTACAATTAAAAAATATAGTCTATACAGATCCCATCTACATTTCAATACCGAACAACTACCACGGTTGGAAAGACTCTTTCAAACGTACTCTAAAGATTCTATTTTAATTTGAGGTATAAAATTGGTAAACATCACCCACCTGTTTATTTGAATTCTTCATGTATATTAGATAATATTTTTAACCTTAAATAATAATTGGATAGTGCTAAATATAGGACAATACCAAAATCATAAAATAATCTAAAGCCATTAATGAAATGGTTATGTTAGTAGTCATTCAAGTTTTCTTCTAAGCACTTGGTAGATATTTCCTTTTCTTCCACCCTGAAGTTAATTGAGACTGTATGACTTGCTTTGGTCAATGAATCGTGAGAAGCGACATGTACCACCTCCAGACAGAGACTTTAAGAGCCAGGGAGGAATTTACCAGTCTTTCAGCCATAGTGCAATATCATCCAAACCTTTACTGTAGGTCATCTGTTGCTACAGCATAACCTAGACTTTCTTGAGTGATAGCAGTAATGGGTCCTGCAATAACAAAACACACGAAATGTGGCATTATCTTCCTGATCAATTGAAAAGCAGAGAAGGAACAGTTATTGCAAGAAGGAGTGGAAGTTATCCTTATTAGACAGCGGTGAGGGATTGGTAGACCATTAACTCCATTGACTTGGGAAGGAGACTTAATGAGTTTGTAACTCTAAGGGAAGGGTAAAAATCTGCCGCCATTGAGTTGATTCCAACTCATAAATGACCTTATAGGAAGAGTAGAACTGCCCCTATAGGATTTCCAAGACTGTAACCTTTACAGAAGCAAAATGCCAACTCTTTTACCCTTGGGGTGGCTGGTGAGTTAGAACTATTGACCTTTCAGTTATCAGCCAAGAGCTTAACCACTGTACCACCAGGGCTCCATACTCTAGTATGAAATCATTAATTTAACAGATAATATCTGCAAGGAAAGCCCTATTTCTCCAAACAAGATCACATTCACAGGAGTTAGGAGTTCAACATATCTTTTCTGGGGTATGAGATTCAATCCTTAACAGTTTCTCTCAGCTAATCATAGATGTACACGTTGCATGAATGATAAATAAAGATTTGTTGTTTTAACAAAAGTTGGAGGTTCTTTGTTACTGGAGCATGACTGAGACCATCATTACTAATACATTTACACTACTGATTTCATGTGAAACCAGTTTAAAGTGCTGTTAGGTTTTTCTATCAGGAGTATATCTTACTAGCTGTTGTGACCATTAGAACATTCTTTAGATATTTGAAGGGAAAAAATACTCTCTTTAGATTTTCAATGTATGTGAAAAATACAATAATTTTATATACGATATTGAAATTGGAATGAATATAAGTGAATATTTAACTGTTAGTAATCACTTAAATCAGTTCCATTGAGTTAACTCCTTCCTGATTCATGGCAACTCCATGTGTATCAAAGTAGAATGCTGCTCTAGAAGGTTTCCAATGGCTGATTTTTCAGTGAATCGTCAGGCCTTTTTTTTTTTTTTCAAACATCTCTGGCTGGACTTGAACTTCCAACCTTCTGGTTAGTAGTTAAGCATGTTAACCCTTTGCACTAATCCAGGGACGATAGGTATTAACTAAACATGTAATCAATCAGTGACAGAAAGACTGATTTTACTACATAAACATTAAGAAAAAAAACAAACTTCTGGTGTTAAAGAAAAATACAAGGAGAAAATGATTGCAAAAACTATTACAAAGGGTTATTATTCTTCTCAAATAATGAACACAAACATGAAGTTAAGACAAGCATTGAGAGCCCCAGGGAAACCTGAACAAAGGTCAAAATAACAATTCAGAAAGGGCAGAAGTTAAATGAATATTAAATACTGAAAATGTTTGGCTTAACTAGTATTTACAGAAATCCAAACAAAAACAATGAAATTTCATTTCTTGCCTATCAAAATAGACAAGATATTCAAAAAGAATAATTGCTAGATTAGCATGCTCAAAAGCCTGAGACGGCTCTGTATTAGCAAAATAAATTTGAGAAACTATATATTTTTAAAGAATTCATATCTGTGACCTTAAAATTACAGTTCTGGAAATGTATATTTAAAGAATAATCACAAATATTTTTTAAAAATTGTACCAGAAGATGTTCATAGGTGCTTTGTATGTAATTCTAAACAACCGAAAGTAACCAAGAGTCCAAACGAGTTGAATAATTTGTATCTTCATCTTCTCTTGTAGTAATGTATTCTTTAAAATTACGCTTAAAAAAAATTCAAGAAATGTGAAAATGCTTCTGTTAATATTCACGAGGAGAGAGAATTAAACACCAAGTACGAGAATGTTAACTATTTTACTCTTCGAACAGGGATAGTAGATAAGCCGGTTTTATTTTTACACTTAGAGTACTAGCAAAAGCTTTCGCCATAAGCCTGAATTACTTTCTTGTGAATAGAGAAAGCAAAGTAAAAACTCCTTTAGTTCTTATAAAAAAAAAAAAAAGAGTGAACATTATTAGCTCTAATGGAAAACAAACAAAAAATGTGATTTTTTATTTCTAAATGTGACTAATTGATAATAATAAGAAAATAGTTTAGTGTTCAGATGCTAAAAATAACTACAAAAGCTAGAAAACATACATCCAGCAGGTCAGCTGTATCCAAGAGATACATCCCTGCTCTACAAGCTTTTGAATCATATATGCTGGGAAATGATATTTTGCTACCCTGGTTATTTCCTTAAACAAATTTAACATCCTCTCAGAAAAATAAATGCACTTCCTTAATAGCATCTATAAACCTAATTTAAATGTTCTAAACACTTCACTCTTAATTGTAGTTACACATAATTTGAAATGGGAAAGGAAAGATATGGCTATTTTTTTTCCAAATATTAACTTAATTTTGTTTTATTCCATTTTAATAACTTTGTACATAATCTAAGGAACACAGCGTAGTCAATATTTTGTGCTGATTACTCTTATAATGTACACTGCATCAAAATTAAAATAAATTCAATCAGGAGGTTAATCAAATAAGTGTTAAGGTCATAGTTTTGGTCAATAGTTTTTATACAAAAATCAATCAGAATTAGTTTGAAAAGACTCATAATGGTTGTCTAACTATACTAAATTTGAACTGAACTGGCAAAATGAAGCACTTTCCTTACAGGAAAAAAAATGTGGTAATTAATCTTGGCAGCTACTTGTGAAGTTTTCATGTTTTTTAGGTACTCTTGGAAAATATGGTATAGAATCCTAACGCAATAGTTATAATATTTGCAATAAAAATAACTGGTTAGCAATCACATTCAGAAATTCATTGAAAAAGATCTTCTCACCAATTATTTTATGCAATCACCATTTTTTAATTAAAAATTACTTTGGAGGCCATTAAGTTTAAGCCTATACTTAAAAGATGAGACAGAGAAACTGAGGCTAAATTATTTGTCATAAGCTACCTTGCAAATTAGAATCCACAATAGGACTGAAATCCGGACTCATAATTCAGTGTTCAATCTACAAATCCAGTAATGTAATTATTTAAAGGGGAAAAAAATGTACAAGTTTCCTAGTTTGTTTAGTAGTCATGGAGTGTTCCTGCATTGTAAGTCTTTAGTGCACGTTTCTTGAAGTGAGTTGAAGCAAATCACTATAAGACACAATTTAGTATTCAGAATAATTTCTTTTGGAGTCACCATGAAAGTAATGTCCTTGATTTAATTAGGAAAAAAAGATAAGTTACATTTTTACATTAGAATGTAGATATTGAATTCCTATAGCATCAATAATATTGATTCCAGAAATAATTTGAAAAAAAGAATACATGTCTATCAGGAAGCAAAGATTGATCAATTCAAAAAAAGATAAAAAATGGTTTCTAGTATTAATCTCTTTGGTAAACTTTGTTGTGTTCCTTTGTAACTTTTTATTGGCACAAATGTGTGTACATCTATATGCTATTTCTCCATTTTAAGATAACATTTTAAAACAATTATCAATCTAGGTTGTTAATTTTATATATACATACACATACATATACATTTATAGTGTTAAGGAAAAGATCTAATTCACCATTAGAAATGGTATTTGTTGACTGTATAAAGCTATCATCTTGCCCTGTATAGCTGAAGCCAGTGTACATAAAACCACACACCGAGTCTACAAATGAATTGGCTAAAGTGGTTAATGGAAATAAGATATTTTCAAAAAGTGTGCAAATATTCTCTATTTTGGCTGTTTACATAATTTTTATTGTTTGGGTAATAAATAAGTAAACAAATAAGTCTCTTTCACTCTTTCACTGAGAATATGTAGATAAATAGTTCACATGGTAGTTAGAAGTATGAACATTGATTAAAAAAAAATGAATTTGAGCTCTGGTTTTGCTATTACTAACTTTGTGACATTTCCAGGTCAATCAATCTCTCAAATTCTCTGTTTTCACATCTATAAAATGTTAATTATAATAGTACATAAGTTATGGCAATGTTGTGAGGATTCAATGAGATCATATGCTTAAATGTTCAGCAATGTTCCTGGCATAAAATAAAATCTCAGCATCTGTAATCAGCTATTACTACAAAAGTAAAACTCACAGAAAGTTTCCATAAAGCCACAAAAATGACAACAGGATGAAAATTTTATTGGCTAAAAAGCACAGAAAAATGACTAATCTATAAAATGAAAGGAACAGTAAAAATACCCTAATAAAACTAAGTCTCTCCTTCAAGAAGAGACAATATAAAATAGGTCCAGAAATGTAGTATATCTGGCTTAAGCTGTTTATTCACACTCTTTTATTCTTCTCTCCTCCCGCATTGTATTAGTGTAAAATTTTCCACCTTCAGCCCTGAGTTTACTTCCTAGATCACCTGTCTTACTCTCAAGCACCATTGGATATTCTCATCAAATTTAATTACATTTATACCTAATTATAAATCTCCGAGAGCCCCTGGATATTGCAAAGGGTTAATGCGCTCTGCTGCTAATCAAAAGATTGGAGGTTGGAGTCCATTCAGGGGAACCTGGGAAGAAGGATCTGCTGACCTATTTCCAAAAAATCAGCCATCAAAAACCCTGTGCTTCTAGTCTGACATCCACGGGGTTGCCATGAGTCCGAGGTGACTCGACACCAACCGGGTTATAAGTTTCCCTAATCTTGTGCTAAGACAAAGTTCCCAAACAAAAGGAATTACTTAAAGAGTAAGAGGAAAGGAATGTGTATAACTTGGATTTTAACAGAGGTGTTGGGGGGGATGGGGAGGAGGCAGAGGGAGGCACTTGCCCAGGTGACAAAACCAAGGGGCCGCCAGGTCAAGCATGGAGTGACATCCTCAGGGTCACAAATATGAAGAGAGCCTGACGGAGGCAGCCTGACAACAGGGGAGAAAGTGTTTCTGCCGATATGCCTGCTGCTACCAATGCGAAATTCATCTTGAAATTTGGGGGAGGCCTGGTTTAGAAGTTGCCCCTGGGCACCGTTACCCTTGCTAAGCCCCTGGCATCTAAACTTGTGTTATGTCAATTTTGAAAGCTTACCTCTGCCTTCTTTTGAGAATAAGAATGTGTTTAAGATTCTGGATTGAAAGAGAAGAGTTCCAGGGAGTCTAGCAAATTTCAGTTCAGGAATGTGCATGACATGAAGGGCACTAGAAACTCAAGAAAAATCTGTGTTCAAGGATGTGCCATCCAGCACCACCCTGTGCCCAGCCTGGTGCAGATCTGCCAAGAGATCACATCACCCTGACCCGCTGAGTCTGTCTGCAGCCTCAGCCGACTTCTCAACACAGGCTGCAGGGTCAGCTGAGCAGAATTTGCCCTTCCTGTCTTAGCCAGGATATGATACCTCTCTTTATTAAAAAATTCATAGTTTCATAGTTCTTACTCAAAATGGCAATGATTTGTACAGAATGACAATAGTTTGATGTTTTGACAATTAAATTAGGTGCAATTTTGCTAGACATAGGTAGTGAATTTAAAATATATTTAAAAATTAATTTATCACATATACAAGAAACATGTTATAATTAAGTTTGTGGCTATAAAAATTTGAAGAAAAGAAAGAAGTAGAACAATTTTTTGCATAGGCATTTCTCTACAGGCTATAGTTATTTTATGTCTTGTCATAAATGAAGCATCAGACAGGTACACTAATGAATATCTTGGTTTAAGATGTACAATTAATCAGAGATAAATTTGTACTTGTTCACAGTGCTGGCCAGAGAAATGTTTTGGTTTATATTATTATCCAACTCTATTTATAAAATAAATAAATAAATAAAAGAAGGTAATATATTTGAATAAAATTCCCCAAATGAATTTAAGAAGAAAGCACCTTTGAGAGGTTGACTATTGATGTATCATCCCTGGAGGAAATGAACCATATTGGAGAAGTCCGCTATTGCTGGGCAGGACCAGAGGCTGGGGGTGATGGTACAGGAGTGGTAAAAGGCTCAGGTAACCAGTCAAGCTGCAGCAGTACACACATGGCTGTTGAGATGATGCCCTGAAACCCATCTCCATCTAATGATATTCTGAGTTTATGTAATTTTCCCAAGATGACACAGATAGGAAGAGAACTGGCATGGGTGTGAACAGAGACAATCTGGAATTAGAGACCATACTGTTAACCACCATGCAATACCACCTCCTGATAATGAGAATATCCTGCCCTACTTTCAGGTAAGATAAGCAATTATTGGTACTTTGTGTGTGTGTGTGTCTTTCCCTCCCTTCACTGGACAGTTTAAATTTACCATTTAAAGAAACTGGTACGAAGTGGTCTCAGGTTGGTCAAAGCCAACAGGTGGCTTAGAAAAAATTGAAATAGGCTGACCCAGAAAATACCCTACAACCAAGGATAAAATACAAATCGAATCTTTCCTCATATTACAGTATTGAAGAAAATACTGCCACGGCTCCATTTTTTTAAATAGATGCTCTCTGAACTTATTTTTTTTAATCTACCATACAGGGCCACATGCAAACTACAAAAGAAAATGTCTCCCATATGGCAAATATGCAGGCACTTAGGAACTCAGTGAGAGGTCAGACCGTTTTCTAGTGGACAAAGTGCTAAACTCCATTAGTGCCATAGGCTGGTGAAATCGCCCATATTACATTCCAACGGCGCTTCAGCCAATTAAGCCAGCTCAATTCATCTCTGCTTTCTGGGGTCATAAGGACATTAGAAACAAATTTATGATCTGGCCCGTGAGTGAAATGACTTGTAGAGTTGTTTTAAATCAGGATGACTAAATTAAAAAAAAAGTTAAAAATGATCTGAAATGAGTGATTTTTTTTTTTAAATATTCAAAGCCACCATAATATGGCCTTAATTACTTTCATAAAATGCTTTTTTCTTTCTTTTCTGAGCATACTTAGAAATCAGGAAACTGAGCAATCCAACCAATGGAAACAGAGGAAGAAATAAGCTGAATTCGTTTTGGTCAGGTGACCCAGCTAACTTCCTGTAGCATTCAGTTCCCCCGAATGGTAATTTCACCAAGCAGCGCGCAGAAGAGGGTGAATTTGATGCCTGAAATCACATGTATCCAGTAGGTGCGTTGTAGCCCATTAGGGTGCACGATTTCTCCAACTCTACAGGTATTGTTTCTGATGTCCCTGCCTGATTTATCAAACTCCCCATAAAATGCCATCTATCATCAGATCCTTCACCAAAATGAAAACAAAGAGCTCATCAGGTATGGGTAAAATAAATTTATGTAGCTTGACGGCAAATGCTACATGAATAAGTAAATTTCTATTTCATTATATTGAAAAGAGTCCTACGTTTTATTGTTCATGATACAGTTTATAAAAGGGTTTAAGAATATTTTATATTGAAGGGGCTAGATTTTAACAAATTTGTAATAAGAAAACTATCAATCGAAATTTATGATGTTTAGATGAAATCTCCAGAAATTTGAGTATGGGAAATCTAGGGCTAATACTTGAGCAATCTCTCACTTGTCATAAATAATCAATGGGTTCAAGTCCCATCCCTGATAGTTTTAAAATCCATTTGTACAGTAATTGGCTAGAGTATACGACTGGCTGTTTATAAAACCCAAAAAAACCCCTTGTCGTCAAGTTGATTCCAACTCATAGTGACCCTATAGTCAGAGTAGAACTGCCCCATAGAGTTTCTAAGGAGTGGCTGGTGAATTCCAACTGCCGATCTTTTGGTTAGCAGCTGTAGGACTTAACTGCTGTGCCACCAGGGCTCTTAATAAGAGACACTGAAAGCAGCAGTGGCTTTACAAAAAATAAAGGCATTTTCTTGTTATTTTTAGCGATTTTGCTTATGTTTTTATTTTATTTTTTCATGAAACACTATACAGATAGTACATACAGGGCTGATAAGACTGCTTTTTAAAAAAAAAAAACCCATACTTACCACTCAATCACTCTTATGGTGTTTCCTATAAACTATTATCCAAGATGGCATGCCACCAGGTCTGTAGTTCAGCCAGCTGGAAGGAGCCAAGGGAAGAGGAAAAGAGCACTGCTATCATTCAGAAGGGCGTAGTGGTTAAGAGCTACCACAGCTAACCAAAAGGTCTACAGTTCGAATCCACCAGGTGCTCCTTGGAAACCTTATTGTGCAGTTCTGTTGTGTCCAGTAGGGTCGCTATGAGTCAGAATCAACTCCATGGCACCAGGTTTGGTTTTTTTGTTTTTATAATTCAGAAAATGCATATTTCTTTTGTATCTATGTGTCATTTACATGACTTAGTCCTAGGAACATACCTGGCTGCAGAGGCGGATTGATAAAGTTGCATTGTTCTGGCCAGTCCTGGACGCAGCTAAAACTTCAATTTTCACGAACGTAGGGTAGAATAGATATTGGGAGATCACTAGCAGCCTCTGCTATAGATGATAAATAAGGAATGGCTTTAAATAAGTAAGTAACAAGGAGCGATGCTCCAGGAAGTCAGAGAAAGGTGTCACATAATAGTGTATGCTCGGGCTTTATTCCTGTCTAATCTCTAGTTATGAGGTGTTGAAAAGTGCATCTTCTGATAAGGCTACATCTGCAGTGCTCCATAGACTAACCACCAGCAAATGCAAACTGACGCTTCTGAAATGGATTAGTGTGCATCTCAACAATCTCCTAATGGCTTTCATCCTCTCTATCACATTTGACCTTGCCTTTTGGAGGCATTTGATAAGTGATTAATTATTCATTCTAGAACTTGATCCTTGAGCAACAAAACTACTTCCCGGAAGCAAATATGGCTGTGTATTAGAGTATCTGAATCAATCAATTATTCATTGATTGTATGCCTTGTGTTTGCTTAGTGTGTGCCAATCTTTAACTTAGGCAGTCTGTGAGATATAAAAATAATGGAATACATGATCTCTGACCTCAGAAGATTTACTGCTTGAATGAAACAAATACTAAACAGGATGTGTGGGCTGTAGTTGTTATGACTGACTGTATGAGTGTCTATTTTAAGGACTACCATTTGCTGCTGTGAGCATGGGACAAGTTACAACCCATCTCTAGGTAGATAGGGAAGGAGAATTCAAAGCCAAACAAACAGACTAGGTGAAAATGAACATCAATGAGAAATTTGGGAGCAATGAAGAAAAAATATAAAACACCAAACACCCAAATTTCATAGTAAGATTTTAATTTATTATAATCAACATACAGGCAGAAATCAGCACTTACACAGTCTAGGTGAGAGTATCTTAATTCAGAAGCCTCTTTAGTCTTTTGAAGTTACAGATATTCTTTCACACATTTTTACATGCAACAGGTATGCTTGCAAGTATATCTTGAGGAAATGCTAGGTTTCTCTTTTGATAAATAATTTTCTTTATGGGCCAATCTATATATATAGAAATGAATAGAAATATCATGGGTCAGAAGGGAGCTAAGGGCAGTTCTGCCAGGGGTAGGATTAGTGGAGTTTTTATCACTTCTCCTTTGTGACGGCTGCTGAGTTGCTCCATGTAGGGATTGCTTTATACATCATATTTGGCATGATTCCTGGTGTAGCTAGCTCACCAGTGAGTTTTACATTAAAGTTGTTAGATTACATGCTGGGGTGCTGTGTGATAGACACTGATGGTGCTTGGAGGCAGAGGGAGTTGTTATCACTGCCATGAGTTAGGATTGGGTATTTGATGGGGAAGGGAACCTGGTGAGGAATGGCTAAGAAGTTAGACTTGAAACAATGTAAAGGCAGTTAAGAATTTCATGTCAAAGATTAGCTCAACAATTTGTTAATCTATACCAAAGCCTGAAATATGATGCAGTCATCACTTCGTTTCTTTCCAAGTTTTGATTTTTTTCCCTTAATAGTCTACCACTCTCTGTGATTGCAGATAATTTCCAAATATTATTTCTGATTATAGAAATGCCTAATGTCATTTTATGTTGTCCTGATTTAATTACAAGTGTGTAGCAGAAGGTGTCGCTATGAGTCGGAATCGACTCCACGGCACTGGGTTTGGTTTGGTGGGTTTGGCAGAAGGTGTTAATTGACATACCTTATTGTATTATTAGCAAATGTAGTCTTACAGTGTTGAATGACTACTAAGACTAAAAAGTGAATTTCCACTTGGAATTTTTTAAATAAATCTAAGATTATATTTTTAATATGCTATATAACTCCAAATGTGTTATTTTTATTGCCGCTGTCATTGTTACTCTTATTTGCTCTTCGATTGGGCTCCTGGCAGACCAAACTCCAGAAACCCATTTCCTTCAGACCGTACCTACAGCATCAACACATGTGGATGAATTGCTCTCTCCATTATCTGCTAAATAAATGACCCACTAGGAAGGGAAATTTGTTGGCTACCTGGAAGGCTGAGACCCTATAGACAGAGCTTTTACCATGTCATTTTCTTGTTCTGGTGTGCTTGTCAACCTGATTAATTAAAATTTACTCTTAAATATGATACTCCAGAAAATTCAAATACTAGTACAGCAATTTATTTTTTTAATTATATACTGATATTAAAAAGAGGACTGATTCTCGTTGGCTTAGTTAAGTAACCACAATGCTGTTAGAACTGAGAATATTCAGTAAAAGCGTTTGTTCCTGAATTCTGAGGGACGCTGGCAACAAGATGCCATTTAAAGAACAGTCACCTAAATTAAGGATGAGATACGAATAAAGAAAGGAAAAAATTACTCCTTTAAATATTTATCAAAAAAAAAAAGAACTTTCAAAACAACATCAATAGTCCAACCAATCGCCACAATTTTATTTTCTTCATTTCATTCGTTCCTACTTAATTGATTCTTGTTCCTCTAGATATTGGGCCCGTAGTCTGTTTTCACGGAATTCATCAGGATTAAAATAAATGCTGGAATTGCTGACTCAGTCTCCTGGCATAGTCTGACATTTGTCTATGTGATACCAGCTCAGAAACCTGTACTGTTAGTATTTCCTTGAAGCATCAACAGTTAAGATAACCTTACACTGTCCTATCCGTGAAGCCAAGCCTGGCTTTCTTTGTGGAAAACAAATTTCTAACCTGTTGCTTTAGTAGAACTCTTAGTGTAATTGATCATACTAACCAAAAAAAAATCAAGAATAGGAGATTATAAATAGTTTCTGATGGGTATAATAGATGACTATTTCAAAAGAGCATCATTAGTGTTTGCCCTGATGGTACACTAGAAATATGTTGTGGACAGCTAGGGTATGAGGGTACTACTGAATATCCAGGGCCTTCCTGTAAAGTAAAAAACAGACAAAAAAACCTTTGTAACATACTTATATTAATAATATTTTAGCTGAATAAAATGTTAATAAAATAGCTGTCTTTTAAAATGACAACTCCTCTCATGAAGCTGATGCATTGCTGCCCTAAGTAAGAAATATGGAGAACAACCCCAGCAATTAATTCTTCCCAGCGTCCCTTTTTTTTATATATAGTATAAAAGAATACAGGCAGTCTCCTGATTACAAATGAGTTCTGTCCCTAATCTGTCTTTAAGTCAAGTTTGTAAGTAAGTCAGAACAGTTAGGTACAGTTTTACCTAAACTCAGTTAGTCAAATGTTTGTTTTTGTGTATAATATATGCTGTACCTTTTGATGCATAAAAAATGTTAAACACTTCCAGATACATTAAAACATCTTTAATGTAATAATACAGTAATAACAACAATAAAGTTTTGATGAGCATCACAAAGTAGTGCTTGTTTGTTATTATGAACCATTGCATTTTTATTACGAACTATTACATTTTTATTATGAACTATTATTTTATTTTATTATGAACTATTAATAGGCTTTACGGGCATTGGTTCCTAACTACGGATTGTACGTAAGTTGAACATTCATAACCTGAGGGCTGCCTGCATTTGGTTCCTAGATGTCCACTTGGAAACCTTAAAGATACTCTGTGTTTAAAAGATTTTTTGCATTTTTTTTCCTTTCTTAATTTTGTGATTACTCCTAGGAAGACAAAACCATGGGAGTTATCAGAGGAGAATAGTTAATGATTAAAATAATAAAATAAGTTCCTGGAAACAATGAAGGTTTTAAGCTTGCTAATCATAATACAGAATGATAGAAAAATATTTAAGTACACACATGTATATGTACAAATATATTAATATAAATGTTTTACAAAGGTTTTTTACTTAAAATAAAAGTATATATAGTAGCCCTGCTGGTGTAATTGTTAAGCACTTGGATGTTAAATGAAGGTTAGTGATTTGAGCCCACCCAGCAGCTACATGGAAGAAAGGCCGGGTAGTCTGCTCCCATAAAGATGACAGCCTAGAAAATGCTATGGTGCCATTTGATTCTGTCACATGGGGTCATGATGAGTCCAAATCGACTCAATAGAACCTAATAACAAAATATATATATTTATGTACCTATATACCAATTTTTTTTCTTAAATATACGTACATATATATATACATACACACATACACATATACATGGACATGTATGTATGTGTGTGTGTGTGCGTGTGTGTGTAATGGGATTATAAGGAATGCTAGTTTTTGCAGAAGTAAAGAACTTTTGTTTGACACTTCATTTTATAATTAAGGGTATAAAAAGCTATCTATCATAAACCACAGAAAGTTATTCTGGTGAGATATAAAATCTATAAAGTTTACAGAAAAGGGGAAGAATAATTTTACTACCGCCACCTCTTTTTATGGGCAGACTAAATATTCTAAGACCAATTTATCATTTTAACCGGGAGAAAACACAACCTAATCTTGCATTATCGTGATCCGTAATTCATGTATTCACATACCTTTTTAATGAAGAAGCCTATCAGAATTAAGCAAATCTGCAAAAACTTAGCACAATGTATTAAAGCTTTTCAGACTTATTTGTCGTTATTATAAATCAAGACAAGTTTCTTATCTCTCTGCAAACCTTCTACTTCTTTCTATATTCACTTAAATTTTATCGTGTCTTTTTTTTCTTTCACATTTCTTTAAATTAAACTACAATCCTTTTTCATGAAAAAATACATTATTTTGTATACATAATTATATTTCTGTGCAACTCTTATTCCTAATGTATTCTAAATCATTCATATTAATTGAACTTTTAACCAAAGTAACTCTTACTTTACTGGGAAGTTGGTGATTGATAACTGTAACTAACCTTTATTTTACTGAGATTGGTAATTGATAATTGTCTCTAATACAGGGGTATTTTAGAGACCAGCAAAGCTCATGAGCACAGACAACAACCTGTAGCTATATACATCTCATTCACACCATTTAAAGGGCAAAGAATCGTAATAATAATTTGTTAAAATAACCTACAGGTCTAGTTTTTCATATCAATATATATCAAATATATATGAGTAACATTATTTCCTATATAAATTATATGTGTGCATATAATTTTTCATAACCAATGTTTTATTATTCAGAAATTATTCATCATGTAACTCCATTTAATATTAGTGCGAAGTCTTAAATATATCTATGGATCTTGGAAATTATATTTAAGTTGACACATTATATAATAAGTTTTTCAATAATCATGATTAATTTTAATTGAACTCAAATTTACATTACTTAAATATTATATGGAAGTTATATAAGTTTATGAGTAGTAAATCAACATAAGAAGTTTATAAAGTTCAGAGAAGTTTTCCTGTCATAAGAAAATGAAAGCACATTTTATTAAAAAAAATATATTCTTACCTTATATGACACGTAGGTAAAAGTCAGTGTCTTTTCCCAGGCTTTCATTTTATTTCTGTAATAAATATATACTATATTTCTATAATAAAACAATACTACATATTTGAGTTGAGCTGACCGTTTTTGTGAGAATATTTTCTCTCCCCTTCAATATCTAACACATTGTTAAGTATTAAAAAAAAAATTAGGTTTAAAATTTTCCAGGAATGCTTGTAATCCTTGTATTATGTGGTGTGTGCGTGTGTGTGTGTGTGTGTGTAATAGCTGCAACAATGGGCTCACACTTACCAAAGGTCATGAAGATGGCGCAGCGCTGGGCAACATTCCTTCTATTACGCATAAGGTCTCCATGAGTCAGAGACAACTCGACAGCAGCTAAAAACAGCATGTACATACCTAGTAGTTTCTGTAAACCAATCAAAACAGTCTCTTTTCATTTAAGAAAATTTATTGTGTAATTTGTCAAAACGTAGGAAACATTTCCAGTTCACATAATGAGAGACAAAGGCTTCTTTCTCAATTACAGGCACAGAGACCACAGAAAACCTCACATCTGGTTTCACAACTTCAACCACAGTTTAAAGTAGACACAAAGCACAGAAAATCCACCGGTTTCGACGTCCAAGGGCTGTCCTTCTTTCCACTGAGACAGGGAGTGAACAGCTAAACAAGACGACTGAAGACCAGATCCAGACCAAAGACAGATCATTTCTTGTCTGACAGACAATAGATCCCCACCCCTACCTGACAGAGTTCATCTATTGGCCAGACAATAAAGCCCAGTTTTAACTACTGCTACCACCAAAGGAGGCCGATATATTTGTCGTGAGCAAGCAAGACTAGATCTAAACCTGACCAATATTGGAAAGAAAAATTCTGTCATCAGAGGAAATGACAAACTAGTAACAAAGAGCCGGAGCAACCTGGAATTCACCTCAAAGAACAAAAAATAAAATAAAACAAAAGCTGGGCATCAGGAATCCTACTTCTTAAACAACCTAGTTTGAATGGCTTTGGCAGATGAGGCCTCTTGGGGCTTCCAACAACTGTGAGGCTTACACAATAGTGGGACCTCCAACAACTGTCAAAAATAATTTTCAAAAAGTTAAAAACATGGCTGTCTTAAAAAAATAAATTAAGCAGATATATTTAATTCATTAATGAGGAATCAGCATCCAGGATAGCTGATCATTCAGTACTTTCATAAAAATGTTTTTAAGCTCAAATAATGAGCAAAACCTTGGTAAGATTTTATTTAAAATAATTAGTTTATAAATTGTTGAATTCTGCATTTTAAATAGGAGCTTCAGAACTATCATTCCAACCAAGCCAAGCTGTCTGAAACATTACATGTAAATAAAATGCCAAATTGTATGTATTTATTTCTTTCAAAAATTAATAACATTGTTCATATGCCCCCATAACCCTTGGTTCAAATTATATAAACATAACCTAATTCTTTTGTCTAGTTATGTAAATTTTCTGCTTGCACCCAGATTGATCTCCTATGAGATTTTTTCCTATAGTTAATACGTCATTGTCTTTTTTGTTTGTTTTTTAATTCTAAGTAATTTGTTTTTAATTTGATGGAATTCTTAATTACATCAACTTACCTTTCCTCTAATTTTAAAGACTTTGGATACTAGTGGAAACATACATGCTCCCATATTAATACCATAAAAAACTTAGAAATTTTTCAAATACTATCTAGTAAAAGTTTAGGTATTTCACACAGATTTGTCTGAGTTATAATCATTACTTATATCCTCTGAATTTCATTCTGTGTAATAAAAAACCAAAAACCAAACCCACTGCCGTCGAGTCAACTCCAATTCATGGCGACCCTATAGTACAGAGTAGAACTGCCTCATAGAGTTTCCCAGGAGCGCCTGGCGGATTTGAACTGCTGACCCTTTGGTTAACAGCTGTAGCATTTAACCACTACCGCTACCAGGGTTTCCAATATGTAATAAAGTATACCTTAAATAACCTATTTAATGTTGACCTAATTTTAATATTTCGCAGATATAAGAAATAACTGAGGAATGTAAAATGTTCAGATAAAAAGAAATCATCAGTCCAGCAGGTGAACATGGCACCCTAGACAGACGCACCATGCAATCCTTCTGTAGCAAATACTCCAAAAACTGAGTGACACAGATATAATCAATCCTGGGACGCTAATCATTAAATGAAGGGATAAAAAAACTAAATCAAACACCGAATGGAAGAAGAAACTAGTGGAAAACAGAGAACAAAGAGAAATAAGGAGTGGAGGTCCTCTGCCAACTGACAAGGTAAAGCATGACCCTTTTGAAACACTGTCAGCAACAACCCTGGACAGGGACTAGGGGAAGGTAACTTCACAGAGCTTCTAACGTGAGACAGAGCATCTAATAACCAGAGGAATATGCTTTTCCACCCCTCACACATCTGGTGAGTAGAAGAAAGATCCCCTCACCCTAGCAGAACCCCCTCCAGGGTCTACAATACAAGCCCCTCCCCCAGACATATTTGTCCCCACTACCACAGGCTTTTTTTCTTTTCTTCCTTTTCTTTCTCCCTCCTACCTAGCACTGTGTGTCACCTCTCCCCTTTCCCACTGACCCTGGCCATGCCACTGTTGATAGAGTACCACTAGCGCACCAGCCTGCTGCTGCAACTGGGTTTGCCCTACCCTGACCCATTGGCCACTACGATGCAGCTATTTGTTTTCTTTCTCTCTCTTCTTTTCTTTCTCCCTTTCACCTAGCCCCATACATCAACTCCCACCCTTCTCGCTAGCCGCCACCATGCCACCAAGACTAGAGCACTCTCAGTACTCAGGACGACCACTGCACCAGATTCTCATTGCTCCTCCCTTCCTGCTGCTAAACAGTGGGAAGCAAGCATGTACCATGCCCATCCAACACCTCTGACCATCTGGTAAGGGGCCGTGAATGCTCCCACACCACTGGACCAACATCACAAGATAGGCAGTGTCTGCCCAGTCTGCCCTCAGCCGTGTTGCCAAACAAGTGTACAGCCAAGTTGGCTCGCCCTGCCTGCTATTGCCCTGCCCACCCACACAAAGTGTTGAGAGCTATCATGCCCAGAGATGAGCAAGCAGCAAAGCATGCCTGGTCTATCCACCCTGACATATCAAAACAGAACAAAATAGGGTGAAACAAATATACAATTCATAAATTAAAAAAAAAAAAAATTATACCGTAATGTCTTAGAGTCAGCAGACAATATCCAAACATACAACAAAGCAGGAGAAGATGACTCCAGCAAGTGACCAAAATAAAGGATCAGATGATTTTTGGTAGAAGAAAAGGCATTGGAACTACCTGATACAGAATTCAAATTACTAATATTTAGGGCTCTCCAAGAGATTAGGAAAGAGATCATGGAAAACACAGACAAAACCAATGAAAACATCCAAAATCAAGGAAAACAATGACAAAGTAATAGAAGAATTCAGGAAAATAATAGAAGACCAAAACTTGAAAATGAGTAAAGAATTAGAAGTCAACAAACACAACAATTATAAATTCAAAAGACAAACACAAAATTTCAGAAATGGACAACTCAATAGACATTTTTTCAGAGCAAATTTTAAATGATGGAAATCTGAATCAGCAAGATTGAAGACATTCATGGACACCACTTCATCTGAGGAAAAATCAGAGAAAGAAGGAAGAAAATCTAGGAATTATATGGAACACAATCAAGAACAAAAATTTGCATACAGTTAGAGTTACAGAACATGAGGAGAAAACGGAAAACAGAGAAGATTGTTGAGGATTTGCTGGCAGAAAATTCTCAAACACAAAACACAGAAAGCTGGCCATCCAAGAAGCTCAGCAAAACCCATATAGGATAGACTCCAAAAGAAAGTCACCAAAGTATATGGTAATCACACTTGCCAAAAATAAAGACGAAGGAAGAATCCTGAGAGTAGCTTGAGGCAAATGAAAAGCCATTTACAAACAGGAAACAATAAGACTAAGCTCTGATTACGTGGTAGAAACTATGCAGCAAAAAGGCAATGGAATTACATATATAAAACCTCAAAAGAAAAAATAAAAATAAAAAACTGTCAACCAAGGCAATATGTCCTGCAAAAATATCTCCCCAAAATAATGGCAAAATTAGGACATTTCCAGAAACAGAGATTAAGGGAATTCATAAAAGCCAAACCAAATTTTAAAAGAAATATTAAAGGAAACCTTTCAGTTAGACAAACAAATAACATCAGACAACAACCTAAGTCTAGGAGCAGGACAGCAGAACAGCATCAGCCAGATGCCAACTTAGGTAAAGAACTTTCAATAATAAAACAAAGCAAAAAGACGTAAAACAGGGAATAAGAGACATCAGTCTGTAAATGAAGACAACATCAAAACAGTAAAATGGGGAATAAACAGTGTAGGTATAGAGCTTTCAAATGGAGAGAAAGTCAAAGCAATACCAAGTGCTAAAAAAAAAACAAAAAACTGGTTCCAACTTAGGAAGGTAAGGGTAAATTTCAAGGTAACCACAAAGAAAGTTAACAAACCTACTCATCAAATTAAAAAATGAAAAACATAAAGACTCAGTAAACATGACTAATGAAAAAAAAAATAAAAAGAAAATTCACGAACCAAAGGAACTCGGCACAGGAAATTAAGAGGAATAAAGAAAACAGCAGTACCACTAAAAAAGCACAACAACATGACAGCGATAAACTCCTACCTATCAACAATCTCACTGAACGTAAATGGCTTAAATGCATCCATAAAAAGGCAAAGGGTGGCAGAACGGATTAAAAAAATATATGACTCATCAGCATGCTGCCTGTAAGAGACACACTTTAAACACAAAGACATAAATATACCAAAAACCAAAGAATGGAAAAAATAAGTCCAGCAAACTATACACAAAAAAGAGCAGGAGTGGCAATACTAATTACAGATAAAATAGATTTCAAAGCAAAATCAACCATAAGGGCAAAGGAAGAACATTATATAATGATTAAAGGGACAATCCACAGAGAAGACATAGCCTTAGTAAACACATACACACCCAATTCTGACAGCACTAAAAAGAGAAACAGACAATTTCACAATAATGGTAGGAGAGTTCAACATACTACCCTCATAAAGACAGAACATCTAGAAAGACACTCAATAAAGATATTGAAGATCTACAGGTCATAATCAACAAACTTGACCTCAGAGAATATATAGAAAGCTCCTTCTACAGCAACAAAATATACATTAATTTCAATGCATATGGTACATTCTTGAGAAAAGATCACATTTTAGGACACAAGCAACCTTCAATAAAATGCAAGGTAACCACAAAGAAAGTTAACAAACCACTCATCAAATTAAAAAATAAAAAACATAAAGACTCAGTAAACATGATTAATTAAAGAAACAAAAAGAAAATACAAAACTTTTTCTCTGATCACAACACCATAAAAGGAGAAATCGATAACACGAGGGAGCAAAGGAAAAAAAAAAAATCAAATATATTGAACCGAGTAACACCTTGCTTAATGACAAAGAGGGATTAGAAGAAATCAAAGAGGGAATCAAAAAATTCCTACAATCAAACGAAAATGAAAACACATCATACCAATATCTTTGGGATATAGCAAAGGCAATACTGAAAGGTCAATTTATAGTAATAAATCCACACATCAAAAAAGAAGAATGGTTCAAAATCAAAACATTAGCCCTACAACTAGAAAAAATAGAAAGAGAACAGCAAAATAAGCCTACAGACACGAGAAAAAAGGAAATAATAAAGATTAGAGCAGAAATAAATGAAACAGAGGACAAGAAAACAGTAGAAAGGATCAACAAGACCAAAAGTTTAGTTTGTTGAAATATAAAATCAACAAAATAATCGTCCAAACTGACAAAAGAAAAACCAGAGGGAGAGTCAATGACCAATGCAAGAAACAAGATGGAGGACAGTATAACAGACTCAGCTGAAATAAAAAAACGATCATAACAGATTATGAAAAATTGTACTCCAACAAATTTGAGAACTTAGGGAAATTTACAAACTAATAGAAACACTACCTCCCTAAACTAACACAAACTGAGATAAGAAACAAGAAAAGACCCATAACAAAAGAAGAGATTGAAGAAGAAATTGAAAAAAAAAAAATCCAACAAAAAAAGCCCTAGTCTGGACAGCTTTACTGGAGATTTCTATCAAACATTCAGAGAAGAGCTCACACCAGTACTACTCAAAACATATCAGAGAATAGAAAAGGAAGGAATACTTCTGAATTCATTCTATGAAGTCAGCATAACCTTGATACAAAAGCCAGGCAAAGACACTACTACAAAAAAAAAAAAAAAAATTAAAGACCAATATCTCTCATGAATATAAATGCAAAAATCTAAACAAAATTCTAGCCAATAGAATTCAGTACCATGTCAAAAAAATACACAACTACCAAGTGGAATTCATACCCTGTATGCAACGATGGTTCAACATGAGAAAATCAATTAAGGTAATCCACCATACAAATCAAATCAAAGAAAAGAAACACAGGATCATCTCCACTGATGCAGAAAAGGCATTCGACAAAGTCCAACACCCATTCCTGAACAAAGCTCTCAACAGAATAGGTATAGAAGGGAAATTCCTCAACATAATAAAAGACATCTAGACAAAGCCAAGGAAACCTTGGTGGCATAGTGGCTAAAACTACAGCTGCTAACCAGAAGGTCGGCAGTTCAAATCCAACAGGTGCTCTGGAAACCCTATGGGGCAGTTCTACTCTATCCTTTAGGGTCACTATGAGTTGGAATAGACTCAATGGAAACAGTGTTTTTTTGGGTCACTATGAGTTGGAATAGACTCAATGGAAATGGTGTTTTTTTGCAAGGGGGGTATGCAAAACCAACAGCCAATATCATTCTTAATGGAGAGAGGATAAAAACATTCCCCTTGAGAACAGAAACAAGACAAGGATGCCCTTTATCACCACTCCTATTTATCCTGGTGGCATATTGGTTAAGAGCTATGGCTGCTACTCTGTCCTATAGGGTTGCTATTAGTCGGAATCGAGTCAACGGCAACAGGTTGTTGTTGTTTCTTGTTATTTAACATTGTGCTGGAAGTCCTAGCTAGAGCAATAAGGAAAGAAAAAGGAATAAAGGGCATCCGAATTGGAAAGCAATAAGTAAAACTATCCTTATCCACAGATGATGTGATACTATACATAAAACATAGAAAACCCCAAAAGACTCCACAAGAAAATTACTGAAACTAATAGAAAGATTTGGCACAGTGGTAGGATACGAGATCAACATACAAAAATCAGTTGGATTCCTATATACCAGCAAAGAAAACATAGAAAGCATAATCAGGAAAAAATACCATTTATAACAGCCCCTAAGAAGATAAAATTCTTAGGACTACATCTAACCAGGGATGTAAAAGACCAATACGAAGAGAACTACAAAACACTACAGCAAGAAACCAAAGAAGGCCTACATAAATGGAAAAACATACCATATTCATGGATAGGAACACTCAATATTGAGAAAATGTCAATTCCTCCCAAATCAATCTGCAGATATAATACAATTCTCACCCAAATAACAACAACTTCCTTTAATGAGATGGAAAAACAAATCACCAACTTTATGTAAAAAGGAAAGAGGTCCTGGATAAGCAAAGTATTATTGAAGAAAAAGAACAAAGTAGGAGGCCTCACACTACCAGATCTCTGAACCTATTATACAGCCACAGTAGTCAAAACAGCCTGGTACTTGTACAAAGATAGACACATAGATTAAAGGAAAATAATTGCAAACCCAGACGTAAATCCATCCACCTATGGTCAGCTGATGTTTGACAAATGAACAAAAATTTTTAAATGGGGAAAAGACAGTCTTTTAAACAAATTATGCTGGCAAAAGTGGATGTCCATCTGTGAAAAAAATGAAACAGGACCCATACCTCACATCATACACAAAAACTTACTCAAAATGAATCAAAGACCTAAATATAAAACCGAAAACAATAAAGATCATGGAAGAAAAAATATGGTAAATGCTAGGGGATCTAATATATGGCATAAACAGAATACAAACCGTAATTAACAATGCAAACACCAGAAGATAAATTAGATAATTGGGAACTCCTAAAAATTAAACACTTATGCCCATCAAAAGACTTTCCCTACTGACAGGGAAAAAAAAATTTGGCTATGTCATATCCAAACAGAGTCTAAGCTCTAAAATCTATAGAATACTTCAACACCTCAACAAGAAGAAGATAAATAATACAATTAAAAAATGGGCAAAGTATATGAACAGACACCTCATCAAAGAAGACATTCAGGCAGCTAACAGACACATGAGGAAATGCTCATGATCACTAGTCATTAGAGAAATGCAAATCAAAGTTACAATGAGACTCCATTTCACCCCAACATTACTGTCAATAATCAAAAAAACAAAGAAAGAAAATAACAAATGTTGGAGACATTGTGGGGAGATTGGATCTCTTATGCAATGCTGACTGGAATATAAAATGGTACAAGCACTATGGAAAAAGTTATGGCACCTCCTTAAAAAGCTAGAAATAGAAATACTATATGACCTAGAAATCCCACTCCTAGGAATATATCCTAGAGAAATAAGAGCTGTCACACAGATAGACATATGCACACTCATATTCCTTGCAGCACTGTTCACAATAGCAAAAAAAATAGAAACAATCTAAGTGCCCATCAAGAGATTAATGTATAAACAAATTGTGGTACATACACACAATGGAATATACCCAATGATAAAGAAAAATTATAAATCTGCAAAACATCTCACAATATGGATGAATCTGGAGGGCATTTTGCTGAGTGAAATAAGTCAATCACAAAAGGACAAATATTTTATGAGTCCACTATTAGAAAAATTCAATAAAATTTTACATGTGGAAAAGAAAATCTCTGATAATTACTAGGAAGGGGAGGGATGGAACAGGGAAATCACTAAGTAGATAGTAGACAAGTGTTAACTGTGATGAAGGAAAAGACAACATACAATATACGGAAGTCAGCACAACTTGATCAGACAAATTCATAGAACCTTCCTAAACACATCCAAACACCTGGAGGAACTGTGATCTTGGGGACGAGGGCTAGGGACCATGGCCTCGAGGAACATCTAGGTCAACTGGCATAACAGTTCATAAAGAAAACGTTCTACATCCTGATTTGGTGAGTAGCACTGGGGTCTTTAGAGCTTGCAAGCGGCCATCTAAGATAGACCTATTGGTTCCATCCTGTCCTAAGGAAAGGAAAATAAAGAAAACCAAAGATACGAGGAAAATATCAGTCCAAAGGACTAAGGGGCCACATGAACCACATCCTCCACCAGCTCGACGCCAGAAAAACTAGATGGTTCCTGGCTACCAAAACCAACCACTCTGACAGGATCACAGTAGAGGGCCCCATACAGAGTGAGAGAAGAGTGTAGAACAAAATGCAAATTCTCAAAAGATGACCAGACTTACCGCTCTGACAGAGACTGGAGGAACACCTGAGACTATGGCCTGTGGACACTAACTCCGATCAGAAGCATCTGCCAAAGCTCACCTTTCAGCTGAAGTTTAGACAGGCCTGTAAAACAAACAATAACACATAGGAGAAACTTGCTTCTTCATTCAATTAGGTACAGGAGACCAAATGGGCAACATCTGCTCAGAAGCAAAGATGAGAAGGCAGGAAGGGACAGGAGAACTGGACAAACGGACATGATGAACCCGGAGTAGTAAGGGGGAGAGGGCTGGCACATTGCAGTGGTTGCAATCAATGTCATAAAACAATTTGTGAATTAATTTTTGCACGAGAAACTAATTTGCTCCGTAAACTTTCACCCAAAGCACAATAAAATGAAAAAAAAAAACCCATAGTCTTCTTTACAAAAATTCATAAGCTGATCATAAAATTCAAATGGAAATGCAAAAGATCCAGAATAATCAAAATAACCTTGAAAAAGAGCAAAGTTGTAAAACTCACACCTCCCAATTTCAAAACTTATTATAAAGTTACAGTCATCAAAACAGTGTGAGATTGGCATAGTGACAGGCCAATGGAATAGAACAGAGAATCTAGAAGTGAACTCTTCTATTCGTGGACAGTTGATTTTTGACAAGGGTGTCAATGTGGAAAGGACAGTCTTTACAACAAATGGTGCTGGATGATTGGAATTTGGACCCCTCCTTCACACAACAAACAAAAATTAATTTAAAGCAGATTGTTGTTGTTGGGTGCTGTCCAGTCTGTTCTGACTCATAGTGACCCTATGCACAACGGAAAGAAACACTGCCCTGTCCAGCGCCATCCTCACAATTGTTATGCTTGAGCCCATTGTCGCAGCCACTGTGTCAGTTGATCTCCTTGAGGATCTTTCCCTTTTTCACTGACCCTCTACTTTACAAAGCATGATGTCCTTCTCCAGGAAGTGATCCCTCCTGATCACAGTCCAAAGTATATGAGATGTAGCCTTACCATCCTTGTTTCTAAGGACCACTCTGGTTGTACTTCTTCCAAGACAGATCTGTTTTCTCTTCTGGATTATAGAACTAAATATAAGAGCTTATCATACAAGTTCCCATGAAATTACAAAGACAAGAACGTCAAAGGCTGAGGGCACTGGCAGAAGAGATACAAATGGGTGTAAGAGCATAATTTTGTCAAAGTCTTCAAGAGATATCAAAGAAATAACTAGAAGTGAGAGAGGTCAGCCTGAACATGATGAAAATCCCTGCCCAGAGGAGGAAGTATCATTCTTTTTAGAAATTGTAGTAATTATATATGTTACAAAATGTTAAGAAAGAAAGCAAGAAATCAAGACCTTCTTTAGCATATGGCATGCTAATTTGGATTTTAAGTGTATCAGAGTGGTTTTGTGGCTTTTTATAAAGTCAACGTATTTTGATGTATTATTCTCTTCTTCAGCTTCAAATTATCATTGCTTTGGTCACTAGAAGCCCAGTTAGATGGGCTTCTTTGTGCTTTTGGCATGATGCCTTTAAGATGTGAAATCTTTCTTATTTCCTGTCATGCTAAAATGTCCCCAAGCTTGGAACTGGCCATTTCTCCAAGGCTGAAAGATGATATAATACACTGTAATACAGGCACTAAGATTCCTTATTAGGTCCTACACTATGGCTGTCATTGCCTCCATGTCATTTCAGTAGGCTAGAGTCATAAAGGATATATATGTTTTATCTCAAGGGGTATGTTAATTCCAAATCCATTTTATTCTAACCTTAGTGTTCTCCTTACATTTTTTTATTCTATAAGTAAACTGTTTTTTCTCTTAGTGATTTTTAACATAACAAAAATAATTACATATCTGCGGTGTATGGCCATGTACAATTTCACAGGAATTATTTTTAATATTTATACTTAAAATATTCATTACAAAAATTAATGAATGAAGTTCTTATAAAGTACTTTGTGATCTTGGAAATCCAATCCAATAAAGCTGTATCGCTCTGGACAGGGTGGGAGAAAAATGTAGAACAAAAAAATTAAATTCAAAAAAAGACCAGACTTACTGGTCTGACAGAGCCTGGAGGAACCGCCGAGACCATGGCACTAATACACCCTTCTGACCCGGAAGTAAAACCATTCTCAGAGACAACCTTCCAGCCACACTACCCATAAAATAAACAATAACACCGGAGAGATATGTGTTCCTTAGAACAATCAATTGTACGAGATCAAAAGGACAATATTTGCCAAAAAGCAAAGATGAGAAGATAGGAAGGAGTAGAAAACTGGACTAAAGGAAACTCGGAACCCAGGGCAGAAATGGGAAGAGCACTGACGTATTGTGGGGATGCAACCAATGTCATGGGCCACTTTATGCACAAACTATGAAATGGGGGACTAATTTGCTCTGTAAATATTCTCCTAAAGCACACACACAAAAATTACAAAATCATTGTCTATAAGGAGATGATTAAATAGTATGCAGTGAGAAACATGGGGAAAGTACTCCAGAGGTGAATCCGGTATTAATTAATAAAGGCATTATGTTAGTTTCCTGAAAAAACTGAAAGCTGTATGGTGAGGTTACTTTGTCTGCAGTCACTCCAAATTTCTCATTCCGTGTGGCTAAATAAATTTTTATCTTATGTATACTTGTTTCATTTTCTTTTAAACTTTTGGATGTTGACATTCCAGCAGTATAAAGTTCTTCAGATAATCTGCTTTGCTTTGTGTCCATATGTAGCACCTAAAGGAGAGAGAGAAAATTCAGTCCATTTGTTCAGTCTTAGGAAAAAGACCAAGTTAATGATAGGGCGGGGACTGTGGGGGCATTGTAATGCAATTGACAAAACAGATCTGATTTCCACTGAGTTTTAGGAAGGTAAGAATCTACTCATTTTCTTTCATTTAATTAGATCTTCATGTCATTAAATCCTACCTTCAATTTGGAGCCCTGATGACGTATTGGTTAAGAGTTCAGCTATTAACCAAAAAAAGGTCAGTGCTTCTAATCCTCTGGAGACCTTGGAAATGCACTCTTTGAAAACACTTTGGGGCAGTTCTACTCTGCCCTATAGGGTCCCTATGAGTCAAAATCAACTTGACAGCAATGGGTTTTTGGGTTTTTAATCTTCATTTTAAAACTTTATAACTTTATGGCTCCTTGTTTGAGTTCAAGCTTTTTCTTTTAAAAATATAGCTCATTTCTTCATGTAACATAGCGTACTATTTACCCCTATTACTATAACTTTGAACTAATGTGTGGGTTTTATTTAATCTACTTCTAAATGTCTCAGCACAAGCAATGTTACATTAAGACTGCACTGTTTAATGTAAGGAGCCCTGGTCGTGCAGTGGTTAAGTATTCGGTTGCCAACCAAAAGGCTCAGCAGTTCAAATCCACCACCTGCTCCTTGGAAACCCTATGGAGCAGTTCTACTCTGTCGGCTCGGCAAGGGGTTTTTCGGTTAGTGTAAATTAAGCCATGACAAAACCCATAGTTTCAATTATTTGCTCTAATTGAGAATTAAAATCAGAAAAGGAGTTAGCTGCTTAAAAAAGGCCATGCTCGAAAGGTAACTTCTACAAGGACATCAACTCTCTTTATAGCTGACTAACACCAGATGGTCTTACTTAAATTAGAGCTGTTTGCTCTGGTACAACACATGTTTGTGTAATACAAATTAGTTTATATCCAATTCTTATATAGGAAATGATGTCACTTTACAGTAGTAGTTTCGTTAATTCAGATGTGAAATTCCCCAGCTCGTTCATTCTTTGCACCACTAAATCACAGCTGCTGGTCAAAAATTTCACTAAGAAACTGAAAGCAGCAAACGTCAAAAAAAAAAAAAATAGTACTATATATGATGCCCACTCACCTGAAATGCTACCTCTTGGCTCCGTCTGGCAATATGATCTGTCATGCAAATGTTCGAAATGCTAGTCTCTCTGATCTTTGTGTATTATGCTTATCCCCAGAACTCGGCAGGCTCAGCCCCTCTTTGCACACCTTTCTATGAACTACCTTCAACTTACTTTTAAAATATTTTTAAATTGATGGTTTTAATTTTTTAGAGTAGTGTTAGGCTTAAAAAACAATTCAAATGAAAGTTCCCTGACACCCTCTCCTCCCACTGTCTTAGGCTGGGTTCTCTAGAGAAGCAAAGCCAGTGAAGCATTTAAATATATATATATATATACACACTTCGATGCTCTCTCTCTATAGAGAGAGAGAGAGAGCAGAAGATATATAACAAAGAAACGGCTCATGCAGTTGTTGAAGCTGGAATGTCTCAAATCCGTAGGTCAGGCTGGAGGCTCCTGCCAACTCACGCAGTGGCAGAGACTGGCGAACCCAAGGCCATGGAGGCTGACAAATCCCAAGATAGGCAGGCAAGCTGCTAGCTCAAATCCCAAGAACTGGAGGTCAGGTGAACTGGACCTAGTTGCATGATCCAGAGCAAGGAAAAGCCACCGAGCCTTGCCAGGAAGTCCACTTATATCATATACATGTTGCAACCCCAAGGAAACTCCCTTTTCACTGACTGGCCTCTCACGGAAGATCGCATCATGGAGGCGATCACATTATATCAGATCTTATCATGGAACTGATTACATCATTGTAAGACTACCAAATTACATCGTAACTACCAAATCACTGAGAATCAAGGCCGAGCCAGGCTGACATACAACCTTAACCATCACACCCACATCCACAGATTTTCTATTAACATCTTGTATAAGTATGGTAAATTTGTCAAATTTATGAACCAATATTGTTAAATTATTGATAAATTATTATTAAATAAATTCTAGTGGAAACCCTGTTGGTATAGTGGTTAAGTGCTATGGCTGCTAATCAAAGGGTCAGCAGTTCGAATCCTCCAGGAGCTCCTTGGAAATTCTATGGGGCAGTTCTACTCTGTCCTATAGGGTCACTTTGAGTCGGAATCGACTCGACGGCACTGGGTTTGGTTTATAGGTTACATTAGGGTTCATTCTTTGTGTTGTAAAGTTCTATGGTTTCCACAGCATTGTGTACTTTCTGTGAAACATTGTATTCAACATTGTAGTATTATAATGAATAGTTTCACTATCCTAAAAATTTCCTGTACTCCACCTATTCCTCCCTGCCTCCTTCACTCTAAACTCCCGGCAACCACTGATCATTTTACTGTCTTTATGGTTTTGCCTTTTACAGAATGTTCTATAGTTAGAATCATAAAACGTGTAGCCTTTTCAGGCAGGTTTCTATCACTTAGCAATATGCATTTAAGAATTTTTCCATGTCTTTCTGTGGCTTGATGACTCATATCTTCTAATCCCTGAATATTGTTGCATTGTATGATGTACCATTGTTTGTGTAAACACCTATTGAAGAACATCTTGGTGGTTTCCAAGATTTGGCAATTATGAATAAAGCTGCTATAAACATCCATGTGCTGGTTTTTGTGTGGACACAAGTTTTCAACTCACTTGAGGGTGAGTGCTGGATCATATGGCAAACCTATATTTAACTTTTTATGTAACAGCCAGTCTTCCAAAATGGCTATACCATTTTGGATTCCATCAGAAATAAATGAGAGTTCCTGTTGCTCCATATTTTTGCCAGCATCTGATGTCAATGTTTTGGATTTTAGCCATTCTTATATACGTGTAGTGTTATCTCATTATTTTCATTTGCAATAGCCTAATGACAAATGCCATCAGTTATATGTCAGTTTGTTGACATGTGGGCTTTTGGATGCTGCTATGATACTAGAAGTTATGTCTTCTTTATTTCAGATATCAGTGAGGTCACCCATGGTGTGTGAGCTCAGAGGAGCTCTAAGACTAAGACAGATTATTAGGAAGGGGACTGGCAATCTACTTTTGGAAATGAGCCAGTGAAAACCTTATAGGTAGCAAGAGACCGTAGTCTGATATTGTTCTGGAAGATGAGCTCCTCAGATTGGAAGATACTAACAATAGGCAAGACAATGGACTCAAACCTACCGAAGACCATGTAGATGGTGCAAGACAGAGCAACATTTTTTTTCTGTTGTATGTAATGTAAGTCGGAATCGAGTGAACTGCATAACTAACAACAAAATAACAAATGACATATGATGTTGAGTATCTTCTCATATGGTTATTTGCCATCTGTGTATCTTCTCTTATCAGACGTCTGTTCAGATCTTTTGCCCATTTTTAAAATTTTGTTTGTTTTTATTTTGCTTTCTTATTGTTGAAAAAGCTCTTTGTATATTTTGGATAAAAGTTCTTTATCAGCTATGTATTTTGCAAATATTCTCTCCAGGTTTGTGGCTTGTCTTTTTATTCTCTGAACAGTGCCTTTTGCACAGCAAAAGTTTTTCTTTTGAATAAATTCCAACTTACAATTTTTTTTCTTTCCTGAATTATGCTTTTGTGTCCTATCTAAAAACTCATCACGAAGCACAAGGCCATCTGGATTTTCCTCTATGTTATCTTATAGAAGGTTTATATTTTTGCTTTTAAATTATTTTCACATTTTATTTGTCTATGATCCATTTTGACTTAATTTTTGTGAAAGATATAAGCTCTGTGTCCAGATTCACTTTTTGTACATGTATGTCCAGTTGTTTCAGCACAATTTGTTGAAAAGACTATCCTTTCTCAAATGAATTACCTTTGCTCCTTTGTCAAAATCAGTTGACTGTGTTTGTGTAGGTCTATTTCTGGGCTCTCTATTCTATTGCATTGGTCTATTTGTCTATTCCTTCCCCAAAATCACACTGTTTTAATCACTGTGGCTTTATTAAGCGAGATAATCAGTCCTCTAAATCTTCTTCTGTATTGTAGTAGCTATTCTGAGCTTTTTTTGTTTTCTTTTCCATATAAACTTTAGAATCAGTTTGTCAATAACCTCAAAATAACCTACTGGAATTTTGATAGAGATTGCATTGATCTATTTATCATGTTGGGAATAATTGACATCTTAATAATAAGTCTTCCTATACATTAACATGGAATAGCTCCTTATTTATTTAGATCTTCCAGAAACTTTTTGAAGAGTGAGATATACTCATTTGCATTTCGTTGTTTCTTTTTGATGTGGTGTATAGCAGTATGAGTTGTTAAACACACGTGAAAATGTTTAGAAAGTTTCCAGTGAGGCTTTTTTAGTGGATGGTTCTTCACCAGGATGGAATAGAAGGTGAGCCGATATTGCTATTAGATCTGTCTTAGTTATCTAGTGCTGCTATAACAAAAATACCGCAAGTGAATGACTTTAACAAAACATAAATTTATTTTCTCACAGTTTAAGAGCCTAAAAGTCTGAATTTAGGATGCAGGCTCTAGAGGAAGGCTTTCTATCTCTATCGGCTCAGGTGGAAAGTCCTTGTCTCTCCAGCTTCTGTTTCCTAGTTCCTTGGAGATCTCCACGTGGCTTGACATCTATCTTCCCCCCGTCTCTGCTTGTTTAATCTACTCCTTTTATCTCTTTTAAGAGATTGACTCAAAACACACCCTACATTGATCCTGCCTCACTAACATAACAAAGACAACCCATTCTGAAACGGGATTATAACCACAGGCATAGAAGTTGGGATTTACAACACATTTTTTTATTTTTGGGGGTGGACACAATTCAATCCCTAACAGACACTCATAATTTTAAATTGCTTAAGGAAATGGAACAGAGGCCAGCAATCCCAAGGGTTAATCCAAGGTTAATTTGTAACAGTGAGTTTAATTATTTTTTGTGTGGACTTTTATGTTTTCTGGGATAAAAATGTTGAGTTTGTGGCTATTTTATGTCATTTTAGTAAATCATAACAAATTTATAACCTCTTCCCCTCCACTGCTTCTGATTCTTGAGAGAGACAGAAACAGTGCAGGAATTTTCTTACCTCTAATATGACCAGTGTTTTTTATTCATTTTCTTCTACTCAGCTGTGGAGTAGACCTTTTGTCATTGGAAAAGGAAGTAAGCAATCTCCAATAAGAAATGAAATAATTTTAAAAGATTAGCCTTTGACAGCTAACCAAAAGGTTGGCAGTTCAAACCCACCAGCCTCTCCAAGGGAGAAAGATGGGGCAGTCTACTTCTATAAAGATTTATAGCCTTGGAAACCCTATACAGCCATTCCACCCATGTCCTATAAGGTCGCTATGAGTCGAGTTGACTTGACAGCAATGGGATTGGGTGGCTATTACCAAGCCAGCTTTCCGAGAGCATAGACTGCTATGTACAGAGAAAAAAAAAATGTACTAATCATTAGCTACTGTTTATATTAACTAACTCTTAGAGGTTGATAAAAATGATTTACACATTTAGGAAATAACATCAAGAGGTGTTAACAGCTTCTGCTACTAAATAATCTTGGGAGATGAGACATGAAAATTTATAATCCTGAGCAACTTACTTAGGACAGCAAAATGATTCTTAGCTTGAATGACATCCATCTGCTTACTGGTGTCATGCAATAAAGCGTGCACAAACACACAAAAATACAGGGAAGCGTAAACTGAGAGTAAGCAGAGGAATATAACGTCTCATCATTGATTATTGGAGAACAAAATCAACAAACCAAAATTAAACACACTCCCAAACACAATCAACAAAATGCAAATAAAAAATATAATTTCCCTACAATTCTTTTTTTGTGATTTCAGTCCCAATCTTATAAATCTGTTACATTTCAAGAGGTCAGAATTGGGGAAGAATCTTATTTTTAACGCAAAAGACTCAACTTGGGGAGAGGATGTAAAGACTGCCACCACCTCTTTGGCGTATGCTCTCATTAGCAATTGCCTTTATTTTTGTTTTTTATCCAAATGTTTGGAATCAAATTACTAGCAAATTGGTTTAAATGATGTTACTAGTCTGCAGTATTATTTATCTTAAAAGAGATAACGGAGGAAGTATTGACTTAAAAAGCACCATGTAATGCCTTAGATGATATTTTATACATGCAAGACAAAACAGCAATGAATGAAAATACATAGGCAAAAGCAAACCTTTGAGATTTTCCTTCATACTCTCTTTTAATGCTCTGTTTTTATAAGCAATAATATTGTTTATCTTTTATGGCCATTAGCTTTAGGGTTGGAATCCAATTTTCAAAAGACCTTTAAATAAATATAGATATTTATCTCAATATTGAATTACTCTGACTGTTAAAACCCCATGAAAAATATCAGCACATGTAATTAAATTCCTATCAGGAATCATGGGAGACTTTTAAATTTGGTTGAAAATCTTAAGTGGAATAATTTCAGTAGGTTCATAATTTTACCACAGAGTCTAAGTACTATGAGAACCAACCCATAAAATAGCTATTACATTTTGATTTGTACATTTTAATTGTAAACTTATTTTAAAATTTCCTTGAAAGTGTTCCCAATACATTTATAAATATTTCTCATTTATGTTGTCTGTCTTTCAGAGGTTTTTACTTTCACATAAAACAAACTTAGAACTCAGTAGGTTACCAATAAAAAGTATTGGATCAAATATCGAAATTTTTACATAAGTTGACATTTTTACCTCACGCTCTCTATCTGACAGAAACCCTGGTGACATAGTGGTTAAGTGCTACAGCTGCTAATCAAGAGGTTGGCAGTTCGAATCCACCAGGTGCCCCTTGGAAAATCTACGGGGCAGTTCTACTCTGTTCTATAGGGTCACTACGAGTAGGAATCAACTTGACAGCAGTGGGTTTTTTGGGTTTTCTCTATTCAACACTTGACAAATTTTCACTTGATTTTGACTGGAAAATCATTGCAGTAAAAAAGAAAAAAGTCACTTATTCTGGTTATCTGTGGATAGGATCCAATAAGCTCTGCAAATGTAGATTATAGTTTAGAAAATTCCAAAAGTTTTCACCAGGCATTTAATTTCCTGTTTGGATCTGGTTGGGTGCCTAATTTGTTTTTAATTGCCTGAAGTTTGCCTAAGTCATTTCTGCTCATAAGATCCTCAGAAATTCCTATTAACTGTTTATTTTGAGCTGGTGATACTAAAGGTTATCATTCTGAATGCCCAAATGATAATCGCATCCAGGTAGGGGAGCTACTGCTACAGTAATGACTGTCTCAGGAAGAGCTGCTGGTCTCCCCAGATGAGGAAACCAGAATACCTCATGCCATCTTCGGGTAGACCTTAGCCACTCTTCTATGAAGTGGTTTCTTTATTGAGAATTTATTGGTGTATAATTAATATATCATACAATTCACTTATTTAAAATACACAACTCAGTATTTTTTAAGTATATTCACAAAGTTTGTGTAGTACTGATTCATGCTACAAAATGGATGAACTTTGAAAACATTATGCTAAATGGAAGAAGCCCGTCACAAAAGACTACATATCGCACATTTCCATTTGTATGAAATGTCCAGAATATGCTAACCTATAGAAACAGAAAGTAGACTAAAGTTGCCTGATGCTGGAGGATGGAGAATGCTAATGGGTACAGAGTGATAAAAACGTTCTAAAATTAGATTGTGGTGAAAGCCAAAACCAAGCAAAACCAGTTGACATTCAGTTAACTCACGGTGACCTCATGTGTTGCAGAGTAGAAATGTGCTCCACAAGTTTCTCAAGGCTGTGACCTTTCAGGAGTAGATTGCCAGGCATTTTTTCGCCCCTCTAGTGGGTTCAGGAAACCCTGGTGGCATGGTGATTAAGAACTAGGGCTGCTAACCAAAAGGTCGGCAGTTCGAATCCAGCAGGTGCTCCTTGGAAACCCTATGGGGCAGTTCTGTTCTGTCCTGTGGGGTTGTTATGAGTCAGAATTGACAGCGTTGGTTTTGGTTTTTGATTTGGGTGGGTTTGAACTGCCAACCTTTAGGTTAGTAGTCAAACGCTTAACTATTTGTGCCACCCAGGGACTAAAAAACCAAACCTGTTGTTAGTGTAGCAAAGAGGTGCTTCATTTTGAGCTATTTCCATCTAAGTCTGTATTCTCCCTTCTTTCTGTTGTCTTTTGCAGTATTTTCTTTTCCAATTCCACTTCTGTTTCACCTACCTATTGTGACTTTCCCCACTCTGTCTGAAAGACCGGCTTGGCTACACGTGGGCTGTGCACATGCAGAGTCAGGGGGCACTTAGAAGCTGCCTAGGACCCCAACACTGGCTGGGTTTTTACTACAGCAGCTCGCAGCAATAGGTCACTTCTGACATCTCGTCCCCTCTCAGGATTCAAGTCACCTGATGCTTAGATAACTAATTTGATAATACATCATTTTTTCACTAATTAATACTTTCCATTGAATAACCACCCACGTTTTACTGAAGGAAGCAGAGGATACGTACTTTCATGGTAAACTCAGTAAACTTCCACTTTCATGTTTCAGGAATCACAGAAGGTGTCTCCAAGCCAAGACTATATTAATCTCACTCCAGTCATATATTTTTTCCTTTTTCCTCCAAAATTTGAAATCTTGGCAAGACTGTGAGTCCATATTCTATTTTTCTCAGTCTAAGGAATATCAAATTCACTAAAACTAAACTATGTCCAAAGTAGAAAAGTCAGTTATTTATTACTTTATTAAATACAAATCTTACTGAGAAAATGCAGCTATTTTTGGAAAATATGGATAACTGACTAAGTGTAAACTGATTAAATGTAAAGTTAGCAAGTTTATGTATTGATATATGTATTTTAAATTCTGGCAGATAACTCATAAATGGGAATTTTAGAGGTAAATTAATTTTAAATATTATACCAGGGTGCATTTAATGATAAAAATAAAAACATTTAAAATTGCACTTGGAAAGCACATGATCTAAGTAATGAGTCAGTTCTGAATTCTTATGTCTAAACTTCATTTTCCCTCTTTCAAACATCCTAATTATTTTTTTAAAGTCAGAATGTCAAGGTCAATGTTCTTAAGTGGAGAAATCGTTAACACACACAAAGAAAGCAACACATTTGTTTAAAATGATGCTATGCAAACAAGAGCATAGGTGCTGAACTTTGCCTTCTTTTATTTTTCTCTTACTGTTAGCCATCTTTTATCATGCACATGATATGTTAAATCATGTATATATACATCATATTAGTTGTTTAAAATTCTACCTTGTAGGACATCTGAAATCTGTATTTTAATGTAACAAATAACACCCTTCCGTATTACTGCTTCATACAAGTAAATGATCAGTACTAATATTAGTAAGATGCCAAGTGCACCGTTTAAAAAGCTCTTTGTTTTGGACCATAGCCTTTACCCTCATGTAATTTGGTTCACTTAGTTAACTAAGTGACTCACTCGCTGTGCAGTCATGGGGAAGCCACCCCACCTTCCTGTGCCTTGGTTTCCATATCCGTAAAATGGGGGCAGAAACCGGATAGCACAGAGGGCTACAGTGATGACAGGAGGAGGCATGCCCCACCTGGCAGACATCCAAACCACACCTGGCCTGCAGCAAGTATCTCAAAAAATCAATCGTGTCATCACCACCCTTATCAGCTTCACCTTCATTATTACTGATGTTTTTTATTATGAAAATCTACAAGTTTCCCTCATCAAAGACTCAGTCAAAAATCTTAAGTGTTTTTGAAGATATGTATATATGAATGGGTGAAATGAATTAATGTAAAAGAAGCAACATGGACTAAAAAAGTGACTTTCTTTTTCTGTTAATATGTGATGAAAGCCAAAAGTAAGAGTCGATTCCCAATTCGCTTTTGACGTTTCTATTGTAGGGTACAAACAGATGCATTTTCTTTTCAGGAAGGAACCTTTATATAATTACTATTCTTCTAATTATTGGCACATCATCTATAGAATTAAAAAAACTTAAATTATATCCTAAGTATTTAAAATTAATTGTGATATTAATTGATTAGTCTTTAAAAGTTGTAAAAAATCAATTAGAGGTGGAATATATCAGATACTTTTCCAAGATTTATATACTTTCAGGGGACGCACAATAATAAAAATGTTATGCAGCTGATTATTACATATAACACTAAAAACAGCCATACAAATTTTTAACACTATAAATACAACTGTATTTTGTATTTATTTATTTTTGTTTATATTTTCATGAATTTCATTATGTAGGAAAAGTTGAATCCATGTATGTTTAGAGAATTTCACAGCTTTATTTGAGTTGTTCCTCTCCACCAAGCTGAAGTATAGTATTTATTCAGTTATCATAAGATTCTTTATCATTTTAGTATATTTCTGGTTTTTTAAGTCGAGGAGAATCCTCCAAACGTTATTTGATACAGTCTTCCTAGCTGTACCTTTTTTGCCACACATTTTATGTATCAACTATTTTGCCTGAGTCAAGTATCCGATTAAGGTTAATTTAACTTGGAATTATCCTGTTTAAATCAAATCAGTTAACCACGGGTTTTCAAGGTGTTTTTTTGTATATATGTAATTTCTCACTCTTAGACTGTTATTTCCTTCTTTTTAATTTTTTAAGTTACTTCTTTGAACACCTAACCAGCTCTAGGACAATGTATATTGCTCGTTAGTGACAGATATCAGAAAGAGGAAAGTATAGGTTTTGGACCTTCAGTCTGAGAACTGGGCTTGAATCCTCATTAGTGCTAGGGTTTATTTTACCTAGTCAGTCTTTTATCATGTTTTGGACTTTTTAGTGGGGCCCTGGTGGCACAGTGCTTGAGCACTATGGCTGCTAATGAAAAGGTCAGCAATTTGAATCCACTAGCCCCTCATTGAAAACCCTATGGGGCAGTTCCACTCTGTCCAACAGGGTCACTAAGAGTCAGAATTGACAATATAAGATACTCTACTCACTTTTAAAGATACAAACTTAATAATATCACAACTTTTTTTTTAATCAGGCATCCTAAGAAGTTGGTCAAATTAAACCAGAGTAATCTATTATTCATGTACCAAACGTGCTTACCAAACTTAACTAGATACTGCCAGAAACAGATGGGATCCCTGATTTAAAAAAACTATTTTCTTATTGAAAAGGGGTCTACTATTTGCTGAGTCTCTTTCCTTGAAAGCCACAAGAAGAGTTTATGAGCTTTCTGTTATCTTGAGTTGGCTGGTTGGGGGTCAATGGTAGTCTTTGTGTTTGGTAATGATGTTGCTTGGCATAGGGAACTATCTCGCAAACACAATGTCCAAGGCCATTGCCTCAGAATTTGCAGATATATTTTCACGAGCATGTTTTAAATAGCCATATAAATCTTCCTTAGTGAAAGGATTCCAAAGAATCATCACATATGTGAAATTTTATACTAAACATTGATATTGGTGGCATAAGAGAGGTATACTTTTAGAGGTAAAAATTTATACAACTATTTTAAGCTGTCATTGACAGATGCTAAAACATCATTTATCAGACAGAAGATCCACCTATATTTCAGGGTCTTATTAAACCAACCTCATTCTGGAATCTTACTAGGCACATATTCCGTAGTTTGTTAATCAACACACAGATGAAAAATATTCTGCAGAAGCAAGGTAATTGGTCATTTCTATATTTTCCTTTTGGTCAATCTGCCCATCAATAAGGATACATTTTCTTTATGAAGTAAGTGATACGGACAAGGCCAGTCACTGTTTGAGACTTTTGTTTTGTTTTGATTTGTTTTTTTCTTGAGGCTGTGTAGGGTGGGAAATGTTAAATTCTCAAGGACAAGTTGGACAGCCTTTCTGTATGCTTTTTTTGATCAGATTCCACTTTTCTGAATGCCTTGGCACATTATCCTATTGGGATTTTTGTTATTTTTAAGATAGAGTTAAGTAAAAAAAAAAAAAAAGAGTTAAGTAATCTTTATAAATTCTGGAAACGAATAGCGTATCAGTAATATGTGTTACACAATACTTTAAGTCTGTGACCTATCTTTTCACACATGGTATTTCATTTTTTAAATTAAGTATAGGCTACCATGTCATCATTTCTTTTAAAATTTCGTGTGTATGTTATAGAAATCTTTCTCTATGATAAGATAATATCTATATTTAGAGGATGCCTATAGCATCCTCTAAAACCTTCAACATTTTGCTTTTCATAATTAGATCTTTACTCCTAGAATTTATTCACATGTCTAACATGTGGTAGGAGCCCTGGTGGCGTAGTGGATAAGAGCTCAGTTGGTAACCAAAAGGTCAGCAGTTCGAATCTTCCACCCACTCCTTGGAAACCCTGTGGAGTGGTTCTCTCTGTCCTATAGGGTTGCTGTGAGTCAGTATCAAAATGAGGGCAACAAGTAATAAGTGGTGGAGCTATATACTTGGGTTCTGTATGAATGACAGAACTTTTCAGATCATTTATTAGTTTCCTCACCCATATGCAGGGGTTTCTTATAGCTATTCCTTGCATCCTATTCTGCTCCACAGGCCCATTTCTTTATTCCTGCGGTATATATTTATTATCTCAGTTACTATGTCAGTTATCTCATTTACCATATATTATCTCAATTATTATGTATACTATCTAAATTATTTTTGATAAATAATAGGTAGCCCTCAACTTATTTTCTTTTTAATAACCACCATAATTATTTCCAGCTTTTGCTCTTCTACATGTATTTTATGATCAGCTTTTCAAAGTTTGTACACATACACAGACAACCATTGACATTTTGATTAGAACTGTATTGCATACACTGGGAGCATTTTTATTATAAAATGTTGAAAATCCTGTATATGCAAATGAATCATCTTGTCATGCACTTAAGCTTTACTTTACTGATTTTCAATGACATTTTATAATTTTCTCCGAAAGTCATACACACCTTTGGTTAAGTTGACTCTTGGGTACTTTATATTTTTGGTTGTTATTGCAAACAAAATATATTTAATTAAATTTCTAATTTTATTGCTTGTTTATGGGAATTCAATTAATTTTTCTAAATTGAGCAAATATTTAGCAATTTTACACAAATCATTTATTAATTTCTGTAATGTGTGAATTTTCCTTGGTTTTATTGGGAGACTTTGTAGCTGAATATACAATAATTTAATTTCTTTCTTTCCAATTTTTATAATCTTACTGCACTGGTAAGGACTCCCTACAAATGATTTTTTTTGTGAAAGTGCTGATAATGAAATAATAAAATCTGATCCTAATTAGTTTTAAAATGCATGTATATAAGCAGCTACATACTCACCTATTTATATGTATAAGTACATGGAATAGAGGTTTATACCTATCTCATTTATTCAAAAGAATGTTAAAAAGGGCTTTGTGTGCATGTGTGTTTGTCTGGGTGTTGCATTTCTATGGTGGGTCCACATTTTAAGGTCAATGTAACAGGTGCCATGTACTCCCACATATAAAGGGTGATTCTGGACCATTCATGAAGGACATGCTCCGATATCATCAACTGGTGCTGTAATAGTAATCCATCATGTATCTCGAGGAACTGAATGAATCAAAGTTAAAAAAAAAATTGGACAAACAAGAAAGACAAAGGAGAAGAAGGAGAGGGAGAGGGAGTAAAGAAAGATGAGGGAAAGAAAGAGTGAGTTATTTTAAGGACAGTAGTTATAATGTGGTTACGCTTCCGTGCTCTCATCCGTCCTCCATCCTCCGTGAAGATCACCGATTTTACCCTGCATCCCCTTCTTCCCTGGGCATGAGTGCCTTCCCTAGTACAGAGCTGAGTACTTAGAAAGCTTCTGATACACTTCAGTCCTCACGGTAGTAATTTAATGTTCTCTCTGTATTATAAAGATTCTTGATCACCCCAAATCTTCAAGGAAACCATATTAAGAGCTCACATTTTTGGAATGTGGCAGACTAAAGGCCTGGTGTCTGGCTCCCAGCAGGAGAAAGATAAACACAGAGGTTTGGCTGCAGCTTGCAGCCTGAAAGCGCAGCAGGGGGAGTTGGCAATAGTGGGAGCAGGACATAAGTCCAATGAGAGTAGAGCAAAGGAGATTGTGTTGGGGGATCAAATTTAAATACTGTAAAAGTAATCTGGCCTAGAGCTACCTTGAAAAGGGTTCTGCCAAACAGAACCACCTGGCTAGATTAAGGGACTTATGACAGACACTGTTGCCCATTACCTTTCATGGTAAAAAGGAGTTACTAGGAAGCAGATTCCCAAGCAAGGCGACCATTTTTCAGACACTTTTGCATCTAGGTGGAGCCATGGGACCACTTCTTACCAATGGAATGTAAAAAGAAGTGATGACTGTCATTTCAAGAGCACCTCGTTTAAGAAATGGGTTCCTCCCCAGCCTCTCTTTCCCTCTCTCCTGGCTGATTGTGGAGGTCCCTGAGGCTCTCAGGAGTTGGTAGAGCCACATAACTTAAGGAACCTGGCCCTTGGAATTATCCCATGGAGGTGAATTATGCATCAGCTAGTAATATGGCACTATTATATAAGCAAGAAATACATTTTTGGTGTAAAACCACTAAAATTTAGAGCATTATTTACACAGCAGCCAGCATTACCTAGTAAATATAATGTTTCTAAATGAAGACTGTTGCCGTTGAGTTGATTCTGACTCATAGCGACCCTATAGGACAGAGTAGAGCTGCCTCATAGGGTTTCCAAGAAGCACCTGGTAGATTCAAACCACTGGCCTTTTTTTTTTTTTTTAATTAGTTTTTATTAAGCTTCAAGTGAACATTTACCATTCCAATCAGTCTGTCACATGTAGGTTTACATACATCTTACTCCCTTCTCCCACTTGCTCTCCCCCTATTGAGTCAGCCCTTACAGTCTCTCGTTTCGTGCCAATTTTGCCATCTTCCCTCTCTCTCTATCTTCCCATCCCCCCTCCAGTCAAGAGTTGCCAACACACTCTCCAGTGTCCACCTGATTTAATTAACTCTCTCTTCTACGGCATCTCTCTCCCCCCCACTGACCAGTCCTTTTCATGCCTGATGAGTAGTCTTCGGGGATGGTTCCTGTCCTGTGTCATCAGAAGTTCTGGGGAGCATTGTCTCTGGGATTCCTCTAGTCTCAATCATACCATTAGGTATGTTCTTTTCATGAGAATTTGGGGTCTGTATCCCACTGATTTCCTGCTCCCTCAGGAGTTGTCTGTTGTGCTCCCTGACAGGGCAGACATCGATTGTGGCTGGGCACCAACTAGTTCTTCTGGTCTCAGGATAATGTAGGTCTCTGGTTCATGTAGCCCTTTCTGTCTCTTGGGTTCTTAGTTGTCGGGTGACCTTGGTGTTCTTCCTTTGCCTTTGCTCCAGGTGGGTTGAGACCAATTGATGTATCTTAGATGGCCGCTTGTTGGCATTTAGGACCCTAGGTGCCACAGTTCAAAGTGGGATGCAGAATGTTTTCATAATAGAATTATTTTGCCCATTGACTTAGAAGTCCCCTCAAACCCCAGCCCCTGGTCTGCTGACCTTTGAAGCTTTCATTTTATCCCGGAAACCTCTTTGCTTTTAGTCCAGTCCAATTAGGCTGACCTTCCTTGTATTGAGTGTTGTCTTTCCCTTCACCCAAAGCATTTCTTATCTACAGATTGATCAATAAAAAGCCCTCTCCCTCCCTCTCTCCCTTCCCCCTTTGTAACCACAAAAGTATGTGTTCTTCTCCGTTTTTTCTATTTCTCAAGATCTTATAATAGTGGTCTTATACAATATTTGTCCTTTTGCAACTGACTCATTTCGCTCAGCATAATGCCTTCCAGATTCCTCCATGTTATGAAATGTTTCAGAGATTCGTCACTGTTCTTTATCGATGCGTAGTATTCCATTGTGTGAATATACCACAATTTATTTACCCATTCATCCGTTGATGGACATCTTGGTTGCTTCCAGCTTTTTGCTATTGTAAACAGAGCTGCAATAAACATGGGTGTGCATATATCTGTTTGTGTGAAGGCTCTTGTATCTCTAGGGTATATTCCAAGGAGTGGGATTTCTGGGTTGTATGGTAGTTCTATTTCTAACTGTTAAGATAACGCCAGATGGATTTCCAAAGTGGTTGTACCATTTTACAATCCCAACCGCTGACCTTTCTGATAGAAGCTCTAGTACTTAACCACTACACCACCAGGGTTTCCTTCTGAAGACTACCGAAAAAAAAAAAAAAAAAATACCTTCAAAACCCAGGATCTGAGAGACGAGTCAGAGGTATAATTTGGGAGAGAACAGAATATCAAAGAACCCCCAAGAGAAGATACCTGATAATAGTACATCTGCTTCCCAGAGGGTCAGAGCCAGTAGCTAGTAACTAAAACTAAGGAGGGGAATAGTGGATTGAGAAATTTTTTTAAGAAGTAAAGTAATTTTTCCTACCGTAGTAACTCTAGGTTTATTAGTTGAAATCCACGACAGCAACAGGGTTGGCTTTTTTGCTTCTATAAGAAACTACCACAAACTTAGTAGCTTAAAACAGCACACATTTATTATTTCACTTTTTTTTTTTTTTAATAATAGAAGTTCAGTGTCCTTAGCAGGTCTCTGCTTGGAACCCCATAAGTCAGAAGTCAAAGAGTTGACATGGTTGTGTTCCTTTATGGAGGCTTTAGGGGAGAATCTGTTTCCTTGCTCAGGTTGTTGGCAAAATTCAGTTACTTGAAGTTGTAGGACAGAAGTCCCCTTTTCTTTGCTAGCAAACAGCTGAGGGTCCTTCTCAGCTTCTAGAGACCAACCACATTTCTTGAATTGTGGTCCCTTCCTCTATCTTCAAATCCAGCAATGGCTGGTTGAGTTTTTTGGGCTACACATCTCTAACTCTTCTGCCTTCTTATTCCACTTTTAAGGGCCTATGTAGTTACACTGGGCCCACTCTGATCATTAGAGAGATCTCCCCATTTTAAAGTCACCTGATTAGCAACCTTAATTCCATCTACCAAGTCCCTTTTGCCAAAAAAAATAATCATGGGAATAACAGAGTAACAATGCTCTGTTTCTATCCATAAGTGAATATTGTGTGGATTAAAATCAGAAAATGTGTCTGACAAGATTGTATCCACTCACTTTATTTAATCAATCTGTATAATGAACAAATAATCTGAGAAACTGGACTGTATGAAGAAGAATGCTTCATCAGGATTGAAGGAAGACTCGTTAGCATCCTGCAATATGCAGAGGACACAACCTTCCTTGCCAAATGTGAAGATGGCTTGAAGCACTGACTGATGAAGGTCAAAGACTACAGTCTTCAGTATGGATTGCACCCATACGTAAAGAAAATGCACATCCTCGCAACTAGATCTCTTAGGTGCTTTGGATATCTTATCAGCAGGGACCAATCCCTGAAGAAGGACATTGTGGTTGGTAAAGCAGAGGGCCAGCAGAAAGAGGGATACCCTCAAAAAGATGGAGCAATACAGTGGCTGCAACAATGGGCTCAAGCAAAGCAAGAGTTGTGAGGATGGCACAGGACTAGGCAGTGTTTTATTCTGTTGTACATAGGGTCGATATGAGTTGCAACTGACTTGATGGCACATAACAACAAATAAAATCAACAGACTGATAAACAACATCATGATAAATGAAGAAAAAATTGAAGTTGTCAGCAATTTTGTTCTACTTGGATCACCAATTACCATCTCTGGAAGTAGCAGTCAAGAAATCACAGGACTTATTGTGTTGGGCAATTCTGTTGCAAAAGACATCTTTAAAGTTTAGGAAATAAAAGATGTCACTTTAATGACTAAGATGCTTTTGATCTAAGCCATGTCTTTTTAATTGCCTCATATGCAAGTGAAAACTGAACAATGAAAAAGGAAGCTAAAAGGAGGATCAACACATTTCAATTATGGAGTTAGTGAAGAATATTAGATGTGCCTTGGACTTCCAGAAGGAAAAGCATATCAGTTTTGGAGAAAGTATAACCAGAGTGCTACTTAGAAGCAGGGATGACAAGAAACCATATTGCTTCATTTAGACATATCATCAAGAAAAACCAATCCTAGAAAAGGGTATCACTTTTGGTAAAGTCAGAAAAAACAGATGAAAACCTCATGGGATGAATTGACATGGTGGCTACAACAATGGGCTCAAGCATACCAAAGATTGTCAGATTGGCAATGTTTGTTTTCTTGTTCTGGATCACCATGATTTGGAGCCAACCCAAGGGCAACTAACAGCAACACCAAAAACAACAGCGTAACAGGAGAGGGCAAAGATCATGCCTACTATATTGGTATACAAATGTAGGTGTAGGTCTCGGAACACTTTATAATTTAATAAAAGTTTAAAGATTTGGTATTAAGTAAAACCGTATTTTAGTCCAATGAAATATATCTGGTACATAGGCTCTCAATAAATGTCTGTTGAATAACTGAATTATCAGACAGTCTTGGATTTTAATATTTAAGAGTAATTAGAAGAGCTATGGAATCTTTCCATGATTTCATGTAGTGGCTATATTGGGATAACTCTCTCTCTCTCTCTTTCTTTCACCATTAAAAAAATAATAAATTTCAAATAAATACATTTTTGGTAAATTTAAACATTTTTATAACTTTCAAAATTTATCATACAAGTATCTTATGGTAAATACTGTTTTAATAAAATAAAAGTAATGCCCTGGGTTTTCTTGGCTGTAATCTTCACAAAAGCAAATTCCTAGGTCTTTCTCCCATGGAGCCACTGTTCTTGTTTGGTTACCAGTTAAGCACTTAACCATTTGCCCCACCATGGCTAATATGTAGAGACCAAAGTTTATTGGTGGTCACCAAGGGTGGGAGAAAGGGAGAGAAGGAAAGCCATTATACGGAAAGCAGTGAGTTTCTGTTTGTAGTGATGGGAAATGACACAGATTAAAGGATAAAGGTTGCACAACTTATTGTACTTTATGTCACTAAGATGTACATCTGAAATATGCTGAAATAACAAATGGTACCTGGTACATATTTTAAAAAAGAACAAGAGTGAGAGAGCGAGAGTGAGAATGAGAGAGAGAGAACAACCTCTGATGCTGCTCATGAACAAGCAAACACCTCATGGGGTTTGTTTTTTGGTTTGGAGGTTTAGGATCATGATCTCATGGGCCATCTCAGTCAACTGGCCTAATATGGCTTTGCAGCGCTTCTGTTTTACCTCCTATTCATTGCTTGGTGCCTGGGGTCTTAAAAGCTTACTAGGGCCCTCCAATGGAATCCAGACATTCTGTAGTCATTGAGGCTGTATGAACATCAGAAACTATTTACCTGAGATAATCATTAAACCTTAAATTTCAAACCAAAATTTTTACCAGAAATCAGCATGAACGAAACAACCAAAAAACAAAACAAAAAACAAACTGCTTCTTGCTGAGTTGATTCCGACTCACAGAAACCCCATATAACAGAGTAAGACTGCCCTATAAGGTTTCCAAGGGGCAGCTGGTAGATTCCAACTGTTGACCTTTCGGTTAGCAGCCAAGCGCTTAACTATTGCGCCACCAGGGCTCCAAATCAAACAACAGTTAAGCCTAATCAGTAAAGTACAGGTAGTCTCCTACTTTATAAATGGGTCCTGAGGAAAGTTGAATACCTCTTTTTTTTTTTTTTTTAGTTTTCATTATTATTGCCTTTTATTATCAGTATCTTTATAAATCCGACCTTGGATTTGTCTGTGGGAGTTGGCATGAGAATGATAACATCAGCAAAGTATGCGTGGCACCATTGTACTAGTACATTTTTACTAACATCGGGGTTAAAAAATAAAAAAGGACAGAGGTAAGTACGGTATATTGTAACACAAAAACATTGTAAATTGGGAATTACCTATATATTCTATTGAACATGACTGGGTGTTTTTAAAACACCAGAAGAAGAATATATAAAATTTAATTATTTTAAATATAATAAAGAAACTGATAGAACACATCATTACTATTCAAACTGACATTTAAAGGCAAATTTATCTCCCACAAAGGATATGGGAAACTCAAACCTTTGAAGCACGGTACTGTTCTGACAAAGATCTTTATTTTCAGTTCTCACCACCAAAGTCTACTCATGTATCTATATTGTGTTGCAGATAATGTAAAGGCATTAATTTTTAAAATTTTTATTTGATTTTTTGTGAAAGCATACACAGCAAGATACACTCTTTCGACAAATTCTCCATGTATAATTCAGTGACGTTGTCTACAGTCCTCAAGTTGTGTAACCATTCTGGCTATCCTTTTCCAAGTTATTCTACCACCATTAACATAAAGTCACAGCCACCCAAACTTTCTATCTAACCTTTTGAGAGGTTGTTGATCAATTTGATCCCACAGATGAATCCCTGAGAGAGCACAGTGCTCACCCCAGACTTACAGGTGTTCTCCGGCTTAAACATATTTGGGTTTCAGGGGGCAGTACTTATGCCCATCCTTTTTTTTTTCTTTTTGGTGCACCTTAATGTTAGTAATATGTACTACACACAGTGTTGCAGGGTATAATTTGCTGATATTATCATTCTCATGCCAACCCACAAAGATCAGATTTATAAAGATAGTGATAATAAAAGGCAATAATACTGAAAACTAAAAAACAAATTGACATATTTGACTTTTGTCAGAACTGACTTATGACCAAGCAGTTGGATTGGAGCCCCACAGTAAGTCAGAGACTACCTGTAATCATATTTACCTAGAATTTTTTAATTACCTTTTGAAGCCATGATTTTATGCTGGTTTAGTATTATCGATGCCTGAACTTACTTCCTACAGCCAAATTAGATGCCTAGCGAGCCTGGTAATTCTGTAACTGCTAATGAGCTGAGTCATTGATGAGGTGGGTGTGTCTGTGACTGAAGCCAAACCTCTGTGTAAGTACCTGGGGACTGAAGTTTGCTTTAGTTAGTTTGAGACGAGCTGAGAAAATTAATTACAGCTGAGTCCCAGTGTGCTGTTTCCTCAAGATTACACATGCTTTTGTCCACTTTTCTTTCTTGGCCTTTTTCCCTTTGCCAGCTCCTCTGAATGTTTGTTCTTCCACAGCGTAATTTTCAAAATGGGCAACTTAATGTTACTCAGAGGAATGCATTGACTGGCTATCATATCTGAACTTTAGGCCAAATTCATCCTACTGAAATGTGTTATTCCTGCTTAATTTTACATTTTATAGTGAACTTGTAGGAGAAATACTTAAAAAGCTAAATATTTAAAAGGGATTTTAATATTTCAAAATTAGAAAGTCCGCAAACTCAAAGTTAATTGTAATCACCACTAAAGAAAGGAAGAGAACTCTGAATTTTCCTTAGTCTCTGAAATAGGAGATGCCATTATTCCAAACAGGCATACCCTTCAATGGCCAGAGGTTTATATAATAATTTTATTTCCCACGTAAACTTTAGAACTCTTCTGCCAATTTTGGGACGTTTCTTTGCTTGGAATCAGGTTCAACTCCCGTGGGTAGGCATGTAGTAAAGTAAGGGGCGGGATCTCCTCTATCTCATAAAAAGTTACAAAATTTGTGATGTTCATGCTATGTATGGGACGTGAAGTCCTCCAACCATGGCATATCTGGAAATTATGGTCACAAAACAAGGAAAGCCTTGAACAAGATAAATGTTGAAAAACTTTCTATTTGCCCTTTGGTTATAGGAACTTTTTTTTTTTTTGTCAAATAGATAAATAAATGGAGCCAAGGGTAATGTAAGTAAGCTTGAGGTACAGCTACTACAGTCCTGCTTGTTGATATATTTGCTATCATCTGCCAAGAATTATATAAGACTATGCGAAGATTTCATTGATTTTTCATTGGCCCATGCCTCTATACAATATAGTCGGCTATGATTCACCCTGCATTCATCCTGTATTACCAGGATTGAAGGTGACATTGATATTCTATTAAATTCAGTTACTTTTGTTCTCTGTCTTTTACCCTTTGTTTATAAGTAGTCACCAAGTCTTTCTCTTTTCTCTCTCACAATGTCTCAGAAATCCTTTGGATAACAACTGCTTAGCTGTAGACCTTTTTGGTCTCACAGTCGGCCTTGTAAACTGTTGCTCTTGTTTTACACATTATACACATATACCTTACGAAATTCACCACTCATTTCATTATTAGTCTTTCTTGGTGTAGCAAATCCAGTTGTTATCTATCTTTTTAAATTCTTTATTGACCTTTCCAAGTTTTACTCTCATTCCCCAGCACAGGCTTTATGTGTCATTCCTTCATCAAGTATGTATTGCCTACCTGATACATTGCCAAAAGATTGGATCCTAGTTTTAGTGTCTTTAAATCATTCCTGAAAATCACGTGAATTTTTTCTTTTCGTTTTGTGACAGAAAAAGTTTTTGTGACCAAAATATGATTTACTTTTAATAACACACACAAAAAAACCCTCCCACTTAAAAAAAAACTACTGAGCATTTTCAGCTAGTGACCTCAGAAGCGTGCTCTGATTTCATTGGTAGAGCTTCATCGTCTGGGACAGTCAGAGGAAACATGTCTTGAAGGATGTTGATATAACGGTGAGACGCCAGAACGACCTACGTGCATTATTCTGCAATACCATTACCTACTTTGGGGCAGGACTTAAAGGTTTCTCAAAAACAAAAGTCCCTACTTAGCAAAAGGGTCACTGCTCATTTCTACATTATTTAGTACAAATAAGCAATACAGTTATTGTTCAATTACTGGAGTGAGGCAACAGGCAGGTCTAGGAGTGGCTGCTGCCATTTCACCAGCAAGTGGCTTCAAGAGGAAGTTTAGGAGGTAACGGGTTTCTGACATCTATGCAGTGGAGGGTTTAGGGAAGAGATCAGAAAAATATATTACAAAATGTAGATAATAGCTTAATATGAAGCAGGCCTGTTGGGGAATGGGGCATCCTAGATATTCATTCCTCTCGTAATGTGAATATTCTCTGTCCAGCACTAGCTGATCGTGGCTGAGTGTGAATGTGGATCCAGTGATGATAAACGTCCTAATTTTATATTATTTACCTTCTCTTTTTAACTGTAAACCACAGCACACGTCAAAGAGAACTCTATAGCATATACCAATAAAACAACTTCCCGTGTTAAGAAGTATAACATCTCCAGCTCCCCAGAAGGACCTGCAAGCACCTTTTCGATTCCTACCTGCCAGCCTCCTGATTGCTTTCTATTTGGTCCATGAGGTCTTTCCTCCATTATGCCTTTTTCAGTCTCATTATTTATTAATCATGTATTTTATTATTTTGTTTAATTGCTTCTATTAACCTTCTATTATGGCTTTTAAAATTGCTCTATTGGTGGTTAGAATATAAATTAAAAATACATATTTAATGCATTATAGTCCATCTGAAATTAATACTTCGACCATTTTTCAAACAATACACAAAAAGGTATAACATCATAATGGCATTTAGACTTCTTTTGCCCCCCCCCTTTTTTTTTGCTCTTGGCATATATTCACCTCTGTGTAATTTAAATTCAAGATACAATAATGATTATGACAATGATAATAATTGCTTTATATAGTCAATACCTTTGTATATTTACCCATATATTTCTAATATATTCATTTTTTTCTTATACTTCCATGCTTCTATCTGTGATTATTTTCCTACATTCAAAAGAACTCCTTTAATATTTGTTATACTTTGAGCTTAGTGGTGACAAATTCTCTTAGTTTTTGTTTTCCATAACATCTTTATTTTGCTATGATTTTTTAAAGATCTATTACCTTGGTATAGAATTCTATATAGACAGGCATTTTTTTCCATCATTTTAATGATTTTTATTATCTTCTGTTGTTATTGTTGTTGGAGCCATGGTAGTGCAGTGGTTAAAAGCTACAGCTGATAACCAAAAAGGTCTGCAGTTTGAATCCACCAGCCACTCCTAGGAACCCCTATGGGGAAGTTCTACTCTGTCCAGTAGGGTGGCTATGAGTCAGAATTGACTTGATGGAAATGGGTTTTTAATTGGCTTGGTTGTTGTTGTTAAGTGCCATCAAGTAGGTTCCAACTCATAGTGACCCTATATACAACAGAACAAAACATTGCCCAGTCCTGCACCATCCTCACAATCATTATGCTTGAGCCCATTGTTGCAGCAACTGTGTCAGTCCATCTCATTGAAGGTCTTCCTCTTTTTCGCTGACCCTGTACTTTACCAAGCATGCTGTCCTTCTCCAGGGACTGATCCCTCCTGACAACACATCCAAAGTATGTAAGACACGGTCTCACCATCTGGTTGTACTTCTTTCAGGACAGATTTGTTCATTTTTTTGGCAGTCCACAGTACATTCAGTATTCTTCACCAACATTACAATTCAAAGGTGTCAATTCTTCTTCACCATTTACCCCTTGATTTTGTTTAGAAAAAATTTTTTTCCATTTTTTCTAGAAATTTCTTAGGCATAATTAATTTAATTACAGTACAGGATCTTTTTTTTTTTTTTTTTTAGAGGATCTAGATGAAGTAAAAATGGTTAAATATTTTTATTTGCCCTGATATAGCACCTTTCATTTCTCTTAAAATTCCTATGATGTTCTTTCCCGAATCCAAAGTCTTTATTGATAACTTAAAAATAGAGAGCCAAGGACATGAGTCTGGTTTTTAGAATCTCCATCACATTCTTGGGAAATTTATTTAGTTCACAGTTTCTCATTTCCATTCAGATAAATGAGATAGCTTTAACTGGTAGGGCTGACGTTGGCCTTCTACCTAATAACATCCGATTTCTCTACTTCACTTCCCTCAATCTAAAGGATCGGTAATCACAAATAAGAATCAGCACCCAAGACTTGAAGTAGGAACATGAGTAAATGGCATCAACTCAACACTCTAGCGTCATTTGCCCACTTCACTGGCTTGTTGTTCTGTTCCACCTCACTCAACCATGTTAAAGCCTGAAAGTCTGATTTATCATAAAAAATTGTGATCCTCCTAAATTCATGAAGGATTTATAAAATTTTTTAACTGTGTAAATTTTGATGAAAATTAATGTAAAATTGCCCAAACTACTATAGGGTTTTGATTAAAACAATTTAGCATGAAGTTTAGATATGGTTTTAGTTTTTGTAGGCTATAAATCACTGATCAGCCATCATGGATTGAATTGTGTCCCCCCAAAATATGTGTATCAATTTGGGTAGGCCTTGATTCCCAGCATTATGTGATTGAGCAACTTTTTGTCATCTGATGTGATTTTCCTATGTGTTTTAAATCCTACCTCTATGCTATTAATGAGGCAGCAGTTATGTCAATGAGGTAGAACTCAATCTACAAGATTGGAATAGGCAGCAGTTATGTCAATGAGGTAGAACTCAATCTACAAGATTGGATTGTGTCTTAAGCCAGTCTCTTTTGAGATATAAAAGAGAGAAGCCAGCAGAGACACAGAGGGACCTTCTACCACCAAGAAAGCAGTGCTGGGAGCAGAGTGCATCCTTTGGACCCAGGGTTCCTGCTCGGAGAAATTCCTAGTCTGGGAGAAGATTGTTGACAAGGACCTTCTTCCAGAACCAACAGAAAACTGCCCGTCATAAACTAAGTAATATTATACCCACCTAGTAATAAGTTTGTGTGGGTCTGGAATTAATCCATCATAAGATAGAACTGTTATATCCAGGATTGAGCTTCAGTGGGCCCAGAAGACACATCTAAGTTGCAAAAAGCTGAAGTGAGAAGGAAAAATCTGAGTTTGATGTGTTAGCTAGCTATGTTGGTAAGTGTCAAAAATTAACTGTTATTGCACGATTAACGGTGATGGAGTTGGTTATCCACTTTGTGTGCAGAGATAATGGCTAAGGCAAAGATATGCATGAGCTTTCAGACAGTGGGAAATGCCTAAGTTGGTTAGCCAAGTGCTTGGAAGGAGCAAAAAAGGATAATTAGGGACAAGGAGGCTGAATGGGGTGAAGATCTTTCTATCACATGTTAACATTGTCCAGGAATTTTCCACCACGGAAATGTCACTAAACAAGGAATTTGTTATGTTGAGAATGTATGAATAACCTAGAGATATGAGAAAATACATTACTCAACTAGAGAAAGAAACTGGAGTATGATGGACCTTGTACGCTGTACTGAAAAGTTTTGACTCCAGAAGAAATGTAGCTACTTTTATACTTTAAGGGGTAGAAATGTAGTGATTGATATTTTAGAAAGCAATTCTAATCTTCTGTAAAAAGTACCTACTCAGGAGTGGCCAGACTGGAGGTAGAAACACTTTTAGGAGAGCTCTGAAATAATTCAGGAAGGAAATAATTAGCACTGTGCTATTGATGAAATGGTTCAGAAATTTGAGGGATATCTGGGAAATAGAGTAGACACTTGATAAGTCATTGGGTGTGTATAGAGAAGGAAAAGGAGGCATCTAAAATGACTTTTCTATTTCCAATTTGGATGATTGGCAGATTAGGAACCAGTAAAATAGGAAATACAGTAGGATTACCTAATTCTAGTGAGGAAGGATTTTAGTTTACGTTTGACATGGTGGGCATGAAGTATCTGATTTAGTTCTGGGTGTAATGTTTTGTAGTGCATTATATAATATAAGAACTGAAGTTTAAGAACATTATCTAAAAAACTGACACAGTTTTGAGAATCATACTAGAGATTTTGGTTATACTTTATAACAATATGAATGAATATGTGAAACTAGTAGGTATAAAATTGTATGTGAACTATGATTACAAATCTCTAAAAGATTACGCTCAGCCAGATATACGTATTTACATACAATTCTACAAAGCTCAGAAAAGATTTATCGACAGTTTACATGATCTAAGAATTATGCAAAAGACTGGAATTAGAGATATCACTAAGACCCTACCTTGCTAGAAAGATTGAATGGAAAATATTTAAATATCTACTAGGATTAAATTATTCACATTTTATTCCATGGGTAATCAATTTCACATAACAGATGTTAGAAGAAAAAGAGGAAAGTTTTTTTTTTTAATTTAAAAAAAGAAGATGTATATTTCCTTATAAAACTATGAGATATTTTCAGATATTTAATATTTATATTTATAGCCTATTTAATAAAAAAAATAATAATCTTACATGTAACTTTGTAGTTCCATTTTTGCTTATTGTTAAAGCATTTGGAGTGGCTGTTACTAAAATACAAAGAAATATATATTCCTACTGAGACTTCTCTTTAGGCTTCAGCGTACACCAAGTACAATCAGCAATGACTGTCAGATTAGATTTAGATAACATTTAGTGTGTATGATCACTGGTATTTCCTTTATCCTTTTTGCAATGAGGATTAATTGGGTTCATGACCTCAGCAGAGTAAAATGCCAATAGTTGTGCCCAATGGACATCTAAGTTTCAGACATTATCTTCCTGTGGCAATACTGCTGTAGTATACATATTAAAAGGAACCTAATAAACCGAAGAATGGACTAAAATGTATAATTAAAACCCTGAATGAAGTGTGCTGTTAAATTGGTTGGGTTATTAAGGAAACTGGCATTTGTGTGCATCAACTGTGGCAATGCATGGAATGAGCCACAATTCAGATTGATTCTTCATTACTCTCTTGAAAAGGAAGTAATTGTCAATCTCTAAAATTGAAATTTTCTTTTCTTTTAATGTTTTAATTCTTTAATTTGAGTTGATGTGGAGGTAGCGATCAGAAGCTTCTATGTGGCATGCAGGAAAAAAAAAAAAAAATCTTAGAACTTGTATAGCCCTGTAAGAAAATCCTGAGTTGCCTGTCACCATGAAAAATAATAGACTATAAAAAATTACAAAGATGCTAAGAAAAAGCAGAAAGTGCAAAAATAATGGCAGTATGCAACATAATTCACACAACAGAAGAAACCTTAAAGTTGCCATCAATTACTTCATAAAAGGAAAAGAGAAAATAACATGCATAAAAGCCATTCAAGACAGGAAGGAAGGAAAAAAGTCTAAGTAAGCTGTAGCTTAAATAATGACAAAACCAATTAAATATCTTCCTGTACCTGAACTTCTATATCACAAAACAAAGGGAAGACACTGAGATTAACATTTTTAGAAAACGGTTTATCTTCAAAAACCACATAATGATAAGCTTTCTAATTAACTTGGATGTTAATACCAATGATTCATATAATTTCAGTAATAAAAAAAAAGAGTGTTATTTCCTGTCCTGAGAGTCCCTTTGTATACACACTGTGGTGAACTGAAGGGGGAGGAAGTAAATATAGATTCCTTCAGTGATGAAGTATATACCAGAAGCTTAGGGCCAGAGAAGTGATCTTGGAAAGATGTGATAAATTTACTATTACAAAAATCTCCACTTGAGAGTGACAGGAAATTGAAACAAAGTGTACAGAAAAAGTGCGGTCTTTAAAGGCCCATTTATAAATGTCACAATATCAAGGACGTCTATTTCTAAAGCAGAATTTCAGTTCGTTTTGGTTAGGTGTCGGTGACAAGTGACGCAGCTCAATCCTTAGTCAATGACAAAAGGCGGATGAATAGCGAATATTTATAACTAAATTAAACTACTCACGGGAGGTCATGTAAACCCCAAGGTCATGTAAACCCCAGGTATTTTTTAACTCTATGCTGCATGGTATAATTACTTATTATTCATCCTGACCGTAAAAAAGAAGCTCATCTCTGATAGCAACAGGTCCTACATGGTGTCCTTCCCCCAGAGGGGTTGTTGGAGGCTGTTTCTGAGCTCATGGTAAGAACAGAACTGGGTAGAATGGGAGGTGAAATAAGAGCAATTAGCAGCAATCATTAGTATTAGTTGTTCAATCCACGGGTAATATAAAAATATTTTAAAAGATGTGTTTCTATGGTCTACGTTTGAATACTTTAAATAGTATCTTTAATTTTAGGGAATCATATTTCTGACTGTGATGATTCATTTCAAGGCAGCTTTACCTGATAATTCTAGTAGAGGTCCAGAGGAATATTTTATTTTGGTTAGAATTGCTTACTTTTAAAAATAGTATATTCTCATTGTGATAAACGTGAAAAACAAGGGTATGAGTAAAAAAGATAAAATTGATCAAAAATCTCTGTTAGAAATTCTTACGTAAAGGATACATTTTTTTTTTAACAGCGGAATTATGCTGTGCATATTATTTGGTGGTGGTGTTGTGAGGTGTCTCTGAGCCCGTTCCACCTAATGGTGTCCCTAGGTACAACAGAAGGAAACACTGCCCAGTCCTGTGCAATCCTCATGATTGTTGTTATGCTTGAGCCCATTGTTGTAGGCAATGTGTCAGTCCATCTCACTGAGGGCCTTCTTCTTCCTCACAGACCCTCTACTTTACCAAGCATGATGTCCTTCTCCAGGGATTGATGCCTCCTGATAACATGTCCTTGCTTATAAGGAGCATTCTACCTGTACTTCCAAGACACAGTTGTTCATTTTTTGGGCAGTCCATGATATATTCAAATTCTCCAACAATACCGTAAATCAAAGGCATCAATTCCTCTTCAGTCTTCCTTTTTCATTGCCAAGCTTTTGCATGCAAAATTTTACTTGTGTGTGATATTAATGATATTGTACCATAATATCATCATTCTGTTGGTCACCTTTCTTTGGAATAGGCGTAAATATGGATCTCTTCCATTCTGTTTGCCAGGTAGCTGTCTTCCAAATTTCTTGGCATAGATGAGCGAGTACTTCCAATACTGCATCCATTTGTTGAAACATTTCGGGTGGTATTCAGTTAATACCTGAAACCTTGTTAGCCAGTGGCTTTAGTGTAGCTTAGACCTCTTCCTTCAGTACCGTCAGTTCTTGATCATGTGCTATCTTCTGAAATGGCTGAACATCGATCAATTCTTTTTGCTGTAGTTACCCTTTTTATTCCTCGTATCTTCTTTTGATGCTTCCTGAGTTGTTTGATATTTTCCCCATAAACCTAACCTAACCCATTGCTGTCTGGTTGATTACAGCTCATTGTGACCCTACAGGACAGAGTAGAACTGCCCATCGACGGCAGTGGGTTTGGTTTTTTCTTTTGGTTTTATATCTCTATTCCTTATTGAACTCTAAGATCAATAGCAGTAAAATCAAAGGCAGATTTTCTACAAAGCAAAACTAAAGGATGTCTAAACAGAAGAACCTAGCACCTTTGTTAAAAAAAAATAAACTAGTTAAATAATAACATGAAAAGTGTTCATTTCTTTACCAAATACTATATACATGTATTTAAAGACAAAATATACGATTACCAATTTATGGAATATTCAATATGATACAAAGGGTAAAAATGCACCAGAAGATTTCCAACAAAGAAAATATCCATATCACTACACATCACTATGTATATTATACTTTTCACGGATTAAATGTCTCAAAATTATATTTGCCCTATTCACATATTGTTTAGTATGATGTTTTAAATAAAATCTAATACATTCTTAAAGGGCAAAAACTTAAAGAGCACTCTTGCTTTCTGAAAGGGTCACATAAAGTTGAATTTGCACTAATTCTCCTGAAATGGGACAAGCAAGAACATTATTTGTTTTAATGAATCCTTTAGGATTTTCTGGCTAAGGAACAGAAACTGCTTAGAAAGAAATTGATATTAGCTTGCTATTACAGCTTGATTGTGATTCACAAAATTTTAAATGACTTTCCGTTTATTTTTATTTAAGACTATGAATAATTAATATTCCAAGCACTCTGTTTCTCTTTGTGGGCTACTTTTGACAGCTTAGCATTAAATGAGATTAGTACTGGAATTTGAAAAAATGATCATGATCAGGAGTGTATTTCCTCAGATGCTTGTATCACTTACGGAAGATTAGAAGTCTCATACTGTTACAGTTAGCCCCAGAGGTTTCATATTGTGGTGACGGCTTCGCGAGTTTGTTTCGTTTGCTTAGAATCTGCATGATTGTTATCTTAAAATCTAAGGCATGGAACGTTTCTCTTTTGATACCGTACAACGCAGATAATGCAAATATAATGTTGACCTTCTGAGATATTTTCTTTTTGCGTGCAAACTCGTGATAGATTTTTCTAGAGAAAAGCAACGAACTGTTTCATGAAACGTGCCTTTTTCAGGATATGGTTTTTCTGAGACTGTTTGAAATGTAGCGTGGCTCCTTCTGCTCCACTAGAAGCAAAGGCCACTAGAAGCTATTGCTTCATGCATATGAAATGGTTTAAAAACTTCAAGACAGCATTTAATATGGCTTGCATCATTTCATTTCAAATGCAAGCCCTGTTTGTCCTTGTTGACAAGAATTGGCAATTAAAGTCAATTAAGAAGAAATATAATTAAAAATTTGATTAGACTTTATGTGCACGATGAGTTAACTTTCTCAAGTCAAGTTTAGATTTTTGTATGTTTTAGTCCTCCTAAAGTCGTAAGCATCCTCATTGTTCTCCTTGTTTTATAAAGGCAAGTGACAGGATCTATGGTCCCTGTATCCCTGGCCTTCATTATTAATTTAAGGAGCTGAACTATAAACTGATCAATATTTTGTCCTTCCCTAAGCAAAGAGAACCATGAAGACAAGTCTTGTGAAGCATCAGTGCAGCATCTATCTCCACAGTAACGTAAATTTTGTAAGCCGACAGTATTTGTCAAGCCCCACCACTTGCAAAACACTCTGCCGTGTATTATGATGAGATGCAGGGGAAGCAGGGATTGCAGCTCGTACACTTTCAGGGGTGCAGAGTCCAGGTTTATGCAAAATTCCTCTCTCATACAACACCACCAATAGTGCTGCATCCGGCAGGTTTGGTTTTCCCTTTTTGAATCCAAACTGTTTCAAGCACAAAACTGTATAAAATTAAATGGCAAAGACTTGGAGTGACTACGTTTACTCCCTTCTGTATTGATAACTTGCCCTCAGAAACAATCATCTTCAAACACTTACTTTTTATCTCTTCTACTGGGTAACTATTTAAGTATTGTGGCATCATTGTTATTTTGATTTAGACATTTGCGGGCTGCAATACAGAAGCTGGATTTAGTAATTTATTAAAAACACATTAGCTATGTGATTACCTAACGTTGTCTACATAATTTTAAATAAAATACTTAGGATTCTGTTCCTTAGTTTTTTAATTAAATGTAAAATAAGGATATCATGTTTTCTTTCTTCTGCTGCATCTCTCCAACCATCTCAAATTCTGCCATCCTTTATAAGTTTAACATTTTTTTGGTCCAGATTCAGGACTTTATATCTACCATGTAGCCCAAATTAGAATACCCAAGATGGACATCAGTTTGATGGTGGAATTTGAATACTAATAAATCACTATAACGTGGCAAAAAATTATTTCCTACAGAGTCTCCTCCATGCAATGTCTTAAGATCTGAGCCATGACTCCATGGAGAATATTTTTACAATAACATGATTTCTGTTTCCGTTGTCAGGGTTAAATTTTTTTGACATCTTATTTATTACAAAACCCCTTGCTCAAATCACACACTTTAATTGCCTTCTTTCTCTTCTGGAATGTAACCTCATCATCCAGCTTTTTATTTTCTCTCTGATGTGTCTTCTTTACCAAATCGCTAAGATCTTTCAGGCATCCATAGACTCTATCTTTTAAACAGAAATCATTCCATTTTTCTACTTAATGATGGTCTTTTTGGTCCAAATGAGTTTCTATTCTAATTGATGCCACATAATAAACAAAACACTGGCAGAGTCCTCATTCTGAAGTTTCCCTCCAGGGTCACTCCTGGGTCAATTATAATGTTTATTACAAAGACTATCTTCCTCATTCATGGTATCATTCTCATTTTGGTTAAGCCTTTTAAAAAAATTCTCAGAAAGAGGCTGGAGGATGAGAACAATACCTGTCTATGCACTTTATTGGCTTTGGATTCTAGGTTTAAAATTGCTTCTTCCTAGTGCATTGAAAGTATTACTCTATGGTACCATTCGTTGCGCTGAATGTTATCTGTTCCATTTTTCATTTCTAAAATTATGTATGTGTGTATAATTTTTTGGCTTATTGTGACATCTTGTCTCCTTTAGTTTTTTCAAACAACCCTTTTTTTCTTGTCTTTTAACTATTTTTTTCTCTTTCATTAATATTACCTATTTAAATTATTTAGTTTCTTTCAATATTTTGTTTATTGTTTCTAAACCACATTTATACATCAAAATATTTTATCTTCTTTCTTTTAATAAATTTTTGTTTTAGAATAGCTACAGATACAGAAAAAAAAATGTGAAGAGGGTACAGAAAGTTGCCATATATGCCACACCTTATTGCAGTTATTATTAATATACTCCATTACTATGGTACATCTGTCAGAATTATTAAACTGATAATGACACATCAAAAAAATGATACATTATTATAAACTAAAGTCCATAATTTATTCATGTCTCCTTAGTTTTACACAAATGTCCTTTTTCTGATCCAGGATCCCATTCAGGATACACGGTTACATTTAGTTGGCATGTCTCCTTAGGCTCCTCTTGACTGCGACAGTGTCTCAGACTGTCCTTGTTTGTTATGACCTTGACAATTTTTGAGAAGCCCTGATCAGATATTTTATGTGCTATCCTTCAACTGGGATTTGTGTGGTCTTTTTCGCAATTAGGCTGGGACTAGGCACTTTGGGAAAACCCTGGTGATGTAGTGGCTAAGTGCTACAGCTGGTAACCGGGGGTAAAAAACCCATTGCACTTGAGTCGATTCCGGCTCATTGTGACACTATGTACAACAGAATGTAACACTGTCCTGCCCTATGCCGCCCTTGCAATCATTGTTATGCTTGAGCCCATTGTTGCAGCCACTGTGTCAGTCCACCTTGTTGAGGGTCTTCCTCTTTTTTGCTGACTCTCTAGTTTACCAAGCATGATGTCTTTCTCCAGGGACTGATCCCTCCTGATAGCATGTCCAAAGTAATGTGAGGCAAAGTCTTGCCATTGATGCTTCTAAGGAGCATTCTGGTTGTACTTCTTCCAAGACAGATTTGTTCGTTCTTTTGGCAGCCCACAGTATATTCGATATTCTTCACCAACACCACAATTCAAAGGCATCAGTTCTTCTTTGGGCTTCTCTATTCATTGTCCAGCATTCGCATGCATACGAGGTGATTGAAAACACCATGGCTTGGGTCAGGCACACCTTAGTCTTCAAGGTGACATCTTTGCTTTTTTAACACTTTAAAGAGGTCCTTTGCAGTAGATTTGCCCAGTGCAGTGCATCTTTTGCAGCAGGTTCGCCCCATACAATACATCTTTTGATTTCTTGACTGCTGCCTCCTCCATGGGTGTCGATTGTGGATCCAAAGGAAATGAAATCCTTGACAATCTCAGTCTTTTCTCCATTTATCATGATGTTGCTTATTGGTCCAGTTGTGAGGATTTCTGTTTTGTTTATGTTGAGATGTAATCTATACATCCAATCGAAGGCTGTGGTCTTCGATCTTCATCAGTAAGTGCTTCAAGTGAAAGCAGAGCGTTTACATTAATTATTTGGAATTTTCCTGCTTGGGAAATTTGTATTTTCTCTACCATTTATTTACTCAATCATTTATTTATAGCAGTATAGATTCATGGGTTTTATTTTATACTTTCTGTATAATCCAATACAAATTTATTTATTTTGTTGCTCCAATTGCTCCAGCCATGACCACTGGGAGCTCTTTCAGTAGGCTCTTATGCCCTTTTAACATATCCCATCATTTTTTCAAAAAATATTTTTAGCACTTCTTCATATTCTGGGGAAACCCTGGTGGAGTAGTGGTTAAGTGTTATGACTGCAAACCAAGAGATCGGTAGTTTGAATCCACCAGGTACTCCTTGGAAACATTATGGTGCAGTTCTACTCTGTCCTATAGGGTCGCTATGAGTCAGAATCGACTCGACGGCAGTGGGTTTGGTTTTTTTTTTTTTTTGGTTTCATATTCTGGTACTACAAGACACTCCAGGTTTGTCTTGTATATTTCCTGGCTCTATCCTAGAGTCAGCCATTTCTCTAATTGAAGAATGGTATTAGAAAACAAGATCTGGGAACTAGGTGTGTTTGTTGCTCCTGGGCAGTGCTGCTTCTAGGCCATCACACCTGAAAGAGAAAGGAAATATACGTGACTAAAAAAAAAAAAAAAAAAAATTTTTTTTTTTTTTTTTTATACTGGCGTAGTGGTTCAGTGGTATGGCTGCTAACCAAAAGTTTGGCGGTTCAAATCCACCAGGCGCTCCTTGGAAACTATGGGGCAGTTCTACTCTGTCCTTTATGGTCGCTATGAGTAGGAATCAACTCTAGGGCAACAGGTTTTTGTTTTTGTTTTTATCCTAAGGTAGGTATATACACATATTAGTAAGTATTTCTATATGTAACATCTGTAGCTACAATAATCTAAACATGCATTCAGATGTTCATATGCTAAACAAAACATATGTATTGGTGTTTTCGGCTTCAATCTGTTACCACATTCAAGTATCCTACCCATCATTATCTGTAACATCCCCCTTTAGCAGTGAGAAACTGGTTCCCACCATCGGCCATCAGGTTACCTGTTCATTTTTTTCTTTTTTTTTTTCTTTAATTCAGCTTCTTCAATTGGCTTTTTTTATTGTGGTTAAAAAAATGTATAATTACAAAATATTTGCTCTTTCAACATTTTTTACATGTGGGTTTCCTATACATTTGTCTATTTTACTTATTTCATATAAATTATATCATACAGTATTTGGTCTTTTGTGATGGGCTTACTTTGCTCAGTATAATATTTTCAAATTTCATCATGTTATACCATGTACCAGAACTTTATTTTTCTTTATGGCTGGACCCATTACATGCTTTGAAATGAAATATCGGGAAGTGTGCCTTCTACTTTGTTCCTTTTTCGATACTGTTTTGGCTATTTGGGGTCCCTGGCATTCCATACGGAGCCCTGGTGGTACAGTGGTTAAGCACTCAGGCTGCTAATCAAAAGGTCGGCAGTTCAAATCTACCAGCCATTCCTTGGAAATTCTTTGAGGAAATTGTACTCTTTCCTATAGCGTCGCTATGAGTCAGAATTGACTATGGCAACAAGTTTGGTTTGGTTTGCTTTGGCAATCTGTATAAATTTGAAGATTGACTTTTTGATTTCTGCAAAGAAGGGTGTTGAAATTTTGATGGAGGTGGAATTAAATATACATGGATTGCTTCAAGTAATATTTATATTTTAACAATATTAAGTTTTCCAATCCATGAACAAAGAATGATCTTCCATTTATTTAAGTCTTCTTTAATATCTTTCAGTAATGTTTTACAGTTTTCAGTGTAAAATATTTTACCTCCCTGGTGAAATTTATTCCTAGGCATTTTATTCTTCTAAATTCTACTGTAAATGGAGTTGTTTTCTTTTTCACATAGTTCATTGCTGATGTCTAGAAACAGGCTAAATTTTGTTGGCTAAACTTATACACTGCCAATGTGCTGAATTCATTTATTAGATTTTTTTTTTTTGTCAGTTGAGATAAACATGCTTTTTTTTTTTCCCACCTTTGTTGTATTCATGTGGTGTATTACATTGGTTTTCTAATGTTGAAGCACTCTTGCATTCCTGGGATAAATCACACTTGATCCTGGTGTATAATCCTTTTAATATTGTCTTAGTTATTCAGTGCTGCTGTAACAAAAATACCACAAGTGGATGGCTTTAACAACAACAACAACAAAAAATTATTTTCTCACAGTCTAGTAGGCTAGAAGTCCAAATTCAGGGTGTCAGCTCCAGGGGAAGGCTTTCTCTCTGTCAGCTCTGGAGGAAGGTCGTTCTCATCACTCTCTCCCTGAACTAGGAGTTTCTCCCATGCAGGAACCCCAGATCTAAGGGATGCAATCTGCTCCCGACCCTGCTTTCTTGGTGGTGTGAGGTCCCCCTGTCTCTCTGCTCAATTCTCTCTTTTATATCTCAGAAGGAATTGTCTACTGGCACAATCCAATCTTGTAGATTGAGACCTGCCTCGTTAACATAACTGCTGCCTATCCCACCTCATTAACACCATAGAGGTAGGATTTACAACACATAGGAAAATCACATCAGATGACAAAGTGATGGATAATCGCATAATACTGGGAATCATGGGCTAGCCAAGTTGATACACATATTTTTGGGGAACACAATTTAATCCATGACAAATATGCTTTTGAATTAAGTCTGCTAATATTTTGTTGAGGATTTTTGCACACATATTCCTAAGGGATATTGGTCTGTATTTTTCTTTTGTTAAGGTATTTTTTGTCTAGCTTTGGAACCAGGATAATGCTAGCCCTATAGATGATTCAGGAAGTGTTCCCTCCTCTTCTATTGTTTGGAAAAGTTTAAGAAGAATTAGGATTCACTTCTATGAATGTTTGGTAAAATTCCTCAGTGAAGCCATCTTGTCTAGGGCTTTTCTTCATTAGGTGGTTTTTGATTGTTGATTCAATCTTTTCATTTTTTTTTTTTCAATTGTGCTTTAGGAGGAAGTTTACAGCTCAAGTCAGTTGCTCATACAAAAATTTATAAACATATTATTATGTGACCCTAGTTACAATTCCTATAAGGTGAAAGCATGCTCCCCATTTCCACCCCAGGTTTCCCGTATCCATTCAACCAGCTCTTATGCCTTTCTACCCTCTCATCCCGCCTCTGGATAGGAGCTGTCCATTTAGTCTCGTGTATGTTTTTTTTTTTATCTGCTTAAACTAAGAAGCACACTCTACACAGTATTATTTTATGTTTTATATTCCAGTCTAATCTTTGTCTGGAGAGTTGGCGTCAGGAGTAGTTTTAGTTCTGGGTTAGCAGAGAGTCCAGAGGCCATGTCTTCTGGAGTTCCTCTAGTCTCAGTCAGACCATCAAGTCTGTTATTTTTATGTGAATTTGAGTTCTGCACCCCACTTTTCTCCCACTCTGTCAAGGAATCTCTGTTTTGTCCCCTGTCAGGTCAGTCATTGGTGGTAGCTGGGCTAAGGCTGATAGAGTCTCTGGTTTATGTGGCCCCTTTTGTCTCTTGGGCTAATATTTTTCTTGTGTCTTTCTTTGGTGTTCCTCATTTTCCTATGCTCCAGGTGGTTTAGAACCAATTGATGCATCTTAGATGGCTGCTTACAAGCTTTTAAGACCCCAGATGCCACTCACCAAAGTGGGAAGCAGAACATTTTCTTAATAAACTTTGTTATGCCAATTTACCTAGATGTCCCCCAAAACCATGGTCCTCACACTACTAGTAGTAGTAGCCCCTGCTACTGTGTCATTTGAAATGTTTGGTTGTGTTTAGGGAACTTCTTAGCTTTTGGTTTAGTCCAGTTGTGCTGACATCCCCTGATTGTGTGTTGTCCTTCCCTTCACCTAAGATATTTCTTGTCTACTATCTAGCTGGAAACCCTAGTGGTGTAGTGGTTAAGTGATTAAGTGCACAAAGAGGTCAGCAGTTTGAATCCACCAGGTGCTCCTTGGAAACTCAATGGGGCAGTTCAACTCTGTCTTATAGGGTCTCTATGAATCAGAATCGACTCGACAGCAGTGGTTTGTTTTTATAATTTGGTGAATTCCTCTCTCCTTCCCTCCCCACCCTCATAACCATCAAAGAATGTTTTCTTCTATGTTTAAACTTTTCCTTGAGTTCCTTTTATAGTGATCTCATACAATATTTATCCTTTTGCAACTTACTAATTTCAGTCAGCACAATGCCTTCCAGATTCAGCCATGTTGAGAAATGTTTCATGGATTCATCATCACTCTTTATCATTGCGTAACATCCAATTGTGTGAATATACCATAATTTATTTATCCATTGGTCCTTTGATGGGCACCTGGGTTGCTTCCATCTTTTCGGTATTGCTACAATGAACATAGGTGTGCATATGTCTATTCATGTGACGGCTCTTATTTCTCTAGGATAAATTCTAAGGAATGGGATTGCTGGATCATATGGTTGTTCTATTTCTAGCTTTCTAAGGAAGCGCCAAATCAAATTCCAAAGCAGTTGTAACATTCTACATTCCCACCAGCAGTGTATAAGTGTTCCAGTCTCTCCACAACCTCTCTGACATTTATTATTTTGTGTTTTTTTAGATTAATGCCAGCCTTGTTGGGGTGAGATGATATCTTATTGTAGTTTTGATCTGCATTTCTCTAATGGCTAATGATCATGAGCATTCCTCATGTAGCTGTTAGCCTCCTGAATGTCTTCTTTGGTGAAGTGCCTATTCATATCATTTGTCCAGTTTTTGATTGGGTTATTTCTCTTTTTGTTGAAGTTTTGCAGTATCTTGTAGATTTTAGAGATTAGACCCTTATTGGGTATGTCATAGCCAAAATTTTTTTCCCAGTCTGTAAGTTGTCTTTTTTACTCTCTTGGTGTTTAGGAGCTCCCAGTTATTTAGTTTCTCTCCTGGTGTTTGTTCATTGTTAGTTATATTTTATATTCTGCTTATGCCACGTATTAGGACTCCTAGCATTGTCTTTTTTTTTTTTTCCTTCCATGATCTTTATAGTTTTAGATTTTATATTTAGGTCTTTGATACATTTTGACTAATATTTTGTGCATGGCATGAAGTGTGGGTCTCCTTTCATTTTTTTGAAGATTGATATTCAGTCATGCCAGCACCATTTGTTAAAGTGACTGTCTTTTCCCCACTTAACGGACTTCAGGCCTTTGTCAAATATCAGCTGCTCATAGTTGGATGAATTTAAGTCTGGATTCTAAATTCTGTTCCATTGGTCCATGTATCTGTTGTTGTACCAGTACCAGCCTGTTTTTATTACTATGGCAGTATAAAAGGTTCTAAAATCAGGTAGTGTAAGGCCTCCACTTTGTTCTTCTTCTTTAGTGATGCTTTACTTATTCCGGGCCTCTTCTGTTTCCATATAAAGTTGCTTATTTGTTTCTCCATCTCGTTAAAAAATGTAGTTGGCATTTGGATCAGGATTGCATTGTATCTATAGATCACTTTGGCTACTAGAATTGACATTTTCACAATGTTTTTTTTTTTGAGCCTTCTTATCCATGAGCAAGATAAGTTTTTCCGCCTATGTAGATCTCTCCTGGTTTCTTGCAGTAGTTTTTCCTAATTGTCTTTGTATATGCCTTTTATGTCTCTGGTTAGATTTATTCATAAGTATTTTATCTTCTTGGGGGCTATTGTAAATGGTGTTGATTTGGTGATTTCCTCTTTGAAGTTCTCTCTGTAAGTATAGAGGAAGCCAAGTGATTTTTTGTGTGTTTATCTTGTATTCTGATACTCTGCTGAACTCTTCTATTAGTTTCAGTAGTTTTCTTGTGGATTCTTTGGGGTTATCTTTGTATAAGATCATATCATCTACAAATAGGGACACTTTTACTTTTTCCTTACCTATTTGGAGGTCTTTTCTTTTTCTTGCCTCTTTGCTCCAGCTAGGACCTCCAGCATGATATTGAATAAGAGTGGTGATAAAGGGCATCCTTGTCTGGTTCCCCTTCTCAAGGGGAAAGTTTCACACTCTCTGCATTTTGGATAATGTTGGCCGTTGGTTTTGTGTAAATGTTCTTTATTATGTTGAGAAATTTCCCTTCTAGCCCTATTTTGCTGAGAGTTTTTATCATGAATGGTTGTTGAACTTTGTCAAATTACTTTTCTTCATCAATTGATAGAATCATGTGGTTCTTATCTCTTGTTTTATTTATGTGATGGATTGCATTGATTGTTTTTCTAATGTTGAACCATCCCTGCATACCTGGTATGAATCCCACTTGGTCATGGTGAATTATTTTTTTGATATGTTGTTGAATTCTATTGGCGAGAATTTTGTTGAGAATTTTTTGCATTCTATGTTCAGGAGGGATATTGGTCTGTAATTTTCCTTTTTTTTTTTGGTGTCAGAGTTATGCTGGCTTCAAAGAATGAGTTTGGGAGTATTCTATAATTTTCTATGCTCTGAAATACCTTTAGTAATAGTGGTGTTAACTCTCCTCAGAAAGTTCGGTAGAATTCTGCAGTGAAGCCGTCAGGGCCAGGGCTTTTTTCTGTTTGGATTTTTTAAATTACCTTTTCAGTCTCTTCTTTTGTTACAGGTTTATTTAGATGTTTTACCTCTGCGTTAGTTTAGGTAGGTAGTGTGTTTCTAGAAATTTCCACTTCTTCTAGGTTTTCAAATTTGTTGGAGTAGAAGTTTTCTTAGTATTATGATATGATTCTTTTAATTTCATTTAGGTCTGTTGTGATATTGCCCATCTTATTTCTTATTTGAGTTACTTGCATCTTCTGTTTTTCTTTTGTCATTTTGGCCAATGGTTCATCAATTTTGTTGATCTTTTCAAAGAACCAGCTTTTGGTCTTGTTAACTCTTTCAATTGTTTTTCTGTTCTCTATTTCATTTAATTCTACTCTAATTTTTATTATTTCCTTTCTTCTCGTGCCTGAGTGTTCCTTTCGTTGCTCTCTTTCTATTTGCCCAAGTTGTAGGGATAATGCTATGATTTGGGCCATTTCTTCTTTTTGTATGTGTGCATTTATTGATATAAATTGACCTCTGAGCACTGCTTTTGCTGTGTCCCAAAGGTCCTCGTAGGAAGTGTTTTCATTCTCATTTGATTCTGTTAATTTCTTTATTCTGTCGTTAATTTCTTCTATAACCCAGTAGTTTTTGAGCAAGGTGTTGTCCTGTTTCCATGTAATTGATTTTTTCCCTTGCTTTTTCTGTTATTGGTATCTACATTTACGGCTTTATGATCAGAAAAGATGCTTTGTAATATTTCAATGCTTTGGATTCTGTTAGGGCTTGCTGTATTGCCTAATATGTGATCTATTCTGGAGAATGTTCCATGTGTGTTTTAAAAAGCAGTGTACTTGGCTGCTGTCAGTTGGAGTGTTCTGTATATGTCTATGAGATCTAGTTGGTTGATTGTGGCATTTAGACGTTCTGTGTCTTTGTTGAGCTTCTTTCTGGATGTTTTGTCCTTTACTGAGAGTGGTATCTTGAAGTCTGTTACTATTATTGTGGAGCTGTCTATTTCACTTTGCAATGCCATTAAGAGTTTGTTTTATGTATTTTGGAGCCCTGTTCTTGGGTGGATAAATACTTATGGTTATGTCCTCCTCGTGTGTTGACCTTTTAATCATTATATATTCACCTTCCTTATTCTTTGTGGTGTGTTTAACTTTAAAGTCTATTTTGTCAGGAATTAATATTGCTACTCCTGCTTTTTTTTATTGTTTTTTTAATTGATATATATATATATATATTTTCCATCCTTTGAGTTTTAGACTGTTTGTCTTTGAGTCAAATGTGTATCTCTTGTCGGCAGCATATAGACAGGTCATTTTTTTTTTTTAATCCATTCTGCCACTCTCTGTATCTTTAATGCTGCATTTAGTCCAATCCCATTCAGCATAATTATCCATAGGTATGAGTTTAGTGCAGTCATTTTGATGTACTTTTTTGTGTGTTGTTGCCAGTTTCTTTTTTCTACTTTATTTTCTGTGCTGTGTTGTTTGTTTTTCTTTATGTACTTTCATTGTTGTTGATTTTGTATTTGCTAAGCCTTTATTTTTTCTTGTTTTTTATTTTGATGTGTAGGATTGTTAGTTTCCTTTCTGGTTATCTTAATATTTATATCTGTTTTTTCTAATTTTAAACTAATCTTTTATTTATAGATATTGCCCTGACTTCCTCTCCCTATGAAAGTTCTCTGACGACATTATTTAATCCCTCTTTTTTATTTTCATAACATTATCTTTTACATATTGACGTCTCTGTTTCCCTACTTTCAGTGTTCTAGCTTTGACTTATTTTTGCAACTTCCTATCTGGGTTGATATCTGGTTTTCTTTATTGTGTTCTTGTCATGGGTTTTTATCTGATGTTATTGATTTTCTAACCAGAGAACTCCCTTTAGTATTTCTTATAGTTTTGTTTTGGTTTTTAAAAATTCTCTAGACTTGTTTTTATCTGGAAATGCCCTAATTTGGCCATAATATTTGAGAAACAGTTTTGCTGGATATATAATTCTTGGCTGGCATTTTTTTTTTCCTTCGAGGCTTTATATATGTCACCCCATTGTCTTCTTGCCTGCATGGTTTCTAAGTATTTGGAGTCTAGTCTTATTGACTCTCCTTTGTAGATGGCTTTTCATTTATCCCTAGCCTCTTAAAATTCTATTTATTTTTGTTTTTCACAAGTTTGTCAATCTCTTCACTTTTTATGAATTAGTTGAGATCTTCTGTTTCCTCTAGAGTTAAGGTAGTATGTATATCTAGGAATTTTTCCGTTTTGCCTAAGTTGTCTAATTTATTGGTTCATGTTTGTTCATAGTACTCTCTATGATCCTTTTAATTCTAAAGAAGTCGGTCAAAATGTAGCCATGTACATTCCTGATTTTAGGTATTTTCATCTTCTGTCTCTATTTCTTTGTCAGTTTAGGTAAAGGTGAATTGATTTTATTGATATTTTTAGAAAACTAACTTTTGGTTTTGTTGATTCTCTATATTACTTTTCTATTCTCTATTTCATTTATATCTTCTCTGATATTTGTAATTTCCTTTATTCAGGTAGCTTCATGCTTTGTTTGCTCTTCTTTTTTTATTTACAGTTGTAAAGTTAGATTATTAAGCTGAGATCTTTATTCTTTTAAAAGTAGGTATTTACTGCTATAAACTTCTCCTGAACACTGTCTTTGCTCTGTCCCATAAATTTTGATATGTTGTATTTCATTTTCATTTAAGTATTTTCCACTTTTACTCTTGATTTCTTCCTTAGCTCATTGGTTATTTAATAATGTGTTGTTTAATTTCCAAATATTTGTGCATGCCTTTCATTTTTATTTTGTTATTAATTTCTAGTTCATTCCATTGTGGTTGAGAAGACATTGTTCATGATTTCAGTCTTTTTAACTTTATTGAGATGCGCTATATAACCTAATAGATGATCTGTCTTGGAGAATGACTCATGTGCACTGGAGAAGAATGCATATTGTGCTGTTGTTGTTGAGGCGTTTTATACATATGTATATGCATATATAGTCTAGTTGGTTTATATGACAGTTTAAATCCTTTCTTTCTTCGTTGGTGTTCTTTCTGGATGTCCTAGTCATTCCTGAAAGTAGTGTATTGAAGTCTTCAACTCTTATGGTAAGACTGTCTATTTTTTCCTTCAGTTCTGTTAGTGTTTGTTTTATATATTTTGAGGTCTTGATGTTAGGTGCACATATATTTATAATTGCTACACCTTTTTGATGAATTGACTTTCTTATCATTATATAATAAGAAAAGGCTTAAAGCCATTATATTGGTAAAATAGGCTGGTATCTAGAATAATATTGTTTTGGCAGAGAAAGAGTTTAGAGAGAAGTGCTGTCGCAGTAGCACTGGTGTGCTATACTTGCAAGGAGGCCAATTTGCCTAAACTGATAAATAGAGTGGACAGTAATGAAAGATTTACTCAAAGAAATATGGCAGCGGGATACTAGAAGACCTTGTTAGTTCATGAAGACTATAATAAATTGACTTTTACTTTGAATGAAATGGAGAATCATTGTAGGAATTACCTGATCTAACATATTTAAGAGGATTAATCCAACTGATCTGTCAAGAATGGCCTCTAGAGGGGAAAGTATGGCAATTCCAGTAATCCGGGCAAATAAAAATGCCAGTACGGACTAAGGTATTATCATCAGTGAGGATGATGAGAAGTGCTCTGACTACATCCTTAAGGTAGATATAACAGAATTGGCTTACAAATGGTATATAAGATATGAAAGTAAGAGATGATTCAAAGATAAATCCAAGATCTGTGGCATCTTTGAAAGATGGGTTTCTATCAAATGAAAGTGGAAAGACTGTGGATTAAGGAGGTTTGGAGGAAGGATCATAAGTTAATTTCCAGGTGCTTTAAATTTGTAAAAGCTATTAGATATCCCAGTCCAGACGTTGAGAAGATAATTGTAGTTGCATATATAAATTTCAGATGAGAGTCCTGGGTTAGAGACATAAATTTAAGAAGTTTTCTACATATTTTTGGTTTTTAAATCTGTTTTCCTCAATGCAATCATCAAAGAAATGATTGCAGATATAGAATAATTAAATGATGATTACATATGAAAAAATGACACATAAGAGATTAAGTTATTTAAATTCAAGGGGTCATATTAGATAATTGTCAGATTTCAGAGTTGAATCCAAATCTCTCTGACAATATTTTCTATAGTTTGCATTTGGTTAAAATTTGAGAGTCATGAGCCCCGACTCTAAGAAGTTAATATCCTAAATTGTTACATGGAATGCATTCATAAAAAGGTGACAAAGAACACAAAAATATGTGCATATTTATTCTGTACTGTAAACCTTTTGTCTAAGTCTTTGGCATATTTGTTGTTGTTATTATGTGCTGTCAAGTTGGTTCTAATTTACAGTGATCCTACAGGACAGAACAGAACAACTGCCCCACGGGGTTTCCAAGGAGCAGCTGGTGGATTTGAACTGCTGACCTTTTGGTTAACAGCCAAGCTTTTAACCACTGCACCACCGGGGTTCCAGTTGACATGATTAGAAAACATGAATTACAAAATTTACTTGTCAATATTTGGTCACACTATATAGTGCTTTCACCTGTCTCTGTATTTTCTCCAACTCCGATATTCTTACGATGATTCATCCTGGCAGCCTCAGCCTAAAGTGCAATCAGTGAATATCAATAGAATGAAATAAAAGGTATAACCATGTTAGAAATTCATGAATTAATGAGAGATTTTCTATTATTATGTGGAAAGATTCTTTTTATAGTTTGTTTCTAATACGGTTATGAGCTAATTAGTCTAACTGTTACATTTATTGAACAACTGTTGTGTGCTGGGGACTGTCATTATGAAGAGGAATAAAACCTTGACTCTGCCCTTGAGAATCTTCCAGCTGAGTGGGAGAACTGGGCCGGTGATTACGACAGCAACTGATGACACCTGTAATGATGAAACCCCGCTCCTAGAGGACAGGAATAGGAGAGCCAGCACTTAACTGGAAGACCTGAGAAGTCTTCCCACATGACGATTCATTTCAGTAGATTTTAATAACTAGCTGTTATTGTTAATATTCTTGATGACCATAATTACACTAATTAATATTAATATTCAAAAACTATAATAAAAAAAATTCATTGCCCTCGAGGCGATTCCAACTCATAGCGACCCTGTGGGACGGAGTAGAACTGTCTTACATGGTTTTCAAGAAGCGGTTGATGGATTCGAATTGCCGACCTTTTTGGTTAGAAGCCATAGCACGTTGTAGCTCTTAACCACTGTGCAGCCACCACGGCTCCATAATAAAACAGCTGGACTTAGAAGGTCTATATAATATATTTTAGCATAATTTAATATTAAGTAAAGCAAATAAATATTTGCTAAGCTTCACTGCCATATTAAAAAAAAAAATAAAAAATAGGCGATTTAAAAATATCTTTGAATAGAATGTAATGCAAACATGTAGGAGGGACATAAATGTATTGCTTACATGATACCTTGATTTCTTGCAAAAAACAAAGAACATTTAAAACAGATTGGTACAATTTTTCATTTTTAAAGTTATTTCTGTTTGAAAAGAACTGAAAAATCGTAAAACCAAACCAAATCCATTGCCGCCGAGTGGATTCTGACTTACAGCGGCCCTGTAGGACAGAGTAGAACTGCCCCATGGAGCTTCCAAGGAGCACCTGGTGGATTCCAACTGCCGACTCTTTGGTTAGCAGCTGTAGCACTTAACCACTATACCACCAGGGTTACTACCAGAACAATCTCTTAGAGAAAGTTTTAGCTATTTCCACAGATTGGTGTTAGGTGTTACAGAGTTGATTGGGACTCAGGTGGCCCCGTGTGACAGACTAGAACTGCCCTGTAGGATTTTCTAGCCTGTGAACGTTACACGAGTTGATCACTAGGACCTGCTGGCTGGGTTCGAACCACCAACCTTTCAGTTAGCAGCAGAGCACTTAATTGTTAAGCCACCAGAGCTCTTTAGTTACCTTAAATTTAATGTGTTTATGTAAGTTTTCACCCAATGCAATCTTTATATCTTTAAAGAACAAATTTTGATTGCATCGTTTTTATTTTTTATCTATACTCTCAAAAGCAGACAATTTTTGTCTACTTAAGTTTCAACAGCTACAGTAGATGTTGTATTTTAAAATTTATTTTAAAGTATAAGTTTTGAAAAAATTAAGTGTAATTTCTCATTTTAAAGCCATACATTATTAATTTAGGAGTAGGCTGAATATTTTATTAGCCTAAACTCATGTATTTATATTTTAATATCACTCATTTGAAATAATTGTCTTAGATTTTCTTAATGATACCCTTGGATATCCATAAGTTTAATACAAGTAATTCTGTGGAAATTTGCTATTATTATAAGAGAATAAATCCATATAAATGTTTTGTGGCTGGTTTAGACATACTCACTAATGGTTAAGTGAGATGCTGCAGTTTTTACATTAATTATATGAGAAGCTTGGAGAATTTACACAATAATTGAAACTTAATGGAGGTAAAAATTACATAACATGGTCCAAACACTAGGTAATCTTTCCATGGAGGCAGATTTGCAATTAAAGATTTTGAAAGACAAACTTCAGAAGAGAAAATTCTGGACTTCAATAATCCAACTTGCAGTTTTATTTAACTTGGAAAATGTACAAATGCAGTGGTTAAGTCCTATGGCTGCTAACCAAAAGGTTGGCAGTTTAAATCCACCAGCTGCTCTTTGGAAAACGTATGGGGCAGTTTTCCGTGTCCTGTAGGATCACTATGACAGAATTGACTTGACAGCAACAGGTTTGGTTTTAACCAAAGTTATGACAGTGAAAACCTGCCCATATTTTAAATTACATTTAAAATATATTTCAAACTTTATAACTCAAAATCACTTAGAAATTGTTGAAAATTGAATAAAAGTTTCCCTTTGCATTTGTAGATAATTAGAGTCACACAAATTAATTCTGTCATTATTGCAGCCCCCAAATTATAAGCAAATCGGAATTATCCAAGACTGGGTTCTGGTACTGTATGTGCAGCACTACCTTAATTCTGTTCTTCTGTTCTTATGTTAAAATGGTGTCATATTCATCAAGCCTTATCTATATAATCAATATAATTACTTAAATATTAATTTTGGGGATAAACACCCTTAATGCATATTTCTTTACATGAAAAATAAAAGTTATTTATTAATTCTAATATATAACTCAGTTCAAATCAGTATTACTTTAACCTCTTCTCATTTTGAACAAATAACTTTCCTACTAAATATGCAAGTATAACATATAAAATTTTCTGTACTGTAAAGCTTATCATTTCGGTATAAATAGTGGTAGCCACTTCATATAAAACAAGTTTAATTTTTCCAAAATAATATACTCCATTGAGTATGGTATAAATTTCCTATTTTCACCCTATTTTATGTTTCTCAAATCCAGTGCTCATGATAAAGAAGTCTAACAATATTATATTGCTGTATTATTCTTATTAGGATTCCTAGTTCATAATAATGATTCTTAATATGATTTCTAGTAGGATTCCCAAAGTACAAAGGGTTTTAATAGCAAATATACTATCTAGATAAAATTATGAAGCATAAGAATGACAGAAGGTCCAATCACAGATCCTTAAATAACAATAGCCTTATGTTAATAACATTGAAATGCTTAGCGAATTAAATCTCCTTTAAAAATGACATTCATATCAAAGTGGGTGTGAACAATGGTGGTACCGATCAGAATCCTCCCGTCTTCCAAGTGAAACTCTTGCCATGCCATCCACATTGAAGGTTGATTGAGAAAGCCTCACCTGTGGAACCAGGAATTATTGACTGTCGCTGAATTTCTCTTTTGTATATATATATTTTTTCATTAAGTGTGGTGTTTCTGAAATGGAGCTTTATTAAAAAGTCATACCTTATGGCAGTGGGTCTAGGAAATGAGAGTTCACCAAGACAGAAACAACAAAGGAGATTAGCTTCCAAGATAAATTATGTGTCTAACTGAGATGAAAAGGGAGAAAACAGATTCAATTGACAACTTGATATTGAGATAATTGATGATCTTCATGATAAATGTAAACAAAATAAACCAGCATATTCAGTTTCCATTCTGAAAGGATACTTGCTAGCATGCCTTTGTCCCACAGATAGGGAGAATGCGGTGAAGCTTATGAAGAGACTTGTACGCATAACACGTTAATGACAGACAGAACCTAGAAGTTCTATCTCTGCAAAGGATTCTCCTCATGTAACATATAAAATGGCATGTCTAATTAAGAGCATTATTGCATTGCACTTAACTAAATTTTTTTTTTCCAGTAATGTGGACCCAAACAGAACTAGTAACCAATCCTCAACTCCCCCTGCCAAAAAAAAAAAAAAGAGGAAAAGGGGTTCTTGCAGCTGAATGGGTATAATATTTTAGTTTTCTGGTTGAGTCTTCCAGGGCTAAAATGCTGGCAAACAATGGCCCTCAAGGCAAACATAGCCTGATGCCTGCTTTGTTAAAAATGTTTTGTTGGCATACAGCCACACACATTTGTTTACCTATTGTCCAGATCTGCTCTCACATCGCCACAGCAGAAGTGAGTAAACCTAAATCATTTATTACCTGGCTCTATCTGGAAAACGTTGCTGCCTCCTGTTCTAGTAATAATTACCTTATTACATACTATATTTTGAATTGAGGCTGTATTTTTTTCTTGTTTCTTTAAGTGTTGAAATGTTTTTAGTGGATAAAAGATATGTGATGAAAATAATAAAGAAATAACAATACAACTCTCTTTTTTCCCTTGGGAAAAAATCTGGCTGATTTTGTTAAACTCAATTGTCCAAATGTTTAATTAGTATTATCACATAGTACCACCAGGAATAAAATAATTATAAGAACTTACAGAATCTACAGTATAGGTAGTTACACATGATACACCATTATGAAAAATCAAAGAACCACAAATATTAGAAGATCAAATTTTTAGTGACTGAATTTTATTAATGATATTTATGGAAGACTGTAAATATGCCATTTCACTCTATTTGTGTATAGTACTCAGTAAAACTCTCCCAAGAGAAAACAACAAAATCCTTTTCAGAAAATAGTAGGTTTGCCAAATATTTGTTTGCACTTCCATAATCAAATGTTTGCCTGCTTTTGCTTATTTACATGCTTTTCATGGTGATACGTACTATATGAGCCTTAGGTAATAAAACCTTTTTAGTACCATGAGCATTGCTGGGAGGTTTTCCTTCTTGAAACATATGATAGAAAAAATAAAACTGTCCCCTTTTATTCTCAATTCTACGTATACTTATGTTCCCCGTTAAACTTTCTATGGGTTATCTCAGTTCTGACTTTATCTGGAAAGATACTAATATTGGAGTTCTTAGGGAAGTGAGGACAAGTCACACATTTCCCTCTTACAGTCTCGATAAATACAGCCCTCATCATTTGGGACCCTCGGAAAGGTTCAGGTAGAAAGAAGCTGTCACAACCATAAGGAAGAGCAAGCTTTGTTGTATCCCACCTGCATTAGACTTTCATTACACTTTGGATCTTGATTGGGCTAGTTCCCTCGATTACGTTTGGGACAGTATATGGGTCCAGGCTCATGAAGAAATGGTGTTCCTTGCCTCCTCTGTGGGTATCAGAATGTTATCAAAGCCCTCTCACACACACATGAATTCTCTCCCACAGGTAATATAAATCCCTGAAATTGTACATTAGAACAATGTTTCCTTTCCTCTAATAAAATGAAAAAAAAAAAGACTATGAAAAATACACACACACATCAAACCATGCCAGCCACCTAGACACCACTGTCAAAGACCTGGGATTGGCTCCCGAGGTCCAGCTGTGCACCTTTAGGGATTGGCTCCCGAGGTCCAGCTGTGCACCTTTAGGGATTGGCTCCCGAGGTCCAGCTGTGCACCTTTAGGGATTGGCTCCCGAGGTCCAGCTGTGCACCTTTAGGGATTGGCTCCCGAGGTCCAGCTGTGCACCTTTAGGGATTGGCTCCCGAGGTCCAGCTGTGCACCTTTAGGGATTGGCTCCCGAGGTCCAGCTGTGCACCTTTAGGAAACAGGATGACACCACTGCGGAGGCATCGGTTCGGAGAGGACGAAGTGACTGCAGCAAGCGGAAGTCGTTAGCAAGAAATTAAATAATCACGCATTGAGCACCCATTATATTCTCGTCCAAGATATATGGAATTTTTGTTTAAAAAGTCTTCTTCCATATTTCACAAAATCGACAGAAGGAACATTTTCTAACTTACTATGTTAAGTCAGAAAACCCCCTGATAAAAAACATAGCAAAGACAAACTGCAGGAAAGAATGTTAGAGGCTGGTATCTCTCATGATCATGGACACAAAAAACCTAAAGAACAACAAAAATATATGGCAGGAAGGATGGAAGAAAAGGAGGTTGGGAAGGAGGGAAGAAGAAACATGGAAAGAAGGAAAGAATCACTGTGAGACTGATGGCAAGAGTGAAGTTCATACCGAACTTAGACAGAGTTATCTTGCTACCAGAATAATTTGAAACATAACAACTTCAACAGGCAGTTCCAAGGCTGTAAATATGACAACAAAGCAGCTACGCCCTTTGAAGAACATCATAAAATCTCTTCAACTAGCAAAAAGAGACTTTTTTTCCCCCTACAAAGCCTTCTTTGTACTTGTCAAGTTCACTCTCCAGGCTCTTGCCTTACATTTCATGATGGAAGAGTCGGGACATTTCTCCCAAAGTCCACAACACTGTGAGGGCATTGTAGGTCAGGGTAGTAGCTATCCCATGAAAATAATCCCTTTCCTCCTGGTAAAGGGAAAGTGCCAGAGACAAAAAAGGGAGAAAAATGAGATGAGGTTGAGAAGGAGGAGACTGAAAGAAAAGCAGAGGAATAAAACAATTGTAAAAAGAATTGCTAATTCTCCCTCTGCATATGCCTCTCCAGAAAAAAAAAGGAAACCAGCTAAATGACTGGAACCTATTCATTCTGAATGTCAATTCTAGGTAACAATCCTGCTAGGTTCTTAATGTCTGAGTAAGATTCCATACAACCAATCCAAAATAATTATTAACAGAGAGAAATTTTACATGAAACAAATGATGCCTAGAGTGCAGTGACTGTCACTTGCTTGGGTCTCTTCTAAGTTCAAGGATGGGTTTTTACAATGTCATATAATTATACATTTTTCAAAAGAAATTTATTTTAACTATTTATGAGCTTTGTTTCTTTCCACTCTGACTTTCCTTCCTCTAAGATGACATTGGAGTGGCATGCAGGCAATTTTAAGGATTTGGTTAAGAGTTTGAGTGGGGGAAACATTGAATTTGTGGTTATTGGGATGTATTTATGGGGTTCAAGACCCCTTTTGTGCATAGTTATTATTAGCTGTTATTGCTGTTGTTGTTGCCGTCGAGTTGATTCCAAGTCATAGAGACTCCAAGAACTGCTCCATAGGGTTTTCAAGGCTGTGACCATTTCATAAAAGATTACCAGGCCTGGCTTTAGAGGTGTCTGTTGGTGGATTTATATCACCAACTTTTCGGTTAGCAGTAGAGTGCTTAAAAATTTGCACCATCCAGGGTCTCCTAGCTGTTATCATTAGGGGTAGAAATAGTTTTAGGAAATACCCCTAAAACCCATTATGCTGACTCACCAGCTTATTATACAAAGATGCAAGACCACTGACCATATTACTGTAAAATTATGTACTATAATATACAGAACTAAAAGTTCGGGGAGTCAGAGAAAGCAAAATTAAAAATATGCAAAGTAAGAAGCTAATCTATGGAAAATTCATCCAATCATCAAGCGTGTAAGATTAAAAACAGAGAATTTACTTCCTACCAACACCTAGTCAAAAAGGAAAATTTTCACATATCAAAAGTATACTTGATGCATACCTACTAGGATGGCTATTTTCAGAAAAAATAGAAAGTAAGAAGTGTTGGTGAGAATATGGAGATATTGGTACCCTCACCCATTGTTGGTGGGAATGTAAAATGGTGCAATCACTATGAAAAAAGTTTGGTAGTTTCTCAAATAGTTAAAAATAGATTTACCATATGACCCAACAAGCCACTCCTGGGTATATACCCAAAAGAATTGAAAGCAGGGACTCACGCAGATATGTACACACCAAGTGATGAAAAATATTTAAGAGGGGACAGGGGTAATAGTTGCCAAATATGGTTAATTCGATTACTATCACTGAACTGTACACTAAAATTTGTTAAAATGGCAAATTTTTATGTATAGTTTACTACAATAAAATAAAAAATAAATGTAATTGATAACACAACATATATTATTATAAATGCTTCATATATTTTTGATGTTGTATGAAACAGACACAGAATTATCAAAATTCCCATGTTTGAAGATTCATAGATAGAAAGAGTACATTTGGGTGTGAAATTGCATAATTTATGTTTCCCAGTTTTCAAAGATTAAAAAAAATTAATACATTATGCTAGAAGAAAGACTGATTTTCATTTTTCTTAATAGTAAATTTACATTGCTGTGTGAAGAGGCAAACAAACTGTACACAAAATGTATAGAAAATGTATTGCAGAGGTGTGTCAGGCTGTTAATAAAAAGGCTTTATCATTTTTTTGAATTGTGGGTTTTTTAGTATCTGTCAGATTTTAAAAAAATATTTCATTTTCTGGTATTTGTTCTTTCTAAATAAGCGCTCACTTTCATAAATAAGAAGCAGGTAATTCTTCAAAAACCATTTACTAAAAATCTATAAACAAACATTGTAATAAATAGAAGAGATTTATCAGTGAACAAGACAAAAACTGTTCTTGTCCTTTTTAATATTATTGAAAGGAGAATGGACATGAAATGAATAATAAAGCAATTTGTTAATGTAGTGCTACAATGGAGTGCTTTGAGCTCATGAAAGAGAAGAATAAATCTATTCTCCAAAGACAGACATGGAATGGTAGTAAGTGAAAGTTTTTTTAAGAAAGTGAAGTTTGAGCTAAACTTTTCAACATGAGCAGGGATTATGTTGGTAAATGGTTGGATGGAGTGAGAGAGGAATGGCCCAGGCAGAGAGGCACCATATGAAATGGCTCTGAAGCAGGAAGGACCATAGTATGCCTAAGAACTTGAAGACAGACAAGGTAGTAACAAGGTGGCGCAAGGCAGATAATGAGGGCTCTCTCTCGAGGACATCAGTGACATATTAGTCAAGGTTGTGTTGGTGAACTAAACAAGGAGCACAGTGGGCAAATTCTACCTTCGTTGTTAACTGTGTGGTAAGGATCTGCATGAATTCAATTCCCAAAATGTAGAAATAAACCTAGTTCTCACCTTCCCTCTTCTCCATCCTTGTCACCAGCTGCAAACATGGCAGTCTCTCTCCAGCCCTAGCCACCTGGAGTTAGGTCAGAGCTAACAAGTTAGAGGGACACCATCTTTCAGACCAGCTGTCTATGCAGCATTCCTTGAACTCAAGTCTCACAGAGCTAGGTCAAGGCCTCACAGAGCTAGGTCGGGGCCTCACAGAGCTAGGTTGGGGCCTCACAGAGCTAGGTCGGAGCCTCACAGAGCTAGGTCAGGGCCTCACAGAGCTAGGTCAGGGCCTCAGAGAGCTAGGTCAGGGCCTCAGAGAGCTAGGTCGGGGCCTCACAGAGCTAGGTCGGGGCCTCACAGAGTTACCTCAGGGCCTCACAGAGCTACGTCAGGGCCTCACAGAGCTAGGTCGGGGCCTCACAGAGCTACATCGGGGCCTCACAGAGCTAGGTCAGGGCCCACACATTAGAAGGACATTTTCTTTCAGACTGTGAACAGGCAGATGTCAGGCCCAGCTGGCTCTCATTGCCTTTCTGGGTTTGTTAATTCTCTGGAATGACTTACAGAGTATGCTATACTTACAACTAAAATTTTATTATAACCAAAGTGATGCAAATGAAGAGATACATAGGGTGAAATCTGGGAGCTTCCATGTCCTAAAAAGGAACACACTACCCTCTCCCATACATAGTCATGAACCAGGAAGCTACTCCAGCCTCAGGGTTCAGGACGCTGAGCAACCTCACCACATAGCCATGATGGATTGTATCATGCTTCATGAGGCTTAGTCAGCATTGAGCCCCCAGGTGGTCCCTCTTGGTTTGGTCTGCCCCCACTCATTAGCCTTAGGTGATGTACTGGCTGGAATAATTGAGAAAAGAACACGAATTTCTTTCTGCAAGGTGATGCCACACTTCATAGTTGCCCATGTCAAATTTTTGTCTTTTATCATCAGAGCAAATAGGAGCCTTTGAAGAATTTTAAGTATGTGAACAATGTCATTAGTAGTAAATATTATTCTGGCTAATGTATCAATAATGCCTGATAGATAGTGAGTGGGGCTTTTGCAGTAGACCAGTAACAATAATAATAACTACAACCAGGGTGTGGCAGAGAAATTGAAAGATAAAAAAAATAGCCTGAAGTAGAATTCACAGGACTTGGTGATTAATTACACATTTTTTTTTTTATTTTTTATTAGTGGTGGAGAAAAGAATGAAATCAAATTGATTCCCAGATGAACAAGATAGGGCCTCTGACCTACAGGAATTCACAGTCTATAGAATAAAATTGTGGTGACAAGTAAACCAGACGCTAAATCATGGTGGGATTTGCTGGTAAGGCAGGGAAAAGAGAGAGTGATGGCTATCAAGGACAGAAGAAAAGATTCATGTAGGTGCCACTTGAGAATAGGCAGGAATTTTGCGGTCACAGCAGCAGGAAAATCTATTCTGGGTGGTAAAAAAAAATGTATACAAGATGATAGAAGTAGGAAAATAGCAAACATATCAGGAGAGATTTCAGTTACCCTATGTGACCAGAGCATACGGTGATCCTTTAACGGAAAGGGGTAAAAAGTGAGTTTCAAAAGATAGGCCACCTCCTCCAAGTCTTTGTTTAATCACTCTTAAATATGTATTTTAAAACATCTGTTGCCTTCTAACACTCTGTTACCTAAAGTATGTTTTGTGCATTTATGTTTTCTAAGCTCTCAAAAAAGTGTTTTGTACCTAAAACAAAGTAAATCAGGGTTTTCTGAATGAATAATTAATAAGGACCTGAATGCTACTTACTTGGAACAAACAAAGGAACAAAAAACAATGACATCATAACCGTATTTGGAGAGTAAATTCTGGAGGAAAAAAGGACCATTTTGTTGACAAAAGCTGGAAACTTCAAAATCATCTAGAGTCACATCTTACTTGCAGATTACTGGGAAGAACAGAAGCAGTTATATTTCTATTTTTCTTATCTCAAATTCAAACTCAAACTGAAACTTTGAAATGATATTTCAAAATAATAACTCAGTTACAGATGATACTTAGAATTTAATTTGAAAAGATGAAAAATTCTACTCAGGAGCCATTACCAAAATCTCTAACATGGAAAATATGCTATTTCTCATTGAATATCCATTTATTTTATAAATATTAACTGAGTATATCTAAATTACGCAGGTACTATTTTCGTAATATTAGGATATAGTGGTGAACGGAGTAGTTATTGTCATTGTTAAGTGCCATCTATTCAATTTCCATTCACAGTGACCCCATGTGACAGAGTAGAACTATCCCACAGGATTTTTGAGGCTTCATGAAGCCTCCTTCATGAAGGAGCCCTGGTAGTGCTGTAGTTAAACGTTGGGCTGCTAACCAAAAGGTCAACTGTTGTAATCCACCAGCTTTTACTTGGAAACCCTATGGGGCAGTTCTACTCTGTACTAAAGGGTCATTATGAGTTGGAAGTGACTCGATGGCAACTGGTTTTTGTTTTTTTTGAATCTTTATGGAAGTAGATTGCCAGGTCTTTCTCCCACAGAGCCACTAGGTGGGTCTAAACCACCAAGCTTTCAGTTAGCAGCTGAGCATTTAACCATTGTGCCCCCAGGACTCCTTGAACAAATTAGGTATAGTGCCTAATGTCTATATTTGACATCAAAAACAAATATGCAGAGTAAAAACAAAACAAAAACATAAAAATAACATTTAAAGTATGTTAATTACTATGACGGTAGCAAAGAAATTACTGGCATAGAGGACAGAGAAATCTCCTGCATATTAATTGATTGGGAGGCCTGTCCAAGGAGGGAACACTTAAGTGGTAAAAAATATAAAAAGGAATTTTCCCTCAGAGGGTCTAGAAAGTAGGCAAAGGGAACAAAAAGACACTAACATAGGAAAGGGTTTGTCATGCTAAACTAAAAGGAAGGAAAGGACGTTATTGGCAAGACAATAATAAGGAGAACAGTTAATTTCTATTGATGCTTTTCTGTGTTTCAGACACAATTGCTAAACTTTACTTCTATTGCATCTTCGTATTCTTACAGCTCATCACTAACTCACCCATTTTAGAGCTGAAGACACAGAGTCATAGAGAGATAAAGTAATTTGCCTGGGGTCACTTGTTACAAATGAGGTATAATAACCAGGTGATCAAACTCCAGAACCCAGACCAATTATATGAGGTCTTAGAAGAGGTTGCAAAGTTGTCTAGAATGAAGATAACTAATGACCTGGAGTTCAAGTATTGGCTATACATAGCTCTTATCAGCCTACATGTTTGTTGAATAGAATAGTGTCTTAATTTCATAGCAGTTTAAAAGTATTAAAAGTGTCCTTTTTTTTTTTTAGCTAGACACAACCTTTCTTTCATAAATTAATAACCACGTTTTAATAGCATTCTTACAAATTCCAGAGATCACGTAATATTGGTAAGATAAATTAAAGAAGACTTAAATAGTGAGAGGTACTGGTTCATGGTCTAGATGATTCAATATTATGAAAATTTCAATTCTTCCCACACTGATCTATATATTCACAGCTATCTTAATTATAATCCCAGGAAACATTTTTAGAAATTGACAAGATGGTTCTAAAATTTATATGGAAATTCCAAGGACATAAAATATCCAAACAAATCTTGGAAAAAGAGAAGAAAAACAAGAATGCACGTTATTTGATTTCATGACTTAGTATAAATCTATACTTTTTTAGACACTAAAAAACTAAGATGGTGTGGTACTTGCACAAATATCAATAAATAGATAAATAAAAAACAATAGATATTATAGAAATAGGCCCACTCTTACACAGTCATTAGATTTTTTAACAAATGTATCAAAGCAATCCGATTTATATAAGCATTATTTTTTGCACAAATGGTGACCTGGAATAGCTGGATAGCCATATGGAAACAATGAAACTCTACCCACACCTTGTACCATAAAAAAAAAAAAAAAAAAAAAAAAACATTGATTAATTCTAGCTATAACATATACCTAAACATAAACAATAAAACCATAAAGTTTTTGGGAAAAAATCTTTGTGACTTAAGGATAAGCAAAGTTTTCTTAGACAGGACATGGAAAGCAGTAATCATAAAAGGAAAAATGTTCAGATTTTCTTAAAATTTTAAAAGATTTGCTCTTTAAAAACATTTAAAAATACATAGGCAAATATTAGCCCATGGGAAAATATTCACAAAATATGTATCTGAGGGAAGATAGGATATATAAATATTTCCTAAAATAAATATAATATCAAAAAGCTAATGAACAAACAAAAACTGTAGACCCTTAAAAGTAGAAGATACATGAATGGCCACTTTGCAGCTGGATAAGCACCCTTATTAGCCACCATGGAAAGGTGAATGAAAGCCACAATGAGACACCATGACACGCCCACGTTAATAATTAAAAATGAGAAAGAATCACAACCGATGTTGGCAAATATGCGGAGCAATAAGAACTTTCATAAATGTCATGAAATTTAAAATATAACTATTACTTTGATAAACAGGGGAGCCCTGGTGGTGCCGTGGTTAAAAGCTCGTCTACTAAACAAAAGGTGGGCAGTTTAAATCCACCAATTGCTCCTTGGAAACCTTATGGGGCAGTTCTAATCTGTTCTATAGGGTTGCTATGAGTTAGAACCCACTTGATGGCAATGGATTTGGGTCGGTAACATTTGGAAGTTTCCTCTAAAACTAAACATTCACCTTCCTCAAGACCTGGTAATTCCACTCCTAGGTATATACTCAAGAAAAAATGAAAAATATGTGCACAAAAAATTGCACAAGAATATTCATAATGGCTTTATTTATAATAATTCAAAACTGGAAATGACCTCAATATCAATCAACGGAAGAATGCATGAAGCTAGTATATTCAAACAATTGAATGTTTGTTCAGCAGTAAAGAGAAACATAGTACTGCTACATGCAACAATTTTGATGAATGTAAATGTTGTTGTTGCTGTTAGGTGCTGTCAAGTCAGCCCACTCATAGCAACCTTACGTACAACAGAACGAACACTGCCTGGTCCTCCACAATCCTCAAGCATGCTTGAGCCCTTGGTTCAGCCACGGTGTCAATCCGTCTCATTGAGGGTCTTCCTCTTTTTCACTGACCCTCTACTTTATCAAGTGTGATGTCCTTCTTTGGGACTTATCCCTCCTGATTACACTTTGATGATTACAAAACTAAGATATGTTGGAAAAAAATCAGAACTCTGGTTATCTTGGGAGTAAAGTAAAAGGATTGGCTGAAAAGGGATATTAAGGGAAGTATCTGGTGGTTGTATTGTTCTAATCTGATGGTGGTATTGTTCTAATCTGATGGTGGTGTTGTTCTAATCTCGATAGGGATATAGGTGTCACAGGTGTAGGCAATTTTCAGAATTTAGAGAATGTACAATTGAGATTTGCACATTTTATTAACAATCTTTACATCAAAATTAAAAAAAATACAACCAAATATTGAATCTTTGATAATTGTATGAATGCTGATGTATTTAGAGATAGGCGTATTGATGTCTGCAATTTACTTTAGAGGGCATTATAAATAAAATGTACTGATGAATGGATAGACAGATTGTTATATAATAGTGGTTACTCTAGGTTGTAAACGTACAGGGGTTCTCTGTAAAATGCTTTCAAATTTGCTAAATATTTTAAAACTGAATAATACCAAACTGAAAAAAATATTTTTCTGATGAACACATTGTTTTTCTTTAGGTGAAAATACCTTTAAAAGTCTAAAGCAATTTTTTTTTAATTAATTTTTATTAAGCTTCAAGTGAACATTTGCCATTCCAATCAGTCTGTCACATGTAGGTTTACATACATCTTACTCCCTTTTCCCACTTGCTCTCCCCCTGTTGAGTCAGCCCTTACAGTCTCTCGTTTCATGCCAATTTTGCCATCTTCCCTCTCTCTCTATCTTCCCATCCCCCCTCCAGTCAAGAGTTGCTAACACACTCTCCAGTGTCCACCTGATTTAATTAGCTCTCTCTTCATCAGCATCTCTCTCCCCCCTCCGCTGACCACTCCTTTTCATGCCTGATGAGTAGTCTTCGGGGATGGTTCCTGTCCTGTGCCATCAGAAGTTCTGGGGAGCATTGTCTCTGGGATTCCTCTAGTCGCATTCATACCATTAGGTGTGGTCTTTTCATGAGAATTTGGGGTCTGTATCCCATTGGTCTCCTGCTCCCTCAGGAGTTGTCTGTTGTGCTCCCTGACAGGGCAGACATCGATTGTGGCCGGGCACCAACTAGTTCTTCTGGTCTCAGGATAATGTAGGTCTCTGGTTCATGTGGCCCTTTCTGTCTCTTGGGTTCTTAGTTGTCGTGTAACCTTGGTGTTCTTCCTTTGCCTTTGCTCCAGGTGGGTTGAGACCAATTGATGTATCTTAGATGGCTGCTTGTTGGCATTTAGGACCCCAGGCGCCACAATTCAAAGTGGGATGCAGAATGTTTTCATAATAGAATTATTTTGTCCATTGACTTAGAAGTCCCCTCAAACCATGTTCCCCAGACCCCAGTCCCTGGTCCGCTGACCTTTGAAGCTTTCATTTTATCCCGGAAACCTCTTTGCTTTTAGTCCAGTCCAATTAGGCTGACCTTCCTTGTATTGAGTGTTGACTTTCCCTTCACCCAAAGCAGTTATCTACTGATTGATCAATAAAAAAAACCCTCCCTCCCTCCCTCCTTCTCTCCCTCCTTTGTAACCACAAAAGTATGTGTTCTTCTCTGTTTTTTCTATTTCTCAAGATCTTATAATAGTGGTCTTATACAATATTTGTCCTTTTGCCTCTGACTCATTTCGCTCAGCATAATGCCTTCCAGATTCCTCCATGTTATGAAATGTTTCAGAGATTCGTCACTGTTCTTTATCGATGCGTAGTATTCCATTGTGTGAATATACCACAATTTATTTACCCATTCATCCGTTGACGGACATCTTGGTTGCTTCCAGCTTTTTGCTATTGTAAACAGAGCTGCCATAAACATGGGTGTGCATATATCTGTTTGTGTGAAGGCTCTTGTATCTCTAGGGTATATTCCGAGGAGTGGGATTTCTGGGTTGTATGGTAGTTCTATTTCTAACTGTTTAAGATAACGCCAGATGGATTTCCAAAGTGGTTTTACCATTTTACAATCCCACCAGCAGTGTATGAGAGTTCCAATCTCTCCGCAGCCTCTCCAACATTTATTATTTTGTGTTTTTTGGATTAATGCCAGTCTAGTTGGTGTGAGATGGAATCTCATTGTAGTTTTAATTTGCATTTCTCTAATGGCTAATGATCGGGAGCATTTTCTCATGTGTCTGTTGGCTGCCTGAATATCTTCTTTAGTGAAATGTGTGTTCATATCCTTTGCCCACTTCTTGATTGGGTTGTTTGTCTTTTTGTGGTTGAGTTTTGACAGAATCATGTAGATTTTAGAGATCAGGCGCTGGTCTGAGATGTCATAGCTGAATATTCTTTCCCAGTCTGTAGGTGGTCTTTTTACTCTTCTGGTGAAGTCTCTAGATGAGCATAGGTGTTTGATTTTTAGGAGCTCCCAGTTATCGGGTTTCTCTTCATCATTTTTGGTAATGTTTTGTATTCTGTTTATGCCCTGTATTAGGGCTCCTAGGGTTGTCCCTATTTTTTCTTCCATGATCTTTATCGTTTTAGTCTTTATGTTTAGGTCTTTGATCCACTTGGAGTTAGTTTTCATGCATGGTGTGAGGTATGGGTCCTGTTTCATTCTTTTGCAAATGGATATCCAGTTATGCCAGCACCATTTGTTAAAAAGACTATCATTTCCCCAATTGACTGACACTGGTCCTTTGTCAAATATCAGCTGCTCATACATGGATGGATTTATATCTGGGTTCTCAATTCTGTTCCATTGGTCTATGTGCCTGTTGTTGTACCAGTACCAGGCTGTTTTGACTACTGTAGCTGTATAAGAGGTTCTGAAATCAGGTAGAGTGAGGCCTCCCACTTTCTTCTTCTTTTTCAGTAATGCTTTGCTTATCCTGGGCTTCTTTCCCTTCCATATGAAATTAGTGATTTGTTTCTCTATCCCCTTAAAATATGACATTGGTATTTGAATTGGAAGTGCGTTATATGTATAGATGGCTTTTGGTAGAATAGACATTTTTACTATGTTAAGTCTTCCTATCCATGAGCAGGGTATGTTTTTCCACTTAAGTATGTCCTTTTGAATTTCTTGTAGCAGAGTTTTATAGTTTTCTTTGTATAGGTCTTTTACATCCTTGGTAAGATTTATTCCTAAGTATTTTATCTTCTTGGGGGCTACTGTGAATGGTATTGATTTGGTTATTTCCTCTTCGGTGTTCTTTTTATTGATGTAGAGGAATCCAAGTGATTTTTGTATGTTTATTTTATAACCTGAGACTTTCTATTGCGTTGTCAATTTCTATAATTTTATTGTTAATCTTTTGGATTTCTACATGCTGTCTCTCTATGGATTCTTGCAACTTATTAATTTTTCCGCTATGTTCTTGAATAATCTTTTTGAGTTCTTTAACAGTTTTATCAGTGTGTTCCTTGGCTTTTTCTGCAGTTAGCCTAATTTCATTTGTGATATCTTTAAGCATTCTGTAAATTAGTTTTTTATATTCTGTATCTGATAATTCCAGGATTGTATCTTCATTTGGCAAAGATTTTGATTCTTTTGTTTGGGGGGTTGGAGAAGCTGTCATGGTCTGTTTCTTTATGTGGTTTGATATGGACTGCTGTCTCCGAGCCATCACTGGGAAACTAGATTTTCCAGGTAATCAGCTAAAAAAAATGCAGTCAGATCCCTATCTGAATTCTCCCTCTGGCTCAGGGTATTCGGATGTTAATGGAGCCACCTGGGGAGGGTGGGGGCGGGATCAGAGAGCTAGGAGTGTAGCACCACAGAATATAGAACTGATCCCCGCATTCACGCTCCGCCCCCGTCTGCCAAAATCCCTGCGGGACGGCTCCCCGGCTGGGACGCTACTCTCCCCGCCGAGACCAGTCACTTCCTCCCGGGGACTTCTCCCTCCGGTGCGCCACACCGCTCGCGCAAACTGAGTGGGCGTCTCCCACACGAATGGCTGGGTCTGCCCCCGGGGTCTATTCAGGGGAATATAACTGGACCCCGCGCTCACGCTCCGCCCCTGTCCGCCAAAATCCCGGTGGGACGGCTCCCCGGCTGGAAAGCTACTCTCCCCGCTCCGAGACCAGTCACTTCCTCCCGGGGACTTCTCCCTCCGGTGCGCCACACCGCTCGCGTGAACTGGGTGGGCGTCTCCCACACGAATGGCTGGGTCTGCCCCCGGGGTCTATTCAGGGGAACATAACTGGACCCCGCGCTCACGCTCTGCCCGCGCGCCAACATCCCGGGGGGCGGCTCCCCTCTGGGACGCTGCTCTCCCCGCTCCGAGACCAGTCACTTCCTCCCGGGGACTTCTCCCTCTGATGCGCCGCACTGCTCGCGCTAACTGGGTGGGCGTCCACCGCACGACCAGGTGGGCCCGCCCCCTGGGTCATTCAGGGGAATATAACTGATTCCCGCGCTCACTCCCCGCTCGCTCTTGCCAAATTCCCAGCGGGAGGGCTCCCCGGCTGGGACGCTGCTCTCCCTGCTCCAAGACCAGTCACTTCCTCCCGGCTAAAGCAATTTTTAAAAATTCTTGATTAATTAGTTCCTATAGCTGATATTTTATAGCTGATATAGCTAACATGGCAGCTTTAATATATGACACATAAGAAAACACACAGTATATAAAAGCTACAAAACAATCCCATTGCCCTTGGTTTGAGTCCTACTCATAGCAGCCCTATAGGACAGAGTAGAACTGCCCCACAGGGTTTCCAAGGAGCAGCTGGTGGATTTGAACTGCCAACCTTTTGGTTAGCAGTCGAGCTCTTAACCACTGTGCCACCAGAGCTCCACACACTATATATACACCTCTTTAAGTGGACAATAATATAGCAAATTGATTTAGGTGATCAAGTCTATGTATGAAATAACTCTGTTTACTTTCTTATTGTTGTAAGTGTGCAAAGCTGTAAAATCTACACATAAAATGTCTGACATTATCATCAGTTTCCACTTGTATATCTTGAAATACATGAAAAGAGAAAACTCAATTTCATTGCACTTACACTTTAACAGGCACAGGAGCTATGAGCTATAGATATGACAACAAACTCATAAGGTGCTGGATTAGAAAAAGAAAATTATTACTATGACAGAGAAAATAGTTTCTCATTTACTATAAAGTTGAAAAATTAGGAGGGGCTAGCTTTTTTTTTTTTTAGCTCTTGGCATTTCATATGTCTGTCTACTGAAAAAGACTAGAAACAGCGACATTCCAATAACACTAACAAGTAGTTCTGGTTTCTAAATACATTCTCCACACACACGTACACAAAAAACAGAGCTCCATTGTCTAATTGCCAGGTTGAGGCTGGAAAAATATAAGATATCCTGGATCACTTGTGCCAAAAAGTAAAGGACTGCTCAAAGAATAATGGTGACACGTTAAAGGATACAGAAGCTAGCTTGAAGAAACTTTCACAAGCCACGTCTAGGGCAATTTAAGTGTCAATATAAATAATGATAATAATGGATTAAAACCAAACCAAACTGTTTGCCATCAAGTCCATTCTGACTCTTAGCAACTCTATAGGACAAAGTACAACTACCCAGTAGGGTTTCCAAGGCTATAAATCTTTACAGAAGCAGACTGCCATGTCTTTTTCCTGCAGAATGGCCAGCGCATTCAAACTGCCAACCTTTCAGTTAGCAATCTATTGCTTAATGACTGCATCACCAACGCTCCTTACTAATAGATTAAAACCCGAACCCGTTGCCATCGAGCCAACTCTGACTCGTAGGGACCCTATAGGACAGAGTAGAACTGCCCCATAGGGTTTCCAAGGAGTACCTGGTAGATTCAAACTGCCAACCATTGGTTAGCAGCTGCAGCTTGCTATAGGTTTTAACCACTGCGCAAGTAGGGCTCCTACTCATGGATTAATAAAAAATTACTCATGGATTAGGACACATTAAATGAAATACAAATCCATGAGTCCATAATTATATAAACAAATAAATGTTTAAATGCAAAATAAATGGGGAAATAGAGAAAGCTTATAGTTAGAAAGCCAACTAATAAATACATAAGGAACGATAAAATTGGAAAATCACTATCGTAGTAATAATTGTTCCAGGCAAAGATCACCTGGTGGCTAAAACAGTAAGGGGAATTTCAATGTGCATGGAGTATTTGCATACTCTCAAAGTATTTCCCCATGAGGTCTTTATTAATTACAAAAGGAAAGTAGAAATATTACAGTGGAGAAACAGTTATAGCCAAATGAAGTAACTCTCACCAGTAAAACAAGAAATAGGCATCATGTGTCTTGCGTTATAAAGTATCAAGACAGATGCAAAAACAACTGCGTCATTCATGCCAAAAATGCATAATGCAATCACAAAGAAACATCAGGAAACTGAAATTGAGGACATTCAACAAAATAGTCAGTTTTCTTTAAAAAGAAAAAAAAAGTCAAATAATGAAAGACAAAAAATAACTCTTCCAGATTAAAGAACATTAATGAGCCTTGTGCTACACACAAGCAATGCATAATAAATAATAGTATTTTCATTGATGTTAATTTCCCATATTTGATAATTATATGGTGGTTAAGTAAGAAAATGTCTGTGTTTTAGGAAAGACTGATTGCACAATTTAAAAGGAAAGGGACACCATGTCAGTAACTTACTTTCAAATGTTTTGGGAAGAGAGAAAGAGATAGAGACAGAGAGAGAAGTGAGAGAAACATTTGAGGCATCTAAGTGACATGAACTATACAGGAAAAGTCTCTATACTCATCCTGCAAATATTCTATATGTCTGAAATTATTTCAAAATAAAAATTAAATATATAAAACATAACATGTAATATATTTATACTTAAAACATATTATGTTCTATCACCTGTAGGTACTAATCTGAAAAACACTGAAATGAAAGAATTGAAGAAATGAAGATTTAAAGTCACCTATATTCTGTTTTTTTTTTTTGGTTTATATTCTGTGGGTTCTAAAGCACTCCTTAGCTACAAATTAGAGGAGTCACTGATTGTGCATGACTTTATTTATTATTATTTTTTAAAATCTTACTATATCATTAGTCCTTTTTTTTTTTTCCAAATGTCATCCTCTAGTAACTAGCCTTTACATTGCACTCTTTTTATATAAAAAGTGACAAAAATATATTTTATATTAGAAAATACTATAAGGAGTGAGAAATTAACCTAATGAGTAGCATTCACAAAAGGTGAGCCTCTTTAAAATAAAGGCACTGGGTCTAAAACATTGCGAAAAGCTATTTAACTAACTATTGTGATTTGTATTTAAGGAGAAAAGACAAAAACCGGTACTGTCATCTTCTTGTATAAAGCTTCAATGTTAAGTAAACTCTGGATCTAGAAGGCACTGTAAGTTCACACAGGGAGCTCTTTCTCTGCTCCACATATACAGCAATGTCAAACAGTAATTACAAACTTGCATTGAAAAAAAAAATTGGATGGAAAAGAAACACAATAAAAACAAAGAAAAAGAAATAATAAAGTAAAGCTAGATCTGTAGGTTTGCTTTCTCTGGAATTAGAAGCAAACAAAGGTGGCCTGGCTTTCTTTCCTGAAGGACAATGAGTACTTAAATCAACCAGTACGATATATGTAACTGGAGTCACATACACTTCTTGAAGTATAGGTTTGTTGTGGGACCCCTCTGCACCTGAGAGGAGGCTGAAAAGTGCTACTACTGAGCACTACCTGTAACTAGAGTTCCTATAAAGCTGTTTACCTCAGAATGTAAGGAGTCTTGGTGGCGTCACGGTTAAGAGCTTGAGAGATAACCAAAAGACTGGCAGTTAGAACCCACCCAGCAACTCTGGGAGAGAGTCCTGGTGACTGGTTTCTGTAAAGTTTACAGCCAAACCAACCCTATGGGCATTTCTACTCCATTTCATGGGGTCACTATGGGTTGAAATTGATTCACTGACACCTAACAGCAACAACAAACTAGGAAAGTAGGAGAAAGCTGACTGAAGACCTCATCCGTGCCAGGAACCTGCCTTAGCTCCTGATTTGACAACATTAATAAAAAGACTGCAGATACATGGTTCAGAATTAGAAATGCTATGAAGCCTTGTGGGAGAAACAGAAAAAAAAAATCGCTAAAGAGAGAAGATTAATTCCACTCATGTGTGCAACTAAAACTCTGAAATATATGCAAAACTTGAAAAATTAGCAACCAAATCAACAATCAGGAGATGAATCCAATAAAACAAAAGAATGGTTGTGTTTCATTTTTTTTTTTGCAAGAGGAGGAAGAAGAAGTGTCATGTGTTGATAATCTAAAAGATAATTTAGGACCAGTAGATGGTTCTTAACAACCACTAAATAGAACAGCGAACACTCTATTTGGGGCACAGAGAAGGGAACAAAAGCTTCATTTTGAACGTGTCGAGTTTGAGATATCTTTTATATATTTAAATGGAAGTGCCTTATAGGCACTTGCATATATTAACACACAGCTGGAGGAAATTTTGGTATATAAATAGAGGAGACATTGCTTTTAAAGCCACTGGACTGAAGGAAGCAATCAGGAAGGGAAGATAACAGGGCCCAGGTTGGGGATCACAGGCTCTCCAACACTTACACTTCTAGTATAGAAGGTTGATTTACCAAAAAGAAACTCTAAAGAAAAAAAAAAAAACAAAACATTAAAGGAATGGCCAGTGAAGTGGAGAAAAACCGGGAATATCCTGAACTCTAGGATAGGAGAGAAGAAAGTATTTAACTGGGGCTCCAGGTCAGGGGCAAGGAGGTTGTATTCAAATGTTTAAATGCTACTGAGCTGTCCACTAAGATTGTGAAGGAGAAATAACCCTTAGATTTTTAAACTTGGAGGCTATTGGTGTTCTTAGCTACAGCAGTGTCAGTTGAGTTGTAGGAGAAAAAGCTAAATTCTAGTGAGTTAAGAGAATGGAAAGTGAAGAACTGGAGATCGGAAGTTCAAACAATATTCTTGTAAAAGGGATCAAATAATAAATCGATGTGCAATTAAATAAGCTAGATAATTTTAGTTAGTGGTGGATTCCATGAAGAAGATAACGGTCAGGTAATGCGATGGAAAAGGAGCCCTGATGGCACAATGGTTAAAATGCTTGGCTGCTAGCTGAAAGGTCAGCAGTTCTAACCCATCAGCTGCCCCACGGGAGAAAGATGTGGTGGTCTGCTTCTGTAAAGATGTATAGCCTTAGAAACTTTATGGGGTAATTCTAACCTGTCCGACAGGGGTGCTATGAGTCAAAAGCTATTTGACAGCAATGGGTTTGGTTCTGGAGTGTGATGGAGAGTGCCTGGCAGAGAGTTCACTTGAAATTTATTGACCAGAGAAAGGCTCCCAGTAACATTTGAGCTTAAAAATCAAATAAGATGTAGCTTGACAGGCAAATTTCTAGGGAAAGGATAGTAACTATGATCTTTGTACTCTATTTTTGGCTGTAAGGTTGGGGGAAGGAGCTGGAAGGATTAAAATTCCTAAACTTGACAATGACTATTTTGTTTTTCTCATCTCATACTTTTTTTTTCTGTTGTGACAGAATAAATGCTTCTTAGCACTAATTGACTGCTCAATGGTCTTCTGCCCTTTTCAGCCTTCCAGTTCCCAACCATCGCAAAAAACATTACATTTTTCAATGAAATAGGCAAAAATGAACTAACTTGTATTGAGATCAAATTTATTATCTTAGTTTTATTAACAGTCTAATCTGTGGAAGTAGATCAAAGTAATTTTCCCCTTTATGCGCCTAGACACACGAACAAAAATTACAAAATCAACTCCCATGCTGTTCTCACGCACATACACACACAAAATCAATCATATCTCTCCCTCCAAAAAACGTATGCAGAATTCAAAAGAAAATAATATCTATTAGTAGACACAAAAAGCACCCCAGCAGCAAAACTATTCCAAGCAACTTTTTTAAATGATTACTCAACTTTCAACTAATAGCATTAAAATAGTGATTATCCTGGTAGAATGTACTACACCATGAAGTGATTTTCCAGGCTTCAGGAGCCTCATCCGTGGTGCCTTGTCAGCCAGTTGGGACAGTGAAAGCAGACAGATGAAAACGCCTGTCAAAGGCTATTTCATGTTGTGAAAAATCTCATAACTTTTAGGGAGCAAAGGTCACTTACCTCTGAGTAGGGGACACTCCTGATGTTGACTGAAACTTTATTTGAAAAAGTAAAGCAAAGCAAAGCATGTAGAATGTTTGAAAGTGTTTTTGCAACACATTGCTTAATTTCTGCAGGTGCCATTTCCACAAATAATGAAGATGAGTAGTTTTCCCTACTCCAATTTGGTGGCTATTTTTAAGGGCATAACTATGTACACCTACTCCTCACTTATCAACTATCTCATTATCTGACACTTTGTGTATTTATGATGGTAGTAAAAAAAATACTATCTGACTATTTTGCACATTAACAGTGTACGGTGTACATCTGGCGGTAAGAAACACCAAGGTGCCAAGTCAGACTAATGCTGGCTGTAATGGTTATGTGTCAATGTGGCTGGGCTAAGATTCTCAGTGTTTTGGCAATTACGCAATGAAGTAATTTGGCAGTTAGTGTAATGATATAATTTGGCAGTTATGTAATGATGCAGTCCTCCTCCATTTTGTGATCTGATGTGACCATCCTCCATTTTTGTATGACACTGATTTTTGTATAAGAGCTTTGGCTTTTAAACTTAACCATGTCGATAAATGAGGAGTGGGTATATTACAAATTCAGGCTTCTGTTGCTAGAATTAATAACTAATATACTTTCATTTGACTTTTTCTCTAATTATTTAGGAAATAAATATTGTCATTTTGGTTTGTTTAGAGGAAATTGAGGCCTTTTCAACTGGTACAAAATTACAGTTAAGTGTTCAACTACCAGAAGAAAGATTGACTGTTTCAATCCACCAAGAGACATCTTGGAAGACAGGCCTGGCAATCTGCTTCTGGAAGGTTAAAGTCCTTAAAATCTTGTAGAGCAGTTCTACTCTGTACACATGGGGTCGCCACGAGTTATAATGGACACCAGCAGATAATAACAGCAAACAAAAACTTTCTCATCTTAGCCAAGACCTTGTTTTTAACCTTATGAAACTACAAACGGAGAGCCCAGTGATGTCATGCCTGGGACTGTGACCTACAGAACTGTGAGCTAATAAATGAGAGTTGTCTTAAGTTGCTAAATTTGTGGTAATTTGTTACACATCAAGTGAAATCTAACACAAATTTTTATTTATCATTATTCCCTTTATGATTTTTGTGTTTTATTAAAAGAAGGATCTCCTTACATTAAAGTCATAAAGGTAACACTCCTTATATTTCTTGGTGTTTTGTTTTCAAATTTACATTTACCATCCAATTTACCATCCGAATTACTCTCAGATGGCGTAGTCTGTTGTTGTTAGATGCCATCGAGTTGGCTCTGACTCATGGGGACACCATTCACAAAACATTATCTGGTCCTGAGACATATTCGTGATCATGTTTGGGCCCATTGTTGTGGCCACTGTGTAGGTTTCCAATCTATCTAGGTAGTTCATCTTCAAGCACTATACCAGACCATATTCTGTTGTGATCCATAGACTTTTCATTAGCTAATTATCTAAAGTACATCGTCAGGCTTTTCTTCCTAGTTTGTCTTAACCTGAAAGTTCCACTAAAACGTGTCCACCATGGGTGACCCTGCTGGTATTTGAAATACCAGTAGCATAGCTTCTGTAGCAACACACAGACCACTATATTATGACAAACTGACAAACAGGTGTAGTGGAATGGTTTACTAAGTAAATTATAGATAATTTTTTGTAAGTAATAAATGTGTTTACTGAGCTTTTTAGGGATGCCATTCAGAATAGCATCAAAAATTAAATACTTCAAGAAGAAATATAGCAAAAGCTGGCAAATTCTACAGGCAGAAAATATATAAATCATTACTGAGATAAAAAATAAGAACAAAGTAAATAAAAGGAGAGTTCATGTATGTGGTTGGAACAACTTAATAATATAAAGATGCCAATAAATCCTAAAATGCTCTATATTTTCATTGTAATTGAAAGGAAAATCACAATTTTTGTTGTTGCTGTTATTGTAGTTGTAGTTTGTTTTATTTTTTAATTGAATAATTGTAAATTTTATATTCAATTAAGAATTACCAGGTTTAGATAAGACATGCTTTAGGAACAAGTTCTGGATAACATTCTCTAGAAGATAAAATAATTATATAGAAGCTCCTAAGTTGAAGGAAGATGAAAGTAGGTCACCAGAGGTTCAGGAGATAAAGGGGTGAATTGCCTATACAGATTTTAAACCCATAATAAAGTGAGTAAATATTAGTTGATTTTTATTATCAACATGCATGAGCAATTCTAACCAATATCAGTGATAAATATTTCTCCATTCCAAGGTGTCTGCTCACACTAGCCCCCATCTTGTTCTGATACTTTAAAGAGTGTGGTAACTAAGACAGTATGGTAATGGCACAAAACAGACAAATACACAATCAGACCAAATGAATCCAGGACAGAATCCAGTAAATATAACTTTGGGTTTGTGACAAATATGGTTTTATTTGAAAGTGAAAAAGAATGGCCTGTGCAATAAGTTGTGCTAGGTATACTCTTAAAAAAAAAAAAATTAATTTTGATCTTGACTTTACATCAGGTTTAAAAAAGAATCCAATCTAGGTGGATTATCAAGTTTGTGACATATTTAATAGTTAATTTTCCAAGACATTTAAGTAGTTTAAATTTTTTGAAAAAATCCTTAACATATGCTATTTCCCATATTACAATGCAGATCTTACATTTAAAATACCTCTACTGTTCATATCTTTGTGCTCTTTTGTGGTTCAGATATATAAATTGCAGACATATTGTTAATTTGGAACAGTTCAGGTGCTGACCATTATAACTAAAGGATGTTTTGTAATTTGAGGATTGAATAGTTATTATCACCGAGAAGCCAAGCAGACGGACAAGGCCATTGGTCAAGTAAGTGAACAAGAAACTTTCAAAGGCACAATGTATAAGTCAATACCTTTTTTGCTTGTATGGGATGTGATGGAACAATTCTTTTGGATGGGACTTGGAAGCATTGGGTTCTGCATTTCCGCCTCAGCCCACCTCTTGAAACAACTTCTTCCCCACCTATCACAAATACTTTTGTGTTAATTTTAGGCTAAGAAATATTTTGGGCCTTGCATTATAGCCTTATTAACTCAAATCATAGCTTTGAAAATGCCAAAAGCTTATTTGGCAGCACCAGATGTTTGGTATTATTTAAATTCAACATCTGGATAATTGGATCTTTTTTTTTTTCCTTTTCGTCCAAGTGATTTGATGCCATGTGGACATAACCACTGGATCTTCTATAAGAATACATGAAGCATCATGGAAGCAATGCCCTTGTTAAGGCAATAAAAATGAAGCATAGCAAAATCGATATTTGAAAGTGCCTGTGACACAAAGAATAGAAATCTGTGGTATATTTAGATGTCATTTGATATTAAAAAACACTTTTGGAGCATTCCAGAAACTCTTCTTTGCAATGCAATTTTATGTTAGCGTGAATTAGCTCAATATTGAACATATTTTCAGGACTTCCCAGTGGAAAATGACTCGTGGGTTCTATTACAGATTACGTAGCATTATTAAAATGCCTAGTACATAACACATTTTACGCAAATAATGCACACTTCCTGCATTTCTTTGCCAATAGCTTCCTACCCATCGAAAGGTATTTTCATAAGCGCTGCTATGCCAATTTTTTTATATGTTGCTGTAAAAAAAATTAGCATATCGCACATATGAAAATACATCATGGAGGAAAAGAGCAGTTGGCAAACAAACGTAAAAGGTGCATGTTATTTGTGTAAAAATACGGTAACAGATGTTCAATAAACATTTACCAAATTAAATCAGAGCTAAGTATGATGGTATACCTTAATGATAAAATATAATGCAGATAGTTCTTGACTTATAACAGGGGTTCCATTTCAGCAACTCTATTGTAAGTCAGTTCTGATGCAAGTCTACCTTATTTTCTTTAGTTTTCATTTTTATCACTTTTTATTACCAGTATCTTTATAAATCATAACATTGATCATCTGAGAATGATAACTTCAGCAAATTACATGCTGCAACATTGTATGTAGTACATATTACTAACAATAGGATTAAAAAAAAAAAAAAGATGATTGCAAATGCAGTTTGTCATAAGTGGGGGTCTCCCTGTAGTTATTCTGCATTTCATAAACACAGAACTGACATATACTAGTATCATATTTACTTTTCTAAGTACATCCTTAGGCACCACTGACCTTTAAAGACATAATTGCTAGTATCTTCCTCTTCCTATTTGTTCAAAAAGTTCTAAGTTGCTCAATTCTATGCTTAGGAAGAAAGCAAAACAGAGGATCTAATACCTCCACAGTTGCTGTTTGCAGCTAGTACTGCTACATACATTCAAACTGTTCTGCATAGTCTCATGGGTTGCTATCGAGGGCTTCCATGAATAACTTGCTCCCTCTCAATACAGTGGCACTACACACTAGACTCCAAGTTTATGCTTTTTGTGACATCAGGCTATACTCTTTCCTTCTCCTATGGTGGAGTCCACATTGGAGTTATTTCTTTCCTTTCTTAACTATGGAGCCAACAGACAGGTTTCCCAAGCTTTGGAACCCTGTGGCAACCCCTCTTCTAGAAAAAATTGTTTTACCTCCCAAAGCATCCATGAAAGAGCTCTTAATTTAAACGGGGTCCTGGGGTGGTGCAATTGGTTACAGACTCAAGTACTAACAGAAAGTTTGCTGGTTTGAGTCCACCCAGAGGTGCTTCGAAAGAGGAGACTGGTGATCTATTTCTGAAAAATTGGTCACTGAAAGCCCTGTGGAGCACATTTCCACTCTGATACACAAAGGGTCACCGTGAGTCTGAATCAAGTCAAAGTCAAACTGGCTTAATTCAAAATAGATTAGATTTCACTGACACATACACAGAAAAGTTTTAGCATTGTTAAACTTACAGTCTGATTTTTTTTTTTTAAAGTGGTCTCCTGTCTTGTAAACATAAAACCTGAATTTTTTCTAATACCACCAATTTTATACAGAAAATAAAATTGTACTAATTTGATTGTTTATTCACTTGTTCATTGTACACTAAAGAAGTTTTACAATTAGCCAGCAAATCAAGGATTAGAACGAAACTGCGACTATTTGCAATAATTTTTGAAGTTACAAATATGGACAACTAAAATGATTATACACTTTTTAAAATTATCTTTATTTCACATTGTCTTTATGGACAGAGTTAAACAAAAGACTAAGGTAAGTACATGACTATATTAAGTAAGAAAAAACAACATTTAACTTTAGGTTCATAGGTATCATAATGTTCTTTAAATAACCCGTAGCCATCGAGTTGATTCCGACTCATAGCGACCCTATAGGACAGAGCACAAGTGCCCTGTAAGATTTCCAAGGGGCTGCTGTTGGATTTGAACTGTGACCTTTTGGTTAAAAGCCAAACACTTAACTACTGCGCCACCAGGGCTCCAAGTTTCTTAACAGGCTAGTTAAATAAACTTCCTCTATTACCTATATAGCTTGCTAGAGTGATCTTCTCTATGGCAGAATGTAGAAATAAAAATTTCCTTTATCTCTTGAACAGTAACTTTATTGCCTTTCAACACTTAAATGAAGTGTGAGTATTGATTAAGGCTTACAGACCACTTAGAGATCCACTGGCAGGAGGAACTTCTTAAGTGGATATTATTTTTATTTTTCAACAAGGATGCTTTTAATTTTACTCCTCATATTCAGGAATGAAAGCACAATTTCTTTTTCTTTTGTGTGTGTTTGTTATTCATTTATTATATCATCTTCTTGACCCAGAGTAATTATGAATATGGAAACTAAGAAAGAAATTGAAAATAAAGTGACAAAACAAATACAATGATTAAAATCTTTATTTAGCACTGTATATATACACCAAATTTCCACCCACTTAAGAGTATAACCTCAACTGTTTGTATATTTTTTGAAGGTTGAATTAACAATGCTCCCATAACTGAAGTGATCTTCATTTTAAAGTTTTGTTCATAAAGAAATATGAGTATGTTTTCTGATTATTATATGACTGCGACACTCATGTTTTGAACAATGTGATGAGTCTGGTAGAAGACTGAAATTCTGTCATTAGTGCATTGAAATCACACCACTTTTCTTCTGTTGTTATAATTGCTTTTATAATAACATGGAATATAGGAAACTATTAATAACTTAATTTACAAATGAAAATACTTGTAAGGTATAATTATAAATTATGTCATACTTAAACATTTTAAAGTATAAAATAACACTACATTAATTTTATTTTAACAGATAGTGCTCATGCCTCTAATATTGGAAATTTCAGAAATAGCCAAAATCAATTGTAAAGACATTCAATATACTGAATCAACGCCATGACAGCATTACAAACCCTTAACTTTGCTCAATTACAGAAATATTCTGTTTTACTGATTTTTCTATTACAAATCAGACAAATATCTAATCTCTAAAATCTACAAGAAAATCCAACACCTCTACAACGAAAAGACAAATCATCCAATCAAAAAACGGGCAAAGGAAATGCACAGACACTTCTCTAAAGACATTCAAGTAGCCAACAGACACGTGAGAAAATGCTTGAGATCACTAACAATTCAAAAAACAACAAACCAAAAAAAAAAAAAAAAAAAAACTCATTGCCTTAAAGTCGATTCCCACTCATAGCGACCCTATAGGACAAAGTAGTACTGCCCCATAGGCTTTCCAAGGAGCGCCTGGTAGATTTAGACTGTTGACCTTTTGTTTAGCAGCCGTAGCTCCTAACCACTACACCATCAGGGTTTGCATTAGAGAAATGCAAATCAAAACCACAATGACATAGCATCTCACCATGGCATTACTGGCACGAATCAAAAAAACAGGAAATAACAAATGTTGGAGAGGCTGTGGGGAGATCAGAACTCTTATGCACTGTTGGTGGGGATGCAAAATGTTACAACTATTTTGGAAAATGATATGGTACTTTCTTAGAAAGCTAGAAATAGAAACACCATATGATCCAGTAGACCTACTCCTAGGAATATATCCTAGAAAAATAAGAGTAGTCATATGAATAGATATATGCACACCCATGTTCATTGCAGAATTGTTCACAATAGCAAAAAGATGGAAACAACCCGGATGCCCATCAACAGATGAATGGATAAACAAACTGTGGTACATACACACAATGGAGTACTATGCAATGATGAAGAACAATGATGAATCTGTGAAACATCTCATAACATGGATGAATCTGGAGAGCATTATACTGAGTGAAATAAGTGAATCACAAAAGGACAAATATTATAGAGGACCACTACTGTAAAAACTCATGAAAATGGTTACAAACAAAAACAAACAATCTTTGATGGTTATGAGAGACAGACGGGGTGGGGGTGGAAAAACACTAAATAGACAATAGATAAGTGGTAACTTTGGTGAAGGGTAAGACAGTAAACAATACTGGGGAAGCCAGCACAACTTGCACAAGGCAAGGTCATGGAAGCTCCATAAACACATCCAAACTCCCTGAGGGACCAAATTGCTGGGCTGAGGGTTGCAGGGACCATGGTCTTGGGGAACATCTAGCTCAATTGGCATAGCATAGTTGATAAAGAAAATGTTTTATATTCTACTTTGGTGAGTAGCTTCTGGGGTCTTAAAAGCCTGTGAGGGGCTATCTAAGATACTCCTCTAGTCTCACCCCTTTGGGAGCAAGGGAGAATGAAGAAAACTAAAGATACAAGGGAAAGATTAGTCCAAAGGACCAAAGGGCCACATCTACCAAGGCCTTCACCAGACTGAGCCCAGTACAACTAGATGGGGCCCAGCTATCACCACTGGCTGCTCTGACAGGGATTACAATAGAGGGTCCCAGACAGAGCTGGAGAAAAATGCAGAACAATATTCTAACTCACACAAAAAAATGATGCTTACTGGTCTGACAGAGACTGGAGAAACCCCGGACACTCTTTTAGCTCAGTAATGAAGTCACTCCCAAGGTTCACCCTTCAGCCAAAGATTACAAAAAAAGAAAACATTGTTCTTAAGTTGATTCTGACTCATAGTGATCCTATAGGACAGAGTAGAGCTGCCCCACAGAGTTTCCAAGAAGTGCTGGGTGGACTTGAACTTTTAGTTAGCAGCTGTAGCACTTAACCACTATGCCACCAGGGTTTCCAGCCAAAGGTTAGATGGGCCCATAAAACAAAATAAGACTAAAGGGGCACAACAGCCCAGAAGCAAGGACTAGAAGGCAGGAGGGGACAGGAAATTTGGTAATAGGGAACTCAAGGTCAAGAAGAGAGGCTGTTGACATGTCACAGAGTTGTTAACCAATGCCATAAAGCGATATGTGTACTAACTGTTTAATGAGAAACTAGTTTGTTCTGTAAATCTTAATCTAAAGTACAATAAAAAAATATTCTTTTGCATACATGGTTTTGAGGAACTTCTTTTAAATCATTAAAAAATATATAACTGATGCTGCGTTTACTTGATGCCAACATAAATAGCAAGCCTAATAAATCACTTGGTGCAGTTAAAAAAAGCCAAAGACTTATCCAAAATGACCAATCTGAAAACTTTGTTCAGTATGGGAAATTAGATAATTTATCTCTAAGAATGTATGTAATTTTCATATATTGAAATCATAAGAACAAAGTGTACAACAGGGACATTAAGTCCTTAGAGTTTAGTTATTATAGACTGAGAAGTGCTTTGTCATGGTGTAATAAAATTTTTAAGAAAGCCCTTATGTGGTTCCTTGATTGAATACAAAAGGAAATCTGTAATTCTCATGATCACATTAAATGTATATCTTTTAAATACATGTGCTATATTGTCTTCTTTTGCTTCCCAGATCCCTTCCTCATCTTTTCCATCTGGTTCTGTGTCCTGGGAGGCAGACTCTATGGGCTCCTTATGGATTTTGTTGGGTTCGGCTAGTGGGAGCCACTGGAGACCACAGAGCAAGAGGAGAGAGAGTTGGGATTTTTATTTTCACCCTCCCATCCCTGCCTTTGTTTGTGCTGTACCAAAGTCCAGAGCACCTTTCCAAAGGGTGCAGTGTTGTGTGTGTTCTGGTACCAGCTTTGTCCCTCAGGTGGTGAAGACTTCCTCTGTTTCTAGCCCCTGAGCTCTTCACTATCCCTTGTTAGTTCTTCAGTCCTACTCCCAACTTTGTAAATACTCCAATCATCAAGCTTTCTCCAATTACCGTTTGTGCTCACCATCTATTTCTTGCGTATACAATGACTGACAAACTGTAATTCTACAAATAGAAAAGCATAATACGGCCCAATGAAGTGAATGCTATTAAGATCTCTTTGTAAAAATCAATAGAATAAAAATACAAGCACAATTCATTTGGGTGAGCTTTTTTTTTCTCCCCTCAAAATACAATTTTACTTTTTCTCAAATGTCCATTTGGTGCAAAATAATTTTTAATAGAATATACAACTCTATATTCAAAAATATAAATATTCTTTTCTAAAGGTAAACTAGAGAACATTCTATTTTACATAGAGAGAATGTACTTAGCAATAAGGCACTAGGTTTTATATCCCTGCTTTGCCATTTACTGTCTATATGACTTTGGACAATTTTTATAAATTTTCTGCTTCACAGTTTATTACCACATAAATGGTGATAATAATCTATAACCTCATGGGGTGGTAATGTAGATTTAGAAAATTAATACAAATTACTTAATGTGCTTGGTATCAATGTTATTTCTCTTAGTTGTGAAAACAAATGGTTTTATTAATGTGTAAAAATAAGTAGAACTACCAGTTAAATGATGGCATATTATACAACCATAACCGAATGATGAAAAAACAAGTAACTTTCCAACGTAGAGATTTTGTGTCACATTTGAATGCAAATCTGGCTGCAATATTACATTTTTTTTTCATTTTTGAAAAAAAAAACCTTTCAAGTCTTTGATAAATGGCACACTGACTTATTCATTCATTAGTAAGACATTTCGTGTAAATGATTTTTTTCGGCAGCACATGCACACTTTATTTATTTACTTCATTGTGCACGAGGTGAAAGTTTATAGAGCAAATTAGATTCCCATTCAATAGCTTGTATATAAAACGTGTTATGGTCTTGGCCTCATTCCGCACAATGTGTCAGCACTCTCCCATTTACCCCCCGGGTTCCCCATTTCTTTGTCTCCTGATTTTCTACCACTTCCTGCCATCTCATCTTTGCTTTTGGCCAAATATTGCTTTTGATCTCATATAATTGTTCCTTTTGGATGTCATTGTTTATTTTATGGGCTTATCTATTGTTTGGCTGGAAAGTGGTCTCTGGGAATGACTTCTGCTCCAGTTTGGAAGGGTGTCTTAGGGCCATAGTTTCTGGTGTTCCTCCAGTCTCTGTCAGACCAGTAGGTCTGGTCTTTTTTTGTGAATTTGACCTTTCATTTTCTATTTCCCGTGCTCTGTCTGGGACCCTCTGTTGTAATCTCAGTCAGCGGTTGATAGTGGCATATGGTCATTATCTAGTTGTTCTGATCTCCGATGGTATAGGCTGTGGTTCATGTGATCCATTAGTCCTTTGAATTAATTGCTCCCTTGAGTCTTTGGTTTTCTTCACTTTCCTTGCTCTGAATTGGAAGAGACAAATAGTTGTATCTTAGGTGGCCACTCTCAAGCCATTAAGACCCCAGATGCTACTCATGGACATAGGATGTAGAATATTGTCTTTATGAACTATGTTGTGCCAATTGACGTAAATGTCCCCTGAATCTACGGCCCTTTGTTTACAAGACTAGGAACCTCAGAGCATGAGGTGTTTGGTTACATCTAAGAAGTTGCCCTGATCCATGCCACTTGCATGTTCTATTGTCTATATCAATGTATGAGGAGCAAATACAGACACGCATTTAAAAGTATAAAAAAAAAAAAAATTTTTTTTTTATCACCAAACCTGTATCTGCCAGTGAGTGTGCTCCCATACACTTTCTCACACCTCTTGACCTAACTATCTATATATGTATCCATTTGTAAATTAATGTTTGTCAATACTATTGTTCAAGGATTGTCTACTCTAAAATAATAGATACCATTAAAAAACAAAACAAAAAACCCGTTGCTGTCAAGTCGATTCCAACTCATAGCGACCCTGTAGGACAGAGTACAGCTGCCCCACAGAGTTTCCAAGGAACACCTGGTGTATTCGAACCACTGACCTTTTGGTTAGCAGCTGTAGCAATTAACCACTATGCCACCAGGGTTTCTGTAGTTACCATAAAAAAAAAAAAAAAAAATTTTTTTTTTTTTAGTTACCCTTTATTCCTGCATTCCTCTCAGTGTCCTCTCTTCCTTTGATCATGTTGTGCTGACTTCTACATTGTGTATTGCCTTTCCCTTCACCAATATTAACATGTGTTTTTTTACTATCTATTTGGTAATTTTCCCTCCCTTCTCCTTTCATCCCTGGTGATCATCAAAGACTTTTTTTTCCTATGTGTAAACTTTTTGTTATTACTTTATAATAGCAGTCTCATACAATATTCGTTCTTTTGTGATTGACTTAATTTCACTCAGCATTATGTTCTCCAAATTCATTCATGTAGTGAGATGTTTCATGGATTCATCATTATTCTTTATCACTGTGTAGTATTCCACTGTATGTATGCACCACAGTTTGTTAACCCACTCATCTGTTGATGGGCACTTAGGTTGTTTCCACCTTTCGCTATTGCGAATAATGCTGCAATGAACATAGGTGTGCATGTCTATTCATGTCACGGCTCGTATTTCTTTAGAGTATGTACATAGCACTGAGATTGCTGAATCACATGGTATTTTATTTCTAGCTTTTTTAGGAAGCACCAAACTGTTTTCCATAGTGTTTGTACCATTTTACGTTCCTACCAGCAGTGTATAAGAGTTCTAATCTCCCCACAACCACACCAACGTTTCTTATTTTCTGTTTTCCTTTTATTTTATTTTTTTTGGATTAGTGTCATTATGGTCAGGGTGAGATGCCATTGTAGCTTTGATTTGCATCTCTCTCCCTGGTAGTGCAGTGGTTAAGAACTTGGCTGCTAACCAAAAGGTCAGCAGTTCAAATCCACCAGTCACTCCTAAGAAACCCTATGGGGCAGTTTTACTCTGCCCTTTATGGTGGCTTTGAGTAGGTATTGACTCTAAGGCAATGTTTGTTTTTTTCATTGCAAATGATCATGAGTATTTCTTCATATGTTTGTTAGAGCCCAAACGTCTTTGGTGAAGTGTCTGTTCATATCCTTTGCCCATATTTTAATTGGATTGTTTGTCTTTTTTTGTTGAGGTGTCGAAGCTTCATATAAATTTTAGAGATTAGACCCTTATCAGATATGTATTAGCCAAAAAAATTTTCCCCATCTGTGGGTTCTCTTTTACTCTTTTGAAGAAGTCTTTTGTTGAGCTAAGTGTTATTTTTAGGAGGCCCCATTTATCTAGTTCATTTCCTCCTGGGTGTGCATTTTTAGTTATGGTTGGTATTCTATTTACGCCATCTACTTTTTTTTTCTACTAGGGCCTCTAGCATTGGGCCCTAATGTTGGTGTTGTTTTTAGGTGCCGTCGAGTGGGTTCCAACTCATAGTTACCCTAATGCACAACAGAACGAAACGTTACCCTGTCCTGAGCCATCCTTACAGTCGTTCTTATGCTTGAGCTCATTGTTGCACCCACCCTGTCCATCCACCTTGTTGAGGGTCTTCCTGTTTTCCCCTAACCCTGTACTAAGCCAAGCATGATGTCCTTCTCCAGGGACTGATGCCTCCCGACAGCATGTCCAAAACATGTATGACTCAGTCTCGCCATCCTTGCTTCTAAGGAGCATTCTGGTTGTACTTCTTCTAAGACAGATTTGTTCATTCTTTTGGCAGTCCATGGTACATTCAATAATCTTTGCTAACACCGCAATTCAAAGGCATCAATTCTTCTTAGGTCTTCCTCATTCATTGTCAGCTTTCACACGCCTATGATGCGATTGAAAATATCGTGGCTTGGGTCAGGCATACCTTAGTCTTCAAAGTGACATCTTTGCTCTTCAACACTTTAAAGAGGTCCTTTGTAGCAGATTTGCCCAATGCAATGTGTCTTTTGATTTCTTGACTGCTGTTTCCATGGCTGTTGATTGTGGATCCAAGTAAAATGAAATCCTTGACAACTTCAGTCTTTTCTCCGTTTATCATGATGTTGCTCATTGGTCCAGTTGTGAGGATTTTTGTTTATGTTGAGGTGCAATCCATACTGAAGGCTGTGGTCTTTGATCTTCATTAGGAAGTGCTTCAAGTCCTCTGGAAATTCTGGTAGGGTAGTGGTTAAGCGCTACAGCTGCGAACCAAAGGGTAGGCAGTTTGAATCTGCCAGGCGCTCCTTGGAAACTCCATGGAGCAGTTCTACTCTGTCCTATAGGGTAGCTATGAGTCAGAATCGACTCAAAGGCACCACATTTGGTTTGATTTGGTTCAAGTTCTCTTCACTTTCAGCAAGGTTGCATAACGCAGGTTGTTAATGAGTCTTTCTCCAATCCTGATGCCCCATTCCTCTTCATATAGTCCAGCTTCTTGGATTATTTGCTCAGCATATGGATTGAATAGGTATGGTGAAAGAATACATCCCTGACGCACACCTTTCCTGACTTTAAACCAATCAGTATCCCCTTGTTCTGTCCAAACAACTGCCTCTTAGTCTATGTAGAGGTTCCTCATGAGCACAATTTAGTGTTCTGGAATTTCCATTCTTTGCAATGTTATCCATAATTTGTTATGATCTACACAGTCAAATGCCTTTGCATAGTCAATAAAACACAGGTAAACATCCTTCTGGTATTCTCTGCTTTCAGCCAGGATCCATCTGACATCAGCAATGATATCCCTGGTTCTACGTCCTCTTTTGTTGGGCCCTAATAGATGGCATAAATATTTTTTCCTCTACAATCTTTATAGTTTTAGGTTTTTTTTTTTTTTTTTAAATTGTGCTTTAAGTGAAAGTTTACACTTCAAGTTAGTTTCTTATACAAAAATTTATACATACATTGCTATGTGACCCTAGTTGCTCTCCCTGTAATGTGACAGGACACTCCTCCTTTCCACCCATATTTCCTGTGTCCATTCAACCAGCTCCTGTTCTTTTCTGCCTTCTCATCTTGCCTCTGGACAGGAGCTGCCCATTTAAGGTCATACATCTACTTGGGCTAAGTAGCTAAGAAGTTTTAGGTTTTATATTTAGGTCTTTGATCGATTTTAAGTTAGTTTTTGTGTGTGGTGTGAGGTATGGATCCTGTCTCATTTTTCTACAGATAGATATCCAGTTTTGCCAGCATGATTTGTTGAAGGGACTGCCTCTTTTCCATTTAATAGATGTTGATCCATTGTTGAAGATCAGCTGTCCATAAGCAGGTAAATTTACTTCTGGGTTGTCAATTATGTTCCACTGGTCTATGTCTCTGTTGTTGTACAAGTACCAGGCTGTTTTGACTACCTCGGTTGTATAGTAAGTTCTAAGATCAGTTGGTGTGAGGCCACATACTTTGTCCTTCTTCTTTAATAAAACTTTGCTTATCCGTGGCCTTTTTCCTTCCATATAAAGCTAATGATTAGTTTTTACATCTCGTTGAAGAATGCTATTGGAGTTTGTATCATAATTGCTTTATATCTATAAATCTCTTTGGGTAATATTGACATTTTCACAATGGTAAGTCTTCCTATCCAAGAGCGTGGTATGTTTTTCCATTTATGTACATCTCTTTTGGCTTCTTGCCATAGTGTTTTGTAGTTTACTTTGTATAAGTCTTTTACATCCCTGGTTAGATTTATTCTTAAGTATTTTATCTTTTGAGGGGCTAATATAAATGGTATTGTTTTCCTGATTTTCTTTTCAAAATTCTCTTTCCTGATGCAGAGGAATCCAACTGATTTTTCTCTTTTGATCTTGTTTCCTGAACCTTTGCTGAATACTTCTATTAGTTCCAGGAGCTTTCTTGTGGAATTTTTCGGATTTTCTATGGAATCATGGTGTCTGCAAATAGCGATAGTTTTACTTCTTCCTTACCAATTTGGTTGCACTTTATTTTCTTTTCTCGCTTTATTGTTCTTGCTAGGATTTCCAATACATTGTTGGATAAGAATGGTAAAAAAGGGCATCCTTGTCTGGTTCCCATTCTCAAGGAGAATGCTTTCAGGGTCTCTCTGTTGAAGATAATGTTGCCTGTTGGTTTTGTACAAATCCACTTTATTAAGCTGAAGAATTTCCGTTCTATTCTTGTTTTGCTGAGTTTTTTTTTTTTTTAAATCAGGAATGGATATTGGACTTTTTCACATTCCTCTTGTGTCTCTATTGAGATGATCATGTGATTCTTTTCATTAGTTTTATTTATGTGGCTGATCACGTTGATTGGTATTCTAATGTTGAACAATCCTTTCATTTCTGGTATGAATTCCACTTGGTTAGGATGTATTTTTTTATTTTTAATATGCTGTTGAAGTCTATTGGCTAGGATTTTCTTGAGAATTTTCCATCCATACTCATGAGGGATGTTGGTCCGTAGTTTTCTTTTTTAGTGATGTCTTTGCCAGGCTTTGGTATCGGAGTTATGCTACCTTTATAGGATGCATTTGAGAGTATTCCTTCTTTCTTTATATTCTGGAATGGTTTGGGTGGAACTGGTGTCAACTGTTCTCTGAATGTTTGGTAGAATTCTCCAGTTAAGCCACCTAGGCTGGGGCTTTTTTTCTTTGTTGGGAGTTTTTTTTTATGATCCTTTTCATTTCTTCTTCTGTTAGGGGTCTGTTCAAATTTTCTACCTCAGTTTTTGTTAGTTTAGGTAGACAGCATGTTTCCAGAAATTTGTCCGTTTCCTTTAGGTTTTCAAATATGTTAAAGTATAATTTGTTTGTAGTATTCTGTTATGATTCTTTTATTTCAGTTGGTTCTGTTGTAATGTCACACATCTCATTTTTATTTGTGTTAATTGCATCTTCTCCTGTTTTTCTTTTGTCAATTTGGTCAGTGGTTTGTTGATTTTATTAATCCTTTCAAAAAACTAGTTTTTAATATTGTTGAGTTTTTCTATTGTTTTTTGTTCCGTTTCATTTATTTCTGCTCCAATTTTTATTATTTCATTCCTTCTGGTGACTGCGGGCTTCATTGTCTGCTCTCTTTCTGATTGCTTGAATTATAAGGTTAATGTTTTGATTTTTGCCCTTTCTTTTTGATGTGTGCATTTCACTGTTATAATTTGACCTCTGAACATTGCTTATGCTGTGTCCCAAAGGTTTTTGTATGTTGTGTTTTCAGTCTTGTTTAATTTTAAGAATTTTTTTAATCCCATCTTTGATTTCTTCTATCAACCAGTCGTTTTTAAGCAGGATGTTATTTTGTTTCCATGTACTAGATTTTTTTTTCCTTGCACTTCTGCTTTTATAGTATTGTGATCAGAGAAGATGCTTTGTCTTATTTCTATGTTTTCAAATTTGTTGAAGCTTGCTTTGTGGCCTACAATGTGGTCTATTCTGAAGAATAATTCATGGCCATGAGAATCCAAGAATGTGTATTTTGCTGCTGTTGGGTGACATGTTCTGTGTATGTCTATGAGGTTCATTGTTGGTTGATTATGGTATTTAGATCTTCTGTGTCTTTGTTGAGTTTCTTTCTAGTTGTTCTGTTCTTCACCAAGAGCGGTGTGTTAAAGTCTCCTAGTATTATTGTGGATGTTTCTATTTCTGTATTCAATATTGTTAGAGTTTGTTTTATGTATTTTGGAGCTCTGTCATTGGGTACATATTTATTTATTATGGTTATGTCTTCTTGGTGGGTTGACCCTTTCATCTTTATGTATACAATGTCCTTCTCTGTCTTTTAAGGTGGATTTTGTCTCAAAGTCTATTTTATCAGACATTAATATTGCCACTACTGCTTTATTTGGACATTTTTTGCTTGATATATCTTTTTGCATCCTTTAAATTTTAGTTTATTTCTATCTTTGTATCTAAGGTGTGTCTCTTACAGACAGCATATCAATGGACCGTGTTTTTTTTTAATCCATTCTGCCACTCTCCAACTCTGGTTTATTTAAGCCATTTACACTCAGGGTGATTATCTATAGATATGAGTTTATTGCTGCCATTTTTTTTTTTATGGTGTTAATGGTTTCTTCATTCTGCTTAATTTTCAGTGCTGAGTTTTGTTTTTGTTTTTTGGTTTGGACTTGTCTTGTCATTTCCTTCATTGTTGGTTTTGTGTGCTGAGTCTTTATGATTTTATTTTTTTTATTTTGATGGGTTGGTTTGTTAATTTCCTTTGTGGTTACCCTGAAATTTACCTTTATCTTCCTAAGTTTAAAGCAGTAATTTATTTCTTGATATTGCCTTGACTTCCTCTCCATATAGAAGTTCTAAACCTATACCTTTTTTTCCCTTTATTCTTTGAAGTGGTCATCAGTTACAGATTGATGTCTCTTTGGTTCCCTCTTTTCCATCTTTTAGCTTTATTTTAGTTTTGAGTTTTTTTTTTTTTTTTTTTTTTTTAATCTGAGTTGATAACTGGCCGATGTTGTTATGTGTTTTATTCTCAGGTTGTTGTCTGATGTTGTTAGTTTTCTGTCTGAAGGACTCCCTGTAACATTTCATGTAAAATTGACCTGTTTTTCACAAATTCCCTTAATTTCTGTTTATCCGGAATTGTCCTAATTTCACCATCTTATTTGGAGGATAATATTGCTGGGTGTATAATTCTTGGCTGACAGTTTTTTTTTTTTCTTCAAGGACTTATATATGTCATCACTTTGCCTTCTTGCCTGCATAGTTTCTGCCTAGTAATCAGAGCTGAGTTTAATTGATGTCTCTTTGTAGATGATCTTTTGTTTTTCTCAGGCTGCTTTCAGGATTCTTTCTTCTTTGTCTTTGGTTTTGGAAAGTTTGATTATGATGTATCTTTGTGTTCTTTTGCAATCTCTTGTATAGAGTTCTTTGTGATTCTTGGATGGTTACCTTCTCATCTTTAATGATATTAAGGAAATTTTCTGTCAGAAAATCTTCAATTCTCTCTGTGCTTTTTGTTGACTCCTCCCTTTTTGGAATTCCAATATTTTGTAAGTTATTCCTCTTGATAGTGTCTCACATAACACTTAGGACTTCTTCATTTTTCTTATTGATTGTTCCCCACAGGTTAGTGTCAAAGGATTTGTCTTCTGTTCTGCTGACCCTTTCTTCCATTCTTTCAACTTTACTGCAACGACTTTCCTTTGAGTTGTCTATTTCTGAAATTTTATTTTTAAGCTTCAGAATTTCTAATTGCTCTTTTTGTATGCTTTCCAATTGTCCGTTTTTTCTGTCTTTTGTTCTTGTATTTTTTTTCCCTGAATTATTCTAGCATTTTATCTGTGCTTTTCTTGGTTTTGTTTGTGCTTTCCATAGTTTTGTCTGTGTTTTCCTTGATTCCTTTAACAACCCTATACATAACTCTTTTGAATTCCTTATCAGAATCTCCATTATCTCTTCTTCCTCAGGGAGAATTTCTGGTTCTTTATTTTGGCCACTTGCAGGAGTCATCTTACCCTACTTCTTTATGTGGTTTGCTATTGTTTGTTGTCTTCGGGACAATAAGGGCTTATTATATTTACTTTTTAATTGTGTAATTTTTTGTTGGTTCCTGTGTTTTTTTTGTTTTTTTTTTTGGCTTGATGATTCCTGTCAGGCATGGCTGGCATAGTGCTCTGGTTGCTGGACTGGTCGTGCTGGAGTGCTCCTTACTTGTCTCCATGTGAGTAGGATTGTGGGTAGGTGTGGGATCTTGGATCTTCATTTACTGATTTGTGGGGTGGCTGAGGGTGGGTTGGTGAGCTTTGGCCTTCATGTGTTTTCAGATTAGAGTGAGGAATGGTACTCTCCTTGTGGGTAGACCAGTCAGTGTGGTGGGTATGGTGGGCAGGTGGGAGTAGGGTCATCACCTCTCTCCAGTTGTTGGGGGAGGTGTGGGTGGTAGAGATGAGTGGTGAGTGAATGTGCATCTTCCTGGGCAAGGTGAGGGAGGAAGGAATGGCAGAGGATGCTTGCTCAGTCATACCTATCCATCTGTTTGTGGGCGGGGTGAAGGAGGAAGATTCAGTGGATGAATACATGTGCACTTGCTCCCCTTCCACCTCTCGCTGGGCAAGGAGAGGAAGGAAGGTGCCTCAGGGAGGATGCATGCACATTTGCAGCTCCTCCATCCCCTACTGGGTGGGTTAAGGGAGGGAGTCACGCCAGGCAGAGGCACACACAGTGGCACAGCCTCCTCTTCATGGCAGGAGTGGGGAGGGAGGAATGGGCTGTAGAGCGGAGTGCACTGTTGTAACTCCCCCGCCCCTCACTGTGTGAGTTAAGGGAGGGAGTCATGTCTGGTTGGTGCTCATGCAGTGGCTCTACCTCCACTTCATGCCAGGCAGGAAGAGGGAGGAAGGGGCAGGGGGATGAAAGAAGTAGTTGTGGGGAGATGCATGCACACTCACAGCTCCTCTGACCCATGCTGGGTGGATTAAGGGATGGAATTGCACCTGACAGATGCATTCACGGTGGCTCCACTCCATCCTGTGCCAGGCAAGAGGAAGGAGAAAAGGGCTGCAGGGGAATGTGTATGCAATCGCGGCTCCTCTGCCCCTCACTGGGTGAGTTAAGGGAAGGAGTTCTGCCTGGCAGATATACACACAGTGGTGCCACCTCTACCTTGTGCCAGGCAGGGGGGAAGATGGGACAGCAGCTGAGTGTGCCACAGCTGTGTCTCCCCCTCCCTAGCCAGGAAGGGAAAGGAAGAGGGAGTGACAAGCAGTCCCCTCTCTCTGTCTCATCACCGCTGCCCCCCACTGGGCACTTGGAGGGTGTAGGTGGAGAGCGAGTGTACACACAGGGGAACACCTAGTCTCACTCATCGGGTGGACAAGGAGGGGTGGTGGATGGGGTTGGGTGGAGTGGGGGGAAGATAATAGCCTTATGCTGTGGTCCCCAGCCAGGAAAGGCAATCAGGGCATGGGACCTTCTGCCACCTCTGGTCAGGAGGATGGGGTGATGGAGAATCTTTCCCTCCAGCTACGATACGCATGTGCTGGGGCACCTCATGTCCACCGCAGCCAGTGAGCAGGACCTGTCACCTCTTGAGTGTGAAGGAGGGGCTTCCTGTGGACCAGCCGAATGGGAGACATCCCACCAACACTCCGTGGGTCCACTGCTTCATGTGTGCCACTCACCCCTGAGGTCAGGGCCACTGCTCCTGAGTATCTCTGGCTCTGGATCCTGGTTCCCTCCCTGCCTCTGCTTCTTTCTGTGTATGTTTATAGAATTTCTCTGTCCCTTTTGGAAATGTCATGAAGTTGCCTTGCTATTTTCTTTACCTGGGGTTGCTGCCGGCTTTGTCCTAAGATGGCCATGTCAGGACAGGATGGCTGGCTAAGCTCCTCTACTCAGTGTTACTCTTCTTTTGCTGCTTTCATGCATTTTTTTCTTTCTAGTGAGGGTTTAGTTCAGTTCTTAGACTTTCTTTTTTGATGTTTAGGGTTCTCAGATTGTTACCTGCTTCTGTTTCTCCTTTTTTTTTTTTTTTTGGTCTACGGTGTAGGGATACTTTATGATGGACCCATCTGCCATCCCGTCCTCCATTCTGCCTGCCAAGAGGTAGAGGTGGCACCACTGTGCACGCATCTGCCAGACGCAACTCCCTCCCTTAACCCTCCCAGTGAAGGGCAAAGGAGCCACTATTGCACACATATTCCCCTGCAGCCCATTTCTCCTTCCCCTTGCCTGCCATCTTGGCTCGGCCTCCTGTAAATTATTTTCAAATTGATTTCTTTTCTTTTTTTGGTAAATTATTGTGATCTCTTAGTTCTGTATCTTAGCATATTTTCTTCATTTCCATTTCTTTACTTTTGTTGTTTTTACTAATTCAGTACAATAATTGTCTCAAATCTATTTGTCTTTATATGCATATGTGTGTGAGTGTGTGTATTTTTAATAAATAGCACTTGGAAAATCTATATAAATATACTTTAAGTAACAGATAAAAGTACCAAGTCTTCTTTAATTATATAAGTATATCAACATTTTTATATTCCCTATATTAGGGCTTGCTAAGCAGTAGCCTATTAGGCCTATGGACTTGTTTTGTTTTACTGTTAGAATATTTTCATGCTTCCTATATTCTCTTATTCTTACACTCATTCCAATTCACACATTATCTGCTTGTTTTCTACAAGCATTTGGGTTTTGACACTTCTTTTGCATTGTTGAGTCAGAATCAACTTGACAGAATGGGTTTGTTTGGTTGGTTGGTCTGGTTTTTGCATTATTAAAAGAAATACCTGTACATAAGCTTATAGTATTTATAATATTCCTGAAGCAGTAAAGGGACCTATTTGTAGAAATCTAAAAATTTGATTATGTTTTAGACTGTTTAATCAAGAACGTAAGTAGTTTAAATTTCTCCTAATTTTATTAACTGATAGATCTGAAAATTTTTTGTTTCCTTTTGTATTAGTCCAGTTCAGTAAATTTAAATCAAAACTTTCAATTCCATATTCAGATCAAAGCACTATGTCTCCATAGTCCAATGCATGCAGAGTTGCAATCTTGTCTGCTTGGATCGCAAGAGGGGTTGTTTGTACAATGGGATATGTATCCTCTATCCCTGGATGTACTGCATACAACTTCTCCAGGATAGGATTGGAGGAGGCCAGAGAAGTATAAAAGGCAGTATCAAGTGGGCAAATGTGTGTGGTCTGGAGGTAGTCCTAGATTTAATTTTCTTTGGTTTGTCCCCTTTTGAGATAGCAAATTCTGGGTAGATTATGTGCACATTATTCTTGGGGAAATTTGCACTTTCATTCCATGTTTTCTTTGGCTGAGGACCACCTTAAGGAAAGGCAGGTATCTCTCTTATCCCCATTAGTGGTCCTCACCCAGCCTCTGATGAGGTAGCCATACTGTGAAGAAGCATAAGCCACAGGGAGAGACCATGCGTAGACACTTTTTATGGTAATCCTAGCTAAATTCAGCTTTCAAGTCATTTCAGCTCAGATGATAGACATGAGGAGAGAAGCTCCCCCATGAACCTATTCCCTGGTGATTTGAATCACTTTCAGAGATCAATTCCTCCCAGCCAAGGCCAGAGAACAGGGATCCAAGACAAGTCATCCTACTACACCTTGTTTGAATTCTTATCCTGCAGAGTTTGTGAGCATTGTCTTAGTTTCCCAGGGCTTCCGTAGCAAAATACCACACAGTGAGTGTTAGAAGTTCAAATTCAGGGTATCGACTCCTTCTGAGATCTTTGAGAAAGGAACCATTCCATGTCTCTCTTCTAGTTTCTGGTGGCTACTGGCAGTCCTTGGTGTTCCACTGATGCTTGCAGATATATCTTCACATGACACATCCTGTTGTGACTGACTCTGTTTCCATGTCTGTTCTTCACTCCTATAAGACACCACTCGAAAAGGATTAGGACCAGAACTCGCCTACTTCATTGACAACAAAAGAAAATTCCTATTTCTAAACAAGGTCTCATTCACAGTTTTATGGTTTAGGATTTGAACTTATTATTTTGTGGGACGTAATTCAATCCTTAGAAAAGTGTAATGAAATTTTTGTCTTCGCTTATGTAGTACCAGTGCCGTCGGACGTTTAATACAGGGAAATAAATAGCTAAAATAGTCCCAGGAATTCCCGTATTCCAGAGAAAAGTTTTCACGCTGTCTTGGGAAATCTCTTACCAGGCTGTGCTGTATATCTGAATAACCTGCAGGTTTCATGCCCCAACAGCATCCATGTGGCAACTGTGAAGACCAGCCTCTACTTTCTGGAGAAATAATGAATTCACATGAATAATTACCTATGAGGCCCCCTCTAAACTTTGAGAAGAGTGGAGCGGCTGGTCAATATAGTAAGCCAATTTTGCCACCTCTTATGAAGTCCTAAAAAGATGTGTTGTAAAATTGGCTGTAGATTGTTCCTGGTAGCTTCTCTGACAGTGAGGTGAAGCTTAGTGCCTATTGTTTTAGCTGTGGTTTTCATCTCCAGATTCTGGAACACAGAGAAAAAAAAAGAACAGTTCAACATCTTGCTAATATTCGGTTAGGTATTGATAATACATAAATAGAGAGACATCCACTATTTATTTATATTACAAATTATGTATTTTTATGTTATTTGTTATTATTATTACTATGCGTATTACATATTATATATACTTCATAATGGAGTTGCAGGGAAGTTGTCCTTAGAAACGATAAGATTTTATTCTCAGAGAAGTGAAGGAAATGTTATAGTAGGGGCTGAGAATATAAGGCAGTTTGTGGATGACTGGTTGTGAGTTTCAGAGACATAATAAAAGGTTCTGAGAGTTGGTAGTCTTTGGAAGTAATATTAGAAAGAAAAATAGAATCTTGAGGTGACAAGAATCCAAGAATTGAAGAATAACCAGGAGTCCTTGTATTATTGTAGTGACTAATCGGCGCTGGGTGTGTGTGTGTGAGTGTGTGTGTGTGTGTGTGTGTGTAATATAAAAAAGGACAAAGGACATAATTCCATCAATTCTTAAGGTTTTAAGGCATACTATTTTTTTTTTTATTATGGTGCCTAGACTGTAAGTGTGGGGTGCTGACAAAGTGTTGGTTATATTTTGAAAGTGTGGAGATTTTAGACTCAATATTAACTTCTGCAAATAGTACTGTGAAGCAAATAAAATTCTGTGGCTCCCTCTTTTCTCCCACCATCAGCTCTGTGGCAGACGACTCCAACCTTATCTGGCAGCTGGTAATCAAGCAAGTACAGACTATTCTGATGTATTCCGATTTCCTAAAATGGACTCAGCCTAGGAGGAAGAAAAATGAAACTTCTGACACAGTCATCAATTCTGAACAGTTATGCTACTGCAAGACATCAGCCGTGGATGTTGGGGAAAACAATGATTGGTCGTTCCATGTACAATGTTAAGTTATCCCCAAGTATCTGTTGACCCAGCCCTCTCCTTTTACCACCATTTCCTGACTTATTCTAGATAAGAAAAGGGGTAGGTTTTGCTAAAAGAAAGAACTTTAAAATTTAGGGCCAGTTCATAACCACTATTTTCAGTAGTTCAAACACACCAGCCACCCCATGGGAGAAAGCTGTGGCAGTCTGCTTCCGTCAACATTACAGCCTTGGAAACCCTGTGGAGCAGTTCTACTCTGTCCTATAGGGTGTCTATGAGTTGGAATTGACTCAATAGCAACGGGTTTGTTTTTCGTTTGTTTGTTTTCTGCAAGAATGGGTTACAAGGAATCAATAGAATTTTTCCCACTGTTTAGAAAAGCTGAAGAACACTGGACATTTTGTAATCTACATAAAAGGCACTAGTAGCACAAGCCATCATGGCCATACTGGAGAATGGAATTCTGGAGGTTAGCAATGTCACTCACAGACGGTGGCTCAGGCTGCCACAAGAGGCTGCAGAGAGATGCTCATCAAAAGAACAAAAGGACAACAGGGCAGATGGCTGTAGACATGGGTCCAGTGGTTCTAATGATATAGGACAATCCAGCCCAGAAACAGGTAGGGGGATTCAATACAGAAGTGAATCCTGAAAGATCAAACCATATAGTGGAGGCATTCAGACCTCGGAATTGTTGTAAACGTGACCCACATACTCACCTGGAAGTCCACTCTGGCAAAGAATTCCTTACAAATAATAATAATAAACAAGAAGCAGAGACATATTTACTGTCCCAGAAGGCAATCTAATTGAAGATTTTAAAGTCTAACATATTAGTGAGAACTAATGAGCTGGTGACTTATAATAATCCAGTGCCGTCGAGTCGATTCCGACTCATAGTGACTTATAATAGCACACATATTAAAGTACACCTAATATAGCTATATGATCTCATCATTAGACATTGTTACTAACTAATGTTTTGTAAATTCAGTATATTGGTGAATAGAAGCTACATTTCTAGAATTACTTATTTCTATGGATTTTTACTAATCTTCTCTTCAAAAAAATTTTTTCTATTATCTGTATTATTGGAGTATGTATGCCATGTATTTCCCCAAATTGCCCAATTTAAGACTACTTCTCTCTGTATATGAATCTGGGTCATCTGGTTGCTCAGCAAGTGCGATTGTGGCTTTTATTACCTGCTGTCGAGTTGGCCTTTGACTAATGGTGACCTCATGCACAATGGATTGATAGGGATTTCCTTGGCTGATTTTTAGAAGTAGATCACTAAACTTTTCTTTCTAGTGCATCTTAGCCTGGAAGCTCCAATGAAGGCTGTTCAGTATCATAGCAACAAGCAACCCTCCAGTGACAGATGGCTGCTGGCTGCATGTGAGGGGCAACTGGGTGGGAATCAAACCTGGATCTCCCTCATGGAAAGCAAGAGTTCTGCCACTGAGGCACCAATATCCCAAAACAAATACAATAACAGTATTAAACCTGCCCCTTAAAAAAAAAAAAAAAAAAGATTTTCTTTCAATTAACTTGAACCCAGGCTCACTTGCTTTTTTTTTTTTTTTTTCCTGTATATCCAGAGTTCTTACTGTTTTCTGAGTATAAGATGTTAATGACAAATGTTTAACACAGAGAGGAATGAAAGAACAGAAGGCAACAATGGATAATTGCACAATGGCAATATGCTACTATAGTATAGATAATCCTGCAACAATAGTATTAGCAAACACTAATTTATGAATGAATACATAGGTAGATAGGTATACTAAGAGATGTGGGAGGGTGTAAGGGAACACCCACCTGCAGATATAGGTTTGGTGGTAGATATTTCTACATATATAACTGTAGGTGCTGCCTTTATATTAAAATAGACAATAGAGCACACAATGGCCACACTCAGGGCAACTTCTTAGACATAACCTAACATCTCAAGGGAAGAAGTTCCTAGATTCAAAGGTGAAGGACCAAAGACTTGGGGGCCATCTTCATCAATTGGCACAACATAGTTCATAAAGGTAAAGTTCTAAATTCTGCTTTGGTGAGTAGTGTCTGGGGTATTAAAAGCTTGTGAGCAGCCACCTAACATACATCTATTGGTCTCTTAGTGTCCGGAGCAAAAAAGAATGAAAAAAAAAAAAAGACTCAAAGACTCAAGGGAGCAATTAATCCAAAGGACTTATGGGCCACATGAACCTCAGCCTACATGACCCTGAGACTAGAACTAGATAGTGCCAGCTACCACTACCAACCGCTCTGAGTGGGATCACAACAGAGGGCCCCAGACAGAGTGGGAGAAAAATTGTAGAACAACAAAATCAAATTCACAAAAAAGACCAAATTTATTGGTCTGACAGAGACTGGAGGAATCCCTGTAAGTATGGCCCTAAGGCACTCTCCTGAACTGGAACTAAGGTCATTCCCGGAGACCAACTTTCAGCCAAACCATAGACAGGCCAATGAAATAAACAATAACAGCAGAGAGGAACACACTCCTTAGAACAATCAATTATATCAGATCACAAGGGTAATATTTGGCCATAAGCAAAGATGAGATGACAGGAAGGAATAGAATATCAGGCTGAAAGGAAACGGGGGAACCCAGGACAGAAATGGGGAGAGTACTGACACATTACAGGGAATGGAACGAATCTTATGGAGTACTTTATGTACAAATTATCAAACAGGACACTAATTTGCTCTGTAAACTTTCACCTAGTGCATAATAAATTTTTTTTAAATGATAAATGCTTATTGTAGGGGAAAAGAAAGTTACTGTACCTGTTTGAGCAAGCTATGCTATAATAAAAGAGAGTCAAATATATACAGGAACTACACTACAGAAATTTATTTCTTGCTCAAACAACAGTCCTAGGAGTTTTGTCAGGAGATCATTCATGTGATCTTCCCCATGTGATCTCTCAGAGACCCTGGCTTCTTCATTTGTATGGATCCATCATCTCCAAACACCTCATTATTGAATGTTTTCAAATCGCAAAGTGGGAAAGTAGTTCGAACAGGCACTGCCGCATCTAGAGCTCTTTGCCTGCCGGAACCATACATTACTTTACTCACAACCTCTTGATAAGAATTAATCACATGACCATACCTAGCTATTAGGGGGTACAAGATATGTAGCTTCCGATGGACAACCACCTCCCAACTGCTATTCTATGTCATATAAAAGGGAAAAAATAGAACTTGTCATAGTCCATCCTTCTGGGTCTCAAAATCCTTCATGGCAGAGGAAAGGAGAGTCATTGCTGAGGAAACAGTGAGTTTCTGTTTAAGGTGATGGGGAAATTTAGCAACAATTATGTGATTATGGGTGATGGTTGCAAAACATGATTAATGTAGTTGTTATCACTAAATCATACACTTGAAAAATGTTGAATTGGCGAATTTATATGTAAATGTTGTTATATGTACTTTTACAATAGTAAAAAAATCTGCATGGACCCTTCTTTTCATACATAGAACACATTCATCCCCTTCCCAAGGGAAACATCTCAAAGTCCTATCCAGTCATTTTACTCATTTTAAAGTTCAGGATTTCTCAGTAATCATAGAATTCTCCAAGAAGCCATGAAATGACTCCTCATGTTTTTGTGATTTATGAACTAAAATTACAAGTAATTTGGCATTAGTATACACATTAGGCCTGCTGGCACAGTATTTACTAAGGATATTTCATGGCAGCAGGTGAAAGACCAGGCATTCAGATGCCCTACTACACAAGGCATCCAGATACAGCGTACAGGGACCCAAAATTATATCAGACTCTAGAGATCAGGGGAGCCCTAGCCTTGCCTCTGGAGCCTGGTGGTAGAGTAGTTAAGGGCCCAGCTGCTAACCAAAAAGTCACCAGTTCAAATCCACCAGCCACTTCTTGGAAACCCTATGAGGCAGCTCTGCTCTGTCCTATAGGGCCACTATAAATCAGAACTGACTTGATGGCACCTAACAACAAAAACAAAAATTTGACTCCAGCCCAAGTTTTCCAATTTACTATTCATAAAAGGCACATCAACCCGTCTCCTAGTATGATCCAGGCCTTGCTGTTGTAGCCGTATGATAAGGCAGGTCAGTGGCCTGATCTACTGTCTCAGCTTGTCTATGGTTTTAAAACCCTAGCCCTTCCCTTGGTGTGATCAAGAGGCTGGAGTCCAGGCCTTGTGATTGCAGCACTCATCACCTGTCTGACCGGTGACCTCATTTGCCACATCAGCACTCCACCAGAATTGATGGCCTTAACACTGCAGCCTGTTATTATGGAGTTTGAAGAAAACTAGTTGGCAAAAAAGCTGTTACTTCTTACTTTTCAAATATGTAGAGCAGGGATTCCTTCTCTTAAGTATCACATGATTGTTGTTGCTTTGTTGTCAAATCAATTCTGACACATGACAGCCCCATCTGTCTCTTTTAATGTTAGAAAGTCTCTGGTGAGCCCCTGGACACCCTTTCAGCTCAGTAAAAAAGTCACTTCTGAGGTTCACCCTTCAGCTAAAGATTGGACAGGACCTTAAAACAAAACAAGACTAAAGCAGCTCACTAGCCCTGGGGCAAGGACTAGAAGGCAGGAGGGGACAGGAAAGCTGGTAATAGGCAACCCAAGGTTGAGAACGGAGAGTGTTGACATGTCGCGGGGCTGTTAACCAAGTCATAAAACAATATGTGTACTAACTGTTCAATGAGAAACTAGTTTGTTCTGTAAGCCTTCATCTAAAGTACAACAAAAAACAAACATATGATTCTGTGAGAGAGGAAAGGAGACCAATGCAAGTCAGGAAATAGAGCCTAACTGACTACAGTGAGAACATGTGGAAAGAGTTGGCTCCCGGCAGTTTGAAAGACTTTTTCATCTTTTCACAGATAATTCCCAAGCATTTATTTATCTAAAATTCTGTATGTTTTTTAAAGCCAATGGGAATAATATATATTAATGCATGCAAATATGCTGCCCTTATGTTCCGTAAAACTTCAGCTATTAAAAAAATAAAAACAAAACCCTCCCTCTTTAAAAAAAAAAAAAAAAATTGTGCAAAAAAAAAAAAGAATATTTGACTAGTAGAATTGCACCATAGGGTGACCATTCAGAAGCAGACCACCAGGCCTGTCTTCTGAAGTGCCTCTGGTAGGGTTTGAACCGTCGACTTTTTGGTTAAGTAGTCCAGACCTAACCACTGGCGTCACACAGAGGCCGATATGATTACTTTCAGGAAACTTAGAGAACAGAGATAGGAGGGTAAGAGTTATTATATTTTAAAAAGACTGAGCTTCTGAAAGTTATGTCACTTAAAAAAATTGAAAATTATTACATTTAATGTAAGTGATGTAACTCTATACAAAGATACATAAAGCCAAACTTTTGGAAATTACTTATATGCAGAAGACTAGCAATAATAAACCTTAAAGAACCTGAATGCCAATCAAACTTTCTTTAAAAACAATTGTTCTGGTGTAAGACCAAAGGAGAAGTTTATGTTGTTGATATAAAGTACAATCTTTAGCTCTATATAATGTAGGGCGCTAAGTCAGTAAGTTCTTCAACTAACTGTTAATACTTTGCATACAATGCTAGGTTATTGATGACTCTAAGGAAAAATAAAAAAGCCTAGCTAAAGATATAATTATTGAATCATCTGTCAAGGCTTTATTTTTGGAATTGCTTATCCTACTATACACACAGACACGCGACATATTTATTTATTGTCTTTTTTAATATTAGATAGTATCTGGTGAGGTTTGAGAGGACACACTTGGTGGGAAAGAAAGACTGATGAAGCCTGAGGAAATCGTGTGGTGATATTTAAGGTGCGGACTCACAGTGAATTTATTATTATATTGGTCAGGTCAGAGACAAGAATTTACTAAACATACAAACTAAATATAACAAACTCATGTTTTACAAGTAATAGTCCAGTGTTCAGCAAGGAGAAAAGGCAATTATGTGATCAGAAGATATAGTTAGGTAGATAGATAGATAGATGAATGCAAATTAGTTGTGATTACCAATCGTAAGAGTAAAAATTATAAATTAAGCTTGTTCTATCAATACCGGTATATGTCTAATGTAAACATGAATCTTCTTTACTTTTTGTTTATGTGCAATAAAAGTTCTATCCATTGACTGAAAGGATAATATTGTACATTTTTTTCTGCTAAGAATATCAGAAATCTTTGTCTTCTTTATTTGGTTGAATTTGACTGTATTTTTCAAAATATACAATTACCAGAAAAACTGATTCTACTGATTACCTTTGAAAGTTTTCTACAATGTAGAAAGGCAGTGGGAGGTCAGGTCTCATTGCTAACTTACTCTAAAGATTTGATCATAGCGTTGATTTGGTAAGCAGAGTTCTAGAAACCATTAGCCCAAGCTATTATTAAATGATTTGGAAAACACTAGACTAAATTTAGGGAAGAACAATAGAATTTATTCTATTAGTTATTGTATTAATTAATATCTGGTATAAGTTCAATTGCTTTCATCAGATTTATTGATATACTTAGTAAGATGTTATTCAACTCCAAATGTGCTTCAATGGTTTTTGCTTTTACTTCCATTTGCTATGTAGTACTGACGTAGTTTACTTACGAGATTTTATGAGATTTTACTGACTAGGCACACCATTTTCCCTTATCATATTGGATGTGACAATAAAAGCACAATGTGCAGTAGGTTTAAGAAATAAGCCCATCCTCACTTGAGGGATGTGACTCACAGTTGGAGTGCAGTGCACTCTTGGCCTTTCATTTTTATGAGATTGCCTCTGTTAGAGGGTTAAGTTTCTAAGATCTGGCACTGAGGAAGGCTGGTGAGTTACTAAACATAAAAGATCTTAGGCGGGAAGAAAAAGCCAGCTCCAGCTGTTGGAATTAAAAAAAAAATATATATATAGAAACTATTTCCCAGATTTTATTTTCGTCAGAATGAACACACATTTTTGTGATTTTTTTTCTGATTTGGTAAAATTAAACACAATAAAATTTAATTTGGATTAGGTTGATTATATTACATCATAGGCCACATCGCAAGTGCATTTGTTTGAGATTTTTACCAGTTTATTTTTAATTGTTAAAGAGTTTAACTGGGAAACTGTTGCTCCACAGCTATAAATGGGATCTCATAGAAGTATTGGGGTGTGTTAGTTTCTTAGAACTACTGTAACAAAATATCTCAAACTGGGGGGCTTATGAGAACAGAAGCTTAGTGTCTCACAGTTCTAGGGGCTAAAAGTCCCCATCAGGAGACTGGCTACATCGATTCTTCCGAAGGTTCCTGGAGACACACTGTTCCACGCCTCCATCTTAGCATCTGGTAGCTCCAGGTGTTCCTTGGCTTGCAGCTGCAGTGTCACGTGGTGTCCTTCCTCTCTCTCCCTGTCTTTGTGTATCTTCTCCCTTTATAAGATTACCAATATGAGATTAGAACATACTCAACTCCAGTGTGACGGGCAGCATCTTTCAAAACTCCGTTTCTGAACATGGTCACTGTTAGAAAATCAAATCCTTTTCTGCTTCTCCAACACCAAACTAGGTTGATAAATCCAAAGCAATTTATTATCAGTTCTCTTCTCCTCTTGTCTACTTCTGTCCTCACACCAGCTACACATGTGCAGTCCTTCCTCTGACCACACCAGCCAGAGCTAAGGCAGATCTCACAAGTTAAAGGGCACAGCCCTCCAGACCACCAAGTCTGCCCAGACTTCAGATGGCAGACACAAGCTTGGGGCTCCCCATGACAATCCCCTTTTGACCTGCTGACTACATATTTGGGGTTTTCCCACTACATCTTCAGGATACTAGTATCAAGAGTCTCTCCACTTCTGACCTGATGGCTCCCACTACTCCCTCAGCTTCAATCATTCACTACAATGACTCATAGAACTCACGTAAGAGGGTACCCTTATGATTACAGTTTTATTATAGCAAAAATGATACAAATGAAGAGACACCTAGGGTAAGGTCTTCCATGTGAAGCTTCCATGTACCAAAAGTGATGAGCTAACCTCTTACATGTATCAATATCTTTCACCAGCCAGAATGCCCATGGACCCTCAGTATCCAAAGTCTTTATTATAAAGACATGGTTGATTGAATCAGGAATGAAGGACAAAAAGTAAATTCTATAGGTAAAACAATTCTTTACCCCACAATCACATTCACAGATGCAGGGATTAGGACTACAACATATCTATTGGGGGACACAATTCAATCTATAACAGGGAGGCTAAATCCTTTAGGGAACCCTGGTGGCACAGTGGTTAAGAGAGTGGCTGCTAACCAAAAGGTCAGCAGTGTGAATCCACCAGTTGTTCCTTGAAAACCCTATGGAGCAGTTCTACTCTGTCCTATAGGGGCAGTTCTACTCTGTCCTGTAGGTTTGCTATGAGTCAGAATCAACTCGATGGCAATGGGTTTTTTAATGGGTAAGTCCTTTAGGGCCTTGCAAACCATTACGATAAACTGGGAAGCCTTTAGAGGGCTTTGAGCGGAGGGCTTTAACAATGTCACTGAGCCTACTGGGTTGAGAACGGAGGGAGAACGGCAGAAGCAGAGAAATGGGGGAGGTAAGTTAGGAGGTTGTTGCAAGAATCTGAGTAGAGACAATAGAGATTTCTACCGGGGTGCTAACAGTGGAGATGGAGGAAATAGTCAGAAATTGGATATATTTGAAGGAAAAATTATCAGATATGGGTGAAAGAGAAACTATGATGGGAAAATATATGGGAGAGACAGGTATAAGGATGATCAGAAATTAATTTCTTGTTTCTTATGGTAGTAACAAGGCATATTAGTTTTAGGCTATTCCATATGTGTTTAGGGGTGTTTGAGAAAAGGAAATCTTAGCTATTTTTTTAAATTTTACTTTCCCAGTTGGCTCCCTTCTTCTAAGAAGTAGACTGATAATATGTAATGTTTTCAATAAATGTTTAACAGATATAATTTACTTTTGTTGGTTCTAGGCAGGATGATTGGTTTATGATAAATAAAAAAGATTGGTCTTGTCATTTTCAAAGCTGTATTTAACAGTATGACAATAATTCACAGAATAAATAATTACCATGGCAGCAGAGTTTGGATAATGAACAGCAAGTAAAACATGAATAAGATGAGACAAGGCCTTGCTGATATTGAATTGATTTCTTTCTTTAAAGTCCCTAAGTCTGCATGTTTCCATGATTTAAATTATACCCTCAAAGAACTATTCTTTTTTTAAACGGTGATCACCAGGATATTTGCCTAGAGTAACAGATCCTATGAAGTAGGTAAGTTGGATGGTATTTGAAAAAAGTCATCCCAGAATTATTAAAAATATCAAATCGAATGCATTTAGTTTTTAAAAATATCCACAAGATGCTTGTTGGTTTCGACTGGACAAATAAATTAACTGTATCTGTTTTGTAAGTATTTTTAGTATTATATAAACATTTCCTAAACATAAATAGTTTACATAAATTGGACTCTAAAAATCTACTTTTTGTTTTCTCCTCATTATACCTATAACCTTGGGCTTGTTTCCCACTCATGTAAATCAAGCATATGATTTGCAAAAATGGAGTTTAGGATTCAGTGAGACTAAGATACTGTGTTATAGTGGCTCCTTTCTTCATTATGTAACCTCTTCCACAAACACTGTCGATTCTTTAAGTAGAAAAATAAATACCTTCACATAAACATCACTGTTGTCTTGTGTGAAATTGATCTAAATGAAAGAATAATGTCTATGCTCAAGCCCAGGATATGGCAATTTCACAGCCCAGGTCAATTATAATTCTATACATACAGAAGGAATTACTTAGAACACAGCAGGACGTTTTGAAAAGGGACTGTTAATATGATCTATTGGCCACAAAGAGCTCAGAACTTGCTCAGTGTTAGACATTTTAGTCTTGGTTTATAGTCCCTCCAGGAAACCTTAGAGATTCATTGTTATTAGATGTTCTAGTTGTCTACTCTAGATACACATTGTGGCCATTATGATTTTTAAAATAATCCACATTTATAAAAAAAAAAAAAATAGCATTGGGTATTTCACAATAATAAAATGCTCACACATTAATTAACAATGCATTAATAAATCACATTTAATGATTTTCCAGTATATGCTAGACTCTAGGATACATTTATATACATTATTGCACTTAGTCCTCAAAGCTACCTATAGTTAACACTCATGAAAACTCCTTTCAATATCATCCTTATTTCCCTTTGCAGAAGAGGGAATTGAAGGTTCACGGAACGGTTGAAATATTTGCCTGGGAGTACCTGATTAGAAAGTATTGGAACCAGGGTTTTCTTCTTACTGTAGTAAATAGGCTCTTGAGTAAGACTATCTGCGTTTATGTTCTCTCTCTGCTTTGTGTGACATGGGGCAAATAACTTAAAATCTCTGATGTTCAGTTTTCTTATCTGTAAAAGCAAATAATTATATTTATACCACAGAGGATTGCTATGAGGGCTGAATCAAGTAATGTGTGTAAAAAGGCTCATCACATGGCTGACAATTAGAAAATGCCTGCCAAATTACATTTGTCTCACTTAATTTTTTTTTTTTTTTTTAATAGACAAAAGATGAGTGGTAACATTTGTGAGGGGTAAGACAGTGCACAATACTGGGGAAGCCAGCACAGCCTGTACAAGAGACGGCCATGGTAGCTCCACAGACACATCCAAACTCCCTGAGGGGCCAAATCGCTGGGCTGAGGGCCAGGGGGACCATAGTCTCAGGGAACATCTAGCTCAATTGGCGTAACAGAGTTTATAAAGAAAATGTTCTACGTTCTACTTTGGTGAGTAGCGTCTGGGGTCTTATAAGCCTGTGAGTGGCCACCGGTCTCACCCCTTCGGGACCGAGGAAGAAAGAAGAAAACGAAAGACACAAGGGAAAGATTAGTCCAAAAGACTAATGGACCACATCTACCAAGGCCTCCACCAGACTGAGTCCAGTATAACTAGGTGGTACCTGGCTACCACCACTGACTGTTCTGACAGGAATCACAATACAGGGTCCCAGACAGAGCTGGAAAAAATGAGGAACAAAATTCTAACCCAAAAAGAAAGACCAAGCTTGCTGGCCTGACAGAGACTGGAGAAATCCTGACAATATGGCCCCCAGAAACCCTTCCAGCTCAGCAATGAGGCCACTCCTGAGGTTCGTCCTTCAGCCAAAGATTGAACAGACTCATGGAATAAAACAAAGAAGGGTGCACCAGTCCTGGGGCAGAGACTGGAAGGTAGGAGGGAATAGGAAAGCTGGTAATAGGGAACCCAGGGTTCAGAAGGGAGAGTGTTGATATGTCTTGGGTTGTTAAGCAATGTCATGCAACAACGTGTGTACTAACTGATGGGAAACTAGTTTGTTCTGTAAACCTTCATCTAAAGTTCAATAATAAAAAAAACAATTACATTTGACTCATAAGTTTATGGCCCTTCTCTTTCACAGGTCCTACAGGATCTCTACGCCTAAGAATATTCATCAGGATTCCTGGAGCAATAAATTTATGATATTTCATCTAAGTTCATGACTAAGTTTGGCTTCTTGTGTGTGGAAGAGGTAGCAATGCTCACCAAATATCCCAAGCTAATTGCCCATCCAAGAAACCTTGCATTTCCCTGGTTGTTTGCAGTTAGGCGGGGCTGTGTGATAAACTCTGACCAAGGAACTCTGGACAGGATTGACACATGCCACTTCTAACTCAAAACATGGAGGAATGGATCTGAGTTCTCCTTGTGCTCACTTCCCTGCTTCAAGTTGATTTTGGAGAGCCAAATTTTGTCAATAGCCTGGATTCTTTGGTAACTCCATGAAGGACACCTGCCCTGGAAAACCAATCAAACCTTGCATGAGAAAATCAAATCACATATATCATATTTGGGTACTAGTTTTTGTTTGTTTGTTTCCTTTAGTCTTTTCAACATTAGCCTAGCCTACCTTGTCTAACTTGCCTTTCTCTTAGCCATGTTTGGTTCTATGGTTATAACTGACAACACAAAATGAATTGTAGAGCATTTCACCTTTCTTTAATCTTTGGCAGGTGTTTTACCAACTGACAGTTTTCCCCCTTTACTGTTTTTCAGGACGTACCTTTAGACTTGTTCATGCCTCCTAATTCTATTTATTTAATGGATATAGGTGTATTCAAGTGTTATAAGCTTCTTAAAGCCCAACATTTAGAAGTTCATTTTCTGAGGATGGTGCTAATCTCTCAGTTTTTATCTTCCTCTTTTACTTAAAAATACACTTGCTGTTTTTAATATTCCAGGGTAATAGCTATCATCTTCAGTGTTCTGTGGATATAATTCCACTGTCCTCTTGTTTGTGTTCCTACTCTTTGAATGGCTACTTTAATTCTACTTGTTCCTCCTTAGTAAAGAACTTTTCTTTTCTCTCTGACTGCTTTTATGATACTCTCCTTGCCTTTTTTTTTTTTTTTTCCAAGTTTAATACAATGTATCTAGTTGTGGATTTGTTTTTATTTGTAAAAATGGTGTTTAAATACTTCATAAATTTGAAGAACAATTTTAAAATTATTTTTGGAAAATATAATCACAGCCATGAGCTATTATTTTATTAAATACAGTTTCTTGTCTGTTCTTTCTCTCTGTTTCTTATAAGAGAAGTTCAATTGTATATGCTATATTACTTTACTTTAGCTGGCATTTGTTTATCCTTTCCATTATTTAAGCTTTTCTTTATTTCACTTGGCTGCATTTTGTGAAATGCCTGTTTCACTAAGATACTCTTGCGGGTTTTAATCATCAGTTTAAGGCATTTTTTTTTTTTTTAATTTTAGTGCATTTTTTCCGTTTAAAACATTCTATTCTACTTTTCAAATTTAACTAGTGTTTTTGATAGTGCATTAAACTTTTAGTTCTTTAAACATTTTAAAATACTTACTTTATATTCTTTAACACATTATTCCAAAATCTAGATGTTTAGGATCTCCTGCTCTTTATTGCCCCTAATGTCTCTGGCTAATAATGGCTTGTGTCCTCCTGTGTTTTGTAACTTGATCAGTAAACTCAAATTCCACAAGGTATTATTTAGGGAAAGCTGTAGGGTCGCTATGATTTGTAGTCAACTCAACGGCAGTGGGTTTTTTTGTTTGTTTTTTTTGAGGGGGGGAAGACTTGGGTTGAAGACTTTTCCCTCTAAATAGAATTTGTTCTTGTTCTTGTTTTTGTAAAGCACCCTAAGAAGCTCTAAATGTGATCCCTTTTAAGTTATTATTGTGCTTTGTAGTTTAGTGGATCACGAGCTGTAATTGGAGTACAGATACATTATATGTCTTCCTCCTTTGACAGCACACCAATAACTCACGTTTCTGTCACTGCTGCTCTGGAAACCCCAAAACTCTCTAATCCTTTTCTGTAAGGTCTTAGGTTCTGTAGTCTGCCACCTAAAGTTAGAGAATTCTAGGTCCAGGAAATCTGGTGCCCCTGTAGAATCTAGAAGGATTATGGCCAAAGAGCATTCTTCCTAGAGGAAAGGCTCTGGTGTGAATCCACAGACCAAGAGCCGATGGGACTAGCATTTAAGATGGCCGAGGTAGCTATAAAAAAAGATGTTTGAAAAAAAAAGATGTTTGAAAATTCAAATCATGTATTCAATTTTTATTTCTTATTTATTGATATTTACCATTTTATAGGTATTGTAGTGCTAATCCATTGTGATTTTTGTGTTGTTGTAAGTTGCTGCCGACTCATGGTGACATTATATGTAATAGAACAAAACATTGCCCAGTACTGTAAAAAAAAAGTACTGTGGCACCTTCATAATTGTCGCTGTATCTGAGTTCATTCTGGTGACGGTTGTGTTAGTCCATCTCACTGAGGGTTTCCCTCCTTTCCGTTGGCCCTCTACCTTACCAACTATGATGTCCTTTCTAACGGTTGACGTTTCCTAATTATGTGTCCAATGTAAGTGAGCCAAAGCCTTCACTTCTAATGACCATTCTGGTTGTATTTCTTTTAAGACTGATTTGTTTGCTCTTTCGACAGTCTGCTGTATATTCATTGTTTTTTGCCACCACCGCAGTTTGAATGCATCAATTATTCTGTCTTCTATTTTGATCGTGTAAGTTGCACAGACGTATGAGGTAATTGAAAGGACCATGGCTTGGGTCAGAGACACTTTAGTCATCAAAGCGACATCTTTTGTTTCTGAAATGTTAAAGAGGTCATTAAAGCAGCATATTTTCCAATGCGATGTGTTGTTTGATTTATTTACTGCTGCTTCCATGGACATAGACTGTTGATGAAATCCTTGACAACCTCAGCTTTTTCTCCGTTTATCATGACGTTATTTAATGGACAGGTTGTGAGTATTTTTGCATTTTTTTGGTGGAAGAATAAGCATAAGAATGTTTTTCACATTATTTTAAGATAAATTGTATGATGTTATTTTATATAAATGGTCTAATATTTTAGGATGTAAAATTTCATTTATAGTGGATTTTCTCCTGATTATATGTCCATGATAAAGAAAAAAAATTATGTATGTATATAAAATCTGTGATTTTTATGAATATATATATATCCCTGGCATTCAAACAAAAAAAAATCATATTATTTAAAACTACATATGCACTTCAATATATCTATACATATCCATAATGTATTATAGCATACAATGCCTTTAATTGCTCATTTTTAAAGAACAATGTATTTTGAATTGTGTCTTGTCACATTTTTTCATTAAATTGTGTGTCTGCATGCATGTCTGTGTAAAGCAAAAAATGAAAGAAAAAAAGTAGAAAGTTTATGCAAAAAGACTTCTAAATGAGAGTCATATCATCTGAAGTTTATTCAGTTTTAAGTACAGTGAAAAGTATACGTGTGTGGTCAGAAAAAAAAAGTAATTATGAAATTTAAACTAATAGGCTTAACTTTAAATTTTATTTTTTACAGAATATGTTGTAGACCTTTTTTCCAGGCATAACTATTGGTTAGTGCTATGAGAAGGTGATGCTAGTAACATTATTTCCCCTCCCGACCTACAGTTGTGATGTTTCAGAATCACACCATTCATGCTGACTTGCCTATAATCATAAAATATATTTTGAGAGCTTACATATTCATGCCATAGAATTGGTCAACAAATTACTGAAGCTTCAAGAATATTCCGAAGTGGTAGTTTACCTCAATAAGAGAGTTATTTACCTTCAGTAACATGATTTATTTGCCTCAAAAGAGCATTCATCGCAGAATCAAACTTTTGTCTGAAATTATTCTTTTAAAAAATAATTTAAATATTCTTGAGCAAGCTCAGGTTAGGCCAAATTTTAGATTTAAATCACTTATTCAAATACCTTACTATTGTGAAACCAAGGATTGTGGGAAATATCTCAGGTTTTTGAGCAACTGAATTAAATAATATACATAATTGTGAATTTGAAATATTTTTTATTTATAGTTTAAATAAAAAAACCTAAATAAAACATATAGATTTTTTAAGGTGTAAAAATGGCATGGGGATGGCATCTGACCTCCTCTAACTTCACAAGGGGGAAGGGGAATCAAGATCAACAGCCAAAGGCAGATTCCTATGAGGCATAGACATGCCTTCCCTCCATGCCATCTTTACTAATTCTGACACCAACAGTCCCTCCCACAGCACTCTCTACTTCTCTGCTAGGTTTCATAATTCATTGCAATGGCCACACAGACTCACAGACCGTACTCACAGTTGTGGGATTTATTGGGGAAGTAACAGATTACAACTCAGGTTCAGGAATGCTCAGGATATAGTTCTCCATCACGACAGCCTCTTCTCAGTGGTGCCCACAGGCATGACTTTCTCTGTCCCCTTGGCCTCTGCCTTGCTCAGACAATTGTTACAAAGCTCTTTTAGTTCAGCTCCACTTGGCCAGAAAGCTTTGGCCCAAAGGAGCTCAGCTCTAGCTCCCAGGGTCAGCAAACCTAGCTCCACCAAGTGCCCAGAAGCACCCTACTCCTCCAGCAAGCCTTTTGCCCAACGACACTCAGTTTTCTTATTCTGTGGGCTGCAAAGCCCACTGTGCAGTCTCCTGCCAGTCTTTTCTGCCACCATTTCTCTACTATGGCTTCTCACTGTCTTCAGTGTCACAGTCTCTCTCTCTTGGTGTCCTGGTTCCAGGAACCGCTCAGTGCAGGGATCCCAGGTCCAAAGAACACTCTCTGCTTTGGCCCTTCTTCCTTGGTGGTGGTGACAGACTCTTCTTTTGCCTCTGGAATGGCTCATTTTAAGCCTATTGGGATGGCAAACCTGACCAATTTCCTCATTAGGGTTCCATATACCTTATTAACATGGTCCCGCCCAATCATTTCAGTGGGATTTACAAGACCATGGTGAGGAAGGCCACATAAAAGCGATCCATTGCACCACGTAAGGTAAATTCTTTGATCATTCCTTTTATGTTGTTGTTGTTAGGTGCCATCGAGTCAGTTCCGACTCATAGTGACCCTTTGTACAACAAAACAAAACACTGCCTGGTCCTGTGCCACCCTCTTAACCATTGTTATGCTTAAGCCCATTGTTCCAGCCACTGTGTTTACCCACCTTGTTGAGGGTTTTCCTCTTTTTCACTGACTGTCTACTCTACCTAACACTATGTCCTTCTCCAGGGACTGGTTTCTCCTGATAACACGTCCAGAGTATGTGAGACAAAGTCTCACCATCCTTTCCTCTAATGAACATTCTGGTTGTACTTCTTCCAAAACAGATTTGTCTGCTTTTTTGGCAGTCCGTGGTATATTCAATATTCTTTGCCAACACCATAATTCAAAGACATCGATTCTTCTTTGGTCTTCCTTATTCATTGTCCAGCTTTCACACGTATATAAAGTGATTGAAAAACACCTGGCGTGGGTCAGGCATGCCTTAGTCCTTAAAGTGACATCTTTGTTTTTTAGCACCTTGCACAAGGTTATTCTCATCCTTTGGAGTCAGTAACTTGGTGATATCCTTGCACACATAGGACACAAACATTGAATAATAGCCTATATTCTTCTTGTTACTAGAGTTGTAGAGCATTTCAAATTGTTCAAAGGAAGGTGTAATCTGAATGAACTTTTCAAGTATTAATTTAATATTTTTGGTCCACCCTGGGGCATGATAAGCCATCCACAGACATTTAAACAGTTTCTGGATTTCACAGGGTCTGAGACTTCTTTAAGGTTCTGCTAGACCTTAGAAAAATGCTGGCCATCATGACTCCTATATGGAAATTTATAGACCTCATATAAATTACAGGTTGGTCATGTTAACAAAAGTCAGAACTTACTCTTAATAAGAAAAGGAAAAACATCATAATAAACTTTAAAACGACTCCTATAATCCCTTGAAATTAAAACTCCCTCTAAAATTATACCTGCCTCTCTTCTCTCTTCTTTGCAATCTACACTCTCTGTTAATACCAGCTACTTCTATGTCTTGAATGATTTGGCTTAACTTTGACTTCCAAATGTTATCTCCAGGTTTGTTTATATTCTGACTTTTCAGATGCCTTTGAATGTCCAGTTGAAATATCAAACTTAATATAGGAAAGGGGAAACTCACTGTATACCCCTTCCTTACAGTGGTCTTCTTTCTACTCAGTTCTATTCTTTTCTAGATATTGGTTAAGACAGCTGACAAAATGTATCCTATTTTTTTGGTTATCATCAAGTTATCACCCTAAGCATCTTCCTGTCTTAATCCAACTCTTGTAATTTATCACAAAATTTTATAAGAGCTAGACTTGTAATTTCTCTTGTCTCTTGCCTATTTTTCATTCTTATTATCTTATGTAGGGCCTTTTTTATTTGGTTTTAAATTACTACAATGACCGCAGAATTGGTAACTTTATCCATTTCAACTATTTACGTATGCAATAAAAGAAAAAAAAAGCCAGAATCTAGAGACTTAAACCAGCAGCCATTTTATCTCACCATTTTGTGGATCAGAAATTAGGACAACTTTTCTGCTTCACGTGGCTTCATCCATGGTTACTTGCTGGTATTGAAATGGTTATTGGGTTTTAATTACTTAACTCATATTCCCGACATCTTGGCATGGACTGCTGGAAGAATGGGTTTGCTTGGGGCACTCTTCCTCATAAGGTCATGTCTGAGACTCTCCATGTGGTCTTAATAGGAGGGTAGACTTTGGAAATGGCATCTCAGGAGAGCTCAGAGGCAGCAAGAAGGAAGCTTCCTGGTCTGTTAAAGGGGAGGCTCAGATCTTGCATATGGATACATAGTGCCTACCACACTTTATTGGTCAACAGTAGGTACAGGCTAGCTTAGATTCAAGTGGAGGGAGAACTCCCCAATCCACAATGGGAGGCGTGTCAAGAAAAATGTGCTGCCGTCTTTAGCCTAGCAGTCTTCCCTGTGGCATAGAAGAATTTATGGTCATCTGTAACCTGATATTTCTGACATATCTTACATTTCTCTGCTTTTGCACTTTTATATAGAAATTCTATCAGGATGTTTTCCTAAAACACAAGGCTGATATTTTATTACCAAAAAGTCTTAATTACCATTCTGGGTCCACCTTCTTAGTATAAATATTTTCTTTTCTTCTTCATTTGTTGTTACACCTTATTATCATCTTATCTTTTGTATCCTATTAAAAGCTTTCTGATTTAACTAGAAAAACAAATGACAGTAGGTTTTAATCCTCTCATCAGAAGAAAGGGCTTATATCTCATTGGAGTTAATCTTACTAAGATTAAATAGCAGTTAGATACTTTAAGTTATAAGGCACAGAAAACTAATTCAATCACCTTAAAAAATAAGGAATATTTATTACAGCACCAAACAAAAATTCCCAAGATAGGGTGGTTTGAGGAGCATTTCAATGAATCAGTGTCATTGTCTGATCCAGGTTACTTTGGCCTTCCTGTTCTTCCATCAACAGCGTATTGGTTTAGCTCCTTCTTGATGACAGTGTGTGGTAGGAGTTTACTTTTCCTATAAAATAGCAATATGTATCCATTGTTTTAGGCTGGAGTCTCTAGAGAAGCAAAACCAGTAAAGTGTATATATATATGTATATAGAGAGAGAGAGAAAGAGAGAGAGATTTATAAGAAGGAAAAGACTCACACAGTTGTAGAGGTTGGACATCCCATGTCCATGCATCAGAATAGAGGATTCTTCTAATTCACATAGCTGCAGGGGCTGGCAAACCCAAGATCAGCAAGTCAGGGAACAGGGCTCTTGCTCATAGTCTGTGAAGATTGACAAATCCCAATATTGGCAGGCAAGACAGCAGGTGAGCTACCAGCTCAAGTCCTAAGAACTGGAGGTCAGATGAATGTGAGGCAGCTGCTGGATCCAGAATGAGCAAAAGACATGAGCCTTGCCAGAATGTCCACTTATACTTGACGCAGACCACACACCCAAGTAAACTCCCTGTAAACTGATTGGCTACTCACAGCAGATTCCATCATGGAGGTGATCATATTGTATCCAATCTTATCATGGAAGTGATCACAACATCATACGACTGCCAAGCCACTGAGAATCATGGCCCAACCAAGTTGACACACAACCTTAACCATCACATCTGTGAATAAATAAAGAATTTCTAAGGGAAATGAGACTTAAATGATTAAAGCACACAAATAAAGATTCACCTCTGTGTCTCAGAGAAAAGGGAAAACAAGTGAACAAATTGTATATCTGCCAGCATAGAAGGACAGATGACTACTGGTGGTCTCTAAGCAATGACTGCTAAAGACTCAACTCAGAGAAAATGAGGGCTTACTCATTATCCGGTCAAAGATAACATGCTTAGACTAATGAAATTTAATCCTATTCAAAATTTTAATTTCTATTTTTTACAAATTGCCTCTGAGTCACGGAATTTTATGAGCCAAAGAAGTCTAAAACCTGAACGTATGCCCTCTAATCTTTCCTTTCATCAAAACCAAGCTAAAAAATGATTACATGCTGTAGGAAATCCCCAAACTAAGGCTATTTGTTTTTTTCTTTCCTCATTTCCAAAAGCTAGATGACCATAATGATAATTTTTCAGAATCCCATGTAAAGAGCTGCATCTTACAACTCAGCCTGTCCTCACAAGTACAATGTTATAGTCACTGATCATTTTTGCCATGAATTTGATGTCTTTTCCTTTCCAATTACAGTCTTGCACTGGATAACATCCATTCAGGCAACACACCGCCACATATACATTCATGGTCTCATAGGTTATATTAAAAATCCATTGATGTCGAGTGGATTCTGACTCATCGTGACCCTATAGTTCAGAAATTCCCACAGGAAAATGGGATATAGCCAATGTAACTGGATGTAGTGAACTCAACAGCTTCCCACACACAAGTGTAACTCATGCTTCTTGTATACAAAGCAATTGTGCTGCCAGAACTATGATGGTATAGTTGGTATAATACATATATAATCTATAACACATATGTCTTGATTCAAAAAAACCAAAGCCAAACCCTTTGCTGTCCAGTTGATTCCGAATCATAGCGACCCTGTTGCCATAATAAATGCCTATGTTACTGGTTTATGTATGTACTGTACTGTACTTTCTATCATTATTTTATTGTGAACTTTCCCTACCTACAAATAAAAAGTTTACCATGTAACAGTGTATGCTTGGCTCATAGGCAGCAGCATCCAATCTCCTGTATTGCCCATCTCTTGAGTGTTGTAGTGTTATCTCTCTGTTTAATTTTCCTCCAAAAATATTACCGTGAAGTGCATATCATGGCTCCCAAATGCAGCCAGACCAGTGCTAGCGATAGTAACAGCAACAGGCAAAGGTGAAGTATCAATTTGGAAGTGAAGCAAAAGGTTACTAAACAACACAAAGGTGGAAAATCAGTGAATGCGATTGTTTGCCATTTTAGGCACGTTCTCACAACATCCAAATCACATAACATCCTATTTCATAGAACATTTCGCTGACATCCAGCAAAGCATTACTGTCTCTCCTACCCTTGTTTCAAGCCCCAGTTCAAACAACACTTGTGGTTAAAAACTTCTCTAAGAGACTGACAGAAATTAACGCTTCCCCACAAGATTCTGCCCTTCATTTCCCTTTCCTGCTAGAGAAGCAATGCAGGGTATGCGTTGGAGTACGAAGAGGCACTAGTTCAAATTCTGGACCTGCCCCTCATCGGTTCGGTTACCTTAAGTCAATTAACTTTTCCAAGTTGTATATTTCTCATTTGTAAAATATGGAAATCAAAACTCTTAAGATGATGATGATTAAATGATGTATAAATATGTATTGTTTTTATAACCTTCCTATACCTTTATTATTTTTTTAGAGAGGAATCATCCTATTGAGCAGTTACCACATTTTTATGCAAATAACACACACCTTCTATGTTTGTTTGCCAACTGCTCCCTCCTCCTGCAAGATATTTTTGTAAATGCCCTATGTTATTATTTTTTTTTTTAATAACAACGTGAAAAAAAAAAAAAACTGGCATTGCTGTGCTTTTAGATGACAATTTCTTTGGGTAATTTATGAAAGCACACTACCTTCTCCTGATAACAAAAAACATAAACAAATAAAACATTTGCTATATTTTTATGACTTTGGAAATGCAAAACCTGACTCACAAATGTTATTTCAGAAATAATCAGAACTCTCATACCTACCTTTTTGTAGAGATAAAGGAAGAATTGTGTTAAATAATGCCAAAATTTTTCATGATTATTTTGAGTTAAATTAATGCCACTTTGTGTCCATTTTCCTCTATCCTTAGTACTAAAGTCAGTTTTATTTGAGCTGCATTATGAATGCTGTCTATTATTAGGAAGGAAGGTGTTGTTGTTAGGTACCGTCGAGTCGGTTCCGACTCATACAGACCCTATGCACAACAGAAAGAAACACTGCCCGGTCCTGTGCCAACCTTACAACCGTTGTCATGCTTGAGCTCATTGTTGCAGCCACTGTGTCAATCCACCTCGTTGAGGGTCTTCCTCTTTCGCTGACCCTGTACTCTGCCAAGCATGATGTCCTTCTCCAGGGACTGATCCCTCCTGACAACATGTCCAAAGTATGTAAGACGCAGTCTCACCATCCTTGCCTCTAAGGAGCATTCTGGCCACACTTCTTCCAAGACAGACTTGTTCATTCTTTTGGCAGTCCATGGTAATTCAATATTCTTCGCCAACACCACAATTCAAAGGCGTCAACTCTTCTTCAGTCTTCCTTATTCATTGTCCAGCTTTCACATGCATATGATGTGATTAAAAATACCACGGCTTGGGTCAGGTGCACCTTAGTCTTCAAGGTGACATCTTTGCTTTTCAACACTTTAAAGAGGTCCTTTGCAGCAGGTTTACCCAATGCAATGTGTCTTTTGATTTCTTGACTGCTGTTTCCATGGCTGTTGATTGTGGATCCAAGTAAAATGAAATCCTTGACAACTTCAATCTTTTCTCCATTTGTCATGATTTTGCTCATTGGTCCAGTTGTGAGGATTTTTGTTTTCTTTATGCTGAGGTGTAATCCAAACTGAAGGCTGTGGTCTTTGATTTTCATTAGTAAGTGCTTCAGGTCTTCACTTTCAGCAAGCAAGGTTGTGTCATCTGCATAATGCAGGTTGTTAATGGGTCTTCCTCTAATCCTGATGTCCGGTTCTTCTTCATATAATCCAGCTTCTAGGATTACTTGCTCAGCATACAGATTGAATAGGTATGGTGAAAGAATACAACCCCGGCGCACACCTATCCTGACTTTAAAGCAATCAGTATCCCCTTGTTCTGTCCGAACAACTGCCTCTTGATCTATGTAAAGGTTCCTCATGAGCATGATTAAGTGTTCTGGAATTCCCATTCTTGACAACGTTATCCATAGTTTGTTATGATCCACACAGTCAAATGTCTTTGCATAGTCAATAAAACACAGGTAAACATCCTTCTGGTATTCTCTGCTTTCAGCCAGGATCCATCTGACATTAGCAATGATATCCCTGGTGTTATGAATACACATTTCAATTCTAAAATTATCTGAAGGAAATATTTTAAAGTGCTCTTTGTTTTCAGGTATCTGGAGATTTCTGTCCACAGACAAATTGACGAGACTTTGTAGTTATCAGTTCCATCTTGAAGAATCGCTTTTTTCCAGCCTTGCAGAGTTTGCAAAATCGAGCTTTCTATCTCTTCTTTCAGAGTGGCAGCCTGGAAATAGACCATACGATTCTTTTAACAGCATCCATAAAGGTGACCTCGGGGTCTTAAAAAAGAAAGATGTTTCTCATAAATGTGATCAAAATTATCCAAATCTGTGAAGCACTGAACAAAGTCTTCCCTCTTGAGTTATTCTGAAATTGAGCTTTCTTATTTGAAAATACAAGTAACATTTTTCCTCAAAGGTAAGCTTTAAGACATGCCCTACTTTTAAAAGGCCACTGACTATATAGTAGACAAGAATAGTACATATTTTTATATAGTTCCTTGATAGACTTTCTTTAGTCAAGATTTTCTTACGACCCTGATTATGAAATTAAAATTTTCACGTCTATAGACAACCACTCATTTCTGTATCGTTAGCAGAGGCTTGGTGCTAACGGATATTCATGTAGAAAGCCATGAGTCACAAAGACATCTGCAGTTGTAGCCTTCACTTGTGCAGCAAAATGAAATGTGATACACAACACCACATCTTTTCCTTCTGAGCGCAGAGTGATGCGACCTTTCTTCGAGTCAAGATTTTATTTAGAAAAGAAATGATTCATGATTTGGGATATATTAATAGCCTTTTCGGTTTCTAAAAGGGCATTACAGTACAAAATAGAAATTCTTTTTTAATACTCAGCATGGCTTTAGAGGCTGTCTTAGGATGGGGCTACTGAGAAGTACCAATACTTTTGTGCAGGTACATGCTGACAGGAAATGGCCTAGCTGAGAATTCTACCATGACCTACTTCAAAATGTTGAAGTAAGTCTGATGATTCAGAAGTTTTGGCATCATTTGACAGAAATACTACCTCCATTTCCTTCTTTTACTTAAATTTATGTAATAGCTCAGTCATTTCCAGGATATATGAATTTACCAACTTCCTTCCAATTCCAAGTGTATTCATTTGATTTGCCATTCAGCCAACTCAGAGGGGTACTTCATATCAAAGCTTTCTGCCTAAACCCAGCCTTCTCAAATAGGATTATTTTCTCCTGGAAATGTTATTTTCTTTTAACGTTGCTTGCTTCATGCAAGCCACCCAAATAGTACCAGAATTTTGGTTTTAAATAAATATGGAAATGAATAAATATGAATTCTGGTCCTTTTATTGTACAGTATTGTTCAATACTCATTGGGCCCTCTACACATAAGGATATATGCCCATAATCACCATATTGGTGGGTACATTTCTTTTATATTTTATTAAGTAAACACTGTTACAGATATTGTGACATAAATGAGTACTTCTTGGATAATTGGAAATGCGGTCAAAAGTTATCCTTATTTTTGAAGTGAAATAAAAAATGTGTTACATTTTGTGCCTGTTTTAAGGTAGTTTTCAGAAAAGTGAAAAAAAATTGGAGGCAAAATAAAAAGAGAGAGAGACATGTTAGTTCATAGACTTCATGAATAATCTTCATATATCCACTGAGAGCAAGATCTGTAATCTGATTACTTATTGGCTGTATTCACCTTGGCAAGTTATTTAATTTTCCCAAGCCAATTTCCTCAAACATAAAATAAAAGTGATTATGCCTATTACATATTTACAAAAAAGTAAAGAATATAATTATGTATTCTGCCTAGCCAATATCTGGGATATATATGAACTATAAAAAAAGCTGTTTTTTTCTTTCACTGTTTTCTTATTATCAATGCTACGGCTTGAATTATATACCCCCCAAAATGTGTATCAACTTGGCTAGGCCATGATTCCCAGTATTGTGTTGTTGTCCACTACTTTTTGATCTGCTGTGATTGTCCTATGCATTTCTAAATCTTACCTCTATGGTGTTAATGAGACAGGATTAGAGACAGTTATATTAATGATGCAGTATTCAACCTACAGGATTAGGTCGTATGTTGAGTCAATCTCTTTGAGATATAAAATAGATAATTGAGTAGAGAGGAGAGGAACCTCGTGCCATCAAGAAAGCAGTGCCTGGGGTGCATCCTTTGGACCCAGGGTTCCTGTGCTGAGAAGCTCCTAGACCAGTAGAATATTGATGACGAGGACCTTCCTCCAAAACTGACAGAAAGAGAAAGCATTCCTCAGGAGCTGATGCCCTGAATTCAGACTTCTACCCTCCTCGACTGTGAGAGAATAAATTTATATTTGTTAAAGCTATCCACTTGTGATATTCCTGTTATAGCAGCACTAGGTAACTAAGACAATCAACTTACCTATTTCTCTACATTCTCGGTTATTTGAAGACAAAACTTGAAAAAATTAACATAGCCCAGTGCTTGAACATTCTGGGTGATAGGATAGTTTCTGAAATGAAATCATGACGCAGCCCTTCTAATGCCCTTGTTCTGTAGTACCATCGATTCTGACAGATTCATTGCTGGGCCGTGATTTTCGGCTCCATATTTGATCATCACCTTCCGTGTATTCATTTGAGTCCTAGCTATTGACCTCCTGCTTGGGCTTTTGTGATCGTTTCTAAATCCCAGATGTCGTGTTTGAATCTGTGGTATATTCCGTACCTCTGACTCAATATTTAGGACCTGATTTCTAGCTGCCCATCCTCAGCCTGTCTCTATTCAGAGCTCATCCTAAGCCTTTCTCAGGAAAAGTACCAAATGATGCTCCACTAAATAGACACATTTCCACAGGATCCAATTATTTCTTGCATAATACTTCTATCTTGGTTCTAAATCCTTTTTCAATATTTCACAGTACAGGGAATTTAAAGGTTTTCAAAACCTAATTATTCAGGTTTCAAATTACCACATTACTAATCACTCTGTTTTTTACTTTTTGCAACTTATCTACTTTGCAATAAGTACTTCTGTTTATGTGAAAATTTATATACTGATCTATATCGATATATTTACTGCTACATCTGCCCAAATAGTTGGATTTAAACTGGAAAGAAAAATTCGTACCTATGCTTTTTGTCATTTGCCGTAGAGCTGATTCCAACTTCTGGTGACACCATGTGTGCAGAGTGGACGTGTTCCATAAGGTTTTCAAAGCCTGTGACCTTTCAAAAGCAGATCTCCAGGCTAGTCTTCTCACATGTCTCTGGGTGGGTTCAAACTGCCAGGAAATCTGACTAGGTCTGACAAGAACCACGTAACCTCCTGTTTCTTGGCTGCCTTCTAGAATTTTCCCTCCCCAGTATACCTGCACCATCTTGCTGTCCAAATCACATATAAGCCCTGCTTCCCCATAGCTAGGGGTGTTGAATCTGAGGAATTTCCTCCTACCTTCTTGCTCTTTGATTTGCAATAAAATTACCTTCTGTTTCTCAAATACTGGTGTCCAGATCATTGGTAAGTCTGAACATGCCAGACAAGGACCCACCTTCTAGAGTCTGGCAACAAATCTACAAACTGCTCTGTGAGAAAAGATGTGGCAGTCTGCTTTTGCTTCCATAAAGATTACAGAAACTTTATTTTCCTAATGATTATTGGAAACTCTGTGGGGGCAGTTCTAGTCTGTCATGTAGGGCCACTAAGAGTCGATATTTACTGGACAGCAACAGGTTTGGTTTTTGGTTAGTGAATGCTATGGTGTGGTGCCTGCTTACTGTCCACGCTCAACTCCTATCAGGATGAAAGCATGCATTTCCCCTGATACTGGGACCTTTAACAGTTATATCACAACAGTGTTTCTTTTCCTGATGTATGCCCATGGTTGAAGAGATTTGCTTGTCCAAGGTCAACCCCCTCATCTGTGGTGGCCTATGTCCCATTACTGGGCCAGCCACCATGCTTTAACTATGGGCGATTTTGTAGGGCCAACCTAGCTCCAGAACTATTTAAGAGTTTAACAGAAGTCTTTGCTGTGACTGTACAGCAACCCAACTTCCCCCCACTCAATCCTACTTTCTCCTCTTCCTCACAGGAGTTGTTTTTGAACTTCTTAATTTATTCCCCCAACATAAATCTTTATCTCAGAGCCTATTAGATAATCTAACCTGCAACAGCATGTGTATATTTTTTCAATGAAATATAATGAAATTCCTGCATCAAGTTATCACATGAAGTTTTTCAAGTGTATCACTGGCTTATACTGGATGAACAATAATAGCCAGGTGAATTCTGGTACCAGAAAATTATAAAGAAATAAACCACCTGGTAGAAGTTAAAGTAGGATTTACATCATAAGATCAAATTCCACTGTTCTTTTGTTTAAAAAAAAAAAAAAATTTTTTTTTTTTTTTGTTTATTGGACGGTAATAGCAGATAAATATTATATCAAAATTAGAAAACAAATTAATTATATGACCCAACAGAACTAAACAACAGTATTTTATTCTTGGAAATTGTATGATTCTCTCTAGGTCACTAAATTTGAGATCAAGAGAGAAAGAGAAAAAAAAAAAAAAGGTAATACAATCATGATAAATCCTGGACATAGAATAGAGTGGGATCTGAAGATCTCCACGGGCAAATAGCACAGCCTGCTCACTTTTGAATTAACAGCCTGATGTCGTGATGGGGCAAAATAGACACTCAACCAATATTGATGAACTCAGTATAAAACAGCCTCTGTTCTTTCAATAAGGAGCCGTGGTGGGACAGCGGCTAAACAGTGGCCTGCTAACCGGAAGTGGTTGGAACCTACCAGCAGCTCTGAGGGAGAAAGGTGTGGCAGTTCCGTTCCATAAAAGATTAACCCATTACCATCAAGTGAATTCTGACTCATAGTGACCCTATAAGACAGAGTAGAGCAGCCTTGGGAACCCTATGGGGCAATTCAACTTTGTCCTATAGGGTCGCTCTTAGTTGAAATCCACTGACAGCAACAGGTTTGGTTTGGTTTTTGTTTCTTTTATCCTTTCTCTGTCATTTTAACCTCATCTAGCATTCTGGTTGTACTCATTCATTTGGGTTTTAGAAAAACACCTTTTTGATTAAACAATGTACTATTTTGTTGTTGTTTTGTTTTGTTTTCTGTGATTGCCAACGGAGATTTAAATAAATAAAAGACTCTTAGACTTGGAATGGCCACTCCAACAATGTAAACTCCATTGAGAGTGAGCAGCTACAACGTCTGAGTCCCTGGAAAAGGCCTGTTGTGGAGAGAAGGGTGTAAGAACACACAGCACCCCTGTTTATTTGTCATTATCTCCTGCCTTTAAGGTTCAGAAAACCTGAGTAAGAGCACCTCTATCCCATTACATCCAGTTAATATTTGATGAAGTACAATTTGTATAATAAATAGAGACACTCTAAATTAGAGAAAAATAGGCAGTTAATCATTAAGAAAGCTGAGGCAATAATAAAGTCAAGTGTTTGAAGGAAATTATCTTAGGGAGAAATAAACCAATATTTCAAGTTTTAAAAGCCAATTATAAGTTACGCAAAATAGCTTGGCGAATTTAACATTTATTCTGGATTGGATATGTTTTTATAAGAAATGAAAGTTCTGTACCTGGAAATATTTTAAAGTGATACTTTAATTTTGATGCATGATAGACATCAGTATGCTTTAAGCAGCGTATGTACAAGGGTAACTCCACTTCAAAGAGGAGAAATCCAAGTCTAATTTGCACTTGAGAGGAGGCACATGAAGGACTTCAGTCAATATGGAGAAGCTCATTGTACTTCTGGGTTAAGTATCTGATATACTCTTCTGGCAGTTTAGTCACATATCTAATTTGCATGAAGAGTTTTTCTTAAATGTCAGAAGTGAGATACGACAATAAGTATTCTCTTTGATTAACATGTTCAAAATTTTGCTTGACCTTAAATGAAAATATGCAATAACAACTCACTTCAAAAATGTGAATGTGGTCTTTATAAATTGAAATAAAAAAATCCATACTGACAGTTAAGATCAGAGTGACTTACCTAGTGCATATAGAGTGTCAAAATACATATTTTGCCGTCTTTCAGACATTTTCTTACACTACCAAGATTACCCAAAGAAAATTATCCTCTTTTGTAGATTTTTTTTGCACTGCAGTGAATTCGTGAACTATCCTCTCTAGATAAGATTTAATGAGGCAATTTTTTACTAGTAATAATAACTTAAATAATAATGTTTATTTTTTTAATTATTACATAATGAAGCTTTCCCATAATTGTAGTAAAATATTATCTGTCGTTTGTAACATACACAGACATATCTGTGTTTTTTGTGTGTAAATGTATATACACCCACATGTATGTAATTGTACTGCACTTATTGACAGCTCTAATGGTTTTTAGTGGAATATGATGTTATTGTATTGAGAAATTTTATTCCTATTCAATGTTTGGTAAGAGTTCCCAAAAGCTTTGCTATACCATGTGGACATAGTATATTCAGGTAATATAGAAAATGTTCCCCACTATTATAGAATGCCTATTGACTATATTTGAATCAACTTGATGGCAGTGGGTTAGTGACTATATTTTAATATTTCTATACCACCAGAGGAAACCCTGGTGGCTTAGTGGTTAAATGCTATGGCTGCTAACCAAAAAGCCAGCAATTTGAATCCACAGGCGCTCCTTGGAACTGTATGGGGCAGTTCTGCTCTGTCTTATAGGGTTGCTATGGGTCAATATCGACTCAATGGCAACAGGTTTTTTTTTTATGTTTTTATATTGTTCTATTAAATCCAGTTATAGTAGACTATATGGGAAACAAACAAACAAAAAAACATTTGTATTCAGTCAAGTTGATTCCAACTCATGGCAATCCAGTACGTGCACAAGTAGAACTGTGTTCCATAGGGTTTTCATGGCTGTGACCTTTCAGGAACAGACCATAAGGTCTTTCTTCTGAGGTGCCTCTGGGTGGATTAGAACCACCAACTTTTCAGTTAAGAGCCTGGTGCCTAAACATTTGCTCTACCCAGGGACTATTTGGGACATTGTCTCCAGATAGACAGGAGTCCCCAGGTGCTGAAAACTGTTACACATGCAACTACTAGCAAATAGAGAACAGTTGTTGGACCATGGATGGCTGCTTGCAAGTTTTTAAGGTCCTGGGCATTACGCAACAAACTAGGAGATAGAACTGAAGCCCTGGAGGCAATCTTAGGCCAATTAACTGGAATAGCCCTTGAAACCATGGCCCTAAACCTCCAAATCAAGAAACCAAATCCTATGAAGTGTTTATTCTTGAATCTCTCTAGCTTTCTTTGTAATGGATTAATTAGGTTCAGTGATTGTTTATCCCATAAAAAAAAAAAAAAACTTAAATGATATTAAGCCCTTATAAGACATAAAATGATGTTAGTGAAGAGTGTGCTTCTTAGTTCAAGTAGATACAGGAGACTAAATGGGCAACTCCTGTGTGGAGGATAGATGAGGGTACAGAAAAAGCACAGAAGCTGGTTGAATGAATATGGGAAATCCCGGGCAGAAAGAAGGTGTGTGCTGTCACATTATAGGGAGAGCAACCAGAGTCGCATAACGGTATGTGTATAAATTTTTGTACGAGAAACTAACTTGAGCTGTAAACTTTCACTTAAAGCGCAATAACAAATAAACAAAAAGTGATGTTAAGTCCTACCTGGAACACTCTCTTTAGTTTTAAAACAGTGACAAGAATAAAAATACTCACAACTTTAATTAATAAAAAAGGCACATGTTATTTCACTTATCTCCTCCCTTCCACTTTTCATTACAACAATATCACTACCTGAATTAAACCCTGTTTTGTATCCTCCTTCATCTCATTATCCATTTACTACTCATTGTAAAGTTACTAATCATCTTTGTAGTCTCTTTGCGAATATCATTTCCTTTGCTGAAATTTTCATCCATGTAACCTTGTTATCTAAAACTTTACCACATATGTACATTTAAAATGTGAGCAGAAGTGTAGCACCCTCGTGAGCAACAACATAAAGCACGGAATAAATATCAGGACATACAATGAAAATCAGAGGGCTGTAGTGTCACAGATACTAAGGGAAAGGGAACCTCACAAAAGATAAGCATTAAATAGCACAGAGGGGCCGAGCTAGACCAGGACTGGGGTGGAGGAGCAGGCAAGGCTCTCACTTCCCACTCCAGTTCTAGCTAACATAGTGGTACTTTCACAGGCTTTACACAGCAGATCCCACAGGTTTCATTTGAAGAAAATTCCTTTTAAATTAAAACTAAGCAAAACAAAAAATAAAAGGTTTGTCCAACAATCACGTAATAAAAAGAACATTGTAACAATAGGCATACTACGTATTTTCATTAACTTTCTGTTTGATTTTGTACTTCAACAATATAATGAGGAATTTTAAATAGACTTTTAGGTGTTTTACACTCATACCATGCATTTGATTACATTAGAGGTAGGGTAACTCCTTAATCGCAAAGATTTTTGAGGTAGTTTATTTGGATTAATATCTTCGTCCCAAGATTTACTGCCCTTATGATTTTGGAAAATTTACTTAACCTTTCTGTGTCTTGATTTCCTCTACTGTAAAATGGCAATAAAAGATTCTACAGTTTTAATTTGAGAGTTAAATAGTATTAATATTAGAAAGGATTTGGAACATTTGGACACAGTACCAAAACCCGTTTTTATCCTGTAGGGTCTCCAAGGAGCCGCTGATGGATTTGTGGATTCCAACTGCTGACCTTTTGGTTAGGAGCTGTAGCTCTCAACCACTGCATCACCAGGGCTCCTTGAACACAGTAGATGAGATATAAATATTTGTTAATCTATTGATTATTTGATTTAAAATTTCAGTTTCAGCAAAATGATGGTATGAAACTCCAATATTAAGGGATGAACGAGTGAAGTGAGCTGGTACTACTTCATACGTGAATGCCTCCACAGTCCAGGTCACAGCAATACTCCCACAATTGAACCTGATAATAGAAATTCAGGGTTAGAGGAGACCTAGAAAGTGTAGTAGGAATCCTGCCAATCTTCTATTGTCTTACAATAAAAAAATACTCCCCACTAAATGCAGGCTCAGCATGGTTTGAGCACAGATGATGAGAGTTAATTTATGATTTCTTAAGGGATTTAAATGGAGCCCTGTTGACACAGTGGTTAAGAGCTCAGCTGCTAACCAAAATGTGGACAGTTCAAATCCACCAGCTGCTCCTTGGAGACCCTAAGGTGCAGTTTTACTCTGTTCTGTAGGGTCACTATGAATTGGAATCAACTCAGTGGCAATGGGTTTTGGTAAGAGGTTGAAATACATTCATAAACAGAACTAGCTGGACCAAAAGGGACAAATCATGAAACAGTTTTATTTTTCCTCACGCCATTCTTTTTTTTTTTTTTTTAAATATTTTACGGTGTTTTAGGTGAAAGTAAAGAACATCAGTTTCCCATTCAAAAATTTTATACACAAATTGTATAATGACATTGGTTGCAATCCTTGCAATGTGCCAGCACCCTTCCCCTTCTCCCCTCTTCTATCTCCCCACTCCTGGCTTCCTGTTTCCATTTGTCCAATTTTCCTGTTTCTCAGTGGCTTCTTTTGCCTTAGTCAAGTTGTGCTGGCATCTCCTATATTGTGTATTGCCTTTCTCTTCACAAAAGTTAACACATGTCTACTACCTAGTTAGTGGTTTCACCTCCCACCCCTCGCCTCCCTGATAATGCCCAAAGATTGTTTCTTTCTGCCTGTAGACCTTTTCCATAGTTTTTATAATAGTGGTCTCATACAATATTTTTCCTTTTGTGATTGACTTATTTTACTCAGCATAATGTCCTCCAGGTTCATCCATGTTATGGATGTTGGGCAGATTCATCATTATTCTTTATCATTGCATAGTATTCTGTTGTGTGTATGTGCCATAATTTGCTTATGCTTTCATGTGTTGATGGGCACTTAGATTGTTACCATCTTTTTCTTATTGTAAATAGTGCTGCAATAAATATATGTCTATTTCTGTGATGGCTCTTATTTCTGTAGGATATATTCCTAGGAGTGGAATTGCTGGATTATATGGCATTTCTATTTCTAGCTTTTAAGGAAATGTCATATCATTTTCCATAGTGGTTGTACCATTTTACGTTCCCATCAGCAGTGTATGAGAGTTCCAATCTCCCCACAACCTCAACAGCATTTGTTTATTATTATTACTTTTGATCAGTGCCATTCTTGCAGGGGTAAGATGGTATTTCATCACGGTTTTGATTTTCATCTCTCTAATGGCTAATGATCACAAGCATCTTTTCACGTGTTTGTTGTTTGCCACCTGAGCGTACTCCTCGGTAAAGTGTCTGTTCATGTTCTTTGTCCATTATATGATTGGATTGATGAAGTAGGAGGTCTCACACTACCCGAACTCAGGACCTGCTATCCAGCCATGGTATTCAAAACAGTCTGGTATTGGTACAACAACAGACACATAGACCAATGGAACAGAATCAAGGACCCAAACATAAATCCATCCACCTGTGGTCAGCTGATCTTTGACAAAGGACTAGCATCTGTTAAATGGGGAAGAAACAATCTTTTTAACAAATTGTGCTGGCAAATCTAGATGTTCACCTTTTAAAAAAAAAAAAAAAGAGAAGAAACAGGACCCATACGTCACACCATACACAAAAACTAACAATGGATCAAAGACCTAAATGTGAAACATAAAACTATAAAGATCATGAAGCAAAACATAGGGTCTCTAATTCTTGTATGAATAGAATATCAAACAAAACTAAAGATGCACACACTACAGAAGATAAACTAGATGACTGGACCTCTGAAAATTTAAATGCTTATGCTCATCAAAAGACTTTATCAAGTAAGTAAAAAGAGAACCTACAGACTGGGAAAAAAAGTCTTTGGCAAGAACATATCTGATAAAGGTCTAATCTCTAAAATATATAGAAAACTTCAACAACTCAACAGCAAAATGACAAACGCCACTCTCTTTTAAATCTGAAAATCATCAGATAGGCTGTCTCTGGCCATAGAGAAAATATGGGGCAGGTGGCAAATCTTCTCAGTCACTCTCAATATCATTTTCGGAGTTTAACCCCCTAGCCCAATGTTAAACATGAGTTATTACTGTAATTATAAATTCTCCCCTCCATCACAGATCCCTGACAAATTGATGCTCAGAAACCTGCTGTGGCAAAGGAAGTCATAACTTTCCCCTCTGTTCTAGCAATGGTCCAAACCTGTTAAAAAAACCCATTGCCGTCAAGTTGATTTTGACTCATAGCCACCCTATAGGACAGAGTGGAACTGCCCTATAGACTTCCAAGGAGCACCTGGTGGATTCGAACTGCTGACCTTTTAATTAACCTCTACACCACCAAGGCAGTGCAATTAAGGAAAAGAGAACAAAAGTTTATTTGTTGCCATTATACTCTGATATTGAAATCCCCTGATATGTGGATGTCTAAATGCTGGCTCTCTTTCACAGGATGTTTTCTTGATTCTTCAGAGGCACCTCCCATTGACAGAATCCCTGGCATAAAGTGGTATTTCCCTGGAACACTTTGCCTGACTTCTCAGAGGTTCCAGTGGAGACTCTTGGAGTCCGCTTACTCTTGGAGTCACACTGATTAGTTTTTGCACATATTTTTTTACAGTATAAATTCTGGAATGCTGAAGATACTGTTTTCAGCCTTGAAACCCTAGAAGTGTGGGCCACCTTCTCTGAGATCTACTTTCTTCCTCTTCCCTCAACAAAAGCTCCAGTCAGAGTCTTGCCTTTACATTCTTTTCATGGGAGTCAGGAACGATTTTCTTCTGTTGTCTTCTGAACTGTAGGGGACATATGTAAACTTCCCTAATTTCTTTTTTTTCCTTTTTATTGTTGTAAATAGTATATACACACACACATACATTTGCCAATTAAATGTTTTTCATGAATACAGTTTAGTGACACCAGTTACATTAATCATGCAGCCATCACCGATATCTGTTGCCAAAGTTTCTATCACTATAAACAGAAACTCAATGCTTTCTAAACAATTTCTTGGGACTCTGGCAACAAATAGCATTCCTCCCACTAGGAGTGATGGGGAGGGAAATACCTAGAACTCATACAACACTTTCTAAAGAAATATTCTTTCATCTATATTCTTATTCCCTTGCCTTTCCTATATATTAATTAAGGAGGGTGACAGGCTTTGGTCTCTGAACTGACATGTGTCTGTACTTAACAATCTAGCACTTTTCTTTAGAATGGGATAGTGCTCAGTGCCTATTATTCTCAGATTGTGGGTTGGTGAATACGGAGACAAACAAAAAAATCTCATTTAATATCTTAATTTAAATATTTACCTAGCTCTATGAGAAATAAAAGCTGACCTATAATCTGTGTAATACCGCTAAGTGCTTCACAAATTATTTAAGGACACAGTAATTCCAAAGGGTGTGTCATAGTTACTATAAAAGTATAAAAACATTCTGTGGCCTCATAAACATAGGAAAAACTGTTGTAAACTATATTAAACAATTTCCCTTTCAAAAGGACTGTTCAGAATTTTCAATAAACAAATATGTTGTAAATTCCTCAGACAGTTTGATATTACGTGTTTTCCAAAATTACTTAACTGTAAGAACATCTTTAAAATAACATCTGACTGGAAAATTTCATGGTATACTAGGTTTTTTTTTTAAGAAATATACATTTCTTCTCATATAGTTATTATTAAAATTATATAGAGATAATATTTTAGGGTGCTATAATCCCTTTACCTGGATAACCATTAATGAATTTATACTAGCAATTAGAAAACCCTGAGTCTTTTCTAAGCATGGGTCTAACAATCATTCTGTTTGCATACTTTGGTGCATCGTACTTACGTCTATAGCACTAATTTACTGACTGTGTTTGAAGCTTGAAACCAACAGAGGCAAAGTAATTTCACAGATGAGAAAAACTAAAGTGGCAGAATTTTTGTCACCCAAGGTCATCTAAGATATTCTGCTTGGTTTAGTGATATATATTTTGTCAGTGTATGGCTTTTCATCTTAATAATAATTTACATTTCTTGAAGGCTAGAAACTATATTTTATCACTTCAGTGTATTAAATCTTGTAGTAATTACCAAATTCACATTTTTGATATAAATAAACAAGTGAAAAACATTTTAATTTCAACAAAATTTGACCAGCTATTAAATATAAATGATGAGTGATCCTTTTTAAAACACCATGATAAACAAAGTTGTTGTGGACAACAGTGTAAGTTTATGTTCCAACTAACTGAATGTGGGAAATACAAAGCTAAGGCTTCAAAGGCTTTTTAACTTATTGTGATTCTTTGTAAATATATAACTATATAGCACAGCAATAAGGCCCTGGGGCATCAATCTACTGTATTAATAAACAGTATCTGTAATTCTTAATATTTGCACATACTATGGTTATACAAGTTCAATTATTTGTAGCAGGTAGAAAAAAATTTAATATTCTTAGTGACATCAGGATTAATAATTGATATGTTCTTTTAATCTGTTTGGAAGGTATTTTTAGTTTTTGTAATAACCTGTTTACATGTTTTGCAGATATTTCCCTTTGGATTATAAGCAAGGGATGGATGAGAACATACATTAAATTTTTCCGTGCATGCAGAATCTGAAGAAGGACAATGTTAACCCTTGATAACAAAAGTCTCAGAGTTGTAATGAGTTGCGTCCGTGCAAAGAGACAGCCATATTTATGATTTTCTTTAATATCTTTCTGACTCAATTATTTAAAAGTTTTCATCAAATGACTGGTTTTTTATCCTAATAATTATCTAAGAGGATGAGATATACTTATTTAAAATAACATCATCTTTTGACGTCTATATTAAAGAGAATCTACAGGAAAAGAAGTATTGGTAGTTAAAAGCTAAATTTTTATAGCAATATACCTAGAAATTTTATTTTCTCTGGAAAAGGAACATGCTCACCTTTATTTATTTTATTCAGTTTCACAGTCTTTCAGTCATGTTCCCATAAAGATTGATTTTATTCTTAAAAATATCTTCAGGTAACAAGTAAAATCTTAAGAGTCATCTGATTCATCCAAAATTAAAACCTCCACATGGTGATCTGTGTCCAATATGGCAGGATATATATGTCCACTAGGAGATATCTTTCCTATCTAGCATAGCTGAAAACTCTAGTTAAAATGCCAAAAAAAAAAAAGCTATCTGAGGAATGTTAAAAAAAATTAAAAAGGGCAGGCAGACCGGAAGAAAGTAAAATTGAGGAGAAGCAGCCTAAAAGGGTTTGAGTTTTTTCTTACTTTGTTGTTGTTTTTCTCTTATGCGTTTGTCCCAAAGACAGACTCCAGTAGCACAGTTGCACAAAGTAGAAGAAGAGTAGGAGGCTAAAACTACAATAACAACCCCATTACTTGTGGCCAGTGAAACTGGGAAATGAGAACTCTGTGGGCTAGCGAATGTGGCAGAATATCCCAGGGAGGAAAGCTGAAAAAGAGCAAGCCACAATTATGTCCATAAATCTATACTAATTTCAGATTTACCTATGAGCTGTAAATACATGAGGCAGACCAATGCAACACAGTAAAGTCTTTAAAAAACTGAGACTGGTATCAGTACTTAAAGAAGGCATGACAAAATTTGTGGTCTGATGCTACTATTTTGATTGCCTAAAAACAAAAACAAAAAATCTGTTACAGGGTTACAGCAGGGCCCATAATCTAAATATGGTATTCAAAATGTTACTGATAAAATCCAAAATTAGTTAACTCAAAAGATCTAAGAAAATGTGGTTAATTTTCAAGGGAGATAAAAATCAACAGCTCTTAACCATAAAATGGCCTGGATATTGAAATTATCAGACAAGAAACTTTGAAACAACTATTATAAATCTATTGCATAAGGAAAGGTAACCATACATGGAATAAATTGAAAAGTAGGTGCTCTCAGCACAGAAACAAAAAATGTATACATAAAATGAATCAAAATAAATTTTAGAATAGAAAAATAAAATAGCTGAAAATAAAAATCACTGGGTAGGTTCAATAGCAGAATGGAAAAGACAGAGAAAAATACAGTGAATTCAAAGATAGAGCGATAGAAATTACTCAAACTAAAGGTCATAAAGAAAATAAAATATTGAAAACAATAGCAAACAGAGCCTCAAGAACCTGTGAAAAATACCAAGAGATCTAATATATTTATATGTTGTCAGAGTACCAGTTGGAGATATAATAGCGATAGGAATAGAAAAAAAAATTAACAATATAATAGTCAACACTTCCAAATATGGAAAGAAAACCATAACTTTACCAGCTCAAGAATCTCATCAAACACCAAGGAGGACAACCTCAAAGATTCATCATAATCTCAAGGCAGGACCAAGATGGTGGAGTAGGCAGACACTTCCGGTGAACCCTCTTACAACAAAGACCTGAAAAAACAAATGAAATGAGTACATGTATGACAAGCTAGAAGTACTGAACATCAAAGGCAAAGTTCAAAAATGAACTGAGCAGCAGGAGGAGGGAGAGATGGTTCAGAAATGGAGAGGAATTCGGGAACCCTCAGGCTGCATTGGACTGGTGGTAACATTGGGCCACAGTTTCCTCAGGGAGAAAAAGACAGCTGTACAGCCTACTCACACCTCTGGAAGCAGAGAAGAAAGGTGCCTTCGGCAAAAGCTAAGTACTTGCATATATTTTACTGCACCCTCAGCCCCCAAGCCAGCTTCAAAGGCTATCTATTTCCCTCGGCCTGAGATAGGTCCTGTTGTGCACTCTGAGCCACTCTGCCAACATTGGAGAAAGAATAAATTCACAATTGGGGAAAAGATAATCTGCCAGCTCCACTAACCTGAGTAGCTCAGGATAGAAGTGGCACCTGTCCAGGCATAAATGGCCCATGGACTTTGAATACATTTCCACCCTGCATGGATCTGTGTGGGACTATTTCAGGATAATAGGTCCTTGCTGGCAGGCTGCAACTGTTCCAACTGTGCAGTGGAGAGATGGATGTTTCATGTTTGACATCACTTTGTCTATTAAACAGGGTCCTCATCTACCCAAATCAGGGGCTTAAGGATGGGTGTCTCCACTCAGGTCACCCAGCCATCTGTGACAGGGATCCAAGGATAACTGGTACTTCCCAGTCATTACAAACAAAAGCATTGGGTGTCCAAGGTCTGTCTGTAGGACCCACTCATTTGTGAGCTCTAGAGAACAGGGACTTGCTTTCCTCACAGACACTCAGGAGACAGTTGTCAGCCCTTGCCTTGTTCAGAGGGTGACCCCCTGCTGCAACCAGATACCAGTACCTGCACCAATCATCCCTGCCACTCTACGACTGTAGGACAGAGCCTGTACCACACACTGGTGACCAACTACCTGGACACCTGAGCTGAAAACATACAAGAAAAGAGAATGGACTCCTGGGCTCATATACCTGGTAACAAGTCTAGCCATCTGGTGATAGGGACGTTAGAGTTTCAAAGGTGAAAATAATCAAGCTAGCTCACTCAAGCAACCTATTTACACATATTAAAACAAAACAAAGCAAGAAGCTAGGATTTAGTAACCAAACATAAAAAACTAATATAATAACTTATAGATGGCTTGGAAAAACAGTCAATACAAAATCACATAAAGAAGCAGACCATGATTGCTTCAAAAAAACTCTCAAAACAAAGAATCAAGGATCGTCTGGATGAAGGTGCCTTCCTGGAATTACTGGATGCAGAATACAAAAGATTAATATACAGAACTCTTCAAGACATCAGGAACAAGATCAGGCAATACATAGAACTAGCCAAGGAACACACAGATAAAATAGTTGGAGAAATTAAAAAGGTTATTCAAGAAAATAATGAAAAAAATAATAAGCTGAAAGAATCCATAGAGAGACGGCAATCAGAAATTCAGAAGATTAAGAATAAAGTTACAGAATTAGACAACTCAATAGAAAGTCAGAAGATCAGAATTGAGCACGTGGAAAGCAGAATTTGTGAGACTGAAGATAAAGCACTTGGCACCAATATATTTGAAGAAAAACCAGATAAAACAATTTTTTTAAAAAATGAAGAAATCTTAGGAATCATGTAAGACTCTATTAAAAGACATAACCTATGAGTGATTGGAGTACCTTAACAGGGAGGGATAACAGAAAATACAGAGAAAATTATTGAAGATTTGTTAGCAGAAAACATCCCCGATATCACAAAAGATGAGAGGATATCTATCCAAGATGCTCATTGAACTCCACGTAAGGTAGATCTTAAAAGAAAGTCACCAAGACATATTATAATCAAACTTGCCAAAAGCAAAGATAAAGAGAGAATTTTAAGAGCAGCTAAGGATAAACGAAAAGTCACCTATAAAGGAGAGCCAATAAGAATAAACTCTGACTACTTGGCAGAAACCATGCAGGCAAGAAGGCAATGGGATGACTTATATAAAGCATTGAAGGAAAAATAATTGCCAGCCAAGAAACATATATCCAGCAAAACTGTCTCTCAAATATGAAGGTGAAATTAGGACATTTTCAGAAAAACAGAAGTTTAGAAATTCATAAAAAAAACAAAAACAAAACTATAAGAAATATTAAAGGGAGTTCCTTGGTTAGAAAATAAATAATATCAGATATCAACCCAAGACTAGAACACTGGACAGAGCAATCTGATGTCAACTCAGATAGGGAATCACAAAAATAAATCAAGATAAAAAAATGCTCGAAACAGGGAAACAGTGTGTCATTATGTAAAAGAATGCAACATTAAAACAATAAAAAGGGACTTACAAATGAAGTCATAGATCTTTCATATGGAGAGAAAGACAAAGCGACATAAAGACATAAAAATTACATTTAAATTTAGAAAAATAGGGGAAAATATTAAGGTAACTACAAAGGAGACTAACAATGCTACTCATTAAAATAAAATATGTGAAAAAAACAGAAACTCAGCAGAAACAAAATCAACAACAATGAATAAGAGGAAAAGGCAATATATAAAGACAAACTACCCAGCCAAAAAAATTAAGTGGGAAAAAGAAACTGTCAACAACACAAAAAAAGAAATCAAAATGACAGCACTAAACTCATACCTATACATAAATTTGCTGAATGTAAGTGGAGTAAATGCACCAATAAAGAGACAAAGACTGGCAGAATGAATAAAAAACATGATCCATCTATAACCTGCCTAAAAGAGACACACCTTTGACTTAGAGACAGAAACAAACTAAAATTCAAAGGACGGAAAAAAATATATCAGGCAAACAACAAAACAAAAACGAACAGCAGTGGCAATATTAATTTCTGACAAAATAGGCTTTAAAGATAAATCCACCACAAAGGATAAGGAAAGACACTATAAAACGATTAAATGGACAATATAACAGCAGGATATAATCATATTAAATATTTATGTACCCAATGACAGGGCTGCAAGATACATAAAACAAACTCAGCATTAAAAAGTGAGATAGCGCCACGATTATAGTAGAAGACTTCAACACGCCAATTTCTGTGAAGGACAGGACATCCAGAAACAAGCTCAATAGAGACACAGGAGATCTAAATGCCACAGTTAATCAACTTGACGTCATAGACCTATACAGAACACTCCACACAACAGCAGACAAGTATACTTTCTTTTCTAGTGCACATGGAACATTCTCTAGAATAGACCACATATTAGGTCATAAAGCAAGTCTTAGCAGAATCCAAAACCTTGAAATATTACAAAGCATCTTCTGTGACCATAATATCAAAAAAGTAGAAATCAATATCAGAAAAGAAAGAGAAAGGAAATCAAACACTTGGAAACTGAACAATACCCTGCTAAAAAAAAGACTGAGCCATAGAAGACAAGAGGATGGAATAAAGAAATTCATAGAATCCAATGAAAATGAAAGCAATTTGGGACACAGCGAAAGCAGTGCTCAGAGGTCAATTTATATCAATAAATGCACACATACAAAAAGAAGAAAGGGCCAAAATTAAAGAATTATCCCTACAACTTGAACAAATGGAAAGAGAGCAACAAAGGAAACCCTCAGGCACCAGAAGAAAGCAAATAACAAAAATTAGAGCAGAATTAAATGAAATAGAGAACAGAAAACAATTGGACTAAAATCTGGTTCTTGCAAAAAAATAACAAAATTGGTAAACCATTGGCCAAACTGACAAAAGAAAAACAGGAGAGGAAGCAAATAACCAGAATAAGAAATGAGATGGGCCATATTACAACAGACCCAACTGAAATTAAGAAAAAAAATCATATCAGATTACCATGAAAAATTATACTCTAACAAATTTGAAAACCTAGAAGATACAGATGCATTTCTAGAAACACACTACCTACATAAACGAACACAAACAGAGGTAGAAGAACTAAATAAATTCATAACAAAAGAAGAGATTGAAAAGGTAATTTAAAAACTTCCAAAAAAAAAAAAAGTCCTGGCCCAGAAGGCTTCACTGCAGAGTTCTACCAAACTTTCAGAGAAGAGTTAACACCATTACTACTAAAGGTATTTCAGAGTATAGAAAAGGAGAGAACACTCCCAAACTCATTTTATGAAGCCACCATATCTCTGACGCCAAAACCAGGTAAAGACACTACAGAAAAACAAAATTACAGACCTACAACCCTCATGAACTTAGATGCAAAAATCCTCAACAGAATTCTAGCCAATAAAATTCAACACCATATCAAAAAAATAATTCACCATGACCAAGTAGGATTCACACAGGTATGCAGAGATGGTTCAACATTAGAAAAACAATTAATGTAATCCATCATATAAATAGACAAAAGGCAAGAACCCCATATTCTTATCAATTGATGTAGAAAAGGCATTTGACAAAGATCAACACGAATTCATGATAAAAACTCTCACCAAAATAAGAATAGAAGGAAAATTCTTCATCGTAATAAAGGACATTTATACAAAGGCAATAGTCAACACCATCTTAAGTGGAGAGAAGCTGAAAGCATTCGTCTTGAGATCGGGAACCAGACAAGGATGCCCATTATCACCACTTTTATTCAACATTGTGGTGGAGGTTCTAGCCAGAGCAATTAGGCTAGATAAAGAAATAAAGGGCATCCAGATTGGTAATGAAGAAGTAAAAATATCTCTATTTGCAGATGACATGATTTTATACACAAAAAAAACCCTAAAGAATCCTCAAGAAAACTACTGAAACTGATAAAAGAGTTCAGCAGAGCATCAGGATACAAGATACCAAAAAAAAAAAAAAAACCCATCAAGTCAATGCTGACTCATAGCGACCCTATAGGACAGAGTAGAACCGCCCTGCAGGGTTTCCAAGGAGCACCCGGTGGATTCGAACTGCCAAGCTTTTGGTTAGCAACCAGAGTACTTAACCACTATGCCACCAGGGTTTCCAGGATATGAGATAAACATACAAAAATCAGTTAGATTCCTCTACACCAATAAAAAGAATATCGAAGAGGAAATCACCAAATCAATACCATTCACAATAACCCCCAAGAAGATAAAATACTTAGGAATGTGTCTCACCAGAGATGTAAAAGAACTATACAAAGAAAACTATAAGACACTACTGGAGGAAACCAAAAGAGGCCTACATAAGCGGAAAAACATACCTTGCTTACAGATAGGAAGACTTAACATTGTAAAAATGTCTATTCTACCAAAAGCCATCTATAGATACAATGCAACTCCGATTGAAATCCAGTGACATTTATTGATAAGATGCAGAAACAAATCACCAACTTCATACTGAAGGGAAAGAGACCCCAGATAAGTAAAGCATTACTGAAAAAGAAGAACAAAGTGGGAGGCCTCAATCTACCTGATTTTAGAACCTATTATACCGCCATAGTAGTCAAAACAGCCTGGTATTGGAACAACAACACATACATAGACCAATGGAACAGAATTGAGAATCCAGACATAAATCCACTCACATATGAGCAGCTGATATTTGACAAAGGCCCAAAGTCAGTTAAATGGGGGAAAAGACAGTCTTTCGAAAAAATGGTACTAGCATAACTGGATATCCATCTGCAAAAAAATGAAACAAGACCCATATCTCACACCATGCACAAAAATTAACTCAAAGTGGATCAAAGACCAAACCATAAAATCTAAAATTATAAAGCTATGGAAGAAAAAATAGAGACAAGGCTAGGAGCCCTAATACATGGCATAAACAGTATACAAAATATTACTAACAATGCAGAAGAAAAACTAGATAACTGGGAGCTCCTAAAAATCAAACACCTATGTTCATCCAAAGACTTCACTAAAAGAGTAAAAAGATTATCCACAGACTGGGAAAAAGTTTTTAGCTATGACCTCTCTGGTAAGCATGTGATCTCTAAAATCTATAGGAAACTGCAAAACTCAACAACAATAAGACAAAAACCCAATTAAAAAATGAGCGAAGTATATGAACAGGCACTTCACTAAAGAAGACATTCAGGTAGATAACAGGTACATGAAGAAATGCTCACGATCATTAGCCATTAGAAAAATGCAAATCAAAACTACAATGAGATTCCATTTCACTCCAACAAGGCTGGCATTAATCCAAAAAACAAAATAATAAATGTTGAAGAACTTGTGGGGAGACTGGAACACTTATACCCTGCTGGTGGGAATGTAAAATGGTACAATCACTTTGGAAATCGATTTGGCACTTTCTTAAAAAGCTAGAAATAGAACTACCATATTATCCAGCAATCCCACTCCTTGGAATATATCCTAGGGAAATTAGAGCCTTTACAAGAAAAGATGTATACACACCCATGTTTATTGCAGCACTGTTTACAATAGCAAAAAGATGGAAGCAACCAAGGTGCCCATCAATGAATGAATGGATAAATAAATTATGGCATTTCACCCAATGGAATACTACCCATCGATAAAGAACAGTGATGAATTGGTGAAATATTTCATAACGTGGAGGAACCTGGAAGGCATTCTGCTGAGTGAAATTAGTCAGTTGCAAAAGGACAAATATTGTATGAGACCACTATTATAAGAACTTGAAAAGTAGTTGAAACAGAGAAGATAATGCTCTTTGATGGTTACAAGACTGGGGAGGGAGTGTGGGAGAGGAGTTTTCACTAATTAGATAGATAAGAACTATTTTAGATGAAGTGAAAGACAACACACAATACAAGAGAGGTTAGAATAACTGGACTAAACCAAAAGCAAAGAAGTTTCCTGAATATACTGAACCCATCGAAGGCCAGCATAGCAGAGGCAGGGCTTTAGGGACCATGGTTTCATCTAAGTCAATTGGCATAATAAAATCTATTAAAAAACCATTCAGCATCCCACTTTGGAGAGTAGCACCTGGGTTCTTAAACACTAACAACAGCCATCTAAGATGTATCAATTGGTCTCAACCCACCTGGAGTAAAGGAGAATGAAGAATACCAAAGACACAAGGTAATTATGAGCCCAAGAGACAGAAAGGGCCACATAAACCAGAGACTACATCAGCCTGAGACCAGAAGAACTAGATGGTGCCCAGCTACATCCACTGGCTGCCCTGACAAGGAACACAACAAAGAGCCCCTGAGGGAGCAGGATAGCAGAGGGATTGTTGTTGTTAGGTGCCCTAGAGTCGGTTCCAACTCATAGTGACCCTATGCACAACAGAACGAAACACTGCCCGGTCCTGCTCCATCCTTACAATCCTTGTTATGCTTGAGCTCATTGTTGCAGCCACTATATCAATCCACCTCGTTGAGGGTCTTCCTCTTCTCCGCTGACCCTGTACTCTGGCAAGCATGATGTCTTTCTCCAGGGACTGACCCCTCCTGAATAACATTTCCAAAGTATGTAGATGCAGTCTTGCCATCCTTGCCTCTAAGGGGCATTCTGGCCACACTTCTTCCAAGACAGATTTGTTCGTTCTTTTGGCAGTCCATGGTATGTTCAATATTCTTCGCCAGCACCACAATTCAAAGGCGTCAATTCTTCTTCGGTCTTCCTTATTCATTGTCCAGCTTTTACATGCATATGATGCGAATGAAAATACCATGGCTTGGGTCAGGCGCATCTTAATTTTGAGGGTGACATCTTTGCTCTTCAACACTTTGAAGAGGTCCTTTGCAGCAGATTTGCCTAATGCAATGTGTCTTTTCATTTCTTGACTGCTGCTTCCTCCCCGCTTCATGGCTGTTGATTGTGGATCCAAGTAAAATGAAATCCTTGACAACTTCAATCTTTTCTCCATTTAACATGATGTTGCTTATTGGTCCAGTTGTGAGGATTTTTGTTTTCTTTATGTTGAGGTGTAATCCATACTGAAGGCTGTGGTCTTTGATCTTCATTAGTAAGTGCTTCAAATCCTCTCCACTTTCAGCAAGGAAGGTTATGTCATCTGCATAACACAGGTTGTTAATGAGTGGAGCGGGGAGGAACAATGCAAGAGGGACAAGGATGTCAGAGTGTAATGTTTTAATGATTTTAATAGATGTCAGAGTGATGTAGTCTACTATGCTGGGAATGACAACTTGAAGAGGAATGGAGTTGCATTCACCGTCAAAAAGAACATTTCAAGATCTATGCTGAAGTACAATGCTCTCAGTGATAGGATAATATCCATATGCCTACAAGGAAGACCAGTTAATACGACTATTATTCAAATTTACGCAACAACCACCAGGGCCAAAGATGAATAGAAGATTCTTATCAGGTGCTGCAGTCTGAAATTGACAGAATATGCAATCAAGATGCATTACTAATTACTGGCAATTGGAACTTGAAAGTTGGAAAAAGAAGAAGGCTCAGTAGTTGGAAAATATGCCCTTGGTGACAGAAACAATGTTGGAGATCAAATGATAGAATTTTGCAAGACCAACGACTTCTTCATTGAAAATACCTTCTTTCATCAACATTAACAGCTACTATACACATAGGCCTCACCAGATGGAACACACAGAAATTAAATTGGCTACATGTGTGGAAAGGGATAATGGAAAAGCTCGATATCATCAATCAGAATAAGGCCAGGGGCCGACTGTGGAATCAATTGCTCATATGCAAGTTCTGGCTGAAGCTGAAGAATATTAGAGCAAGTCCAGAGCCAAAATATGACCTTGAGTATATCCCACCTGAATTTAGAGACCATCTGAAGAATAGATTTGACGCATTGAACACTAGTGACTGGAGACCGGACGAGTTGTGGCATGACATCAAAACATCATACATGAAGAATGCAAGCAGCCACTGAAAAGACAGGAAAGAATGAAAAGACCAAGGTGGATGTCAGAGGAGACTCTAAAACTTGCTCTCGAGCTTTGAGCAGCTAAAGCAATAGAAAGAATTGATGAAGTAAAAGAACTGAACAGAAGATTTCAAAGGGCCTCTCGAGAAGACAAAGTATTACAATGACATGTGCAAAGAGCTGGACATGGAAAACCAAAGGGAGAGAAGATGCTCGGCGTTTCTCAAGCAGAAATAACTGAAGAAAAAATTCAAGCCTCGAGTTGCAATAGTGAAGGATATTAAACGATGCAGAAAGCACCAAAAGAAGATGGAAGGAATACACAGAGTCATTATACAAAAAAGAATTAGGCAATGTTCAACCATTTCAAGTGTTAGCATTTGATCAGGAACTGATGGTACTGAAGGAAGAAGTCCAAGCTGCTGTGAAGGCATTGGCAAAAAACAAGGCTCCAGGAATTGATGGAATATCAAATGAGATGTTTCAACAAACAGATGCAGCGCTGGAGGTGCTCACTCGTCTATGCCAAGAAATATGGAAGACAGCTTCCAGACCAACTGAGTGGAAGAGATCCATATTTATGCCTATTCCAAAGAAAGGTGATCCAAACAAATGTGGAAATTATAGAACAACATTAATATCACGCGCAAGCAAAATTTTGCTGAAGATCATTCAAAAACTGCTGCAGCAGTGTATCGACAGGGAACTACCAGAAGTTCAGGCCAGTTCCAGAATAGGACATGGAACTAGGGATATCATTGCTGATGTCAGATGGATCCTGGCTGAAAGCAGAGAATTCTGGAAGGATGTTTACTTGTGTTTTATTGACTATATCAAGACATTCGACTGTGTGGATCATAACAAATTATGGATAACTTTTCGAAGAATGGGAATTCCAGAACACTTAATTGTGCTCATGAGGAACCTTTACATAGATCAAGAGGCAGTCATTCGGAAAGAACAAGGGGATACTGATTGGTTTAAAGCCAGGAAAGTTGTGTGTCAGGGTCATATTCTTTCACCATACCTATTCAATCTGTATACTGAGCAAATAAGCTGAGAAGCTGGACTATACAAAGAAGAACAGGGCATCAGGATTGGAGGAAGACTTATTAAGGACCTGCGTTATGCAGATGATACAAACTTGCTTGCTGACATTAAAAAGGAAGTACTTTCTAATGAAGATCAAAGGCCACAGCCATCAGTATGGATTGCACCTCAACATAAAGAAAACAAAAATCCTCACAACTGGAAAAGTGAACAACATCATGATAAACGGAGAAAAGATTGAAGTTGTCAAGGATTTCATTTTACTTGGATCCACAATCAACAGCCATGGAAGCAGCAATCAAGAAATCAAAAGACACATTGCATTGGGTAAATCTGTTGCAAAGAACCTCTTTAAAGTGTTGAAGAGCAAAGATGTCACCCTGAAGACTAACCCTGACCCAAGCCATGGTATTTTCCATTGCATCATTTGCATGTGAAAGCTAGACAATGAATAAGGAAGACCGAAGAAGAGTTGACGCCTTTGAATTGTGGTGTTGGGGAAGAATATTGAATATACCATGGACTGTCAAAAGAATGAGTAAATTTGTCTTAGAGAAAGTAAAACCAGAATGCTCCTAAGAGGCAAGGATGGTGAGACTGCATCTTACATACTTTGGACATGTTGTCAGGAGGGATCAGTCATTGGAGAAGGACATCATGCTTGACAAAGTACAGAGTCAGCAGAAAAGAGGAAGACCCTCAAGGGGGTGGATTGACACAGTGGCTGCAACAACGAGCTCAAGTGTAACAACTGTGAGGATGGGGCAGTACCGGGCAGCGTTTCATTCTGTTGTGCACAGGGTCGCTAGGAATCGGAACCAACTTGACAGCACCTAACAACAATATACCCTAAAAAGGTAAATGAAATATCGTAGAAGATCAACATGGCAGTAAAGATTGTTATTATACTCCCATATCTAAGACTCAAAAAACCAAATCCCACAACTGCTCAATGGGCATGGAATATTACTGTTTCTCTCTTTTCTCAGGCTGAAAAATATTGCACTGTTGTTAGAGAGGAAGAAACTGGATAAGGATATCTCATAGAGCTGTGTGTGAAGTTCTGTACTCACAAATCAGGCACACTTATTTAAACCTAATCCAAAATATAGTGAAAAGGTTTTGGGAACTGAAGTACAGCGGAAACTATCACCAAGGTTCCACATTGACCTCTTGGACTAGATCCAAATATCCCTGCAAAGGCCTTGAAAGCTGATTTGACGCTGTAGCCACAGACCACAGAACATGGTTCAGGACTTGCTACCTGAAACTAAGTAGGATGATTATCGGCTAAAACAAAACAAAATAAAACAGGATGAACTTTTTTAATTTTTTTTAATAATTTTTATTGAGCTTTAAGTGAACTTTTACAAATCAAGCCAGTCTGTCATATATAAGCTTATGTATACCTTACTCCTTTCCTTACTCCCACTTACTCTCCCCCTAATGAGTCAGTCCTTCCAGTCTCTCCTTTCGTGACAATTTTGCCAGTTTCTAACCCTCTCTACCCTCCTATCTCCCCTCCAGATAGGAGAGGCCAACACAGTCTCAAGTATCCACCTGATACAAGTAGCTCACTCTTCATCAGCATCTCTCTCCAACCCATTGTCCAGTCCCTTCCATGTCTGATGAGTTTTCTTCGGGAATGGTTCCTGTCCTGTGCCAACAGAAGGTTTGGGGACCATGACCACTAGGATTCCTCTAGTCTCAGTCAGACCATTAAGTCTGGTCTTTTTATGAGAATTTGGGCTCTGCATCCCACTGATCTCCTGCTCCCTCAGGGGTTCTCTGTTGTGCTCCCAGTCAGGGCAGTCATCAGTTGTGGCCGGGCACCATCTAGTTCTTCTGGTCTCAGGATGATGTAAGTCTCTGGTTCATGTGGCCCTTTCTGTCTCTTGGGCTCATAGTTGTCGTGTGACCTTGGTGTTCTTCATTCTCCTTTGATCCAGGTGGGTTGAGACCAACTGATGCATCTTAGATGGCCGCTTGTTAGCATTTAAGACCCCAGACGCCACATTTCAAAGTGGGATGCAGAATGTTTTCATAATGGAATTATTTTGCCAATTGACTTAGAAGACCCCTTAAGCCATAGTCCCCAAACCCCCACCCTTGCTCCACTGACCTTTGAAGCATTCAGTTTATCCCGGAAACTTCTTTGCTTTTGGTCCAGTCCAGTTGAGCTGACCTTCCCTGTATTGAGTATTGTCCTTCCCTTCACCTAAAGTAGTTCTTATCTACTAACTAATCAGTAAATAACCCTCTCCCACCCTCCCTCCCTCCCCCCCTTGTAACCACAAAAGTATGTGTTCTTCTCAGTTTATACTATTTCTCAAGATCTTATAATAGTGGTCTTATACAATATTTGTCCTTTTGCCTCTGACTAATTTCACTCAGCATAATGCCTTCCAGGTTCCTCCATGTTATGAAATGTTTCACAGATTCGTCACTGTTCTTTATCAATGAGTAGTATTCCATTGTGTGAATATACCAGAATTTATTTAACCGTTCATCCATTGATGGACACCTTCGTTGCTTCTAGCTTTTTGCTATTGTAAACAGAGCTGCAATAAACATGGGTGTGCATATATCTGTTTCTGTGAAGGCTCTTATTTCTCTAGGGTATATTCTGAGGAGTGGGATTTCTGGGTCATATGGTAGTTCTATTTCTAACTTTTTAAGAAAACGCCAGATAGATTTCCAAAGTGGTTGTACCATTTGACATTCCCACCAGCAGTGTATAAGAGTTCCAATCTCTCCACAGCCTCTCCAACATTTATTCTTTTGTGTTTTTTGGATTAATGCCAGCCTTGTTGGAGTGAGATGGAATCTCATCGTAGTTTTATTTGCATTTCTCTAATGGCTAATGATCGAGAGCATTTTCTCATGTATCTGTTAGCTGCCTGAATATCTTCTTTAGTGAAGTGTGTGTTCATATCCTTTGCCCACTTCTTGATTGGGTTGTTTGTCTTTTTGTGGTTGAGTTTTAACAGGATCATATAGATTTTAGAGATCAGGCTCTGGTCAGAGATGTCATAACTGAAAATTCTTTCCCAGTCTGTAGGTGGTCTTTTCACTCTTTTGGTGAAGTCTTTAGATGAGCATGGGTGTTTGATTTTTAGGAGCTCCCAGTTATCTGGTTTCTCTTCGTCATTTTTGGTAATGTTTTGTATTCTGTTTATGCCTTGTATTAGGGCTTCTAACGTTGTCCCTATTTTTTCTTCCAGGATCTTTATCGTTTTAGTCTTTATGTTTAGGTCTTTGATCCACTTTGAGTTAGTTTTTGTGCCTGGTGTGAGGTATGGGTCCTGTTTCATTTTTTTGCAAATGGATACCCAGTTATGCCAGCACCATTTGTTAAAAAGACTATCTTTTCCCCAAGTAACTGACACTGGTCCTTTGTCAAATATCAGTTGCTCATACATGGATGGATTTATATCTGGGTTCTCAATTCTGTTCCACTGGTCTATGTGTCTGTTGTTGTACCAGTACCAGGCTGTTTTGACTACTGTGGCTATATATGTTCTAAAATCAGGTAGTGTGAGGCCTCCCACTTTCTTCTTCTGTTTCAGTAATGCTTTACTTATCCGGGCCTTCTTTTCCTTCCATATGAAGATGGTGATTTGTTTCTCCATCACATTAAAAAATGTCATTGGAATTTGGATCGGAAGTGCATTGTATGTATAGATGGCTTTTGGTAGAATAGACATTTTTACTATGTTAAGTCTTCCTATCCATGAGTAAGGTATGTTTTTCCACTTAAGTAGGTCCTTTTTAGTTTCTTGCAGTAGTGCCTTGTAGTTTTCTTTGTATAGGTCTTTTACATCTTTGGCAAGATTTATTCCTAAGTATTTTATGTTCTTGGGGGCTACTGTGAATGGTATGGATTTGGTGGTTTCCTCTTCGATGTTCTTTTTGTTGATGTAGAGGAATCCAAGTGATTTTTGTATGTTTATCTTATAATCTGAGACTCTGCCAAACTCTTCTATTAGTTTCAGTAGTTTTCTGGAGGATTTCTTAGGGTTTTCCATGTATACGATCATGTCATCTGCTAATAGTGATAGCTTTACTTCCTCCTTGCCAATCTGGATGTCCTTTATTTCTTTGTCTAGCCTAATTGCTCTGGCTAGGACCTCTAGCACAATGTTGAATAAGAGCGGTGATAAAGGACATCCTTGTCTGGTTCCCGTTCTCAAGGGAAATGCTTTCAGGCTCTCTCTATTTAGAGTGATGTTGGCTGTTGGCTTTGCATAGATGCCCTTTATTATGCTGAGGAATTTTCCTTCAATTCTTATTTTGCTGAGAGTTTTTATCATGAATGTGTGTTGGACTTTGTCAAATGCCTTTTCTGCATCAATTGATAAGATCATGTGGTTTTTGTCTTTTGTTTTATTTATATGATTATAAGTAAATGGTTACATTAATGGTTTTTCTAATATTAAACCAGCCTTGCATACCTGGTATAAATCCCACTTGGTTGTGGTGGATTTTTTTTTTTTTTTTTGATATGTTGTTGAATTCTATTGGCTAGAATTTGTTGAGGATTTTTGCATCTATGGTCATGAGGGATATAGGTCTATAATTTTCTTTTTTTGTGGTGTCTTTACCTGGTTTTGGTATCAGGGATATGGTGGCTTCATAGAATGAGTTAGGTAGTATTCCGTCATTTTCTATGCTTTGAAATAGCTTTAGTAGTAGTGGTGTTAACTCTTCTCTGAAAGTTTGGTAGAACTCTGCAGGAAAGCCATCCGGGCCAGGGCTTTTTTTTGTTGGAAGTTTTTTGATTACCATTTCAATCTCTTTTTTTGTTATGGGTCTATTTAGTTGTTCTACTTCTGATTGTGTTAGTTTAGGCAGGTAGTGTTTTTCTAGGAATTCATCCGTTTCTTCTAGGTTTGCAAATTTGTTAGAGTGCAGTTTTTCGTAATAATCTGAGTCTTTTAATTTCAGTTGGGTCTGTTGTGATGTGGCCCATCTCGTTTCTTATTTGGGTTATTTGTTCCTTTCCTGTATTTCTTTAGTCAGTCTGGCCAATGGTTTTATCAATTTTGTTAATTTTTTCAAAGAACCAGCTTTTGGCTTTGTTAATTCTTTCAATTGTTTTCCTGTTCTCTAATTCATTTAGTTCAGCTCTCATTTTTATTATTTGTTTTCTTCTGGTGCCTGATGGATTCTTTTGTTGCTCACTTCCTATTTGTTTGAGTTGTAGGGACAGTTCTCTGATTTTGGCTCTTTCTTCTTTATGTATGTGTGCATTTATCGATATAAATTGACCTCTGAGCACTGCTTTTGCTGTGTCCCAGAGGTTTTGATAGGAACTGTTTTCATTCTCGGTGCATTCTATGAATTTCTTTATTCCCTCCTTAATGTCTTCTACAACCCAGGCTTTTTTCAGGAGGGTATTGTTCAGTTTCCAAGTATTTGATTTCTTTTCCCTAACTTTTCTGTTATTGATTTCCACTTTTATGGCCTTATGGTCTGAGAAGATGCTTTGTAATATTTCGATGTTTTGGATTCTGCAAAGGTTTGTTTTATGACCTAATATGTGGTCTATTCTAGAGAAGGTTCCATGTGCGCTAGGAAAAAAAGTATACTTTGTAGCAGTTGGGTGGAGTGTTCTGTATAAGTCAATGAGGTCAAGTTGGTTGATTGTTGTAAGTAGGTCTTCCGTGTCTCTATTGAGCTTCTTACTGGATGTCCTGTCCTTCTCCGAAAGTGGTGTGTTGAAGTCTCCTACTATAATTGTGGAGGTGTCTATCTCACTTTTCAGTTCTGTTAAAGTTTGTTTTATGTATCTTGCAGCCCTGTCATTGGGTGCATAAATATTTAATATGGTTATATCTGCCTGGTCAATTGTCCCTTTAATCAGTATGTAGTGTCCTTCTTTATCCTTTGTGGTGGATTTAAGTTTAAAGTTTATTTTGTCAGAAATTAATATTGCTACTCCTGCTTTTTTGCTTATTGTTTGCTTGATATATTTTTTTCCATCCTTTGAGTTTTAGTTTGTTTGTGTCTCTAAGTCTAAGGTGTGTCTCTTGTAGGCAGCATATAGACGGATCTCATTTCTTTATCCAGTCTGAAACTCTCTGTCACTTTATTGGTGCATTTAGTCCATTTACATTCAGAGTAATTATAGATAAGTATAGATGTGTTTAGTGCTGTCATTTTGATGCCTTTTTATGTGTGTTGTTGACAATTTCATTTTTCCACTTACTTTTTTGTGCTGAGACGTTTTTCTTTGTAAATTGTGTGTTCCTCATTTTCATAGTATTTGACTTTATGTGTGCTGAGTCGTTATGTTTTTCTTGGTTTTTATTTTGAGTTATGGAGTAGTTATACCTCTTTGTGGTTACCTTAATATTTACCTCTATTTTTGTAAGTAAAAACCTAACTTGTATTGTCCTATATTGCCTTGTTTCCCTCTCCATATGGCAGTCCTTTGTCACCTGTATTTAGTCCCTCTTTTTGGTTATTGTGATCTTTTACATATTGACTTCAATGATTCCCTGTTTTGAGCATTTTTTTCTTTTTAAAATTAATCTTAATTTGTTTTTGTGATTTCCCTATTTCAGTTGGTATCAGGATGTTCTGTGACCTTGTGTTATGCTGGTATCTGATATTATTGGTTTTCTGACCAAACAATTTCCTTTAGTATTTCCTGTAGCTTTGGTTTGGTTTTTGCAAATTCTCTAAGCTTGTGTTTGTCTATAAATGTTTTAATTTCGCCTTCATATTTTAGCAGAGTTTTGCTGGATATATGATCCTTGGCTGACAGTTTTTCTCCTTCAGTGCTCTATATATGTCATCCCATTGCCTTCTTGACTGCATGGTTTCTGCTAAGTAGTCTGATTTTATTCTTATTGATTCTCCTTTGTAGGAGACCTTTCTTTTATCCCTGGCTGCTTTTAAAATTTTCTTTTTATCTTTGGTTTTGGCAAGTTTGATGATAATATGTCTTGGTGATTTTCTTTTTGGATCAATCTTATATGGGGTTCGATGAGCATCTTGGATAGATATCCTTTCGTCTTTCATGATGTCAGGGAAGTTTTCTGCCAACAGATCTTCAACTATTCTCTCTGTGTTTTCTGTTATCCCTCCCTGTTCTGGGGCTCCAATCACACGCAAGTTATTCTTCTTGATAGAGTCCCACATGATTCTTAGTGTTTCTTCATTTTTTTTTTTAATTTTTTTATCTGATTTTTTTTCAGCTATATTGGTGTCAATTCCCTGGTCCTCCAGATCTCCCACTTTGCATTCCAATTGCTCGAGTCTGCTCCTCTGACTTCCTATTGCGTTGTCTAATTCTGTAATTTTATTGTTAATCTTTTGGATTTCTGAATGCTGTCTCTCTATGGATTCTTGTAACTTATTAATTTTTCCACTATGTTCTTGAATAATCTTTTTGAGTTCTTCAACTGTTTTATCAGTGTGTTCCTTGGCTTGTTGTGCAGATTGCCTTACTTCATTTCTGAGGTCATCCCTAATGTCTTGAAGCATTCTGCAAATTAGTTTTTTTTATATTCTGCATCTGGCAATTACAGGATTGTATCTTCATTTGGGAAAGATTTTGATTCTTTAGTTTGGGGAGTTGTAGAAGCAATCATGGTCTGCTCCTTTATGTGGTTTGATATCCACTGCTGTCTCTGAGCCATCTCTAAGATATTGCAGTGATTTATTCTATATTTGCTCACTGAGTCTTATCTTTTTTTGTTTTCTTTCAATATACGTAGATGGGCTATTAGATTGCGCTGTCTTGATTGTTGTAGCCCTTGAGTCACTTATGTCCTATTACTAGCTGGTTTGGGCTGTTACAAGATATATAAGCCTGAGTCCATTCACTATTCTTGAGTAGAATCTGATTTTGGGTCATCAAGTGTGTGGTGCAGACTGTCGCCTATCCACCTAGAGAAGTAGTGGTGATAGTTGTGTGCACCAGATTCTAGTAGCAGCAGGGGTTCACACTCGGGGGGGAGGCAAGTTCCTCACAGGCTTCCCCCAAGTGACAGCGAGGTAGGTGTGTCTCTATTCCTAAAGCATTGTGGTGGGTGGGCTCTATAGCTGTACCTTAGGCCCCCAATGCAAGTACCTCTACAGATTGGTAGGTGTCACCCTCCTTAGACCCCTAAGGCAGGAGGCTAAGTGATCTGGGGGGAGCTTCAGCCCTCACTTCCCTGTTGTGGGTCAGTGAGGGCTCTGTTGAATATGCAGAGATATCAGACCTGGGAAACTTGTCTTTCCAGTAATCGGCTAAAACAATTACAGTCAGATCCCTATCAGAAATGCCTCTGCATTATAATAGCCACCTTGTTCCCTGTAGGGATGAAAGCCCAAGACTGTGGATCACATATGCTTGGCTGGAGCTGGTTGTGTGTTTTTAGCCCAATTAGGGAAGGATTTTTGATCCCTGGGTTTTTTGTAGCTGCTTCTCTCAGGCCAGGAGAATTGGTTAGGAAAAGACCAAAAAAAAAAGAAAGAAAGAAAGAAAAACCACAGCGCATTTCACTCTCTGGCTCAGGAAATTCCAATGTTAATGAAGTCGCCTGGGGAGGGGAGGGGAGGGTTCAGATAAATAAGAGAGAGCAGCACCCCGGAATATAGACAAAGTTACTTATCTTGCTTGGGATGACTGTTTTATCTGAGATTCCCAAGGGGGGCGCTTCAACTGTGTGTGCTGGCTGGGTAGAGATTGCCCCCGAGGGTGCTGTCTCAGAAGCCGTGGTTAGTTCCTCTGCTCCCAATCCAAAGCCCAGTGCCAAGGTTCCCCGGCTGGGACGCAGCACTCCCAGGTCCAAAACCAGTCCCTGCCTCCCGGTGACTTCTCCTACTGTCAGCTGCGTCACTGCGCTGCCTGTGTGCACTGCCTGGGCTTCCCCTGAGGTCAGTTCAGGGGGCTAGGGCTACGCCCTGTGTTTGTGCCTTGTCAGGATGCCGTTCTCAGCTCCCCTGTGCCCAGTCCAAAGCCCAGCGCCAAGGTTTCCTGACTGGGACGCTGGCTCCAGGCTCTGAAAACAGTCACTGCTTCCCCGTGGTTGTTTGTTCTCAGTCTCTGTCACTCAGGTCAACTCTTTAGATCTGTGTTTGATGGTCAGGGCGCGTAGATGGTCATGTATGTGATTGATTCACTTGTTTTTCTGAGTCTTTGTTGCAAGAGGGATCCGAGGTAGCTTCTACCTAGTCAGCCATCTTGGCCCCGCCCCAGAATGAACTTTTTTGAGAAGATTTTAACAGTACCCAGAATCTCAAAAATGTAATTTCAAAGTGTCTCAGGTGTACTCCAGTATTACTCAACATACAAAGAAATGAAAAAGCTCAGGAACTCACAAAGGAATAGGTCATAGATTCAACCATGAGATGACCCAAACGTTGGAATGATCAAATACTTCAAGGCACCTATTATAAGCAAGTTCCACAAAGTAAGAGTAAAAACTCTGGAAATAAACATAGAGATAATGATTCTTAGCAGAGAAAAAAAAAAAAAAAAAACTTGCCCTCAAGTGGATTCGGACTCATAGCTACCCTATAGGACAGAGTAGAACTGCCTGACAGGGTTTCCAAGGAGCAGCTGGTGGATTTGAACTGCTAAGCTTATGATTAGCTGTTAAGTTCTTAATCACTATGCCACCCAGGCTCCAGAAGAGAAATGGAAGTTATAAAGAAGAAATGAAATAAAAATTTCAGTATTGAAAAAAAAAAAAAAGAAACCTTACTTGGATGAGTTTAACAGCAAAATGGAAATGACTGAATGGAGTGAACCTGGAGACACATCGATAGAAATTATACAATCTGAACAAAAAACATTCAAAAAATTAAAAGAAATACAAACATCAACTAACGAGCATGTGGGACAATACAAAAGTGACCTTATATAAATAGCACCTGAGAAGCCTGAGAGAAAAGCTTGAGATTGCTGCACAAAAAAAGATTTACTAAAATAATAACCAAACTTACCATGTTTAGTGAAAAACATAAATTTATAATTCAAGAGCCTTGGCAAAATCCAAGAAGGATCAATTAAAATAAATGCCCAGATCCATCATAATTAATTGGCTGAAAATCAAACAGAATAAATCAAAATTGAGAACAGTCAGAGAAAAATGGCATATGATCTATAATGGAATGATGATTTGAGTGACTGAATATTTCTCAATAAAACAACAGAGGTGAGAAAACAGAGAAACAAAATTTTTAAAATTCTGAATGAAATGAAATGTTTATTCACAACTATTCAATAATGAGCACAAATATCATTCAGAAAGGAGAGCAAAATAGGGAGATTTTCAGATAAAGAAAAGCTAAAAGAATTCATCACTAGAAGAACCACTCTAAAAGAAATGCTAAAGAGAGTTTTTCAAGCATAAGGAGATTGGTAACAAAAAAAAAAAAAAAGGAATGAGGGAACTTGAGGAATGAAAGAATAGAAATAGAAATACTTAATGGTAGAATGGCTATATTACACTATTTTTGAAAGAAAAAATATAACAATGGCAGTATTTTCAAGGTATGTAGGTGTAATACTCACAGCAACTACAAAATAAGGTAGAGTGGAAGGGAAGCAGACCTATATGGCTAAGTATCTACAGCTTATTTAAACTTGAAAAATTTTAACTACTAGTACACTGTGAGAAGTACACATACTACAAAAAATAGAGCAATTACTAAAAAGAATAGTCATAAATTGTGTAAAAACAATAGATAAAACTGAATTAAACTAAGAATATCTTAGAAGTAAAAAATGAATTATAAAATGGGAATTAGAGGAATAAATGACAGAAATAAAAACAGAAAAAAAAAATGATGGACCTAAATCTAACAATATGAACAATTAAATATAATGGTTTAAATACATATATTAAAAGGCACAGATTATTTCTGGCTTCCACTTCTGGGACGATGGAGTACCTGTAATTTTCCCTATTCCTCCTGCTAAGTACAATTAAAAACCCTGGATATTATTTATAAAACAACCATCAGGCTTTCTAAAAGGTGGAGAGAAAAAGGCAGACTGGCTAGTGACCTTTGAACCAAAGGAAACCTATGTAACAACCAGCTGGTTCTTTGAAAAGACAATATAATTGACAAACTTCTAGGAAGATTGATAAAAAGAGGGAGAAGATGCAAATTATGAATATAAGGGAAAAAATGAGATATTAATACAGACACTGAAACATCAATAGGATAATAAGGTAATACTACTACAACTCAATACAAAAATAGAAATAGAGGGGAGCATTTTCAACTTAATAAAAAAAAAATAAAAAAAAACCCTACACATAACATTGTTCTTAATGAAGTAGGACTGAATCCTTTCTGCAGTGATTGGAAACAAAGCAAGAATGTTCACCCTCACCACTCTGAGTTAACACAGTACTAGTTGTTCTATCCAGTGCAGCAAAGCAAGAGGAGGAAAGAGAAGGCATACAGGTCAGAAAAGAAGAAATGAACATGCTCTGTTGGGCATGACGGTCCAGGTAAAAAAGTTACAGAGACTCTATAAAAACACTTCTATAATGAACAAATGAGTCCACCAAGGTCACTGTATACAAGGTAAATATGCAAAAATTAATTGTATTTCTGTATATGAGCAGTGAACATGTGGACACCAAAATTAAAAATTCAGTATAATATTAAAAAATGTTTATAATCACTCAAAAATTACAAAACATTTATGTCCAAATCTAACAAAACTAATGCGGGTCTTATATGCTGAAAACTGCAAAATTCTAAAGAAAAGAATCAAAGAGCATCCAAACAAAGAGACATACAATGGTCATAGATTAGAAAACTCAATATAGTAAACATGTCAATTCCCTCCAAAATATATGTATAAGTTTAATGTAAGCTCCAATCAAAATCCTACCAAGAATATTTTTAGATATAGATAAGAATATTCTAAAATTTATAGGAAAATATAAAGGCTCTAGAATAGCTAAAGCAATTTTTAAAAAGAGTAATAAACTTCAAGGAATCAGACTACCAAGCAGTTTGAGTCTACGAGCCCCTCCATGGGAGAAAAAGACCTGGCCATCTACTTCCATAAAGATTAAAAAAAAAGATTTACAGTCTAGGAAACCCTATAAGGCAGTTCTACTCTGTCCTACTCTGTCCAGAATTAACAGCACAAACAACAATAATCAAGATTGTGTGGTAGTGCTACAAGGATAAAAAAAAACAGTGCCGTTGAGTTGATTCTGACTCATAGATTCATAGGTTAATAGAATAGAATGTAGAATTCAGAAATAGAGTCCCACAAAATATACCATGTTATTTATGATAAAGTTGCAAAAGCAGTTCGATAGAGGAAGGATACCCTTTTCAATAAACGGTGCTGAAGTAATTGGCCACTCATATGACCCAAAACAAAGAACCTAAATATGTCTCATATCTTACACAAATATTAACTCAAAATGGATCACAGCCTAAATATAAAATGTAAAACTAAATCTTAAAAGAAAACAAAATAATACAGGGGAAATTTTGAAACCCAGGTGGCATAGTGGTTAAGAGCTACAGCTGCTAACCAAAAGGTTGGCAGTTCAAATCCACCAGGTGCTCCTTGAAAACCCTATCTGGCAGTTCTACTCTGTCCTATAGGGTTGTTATGAGTCAGAATCGACTCAAAGGCAATGAGTTTGTTTTTTTGTTTTGTTTGTGCTAGGCAAGAGTTTCACATCAAAAGCACATTCCATTAAAGGAGAAATTGGTAAATTGAACTGTAAGGAAATAAAACAAGATGCTGTTTGGAAGACTGTTAAGAGAATGTAAAGACAGATTACAGACTGTGAAAAAATATATGCAAACTACATATCCAACAAAGGACCAGTATTCAGAATATATAATGAACATTCATGCTTTCAACATTTAAAAAACAAGCAATACAATTAGAACATGACAAAAGACAGGAAGAGATATTTCACCAAAGAGGAAAGACAGATGTAAAATAAGTACAGAAAAAAGTTGTTCAACATCATCAGCTATTAGGAAGTATGTGTGAAGTATAAAACAGAGAAGTTGAAGAAGGTAGCCAAATTAAGTATTACAGTTGCAAGTGTCGACACCCATTTCTTAGTAATCAACTATCAACAAGGAAGACCTAAATGACATCATTAATGTGACCTAATTACATTTAAAGAGAACCTCACCTAATAGCTGCAGAATATACAGTTTTTTCACTGTTTACTCCCTGTTATCAAGAGTTTCACTACGAAGATTGGACTGAACTGCCTTCTGGCGGTTAAAAAGAAAGCAAACAAAAAGAGCTGCTGTCAAAATGGATGCAACTCATGGCGACCCCATGTATGGCAGAAGAGAGCTGTCCTCCCACGGCGACCCCACGTGTGGCAGAATAGAGCTGTCCTCCCAAGGCGGTCCCACGTGTGGCAGAAGAGAGCTGTCCCCCCACGGCGGCCCCACGTGTGGCAGAAGAGAGCTGTCCTCCCACGGCGGCCCCACGTGTGGCAGAAGGGAGCTGTCCTCCCATGGCGGCCCCACGTGTGGCAGAATAGAGCTGTCCTCCCAAGGCGGTCCCACGTGTGGCAGAAGAGAGCTGTCCTCCCAAGGCGGTCCCACGTGTGGCAGAAGAGAGCTGTCCTCTCATGGCGGCCCCACGTGTGGCAGAATAGAGCTGTCCTCCCAAGGCGGTCCCACGTGTGGCAGAATAGAGCTGTCCTCCCACGGCGGCCCCACGTGTGGCAGAATAGAGCTGTCCTCCCACGGCGACCCCACGTGTGGCAGAAGAGAGCTGTCCTCCCACGGCGACCCCACGTGTGGCAGAAGAGAGCTGTCCTCCCACGGCGACCCCACGTGTGGCAGAATAGAGCTGTCCTCCCACGGCGGCCCCACGTGTGGCAGAATAGAGCTGTCCTCCCACGGCGGCCCCACGTGTGGCAGAAGAGAGCTGTCCTCCCACGGCGACTCCACGTGTGGCAGAATAGAGCTGTCCTCCCACGGCGACCCCACGTGTGGCAGAATAGAGCTGTCCCCCCACGGCGGCCCCACGTGTGGCAGAATAGAGCTGTCCTCCCACGGCGACCCCACGTGTGGCAGAAGAGAGCTGTCCCCTCACGGCGACCCCACGTGTGGCAGAATAGAGCTGTCCCCCCACGGCGGCCCCACGTGTGGCAGAATAGAGCTGTCCTCCCACGGCGACCCCACGTGTGGCAGAAGAGAGCTGTCCTCCCACGGCGACCCCACGTGTGGCAGAAGAGAGCTGTCCTCCCACGGCGACCCCACGTGTGGCAGAATAGAGCTGTCCTCCCACGGCGGCCCCACGTGTGGCAGAATAGAGCTGTCCTCCCACGGCGACCCCACGTGTGGCAGAAGAGAGCTGTCCTCCCACGGCGACCCCACGTGTGGCAGAATAGAGCTGTCCTCCCACGGCGGCCCCACGTGTGGCAGAATAGAGCTGTCCTCCCACGGCGACCCCACGTGTGGCAGAAGAGAGCTGTCCTCCCACGGCGACCCCACGTGTGGCAGAAGAGAGCTGCCCTCCCACGGCGGCCCCACGTGTGGCAGAATAGAGCTGTCCCCCCACGGCAGCCCCACGTGTGGCAGAAGGGAGCTGTCCTCCCTGGGATTTGCAATGGTGGATTTTCAGAAGCAGACCACGAGATCTTTCTTCTGAGGCAACTCTGGGTGGATTTGCACTTCAAGCGTTTGATTAGCAGCCAAATGTGTTAACCATTTGCACCACCCAGAAGGTTTATATGTTACCAGTACTCAAACTGGTCAGAAGAAATGTCAAAAACAAGGAAACAGGGCAATGAGGTATATTGCAACTCGAAGCTTGAATTTGTTCTTCAGTTCTTTCCGTTTGAGAAATACCAAGTGTGTTCTTCCTTTTTGGTTTTCTAACTTGAGGAGCCCTTTGAGATATTTGTTCAGCTCTTTGACTTCATTTCTTCTTTTACTTTAGCTACTACTCTATGTTCAAGAGCAAGCTTCAGAGTCTCTTCTGAGGTCTGTTTTGGTCTTTCCTATCTTTTTAATGACCTTTTTGCTTTCTTCATCTGTAAGCTATTGTATTAGTTTTTTTTATGTTTGCTTACTGTTTCATAGCTTCTTGCTTTGTTTTGTTTTGATATGCTCAGATGGGTTGCTTGAGTGAGCTAGCTTGATTATTTTCACCTCTGGAGCTCTGACGTCCTGTCCCCAGATGGCTAGAGCTGTTATCAGGTATATCAGTCTAGGAGTTCATTCACTTTTCTTGTATGAATTCAGCTCAGGTGTCCAGGTAGCTGATCATCAAGTGTGTGGTACGGGATCTGTCTTACAGTCTTAGAGGGGCAGGAGTGTTTGGTGTAGGTACCGGTATCTGGTTGCTGCAGGGGGTCACACTCTGAACAAGGCAGGGGGCTGAGAACCATCCCCTAAGTGTCTCTTAGAAAAGCGTGTCCATGTTCCCTAGAGCGTACAGGTGGGTGGTTCTGCAGAGGGACCATGCGCACCCAATATTTTGGGTTGTAAGGTCTGGGAGGCACCAGTTATCCTTGGACCTCTGTTGCAGGTGGCTGGGTGACCTGAGTGGAACCACCAGTCCTTAGGACCCTGATGTGGGTAGGTGAGGACCCTGTTTAATAGGAAAGTGGTGTCAAACATCAAACACCCACCTCTCCACTGCACATCTGAAACAGTTGTAGTCTGCCAACAACGGCCTGTTCTCCTGAAATAGGCCCACACAGGTCTATGCAGGGGGGAAAGGTACTCAAATTCCACCAACCGTTTATGCCTGGACAGGAGCCGCTTCTGTCCTGAGATCCCCTAGTTAGTGGAGCTGGCAAATTATCTTTCCCCCAACTGTGAATTTACTCCTTCTCCAGGGCCTGGAGGATGGCTGTAGGCACTCAACAGGGCCTATCTCAGACCCAGGGAAACAAACAGCTGTAAAATATACGCAAGTACTTAGCTTTTGCCGAAAGCACCGTTCTTCTCTGGTTCTGGAGGTGTGAGTAGGCTGTGTGGCTAGATGCTTCTCCCTGAGGAAACTGCGGCCGAATGCTAGTACCAGCCTGCCAGAGCCACTCCCAGGAATGGTGCCTGAAGGGTCCCGGCAATTCAGGTCCAGTAACTTCATTTCTGCTTCTGAACTGTCTCTTCCTCCCCTTGCGCCTCAGTTCATTTTCTAAGCTTGCCTTTGATGTTTAGGGCCCCTAGCTTGTCATAAATATATGAGTTTCACTTGTTTTTTCAGGTCTTTGTTGCAAGAAGGCTCGCCAGAGTTGTCTGTCTGTTCCATAATCTTGGCCCTGCCTCTGCTTTCTTCATGTATGATGTCCTTGATATCATCCCACAACTCATCTGGACTTTAGTCATTAGTGTTCAATGCCTCAAATCTATTCTTGAGATGGTCTCCAAATTCAGGTGGGATATACTCAAGGTCGTACTTTTGCTCTCGTGGATTTGTTCTAATTTTCTTCAGTTTCAGCTTGAACTTGCATATGAGCAATTTATGGCCTGTTTCACATTTGGCCCAGGACCGGGCAGTGTTGGTTCTGTTGTATGTAGGGTGGCCATGGGTAAGAGGACCCTGGTGGTGTAGTGGTTAAGAGCTATGGCTGCTAACCAAAAGGTTGACAGTTCAAATCCAACAAGTCCTCCTTGTAAACTCTATGGGGTAGTTTTACTCTGTCCTATAGAGTTGCTATGAGTTGGAATCAACTCTATGGTAACAGGTTTGTTTTTTTTGGTTTTTATGGGTAGGAACCAACTCCATGGCACCTAACAACAAACAACAGCAGAATACATTCCACATCTTCAAAGGAAGTGAGTCGAAGAAACTGAAGCTATCTCAATCTGTCATTATATTGAGGCTAACTATTTTATTAATATTTGTTTTTAAAAAGTTAGAATAATTCAGAAAAGGGGAGAAAATATGTGATGCAAACGCATATATATTAAAAGAAAAGGAAAATATATTATCATTAAACAGTATAATGACTGGAGAATAACCAGCTTGAATAATTAAAAGGTAATGGAAATTAAATTCTGAATGTCTGAAAGTGTAGCACTCTCTAATATCATTGAAGTGACATGAAGAAACTCTTCTTCAATTTTTCTGACATTTTAATGCTTATTTTTCATTACACCAAAAAATTATTATTTATATTTAAATATCTGTCATATTTCTCTGACACCCTGGGAGTTCCGAAACCAAAATAGTGCACTCTATGAAGTACTATAGAAATAGCCAAATTTCCCTGTTACTATTCTTTATATTTGGTGTTGGCATTGGATTCCAAACTGAAGGTAAGCTAAATTCATATGTTTGCTTTTAAAATATTTTTCTCCTCTTCATTCAAACTGAAATGAAAATACAAACTTATCTATTCTTACCTCCTTAACCTTTAAACTTGCTGTCTGCCTTTGCTGATAGACTTATACAGTTTTTGAGAGGAGGTGAAAAATGAAATTTAACTTTTTTTTTTTTTTAAAGCATAAGCCCACATTTTCTTATACAAGGTCTCTATTATTATGTCATAAAAAAAGACATTCCCGGACTTGAATAACATGGAGGCACTAGGTAATGCTTTCAGAGATTGAGTAGCGCAACTTCTACAAGCATTACTGAGACCGTCATTGCCCGTTCCTAGGGTGGGTGGCTTGCTGAAAATGTACTGTTCTATGTCTGAAGCACTGTCCTTTTCACACAAAGTAGAAGCAGATGAGTAGTTGCTGCTCCATAAAGCTTAATATCCAAGGGACGCAATCCCAGCTTTGTTTCAGACTCCACATCCAAGGTGATCTCTGAGAATTGTTGATTGAGCAACTATGGCAGGTTGTACATCATTTTTATTGATAAGAGAGAAGGCATCTATGTGGCATTAGGTCAAAGATGCTTGAGTTTTAACTTGCCTTGAAACATGGTGTTTATAAATATACATAAAATTTCACTTCAAATTATTTTCTTGAGCGCCAGTTTTTCTGTCATTATCTGTCAACTCCAATATCAACAATTTAGATGTGTCTTGGTATTATTCTTTTAAAACAGTGTATTTTAACCTGAGAAAGTTTAACAATACTCTTATAGTCTATGGTGATAACTGAATATTCTCTATGTTGTCTCATTTGAGCTAATATTATCATATGGAAATATTTCAGAAGAACATGAGTTATTCTTTTTCTACAAAAAGATATAATGTATTTAACATATCTCAAATATTTTTTCTTAAATATGCAAATATATCATTCCTTTACATGCAGAGTTTTCTCTGATTCATTCATTGAGGGCATGTCACATGCACTATTTTGGGCCCTAGGTATACAAAGCCACTGCACATACTGAACTTACATTCTAGTGTGGATAAAATGAAAAATAAATGCACTGCCTATATCAGGTAAGAATTGGTATTGTTATTTGTTGCCATCAAGTCAATTCCGACTCATGGCAACCCCATGTGTTTAAGAGTAGAACTGTCCCAGAGGCTTTTTCCCAGCTGTAATCTTCACGGAAGCAGATCAGCAGGTCTTTTTTTCCATGGTACCACTGAGTGGATGGAAACCCTAGTGGCACAGCAGTTAAGAGATACGGCTGCTAGCCAAAAGATTGGCAGTTCAAATCCACTAGGCTTTCCTTGGAAACCATAACAGTCAGCTCTACTCTGTCCTGTAGGGTTGCTATGAGTCAGAATTGACTCGATGGTAACGGATTGGGGTTGTTGTTGGTGAGTAGATTTGGACCACTAACTTTTGGGTTACCAGTCTCGCACAAAGTGTTTTCACCACCTAGGAACCTTATCAGGTAGGGATACTTGTTATAGAAAAAAATAGCATTGTGAGCGGGGAGTATGATGATGATGAAGTCCTCTCTGAGGGGATGATATATAAGCAGAGGATAGAAGATAATGAGAGAAAAACCTATTAAAAAAAAATGAAGTAAGAGCATTCCATGTAGGAAGCAGCAGGTACAAATACTTGAGACAGTCATGCCTTTAAGGCCATTGATGGTAGTGAAAAGGGAGACAGTTGGATATTGAAAAGAAATAAATTTGGAAAGATGAACAGGTGTATCAGTTACCATTACTGCATAACAAGTCACTCTAAAATTTTAGTAGCCTGTAATAACAACCATTTACCACTGCACACGAGTCTAGATGTGGCTATAGATCGAGGAATCTCCACTGGGCTTGATTATGCATCTGCTGTTGCCTAGTAAGTCAGCTGGCAGCTAGCTGTTTAGGATGGCCTCTGTGGAATAGGTCAGGTCAACTCCATGTGGTTTCTCATCCTGCAGTAGGCTAGCCCAGGCATGTTCTTAGTATAGAGGCAGGGATCCAAAAGAGACAGTAAAACACACAAGGCCTGTTATATCCTTGATGTGGAAATGCCAAACTCACTTCCTCTGCCTTCTATTGGGCAAAGCAGGTCGTAAGGCAAACCTAGATTATGGTGAGGAGAAATAGATCCTTTCTCTTATTTGGAGGCTGCAAAAAATTACAAAAGAAAAGAGAAAGCATTGAAATGATTTTTGCAATAAATATACCACAAAAAGAATTAGAGATCAAGAGATGACTTAAGATTTTAGTCTATATCTAATGAGAAACCTTCATGATTTTGAATAAAGGAGAGAGATTATTTTATTTCTATTTTAGAATGTTATTCTGATGGTGAGTGGAAACATACTCGTCCATGGGGTGCAGTATGAATTGGAAATGAAATTTTTAATAGTTGCAACTGTTGTAGTTAGGTGCCATCAAGTCACCTTCAACTCATAGCTTCCCCATGTACAACAGAACAAAACGTTGCCTGGTCATGCACCATCCTCACAGTCTTTGTTATGTTTGAGCCCATTGTTGCAGCTGCTGTGTCAAGCCATCTTGTTAAGGGTCTTCCTACTTTTGGGTACCATCTGCTTTACTAAGCATAATGTTCTTCTTCAGGAATTGGTACCTCCTGATAACATGTCGAGAGTAAGTGAGATGAAGTCTCTTCATCCTCACTTCTAAGGATGATTCTGGCTGTACTTTTTCCAAGACAGATTTGTTCATTCTTCTGATAGACCATGGGATATTCAATGTTCCTCACCAACATCATGATTCAAATGCATGAATTGTTTTGCAGTCCAGCTTTTGTATGTATATGAAGTGATTAAAAATATCATGGCTTGGGTTAGGCTCACGTTAGTACTTAATGTGACATCTTTGTTTTAAACTAACTTTAAGGAAGTCTTTTGTAATAGATCTGTCCAATGCAATACTTTGATTTTTTGACTGCTGCTTCCATGGGTGCTGATTGTTGATCTCATTGAAATGAAATCCTTGGTAGCTTCAATGTTTTCTCGGCTTATCATGGTGTTGCTTATTGGTCCACTTAAGAGGATTTTTGTTTTCTTTGTGTTGAGGTGTAATCCATACTGAAGGCTGTGGTCTTTGATCTTTATTAGTAAGTGCTTCAAGTCCTCTTCACTTTCAGCAAGCAAAGTTGTTTCATCTGCATATCACATGTTGTTAATGAGTCTTCCTCCAATCCTGATGCCACATTTTTCTTCATGCAGTCCAATTTCTCCGATTATTTGCTCAGCATATAGGTTGAATAAACGTGGTGAAAGATTACAACCCTGATGCATAATTTTCCTGACTTTAAACCACACAGTATCTGCTTGTTTTGTTCAACTGACTGCTTTTTGGTCTATGGACAGGTTCCATGTGAACACTATTAACAGTTCTGGAATTCTCATTCTTTGCAATGTTATCCATAATTTGTTATGATCCACACATAACATAAACACAGGTAAACATCTTTCTGGTATTCTCTGCTTTCAGCCAGGATCCATATGACATCAGCAATGATATCCCTGGTTCCACATCCTCTTCTGAATCCAGCTTGAATTTCTGGCAGTTGCCTGTCAATGTGCTGCTGCTATTGCTTTTGAACAATCTTCAACAAAATTTTACTTGTGTGTGACATTAATGATATCATTTGATAATTTCCACAATCTGTTAGATCACCTTTACTTGGAATAGGCATAAATATGGATCTCTTCGAGTTGGTTGGCCAGGTAGCTGTCTTGCAAATTTTGTGGCATGGATGAGTGAGGTCTTCCAGAGCTGCATACGTTTGTTGAAATACCTCAACTGGTATTCTGTCAAATCCTGGTGCCTTGTTTTTTTACCAGTGCCTTTTTTTTTTAGTGCAGCTTGGACTTCTTCCTTCATTACTATTAAGTCTTGACCATATACAACCTCTTGGAATATTTGAACATCAACCAGTTATTTTTGGTCCAGTGACTTTGTGTATTCTTTTTATCTTCTTTTGATGCTTTTCGTGCCTTTCAATTTTTTGCCCATGAAATCCTTCAATATTACAACTCAAGGCTTAAAATTGTTTTCAGTTCTCTCAGCTTCAGAAATGCCAAGTGCATTCTTCCATTGTCATTTTATAACTTCAGATCTTTGCAAATTCCATCATAATGCTTTGTCTTTTCTAACTGCCCTTTGAATTCTTCTGTTCAGCTCTTTTATTTCATCATTTCTTCCTTTTGCTCTAGCTACTCTATTTTCAAGGGCAAGTTTCAAAGTCTCCTCTGATATCCGTTTTTGTCTTTTCTTTCTTTCCTGTCTTCTTAATGACCTTTGCTTTCTTCATGTATGATGACTTTGATGTCATTCCACAGTCTTCCGGACTTTAGCCTTTAGTGTTCAGTGCATCAAGTCTATTCTTGTGATAGTCTCTAAATTCAGGTGGAATATGCTCAAGGTCATACTTTAGTTCTCATAGACTTGTTTCAATTTTCTTCAGCCTCAACTTAAACTTGCATATAAGCAATTGATGGTCTGTTCTGCAGTTGGCCTCTGGCCTTGTTCTGACAAAAGATATCGATCTTCTCAAATATCTTTTTCCACAGATGTAGTCAATTTGATTCTTGTGTATTCTGTCTGGTGAGGCCCATGGGTATAGTCATCATTTATGATGCTGAAAAAAGGTATTTCCTATGAATAAGTTGCTGATCTTGCAAAATTCTATTATGCAATCCCCAGCACCATTTCTATCACCAAGTCCATATTTTCCAACTACTGACCCTTCTTTGTTTCCAACTATCCCATTCCAATCATCAGTAATTATCAGTGCATCTTGATCGCATGTTTGAACAATTTGGACTGCAGAAATTGGTAAAAATCTTCAGTGTCTTCACTTTTGGCCTTAGTGGTTGGTGCATACATTTGAATAACAGTCCTATTAACTTGTCTTTCTTGTAGGTGTTTGGGTATTATTCTGTCACTGACAGCATTATTCTTCAGGGTAGATTTTGAAATGTTCTTTTGGAGGTGAATTTGACACCACTTCTCATCAATTTGTCATTCCCAGCATAGTAGGCCACAAGATTTTATCCTGTGTTCTGGCTTTAGAATGTATTAAAAATTCTTAATATAGAGGAGGATGTGGAACCAGGGATATTATTGCTGATGTCAGATGGATCCTGGCTGAAAGCAGAGAATACCAGAAGGATGTTTACCTGTGTTTTATTGACTATGCAAAGGCATTCGACTGTGTGGATCATAACAAATTATGGATAACATTGCGAAGAATCGGAATTCCAGAATACTTAATTGTGCTCATGAGGAACCTTTACATAGATCAAGAGGCAGTTGTTCAGACAGAATGAGGGGATGCTGATTGGTTTAAAGCCAGGAAAGGTGTGTGTCAGGGCTGTATTCTTTCACCATACCTATTTAATCTGTATGCTGAACAAATAATACAAGAAGCTGGACTATATGAAGAAGAATGGGGCATCAGGATTTGGAGGAAGACTCATTAACAATCTGCGTTATGCAGATGACACAACCTTGCTTGATGAAAGTGAAGAGGCCTTGAAGCACTTACTAATGAAGATCAAAGACCACAGCCTTCAGTATGGATTGCACCTCAACACAAAGAAAACAAATATCCCCACAACTGGACTAATGAGCAATATCATGATAAACGGAGAAAAGACTGAAGTTATCAAGGATTTTGTTTTACTTGGATCCACAATCAACAGCCATGGAAGCAGCAGTCAAGAAATCAAAAGACACATTGCATTGAGTAAATCTGCTGCAAAGGACCTCTTTAAAGTGTTGAAAAGCAAAGATATCACCTTGAAGACTAAGGTGCACCTGACCCAAGCCATGGTATTTTCATTGCATCATATGCATGTGAAAGCTGGACAATGAATAAGGAAGACAGAAGAAGAATTGATGCCTTTGAATTGTGGTGTTGGCGAAGAATATTGAATATACCATGAACTGCCAAAAGAACGAACAAATCTGTCTTAGAGGAAGTACAACCAGAATGCTCCTTAGAAGCAAGGATGGCAAGACTGAGTCTTACACACTTTGAACATGTTATTCAGGAGGGATCAGTCCCTGGGGAAGGACATCATGCCTGGCAGAGTACAGGGTCAGCAGAAAAGAGGAAGATCCTCAACCAGGTGGATTGAGACAGTGGCTGCAACAATGAGCTGAAGCATAACGATGATTGTAAGGATAGCTCAGGACCCAGCAGTGTTTCATTCTGTTGTGCATAGGGATGCTATGAGTCAGAACCAACTCAACGGCATCTAACAACAACAACAACAAGAATATATGGTGAAGGGTGAGACAGTACACAATACTGGGGAAGCCAGCACAACTTGTACAAGGTAAGGTCATGGAAGATCCATAGATACGTCCAAACACCTGAGTGACCAAATCGCCGGGCTGAGGGCTGTGGGAACCATGGTCTTGGGGTACCTTTAGCTCAATTGGCATAACAGTTTATAAAGGAAATGTTCTACATTCTACTTTGGTGAGTAGTATCTGGGGTCTTAAAAGCCTGTGAGCGACCATCTATGATACTCCACTGGTCTCACCCCTTCAGGAACAAGGGAGAATGAAGAAAACTAAAGACACAAGGGAAAGATTAGTCCAAAAGACTAATAGACCACAACTGTCATGACCTCCACCAGACTGAGTCCAGTACAACTAGATTGTGCCTGGCTACCACCACTGATTGCTCTGACAGGGATCACAATAACCAAAAAAAAAAAAAAAAAAAAAACCCGTTGCCATCGAGTCAATTCTGACTCATAGTGACCCTATAGGACAGGGTAGAACCACCCATAGAGTTTCCAAGAAGCACCTGGCAGATTCGAACTGCTGACCCTTTGGTTAGCAGCCATAGCACTTAGCCACTATGCCACCAGGGTTTCCACAGAGGGTCTCAAATAGGGCTGGAGAAAAACATAGAACAAAATTCTAACTCACACAAAAAGACCAGACTTACTGGCGTGACAGAGACTGAAGAAATCCCAAGAGTATGGCCCTGACACCCTTTTAGCTCAGTAATGAGGTCACTCCTGAGGTTCACCCTTCAGTCAAGGATTAGACAGACCCATAAAACAAAACAAGACTAAAGGGAGCACACCAGCCCAGGGGCAAAAATGAGAAGGCAGGAGAGGACAAGAAAGCTAGTAATAGGGAACTCAAGGTTGAGAAGGGAGAGTGTTGACATGTCATGGGGTCATTAACCAATGTCATAAAACAATGTGTGCTAACTGTTTAATGAGAAGCTAGCTTGTTTTGTAAACTTTCATCTAAAGTACTATAAAAAAAATTCAATATATTTTATTAATATATAAAATGTATGAAATTTTAACTTTTCCATTTGGATTTTTTTCTTATTTTTAAATTATAAAAATTGTTTTTCTGTTTAATCTGTTCACTGTGCTGATACTGAGTTATTTATATTCTGTGAAGGATAACCCATTACCTGTTACATTCTGACCTATAGTGACCCTATAGGACAGAATACAATTGCCCCAAAGGGTTGCCTATGCTGTAATCTTTATGGTAGCAGACTGCAAGTTCTTTTCTCCTGCAGAGTGACTGGTGGGTTCAAACCACGGACCTTTGGGTTAGCAGCAAAGCACTTAACCACTGCACACCAGGGCTCTTTCTGTGAGCGATAAGGACCTTCATTTACAGAAAACAGCTTTTTGTAGAAACATCCTTATAATAACTAGATTTAGAGAAATACACATTTTGAAGATGATACTTAATATCTTTTATATTTATGTTAAGGTGAGGAAAATAAAATATTAAAAATGAAGTGTTTTCCTGGAATAACAGTTCTAAAACTTATTTCCTGTTGCCTTTACACTTTCAAAAAATTTTTGGGGTTCCTGAAGAGTTTTTGTCAATGTGAGTTATATCTATCAACATTACCCATATTGGAAATTAGCACTGTGAATGTTTAAAACATCTATTCATTAATTTATTCAAAATGCCAATTATAAGCTTCTTAATATTAAACAATAATTTTACCAAAATAAGTGTAGTTTCCTAAAAATGAATGAGGAGACTGGTGATGTTTTACATCTTTGAAAACCTCTTCAGTATCTTCCTTAACAGAAGATATCTGGGTTCTTATGTCTGGTTCTGTATTCAATGTGTTGCAAAAGGTTGTTTTGGTTTAAGTGTGTAAAGTTGGGAAAGGAAAATAGCACAGTCTCCCTGCCAATGCTTCGTGGACCACCGGAGGTCTTCAGGCACCAATTTTACAACTTCCATCCTAGAACCACTGTCCTAGTGAGTTTTTTACTGAGGATATACTCCCTCCCTAAACACAAAGTATCTCTTATTTCAGCCCTCAGAGAGTAGTTTATCTTTTTATTAGTAAGGAAAAGAAGGGAGAGACTTTGTTTCAAAATAGGAATCCCACATCATTAACCTCACATGGCATCCACTTTATATCCTGGATGAAGTTTTCTCTTATCTTGCCAGACGTTGTGGCGGCACAGTGGTTAAGAATTCAGCTACTAACCAACAGCTCGGCAGTTAGAATCCAGCAGTGGCTCTTTGGGACCCTATGCGGCAGTTCTACTCTGTCTGTGCAGTCTCTAGGAGTCAGAATCAACTAGATGGTAACAGGTTTGGTTTTTAACAGGTGGTTGTTAGTTGCTATTGAATCAGAGCCAACTCGTGGCAACCTTATGTGTAATAGAATGAAATATTGCCCCATCTTAAGCCATCTTCATGATCAAGAGCTCATTGCTGCACCTATCATGTAAATCGTTCAGGATTTTCCTTGTTTTTGCTGGCCCCCAACTTCACCCAAAATGATGTCCTTCCCTGATGACATGTCAAAGTAAGTGAGTTGAAGTCTCACCATCCTTGCTTCTAAGGAACATTCTGGTTTTATTTCTTTTCAGACTGATTTGATCACTCTTCAAGCCAAAAAACAAACAAACAAAACAAAAACCAAGCCTCTTGCTGTGAATTCTGACTCATAGCAACACCATGTGTTCAGAGTGGAACTGAACTCCATAGGATTTTCTTGGTGGTAATCTTTATGGAAGCAGATCTCCAGACCTTCCAGGGTACTACTGGGTGCGTCTGAAACACCAGCCTTTCAGTTAGTAGCTGAGAGCAGTGGTGTTCGATATCCTTCAGCAACACCCCTGTTCAAAGGCATCAACTCTTCCTCTGTTTTAGTTTTTTTAATTATCCAACTTTCGTATGCATATAAGGCGACTGAAAAGATCATGGCTTGGGTCAGACATACCATAGTCATCAAAATGACATACTTACTTTTTAGATCTTCAAGTAGGTCTTTTGCAGGAGATTTAGCCAATGAAATACTGCCGTGATTTTTTTTACTGCTGCTTCTGTGGACTTTGATTGATGGTCCAATAGAAGGAAATCATCAACAAACTTAATTTTTTTTCCATTTTTCGTGATGTTGTTGTGAGGATTTTTGTTTTCTTCATGGCCAGCTGTAATCCATACTGAAGACTATAGTCTTTGACTTTCATCAGTAAGTGCTTCAAGTTATCTTCATTTTGGGGAAGCAAGGTTGTGTCATCCACATAGCATAAATTGTTAATGAGCCTTCATATAGCCTGGCTTCTCAGATTATTTGCTCAGCATACAGATTGGATAAGTAAGGTGAAAGGATACAATCCTGGTGCACACTTTTCTAATTTGGAACCATGTAGTATCCACTGCTCTGTTTGAATGACTGTCTCTTGATCCACATACAGGTTCCAAATGAGCACAATTAAGTGTTCTGAAATTTCCATTCTTCACAATGTTATCCATTATTTGTTATGATTCACAGCCAAATACCTTCATGTACTTGATAACACAGAGAAACAACTTTCTGATATTCTCTGCTTTTGGCCAAGATCCATCTGATAACAGCAATCATATCCCACATTCTATGTCCTCTTCTGAATCCAGCTTGAACTTCTGGCAGTTCCCTGTCAATGTCTGTCTGCAGTTGTTTTTTAATTATCTTCAGCAAAATTTTCTTAGTATGTGATATTAATGATGCTGTTTGATAATTTTCACATTCTATTGGATTGCTTTTCTTTGGCCAGGTAGCTGTCGTTCAAACTTCCTAACATAGACAAGCAGTACTCCCAGTGTCGCGTGCATGTGTTGAAGTATCTCAGCTGGCAGTCCATCACTTCCTGAAGACTTGTTTTTCACCAATGCCTTTAGCGTAGCTTGAACTGCTTTCTTCAGTACCAGCCGTTCTCGGTCGTAATGTGACTTTCTGAAATGGTTGAACATCGACCAATTCTTTTTGGTACATCGACTGTGTATTCTTTCCATTTTCTTTTGATGCTTCTTGAATCATTCAGATTTTACTAACAGAATCTTTCAATATTGCAACTGGAGCCTTCAGTTTTCTCTTCAATTCTTTCAGCTGAGTTTTGCCAGTTACCCTTATTATCAACTTTTATTTTGATAAAATAAACTCAAACTTCTGGTGGTTCTTGCCCCTGTAACTTCATAATATTACATAGTAGTTTACTTGTTTTCGAAGCAGAAAGGAAAACATTAAAAAGAGAAATTATTTATTGCACGGTTTTGTATCGGAAAAAATAGCCTTCAAGTATTAAATATTATTGAATAATTAAAAGTACTGATAATACTAATACTCTGCCACTAGAGCATTCATTTTGATGACTGGAAGCTTATCTTTTGACTAATAGGTAAATTGATAACAAAACAGAAAATGTTTAGTAAAAGAGAGTAATTTCTACTTGCAGGAAATCTAGTAACTGATGCTGATAGTGATACCTGTAACACAAATTGCATCATAAACATTTATACTGGAGAAAATAAAACCCATTCATTTATTTAATTAAAAAAAATTGAAATTAACCTGTGCAAAGGCACCAATTCTAAGTGTTTAAGTGTATGTTTATGGTGAGATAGACAACGTTTCCATCACAGCGGCACTAACCATCTAATGCAGGAGACACTCCATTAAAAATGTAAACAAACAAACGCAAACGGTAAAAATATGCTATAAACACATTGACTTACCTCATTAAGTTTCTTTTCTACAAATTTTCAATGAACAAAACATATATTTATGTTTAATGGATTTTTACATATTTATGTTTGCTAGAAATTTCAATAAAATACCTGCTTATTTTAGAGGTTGCTTTTTTTTAATATCTTTACATGACTATGAGAGTTAACGTAAATGTTTCGTTTGAAAAGAGCAAACAAGAATTGGAGATTACTTACTGGGGAAAAAAAATAATAAATCCGTATTTCCACTTTAAACCTCCCTTTTTTAGAGAACTTCTCATGATCCTGCTGAGACATATGTATACTTACAGGAGCAAAACCATGATAGACGATCAGGCTTGTCTACTTGAATTAAAAAGATGACAATTTATGTAATCCTTGAATAAGAAAAAAATTTCCTTGCTTATTTAAATGTAAGAGACATGATAATGGAATGAACACATGCTAGCATGCGTTTATTTTGTATTATGGCAGATGTTTCTTTTCTTTTTTTAACGTATCAGAAAAACCAAAAGACTACCAAATAATAAAATCTGAAATGGAGAATAGTAGGAAATGTATCCACAGCACAGACTGATTACAGATAAACATCTCAGTGTGCATTTCGCTGATACAGTGTAGCTTTCATCATGTTAACAATTTTCTATTTCATATTTTTAAAGATTCATATCTAAATTGCCAAATAGTATATTTAAATACTACAGTGATTATTGTAAAAATTTCAGCTGAAAACTTTTGTTTCTGTGAAAATCACATTAATTAGAGAAACAAAGATACAAAAATTCTGTTATGTTATATGGCGTAATGTTTGAAGACAAGAAAAAGTTATGAATGACATATTTAACGTAGGATTCTTATGTTCATCTGATAAACCTTGGGCAAAAGTGATTATAGAGCACTTACCTGAGGTGTTGAATTTGTCTGCCTTTCTTTGCCACCTTATACGAAGAAAACACTAATATTTCCTAAAAATATCTCTAAGAAATATTTTAAATATAAATTGAGAAATAAAGGTAGATTCGGCTTTATCTTGTTTTAAAAAATGTGGATTTATTGGGTCGGCAGCTAACCAAAAGCTTGCCAGTTTGAATTCACCAGACGCTCCTTGGAAGCTCTATGGGGCAGTTCTACTCTGTCTTGTAGGGTCTACACAGGTCAGAATCGACTCTCTGGCAGCAGGTTTGGTTTTGGGTTTATGACTGTAATATTTTTACAGTTTTAATTTCTTTTGTTGCTCTCACTGCTGTTAAGAATATGCACAACAAAACATACACCAATTCAGCTGTTTTTACATGTACACTTCAGTGACATCGATTATATCCTTCAGGTTCGCTGACCATTCTCACCCTCCTTTTCTCTGAGTTGTTCTTCGTCCATTAACATAAATTCACTACCTCCTAAGGTTCCTATCTAATCTTTCAAGTTGCTGTTAACAATTTGATCCCATGTAGACAGTTTTTAAAAAAGAGCATAATGCTCAAGGCAGATATTTTTCACCAGTTAAGCTAAACTACTTTTTTAGAAGTTTTCAGAAGACTTCAGGGGATATTTTTAATTTACTGTTTAAAGATTTTCTTAGGGCAATAGTTTTAGGGGTTCTTTCAACCTTCATGGTTCCAGGGTGTCTGAAGTCCTGAGAATTTAAAATTCCGTTCTGTTTTTTTTCCCCTTTAGATCAGGATTCATCTATGGAATCTATGGTCCAAATATTCAGTAACAGTAGCCGGGCACCATCCAGTTCTTCTGGTCTCATGGCAAAGGAGGCAGTTGTTCATGGAAGCAATTAGCCACACCTTCCATATTCTCCCTCTATTCCTGACTCTCCTACTCCCTCTATTGCTCCAGGCAAATAGAGGCCAATCATCGTGCTTTGCATGGCAGCTTGCAACCTTTTATGACCCCAAACCAAAAAACCAAACCCAGTGCTGTCGAGTCAATTCTGATTCATAGTGACCCTGTAGGGCAGAGTAGAACTGCCCCATAGAGTTTCCAAGGAGCACCTGGTAGATTCGAACAGCCGACCCTTTGGTTAGCAGCCATGGCACTTAACCTCTACGCCACCAGGGTTTCCTTTACTACCCCAGGCACTACACATTGAACCAGGAGGTAGAACAGAAGCACTAAACATGTAATTAGTCCAGTTAACTGGGAAGTCTCATGCAACCATGACTGTAAGCCTCCAAACAAAGAAACCAGATCCCATGAGGTTTTTGGTTGTACATAAGCACCTCAGCAGTTACTCTTTAATATATATCTATCACACAACTTTTGCCAGTTCTATTTTTAATGTAGAAATTACAGTGAGAATACAAATTTTATTCTGCGTATCTTAAGTACTCAATTTTTAAACGTAAATACATAAGACAATATTTTATTCCCATCTCCATTACTTATTAGCAAAGCTATCTATCAAATTATTTAACTCCCTTAAATTTAGTTATATTTTGCCTTTTCTTTAATCTGGAAAACTGGAGGTAATATTTTCTTTGTCACTTATGACATAGGGTTTCCTTGCAGGTTATTTTGGCGTTGTAAAATAAAAAAAAAAGTACATAACATGACAAATATCAGCTGTTCTTAAATGCTATCTCCAAATGTAAAAATATACAGAAAAAAATTCTAAGCAATAAAATTATATTTTGTCAATGCTTATCCACAGAGTTATTAGTAGGTGTGATCAGAAAGTGTAACAGGAATGATAATATGTGTATATATAATTGAATGCGTGTGTATGTTTATGTAAATGTGTGTGTGCGAGATTGATGATTGATTGTTGAGCATAAAAAAAAAGTTGGCCAATCTTTTAGACCATTCCTCTACAGCAAACAGGAAGACAGTTTGACATCATGGTTCTTCAGAATTTCATGTAACATACAGACTCAAAATCATATTGAGTTTCTTCTGATTAGAGAGGAGGTAACACCGAAACCCTCCTGCAGAACAGTCTCTGACTGGAAGAGGGAGCAAGAGGTGTTCTGTTTTGTGTTCTGGAGTTTCCGTGAGCCTGTCTCCCCTTGTTGCTGTGCATGTAACACTGTCACCAGCAGCACTCCCCAGTAAGACCTTAAAATCAGGACACTAGAGATATACTCAGCTTCCTTGGGGATAGAAGAAGCAAATGGACTAAATGACCCAGCTTTGTAAGGGACCAACTTTTTATGTTCAGAATTACTGGGCCATGTTCTACCACTTATTTGAAGAAAATTCATATTCATGCAGGCCTTTCTGTCAGAAACAATAGAGATTACATGAGTGGGCACCTCAACTTGCTAGAGAGAACAATATGGGGTAAGAAATCTTTCCATTTAATTTCAGGGTGAGGGTTATTATTATGAATATTACTTTTACCTGAACTTCTTATTTTTACACTGTCAACATTTTTCTTCTTTGTGTCATTTTACCTGAGTCATCAAAACCTAAGTAATTATTTCATGTGTAGAAATAACCAACGATATAAGAGGCATAATTTTTGGTTAACAACATATGAGGATTGTTGAAGTCACAATGTACCTTGACTTCTGCTGTCTCTTTCTTTAAAATCAGATTGTAAATTGCTTTTTGGCTGAGATTGACACTGAAGGGAAAACAAAAATGAGATAATATGGGTTAAAGAGTTTTTATAGGAATGAGACTTAAAGGAAAATTGGAATCGGTATCATTATTAAAGTAAATTTGTAAAGTTCAAATTGGCTGCTTTGAAAAAAATCAAGGAACATTTTGTCCCAGAGAAATAAGGGTGTGTATCTTGGGTAGTTTGTCAAATGATCTTCCATATGCTCATTTTATCTATATCTGGATTATTGTACCTTAAAACAAATTTACAAATTGGTTCACTGTGAGGCATGCCTCTGTTATGAGTAACACAAGCAGATTGAAAGAATTCGAAACTTCTAGTTAAGGCTACAGTATGTAAAGAGTGCTATGTCTCTGTTTTGTTTCTTCTCATTGATAAGAGTCTTAACTGAAATAGGAAGTGTCTTTCCAGTTCAGGTCACTATAACAATATCTGGACCTTTCACTGTAGCTTCAAGAAAAGAGCAGTTTTTTGTTTTACAATTATTGAATGCAGTCTCTAGAATGAGAACTATAATTATTTTATCATGTAGTCAACATGGGAGCACATATATACAAAAACACAAAATAAATAATATATGGTTGAATTCTCATGAATATTTTTGTAATTAAAATCCTGTGAAAAGTTTTGACTAATGTGAATATAGCTGCTATAAATATTTGTGTACACTGTTCTTGTGAACAGAATCCTTCATTCCTTTAGGCATGTGATTGTTGGGTCAAATACTAGAAATAATCCATTCATCTTCAACTGGGGAATCGATAACCGAACTGTGGCACATCCATACAATGGGATGTTGTTGTTGGCTGTCTACAAGTCAGACCTCCTGCAAAATGAGGCAAAACACTGCTCAGTACTGCACCACCCCGTGATCAGTTGAAGATCACACTCTTGTGATCAATAGGATTTTCATTAGCTGATTTTCAGAAGTAGAGCAGCTTTCTTCCTTGTCTGTCTTAGTCTTTGGTACAATTAAAGTAGCTTGGGGAAAAAAAGAGACGACCTATTTTCTTCTCTTCATGTGACTATGGGGAAGTCCTGGACAACCAATCTTTGCTATGTCTCTTTTCTTTGGTGGAAAGAGATCAAGCATCCTCTCACATAGAATCACACTGGCATTGTTCCATTACTATGTAAATATTCTTAGGTATTTTCTATTTTTAGAAAAATGAATTTCCTTTCTTCTTTGTTTCCTTCTAACTTCTGTCTTTCTGGTGAGTGGGATGTTGAACATGATGTTACTTTTTCATCTCCTATCCATTGAGCACTCTACTGCAGTCTCGCCTGTCCTAAAGCTGGCATTGATCCTTTTGTTACTAAAATACAAAAAGAAAATATATTGCATATATGTGTGTGTCTGTGTGTGTGTACACACACACATACATATGTATAAATATATATATATTCATTTTTTCTCATCTGATTTAACCTCTCTAGAGTATTTGGTGGAAACCCTGGTGGCATAGTGGTTAAGTGCTACGGCTGCTAACCAAAGGGTCAGCAGTTCAAATCCACCAGGTGCTCCTTGGAAACTCTATGGGGCAGTTCTACTCTGTCCTATAGGGTCGCTATGAGTCGGAATCGACTCGACGGCACTGGACTGGGTAGAGTATTTGGTAAAATGGGTTATTCTTTCTCATGTACCTGTTGTTGTTGTTGTTTTTAGGTGCCATCAAGTCAGTTCTGATTCATAGCAACCCTGTGTACAACAGAATGAAGCACTGCCTGGTCCTGTGCCATCCTCACAATCCTTGCTATTCTTGAGCCCATTGTTGCAGCCACTGTGTCAATCTATCTCCTTAAGGATCTTCCTCTTTTTCACTGACCTCCTACTTTACCAAGCATGATGTCCTCCAGGGACTGGTCCTTCCTGGTAACGTGTCCAAAGCATGTGAGACAAACCATGTAAGACAAAGTATTTGATGACAAGAACATCATTTCACATACTTTGGACAAGTTATCAAAAGGGAGCAGTCTCTGAAGAAGGACATCATGCCTGGTAAAGCAGAGAGTCATTTACTTATACTCTCCTGTTTTCCTGTTTTTGGAGGCTCTGGGTCAGATTGTAGAGTTAAGAGCAATGAAAATAGCTTAGCCTAATCATTACAAAGCCATATACATGTAACAATGAATCTGAGTGCTAAACATTATGATTTTAATTAACAATGCACAAATTGATTGATGTATTGGGTTTGTCAGTCATGAAAGGAAGTGTCACAAATCACCACTTTCCTTATCACCCAGCTTTAAACCTCGGGTTCAGGATAAATGCAGTCTAGATGTTCTCCATGGAGACGGCTGCTGCGGAAATGGATATATTGTCAGTAACTACTCTTGGACGATATTTGACTGCACTAATTCTCACCAAAAATGCTTGTGCCAAGATCAGCCATGTAGTAACTTTGTGTCAGCCACGGCATTTTAATAACCAAAATATTTGCCAAAGAAATTCAAATTTCAACCAGATCTTGGCATATAATTCCTCTCTCTTCTCCTACGAGTAGTCATCGGAAGCATTATAGTGTTTGAATTCATAAGCACTATCAAAGTTTTTTTTTTTTTTTTTTTAATTCTATATCCTTTTCATAATGGTGACTGAGGGGTGAGTAGGCAAACCTTCATCACTGAATCACCCACAGATCAGCACTGTGTCTCAGTAGGAATGGCTGGGAGGGCCTTCACACCGTCAGAGCCTGCCATGATCTGTGTCTTGTCAGTCTCAATTCCTTGCCCTATTCCAGGGTCTGTGGTATTTCAGACTTTATCATATTTCTTGGATTCATATGAACTAGCACACAATTCAGAAAAGGAAATGAGCTAAATCCACACATATGAGCCGCAAAGCAGGCTTGCTGGAATGGACTCTAGGACTGGATGTTTATGGAGAGAGCACAAACGATTCAAGCTCAAATGCCTATGAGTGGATTGCCTTCAGTCTAAGCCAGTTCTCTGGTCCATAAATAAAAGTGGGTAAAGAAAAGTAAAATATTTAGGATTGATGGTTAGAAGAATCAGCTCCCAGAAAACATGGGGATGATGTTAAGAATTTACCTCATCTTCAATGAAAAAAGAATATTTAAACACATAACAAACTTAAGTAACATGAAATAACTGGAGGAAATAATATGCAAATTTTCCCTAGAAGAAAGTGTGCAGAATAACGTTGAGAAATTCAGTCAGAAACAGAGAGCATAAAAGCCATAATTCAAGAAAAAGAAGCCGATTCCTCAGTTCTGATTTATTTCATAGACAAATTGGATGAAATGTGTATTCAGTAAACCATCTTGTTCAAATACAAGCTAATAAGTAGGCATAGCAAAAGAAATAAAATGACAACCAACCTAATGCCATTATAGTAGTAATGAACAATTTTGAAAAAAGATCAATATATAATGAGTTTAAAATAAAACTAATGGGACAGAAGAAATGACTGATACGATCATATTCAAAGCAAGGATGAAAAAAAGACAATTTTATTATAGTCATTAGGGAAAACATGATAGTTATGGAGAATAGGAAAGACACGCCAACTTTTCCTGAAGGGAAGGATTCAAAAAATTGGGCCTCAAAAATCTATGTAGGGAAGCCTACCCATAAAATAAATGGCACACTGGGAATAAGTGCTATACACCATTGGCCTGGAGGCATATTACTTCAAGATACTGACACAAAGGTAAGAAGAATGTAAGTTAGACAGCTGATGTAATAAACAGTAGCTTATTACAACTGGAAAATCACAACTTTCAAGGCCTGAACAATATTTAAATGTGTTGAAGGAAAGAAAATATATCCAAAACATTATTTCCAGTCAAGTAGTCACTCTAAAGATAAAAAAACCTCAAATATGAAAGATCTCAAAAGTACTGCGCATATGATAATTATAGTTACCAAATACTATGTAAATTATAAGAATTCTGAAAAATTGAATATATCATAAGTAAAAACAAAAAGAGATGAAAAGAGAAAAATTCTTCTCACCTCTCACATTAATACTCAATAGCTTAGAGTATGAATTTTACTGACTAAAATTTAAATATGCAACAGCTCCAAGATTCTCCTGATTATCATAGAATTATTTTAGCTAAACCCAGTGCCATCGAGTCGATAGAGGTATAGTTATAAATTAATATAACTGTGGTAAAGAAATGCTTGTCTAAAATTTAGTCATTCGTTTATTTTAGTAAACTTAAATTTAATAAACTTTTGTTTTACTGCATTTCTAAGTACAATTTAAGGGTCCTGTTAAAATTATTTGTCTTTTTCCTACCTATTATCTATCTATTCACTAATCTTATTTACAGAAAAATATTGAAATTATATTCAACAAATGCTAACATTATTTTTCCTGGATGGTGGGATTTAAGCTATTTTTTTCATTTTTTTGCCTTTTACTTGAATGTTTATGACATTCTATTGTTAATAACAATGAAGTCATTATTCTAAATTTAATAACAATGTTAATAAGAAATGGGTTTTTTATAAGAAAGAAGTAATATGTTTATCCTCCATATAATGAAATAGAAAGAGTCAAAATAAAGAAACCCAGATAAAATCAATTAATAAAAATGTTCATTACATGAAAAACATAAATTAAGATAGATAAGATTCAAATTCATTAATCACATGAAATATGAGTGATGAAATACCTTTTATTAAAAGACAGCAATTTCCAAATTGGTCAAAATACATATACTTATATCAAAAAGACAGTAACAACATGCAATTAACAATAGTACATCTATAATAAAAGCAAATTGAAAACTGTATGAGATATAAAATAACAATATTGGCCAATACTAGTCAAAATTTTTACCTTTGTTAGCTTCCTCCCTCCAGTCAGAATCCTACTCATGGCGACCCCATGCAAGAAGAGCCAACGAAATGCTGCCTATTCCTGTACCATCACTATGATTGATTGTGGACTGGACTGTTGGGATCTGTAACATTTTCACTGGCTGATTTTCAGATGCTAGATTACCGAGCCTTTCTTCCTGGTTTCTATTTGTCTGGAAGCTCTGCGGAACCTCGTTCAGCATCATTGCTACAGAATGGGTGGTGGCCATGCAAGAAGCACATTGCAGGGAATGAAACCTGGGTCTCCTGCCTGAAAGACGAGAAGTCTACTACTGAACCGCTACTGTCCTTACCAATCAAAATAAAAAGCTGGAATAAATAACATTATGCAATTTAAAATTTTGAGTGAAAAGCAATAAATTGGCAGAGTTATTTCATGTCGATAAAAGCTATAGCCTATAAAAAAAAAGACATGATTGCAGCTTCAAAGCTTACTTTTAAAACAAAAGAACAATTAAAATACAAGAAGTGTTTAACAAGTCAACAGTTATTGTAAGAAACATTAACAATCCTATCTCAGAAACCAATTATCAAATAAAGAAGTATAAAATATGGCTTTTAAAAACAATATTACCAAGACTGATCTAATGAACATAGAGAGTACATTGCAACTCAAATACAGAGAGTAATTTTAATTTCAAGTATGAATGCAATATTTACATATTTTATAGATATTGTACTGTCAAAATCTCAAAAATTTCAATAAGTAGTTATGCTACAAACAATATTCTCATATATCAATAAAATAAAATAACATTTTATGATCCAAATGTATGAATGTCAAAATTGATACTAACATCCACTTTAATGTACAATGATAAGAGAACAACACATTGATGACATGACCAAAGCTGAAGAAAATGAAAAAAGAAAAAAGTGTATAATGTCAGACGTATGTGTTAGAAAGCAAGAAAACTGAAATAAACAAAATCCCAAATATTATATTAGAATACCAGAAAAAACAAACTCGTTGCTGTCAAGTCAATTCTGACTCATAGTAACCCTATAGGACAGAGTAGAACTGCCCCATACAATTTCCAAAATGGATTTGAACTACCAACATTTTGATTAGCAGCCAAGGTCTTAACCACTACACCACCAGGGCTCCATATTAGAATAGTATCCCTTTTATAAAATTAAAAACTATTTATGTATACATATATATAAAATATAGTTACATATTTGTATGTATGTCTGTGTATATATAGAGAAAGAGCGAGAGAGAGAGAATTTAGGGACATAAATGGATGAAACAAAACACTATAAAAAGGGCAGCAATAATGAACATTATAATAATGTTCTAATGAATAATAAACATGAGATCCACACTTGAGGAGGTGAAGCAAGGAGTTAGAATAGAAAATGTGGTATGTTCAACAAAAAAAAAGTAAATCTGTTGCCATCGAGTCAATTCCGACACATAGCGACCCTATAGGACAGAATTTTTTTTTTTTTTTTTTTTTTTTTTTTACAGAATAGAACTGCCCAATATAGTTTTCAAGGAGCACCTTGTGGATTTGAACTGCCAACCTTTTGGTTAGTGGTATGAATAGATACAGATTATTGTCAAGGATGTAGATTTGTTTTGATAAAGGATTTGTGGGTGTTTAATGCATGCATCATCAGGAGCCCTGGTGTGCAATGGTTAAAGCAATTGATAGGCTGCCAACCAAAAGGTAGGTGGTTCAAATCCACCAGGGGCTTCAAGGTAGAAAAGACCTGGTGAACTGTTCCCATAAAGATTATAGTCTAGGAAACCCAATGGGGCAGTTCTACTCTATCTAATAGGGTTGCAGTGAGTTGGAAGCAACCCCATGATACACAGCAACAAAAACATTAAAAAATATCATCATTATTATTATCTTACTTCTTAACTGAGGTAAAACCTAATGCAAGGAAGTGCACAAAGCACACTAATTTTAATTTGACACATTTTTGCATCATGTGCACACACGTAAACACACCTCAAATCATGGTAAAGAACATTTTCAGCATCAGAGAAGGCTCCCTTGTGCCTGAAAATTTCATTATTTTCCTTTGGTCTGTTAAGCAGAAAGAGTGATTGGAGCTGAACCCGATCTAGTATTAAGCCAGGCAGAGAAGCTCCAGTTATAGTTTAGACTCAATCCATGTTGACTGGTTCCTGTTTCTTGAGTAAGGTTCGTCAGAATTTTTACTGGCATGTCTTCAGTCCCTGTGGGAAATTTAGTTTGATCCTTTGGAGATTGGACTCTAGTTCTGCAGCTATAAAACTTCAAAATTTGGAGACTGTCTTGAGTGGGAGACAGCAATGCATTAGATCTAGGCCCCTTCCTCTGGTGGGACTTTTCTCCTAAGCATCCTAAGACTGAGCCTATTTTATCTATCTTTCTGGTTTAAAGGATGCACTCCCTGCAAGTCTCTGTCTTTTCAGCCCTGCCTGAAAATTTTGCTCTGTGGAGATTTCGAGATGAACTTTTAACCTTATGCATTTGCAAGTTGAAAATCTGGCAGATAACATTCATTTTTATGTTGGAATCCCGTCTCTCTGAAGGAACTCTGCCTCCTACATCTCTAGTCTCCCCCTCACTCAGGATGGCAGGAGGGAGCTAGAGTGCTTTTGGGGGTTCCAGTCCATCGGGGCAGACCACATGGACATTAAAAGCTCTCTTGTCTTCTCTTCCCTCTGTAGATCCCATCTGCCTATGGTAGAACTTTTATGAATCTGTATTTGTGTGTGTGTGTGTGCGATATTTTTAAAAGTGAATTTCAAAGAGAAATAAAGAAAGGGTGAATCAGAACAGCTGAATAACTGGTAGTATAGTCTGTCAGCTTTACTGTATTTCTCTTTCTCTCTCTGTGCCTTATAAAATATAAATATAAGGGTACACCTTACCAAGTATATGAAATTGTAAGTACCAAATGAGATAATTAATGTACAAGAATTTCAAAAAAGTAGAGGTGTCCTATAAAAGTGAAGTATCATTACTTATATCTACCACTCTTCTGTCAGTTTGTTGCACTGTGGTAGCTTGTGTGTTGCTGTGATGCTGGAAGCTAGGTCACTGGTATTTCAATTACCAACAGGGTCATCTATAGTGGACAGGTTTCAGCAGAGCTTCCAGACTAAGATAGACCACGAAGAAGAACATGATGATAGACTTCTGAAAAAATCGGCCGGCAAAAACCTTATGGATAACAGCAGAAAATTGTCTTATGGAGTGCCTGAAGATGAACCCCTCAGGTTGAAAGGCACTCAAAAAATGACTGGGGAAGAGCTGCCTCCTCGAAGTAGAGTTGACCTAAAGGTCATGGATGGAGTAAACCTTTTGGGACTTTCATTTTCTCATGTGGCACAACTCAAAATAAAAACAAACAGCTGCAAACATCTATTAATAATTAGAACACGGAATGTACAAACTATGAATGTAGGAAAACTGAAAGCCATTGAAAATGAAATGGAATGCATAAAGATGGATATCCTAGGCATTAGTGAGCTGAAATGGACTGACCATTATGAATGAAATGGTCATTTTGAATCTGATAGTCATATGGCCTACTGTACTGAGAATGGAAAATTGAAGTGGAATGGCATAGCATTCATCATCATCAAAAAGAGCATTTCAAGATCTACCTTGAAATACAATGCTATCGGTAATAGGATAATATCCACAAGCCTACAAGGAAGACCTGTTAATACGATTATTATCCAAATTTATGTACCAATTACTGAAACCAAAGATGAAGAAATTGAAGATTTTTACCAACTTCTGCAGTTTGAAACATACAATCAAGATGCACTGATAATTAGTGATGCTTGGAAAGTGAAAGTCAGAAACAAAGAAGAAGGGTCAGTAGTTGGAAGATATGGCCTTGGTGATAGAAATGTCACCAAATACCATATGATAGAATTTTCTAAGATCAACAACTTACTTATGGAAATACCTTTCTTCAACAACACAAATGGTGAGTATAGACACGGAGGAGCCCTGATGGTGCAGTGGTTAAGTGTTCAGCTGCTCACCAAGAGGTTAGCAGTTCAAACACACCAGCCACTCCTTGGAAACCAAATGAGACAGTTCTACTCTGTCCTATAAGGACACTGTGAGTCAAATCAACTTGATGGCAATAGGTTTGAGTTTTTTTCTTATACACATGGACCTCGCCAGATGGAATACACAGGAATCAAATTGACTACATCTGTGGAAAAACATAATTGAGAAGATCGATATCATCTGTCAGAACAAGGCTGGGGCCCACTGTGGAACAGACCATCAATTGCTCATATGAAAGTTCAAGATGAAACTGAAGAAAATTAGAACAAGCCTACAAGAGCTAAAATATGACCTTGAGTATATCCCACCTGAATTTAGAGACTATTTCAAGAACAGATTTGACACATTGAACACTGATGTCCAAAGACCAGACGAGTTGTAAAATGCATCAAGGACATCATACATGAAGAAATCAAGAGGTCATTGAAAAGACAGGAAAGAAAGAAAAGACCAAAATGGATGTCAGGAGAGACTCTGAAACTTGCTCTTGAAAGTTGAGTAGCTAAAGCAAAGGGAAGAAATGATGAAGTAAAAGAGCTGAACAGAAGATTTCAAAGGGCAGCTCGAGAAGACAAAGTATTATAATGAAATGTGCAAAGACCTGGGGTTAGAAAACCAAAAGGGAAGAACATACTTGGCTTTCTTAAGCTGAAGGAACTGCAGAAAAAAATTCAAGCCTAGAGTTGCAATATTAAAGGATTCTATGGGCAATATATCAAACGATGCAGGAAGCATCACAGAACAGGATGGAATACACAGAGTCACTGTACCAAAAATAATTGTTCGAGGTGCAGTCATTTCAGCAGGTAGCATATGATCAAGAGCTCATGATACTGAAGGAAGAAATCCAAGCGGCACTGAAGGAATTGGTGAAAAACAATGCTCCAGTAATTGAAGGAATACCAATTGAAATGTTTCAGCAAAAGGACGCAACACTGGAAACACTCGTCATCTATGCCAAGAAATTTGGAAGACAAGTACCTGACCAGTGGACTGAAAGAGATTCATACTTGTACCTATTACAAAGAAAGACGATCTAACAGAATGTGGAAATTATCGAACAACATCATTAATATCACACAAAAGTAAAGTTTTGCTAAAGATAATTCAAAAATGGTTGCAGCAGTACATCCACAGGGAACTGCCAAAAATTCGAGCCAGTTTCAGAAGAGGACATGGAAGGAAAGATTTCTATGTTGATGTCAGAGGAATCTTGGCTGAAAGCAGAGAATACCAGAAAGATGTATACCTGTGTCTTAATGACTATGCAAAGATACTTGCTGTGTGGATTATAACAAATTACGAATAACATTGTGAAGACTGGGAACTCTAGAATACTTAATCGTGCTCGTGCAGAACTTGTACATAGACCATGAGACAGTTGTTCAAGTAGAACAAGCAGATACTGCATGTTTTAAAAGCAGGACTGTTTTATATCAGGGTTGTATCTTTTCAGCATACTTACTCAATCTGTATGCTGAGCAAATAACCAGAGAAGCTGGACTGTATGAAGAAGAATGGGGCATCAGGATTGGAGGAAGCATCATCAACACCCTGTGATATGCAGATGACATAACCTTGCTTGCTGAAAGCAAACAGGACTTAAAGCACTTATTGATGAAGATCAGAGACTACAGCCTTCTGTATGGATTACACCTTAACATAAAGAAAACAAAAATTCTCACAACTGGACCAATAAACAACTTCATGCTAAATGGAGAAAAGATTTAGTTTGTCAAGGATTTCATTTTACTTGGATCCACAATCAATGTCCATGGAAGCTGCAGTTAAGAAATCCAAGGACATATTGCATGGGGCAAATCTGCTGCAAAAAGACCTCTTCAAAGTGTTAAAAAGCAAAGACGTCACCTTGAGGGCTAAGATATGCCTGACCCAACATGTGAAAGCTGGAAGGTAAATAAGGAAAACCAAAGAATTAATGCATTTGAATTGGGTGTTGGCAAAGAATATTGAATATACCGTGGACTGCTAGAAGAATGAACAAATCTGTCTTGAATGAAGTACGCCAGACTGCTCCTTAGAAGTGAACATGGAAGACTTTATCTCTTGTGCTTTAGACACGTTATTAGGAGGGATTGACCCCTGGAGAAGGGCATCATGCTTGGTAGAGGGTCAGTGGAAAAGAAGAAGACCCTGAATGAGATGGATTGACACAGCGGCTGCAACAATGGTCGTAAAGCAAAGACTGTGAGGATGACACAGGACTGGGCAGTGTTTCCTTCTGCGGCACATAGGATCCCTGTGAGTTGGAAGAGACTCCAGAACACCTAATAACAAGCCAGAACAATGGCAGTGATTCTTGACTGGGGATCATTTTTCCCCAACTGGCAAAATCCCTATGACCACAGTTGGTAATGTCTGTTGTGTTTTTAGGTCAGTATTCCTTTTGTGGTCATCTCATCATGAACTTGAAAAAATATGGTCGTGTTTATTTTATATGTAACCTACCTGCTTCCAACCATTAATTGGAAGAATTATAACTAGAAAGCTGTGAGTTACTTATCTTACTCAGTGTCAAGATAGGAAAAGTATTTTATTGCTAAGCAACAAGCACGTATTAACGAAGATCTCTAATGTGAGTAAAGTAGATGACAGCTCAGGTCCTCGAGCTCCATCTCTACATATCTATCTGCTAACGACAGGACATGCTCTGAATTGCCAGTTTAATTTATTTAGATTTGAATTGTGAAAGGGTTGATAAAGTTTACAGGACGCTGGGGATAGATTTCTGGGCAAATAAAAAATTTGGTGTATATTAATATCTCTGACATATCTGCTTTGGGGAATGAGTTTAGGCAACTTTATTCTTGCTATGAGCAAAACCTGAATGGCCGACACTGGAGTAAACAAGCTTACACTTAGCTTTTAGTACATGATAAAAAATATAAAATCATAAGTTATCTGCAATGATTAAAATTTTAGACAAATTATTTCTTTCAGGAAAGCAGTTTTTTTTCTTTAAGACAGGCAGAATTTCCACACTTATGTCAATAGTTAATTATGTATTGTTATGTAATATAGTTAAATGCTGCCTGAAGGTTCTCATTTATTAAAACATCCAGGTAAAATACTGTGATACCCTATATTTTTACATGGTGTCTGAAAGGAAAATATTTCTAATTACATGATGGGAATTCACTGGAGATGTGGAGGTGAGGACATTCAATTTGCACTTTGGAATGATTTACGCTCAAAACTAAGAGGGATGAAATAGAGTTTTTCTTATAAACAATCTGTATTAGCTAAAATATTTGAATCATATGTTACTCTTACGTTACAGGGAACAGGGTTGGGCAATGGATCTTTTGTTCCTTTATCTGTAATTAGTGACACATAGAACCGTCTTTAAGAGCTTCCTAATATGAGACAACTTTACTGTTCACATAGATCCTTGGGTGGTGCAGATGTTTAAGGCTCTCAGCTGCCAATCTAAAGGTTTGAAGTTTGAGTCCATTCAGAGGCACCTCAGGGTTGCCATGAGTTGTAGTGGACACCATGGCAACTGTTCGTTGTTGTTGTCGTCAGCCCTGCTCTTCCTTTTTTAAGTCCCCCACCCGTGTGTATCTTTGTTCCCACATCAAGTATGGGATTGGATTAGTAAATAATAGCAAAATTAGCATAAAGCAAATATATTAAGACATCTAGTAATGTAATTGTATTTTAAAATAATGGGTTGAATGGAGTCCATTAGCATAAATTTAAGTAATAAAAATATTAATCATTAATGCATTAGTGTTTTATTGATTATATATAAACACAAAGTTGAATTATGCTGCATGCTGTGTGGCCCTGAAAGTCAATATGGTTTTTCATTAGTATATCAGCCTTCAATGTTCCTGTAGTTTTGAAATTTTTTTTAAATAAAAATTAAAACAAAAAAAACTGAAAGAATATAATAAGCACTCAAATTTTGAGGAGCAGCAATTCTGATAGCCATTCCAGAGAACACTGGGCACCTCAGAGCTGAATACAGTCTGTGCTTTGTCTTTCAGCCTTATAACACGATGTCCCCGCCCCCAGCTCATTCGGGTTGAGGAGTTCTCTGCCAGGACCCAGTGCATTCCTCACTGAGAAGTGTTCCACGTTGCTAGTCTCCAAGTTTTTCTCTTGCTTTATGAGCACAGCAGCACTCTGCCCTCTGATGGCTTTCTAGAGCTTCCAGCTCCCATCATTCAGCTCCTGTATCATTTCCATAGATAGACGGAGTGGAATTCTTCCTGACTTAACAAGTCTCAGGAAAATTTAGTCCTGCTGCTTATTCATACACTATGTTTCTGTCACAAGAACGAGGTGAGCTTCAAAATTATCTGTGCCATGTAGAAATTCTGTGAGTTCTTGAGACAGGCAAGTGTATCTGTCTGCAACTGCTCAGGAATTGCCTACGCATAATAAAATCATACGAAAGAAACAGATTTGTAGGTAGAATTGCTGCATTTATTTTTTAGGCTTAACTACCATTGAGATGAAGATATCATTTGGGTTTGGTTTTGTGCCTTAAAATTAGCAACGTCCCTCCTTGGCATTTTTATCCAAAAAGATGTTAATCGTTGTTCCAGCACCTTGTTTAATTTCTGTGGGGTTTGCTATTCTGCATGTCATCTGTCTTCCTGAGGTTCTGTCAGTGATCTATGAGGCAGCTGATTGTTCCTGTCAGCCTACCTTAAAGATCCGGTGAAAATGAACACCTCGAAAACTGCACTCAACCAACACTGGCTTCCGATGGGTTCATTTTCACGCCCCTCTTTGGCTACACTCTATTACTTTCATCTTATGCGCTATTTTGTAATGTGACCTTAGTCATAAAAAAAAAAAAAAAAAAAAAACTCTACTTGAATTTTAAGTGGCAGTTGAGAGAAAGCAATGTTGTGAGAAAGGAGGAAAATAGGTTTTCATTTTAAGGCGTTGCTTGTTATATGCAAGTGTGTTAATCATAGCTGGAAAGAGAGTTTCAAATCTCAACAACATAGTACTTCAGTACTCCGGAGTTATGGGTGAGGAAAATGTCGTCTCTTTTTTAACAGTAAACATAACTACTTAGATAACCTTATTTTTCTTTGTTGTATGAAATATGACTATATATTTTGACTTAGTTTCTGGTTGACTTGGCTTGTGTTATGATGTTTTCCATGAAATAAAACATGATATTAAGAACGTTGCTGGAACTAAATGCAGATGTCTGTAAGAATCATATGTTCACATTTACCTCCTGAGTATGAGTACCCTCCAGTTTACCTCCTGAGTGTGAGTACCCTCCAGTTTACCTCCTGAGTGTGAGTACCCTCCAGTTTACCTCCTGAGTGTGAGTACCCTCCAGTTTACCTCCTGAGTGTGAGTACCCTCCAGTTTACCTCCTGAGTGTGAGTACCCTCCAGTTTACCTCCTGAGTGTGAGTACCCTCCAGTTTACCTCCTGAGTATGAGTATCCTGCAGTTTACCTCCTGAGTATGAGTATCTTCCAGTTTGCCTCCTGAATTTTGGGGAAGGGTTTACTGCTGACCTATGTGTGCACTAAAGTTCTAAAATTGTCTATTACTTATTCCAGATATACTTTTCTGTATTAAATGTACATCCAGAAAACATTTGCTTCAAAATTTTAAGGAAGCTAAAATGGTTACAGAGTAATTTATTAAAATAGTAGTTTGTATTTTTTCCCTTTGTATTTCCCTCTGCAACATTATATAAATCCTAGTCATTTTTTTGGATTCATTGCTTCAGGTTTTTTTTTTACCTGACAAGTGGAAAGTGTACTTCAATATCAAAGCTTCCCGTCTATTTACAAAAGCCAAATTCCTCTGAAACAATGAAGCTAGTTGGATCTAAGAAGGGCAGCAGAAGGAGAAAAACACTGAAGCCAATCAAGGAGACAGAAAGGAATTTGATTTTAAGAGATTAAACCCAAACCCAGTGCCATCGAGTCGATTCCAACTCATAGCGACCCCATAGGACAGAGTAGTACTGCCCCACAGAGTTTCCAAGGAGTGCCTAGGGGATTCAAACTGCCGACCCTTTGGTTAGCAGCTGTAGCACTTAACCACTACACCACCATTAGAACGGGGAAAGTCTTCCAGGATCTGGCCCTACTTCCTGGTAGAGGTGGGAGAAAGCAAGACTTTAAATGGAAACGGAGGTAAGGAACACTCAGGCCTCGCTGGGCAAAAGAACGCTCAGCCTTATTCAGGATCCCCTTGCCCCAAGATAGCATGGAAGAAGACTTAAAAGGACCATGCTAACAACCAGATTACAGGGTGCTTTCCTCCCCTGACTCGGAACCTGACCTTTTCACAACTGGGGGATATGGAAGAAGAATACGGCCTTTGACTCTGAACTGAGCAAATTTAAAGAAACAAATGTGATGTCGTATTTCTCACACTAAATGTAAATTATCTCAGTTTCATTAACTATTACAAAAATACAGATAGAAATGATTTATGTCCAGATATATTTCTACACCATTTTTTGTCTCAATGGCATATCAAGTCAATGCAAACAATGATGAAAAGTGCCTTAGGTGTTCTGAAAATGCAATGCAGTATTACACAATTCTAATTACTTTTGTAATTGTTAACTTACATTTAAATATTTTCTTTATAAATATTAGTAGTATAAATATGTGGAGTTAGTACTAATTTTCCAGAGAGAAATTATTGCTAATATCATGAAACATCCTTGAGAAAAAGGCTCAAATAAAAGTTGAGAAGGGAACGTGTCTACTTTTCTTCCTACTACATCTATCCCTGATATGGATAGCCTTAGCTACTGCAGGCTGTACCCTATTATCACTTTATCCTACAGAATATTTGATTACTTGACTTCAGATTTGACACCGTAGTATGCAAGCCATACAGTACAAATTATGAATGCAATGAAGTATTTATTTTTGGTTTGTTTTCTGACTATTTGTCAACCAAAAAAAAGTGTGTAAGTGGCACACACATACAAATTATAATGATGTACCTGCATATAGGTAAATTAAGCTTTGTTCTCCAGTCTCCTCGCTTTTCTATTATTTCTCCTCCATTAATTCTGCTGGAAGATGTCGACCTAGTTTTGTTGCTACATCCATAGGTGACATTCTACTGTATTTCTGCCCTTCTAAGCATATTGTATGTTACAATTGTATCTCAAATCTCAACATTGCTCTTCCCTACCCTTTACTGGGTCTTCATCAACCTAGTCTACAATCAAATGGCATTAGGTCTGGTACCATTTTAGGCATAGCAGGACACGACTATGGGCTGACTTGGAAAAATGATTTTGAACTTGGAAACCTTGTAGCTAATGGTTTTATACTGACTGTTAGCCTGAACAAACTCTGACACCCATCAGAAGGGTCAGCTTAAGCCTAGAAGTTTAACTCAGGGTAAAGGATTAGAAAAGAAAGTTCTTGTGAAAAGGAAAATATAAAGAGGCAATTACTAAAAGAGTGGAGATTGTGTATACGTAGAAAAACCTCAGAAAAATATAGTGGTTGATATTTCTGTTAACTTTTATTCTAGTGTATCTTTTATGAGATTCCTTACATACAAATCAGTGTTAAGATATCTGCTGGCATGAGATTCATTGCAATAATACAAATATATATCTAAAACATTGTAAATGGTTATGACTGTATGGTGTTCCGTAATGTAAGGACATCTTAGGTTAAGTTTTGGTACTCATATGATGTTATTGGGGCCAAATAACTAAGGATGTCAAAATTCTATACTGCAGTCTTTTTCTAGGGTTTTCAAAGATATGATATATAGATGCACACTAACTAGTAAACCAAACAAGTTGCCATCGAGTTCATTCCGACTCATGGTGACACCATGTGTGTCAGAGTACAACTGTGTTCCACAGGGCTATCAATGGCTGATTTTCAGAAATGGATCACCAAGCTTTTCTTCCAAGGTGCTTTGGGTGGACTCAAACCTCAACTTTTCAGTTAGCAGGTGAGAAAGTTAGCCATTTGCACCTCCCAAGAACAGACACACTGATTAATAAAAATTGGATATAAAAAAAACATTTATTATAACTAAAAAATGCTGTTTATTTCAATTGATAAAAAGCTTTGTTTAAGTGTGATAAAAGCACCATCCAGGGCCCCTTGGTAAAAGATAGACTGGTGTTGTTGTTAGGTGAAGTCGAGTCAGTTCCAACTCACAGTGACCCTATGTACAACAAAATGAAACACAGCCCGGTCCTGCACCATCCCCATAATCCTCTTTATGCTTAAACCCGTTGTTGCAGCCACCGTATCAATTCATCTCTTTATGGGTCTTTTTTCCCTGACCCTCTACTTTACCAAGCATGATGTCCTTCCCCAGGTCTGAACCCTCCTGACAACATGTGCAAAGTATGTGAGATGTATTTTTGCCATCCTTGCATCTAAGGAGCATTCTGGTTGTACTTCTTCCAAGTCAGATTTGTTCGTTCTTTTGGCAGTCCATGATATATTCAATATTCTTCACCAACGCCACAATTCAAAGGCATCAGTTCTTCTTTTGTCTTTCTTATTCATTGTTCAGCTTATGCGTGCATAGGAGGAGATTGAAAACACCAAGGCTTGGGTCAGGTGCACTTTAGGCTTCAAGGTGACATCTTTGTTCTTCAGCACTTTAAAGGGATCTTTTGCAGCAGATTTGCCCAATGCAATTTGTCTTTTGATTTCTTGACTGCTGCTTCCACAGCTGTTGATTGCGGAGCCAAGTAAAATGAAACCCTTGACAGCTTCAATCTTTTCTCCGTTTATCATGATGTTGCTTATTGGTCCAGTTGTGAGGATTTTTGTTTTCTTTACGTTGAGGTGTAATCCGTACTGAAGGCTGTGGTCTTTGATCTTCATCAGTAAGTGCTTCAAGTCCTCTTCACTTTCAGGAAGCAAGGCTGTGTCATCTGCATAACACAGGTTGTTAATGAGTCTTCCTCCAATCCTGATGCTCCGTTCTTCTGCATATAGTCCAGCTTCTCAGATTATTTGATCAGCATACAGATTGAATAGGTATTGTGAAGGGATACAACCCTGATGCACACCCTTCCTGTCTTTAAACCAAACAGAATCCCCTTGATCTAATGCCATAGATTAGAAAATGTATATAAAAAAATTATACGTTTAATAAGTAGAAGCGTCATTGTATACATTTCTTCTTGTTTGTTCAAATTCTCCCAATAAGGGTGTAAGGGTAGATATCCCCCCAGTCCCAGAAAAGGGAACAAAAGAGGCAAAAAAGGGCAGCTACTTTCCAGACATTATCTATGCAAACTAGAATCCAGACTCTTGTATGCCTGGTGATAGCCATCTCTCCCTCTGAATCAATTGACTCTCTTAATCACAGTGTGTCACATACTCTTTTGATCTTTCCTTGTAATTTTTATGGTAGAAGAACATTTCTTCTCTTTTTTTTTCTGTTTTTACTTTCTTCTCCCTTTAAATATATTATGATATTTTACTTTGTGCTTTGTTACCATTATGGGGAGCAGTGGCAGCACATTGTCCAGCTTACAGTGTAATACTCATTTTAAGAGAAGAAATTATTTTTAATCACATATAAATCTTTGAGTTTTTTTAACTTTAATATTTTTAATTCTACCATAAAATGATATACATGCACTAAATCTTCAAGGTTAAAGGATAGTCTTTGAACTGCGTAAATCCCACTGCCATCGAGTCAATTCCGATTCATAGCAAGCCTGTAGGACCGAGTAGAACTGCCCCATTGGATTTCCGAGGAGCAGCTGGTGGATTTGAACTGCCAGTCTTTTGGTGAGGGAGGGTTTGAAAAAACGTTGGGTGATGCTAAGTGAACTAGGTCATCAGTGTCACAGGTAGTAAGTTGAAAATGCAGAATCATAGGAGTCACCTGAGATGTACTAAATAGTAATCTGTATATTAATAATATACCCAGATAATCTGCAGCTCAGTGACCATTCAGAAACACTGTTCTAGATAACAATGTTGCTCTCCCTAAAGTTCAGGGTATCTGATTTCAAACCCCATCTTTGCCACCTACCTGGAGTCTCTTATCTTCCTTCTGCCTGAATCTCCTGATCTGTATTACATGCTTATTAATTAACTACTTATGTGAACGGTTGAAAGAATTAAATTTAATAATACACGCAAAATGCATATAGTGCCCTATAAGTATCAGTGATTGGAATTATTACTTATTCTCTGAAGGAACCACGATGTAGCTGAAAGAGAACAACCCTAGGAGGTTAGCTTCTTGGACTCCTGTTTGGACCGTTTGCCAGTTGTGAGACTTCTGGCAAATTGAGCACCCACACTCTGAGTCTGAGTTTTCTCCAAGGTTGAAACAGAGATATTCATGCTTATGTGGGAGTCTTACAAAAGAACATTCTAAAGCATTTAAAAATGATAAATAATAACACAAATGTAAGCTGTTATTATCATTTATCCTTAATGACAGCAACTAAATTCTAATCTATTTCATATCAGATGGAGTTTAACTCTGTAGCTGGTTCAAATGACATTTTAATATAACTTTAAATTAGGAAAAGAGCAGAGGCTTACTGCAAACCACGTCTGTATTCTCAGTGAAACACAGAGCTATCCGCACATAGTTATGGCCAATGAAAGTCAATTTGGACCACTTTCACAGAACAGAGTCCAGACACCTGGCTCAGAATTTTCAAAAGTTTCAATGGGTAGAATGCCTTATAACAGATAATGATATAAACAATTTACACTTTTTCATACATGAGAGGAGATGACTTTCATAACTTCATGTCTTATTACTTATGAGTTATTTAATCAGTGATAGAAATAAATTACATTGCTCAGCTGCCCTTTGTTGTGTATTCTCATTGTAAATGGATATTTTTCATCGTTCTGATATATTTGTAACAATAATGTATTTTCAAGCCATAAATATTGATAGAGCAAAGATGTATGTGTTTGCTCTTTGGATATTTGTTAAGTTTCACAAACACCTATAGAATGAACGTTAGCAGTTCTAGGAAGCTTTACTTATCCCCCAAAGGACAGTCCATGCTGCAGGACCTTAAAAAATAGCCTTCATTAAGTGAGTTATTTCCACTAAAGGAGTATTTAATTTTGACTGATTCGAACTAAGATTGAATATTATCCTGAATAATAATTATTACAAACTTACTTTTTTACAGATATGTCACATGTTCCATAATTCCCTTGAGTGAATAAAATATTTTTAAATTTAATCTAGAATAATATAAAGTCATTTTTTACTTAGAAGTTATCCTCATTAATTGATTGATCTAGTTTTCCTTTTCAAATATGTTGCAAAGGCAGACAATATGTCTACCCATGGAAAACTTTCATCATGAGGAAACCTTTCTTATTATGATAGACAGTTCTTTATTTTTAAATAAACAAAAACTCCCCACAAGTTTTTTTTCTTAAATAAAAATTTAAGTTCTCTCTATTAAGATAATTTCAATGGCCTAGGGGAGGATTTTATTAAAAGTCAGACACACACTTTTCTTTGGTGGGACTTTTAATGTTTTAGGACTTTGAGTAATTCTTCATCTTTCTAACAAATCTCTCCTCCTTCTAACGTTTATCTTCCCTCCAGAATAGGTAGAGGCTTGGTGATCTACTTCCTAAAATTAGCTAATGAAAACCTTATGTGTAACAACTGAAGAAAAAAATGAAGCCCTCAATGATTTCATTCTATTTAGATCAACAATCAACATCCACGGAAACCGCAGTCAAGGAATCAAGAAATCAAATGATGTATTGCATTAGGCAAATCTGCTACAAAAGACCTCTTCAAATTTTAAAAAGCAAAGATGTCACTTTGATGACTCAGGTGTGCCTGAGCCAAACCATGGCCTAAACAATGAGCACAGTCTGTGGGTAATAAAAAGAGTTCATTGAAGTGTGTCAGCGCTTAAGCTGAAGTACTGACATTCTCACAGGTCAGCATTCAAAGAATCAAAGGGTGGATGAATGGTTAACTGCTCTTGTCCTGAAATGAGAACAAACACATATAACACACACGCGATTAAGGTATAAGCAGAGCCATAGGAAAATGGACACAGCTCCTTGAGGTCTCCTTATTTCCCACAGAGGTGCGCTCGGGCCAGGCCTAACAACTGTACACCTAGTGTCCAGTGGGTCCTGCGCCATAGTTCTCTACATGGAAGTGGGAGTTTCTATGTGAATACACAGCAACGAAAGTTCAGTATTTGGGGGGATTACCTTGTTTGTTGAGGTACGCAGAACCCAGGGTCTAGCATCAACCTGTGCTGCTTTAAGCTCCTTCTGACCTGCTCTCTCTACTAAGCTACTGAAAAGGGGAAGGAATGAGTCTCCAGAGTCATCCTGACCTGTGTCCCCTCAATTATCCACAAAGCTCAAGGCAAGCTAATGTTCTTCCCACCTAAACTGTTCCCAAAGCAATAGATTTTAATATATTAAGAAGGGTATAAATTTACCTAAAGTTGACCTAAGAGTTAAAAATAACTGTAACTTAAACTATTACTTGATAGGCATAGAACTCTATTTGAATGTCATTTAATTTTCTTCACAATTACTTATTCATCATTAATTGGAGGTGAACACTTGGAACCTCGCTCTGCCTTTTTGTACTTATTATTTGGTTACATTTCTATGGTCCAATGCTTTCATTGCACATCACCACTTAACTTTATTTAGCATTGGTAGTTTCACACTTGCTTGAAAACAATTGCAGTCGTACCAACTCAAATGACCTTTCCTTGAGAGATTGTATATCAAATTCAGTATGTTCAACTGACAGTGTGGTTTCCATATCATACTCTATGATACATCAGATTTAGCACTGATTCTCAAAAACTAAAAGGTTCTTTTTCCCTTGCAGCCATTTGCATCTAATTAATACTGTCTTTGTAACATCCATTGCTATGGTGATAGAATTTCTCTGCTGAAAAAAAGAAACTTTTAAATGCCAAGGCAGTATATCATATATTTACAACTCTTTGATAATGTCGCTACCTTATCATCCTAACCTTTTTTATCATTCCTAGATAGAGACAAGTATACCTTTCATTTTCGACCTTGCCGTGGTTGCCCTAAACAACAGATTGCATAATGAACTGCACTGATTGACTTTGATGTGAGTTGTAATTGTGCAGCTGCGTTTTAGAAGCAGGTCTGTCATGTCATGCTTGTACTTTTGACAAACTGACCCACTTTTAGAAATGCTTTCAAATCTATGGCTGAGTTAATGACCTAAATCTCTGTCTTGACGGGTTCAGTGTGTTTGACATCTTTCTCCTCAGAGCCCACCTACTCTCACCAGGAACTTAATTGATGAAGCATGGTTTGCAAATGAGAGCAAGAAATCCACCAAAGAATTCAGTCCCCTCTTGAGATGTATCCCACCCACCCACTGCCGTCAAGTCGATTCTGAATCCAGGAAAGTTTAACTGTAAAGTTTGCTCCAAACTATAACTGAAGACTCTTCAATTTATCTCAGAAACAAATTATTAACAAACTAAAATCATCCGAACACTTTAACTGTGTTTACATCGTGTGAGATCTGGGCATGTGTGCAATGCTACCACTTATATCACTGTAATGTCATAAGGGTCTTTAGCGCACAGAATTACAATCAATGTGGTGGTTCAGGGATTAAAATCTCCTTAAATACTCATTCATATGACAGACTGGAGCAATTAGTGTACAGTAACAATAGTGCATGGATAACGAGAGTGTCTCATACATTTCCACTGAGAGTCATCTTCCATTATAATCCTCCTAATGAAAACCTCACGGTGGTTGAAGAGAACTGCTATTGGTGTAGTGCTAAAAAAGAAAAGAAATGAACACTAAAAAATATCATTAAAGTCACATTAAGAAACTGATTGAAATTGACCATAAAGGGAATAATCACGGAACTGTCTTTCCTGCCCCTTTCTTATAGCTCTGAGTCCAGGTGTTAGAGAATTCGCATGTCAGTGGGTGCCTGTGCTATAAAATCTTTGCAGAAGGTTGTGCATAGAGGACAAATGACAGATCTCATGATTCTAGTACCTCTCAGTTTTGTCAGTCCAGGTTTCAATCCCTACCATAGAATCCAGTCTCCATGTAGAGTCTCCATCCGTGTATGGAAAGTTACAGGAAGAAATTGAATAAAACACAAATCCTGTTATTTTTAGCTGTATCAACATTTAAATTTTTTTTCATTTACAGTCTAGCTGTTCTTAACATAGTCAAGACAGATATTTTCAAGTGATTTCTCTACCTGCTCTTTAATATTTTTCTTAAAAATAACAATAATAAAAAGAAAAGATCCATGCCCATACTGAAGATAAAAAGTCAGAAAGAGAGATTTTCATGAAATTGATGTCTAGAGAAACAGTGTAAATCGATACATGTGGTGGAATTGGTTTGCTGTAACATCAACTCGTTGCACTAGCAGAGGGACGACCGATGTGTGCGTGGACTTGGCCTAAGAGGGCTGAAGTCGGGAGAGGCTGATGATGTTGCAGTGAGAGGATGTGTTGACAGCTAAGCTCATTTAGTAACACTTTTCCCCTGATCCTTGAATCTCGGGCCCGAGTATCGAGCTGCCACAGTTGGCAGATAACAAATCGAACTTGGCTCATCTGCGAGTAAAATCATCCACTGAATTAGCCAATCTGGTGATGCTCTTTCCAAGTTTATTACTATAGTGTACTCAGAACCTGCTATTGATTGCTAGAATCTGAAGGTGATATTTCTATTGGGATTCTAAGTTTGGGTAGGGGAAAATGAGGATAAGTCATGCCAAGTTAATAAGCCACAAAATATTTAACATAAATACGATGACTGCTCTTTTCATGCCTTCTGACTGCTGAATGGGATATTAGAAATATTCAGCAATTGTTCCAAGAATGCTTTGAGGGCAGGCACAGAGGCCTTAGTGTATTATTATGATATTTGCCTTCTTTTCTTTAATCAGGTATGGGACAACTCTCAGGACATCCCTGTGTTCCTCAAACCCTTTATAAAAAGAAAAGAGTAAAGATTTTGATAGAACGTTTTTATCTTACACCCTCTTCAACTTCTTAGTTCATTAGTACGCTATTTCCTTTTGCATAAATGCCAATTTCACCTTCATTTGACACAACTAAGTGGTATATAACATTGCGATGAACAAACCACGGCATCGTATATCAAACAAGAGGATTCATGTTACAGGAAATTGGAAAATGCTCACATAAAAAAAAGGCCTTAATGTGAATCCAGTGAGAGGTCCAGAAATCAAAATACTTCTCTGTCCTTCAAAAGGACGTGATTCTTATTTGATGTCCTGCTGCGTGGGTGCTTATTTATAATAATACTATTGAAGTTTCCCAGACTAGTACTATGTTGCTGATCACTCACAGGATAACAATATCAGTCAGGAGTCACAGGTTTCCTGAAAATCCACGGTATCCATCTTGTTACTTGCCAGTATTAATTCTAGGTACTGACAAGCTCTAATTTCTGCCTCGGGAAGCTCACTGACATAAGTAATAAACAGGTATATTGTGGGTGAAATTTAATGTAAACAAACCAAAAAGATAGTTTCATTCATGACCTAAGAGCAGCTAACATTCAGTTTTAGACTTTTTAATCACGCAGATTGTGTATCAAATACATCCATAGAAAGGAGTCACGTGTCATTATCTGACAATCTCTTGATTCTTTAAAAATCAGGTCCCTCTTCTTCTAATAGCTTATTAATTTTTTGTCTAATAAAATAATACTGATAATCTTATTTAAATTTTTTAGTTTTAAATATCTGTTTAATCTCCAAACCTGAGCCTCAAAATAATTGTCGCAACTGTATGTTTCAAATAAAAAAGGAAACGTGAGATAATCCTCCAAGGTTAAATATTAAAACCATTTTTCTGGTAGTAAATGCTCTCTTGACTTTATATTACGTAGAGTTCCTTTTATGGATATACCCAAAAGAATGCAGTATCAGTACAATACAGCTTTTTTGAAAACTAAAAAAATTTAATTATGAGTTTCATTTAAAGGCTATTTTCTCAGTGTTCCTAAATAAGAATGAAAACTTTAACACACGTGTGTATAGCAACGCCTGAGAACTATAATAGAGTTCACTTGAGGATACACATACGTAATAGGCTGGAGTGATTATTATCAAATCGTGACTGTGTTCTACTTCCTGCCATTTGTCCTCCTGTGGTGGCTTCTGTGCTGATATAGTGCTGAAAGCTATGCCACTGGTATTTCCAATACCAGCGGGGTCACTCATGGTGGACAGTTTTCAGTGGAGTTTCCAGGCTAAGACAGAATACGAAGAAAGGCCTGGCAATCTATTTCTGAAAATTGGCCTTTGAAAATCTGGTAGATCAAAACAGAACATTGTCCAACTCTCTTGCTTTTACGTGTGTCATCGGGAGAGATCAGTCGCTGGAGAAAAACTTTATGTTTGATGAAGCAAAGTGCCAGGGAAGATGAGAGAGATGCCCGGTAAGATGAACTGGCCCAAGAGCCACAACAATGGACTCAAACCTGCTGCAATCATGTGGATGATGCAGGAGAGCAACGTTTTGTTCTGTTGTACACAAGAGCGCTGAGTCGGAATCGACTGGACAACAACTATGTGTCTATGTTATAAACACTACTTACTTAAGGAGACTTTAATTTGTTAATATGACAGGTATTTTATTACAGTGCTGTTGAATAGGGTTGAAAAACATGGATTCTGTAATAGTATGTTTCTGAACGTCAGCTCCACCATTGATAAGGTATGTGAACTTGGGCCAGTCACCTAACCTCTCTGAGCCTTAGTTCTCTGAACTGATGATAACAACACTAATCTACTGTTAAGAGTTGCTAAGAGAATTAAGTGATTTGATATGATTAAAATACTTAGAACAATTCTTGGCACATAGAAATCCCTATGTTATTATTCGTATTCATATTGTTGCTATTATTATGATCACACAATTATTAGAGGCCAAATCTACAGTGAGTAAAACAGGTAGTTTAAAAAACCCAGAGAGTGCTTCAACCACTCTCTTCTCGTCATGTTCCCATCTACCCTCCCTCTCACAAAATCCCACCTCTTCATTAAGTGAAGGAGACAATAAAAATTTTCTGGGATGCTGTCCTTTGACTAAATCACTAACATTCCTGCCCCAACACAGAAAAAAGGATGCTCTCATTGGTGTTCCCTCTAGTATTTCTCTATAAAGTATCCAATATTTTGTAAGACATAATTTCTTCCACTAAAAATTATAAAGCTCTACACAAAGACCAGTACATTAATGTTCATAATAGTTTTTTCATAATAACCCCAAACTAGGAAAAGCTTAAAATGTTTGTCAGCTGTGAACTGGTGAGTGGATAAATAAATTCTCATATGTGTACATACAATGGAATATTATTCAGCAATAAAAAGGAGCTGTTACCGGAATAAAGTTCTTGCCTCTCACTGGTTAAGAATGAGCAGGTAAGGCACGTAGTTTTCCACACCAGCAAAACTTTGTTGAAGAGGCTTGCAAGCAGAGACAAGGAGGGCCTAGAGCAACGCTTACACTCATCTCACAGTACAAAAGACAGGCCCGAGTTTTTAGAAGTTCTTGGGCAGGGAAAAGATTCATGTTTATTCATAAACATAGCTGGAGATATGTTAACTAAGGTGCACACACAGCAGCTTTCCGAGATGGCTCCTGTCCTGGAGGAGTCTGGGTGGGATTTGTGGCAGGACTTATTATGGGGTGTTACGCCTGCACAGTCTCCCACTCTCCGGGTTTGATTCTCCAGCTGGGGCTGCAGACCCTCTCTGCCCCTGGTGGAGGGCCACACAGAGGTCACAGGTGGATGTTCTGCGCATGTCCCTGGGCCTGGAAAGGCAGCTTTAAAGAAGTTTGCGGGCTATTTTTAGATACCCTGCCCCAGTGTTCTGGGGAATGGCTTTGTTTCTGTGCCCTGGCCCACTTCTTGTTAATTTCTTTGCAGATTTGAGGGCCCCTCTGTTCTTTGTCTTACTAAGTCTCTAGGTTCCACACTCAACCCCCTATTACCTCCCTTATAAAAAAACTTACAGTATAGGCTATTTCTCTTTTACTTGCTTCTCCCCTAACCACACCAGTCTCTTCACTATTTCTCAAACAGGCACCCTCCAATCTCAGGGCGTTTGCTCCCTGTCTTAGAACGGACTGCTGTTATACGCAAACAGTGTGGATGAATCTTAAGAGCATTACGCTAAGTAAAGGAAACTAGACACAAAATACTGAGTACTATACAATTCTATTTATTTGTCGTGTAAGAGGGAAAATTATAGGAAGAGGGAACAAATTAGTACCTACCTGGGGCTGGGGTTGAGTGAAGGGAATTCACTGCAAGAGGAAACTTTCTGGTGTTAATGGAACTGATACAAACTGTGATTATGTGGTAGTTTTGAGACAGTACGCATTTAACAAGACTCATCAAACTATACACAAGAAAGAAGAAGTTTTTGTTGTTAAATTATACCCAATAAAAATGACTTTTCAAAAATAGAAAGGAGATTTGCATTTATTTAGTATGGATTAGATATTAAGTTTACCAGTTAGGCAGGCATTTAATTTAGCCCTGAGTTCATGCAGAAAACATGAAAGTGAGTTTATGGATAAAAATATAAAATCGAGCTCCATCATAACCTCCATCATAACCTCCATATAGGAGGATTTTACTGGTTTTACAGTTCAAAATCTAAATGTTTTATAAAATATATATGGAAAGTTTAAAGCAATATTATCAAGAGTTAGTAAGAGCCACTAATGGCTTACCCATGAAAGCAGCAGTGAAGAAATCAAAAGACAAATTGCATTGGGCAAATCTGCTGCAAAGACCTCCTTAAAGTGTTAAGAAGCAAAGATGCCACCTTAGAGACTAAGGTGTGCCTCACTCAGGATTGGTGTTTTCAATCTCTTCAAATGCGTGTGAAAGCCGGACAATGAATAAGGAAGACTGAAGAACTGACGCCTTGAATTAAGGCCTTAGTGAAGAATATTGAGTATACTAACCAAAAACCAAAACCAAACCTAGTGCCATCGAGTGGATTCCGACTCATAGTGACCCTATAGGACCGAGTAGAACTGTCCCATAGAGTTTTCAAGGAGCGTCTGGCAGATTCAAAACTGCCGACCCTTTGGTTAGCAGCCTAGCACTTAACCACTACACCACCAGGATTTCCACTGAGTATACTATGGGCTGCTAAAAGAACGAGCAAATCTGTCTTGGAAGAAATACTGCCAGATTGCTCCTTAGAAGCAAGGATGGCAGGATTACATCTCACATACTTTGGACATATTATGAGAAGGGCTCAGTCCCTGAGAAAAACATCATGCTTGGTGAAGTAGAGAGAGGGTCAGTGAAAAGGAGAAAGACCCTTAGTGCGATGGATTGACACAGTGGCTGCAACAATGGGCTCAAGCATAACAAACATTGTGAGGATGATGCAGGACTGGGCAGTGTTTCTTTCTGTTGTACATAGGGTCGCTATGACTTGGAACCGACTTGACAGCACCTAACAATAACAATAACAACAACAAAAACCAGTGTCTCTGCGAATCTATTTAACTTAGGACTGACTACACTTTGTTTTCCAAAGTACACATTTATCTCATGCTGCTAATGTTAAACATTCCATTTTAAAATTCAATGCTTTTTTTTTTTTTAATTTAAATACCTCTGTACTGTACTTGGAAAAACAGACTGTCTTTTATAAAATAAATGTAGATACCTTACTTTATATTACTACAAACTTATTTCTAAACTCCAAAATTCCTTTTTAGCTTAACTGTTTATAACGTAAAATCCCAAGAAATAGTATTTAATAAGTACTCAAAAACAATGAGTTCTGTGCCTGAAGTCAAAACTCCTCAGGCCTCTTCTTTGGGTCCTACAGCGCGGTTCTATGGTGATGATTTAAAGGGTGTGTTCCCGGTGTTATTACTGACACAATTTAACTACTGCACATGATACTATTGTAGTGCACCCCACCCAGAGAGGACGCCAAAATGAAACTTGATAGAATTTAAGAAAGCAGAAGTTTTACAGTCTTTAAATTGGACTAAAGTTTCCTATCACTTGATCAATATGTTCCTTACTTACTTATCTTGTAACCACATAAAAGATCATTACCTTTTTTTTTTTTTTTTTCTGTTTTGGTGTTACTTGTCTAATATTTTGCTTTTAAGTCTTTTTTATTCTAGTCTTTGTCAGGTACTTAACGTTCTATAAAACATTTACATGTATTAAGTAAGTTTCTTATAAAGAAAACACCAAAACTGAGCTCACACAGAGAGACAGAGAAAGAGAGCGCAGGTTCAGCCAGGGGTTTGAAATTCTGTATTCTTGTCACATTTCTTTCACAGCTCACATGTGAGTCCTCCTCACATTTCCGTGCCTCTGTGAGTTCATTTGGAAACCCTGGTGGCGTAGTGGTTAAGTGCTACGGCTGCTAACCGAAGGGTTGGCAGTTCAAATCCAACAGCCACTCCTTGGAAACTCTAACGGGCAGTTCTACTCTGTCCTATAGGGTCGCTATGAGTGAGAATTGCCTCGATGGCACTGGGTTTGGTTTGGTTTTTTGGTGTGTTCATTTGAAAAATTTAAGAATCGAGCAAATGATCATTAAGATCCTTTCAAACTCTAAAATGACAATACATTTGATTCTGGTTAAATGTATGTTTTGTATTTAAACTTAGGAGCTATTTAAGTCCATTGCTGTTGAGTCAATTCCAACTCGTAGTGACCCTATAGTAGGTTAATACAGTAGAGATTTAAAAAATCACACACACATGATTATTCTTTAAAGAATTCATAAAATATTAAAGATATTAACGGTTTGTAAGAACATATCTTTCCACAGCTTCTCTATAATTTTTGGGTATTTTAACAAGCATGTCAAAATTTTTGTTTTCTGTTTTAGGCTATATGTCCCTGTGTCATTTGAAATTTAACATTTTGCCTTTTGATTAAACTTGCTATAGTTTTCTTTATTTCTACTTCTTTGTTCTTACCAATTCTTTTATCTTTTCTGTCTGTGTTTTATCCATTCCCCAAAGTCTTTTGCTAGCTATCTGTGATTTGCTTTTTAAACACTGAGATAACCTTAGGGCATGAAACTTTCATTTCTATTGTTTGCATATTTTGTAGACTATAGAAAGAATCTTGGGACTTCAGCTGTGAAGGGAATCTTGAGAAGTCAACTGTCTGTTTCCACTTTCACCATTTGGTCATTGTATCACTCTCTCACCGATTGTCAGCCTTCCACATTTGTAAAACTATCACCGTGCAGCAGAGCTTTGAGTCAGGCCCAATACCCTACTAAGGAAACCATTCTGCAGCATCACTTGCCAGTCCCTTCTAATATGAAATAAATTTGAATACTCTGTTGGGTGCATAGTAAGTTGTTAAAATACCTGAAAGTTCTATGACATTACCTGCAAGTGAGTGAAAGTTTGATTCATGAAGACTTCTGTTATTATTCTGCGATTACCTTTTCTATACAATTGTTTACCCACTATTCATCAGTGAAATAAATATTTCTTGAACAAAAAACGAGCCAGAAGGTTAAGGATGAGCCTGAAGTCAAGGTATGAAATCTAAAGAACGATGATTTCTAAGTTCCATTAGTCTAATTAGTTATATAGCAACCTAGACAAAAAGAGGTTGACCATCAGAGGAAATTTCACTGTCTCGATCCTTGAGCTCTTTGTTGTTGTTAAACCCAGAAAAAAACCCAGTGCTGTCGAGTTGATTCCGACTCATAGAGACCCTGTAGGGCAGAGTAGAACTGCCCCATAGAGTTTCCAAGGAGCGCCTGGCGGATTCAAACTGCCAACCCTTTGGTTAGCAGCCGTAGCACTTAACCACTACACCACCACGGTTGTTGTTAGCTGCCTTCAAGTCGCCCTCCCAGACATGGTGACCCTAGGGTTTCCTCTGGTTGATTTTTGGAAGTAGCTCATAAGCCTTTCTTCTTAGTCTGCTTAAGGATGTCAATATGATATATTATCATATTATCTCAGAAGTGTAGCACACTTCAAAGTTTACAAAGCACTTTCATGAAAATAAATAAACTGAATACAAAAAACAAAATACTGGAACATGCTTGTAATCTACAAAACGGTGAGTAAATTTATGATTACTAATGAGCTGCAGAGTAAAACTGGCACTGGGATCCCACATATCAGTTCTTTCGCTTCACTGCCATAGGCTTGTCATGCAGAGATTGACTTACTGTAAAGGAAAGAGAGGAAGGGAGCTGTGTAGAATGAAGGCTGTGTTATAAAAACCATGAGAAGTAGATTCCAAGTTTGATTTTTCCATCAAAGTGCCATGTGAGAAATTGGGTACAAAATATTTTGGCCTTTTTTTTTTTTTTTTTTCTGGACATCTGAATATTCACTGAGAGTAGGCATATTAGAATTCTTGTTTCTCTTAAATTTGATTATTCTGTGAATAATCACACAGAATAATGAAATCTGGGCAGTTTTAATTTTAGAGACTCTCATAAATTTTTACCTAATGGCTTTGCCTCATTAAAGTTTGTTTGACCTATTATGACCAAGATATAAACCTTGTTCAGAGTATCACTGCATGGTCCATGGTTCTTTCCAAAAATGACATTGGTTCAGAAATTAGAGGCTCAATGAAGCCCTTTTTCAAAATGATTTTTAAGGAAGACTCTGAAGTGTATTTGTTTAGATTTTTAGGACATAGAGCATTACCAAAAAGATTTCACTTCCGTTTCCTTTTAGCCCCAAAGAATTCACAGCTGAAATGAAACTTGCACAGATTTATGAAAAAGATGACATCCTATTAATCTTTCAGTCAAGGCAGAGGTAATTTGGGGAACTAAAGAAAAAAAAAAACCTTCAGGATGATAATGATATTAAAAATAAATAATGTTCAAAAAAACAATATTGAAAAAGATACAGAAATGTTTGGGCACAAAGGAGGAATTTCAGTGCTTCTCAACTCGCATTCACAGCCCACAGCTGTCCAAGTTCAGCTGGAGAGGAAGCTGCTAGCACTGAGCTGCAGCCTGCCTTGCTGAATAACGTCCTTGACGGGCTGTGAACACCTAGGCTGAGAGCTACAGATGCAAAGGCCGGAGGCAGTGCCCCTGCCTAATTACCACTTCAGTAGCCTACTCAGCAGGAATTAACGTGCAGTTTGAACTCAGTCTTTTCCCCCTTGGCCACATCACCCCATCTTCCCTTTTTGGATCCCTGACTTTCTCGCTGTAAATTTCATTGCATGAAAGGGATGGGCCAAGTCCTATCCTTGATGACCTAACTGCTCTGTTGTCTCTTGATAATCGATAATGTGTGCTGCTTTGGGGCAAATTCTGATTTAATATATAAAAATGTACATTTATGTTACACCACAGAGCATGATAGCTCTCAACATGGCCTTTTTGGAATCAAATCCCTTAACACTCCCCTAGAACAAGAAAGACCTTAAAACATGCATACACACACACACACACGCACAAAGTAATTGACTGTCTTGAAAAGACCTAGCTTGGCAAGTAGTGCAAGAACACGCCTATGGCAGCAAACATTTCTGATTCTTTTTGTTTGTCTGTTTGACTTTCCTCAGGTGGTGATTTATCAACAAACTGAGTCTACAAAAGCTCTTAACTAATGAGATTTTCCCATATGTTATGTTTTTCTATTATAACCACATTTGAAAGTATTCTTCAAGCGTTCATTGTGGAAAGATGATATTTTATTAACAGTGCTAGAGGCTTGGTGGCATGGATTGAATTATGTCCCCCAAAAAGTGTGTATATCACTTTGGCTGGGCAGTGATTCCCAGTGTTGTGTGGTTGTCCTCCATTTTGTGAGTGTAATTTTATGTTAAAGAGGATTAGGGTGGAATTTTAACACCCTGACTAAGATCACATCCCTGATCCAATGTAAAGGCAGTTTCCCTGGGGTGTGGCCTGCACCACCGTTTAACTTACAAGAGATAAAAGGAAAGGAAAGCAAGCAGAGAGTTGGGGACCTCATAGCACCAAGAAAGCAGTGCCAGGAGCAGAGTACATCCTTTGGACCTGAGGTTCCTGTGCTGAGATGCTCCCAGACCATGGGAAGATTGATGAAAAGGACCTTCCTCCACAGCCAACAGAGAAAGCCTTCCCCCAGAGCTGAGGCTCTGAATCTGGACTGGCAGCCTCCTAGACTGTGAGAGAACAAATTTTTCCTTGTTAAAGCCATCCACTTGTGCTATTTCTGTTACAGAAGCACTAGATGATTAAGACGCTTGGGTATTAGGTAATTAATAGCAAGTTGTAATGATGATAATAATAATGACTTTGAATTTGCTGTGTAGTTGGTATAGTATTTAAAAGCTTAGGATTTGGATTCAGACTACTTAGTTTCAAGTTTTTGTTCTACCACATACGAATTATGCCACCACGGGCAGTTTGGCCAACCATATTGTTCTTATTTTCCTCATCTGTAAAGTGGTAATAATGAATGACCTAGTTCGTTGGTTATTGTGTGCATAGTATAATACATCATATAGAATGTCGGACAAATGCTAAGTGTTCAATAGATATTACCTAGTTTTTATAAAGACAATTTTATTACTATGTGAAAGAGCCTTATGTAAGTATCTAGCCAGAACTATTTGGTTTCAAACTATTTCTTCCTTCAGTACTTTTGCTTTAGGTTTTCCTCTTTCAGAACAAACTTTCCCCATTCTCATGGTAGCCTGAAAAACACTCATTTAATTACTCTCACCAAAAATACTCTACTCTGAGACGACTTTGGGGACATACATCTAGATGGACTTGACCCTATCACTCTTATCCTTCATATGTACTCCTGCCATAGAATGTAATGTACACTCTCTCACTTTTGTGTTTACTCCTGTCTTGGCTGGGTTCTCTAGAGAAGCAAAACCAGTAAAGCCTACAAATATATATAGAAAGAGCCTTGTACCAAGGAAATGGCTCACATGGTTGTAGAAGCTGGAAGTCCCAAGTCCATCGGTCAGGCTGGAGACTTCTCCTGACTCACACAGCTGCAGGGGCTGGTGAACCCAAGATATTGGCAGGCCAGAGAGTAGACCTCTGGTTCACAGGCTGTGGAGGCCTACAAATTCCAAGATTGGCAGGTAAGATAGCAGGTAAGCTGCTAGATCAAGCCCCAAGAATTGGAGGCCAGGTGAACAGGAGCCAGCTACAGGATTCAGAGTGAGCAAAAGCCTGTCAGCTTTGCCAGAAAGTCTACCTGTATTGGATTCAGGCCACAGTCCCAAGGAAATTCCCTTTCAACTGACTGGCTGTTCATAACAGATTTCATTATGGATTACGTCATTACATAACTGCCAAACTGCACAGTAACTGCCCAACTACACCGTAACTGCCAAACTGCTAAAAATCATGGCCCAGCCAAGTTGACACACAACCTTAACCATCACAACTCCCCTTCATTCCATACTAGTCTTATGGTAGGCTCCTTGCAATTCCTGTCTCCATCCCAAAAGCTAGTCAGAATGAAATGTAATCAGGAATGAAGGACTGTATCTTAATACTATCACTTATAGCTGTGTAAACCTAGGTAGATTACTTAGCTTCTCTTAGCTTCCTCTATAAAAGTGGGAGTAAAACATTGCAGTGTTATCTCACACACGACAGAGACACTAACCATGTTTTTTCATAGTCAGAAATTAACAAATTTCGGGTGTACTTGTGTTTTCTTTTAGTAACTAAATACCTTATTTAAAGGATCCTTATTAAGTTCTCAACATAGTAAATTTGTCTTAAAAATAATGGAAACATGCAATTTATTTTTTTGCTAAATTAAACAAATATGAATTAATAGTAATAAGCTTAATAAGCATAAGCATCATATATAATAATAAGCATCAGCTAAATAAACAATATATTGATTGTATAAAAAATGATTAGTTTGTCAATTATTACAGCCATTATCTGTTGATGGATGTTAAATATGCATAAATAGGAGCCCTGTTTGTGCAGTGGTTAAGCACTCAGCTGTTAACCAAAAGATCAGTGGTTCCAACCCATTAGCCACTCTGCAGCAGAAAGATGTGGCAGTCTGCTTCCGTAAAGATTTCAACCTTAGAAACCCTATGGGGCAGTTCTACTCTGTCCTATTGGGTCACTATGAGTTAGAATCGAATGGACAGCAGTGGGTTTGGTTTTGGTATCTATACAGTTTTGTAAAACCTAAGCTACACAGAATTTAAGGAATGATAGGGTAACTGCAAATCTGTAACCGACTCTTGGCCTCCACTTCCTCCTGCAGCAAAGGGTGTTGTAACTGACTCACAATAACTCTACGCTTTATGTGTAATGCCTTACTGCTTTCCAGAGGGCTTGCAAAGATATTATTCTATTATGCCAGATTAGTCTTTTAATGTGAAAGGCAAAACACATATGAAAAGGAGTCAGGAGTTGAAAAAAAAGGGGGGAAGGGAACAAAACAAACAAAAAAAAGGGAGAAGTGCAACAAAAACGGTAAAGCAGTAACAGCAAGTAAAAGCTATTACAGAGTTAGTAAGCAGTAGCCACTCTGAAAGAAGAAAGAAATACCAGTTATTAAGAAACAGAGCTCTGACAGGCAGGTTGCTACCTGCCCTCCAGTTGGCTCTGACCCATAACAACCTTATGTGTAACAAACGAAAATGTTGCCCTTTTCTGTGCCATCCTCACAATCCTTGCTATATTTCAGCCCATTGTTGCAGATCTTCCTCTGTTTCCCTGACCCTCTACTTTGCCAAGCATGTTATCCTTCTCCAAGAACTGGTCCCTCCAGAAAATATGTCCAAATTACGTCAGACAAAGTCTCTCCATCCTTGCTTCTAAGGAGCATTCTGGCTGTACTTCTTCTGGGACAGATTTTTTCACTCTTCTGGTAACCCACTGCTGTCAAGTTGATTCTGACTCATAGTGACCCTGTAGGACAGAGTAGAACTGCCTCTTACGGTTTCATTCTTCTGGTAGTCCATGGTGTATTTCATGTTCTTCATTAACACCACAGTTTGGATGCGTCAGTTCTTTGGGCTACCTTTTTCATTGTCCAGCTTTTGCATGCATATGAGGTGTTTGAAAAGACCATGGCTCGGGTCAGGCACACTTTAGCCAACAAAGTGACATCTTTGATTTTTAACACTTTAGCTGCAGATTTTAGTATATGTGCACATATTACCTAAATTATTCCTAGTGTCATGGGACATGAGTAAATCTGGTTGTTATTAAGTGCCATAGAGTCAGCTCCTTAGGTATAACAGAGTGAAAAGTCTGATCCTGCACAAATCTTACCATAAGATCAGTAGCAGACACACAGCTGACTGACTGATAGGTACATAGACAAACAGATAAACCCACACTAAAATATAATAATCAGCATCCCAGTGTGCTATGTGGTTCAAAGAATACTTGCATGCATATTATTTTATTTTATATTAATGACAACCTCATAAGTGCACAAACTTGGACTTATTAGACTCATTTTAATGATAGAAAACTAATGTTCCATTATTTGAAACGACTTGTATAGCTAGTAAGCGATGGCACAATGATTTTGTTTCAAGTCTTCTGTTTCTGTAGGATATTCTTTGAAGAGAAACCTTTGAGAAATTTTACTTAACACATATAAGCAATATTGTTGTTGTCGTTAGGTGCTGCTGGGTCTGTTCTGGCTCATAGTGACCCTATGTACGACAGAACAAAACACTGCCCTGTCCTGTGCCATCCTCATGATCCTTGTTATGCTTGAGCTCATTGTTGCAGCCACTGTGTCAGTCCATCTCTTTGAGGGTCTTCCTCTTTTTTGCTGAGCCTCCACTTTACCAAGTATCATGTCTTTCTCCATAGAGTATTCCCTCCTGATAACATGCCCAAAGTACGCAAGACGAATTTTCGACATCCTAGCTTCTAATGAGCATTCTGACTGTGCTTCCTCCAAGACAGATTTGTTCATTCTTCTGGCAGTCCATGGTATATTCAATATTCTTTACCAAACCATAATTCAAAGGCATAAATTCTTTTTTGATCTTCCTTATTCATTGTCAAGCGCATGCATATATTCGAGGCAATTGAAAATGCCAGGGCTTGAGTCAGGCACACCTTAGTCCTCAAAGTGACATCTTTGCTTTTGAGCACTTTAAAATGCCTTTTGTAGCAGATTTGCTCAATGCAATCAGGGTCATTTGATTTCTTGACTGCTGCTTCCATGGGTGCTGATTGTGTTTCCAAATAAAGTGAAATCCTTGACAACTTCAACTTTTTCTCCATTTATAATAACCTTGTTTATTGGTCCAGTTGTGAGGATTTTTGTTTTCTTTATTGAGTTGTAATACATAAGTCTTTGATCTTTGTCAGTACGTGCTCCAAGTCCCCTTCACTTTCAACAAGCACAGTTGTGTCATTTGCATATCCCAGGTTGTTAATAAGTCCTCCTCCTATACTGATGCCTTTAGCTTCTTGTATTATTTCCTCAGCACACGTATTGAATAAGTATGGTGAAAGGATGCTACACCGATGCACACCTTTCTGATTTTAAGCCAGGCAGTATCGCCTTGTTCTCTTCCAACAACTGCCTCTTGGCTTATGTACAGATTCCTCGTAAGTACAATTAAGTGTTCTGGAATTCCCATTCTTTGCAATGTTATTCATAATTTGTTATGATCCACACAGTCGAATGCCTTCCCATAGTCAATAAAACACAGGGAGACATCTTTCTGCTATTTTCTGCTTTCAGCCAAGGTCCATCAGCAATGTTATCCTTTATTCCAAGATAAGTGATATTAGCATTTTTCAAAAATAATGGAATTGCAGTAATTGAAAAAAAAATCAGTGGTTGAGTCAGAGACAGTCCTTAATTTGTGCTGTTCAAACAGATAAAAAGATCATGATACAACTGGGCAGATTTGGAATGATACACTGGATCTTCATAAGTTTACATCTTTCCAGGGTTTTACACAATATGTTGGTTCAAGTGTGGTTAAGCTAAATAATATAACAAATAGAGCACACTCCTAATGGAGCCAGTGAGTATTAGCAGCTATATTTTTGGGTCAAAAGGGTGTTGATCATTTTTATTGTCACTGTCAACTTCTAGTGCTGCTGATACGCAAAAATCATGAGTGGAAATATTTCCATTTTCTGCAATTGTCAGAATTTAAAAAGAATAAACTCTTTTACACGCAACTGTTTGTGAAAAGAGTATTGCTGAATTTAATTGCCTAATCCTGTTTATTCTCTGCCTTGTTTACAGTAAGAAGAGTAAAGTAAGTGGAAATATAAAAACAATAATACGAAATGAGAGGAAATACCTGCGCACCTTTTTGTTACAGATGAGAACCTGCTGAAAATGTGAAAATTATTGTTTTTTCAACTATAGGGATACTTCAGGTTATTAATAACAAACCTGGATAAAAACATGGTGGTGTTTTTTTTCCCCACACATTCTTAGGTGTTAAATATATTTAAAAGGTTTTGAATTTCTTTCTTTATGTTCTATTTTATTTTGTTTCTTGAGCACTCCTTTATAAATGTTAAGCTCTGGCTCTTATGCTCTTGCAGTCCTAAGGCACAAGACTCAAATTTCCCTTTCAGTCCTGAGAGTTTAGTTTGGCTTTCTTTCTTCCATCCTTTTTTCCACCCTGCCTTTCTTCCTTTCTCCTTCTCTCCTCTCCTCTTGTCCATTTGCTTTGTTTGTTTCCTTTTTCTTTTTGTTGTTTGAGTATTCTATTAGATTCTTCAGTTGGAATAAGCACATTTAGGTTTTGGTACCATTGAGCCTTTTGCTAGCTATAGACCTTAAGCACCACCATCTGTTAGTCAGTTTGTTGTACTGTAATGGCTTTTGTGTTTCTATGAGGCTGGAAGCTTTGCCACCAGTATTTCAAATACCAGCAGGGTCACCCATATTGGATGGGGTTCAGCGGAGCTTCCGGACTAACACACACTAGGAAAAAGGCCTGGCGATCTGCTTTAGAAAATTAGCCATTTGAAACATTATGGATCACAACAAAACATTGTCCAGTATAGTGTTGGAAGATGAGTCCCCTGGGTTGGAAGGCACTGCACGATAGCCCCAGCAATAGACACAAACAGTGATCATGCAGGACAAGACGTTCCATCCCGTGGCACATTCTGCCAGCACATCTGCAGCTAACGACAGACGTTAGGCAGGTCGCTTAATCTTCTGGGTCTCAATTTCCTCAACTGTAAAATGGAGTTAATCCCTTCCTATTTCTGAGGGTTATTTTGAGAATCAGATGAGAAAATATGTGTATAAACATTCTTTAAATTCCAAAGCAAAATATCAGAACCAAGTATCCTACTTTAGAAAAATGAGCAAAGTGCACTGTGCTAATGTTGGGCCAGCTAGATACAGAGAATTCAGTTGAAAAGAGCCCCAGTGGTTTTAATTTCTGGGTGTGGCCCTCCCACTGCACTGTCACTTACTACCTTGAATTAGGTGCTCGAGCTCTGGTGGTTGGGAAACCCTGGACCAGATCCTAGTCTTCCTGTCAAATGTATGACAGTTTAAAGGAGGAAATGGAAATTTTAAAATATAGCATTTCTACTCAGTGATCAAGAGAGCTGTTAAAATGTAAGCCCACTTTGGATATTTAATGTAATTCTTTTGTCTTCTCTAATCTTTCTTATTGATTGTCTCTCTCTCTCTTTTTTTTTTTAATTTCTTACCACACCATCCTTACTCAGATCACTTTATCACTTTCTCTTCCTCGTAACTTACATCCAGGGGTTCCTGAAAACAGATCCGGATGTTTCTAGTTCTAGTTTAGTACTGTTATTTAGAAAGCCAGAAATGCAAAGAATTCAACTGTAAATCTGTTAATATAACAATTATACTGGTAGCAGCATATACACTGAGTTTTAATTACACATATATCACGTAATAATCGTAGATTAGGCTGGGAACACCTGGTTCACCTTTGGGATAAATCAATGACATAATTGTTTGATTTCCATTTACTTTAGGAATAAGCATGTCTCTGAATGTGGAATATAATATTTATTTACCTCAAATTATAGGCCTATATTGTAATGGATTTTGTGTCCCTATGACTTTAGCATCATAAAATAAATTCGGTATTATCTTCTTCAGACTTTCTTCTACTCTCACCCTAAATGCAATAAAGCTACATTTTGAAATTCAAAGATTCTGAAAGATAAATTTTTCTTCTATACCTCTAAATACCAGGTAAGTATACTAGGAAATCTCCATTTTTATATTCTGTATCTTTTGGGACAAACAACGCTGACCAGTTGGTATAGGATACTATTTGATATGCATTTGACATCTACAGTGTTTCATGGCTCCAGCAAACTGTTACTGCATCACGGGTTCTGTGCACTTGCCAGCTGCTCCTCCTGCCTGAAATACTCGGCAGTTGAGGAGGGAAGGTTCGCATCCCACCTCTGGTGAATTGCAGCTGTGATCTGTGAGCTCATTGTTCTCCTCTGAGAAGCTGCTCATAGCCTTCGCACTAGGCCTATTAATTAGAACATATGAGCAGTTACTGGCACTTTACGAGGAATTTAACAATAGATATTGAATATCAAATGTGGGGCTGCAACAATGTGATGTAGTGCCAAAGTACTAAAAGGACAGACATGTGAAATGCATTTCAGCTGTGATTTAAAAGAAAAAGACATTAAAAAAAAAAAAAAAAAAGCATTATTAGGCAACATACATAAAGACAGAGTGGTCCAACTTTGAAAGGAGCAAGGAATGAAATTAATTTCTATAATGGAACCAAAGGTTGAGAACAGTAAACATTACTGTTAGAAATATGGGAATCTGTTTGTAATCCTAATGGGTCAAGAACATAATACGAATCTATAATGTGATTGACAGCGTTGGGAAGGGCTTGACAGGAAGCCTCTCTGTACATTTTGTAACAATAAAACATAGCTCAAACTGTGAGGTTCCTATGATTTTAGTGCACAGCAGATAGGAAATATAATGTATAGTTAATGCAGTGACTACAGTAGGACCTTTTCATGAATACGTAGTTTATATTTGACAATTTATCCAGAACCTTTCAGAATTCTATTGGGCAGAAGAAATTGAGTTTTGATAAACACAGTGCTCTCCAAACCCAGAAGTTTAATCCAAGTCTTAACAGTGGCCCAGCAGTCCATGAAATATTTATATTGTTTTTCTAAGTATATACATTATTTACTGAACAGTGTATAAAGTATTTACGTTGTTTTCTAAATACAGTATATATTATTTACATTCCAATGTACTTTTTCCAGATTCAGGTAGAATAGACTGCTTGGAAATCACTGTGTCTGAAGAAGTTCAACTGGAAATTGGAATATGGGTGTGTCAAAAATTCAGTATCACCCCTTGACTCTACTTCTGGTTACTCACCATTTGCGAGGTTTTTCACTTGCTTGGAGGTCCTAAATGAAATAATATTTGAATTATACTACACAAGAATAATGTTATAAGCCTACATAAACTTAAATTATCTTGGTTATAAAACTTTACAGAATCTGGTAGCATGCCTTCTCCATTTGAATAAAGTACTCCCCTTACCCAGACCATGAATCTTATCTAAATTTCCCTAAGCATATTTAATACTAACCATTCATATTTTTAATTGAATAAAATGTATCTCTCCATGGCTTTTTGTTCCTTAGTGTTCCCAAGGACTACTAGGTACCCACAATAATTCAATGGCAAAAGTTTTAATTTATTAATATGCCTGCATATGCATTCAAATTCAAAAATACAAGTATGTAATACAATTCAAATACATTGATTTTAAAAAGAGTGTTATATAAAAAAATGACCAGTTTAAAGTTTTCTATGAAATGCTAAAATGTAGTAGCCCTAGAGATTACAGAGTATTTTCTGAATTTCTGCAACTAAATCAGAACATTTAAGCCTAAAATAACTGTTTAAAAATGGGTTCTAGAAGTAAGAAAACCTGATCCCAGGCCTCTTTAGAATGCAACTGCAGAGTCCAAATGCTCCAGGCCACGCGGTGTTTTTTCTGTAGAGAGAGAAGGTCGAGAAAAAAAAATTCTATTTGAATATATTCTGGGAGGTGAAATTGAAGCCACTAAGGCACATGCAAAGCACATTATTATAATTAGGCATTAGGGGAGGGTGCAATATAATTACAAATAACTGATAAATAAGTCATGTAAATTTCTCCTAAGTTCTAATATTTGGGTTCAAAGACAGAAATCATTGAAACTCTAAGGACAAATAAAATCATGCAGAGAAATTGTTTTATCTGTCATAAAACATACACAGATCATCATTTATTTAAAAAAATAATACATTTCAGCTTAGTTTTTTATAATTATACAAGACTCTTCTGATGACTGTATTTAATCCTTATGAATGAAGTAATCTCACCAAATAAATCCCCTGGATAGAACTCTGAGCTCCAGGTATACTTAGCTCCATCTGTAACTCATGTACATAGATTTTCCTTTTTCTCTTTTCTTTCCTTTATAGCTAGAGACATAAGAGGTAGATTTGATATATATCTTTCTTAAGTCTATTCATTTTATAATTTCTAAATGGAGATCTCTTGCAAACTAAAGTTACCATCAGGAACTCAGTCTTGTCCCCAAAATGACTGAAACCTATTCCCAATGAAGCCAAAGAGATGACAAATAAGACCAGCCTCTTTCCCCTTTTTACCCAGGCACATCAGTCTCCCCAAAATGACAACCACAGAATACAAAACTTTAGGCACACATCTTTGCTGTAGAGTTGGAATAACTACAAAATGGAATTGTAACAAAGAAGACAAATGATGAAAAGCTAGTTAAATTGGATATCCCCCCAAGTTTTAAAGGAAAGGACCTAAAAGCTTGGGTTCTAATCAAGCAAGTGACTGATCAGGTGTCCTCCTCAAGCCCTCATATCAAAGTGCATGATAATATGTGATCATACTTTAATTTGCTTATGAACTTCCAGGTTCCTGGGCCTCACCAGCGAGGAAACAGATTGTATAAATGATTCTAGTACAGTTGATTTACAGAGCAACACAGAATCTGGATGTTTTACAAGCACCCCTGATAATCCTCGTTCAGGTGTGCCAAGCAACAAAAGCTTAAGAAAACACATCTCTGAGGTTATAGATATTAAACTAGAAATTACAACCCTACAAATATAATCTGTGAATCTGAAAATCATTGCAAACCGGTATCAACCAATTACTTTCTTGTTCCCTAAAAGGCAAATAAACAGCAGGCATCTCAGGCAGGGATATAGAAAAAAATATATACTAGCATTCTGCCTGTTGCAAAATTGTATTGCATGGAGGTCAGTTCTCTGTGCAATACTGATCAGTGTTTCCCAAAAAGCTATAACAGATCTAGGAAACAAAATCAGACAAGAGAAAATAAAAAATTATGTGAAATAAACATAAACTAAAACTTTTTTAAAAAAAGAATGTGTTCAGAATGGGATGACTAAAAAAGAATATTACCAACATTTTTAAAATCCTGAAGGTTGGAGTAGAATGGTTGTAAACTTAACTTAGTTAAAATTTATAATCTACAGAACAAATAGTAGATAAATACAATTTACTGTTGTGAAATTAGTAGATCTGATTGAACATTCAGAATCTACACCCTGGGGCTAGCCGCTCTGCGGTATATTGACGCAATGAGAAGAGGTAATTGAAGATGAAGAAAAACCCAAACCAAACCCATTGCCTTCGAGTGAATTCCCACTCATAGCAACCCTATAGAGAGCAGTGGACATCTGGTTGACAACCAAGAGTCTCTGCTACAATTCCACATGGACAACCTGAGCAAACTAAACAAATGAAAGACCCGGCGCCTGTCCCAAAGATGGATCCCAGGGAGACATGCACATATTCAGTCTGATTTTCCAAATTGTTGTTTGCCTGCTAAACCAAACTAATTATTATCTCTCTATTATCTATTGTCCATCTATAAAATTAGAATTCAGTGCAACTGAAGGATTAACAAAAAGTGGTCTAAGATCACTTGATATTTTCATTGATATGTTGCATTTTTTTTAGATGACATAAATATGCAAAATGCAGTGGAAATAAAAGAGGATACCCTATGTCCCTGAGTGGCACAAACTGTTAATTGTTAGACTATTGGTTGAAAGATTTGGGGTCGACCCCCCGCCCAGACAGGAAGACAGGCCTAGCAATCTGAATCTGAAAGGTCACAACCCTATGGAGCAGTTCTACAATGCACACCTGGGGTTTCTACAAGTGGGTGTCAACTCGATGGAAACTAAAAACAACGACCATTATTCCAACGATAACCAAGCTCGTTGCCTTGGGTTCCGACTCATGGCAACCCTTGGGACTTGGCAGAGCTGCCCCACTGGGTTTCCGAGAGTGGCTGGTGGATTCGACTTGCTGACATTTTCGTTAGCAGGTGAGCTATTAACCACCGTGCCATCAGGGCTCCATTCCAATGACATTACCTTTAATTCCTTGAGCCAAATATGTTTTAACGTCCTTTTGATTTTTGTTTTTCCCCTTTGAATTATATTCAGAATCTTTGGCACAATTTTGTGTGTCTGTGTTTGTGACTGGGCTTAATACTGGAGGTATTAGGCCTTTGGGGACACCACTACGCCACCAGGGTTTCCTTGGGGGCACTAGGGAACAGTAATTTACATGAACACCTTTTTTTTTTTTTTTCCCTCATACTAGTATCTTCCCAGGTTTATGGAAATTGAGTGCCTTTATAGAAACCCAACCTTTTCAGTGGTAGAAGATGTATTAAAAGGATCCATTTTCCTTTGTCTCTCTATCTTACCCTCAACTGCTGAGGGCTGGTTTTAGGTGATTTTCAGGGTATTACTGTTGCTAATCATAATAATATTGATGTGTATTTATATTTCCTATCTCCTTGTCAAAGACTTCACATAGTTCATTCCATTTTATCTTTACAACATGCTTATGAAGTAAGAAATATTGTCTCCACTTTACAAAGGAGAGAACACAAGGTTAGTGAGTTAAACACACTTGATTAAGGTCACACAGATGGTGTGTGCAGGGGCTGAAATTTGAAACCAAGATATGAAATTCAGGAGGCGGAGCCAAGATGGCGGACTAGGCAGACGCTACCTCGGATCCCTCTTACAACAAAGACACAGAAAAACAAGTGAATCGATCACATACATAACAATCTAAGAACCCTGAACAACAAACAGATTTAGAGACGGAGAACGAACTAATATGGGGAAGCAGCGATTGTTTCCAGAGCCTGGAGCCAGCGTACCAGTCAGGTACGGCACAAGCACAGAAAGCGGCTCCACCCCCCTGAACTAACCCCGGGAGGGGGACCAGCCGGTTCCACGGGTGGCGTGGGACGCAGCCAGTAGGAGAAGTCCCCGGGAGGCAGTGACTGGTCTTGGAGCAGAAAGAGCAGCGTCCGAGCCGGGGAACCGTCCCGCAGGGATTTGGACTGGACGCAGCGGATTTTCTGGAAAAACTAGTTTCCCAGTGATGGCTCGGAGACAACAATCCATATCAAACCACTTAAAGAAGCAGACCATGACAGCTTCTCCAACCCCCCAAACAAAAGAATCAAAATCTTTCCCAAATGAAGATACAATCTTGGAATTATCAGATACAGAATATAAAAAACGAATTTACAGAATGCTTAATGATATCACACATGAAATTAGGATAACTGCAGAAAAAGCCAAGGAACACACTGATAAAACTGTTGAAGAACTCAAAAAGATTATTCAAGAACATACTGGAAAAATTAATAAGTTGCAAGAATCCATAGAGAGACAACAAGTAGACATCCAAAAGATTAACAATAAAATAACAGAATTAGACAACGCAATAGAAAGTCAGAGGAGCAGACTCGAGCAATTAGAATGCAGACTGGGACATCTGGAGGACCAGGGAATCGACACCAACATAGCTGAAAAAAAATCAGATAAAAGAATTAAAAAAAATGAAGAAACCCTAAGAATTATGTGGGACTCTATCAAGAAGGATAACCTGTGGGTGATCGGAGTCCCAGAACAGGGAGGGGGGACAGAAAACACAGAAAATAGTTGAAGAACTCCTGACACAAAACTTCCCTGACATTATGAAAGACGAAAGGATATCTATCCAAGATGCTCATCGAACCCCATTTAAGATTGATCCAAAAAGAAAAACACCAAGACATATTATCATCAAACTCACCAAAACCAAAGATAAACAGAAAATTTTAAAAGCAGCCAGGGAGAAAAGAAAGGTTTCCTTCCAGGGAGAATCAGTAAGAATATGTACTGACTACTCAGCAGAAACCATGCAGGCAAGAAGGGAATGGGACCACATATACAGAACACTGTAGGAGAAAAACTGCCAGCCAAGGATCATATATCCAGCAAAACTCTCTCTGAAATATGAAGGCGAAATTAAGATATTTACAGACAAACACAAGTTTAGAGAATTTGCAAAAACCAAACCAAAGCTACAAGAAATACTAAAGGATATTGTTTGGTCACAGAACCAATAATATCAGATATCAGCACAACACAAGGTCACAAAACAGAACGTCCTGATATCAACTCAAAAAGGAAAATCACAAAAACAAATTAAGATTAATTAAAAAAAAAAATACACATAACAGGGAATCATGGAAGTCAATAGGTAAAAGATCACAATAATCAAAAAGAGGGACTAAATACAGGAGGCATTGAACTGCCATATGGAGAGTGATAGAAGGCGATATAGAACAATACAAGTTAGGTTCTTACTTAGAAAAATAGGGGTAAATAATAAGGTAACCACAAAAAGGTATAACAACTCTATAACTCAAGATAAAAAGCAAGAAAAACGTAACGACTCAACTAACATAAAGTCAAGCACTATGAAAATGAGGATCTCACAATTTACTAAGAAAAACGCCTCAGCACAAAAAAGTATGTGGAAAAATGAAATTGTCAACAACACACATAAAAAGGCATCAAAATGACAGCACTAAAAACTTATTTATCTATAATTACCCTGAATGTAAATGGACTAAATGCACCAATAAAGAGACAGAGAGTCACAGACTGGATAAAGAAACACGATCCATCTATATGCTGCCTACAAGAGACACACCTTAGACTTAGAGACACAAACAAACTAAAACTCAAAGGATGGAAAAAAGTATATCAAGCAAACAATAAGCAAAAAAGAAGAGGAGTAGCAATATTAATTTCTGACAAAATAGACTTCAGACTTAAATCCACCACAAAGGATAAAGAAGGACACTATATAATGATAAAAGGGACAATTGATCAGGAAGACATAACCATATTAAATATTTACGCACCCAATGACAGGGCTGCAAGATACATAAATCAAATTTTAACAGAATTGAAAAGCGAGATAGATACCTCCACAATTATAATAGGAGACTTCAACACACCACTTTCGGAGAAGGACAGGACATCCAGTAAGAAGCTCAACAGAGACACGGAAGATCTAATTACAACAATCAACCAACTTGACCTCATTGACTTATACAGAACTCTCCACCCAACTGCTGCAAAATATACTTTTTTTTCTAGCGCACATGGAACATTCTCTAGAATAGACCACATATTAGGTCATAAAACAAACCTTTGCAGAGTCCAAAACATCGAAATATTACAAAGCGTCTTCTCAGACCACAAGGCAATAAAACTAGAGATCAATAACAGAAAAACTAGGGAAAAGAAATCAAATACTTGGAAAATGAACAATACCCTCCTGAAAAAAGACTGGGTTATAGAAGACATCAAGGAGGGAATAAGGAAATTCATAGAAAGCAACGAGAATGAAAACACTTCCTATCAAAACCTCTGGGACACAGCAAAAGCAGTGCTCAGAGGCCAATTTATATCAATTAATGCACACATACAAAAAGAAGAAAGAGCCAAAATCAGAGAACTGTCCCTACAACTTGAACAAATAGAAACTGAGCAACAAAAGAATTCATCAGGCACCAGAAGAAAACAAATAATAAAAATTAGAGCTGAACTAAATGAATTAGAGAACAGAAAAACAATCAAAAGAATTAACAAAGCCAAAAGCTGGTTCTTTGAAAAAAATAACAAAATTGATAAACCATTGGCTAGACTGACTAAAGAAATACAGGGAAGGAAACAAATAACCCGAATAAGAAATGAGAAGGACCACATCACAACAGAACCAAATGAAATTAAAAGAATCATTTCAGATTATTATGAAAAATTGTACTCTAACAAATTTGAAAACCTAGAAGAAATGGATGAATTCCTGGAAAAACACTACCTACCTAAACTAACACATTCAGAAGTAGAACAACTAAATAGATCCATAACAAAAAAAGAGATTGAAATGGTAATGAAAAAACTCCCAACAAAAAAAAGCCCTGGCCCGGACGGCTTCACTGAAGAGTTCTACCAAACTTTCAGAGAAGAGTTAACACCGCTACTACTAAAGGTATTCCAAAGCATAGAAAATGACGGAATACTACCCAACTCATTCTATGAAGCCACCATCTCCCTGATACCAAAACCAGGTAAAGACATTACAAAAAAAGAAAATTATAGACCTATATCCCTCATGAACATTGATGCAAAAATCCTCAACAAAATTCTAGCCAATAGAATCCAACAACACATCAAAAAAATAATTCACCCTGATCAAGTGGGATTTATACCAGGTACGCAAGGCTGGTTTAATATCAGAAAAACCATTAATGTAATCCATCACATAAATAAAACAAAAGACAAAAACCACATGATCTTATCAATTGATGCAGAAAAAGCATTTGACAAAGTCCAACACCCATTTATGATAAAAACTCTTACCAAAATAGGAATTGAAGGAAAATTCCTCAACATAATAAAGGGCATCTATGCAAAGCCAACAGCCAATATCACTCTAAATGGAGAGAACCTGAAAGCATTTCCCTTGAGAACGGGAACCAGACAAGGATGCCCTTTATCACCGCTCTTATTCAACATCGTGTTGGAAGTCTTAGCCAGGGCAATTAGGCTAGACAAAGAAATAAAAGGTATCCAGATTGGCAAGGAAGAAGTAAAGTTATCCCTATTTGCAGATGACATGATTATATACCCAGAAAACCCTAAGGAATCCTCCAGAAAACTACTGAAACTAATAGAAGAGTTTGGCAGAGTCTCAGGTGATAAAATAAACATACAAAAATCACTTGGATTCCTCTACATCAACAAAAAGAACACCGAAGAGGAAATAACCAAATCAATACCATTCACAGTAGCCCCCAAGAAGATAAGATACTTAGGAATAAATCTTACCAAGGATGTAAAAGACCTATAGAAAGAAAACTACAAAGCTCTATTACAAGAAATTCAAAAGGACATACTTAAGTGGAAAAACATACCCTGCTCATGGATAGGAAGACTTAACCTAGTAAAAATGTCTATTCTACCAAAAGCCATCTATACATTTAACGCACTTCCGATCCAAATTCCAATGTCATATTTTAAGGGGATAGAGAAACAAATCACCAATTTCATATGGAAGGGAAAGAAGCCCCGGATAAGCAAAGCACTACTGAAAAAGAAGAAGAAAGTGGGAGGCCTCATCTTACCTGACTTCAGAACCTATTATACAGCCACAGTAGTCAAAACAGCCTGGTATTGGTACAACAACAGACACATAGACCAATGGAACAGAATTGAGAACCCAGACATAGATCCATCCACGTATGAGCAGCTGATATTTGACAAAGGACCAGTGTCAATTAACTGGGGAAAAGACAGCCTTTTTAACAAATGGTGCTGGCATAACTGGATATCCCTTTGCAAAAAAATGAAACAAGACCCATACCTCACACCATGCACAAAAACTAACTCCAAGTGGATCAAAGACCTAAACATAAAGACTAAAACGATAAAGATCATGGAAGAAAAAATTGGGACAACCCTAGGAGCCCTAATACAAGGTATAAACAGAATACAAAACATTACCAAAAATGATGAAGAGAAACCAGATAACTGGGAGCTCCTAAAAATCAAACACCTATGCTCATCTAAAGACTTCTCCAAAAGAGTAAAAAGACCACCTACAGACTGGGAAAGAATTTTCAGCTATGACATCTCCGACCAGCGCCTGATCTCTAAAATCTACATGATTCTGTCAAAACTCAACCACAAAAAGACAAACAACCCAATCAAGAAGTGGGCAAAGGATATGAACACACATTTCACTAAAGAAGATATTCAGGCAGCCAACAGATACATGAGAAAATGCTCTCGATCATTAGCCATTAGAGAAATGCAAATTAAAACTACGATGAGATTCCATCTCACACCAGCAAGGCTGGCATTAATCCAAAAAACACAAAATAATAAATGTTGGAGAGGCTGCGGAGAGATTGGAACTCTCATACACTGCTAGTGGGAATGTAAAATGGTACAACCACTTTGGAAATCTATCTGGCGTTATCTTAAACAGTTAGAAACAGAACTACCATACAACCCAGAAATCCCACTCCTAGGAATATACCCTAGAGATACAAGAGCCTTCATACAAACAGATACATGCACACCCATGTTTATTGCAGCTCTGTTTACAATAGCAAAAAGTTGGAAGCAACCAAGGTGTCCATCTACGGATGAATGGGTAAATAAATTGTGGTATATTCACACAATGGAATACTACGCATCGATAAAGAACAGTGACGAATCTCTGAAACATTTCATAACATGGAGGAACGTGGAAGGCATTATGCTGAGCGAAATGAGTCAGAGGCAAAAGGACAAATATTGTATAAGACCACTATTATAAGATCTTGAGAAATAGTAAACCTGAGAAGAACACACACTTTTGTGGTTACGAGGGGGGGAGGGAGGCAGGGTGGGAGAGGGTTTTTTATTGATTAATCAGTAGATAAGAACTGCTTTAGGTGAAGGGAAAGACAACACTCAATACATGGAAGGTCAGCTCAATTGGACTGGACCAAAAGCAAAGAAGTTTCCGGGATAAACTGAATGCTTCAAAGGTCAGCGGAGCAAGTGCGGGGGTCTGGGGAACATGGTTTGCGGGGACTTCTAAGTCAATTGGCAAAATAATTCTATTATGAAATCATTCTGCATCCCACTTTGAAATGTGGCGTCTGGGGTCTTAAATGCTAACAAGCGGCCATCTAAGATGCAGCAATTGGTCTCAACCCACCTGGAGCAAAGGAAAATGAAGAACACCAAGGCCACACGACAACTAAGAGCCCAAGAGACAGAAAGGGCCACATGAACCAGAGACCTACATCATCCTGAGACCAGAAGAACCAGTTGGTGCCCGGCCACAATCGATGACTGCCCTGACAGGGAGCACAGCAGAGGACCCCTGAGGGAGCAGGAGATCAGTGGGATGCAGACCCCAAATTCTCATAAAAAGACCAAACTTAATGGTCTGACTGAGACTGGAGGAATCCCGGCGGCCATGCTCCCCAGACCTTCAGTTGACACAGGACAGGAACCATCCCCGAAGACAACTTATCAGACATGAAAGGGACTGGTCAGCGGGTGAGAGAGAGACGCTGATGAAGAGTGAGCTAATTATATCAGGTGGACACTTGAGATTGTGTTGGCAACTCTTGTCTGGAGCGGGGATGGGAGGATAGAGAGAGAGGGAAGCAGGCAAAATTGTCAAGAAAGGAGAGACTGAAAGGGCTGATTCAAGAGGGGGAGAGCAAGTGGGAGTAGGGAGTGAGATGTATGTAAACTTATATGTGACAGACTGGATTTGTAAACGTTCACTTGAAGCTTAATAAAAGTTATTAAAAAAAAAAAAAAGATATGAAATCCAGTTCACATGCTCTTTAACACAACACTACAGCCGGTAGCCTATCATAGTCTGTTGACTTCTTTCTTCCCTGCCAAATTCCGTACCAGGCTGGGTATTTGCTATGCATTGGTCACCACGGGTGCTCAGGTAAGCTTAAATTATAGCACTAGCTACTGCTGCATGGTTCCAAATAGACCCATTCAAAGCTACTAAGAGCTCCTGAGTAAATCTCTCTTCTTAGTCCTAAACAGTTGCCTTAGAAGTGTTTCAGTATTCTCTGCCTATGACCCCTAAACTGTGTAATGGAATACAATGCCTCAGCTACTTACCAATCTGACTGTTCTAAAATGTTATTTCAATTTTTTGCTACAGGTTGAAGCCTATGTTTCAAATGTCCAGCTATTTTCTAAGAGCTAAACTTTGAAACCAAATAATTTTCCAAGCCCAATTGTAAGACGATTAATAAGTTTCTTCTGCCCCCAATTTATCTATCTCAATGGAGATTTCAAAAAATAGAAAATTGAAACAACTTTATGCCAATGAATTTGCAAACTTGGATAGAAATGGCAATGCTTAAAAGAAAATTATAAATTAGAAAATCTTTGCTCAAGAATAATTTGAAAACTGAAGTACACTTATAATGAAAACTAAACTTAACTCAACCACAATACTCCCTCTTCCCCACATCTGGTTTTGATAATGCAGTGGACTCTTTCTCCTTGGGATCCTTTAAATGCGTGATGTTTATATCCAGCATCTTGGGATTCCCCTCTCTTCAGTTTTAATTCTTTCATGTATTAAACAATATCTTTGTTGTGTTTTATTCAGTATTTACCTGTCTTTGAAGCAGGACAGTATAATTTATTCACATCAGTCCAGTCTGCCATGTTGTTGTTGTGGTTGCTGTGTGCATGCAGCCAATTCCAACTCATAAAAACCCTAGAAGACAGTGCAGAACTGCCCCATAGGGTTTCCTTGGGCTGTAATCTGCACAAGAGCAGGTTGCCAGGTCTTTTCTCCTGTAGGGTTGCTGGTGGGTCCCAACTGCCAACTCTCCATTAGCAGCCTAAGGCTTAACCATTGCCCCACCAGGGTTCCTTTCAGTCCACCATAGCGACCTCACTTCATTAGATACGTGTTTTACTTTGAGATTTCAAAAGTCTTGATTATGCTAAAACTGTATTAGGATTTTCTAGTATTGTTTGTATTAAATGAGTTCATTTCATCACAGATCTTCTTGTTTTTGGAGTGTCGATTGACAGCTACCAAGGTAAAAAGTAATTTATTGAGGAAATGCTGATATAGGCCTTTTCTATACAGCAGAATCCCCTAGAATGTATTTTGTATAGAACCATTCCAGCAGAATTGACTAAACAAAGAAGGGTTCAGATTCCAGGAAGCGTTTATGAAACCCCTACCTACAGTAATTCACAACACACACGCATATAATGAAGGCTGTGGTATGTCTCTTCAAATTTCCTTAAATTCAGTTGCTGCTCATCTGACCAAGGAACTCCCCGTTCTTTTTCTGTATATATCTTGAATAATCCCTGTAGATTTTAATTTGGGAAATAATGTTGTATTTTAAAATATTCAACACACCAGAGACTGGCATCCTTAAAAGAGTCTTTATCAATTAACCTCCCTTCATGTCTAGCTTAAGTTCATTAAAAGAGTCTGCGTTCACAAATCTTACACCACGTAACCATCCATGAGGAGTCACATACAGTGGAAATGTGCTTCCCTTCTATACTGTTAAGGGCTCATTTCAAAATATATCCTTAAAAACCACACGCAGTAAGGTCATGAAACATCAAGAATGTTAATTTCCAGGGCCGTTGCTTACGTAGAAGAGCTTGGTCATTGATGTTTATTGTTACCGTTTGCTGTGCTCCAGCTTTTCAGCAAGAATAATGAGTCCCGTTGAAAGGTATTTCCTTTTCATACTTTTTCGTTACTTTCTTTTGTGAAGACACCCCAAGACTTAGAGTAATATGATATGAAGGCTGTGGGAAACCATAAAAGTTTTTGATTTCAGTCTGGTAGAATTTAGCTGATAAATTCTTCAGTATGAAACAATCTCTGATCCTGGCAGAGCAGTTGCTTCTAGTGCTTAGATGAAATGGTGACGGTCGAAACTACTCCCCACAGTAATAGTGGTGGGGACACCGGTACCATATGCCACCTGGGGCGCTCGGTCAGAACAGCTGTGCAGAAGGCGAATTTTCAGTGGGGGAAAAGTTGCATATGAGTAACTACGCATCACACACACACCACAATTTACAACAGCACCAGTGCTGAACAAGGGTATGTTTTCCAAAATTGTTACCTTATACAACTTTTGTCTCAAATTCTATTTTTCTTGACCATGATAATCATTACAAAGAGCTACTGCAATTCAGATAATCTTCATATTTTGATAGTAACAACATGTTGCCTATCAAGGTAGCTAAATAAACTCTGATTATATTAAAAGCAATTTGTGTGAGTGCCAGATCCACCCCCTTGTCGTAGAGTCAGAATCCTTGGATGGCTGCCTGGTTGCAAAGCAAGCTTATGTATAGCATTGATTCTCAAATGGATGAAAAAAAAAAGTGCATAGTTTGCTTAGAACCAAAGGTTTGTCAAGAGCAATGGTGTCTGTGAGGTAGAGACTACACGAATAGCCTCTTAGCAGCCAGGAGTATTACAAACCCAGAGGAAACTCTCAGCTTTTTGTACAGACGCTAGATAAGCTTGCCAAGGCGCCATATGCTGCTGCAGGAAGAGTGCTTTCGCAGTTTGGCATCTGGATTCTAGAATTACTGCTCGACAGGGAAAATGAGAGGCGTATGAAGATGAGGAATAAAACCACGTCCATACTATACCAAAATCCAAGCTGTAAGAAGGTGAAGTTAAAGTGTAATTTTAAAGGAGAACAAATTAATTAACTTCCATGACTATTCCTTGCAAGTTTTAAGTGGACATAAATGATACGCCCTGTGGAAACAAAGCAGCTAGATGAGAGGAATTGATACTATAAAGCATCAGAAATGTAAAGTTTTTATTATTTACTTATTTAAGGGCAATCTCTTAGACCCAAGAGTGCAAGACAAAGAATTTCAGCACAGTAGAATTTTGTTCTCTTTTTCCAACTGGTGTTTGCTGTTATCCTTTGATTATTTTCATACCCCATCCTGGTTGTTTCTTTGTTTTTGTTTTTCCTTTAATACAAAATAAACCTAATTAAAAAAGAAAAAAAATACAATTTTTGGGTTAATTAACTTGGTTTTGGCTTCCAGCTTATGTGTTAAGAAATGTGAACCCATGAGGTTCTCTTTTCTTAACTGTACTAAAAGCTGATGTACACTTTGAAACAGCATTCAGGTTCAAGAAAAACTATGTGAAAGGGAATAGGCTTAGCTTGATATTAAGTGACAAAATGTGGTGTAAAAAGTCATAACTATTTGAATTTGAGACCAACAGACACATTCAAGCTGGGAAAAACACAAAACAGATTAAAAAAATCACACTATGGATTTAATTTAGTCCATGCTTGATTGGTGTACAGGTAGCCATTTTCAAGAGAACCCTGACTTTGATGCAATTTTGTGAGAAGAATCCACAGATATGCTGCAATTTAATATAATTTTCACCTTTTGACTATTGTACTCTGCTGGCTAACTAATAGCACCTAAAGTTTTCTGTCACCGTTGTATTAGCTAGTCAGCCAGAGGTCAGTGTTTCTGCTCGAATCAGCTGAAACGTTTTCGTGTTAAGAAGCCTTGGGGTAATGTGCAGAAAGGATCAGACCTTCCCTTGCCCCTTACCATACGCCTACTTTAGAAACAGATCCCATGTTTTTTAATTACAACAGAGGTTGTCACTTCAGTAATAAGTTCTCCATCTGCATCTCCTTTCAAACTCAGAGACATAATGGAAGTTAAAAAAGGTTAAATTTTTCTCTGGCTGTGTTTACGTGTTTCCAAAACAACTCATCCTTTCAGTCAATTCAGCTTAAAAAAATCTGCTAGATCATTCATTTTTTGTCAAGTAGCAACCAATCGACCAAATTTCCCACCTCTGACCAGTCTACTGTTGTGAATAGCACAGGTTAATCATATGGACGGGTTTCAGTTACCTCTCCTTATTTTCACCAATTTCTTCCATCCATCTTTTTTCGTATCTAGTTCTAAATGCAGCTAATTATATGAACCACTTTATAATTTTCATCTTACATCTATATATATTATATCAAGATGACTGCATAGTTGGTAAGAAAGACATTTTTCTGATTTAAATATTGCCTAACAGATGGAAGGTAAATGACTTATGTAAGACGCCAACCATTAAAAGCCTAACACAGATCGTATGATTTCTAGTCCAATACACACACACACACACACACACACACACACACACGCTCTCCCTGATACATTCACTTATCCTTTGAGTAAGTCTCACAACACCTTCCAGAACAGAAAAGTTAGTCAGATTTTCAATTTGCTTATTTAGTATGAAATACCTTGTTGAATTAATCTTTTAAACTGAATTGACCAGTTCTAAATATATATATATGTATATATAATATGCCTAATTTAATAAAGTAATTGCTTTGTTAAGTGTAAAAGTGCAGGATTTCTCCAGATAAAATATTTATGTGAAGTAGGTTTTTTTAAATTTCTGGATTTTATTATTTCTGGATGTAAAATGATACATTAAAAAAAGTCAAAACAGCTTTATATCTGGTGATTATTAAGGTTAAATGATTTGTAACAGTAAATAACTTAAAAACTTTGTTTAATACATAGTAAGCAGGAGAATAAAGTTGAAGAGAAATCAAGAAATGAGCAAAATGAGCAAAAACAGGATAAGCACAAAATCTATGCAATATGTATGGAGCCCTGGTGGCCCAGTTGTTAAGAGCTCAGCTGTTAACCAAAGATCGGCAGTTCAAATCCACTCCTTGGAAACCCTACGGGGCACCTCTACTCTGTCCCAGAGGGTTGCTATGAGATGAATCAACTCCAACGCAAGAGGTCTGTAGATGTATGTAATAAATGGAAACCCTGATGGTGTAGTGATTAAGAGCTACTGCTGCTAGCCAAGAGGTCAGCAGTTGGAACCCACCAGGCGCTCCTTGGAAACCCAATGGAGTAATTCTTCCCTGCCATATAGGGTTTGTATGAGTCAGAATCAACTCGATGGCAACAGGTTGACTTCTGGTTTTTTGCATAATAAATACTTCTGATTTTAGTCTAATATGACAATCTTGTCTTCCCATACAACCTTTTGCTATAAGAATGAGACATGTAAATCATTATTCTGTTGTAAATGTCCTGCCTGATTCATATGCTGGTTTATGAGAGTGACACAGCTGAGAGCATGGGTTGGTAACAATAACTTCGCGTTGCAGTCTATATATGACAAGTAGGTATAGGTCATTTATTATCATTCTTGGTTTTTGTTTTTATTTTTGGGGACCGTATTGGCACTGGCTCAAAACTGTCCCCCAAATATGCAGCATTTGGCTATTTTTCTAAGCTTAGAGTGGAATAGAAGTTTGTGTCTAAGGCATGAAGAGCACTCTTCTGTTGATACAGAGTTTCAAAGTTTTATTTTGTTTTTCCCTCAGCTTTTCTGCTTTACAGCACAACCATGCAGTATAGCTCTAGGTTCTATGCAGTGACTTTGGTTTCTTATGCTGGATGTTCAATGTCTTCTGTCACCAAGAGCAAGTTTAAAATCGTGCTCAGGGATCTTTCCATCCCCGCCCCCGCCCCCGCCATAAGCCTGTCACACAAACGTGTGTTGTAGTATTTATCTAAAGAGTATATGCTGTGAGCAATCCATGTTTATGTATGTTGCCAAAGGCTGTGAAAGAAAAATATATATTTAAAACTCTGCAAAAATGTGAATATTTACTGTATTACCGCTATCCGCATAATATTTGCTTAAGATCCTGGCTTCAGGGGAGATGTTTGGTCATTATAATAGTGTAACACATCTTTATCCCCAGAATTCAATTTTAGAAAAGCTTATATATAAAAGGAAACAAAATATCAAGTATTCTTGATATTTTCTTATTATGTTGCAATTAAAGGCCTGGAAGAAGAAGCACCACTGTCTACCTTGTGAGAATATGCTTACGGCTTCCCACCTAAGCTACGTGGCCTTCGTTTGTCGTAACTGAGATACGAAGGATGCTTGGAGATCTGCCTGTCAAAGAAGGCAACTGTAGCTATCATTAAAAACCATTTTTTTTTTTTTTTTAGAAAAATGTTAAATGCATTAACCTTGTTCTGATCTTGGGCACATAGCTGCAAAGCCATTCTTGGGCAGTGATAATTGAAAGGTATGAATTTTTATACAGGTTTAGCTGTTAAAGTATTTTTCCTGAGGCAAAGCCAAAGGCTAAACCTGTGCCACACAGTCAGCTACCAGCACTGTGGACTGACTGTTGCCGCAGCTCAGCTATCCACAACTGAACAAAGAAAGGTTCATGGTTTAGCTCTTGGTATAATTTATATGCCTCTTTTTTCCTTTGCTTTTACTTATGCTGAACATGTCCCTTGTTTTGAAAGTCAGAACTGCTTCTAAACTTCAGTTTTAAGCCAGGGATAAATATAAGATGTTGTCGTCTTCATCTTTTATATTTCCCTTTATGTACCAACACTCTAATTTCATATTATTAGTTATATACAACAAGACAAAATTCCCTTCATGTAGTAGGCGTAAATTACACCTGTAACAAGCGTTGTTGCGATAGCCAGCCTAGTGTGGATCAATTGCGTGATGCGAACTTATTGCTTTCCTACTGTAAATGAAATGTACATTCAGCAGAAGGATTACAAATATTCCAGAGCAATTTGTTTGTAGTTTGATTTACTGAAATGCCAGCAGACTTTACCTAACAGGACCGGTACAGCAAACGCTTACTGTGTTTCATTCACACATGCAGTGGACGGAATACCAAGGTGGACTCCAGAGAGCTACAGCTGCCACTGCCTCAGAACTCTCCGAAGGGTAATACCATCGACATAACGCTGGAGAGGATTCCAGACTTTAATAAGGTTTTGTTTCAGGAAGCATTAATAAGTTTTTATTGATCATAATAACACCCTCATTTGAAATTTGATCCTTAAAGACTCAATCACATCACAGAAAGAAGTTCACTTTCTGGGGTAGATAAAGCCAACGTGTTTTCACTTAAAGAGCAAACAAAACAACACTGCTATCTTTTGCCAGTATTCCTTTTTATTCCTTTTCTGACTCTGCGTGTTGAGTCAGAACGCATAAATTCAAGACAGCAAAGAAGACTTGCATGTGCAATAATCCTCAGATTTAAACTGTTCTTTTAAAAAGAAATACATTTGAGTTTTAAATGTTGTTTTTAATATTCATTAGTTACATGACACAGGTACATTTAAAGTCTATTGAAAACTAAAGTGGCAAACGGCTGCATTACTTTTAAGATGAAAAAAATATCCTCTAAAACCTGTATGGAGCCCTGGTGGTATAGTGGGTAAGAGCTTGACTGCTAACTGAAAGGTTGGCAGTTCAAACCCGCCAGGCGCTCCTTGGAAACCCTGCAGGGGAGTTCCACTCTGTCCTATAGGGTTGCTATGGATCGGAACTGAATGGACGGCAGCTGACAACAACGACGACAAAAGCTCTATAGAATTAAGGGAATCCAAATCTATGGAAATGACACTGAATCACAAATTAGTAAAAGCCACATCTCCCTGATGAAAGCTGTTTTATTTTTGTTGTTACTTGTGCCGTAGGATAAAGTTATTGCCGAGTCTGACAACGTTTGCTGAATATGTCTTAACCAAAAATGTGCTTGTGAGTTGGTTACTGCTTTCTTATATATTTTTGGGTTATATAAAAGAGTTTTACATAATCAATTCTGAATACTTTTAGAAGAAAGTAGAAATAACTGTTGCAAGTTCAAATTTGGTAATTTTCCTAATAAATGCAAATAACTTCAAATATGAGAAGACATTTTATTTTAGAATCAATTATATTTTGATTTATTGAAAGAAATTAAGTTCTGAAATGAATAAAAATTTTATTTTGGTACAAATTGTCAATCATTTAATGCAGTGGGTAATGCACTGAGTAAATATTGTATTTTTAGCAAATAACTCATGCCTTCTAATTTTGCCAACTGCTCGCTTCCTTCAAGGTATTTTTGTAAGCAAACTACGATAATTTTTTTTTTTTTTCAGAAACGTAGAAAAAATGTTGACATAGCGATGCTTATGAAAATACCTCACGGGAGGATAATGCGGTTGGAAAACTAATGTACACGGCACACATTATTTGTGTAAAAATAAAATGTGGTATACTAATGTAAATTTGTTTCTTACGCTGTCTTTCAGAACACCTGAGTTCTGTTTTTATCCTAAACCTTTGGCAATCACCAGAGTAACTAGAAAAGATTTATGGGGCCAAGTGAGAACCAGGAGAGTGGAACAGACTAAGGGAGGGCATGGCCAAGCAGAGGAAGTGTGCAGTGAAGGAGCCAGTGAGAATCTGGTGAAATGGGCGCTGCTTCTCCAAAAACTGGGCCTGATACGTCATTGATCAGGTTTTCCTTATTGTTCTAAGATTATTAATAAAGTAGTGTTGTCGGAAAACTTTGTTGAAGCTCAAAGTTTCCTCCTATGTATTTCAGTCCAATAAACACTGATTGGTACAGTCTTCAAGAAATAACTCCTCTGAAAAGACTATGTTCTACACTCAATTAAAATAACATATTGCCTGAAAGACAGCATTTTACTTAAAAAAGGAGACAATTTTATCTATATTTTTTTCTCCTGAGGCTACAATTCCCACTGTGAGATGATGAGCTAATAAATCAAGGGATTTAGATGGGAGGGTTCTGCTGAACTGATCTCAGGTTTCTCTCCACTCTAATCATTCTCCATGGGTTACCACTGACAAGGTTTTCAATGACCCACAAAAATTCTTTCCAGGAATAATCTGTGGCAGCACCACAATGGACCAAATGTGACTCTAGATTTTCCGTATCAGAGGGATTTGGGACAAGATGATTGGTAGGCTCTTGAACTGAATGAGAAGCTTTGGTCCTTCATTAGCATGTGCATACTTTCCCTCATTTTTGTATATGATTATTCTTGGTGGAAATAGTAAAGTATCATCACTGTTAAGACAGAATAGTAGCCGGAGATGAATATCTTATGCGAATTTGTTGAGAATTTAAGGGTAACTGACTTAAAAAAAACAAGTCACTATAGCATTTATAAGCCTACATATAATTGAAGACTAACTAGACACTAAAAATCGACCTGACATTGTTTTAAGTTCATATGAGCATACCTTGTTTATATAAGTACATCTGTTTATCTACGTATATAGAGTTGAGAGAGGGCAGCATCATTACAGCTCTTTCACCAGTAAATAACTGATACTAGGAATAAACTAACTGGTCTCTTTTGACATTCAGAACTGGGTTAAAAAACAAATCAATAAACAATTAAACATTCACCTTGCAAATTATGAACTAATGCCCTCGGTATCCCACCTCTCCTAATTATCCAACCAGTCACTGTGGAGTCGGTTCCAGCTCACGGTGAACCCATGTGTGTCAGAGTAGAACTCTGCTCCACAGAGTTTCCGGTGACTAATTTTTCATAAGTAGGTCGTCAGACCTTTCTTTTGAGGCAGCTCTGGGTTGAATTAAACCTATTACATTTCGGTTAGCAGCTGAATGGCTTAACCGTTTGCACCCTCAATCATTTAGTCTTACCCAATTCCAAGGTTTAATTTTTTTTTTTTTTTTTTCTGAGAAACTGAGTAGAATCAATGTTGGAGTTTGAACCATGGTTATTTATGTTTACTTTTATTTTGCAACAAGTCATATAGTATGAAAGTCTGACCAGAACTGATGCAAAGTTATTTATATTTTGCGTTTCCCACTTAGTGTGAATATTCATATATTTCTCCACAGGATCTTCATGAATTTGATTCCTAACTCTGAAATATGTTCCAGAGTTTGATAATGGAACATGTTCTAAGGTACAAAGAAATCCAACTCTAAATCATATCTAGCCCAAGAGTTTTGGGGAAAAAAAAGGTGGGGTGGGGGGTGGGAGTTGTGGGCCTCTAGCTCTTTTCAAAGGCAAAAACATTGGCAGCGATTCTTTAGTGATTATTTTTATTTTTACTCTTACGTGTTTTAATTTGTCAAGGAATCTTTTCTCACACTCATCCTTTTAGAAATTATATAAAAATCTCCTTCGTTGCTTAAGGCCAATATGAAAAAAAAGAGGAGGAAAGCTCATTTTTATTCTGCTTTCACTTCGCCAAAAAAGGGATTGTAGAACATAAAACCGGAGAAGTTTAGGGGAAAGTCAAGTCTGGATTTGGAAATAGTTGCCCTATAGGGTTGCCAAGAGTCAGAATCGACTCAAGACAAAAGGCAGAAAAACTGTATGTGGCAATGTAGGTACTTGGGGGCTTCCTAGGAAGCACAGAATACTTACATTGAGTACATTCTCACCTCTTAACAGGCCATATCGTTTTTGGAGAAATAGGGCTTTGTTGTCATTCTTTGATTTAGAAACAACTAGGGATAAATAAACCCCTCACTGTTGAGTGAATTCTGACTCATAGCGACCCTAAAGACAGGGTAGAATGGAGTACTGAAATCACTGTCTTTCTGAACCTTGGTCTTTGTGATTTCATTGCAGCCTAACTGTAGCTTAAAAGCTGGAGGGGTGGGGGTAGGGGTGAGTTAGGAAAACTTTTACATAAACAAATTACTTAGAGCAGAAAAGACCCACATATTTTCCACTCTTGTTTTCTATTAGCATTTAGTAAATAGTGAGATTTGTTACACCAATGAAACTTGCCCCAATGATTATTAAGAAAGACAATTCAAAATAAGGATCACGGTGATTCAGCAGTTTTTAGCCAATCTGTGAAAAGGTGAAGCTTTTAACGATTTTACCCATTTGTAACGTTTATAAATACTGAGGATTCTGTAACATTTCTTGGACTCAGGCAGAAGTGGCTTTGGCAGCATGCGTCTCCATTTCCCACTTTTGCCTCTGGAACATACTCTAAATAAAATCTTCCCTCTAGTTTTACTACAACTGTAGGTTGCAGAACACCTCTGAGAGGAGCAGGCCACTCCCTACCCCCAGGTCTAGAGCAGTGACTCAGATATATTTTTCAGAGGAAAAGGCAGGCCATAAGGAATGAGAGCCCTGGAGTTCTTCCCCCAAAAACTAACTTTGTTTAGAAAACAATGTGGACATTCTTGCCTAAAAACACCCTAGAAAACAATAGAAATGTTGGTGATAAACAAGAGGAGGCTGGTAGCTTCAGGAGGGTCATGGTGGTGCCGTGGTTAGGAGCTCGGCTGCTAAACAAAAGGTCTGGCAGTTTGAATCCACGAGCTGCTCTTTGGAAACTCTATGGGGTAGTTCCACTCCATCCCGTAAGAGTCACTATAAATAAGAATCCACTGGATGGCATCAAATTTTTTTATGGATTAGAATCAACCCAAAGACTGGCCACAAAAACTACCCCTGCAAAGGACTCTGAGTTTAATTGGCGCAAACTGTGAAGCAGTTTATGACCCAGGACATTGTTGAAAACAACATAACAATGAGCAGCAATTAGTGGCTAACTGGGTCTGATACAAACAGAGATAGACAGCTACATAGATAAAGTAGGAAGACACTGAAGAGAACATGGCTAAAATAATAACCATCCCAAGGTGACTGTGCAGATGTCCAAGGCTGAGCCCTCTGAGGAGACATCCGAGGCTTCACACTGCAAGGATACAGACTTCACTAATACACAGATCGGAAAACCTGTTGGCTTAGTGGCTAAGTGCTATGGCTGCTAACCAAAATGTCGGCAGTTTGAATCCACCAGGCTCTCCTTGGAAACTCTATGGGGCAGTTCTACTGTGTCCTATAGGGTTGCCATGAGTCGGAATCGACTCTATGACAGAGGGTTTGGTTTTAACACACAGATCGGTGGGATAGCACTGCCTATCAAGAAATAAACCCTTACATTTACATTCAGTTGGCTTTTGACAAGAGTATCAAGACTGTTCAATGGGGAAAGAATAACCTTTCCAGTAAATAATGCTGGTACCTCTCTACAGCCACATGCCAAAGAATAAATCTGGACCCCTTTTCACAGCATATAAAAATTTTACTCTGAATGGATCATGGAAAAGCTAAAACTATAGGAACTCTCACAACTAAGCAATAAAAAAGACAAATAACACAAATAAAAACAGGAAAAGAACCTGAATTGACATGCCTCCAAAAATGTATAACCCTTTGACGTCGAGTTAATTCCAACTCATGGTGACCCTATAGGGCAAAGTAGAACTGCTCTACAAAGTAGAAAGGAGTGCTGGTGGATTTGAACTGTTGACCTTTAGGTTAGCAGCCATAGCCCTTAACCTCTGTGCTACCAGGGCTCCGAAATATATAGTAGTGGCTAATAAAAAACATGAAAATAGTCTCAATGTCATCTTTAAGGAAATACACATTAAAGCTACAATGAAGTACCATTTCAAACCCACTGTAAGGGCTATAATCAAAAAGTATGATAACATTAAATGTTGCGAGCATGCAGAGAACTTTGAACCTTCGTACGTTGCTGATGGGAATGTAAAACGGTGTATCTGGAAGTTTCTGAAAATGTAAGATGGAATTACCACAGGGTCCAGCAACTCCACTCTTAGGTATACATACAAGGGAAACAAAAACATATATACATATAAAAACCTGCAAAAAAATGTTCATAGCAGTTTTCTTCATAATACCAAAAAGTGGAAACTACTCTAATAGCCATCATCTGATTAACAGAAATAAAAAATGGTATATCCATACACTGGGGTATTATTAATCAATAAAAAAGAGTAAAGAAGTGATGTACGCCACAATATAATATGGATGAACTTGAAAACATACTAAGTGAAAGTTAGTCACTTAAGACCACATATAGTGTGATTCCATTTATATGAAACGTCAAGTATAGGAAAATTCATAGAAAGTAGATATTAGTTGTTTAACCAAAAAAAAAAAGAAAACCTCTTGCTGTAGAATCGATACGGGCTCGTACATAGTGACCCCACAGGACAGAGTAGAAATACTCCACAGGATTTCCAAGGAGCAGGTGGTAGATTCAAACTGCCGACCTCTGGTTAGCAGTTGAGTTCCCAACCACAGTGCTAGAGTTCAGGTATTTGGGTGAAATAGCGAGTGACAGTTAATGTCTATGGGATTTCTTTCCGGGGTGGTGAAAATTTGCTAAAATTGATTGAGGTGATAATTGTACAACTCTGAATACACTAAAAACCATTGAACTATACCATTTATATGGAAATTTAATTATATAATTTTATGGTATGAGAAATAATTCTCAGTAAATATGACAGAAATAAAATAGTTGGGAATATGCAGTTGTTGAAAAACTAGCCTAGTAAATCCAGCAATACTCTCCCTTCTGGGCATGTTGCAGCTACAGCTTCAGGAAATAAAAAAAAAACTGCCATGAAATGTACTTCATTAGTGCCTTCCTCGTTTCTGTCTTCATATGTGTATGTATGCTTGACTTATCCCACCATAGGCTTAATCTAACTTCCATCCCTTCTACACATTTCTGTGTATGTGTTTGTGCGGCCTCCTCTGGCGACATGGCCCTGGTCAGCATTATTTACGGACACCCCAGGTGAAGCAGGAACTCAGTTTTACTAAAGAAATGTTGATATGAATGAAACCTGAATAGATGCTAGATTTAAACATGCCAAGGGATAGCTGTGATATTTTTTACAAATAGAAATGAACAGCTCATTCAGCACACAAGAAAAATAGTTTCCTTTATAACTGCATTTACAATTTAAAAGGTCTAGAAGGATTCCTAGTGGCACAGTGGTTTAAGCTTTCCTCTGCTAATCAAAAGGTCAGAGGTTTGAGCCCACCAGAGGCTCCTCGGGACAAAAGATTTCATGATCTGCTCCCATAAACTTACAGTCTAGGAAACCCTATGGGACAGTTCTACTCTGATCTCTAGGGTCACTATGAGTCAGAATTGACTCTAGCACACAGCAACAACAGAGATTATGTAATACACAATGTCGAGCGCAAACATTAGGCATTTTGTGAATCTTTTTGTTTGCTTTGAGTTCATTATTGAAATCTCTTTTTATCACTCTAATTGAAATTTTTCATTTTTGAAGGAATTTTGAAATGAGAACATACTAATAAGACCACAATGGGAAAGCTCAGTTGTAACAAAGAATCGTGATGACAGTGGGATTGTCACCCCTTGAGAGAAGTGTGACATTAAAGCGAGAAAGGGAGAGATTATATTAAATATTTCCTTAACTTCTAAAAGCAAGAAGTAAGCAACAGAGATAGTCTGACTAGATTTTGGAAAATAAATAGTATTACTTTAATAATAAAAAAAAATAATAGGTAGAAAATCCCAAGATTTCTGTTATCGTATAAACATATTTCTTGTTTCCCAGCTTGACCTTGGATAAATTGCCTAAACTCTTTTTATCATGTCATCTTTAATAAAATTGTAATAACTTTTACCTCACAGAACTGAACTAAGGATTTTCCTTTGATTAAATATAAACCTTTTCCTTCTGTTCATACCTGATGCCAAAATAACAGATTGATTGGTTTAACCATTGCAATAAAACAACTGTCAATTCAATAAAAATGCAAAAAATTGCTATTTTATCTTATCTCTACTGAAAGTTAATAGCTTTTTCCCACGCTTTTTAGCAAATCATAATGCAAGCAAGTGCTTAGAGAACCCCTGTCGCCTATATATACTCCACCCCACATACATACATGTTGTCTGCATGCTTCCTTTAGGTCTTTTACATTTGTGACTGTACTAATTATAATCAAGTATCAACTAATTTGTGATTTTTTTTCTTTTAGTTCTATTTTTGTCTTACCCATTTTTTTATTAAAGACATTACATTTTGTTTTCTTGCTGAATTTTCCCACTTGAAGTTAACTCTAATAATGTTTTTGCCTTATCATTATTTTTGCATACATTTGATTTACATGCAATTCCTTATATAAATGCATATATATGTATGTTAAGGAAGATTTATGTAAATGTCTATCGTAGTTAGTTTAATTCACACTTGACATCTTACCAGCAAACTAAATTCATGCTTTCAAATGTGCATGGAATATTTTTAATTGGATGCCCTAGTACTTAACTCAATCTCATTTTATCCAAAATAAAACCCAACACTGTTGTGAAAAACATGTTTCCATGAATAAGTCTTTATTTCACTCAGTGGCAGAACTATTCTATTGAACTCATTTTCTAAATCCACCCAGGTAAACCCCTCTTCTAGCCATTATGGAGTATGTGGTACCAGACTTGGTACACACGAATAATCAGAAAAATACTTAGACAAATATAACACCAGGACAAGATATATTTCAGACATACTGGGGTCTTCAAAGCTTGCCAGCAGCCATATAAAATACATCTGTTGGTCCCACCACGTTTGGAGCAAAGGAGAATGAAGAAAACCAAAGATGCAAGGAAAATATCAGTCCAAAGGACTAAAGGACCACATGAACCACCTGAGCCCAGAACTAGATGGTGCCAGGCTACCCCTAACAACCACTCTGACAAGGACCACAATACATGTTTCCGAACACAATGAGAGAAAAATGCAGAGCAAAATTCAAATTCACACAAAAAGACCAGGCTTACTGATATGACAGAGTCTGGAGGAACTGCTAAGACTATGGCCCCTGGACACCCTGCTAACTCAGAAATTAAGCCATTCCTGAAGTGTACCTTTCAGCCAAAGATTGGACAGGCCTATAAAACAAACAATAAGGCATGTGAGGATCTTGCTTCTTAGTTCAATCAAGTATGAGATCTAAGCAGCAACTCCTGCCCAAAAGCAAAGATGAGAAGGCAGGAAGGCAGAGGAAACCTGGACGAGTGGACACAGGGAGCTGTCATGGATTGAATCATGTCCCCCCAAAAATGTATTAATTTGGTTAGGCCATGTGTGGTTGTCCTCCATTTTGTGATTGTAATTTTATGTTGAGAGGATTAGGGTGGGATTGTAACACCACCCTTGTTCAGGTCAACTCTCTGATCCAAGGTAAAAACTTTCCCTGGGGTGTGGCCTGTACAAGCTTTTATCTCTCAAGAGTTAAAAGGAAAAGGAAGCAAGCAGAGAGTTGGGGATATCACACCACCAAGAAAGAAGCACCAGGAGCAGAGCACGTCCTTCGGACAAGGGGTCCCTGTGCCTGAGAAGCTTCTTGACCAGGGGAAGATTGAGGACAAGGGCCTTCCTCCAGAGCAGACAGAGAGAAAAAGCCTTCCCCTGGAGGTGATGCCATGAATTTGGAGTTGTAACCTACTAGGCTGTGAGAAAATAAATTTCTCTTTGTTAAAGCCATCCACTTGTGGTATTTCTGTTATGGCAATACTAGATGACTAACACAGTAACCTAGCATGTAAAGTGAAAAGAGAGAGTGCTGACACATTGGCGAGGTTGCAACCAATGTCACAAAAAATTATGTGTATAAATTTTTGAAAGAGAAACTAATTTGCACTGTAAATTTCATCTAAAACACAATTAAAAATATATTTAAGACATAAAAAAGGATGTATCATAATGATTAATGGGTGAATACATCAAGAAGACACTAAAATCCTAAATATCTATACACAGAGTTTCAAGGTACATGATGCAAAGATTGATAAAATGAAAGGAGAAATAAATCCACAATTATAATGGAGGTTCTTACACTCCCTTTTTCAATAATTCATAGAATCAGTAGATATAGAATCAGTAAAGATATAGAGTGAGTCAGCAAAATTATAAAATACTAAATCTACTGATATTTATAGAATACTATACCCAACAGCAGCAGAGTGCATGCTTATTTTAGGTACTTGTAGAACATTCTCCAAAACAGATTGTATGCTGGACCATAAAACCAGCATCAATGAATTGAGAAGGATTTCTGTTATACGGAGTATATTTGTGTGATGCTGAACAAGTTGTACTTAGTGAGAAATTTACAGCCTCAAATGCTTATATTTAAGAGAAAAAGAACAATAGTTCTAAAACCAATTATTTAAGCATCTTCCTTTAAAAAGCAAGAGAAAGAGGGGGGAAAAAAAAAGACCCAAACTAAGTAGAAAAAAATATATATAATATAGATGAGTTTGGAAATTAATAAAATTAAAAAAAAAACAGCAAAACTTGATGAAATTAGGACCAAATTTGATAAAGATAAAATAAAAATAATAAACAAATAATAAGATTAATAAATATCTAACAAGACTGATCAAAGAAAAAAGAGAAAAACAATGACAAAATAACTTTAAATGAGATGACAAATTCCTGGAAATACACAAATTAGTAAAACTAACTTAAGAATAGAAACCTTGAATAGCTTTGTATCTATTAAAATTGAAATACACAGTCACACACACACTCACACACACACACATATAGGAGCCTGAGTGGTACAAGCAGTTTGTGTTCAACTGCTCACCCAAAGGTTGGTGATTGGTACCCACCCTGTGGCCCCATGGAAGAAAAACCTGAAGAACTGCTTCCATAAAAATTACAACCAAGAAAACCCTATGGAGCATAGGGTTACCATGAGTCGGGGGCCAACTGGACAGCAGCTAACAACAATGTATACATGCATACACATGTACACAGGTACACGTTTCACAAAGTAACCTCAAGTTTCAGATAAAAATTCTATTTTAAAAAAAAACTAAGGAAGAAATAAGCAATCCTACACAAACTTTTCAAGAAAATTGAAGAGGAATAAATATGTGACAACTTATTTTATGAGATCATCATTACTCCCATACTAAACCCGAGAATGATAATTAAAAAAAAATTTTTTCAGATCAAGATCCCTCATGAGAGGAGCCCTGGTGGCACAGGGGTTAAAGTGCTGTACTGCTAACTAAAAGGCCAGTGATTAGAACCTTCTAGCCACTCTGCTGGAGAAAGATGTGGCAGTCTACTTTTGTAAAGATCACAGCCTTGGAAATTCTACTGGGCAGTTCAGCGCTGTCCTGCAAGATTGCTATGAGTCTAAATCGACTCAACAACAATGCGTTTGGGTTTGGTATTTTTATGAACATAGACACACAACTTTTTAAGAAAATATATCCAAAATCAATCTACAAATTTATAAAAAGTTTAGTATTCCAAGACTAATGGAGATTTATTCTGGAATGCAATGTTGGTTAAAACTAAAAATCAATCAAGCTAATTCACGGTATTTATAGACTGAAAGGAAAATCACTTGAATATCTGGGTAGATACAGGAAGTTTATGTGACAAAGCTTAACATACTTAATATGTAAGAATTCTCATCAAGCTAAGAACTGAAAGGCATTTTCTAAATCTGTAAAGGGCAAATATGTAAAAACAGAAATATCATACTTCATGATTCAAGGCTGAATTTGAGAATAAGACACAGATGTTCACCGTCACCTTTTCATTCAACATTGTACTGGTGCCCCTAAGAAATCTACAAAAAATGCTACTAGAACTAAAAAAAAGAGAGAATTTCATAAGTTTGCAAGATACCAGGCTAATATCAAAAACCATTTTTGTTTATACATGCTAACAACAAATGATTGAAAAATTAAATTTTTAAGATGCTGAAATATTTAGAATCAGCATGGTGGCGCAGTGGTTAAGAGCCACAACAGCTAGCCAAAAGCTCAGCAGTTCGAATCCACCAGCAGCTCCTTGGAAACTCTGTGGGCCAGTTCTGCTCTGTCCTATAGGGTTGCTATGAGTCAGAATCAACTTGAGGGCAATGGGTTTAACAAAACATACCCAACCCCTATAGACTGACAACTACAGAACATGGCTGAGACAAATATAATAAAACCTAAATTAATGGAGATATGTGTTCTGTTCATGTACTGGAAGACTCAATAGTTTTAAGATGCCTATTTTCTCCAAATTATAGATTCCATGGAATCACAATCAAATCCCTGGTGCATTTTTTTTTTTTTTGGTAGAAATTAACATGCTGATTGTCAAATTTATTTAATAATGAAAAAGACTTAGATTAAAATAATTTTGAAAAACATCTAAATTGGGGCTTGCACTACTTGATTTGAAAATATGAATCAATAGTAGGAAAACAAAAACTTAATTTTAAAATGGGCTGAAGCCAGCAGCGAAACACCTTCAGATCTCTTTCTCTGATTGTCACTTTTGCCTGTCTCTTCTAAGGATGCTTATGATTGTATTAGAGCTCTTCCTCCCCTGGTAATCTAGGATAATCTTTCTGTCTCAAGACCCTTAATTTAATTACATACGAAACTCTTTTTTGCCTTGTAAATTAGCATATGGAAAGGTATCTGGGACATATATGGGACATTATTATACTGTCTAGGACATCTTCTCAGCTGATTTTCTCCTATTCAAGCCTCAATTACTTTCTCCTTTGAATTTTTTGTTGATTATGTGTTTTTACTAATGGAAGGCATGCTGACTAAAGGATCCATTTAGAATTTTTGTTATGAGTTACGTACTTTGATACCCATTATGTGGGATCACATATGTCTCAGTGGACTCTGGATATAATAAACATTGGTGATATGAGTCAAAGATAAAATCTTTTTTCTTCTTTTTTTTTAAATTTTATTTCTTGAAAATTGGTAAAACATGAGGTAAACATAAAGACACCTGGCAATGACTGCACATATATTTTATTCTAGCCTCCTTCTTAGCCTTTTAATTATTTTTCATGAAACTTTTCAAAACATGGTACAACGTACTCTTCATTACTGCAAAAGAAGTACTTCCAGGCCAAATAAATAAAACTAAAGGAATTTGAATCTCAGGAAAATTACCACTACTACGTAGTCTTCATTACAACAAAGCAACACTAACACCCAAGAAGCAGAAACAGTTTTCCTGGAATATTGCAGAACTACTCACAGCAGTGTATTTCACCTGCTACATGTGGAAGCAATGACTGGACCCTAATATTGAATGCAGGGTAAAATGTTACTGTAATTTCACAAGTTAGAGCAACCTGCCACAAACAGCCAATTCTTGAGACAGGGTGAGGTGGGTAGCAAGAGATTTATTATATATCGATATATAGGAGACAGAGCAGAATGATTTCCTCCTAAACCTGTCTCCTCGAATTGGAGGCCATCTGAGGGTTTTATAGGGAAGGGGACATGGGTTTTAGGAACTTGTAGATGTCCATTCTCCTTCTGTGTGGTTTCGGTGGTCATGTCTCAGACATGTTGGCCTTTTCCTGTCATTATCTGATCAGCCCAGGGGGTGACTGGCACCATCCTGGTTTTTGGTCACAATATGGTTGCATTGTCCTGCCTGATGGGCTTAAATCAATACCACTTTTTTTTCCATGGTCCTAGGGGAAATATTGGTTAACTTTTATCTTTTAGAGACACTAAACAGCAAAGTCATACTTGGAGATAAAGACAGGCTAGGGCAGGAAAAATGGTGTAGGTTCTGTTCAAGTTATAGCTGAGCAGCCTGTTCCAAGAATAACTTACAGGAGTTCAGATATCTTGAAAAGTACCACTGCAATGCATTACTCCTTACTGCAAAGGCATTGTTTACTGTTCAAAGGTAGAAAAGCAGGGAGCCAGTAACACCTGGAAACAAAGAATGGCAACAAAAAGAAAATGGCCACCATGACTGAATGAAGAATAAGAATACCTTGTTTTTGCAATAAGTACATTCTCATGAGAACATAGTAACTGGGAAACATAGGAAGGAGGGTTATCTTACAGAAATAAAAGGAAACCTGTCAAAAGTTTAGAAAATTCACACATCCAGGAGATATCACCTAAGACAAGGCTCAATCTACACAAAAATGATGTTCCAACTCCAGGTTCTTGAGTTTTATGCATTTCAAAAGGCTCCCACCTTGAGGCTAAACATGTTAAAATTGGGCTATCTAACAGAGACATAAAAAGTGGTTGGGATATTGTCATGATTTACAAATCTTGCAAAACTTTTGGCACTTTTTCTCATTTTACTTCCATTCACTGTCCATCCGCTCCATTTAGTTTTATGCCTACCATTCCACTGTTTATACTAAAATCCCTAATGACTTTCTTTTACTAAATAGAATTTTAAAATGGTAGTGTTCATTTTATCTAATTTCTTTTTATCTTTTGGCATAGTTAATGTCTTAGTCATCTAGTGTTGCTATAATAAAGTACCACATGTAGATGGCTTTAGCAAAGAGAAATTTATTTTTTTACAGTCTAGAAGGTTACGAGTACAAATTCAGGGCATCAGCTCCAGGGGAAGGCTTTCTCTGTTGGCTCTGGAGGAAGGTCCTTGTCGCTGGTCTTCGCCTAGGAGCTTCTCCACACAGGAACCCCAGGTCCAAAGAATGTGCTCTGCCTCTGGTACTGCTTTCTTGGTGGTATGAGGTACCCCTTCTCTGCTCAATTCCATTTCCTTTTTATCTCTTGAGAGATAAAAGGTAGTGCAGACCACACCCCAGGGAAACTTTCTTTACACTGGATCAAGGATATGACCTGGGTAAGGGTGTTACAATCCCACCTAATCCTTTTTAACATAAAATTACAATGACACAATGGAAGGCAACGACGCGATACTGGGACTCATGGCCTAACCAAGTTGACACATATTTTTGAGCACATAATTCAATCCATGACAATTAACCACTCCCATTCTTAAAAAAAACTTCCATTAGTTCCGTGACAGTACATGCTCCTGGCTGAGGAGCCCCTGGGTGGGGAAAATAGTTAAGTGCTGTACTACTAACTAAAAGGTTGGAGGTTCAAACCATTGAAAGACATCTTGGAAGACCGGCCTGGCAATCTGCTTCTGGGCTGCAACTAACAACAACAACAACATGCTACTGTTCAGACAGCTTTCCCATTTCTATTGTAGCATCTTCCTCCCCTCCCAACATCAAAATACTGGATCCACTCAGAGCCTGTTCTTGAACTCTTTCCAGTTCTTATCACATATACATTCCCCAAGGAAATAGTATTTAATTCCAATACTGAAATATTATTCTGGAATATATGTTGGTTGTCTACCCAACCATCATTCTCTCCTTTCTTACTCACAGAACTCTTATTTTACTTAGATTTCAGCATCTTTCATAATTGGTTAGCCTTTCTCCAACCAGAAGCTGGGTGAATCTTTATTAACATATGACAAACATGATAATTCCTGTCCCCTTGGTGCAGACTAGTTTAGGTATTTCGAACAATGCAAACCGAGGGAAATTTATCCTGAGACTATTTTGGTAACTTTTTCTTGCTCTACAAAAAGAGTGACATATGGGAGAAGACTTCTCTTTCTTTGTCCGATGAAGAAATGATGAGTAGAGCTGTGACAGCCTTCTCAAAAACCGAGATTCTTGCGGGTGCAGAGTAGATAGATGAAGGAAGCTGGATCCCTGACTGAACTCTGACTTAACTACTGCTCATGCTGGACTACATCCAAAAGGCTTCTAAAGTGAGATATGAAAATTTCTTTCTTGTTTAAATTTTGTTACTTTTATACAGACGCCCTGATAAAATCATGTTGAATCAATTATTGCCAAATGTATTTCTTCAGATATGCAATGTTTTACGAGAGGTAATCGCTATATTTATGGGCATGGTCTTTTAGTGTGTGTGTGTACACACGCACCTATCTGTTTTGCCAGAAAAGAAATGGTTTTTCTAAATAATACAGAAGATATTATTGGGAAGAAGTGATTTTTAACAGTGTTTCTCAAAATATATGTGATGGAGCACCAGTATTATTTTTTTCCAATCCTTTACAGCTTAATATTTGATAATCAGATATGGTACATACCTATGTGGTAATGTTTGTAAACACATAATTGGGTGTCACAAAAATGGCCAATTGTTTTATATGTTTCTAAATGTTTGCTGTCAATTTCTGTCCACATTTCCATGGCAGACCAGCAACTGTTTGTCACCTACACTTTAAGTGAAACTGATCTAGCATGATTCCTATGGCCAAAGCAATTATTGTATGCTTAGTTTTTAGTATTTAAGCTTTTTAATTTCTTCCCATGGTTTGCAGGTTCTGTTTTGGTTTTGTTTTGCTCAATAAATTGTTTTCTTTAGAAAGATTAAATTTTAATGTTAATAAACATACATGAGAAATCGAAGTGTCGACAGTTTTTATCTCCTCAGGAGTTGGTGCTGATTGATACAACCAAGTGTTGCTGCTGTGTGTTTCATATATACTCTAAGATTGTATGCTGACTTTTAATTGTTACTTTTTCAGGAATATTTTATTACAAGAGACACATATATCGTTTACTCTAACTCACAATTTAGAATTATATCACAGTTCTTAAAAGTAGCCTGAATTTGTAGATTATATCTCTAGAGAAGCTAGTTTAAAAACGTTTCTTACGTTGATGCTGCCCAAACTATGTACTACCTTTGTCTCCAGTTGCTATTTAATGTGTGTTGATGTCGCAGGTTAAGTCTTACAGTTGACCTAAGGGCCAGATAGCATGATACCCCAGAGACTTCTGGATAACCGACCTTTGTTACAGTTCGGCAGCTCTAGGTTTAGGAAAGAATTTGAACCAGGCTTTGCTAATCTGGGGACGTGAGGGTAATAACGGAGGCTTGAATTTGTGTCTGAATGTTCTGTACTGTTTTTTTCTCTCTGTAACATTATTCCAAATTTATAACACAAAGTTCATAAAATGCTTCCTGGTTCAGATGAGGAAGAACAACCCAAATCCAGATTAGCCTCCAAGCATAACTGCTCCAGGCAGATGTGCAAAAGGCTGAATTTTAGAGGGTCAGTGGAACTTTCTGAAGGTATGATGGGACCCTCTCTCATTAGATTTTACCATCTGAAGCTGTGCATTCCTTGGGTGAGGACCTTGGGGAATGAGTAGTGTATGTCGTGTGCCTCCCCGGGGATGTCGGTGGTCTCTGGGATGTGTATGCTCACTGCACAGCCTTTCCTCTAGGTTCTGGTACGATCCATAGAGGTGGTACTTCTTCCTGGTCCTCTTAAAGGCTAATGTAATGCAGTAGTCACAGGGGCATTACATTTTTACGTATATATGTGCATATGTGTGTGTGTGTATATATATATACACTTATAAAAAAATGCTGTCGAGTTAATTCTGACTCACAGGAGCCCAATGGGACGGAGTAGAACTGCCCCATAGGGTTTCCGATGCTATAGATCTTTACAGGAGCAGATTGCCACACTTTTCTCTTGTAGAACGACTGGTGGGTTCAAAACGCTGACCTTTTGGTTCACAGCTGAGAGCTTAACCACTGCTCCAATATATATTTATTCACATTTGACAAATCATTAATTATGCTAATTAGGTCAGAAGGTAAGTTAATTATAATTCCCGTACAATTCAAGGCTCAGAATATCAAGAAGAAATTCATTCGATAGGTAGTTTCATGAAGGATAGACTTTTTCCTGCAATATAAAATATAACATTTACTATTTTGTTCATTCATTCATTTACCAGATAAATGTGGAGCAATGACTATATGCCAGGTCGTGCAGAAGAGATAGCAAGATACCTGCCAGGCAAAAATAATCTATTGCAGTCCAGCCAGTTCTGACTCATAGCAATCCTATAGAACAGAGTAGAACTGCCCCGTAGAGTTTTCAAGGAGTGTCTGGTGGATTTGAACTACCAACCTTTTGGTTAGCAGCCATAGCTCCTAACCACTATGCTACCAAGGTTTCACATATTGTTAATTTATTGGAGGAGGGTGAGGCATGATCTTGTTCCTTACGATGTGTGATATAACAGAGAACACTTCTTTCTATTGAAAAAGAAATTAAGATTGTTTAGTATTCTTTATCAATACATATTTGCTTGTTTTAAGGGAAACTAATGGAATTCCTTTAGACTCTCAAAATAAACATGGAAAATGGAATTGCTCTTTTGATTTTGTTGTTAATATTTGATTTTTTTTTGTTATGGCAACTGATATTAAACACTTAAGTTAGTCAATGAGTAAAATTTTACAGTCTTATCTTTGTTCTCATCTCCCCTAAATGGTTATACTTAACCCTCAACATTTATTATTGCTAAAATTCTTTTTGCTAAACCTTCAGGCCTACCTTAAATCTTGAAAATTTTAAGAAATCATCTTCACCATGACTGAGCTTCTTTCCTACATAATCTGAATTTCTAACACATTTATTTTCTTTGTGACGCAGTTCGTCATTTAACTTAAGGTCCTGCTTAATCTTCTGTCTCTTCTTGCCAATGAATTTATGAACCCCCTTTTTTTTTTTAATATCAAAGGTCTGGGTTTATATTTTCTGTATATTCCATGCTTGCCAGAAGTTGTGAAACTTCTGCTGAGACTTCCCCCACTCCACCAGGGTTCCCCCACTTGCAGCCCACCAAGCCGTAGCTTCTAACTGTAGTTTGGCCCCTCCACACTGAGCCCCTAACCACAGTTGGAATCTGGCGCCAGAATCCCACCATGTGTGACCAAGATCCGGACCTCCACATGTGGACGTGGGAGGGCAAATTGTGGAGAGTTCTGGGCACCAAACGCCATTAGAAATAAAATCTCCCCCACCTCCTCAGAGCTGCTAGGCCCCACATTGCACTTGTTTGGGCAAAAAATAAATTGCCACTCTCTCTTTCCCTTGCAACTGGTAGTGTGGCATTCGCCTTATTTCAATTGGCTAATTTAAAAAATATATATATATTTAAAAAAAAAGTTTTTTAAAGATATTTTTTAAATAGGACAGGACAAGAACCCTCGTTCAGTTACATACGAAATACATAGTAAATGCTTAAAAAGGAGTTTCTGAATGCAAAGAATTAAGATTCCCCTGGCCAGCTTTGGAAACCCTGATGCTGTAGTGGTTAAGAGCTACAGCTGTAGCTTTTAACCAAAAAGTTGGCGGTTCAAATTCACCAGGCATTCCTTGAAAACCCTATGAGGCAGTTTTACTCTGTCCTTTAGGGTTGCTATGAATCAGAATCGACTCGACTACAAGGGTTCAGTTTTGGTTTTGGCCAACTTTGAGGAATTTCAACTTTTAAAAACTACATGCTCTCTTGTGTGGCAATGAAAGCAGAGCAGTTGCGATTTACAAAATCGCATACATTTAATTATCTATATCATCTTTTTTTTTTTAATCTAGGATCAATTACGTATGCACAGCCATTTGTCATTTTAGGTTGTCAGAATTCAATTGAATCTTTATTTATTGGTTTTATTCCACAGGGAGATATGCTTTATGTTATGTAAATAAGCACAAGAATTTGAACTTTTGTGGGTTCTTTTGCAAAAACTTGGGCATAAACTTTAATCCAATAGAGTTAAAAATCAAAACAACAGAAGGAAAATGCCCTTACTGAATGTAATGAGGTTATATTTATTTTCTATTGATTGGTATCCTTGCACCATGTTATACAGGCTCAAAACTGCTTCTGAAAACAAAAACAGAAAGCGGTTTGGCTTTAGGGTTTTTCCTCCGGTGCTAATTAGGCTAATTCTGTGTGAAGTGTGGCATGAGGGTGAGCTGTGTGTTGTTTTTATTGTAAATCTGTTATAAAATATTCAGGAACTTTGCCACAGAGTTTTATTTATTTATTTATTTATGGGGGTTGAGTTATTTTACTGAAGTCTACAGTGCCCATTTTAAATTCATGAGGTGTTTAAATTATAAAAATTGCAATCAGTGAGTTATCAATTAGTCTGCTTTTAGCAAGTGAAATAGCACAAATATGGATATTTCATTAATTTAACATTTAAAAATAAGTTTATCCCGACCTGAATTTCAACTAGAAAGATCTGATTAACATACTTTTTCTATACATTCTTTTGGCCATTAAAGCTGATAGCTGGCAATTTTCTTGTGGTTCCAAATACTGCAGCTATTGGAATACGGGCGTGCTCATCAGAATGGTTGGGCCATTATAATGTGAGGAGTGACTGATGCTGTCTCTGCCTACTAGATCAACATCTGCTGCCTGGGGCCCTCCAGTTTACTCTTGAAGAGGTCTATTAATAGCTAATGCCAGGTCCATTGTGAAGTGGAGCTACCACACCTAAATGCTGCCATTGATTCCTTTCGGCACTCTATTGATGTTTACTCCCTCTTCCGTCTGATTCTCCTACTTCTTTGTCCTTATAGGGTGTTGTTGCTGTTAGGTGCCACCCAGTCAGTTTCTGCTCATAGCCACCCCATATACAACAGAACAAAACACTGCCAGGTCCTGAGTCATTCTCACAATCATTGTTATGCTTGAGCCCATTGTTGCAGCCACTGTGTCAGTCTATCTCATTGAGGGTCTTCCTCTTTTTCTCTGACCCTCTACTTTACCAAACATAATGTCCTTCTCCAGGGACTGATCCCTCCTGATAACATGTCCAAAATATATAAGAAGTCTCACCATTCTTGCTTCTAAGGAGCATTCTGGCTATATTACTTCCAAGACGAATTTGTTTGTTCTTCTGGCAGTCCATGGTATATTCAATATTCTTCGCCAACACCATAATTCAAAGGCATCAATTCTTCTTCGGCCTTCCTTACTCATTGTCCAGCTTTCACATGCATGTGAAACGATTAAAAACACCATGGCTTGGGTCAGGCACACCTTTATACTTAAGGTGACATCTTTGTTTTTTAATACTTCTGAGAGGTTTTTTACAGCAGATGTGCCCAATGCATTGTGTCATCTGATTTCTTGGCTGCTACTTCCATGGGTGTTGATTGTGAATTCAAGGAAGTCCTAGGTAAGGAAGGAAAAATATGTCACTTTTCCCTGCACCCAATCTTTTATGCATTATAGTACATCCCTTGGACGCGCTAGAGAATGCAATAGCCACAACAGAGTTTGAAGGAGTTTTATTAATTAGTTACAGCATTTATGTCACTTTGAAAAATTGCTGCAAAAGTCTATCCATGAGGAGATTCAACGCTCCTTCCAAATTGGCTTTCTGAATGATTGGTAAAAAGATCATTTAGGCCAAATTTAATTTCTTCGTTCTTCCTTAGGTTTTGAACCTCAATCACCTACTACCTTTGTTTTGTCATTAAAGTATGTCTTGAGTGTTTTTTTTTTTTTTGTGTGTGTGTGTACTGTCTGAAAGTAATGAGCTTTTGACCCTTACTGAATGGAATGAACACTGGTAGATAATAAATTGTGCAAATAAACCCCCAAACCAATGCATTAAAATCATCATTATACACCTCTCGTTTAGGCAGCAGGAATATCCATAGCAGTCATGCACATCTCAATTTGTTTTCGGACATATTGTGCATACCACACTCCACACTATATTTACTAAAATCTCTAACTTAAATAATTTTTGTGTTTATATCATAACATATTCAGCCAAAATAGAAAATATAGGATTTTTCTTCCCCTTTCAATCCTTAACAGATTAGACTAGTAAATAATGTAAAATGCTTATTAATTGCCTTGTGTTAAGAACTCTCTTAGACACAACTGTGGTCCTCCCAGAAACTCTTTCCTGGGTCAATGCACCCATTTCCCAGGTCTGTGAATATCGGCTGATAGAGACTCACTGTCCACTTTCTCTGGAGAATTTTGCGTGCTTAATGCGGGATGTTACATACTCTGCCCCACTCCCCGGGGGGCAACTTCATGTCTATAATAGACTGACATGAATGTTAAAAAACAAAACAAAACAAAAACCTGAATCCTCTTGCCCCAGGGTGGGGATAGGTGAAGGAGAAATCAACTTTATATGGTGATTTATGCCCCAGAGCTGCATTGTAATAAACTACACAAATAAACCCCCAAACCAAGGCATTAAGATCTTCTTTATATATCTTATGTTTGGGCAGCAGGAACACCCACAGTAATCATGTACATCTTAATTTGTTTTTAGATATAACCACATACCACACTCCAAACTATATTTGCTGGTTATGAGAAAGAATGTGCAGAAGTGGAAGAAGAACTTGCTGGAAGCTTCAGTTGATGGAAAAATAGACAGAGTATTTGGGTTAAAGGAGAGAGCGTGTAAGACAAAATGAAGAGAAAGGAGCAAAACAAGCATGCATTCCAGCCTCACTTACTCTGGTGTTTCCAAAGTGCAAAGCAAGTGTGCCTGTGTGCTGTTGCCCATGAAATTTTCTACAACAGATGGAGAAAATGGACGTTTCTGGCTTAAGGAGAACATGGTTCTGTTTGAGTTCATACTGAAGGGCTGTAGGGGGCACCGTCTGCTGGTACTTGGCAGGAGATAGGATGCAGGGGCAGGTTGGTCCTACCAACTGGAATGAGTAGGCCTCCTCTGTCCTCCAAGTTGTACAGACTTTCCATATCTTGACCTAAGTAACTTACATAATGGTGAAAATAATTGAGCCAAGAACCAGAAACTCCTTGTCAAGCATTAAGCATGTTTTCCTTAAATTATTTTTATTTAGTCAAATTTCCGTTGTTCTCATATTTTACTAGAGGAAGTAACTACCTTTCTATTGTTATTGTTATTATTAATTGCACAGATAATGGAACCATTTGAAAGAGTGGAACCCAAAAATAATTTTTATTGTCAATAAAACAACACACTAACAAATAGGTGCTAAGTTTCTCTAGTGACTTAACAATAGGTTGGATTTATTTGAAAAAATAAAACATTATATTTTACGTATACGGAGCCCTGGTGGCACAGTGGTTAAAGCGATTGACTGCTAATCGAAAGGCCGATGGTTTGAAACCACAAATGGCTCCAGGGAGCAAGATGTGAGAATCCGCTTCCACATAGAGATTTACAGCCTTGTGACTCGACTCAAAGGCAGCGGGATATATACATGTACACATATATGTGTGTGTGTGCGCATATATATATATAAAACAGAATAAGTAGAGGTAAATTTTTTTATCTCTTTTTATGTATTAATTTTGTCTTTTCATGAAAAGCACAGAATGACAGGATACTGTCACTTTATTCTCTATTTTTAATAATAGTTATTTTATAGCAGATTGCTAGCAATTTCTCTCCTTCTCCATGTCCTCAGCATCTGAAAATTATTAGATTATGATTATGAGGCATACATAGAAGGATCATAAATGGGTGGAATTAAATGTTGAGTAATAGGAAATAAATATTCTCCCACAAATGTATATTATACATATTTATACAACTTAGTATTATTTCATCTGAGATACTTTTTTTCCACTGTTGAATTAAAAAAAAATGAATATATATGCATGTAAAAATTGCATTTTGATCTATGAAAAGACTTCAAAGAATAAGAATATATGCCTAGGAGTTAGTTTAATAATATCCATTTTGCTACCTATTTGTACTTAATTCAGATAAGTGATGTATACATCACTTAAATAAACCATGGGGAAGTCATTTAAATGTATTTTTTAATTACTCAAATTAGGAAAACCATGTTTCATTGACCTTGAAAAGTGAAACCTGAAGGAATAGGCTGGCTCTAGAAGGAAATGTACTGTTTTGAAGGGAAAGAGAGAAGGAAATTCAGGTTGATTTGTTTCCCTTGTTATCAGATTTACATCCTGGGTAACTTCAGATAATAAAATAGTTTACAAAAGGCAAGTGTCAGATAGACAGATTAAATTCTCCTTTTGCTTTGTTTTGTTGTTCACGGAATGCTAGTTTTAACTTCTTAAATGTGATATAGGCTGAGTTGGGAATTCATTTTATGTGTATATGCTAAGATTCTTTACTGGTTTTTGACAAGTCAGTTACCCAAAGAATTTAAAATATATTTGCAACAGACACCATATCTATTGAGTGAAACATCACCAAAACTAACGCTGTTTTAATGCTATACTTGGGAGTACATTGTTGCCTCTTTGTGTAAATCTGACATAGAAAAGAGGGAGTTATACATCTGTTTTATTCCCTGTAATAAAGGTGATTCCTGGGAACTGTTTGCTGAATATCCCCACAACAAAGTGTACATCATTTTTATTGATGATATGGGAGATGTCATTTACAAAGCTTAGGTACATCATTTTCTTATTTAGAAAATAGAAACTTGTTTCAAGCATGAGGAAAAGAAGCCAGTCTTTTTACTTGAGATTTAAATAGACTCAGTAGTAACTATGAAATGATCCCAAAAATATTATCCAAAAAATAGAGTTTTTATTGCATTTATCCAAAAATAAAGACTTAGCCCTTCTCAGTGCATAGGGTAATTCTATTAACCATTATTAAGATACCAGAGTGCCTGTTGGCTAAAAAAGTAGGTACGGGAAAAAAAAAAAAAAAAATTTCTACCAGTGCCTCACTTGTTCTGTAGCCCACACTTGGGGTGTGTGTGTGTGTGTGTCTGTGTCTGTGTGTGTCTGTGTACGTGTGTGCATGTGTGTGTTTTAGATAAGTCTCTACTGACGAGTCGGTAATCTGAAGTATACCAAACAAAAAAACCAAACTTAGTGCTGTCGAGTCGATTCCGACTCATAGCAACCCTATAGGACAGAGTAGAACTGCCCCATAGAGTTTCCAAGTAGCGCCTGGTGGATTGGAACTGCCGATCCTTTGGTTAGCAGCTGTAGCACTTAACCACTACGCCACCAGGGTTTCCATCTGAAGTATAGTATATTCATATTGTATAGTAATCGAAGGCATTAGTTCAAGTTCAAAAACATAACACTGAACACATTAAAATAAGCATTTCAGATAAAATTTCAATATTTCTTCAGATTGCTATATGCCGAAATATGCAGTTCATTTAATTTATGTAAATAAATTAAGCCTTGTTTCTTGATGTTCATATCTAAGAATGGACAACATACCCATGTTGTTGTTGTTCTTAGGTGCCATCAAGTTGGTTCCCACTCATAACAACCCTGTGCACAACAGGCCAAAACATTGCCTGGTCCTGTGCCATCATCACAGTTGTTGCTATCCTTGAGACCATTGTTGCATCCACTGTGTCAATCTACCTCCTTCGAGGGCCTTCCTCTTTTTAGCTGACTCTCTACTTTACCAAGCCTAATGTTCTTCTTCAGAGACTGATCCCTCCTTACGACATGTCCAAAGTCTATGAGATGTAGTCTCACCATCGTTTTCTAGGGAGCATTCTGGTTGTTCTTCTTCCAAGACAGGTTTCTTTGTTTTTTACACAGTGTATGTTTTTTTTCATGGTATAGTCAATATTCTTTGCCAACACCACAATTCAAGGGGGTCAATTCTTCTTCGATCTTCCTTATTCATTTTCCAGCTTTCTCATGTATATGAGGCTATTGAAAACACCATGGCTTGGGTCAGGCACACCTTAGTCTTCAAGGCGACATCTTTGCTTTTCAATACTTTAAAGAGATCTTTTGCAGCAGATTTGCACAAAGCAATGTGTCTTTTGATTACTCAACTGCTGCTTCCATGATTGCTGATTGTGGATCCAATAAAATGAAGTCCTTGACAACCTCAATATTTTCTCAGTCTATCATAACATTGCTTATTGGTCCAGTTATGAGGATTTTTGTTTTCTTTATACTGAGGTATAATCCATACTGAAGTCTGTGGTTTTTGAACTTCATCAGTAAGTGCTTTGAGTCCTCTTCACTTTCAGCAAGCAAAGTTGTGTCAACTGTATAATGACTGTTAATGAATCTTCCTCCAAACCTGATTCCCCATTCTTCTTCATATAGAACAGCTTCTGGGATTATTTGCTCAGCACACAGATTGAATATACCCACTGCCGTCAAGTCGATTCCGACTCATAGCGACCCTACAGGACAGAGTAGAAATGCCCCATAGACTTTCCGATCTGCTCCAGATTGAATAGGTATGGTGAAATGATACAACCCTGACACACACCTTTCCTGACTTTTAACCATGCAGCATCCCCTTATTCTGTTTGAACGACTGCCTCTTGATCCATGTACAGGTTCCTCATGAGCACAATTAAGTGTTCTGGAATTCCCATTCTCTGCAATGTTAGTTATCCATAATGTGTTATGAGCCACACAGCTGAATGCTTTAGCATAGTCAATAAAACACAGGTAAACATCAGAATTGACTGGACGGCAATGGGTTTTTTGTTTTTTTTTTTAAACATCTTTCTGATATTCTCTGCTTTCAGCCAGGATCCTTCTGACATCACCAATGATATCTCTGGTTCCATGTCCTTTTCTAAACTGGGCTTGAATTTCTGGCAGTTCCCTGTCCATATACTGCTGCAGTCACTTCTGAATGATCTTCAGCAAAATTTTGCTAGCCTATGATATTAATGATATTGTTCCATAATTTCCACATTCCATTGGATCGCCTTTCTTGGGAATAGGCATAAATATGGATCTCTTCCAGTCAGTTGTCCAGGTAGCTGTCTTCCAAATTTATTGGCATAGATGAGTGAGCACTTCAAGAGTTGGATCCATTTCAGAAACATCTCAGTCAGTATTCGGTCAACTCCCGGAGCCTTGATTTTCACCAGTGCCTTCCGTACAGCTTGAACTTCTTCCTTCAGTACCATCAGGTCCTGACCACATGTTACCCCCTGAAATGGTTGAACATTGACCAATTCCTCTTGGTACAGTGACTCTGTGTATTCCTTCCATCTTTTTTTTTTTTTCTTTTAATGCTTCCTGCATCATTTCATATTTTCCCTGTAGCATCCTTCAGTATCACAACGTAGGACCTGAATTTTCTCTTCAGTTCTTCCAACTTGAGAAATGCTGAGCGTGTTCTTCCCTTTTGGTTTTCTGTCCCCAGGTCTTTGCACATGTCATCATAGCACTTTGCTTTGTCTTCTCAAGCCGCCCTTTGAAATTTTCTGTTCAGCTCTTTTAAGTCACCATTTTTCCCTTTTGCTTTTGCTACTCAACATTAGAGAGCAAGCTTCAGTCTCTTCTGACATCCGTTTAGGTCTTTTCTTTCTCTCCCGTGTTTTTAACGACCTCTTCCTTTCTTCATGTATGATGTCCTTGACGTCATTCCACAACTCATCTGATCTTCAGTCAAATCTATTCTTTATATGATCTCTAAATTCAGGTGGGATATATATACTCAAGGTTGTACTTTAGCTCTTGTGGACTTATTCTAATTTTCTTCAGTATCAACTTGAACTTGCATATGAGCAATTGATCGTCTGATCTGCAGTTGGCACCTGGCCTTGTTCTGACTAATAATATTGAGCTTTTCCATCACCTCTTTCCACAGATGTACCCGTTTTGATTCCTGTGTATTCCATCTGGTGAGGTCCATGAGTATAGCTGAAAAAAGATATTTGCAATGAAGCATACATTGGTCTTGCAAAATTCAATCATGTCAGCTCTGATGTCCTTTCTATCACCAAGGCCGCATCTTCCAACTGCCAATCCCTCTTCTTTGTTTCCCATCCATCCTACCTACCCATGTAATCTGAGTTTTACACAATAAAGTCGACATCAAGTTCCTATTCTGAGAAACATACATTGGCATATTAGCATGTGCTGCATGCATTTGTTAGTTCTCTAAATCATGCCATTTCAACACTAAAACATCCTTCATTTAAAATCTGTGTTCCACCTTCAACTGATTTATTTAATGGAAGTGAACCTGTATTCATAGGCCAAGAGGATATCATGAGATCTTTTACTGCCGACAAATGATCAATTTTACTACGAGAAAACAAATTGAAAAATACTATTTTTTAAGCAGAAATAACCACAGTATGTTTAAAAGTTTAGTGATTAAAGATTATGATGATTGACATATAAATGGAACTTTACCAAGGGTCAGTCGAAAGAAAATGCTCATTTATTTCAGACAACATGTATCAACAATCCTAGTAAAAAAGAACAAGAAGATCCATGAGTTTTTTCCTCTGTCTCTTGCTTTTTCTCTCACACACACAATCATACACAAACACACTTGTGAGCATGTGTGCCTGTGCACATGCATGTATAGAGAAACAGTACCCAAACAAAAGTCAATGAATGGCTTTTCAACAATGATACTGGAATACATGAATATGAATAGGCAAAACAATGAACCTTTCCCTAATCTGCACACCTTATACAAAATTTAAATGTAGAATATAAAGCTATGAAAGGTTTAGAAAAAGTATATACAGGAAAATTTTCAGGATGTAGGGCAAGTAAAACACTATTAGACTTGACACCAAAAAGGCAACCCATAAAATTAAAAAAAAATTTACATTAACTGGACCTTATTAAAATTAAAAACCTTTGCTCTGTTAAATACCATGTTACGAGGGTAAAAAGATAAGCTACAAACAAGGAGAAAATATTTTAAATGATATAACCACCACAAAACTAGTATCTACAAATCATAAAGAAAACACTTAAAGCATGAAAAATTGAACTAGAAAATGGACTAAAGACATGTGCACACATATCCTCAAAAAACATGTTTTTCAATACAAGTTAGGTTTTTACTTAGAAAAATAGGGGTAAATAATAAGGTAACCACAAAGAGGTATAACAACTCCATAACTCAAGATAAAGGCCAAGAAAAACGTAACGACTCAACAAACATAAAGTCAAACACTACGAAAATGAGGATTTCACGATTTACTAAGAAAAACGTCTCAGCACAAAAAAGTATGTGGAAAAATGAAATTGTCAACAACACACATAAAAAGGCATCAAAATGACAACACTAAACACTTATTTATCTATAATTACGCTGAATGTAAATGGACTAAACGCACCAATACAGAGACAGAGAGTCTCGGACTGGATAAAGAAACACGATCCGTCCATATGCTGCCTACAAGAGACACACCTTAGACTTAGAGACACAAACAAACTAAAACTCAAAGGATGGAAAAAATATATCAAGGAAACAATAAGCAAAAAAGAAGAGAAGTAGCAATATTAATTTCTGACAAAACAGACTTTAGACTTAAATCCACCACAAAGGATAAAGGACACTACATAATGATAAAAGGGACAATTGATCAGGAAGACATAACCATATTAAATATTTATGTACCCAATGATAGGGCTGCAAGATACATAAATTAAATTTTAACAGAATTGAAAAGTGAGATAGATACCTCCACAATTATAGTAGGAGACTTCAACACACCACTTTCGGAGAAGGACAGGACATCCAGTAAGAAGCTCAATAGAGACACGGAAGACCTAATTACAACAATCAACCAACTTGACCTCATTGACTTATACAGAACTCTCCACCCAACTGCTGCAAAATATACTTTTTTTTCTAGCGCACATGGAACATTCTCTAGAATAGACCACATTTTAGGTCATAAAACAAACCTTTGCAGAGTCCAAAACATTGAAATATTACAAAGCATCTTCTCAGACCACAAGGCAATAAAACTAGAAATCAATAACAGAAAAACTAGGGAAAAGAAATCAAATACTTGGAAAATGAACAATACCCTCCCGAAAAAAAGACTGGGTTATAGAAGGCATCAAGGAGGGAATAAGGAAATTCATAGAATGCAACGAGAATGAAAATACTTCCTATCAAAACATCTGGGACACAGCAAAAGCAGTGCTCAGAGGCCAATTTATATCGATAAATGCCCACATACAAAAAGAAGAAAGAGCCAAAATCAGAGAACTGTCCCTACAACTTGAACAAATAGAAACTGAGCAACAAAAGAATCCATCAGGCTCCAGAAGAAAACAAATAATAAAAATTACAGTTGAACTAAATGAATTAGAGAACAGAAAAACAATTGAAAGAATTAACAAAGCCAAAAGCTGGTTCTTTGAAAACATCAACAAAATTGATAAACCATTGGCTAGACTGACTAAAGAAATACAGGAAAGGAAACAAACAACCCTAATAAGAAACTAAAAGGACCACATCACAACAGAACCAAATGAAATCAAAAGAATCATATCAGATTATTACGAAAAATTGTACTCTAACAAATTTGCAAACCTAGAAGAAATGGATGAATTCCTGGAAAAACACTACCTACCTAAACTAACAATTTCAGAAGTAAAACAACTAAATAGACCCATAACGAAAAAAGAGATTGAAATGGTAATCAAAAAACTCCCAACAAAAAAAAGCCCTGGCCCGGACGGCTTCACTGCAGAGTTCTGCCAAACTTTCAGAGAAGAGTTAACACCACTACTACTGAAGGTATTTCAAAGCATAGAAACTGACGGAATACTACCCAACTCATTCTATGAAGCCACCATCTCCCTGATACCAAAACCAGGTAAAGACATTACAAAAAAAGAAAATTTTAGACCTATATCCCTCATGAACATAGATGCAAAAATCCTCAACAAAATTCTAGCCAATAGAATCCAACAACACATCAAAAAAATAATTCACCCTGATCAAGTGGGATTTATACCAGGCGTGCAAGGCTGGTTTAATATCAGAAAAACCATTAATGTAATCCATCACATAAATAAAACAAAAGACAAAAACCACATGATCTTATCAATTGATGCAGAAAAGGCATTTGACAAAGTCCAACACCCATTCATGATAAAAACTCTCACCAAAATAGGAATTGAAGGAAAATTCCTCAGCATAATAAAGGGCATCTATGCAAAACCAACAGCCAATATCACTCTAAATGGAGAGAACCTGAAAGCATTTCCCTTGAGAACGGGAACCAGACAAGGATGCCCTTAATCATCGCTCTTATTCAACATCGTGTTAGAAGTCCTAGCCAGGGCAATTAGGCTAGACAAAGAAATAAAAGGCATCCGGACTGGCAAGGAGGAAGTAAAATTATCCCTATTTGCAGATGACATGATTATATACACAGAAAACCCTAAGGAATCCTCCAGAAAACTACTGAAACTAAGAGAAGAGTTTGACAGAGTCTCAGGTTATAAAATAAACATACAAAAATCACTTGGATTCCTCTACATCAACAAAAAGAACACCGAAGAGGAAATCACCAAATCAGTACCATTCACAGTAGCCCCCAAGAAGATAAAATACTTAGGAATAAATCTTACCAAGGATGTAAAAGACCTATACAAAGAAAACTGCAAAGCTCTACTACAAGAAATTCAAAAGGACATACTTAAGTGGAAAAAACATACCTTGCTCATGGATAAGAAGACTTAACATAGTAAAAATGTCTATTCTACCAAAAGCCATCTATACATACAATGCACTTCCGATCCAAATTCCAAAGTCATTTTTTAAGGTGATAGAGAAACAAATCACCAATTTCATATGGACGGGAAAGAAGCCTCGGATAAGCAAAGCATTACTGAAAAAGAGGAAGAAAGTGGGAGGCCTCACTCTACCTGACTTCAGAAGCTATTATACAGCCACAGTAGTCAAAACAGCCTGGTACTGGTACAACAGCAGGCACATAGACCAATGGAACAGAATTGAGAACCCAGATATAAATCCATCCATGTATGAGCAGCTGATATTTGACAAAGGACCAGTGTCAGTTAATTGGGGAAAAGATAGTCTTTTTAACAAATGGTGCTGGCATAACTGGATATCCATTTGCAAAAGAATGAAACAGGACGCATACCTCACACCAGGCACAAAAACTAACTCCAAGTGGATCAAAGACCTAAACATAAAGACTAAAACGATAAAGATCATGGAAGAAAAAATAGGGACAACTCTAGGAGCCCTAATACAAGGCATAAACGGAATACAAAACATTACCAAAAATGATGAAGAGAAACCCGATAACTGGGAGCTCCTAAAAATCAAACACCTATGCTCATCTAAAGACTTCACCAAAAGAGTAAAAAGACCACCTACAGACTTGGAAGGAATTTTCAGCTATGACATCTCCGACCAGCACCTGATCTCTAAAATCTACATGATTCTGTCAAAACTCAACCACAAAAAGACAAACAACCTGATCAAGAAGTGGGTAAAGGATATGAACACACACTTCACTAAAGAAGATATTCAGGCAGCTAACAGATACATGAGAAAACGCTCTCGATCATTATCCATTAGAGAAATGCAAACTAAAACTACAATGAGATTCCATCTCACTCCAACAAGGCTGGCATTAATCCAAAAAACACAAAAGAATAAATGTTCGAGAGGCTGCGGAGAGATTGGAACTCTTATACACTGCTGGTGGGAATGTAAAATGGTACAAACACTTTGGAAATCTATCTGGCGTTATCTTAAACAGTTAGAAATAGAACTACCATACAACCCAGAAATCCCACTCCTCGGAATATACCCTAGAGAAACAAGAGCCTTCACACAAACAGATACACGCACACCCATGTTTATTGCAGCTCTGTTTACAATAGCAAAAAGTTGGAAGCAACCAAGGTGTCCATCTATGGATGAATGGTTAAATAAATTGTGGTATATTCACACAATGGAATACTATGCATCGATAAAGAACAGTGAAGAATCTGTGAAACATTTCATAACATGGAGGAACCTGGAAGGCATTATGCTGAGCAAAATTAGTCAGAGGCAAAAGGACAAATATTGTATAAGACCACTATTATAACATCTTGAGAAATAGTAAAAACTGAGAAGAACACATACTTTTGTGGTTACGAGGGGGGGAGGGAGAGGATTTTTTATTGATTAATTAGTAGATAAGAACTGCTTTAGGTGAAGGGAAAGACAACACTCAATACATGGAAGGTCAGCTCAATTGGACTGGACCAAAAGCAAAGAAGTTTCTGGGATAAAATGAATGCTTCAAAGGTCAGTGGAGCAAGGGCGGGGGTTTGGGGACCATGGTTTAAGGGGACTTCTAAGTGAATGGGCAAAATAATTCTATTATGAAAACATTCTGCATCCCACTTTGAAACGTGGCGTCTGGGGTCTTAAATGCTAACAAGCGGCCATCTAAGATGCATCAATTGGTCTCAACCCACCTGGAGCAAAGGAGAATGAAGAACACCAAGGTCACACGACAACTAAGAGCCCAAGAGACAGAAAGGGCCACATGAACCAGAGACCTACATCATCCTGAGACCAGAAGAACTAGTTGGTGCCCGGCCACAATCGATGACTGCCCTGACAGGGGGCACAACAGAGAACCCCTGAGGGAGCAGGAGATCAGTGGGATGCAGACCCCAAATTCTCATAAAAAGACCAAACTTAATGGTCTGACTGAGACTAGAGGAATCCTGGCTGCCATGGTCCCCAGACCTTCTGTTGGCACAGGACAGGAAGCATCCCCGAAGACAACTCATCAGACATGAAAGGAACTGGACAGCGGGGGAGAGAGAGACGCTGATGAAGAGTGAGCTAATTATATCAGGTGGACACTGAGATTGTGTTGGCATCTCATGTCTGGAGGGGGGATGGGAGGATAGAGACAGTGGGAAGCTGGCAAAATTGTCACGAAAGGAGAGACTGGAAGGGCTGACTCATTAGGGGGAGAGCAAGTGGGAGTATGGAGTAAGATGTATGTAAACTTATATGTCACAGACTGACTTGATTTGTAAATGTTCACTTGAAGCTCAATAAAACTTAATAAAAAAAACAAAAAAACATGTTTTTGCTCTTGTGTGTTGTCAAGTAAATTTCATTCAGAGATTGTAAAAAAGCAAATGGAAAGATGTATAACATTATTAACCATTTAGAAAATGCAAATTAAAATCACAAAAAAAGGTGTCACTACTTCCCTATAGGAATGGCTAAGAAAAGAAAAAAAAATAGTGGCAACACCAAATGCTAGTGAGGATGTAGAGAAACTGAATTGCTAGTATGAATGTAAAATGTACAGTCATTCTGGAAAAGTATATGACAGTGTCTTTGAGAAACCAAACTTTCAACTATATTATAATTTAGGAGTTGCATTCCTGGGCGTTTATTCCAGGAAAATAAAACTTGTGTTCACCCAGAAACCTACACACAAATGTCCATAGAAGGAGTGATGTCAGCAAGAGGGCAGCATAAGCAGCTCCACCCTCCCATTCCCTCATAGAAATCTCAAAAAACAAACAAAAGCCAAAACTGGCAGGATGAATTTTGCCAGAACTCTGAAAACAAGTTAAAGTTTTACATCTTTGTCAGAAATCTGGAAGCCATTCAAAGGTTTATAGCATGTAAACAAATGCTGACTTAACAAAAAAAGGGACTTAAAAATGGCAGGAAGATTTTGTTTTCTACATGTCTATATCTCAGTCCTTCTCTGGCTTGGTGGAAGACTTACAGCATATGTACCCTGTTTTCTCAAAGAGGGATCACGGTCCCTGGCTCCAGAGGGAGCGGATGACACCATTTTCATACGCTGTTGTATATGTCTATTTTAATGTGTCTGGGGGCTATTTGAAGAACTGACAAAAAGTTCTCACCTCTATTTGGACTATCTCAAAATGCAAATACAGCAGGAAAGTGGTAGGATTTCTCCAAATATGTAACTGCCAGTAGTCACCTAGCATTAAAATGCATGACTGAGACACATAATAGAGGCCAAGGACTAAGAGCAGAAGCTTGGGAAAGAAGCATTGGGAAACAGGAGCATTCAGAAGCACTTGTGTATGAGGAGAAAGCCATATGCATGCCTGGGACAAGACACCTGCTCAGCAAACACCTAAGAAAACCGCACATTTTTATGTCAGGCTGGTTCCTAGGCTCCCTTCAAGCCTGAGTGCTGAAGAAGTGTCCTAGCGCAGAGTCTACCTGTGAAGACTGAGAGATTTTTTTCCCCCTAGCATTCAATGAAATCTTTGTTAAAAGATTAGCTGACCACGAGCTAAGGAACAGAGACTTCAGTGATGACACATGACTAAGAAGGCAGATTTAGCCAAAATAGTTAGGGAGAGTCACTAAAAAAATGAACTACTTAAGACTTTAGTAATTAAAAAAAAAAAAAGCAAACTCTTGGGAATTCAGAAAATGTGATTTCCAGGGTTACCATACCATATTATTCAAACAGCAAGTTTTCAACAAAAAAATCACAACACATACAAGGAACCAGGAAATGATGGCCTATTCAAAAGAACAAAATAAAGCAACAGAAACTATCCATGAGAACACTTAAAAAATGAACTTATTAGACCAAGACTTTAAAACAATGGCATTAAGTAAGCTCAAAGAGCTAAAATAAAACATAAACAAAGAACAAAAGAAAATCAAGAATGCATGAACAGAATGGAAAGATCAATAAATAATGTATAGAAATTAACCAAACATAAATATTGAAACTAAAAAGGTCAATATCTGCAATGAAAAACTCACTAGAGGTGTTTGAGAACAAATATGAGCAGGTAGAAGAAAGAATCAGAAAACTTGAAAACAGAACAACTGAAATTATTGAGTCTGAGAAGCAAAAATAATAAAAAAAAGAAGAAAAATAAACAGAGGCTGCAGGACTTGTGGTAAATCATCAAGTTAACGGGTGGTAAACAATCAAATATGCATTTTGGGAGTTCCAGAAGAAGGAGAGACAGAAAAAGGAGAGGCAGAAAAAGGAGAAGAAAGAATATTTGAAGAAATAATGGTCAAAAATTTGAAAATTTGATGAAAGACATGCATCTACATATCCAGGAAGTTCAGAGAGCTTTAAGTAGTATAAACAAAAACAGATCCATACCAAAACTTATTATAATCAAAATTGCAAAAACCAAAGACAAAGAGAAAATCTTGCAAACAGCAAAAGAGAAACAAAATGTCACATACAAGCGATCCTTAGTAAGATCAAAGGCCAATTGCTTACCAAAATACTGGAGGCAGTGGGATAACATATTTAAAGTGCTGAAAAAAGGAAAAAAAAAAAAACTGTCAAACAATCTATAGTCAACAAAACTGTCTTTAAAAAAATGATGGTGAATTAAAATATTCCCAGAGAAGCAAAGGCTCTGAGGGAGGTCTTTTCCACTACACCTGCCCTACAAAAAATACTAAAGGGAGTTTGCTTTTTGGGTTGAAATCAAAGAACAGTAGATAGTAACTCAAAGCTATATGAATAAGTAAAGATAATTTCAGGGGAAAATAAAAAAGCTACTTTTATTGTATGTATGAGTTGTAACTCTACTTATTATAGCCTCATGGATTAAAGGTAAATGCACAAAAATAAATATAAATTTATGTTATTGGGCACACAGTGTATAGAGATGTAATTTGTGACAACGACATAAAGGGGGAGGGCAGAGGGCAGTGTACAGTAACAGAATTTTTGTATGTTGTTGAAGATAAGTGTTATTAATTCAAACAAGGTCGTTGTAAATATAGGATGTTAAGGGCAATCCCTATTGTAATAACAACAAGAAAAAATCAAATGATTACACACATATAGAAAACTCAAAAGGGAATGAAATGGTTCACTACAAAAAATCAACTAAATGCAAAAGAAAGAAAACAAGGGACAAAAAGAAATGTATATACAAGCAGAAAACAAATAGCAAAATAACAGAAATAAATCTTTCCTAACCATTCATTACTTTAAATGTAAATGAATTGAATTCTCTCAAAAGGCAGAGATTGGCAGAATGGATAACAACAACAACAAAAGTTATGTGCTAGCTACAAGAGGCTCACTTTAGATACAAAGATACAAACAGGTTGAAAGTAAAGGCTGGAATAATTATCACATGCAAATTGTAACCAAAAGAGACCTGAGGTGACTATATTCATATCAGAAAATATAGACTTTAACTCAAAAACAGTTACAAGAGTCAAAGAAGGGCATTATAAAACGACAAAAGAGATAATTTGTTAATAAAATATAACAATTACAAATATGCATGCATTGGCAACAAAAAACAAAAATATATGAAGCAAACACTGACAGGATTGAAAGATAAAATAGATAATTTACAATAATGGGAATTCAACAAACCACTTTCAACATGGATAGAATATCTGGACAGCAGATCAATAAGGTTAGAAAACTTCAATACACTAGAAGTTTTAGAGAAGACTTTTGCAGCAGATTTGTCTAATGCATTGCGTCCTTTGATTTTTTGACTGCTGCTTCCATGGATGTTGATCATGGATCCAAATAAAATGAAATTCTTGACAATTTCAGTCTCTTCTCCACTTACCATGATGTTGCTCATTGGTCCAGTTGTGCAGATTTTTGTTTTCTTTATGTTGAGGTGCAATCCATACTGAAGGCTGTGGTCTTTGATCTTCATCAGTAAGTGCTTCGAATCCTCTTCACTTTCAGCAAGAAATATTGTCTCATCTGCATAATGCAGGTTACTAATGACACTTCCTCCAATCCTGATGCTGTGCTCTTCTTCATATAGTCCCACTTCTTGTATTATTTGCTCAGCATCTGGATGGAATGAGAATGGTGAAAGGATACAACTCTGATGCTCACCTTTCTTGACTTTAAACCACACAGTATCCCTTTGCTCTGTTCAAACAACTGCCTCTTGGTCTTTGTAGAGGTTTCCCATGAGCACAATTAAGTGCTCTGAAATTTGCATTCTTGGCAATGCTATCTATAGTTCGTTATATGTAATACACACACACACATACATATATAATAAATTACACATATATTACAGAATAAGGTGCACCTGACCCAAGCCATGGTGTTTTCAATCACCTCATATGCATATGAAAGCTGGACAGTGAATAAGGAAGGCCGAAGAAGAATTGATGTCTTTGAATTACAGTGTTAGGGAAGAATATTGAATACACCATGGATTCCAGAAGAACGAACAAATCTGTCTTGGAAGAAGTACACTTAGAATGCTCATTACAAGCAAGAATGATGAGACTGCCTCACATACTCTGCACCTATTGTCAAGAGTGATCAGCCCCTGGAGAAGTGCATCATGCTTGATAAGGTAGAAGGTCAATGTAAAAGAGGAAGACCCTCAACAAGATAGATTGACACAGTGGCTGCGACAATGGGTTCAGTCGTAACAATGATTGTGAGGATGGTGCAGGATGGGGCAGTGTTTCATTCTGTTGTGAGCTGAAACTGGCTCGACAGTGCTTAACAACAGCAGCTATATATATATGTAAGTATGTATACATATATCACTCAACTGTGATATATATACAGCACAATGTGCAGCTTTAATGAACAGAAATTTGTTTTTTCACAGTTTGAGAAGCTAGACATCTGAAATCCGGCACCGGCAAAAGGGGAAGGCTTTCTCTGTCTGTAGGCCCTGGGGGAAGATCCTTTTCTCTTTTCACAGTTCCTGGTGATCTTCATGTGGCATGGTATCTATCTTCCCCACTGTGCTAGCTTTTTTCTGTACCTAATATGCTTCTTTTATATCTCAAAGTGAGTGGCTTAAGACGAACCCTACACCTATAAGAAGTCATTAGCATAACAAAGAAACCCTATTCCCAGAAGGAATCAAATCCGCACGTATAGGACTTAAGATTCCAGCACATGGTGCGGTGGAAATCAATTCAACTCTTAACACGCCACCAAACAACAGCAGAATGCATATTCTTCTATAGGGCACATAGGTCATTCTCCAGGATAGACCATATAATAGAAAACAAAGTAAATCTCAATAAATTTTAAAAAAGATTGAAATCATACAAAATAACTTTTCCAATCACAATGAAATGAACTAGAAATCAATAACAGGGAAAACTGGAAAATTCACAAATATGCAGAAATTAAACAACACACTATTAAACAACTAATTGGTTGTAGAAAAAAATAACTAGAGAAATTAGAAAGTACTTGGATATGAATGAATATGAAAGTACAACATAGTAAAACTGATGATATACAGAGAATTCAGTACTCAGACAGAACCATTTAGCTGCAAAATGCCTAATAAATAAAACAAGAGCTTAATCAGTAACCAAATTTTACTTTGAGGAACTAGAAAAAGAAGATCGAACTAAATCCAAAGCCAGCAAAATAGGTAGTAATAAAGTTTAAAGGAGAGATAAATGAAATAGAGAATAGAAAAACAATACAGAGAATACACAAAATCAAAACTAGTTCTTTAAAAAATCAATAAAATGGACAAATCTTTAAAGAAAAAAAGAAAAGAAAGGAGTATTATAAAATCCTTGACAAACACCAAATTTTCTAATTCTGCATTTTACTGTTTTTAAATCTTTTTTAAACCATAAGATAAAATATATTTACTGTCTAGGCTCAGACCAATGCTCTCTCATCCCCAACCATCACTTCTAATATCTCCCTAGATGTCCTGAGATGGAGAAGTATCTTCGGATACTAATGTGAATACTGAAGTGTTGAAAATACAGGCAATCCTTGCATCCAGTGTACTAACTATTGGACATGACTCATTTTAATGAGGATAAAGCTGGAATTCATTCTGGGCTTTCAAGGGTGAAAAATGCTCCGCTCACCCCAGTGCCGTCGAGTTGAAATGTTCCACTAGGCTCTTATAATCGTACTTCTACTTTTTGTGTTGTTCTTCCCTTAAATTCACCAATGCTGACTCCCTGCATTTTTTACAGTGAGCTAGCATTTCCCTGTGCCTAAAGTTCTCCGACAGCAGGATTAACTCTTTCATTCTGTGAAAGCATTAATTTTTTGAATAGCAGTCTAATAGTCTGAAAATTAAGTTTTAAGTTGGATAATGAAGATATTTGAGGGAGGAAATGTTTTCTGAATGCAGCTAATAGACCCAAATGCTATTTCTTATTTAGTTTACTATTTCAAAAGACACTCAAATTATACTGTATATAAGAAATACTTAATTCATACGTTCAGCAAATATTTGAGTGCTTCCAGCACATTAAGCCACATGTTCACTGATTTAAAACTCTAGTTCTTTAGACTATATTTGTGATATCAAAAATGTAATGTCTCCATTTGATAAATGATTTAATATAGAGACATGATGTAAAAAAAAAAAATTCAGTACAACTACACCTTACAGCAATAGAATATTTACTGCCATTTATTCCAAATATCTGTGGTTATATTGCCTTTCTGTTCTTATATGACTTTCGTTTCAGAAAAAAAGTCACAATTTCATATGTTATTGGGTGAAACGAAATCAAAGAAAAACTGTTGTTGCGTCACCTCATATTATAATGAAAAGTGACATGGTTAATGGTTTGCATTTTAAAGATTTTAACAGGGTAATAAAACTTGGTAGAAAGTGTCCATTTTTAATTAAAAAGTAATCAAGATTCACCAAAAAAAAAAAAAACTCATAAATAGTTCTTAGGAACACAGACAGTACTGACACATTTGTGAACAGGTGTTTCATCTGATTACAGACATTAGTTAGGACAAAGATATTCCAAGATCCTTTAGTAGTTCTGAGAGTTCAAAATGTGCTAAGTGCTAAAAGAGTATTTCTGATTTCACAGCCTCTGGTCTGGGATGCCTCTGTGTATCTCCTCTAGAAGACACCTCTGTTCTATAATGTCCTCTTCAGAGTTATTATTATAATTTTTTTTTTGATCTAGTCCCATATCCATCTCGATATTACTTGGTGTCTATACTGTAGCATATGATCATTTTTCCAGCCTCTATACTCTGTATTCCCCCACATGTCTGTCAGTTTATCATACTTTGAGGGCTCGCATGTTGCTGCGATGCTGGAAACTATGCCACCAGTATTCAAATAGTGGCAAGGTATCCTATGGCACGGTTTTCAGGTGAGCTTCCAGGCTAAGACAGGCTAGGAAGTAGGACCCAGAGGTCTAATTCTGAAAAGAATTAACCAGGGAAAACCTTATGAATAACAGCAGAACATTGTCTGATAATAGTGCAGGAAGATGAGACCCTAAGGTTGGAAGGCACTCAAAATACGGTTAGGGAAGAGATGACTCCTCAAAGTAGAGTTGTCGTTAATGATGTGGATGGATTCAAGCTTTTGGGACCTTCGTTTGCTGGTGTGGCATGACTCAAAATGAGAAGAAACAGCTGCAAACATCCATAAATAATCAGAAAGTGGAATGTAGAAAGTATGGATCTAGGAAAATTGGTAATCATCAAAATGAAATGGAACACATGAAGACCGATATCCCAGGCATTAGTGAGCTGAAATGAACTGATATTGGCCATTTTGAGTAGGACAATCAAATGACAGATTGAAGAGGAATGGTGTTGCATTCGTCATCAAAAGGAACATTTCAAGATCTATCCTGAAGTACAATGCTGTCAGTGATAGGATAATATCCATATGCCTGCAAGGAAGACCAGTTAATACAACTATTATTCAAATTTACTCACCAACCACTAAGGTCAAAGATGAAGAAACTGAAGATTTTTACCAACTTTTGTAGTATGATTGATCAAACATGCAATCAGAATGCATTGATAACTACTGGTGATCAGAATGCAAAAGTCGGAAACAAAGGATTAGTAGTTGGAAAATATGGTCTCGGTGATAGAAACTATGCTGGAGATCCTATGATTGAATTTTGCAAGACAAACAACTTCTTCATTGGAAATACCTTTTTTCACCAGCATAAACGGCAACTATACACACGGACTTTGCCAGGTGAAATACACAGGAAACAAAGCTATTGCATCTGTGGAAAGAGACAATAGAAAAGCTCAATATCATCAGGCAGAACAAGGCCAGGGGCCGACTGGAGAACAAATCATCAGTTGCTCACATGCAAGTTCAAGTTGAAACTGAAGAAAATTAGAACAAGTCCAGGAGAGCCAAAGTACAACCTTGAATATATCCCACCTGAATTTAGATACCATCTTAAGAATAGATTTGATGAGTCGAACACTAATGACCAAGACCAGACAAAATGTGGAATGACATCAAGCACATGATACATGAAGAAAGCAAGAGGTCATTAAAAAGATGAGAAAGAATGAAAAGGGCAAAATGAATTTCAAAAGAGACTCTGAAACTTGCTCTTGGACATCCAGTAAAGCAAAAGAAAGAAACGAAGAAGTAGAAGAGTGGAACAAAAGCTTTCAAAGTAAAGTATTATGATGACATGTGCAAAGACCTGGAGACAGAAAACCAAAAGGGAAGAACACGCTCGTTTCTCAAGTTGAAAGAATTGAAGAAAAAGTTCAAACCTAGAGTTGCCATATGAAGGATTCTTTGGGGAAAATATTAAACGATGCAGGAAGCATCAAAAGAAGACGGAAGGAATACACAGACTCACTATACCAAAAAGAATTGGTCAACACTCAACCATTTCAGGAGGTAGTATAGGACCAGGAACTGATGGTATGAAGGAGGAAGTCCAAGCTACACCAAAAAAAAAAAAACAAAGGCACTGGCAAAAAAGAAGCCTCCAGAAATTGGCAGAAAACCAATTTCGATGTTTGGACAAATGGGTGCAGTGCTGGAAGCACTCACATGTCTATGACAAGAAATTTGGAAGACAGCTACGTGGACAATCGCCTGGAAGAGATCCATGTTTATGCCTATCCCCAAGAAAGGTGACCCAACCAAACGCAAAAATTATCCAACAATATCGTTAATACTACACCAAGCAAAATTTTGCTGAAGATCATTCAAAAGCAGCTACAGCAGTGTATTGACAGGGAACTGCCAGGAATTCAGGCCGGGTTCAGAAGAGAACATGGAACCGAGAATATCATTGCTAATGTCAGAGGGATTCCGGCTGAAAGCAGACACTACCAGAAGGACGTTTACCTGTGCTTTGTTGACTATGCTGAACCATTCAACTCTGTGGATCATAACAAATTATAGGCAGCTTTGCAAAGAATGGGAATCCCAGAACACTTAATTGTGTTATTGAGGGATCTGTACACAGATCAAGAGGCAACTGTTTGAACAGAACAAGGGGATATTGCATGGTTTAAAGTCAGGAAAGGTGTGCATCCGGGTTGCATCCTTTCACCACACCTATTCAATATGTATGCTGAGCAAATAACCCAGTAAGCTGGACTATGTGGAGAACAAGGCACAAGGACTGGAGGAAGACTCCTTAACAACCTGCATTACGCATTTGACATTACTTTACTTGCTGAAAGTGAAGAGAACTTGAAGCACTTAGAGATATAGATCAAAGACCACAGCCTTCAGTATGGATTACACCTCAACATAAAGGAAACAAAAATCATCACAACTGGCCCGATAAGCAACATCATGATGAATGGAGAAAAGATTGAAGTTGTCAAGGATTTCATTTTACTTGGTTCCACAATCAACACCCATGGAAACAGCAGTCAAGAAATCAAATGATGCATTTCATTGGGCAAATCTGCTGCAAAAGACCTCTTTAAAGTGTTGAAAAGCAAAGAAAGATGCCTCCTTGAAGACTAAGGTGTGTCTCACCCAAGCCATGGTGTTTTCAATTGCCTCATATGCATGTGAAAACTGGACGGTGAATAGGGAAGGCCAAAGAAGAATTGACCCCTTTGAATTGTAGCTTTGACAAAGAATATTGAATATACTATCAACTGCCAAAAGAATGAACAAATCTGCCTTGGAAGAAGTACAGCCAGAATACTCCTTAGAAGCAAGGATGGTGAGGGCGCATCTCATATACTTTGGGCATATTACCAGGAGGGTATAGTACCTGGACAAGGGCATCATGCTTGGTTAAGGTAAAGGGTCAGTGAAAAGGAGGAAGATCCTCAACGAGATGGGTTGACACAGTGGCTGCGGCAATGGGTTCAAGCATAACAGGGATTGTGAGGATGGCTCAGAACCAGGCAGTGTTTTGTTCTGTTATACATAGGGCCCCTATGGGTCCGAGATGACTCGATGGCACCAAACAGCAACAATACTCTGCATTATTAGCCGAACGTTAAAAAATTCAGTTCTATCTAATTCCTATACTTGAAAACTTACAGTGATGTACAAAACAGATGAAGGTTTTGTGTACAATGAATATTCTTATTAAATAAACATGTTAAAAAGTACTTACTACTTTTTTGATCATAGCAGATCATTAAGTACAACAGAACCCAGTCTCATTTTAAAATGTTGCTTCCGAATGTAATATAAATTTGTCTCTTAGTCTTTTCTAACTAGTGAATTTTTTTTTTTTATCTTTCTGTAGTTGGTTTTATTTTTACAGTGTTTTCCTTTATAATTTCTGCAGTAAATTAATATGAAATTTTACCTATGTCGTTAGGGAATGAGTGTTATCTGGCAGAAGAAAAGGGAAGTAACATGAGATGAAATCCTACCATGTGCTAGGCAGTTTGGTGCACCATTTAATCATTAACATAACTTGTAGAGATACATATTCCTATTCATCTCTACATATGAAGAAACGGAAGGTCAAGGGTGTAGAGTAACTTAATCTCTGTTGCACAATCAGTCTTTTAAGAAAAGAGGATTTGATTTTGTCTTTGCTTGATTCCAAAGATCATGTTCTTTCCACAGGATTATCTGAATAACCTTCTGAACTCAGTTATCCCAATCAACTCCTATGACATGCAAGAATTGGCTTGCCTAAGGATAAAAAGGAGGCCTGGTGGCACAGTGTTAAGAGCTCAGGTTGCTAACCCAAAGTTTGGCAGTTGAAATCCACCAGCTGCTCCCTGGAAACTCTATGGGGCAGTTCTACTCTGTCCTATAGTGTCACTATGAGTCGGAATTGACTTGGCGGCAATGGATATTGTTTTTGTTTTTCTGATTAAGCAGAAAAAGGTACTGAATTGTTCAGAATAAGCCTATTGATGTAATGCTATCAAGAATGGCTATTACTTGAAAGCACTGCTTTTGTGTTATACTGTCACTGACTTTTTTTTAATAATATTTCATTGTGTTTTAGGTGAATGCTTACACAGGAAATTAGGTTTTCATTTAACAATTTTTATACAAAGTGTTTCACGACATTAGTTACAATTTTCACAACGTGTCAGTACATTATTTCCATTCCGTTTGCTTTTTTTCCATTGGTCTAACTTCCCTTTCCTACTTGCCTTCTCATCCTTGCTTTTGGGTAAATGTTGACCGTTTACTCTCATATAGTTGACTGTTTAGGGAGCACGTTACTCCTGGGTAATAGTGTTCACTTTATAAGCCAATCTATTATTTGCCTGAAAGGTGACTTCCAGAAATAGCTTCAGTTCCAAATTTGAAGGTTATCTTAGGGAAATAGTCTCTGAGGTTTCTCTAATCTCTATCAGTCCTGTAGGTCTAGACGTTTTAGGAGTTTAAATTTTGTTCTACCTTTTTTTCCCATTTTATCTGGGATCTTCTATTGTGTCCCTGGTCAGAGTGGTTGGTGGTAGTAGCCAGGCACCGTCTAGTTCTTCTGGTCTCAGGTTTAGAAGAGTGCATGGTTTGTGTGGGCTGTGGACTAGTTTCTACTTTGAGCTGTTGATTTCCTTCATTCTGTCTTGGTCCACAGGAGTAGAGACTAATAGTTGGATCTTAGGTGGCCACTTGTAGGCTTTTAAGACTCCAGAAGCTACTCACCGTACTAGGATGTAGAACATTATCTTTATGAACTATGTTACTCCAACTAAGTTGATCTCCGAGACTATGGTCCTAGGTCTTTTAACATAATAAACCAACCCCATGGTTTGTTTGGATATGTCTAGGAAGCCTCCAAAATGGTGCCTCCTATGTGCTTTGTCATATATATGTGCATCACACTAAAACACGTATACACATATGCCTACAGATACATACATACATGCACATGCATTTATTCACTTACATCTTCTTATACACATAAAAAAAAAATATGCATCCAAATCTACCTGCGTAACCACACACATATTTTTTGGTTGTTGTTACAAAATCATATATGTTATAGTATTTACCAAAACTGTCCCTTCTTCTTGGGTACTTCTTTACCTTGGTCAAGTTGTGCTGCCTTTCCAATCACTAAGAATAACCAGTGCCTACTACCTAGAAGGAAACCCTGGTGGCACAGTGGTTAAAGCGCTACAGCTGCTAACTCAAAGGTTGGCAGTTCAAATCCACCAGGCACTCCTTGGAAACTCTATGGGGCAGTTCTACTCTGACCTATAGGGTCGCTAAGAGTCGGAATCGACTTGACAGCAATGGGTTTGACTACCTAGAAAGCGATTTCCCCTTCCTCTCCTTCTCCTCCTTGGTAACCATTATAGAACATTGCTTTCTGTGTGTATATCTGTTCTTGACTTTTTATGATCCTGACACTTTATATTTGTTCTTTTGTGACTGACTTATTTCACTCAGCGTAATGTGCTCCAGATTCAACCATGTTATAAGGTGTTTCACAGACTCCTTACTATTTTTTGTAATTGTGTAGTATTCCATTCTGTGTATGTACCACAAAATTTGTTTATCCATTCATCTGTCGATGATCACTTAGGTTGTTTCCATCTTTTTATAACTGTGAATAATGCCACAATGAATGTAGGTGTGCATAAGTCTATTAGTGTCACTGTTCTTATATCTCTTAGATATATACCTAGAAGTGGGATTACTAGATCATAAGGTATTTCCATTTTTAGATTTTTTAAGGCTGGTCACACCATTTACCATAGTGGTTGTACCCTTCTACAATTCCACCAGTAAAGTATTAAAGTTCTGATCTTCCTACAACCTCAGCAGCATTTGTTGTTTTCTATTTTTTTGATCATTGCTTTTTTTGCAGGGTAAGATAGTATCTCATTGTAGTTTTGATTTGCCTCTTTCTAATGGCTGATGATTGCGGGCATCTTTTCATGTATTTGTTCGCTGCCTGAATGTCCTCTTTGGTGAAATGTCTGTTTCTGTCCTTTGCCCATTTTTTGATTGGATTGTTGGCATTCACTCTTATTGTCTTCGTTGAGTGTATTTATAACTGGTCTTTTCCCTTAGCTTTTTTTTTTTTTATTAATCAGTGAAATCAATCTAAAATAATTTTAAAGACTGATAAAGAGTAAGGGAAAAAACTTTCCCTATGTTCAGTGATTGAGCTTAAAATCATTTATATAAACTAGGCTTACAGGAGGATTCGAAAGTAATATCTAATTAATGTTGAGTATTTACATATTCCATGCATCGTAATAAGTGTTTTATGTATATTAAAACTCACTTTGACCCTCACAGTCACTCTATATGGTAGGTAATATTATAATGTTATCTCTCTATATATAAAATCTATTTCAGTGATGAGCAAACTGAGGCACAAACTATGATTAAGTAACTTACTCAAAATTTTCCTGCTAGTTTTATTTAGTATTGAAAGAGGTGAGTCTGGTACCAAGGAGCCTGTGATCATTCCAGTTACTGTTACGAGTCATTCTTACTACTTCGACACTGACTTCATGCCAGTTTTTTAAGCCTTTATTCTATTTAAAGCCTTTCTTGTTTTTCATGAAATTCTTGCAGTTATCTTACAAAATATATATAATTATTGAATTCTAGTTTCAAGGTGAAGAAGTCAAACCTCACAAAAAAGACATCATTTTATGAAAGTAGCACAGCTGGCCATGTGTAGAGTTCAGAATCAAATTCAGGACTACTTGAATCTCTGTTAAAAAGAAACCTCCCAGTTTCTTAAGGTATTTGATACCATGAAGGTTCCACGTTGGCCTGAAGCAGTTTCAACATGCCTTCTATTTCTCTACTTGTTTGGGTTCTTTTCCAAGTTACTCTCAGTTCCTTCTGCTATTATTCCTTAGTAATCTTGCCTACACCTTGTTGTTTCTTCCCTCTTTGTTTCTTTTTTTAAAATACTTTCCTGGGTGATTTTACCAGCTTCCATGACTTTTATTTCTAAAAACTTCCTGATAATTTCCAAAGTACACGTCTACTCCTGAAATACAAATGATATTTCCTATTGCCGCCAGAGTCTCTTCATTTGAATTTCTTAAAGTTAGCTCAAAGTCTAAATCTGAACACATAATAAGACCTCCCCCTCTTAATTATGCTCTTCTTCCTGGTTTGCTCCCTCAGAGAATGGTGCTATTCACCATCCAACTGACTGAGGCAGAAACTTTGGCCTAGTATTAGACTCCTTCCTCTACTATACCCCAACACCCTTGGTCCACTTGAATACCATGTCTTATTGACTTTACCTCTTATTCATCTCTTTGTCCTTAAGATGAAGCCCAAACTCCTTAGAATGGCTAAGAAGTCCATTAGGATCAAGTCCGTGTTTATCTTTCCAGCTTCTTATCTACCATCGCCAGTGTTGAGAACAAAGGCAAAAACTGTGAAGCATTCACATCAAGTGTAAAACTTAAGAGGTCACCCGAAAAACTTGGTAACCAAGATAAGTAATGTTTCTAAGGCAATTATTCAAAAAATAAATGCAAAAAAGAATCTCAGATGAACAGATATGAAATGCTAAATAAGAACAGGATCCAACAGGGTTGAGGATAAGGTGGATAGATGATAAGAAGAAATAAAACCATTTAAAAAAGCACATGAATTCATTACAATTCACAATCTTTTATTTATTTGGATAGTTTTGTTATCGTGAATCCATGTATAGTAATTAACTAAGAGCTTAAAACCTACTGCCATTGAGTCAATTCTGACTCAGAGTGACCCTATAGGACATAGTAGAACTGCCCACATAGGGTTTCCAAGGAGCGGCTGGTAGATTCGAACTGCCAGCCCTTTGGTCAGCAGCTGTAGCTCTTAACCACTGTACCACCAGGGCTCCAGTTAAGTTACTTGAGAAATACAGAAAATATTAAGGACAAAAAAAAAAAAAAAACCCTGAAGTAACTGAAAAAAAAATTTGACAGAAAAACAGACATTTGCTACAGACTTCTACAGTGATTTTGATGGGAAAATTAAACTTTTTAAAGCTCAAATCCTTCTTCTAAAAAACAAACTGTAAAGTAAGCTACTTATTAAAAAAATAATATTTACATAGTACTTTACTGCATGTATGTCAATGATCCAAACAATAACTTGTTTAATCCTCAATGGTACCATTTTATGATGAAAAAAACTGAGGCTTAGAGAGCCCAGTAACTTCCCTTAAGTCCCAGCATACCAGCCATTGTTAAGATTTCTGTGATTCGTTTCCCATTTAAAGTAAATCCGGCTAATGCTAGAGCTAGAATTTGAACCCAGGGAGTTGGGGCCCAGAGTCCAAGACCTTAACCAGTGCATGGAATTGCCTCTCACAAATCTGTGGTTATCAGATGAGAGTGTATGTTAAGTGTACGTATTTTTCCTTCTTTAACCCTCCTACAATTTTTAGGCTACTGAATTTTGTTTGCTACATCCTTTCCTTTTTTTCTACTGATCATGAAATACAACCTTCCTGCTTTATTGTTCACATATAAATGTAATTGAAATTATTCATATTTAAGAATATGTTTATATATTTTATTTACACAAGTACTCTCTACCTGTAGTATGCTGTATTCAAGAAATACATAAAGCTCTAAATAGATTCACAGGTCTTTGATCCTAAATTTATTTAAAAAGCACAATGTCATTTATGTTTTTATTTATTTTGGTAATACAGGATGCATTTTTTAAAAGAATTTATGTCACAGTAATTTTACTGATGAGGTTATGGGCAATTTTTACTGTTTTTCACTTTTTATTTTCTATATTTAAAAAATTTAATAGTAACCTTATGTTGTTCCTATACTAAAATAATAATACATTTTGTTTAAGATTTTATTATTCTTACACTAGAATATTCAAAAAAATTAATGCAATGTCATATAAAGAAAGACATTGCCAAAAATATTTGTTTATTGATGTGATGCATATCTTGTATATAACTTCAGATGTTGTATTCATTTAAGGAACATTCATTTAAAGAAAACATTTCAGATTAAATACATGAAAACACTTTCATTAATTTAAAGAACTATTATTTACTTCTTATAAATATTGGACTTCATTTCCTTTCTGATGGACACATTTTGTTTTACCCTGTTCTTTTCTTACTTCTATTTCTCAAATCACTCTACATGTATTTTAATGTTTGAACCTTTTTTTGAACTCTTATGTGAAGGAAAATGTATATAAAACTACTATAAACCCACCTAGACATACAGCAGATGGTTAGAAGTAAGAATTCTAATTGAAGAACAACTCTACTATCAAATTATGGTTACTTTCTTTACCAATATTGAGCTTGTAATTGTTTTAATCAATAATGAACTTTGTAATATGCAATAATTCCAGAATAATCCAGCTTTGATTGTTTCATCAAGGATTTTATGACTTTGCATTTCTACATAATTTTTCTGAAAATGTTCCTAATGCCTTTCAACTGTGTTTTGATATCGAATTTCCCATTCTCAAGTGAGACAAACATATTCAGGTGATAGAAACCTTATCTACTAGAAAAACAAAAACAAATGCCTTAAAACCATTTTTTTTTTTTTTTTTTACTGCAATCGTATCCTTTACTCCCAACAATTTTGGATCTGTAACAGAGGATCTTACAGACCATTAAATTCCATGTATTTTTTCTGAATCAGCACAAACTCTTCAGCACAGGTGTTCCTGTAATTATGATAGATTGGGAAAGTTCTCTGTGTTCAATGGCCCTCAGACTCACACTTCCACCTCATCAGTCGCATGTCAGCCTGACTCCACCCTGTGTCCTAAATCTCCGGTGTCATTAAGAAGCTGCAAACTTCAGATGGCAGATTTGCAGCTGTGATGTATAATACAGAACACTTCATGAAAAATGTATAAGCATGAGATTTTTTTCTAATATTTTCTCTATAGCGATCTGCCAGGACCATAACCATCTAGACATGTTTATTACACAGATTTTTTTAAAGAGGCTTTCATTGCTCTTTGTGACGTGATGGTCCCTTGTTATTTCATAAACACTCCACTGATATTCTTTCTGGAGCAAAGTGCTCTAACCTCAGGAACACAGCTGCTTACTTCCAACAAATTCTGTGTTTTCAATCATAAAGAGAACTTTACCTTGATATATCTTCTTTCTTGGTATATACCTCCTGGACTTACTAACCCAAACAAAATAGCATGCATTTATTAAGGACACACTGATATTCCTGAACAAATACTGAATTTTTGGTTAATCAGACAATTTTCCAAAATGAAATTCTGGTGAAAACGTGATAGTCCAGTCACTGGACTTCATCAAAATATAACAAATATATCTGAGATATTTAGCATTCTCAGCTCTTTTCTCTGAACTCTGACTGCATTTACAGCCTTTCCCACACTTGATGATTGGCTTTTACTATCTTATTTTATTATTTATTCTTTCACATGTATTTACAAATTTATCATGTGTTCTAATCTCTCGGGGCCAGCAAACGTGTTATTTATACTCCTTATGCTTCACAAATACTATCGTGAGACTATGATACTCAGTGCTATGGTTCTTTATTGTCTCCATCCATCTTCTTTCTGTCCTTCTTTTTCTTTTTTCTTTCCCTTCCTTTTTTCTTTCCTCCCTTCCTCTCTCTCTTCCTCCATCTGTTCTTCCCTTTTTCTTTTCTTTCCTTCCACACATTAATCATTAACTCTTTTCTGAGAACCGTGATGACCCAGGAACCTTGCATACAGTGATTATCCTAACACTATTTCTCTGTAAGAACTTTGTAACACTCTGAAACCTCCACATTTACAGTGGACATTTGAAATTACTAGGCTGATCGAAACACAATTGCAACTCTTGAAGAGAGAAAAAAAAAATATGTGCAGATGCTGAAAAAGAAAATATGGGAATAATAGCTCACCATTGGTGCCTATTATCAAAAACATATACATTCAGTGAGAAACTTGTATTTGAAATAAAAATGTCAAGGTATATACAGGTGGCAGTTATTTCCAGGATGCATAGTAATGTGTGAAGGTTATGTTTGTTTCTTTTTTATTTGTATTTGTATTTGCATTTTTTTTTTCCCCCAGAATGGCGGCACAGTGAGAATCAGCAAGTACCAAGAAATGCAGAAAAACACACGTTTGATTCCAGGCAAATGCAAATCCATGTTAATTTAGCAGCAGCAGTGCGTGTCGTTAGTCGCTGTGGAGCCAGTTCCAGCATGTTGACCCCATGTGTGCAGAGCAGGACTGGTCCGTCCACAGGGTTTTCAAGGCTGTGACTTTTCAAAAGCAGATCTCCAGGCCTGTCTTCTGAGTTTTCTCTGAGTGGGTTCACACTGCCAAACTTTCGGCTGGTACTCAATTGCTTAACCATTTGCACACCCGGGATTCCAATCTGCAGCAATAAACTGAAAAAACCCAGTCCTCACAGTCGATTCCGACTCATAGCGACCCTACAGGACAGAGCAGAACTGCCCCATAGAGTTGCCAAGGAGCGTCTGGTGGATTTGAACTGCTGACCTCTTGGTTAGCAGCCATAGCACTTAACCACTACGCCACCAGGGTTTCCAAATAGAGCAACAAAATCCTCAAATGAAAGTGTAACAACTGGCTTACTAGCATAGAAGACTAATTTCTAAGTGGGAAATAGAGCCATGCTCTCACTGAGTAGAAACAATTTAGAAATTCTTATTTAAAAGAAAAGTAATGCCTGGTCTTCTCTCTCTTTTTTATGCTAACTTTTTAGATAAGAATATTAAGAAAATTAAAGATAAAGAAGTGATGTCTTAGCATATATAATGGAAATGACAAAAGAGGTCTTGTTACGTCGACCATAGAACATTGATTATCGTAACAGCAAGCATTTTAAGAACTACCTTTATACGTCTCTTGCTTTGTTGCACTCAACCCTTGGATGAACACATGTTCACAGATTAGTCTCTATGTACTTGAATTCCATCAAAATGGATGTATAGAATCATTTTTGCTAAATTAGCATAAATGTCAAATCATATATAAACAGTTGGGGATGCTAGACTTTTTGTTTGTTTTGTTTTAATTTATGATTGTGAAGTTATTATTTCTTGGGCCATTCCTAAGAGCCAAGTCTTGTGCTCAATACTTTATATGACTCATTGCCTTAGTTATCTAGTGCTGCTATCACAGAAGTACTATAACTGCATAGCTTTAAAAAACAGAAATGTATTTTCTCACAATTCGGGAGGCTAGAAGTCCAAAATCAGAGCACCGGCCATAGGGGAAGGCTCTCTCTCTGTCAACTCTGGTGGAAGATCCTTATCTCTTTTAGCTTCTTTAGCCCCAGAGTTCCTCAGTTCCTTGTCTTCCCCCTAATCTTCTGTGCCTAATCTGCTCCTTTTGTAACTCAGAATTATTAGGTTTAGGACACAGTCTACACTGATATGATCTCAATAACATGACACAGAAAACCCCATTACCAAATGGAATCACTATATTTTTACCCAAATAATAAGTGCCCTCTACATTTGTTTTCTAATGGATCCCTCCCCCATCAAGGTATTTTCATAAGCTCCACTATGCCAACTATTTTTAAAACGTTGTTGTAAAAGAATTAGCTCAGTGTCCTTACAAAAATACCTTGGGAGGAGTGGAGAATGAGGTTGGTAAACAATCCAGAAGGTGAGCCTTATTTGCATAAAACATGGTACATCCATAGATGTGGTAAGGATTTACAGCACATGTTCTGGGGAACACAATTCAATCCATAACACTCATGGTGCTGAATCGTCTTAACAAATCTATATGATGGGGTTTTTAATCCCAGTTCTACATGAAACAAAACTCAGATTTAAAGTTGTTTATTTTACCCCACAATTTTCTTTATTAGCAAGCCAGTGAGAAACTCTTGAATTCCCATAGTAACAAGAATAGTTTTATTTCTCATGGGAACTGGTTTGTTTTTATTCATTAGATGTTTGTGCGAGAGATTCAGTTTTCATTTTCAATGTTCTGGCTAAAATGGCTGGAGTGAACACTGCGGGCCATCTGGAATATTATTTTATTATTTTAGGAAGCATTTTCAGTCTTATTTGAGTCTCCACTTCAGTAGGTTCCCAAATACCTTTCTCCATTATTTTTAATTCAAGACATTTTTAAAGCATAAATGAAATATAGATAAAGTACTACCCTACTTTAAATGTAAATTTAGGACTATATTGGCCCAAGTGGCATTTGGTGCTGCTAGAAGGAACTTATCTTTTTTTTTTTTAAAAGAAATCAAACTAAGTGTTGCAATTTAAATTACTTTCATTTGATGTACAGTTTTGTTAGCCAGTTTCTTCAGTTATTCTTCCACAGAATCTGATCCCTCCATGAGCAGTGTAAGGGAAATATCCAGAGGACCCAGGAGCGTAGTAAACTGTAAAGTCTTCTGAAATAGCCACTTTTTCTCTGAGTGTCTCCGAAGGTGTTCACAACAGACTCCGCTTCCCTTGTGCTGGCTGAATGCCCAGCCCTAGAGAGTAACAGTGGAACATAAAACCTGGTCTTAGTGCCCTCATCACAGCCAGCCTTAGGAAAAGTGTGAATTGTTGTGCTCTCATCCCAGCCTACACCTTGTTGTTGCTCCATTTGCCTGGGTTTTTGCCTTGACTGTGTTACTACCTAGCTGTATGAACTTGGTCAAATTATTTAACCTTCCGGTACCTCAGATTTCTCATTAGACAATGGGGAATAAATAGAACCTAATGGTAGATTTTCTCTGAGAGTCTATAATAAATACCTGACAAATAGAAAACAGTCACTAAATATAAGTTGCTGTTGTTTTTGCTGTCCTTGTTATTATTTCTACCACCGTTATTACTATGAGTTTGGAGTTCCTTTATGTGTAAAGGCATCATGGTGAATTTGTTCTTCACTATTCTGAAGCAACAGTATGTTTTCAGGAATCCTAATTCAGTATTCCTCATCAGGGTTCCATCAGGACACTGTTTTGTTTTTAAATAATGAATTACAAATATTTTATTTATAAGAGTATTTATATAAATTATGGCATTAGATACTCAGTGTGTACTGTTTGGCTCACTACTCTGGATTTACTAGAATCCCACTAATTAATACTCTCAATTTGAAAATGCAATTAATGTACAATGAATATTCACATAATTATAGTGTTACTAACGCCAATACGGGTTGCTTGTGGATTTTCAGTTAAATTTTTGCAATCTCAATATGTCGAGTTTTGGCATTTTTAGTGACTTTTTTTTCTTTGAGACTGGATCAGGACTGGGACTCCAATATGGCTCATTTCAGTTGCAATGATTTATGTATTTGACATTATTTTTACTTTTTGCCTTTTAGCTATAACCAATTATGTATTATCTATATGGGAATTCATTTTCATTTTTCACTTCTTAATTCCCTTAATAAACATGTCAAAATTTGCAAATAGTTACAATAGCCATACAAATTTTGTATGGCTTACAATTTTATTTATGGAATTTACTTGATGTTTTAAATGCAGTTTTGAAAAAAATTAACTTGTTCAAAATAATACTGTAATAGATTGTTTTTGAAAAGAAAGAAATGATTTCATGATACAAAATACTCTCCTGCCAGTGTTTTAGGTTAAAATTCTCATATTTCCAATTTTTTAATGTTAGAAACATCAGAATTATAATGTCTGCCAGATGAATGGGGGCTAAGAAAAAGAAGGTTCTGAGAATCAATACTAATTCTTGAAGAAATTATGTATATGAGATATTTTCTAAAGGAATGTATATAATAAATGAATAATTGTCTTTATTCATGAATAATTGATTTTTAAAAAATGTTGACCTAAAGAATTTTACCAGGAAGAAATAGCATAACTTGCTTTTCTTGTTACTGGAAGTTGTACTTTTTGAGTGGAATTAGTCATTTGCTATTCAAAAGATAAGTAGATCCCAGATCTTCTGTCATTAGTATGTTTTGTTTATAAAATTAGGCTTAAAGGAACAAGTTCAGTATTAATTCATGTAAGAAATTTGAGGTTTCCCAGTACACCATAGCTGATAAAAGAATTCTTTTATTCACAAATGTATTAATCAGATCATGATTTTTTTTAACACTGTTTTTTTTGTTTACTTGATGTCTTAGTCATCTGGCACTGCTATAAAGGAAACACCATAAGAGGATGGCTTTAACAAAGCTTACCTTCTCAGAGTAAAGTAGGCTAGAAGTCCAAACTCAGGGCGTTAACTTCAGGGGAAGGCTTGCTCTTTCTGTTGGTCTTCTCATCATTGTTCCCCCTGGACTGGGAGTTTCTTCACTCAGAAACCCTGGGTCCAAAGGATGCACTCTGCTCTCAGCACTGCTTTCTTGGTGGTATGAGGTCCCTGTCTCTCTGCTCACGTCTCTCTTTTGTATCACAAGAAATTGCCTCAAGATACAATCCAATCTTGTGGATTGAGTCTTGCCTCACTAACACAACTGCCACCCATCCTCCCTAATCAACATCATAGAGGCAGGATTTACAAAATATAGGAAAATCATATAATACCAGGAATCATGGCCCAGCCAAATTGGTACACACATTTTTTGAGGGATATAATTCAATCCATGACACTTAATATTTACATAATTCTTATTTTTTTAAACTAGGAGTCTCTGGATGGTACAAATGGTTAATGTGCTTACCTGCTAACTGAAATGTTAGAGGTTCGAGGCCACTCAGAGGCACCTCAGAAGAAAAGACATGAATTGAATTATGTCCCCCCAAAAACATGTGTATCAATTTGGTTGGGCCATGATTCCCAGTATTGTGTGGTTGTCCCCATTTTGTGATTGGAATTTTATGTTAAAAAGGATTATGGTGGAATTGTAACACCCTGATTAGGGTCACATCCCTGATCCAATGTAAAGGGAGTTTCCCTGGGGTGTGGCCTGCACCATCTTTTATTTTACAAGAGATAAAAGGAAAGGGAAGCAAGAAGAGAGTTGGGGACCTCATACCACCAAGAAAACAGTGCTGGGAGCAGAGTGCATCCTTTGACGAGGGGTTCCTGGGTGGAGAAACTCCTAGTCCGGGGGAAGACTGATTAGAAGGCGGACAGAGAGAGAAAGGCTTCCCCTGGAGCTGATGCCCTGAATTTGGACTTTCAGCCGACTTTACCGTGAGGAAATAAACTTCTCTCTGTTAAAACCACTCCCTTGTGGTATTTCTGGTACAGTAGTGGTAGATGACTAAGTTACCTGATGATCTACTGCTGAAAAATCACTTGAAGACCTTATGAAGCACAGTTCTGCTCTAACACATATGGGGTCATCATGAGCTGGAATTGACGGGAAGAAAACTGGTCTTGTTTCTTAAACTTAGTTAAGCAAATTTACACTTATTAACAAATATCTAGTGAATGTTTCCAATCATAACATGTTTATTATTAAGCTATTAGCAACATGTTAGAGGAGTAAATTAGTGAATAATTGTCATGGTACAAGGAGTTGATAAATCTCAGGTGCAAACTATTTGTAGTGTTTTTGCTACTTTGGTGGAAAGTGAAAAGCACCTGAAATTACAAGTCAGAGCAGTCCTGAGAAGTTAATCTGCTTAGAAACTTTGAATTTATAATAGCAGCCAGTAACAAAAAACAATGCAGAGTAGATATTATTTATTATTATTATTACTGGAGCCCTGGCAGTGCAGTGGATAAGAGCTTGGCTGTCAACCAAAGGGCTGACAGTTTGAATCTACCAGTTGCTCCTTGGAAACCCTATGGGGTGGTTCTACTCTGTCCTATAAGGTTTCCATAAGTAGGAATCGACTCATTGGCAACGGTTTCTTTTTATTATTATTATTGAGTTTTAAAATAAATTATTAATGTTATTCTTATCTCAAATTCATGATAAAGTTTCTATTTTCCCAATATTACAGCTAGAAAATTTAAGTTTTCAGGAAACTGAATAATTTGCCATAGTAATAGAAGTAAACATCTTTGAAAGCTGAAATTTGAGCTCATTTATTCTGATTCTTAAACTTATAAACATCTAATCAATATAAGGAGAGCTTAGTGGGATAGTGGTTAAGTGCTATCGCTGCTATCCAAAGGCTTGGCAGTTCGAATCTGCCAGGCACTCCTTGGAAACTCTATGGGGCAGTTCTACTCTGGATTTACTAGAATCCCACTAATTAATCCTCTCAATTGGAAAATGCAATTAATGTACAATGAATATTCACATAATTACAGTGTTAGTAACACCAATATGGGTTGCTTGTGGATTTTAGTTAAATTTTTACAGTCTCAATATGTTGAGTTTTGGCATTTTTAGTGACTTTTTTTTTCTTTGGGAGTGGATTAGGACTGGGCTCCAACATGGCTCATTTCAATTGCAATGATTTATATATTTGACATTATTTTTACTTTTTGCCTTTTAGCTATAACTAATTATGTATTATCTATATGGGAATTCATTTTCATTTTTCACTTTTTAATTCCCTTAATAAACCTCAAATTCAGAATATATAGTTTTAAACAGAATAATAAACCATGTTTAGGTTCCCAGTATACTCCACAAAAGCCTATTGTCACAATGTAACTGAAATGTTGTATTACATACTATGTTTTAGTAAGGCCAGTATTTTAGGTAGAGAAATACTTGATTCTAGTCTATTACCAACCAAGTCAATATGGAAGGAATCTCCTTAGTAGCTATCTATTAAAAACAAAACAAGCATGTTTCATTGACATGAATAGGAGAAAGCACAGAGCCTTTAGTGAGTATAGGCAGTTTTTGCTTCATATAGGTGATACAGGACTGAAAAATGAATGTGTAATCTGAAACACCCCACACGTCTGTCAGTTTGTCATACTGTGGTAGCTTGCACGTTGCTGTGATGCTGGAATCTATGCCAGGTGAGCTTCCAGACTAAGACGGACTACAAAGAAGGACCTGGTGGTCTAATTTTGAAAAAATTAGCTAGTGAAAATCTTATGAATAGCAGCAGAACATTGATATAGCACCAGAAGGTAAGTCTATCAGGTTGGAAGGCAAATAAAAAGCGACTGGGGAAGAGCTGTCTCCTCAAAGTAGAGTTGAACTTCATGAGGTGGATGGAGTCAAGCTTTCGGAACCTTCATTTGCTGATGTGGCTCAACTCAAAATGAGAAGCAACAGCTGCAAACATCCATAAATAATGGAATGTATGAAGTATGAATCTAGGAAAATTGGAAATCGTCAAAAAAGAAATGGAACATATAAAGATCAATATCCTAGGCATTAGTGACCTGAAATGGACCAGTATTGGCCGTTTTGAATTGATCATATGGTCTACTATGCTCAATAGAAGCAAGGATGGCGAGACATCTTCTCATATGCTTTGGACATGTTCTCAAGAGCGACCAGTCCCTGGAGGACATCGTGCTTGGTAGAGTACAGGGTCAGTGAAAAAGAGGAAGGCTCCCAACAAGATGGATGGACAGGGTGGCTGCAACAATGGGCTCAAGCATAACAATGATTGTGAGGCTCAGAACTGAGCAGTGTTCATTCCGTTGTACATAGGGTCACTGTGATTTAGAACCGACTAAAAAAATTTTTTTTTTTTTTTAGATGGTCCCTAACAAAAACAAAAGAGTCATTTTTAAACTAATACCTTGATAATTTACTATTAAACATATTTTTTCTTCATAGTCTATGTTGTTTTCTTATTCTTTTCTCTTTCTTCTTTCTTCAACATCCTCATTTATAATAACTAGTGTCACCGGGTAGTGTTGCTTTTATATTAATCTTTACAATAAAAACACAACTAGTATCCAGTGTCCTCATCCTCCAGGTCGCAGACCTATTCTCAGAATTCCTACTCATGTTTGAGCCCTCTTCTGGTGGAGTTGAAAACTAGATGTAGCTACCTGTGTTCTAACACCTTTATAATATTGCATACTTACCTCTCATCCATGAAATTCTTATCTGAATTACTTCTCTGGCACAGGCTCTCGTGTCAGTTCGCCTATGAGGTTATTTATCTACTCGCACAGAAAAAGAAATATGCAGTCTTCCCAATCTCCTAGTTATGCTGAAGGCATTAACTACGACTGGCTTGAAACTTTTCTTTTTCATCTATATGGTTGTAGGTGAAACTCCAAACATATATAGATGTAGAGAGATTCAAATTTTGGTAACAATCACTATTCCTCTCTCTCTTTTAGAATAGCAAAGGTAGAATTTTTTTCTTTATGTAATATATATGTCATTTATGATTGATACCATTTTGTTTTGTTCTTCTAAATTTAAGCAATCCTAAAGAATCAGTGACTTTTGTACTTCGATAGTGGTGTTACTTATTGGAACAAAAAAACTTAGTGATAACTCCTTTCAATACTCTTAGAGTATCTTTTCCGAGTATATAATTCAAAAACATCTCAAGTATATGATTCAAAAATATCTCAAAAACAGTATCAACAACAAAAACAAGGAGTTTCCAACTCTACCCATTTCTTTTTTTTTTTTTTTTATTGTGCCTTAAGTGGAAGTTTACTATTCAAGTCAGTTTCTCATACAAAAACTTATACACATATTGTTATGTGACCCTAGTTTTTCTCCCTACAATGTGACAACACACTCCTTCTCTCCATCCTGTATTTCCCATGTCCATTCAACCAGCTCCTGTCCCTCTCTGCCTTCTCATCTCACCTCTGGACTGGAACTGCCCACATAGTCTCATGTGTCTACTTGAGCCAGGAGGGACACTCCTCACCAGTATCATTTTATGTCTTATAGTCCAGTCTAAACTTTGAAGAGTTGGCTTCGGGAATGGTTTTAATTTTGGGCTAACAGAGAGTCTGGGGGCCATGAAATCTGGGGTCCCTCTGGTCTCAGCCAGACCATTAAGTCTGGTCTTTTTACTAGAATTTGAGGTCTGCATCCCACTTTTCTCCTGCTCCATCAGGGATTCTCTCTTTTGTTTCCTTTCAGGGCAGTCCTTGGTGGTAGCCAGGCACTGTCTAGCTCTTTTTGTCTCAGGGCGATGGAGTCTCTGCTTTATGTGGCCCTTTCTATCTCTTGGGCTCATATTTTCCTTGTGTCTTTTGTGTTCTTCATTCTCTTTTGGTCCAGGTGGATTGGGACCAATTGATGCATTTTAGATGGCTACTTATTAGCTTTCAAGATCCCAGATGCCACTCACCAAAGCGGGACGCAGAACATTTTCTTCATAAACTTTGTTATTCCAATTGACCTAGAAGACCCCTGAAAACATGGTCCCCAGACCCCGCGCCTGATACTCTGTCCATTGAAGCATTTGGTTGTATTCAGGGAACTTCTTAGCTTTTAGTTTAATCCAGTAGTGCTGATTTCCCCAGGATTGTGTGTTTTTTTTCCCTTCACATAAGATAATTCTTCTCTACTCTCTAGTTGTTTCTCTCTTTTTTTTTTTTTTACTCTCTAGTTACTGAATGCCCCTCCGCCACCCTCCCCACCCTCGAGACCATAGAAGATGTTTTATTCTGTGTTTAAGCCTTTTCTTGAATTCTTAAAATAGTGACTAATTTCACTCAGCATAATGCCTTCTAGATTCATCCACGTTATGAGATGTTTCAGGGATTCATCATTGTCCTTTATCATTGCATAGTATTCCATTGTGTGAATATACCATAATTTGTTTATCCATTTGTCCCTTGGTGGGCACCTTGGTTGTTTCCATCTTTGTGCTATTGAAAACAGTGCTGTAATGAACATGGGTATGCATATATCTGTTTGTGTGACGGCTCTTATTTCTCTAGGATATATTCCAAGGAGTGAGATTGCTGGATTGTATGGCAGTTCAATTTCTAGCTTTTTAAGGAAGCGCCAAATCTATTTCCAAAGTGGTTGTACCATTTGGCATTCCCACCAGCAGTGTCTAAGTGTTCCAGTCTCTCCACAACCTCTCCAACATTTATTCTTTTGTGTTTTTTGGATTAATGCCAGCCTTGTTGGGGTGAGATGGTATCTCATTGTAGTTTTGATTAGCATTTCTCTAATGGCTAATGATCGTGAGCATTTCCTCACGTATCTGTTAGCTGCCAGAATGTCTTCTTTGCTGAAGTGCCTGTCCATATCCTTTGCCCATTTTTTAAATTGGGTTATTTGTCTTTTTATTGTTGAAGTTTTCCTGTATCCTGTAGATTTCAGAGATTAAATGCGGATTGGATTTGTTTAGCCAAAATTTATTTTCTCAGACTGTAGATTGTCTTTTTACTCTTTTGGTGAAGACTTTGGATGAGCATACGTGTTTGATTTTTAGAAGCTCCCAGTTATCTAGCTTCTATTCTGGTGTTTGTGTATTGTTAGTATTGTTTTGTATGCTGTTCATGCCATGTATTAGGGCTTCTAGCATTATTCCTATTTTTCCTTCCATGATCTTTATTGTTTTAGGTTTTATATTTAGGTCTTTGACCCATTTTTAGTTAGTTTTTGCGCATGGTGTGAAGTATGGGTCTTGTTTCGTATTTTTGCAGATGGATATCCAGTTATGCCAGTACCATTTGTTAAAAAGACTGTCTGTTCCCTATTTAACTGACTTTGGGCCTTTGTCAAATATCAGCTGCTCATAGCTGGATGAATTCATGTCTAGATTCTCTACTCTTTTCCATTGGTCCATGCATCTGTTGTTGTACCAGTACCAGGCTGTTTTGACTATTGGTGTTGTTGTTGTTAGGTACTGTCGAGTCGGTTCTGACTCACAGAGACCCTATGCACCGCAAAACAAAATACTGCCCGGTCCTGAGCCATTCACGCAATCGTTGTTATGCTTGAGCTCATTGTTGCAGCCACTGTATCAGTCCACCTCCTTGAGGGTCTTCCTCTTTTCCTCTGACCCTGTACTCTGCCAAGCATGATGTCCTTCTCCAGGAACTCATCCCTCCTGACAACATGTCCAAAGTATGTAAGACGCAGTCTCACCATCCTTGCCTGTAAGGAGCATTCTGGCTGTGCTTCCTCTAAGACAGATTTGTTTGTTTTTTGGCAGCCCACGGTGTACTCAATATTCTTCTCCAACACCACAATTCAAAGGCAACAATGCTTCTTCTGTCTTCCTTAATCATTGTCCAGCTTTCACATGCATATGGTGCAATTGAAAATACCATGGCTTGGGTCAGGCGCACCTTAGTCTTCAAGGTGACATCTTTGCTCTTCAACACTTTGAAGAGGTCCTTTGCAGCAGATTTACCCAATGCAATGTGTCTTTTGATTTTTGGACTGCTGCTTCCATGATTGTTGATTGTAGATCCAAGTAAAACGAAATCCTTGACAGCATTAACCTTTTCTCTGTTCATCATGATGTTGCTCATTGGTCCAGTTGTGAGGATTTTTGTTTTCTTTATGTTGAGGTGTAATCCATACTGAAGGCTGCGGTCTTTGATCTTCATTAGTAAGTGCTTCAAGTCCTCTTCACTTTTAGCAAGCAAGGTTGTGTCATCTGCATAACACAGGTTTTTAATGAGTCTTCCTCCAATCCTGATGCCCCATTCTTGTTCTTATAGCCCAGCTTCTCGTGTTATTTGTTCAGCATACAGATTGAACAGGTATGGTGAAAGAACACAACCCTGACACATACCTTTCCTGACATTAAACCAATCAGTATCCCCTTGTTCTATCCAAATAACCGCCTCTTGATCTATCTAAAGGTTCCTCATGAGCGCAATTAAGTATTCTGGAATTCCCATTCTTCCCAATGTTATCCATAGTTTGTTATGATCCACACAGTCAAATGCTTTGCATAGTCAATAAAACACAGCTTAATATCCTTCTGGTATTCTCTGCTGTTAGCCAGGATCCATCTGACATCAGCAATGATATCCCTGGTTCTATGTCCTCTTCTGAAACCGGCCTGAATTTCTGGCAGTTCCCTGTCGATATACTGCTGCAGCCATTTTTTAATGATCTTCAGCAGAATTTTGCTTGTGTGTGATATTAATGATATTGTCCTATAATTTCCACATTTGGTTGGATCACCTTTCCTAGGACTAGGCATAAATATGGATCTCTTCCAGTCAGTTGGCCTGGAAGCTGTCTTCCATATTTCTTGGCATAGACGAGTGAGCACCTCTGCACTATATCTGTTTGTTTAAACATCTCAAATGATATTCCACCAATTCCTGGAGCCTTGTTTTTCGCCAATGCCTTCAGAGCAGCTTGGACTTCTTCCTTCGGTACCATTGGTTCCTAATCATATGCCACCCCTTGAAATGGTTGAACATTGACTAATTCTTTTTGGTATAATGACTCTGTGTATTCCTTCCATCTTCTTTTGATGCTTCCTGCGTCATTTAATATTTTCTCCATGGAATCCTTCACTATTGCAACTTGAGGCTTGAATTTTTTCTTCAGTTCTTTCAGCTTAAGAAACGCCGAGCTTGTTCTTCTCTTTTGGTTTTCCATCTCCAGCTCTTTGCACATGTCATTATAATACTTTACTTTGTCTTCTTGAGACGCCCTTTGAAATCTTCTGTTCAGTTCTTTTACTTCATCAATTCTTCCTTTTACTTTAGCTGCTCCACGTTTGAAAGCAAGTTTCAGAGTCTCCTCTGACATCCATCTTGGTCTTTTCTCTCTTTCCTGCCTTTTCAATGACCTCTTGCTTTCTTCATGTATGATGTCCTTGATGTCCTTCCACAACTCGTCTGGTCTTCGGTCACGAATGTCCAATGCGTTTTGACTACTAAGGCAGTATAATATGTTCTAAAATCAGGTAATGTGAGGCCACCCACTTTGTTCTTCTTTTTCAGTAATGCTTTACTTATGTGGGGTCACTTCCCTTTCCATATGAAGTTGGTATTTTGTTTCTCCATCTCATTAAAAAATGTCATTGGAATTTTGATTGGGATAGTATTATATCTGTAGATAATTTTGGGTAGAATAGACATTTTTACAATGCTGAGTCTTCCTATCCATGAACAAGGTACGTCTCTATTGGTTTCTTGCAGTAGTGTCTTGTAGTTTCCTTTGTATAGGTCTTTTAAGTCTCTGGTTAGATTTATTCCTAAGCATTTTATCTTCTTTGGGGCTATTGTAAGTGGTATTGATTTAATGATTTCCTCTTCAATGTTCTCTTTGTTGGTGTAGAGGAAATTAGCTAATTTCTGTATGTTTATCTTATATCCTGATCCTTTGCTGAACTATTAGTTCCAGTAGTTTTCTTGTGGATTCTTTAGGGTTTTCTGTGTGTAAGACCATATCATCTGCAAATAGAGATACTTTTACTTCTTCCTTACCAATTTTGACGCCCTTTGTTTCTTTTTCTAAGCTAAATGTTCTGGCGAGGACCTCCAGCACAATGTTGAATAAGAGTAGTGATAAAGGACATCCTTTTCTGGTTCCCTTTCTCGAGGGGAATGCTTTCAGGCTCTCTCCATTTAGAATGATGGCTGTTGGCTTTGTAAAGATGCCCTTTATTATGTTGAGATATACTCTTCTATTCCTATTTTGCTGAGAGTTTTTATCATGAATAGGTGTTGAACTTTGTCAAATGCCTTTTCCGCATCAATTGATAAGATCATGTGATTCTTGTCTTTTATTTATGTGATAGATTACATTGATTGTTTTTCTAAGGTTAAACCATACTTGTGTACCTGGCATGAGTTGCACTTGGTCATGGTGAGTTTTTTTTCTTTTTTTGGTATGTTGTTGAATTCTATTGGCTAGGATTTTGTTGAGGATTTTTGTGTCTAAGTTTATTGGGGATATAGGTCTGTAATTTTCTTTTTTGTGGTGTCTTCGCCTGGTTTTGGTAGCAGGGTTATACTGGCTTCATAGATTGAGTTTGAGAGTATTCCAGCCTTTTATCTGCTCTGAAATACCTTTAATAGCAGTGGTGCTAACTCTTCTCCATAAGTTTGGTAGAATTCTCCGGTGAAGCCATCAGAGCCAGGTCTTTATTGGAGGGAGTTTTTTTAAATTACCATTTCAATCTCTTCTTTTGTTATAAGTTTATTTAGTTGTTCTGTGTCTGTTTGTGTTAGTTAAGGAAGGTAGTGTGTTTCTAGAAATTTGTCCATTTTCTGTTGGTTTTCAAATTTGTTAAAGTACTATTTTTCGTAGTAATCTGTTATGATTCTTTTAATTTCAGTTGAGTCTGTTGTAATATGGTCTATCTAATTTCTTATTCAGATTATTTGCTTCCTCCCCTGCTTTTCTTTTGTCAGTTTGGCCGATGGTTTATCGATTTTGTTGATCTTTTCAGAGAAGCAGCTTTTGGTCTTAACTCTTTCAATAGTTTTTCTGTTCTCTATTTCATTTAATTCTGCTGTAATATTTATTATTTGCTTTCTTCTGGTGCCCAAGGGGTTCTTTTGCCACTCTGTATTTATGTCAGTTATTGGGATGATTCCTTGATTTTGGCTCTTTCTACTTTTTGGATGCATGCATTTATTGCACACATCCAAAAAGTAGAAAGGGCCAAATTCAGAAGATCCAGATTCAGAAGAGAAAATCATTTTGTAGTTGATCAGATTCTGGACTAACTTATGTTAAAAAAAGAACAAGAAGTAGTGTTATCAACTGAGTTGTAGTCCCCAAAAACACATATTAACTTTCCTAGGCCATGATTCTCAGTATTATGTGGTTGTCCTACATTTTGTGGTCTGATATAATTTTGCTGTGTGTTGTAAATCCTAACCTCTATGATGTTAATGAGGCAGGATTAGAGGCAGTTATGTTAATGAGATACAACAATCTACAGAATTATGTCATTTCTTCAGTCAATCTCTTTTGACATATAAAAGAGAGAAGGGATCAGAGAGGAAAGGGACACCATACCACCAAAATACAAGCACTAGAAGCAGAGCACATCCTTTTGGCCCGGGGTCCCTGTGCTAAGAATTTCCTAGACCAGGGGAAGATTGATGACAAGGGCCTTCCCCTATTTCTGACAGAGAGAGAATGCCTTCCCCTGGAGCTGATGCCTTGAATTTGGACTTCTAGTCTACCAGACTGTGAGAGAATAAATTTTGGTTTGTTAAAGCCACCCCCTTGAGGTATTTCTGTTATAGTAGCACTAGATAACTAAGACAGAATTTGTCTTAGTGGGGTGCTGCTCTAACAGATACTTAAAATGTGGAAGCTGTTTCAAAACTATGAATTGCTAGAGGCTGGAAAAGTTTTAAAGTGCCTGATAATAAAAGCCTAGATAGCCTTGAAGAGGCTGTTGGTGGACTTATCAGCATCAAAGACAATTCTGGTGTGGACTCAGAAGGAAATGAAGGGAGTTGTTACATCAGAGGTGGTGCAGATGGTAAGAAGCAGCAGCAGAGAAACAACAGCAGCAGAACCAGGAGACCAGTATGAGATGGTGCGGGTGCTGTTCCATAGAGCAAGACAGCTGAGTTCCTTCAGGCAGGAGGCACCCTGGCAGAGTGGAGTGCCTCCAGGCACTTATCTGTAGAGGTAAAAAGCTCTGTAACACTTGGCTGAGCAGGGCAGAGGCTAGGCCGGCCCAAGAGGCCTGACAGGCCCAGGGGCCAAGAAACCAGGAAGCAGAAGCTGAAGGGACAAGGAACAGGGGAAGCAGAGCTGTCTCAGCCTCGAAGTATGGAACCACGGCCTGCTGGGTGTCGAACGGTGACACCACAGCCTCCTAGGTTTCAAAGAGTCAGATCTTTATTAAGTTGGTTCCAGTGTCCGGCTTCCATTGACTAGTGCCAGGGGGTTGCAGGCAGATCTGCTGCCCAAATCTGAGGGGGGCAGGACTGCCACACCCGAGGGGCAGAAGAACGTGGCCTGCTGGGGCCAAGAAGGTAGGGTTGCCACTTAGATGGGCTAGGAGAATGAGGCCGACTAAAACCGAAGGAACAGAATTGCTGTCACTGTGGGCTTGAAAGGCATAGCTGAAGCCCAGGGATCAGGTGCCTCCACCCAGGACTCAGAGAGTGTGCCCAACACCCAGAGTCGGGAGGGCAGCAACACTGTTTACATGATCTCAGAGAACAGAGGGTTATTTTCAGGCCTTGAGAGCTAATGTCACGTGTTCTGCTGGGTTTTTGACTTGCTTACTGCAACGAGTTTGGTTTGGGTTTAGTGCCTGTTACCCCGTTTTTTTCCCCTCCAATTTGTCCCATTTGGAAATGTCTGCCTTGTGTCTGTTCCACCATTGGAGTTTGGAAGCAACTTGTATTCTAGATTTCACAGATGGAGAGGAATTTTGCCCCAGGATGGAATTTGCACTTTCAGTTAAGACTTTGTGGATGATCTGACGGGATGAAAGTGTTCTACATATAGCAAGGACATGAATTTTGGGGGGCCAAGGGTAGAATGTTATGGATTTGTGTCCTTCCAAAATATGTGTCAACTTGGCTAGGCCATGATTCCCATTATTGTGTGGTTTTCCTCCATTTTGTGAGCTGATGTAATTTTCCTACATGTTGTAAATCATAACCTCTCTGATGTTAATGAGGCAGGATTAAAGGCATTTATGTTAATGAGGCAGGACACAATGAATAGGATTAGGTTGTATCTTGAGTCAATCTCTTTTGAGATATAAAAGAGAAACTCCTAGACCAGGGGAAGATAAGAAAAGGACCTTCCCCCAGAACCAACAGAGAGAGAAAGCCTCCCCCTGGAGATGGCAACCCAAATTTGGACTTCTAACCTCCTAGACTGTAAGAGCATAAATTTCTGTTTGTTAAAGCCACCCACTTGAGGTATTTCTGTTATAGCAGCACTAGATAACTAAGACTGGTAGTTTCTCAATGGTTTGCATACCAGATTTATAATATACTAGGATCCCTGGAGAAGGACACCATGCTAGAGGGTCTGAAGAAAAGAGGAAGACCCTTAAGGAGATGGACTGACACAGTAGCTGCAACAATGGACTTAAGCATAACAATGATTGTGGGATGGCACAGGCCTGGGCGGTGTTCCATTCTGTTGTACATAGAGTCCCTGGCAATAGCTGGTAACCTTCCATACATGTCACCTTAGTGTCTTCTAGTGTCCATTGGGAGATGCCAGTCTGAGGACCTCAGTCAAAGTAACTCCTGCTCATTCTGACCTTTTTTTTCAAGTGTGTTTCTGTTGTGGAGACATTGTTAGTGTTTGGTCCAATCCATCACCATCAACAATGAAGAGGCTCATAAATATTTTTTTCACCATGTAAATCTAAGAATAATCAAATTAGCATATGATATTGGTGTAGCATACTGTTGTCACTGACATTCCTAAATAAAATGTTGTGGGTGAGAAAGATTGTATTCCCTAATATCATTCTGTATTATCAACCAGGTGGGCTCTCCTATATTGCTTTGGAGAAAAAAATAACTATCCTTAAAAAAGTAAATCCCTGCTGTTATTCATCCTGGGACACCCTGTACAGAATTGTGCAGTATAATTGCACAAAATTGCAAATAAGCACCTGCAGCTACTCAAAAGAAGGTATTCCTTGGGATCTGCCAAACTGAACTTCTTGCATGCATATAGCTCATATTTTAAATTAGTCTATCCCAAACATGTCTTTTGAATTTGGGAAAAATCTATTGAGGCTCTTTTTTTTTTTTTTGCTATTGTGCTTGTAAAAATGGCTCGTGAGCAGTGTCTGACCTCCTCCAACTCCACAAGGGGGAGGGAGGACTAAGATAAACAGCACAAGGCTGATTCTTATGAGGTGGTTATCAGGCACTCTTCCCCTGTCCACCAGCTCTACCAATTCTGACACCAACCGTCCCTCCCACAGTACTCTCTACTGGGTTGGATAATTCATTGCAATGGCCACAGAGAATTCACAGTCCATACTGGCAATTATAGGATTTATTAGGGAAGTAACAGTTACAATTCAAGCTCAGGAACACCCAACATACAGTTCTCCCATCGGAACAGCCTCTTCCCAGCCATGTTCACAGACACGCCTCTTCCTGGCCCTCAGTCTCTGCACAAAGGCACTCAACTTTTTGTCTTTGTGGGCCGGGATGCCCACCACGCAGTTTCCCATTGCAAGATTTCTCCTGTTGGGTCTTTTCTTCCTTGGTGGTGGTGGTGGGCTCTTCTACTCTGCTCTGAAATTGGCTCTCTTTTAAGGCAAAACTGACCAATCCCCTTGGTAGGTCACAATTACCCTATCACACAATCACCTGGGTGGGAGTTACAAGCACATGGCTAGAAAGGCCACACACAAAAGTTAATTAACTGCACCACTGTTCTTTTTTTGTGATGAAGATAAACAGAAATTTTGTTTAATTTATGTAGATAAAGCAGCTCTGCTAGTATAGAAAGGATACTTGCTGCAGTGTGAAACTCATACAGCTCAATTTACACAGAAAATAGAAAAGGAAAGGTAGTCAAATAAGTGATTTGTAAAGACATGAAGTGAGATAAATAGAACTTAGAGAAAGTCGAGGTAAAAAAAAAAAAAAACACCGTATAGAATCTAAAATACTGCATAAAATATTTGAAAATACCACCAATTGACAGTTTACTTAGATAGTCAATGGTTACATAGAAAATGACTAATTTTGGGGGGGAAAATTCATTAAGTTACCTAGTTTTTTTTATTGCTTACACTTTGTAGGTAATTAAAGGCCAGTGCTATATAGGATAATAATATTTCTATAGTATTCTGTTTTACAAAAACAGATTTTGCACATTTCATTTTTTGTTTATCCAAATAATCCTTTGATGTGATGATGATGATTATTAATCTTACAGACAAAGAAACTGATGCTTGCATGGTTTGTTGGTTTTCTCAAGGTCCAAGCTGGGCAGAAGCAGAACCAAGATTTCCACCTACATCTGCTTGCCACCAAGTCTTGGATTATTCCCATCATCAGCCTAAATATGTAAATAATACATGGTCCCTGCCCTGAATAAAATTACAAACCAGTAGTGATAGAAGTAAGAGAATACACACAATTTTAAAGAACAAATGACACTATTTAAATCTGATTTTGGCTGTGAAACAAAGGGTTGGCCTTACGTATCAGCATCTTTGGCTTCAACTCCTAAATGAATTAGAGCCATCAGCAGCATTTTCTTTGGCGGAAAATACTCATGTGGTATGCAGGTTTGTTCCCTGGTATTGCCAAAGTCACAATTTCAGAACTCCCTGTGAATGTATAAATATATAGAAGTGTAAAGACAGATTCCTCTCCCTGGACTGTTGAAGCTTTTTGCACGTAACCAAGACTGTTTTGACCAGTGTTTTTAGGGCTTTTCTCCAGGTGAAACTTGACCCCTTTACTTCAGCTTCCCATACCTTTTCCTTAAGCTAACATATCTCTGCGGCAAGCCAGCACGGATTGTCTAGCGGCTGTCACTTTGCAGAAATCTGTGGTCATGTTTTATTGCTTTAGGTTGTATTTCTTCGTAAGCATTATCTCTAAATTAAGCGCTCAGAAAAATCCTTCAGGTGTCCTGAAGGAATATTATGCTTTTGGAAATAACTGAAAAATAGCAAAATAAGATCCAAATCTTCCCACTTTCCCACACCAGTGCAATATAAGACTTTATGGCAAAAGTGGATTAAAATAGTTAATGAATAATATTGAGAAATAGAGTATCATAGTATTATTATATGTACAGCTCATTTTGTTAATAAATTCATATGGCCATAGAAATTACATAATAATGCAGTGCAAACCTTTGCATTGTATTTTTCCCAAAATAATGGTGGATACTAATTTGGGGAACATTCATTGAGAAAATATGTAAATATTCAGTTGAAATTTTCATAGGTAGTATAACAGAATTTATGTGTCAATATTTTATATACATATATATTTTGCTTGTTTGTTTTTACTTTAATTAAACAAAGTTGGGCCAGGCATTTTCTAGAAGCAATTTGTTGGTTCCACAGGTGGGAATTATCTTGGTGAGTTCACTCAGTGGGATTCAGAACCACATCATCAGCTTTCCAAGACCAGAAATCCAGGTTTACCTGTGCCCTTGGTGCTGATAAAGTGTATAGGCACTGACTTGCACAAACAAGTCTTTTTCTGCTTATATTTCTGTGTATACACAATAGCGTCAAATTGAATTTACAATAGGTGCATAATTTCATGGGTCAAAGATCCCCATGTCAACATATTAAGGGTACCCATCCTGACAGTAAAGTGTCTGAGTGGCCAAATTGGAAATCTGGGGATTATTTAGTATGTACAGAAATAGCAATAGGGGTAACATGGCTTCAATAAACAGTTAATTGAGGCCATGGAGACGCCCATTCTTTAAGCTTAGTATGGAGCCCTGGGGCCCAGTGGTTAAGAGCTTGGCTGCTAACCAAAAGATCTGCAGTTTGAACCTACCAGCCGCTCCTTGGAAACCATCTGGGGCAGTTCTACTCTGTCCTATAGGGTCACTATGAGTCAAAATTGACTTGGTGGCAAGAGTTTGGTTTTTGGTTTGGTAAGCATAGTACAGAATTCTTTTCTGGTCTTCAAAGTTCTCATAGCATCCCTGCATACTGCTATATAAATGCTACTAGGTTGTGGAAATGGGCTCTTATTCCTAAATTTTACAATCCTTCTTCATAAACATTTTTTCTGCAATCTTTCTAATATTAATGAATCAGCATAGGTCCTTTTTTTTCCCCCACAAGAGTCAGATGTCAGACATGCCTCCTAATAAGCTTATCGCATGAGCATCTTGATGTGCTCTACTACGTATGTAAACCTACACCGGCATGATCCAAGCCATGGTGCTTTCAATTGCCTCATAGGCAGCTGGGAGATGAATAAGGAAGATCGAAGAAGAAATCTGTCTTGGAAGAAGTACAGCCAGAATACTCCTTAGAAGCAAGGGTGGTGAGACTTCTCACATACTTTGGACATGTTATCAGGAGGGTTCAATCCCTGGAGAAGGACATCATGCTTGGTAAAGTAGAAGGTCAGCGAAAAAGAGGAAGACCCTCAACGAGATACACTGACACAGTGGCTGCAATGATGGGCTCAAGCACAACAATCACGAGGATGGCACGGGATCTGGCAGTGTTTGGTTCTGTTGGACATAGATAGGGTTGCTATGAGTCAGAGCCGCCTTAATGGCACCTAACAACAACGACAAATTTTGATGTGTTCTAGTTCTATATTTTAAGCATTTTTTTCAGTTCTATTTTTTTTAGGCAAGAAGTATAAATTATACCAGATTAATCAGGCCGTATTTAAAATTTAGATGGTTTAGAGATATTATGTCTGTTTATCATGGTTTTACATATTAGCTTCAAATCAAAAAAAGAAAAACATGGAGTAAATTTACATTACATTATTTAAAATATTTAAACTTATCCACAGGTGTATCTGTGAATAATAGAGCCCATGGCAAGCACTGAAATTGCGCCTCTGGGCATAGCGAGGGTGAGGAGTGCCTAGGAGCAACCTCTAAATTGTGCTCCCTTTCCTGCCCCCAATTTCAAGTTGAGCACACATTGATAGCGATGACACATCTAGGGAAACATCTTCCCCTCTTGTCCAGCTACCTCGGTCAGGCCTCTTTCCTATTTTAGCATGTCTTAACACTTGGAGTCTTCCTTTATGCTCTTTTCTCAAAAGTAATAAATGATGAACAAAAAGATATATAACACAGCTGGAGAAACCAGTCATCTTATTCAAATAAACTGACTAAATAAAAAAAGAAGAAGAAAATGCATGAACATTATATAAAGATACCTTCCGAGAATTCATACATGTGCAATTATCTCAGGAACAGAAGCTAAACCTGTAAGAGAAGTAAAGGTTTCCAAGGCAGAGAAGAAGGGATTAGAAAACAGAGTATGTAAGAGTCAGAAAGGAGAACTGTTACCAAAAGAGGAAGATAAAGCGATTTCTTTGGAAATAGAATTATTCATGTAGTACATATTTTACAATACAGAGGTTTATATTATTAAAGTGTTGCATGTTTACAATTATATATGAGGACTTAGAAGCCTATAAGCATATGTATCTATATTCTTTCAAAAACTCATTACCAGAAAAACACATACATGTAACATATATAAAATACAATAAAATAAAGCCATATTATGTATATGTTTTATACTGGTGATCTTTGGGGATTATTTTTAAATTGCAAAGTCCAAAAAGCAAACTATTGAACTGAATCAAAAGTTGAATAAACCGTACATTGTCTGTTGTACATAATTGATGCATTTTGTTTTTAACATTTGATGTATAAAGATAAGTTTTAAAATGCTCTAGAATATCAGTAACCCATGTCATTTCTTATCACCAGGGTTGCATTCTTTATCGTGATTCACGCACACTTGGTGCTCTCAAAGAAAGGCATTTTACAACAAATCATTTATCCTGCACTTTTACTGTATACTAAGCTCCAAAAGAAGACGGAATTTATGGTTTAATAAGCTATGCATAAAGATTTTAATTGTAACCATTACCATTCTGAATAAAGAGGAAATAAAATTTGAACTGTAAAAATCAAAACAACTATAGATTTTGGTTTAAATCAGATATATTCATCATCACTCTAACATGAAAAATATTCTGATGGATATTCATGAACATGCTTTTAAAACAAGTGGCTTTCTTTACAATTTACAGGAGTTTGTGAAACTATAATGAAATACTTCGTCCGTCTGTTGCAAAGATACAGGACAGTCACAGGTTTCTTTCCCCAGCTTCTCAAAATGAGAGTTTGGATGTTGCCTCTTTCTGGTGATAAGAGAGAGTTGTCCAAGTATGGGAGGGCCAATAGTGTGTGTGTCTGTGTGTATATAGAGTGTGTTTGTGTGTATATAGAGTGTGTGTGTGTGTATATATATATAGTGTGTGTGTGTATATATATATATACATAAAAAATATATATAAGGGATATGCAAGTTAGTTATCAAGTGAACTTTGTAGTTTTGGCAACAAATATCTAAGTATAAATACCATATATCTTTCATATTATATCTCTGAAAAGTTTATTTGGGATTAAGAAAGAACAGATCCCATTTGAATACTTAGAAATACAATAGAATTTGTGGGTGTTATATACACACTGACCTAGAAAAAGAGTATTCTTTCAAACCTTGAAATGATATCTGTGCCTATCCACAAGTTTAAATACCTCAGTGACATGAGCAAGCCTTGCCGCTTCCTTAATAAAATTTGAGAAATACACAGTTCAGTTTCAAATGAGCCAAACTGCTGATTATAAACTATTTTTTCCTTTTTAATGACTTTGATATTTCTTTCTCCAAAAAACAGGATTTACAGTTGTAGACACAGATCAAAACAGCAAGAACCTGTGGTATAAGATTCATGTTATTTTTACATTATTGCTTTGTGTCAACATCTTATTGCCAAACTCATGCAGAGCATTGGAATCGTGAAGCTTACCATTTACGAAATTAAAAAAAAAAAAAATCTGGAAAATAGCTCCAGTTTCCATGTGGCTTTGGCAAAAGAATCCTGGATAATGCGTGGCATTTTGTGCCAGTAACATTTTAGAACTGGAGTCACATCAAGACCATTAAATATCTTTCATAAAAACAAAGAAAAACTGATTCTTTAGCCTTTCCACACTGCAGCCTTCAGAGCTTGACTTTCAGAGATGCCAACTTGGATATCAAAACACACAGCTGAATGTTCCACTATTACCCGAGTCGCCAGCATGTGTTGAAATTTGGCTGCGTTAGAAACCTAAATATGCCTACAGTTAAACATCTTGAGCCCTTTTTATTCTGAGTTCTTGGCATTTCATTTTGATGACTCTGTCATGAGCCAATTTTTAGTCAGGGCTGTAAAAATTTAGATTTGTCAACATTCTGCAATCCTATTTTTCTACACATTTTTTTCATTAGCTTATTGGTTGTTTCATTCATTTCTCTAAGCCTGTAAGTGACAGAAGGACATATGGGATACAATCATCACTTCTCTTATGACTAGACATATTTGTTCTAGAATAGAAACAAGCTCTAGCTGCTGTTCTTTAATTCACAATCATCCTTTGTCCTTAGGGTATAACTTTCTTTAAGAGATAACCATTTGCCAAGGTTCAAGCTTTAAAGGGAAACTTCTACTGTCCAGTTATAATTCTTTGGCAAAAAAAGAGACTACAGGGTAACAAAAAAAAAAAAGTGAAGGATTAATTAACATAATGTTTAGAATTACAATAAATTTTTTTTTACAAATTTGGAAAAAAACAAGTTAACAATTCATTTAGATCTTAACATAGTGTTTTATGTTGTCTAATTTTTTTTTCATGTGTATGTTAAAAAAACCCAGTGCCGTCAAGTTGATTCCGACTCATAGCGACCCTATAGGACAGAGTAGAACTGCCCCATAGAGTTTCCAAGGAGCGCCTGGAAGATTCGAACTGCCGACCCTTTGGTTAGCAGCTGTAGCACTTAACCACTATGCTACCAGTGTATATGTGTCCTCAACTTTATTATAAGTTCCTTGAAGATGAACATTTTTTATCACAAACATAATTATTGAACAGAGTGACCACAAAATGCTTAACACATATTTGCTGGTTAGTTGGTTAGTTCAGCTTTTAACTAGTCTTTTAAGGCATAAAACTCTTACATATCTTTATTACGAAGAGGAAAACTAATTACAAATTACAAAGCTGTAACTAATTTTTTAGCTGGTCATTAGCTATGCAATGTGAAAAAAAAAATTTATCCCTCCTGTTCTTTCATTGTGCTTAACTTAATAATCACCTTAAATCAGATTCAAATTTTTGAATTACTTTCTCACAAAATACATATGAGTTTCTAGAGAAATCAGTTTGCAGTTGAACATGGGTGTTGAAATAATCTAACGTGGTGTTCAAAATTACCTCGGAATCAGAAAGGTTTGAATTTAAATTGTCCCTTATTAACTTTCTAACTTGGTATAAGTTACTTAAAAGACTCTAAGTCTTATCCATGTCTCATGATTTTTGAGAAAATTTAGTGAAGTGGGTCATATAATAATAGGCAAAATATACTTTTTGACTTGTTTTAGGCTGGCTTCTCTAGAGGAGGAAAACCAGAGAATTTTAGATAGAGAGAGCGAGTTATCTCAAGCAAATGGCTCATGTGGTTTTGGAGGTTAGCAAGTCCCAAATCTGTGGGTCAGGCAACAGGTTGGGGGTTTCTCTTGACTCACGTGGTTTCAGGGGCTGAGGAATACGAAATTGGCTGGTCTACTGGAAGGCTGCTTGCTCATGTCCCAAGAACCAGAGAGTCAGAGGATGACTAGTCAGATGCAGGATCCAGGGAAGGCACGCTTTGCCAGAATGTCTGTATATACTGGATGCAGGCCACACCCACAAGGAAACTCAGCTTTTAACTGATGCCTGCTCACATCAGATCACAAAATGGAAGATGATTGCATAACGTCTGCCACACTACTGGGAATCATGGTCTAGCGAAACTGACACATAACCTTAATCATTACAGGGCACAATAAAAGTTTTTTTTTTTTTTCCTTCCCTGAGAAAATCAGAAGTCTATGAGCAATGATTTAAAAAACAATATAGTTCACTTACTGTTAAATACGATGATTTACAAGAAACACTATTATATTTAAGACACTAATATAAAAAAATGTATTGCTGATTAATTTACTTTATCTAGATATCATATGGCATGTAGCTAAGAATAATTTGCCATCGAGTAAATTCCAACTCATAGCGACCCTATAGGACAGAGTAGAACTGCCCCATAGGGTTTCCAAGGAGTGGCTGGTGAATTTGAATGGCCGACCTTTTGGTTAGCACCCTGAGCTTTTAACCACTGTGTTAACCTTTTAAAACAAGGACTAACTTTTTATAAGAAATAGGATAAAAATGATTTGTTTTTTCTCCCCAAAAAATGAGACTAAAAATTATAAGACAATTTTTTTCTTTTATTTATCAATTATTTAATTACACTACAATGCTAATTCTTGACAAAAATCACTTAAGTGGAGATATTTTGCATAATTTTAAAGATAACACAAATCATAAAACAATATATTTTTGGTTGTTGTTAGGCGCCATCTAGTCAGTTCCAATTCGTATTGACCCTATGTACAACAGAACGAAATACTACTGGGTCCTGTACCATTCTCACAATCATTTCCATGTTTGAATCCACTGTTGCGGCCACTGTGTCAATCCACCTTGTTGAGAGTCTTCATCTTTTTCACGTACCTTCTGCTTTACCAAGAATAATGTCCTTCTCCAGGAACTGGTCCTTCCTGATAACAGTCCAAAGTACATGTGACGAAGTCTCACTACCCTTGCTTCTAAGGGGCATTCTGGTTGTACTTCTTCCAAGACAGGTTTGTTCTTTCTTCTGGCAGTCCATGGTATATTCAATATTCTTCACCAACACTATAATTCAAAGACGTCAACTCTTCTTCAATCTTCCTGATTCATTGTCCCGCTTTCTCATGCATATGAGGCAATTGAAAATATGATGGCAGAGGTCAGACTCACCTTAGTCCTCAAAGTGACATCTTTTGTTTTTAACACTTTAAAGTGGTCTTTTACAGCAGATTTTCCCAATGCAATACTTCGATTTCTTGACTGCTGCTTCCATGGGCATTGATTGTGGATCTAAGTAAAATGAAATTCTTGACAACTTCAATATTTTCTCTGTTTATCATGATGTTGCTTATTGGTCCCATTGTGAGGATCTTCATTACTTTTACATGAGATGTAATCCATACTGGAAGCTGTGATCATTGATCCTCATCAGTAAGAGCTTCAAGTCCTCTTTACTTTCATCAAGCAAGGTTGTGTCTTCGGCACATTGCAAGTTGTTAATAAGTCTTTACTTTGTCTTCTCAAGCCGCCCTTTGGAGTCTTCTCTTTTCCTATTTTATTTCATCATTCCTTCCAATTGCTTTAGCTACTCTAGGTTTAACAGCAAGTTTAGGGTCTTTTCTGACATGAGTTTTGGTCTTTTCTTTCTTTCCTGTCTTTTTAATGACCTTTAACTTTCTTCACGTATGATGTCATCCCACAACTTGTCTCATCTTTGGTCCTTAGTACACAAAGCATCATATCTAATCTTGAGATGGTCTTTAAGTCCAGGTGGGATATTCCCAAGGTCGTACTTTGGCTCCTGTGGGCTTATTGTAATTTTCCTCAGCTTTAACTTGAACTCACCTATGAGCAATTGATTGTCTGTTCTGCTGTCAGCCCCTGGCCTTGTTCTGACTCATGATTTTGAGCTTCTCCATTGTCTTTTTCTACAGATGTAGTCAATATGATTTCTGTGTATTCCACCTAGCAAGATCCACATATATAGTTGCTGTTTATGTTGTTGAAAAAAAGATATTTCCAGCAACTATGTCGTTGGTGCTACAAAATTCAATCGTGTGATCGCTGGCATTGTTTCTTTCACCAAGGCCATATTTTCCAACTACTGGTCCTTCTTTGTTTCCAATTTTTCCACTTCAATCACCAGTAATTATCAATGCATCTTGATTGCATGTTTGATCAATTTCAGACTGAAGAAGTTGGTAAAAATCTTCAATTTCTTCATCTGTGACATTAGCGGTTGGTGCAAAATTTGAATAGAAGTTGTATTAACTGATCTTCCTTGTAGTAGGCACATGGATATTATCCCATCACTGACAGTGGTAAAATTCAGGATAGAACTTGAAATTTTCTTTTTGACAATGAAAGTGACACTGTTCCTCTTCATTTTGTGTTCCCAGCCTAGTAGACCGTACCTGATTCAAAATAGCCAACATTCATCCATTTCAGCTCACTAATGCCCAGGCTAGAGGGGCAGATGAACCAGTGAACACAGTATGCATCAGCTTGCATTGAGTAAGACATGCGTAGACTTAAAGGTATTTACTTGCTAATCTGTAATGAGAAATTTCACATGAGTTTCACCACATCTTTGATGTTGTGGGGACAGGTGAAATTGGCCCCTGCAGATTGGTGGAAAGGCACAATTAGACCCATGTAAAAAAAAAAAAAAAAAAAATTTTTTTTTTTTTATACCTTACTTATGGAGTAATCTTGCCCTGTTGGAATATATATCCTTGAGTGTTCCATTTCACTTTTAACAGCTTCTAATTTTCCTAGATTAATACTTCACTTTCCATGTTCCTATTATTAATAAATGTTTGCAGCTGTTTCTTCTTGTGTTGAGTCATGCTGCATCACCAAATGAAGGATCCAAAAGCTGATTCCATCCATGTCATTAAGGCCAACGATACTTTGAGGAGGCAGCTTTATCCTAGTTGTATTTTGAGCGCCTTCTAACGTGTGGGACTCATAGTGAAACTATATCACACAGAGTTCCGCTGCTATCCATAAGGTTTTCCTGGCCAATTTTTTTAGAAGTAGTTAGCCAGGTCCTTCTTCCCAGTCTGCCTTAGCCTGGAAGCTCTGCTGAAATCTGTCCACAATGGTTGATCTTGCTGGTATTTGAAATACCAGTAGCACAGCTTCCAGCATCAGGGCCATGTAAAAGCCACCACAGTATGACAAACCAACAGATGAGTGATGGTAACACAATATAGCTTCTCTTCATTCAAATTTGAATTTCAGTATGATCATAAGGATTGTTATTTTGTAAAATACAGTATTTGTGGGCTTTATCAATTTTCCCAAAAATCTAATAATCTTTAATGTGCACATCATTATTTTTTTATTTTCCGCATTATCATGGATTGAATTGTATCCTCCTAAAACATGTGTCAACTTGGCTAGGCCATGATTCCCAGTATTGTATGGTTGTCCTCTATTTTGTGATCTGATTATCCTTCCTTTTGTGAAGTGTCATAAATCCTAGCCTCTATGCCTGTGGTTATGGAAACCCTGATGACATAGTGGTTAAGTGCTACAGAGGCTAACCAAAAGGTCGGGAGTTTGAATTCACCAGGCGCTCCTTGGAAACTCTATCAGGCAGTTCTACTCTGTTCTAGAGGGTCACTATGAGTTGGAATCAACTTGATGGCAATGGGTATGCCTGTGGTTATGGTCTCATTTGGGAGTGGGCTATCCCTTACGTTAATGAGGCAGGATTAGGTCATGTTAATGAGGATTGGATTAAGTTAGTTATGTTAATGAGATAGGATTAGGGTTGGAGGTATCTTGAGTTGCCACGCTTCACTACTCCATAAGACAAGAAAACAGAAAGAAGCAAAGTGAGAGAAGAGGACCTCATTATCACCAAGAAAGAAGAGCTGGGAGCGGAGTAGGGGCCCTGCTCTGAGAACCCCATAGACCCAGGGAATGACTGAGACAAAGGCCTTCCCCCAGAGCCGACAGAAAGAGACAAAGCCTTCCCCTAGAGCTGGCACCCTGAATTTGGACTTCTAGCCTCATAAACTGTGAGAAAAATTTTTGTTTTTTAATACCATCCACTTGTGGTATTTTTCTTATAGCAGTACTAGATAACTAAGATACCCATCATCCTTTTTGATTTTTTTACTTCAGTCTTTAATTGGTCTCACTTTGTCAGACACTCATTTGTCAAATGGTTTGAGTGTAATTCTATCAATTTCTTCTTTGTTTTCATGGACTATAATAAGCCATTTCAATTCAAAATTTGTATTTAAAATATATTAATTATATTTCCCATGCCATGACAGTATGGGAAAGATGCTAGGGTTAAGTGACTAAGCATATTAATTCATTAAAGTAAATTATTTGGTCAAGGCAATTTTTTCTTTCCTACATAAACTTCAGATTTGTGGGTATTCAAATAATAATTATAACTATGACCCTGGAACAACTGGGGAGTTGGTTCAGCTTTGATTTCAATTATCCTGGGAATGTGGAGGAATTGGGATATTGTATGATGATAGATGAGAGATATTTTAACAACATACACCCAATTTTCACAGCAAAATGCAAATATTTATACAGCAAATTTAAACCTCGGCATGTTTTGGATACATCCACACCATATTTTACCTATTAAAAATGTTTCTCCTCATTTAAAATTTGTTTTGCTCAATAAAAATAAATCAAGGCAGAGTCAGTCAATAAGTATCCACTGAAGATTTTGAAAACTTACCTTGAGCCAGGCGTTCCCATTGGTCTAATATACACATTCTCACAAAACAGAGATGGACTATACTCTTATTGGTCATACAAAATTAGGAAGAAAGGGCTCTCATTTCAGGGACAATTTTAGGTTATTTACTGCTTTGACCCAGTTCTGTTTATGGTTCCCACCTGCCCATCAAGATATGTCCCATTCCTCCCCACACCCTGTACCTCTCTATCCTCTTGTCCAGTTAATTCTTTCCTCTTTAACGCTCCATTGGTCACAGAGCCTTTGGCTGTTCCTGGACACACAGGAATGTTCCTTCCTTAGAAGGTGATTCTTGCTGCTTCCTCTGCTTAACATATTCTTTCTACATAATACATTTATTCACTCATCTTCTTCAATTTCTGTTAAAGTAACACTGTCTCATGAGGTTCTTACTTCGTCATCTTATTTGATATTGGAGTAAACCCATTGTTGTTGAGTCAATTCTGACTCATAGCAACCTTATAGAACAGAGTAGAACTGCCCCATAGGGTTTCCAAGGCTGTAATCTTCATGGAAGCAAACTGCCACGTCTTTCTCCCATCTAGTGGCTTATGGTTTCTAACCGCTGACCTTTCGGTTAACCAAGTGCCTAACCACAGCACCTACCTCTTTTCCCATCACCATTTTATTTTTACTCTAGAGCACCTGTTAACTTTTAACATACCGTACAGTTTATTTTATTTTCTTATTGTGTTTTCTCCCCAACTAGAATGTAAGCTCTGTGAATGCAATGCTTTTATCTCTTTGCTCATGATGGATACACAGCATCTAGAATGGTGCTTGACCCATAATAGGTAATCAAGAAGAAATGCAGACTGACTGACTGAATAAATCAATTATGTACTCTCAGAATCACTTTTATTTCAAGTGCTTGAATTAACAGCTATGAACAGGAGCTTACAGAAATGAGAGGATTTCTGAGTTATTTCTTATGTATTTGGAATAAAGAAAAGGAATGACTGGGCTTAATCTTGAATGAAGAATATGGCCACTGTTCTGCTCTACAAGGAATTGAGCACAGCATATTTGGCAGTGGCTTTTTTTTTTTTCTAAAGGACTCAATCGCAGCAGAATGGTGATTAGTAAACATGGACAATTGGAGATGATCAGGGAAAACCATTCTCAAAAGTAGTCGTATTTCTCAATCTCCTTGTGATTCATAGTCTTCTGACCTGGGATCCCATCTGTGAATCAACCCAGAAAGTGGTGATTATGTGCTGTATGCATATACAGAGATTCATGTATATCAAATTGGCTATTACTTGATTGTAAACTCTATGGGGCAGTTCTACTCTGTCCTATAGGGTTGCTATGAGTCAGAATCGACTCGATGGCACTGGGCTGGGTTATTATTTGATTCAGATCATGAGGTTGCTTAGTATAGTAGCAGAGGCAGCATGTAGGTATTGTCTAGGTCACATGAAAACGTTAGGGGCATCACTGCAGATTGAGGAAACACTGCAGGTCTGCTGCTTTCTAACAGGGATAGGTAGATATGTGCATCTAGTTTGGGCCCTGGGTATAGCTTTTTTATTTATTTTTTTTTAGCAGTCCCTAGGTGGTACAAATCATGAAGCACTCAACTACTAACAAAAAGTTTGATGGTTTGAACTCAATCAGAGGCACCTTTGAAGAAAGTCCTGGTAACTTACTTGTGAAAGATCACAGTCATGAAAATCCTACGGAGCACAGTGCTACTTGGCAGGCATGGGGTTGCCACGAGTCAGAATTGGCTTGAGAGCAATTGGTTTCATTTTGGTAAGTTTCCTTTCCCGAGAAATGTTTTGCCCCAGTAATAGATATGGGTTGAGAACACAAAAACACACCCATACACACATACGTGGATTTTATATACATGTATTGAATGAGAGGAAAAAGAAATATAAAAATATAAAATAAATTAAAATACAAAATTATAAATGCTATAGAAGCGTTGCCAAAGATCAATAACTTTGCCTGAATACTTAAATCTAATTACTGCATATTAGAAGAGACAAATACTCTTCAGAATTAAGTGAATTAAAAAGCATTTTGCAACTAAGGGAACCTAAACAAGATATTTACATAATTCTTTAAGGCTGATTATATACAAAGTGGGAAGGGGAAATATTGGAAGGATATATTGAAACTTAATTTAAAGCATGCAATTATGGCATAATTACCTGGGATGTAGCAATAGCAGAGTGGCAGCTTGTTTGAAGAATCTGAAGTGGGCACAAGGAGAGGACTGTTTGACTCTGATTCCGGAGTCTCAGGTTCTCCCCCCGACTATGATACTCATCTAGCTGCATTCCTCCTTGGGCAGAATGTTTTGGTTTTACCTCTGTTTGATTAATAGCACAATATGTAAGACAAGAATAATCAAACTAATTTTGTCTGTCTGAGAGAGATATTAAAGTTAAGAATTCAAAGCATTTTTTTTTTTTTAATATCACTGCATTGACTCTGGCATATCCTGGATTTCAATCCTGGTTCTACCACTTATCAAGTATGTAACCTTAAACTTGTAGAACTACTTTCCTGAAGAAAACTATTAATAATAGGTACCTTCCAAAATTTTTCAGGATTAAGGAAGACAAAATATTTAAACAATTACAAAGTACCTGTCACGTTCTAAATACTCCAATATATTAATTGTTTTTTATTACTTATATGATCTAATTATTGATAACAACATAAAAGGAGACTATTCATATGGGCCTCACCAGATTGAATACACAGGGATCAAATCGACTACTTCTGTGGGAAGAGATGATGGAAAAGCTCAATATCATCAGCCAGAACAAGGATGGGGGCCAACTGCATAAAAGACCATCAATTGCTCATATACAAATTCAGGTTGAAACTGAGGAAAATTAGAACAAGTTTATGAGACCCAAAGTACGACCTTGAGTATATCCCACCTGAATTTAGAGACCATCTTAAGAATAGATTCGATATGTTGAACACTAACGACCAAAGACCAGACTAGTTGTGGAATAATATCAGGGATATCGTACATGACGTAAGCAAGAGATCATTAAAAAGACAGGAAAGAAAGAAATAACCAAAAAGGATGACAGAAGAGACTCTGAAACTTGCTATTGAATGTCAAGTAGCAAAAGTCAAAGGATGAAATGATGATGTAAAAGAGCTGAACAGAAGATTTCAAAGGGCAGCTCGAGAAGACAAAGTGAAGTTTTATGATATGTGCAAAGACCTGGAGTTAGAAAATCAAAAGGGAAGAACATGCTCTGCATTTCTCTAGCTGAAAGAACTAAAGAGAAAATTCAAACCTCGAGTTGCAATGGTGAAGGATTCCATGGGGAAAATATTAAATGACTCAGGAAGCATCAAAAGGAGATGGAAGGAATACATAGAGGCACTACGCTAAAAAGAATTGGTCGACGTTCAAGCATTTCAGGAGGTACCATATGAGCAGGAACCAATGGTACTGATGGAAGAAGCTCAAGCTGCACTGAAGGCATTGGTGAAAAACAAGACTCCAGGAACTGATGGAATACCAACTGAGATATTTCAACAAATGGATACAGCACTGAAAGTGCTCACTAGTCTATGCCAGGAAATTTGGAAAACAGCTACCTGGCCAACCGACTGGAAGGGATCTGTATTTATGCCTATTACCAGGAAAAGTGATCCAACTGAATGTAGAAATTATCAGACCATGTCATTAATATCACACATAAGTAAAATTTTGCTGAAGATGATTCAAAATTAGCTGCAGCAGTATATTGAAAGGGAACTGCCAGAAATTCAAGCCAGATTGAGAAGAGGACACAGAACCAGGGATATCATTGCTGAGGAGGGATGAATCCTGGCTGAAAGCAGAGAATACCAGAAAGATGTTTATGTTTTTTAGTGACTATGCAAAGGTATTCAACTGTATGGATCAAAGCAAATTATGGATGACATTGCAAAGAATGGGAATCTCAGAACAGTTAATTGTGCTCATAAGTAACCTGCACATAGATCAAGAGGCAGTCATTCTAACAGAACAAGGGAATACTACATGGTTTAAAGTCAGAAAAGCTGTGTGTCAGGGCTGTATCCTTTCACCATACCTATTCAATCTGTATGCTGAGCAAATAATCCGAGAAGCTGGAACATATGAAGAAGAACGGGGCATCAGGATTGGAGGAAGACTCATTAACAACCTGAGTTATGCAGATGACACAACCTCGCTTGCTGAAAGTGAAGAGGACCTGAAGCACTTACTGATGAAGATCAAAGACCACAGCCTTCAGTAGTATGGATTACACCTCAACATAAAGAAATAAAAATCCTCACAACTGGACCAATGAGCAACATCATGATAAACGGAGAAAAGATTGAAGTTGTCAAGGATTTCATTTTACTTGGATCCACAATCAACATCCATGGAAGCAAAAGTCAAGAAACCAAAAGATGCATTGCATTGGGCAAATCTGCTGCAAAAGACCTCTTTAAATTGTTGAAAAGCATAGATGTCATCTTGAAAACTAAGGTGCACCTGACCCAAGCCATGGTGTTTTCAATCACCTCCTATGCATGTGAAAGCTGGATGATGAATAAGGAAGACCAGAGAAGAACTGATGCCTTGGAATTGTGGAGTTGGCGAAGAATATTGAATATACATACCATGGACTGCCAAAAGGAGGAACAAACCTGTCTTGGAAGAACTACAACCAGAATGCTCCTTAGAAGCAAGGATGACAGGACTACGTCTTACATATTTTGGATATTTTATCAGAAGGCATCTGTACCTGGAGAAGGACATCATGCTTGGTAAAGTAGAGGGTCACCCAAAAAGAGAAAGACCCTCAGTGAGATGGATTGACATAGTGGCTGCAACAATGGGCTGAAGCATAACGATTGTGAGGATGATGCAGGACCGGGCAGTGTTTCACTCTGTTGTACATAGTTGTAACTGACTAGATGGCACCTAACAACAACAACAAAGACAATTATTGATATTTATATTTTAATCAATACATATACATACATATTCATATATCATACATTTTTATTTTATATTAATGAACATTATTATGCATTTTATTTTATATTAATGAACATGATCCCTGTTGGTGTAGTGGTTAAAGCATTTGGCTGCTAACTGAAAGGTCAGAAGTTTAAACACACTAGCTGCTCCATGGGAGAAATATGTGCCAATGTTCTGTAAAGATTTACAGCCTTGGAAACCCTATGGGGCAGTTCTACTCTGTGCTATAGGGTCTCTATCAGTTGGAATCGACTCAATGGCAGTGGGTTTGTTTTGGGCCTTATTAGTTAAAAAAATGTATTTATTACTATTAATATGATTGTTAAAGATGTTGATAGGGTGTTAGAGTAAATACAGTGGTTATGATATTGTGCTATTTTCCTCCATTTGCTACAGCACCTTTCTTTGCCATGATCTATCCTCAGCTGGCTTTTGGCTGGATTGGCTAAAGGAAAGCACTAACAAAAGATAAGAGGATAGGAGTTTGAATTTACTTTACACTGACGTGCATTCCTCTAAGACAATATCTAACTCAGGGCAGACCTTCCTCAGGTTCTCATGACTCACTGGGTTCTGACGGTACTATTTCCTCCCATCTTAGGCTGGATTCTCAAGAGAAGCAAAACCAGCGATGTATATATACATACATATATAGATAGAGAGAGGTTTATATCAAGGAAATGACTCATGCAGTTGTAGAGGCTAGAAAGTCGCAAGACTGTGGGTTAGGCTGGAGGATTCTCCCCACTGAAATAGCCACAGGGGCTAGCGAGCCCAAGATCCGGACCTGCAGGAGCCAGAGTGAGCAAAAACTTGTGAGATTTGACAGGAAGCCCACCTATATTGGATGCAGGCCAAACCCCCAAGGAAGCTCCTTTTCATCTGATTGGCTACTCACAGAAGAGCCCATCATGGAGGTGGTCACATTATATCAAATCTCATCATGGAGGCTGTTACATAATTATAGGACTGCCAACCTACATCATAAGTGCCAAACCACTGAGAATCATGGCCCAGCCAAGTTGACACACAACCTTAACAATCATGGTCTACCCCTTGCCAACTTAGCACCTGTACACATTTCCTTAAAGCATACTTAATATCTGAATAAAGACAATTATAAAGTCATACTTGCACCTAACATGATACAGCTAACATGAGTATTTCAGGAGGTACCATATGAGCAGGAACCAATGGTACTGATGGAAGAAGCTCAAGCTGCACTGAAGGCATTGGTGAAAAACAAGACTCCAGGAACTGATGGAATACCAACTGAGATATTTCAACAAATGGATACAGCACCTAACATGATACAGCTAACATGAGTACAACACAAAATGCACTAACCCTGTTTACATATTATATTTTATAAGTGAAGAAAACAAAAACGCTTGATTCACACATGCGAGGAAGAAATACTCTACAACTGGCCACGTGGTTGTAACTGGTATTTAGAACTACCTTCTTCCACTACCCGTTCCATATTGCCTTTGTCATCAGCAAGTGCCTCAGCTGATTGTTGTTCTTTGCCTGGTGTGGTGACCCAAACCTTCATTCCTGAAGCATCTGTTCCGTTAGCAGTCATGTTTGATTTGGGTTGCTGTAGTTCTCCATTGTCTTTAACCACAGGGCATGATAATATTAAGAGATACCGTAAGAGATCTCCTGCATTCCAAACATACTCTTTATCTTCATTATGTAATGTCAATCTGATTTTCTCTTGGTAATCAGGATCACCCACATCAGCCAATATGGTAACTCCCTTCTTTGGACATTGATACAGAGCATTAGGAGCCCAAAGTGGCCAGGTGGCATTCTTAACTTCCAGTTCAATGGAATCAATGATCAAGGTGAGATCATTCCTCCCTCTTGAACTAAGATCTCTAGACTTACAGAGCATAGGGTCATGCAGACAGGAGCAAAAATTTTGCCAGTAGATACCTAGGGGTAATAGTGAGTAGTGCCACCCCCATTTCAGTGCTTTGATTCCTAAGCCTATGAATCCTGACTAGGGAGAAACAGAACCATACATCAGACACTGGTTTAGAACATATACAACCTCGTGGAGAACACTACTCCAATTCTGAAAGATAATGGTACCTAGCTGATGCCATAATTATGTTTTAGAAGGCCATTCCTTCATTCTTTCAAGCCAGCTGTTTTAGGATTATGGGGAAGATGGTAAAAGCAATGAATTCCATGACCACAGGCCCACTGCTGCACTTCATTTGCCATGAAGTGAGTCCCTTGACCCAAGGCGATGCTGTTTGGGATACCATGACAATGGGTAAGGCATTCTGTAAGTCCAAGGATGGTAGTTTTGGCAGAAGCATTGTGATGCAAGTCCATATCTAGAGTTAGTGTCTATTCCAGTAATAATAATAAAAAAAATGCTACCTTTTCCATGATGGAAATGGTCCAATATAATCAACCTGCCACCAGGTTGCTCGCAGATCACCTCAGGTAATGGTGCCATATCAAGGATTCAGCATTGGCTTCTGCTGCTGGCAGACTGGGCACTCAGAAGTGGTTGTAGCCACATCAGCTTTGATGAGTGGAAGTCTATGTTGCTGAGCCCATGCATAACCTCCATCCCTGCCACCATGACACTTTGTTCATGAGCCCATTGGGCAATGATGGGAGTTTCTAGGGAAAGACGATGACTAGTTTCTAGAGAATGCATCGTCCTGTCCATTTGATTATTAAAATTCCCCTTTGCTGAGATTGGAAACCCTTGTGGAGTAGTGGTTGAGTACTACAGCTGCTATTCAAGAAGTTGACAGTTTGAATCCACCAGGCGTTCCTTGGAAACTCTATGGGGTGGTTCTGCTCTGACCTATAGGGTCACTATGAGTCAGAATCAACTTGACGGCAGTGAGTTTGTTTGGGTTACTGAGGTCATTCTTATGAGCATTCCTATGAGGCACAAATATCTTCACAACATTATCCCATTCAGAGAGGTCTATCCACATACCTCTTCCCCATAAATCCTTGTCTTCAATCTTCTAATCATGTTCTTTCCAAGTCCCTGACCATTCAGCAAAACCATTGGCCATAGCCCATGAATCACTATACAATTGCACATCTACCCATTTCTCCTTCCAACCAAAGTAAACAACCAGGCGCACTGCCCAAGGTTCTGCTCATTGGCAGGGGAGGAGGGGTTCCTTCACCAGTGTTCTTCAGAGAGCTCTCAGAAAGGAGCTGTAGTGCTGCTGTTGTCCACTTTCAAGTGGTACCTGCATATTGCTCGGAACAATCTATGCACCAGGCACAAGTTTTCTCAGTCACCTAATCATAAGGAACTCCCCGTGAGGCCATAGGTGCAGACTGGGAGATGGAAGGCAATGTGACAGGTTGAAGACCATGGGCATTTGGGCCACTTCCTCACGCAACTACGTGTGGAACAGCAGCTGCAATTGGGGTCACCACCTGGTTAAGTTTTCAATAATAATACACTGTCATCCTCCAAGATCCATCTGATTTTTGCACAGGCCAAATAGGCTAGTTGAATGGGATGTGGTAGGAATCACCATCCCTGCATCCTTCAAGTCCTTGATGTGGCAGTAACCTCTGCAATCCCTCTAGGAATGCAGTATCATTTTTGTTTACTGTTTTCCTAGGTAGGGACAGTTCTAGTGGGTTCCACTTGGCTTTTCCCACCATAATAGCCCTTACTCCACTTGTCAGGGATCCAATATATGGTTTCCACCAGTTACTGAGTATATCTATTCCAATTATGCATTCTGGAACTGGAGAAATCACTACAGGATAAGTTCAAGGACCCAAGGACTTAGTGTGAGATGGACATGAACTAAGATTTCATAAATAAGCTGACCTCCATATGCCCCAACTCTGACTGGTAGGCCACAATGATGATTAGGGTCACTTGGAATTAGTGTCAACTTTAAGCCAGTATTCAGTAATCCTTGAAAAGTCTAATTATTTTCTTTTCTGTAGATTATTTTCTTTGCCGTAGATTGCTTTGGGAAAGGCTGGGAGAAAGTTTAACAGTATCTTTTTTTGTCAGTGCAGTGAGATCCTTCCTCAAAGGGAACTGACCTCCCCTTCATTCAAGGGATTGTAGGTCTATAAACTTGCTCAAGTCTGGGAATTGACTGAGGGCTTGTGACTCTTTATTCTGGTGGATTTAGACTGTTGTTCACTTGACCTAGAATTCTTCTGCTTGTACAGATCAAGTAAGTATTTAGTAGATTTCCTATCTATCTCATTGCTAGGGACACCATGACTAGATAGCCAAAACCATAAGTCCATATGAGTCACATTATTCTGATTACTGCTTTAACTCTGCTGTCCATTATGGTAACCATACTCACCTTGTCTTTTTCAATTGAGTCCTGCCACTTGGCCCCTACTACCATGAGGTCTAATCAGCACCATTGCAGTTAGGTATCTTAATTCAGTTAGGACAGGTCCCGCTGTCAAATAAGACTTACATAATATAGCAATCACAGCAGTCTTCAAGAAAGCTGGGACTCCCTTCACAAATTTGTTCCTCACTGTTGTGGTAAAAAGTGCATACTCCGGGCACTCCATGTGTGGGTCTGTGGGTCTAACCTGATAAATCCACTCTAACATGCCAATTTCTCTAAGCCTTTGGCTACCTTCTTCTGCAGTATGCCAAGGTAGGTCTGGTACTACAACTTGCTTAGTGTAGGCCACAGTGTAATCCATGCCTCAGTGATTTAACCAAATAAACTATTAGGTCCTTTCCTAACCTCTTGAGCTGAAATGTTGGATAAAGAAACTGTGCTTAGTAGGCCTATGTCAATAAACTCAAACTGATCTATCTTTATGTTTCTTGCACCATTATCCCATACCCTTAAAATCCTTCCCACACATTTTCCCAGGTTTCTGTTTGTACCTACTGGAAAAGTCAAGCAGTTCTATTCAAGTGTAATGTACCTCCTCCTGAGTCACACTTTGTACTTTACCTTTTGGGGCTTGCTTGGACTTAAGTCTAGTTATATGTCTAAAAGCCATAATAGGTGGTGGGGATGTGTTTTGAAAACATTCGGTGTTGTCATGTAAGGCATCCATCTTAGGCAATACCTCAGGCAATGAATCAGAAAGAGGCCCTTTAGACACAGATGGATTAATCTCATCAGATGGTGGTGCTCTCACAAAGGGTTTTACTGGGAAGAGTGGCTTAGCAGACAGAGATGGAGTAATCTCTTTGGATGAGAATGAGATGGCTGGTTCTGTTGGCAGGAGTGATTCAATGGAATTTAGGGGCACAGTGTCCCCAGCTTCCTGATTATTTGCCAATATGTCCCCATCTCATGTTTCAGGATCTCGTTCCTTCTCAATCAAGGCCCTTACTTCCAAGTGACCAATCAAGGTTGGGAATTCAGTTGGCATTATAATTTAGCCACTCTTATGATAAGACTCTGGGTTTGTTTTTCAGTAATTTCGGCTCTGTTACTACAAGAAATAGGCTTTCTTTCAAGGAACAAGTGGAAATTTTGAGATTGTTTATGTGCCTGTGACCTTTTACTCTGAAGTCCTGAGGTCATTTCTTTCTTTCACCAATTTGTCTAGTACAAGTAGGACCAACAAACCAGCTTTCTTATGTTTCTCATTCTGACAAAATTGTAGAAAGGTATCAAACATGCAGTCATCCAGAGGCTCACCTCTCACCAGTATCTGATCTGCTGATGCTGATATTTTGCATATTTCTATTGTCACCTCATGCCATGGATTATCAGTGCTCTCTTTCAACCCCTTTAAGACTAGCTAGACTTGAGAACCAATTTAGAAAACTCATTCTTACAATTTTGTTTCTCTAGAACTGCTCTCAAGTGAAGCAAAACCAGTCCCAAATCTGTGGGTTGGTTTGGAAGCTTCTCCCAACTTGCATAGCTACAGGAGCTGATGAAACCAAGATCCAGACCATGGAGGTTGATGAATCCCAAGATCGGCAGGCAAACTGCAAGCTCAGATCCTAAGAACGAAAGATCAGATGAACAGGAGCCAACTGCAGGATACAGAGTGAGCAAAAGCCTGTGTGCCTTGACAGAAAGTCCGCCTATATTGAATGCAGGTCAAACTCCCAAGGAAACTCCCTTTCAACTGATCGTCTACTCACAGCAGATCCCATCATGGAGGTGGCCACATTATATGAAATCTTATCAGGAAAGTGATTCTATCATTATATGACTGCCAGACTACATTATAACTTCCAAACCACTGAGAATTATGGCCCAGCCAAGTCGACACACAAACTTAATGATCACACTCCCCTTGTATCTTTGGCACTAGATGTGCAGATATTTCATACTATTGCTAGTCTTTTGGGAACATGCCTCAGAAACTTCTGTTGGATCCCTCGATTCTTTTGACAAATAAGTAAATAGTTCTTTCATAAATTCTTTTTATTTGAACCATCTGGGGTCAGTTCCATTTTCTGTGGGACTCTGATTGACAGTACTTTGTCATGAAAATGGCCGTTAAGATGGGATTCAGGTCAAGGTTGGGAAATATAAGAATGACACTGATAATCCTTGGCATGCAGTATTACCACATTGTTGTTGTTAGTGATCATATGTATAATACAATGAAACAGTGTCCAGGCCTGTGTCATCCTTACAATCACTGCTAGGTTTGAGCCCACTGTTGTAGTCACTGTGTCAGTCCATTTCTTTGAGGTTCTTCCTCTTTTTCACTGACCCTCCACTTTACCAAACTTGATGTCTTTTTCCAGAAATTGGTCTTCCTGATATAAGGTTGCTATGAGTCAGAATTAACTGAACAGCAATGGGATTGGTTTTGCGTTGGATAACACATTTGAAGTGAGTGAGCAATCTTACCATTCTCACTTCTAAGGGGCATTCTGACTGTACTTCTTTCAAGACAGACTTATTTGTTCTTCTGGCAGTCCATGGTGTCTTCATTGTTCTTTGCAAACACTATAATTTAAAAACATCGATTCTTCTTCCGTCTTCCTTATTGGTTGTCCAGCTTTCTTTTGCATATGAGGCTATTGAAAATACCATGACTTAAGTCAGTGGCATCTTAGTCCTCAAGGTAACATCTTTTCTTTTTAACCTTTTCAAGTGGTCTTTTGCAGCAAGTTTTACCATAGTTTTTCAAATTATAAGTTCTCAGTTTGATTAGAATCACAAAGGATTATTTTCAAGGTCACCAAAAATGATTTCTGCCTCTCTACTGGAAAACTTGAGTTGGTAGTTCAAGGCCTTAGATTATTTTGCTTTTGTCATTGTTTTGTAAATTCTCCAGTGAAGTCAGAAGCAATTTACCTAACTCACTATTTAGAATCACAACTGTCACTATAGCAATCAAGTACCACAGGCATTTGATCTCCAAAAGCTTTCCCTTTCACCTCCTGTTAAAGGTAATTTGAATAATGTTACCATATAGTTATTCAAATTACCCTTATCATAAAGTGAAAGAGAAAGCTTTTGGAGATAAAATGCCTGTTGTTCTTGATTGGTGTAGTGACAACTGGTCATTTGGGGCTCTTCATTACAGTGAAACAACAAAGAAGAGAGATACTATATTGGCAGTTAATTCTAATTACCAAGTGGAAGTTGAGGCTACTACTACGCAATGAAGGACAAAAGGACTGTTTCTGAAACCCAAGGGGACCTGGAGAACTCTTCAATGCCCAGTAATAAAGGTCAGTGAAAAATTGTGACAATTCATTAAGACAGACAACTAAGGACTCAGATTCTTTGGGAATGTAATTTTGGGTCATCTTCTCAAGATTAAGAACACTGACTAGCCAAAGTGCTGAAAGAAAATAGGATGAACCCAAAGTGGATGATGGAGGAAGGAAGTTAAAGTTATCCATTCTTACTTCATGACTGGAAAAAGAAGCAGAGATCATTGCAAGTATTCATTCTCTGTTTGCACCTAACCTTTCATCACCCTTCCCAGATCCATTCTTCACCTTTCTCTAGCTTGCTGTAGCCCAGGAGGCTGAAGCCTAGGGGTTGTGTCACTCAGGCTCCCTTACTGACTGCTTTTATATACTTTCGCTAATGAGAGGCTGTTATGGATTGAATTGTGTTCCTCAAAGAAACATGTGCTGGAATCTCAACCCTTACTCCTTTGGATGTAATCCTTTTGGGAATAAGTTTTCCTTTTTACATTAATGAGTATAGTGTGTGTCCTAAACATGATCACTTCTGAGTTATGAAAAGAGCAGTTTAGACACAGAAGTGAGCATGTACTGGTGAAATCAGATGCCATGTGAAGAGTGTCAAAGAACTAAAGAATACCTGGGCTACCAACAAGGTGGGAATCAACATGGCCAAGACCCTGATTTGGCCTTTGTGCTTCCAGAACTGTGAGAAAATAATTTTTATTCTTTAAAGCCAATTACCTGTGCTGTATCTGGTATAGTGGCACTAAGAAATGAAGAGAGAGACACTGGAAGGAGATTTGAATTGGGAAAGAGAAAAGCTCAGTCTTTTCTTCCCTATTCTCTCATTTCACTGTTTTGACACTGTTAAGTGCTGTGCCACTCCAGGACCACAGCTTCTGTAGGGCAGTTCCTCCTGCCTCGTTTCTGTTCCCATTGAGAGTTAGAGGTACTTTTTCCTTCTGTCCTTCCCTCAGCCCTTTAGCTCCAGAGGCTTCCTGTTGTGGCTAGCCTGGGTGCCTCATTTCTCCTTGTTTGTTCCCATAACACTAACACTTCACCTTTATATTACTTTTTTTTTTTTTAAGTTTCAAAGTGTGATGTGTTGGATCTTTAATACACTCATACTTCAAGTCTTCTGTGGATTTTTTTAATGGATTTTTGATGAAATTAGGCGTATCTTAATATGACTCCCTCTTTATTCAGGGCTATAATTCATTTGTACACTAATTAAAATTCCTCTAGGTGGCAAGCACCAGCCACCATGTTCTGTGTGGTAGAATTTTCCTATTTTATGTCATATCTTTTTTTCATTATTGCCATCTCTGACATACAGCAGCACTACTTCTTTGTTTAAGTCTTCACTTCACAAGGAGGAGGTTATGGCTATTAGAATGAGGTTTCTCAAAGTGTAATCACTGAACCACTTTCATTGGGATCAGTTGGAGTACTGACAAAATATGTTGATTGCTGGGCCCCATCTCAGACCTCCTTTGTCAGAATCTCAAGAAAAGAAACCTGAATATTAAACAAAAATCCATACAAGAGTCTCATACAACTTACGTTTTAAGAATTCAATTAAACTAATTTGCTAATTCCCTATTTGCAAACTGGACAATTGGTTATGCAGCATCTGGCAAACAAGTAATAAATTTAGCAATTAAAATTTATAAATAAAACTTTACAAAGGATTAAATTATTAAATAAACTAAACCTGCTTAGGACATGAGACATGTGTGCATACTTTATAATAAACCTATATTCTCCTTATTGAATAATAATTGTATTTGGAAGTAAAGAAACAAATGATTTCAAATGGTGATTGCCGTCTGAATCTGTAAGATGACAAGAATACATAAAAATACACTAAAGAGGCATAACTTTTTTACTGCCATATGTTTTAAGACAATTACAAGGACATAAAATACACCTGGGAACTTGTCTCAATTAGAAGTCTTGCTCCTCAGAGAAAATGGTAATTTGGAATGCTGGAGTTTCTTATAAACTAAAAAGACTCACATGATTTATTAATGTCCATTATTTCATGAGCAAAGAAAATAGATCTTTAGGGTCCCTAATTGCATTGGGACTGAAAGATATCCAGGATTAAAGCAATGTATTTTTTAAAAGGAGCTATGTGATAATGCTAAAAAAAACAACAACAACAAAAAAAAACCTACTGCCCTTGAGTCGATTGGTCGCTAATAACACAACCATGATTATGTTGCAGGCTGGAATTTCACTATATCTCTGCTAAATCTGGGTTTCTGATGGGTAATTCTTCTGATATCAAAAGTAAATGATTTTTTTTTCCATTCCTTTGGCAGGAGGTCCTACTATTGGAACTGTCTAGTTTTATGACACATAATGGGGAAAGGCAATCTGTTGGTGAACAAGTTAGCTTAAAGCACCCATCCAGGGACTAAAATCCTTCTAAAATTTTTGTGTTTATGGATTGATAACATCTCTCCCTCTACAGGGAAAAATTGTAGAATTTCCAGTGACAACATCAAATATCCCAGGTTCTATCTTAGAGTCTAGCAGTATCAACTGATGCAAAATAAATGCATAAATAACCAAACAAATAAATAGAAAGAGTATCTCGCAAACACCCTTGAGAACTCATGTGTTCGTCTAGTGCAGAAATTAAACTTTCAGTATGGATAAACCTGAACCATTTAGTTTAACCAAAGATCCTGGGAAGGTTTGGTGACTCACTTCTTCAACCTCCATTCTGTCTATTCTATCTCTCTATACCTGCTTTCTCTTCTCTGTTCCCACTGTCTTTCTCTGAAACCCGTCACTAGTGTTTTTGATTTGAACCATTTCAATAACCTCACAACTGAAGTCTTCCATCAACTAGTGCTCCCATGTAATCCAGTTTCTACTGTAGCCAAAGTATCTTAGAAAGTATAAATAACTCCTACTTTAAAAACATTTAATTCCCTCCTGTTTTCCCTATGATTAAGATTAAAAATTACTTGGCCCAAAGTGCCTCTTCCATTTAGTCTACTTTAACGTTTCCAGCAATGGTCCGCCTCACTCTTTACCCTCAAGCCTTTTTGGACTTATTTCTCACTTTAGAGACCTTACACAAATTGTTCTTAGTCTGGAGGGCTCTAACTTATTTTTCAAGTCTTCGCTTAAATGTCATTTCCTCCAGCAATTTCCCCTGACCTTCAGTCTAGGATAAAAATTGCTTGATAAATGCTCTTGTAGCATCCTGAAATTTTTAAACATAACTTTCAGGGTGCTTGTTTGATGCCTGCCTTCCTACCTTGCTGTTCCATGGCCACCAGAGCCAGGCACGCTTTATCTATCTTCTGCACTTCCCAACGCGTGACACAAAGTAGAGATTTTTTTTTCTTTTTTTAATGAACAAAGGTCTCATCAGTTTCTCTTAGAATTGTGTCATAGAACCATGATTCAATGTATACTCAGATTTTGACAAATATTAATATAAGAAATAGTCTTATGAAGAATGTATTTTGTAACTTTAAAAGACTGATTTTGAACAAAATATCCAGTGAGTTTTTCCATAGCCTTCATGTAAAAAGTCTTTAAAGATACTTAAGACATTATATTAGTTCTTATATTATCTAGGCTATTTGGGCTTCATTGCCAGAAAGCTTAGATATGCTTGGAGTTCAGAAATAATAGCTCTTCTCAGTCAGGATTTTCTGGCACAGCTATATTTCTCCTCTTCCTTTTCTCTACCTTTTCAGTTATTATTCAATTTTTTATTATGATAGTTTTGAATCTGTGTCCTTCATTGTACTCAACCTCAGAAACTTTTTGGAATTAAGAGCAATATAAATAAAATTAGAATGGTTGAAAACATATTCTAGTTTTACACAATGGCTCCAGCAATCAATCCCCATATTTTAGTCTTCTTTAAAAATTATCCCCTAACCTAACAACTGAAGCAGGAGGCATGAAGGAAGATCTTGAATTTTCTAGTAGTAGCACAGTTTATGAAAAAATAGTGACCATAGGCATTTCTGCTCACTCAGTATTAAGATTGCTGTAAAACAACGGATTATGCAAAGTAACACACTGACAATCTTAAAGCTTAAGGAAAAAATAGGCTAGAGTGGGCCAATTCAAGCTTTTGTATTCAGAGCATAAACAAAAGTAATAAAGATTCTCACAATAATACTACTGCCTTGACGACACAGTGGTAAACCACTGCTTGGCTGTTAACTGAGACGTTGGTGGCTCAAAACTGCCAGCCGCTGTGTAGAAGACAGGTGTGGAGTCCGCTTCTGTAAATCTTCCCTAAAGATTACAACCTTGGAAACCCTTTGGGGAAGCTCTACTCTGTCCTGTAGGGTCACTATGAGCCAGATTCGACCCGACAGTAATGGGTTTGGTGGTTCAAAAGATATGGTAAAATCCTGATAAATAAAGAATGCAGGTATCGATTATAACTTGAGTTTAGGAATGACATAAAAGTATCTTGAAGGATTGAGGCTGCTGATTACGAAGAAAAAAACTGAAATTTGTAATCATGAGGGAGGACTTCCCAGTAAACCTTTCCAAAATAAATCACTGGGCTGAACTGAAACAAAGTGGGAAATCCAGAGTGAATTGGCATCAGACAATCCTCTTTCCACGTAACTTGCTGTTACATGTTAGAGTGCTTGGGGCTACACTGTTGTCACTGTGTGGCACAAAATGTTAACGTGCGTGGGAATATTGTGTGTTATTCAGTGCGACTCCATGTTAAGCAGACATCATTCCCCTATTTACCAAACGCTCATCTCCTAATACTTCTTGCCAAAGTATGTTTGGAGACAGACAGAACAGACTGCATTTGATCTTTGTTCTAAAGGGAACAGAACAATAAAAACAAAAGCCATCCGAAGCAGTCCTTCTGAAACCATGTATCCATACGAATCTCCTGGAGTTACTGCTGAAAAGCAAGTTCAGATTCAGATTCGGTTCCTCTGGGAAGGGCACGGGGTTCTGCGTTTCTGATGAACTCCTAGCTGATGTACACGGTGTCGCTCCACAAAGTACGCTTGGAGGAGAATGCATGTAGACCAGCAATTGAAATATCATGTCATCCATGTAGGCAATTTAGAATGTTCTAGTAGTCACATTAAAAAATAATAGGTAAATTTAAGTAATGGATTTTATTTAAATCAGTATAGCCAATATATTATTTCAACATGAAATCAATATAAAAATTTTAATGAATGATTTTGCATTCTTTTTTTATGCATCTCTATTTGAATGCTAAGTTTTTATCAGAAATACATGAGATTTATTTAGATTTCATAAAATATACCTCTGAAAGAGTAGATTCACATTTCCAGTTGGTCCAAGTTTACAGTCTTCTAACAACTCAATTGAGTACCGCCAGTTACTGAATTATATTTAAATCAGTTAAAACTAAATAGAATCATAATTTTGTTTCTAAGATGTCACTTTTCAAATGCTTGTCGCCAAACGACATTATATAACTGTCTTGGTCATCTAGTGCTGCTGTAAAAGAAATATCACAAACGGATGGCTTTAACAAAGAGAAGTTTATTTCCTCACAGTAAAGTAAGCTAAAAGTCCAAATTCAGGGTGTCAGTTCCAGCTGGAAGGCTTTCTCTCTGTAGGCCTTCTTGTCCATCTTCCCCCGGACTAGTAGCTTCTCCACACAGGGATCCCAGGTCCAAATGACTTGCTTTGTTCTCAACACCGCTTTCTTGGTGGTATGAGGTCCCTTGTCTCTCTGCTTGCTTCTCTTTTTTATGTCTCAAGAGATTGCCTCAACATACAATCCAGTCTTGTAGATTGAGTCCTGCCTCACTGATACAACTGCTGCCTGAGGCAGGATTTGCAACATATAAGAAAATCACATAATACTGGGAATCATGGCCCAGCCAAATTGACACACAGAATTTGGGTGGTGGGGGGGACATAATTCAATCCATGACAATAACAACAACAACAACAAAAAAACCCAAACCCATTACCATCAAGTCAATTTCGATTAATAGCAACCCTATATAACAGTGCCTGTAATATCTGACAACACAGATATAGAATATTGTAAAATAACATTTAATGACAACTATTAGAAAACAGTATCTAATTTCTCTTTCGGTAAGTATTGTTTGGATATCTAATAGGTGAGAGATATTTTGCTGAGCTTTTCATGCAGATAAACTTAAAGGGAGGGAGTTAATTTTAAAGAAAGAAGGATATTTTGAAAAATCCAAGAACAGGAATTCAGCTAGTTCTCAGTGATTGGAAATTGGAAGTATAAAACCAAAAGGAGGTAAATTTTCATTTTCTCATGTCACGTTCTCCACATGGAAAGAACACATTTTTCCTTCTCACCTCCTGTGGGGAAACTCCTGTCTCTTCTCTGCATAGCATGGTTTGTGAAGGATGTTATCCCAACACTCCTGTGCACACGGTGCCAGTTATTTACCTTTCGTCCCTTAGCTCTAAGCACACTCTTCTTTTTCTTCTCTGTGAGGCTGAAGCTGGGTCTTGCAAATTACTATCATGAGCATTACTTACTAGGTATCCACTAGTTTTTTTTGTTTTTGTTTTTTTCCTAGAATGTAGAGGGAAAATGAAAGACAAGAAAATAAGAGAAGGGGTTTCTTCTTTCCAATCCCTGTCACTTTCATTCTGGCAACAGATGACAGGCACAGTTCTCTTTCCCACATTACTTTGGCATTCAGTAATCATGTTTTCTAGTAGGTGCCAGTGCCAGCTGGAAGTCTTCTTCTTATCGGAGAAGCCGACTCATGGAGCTCTCTTCAGAGACATTAGGTTCACTAACGTCAATGGGTAATATCTTCTTCAGGCAATTACCAATATTGGGGTTAACAAAGCCCTATGTGTCCCTTCCTAGTTACTAATACCAGCGTTTACTCAGCTCTGTAGGTGGTATCTGATTTGGAGGGTTGATAATATCTAAGGTTTCCATTTTTCTCTTTCAGTATTCCAGTATCTGAGCAACGAATTTATTGTATTAAACCCTCTGTTTTTGAAAGGCATCGCATGGTTTCTATTTTCCTGACTGACCCTGACTGGTACTCATGGTATACCTTAAAACTCACTGTGATCCCACAATTACAGTTCCAGCTAACAGAAGAGAGAATCCTACTAGCCTATATTGTGTCAAGTGTCCATTTTTGACCTAATTGACTATAGCAACAGGAAAAGTTTCACTTATTTCAAAATACGGCTGCTGGAAATCCACCTCTGTGATGTTGTGGTTGAGAGAAACAATTCACAGAGAAGGAGACATAATGAGTTGTGCAGATATCTCAAACTATTTCTACCTACACTGTAATCATAAATTCAAAGCTCTATATACATGGGCATATTAATGTGATAGCCTTTATTCACTTGACCATCCATCCAGATAATTAAATTTAGCAACCTTTGCCTACCTAAGTGCTTTGCTTCAATAATTATTCCCATTTTTTCCTACATCATCATCATCTTTTTTTTTTTTTTTTTAATTTCTACTGGACATTTTCTAACAGATTAAACTCATGGCACTCTTTTTTAAGTAAATAAAATACTATTTAGTCTACTTCCCCCTTTAGCTAATGTTTTAGTTATCTAGTGTTCCTATAACAGAAATACCACAAGTGGATGGCTTTAACAAACAGAAATTTATTCTCTCATAGTTTAGGAGGCTAGATGTCCGAATTCAGGGCACCAACTCCACGGGAAAGCTTTCTCTTTGTGATGGCTCTGGGGGAAGGTCCTTGTCTCCTTTCAACATCTGTGGGCCTGGCGTTGCTTGGATGTCTCCATGTGTCTTAATATAAAAAAAAAAAAAAAAAAAAAACACGTTACAATTTAAGATCAGAAATGACTCAGAATACAGTTGTTCGATCAGGATATCTTCTCAGCCATGCCCGCAGGCTGGCTCCTCTCTCTCTTTCTCTCTCTCGACCCCTACGCTCTACCGGACTTCTGCTCTGCTCAGGCAAGAATTACAAAGCTCTTTACTTCCATTGATAAGTGCCCATATGCACCGCATTCCACCAGTAAGCCTTCTGCCTAAAGGTGCTCAGCTTTCTCCCTCTATGGGTCAGCACGCCTACTGCACCATCTCTGCTGGTCTTCTGATTCTGCTGCTGCCAGTTCTCTGCTGCCATTTCTCTCTGTCTTGTGCTGTCTCCGGCGTTTCTGTCTCCTACATCTGGGAGGTTCTCAGCCTAGTGACTCCAGATCCCACTCTTGGTTCTACTTTCTTGGTGGTGATGAGGTCCCTGTTTCTGCTTGCTTCTCTCTCTTTTTATCTCTTATGAGATAAAAGGTGTGACTGAAGTAAAGGTGTGATTACAGTAAGGGTAAGGGTGTGACTTGAGTAAGGGTGTGACCTATGTCACTACCTCTTATAAGAAGGTGACTCAACACATACCCTACCTTAATCCTGCCTTGTTAACATATAAAGGTTCAGATTTAAAACATATCACACAGTGCAGGATAATTATATCAGATCACAAAATGGAGGACAACCACACAATACTGTAAATCGTGACCAAGACAAGTTGACATGCATTTTTAGGGGACACAATCCAATCCACAACAGATAATAATTCTTTTCTCTCTCTCTCTTTTTTTTTTAATTTACAGAAAGATTTTTCAAAAGAGTTCCCTTTGCGAGTTGTTTGTAGCTGCTTTCCTTGCGTTTTCCCTTGAGTCTACTGCTTTCAGGAATTCACCCATGGTTCTATACAGAAACTACTCATGTTGAAGTAAATAATGACCTTAATATTGCCCATTCCACTATCCAGTCTTATCTGACCTATCAGCAACATGTGTGCCCTTGATTACTATTACTTGTTGAAATATTATCTTTACTTGGCTCATCAGGCATTATTTCTCCTATTTTCTTTTTCTTCATGTTTCCTCTTTGTCTCCCTGGCACTGAAATATTGGGGTGTCCCACGATTTACTCTTTGGAAAGCTTCTGTAACTACACTCACTCAGTAACCCCATCAATTGTCATAACCTTAAATAGGCTGACAAATCCCAAATCTATAACTTCAACCCAGCAATTTTCCCCGAATTCCTCACCTACATTATCTAACCAATCCTTGAATGTCTAACAGGCATCTTAAACTTACAATGCTGTAAAAAAAAAAAAAAAAAAAATTCTTACAAAATCAACATCTTTTTTTTTTTTTCCAATTTCCCTTATGCAACTCCAAGCCTGCCCCATCCCCTCATAACCTTCCCAGTTTTAAGTAATGGTAAATAATGTTCCCAATTGCTTAGCTGAAAACGTTAGATTCAATTTCCATTCCTATTTATCTTTTACATGTCACATCCAAGTTAGAAAAAATTTTGTTGAGTACATCATCAAAACATATACAAAAAAGTGACTACTTCTTTCCACCTGTACTTTTACCTCCCTGATCCAAGCTCACATTAGCTCTCAAATGTTTTATTTTAATATACCCCTAACTGGATTCTTTGCTTTATCCTTTGACTCCATATCCCATTTTTAACACAGTACACATGTTGTTGTTAGGTGCTGTCTAGTTGGTTCCAACTCATAGTGACCCTATGTACAACAGAATGAAACACTGCCCAGTACTGTGCCATCCTCACAATTGTTACTATCCTTGAGCCCATCGGTGAAGCAGCTGTGTCAATCCATCTCACCGAAGATCTACCTCTCTTTCACTGAGCCTCTATTTTACCATGCATGATGTCCTTTTCCAGGGACTGGACCCTCCTGATAACATGTCCAGATATGTGAGATGAAGTCTTATCATCCTAACTTCCAAGAAGCACTCTGGCTGCACTTCTTCCAAGACAGACTTGTTTGTTCTTCTGGAAGTCCATGGTATATTCAATAGTCATTGCCAACTCCATCATTCAAAGACATAAATTCTTCTTCAGTTTTTCTTATTCATGGTCTAGCTTCCTCATGCATATGAGACAATTGAAAATACCAAGGCTTGGGTCAGGCACATCTCAGTCCTCAAAGTGACATCTTTATTTTTGAACACTTGAAGGACATTTTTTGCAGCAGATTTGCCCAATGAAATGCTTTGTTTGATTTATTGACCACTGCTTCCATGGACATTGATTGGGAATCCAAGTAAAATGAAATTCTTGACAACTTCAAAATTTCTCCATTTATCATGATGCTGCTTATTTGGTCCAGTTGTGAGGATTTTTGTTCTCTATATGTTGAATTGTAATCTGTACTGAAAGCTGTAGTCTTTGATTTTCATCAGTAAGTTCTCTTTGCTTTTTTTAAACAGTCATTTATATACCTCTTACCATATGCTTTATAGATATTAACTCACTTAATATTTATAATACTCCTATGAAGTAGATTCAACTATTATCCCTGGTTTACCCCTGAGAAAGATGATCCAGAGCAAGGCTAAGTAACTTGACCAAATTCTAGTAGTTGGCTAATGTCAGAGATGGGATTAAAGCCTAGGTTATAAAAAAAAAAAAAAAAAAAAAAACCAAAGTTCGTTCTTATAATGGCCGTGTTGTACTACATCTTGTCTTCCAACATAAATCAAATCATGACACTCATTTGCTCAAAACCTTTAAAATGAATTCCCATTTTACTGAGATTAAAAGTCAAAGCTGTTAAGGTAGTTTAAAAGGTCTTGCATCATCTGGCCTCTGGTAGTCTCTGACCCAATTTCTTACTGCTCTTTATTCCACTCGGAACTCCAGCTATGCTGACTTCTACGAAGATTTTGGAACACAGGAGGCACAATCCTGTTGCAGAGTCTTTGAACTTGCTATTCAGTCTACCTGACTTGTGCTTTCCTCTAAGGTCCAAAAGTTCTCTCTCACTTCTATCAGGTCTATATTTGAGTCTCACCTTCTCAATAGAGCCTTCTCTCGTTAGTGTACTAAGGTCTCCCACCTTCAACTCTCTGTACTGCTTTTTTCATGTATTTTTCTCTTGGACAATTTTCTAACGTATCATGTATTTTGCATATTTATTTTATTTTTTGTCTTTCTTCTCTGCCTACCTACCAGAATGCAACTTCATGTAGAAGGGACTTTTTCTTGGTTTTGTTTATTGCTATACCCCCAGTGCCTGGCATATAATTGGCACTAAGTAATTTATTGAAGGAATAAACTAACTTTAATGAAGATATTTTGATTTACTTGGCTGACAAATGTCCTTTGAAAATATTAAATCAGTTTTTCCATATAGGTATTGCTTCTGTTTTTATTATTTTAGACTTTGACTAGAAACAGATTTGTTGAAGAGAGGGCTTTGTAAGCATAAAAGGTTTGTGACATTTAAACCAAAAATTCTATTTAAAACCATTCAGATATAGAAAGAAAAAAAAATGTGGAAGTGGGAGGATTGTATTGGCAGAGGCTAGCAAGCACACAGACTAGCCTGGATCTCATCTGGGAATGATTGAAAATGTAAAAATATACCTAGTACATGGGTACAACAACTGTTGCTATTATTTTTATGATGTCCCTAAGTAATAAGGCTCTGATGGGGAGACTGTGTACCTGCAGTAAATATTTTAATGCTTTGATGATGTTAATCTGATCTAGCCACTCTGTCAGGTACATAAAACCCAAAAACCCATTGATTTTTTTAAGTCAATTCTGACCCACAGTGACTCTGTAGGACAGAATAGAACTGTCCCATAAGGTCTCTGAGAACTGGTTTTTGGTCAGCAGCCAAGCTCTTAACCCCTGAGCAACCAGGGTTCCACCTTGTAAATAAAAAAAAACAAAAGCTCTTTGCCTTTGAGTCAATTCCGACTCATAGCCACCCTCTAGTGGGTAATAAATCAATATACTTTTTATTTACAGAACAAATATAAATTTAAAAAAAAGGAAGGAGGAGAGAGAAGAATGGAGAGAGAGAGGAAAAGAGAAGAAGACAAGAGTACTCTGTTTTTACAGTCATGTAATCTTAGAGGCATCTTGAGGATCCAAGGGAGTTTGTACAAACACAAACACGTAAGCATAAATCCTTTTATTGTATGATTGATTGAGAAGTTTTAAAAGTAAAAAAAAAAAAATTCAGTAAGAATTGATCATGTTCAAAATACCCCATGAATATTTTTTAGCAGTATTTTAAAGTACTCATAAATAATTATTTTCTACAGGGAGTAAGTGGGACAATGAATCCTTACAGCCATTTAACTAAAAGGAGTGCGCTTGAGATTAGCTCTCAGACTTATCTTGGGTTCATGGTTCTGTGTGTGTTCTCTCCCATGAAGGAAAGGAATTTCGATTCATTTACTGTTTATCACAACACAAGAATATATATGTTTTCATTTTGTTTAAGCTAACATACTAAAAATACGTTCAGGAAAAAGAAAATGAAAACAATAATACACAGCAATAATCATGACGAGAGAATGCCATTATATTTCATTACCATATGGTAGTATGGACTTAGTCCATAAGTACATTTTTTAAAAAAATTGGCTATTGTTCACATGTGAATGAAAATAAATCAGATATTATCTGTAGAGAGAGAGAGAGAGAGATGTATAGATATACCAAAACCCAAACCCACTGGCCTCGAGTCGATCCTGACTCATAGCAACCCCATAGGACAGAGTAGAACTACCCCATAGAGTTCCCAAGGAGCTCCTGGTGGATTCGAACTGCTGACCTCTTGGTATAGATATAGTATCTGATATATTCAGTGACTTTGCTCCTCTGTCATTTATTTAATTAGCCCTTAGAATTAAACTAGCTGGGACAAGTAAAACTTGCTTGATGTTTTTGGTTGTTTACAGCAACAATTTAAGGGCTGGAATAATATCAGTTTATAGTTTCCCTTACAGCTAATAGATGTGTAGTCACGCTAAAGTTGTATATTTTTACTTTAAATCATAGTAAATTTATTCCTTTCTCTTTCTTAAAGTACAAAATAGAAAAAAGCCCTTTGCCTAAATTTTCTTGCAGTTTCAAAAGTAACTTGCTGCGGCTCCCTTCAATGTGTGTTTTCTGTCACTCTTGAGGACTCAGAATAAAACGAAGGTGTGTAAATAGCCAGAAGGATGCACATTTGACACTTCTGAAAGCAAACAGCGTTTGTTTGGCATACAGTTTCTACATTCTCTGGGGATTTTAGAACAGGAGAGAAATTTCATTTGGCAGGCCAGTATGGAAGATCCTAAAATATGCTTTATGCAATTTATATAAGACAGTCATTGATTCACCAAAACAAGAAAAAGGGATTCAAAACTGAATTACTTACGATGCAGTTGTCCATTTTCAGGGCAGACTTTTATGGTACCAAAGAATGTAAAAACGCAATCTTCCATAAACTAACAGAACATTCTTCATTCTGTTGAGATGACATATTTGACAGTTGTTGGTGCTGTAAGATCTATGGAAGTGTTGTCCACAAGTCTGCGGGCATAAAACAACTGTAAAACAAAGAAGCTGCAAAAGCGAAAAGGCTATTCTTAATATTGTGTAAAATAAAACAATGAAGCTATTCATTGTTATCCTTTTTTTTTTATTAACTATATTTTTACTGAAAAAATACCTGGCTATAAATGCAGAAAAATTTATCAATATCAGAAACTTCAACATTTGAACATGATACTTGAAAGTGCAGTTTTTAAAGTATGTAGACATCATTTTGGTGAATTTTTCAAAAGACATTTTTCTAATTAGTTACATAGCATCATTAGTGTTGCTAATAGATTTTTCAGACCTAACATTTAAACTACTTTCCTAGAAACCTTAAGCAAAACACCTCCAGAATTGTCAGAGTTGACAGATAAAGGAAAAGATCAGAAGAGACCATTTTCAAACTTTAAAAATCCACTTTTAAAACACAATAAATAAGATTTTTCCAGGAAGACTTTCTTATCTATCGAATAGTGCTGGAAGGCACTTGATCTTAGGTTTAGTAATTCTCAAGTTGACTCATCACGTTGTAGAGGTTTTGCTTTAATACTTGATAGTACTTATGTGACTATTTAGGATTTTCTTCCTACATCACCCTTACCATCCCTACTGTTAAAAGAAAGAAAGAGAGAGAGCCAGAGTCAGAGAGGGAGAGTTAGTGTAAATAACACCTGGATTTGCTCTGAACTACGGTCACTATTGAAAAGATGAAGTATTATTTTTCTTACGGATGAAGGGTCTGTGAAACTTTATTTCTTTAGTGTGCGATGAACACCTACTCTACCTTGAGACATGATTTTATTATTGTTAGCTGATTGTGGACATAACGAGGGGTTCATTGTATTTCACATAGTAACTTCCCTCAGGTGTGTACAGTTGAGGGAGAATACCCATTCTAACATTTCCGTAATGGACCACTCAACAATATTTTTCTGTGTAATTTGTGATCAGAATTAAGTGCCTCTGACACCAAACATCCAAGGATTTAGAGTAAGACGTTGTGTGGGAAGATGTGTATTTAGAAAGCAGTTTTGATTCGTAAGTAGAAGATTGAACTCAGAAGTAGAGAAATTGAGTTTAAGTTGTCAGACTTTAAAAAACTGTAGGAATAGACAGTAAACTTCTACATAAACTTACTTATCTTCTACTCTATATAATTATTTGCATAAATCAAAGAAAGAGGATCAAACAGGTTATACATAAAAAAAATCTTCATCAATTTTTTTAAACGTGAATATCTGTATGCTTTAAAAAAACAAAATGAAAAGGCCTAGTTCTATTGTTCCTTATCTATAAGTTACACATTTCCCAAATATGTCCATTATTTGGTTGAAAGTACTTGTACTATTTTTGTTTTAGTACTTTAAAGCGTTGAGAATAGAACTCTAATAATGACAAGAGGCCAAGAGAACTTTACTTTTTTAATTAAAAAAGGAAAAAGATTGACCTCACACTTACAAACACATAAAAGTCTACATTGGCCCTATCTCTTCTCAACAAGGATAGGGATGTCTAGAGAAAATCTGTTTTGATAAATCAAAAGAGGAAAGATATAAACATAAAGCATGAAGGGTGAAAACAGTGTTGCTTTAGCAAGCAGAGGTATTCAATTTACAAAACTGCGAAATTTACCTGATTTAGTACCAAAGACTTTATAGGTAATGGTAGTCACGGACGGGAACGAGTTCTTCTACGATTACCCTGTTTCTACTAAACAGATTTTAATCTTCAAATAGATAATTTTGCAAATGTCCCAGAATTAAAATAACCTTTAGATGAAATACTATGATAATGTGACTATATATGCAATCATTTTTCTTTTATAATAAGTTTGACCCTCCCTACAGTGTTCCAAAGATATTAGTAATGAGATTTACTTTAGCCATTATGAATTCCGTTTTAAGATTAGTATACTTTCATAATTGAGAGCCAAAAAATTTGCTGACCTGAACGTTTTTTATATTTGTAACATTTTATTCGTTTTATCCAGAGAGATATTGAGGCCATCTTTTTGGTGATTTTTTTAAGTGTTCTCAGTACATGGTAGTAATAAAGCTATTAAATAACTAGAATCGGCATAAATTACTTTCTTTAAAAATAGAGTCAAGAAATCTACTCATTCAGCTTAGGATTATTGCATAAAGCATTTTGCCCGTAAGAAATACTTTTGCTGCTTTTATTTCAATAGGGTAGAAAAAGTAGACAAATAGAGGCCGTTCCCTTAAGGCATCATTTTCTATAAAAATGTGTTCTACACTTAGAGTTGAGCCACAAACCTCTGTGAGTTAACATATATGAATATATGAATAATGCAAAATAAGTAAATTATTTCACTTCTTGAATGTTTACATTGGTAAAAACTTGTCTATTTGAAATAGTTATTTTGTGTAAATCATATGGCAATATTGGGGCTCATCCATCACTGATTTTTTATGAATAAGGTTCTGTTAGCTTATAAAACATTGCATTGACAAATAAAAGTGATCTCTCAAAGATTCATAACAAGTCTAATCTGAGACCCAAATATTAATTTTTTCAATATATTTATATAATTGCTTATCTGTGTATCTATACACTATGCTTCTATATGGAGTCCTGGTGGCACAGTGGTTAAGAGCTTGACTGCTAACCAAAAGTTTGGCAGTTCATATCTACCAGCTGCTCTTTGGAAACCACGTGGGGAAGTTCTACTCTGTGTTATAGGGTCGCTATGAGTCGGAATTGACAGCAAGGGGATATTTTACCATTTGGATTATGTCTACATGATATAAGAATGTATATATTCTAAATATTAAGATGCAACTGAAAATATTAATATGTTCTCAGAAAAAGTAGTGCTACAAAAACCGTATACTCAGATTATTGCTAACTTTGAGTTTTAGGTAATTTCTTGCCATGAATATTTGATATCTTTCAGACACAGGCTTATTGTTTTTTGATACTTACATGTAGAAATCACACAATTCTTATTAGATTAGCTTTTCAGACAGGGGATGATGGAGTTATTGGGGAACTCTTTGTAGTTTACCTGGAATTCTTACATGCTTGCCTTTTAACTATTCTCATAAACTCCCTTTAATCCCTGCATACAGTCACCTGCAGTTAGAAAACAGGTTCCTGTAACTGATTTCATCACCACCATTCAAAAATGATTGACAATCATTGTCATAAAACCTTAGAGATGATAGAAAATTTAGAGATAATCTAGTAACAGATTCAGACTAAGAAGTAGTAGTTTATAGCAGTAGAAAATGAAAGAAATTCTAGTTTACAGGGATAGAAGGATTTCGGGACCCAAGATTTATATCTGGAGTCAGAGCACCTGAGTTAAAGTTCCAACCTCCATTGATAACATGGGTGTTCTGTTCCGAATAAAATGGGTCTAAATCTACTTAACTCACTTGCTTGATGTGATGATTTATTGAGCAAGTGTTTTTGAGAAGTCTTTGTACTATTTCAGACATATAGAAAGGTTTCAACATCTTTTTTTTTCTCATTCCTTCTTTTCTACACATGTAAGTTGAAAGGAGAATGCCATTATATATGCAGACAAGTAAAGGAAAATTACATGCAATATAATACTTTTCTTCTGTTGCTGATTTGTCTTTGACATGAAAACAAAAATTAATTAATCCATCTTCAAGAGATAAAAGAGATTTCGAGGGATAAAAGAGATTTTTGAAAGAAAAATCATAAAACATTTTAGATGTCTAATGGATTAAAAAGTCTTTTTCCTGATTTTTTGACAGTAATGATACACACTCAAACTCTCTGTCTCTCTATCTAATCTAATATATAAGCCGAGTATGTATAAATGTACATAATTATATATGCATAATTTTACATATATACATACTTATATGTATACGCACACATAAAATTGGCTTTGGGTATAGGTTTAATCATATAGACTGGATTCTAGTTTCATGGTCTTAATTCTAATGCAGGAGACAGATTAGAAGGAAACAGTAGCAAAAACCCTGTTGAGGGGTATGGCTGGAGCTAGAATGGTAGTAAGTTGCTGTCCATGGGAAATACTCAAGGAACAAAATTCAGGTGGGGCAACAAGAAGACCCTGAAGCAGAAACCCTGTGTGTTACTCAAAAAAAAAAAAAAGGGAGGAAGCCTGCTGTCTAGAGCATAGTTATCAAGGAAGTATTGTGACAAGCTACTTTCAAAACGTAGAAGCAGGTTAAAGCTTTTTAATCTTTTTTTATAAATACCAAAATAGTAAATAGCCATAGAATTATGGTCTTTTGGGATAAATGAAAAGAGTTGTTCATGATTTGATGTGATCCACACCTAGGCCATGACTGACATAGATGGAGGCCCTAGGAGCGTCCTGATTGCCACCAAGGCTTAAATGGACAGGATCTCAGAGGCATTGGGTGGAAACACGGGAGGAAGCCAAGGTAAGACATTTCAATTTTAAGTGAAGCCGGTGTGATGCAGATTAGGTAGAAAGCATTTTTTCACATTTCCTGGCAGCTTTGTTCTTTGCCATTGCTTATTTAGAGCTAGTAGCTGCCAAGCATGGTTACTGGGGTGCTTTCTCTCACCTTTCACACTTCAGCTCCTCTCCATCCTTGATCTTCATTCCTATCACCATACATTCTTCAAACATTTTCAGATTGTATAGAGTACATGCTCCTCCAAAAATAAATAAATAAATAAATAATTACTTAATTAATTAAGAAGTTAATCTTCTTCTGAAAAATTTTCTTCATTGACAAACTTAGATTAAGTTTCAGGAACTGGGTTTAAATCATTTTGATTACAAAATTCTTTTTTACATTCAAAGGCAAACCAGATAGATTTTGCAAGTCTGGGTCAATGTCCAGCCTTTTTCATCTTTGTAAAGAAACTTAGTTATCTCATTTTAAAAATTTTCATAATAGTGCTCTGAAAACCAATATTAAATGCCAAAGTCATATTTATGATTTCTTCCCAGATATGTCAAAATCCCTAGGATAATACAAAACTTACTGGCTGTTCTTTCATCTTATAACTGTTACAGAGACTATGAAATTTAGCCTGCTGCTATGACTGTCTCCGTATAAAGATGAAAAACATATGTGCTACCGTTGAGGTACAGATAGTGCTGGTAATGTGCAATGAAAGAAATGATACCTTCTAAGTAGAGTGATCATGGAAACTTTATAGCAGATATGGCATTCAAACAGGATTTTAGTGGGTGTGTAGCAATTACAAGGAGCCCTGGTAGCCCAGTGGTTAAAGTGTTCAGCTGCTAATAGGTTGATGGTTTGAACCCACCAGCTATTCAGTGGGAGAGAAATGTGACTCTCAGTCCTGTAAATATTCACAACCTTGGAAACCGTTTGGAGCAGTTCTACTCTGTCCTATGTAGGTCGCTATAAGTCAGAATTGATTCAAGGGCAGCGAGTTTTTGGTTTATAGCAATTGTACATGTGAAGAAAGGTTTTCAGGAACAGAAGTTTGGAAGAAAAAGCGTAAACATAGACCTGTTGCTGTCAAATCGTTTTTGACTCATAGCGACTGTGTAGGGCACAGTAGAACTGTCCCAGATGTTAAATTTCAAACAGCAAGCAGACTTACAATGGCAGTAAAGTCCACAGTGAGAAGCACAGGAAGCTAATGATGGAAAAGTAGAAAGGGTCAAAGACAAAGATTTTTAATGCTAATCTAAGACATTGCAAAAAGTGGTGAGTTTTCGAGCCTTTTCAGCGTATAGCCCATGCTAGTCTTTAAAATCCAACACCCGTCTGTCAGTTTGTTGTACTATGGTGGTTTGCATGTTACTATGATGCTAGAAGTTATGCCACTGGTATTTCAAATACCAGCCAGGTCACCATACTGGACAGGTTTCAGTGGAGCTTCCAGACTAAGACAGACTAGGAAGAAAGGCCCAGAAAACTACTTCTAAAAATTAGCCAGTAAAAATCTATGGATTGTAGGCTATTTTTCAAAACTTTGACTTGCTTACTTTGGATGTGTCATCAGCAGGGACTGATTGGTGGAGAATGACCTCATGTTTGGTAAACTGGAGGATCAGACAAGGTGAAGGGAACCCTTCAATAAGATAAATGGACACAATGGCCGCAGCAATGGACTCAAACATACCAGCAATCATAAAGCTGACACAGGGCCAGGCAATGTTTTCTCCTGTTATATATAAGGCTACCAGGAGTTAGAGCTGACAAGATGGCAAATAACAACGACTACAAAACTTTAAAATATCAATATATCAGCACTAAGCATGATAGTTTAAAAGTGGGAGGGAAATGGGGACAGAAAAACAAGTTATGAGAGAATTTTACTTATTTAGACAGTCTAAACTAGGAAAGTGGCTACAATGAGTCTGAGGAAGGACAATTCGAAATAAGTGCTTTTGAAAGATTAACATTATCATAAGAAGACTAGAACGTGGAGAAAGTGGTATGTGAGAGAAGCAAAGAGGTCTCTGAGATTTGTGGAGATGAAATCTCGTACAGATGAAATCAATTAGCAGTCAGGGAGATTCCCGAGGAGTCTATCTGGACAGAACATAAGGAGTCATGTTTTGGATATATTCATTTTGAGGAACAGGCATAATCAGTTTTGATGCCCTTATGGCTGCTGAAAATGTATGGTGGGTACTCATGAAAGAGAGCGGGCAGTCCATGGGTGGAGCAAACCTTTTTTTTTAATAATAATTTTCATTGAGCTTTAAGTGAACGTTTACAAATCAAGTCAGTCTGTCATATATAAACATATACACCTTACTCCTTACTCCCACTTACTCTCCCCCTAATGGGTCAGCCTTTCCAGTCTCTCCTTTCGTGACAATTTTGCCAGTTTCTAACCCTCTCTACCCTCCTATCTCCCCTCCAGACAGGAGACGCCAACACAGTCTCAAGTGTCCACATGGTGCAAGTAGCTCACTCCTCATCAGCATCTCTCTCCAACCCATTGTCCAGTCCCTTCCATGTCTGATGAGTTGTCTTCGGGAATGGTTCCTGTCCTGGGCCAACAGAAGGTTTGGGGATCATGACCGCTGGGATTCCTCTAGTCTCAGTCAGACCATTAAGTCTGGTCTTTTTATGAGAATTTGGGGTCTGCATCCCACTGCTCTCCTGCTCCCTCAGGGGTTCTCTGTTGTGCTCCCTGTCAGGGCAGTCATCGGTTGTGGCTGGGCACCATCTAGTTCTTCTGGTCTCAGGATGATGTAAGTCTCTGGTTCATGTGGCCCTTTCTGTCTCTTGGGCTTAAAACTTTTTTTTACTGAAGCAAATAGTCCTAAATCAGTTTCATTCTACCCTATCACATGATTAACTACAGGTGGCTTTCTTTAGATTAGAATGAATTTAGGAAAAGCTCTTACTATCTGACGCTTTGAACTATAATTTCTGGTCCATAGATCCAGGTGGCAGATTCTTATAGACAACCCAGAAATAAACACATCTGCGAGAGTTAAAGGGACCCTTTCTGTTTCTTCAGACAGGGGTAAAAGCACACCACAACACTTTAACTTTTGAATGAAGCGTCTGATATTCGGGGTTGAGAAAATAGCATCAGTGCAGTATATTGCAGCGTGATTTGGTAAGTGGAGGAATCGAACTGTCTGTGCTTGGTGTGCTCTGTAAGGCACTGCATTTAGGAGTGATATTTTTAGTCATGCTGTCAGAACAGGAGCCCTGGTGGCACAGTGGTTAAGAACTTGCCTGATAACCAAAAGTTTGCGAGTTTGAATCCACCAGTCAGTCCTCAGATACCGTATAGAGCAGTTCTACCATGACCTATATGGTTGCTATGAGTCAGAATCACCTCAATGACGAGTTCAGTTTTTTTGGTTTGTCAGAACAGTACTTATATCTAACATTCTAAGTCCACAGATTTTTGTTTATTTACTGCTTTGTTTCTCCCATATCTCTGTGATTGGGCCACACAATTTTTCACAACCTGGCCTTTTGATATCTCTTGTAATTTACGCTCCATCAAATCACATGTTCCATTTGTTTGGAAGGCTCCTTCTGGCCCGGTCTGACGTACCTCTGTTAATCCTTCAAAACTCAGACCCGCTATTAGTGTTAGCTTCTCAGAGGTAATAAATCATTTCTCTACACTGACTCTCTCGTGCGTATATTTACTGTTTAATTGCATTTTTTATACACTTGTCTTCTCAAAGGGACTGTGAGAGTCTTGAGCAAAAGGCCCATGCCTTGTCATTTAGCTATTTCTAGCCGTGATCTGATAGCTGAAACAGAGTAGGAGATCAAATATTTTACTTTTTAGTGATTTGAATTGAGTCAAACATTTGGCTCCAAAATAATATGAAAGGAAACATAATATTCTATCATTTCTTTCTGTGTATGAAACACTTTAATTTCCTCTTAATGTCTAATGTTCCGTACAAATATATATATAGAGAGAGAGAGCGCTACACTGTGGGGCTGAAAAGCATGGTTATTTATTGTCAGGGTGTCAGAAGAGCCTTTACCTTATTGAGGTCAGTTGAATGACTCTTCCATTTAAAAAAAAAAAAAATCAAGAGAAGATAATCTGCCTAGGTGGGTCAGCTCTTCATGAATCTAATGATCTTGAAGTCAGGAAGTTCTTTCTTTATGCTTGACTAAACGTCCTATTATAATGTGTTTAGGTGATGGGAAGCATTTTAAAGCAATCAATGACATATATTGAGTACCTACTTACACAAAGGAATATTTAAACAGAACTGAACTTAAAAAAAAATTTCTTGAGGAGCAATTTACTTAAAATGAAAATAAATAAAAAGTGAAAACAATAATTTATAACCATGTCTTTGAAGAATAATGACATAAATGTAAGCACTTTCATAACAAGGTGAAGTTATTAAAAAAGACGCATTGTGCTGAGTCATGTGGAAGTGGCAGGAAGGAGAGACAGGCCCATGGGAGAGAACTAGAATCTGCAGCCTTTTCAGGACTAGATCCAAGAAGAGGCCCTACAGGGAGATAGAGTGGGGGCAGCAGGAGGGAGAGAGATGTTCAGAGCACAAGTTTCTAGATAAGGGTGTGTATAAAAATCTGATCTGGTATAATTCATACAGTCATGAGTTCTAGAAGTCAGACAGAAAATCTGAGATTTTATTGACAGGGACATATAACAAATGTCATGCCACTTCTACTTTTTCACTATTATTGATAGAAATTACTGACTCTTAACAGAAACACTCATTTATTACACAATTAGCACGTGCCAGAAGGTGTGCTAGCAGTTTACATGCATGATCAGATTTAATGTTCACAATAGTACTGTAATTCTCATATTCTAGACAAGTAATTTGAGTCTTAGGTAAATGTTGTTGTTGTTGTTAGGTGCCGTCGAGTCGGTTTTTTTGTTGTTGTTAGGTGCCGTCGAGTCGGTTCCGACTCATAGCAACCCTGTGCACAACAGAACAAAACACTGCCCGGTCCTGTGCCAACCTTACAACCGTTGTTATGCTTGAGCTCATTGTTGCAGCCACTGTGTCAATCCACCTCGTTGAGGGTCTTCCTCTTTCGCTGACCCTGTACTCTGCTAAGCATGATGTCCTTCTCCAGGGACTGATCCCTCCTGACAACATGTCCAAAGTATGCAAGACGTAGTCTCACCATCCTTGCCTCTAAGGAGCATTCTGGCCACACTTCTTCCAAGAGCTTAGGTAAATAATTTGTCTAAAAGCGCAGTACTGGTATGCAGTGGAAGCAAGATTCATATTCAGTCTGATTACTGAACCTGTAAACTTAAACAAATATTTATATTATAATTTCATATTAGTTATTTGTTAATCCCTTTATTCAAGAAGTTTCACTAAATGTCTATTGATAGAAGGTACCAGATTAAAAAAAAAAAAAAAAAACAACTTGCTCTGTGAATAGCCCTGGTGGTGCAGTGGTTAAGAGCTACTGCTGCTAATCAATAGGTTGGCAGTTCGAGTTCACCAGCCACTCCTTGGAAACCCTGTAGGGCAATTCTATTCTGTCCTAGAGGGTTGCTATGAGTCGGAATCGACTCATCGGCAGTGGGATTTTTTTTTTTTTCTGTGAGTAACTCAGAAGCATTATTCATTTCAATACGACATAAAAGCCACAAAAGCCAGTTGTTAAAGCAAGAATGGACATCAAAACTGTCAGGAGACTAGGGAAGAGGAAATCATAGGACTGAGAGATAGCAGGAAGAAGTTCTGTGACTATCAACGGATTCGTAAACATATAATATTTAGCTGGTAATTTTGTCAGAATAAGCCACGTTTCTTTTGTGTTTTTTAATCTTGCTCTGAATAATACTTTCTCACGTAAATAGTGCTGAACAACCTTCCCCGTTCTTTCACTGTGCTAACCTACTGAATCCTCTCATTTACCCATGAAACTGGTAGTATGCACCCTATTTTACAGAAGAGGAAACTGAAGTTTTCAGAGTTTTAGGTGACATGGCGCCTAAATATCAAAGTTAAAATTTGCTCTCAGTTCTTCCAGCAATAAGTTTACTGTTCTTTCCACTAAGCCGGTGCTTCTCGAACTTTTCCTCTCATGTGCTCCATAAAGCAGAGGACATTGCACGTGCATATCTCTGGGAAGTCTGGGCTGAAGGCCTGAAGCAGCCCCGAAAACACAAAGCTCCTTTGAAATCTTCTGAATGATGAAAATGAGTGATTCTGCTGTTTTTATATGCACATACAAGGGAAAAGCCTTTTACAAGTGCATATATTCAAAACTTTTTCACATTTAGCTACATTGATTCTCCAGGAAGTAGCACCGTATTTCTCGTGGGACAGCTAATACATTCTGACCGGCCATTAGGATTGGAAAAATGTAAAATTATACTATGCTCAAAAAAGAATTGTATTTACTCGTTAGATAAATGATACTGCTTACTACAGTATTTACTTATTTTACTTACTTTTATTATAGACAATTTTTGGAGTTTTTTGTTTTGTTTCCTTATCTTGTCCTGTTTACTGGAAATAGGCTGATCCTGGGGTAGGGTTTACTGTGCGTCTATTTTCTTGAAAATAAAGAAGATCAGGTTATTAGGTACTCCCAAATCTGGACTGAGTGCTGATCGAGCACATTTCCAATGACAGCCTACTGTGATGTTAATGGTGTTAATGTCTTTCCTGTAATAAATTTCTCTACTATTAGAATTATTTTCCAGCTGAATATTGACGTTACCCCAAGCCTCAATTAAAAAATGCTTAAGTAAGGAGAGGGATGGAAAGTAAATAGGAGCATGGGATAAACATAAGGGTAAAACGATGTTCACAAGAAGGCAGGTCACAAATCATTACTAAAAACCCTAGAATGGTAAATAGCATACAATACAAGAAAGGGTTCCTGTGTAAGACAGCTTTATTTGAGGACAACTGGAAAGAAAGGCGTGATGATCTCAAATTAAGTTTTAAATATATTCATTTTGAGAAACCAGCATAACAGATCAGTTTTCTTTCTATTACTGATTTCTAGTTTTATTTATTTATTTAAGTTTGGAGAAGATACTTTGTATGATTTCAATTTTTTTTTTAATTTATCAATGCGTGTTTTCTGACTTAATATATGGCGTATCCTAGAAAATGATCCATGTGTGACAAAGAAATTTTTTTTTCTTATTGTAATTTATTTTTTTAATTGTAATTTATTCCACTTTTTATCATTGTTTGGGATGCGTTCTTTTGACTTTGATTTTCTTTAGGCAGTAAATTAGGTGGCTTCTTGGATTTTCTTATTGTCTACCCCTTATGGAGCTATATTTCTTCCTCATGGAGAACATAAGTCATATGAACACCAAAGGCAGGATATCCAGAGAGGAGTATGGAGGAGCTAGAACTGTGGCAAATAACAGCAGGTCGATTCAAACTGTTATGATTCTTCTCTCTAGGTGAAGCTACTGCTGCAGGGCCCAGGCTCCTTTATTTGCTTCTCTGTTTACTATGTCTTCCATTTCAAGTGTTTGGTGTGGTTTTGCCTTCTACCACTTTCTACAAAGTTTTTTATTCAGATAGAGCTCCCAGAAATCTGAGAGGTACCCTACCAACTGTGCTTGCAATCACCTAAGGACAGTCCAGTTTAAGATTGGTGCACCCTCCTTCTCCTTGGTATCCACTTAGTAATGCAAGCCTTCTTGGCCAACCCTAGAGGGGTCATACAGGCAAAGGAGCACATGCAGGCCCAGGAAGCTGACTCAGGACCTCTTGGGAAAGGAATTTAGAAGTTCTAGGAACAGGAGAACGGTATAGAAAAGGGGGAGTAGTCTCAGACTCAAGGTGGGATTGTTTCCTTGGCTCTTTATTTCTTGAGGAAGGGGTAGGGGAAGATGAGAGCTGGGTCCTTTCAAGTGTAGGTTAAAGGGTTGACAGTTTTTGCATGAGCACTTCTCAAGCCTTTTTCATCTGATAGAAAAAAGGAGGGACAGAAGATACCGGCTGACCCCACCTGTAATAATTCTCAGAACTTAAGAATATGAGGTATTTAGCCTCTTTGTCATCAGTTCTAAGACTAAACTGTATTTTCAAGAAAGAAAAAAATGTCTCACTTGATACACTAAAGCATAGATCTTTTTTTTTTTCATTATACTGTGGTAGGAAAAATTGTATTTACACATTAGATAAACAATATTAATTATTTTTACTTACTTTTATTATAGACGAGCCCTGGTGGCACACTGGTTAAGAGTTTGGCTACTAGCCAAAGGTTGGCAATTTGAATTCACCAGCTGCCTTCTGGAAACTCTGCCGGAAAGTTCTACTCTGTCCTGTAGGGTAGCTATGAGTCAGAATCGACTCAATGGCGACTGGTTTTGTTTTGTTTTATTACAGAAGTTGTTTGGAGTTTTTTGGTTTTATTTTGTTTTCTCGCCCTGCTTACTTGAAAGAAGGAGCCCTGGTGGTGCAGTGGCTGTTAACCAAAAGGTCAACATTTGGAACCCACCAGCCACTCCATGGGAGAAAGACGTGGCAGTCTGTTTCCACGAAGGTTTACAACCTGGGAAGCCCTATGGGGCAGTTTTACTCTCCCCTGTAGGGTCGCTATAAGTAGGAACTGACTGGATGGTAACAGGTTTGGTTTTTTTGTTTGTTTACTTGAAAGATTAGGGCTAGTGCTAGGTTGTCAACCGAAAGTAATGGCCCATTTTGTGTATGTTGTTGTTTTCTTTTCTGTAGCTTCCTGTGTTAAGCAATTACCTAATAAAATTATACCAATAAGAATACATGAGGAAAACTAACTGGTTGCCCAAATTTACTCTTTCACGTTCTCTTTCCTCCAAGAAATTCTGATTCAGTTGGTATAAAGAAAATCTTCACAGGCTCACACAGTTGTTTTGAAGCTAGTAGCCCATTGTCCACAAATAGGCATAAGTCCTAGACACACATATCAGTATGGTTAGTTTTGAATAAATATATTTCTGATTTACTTAAAAAAAAAAAAAAAGGTCCTAAGCATTGTTTCAATTTTGAAAATAAAAGAAAAAAAAAATGATGCACGCATACCCTTGATATTGATGGTAACATTATGCTTATATGATTTGATTGGTTATTCCATAGGTACATCATAAAAACCTTGCCATTTGTTGTCACTGAGAATTTTAGACTTAAATTTTCCCAATTGAAGTTCAAAGATTAGAACACCATTACCTGTTGTCATCGAGTTGATGCCAACTCACAGTGACCCTGTAGGACAGACTAGAACTGCTCCATAGGGTTTCCAAGGAGTGGGTGGTTGATTCCAACTGCCTACTATTTGGTTAACAGCCTGAGCTCTAAACCACTGCACCACCAGGGCTCCATAGAAGACAGTATCTCTACTGAAAACCAAAAGTTTTTTTGCAGTTGTGTTGATTCGGACTCATAGTGACCCTATAGGACAGAGTGGAACTACCCCACAGGGTTTCCAAGGAGGGGCTGGTGAATTTGAACTGCTGATCTTTTGGTTAGCAGCTGAGCTCTTAATCACCGTGCCTCCAGGGAGGCCTCTATGTTTTGTCTATATATATATATATATATATATATATATATATATATATATATATATTTTTTAATTCTCCATTTCTGACTTTCCCGTGGCAGTCAGTATATAACTCACCCCATGATTTCTTTTTGTGGGATGCTCTGTCTTGTCTGAATTGCAACAGCATAGACCACCACCAAGGGGGGCAGGGGTAGAATCTGAAAACCCTGTGTTCCTAGATCTGAAAAATATTAAAATGTGATTTGCTGGTTTCCATAAGGAGGTAATGAAATTTCAAGGCTTGCATTCCTCTCCTGTTTCATTTACTGGCTTTTTTTTTTTTTTTACAGACAACTAGGTAAGAGCTTTCATGCTGAGAAACGGAATGTTCAGGAAGATTTATTGTTATGTTGGCATTTCATATTAAAAAAGAAAAAACTTTGATTTACTGAACTTTGAAAACAAATGTCAAAACTGACATATTTTAGACAGACAACTTTCTTCATTAAAGTGGCATTTTAGTTTTTAGCCAAATGCATCAAACAAGAAAAAGGGAAATGTGTTGTTTAAGGATTAGTGTGTCATCTTTCAGAATCATGTGCAAAGTGTTTTCCCTGTAAAGTACTTCTACTGATTTATCAGCTACACGGAAGGATTCCAAATCCATTAAAAAGAACTGGAGTGTCAGTGCTAAGTAACAGAAATATAAGTAAGAATAATAAAAATAAATGCCGTTTAAAGGAGAACTATGCTTTTGTGGCTTGGTTGTCACTAGTGCTCTTCAGTGCTACCGCAACTGCTTCTCGAGGCAGTTATACAAACAGGCAAAAACAGCTCCACCAGCTTATACTTTTTCTTCATCTGCGATGGGCTCATTTTAATACCAACAATACCGAAAACAATATACCTCCTATTTTCCAGTCTAAGTCATGGTTCTTCAGAAGGCTTGTTAGAATTCTTAGAATTAAATCATTGTTGCTTGAGGTAAATGAATCTTATTTACTGCTGTTCAGTTGGCCTCTCTAGATTCTATAATTTTAAAATTCTATAATTCCATAACTATAATTAACTTAATATCAACTATCTTCATCATAGAAAAGACCAATTGAAAAAACCATTCCAAAAGATTCTGATATTTGTATTAGTGGTCTACGATTCTAATTTTTTTTATACCTTTTATGAATAACAAAAATTTGTTAAAACAGGTGAGAAGAAAGAAAGTAGAAGAAATCAGAACTGAAAGATTAAGAGAGGCTAATCCTATAGCGATTTCCAGGGTCAGCATGTGAAAATGTCATTTGAGATGGCAGCCGAAGCAGGACTTTTGCACTTAAAATATAAGTTTATAGTCCCCTGTTATTGTTGAAAATTGTTTTAATTAATGTAAAAACATTATGTGTAGCAAATGAAATATGACCTGTGAGTAAAGATGCAAGGTATTTTGCAGAACTGGTTTGCAAAGTGTTCGCTTGCTGTTTACTTACTCATCTTTCTTCCTATGTCCATCTGACGACAATGCCCCAAACGTTATACCTCGCTCTCAGAACATGCTAATCCTGCCCCTGGTTTCAGGCACGACCATGTGACCCGGGCTTGTCAAATCAGAGCTTCGCTTGCTACAAACTCAGTGATTGGTACAGGAAGGATTATAGGATCCAATCAGAATTCGTCCTAAGATTTTGCTAAAATTTAGAGATGAGGGGGTGTTAACTGGGAACTGTGGAAGGCCACCGTGAAGGGAGAGGCTGCCTGTGGATGAAGAGCATGTAGAAGAAAGCAGAACTGAAGATGGAGAGGGTAATTTGATTCATGTTATTTGAACTTCTGGATGCAACCATGCCTGCAATTGATGGTACCCTCTGGACTTCTCAGTTTCTTAAGCCCATATATTTTCTCTTTGTCTTAAAGCTGTTTTCTATAGTTCGTGACAAAAAGAATTGTAACTAATACCATTTCCTCACATAATAGTCGTGGATAAACTTGAGAATTCTAATTCATTAACCCGTAAGTGATTTTCCCTGCTGAAGACATTTGCTAATGCTGAGCAGCTATGCAACTGGATTACTACAAAGATCATTACTTTCAAGGAGGTGAGTGCATCCAGTTTTCAAAATAAATCAACCTGCTTATACCACCGTATAAATTGGAATATATCTTTTTTTTTAATTTTTAGCATCATCATGTAGTTATGTGAGCTTGATATTTCAATATTAGCCATTGCCAGAACAGCTCAGGTTTCTCTGAGAAACTCAATTTTATTTTGCCTTCGGACACAGACCACATGCTGACCATTGAAAGCTGTAGGAACAGCTGCACTTTGAAAAAAAAAAAAAATCAAAATCATTTTCTTGTATTTTATATACCAACATTTACCTCAAATTCGTACTCCCTAGAGAAGCGGCAGCCTGTGTGAGACGGTGTGTGAGTGTGTGTCTCCTACTGTTTCTTTAATTGCACTGCTTTTGGGCATTTGTTTTCTTCCATTCCATGGAAGCTCCTCTACAAAGCCTATTTAATCAGAGGGTGAATTTCAGCATCTTACTTGCTTAAGAGGAAATCATACAACTTCTTGTTTGAAATGGCAGTCATTTACCCAAATATATCCCTTGACCATTTAAATGGAGCTGGCTTGCCCAGGCAACAAAGCTCTGGAAGCTTATAATTCACAGTGATGGGAATAAGCTGTCTAGCTGTAATTTCTAATGCTTAGGCTGACTCAATATCTTACCTTTAATTTTAATTTGCTATATTTTCTCTTCTATTCTTCCTTTTTTTTTTTTTTTTTTTGGTTATCATTGCGTCCGGAACTCCAACTCTCCAAACCTCCATTCTGGATATGCAATCAGGTGGGTTTTTCCTGAGCCTGCAAGTTAGTGTCCAACTCCATTAATTTTACATTGTTTCTATGTCACATCCACTGCTTGTCTGTCAGTTTGCTGTACTGTGGTGGCCTGCGTGTGGCTGTGATGCTGAAAGCCAGAAGATGACCCACTCAGGTTGGAAAGCACTCAAAAATAAGACTGGGGAAGATACTTTTTGTGTTGTTTAGTATTTTCCCTGGAGAATCCTTCAATATTGCAACTTGAGGCTTGAATTTTTTCTTTAGCTCTTTCAGCTTGAGAAATGCTGAGCATGCTCTTCCCTTTTGGTGTTCTATCTCCAGGTCTTTGCACATGTCATTTTAACACTTGTCTTTGTCAAGAAATCAAAAGACACGTCGCATTAGGCAAATCTGCTGCAAAAGACCTCTTTAAAATGTTGAAAAGTAAAAACATCACCTTGAAGGTTGAGGTGCACCTGACCCAAACCATGGTGTTTTCAATCATCTTGTATGCATGTGAGAGCTGGACAATGAATAAGGAAAGCTGAAGAAGAATTGATGTCTTTGAATTGTGGTGTTGGTAAAGAATATTGACTTCCAAAAGAATGAACAAATCTGTCTGGGAAGAAGTGCAACCAGAATGTTCCTTAGAACAAGGATGGCGAGACTATGTCTCACATACTTTGTGCATGTTATCAGGAGGAATCTATCCCTGAAGAAGGACATTGTGCTTGGTAAAGTAGAGTGTCAGCAAAAAAGGGGAAGACCCTAAATAAGATGAATCAATACAGGGGCTGCAACAATGGGTTCAAGCATAACAATTGTGAGGACGGTGCAGGACTGAACTGTGTTTGTTCTGTTTTACATAGGGTTGCAGTGAGTTGGGACCAGCTTGATGGCACCTAACAACAACAACGTAGTTAAAGCTACCATTGTATAGGAAGAGTGGTTCCATTGTTAACAGTTATATACAGTCAGACTACATTGTTTCAAGAGGCACCAAGGAAAATAAAAATGTCCTCTTCTTCTAAAGATATATTTTTTTGGCTGACAATCAGAATGAGACTCTCAATTTTTTTTTCTTTTTTTGATTAGAGCTCATAGTTTAACATATTATGCAGCTGACAAGGAATGAGTATTTACTGGAGTTCGGTGTGTGTGAAAATAAATGCTTATGGACTTGACGGCAATGGGTATAACGTAAAAAACGTGTATGAGGGAATTGCAATATGTTAAGAAGTATAGAGCTAAGGAATATTACTGCTGATTCTTCGCTTGGTAAAGTCGGCTCATTGTACACATTAGTACACACACAGTAAATCAAACTCACCTTTTTCTTCTTAAAACAAAGGCCCAAGACTCAGTTCACTTTCTCTTCAGTGACGGCCTTTAAACATTGTACGAAGACAAATTCTTCTCATTTTCAGCTAGCTGCATCCTGGCACCATTGGAATCTGAGCACCAAATAAAATATTTCATTTCTACTAGTTGCTCTGCTAAAATAGTCCCCTTAAAAATAATGATTTATATACATATGTATTTTGATTTACATTTTCACCTTCCTTGGAGTGCTCAGTGTCTGAATGATTTATTGATTAATAGTTTAAATCTCTCTATACTAAGTAGATAACTCCCCCATAAATATTCAGATTGTTCAGATAATCCTGTTTCCTGTCAAAAGTGCTTCTGGTGTTTTAGAAAAGCACAGCATCCATTTTTTCCCATTTACTATTTGTATAATTTAAAATATAATATTTATTGAAAAATTGGCTCATGCAAACTTCCCTGATCTCATTGATTAGGTCAGCTACAAACGGAAAATATACTTACCTGAGCCTTTTGTCGTTAAGATTCATGAGTCACCTTCACACGTATTTGCAAAGAACTTCTCATATACAATCACTTATATTCATTTTTGACCAGACTGCCTGACTGAAGTGCATTTATTATCTAATATTCTCATTTGAAGTCAGTTACTTTCATGCAATGTCTCTGCTCTCATTTCAATAAGCCTTTGCTTCTCCCAGTTTAAAGTGCAAATATCAGTGTAGAGAGTTATAATTTCCGGTAATTTTGTATATATTTTAATGGGTTAAGGACAGATGATTGAAGGTAAGTACTCAAAGCTAATGATGTAAATACTACAATTATGAATTTCAATATTTTTGAAGATTTTTCTAGTTTCCCTTATCCCTAAGTATTTAATATATGGATCAAGAAAAAAAAAAAAAAAAAGGATGTATATTACTTACTGATCCCTTGTGGCGCAGTGGTTAAGCGTTCAGTTGCTAACCAAAAGGTCAGCAGTTCAAAGCCAACAGCTGCTCCTTGGAAACCCTGTGGGGTAGTTCTACTCTGTCCTATAGAGTTGCTAGGAGTTGGAATCGACTTGACAGCAACAGGGTTTGGTTTCCTTTTTAATATTAATTCAACTCAACATACCTGGATTTAAATCCTGGTCCCCTACTTACTCCCTACATGAACTTCAGCTGTTTATTTGTCCTTTCTAAGTCATGATGAAACAATTATAAAATATGAAAAAATCATTCCTATAGCAACATTTGTTTTTGTAAATAACTACTGTAATGAATAAAAAAGTGCTTAGAATATTGTAAAACATACCGTTTTTAATAACTTTTAAGTAACAATTTTCTTGATTATAATGTAATATAGTCCATGTTTTTTTATACTATTATAGATGTATACTAAATGCTACGTTAGCATAAAGGATGGCACGTAGATTGACTACAGGGACAAAGAAGTTTCTCAGAGGACATGATGCCTGAACTGAGCACTGAAAGATTGGAGCTACTTACACAAAAAAACAAATTGCATATTTTAAAATATTTCTGTAGGCCATATTCCTAGAATTGTGGATACAAAGCATATTAATCACATTTGATTATTTTTATATGCATTGCTAAAATTCCCTGATGAAAGTTTTGATTAATCTACTATCACATGTAGTAAACTAGAAAAAATAAGCTTTTTTACGTATAAAAGTAATGCTTTCATGAATTCATAGAAACGGAGTTGATACAACATGGAGAAAAATTGCTTTTATAATATGTTCCAAAAGGCTTAATTATTCTTATGCTTTTGGATCTGGTTATTCTCCTTATGAGACTCCATCAGAAAATCAGAAAATCAAAGTTAAAATAAATATTTGTGAAAAAAGGTTTTTAATTCAGAATTTTTGGGGAAGTTATGAAATCACAGCCGTACTATCCAGTAATAGGGATAAAGCTCCAAAACTCATTGCCATCAAGTCAGTTCTGACTCGTAGCAACCTTGTAGGACAGGGTAGAATTGCCTCATAGGGTTTCCAAGGCTATAGTCTTTATGGAAGCAGACTGCCACGTCTTTCTTCCACAGAGGGCTGGTGGGTTCGAACTACAGGCCTTTTGGTTGGTAACTGAGTGCTTTAACTACTGCACCACCAGGGCTCCTAGTAATGGGTGTAGGATTATATAATTTATTATATATGTTTTGCATGGACTATTAAGGGCTATTTCAAAAATGTTTAAGAAATATTTTATTGGCATCTGAAATTTGTATGTAAGTTAAAGAAGCAAGTGACAATACACACACACAACGCCCACTGCTGTCAAGTCGATTCCGACTAATAGTGACCCTGTAGGACAGAGTAGAACAACAAAAACAGAAAATAATGAAAATATAATATTTATTTAAAAAATGTTAGGATTGTGGGTGGTTTATATTCTAATATATAGAGTTTATATTTTTTATGAATTCTAAGATCAGGGTATATTACTCTTATTGTTAAAAATGTTTACACAAGAAAGTAATATTTAAGTTAATTTATTGAACTTTTGACATGTGGTTTTCTGAAATGGTTTTAAAGACCAATATTTTCCTCATAAATGATTTTGAGGTCAGGGCTAATACCAAATTTTTAACAACACTCAAGTGAACATCTTCCCAAATCATTGAAGCTTTCCGACAAGTTTATGGGAATGCTGCTCCACATAAAACAACAGTTGTTAGATGGATCAAGCATTTTAAGGAAGGTCAGGAAGACCTCAAAGATGAGCCAAAAGAGGGAAGACAGCTCAGAAGGTTATGAGAACTGTAACTGGTTTTTTTTTTGGATTCGAAAGGGGTAATCTTAATAAATTTTTTCAAAGGCACACAGGACGATCATGGGGGCTTACTATAAGGAAGTTTCAAGGAAATTGAAAACTGCATTGGTGAGAAAAAGGCCAGGAAACTTGCAACAAAGATTTTTTTTAACCATCATGACAATTCGCTTGCTCATTCTTCAAGAGTAGGAAGGGCTGTCCTACAAGAATTTCATTGGAAAACCTTACCCCATCCACCTTACAGCCCTGATCTTGCCCCTTCAGACTTCTTTTTGTTTCCAAACCTCAAAGAACATTTAAAAAGAACACGATTTGAGTCCCTCATGGAGGCCAAAACTGCTGTTTTGACTTGGTATAAATTGAAGAGTGCAAAATTCTTCCCAGAAGGATTAGAAAGATAGAAGGCACTCCAGATATGACTGGGGAGGAGATGCCTTCTCAAAGTAGAGTCGACCTTAATGATGTGGATAGAGTCAAGCTTTCGGAACCTTCTTTTGCTGATGTGGCACTCTTCAAAATGAGAAGAAACAGCTGAAAACATCCATTAATAACAGGGACATGGAGTGTACAAAGGATGATTCTAGGAAAATTGGAAATCGTCAAAAGGAAATAGACCACATGGTGATTGATATCCTAGGCATTAGTGAGCTGAAATGGACTAGTAGTGGCCATTTTGAATTGAACAATCATGCGGTCTACTATGCCAGGAATGACAAAGAGAAATGGAATTGCATTCATTGTCAAAAAGAACATTTCAAGATCTACGCTGAAGTACAATGCTGTTAATGATAGGATAATATCCATATGCCTACAAGGAAGACCAGTTAGTATGGCTATTATTCAAATTTATGCACCAACCACAAATGTCAAAGTTGAAGAAGCTGAAGATTTTTACCAACTTCTGCAGTCTGAAATTGATCAAACATGCAATTAAGATTCATTGATAATTATTGGTGATTGGAATATGAAAGTTGGAAAAAAGAAGAGGGAATACTGGTCAGAAAATATGGCCTTGGTGATAAAAACAATGCAGGAGATTGCATGATAGAATTTTGCAAGACCAAGGACTTATTTATCTCAAATACATTTTTTCAGCAACAAAAACGATGATTGTACACATGGACCTTGCTGAATGGAATACACAGGAATCAAATCGACTACATCTGTGGAAAGAGATGACGGAAAAGTTCAATATCATCAGTCAGGACAAGGCCAGGGACCGACTGTGGAACAGATCATCTATTGCTCACATGCAAGTTTAAGTTGAGGCTAAAGAAAATTTAAACCAGTCCACAAGATCCAAAGTGAGTATATCTCACCTGAATTTAGAGACCATCTGAAGAATAAATTTGATGCATTGTACACCAATGACCAAAGACCAGACAAGTTGTGGAATGACAACAAACATGAAGAAAGCAAGACATCAATGAAAAGAAAGAAATGACAAAAATGGATGTCACAAGAGACTCTGAAGCTTGCTGTCGAACATAGAATAGCTAAAGTGAAAGGAAGAAATGATAAACTAAAAGAGCTGAACAGATTTCAAAGGACGGCTCTAGACAACAAAGTATTATAATGTAATGTGCAAACACCTGGAGTTGGAAAACCAAAAAGGAAGAATATACTCTGCATTTCTCAAGCTAAAAAACCGAAGAAAAAATTCAAGCCTCGAGTTGCAATAGTGAAGGATTCTGTGGGAAAAATATTGAAAGATGCAGAAAGCATCAAAAGAAAATGGAAGGAATATACAGAGTTACTGTACTAAAAAGAATTGGTCAACGTTCGACCGTTTCAGGAGGTAGCGTATGATCAAGAACTGATGGTGCTGAAGGAAGAAGTCCAAGCTGCACTGAAGACTTTGGTGAAAAACAAGACTCCATGAATTCAGGGAAAACCAACTGAGAAGTTTCAACAAATGGATGCAGCACTGAAAATTCTCACTTGTCTATGCCTTGAAATTTGGAAAACAGCTGCCTGGCCAAGCTACAGGAAGGGCTCCATATTTGTGCCCATTTCTAAGAATGGTGATCCAACAGAATGCAGAAATTATCTCACAATAGAAGAAGACATGCAACAAGGAATATTAACACTGATGTCAGATGAATCTTGGCTGAAAGCAGAGAACACCAAGAAGTTGTTTACCTGTGTTTTATTGACTATGCAAATGTATTCAACTCTGTGGATCATGACAAATCATGGATAACGTGGTTACTAACAACCACAACAACATAGCTTACACTATATGAAAGGGAAATATATTTTTCACAATACATATAATGCTATTATATATTAGTAAATGTTATATTACGTTGAGGGCTACACATTCCCCGGGAAAAATAAGTCAGAGAGAGCTCCTCTTCCAAGTAAGTTGGAGTAACAGGTCTTTTGCTGTCCAGTCAGTTCTGACTCATGATGACTCCATGTGTTACAGAGTAGAACTGCTCCATAGGGTTTTCTTGGCTGTATTTTTTTTTTTTTTAATCTTTACTAAAAGAGATTGCCAAATAATTTGTTCTGTGGCATAACATTTATCCTTCCAATTTCACTAAATAGATAGCCAAGATAACTGAAAACAACACTTGCAAGACACTGGAGAGCAAAATGTGAAGGAATATGATCCCTAAGAGATGGAAAACAAAAGAGGTGAGTCCTGTGTCTGCTCCAGTTTATTTTGTTGAGACAGTTTCCAAGCCACCAGGCAGGAATGAGAGATAAGAGTGGAGCCCATGAGACCTCCTGAGTTGAAAGACAGAGCAGAAAGTTTGGGGAGAGCAAAGCAGCTAGAAATAGAGTGTGGAGGACAGAGTTTCAGAAATCAAAGAGATATATAGAATGAGAACTCCACAGATCTGCAGGGGATCCCCCTCAAATTTTCAACTGAGTATTTATCAGTACTTGTGTGTCAGGAAAGTAAAGAGATGAAAGAAAGAACTCTCCATAGGGTTAGAGTTAGCAACACCTGGCACTCTTAGAGGACTGGAAGTAGTGCCTGCTCCCAGTAGCCAGACTGGAAAAATCAAAACATTCATGGAACGTTGGCTCAGAAAAGTTTTGGCTCAGTGGCGGAGAATAAATTAATCCCAGACTAAGTACTGCTCATGCTCCACCTAACAAATTTTAAAAGCAATAATCAAAAGGGCCAAACTATTTCAAAGTAACTCAACTGTGTCCCAGTATAAAACTCAAGAATATTCACAGGAATACAAAAATATCCAGCACCCAACAAAGTAATTTCACAATAAAATTTCTGCATCCTATAAAAGTTACCAGATATGCTAAAAAGGAAGAAAATATGACCCATACGTAATGAGATTGATCAATCAACCAATGAAAATGAGTTCAGAATGACACAGATGTTTGAATTTGCCTACTGGATTCTTAAACCAGTTATTATAATTGCATTCTGCATACACAAAAGTTCAAAAAATACCTCAAAGTGAACCTTCTAGAGATGAAAACTTCAATGTGTTTTCTTTCTCCTCTTTTATCTTTTTTGGGGGTTAACTGCTTTTATGATTCCACTTTATCTTCCTTCTTGGCTTATTGCCTATAACTGTTTGTCTTGTTATATTTATAGTTATTTTATGTATATATTAGCAACCATTAGTTGCTGTATAATTAAGACATACATTCTTAAATTATTTTCAGTTTATCAGATTTAACATGGTACCACTTCGTGTAAAAAATGAGCCTTATAAATGTATAGGTCTGTTGCGTACCCCCCCATTATTTATACTATGATTATAATTTGTTTTACGTTTTTATGTTATAAATCCACAGTATAGACTTGTAGTTTTTGTATTAAACAGTCATATGAGTTTTGAAGATTATATCTTTATAGCAGCTATATATATGATATATATATATATATTCTAATGCATTCCTTCGTGAAAATCCGTCTATTCTTCTAGTATCTCCTCCATTAATATTGATAAATTTTCTTTCCTTTTTCTTGTAGTACAGTGGTTCTGTCCACAAATTCTTTGTTTTCATATATCTGAAAATTACTTTACTTTGCGTTCTCAAAGGATATTTTTCTTTGATATAAAATTTTAGGTTGACAAGGTTTATTCCATTTTTTTGTTTGTTTAGCTTTGATTTTTTTTTTTTTTTTTTGCCTTTTTGTGCTTTAACATTGCTAATTCTCTGTTTTCTGACCTCCGTTATTTTTACGAAAAGGTCAGCTTTTATTCAAGATATTATTCCCCTGTATGTAACATGTCATTTTTTTTTCCTGGGTGTTTATAGGTATTATTCTCTTTATCATTGTTTTACAGTGAATAAACTGTACTGTACCCACTTATGCTTTTTTTTTTTTCTTGTATTTATCCTCTTTGGGTTTTGGTTAGATTCTTGAATCAGTATGTTTATGGCTTTTGGCAAATTTGGGAAAGTTTCGCCATTACTTTGTTCAAATGTTTTTCTGTATCATCTATCACCCCTCTCCTTCTGGGATACCAATTACGCATTTGTTAGAACTTTGAATATTATCCCAAAGTTTAAGGAGTTTTTGTTCATTTTGTTCCTATATATTTTTCTCTCTTTTCTTTATTTTGGATAATTTCTATTTTTCTATGTTCACATTCACAGACTGGATATTCTATTATAGATTTTGAGTTTGCATTATAAAGAATTTCTGCTGAATTTTTTTCATTTATTATCAGCGTATTTAATTTTACATTTTTGAGTATACAGAAGCCAGTGGTCGTCCAGGTGAATCCGACCCGCGGCCGACCCCTGTGTGGGAAAGGGTAACCGCGCTCCATCCAGGTGAATCCGACTCGTGGCCGACCCCTGTGTGGGAAAGTGTAACCGCGCTCCATCCAGGTGAATCCGACTCGCGGCCGACCCCTGTGTGAGGAAGTGTAACCGCGCTCCACCCAGGTAGTTTAGAGGCCAGACAGATTTAGGCAGAATTTTGAATCCCTCTTCCTCTGGCTTTCCATTTCAGAATTTATCCCATATCTTTCTAGCTGTTCAGGTAGCCTCCAATTTTAACACCTACTTCTTAAAGATATTAAGACTGTGGGTTTCTATGTAAATATCAGCTACCCTCAGTAGCTAGAATGAACTGGGACCTATCAGAGGAAAAACTATAAACATGGAAAACCATCTAGTGTCTTTCCCTTCTCTCATGCATCTACTCTAATCTCAGCTTTTAATTGCTCTGTAGTGACTTAGCATCATAATAATAATAAAAACCATAAAGAATCCACAAGAAAATTACTGGAACTAATTGAAGAGTTCAGCAGAGTATCAGGATACAAGATAAACATACAAAAATCAGTTGGATTCCTTTACACCAACAAAGAGAGCATCAAAGAGGAAATCACCAAAGCAATACCGTTAACAGTAGTCCCCAAGAAGATAAAATACTTAGGAGTAAATCTAACTGGAGACTTAAAAGACCTATACAAAGAAAACTACAAGACACTACTGCAAGAAACCAAAAGAGACCTACATAAGTAGAAAAACATACCTTGCTCACAGATAGGAAGACTTAACATTGTAAAAATGTCTATTCTACCTAAAACGATCTATAGATACAATGCAATTCCGATCCAAATTCCAATGACATTTTTTAATGAGTTGGAGAAAAATATCACCAACTTCATATGGAAGGGAAAGAGGCAACAGATAAGTAAAGCATTACTGAAAAAGAAGAACAAAGTGGGAGTCCTCACACTACGTGATATGAGAACCTGTTTTACTGCCACAGTAGTCAAAACAGCCTGGTACTGGTACAACAACAGATGCATAGGCCAATGGAACGGAATTGAGAGTGCAGACATAAACGCATCCACATATGAGCAGCTGATATTTGACAAAGGCTGAATGTCAATTAAATGGGGGAAAAGACAGACTCTTTAACAAACGGTGCTGGCATAATTGGATATCCAACTGCAAAAAAATGAAACAAGACCCATACCTCACAGCATGCACAAAAACTAACTCAAAGTGGATCAAAGACCTAAATGTAAATTCTGAAACGATAAAGATCATGGAAAAAAAAATGGGGACAATGCTAGGAGCCCTAATACATGGCATAAACAGTATACAAAACATTACTAACAATGCAGAAGAGAAACTAGATAACCGGGAGTGCATAAAAATCAAACACCTATGCTCATCCAAAGACTTCGCCAAAAGAGTAAAAAGATTACCTACAGACTGGGAAAAAGTTTTTAGCTATGACATTTCAGATCAGAGCCTGATCTCTAAAATCTACATGATACTGCAAAAACTCAACTATGAAAAGACAAATAACCGAATTAAAAAATGGGCAAAGGATATGAACAGGAACTTCTCTAAAAAAAAATTCATGTAGCTAACAGATACCTGAGGAAATGCTCAACTAAATAAACATGGCTCATGTATAATTAGCCATTAGCGAAATGCAAATCAAAACTACAATGAGATTACATCTCACTCCAGAAAGGCTGGCATTAATCCAAAGAACACAAAATAATCAGTGTTGGAGAGGTTGTGGAGAGATTGGAACACTTATACACCGCTGGTGGGAATGTAAAATGGTACAACCAGCTTGGAAATAAATTTGGCCCTTCCTTAAAAAGCTAGAAATAGAACTACCATACAATCTAGCAATCCTACTCCTTGGAATATACCCTAGAGAAATAAGAGCCTTTACACAAAGAGATATATGCACACCTGTGTTCATTGCAGCATTGTTTACAATCACAAAAATGGAAGCAACCCAGGTGCCCATCAATGGATGAATGGATAAATAAATTATGGTATATTCACACAAGGGAATACTACACATCAATAAAGAACAGTGATGAATCTGTGAAACATCTCATAAAGTGGAGGAACCTGGAAGGCATTCTGCTGAGTGAAATTTGTCAGTTGCGAAAGGACAAATATTGTATGAGACCACTATTATAAGAACTCGAGAAATAGTTTAAACAGAGAAGAAAATATTCTGTGATGGTTATGAGAGAGGGAGGGAGGGAGGGAGATGGGTATTCACTAATTAGATAGTAGGCAAGAACTATTTTCGGTGAAGGGAAAGACAACACGCAATACAGGAGAGGTCAGCACAACTGGACTAAACCAAACGCAGTTTCCTGAATAAACTGTACACTTTGAAGGCCAGTGTAGCATGGGCAGGGGTTTGGGGACCATGGTTCCAGGCGACACGTGAGACTATGTGCGCAGCTCCTGTCTGGAGGGAGATGAGAGGGCAGAGGGGGTCAGAAGCTGACTGAATGGACAGGAAAATAGAGAGTGGAGTGAAGGAGTGTGCTATCTTATTAGGGGGAGAGCGACTAGGAGTATACATCAAGGTATATATAAATGTTTGTAGGAGAGACTGACTTGATTTGTAAATTTTCACTTTAAGCACAATCAAAATAAAAATAAGAAAAGAATGTTAAGAAAAATGGAGATAATTTCAAATTCTCAATGAAGCCAGACCTTCTGAACCCATTCAGGCTGGATGAACCCCTGAAATGATTATCCTGAGATAATCTTTAAACTTTAAAAATATCTTCTGAAATCTTCTTTAAACTAAATAATAGTTTAGCTTAGTGAGTAAAGAATGTCTTCCTTGAGCACTGTGTTCTTTTTAAGATTATCTATATGGGATCAAATTGGCAATAACAATTTAAAAGCAATTTAGGGGACAGTGAGTTTATGTTAATGGAGGAAGAACAACTCACAAAAGAAGGGTGAGAATGCTTGCACAACTTGAAGATTGTTATCAATGTCACTGAATGGTACCTGTAGAATTTGTTCAATTGGTGTATGTTCTGTTGAGTATGTCCTCAAATCAACAGCCAAAAGAAAGAAAAGAATGTCAGGAACCTGAGAGTCTGGGTATTATATATGAAATTCATTAGTTATGAAAGTAACAGTGGTGGAGAGAGTGAACGCTTTGTCAAAGGCAAGAGTGAATGAAAGTTAGTGTATAGGAGGTCCTTTAACTACAAGAATAAGTAATCATTGACACAGGCTAATGACCAGTCTCAGTGTAGCTGGATAATTTGAAGGAGGAAGACCAAGAAATATTTTAGAAGTGACTTTAGAGATCAAGATCAAGGAAAACACCAACACCACTCCAGGCCCTGAGATATGTGAAGTACAAAAGTAAAATACCCTTCACTTGAGAGGACTACAGCAAACAGTTTCTTCATTTTGTGTGCTTTGGTATACCAGTAGTATTTTAAAAAGCAAACTTTTAATAATTCGTCTGTGATTTGGAAGCCCTAGTAGACACGTCTATTATTAGAATGTTCATTCTGAAAGAAATATTGGTATTTTTCATCTTATCTCTCCAAAACTTAATGGTCTATATGGACTTACTTTGTGTGTCAAGGTAATCCATTTGATTTTTGTTCCTGTTCTTGTATGAAGTTCAAATATTTCGCCTTTCTCAACATTTCTTAATATATCATTCAAGATCTTCATTTTCTTGTGGCACAGTAGCCCGTAAATCTCAATGCAGGATAAAGTTAATCTCTTTCAGCAGTCAAAAATGAGAAAGTTCTTCACACTCCCACTACCTCTAATTTAGGTATTGTCAATAAAGACAATTTTAAACTATAATTTTATTTCATGATTTTCCAACTGTTTTCATATTCACCTCAAACCATTACTTAATACATCTTAATTTGCCATGGAAATTTCTGCCATATTTAAACATTTTAAGCAGCTGAAATTCATGTCAGAATTATTTTATCAATCAGTACCGCTACTTAAGAGTTTAAGAGATCACGTTATTAGTGCTGAAAAAACTGTTATCAATGTAGTACAGTATTATTAGAATTTTTTCACTCTTTTTTGAATCTAAATTAAAGAAAATGGAGAAAATTTAATGAAAAGCAGAAAGATTCATATGGAAATATTTCACATAGTTTGGAAGATTGATTGAATTGTATCCCCCCCAAAATACGTGCCAACTTGGTTAGGCCATGATTGATTCCTAGTGTTGTGTGGTTGTCCTCCACTTTGTGATTGTATTTTTACATTAAAGAGGATTAGGGTGGGATTGTAACACTACAGTCACATCCCTGATCCAATGTAAAGGGAGTTCCCCTGGAGTGTGGCCTGCACCACCTCTTATCTTAATAAAAGGAAAGGAAAGCAAGCAGAGTAGGGACTTCATACCACCAAGAAAGCAGTGCCATGAGCAGAGTTTGTCCTTTGGGCCTGGGGTTCCTGAACAGAGCAACTTCTAGTCCCAGGGGCGATTGATGACGAGGACTTTCCTACAGAGCCCACAGAGAAAGAAAGCCTTCCCCTGGAGCTGATTACCTGAATTTGGACTTCTAGCCTGCTAGACTGTGAGAAAATAAATTTCTCTTTGTTCAAGCCATCCACTTGTGGTATTTGTGTTATGGCAGCACTAGATGACTAAGACAGTTACATTATTTATTTTTACTTTTATTATTTAATTAATTTATTTAATATTTATGGTTTATTGATACCAAGAAATTTGGAAGACAGCTACCTGGCCAACTGACTGGAGGAGATCCATATTTATGCCTATTCCCAATGGAAAGTGGAAATTAACGAACAGTATCATTAATATCACACGCGAGCAAGATTTTGCTGAAGATCATTCAAAAGCAGCTGCAGCAGTATATCAGCAGGGAACTGCCAGAAATTCAGGCTGGATTCAGAAGAGGACCAGAGATATCATTGTTGATGTCAGATGGATCCTGGCTGAAAGCAGAGAATACCAGAAGGACGTTTACTTGTGTCTTATTGACTATGCAATGACATTCGACTGTGCAAATCATAACAAATTATGGATAACATTGCAAAGAATAGAAATTCCGGAGCACTTAATTGTGATCATGAAGAACCTGTACATAGATCAAGCGGCACTTGTGCAGACAGAACAAGGGAATACTGTATGGTTTAAAGTCAGGAAAGGTGTCCATCAGGGTTGTATCATTTCACCATACCTATTTCAATGGCAGTGGGTTGGGTTACTCAATCTATACGCCGAGCAAATAATTCAAGAAGCTGGACTATATGAAGAAGAATGGGGCATTAGGATTGGAGGAAGACTCATTAACAACCTGTGTTATGCAGATGACCCAACCTTGCTTGCTGAAAGTAAAGAGGACTTGAAGCACTTACTGATGAAGATCAAAGATCACAGCCTTCAGTAGGGATTACGCCTCAACATAAAGAAAACAAAATTCTTCACAACTGGACCAATAAGCAACATCGTGATAAATGGAGAGAAGATTTAAGTCATCAAGGATTTAGTTTTACTTGGGCCCACAGTCAAACTCATGTAAGCAGCAGTCAAGAGATCAAAAGACCCATTGCATTGGGCAAATCTGCTGCAAAGGACCTCTTTAAAGTGTTGAAAAGCAAAGATTTCACCTTGAAGTCTAAGGTGTACCTGAGCCAAGCCATGGTATTTTCAATCGCATCATATGCATGCAAAAGCTGGACAATGAATAAGCAGACTGAAGAAGAGTTGATGCCTTTGATTAGTGGTGTTTGTGAAGAATATTGAATATATCATTGACTGTCAAAAGAACAAATAAATCTGTCTTGGAAGAAGTAAAACCAGGATCCTCCTTAGATGCAAGGATGGCAAGACTGCATCTTAAATACTTTGGACATGTTGTCAGGATGGATCAGTCCCTGGAGCAGGACATCCTGGTTGGTAAAGTGCAGGGTCAGTGGAAAAGAGGAAGACACTCAACGAGATGGACTGACATAGTGGCTGCAACAATGGGCTCAACCATAACAAGGATTGTGGACATGGTGCAGGACTGGGTAGTATTTCGTTCTGTGGTGCATAAAGTTGCTATGAGTTGGAACCGACTCGATGGCACCTAACAACAATAACAATTGTTTATTGAATGCTTACTCTGTGCCTAGGACTGAAGCAGGCAATGGGGTAATGAATTTATACCCGCTCCCATTATTATTATTTTTTTTCCCATTATGTATGTTGGTATCACTGCAAGTTCTTAGTTGCAAGCAACAGAAATTACTGTGGTTGGTTTAAACATAAATAATTTTAAAATTGTGTTGAATATCTGGTTTTATTCAGGCTTGAATATTACAGAGTTAGAAACAACACCCAAAGTCGTGTCTACGATTTGTTACTATAAGACCATCAGTAGAAACTGCATTTGATTATCCACGTCCTTGCCCTGGGCATGGGATCCCACTGGATATTATTGCATCAGTCTTCACTAGTGCCGTAGATAAGGCTGCACTGTCCGCACTTTTTTGCTCTGGCTCCCTGTTATATGTGCCGTTTGCATCAGATTGCTAAGCCTGCATCCTAGTTGGAAGGGAGGCTGGGAAATGGACATACAGAATATTAGTTTATTCCCTCAAATAAACTCACACATTTCATAAGAAATCTATTCAAATATCTAGTGGCCAAAACAAATGCCATGTATGCATTATGGAGTTTTTTCCTTTAATTATTGTTATTTTTTCCCCTTTATGTCTGATGATCTTAGCTTCTTTTTTCCATCAATACCTTTGTTTTCCAGAAGAAATTATCTTTAATTTGTGATGGTAATTCTTTGTTTTTCACAGTAGAGAAATGACCTCCTAGCAAAAAAAAATTTGGACCTCTAGAAGAGCATTTCGCAAATGTGGTAATTTGCATACCATCTCATCATTTCACTACATTCACTTACCCCTTTTATTTTGCTTCTTAATTTTTTAAAAATAATATGTATTTTAATACTAATTTTTAAAAGGAAAACAATGCATTATTATCATAAATGAAACATATATTGTGGTATAATTTAGGTTAACTGTGAAAACAAAACAGTATTCTCCCATGCATCTGAAATACCATAGTGGTTGGAATGCTCTGTAGACTGAACTCATCTCTTTTTTTCTCATATCTCTAAATATTTATTATTTGTTACCTTGTTTATTTTTTCCCTTCTTAATAAATTATTATAAAAGACCTTGTTTTTGTTCGAGGCATATCTTCAGCACCAACGTCGTTACCTGGTGGTTAGAAGATCCCCAATAAATATTTGTTGATTAAGTTCATTCATAAATTGGAAGAAAATTTAAAAGGGAGGAACTTTCTCTTACTGTGATTCATTGTTTTTCAGTGCTGGGCTTTTGTGCCATGGAATATCATCTTCTGAATTGGGCATATTCAAATCGTGGAAACATTGACTTATTGTTTGGCCAAGTATGTATTGAAAGTATAATCCTTGTGCCAAGCAAAATATGAATTACCACAGAAAATTTCATCTTTAGTTTGAGTTCACTTTTCTTGGACATTACAAAAATTTGAAATCTGTTCATTTATTCTTTACTTTTTCTGATTGATTGTTAATTAGCTGTCTAATTCTGGGATATGTATGTATGACAATATTCTAGCATTATATGACTATATAAAATCTTCAAGTTTTCGAGTTAATCTTGGTAACTTAAGGCATAATTTTACAGGTTTCTTACAAAACATGTAAAGATATGTTGTTGTTGTGTGCCATCGAGTCAATTCTGACTTATATCGACCCTATAGAACACTGTATAACTGCCCCATAGGGTTTTCAAGGAGCAACTGGTGGATTCGAACTGCTGACGTTTGGTTAGTAGCCTGAGCTCTTAACCACTTCACCACTTCAAAGATATTATAGTAGTTTAATATTTTGCCTCTAATACTATTTATACTCACCAAGTTGAAATAACTATCTCAGGATATAAGGATTAATTAGGTTATCAATTTCAAATTGTGTCTATGAAAATCATTATATTCATGTAGATTTAGAATAAACATGAGGAGGGTTTAACTGAGCTGAAACATTTAAATTTAGGCAACTCTGGGGACAGCATTTTTTTTTGGAGTTTAAACAAGTTGGCCTGTGTGTGTAGAATTTCATGATAATTTTCCAGTGTCCTTTAAGAAAAAAAATGGACTACATTTTGTAATTTTTTTCTCTCTGAATTGTTCTGCCAATCTCTTTAAATCCTAGTGTATCTGAGACAATATAATAACTGCCACACAAAGAGCTGTTTGGATAACTTGCTGGTGATGTGACAGGTCCAAATTAAATAACGAAAGGAAAGCCTTGACGTGGATGCCAGAGAGCATTGTTTCTCCACAATAAATGTCATAACTTCATAGAAGACAGACAATAGAGGCAACACACCTTTACATATTAGTGTGTTAAGTTTATTTAGAAAGATTGGCACCTGATTAAGATGACCTTGTCTGCATTTAGCAAATCTTCCAAGTAAGTTGCCTTTTTATCTTCAAAAGCATTTTCCTATTGCCCTCTTATCCATTCACATGAAACTAAGGGGGCTATTAAAGGAGACATCATATAGCAGTAGACGTGTTTGAAACTTGGAATTGGAGTTTAGCCACTTATGAAATTTTTTAGCCTCACTGAGGTTCGTATCCTAATCTAGCATCGTAATCTCAGTATGCCAATCTAAGATTGTAAGGTGCAATTTGAATTTATGAAGCCAGTGAATCTCTTACAGCTTCAGTTTCCTCATATAGGAAATGGAAATAACAAAAATTACTGGTAGATTTGTCCTGAGAATTAAATGAGATAAAATCTGTAAAGCAAGTAGTATGTGCTTGGCACATAACAATTAATAGAGAAATACCGGTGCCTTGCTCTTATTTTTTAACTTATTTTTTAAGATATAAGGCAAAGTGAAGGGCCCATACACTCAACCAGAATAGCCATTACTGGTATAAGTTATTTACAACCCTGCATTGGTATCAAAATTACTTTTAAAGTTTTTAAACCATTCAGATTTCTATATATTACCACAAACACTGCAAATAGGTGCTTGAGAGAATAGTAACGATCAAACAACTATCAACAACCTATCTGCTGGTTTAATGGAGAGTTTACAACAACACCGATTTATATCATAACTATCATTATTATTGTTATTGTTCGTATTTACTCTGTGCTAAGCATTATCTCAATTTATTTCCCCCAAAACTTTAAGAGGAATGCACTACAATCATCTCTGATTTACAGATACGGAAACAGAGTCTCAGAGAGGTTAAATAGCCTCCCTGTATTCACACAGATTCTCTTTCTTTGGGCTATAGTTTAAACCTTATTTTTTATTACATGCCTCCCTCTTTCATTTTCATATCTATTTTTCCTCTTTGCATGTATTAACCCATTCTGGCTGTTAAGATTTTTGATAACGTACCTGCATTATTGATTTGTTGTGCCCCAAATTTTTGTCTCTTAGGTGATCTCATTATAGTCACACCTTAGGGACTCAAAGATTCTGTATCACTGGCCAGTAATTATTTGCCAAAGTAATTACCTCAAATTGCTAAATCCAGTAGGTAATTTTGAGTCTTCATCTTACTTCATTTTTCTGGAGCATTACTCAATCTCATTTTCTTTAAAATCTACCCTGTACAGATTTCTTAAACACCTCTCCTGGCTTCATAAATCAGCATCTATGGTTTTCAGATGTCTGCATCCTACTAGCAACCCATTCTAGATGGCCTCAGAATTTACTTCATGTCCAGTTTCAGTATTACCCATCAGCACTGTTTATATTGTTAAACACATGGTTCATCCATGTGAATACTCCATTTACGAATCTTCTACTCCCACTCATCTCTCACATTCTATATCCACTTCTTACCCAAAGGCCCGAATATCATACCTTTAACACCATGTTTTATCCTCTTATTTTCAACTTCACAGATAGTGACTAGTTCTTGACATAAAATAGTTGCTCAATAGATATTTAATGGAAAAGTGAATAAGTGAATGAATGATATGTATTATTGAGAGACTATAGTTTTTTTTGATTTTATGTGAAATGGAGCAATTAGTGTTGTAAAGGAAGGTATGATGCTTTAGCTTAATGATTTTCAGGGAAGTCAAGTAAGGACACTCGAGTTTTTCGTCAAACACTCTGCTGAAGTATAGCATTTGTGCGGGAGGGTGGAAGAGACTCACATTATCATAGAGAGAAACATTGTCAAGAAACACTATTCTGAGTTTATTAGTAAATATACTGTGTTTCCAGTGCAGTTTGAGAGAAAGAAAACTGCTTCTGCTTGTAAATATACAATTTATTTTTCTTCCTGAAGGAATAGGGAGAAATTTCTAGCCCGCACAATTTTATTTATTTATCGTACTTTAAATGAAGGTTTACATTAAATGGTTATTATCCATGTTGTTTTATGACATTGATTAACGACCCCATGACATGTCAACACTCTCCCTTCTTGACCTTGGTTTCCCTATTACCAGCTTTCCTATTCCCTCCTGCCTTCTAGTCCTTGCCCCTGGGATGTTGTGCCCCTTTATCTCATTTTGTTTTATGGGCCTGTCTAATCTTTGGCTGAAAGGTGAACCTTGAGAGTAGCTTCATTACTGAGCTAAAAGGCTGTCTGGGGGCCATACTCTCAGGGTTTCTCCAGTCTCTGTCAGGCCAATAAACTTGGTCTTTTTTTTTTTTTTGAGCTAGAATTTTATTCTACATTTTTCTCCAGCTCTGTCTGGGACCCTTTACTGTGATCCCTGTCAGAGCAGTCAGTGGTGGTAGCCAGGCACCATCTAGTTGTACTGGACTCAGTCTGGCAGAGGCCGTGGTAGATGTGGTCCCTTAGTGTTTTGAACTAATCTTTCCCCCGTGTCTTTAGTTTTCTTCATTCTTCCTTGCCCTTGAAGGGGTGAGACATTGGAGTATCTCAGATGGCCACTCACAGGCTTTTAAGACCCCAGACGCTAATCACCAGAGTAGAATGTAAAACTTTTTGTTTATAAACGTTGTTATGCCAATTGAACTAGATGTTCCCTGAGACCACAGTCTCCACAGCCCTCAGCCCAGCAGTTCTGTCCCTCAGGGAGTTTGAATGTGACTATGGAGCTTCCATGACCCTGCCTTGGACAAGTTGTGCTGGCTTCCCCACTATTGTGTACTGCCTTACCCTTCACCAAAGTTACCACTTATCTTTTGTCTAGTTAGTAACATGCATATTTTTATACTGAATATAGACAGATAAAAGGTTTGTTTATCATTTTTATCCTCCCATTGATTGGTGATGGCACGAAGATTGGTTAAAATCATTCACTAGACATTATTCCTAGGTTACTACCTTCTCTGCCCATACAACTGTTGAGTGCCCTGTGCAGCTGTGCTGTTTATTTACTTAACACTTGCTTCTAGATTTTTCCTAATAATTATTGAGTCAGATGTTTCTCAGTGACTATGTTTCACCTGAAATACAAGGTCATTAAGTATCATTTAGTCTGTATGAGGTATCATTTAGTTTGATTCTATATAAGTTTTTTTTTTTTTTTTATGTAAGTATATTTCAGAAGTGAACTTTTCCTTCTCCCTTTTCTCTTTCTCTCACACCATTTGAAAGAAGAGATTTATTGAAATGCTTGATGTTGGGGAATCTCTGCCACAAATTCATTAAGCTAATATTTTATATTCTTTCTTCTAACATATGCTTCTGAATTCTTGAGCACATAAAGAATTTTAGGATTCTTTGACTACTATTTTTTTCTTTCATCAAATGATAAAAATGAGTGTCTTAGAGTTCGTTTATCCTTGAGAAGGAGCCCTGGCAGTAAAGCTGTTTAACCACTCAGCTGCTAACTCGAAAGGTCTGTGGTTTGAACCCACCAGCCACTCCATGGGAGAAAGATATGGCAATCTGCTTCCATAAAGATTACAGTCTTAGAAACCCTATATGGCAGTTCTACTCTATCCTATAGGGTCACTATGAGTCAAAATTGATTCTAGGGAAATGGGCTTTCTTTTTTTTTTTTTGGTTAACTTTCAGTGGGTTATTTATTTTTTGATTTAAGGGACTTGAGATATGGTTTACTATGAACAACTGGTATAAGAATGGGTCTAATATATCTCCTTACTCTATTAGAAAATCTGGTAAAATCTTCTAGTCAACTTCAGTTGTTGGACTTCTTGTCCAAATACAGCGATGTTTTTGTTAGGTGCCATCGAGTTGATTCCGACTCATAGTAACAGTAGGTACAACAAAAAGAAACACTGCTCAGTTCTGTGCCATTGCCATTCTACAATTGAATATAAGAAAATACATAAATTGCTTTAGAAGTAGAGTTCATGCTTCCATCTTTCAGACAATATTTATTCACTTATTATTATCTGTAAAGCATTTGCTCTGGATAAGGCTCTGTGCTTGTTGCTGGACACATCACGTGGAACAACAGGAGGTGAAGTTCCTACCCTCAGGGAGCTGATTTTCTATGGAGAAACAGGGGCATTTAAAAAAAAAAATCATATAGATAACTGAAAATAAATGCAATGAAGGAGATGTACATGGCTTTATGAGAACTTAATCATTCACACAACACACCTTTATTGTGTGTCTTCCATGTGTCTGACACTTTCATGCTATGTGACTGCAGGAGTGAACTGAAAATTACTCTGCCCTCTAGTGGGGCCAGTTGTCTATCCAGATCGGTCAGAAAAAGCCCCATAGGAAGCAACGATTGGGCAAAGATTTGAAAGAAGTTTTTAATACAACCATCTGAAAGGAATGGAGTTGGAAGGGAAAGTGTTATAGACAAAGACAATTCTATGTTGAAAGGCTCAATGGTAGGAAAGAGGGTAAGTGTTTGAAGTGTAGAGAGTGAAAAAAAAAAAAGAGTGGTCAAAGTTGCAGGCGGAGAGACAGGTAAGGACAAGCTGTGCAGAATCTTAAGAAACACGTTAAGGATATTTGCCTTTATTCTGATAAAGTAGCAAGAAGCCACATATTTTACCCATGACCAAAAGCTGATTTTTTTTTCCACTTTCTACTCCCTTGCAACATAGTAGATCAATTGGAGATGAACAAAACTGGGTGTAGAGAAATTCTCCAGCATAGTACTACACTCATTCAAGTGGGAGATGGTGGTGGTTTGGACAAGGATGTATTGGAGATGAGAGAACTATATAGATTTGTAGTATAATGACCAGAAAATGTTGACAGAAGTTAGAATATACTAGATGTACAGATGAGAGTGTGTTAAGAATGGTTCTTAGGTTTCAAACTTGCATTGCTAGACAAATGGGGCTGACATTCATTAAGAGGTGAAATATCAGAAAAGCACTTAATTTGGTGAATGAGGGAGGGAATCAGAATTTCATTTTCTTGACACAGTTTAATTTGAAAGACCTCCAACATATTTAATTTGATTTGTTAAATACCTGCCTATAAAAAGCCTGGAATTTGGAGCAGTTGTGTGGACTGGACATATAGTGGCACATCCATGTACACATGACATTTTCAGCCACAGGTGTAAATCAATGGAAGTCATTATTTAGTAAGAAGAACATAAAACTGATGGCCTAGGGAACAATTGCAATAATTCCCACATGTAATTGCTGAGTACCTAACCCAGTGCTGTCAAGTCAATTCTGACAGAAGATAAGATGGTAAAACCTACAGAGAAGTAGCCAAAGACATAGGAATAAACCAAAAACAGTGTCGAGACATGATAACCAAGGAGGGAAAAAGGTGTTTGAAGGAAATGGAACTGGTTAACACTGTTGAATGCTGCTGAAAAATCAAGAAAAATGAATATTGAAAATTATCAATGGATTTTACAATATGGAAGTCTTTGGTAGCCTTATTAAGAGCTTTTTTTTTTTGAAAATGAGAGCTGTCAACTATTTTCCAAAAGAAGTTACAAGAAATGAAAAGTTAATTATTTACTAATTAGTCATTTTGTATAAAATAGTATAGATTCAGGAAACTGGATATATGTATTAGTATATTCATATGGGTATTTATATAAATATATATACAATTTTCAAATATATGCATTTCCATTCTGACCTAATTTATAATGGCTCATAACTTTCTAAACACTAAGACATCAGACAGTGGAACAATATGATCATTTTAAGAAAGTTATGAGAAAAATGTTAGTGAAAGAATAAAACAGTATTACCGAATATATATGAATTAAAACTGAGCAATTTTGGACAATATAAGAGAGACAACAATCTCACCTCAATATTCAGAAATATCTTCACCATGCTAAAGTGGAATTTTATGTTTTTGCACATTAATATTTATGAATATTGCTTTCATATCAATTTAATTTTAATTTTTTAAATTCATATATTTAAATGAAGTAAATATTTTTATAGTTTATATATATGGCTTATTTGTCATATGATATGTTGCAATAGCCCTTTTGTTATGGGATATATTACTTTATTTTTATCTGAATGTGAAAGAACTACTTAAGAAATGATATAAAATTGATATTTTTTTAAAGGTAAGATTAAATATAAGAAACAACCACAGTGGAAAATTAATAAATCATAATAGGAAACATTAAGGACATAAAATAATAGAATTCTGGGAAGAAGTAGACTATATTAATTTTCCCCATAAATAATATAAATAAGGATTTATTCGAAAATAATATTCATTTTTGTTAGAAAAGATTACTTGCATAGAATTTTAGTGATAAGATTTTGTTTTATTGAGACCTATGTCAAAACAACAAAAACAATTTACATCAACAGATCGCATTATGACAATGAATGCTATATCCTTTGCTGAGAAAGGTTGGTATGAAAAAAAAAAATGTGAGTTGAACTAAACAGTGTATTCACAGCTAGTTGGCTGTGATTTACCTTCTGATCAAGGTTCCTTATCCTTTCATGGACCTGATAATGAACATTTCACAATCTGGCTGTTGATTTATGGACCACAGTTTAAGCAGCACCTATCTAGAAAAAAAAAAAAAAAAAATTTTTTTTTTTTTTTTTAATCTAGAAAACTTTAAAGAGCTGTAGATATCTGGGCTCGAATCAGACTTAATGAAAATCTTCAAGACTGATCATGATTTTTTTTCTCCCATTCTCTAAGTGATTCTATTAATCAAATAGGTTTGAGAACTTTTTAAAATACTTTCAACTGTAATTAGCTATAGAAAGAAAATCATATTTCCAGGAACTCTGTGAATACTTTTTTTACCTTTGGCTGACATGTTTATACATCTACTGAATTAGGAGTGAGTATGGCATTTTTTTATGGCATTAAAAAAAAAATTTTTTATGGTATGTAATCGATCATCTGCACATTTCCATTGTATTTAGAGATTTTTTTTTATGGCATTTTTTTATGGCATTAAAAAAAAAATTTTTATGGTATGTAATCAATCATCTGCACATTTCCATTGTATTTAGAGATTATCTTCATACATTTTGAGACTAAATATGATTTCTATTTCCATTCATTAATTGAAAATAAATGTTCTTGAGCAACTATTTTCCAAATGGGATTGGTCTTAAACTTTGATCTGAGCATTTAGCTATCAACACAGAGGGGGAAAACAAACTATTTACATTGCTTGTTCTATAGAAAAGGTGATACTATTTAGACCCAGGGCTAAAGGCCGGACACATAAAGGTGGGTAAGAAATCGTACATGCACTTTAAGAGTTTGTAATCTAGTAGAAAAAATAGATGTGTGTGAAAATAGAAATAAAATATCATAAAGTCTATCCTATTCTGAATATTTGAATTAAAAGTTCTGATAGAAGAAGGCGGCAATCAACTCTTTTTGGTTAGAAGGATCAAGAAAAGCTCCCTAAAAAGGAAATGGTTGAGCTATGTCCTAAATAATGAATAGAAATTTTCAAGATAGAGAAAGGGAATGAGCACATCACACACGGAAGAAATACTATGTGATAAAGCATGGGGATGAGAAATCTCACTGCAAATTTGTGAATTCGGTGTATTTTTATGTTACTGGAACTCAGAATTATGAGGGTTGAATTTAGAAAATGAAAGGGGTAAAGCAATTAAACTGTAAGTTATAAAAACTTGGAAAGATGTGCCAAATGTGTGTGTGTAATCATTCATTCATTTATATCCTACCATGTTCTAAATATAAATTAAGACATCCCTCAATGGCAGATCATATTAAGAGAGAAAGATACTGTGAAAATAATATTAAAAGTTTGAGAAAACTAGGACCACAGCAAAAATGAGGGCATGAAAAATACAGTCAAAGAAGAAGTGATATTTGAACAACAACAACAAAGATAAATGTTAGAATGACATATCTTCTTGCCAGATGGGGACTAAGAAGTTTAAGTGTTCTGTCAATCAGCACAAAAGGAAAAATACATTTACACAATTTAGTAGAATTTAAAAGCTGAAAAGAAATCTAGGCTTTCTTATTTCAGCTAAGACATTATCACCCACCTGAGTTGGGTGATAAGGGTATGACCCTGTCAACCATCTTTGAACCTTCTTTCTCTTACCCCTTACACACCATCATCCAATAATTTCTGTATATCTGCCTCTAAAACATTTCTCAAAAATCAACTTTTTTATATTCATTGCTATTATTTTAGTCATGTTACAAACTCTCTGACGTGTGGTAGGCAGAGTTCTACAATGTCCCCCTCTCCAAAATTCCTACCATTTGGTAGACAAGTTCTAGATGATGACATAGATGATAATATCATATTGGAAATAGAAAAGTCTAGGATATTTTATAGTTTATAAACCTCTTCCCTTGAGTGTGGGCAGGTATTATGGATTAAATCGTGTACCCCAAAAATATGTGTCAACTTGGCTAGGGCATAATTCTTAGTATTGTGTAATTGCCTTCCATTTTGTGATCTGAATAATTATCCTCCATTTTGTGTTATTGTGTAATTATTCCCCAATTTATGTGTTGTAAATCCTAAACTTCTGTAAGTTAATGAGGCAGGATTAGAGTGGGAAGTATCTTGAGTCATATTTTTCTCAAATCACTGCCTTACTTAAGTCACACCCTTATTCAAGTCATACCCTTGCTTGAGTCACACCTTTTATCTTACAGGTGATAAAAGGAGAGAGAAGTAAGCAGAGACAGAGGGACCTCAACACCACCAAGGAAGAAGAGCTAGGGGGAGACTGTGTCTTTTGGATCAAGAGTCCCTGCACTGAGAATCTCTTAGACCTAGGAGACAAAAAACTGTGACATTGGAGATGGCACAACATGGGGAAAAGTGGCAGCTAAGATCTGGCAGCAGCAGAACTAGGTGATTGTACAGTGATTGTACCAACCCATGGAGCAAGACAGCGGAGCACCTTTGGGTAGGAGGCTTGCCGGCAGAGTGAGGTCCTCTGAGCACTTATTGGTAGAGTTGAAGAACTTTGTAACACCTGCCTGAGAGAGGAGAGGGCAGGCTGGGCAAAAGGACTGAAGGGCCAAGGAAGGAGAGAGAGAGGTTTGCCTGTGCACATGGCTGATAAGCTGTCCTGACCAATGAACGGTATTCTGAATTATTTCTGGCCCTGAATTGTAACCTGTTATGTCAAGACATGTTGAGGTCTGCAGATGCTGAAAGGAGACAAGGACCTTCCTCCACAGCCAACAGAGAAAGAATGCCTTCTCCTACAGCCGGCATCCTGAATTCAGGCTTCTACCACCTAAACTGTGAGAGAATAGATTTCTGTTTGTTAAAGCTGTCCATTTGTGGTATTTCTGTTACAGCAGCACTAGATGACTGAAACGGCATGACACGTAAATATGATGGCATATAGCAAAGATAAAGGGGTTCTGAAGATGTAACTAACGTTCTTGATCGATTGACTTTGGCTTAACCAAAGGGAGATTTTCCTGATCTAAACTGATGACCCATTTAAAAAAAGTTTCTCTTCAGGTGAGAAAAAAAAAAAAAAAAAAAGGCAGAAAAATCTTCCCTGTTAAGCAAACTGGCATATTGTGGAGAGGGCTATGGGCCAGCTTCTCGCATCTGAGCACCCTAGTCTTATAACCTCAAGGGGTTGAGTTCTACCAACAGTGAATTCGGAAGACAACCCTAAGGCCCAGAAAAAATCAACACCTTGATTACCCCCTTGTGAGAACCTGAGCAGGGGACCCAGGTAAGCTGTGCCCAGTGTCCTAACCCAGGGATATTGTGAGGTAACAAATGTATATTGTTTTAAGCTGTTGAGTATATGGTGTTTTGTTGCTCAGCAATGGAAAACTAATGGAGATTTTGATGCTTGAAAATGGTGTGCAAATGTTAAAAATATCTACGATGTTGGTGCAATTTTGAAATTGAGCCGTGTACAGGGGCAGAAAAATTTTTGAGCCGCATGCTAGAGAAAGCCTTCATTACTTTGGAGAAGGCCTCAATCATCTTCAACTGAATGTTAGTTATAATCTGGACTTTAAATCCTACCCCTATGGGCTCAGAAGGCGATGTTATTATTAGTTGCCGTCATATCAGCTCTTTCTCATGGCAGCCTTGTGTATAACAGGATGAAATGTAGTGAAAAGTCAGAAATGTCTGCCAAAAGTGTGTCATAGGATAAAAGACTGAGTGTGTGACTGTACAATCTTCTGTGAAACTTCAAACTGATCAAAATGTCAGAGTTGTCAGCCACAGAAAGGACCCTTTCAGTTGATTGTGGGTGTTCCTCTCATATCTCAACCAAACAAGAGAGCGCCTGTGAAGCTTATGAGTATTTTTCCTCCTCTATTTCAGCACCAACTCCAGATAGAGATTTTCTCATAAAGATCTGTGACTGTGGCATTCATCTAATGGTGTAAAACCCAATGAAATCGACACAAGACCCAAGAATGTTATGACACATTTATTTCAGCAAAAACACTGCCAGCTTGGATGGAAATAGACTAAGACAGTACAAAAAGGAAGGAGGCTGTTGGACTCTTCCAAAATTCTAAAGGCAAGAAGCAGGCTGATAAGTCTATTGAGCTGCAAACATAGACTACATTTCATGAAAAAGGAAGGATGCCTCAGAAGGCAGAACAAAGAGCCATGGTACATTATTCCCAGGTCTTGAAACCAGATCAAGCAAAACTTCACACTTGTTCACTGTAATTCAGAATTTTTTTACCTTTCATTTTTCCTCTTTTTGAAGTTGAGTATGTATATCTGTCATCCTATGCCTAGTATCTGCCCTAGTGGCACATTGGTTAAGCTACTTGGCTGCTAATCAAAAGGTCAGCAGTTAGAGCCCACCAGTCTCTCCATGGGAGAAAGATGTGGCAGTTTTCTTCCATAAAGATTTACAGCCTTGGAAATCCAATGGGGCAGTTCTATTCCATCCTACAGGATTGCTGTGAACCGAAATCGACTCAAAGGCAACGGCTTTGGTTTTTGGTTAAGGGCATATAGCTTATGTCCTTAGTTTCACAGGTCTACAAATGGAAGAGAATTGTGCCCCAGAACCTGTACTTATGAACTGTAATTAGGAGCTTCACCCATATTGGGTATTGATAAAGGAATTTTGTACTCTGTGCTGATGAGATGATAAGACGCACACTTAAATGAAGATCTTGAACATTGAGCTCTAATGAATGAGACTGTTGGATATCTTGAAATAGAGTGGAAGTATTTTGCATTCGATAGGGAAGTTAATTGTTGGGGGCCAAGGGGTGGGCTGTGTTTGGCAGAATTCTAAGATGGTCCCCAAGATTGAGCTCTATGGTGTACATGCCTTGTATAATCTCCTTTCCTGAAGTTTGGGGAAACCTATGGGTATGATGGGGTATTTATGGTCGTGATTAGGTTATGTTAGGTGGCAAAGGTGAAGGGATTTTGCAGATGCAGTTAAGGCCCCTCATCAGTTGACTTTGAGTTAATAGTTGACTTTGAGTTAATCAAAAGGGATGTTATCTTGGATAGGTCTTACCTAATCAATCAGACCCTTAAAAGAGAGTCTAGACGTCAGACATCCTCTCTCCTGCCCTCTTAGAGAAGGAAACTGTTGTGACATCAAGAGCTGTAAGAAAATGAATTCTGACAACAAATATCTCCAATTAGAAATGGATCCAAGCCTTAGATGAGACCCCATCCCCAGCTGGAACCTTTATTCCAGGCTTGTAAGATCTGATCAGAGGACTCAGCTAAAGCATATTCAGACTCTTGATCCATGGAAACTGTGCAATAACAAACATATGATGTTTTAACCCTCTACATTTGTGGTAGTTTGTTATATAGCAATATGTAACTAAACAATGGTAGATTAATAACTTTTTTGCTTTTTTTTTTTAAGGCAGTTATCTATTCTCTTCTAACCTTGCCTTTATATTTTATTTTAATATCTTGAAAATAAAGTTGAAATTGTGGCACTTCCTACTTAAAACCCTTTAGTGGCTTTATATTGAACACAAATAAATCCAATCCGTAAGAAAAACCTACAAAGTGTATTCTTGTTTCTGCTGATCTACCCAAATATAGACTTCTCCAGGAGGGACCAGTCCCTGGAGAAGGACATCATATTTGGTAAAGTAGAGTGTCAGCATAAAAGCAGAAGTCCCTCATGGAGATGGATTTACACAGTGGCTGCAACAATGGGTTCAAACATAGCAATGATTGTGAGGATGGTGCAGGAATGGGCAGTGTTTCCTTCTGTTGTACACAGAGTTGCTATGAGTGGGAGCCTACTCAAAGGCACCTAACAAAAACAACAGCTTTTTCTCTCTTTCCATTAATGCTTAAAAGACAACAAGTCGTTTCCATTCAATTTTCTGATGAAAGTTAGCTCTTTTCCAAATAAGGACCTTTACACTTGCTATTTCCCTTGGTCAAGAATATATTTCTTCATGCTTTTTTAATAATGTCTTTTGTTAACCTTCCCATCCCATTTCTCTAACTATTGTCAACTTTTAGAGAGCCTTCTCTATCTCCCTATGTAACTAGACATGCTTCAAAAAAAGAAAGAAAAAGAAAAAAACTTCTCCTTTATCCTGTTCATTTCCTTTATACCACATATAAAAACTTGTTCTATTACTTGTTCATTTACTTGTTTATTGTTTATCTCCACATTCTGCTGTAACCATGGATTCCATCCACTTTATACACAACTATGATATTGTTTTGTTATTTGCTGTTAAATCAGCGCCGATTCATAGCAATTCCAGGTACAACAGAACAAAACATTGCCTGGTCCTGCACTATCCTCACTGATATGCTTGAGCCCATTGTTGTGGCCACTAAGTATTTTGAGGGACTTCCAGTCTATAGGGTTCATCTTCCAGCATTATATCTCACCGCAATATTCTGTTATTATCCACAGGGCTGTCATTAGGTGATTTTCAGAAGTAGATTGCTAGGCTTTTCTTTCTAGTCTGTCACAAATATATATACCTACTCCTCATTTAGCAACTATCTGGCTATCTGACATTTCACATTTATGACAATGGCAAAAACATCTACTGCCTCACGATTTTGTGCATTAATTATGTACGTCTGACAGTAACAAACACATAGGTGTGAGCCAAGAGTAATGCTGGGTGTGATGGTTAAGGTTATGTGTCACCTTGGCTGGGCCATGATTCTCAGTGGTTTGGGGCAGTTATGTAATGACGTAATTTGGCAGTTATAAGATGCCATCTTCCTACATTTTGTGATCTGGTGTGATCATCCTCCATTTTCACGTAACAGTGATTTTCACTAACAACCTGGTCTTTGGAACTTAACCATGCAGATAAGTAAGGAGTGGGTGTAATGCAATAAATATTTTTGTATGAGTAAAATCAACTTGTCAAAGCAAGTATTACTACTCCTGGTCATGAAACCAGAAAGAAATGTTGCCTATGGAAGTAAAGTGAACGATATCCTCAAAAAAATGCCTTAGAGTAATCATAGAGTCATGTATTTCTTCTAATGCCACTTAATATGAACTAATGGTGTTTTGAGATTTTCTAAAAAGATTTACAATGAGATTGCCACTGTCAATGCTTTGCATTGTTGTACTCCCAACATTTCTCATGTACTGTCCACAATACATGAATATCTGAAATAGACCAGTTTAGCAGGTTCATTTAGATTGCTATATTAAATATCGATTTTTTTTTTTTTTGGTTGTTGTTTGTTTTTTATCTAGTAGGTAAAATATAAATATCAATTAATGTTGTAACATCCTGTGCAGCTCTTGAAGGAGAATACCACTCTGTGGTACTACTGACCTAAAGTGGGGTAGCAATTATATTACCTAGATGTCAATCTTGTGGTGTATATTTTAAAATGAAATTTCTTGGGATACCCTCCCAGTTTTTCTTAGCTGAGGCCCTACTGCCTGTGTTATTAACACGCACTTTGCATAATTCTGATGCAGAAGTTATTTGACCACATTTTGGGATGTGTTGCTACAGTATAATGCAGTTCAGATAAGAAAAGATGTTAACAAGAAACAATATTACTAATTTTTTTTGTATTGTAGATATGTTCATTGTTGATTATACAGATAATGATTTGAAGGAAAGTGTTATGAAAGTTCGAAAGGCCATAGTCTTTAGAAGAGGGGAGAAATGATGAGTAACTGGACTAAAGAAGTTACTATTGTGCTTCAAGAAGAAGATGATATATAGGTCTTAAATTAAACGTGAACATATGATTGATTAATTTTGAAGCTCAAGGAAAAATAATGAGTCAAGAATGGATCTCATGTTTCAGACCAAACTTGTGTTATGTCACAGGTAGTTTCCTTTGTTGGCAAAACTGGTATAAGAAGAGAAAAGAGGCACATTTTGCAGAAAAAGACACGAATGAGATACCAAGGAAGAACAAGTAAAAGGAGAAAAGAACAAAGATCAAATCCATCAGATCTCCATAATTCTGTGGAATGAGTCCTGCAGTGGGGCATAGTAGATAAGAGCATAAGAAAGAATTTTTAGAGTTCTTACCAAAACCATTAAATTTATCAAATTAAACAAGAAAAGTAGTATATTGAATGCCAACTAAGGAGAGTTTAAGTACTGTGTTACAAATTCTGCAGAAAGGCTGAGCAGAATACAAATCAATCATTGTGACTGGCATTTAGGAGGACACCAGTGACTTTAATGTACTTAATATGGTATGGCTAAAAGCTAGATTACCCGAGGTAAAGGTAAGGGATGGTGGAGAAAGAAACAAGTGGAAGTAGTAAATGTGACCTGATCTTTCAAGAATGTTGACTAGGAAGGGAAGATTAGGAATGGGTTTCCCCTTAGGGGACAATTCAGGTTAGAAAGTAGAGGAGGGCATAAGTATGTGCATAGACTGAGAGGGAAAGGAATAGAGTGGAAAAGAAGTGATTAGAAATATAAGAAGTGGGATAGATACAATTTAATTTGACTAGGACTTCAACTTAGATACCTCTCTAGAGCTCTGAGGTTGCTGCTTCCTCAGACTGAAAAGTGACTGTGTGAGCAAGGGAGTTTTGGTACACAAGTCTGGTATGATTGGTCTGGGCCAGATTTCAGAGGTGTTGAATGTTATATTAAAACTTGTAATAAGTTGTCAGTGAATAACAAGCAATCATTACATCTCCATAGAATTTCAATTAAGAATTTCAGTGTAGAAGTTGAATAGGGAGAAAAAAATAGAAAGGATAAAATCTTTGTGACAATACAACATACTGTCTCCAACACTTAATACTTTCCATCTCCCCATTTTTTGGGGGGAGGTTTAACTACATTTATTTTGTTGTTTTTGTTGAGAATATACACAGCAAAACATACACCAATTCTACAGTTTCTACAGTTACCATTTAGTGACATTAATCACATTCTTCGAGTTATGCAACCATTCTCACCCTCCTTTTCTGAGCCGTTACTATACCATTAACATAAATTCACTGTCCCCTAAGCTTCCTATCTAATCATTCAAGTTGCTGGTGTAAATTTGATCCCACACTGATAGTTATTAAAAGAGCATAATGCTCAAGGCAGACATTTTTTACTAGCTAAGCTAAACTGTTGTTTGGTTTTAAGAACACTTTAGGGGGATATTTTTGGCTTAAGGTTTAAAGATTATCTCAGAGAAATAGTTTCAAGGGTTCATCCAACCTTCATGGCTCTAGAAAGCCCACCAGGTTCTGAAATTCTGTTCTACTCTTTTCCCCTTTTGATAGGGATTCTTCTGTAGAATCTTTGATCAAAATGTTCAGTAATGGTAGGTGGGCACCATCCAGTTCTTCTGGTCTCATTGCAAAAGAGGCAGTTGTTCATGGAGGCAATTAGCCACACATTCTATATCCTTTTACTATTCTTGATGGCCCTTCTTCCTCTTTTGCTCCAGGTAAATAGAGACCAATTGTTTTGCCTTGAATGGCCACTTGTAAGCTCTTAAGACATCAGACACTACACAATTAACTAAGAGGTAGAACAGAAGCACTAAAACTGTTTAGGCCAATTAACCGGAATGTCCCTTGAAACCATGACCCTAAACAACCAAACCAAGGAAACCAAACGCCATGAGGATTTTGGTTGTACCTAAGCAGCCTCAGCAGCTCTGTTTTTTTAAAATCTTTTTGTAAACACGTCTATCACAACTTTTGCCAATTTATCACCATAATCAGACCCCACCATTAATCAATGCAATATTTTCATCACCGGTAATCTCCTCTTTCCCCCACCCATCCACCCTGGTAACCACTAATAAACTTTGTCTCCAACACTTAATACTATCCCTCCACATTCTTAAAAGAACTTTATGGTAAAAAAGACAATACATTTACTTGAAAAAGTCATTCTTGATGCTAAGAATTGGTTGAATTCTGCAATATTCTGGCATAACAAGAGTGAGATAAGGGAGGATATGGCTAGTTCAAAATTTGGTAGACAGGAGTTGACTTGTTTTCGACCACTCTCACTCCAGTTTAGTTTCCACCTTCTTACTGTTTGACATTAGAAAGGGCTCTAGGACAGAGGGCGAGGCAAAGCAGTTAACCCAATTGACTCTCTGGAAGAGTCAGAAAAATATAAATCTGATTTTATAGATAAACTCCTTTGAATTGGGGCAGAGGTGTATAGGGAGTGTTGAAGAAATGTTGGAAATAAACTTCTCAGAATTAACAACTAGAACTGCAGGAAGTCGTTACAACGATAAAAAGTATTATGAGTATATACATTAAATTAAAGGATCTGAGTTTGTCCTCAAACACTAACTAATTATTTGACTTGAATCTTTTCTATCACTTTAAAGAGCTGTAGGCTAATTTAAGGAGCCCTGGTGGCACAGTGGTTAAGAGCTCAGGCTGCTAACAAAAGGTCAGCAGTTCGAATCCACCAGCTACTCATTGGAAATCATATGGGTGCAGTTCTATTCTGCCCTATAGGGTTGCTAGGAGTTGCAGTTGACTGACTCAGTGACAACAGGTTAGAGTTTTTAAATGGAAGCCAATGAAGGGGAGATTAATAGCAGAATAAATAGCATATCTTTTTGTGTGTCACTGTAGAATGGTTATGGTTGCCTCAAGACGCAGGTGGATGACAGAAGAGACCTGTCTAGTTCAATGGTCCTGGCAGGTCAGAAAGCTTCCCCACTTTTCAGACCTTGCTGAGACTACAAATCCAGTTCAGAGATATTATATGGGTCTTGAGCGAGCTTAATGTACAAGGACTGTGTTTCTTTTTTTTTTCCCCACTGTGACTGAAGCGCAAGTGTATACCAGTTCTGTTTTCTGTACAGCTATTTTCAACTAATTTCTTATGCTGAGTAATAGAAGCCACTGAGACAGCACTCAGTTCTGCACCAGTTTTTAGATGATATTGTTGTGTTTTTTTTGAACGTTTTATTGTGCTCTAGGTGAAAGTTTGTACAGCACATTAGTTTCTCATTCAGTAATTAATACACAGATTGTTTTGTGAAATTGGTTGTAATCCACGCAATGTGTAAGTACTCTCCCCATCTCCATCCTGGGCTCCCCATTTCCATTTGTCCAGTTTCCCTTCCCCTTCTTGCCTTCTTATGTTTGTTTTTGGGCAAATGTTGTACTTTTGGTCTCAGATAGTTGATTGTTTTAAGGACCACATTCCTTGTGGGTGTTATTGTTTATTTTATAGGCCAGTATATTATTTGGCTGAAAGGAGACCTCTGGGAACGGCTTCAGTTCCAAGTTAGAAAGATGTCTTAGGGCCAAAGTCTCAGGGGTTCCTCCACTCTCTATCAGACCAGTAAGTCAGGTATTTTTATGAATTTGCATTTCATTCTACATTTTCCTGCCACTCTAACCAGGACTTTCTATTGTGTTCCCGGTCAGAGCATGTGGTGGTGGTAGCCAGACACCATAGAGTTCTTCTGGCCTCAGGCTAGTGGAGGCTATGGGTTATATGGACCATTAGTCCTTTGGACTAATTGCTTCCTTGAGTCTTTGGTTTGCTTCACCTCCTTTGCTCCAGGCAGGAAGAGAATAATTGCTTTATCTCAGATGGCTGCTTGCAAGCTTTTAAGACCCCAGACGCTACTCACCATGGTAGAACATTATCTTTATGAACTATGTTATGCAAAATGGCTTTGCCAGTGCAGCTTGGACTTCTTCCTACAGTACTATCAGTTCCTGATCATATGCTATCTATTGCAATGGTTGAACATCGACTAATTTTTTTTGATATAATGAATCTGTGTATTCCTTCCACCTTCTTTTGATGCTTCCTGCATTGTTTAGTATTTTCTCCGAAGAATCCTACACTACTGTAACTCAAGGCTTGAATTTTTTCTTCAGTTCTTTCAGCTGGAGGAACACCGAGCTTGTTCTTCCCTTTTGGTTTTCTATCTCCTGTTCTTTGCACACGTCATTATAATACTTTATTTTGTCTTCTCGAGCTGCCCTTTGAAATCTTCTGTTCAGCTCTTTTACTTTATCCTCTCTTCCTTTGGCTTTAGCTGCTCGACATTCAAGAGCAAGTTCCAGAGTCTCCTCTGACATCCATTTTGGTCTTTATTTCCTGTCTTTTCAACGACCTTTTGGTTTCTTCATGTATGATGTCCTTGATGTCATTCCACAATTTGTCTGGTCTTCTGTCATTAGTGTTCAACACGTTAAATCTATTCTTGAGATTGTCTCTAAATTCAGGTAGGATATACTCAAGGTTGTATTTTGGCTCTCATGGACTTGCTCTGATTTTCTTCAGTTTCAGCTTGAACTACATATGAGCAATTGATGGTCTATTCCACAGTCGGCCTCTGGCCTTGTTCTGACTGATGATATTGAGCTTTTCCATTGTTTCTTTCCACAGATGTAGTTGATTTGATTCCTGTATATTCCATCTGGCGAGGTCCGTGTGTATAGTTGCTGTTTATGTTGGTTAAAAAAAGTATTTGCAATGAAGGAGTCATTGGTCTTGCAAAATTCTATCACTCGATCTCCAGCATTGTTTCTGTGACCAAAAACCATATTTTCCAACTACCGAGCCTTCTTTGTTTCCAACTTTTGCATTCCAATCACCAGTAATTATCAATGCATCCTGATTACAGGTTCGATCAATTTCAGACTGCAGCAGCAGATAAAAATCTTCAATTTTTTCATCTTTGGCCTTAGTAGTTAGTGTGTAAATTTGACTAATAGTCATATTAACTGGTTGTCCTTGTAGGCATGTGGATATTTTCCTATAACTGACAGCATTGTACTTTAGGATAGATCTTGAAATGTTCTTTCTGATGATGACTGCAACACCATTCCTCTTCAAGTTGTCATTCCCAGCATACTAGACTGTATGATTGTCCTATTCAAAATGGCCAATACCAGTCCATTTCAGCTCACTAATGCCCAGGATATTGATGTTTATGCATACTATTTCATTTTTTACTATTTCCAATTTTCCTAGATTCATACTTTTACATTCCAGGTTCTGATTATTAATGGATGTTTGCAGCTATTTCTTCTCATTTTGAGTCATGCCAATCAGCAAATGAAGGTCCTGAAAGTTTGACTCCATTCACATCATTAAGGTCAACTCTATTTTGAGGAGGCAGCTCTTCTCCAGTCACCTTTTGAGTGCCTTCCAACCTGGGGGGCTCATCTTCTGGCACTATATCAGACAACGCTCTGCTCCTGCTCATAAGATTTTCACTCGATAATTCTTTTCAGATGTAGACTGCCAGGTTCTTCTTCCTAGTCTGTCTTACTTTGGAAGCTCACTTGAAACCTGCCCTCCATGGGTGACCCTGCCGGTATCTGAATACTGGTGGCATAGCTTCCAGCATCACAGCAAGACTCAAGCCCCCGCAATACGACAAACTAACAGACAAGTGGGGGCTTCAACAAACGGATGAAGCACTGGAAGTACTCACTCACTTTTGCCAAGAAATTTGGAAAACACCTACAGGGCCAACAGACTGGGAGAGATTCATATTTATGCCTATTCCCAAGAAAGGTGATCCAGCTGAACATGGAAATTATCAAATAATATCATTAATATCACACGCAAGTAAAATATTGATGAAGGTCATTCAAAAGTCGCTGCAGCAGTATATCGACAAGGAACTGCCAGAAATTCAGGCCACATTCAGAGGAACTAGCGATATTATTGCTGATGTCAGATGGATCCTGGCTGAAAGCAGAGAATACCAGAAGGATGTTTACCTGTGTTTTATTGACTAAACAAAGGCACTCAACTGTATGGATCATGACAAATTATGGATAACATTGTAAAGAATGGGAATTCCAGGACACTTATCTGTGCTCATGAGGAACCTGTACATAGATCAAGAGGCTGTTGTTCGGACAGAATAAGGGGATACTGAATGGTTTAAAGTCAGGAAAGTTGTGCATGAGGGTTGTATCCTTTCACTGTACCTATTCTATCTGTATGCTGAGCAAATAATCCGAGAACCTGGACTATATGAAGAGGAATGGGGCATTAGAACTGGAGGAAGACTCATTAACAATCTGTATCATGAAGATGACACAACCTTATTTGCTGAAAGTGAAGAGGACTTGAAGCACTTACTAACGAAGATCAAAGACCACAGACTTCTGTATGGATTACACCTCAACATAAAGAAAACAAAAATCCTCACAACTGAACCAATGAGCAACATCATGATAAAAGGAGAAAAGATTAAAGTTGTCAAGGATTTCATTTTACTTGGATCCACAATCAACAGCCATGGAAGCAGCAGTCAAGAAATCAAAAGACGCATTGCATTGGGCAAATCTGCCACAAAGGACCTCTTTAAAGCGTTGCAAAGCAAAGATGTCACCTTGAAGACTAAGGTGCACCTGACCCAAGCCGTGATATTTTCAATTGCATCATATACATGTGAAAGCTGGACAATGAATAAGGAACACTGAAGAAGAATTGACACCTTTGAATTATGGTATTGGCAAAGAATATTGAATATACCATGGACTGCCAAAAGAACGAACAAATCTGTCTTGGAAGAAGTACAACCAGAATGCTCCTTAGAAGCAAGGATGGCGAGACTGCATCTTACATACTTCAGACATTTTGTCAGGAGGGATCGGTCCCTGGAAAAGGACATTATGCTTGGTAAAGTACAGAGTCAGTGGAAAAGAGGAAGGCCCTTAACAATGTGGTTTCGCACAGTGGCTGCAACAATAGGCTCAAGCATGACAATGATGGTAAGGATGGCACATGACCAGGCAGTGTTTTGTTCTGTGGTACATAGGGTCACTATGAGTCAGTACTAACTCGACGGCACCTAACAACAACAACATGCCAATTGACTTAGATGTCCCCCAAAACTATAGTCTTTAGCCTTCTAGCGCCCAGTAACTAAGTTCTGTGAGGTGTTTGGTTATGTCTAAGAAGTTTCCATAACTGTGCCATCTATGTGCTCTATTTTTTATATATGCATATACATGTAGCACATACACATACGTATCCACAATCATACCTATATATGTACCCCGGTGTACTAACATACAACTTCTCACTCTTATTTTGCATGTAAGTCTAAATTATTGTTTGTTATTACTGTTGCTGCAGGATTGTACATATTATTTACCTTTGTTGTTAAGTAATGTTGATTTGGTTCTACTCCTAGTGACCCTGTGTACAACAGAACAAAACACTGCATGGTCTTTTGCATCCTCACAATCCTTGCTATACTCGAGCCTATTATTGAAGCCACTGGGTCAATCCATCTTGTCAGGATCTTCCTATCTTTCACTGACCTTCTACTTTACCAAGCATGCTGTCCTTCTGCATGGACTTATCCCTCCTGATAACATGTTCAAGTTATGTGAGACAAAGTCTCACCATCCTTGCTTCTAAGGAGCATTCTGGCTGTACTTTTTCCAAGACAGAGTTGTTTGTTCTTCTGGCAATATATTCATTATATTCAATATTCTTAGCCAACACCATAATTCGAAGGCATCAGTTCTTCTTTGGTCTTATTCATTGTCCAGCTTTCTCATGCATACGAGGTGATTGGAAATACCATGACTTGAGTCAGGTACATCTTAGTCCTCAGAGTGACATCTTTGCTTTTTGACGCAGTATCTACCATAAAAAAAAAAAAAAAAAAATTGCCATTTATTCCTGCATACTTCTCAGTGTCTTCCTTTGCTTCGGTCACATTGTTTTGAATTCCTCCATATTGTGTATTGCCTTTCCCTTCACCAAAAATAACACATGTCTACTACCTACTTAGTGATTCTTCCTCCTTTTCCTTCCCATCCTTGATAACCATCAAAGATTTCTTTCTGCTTGTAAGCTTTTTCTTGACTTTTTAAATAGTGGTCTCATACAATATTTGTTCTTTTGTGATTCACTTATTTCACTCAGCATAATATCCAGATTCATTCATGTTGTGAAATGTTTTGCAGGCTCATCATTATTCTTTATTGTTGAGTAGTATTGCATTGTGTATATGTAGCACAGTGTGTTTATCCATTCATCCATTGATGGGCACTTAGATTGTTTTCCATCTTTTTGCAGTTGGTAATAATTCGGCAATGAACATGGGTGTATGTATATTGATTAGTGTCATGGCTCTTATTTCTCTAGGATATAGACCTAGGAGTGGGATTACTGCATCATGTGCTATTTCTATTTCTAGCTTTTTAAGAAGGCGCTGGATCATTTTCCATAGTGGTTATACCATTTTATATTCTGACCAGTGGTATATAAGTTTTCCAATCTCTCTACAACCTTGTTAGCATTTATTATTTTCTATTTTTCTGATCAGTCTCATTAATGTTGGGGTGAGTTGGTATCTCACCGTAATTTTGATTTGCATCTCTCTAATGGCTAATGACTGCAAAGGTCTCTTCATGTGTTTGTTAGCCGCCTGAATGTCATCTTTAGGGAAATGTTTGTTCATGTTATTTGCCCGTTTTTTAATTTGATTATTTGTCTTTTTGTTGTTGAGGTGTTGAAGCTTTCTCTAAATTTTAGAGATTAGGCCCTTGTTGGATATATCGTAGCCAAAATTATTTTCTCAGTCTGTAGGTTCTGTTTTTAGTCTTTTGATGAAATCTTTTGATGAGCATAAGTGTTTATTTTTGAGGAGTTCTCAGTTATCTAGTTAATCTGCTATTGATGGTTTCTTTGTTCTGCTTAACTTTCTATGCTGAGTTTTTTATTGTTGTTTATGGATTTCTTTTTGTTTCCTCTGTTATTGTTGATTTTGTGTCTACTGAGTCTTCATGATCTTCATCATTTTTATTTTGGTGAATAGGCTTATTAATTTTCTTTAAGGTTACTCCGAAATTTACCTTTATCTTCCTATGTTTGAAACAGTCTGGATATTTCTTGAATATCTCCTTGAATTTCTTCCTGTAAGGAAGTTCTATAACTACACTATTTATTCACCCTTTTTGTTTTGAAGTTGTCTTCATTTACAAATTGATGTTTCTGGTTCTTTATTTTCAGTTTTGTAGCTTTATTTTACTTCTGAAATTCTTTATCTGGGTTGGTATCTGGGTGATACTGTTGTGTGTCTTTCTCCCAGGTTTTTATCTGATGTCATTTGTTCTCTGTCTAAAGAGCTCCCTTTAATGTTTCTTGTAAGATTGGCCTGGTTTTTACAAATTCTCTTAATTTTTGCTTATCTGGGAATGTCCTAGTTTTGCCATTGTATTTGAGAGGCGATTTTGCCAGATATGTGACTCTTGGTTGGCAATTCTTTTTCTTTCAGGGTTTTATATATGTCAGTCCATTGTCTTCTTGCCTGCATACTTTCTGCCAAGTAATTGGAGCTTAGTCTTATTGGCTCCCCTTTGTAGGAGACATTTCGTTTTTCCCTAACTGCTCTCTGGAGTTTTTCTTTCTCTTTGGTTTTGGAAAGTTTGCTTATGATATATCTTGTTGCCTTCCTTTGGGGATCTATCCTGTATGGGGTTCATGGTCTTTTGGCATGGATATCTTGTCTTTCATGATATTAGGGAACTTTTCTGCCAGCAAATCTTTATATCTTCTGTCTTCTTTTTTATTTTTCCATTGTTCTCCTCCTGTTCTGGAATTCCAATCACGCCTAAATTATTCCTCTTGATAAAAAAAACCAGAGCTGTCAAGTCGATTCCGACTCGTAGTGACCCAATAGGACAGAGTAGAACTGCCCCATAGAGTTTCCAAGTACAGCCTGGTAGATTTGAACTGCCGACCCTTTGGTTAGCAGCCGTAGCACTTAACCACTACACCGCCAGGGTTTCCTTCTCTTGATAGTGTCCCACAAAACTCTTAGGCTTTCTTCATTTTTTCAAATTGTTCTTCAAACAGATTAGTATCAAGGAATTTGTCCTCTATTTAGCTGATTCTGTCCTCCATTTATTCAATTCTACTTCTATTTTCTTCCATTGAGATATCTATTTCTGAAATTTTGTTGTTAATCAGGATTTCTAGTTGTTTTTGGTTTCTAATTGTCTATTTTTTTTTTTCATTTTTTCCTTGTATAATTTTCCTCAATTCTACAGTTTTGCCTGTGTTTTCCGTGATCTCTTAGAGGATCCTATATATGTCTTTTAAATTTCTTATCAAGTAGCTCCATTACCATTTCTTCCTCAGGAAGATTTTCTGACTCATTATTTTGATCATTTCCTTGAGTCATCTTGTCTTTCTTCTTTATATAATCTGATATTGTCTGTTGTCTCAGAGGCATTAAGGTGTTATTTTATTTATTGATTGATTGTATGTTTGTTTGCTTCATCCTGATTTTTTATTTTGTTTCGATATATCCAAGTGTGTTGATGGGCTTGCTATGCTGGTCTGGCAGCACAGGAGTACTCACCACCTGTCTCCAGGTGGGCAGGACAGCAGCTGGCAGTGTGAGCACAGGACTCTGTTTGCTAGTCATGTGGGGTGACTGAGGGCATTGGCCTCCATCTGTAGTTGGTCCAGCAGCATAGGAGCAGGCAATGCCACTCATTGAGTGTGCAGGGCGGTGGGTGTGGTGGGTGTGGTGGGCAAGCAAGAATGCAAGAGTATACTCTCCTCTCTTTACCCTCTTTGTGGGTTGGGGTGAATAGTGGACAGGTGATGGTGTGGGAGCAAGTTATCCATTGCTTGCTGGCTCAGCAGGCAGGGGCAGGTTGCCAGGTGAGCAGGCAGGAGTGGGCAGTGGGCGAGCAAGGGGGGGGCACAGAAGTGCCCTCTTTGCTGCTCACTGGGTTGTGGGGGGTTGGTGGTGTGTGAGTGGGAGCTCACTCATTGTTGCTTATCTGGTCAGAGAGCAGGGGGTGGTTGGTGGGGAAGCAGGGAAGCACCATGCCAGGTTGGCAGGCTGGGGTGGGTAGTGGACGAGCAGGACCACAGTAGTGCACTTACTGCTGCTTGTTGGAGGTGCAAGGAGGTGGCAGACAGGACTGGGTGGAGAGAAGGTGGGCTCAAAATATGGTCCCCAGGCAGGCAGGGTGGCAGGGATATGGGTTTTTTTTTTTTTTTTGCTACTAGTGATCAGCAGGGTGGAGTGAGGGGAGCATGATTCTCTGGTCACCAGATGGGGGTACCTGGGCACATCCCATTGATTATAGCCAGCACCCAGGACCTGACCCCAGCCAAGTACTGGGAGGGAACAATGCTCGGAGTTCAATCAGGTGGAGAAACTCCTGCTGACACTATATGCATTTATTATTTTGTGTGTGCCACCCACCGTAATGGTCAGGGACTGCTGTTGGTGAGTATACCTTTCTCTGCATCTTGGCTCCCTTCTACTTTGTGGATGTCAGGATCTCTGGAGCCCTCACCCTTCTTCCGGTTTTCCTCCTTCTTAGATATGGATCATGTTCTGCTCACCTTGCTTCAATCCGGGTATGCCTACACAGTTTCTCTGTCTCTTATTGGGAATTACTTGAAGTTGTCTTCTCTAGCTTCTCACCCAGGCTCTGTCTGAAGACGGCAATGCTGTCCAGAGTAGCTGCATCATTGCTCTTTTGCTGGGTTCATTCAATTTCTTCTTCCAATTGGTGTTCACTCCAATTCTTTATCCTTCTTTTCGATGTTCAGGGTTCCAGGTTTGTTATCTGCATCTGTTTCACTTAATTTCTTGAGTCTTTGCTGTAGCGGGATGGCATGGTTGATCTGACTAAGCTGTAACTGTAACGAGCGCGTTTGCACATGGGATTCTTGTGTGGACAGACTATGTGAACATGCTTAAGGGACATTTCAGGACAGGTTCATCTACTCATATTCATTCTACCGATCAGCATCAAGAGTTCATGGTGAAACTCAAACATAAAATGTCTCACTTCCTTTAAGACAGAGTACAGGCTTGACCCTGATGTACAAAAGAGAGCAATCTTCAGAAGTTTGTATTTGTCGTGGTATTAGTCACCTTTATGGGGGGAGGCCTTGATCTGTGCATATTTTTAAAGTATATTTTTTCTTTAAAAACATTTAAAAAATGAAAAAAGTCTTCATTGTTTCTAAGTAAATAAACTTCTTTAGTATGAAGAAAGAGGTTAGAAAGAAACAGTGGAAAAGTAGAAATAAATGGGTAAGATATATTCTGCATATGCTATGTCAAATTATAAAATAAAAAGGAGCAAGAGAGAAATATTTTTAGACATAATATTCAATGTGAATATTGTATGTTGTGATATGAAGCCACAGGAGGCTAAAGGCAAAGTTCGATAGACAGAAAATGGTGTTTTAAAGAGATATTATGTGTGATCACCACCACCAGTTCGTCAGTTTGTCCTACTGTGGTGGCTTGAGTGTTGCTGTGATGTTGGAAGCTATGCCACTGGTATGTCAAATACCAGCAAAGTCACCCACGGTGGACAGGTTTCAGCAGAGCTTCAAGACTAAGACAGACTGAAATGGAAGGCCTGGTAATATACTTCTGAAAATTAGCCAATAAAAACCTTATGGATCGTAACAGAACGTTTTCCATCTCCTTTGCTTTTAACATGCCATCAGGAGGAATCAATCGCTGGAGGAAGACATGATGTTTTGTGAAGTAGAGGGCGAGAGAGGGTGAGGGAGCCCCTTGGTAAGATGGATTGGCATGATAGCCACAATTATGAATTCAAACATGCTTGCAATTGTGAGGATGATGCAGGACCACACAACATTTTGGTCTATTGTACACAAAGTCACTACGAGTCAGAGTCAACTTGACAGCAGCTATCTACCTTTCTACCTGTATGTGATAAAGCCCTATATTCCAACCATTGCAAGCACCAATTTTTACATTTCATATGTGGTATCCATAATGGCCATTCTGACTCATATGCGTTGGAATCGACTCGAAGGCAACAGGTTTGGTTTCTGGCTATCCATAATGGACAGGAGTAGCTAAAAATTGGTGCTGTACCTCATATACTAATAAAATAAGTTAATACACTACCATGTACCTCCATTTAAGTAAGTAGGCACACTAAAAAATATCTTTTCTTAGGGAATTTATTTTTGATATTAAGGAAATTAAGTTAATGAGCTCTATAGATAAATATTGACCAGAAAAAATTTAAGAGTAGGGTAGTACAGAATGTAGAATTTAAGGTATGAGAGTGTTAACGTTTAGGAAACCTCACCCAATCATAACATTTCTATTGAATACCATTTGGCTGGAGCCTAATATTAATGTTAAGAAGACCATTGCCTTCTTCAGAAAATCATTGAGGCATCATTCCCTTATTTCCTATTACTACTGACAAGTTGCATAATCTACTCTTTTATTGTCCCTTTTCTGGTTTGGTTACAGAATTAACAGTGAAACCTGTGAGACCTGGAACTCAGTGGGACTGTGTTGTTTTTCTGGATCTCACAAATTTTCCTTCTTTGACAGGGTGCAGTCTTACCACTTTTCTATTGTCCTCTATTCATGGAAAATATTACACCTTGTACAGGTTCTGGCTTTCACAAGTTTTACTGTGTTTGTCTGGAATTAAAGCCAGTGTTTCCTGTAGAGCTGAGCCGCTTTTGTGGTTTTATCACTCTGTTTGAAAGTCAGATTTAACCAATATAAGTAATAGTGCATAAAGACGCTAACAAATATGCACTTGCCCTTGTTCTTTCCTTCTTCCTTTTTTTTGAATGAAAATTTAGTGGTAAAAATTTCCAATAATCAAAATAATTTTCAAATTTTTTGAATCAAAAAGATGATATACAATGAAATGTTTTTTCTTAGAGCTTCCTAAACCAGAAGTCCAAGTGATTCTTTTTTGAGTGTTCAGAATTAAAACTCATTTCTTTATACACCAAACTGTATATCAGCTACATAAATATTTTATGTTGAGAAATACTAAAATATTTAAGAAAATATTTCATGGAATAGACAGCTGAAGTCCAGAGCCATAGATTTTTTATTTAAAAAAGAAAGCTAAAAAAAAGTTATGGTATTATAACAGTATGCAAGATGATATTTTCAAAGATCAGGCTATTGACAGTTGTAGAAACATAGCCACAGACGGGGATTATCGACATACTGTAAACCTGACATTTGATAGACTATTAGGCCTTGCTATGGTTGGAAAGTACTGTCAAATGTCATGCATTAAACATAAATAAACTGATTTTCATGAGTCTGTAGTGAAATATGTCAGGCAAAAAGGTGGGGAAGTCAATGTGCACTGAAGTAATTTAAGAGTCTCACACAAGCAAGAGATGGTGGGCTGCTGCTGAGATCTGAACAGGTCACAGGTTTGTGAGCTGAAGTTCACAGAAAACCAGTATGTTCAACGTAGGTTTAACCATTTTCTTTAATGTGCAACACTATGCCATTGATTTCTAACCCGTTAGTAGACAATGAAAATGATACTCTTTAGTCAAAGTAAAAATAAATATTCTTCAGGTGATCTATATTCCTTGTCTCCAGGAAAAAAATGCCAACAATTCTCTGTTGTGTTGGAATATTTCATTCAATTCTCTGGAAGATATTATTTTGAAAATACATAAAATGACATATGTGCAAGTACAATATTTCCAAACAAATTCTAGAGGACAAAACCTACAGAAATTTCACGAACATTTCAACAACAAAAGAGGAACAATATGCTTGATGGTGTGCACCCTTGAGGCCATCAATTGACACATTTAATCATCACACTATTGGGATAGCATGATGTCTTATAGTGTGTGTCTAGAGAATATTACTTTTTAGTTATTTTATAATATTTCTTGGAAAACAAAAGGTGTATGTATAAATCTATAATTTTCCATGAATTCTTTGACTGTCCATAAAACTTTCTGTTCAAAGATATTCTGTCTAAAGATAATAGCATTACCGACCTGTTGCATTTTAGATGTATGTTAGAGCCTTGTAAGTGGTCTCCATTGCAATTTTGGAAAGAAAAATCATCAAAACAAATTACTATATTAAACATAAAAATGAAGTAAAGGGATAATTAACCTCAATATTGTCTTTATATGTATTTTAGTTTGTGTTCCACCTTAAATTGCAGAAAATCATCTTTATCTAATTTCAAATACATATTTAAAATGAAAAAAAGTCTCCTGACAACTATTTAGTGTCACGGGATTTCTGTGTATGTGAACTTGAAGTTGCTTACAAATCACTAGTCAAACAAATAATCTAGTCTCTAAATCAAAGCCACCTACAGATTTAAGAAATGTGGATGATTTAATGACTCATATTTTGAAACAGTGTTCTGAAAAACAAGAATGACAACTACTAATATTTTAAATGAGAGTGAACTGGCAATAACTAAAAGTTCAGCTTCCACTGAGCAGTGTAAAAGGAGCTTTACATTCTGGAAAGTAATAAAAGCCTCTCATAAAGGAGCATTAAAAGAAGTTGACCTTTCAATGCAAAAACAAAACAAAACTAAAATCATTAAATCTTATGCAGGTTTTCTAAAAAGTTTCCTTGGAGCTTTAGAAACACACACACATACGTTATATATATGTATATATGTATATTCATTTTTTTCAAATTAGGTAATGGTACGTATGTGTCAAAATATTTAACATAACAGTGTTATGTAACAAAAAAATTCATTATAAACAGTTTAATTGGACAATTCAAAAGTAAACAAAGCTATAAAAATAAATTCAGGAATAAAGAATGAAATAAAAGAATACTTAGATCAAATAGCATTTAACAATTTAAATTTCATAGACAATGTATGTGTTTCATATATAAGGGTTAGCAGAGTTCACACATGTTATTATCAATCTTGGTATAATATTTATTTTGTGACAAGTCATGTTTCCTTTTTTATTTGGTAAGAGAAATATTAGCTTGCTTGTTTTTGTTTCAATAAGGGAAGCACAAAATGTTTTGAATTCTACTTGAAGGATGACTTGATGGTGGCATAAACTATTTTTTTGACAGATTTTTATGCTCTTTTATTTACTTATTTTTATCTTTAATGGTTGTTACTTCTAGAATCAAAATTGAATCTTTAATGTTTATCAGGAAAGTAAGCCAAAATAGTGTTGTCAACATTTGTTTTCACTCCACACATTTTTATTGACAAGCTATTATATGCAGATTGTATTTGCTTATCACTACAGTGATCTTTCTAGTACTATAATATAAATTTTACTAATTTCTCTTTTTATCCAATCAAATCTTCCATGTGTAATCACAGAAGCCATTTATACAAATATGCAAGCATACCAAAACCAAACCGATCCCACCACTGTCAAGTCGATTCCGACTCAGAGCAACCCTATATAACAGAGAAGAACTGCCCTATACGATTTCCAGGGGGTGACTGGTGGATTCGAACTGCCAATCTTTTGTTAGCAGCCTGAGCTCTTAACCACTGTGCCATCAGGGCTACATATAAGAACAGCTCCTTTCTTATTTGTAGAGTGTTGAGTTTTGGTGAGGGAAGAGCTGTGTTTGATATAATACAAATAAAAATATTAAAAGTCTGATGAGTTAAAATAATCCAAGCTATAAGCCACTGATTTATACAGGCACAGGACGTAGATAGGGAAATGACAGCAGGTTATTTGCTCTGGAGAGCAGGTGCTGAGAAAGAGTTAAGAGTGCAAAGGTTTATTGGGGAATACTGTGTATTACATTGAGTAAATATGCTGCAAAAGAACTTTTTAAAGTTTTAAAAAGCAAAGATGTCACTTTGATGTCTAAGGTGTTCATGGCTCAACCTTTTCAATTGCCTCATATGCGTGTAAAAGCCGGACAATGACCACGGAAGACAAAAAGAATTGATGCCTTTGGATTTCGGTGTTGGTGAAGAATAATGAATATATTGTGGACCGTTAGAAGAATGAACAAAGCAGTCTTAGAAGAAATACAACCAGAATGTTCCTCAGAAGCTAGGATGGCATGACTTTGGCTTACTTACTTTGGACATGTCATCAGAAAAGACCAGTTGCTAGAATAGGTCATCCATTCTATTTGGTAAATTAGAGGGTCAACAAAAATAAGGAAATTAGCTAAATGAGGGAAACCCTCAATGAGATAGATTGACATAATAACTGTATCAGTGGACTCCAACATATGATCATGAAGATGGAGCAGGACTGGGAAACATTTTGTTTGGTTATACATAAGGTTGCCATGAGTTGGAGCCAACTTCATGGCAACTAATAAAAAAAACAACTCATGAAAGAAAAAGAAAGCAGGATTGGGCAAAGGCAGCCATCATACCATGACACAGATTTGTCAAAGCCTCTGCCAGCCTAATAAGGAGCTCTAAAGAAAAGACTGCTCCATACTGGCATCTTCTGTGGGGTGATAATGACTGGGTCCTGGTGTGACCAAGTTGGTGAGTCATTATCTTGGACCTCTCTAAAAGGAAGGTTTAATTTCAGATCACACTGCTTGCATAGATATTTTATAGAGGCCACCTAAAAAAAATGTGTGGCCTGGGTTAGAAACCTGGGTGATAACTGATGCCTGTTATGTAATTACACTACTTACAGCTGACTAGCAAGTCCTTTCTTGAAAGATTATCAGAGTGACACATCTCTGTGCCTTCCACAACCTACCCTTTACATTTTATGAGTTCACTTTGTTGTACGTATGTAGATACCAATTCTTTCAGGGCTTCAATGGCCCCTCTTCCTTAGGAGAAACTTAGGCAAGTGTGATGGTTAAGGTTGTGTGTCAACTTGGTTGGGTCATGATTCTCATTGGTTTGGCAGTCATATGATGTTGTGATCACTTCTATGATGAGATTTGATATAATATGATCATCACTGTGATGGGATTTGCTATGAAGAGTCAATCAGTTGAAAGGAAGTTTCCTCAGACAGGTGGCTGACATCAATTATAAGTGGACATTCTGGCAAGGCTGGTGGGCTTTTGCTCATTCTGGATCCTGCACCTGGCTCCTGTTCATCTGACCTCCTGTTCTTCGTTGAGACTAGCAGCTTACCTGTGGTCTTGCCTGCCAATCTTGGGATTTGTCCATTTTCACAGGCTGTGAGCAAGAGCCCTGCTCTCTGACATGCCAGTCTTGGATTCGCCAGCCCCTGTAGCTATGTGAATCAGGAGAAGCCTCTATCCTGATCCATGGACTTGGGATGTTTCAGCCTCTACAACCCTGTTAACCATTTCTTGATAGAAATCCCTAAATATATGAAAATCAAAAACAACAGCCTTCAGTATGGATTACACCTCAACATGAAGACAACAAAAATCCTCACAAGTGGACCAATAAGCAACATCATGATAAATGGAGAAAAAATTGAAGTTGTCAAGGATTTCATTTTACTTGGATCCACAATCAACACCCAAGAAAGCAGCAGGCAATAAATCATTTGGCAAACTTGCTGCAAAAAACCTCTTTAAAGTGTTGAAAAGCAGATGTCACCTTAAAGACTATGGTATGCCTGACCCAAGCCATGGTGTTTTCAATTGCCTCCTATGCATGCGAAACCTGGACGATGAATAAGGCAGACTGAAGAAGAACTCACACCTTTGAATTGTGGTGTTGGCGAAGAATATTGAATATACCGTGGGCTGCCAAAAGAATGAACAAATCTGTCTTGGAGGAAGTACAACCAGAGTGCTCCTTAGAAGTAAAGATGGCGAGACTACATCTCACATACTTTGGACATGTTATCAGGAGGGATCAGTCCCTAGAGAAGGAAAACATGCTCGGTAGAGTAGAGGGTCAGTGAAAAAGAAGGTCCTAATCGCTTGACCCAGAAAACACCACGAAACCATGTAAATCAAGAGGTTCGGATCCTAGGATTCATTTTAAGAACACCCGTGAAACTGCCAGGCCATCAAGGGTATGCATATCCAAAAAGCTGCAAAATACCTGAAAGATTTCACTTTGCAGAAGTAATGTGGATCGTTCTCCTGTTACAATGCTGGAGTTGGGAGACGTGCCCAGGCCAAACAGTGGGGATGGTCACAAGGGTGGTTGCCTAGAAAGAGTGCTAATTTTTGCTGCACATGCTTGAAAATGCAGAGAGTAATGCTAAACTTAAGGGTTTTGATGTAGATTCTCTGATCATTGAGCACATCTAGGTGAACAAAGCTTCCAAGTTGAGCCACCACATATATAGCTCTCATGGTCGGATTAATCCATACAAGAGCCCCCCGTGCCACATTGAGATGATCCTTACTGAAAAGGAACAAATTGTTCCCAAACCAGAAGAGAAGGTTGCGCAGAAGAAAAAGATATCCCAGAAGAAACCAAAGAAACAAAAACTTATGGCTTTGTAGTAAATTCAGCTTAAAATAACATGCGCACAAAAGCAAAAATAAAATAAAAATTAAAAAATTAAAGATTTCCTTGTAAAGAGGAAATCAATTAATGAAATGAAGAATAATCTTCCCTGAAAATATTTGACAATAGAAAAAATGGCTTTATTATGGGTAATTTTCACAGCCTCAGTTAAAAAGCAGGAAACAGCTATCTACTGTAAAAACTCCTTCTCTCATATTGCTTGTGATGAAAATTATTTGCTGCTTAATTCACATGGGTAGTCTTTCATGGCGTGCAATGTTTTATATTATTGAGAGCTGAGTCTTATCTTTTCTAACAAAAATACCCAGGTTTTAGACTGATGATTTTATTTGAAAGTTAAGGAAGTTGTTCAGAATGTTTTGCACTAAAATTAAGAGATGTCCTGCAGAAGAAACCAAATTCTTCTAGAAAATGTTTTGAACATGGACAAGAATATACTGATACAAGAAAACTCTTAATGACAGAGGTGGTTTGCGTTTAAATGGGTTCCAAAGCAGACTTTACTTGTGACCTGCTTCAAGTAATATTACTATTTTCACAAGTCTTATGAAATATTATATGACAAGCAACATAGATGAACTATGTCCTTCCAAAGAGCACAAATTCTTGATTTTGATGAAATCTAATTTATCAATTTCTTATTTGTGGATTGCATTTTTGATGTTATATCTAAGGAGTGTTCGCTTGACCCAACATTTTATCCTAGATGTTTTATAATTTTAGGTTTTTCATTTTCATTTGATATATTTTGAGTCAATTTTTTGTGAGATTTGAGTTAGAGAGTTTCTTTTTTAATTAAAAAAAGTTAAATTTAATATTTACATATGGATATCAAAGTGCTCCAGCACCATTATTGAAAACTTATCTATTCTGAAATACCTTTTTACGGTTCTCAACAATTGTCTCTGAAATCTCTATTCTGCTCAGTTGATATATTTTTATTTCTTGACACAAACACCAAAGCGTAGCAATTACTGTAGATTTATAGTAAGTCTTGAAATCAGGTAGAATGAGTCATCTGACTTTGTCATTTTTTCACAATTGTTTTGCTATGTCTTTTGCCTTTCAGTGTAAATTTGTGAATCGGCATTTTATGGGGGATATATATATATATATATTTAATATTTCAATGTGGTGAATTACTTTATGGTGTTTTAGAATGTTAAATCAATCTTCAATTTTTGGTTGCTTGATTGATCCTCCCTCCCTTGGTCAATTTTAATACATTCCTAGATTCTATTTGACAGCATTTTTTGTTAATCTTTTTATCTAGTTTATGAAGAATATTAGTTTGTAGCTTTCTCATATGTTTGTGTTACTTTGGTAACAGGTTAATGCTGAGCTCATAGTTAAAGATGGAGTATATTCACTCCTTTTCAATATTTTGGAAGAATTAGTATAGAATTGGTATGATATTTCTTTTAAATGTTTAATAGAACTATCCACACAGTCATCAGGGCCTGGAACTTTCTTCTTTGGAATGTTTTTTAATGTCATGTACAATTCTTTAATTTACTATATTTAGAAGCAACGCAAAGGAAGCAAAGAGCTAGTCATATGGGTTAATTAAAGATGGGAACATGAAGCAATGAAAAGGAGGGAAACATAGGGATTTTTCAATATAATCAAAAGCAAAAATGAGAAAGCTTGGCAGTGAGTATTAAACATGACACAAGAAAGAAGAAGCACATCTTTTTAGAGTGGAACAATTCACAAGATTTTACTTTAATACTAACACTTTGGCTGAGGTGGCTATGGGTAACACTATGCTGATTTGACTTCCCATTATGGCTATGCAATTCCTAGAAAGCTTAGACCAACATGTGACCCAGGGATTTGTGTCATTCTGCAAATTTGTAACTGGGCTATGATGAGATAAGTACAGAAACTAAAAGTAAACATTAAGAAAAGTGCATAATAATTTGACAGAGTAAATTTATATATAATGAATCGAATATAAAAAAGGATTTATGTTTTGCTTGTCTTTGTTTTTATGTATTCTTACATTAATATATCTTTATGTAAGTTGCAAATATATTGGTTCATGACAAATTGGGAAAATAAAACAGAACAAAACAAATCTGGCGCTCCACAGAGATATTTTGAGAAGCACTGTCCTTGACACATAATGAAATAATGATGGAGATATGAGAAAAGGATAAGCAACAAGAAAGATGGAAAAATCAAGGAAAATGAGAGCAGATTTAATCATTTGACTAAAATTGAAGTATACTCTGCTTAACATTAAAAAGAAAAAAGTTGCACATGTATGAACATTTGAGGCTCAGCATTCTTAACATCAGAGTTCAGAAAATTGAGACACAAAACAGATGGTAATAGAGCAGCATGGGCCAGACCCTACCTTCCCTTTTTGTTCCTTCTAATTTTGCCCTGAAAAGGGAAGGCCTTATTAAAAAAAAAAAAAAAAAGACCTACTTTTCATTTTGGAAATCTTATAGAGAACAATGGGATTTAAAAGAGAAGGCAAATGGAAATTGTATTTATGGGAGAGAATGAAGTGACACTCAGATTCCCTGTTAGGCTGTGTGTCTCAATAGACCAAGAGGCACAAGGTGAAAAAGGCCCAGAAGAGGGAATATGCATTCCATGATGAGGATGATGAGGACCTTGCCCGGCTGAATCAGAAAAATGTGTATCAAAATTTAGCCGATTTGGTAATGTGGCCCCAAATCAATAAGGACCATCTGGAAAGGCAGCCCAAGAGTTTTAGACCTGTTTCTGTAGGACTTGGGAAGTCCTCAAAAGCTTTTGAAGAAGATGTTAAAATGCAATGATTTTTAGGGGTGCTGTTGTGTTTTTAGTGAGGATTGGAGCCAGGAAAGGCTGATGCAAGGGTTTTACCAATGACTTTCTTTTGTAGAAATGCAAGTTTATATATTTTACTTTGTGTATATAATTACATACATACAAAGATATGTATGTATGTAATTATATATATTTCTGAGTATAATTATGTATGTATTATATATAATTATATATATGTAAATATATATATATATATTTTATATTTGTTGATTTTCCTTGTAACTCTCTCTGTATTTTGATACAGATAGAGGTAGACATAGATATATTTTTTAAGGTTATGTTGTGAAATGAATATAAATTTCACTTAAAAAAAGTCTTGACATAGTGTTCTTATTGTATAGTTACCTCTCATTTTTGTGATTGCTTTTAGTCTGTCTTTTTTTTTCTGTTATTAATGTTGTTATGTTTTAGTTAATCGTTGCATAATATAATTTTCAATATCTTTACCTATTTTTTATTGTTCTACATGTATCTGAATAAATTACAAGGTTAAAGAAAATGAGAGAACTTCAGAGATCAGAAAAATGCAGAAGGATGCAGTATTTTGCTCGTGACTGCAGGTATTTCATAAAACCCTTACTAAATCCCATTCATGGGACACATGTTAAGGGCCTTATGCTAAAAGGAGGCTCCATGAACAGATGTTTACTTTTGTTCTAATAGAACACGTGTTCTATCACTAGACAGCTCATTATGTTCTTAGCTTGTGTTACCAGAAAGAGGAGGAAAAAAGGGATGAAATGCAAAATTAGAAAAACTTGATTTAAAAAAAGTTTGACTTAATTTTAGGAAGATGGAGCAAATGTATTTTTCCTGATTCCTCTTGCTTAAAAATCAAACAATACAAACAAACCCATTGCTGTCGAGTAGATTCCAACTCATAGTGACCCTACAGAACAGAGTAGAACTGCCCCGTAGGGTTTCCAAGGAGTGTCTGGTGGAGTCCAACTGCTGACCTTTTGGTTAGCAGCAATAGCTCTTAACCACTATGCCCCAGGGTTTCTAACTAAAAAGTGTACATTAAAACAAGCATAGGTAAACTTTAAAAGGTGGAGAAAAGTCAGATCACCTAGGAACCTACTACAGACTCAAGTAATAACATGGTAGTGAGTTTTCTCAGTTTTGTTTTTGCCTCATATATCACAAAGTTGGAGCTGACCAAGTTAGCAACCTGACTCATCAATGGTTGTAGGCACAAAAACGTCAATAAAAGCTTACATTTTCTAGCCAAAGGACAAGGAAAGTACAACCCAACACTTACAGAAAGCACTTAGACACTAACACCTCTGTTGCAGCCTTATGCTACAGATAAAACTGTGGCCCATCTCCATCAATGCCAGCAAGGCTGAATTAAGAGCCTAGACCTCCACCCTTATCAGACTTTGTGAGGTATCCCAATGTTCCACTGGGATGGTGTCAGAGAGGGCTGAATAGGGAGCTTGGACTTTGATTCTCACCTACCTTGATGTGAGTGGGAGCCACATGGGGAGTCTAGATTTCAGTCCCAACCCAGTAGTAATGAGGTAATCTTCCCCATCTTGCCAAGATTGACATCACAGCACAGTGGAGAATCAGGACTTTGACCATGGCCCATTGGTAATAAAAGCACACCCACAGCTGGGTCAATGGAGACCAAATGGAGAGCCAGAACCTATTCTCACACCCAGCAGTAACAAAGAGCATCCTCAGAAATCAACGGAAGCTGAGTGGGGGGAACAAGGAGGCATCCCGCCATCTCTTGCCACAGAAGTGACAAGGAAAGTGAATTTTAAAAAAAGGTTAAAGTAAGTTCTAGATAATTGTAACATAATAGGAAAATATCTAGATTTCAGTACAAAATCATTCATCATACCAAGGCCCAGGCACAACTCTATATGATGTCAACACTGAGATGGGAGAGATGTCAGAATCATCTGACAAATATTGAGAAATATTTTAAAGCAGCCATGATAAAAATGCTTCAAGCATATGGCGTCTGGGGTCTTAAATGCTAACAAGCGGCCATCTAAGATGCAGCAATTGGTCTCAACCCACCTGGAGCAAAGGAAAATGAAGAACACCAAGGCCACATGACAACTAAGAGCCCAAGAGACAGAAAGGGCCACATGAACCAGAGACCTACATCATCCTGAGACCAGAAGAACTAGTTGGTGTCCGGCCACAATCGATGACTGCCCTGACAGGGAGCACAGCAGAGGACCCCTGAGGGAGCAGGAGATCAGTGGGATACAGACCCCAAATTCTCATAAAAAGACCAAACTTAATGGTCTGACTGAGACTGGAGGAATCCCAGCGGCCATGGTCCCCAGACCTTCTGTTGGCACAGGACAGGAACCATTCCCGAAGACAACTCATCAGAAATGAAAGGGACTGGTCAGCGGGTGGGAGAGAGACGCTGATGAAGAGTGAGCTAATTATATCAGGTGGACACTTGAGATTGTGTTGGCAACTCTTGTCTGGAGGAGGGGATGGGAGGATAGAGAGAGAGGGAAGCCGGCAAAATTGTCAAGAAAGGAGAGACTGAAAGGGCTGACTCAAGAGGGGGAGAGCAAGTGGGAGTAGGGAGTGAGATGTATGTAAACTTATATGTGACAGACTGATTGGATTTGTAAACGTTCACTTGAAGCTTAATAAAAGTTATTAAAAAAAAAAATGCTTCAAGCAGCATTTATGAGTACATTTTAAATAAACGATAAAAAGAAACCCTAAGCAATGAAATAGAAATTTTAGCCAATTAAAAATAGATTGTATTTAAAAAAAATAAACATTTTAGTACTAAAAATACTAACACTAAAATCTCAGTAGATGGGATACTCAGCAGAATGCAGAGGGAAGAGGAAAAGCTAGTGAACCTGAAGACAGAAAAATAGAAATTACCCAATCTATACAACAAAGAGATTATAGACTAAATAAAAAATAAACAGGGCATCAGAGTCCTGTGGGATGATAACAAAAGTTCTAACATTTGTGTCATCAGAGTCCGGAAGAAAGAAAAAAGAGTGCGAGGGTGAGAAAATACTCAAAGGAATAATGACTGAAAAATCCCAAAATAGGCAAAAGAAACAAACATACAGGTTCAAGAATCTGAGCAGACCTGAAATAGGATAAACCAAAAGATCCACTCCAAGAAATACCATAATTAAATCTATAAAAACTAATAACAGGAAAAAAAATCAATAAAACTTAAAAGCATCCAAAGAAAAATGACATCCTAGCCCCATTGCCGTTGAGTGGATTCTGACTTATAGTGAACCCCTAGGACAGAGTAGAACTGCCCCGTAGGATTTCCAAGGAGCAACTGGTGGATTTGAACTGCTGACATTTGGTTAGCATACGAGTTCTTACCCATAGGGGAAAAAGAACCCAAAGGATAATAGATTTCTTAACAGAAACACTGGAAGCCAGGAGAGTGTGAATTAATATTATTTAAGTGGTGAAAGAAAAGGACAGATTTCCCAGAATTCTGTAACCAGAGAAAATGTCTGTCAAGAATGACAGTGAATTCAAGACATTCTCAGATGAAGGAAAACTAAGATAATTTGTCTCCAGAAGACTAACCCTAAAAAGAAATGGCAAATGGAAATTCTATAGACAAAAACAACATGATAATAAAGGAACTTTAAAATACCAGGAAAGATGAAAGGACAGATAAGCAAAAATATGGGTGAATACAATTGACTTCCATTCACTTCCTGAGTTTTCTAAATTAAGTTTCATAGTTTGGTGGTGGGAGAACAAAGTTAACACTGTCTTACGTGAATCTAAATGTATGTAAAAGAAATATTTAATACAATTATAAATGCGGGAAGGCAAAGAGGCATAAAATAAGTTTACTATACTTCATAAAATGAGGACACCAATAGACTAAGCAAAGTTATGTACATATAATGTAAGGTACATATAATGCCACAGGGACAGTGGAGGTTCAACAGCAGAATTTTGCCTTCAGCAAGAGAAACTAGATTGATTTCCAGTCAATGTACTTCATGCACAGCCACTGCCCATCTGTCGGTGGAGGCTCGCATGTTGCTCTCATGCGGAGCAGATTCATAAACTAAAATAGGCTAGAAAGAAAGGTCTGGCAATCTACTTTTAAAAATCAGATAAAGAGAACCCTATGGATCACAAGGGTCCAATCCACAACTTATCATGAACATGTTGTAGGTTAGGGCGGTTTTTCATTTCATTGCCCATGGGGTTGCCAATGGCAGCTAACAACAACAGCAATGCATACATTAAGAAAAATACAAGGAAAAACAGACGTACTCAAAAACAATTAAAAAAAAAAAATGCCGTTGAGTCCATTCTCACCTATATTGACCCTACAGTTCAAAGCAGAACAACCCCAAACAGTTTCTAATGCTGTAATCTTTACAGAAGCAGACTGTCATATTTTTCTCCCATGGAGTGGCTGGTGGGTTCAAATTCCCAGCCAAGCACTTAACCACTGAGTCACCAGCGTTCCCTCAAAAAAAGTAGGTAAATGGAAATGAAATTCTAAAAAAGTGTTTGAGAAATCTACACAAAGGCGGGAATATAAAACACAGGGAAAAAATAGAGAGACCAAACAGGAAAAAAAAAACCCAGCATATTTAAGCCTTAATATAACAATAATCCACCACACATCTATGAGTTTGTAATACCATGGTGGCTTCAGTGTTGCTGATACCAGCAAGTTCACCATAGCAGGCAGGTTTCAGCAGAGCTTCCAGACTGAGAAAGACTAGGAAGAAAGAACTGGAAGCCTACTTCTGAAAACAAATTAGCCAGTGAAAACCTTATGAATTGCAGTGGAACGTTGTCTGATATAGTGCCAGAAGATGAGCCCCTCAGACTGGAAGGCACTCAAAATACAACTGTAGAAGAGCTGCCTCCTCAAAGTAGGGTCAACCCTAATGATGTGGATGGAGATAGGCTTTCGGGACCTTCATTGCTGATGTGGCATGACTTAAAATGAGAAGAAACAGTTGCAAACATCTACTAATAATTGGAATGTTGAATGTACAAAGTATGAATCTAGGAAGATTGGAAGTCATGAAAAAATGAAATGGAATGCGTAAACATTGATATTCTAGGTATTAGTGAGCTGAAATGGACTGGTATTGGCCATTTTGAATCAGACAGTTATATGGTTTACTATGTTGGGAATGACAAATTGAAGAGGAACGGCTTTGCGTTCATTGTCAAAAAGAACATTTCAAGATCTACCCTGAAGTTCAACTCTGTCAGCAATAGAACAATAGCCATATGCCACAAGGAAAACCAGTTAATACAACTATTACTCAAATTTATACACAAACCACTAATGCCAAAGGTGAACAAATAGGTTTTTTTTTTTGTATCAACTTCTGCAGTCTGAAATTGATCAAACATGCAATCAAGATGCATTGATAATTATTGATAGTAAGAATACAAAATTTAGAAACAAAGAAGGATCTTTATTTGGAAAATACGGGGTTGGTGATAGAAACGATGACAGAGATTGCATGATACAATTTTGCAAGATCAATGGCTTATTCGTTGCAGATATGTTTTTTCAGAAACATTAACAGTGACTGTATATGTGGACCTTGCCAGATGGAAAACACAGGAATCAAGTCAACCACATCTGTGGAAAAAGATGATGGAAAAGTTCAATATCACCAGTTGGAAAAAGGTCAGGGGCGAACTGTGGAACAGACCATAAATGGTTCTTACGCAAGTTGAAGAAAGTTAAAATAAGTCCAGGAGAACCAAAATACAACCTTGAGTATATTCCACCTGAATTTGGAGACCATCTCAAGAATAAATTTGATGCATTGAACACTAATGACAGAAGACTAGACAAGTTGTGGGATGACATCATACATGAAGAAAGCAAAAGGTCATTAAAAAGACAAGAAAGAAAGAAAAGACCAAAATGAATGTCAGAAGAGATTTTGAAATCTGCTCTTGAACTTAGAGCAGCTAAAGTGAATGGAAGAAATGACGAAGTAAGACAGCTAAACAGAAGATTTCAGAGGGTAGCTCAAGAAGACAAAGTAAAACACATAATGAAATGTGCAAAAACCTGGAGTTAGGAAACCAAAAGAAAAGAACCCATTTTGCATTGCTCCAGTAGAAAAAACTGAAGAAAAAAAAATTCAAGCCTTGAGTTGCAATTTTGAAGGATTCTATGGGGAAAATATTGAAAGATGCAGGAAGCATCAAAAGAAGATGGAAGGAATACACAGAGTCACTGTAACGAAAAAAAATAATCGACATTCAACCACTTCAAAAGGTAGCATATCATCAAGAACCAATAGGACTGAAGGAAGAAGTCCAAGCTGCAAAAAAGGCATTGGCCAAAAACAAGGCTTCAGGAATTGACAGAATATGAACTGAGATGTTTCAACAAACGAATGAAGTGCTGGAGGTGCCCACTCGTCTATGCCAAGAAATTTGGAAAACAGCTACCTGGCCAACTGACTGGAAGAGATCCATATTTGTGTCCATTCCAAAGAAAAGTGATCCAACCGAATGCAGAAATTATAGAACTGTATCATTAATGTCAAACACTAGTAAAATTTATTGAAGATAATTAAAAAATGGTTACAGTAGAACATCAACAAGGAACTACCATAAAGTCATGTTGGATTGAAAAGAGAATGTGGAACAAGGGATATCGTTGCTGATGTCAGATGGATCTTGGCTGAAAGCAGAGAATACCAGAAAGATGTTTACCTCTGTTTTATTGACTATACAAAGGCATTTGACTGTGTGGATTATAACAAATTATGGATAACATTTGAAGAAAGGGAATTCCAGAACACTTATTTGTGGTCATAGGAACCTGTACATAGACTAAGAGGCAGTCATTCAAACAGAGCAATGGGATACTGGATGGTTCAGAATTGGGAAGGGTGTACGTCATGGGTCAAGGTTGTATCCTTTCACTATACTTATTCAATCTGTACGCTGAGCAAATAACCCGAGAAGAAGAACACGGCATCAGAATTGGTGGAAGACTCATTAACAACCTGTGATATGCAGATGGCACAACCTTGCTGGCTTAAAGCTAGGAAGATTTGAAGCACTTACTAATGAAGATCAGAGACTACAGCCTTCAGTATGGATTGCACCTCAACATAAATAAAACAAAAATCCTCACAACTGGACCAATAAGTAATACCATGATAAAAGAAGAAAATGTTGAAGTTGTCTAGGATTTCATTTCACTTGGCTCCACAGTCAACACCTATGGAAAGCAGCAGTCAAGGAATCAAACGACTTATTGCATTGGGCAAATTCACTGTAAATGACCTCTTTAAAGTGTTGAAAATCTAAGATGTCACTTTGAGGATTAAGGTGCCCCAACCTAAGCCATGATATTTTCAATTGCCTCATATGCGTGTGAAAATGAGCTATGAATAAAGAAGCCTGAAGAATTGATGCCTTTGAATTATGTTGTTTTTGAAGAATATTGAATGTACCATGGAGTGCCAGAAGAACGAAAAATCTGTCTTGGAAGAAGTATAGCCCGAGGGTTGCTTGGAAGCAAGAATGGTAAGGCTTCATCTCACCTACTTTGAACATGTTATCACATGGGCCCAGTCCCTGGAGAAGGACATCATCCTTGGTAAGATAAGAGGGCCAGCGGAGAAGAGGAAGGCCCTCAATGAGATGGAATGATACAGTGGCTGCAAGAATGGGCTCAAACATACCAGTGATTGTGAAGATGGCACAGAACTGGGCAGTTTTTCGTTCTGTTACACATAAGGGCGCTATGAGTCAAATCTGACTCAATGGTACCTCACAAAAACATCATATCAATAATTATATTAATGGAAAATTATCTAAATATACAAATGAAATGACTGAGGTTGGCAGATACCACTCAGGAACAAAAAGGAACAAACTACACACATCAAGCTCGCTGAATCCCTGGAGAATTATGCTTAGGGAAAATTTCAATCCCCAAATGATGAATACTATGCTTACATTTATTATATTCTTAAAATGACAAAAAAATAGAAATGGAGAGCAGATTAGTTATTGCCAAGAGTTAAGGAAGAGTGGGATTGGGATGGGAATGGGTGAGGCCATAAAAGAGCAACACGAGGGACCCTATGGTGATGGAAATGTTTTGTATTTTTATTTTGTCAATGCCAATATCCCAGTTTTGATATCGTCTACCAGATTTGTAAGATGTATTAGTGACAAAACTGAGAAAAGACTGTTACTTCTTTTAATTAATTGCATATGGATCCATAATTATGCCCAAATAAAAAAAGTTCAATTTGAAAAATGTTTTTCTCAATAAATCCATTATATTCTACTGGTAATTGAATCAAAATGCTTTATTAAAATCTTGTAATTCTTCACACATATATTACAAAAATGTGTTCATATTCATTTAAAGAGTAATTAATTCAGTCCTTCTTTGTATTTAATGGACAGTGTCAGGTCCAGAAAATTCCCAAAGCTTATATATTTTCCTTTATTTTATTTAAGATGAGAGTAAAACTTTGTTTCAGCAATTGACCCATTTGGTTGTTTTTTTTTTTTTTTTTTTTTTCCTAATAATAAGGCTATTATATAATTGCTTCTTGCTACAATTCTTGCCCTTTTGCCTACCTGGGATATTTGAAAAATGGTATGTGGTTATGAAAAGTTCACACCTGTATAGACCAATATTTTTGTGACTTTTGAGCCTCCAGAAAAAAATAGTTTACTATAACAACTTACAAAAAGAAAGTTCTCTTTGAAGATTCTATATTAATAAAATTACTGGGACTTGGTGTGACAGGTGGCCAAGCTGAAGCTCTGCCAATAGTAACAGTTTTATTTGTAGGAAAAAGTTAAGTTTAGATGAGCTCTTCATGTAGCCTGTTCTGTCACAACAATAAATAAGATATTAATGCCAGAAGTGGTTATAATTTTAGAGCTGAGAAACCTATATTAAAAAATTCATCTCTAAACATGCATTGCTGGGCTTTGCTTGCTATTATTTTCATTTCATATACTGCAAACATAGTGTGATTAATGTTTATTTAGGGATTATTTCTAGAAGTCTATTATTTGACTTTGAATTTCTGTGATATGGCCATATTGTCAAGTATCTTATTACAGCATATAAAACATGCTCATTAACATATTACAAAATGTGTCTACTGCACTTTTAGAAATAGTCTCCCAGGGCCCAGCAAAAAGCTAACTGTTGACATTTTGTCCGATCGGGAACCCTAAAGCCTTGTCATCTAAAAGAACTACAATCACATCAAGCCAATAAGCGTTTAGCAATAGTTACTCAGAACTGATATTTCAATATGAGACTAATGGGATTATTTTTCTGCTGAGGCCCTAAATTCTATGAGATTTTACAACCTGTAGCCTTGTCTTTCAAATTTCTGCTGCAAAGCACTTCCTTTCAGGCCACACTTTAGGCCTGCCGGGGTAGGTACTGGCTGTTCCTTCCAAGGTTTCCTATTCTTTGTAGGTGTGTCTTACTTCTCTAGTCTGAAGTGATTATTTCTCACCTACTTTTTAAGTTGTTTTTCTGATACAGAGATGCAGAAAATTATAATAACTTTGATTAAGATAAAACTAAGGATAGTATTCTATCAGGCAATCATTTTCTATATTTTCTTTCTTCTTTCACTTGGTATCACCAAACTTCTTATTCCCCTGGATATTGATATTATTAATTTCTCTCAGACTATTTGCATTTAACTACTATGACATTTTATTTTAACTTCATAGATTCTATTTCTCTCCACTCCATAGTAATAAACATTTGTATCAGGTGTGGACCTCTTACCACAAAAGCAGAAATACGTATGATTTGTGGCTTACTTAACAACATTCAGAATCTAAAATAAGAGCTGGAAAAAATTTTGTATTTGTGAAAAAAGATGGGTGGAACTTGTGGAAAAAGGGATATCATTTAAATTGTAAGGCTGGGTGGTCATTCTCAGACATGTGCAAGACAAGTCAAAAAAAAAACTTTGTAGAGAGAGAAGGAAAAGTTAAGACAGCAGACACGAAGAGAGAGTCATGGATAGGGAGAACAAAGAAAAGAATGTGAAAAAAGGTAAAAATGAAAGAGTCTCCTGAAGCTGTCAGTTTCTATCCTTCCTTATGCTTGGTGGTACAGTTTTGCCCAGATTTGCATATGGCCTGTATCCTATAATATACCACTTTAAACTTGACTGGTTTGAGTAGGTTTTACTTTCCAGAAATCCAGAATAGTTCTGATCATACCGAGCATAAAATATATATAAACTCATTGTACAGTAGTAATATCTCTGATGATATTTAAAAGGCTCTAGTGCAAACGGAACTGAGGCAAGAGCGTCATGACGAGAGCAAGGAGGGAAGTTTCATAGGTAGACTGCTTGGGGAGCAATGATCTTCTTTCAAGGGTGATGAAAACAGTAGGAAACAAATAATGGTGATGTTTGCACAACACGGTGAATAAAATTAATGTCACCAAAATGCTCATATGAAGAATGATGAAATGGTAAATGTTTTGTTACAACACATGTACCACAAAAAAAAAATAGTATAAACTTCTTAGCTAGAATAACAAGTATTTGCTTTAACCAGCCCCCACCCATCATGTCTGCAGTTTTCATGTAGCCCCACCTATGTGTGTCTAGACATTGCCATGGCTTCTATTAAGCTCATCTCTAACCTCACTTAGACATTAGTGAAGGCTGAACTGGAAGAGGGATCTTTCTGTTAAAGGAAGAATAGTGAGAGGATGGATATGTATAGAGATAAAAAAAAAAATAGAGACAGGGGAGATAAAATAGGAGGGTTTTTTTTTCTTTAACCTTTCTGCCTATAATTGTAGGGTGTAATAGAAACAAGAAAAATAGTAGAGATAACCAAAACCATGGCAACAAAAGACGTTGGTATTTTTAAGACTATCTGATACAAACAAGCAAACCAAAAATGTGACTATACATATTATGTGAGTCTAGATGACATTCATGTGGAAACTGTTATTTAATTTTCACTATTGCTAAATTATTGAGACACAGTGTTCAGCTGCAGAATTTTATGAGATAATAAAGAATCTGGAAAAAATCCAGAGAAGATATATTAAAATAGCTAATAATCTGGCAAACAGGATTTAGACAAATAGTATAAATAGATGATTTAGTTGGTGCCTGGAGGTGGGAGTGTGTAGATGGGGATATTTCCTAGAATTTTCCTTAAAGTACATGAAGAGTTATTATGGGGGCTACCTGTTATTTGTTTCTTCTGACTGTATTACGGAGGGAAATGTGACTAAATCCATGTGATATACATAAGGTATTAAGAAAAACTGGAGCTATTAGGGAAGGTAGTTAGAACATTTTCATCAATGGAAATCATGGGCTGGAGAACATTCTCTGTAATTCTTATAAACATGGCAGCAATTGATGATACAAGTCTGGATAAATGAAATGTCAAGTCTCTTTTTATGACTCTATAGCATCAAATATCTTTAACATCAATAATCCTCTTACTTAGATTTTATACTCTTTATAATTAGAACTGTTTCATATTCTTGGAAAGGAAACCCACCCAAACCAATTCAAGCCATACCAAAATCTTATTAAATATGCCTATTGAATTATATCACGGACAGTGAACTACCCTTTAAGTTCTTAACATAGAAGTTCCTGAATGAAACAAAGATGTGATTTCTTTTTAAAAAATTATCTTATTTAGGGATGATAAATTGTACCTTAACCTGTTCCTGGATTGATCATTTTTAATACTAACACAGTATGTTGCCCCAGTTCTGAAAAAGCAGGATAGAACCCACGTAAATTTGGGGTCAGATGTCAACAAAGGTGATGCCATACACACGCACACCAAGAGAGTATGTTTCCTTGCTACTTCTTTCTGGGACAGGCAGAAATGCAGTTCATCAAATATTCCTGGAGATGTGCCTTCCAGACACGAGTGTGGTCATCCTTCTTGGTTCTGTTGTGGATATGTGGGATCAAGTGAACAGCTTTGGATAATAAGTAATGAGCAGAAATCATGTGTACCCCTTTCAGGTCACGTATCTAATAGTTGGTGTTTATCCCTACAGAAGTCTCTTCTTCACTCTGGCACGACAACTGACAACATGTAAAATGGGGGTTGTTACAACAGATGTGCCATCTCTGAGTGCTGGAAGAGCAAAGCATCCCCAAGGGCCCTTGACGGACATGTAGTTTGAGCAAGATACAAACCTTTGTTTTTCAAGCCACTGAGCTTTGGGGTCGCTTGCTACTTAACCCACCCGAAGTGGCACATTATCCTTCTCATTAACACTTAAGTTCTCTGCCCTGAAACTTCATACCCACTCAACTCTCTAACCTGAATGTGCTTTCGTGATTTTGAAATTTCTTTGCACCTCTGCACGGTAAAGTTTCCCCACCGGTGTTATCAGCCTTACAGAGAACAACTGATACAGCTCACCCATAACTGTTCTCCAGGAAGTAAACTCAGTTCACCCCAAAAAGCTGGAAGTTTGAGTAATACTGACAGTGACTTAGCTCGGTCTTACATTAAATAGCGAAGGAACTCTTCTGCTAATTTAAAATTAAAAAAAAAATTCAGGATCATTGAAAATCAGCAGACCTTTATTGTCCTATTTAAATATTTGTATTACTTCTTTAAATTAATCAATTGATTAGTCTGTTCATTAGTTAATTTAAAAACATTTATTAAGTGAATTCTATGTGTCAACACTGATCTGGGTGCCAGAGGTAGGACACTGGATAAAACAGATGTTATCACTAGTCTTATGAAAGTAGAGACAGCCAATTAAAAAATTGTGATAACTAAGATCATGGACATACTAGACTGTCTGCATTCAAACCCAGGCTCCTTTATATCCAAGTTATGGACAGATAGCTACTCCTTCTATGACATGTTTTGTCACCTGGAAAATGAGAAGAATAAAATAGCAAGCCCTGCCTCATAGACTTATGTAAGGATATTTTAATATATGAAAATCTGTTAGAACTGGCCCTGGGGCACTAGAAATGCTCAGCAAATGTTAGTGGTGATGCTGATGATTCTAATGATGATAACATAAATATATAATTTCATTTTTAATGAAAAACTTAAAGCAAGGAAGGAGCTCTGTATTTATTTATTTATTTAATTTTCATTGTGCTTTAAGCAAAAGTTTATAAATCAAGTCAGTCTCTCATACAAAAATTTATATACTCTTAGTTCCTCTCCCCCTAATAAGACGGCACACTCCTTCTGTCCACCATGTATTCTCTGCGTCCATTCAGCCAGCTTCTGACTCCCTCTGCCCTCTCATCTCTTCTCCAGACAGGAGCTGCCCACATAGTCTCATGTGTCTACTTGATCCAAGAATCTCACTCCTCACCAGTATCATTTTCTATCCCATAGTCCAGGCCAATCCGTGTCTGAAGAGTTGGCTTTGGGAATGGTTCCTGTCCTGAACTAACAGAAGGTCTAGGGACCATGACCTCCAGGGTCCTTCTAGTTTCAGTCCGACCATTAAGTCTGGTCTTTTTACGGGAATTTGGGGTCTGCTTCCCACTGCTCTCCTGCCCTGAAGGAGCTCTTTAGATGAGGATGGCAGGGAAAGTTCTCTCTCAGAAAGTAATATTTATGCAGAGGTCTGAACGTTTAAGCAGTGAGTCACGTATCCATGGAAATAGCATTTCTGGCAGAGAAATTAGTAAGGGTTTAGGAGATGATTTGAGGATTTGAGAAGCCTGAGAAGGCTGATGTTGTGGAGGATTCCCTGGAGGGTGTAAATTGGATTAACAAGTTTGGCTGCTAACTGATAGGTCAGAGATTGAAATTCACCCAGAGGAACCTCAGAAGAAAGGCCTGGCAATCCACTTTGAAAAATCAACCACTGAAAACCCTAGGGAGCACAGTTCTATTCTGACATATAAGTGGTTGCCAGAAGTCAAACTCGACTCCCTGGCAGCTGTTTTGTTTTAGTGTGGCCGATGCAGAAGAAAAGAAAGAGTGGTAGGAAGTATGACCTGCAAGTTAGCCAGAAGAACAGCCTAAGTGAAGACAATAAATTTATCAGATGAATAAAAAGTGAAACACATGAAATAAAAGTGTTCAGGACCTATTTTGAGGTGGGACTTGTTTAATATTTTCTTCCTGGAAAGGAAGTTTAAAAGCAGTAACTCGCTACATTTAAAAAAAAAAAAAAATGCAATATGCTATGTGGTTTTCACCTTCCAGGACAACTCAGAGACCCAAGTAGTAGCCATCAGGCACATGCAGCTATTAAGCACTTGAAATGTGGCTAGGACAACCGAGAAACAAAAGTTCTTTATTTAAATTAATTTAATTTTAATTATTTTAAACTTAAATTTAAAAAGCCACATGTGGCTAGTGGCTACTCTATGGGACAGCACAGCTCTAGGCCTCCGAAGTCTCCAGCAATTCTGGAGTCACTAACAAGTGACTGGCTCTATGCCTGAATGAGCAACACAGGTGATGTCTGCGATGGGAAGTCTGAGGAAAGTAGGAAAGTAACTTTTATTTTTTCTGGCGATTGTGCTGGAAGAAATACTGTCAAAATCTTCCAGGAGCCCACTATTGCTTCATTGGATTCTACTTCAATCCTGCAAACATCTGCGTCCAAAATGTGCTGCTGGAAAGTTTTATCACGTTTGTGTCCTACTGAACATGAAGATACTGACTGAGATTGTATGTTCAATTTCTTTTCTGATGTTTGGATAAGCGTACTGTTGTTTTGGTTTGAAATTGCCACCACTGGGACTAAGAAATTATAACAATTTGGAATTTTTATATTTTATTGACAAGGTGATATTGGAACTACTCATATATTTCTTTTAATAAATGTTGACTAGTCCTTTCTGGAAACCCTGGTGGCGTAGTGGTTAAGAGCTACGGCTGCTAACCAAAAGGTCAGCAGTTCCAATCCAACAAGTACTCTTTGGAAACCATCTGGGGCAGTTCTACTCTGTCCTATAGGGTTGCTATCAGTTGGAATTGACTCGACAGCAATCGGTTTGTCTTTTTCAACAGGTTAGTCTCTTTCTATTGCTATCTCATTTGAAAGAATTAGTAACAAATTAAAAAATATTGTTCCTTGCCTTATAATAATCAAAGACAAGCAGATTGGGAATAGGGTAGTATTTGTGTGTATCATAGTTATGGTTTATAGAAATTCAACTAGAAATATATATGTATTGCTGACATAAATGCGTTATGAGAAATAAGTAAAATCTTTCCATTATCTAATATGCTGTTTTAGATTTACCTTAAAATATATTTCTTTCCTTTTATACTCCCTGTCACATGTAATTAAGGCATGATAGATTACGTTTGACATTTTCGTTCTGCTCATCATGTTGGCTGCTTTGGGTCTAGAATAGAAAGTAGCCACTAGTCCTTTGTTGCATAAAACTCTGTAAAACACCGTTCTGCAGACGGGCTCATTAGTAACTTGTGAGAGAAAAGCTATATTTCCATACTTGACAAGCCAAGGTAAATCAGCGCTTTCATAAATGCCAGCCATGTTCCAGTTATCAAAAGTAAGACACTGAAATCCATGCTGGAGATATCAGAATGGTCACAGTCACCAATAAGCACACACACACACATCTCATTACGTGAATGCAGTAAACTGGGATAAAAAGTACCGTTTGCTATTCAGTACCTAAAATTTGTTAGAACTACGGAAATATTGACAATTATTTTCTTCACGTTTTCAGCTGATTTTCTTAATAAAACTCCAAAAAATCCTAAGTAAAAATATTGTATGTTGAAGTTGTATTGTTTTGAGTTAAAGAATGAGTGAAACAAATAAACAAGCAAGCAAAATAAGCAATATTTGCTGGCACGCTCATATCATCATCATCAGAAGAGAGGCACATTTCCCGGATACTAAGAATTCAAAGTGAGGGAAAGTTGTCACTGTTCGTTTAAAAAGGAAACCCCCTTGTTTAATGAGTCTGTGAGTGGTGCTGTCTTCCAGTGTGGGACCTAAGACAAAGGGGCTGTAGGAGCCCATTATTCTAGCAGTTGAACCAATCCACTCAAATAACTTGTTTGGTCTATTTCTGGAACATCATTTAGAAATGTACCTCATGGAGTGAAACATTTTTTCTCCCCAAGTCATGGCAAGATCCAACAAAACAAAACTATTTGAGGTTAAAGAAAACAATATGCTTGAAAATATATCTGTCCCAGAATAATGGCTCAATGAAGTATCACGGTGGCCTGGAAGATGCGCTTTAAATATAATCATGGCCCCTTATAACATTGAGGAAGACAGGATCTTTACATCTGAAACTTTTGTAAAAGAAAGTGTGGCTGCTTATGAAAATACAGAGAAGAAAAATAAATATAATTGAAGTATGTTTATTTTTTTAGATATTTTGAATAATCTAAGTTTATCATAATTATTGCAAGTTACTTATTTTTAGATAGTGGGACTATTTAAGTGATTTGCCAGAGGTAATCAAATACATACATCATATACATTAAATGTGTGATGGATTCTTTTAAAAGGAGAGAGACTTAGTACATTTATTGTTTCCTCTCATATCCGACCATAAAAAAAAAAAAAAAAAACTTTTCTTCTCCAAGTGTCTCTGAAACAATGCATTACCTTACTGGTTTAAAATATATTGATTATTACAATTGCATTAGATTTGAAATTGTAACAATTTATAAAGTAGCTGCCTAAAGTTTGTCTTACTAGGAGGACAAGAGTTGTGGGCTTCTTTTACGCTTTGGAAGAATGAACAAGGGTTTGTTATAGAAATCAGATAAAAATTTGAACACTAAGTCTTTAATTTTCTAGAAGTAGCCCAAATACTCCAAAACCAGGAGATTTTATCTTTAAAGCAGGGCTAATTACATAACCCCTCATTGAATTTGCAAGAATTAAATGGATATGGTGTTCCTGATTGAAATATGTACTGTCGGTACTAGTTTTTTTCCCAACAAATGTACAGATATAAAAGAAAATGTGCAAATTAAATTTTTAATCATTATCAACCACACCTGATTTCCTTCTTTGCAATTCCCATGGTCTTTCTCCCAGTTCATTTATCCCCTCTGTGCTGACTTAAATAATATGGAAACACACACATGTTGGTTACAATGGATCAACAATACATTCAGGAAGAGGTTCTACTGGTGCAAACCAGGAGTGACAAATACTACCCCCTGAGGGGTGAGTGAAGTCATGGGCAGAAATAGAGAGAAGATGTGGCCACACTTATACATTCAACAGCAAAGTTAGTTGCCACCTGCCTGCTCTGTGAGCAAAACAAAACAAAACAATATTACTTGGGTATAAATGGCTGTGTATCATAAATGGGATTGATGGCTAACAATTATTGATTCACTGTAAGTAGAGACCTGTTTTTAATCAACAAAGATGTTGGATTCATTATTTATTTGAAAATTTCTCCTGTATTGAAAGCCAAATCACATTGGCCTCATAGCATATATGACTTTGTAAAAAATCTAGGTATTATGATGGTAATATTAAAATCAGGCCATTCCATTTGAATTTGCAATGTTAATGTCTACCTTATTGTTAATCCCTGTTTTGTTGACATGATTTTGTTTTGGTCCTATAATTATCTTTTGTTAACGTAATTTGAATGTCTCTAAATTATCTAAATGTTTGGTATCATTCCTTCCTTGAAGTTTTGATTTCCATCTCACAAAGACCAGCACCTTCTCAAATATATTTTCATATACTCTCTGGAAGGAACCCTGGTAGTACAAGGGTCAAGCATTTTTTTTTTTTTTCTTTTCTACATTGGAGAATATAAAAATGTTGGTGGGTCAAACCTACCCAGCAGCTCTGAGGGAGAAAAATCTGTTGATCTGTTCCTGAGAAGATTACAGCCTAGAAAACCCTCTGCGGTAGTTACATTCTGTCACTCTGAGCCAAAACTGAGACTCTACGGCACCTAACGAGAACAGCATACTCTGTGGAGATGAGGGTCCTTACATTTTTCTGCTAGTCATCTATGAAGTCTCCCTCAGCTTCTCTAGAAATGTCTTCCCTGAATTATTTTCTTGTTCCAGTAGAGTGGTTTGCACATTCCTAATCAAATACTTTTGAATTGCAACAAAATCATCTGTTTTTGCATTTGTTTTCCTTCGCTAAGGAGTGATATCATGGGAAATGAGTTTGTTTTATTCACTCAGAACCCAGGACAAATCAGATGTTCAAAAATCGTATGTTGAAATGGGCTTCCATTTTTGTCACAGGTATTTTAGAAACACATATTCTCCAACGTGGGAAAAAAAAAAAGCTACTCTTCCTGAATTTTTGACCTAAAACATAAATATCTAATTGCATCTTTCAGATTATTGACTTACCTATAACCAGTTTAGGTCTACTCGACAAGAAGAGCAGCACAGCCTGAGTACATACTTTCTTGAAGAGATAAAGTCTATAGGCATTGTTCTTGGGTAAACAAAAAGTGCTGCCTTTTTTTTTTTTTTGAAGAAAATTAATTAAAAAAATTATTCTGAATAAAACATTTAGTTGTAATACTTTATGTATTCAAATAATATCTTTAAGTCTACTATGTGTCTCTTGTAGGTAGCATATAGATGGATCGTATTTTTTTAATGCGTTTTGCCACTCTCTCTTTATCGGTGCATTTAGTCCATTTATATTCAGTGTAATTATTGATAGGTATGAGCTTCATTTTGCTGTCTTTTGTGTGTGTGTGTGTGTGTGTGTGTTGTTGACAGTTTCTTTGTTCCACTTAATTTTCTGTGCTATCGTTTTTCTTTATGTATTTTCTTTTCTTCTTTTTCATTGTTGTTGCTTTTGTGTTTGCTCAGTCTTTATGTTTTTCCTGGTTTTTTATTTTGATGGGTAGGTTTGTTAGTTTCCTTTGTGGGTACCTTAATATTTATCCCTATTTTTCTAAGTTTAAAGCACTCTTTTCTCTTTATATTGCCTTGATTTCCTCTCCATATGAAAGATCTATGACTGCATTTTTTAGTCCCTCTTTTTTGTTTTAATGTTTTCATTTTTTACAAAATGACGTTTCTGTTTCCCTGTTTTGAGAGTTTTAAGCTTTGATTTATTTTTGTGATTTCCCCACCTGGTCTGATATCTGGTTGCTCTGTCCTGTGTTCTACTCTTGGGCTGTTATCTAATGTTATTGATTTTTAACTGGAGGACTCCCTTTAATATTTCTTTGTAATTTTTGTTTGGTTTTTGTAAATTCCTAAACTTCTATTTATCTGGAAATGTCTTAATTACACCTTCATACTTCAGAGACAGTTTTGTTGGATATATAATTCTTGGCTGGCAATTTTCTTTCTTCAAGCCTTTATATATGTCATCCTGTTTCCTTCTTGCCTGCCTGGTTTCTGCTGAGTAGTCCAACCTTAGTCTTACTGACTCTTCTTTGTAGGTCACTTTTCATTTATTCCTAGCTGCTCTTAAAATTCTCTCTTTATCTTTGGGTTTGGCAAGTTTGATTATGTCTTTGTGAATTTCTTTTGGGATATACCTTGTGTGGGTTCGATGAGCATCTTGGATAGATACCTCCTCATCTTTCATGATATCAGGGAAGTTTTCTGCCAACAAGTCTTCAACAATTCTCTCTGTTGTATTTTCTGTTACAGCACCCCACCCTGCCCCCGTTCTGGTACTGCAATCCCTCATAGGTTATTTATTTTGATAGAGTCCCACATAATTCTTAGGGTTGCTTAATTTTTTTTTTTAATTCTTTTATCTGATTTTTCTTCGAACATATTGGTGCCAAGTGCTTTATCTTCAATCTCACTATTCTGACTTCTATTGCCTCAATTCTGCTCCTCTGACTTTCTATTGAGTTGTCTAATTGTGAAATTTTGTTGTTAATCTTCTGGATTTCTGTTTGCAGTCTCTCTATGTATTCTTGCAGCCTATTAAATTTGTCTTTATGCTCTTCTCTAATCTCAAGTTTTTCTAATGCTTTGTCTGTGTGTCCTTGGCTTGTTCTGTGCTTTGCCTGATCTTCCTGATCTCTTGAAGGGTTCTTTATATTAACCTTTTGTATTCTACCTCTGGTAATTCCAGAAAATTCTCTTCATCAGGAAAATTTCTTGATTCTTTGTTTTGGTAGCTTGCTGAAGCCATCATAGCCTGCCTCTTTGTATGATTTGATATTGACTGTTGTCTCTGAGCCATCAATAGTTATTATATTTATTTATTTAAGGTTTGCTTACTGTGTCCTGGCTTCTTGTTTTGTTTTTTTTTGATATGTCCAAATAGGCTACTCGAGTAAGCTAGTTTGATTATTGGTGCCTTTGAAGCTCTAACATCCTGTCACCAGGTGGATAGAGCTGTTACTATGTATATGAGCTCAGAAATCCCTTTACCTTTCTTGTACAGATTCAGCTCATGTCCAGGTAATCGGTCACCAAGTACGTGGTGCAGGCTCTCACTGACAGTCCTAGACAAGCAGGGATGATTGGTATAGCACAGGTATCTGGCTGCAGTAGGGGGTCATGCACGGAGCAAGGCATGGGGCTGACACTCACCTGAGTGTCTGTGACAAAAGCATGTCCCTGTTCCCTAGAGCACGTCAGTGGGTGGGTTTTGTAGCAGGACTAAGAACACCCAGTGCTGTTGGCTATAAGGACTGGGAGGCACCATTTATCCTTGGACCCCCATTGTGGGTGGCTAGGTGGCATGAGTGAAGCCACCAGTCCTCAAGCCCCTGGTGTGGGTAGGTGAGGACCCTGCATAATAGGCAGAACATTACTCACCAAAGTAGAATGTGGAACATTTTCTTTATAAACTATGTTAGCCAATTAGGATAGATGTCCCCAGAGACCATGGTCTGGTCCCTAGCCCTCAGCCCAGTATTTCAGTCCCTCAGGGAATTTGGGTGCATCCTTTCCCTTCCTCATGATCATCAAAGATAGTTCCTTTGTGTGTATGAACCTTCTTATGAGTTTTTGTAATAGTGGTCTGATACAACATTTGTCCTTTTGTGATTCACTTATTTCACTCAGTAAAATGTCCTCCAGATTCATCCATGTTGTGAGGTGTTTTGCAGATTCATCACTGTATTTTATTGTTGCTTAGTATTCCAATGTGTGTGTACCATAGTTTGTTCACCCATTCATCTTAGGTTCACCCAAACAACTTAGGTTGTTTCCATCTTTTTGCTATTGTAAATAATGCTGTGATGAACATCGGTGTGCATATGTCTATTCATGTAACAGCTCTAATTTTCTAGGATATATCCATTCCTTTAAGTTGGGTGCTTAACCATTTGTACCATCCTGGCACTCCTATAATTGTGTCTAGGTATCCCTTAAATTTGGGTGTTACTTTTTCCAGGTAGTCTTTCCTGATAGCCCAGAAAGGAATAACAACCTCCTCTGCTCACTCCTTTAACATTGTGCTTCTGTCTGTCTTGTAGTTACTACACTAAATGCTAGTTTTACTTCTCTTCTTCCCCATTACACGTGAGCTCCTAATTATAATGAAGTGTAATAGCAGCAGTACTAGTAGCATTTGTCATTTATTAAATTCCACCTATCATCAGGCACTGAACTGGGTGTTTTTCATACATTATATCAGTTCCCTAAATCAATTCATCAGGCAGGTAGCTTTAAGATCTCAATTTTCAATATGGAGGAAATGAGAAGGAAAGAGAATAACCAACTGACTCAGGGCCACATTTATGGAATGAACTAATTGTCACACCTAAACTGGAGTTTTACTGCTTCCAAGTGGTTCTTAAATCTGGCTGCCCATCAGAATCATCTAACAATCCTCATTAAAGACTTATTCCTGTACTTTGACCCAGACACAGGGAACAAGAATCTTCAGGATAATCTTCAAACTCTTTAGGTTTAGCAATCTATTATACACTTACCTTCCCAACCTAATCTCCTAAGCCTCAACATAGACCCTAATGTTATCAACTTCTTTTCAGTTCCTTGAACTTGTGGAATTCTCTCAATGTTTATCCTTTGTTTTTTACATGTGTGGAATGGTTCCACTTAACAATTGATCCTCCTAATTAATTTTTATTTTATTTTATTCATCTTAATTGTACCGTCTCATATGTCAGTCTTACATGGTACCATGAAATTATACACACATACACACACACATGAGTATATATCTTAAGGTTCTAAGATAAATATATATGTATGTTGATATTGCTGTTAGCTGCTGTCAAGTTGGCCTTGACTCATGGTAACTCCATACACAATGCAACAACACTGCCTAGTCCTGTGTCGTCCACATGATTGGTTGTGATCCTTACGGGTTTCATTGGATGATTTTTGGAAGTAGAATACTAAGCTTTTTTTCTTAGTCTGTCTTAGTTTAGAAGCTCTCCTGAAACTTGTTTAGCATCATAGAAACATGCAAGACTCCACTGACAGCTGAGGGATGGCTGCACATGAGGTGCATTGGCTAGGACTCAAACTTTGGTGCCCAGGATGGAAGGCAAGAATTCTACCATTATACCACCTCATAAATATATTTGTCATTGTTGTTGCTGTGTTACATCAAGTGGATCCTGACTTATAGTGACCCTATTTATTTAGAGTAATTGGCCCACATGATTGTGGTGACTGACAAGTCCAAAATCCATAGGTTACGTGACAGATTAGAAATTCTGGCAGCCTTGTGTCTCAAATCAATAAATCAGGCAGTCAGGGAACAAGAGGAATTCTGGAAGAATATCTGTGTATAGACTGGAGATAGAATCCTCCTTTGGGAAACCTCCTGTTTTGCCCTTAAGGCCTTCAACTGATTGGATGAGGCCCACCCACATTATGACAGGTGCTCTGCTTTACTTAAGCTCAAATGATTTAAATGTTTTAATCACATATAAATATTTCATAATGACATTTGGAAAAGTATTTGACCAAACCATTAGGCACCATAGCTTAGCCAAGCTGACACATAAAATTAACCATCAAATATACACATATATATTGCATAAGTAGATATCTATATACATGCAATTCCATACACATAATATTTATATACATAACATTTATACTTATCACACTGACTTATAATTTACTGTTTCCTTCCCTAGACTCAGTGATCCTCTGTATCTCTATTACCTGGCATAGTCCCTGGCCCATAAAAGACATTTGATTAATGTGTTGTATGAATGGATTAATAGTACAATAACTTCAATGAATATTTAAATATTTTAACTTTCTAGTAGATATGAATTAATTATTCTTCAATTCTTCGAAACACAGTGCTGATATTAACTCATCTTGAACTTTGCTGCCAAATACAATTCACCAAAGTAAAAATTCATGATCCTGGTTATTTCTTCTCCATTCTCCGATTTTTATTTTACAAAATAATTTCTCTCAGGACTAGGCAGATTTAAACTGGATATGAATAATCAAACTTATTTCCTGGTTGGTCTCAGTATTCAGAGTTTAACATTACTGTAGGATTATAAACGTAGAGAAGCTGGATTGAATTTCAAATAAGCCCACCTATAAATGAGTATAGCTTCGTGTTTCGGGGTCTTCCCTGTTTTATTTGTATTTTTTCTCTGGTACTTAAACAAACAAACAAACAAAAATCCTGAATTAAAAAAAAAAGCAAACCTGCTTTTTATAATTCCTAATAATTGAATAATTTTATTTAGGTATGTTCAAAATTTGTTCCCAGTGAGTAGGTTTTTTAGCGGTGTGTACTGTTTATGTTTATAATGAAAAGATATCAACAGATTCCTTTATCTGGCATAGCCATTTCTCTTGCTGAAAGGAACACGTCGTTAGGAATGGATGCCCTTTGGATTAACTTCCGGATTGAGCTGGTTCAGAAAATTACCTCCATTTTGGCTGACATCCCAGGAGTACTGGCATATTGTAATGACATTGTTGTACATGGGGTACCCATATTTTTTCATGATCAAGAGTTCTAGTGTCTATTTAAATGTCTTCAGCAGCATCCTATTGCCCTTACCTTACAGAAATAGCATTTTTGGAACTTCCAATATTTATTGTGCTTTTTTCTATGTTCTCCCACTGTAACTTTAATACATTACTGTATAAAATCAGTTTTTCAATCACCTACTCACAAGACTGGATTTTTTTTTCCTATTTTCTTTTCAAATTCTATTTGATTTTCTACCTTTCTGATATGAGTTGTTTCCTTTTTTTTTTCCTTTTGGTGAGGCAGGCTTTATCTTTGGATTTCTTCACAGGTACATGGAATTAAAGTTTTCAAGTCCACCTAGTGTTAACAACCATTTTTAAAAATACATTAAACGAATAATCCATAAATTATATAATGTCTTAACATCAGCCATGTTTTCAGAATTGAACAATTACCTAAAGCACCTCTTCTCTAGTCATTTCCTGAAAAAAATTAAAAGGAGGAGAATATCTTGGATTGTCAAAGGTTCTCAAATTTTAATTTGCATAAGAGTTACTTCGATAATTTTCAAAAAAAAGTATTCTCCTGTCCCCAGAGATTTTATTTCTGAAGTTCTGGGGCGGAATGCATTAATTTACAATTTAAGTAGCACAGTAGGCATTTCTGATATAGGAAATATGAGTTAGTCTACTACCTCACACCAATCTTAAGACTACACACGTTATACGTAGTGTAACCAAAACAACAAACCGAACCAGTTGCCACCAAGTCGATTCCAGCTCATGGCGGCTCCATGTGTGCTGCAGCAGAACTGTTCTCCATAGCGTTTTCAGGTGCTAATTTTCCAGAAGTAGATTGCCAGGCCTTTCCTTTGAGGCTTCACTGGGTAGACTTGGACTTCCAACATTTTTGTTAGCAATGAAGGGCTGAACCTTTTGCACCCTCCAGGAATTCCATATTCAGTGTAAGGTCCTGTTAATTTATTGGGATGTCTCATCAGTCTCTAGATTTTTTTAATACTGGTGATTATGTCTTATACCTTTTTTGTGTGTGTCTCTTAGTACCATCTTCCCTACATGATTAATGTTTTTCACTGAATTGATAAATGTATAGTGAAACAAACTTTCTTTTTCCTCAAGTTAATTTCCTATCTGTGAAGTTACAATTTGTTTTTACAGTGACTCAAATTATATTACATTTGTTGTCTCAGGTGTTCCAAAGGGTTTTTATTCTTGAACTTCCTGGTCTCTTGCTTTTAAATCTGCATATACTCGATCATGTAATTTGATTTACATTTTATTCATGAGCCAATGTTACAGAAGTATTTTGAAATTAACCTTAAACCTTCCTTTTGCCACTTTTCTTCTATCTGCTTGATTAACTGATGTCAAAGCTTGCCTATAAGGCTAGGTGGAGGAAACCTGGCTATAAAGTACAATAGCCAGAGAAGGTCTCTGAACATCATGTTATGCCTGGCATTTTTAAGCAACTCGATTCCATCATTTGAAGTGTAAGAGCCATGTTGGATTCAGACCTGGTGCTTAAATCAGTTTTTGGATATATAAATAAAATCTACCATGGACGTAATAAGGACTGTTCTGGGTTACAATTGATAGGAACACAGTTCATACTCCAAAAAAATTGTAAATGTTGCAACTTTCTCTATCCTGAACAGGTAAAGAAGATAGCCCCCTGCATGCAGATATTGAGGAAAGACTCTTATTAAAAGTCCCCCTGGGTCCCCATACTCTCTTTTTGCCTGGCAGCAAAGGGAGCAGGTACTTAAATCCCCTCCCTTTTGTACACAGGCATGTGTATGAACTGATTTCAACCTTGAAAGGACAGAAAACTCTAAGAAAACAAAAGGCAAGTAGGAAGAGGAAGTAGAAAGACATCAAGAGCCAAGTCAGTGACAGGAAGGCTGCATAGAGTGTGGATGGAAATATAAACCAAGTGGTAGTGCGTAAGAAGCCCGTGTCCCGTGTGTATTAGAGCCTGGAGAGCAGGTCCAGGATTGTCTGAATGTGGCTTCTTTTCAGGAACATGTTATGCAAACCCAGTCAAAAGATCAGGCAAATAATTTGATCTGCAACCCATAGGTCTCTTTTTCCTCCCCCAGTCTTCTTTCTCACTCTCAATTATTTGCACTTTAGATGCACCTATTCTCTTTCATTTAAATAGACTTTATTTTTTAGAGCAGTTTCATATTTACAAAAAAATTGTGCAGCAAACAGAGAGTTCCTATATAGCACCTCTCCCCCGGCACACATCTTCTCCTATTATCAATATTTTGTACATTTGTGGTACATTTGTTAAAACTGGTGAATCAATACAGATACCTTATTACTAACTGAGGTCTATAGTTTATATTAGGGTTCAGTATTTGTTTTGCACAATACTATAGGTTTTAAAAATACATAATGTCATTTATCTGGGTGGTGCAAATGTTTAAACGTTCATCTGCTAGCCAAAAGTTTGGCGGTCCACACGAATAGACATATGCGCACCCATGTTCATTGCAGCTTTGTTCACAGAAGTAAAAAGATAGAAACAACCTAGATGCCCATCAACAGATGAATGGATAAGCAAACTGTGGTATATACACACTTTTGAGTATGTTCTACTTTCTACTTTTGTGAATAGTGCCTGGGGTCTTAAAAGCCTGTGAGCAGCCATCTAGGATACTCCACTGGCCTCACCTCTTGGGGAGCAAGGGAGAATGAAGAAAACTAAAGATACAAGGGAAAGATTAGTCAAAGGACCAATGGAACACATCTACCATGTTCCTCCACCAGACTGAGTCCAGTACAACTAGATGGTGCCCGGCTACCACCGCTGACTGCTCTGACAGGGATCACATTAAAAGGTTCCATACAGAGCTGGAGTAAAATGTAGAACAAAATTCTAGCTCCAAAAGAAAGACCAGACTTGCTGGCCTGACAGAGACTGGGGAAACCCTGGAAGTATGATCCGCAGACATACTTTCAGTTGAGTAATGAGGTCACTCCTGACTTTCACCCTTCAGCCAAAGATTGAACTGGCCCATGGAACAAAACAAGACTAAAGGGGCACACCAGCCCTGGGGCAGGAACTGGAAGACAGGAGGGAAGAAGAAAGCTGATAATAGGGAAGGAAACCAGGGTTGAGAAAGGAGTGTTGAAACTAATTTTTTTTTTTTTTTCTGTAAAACTTCATCTAAAAGTCAAATTGAAAAAAAAAAGTTTGGTGGTTCAAATCCAATCAAGGGTGACATAGAAGATGGGGCTGGCAATCTCTTCCAAAGTTCGCAGCCTTGAAGACCACATGGAGCAGTTCTACTCTGCACACACGGGGTCACCATGAGTCAGAATCAACTCAAAGGCAAATAACAACAGCGACATTATCACACAAGATGATTTCACTGCCCTAAAAATATCCTGTGCTCTACATATTCATCCCCCTTTCCCTTGGACTTTTGGCAATCATTGATCTTTTTACTTCTTCTATAGTTTTGCCTTTTGAAGAATGCCATATAGTTGAAATCACACAGTATGTAGATTTTTCACACTGGCTTTTTCTACATGACAGTATGCATTTAAGATTTCTCCATGTCTCCTCAGGGCTTGATAGCTCATTTTTTTTATTGCTGAATATTATTCCATTGAATGGATGTATCATAGTTTGTTTATCCATTCACCTATTGAGATGCATTTTGGTTTCCTTCAGTTTTTGGCAATTATGGGTGAAACCTCTATAAACATTCATGTACAGGCTTTTGTGTGGGCACAGGTATTCAACTAATTTGGATAAATACATAGGAGTTGATTTCTGTGTTATATGGCATACCTATATTTAGCTTTGTAAAAAACTGCCACTGTTTTCCAAAGCTGTACCACTCGTCTGTCAGTTTGTCGTAATGTGATACCTTGCATATTGCTGTGATGCTGGAAGCTATGCCTCCAGATGGCTTATCTTGGACAGGTTTCAGTGGAGCTTCAAGATGACAGACTAGGAAGAAGAATCTGGTGATCTACTTCTAAAAAAAAACAGCCGATGAAAACCTTATGAATAGCAATAGAACATTCATATAGTGCCAGAAGATTAGCCCTTCAGGTAGGAAGGCACTTGACTTGGGAAGAGTTGCCTTCTCAAAGTAGAGTAGACCTTAAAAATGTAGGTGGAGTAAAGTTTTCAGGATCTTCATTTGCTGATGTGGCACGACTTAAATGACAAGAAATAGCTGCAAGCATCCATTAAAAATTGAAACATGAAGTGTATGAAATATGAATCTAGAGAAATTGGAAGTTGTCAGCATGGAATGCTTGAAGATTGATTTTCTAGGCATTAAAAAAAAAGTGAGCTAAAAAGGACTGGTATTGGCCACTTTGAACTAGACAATCATATGGGCTACTATATGATTGTCTACTATCCCCCATGTGTCCATCAGCTTGTCAGTTTGAGTGTTACTGTGAAGCCGGAAGCTATGCCACCGGTATTCAGAAACCAGCAGGGTCACCCATGGAAGACAGGTTTCAGATGAGCTTCCAGACTAAGACAGACTAAGAAGAAGGACCCAGCAGTCTACTTCTGAAAAACATTAGCCAGTAAAAACCTTATAAATAGCAGCAAAACATTGTCTGATATAGTGCTGGAAGATGAGCCCCCCAGGTTGGAACCTGGAATGTACGAAGCATGAATCTAGGAAAACTAGAGGATTGAAAATCATCAAAAATGAAATGGAATGCATAAACATTGATATCCTAGGCATTAGTGAGCTAAAATGGACGGGTGTTCGTCATTTTGAACTGGACAATCGTAGTCTACTATGCTGGGAAAGACAACTTGAAGAGGAATGGTGTTGCATTCATCATCAAAAAGAACATTTCAAGATCTATCCTGAAGTACAATGCTGTCAGGGATAGGATAATATCCATATGCCTACAAGGAAGACCAGTTAATATGACTATTATTCAAATTTACGCACCAACCACTAGAGCCAATGATGAAGGAACAGAAGATTTTTATCAGCTGCTGCAGTCTGAAATTGATAGAACATGCAATCAAGATGCATTGATAATTACTGGCGATTGGAATGCAAAAGTTGGAAACAAAGAAGAAACATCAGTAGTTGGAAAATATGGCCTTGGTGATAGAAATAATCCTGGAGATCGAATGATAGAATTTTGCAAGACCAACGACTTCTTCATTGCAAATACCTTCTTTCACCAACATAAACGATGACTATACACATGGACCTTGCCAGATGGGACATCAAATTGACTACATCTGTGGAACGAGACGATGGAAAACCTCAATATCATCAGTCAGAACAAGGCCAGGGGCCGACTGTGGAACAGACTATCAATTGCTCATGTGCAAGTTCAAGCTGAAACTGAAGAAAATCAGAGCAAGTCCACAAGAGCCAAAATATGACCTTGAGTATATCCTACCTGAATTTAGAGACCATCTGAAGAATAGATTTGACGCATTAACCACTAGTGACCGAAGACCAGACGAGTTGTGGAATGACATCAAGGACATCATCCATGAAGAAAGCAAGAGGCAATTGAACACACAGGAAAGAAAGAAAAGACCAAGATGGATGTCAGAGGAGACTCCGAAACTTGCTCTTGAGAGTTGAGCAGCTAAAGCAAAAGGAAGAATTGATGAAGTAAAAGAACTAAACAGAAGATTTCAAAGGGCATCTCGAGAAGACAAAGTAAAGTATTATAATGACATGTGCAAACAGCTGGAGATGGAAAACCAAAAAGGAAGAACACACTCAGTGTTTCTCAAGCTGAAAGAATTGAAAAAAAATTCAAGCCCTGAGTTGCAAGAGTGAAGGATTCCATGGGGAAAATATTAAACCACGCAGGAAGCATCAAAACAAGATAGAAGGAATACACAGTCATTATACCAAAAAGAATTAGTCGATGTTCAACTATTTCAAGAGGTGACATATGATCAGGAACTGATGGTACTGAAGGAAGAAGTCCAAGCTGCTCTGAAGGCATTGGTGAAAAACAAGGCTCCAGGAATTGATGAAATATCAATTGAGATGTTTCAACAAACAGATGCAGTGCTGGAGGTGCTCACTCGTCTATGCCAAGAAATATGGAAGACAGCTCCCTGGACAACTGACTGGAAAAGATCCATACTTATACCTATACCCAAGAAAGGTGATCCAATCAAATGTGGAAATTATAGAACAATATCATTAATATCACATGCAAGCAAAATTCTGCTAAAGATCTTTAAAAAATGGCTGCAGCAGTATATCGACAGGGAACTGCCAGAAATTCAGGCCAGTTTCAGAAGAGGACATGGAGCCAGGGATATCATTGCTGATGTCAGATGGATCCTGGCTGAAAGAGGAGAATACCAGAAGGGTGTTTACCTGTGTTTTATTGACTATGCAAAGGCATTCGACTGTGCGGATCATAACAAACTGTGGATAACATTGTGAAGAAAGGGAATTCCAGAACACTTAATTGTGCTCTTGAGGAACATTTACATAGATCAAGAGGTGGTTGTTCGTACAGAATAAGGGGATACTAATTGGTTTAAAGTCAGGAAAGGTGTGCGGCAGGGTTGTATTCTTTCACCATACCTATTTAATCTGTATGCTGAGCAAATAATCCAAGAATCTGGACTATATGAAGAAGAGTGGGGCATCAGGATTGGAGAAAGACTCCTTAACAACCTGCGTTATGCAGATGACACAACCTTGCTTGATGAAAGTGAAGAGGACTTGAAGTACTTACTAATGAAGATCAAAGACCACAGCCTTCAGTTTGGATTGCACCTCAACATAAAGAGAACAAAAATCCTCACAACTGGACCAATGAGCAACATCATGATAAATGGAGAAAAGATTGAAGTTGTCAAGGATTTCATTTTACTTGGATCCACAATCAACAGCCATGGAAGCAGCAGTCAAGAAATCAAAAGACGCATTGCATTGGGCAAATCTGCTGCAAAGGACCTCTTTAAAGTTTTGAAAAGGAAAGATGTCACATTGAAGACTAAGGTGCACCTGACCCAAGCCATGGTATTTGCAATCACGACATATGCATGTGAAAGCTGGCAATGAATAAGGAAGACCGAAGAAGAATTGACACCTTTGAATTGTGGTGTTGGCGAAGAATATTGAATATACCATGGACTGCCAAAAGAACGAACAAATCTATCTTAGAAGAAGTACAACCAGAATGCTCCTTAGAAGCAAGGATGAGAGACTGCTTCTTACATACTTTGGACATGTTGTCAGGAGGGATCAGTCCCTTGTGAAGGGCATCATGCTTGGCAGGGTACAGGGTCAGTGGAAAAGAAGAAGACCCTCAAGGAGGTGGATTGACACAGTGGCTGCAACAATGAGCTCAGACATAGCAAAGATTGTTAAGGATGGCTGAGGACTGGGCAGTGTTTCATTCTGTTGTGCATAGGGTCACTATGAGTCGGAACCGACTCAACGGCACCTAACAACAACAACAATGGGTTACTATACAGGGAATGACAAATAGAAGAGGAAAGGCGTCACATTCTACATCAAAAAGAGCATTTCAAGATCTATCCTGAAATCTAACACTTTCGGTGATAGAATAATATTCATGCATCTACAAGATCAGTTAATACAACTATTATTCAAATTTATGCACCAACCTGTAATGCCAAGATGCAGAAATTGAAGGTTTTTACTAAATTCTGCAGTCTGAAATTGATCATACTTGCAATCAAGACACATTAGTAATTACTGGTGGTTGAAATGCAAAAGTTGGAAACAAAGAAAGATCTGTAGTTGGAAAATACGGCCTTGGTCATAGAAATGACACCCGAGATGGTACGATAGAATTTTGCAAGATCAACGACCTCTTCGTTACAAATACGTTTTTTCAACAACATAAATATTGACTGTATATGAGGACCTCATCAGATGGAATGCACAGGAATCAAATCGACTATATCTGTGGAAAGAGACAATGGAGAAGCTTGATATCATCAGTCAGATCAAGGTCAGGGACCAACTGCGGAACAAACCATCAATTGTTTACATAAAAGTTAAAGTTTAAGCTGAAGAAAATTAAAACAAGTCCATGAAAACCAAAGTACAACCTTGAGTATTCTCATGGGTTGAATTATGTTCTCCCAATATACCTGTCAGCTTGGCTGGGCCATGATTCCCAGGGTTATGTGATTGCTGATTTTTTTTTTGTTTTAAATAATCTTTATTATGCTTTAAGTGAAAGTTTGCAAATCAAGTCAGTCTCACACAAAAACTCTTACACAGCTTGCTACATACACCCAATTACTTTCCCTCCCATGAGACAGCCAGCTCCCTCCCTCCATTCTCTCTTTTCGTGACCATTTCGCCAGCTTCTAAGCCCCTCCACCCTCGCGTCTCCCCTCCAGGCAGGAGATGCCAACATTGTCTCAAGTGTCCACCTGAACAAGTAGCTCACTCTTCATCAGCATCTCTCTCCAACCCATTCTCCAGTCCCTTCCGTGTCTGATGAGTTGTCTTCGGGAATGGTTCCTGTCCTGGGCCAACAGAAGGTTTGGGGACCATGACCACCGGGATTCTTCTAGTCTCAGTCAGACCATTAAGTCTGGTCTTTTTATGAGAATTTGGGGTCTGCAACCCATTGTTCTCCTGCTCCCTCAGGGGTTCTCTGTTGTGTTCCCTGTCAGGGCAGTCGTCGGTTGTGGCCAGGCACCATCTAGTTCTTCTGGTCTCAGAATGATGTAGTCTCTGGTTCATGTAGCTCCTTCTGTTTCTTGGGCTCATTAGTATCTCGTGTTCTTGCTGTTCTTCATTCTCTTTTGATCCAGGTGGGTTGATACTCACTGATGCATCTTAGATGGCCTCTTGGTAGCATTTAAGACCCCAGACACCACTCTCCAAAGTGGGATGCAGAATGTTTTCTTAATAGATTTTATTATGCCAATTGACTTAGATGTCCCCTGAAACCATGGTCCCCAAACCCCTGCCCCTGCTTCGCTGACCTTTGAAGCATTCAGTTTATTCAGGAAACTTCTTTTTTTTTTTTTTGATTAGTCCGGTTGTGCTGACCTCCACTGTGTTGAGTGTTGTCTTTCCCTTCAGCCAAAGTAGTTCTTGTTTTCTATCTATTTAGTAAATACCACTTTCCCACCATCCCTCCCTCCCTCCTCTCCTAACCACAAAATATTGTGTTCTTCTCAGTTTAAACTATTTCTCAAGGTCTTATAATAGTGGTCTTATACAATATTTGTCCTTTTGCAACTGACTAATTTCACTCAGCATAATGCCTTCCTGGTTTCTCCATATTATGAAATGTGTCATTAATTCATCACGGTTCTTTATCGATGCATAGTATTCCATTGTGTGGATATACCATAATTTATCCATTCATCCATTGGTGGGCACCTCGGTTGCTTCCACCTTTTTGCTATTGTAAACAGTGCTGCAATAAACATGGGTGTGCATATATCTGTTCTTGTAAAGGCTCTTATTTCTCTAGCAAATATTCCAAGGAGTGGGATTGCTGGGTCCTAAGGTAGTTCTATTTCTAGCTTTTTAAGGAAGCGCCAAATCTATTTCCAAAGTGGTTGTACCATTTGAAATTCCCACTCCAATCTCTCCACAACCTCTTCAACATTTATTATTTTGTGTTTTTTGGATTAGTGCCAGCCTTGTTAGAGTGAGATGGAATCTCATTGTAGTTTTGATTTGCATTTCTCTAAAGGCAAATGATCGAGAGCATTTCCTCATGTATCTGTTCACTGCCTGAATGTCTTCTTTAGTGAAGTGCCTGTTCATATCATTTGCCCAGTTTTTAATTGGGTTGTCTTTTTATGGTTGAGTTTTAGCAGAGTCATATAGATTTTAGAGATCAGGAGCCAGTTGTAGATGTCGTAGCTGAAAATTTTTTCCCAGTCTGTAGGTGGTCTTTTTACTCTTTTGGTGGTCTTTAGATGAGCATAGGTGTTTGATTTTTAGAAGCTCCCAGTTATCTGGTTTCTCTTTGGCATTTTTAGTAATGTTTTGTATTCTGTTTATGCCTTGTATTAGGGCTCCTAACGTTGTCCCTATTTTTTCTTCCATGATCTTTATCGTTTTAGATTTTATGTTTAGGTCTTCGATGCATTTGGAGTTAGTTTTCGTGCATGGTGTGAGGTATGGGTCCTGTTTCATTTTTTTGCAAATGGATATCCAGTTATGCCAGCACCATTTGTTAAAAAGACTATCTTTTCCCCAATTAACTGACACTGGTCCTTTGTCAAAGATCAACTGCTCATATGCGGATGGATTTATATCTGGACTCTCAATTCTGTTCCATTGGTGTGTGTGTCTGTTGTACCGGTACCAGGCTGTTTTGACTACTGTGGCGGTATAAAAAGTTCTAAAATCAGATAGAGTGAGTCCTCCCACTTTGTTCTTCTTTTTTGGTAATGCTTTACTTATCCAGGGCTTCTTTCCCTTCCATGTGAGGTTGGTGATTCGTTTCTCCATCACGTTAAAAAATGTGATCGGAATTTCGATCGGAAGTGCATTGTGTATATAGATGGCTTTTGGTGGAATAGCCCTTTTTACAATGTTATGTCTTCCTATCCATGAGCAAGGTATGTTTTTCCACTTACGTAGGTCCCTTTTTATTTCTTGTTGTAGTACCTTGTAGTTTTCCTGTATAGGTCTTTTACATCTTTGGCAAGATTTATTCCTAAGTATTTTATCTACTTGGGGGCTACTGTGAATGGTATTGATTTGGTGATTTCCTCTTCGATGTCCTTTTTGTTGATGTAGAGGAATCCAAGTGATTTTCGAATGTTTATCTTGTAACCTGATACTCTGCTGAACTCTTCTATTAGTTTCAGTAGTTTTCTTGGGGATTCCTTAGGGTCTTCTGTGCATAAGATTATGTCTTCAGCAAATACAGGTAATTTTACTTCTTCCTTGCCAGTCTGTATGCCCTTTAGTTCTTTGTCTAGCCTAATTGCTCTGGCTAGGACCTCCAGCACAATGTTGAATAAGAGCGGTGATAAAGGGCATTCTTGTCTTGTTTCTGTTTTAAAGGGAAATACTTTCAGGCTCTCTCCATTTAGGATGATGTTGGCTGTTGGCTTTGTATAAATGTCCTTTATTATGTTGAGGAATTTTCCTTCTATTCCTATTTTGCTGAGAGTTTTTAATCATGAATGGGTGTTGGACTTTGTCAAATGGGTTTTCTGCATCAGTTGAGAAGATCATGTGATTTTTGTCTTTTATTTTATTTACGTGGTGGATTGCATTAATTGTTTTTCTAATATTGAACCATCCTTTCATACCTGGTATAAATCCTACTTGGTCATGGTGGATTATTTTTTTGATATGTTGTTGAATTCTATTGGCTAGAATTTTGTTGAAGATTTTTGCATCTATGTTCATAGGGATATATAGGTCTGTAATTTTCTTTTTTTGTGCTGTCTTTAGCTGCTTTTGGTATCAGGGTTATGCTGGCTTCATAGAATGAGTTAGGTAGTATTCCATCATTTTCTATGCTTTGAAATACCTTTAGTAGTAGTGGTGCTAACTCTTCTCTAAATGTTTGGCAGAACTCTGCTGTGACGCTGTCTGGGCCAGGGCTTTTTTTTTTGGGGGGGGGGATTTTTTTATTACGTTTTTAATCTTTTTTTTTTATCTGTCTATTTAGTTGTTCTTCTTCTGTTTGTGTTAGTTTAGGTAGGTAGTGTGTTTCTTGGAATTCATACATTTCTTCTTGGTTTTCAAATTTGTTAGAGTACAAGTTTTCATAGTAATCTGATACGATTCTTTTAATTTCAGTTGGGTCTGTTGTGATGTGGCCCATCTCATTTCTTATTCGGGCTATTTGTTTCCTTTCCTGTATTTCTTTAGTCGGCCTGGCCAATAGTTTATCAATTTCGTTAATTTTTTCAAAGAATCAGCTTTTGGCTTTGTTAATTCTTTCAGTTGATTTTCTGTTCTCTTATTCATTTAATTCTGCTCTAATTTTTATTATTTGTTTTCTTGTGGTGCCTGATGTTTTCTTTTGTTGCTCTCTTTCTATTTGTTCAAGTTGTAGGGACAGTTCTCTGATTTTGGTTCTTTTTTCTTTATCTATGTGTGCATTTATTGATATAAATTGACCTCTGAGAACTGCTTTCACTGTGTCCCAAAGGTTTTGATAGGAAGTGTTTTCATTCTCATTGCATTCTATGAATTTCTTTATTCCCTCCTTAATGTCTTCTATAACCCAGTCTTTTTTGAGTAGGGTATTGTTCAGTTTCGAAGTATTTGATTTCCTTTCCCTGGTTTTTCTGTTATTGATTTCTACTTTTATGGCCTTATGGCCTGAGAAGATGCTTTGTAATATTTTGATGTTTTGGATTCTTCAAAGGTTTTTTTTATGACCTATTTTTTTATGACCTATTTTTTTATGACCTATATGGTCTATTCTTGAGAATGTTCCATGTGCACTAGAAAAAAAAGTGTACTTTCCTGCTGTTGGGTGGAGTGTTCTGTAAAATCTATGTGGTCAAGTTGGTTGATTTTAGCAATTAGATCTTCTGTGTCTCTATTGAGCTTCTTACTGGATGTCCTATCCTTCACCAACAGAGGTGTGTTGAAGTCTCCTGCTATAATTGTGGAGGTTTCTACCTCACTTTTCAATGCTGTTAAAGTTTGTTTTATGTATCTTACAGCTCTGTCATTGGGTGCATAAATATTTAACATGGTTATATCTTCCTGGTAAATTGTCCCTCTAATCATTATGTAGTGTCCTTTTTTATCCTTTGTGGTGGATTCAACTTTAAAGTCTATTTTTGTCAGAAATTAATATTGCCACTCCTGCTCTTTTTTGATTGTTGTTTGCTTGATATATTTTTTTCCATCCTTTGAGTTTTAGTTTGTGTCTCTAAGTCTAAGGTATGTCTCTATTAGGCAGCATATAGATGGATCATGTTTTTTATCCATTCTGTAACTCTCTGTCTCTTTACTGGTGCATTTAATCCATTTACATTCAGCATTATTATAGATAAGTATAGATGTGTTTAGTGCTGTCATTTTGATGCCTTTTTATGTGTGTTGTTGACAATTTCATTTTTCCACTTACTTTTTTGTGCTGAGACATTTTCCTTTGTAAATCGTGTGTTCCTCATTTTCATAGTATTTGACTTTATGTTTGCTGAGTCATCATGTTTATCTTGGTTTTTATTTTGAAGTATGGAATTGTTAAACCTCTTTGTGGTTATTTTAATATTTACACCTATTTTTCTAAGCAAAAACCTTACTTGCATAACCCTATATCACCTTGGTTTCCTCTCCATATGGAAGATTTATGCCTCCTGTATTTAGTCCTTCTTTTTGATTATTGTGATCTTTTACATAATGACTTCAATGATTCCCTGTTTTGAGCATTTTTTTCTTTTAAAATTAATCTTAATTTCTTTTTGTGATTTCCCTATTTGAGTTGATATCAGGATGTTCTGTTCTGTGACCTTGTGTTGTGTTGATATCTGATATTATTGATTTTCTAACCAAAGAATTTCCTTCAGCAAGTCTTGTAGCTTTGGTTTGGTTTTTGCAAATTCTCTAAGCTTTATTTATGTGTAAATATCTTAATTTCATGTTCATATTTGAGAAAGAGTTTTGCTGGATATATGATTCTTGGCTGGCAGTTTTTCTCCTTCAGTGCTCTATATATGTCATCCCATTGCATTCTTGCCTGCATGATTTCTGCCGAATAGTCCGAACTTATTCTTATTGATTCTCCTTTCTAGGTCATTTTTCATTTATCTCTGGCTGCTTTTAAAATTTTATCTTTATCTTTGGTTTTGGAAATTTTAATGATAATATGTCGATTTTATTTTGGGATCTATCTTGTATGGGGTTTGATGCATCTTGGATAGATAGCCTTCCATCTGTCACAATGCCAGGGAAGTTTTCTGCCAACAGATCTTCAAATATTCCCTCTGTATTTTCTCTTACCCCTCCCTGTTCTGGAACTCCAGTCACACAGAAGTTATTCTTCTTGATAGAGTCCCACATGATTCTTAGGGTTTCTTCATTTTTTAAAAATTCTTTTATCCGATTTTTCTTCAACTGTATTGGTGTCAATTGCCTTATCCTCCAGCTCCCCCACTCTGCATTCCAATTCCTCAATTCTTCTCCTCTGACGTCCTATTGAGTTGTCTAATTCTGTAATTTTATTGTTAATTTTTTGGATTTCTGAATGCTGTCTCTCTATGGATTCTTGTATCTTATTAAATTTTTCACTATGTTCTTGAATAATCTTTTTGAGTTCTTCAACTGCTTTATCAGTGTGTTCCTTGTTTTTTTCTGTAGATTGCCTTATTTCATTTCTGAGGTCATCCCTGATGTCTTGAAGAATTCTGTATATTAATTTTTTACATTCTACATCTGGAAATTCTAGGAAAGTACCTTCACCTGGGAAAGATTTTGATTCTTTGATTTGGGGATTTGTAGAAGCAATCATGGTCTGCTTCTTTATGTGATTTAATATTGACTACTGTCTCTGAGCCATGTATAAGATATTGTAATGATTTATTTTATATTTGCCCACTGAGTCTTATCTTCTTGTTTTGTTTAGTTTCAGTACACTCAGATGGGCTACTAGATTTTCCTATCTTGATTGTTGTAGCCTTTGAATCACTTATGTCCTGTTACCAGCTGGTTTGAGCTGTTACCAGATATATGAGCCTATGAGTCCATTCACTATTCTTGAATAGAATTGGCTTAGGAGTCCTGATAGTGGTTCACTTAGTGTGTGGTACAGGCTGTCACCTATTAACTTAGAGGAGTTAGTGGTGATGGTTGTATGTACCAGTTTCTAGTAGCTGTTCGGGGGTCACACTCTGAGGAGGACAGGATGCTGACAGAGTTCCCCCACGTGCCAGTGAGGTAAGAGTGTCTCTGTTCTCTAGAGCACTCTGGTGGGTGGGCTTTGCAGCCGTACCTTAGGCACCCAATGCTTTTACCTCTAAAGATTGGTAGGAATCACTATCCTCAGACCCCGTTAGCAGGTGGCTAGGTGGTGTGGGTGGAGCTTCAGCCCTCAGTTCCCTGCTGTGGATCAGTGAGTGCTCTGTTTAATAGGTAGAGAGGTATCAGACCTGGAAAACTTGTCTTTCTAGTGCTCAGCTAAAGCAATTATAGTCAAATCTTTATCAGAATTGCCTTTGCAATTCCCTGTAGGCGTGAAAGCCAAAGACTGTGGATCTCTTATGCCTGGCTGTAGCTACTTCTGAATTATTATTCTAGTTTAGGGAAGTCAGGGAAAGATATTCCCCCCGATTGTTAATTGCTGCTTTCCTCAGGCCAGAAGAATGGGTTAAAAAAGAAAAAAAAAAAAAAAAAAAAAACTGCAGAGCACTTCACTCCCTGGCTCAGGGAATTCCATTGTTAACAAAGCCAGCTGGGGCAGGGAGGGGAGGGATCAGATAGATAGGAGAGAATAGCACGGCAAGTTAGACAAAGTCACTTATCTTATTTGGTGAGGACTGTTTTATCTGAGGCTCCAGAGGGGTTTGTAACCTGTGTGCGCTGGCTAGGTCAAGATTTCCCCAGGGGGTTAGGACTGCATCCCTGTGCTTGCGCCGTCTCAGGAAGCCATGATCAGCCCCTCCGTACTTAGTCTAAAGCCCAACGCCAAGGTGTCCTGGCTGGGACTCTGCTCTCCGGGCTCCGAAACCAGTCCCTGCTTCCCTGTGGTTCCTCATTCTCCTGTCAGCTGGGTCAGTGTGCAGCCTTCGTGCTCTGGCCAAGGTTGCTCCAGGGGGTTAGGGCTGCGTCCCATGCTTGCCCCATCTCAGTAAGCCATGATCAGCCCCACAACTCTGGCTCCAGGGAACTGCGAGGGCTCAAGGCTGCGGCGTGACCCTCTGGCTCCAGAAGCAGTTGATGCTTCAGTGTGCCTCTTTTTGCTTCCCCATCTCTCAGATCAACTCCTTCATTCTGTGTTTGATGGTCAGGGTTTGTAAATTGTCATGTATGTAATTGATTCACTTTTTTATTCGAGTCTTTGATGCAAGAGGGATCAGTGGAAGCTTCTACCTAGTCAGCCATCTTGGTCCCTCCTCTCCTTCTTCACTATTTTAAGTGTTTTTTTTTTTTTTATAAAATTAGAATCGGTTTGTTGATATCCAAAAATAATTTGCAAGATATTGATTGAGATTGAATTGAAGATATATATTAAGTTCTGAAGAACTGACATCTTAGTAACAAATATTCCTGTGCATGAACATGGAATATCTCTCCATTTATTTACATCATCTTTAATTTCTCTAATTACAATTTTGTTATTTTCCTCATATAGCCATGTACAGATTTTGTTAGATTTACACCTAAATATTTCATTTTATTTGGTGATTTTGTCTAATTCTTTGTAGTTTATTGTCTCATATATTTTGATGCTATGTTGTTAGATGTATACACATTCAGAATTGTTATGTCTTCTTGGAGAATTGACCTCTTTATGATTATGTGATGCCTCTGTTTGTGAAAATTTTCTGTGCTCTAAAATTCATGTTCTCCCAAATTAATATAGCTACCTCAGCCCTTTTTTGTTGTTGTTGTTAGTGTTAGTATGGCATATTTTTCTGCATCCTTTAGTTTTAATCTATCTATGTATTCATACTTAAATTAGGCTTCTTATAGACAAAATGTGCTTTTATAGTCTTTTTTTTTTTTTCCATCTTCTCTGGTTTAAATTGAGCATTTCATATGATTCCATTTTTTCTCCTTTCTTTGTATTATCAGTTATAATTCTTTTAAATTTGTTATTTATTTAGTTTTTTAGTGGTTATCCTAGAGTTTCGTAATATACATTTACAACTAATCTAAGTCCATTTTCAAATAGCATTGTACCACTTTATGGGTTACATAGGTACCATATAGCAGAGGATATCCTTTACTTTCTTTTATTCCTCATAAATTTGCTGTCCTTCATTTCTATTATCCAGAAGCTATATCCATCCAATATATTGTTGTTATTATTTTGGACAAAATAAAAAAAAAAAATTTATTATCTGTTAGATCAGTTCAGAATAAGATAAATTAAAAAATATACCTTTAGTCATTCCTTTTTGAATGCTCTAACTTACATAAATCTAAGTCCTTCTCTTTGAAGAACTTCTTTTGACATTTTTTGCAGGCAAGGCTACTGGTGATTAATTCTTTCATTTTTTTTCTCCCTGAGAAAGTCTTTATTCTTTCGTCACTTTTGAGCATTCTATAATTCTATGATTAGGTCTCAGACTTTTAGTGAGCCTGTACTCCTGAAAGATCCCTGGTTGTGTAGTCGTTATAGTGCTTGGCTGCTAACTGAAAGGTTGGTGGTTTGAAACCACCAGCCACTCCATGTGAGAAAGGTATGACAGTCTGCTTCCATAAACATTCACAGCCTTGGAAACCTATGGGGCAGTTATACTCTGTCCTACATGGCTGCTATTAAGTGGGAATTGACTTGATGGCACTGAGTTTAGTTTTTGGTACCCCTGGGGTGTGAACTTTGCAAGTACTTATCAGCTTTGTTTTCTACTTTTTTTAATCCTCCTTAGACAAGAAGGTTAGGGGGAACTGGCATATGGTACAGGTCTAGGGCTTTATTTATTTATTTATGCATGTGGAAGGTCAGTTGTCACAGCAACATTTTTTAAAAGACTATTATTTCTCCATTGAATGGACTTAACACCCTTGTTGAAAATCAACTGACTGTAGATGTGTGGGTTTATTTCTAGACTCTCAATTCTATTCCATTAGTCAGATGTCTACTATTGTACCAGTACCAGGCTATTTTGATTACTGTATCTTTGTAGTATATTTTAAGATTGAGAGGTATGAGTTCTTTCACTTTATTCTTCTTCTAGATTGCTTAGCCATTCAAGGTCACGTGGAATGCCATATAAATTTGAGGACTGACTCTTTCATTTCTTCAAAAAAGGCTGTTGGGATTTTTATGAGTATTGTATCATATCTATAGATTGTTTTGTGTAATACTGACATTTTAACAACAAGTCCTTCAGTCCGTAAATACAGAATGTCCTTTCATTTATTCAGGTCTTCTTAATTTCTTTCAGTAATGTTTTTTAGTTTTCAGTGTATAAGATCTTTCATTTTTTGGTTAAATTTATTTCTAGACATTTTATTCTTTTGGACATGAAAAGCATGAGCAACAGAGGACAAGATAGATAAATGGAGTTTCATCAGAATTAAAAACTTTTCTTCATTGTAGGAACTTACCAACAGAGTGAAGAGACAACTTACAGTTTGGGAAAAAAAAAATTGAGAACTGTGTATCTGATAAGGGTTTAATATACAGAACATATAAAAAATGCCAACAACTTAACAACAAAAAGACAAATAACCCAATTAAGATGTAGGCGAAGGACTCAAATAGACATTTCATGAAGAAGAAATCACATGACCAATAAGCACATAAAGATACTTGACATCATTTGCCACTAAGGAAATGCACACCAAAACCATGATAAGACAGCATTTCACCCCAATTAAGATGATAGGATCAAAAAACACAGGTGTTGGCAAGGATATGGAGAAATTGCAACGCTCATTCATTTCTGGTGGAACTTTAAAAGAAGACAGCCATTGTGCAAAATAGTTTAGAGCTTCCTCAAAAAGTTAAACATAGAATTACCATAGAATCCAGCAATTCCACTCCTAGGTATATATTCTTAAAATTGAAAGAAGGAACACAGATACATATTGCAGCATTATTCACAATAGCCAAAAAGGTGGAAATAACATACATGTCCATCAACAGAGGAATGGACAAACAGAATATGGTACACACCTGCAATGAAATATTACTCTACCGTAAAAAGAAATGAAGTCTTGATATATGCTACAACACGGATGAATCTTGAAATCATGTTAAGTGAAATAAGTCAGTCACAAAAGGACGAACATTGTTATAACCCCACTTACATGAAGTAACTACCATAGGCAAATGTATAGAGACCAAAGTTTATTAGTAGTTTCCAGGAGCAGGATAGAGGGGAAAAGAGGGAGTCGTTGCTTAGGACGTACTGAGCTTCCATTAAGGGTGATGGGAAAATTTGGAAACAGAGAGTGGTGATGTTTGCACAACATGATGAATATAATTAATGTTTTTGAATGGTTCACTTAAAAATATTGAAATGGCAAATGTTATATGTATGCATGTATTTGTATACATACATATATATTTATATGTATATTTAAAAAATGTTGCTGTAGAATCGATTCCAACTCTTAACGACCCTATAGGACAGAATAGAACTGCTCTATAGGGTCTCAAAGGAGTGGCTGGTGGATTCAAACTGCCAACCTTTTGGTTAGCAGCTGAAGCTCTTAACCACTGCACCACCAGGGTTTCCATATGTGTGTATATATACATACATATTTACTACAATAAAAATGGAGGTTATTTCCTATTAAGTAACTAAAGATTCATAATTTTGTACTGCAATGCTTCCTTGATAAACTAATTAGTGAAAGTTGTTGATTCAAACTGTAATTAAGGTGAGACTCTGTACAAGGAAGCTTAAAATACCCTTAAATCTTAATATATATGAAAAACTGAGTTTTTTAATAATTGGACTACAATCTAAACATTTATATAATACCACTAATAACTAGTTGTGAAAATAAAAATGTATACACTATTAAAATTCTAAAAATAAATGTATATGAACAATGCTAGAGAAGAAATTAAAATATAGTTATTGTCTCCCTATAGAAAGTATTTTTTACACGTTATATAAAAGATCCAGTGGAAAATATTCAGCCAAAAATCAAGGTGAAAATAATGTTTTGGAATTACATCACTTAGTAAACTAATAAAAAGATATGTTATTTTTCTAGGTTTTGTAGCATTTGTGGAATTTGTCAGTTGCACAATTTTTAATTTGCTGTGATTTGTTGTATTCATATAGAAAAAGAAATATTTACTTTTGTAAGTACTTTCTTATGTGTAATTTTGAATTATTTTTCTTAAAGAGTTCCCCTAAGTTCCTAGGATTGAGGTCCAGTAATACCTGCAGGCACCCAAGGTTAGTACATTATACCTTCTCATTTGCATATGTGTGTATATTACTCGTTGGATAGGCAGACACGTAGAATTTTAGTAGGCACATCAGAATAATTCAACTGCAACCACACCAGAGAATAAAATTAGACCCACATTAGACAAATACTTATAAAATTAAAGAAAAATTTGTGAAAAAAAATTCAATACAGCAGAGTAAAGAAAATGATAAAAGGTACAAATACTTAGAAGTTCATGGAGTTTAATAGGTTCAAATAACTTCTGATAATTCCAGTAGAAGGAAAATTGAAAACAAGCTTTTGGATAAAATACTGTACACGTTAGTGATAATAAAATGTAATACCTTAGTCCAAGCATTTCTGAGGACTGATGAGATAGTAAAAGCTATATACTATAGACTGTATCACCTGAAGAGTATATCAATTTGAGAGGCAGGATGCTATTTAAAATGGTTTAGCAGTGAGATAAGAGAAAAAAATAGGTGACAACTGAAGGTGAAGTGAAATTGAAGAAACATTTTTGTTATTGTTTCTACAAATGTTTGTTTCAGGAGGTATAATTGATCATACATGCAGGTATATATATTACATACATGTATATGATAATGCTCACTCTATGTATCTCCAACCCCTTTAGAGCCTAGTTTCTTTGTCCTTACCACTTTCTCACTATTGGATGCCCTCAAACATGGCTCCCACGCTTGGTAACCAGAAAAACCAAATCCGTTGCTGTCGAGTCAATTCCTACTCACAGTGACCCTATAGGACAGAGCAGAACTGTCCCATAGAGCTTCCAAGGAGTGCCTGGTGGATTCGAACTGCTGACCTTTTGGTTAGCACGCGTTGCACTTAGCCACTACACCACCAGGGTTTCCCCATGCTTGGTATTCCACCATAAATCTAATAAGGTCATCCATAACATAAATCTTTCTAGACCTAATGATAATTTTTCCAATATTCATCTTTTTTGACTTCACAATAGCATTTGTTAACCACTGTCTCATATAAAAGTAATCTCTTTGTTTACCAGGATGCCATAATCTTTTGTATTTTTATTTTTCCTGCCTAAGGCATTTTTGTAGCTCATCGGCCTCTAACCAGCCAGTAAATGCTGAAGTTATTTAAGGCTCTGAAACAGGCCCTCTCCTTGTTTGACTCTACACCTCTGTATCCACTCTCAGAGCTGTGATTACTACCCATACGCACGTACTGCAGTATCCATGTCTCCATGTGCTTCAGTTGCCTGCTTGAAGGTTTTTTTCCTAATCCTTACTCCAAAACCAAAACAAACCTGTTGCTGTCAAGTTGATTCCAACTCATAGTGACCCTATAGAAGAGAGTACAACTGCCCCATAGGGGTTCCAAGGAGTGGCTGGTAGTTTCAAACTGGCAACTCTTTGGGTAGTTAGCAGGGAAGCTCTTAACCACTGTGCCACCAGGACTCCAATACTTACTAAACAAACAAACAAAAAAAATTCCAACTCACAGCCCCTTCCAAAACAGGGCTTGTTCCTTTCTGTGAATGTCATTGTCTCCATACAGAAATCCAACCTATAAAAATCTCTGTAAACTAGAAATCCAAGCTTCTCCATTTTTAATCTCCTATACCCAGGCAATTAACAAGTTTTAGCTCTATTTTTTCCTAAGTATATTCTAACTCTATTTCTTTCCCTATCCATTGATACTTCTCCCGACAAGGCTTCTGTCATCTCCATATTCACTGTACCCTACTCTCTCTCTCTATATATATATATTTTATTAATGATTTGGCCAGAGAGGATATTAAAAAGAAATCTAATTATGATTGCCCGTTTTAAACACTTTAATCCTTTCCTATTGCTCATAGAATATAAACCAAAGTCCTTAATGTAGCCTAAAAATGTCATGCAAAGTCTACTCCATGCTGAAATCTGCAGCTGGATCTTGTACCACACACATCCCAGGGCTGTGTGCTAAAGTCACAGTGACCTACATTGAGCTTTTCAAATTTACTTTGTTAGCTCCTACCACAGGGCCTTACATGTTGTTGCTTCTGTGGAAGGCTCTTTCTCCTCTGATTAATGACCCAGTGCTTCAGATCTTAACTCGAGTCTCACTCCAGCAGTGAAGTGAAATTATTTAATGTCTGTCTTCTCAACTAGCTTCTAAACTCCATAAAAGTAGAAACATTGCCTGTTTGGGCTTACTGATGTATTTGTAAGGCCTAGAGCAATGTTAGATTTTTGGGGAATGAATAAGGGAATAAAAAAAGCTAAGTCAATTCCGAAGAAACAAGGGTAATATAGAAGAGTCTGAAGAAGCTACTACCTCAATTCTCGCTGCTCTTGGGTTGAATAGCCTGAGTTAAACAATAAATTTCATAGGCGGAAAAATTAGGAAAGGTTAGTTTGTATTAAGATGTTATATTTAGATAATCAGTCTACTTTTTATATTTAAAAGTCTTGGTTCCTTTATTTTCCACTGTAAGTCCACACCTTACACCTATTTGTACACTAGAGATTTGATGGAAAACCGTATTTTCCAATTGTCATTAAAACAGAAACACTGAAATTTAGAAGTACCTGTAACACCCTAGTGACGTGGAAAAGCAAATATTCCAAGCAGTATCAACCAAATTAGCTACGTTTGTCCCCTTTTCACTCATTTTTTGTGCTCAGATCCGTATGCAATCAACCATGTATCAAAATATGCACACATTTTTTCTAGTCTCTGCCAATGAAGCTCAATTTAGTTCTTATTCAGATAAGGGGTTTTCAGCAGTTTAATAGGGTGCGTTTCTCCAGGAACATTTTGTTGATCTACAGAAGTCGCTGCCTCTGCTAGGAAGTGTTTGGGGAAACAAGAAAACAGCTATTTTTGAAATCACATTGCGTAGGTGACTCCCCACGAACAACTCAAACATCTTCACAGACAAAATGGGAAAAGTGAAGAAATCACGAGGGTTTCGAAGTATTTTCATCATAACTTTTCAGTTCTCTCTTGAAGAGATGCCTGACACAGAAACCTCCCTTCTTTGAATGACACTTTTGTGATACTAAATACCTAGATAAAAAGTAAATCCGAGACATTTAAACTTTCAGTATCCATTGCTTATATTTTGTATACGCAAGCAAGGCTACAAATAGTCAAATGCTTAAAATTTGGCTTTCATATCCTTTATTCTTCCAGAAATGTAAGTTTGAAATGTAGCCTCTCAGTATTACGTACAGTGTATTTTATTTTGAAAACTGTTGTTTTAAGACAGTATGGACATTCTGTGTGTTTTATAATCCAGAATGCTCCTGAGCTGGGAAAGCTCAATTGACATGCAACCCTAATTTAGATATTTTACAAATCTGAAAAATTCCATAATGTATTTTCTGTACATGTTTTACTTTTAAATGTAAATCAGATATGGGTGGGCACAGATCATAAATATTTATAGAAACTTAGATTACTGGAAGTAATGTGTTTAACTGAAGAAATAGGAATAAAAATACCTCTCCCAGCCAAAAAAATTCTAGGTTGGAAAGTTGAGTTATACAGATGAATATGAACTAGATAAAACAAAAATTCCATTATTGGAAGGATTTTATTGTGATGATTTGAGACTAGAAAATCTACCAGGTCTTGAAAAATAAATTCTTAATTTATTACTTTTCAGTGTATAATATATATATATAATTTTATTCATGATATAAATGTATACATATGTACATATCAAGCCATGCATGAACATTTTTAAAAGATTAAGAGTTAAAGTATTTAAAGTTTTTTATTAAGGTAGGGTGATATTTTATTTCTTTGAGTTACTTGAGAATATTGAAAATTGTTGCTTCTTTTTCAAAATGTGTTTCTTATTTTTTAAAAGTAAATTTTTATAGCATATTCAAGTTGAAAATTCAGATGACTAAATAAAGGGAAAAATCATCCCTAAGCCCACTACATGCAGAAAGCCACTGCGTAGATTTGGGTTTGTATCATTAGCGGTTTTACATTTCTAAAACCTAATCACCAAGTGATATATTAGTGTAAGTGTATCTATTTCATTACCAATTTCATATCATTAAATTCATTTCCTAGAACAACAGTTAACATTTTAAATAATTTCTGAGTTCAGACATAATTATTAGTAGTATAAATAATTATTTAGTCAACTGATCCTTTCACAAATTTATGAAGTTGGTTTTTATTATTTTCCCTACATTCTTGATGAGGGACTAAGGAACAAAAACAGGTAAGTAATATTTTTTAAATTATTTTTGTTAACTGTACAGCACTTGGCTTTGTTGCCCGAGCCACTATTCTTGGCTATTTATGTTGCAACCAATTTATCAGTAATAAAAACCCTGCTGGCTGCTCCTTGGTTAAACTTCTAGGAACATTCTTATTCATTCATGGGATGGAATTACTATGTAAATAATAAGGCCTGGTGGCGTAGTAGTTAAGTGCTATGGTTACTAACCAAAAGGTTGGCAGTTCGGATCCACCAGGTGCGCCTTGGAAACTCTATGGGGCAGTTCTACTCAGATCTACAGGGTAGCTATGAGTCGGAATTGACTTGATTGCAACAGACTGTTTATTCTGGTTTTGGTCTATAAGATACCAATATTTTTGAAGTTATGTGATTGCCCTTTATGATTATAAGCAGTTTTCTGTATTCTATTGTGGAAAATATTATTAGACTTTGAAAGTGATTTTTCCCTTTCCTGTAGGAGTAACTAAAGAGCTGCTTTCCTGCCACAAAGACCTGACTTATAGTTTTATATTCGCTTAAATAGCTAGCTGGTTCTCAACCCAGAGAAAGATTTCTAGTGGCTAAACAAACCCAGGTCATTTCATTAATTGCTTTGGCTAAATTAACAGAACTGTTACACTACTGAACCAGATAATTAGTTTTCCTCCTTAATTTGAATTCAGATTTCCTACAAATTATAAATACTGCTGCAAATTAAAGATATTGCATCCTAAAATAGTTCACACTGATAGCTGACAGAACTTTTTGATGATAAAAACTTCCACTATGGGATAGTAGTACCAACATTGCGTTTTTGTGGGTATGAAAATTGGACAATACACATAATGTCCTTAGTTTGTTACTGACTTTCTCTTGCTTCTAGCCTATCCCCTTGATGGGACATGACCCAGTTTGGGGACAACAGGGGCTCAGGATAACAATGAACTTAGCAAGCCTTTAGCAATTGAAGTCAAACCACAAAAGTCCCTATAGCAAGAGAATGGAATCTACCGTCTTCAGTTACTGGACTTTCCTTCCGTGAAGCAACAACCCCATGTGGCACAGGAGAATCTGTGCAGATTTACGCATAATTAATTTATTTGCACTACTTCCCATCAGTGTAAAGATGGACATAAGTCTGTAGTAGCAGAAAATTCCCCAGGGTTTTTTACTTGTTTGTGTTATATTGCAGGCCTTCTACTTATGATGTGTTTTGCTCACTACACAAGCTCTCTTCAATTGATAAAGGGTTTCGACTGTCCTCTGTAGCAGAGATATTGCATATAAAATCCACACATAAATTCTTAGTACAGGGTCAACTCTCAAAGACATGTTCCCTAGTCCTACTTGATTGCACTAGATAGCAAGCCACTTCTTATACGCAATAAATAAAAAAGCTAATAAATAGAATCTAACATAAAATGTACATAGTTGGATATATTCAAAGGCATTTAGGCTATGAGAAATTTGGTTAAATAGGCTAAAAGGCAGAATAGGTCAGTAGAACTAGTCTGACCATTATTAAGCAAAGATTTGTTCTTCTTGAACTGCTAAATAATGTAATAATTTATAAAACAGCACCACATACTTAAGTAGTAGCGTGACCGAGAAACTAGCACATTGTTTTCAAATTTTCTAAATTTGATAAACACAGCTGAGAATGAATTCATTATAAATCTATTCTCGTAAGGTTAGTGGTTTATAAAGAGAATGTTTAATAAGCAGGAAATACCTTTAAGCCATTTAAATTTTCTATACTAGTTAAGAAAATTGGCTGCAAAGCCGCACATAAAACCTATTCTTCGTGTGGTGCACAGAACAACTTTATCTATATAGTTTATCTTTAAAATATGAATTCATTCATTTTTCTCTTACCCCTGCAATTAGCGTATTTGAAAATATTTGCAAAATATATTTCATGTTTAGCTAGCATATTTCAAAGTGTACCTATTCTATTGCTTTAAACTTTGAATTACTGAATTAATGGGATATTTCTTCCTAAATATTTTTTAGTTACTAATTTGATATCACTAAGTGTGGGTGGGAGCAATGGTGATTCAGTGGTAGAATTCTGTTCTGTTTTTTTCCCCCCTCCCTGTGGCTTTAAAAAACAGAAATTTATTTTTTCTCAGTTTAGGAGGCTAAAAGTCAGAATTCAGGGTACTGGCTCTAGGGGATGGCTTTTTTTTCTCTGTCAGCTCTGGAGGAATGTGCTTGTTTCTTTGAGTTTCCGCTCCTAGGTGATCTTCATGTGACTTGGTGTCTTAGGCTGGGTTCTCTGGAGAAGCAAAACTCTTTATATATGTATATATTTATATATATAGAGAGAGAGAGTTATATCAAGGAAATGGTTCACACAGTCACAGAGGCTGGTAAGTTTCAAGTCCCAGAGTCAGGCTAAAGGCTAAAGGCTTCTTCTGACTCACATAGCTGCAGGGACTGGTGAACCCAAGATTGGCAGGTCAGACAGCAGGCCTCTGGCTCTCAGACTTTGCAGGCTGACTAATCCCAAGATCGGCAGGTCAGACAGCAGGCCTCTGGCTCTCAGACTTTGCAGGCTGACTAATCCCAAGATTGGAAGGTCAGACAGCAGGCCTCTGGCTCTCAGACTTTGTAGGCTGACCAATCCCAAGATCGGCAGGTAAGCTGCTAGCTCAAGTCCCAAGACCGGGAAGTCAGATGAACAGGAGTCAGCTGCAGGATACAGAGCAAGCAAAAGCAAAGGAGCTTTGCTAGCAAGTCCATCTATATTGGATGCAGGCCACACCCCAAGGAAATTCTCTTTCAATTGATTGGCTGCTCCTAACAGAGCTCACCATGGAGGCGATTACACTATTACATAGCTGACAAACAACATCATAACTGCCTAATCAGTGGTAGGATTCTCGCCTTCCCTGCAGGAGACCTGGGTTTGATTCCTGGCCAACGCGCCTCATGGACAGCCACCACCCATCTGACAGTGGAGGCTTGTATGTTGCTATGATGCTGGACAGATTTCAGGGGAAATTCCAGACTAAGGCAGTCTAGAAAGAAAGGCCTGGCAATCTATTTTCAAAAATCAGCAAATTAAAACTCTACGAATAACAATGGTATGATTCCATTATGCATGGTGCCCCTGTAAGTTCGGCCAACTCAACGGTAGCTAACAACAACAACATGAGTGGGTCATCTGATTGTCTCCTGTAGTTGTTACATTCTAGGTCGATGTACAACCGGCCCTGATGGAAATTAATGAACGATATAGCATTTTATTCAAAAGATTTCTTGACATTATGGCATATTTTTTTTCTCTAAACAATTTTTTAAAAGCAACCAGAATTAAAATTATGTTCACTTTAAAATATGTAGTCGATAAGCTTCAGTAGAATTACATCCTTTCACACTATCATTTTTTCAGTAAGATAAAAAATGAGAACTAAATATACTCTAAGACCATCATGCTCTTTTTTCCTGTAACATCATGTTATGAATGACTTCACTGTAGTGCTATCCTGCTTCCCCATATTTGCCACTAGCAGTTAGGCTTTCTTTGATCTTCAAGGCTGCTATTGTATAATTGATCAAAGGTTTTGAACCTCAAGGTACAGCAGAAGAGATTGAATTCTGAAATGTCAGTCTATCCACTCCATGACCAGATAAGTTTCTAGACAGATTGTTAAATTCTATTTAAAAAAAAAAAAAAAGTTTGCTCTGTTAACTGGGTCTGCTAACTATTATTTGAACACACAGGACAGAAATACTTTAATTGCCCATTATGAAGATAGTTTAGGCCTGTATACTTGGATTTCTTAAAGTATGCTATTAAATAGATTTTTTTGTGGCAGTATTAGGATATAGGGTCGCTATGAGTCGGAATTGACTCAATGGCACTGGGTTTATTAGGATAATTAACTGTTTCTTTTGTTATTAAAATTAGTAACAATGCCAATAGTGTCATACTAATTTTAATCTACCTGTCTAAAATTAAATCATGCTTCCAGAATCCTGAAGCATTTGAACGTTATGAATAATGCATAGTCTTTCCTGCTAGAAGAGATCTGGTCATTCTAAAACCTTGGAAATTCAATGCTCATCTTCATTCTACAAGTTAATAGTGTAGCTATGAAAAAAAGAGAAAAAAAGCGAATGCAAATTGCCAGTCCAACTTCAAAAAACTCTTAGTGTGTGTCCAAAGATCCAGTGTGAAACTGCCCAAAGGTAGAAATGATATGCTACTCGTGCCAGGGCCGTGGGAACGCCGACACTGGTGCGGCAACCAAGCTTAAGTAAGTTGCGGTGAAGCTGTCCCTGAAGATACTCCAGGGAGGACTGGAGCACAGCACACCCCGGGAGTGAGGACTAAATTCGATTTGGGAGAGACAGGAACTGGACTGAAAGCAAACAACTTCCTTTTGTTCCTTCTCCCATACTGCTTTTATTTTTTCAATGTAATTACAAAGCTTAATCAGTGTTATTGTAATATGAAAACCTGTCACCAAGCTCCAACAACATTTAGTACATTGGTGAAAGAATGTTTCGTTTTTCTATTTACAGATATATCAGAATAACATGGGGAAAATGCTATAATTTCAGGGGAAATATCGATAAAGAAAACACAAGAATTCAGCTCTAAAATAAAATTGAATTTTCCCATAGTCTTATTTTTTTTTCATTGAACTTTCTCAAGATATTTATTCTGTGTGTTTTGTAATAAACTAGTTTATTTTTAGAGTTCAGAGCCATCTAAAGTGAAATAAAAGCAAAGCATGTTACCTTTAAAACACAAAATAATAAAACTTACCACTGGTCCACTGATGCTTTTAGAGGATAAATAAGTAATAGGGTATAAGATAGGGAGATTTGGGCTCCATTTACTAGCAAAACAAATTTTGAATACACGTTATTAAACCACTCCTTTCTCTGTGGTTCTTTTTTTCTTAGCAGTTCATTCCATTATTTCCACTTTTACATAATTTGTTTCTTTTCTAAGACAACATATTTTACTAATTTTATATAGCATATTTTGTACATTAAAGAATGCATATCTGAAAGGTTGGCAGCATAGTCACAGTTCTAATACAAAAATTGTGTTATTATTTTGAATGACATTTGATCCATTTGCCAGCATTCAGAACAATTTAGACTTCATCATTCATTTAGTCTTCTCATGCAGGGCTGACACCATGTTATTATTCCAACATAGAGATCTTTTACAAATTCAAAAATAAGTCCTAACTTGGTGAATAACTACTCCTACCACATATCTTGAAAAACTGTACAACAATTGCCCTCACATGGTTGATGCACGCTATGTAGTAGTTCTCTGAAAATAAATACCAGTTCAATGCACATTTTCTTTGTGTGCTTTCGATTTTGTTCTCCTTTTGGCTGTCTTCCTATTCACTATGTCTTTCTTGCCTAAAGTTGGAAGGAAAATTCCAGTGCAATATTTCCTAAATTCTCAACTTTAAAAATGTATTCCTAAAACACATCTTTATGAGTATTTATAGAGAGAGATGATGGTGACATTTTTGTTTTTGCTGTTATAACTTGCTTTTTTGTAAACGGAACAATACACAGAAGTCACAATATAGTGGTCGGCTAATAATAAACATAGATTCATGCTCACCCACCCCCCACACACATAATGTTAACTTCTATAAATAAATTAAAACCGACAAAAAACTGGTATCAGAGAGCACCAATGTGGATGTGTTTTCTTGGGCAGATAAAGATATAGCACTCTTGATTTTCTTCAAATGACATTCAGAGTCATTCTTTGAGGAGAAATAACTCTTAATCATAAATTACAACATACTTATAGCAACCATGCCAAAGATAATGTATTTATTTTGAGGTTTTTTATTCTTATAATGTCTGCACATAATTTAGAAACTCATTGGTTGAAATAAGCCTATATTGCTTTTAAAAGGGGAAGAATTAACCAACTGATTGATCTATCAGTAAGTCAGTAAACGCGTGTATTCTTCCGCAGAGATTGCGTGTACCAGCTGACAAAGCTCCTCAGGCACTATTACCCTTGATCTGTGGGTTCAGGGTGGATTGAAGCAAAACGTCACCCCCTGTCTTCCCTATGCAGCTCTTCTCTCCTTGTGGCTTTGGAAGAAGAGTTTGTCTCAATTTGTTGCTTTCCTTTTTTCGTTCTCACTAAAGGGAATGACATTTGCCTGTGTCCAAAGTACCTACAGAACACGTTTTATGTTAAATGTATTGGGTCTGTATGTCCCCAGAATGCCAGAGTATAATTTTTTTGTTTTTTTCCCAGCTGATGAAGTTTGGGCTCACCTCACTTAGATATCTACACACTGGAAGACAATGGGTTGTACCGCTGAAGCCCTGTTCCCCAAATAGTAAGCACTGTTTGAGCATCACTTACTACTCATTCTTTAATTCAGCAAACTTGTTTTCAGCACTTAGCACATATCAGGGACTGTTCTGGACATCGGGGATGCAAAAGCAAAGTGAACATCATACCCCCTCTTGGGAAACAAAGCTTAGTGTGAAACCAAAATAAACCAGTGGTTGCAGTACAACGTGATAGACAGATACGACAATATGCTTTGTTAACCTAGAGAAATGATATCTTACTTTTTTTTTTATCCTTTTTGATACAGTTATTAAAGCCACCTCATAAAAGCAGCAAAGAGTTGCTGATAAGGGCATCATATTAAACTTTCATCAGCTCATAACAACTCCGTAGACTCTAAGATTATCTAGCAACACAGTTTACCGGTACCAGTTGCCACAGAGTCGATTCTGATTCATGGCGACCTCATATATGTCAAGTAGAATTTAAAAATGTCATGGGTCAAAACATGGGGACTGGCCAGGGAAGAAATGTTTAAGAAAAGCATATCAAGTATATTCTAGGCGGGCAGGGTATGAGGGACAGGGATGGAAATGTGTGGCAAGCCACCCTAGTTACTTTGGCTCAGGTCTCTTGCTCTCATATAAAACTTGCATGGAAATATTTATTCTTGAGAGAGGCTAGGCGTACACAGTCTCACCTGAGCTTACAGTGGAAGAGCAGTTTGCGCGGTGGGATCATATCTCTTGCCTGCACTGAAAAGAGCTGTGACCTTTCCAAGCGACTATATTAGGGTCTTTATTAGGCTGGTGTGAAGCTGGTGGCTCATCAATAAGCAGATCTGTGGGATGTGCAAAGGTGGTATGGCAGCCAAGTTCTGTCCACAAAAAGGAGGCTGTTGCATTATCAGGGTTTCCCACACAATCAAGGAATTATTTTAACTGGTGCCAGGAGAGAGCGCAAAGCATCTACAGTACCTGAACTAAGAAGTGGGAAGAAGGCTTTAAATTTCTAGGTCTAAAGATATCAGTGAAGAAGGAACAATGATGCGAACACTGAACTGAGAATTCTCTTCACTGCCTGTTCAGAAGCACATCAATTGCCTGGCCATCTACCATGTCACCAATACATTCAGGCTGGACACATTTCCGCATGTGCAGTGACTATAACTTTCAAGGCCATAAATGAGTCCCTGTAGACAAAATCTTAACAATTTTGCAGCATACAGAAAGGACACAAGCCAACAGGCACAGACAAAGGAAAATTTGGACTCTTATTTAGTAAAGGAAATATGAAACAGCCCTTATGGTTATCAATTTTAAAAATAGACCTGATTAATCAGGCCAAACATATTTTCTGAATGCTGCTAAGGTGAACTTTGGCAAACCTCCAAAGGCAGTTGATTGTCTGAGGAAGTGATCCCCAAAACAAGGTTTTAGATATTCATGACGGAGCCTAAAGGAGATGCTATCAAACCTTGCACACTGCAGTTTCAGGAGTTAAAACCCTTCAGGCAGTCCAGATTTAAACATTATAATAAAAAATTGACACAGAAGCAGAATGGACTAGAGGCTTGTACCAAGGAGAGATCAGTGGGCTGCATCCCTGACACAGACTCTTATCTACACCTCTGTCATCTTTCCCTTGAGACCTCAGTTCCTTCAAGAGTTTTTAAACCTAAATCTGAATGGTACAGAAAACAAATATGAGAAATGCACCAAAACAAATTCAAATGTCTAAAGCTACTGCCAGATATTTGTTTGCTTGCTTGCTTGCTGGCTTTAATGTTGACCTGGTATATTTGATATCTGGCTTTGCTCAAAAAGTCATTTGCATATGAGTTTTGAATGCTAGCCCACATGATAATCAAGCCTACTATTTATTGCTCGCCTGGTTATGCACACAGTGCCATGCAAAGCAGGTGATTATGTTTTTCTAATCTTCACAACAATCCTGCAAATAGTAACACATTTATAACCACTTAGTGTTAGGAACCCCTCGTGTCATAGTGGTGAAGAGTTTAGCTGCTAACCAAAAGGTCGGCAGTTTGAATCCACCAGGTGCTCCTTGGAAACCCTGTGGGGCAGTTCTACTCCGTCCTACAGGGTCGCTATGAACTGGAAAATCCAGGGCAATTTCTATTCTTCCCCAGGCATAGAAATTTCTTCCCATCTTCAAAGAACATCTCAAAATTCAGTTTCTAAGAGAAGAATTTCTTCCTTAAACAACCTATTTAATGTAGCATAAAACATTATTTTCCAGTGCATCAGTCTCTTTTTTTTTCTCTTGCCCTCTATTTTTATTCTTTGAATCTCTTTGCTTGCTTCAGTGGGCTAATACCCATCTCCTTTCCTCTATTTATGCTCTCAGTGGCCTAGGCCTCTCTTCACAGGTGTTCTAACATGAATCTCAGAAAAATAATAGGTAGAAATAATTTATCTTAGAATGCATAATCAACAATTATCGTTTAGCGCCTACTTACACCATGCTAGGCTTGAAGAAGGGGAAAGAAGAAGACTGAAACATACATAGGATATGATTTCTACCTTAAAATTCTTATTCTCTAATATTGACTATAAGAATGGTAGAATGATGAATAAATACATACTAGGGTTTTTTTAGGGTCTGAGCAAGCTAATATTGAATTTTGAAGTATATAAGATAAACTTCTGAGACAGAGCTCAGAAAACTTAAATACTTTGCTCATTGTTTACATAGCTAACTCCAGAATCTGAACCCAACATGAGGAACCTCCAAAGCTCCTGTGCTGCCTTTTCCATGGAATGTGGGACTTGATGATACACAAGAGAGGAATAAGCCCACTGCTCTAGGGAAGCTAATGGTGCCACTGTCGTAGGTTGTAGAGGGAAGGAGATTCTTGAGGGTAACACATATTTGAACTTATTGAGATTTAATGAGTTTGAATGCATTGGTGTGGCACTTACGTGGCTGACAGTGAATAATTCTAGCACACCTTAGGAAATGAGTAGAGGAGTATTAAAAATATGCCTCCATTAGTACAAGTAATAGCAGCAGACACTGTACAAGGAGTATTACTAGTCATGGTGTTAGTAGCAGTAGTAATACACACCATTAGTAGAAAGTCTGCTATGTGCCAGGCTCTGCACTAAGTGCCATCTAAGTCTTTGTTAGCTAATTTGGTCTTAAAAACTACATTTTAGGAGACAAGGAAGTATTTTATATCCCTTTAATAGATGAGAACACTGGGATTCAAAGCAGTCATATAGCTTTTGATTTTTATATTATATAATTTTTTTTCTATTTCTTTTTTTTAATTGAACTTTAGATGAAGGTTCACAGAAAAAACTAGTTTCTCATCAAACAGTACACACATTGTTGTATGACATTGGTTAACGACCCCACAATATGTCAACTCTACCCCTTCTCAAACGTGGGCTCCCTATTAACAGCTGTCCTTTTCCCTCCTACCTTCCAGTCCCTGCCCCAGGGCTGGTGCACCCCTTCACTCTTGTTTTTTTTCCATGTGACTGTTCAATCCTTGGCTGAAGGGTGAACCTCAGGAGTGGCCTCATCACGGATCCGGAAGGGTGTCTGGGGGCCATACTCTCAGGGTTTCTCTAGTCTCTCTCAGGCCAGCAAGTATGGTCTTTTTTTTTCTTTTTGAGTTGGAAATTTGTTCTACATTTTTCTCCAGCTCTGTCTGGGAGCCTCTATTGTGATCCCTGTCAGGGCAGTCAGTGGTGGTAGCCGGGTACCAACTAGTTGCACTGGACTCAGTCTGGTGGAGGCTGTGGTAGATGTGGTTCATAATTATATAATTTTAAATGATTTTTTAATGGTAGAACTAGAATTAAAATCTTTTTCTGCCTGACTCAAAGTCTATAATGCTACCCTCAATGAGCTATAACTTCCTTATGCCGACAGATTGCGTATTATGAATATCTTAAGCAGTGAAACTTAAGTCAATGTATTTTTCCACATTTTATTTCTGCAAATTATTATTGAAAAAAAAAATGACTCTGTATTTTGCAATTGCAGGGTCAGAGTTCTTACCTTCCCAGTGGCTGACCCTGTCAATGCCTACTCTCACGAAGGCAGATCTTAACATTGATTCCTCGTGTATAGATGCAGAGTGAAAACTAAAAGAAAACACAAAAATAATTAAGGGTTGGGGGTTCAGAGTGGGCAAGAGAATGAGATGTACGGGCTATAGAAGGCTCAGGAGGGTTTCAGTAAAAATAAAAAATGGTAGTGCTTTGGTCTCTCATTTTAAGGAAGGAACTGTTTTTTCCTCTGTCTTTTTTTTGTCCTGAAGGGCAGGACAACATGGTATGCATGAAAACAGTCAGAAAAAAGGTGTTTTAGAAATATGTTTAGTTCTTTTTCAGAACCTTGCTACTTCTCCATAAAATAATTATTTATGTGCACATATCTTCAAAATTTTTAAACTCACTTATGCTTCTATATAATATCATCCTTTTGGTATTTTACAACCTAGCTATTTTCTTAAGGCTAATTTTTATTTTTCATATAAACGTAAACTTTACTTTATTTGTTTTTCTTCACGCTTTGCTACGTTGTTTGAATTCTCTGTGGTGGGGGTTACCATTTCTGTGTACGTATATTGAATTGCACCTTTGGCTTTACTTTTGACTTCTAAATTATTCACCAAAATTTCTTTTCCAGAATGATCTTTGAAGGTGCTATACTGTGAATAACTAAGTTAAATTCTTTTTTTTTTTTTTGGTAGAAGGAATGATTTTCTTTCTTATGCATTTGATATAGAAAACTTTAAAGGTACAGTTTTATCCTTTCAAACTGTGCTTTGACCCCATGGTACGTGGCACAGAATTGTAAAGACACAGAGGCTATACTGACATCTTTCCTTGAAAGTTGTTATATTTTTCTACATTTCTAAGAATAAAGTCAGTGATTTTTCAAATAATTTTATTATAGTTTTGTAATCAAAAGAACAAATAGTTACCAGTTTTCAAATATGCCATAATAATAGAATGTTCCCTTGCTTTCTTCTGAATAGAAGCAATAAAGAGTCAATCGATGTGTGTATGTGAGTGTGCATGTGTGAAGGCAAAATAAGTCACTAAAAATTTTAAGGATTAAAAGTATCGTTAGCAAGCTAAGTTTTCAAATTGAATCTTCTACTTTTATTTTCCCTTCCTAGGATTATTTTTAAACTACCTTCCGTGACAAAGGTGTCATATTAAATCTGAGAGCTACTTATATTGTGACTATCTGCTTTGGCATTCTTCATATATACTATCTCACCAAAATACCTTCTTGCTCTTAGATAGAGGCAACATGTTATTTTCAATCGCCTCATATGCATGCAAAAGCTAGACAGTGAATAAGAAAGATTGAAGAAGAATTGAAGAATTTGAAGTATGGTGTTTGGGGCAGAATATTGAATAGACCATGGATGCCAGAAGAATGAACAAACCTGTCTTGGAAGAAGTAGAGCCAGAACGCTCCTTAGAAGCGAAGATGGCAAGACTTTGTTTCATATACTTTGGACATGTTATCAGGAGGGACCAGTCCCTGGAGAAGAACATTGTGCTTGGTAAAGCAGAGGGTCAGCGAAAGAGAGGAAGACCCTCAATGAGATGGATTGACACAGTGTTTGCCACAATGGGCTCAAAAGTAGCAACGACAGTGAGGATGGCACAGGGCCAGGCAGGGTTTCGTTCTGTTGTATTTAGGGTTGCTGTGAGTTAGAACAGACTCAACAGCATGTAACAACAACACAGACAACATTAAATTACCAGTTAGTAATAAGACAGAGAACAAATATAGCTCCTTCTACATTTCCTTTCTTCATATAAATAGCAAGCTTGATTAAATTCCTTCTTATTTTGACACACACGTATGTTTTAATGTGTTCAGTGATATGGTAACAAAGTATACACACGCAGAAGCCACTCTAAGCTTTGTGGAAATATACATTGCAAAAGAGGTGAGTTGGAGAACGTATTTTCCAGCAATTCTTTCTAGGATACAGATTAGATACTACAGCCTTTGTGAAAGGGCCTAGGCTTTCATCTATTGGGCCCAAATTATTGATAACTAGCAGGAGGGAACAAGTTATCAGAGATATGCATCAGGTCAGCCCGTCTTAAAGTCAATATTACCCTTGAGATCATGAGTCCCCAGCAAATAGTCACAACTGGCTGGCAGTGTGACTTGTCAGAGCATAAAGAGATCCCAGAAAGAGTCATGAAGGACTTGAGTTTAACTAGAGGAAGTGAGACACTGGGGGAACTATTTCAGGGACCTGCAGGGTGGACACAAAGTTAGTCTTTTGCCTATGTTATAAATGCAGGCTAGCCTCTCTGCTGAGTGATAAGGTTAAAGGGCTCCGGGAACATCTTTCTGCTGCAGTTTTTAAAACGCTGAATGGTTTCAAGAAAGAATAAGAGAAATAATGCGAGAATAAAACCAGAAAGAAGAACTTAGTCAAGGAGAAAGCAATGATAACAATGAAAATAATATATGAGAAAATAAAAATTCAGAGGGAAAAAAAGACGGAGAGAAACAATGCATATGGATTTATGAACAATTACAAAACTGTCCTAATAAAGTCTGAATTAAGAATATTGGAGGAAGCAGAATTCTATGTTCCATTAACTAATAAAGACAGATCATAGATGCACACAAGTTCATGGGATCTTTTTGATGACTAATATTCATTCATTCATTCACTCGTTTAGTCTATTAATTCAATTATCAGCCAGTTTTGTAGTATGTGTTGTTTCCCTGTTGGGAGCGCCAAGTTTTGATCTGTAGACATGACATGACTGCTGGAATGTTCTGCCACTGGGAAGCACACCTGCAACATGAGGGAGACAGTCAAATCTCACTTAAATGCGTCCACTAATCCGCAGTGCTTTTCTAGTGGTTTTTGTGGTCCTGTGTAGCAAAACACTGGAATTTGATACCTAGTAAGTGCTTTCATCTGTTCTTTTTAATCTAATGTAGGGACTTCGGAACAAGAGATAAGCCAGAGGGATTGAATATCTGTGGAGTTAACGTTGTTTGGACAACTTTACCTTGAAAAGTAAAAAGAAAAACAGGGTGGGAAGAAGAATCGTCAACTGATAAAACACTATCATAAAAGAAATTTGGAGGAGGAAGAAGTACAGGCAAATAAATTTCTGAAATTACATATTGTCAGAAAATCAGGTATGTCAAATGGAAGAGAAGTGATTCTGCTGTTTTACTGGGGAATGAGTGGAATACCTGCTAAGAACAGTACCTGCGAATTTATGTACGAATGGTTTGTACGCATTCATAGGTACATGTAAATTCAGGTAAGAAATGTAACGCATTCTAATGGAAGGGAGTGAAAATAAATGCATACGTCTGAGTCGGAGCGTTGTTCCAAAGAGTCTCCTAAAGAAAAAAAGAGGAGTAGCAGTTTGTATGTGGAGATTATTGAACAAAGGGATTGTTATTAAGTGACAACCAGTTGGTTTAAAATAAAAGAGAAGCATTTTGTTATGGAAACAAAATCTTAGAGACCTTTCAGTTGAGAAGGAAAAAATCAGTTTTCTTTTCTAACTTTGGTTACACAGTGTGTACAGTCTAAGAAAGCTGAACCATTTCTCTTCAGGTGCCTATAGAACGTCTCATTCTGATAATGATAATGTATGATAAATTATATAATTATATTTCTATGTAGATTGAGAAAGCAATGAATGATAAATTATATAATTATATTTCTATGTAGATTGAGAAAGCAATGAATAGCATTTAATTTGGATTGGCAAATAAAGTTGGTGATTTGGAGATAATGAGTACTTGAGATAGTTTCTCAGCAATCTTCGTTCTAAGTTTGTCTTTAATTAAATATTGATAAATATTATAAATAGCAATGTATGTTCTGACACTACTATGTTAACAGCAATATAATTATATCAACAGTTGCAATCCAAGTCATGGTTATCATAATTTCTATGACAACTATCTGAGTAAATGGGAATCACAGAAGGCATAGGGTTTGTAGGCTGTAGCCCAGTCAAGGGATGGAATTGAGACAAAAATCTAGCTAATACTGTCCAATCAAGACACTTTCCCTTGGAAAGGCAGCATGAGCTCAGAGGAAGGGGTAATTATTTGCCATTTGTCTACCCAGAGTGTATGCCTTTCTACTTTAAATCATGCAAAACCAATAAATACGTGATAAGCCCAGACATCATTTGTTCCAAAAGATTTCTTTATCTGAGCTCATAAATCTCCTTTTTAAACACAAGATGTGACGGCATAAAGAAGATTGTTAGAAAGTTGTATGCACGTGTAAAACTGTGTACCAGTACCAATTGCCATAAAGTCAATTCTGACTTATAGCAACCCTACGCGTCAGAGTAGAATCGAGTGCCATAGGATTTCCAATGACTGATTGTTTGGAAGTAGATTGCCAGACCTTTTTTCTGAGGTGCCTGAAACCTCCAGTCTTTCAGTTAGCAGCCCAAATGTGCTATATATAATGAAAAACACTGAATACAAAGTCCATCCTCATATATGCAATAAAAAGCACAAAAAAGAAAGGAAAATATTTTTGAGTGTGGGAATATTTTTACGTTAACAGATTATATAGAACAAAAGCAAACTTTCTCAAATTTCAACTTCTTTTTTTTTGTAGTCATTTTCTTAACCAGCAAGAATTTCCTACATTAACATTTATAACATTATGAGATCACTAAAGCCCTATGTTAGCTAAGTAAACTAAAGTTAGCTTGCTGTTGTTTGACATCGAGTCAACTTCGAATCACAGCAATTCTGTAGGACAGAGTAGAAATGCCCATGGGGTTTCAAAGTCTATAATCTCTACGGAAGCAGAGTGCTTCATCTTTCTCCTTCGGTGTGGCTGGTGGGTTTCAACCATTAACCTTTCATTTAACAGTTGAGAGCTTAACTACTGTGTCATCAGGACTCCTTTTGATCATCCTCTAGGTAGCGTTATCATCATCAACTTGAACTTAGAAAGAAATGACATACAAATATAAACTGAAAATGATTAAAAGTTAGAAACCATAGCTAATGTGATAAGAAAGAATTGTGATCATACAATATCTCAGAAGTTAAACATGTGCAAGACAAAAAATTGTTATATCTGTAAACATGAATTTCTGTATTTAGATGAAAACACATCTATTATACCATAAAAGGACACTGATTCACTTAATAACAATTTATAGGGAGAAACTGAGATGTTTGGTTAAGACATGCTAAGCATGATTTAACGGTATAATAATGACCTAAAATAATTTGTGTAATCAGAGATAACATGAATGAAATCATGACATCTTACAATATGTTACCAGAAAGGACTCTATTTCAGTAACCGCCTTTGACACCTAAAGGGAGTAAAACACTCAGTAAAATCTCTTGCATGGAATGTTGTTGTTGTTGTTGGGTGCTGTTGAGTCAATTCCAACTCGCAAAACCCCGTGTGACACAGTAATACTTCCACATAGGGTTTTCTTGGCTGTAATCTTTATGAAAACCCTATGAGGCAGTTCTACTCTGTCCTATAAGGTCGCTGTGAGTCAGAATCGACTCGACGGAATGTTTTTTTTTTTTTTTTTTTTAATCTGTGTGGAAGCAGATCACCAGGTCTTTCTGCTGGAAGCCAGTGGGTGGATTCGAACCAACCTTTTGGTTAGCAGCTGGATGCTTAACTATTGTACCACTAGGACTCCTTCTGGCATAGATTAGGCACTTGTTAAACAATAATTTTCTTCCATTTACCTCATGGAATAGACAGAGCTTAATTTTGTATGGGTTTAGAGGTAATTCTTAACTAGCGAGGTACCATAATATGAGAGAGAGGAAGAAATGCAGCTTGACAGAGCAAAGTGATTTCTACATAGTTTGATTCTTAAGGGAAGATGATGTGATATTTTCCAACGACATATCAGCATTTTTGGTAGGGTGCAGGAGTTGGAGAAGACATGAGGTCTTCCAGGTTTATATGGTTATCAGGAGAGGACATGGATTAAAAATGTTAAGAACTGTCTTTCTAAGGGACAATACTGGGGTACCTTTATTAGGATTTTTTAACAATACATATGATTTTTAACATCATACTAATGTATAATTAATTGTCATTGAAAATAGGGAGTATCCCAAATCTGAATATGTGTAGAAAAAAGAATGGCCATCTATTGCAGATTTTGTGAAAAGAATGGTATCATAAGTATGAAATTGTCATATATGACTTCTAATGTCTTTCCCACCTGAAATATATATGTGAACAAAATTCCAGTTAAAATAAACAATAGAGACATTTGTTTGTTCTTTGTTTCCCATTTGTGATTATAATTATTATATATACGCCCACAATCTAAGAATAGCAATAGTACTATAAATGATGATTTTTGTAAATAAGTGGAGAATCTAATGCTTAATGAGAGTGTTATCTGCTGGAGATCATGCACACAGAAGTGAGCAAGACTCAGAGACTACCAGACTGGACAAATTTCTGCACCAACATACCTACCTTCTTCTTTCGTAGAACAGAACCATTTTATTAAAATATAATACTTATTACTCACGTACCATCAGCTACGAACACCATTAGAATCAGTTATTCTAGTTTATCTTCATTAACTACAGAGTTCAAAAGGGTGACTGAGAGTTTCCCTCATCATTCTCTGCCTCTTAGGGACTTGAGGGCCATTTTTGCAGTGGCATTCTAGAAGTATATTCCGTACATCTTTAGCCTTTTTTTTTTTTCCAGAAACCATTTTTACATACTTAAATATTTTAAAATTCTTCCCAAGGCAAATTAATTTCATCCTGTAAAGTCATTACAAGCTTAATTATGAAGACAGTTATCGGATTGACACAGTATCTGCAACAGTGGGCTCATACATAGCAATGATTGTGAGAATGGCATAGGACCTGGCAACATTTCATTCTGTTATACGTAAGGGCACTATGAGTTGGCGATAACTCAATGGCACCTCACAGCAAGGATTGTTATGGATTTTCTCTTTTTAAACATATGTAATATTTCCCACTGATAAATTGTTAGGTGTCATCAAGACTGATAAATACCAGTCACTGATAGTCAAATTGAAAACAACTGAATACTAAAATTTAGGAAAGTTGATAGAAATAGAAAACAAAGCAAGGGGCTATAAAGACATTATGATGTCTTTATAGTATCAAAGGAATAACACAAGTGAAAGAATTAGAAAAGGATAGTGATATTTGTTTCTGGTCATGTGTGACATTAAGCCAATATGAGATGTTCTCTGCTAAAACAAATAAGCATGTGTGATAAAATTATACAAAATAATACAAGGTATAATGAAATATTAAAGTAATATAGTATAGTATAATATGATATAGCATGACATAACATAACAACATAACATATAGTTGGGCTCAAAATATCTACCTTAAGCCTCTAACTCACATGGATTTGGAGTCCAATTTATACTATACAAGTGAGGTATGAGCCTTCAAGCTTCAAAATTAATGTAAAATTCATCACAGGATAGAAAAATAGCTACAGCAGAGACAGAAATTCATATTTGCTTTGCAGCAATGTGCCTAAAACTCAGTAAAAAAAAAAGGTCTCCTAAGAAAAGAAATCATTGAAACATTAACTAGACTGCATTTCAAACGAATAAAGATACCAAAATATTCAAGAAAAGGAATGAAAAATAGTAGAAAATAATGTCTATATGTCAAATTTCAGAAGGAAGATAATAAAAGAATGTGGGGAGATAATATTTAAAGTGATTTCATTGATAATTTTCCAGGACAGATAAAATTTTGACAGCTCTGACAAGAGAAGCTCAACAAGTTTTGGTCAATAAAAACAAACATAAATCAAACATATATATGTATACATATACATATTTGAGAAACAATAAAACAGTGATCAGAAAAAGGGAAATATCAAATGAACAAAATTAAAAAGTTTGATTACTTCAAAGGAAGAGCATTTAGGCATACAACACACATCTCACCAGCAAAAACACAGACTTGGGACTGCAGTGCTGAAGAAAACTTAGTTTTATCCTAGAATTGCATATCCAGCTAAAGCATCAACAAGTAAGAGGATAGGAAAAAAAAATTACATATGTAATATATAGATATATGTATGTATGTGTACATACACACGAATATAAATATATATATATCTCCTTTGTTGAGACCTAGTTAAGGAAACAAATAAACAACAAAAACAATACATTCTCGGTTTTTGCTTTTTTCTTCTCCAAAATATACATCCATTAAGAAGAAAATCAAACCTGACTTCAGAAGGAAAAATTATAATTCAAGAAGCAAATGTGAGCAAAAACTGTGGTATTCTTTAATGTACACAACCAAGGAGTTAAAAAAAAATTCAAGCAGGATGAACCCGAAGAGATCTACAAGCAGCATGTGATAATCAAATTGATGAAGGCCAGAGACAAAGAAGGATTCTTGAAAGCAGCGAGAAGGAAGCCCTTCAACACATACAAGAATTCCCCAATGACATTTGCAGCTGATTCCTCAATCGTAACCACAGCGGCCAGAAGCCAGAGGATTGACATATTCGAAGTGCCGAAAGAAAACAACAGCAACAACATAAACTGTGAACCAAGAATTCTACACTTGTCACAAGTATCCTTCAAAAATGAAGGAAAAAAAGAAAACTTTTCCAGATAAATAAAAACTTAGACTATTGATTGCAGGATCTTATATTAGACATTATTTTAAGGAAGATTTTCCTGCAATCAATTTCTTAAAATAATGTCTAAGATAAGAACTACTAGTGAAATAACATTAGATAGCAACTTCAATCTGTATGATGAAATAGAATATTCACTAAGGCAAAAAAAGTAAGTAAATATAAGACATTATAAATGATTTTTGTTTATAACTCCTCTTTAAAAATACATATGTAATTTAAAGTATGTTATGGATTAAGTTATGTTCCCCCCAAATACATGTTGAAGTCTTAACATTTGAAACAAGGATGGTAAGATTGCGGCTCACTTACCTTAGACACATCATTAAAAAGGGCTAATCGCTAGGAAAGGATATCAGTATATCAGGGGGTCAGCAAAAATGAAGCAACCCCTCAGTGAGATGGATTGACACAATAACAACAATTATCAAACCAGATAATAATATTATCTTAAAATTGTACGTGAATAATTTTTAAACAAATATTTAGCCAAAAGCTAAAGAGGTCAAATATGCCCACCTGTCTTAATTTTTAAGTTATTATTATCATTATTATTTTGGCATGTTTTTGTCTTTTAAGGGACTGAGCACGGGAAGGAGAAGAGCATTCTCCTAAATCTCCTTGTATATATTTTCAATATTCAAGAAAGAATATATTTTGGAAGAACAATTATATCTTCATAGTAATAGAAATATCCCACTCCCAAATTTAGTTAGTATTCTTTTAAAGAAAAATTAAAAATAGATAAATGAGATAAAAATAATATCATATCATGTTGTTGATGTTAGGTGCTGTCCAGTCAGCTCTGACTCACGGTGACCCTATGCGCAACAGAATGAAGCACTGCCGGGTCCCGCGCCATGCTCACAACTGTTGCTATGGTTTAGCCGTTGTTGCAGCCACTGCATCAATCCATCTCATTGAGGGTCTTCCTTTTTTTTTACTGAGCCTCTACTTTACCAAGTATGATGTCCTTATCCAGGAACTCAACCCTTCTGATAACATGTCCAAAATACATGAGACGAGACTTGCCATATTTGCCTCTAAGGAGCATTCTGGCTGTACTTCTTCTAAGACAGATTTGTTCCTTCTTCTTGCAGTACATGGTATATTCAATATTCTTCTCCAACACCATAATTCAAAGGTACCAATTCTTCTTTGGTCTTCTTTATTCATTGCTCCAGTTTTCACATGAGTATGAGGAGCACTTTAGTCTTTAAAGTAGCATCTTTGCTTTTTATCACGTATGTTGAAAATTCCTTACCTTTGTTTATTACTAGTTGCTATCTTGTCAGCTCCTACTTATGGTGACTTTATGCACTAACTAAATTACAGGCCTGACTAATGTAAAGACGTTGGCTCAGCACAGAAAATATAGACCAAGATTAAGCATCTAGCCCAGATAAAAATGAAGGAGATTCAGTACAGTGCCAGAAGGCAAGATCTCTGGCAGGCAGCAATTGCCTAATAGATGCCAGTCACGTACCACAAATCACAATACAAGAAGAAAAATGGATGCCGAAGAACTGACTCAGGAGTTTTCATCCTTTGATTAAATTTTGTTAGGTTAGTCAGTTGGTAAAAAAACGATCAGCTCTCTACATAGTACTATGGAAATATATTTTGTAGTATCCTTTTCTTTTTGGTGATTCTAATGCGTTTCAATGAATTCTCTCTTCTTACAATGTTTGGTTATGTAATTCTATGGAGTATTAAAAAATCCAGATGTGTTAATTAAATAAGATAGTAACATTTTAAGAACTTATTTCTTTGAAATAGTTCTCTTCAAATGTTATATATATGGAGTCTCAGGGTGCAGCAAATGGTTAAGCCTGGACTATTAACTGAAAAATTCGTGGCTCAAACCCACCCAGAGGTACTCAGAGGTAAGGTCTGGCAGTCTGCTTTAGAAAGATCACAGCTTTGAAAACCCTATGGGGTGCAGCTCTACTCTAAGTGTAGTCATCATAAGTCAGAATAAACTCAACATCAATAACAACAACGTATATATAATATATATATTTGATACATGTGTACATATATATACATAAATATGTGTGTGTATAAATATACAATTGTTGTTTTTGTTGTAGCTATATTTATATATTTTATATATATATGTATATCCTACTAACACACTGCCATCGACTTGATTCCAACTCATAGCGATCCTATAGGACAGAGTACAACTGCCCCATAGAGTTTCCAAGGAGCGCCTGGCAGACTCGAACTGCCAACATTCTGGTTAGCAGCCTTAGCACTTAACCACTATGCCGTATATATATATATATATATATGAAATTTGGGCCCAGACTAGATACATAAATTCTAAATGCATATTTTCATTTAAGAAATTATATTTAGAAAAATACATTATCATTTTTATTAGTAGCATATAAGACCATTATGGATTTCATTCAGCCCCTCCCCAATATACCAAACATGTACTGAAGTCCTAACCCTTGTACCTGTGATTGTGACCCTGTTTAAAAATAAGGCTTTTCTTTCCTTATGGCAATGAGGTAATTTACTTATGGAGTAGGGTGGGTCCTAAACCTAATCCTTTCTGAGTGGTGTCTGACAAAAAGGGAAAGCAGACACAGCGAGACACATACAAGGGGAAGATACCATGTGAGGGATATTCTATAAGCCAAGGAGCCTCCAGGGATGTCAACAAGGAGGAACCCACCCCTAAAGCAGATATCCTGGTTTGGACTCAAGCCTCCAAAAATGTGAAATGATATTTCTGTTATTTAAAGCACCTCCTTGTGGTATTTTGTTAGGGCAGCACTAGGAATCTAAGACAAAGCAAATTGCTTGAAAAATCACATACTAGCAGCTTGTTTTAAGAGAATGAACAGATGATAAGTTATTGGAGTTTAAGGCATTTGTACTAGACTTTAATGGAATAATGCTTTTATTCTTGAGCTAAGATGCTTATACCTGAGAAATTGCATGAGAATTTGTACAAAAGTAGGGAATTTTAAAGGATGTGTAAGAAAAAAAGCACAATCCAGTTGGACTCTAAAATAGGACAGAAGTAAATTGTACCTAAGGAGTAGAGAGCTTTGACTGTCTGCCTAAGCAATGTGGAGACTACAGCACATAGTTAGAAATGGATCCCAGGACACTTGTAAATTAAATGGTTTTTTTAAAAAAAAAAAGATCTGAATAGCTTCTAGAGGTTTTCTAATACGGAGGTTTCAGGCTGATGACTGGTGACCCAGAAGACCACTGCCTTAGAGGACCTAAGTTCATATATTCGGAGTCAGTACAATCAAAAACTAAGAATTTACCCTTTTTAACCTGGGCCATTTTCAACTTCTCAGCTGGGGCTCATGTTTCAAGATCAGTAAACATACCTGGTGCTTTACACAAGGTCTTTCTGCTGGGAACAGGATGGCCCTCATGTATTTGGATGGCATGTGTCAGCTTACAATTTGATTCAACTGTTTGAATAGACCTTTGGGTTAAATGGACAGCCTTTTTAACACATCAAAGGCACAACCTTTTGTGGTGAGAGCCTCCTTTCCAACAAAATTCAAATACCACCAGCTACCAAATTTCTCATTTCCTTGTAAAACTACACTAGCCAATCTTTATTGCAGGAATAAGCTTTTAATTCCAAATTGCAAGTTTCAAGCTTTCAAAGGAGAAGTAAACTTTACTGGCATTTGGGAGTTCTAGTAAAATAGATTGTGCCGCTTGCTTTCTCTGTTAGCATCGCTTTAGTTTTTGTGTTGGTAAGATGGTGATATAAATAACTTGCTGGGAAAAAAAATTAACACCTACTAAGTGTCAGGATAAGGAGCCCTGGTAGCACAGTGGTCAAAGGGGTCTGTTGCTAACCAAAACGTTGGTGGTTCAAACTCACCAGCTGCTCCATGGGAGAAAGATAATAGCAGTCTGCTTCCATAAAGATCACAGCCATGGAAACCCTATGCAACAGCTCTGCCCCGGCCAATAGGGTCGCTGTGAGTTGGAAATGACTCAAAAGCAATAGCATTCTTAAGGGTCAGGATACATGTGAGTCATTGGGTATGTACACTATGATCAAGACCTTCCTAGTTGATCACCTGTGCCATACACTATGATCGAGATCTTCCTAGTTGATCACCTGTGCCATACACTATGATCAAGATCTTCCTAGTTGATCACCTATGTCATAGTGTTACTTAATTTATATTCAGGATTAGCATCTATGTTGATCTCACAGCTTGAACATAATAGTTTCATTCTCTTTTGAAAGAACATATCAAATACCAGAAACTTTAAAAGATGATGGACTCACCTCCTCAAATCCCCACGTCTGAGTCCTGCAAGACTTTATGATCTTTCATTGATATGATATCAGGATATAAGCAGAAACCAAAAAGAACATATATATATATATAAAAAAGTACACTTAATGCTACAAGTTTTAAATATTGGAACAGTCACTATAGGCTTCAATCTGTCTCGAAGATTGAAGTGGATACATAGAGTCACACAAGGCGAGAATAAAGAAGTTATTTATCTTGACTGTAAATTTGGGGTTCAGAACAACAGGATCAGTTAGAGGTTATGAAAATACTACTGCAGGTATAAATTAAAAAAAAAAAAAGCTTTCAAACAGAGACTTCTTAGGGAGACATGCACTGGTGTCTTACTCCACCACTGTTTCCCTGATGGTTTGTTAATCCGACTACAGTGAGGTCAACCAGGTGGACAGTAAAGCTGTCTTGATCATGGCAGTATTTCAGCATTTGCTTTTCCTTGGCTAAGCATCTTCATTCAAAAGGATTTTTGAAGTTTTCTGCTCAAGAACAAAATAGGTGCTAGGGTCCTAGAGCCAGGCATCACAAAGAATAAGCAACTTAAACCCTTCCTCCTCAATGTCTACACAAGCCCAGAGTTTGAGACAGAAGAGTCTTAAGAAGACCATACAGGGTCCTGGCACCCGTACCAGCCTTTCTACTGCACCATCATTGATGAAAAGCAAGTCATGAAGCCTTCTCAACATTGTGCCCCCAACACTATGCCCTCAACATTATGACCCACCACTACCTTTCTTGAATCCACTGCACGTAAGTATTCTCTTTTTACGTCGATCACAAGAAGAACCACAGATTCATAACTTACTTCTCATGGCCTGTCAATTAGGGAGGGGGGTTTTGATCGACTAATATAGGAAAGGCTTTGGATGAAATAGATTTTGAGGAAGATGGGGGTTGACTTTTCAACTTGTTATTAAGGATTCAAGTGATGATTTCTAGGAGGAAGGTTGTGTATATGTGATGGAAATGTGGGAGTGATATACCAGATGAAAGTGTGAATTTGGGAATCAGCAACAAATTGATAGCATTTAACGCCTGGTGGCACAATGATTAAGTGCTTAGCTTAAAGGTTGGTGGTTTGAACCCACCTAGGAGCTACACAGGAGAGAGACTTGCCAATCTGCTCCTGTAAAGATTACAGCCTAGAAAACCCTATGGAGCAGTTCTACCATGTCATATGAGGTTGCTATGAGTTGAAAATAGCCTCGACGACAACTAACAACAACAACAATGCTGCAGTATAGGATGAAATCCCCTAGAGACTGAGTGTAGAGGAAGGGAAGAGCAAAACATGAGCCTTAGGCACTTCAGTGTTCAGAAATCTGGGAGAAAAGAAAGACTGGAATCAGTAAGAGTCAGAGAAGGAGGTTCCTAATGGGTTTCTCTGCTTGTATGCTTGACTCCATTACAGTCTATTCTCAACAGAGTCAGTGAGATCATTTTAAAAGGTAGCCCAGATCACGTCACTTCTGTGCTCTGAGTCTTTAACAGCTTGCCCTTCACTCAGAGTAAGAGGAAAATGAGGACGATGGTCTGCAAGGCTGTCATTACTTACAACCCCATCAGCCTCCCTCACCTTGACCTCCCTGATGCTCCTTCAATGTCCTTGTTACACTTGATGTTTGTTCCATCCTTCTAGCTTTTTAAAAAGTTCTGTTCCCATTTGGCTATTTTCATCTTCTTTAAGTCTCTGCTCAGATCTCATTTCCTCAGAAAGGTCTCCTCTGACCTCCCCAATTAAATTGCAACCTGCCTCCCATAGCTTACCCCAAGCTCTCCTATACCCCTGTACCTTCCTCTAAATTTTTTTTTTCACATTGCACTTATCACAGCTTAACATGCAATGTACTTTATCTATTATCTTTATTGCTTATCATCTCTCTCCTCTGACGAGAATGTATGGAATGTATGGAAGGAGACAGCCACACATTCTCTCCCATGATGCTGCTGGTGGGTTGCAACCACTGACTCCTGGTTAGTAGTTGATCACTTTACCCACTCTCAAAAGACAAACCTGTTGAAACCATTCGAGATTCATATATCAATGACAAGTCCAGCATACAATAATGATACATATCATTAAATTGCATGAAAATAAGCAGAATAAAAAGCCATAGGAAAGAAACATGTTAGAAGTTCCAAAACTGATACTATGTATGACCTTGGCAAGTTATATGACTCTCATCCCTGCCTTATTCATCTGTAAAATGGGAGAAAGAGATCTTGCTCATGACACTTTTGTGAATATACAGGGCAATACATGCAAAGCAAATAGAAGACTGTTTGATTCAGAGTTGGCATACCATAAAAGTTTGTTTTCTTTCATTCCCCTATTTCCTGGCAAAAAAACAGATACCTATAAGGCTAATGTTAGAAGCACAATATTTTACTGAATATAACATTTAGGACACTTTTTTAGGTTTTAGGTAACTTAGTTGTTTCCTATGACTCTGATGCTGTGTTCCCACTTCTTTATCAGCGTCATGTCACAATTCTCTGTCGTCTCTTCAGAGAGGCTTTTTGTGACCTAACTAGAGTAGTAAGCAGACAGACACACACCTTACACTTGATATCGTATATCACCGTGGTTACAGGAGGCTTGTCGTCGTTGTTAGTTGCCATTGAGTTGACTTCGATTCAGCAGTCTCATGTATAACAGAATCACCTTTTGCCCGGTAGTACTCACGTTTTGTTCACCATTCCACCTTGCACAGAACCGGCAATGATTAAATTTATTCAGTGTTGAAATGTGTTTATGCCTTATATGTCTACCAGGAAATAAAATTCTTTCATGACACTTTCCTTCATGGTTATTCAGCAAGTTCAGGCTCTCTCAATGCTTCATTCCCTAACTGCAGTCTCTGCAGAGGCAGAGGCTGATAAAGTAAATCGTGTAAACGAAGTAAATAATAAAGTAATAATGGGTTAAACAGCAGGGTGTGGCTTGGAAGAATCGATGCTACTTCGTACAGTGTTTTGTATATTTGGATGCATCCTGGAGTGAATGTGAGAAGTCATGCCAGAACTTTGGACTAAATCGCCAAGTGCTGCGAATACACCGATGAACAACCTTGTGTTGTAAATAGAAGTGCTTGAATTTCTGAGTCATAGTTACTAATTGATTTGCTTTCAACGAACTCACCTGGGGGAATTGTTAGGCATCTAGAATCCGCTGTTCCATCCCAGATTTACCAAATCAGGATTGTAGGGTCCAGAGAACTGTATGGTAAACAGACCCTGGTGGGAATTCATTTTTCACTCTGCTCTTAGAGAATGGGATAAGAATATCCCGAGAGAATCCATCTTGTTAGGAGAAATAAAATTTTTCAAATTTCTTGGCTTGCCTGCACGACTAGGGATCATGTTTTAAAGTTAAGAGTCGAAAACACTTTGAAATACTGTCGGTATCCGATCATCTCTTTCAGAAAAAAAGTACAACTAAATCCAAAATATTTCTTCAATTTTTTTTTCCAGCTGTTTTCAAAATTACTAGATGTTAATTAAGGTGAAGCTGCTTAAAAAAAATCAGAAAATATTAATGGGATTCACAGATTTCCTTTCAATTTCTAAAAGTAAGCTCTGTTTTTCCTTAAGGTTTAATTTTCAGGTACTCTACAGAGAACAAAAAGGAATCTAAAAATATTAGAATTATGCTTTCTAAGCATTATCAGGCAAAACCAAGCCAACCTTAAATGTCTATCTTTAACTCAAATAATCCCATCCATGTGGAACCCTTTTTTGAGTACTATTTCCTTCACTAATTTTATATAAATATCACGTTTTGTAAATATATGTTGACTCCTTCTTCAAATTCAATATGGTGAATCCACTATGTTTCCCATCAACAATTCCCTGATGTCTAGTCTAACAACTGTCAAAAAATAAATACGATTTTTGGGTCAGACCTTGCTCGAAGCATATGGTACTTAAACTAGCTTGCCTGACTCTGCTTTATTTTAACAGTTTTGAAAAGAGCTTCCTTTCCTTTTTAGAATTTATGTAAAATTCAAGTGATATTTTATTTAACAGTTTGTAGATTTCACCTTCTACCACTTTTGGAAAATCAAAACTCCATTGATCCTTTAACGGTACAATATAAAACATTGTCTAGCTCGTTATACTTAGGGAGTGGTTACAGAGATGTGTTAACTGTAAAAAAAATTATCAAATCGAATGCTTCAGAATTGTGCATTGTTATGTATATATGATATATTTCAAAAATAATATGGCCACTTTTAATATCAATCGGGATGCCTCAGCAATGACAAATGCTTCAAATGAGTGATGATTTACTTATTATTTACTTGTTTAAATGGTACTTTTTTACAAACAATATTGCAAATCTGAAATAATTTTGGCAGGCTTAAATTATTTGAGAAGGTCTTCTGTTATTTTTGAAAAGAGGTTTGTTATTAATGTTTTTAAAGAGAGTTTAGTATATTAAATTATGGCATATAAATTACAACATACATTACTACTATCCTGCATTTATAATTAACATCAAATTTATAAATAAATAAATGCCAGTTCTGATAGAGCACTAAAATTTATGCATACATATGTAAGAAACAGCAAATTATTACTTTGATATTAAAATATTATTAGACTGGTTACAAAATCAAACAAAATAAACCCCCTCAATAGGTGCTTGCCAGTGGGTTGCAACATACTGAAAAACTATTGATGTTATTCTATATACACTTTTTTTGGTCTATTCTCTTTTATTTCCAGTTTTCTTAGCGTCCTTGACCTCGTTGGCAAAAGGTTCTTTCCACTTCAGAATAAACTATTAGATGGTAAAAAATAAAGTTTTTTTTTTTTTTTTAGTACAGGATTAGGCAAAATTTTATGCAAGATTAATTATAGTTACTGTCATCAGATATCTCATCTGACAAGTCCCAAAGCAGGCTCTCTGAATTTAATGAGAGTATTGTTCCAACCTTTTGTGATGATTCATCATGCATTCCATTTCCTTTTAACAATATGACACCATACTTACTGCATTTCTGTCTCTAGGTTTGGTAGAGTGAATAATTTATTTTTGAAGTTAAACAAAATCTGTAGTGATAGAAATCGAAAATGTTTCTTATATAAAACAAATGTGTCTAAAAGTAAATAAGATATAAACGTGTATGTACAATACAATGTTCTGTCCCAGGCAGGAACAACCTGCAGGCACTGCTCTGTGAGAGGTGTTTTCCCAGGAAGAGCATTGCATGTGGGTGCAAATCAGGTCAGTTCCCACCTCAGCAGGAATTCACCTGCAGGAAGCTCCCAGGCATCAGAGCATTTCAGACCGGTTCAGTGTGTGTGTGTGTGTGTGCGTGTGTGTGTGTGCGCGTGCGCGCTGTGTTACTGTGCATTATCCCAAGTGGAAAGAAAAATGTTTCCTTTTCCATACTTCTTTACCTTCCTAAACCAGCTTATTTCTGCATTGGCAGTGATGGAAAAAAGAAAAACAAAAACTTATTTTACTTTTTTTCTTCCTTCAGTGTGAATGTAAATCTTTTTTTTTTTTTTTAATTTCTTGGCATAATTATGAGGACAATCCTGCTATGTAGATTCATTATTACAGTCTAATTTCCATATCTATCTTTCCCTGTCTTTTTCCTCAGTGTACTTTTCAGATAACACCGTAAATATTCAGGTATCATAAATACACAGTAGTACAGCACAAAGTAGAGGGTCAGCGACGATGAGGAAGGCCCTCAATGTGATGGATGCTACAGTGGTTGCAACAATGGACTCAAGCATAGCAAAGGTTGTGAGGATGGCATAGGACCCAGCACTGTTTTGTTCTAAGTCAGAACCAACTCGAAGACACATGACAACAACACATCATAAAGGCTGTAGGTGCAGGCTTTTTTATGTGTATGTGCACAGGGAGGTCATTATCATAGGATAGGCCATAAGAGAAAAGAAGAAAAACAACAATAGAAAAGTCGGAGTTAGGTAGGAGACCGAAGTCTCCTGTCGAATATCTTTTTAGGTGATTTATAGCCTTGGAGCCCTGGTGGCCATAGCGGTTAATAGCTCTGCTGCTAACCAAAAGGTCAGCAGTTCGAATCCACCAACCGCTCCTTGGAAACCCTATGGAGCAGCTCTACTCCGTCCTATAGGGTTGCTGACGCTATGAGTCAGAATCGACCGATGGCAACAGGTTTTTTTTTTTTTTTTTGGTTTTATACCCTTACACAAGTGCACAGTATATGCTCAGTGCACCTGGATGAGTCAAAACATATATATTTCTGATGCTACTGTAGAAAATTATACCAATTTATTATATTTTTGGGGGTCAGAAGTCAGAAATGGGTCTAACTGGGCTAAAATAAAAATATTGTCAGTGCTGAGTTCCTTCTGAATCGCTAGAGGAGAATTTGTTTCCTTGCCTTTTGCAAGCTCTAGAGGCTACCCTCATTTCTTGCCTTGTGCCCCACTTTCGTCTTCAAAGTCAGCAATGTGAGGAAGACTCAACATCTTTCTCACATTGCATCGCTCTGCCTCTAGCTTTTCTACCTCCGTCTTCCACTTTTCAAGACTTACTGTTTACACTGTTCACAGACCGATAATCCGGAGTAGCCTCCATTTCTCAGAGCCAGGTGATTAGCCACCGATCAGTTAAAAACCCGTTGCTGTAGAGTTTATGATTAGCCACCATACTTCTTTAAATCTGCAAGCTTAAATCTTCCTTGCCATGTAACCTAATATATTCACAGATTCCTGAATTAAGACGTGGATATCTTTGGAGGTCTATTATCCTACCTCCTACATTATTATCAGGGAAATTAAGAGCCTCTAAATTTTTTAAATGTAGTCTTATCCACATATTTTATTTGTGTTACCATATTACCTCTAATATTGCCAGGACTGTATCTTACACTTAGCCAGGTTGGCATGTGAATATTTGCTTCATCTTCTCTTTCCCTACCACCAAACATTTGCTTGTGCACTGAACACCCATTAGCAAACAATGCTTTGGAGTATCTTAAAACAGGGTCTAGCTACATTCCCTGAGGAATGTGACTACCTGGAGTTTCACATCAAAGAGTTTCAATCTTAATCCTGTTTCTCAAGCCTGTGTTTCCATTCCACATTCTCATTAAAATTATCACTATTAAATGCAAATCTGATTCTATTTCATGTCATCTGAGTATAAAAAGACTTGCTTGGATAAACAGCTTTTAAACTTTCTGCCACACCCCCACATTCTAGTCTACTTCACTGTTTGTATCTCTTGGACAAGTCATGTTTTTCAGGCTTTTTTGATTTGCTCTCTTTCTTTGAAAGAGTCTCATTAACGATAAAATTTGTATTCTTTCTGTTCTACCCTCTACTGAGTTTATGATACCCAAAGAAAGAGTAAAAACCATACTAAAGATAATAACAATGCTAATCATGGTAATAAATGTAAACCCTTACATGGTGCTTATATGTTCCAGGCACCATTGTGAGCATATAAAAAATAATAAATCACTTACTAATTATAACACTATGAGGTATAGACTGTTAATATGCCCACTTTTACAGACGAAAACATGGAGGCAATGAGAGATTAATCCTCTATTTGCAGGTCACACAACAAATTTGGTGTATTTGGGATTTGAGCCCAGACAGGGAGAATCCCGAGTCTGTGCCCTGAATTACAATGTTCAGCTGAAATGCTTCTCTTTTGCTACACTTAAATAGTATTGCCAGCTAATTTTATCTATATTTACCACACTAAGTAGTGAGCAGTGATCTCTCTGATGTTGACTTAGTTTTCTCTCTCTCTCTCTTCCCCAACCCTTATTGTTTTCGTATTAAGTAGATAGATAACTGCCATCCAACTCATGGCAAACTTAGGTACACAGACTAAGCCTTGCCTGGACTTTCTTGTCCGGTCCTCTGTCATCCTCACAGTTGCCAACATGTTTGAGTTCAGTGTTGCATCTCCTATGCCAATCGATTTTACCAAGGATCTTCCTCGCCCTCGTTGGCCTTCTACTTCACCAAATATGATGTCCCCCTCTAGTGATTGATTCTTCTTCATGATGTATCCAAAAATGTTCTATTGTGATCCATAAGGTTTTCATTTGCTATTTTTGGAAGTAGATTGGCAGGTCTTTCTTCCTAGTCTGTCTTAGTCTGGGAGCTCTGCTGAAACCTGTCCACTCTGGGTGACCCTACTGGTATTTGCAATACTGGTGGCATAGCTCTCAGCATCACAGCAACACCTCAGCCACCACAGTGTAAACAACTGACAGGTGGTAGATCGAGCACATCCACCTGCTGCCATTGAGTCAATTCTGACTCATAGTGACCCTATAGGACAGGGTATAAGTGCCCTCTAGGGCTCCCAAGGCTGTAAATCTTACTGAAGCCAACTGCCACATCTTTCTCTCACGGAGTGGCTGGTGGGTTGGAACCCCTGAACTTTCCATGAGCAGCTGAGTACTTAACCACTGCATCACCAGAGCTCCTCCAATTAAGCGTAGGAAAAAAAAAGCAAAAACCAAACCCTTTGCCACTGAGTCAATTCTGACTCATAGGTATCCTACAGGATAGGGTAGGACTGTCCTGTAGGGTTTCCAAGGAATGGCTGGTGGATTTGAACTGCTGATCTTGTGTCCGGCAGCAGGGCTCTTAAGCACTGTACCACCAGGGCTCCAGGTCAAGCACATAAGAGGTGTTTAATGAAAGAATGAAAATTTGAAGAGCCAATATATTCTCTTAGTTTTATTAAAAAAGGGGGGGGGCAGGAATTTAATTTCATTCATTTATTTTGCAAAAGAAGAAGCCAGCTCTTTATGTCATTGATACGTACTTAATCCTATTTAAGAGTCTTTAAAGACATGATGGTGGGAGAAATTTAGATAATGTTGTTCATTACTGCAGCCAGAGAGCAAATATTTGAGAATACGTAACTAGAAGTGTGGCTTTCATGTGCCTCTTCCATAGTAGATGTTATCTTTACTAAATTTCTACATCTCCAGGTATGCAATATACTATAAATAGAATGGAATATGCTGCTGCTGCACCCTGGGGCTCCCATTATATTGCACACCAATTTTTTTTATTAAAAAATATAGACCCCTAAATACAGAAGACCCCTAAAAGCTTTCAAATGAAAACTTTCTTTGGGATATATTGTCCCCTCCTTATCCTACAATGGTTATGGCCGATAACCACTCTAAGCCGCATCATTCAGATTGTTACCTAATGGAGAACCTCTGAAATACATGATTGTAGAAATGTTCCATGACATAAGATTTCCCTTAGTCTTTTCTGAGCAAAAGTCTTTTGATTTAGAACTTTTTAATTGTAATGAGTCTATATTTTTACCTCAAGTTATATAATACAATTAGTCATACCAGGCCATTTAAAAGGCTTAAATAATGTATATCATACTTAAATGAATTGCAACTAATTTTCTAAGTGGTGTTATTTTAATTTAATAAATTAACTCCCTTTGTTTACTAAGAAGTACAATTTTAACTGTACATTTTTAAAACTTTTATTTTTTAAAATTTATTTATCTGTTAATTTAAAAAAAAAATCTCACAGCAATCCACAGAATAATGGAAAATTCCTTTGCCTCATAGAAATACAGAATAAATCTAGTTGCTTGCTTTAAGAACCAAATGTATTTTTTTTTCACTTGTGCAGGTTATAATGAGTGAAAATCCTTTGCTTCGTGAGATATAATTTGTTAAAGATTGAGAACCTTGAAGCTATTTAAAAGATCATGACCTGTAGCTTTTGTAATTATAGTTAGACTTAAGATATCTCCTTTGTACAGAAAAAGAATATATTTCAATCAGATTTTAAATCACCTGCTAAGTATAAGGTCAAATTATATGGAAGGACAGGCATAATTTTTCAAGCAGAATAAGGGTTGCTTTCATGAATCCATACCCAACACCTAAAGAATTAGGAATTTGATTAAACAAAGACAAATTTCGAATAGTATCACACTGGGGAAAAATACATTTCAGAAATGCAATTTTGAGTATTTATTTGCAAACTACTCTCTAGATTTTCTCTATACATAAACATGTAATCCAATTCCAACTTCATGTGTTACACTGTCTTAGTAAGATCATTAAGAGAAGCCTGAGTGTGCTGCCATGTCCGGGTTTCCAGGTCTCTGCTGCTCTTCAGTGCCCGCCTCAGACTGGCTGTCCTACGAACTTGTGCTGAGAAGATGAACAGCCTTGCCTGTGCCAGAATGTAGATTGATTATGTCACTGTTTTAGCCAGGGTTTTCTAGAGAAACAGAACCAGTGAGCTATATATATATGTATGTGTGTGTATATATATATATATATATACACACACACACACACACACATATATATAAAATTGTATGTATATTTTGCAAACAGTTAACATGTTCAACTGCTAACCAAGAGTTTGGCAGTCCGAACTGACCCAGAGACGCCTGGGAGAAAGTGCTGGGGACTTTTGCGGGTTTTCGTTCTAAGGTCCACAGGTCAGGTGATGGAAAGTGTGTAGAGTGGAGAGAGAAAGAGCAAGTTCTGCCAAAATATCTTTTTATGTTTGGAGGCAGAACACACCATAAGGAAATGCTCTTTCCAACTAATTGATCGATCATGTTACATTAGATTACTTTATAAAAAATGATTACATTACATTACCTTCCATTACATTGTAGAACAACAACTAGTCTAGTGTTTGGCTAAACCACTGGGAAGCATAGCCTAGTCAAGTTGACACACGAAGTTAACCATCATAGTCACCAAGACACTACTGGTAGATTGTATCTAAAGATTGTTGCAACAATACCTTTCATGACAAATGCTCTTTTTCAATGTGACCTTGCCGCTTGACCATAAAGAGGTGTTTATTTCGTCTTCTCTCAGATCTAGGCTGACCCTGTAATCTGTTCTGTGTGACGAAAAGTCCAGAACTTACGATATTTGAGGCTTCCAACTTTGCCCCTTGGAAGGCTCGCTCTTTGAAACAGTTGGCATGTATAAGAAGTCTGAATACCCTGCTGAGATGAAAATGTCAATCTAGCAAAAGAGAAAGAGAGAAACCCCATGTGCAGGAGCTCCATGGAGCCAAACGTCCGAGCGATACCTTTTCAAACCTTCCAGACCAGCCCAGGCAGCAGCTGAATGCACCTAAGCAAGTAATTCAAGCGAATGTCCTGAGGAATAAACAAAACACAGCGGAGTCTTGTCTTACTTCCTGAGGCAAATGACCGACCACGAGCAGACGAAATGGCTACTGTTTTTAGCGCGATCTTCTTGTATTATCCCAGAATGGCATTTGTTCTACATCCATGATGTGCCAACTTTTCCTATAAAGGGGCGTACAGTGCATACTTTAGAATTTACAGCGCACGGCGTCTCCATCACAATTTCTCAACTCTGCTTTGCACTGTGAAAGCAGCCACTAACAATACATAAACAAACGGGCTTGGCTGTATTCCAATGAATCTTGATTTATAAAAACAAGTGACAGTAGGATTTGGTCCAAGGTCACAGACTGCTGACCCTTCTTCTAGGTAATATTTTCAAGCTATCTCTATATCTATCTATGTACCCATGCACCTATGTACCTGCATATCTATCTATCTATCTATCTGTCTGTCTGTCTGTCTGTCTGTCTGTCTATCTATCTGTCTATCTATCTAATCTCTCTCTCTCTCTCTCTCTCTCTCTCTATCTGCCCGCCCGACTGCCCGCCCACCTGCCTGCCTGCCCGCCTGCCTGCCTGTCTGCCTGCCTACATCTGTATCTTTATTTCTGTCTATATCTATATCTATCTATGGAATTAACCAGTCAAATGAAAATGAAAATCAAATAATTATTTTGTAGAATGTCAGTGATTGTAATGAAAACTGTATTTTGATTCTCTGTTTACTCAACATTTGTACTCATGCAATAAATATTTAAACTCCTGTTGAAGCTTACTGTCAGTAATTAGCATAGTCTGAATTTGTAAAGTGTGGGCAAAAAAAGAAATAGTTTATTATGGCCTTGATGGTTTGTAATTTTTGCTTATTGATTTCTTGAATGCAGGACTTTTGTAATCAGAAGATGAGTTTCACTAAAGCCCAAGTGTATATCCAGAGACTATACCACGTAGATCTTTGTTACTTACAGTATTGAATCCTGGTTTTTCAATCCAATATAGATGTGCGTGAATGTATATGACTGTGTGTGCCAAAATATGTGTTTAATTCAATATGGCAATTGGTTTAAAAGTAAAAACTATGAGATTTTTAAGCATCTGCCTTAGTTACCTAGTGCTTCTTTAACAAAGAAGTATCCACCTTCTCACAGTTCAGGAGTCTAGAAGTCCGAATCAGAGTCTCGGCCGTGTTAACTTCTGTGAGCCTCTCTTCTAGTTTCTGGTGTCTGCTGGTAATCCTTAGCCTTGGGTCTGTGCTTGTAGACAGGTCCTAACATGTCCTCTGTCTTCCTTTCTGAGTGTCTCTGTATCTCATCTGCTCTTTTTATAAGTCAGGGTGGTTAGGTTTGGACATAACCTACACTGGTATGGCCTTGCTATCACAGCAAAAAAAAAAAAAAAAACCTGCTTTCAAACAGATCATATTTACAGATACAGTGGTTAGGATGTCAACACGTATTTTTGAGGGACACAATTCTATCCATAACAGCATCCTTTCCCCCCAATAGACCCAGTAGATTTTTCATTCCTTTTTTGCTTATTACAGGAATTCTCTGATTAATTAAAATTAGAAGATAGCCTGTAGGGGGAAAAGCAATTGAAAGAAAATACTAATCAGAGGATTGTTAGATAAAGTTGTTATCTAGAAGAAATTTAAAGAGGATTCTTCCAACAATATAGTACAAGAAAGTTATGAGAGCCTAGAGAATTACATCCAGTGATGCTGGAAAGTTCAAAGCCATAGAAGAAAAATGACAAGGGGAATGAAAACATATTGGCTATTATTTCAACTTCTTTGGTTCTGGACATCACATTTTTAAAGTGTAAATTCCACTAAGAAACATACATTTTAGATATTAGTTAATCAACCACTACTATTTAATTATTTAGTACTTGTTCAGCACTATTAAGGATAAACAACATAATATGAGTTTGTTTTTAATATGCTTTTTAAGTACAGATCTTTTTAAGAAGTAGAAGTGTGGATCAGATAGTTTTGACGCTGGCTGCTTAATGAGCATTTGAGAGGAGGGAAAAAGAATATGAACATCACAGAAATGAGAATAAAGGGAAGAGGTGCCAGCAAGGTCTAGGCCTGGCCAACAACAAATATGGTCCTGAGTCAAGGGGAATGTTTTTATGTAAAATAGTGTAAGAAATTAATATTTGCTCTGGTGTCATTTTAAGAAAACACATTGGTTACTTAGAGTTTTATTGTTGTTAACCTCAAAGAAATTAAACGAGCCATTCAATTATTATTTGATTTGGGATTAAATGCCCAAAGGTTTACTTTTTATTTAGATTTGATTATCGGAGAAATTGTAGAACACAATTTTTTATTTATCTTTCTGGCACTATGGTACATTGTTGTTGTCATTTTCAGGTGTCATTGAGTCAGCTCCAACTCATAGAGAATGAAATGTTGTCTGGTCCTGCACCATCCTAACAATCATTGCTACTTTTGAGCCTATTGTTGCGGCCACTGTGTCATTCCACTGTGGGTTAGATTCACTGATTGAGCCTCTTGATGAAAACAACTAAAAAATGCTATAGAACGTTTAAAAAAATATTCGAGGTGTATTGACTAGCTAGTTGTTGGTGCCCTCACCTTCCCCTTGGTACTCACCATGCCCACTTACATCTTTGATATATTATAGTTTAACCTACAACTCACCACCTTTACTCACCCTTTATGAGAAGCAGAATGGAACTACCAGAAATGAAACTTCCCAGGAGCAGGACTCAGCCAGCTGAGGGTAGAGAATTGACTGAGGAATAATAGCTCAGCTTCCTTGCCCCTAAAGAATGCAAGGCAAGCAGGGGACATACCCTTTCCTGTTTCAGAGATTTTATCAGGGAGATTGAGCTTCAATCACCCACAGTAGAAGCTTGCTTGACACAGCAAAGCACCTTTGTTGACTTTTCTCTCTCCCTTGACTCACTTTCCTACTGGCATTTCCTGGGATCAAAATAAACTACATGAACATACATCTTTGTCTGCCTTCATTAAGGGGAGCTAAACAAGCACAACTGGCAAAATGGTAAGGCACACTCAGAATAGGAAAATTAAGTGAAAGCAGGTATTTATTGCAAGCCTGGCTTTTACGATGAGGGTATTTTCTAAACCTGGTAAATGTGAGCTTCAGTGTATATGCTGATCTGTGAGTCAGGTGACATATATTCAAAATTCTTCTTTGGGAATCCATGGTCATATAGGTTCTCAGTTTAGTTATTATACCACTTTAAGTTCCTACATCCTCATATGTTAAATAATTCAAGAATGTGACTTCTAAAGTCTCCTCAAACTTTAATGCCTTTTGACTCTACGTCTGAAGTCACATACTATGTTTAGCTACTGTCAGAGTGAGTGTCAGTAGATTCTGAATTATTTTATCACACTTATACTTGGATGGGAATAGGTGATGGGGCAGGAGGTACTGTTAAAAAAAAAAAAAAAGACCAACAACAACGTCCTACAGTTCCAGTAAACAAGTCTCAAACACTAGAACAAGTATTTATTTTTAAATAAATTTAAACTCAAATAAATTCTTAGCAGATAATATAAATGGATATATCATTTAATTCATTATTTGGTTGTAACAAAAATGAGATTCAGGCTTAAATGGAAAATAATTAATTTTGTTAAAATATTTTCCTGATATTTATTTAAAAATAGAGTCAAAACTACTTGAAAAGCTAAATAATTTGCCTTTTCTTCCTCATTCACTATCATATTTGCATGCATTTTTTTTCATATTGTAAAAAAAAATTAGCAAAAACACTTAGAAATGCGGGGCCAAGATGGCTGACTAGGTAGAAGCTACCTCGGATCCCTCTTGCAATAAAGACTCAGAAAAACAAGTGAATTGATCACATACATGAAAATCTACAAACCCTGACCATCAAACACAGATCTAAAGAGTTGGTCTGAGTGACAGAGACTCAGCCAGCGCAAGCAGGCTGCATACTGACTTGGTTACCAGAGAACGAGCAACCACGTGGAAGCAGCAACTGTTTTTGGAGCCTGAAGCCAGCGTCCCAGTCAGAAAACCTTGGTGCCAGGCTTTGGACTGGGCACAGGGGAGCTGAGCATGGCATCCTGAGATGGCGCAAACACGGGACGCAGCTCTAGCCCCCAGTAGTGACCTCAGGGGAAGCCCAGCCAGTGCACGCAGGCAGGGCAATGACGCGGCCGACAGGAGGAGAACTCGCCGGGAGGCAGGGACTGGTTTTGGAGCCTGGAGTACAGTGTCCCAGGCGGGGAACCTTGGCGCTGGGTTTTGGACTGAGCGGAGGAACTGACCAGGGCTTCTGAGACAGCACAAGCACAGGACACGGGTCTGACCCTCGGGGGCAATCTCAAACCAGCCAAATCACACAGGCTACATACCCCTCGGGAATCTCAGATAAAACAGTCATCACCAAGCAAGATAAATAACTTTGTCTATATTCCTGGGTACTGCTGTCTTCTATCTGATCCCTCCCCTCCCCTTCCCAGGCGACTTCATAAACATTGGAATTTCCTGGGCCAAAGAGTGAAGTGTTCAGCGTTTTTTGATTTTTTTTTTTTGTCTTTTTCTAACCCATTCTACTGGCCTGAGAAAAGCAGCTACAAAAAACTCAGAGACCAAAAACCCTTCCCTGACTTCCTGAAATTGGACTAAAAATACAGAACCAGCTCCAGCCAAGCATATGAGATCCACAGTCCTGGACTTTCATCCCTACAGGGAACAAGGTGGCTATTAAGATGCAAAGGCCATTCTGATAGTGATCTGACTGTAATTGTTTTAGCAGATTACTGGAAAGACAAGTTTCCCAGGTCGGATATCTCTACCTATTAAACAGAGCCCTCACTGACCCACAATGGGGAACTGAGGGCTGAAACTCCACCCAAACCACCTAGCCTCCTGCCATAGGGGTCTGAGGATAGTGACACCTACCAATCTGTAGAGGTACATGCATTGGGAGCCTAAGGTACAGCTGCAGAGCCCACCCACCAAAGTGCTTTAGGAATAGAGACATACCTACCTCACTGGCACTTGGGGGAAGCCTGTCAGTATCCTGCCCCCCTGGAGTGTGACCCCCTGCTGCTATTAGAATCTGGTCCACACAACTATCACCACTACTCCTCTAAGTGAATAGGTGACAGTCTACACCACACACTTGGTGATACAAAATCAGATTCTACTCAAGAATAGTAGATGGACTCTTAGGCTTATATATCTGGTAACAGCCCAAACCAGCTGATAATAGGGCATAAGCGGTTCAAAGGCTACAACAATCAACACAGCACAATCTAGTAGCCCATCTACGTATATTGAAAGAAAACAAAACAAGACTCAGTGACCAAATATAAAATAAATCATTACAATATCTTATAGATGGCTCAGAGACAGCAGTCGATATCAAACCACATAAAGAAGCAGACCATGATTGCTTCTACAACTCCCCAAATTAGAGAATCAAAATCTTTCCCAAATGAAGATACAATCCTGGAATTGCCAGATGCAGAATATAAAAAAAACTAATTTGCAGAATGCTTCAAGACATCAGGGATGACCTCGGAAATGAACTAAGGCAATCTACAGAAAAAGCCAAGGAACACACTGATAAAGAAGTTAAAGGACTCAAAAAGATTATTCAAGAACATAGTGGAAAAATTAATAAGTTGCAAGAATCCATAGAGAGACAGCATTCAGAAATCCAAAAGATTAACAGTAAAGTTGCAGAATTAATTCAATAGGAAGTCAGAGGAGCAGAATCGAGCAATTGGAATGCAGAGTGGAGGAGTTGGAGGATAAGGCAATTGACACCAATACAGTTGAAGAAAAATCAGATAAAAGAATTTTTTTTAAAATGAAGAAACCCTAAGAATCATGTGGGACTCCATCAAAAAGATTAATTTGCGTGTGATTGGAGTTCCAGAGCAGGGAGGAATAAAAGAAAACACATAGAGAATAGTTGAAGATCTGTTGGCAGAAAATTTTCCCTGACATCATGAAAGATGAAAGGATATCTATTCAAGATGCTCATCGAACCGCATATAAGATTGATCCAAAAAGAAAATCACCAAGACATATTATCATCAAACTTGCCAAAACCAAAGATAAACAGAAAATTTTATATGCAGCCAGGGATAAAAGAAAGGTCTCCTACAAAGGAGAATCAATAAGTTCAGACTAAAAAATCCTACTCAGCAGAAACCATGCAGTCAAGAAGGCAATGGGATGACATATATAGAGCACTGAAGGAGAAAAACTGCCAGCTAAGGATCATATATTCAGCAAAACTCTCTCTCAAATATGAAGATGAAATTAAAACATTTACAGATAAACACAAGCTTAGAGAATTTGCAAAAACCAAACCAAAGCTACAAAAAATACTAAAGGAAATTGTTTAGTCAGAAAATCAATAATATCAGATACTAACACAACACAAGGTCACAGAACAGAACATCCTGATATCAACTCAAATACGGAAATCACAAAAACAAATTAAGATTAATTTTAAAAAGAAAAAAATGCTCAAAACAGGGAATCATGGAAGTCAATAGGTAAAAGATCACAATACTCAAAAAGAGGGACGAAATACAGGAGGCATAGAACTTCCATATGGAGAGGAAAACAAGGTAATATAGGACTATACGAGATAGGTTTTTACTTAGAAAAATAGGGGTAAATATTAAGGTAACCACAAAGAGTTCCAACAATTCCATAACTCAAAATAAAAACCAAGAAAAACATAACGATGCAGCAAACATAAATTCAACTACTATGAAAATGAGGAACACAATTTACAAAGAAAAATGTCTCAGCACAAAAAAGTAAGTGGAAAAATGAAATTGTCAACAACACACATAAAAAGGCATCAAAATGACAGCACTAAGCACATACTTATCTATAATTACACTGAATGTAAATGGACTAAATGCACCAATAAAGAGACAGAGAGTCTCAGACTCGATAAAGAAACATGATCCATATATATGCTGCCTACAAGAGACACACCTTAGACTTAGAGACACAAACAAACTAAAACTCGAAGGATGGAAAAAAATATATCAAGCAAACAACAATCAAAAAAGAGCAGGAGTGGCAATATTAATTTCTGACAAAATAGACTTTAAAGTTAAATCCATCACAAAGGATAAAGAAGGACACTACATACTGATTAAAGGGACAATTGACCAGGAAGATATAACCATATTAAATATTTATGCACCCAATGACAGGGCTATAACCTACATAAAACAAAGTTTAACAGAACTAAAAAGTGAGATAGACACCTCCAAAATTAGAGTAGGAGACTTCAACACACCACTTTCGGAGAAGGATAGGACTTTCAGTAAGAAGCTCAATAGAGACACGGAACACCTAATTGCTAAAATCAACCAACTTGACCTCATAGATTTATACAGAATACTCCACCCAACTGCTGCAAAGTATACTTTTTTTTCTAGCACACATGGAACATTCTCTAGAATAGATGACATATTAGGTCATAAAACAAACCTTTGCAGAATCCAAAACATCGAAATACTACAAAGCATCTTCTCAGACTACAAGGCCATAAAAGTAGAAATCAATAACATAACAATCACGGAAAAGAAATCAAATACTTGGAAACTGAACAATACCCTGCTCAAAAAAGACTGTGTTATGAAGACATTAAGGAGGGAATAAAGAAATTCATAGAATGCAACGAGAATGAAAACACTTCCTATCAAAACCTCTGGGAAACAGTAAAAGCAGTACTCAGAGGTGAATTTATATCGATAAATGCACACATACAAAAAGAAGAAAGAGCCAAAATCAGAGAACTGTCCCTACAACTTGAACAAATAGAAAGCAAGCAACAAAAGAATCCATCAGGCACCAGAAGAAAACAAATAATAAAAATCAGAGCTGAACTAAATGAATTAGAGAACAGGAAAACAACTGAAAGAATTAACAAAGCCAAAAGCTGGTTCTTTGAAAAAATTAACAAAATTGATAAAACCATTGGCCAGACTGACTAAAGAAATACAGGAAAGGAAACAAATAACCTGAATAAGAAATGACATGGGCCACATCACAACAGACCCAACTGAAATTAAAAGAATCATATCAGATTATTACAAAAAATTGTACTCTAACAAATTTGCAAACCTAGAAGAAATGGATGAATTCCTAGAAAAACACTACCTACCTAAACTAACACAATCAGACATAGAACAACTAAATAGACCCATAACAAAAAAAGAGATTGAAGAGGTAATCAAAAAAATCCCAACAAAAAAAGCCCTGGCCCGGATGACTTCACTGCAGAGTTCTACCAAACTTTCAGAGAAGAGTTAGCACCACCACTACTAACAGTATTTCAAAGCATAGAAAATGATGGAATACTACCTAACTCATTCTATGAAGCCACCATACCCCTGATACCAAAACCAGGTAAAGACACCACAAAAAAAGAAAATTACAGACCTATATCCCTCATGAACATAGATGCAAAAATCCTCAACAAAATTCTCGCCAATAGAATTCATACAACATATCACAAAAATAATCCACCAAGACCACGTGGGATTTATAGCAGGTATGCAAAGCTGGTTTAATATGAAAGGCTGGTTCAATATTAGAAAAACCATTAATGTAATCCACCATATAAATAAAACAAAAGACAAAAACCACATGATCTTGTCAATTGATGCAGAAAAGGCATTTGACAAAGTCCAACACCCATTCATCATAAAAACTCTCAGTAAAATAGGAATTGAAGGAAAATTTCTCAACATAGTAAAGGGCATCTATACAAAGCCAACAGCCAATATCACTCTAAATGGAGAGAGCCTGAAAGCATTTCCCTCGAGAACGGGAACCAGACAAGGATGCCCTTTATCACCGTTCTTATTCAACATTGTGCTAGAGGTCCTAGCCAGAGCAGTTACGCTAGACAAAGAAATAAAGGACATCCGAATTGGCATTGAAGAAGTAAAATTATCTCTATTTGCAGATGACATGATCTTATACACAGAAAACCCTAAGGAATCCTCCAGAAAACTACTGAAACTAATTGAAGAGTTTGGCAGAGTCTCAGGTTATAAGATAAACATACAAAACATCACTTGGATTCCTCTACATCAACAAAAAGAACATCGAAGAGGAAATCACTAAATCAACACCGTTCACAGTAGCCCCCAAGAAGATAAAATACTTAGGAATAAATCTTACCAAAGATGTAAAAGACCTATACAAAGAAAACTACAAAGTACTACTGCAAGAAACAAAAAAGGACCTACTTAAGTGGAAAAACATACCTTGCTCATGGATAGGAAGACTTAACATAGAAAAAACGTCTGTTCTACCAAAAGCCATCTATACATACAATGCACTTCTGATCCAAATTCCAATAACACTTTTTAATGTGATGGAGAAACTAATCACCAACTTCATATGGAAGGGAAAGAAGCCCTGGATAAGTAAAGCATTACTGAAACAGAAGCAGAAAGTGGGAGGCCTCACTCTACCTGATTTTAGAATATATTATACAGCCACAGTAGTCAAAAGAGCCTGGTACTGGTACAACAACAGGCACATAGACCAATGGAACAGAATTGAGAACCCAGATATAAATCCATCCACGTATGAGCAGCTGATATTTGACAAAGGACCAGTGTCGGTTAATTGGGGAAAAGATAGTCTTTTTAACAAATGGTGCTGGCATAACTGCATATCCATTTGCAAAAAAATGAAACAGGACCCATACCTCACACCATGCACAAAAACTAACTCCAAGTGGATCAAGGACCTAAACATAAAGACTAAAACGATAAAGATCATGGAAGGAAAAATAGGGACAACGTTAGGAGCCCTAATACAAGGCATAAAACAGAATATAAAACATTACTAAAAATGCCAAGGAGAAACAAGATAACTGGGAGCCTCTAAAATGCAAACACCTATGCTCATCTAAAGACTTCACCAAAAGAGTAAAAAGACCACCTACAGACTGGGAAAGAATTTTCAGCTATGACATCTCCAACCAGCGCCTGATCTCTAAAATCTATGTGATTCTGTTAAAACTCAACCACAAAAAGACAAACAACCCAATCAAAAAGTGGGCAAAGGACAAGAACACACACTTCACTAAGGACAATATTCAGGCAGCTAACAGATACATGAGAAAATGCTCTCAATCGTTAGCCATTAGAGAAATGCAAATTAAAACTTCAATGAGATTCCATCTCACTCCAACAAGGCTGGCATTAATCCAAAACACAAAATAATGTTGGAGAGGCTGCGCAGAGATTGGAATTTTTGTACACTGCTGGTGGGAATGTAAAATGGTACAACCACTTTGGAAATCCATCTGGCATTTTCTTAAACAGTTAGAAATAGAACTACCATACAACCCAGAAATCCCACTCCTCAGAATATACCCTAGAGAAACAAGAGCCTTCACACAAACAGATATATGCACACCCATGTTTATTGCAGCTCTGTTTACAATAGCAAAAAGCTGGAAGCAACCAAGGTGTCCATCAATGGATGAATGGGTAAATAAATTGTGGTATATTCACACAATGGAATACTACGCATCGATAAAGAACAGTGACGAATCCGTGAAACATTTCATAACATGGAGGAACCTGGAAGGCACTATGCTGAGTGAAATTGGTCAGTTGCAAAAGGACAAATTTTGTATAAGACCACTATTATAAGATCTTGAGAAATAGTATAAACTGAGAACACGCTCTTTTGTGGTTACGGGGGCGGGGGAGGGAGGGTGGGAGAGGGTTTTTTACTGATTAGTTAGTAGATAAGAGCTACTTTAGGTGAAGGGAAGGACAATACTCAATACAGGGAAGGTCAGCTCAATTGACTGGACCAAAAGCAAAGAAGTTTCCGGGATGAAATGAATGCTTCAAAGGTCAGCGGAGCAACCGCGGGGGTCTGGGGAGCATGATTTGCGGGGACTTCTAAGTCAATTGGCAAAATAATTCTATTATGAAATCATTCTGCATCCCACTTTGAAATGTGGCGTCTGGGGTCTTAAATGCTAACAAGCAGCCATCTAAGATGCAGCAATTGGTCTCAACCCACCTGGAGCAAAGAAAAATGAAGAACACCAAGCCCACATGACAACTAAGAGCCCAAGAGACAGAAAGGGCCACATGAACCAGAGACCTACATCATCCTGAGACCAGAAGAACTAGTTGGTGCCCGGCCACAATCGATGACTGCCCTGACAGGGAGCTCAGCAGAGGACCCCTGAGGGAGCAGGAGATCAGTGGGATGCAGACCCCAAATTCTCATAAGAAGACCAAACTTAATGGTCTGACTGAGACTGGAGGAATCCCGGCGGCCATGCTCCCCAGACCTTCAGTTGACACAGGACAGGAACCATCCCCGAAGACAACTCATCAGAAATGAAAGGGACTGGTCAGCGGGTGGGAGAGAGATGCTGATGAAGAGTGAGCTAATTATATCAGGTGGACACTTGAGATTGTGTTGGCAACTCTTGTCTGGAGGGGGGATGGGAGGATAGAGAGAGAGGGAAGCCGGCAATTTGTCAAGAAAGGAGAGACTGAAAGGGCTGACTCAAGACGGGGAGAGTAAGTGGGAGTAGGGAGTGAGATGTATGTAAACTTATATGTGACAGACTGATTGGATTTGTAAACGTTCACTTGAAGCTTAATAAAAGTTATTATAAAAAAAAAAAAAAAGAGAAAAGATTGAAATTGTGAAGAATTTCATTTTACTTGGATCCACAATCAGTGCCCATGGAAGCAGCAATCAAGAAATCAAAAGACTCATTGCTGTGGACAAATTTGTTGCAATAGACCTGTTGAAAAGCAAAGATGTCACTTTGAAGACTAAAGCATGCCTGACTCAATCTGTGGTGTTTTCAATTGCCTCATATTCATGGGAAAGCTGGACAGTGAATAAGGAAGATGGAAGAATTGACTCCTTTGAAGTACGGTACTTGCAAAGAATATTGAATATGTTATGGACTGCCAAAAAAAAAAAATGAACAAATCTGTCTTGGAAGAAGTACAACCAGAATGCTCCTTGGAAGCAAGGATGATAAGACTACTTCTCATGTACTTTGGTCATGTTAACAGGAGGGGCCAGTCCCTGGAGAAGAGCATCATGCTTGGTGAAGTAGAGGGTCAGCGAAAAAGAGGAAGACTCTCAACAGGATGGGTTAATAAAGTGGCTGCAACTACGAGCTCAAGCATAACAGTGATTGTGAGAGTGGCACAGGGTTGGGCAGTGTTTTGTCCTTTTGTGCACAGGGTCACTATTCATCAGAACCGACTTGATGGCATCTAACAACAATAGCAACGGCAGTGGCATGTCAATTCTGGCAAATGTAGTAGCCTATAATAATCACGGTTGATTTACCCAAATGCAAAATAAAATCTCTACGAACATAAAGAAGCTAGGCTTTCACTTCCCTGCCCTCACATTAAATGTATACACAACGTTTGGGAGCACGATGAGCTATGTTTGCAGCAGTAATTGCTGTTCTTCCCTTACCAAACAATGTCTAATCAATTCCCTAAATTTTCCTCATTTTTCAGCCACCTAAACATTTTTACAGCTCTCCCAAGCATGTTTGTTCACCTTTGCTGCACTATTCAAAGTAGATACGTTTACCACCCATGTGTATAATGCACACACACGTGCACACACACACAGGCTCACAATTCAAAATGCTGGAGGTGAATTATGAAATCTTTTTCTATTTTATGAGTTCTATATTTAGTTCCTGTTGTTAAGTCAGTAGTCAAAATTTAGCTTTGATGCTGATATAAGCTTGTTAATTATTTGTGAGAGTCATGTTTATATAGGATAAATAGAGACATATGATAATTACTCACAGCTTACTTTAAAAGAGTAATGCCATAGTCACAACTGACTGAATTTGTTTGATCACTTGTAAAAATGGTTGTCATTTAACCATGATGCAGCCTCTCGACATTGAAGCATGTTACAATAATTGATATCTAACTTGTAACTTAAAATGGTGATTCACTAGGCATGTATATCACGCTTTCTCCAAATATTCCATTAAATTATACACAAAGAAGCACATTACATAACCAGGAACAACTAATAATAGCTAACATTAATAGAGCTTCAAGTACTCTGCTAGATAAAAAAAACAAAAATTTTTCCAGTGTAAAATCTTGCACCAATCCTAGGAAGACCCAAAGCGTAGAGTGAAGGTCAGCAAGGTTACATATTGACCCAATACCATATAGCAAATGTGTTCAGAGTCAGTTCTAGAACTCAGGTCTATTTGAATGAAAATCTTTTGCTCTTAGTTATATCACACTGCCTTGCTGAAGAAAGGTTAACAAAATCTCCTTACTATATTTCTTTTTAATTTATAGGAAGGGATTGAGGAGCACATACTTTCACGTGCTTGACTTTTCTGCTTTACCAAAGAAAGAAGGAAAAGGCATTTTCTAAACCTAGTTCCAAGGAAAATTCACTTTATTAACAAGAACAATCAGTAACTATGATCCAAATATAATGGTGTATAAATGAGAGCTTGGCTGCTAACCAAAAGTTCACCAGTTTGAATCCAACAGCCCCTCCTTGGAAACCCTGTAGGGCAGTGAGTTAGAAAGCAGTTGATGGCAATGAGTTTGGTTTTTTGGGTTTTAAATGCGGCCTTGATTGTAGGTAAGAAACATGGAAGGAAATATTTCTATTTTAACCCCTGCCCAGCCCCCATCTTCGAAGCAGAGAATGGAGCAGAGACAGGAAGATGTATTTTTTGCAGAGGAGTGTGGTTTTTCACACTAGATTTAAGCTACTCAAAGCAAAACTGGATTTGACTTCCTAGTTAAGTCAGAAAACTTGAGAGAACAAGAAAGTGCATGTCTCCCAGAAAACTTGTATTGCATGAAAACCTGTTATTTGTCAGGTTTAAAGTGTAGTCCCTTCCAGGTGACTTTGAGGTTTTGTTCCAAAAAGGAAGAAGCTGCCAGCATCACTGAGAACAGTGAGCAACATTAAAGATTTTCAGCCCTTTTATATATGCAGACAAATGTATGGTCTGGATGAACTCAGAAGATCATAACCTTTACAAAACTTCCTAATAGAATCAGAAAAAAAATAAACTAACATCTGCCTGATTTCTTAAGAAAAAGATGCAAATACAATGGTCTCTATGAAATAGCAGCAGAGAAACAAAAGAAGAGAAAGGCATGACAGAGAGGCAAAAGTGCACATAGAGGTAACCGAAATAAGAAAGAAACTGAAGCAAAAACAAATAAAAACATCAATTTAGTGGGAGTAAAGAACATTACTCGTTGGGGAAAAAAATAACAATTTTTTTGTTCTTGTTATAAAGAACAGACTTCAAATTTCAGAATACAAAGGAAATATATAAATAGAGAAGCAGGAATACATTGGAGTGAGGCAGAGAAAAGGAGAGAGAAGGAAATAGAGATCAAAGACTCACAAAGATAACGCAACAATCAAAGTAGATCAACAAATTTTAGGCAGGATTAACAGAACTTGTAATTAGAAATAGCACAATATGTATAATTCCAGGGATCAAGGAAAAGATGATAGCCTATGATCATTGTGGCATCGCTAGAATAAATGCCCTCTCTCTTGCACACTCTGGTGTAGAAAAGGGTGGGAGTCCATACTCTGGGAGTTTTCATTCAGGGGCTCTTGTCCAAGTGACCGTTTTTACCACTGGGACAAATGTTACTTTAGTTATGAGCTTAATTACCATCCAGAACTCAAGAAGGAAATCTCATACTAGTAAGAGAGTGAAGTATAAAACCTGCTATGATTACTATTTAAATAGAAAATACAGAAGATGAAAGTCATTTTCAGAAAAGAAGTAGAGTTTAAAATTACATAATATTAAACTAATCCCATAAAACCAGATCATATTTTAGAAAGGTAGGAGGTTGATGAAGTGTTTGATATTTTCCTTGCTGCAAATTTAAAAGAAAAAAAACCAGAAATTGTTTATTTCTTGGCTATGGTAGACAATTTAGATTTAACTAATAATTTAATTAACCTAAAGCAACCACACAAGGAGAATGAATGATTGCAATTGGAAAATTAAAATAAACAAAGCATTACGTAAACAGAAAATAGAAAATGATAGCTTACTGAAGTAAAAAAAAATCAATTTATCCATTATGACAGTAAATTTGACAGGCTAAATTCCCCAATCAGAAGGCACAAATTCTAACACTTGGCTCATCAAGTTGAGTTGTCAGTGAGAAATAGAACAACAAAATACAATAAATAAAATTATAGCTTTAGTGGTCAAATAGCCAATAAATAAAATGAGAGAATTTAGATATAGAAATATTTTAGGCTAAACAATTCAACCAGGAAGTATTTAATTGGGCAAAATAATTATTTTATGTTTATAATTTATAATAATCTGATTTTTTCAAAGAAAATTTTAAGAAATAAATTCAACTATGAAATTTTGTATATACTGCTTTATTTCTTATGACATTTATTTTAAGTTTCAATGAGGAAAAGATTAAATGTGGGTACCCAAATGACTTGAAATCAAACTTACTTTAAAACCTGTCTGACCTTAAAATGATTAGAGTCATCTTCAGAAAATTCAGAGACCAGCACAGTGTAAATTACAAAAACCTCATTTCCTCCATTTGCCCTCCTGAACTGCATATAAAATTAGTTGCTCTCCAGTCAATTCCGACTCATGGCGACCACATGTGTGCAGAGTAGAACTGCTGTCCGTAGCTTGTTCAAGGCTAAGATCTTTTGAAGCAGAGAGCCAAATCTTTCTTCTGAGGCATCTCCGGGTATGTTCCAACTGCCAACCTTTCAGTTAGTAGTCAATTGCTTAATACTTTGCACCGCCCAGGGACTCCTTAATGGCATTTAAGGGCATATTATATATATAGGAAACCCTGGTGGCCTTGTGGTTAAGTGCTAGGGCTGCTAACCAAAGGGTCGGCCGTTTGAATCCGCCAGGCGCTCCTTGGAAACTCTATAGGGCAGTTCTACTCTGTCCTACAGGGTCTCTATGAGTCAGAATCGACTCGACGGCACTGGGTTTACATATATATATATATATAGCTTGTTATATTTGTATGAGATTTTAATCTTTATTTGTACATGCATGTATTGAACCACTTTAAAAAGTGTACCTCTTGGATCGGGGTTTCATCTGAATATTTTCCTTTTTAATTTCTAAAAGTTAAAATTCTTTCAAATTGATTAATCTCTTTTTAATTAATTAGATCAGGACCAGGTCCCTTGGTAGCACATGTGTTTTGCCCTGAACTACTTACCTAAAGGTTAGTGGTTCAAACCAACCCAGCAGCACTGTGGAAGAAAGGGCTGATGACCTGTTCCCATAAAGATCACAGACCAGAAAACCCTATGGAGAACCTCTACTCTGTACCACACGGGGTTGCCATGAGTGAGAATCAACTCTAAGGCGACATGTTTGGTTCTTTGTTCTTTTTTTATTAGTTTATTACTCAGAAATTTTCCATTCTTCTGAGAATGTTCTCTCTCTCAGATCAGGTCTCTTTGTATCTTCGCATAGTAGCAGAACTCTCTTCCACAGTTTCACTAAGGGACTTTTCAATCTCTTCTTGGATACAACCATTTACACACTGCAATGACAAGCCCTGTCTATCCTTGATTGCAAAGGAGATCTGGCTGTATTTTGCATTTCTGTTTTATGCTTCCAGCCTTTATTTTTATTTTTTCCTTCCAATTTCATCATTCCCACAGGGAAGCAAACAGTTCAGTTCAGTAAATCTTAAGGCATGTGTCATTATATCAGTGTAAAGATTATTCTACAAACAAGCCAACAAACGAAGAAACAGACTTAGTATCCAGTAGGGCATTGAAACCCTCCTTCACAGAGCGGCTGCAGTGATATAAATGGAGTTTCACTCCATGGAACCGAAAATGTAGCTACTCTAAAAAAGCTGAATTTCAGCTTTGAAAGATTTTTTTTTCACACTTTGCTCTTGTATCATTAGATTTTAAGAGTCTTCATTCATATGGGTCCTGTTTCAACACTTGAAGAAGTCACATAATTATATCCAGCTAGAGACACATCTGAGATTTATAGAAAGTACAGGAGGCAATGATAGTTCTCTAGGAAACATTAGGTTCTCAGAAGAAATCTTTGTAATTAGAGAAACCAAAACCAAACTAAAGTCAGTGTCGTTGAGTCAATTCCGACTCATAGTGTCCCTATGGGACAGAGTAGAACTGCCCCATAGAGTTTCCAAGGAGCACCTGGCGGATTCCAACTGCTGATCCTTGGGTTAGCAGCCGTAGCACTTAACCACTACACCACGAGGGTTTCCTGTAATTAGAGAGGGATCTGTTAATATGATGATTTTTAAAATTTCATTGACAAGGTATATTATTCTAGTTTGTATACTCTGTCACAGTGTTAGTTAGGTTTACTTCTCTAGAAATTAATGCTGAATATGAAAATGTATCCTGTTATGAGTATTTTCTCTTTGAGAGACTAGATATTAATTGAAACCAAAACATCTGGAAGAATGAGTGGTAGAAAAAATACAGAAAATAATGTGAAAAGGCAAGATTAGTCTAGGAGAATATTGAAAGCTATTGGGAGAGGGATTTTAATAAATATTATGTACAAGCAAAATTTTAGAAAGTGATTTCTGATCTCTTACCCTTTGTTGACAGGAAAAAAAAAAAGAAAAACTCTGTCATGAGAACCAATTAATTTCTTTTTTCTTATTCTCTAATGACACAGACCTGCTTGGGAAATAGAGCATGATGATGGGGACAGCATGTTAAAATGCTTGTTACCTTCAGATTCTCTTTATACACATGCCGGATTCTGTTCCATTAATCAAAAAGCAAATTGCCCATTGCCATCAAGTTAATTCTGACTCATAGCCATCTTATAGGACAGAGTAGAACTGCCACAGAATATTTCCAACTTGCAGTGGGTAGATTCAAATTGCCAACCTTTTGGTTAGCAGGCAAGCTCTTAACCATTGTGCCACCTAATTTCCATGATCGTTAAAATTGCAATGTACCAAACTTCAAGAAGTGTCTAAAACAGAATTTCCCACACTTTCTCAGTCCATGGAGCCTGAGGGTCTGAGAAATTTTGAAAACCCTGGTGGCGTAGTGGTTAAGTGCTATGCCTGCTAACCAAAAGGTTTATAGCTCGAATCTGCCAGGCGCTCCTTGGAAACTCTATGGGGCAGTTCTACTCTGTCCTATAGGGTCGCTATGAGTCGGAATCTACTCGACAGCAGTGGCTTTGGTTTTGGTTTTTTTTATCTGAGTCAAAATAAATTCCAAGCAGTTCTATTTATGAAACAGCTAAGCACAAAAAACCCCAGAGATATGACAGGGTTTCCCTGAAAAAGTAGAAATATCCCATAGTGTCCCTTGAATTCATGGCAGTAGTCCAATGTGCCGGTTTGAGATCCACAGGTTTAAAATAGTTTTTTGTGTGTGTGTGTGAATTTTTATGTAATATTTGTTTGAAAAAATACCTTTTTGAAATTTGTTATATCACATTTTATCATAATTATATTTGTTCTTAGAATTCATATTTCTTACCAGAAGCAGGGCAAAGTGTCAGAGATAATTGTCACTTGCCTTCACTTTCTTCAGGTATTGACACTTATTCAAATATATGTTAAACAATAATTTATAATATCTCATACAATAGTAATATTTCTACCCCATGGAGTACATTTTTCCGTGTCCATCTTCCCTGAACATGTAAAGCCCAAGTGGACTTTCTACAACATGAGCTTTATCAGGGAAAAGAACACTTAAAAAATCCATGGGATTAAACAAACATTTAGAGTATTTTCTGTTTATGGTAGAGGCCGTGGGAAAACTGCATATAGGACAGTCAGAATTGCAAAGCATTTGTTGGAACAGTACACATGTAACTTCTAACCTGGTATTACCTCATTACCAATATTTTATCCATTTTTAAAATTCATATATAGCTGAGATCTATGCCAATGTCAAGATCATGGAATACAACATATTGATGTAGGCCGTGCAGTACTCTAATGCCGTCATTGCCAGAGTACTACTAATGTTTATATAATGCAGACTACACGTTTCCTGCTATAGACCAGATATTGTAAAAACTCTAGATAGGGACAATGGATAAGTCCAGATTTATTCATATAGTATCAAGCATATTACTGAGAACTATTGAACTTTGAGGATTTGACATCACAAATGAGTAAAATATTAGTAACAATATCAAGATATACAGAGAACTAGACAAACAAAATACCTATTGCCGTTGAGTCAATTAAACCAATGCCAGTAGGTACTCGTACGTGACGGTGAGCTGACAAACCCTAACTCTGACTCTTACTAGCTTTATTATCTTTGGCAACTAATTCAGCTTCCCTTTTTCTCAGTTCCCACATGGGTAAAAAGAGAATAAAAATATAACCAACTCTTAAAGTTTTATAGAGATTAAATTAGTAAATATATATATATAAAGAATGTAAATTAGTGACTGACAATTAGTAAGTACTTTCTAGACATCCCTGTGGGGGCAGTTCTACTCTGTGATTATTCCAAAGCTGTTATAAACATTCAGGCACGACTATTTATATACATAAGCTCTCATTTCTTTTGGGAAATTGTTTAAAATTTTAATGGCTAGGTTTATGATAGGAATCTGTTTAACTTTTTAATAAATTACCAAATAGTTTCCGAAGTGGTTTTACAACTTTACACATTCCCATCAAAAGTCTACAAAAGTTTCAATTCCCCCACATCCTCCCTAACACATGGTGTAGTTCATCTTTTTTTAATTTTAGCCATCAGTTAAGTGTATAGTAGTTTCCTCGTTGTGTTTTTACTTTGTATTTTTCTTAGGGGTAATGATGTTGAGCGTTTTTTGATAAACTTATTTCTCATCTTTAGGTCTTCTTTGTGAAGGTTCTTCTCAAGTTTCTGTTTTTTTTTTGTTGTTGTTCTTTTATGGGGACTCTTTTTTTCCTAATAATTAAGCTTCGAGAATCTTACATATTTTGTCTTCAAGTCCTTTATCAGATATATTTTTGCAAATATATACAAAATACGTGGCTTGTCTTTTCTTTCTCTTAACAGTTCTTTCAAAGAGCAATTTTTTTTTTTAATTTAGGTGAAATTCGGTTAATCAATTTATTCTTTCCTGATTCAAGCTTTTGGAGTCATATCTAAGAAATATCTACCTAGCCGAGATTACAGAGGTCTTAGGTTTTCTCCTATGCTTTGTTGTAGAATTTTATAGTTTTGATTTTACTTTTTGGTTCGGGATGCACTTTATTTTGCTTGTAATATTTTTAAGCTTTATTTTTAGAAGTTTTAAATTTACAAAAAATATTGCACCGCATGTACAGACTCCCCATTTGCCTGACACAGTTAGTGTGGTGCATTCGTTACGATTAATTAAACAATATTGATATGTTGTTGGTAGCTAAAGTTCATGGTTTACATTAGGATTCACTCTGTACTATGTAGCACGATGGGTTTTGACAAACGAATAATGTCATCATACGAAAGTTTTACTGCTCCAAAATTGCCTTCTACTCCACGTATCCAACTCTTCCGTCTCAACTCCCTGGCAACCACTGAACTTTTATTGTCTCCGGAATTTTGCCTTTTTCCAGAATGTCATATAGTTGGACTCAACAGTACCTAGCCTTTTCGGATTGACTTCTTTCATGTAGCAATACACATTTAAGATTGTTCCAAGTCTTTTTGTAGCTTAGTAACTCATTTATTTCTATTGTTGAATAATATTCCATTGTACAGATGAGCCACAGTTCATTAACTCATCTATTGGAGAACACCTTGCTTCCTTCCAATTTTTGGCAATTACAATGAAATCTGTGAGAGCTGGAACTTGACCAGGCTGCCTTGTTTTTCTGGGTCCTGCAACTTTCCTGCCTTTGACCAGGTACAGTCTTACCACTTTTCTGTTACTCATTTTAGTGATATTTTCAATATTCTTCAACAATACCATAATTCAAAGACATCATTTCTTCTTTGGTTTTCCTTATTTATCGTCCAACTTTCGCATGTACATGAGGTAATTGGAAACACCATGGCTTGTGTCAGGTGCACCTTAGTCCTCATAGTGACTTCTTTGCTTTTTAATACCTGCAATAGATCTTATGCAGTGGTTTTGCCCAATGCAATGTGTCGTTTGATTTCCTGACTATTGTTTCCATGGACATAGATTGCGGATACAAGTAAAATGAAATCCTTGATAAAGTCAATCTTTTCTCCATTTATCATGATGTTGGTTATCTCCACTGGCAAGGAAGGAGAGTTCTTTCTGCTGCCCACTCCCACTATTTGGCGTTGTCAATGATTTAGATATTAGTCATTCTAATACTTAAAATAATTCTTCAATCTGTATGCTGAACAATTAATCCAAAAAGATGATCTATATGTCAAAGATTCCATTCTACTTGGATCAACAATCAATGCCCATGGAAGCAGCAGCCAGGAAATCAAAGGACGTATTGCAGTGGACAACTCTGCTGCAAAAGACCTGTTTAAAATTGTAAAAATCAGCAATGTCACTTTTATGACTCAGGTATGCCAGAGCCAACTTATGGTCTTCTCAACTGCCTCTTATGAGCGTATGAAAGCTTGGCAATGAGAAAAGAAGATGGAAGAATTGATGCATTTGAATTTTGGTGTTGGTAAAGAATATTGAATATATGATTGACTGCCAAAAAATTAACAAATCAATCTTAGGACAGGAACCATTTCCAAAGGCAACTCTTCAGACAGGAATTGGAATGGACAATGGGTTGGAGAGGGATGCTGGTGAGGAGTGAGCTTCTTGGATCTGGTAGACACTTGAGACTATGTTGGCATCTCCTGCCTAGAGGTAGAGGGGGTTAGAAGCTGGTGAAATGCACACGAAAACAGAGAGTGGAAGGAGGGAAGAGCTGTCTCATTAGGGCGAGAGCAATTGGGAGTATGTAGCAAGATGTATATAAGTTTTTCTGTGAGAGACTGACTTGATTTGTAAACTTTCACTTAAAGCACAATAAAAATTAAAATAAAATAAAACCAAAAAATAAAATAAAGTAAAAAAAGAATGAGGAGACTTGGACTTGCTGACTTGGGATGCATCATCAGGGAAGACCAATCCTGCTAAATGTCAGACTAGGTGGGGTCCACCAACCAATTCTGGTAAAGATTGACTGCTGGGTGGGCCCTCGCCCACCAAGTTCAATAAATGTCAGACCAGGTGACACCCACCAGCCAATCCTAGTAAAGATCTACCACTGCTGGGGCTTTGGAACCAGAACCAAAGGCCAAATTTTTTCTTCAGTACGGTGATTCTTCACCATGCAGATGTGTTCACAGTTGTCCTTTATCATTCTTTTGATATCCATGAGATCTATAGTAATGGGTTCTCTTTTATTTCTATTTTAGTAATTTGTGTTATCTTTTTTTTTTTTTTTCTTTCTGGTTAGATTGTCTAGACCTTTATCAGTTTTATCGACCTTTTCAAAGAACGAGCTTTGGTTTCCTGAATTTCCTCTATTGTTTCCCTGTTTTCAATTCATTGATTTCAGCTCCATTTCTTATTATTTATTTTCTTCTGCTTCCTTTGGATTTAATTTACTCTTTTGTTTTTTTCCTTGTTTCCTAAGGTAGAAGCTTGGAATATTGATTTTACATTTTATTATTATTATTAAAGCATGCATTTGATGCTATTAAGTTCCCTCTAAGTCCTGCTTTGCTACATCTCACACATTTTGAAAAGTTATATTTTTATTTTAATTTAACTCAGAAAAAATAATTTCAGATATCTTCTTTGACCTATATGTTATTTAGTGATGTATTTTTTATTCTCCAAATATTTTAGACCTTCCCATCTATTTTTCTGATACTGGTTTCTTCTTAATTTCACTGTGGGTTGAGAGCATACTTTGCTTGATTTCTGTTCTTTTCAATTTGTTGAGGTGTACTGTGATGCATTTCGAGTTAATTTTCTATATGATGAGGGGTATGGATTGAAGTGTATTTGTTGTTTTGGCTTCACACATTTCATTTTTCCAGTTGAAAACAAGGTCCTTCCTTCACTGAAGTGGCTTCACAGTTTTGTCAAATTCAGTTGTCTATGTATGTGTGAGTCCATACTTGGACTACCTATTCTGCTCTGTAGATGTATGTGTCTATCTTTTGGTCAATACTACAATATTTTTTATTACTTTGGATTTAGAAGAAGATTTGAAATTAAACAGTGTTTACTCTTCAGCATTTATTTTTTCAAAATTGTTCTGGCTATTCTAGAAACTTTGCATTTCCATATGAATTTTAGAACCACCTTCTGTATTATTACAAAAGGCCTGTTGGCCTTTCAATTGGCATTGCATTGACTTTATGCATCAATTTGGGAATATCTGTTTATTCCTGAGGGAAATTGTCCGGTTTTGTTGTTGCTTGATTGTTCATTTGTTTTTTCTTCTCTTGTGATGTCTTTTTTTTGTGTTTAGTATCATGGTAATTTTGGCTTCAAAAATCAGTTGATGAGTGTTTCCTCCTTTTAAAATTCCTGGAAAGTTTCTGTAGAATAAAAATTCCTGGAAAGTTTCAGTAGAATATGTATTACTTTATTCTTTAAATAAAAACTTGGTATAATTCATCTTGGAAACTACCTAGAGCTAGAATTTTCTGTGTTGGAAGGTTTTATTTATTTATTTTTTCTCTCTCACTCCTTTTTTTTTTAATTGTGCTTTAAGTGAAAATTTATGGTTCAAGTTAGTTTCACATGCAAAAATTTATACACACATTGTTATGTGACCCTAATTGCTCTCCCTAAATGTGACAGCACACTCCTCCTTTCCACCCTTTATTTCCCATGTCCATTCTACCAGCGTCTGTCCCCTTCTGCCTTCTCACCTTGCCTCCAGAGAGGAGCTATCTATTTAGTCTCATTTATCTACTTGACCTAGAGAAGCACAGTCTTCACAAGTATCATTTAATGTCTAATCTTTGTCTGAAGAGTTGGCTTCAGGAATGGTATTAGTTTTGGGCTAACAAAGAATTCAGTGGCCATGTCCTCTGGGGTCTCTCCAGTCTCACTCAGACCATTAAGTCTGGTCTTTTTACTAGAATTTGAGTTCTGCACCCCAATTTTCTCCTGCTCCATCAGGGGCTTCCTGTTGAGTTCCCTGTTGGGGTGGTCTTTGGTGATAGCTGGACACCATCTAGTTCTTTTGCTCTCAGGCTGATGGAGTCTCTGGTTTATGTGGCCCTTTCTGTCTCTTGGACTCATGTTTTCCTCGTGACTTTGATGTTCTTCATTTTCCTTTCCTCCAGGTGGTTGGGACCAATTGATTCATCTTAGATGGCCACTTGATAGCTTTTAACACCCCAGACACCACTCACCAAAGTGAGATACAGAACATTTTCTTAATAAACTTTGTTATGCCAATTGACCTAGATGTCCCCTGAATATGGTCCCCAGACCCCTACCCCTGCTTCTCTGCCCTCGAAGTGTTTGGTTGCATTCAGGAAACTTCTTAGCTTTTGGTTTAGTCCAGTTGTGTTGATTTCCCATGTACTGTGTGTTGTCCTTCCCTTCACCTAAGATAATTCTTATCCACCATCTAGTTAGTGAATACCCCTCTCCCCTCCTCTTCATCCTCATAACCTTCGAAGAATGTTTTCTTCTGTGTTTAAACCTTTTCTTGAGTTCTTATAATAGTGGTCTCACACAATATTTGTCGTTTTGCAACTAATTTCACTCAGCATAATGCCTTCCAGATTCATCCATGTGATGACCTGTTTCAAGGATTCATCATTGTTCTTTTTCATTGCGTAGTATTCCATTGTGTGAATATACCATAATTTGTTTATCCATTCTTCCTTTTATGGGAACCTAGGTGGTTTCCATCTTTTTGCTATTGTGAACAGTGCTGCAATAAACTTAAGTGTGCATATATCTATTCATGTGAAGGCTCTTATTTCTCTAGGATATATTCCAAGGAGCAGGAATGCTGGATCATATGGTGCTTCTATGTCTAGCTTTTTAAGGAAGCACCAGATCGATTTCCAAAGTGGTTGTACCATTTTACATTCCCATCAACAGTGTATATGTGTTCCAGCCTCTCCACAACCTTTCCAATATTTATTATTTTGTCTGTTTTGGATTAATGCCTGGTTGGGGTGAGATGATATCTCATTATAGTTTTGATTTGCATTTCTCTAATGGTTAATAATTGTGAGCAATTCCTCCTGTATATGTTAGCATCCTGAATGTCTTCTTTGGTGAAGTGTCTGTTCATATACTTAGGGCATTTTTTAATTGGGTTATTTGTATTTTTGTTGTTGGGGTTTTGCAGTATTTTGTAGATTTTAGAGAATAGACATTGATCAGATTTGTCTTAGCCAAAATTTTCTTCCCAGTCTGTAGGTTGTCTTTTTACCGTTTTGGTGAAGTCTTTAGACGAGCATAAGTTTTTAATTTTTAAGAGCTCCCAGTTATCTAGTTTCTGTTCTGTTGTTTGTGCATTGTTAGTTACATTTCGTATTCTGTTTTTGCCATGTATTAGGGCTCCTAGCATTGTCCCCATTTTTTTCCTTCCATGATATTTATCATTTTAGATTTCATATTTAGGTCCTTGATCCATTTTTGAGTTAGTTTTGTGCATGGTGTGAAGTATGGGTCCCGTTTCATTTTTTTACAGATGGATATTTAGTTATGCCAGCAGCATTTATTAAAGAGACTGTGTTTTTCCCAATTAAAGGACTTTGGGTTTTTGTCAAATATCAGCTGCTCATAGGTGGATGAATTTACGTTTGGATTCTCAATTCTGTTCCATTGGTCTACATAGCTCTTGTACCAGTACCAGGTTGATTTGACTACCATGGCAGTATAATATGTTCTAAAATCAGGTAGCATGCGGCCTCCCACTTTGTTCTTTTTCAGTAAGGCTTTACTTATCCGGCGCCTCTTCTCTTTCCATATGAATTTGGTGATTTTTTTCTCCATCTCATTAAAAAAATGCCATTGGAATTTGGATAGGGATTGCATCACACGTACAGATTGCTTTGGGTTCAATAGACGTTTTCACAGTGCTGAGTCTACGTATCCATGAGCAAGGGATGATTTTCCACTTATGTATGTCTCTTTGGTTTCTTGAACTAGTATCTTGTAGCTTTCTTTGAATAGGTCTTTTACATCTCTGGTTAGATTTATTCCTAACTATTTTATCTTCTTGGGGGCTTTAGTAAATGGTATTGATTTGGTGATTTCCTCTTCAACATTCTCTTTGTTGGTGTAGAGGAATACAACTGATTTTTTTTTTTATGTTTATCTTGTTTCCTGATAGTTTGCTGAATGCTTCTGTTAGTTTCAGTAGTTTTCTTGCAGGTTCTTTAGCTTCCTGCATATAAGATTATGTCATCTGCAAATAGAGATATTTTTATTTCTTCCTTACCAATTTGGATGCCCTTTCTTTCTTTGTCTAGCCCAATTGCTCTGGCAAGGACCTCCAGCACAATGTTGAATACGAGTGGTGATAAAGGGCATGCTTCTCTGGTTCCTGTTCTCAAGGGGAATGCTTTCAGACTCTCTCCATTTAGGATGATGTTGGCTTTGTATAAATGCCTTTTTTAAGTTGAGAAATTTCCCTTCAATTCCTATTTTGCTGAGAGTTTTTATCATGAATGGGTGTTGGACTTTGTCAAATGCCTTTTCTGCATCAGTCGATGAGATTGTGTGGTTCTTGTCTTTTGTTTTATTTATGTGACGGATCGCATTGTTTTTCTAATGCTGAACCATCCCTACATAACTGGTATAAATCCCACGTGGTCATGGTGAATTATTATTTTTTGATATGTTGTTGAATTCTATTGGCTAGAATTTTGTTGAAGATTTTTGTATCTAAGTTTGTGAGGGATATTGGTCTGTCTTTTTTGTGTGTGTGTGATGTCTTTATCTGGATTGGTATCAGGGTTATGTTGGCTTCTTAGAATGAGTTTGGGAGCATTCCATCCTTTTCTATGCTCTTAGCACTACTACCTTTAGTAGAAGTGGTGTTAATTCTTCTATTGAAAGTTTGGTAGACTGCTCCAGTGAAGCTGTCAAGGCCAGGGCTTTTTTTGTTGGGAATTTTTTAATTACCTTTTCAATCTCTTTTTTTTTGTTATAAAAAAAACCCAGTGCCATCGTGTTATAGGTTTATTTTTTTGCTCTAACTCTGTGTTTACGTAGGTAGTGTGTTTCCAGAAATTTGTCCATTTCCTCTAGGTTTTCAAATTTGTTAGAGTAGAATTTTCATATTATTCTGTTACGATTTCTTTAATTTCAGTTGGGTCTGTTGTGATGTCACCCACCTCATTTCTTGTTTGGGTTATTTGCTTTCTCTTCTGTTTTTCTTTTGTCAGTTTAGCCAATGGTTTAACCATTTTCTTGATCTATTCAAAGAACCGTATTTTGGTCTTATTAATCCTTTCGATTGTTTCTCTTTTCTCTTTTTAATTCCACTCTAATTTTTATTTTTTGCTTTCTTCTTGTGCCCAAAGTCTCATTTTGCTGCTCTGTATTGGTTCAAGCTGTAGGGTTAATGCTTTGGTTTTTACCCTTCTTTTTGGATGTGTGCATTTATTGCTATAAACTGACCTCTGAGGACTGCTTTTGCTGTGTCCCAAAAGTTTTGGTAGGATGTGTTTTTATTCTCATTTGATTCTGTGGCTTTCTGTATCCCATCCTTAATTTCTTCTACAACCCAGTAGTTTTTTTTTTTTTTTTTTAGTGGCTTAAAACAACCATTTTATTAATTCCTACAATTCTGTGGGTAGACTGCACTACTCCTAAAACGCTACACTACCAAAACAGTTGGGGACAGTCAAGTTCTATTACACTGATTGTTATGTTTGTTGATTTTTTTTTTTTATAACTTTTATTAAGCTTCAAGTGAACGTTTACAAATCCAATCAGTCTGTCACATATAAGTTTACATACATCTCACTCCCTACTCCCACTTGCTCTCCCCCTCTTGAGTCAGCCCTTTCAGTCTCTCCTTTCTTGACAATTTTGCCGGCTTCCCTCTCTCTCTATCCTCCCATCCCCCCTCCAGACAAGAGTTGCCAACACAGTCTCAAGTGTCCACCTGATATAATTAGCTCACTCTTCATCAGCGTCTCTCTCCCACCCGCTGACCAGTCCCTTTCATGTCTGATGAGTTGTCTTCGGGGATGGTTCCTGTCCTGTGCCAACAGAAGGTCTGGGGAGCATGGCCACTGGGATTCCTCTAGTCTCAGTCAGACCATTAAGTTTGGTCTTTTTATGAGAATTTGGGGTCTGTATCCCACTGATCTCCTGCTCCCTCAGGGGTCCTCTGCTGTGCTCCCTGTCAGGGCAGTCATCGATTGTGGCCAGGCACCAACTAGTTCTTCTGGTCTCAAGATGATGTAGGTCTCTGGTTCATGTGGCCCTTTCTGTCTCTTGGGCTCTTAGTTGTCGTGTGGCCTTGGTGTTCTTCCTTTTCCTTTGCTCCAGGCGGGTTGAGACCAATTGATGCATCTTAGATGGCCACTTGTTAGCATTTAAGACCCCAGACGCCACATTTCAAAGTGGGATGCAGAATGATTACATAATAGAATTATTTTGCCAATTGACTTAGAAGTCCCCGCAAACCATGTTCCCCAGACCCCCGCACTTGCTCCGCTGACCTTTGAAGCATTCATTTTATCCTGGACACTTCTTTGCTTTTGGTCCAGTCCAATTGAGCTGACCTTCCATGTATTGAGTGTTGTCTTTCCCTTCACCTAAAGCAGTTCTTATCTACTGATTAATCAATAAAAAACCCTCTCCCACCCTCCCTCCCTCCCCCCCTTGTAATCACAAAAGTATGTGTTCTTCTCAGGTTTACTGTTTCTCAAGATCTTATAATAGTGGTCTTATACAATATTTGTCCTTTTGCCTCTGACTCATTTCGCTCAGCATAATGCCTTCCAGGTTCCTCCATGTTATGAAATGTTTCAGAGATTCGTCACTGTTCTTTATGGATGCGTAGTATTCCATTGTGTGAATATACCACAATTTATTTACCCATTCATCCGTTGATGGACACCTTGGTTGCTTCCAACTTTTTGCTATTGTAAACAGAGCTGCAATAAACATGGGTGTGCATATATCTGTTTGTATGAAGGCTCTTGTATCTCTAGGGTATATTCCCAGGAGTGGGATTTCTGTGTTGTATGGTAGTTCTATTTCTAACTGTTTAAGATAACGCCAGATAGATTTCCAAAGTGGTTGTACCATTTTACATTCCCACCAGCAGTGTATGAGAGTTCCAATCTCTCCGCAGCCTCTCCAACATTTATTATTTTGTGTTTTTTGGATTAACGCCAGCCTTGCTGGTGTGAGATGAAATCTCATCGTAGTTTTAATTTGCATTTCTCTAATGGCTAATGATCGAGAGCATTTTCTCATGTATCTGTTGGCTGCCTGAATATCTTCTGTAGTGAAATGTGTGTTCATATCCTTTGCCCACTTCTTGATTGGGTTGTTTGTCTTTTTGTGGTTGAGTTTTGACAGAATCATGTAGATTTTAGAGATCAGGCGCTGGTCGGAGATGTCATAGCTGAAAATTCTTTCCCAGTCTGTAGGTGGTCTTTTTACTCTTTTGGAGAAGTCTTTAGATGAGCATAGGTGTTTGATTTTTAGGAGCTCCCAGTTATTGGGTACAACCCAGTAGTTTTGAGCAAGGTGTGTTCAGTGTCTGTGTGTTAGATTTTTTTTTTCTTGCTTTTTCTGTTATCAATTTCTACTTTTATGGCTTTGTGATCAGAAAAGATGCTTTGTAATATTTCAATGCTTCAGATTCTGTTAAGGCTTGCTTCATAGCCTAATATCTGGTCTATCCTGGAGAACGTTCTATGTGTGTTGGAAAAGAAAGTATACTTGACTGCTTTTGGGTGGAGAGTTCTGTATATGTCTATGAGGTCAAGTTGGTTGATTGCGGCATTTAGATCTTCCATGTCTTTATTGAGCTTCTTTCTGCATGTTCTGCCATTCACCGTAAGTGGTGGACTGAAATCTACTATTATTATGAAGATCTCTATCTCTCTTTTCAATGGTGTTAGAGTTTTTTGTTTGTTTTCATTTTTTTTTTTTAATGTATTTTGGAGCCCTGTCGTTTGGTGCATAGACATTTATCGTGGTTATATCCTCCCAGCGTATTGACCCTTTAATCATTGTATAATGTCTGTCCTTATCCTTTGTGGTGAATTTAACTTTAAAAGTCTATTTTGTTCAAAATTAATGTTGCCACTCCTGCGTTTTTTGATTGTTGTTTGCTTGATATATTTTTTCCATTCTTTGAGTTTTAGTTTCTTTTGGTCTTTAAGTCTAAGGTGTGTCTCCTGTAGGTAGCATATAGATGGATCATTTTTTAAAAAATTTATTCTGCCATACTCTGTCTCTTTATTGTGCACTTAGTCCATTTACATTCAGCATAATTATTGATAGGTATGAGTTTTTTTTTTTTTTTTAATGAGTTTAGTGCTGTCATTTCGATGTTTTGTGTATGTGTGTGTTGTTGACAGTATCTTTGTTCCACTTCATTTTCTGTGCTGAGTCATTTTTCTTTTCACCTTTTTCATTGTTGCTTATTTTGTATTTTTTGAGTCTTTATGTTTTTTTTTTTTTTTTTGATGTGTAGGATTATTATCTCCTTTGTGGTTACCTTAACATTTACCCCTATTTTTCTAAATTTAAACCTAACTTTTATTTCTTTATATCACCTTGACTTCTTCTCCATATGAAAAATCTATGACTACATTTTTTAGTCCCTCTTTTTTTTTAATGTTGTCGTTTTTTACATAATGACATCTTAGTTTCCCTATTTTCGGTGTTTTAGCTTTGAGTTAGTTTCGTGATTTCTCTCTCTGGGTTGATATCTTGTTGCTCTGTCCTGTGTCCTAGTTTTGAGTTGTTATCTGTTGTTATTGATTTTCTAGGTGGAGGACCCTCTGTAATATTTCTTGTAATTTTGGTTTGGTTTCACAAATTTCCTAAACTTCTTAACTAAATTTTTTTAGTTTTTTTTTTTTTTTTTCCTCTTTATCTGGAGATGTTCTAATTTTGTCATCATATCTGAGACAGCTCTGCTGGATATGTAATTCTTGCCTGGGAATTTTTTCCTTCAAAGCTTTATATACATCATCCCATTGCCTTGTTTCCTGTGTGGTTTCTGCTGAGTAGTTCAAGCTTAGTTTTATTGGTTCTCCTGTGTAAATGATTTTACATTTATCCCTAGATGCTCTTAAAATTTTCTCTTTATCTTTGGCTTTGGTAGGTTTGATTATAATATGTCTTGGTTTCTTTCTTTTGGAATCTACCTTGTGTGGCGTTCAATGAGCATCTTGGATAGATATCTTCTCACCATTTATGATATCAGGGAAGTTTTCTGCCAAAAAATCTTCAACAGTTCTATCTGTATTTTCTGTTATTCCTGTTCTGGTACTCCAGTCACTCATAGGTTATTCCCCTTGACAGAGTTCCACATAATTCTTAGGGTTTCTTCATTTTTTTTTAATTCCGTTATCTGATTTTCATCAAATATGTTGGTGTCAGGTCCTTTATCTTCAGTCTCACTAATTCTGACTTCCATTTCCTCAACTCTTCTCATACGACTTTCTATTGAGTTGTCTATTTCTGAAATTGTTAGTCTTCTGGATTTCTGTATGCTGTCTCTCTAACGATTTTTGCAGCCTATTAAATTAGTCACTATGCTTTTTTATAATCTTCTTAAGTTCCCCTATTGCTTTGTCTGTGTGTTCCTTGGCTTGTTCTGCAATTTGCCTGATCTCCTTCGTGATATCTTGAAGAGTTCTGTACGCTAATCCTTTGTATTTCACCTCCAGTAATTCTGGGAAGTTTTCTTCATCCCTAAGATTTCTTGATTCTTTGTTTTTGGAGCTTGCTGAAGCCATCATGGTCTGCCTCTTTGTGTGATTTGATATTGTCTGTTGTCTCCAAGCTACAAGTAAGTTATTATATTTATTATTGTTTGCTTACTGTCTGCTAGCTTCTTGTTTTCTTTTGTTTTGATATGCCCAAATAGGCTGCTCCTGTGAGCCAGTTTGATTATTGGTGCCTTTGAAGCTCTAATGTCCTGTTATCAGGTGGTTAGATCTGTTACTAGGTATGTGAGCTCAGGAGTCTGTTTATTTTTCTTGTATGGAGTCAGCTCAGATGTCCAGGTTGTCAGTTACCAAGTATGTGGTGCAGGTTCTCACCTATAGTCCCAGATGGGCAAGGATGATTGGAGTAGGCACGGGTATCTGGCTGCAGTAGAGGGTTACATGCTGAGCAAGGCACGGGGCTGACAGCAGCCCCTGAGTGTCTGTGAGGAAAGTGTGTCCCTGTTTCCTAGCATATGTAGGTGGATTTTGTAGCCAAACCATGGGCCCCCAGTGCTGTTCGCTGTAAGGACTGGGAGGCATCGCTTATCCTTGGATCTCTGTCACACATAGTTAGGTGGTGTGGGTGGAGCCACCTGTCCTCAGAAACTTGATGTGGGTAGGTGGGAATCCTGCTTAATAGGCAGAGTGGTGTCAAATGTCACAAAACCTGCCTCTCCACCACATAGCTGATACAGTCGAAGTTAGGCTTCTGGTATATACCCTGTTGTACTGTGCTAATGAGGGCCTACTCTGTTGATATGGGCTCACACAGGTCTATGCAGGGGTGAAAGGCATTCAGAGTGTGTAGATCCCTTATGCCTGTGCCAAGGCAAAGGTTCTGTGCCTGCCTTGAGCTCCCAGTGGCAGATTATTTTTTTGTGTTTGTTAATTTGTACCTTCGTCAATGCTGTAGTAATGGCTGAGGGTGCACATCAGATCCTGCTTCCGGTGTAGGGAATGTGGCAATCTCTGAAGCTTGCTTGTGACTCAGTGCAGAGCAGGAAGCTGTCAGGGAAATGAGAGAGAGGTTTTTCCCAAAGGGATTTTTTATCTGCACTGTTGGGTAGATGCATGTCCTTATCTTTTGCTGATTGAATGCTACTTTTCACTGGTTCTGGGGGTGTGAGTAGACTCCCCACCTCTCCGTCTCTCCTGATGTGAAAAACGCATCACAAATGCCACTGCTTGCCTCACCGTGCACAGCCAGTCTGGCCTGCATGGTGCTGGTACCCACCAGGTCAGGTCTGGCAACACCTTGCTGCTTCTGAACCGTCACTCCTTCCCTCTGTCTCTCAGTCCAATTCCTCAACTTTGCCTTTGACATTGCATATATAATCAATTCACTGTTTTTTTGAGTCTTTGCTGTATGTGGGACCACAGGAACTGTCTGACAACTCCACCATCTTGGTGCAGCCTCTGTGGGAATGTTTTAATTAAAAATTGAATGCTTTAGTAGTTATGGTGCTATTCATGTTTCTATTTCTTTTTGAATAAAATTTGGTAGCTTTTGTCTTATAAGGGATTTGTGTATGTCATCTAAGTTGTCAAATTTGTAGACATAAAATGATCATAATATTGCTTGTTATCCCTTTAATATCTGTTTTATCTATGATGATATTATATGCTTCATTCCTGATTGGCAATTTGTCTTTTTTTTTTCCTTTTCTGTCAATATAAGTTGAGTTTTATCTACATTATCATGTTTTTGAAGAGCCAACAATTCGTTTCATTGATTTTCTGTTTTCTCTTTCATTGATTTCCACTCAGATATTTATTTATTTCCTTCTTCTGAGATCTTTTTAGATGTCTCATTCTTTTTATTGTACATGCTTAGTACTATAAATTTTCTTTTAAGTACTGCTTTAGCTACATCCTATAGATTCTGATGTTATTTTTATTTTTAATAAAATACATTCTAATTTCTTTTTCTTCTTTTTTTTTTTTATGAGTGTTATTTAGTTTTCACATATTGTTGGATTTTCCAGATATTTTTCTGTTATTAATTTCCAGTATAATTATAGTTCTTAGAGAACATATTTTGCATGATTTGGGTCATTTTAAGTTTGAGATTTCTTTTATAGCTCACAGTATTATTTATTTTGGCAATTGCTCTGTGTGTACTTTAAAATCCAACCAAAACAAAACCCATTGCCGTCGAGTCGATTCTGACTCATAGAGACCCTATAGGACAGAGTAAAACTGCCCCATAGAGTTTCCAAGGAGTGCCTGGTGGGTTCGAACTGCCGACTTTTCAGCTAAGCAGCCACAGCATGTAACCACTACACCACCAGGGTCTCCATGTACTTTAAAATAACATATAATATGTTGTTACTGGTTTCAATGTTCTATAAAAAACAATTGAGAGAAATTAGGTAGCTCTGTTTTTTTATTATAACCTTGATGATCTTCTGTGCACTTGTTTCATCAATTTTATAGAAAGTGATATTAAAATCTCCAAACAAAATTTTAAAGTTGTCTGTTTCCCCTTGTACTTCTAGCAGATTTTTGATTCATGTGTTTTGAAACTCTGTAATTATGTGCATAAACTTAACATAGTTATGTCCTCTTGATAAATTAACCAACTTATCTTCATGAAATGAGCTTTTTTTTTCTACTCCTAATATTCTTTGCTCTGAAATGTATAAATTTATGTTGATATGTATGATTTCAGAGAAGAGACGTAGCAGAATTTTCCTCTGATTCTATAGTAAGCTCTTATTTCTCTCTTTCGCACAAATAAAGTTTAGAGGCATTGTGAAGTTTGGAAACAAAGATTAATTGCACCCGTCACAAGCAGAGTAAGGCATTGTATGAGACTTTCTGCTGTGTATGAGGCTGAGATACGGCATTAGACCTTTTTATGGCTGGAAAGCTGAAAGTCACTGAAACACTGAAATTAGTTATGATACAAAAGTGTGGATATACTAGAAAATATTGAACTAAAAAATCATCTTTCTTCCATTTCTGCACATTCCCTTAATTTAAAAAAAGGAATTAAAGACATATTTATGTGTAAGTTTGAATACAGTTTCTCTTTGCAGATGAACAAGTATTTTAAATGCAAAAAAAAAAATTCAAAAATATAATATTGCTGCTTTCATTCCGTGGTGTTCTTACTTAAATCTCTCTGTTTTAAAGGATATTTTATTTTAAGTTTGTGTATGTATATACACATACACACATGTGAAAATTTTACTCACATGCTCTGTATTTGTGTGTATGTATATGCTTTTTTATATGCTTATTTGAAAATTAATTTTATATTATCCAAAGAGTCTAAGTAAAATTACTTTTATTTTATCATGATAAAGGCCATGAAAGCAAGGACATCTATTTTTTCTTATTCCTTGAAATCCGATAACAACTTACTTTTGTTTTTGATGACAATACCTGCCTAAATTTAGTCATACTCAGAAGAACACTGCTCTAGGGGACATTGTATTTTTTGTTCTAATTTTGATTTGGCTGTTAACTGGGCCACTACTATGTGGTTGTGGAAAATCCACTCAACCTCTTCAGGTGTGATTTTTTTTTTTTTCTAGTAGTAAAGCTAGGTGTTCAACTAAGTAATTTTTGTAGTATCTTCTCACTGAAGGTTTCTGTAGTTAACTGGTTGTTTGACCCAAAACATCATTACTTACTTTACAGTATGTCTTTAAAAGTTCAGCAACATAATAAACACAGAGGAAAATTCAGTTTGATTATGTAATTATGACTCCACAAAAAAGCTGCTTTGAAAAGATGTCTTCTTCAATTAAAAAAGCAATGCATGATGACGTAATGTAGGGTCTATAACTTGGTCTTTGGCTGAATATAAGTGAGTCTTCTCTGTTCAATCTATAACCCAGCAAAATAAGTAGTAAATGCAGATAAAATTTAGATTCGTGTTATGAAGCTGTTTATTTGGAAATTTTTCCCCCAGATGTATCAGTATCTGAAGCATGGAAAAACTGGAATGCTGAACTGTGAAAAGTTCACATCAAAATATCTTGGTCTCTCCTCCACGAAAGCCTACAGTATACATGTCCCATTACCATTTTACCACTTTCCCGAGAAGCAATGAGACTGAGACTATGCTTGCATATAAACTTAGGTCATGATGTTTTGGTAATAATTCTAAAATAAAATAGTGATAGGGTTCTTTTATTAATTATTGTAGAACTAATCACACTCAGTTAAATTTTTTCAAAGCAGTATTCGCAGTCAAAGCACTAATATGGATGAAAATGTACATATACATTTCTCCTATAATATTCATTTTTTTCTGTATCTGAACACCTACGTGCATTTTAAAATTACATTGTAAAACTTAGCTAATGTTTCTGTGTAATCTTCTCTTTGGTCAGGTATGCAGCTTCATTTTATCTGTTTCAGGCAGATAGAGAAAACCTTATTGGGGCAGATGTAAAGTCATAATGTTTTTTTACATGCTAAAAGTAGGCAGTCATCCTCAAGTATGCGAAAGGAGCAGCTCTGCCTTAGCAACATGATAGCTTAAAGGGTTGGCCAAGAACTCCTCAGAAATGTAGTAAGTAGAAGGAGGAGCATTTTTTATTAATTTCCTCTTCACCATGTTAGTGAGGGAGAAATTTCCATCCCCAGGCTATGGGGACACCAAACATATGACAACAACACTGGACAGATGAGGTTGATACCAGTTTATTAGCCACATATATGTATGGCTCCTGATAGGAGGAGACAGCACACTGTGCAAAGCCACACCGGAGTTGCACTTGACAACAAAGTAAACGAGCAAGGGCTGTGGAAAGCAGGCTTTGTAGTAACAAAAGGGTGGGTGATCCCTGGGTTGCCTAAGATTCAGTCAGCTAGGTAAAGAACTGAAGCCCCCTTCTCAGGTATAAACAGGCACTGTGCCTCATCCTCATGACAAGGAAGACTGTTTGGCTAGTGGTCCTTATGTATGAGAGCCCACTGGGAGGGGAACTAGCAGTTTAGGCTATTTGAAACCCTCTCAATTTGATTAGATGTCAAGGCAGCACAGGATATTGAATTTTATTTTTAGGCTTTACGCCACAGAGCAATATCTCTATTTCCATTGCAATCACTATCCCTATCATCTATCTATATATCATTTTCCTTTGTGTTGAATGAGAAATTTTCTTTCTGGTGGTTTAATATGACTCAAACATTCCTACTTAACAAATGAAACTTTCTGATCTTAGGAGTATCATCTATTTTCTAGCAGTACTCCAAAAATGAAAATGATATGTCTGTAAATAATAATTTACCACCATTTCTGTAATTCTCAATAATTTATTTAACCATGATTTGTTTCAGTTTGTTCACTCAAAAAAAAAAAAAAAAACTGAATTATGCCTGTTGAGAGGTTTATACTGAGATGAAATGAGCTGAAGAGCAAGTGCAAAATACTAATTTATACCATGTTTCTTCTTTAGCTTCATGTCTTCTTACCTGTACCTGACCATTCAATGCCTATGTTTGGTCCATAATTTTGGATTCGATCGAGGATACTGCTGGTAACATGTATTCATTCTTTCTTAATAAAGCTGAGTGAAGTGAGAAGGAACAAGAGAACCAAAAGATCATGAGAGATGACCTATTCCTCCTTAGTGTTCAAGTCATCTTCTATAACATGGTCCATCTTTGTGATGAGATGGAAATCCACCATTGACATTTTCATGTTATTTAAAATATCTAAAGAGAAATCACAGTTTCCATTTTGAAACCACATTCAGGTAGAGATCCTTTCCAAAGACACTAAATCTTTTCTCAAGTCCATGACATTTTGACCAAGAAAAAATTCTCTGCATAGAACTATCTTATTTTGTGATTAATTTTGAAATTCTGAACAAGTGAAGGTGCATAATTTTGTTTTGAAATAATAATATTTTATGCTTATAAATAGCAAAGCCCTTTTTGGCTAAGGATTTCTAAAGGCTTTTTTTTTTTTTTTTTTTAATACCCCGTGAATCCTTGGAACAATTTTGTCTGATAAGAAAATATTACTGTCCTCATTCTCTACCAGTGTATAAACAGAGGTTAAAGAGGGTTAACTGATGCAAAATAGGAGTAAAGTTCATGACTACTGACTCATTGCTCTATGTATGAGATGACCCACAAGCCTAATACTACTAAAGACATATTTCAAATCTTTACGAAATTTTCAACTATTTGTCTTACTGATTATTCTCAATATAAAATTTCCTTGTTGTTTATACACCTTTTTGGAGTAACCGTTATGGATTGAATTGTGTCCCTCCAAAACGTGTGTCAACTTGGCTAGGCCATGATAGCCAGTATTGTGTGATTGTCTGCCATTTTGTCATCTGATGCGATTTTCCTATGTGTTGCAAATCCTACCTCTATGACGTTAATGAGGTAGGATTAGTGGCAGTTATGTTAATGAGGCAGGACTCAATCTGCAAGGTTAGATTGTGTTTTAAATCGATTTCCTTTGAGATATAAAAGAGAGACAGGGAGACCTCATATTGCCAGGAAAATAGCACAACTTTTGGACCTCGGGTCCCTGTGCCGAGAAACTCCTTGACCTGGGAAGATTGATGACAAGGAGACCTCTTCCTGGAGCTGAGAGAGAGAAAGCCTTCCCCTGGAGCTGGCATCCTGAATTCAGACTTCTAGCCTCCTAGACTGTGAGAGAATAAGTTTCTGTTTTGTAAAGCCATCCATTTGTGGTATTTCTGTTATAGCAGCACTAGATAACTAAAACAAACAAACAAAAAAACCCATTGCCAATCAAGTTGATTCTGATTCATAATGACCCTATAGGACAGAGCAGAACTGCCTCATGGAGTTTCCAAGGAGTGCCTGGTAAATTCGAACTGCCAACCTTTTGGTTAGCAGACATAGCTATTAACCACTAAGGCACGAGGGTTTCCAGGTAACTAAAATAGTAATTTTAAATCATTTCAGAGGTAACAAGCATTATATATTCTTTCAGAATCTCCTTGATAGATTAAATAATTTGCACGAAGAACACAAAACTTGATTTTTTATTATAACAGCTTAATGTTCTATTTTTGTTGCTGTTTTCAGCTTCACATTTTTTACACTCACTTGAAATAGATAAAAAAAAGTCAAGTTTTTTTATCTCTTGCTAGCAAAATGTAATCATATTTATAATGTACTAAATAAAAAATGCATATTGAGCATTTTCTCACTGACAGAACACTAATTAGCAAGTAAGATTCATTTATGTTTATATTTTCTTTCTTTTAAATTTAAATTTAAAAATAATTGGTCTTATTTTGAATGCTTTTGAAGAAATAATTCTCTACCTATAGATAAAATTATGTTTTCTATTAGTTCCCAGTTATACATGTGCAATATATTTATGTATGTTTTATTGCCTGGTAACATGTAAATTGTCTCTTTCAAATATCTTTCTTTTAAACCCATCATTATGAATGACATAATAGATCCTATTTTACAATAAAAATCTGTGTGAGTTTAAGACTAATAGCATAGGGTTTTCTGTTCGATCTCATCTGAGATATTTATAAAACATATTAATGTATGTTATGTTAGTAAAATTAGCTCATGATAAAGTGAATTTAGTGTTGAACTAACACTGATTTACAATGAAACAAAGAGTCAATATTACATTAGATCTCAGTGACCACTTAATTTATTTTATTTAATTATTGGAGGTACTAAAGGTATTAAAACATATAGCCATTTTCATTTTTAAAGTACATCATAATATCATATTTCTATGATTCATTCCTGTGTTATTACTCTGCACCAATTAAGAAGAAACCACAGACTTTCTCATTCCAAAGTTCAAAGGGCATCTAGTCATTCAGGGCTTTGAGTTAACTGTTACTATTTTTATAAGGAACCCTGGTGGTGCAGTGGTTAAGTGCTCAACTGCTAACCAAAATGTCGGCAGTTCAAATCCACCAGCTGCTCTGCAGGAGAAAGATATGACAGTCTGCTTCCATAAAGATTACTGATTTGGAAATTCTATGGAGCAGTTTTACTCTTTAGGGTCATTGTGAGTCAGAATCGTCTTGACGGCAATAAGTTTTTTATTTGGTTTTTATTTTTATTATGCATAAAGAACCTGTGTCAAATTCTATAACCTTGATCTTACAATCACTTTCATATTATCTTGCATTAAAGTGCCAGATGTCGTCAATTCACAGATTACACATTACAATAATACACCAAAGCACCACCTCATTAGAATTATAAAGAAAATGTCTTTCCTTAGCCTATCACCCTTGCAGGATAAAAAAGAACTAAAAAAATTGTTACTGTATTTTACTCAAATAAGGCGTGCATTCCACGTTTATTTGTCAACTGCTCTCTCCCCCCGTGAGGCATTTATTTTTGTAAGCACACTGTGCTATTTTTTTTTTTTTTTTTACAGCAACAAGGAAAAATTTGTCATAGCAGCACTTAGAAAATACCTCATGGAGGGAGGGAGCGGTTGGCAAACAAACATATTATTTATTTGTGAAAAATATGGTATAAAGATTATGACAGCGTTTTTAATTAAAACTGATTGCTATTAAAATATTCCTTGATTTCATAGCTAAAATATTTAAGGGCCAACATTATATTTTGTATTAACTGCACAGACACAAACAAAAGTAACGCCCTATAAGGTAGTTCCCAAATACTGAAATTACAAAAATGAAGCACGCTGTGAGACAAATAAGATATTCTCAAAGTAGGCAAATTAAAAGCAAGGTGATAACAACCTTGCATACTAGTTACCGTTGTTTCAGCATTTTAATATCTGCCTAATTTATTTCCTTTTTATGATGCATCTATGGTCATTAAGACCATAATGAATATCAAGCCTATAAGCAAGTTATATTTGCAGTCAAGGAAGAGAAGAAAGGTACATTTGGGGAAAAGACTGACAATATTGACATAAAAGATGCTACTCTGAGCCAGATGTATCACTTACTAGCTTTGACACAGATTTTCCTTTTTAGTATCAGCAATCTTTATTCTCATTTTAACTTCAGACTGAGTTACTGTGAAAACTAAAACATGGGAAATATGCCAATGTTTCCATTCTGCTTTTTCTGAACCATGCACAGGCATGTACGCACACACAGTTATGACCCGTCTCCACCCCAATACACACAAACACACAGGCACGCATACATATGTATATGCCTCTGTATGTACATACATTAAACGCCCACACACAGACTACTCTTGGGCTATTCAGACCTTAAAAGGAATGGCGACTACCGAACACATTTTGTTAACCTACTTTTCTTTTAGAATTTAAAAGCAACTGAGCTATGTGAGGCCAGGTAGTTTCCATAATGGAATATGTTGTACTTATCCCACTTACAGGGTTGGTTTTCTGAGGATGACTAGCTTCCTCCGGTTGTCATAATTTTCCTGGGCTGGGATGTCTAACCAGAGGAACTGTGCTTTGAGTGTAGTTCTCAGTTGGCTGCACTGCAGATTTGAGTCAACGAGCCACCCAATCTTCTGCAGCTTGTCCAAGCAATTTATACTGGCCTGAAAGATATTTATTGTCCATCCCTGAATGCTGGGGAGTGTGAAATCAGGACCAGCTGCATGTCATCGTTAACAAAGAGTAAACCTCCCAGTGATAACAGAATGGTCTGCAGAGACCTTCTTAGCACTCTTTCCTATTTTGCTGTCAAGACACTGTGCAGCATAAAGTACTCTCAGGATGTAACAGTCTGACAATGTTCCCTTTCCCCAAGAATTTAGAACCATAAAGTTTAAGTGGGTGGCAGGCTTATTCCATTTTAATAAACAGTAACTTCACAAAATGTACCCCATGCCTTTCTCTTTAAGAGATCCAGGATTCAAGTCTTCCTCTTTTTCTTTTCCTTCCAGAAATGGTGCTGGGTATAATTTTGTAAAGTGTCATACATTTTTTGGATGCTTGCTTGCTAATTTCCTGAAGAAAGTAACTAATGTGCTGCTCAGTTCTATGCAGAGATTCTTCCTCAGTATCTGGAGAACTAAGTAATCGCCTTGGGGAGATTCAAAGATCATTACCATGTCAAAAAGAAAAACATTGACTGGCTAGGACACTGAAGAGTTGGATTTCTGGAAATTCAAAGTCATAGATGGTTCCACGTATCCATAGCCATTGGAAAAAGTCCATCAGTCTGAGGACAATGGTTGTATTATTTATGAAGTAAAGATTATATACTCCGATATTTTCATTATGAAATTTAGGATTCATATTAATAATTATTGTTAACATAGCAGGATATCAATCATTTTCTTCGGTAACATCTAAAACTATTCTAGCTCTACAGTGCTATGTCTTTAATCTTCTTTTTACCTGTTTATGAACTCTGATTTACTTATTAGTCTGCCCCCATAAAAATTATTGCTCTGAGCTAAATTGTAATATCTCCTATACTTACATATCCTAGTCCTCAAAAGGTGTCAGTTAAAACGTACACAGCTGTTGAAGAGTAATCTCAGTAGTACTGCACATTAAGAATCTTTTTTGAAAGAAGAAAAATGGGCCAACGGAACTAAATCCAACGAGAAAAATAAAATCGGACTATGTTGAGCATTTTCTTTGAATATGATCTTCCCACAGAACTCCTAAAATGAGTGAGCAAGGACACGCAAATTAATTCTTTGACAAATCTTAAACTAAGCTTACTAATTAAACTAGACCTTGGATCATAAAAATATTTTCAAGACTTTGGATCAAAAATAGAGAAATTAAAAAGAGTAAAGTAATAACTCAAAATTACAAAGCTGGCCAAAACAAGGAGTTGAAATTCATAGTAATTTTCTTTGTTAACTTGGTAATTACTGTTCTCTCTCTATTTATGCTTTCTCCCTCTTGCGCATTTTTGGATGGAGATTCGTTTCCACTGAGTCCACATCTACTGCTATATTCATATCCAACTGTTAAGGCTCAGTGCTTCTGAGATTTTATATTTTTATTGATGCCTAATTAATTCACATTTATAACCACTAACGCAGTTTTGCAATGCAGCTGTTTTATTGCTTGTATGATTAGGGAAGAGAGAGAAGGAGAGAGAGAGAAATGGTGCAGAGCATATAAGCCCTGAAGTGCTTCCGCTCTAGGTTACTAGTGACACATGTTTAGCTAGCCTGTCCTAGGCACAGGTGCCTTTCCATGGCATGGGTTAGCAGATTTTGCAGGAACTAAAATCCTTCCCCCATCAGAGCTGGACTGGCAGAGCTATTTTTGGAGGGAAGGCAGAAAAATGATGCTCTGAGGAGTAACTCTTATTTGTTACATATTAATGTTGACATCATGGATGCCTGACACATAGCATGGCTTGGAATAATTAAAAATAAAAATGTGATTTTTTTTCCACCTATTGAACAACAACAAGAAAATACTTGTAGTTTAAGTGCCACCTCCTCATGCAGCAAGACCCACCCAGTCACTAAAATATCCATGAGTAATGTTTATGTTTGCCTTGAGTGTATCGATAATTCAGAGGATTTGCAGGCTTCATCAACCTCTTTCAGTACTTTCAAAAAGTTGCTGAACTCTCTTGGATGATGATAAAAGGAAATTTGCATACGTGAATCAAGCAAACAAGCACACAAACAAATAAATGACCATCCAAGTAGAGTTGTACCCTTTATCTGCTTTATTTCACAACTATGCCTCCACTACTATCTAATATCCTATTTATTTTATTTACTCACTTCACTCATTGCCTCTCATTTTAGATTAGAAGGTGAGCTCCATGAGGGCAGGGATTTTTATTTGTTGTTTACTCATATGTCTCCAATGCCTAGAACAATACCTGGCACTAGTAGAAGCTTAATGCAAATATATTAAGTGTATGAATAGACAGATGCTGCTGCTATTTTTTCCCTTCTACCTAGATGCTCTAGTGAGTGCCATGATTGCTATCAATTAATGATATATGGTAAATCAGTAAATTGGTATTTAATTGTGTAACGCTTTCAGTTGCTGTATGTGAGACAAAGATGTATAAACAAGAGTCTCTTTCTCAAGGAACTATGACATAGTTTATCAGGATACTACAGAATGACATGACAGGAAACGACATGTGCCAAATACAGATTGCAGAGAATAAATGCAGAAAAGGAACTCTGGAGTGATGGGCAAACTCTTAAGGTCCAAAGTATTATTTCCTACTACTATATGTTTTCTTGATCTTTAAATGAATCTTTTCTGTTTGTTTGTGGGACTTTGCCTTGCCCGTGGGGAAATATTCAGCACAAATGCAAATCCCACGTTTTTCTTCTAATAATTTATTGTTGCAAGAAACGTTGCTTTGAGAGCATCTTGTCTAGCCAGTTAATCATCTCTCACTTTTCCTCATTTTTTTTGTGAACCATAGCTTCTTGTCTCAACCCTCTACTACTTTCTCACCAACAAGAAATAGTAGAATATGGTCTGCATGTACAAATCGCTGGAAACTATCACTTTGCTTTTAGGAAACTGTTTCTAAGTTGGAATCCCTTCATTCTACTTAGTGATTGCTGGGTACAGGAGTGAAATTAAGCGGAAAATCACAGCACAGCATTATGGAGATGTAATTAAAATAAGACACATGAGATTCCCATCTTGAGTTCTTACTGTGAGTCATTGTAGTGTGTTGGGAACACAAAAAAGAGGGAATCTGACGGAACTGGAGTTACAGTGGCACCAGTTCTCAGTGAGCTGATATACAACCCCATCTTTCAGGATTTATTGTTTTTCTCTTTCTTTCCATTTGTTAATGTCTTATAAGGGTTCTGTGCAGCTGAGTCATATTCATTTTCTTTGTTATTAAAAATTTACAGAATGTTGAAAAGCACTGTTTCAAATTTTAGTTTAAACGCTATGCATTTTTTTTTTTTTTTCTCTTTACCAGGTCAACTCGTTAAACCAATTGAATTGGCTGAACGACAGCAACTTGTCAGGCACTGATTAGGCACTGCAATCTACCTGGATGAAAGGAGGCAGAATGTAAAATAAACAATAGTAATAATTGCTAACATGAAAATAACAGAGTGATGCGAAAAGAAATGACTTGGGAGCTACTCTAGATTTAGGGCTGATGTCAGAAATAGCTGTTCTGGGTGGATGTCATTTATGGCAAGACTTGAGTAACAAGGAAAACCCACCTCTCTGATGATCTAGGAGAGACGTTCTAAGCAGAGGGTCCTAGGGAGAAATTAGCTTATGTGCATTAGACAATTGGAGAAGGCAGACGCGGTCTTAGTGTAGTGAGTTTGGTGGTCACTAGTGAGAGTGTTTGTGGAGGGAGGGCGTAACAATCAATACAATAGATCATGTAGAGTATGGCTATCTTAGGCTGGGTTGTCTAGAGAAGCAAAACCAGTAAAACTTATAAATATATATAAAACCAGCTGCTGTCAAATCAATTCCAACAGAGAGCAACCCTATAGAAGCCCCATAGGGTTTCCATGGAGGGGCTGGTGGATTCAAACTGCGAACCTTGTGGTTTGCAGCCGAGCTCTTAACCACTGTGCCACCAGGTCTCCAAAACGAACCTTTTGCCATTGAGTCAATTGGGACTCACAGAGACCCTATATAGGAGAGAGATTTATATCAAGGAAATAGCTCACATGTTTGTAGAAGCAGAAATGTCCCAAGTCCATGGGTCAGGCTGGAATCTTCTCCTGATTCGCATAGCCACAGGGACTGGCAAAAAAGTCCCAAGAACCAGAGGTCAGATGAACAGGAGCCAGCTGTAGGATCCAGAGCAAGCGAAAGTCCTTGAGCCTTGCCAGAAAGTCCACTTACATTGAATGCAGGGTAAATCCCCAAGGAAACTCCCCTTCAATTGATTGGCTATTCACAGGAGATCCTATCATGGAGGTGATCACGTTATCATATGACTCACAAACTGCATAACTCCCAAACCACTGAGAATCATGGCCCAGCCAAGTTGATGCACAACCATCACAAAGGTAGTTTCAATTTTTTTTCTAAGTTCAAGGTTAGAGGATTTTATAGTCTCTGCTTGTTATAGGTCTGTGATGTTATGACCACAGTTGGAATCTTTAGGAATTATCCAGTCTCAATGTCTTATTTACTTTGGACAAGGGACTGGTTCTGACCAATATCTCTAATAGCAAGATCACTTGAGACCTTAACTCAAACGAAGACTTTAAATTTCAGATATATCAGTGCCTGTGATATTGCAAATTGAAACACTTAAATAAACAAAAAACAAAGCTCCTCAATAAAAAATTAAATCAAATATCACAAGTTCAGGTAAGCTCTACTTGTTTGTCTTATAATACTCCAAAAAATGTTCATTTGCATTAAGGAGAATAGCTAGGAGATATGTCTATCTATCTATTAATCCACCAATCTATCATCTATCATCCATCTTTGACACATTTGTTGAGCTGGGTGTTGAAACATTATATAACCATCTTCTAAGTCTCCTAAGAAGTATTTCAAGATTCACACCAGATTGATCACTCCCTTGACTACATTTCTTTGAGAATTTTGGACAGCTAAAACTCCTGGAGGAATTGGAGAGGCTTATGTTCAGTATGACAAGCCACCAAATCTCTGAAATAATGGGCAAGCCATACATATCAGTCTCAATTATTACCTAGTTGAATTATAAAAAAAAAAAAAAAAAGATGATCTCTTGTATATAAGAGAATGCAGTAATTTCCATGTGACTCAATGAGATGTTTCATAGTCTGGGTGTGACTTAAGTTTCTGTGACTTTATTCATTCCTAAAACATCTATTTCTCATTTTGTGTATCAGCCCAGGAAAAAACGTTTCATTGTGAACACCTAAAATGTCAGTTAGCTCCTGACAACTTATCTTAAAATTCTCAAATGTTCTAATAGTAATCAATCTAAGAACAATCTCTCATTTTCAAAAGAAGAAGAATATTTTAAATAAAATAAATTTGAAAAGTTTTCGGAAAACTTCAGATCAGCAAGGCAAAAGAACAATAGAGGAAGATGAATATAATTGCATTAAGCAGGTCGACTGAATGATAAATAAAGGTTGATATTTTGACTCAGAGAGCACCAAAATTTTAGATGAGGATGAAATGAAATGCTGCCTGTAAAAAATACTACCATTGCAACTAGCATATAGCAAGATGTCAAAAACTGGTATTTCTTAGGGTTTGCAGCATTCCGAGTTGAATCATGCCTGCAGTGTAATGTGTCTGCACACTGCAATGTGAACTTTAATTAACACATTATAATGAAGGAGATTACAAAGCATTTATGCTTAGCCATTTCCACATTGTTTCTTGTTATTTGTAACGCATTTTTACAAAAATCTAAAGTCCTACTTCAAGTGTTTTGTTTTTGTTTGGGATGTGGATCTCTTGCTGTATAAACTTGTACTTGAGGTTCATATTATACTTTCTCTTTTGCTGTTTTTAAATGTATGTTAAAGTGGGTTTAAATTTACATATAAATTGAAAGAAAAATAAAACTTCTTTGAAAAAGAAATCTCTATAATTTAATGTTTATCTTCCTGTATTCTATGTAAGCCTAGACAAATTGAAACCAACAATTCTTTCTTAATAGCACATTACAAAACCTCTTATAGGGATTCATGAAAGAATTTAGCTAATTTAAATTCATTTGTTTTTGACCAAATGAAACATACTTAGGGTATTTCTGCTTTGTTCTTTTTAAATTATTTGATTCAAATTCATAGTCTAATAAAGTGTGTGCTTTCGGATATAAAATATGTTTTGTTATCTAAATAAATAAATGTTATGTTATCATTTAAACACAAAACCTCAGTTAAAATGAATAATTTAAGTGATGTTTGTGTCCTTTTATTAATACATTCTTACATGACATGGTATCTTTAATTTTTTCTCACCATCCTGATTTACAGATTTCTTATTCTGATTCACACAAAGACATTTTACTTATACGACATAAGTACCTTTTGAGCTGAAGTGTATACCATCCCAAGACCCTATTTTGTTCGTGAAAAAAATGCATTTAATGATTTTATTTGTATAATTATTGAACAGAAACTGGGCAAAGTAAAACAAATTAGAGAGATTCCAGCATGATTTTATACTAAGGTTATTTCTGCATGGATAAGCAATAACCAAGATTTCAGGTTTGTAAATCATATCCATGTGCCTAGTTTAGATGCTAGCCAGTCCTGATAAACAATGCTTCAATTTCTGCCTCCTTGTATAGCCAAAAAGATAAATGTTTGGTTGCCAGAATGAACTGGGTTTGATTCCTGGCATTTAACCTTCTACTTGTGTGATTTGGGCTAAATCACGTACACAGCTTTAGCCTCAGTTTACTTACGAGTAAAATTGGAAGCGATAACATAAGGCTGCAAAATTCCTGAAAGGCCGTGGAGCAGCCTGCTACATATCCACGTGCAATACAAGTTACTGTTTGGGTCTTCGCTTTCATTCTCTACATAGCCCTTCACGAGACAGTTTTCTATCCTTTGACTCCAATGCTGTTTTGACACAGCACCCACAGTTTTTTTTTCTTTTTCATGTGAGATTCAAATCTCATGTTCCCAATTTTGGAATGGAACCCCACCATCCGCCCAGTTGCCTAAATCAGAACTAAGAAATCTTCCTTGACATCCCTTTTACTTGACAACCCCTACCTTACTACCCATCATTCATGAGGTCACTAAATTTTGTCCATTTACATCTTTCGTATCACTCAAATGCCTCTCTTCTCATCATTTCAACTGTTCCTGGTTAGGTTTAAAAATCTCAATTTTTTTTTTTTCTTCATCATGTTTGTCCTATGTGCATGAATCTCGGCCCATCAAGTTGAATTACTCCCCTGTAAAAAAAAAAAAAAAATTATTTTAACCAAAGCGATTTTCAAAAGTACAGCATTGATTGTCAAGTTAAAATCTCAGTCTTTCCTTTACCCTACATTATAAAATTTGAGCGACTTGCATGGCATAGAAAGCCTTCCTTTGAATTAAACATTGCTTATTGCTTCCATATTATCTCAGACTATTCAGTAATTTGAAATGTTTACATAATGCAGCTTCCCAATGTCAGGATGCTCTGTCACATTTCTGTTTTCTTTGGAACATGATTTCTTCTTTTTTTTTTTTAACTGGAATGTACCTTCTTGACCTCTCCAATCTCACTCCTAAAACATCCAACTGCTCCCTTTGACTAACTTTCTTATGTCTTTCAAGATTTAGTGTAGACAGCAGTCATCTTATAAGACAACCAAGTCCCAAATCCTCCCTTCAACTACCTCATGTCTGAATTTGATGCTATTTGCATGAGTCTATCACTGGTGGTGCCGGCTGCTAACCAAAAGGTCGACAGTTCGAATCTACCAGCTGCTCTATGGAAACCCCATGGGGCAGTTCTACTCTGTCCTATAGGTTCACTATGAGTAAAAATTGACTCTACGGCAACAGCTTTTATCACTGCAATGATCAACCTTAGTATAATTGTTTACTAATCTATTTTCTTAGCTATAGTTGTTTTGATAAGAAAAGCACTAAATTCTCCTTTTATTATCAGAGCATAGAAGATTTTAAAAATAGCCATTCTCATTTCTTCTCAAATTCCTGGTTTGGGGTGGGAGTTGATACAGTGATATTTGGGGTTACAGTTTAATTACAGACCACCATTTTCACGGGAACTCTGAATACTATTTGCTTAAAATGACAGGAGAGTAAACATGCATGTGTGCTACAGAAATAGTACTGTAATTGTTACCTAGTTTTGTTTGAGAATAACATTGGACATTCTGATCTAATTTTCCACAGCCATTTTACTATAACTCTCCAGAGAGCGGGTTCAAGAAATGCGTAGGACATACCTTATAAGAAGAGATAGTTAAGCTAGACCTGATGAAAACCTCCAGTCAGTATGATGCATTAAACATAAGAACAATGTGAAAGTACAATTACAGATTTTGAGAGTTAGGACTTTGACTAATATTGTTGTGGAGATAAATCCACAAATAATGTATAATTTAGCTTAAACTTTTGAAACCATCAAAGATCCATTTAATTTTTCCAGAGTCTATCTAACCATAAACTAGAAAAGAAAACATAGTTGGAGTCTTATAATGTAGATTATATGTGTTTTCAAGTTTGTATGAAGGAAGACCTATTTTTGTTGTTGTTGCTGTTTTAACTCTAACGATTCTTCAGGGTACTCTAATATCTCTATAAAAGAGGTAATCACTGAAATTAACATATTTTTATCTATTCATTGGGTTTATATAATCAGTGTCTGAAGTTATGGACTTTAGCACAATAACAAACAACACCTATTTGTTTTTAACTCATTCTTCTCAGCTCTCCTGTCTTAGATGTAATTAAGAAAAGAAATGTAGCACTTAATACCTCATAATTTTTTTTTAATTACTGTATCTTCTCATAATTAAAAATGTAAAATATTTAACTCTTTGTAAGTTACAAGCACGTTTTGTTAGGTGCCATTGAGTCGATTCCCACTCAGAGGGACCCTATGTACAACAGAATGAAACACTGCGGGGTCCTGCGCCATCCTCAAAATCCTTGTTATGCTTAAGCCCATTGTTGCAGGCACTGTGTCAATCCAACTCACTGAGGGTCTTCCTCTTTTTTGTTGACCTTCTACTTTACCAAGCACGACATCCATCTCCAGGGACTGCTCTCTCCTGACAGCGTGACCAAATCATGTGACACAGTCTCACCATCCTTGCTTCCAAGGAGCATTCTGGTTGTACCTCTTCCAAGACAGCTTTGTTTGTTCTTTTGGCAGCCCATGGTATAGTCAATATTTTTCTCCAACACCACAATTCAAAGGCTTCAATTTTTCTTTGGCCTTCCTTATTCATCGTCCAGCTTTCACATGCATATGATGTGACTGAAAACACCATGGCTTAGGTCAGGTGCACCCTGCCTTCAAGATGACATCTTTGCTTTTCAGCACCTTAAATATGTCTTTTGCAGCTGATTTGCCCAGTGCGATGCATCTGTTGATTTCTCAATTGCTTCTTCAATAGTTTCTGATTGCGGATCCAAGTAAAATGAAATCCTTGAAAACTTCAATCTTTCCTCCCTTTATCATGATGTTGTTTATTGGTCCAGTTATGAGGATTTTTGTTTTCTTTACGTTGAAGTGCAATTCTTAATGAACGCTGTGGTCATTGATCTTCATCAGTAAGTGCTTCAAGTCCTCTTCACTTTCAGTAGACAAGGTTGTGTTATCTGTATAATGCAGGTTGTTAATGAGTCTTCCTCCAATCCTGATGCCCCATTCCTCTTCATATAGTCCAGCTTCTCAGATTATTTGCTCAGCATACAGATTAAATAGGCATGGTGAAAAGATACATCCCTGACTCACACCTTTCCTGACTTTAAACTAGGCAGTATCCTCTTGTTCTGTTCAAACCACTGCCTCTTCATCTATGTACAGATTCCTCATGAGCACAATTAAGTATCCCAAAACTCCCATTCTTCGCAATGTTATCCATAGTTTGATATGATCCACACAGTCAAATGCCTTTGCATAGTCAGTAAAACACAGGTAAACATCCTTTTGGTACCCGCTGCTTTCAGCCAGAATTCATCTGGCGTCAGCAATAATATCCCTTTTTCCACGTTCTCTTCTGAATTTGGCTAGAATTTCTGGCAATTCCCTGTCGATATACTATTGCAGCCACTTTTGAATGATCTTCAGCAAAATTTTTACTTGCATGTGATATTATTGATATTGTTTGATAATTTCTGCATTTGATGGAGTCATCTTTCTTCAGAATAGGCATAAATATGGACCTCTTCCAGTCGGTTGGCCAAGTGGCTGTCTTCCAAACTTCTTGGCATAGGTGAGCGAGCACTTCCAGTGCTGCATCCATTTGTCAAAACATCTCAGTTGGTATTCTGTCAATTCCTGGAGCCTTGTTTTTCACCAATGCCTTCGGTACAGCTTGGGCTTCTTCCTTCAGTACCATCGGTTCCTGCTCATATGCTACCTCCTGAAATGCTTGAACATCGTCTGATTGTTTTTGATATAGTGATTCTGTGTATTCCTTCCATCTTCTTTTGATGCTTCCTAAGTCATTTAGTATTTTCCCCATAGAATCCTACGGTATTGCAACTTGAGGCTTGAATTTTTTTCTTGTTTTTACCTTGAGAAATGCAGAGTATATTCCTTCCTTATGGCTTTCCATCTTCAGGTCTTTGCACATATCATTATAATATGTTCCTTTGTCTTCTCCAGACACCCTTTGAAGTCTTCTGTTCAACTCTTTTACTTCATCATTTCTTCCTTTTGCTTTAGTTACTCGATGTTCAAGCGGAAGCTTCAGAGTCTCTTCTGACATCCATTTTTATCTTTTCTTTCCTTCCTGTCTTTGTAATGACTTCTTGCTTTCTACTTGTATTATGTCCTAAATATCATTCCACAGCTTGTCTGGTCTTCCATCATTAGTGTTCAACGCATCAAATCTATTCTTGAGATAGTCTCTAAATTCAGGTGGGATATGCTCATGATCATACTTTGGCTCTCATGGACTTGTCTTAATTTTCTTCAGTTTCAACTTGAGCTTGCATATGAGCAATTGAGGGTCTGATCCATGGTTGGCCCCTGGTCTTTTTCTGACGGATGATATGGAGCTTTTCCATTGTCTCTTCCCACAGATGTAGTCGATTTGATTCCTGTGTATTCCTTCTGGCAAGGCCCATGTGTATAATCACTGTTTGTATTGATGAAAAAAAGTTATCTTCAATGAAGAAATCATTGGTCTTATACAATTCTATTCTGGGATCTCTGGCATTGTTTCTATCACCAAGGCCATATTTTCCAACTACCAATCCCTCTTCTTCATTTACAACTTTCATATTCCAATCACCAGTAATTGTCAATGCATCCTGATTGCATGTTTGATCAATTTCAGACTGCAGATGTTGGTAAAAATCTTGAACTTCTTCATCTCTGGCCTTAGTGGTTGGTGGGTAAATTTGAATAATAATCCTATTAACTGGTCTTCCTTGTAGGCATATGGATATTATCCTATCACTGACATTGCTGTACTGCAGGATAGATCTTGAAATGTTCTTTTTGTTGGTGAATGCAATGCCATTCCTCTTCAAGTTGTCATTCCCAGTATAGTAGACCATATGATTGTCTGATTCAAAATGGTGGCTACCAGTCCATTTCAGCTCACTGATGCTGAGGATATCGATGTTTATGTGTTTCATTTCAGTTTTATGATTTCCAATTTTTCTAGATTCATACTTCATGTATTCCATATTCTGATTATTTGTAGATATTTGCTGCTGTTTTTTCTCATTTTGAGTCATGCTACATCAGTAAATGAAGGTCCTGAGAGCTCAACTCCATCTATGTCATTAAGGTCAACTCTACTTTGAGGAGGCAGCTCTTCCCCAGTTGTCTTTTGAGTGCCTTCCAACATGAGGGACTTATCTTCTGATAAGCCATATCAAACAATGTTCTGCTGCTATTCATAAGGTTTTCACTGGCTAATTCTTTTCAGAAGTAGACTGCCGGGTCCCTTCTTCTTTGTCTTAGCGTGGAAACTCAGCTGAAACCTGTCTACCATGGGTAACCCTGCTAGTATTTGAATACCACAGCATCATAGCACCAAATAAGTCCCCAGAGTATGACAAACTGACAGACACGTGAGGGTATATACACATAGAATATTATAAAACTGATAATAGATTTGATATTTGGAATAGAAATAGCGCAAACCTTGTTTTATCCAATTAATTATGACATATTATTAATGTGTTACATTTTGAGGAACCTTAACCCAGTTAGGACAAAAAGTAAAGTATGCAGTTTTTCCTAGAAGAAATAAGAGTAAAAAATAAACGCACAAATATTTTTTATTTTTATTTAACATTGTGGTGTAGGAAGAGAAGTTTGACCTTCCTGTTGAATAAGGATTGGCAAAAGGTGTATTTGGAATTAACTGAAGTTAATAATATAGATCAAAAAAACCCAAACCTGTTGCTGTCAAGTCCATTCTGACTCATAGTGACCCTGTAGGAGAGAATAAAACTGCTTCACAGGTTTTCCAAGGAATGGCTGGTGGATCCCAACTGCCAGCCTTCTCATTAGCAGCAATAATTTACCCACTGTGCCACCGAGGCTCCAAGTTAATATATACCCAGCCCAGTACCCTCTAGTCGATTCCAACTCATAGTGACCCTATAGGATGGAGTAGAACTGCCCCATATAGAAGAGGGAAAAATGGACAGGAATAGAATGTCAGGATATTAAAGTGGAAGGAAAAAGTGAAAGAAGAAAGTCCATGAAAGGAATGTGAAAAGAAAGCAATCAGAAAGATGAAAGTTCCAGGAGAGTAAAATAAGGTGAAAGTGAAGCCCTTTGCGTCCTGTTAAGGGATTTGCATATTCAATAGAACTTTTCACATTAGCTTTGACATCAAAATATCCCCAAATGTGTTATTTTGATCTACATACTTGTGAACTATGGAACTAGGAGATCAGTAGCTAGACTAGTGCTTGTATTTGCTACTAGAGGACTATTAGCAAATGTTGAATTTTCATTGATTATCAGGACTATATGCAAACCATATTAATTAAAGTTGCAAGTACCATAGACAAAAGTCAAACTAGCTTATGTTGCGAGTACTGGAATCTGAATTAATTTGTTGGATCATAGTACACTTAAGTCACTGGGTGGATCTTCCTTTAGGTCAGCTGGGTTTCTGTATATTCCATTTAACAAGGAGAAAGACATCTTTTTACTTCTAATATTTATATATCAAACCTAATATAACAACTACCACACACACACAAAAAAAATGGTGGTTTAAAACAACAAGAATTTTTTCTTTTTTTAAATCTTACAATTTTTTAGATCATAAATTTGGGTAGGGATTGCCTAGACAAACCTTCTATTCCAAGTGGTGTTAATGGAAGTCATTTGTAGTATTCAACTGACTATTGGTCTGGTCTGAAGATACAAGCTGGCTTCATGTACATATCTCCTACCTTTGTGAGGATGGCTAGAATACTTGACTCAGATGGGCCTGCCCACTGGAATGCTTATATATGGCATCTCCATGTAGTTTGGCCTTTCTTACAGAATAGTGGCCTTAGGGTTGTTGGCCTTCTTACATGCTGGATTATGGCTCTAGAAGGGCATTGGGGAAGCTGTGAGCCCTCTTAAAGCCAAGACATGACATTGGCATAACATCACCTATTCCATATCCAATGTTCAAGCAAGTCACTAAGGCCAGCCCAGAATCAAAACAAGGGAAAGGGAAACTCAGCTTCTTAATAAGATGGTTCATCTATAAGAAGTGGAGTAGATCCTGGCTGACACTGTTTCTGCTTCTGCTATATCCTTACGTGTGAGGAGAACAGAGGATTCACTAATAGATCCAAAAAAAAGAAGAAGAAAAAAGTGCTATCCAGGAAAAAATAAAAGCTAAAAAGCATCATTCATAAAGAGATTGCCTCAAATCATTATCTAAAAATCAATCTTCTCCCTAAAGAAATAGTAAATGTATACTGTTATTTGTGTGCCAACTTTTTGAAAGTACTCACATAATAACTTTTTTTGTTTCTTTTCTTTTGACAATCCACTTAATTATGTGGTCTAAAATTGAAAAAAAAATAAATGAAATAAGGTTTTCCCCTTATACTTTACTTAAAAAACCAGTGTGATTAATTTTAGGTATGCATTTGTACATTCTTTTTTCAGAAAAAAAAGCAAAAATTTCATTGACTTTTTTCAATGATGCTTTTAAATTAAAGGCAATAGTGACATATTTGATTAGAAATTCATGGATATACATGACTGACCAACCAATGAAAACTATTTCATGAGGACTAAGAATTAATGAGAAAGAAATGGAAATACAATAGTTATGAAGAAAGTGGCACTGTGGTTTTGACATTTATAATGGATTAGCTGTTAATTTTTCCTCTTCTATATGTTGCTCTAATAAGATTTGTCACGCTAATGTACAATTTATCTTTCTGCACATTTCTCTTACAGATGATGAATCACTGCATATTATAAGCTAAATTTTCAAATAAAATGAAGAAGAGATTTGCTCCCAGCAGTAGATGCATATGGAATAATGCCATTTGTATGATTATAACCATAACATCTATGCTCTCCTTAAAAAAAAAAATTATAATCAGACGTAGACTACCAGGTAAATTGTCTTCGTCTTTTTATTGGTAGTTCATGTGTAATACCCTCTTCCTTCACTTTCTTCTTTTTGCATCTTTATTCTTTATTAACCTTTCTTTCCCTCTCTCTCTCCCTGATCTTTGTCCTCCTCTCCTTCTCTATTTCTATATTTTTTTCTCCATCTCTGTTACTCTGGTTTACATTGATCTATTTATTCCAAATCAGAACGGAGCCTGATATAATATTTTATAAATAAAAAATGCTCAGTAGGCATTTATTGAATCAATGTTTATATATAATACGAACCAAAAAAAGACAGGGTCTTTCAACTAATGAGGCTCAAGCTTAGCTGGGTCAGAGATACTGTGAGCTTTTGGTTTCAATGTTTCAAAATCAATGTCTTTGGCCCTGGGTCAATTGATTACAATTGGTCCATCATCACGTAAGTGTGTAATCTGACCTGCCACTGCCTCTGGTTGAAGATATTAATCCCCAGTCCTCTCCTTTGTATTCCCTCCCATCAATACAAGCCATCTTCGCCATCTATCGGGAAAGACGCAATCTCTCTACTCGTGACATAACCCCAGTCTACTAATTTGTCACAAACATATGTGGGCCCAAAAGGTCAATGTTTCAGCTAGGTTACTATAAAAACTACTGAGACATTGTTCTCTGGACCTGGACTGTGAACACCAGCAGAACTAGGCATGCCTTGCAATGGAAATCCAGGAAGCAAAGTTCCAAATAATAAAAACAAATGTAGGAAATTTAGTGTTATCAATTCTTTAACCAAGATATTGATATGTTAACACAGTGCTCTTTAAGTAATGAACGACGTACATGTATATGCGTTGCGTGTGTGTGTGTGTGTATACACATATATAATTATTTCCCATTTTCATTAATTTTACATGTGATATTTTAAGGATACATATATTGAATGATGAAAGATACATTTGTATAAATTAAAATAATTGAAAAACAAGTTTTATACCAATCTTTAAATTTAGCCCTATAGTAAATTAAAATTAAATTTCTATTTTATAAAAGAAGAATAACTTATAGCTCGTGATTTACAAAATTTGTTTAGCATTGATCATCATGGTTGCATATTAAACAATTTACCTAGAAAAATTCTTTCTTTAAAATTCTCATGCTTTTTAGATGTATAGCACTAAAAACTAAGGTTATATTATATCAACATACACCATATCTTGTTTCAGAGAAGTTTTAAAGTACTTTACATGCTTTATAATGAGATGAAATAAAGTCGACAATGTATAGCTAGTGAACTCAGAAAAAAAGACAAATGAGTGTAGGAAGGTAGTCTTTTCAACATATTTGATGGTTGTGAGTTTTGCCACACACGAAAAAGGTGTTACAATACTTACAATAAAAAAAACTAAACTAAAACTTAAAGAAACTCATCTATTCCTGGTATTCAGACCAAAAATGATTACAGTGAGATATTTTTCATAAACACCCTTAACAAAAATGAAATTCATTATAGATATAAAATTCATGGTGGCATTCATTGTAATTACGCTTTACATAGGCCACACACACACAAAAAAATCACAAGCTAGTAAACCCAACTCATGCAAGAGATCACATTCATGCATTCTAATTTTGTGGCACTCCGACTGCATCCAGGGATGGACTGAGTAAATTTAGACTACTTTTACATTGTGAGGGACAAAATTTGATAACTCCTTTATCCAGGAAAATGCACGAAGCCAACCACATGAAATTTTACAAATGTATTTGGGAGTTTTATGCTTCTCCTGAAGCCCAGGGCGAATACACATGATTAAGAGTTTTTGTGGTGTTTGATTATGAAAATAAAATGGGAGTGCTTTTTAAAAATACAGATCCCTCAGCTGTCATCTAAGACATACCGAATCAGAATGGAGAGGAAGGTTGTAATTATCAGTTTTAGAAATTGCCCAGGGGAATATCATGGTCAGTCTGGACTGAGGAAGCCTAAGGAAGAAGTAGCTGCCATTCTTCATGCCATCCTCCATACTGAAAACAGATTAGATCTAAAACAAAAGATAAGAGCTAGAAGACAAAAGATAACACATGTGAAACATTAATAAAGAAAACAAACACCACTTTTATTTAGCTCTTACTATATGCTGCACAGTATGCTAATTCTTAATATAGGTTATCACATTCATTTCTCAATTAAATATGTACAATAAACCAAAACCAAAACAACCTATTACTGTAGAGTCAATTCTAACTCATAGTGACCCTACAGGACAGAGTAGAACTGCCCCATAGGGTTTCCAAGGAGTGGCTGGTGGATTCGAACTGATGGGTACTGTTATTATCACCAACCGCCACCGTCAGTGTTGCACCTGAGAAACTAAAGGTTACAGAGGTCAAGTAACTTGCTCAAGATCTATAGGAAGTAAGAGGCAGAGTATGACTGAACCCCAGGTAGTCTAACTCCAGAGCCTCTATTCTTAACCACTGAGCTGCCAAATATCAGTAAAATATATCAGCGTGATATAGAAAAAAAAAAAAAATTCTCATGGTGGATGGGATTTCTCAGAATGAAGATGCCTGTTGGAGAAAGGGTGCCCCTAGCAGGCTGGTAGGATTGCTTCCAGGTAATGGAAAGTTTACTGGTAAAGACAATGACCTCTAAAAGATGATTTTGTGAATCTTTTTTGAGAAACAGACAGCTGAGTGTCTTTGGAGCTGTACATGCACTTATTGGCCTGATTTGCAAATCTTTCCTGGCAAAGCTTTACAATATACCCAGTTCTTTGCAGAAAATCCAAAAGCATGTAAGACCTTTTCTATTAGAGAATGAAAACAATGATTATATTTCATAGTCAACTGTGTTGTTTCTTTACCTTGGTTTTCTGTTGGGTAAAGAAATTTACATCTACATTTGAAGTGTTCATAAGGTCACCAGTTAGAAGAAGATCAGTGAAAAGGAAATGACAAAGACATCTTTATGTGTGTTTTTTAAAGGTCAGCTGAGACAGAAATTTGTCAATTAATCTTTTGCAGTTACTCCACTGCTTTTCTTTTTATTCCTGAAAAAATGGTTAATGTAGGATTATATCCCCAATCATAACAGGTAAAGTTGTCACAAGGCAGCTTTTTGGAACCAGCATAGGACCCTCTGATTGCCAGGGTAATGGAGAAGGTCTGTAATGAATTATTCAACAGCATGTATAAACAGTATGGCATTCAAATTAGCCCCAGAATGTGCAAATTAGGCAATTATTCATAAAAAAATTATTAACATTTTAATTTTTCAGAGCTCAATGTGACATTTTGCATAGCTTTGCTTAAATATAGCATGGTACGCTGCAATTAGAGTCATAGTTCCATAGTTAAGCATTGTCTAAGTTTGGGTGAGCATGTGCAAGCCCATAAGTAATACTGTGGACATTAAAAAAAAAGAAAAAATTATTGATGATTCTGCAAAAGTGAGCATGTGCCTGATATAGTCAGATGGGTCAATCGTAACCAACCACGTATCTTCAAACCTAAATTTATTGTTTGTGAGGCTCTCGGCCATTGGACAAATTTCTTCCCTTGGGGAATACAGAGAGCCCGACAAGACAGCATCCCACCTGCTAAACACACACTACACACACACACCAAAAAAGCAAAAAAAAAACCCATAGATACAAGAGAGGGTGGGCTCTCTTTATTAAAAAATGAATAATTTTATTCACTTTAAAAACATCATTATGTACTGTTTTCAGTGGTTTAGCAACGAAATAATAAATGGCTTAATTAGGTCATTAATATCGAAAACAGTGAGGAGAAATTGTATTTGGGTGCTGAAAAGGATGAGGTATGATTTTATGAGAGAGGAATGTATTAAGAATTGCAGCGTAATTTCTATCTCATTGTACTGTGTAGATTGTAATACAACTGGACAGCTTAAGGTATTCAAGAAATGAGTTATTTGGGTATAGAAATGTGGTCCTTGCAAGAGATAATAAATTCAATTTTGGGCAAACATAGTTCAAGGTGCACTTGGGAATTTCTGGAGAAGTTGCTCCCCTGCAGGCTGCTGCAAATGCAGTTTGGCACGATTTCATGATTAAGCATAGACATCCAAAAGTTTTAGTCAATTGCTTTTATGTCTCTGAACGGAATAGCTCGTACACACAGTGGGTAAAAAAGAAAGTAAATATTGCAGAAATCCTCACAGAGAATCAATAAATAAGGGGGGACAAAACAGAGCCTATGATGTAGAAGGAAAACAGTGTTTGAGGGCAGGCACTATGTGAGGCCAGGAGAAAGTATCACACAGGTTTTAAAAAAAGGAAAAGATGAATGTATTAGTTTTCTATTGCTGCTGAATTACCACAAACTTGGTGACTTAAAACAACACAAAATTTACTATCTTACATTTCTGGAGATCAGAAGTCTGAGATGGGTCTCACTGGACTAAAACTAAGGCATCAGCAGGGCTGCATTGTTTTCTGAAGGCTCTGGAGGAAAATCTGCTTCCTTGCCTTTACCAGCTTCCAGAGGCCACCCACACTCCTCAGCTTCTGCTCCTCCCTCAATCTTCAAAGCTAGTACTGTTGCATCTTTCTGACCATTTTTTCTGTAGTTATAGCACCCTATTACCACAGCCTGGAAAAGTTCTTTGCTTTTAAGGACCCATGTGATTAGGTTGGGCCCACCCAAATATCCCAGGATAGTCTCCCCATCTGCAAAGTTCCTTTTGCCATGTAAATTAGCATATTCGCGGGTTCTCAGCGTTAGAATGTCATTAAAAGCCAAAACCAAATCCCGTTGCCATTGAGTTGAATCCAGCTCATAGCTACCCCAGGAGACAGCGTAGAACTGCCCCCCAGGGCTGCCAAGGAGGGGCTGGGGGCTCTGGTTAGCAGGTGAGTGCTTAACCACTGTACCCCCAGGGCTCCAGAATATCTTTGGGAGGTCATTATTCTACCTACCACAATGAGTTACAAGAGGTGGTATCAGAAGTTTAATTTTAAGACAAGGAGATACATGGACAATCATATCAAATGTTTGAGAAATCAAATATTGTAATTTTTATATTTTTCCATTTTTGACAGATGCCATATTAATTCATTCTCCCTTTCTTCCAACAGCAAGGGAGGTTCCATCAACTATGAGGTTCAGGATGTGCAAGTGAAACCAGGGTTAATTGACACAGGGAAAAGATATAACCTAGAAGGGAGTTCTCCAAAAACAGGCCTTGCCGAACTGCTTAAGGGTGACTGAAAACTGAGGCCAATCGGAAGGAAAAATAAGGCAAAACCAAACCAAGTAATATTTAGAGCAGAATAAAAATTAAGCAGCATTTTTAAGGTTTATGAAGTTCCAGGTTCCAATCAGCTGCTTCCGCCCTGCTCTCATTTAACTCTGTGGGGACTGGAATTCGTCTGCTCTTCAGTAACAGAGCTTCGCCTGAGGAGCGAGGCAGCGTCATCACAGATGAAGCGCCACAGACATTCTTGAGTACTGGTAGCCTCAAAGATAAGTAGCTTGTAATGCAAACTCCGATACTGAACATACACAAATCATAGAACGATATTTGATGAAAGGAGAATAATTACTCTTTGCATAACTGACATGACAAATAGATTGAGTTGAATGCTGGGAAACCACCTTCTGAAAATAATCTTTTTCAATGATGCTTCGAAAAATACATAATGTATTAACCGTCCATTGTTTTTCACATTTTTTTTTTCTATCTTTTCTTTTTTATAAATACTACTGGGAGAAGTAACACATTAGACTCTTTATGCTTAACGGCAAGGCACATATCTTTCTTGGAGCCAGTTCTGACAAAAAAAAAAAAAAAAAAAAGTGACCATGAAAAACACACTACAAAGTAGAAAAAAATGCTACAACATGGAGAATAAAATTCAACTTCGACAATTTCAAAATTTGTTCTGGAATCATGGTATAGGAGAAAAGGATCAAATTTTAAATTGAGCACACCCAGAAATAAATTTCTAATCACACTGTTGTACTGTAGGATTTTAGCCAAGATAATTGATACATTTTAGTCTGTGTTGCTCATATGTAAGTGGTTATAATGATACCAATTTTTAACCAAAGGCCACACGGAAGTATCTGTGGCCTAGCAGGCATTCAAAATTGGCAGGCAGTAGTATCAGCTGTAGCAATATTAACTCCCAGAGTTTTCATGGCACACTTTGGCTTATCCTTAAGTTTTTTGGTCGAGGAAATATACTCATGATGTATATGTGTATTGCATATTCAAATAAACAATGAAATTGATATTTTTCTATATGAGGTAGGAAAATTGAATTGGATGGGTAAAATACAACCTGTTTAGTTTAAGAATTTTCTATGTTAATTCATTTTCCTTTTTTTCTTTCAAACGTATATATGCCATATATAAGCATATTGCATATGCATAAGTTCCACTTTTAATTCTGATTAAGGCCAATATTTAAAAGAGCTTTTTACTTCAAATTAAGATACTGCAATGGGTTAATTCCTTTGAAAGAACTTACATAATAAATGATGATATCATTAATTTTCAAGTAATATAAAAAGATAATTGTATTTCATTTTCTTCTGAAGATTTAACTTGGCAGTGGAAAGGATTTCCCTTCTGAAATGTGAGATTAAAATAATTAAAATAGCCCATAAAATCTAATGATTTTTAAAAAGGTCTGCTTTTTAAAGTATACGATTTAAGCTATAATTTTTCTTTAAAAGTCGTTGTCATCATAACTAATTTGAATTGTCTGACAACATCGAACAGTTGGTGAGGTATATTTCAGAAAAGTTAAAAGTCTAAGTAAAACAAGATTACATTCTAAGTGCAACTAAAATATGCAGTGTTCATAAATGCCTGAACATTTCAAAATTAGTGTATAAAATAAATATGCCTTCTTCCATAATCCTTTCCTACCCAAAATGTTCATATTCCTATTTGTGAAGAACTTAACATACATATGATGATATTTGATGCCAAAGCAAGGCTGAACTTTTTATAATTAGAAAGACCAGATTTAAATACAATATTTTAGCAGCCTGGTGTAGAAGAAATGACTGGACCTGGGATGGAGAGCAAAAAGGACAACCGTCGGCTGACCCTAACAGGCTCAGAGATCTGGAGAAAGTTAGTTTGCATGTCTCAATTTCCTCAACAACAGCATAGATACTAGACACATACCTACCATGATTTCTATGAGCTAATTTTTGTGAATGTAGATTTTTTAGATATTGTGCAGATGTGAGATACCAGATTATTTCTTATCCTTTTTTGGTATGTTTCAGGGAGAAAAGAAAGAAAGACTGCAAAATACAAATTATGAAAAACAAATAATAAAAGATACATGCGTAGCAATCAAACAGACCTGATTTTAACCTATGACTTGTCCCTTATTAGATGAGAGACCTTGGACAGGAATTTATAGCTCTTAGAATCTCCATGATCTCATTTGTAATGTAAGAAAACTCCTATCTGTTTCATGAGGTTTTGTGAGGATTTAATAACACATGCTTACATGAGGCAGGAAACGTAGAGCCTTAAACAAGGTAGGTACCTCACGGATTTTAGTTTTCAGTCCTTCACTATATTCACATAATGAAAGGAATGTGTTCCTTTTATGTACATTAATAATATTCATTACCAAAATTTAAATTTGCAAACAATAAGAAAATATATTGCTGAGAGAGAAATAGAACAAAACCAATGAAGATTTTCTCTCTTGTGATGCTCTTGAAAATTCTGACTCTTTTTACTCTCTAGTTTCTTCTGTCATCAGTGAACGCTGACCATAAGTGTAACTGTAAGAAGTGCTGTGGTGTGATGGATCAGTTTTGTCTGTCCTTTCCAGCCATGGTCTTGTAATGCCCTCTCAGGTGATTGGGCAGGGCTGTGCAGATGGGATAATTGTGGCCCACCAAGGGGACTGATCAGTTTTTTCCTTAAAAGAGAGACAATTCCAGAGCAGAAAGAGAGAATCTTACCACCACCAAGGAATAACAGCCAGGAGCAGAGAGCACATACTTTGACCTGGGGTCCCTGTACTGAGAAGCTTCTGGAAGCAGGAGACCAAGAGAGAGGGCAAGTGGTAACCCTGAAGATGGTGAGAAGCGGTGGCAAGAGAGACCTGGCAGCACACACCAGCACAGGAGAAGACACTATGGGGTTCCTGGCCCATAGAGAAAGAAAGCTGAGAGCCTTTGGGCAGAGTCCTAGGGCCAGGGAAAGGCGTGCCTGTGAGCATGGCTGGGAAAAGGCTTTCCTGATGGAAGAACTGTATCCTTGAGTGTTCCTGCACCTGAATTGTAACCTGTTATTTCCCTGGTAAATCCTGTAATCATGCGTATGGTCTGTGAGTCCTGTGTGGCCACTGCAATGAATTATTGAGCTCAGCAGAGAAGTAGAGGGTTCTGTGGAAGGGATGGTTGGTGTCAGAGTTGGTAAAGATGGAGAGAGAGGAGGCTTGTCTGACCCCATCCTTTAGGAATCAGCCTTGGGCTATTGATCTTGATTCTCCTTTCCCCTCGTTAAGTTAGAGGAGGTCAGACACCACCCCAATGCCATTTTTACAAGTGCCCATTTTGTCTGAGGACTTCAGAGGCAGAAGACAGTAGTAAGGGAAAGGTAAAAGATTATTTTTATCCCCTTGGTTTGTTCCAGAGGTTTTCCAATATGAAGTATAAGGAGAAAAGAACATCTATGTTGATTTATAATGGCCTTTTTATGTCTTTTAAATATTTTTTGAGTTCTGGGTTGTGCACATATACGTTTGCAAGTGCAATAAAGTCCCATCTAACAGAAAACCCTTTCGAAGTCAGATAAAAAGTCAGTTACATACACATACATACAATGTCTGGTATGCAACCTATTAAATAGTCCTAGTAATTCCAGTAACATTGTGCCTTCTAAATAGCTCTGCAAAACTCTTTCTGACCAATCGAAGACTCTCTTCCATCTTGTTAAGAATTCTTTCAAATTCTTTTTATTTTAGTATCATGTGTGCTGTCAGTTCCAGCCTAATTCTAACTATCCCAGTCAAGTCATACAATGTCAACAAACATCCTACAAATTCTTAATATAGAACTGTAAATAACACTTTTAAGCTTACTTTATAAAATTTTGCATTCATGATGAAACATGACCTAGATATAAGTATATAAAAAAAGCAACGTTTACAGACCATTTATGAAATCTCCATGAAACAAATTTGATGAAATAACTCAATATTTCATATTATTCACGAGTTAACCTGTGACAAAAATGCCTCTGGAAAACGTGCTCGATCAGTGCACCTGGGTGCCCTAAGAATAGCTTGTCTTCTCAGAAGCTGCGAGAAACTAGGTCGGTTGGGAGGGGTACCTTACAGAATGGTAGAAGCCATCACTGAGCGAGGTTTGCTGTCAGGCAGTGACATCTGTGGCTCTCTCTGAAGGCACTAGGCGAGGCAATGCAGGTTTTTTGAAAATAATAAAAAATGAGAAATCGCTGTAACTCTAGGGTCATGTCTTATTTTATAAAGACAAAATCCCTTACTCCCCTATCATTTATACTACTTCTGAAGTTTGAGAAATCATACATGCCTACGGAAATTGCCAAAATAGTCTGTGACTGATGGAATAATAAGTTGGATCTGAATCTACAAAATAAACACATATAGAAAAGAAATAAGCTCATTGTAAAATGCTTACTAGGGTCCCATCTTACCATATACCTAGTTTTAGGACTACTGACCTCGTGTTGGAAATCACACCACTAGACAGTCACTTCTTTGGATTTTTTGGCTGTTACTTTAAGAAATTTTAAATACGTTCAGAAGGCTAATGTCACAAGTGTTTGCAGATGATGGAAGAAGACAGGATATAGAGAAGTTAAGGGCACCTTGAAGGAGAGGAAGGAGTGCCAAAATGAGAAATGGAAGTGATTTATGAAAAAAACTCACTCATTTATAACCCAACAAATATTTGTAGCTTGCTAGATATAAAAGATACTATGGAAAGCAAGTTAGATGTGGCCCTCTCTGTCTAATAGAGAAAAATAGACCAGAATTCAATAGAAGGTGATGAATGCTGTGATGATGAAGTACAGGGCATTGTGGGAGCACTTGTTAAAGAAAGTTGCATTTGGTTAGGATGGGCTTCTCGGAAGCAGTGACAACCAGAGTGATACTAAACAGATGAACGAATAGAAGTCAAAGAGGGGAAGTTTGGATTTAGGGAAAGTTTCCTGGAAGAGAAAACTGCATTTGGCAAGGCAGGTAGTCCCTGGGTGGCACAAATGGTTAGGCAGTTGACTACTAACTGGAATACTGGAGATTCAAACCCACCCAGAGGCTTTGGAAGACAGGCTTGGCAATCTGTTTCCAAGAAACCACTGCCTTGAAAGCTCTATGGAGCAGTTCTACACTGCACATATAGGGTTGCCATGAGTCAGAATTAACTATACAGCAACTAACAACAGCAACAGAGCAGTAAGAGAAAATATAATATTCAAATAACTGAAACCCAGAGGATTTTCAGCATGGCTGGACCCAGAGAATGGTGAGGGAGAGGGGTAGGAGAAGCCCGAGAGGAAGGCAGGAGGGTAGGAGAAGCCCGAGAGGAAGGCAGGAGAGTAGGAGAAGCCCGAGAGGAAGGCAGGAGGTAACTTTGAAGGATCTTATAAACCAGGTAAGGAAATGTCTGTACAGTCATGACAGTAGGAAGCCATTGCCTGGTTTTAAACACGGGGGTGGTGTGTGCTCATTTGTGTTTTATGGGAATCACACTGGTGGCAATTTGCAGATTGTATTAGAGGAGGCCAAGACTCGTTTACAGACACCAGTTTGGAGGGATGGTTCTTCATTAGATTGGGAAGAAGAATGAGAAAAGAGAAAATTTTCATTTTCCAAAAAATAATATGTAAGAGGACAAAATGACAGAACTGATGATTAATTGGATGAGTATGGAGCAATAGTGGAGAACCATGGGGGGCAATATTGACTCTATTTTTCTGGCCTGAACACCTGGCGGCAAGGAAATGTCTTTTATAAGTTTAGGAAAACAAAGAAAGAAACAAGCAAGGGAACAGGTAGTTTGAGAAGAAAGATAGCGAGCTCAGTCGTGATCATGGTCATCAGAACTAGTTAGCTAGTTAGCTATTTAAGGAAGGAGTTGTGGAGTTGGAAGTTGTCAGCCTAGAAATGTTACTTGAATATTTGAGAATGAATGTGATCTCCCAAATCGAATGCATAATTGTGAAGAGAATCGTGCCCAAGATGGAACTTTAAGGTGTATCAAGGCTTATAGAAAGGGAAGAAAACAAGAATTCTTCCTAAAAAGAAGATTGAGAGCAATCAGTTGAAGGTAAAAGGAAAGTCATGAGAGTGTGCTATTGTGTCTACCATTTTCAAAGGTATGTTTTCAAAAGGAGGAAGGCATTAACTGTTCTGTATACTTTTGAGAGATCTAGATAAGGTCTGAAATATCCTTCATATTAATAATAAAAGAATCATGGATGATTTTCCTGAAGAAAGTTTTTAATAGAGTAGTAAAAGTTGGATTCACATTGCAGGGGGTTACAGAGTGAATTTCAGCTGAATAAGAAGACATGGTAATGATTAACAAAAGAGTTTGGCTGTGAGTTACAAGTTACAGGTAGGTTCCCCAGGAAACAAACTTGGAGGACTTGTTTATCAGGATGTTCATTAAAAAGTACATTTGGTATTAACATCTGTGGAAGAAAGGGGCACAAAAAAAAAAAAAAAAACACGAACCCGTTCCAGTCAAGAGTCGATTCCGACTCACGGCGACCTTATAGGACAGAGTAGAACTACACAACAAGGTTTCCAAGAAGGAGCTGGTGGTTTCCAACTGCCAACCTTTCAGTTAGCAGTCTTGCTCTTAACCACTGCATCACCAGGGCCCCAAAGAAGGGGTAGAGAAGCAGAACTATGATGTTGCATTGACTACATATTTGGCCGAACCCACAGGAAGCTCTGGAGGTAAAAAGGCCTATGATTTAGCTAAAATGGCTGGATCTTTAAACCTGTGCCTTGATGAGTCACTAGTTGTAAGCCATCCAATAAAGAGGATGACCTTGGAAAAGGTGGCTTTCTGGGGTTGAAACAATCCCTGAAGATTTGTCAACAGAAATCCTACGGGCTGGACAATACACAAAGTGGCTCACTGGTTATAGTCATTGAAGGGGAAATGTGGGTGGCTCATCATTGTGTCCTCAGCATCCAGTCCTTGCATAGTTTGGATTCACTTCTCAGGAAACAGCTCCCCCAATATTCTAGTGGGCATCTTTTGTTTGAAGAGACTTTTACGAAGGTAGTGGGACAACTTAGTGCCCCTGGGACTACAGATTATCTTGAGATCCCAGTTGATCTCTTTTTATTACTCATTCCAGGTGATCTTAGCCCTCAGCTAGTATCTCTACTACTCTCTGTGGCTTTTCTGCTATTGTGATCCACATCCTCAAATGTCTGAAAACCTGATCACCAGGCCTTTCTTAGGCCAAGATTGTGCCTTTATCAGTTCACGGTCAAAAAAGGACAAGGGAATACAAACAGCTGCCCAAGTGGCTTCTCTGGGTGCCAGATATTATTCTGTTGTAATTATACAAAGACGATGACTCATTTTCTTGCCTTTTGATTCCCAGATGCAAGTGCCCAGGTAGAAGACAATTTTTACAGTTTAATGGAACTCTTGTTATGTTCACTGGAGGATGTGTTTCCCTTTTGAGAATCAAGATATCCAACTATGCAGAGCCCAGAGTTGTGGATATAGTAAGCAGAAATTTCCCCATTGGGTTATTAAGGGTGATAGTTAAAGGACATTCTTGAGGAGGCAGAGCCAAGATGGCGGAATAGACGGATGCTTCCATGGAGCCCTCTTTACAACAAAGACCCGTAAAAACAAGTGAAACGAATATATTTGTGACAAGCTGGGAGCCCTGAGCATTAAAGGCAAGCTTAGACAACAAACTGAGGGACAGGGGAAGGAAGAGACCGTACAGAAGTGGAGAGAAGTTGCTGGACCTGAATCACGGGGAGCCCTCAGGCACCATTTCCGGAGTGGCTGCGGCGGTGGCAGCGGGCTGGTCCTAGTGTTTGGCCACAGTTTCCTCAGGGAGAAGTAGCCAGCCACACAGCCCACTCACACCTCCGGAACCTGAGGAGAAAGACAAAAGCTAAGTACTTGTGTATATTTTACTTCGCCCCCCCCCCGACAAGCCAGCTTCAGCAGCTGAATCCGTAGGCCTGAGATAGGCCCTGGTGAGCACCTGGGGGTGTCCTTCCAGCCTTGGGGAAGGAAAAAAATTTGCAACTGAGGGGAAAAGATCATTTGCTAGCTCCATTAACTGGGGGAGCTCAGGACAGAAGTGGCTCCTGTCCAGGCATAGACTGTCCGTGGACCTTGAGCGCCTTTCCCTTCTGCATGGACCTGTGTGGGCCTATTTCAGGAGAATAGGCCCTTGTTGGCAAACTCCAACCATTTCAGCGGTAAGGTGGAGAGGTAGGTGTTTGATATTTGACATTGCTTTGCCTATTAAACAAGGTCCTCACCTACCCACAACAGGGACCTAAGGACTGGTAGCTCTACTTGGGTTGCCCAGCCACCCGCGACAGGGGCTCAGGGATAACTGGTACCTCCCAGTCCTTACAAAAAAATCTTTGGGTGCCCATTGTTCCTCTGCAGAGCCCACCCACCACCACGATCTAGGGGACAGAGACGTGTTTTCCTCAGAGACATTTAGGGGCCAGTTCTCAGCCCCCTGCCTTGCTCAGAGCATGACCCCCTGCTGCAATCAGATATGGGTATATGTGCCAATCACCCCTGTCCCTCTAAGACTGTAGGACAAAGCCTGTACCACACACTTGATAATCAGCTACCTGGACACCTGAGCTGAATTCATACAAGAAAACTGAATGGACCCCTAGACTGATATACCTGATAACAGCTCTAGCCAGCTGTGGACAGGACATCAGAGATCCAAAGGTGAAAATAATCAAGCTAGCTCACTCAAGCAACCCATAGGGGTATACCAAAACAAAACAAACCAAGCAGCTACGACACAGTAAGCAAACATAAACTAATATAATAAGTTACAGATGGCCCAGGAGACAACAGTGAATATCAAGTCACATAAAGAAACAGGCCATGATCACCTCGACAGCCTCTCAAATCAAAGAATCTAGGGATCTTTTAGATGAAAGTGCATTCCTGGAATTACCAGATGCAGAATACAAAAGTTTAATATACAGAACCCTTCAAGACATCAGAAAGGGAATGAGGCAATACACAGAACAAGCCAAGGAACACACAGATTAAGCAACTGGAGAACTCAGAAAGATTATTCAGGAACATAATGAAAAGTTGAATAAGCTGGAAAAATCCATAGACGGGCAGCAATCAGAAATTCAGAAGATTAACAATAAAATTACAGAATTAGATAACTCAATAGAAAGTCAGAGGATCAGAATTGAGCAAGTAGAAGCTAGAATTTCTGAACTCGAAGATAAATCACTTGGCACTAATATATTTGAAGAAAAATCAGATAAAAAAATTAAAAAAAAAATGAAGAAATCTTAAAAATCATGTGGGACTCTATCAAGAGAAATAACCTACGAGTGATTGGAGTACCAGAACAGGGAGGGATACCAGAAAATACAGAGAAAATTGTTGAGGATTTGTTGGCAGAAAACTTCCCTGATATTGTGAAAGACGAGAAGATATCTATCCAAGATGCTCATCGAACTCCACATAAGGTAGATCTTAAAAGAAAGTCACCAAGACATATTATAATCAAGCTTGCCAAAACCAAAGATAAAGAGACAATTATAAGAGCAGCGAGGGATAAAAGGAAAAGTCACCAACAAGGGAGAGCCAATAAGAATAAGCTTGGACTACTCGGCAGAAACCATGCAGGCAAGAAGACAATGGGATGAGATATTTAAAAAATTGAAGGAAAAAAATTGCCTGCCAAGAATCATATATCCATCAAAACTGTCTCTTAAATATGAAGGTGAAATTAAGACATTAACAGATAAACAGAAGTTGAGGAAATTCATAAAAACCAAACCAAAACTATAAGAAATACTAAAGGGAGTTCTTTGGTTAGAAAATCAATAATACTAGGTATCAACCCAAGACTAGAACACTGGGCAGAGCAACCAGAAGTCAACCCAGACAGGGAAATCCAAAAAAAAAAAAAAAAAAAAAAGTAACGGCGATGTTATTATATAAAAGAAGAAGGAATGTAATCATATACCTTCCATATGGAGAGGAAGATACGGCGATACAAAGAAATAAAAGTTATAAATTTAGAAAAATAAGGGTAAATAATAAGGTAACCACAAAGGAGACAAACTATCCTACTCATCAAAATAAAATACAAGGGAAAAATACAGACTCAGCAGAAACAAAATCAACAACAACAAATATGAGGAAAGGACAATATATAAAGAAAATCTACTCAGCACATAAAATCAAGTGGGAAAAGGAAACTGTCAACACACAAAAAAAAAGACATCAAAATGATAGCACTAAATTCATACCTATCCATAATTACCCTGAATGTAAATCGACTAAATGCACCAATAAAGAGACAGAGAGTGGCAGAATGGATTAAAAAACAAGATCCGTCTATATGCTGCCTACAAGAGACACACCTTAGACTTAGAGACACAAACAAACTAAAACTGAAAGGAAGGAAAAAATATATCAAGCAAACAACAATCAAAAAAGAGCAGTAGTGGCAATATTAATTTCTGACAAAATAGACTTTAAAGTTAAATCTATCAGGAAGAATAAGGAAGGACACTAATGATTAAAGGGACAATACACCAAGAAGATATAACCATATTAAATATTTATGCACCCAATGACAGGGCTGCAAGATACATAAAACAAACTGTATCAGCATTGAAAAGTGAGATAGACACCTCCACAGTAATAGTAGGAGACTTGCACACACCACTTTCGGAGAAGGACAGGACATCCAGAAAGAAGCTCAATAAAGACATGGAAGATCTAAATGCCACAATCAACCAACTTGACCTCGTAGACCTATATAGAACACTCCACCCAGCAGCAACCAACTGTACTTTCTTTTCTAGTTCACATGGAACATTCTCTAGAATAGACCACATATTAGGTCATAAAGTAAGCCTTAGCAGAATCCAAAACATTGAAATATTGCAAAGCATCTTTTCTGACCATAAGGCTATAAAAGTGGAAATCAATAATGGGAAAAGCAGGAAAAAGAAATCAAACACTTGGAAACTGAACAATACCCTGCTCAAAAAACGCTGCATTATCGAAGACATTGAGGGTGGAATAAAGAAATTCATAGAATCCAGTGAGAATGGAAACACTTCCTATCAGGACCTTTAGGACACAGCAAAAGCGGTGCTCAGAGGCCAATTTATATCAATAAATGCACACATCCAAAAAGAAGAAAGGGCCAAAATCAAAGAACTATCCCTACAACTTGAACAAATAGAGAGCAACAAAAGAAACCCACAGGTACCGGAAGAAAACAAAAAACAAATAATAAAAATTAGAGCTGAACTAAATGAAACAGAAAAACAATTGAAAGAATTAACAAGACCAAAAGCTAGTTTTCTGAAAGACTCAACAAAATTGATAAACCACTGGCCAAACTGACAAAAGAAAAACAGGAAAGGAAGCAAATAACCCGAATAAGAAATGAGATGGGTGATATTATAACAGACCCAACTGAAATTAAAAGAATCATATCAGATTACTATGAAAAGCTATACTCAAACAAATTTGAAAACCTAATAGAAATGGATGAATTCCTAGAAACACACTACCTACCTAAACTAACACAAACAGAGGTAGAACAACTAAATAGACCCATAACAAAAGAAGACATTGAAGAGGTAATTAAAAAACTCCCACCAAAAAAAGCCCTGATCCGGACGGCTTCACTACAGAGTTCTACCAAACTTTCAGAGAAGAGTTAACACCACTACTACTATAGGTATTTCAGAGCATAGAAAAGGATGGAATACTATCAAATTCCTTCTATGAAGCCACCATATCCCTGATACCAAAACCAGCTAAAGACACTGCAAGAAAAGAAAATTAGACACGTATATCCCTCATGAATGTACATGCAAAAATCCTCAACAAAATTCTAGCCAAAAGAATTCAACATATCAAAAAAAAATAATAATAATTCAGCACGACCAAGTGGGATTCATACCAGGTATGCAGGGATGATTCAACATTAGAAAAACAATTAATGTAATCCACCATATAAATAAAAGACAAGAATCACATGATTTTATCCATTGATGCAGAAAAGGCATTTGACAAAGTTCAACACTCATTCATGATAAAAACTCTCAGCAAAATAGGACTAGAAGGAAAATTTCTCAACATAATAAAGGGCATTTATACAAAGCCAACAGCCTACATCATCCTAAATGGAGAGAGCCTGAAAACATTCCCACTGAGATCGGGAACTGGACAAGGATGCCCTTTATCACCACTCTTATTCAACATTGTGCTGGAAGTCCTCACCAGAGCAATTAGACTAGATAAAGAAATAAAGGGCATCCAGATAGGCAAGGAAGAAGTGAAAGTATCTCTATTTGCAGATGACATGATCTTATACACAGAAAACCCTAAGGAATCCTCCAGAAAACTACTGAAACTAATAGAAGAGTTTGCAGAGTCTCAGGTTATAAGATAAACATACAAAAATCAGTTGGATTCCTCTACACCAACAAAAAGAACATCGAAGAGGAAATCACCAAATCAATGCCATTTACAGTAGCCCCCAAGAAGATAAAATACTTAGGAATAAACCTAACCAGAGACATAAAAGACCTATATAAAGAAAACTACAGTACACTTCTGCAAGGAATCAAACGAGACTTATGTAAGTGGAAGAACATACCTTGCTTGTGGATAGGAAGACTTAACATTATAATAATGTCTGTTCTACCAAAAGCGATCTATACATTTAATGCAATTCCGATCCAAATCCCAACGACATTCTTTAATGAGATGGAGAAACAAATCACCAATTTCATATGGAAGGGAAAGAGGCCCCAGATAAAAAAGGCATTACCGAAAAAGAAGAACAAAGTGGGAGGCCTTACTTTACCTGATTTTAGAAACTATTATCCCGCCACAGTAGTCAAAACAGCCTGGTACTGGTACAAAAACAGATACATGGACCAATGTAACAGGATTGAGAATCCAGACATAAATCCATCCACATATGAGCAGTTGATATTTGACAAAGGCCCCAAAACCGTTAAATGGGGAAAAGACAGTCTTTTTAGCAAATGGTGCTGGCATAACTGGTTATCCATTTGCAAAAAAACGAAACAAGACCCATACCTCGCTCCATGCACAAAACTAACTCAAAATGGATCAAAGACCTAAATATAAAATCTAAAACAATAAAGATCATGGGAGAAAAAATAGGGAGATTAGGAGGCCTAATACATGGTATAAAAAACATTATAAAGAACGTAGAAGAAAAACTAGACAACTGGGAGCTCCTAAAAATCAAACACTTATGCTCATCCAAAGACTTCACCAAAAGAGTAAAAAGACTACCTACAGACTGGGAAAAAGTTTTTAGCTATGACATTTCTGATCAGTTCCTGATCTCTAAAATCTACATAATACTGCAAAAACTCAACTGCAAAAAGACAAATAACCCAATTAAAAAATGGGCAAAAGATATGAATAGACACTTCACTAAAGAAGACATTCAGGTAGCTAACAGATATATGAGGAAATGTTCACGATCATTAGCCATAAGAGAAATGCAGGTCAAAACTACAATGAGATTTCATCTCACTCCAACAAGGCTGGCATTAATCCAAAAAAATACAAAATAATAAATGTTGGAGAGTCTGTGGATTGGAACACTTCTACACTGCTGGTGGGAATGTCAAATGGTACAACCACTTTGGAAATCACTTTGGCACTTCCTTAAAAAGCTAGAAATAGAACTACCATATGATCCAGCAATCCCACTCCTTGGAATATATCCTAGAGAAATAAGAGCCTTTACACACCCATGTTTATTACAGCACTGTTTACGATAGCAAAAACATGGAAGCAACCAAGGTGCCCATCAATGGATGAATGGATAAATAAATTATGGTATATTCAGACAATGGAATACTAAGCATTGATAAAGAACAGAGAGGAAACTGTGAAACATTTCATAACATGGAGGAACCTGGAAGGCATTATGCTGAGTGAAATTAGTCAGTTGCAAAAGGACAAATATTGTATAAGACCACTATTATATGACCTTGAGAGATAGTTTAAACCGAGAAGAAAACATTCTTTTGTGGTTACAAGGTGGGGGAGGGAGGGAAGGTGGGAAAGGGGTATTCACTGATTAGATAGTAGAGAAGAACTACTTTAGGTGAAGGGAAAGACAGTACACAATACAGGGGAGGTCAGCACAATTGGACTAAACCAAAAGCAGTTTCCTGAATAAACTGATGCTTTGAAGGCCAGCATAGCAGGGGCAGGGGTCTGCGGACCATGGTTTCAGGGTATATCTAAGTCAATTGGCATACTAAAATCTATTAAGAAAACTTTCAGCATCCCACTTTGAAGAGTGGCGTCCGGGGTCTTAAACACCAGCAAGCATCCATCTAAGATGCATCAATTGGTCTCAACCCACCTGGATCAAAGGAGAATGAAGAACACCAAGGACACAAGGTGATTACAAACCCAAGAGACAGAAAGGGCCACACGAACCAGCGACTACATCATCCTGAGACCAGAAGAACTAGATGGTGCCCGGCTACAACCGATGACTGCCCTGACAGGGAACACAACAGAGCACCCCTGAGGGAGCAGGAGAGCAGTGGGATGCAGACCCCAAATTCTCATAAGACCAGACTTAATGGTCTGACTGAGACTAGAAGGACCCCAGTGGTCACGGCCCCCAGACCTTCTGTTGGCCCAGGACAGGAACCACTCCCGAAGCCAACTCTTCAGACATGGATTGGACTGGACAACGGGTTGGAGAGGGATGCTGGTGAGGGGTGAGCTTCTTGGATTAGGTAGACACTTGAGACTATGTTGTCATCTCCTGCCTGGAGGGGAGATGAGAGGGTGGAGGGGGTTAGAAGCTGGCGAAATGGACACAAAAAGAGAGAGTAGAGGGAGGGAGCAGGCTGTCTCATTAGGAGGAGAGTATTTGGGAGCGGGGTAGCAAGGTATATACGGGTTTTTGTGTGAGAGACTAACATAATTTGTAACCTTTCACTTAAAGCACAATAAAAATTATTAAAAAAAAAAAAAAAGGACATTCTTGTATTCTCCCTTGGTTCCTAGACCCAAGCATTCTTCCTATTGGTAAGATAGAATAATATCTAATTCCCTTATTCAAATTATATATTAAATCTTTTGCATGGCACACTATTCTCATAAAGTATTTCCTCTAGGATGATGACTGAGCTTTGCCATTAGCGTGCATTTTCAAACTCTATCAGACTTACAACTGCTGGGCCATGGTGCCTTTTCCACAGATCGTTTGGGGTAATATAATCTTCCGGTCTGATGCTATGTTATGTGGAATCCATTGCCAGTAGATAAAACAGTTGGTAAACCCTCAAATGTTGGTGCTGACTAGCCCTCCTGCCAAGAAAGACAAAGACACTTACCTAGAATATGTATCTACTATCAACAATGAATAGCTGGCCCTTCCAGAGTGGAAGGAGCACAATATAGTCAACTTGTCACTAAATGCCTGAATGGTGTCCTGTAGGGATTAAGCCAAATAACGGGCTCAGCCTTGGTTTCTGTTCCTGGTATGTTGGACATTTAGCCTTAAAAAGTGGGAGCACGTACTGAACCTATGTATCTGATACTATGGCTACTTTGTTCACAGGTTCGTCGTGCCATCACAACACTTTGGTGGCCAAAGATAGAGTCTGATTGACATCAATGACCTGAATTATTTTTATATAAGTAGTTGTTTAGTGCTTCTTCCATGATAGAGACTCTTTGGCAGACATTAACATATGATACAAGGACCTTCACATTTGTTGTCCGCTTCCATACATCCATTCTTATTCAAAATCATGGCTCCGGACCTAAACCTCTTTGTCCTTCATCTTCTAATCTGTTTTCTTTCACATCCCTGACTGGTAAGCCTATTCATTAGCAACTACCCACAAGTTTATATATATTCTAATCTGACACCACTTTTAGGCTTCACTAAGTGAATACCAATTACATGTCATGAAGCTCTATTGGGAGGGTTTTTTCCTCATCATCGTTTCACTGGGATATATAGTGTGGCTTCAGTCCATTTTCTGCTTATAGTCACATATTGATATGACATATGAATAGATCCAGCTCTTCTTCTCTCAGCTGCTTCCAAGAATTCTCTTGTATGCCCATAGGTGTACACTGTGGGAGGAGTACTGGCACAACTATGGAGAGCAGCATGAGGGTGTAAACTATTTGCTCATGCAGTTTGCAGTGTCTTCTGATTGCATTTGTGCTTGATCCTGGATGTAATTATTTAATTTTGTGATTGATTGGCCTAGTCCTGCCCTACTTAATAAATTGGCAGATCTGATAAAATCTCCCTCACGATCCATAGTTTTGGGTACGTGATGAATCAGTGTCCCATTATCAGGCACCCTGTCTCTGCAAGGTTCCAGGAGAACAGGGAGAGTTATTTGCAAAAGGCATGAAATTCTCCATTGTAGACGATGTACCTTACTCCAAAACATTAGAGAGTCTGTGTTCGCCCTGGGCTTACAATAAACTCCATACTACGTCTTTTCAAATCACTGCTTCTTTCAATCTAGTGTCTTCTGGATTAAACGGCATAAGCGTCAGGGCAGCTTGCACTTCAGCCTGATTTGCAGAGTTTTTCTTGTGCTAGACCTTTTTTTTTTTAGGCCTTATAGCAAAAGTTGGTAGCCTTTTGTTTCTGGTATATGAATCAAAACAGTATTTTCAGATGTGGGATATACTGCCTCTACAATTTGAAGAAGCATACCAGGCATTATGCTGTCTTCTTTATGTTAAAAATTGCAAGGTGCAATGCAACAGTTTATCCTTTCCTTAGGATGGGAGGTCCAATCTCCTGACCATTACCATGGCCGCTGAGTCGATTCCAACTCATAGTGACCCTATAGGACAGAATAGAACTTCCCTGTAGGGTTTCCAAGGAGCACCTTGTGGACTCGAACTGCTGACCTCTTGATTAGCAGCCGAACTCTTAACCACTATATCACCAAGGGTTCTACCTGACCATTGGACTCTGGAAATATTTACTGATATGGTAGGACCCTGAAATTTCTTGAGATTTATCTTTCTTCCTCTGAAGCACACGTTCTTAGCAATGCATATAATGTGATAGGCATTTCCTGGTCATCTGGTATGATTAGCATGATGTCTTTGCTATAGTGTATCAATGTGATGTTTTCTGGAATGTACAGATGACTATTATTACAGAGGACAGGAGAATAAACATAGCCCAGGTCAACAACTATAAATGTGTATGGTTATCTAGTTTTTGTGAATGTGAACTGTTTCTGATTCTCTTTTCGAGTAAGAATATAAAATAACACATTTGCCAAAGCTGTAATTATTTTCCACCTTCTTGGATCTAAGTTAATCACCTCTAGCAGATGTACCACGTCTGATTCAGCAATTGCTGCAGTAGTTTATTGTCATTCTCTGGGATCCATGTAGTTTCTACAAATGACATGCAGTGAATTAAACAGAGATACGGTGGAGACCACAATTCTCAAACCTTTAGGACCTTAGGTTTGGAACTAATTCTGTCTCGCTGCCTAGAGTGCGATATTGTCACCGGTATAGTGGCTGTTCTGGCGAGATGCAGCTTCAGAGGCTTTCACTTGGCCTTTCTCACTATAATAGCCCTGACTAAAGAGGCCATACACCACCTTTCTGTGGGTTTGTTGCGCTGTAGTGGCTTGCATGTTGCTATGACGTTAGAAGCTATGCCATGAGTATTTCAAATGCCAGCTGGGTCACCCATGGGGGACAGGTTTCAGCAGAGCTTTCAGACTAAGACCAGGAAGTAAGGACTCATGATCTATTTTTGAAAACCAGTGAATGAAAACCATATGGATCACCACAGAACATTGTCCAATATAGTGCTGGAAGGTCAATTAATAACAAAAACAACAACAAAGAGGCCAAGGACCCCAATAAACTACCAAGTATGTTTATTCTAATTATAAATCCAAGGACCAAGGAAATATCCAGTGAATTAGTCCTCAAATCCATTGGACTTATTGAGAGTTAGACTTGGCCAAATCTGTCTTAGAAGAAGTACAACCAGAATGCTCCTTAGAAGCAAGGATGGTGAGACTGTGTCTTACATACTTTGGACATGTTGTCAGAAGGGATCAGTCCCTGGAGAAGGACATCATGCTTGGCAGAGTACAGGGTCAGCAGAAAAGAGGAAGACTCTCTATGAGGTGGATTGACACAGTGGATGCAACAATGAACTCAAGCATAACAACGATTGTAAGGATGGCTCAGAGCCGGGCAGTATTTCGTTCTGTTGTACATAGGGTCACTATGAGTCGGAACTGACTTGATGGCATCTAACAACAACAGAGTTGGTCAGGTCTGTATTTATTACCTGGCCCCCACACTACCCACAAGGGGAACATGAGGACTTTTTGTATCTCCAAATATCAATTTCTCCCTAGACCTCGTGCCTGAAGTCCTTGAAAATGCTTAGAAATTCTCCATAACACAGCGTTTAGCTACCTGGATATATGGGCAGCGGTCTATTTGGGAAAGAACAATCTTCAGCATGTACACATACCATTGATGTTTCAGAGACTTTCTTGCTGAGAATCAGCATTCTCTTCACACAATAAACTCCGATCCAAACTGGCTCAGTTTTGAAAACTGAGGGAGAGATCTCAGTATTTTATTGCTGTATTGGATTGAATAATGTATCCTAAAATTCATGTTCACATGTAACCTCAGAATGTGACTTTATTTGGAAATAGGGTCTTTGCAGATATAATTAGTTACAATAAGATCATACTGGACTAGGTTGGGCCCTAAATCAATGACTGGGGTCTCTATATAAAGAGAAAGAGAATATGCATAGCGAAGATCATTTAAGATGGAGGCAGAGATTAAAGGGATGCATCTACAAGCTAAGAAACATCAAGGATTGCTGGAATTCATCAGAAGCTAGGAAACAGGCATGGGATATTATTTTCCCTCAGAGCCTGCAGAAAAAATGAATCCTCCCAACACCTTGATTTTCAGACTTCTGGTCTCTAAAACTATGAGAAAATAAGTTTCTGTAGTCTACAGTCACCCAAAACAAAAACCAAACCTGTTGTCATCAATTTGATTCCAAAGAGGTGTCTCTGGATGGATCGGAACTATTAACCTTCCAGTTAGTAGCCCAGCACATAACCACTTGCAACAAGTAGGGTCGTATTGAAGCTACCCAGTTTGTGGTTATTATGGCAGCCAGAGTAAACTCCTGAAATTGGTGACTGCTTTCAACTCCCTGATAGTCTATATTTTATTCTTCTTATGGTACAAACTGAAGAGTAACTTTGCTGGTGGCCCACCAGTTTTTACTCTAGGTAGGCTGTAATTAAGGAGCCCAGGTGGTACAGTGGTTAAGTGCCTTGATGCTAACCAAAAGGATGGCGGTTTGAATTCAGCAGCTGCTCCGTGTGAGCAAGAAGTGACGGTCACCTTCCATAAAGACTCACAGCCTCGGAAACTCTGTGGGGGCATTTCTACTCTGTCTTATAGGGGTGCTGTGAGTCAGAATTGACTCGGTGGCAATGGGTAGTCTGTATTTTATCAGCTGTCTCCATAACTATCTGCGTGTTAGGCCCCTTTGGCTGCCACTCAAACTTACTGGTCATTGCTGCTGTTGTTAGGAGCTGTTGAGTAGGTTCTGACCTCATTTACTACAGAACAAAACACTGCCAGGTCCTGCACCGTTCTCACTATTGTTGCTAAGTTTGAGACCACTGTTGCAGCCACTTTGTCAATACATCTCATTAAAGGTCTTTTTTTTTCACTGACCCTATGCTTTTCCAGAAGCTGGTCCCTCCTGATACCTTGTCTAAAGCACATAAGATGAAATCTCACAATCCTCTTATCTTAGGATCATTCTGACCGTACTTCTTCCAAGATAAGTTTGTTTGCTCTCTTCTGACGGTCCATGGTACATTCAATATTTTTTGCCAGCATCATAACTCAAAGGCATCATTTCTTCAGTCTTTTGTATTCATTGTCCGGATTTTGCATGCATATGAGGCTACTGAAAATACCTTGGCTTGGGTCAGGTACACCTGAGTCCTCAAAGTGACATCTTTGCTTTTTAACACTTTAAAGACATCTTTAGCAGCAGATTTGCCCAATGCAATATGCTGTTTGACTTTTTGACTGTTGCTTCCATGGGCATTGATTGTGGATATAAGCAAAATGAAACTCTTGACAACTTCAATCATTTGTTTATCATGATATTGCTTATTGTTTCAGTTGTGAAAATTTTGTTTATGTTGAGATGTAATCCATACTAAACTAAAGGCTGTTGTTTTTGATTTTCATCAGTAGGTGTTTTAAGACCTCTTCACTTTCCACAAGCAAAGTTGTATCATCTGCATATTGTTGGTTGTTAATGAGTCTTCCTCCAATCCTGTCCCTGCACTCCCCTTCATATAGTCCAGCTTCTCAAATTATTTGCTCAGCATACAGCTTGAATAGGTATGGTGAAAGAAATTCAACCCTGATGCACACACAGCATCCCCTTGCTCTGTTAGAACAACTGCTTCTTGGTCGATGTACAGGTTCCTCACGAGCACAATTAAGTACTCTGGAATTCTCATTCTTCCAATGTTACCCACAGTTTGTTACCATCCACACAGTCGAATTCCTTCGCATAGTTAATAAAACACAGGTAAACATCTTCATAGTATTCTCTATTTTAGCTAAGATCCATCTGATAGCAGCAATGATATCTCTTGTTCTATGTCCTCTTCTGTGTCCAGGTTGGATCTCTGGTAGTTCCCTGTCAATGTAACCTGCTCATGGCAGTAATTAAATCCAACTGGCTCTTGAAAATTGAGTGCTGAAACTTAGTCTCTATGTTTTCAAAATCTTACATTTTACTGCTATCAAAGAATCAGTATTGTAACAAAATTCCTACCATCATCCCTGGCTTACAGAGGAGAGGTGTCACTGAACATCACAAGAATGCTGGTGTCTCCCTCATCAGTGTACCCCTGTGGCCTTGGTAAACATTATATCCTTCAGGCTTTCGCTTGGAAATAGATATTTGGTGAGTTTTCAATGTTACTAAATATATTCCTTCCAACATGCCCACTTCCCTATTTTTTAATTCCTTCCTACATCATCTGCCATGGCAAATCTGGTGTGTAAACCTCACTTAGTATGAACATAAATTTCTACATGCTTCTGGGAGACATCCTAGTGATGAGAAAACCTGCCTTGGCTTTGAGTTTAACCTCCTTCAGCAATAGGCTTCCTGAAGATTTAATCCTGATCTCTATTTAAAAGGAAAGCCACGTGAGAATTTTTAGAAGCTAATGTTGAAGAGATGGTAGAGAGAGAAGAAAAATTAGGGAGAGGAGATAGTTCAGAAAGAACAAGACCTTTGAAGTGGAAGGAAGGAAGGGTATTCAGAATGGAGGAAAACATTACGAGAGGCACTATTTCTTTTGTAACAGGAGGTGCATGTGTATAATAATTATACTTTTGTAAATCCAGGTGCTCCCATCTGACGGTGCATTTCCTCTCAGGGGAGAAGGCAAGACCATCAGCAAAGGGGGTGGGGGGGGATCCAGAGATTTGAGAAGATTGGAAGATGTTTGAAACAGGCCCTTTGGAAACCAGAAAACAGAACCAGAAGAAACCACATCAAGGGCTCCGTTAAGGCTGGCAATGATGAATTCACGGTGGCACCAATTATCTGGCTGTGTGACTATTCCGAACTGCATTCTGCATGTGGAAACACGCATGGAGAATTTCATGAGACGGCAGTACATTGACTTAAAGGGAGCTGAGGATACTGCTAATAGGGTAATTGATTCTCTTAATAATGAAGAGGTATATATATTAGTAGAATGGGAATTCCAGAACACTTAATTGTGCTCATGAGGAACCTTTACACAGATCAAGAGGCAGTTGTTCAGAGAGAACAAAGGGATACTGATTGGCTTAAAGTCAGGAATGGTGTGCGTCAGGGTTGTATTCTTTCACCATACCTATTCAATCTGTACGCTGAGCAAATAATCCTGGAAGCTGGTCTATATAAAGAAGAATGGGACATCAGGATTGGAGCAAGACTCATTAACAACCTGCATTATGCAGATGACACAACCTTGCTTGCTGAAAATGAAGAGGACTTGAAGCACTTACTAATGATGTTCAAAGACCACAGCCTTCAGTACGGATTGCACCTCAACATAAAGAAAACAAAAATCCTCAGAACTGTCCCAATAAGCAATATCATGATAAAAGGAGAAAAGATTGAAGTTGTCAAGGATTTCATTTTACTTGGATCCACAATTAACAGCCATGGAAGCAGCAGTCAAGAAGTCAAAAGACGCATTGCATTGGGCAAATCTGCTGCAAAGGACCTCTTCAAAGTGTTGAAGAACAAAGATGTCACCCTGAAGACTAAGGTGCACCTGACCCAAGCCATGGTATTTCAATCGCATCACATGCATATGAAAACTGGACAATGAATAAGGAAGACCGAAGAAGAATGGACGCCTTTGAATTGTGATGTTGGTGAAGAATATTGAATATACCATGGACTGCCAAAAGAACGAACAAATCTGTCTTAGAAGAAGTACAACCAGAATGTTCCTTAGAAGCAAGGATGGCAAGACTGAGTCTTACATACTTTGGACATGTTGCTCAGGAGGGATGAGTCCCTGGAGAAGGACATCATGCTTGGGAGAGTACAGGGTCAGCGGAAAAGAGGAAGACCCTCAACGAGGTGGATTGACACAGTGGCTGCAACAATGAGCTCAAGTATAACAAGGATTGTAAGGATGGCTCAGGACCGGGCAGTGTTTCATTCTGTTGTGCGTAGGGTCATTATGAGTTGGAACTGACTTGACAGCACCTAACAACAACAACAATATATAATAGTTTTTACAATTATTATAATTTAATTTTATTAGATTGACTTTAGTTAATAAAATCTCAGATGATGTAAGGCATAATAACAGTCATTGTTTTATAAATAATTTTGGTTTATGTAAACCAAGGTAAAATGGATACAGTAATAGTTTGAAGGGAGGCTGATTTTCTGTTTTTATTTGCATGTACTGGGAATAGCCTGATCATTCTGTTCCTGAATGTGGAAATTTGAAGATCAAGAGGAAATCAACAAACACCAAGTATGTTCAATATGTGGAGCATGTATTTAAATTAATCTTATATATTAGGCAAAAAAATTTTTCTGCTTACCTTTTATATTTATGATTAAATGGTAAACTACCGATTACAAGATATGGAATAAATAAAAATTGTACTGTACGTTCCAAAGTGTGGGTATTTACATGGCTATAGATGATTTTTTTTGTGTGTGTGTGTGGCTACTTTCAGATTTACTGATAGCAATGAAACAGTCAATTTAAACATCTTCTGCTTATTTCCTAAAACTTGAGAAATCTGCTTCTTAAAGAAAATTTTCCTTTCTTTTCAGATAAAAATATAGATACACTGTTGTGGCAAGAGAAACACATTTTAAGGTGGATTTTTACATAAATATAGAATCAAATTTATATATTGAAAAAATAAATACAGTAAGTGGCTGATTAATCACTGAGTATAGATTAATTCACTATACATTTAAATATTTTAATCACTAACAAAAATTTAAATAAATCACTTAAAAAGTTTTTAAAAAGTATTTTAATCATTTTTATTTATTTTAAATAATTCTGTACAATAGAAATTAAATTTGAAATGACAGTAAGCCATGAGCCATAACTAAATCTGCTGGCTATGTGCTTAGGCAATAGTTTGCAAAAAACTGTGAGGAAACATATAATTTTGGGAAGCAGTGATTTATTCTAAATACTAGAATAATTTAAAGGTATATAAAAACTTGGACTCAACTTTTAGGTTTTGGTTTACATTATTTTTATTGGCCTTTTTGTTAATATTCCTTACTATTTTGAAAATATGCTGAGTTATTTCTAATTCCATAATTGCTAACAAAGGAAATGTATCAGTCATCAACTAAAAAATGATGGAAATACAAAATTCCCTTCTTTTGCAAAGCAGTTATTACCTGGTTGGATATTATGCACAGTGTCAGTTATCTATTTAGGCCATTTGTGTACATTAAGCATTCTATGTAGGAAATATCTGTATTTTAAATAATATAAATTATTCTGTTGAGTAAAGGAAGCAAGACTAGTGTTCTGAGATTCCTAACTTGTCTCCTAAGAGTTATTACTGGTGCTCTGGATAACACCGGCATATACTGTGACCTCTTCCCCTGACTAGGTTTCACATTCTATGAAAGCAGGATGAGTATCTGGTTATGCTTCCTAATGGATCTTCCATGTCATTTAGTGCCCAAGACACATAATAGGTGCATAATAAATATTTTCTGAATGGAATGACAAATGGATAGAAATTTACCCTACTGGTGATAATAAATTTCATTCCAAGCAAGACTTACAGCAGGAAAGATGCTGGGAAGTGGAATACTTGAGATGTGCATTGAGATGATAAAGAGACTATCTTGACAAGAAGCTAATGGATTCTATTAAAGGAAATATCAGCAATTAACTCCATTCATTCATTTAGCCTTGGAGGACTTTGAAGTTTAGAGAAATTAAACATTTTGTCCAAGGTCATGAAGTGAATAAGTGGCAAAATAAGGATTGCCAGAGCTGTCAGGCAAAAGATTCTGAGCTCTTAACTAAATAGGCCAGTAGAGAGATCACAGCCATGGTAGTCAGGAAACCTGGTTGCTCTTCCTGGTTCTCTCACTAATTATCTACGGCCTCAGGTGAGTTAGTCATTACCTCTTGCCTCCATTTCTTCACTTCTCCCATGGAGATAAAAGAGGACTGACCTACCTTCTTTCTTGGGTTCAAGTGAGGCCCAAGGGTGCAAAAAAAAAGGTACAAGGACTTTATTACCCTAATTACATCATTGATAGTAGTTAGTTTCAGTGCTGAAATCACTCCCAAATAATAGTTTAGTGGAATCTCGAGTACTTTGAGTGGAATGTGACTCTGTAAGGCCTGTTTAACAACTGGAGAACAAGTAAAGGCATATATATAATACATATATCTAATATTTAAATGTTAAACAGTTTAAGAATCAATTTGTCAAATTTCCAAGATTCCTTGTATTCCCCTTCAGGTAGAAAGTCACCTGTCCCTATAACTGACCACAGAGGTACAAGTTTTGAGCCTGGGTCACCAGTCCTGTCTTCCCTGTTCTTATTTAGAATTATATTTTGGATCAAATTAGCCATATTTTCTGTTGAATTGAGCTATTTTAACCCAGATCAGAAATTAAATGTTCAAATAAAAGGGTCAGAGTGTATTTTCTTTTCTTGCCAGGAGATCCATTGTTCTTTTCTTTCTTTCCTTTTTTTTTTCATTATCGTGCTTTAGGTGAAAATTTACAGAGCAAATTGTTTTCTCATTAAACAATTAATACAAAAATTGTTTTCTGACATTGGTTGCCAGCCCCCCGATGTGTCAACACCCTTCCCTTCTCGACTTTGGCTTTTCTATTTCCATTTGTCCAGTTTTCCCGTCCCTTTCTGCCTTCTCATCTTTGCTTTTGGGTTGGTGCTCCCTTTAAGTCTCGCATACATGGTTCAACTACGTATGTCAGTATTTATTTTATAGGCCTGTCTCATCTTTGGCTAAACGATAAACTCCAGGAGTGACTTCAGTATTGAGTGAAAAGGGTGTCTGGAGGCCATACTCTCTGGGTTTCTCCAGTCACTGTCAGACAATTAAGTTTTTTTTTCTTTTTTTTTTGGTGAGTTTGAATTTTGTTCTACATTTTTCTCCCACTCTGTTCAGGGCCCTCTATTGTGGTCCCTATTTGAGCAGTCAGTGGTTGTAGCTGGGCACCATCTAGTTGTTCTGGGCTCAGTCTGGTGGAGGTTATGGTAGTCATGGTGTATTTGTCCTTTGGACTAATCCTTTCTTTGTGTCTTTGGTTTTCTTCATTCTGTTTTGCTCCAGCCAGGATGGAACCAGTTGATATATCTTAGATGGCCACTTACAAGCTTTTAAGACCACAGATGCTACTCACCAATGTAGGATATAGAACATTTTCTTTATAAACTATGTTATGCCAATGAGCTAGATATCCCTGAGACCATGGTCCTCAACTCAGTAACTCGGTCCCTCAGGGACTTTGGATGTGTCTATGGAGTTTCTATGACTTTGACTTGGTCAAGTTATGCTGACTTCCTCACAGGAAACCCTTTGTTCTGTATGTGAATTTATCCATCCATTCTCCAGGAATATACTCGATTATACTAAGCAGTGAAAGGAGCTACATTCATCCTCAAAGCTCATATTACCCTGTAGCACCATTTATTCAAGCCAATGATTGTCTACAAGTCACTCAATGTATTTTTTTCAGAACAAAAATTGGGCAAAAAAAGCAATAAAGTTGAAAACAGAAAAAAATAGACAAAATCAACAAAACCAAAAGGTGATTCTTTGAACAGATTAATAAGATTGATAAAAGTCTAGCCAGACTAGTTAAGAAAAAAGGAGAGAAGACGGTAATTACAAGTCTCAGAAATGAAAGAGGTGTTATTGCTACTGCTTCAACATTCTTTTTTTTAATTAATTAATTATTTTTTTATTGTGCTTTAGGTGAAAGTTTAGTTTCTCATCAGTTAGTATGCACGTTGTTCTATGACATTGGTTAACAACCCCACGTCATGTCAACACTCTCCCTTTTCAACCCTGGGTTCCCTATTACTAGCTTTCCTGTTCCCTCCTGCCTTCAATGTTCTTTATATGAATAAACAAATACTATGGAAAAGCCTACACCCACAAGTTTGATAACTAAGATAAATGGACAAAATCTCTGAAAAACAGACTACTAAGAATTACAAACAGAGAAAAAGATAATCTGAATAGTCCTCTGTATATTACAGAAATTTAATATATAGTTAAGAGCCTTCCAAAAAAGAATGACTAGGGCCAGGTGATTTCACTGGGTGAACTCTACCAAATATTTAAAGAAGAAATGGTTCCATTCTCCACAATCTATTCCAGGAAATAGGGACAGAGCAGACACTTCCCATCTCATTCTATGAGATAAGCATTACTCTATTACAAAAACCAGATTAAGGAAAGAAAAATCACAGACCAATATTTCTCAGGAACATGGATGCAAAAACATATTATTAAATCAAATGCAAAGGTGTGTAAAAAGTTATCAACCAAATGGGGTTTATTTCCAGTCATCAAGCTGATTCACACTCTAAAATCAATCAAAATAGTTTACCAGTCAGTAGACTAAAGAAGAAATATTATACAGTTATATCAATAACCCAGAAAAAGCATTTGAAAAATCCAACAACCATTTATGATAAAATTCTGAGCAAACTAAGAATCAACTGATGAAGAATATCTAAAACAAAACAAAAAAGTACCAAAAAACTATGGCAGCCAAGCTCTTAACTTCTGTACCACCAGGGCTCCAACATCACTCTGAATAGTGAGGAACTCAATGCTTGCCCAGTAAGAACAAGGCAAGGATGACTTCTCTCACTCACCGTGACTATTGAAATCATACCCAAACTCCTAGATAGTGCAATGGAACTATACAATTCGGGAAGGAACTAATATAACTGCCTTTCTTTACACACGATATAATTATGTATGTGAAAAATTCCAAAGAATTTTTTTTAAAAAACGCTTTTAAAACTAATAAGCAAGTAAAACAAGTTTACAAGATATCAGTTAATATATAAAGCTTAGTGGCTTTCCTATACATATCAACAATGAGCAATCAGAATTTGAAATTTAAAAACAAAACAATATAATGTACAATAGCACAAAAATTAAATATTAACTTTTTATCTAACAAAATATTGTAGGATCTATATGCAAAAAGCACAAAATTCTAGTTAAAAAAATCAAAATCTGAAAAAAGGGAAAGCTATTCCACATGAATCAATTAAAACATGCTATTTTTTTTATGTAGTAGGCTGAATAATGGCCCTGAAAGATATCAGATCATGATTTCTGGGACCTGTAATTTTTACCTGGTATGGAAAATTTTTTTCATGGAAAAATAGTCTTTGCAGAGAAGATGTGGTTATGTTAAAGATCTTGAGATGAGAAATTTATTCTGGATTACCTGTATGGGCCCTAAATGAAATCACAGTTATCTTTAAAAGGGAGTTAGAGGTACATTTCATTATAGAAAGAAGAGAAGAAAGTCATGTGAGGGAAGAAGAGGGAAGCAGAGTCACAGAGATAAATGCTAATCTGCTGCCTTTTAAGACAAGGGATGTGGCCTTATACCAAGGAATGCAAATAATAATAATAGTAAATTAATAAATAAAATAGAGCTCTAGAGACTGGAAGAAGTCAAGAAAAATGTCCCTCTTAGATCCCCTGGAAGAGACATGGCCGTACCTAGATTTATCACTGTAAGACTTATTTCAGACATCTGGCCTCCTGAACTGTAAAATAGTATATTTCTTTTGTGTTAAATTAAGCTATAAAATTTGTGATAATTTGTTACAGTAGCCATAGGAATCTAACACACTCCATAATGCTAAGATTCTTCCTCACTTGATCTATAGATTGGGTACAATCCCAATCAAAATGCCAGAAAACTGTTTCATGGACACCAGTAAACAGATTCTATATTTTATGTTGTTGCTGTTGTTAGGTGTTGCTGAGTAGGCTCCGACTTATAGCAACCCTACGTGCAACAGAACGAAACACTGCCCAGTCCTGCACCATCCTCACAATCACTATGCTTGAGGACACTGTTGCAGTCTGTGTTGTCAATCCATCTCATCAAGGGTCTTTTTCTTTTTCAATGACCCTCTGTATTTTATACGGGAAGCAAAAAACAAAACAAAACAACAAAAAAAAACCTAGAATATCCAATAGGATATTGAAGAGGAAGAATAAATTTGGGAGACTTACGATATCTAATTTCAAGACACACTATTAAGCTACAGTCATCAAGACAACATGGTATTGAAATAATAGACACATAGATCAATAGAACATATTAGCTCAAAATTACCAAAAAAAACCCATTGCCGTTGAATTGATTCCCACTTATAGCGACCCTATCGGACAGAGTAGAACCGCCGCATATGGTTTCCAAGGAGCGCCTGGTGGATTTGAAGTGCCAGCCTTTTGGTTAACAGCCATAGCTCTTAACCACTATGCCGCCAGTGTTTCCAGGCTCAAAACAGGCACATGCAAATATAGACAACTGATCTCTGACGAAGGAGTTAAGGCAATTCAACATAAAATAGTCTCTTCAACAAGCATTGCTGAGACAATTAGACACCCATATGCAAAGAAAAAAAAAAAACAACCAAGACATAGACCTTACGTCTTTAACAAAAATGGGTCAACAATTAGTTCAAAATGTAAAACACAAAATGATAAAACCTATAGAAGAAAACAGGAGAAAAATCTAGGTGACCTTGGCTTTGGTGATGAAGTTTAGATACAACACTAAACACATGATCCACAAACTAAAAAAATTTGTAAGTGGAAATTCATTAAAATGAAAAACTTCTTCTCTAGGAAGACACAAAGTAGGGGAACATATCTATGAAGTACATATAAGATGAAGGACTTTTTTCAAAATATACAAAAAAAATTTTTTAAATTCAACAATGAGAAAACATATAACCCAAATAAAATATGGGCAAAATACTAACCAGGTATCTCACTAAAGAAAATATACAGATGGCAAATATGCACGTAAAAAGACATTCAACATCGTTTTTCATTAGGGAACTGAAAATTAAAACAATAATGAGATACCACTCACACCTATTAGAAAGCTAAAATTCAAAAATAATAGCAATTGCTGGCAAGGATGTGGGGCAGCAGACACTCTCACTCGTTGCTGGTGGTAATTCGAAACAGTGCCGCCACTTTGGCAGACTTGCCACTTTCTTAAAAACCTAAACATAGCCTTACCATTCTATCCAGCAATCATGTTGCTGTTAATTTCTCCAAGAGATTTGAAAATTTTGGCACACAAAGGATTATAGAAGCTTCATTCTTAATAGCCCAAAACTGGATCCAACCAAGGTGTCTTTTAACAGGTGAGTAAATGAACAGCCTGTGGTATATCCACACAGTGAAATATGATTCAGCAACAAAAAGAAATGAGCTTTCAAGCCACAAAAAACACAGGCGAATCTCAAACACATTATGCTAAGTGAAAGAAGTCAGACTATCAAAAGGATATCTAACGTATGATTCCAATAAGATATTCTGAAAAAGACAAAACTCTAGAAGTAATTGTTATTACCAAGAATTCAGGAGGTTTATAGGTTTTAGGTTTAGGTTTAGAGCAATGAAACTTTTCTGTATGACACTGTAATTGTGGATACATGACCCTACTTATTTGTCAAAACACACAGAACTTTATATAATGAGGAGTAAACGTTAATTTAGGCATATTAAAAAAAAAAAAGAAATCATTTAGGAGATTGGGAGATCCCAGGATGGAATACAGAATGTGACAAATATACATATATATATTTTAAATGTATAAAAGAACTTCACCGAAGGGGAAAAGATGCTGACCTAAGTAGTTTTGGGAACGAGTGGAGTTTGCAAGATAAAGGCAAACCAACTGTTCCTAAAGTCTGTACTCTAGTTGGTAAAATTGCATCCCGTGGGGTACAAGCTAACAATTCCGATCGTGCTATACATGTGTACTCGAATTGAACAATTATGTAGACGGATAGTGGATGGTGGGAGTCAGGTTTCTCTTTGTTGGAGTGCGGGTTTACACACAAGCAAGAAGAGAATGATCAATCCAGTAAGAAATTAGAGTTGAAGACATACGCATTAACTCATGTTTAGTTTAGTACAGATGGATACATGTATATGTACATGCAAAAGTTAGCATACATACCTCTATTACTTTGCTTTGTCAACTGAGGGGGTCTAGAAGCAATGACACCCAGTAACAACAATGAGCACGCCCAGTACCCAGACACTGATTTCTAATATTGTACTATAAAAGAAATCAGTTCTCCCTGGAGACAAAGTTTGTTCTATGACTGAGGAAGAACTTATACAAATGATCCTGGGACATCTATAGTGTCATTATGTGAGGAAGTGCTCAAAATCAAAAATAACGAAATACAAACTAAAACCCACATTGATGCAGAAACGTCAACGGAGCCAAAGGAAAGAGTCCCCAAAGGTCAAAGCTGGAAAAATTTGTGCCATAAAATAAATGTTTCTCTCTCTATAGCCTCTGTGCAAATTTTTTTTTGATCTCAAAATATTTATGAAAATAAAATTTATTAAAAAGTAAACAAAGCTTTTTTGGAAAGTTCAGACATACTGAAGCCAGGAGAAAAGTGTTTTGACTAGTTTTAGAAGGACCTCAGGGATCAGAAAAACTCCATAGCCCCTAGCACTCCAGCTGCTTTCTGACAACTAATGAGCAGATATTGAAACAGAGTCCAGCTACTAAAACCGCTCTTGCCATTTACGTATTGCTGCTCTTTATTCCTAGCAAAAAAGAAAAAAGCAGCAGGGAAATCGCCTCTGCCTGGCTTCCTCCGTTCAGGCATCCCTCAGGAGCGTGTAATTGGCAACATATGATTCACCTTAAGAAATTTAGTACAAGGTCTTTTAAAGTATAGAATTTAGGGTTTCGATTTGCTGGCTCAGAAAACTTATCAGCCTTTAATTGTCTGATAAGAAGTATCCTAATTTATTCTGTTCTTTTTTCTTTTTAACAAAATCTTAAGATGCCTTTTTTAACTGTGAATTTTTTATTTTGTTTTTTCCAACACAAATTCGCAAAAGATTTTATGACTTATCTGTCTGCACATCGGCAGTGGGTTTTTTTTTTTTTTTTTTTTTGGTTTAATGCTTCTGTAGTAAGTTATTTCATGATTTTCCTTGGGAATAAAATTAAACCTGAAGAAAATTTATTGATGCTTCCATTACTTATGTGTTGTCAAAAATCTCTGCTACTTGTTTGATGATTTGAAACTTTGGTTCCCCCCTCCCTTTTTTTCTTTTTGTTCTGGGATGTTAATTAGATGAAAATGTGATTACCCTTAAAGAATATACAGGTGTCTAATAAGTAAGAAAGTCCACATAAAAGCTTCATGGATTGTCATACCTCATGTAATCTTTCTTACTACTGAGTATTAGTAATTCGCCTTTTAAAAAATTAGTACTTGGTAAAGATGCAATTGGAGCCCTCGTGGCACAGTGGTTAAGAGCTTGGTTGCTAACCAAAAGTTTGGCAGGTTGAATCCACCAGCTGCTCTTCAGAGATCCTATGGAGCAGTTCTACAATTGCTGATTTTTTGCATTTGTTTTTAGGCATTGCTGCTCTGATGACAGAAAGACTACATAATTTTATTTTCTAGAACAAATTGCAAGGATTTGTTTTTCAAATGACATTCACAAGTCATTCACATGACACATGACATTCATTTGATCTCATGTCATTCACATGGTACTACACAATTATATAGTCATATGGCCATGACATTCACACAATGTTTGCATGTCATTTGTATGTCATTCAGGTAATGGCCACATGACAACAAGTTAGTCTCATGACATTCACGTGACATCACAGACTATTGCATGTTCTTACATCATTTGCATGATGTTCACATGACAATCATGTGTTGCTCATGTGATATCACCTGTTGTTGGCGTTACTTATGTGACAACCATGTGATGTCTTCCTGATGGCCACTTGACATCACATGACAATCATGTGACATTTGCATGTCTGTGGCATGGCAATCACACAACATTCACATGTTTACATGGCATCACATGACCTGGCCCTCACTGGTCATTCACATGCCATTACATGAACATCACTGGATATCACATGACATTTACATGACCTCTGTAGAATGGGAATGCATTTAGAAGAATGTAGACATGTAATGCTGTGTACTCATCAACCAGACCCAATGCACCTCCCTTAATCACAGACCATTATGGTTTGGGTGAGGTTTATTAATTTCCTTCTTTCCAGAGGCGTGGGTCCAGGATCTAATTAAAATATTCTATTCCTATAAAGGAGGAGCCCTGGTGGTGAAGTGGTTAAAGTGCTCAGCTTTAAGGTCAGTGGCTTGAACCCACCAGCCACTCCACAGGAGAGAGATGTGGCAGTCTGCTTCCATAAAAATTACAGTCTTGGAAACCCTATGGGGCAGTTTTACTCTGTCTATAGAGGTCACTATGAGTTGAAATAGATTGGACAGCAATTTTTTTTTTTTAATTTCTATAAAGAAAATAATGAGCACGTAATTGTGAGATCTGACCTTGGAATTTCTGGAGAAGCTATTGAAGGGAAAAGTGGGGAAGGAATGGGATCTTGGAAATCTTTCTGCTATTAAAGAACACAAATTTGTATGTATCCTAAAATGAGTGACAGGTTAAACATGCCTTCACCTCTCAAGCTCATCGAAAGGTGACCCTGAGTCAGATTCCAAGGTGGAAGCCGTTGAACTGAGAGCTAGGGGAATGAATGATTAGATGACAGATATGTTGCTAAATGTCGCAACTACTCCATTCCCTCTACTAGGTAATAGTGTCTCTGGCATTGGTAACTCACCCATGGAATTGCTTAACTGCTATTAAAAAAATAATAAATAAAAAACAAGGTTTTTAAAAAAGATTTATTTCTGGGGAAAAAAAAAAACCCCTAAGCCAAGAAAATACTTTTAATTTCTCAACCACAAATACAATTTTTCAAGCCTCCAAACCCACACTACAATTAAATTAGCTATTAAAGCAGTACACTCTCCAGCAGGAGAACATTTAGCGATGTTTATTAGGTCAAGACACAAAGAACAATGAACAAGGAAAATCCTTTAAGATAATAAAAAAGCCTGGACAAACTATATTGGCTGTTGTAGCAAATCACTCCACTTGCAGGGCTCAAAGTCTTTGCTCTTCTTTACTCAAAAGATGTTGTTGATGCTACAGACAAATGGTTGCTCTATCTTATTTCTACTTAGTCCTTTTTTCTAATGTAATTTATTAGTGCAGTTATCCTGAAGCAAATCCAGTTGAGTAGTGGATAAATTTATTATTTAGCCATGGGTTTTTGTGTCTGAGTAGCTTCCTCTCAATCTGACATAAATGAATTAACATCTTTTAGAGATTCTTGTCCTGGGCCAGGCTGCAATAACTGAATACAGCTTTGAACTGTGTACATGATTTCTTCTGCTGTTTTGGGGATAGATTATGTTAATCATTGGTATTTTTTATATTGAAGTACAGGATGAAAAGTGTATGTGTACATGTTGAGCAGCTAAGGGCTAGACTGCAGTGTTTACTGAACAGCTACACTTCTGTGTTTTTGCAATTGCTCTCCAGTTTCTTTTGGGAAACACACTTGCCTTCTCTTATTTCATGTACGTTTGGTGTAATTGGCCCTATTTTCAGCTCCAGGGGTAGGCGTGTATTCCAGAGATAGTCATTCAAACATGGTCAGAGTGATTGGTTCAAGAATGGGTTTAATGAAAGTCAGCCTTGTGCTCAAAAGTTGAAAACTCATTTTGTAGAGGTTATTAAGATGAGATGATGAAATCTTGGAGCTACTGGGGGCCATCATATAGATCTCCATGAGACTGATACGCTACAGAACTATGTCTATGAGAGAAAAAAAGAGTCAAATAAGGGTGAGAGAGAAGGCATTTTTGATCTCCTAGAGCCAATCATGGCTGATGTTAACACTACTGAAAACCCACTGCCGTGGAGTCGATTCCAACTCATGACGACCCTATAGGACAGAGTAGAGCTGCCCCATAGAGTTTCCAAGGAGCGCCTGGCAGATTTGAACTGCTGACCCTTTGGTTAGCAGCCGTAGCACTTAACCACTATGCCACCAAGGTTTCTGCTACGGAAGGGATTATTTAATGTGAATCTATACGTATGGAGATATATATATATATATATATATATCTTTTTTTTTTTTTTTTGCTTAAGGTAGTTAGAGTAGGAGTTTGTCTTAATTGAAATGGTCAAGACTGATATTTTAGTACATCAATAGCCCATAAACTTTATACAGTTTCAAAAGGTGCAATACTGCCAGCTTAACGGTTCAATTTTTTAATAAAAAATGTATTTTTCTCTATAACTTGCAAGTATATGTGTGCAAGTGTAAATATATTCAGACACAAGCACAATTGTGCCTGACATCTGTAGTAGTTACAGTTATTCAGAATTTCTTCCATATATATATTTGACAGTATTGTAGACCTAGTAGTGCCAATTATAATTGGGACATAGTTTTTATTTTACATAAAATTTATTCTCAGGTGTGACTATAATATGTAAAATATAAATATTTAGGAGTTTTGGAAATCATTACATAACTGTAGTAGTTATTTTTTTTCCTATTGATTAAACACCATTTTTAAGACAATTTAGTATATGACCAGTAGTGAAATAAAAATAAAATACGCTTATATGATTGCATAACAAAATTTTGACTCTGTGATTAGTAGGGCTTCATGAACTGTGTGAAAAATTAATGATCTGAAGTACTTACACTTAATTATTACAGAAGACACTAAAATACAAGAAGTATTATTTTGAACTGGAACCTATTTTGTTCTTCTAAAAGCAAGCAGAATATAAGTAGAACAACTTACAAATAAATATAATGATAAAAAATAAATTTAATGAAAACTTGAAATATCAACTACTTATTTGTTTTTTTTTTTTTTTTTTTTATATACCTTAGAAATAATGTGGTATATAACTGTTATGGGTTCAATTGTGTTTCCCAAAAAGATATGCTGAAGTCCTTATCCTCAGTATCTTAACCTGACCTTGCTTGGAAACAGGCTCCTTGAAGATGTTATCAGTTAGGTTAAGAAGAGTTCATATTGGAGTCAGATGGGTTCTAATCCTACGTGACTAGTATCCTTATAAAAGAAGACAAGATACATAGAAACAGGGAGAGAGAGGAGGGACACCATATGATGCTGCAGCTGCAAGCCAAGGAAAGTCTGGAGCTAAGAAAGAAGCTTAGAACAGATTCTCCCTCAAAGCCTAAATGGAATCAATATGGTCAACATGCTAATCTAGGATTCCCAGTCTTCCAAACTGTGAGACAATAAAGTTCTGTTGTACCCATTTTCTGGTATTCTGTTACTGCAGCCCTAGTAACCCAATGCAATAATTACATTAGAATAAAAAGTATGTAAGGGTAGGGTTTTTTCCATGTATTTGATAACTGCTAAAAAGACTGTTGTTGTTGTTAGGTCTCTGGAGTTGGTTCCAACTCTTAGCACCCTATAGAACAAGTAGAACTGCCCCGTAGGGTCTCCAAGGAGCAGCTGGTGGATTTGAACTGCTGACATTTTTGTTAGCAGCCGAGCCCTATAGGACAGAGTAGAACTGCCCCCATCAAGTTTCCACAAAGCAGCTGGTGGATTTCAACCACCAACCTTTCGGTAAGCAACTGAATGCTTAACCATGGCACCACCAGGGCTCCTATTATTGCTAAAAAGATTAGACACTGATTAATAACAATAATCAGAGCCCTGGTGGCGTGGTGGTTAATCATTCAGCTGCTAACGGAAAGGCTGGCAGTTCAAAACCACCGGCCGCCCACAGAATAAAGATGTGGCAGTCTGCTTCTCTAAAGATTTACAGCCTTGAAACCCTACAGGAAGTTCTACAGAGTCACTATGAGTCCGAATCAACTAACAGCAATGGGTTTGGGGTTTCCTTTTTTTTTTTTTTTTGGTTTAATAGTAATAATAATAATTATTAGTTAATTGTCTAGTTAGTATAAGTAAATCATATTTCACCTAATTATTTGATGGAATATAACTATTATGATATAAGTATTTGGTGGGTAAAATAGAAATATATAAAGACCCATTAATCAAAATAATTCTTATGCCTTTGATCTTATCAATTTCTCTCCTACTTAAATAACTTAAAAAAAAAAATGCAGGTTCAGGTAAATCTATTCTACTGAATAATATAAAGCACTCATACCCCAAAGCAGATACCACACAAATCTTCATTCAATGTATTCTTATAAATATAAATAGATGTGAACAGTATTTAATTACTAAATATTGTGCTGTCTTTTTAGTCACAAAACCATTGTTATTTAATTCTTAAAATTCATAGCCGTCTTTTGTAGCTTTGTACTTAAAGCCAAAGATATAATTTTGGAGACAAGCTAGGGTAATTCTCTTCATTATGCATAGGGAAGGGGGTTTCTACTGCCCCTGTGTAGCTCCTAAAGTGCTTATTATAGTAGCAAGACTCCACAGATGACCTACCTGAGGTAACCTCTGCAATAAGGAAGTCTACTGAGATCAGTTAAGGTCTGATTACAAATGGGAAAAGGGGTACTCTTTCTCTTTTTCCTGCCCAGAATTGAACTTCAGAGAGATTGCTTTAAGTAGGAACCAATGACCTGAAAAAATGTACTTGAAACTCAAACTGCCTTGAGTGGTCATAACAATCTTCTAAGCAATAACCTCTTTGATTTAGCCCCCCATTGAGAATCATACTAGTTCATTTATCTGAGACACTGCTAGGAAAATGATTTAATAAATTAAAAATTAAAAAATAACTTCCTTAATAAAAAAAGGAAGAAAGAAAAAATGCCTAGGACATACATTAAAAAAGTTGATATGATGAGATTTTAACTTGATTAATGCACAATAAATGGCCTGAATAATTCTAAATTGGTATAATCATTTATTATAGCTACAGAATATCCTTTTTTCATTATTTAGAAAAAACAAGATGCATTAAAGACAGTCTAACATTTTTAGATCCTAGTTTAATGATATTTACATTAAAACATTTTTTTTAATGGTTCATGAGTGAATGCTGTATCAAGAAATGAAGGAATAATTTATATCTGGGAAGTATCTTGAGTTCTGTGAGAATTTGATTTATGGTAAGGGAAAGCCCCCTCCACACACACACACAAAGACTGTTACATTACTTTACTGTTTTACTGTTCTTTCCATTTTGTTAAGTGTTTGGAGTGTTATAATCTGATGATGTTATTCAATTTTTTATCATTTTATTTTTGTTCTTCTTGCTTGACAAATACACAAATGCAGCTGAGACCTTACATATATTTCCTCCAAAAGGAATACTCTGTTCCTTGTATCTTTCAAAATTATAACACTTCTTCAGAGATATATTTTCTAAAAATGCTCCCAGTTTATAATGTTTACTTTTCAAAGTTTGGGCAAATTATTTATTTTCTAAAAAATTGAACAATACAAACCAAAAACAAACAAACACTTGTTGCTGTCAAGTCAATCTGACTCATAGTGACCCTGTAGAACTGGGTAGACCTGCCCCATAGAGTTTCCAAGGAGCACCTGGTAGATTTGAACTGCCGACCTTTTGGTTAGCAGCCGTAGCTCTTAACCACCACACCAGAAGGGCAACACTTTCCTTAAGCTGTGCTTTGTAAACTTACTTCATCCTGACTACAAATGGGGAGGAACAGATTCCACAGCCTCCTAATCACCATTGTGATAATTTGATGACTAGATAGTTTCTACCTACCACATTAAAAATTAGAATATACCAATTCATGGTTTTTGGATAAGCACATGACCTGTGAATGGGGAAGGGACAGGTACTGTCACTGTGTTGCTGTTCTTGGCTTCTGAGTTAGAAGACTCTGTGCCTGGTGAAGATACAGAGCTTGCCAACTCTATGGGCCTGTTTCTGCAGAAAATAAACATCAGTCGTAATTACCTGGAAGAAAAGCAAGAAGGAAGAGGGTTTGGGCCTCAAGAGGTTTGGAGCAGGTATGTTAAGAAGCTGGGTGATTTCACTAAACCACAAAATACTGACTTGGCTGTCCAGTGCCTGAATGAACTTACAGCCAATGCATTACACCACATCCCAGATGTCATCATCTACCTCTCAAGACTTAGAAACCAAAGTGTGTCTAACTCCTGTGCTGTTTCACATGTAATAGCCATAGTTCCTTTGGCTGCCTCTTCTAATGATCAATGGGTATTCAATGGCGTCATGAAGATCCCAAAAGGGCAAGCAGTAACACTGATGGTGCATGCCACCAATATGCCAGCTATCCAAGCTATAATATAGCAGTATATGGAGGAAATTTATCATAGAATCCCCGAATCAGACCCATCTTCTAATAAAACAAGGCAGTTCATCTCCACCATCAGGACACAGAATCTTCCCACTTGTCAGCTGATCTCCCGAAGCCACTACTGTCCAATTTACCTGTCACTTGTCATACTCTTGGCTGCCTTGAGCTGGCAGTATCTGCGCACACTATCCCAGGTCACAGAAGACTATGTTCAGACTGGAGAACATTGATTCGGAGTTCGTTTGGAAGCTGAAGTTCACCGTGAAACAGATTCACATTTTCTTCAAGGGTAGATATTGGCTTCTTTCCTTGCCCCCTGTTTTAACCCCTAAAAGAACTTTGAGGGGCTTGGAACTTTAGAAACTGAAATGCAGTTGAGAAGAACATAAAAATGAAAAAGAAAGGTACATTGCCCTCAGCAACTTGGTTTAAAAAAGAAAAATATATATATAGTCAAGTACACCAATTAACAAGTTAAAATTTTCACCCACTTAAAACCTTGCTTTTGCTGACTTAAATTATATTCCACCATGTAAATTTGTAACTTCCAATGTGTCTAAAAATATTTTTAAAGAAAACTGCCATTTTTTTCCTATGTTGCTATTCTTAGGTGCCTTCGAGATGGTTCTGACTCATAGCTATTATACGTACAACAGAACAAAACACTGTCCTGTCCTGTGCCAGCCTCAGAATCACTGTATGTTTGAGCCACTGTTGCAGCCACTGTGTCAATCCGGCTCATTGAGGGTCTTTCTCTTTTTCACTTACCCTCTACGTTACCAAGCATGATGCCCTTTTCTAGGGACCGGTCCCTCCTGGTCATATGTCCAAAATACCTGAGACAAAGTCTCATCATCATTGCTTCCAAGGAGCACTCTGGCTGTATTTCTTCCAAGACAGAATCGTTAGTTCTTCTGGCAGTCTGTGGTGTATATTAAATATTCTTCACCAGCACCATCAATTATTCTTTGATCTTCCTTATTCATTGTCCAGCTTTCGCGTGCATATAAGATGACTGAAAATACCATGGCTTGGGTCAGGCACACCTTAGTCCTCAAAGTGAAATCTGTGCTCTTTAACACTTTAAAGAAGGTTTTTACAAGCAGATTTGCCAAATGCAATCCATCTTTTGATTTCTTGATTGCTGCATCCACAGGCATTGATTCTGGTTCCAAGTAAAATGAATTCCTCGACAACTTCGGTATTTTCTCCATTTATCATAATGTTAGTTATTGGTCCATTGGTGAGGATTTGTGTTTTCTGTATGTTGAGGCATAATCTATACTGAAGGCTGTAGGTTTTGATCATCATCAGTAGGTGCTTCAAGTCCTCTTCACCTTCAGCAAGCAAGGTTGTGTTATCTGCGTATCCCAGGTTGTTAGTCTTCCTCCAGTCCTGATGCCATGTTCTTCTTTATATAATCCAGCTTCTCAGAAGATTTGCTCAGCACACAGTTTGAATAAGTATGCTGAAAGGATATAATCCTGACACACACCTTACCTGATGCTAAACCACTCAGTATCCCCTTGTTCTGTTAGAACGACTGCCTTTTGGTCTATGTAGAGGTTCCATATGAGCACAATTAATTGTCCTGGAATTCTTCTTCACAATGTTATCCATAGTTTGTTATGATCCACGAAGTTGAATGCCTTTGCAGAGTCAATAAAACATAGGTAAACATTTTCCTGGTATACTCTGCTTTCTGCGAAGATCCAGCTTGACATTTGCAATGATATCCTCATCCAAATCCTCTTCTCAATCCAGTTTGAGTTTTGGGCAATTCCCTGCAACATTTTTTGAATTATCTTCACAAAAAATTTATTTGCCTGTGATATTTTTGATATTGTTTGCATAATTTCTGCATTCTGTTCAACCACCTTTCTTTGGAATGGGCCCAAATATAGATATCTTCCCGTTGGTTGGCCAGATAGCTACCTTCCAAATTTCTTAACACAGACGAGTGAGTGTGTCCAGCATTGGATTCATTTGCTGGTACATCTCAGTTAGTATTCCTTTAATTCCTGGAGCCTTGTTTGTTGTCATTGCCTTCAGTCCAGCTTGGACTTCTTCCTTCAGTGTCATTGGTTCTTGATCATATTCTACCTCCTGAAATGGTTGAACATCGAACAATTCTTTTTGGTACAGTGACTCTGTGTATTCCTTCCATCTTTTTGACTCCTTCAGTGTTGCAACTCAAGGCTTGAATTTTGTCTTCAGTTCTTTCAGCTTGAGAAATGCTAAGCTTGTTCTTCCCTTTTGGTTTTCTAACTCCAGGTCTTTGCACATTTCATTATAATACTTTACTTTGTCTTCTTGAGCCATCCTTGCAAATGTTCTGTTCAGTTCTTTTACTTCATCAGTTCATCCATTTACTTTAGCTATTCTATGTTCAAATGCAAGTTTAAGAGTCTCTTCTAATATCCATTTTGGTCTTTTCTTTCTTTCTTATCTTTTTAATGACCTTTTTCCTTCTTCACCTATAATGTCCTTGCTGTCATCCCATAACTTGTCTGGTCTTTGGCAATTAGCGTTCAATGCATCAAATCTATTCTTGAGATGGTCAAAAAAAAAAAAATCTATTCAGATGGGATATAATCACGTTTGTACTTTGGCCCTCGTGGACTTGTTTTAATTTTCTTCAGCTTCAACTTGAAATTGCCTGTGAGCAATTAATGGTGGTCTGTTCCACAGTTGGCCCCTGGCCTTGTTCTGACTGATGATATTGAGCTTTTCCATCATCTCTCTCCACAGATAGAGTCAATTCGATTCCTCTCAATTCCACCAAGTGAGTTCCACATGTATAGTTGCCTTTTATTCTTGTTAAAAAATGGTATTTGCACTAAATAATTTGTCTTGCAAAAGTCTTTCATGAGATTTCTGGCGTCATTTCTATCACCAAGGCTATATTTTCCAACTACTGATCTTCTTTCTTTGTTTCCTTCCTTCACATTCCAATCACCAGCAATTATCAATGCATTGATTGCATATTTGATCAATTTCAGACTGCAGAAGTTGGCAAAAATCTATGCAGGCAAGGGGGAAAATTACCACAAAATCAGGGAAGTAAATGTGTTTCATTTAAGAAGGTTTTGCCTTTGAGAAGAGAAGTATAAATTGGTTTTAAACAAGCAATATGTAACTCTTTACTATATGGTCAATTATCAATTATTTTAAGCATGCTGAAATTATTTTAAATAAATGCTGCACTCAAGAACAACTCACATATTAAATGATTTTGTCAATTACATTATTTTCTTTGAATCTCAATTTTTATCTGTAATTTATCTACATATCTGTACTATTATATGCACACGCTCACATACACTCTCACACACCTCTTTAAACTATATGAACTTCCCAAAAATCCAAATTCAAAATATATTAAATATATTTGGGTCATACTAATTCCAAAATAACAATAAGGTGGAACTAGATTTTCTACTGTGAATTATATTGGAGATCTCATAAAACAGCTACCAAATTTGAGATACAATGAATATTTATTATCCCAAACTATAATTTTAATAGGTGTCCTGAGTCTAATCAGTTATTTTAATTTTTTAAAAAAGAAAGAGCCAAATTGATTTCCAAAGTGGTTGTACCATTTTACATTCCCATCAGCAGTGTATAAGTGTTCCAGCATCTCCCCTACTCCTTGGAATATACCCTAGAGAAATAAGAAACATCACAGGAACATATGTGTGCCTATGTTCACTGCAGCACAGCTGACAACAGTAAAAAGATGGAAGTAACCCAGGTGTCCATCAATGGACGAATAGATAAACACTTCGAGGAACACAGCAGCAGGGGCTGAGGTCTGGGGACCATCGTTTCGGGGGACATCTAGGTCAATTGGCGTAACAAAATTTATTAAGAAAATGTACTGCATCCCACTTTGGTGAGTGGCGTCTGGGGTCTTAAAAGCTTGTGAGCAGCCATCTAACATGCGTCAATTGGTCCCAACCCACTCGAAGCAAAGGAGAATGAAGAACACAAAACACACAAGGAAAATATTAACCCAAGAGACAAAAGGGCCATATAAACCAGAGGCTCCATCAGCCTGAGGCCAGAAGAAATAGACGGTGTCCGGCTACCACCAATGACTGTCCTGATAGGGAACACAGCAGAGATTCCCTGACCGCAGAGGAGAAAAGTGTGACGCAGAACTCAAACTCATGTAAAAAGACCAGACTTAATGGTCTGACTGAGACTGGAGTAATCCTGGAAGCCGTGGCCCCCGGATGCTCTGTTAGCCCAGAACTGAAACCATTCCTGAAGCCCACTCTTGAGACAAAGATTAGGCTAGACTATAAAACATAAAATAATACTCTTGAAGAGTGTGCTTCTTATTTCAAACAAATACACAAGACCAAGCGGGTGGCTCCTGTCCAGAGGCAGGATGAGAAGGCAGAAATGGACAGGAGCAGGTTGGATGGACACGGGAAACCCAGGGTGGAAAGGGGGAGTATGCTGTCACATTACAGGGATTGCAACTAGTGTCACATACCAATACGCGCATACATTTTTGTATGAAAAATTAATTTGAGCTGTAAACTTTCACCAAAACACAATTAAAAAAAAATAGTGATAGCTCTATTTAGTATTTTGTTCTGGCACACACCCATTTCTCACTTACTGACATAGTTACCTTCCAAAGACCAGGTCCTTATGCAAAAATCTGCTTTATGTGACTGTTGGAGACATGGAGACATGGCCCATCTTCATGCCCCCCACCCCCACCCACTGCAAACCCTCTCAGAATGTGCCCAGCGTGGCAGACTCCCCTTCCCTATTACCATAGAGCCCACCGGGTTCGGGGTAGGGTTGCCACCACCTCTGGAGCAGCAGGGCCCACTGTCACCCGGCTGTGCCCCAGGCCTCAGTGCTGACCTCTGCGCCTCGCTTCTTCACCTTCTCCCTCTGTTGACCCCAGAGAAAGGCCTTGGCGGCCGGCGGCTTTCAGTCACGCGAGCAGGTGAGGCTTGGCCATCTGAGCCCAGAATAGGCTGTGAAGGTGACAGAAAGTCCCCTTTGGAAGAAGAGAATTCCAAGCTCCCCCCCCAACTCCTGCTACTCCCGATAACCGCTGCCTCCTCACGGCCCCGTTGCCCCCGCCTCCTGCTTGTCGCCAGCCTGCCCCACATTTGCCGAGGGCCAGGCGAACCCCAGTAATACGGGGCCCACAGGACCTCGCGCCCTCTCACAAGCCTCGCCCTCGTCCTCCTCCCCGCTTGTCGGGTAGCAGATTTTTTATTACTGTCGTACATGTGAAATGTTGGACAGTAAGTGAAGAGTCGGTGTGTAATCAAAGTGAAGAATTGTGTTTTATGAGTATTGAATGTGATGGAAAAGATGTTTCCTTGTCATTCTTCTCGAACAAATATATAATTTTGCATATTTTGAAACATCAGCATCGCTTTATAAAATAAGTATCCATGATGAATTAAAATCTCCCCAATACAATGATTCCTCTTTATACAATTAAAGACAGTGTTAGGAAAAGACAATACAGAAGAAAAACTGTCCACAAAGTAGTGGCAGTGTGGCTGTGCAAAAGGGTCATGAAAAATTGTAGCATTTTGTAAAGGGAATGAGCATCGTAGTTAGCCACATGTTATCCTATCTAACGTCTAGGTAACCACTGAGCTATTTATTCACCTAAGTGCATACACACGAAAAGTCACAGGCATCTCTTCCCATGTATGCATTCAAGTTCTTTAAATGAAAATGATGAGAAACAATTAATGTATGATAGATTTGTTTTGGAGAATATCATGCACCATAGTAAGCTTTTACAATAGTGATAAAAAGTCTGCCAATTAAAATATCCCTTCTTAGAATTTTGAAGTTTAAATAGTGAAATTACATAATACTTAAACCATTTCAAAAAGTAAAATACTCCACTGGGTGTACTTTATATGGTCAACGATCATGAAGGACACATTGGATAAAGAAGAGAAGCAAGAGAGAGTAGGTACAGACGGCAAAAGACCAAACAGACAATTTCTGTGGACAGGAGTGGCCAAGTGGTCTTTAAAAAGCCCAACTGTATCAGGCTTAGAATCACTGTGCTTATGTCTCTATCTCTATCATCCATTTTTTCATCTATACTCATGAGTATCTTTTGCATAGTTCAGTATTTTAGCAGCTTATTATTGGGGAGAAGTAAGTTGAAGAATTAGTGTCACATTGGGGAAGGAAACAGCCATGTGGGAACTGATGATGTATTTTATATATATTTGATTTGATGGTGATGATATACCATCTTTCAAGAAAGAAAACAGTTAAAAGTGTTAAATAATTCATTCAAGTACTCACAGTTAGTGAAAATTCAAGTCGATCTGACTCCAAAATGTTATCTTTTGTTGTAGATCATTATAACAATAATTGCATAGTACAACAATGTAGCAGTTTAGTATTTAATAAATTTAGATTAGTTGAAGATCATTTAACTCATAGATGGTCTTATTTAATTCTTACAAAAAGAATTAAAGAAGTAAATTTGTTAATTAGCATTGTTAAGAAGATAGTTCTAACGTGTAGTATGTATTCAGTGCTTATTGCACTCGAGACACTGTTCTGCTTTTCCATGAATTAGCTTATTTAATCTGCACAAGTGCCTTAGAATATAAATAACGAAATCTGAGTTTAGATGTAGGTAACCTGTCCTCAGGGTAGGATTTCTGGATATTGCTGTGCTACACAGGGCCTGCCCTGGAGGCCTAGTTCCAAGGGACCTGAGAGCCAGCCAGCACGTGCAGTTGGTAGAGAAGGTGCTGGGGTGTACCTTGCTGCAGTCACCCTCCACTTGCCTGCCATACGGTTGCTGGTATCCCAAACTTTTGTGCAAGTGGGTAAGTAGGCAGTGGCAGTAGAAGCAGAAATCTCCTGGAGTAAAAGACAAGGCGTGGGAGAAACCGGTGAATTCAGATGCAGGTATAGTGTAGGTGCAGCCACAACTGGGTCCAATTCAGCAGTCATGGAAATTATGAATTTTATATTTAAAAAACAAGTATTGACTACACCTGGAAAAATGTTATGTGATATGTGTTGTGTATGCATTCTCCACTCCTTTCCTAGCCATCCTTACCAATATCCCCAGACAAAGGGAAAAACTAACCTGATTTGACATAATCAGACACATTGATTTTGCTGTTACCTGGTAGGAGGGACTGTTGCTTTAAAAGGCACAAGCCATGGTTTATTCCCTTTTTCTTTTTCTCTCCTATGAAGTTTTTGAGTTGACCTAGGGTTCATCTTCCTAGAAAGAGGCCCAGCTCTATGCCTCTCACCTACCCCACACCCCCCTTTTTTTAAGTCGGGCTGGAAAATAAGAAACCCCATTTACGTCTTCAGTATTAAATTGATTTCCCTTTGCAGTTTTATTATTATAATTTCAGTTAGGGTATTTGACACTCACATAAATAATAACAAAATGTTATTTCCCAATCGTAAAACCCTCAATAAGAAGATACTAAATAAAAAAAAAAAAAAAAAAAACTATTGCCATTGAGTAAATTCCCAATGATAGCAACAAGGCATTTCTGAGTATCTGAGTAAAACATCAGCAAACACATTAAATCCCCATCTTAACTACATCCAGGCAAGAAAATCATTGAAATGAGGTGCCTAAGAATATACTAAATAATTAAGGAAATACGATGTCTGGTAGAGTTAGAAAATAGGGAAGAAACCAACAAACTATAAATTAGCATGAGACGGGAAAAAATAAATCATGTGAATAGGACATGAGATACTTGAAAGGCTAGCATATTATGGTCAGAACATGGAGTATTTTATGAAACATTGCAGTTCTGGATTTTGACAGTGTGCTAGGTGTATAGGATGAATGGTTGAAATAGAGTAGGTATCAAAGGTACAGGAATTTAGTAGGTCATCGAGCTGCAAGGGTAAGTTGTGAAAGGAATGTCAATATGAAATTGAGTTTCCTTAGTTTAAAAGCAGAAATCACAATGGAATTAAAGAGTAAAAAAAAAAAATGTTTTTTTTTTTTTTTTATTCACAAGTGTTTGCTGGGCGGAATTTTAGGAGAAGCACCTGCTGGTGATATGTGAAACGTGATAGAATGAAGGAGTGGTCTTTGTTTAAGAAGGCTACTGTGGTTGCAGGACTCTTGAGGAGAACTAGTTTCCAGTGAAGGAAAATATTTGGGTGGCAGGTTGTGAAAAGAGGCTGATGGTGTTTAAAAGCGGCAATTGGTTCCGAAAGGCTTAGGTGCAAGCTGTCAGAGGTAATTTGAAAACAGAAACTAAGTTAAGGGAATATTTAATTTGAATGACTTCCTGTGCAGTTAACTTAGCTATTTAAAGTATACCCATTGCCGTGGAGTTGATTCCGACTCTAGAGACTATAAGACAGTGTAGAACTGCCTCATAAGGTTTCCAAGGAGCACCTGGTGGATTCCAACTGCCAACCTTTTGGTTAGCAGCCAAGCTCTTAACCACTGTGCCACCAGGGCTCTAAGCCTTGTGATGGTAATGTCGGGGATATCACAAGTCCTTAATCTTTGTTGTTATCAATAAATTTTTTGTTTTCTAAATGCACATGTAATGTTTCTTCATATAATTATATATTGTCAGAATTTAAGAATTTGTGCTTTTGTCCATTATTTTCTTACAAAAATTAATATGGAATTTTAGAGCCATGTTTCCTTTTTAATTCTGTCTTAGTCATCTAGTGCTGCTATAACAGAAATTACACAAGTGGATGGCTTTAACAAAGAGAAATTTATTTCCTCACAGTAAAGTAGGCTAAAATTCTAAATTCAGGGTGTCAGCTCCAGGAGACGGCTTTCTCTCTCTGTCACCTCTGGAGGAAGATCTTTGTCCTCAATCCTCCTCCCATGGTTGAGGAGCTTCTCAGGCCCAGGGACCCCAGGCCAAAGGACATGCTCTGCTCCTGGTGCTACTTTATTGGTGGTATGAGGTCCCCCACTCTCTGCTTGCTTCTCTTTCCTTTTATCTCTTCAGAGATAAAAGGTAGTCCAGGCCTCACCCCGGGGAAATTCCCTTTACACTGGATCAGGGAGGTGACCTGAGTAAGAATGGTGCTATGATCCCACCCTAGTCCTCTTAACATAAAATTACAACCATGAAATGGAGGAAAACCACACAATACTGGGAATCATGGCCTAACCAAGTTGATACACACATTCTTGGGGGGACATAATTCAATCCCTGACATTCTACCCTTTGGCCCCCCAAAAATCACATCCTTACAACAAGTAAAACATATTCACCCCACCATATCATAGCAAAAGTCTTAACTCTATGTTCAAAATCCAAAAATCCCTCTTCATCTGTGAAATCTAGAATACGAGTTATCTGCTTCCAAAGGTGCCATGGCAGAGCAGGCACAAGCTAGACGTTTCCATTATAAACGGGAGAAACCGGGAGGAAAAGAAGGCATAACAGGCCTCAAGCAAGTCAATAGAACACACTGCATTACCCCTCAAAGCTTTGAAAATAATCCTGTATTCTCTGACACAACTTACACAATAACCCTGCCCTCCAGCCTCTAGGTACCGGCCACACTCTCTGGATTCTGAGTGGAGGCCCCTCCGCCCTGGGCTTCAGTTCTGCCTTCCAGGCCCACTGGGACAGCAACTCTGCCCCCTCAGCTTTAGGCGCACCATTTTCCTAGTCCATCTGAGTGGCAACGCCACTCTTAGAAACACCAGAGGCCATGGCTCCACGCTTTGAAACCCCTGAGGTCATGGCCATTCCTTCAGAGACTGAGGCAGCTCAGCTTCTTGTGTTCTTCATTTCTTCACCTTCTGCTTTCCTGTTTCTTGGCCTCTCAGCTCCTCGGGGCTCGTATCCACATCTGCCCTGCTGGGGCAAGTGTAGCAAAGTTCTGTAGCTCCACCAATAAGTACCTGGAGGCACCCCATTCTGCCAGGACGCCTCCTGCATACAGGCACTCAGCTCTCTCGTTCCAGCACCATTCGCTCCAGCGTCCTCTCATGCTGGTCTTCTGGTTCTGCTGCTGTTGTCACTTCTCAGCCTCTACAGGCTCTCTGCTGCACTAGTCCTCTACCGGTGTCACAGTTCTATCCATTCACAGTTTCAAAACCACTTCCACATTTTAGGTATCTGTTAGAGAAGCACCCCCCTCTTGGTACCAAATGTTTTAGACTGGGTTCTCTAGAGAAGCCAAACCTGTAAAGCATATAAATATATAGAGAGAGATTTATAGCAAGGAAACAGTTCACATGATTGTAGGGGATGGAATGTCCCAAGCCGTTAGATCAGGATAGAGGCCTTTTCTAATTCACAGAGATGCAGAAGCTGGTGAACCCAAGATGAGGCAGTCAGAGAGTAGGGCTCCTGTTCACAGGCTATGGCAGTTGAGGAATCCCCAAATTCAGCAGGAAAAACTGCAAAGTTTCTCCTGAGTCACATAGCTGCAGGGGCTAGAGAACCCAAGATAGGCCAGTTGGGGAGCAGGACTCTTGCTCCCAAGCTGTGAAGATCAGCGAATCCCAAAATGGACAGGTAAGCTCCTAGCTCAAGTCCCAAGAACCAGAGGTCAGACAGGAGGCAGCTGCTGGGTCCAGAACAAGACAACAACCTTTGCAAGACAAGCAGAAAAGGAAGTAAGCAGCAGAAGGCAGAGAGATGAAGGCTGGGTGGGGGGGTGGTGAGCCAACACTGGTCCCACCTTTACCAGTACCATTCAGCAGATTCCACCATGGGCATGATCACATATTAGATTTCAACAGGGTAGTGATCACAACATTATACAACTGCCAAAACACTGAGAATCATGGCCCAGCCAAGTTGATACACAATCTTAACCATCACAAATACCAAATAATAAAACTACTTTGAGGTTTTTTTTTCTTTCTTTTCCTGCTTCTTACCTCTCTGTTTATTTTTCTCATCATTCTGTTTTTTCTTTCTTTGTTTTTGTTGTTGTTGTTAGGTGTACTCAAGTTAGCTCCAACTCATAGTGACCTTAAGTATAACAGAGTGAAATGTTGCTAGTCCTTACAATCACTGCTTTGTTTAAACTCATTGTTGCAGCCACTGGGTCAATACATCTCATAGAGAATCTCCCTGGTTTTCCCTGGCCCTGTAGAAGCGTGATGTCCTCCAAAAACTGGCCCCTCCTGATAACACCTCCAAAGTACATGAGATGAACTCTCACCATCCTCACTTCTAACGAGCATTCTGGCTGTACTTCTTCTAAGACAGATTTGTTCATTCTTCTGGCAGTTCTTTGCCAACATCACAAATTGATTAAGACAATTTTTCTTCAATCTTCCCTAATTATTGTCCAGCTGTCACATGCATATGTTGTTGTTGTTAGGTTGGTTCCAACTCATAGCGACCCTAGGCACAACAGAACGAAACACTGCCCCGTCCTGCGCCATCCTTACAATCGTTATGTTTGAGCCTGTTGTTGCAGCCACTGTGTCAACCCACCTCGTTGAGGGTCTTCCTCTTTTCCACTGACCCTGTACTCTGCCAAGCATGATGTCTTTCTCCACGGACTAATCCCTCCTGACAACATGTCCAAAGTATGCAAGACCCAGTTTCACCATCCATACTTCTAAGGAGCATTCTGGTTGTACTTCTTCCACGACACATTTGTTCGCTCTTTTGGCAGTCCGCGATACATTCAATACTCTTCGCCAACACCACAATCCAAAGGCATTAATTCTTCTTCAGTCTTTCTTATTCATTGTCCAGCTTTCACATGCATATGATGTAATTGAAAATACCATGGCTTGGGTCTGGTGCACCTTAGTCTTCAAGGTGACATCTTTGCTTTTCAATACTAGAAAGTGGTCCTTTGCAGCAGATTTTTCCAATGGAATGCGTCTTTTGATTTCTTACCTGCTGCTTCCGTGGGTGTTGATTGTGAATCCAAGTAAAATGAAATCCTTGACAACTTCGATCTTTTGCCCTTTTGTCATGATATTACCTATTGGTCCAATTGGGAGGATTTTTGTTTTCTGTATTTTTTTTTTTTTTATGTTGAGGTGTAATCCATACTGAAGGCTGTGGTCATTGATCTTCATGAGTCCTCTCACTTTAAGCAAGCAATGTTGTGTCATCTGCATAATGCAGGTTGTTAATGGGTCTTCCTCCAATCCTGATGCTCTGTTCTTCTTCATATAGTCCAGTTTCTCAGAGTATTTGCTCAGCATACAGATTGAATAGGTATGGTGAAAGGATACAACCCTGACACAGACTTTTCCTGAATTTAATCCACTCTGTATCCCCCTGTTCTGTCCGAACAACTGCCTCTTGATCTATGTACAGATTGTTCATGGGCACAATTAAGTGTTCTGGAATTCCCATTCTTCGCAATTTTATCCATAATTTGTTATGATCCACAGAGTTGAATGCCTTTGCCTAGTCAATAAAACACAGGTAAACATCCTTCTGGTATTCTCTGCTTTCAGCCAGGATCCATCTGACATCAGCAATGATATCCCTGGTTCCACATCCTCTTCTGAATCTGGCCTGAATATCTAGCAGATCCCTGTCAATACACTGCTGCAGCCACTTTTGAATCATCTTCAGCAAAATTTTGCTTGTGTGTGATATTAATGATATTGTTTGATAGTTTCCACATTCAGTTGGATCACTTTTCTTGGGAATAGACATAAATGTGGATCTTTTCCAGTCAGTTGGCCAGGAAGCTGTCTTCCATATTCCTTGGCATAGACAAGTGTACACTTCCCGTGCTGCATTCATTTGTTGAAACATCTCAATTGATATTCCATCAATTCCTGGAGTCTTGTTTTTCACCAGTGCCTTCAGTGCATCTTGGACTTCTTCCTTCTGTACCATCGGTTCCTGATCATATGCTACCTCTTGAAATGGTTGAACGTCAACTAATCCTTTTTGGTCTAATAACTCTGTATTCCTTCCATCTTCTTTTAATGCTTCCTGAGTCGTTTAATATTTTCCTCATAGAATCCTTCAGTATTGCAACTCAAGGTTTGAATTTTTTCTTCAGTTCTTTCAGCTTGAGAAACACTGAGCCTGTTCTTCCCTTTTGGTTTTCTATCTCCAGCTCTTTGTACATGTCATTATAATACTTTATTTTGTCTTCTCAAGTTGCCCTTTGAAACCTTCTGTTCAGTTCTTTTACTTCATCATTTCTTCCTTTTGCTTTAGCTGCTCGACATTCCAGAGCAAGTTTCAGAGTCTTCTCTGATATCCATCTTGGTCCTTTCTTTCTTTCCTGTCTTTTTAATGACCTTTTTCCTCCTTCACATATGATGCCCTTGATGTTATCCCTCAACTCATCTCATCTTCAGTCATTCATGTTCAACGTCTCATATCTATTCTTGAGATGGTCTCTAAATTCAGGTAGGATATATTCAAGGCTGTATTTTGACTTTTGTGGACTTGCTCTGATTTTCTTCAGTTTTAGCTTAACTTGCATATCAGCAACTGATGGTCTGTTCCACAATCAGCCCCTGGCCTTGCTCTGACTGATGATGTCGAGCTTTTCCATCATCTCATTCCACAGATGTAGTTGATTCGATTCCTGTGTGTTCTACCTGGCGTGGTCCATGTGTATAGTTGCCATTTATGTTGGTGAAAAAAGGTATTTGCCATGAAGAAGTCGTTGGTCTTGCAAAATTCTATCATTTGATCTCTGGCATTGTTTCTGTCACCAAGGCCATATTTTCCAACTATTGAGCTTCTTCTTTGTTTCCAACTTTCCCATTCCAATCACTGCTAATTATCAATGCATTGTGATTGCATGTTTGATCAATTTCAGACTGCAGAAGCTGATAAAAATCTTCAATTTCTTCATATTTGGTCTTAGTAGTTGGTGCATAATTTGGGATAATAGTCTTATTGACTGGTCTTCCTTGTAGGCGTATGGATATCATCATATCACTAACAGCGTTGTACTTCAGGGTACATCTTGAAATGTTCTTTTTGACAATGAATGCAACACCACTCCTCTTCAAGTTGTCATTCCTGGCATAGTAGACGATAGGATTATCTGAATCAAAATGGCCAATACCAGTCCATTTAAGCTCACTAATGCATAAGATATCAATATTTATGCATTCCATTTAATTTTTCACTATTTCCATGCATAGGAGGTGACTGAAAATGCCATGTCTTAGTTCAAGTGCATCTTAGTCATCAAAGAAACGTATTTATTTTTTAACACTTTAAAGAGATCTTTTGCAGCAGATTTGCCCAATGCAATGTATTGTTTTATTTCTTGACTGCTGCTTTCATGGGCATTGATTATTTATCCAAGAAAAATGAAATTCTTCACAACTTCAATTTCTTTGCTATTTATCATGATGTTGTTTATTGGTCCAGTTGTAAAGATTTTTGTTTTCTTTATGACCAGCTGTAATCCTTACTGAATGCTGTAGTCTTTGACATTTATCAGTAAGGGCTTCAAGTTGTTTTCGCTTTTGTTAAGCAAGGTTGTATCATCTGCATATCTCAGGTTGTTAATAATGAGTCTCCCTCCTTTCCTGATGCTATGTTCTTCTTCATATAACCCATCTTCTTGGATTATTTGTTCAGCATATAGATTGAATAAGTAAGGTTAAAAGATACAACCCTTCTGTACACCTTTTCTAATTTTAAACCACACAATATTTCCTTGTTCTATTCAAACAACTCCCCTCCAGGTACAGGTTTTGCATGAGCACAACTAAGGGTTCTCTGAATGTTATCTGTAATTTCCTATAATCCATACACAGAAGTGCCTTCACATGGTTGATAAAATACAGGTAAACATCTTTCCTGTATTCTCTACTTTCAGGCAAGACTCATCTAACATCAGCAGTGATATCCCTCATCCCATGTCCTCTTCTGAATCCAGTCTGAATTTCTGATTGTTCCCTGTCCGTGTAAGGTCGCAGCAATTTTTGAATTTTCTTCAGCAAAATTTAGCTTATATGTGATATTAATAATATTGTTTGGTAATTTCCACATTCTCTTTGATCTCCTTTCTTTGAAATGAGCGTAAATATAAATCTTTTCCAGTTGATTGGCCAGGTAACTGTCTTCCAAATTTCTTGGCATAGATTAGTAAGTGTCTCCAGTATTGCATTTGATTGGTACACCATAAATCCTCAGAGTCCTATTTTTTGCCAATGACTTCAGTGCAGCTTGTACTTATCCCTTCAGTACCAGCAATTCTTGATTTTATGCTAGTTCCTCAAATGGTAGAATGTAGACTAGTACCTTTTGGCATAGTGTCTCTGTGTAACCCTTCTGTCTTCTTTTGATGCCTCCTCCATCATTTAATTTTTTTGGTCATAGAATCCTTCATAATATTAAGTTGTGGCTTGCATTTTCTCTCCAGCATTTTCAGCTTGAGAAACGATGTTCATATTCTTCCCTTTTGTCTTCTAACTTCAGGTATTTGCACATTTCATTATAGTACTATATCTTTCTTTTATAGCCACACTGTTTCTGTTCAGATCTTTTGCTTCATCATTTTTCTGTTCACTTAAAGACCCTGCACAAAAGAACAAATTTCAGAGTCTCTTATGACATCTATTTCACCCTTTTCTTTTTCTCCTGTCTTTTTGTTGACCTTTTACTTTCTTCACATATGAAGTCTTTGATGTCATCACACGACTCTTCTGGTCTTCCATCTTTAGTGTTCAGTGCATCAAATCTATTCTTGAGATGGTCTCTAAATTCATACAGGAGATATTCAATGTCGTACTTGGCTGTCTTGTGCTTTCTTGGATTTTCTTTGGATTCAACTTGAACCAGCATATGAATAACTGACGGTCTGTTCTGCAGCTGGCCCCTAGTTTTTCTTGACTGATAATATTGCGCTTCTCCAATGTCTCTTTCCATGTAGTCAATTTAATTTTTTGCATATTCCATCTGGTGTGATTCACATGTATAGTCTGTTTTTGTTGTTGAAAAAAAGTACACCCATTGAAGAAGTTATTGGTCTTGCAGGATTCTATCATGCGATCTTCTATCATGCATCTTTTCTATCACCAAGGCCTTATTTTCCAGCTACTGATTCTTCTTCTTTTTTCTTCCAATTTTTGTATTTCAATCACCAGTAATTTTAAACACACCACGGTTACACAATTTCAGACTGCAAAAGTTTGTAAAAGTCTTCAACTTTCTCATCGTTGGCATTTGTGGTTGGTGTGTAAATTTGAATAATAGTTGTTTTAACTGACTGTTTTTGTAGGAGTATGGGTATTAACCTATCGCTGACAGCAATGTACTTCCAGATAGATCTTGAAATGTTCTATTTCATGATGATCGCAATGACTTTTTTCTTCAATTTGTCATTCTCAGCATAGTAGACAATAAGACTGTCATATTCAAAATGGCTAATACCAGTCCATTTTTGTTCACTAATGCCTAGGATGTCAATCTTCAAGTGTTCCGTTTAATTTTTGACAGATTTGTACATACCACTTTCCAATTATTGATGAACGTTTTCAGCTGTTGCTTTTTGTTTTGAGTTCTTCCACATCAGCACATGAAGGTCCCAAAGGCTTTACTCCGTCCATGTCATTAAGGTTGACTCTACTCTGAGGTGTCAGCTCTTCCACAGTCACATTTTGAGTGCCTTCCAACTTGAGAGGCTCATCAGCCAGTACTATATTGGATAATGTTCTATTGTTATCCACGAATTTTTATTGGCTGATTTTTGGAAACACATTACTGGGCCTTTTGTCTAAGCTTAGTTTGGACGCTCCACTGAAACCTGCCTACTGTGGGTGACCCTGCTGGTATTTGAAACACCAATGGCATAGCTTTCAGCATCATAGCAAGACTAAAGCCACCACAGTACCACCAATTGACAGGCAAGTGGTGGTTTCTTTCTTTAGCAACATTTTTTTTCACCTTTTTAGATAATTCCATAGAAACTTCATTATACCCACCTGGATCAAAGGAGAATGAAGAACACCAAGGTCACACGATAACTATGAGCCCAAGAGACAGAAAGGGCCACAAGAACCAGAGACTTACATCATCCTGAGACCAGAAGAACTAGATGGTGCCTGGCCACAACCGATGACTGCCCTGACAGGGAGCACAACAGAGAACCCCTGAGGGAGCAGGAGATCAGTGGGATGCAGACCCCAAATTCTCATAAAAAGACCAGACTTAATGGTCTGACTGAGACTAGAAGAATCCTGGTGGTCATGGTCCCCAAACCTTCTGTTGGCCCAGGACAGGAACCATTCCCGAAGACAACTCATCAGACATGGAAGGGACTGGACAGTGGGTTGGAGAGAGATGCTGATGAAGAGTGAGCTACTTGGTTCAGGTGGACACTTGAGACAATGTTGGCAACTCCTGCCTGGAGGGGAGATGCGAGGGTGAAGGGGCTTAGAACCTGGCGAAATGGTCAGAAAAGAGAGAATGGAGGGAGGGAGGGGGCTGACACAATGGGGGAGAGTAAGTGGGCGTATGGAGTAAGGTGTATATAAGCTTATATGTGACAGACTGACTTGATTTGTAAATGTTCACTTAAAGCTCAATAAAAATTATTAAAAAAGAAACTTCATTATATTTTTTTTCAATTATCATCTTTATTGATTTTGAGAATTCACTACATGTGGGAATAACATGGGAACAACAATATGGAATATTATGGCAGAAAGGCAAATTTTAATTGTGAAAATTAATAAATAGAATTTTGTTCTTTCTTATGCAATAGAAATAGGCAAATAAATGACATTTTAAATTCAAATAACAAAATGTACCCCTAATTAAAATCACAATGAATGAGAAAATACTAATAATTCTTGGCTATGCTATTCTGTAGTAACAAACTCCTAGGAAATCTCAGGCTTAATACACTTACTCAAAGTTCACTTTGGTCTCAGGGTACTTCTCCATCTTATTTTGTCATCTCACTGCAAAACCTCTGGGTTGGTCACTGGGAAGGAAAGAGGACTGGAGGATTATATACGAGCTGGCCAGTGCTTCTGCTCATAGACTTTCGGCCAGGCATCATCAAATGACTTAATCTCCTCTCCATAAGAGGATGGAAAATGTGTGGTAGCACATGGATATTTGATGACCAGGAAATATTTCAGCAGCCACAATCTTTATTAGATTAAAAAGTAGTTTCCTTCTATTATTGTTTGCTAAGAGATTTTTTCAAAGTGGGTGTTGAGAGTAGTATCCTATGTTTTTTTTTTTTTCTCCACCTATTCAGATGTTCAAATTATTTCTTTCTTCTTTTTTTCTGTTAATTAAATTAATTGATTTTATAATGAAAAAGTCATCCTTTTATTTCATGGTCATAATGTATTACTATTTTTTATATAGCTGGATTTGATTCACTAAAATTTCGCTTTGGAATTTTGCATTTATATTCATGAGAGAAACCACATCCTTATAACATCCTATCTGATTTTTGTATTAAAATTGTGCTTGCTCACCATAAGATTTTCAGTGTTTGCATTTTTTTCTTTTCTCTGGAAGGGTTTATATTGGTGTAATTTCCTCTCATATATGAAGTAATTAACTGGCTAAGCCATCTGGGCATAAAATTACTTTGTTTAATATATTTAAAAATGTATAATATATTCTTTTAAAAGTTTTAAACTAATAAAAGCATATTAACAAATTACAAAATTAAGGAAAATTAGTAATTAGAAAAATTCTTTTATGGCAATTTTAAAGCTTGATTTCTAGTGTTATATCTGCTAATAGTAATATATTAATATTTCTTACAGAATTTCATAAAACATAATAAATAAATTTTAATATGCCCACTTTTTTGTGATAGTGTAGTATTTAAATGCCAAGCACTTCAATAAAAGTGATGTCTTTATGGGGAAAAATTTCATATAAATTAAGTTCATCCAGAATTTTTTTAGAATTCGAATACAAGAATTAAAAAAACATAAAATACAAGAGAAACTGAGAAAAATACAAATAAAAATATTAACAATGATCACACCGCCTGCATGTACAAATTCCTTTCTCCCTTAGGCAAGTTAATGCTTTAATAAATGTTTACCCTGTTTGTGACTTTTTTTTTCTTTTTTACAAAATCACTTGTTACAGAAATATCATTATGACAATTTTAAGAGTAGAACTAACAGAAGAAAGAATATTTGTTCTTCATTTTGTAATCCAAATTGTTCTTTAGGTGACTAGGCTGAAATATCAATAATTATGATTCTAGATGAGGTGCTTTCAATGCTTGTAGTCTTGCACAGTGGCTTCCTTCCTTCCTTCCTTTCTCGTTTATAAACTTTGATTATCATTCTGTTGTTGGTTGCCATTGAGTCAGTTCCGTCTCATGCCAACCCTATGTGTGCAGAGTAGAACAGCTCCATAGAATTTTCATGACTGTGACCTTTCTGAATCAGATCACCTGTCTTCTGAGGCACGTTTGAGTAAGTTCAACCCACCAATTTTTTGGCTAATATTTGAGCACTTAATCATTTGTTCCACCCAGTGACTCCTGTTATCATACTACTGCCATGCTAATCCATCTATACCATGAAAGTTTTGTTAAAATCTACACTGAGTTCCAGATTCATCTCTGACATACTAAGAGCTTGGAAGTCATCACTCCTTTGCTTACAACAAGAAAAAGCTGGACAAACTGATAATCAATATCCTTACTTAGATGTTCAGAGAATCGAGTTTGCAGGACAAACCAACACCATGAAATCTGGAGAGGCAGGAGAATCCAGAGGGTCCCAGCCAAGATCTGATTTTCTGGAGCAGAAAGAAGCCCCTGGAACCAGTGGTAGGCTTAGACTTGACTTGTAATTTTGATCAATTGCTGGAGGGCAAGTGTGGTTTGGAATAAGAGTGAGAAACACTTGAGGAATGCAGTCTTGGAGGGTAAGCTGCAGTCTTAGAAAAATACTCATACTATTTATCTCCAAGAAACTGATCATTTTCTCACAGTGAAAATTTGAGAATGATCTCTTCATGGTTCCTTCTGAATTATGCCCACGTCCTTCATAACAAAGCCCTCCTCTTCAGGAAGAATGACTTTATAAGAGTCTTTTCCCATGAGCCTTGGTGGAAGGGCATTCTTCTCACTCTAGAAGCTCCTAACATTCTTGGATAACTGAAGGGGGATATGGGAGACACTATATAAAAAGAAACATTTCTAAAGGTCATAGGATAGAGACATAGGCCTATTAAAAGACTGAGATGTAGTTGGTAAATCACAGAATGCTTTCCTTCCTCCATACTTTATCACCACACCAACAAAATTTTAGTATAATAATAGTGGATTACAGCTGACAGCGCTGCAAGACACAGCCCCCTTCTGAAGAGTACTTAGGGAACACTAAAGTAAACCACAGAGACATTAAAAAAAAAAAAAAAAGACGGCAATATTTTATTCTGGTGTACATAGGGACACTATGAGTCAGAAGCTACTCAACAGTACTTAACGACAACAAAGGAATTTGAACTTCCTGGCACCTATAGCCACAACAAACACTAAAGGAAGCCCAACTGCTAATCAGATTAACATAATTTATCACAGCTGAAGCCTATTTATATAAATTCCGGTTACCAATACAGCACACCTATGTTCAACAAAAAAATTACCAGCCACACCGTATATGAAGAAAAACACAGTTTGAAGGGATAAAGCAAGTGTCTGAATCAGATTAAGACACAATGCATATGTTGGAAATGTCCGAGATGGAGTGTAAAATAACTATGATAAATATGTTCAGGATTCTAATGGAAATGTATAATCAGAAAGATGATTATTCTATGAGAGAGACCTGCTACACTTTATCCACGGTGTGCCCAGAAACGATAATTTGGATAATTTGGGAAGGGTGAGCGGGTACACTTTTAGACACAAGTGGACTCCTCTCCTGTGATGATAAAACTTGTGCTACAAAAAACATACTCTTAAGAGAATGAAAGAACAAGCCACAGGCTAGAAAAAAAAAAAAATACCTGCAAAGCACATTATCTGGTAAGGATTTGTTTCCAAAATATACAAAGAACCCATAAGACTAAACAACAACAGCAACAACAACAAAACCTAATTAAAGAGTGCGCAAAAGCTATGAACAGACACCTCACCAAAGAAAATATACAGATGACAAATAAGCATATGAAAAGATGCTTAGCATAATTTGTCATTAGGGAAATGCTAATTAAAACAATGATGAGATCCTATTACACATCTATTGAAACTGCTAACATTGAAAAATTGACAATACCAACTACTGACAAGGATCCTGAGCCACAGGAACCTGCATTCATTGCTGGTGGAAACTCAAAATTGTACAGCTCCTTTGGAAGATAGTCCGACAGTTTCTTAGAAAAAAATAGTCTTACCGTACAATCCAGCAATCATGCATCTAGCTATTTACCCAACTGATTTTAAAACTTATGGCCACATAAAAACTTGCATGTGCATACTTATAGAAACTTTATGTATAATCTCCTCAAAAATGGAAGCAACCAATATGTCCTGCAATGAATGAATGTTTAAATAAACTGTAGTATATACATAAAATGGGATATTATTCAATGATAAAAATAAATGACATTAATACACAAAAAAGTGGATAAATCTTAAAAACATATTGCTAAGTGAGAGAAGACAGTCTAAAAAGCTTATAAGGGATGAGTCCAACTAAATGGCATTCTAGATGAAGCAAAACTATAAAAACAGTAAAAAGTGTAGTGGTTGCTAGTGGTTTTGGATGGCAGGACAGGTTTGAGTAGGTGAAGCAATGGAGATGTTTCTCAGGGAAGTAAAATTATTCTGTATGGTATTGTGATGGTGAAAATATGACTTTATGCATTGTTTAAACCCATGGAATATTATGTACCAAATGTAAACTGTAAGGTATGAAAATTAAAAATTAGGAGTTTGGGGAATCCAAGGATGAAATGCAGAATGTATTAAAAATGTGTGAAATAACATCATGAAGGTTTTGGGGCCATAAGATGCTGGTCTAAGTAATTTTGGAAATGAGTGGAATCTGTTAAACTAAAGGCAAAAAAACTCAATACTGTACTCTGGATTATAAAGTTATTTTGCACCGGTTAACATGTCAATATTGCTGAAATCATTATATATGTGTGCTGATACTGAACACTTACATAAGTGGATGGTGGATGGTGGGAGCCAAATTCCTCACTATTGGATAAGGAGGTTACAGACAAGCAAAGGGGAAGGCTAGAATGATCTATGTGGCAGTAATGAAGTGGAGTTGATGGCTTCAGTGTTATTAACATGTTTAGATTAACATGGAGACAGATGGTTACATATACCAAATATTTCTACTGTTGTTAGGTGCCGTCCAGTCAGTCACAAACTCATAGCAATTGATCTTATGTATATAATAGAATAAAACATTTCCCAGTCCTCGACCATTCTCACAGTTATTGCTGTTTTTCAGTTTATTGTTGCAGCCACTGTGTCAATCTATCTCATTGAGGGTCTTCCTCTTTTTCATTGATCCTCTACTTTACTAAGCATAATATCCTTCTCCAGTGATCGATCCCCCCCAACAACTTGTTCAAAGTGAGTGACACAAAGTTTTGCCATCTTCACTTCTAAGGTGCATTCTGACTGTACTTCTTACAAGAAATGTTTATAGGTATGTGTATATACTTGGATTAATACGCACACCTATATCTCCTTGTTCTGTGAGCTGAGAGGGCCTAGGAACAATGACACTGTAGAGCAATGAGCACAGCTAGCATCCACATCTTGATTTAATAATACCATCTCCAATAAAAGGAACCAGTGCACTGAGGAGAAATGACTGACTCTGTGACTCAAGCAGAAAATACACAAAATGAGCCTGGAGCATCTTGAAGTGCCACCAAGTGAGAAAGTCTTAAAAGTATAAAGAGTAAAAAATAATAGGGATATGTCAAAAGGATACAGGAGTTAACTAAGAGTTCCCAATTGCCAAAGCTGAATAATTTACACAACAAAATAAAGTAGTATCATAGTATAACCCAATGTATAAGGTAAATATTCATGAATCCATACATATAAATAGATGTTGAATAAATAAATAAATTTGGGATAATAGACAGATTTCCTGTGCAGGAAATTCCAAATAATTTATATAGATACTCAGCCATTAAGAAGGTGGAACATAAATGTTGTTGTTAGGTGTCTTTGAGATGTCTTTGACTCATAGTGACCTTATTTATTACCTAATGAAACATTGCCAGGTCCTGTGCCATCTTCATGGTCATTGGTATGTTTGAGTCCATTGTTGCAGCTACTATCTCAATCTGTCTCATTGACTGTTTCTCTCATTTTCTTTGACCCTGTATTTTACCAAATATAGTGTACTTTTCTAGCAATTGGTCTTTCCTGATGACAAGCCCAAAGTTAGCAAGCAGAAGTCTCTCCATCCCCGCTCCTAAGGGTCATTCTGGTTGTAGAAGCATAAACACCCACTTCTGAATGTGGACCATACACAGTGACTTCCTCCCACAGAGCACCACATGGAAATGAAGGGATGAGGGAAATAACTTTGAAGAAACTTGATACACACTATATCAAGTTAGGCAATCAAGGTTAACATCAGCAGGGATGATTCATATTGATACACGGATCTTTGATATGATGTGATAAAAATTGCACTTTACCTCTGTGATCTTTCTCCCAAAACACATCACCTCAGTTAATGGGGAAATCATCAAATTCTGATTGAGAGACATTCTATAAAATACCTGATCAGCACTCAAAACTGCCAAGGTCATCAAAATAAGGAGAATTTTACAAACTGTGACCAAAAGAGTGACAAAGTGACATGACTTCTAAATGTAATGTGCTATTCTGAATGAGAAAAAGAAAAAAAAAAAAAAGGGCATTTTGGAAAAACCAAAGACGTTAGAAGAAAATGTTGACTTTAATTAGTAATGGCTTGGGATTATTGGTTCATTGCTTTTGACAAATGTATCATTCTAATACATTGTGTTGTTAATTGTCTACTTCATTTAAAATTACCTGTTCACTTTTTAATAGATTTCATATTTGTCAGATAAAAAGAGAAAATATGAATGCCTAAGAAAAAAGCTTGAAGTGTCATAGAACGTAGGATTCTGCTGTCCAATATAATTATATTCTAGTACACACACAATAAACACACGTGGTGCACAGAAAGGCAGATGGTTATCACAGTCCAATGAGATAGAGCTCTCAGGAAGAAGTGGGAGGCAACCTCACTGTTGTAGAATAGCTGAATGACATAATAGCTGAATATGTCATACAGTTTTAAGGTCCCTTCAATGTAATCCAAGATTCATCATTGATTTTTGCTTGCCTATTTTTTTTTTTAATGAGTCAATAGATGACTTTCTGATACTTGCGAAGCGTGGTACGTATATCCTCAGATGGTAATCTTTACATTCCTGCATGTTTGTAGGAATAGTTGAATTTTTATAGAGATGAAAAACAAACCTTTTTTTGTGTCTGGGTCTTAGATCTCAGTGTTCAACTGTTGCAACAAATGCAAAAAGAAGAAATAGAGAAAATCTTGTCAAATCTACAAAATTAGTTCCAATGTTGTTGAGGCAAAGGCCCTCACACTAAAAAGACTTTTTGCTGATATATTTTGATATCAGTCAATCCCCAAAACCTCTATTTAATTTCTTAGGAAAAGTATGTACACCTGTAAATTAATTTCAGGACAGTTGTTTTTTGCTAAGTGTTTCATTTGTACTAATTAAATTGTCAGATGTCCACATTATATTTTTCATATAAACAATTATTTGTCAACTTCCTTAAAATACACATCAATGAATTATTATTAAAATGTTTCGAATAATCACAATAGTTGCATCATTGTACATTACACTTTGCTATTTAATTAACATTGCATCCATGGCTTCCTTTAAGTTACATTTTGCTGATGTGTGTTTGGCTGCTCCTTTATTATCACGTGTGATTGTTTTCTAATGTTTTATTACAAAATCTGATTTTAATTTTATTTTTTTAAGTTAGAGTGTTAAGTTACAACTATTTCTCTACCAATATACGGTCTTATTTTATCTTTATACATTATTATTTCTTCCTTGTTTCTTTTTCTTTTTTTTTTTTTTTTGCATGGGCATTACTATATCTTTATACCATCTGTAATATTTTGTCATATATAAGTTTACTTGTTTCTCTCTTACCTATTATCTTTTCTACATTTCTCTAATTATTTAAGAGTTAAATGTTGTGTCTTGAATCTATACCAACCTACAGACCACGAATCATCTGAGACAAGAAAGTGAGTATACACTTCTTTTTTCTCTACTTTCTGTACTCAGTTCTCATTCTTTATCAATAAAATATTAAGAAATCCAGATAATTATTTCATTATTATTTATATAACATTTTATAATAATTTACATGTTTTTATTTCTTTACACAACTTTAAAATGAGCACCAATTGATTTTAGAATTTCTAAGAGTGATTTCTTTTAGAAGAATTTCAGCTTTTCAAATAAAAGAGCTTTATTCAATGAGAGTAACACTTAAAGTACTTTTCCTTTTCATGAAGTCTACCTGAGTGAAATATTTACTAAACTATTACAAGTCTGAAAATATCTTTATTTTTGCACGTAAATAATCATTTTGCTGGGTGTAAAATTCTAATATTCTAAACTGTTTGAAAAACACCTATAAATGTAGCATTTTAGTTTATGCAATGAATGTCAGCATTATTTTTATTTGTTTTAAAAACCCTTGTTAGTTCTCTTTTTTTCAGCTTGTATTTTGTAGAATTCCTTATTTATTTGATTTGATCAAAAATTTGGCAAATTCTTTCAAACATTATGATGAGCTATTACTTAGTTCAGACAAATATTTATTTGCTCCTATCTGTTCCACTTTTTCTAGGGCAACAGGTTGAATTTCAGGGAAACCAATATATCTAATTTTATTTTCTATTCTATGATCTTAATAATTATTATCATATGTTGTTGTCTGTGTTCATTAATTCTCCACACTCTGAACACCTCACAAAATCTTCTACAATGCACGTATGATTTCTAATTTTAGACTTCTCTAGTCTCAAAGTGAAATTCAAATCTGCTTTTCTTTAGTTATCCTGAGTGGTTCAAAATTACAATGTATCACTTTTTTATGTCTCTTTGTGATAATTTCCAACGTAGTTTCATATATTCTTGGAATTACAAGCTCCAGAGTTACGGAGATTTTACACGTTTAGAATTATGACAAATGTCTGAAAATCTCTTCTGGTTTCTGCAGTAGGTTATTTTCAATGATATAATTTACTTGAGTCTTATAAACACTGTTTTCTGCCCCTTATTTTGCAGCATTTGAGCTCCCATTGTGCCTTTTTCACTTTTCCTCATATGTAACAGTAAGCAACATCATGATAAACAGAGAAAAGAATGAAGTTGTCAAGGATTTCATTTTGCTTGGATCCCCAATCAACAGCCATGGAAGAAGCAGTCAAGAAATCAAAAGATGCATTCCTCTGGGCAAATCTGCTGCAAAGGACCTCTTTAAAGCTTTGAAAAGCAAAGATATCACCTTGAAGACTAAGGTGCATGTGAACTAGGCCATGGTATTCTCAGCCATTTTCTATACATTCAAAAGCTGGACAATGAGTAACGAAGATGGAAGAAGAATTGATGCCTCTGAATTACAGTGTTGACGAAGAATGTTGAATATACCATGGACTACTAAACAAACAAACAAAAGTGGCTTGAAATACTGCCAGAATGCTCTTTAGAAGCAAGGATGGTGAGACTTTGTCTCATTTATTTTAGACACGTTGTCAGAAGGGACATCACGTTTGGTAAAGTAGAGGTCAGTGAAAAAAGGAAGACCCTCAATGAAATGAAGTGACCCAGTGGCTGCAACAACGGCCTCAAGCGGAGCAATGATCTTGAGGATGGTGCAGAATCAGGCAATATTCCCTTCTGTTGTACATAGGGTCACTATGAGTCATAGAAATCATAAAAATATCTGTAGAATATTTGGTGAAAAGTCATATTGATAAAGTGCTGGGCATTTTGTTGATTATCACAGAATTTCTGGAAAAACGTTTAATAGAAGGTAATAAAAACTATAAACAAAATTTGTTGCCATTCGAACCAGCAAACTTACATCTAGAAATTTGTTTCAAAGACATCATTGGAGGTAAACAGAAAGATTTACAAGTATACATATATATTTAGTATTATTTATGTTAGTAAGTTTTAGATTGAATGTAAATATTTAAAACAGAATTTTTTAAATAATTATAGTACATTTATGGTGTGATAAAAGAGTTATTCACAATATTGTTTTAAATAAGGTTTACTAACATGGAAAAATACACATACATTAGTGTTAAATGAAATAAGAGTTTAAAAAATTAAGCAAATAATTGGTATCTATATTATAGATATATGGTATATTAATGATAAATAAAAATAAGAGATTTTTTCTCTTTATACTTTACACAGCATTCTGTATTTTCTATAATGAGTTTATACTATCTATATCATCTGAGAATTATAAGTAAATTACTGTAATAATTACTTAGAAATGAAGTGTTTTTATAATTTTGCTCATGATTTTTTCTTAATTTATTATGAGAACATATTGAACTAAAATGTACTCTTCCTGTACATTGTTAAATATAGACATTTCTAGTCTTCTTATTTTATATAAAAGATTACAATAAAACCTTACTATAATCTAACACCAGTTACCAGTTTTTCTGTGCATATTAGAAGTTGAATATGTAAAATAAATTAAATAAAAATAATCATATAAATTTTGAAAAATATAATTTTCAGTGGGAAATGCAATGGACAACAGAAAACACATATATGCAACAGTTGCTTCTTTGTATGTGTGTTTGTGTGTGTGTAATTATAAATAACATATTTCTTAGAGGCATTAAGGTGATCCTACATTTGTGGCTTTCTATAGCATGTTTTTCCTTCAGTAGAGTTTTTTTTTTTTTTCATTTAATTGTTTTAATTGGAAAAAATAACATTATATTAGAGCTACAACTTGAGTTCATAAACTTATATAGGAGAAAAAAGATTATATACTAAAATAACACCAACATTATCAGCATCAATTTTGTATTCTCACATATGTATTTTAATGAAAACATAATTGTAATTTTCAAAACAAATCATATTTTACAAGATATAGTACAAAACTAACACTTAGATATTTCTATTATAACTTGTTTGCAAAGATAGTTTTACATTTAAACTGTTAATATAAATATGCAAGAATTTTTTAGATTTCTGATATTTCAATACAAATGATATTTTGATGATACTGATTATATCACTAAGTGATAATCATTTCTTTTTTTAAAAAAATTTCTTTTTAGATACTTAAAAATGGCTGAATTGCTATCATAGTTGTTGCTTTTTGTGAGTGCTACATTGCTGTACAATGAAACTTAGCTAAGGAAGAGTAATAAGTTCTAAAAACTTCATCATTTACTTCATCATAGACTTATTTTGCTATATACGTCATGTTTATTTTTATTTTGCCACAGTCTTGAGGTATTAAATAGTTCATCTGCTATCTAAATATTTTCATGGAAGTGCTGCAGAAACTGAAATTGTTTCTACTTGTGGACACTAAAATATCACCTGCTTTTGGTTAGTTAATTGAACTACTAATTATTCTTGAACGTGGGGGTTGGTTGTTTTCTGCCTGAAATAATTACGTAATGAAGCTTACACTAGGGCTATCAGCAGGAAGCTAACATTTGGGGTGTTGGTGAGAAGAATGTACATAACACTTCCATGTCTGCTGCCAGACGGAGAAGCAGATGGGTGTGTAAATACATGCAAAACTAACTACATGGTCTCAAATCTTCTCGGTAACCATTATCAACAAGGTCAAGGTTTTAAAAATCAAATCTTTCCAAGCAACAGATTACCAAAAAATAGCTAAGAGTTTTTTTCTATTTATAAACTCATATTTTAACCTGCAAAATAATTTTTTGAACCAAGTAGAACATTTACGGCATATTAATAAAATGTGTAGGAAAGTTAATTTTTATAAATAATATGTGAGTATAAAATCAGGTAGTTATCAAAAAAGAGAGTACTTCTCACTGTTTCACCTTCATATATTCCCCAGAAGTAAAAAATTAAGCAATTAGTTTTAGACAATTATTCCTCTAAAAGTTTGGTAAAAATGTATTTTTAATTTGAATCCAGATATATACTTGTTCTGTGTGTATATGTCTATCTATCCATCTATCTAACTTATTATAATTATTGATCTATGTTATCATATATATACAAATTTTCTAATATATTTATTTAATATAGCTGCAAGATTTTAATTGTAATTACATGAAGGAAATGCTGGTTGTATGAAAGAATTGCTTAATACTAGTGTTACTCAAAGCATGGTATGCTTATTTGAGACAATTCCTAGATATCTCTCAAGTTTTTTCAGATGTTTTGTTGTTTCAAAGAAAAACAAACATACTATAGTAGAACATATTCATGCCATTGACAAAAAAAGGAAATTTAATAACAAACTCAGAAAATATATATTTGCATTAAAAATAATAGCTGCTAACATACTTCTAATAATTCTCTTGCTATTGTTTAAATTTGTTAAACATAATTGTTTTGTTGTATTTTGTCACTCAAATACATAAATGATTCAATTGTTCAGAGTTTGATTTACTGTTAATGGAAATAGGATGAAATAATTGAGATTAATATTATAAATTCATACAATGAACATACCAAAAACCAAACCAAACCCACTGCTGCCAAGTCTATTCTGACTCATCGAGACCCTATAGGACAGAGTAGAGCTGCACCACAGAGTTTCCAAGGAGCACCTGGTGGATTTGAACTGCCAACCTCTTGGTTAGCAGCCATAGCACTTAACCACTACGCCATCAGGGTTTCCACAATGAACAGAAGCCAACTCAAATAGCAGATGCATATATTTACTAGGAAAATTAATGTTCAAAACCATTTTCATGCTGTTATGCACTAAAAAGTTCAAATAAGTAAATATGTTTTTTTTTTAATTTTTGTGTTTATTTAATCCTAGTCCCTAAAAGAAGTAACATACCTATAAAGAGATTTGACTTGTATCTTCGAAGTTATTGAGAGTTAAAGTCAAAGAAAAATTACAAAAGATTTTTGTGAATATTTGTCACTAAAAATCACACTATTTTATAAGGACATCAGGTATAAAACAAGAGTGGGGATGCAAATATATTTTATTTTTCATTTGAGTAAAAAAAAAAAACTGATCGTCATAAAATTAATTAATGCCTCACATGTGTTGTATATACTCAAGGGAGAAATGTTTAATGCTTTTTTATTCTGTTTATAACTAAAATTTCAAAGCCCAGGACTTCTGTTCCCATTAGTAAAGTGCTTGGAAGCTATCGCTCCATTTTTATTATCAGAAAAATATGTACAAACTCAAAATCAATGACTTTTCTTGATTCAATCAGAGAAATTAGTTTTCAGGGAAAACCAACCCCTTGAAATCTGGAAAGATTGGCAAATATAGAGCACAACAAAGATCTGCTTACCTGGAGTAAAAGTTGCCAAAGCTATAATCTGGTAACAACAGCAACAACAACACAAAAACCCCTCTTGCCATCAAGTCGATTTCAACTCATGGCAACCAATGCGTTATAGAACAGAACCGCTCCATAGATTATCTTGGCTGTAATCTTCACAGAAGTAAATCACCAGGTGTCTTAGGCTGGGTTCTCTAGAAAAGCAAAATCAGTAAATAGCATAAATATATATACATAACATAGAAAGAGAGATTTATATCAAGGAAATGGCTCACTCAATTGTAGAGGCTGGAACACCTCAAGTTGGTGGGTAGGGATAGAGGCTTCTCCTGATTCATGCAGCTGCTGGGGGTGGTGAACACAAGACCCCAGACTGGCAGGTCAGAGAGCAGGGCTTTTGCTCACAGGCTTTGAAGATCGACGAATCCCAAGATTGGCAGGTAAGAGCGCAGGTAAGCTGCTAGCTCAAGTCACATGAATGGGAGGTCAGATGAACAGGAGCCAGCTACGGGATCCAGTATGGGCCACAGTCCCTAAGCTTTACCAGAACATCTGCTATGTTCAGATGTAGGCCACACGCCCAAGGAAACTCTCCTTCAACTCATTGGCTATTCACAGCAGATTCCATCATGGGGGTGATCAAATATCAGATCTCGTCAGAGAAGTGATCACTACATTACATGACTGCAGAAACGCTGAGAATCTTGGCCGAACCAAGCTGACACACAATCTTAACCATAACACAAGGCTTTTCTTCCAAGTTGCAGCTTGGTGAGCTCAAACCACCACTCCTTCCTTAAGTTAGTAGTCAAGTACAAACCATAGGTAGCAATGCTTAAATAGAAATGTTGATTAATAACTGGAGGTTAAATGTCATCTAGCATGTGAGAAACTTCTGGGGGATGCAGTATTTGGAAAGAGAAAACTTTCACGGGTTTTACATCCAGGTTTTCATTATCTAAGAAAGGTTCCCTGTGGCTTTGACAAGTGGAGGGAAAGAGTAATCCTTTCAAATCTGTGCACTGGAGTGTTCTTCATAAAAATAAACTAAATAAAAGGACGATTCTCCAGGGGAAAGGGCTTTACCACCACCTTATACCAACTGGAGAAAAACATGCCTACCATTCCAGCCTCTGTAGCCTTATTCTTTTACTAAGAAGGAGGGAGAAAAAGCTATATAAAAAGAAGCACACATTAAGGTCAAAAGGCAGGAAAACAGACCCATTAAAAGATTGAGAATTATTCAGAAGACTATAAAATATTCCCACTACACCAGCAGGATCCAGTATAACAATGACAGATTACAGGTGAAAACCTGCAAGACACAGGTTTTCTTTGAGAAGTAGTATGTAGGGAAGCCCCAAGTCAAGAACGGTGACCAAACAAGGACACTAAAAAATTTGAAGTCCCTATCCCCTGTAGGTGCAAAAATAAACAAAATTTCTACTCAAATTCAAATAAATTCTAACACTAAAAAAAAAAAAAAACACTAGAGGCCTGTTTATCTCAGCTCCTTTTTCTCAATAACACTTGCAGTCTTCAACAAAAAATTACAAGATTTGTCAAAAAGTAAGAAAAAAATCTAAAGATACAAAGCAAGTATGAAAATCAGACTCATACATGAAACAGATGCTGGAATTATCAGGCCAGGATTTAAAATACATATAATCATAAAATTTTTTTTTTTCTTTTTTATGATTAGCATGTTAAGAGGTGTAACGGAAAAAGCAGACAACGTGCTAGAACAGACAGTAATATAAGCAGGGAGCAGCAAATTCTAAGAAATAATAAAATGGAAATATTAGAAGTCAAAAACATTTAACAAAAGTGAAGAATACATTTTATGAGCTCACAAGGAGATGGGACACGGCTGAGGGAAAAAAATAGTAAATTTGAAGATAGGTCAAATTAATTTTCCCACAACTGAAATGCAAAAAACAAAACAAATAAGCAAGCAAAAACTAAAAAAATAAAAACAACTAATTTACTTATAGAAGAATAAAGAAAAGTATTAGAGTGGACTTTTCATCAGAAACTGTGCAGGAAAAGAGAGGATAGAAATATTTAAAGTGTTGAAAGAAAACCCCACCAACCTGGAACTCTATATCCAGTGAAATTATTCTTCAAGGGTGAAGTAGCAATAGAGACATTCTAGGACAAACAAACACAAAAGGAGTTGATGACCAGAGAATTAGACCTGCAATAAATGTTAAAAGATTTCTTCAGGTAAAATGATAAAGGTACAGGTCAGAAATTTAGATCTACATTAAGAAAAGGAATAAATAAAAGTAAAATCAAATCTTTTGTTTTTTTTTAATTCTTAATCTAAATAACTTTGTTTAAAATAGTATTGGTTACAATGTATTGGATGATGATAGCACATTTATAAGTAAAATGAAGGACATCAGAGACACTAGAGACAGGAAGGAGGAATGAGAAATATCATAGAAGCCCTGGTGATGCAGTAGTTAACAGCTCGCTTGCTAACCAAAAGGTCAGCTTTCATAAAGATTATAGGCTTCGACTCTGTGGGGCAGTTCTATCCTATCCTATAGGGTCACTATGAGTTGAATCAGAATCAACAAGATGACAACAGGTTTTCTTTTGCTTTTCTACTTAATTATAAGTTACCTGTACTGCAGTAGAGGCAGAATGCTAATATTTGACTAGTTAAAACTAATATAAAAAATTAAAATATATATTGTGAAATTAAACAACTACTAATTTTTTTAAGGAATTTTATAACTGAAAATGTGATTATAAAATGCGCAATCAAAACATTAGGAGTCAGATAAAGGCACCATTATAAATAATATTATATATTTTATATAATATAAAACAGATATGAACATAATTGATATTAATTTAAATAAATCAATAACCAGTTTAAATGTGAAAAGTTCAAATGCATTGGTTAAAAGACAGAGATTTTTGGAGTGATAAAATCGCAAGACCTAACTATATGTTATCTCAAGGAACCCAGTTTAAAAATAAGGCTTCTTGTGAGATAAAAACGTAATGGATAGAGATATACCATGATAACACCAATTTAAATAAACAGATAAATAAAAGATGGAGTAGCTATATTAATTTCAGATAAAGTAGTTGTAAGAACATCAATAACAAAAAAAATATTAGTTATAAAGAGGGGGTACTACATGATATTCAGGGGTCAATTATCCAAGAAGACCTAAAAATCCTATAATTTGTATGCATCTAAAAAGACAGTATGGAAACCTGATAGAATTGATGGGAAACAAATAGACAAACCAAATATTAAAGTTAGACACTTCGAAACCCTTCTGTAATTCATAGATCAAATATGTAGAAAATAAGAAGATAATTGATCTGAATAGCACTATCAATCAACTTGATCTAATTGAAATTTTTAGAATACTTCATCCAAGAATAGGAGAATACACATTATCCAATCTTACCTGGAACATTCATTAAGGTAGATCACATTCTGGGCCACAAAACACAACTTCAAATTTTAAAAGAATAGAAATCATACAATGCATGTTCTCTAATCAAAATGTAATCCAACTAGATATCAATAACAGGAAAATAACTGGGCAACACCCACTGTATAATACTTTGTGAACACCTTGTGATATCCATTGACCTCAGTGAAGAAGGGTTGAGGTTATATGAGGTAATAAGACTCCCATACAAGCTCTGCGCACTAAAGCTCTTTGGGCTTCCAGGCTGATGAAAGACATTGACGTACATGAGAGGGTAGCACCTATCTTGGGACATGGAAGCTCCACCCTGAGCAAATGATTTGAACAGACACTTCACCAAAGATATGCAGATGGAAAATAGTCCTATGGAGATGTTCAGTATCATTTTAGTTAGGAAACTGAAAACTAAAACCACATTCATATGCTTTAGCGTACCTATTTCATTATCTAAAATCCAAAACTTGGCAATACCAGTTGCTGCTCATGAAGGTGTGGAACAACAGTAACCCCCAGTTAACCAAAGGCTGATTCAAATTCAAATGGTAGAGGAACTTTGGAAGACAGCTTGACAGTTTCTTGGAAAGTTAAATGTAGTCTTAAACTATGCAATTTAGCAATAACGCTGCTAAGTATTTACACAACTAATTTGAAAACAGCTTTGTACAAAAACCTGCACATAAATGTTTATAGCAACTTGACTCATAGTAGCCCCAATCTAGAAGCAATCAAGAGGCCCCTCAGTTGAAGAATGGACAAATAAACTGTAGTATGTCTATAAAATATTATTTAGAAATAAAAAGAAATTATCTATCAAATTAAGAAAAACCATGGATGAATGTAAATGCATATTGTTAAGTGGAAGAAGCCATTCTGAAAGAAGCAAAATACTACATGATTCAAATTATATGACATTCTCGCAAAATGATACGGTAAACAGATCAGAGTTCGCCAGGAGTTTGGGGAAGGTTGGCAGATTGAAAAAGTAAAGCATATTTTTTTTAAGGCAGGGAAGTTATTCTTTGTGATATTGTAAAAGTGAATACAAGACATTAAGCATTTGTCAAAACCCATAGAACTTTACAACACAGAATAAACCTAAATGTGAGCAAATTGTTTAAAAATCAGTGTGGAAATCACAGATAATATCATATAATGTAACAAAACAAGCTGTCACAAAAGGATAAAGCAATTTCACTTAAAAAGGATGGTGTAGTAAGGTAAAGGAAGATGAACACAAAAAAGTTACATAAGCAACTTTGGATAAGAATGGAGTCTGTGAGGCTAAACTACAAATAAACTCTGTGATCTATCTGCAAAAGTTTTCCCCATTGGGAGATGAAGTAACAATTAGAAAACTATTGTACACGTATACTAGAATTCATCAATAGTTAAATGGGTGCCAGGTTGTGGGAACCAGTTTTCTTAGTGTTGAGGGGGCATTATAGATCAGCAAGGAAAGGTTACCCTGCCCCAGGTGGTACTGGATTAGAGTTAGAGACCTCAGTATGAATTTATATTTTGCTGAATCTAGATATAAATGGCTGAATATAACAATATTTAGAAATGTGAGCATATACATGAGTTAGTATGCACACATACATATCCTTTCTCTGTCAGCTGAGAGAGCTTAGAAGCAAAGAAACACCAGTAGCAATGATCACACTTAACACCTAGATTGTGCTTTCTAATAACATTCAAAATTAACCAGAACCAGGGCATCTCTGGAGAAATGGCTGATTCTAGAACTGGGGTGGGATATATAGAAGAGGAGCCTGGAGAATTTTAGAGTGCCATAAGTAATAATATGCGCAAAACACAAAGAAACAAAAAACAAAATGTAATGATGGCGTGTGACAGGAGCCAACTGGAAGATCTTCCAATTGGCACGCTTGAGTAATTTGAACAAAAAAAAGAACAGTGTTGAATTCTTAACCAAAGTATTAAATATCCATGCATCCATACTGATAAACATAAATGGTTGAATATTAAATAGGGAGATTAGACAAATCTCCCATGCAGAACTGTTGCAAATAATTATACATAAAATATGCCCTTAAGGAGGTGAAGCATAAATATCTACTCCTTCAGTGTGTGCTGAGTATACTGTGTCTTACTTTCAAAGAAAACATTATGGTAAGAGGGAAAAAAAAAGGCTAAAGCTTTACAGTGTAGAAACCCACCAAACACTACCTCAAGCTACTTGCTAAAGATTAATATCAGGAGTGAAAATCATACTGATTTTATGTGTCCTTGATATGATGTGATGAGAGTGGCACTTTAACTCTCTGGTCTTCCTATCCAGAATACACTACCCCAGTCTAGCCAAAAAAAAAAAAAATGATGAAACTACTCAACAAATCCTACTTTAGGGGCATTCTACAAAATACCTGATGAGTGCTCCTCAAAACTGTCCTCATATAAAACAAGGAAAGTCTGAGACATCAACACAACCAAGAGGAGCCTAAGGGAACCTGACTACTTAATAGAATGATGTATCATGGAAACAATCCTGGAACAGAAAGACAGTGTCCGGCGAAAGCTAGATGATGAATAAAGAAGGATGAAGAAGAGCTGGTCTTCGAATTGTGATGTTAGAGAAGAATATTGAATATATCATGGATTGCCAAAAGAACAAACAAATCTGTTTTGAAAGAAGTACAACTAGAATGCTCCTTAGAAGAAAGGATGATGAGACTACATCTCACAAACTTTAGACATGTTATCAGGAGGGATCAGTCCCTGGAAAAGGACATCATTCTTGATAAAGTAGAGGGTCAGCAAGAAGGAGGAAGACCCTCAACAAGATAGGTTGACACAGTGGTTGCAATGATGAGCTCAAGCATAATAACAGTTTTGAAGATGGCGCAGGACTGGGCAGTGTTTCATTCTCTTGTACATAGGATCACTATGAGTCAGAACCGACTTGACGGCACAACAATGATAATCTTACATATTATGCATTGTAATTGATAATAATGTGTCGATACTGATTCAATAATTTTGAGAAAATATACTAATGTAAGACATTAATATTTGGGTTAACTGCTTGTAGAGCATCAGACATCTCTACTATTTTTGCAATCTATGACTGTTCTAAAATAAAATGTTATGTAATCCGACATGGACACATTTTTTCCAAAAAGACAAATTTTTAAAAAAGTACAAAATGAATATCAATACCTAAAAAATAATCCAAGCTCAGATAAATATTTTCCCTTGATTAATGAGTCTGTGTGATGGAAATTGTTAATGAGAATCAGGACTAATGGAGCACCAGCTGTTCATGCAGAAAGAAACTGTGTTTTCCATCTTCCCTCTGTGTCTCTTCTCCTTTATAGGAAAACACTAAGATTGAATTAGGGTCCTCTCTACTCCTGTATGACCTCATTTTGACTTAGCTGATAGCATTTTTCACACTCTGTTTCTAAACAAAGTCAGACTTACAAGTACAGGGTTTAGGGCTTGTTATAGATGGAATTGTATGCTCCCCTACAAAAATATGTGTTGGATTTCTAATCCCTATACCTGTGGAGCATGGGTGGCACAGTGCTTAAGTACTAGGCCGCTAACCAAAAGGTCGGTGGTTCAAATCCACCAGCTGCTCCATGGCAGAAAGATGCAGTAGTCCGCTATAAATAAAATTTTGTGCTATAAATAAAGGAGACGAGACACAGAAGGAAGCACAAACAAGGTGAAGATAGACGCCACATGAAAAACACCAAGGAACTGAGGAACTCCAGGGAGACAGAAACTAAAAGGGACAAGAAAATTCCCCCAGAGCGAACAGAGAGAGTTTCCCCTATAGCTGGTGCCCTGAATTTTGACTTTTAGTCTCCTGAAACGTGAGAAAAATAAGTTTATATTCTTTAAGGCCAACTACTTGTGGTATTTCTGTTACTGCAGCACTATAAAACTAATTTTTGAGGGGCACTATTCAATCCATACAGTCTGTTCTATACACCCTTAAAATTCATTCAGATTTGCTTGGGTCCTGTGACCTCTTTTTCCCCTTAAATTTCTCCTTTTTTAAATGGGAAAGTCTATCCTATGCCTGTCCCACTATTGTGCTTTGGAAGCGGTTGACTTGTATTCTAGATTTCACAAGTCCACAGGCAAAGAGGAATTTTCCCTCGGGAGGGATTATAGCTAGTGTTGCACTCATAACAGATTTAGAGGATTTGGAAGATGATATCTTGGATTTAGAGTTGATGTTAGAACGGATTAAGAATTTGGGGGATGCTGGGATGGGGTAAAATGCATTTTGAGTGTGAGAAGGGCATGCATTTTGGGAGTGCAGAGGGTGGGATGGTACAGAATGAATTGTCTCCCGGCAAGACATACTGAAGTCCTAACCCCCATACCTGTGAGTGTGTTTTTGTTTTGAGACAAAAGTTTACTCTTTGAAGATGTTATCAGTTAAGCAAATGAGGTCACACCAGAGTGGAACGTGTCCTAATCCCTTCCGAGTGGTGCCTTTTAAAAGGGGGAAAGGACCTGGAGACAGCATCACAGAGGGGAAGATGCCATGTGAAGATAACAACTGTTGTTGTTAGGTGCCCTTGAATCGATTCTGACTTATAGTGACACTGTGTACAACAGAATGAGACAGCCCAGTCCTATGCCATTCTTACATCTGTTGCTGTTTGAGCCCATCATTGCAGCCAGTGTGTCAATCAGTCTGGTTGAGCGTCTTCCTTTTTTTCACTGACCCTCTACCAAGCATGATGTCCTTTTCTAGGGACTGGTCCCTCCTGATAACATGTCCAAAATATGAGACTAAGTCTCCCCACCCTTGCCTCTATTAAGCATTCTGCTATACTTCCAAGACAGACCTGTTCGTTCTTTTGGCAGTCCAAGGTATATTCAATATTCTTCTCCAGAAGATACACCTACAACCAAGAAATGCCAAGGGGCGCCTGGGCTACCAAAAGCTGGAAAGGCAAGGGAGGATTTTCTCCTATGTGAACAGAGAGAACATGGCTCTGTTGATGCCCTGAATTCAGATTTCCAGCCTGCAGAACTGTATGACAATGAATTTCTAATCTACAGTCATCCACTTTGTGGTATTTTGTTATGACAGCCCTCAGAAACTAAGACGATCATGGTTTGCAATTTTCAGAATACAAGCCTTGAACTTGTTTTATTACATTTATTCCTAAGTATTTTATTCTTTTTGATTTTATTATGAATGGAATTATTAATTTCCTTTTTGGGATAACTCATTGCTATTATATAGAAGTGGAATTAATTTTTGTATACTGATCTTATATCTTTCAACATTGCTGAAATTGTTTGTTAGTTTGACTTGTCCTTTTTGTGTGTATGAATTCCCTATAATTTCCTGGTTACAAGATTAGAAGATCATGTCATTTGTGAATGGAGATAGATTTGTTTCTACTTTTCTAATATTAAAATGAAAAAAAAAATTGCCATCCAGCCGATTCCTACTCATTGTGATCCCATGTGTTATAGAATAAAGCTTCTCCATAGGGTTTTCTTGGCTGTTATCTTTATGAAAGCAGATAACCAGGCTTTTCTTCTGTGGCACCACTGGGTGGATTCAAATTGCATACCTTTAGGTTAGTAGCTGATCACAAACTGCTAAGTCCACTCAGGGGCCTCTGTCTTTTCCAATATAGATGCTTTTTTTTTGAAGTACCCTGACCAGAACCCGCAGTACAAAGTTGACTAGAACTATCATTTTTTAGAGAATAAATTAGCTTTACTTTAAATACCTAATGGTACATATTTTATTTCTTATGAAAGAACAATGCCTACTAATCCTATTTCAGTGCTGAGAAATCCATGAAAATTACAAGCGAGTATTCATTCTTTCAAAGTCCCATAGGGCTTAATAAGTAGTGATACAAAATTAGCTTTGCACACTGAAGTGCACAGGCTCTTAACGAGAGATTGACATGCTAAAATAAGTTTTTATAAGAGTTGAGATAAAATAAGACATGTTTATAACAATGCTTGTATCAGTAATAATCATCTCTTTTATTCAAATTATCTTGTTCATGTATCTTACAATGTAAAAGTAATATTGGCATTTGCCTAGATTTTTATCACTTCAGGTCCAATATATCACAACTTTTGATACTGGAAATCATATATCAGGATTTCATAGTAAGACTGAATGGAAATGGAGGGAGAGAGATTGGTAAGAGTTTGATGCTTTCTCTATAGCTGAGGGTTTTCTTAAATGTTGTGGAAAGTTATTTTTCTCCCCTGAAGTTGATGATCCATATTTTCCTTGTTATAATAATCAAATCTTGATTCATCAACATACTTTAACTCAACACATGTGTTTTGTATGGAATTGGTTTCACCCGGAAGTGTGCACTTAAGACGTGCCCAGACACAGTATTGTATCCTTTGGCCATCAAGTATTGTTTCAGATATACAAATAAAGAATAATCAGACTTTTTGGAAATGACCAGAAAAGAAATTCCTCTTGTTTCTAAACTTAGAGATGGGGGTATATAAACCAGTAGCTACCACCAGACCTTAGCGACTTCAAGGAAGTAGCCAGCTTGAGACTGCAACCATTATTAAGGATCCAATTCCTGTTCTTTCCCATGTTGAAGTGTTGAAATTTTCAGGTTTTTGGTGCCATATTGCCGTTTAGCAACTGATAGACACGTAAGTTACAAATTCTCAATGTATAGGAAATGAAGTTTAAGAGTTAACCTCTTTCTTAAATGAAGATATTAAATATTAAAACAGAGATATCTTGATGAAATATTCTTTTTATATATTCACTTTTTATTCAGTCATCATGTATAGGTGAGCTTGTCTTCTAAACACAGTAGATATGATTGAGTAAGATAAAACACTTGACATCAAGAAGAGACAAACAATAAAGCCACACATAAATACGTGAGGCTTTTAGGTGATAAGTGCTATGAAGAAAAAATATACTTAGTAAGGGATAGAGTGTGAAAGAGTGCTATTTCAGAAAATAAACTCATCAGAGAGGCCTTTTCTTACAATTTTATGTGAAATTGTTGTTGTTGTTAGGTGCCAGTCCCATCAGCTCCAACTCATAGCAACTCCATGTACAACAGAAAGAAACACTGCTTGGTCCTGTGGTCATCCTCACAATTGTTGCTATGTTCGAGCTATTGTTGCAGCCACTGTATCAGTCTATCTCATTGAGGGTCTTCCTCTTTTTTGCAGACCCTCTGCCAAGTAGGATGTCCTTCTCCAGGGACTGCTCCCTTCTGATACTATACCCAAAATATGTGAGACAAAGTCTCACCACCCTTGCTTCCAATGTGGTTTCTGGCTCTATTCTTTCCAAGACGGATTTATTAATTCTCCTGGCAGTCCATGATATATTTAACATTCTTCATCAACACTATAATGCAAAGGCATCAATACTTCTTCAGTCTTTGTCCAGCTTTCACATGCACATGAGGCAATTGGAAATACTATGGTCTGTGTCAGGCACATCCTAGTTCTCAAAGTGACATCTTTGCTTTTCAAAGAGGTCTTTTGCAGAAGTTTATCCAATAAAATTCATCATTTGATTTCTCAACTGCTGCTTCCATGGGTGTAGCTTATAGATCCAAGTAAGATGAAATCCTTGACAAATTCTATACATAATAGCAGGAATAATACATAATGATATTAAGAAATTTGTCTTGAATGAATGACATTATAACACCTTTTACTTGTCTATTTACCATTGTGGTATTTAACATTTTTTTTTAATTGACATATAGAAGAAAGCAAAAGATCATTAAAAAAGACAGAAGAGAAAGAAGAGTCCTAAATGAATGTCAGAAGAGACTCTGAAGTTTGTCCTTGAACATCCAGTAGTTAAGCAAAAGAAAAAAATGATGAAGTAAAAGAGCTGAACAGATTTCAAAGGGCAACTCAAGAAGACAAAGTATTAGGATGACATGTGCAAAAAACTGGAGATAGAAAACCAAAAGGGAAGGACATGCTCAGCATTTCTCAAGCTAAAAGAATTAAAAAAAAAAATTAAGCCTTGAGTTGCAATACTGAAGGATTCTGAGAGGAGAATATTAAATGACACAGGAAGCATCAAAAGAAGATAGAAGGAATGAAGGTGGTCACTATACCAAAAAGACTTGGTGGACGTTCAATAATTTCAGGAGGTAGCATATGACCAGGAACTGATGGTACTGAAGGAAGGAGTTGAAGCTGCACTGAAGGCATTGTCGAAAAACAAGTCTTCAGGAATTCACAGAATACCAACTGATATGTCTCAACAAATGGATGCAGTGCTGGAAGTAATCACCCATCTATGCCGAAAATTTTGGGAGACAATTACCTGGCCAACCAACTGGAAGAGATTCATATTTATGCCTATTCCCAAGAAAGGTGATCCAAACGAATGTGGAAATAATCAAACAATATCATTAATATCACATACAAGCAAAATTTTACTGAAGATCATTCAAAAGCGACTGCAGCAGTATATTGACAGGGAGCTACCAGAAATTCCAGCCAGATTTAAAAGAGGATGTGGAACTACAGATATCATTGCCGATGTCAGATTGATCCTGGCTGAAAAAAGAGAATACCAAAAAGATGTTTACCTGTGTTTTATTGACTATGCAAAGACATTGGACTGTGTGGATCATAACATATTATGGATAACACTGCAAAGAATGGGAATTCTGGAACACTTAATAGTGCTTGTGAGCAACCTGTACATAGATCAAGAGGCAGCTGTTCAGACAGAGCAAAGGGATATTGCATGGTTTATGATCAGGAAAGGTGTACGTGAGGGTTGTATCCTTTCACCATACCTATTCAATCTGTATGCTGAACAAATAATCCAAGAAACTGGACTATGTGAAGAACAGAACATCAGGACTGGAGGAAGGCTCATTAACAACCTGCAATACCCAGATGGCACAACCTTGCTTGCTGAAAGTGAAGAGGACTTGAATAACTTACTGATAAAGATCAAGGACTAGAGCCTTCAGTATAGATTACACCCCAACATAAAGAAAACAAAAATCTTCACAACTGAACCAATAAGCAACACCATAATAAATGGAGAAAATATTGAAGTTGTCAAGGATTTCACTTTACTTGTATCCACAATCAACGACCATGGAAGCAGCAGTCAAGAATCAAAAGACTTTGGGCCTTTGTCAAATATCAGCTGCTTATATGTGGATTTAACAAATGGTGATGGCATCACTGGATATCCACCTGCAAAAAAATGAAACAAGACCCACACCTCATGCTGTGCACAAAAACTAACTCAAAAGGGATCAAAGACCTAAATATAAAATGTAAAACCATAATGATCATGGAAGAAAAAATAGGGACAATGCTAGGAGTCCTAATGCATGGTATAAACAGTATACAAAACATTACTACCAATGCACAAACACCAGAAGAGAAACTAGATAACAGGAAGCACCTAAAAATCAATCACCTGTGCTCATCCAAAGATTTCATCAAAAGAGTAAAAAGATTACCGACAGACTGGGAAAAAATTTTAGCTATGACATTTCCAATCAGTGTTCGATCTCTAAAATCTACATGGTACTGCAAACACTCAACAACTAAAAGACAAATAACCCAATTAAAAAATGGGCAAAGGTATGAACAGGTACTTCACTAATGAAGACCTTCAGGCAGCTAACAGATACATGAGGAAACGGTCAGGATTATTAGCCATTACAGAGACGCAAATCAAAACTACAGTGAGATACCACTTCACTCCAACAAGGCTGGCATTAGTTCAAAAAACACAAAATGGTAAATGCTGGAGAGGTTGTGGAGAGAATGGAATGCTTATATGCTGCTGGTGGGAAAGTAAAATGGTACAACCACTTTGGAAATTGATTTGGCACTTCCTTAAAAAGCTAGAAATAGTACTACCTTAGGATCCAGCAATCCCATTCCTTGGAATATATCCTAGAGAAATAAGAGCCTTCACATGAACAGACATATGCATACCCACGTTCATTGCAGCTGTGTTTACAATAGCAAAAAGATGGAAGCAGCCAAGGTGCCCATCAATGGATGAATGGATAAATAAATTATGGTATATTCACACAAGGGAATACTACACATCAATAAAGAACAATGATGAATCCATGAAACATCTCATAACTTGGATGAACCTGGAAGGCATTATGCTGAGAGAAATTAGTCAGTTGCAAATGACAAATATTGTATGACACCACTGTTATAAGAACTCAAGAAACAGTTTAAACAGAGAAGAAAATATTCTTTGATGGTTATGAGGGTGGAGAGGGAAGGAGGGAGAGGTGTATTCACTAATTAAATAGTAGACAAGAACTATTTTAGGTGAAGGGAAAGACAACATACAATACAGGAGAGGTCAGCTCAACTGGACTAATCCAAAAGCAAAGAATTTTCTGGAATAAATCAAATGGTTCAAAGGCCAGAGTAGCAAGGGTTCTGGGGACCATGGTTTCAGGGAACATCTAGGGCAATTGGCATAAAAAAAATCTCTTAAGAAAACTTTCTGCATCCCACTTTGGTGAGTGGCGTCTAGGGTCTTAAATGCTAGCAAGCAGCCATCTAAGATACATCAATTGGTCTCAGCACACTTGGAGCTAAGGAGAATGAAGAATATCAAAGACACAAGGTTAATTATGAGCCCATGGGACAGTATGGGCCACATAAATCAGAGACTTCATCAGCCTGAGACCAGAAGAACTAGATGGTGCCTGGCTACAACCAATGACTGCCCTGACAGGGAACACAACAGAGAATCTCTGGAGCAGGACAGCAGACCTCAAATTCTCGTAAAAAAAAAACAGACTTAATGGTCTGACCGAGACTGTAAGGACTCCAGAGGTTATGATCCCCTGAACTTCTGTTAGCCCAAGACTGGAACCATTCCCAAAGCCAACTCTTCAGACAGGGACTGGACTGGACTATGGGATAGAAAATGATACTGATGAGGAGTAAGATTCTTGACTGAAGTAGACACATGAAACTATGTGGGCAGCTCCTGTCTGGACGGGAGATGATAAGACAGAAGGGGATAGAGGCTGGCTGAATCAACAAGGGGAATACAGGGTTGAGAGAAGGAGTGTGCTGTCTCATTAGGGGGCAGAGCAACTAGGAGTACATAGCAAAGTGTATATAAATTTTTGTATGAGAGACTGACTTGATTTGTAAACTTTCACTTAAGGCACAATAAAAAAAAATTTTAAATAAAATAAAAAAGCTCAGTTAAAAAAAAATCAAAAGATGCATTGCATTGGGCAAATCTGCAAAAAAAAAACCCTCTTTAGAGTGTTGAAAGACAGAGACGTCATCTTGAGGACTAAGGTGCACCTGACCCCAGCCATGGTGTTTTCAATCACCTCATATGCATGGGAAAGCTAGATGATGAATAAGGAAGACCAAAGAAGAATAGACACCTTGGAGTTGTGGTGTTGGGGAAGAATATCGAATATACCATAGAATGCCCAAACAGTGAACAAATCTGTCTTGGAAGAAGTACAACCTGTAAGCTGCTTAGAAGTGAGGGTGGCAAGACTATGTCTCCCATACTTTGGACATGTTATTAGGAGGGATCAGTCCCTGGAGAATGACATCATGTTTGGTAAAGTAGAGGGTAAGTGAAAAAGAGGAAGACCCTCAAAGAGATGGATTGACACAGTGGCTGCAACAATCGGCTCAAGCATAGCAACAATTGTGAGGATGGTGCAGAACTGGGCAGTGTTTCATTCCGTTTTGCATAGGGTCGCTATGAGTCAGAACCAGCTTGAAGTCACCTAACAATATTTCCTCATGAAATTAGTGCAGGTACAATGTATAGATTTTTGAACATAGATTCAAAGTAACATATGATTATTCTTAAATTAATCAGTCAGAAAAGAGTTTTACTTAAATTTTGAACATTGTCTATCTCTGTAATAAGATAAAAGTGGAAGCTCTCACTGAAGTACTGCAGTAAAATAGACAGGAAATGCCGAAAGTCCAGACCAAAACACAAACTTCCAAAGGACATTGCTCAAATCAGTTTTATAACTTTCATTTAAAATCTTTCATTTACACTGAGAATATGGGGGGAAAAAAAAAACCCTCATCCTGGCATATGCAATCAAATGTTTTCAGCCTACAGAATGCAAAGGAAAAATTATCAGTAAGTAAAATCATTCTTACTCCATTCAACTTATCTATTTTCCTCTTAAGACTGTTGGAATTAGAACCATGCTTTTCAGAGCGGACAGAAAGAGAGGGAGAAAGAAGTAGAAAAATCTTGCTTTCTTTCTACTGCTAAAAGTTCTTGCTTAAAGAAGACTTTGTCTGGGAAAGGAAAGTAGCTGTCATTTTTAAGGAAGTTGGATACTGAAAAATTAATTATTAAATGGTATTTTTTTATGTGACATTCAAATGACTAAATTAAAACTGTTTTGAAACTTAAAGTGATCTTAGAATCTTTCTAGTTTTACCTTCCACATTTTTATTAGTATTGCTAATTTTTATTAGTATTTCTATTCGATAGCAATGTTTTTTTTTCTTTTTTATTACTATTTTATTAACATTGCTATTTTATTAGTATTACCATTAGTAATTATTAGGTACCACAGAGTCCATTCCAACTTAGAACAGTGCTATGTACATCAGAATGAACACTGCCCAGTCCTGTGCATCCTTGCAATTGTTGCTATGTTTTAGCCCATTGTTGCCGCCATTATGTCAATCCATCTCGTTGAGGGTCTTCCCATTTTCATTGATCCTCTACTTTCCCAAGCATGACATCCTTCTCCAGGGACTGGTCCCTCCTGTTGACATGTCCAAAGTAGGTGAGATGAAGTCTCACCATCCTCGCTTCTAAGGAGCATTCTGGCTGTACTTCTTCCAAGACAGATTTGTTTGTTCTTCCGGCAGTCCATAATGTCTTCAGTATTCTTTGCCAACACCATAATTCAAAGACTTCAATTCTTCAGTCTTCCTTACTCATTGTCCAGATTTCCTGTGCATATTTGGCCATTGAAAATACCATGGCTTGAGTGAGACACACATTAGCCCTCAAATCAACATCTTTGTTTTTAACCTGTGAAAGAGGTTTTTTTTTTTTTTTTTCTTGCAGCAGCAGCAGATTTGTCTAATGCAATAATAAGTAGTTTGATTTCTTGACTACTGTTTCTGGATATTGATTGTGGATCCAAGTAAAATAAAATCTTCAAAAATTTCAGTATGTTTTCCATTTGTTATGATTTTGCTTATTGGTTCAGTAATGAGGATTTTTGTTCTTTTTATGTTGAGGTGTAATCCACACTGAACACTGTCGTCTTTGGTCTTCACCAGTAAGTGCTTCAAATCCTCTTCAACATCAGCAGGCAAGGTTGTATCATTTGCACAGTGCAGGTTGTTAATGAAACTTCTTCCAATCCTGATGCCTCGTTCTCCTTCATATAATCCAGATTCTCAGATTACTTGCTCAGCACACAGATTGAATGAGTATGGTGAAAGGATATAACCCTGATACACACCTTTCCTGACTTTAAGCAATGAAGTATCCCCTCGCGTTCAAATGACTGCCTCTAGTTCTATGTACTGGTTTTGCATGAGAACAATTAAATGTTCTGAGATTCCCATTCTTCCCAGTGTTGTCCAGAATTTGTTGTGAACCACACAGTTCAATACCTTTGCATAGTCAATAAAACACAGGTAAACTTTTTCTGGTATTCTCTGCTTTCAACCAAGATCCATCTGATATCAGCAATGATATTCCTCATTTTATGTTGTCTTCTGAATCTAGCCTGAATCTCTGGCAGTTCCCTGTGGATGTACTGCTGCAACTGTTTCTGAATTATCTTCAGACAAATTTTAATTGTGTGTGATATTATTCAATAATTTCCACATTCTGTTGAATCACCTTTCTTTGGAATGGGCACAAATAAGGATCTCTTCCACTTGGTTGGCCAGGTAGCTGTCTTCTAAGTTTCTTGTCATAGATGAGTGAGGACTTCCAGTGCTGTATCTGTTTGTTAAAACATCTCAATTGGTATTCCCTCAATACCTGGAGCTTTATTTTTCACCGATGCCTTCAGTGCAGCTTGGGACCTCTTCTGTCAGTACCATAGGTTCCTGATCATATGCTACTTCTTGAAATGGTTGGGTATCGACCAGTTCTTTTTGGTGTACTTACTCTGTATATTCCTTCCACCTTCTTTTGATGGTTCCTGCAGCAACTCGAGGTTTGAATTTTTTCTTCAGTTCTTTCTGCTTGAGAAGTGCTGAGCATATTCCTCCTTTTTGGTTTTCTAATTCCAGGTCTTTGCACATTTCATTATAATATTTTACTTTGCCTTCTTGAGCTGTTCTTTGTAATCTTATTGTTCAGCTCTTTTACTTCATTATTTCTTCCATTCACTTTAACTACTCTAAGTTCAATATTGCAACTGAAGGCTTGAATTTTTTTCTTCAGAGTTTCTTTTGACATCCATTTTTGTCTTTTCTTTCCTGTCTTTTTAATGCTCTTTTGCTTTCTTCATTTATTATGTCCTTAATGTTATTCCACAACATGGTCTTCAGTAATTAGTGTTCGATGCATCTAATCTATTCTTGAGATGGTCTCTAAATTCAGGTGGGATATATTCAAGTTCACACTTTAGTTCTCATGAACTTCTTTTAATTTTCTTCAGCTTCAATTTCAACTTGCATAAGAGCAACTGATGACAGTCTTTTCCACAATCAGCTCCTGGCCTTGTTCTGACTGATGATATTGAGCTTCTCCATTGTCTGTTTCTATAGATGTTATTGATTTGATACCTGTGTATTGCACCTGGTGAGGCCCAAATGTATAGTCACCATTTGTTTTTGAGAAAAGCTATTTGCAATTAATAAGTCATTTGTCTTGGAAAATTCTGTCATGCACTCTCTGGTGTAGTTTCTATTACCATGGCCATATTTTGCAACTATCAAATCTTTCTTCTTTGTTTCTTTCATTTTCCAACCACCAGTAATTATCAATTCTTCCTGATTGCACTCTTGATCAATTTCAAACTGCAGACGCTGGTAAAAATCTTCAATTTCTTCATCTTTGTTATTATGGTTGGTGTGTAAATTTCAATAATAGTCATATTACATATTAACTGGTCTTCCTTTTGGGGTGTGGGAATTATCCTTTCACTGACAGCATTGTAGTTCAGGATAGATCTTGAAAGGTTCTTTCTGATGATGGATATGATGCCATTCCTCTTCAATTTTTCATTTCTGGCACAGCAGACTATAAGATTGCCTGATTCAAAATGGCCAATACCAGACCATTTCAGCTCATTAATGCCTAGGATATCAATGTTTATGCATTCCATTTAATTTTTGATGACTTCCAATTTTCCTAGATTCATACTTCGTACCTTCCACATTCTGATTATTAACAGATATTTGCTGCTGTTTCTTCTCATTTTGAGTCATGCCACATCTGTAAATGAAGGTCCCCAAAACTTTCCTACATCCACATCATTAAGGTCGACTCTACTTTGAGGAGGCAGCTCTTCTCCAGTCGTCTTTTGACCAGCTTCCAACTATATCAGACAATGTTCTGTTTCTATTCATAAGGTTTTCACTGGCCAATTTTTTTGAGAAGTAGACTGCCGAGTTCTTCTTCCTAGTCTTTCTTAGTCTGGAAGTTCTGCTAAAACCTGTCCACCAAGGGTGACTGTGCTGGTATTTGAAATACTGGTTGCAAAGCTTCCAGCATCACAGTGACATGCAAGCTACCACAGCACAACAAACTGACACACTTTATTTGCTATGAAGTAGATTCCTTATTCAGAAACAATGCTGTGTGGAATACCATGATAAGACATTCAGCAAGACCACGGATGGGAGTTTTGCCAGAAATATTGTGAACAGGAAGGCAAACCCATATCTAGATTATCTATTTCAGTAAGAACTTCTATCCATGATGGAAGCAGTTTAATGCAATCAACCTGCCACCAGGAAACTGGCTGATGTTCATGAGGGAATTGTGCCATTTTGGAGACTCATTACTTGCCATTGCTGGCATATCAGGTCCTCAGTGGTAAATGTAGCCTAGTTATCTTTGGTAAGTAGAAGCCCATGCTGTTAAGCACATAAATAATCTACCTCTCTGTCACCATGGCCACTTTGTTCATGAGTCCGCTTGGCAATGACAGGAGTTGATGGGAAAGAAGGTAACTAGTATCCACAGAATGAGTCATCCTATCTTTTGATTATTATAATGTTCTTCTGCTGAAGTCACCCTTAGGACAGCATTTACATGGGATGCAAATATCTTCAAGTTTTTGTTCATTCAGAGAAGACTACCTATATTCCTATTGCCCAGACCTCTTTGTCACTAATTTTCCTATTTTCTTCCAAGTCCTTGACCTTCCAGCCAAATCATTGATCACAGCCTGTGAAATAGTATATACTCGTGTCTCTGGGGACTTCTTCTAAGTGAAATGAAATATCAGGTGCACTGCTTGAATTTCTGCTCATTGGGAAGATTTATTTTTACCACTATCATTCAAAGATGTCCAAGAAAGGGGCTTAGTGTTATAGGTGTTCACTTTGATGTGGTACCTCCAAGTCCTGCAGAATCATCTGTAAACCAGGGTTGAGTTTTCTCCTCCTCAGTCAACTGATAGTAGGGAACTCTCCATGAAGCCATAGGTGTGGGCTCTGAGAGAAGGTAATATAAGCCAGAGTGGGGACTATGGGCATTTGGGGTACTTCCTGAAGTAACTTACTTGTGCATTCAGACCTGCTCAGCCCAATCTCAAGTACAGTCTCCTGTATACCACTTCCATCTGATGATGTAGTATCGCTGTGCATGCATAAGTTATGCCTTGGTGGTCAGACAACAACCAGTACTTAATGGAAAGCTAAGGTTTCATGGTAAAATGGTGGACAATAGTTAAGCCTTGAGTATCTAATAAAGCCAAGTAGGAAGCCAAAAACTGTTTCTCAAAAGGAACGTATTTATCCACACGGGATAACATGATTTGCTTCAAAATCCTAAGGGTCTGCACTGTGATTCACATAGAAAAAGACGTAAAGGCGTTTCTCTCTTCTATTAATACATCTGAATGTGCCAGAATACATAGCCCAAGTGGCAGGGCAGCTTGCATGGCAGCCTGAACCTGCTACAAACCCTTCTCTTTTTCTGGGCCCTCTTCAAAAATATCAGCTATTTTGGGTCACTCAGTAAATGGTCTGTAATAGCATACTCAAAGGATGAATATATTGCCTCCAAAATCCAAAGAGACCCTTTAGGCGTTGTGCCTCATTTTTGGTTATAGAAATGGTAAGATACAGCTCCTTATCCTTCACTTTAGAAGGGATATCTTGACATGCCCCACACCAATGTAACCTTAAAAATTCCACTGAGGTGGGAAGCACCTGAATTTTTGTTGAATTTATTTTCCACTGTCTGACACACAAATGTTGTACCAATAAGTCTACAGTGGTGCTTTTTCTTGTTCATCAAGTCAAATAATATAATGTCATCAAGGTAATGGACCACTGAGATATTTTATGGAAGGGAGAGATTATCAAGATCTCTGCAGACTAAATTATGAAATAGGGTCAGAAAGTTCATATACTTCTGAAAAAGGACAGTGAAGTTGTATTACTGGCTTAGCCAATGGTGGTGATGGGGGGGGACAAAAACAAAAACCCTGCTTCTGCTGTTTTTTTCTAACAGCAATCCACAAAGAAGGATTTTCTGGGTCAATAGTTGCATACCAGTTACCAGGAGATGGTTAATTTGATCAAGCAATGAAGCCACGCCTGGAACATCAGGTGCAGTTGGAGTTGCCATCTGGTTAAGTTTATGATAATCCACTGCAGTTCTCTACATCCATCTGTTTTCTGCATGGGCCAGATAGACAAGTTGAGTAGGGATGTGGTGAAAATCACCACCGTTGTATACTTCATATCCTTTATGGTGGCACTAATTTCTGCAGTTCCTCCAGCAGCGTGGTATTGCTTCTGGTTTACTAATTTCCTAGGCCACGGTGTCTAGTGACTTCCACTTGGTCTTTCCTATCACAATAATTTTCATTGCACAGGTCAGGGAACCAAAGTGGTAATTCTGCCAATTGCTGAATATGTCTACTGCAGCTATTCATTCCTGAACTGGGGAAATCACCAGACAATGGGTTCAAGGACCTACTGGACTCACTGTGTGGTCTAAAATTCCATTGATCATCTGATCTCCATAAGACCCTAGTCTTACCAATTTGATGCCTTAGTCTTCTGAAATTAGTGTCAGTTTATCGCTAGCATCCAGTAATCCAAAAAAAGTCTGATTATTTTTATCCCAAATTCACAGCCATGTTGGTAAACGGTTATATGTCCCTTTAGGGAAGGCTGAGCAAAAGATTAATGAAATAAATTTTTGGTGGTGTGCAGGGGTTCTTTCTCAAGCGGATTTGGCTTTCCCCCCGAACCTGCTAACTAGCCGAAATCTGGGAATTGATTGAGGGGCTGTGACATTTTGCCTTGGTGATTTAAGTTAGAATTCTGTTCACTCAATCTAGAACTTTTATGCTTCTACAGATCATGTAAAAATTTAGAAGACTGTCTATTTCTCTTCTATGGACATCATAATGAACCAGCCACTGTCACAAGCCTCTATGAGTCAGGTTGCTCTGATAATTGCTTTGACTCTGTTGTCCACTATCATATTATAATAACCACACCCACACTGTTTTTGTAAGTTAAATTCTGCCATTTGGCCCCTGACACCTTGAGATTCAATATCCCCATTGTCTTTAAGGTTCCTCATTGCATTTGAGTGGCAGCAGTTTAGGCTGGGATTTCCAAACTATAGAAAAGGGCAACAGCAAAGCTGTTCAAGGATGCTGGGGCTCCTCTCACAAATTAATTCCTCACAGTCGTGGTAAAACTGGTGCCCACTAGGCCCTCCCAGAATGGGTAAGCACGTCCTACAATATAACTCCGTTCTAACCTTCATATATGCTTAAGCCTTTTGATATATCTTCCTATACAGTATACTACCAGGTACTCCTTGGAAACCCTATAGGGCAGTACTGCTCTGTCCTATAGTGTCACTATGAGTTCAAATCAACTCAACAGCATTTTTTTTTTTTAATACAGTATACCAAAGCAGTTCTTGCATTTCAATTTCTTTTAGTATAGGCTCTCTTTGGTCTGTGTTTCAGCCCAACAACCAAACCGTTAAAGCACTTCTTGACACCTTGAGCTAAAAACATTGAATCCAGAATTTCTGGTTAAGGGCCTATATCAATAAATTTAACCCAATCCAACTTTACGTTCCTTCCAGGATCATCCCACACCTTTAATATCCATTCCTGCACATATCCCCCAGATTTCTGTCTGTATAAATTAGAAAAATCATGCAGTTCTTTCGGTCTGTAGTACATATCCTCATGTATCCCAATTTTACCTCACCTCTTGTGACCTGCTGGGACTTAGGTCTAGTTATAGGCCTAGAAGAATGAAGGGGTGGATTAGGGTAGGTTGTGAGGAAAATCAGAAGTATCTTGGAAAACAACCCCCTCAGAAAAGCCATTATGCTTTATTCAGGAAAAGCAGTTAACCTTCTCAGACGGGGTGGAAAGGCTGTTTTTATTGGCAAAAAAGACACAAAAGAATTTTTGGGTTCAGTGTCCCCAACTTCATAGGGGTCTTCTCATACGTTCTTATTCCAATGTTCAGAATCCGAATCTTTACCCATCTCTTCTGTCACTTTAACAGTGGACAGCATGATAGGTTGGAAATTCACTTTGCAATATAATTCAGCCACTTGCAGGATAAAGCTCTGGGTTTGGTTTTCAGAAATCTCATATCTGAGGCTATAGGAGATAAGGATTTCTTTCGGGGCAGACATAAAAATTTTAAGGTCGTTTATGTAGAACTTAAACTGGGAATTTGAAGCCCTGAGCTCATTCTTTACTTTCCCCCACTTTGTCCAGTGCGGTTAGGAGTAATCTTCCAATCTCATTATAATAGTTCCTTTGACAAAAGTGTTCTAAGTTATCAAATACATGATCACCCAGAACCTTGCCTTTTATAAGTATGTAGTTAGCAGTATCCAGTGGTGATACTTTGCTTATTTCAATTGTCATATCATACCATGGACTATCAGTGCCCTCTTTTACCACTAGAAATAGAGTCATTAGTGCTTTTAAATCTAAGTAGATTAGAGATCCAATACTAGAAACCCCACAACCAATTAAAACAAACAAAACTCGTCCTTAAGATTCTCTTCCTGTACAACCACTTTAGGTATCAACATCTGTATCTGTCAGAGTTCTCCAGAGAAAGAATCAGTTGATATATGTTGACACTCCTGTCTTGAGGTAGAATTTCTTCTTCTCCAGAAACTTCAGTTTTTGCTTTTAAGGCCTTTAGCTGATTGGATGAGACCTACACACAGTGGGCAATAGCCTTTACTTAAAGTCAATTTATTGCAGATGTTAACCACATCTACAAAATATCTTCACAGCAGCACAGAGATTAGTGTTTAATTGAATAACTGGGCACTTTTTTTTTATAGCTTAGCCAAGTTGACACATAAAATTAGCCATCACAATCATTAACTCAGTAACTGTTGTATGAAACTGAGAAGTACCCCCCTTTGATAGGGAGGGGCAACTCTCAACATCAAATCCCTCGCAAAGATAAAATACAGAAGAATGCATATTTTATAGGCCCCAACCTAGAAACATTCTGGTTTTGTACATCTGTGCAGAGCCCATGAAATTACATTTCTCATAGGGGACCCCAGGGATGAATGATGCAGGTGGTCCATGGACCACAATGAAGAGTTTTGTGCTCAGTTGGTCTACTTTGTGTCCTTTTTGTAGCATCAGGCTTCCTAGTTATCTCTGTTAGACGTTGTGGTATTTTTGTAACCAACAGATCACTGAAGAAACTGATTTTTTTCTTTCAAGAGGACTAGCTACTCTTCTTTCCACTGGGGAGGGTAGCGGGGGAGAAAAACAAATTACCTGTCACCTTTCTACTCCCAATGTAACCCATGTTTTTTTAAAAATATTTCTTATTAAAATCACTTCTGGGGTAATTTGGAGCTCCTTGTTCTCCCACTTGACTATACCTTCATCTTGCTGTAGCAATGCCTTTGCCACACTGCCTCCACAGCTGATTATGTCATGTAAAGCCATGTAACGGGAGCCCTGGTGGCTCAGTGGTTAAGCATTCAGCTGCTAATAGAAAGGTGGGTTGGTCGAGCCCACCAGCAGCTCCAAGGGAGAAAGATGTGGCAGTCTGCTTTGTAAAGATTTACAACCTCGGAAACCCATAGGGCAGTTCTACTCTGATAGGGTTGGTACGAGTCGATATCGAATTGGCAGCAAAGGGTTTGGTTTTTAGTTAAAGGCATGTATTAGAGCATTTTCTATTTTCCAAGTACACATCTAAGAAGGTACCTGAAGCTATAAGAAAAATTTAAAAAATAGCTACTAAAGTTAGACAAAATAGTAAAAAAAAGAGGAAGAAGAAACCAAAACTTATAGTTTGTAATCTAACATTGCATGAGAAATTTGAAAAACTGCAATGATCCTTGTGAAGGTTCCGAATTACCAAAATAGAGTAAAATTTATTGCACTCTGGTAACACAGTGATTAAGCGTTCTAAAGGTCAGCAGTTTGAACTCACCAGCTGCTCCATGGCAGAAAGAGGTGGCAGTCTGCTTCCATAAAGATTACAGCCTAGAAGCCATATGGGGCAGTCCTACTCTGCCCTACTAGGTCACTATGAGTTGGAATCAACTCAAAAGCCATGAGTTTTTTAGATTCCGAAGCCATGACATCAGAGAATTGTGTAAACACCTTAGAAACAAAATTTTAAAATAATTACTTTTTGAAGTTTTTGGTGGACATTTAATGTATAACATCAGATCATGAAAAAAATTCTCATATATTGATTATAATAGTGTTATTACATTAAAATACATCAAAAGCATTATTCGATCATAGCAAAAGGTAAAAATTAAAATTTTAATTTAAATAGTTCAGGGTCATCAATATGTGTTTACATATTTAATGGATTACTAATAAAAAAGACATTCAAGATGTTCTGATTTTTCAGTATAATGTGGATTCTTTAAAAATTAAAATTTCATTTGCTATGTAGCTAAATATTTTGAAGCTGTGTAATTTTTCCATCACAGAGAAAGGGATTTAGAGACTTATTGCTAGGCATATCATTCCAATTGGAGCTTCATGCAAAAGTAATATTTTAACAGCAGGCTGGAAGGAAGACTCATTGCCTTGTCAAGTGCCAGTTACAAAATTAGACACAGCCTTAAAGGGAATAAATGGGGGATTAAAATGTTTTTGAAGTTGCTCATTTGTCTAAACTTTATTAAAATTTCCACAAAAGCGTAATGATGTTGATAGATATATTGTCACACACACAGAACAGAAACAAAGTGAAGTGAAGAATGATAAATTATTCTTAAAAATCAACATTACTTATGACCAGTGCTATCTGAATGTTCTTTAGGCAAAGTCAGCAGATGTTACATCTCTATTTTGAATGAAAAGCATCTCTTTTCAACCAAAACATAGAAAGGTAAATTTTAGAAAATTATATGAATATTTAAAACCATCAAACCTACCAGTGAGAGGAATCATGCACAAATTAGTGTTTCATATCTACTGTTTCAAATCTATACCATTTCTATCTTTAATTAATACACAGGCTCATACGGACTTATCTCAGTGACTAATTTATTTGTAAATGATAAATAATTATCTTACTTTCCTACTATTTATTTTATGTCAGAGTCCATTCTTGTTTCAAAGCGATACATTCCTATATTTGTGTATAATCCTTTGGGATAGTACTTCTACACAGCTAAATTGACACAGCTAGGTTTACTCTTGATTGCTTCCATTCTCTAAATAGGTTGTTGTGTGCTTTTCATTTCTCTTTATAATCCACTTTTTTTTTCTAGTCTGAATATCTTCATGTGTGTGTGTGCATGTATATCTTTACACTCAAGAGCAACCGATGAGATACACACACCGTACTTGCTGGAACAGCACTAATTGGAAAATTTTATGGAGAGAAAAGTGGTAGGTGAGTATGTGGTTGCCCAATTGCCCAGTTGTCCAGTTTTCACTTGAGGTCCACAAAAGGTGGTCAGTGGGGTCTTTAAACATCACGATTATAGAAGCACCTAACCCCCGCACTGGTGCAACTAGGAGTTGGAACCAACACAATGCGACCTGGCAGAGCCTGGACTCCAGCATTAACGTACCAAAACAAGGTTCATGGCTAAGTAACACCATTCCCTCTCCTGCCATGATCAGGGGCTGAGATCCAAGCTAGAACGCGCTTTCTACATGGTTAAATGAACCGGATGTATGGTTTGCTACTTCGACATCTGTAGTAGAGGGAATAATAACTATGCCCCTAATGTGACCATTGTCATGGCTGGGGTTGGCCTTTTTCAGTGTTCAAAGAGAGGTTTTGTAGGAGACCAACTCCTTTTTTGGGAGGCTAACCTACAGGGATCAATTTCTGACTAATGAACTTTTATCTCTCCTTGATAAAAAAAAATTATTTTCATTAAAAAAAAAAAACTTGTAACTAAAATGCATTATATATATGATCATCTCTAAATTGGAAATATCTTTAAAATTATGACTTAATTATAATTTAATGAAATTACTAAATAAAATTATAATTTAATATGTATGTTTTATATATGAAAGGGAGAACAAAAGCTCAGAAATTATTACAAATATGACTAGCAATACACTACAATTATAAAATTACAGTTTGAACAAATAAACGCTCACAATGGAATACTGCCCACAGAGTTTCCTCAACACATGGCTTGTCTCTCATAGTTCTAATAAAAACATAAAGACTTCTTTGAGAACTAAACAAACAGTGGACAAGCAGAGAGAACTGCTCCATTTCTTTCTATCATATCACTTCTTACGCCGGAGTAACGAAGAAATGAAAAAAGTAAGGGCATGGGGAGGAAGGCGGTTCCTTTTCCTTTAATGAAAAAACCTAAACAACTATTACGTTCACCTTGCAAAAGTTGGAATCTAGGTACAAAGCTATATCTGATTATAAGAGAGGTTGGGAGATCTTATCTTTAGCTGGGTAACCATGGTTTAACTGAACACTTTTTTACAATATAAGAAGAAATATTAGGAAACAGGCAGAGGTCTCTGCTATAAGTTACTCTTGAAAAGCCAAAACTATGAGTGCACATCATTCTAGTGACAAACAGCAATCACAGAGTCCTAGCACATTAGCTCATCCACATCAAAGGCCCAGGATTTCTGCCTGATATGTGATCTACTCTTTCAGGACTAATTGTAGTTTCCTGTGTCCTGGCCACATCTAAACTAACCTTTAAAAAAAAAAATAATAAAGTAGGTTATTTGCACATGTTGCTCCAAAACACACCAAATTTACAATGGTTTTGTTGGAATAGGATAAATACAATGCAATGTATCACCTGGAGAAGGGATAATTGAAGCAAAGAGTCAAATGAACACCGAAACAAGGTCTACTACTCTTCTCTTCTTTGATAAGACTTATAAGGACTTTCAGCCAGGCAATGAGGTAAATTTCCTGGTGTCAGTCCTCATCAGCTTGTCCATTGTTGTCTGTGACCTTTATTTCATTTTCTACGAGATCTTTACTTTTCTATTACTGTCTTTTCTCTTTTGAAACCTACAGAACACTTGCAGCTGAATTTTGCTGGTGCAGTTTGGGGTAGAACAGTCAGAAGCTTCCACAGGCTCGCTGTGGTCTATTTAGCCAAACATTTTCAGGACAAAAAAAAAAATGTGTTTTGCCAATTTCCTATGCAAACAACCCCAAGAAGAGAGCCCACCTGGATATAGAGATTAAACCTGAATACTCTCACCTGCTATTTACTAATCTTTGCATTCTGTTCATTAATATCTCTCTCAGACTACAGAAAAGTACATTTGTGTCAGTTGCTAAGTATTTATTGGTCAAGACTAAGTCTAGCGATTTGTATTGCTGATGACAAGTTTGATTGTCATTTAATCTTCACTTTTTGTAGGTAACCTATTTTTTCATCACAGAGATAATTTATTGTTGTTATTGTTAGGTGCTGGCAATTCTGTTTCAATTCATAGTGACCCTGTGTACAGCAGAACTAAACACTGGTTGTTTCTGTGCCATTCTCACAATTGTTGCTATGCTTTGACCCATCGTTGCAGCCACTATATCAGTCCATTTTGTTGAGAGCCTTCCTCTTTTTCACTGACCCTCTACCAAGCATGATGTCCTTCTCCAGGGACTGGTGCCTCCTGATAACACATACAAACTACGAGAGAGGGTATCTTGCCATCCTCGCTTTTAAGGAACATTCTGGATGTACTTCTTCCAAGACAGGTTTATCCACCCTTCTGGCAGTCTATAGTATATTCAATATTCTTCACCAACACCATAGTTCAAAAGCATCAGTTCTTCTGTCTTCCTTTTTTCATTGCCCAGCATTCAAATTTGAGGTTATTGAAAATACTATGGTTTGTGTCAGGTGCACCTTAGTCATCAAAGTGACGTCTTTGCTTTTTTAACACTTATTTAAAGAGGTCTTTTACAACAGATTTGCCCAGTGCAATACATTGTTCGATTTCTTTACTGCTGGTGATGGTTAAGATTGTGTGTCAACTTGGCTGGGCCATGATTTTTAGTGTTTTGGCAGTCGTGTAATGTTGTGGTCACCTCCCTGTTGAGATTTGTTAAGTGACCCCATCACTATGATGGGATCTGCTGTGAGTAACCAATCAGTTAAGTGGAGTTTCCTTGGGCACGTGGCCTGCATCAGGGTGGGCAGACATTTTGGCAAGGCTCAGGTGCTTTTGCTCAGCTCTGGATTCTGCAGCTGGCTCCTGTTTGTCTGACTTCCGGTTCTTGGGACTTGAGCTAGCAGCTTGCCGTGCCTGCTGATCTTGGGATTCACCAGTCTTCACAGCCTGTGAGCAACAGCCCTGCTCCCCAATCTGCCAATCTTGGGTTCGCCAGCCCCTGCAGCTATGTGAATCAGGAGAGGCCTCTATTCTGACCCACGGACTTGGGACGTTTCAGCCTCTACAACCATGTGAGCCATTTCCTTGATATAATTCTCTCTCTATGTATATATGCATGGAAACTCTGGTGGTGTAGTGGTTAAGTGCTATGGCTGCTAACGCAGAGGTCGGCAGTTCAAATCTGCCAGGCACTCCTTGGAAACTCTATGGGGCAGCTCTACTCTGTCCTCTAGGGTTGCTATGAGTTGGAATCGACTGGATGGCAGTGGGTTATATATATGCTTTACTGGTTTTGAAAACCCTGATGGTGTAGTGGTTAAGTGCTATGGCTGCTAACCAAAGGGTCAGCAGTTCAAATCCCCCAGGAGCTCCTTGAAAACTCTGTGGGGCAGTTCTACTCTGTCCTGTAGGGTTGCTGTGAGTCGGAATCGACCCGATGGCACTGGCTTTGGTTTTGGTTTGGTTACTGGTTTTGCTTCTCTAGAGAACCCAGCTGCTATCCAAAAGGTTGGCAGATCAAATCCACCAGCTGCTCCTTAGAAACCCTATGGGGACAGTTCTATTCTGTTCTGTGTGGTTGCTATAAGTCAGAACCAGCTTGACAGCAATGAGTTTGATCAGGTTTTTGGTAATATTGATGAGTTCAAGGAAGAGGTAGAGGATACAACCTGCAACAATTTCCTAACAAAAAAAATAAATGTTAGCCCTCCTCCATGGCTAACTAATTACTTAGTTAATAACAATTCCTATGGGAAGTCAGGAAAACATCTCTTTTACCATGTCTCCAGAATTTGAAGAGGCCTTAAATTGTAATCAAATCACAATTTCTTGATTCTGGAGGTCAGCCAACAGTAATTCCTGATATTGTGCCAGGCTTCCATGAAAAGACTAGAAGGCTAAGCAATGTGATTGTCAAAGGGCACAAGTTCTTGGTTAATATAAAAATGGTCAATATGAGTTCCACGTGGTATTGTTAGTTTAAGAGGTATGTTGCTGTTGGTATTGAGTATCAATAATCCTGTTGATGAGCCTAGAATTTTACACACCTGCTCTCCTAATTTTGTTATCTTTTCATGGAGAACCATAGAGAATACCTGCGGGGTAACAAAAACAGGGATTTTAAATATTAAAATGATGAATAAATACACACTTTTTTTTTTGAATTGTCATTTAATAGCCCATTCTGGCTACTGAAATTGGTCAGTGAGATCACTCCCGAAATTTTTCAGTAGGTCTTGACGTGATAGCTCTGATTAAAGAAGTTAGGCATCTGGCGGAGCACATTATGGTGGAATTGATCCTCATTTCCATCTTACTGAAGAAGACAATCAAGGCATTTGCAATTTCAGCCAGCTGCCACACACCTGTGTTGATTTTCCTTCCTACTATCATAACAATAAAGAAAGATCTGGCTATCATAACAGCCATCTGTACTGTCATTGGTTATATTATTGATATGTTTGTAGGAGTCACTACAAGGGAAGTGACTCCTGCTTTGGGGGAATGTTTTAACATATGACATCCTGAGGTCTATGTACAGGTCCACATGTGCACGATTAAGTGTTCTGGAATTCTCGTTCTCCACAATGTTACCTATAATTTGTTACGATCCACACAGTGGAATACTTTTGCACAGTCAATAAACCACAGGTAAAAATCTCTCTGGTATTCTCTGCTTTTAGCCAAGCTCCATCTGACATCAGCAGTGATATTCCTCATTCCATGTCTTCTTCTGCATCTGGCTTGAATTTCTGGCAAATCCCTGTCAATGTACAGCTGTAATCATTTTTTGAATTATCTTTGCCATCACATTATGATCAGGTTCTTACTTCTCTCTCTTTTTTTTTTTTTTTGCTATTAATGATATTGTTGGATAATTTCTGCATTCTATTGGATCACCTTTCTTTGGGATGGGCATGAATATGGATGTCTTATAGTCAGTTGGCTTCTAAATTGTTTGGCAGAGACTAGTGAGTGCTTCCAGGGTCACATCTGTTTGTTGAATCATCTCCACTGGTACTCTGTCCATTCCGGGATCTCTGCTTTTGCCCAATGCCTCTAGTACAGCCTGGACATCTTCCTTCAGTACCATCAGTTCTTGATCATGTTACCTTCTGAAATGGTTGGACATCAACCAGTTCTTTTTGATACAATAACTCTATATTTGTTTTATCTTCTTTTTTTCTTTTCAGGTATTAAAAACAACAACAACAACAACAAAAAAAAACCTCCTCAGATATTTGCCAGGCTCTGAGCCTGAATAGGAGATCCACTTTTGAACTAAGATGTTGACTGGTAGTCTCTGGACCAATTCCTGATCTGATGTTGCTGCCAGAGCAAGTGGGGAGGAACCCAGAATATTTCCAAGTTTCTATTCCTAATAGAAATGCACAATACTCCATTCTCACATGGCTCTAGACTTGCCATGCCGCCCTTACTTCTCATTACTGGGTTGGCCACAGCCCGGGCTCTGGGAGCAAGTCTGCCTTAGACAGCAGGAATGCACGGAGTCCTAATTCTACACCTTGTCTGATGTTCTTTCACGGTTTTGCCTTAGTATTATTAGATGTTAAAGTTATTCTCATTGTTAAATTATGTGTTTAAAATAATGTCAATATAACAATAATAACTAATATTCATTGAATTATCACTGTATGCCAGAGACTCGACTAAACATTGTATTATAAAATTTTCACAATCAATATGGTGAATATTATTATTATTTTGTAGAAAAGAACTGAGATCAGAATGCTTTAGTAACTTGCCTTCAGTTTCTACAACCAAATTAAAGATGTGAGACGTGAAATACAATCTGTTGATCACAGAACGAGAAATCTTAACCATTGCATTATGATCAAGTTCTTACTTTATTCCTCTTTTTTTTTAATAGTATTTTATTGATTTTTTTTGTCAAAAGCTACCCAGCAAGTTAGATTCCCATTTGACAATTTCCACACAAATCTTTCATTGACATTAGTTATATTTTCACCATGTGTCGACATTCTCTTTGTGCTCTGGTTTTCCATTTCCAGTAATTAGTTTCCCTGCCTGCTTGTTTTCTCATTTTTCCTTTTGAGTAATCGTTGATTTTTGGTCTCATACAGATGGTTTTTAAGTAGTGCATCAATCTTACAGTTACTATCCTTTATTTTGTGTGCCACTCTGCTATTCTGCTAAAAGGCAAGCTCAGTGGGTAAGCTCGGTTCTAGGTTTAAAGAGTGCCTCAAGGTGATCGGTTCAGGGAGCTCTCTGTTCTCTACCGTTCCAGTTTACTTGGCCTTTTTTTTTTTTAAGAATTCAACTTCCGCTCCACATTTTTCACCTATCCTTTCCGAGACAATCTACTGTGACCCTGTCAGAATGGTCAGTGGTAGTAGCCAGGCACCATCTATTTCTTCTGGTCTCAGGGTAGATGAGATTGTGGTTCGCGTGAACTTGTTTCTTCTTTGAGCTTTTTATTACCTTCTTACCATTTGCTCCTGGTGAGTAAAGACCAGTAGTTGTATCTTAGATGGCTGTTTGTGAGCATTTAAGACCCCAGGTGCTACTCACTTCACTAGGATGCAGATCATGATTTTTGTGAACTATATTATACCAATAGACTAAATTGTCCCACAAGACTATGGTCCTAAGCTTTAAAACCCAGAAAAACAATATTGGAAGGTGTTCGGTTATATCTGAGTAGTATCCATATTTGTGTATTCAATGCATATATGTGCCTTTACCCACATGTTTGTATTTACAAGTACCTATAGATACTTTTTTTTTCTTTTTTTTTATAGATACTTTGGAAACCCTGGTGGCATAGTGGTTAAGAGCTAAGGTTGCTAACCAAAAGGCCTGCAGTTCGAATCCACCAGGCGTTCCTTGGAAACTATGAGCAGCTCTACTCTGTCCTATAAGGTTGTTATGAGTTGGAATTGACTCCATGGCAGTGGGTTTGGTTTGGGGTTTTTATAGATACTTCTATCTATTCTTATCTGTGTATATACCCGTACCTACCCATAAACCAATATGCCTATACTCATCCATATGTGCTCAAACACTTGTTTTTACTTAGGCTGTGTTGTGCTCTCTACATCCCCCTTCAGTGCCGCTTTTCACATCACCAAAAATAACAAGACTCTACAATCTAAAGCATACTTTTCCCTCCCTCCCTTCTTTCCCTGGTTACCACCAATCAACATTGGTCCCTCTCTATGTATCTATTCCTGTCTTCTTACAAAAGGGGGATCATACAATATTTGTCCTTATATGCTTGACTTAGTTCACTTAGGATTATGCCTTCCATGTTATAATATATTTCATGGACTCATCACTGCTCTTTACAGTTGCATAGTATTCCATTGCATGTGTGTATCAGTTTGCTTATCCATCCATTCATCCATTGAGGGGTGCCTCAGTTTTTTTTCCATTTATTTGTTATTGTGAATAAAGCAGAAATGAACATATGTGTGCATATATCTGTTTGAGTCATTATTTTTAGGTCTTTACGGTATATACAAGAGCTCTGGTGGCATACTGGTAAAGAGATTGCCTGTTAGCCAAAATGGCAGCAGTTCAAATCTACCAGCAGCTCCTTGGAAGTCCTGTTGGGCAGTTCTACTCTGTCCTATAGGGTTGCTGTGAATGAGAATTGACTTGACAGCAAAGGGTTTGGTTTGCTTTGTTTCTTTTAGGGTATATACCTAGTTTTTATTTAGTTGTTCTATCTCCATTTGCGTTAGTTTAGGTAGGTATTGTGTCTCTAGAAATTTGCCCATTTCTTCTAGGTGTTAAAATTTGTTAAAGAACAATTTTTCAAAGTAACCTGATATGATTATTTTAATTTCAGTTGGGTCTATTGTGATATCGCTCATCTAATTTCTTATTTGGGTTGTTTGCTTCGTCCTCTGTTTTTTTGTCAGTCTGGCCAATGGTTGATCGATTTTGTTAATCTTTTCGATTGCTGGGTCATAGGGTAGTTCTATTTGTCGGTTTTTGTTTGTTTGTTTGAGAAAGCACCTTTCTGTTTTTCATAGCAGTTGCACCATTTTACAGTTCCATCAGCAATGGATAAGTGTTACAATTTCCCCACATCCTAGTCAACATTTATTATGTTCTTTTTTTTTTTTAGTGCCATTTTTGTCAGTGTGAGATGAAATCTCATTGTAGTTTTGATTTGCATGTCTCTGTTTTTTGTTTTAATGGTTAATGATTATGAACATCTTTTCATATGTTTGTTGGCTGCTGGCTTGTCCTCGTTGGTGAAGGTTCTGTTCATGTGATGGGGTTTCATTTTGTGATGGGGTTCTTTTTGTTATTGAGTTGTTGCAGTTTTCTATAAATTTGAGAGATTAGACCCTTATTGGATAAGCCTTTTCTGAAGATTTTTTTCCAATCTGTAGGTTGTCTATCTACTCTTTTAATGATTTTTTGATGAACATAAATTTTTAATTTTTATGAGGTCCCATTAATCTGTCTTCTTCCATTTGTGCATTTGTTGCAATGTTTGTTACCATATTTTAACAAAAGATTAGGTCCCATAGTTTTCTCCCTATATTTTCTTTCAGGAATTTTATAGTTTTAGGTTAACGTTTAGGTCTTTGACAGATTTTGAGTTAGTTTTTGTATATGGTGGGAGATATGGGTCCTTGCGTCTTGTAGTTTTCTTGGTATCGGTCTTTTACATCTCTAGTTGGATTTATTCCTAAGTATTTTATCTTCATGGGGACTATTGTAAATGATATTGATTTGGTGATTTCCTCTTTGATGATCTCTTTGTTGGTGTAGAGGAATCCAACAAATTTTTGTATGTTTATCTTGTATCCTGATACTCCGTTGAACTTTTCTATTAGTTTCAGTAGTTCTCTTGAGGATTCTTTAGTATTTTCTGAGTATAAGATCATGTCATCTGCAAATAGAGATATTTTTACTTCTTTGCCAGTCTGGATGCCCTTTATTTCTTTGTCTAACCTAATTGCTCTGGCTAGGACCTCCAGCACAATGTTGAATAAGAGTGGTGATAAAGGGCATCCTTGTCTCGTTCCCATTCTCAAGGAGAATGCTTTCAGACTCTCTCCATTTAGGATGATGTTGCCTGTTGCCTTTGTATAAATGCCATTTATTATGTTGAGGAATTTTCCTTTTATTCCTATTTTCGCTGAGAGTTTTTTTCATGAGTGGATGTTGGACTTTGTCAAACGTCTTTCTGTATCAATAAGATCATGTGGTTCTTATCTTTTGTTTTATTTATATGATGGATTACATTGATTGTTTTTCGAATGTTGAAACACCCCTGCATACCTGGTATGAATTCCACTTGGTCATGGTGAATTATTTTTTTGATATGTTGTTGAATTCTATTGGCTAGAATTTGGTTGAGGATTCTTGTGTCTAAGTTCATGAGGGGTATTGATCTGAAATTTTCTTTTTTGTGTGGTGTCTTTACCTGGTTTTGGTATCAGGGAGATGCTGGCTCCATAGAATGAGTTTGGGAGTATTCCATCCTTTTCTATGCTCTGAAATACTTTTAGTAGTGGTGGTGTTAACTCTTCTCTGAAAGTTTGGTAGAATTCTCTGGGGAAGCCATAAGGGCCCGGGCTTTTTTTTTGTTGGGAGTTTTTTTTTTTTTTTTTTAATTACCTTTTCAATCTCTTCCTTTGTTATGGGTTTATTTAGTTGTTTTATCTCCATTTGTGTTAGTTTAGGTAGGTAGCATGTCTCTAGAAATTTGCCCGTTTATTCTAGGTGTTGAAATTTGTTAAAGTACAATTTTTCATAGTAATCTGCTATGATTATTTTAATTTCAGTGGATCTATTGTGATATCGCCCATCTCATTTCTTATTTGGTTTATTTGCTTCGTCTTCTGTTTTACTTTTGTCAGTCTGGCCAATGGCTGATCAATTTTGTTAATCTTTTCAAAGAGCCAGCTTATGGTCTTGTTAACTCTTTCAATTGTTTTTCTAATCTCTATTTCTTTTAATTCAGCTCTAATTTTTATCATTTGCTCTCTTCTGATGCCTGAGTGTTTCTTTTGTTGCTCTCTTTCTGTTTGTTCAGGTTGTAGGGTTAATGCTTGGATTTTGGCCCATTCTTCTTTTTGGACGTATGCATTTATTGCTATAAATTGATCTCTGAGCACCGCTTTTGCTGTGTCCCAAAGGCTCTGACAGGAGGTATTTTAATTCTCATTTGATTCTATGAATTTCTTTATTCACCCTTAATTTTTTTTATAACCTAGTCGTTTTTGAGCAAGGTATTGTTCAGTTCCCATGTGTTTGATTTCATTTCCCTGCTTTTTCTGTTATTGATTTCTGCTTTTATGGCTTTATGGTCAGAGAAGATGCTTTGTAATTTTTTGATGTTTGGATTCTGTTAAGGCTTGCTCAAGGACTTAATATGTGATCTATTCTAGAGAATGTTCCATGTGCATTGGAAAAGAAAGTATACTTGGCTGCTGTTGGGTTGAATGTTCTGTATATGTCTATGAGGTCAAATTGGTTGATTGTGGCATTTAGATCTTCCATGTCTTAATTGAATTTCTTTCTGGATGTTCTGTCCTTCACCAAAAGTAGTGTGTTGAAGTCTCCTACTATTATTGTGGAGCTGTCTATCTCACTTTTCAATACTGTTAGAGTTTGTTTTATGTATCTTGAAGCCCCGTTGTTGGGTGCATAAATATTTAATATGGTTATACCCTCCTGGTGTATTGTCCCTTTAATCATTAAATAGTGTCCTTCCTTATCCTTTGTGGATTTAACTTTAAAGTCTATTTTGTCAGAAATTAGTATAGCCACTCCTGTTTTTTTTTTTTTTTATGTTTGCTTGATATATTTTTTCCATCCTTTAAGTTTTAGTTTGTGTCTCTATGTCTAAGGTCTGTCTCTTGTAGGCAGCAAATATAGATGGATCAATTTTTTTTTTAATCCATTGTGCCACTCTCTGTCTCTTTATTCATGCATTTAATCCATTTACATTCAGTGTAATTCCGGATAGGTAATTTTTTTATGAGTTTAGTGCTGTCATTTTGATGTCTTTTTTGTGTGTTGTTGACCGTTTCTTTTTTCCACTTAATTTTTTGTGCTGAGAAGTTTTTTTTTTTTTTTTGTCTTTTCCTCTTTTTTGTTTTTGTCAATTTTGTTTTTGCTAAATCTTTGTTTTTCTTGTATTTTATTTTGATGTGTAGGATTGTTGGTCTCCTTTGTGGTTACCTTATTTTTTACCCCTATTATTCTAAGCTTAAAGCAAACTTTTATCTCTCTGTATCACCTTGACTTCCTCTCCATACGAAAAATTTATGACTGTATTTTTTAGCCCCTCTTTATTGATTTATTGTTGTTATCTTTTACATAATGACATAGCTATTTCCCCGCTTTCAGCATTTTTTATCTTGATTAATTTTTGTGATTTCCATATCTAGGTTGATATCTGGTTGCTCTGTCCTGTGTTCCAGCCTTGGGTTGTTATCTCAGGTTATTGATTTTCTAACCAGAGGACTCCCTTTAGTATTTCTTATAGTTTTGGTTTGGTTTTTGCAAATTCCCTAAACTTCTCTTTGTCTAGAAATGTCCTAATTTCACCATCATATTTGAGACACGGTATTGCTGGATATATGACTCCTAGCTGGCAATTTTTTTTCCCTAAGTTTTTTATATAAGTCACCCCATTGCCTTCTTGCCTGCGTGGTTTCTGCCGAGTAGTCCGAGCTTATTCTTATTGACTCTCCTTCATAGGTGACTTTTCTTTTATCCCTGTTTGTCTTTGGTTTCAGCAAGTTTGATTATAATATGTCTTTGTGACTTTCTTTTGAGATGTACCTTGTGTGGTATTTGATGATCATCTTGGATAGATATTTTCTTGTCTTTCACAATATCAAGGAGGTTTTCTGCCAATAAATCTTCAACAATTCTGTCTGTATTTTTTGTTTTCTTTCCCACTTCTGGTACTCCAGTCACTCGTAGGTTATTTCTCTTGATAGAATCCCACAAGATTCTTAGGGTTTCTTCATTTTTTTTTTAATTTTTTTAACTGATTTTCTTCGAATGTACTGTTTTTTCTTCTGTCTCACTAATTCAGACTTCCATTTCCTCAATGCTGCTCCTCTGACTCTATAAAGTTGTCTAATTCTGAAATTTTATTGTTAATCTTCTGAATTTCTGATTGCTGTCTCTTTATGGACTCTTGCAGCTTATTTAATTTGTCATTATGCTCTTGAATAATCTTCTTAATTTCCTTGACTGCTTTATCTGTGTGTTCCTTGGCTTGTTCTGCATTTTGCCTCATCTCCTTCCTGATCTCTTGAAGAGTTCTATATATTAATCTTTTGGATTCTACATCTGGTAACTCCAGTAATATATCTTCATCCAGAAGATTCCTTGATTCTTTGTTTTGGGAGCTTGATCAGTTTCTTTATGTGATTTCATATTGACTATTGTCTCCAAGCCATCTGTAAGTTATTGTATTAATTTCTTTTATGTTTGCTCACTGTGTCCTAGCTTCTTGTTTTGTTTTGATATACCCAAATGGGCTGCTTGAGTGGGCTAGCTTGATTATAGGCTCTTTGAAGCGCTAAAGTCCTGTCACCAGATGGCTAGAGGCAGGTATACAAACCTAGGAATCCATTCACTTTTCTTGTGTGGATTAAGTTCAGATGTCCAGGTAGTCATTCTCCAAGTGTGTGGTGCAGGCTTTCACCTACAGTTTTAGAGGAGCAATGGATTAGTGTATGCACAGGTATCTAGTTGCGGCAGGGGGTCACACTCTGAGCAAGCCAGGGGGCTGACAACTGTCCCCCAAGTGTCTATGGGGAAAGCACATCCCCATTCCCTAGAGTGCACAAGTGGGTGGCCTCTGCAGCTGGACCACGGTCACCCAATGCTTTTAGTTGTAAGCATTTGGAGGCACCAGTTATTCTTGAACCCCTGTGCATAGGTGGCTAGGTGGTGTGAGTGGAGCCACCGATCCTCAGGCCCCTGATGTGGGTAGGTGAGGACCCAGCTTAATGGGCAGAACAGTGTCAAATGTCAACCCCCCCACCCCCTCCACCCCCATCTCTCCACTACACAGCTGAAACAGTTAAAACCAGACCTCAGGCACATACGCCCTGGCAGTCTACCAAATGGGCCCATACTGGTCCATGAAGGGGTGAAAGTCATTCCAAGTCAGTGGACCTCTTATATCTGGACAGGAGCCACTTCTGCCCTGAGTTCCCAGTTTAGGGGAGCTGGCAGATTACTTTTTCCCCATTTGTTAATTTGTTCCTTCTTCAAGGCCAGGAGAATGGTTCAAGGAGTGCAGCTGGACCTATCTCAGGCCCAGGGAAATCGACTGCCACTGAAGCTGGCTCAGGGCCTGGGGCATAGAGAGGGGGATCAGATAAATGGGACAGAGTTGTTTCAAAAGGGGTGCTTTTTGATCTGCATGGTAAATTAGACACAAGCACTTATCTTTTGCCAAGAGTGCAGCTCTTAGCTGATTCTGGAGGCATGAGTAGACTCTGTGCCGATAGCTCTCTGTGGCTGAGGAAACTGTCCCAAATGCTACTGCCAGCCCCACCATGGTCACACCAGTGAATGGGGAATGAGGAGTGCTGGTTCCCGCCAAGTCAAGTCCAGCAACTCCTCGCTGCTTCTGAACTGTCTCTCCCTCCCCCACCTCTCAGTCTGATTTCTTAACTTTCCGTTTGATGTTCAGGGCTCCTACCTTGTCATATATATAATTGGTTCACTTGTTTTTTCAGGTCTTTCTTGTAAAAGGGACCACCAGAAGCATCTGACTACTCCGCCATCTTGGCCCCACCTCCTGCAATGTCCTTCTTTATCTCTTGTAATAGATTTTGATTTAAAGTCTATTTTATCTGATAACAGTATGGCCACCTCTGCTCTTTTTTGTTTACTGGTTGCTTGGAATATTTTTCTCTATGCTTTTCTTTTCAGTTTGTTTTTTCTTATGTCTAAGGTGTGTTTCTTGTAGACAGCAAAAGGATGAATCATGTTTTTTATCCATTCCGCCGCTCTCTGCTTTTTGCATGGGCCATTTAAACTATTTACATTTACGGTTATCCCTGAAAATGAAGTGTCTACGTTACTCATTTTGCTGTTTTGTTTTGTGTCTTCTTTGTTTTTTTTTATTCTGATTTATTTGTTTTTGTTTGTTTTGTGGTGATTTCTTGTGATGAGCCTTTTTGTCTTCTGAAAGTTTCTTCTTCATGATATCTTAGTGCTTACCACATGCTATATTACACAACTTAAAATTACAACAACTTTAAACATGAGCAACAGGTTAAAATACAAGCTCAACATAATACATGTATTCTTGATAATCTCCTCCTTCCCCTATTTGTGTTGATGTGACTCCATTAATACCAATATACAACCTATATTTGATAAGCTTACTTTGTACTTACTTCTGAATACTCTTTCCTATCCATTTGGAGTATTCCCTTGAGTAATACTTACAAAGCTGGTCTGGTAGTGTCAAATTTCCAGAGCTTCTGTTTGTTTGGGAATGTCTCGATTTCCTCCTAATTTCTGAATGACAACATTACTGGGTAAAGAATTTTTGGCTGGCAAATGTTTTGGTTCAGTATTTTATATATGTTGCTCCATTGTCTTTGGGCCTCTGGAGATTATGGGGATAAATCTACACTGATTTTCATGAAAGACACTTGCTATGTTATATTGTGTTTTTCTCTTGCTGCTTTCAGAATTCTCTCCTTGTCTTTGATTTTCAATAATTTATTAGTATGTGACACAGAGTTGATTTTTTGTACATTTCTTCTAATTGGGGTTCACATGACTACCTACATTTGTAGGCTTGATTTCCTGTTCAGGTGTGGGAAATTCTTTTTTATTATCCCATGGATAACTGTTTCCATGCCTTTACAATCATCATGGTGCTCTGGGGTTCCAATAATTCTAACATTAAATTTCTTAATTGACTTCTATATTTCCATTTGAGTTTGTTCGCTTTTCTTTGTTCTCCTTTCTTGAGACTTGATAAGTTTGGTTATTTAGTCTTCTAATTCACTTTTCTATTGTTGAGTGTTTCTCTTGCTTTTTATAATTCAGTTTCTTTGTTCTTCAGTTCCAGTAATTTTATCTCTCTCTCTCTTTTTTTTTTTTTAATGTTTTAATTTCCTTTTTTAGTCTCTCATTTTTTCTTCCTCCATTTGTTTCCTGGTCTCTGCTAATTTGTTTTCTGGATGTATTTTGCTTTCTTTAAACATATTTAGCACCATAGTGCAAAAATTTTCAATTTGCTCCACTAGTCTGGCCTCCATGGGATAAATTTCCTCTTCTTCATGTTTTACTTTTAATTTGTCCCTCTTCTCCCATGATTTTGTATGTTTCACTATATTTTTTTTTTTTTTTAACTTGGGCCATTTTGTTATCTTTTTAATTTACATTTTATATTCACATTTTTTGTGGAAAATTTTTCTGATTGGGCTCTGTGGTGGTGCAGCAGCCAAGCTCCTTGCTTCCAATCAAAAGGCTGGGGACCACACCCAGTAGCCACTTCAAGAGAGAAAGATGTGGCAGACTGCCTCCACAAAGACTCACAGGTTTGGGAACCCTTCAGGTCAGCTCCACTCCACTCCATAGGGTCTCCACGAGACAGAATCAATCCATTAGCTGTGTGCTTGGTATCTTCTCCTGAGAACCAGTGAACGATATTCTTAACCTTAGGATATTCAGTGCTGATTCAGGACTTCTGGAAGTTTGATCTCAGAAATTCAATACACTTGTGGGGGGGGTGTTTATCTGTTTGCAGACACTGATGTAAGTGGTAGGGCTCAACTTCCAGTGGTGAAGGTGAGGAGTCTACATGTCTTTACTCCATAGGTGCCCCTGCACAGGCTCTCCCACAGTGTCCCGTTGTGGGCAGTGAGCCATCCATTTACATCTGTGCTGCCCATCTGTCTGAAGCATCCCCCTCACCCTGCTGCCCTTGTAGTTCCTTCTGGTCCTAGTGTCCATCCACATTATGCCTCAGTGAGAGTCAACAGCACTTTCTGTTAGCACTGTGGTCCCCCTTCACCCTCCCAATTGCATGGCCTGTGAACTCCCACTGCCATTCTATGCCACCTTAAAAAACCAGGCTACAACATCCTTAGATTAGCTCTCTTTTGTGTTCCTTATTTGGGGTGTTGTCCAGCCCCATCCCAAAATGGGTTCAATAAGTGATTGCTCCAGATGTTAGTGGGTAAGTTCTCCCAGATTTGTGCAGTCCCTACTCCTCCTTCCCACCTTTGGACTCATCCTGACTCTTCAACACCTCAGCTGCCATCTAGAGTTCTGAGATCTAAATATGTGTTTGTTTTTACTTGTTGTTCAGTGGATTACTTGCTGGAGAGAAATTAAGAATGTCTACTCACTTCACCATCTGCTCTGCCTTCCCCTTCTACCTTCTTCTCATGCTGCCTGTGTCTTTCAATCTTTTGTGAAGAGAACCGTTGAACATGGCAACTTGAGGCTTGAATTTTTTCTTCAGTTCCTTCAGCTTGAGAAATGCCTAGCATTGAGTTTTCTAACTCCAGGTCTCTGCATAGTTCTTTTATAGTGCTTTGTCTTCTAAAGAAGCACTTCGAAATTTTCTGTTCAGCTCTTTTACTTCATCATTTCTTTCATTCGCTTTAGCTACTCTATGTTCAAAGGCAAGTTACAAAATCTCTTCTGACATTCATTTTGGTGTTTATTTTCTTCCTGTCTTTTTAGTGAATTCATGTTTTCTTCATGTATGATGTCCTTGACATCATCCCTCAACTCTTCGTGTCTTCTGTCATCAGTGCTCAGTTTATCCAATCTGTTCTTGAGATAGTCTCTAAATCCAGGTGGAATATATTCAAGGGCATACTTTGGCTCTTGTGGACTTCCTAATTTTTTCTTTAGCTTCAACCTGAACTTGCCTATGAGTAATTGATGGTCTGTTTCACAGTTGGCCCCTGGCCTTGTTGTGACTGATGACGTTGAGCTTCTCCATTATCTCTTTCCACAAATGTAGTCAATTTTATTCCTGTGTAATTGATCTGGTGAGGACCACATGTGTCACCACGATTTGTGTCGTTGAGAAAAGGTATTTAGAATGAATAAGTTGTTGGTATTGCAGAATTCTATCATGCAATCTCTGGCATCTTTTCTTTCACCAAAGCCATAATTTCCAAATACTAATCCTATATATATGTAATTATATATTTTTTTATTATATGCATATATACATATAAAAAATAAAAATAAAAGTATTTTATTTTTTATATGTATATATGTTTTTGGGGGGGTTATATGTATATATATTTTTATGTATATATGTGTGTGTGTGTGTGTGTGTACATATATATATATATATATGTTGTAAGACAATTTAAAAGATACCTTAGCAAAGTTGGTAAATTTTCTTGGCCAGGACTACTCATTCCTGCTCAATGCAATGTCAGCTGGAACTACTCAACTTAGTACTAAGGGCTTCACTTTGAAAAGAACTCACTCACATAGCTGGTATATTGATGCTGCTCTTCAGTTGGGAACTCAGCTGGGACTGTGGTCTGTGGGTCTTGACTCTTCTCCCCGGCTCCTCTCCAATAGTATTTGTGCTACCTTATGTCATGGAGTCGGGTACCAAGAGTAAACCTTCCAAAAGCATAGGGTAGGAGTTTTATTGCCTTGCCAGAAGCGACATAGTATCACTTGCACTGATGTCATAAGCCCGTTGAGATTCAGGGCAAGGGGACATAGACACTATCTCTCAATGGGAAAACTGTCAAAGTCACATTGTGTAAAAAAAGTGTAAGATAAGAGATGTTATTATAGGCATTTTAAGAGAATACAATCTGCCATATGGACTCAATTTATCCTCTGAACTAGATGGCCTCTGAAGCAAATTGAGTGCTCCTGAAAATGTAGATTATTTGTGGTCCCTGTAGAAAGAAATGGTGTGGGGATGTCTTCTTAGTCTTCCAATATTAGGAAGACCTAGAGCAAAGATTAGAGTGTCAATGTCTTTGGAATATATTGTTCTTCAGAGACCAATGGATCCCCTGGAAGAAGATTCACAGAGGTTCTTCATAAATGTGATTATTTTTCTAGCAACTAAAATGCTAACTAGACACTGGGTAAGTAGGTTCACTTTTACCTGCTCCTGACCCTTGGAGAGTATAAGACCTAAAAACCAAGAATATCACTACAAATGCATCACCAAAGAGCTTTTAACTGTTGCTATACATACAGCAGTCTGCCCATGGAGAAACAAAGAGAAACTACTTTGCCTTCTAACACATGAAAGATGGAAAACCGTTTGACGTACTTATAGGCATATCTGGGATACCAATGAGCTAACAAAGGAAAGAAAATAATGAATCTCAGCAGGCAGAGAAAAGTCACTCAAGACAAATAAATCTATATACCTATATCTAAAATGAGTCTCTCTGTGAGGTGCAAATGAATAAAGTGCATGATTGCTAACCAAAAGACTGGAGGATAGGATCTAGAAAATAAGTGGGTGATTGGCTTAGCATAATAGCTTTGGGAATTCATTAAGATAACAGTTGGAAAGGCAGGGCACGTGGATGCAGATGCAGGTGGGTAGGTAGATATGGTAGGGGGAGTCTGTACAATGCCTTCTCTAATGCCGAAATAACATCAGCAAGGGAGAAATCAAGGACAACTCCTGAGAATAGACAGACAGATGGAGGTTTGAGGAGAGAAATAAGTAAAGAGCCAACTAGGAGAACGGGAGAGCATACTGGGTTGAATAGCGCCCCTCCCCAAATTTATGTCCTTCCCAGAACCACAGAATGTGAACTAATCTGGAAATAGGGTCTTTACACATGTAGTTAGAAAAGTTAAAATGAGGTCATATTAGATGGAGTAGGATGGGCTCTAATCCAATTTGGCTGATGTATTTATAAGAAGAGGAACATTTGAGAACAGAGACAAACACAGAGGGAAGACAGGCATGTGCAGACAAACGGAGAATGTCATGTGATGACAAAGGCAAAGATTCAAGTCATATGTAAACAAGACAAAGAAAGCCAAAAATTTCAGAAATACCAGAAACTAAAAGAAAGACACGGAGCAGATTCTCCCCTAAAGTCTTCATAGGTAGCATGGCCTTGCTAACACTCCAAATTCAGACTTCTGTTCTCTAAAACTATGAGAGAATAAAAAACCAAAACCAAACCCACTGCCGTCGAGTTGATTCTGACTCAGTGACCCTATAGGACAGGGTAGAACTGCCCCATAGTTTCCAGGGAGAGCCTGGTGGAATTCAAACTGCTGACCTTTTTGTTAGCAGCAATAGCTCTGAACCACTACGCCACCAGGGTTTCATGTGAGACAATAAGTTTATGTTATTTTAAAGCTTTCATGCCATTGGTACATATAGAGACCATAAAATTCTTCAGCCTCTTGAGTTTACTGGGATGCTGCTGTACTGCTGAGAGTGTGTGTTGCCACAAGACAGGGGATTTTATGACTGTTTGAAACCAAAGAAATGGGTCTATGCCACAAATTATTATTTTTTTTCAGGGTATTGTATGAGGTGCCTGAATTTTGGGGTAGGAAAATAGAAACGTTAAAAATTTTTATTTGTTACACATATGTACCAATAGACCCTGGTGGGGATTCTGAGGTAAAATTAGTGGTATCTTTTATGTACCACTAAACACTTTGGGTACGTTTGTGAGAGGGGGCAAGAAAAAAAAAACAAAAAACCCCATACTACCCACTTAACAATGCTAATGACTGTTAGAGGCAGTCATTCTAACAGAATGAGGGATGCATGGTTTAAAATCAGGAAAAGTGTGCATCGGGGTTGTGTCCATTCATCATACTTATTCAGTCTGTATGCTGAACAAATAACCCAAGAAGCTGGACTGTACCAGGAAGGACACAGAATTAGAATTGAAGGAAGACTCACTAACAATCTGTGATATGTAGCTGACAAAACTTTGCTTGCTGAAAGTGAAGAGGACTTGAAGCACTTACTGATGAAGATTAAAGACTACAGCCTTCAGTATGGATTACACCTAAGCATAAAACAAAAGTCCTCACAACTGGAACAATAAGCAACATCATGATAAATGGAGAAAAGGTTGAAGTTTTCAATGATTTCATTTTGACAACAAAATGAAGAAACAGAGTCAACAAAAAGGAAAACTAAAGAATTTTCTCATTTGAATTATGGTGTTGGCAAAGAATATTGAATATACCACAGACTTCCAGAAGAGTGAACAAATATGTCTTGAAAGAAGTACAGCCAGAATGCTCCTTAGAATGATGATGGCGATACTTTGACTTCCTTACTTTAGACACATTATCAATAGGGACCATCATGCTTGGTCATCACGAGAGTCAACAAAAAACAGAAGTACCCTTAATGGGATGGATTGACGTAGTGGCTGCCACAATGAGCTCAGACATCATCCTATTATGAGGATGGCATAGGGCTAGGCAACATTTTGTTCCATTATATGTGGGGTTGCTAGGAGTAGGAGCTGACTCTCTGACACCTAACGGCAAATAACAGGGAGAAGGATTGTTAGAGACTGGATTCTGGAGAAAGTAATCTCATGAGAGTAGACAATGAGATGCATGAAATTGAGATTATGAATGGGTTGAAGATATTTGTGATGACAATGCTTGTGATAAGTTGCTTAGGTAGAGTGATGAATAACAGCATTAAGGGAGAGCACTCGAGGAACTGAGAAGCTATGGTATTGGAAGAATTATGTATATGCAGACCGAAATCATGAAGAAATAAGGCAAGTTTATTTGTAAAGAAAGTGACAGAGAACTAGGAACTGAAGTCATCCAAAAATAAGAGTGAATGATCCAGGTATTTGGAAATTACAGCAAAAAAGTTTCATAAACGGTAGCATGAAGTAATATACTAAGAGTTTTAAAGCTGGCACTTTGTAGGCAAGTTGGGGAAAGAAAGGTCTCAACGATGTAATGAGGAGCAAGAAGGACACTTACTCTATATCCAGAGCTACTGGTTCAAGATCTTTGGCAGGAGAGGTTATGAGGGAGAGCCACCCCTTGAGAAGAATGTGCAGAAACACTGACCTGTCCAAGTGATCCCAGGTTCACTGGAACAAGAAGATGAATGGAATGTTCAGAGAAAAAATGGAAGATAGAATGGATTTTGCAGATGATGAGCCATACATTTCTGAAGGCATAATACACAAATTTTAGGAGCTGGGAGAGATGTTATAATGAGAATAAGGAAGATTTATACCATTTTGTGGATTAACTTTATAGGGGAATAGTTGGTAAAACGAGAATCTTGGGCTTTCTGTGATGACCTATTTACATTGGATGAGAGGAAATAATGAAATCAGTTGCAGTGTATTTGATGCAGATAATGGTGGCAAGGCCGTGAGTATTGCAGGACAGGGAGAGTAGATGTCGGTGACACACTCTTGACCCCTGTCAATGAAAGCCAAGTGAAGGCCAAAGGGGATTTAGGCAGAGGGAAAATCAAGTGCATAGTCTCTGAAAGAGGCAAAGGCCACTTGGCATGTTGAAGACACAACAAGAAGGCCAAGGAGAATGGAGATAAATGAGAGTAGAAGAAAGGTAACTGGAGGCCAAGTCATGTAGAAATGAGGATTTAGCAATATTTGGATTTAAAGTGAGATGAAAAGTTTTTAGAGTTTTGGGCAAATGAGTGATTTTATCTGAATTGTATCTGACTTAAAGGTTAACTTGGGATTTACGTAGAGAGGTAAGTTAGATAAATATTCAGGCAAGCAAAGATGGTATCTTAGAAGAGTGTGCAAGTGGTGGGGGTATTAAGAATAGGTAAAAAAAAAAAAAAAGAATAGGTAGGAGTCTGCAAATATTTCAAAATAAGAGTCAAATAAATTTGTTGTTGACATGGATATGAACATGAAGGCCAGAGAAGAGTCAGAGATAATTTAAGATCCTTGGTTTCAGCAACTGGTAAATCAATTTTCATTTTGAGATGGAAAAGCATGATGGAGAAGTTTGTCTCGTGTTGGGAGGAAGTCAAGAAGTCTGTTCCAAAATATTGTATTTGAGACACACAGAAGCCCTGATGGTACAGTGGGAGCTCTGGTGGTGCAGTGGTTAAGAGCTCATCTGCCAACCAAAACGTCAGCATTACAATCCACCAGCTGCTCCTCGGAAACTCTGGGAGACAGTTCTACTCTGTTCTGTAGGGTTGCTGTGAGCCACAACCGACTCAACAGCAATTTTTTTTTTTTTTTTTTGGTTTATTAGACACGTAAATGGAGATGTTGAATGAGAAATTGGTTTTATGAGTCTACCTGTTAAGAAGTCAGGGCTGGAGATTTAAATTATATAATATTCTATTTCTCCTTTTACTTATCTTTTTCTTTAAAATATCTTAGTTTGTTAATTTTTTGTAGTTAATATTTTAATATTTCTCTGTATATTTTATGAGTAATGCTTTTCTGCTTTACTTCTTTCTCCACCCTGCCTTCTACTTCATACCTTCTAGAATTTATGCCTTTTCTTCTGTATCTATTAGCATTTCTTTCACAGTTTTTATCTTTGCACATTAGCATTTTCCTCCCTGGAGAAATAGCACATTTCATTTGCCTGTTCATTACACCTCTCTTCTCATTCTTCTCTCATTCTGCTGTTAGCTTTTTGTTAAGATTTCATGTTTTTCCACACACAAAAAAATAATTTTAAAAATCTCTAGTTTGCTAATTATGGATGCACTTCCCTCTCATTATTCTAAAGTTATTATTTATATTCATTTTAATGTCTTGATCTGTTATTTTATACATTAAAGTTCATAGTTTCATATTCTATTAATGTTTGTTGACTTTGGTCACCTACTTTTATGGGATTGCATTTTCTGAAAATTTTATGCATTTTTGGTTTTGAATCTGAGATTTCTTACTGGCCTGTTTTATGAATGCTGCATAAGCTTACTATACCTTTTTTAGAGTGATGATGGAGAGGTGGGACATGCCATCAGAAGCAAATGACTTGGACTGATCTCTGAGCATGGAAACTTTTCATTCTCATCAGTGTCTCCTACACAGTGTTCACCCTGCTTTGTGTTCAAAGGATCCTTCCTCCAAACAATTGCTTCTACTGCTTACCGTTTGATATAAACACTTGAGAAGTAGACTCTATCTAGCCCAGCTGTTTCTCCAAACTATCATCCCAGGGCTTTTTCTTACTCCCCAGATTTGCCACATTTTAATTCAGAGGAACTCATATGCTACATAGAGGCTGCTATAGCAGATGAGGAGGTATCCAAGGTTTGTTACCATCTTTTCTGCTTAATATATGCCAGACATTCTTCTAAGCAATTTATATTCCCACATGAGTTCTATGAAATAAATGCTATTGCTATCCTAAGTCCACAGATGAAGATGTTATCAAAGAAAGTTTAATTTTCATCAAGACCACAGTATGTAATAATTGAGCAGGGGTCCAACCCCAGACAGTTGGCTCCCGTGTCCATGCCTTAACCTGCCAGATTTTACTGACAAGACATAATAATAAACTGTTTCGTATTTCTCCTTTTTTGTAATCTGATGTTAGCCTTTTACCCACTTTGTGTCTGCCATCTAGTAACGACACTCCTCTTTTCTCCACCAGTCCTATCTTGGTGATGTATTAGGTTTTATGGCTTCTTCTGTGAGGTCACCTTCTGAATTTTTTGATACAGGAAAATATTATGAATACAAAATTTGTAGCTTTTAATAAATATACTTCCATCGTTTTAAGTCTAGCTACAGCATAGACATTTAAACTTTATAGATGATTGTGGCTATTTGTTTTAATTATTGTCCTTGTTTGAATATGAAAAGATTCCAGGATAAATCTGAATTATCTTTAATTATATATAATATTGTGTTTATGTTTACATTTGAATTTTCTTGCCCTGAGGAAAGGGTTTATATATTTTATTAAATTCTTAAAATTGTTGTTACTACAGAAAACATGCCCCTATATCTGAGCTTATTTCTATTTTCTAAATGAAATGGGAGACCAAAACTGCATGCAGACCTACCTACACGAAATGAAAAATAAATATTTTCAATTGGATTATTCACTTAAGAAATTTACCATTGGAAATGAGAGTTAAAAAGAAAAGGAAAGCACAGAAACGTTAAATCCTAAAAATATATAACAGCACAAAAAATGAACATTTCTCAATTCCTCAAAAATATTATGTTATTTACAAACCACATAAAACACACAAAATAGTCCTAATGGCAGTAAATATGTATTATCATTCTAAATCAAGCCATAACTAATGACACTCTGGGAAAGGTTTAGTGTATACTGAGGCTAGGTGTCTTACAAATGAAAAGCTATTTAGGTGCTAAAGTCAATTGACTATATGATACCATGTTTTCTAATGGGAATAGCGCACAAAAGATGGCTGGAAGTTGTTTGTTACAATGGCTAAATGAGATTCTACCTCTGGTTATTATCAACCCATACATTCATCATTATAAACCGCTTCATTTTTATTTTACTGTATTGATTTACCTTAGCACCCAAGACAGTTTCTACTCCTACAAAATTCAGAAAATATTGATTTACTTAAATTATTCAATACTTTACTGTATGGCTATTATGTCATTTAACATTTTAGACAAATCAATACAACTTTTTTTAATTGCCTGTCACATACCTAAGGTATCGCAAATATGTTTTGCTGGAATCATTAGTTTGCACTATGTTGATGACATTTTTATAAATCAACTAGTTTAAAACAATGAAGTGACATATACAGGGAAAGTACTAGGATATGAAATGAATAATTTAACCTAGTTGGAATATACAACACTGCAGAATACTTTATTAAGTTTATAATAATCCTATTTCTCAAGACCTGAGGGGTATAATGTTGTCTTCTTTGTACATTTTATACGTATTTTTTTTCCTTTTTTAAACTCTATGTAAGTATAATGGATGGGGTGTTAAGGAAGCTTAATGCAGTGTTTCCTATCTGAGAAATATGTTGTAAAGAATATTGACTACAAGGCAGAGAAACCACTGTAAATATAAGGAAAGATATCTTCAAAGACAGTTTGTTAAATCTGTATATTATGAGGCTTAGATTTTAATAATTAAAATGGTATAAATGACATTGTACAGTAACATGACTATCTAAATGTGTTACTTCGATTTGCCACTGTTACTGTTTTTCTGATAATTTCGAAAAGAGTTATTGTGAATGTTCATTTCATTCTAACACTTAAAAGATAAACCTTATATGAGCAGGAATTTATGCCTATTTTTTCATTTTGCTATACATGCAATATGGATAGTTCCCAACATGTAATGGATGCTCAATAACTACTAGTTGAATGAGTAATGGCTCAAAAAGTGTAATTCTTGTTATGACTTTAATGAAACTGGGGTACTAACAGAAGCCACTTGATAAGCCTATTATTTGTTATCCTACTATTTTGCGTAATACTGAATTAATTAAACGTGAAAAAAAAAAGTCAGGTTTAATCAGACACATTGACCGTATACATTAAAGTTGAATTTGGACCCAGATTAAATATTGCTAAAATTTCACCTATAAATTTGGAATAAGGGGAATTATAGCAAAACTCTAAGATGAAAATAACAGTCACCTGAAGTCAGAGTAATCCGAATAAAGCAGATAAAGGCCATTGGTATTTTGGAGAATCGCTTTTCATATATATGATTCGTCTTGAATTAAGAATCCATTTCACTTTAAAATAAATCTGAGTAGTTCTAGATCCCACTGGTTTCTACATGACTTAGCTCCCTTGGATTGAAAGAAAGCGTATTTTTTCTTATCAAATAATATCAGTTATGTGTAATACTATCAAGCACTGGATGCATTTAATATAACTTAGCTTAACTACAAATATGTTATACCTTTGAAGGGTTTGTTCTGTTCTATTTTTGGGTGCCATCAAGTCAGCTCCAACTCAGAATGACCATATGTATAACAGGACGAAACGTTGCCAGGCCCTGCTCCATCTTCATAATCATTCCTGTTTGAGCCTATTGTTGCAGTCATTTGTCATCCATCTCATTGTGGTCTTCCTCTTTTTCACTGACCCTCTACTTTACCAAGCCTGATGTCTTTTTCCAGGGATTGATCTCTCCTGGTAATGCGTTCAAAGTAACCAAGATGAAGTTTCATCATACTGTCTTCTAAGGATCATTTTGACTCTAGTTCTTCCAATAAATGTGTTAGTTCTTCTGGTAGTCCTAGGTATAGTCAATATTTTTTGCCAACGCCATAATTCAATTGTGTCAGTTCTTCAGTCTCCCTTATTCATTTTCCAGCTTTCACATGCACATGAGGCTACTGAAAATACCATGGCTTGGGTCAGTCACACCTTAGTCATCAAAATGACATCTTTGCCTTTTAACACTTCAAAGATGTCTTTCGCAGCAGATTTTCTCAATGCAGTATGTTGTTTGAGTTCTTGACTGCTGTTTCTATGGGTCTTGATTGTGGGTACAAGTAAAATTAAATCCTTGACAATTTCAATATTTTTTCTGTTTATCCTGATGTTGCTTATTGGTCCAGTTGTGAGAACTATTGTTTTCTTTATGTTGAGGCGTAATCTATACTAAAGGATGTAGTCTTTGATATTCATCAGAAGTGCTTCAAGTACTCTTCACTTTCAGAAGCAAGTTTGTGTCATCTGCATATTGTGGGTTGTTAACGAGCCTTCCTCCAATTCTGATGCCATGTTCTTCATCATATACTCTAGCTTCCCTAATTATTTGCTCAGCATACAGATTGCATAAATACAGTAAAAGGATACAACCCTGATGTACACTTTTCCTGATTTTAAACCATATAGTACCCTCTTGTTCCATTCAAGTGACTACTTCTTGATCTATGTACGAGTTCTTCACAAGAACAATTAGTTGTTCTCAAAATCCCGTCCATCACAATGTTATCCATATTTTATTATGATCCATACAATCGAATGCCTTTGCACAGTCACTAAAACTCAGGTAAACATTTTTCTGGTAATTTCCGTTTTCAGCCAAGATCCATTAAACATCTGAAATGATATCCCTTGTTTCACATCGTCTTCTGAATCTCTGCCAGTTCCCTGTTGATGTACTGCTGCAACTGTTTTTCAAATATCTTCAGCGAAATTTTACTTGCATGTGATTTTATTGACATTGATAATTTCCTCATTCTGTTGTATCACCTTTCTTTGGAATGGGCATAATCATGGATCTCTTTGTAGGCTGGCCAGGTAACAGTCTTCCAAATTTCTTGGCGTGGACAAGTGAGCAATTCCAATGTTGCATCCATTTGCTGATATATCTCAGTGGGTATTCCGTCAGTTCATGGAGACTCATTTGTTACCAATGCCTTCAGTGCAGCTTGGACTTGTATCAATACCATCATTTCTCGACCATATGCTACTTTCTCAAGTGGTTGTACATCAACTGATTCTTTTCGGTGCAATGACTCTGTGTATTTCTTCCATTATTTTTGATGCTTCTTGTGTTGTTCAATTTTTTGCCCATAGAACACTTCACTATTGAAACTCGAAGTTGAATTTTTTCTTCAGTTCTTTCAGCTTGAGAAATGCCAAGTGTGTTCTTCCCTTTTGGTTTTCAAACTGCAGATCTTTGCACATTTCATTATAATGCTTTACTTTGTCTTCTCATGATATCCTTTGAAATCTTCTGTTCAGCTCTTTACTTCGTTTCTTTCATTTGCTTTAGCTTCTATATGGTCAAGAGCAAGTTTCAAAGTCTCTTTTGACATTCATTTGGGCATTTCTTTTCTTCCAGTCTTTTTAGTGACTTTCTGCTTTCTTCACGTATGATGTCCTTGATGTCATTCCACAACTCTTCTGGTCTTTGGTTATTAATGCTCGATGTGTTAAATCTATTCTTGAGATGGTCTCTGTATCAGGTGTATATGCTCAAGTTCCTACTTTGGCTCACGTGGACTTTTTGAAAAATTTTCTTCAGCTTCAACTTGAACTTCCTTATGAATGAATGATAGTCTGTTCCACAGTTGGCTCCTGGCCTTGTTCTGACTGATGAAACTAAGCTTCTTCATTGTCTCTTTCCACAAATGTTGTCAATTTGATTCCTGTGTATTCCATCCATTGAGTTGCACATGTATAGTTTTTGTTTATCTTGTTGAAAAAATGTATTCACAATGAATAAGTCATTGGTCTTGTAAAACTCTATCATGTGATCTCTGGTGTCGTTTCTATCACCAAGGCCATATTTTTCAACTGCTGATTTTATTTCTTTGTTCCCAACTTTCACATCCAATCAACAGTAATTATCAATGCACCTTGATTGCACGCTTGATCAATGTAAGACTGCAGAAGTTGGTAAAAATCTTCAATTTCTTCATCATGAGCATTGGTGATTGGTGGATAAATTTTAATAATAGTCTTATTAACTGGTCTTTCTTTAATGGGTATGGATATTACCCTATTGCTGAAAGCTTTGTACTTCAGGATAGATTTTGAAGTATTCCTTTTGAGGATGAATATGCTGCCATTACTCTTCAATTTGTCATTCCCAATTTAGTTGGCCATATGATCGTTAAATTTAAAATAGCCAATACCAGTCCATTTCAGTTCACAAATGCCTAAGGGTATAGATTTTCAAAGATTCCATTTCATTTTTTGGCTAATTCTAATTTTACCTTATTCATACTTCATAAGTTCTACTTTCCAATTACTAATGGATGTTGTCAGCTGTTTCATCTCATTTTGAGTCATGTTACATCAGCAAAAGGAGATTCAGAAACTTAACTCCATCCAAGTCATTAAGGTTGACTCTACTTTGAGGAAGCAGGTCTCCTCTAGTTGTATTTTTAGTGCCTTCCAATCTGAGGGACTCATCTTCATGTCACCATATCAGACAACATTCCACTGCTATCCATAAAGACTTCACTAGCCAATTTTTTTTTTTTTTTTTTTTCAGAATTAGATCACCACTTCTTCCTTCCTAGTTAATTTCAGCCTGGAAGCTCCCCTAAAATACCTGTCCAGAATGGCTGACCCTGCTGGTGTTTAAAATATTGGCGGCATAGCTTCCATCCTCATACAAGCCACCACAGTACAACAAACTGACAGACAAATGGTGGGTTGAAGGTTTAGACTATATGAATAAGTGTGCTGTTTTAATTATGATAAATATTCATTCATTGATTCTTAAACCAATATTTATAAGGCAGAAATTATTAATGAGAAATAGTTATAGACAATTTCTTAGAGTTAAGGTAATTTGAATGTGGAAGAAGAAATAATCAATTAAATAAGAACTTTTTAAAAAAGTCTGTGGAAAGCCATAGGTTGAAGAAGAATGGGGTATAGGAATATAAACAATATCAGTACTTCCCAAACCTATATGTGGTGAAGGACCATGTTTTCTCCAATCTGTCATGAACCAATAGTTTTTAAGAACCCTACAAAAATGAGAAATTCTAGAATAATAATATTTAAAAACATACATAAGTCACAGTTTTTAGTTATTAGAATTAACAGACATAAACCTGCATTTAATTAAATTTTAATCAAAAGAAACACAACATACAAAAAAGAAATTGTTCACAAAAACTCCACATTGTTCACTGAAAGCATGAATATAGGTGATAAGAGAATCACTCTTGCACTTGAAACATTTTGTCTTTCCATATCATCACTAAATGAAAGTTTATGAAAGAAATATCCACCTCCTATGTAGAACATTTTCTGGAGTCCTGGTGGGACAGTGAGGAAGAGCTCAGCTGATAACCAAAATGTCAGCAGCTTAAATACATCAGTCACTCCGTGGGAACCCCGTGGGATGTCTCTACTCTGTCCTGTAGGGTTTCTATGAGTCAGAGTGGACTCTTTGGCAATGGGTTGTTTTTTTTGGTTTTTATATAGAATAATTTAGGCCTGCTTTAAACAGGTCTATCAATATTTGAAGTGATTAACGTGGCAACTGAGCTTTCTATTTGCTTACTAATTTATCAGATCTCAACTGGATTATGACCTCACCACTTGCTGGAGGTAATAATACCGATTTAAATTTTACAAACCCTCATGTTGGAGAAGCCAGTGTCAAAGCTGCATGTTGATAAGCGTGGAAGAAGATCGTATTGGAAAGCAAGTCAAGCAAGCTCATGATATTCATTTTTAATTTTTATCCAAGTGAGAAATTTATGCTTTATATCTGAAATTCATTCACCTAAAATTTTATTTTGTAAAGCTGTTTTATTTAGGTAACCTTTTTGATTAAAAAAAAAAAAGTGGATTCAGGTGCATGGATTTCCTATGCCTCAATCAAATTTAACTGAAAATAAATTTCAAAATATTATACCACATTTATAACGTGATTAATAATCATTTTCAAAAAGGTACAATATCAAGATCATGACTTATTTCACTGATTAAAAACCAAAAGTAAACCTGTTACCATCAAGTCGTTTCCAACTCACACAGACTCTGTAGGACACAGAAGGACTCCCTCTTGGGGTTTCCAAGGCTATAAATCTTTACAGAAGCAGCCTGCCACATCTTTTCCCTGCGGAGTGGCTGGTGGTTTCAAACCGTCGACCTTTCCATTAGCAGCCAGCCCCTTAACCACTGTGCAACCAGGGCTCCTTATTTCTCTAATTGTTAAATTATGGAGCGTGTTGTGACGATTCCTAAAAATACTTTTCTTCTGAATCTCTACTTTCCTCTTGTGCCCTCTGATCTTATCTCCCTTTGAAAAAGCATGCTGCATTCTTACGTTGAATGGAAGGATGAAGATCATTAAAAATACCACAGAGATGAAACAGATAAGCAAGTTGGACAATCCAATTCACATCTGTAAAAAGTTGGTAGCAAACTGATTTCTTATCCTGCACAAATACTGAGAGTTTATTCATGGAATAATATTTGTTTACACTCATTTTTATATATTACTTAATAGAGCAAAATTCAAATTTAATATATGAGCTTTTAGGTATTCACAATTTTAATACTTCAGTAAATACATTCATTAGTTTGTATAACTTTTTTTTTTTTTTGCAAGTTCCTCTCAGTAAAGAAAGTGGTGGTTGATTTGCATTCTGATGTAACAGCCTTCATGTGGTGCAAGCTCCTGCCATTAGAACATATTCTTGCACGAAACTTAAACTCCAATCTATGTCTTATTCCTCATAGATTTATATAGCTTGGAGTTGTGTTTGTGGGCCATGGCTATAAAACAAGAGTTCTTACCATATCAAGTAATACTTATACTGGAATAATTCCATGTAAAGAATATCTGTGCATTCATCAAGTTACAATCAAATACTAACTTTATTTGTTCAATCGATTGGTCTTTTATATCTTCAGCCAGTTCCTGACTATGCTGAGGTATGGTTTCGTTGGAAGCTGGTATGTAAGCTTCCTTCTTTGTAGCATATTTACCTAATATTTCCTATCAACATCTTTAATACTTTTACTAATATCATGGAAAATGTATATATCCAATATATTTTGATGAGTGGATTTTCCCATGTTGTTCTTGATTGCCATCTAGTTGATTCTGACTCACGGTGACCCCAAGTGTGCAGAGTAAAACTACTTCATAGGGCTTTCAAGGTTGTGACCATTTGGAAGCAGATCACCAGGCCTGTCTTCCAAGATGCCTCTGGGTGGGTTCAAACCACCAACCTTCTGGCCAGTTGTCCAGAGATTAGCTATATGTGCCACTCAGGGCCTCCTAAATTTGTCCTTAGAGAGGAATAATCTAATTAAGTAAACTTTACTTTCTCCCTGCCCAATATTTTTGCAGCACTTATTCCAATTATAAAGTATGTATTTATTGTGTGTTCTTTATAGTCTTCAAGAAAGTTGAGGATTATATCTCATTCATAATTATGCATTTAACTTTAAGGACTTGTAAAAAATATTCCTTTCAAAATGTAAGATGATTAAGGAGAAGACCACCCACTATTTGAATTTAATCTAGAGATACAATCAGATGTGAACAATTCAGCCTAAACTGTGAATGAATAAAAAATAGGTGGATGTTATTACATATAATGTCGTGTTTTAAAATATAAAGAAAATACTTTTTGGAACTTACCCAACCTCTCAACTAGATTATTTAAATAGCTTTATTACTAGTCTCTCTGTTGTATTTGACCCATTAAAATCAATTTTATTTGCAACAGTCAAAGTAGTCATTTTAAGAAGAAAGTAAAATGTATGGCAAAAATGGCAGAGTAGTCAGACACTTCCTGTGGTCCCTCTTACTACAAAGACCTGAAAAAACAAGTGAATCAATTATATATGACAATCTAGGAGCCCTGAACATCAAAGGCAAAGTTGAGGAATTGGACAGAAGAGCAGGGGGAGGGAGAGATGGTTCAGAAAGAGCAAGGAGTTGCCAGACCTGACCTGGTGGGAACCGGCACCCTGCAGGCCTAGATCCGGTGGCACCAGTGGTGGGTGAGGCAAGCAATGGTGATCAGGACACATTTTCCACATCCAGAGAGGCCAAGCAGTGGGGAGTCTACTCATGCCTCCAGAATGAGCAAAAAGTGGTTCTCAATTGGCAACAGATACATACATGTGTCTAACTTACCACGTGGATCAAAAAACACCCCTCTGGGAAAAACCTCTGTCCCACGTACATGCCATAAACCATTGGCCAAACCGACAGAAGAAAATCAGGAGAGAAAACAAATAACCCAAATAAGAAATGAGATGGGTGATAGCACAACAGACCCAATTTAAAAGAATAAAAACAGAATACTATGAAAAATTGTACTCTAACAAATTTGAAAACCTAGAAGAAATTTGTTTTTTAGAAGAAATTGACAAATTTATAGAAACACACTACCTACCTAAACTAACACAAACAGAAGTGGAAAACTAAATAAACCCATAAAAAAAAAAAGAAGAGATTGAAAAAGTAATTAAAATTTCCCAACAAAAAAAGAAGCCCTGGCCCAGACGGCTTCACTGGAAAATGCTACCGAACTTTCAGAAAAGACTTAACACCACTATTACTAAAGGTTTTTCAGAGCATAGAAAAGGATGGAATACTCCCAAACTCATGCTGTGAAACCAGTATAACTCTGATACCAGAACTAGGTAAAGACACCACAAAAAAAGAAAACTACAAACCTATATCCCTCAAGAACTGAGATGCAAAACCCTCAACAAAATTCTAGCCAATAGAATTTAACAACATATTAAAAAAATAATTCACCATGACCAAGTGGGATTCATACCAGGTATGCAGGAATGGTTCAACATTAGAAAAAAAATCAGTGTAATCCATCATATAAATAAAACAAAAGACAAGAACCACATAACCTTATCAATTGATGCGGAAAAGACATTTGACAAAGTCCAAACATTCATGAGAAAAACTCTCAACAAAATAGAATTAGAAAGGAAATTCCTCAGCATAATAAAGGGTATTTATACAAAGGAAACAGGCAACATCATCCTAAATGGAGAGAGTTTGAAAGCATTCCCCTTGAGAACAGGAGCTGGACAAGGATGCCCTTTATCACCACTCTTATTCAACATTGTGCTGGAGGTCCAAGCCAGAGCAATAAGGCGAGAAAAAGAAATAAAGGGCATCTAAATTGGTAAGGAAGAAAGAAGTACAAGAATCTCTAGTTGCAGATGATATGAACTTATACACAGAAAACACTGAAGAATCCACAAGAAAATTACTAGAACTAATAGAAGAGTTCAGCAAAGTATCGGAATACAAGATAAACATAGAAAAATCAGTTGGATTCCTCTACAACAAAGAGAGTGTTGTAGAGGAAATCACCAAATCAATATCATTTACAGTAGCCCCAAGAAGATAAAATACTTAGGAATAAACCTAACCAGAGACACAAAAGACCTATACAACAAAAATTACAAGATAAGTAGAAAAACATACCTTGCTCATGGATAAAAAGACTCAACATTTTAAAAATGTCTATTCTACTTAAAGAGATCTATAGATAGAATGTAATCCTGATTCAAATTTCAGTGGCATTTTTTAATGAGGTGGAGAAACAAATCACCAACTTCATACAGAAAGGGAAGAGGCCCCAAATAAGTAAAGCATTACTGAAAAAGAACAACAAAATGAGAGGCCTCACACTAGCTGATTTTAGAACCTATTATACCACCACAGTAGTCAAGACAGCCTGGTACTGGTACAACAACAGATACACAGACCAATGGAACAGAACTGAGAATCCAGACATAAATCCAGCCACATGTGAACAGTAGATATTTGACAAAGGCTCAAAGTCTGTTAAATGTGGAATACACAGTCTCTTTAACAAATGGTGCTGGTATAACCAGATATCCATCTGCAAAAAAGAAAGAAGACCCTACCTCACACTACGTGCAAAAACTTACTCAAAATGGATCAAAGACAAAAATATAAAATCTAAAACGATAAAGAACATGGAAGAAAAACAGAGACAACACTTGTTGTTGTTGTTAGGTGCTGTCGAGTTGGCTCCGACTCATAGTGACCCTATACACAACAGAACGAAACACTGCCTGGGCCTGAGCCATCCTTACAATCGTTGTTATGCCTGAGCCCGTTGTTGCAGCCACTTTGTCAACCCACTTCATTGAGGATCTTCCTCTTTTCCACTGACCCTGTACTTTGCCAAGCACGATGTCCTTCTCCAGGGACTGATCCCTCCTAACAGCATGTCCAAAGTATGTAAGGTGCAGTCTCGCCATCCTTGCTTCTAAGGAGCATTCTGGTTGTACTTCTTCCAAGACAGATTTATTCATTCTTCTGGCAGTCCATGGTATATTCAATATTCTTCACCAACACCACAATTCAAAGGCATCAATTCTTCTGCAGTCTTCCTTATTCATTGCCCAGCTTTCACATGCATATGATGCGATTGAAAATACCAGGGCTTGGGTCAGGCGCCCCTTAGTCTTCAGGGTGACATCTTTGCTCTTCAACACTTTGAAGAGGTCCTTTACAACAGATTTACCCAATGCAATGCGTCTTTTGATTTCTTGACTGCTGCTTCCATGGCTGTTGATTGTGGATCCAAGTAAAATGAAATCCTTGACAACTTCAATCTTTTCTCTGTTTACCATGGTGTTGCTCATTGGTCCAGTTGTGAGGATTTTGTTTTCTTTATGCTGAGGTGCAATCCATACTCATGGCTGTGGAGTTTGATCTTCATTAGTAAGTGCTTCAAGTCCTCTTCACTTTCAGCAGGCAAGGTTGTGTCATCGGCATAATGCAGGTTGTTAAAGAGTCATTTTCCAATCCTGATGCCCCATTCTTCTTCATATAGTCCACCTTCTTGTATTATTTGTTCAGCATACAGATTAAATAGGTATGGTGAAAGAATACAACCCTGACGCACATCTTTCCTGACCTTAAGCCAATCAATATCTCCTTGTTCTGACAGAACAACTGCCTCTTGATCTATGTAAAGATTCCTCATGAGCAAGATTAAGTGTTCTGGAATTCCCTTTCTTCACAATGTTATCCATAGTTTGTTATGATCCACACAGTCAAATGCCTTTGCATAGTCAATAAAACACATGTAAACATCCTTCTGGTATTCTCTGCTTTCAGCCAGGATCCATCTGACATCAGCAATGACATCCCTGGTTCCAAGTCCTCTTCTGAAACCAGCCTGAATTTCTGGCAGTTCCCTGTCGATATACTGCTGCAGCCTTTTTTGAATGATCTTCAGCAAAATTTTTCTTGTGTGTGATATTAATGATATTGTCCTATAATTTCCACATTCGGTTGGATCACCTTTCTTGGGAATAGGCATAAATATGGATCTCTTCCAGTCAGTTGGCCAGGAAGCTGTCTTCCATATTTCTTGGCATAGATGAATAAGCACTTCCAGCGCTGCATCCGTTTGTTGAAACATCTCAACTGATATTCCATTAATTCCTGGAGCCTTGTTTTTTGTCAGTGCCTTCAGGGCAGCTTGGACTTCTTCCTTCAGTACCATAGGTTCCTGATCATATGCCACCCTCTTGAAATGGTTGAACATTGCCTAATTCTTTTTGGTATAATGACTCTGTGCATTCCTTCCATCTTCTTTTGATGCTTCCTGCATCATTTAATATTTTCTCCATAGAATCCTTCACTATGGCAACTAGAGTCTTGAATTTTTTCTCCAGTACTTTCAGCTTGAGAAACACTGCACGTTTTCTTCCCTTTTGGTTTTCCATTTCCAGCTCTTTGCACATGTCATTATAATACTTTATTTTGTCTTCTCAAGATGCTCTTTCAAATCTGTTCAGTTTTTTTACTTCATCAATTCCTCCTTTTGCTTTAGCTGCTCGACACTCAAAAGCAAGTTTCAGAGCTCAAGAGCATGCCTCCTCTGACATCTGTCTTGGTCTTTCTTCCCTCTCTTTTCAATGACCTCTTAGATGTCCTTGATGTCATTCCACAACTCGTCTGGTCTTTGGTCACCAGTGTTCAATGCGTCAAATCTAGTCTTCAGATGTTCTCTAAATTAGGTTGGGATATACTCAAGGTCATATTTTGGCTCTCATGGACTTGCTCTGATTTTCTTCAGTTTCAGTTTGAACTTCCATATGAGCAATTGATGGTCTGTTCCACAGTCAGCACCTGGCCTTGTTCTGACTGATGATACTGAGCTTTTCCATCGTCTCTTTCCACAGATGTAGTCAATTTGATTTCTGTATGTTCCATTTGGTGAAGTCCATGTGTATAGTCGCTGTTTATGTTGGTGAAAGAAGATATTTGCAATGAAGAAATTGTTGGTCTTGCAAAATTCTATCATTCGATCTCCGGCATTATTTCTATCACCAAGGCCATATTTTCCAAGTACCGATCCTTCTTCTTTGTTCCCAACTTTTGCGTTCCAATTGCCGGTAATTATCAATGCATCTTGATTGCGTGTTCGATCAATTTCAGACTGCAGTAGCTGATAAAAATCTTCTATTTCTTCATCTTTGGCCCTAGTGGTTGGTGCGTAAGTTTGAATAATAGTCGTATTAACTGGTCTTCCTTGTATGCGTATGGATATTATCCTATCACTGACAGCGTTGTACTTCAGGATAGATCTTGAAACGTTCTTTTTGACAATGAATGCAACACCATTCCTCTTCAAGTTGTCATTCCCAGCATAGTAGACTATGTGATTGTCCGATTCAAAATGGCCAATACCAGTCCATTTCAGTTCACTAATGCCTAGGATATCTATGTTTATGTGTTCCATTTCATTTTTGATGATTTCCAATTTTCCTAGATTCATACTTCGTACATTCCAGGTTCTCATTATTAAAGGATGTTTGCAGCTGTTTCTTCTCATTTTGAGTCGCAACACATCAGCAAATGAAGGTCCCGAAAGCTTTACTATATCCATGTCATTAAGGTCAACTCCACTTTTAGGAGGCAGCTCTTCCCCAGTCATCTTTTGAGTGCCTTCCAACCTGGGGGCGCTTATTTTCCAGCACTATATCAGACAATGTTCTGCTGCTATTCATAAGGTTTTCACTGGCTACTGCTTTTCAGAAGTAGACTGCTGGGTCCTTCTTCCTAGTCTATCTTAGTCTGGAAGGTCAGCTGAAACCTGTCCTCCATGGGTGACCCTGCTGGTATTTGAGTACCGGTGGCATAGCTTCCAGCATCACAGCATCACGCAAGCCCCCACAGTATGACAAACTGACAGACACTTGGGGAGACAAAGCTTAGGAGCCCTAATATGTGGCATAAACAGTATACAAAACATTACTAACAATGCAGAAGAGAAAATAGATAACTGGGAGCTCCTAAAAATCAAACTCTTATGTTCATCCAAAGACTTCACCAAAAAGAATAAAAAGACAATGTACAGGCTTGAAAAAATTTTTGGCTATGACAAATCTGACCATTTTCTTAACTCTGAAATCTATAAGATACTGTAATCTCAACAACAAAGAGACAAACAATCCAACTAATAAATGGGCAATGGATATGAACAGGCACTTTGCCAAAGAAAACATTCAGGAGGCGAACAGATACATGACAAAATGCTCATGATCATTAGCCATTAGAGAAATGCAAATCAAAATTGCAATGACATTCCATCTCACCCCAACAAGGCTAGCATTAATTCAAAAAACACAAAATAATAAATGTTGGAGAAGTGTAGAGACTGGAACACTTATACACTGCTGGTGGGAATGTAAAATGCTACAACCACTTTGGAAGTTGATTTGGTTCTTCCTTTAAAAAGATAGAAATTGAACTATCACACTGTCCAGCAATCCCACTTATAGGAATATATTCTAGAGAAATAAGAGCCCTCAGAGGAAAAGATATATACACACCCATGTTCTTTGCAGCACTGTTCATAATAGCAAAAAGATGGAAACAACCTAAGTGCCCATCAAAGAATGAATGAATAAAGAAATTATGGTATATTCACACAATGGAATACCAAGCAATGACAAAAAACAGTGATGAATCCATGAAACATCTTATAACACGAGGGATCTGGAAGGCATTACGCTAAGTAAAACTGTAGTTGCTGTTGTTAGGTGCTGTCGATTCAGATCTGACTCATAGTGACCCTATGTAAAACAGAAAGAAATACTGCCCAGTCCTGTGCCATGCCCACAATCATTGTTACGCTTGAGCCCATTGTTGCTGCCACTGTGTCAATCCATTTCATTGAGGGTCTTCTTCTTTTTCCTTGACCCTGTACTTTACCAAGCATGATGTCCTTCTCTAAGGACTGATCTCTCCTGATATGTCCAAAATATGTAAGACTTAGTTTCGTCATGCTTGGTTCTAAGGAGCATTCTGGTAGTATTTCTTTCAATAAAGATTTGTTTGTTCTATCTGCAGTCCATGGTACATTCAATATTCTTTGCCAACGCCACAACTCAAAGACGTCAATTTTCCTTTGGTCTTCCTTATCCATTGTCCAGCTTTTGCATGCATATGATGCTATAGAAAACTCCAGGGCTTGGGTCAGGCACACCTTAATCTTCAAGGTGACATCTTTGCTTTTCAACACTTTAAAGAGGTCTTTTGCAGCAGATTTGCCCAATGCAGTGCTTTTTTTGATTTCTTGACTGCTGCTACCTTGGGTGTTGATTGTGGATCCAAATAGAATGAAATTCTTGACAACTTTACTCTTTTCTCTGTTTATCATGATGTTGCTCATTGGTCCAGTTGTGAGGATTTTTGTTTTCTTAATGTTGAGGTGCAATTCATACTGAAGGCTGTGGTCTTTGATCTTCATCAGTAAGTGTTTCAAGTCCTCTCCACTTGCAGCAAGCAAGTTCGTGTCATCTACTTAAGGCAGATTGTTAATGAGTCTTTCTCCAGTTTTGATGCCACGTTTTTCTTCATATAGTCCAGCTTCTTGGATTATTTGCTCTGTCCACAGATTGAATAGCTATGAGAAATGATAGAACCCTGATGCACACCTTTCTGGACATTAAACCACACGCTATCCCCTTGTTCTGTTCGAACAACTGCCTCCTGATCTATGTAAAGATTCCTCATGAGCACAGTTAAGTGTTCCGGAATTCCCATTCTTTGCAGTGTTATCCATAATTTGTTATTATCCCCAAAGTCGAATGCTTTTGCTTAGTAAATAAAACACAGGTAAACATCTTTCTCATGTTCTCTGCTTTCAGCCAAGATCCATATGACATCAGCAATGATATCCCTGGTTCCACACCCTCTTCTGAATCTGTCCTGAATTTCTGGCAGTTCCCTGTTGATATACTGCTGCAGCTGCTTTTGAATGATCTTCAGCAAAATTTTACTTGCATGTGATATTAATGATATTGTTCAAAAATTTCCATATTCAGTTGTATCACCTTTCTTGGTAATAGGCATAAATAGAGATTTCTTCCAGTTGGTTGGCCAGGTCTTCCAAATTTCTTGGCATAGATAAGTTAGCACTTCCGGAGCTGCATCTGATTCTTGAAATAACTCAATTAGTATTCCATCAATTCCTGGAGTCTTTTTTTTTTTTTTTTTGGCAACGCCTTCAGTGCAGCAGGACTTCTTCCTTCAGTACCATTGGTTTCTGATCACATCCTACCTCTTGAAATGGTTGAACATTGACCAATGCTTTTCGTTATGACTGTGTATTCCTTCCGTTTTCTTTTAATGTTTCCTGCGTCATTTATTTGTTTTCCCCCATAGACTCCTTCACTGCTGCAACTAAGAGCTTGAATTTTTTCTTCAGTTATTTTGGCTTGAGAAATGCCAAGCATATTCTTCACTTTTGGTTTTCTATCTCCAGCTCTTTGCACATGTCATTATGATACTTTGTCTTCTTGAGCCACCCTTTCAAATCTTCTGTTCAGTTCTTTTACTTCATCATTTCTTCCTTTTGCTTTAGTTACCATACATTCTAGAGCAAGTTTCAGTCTCCCCTGACATCCATTTTGGTCTTTTCTTTCTTTCCCATCATTTTAATGACCTCTTGCTTTCTTCGTGTATGATGTCCTTGATGTCATTCCACAACTCGTCTGGTCTTCAATCATTCATGTTCTGTGTGTCAAATCTGTTCTTGAAATGGTCTCTAAATTCAGGTGGAATATACTCAAGGTCATACTTTGGCTCTTGTGGACTTATTCTGATATTTCTTGGTTTCAACTTGAACATGTATATAAGCAGTTGATGGTCTGTTCTTCAATCAGCCCCTGGCCTTGTTTTGACTGATGATATTGAGCTTTTCCATCATCTCCTCCCTCAGAAGTAGTCAATTTGATTCCTATGTATTCCATCTGGAGAGGTCCATGTGTATAGTCACCATTTATGTTGGTTAAAAAAAGGTATTTGCAATGAAGAAGTCGTTGGTCTTGCAAAATTCTGTCACGGGATCTCTGTCATCATTTCTACTGCCAAAGCCATATTTTCCAACTACTGATCCTTCTTTGTTTCCAACTTTCACATTCCAATCACCAGTAATTATCAGTGCATCCTGATTGCATGTTTGTTCAATTTCAGACTGCAGAAATTGGTAAAAATCTTCAATTTTTTCACCTTTGGCCTTAGTGTTTGGTGGGCAAATTTGAATAATAGTTGTATTAACTTGTCCTCCTTGTCAGCCTATTGATATTATCCTATCACTGACAGTGCTGTACTTCAGTATAGATCTTGAAATGTTCTTTTTGATGATGAATGCAACATCATTCCTCTTTAAGTTGTCATTCCTGGCATAGTAGACTACTATTATGAAAACTCAATAAATGGTTTAAACTCAGAAGAAAACATTCTTTGATGGTTCTGAGGGTGCAGAAGGAGGGAGAGGGGTATTCACTAACTAGATAGTAGACAAGAAATATTTTAGATTAAGGGAAGGACAATACAAAATACAGGGGAAGCCAGGACAACTGGACTAAACCAAAAGCTAAGAAGCTTCTTGAATAAAACAAACACTTTGAGGGACAGAGTAGCAGAGGCAGGAGTCTGGGGACTACGGTTTCAGGAGACAACCAGTTCAACTGGCATAACAAAGCTTATTAAGAAAATGTTCTGCATCCCACTTTGGTGAGTGGCATCCGGAGTCTTAAAAGGTAGCAAACAGCGATCTAAGATGCATCAATTGGTCCCAACTCACCTGGAGCAAAAGAGAACGAAAAAATCCAAAGACACAAGAGAAGTATGAGCCCAAGACAGAAAGGGCCACATAAACCAGAGACTCTATTAGCCTGAAATGGGAAGTACTAGATGGTGCCCTGCAACCACTAATGACTGCCCTGACAGGGAACACAACAGATAGTCCCTGATGGAGAAAGAGAAAATTGGGGTGCAGATCTTAAATTCTAGCAAAAAGACCAGACTTAAAGGTCTGACTGAGACTGGAGGAATGCCAGGAGACATGGCTCCTAGATTCTCTATTATTCCAAAACTGAAACCATTCCCAAAGCCAACTCTTCAAACAAAAATTAGACTGGATTAAAAGAAATAAAAATGACACTTGTGAGGAGTGTGCTTCCTAGCTCAAGTAGACACATGAGACTAGGTGGGCAGCTCCTGTCCAGGGGTGAGATGAGAAAGTAAAGGAGGACAGGAGCTGGTTGAATGGACATGGGAAATACAGAGTGGAGAAGAGAAGTGTGCTGTCACATTATAGGGACAGCAACGAGGGTCACATGACAATGTGTGCATAAATTTTTGTATGAGAAACTGACCTCAATTGCAAACTTTCACTTAAACCATAAAAAAAAAAGGAAGAGAGTAAAATTTACTCATTTGCCTCTGAAAATGTCCCATTGAATCTAATCAAAATGAAAGGATTTATAAGGTCTACAAAGTCATCCATAAGTTGATCACTGTCTAATTCTTAAAAATCATTGCCTTTTACTTTTCTACTACCTCACTCCATTCCTTGTATAGTAGTTTTCTTTTTTTATCCTTCAACACACCAAAGTTATTTCTTCCATAAGACCATTATCAGGTAGTGTGCGGGTTAAATTTTGAAGAAAAAAAAAAATAGTTCAAACCAGATAGAAATTTATTTTTCTCTCTTGTCTCAAAATATGGTAGGCCAAGATTCTTCCATCTTCCTGCTCTGATAGCTTCAATGGTTTTGTCTTTATTTGCTTATCTCAAGCTAATCATCAGTAAGACCTTATTCACCTAGTACTGTAACAAATGCCACAAGAGGTAGCTTAAAAGAACGGAAATTTCCTTTCTCACAGTTTAAAGTATGTAAGTCCAAATAAGGGTTCCAGCTGTGTTGATTCTTTCCATAGGCCTGTCTCCTAATTTCTGGTGACAGGAAACCCTGGTGGCATAGTGGTTAAGCACTGTGGCTGCTAACCAAGTGGTCAGGAGTTCAAATCCACCAGGCAACCCTTGGAAACTCTATGGGGAAGTTCTACTGTCCTACACAGTTGCTATGAGTCAGAACCGACTCAATGGCAGTGGTTTTAGTTTTTTTTTGGTTTTACTCATAGACAGGTTCTCAGATGGCATCTGTCTTCCCTATGTGTTACTCTGTTTCTATTGGAGTTTTTTTATAACATAGCATTTAATAGGTTTAGGGCCCACCCTACTCTGTTATGCTCTCATTAACATAGCAAAAGGAGACTGTATTTCAAAACACAGGATCACATCCACAGGTACAGGGGCCAGAAGGTCAATGCAGATTTTAAGGGGGCACAGTTCAATCCACAACAAATACCATATGCGGGTTTCTACCCTTGAGAAGAAGAAAACAGGATGTTGGAGAGAACCAACTCTGTCTTTAAGAAGCTTGACTTACAAACAGTAAATATTCCCATTCACAGCCCACTGGACACACCTAATAGTCTGGGGAAATGTAGTGAACAGCAAGGTGGACATGTGTTCAACTGAAACTTCGAAGAAGATTTTTTTTTTTTTTAAGAAAACCCAAAGAGAGATTCTAGAAGAAATTACTGGCTCTGCTACATGGTTTTACATTTGTTCTTTCCTTGCCTGAAATGCTTAGGCCCCAGATCTTAAAACAGTTGGTTCCTAGTTGCTACTCAGGTTTCACCTCAAATTTCATCCTTTCGTGTATATATATATATATATATATATACCTAACAGTTAAGTGCAAACAACCTCCATCATTCCCTTCTACCACATTATTTCATTTCATAGTATTAATCTCTACCTGAAAATACACTGTCCAATTAATCGTTTATTCTTTTCTATTCTGTTTAACTGTCCCATCTCTTTCTGCTCCCCCATAAAATTGAATGCAGGTAAGACCATTGAAAGCTGGTGCCTAGAAGGGCGCCTGGTGCATGGTTGTTGTCTTAGTCATCTAGTGCTGCTGTAACAGAAATACCACAAGTGGATGGATGGCTTTAACAAAGAAGAAATTATTCTCTCTCACAGTCTAGGAGCCTAGAAGTCTGAATTCAGCTCTGGAGGAATGTCCTTTTCATCAACCTTCCCTGGTTCGAGGAGCTTCTCAGCACAGGCAACCTGGGTCCAAGGACATGCTTGTTCTCCTGGCTCTTGTTTCTTGATGGTAGGAGGTCCCCATGTCTCTCTGCTGGCTCCTCTTTATATCTCAAGAGAGATTGGTTTAAGACACAACCTAAACTTACAGACTGAGTCCGCCTCATTAACATAACTGCCACTAATCCTGCCTATTAACATCATAGAGGTAGGATTTACAACACAGGAAAATCGAATCAGATGACAAAAAGGTGAAAAATCATGCAACACTGGTAATTACGGACTAGCCCCATTCTGGGGGGACACAATTCAGTCCGTAACAGTAGCTTTTCAAAAAAGTGATGGAATGAACAAATAGAATGTTGTGATTCTGACACAATTTTATGATACATGAAGAAAATAGACTGTTGTATTTTCCTTTCTTTTTTTTTTATGTTTGCATGAGACAGAGATAAATATCATGTTAGCTAAATATATAGCATAGTGTTCCGGAACTTAGAAACTGAAGCAATCAAGTCCATTCTTTTAAAGATATTTTCACTTTGAATTACATTTGTGACACTCAGTTCTTGAAAAGCTATGATTTGTAATAGTACATTATCTTAACTTTACATCTCAACTCATTTCTATACAGTGTGACTAATTACTAAGAGACCTCTACCTAAAAGAAATCTTCCAGAAAGGCCTCGTGATTCCTGTGAGATGCACACTTCCTTTACCAATAGCACAGCCGTTGTGAAAAACATATGCAATTTTATCTTTAGGAGAATAGTTACATGTAGAGGTTGATGGCTGCAATCCCTGTGTGTAACTGTACTCTTAAAGAACAGCTGGAACTTAGGCTAAGAATGCTATTTGTGACTTTTTGGTAGTTTTGAAGGAGACATAGTATAAATAGAAGAAGGGCACTTCAGATAACAATATAGCTAGACTTGGGAATGACCTGCCTAATGCAGCCTCCAATGATCAAGGAGAATCAGCTGTCCATATGCCTTTTCCAAAGCACAGCTATGATTATTCTGTCAACTTCTCAATTTGCATATCCTAGGCTTTGATCCTAAAATATGATATTTTATCAGTAGCATCTCTACATTTCTGGTTAACTCTTTTATATTTTTGTTTGTGAAGGGCAACTTGATCATTCATTAATTAAATTTGTGTTAACATTATCTTTAAATAATCAGATTTGGTATGATCTTATTACCAGATTCCCTTACAAAGACAATCTTATTAACAGGGCCCTGAGATGTCACTTTAGATCCATCCGGTACCTGAGATACAGACGTAAACTCATTATGTGATGCACTCTCCAGTCTTAAATTGATGAGGTTTGCTCAGGCTATTGTTTGAAAGTGATATGGCTATTACATAATATTTCTGGAAGGGATAAAGAGAAGTCTTTTTAAGAGAAAAATTGTAAAAAGACCAAAAGAAGAATGAGGAGAAAGGATGAAAAAAAGAAACAAGCAAAGAAAGAAAAAGTGAAAAGGTTTAAATTTATTTCTTATTCACATTCGCAATTAAAATAATATTTAATAGAAGTTATAGAAACATTTGCTATGTTCTGCTGAATGCCATAGAGCTACTGATTATTATTTAATGCTATTAAATTGTTTGAATATAGTATAATATAAATGGATTTTATCATATTTTCTATCAAGAGCAGCCCTATACCTCCGAGGGAAATTAATATGAAATGTGCATCTCTTTTTTAAATTTCGGGTAGAAAATTACCAATGAACTAAGTATACTGAACATATTGGGTTAGGAAACTTTAAATCCTGGCTCACTTTTGTACTTCCTTTCAGCTGAAATTTTGAGATGTAATAGGTGAATTTTGGGTGTGATTTCTTTTGTACGTAAGCTCGCCATGAGTCAGAGCCAGGTCCACAGCAAGTAACAACAACGATGCTGAAGGTGGCAGAAAGCCAAGCTTCTTTCCTTGGTCCAGATGAGACTAAGGCTGATCCACGCTGAGGCCTGGGGCAATACTGTGACTGACTTGATGGGAAAATTTCTTGACATAAATACTTACCCCTTCCACTTCCAAGTAGGTAGGGTAACTGTATTTCCTTGTGGGACTTGTGTAGAGCTGAAAACAGGCATTGTAGAAAGGTAAGTCTTTTTAAATTTGGTAAGTTTTGTTTATAAAAATAAAACTGCTACAAGGTGTATAACTAAGAACAGCAGTTTCTGCCCCACTCTCCACACTTCTGATTTCCACTCTGCAGAGGCATCGCCATATTTCTAAATGTTAGTAGAACCTTTGTTACTGTGTCTAGGTTTTTCCATTTTAGAGAACAACTGATTGCCTACTACAGAAAAGGAGAGTGTAACCATCCTATTCTATGTCTTCTAACATACTTCACTGGCCACAGACTCGTCTCAATACTGTTTTATCTCAGTTTTCTGGTCAATATTCAGTGGTTACATTTTTATGACTATCACATTATTTACAACTAACTTTTGCTGTTCATCGTGATTGCATTTCTTGTTTTGATTTTTTTTTTCCTTTTTTCAGAATTAACAATTGTATCATTTAGGTGTGTTCGTATTTTCTTTCTGCTTATCACCGATTAAACATTTTCAAAGAAGTATGAAAAGCCTCTCAATATACTGAAATACTTTATCAGGTAAATTATCAATTCTATTTTTTTCCTTTGACTCAATCTTCTGGAAAAACTCTGTCTTCATCTTCCAGTTTGATTTCCCTGCATTCTACCCCTGCTCTCCAGCTGTTGTCATGTAACATCTTCCTACTGTACTCCTGGGGTATCTTGGTGCCTTTTTCCTACATTCAGTACTCGTTTCCTGATTCTCATATATATATTTTTTCCTTTAATGTTTAATCTTTCTCATTTTTATAAAATGCACATTCTCCAGCAGCATCTTGATAAACAATAAGAGGTAAGGATTTCAAAACATAGTTATTCTAAAATGATCTTCTTTATTCTCTTAAATTAGGCATGCCGTTCTAGATTGGAATCTATTCTCTTCTTAACTGAAGGTGTTTTATTCTTAGCTTTGTGACAGTGATTGCTATTTGCTTCCAATATTCATCTTCATCATTATTCCTTTACTTTATGGAGGAATGCTTACTGAGAAGATGCAAGTATATATCCCTATCAGATTTGATTGATATAGAAAATCTCTAAGTAACAGTGGCTTAACTGAAATAGAAATTAAGAATTAATACAAGTATAAATAATTAATGCAATACATTTTTGCTCTTTTCCTTTACATATATCCTTCAATTCTTTCTGGGCAGTGGTCAGACCGAGAGCAAGCATACAGATAATGGCATTTCAGGGTTCTGCCAGCAGAGTAACAGGGTCTTTCACTGGTCTTCTTATGATGATGGTCCTTATTCTATGAGACCCGTCTACAAAAAAATCTCCAAGTGCCACTTTAGTCCCTCAATGTTAATTAAAAATTGCTAGCAAAGATCACAACATATCTACCAAAACCAAAAAAGAGTTAAAAAGAAACAGATAATTAAGGAAAAAAAAAAAAAAAACTCAAGTAACTCTGTAGAGTCAAGAGGAATAAAAAAAGACAAAATATTCTAAAAAGAACAGGAGATTATGGCAAAAGGGGCAGTCACAAAGTAAAATGAGTCATATGACTATATTCTTGCCTATGAGATATGAAGGAATTAATACATGTAACTTCTTGGTACTTCTATTAAAAGGAAGGAAAAACCACTCCACTTCCTTTTCTTCCCTTTCTGCTGGTTGGCATGTGTGCATGTGGCTGCATCAGCCATCACATATAATAATAAAATGGAAGCCACGTGTTGAAAATAGCAGGTAAAGAAGACAGAACAGACTTAATCCCTAATACTGTGGGGCTACCATGTCAGCCCTGGATTGCCTGTATTTAGAGAATCAGTTACTCTTTTCCTCCACTGTGCTTGGTTCTTTGAGTCCAGAGCCTTACTGATTCAACCTTTTCAGGGGGTGTATTTTTATTGTTAGCAAGGGAGGGGTACATTTTCCTGGCACAAAGAGGAGGGGGAGAAATCTGAGGACATTAATCATATTGTTTTTAATTTCATCTCCCTTACCTATCCTTCAGAAGAACTTGTTGCCTCCAGGGAATGAGCTTTCTGGTTTTCTGTGGGGGTGCATTGGTTAATATATTATTTGCTTCATGCCCTTGAGGATTATCTTCCTCAGCTCCAATCAGTCGGTTGCCACTCATCCATCCACTTTCCATCTCTCAAAATTCCTTGACATTTCTTATCTGTATTTGGCACCTCCATTCTTTCTGTCCTCGTTGGTATATAATTTAAAGTTTTTATTACCTTTACTGTCATATTCGTGGGGTTTCAGGAGGGAACAGAGATAAAAATATGTGATCAGTGCTGCAGATGTAAGTGGAAGCTCAGTAAATTTACTTGTAGAGGGCCTTTGAGGGTAACAAAAGGGACATTTTCCCTATAAGTGGCAAGAAAAAGAAATAGAAAGATATGGTTCCCAAAAACGACCCGTTATCCTGCTCATTTTCTGCCTTCCAGTGAACTAGCAAAAGTACCGAGATGAGATCTGTGTGAGGTACGTACCTTGAGAGAATAGATCTTGTGTATCTGAGCTCTCAGCTCAGAAACAGATCTTCAAACAAGACACAAAGCAGGGAGGCCAAGAAATACTTCCGCTGTAAGGACCTGAATGGTGAGCCTGGTGACCAAATAAAGGAGACCATTCTCCAATTTGTAGGCTACCAGGGAGAAGGGAGGATTCTAGTGAGCACGGTCATACTCTATGCCTCTGTTAGAGATATCAAGCTAGATGCTACCTAGAAACACAGTAGTCTCTATTGTCACTGCTGCCAAGAATCTTGCCCCAAATATGTTACAGGACTAAAAATTCTTTTTCTTTTTTTTTAAGTTGCCAAAATCTTCCTAATAGGGTTTTACTTTGTTTTTCACTATAGCTCACTAAAAACAGAATTAATCTGAAATGTCTGATTATTTAATATGCTGACAGTGAATCCTAAAAATTTGCTGACTGGTTCTAAAATGTTGTAATCTAGTTGATATTTTTCATTTATTTCTATTTATTATTATTATTTTTTATAATACAACCATAATTATTGGAGACAAAGCATTAAACCAAGCAAACTGCCCTGGATGTGACTAGTTCCATTAGAAGGTGCTTGGTATATTGGTGCTTGGTATAATAAAAAAGTTAGATTCCTGTTAATACTGTGACAAATTACCACAAATTTAATGGCTTAAAACAACACAAATATATTATCTTACAATTCTGGACATCAGAAATCTAAAATAGTTAGCAGAGCTGTTTTCCTTGTGGAGGCTGTAGGGGGGAATTTGTTTTCTTACCTTTCCCAGGCTCTAGAAGTCACCTGAACTTTGTGTCTCATGACCATTTTTTTCCCAGCGCCCTGACCTCTGCTTCAGTTGTCACATCTACTCTGACTCTAACCCTCCTGCCTCTATCTTATAAGGACCGCTGTGATTACATTGGGCCCATCTAGATGATCTAGGTTCATATTTCTATCTCAAGATTCTTAATTTTAAAACATCTGCAAAATGTCTTTTGCCGTGTAAGGTTACATAGTCACAGGTTCTGGGGGTTAGAGTGTAGATATCTTTAAGGGCAGATTATTCTGCCCAATACACTTGGAATCAAGAAATTATCTCTAATTATTAGAAGGAATTATAATACCTGGTATGTTCTATGTTCTTAACACACACACACACACACACACACACACACACACACACACAGCATTCCAAAGACTGGGCTCTGTCTTAACTTCCCAATAGACATTTTTATTTAGATCTATTGAGGCATTTAATCCCTAGGAAATACAACTATCCTTTTCAATAATACACATAAGAATTTACTTCACAGGTTTCTGCTTTAATGACAAGTTATTGAAATATATACTGTTCTACAGAACAAATGTTTTAATTCTACTATATGAAGCAGTCATTCAGAAAAGCCTTTTCAGATTTGTGTGTGTGTATGTGTGCATGAGAGAGAGACAGTGAGAAAGAGAGAGTAGCTATGACAATTCCTGGAGAAATCTTATCCTTCCTCAAGGGTACAATGCCAAACCTGCAGCTTCTGGATTTTTTGTATTAAAATCTTTACAAATTGAGAATTAGTTCAGATGTTTAGTATATATTTTATGCTAGCAGGCTTGAATTTACTCAGCTGATTTTCTGGATGTTTTGATGATCCATTACAATTCAATGATACACATAGTTACTTGGTTAAAATAACCATTGAATAATTAGACATTTGTGCAATTTCAACTGCAAAGATGGCAAAAGGCATTATCTATTGAAAGTTTGTCTATCAAGTGCTCTGAGTTTGACAATTTAAATGCTAAACTCAATGGGATTTTTAAGTTAACTGAGTATGCCAACCATATATCTAGCTATTTTTGGAGTGTTGTAATTTCAAATATTTGGTCACCTTTTCAGACGGTTTTGTTTAGGAAAATATGTTCAGAATACAATTAAGACCTACCTTGAGGTACTGCATACACTAGAAAGAATGCTTAAACACAGAAAATGCCAGACCTGCTTACTTTTGTGTTGTTAACCAAGTACTTTGTGGAAGTAAAAAAAAAAAAAAAAGAGAAAGATAACTCCATATTTTATTTTGATTAGCTACCATCCAAACTATTCATTTTCATATCTTTGTTATAATGGATAAGAAATATATTTAAATGTGTTTTTTCAACTTGAAACATCTGGCATATTTATTATGTGAAGCTTTATTATATTTTATAGTAGTTATTTACAATAAGAATCCTATATACCTAATTTGTGATATGACAAATCACATAATTACGTGCTTGATTAAATTTCAGACACATAGAAATAATTACTCACTCTTGGAATATTAGTCTTGGTATTGATGAGGATTTATGAACTGAAAATAATGCATTTCAACAAAATACCCTATGACCTGGGAGCACCATCCGACAAATAGTTTTATTCATGGATTTTAGTCTTGAATTTCTATTGATTTTAAATGAAATTGGCTAGATGACCCACTCACCCTTCCTTCACACTTGTACAGTCTACATCAGTGGAGGATTGTTTCCAGCATATCTAGAAAGCTGAAGTTATTAAAGCCTGCTAGACTAAAAAATTGCTCCCAAAATATATTCCATCTTTGTCTTTTTGTATTTTACCTTTTCTCAAAAGAATATGTGAATTAGAGTTACCCAAGGGTTCTGGCCTGAGTTCACTGATAATACTTTCCAAGCAACACAATGCCAATCCACACAACCCAAAACCCACTGCCATCATGTTGATTCCGACTCATGGCGAACCTATAGGACAGAGTAGAACTGCCTTGTAGAGTTTCTGAGGAGCACCTGGCGGATTCGAACTGCCGACCTTTTGGTTAGCAGCCATAGCACTTAACCACTATGCCACCAGGGTTTCCATCAGTGAGCAAATCCCTATCAAAACAAAACGAACAAAAAAAAGCACAAAGAAAAACCGAACAAAAGAAAGCTAGAACCATATAAAGAATTTACTGTCCAAAAAAATATTTTACCTTTATATATCAAGGCATTTGCCACATATTCAAGATGTCAAAGGAAACATCTTTATTATTTTAAATTACTACAACAATAGGATGTCCGAATAGGTTAAACAAATCAAGCACAAACTCTGAGTGTTGAAAATTTAAAGAATATTTTACAGACTGTTCAATCATAGGTGAACAGCCAACTTTTCTTTACACTTTTATTTCCACTAAATGTGTTGAACCAAAGGCAAAAAAATAAAAAAGATGGAAAAAGAAATTAGATACCGAGCTCCATGCAGTAATGGAAGTATGAAATACCAAGTCCATACTCACCTATTACTGACTAGCGGAGAGTTTCTCATTCGTGAATGGCTTCATAATTAAATGAGAAAAGAGAAGAGCTTAGCGTCCCCATAGGCTAGCTGGTCAGCAGAATTAGAACATTCAGATACTTATGGCTGAAGCAAATTTACTTTACTTTGAAAAAGAAAATTTAGTTAATTTAGGATAAAAATTTTAAAATGATGTCAAAACATCAATGGTTTTTTCTTCACTCAAGAAGGCTCTGTTTGGGTTGATGGAATTGGAGATCACCCTAGGTCAAAAAGTGTGGGTCTTCCCATTCTCAGGCTGTTGTTTCTTGTCAACCAGAAACTACTTCATTGATTTCTGAGCAACAAGGTAAGGCTTGAGAGTTAACCGGTGACTGATGGCTAACTCCACCTAAGCTTTTCAACCCATTGTGGATTCGCTTGGGAGGCTGACCTACCTGTGCTGCACCAGAATTCACAGTACACAGTACAGGTGGCCTGCCCAAGTGTACGTTCATTTCAGCTTCCCTCTGTTAAGTCTTTTCAAGTGGCACTAAAGAGTTGAAAATAAATCATACATGGTGTAATGAATTATTTTCCCTTACCCATTTTCTCTTCTTTTTTTTAAAAAATAAACTTTTTAGAATGGTTTCAGAATTACAGAAAAAGCAAACATAATAGTACAGAGACTTCTCATATACCGGACACCAAGCTTCCCCTAATGTTAGCATTTTATGTGACTACGCTGCATTTGGAGCTGTGGCTGCGAAGTGGTTAAGTGCTATGGCTGCTGACCAAAAGGTCAGCAGTTCAAATCCACCAGGCGCTCCTTGGAAACTCTATGTGGCAGTTCTACTCTGTCCTATTGGGTTGCTATGAGTCGGAATTGACTCCGGCAATGGGTTTAGTGCTTTTTTTTTCGGGGGGGGGTTATGCTGTATTTGGAGCCTTGGTGGTATAGTGGTTAAGAGTTGGCTGCTAACCAAAAGATGGGCAGTTCCAATCCACCAGCTGCTCCTTGGAAACCCTATGGGGCAGTTCTACTCTATCCTACAGGGTTGCTGTGAGTCGGAATTGAATCCACGGTAACTGGTTTGGTTTTGTACTTGCAGTGATTGATGAACCAATATTGGTACATTACTATTAACTAAAGTCAGTACTTTTTTAGGTCACCTTAGTTTCTGCCCGTGTCCTTTTTCTGTTTCAGAATTCCATTAAGGATACTACACTGCATCTGAGATAGGGAAGAAAAAGGGACTGAGCCCCTAGGCAAGGAGCCCTGCAACACCTGCAACTTACTTACAAAAATTGTGTGCTTGGCTAATGACACTAAACCCCCACCATAGAACGTGAGATAAGGAAAGAAGAAACAATGTACTTCCTTGTAAGATGTTTTTCAGAAGGACTGACCTGATCTGGTTCCTGGAGCATGCCCAGACATCTGCAAGGTAACTGACATATGACCTCTGCCTGATGCAATACCCCTGACAGGAATCCAACCGGTGGGAGGGGGAGGCTGCGCAGGCAAGACCCCCCTTATTTAGTCCTGCCACCCAGTCCCAGGAGCCTTTGCTGTGGGTTCCATCTTGGATTCTAGACGTGTGTGCAACCTAATTTAGTATGCACTGCCATTCTGAGAAGTGCCCGCTTCTTGATAGAAACCTACTAAATATTCATTACTCAGTTATCCTCACCAAACCCATAGAGGCCCCAGATAAACCTTTGGTGGCGAAACGGAGGCTAACGTTGCCAGATTCCTCTCTGTTCTCGGCTCCTGAGCCTTTACTTTATGTCTGCGCCTTATTAAGCCTTTGTTTTGTGGAACCTCTGAGCCTCTCGGGGTCATTCTTGGTTAGTAGAAGGCAAGAACCTACACAGGCTTAGTCCCAGACTTGGAAACCTTGGCTTGCAACACATCTAGTTGTCTCCCCTTAAGCTTTCTGAGCTGAGGCAATTTCTCAGATTTTCCCTGTTTTTATTTATTTATCTCTTTATTTGTTCATTTATTTATTTTTTGGTGATATTACTAATTTTGAGAATAACTGGTTAAGAATTTTGTAGAATGCTTCTCCATTGGGATTTGTCTGATGTTTTTCTCGGAACTGGTTCCTAGAAAGAAAAGAAAGGTTATCTACTAAATAATGCCGTGTACTTTCATGAGTGTATGAAACTCTTGAGCGCATAAACAAAATGATAAGAAACTTTTAGTAACACAAAGCTCTAGAACTGATGGCATATTTACTGAAATTTCTGAGAGAAAATTCTCATTAACAATGTTATAGAGTTGGTAAACATCAGTGATGAGAAAGCTTATAAATTTGCACTGGTCCACAGATTTCTTCTGTATCCTGGTAAAGCTATATTTCTAAAGGTATGCACACTCATACATGCAAACGTGCAGACTCCATATTTTTTAGTTTGTGTATGCTTATGTCTGTGTAACTGTGTGTGTATATATGCTTGTTTGTGACAGTGGTTGCACATGTCTAAGAGAATGGGATCACTGTCTTTGTTTTCTCCTACAAGAGTTAAGCAGTTAGCTAAGTTGCTTGATTTATTCTTAGACAACCTTTACGTGCTGGAAAAATTTCTTAACTTTTTTTTTTTTAATGTGCGATATTCTCACAGATAATATTAAAGCATCCTATCTATGCTTAATGTCAACAATCATCTCTTCTCTCGTGCATGCATACTGATAAATTTTCTTTTATTTATGTGGGTTGCATAATAGTCACCATAATTTAAATAAAATATCTGGATAATTTTAGGAAAATAACTTGTGATATGTCATGCACAAAATATCTGAGCACCAATTAATAGCTGAACGGGTTATGGTTATGTTTATGTATATGTATTTTTCTGATTATCTAGAATTGCATGTTAACTTTTTCTTACACTTAAGCTTATGTAATATGTAATCAATTATTTAAGAAATCTTATTTTGACAAATTTCAGTCATTTTGAATATCACTAAGTTGAAGATTGATATAAAGACACAAATACACATGTCATCAACCTGATTAACAACACATTTTTAAAAAATTATGGGTCTTCATTCAAAAACTAAATATAAATCTTGACGCTGCAACAATATGACTCACTTAAAGGAAATATAAAAATACTCAAGCGTACGTGTAAATTACCTTCAGCTCTCTTCCCTTGATAGGGTGGTGAGGGATTTAAAAAAAAAAAAAGTGGACTCTTAGGCACGTTATGTTTATAAGTCCAGACTTTTGTCTGTTCAGAATTTTCTAAATGACATAATCTTGCTTAGAACATCACCTAGAAACCCATTTGCTCCCATAAGAGACTTTTTAATTAACAGTCACATCTGTGCTGTTGCACTATATTTTTGCAACACTAGCAGCAACTTTTTTAGCAGCAACTTAAACCACATTATTAAATTATGAAAAAAAATTCATAAATCTCAGTGGACCTGTTTGGAGTTACAAAGCCCAGTAAGTAGTAGTCTCTATGCCTCTGGGGTCTGGGCATGAATTACTTAAATTTTTTTGTAATGATGTTATTAAATATTTAGTAGTATAACATTTTGAACACTTCAAATATAAATGACATTAAAAATTAACCTGCTTAAACTGTTAAATGTTACCTGAGTAAATTTGATTAGAAGTCTGTTTTAAATCTATTTAAAGTAGGAATGATGCTGCAAGTTGAAGTTTTCCATCAAACCACTGAATCAATAGTGTAATATTAAAATTAAATATATTTTAAATTAAACTACAAAAGTCTAACATCACTTTGCATGGCTCAGGATGGCTTAAAAATTGAATTATTTGGTATTGCTACATTATCCCCATCTTAAATCTCTATACAACATCTTTATATTTGAAAAATGGGCTGCTGGCCTGAATATATATGTAACTTTAATTAGTGCCATAAGATCAAAGATCTGCTATATCTTTCTTCATTTTTCACAGAGTTCCCTATTCTTTATTCTTTTTCCATCTTCATAGTTATCTAGTGCTGCTGTGATAGAGATACCCCCAGTGGATGGCTTTAACAAACTGAAATTTATTTTCTCACAGTATAAGAGGCTAGAAGTCTGAATTCAGAATGGCAGCTCTAGGGGAAAGCTCCCTCTGTCAGCTCTGGAGGAAAATTCTTGTCTCTTTGAGCTTCTCCTCCTGGGCGAACTTCATGTGGATTCATATCTCTCTTCCTCCATCTGTTTTTGCTCACTTGCTTGTTTAATCTCTTTTATATCTCAAAAGGAATTGACTCAAGACACACCCTACACTAATCCTGCCTCGTTAGCATAACAAAGACAACAAATTACCAAATGGAATTATAACCACAGGCATAGAGGTTAGGATTTACAACACTAAATTTTGGGGAAAACAATTCCATCCATAACACCGTCTTATTAATTTCTTTCTTAATCATTCACTGGAAATATTGACTGAAATTGTTATATGCCATTTTTCATCTTTAGTGTTCAAAACCAAACTCATAGAGTCACATCTAATATTTGATAGTAAAATATTATTGAAATATGTCAAATATGAAATCTATATTTAGTGAATTTTTCTCTTTTAGAATCTTTATTAGTAGCTATCTTTTGTACTTATCAACTATGGTACTTCAGACCCCTAATGAGGTACATGTTGAGCATATTAATACTAGCTCATATTAAAAATACAATTATTTATGCCTGGTGGAAAAGCATTTAATATATTGTCCAATATTACAAATAATTTCATGGCAAGATGTTTTAGTTTATTCTTATTCAACTTTAAATTACATGCAAATCCCGGAATTAATTACAATTGATTTTATGGAACCGTAAAGCAGAACTTTTAAAAATTGCTTGTTTTTTAGCAAGTTTTGAATAATATAATTTAATTTGCCCTGATATCACTGGAGGCCAGGAAAAGTTGATTGAATTTGGTAATGATAAAACATATCCCTTTTAAACTGAATATTTAAAATACATCAATCATCTCTGATGACTTAATGATTTGTGTAAAAAATTCAATGCAGCCTAAATAATGTCATTGTACCTTTCCAATGGTGGGGGGGGATAAATAAATAAATTAAAAGACCATGGACTGTGGTTCTATAACTTCAAAAGATGAATATTTGAAAGTTTGGTGTTTTTAATGAGAGGTGTGATATTTCTAATTGATTTAATTCAATCCATACAAAGAAAATCTATATCAGAAGCACAGAAGTGCATAGGTTTAGGCTTGTGACTTTTTCTGTGTGGAATAACTCCTTTTAAATTAACCTTTCTATTTATGCATTTCTTAAATTAACCTACACAATGTTTTATTATGTCTAGACACATATTACAAATTTTCATCAAGATGAATTATGCAACATCATGCCTCTCGCAGAATTGCCAATGTTCATACAGACCACATAATTGAGGTTGGAGCTATTGAATTCATGTCATATTTAAAATGAAACAGACTTCACAATGACCCAAGCCAGAAAAGATGGAATTAGCCTTACGGTTAAACAAAACAAAAATAAAAAAACAGAAAACCAAGCACATCTTCCCCTGAGGTAGCAGAGAAGTAAAATATTTGTTTAGATGCACGTAAGGTTAGAGGTGGTTGAGTTTCCCTGATGATCAGAGCGAGTGTGAAGAACATAGAAAACCAAAGCTATCACTAAACATTTACAAAGCTGGCAAAATCGTCAGTGACACGCTTTGACTGTGCTGTGTGATTTGCTGGTATAGGTCTCAGCACCCTGGGTAAAGGAGAAGTGAATGATTATTGCAGGATCGATGCAGGATTCAGGCGCGGGGGACATTGTGTCCCAAGGGAAAGGCAGTTTTATGAATAATGAAGAATGCGGTTAGGATGATGATCTGTATTGTCCAGACTGGCCAGGAAAAAAAAAGGGTCAAACAATAAAGAAGCTTATTAAATTGGGAGGAAATGATTATTTCAAAAGTCTGGGTACAACACCTGGAAACCCTGGTGGCATAGTGGTTAAGTGCCATGGCTGCTAACCATGTCTGCAGTTTGAATCCACCAGGCACTCCTTGGAAACTCTGGGGCAGCTCTCCTCTGTCCTATAAGATTGCTTTGAGTAGGGATCGACTCAACGGCTACAGGTTTGGGTTATGGGTGTAACCCAAGTGGTGGAAGTGAGAGCTTGAATGACGTGGTGTGATAAAAACTCAACGAAAAGTCAAGAATAAGACTATATCATTTAAGAGTCCCTAAGAAATTTTTTTTTTTTTTTTAAGAACATCAGTGGTGAAGGCCACCGGGGTTTATATTAACATAGCGTTTCTCATTGGGACTGCAAGCCCCAGATTCCCTGTATGATGGAAAATAAAGTAGTATGGCTTATTGAAATCCTGTGAAGATTCAATGATATCAAGTAAGCAATTGATACATCACTGGGCACATTACATTGCTGGAAAAATTTTGCATGTTTGAATGTAGTTTTTAAGTACATTTATTAATTTTTTTGCCTTTCATCAGTAACGATTATTTTTGTTATTTGCTGGGGTGTTGACCTTGACTCATGGAGGCCATATATGTATATAACAACACCAAAACTGTTGCCTTGAGTCAGTTCCAACTTGTAGTGGCCCTACAGAACAGAGTAGAACTACCGCACAGGGTTTCTTCTGAGGAGAGGCTTATGGGTTTGAACCTCTGAACTTTTGATTAGCAACTGAGCACTTGACAATTACATCACCAGAGCTCCCCAATCCACATAATTAGTGATCCTTAATGGTGCAAATAGGGATCCCTGGTGGCACAGTGGTTAAGTGCTCAGCTGCTAACCAAAAGGACGGTGGTTTGAACCCACCAACCACTCTGTGGGAGAAAGATGTGGCAGTCTGCTTCCGTAAAGATTACACTTTGGAAACCCTATAGGGCAGTTCTTTTCTGTCCTATAGGGTCGCTTTAAGTCAGACTTGACTCAGTGGCAGTGGGCTTGGTTTTTGTTTATGGGGTAAATGGGGAACACTAAGGAACACTGGTGGCATAACGGATAGCAATAACAACAGCGGCTCCTAACCAAGAAGGTTGGTGGTTCGAGCCCATCCACACGTGCTCTGAAGAAAGGCCTGACAATTTACTTATGAAAAATCAGCTATTGAAAATTATATAAAGCACTCTGACACCCATAGCTGAATAGGAATCAACTCAATAGCAACCGATTTTTATGTTCAGTTGAATTTGCTAGATTTTTATTTTCCAAATGAAATATTTTCCTTCTCTGTTGTATTCACATTTTGTTGAGTTTGTTGCTGTTGTGGTTAGGTGTCATCAAGTTGGTTGCAACTCATAGCGATCCTATAGGACTGAGTATAACCGCCCCATAGGGTTTCCAAGGAGCTACTGGTGAATTTGAACTGCTGACCTTTTGGTTAGCAGCCAAGATCTTAACCACTATGCCACCAGGGCTCCTTTGTTGAATTAGCTTTGTCTATATTCTTTTATACCATCACCAGTCTGTTTGTCCTACTGCGGTGGCTTGCATGTTGCTATGATACTGGAAGCTATGCCACTGGTATTTCAAATACCAGCAAGGTCACCCGTGATGGACAGATTCCAGTGGAGCTTCCAGACTAAGACAAACTAAGAAAGAAAGTCTTGGTGGTGAACTTCCAAAAATTAGCTTTTGAAAATCCTATGGATCACAATAGAATATCAGATATAGTGGAAGACGAGTCCCACAGGTTAGAAAGCCTCCATACAGAACTGACAGTGTTTCTTTCTGTTATACATAAGGTCAGAGCCAACTCAAGAGTAGCTAACAACACAACAGCATTCTTTTATAAATGCAAATAAGTATTGAACCTGCCTAGCACTTTGTGTTCTGGACTTTGATCAAACAGCTAAGTCATTGTTATTGATTCAATTGTGTTCCCCAAAATGCTATGTTGAAATCTTAATCCCTGGTACCTGTGAATATGACCTTATTTGAAAATAGAGCCCTTGAAGATATTATCAGTTAGATTAACATGTGGTCATATTGGAGTACGACCAGTATCTATTCCAATGTGAGTGGTTTCCTCTAAAAGAGATGCAATTCCTAAGAGACAGAAGAAGTATATCATGTGACACTATAGCTGCAAGTCAAGGAATGCCTGGAGCCACTAGAAGCTCGGAGAGAGGAGTGGAACTGTGTCTCTCTCAGAGCCCTCAGAAGGCATGAAAACAGTGGATGCACTGACTTGGGCTTCTAGCCTCTAGAGCTATGAGACAATACACTTCTGTTCTCATACGTCACCCGATTTGTAGTGTTTTGTTATGGCAGCCTTAAAAAAAGTTACAAAGCCTGTTAGACTTGCCAAAAGTTGTTTTTGGCATCCCACAGCAGTGTGTCTCATGATTTTCATGTGCAGAAACACCTTCCCTTGGCATTGCAGATTTCCTCTTTCCACCTGCGTCACTTTCTTCGTCTTTTTAATTCAGTTACCAGCAAGTATATAAGGAGATGCTTCTTTCCATTCTTCTTCTGCAAACTACTCCACCTTCTTTGTGTGCCATCCCTCATGAAAAGAAAAAGAGTAAAGTTACAGTTTCTCTTTATCTGCATCGGTAATTTCACATCTAGCAGTGAAGTTTTATTTTCTTGTAGCTTGCTCAAGTGTTCCTTTTTTTCCTGTTACATATTTCATTAAAACAATTTCTATTTCTCGGCATGGAATCAAACTAGAAATAATTATCGACTGATTTCTCCACCATTAACTTTGAGAGTCTCTTGTTTGTTGCTCAACCATTTGGTTGTAGATATATTAATTACAGAATGTATTTCACTTACTTTTTCTGGTAGTTGTGATAACAGCTCTTGTACTTTTCTGAAAATCTTAGAATCTGAAGAGGCGAAAATGATCAGCCAGATATATAATAAAATTGGATGGAAAATTTATGCTTAAATCACAATGGTGCTTTGATCTGCTCTTCTATTTATCACCTCTACAATGGGTGCTTCAATGTCAAACTCAATTCTTTCTCCATTTTGAAACAAAATCATATTTTCAGGGCAACATGATGCTTCATTAACACTTTCAGCTCACTAGGGTTCCATTAAAGTCAATGCTTTAATGTGTGAGAACTAAGGGATAGGAAACAGTCTGAACTATTGACGGCTCTTTGATATTAATCCCATTTCCATTCTTGCAGTTCTCTGTGTTGTAATTAAATTGCTCTTAAATGTACTAAACAGAAAACTAGAGGTATGAAAGAGTTCCTTTCTGAAGGTGACTGGTTGGTGACCAGAGGGTGACTAAGACTTTCTGGAAATTGGATCATTACATTGATCTCTGCTTTTCCAATCTTTTATTTCACTGATCTGTTATTAAATAAGTACATTTTACTGCTAAGCAATGTGAGTACATAAGTATATACTTTTTTTTTAACGAAGTTAGATGAATAGTAATTGACCTATTAGTTCTTCCTGTGGTAATTTTTTGGGCTCAACAGGCAGCCAGTTAGCACTGTAGGATATAACATCACAAACAAGCTATTTGTGTATTTCAGAATTAAATTATTTTTTTTTAATTTAATGAAAGTAATAGTAATGCTATGATCTAATGATTAAACACCTTCTGAAGAATTTTCTTTTATCTCTAATTGATTTATTTTTTCTTTATTATTTTGATTTAACATTGAAAGTCATTCATTAAGGAAAATAAAAAGATATTAATGTAAAGTTTTAAGTGATGCGAAGAGCACTTTCCAAGGTACATATTGAAAAATTTTAATTAAAATAATGGGAGTGGGTAAGTATTTCAGAAAATGATAATCTTTCAGCTTTATAAGCTGGAAGAGCCATGTAGATATAGCCAAGTATTATCTCTTCTTTGCACACATATAGTGATGAAAATGAAAGGTATTTAATTAACTGTTGTACTAGGAACGATTTATTTTCAACAATTTTTTTTCTTTTTTTTTTTTTAACACAGAGGTCACCCTTTAATTTCTGATCTTACTAATTCTTCCTAATGAAACAAAGCTTTCATTTGAGTGAAGTGAGACTTTGATAACGTTTTATTGTAGACTACAGAACATGAAAGAAAACCCATTCACTAAAGAGTATGTACTAATTCTTATTTATAGAAAATAATTTCTCCTCATATTCAGATAGATGAATACAGCACTTATGAAAGCATTCCCATGATTTAAATCCAGCTGGTCAGTCATGGGGCCGTATGATGCAGTTTTTTTGCTGCACTGTCTAGGTATCTTAGAGGAATGAAGAGTTAATACAGATACTCTGGATCACTTACTTTTCCAGGGACATCTGAATCACTTAGAAGCTCTCACTCAAAAATTGGTTAGATTCTAAATTGTTAGGGGAAATATTTTCATGTATTGTGAGAAAAATGATGGCAAGATCAAGGAACTGCCTACATAATAAAAGGAGGGAAAGAAAAAATGTAAAAATATGACTCACAATCTCCCCTCAGGAGTTTATGGCACTGAAGGGTTTTATTTGGTGTAAAATATTGCCACAAGAGTTTTTCCACAGCTTTGTCGTCCTAAAGTACATCTCTCATAAGTCAATTTCATGCATTCTACCTTTTAGCATCACGGTGGCTTGGGTACAAGGGGTTTCTGACTTGGACTGCCACATTTTAGGGGTACACTCTGGCTTTTCCCCCTGTGCACCTGTAAGTTTGTAGTATTGCGGGGTTTACCTGTTGGTGTGATGCCGCCAGTATTCAATACAAACAGGGTAACCCATGGTGGACAGGTTTCAGCTGAACTTCCAAACTAAGATAGACTAGGAAGAAGGACCTGGTTGTCTACTTCTGAAAAGCCTTAGCCAGCGAAAACCTTATTAATAGCAGCGGAACATTGTCTGATGTAGTGTTGGAAGATGAGCCCTTCAGGCTGGAAGCTTCCTTCTCAAAGTAGAGTCCACCTTAATGAAGTGGATGGAGTTAAGCTTTCAGGATCTTCATTTACTGCTGTGGCACGACTCAGAATGAGAAGAAACAGCTGCAAACAACCAATAATAATCAGAACATGAAACGTACAAAATATGAATCTAGGAAAATCAGAATAAAAAATGAAATGGAAAGCATAACCATCGATATCCTAGGCATTAGTGAGCTAAAATAGACTGATGTTGGACATTTTAAATTGATAATCATATGGTCTACTATGCCAGGAATGACAACTTGAAGAGGAATGGCATTGCATTCATTGTCAGAAAGAACATCTCAAGATCTATCCTGAAGTACAATGCTGTCAGTGATAGGATAATGTCCCTACACCTACAAGGAAGTCCGGTTAATATGACTGTTTTTCAAATTTACAAACCAATCACTCAGGCCAAAGATGAAGAAATTGAAGATTTTTACCAACTTCTGCAGTCTGAAATTTACCAAACATGAAATCAGAATAGATTGATAATTACTGGTGATTGGAATGTGAAAGTGGGAAACAAAGAAGGATCAGGAGTTGGAAAATATAACCTTGGGGATGAAAATGATGCCAGAGATTGCATGATAGAATTTTGCAAAACCAAGGACTTCTTCATTGCAAATACCTTTTTCAACAACACAAACTGCGACTACACACACAGACATATGGAATACAGAGGAATAAAATTGACTACATCTGTGGAAAGAGACAATGGAAAAGCTCAATATCATCAGTTAGAACAAGGCCAGGGGTGAATGAGGAAACAGACCATCAATTGTTCATATGCAAGTTCAAATTGAAACTGAAGAAAATTAGAACAAGTCCACAAGAGCCAAAGTACAACCTTGAATAAATCCCGCCTGAGTTTGGAGACTATCTCAAGAATATATTTGACATGTTGAACACTGATGACCAAACACCAGACAAGTTGTGGAATGCCATCAAGGACATCCTACATGAAGAAAGCAAGAGGTCATTAAAAAGAAGCAAAAGAAAGAAAAGACCTAAATGGATATCAGAAGAGACTGAAACTTGCTCTTGAAAGTCAGGTAGCTAAAGCAAAAGGAAGAAATGATGAAGTAAACAAGATTTGAAAGGGCCGCTTGAGAAGACAAAGTATTAAAGTGACATGTGCAAAGACCTGGAGCTAGAAAAGAAAAAGTGAAGAACATGTTTGACATTTCTCAAGCTGAAAGAACTGAAGAAAAAAATTCAAGCCTCGAGTTGTAACCTTGAAGGATTCAAGGGGAAAATGTTAAACGATCCAAGAAGCGTCAAAAGAAGATGGAAGGAATACACAGAGTCACTACACCAAAAAGAATTGGTAGAAATTCAACCATTTCAGGAGGTGGCATATGATCAGAAACTGATGGTACTGAAGAAAGAGGTTTAAGCTGCACTGAAGACATTGAAGAAAAACAAGGCTCGAGGAGTTGAGGGAATACCAAGTGAGATGCTTCAAGAAATGGAGGCAACATGGGGACACTCACTCATACATGCCAAAAAAAGTGGAAGACAGCTACCTTGCCAACAGACTGGAAGAGATCCATATTTATGCCTATTCCAAAGAAGGTGATCCAACAGAATTTGGAAGGACATCATTAATATTAGAAGCAAGTAAAATTTTGCTGAAAATCATTCAAAGGTGACTGCAGCAGTATATCCACAGGGAGCTGCCAGAAATTCAAGCTGGATTCAGAAGAGAATGTGGAACCAGAGATATCATTGCTGATGTCAGAGAATACCAGAAAGATGCTTACCTGTGTTATATTGACTATGCAAAGGCATTTAACAGTGCAGATCATAACAAATTATGGATAACACTAGGAGGAATGGGGATTCCAGAACACTTAAGTGTGCTCATGAGGAACCTGGACATAGATCTATAGGCAGTCACTGAAGAAGAATGAGGGGCTACCATATGTTTTAAACTCAGGAAAGCTGTGTGTCAGCGTTGTTTCCTCTCACCACACCTATTCAGTCTGTATGCTGAGCCAATCTTCTGAGAAGCTAGACTCTATAAAGAAGAATGTGGCATCAGGGTTGGAGGAAGACTCATTAACAATCTGTGTTATGCAGATGACACAACCTTGTTTGCTCAAAGTGAAGAGGACTTGGAGTACTTACTGATGAAGATCAAAGACCACAACCTTCAGTATGGGTTATACCTCGATATAAAGAAAACAAAAGTCCTCACGACTGGACCAATGAGCAACATCATGATAAACGGAGAAAAGATTGAAGTTGTCAAGCGTTTCATTTTACTTGAATCTAAAATCAACGCCTGTGGAAGCAGTGGCCGAGAACTCAAAAGATGCACTGCGTTGGGCAAATCTGCTGCGAAAGGCCTCTTTAAAGTGTTGAAAATCAGAGCCATGGTGTTTTCAATAGCCTCATATGATAAAAAGCTGGACGATGAATAAGGAAGGCTGTAGAAGAATTGACGCCTTTGAATTGTGGTGTTGGTGAAGAATATTGAATATACCATGGACTGTCAAAAGAATCAACAAATCTGTCTTGGAGGAAGTATACAACCAGAATGCTCCTTAGAAGCAAGGATGGCGAGGCTAAGTCTCATACACTTTGGACAGGTTAGTTATCAGGAGGTACCAGTCCCTGGAGAAGGACATCATGCTTAGTAAAGTAGAGGGTTAGTAAAAAAGAGGAATGCCATCAAGGAGATGGATTGACACAGTGGCTGCAACAATGTGCTCAATCATAACCACGATTGTGAGGATGGCACAGGACCAGGCAATTTTTCGTTCTGTTGTACATAGGATTGCTGTTATTTAGAACTGACTCGATGGCACCTAACAACAAGAAACAATATTTTTTAGATTAACTGGCTTTTCTTATTGTGCATGTGGGATTGACACACTTTCCAATTTTCTCTATCCAATGCAGAAACCAGAAATTCCCACCTTAATTTAAAAAAAATTTTCTTTGCAAAATATTGCATTTTCTCATACATATACTTTAAAAAAAAAAACTTTTACTCAGTATTATTTATGGGACGGACAACTTTACAAAGCCTATCCCAAGTATGGACTGCATATGAAAGTGAATCATTGTTTAGAAGATGGGCAACTGGTTTGAATTGAATTGCTTCCCCAAAAATGTATGTTGCAAATCCTAACCCCTATAAGCAGTGGATATAATCCCATTTGGGAATAGGTTTTCTTTTTTATGTTAAGGAGGCCATTATCAGTGTAGAATGTATCTAAAGCGGATGACTTGAGATACAAAAAGAGCTGACTAGACACAGGAATAAGCAAGCACGAATGGGGAAAGATAGGTGCCAAATGAAGATTTCCAAGGAAAGCTGAGGAGAACACTAGAGAAGCAGAGACAAGGGTATTTTTCCAGAGCAGAGAACCTTCTTCTACAGGCTGTACCTTGAATTCAGACTTCTAGCCTCTTCGAACTGTGAGAAAATAAATTTCTGTTCGTTAAAACCACCCATTTGTATTTCGTTATAACAGCACTACGAACTAAAACTGCAACTATTCCTTACGCCATATGGTTCTCTTCATGTAAGGGATCTTCTAGTAGGAGACCATTTCTGGTCTCTCACTCTCCCCCTTACCCTTTACTTATGGGAGGATGAATGATGTTTTATTAGTGACTTTGAGAGTAGGCTTGGGAATGTGTAGCTCAGTCCATATCCCTTTCTCTAATATTGCATGTCAGGCTTTTGGGAGCACACATTTTGCTCTGCTCCTTCAAATATCTGCTCTTTATAGAAGCAGACTGCACATGGGGATTCCTGAAATGGTCCAGAACTACCAATGATGGGGTGGACAAGTTGTCTGTTCCTGGGATTTGGAAATCTATTGCTGCCATTCATCTATATCACAGTGCCTCATAGAAACCCTAACAATAATAAGGAATATTTGTGAACTTTGTATGCCTAATTATTCCTTGTCTGTCTCAGAGTTCAATCTCGGATGGATAGAAAAAGGTACCATGATGATAATACTGATCAGTTACCTGATAAGTTCATTTCTTTGCTTCTACTCCACTTCAGCTATCCCCAATTATTATACTTGCCTATAGCTGTATAACCAGTTATCCAAAAAATTAGTGGCTTAAAAGTATAACATTCATGAACTCACAATGTCTGTGGATCAGAAACATGGGTGAATCTTAACTGGCTGCTCACAGTCTGTCATAAGGATGCCTCTTTTGAAATCTTCAGTTCAGCTCTTTGAGTTCATCATTTCTTCCACTCACTTTAGCAACTCTACATTCAAGATCAAATTTCAGAGTCCCTTCTGACATCCATTTTGGTCTTTTGTTTCTTTCCTGTTTTTTTAGTGACTTTTTGCCTTCTTCATTTATGATGTCCTTGATAATATTCTACAACTCATCTGGTCTTCAGTCATTAGTGTTCTGTGTGTCAAATCTGTTCTTGAAGTGATGTCTAAATTCAGGTGAAATATACTCAAGGTCAGCTGAGGCTACTGTCATCTCAAGATTTGACTGGAGAAGGATCTGCTTCCAAGCTCACATGGATATTGATATTCCTCAAGTCTTCACTGACTTTCAATCTGAAATATCAGTTGATGTTCATGTGAAGCTGTACATGGGGCAGCTCATAACCTGACAGCCTGCTTCTCTCACAGTGAATGTCAGAGTGAGGGAAAGAGAAAGAACAAAAGAGGGCAGTCCAAGTCCAAGGCGGAAGCCACCATGATTGTAACCTGATCTTAGAAGTGACATCCCATCTCTGTTGCTATATTGTGTTTGTTAGATGCCAATCATTAGGAACAGCTCACACTCAGTTACAAGAGATTATACAAGGACATGATAGCCCAGGGAGTGGGCAATATTTGGGGCCAACTTAGAAGTTGTCTACTACAGCAACCATGACTATTGACTATACTTAAGACCTTGTTATAATTTTGAATAACTCCACTTCTGAAATTTTAAATCCTAAAATACCATTCTTGAATTCTGACTTTTATCCTTTTTCACTTTCATTCTACATTGACTGCTACCAGCTGATTCAACATCCTTAATCTGAATTCTGGTGCCATCAGTCTTCCCTTTTTATCAACTTTATTTTTCCACATTTCCTCTTTCCTTTTCTAAGCTAAATTTCAAAATGCTTATGCAATATACTCACTATACCTGGAGAATTATGGCCAAGAGCCAAAAGCCCTGTTTTACCTAAATGATTTCCTAATAGAGTTCCAAAGGTTATTATAGGAAAGAAGTATACAAACAAGAGAAAACATACCACTTTATTATTATCTCTGTGATATTTATTTGATCCACTCATATAAAACTATGGGGAAGCTGGGTTGAAAATTTGGCCTTGAGCCATAATAAGGTCCAGTGGATGTAACTTACCCATAAAGTTTCAAGGAAGAACAACTCAATCATGGATATTCACCTTTAACCATACTACCGGACCAGTTATTATGGAGCAAACTGTATGATAGATTACACAACTCTGATTGCCAGATTCTCAGTTGTGAAGACTGAGACAAAGGCAAAGCCATTACAAACAAAATCTATCGTAATTGTTTCCCCAAATCCCCAATGTTACGTTTATCCCTCTCAAAACCAGATGATGACTTTGCTTCCTATCACACAGAGGTTTTCAGGCATGCAGCTCATTGATTTACAGGCTTGTTTATAAATTTATCTGAACGTGTATCCATCAGGACGTCTTCATTTTGTCTTAGTCAGACAGGTACTCTTCTTCCTACACAAGGAAAATTCATGCCTCTGTGCTGCAGAGCTTTACTTCCCGTCGCTTAGCAAAGTAAGTGCATCAATCTTCCAGTCTCTTTACTGGGTGTCCTCTCCTTTTCAACTGATTTCTTTCCCTGAGCGCATAAATGTATTTTAAGTTTTTAATACCTTAAAAAAAAAAAAAAAATCGTGCCTGGACCCCACAATTCTTTCTTTTTATAGCCAAGCTTTAAAAAGGGAAACCTTTATTCACAGACTACATTTTTCACCTCCTAGTCACTGCTTAACCCATTTCAATTTGAATTCTGTACCTAACACTCCACTGCAATTTTTCCAAATAATTTTATAAATGACTTTATCACCAAGACCACTGAACATTCTTTAGCTCTTACCTTGTTTAAACTCTTTTGTGACATTTGACATTCTTGATTTCTCTTTTTTTCTTTGAAATTCTCTATAGAATTTACCAAAATTTTATGTTGGCTTGAGCAGACATTGGCTTATACCTGCATTTAAAAGTGCTTGAGGTAAAACCAATTCAGCCATGCTGTGATAGCGAACTTTGTGAGCTCAATTCTCAAGTCAACTGTGTGGTAAAGGAAATAAAATATCACTTTCTGAGGTTAATTTTCACAGCCCATCCTCAGGGCACTCTCAAGGCTCTGAGCATAGGAAGGTTGTTGTTGTTAGGTGCATTCAAGTCAGTTCCAACTCATAGCAACTCTGTGGACAACAGAATGAAACACTGCTCATTCCTGCACTGTCTTAGGCTGTGTTACCTAGAGAAGCAAAACCGGTGAAGCCTATACATATATATGTATCCCAGTACCAGAAACCTAGTGCCGTCGAGTTGATTCCAACTCATAGTGACCCTATAGGACACTATGATATATATATATATATATATATATATATATATATATATATATATATATATATATGTATATGTATATGTATATGTATATTTGTTGTTTTTAGGTGCCCAGTCCTGTGCCATCCTCACAATTGTTGTCATGCTTGAGCCCATTGTTGCAGTCACTGTATTAATCCATGTCTTTGAGAATCTTCCTCTTTCAATGACCCTCTATTTTACCAAGCATGATGTCCTTCTTCCAGGGACTGGTCCCTTCTGGTAATGTGTCCAAAGTACATGGGAAGATCTCTCACCATCCTCACTTCTAAGGAGCATTCTTGCTGTACTTCTTCCAAGACAGATTTGTTCGTTCTTTTGGCAGTCCATGGTATATTCAATGTTCTTCACAAGCACAAAGCCATCAATTTTCCTTATTCTTTTTCAGCTTTTGCACGCATATGAGGTAACTGAAAATACCATGGCTTGGGTCAGGTGCATCTTAGTCCTTAGGTGACATCTTTGCTTTTTCAACACTTTAATATTTTGCAGCAGATTTGTCTAATGCAATATGTCGTTTGATTTCTTGACTGATGCTTTCATGATTGTTGATTGCGGAACCAAGTAATATGAAATCCTTTACAACTTCAATACTTTTTCCATTTATCATGATGTTGATTACTGGTCCAATTATGAGGATTTTTGTTATCTTTACGTTGAGATGTAATCTATAACAAAGGCTGTAGTCTTTGATCTTTATCAGTAAATACTTCAAGTCCTCTTCACTTTCAGCAAGCTAGACTGTGTCATCTGTATAATGCAGGTTGTTAATGAGTCTTCCTCCAGTTCTGATCCTGAGTTCTTCAGATATCTAGCTTCTGGGATTATTTGCTCAGCATACAGATTGAATCACTGTGATGAAAGGATACTACCCTAAAGCACACCTTTCCTGATTTTAAACCACACAGTATCCCCTAGTTCTATTCTAATGACATTCTGTTGGTATATGTACAGGTTCTTCATGAGCACAATCAAGTGTTCTGGAATTCCCAATCTTCCCAATGTTATGCATTGTTTGTTATGATCCACACAGTCAAATGCCTTTGCACAGTCAATAAAACACAAGCTAAACATTTTTCTCCTATTCTCTGTTTTCTGCCAAAATCCATCTGACAACAGCAGTGATATCCCTTGTTCCACGTCCTTTTCTGAATCCCGCTTGAATTCCTGGCAGTTCCCTGTTGATGCACTGCTGCAACCACTTTTGAATTGTCTTCAGAAAATTTTACTTAACTACAGGTATTTCATCATTTATCAAGTTGAGAAAGGTCCTCTCTATTAAGAAAAGGTGTTTTCTGCGTGAATAGAAGGACGTTCCAATATAGATATGGAGGCAATAAGAAATAGATAATCAAATAAGAGTACTGAAAGATCAGAGTGGTGCAACTCTTCTGTCATGGGGTCCTAGACAAAATATAAAGGGATATAAAAGGGTATCTTTCTCTCTCTTTCATTTGGTTTGGTGCTGTTTCCTGGGGCTTCATGCTCCGTTGTTTTCTGTATCTGGGCAAATAGAGCTTTAGAATATCCGGGATAACATAAATTTTCTAACTACTGATCCCAGAAGAATAAATATCTTCTCTATTGCTTCAATTATATATCAGATAAAACTAGTCTTTTACAGATGATGTGATTGCCTAGATATAAAATCTCTAGGGATCTATGAGTCAAGTAGAATTAGTAAGTGAGTACAGCAAGGCCATAACTGCAGGATAAACATACAGAATTAATTGTATCTATATATGTTTTATATATATATATGCTAGAAAATTATTGTGTATCAATTCTGTAGGCTAGAAGTCCACATACGGGTGTTGGCAGGACTCTGTTTCTATTTGCTCTAGGAATAAATGATTTCTTGACACTCCCAGGTGTTATTCTTACTTAGTGCTTGCTGGTCTGGGGATGGGAGTGGGGTAAATTCTTTGTTCTTCTGGTTCAGCCTGGCTGAATATTTGAGCATGGGTAGATGGTCTTTGATTCAGATGCCCTTCATTTTAGGCTCTTCAGCTTTCATGAAAGGATATTAGTCCTTCCTCAGCTCAATATCTGCTCAATGAGTATTTTATAAGAGGTGTCAATCAAGTTTAAGCCAGAGACTATAATCTTGCATTTAATCTTTTTGAAGATTTCTTAAGATCTCAGTTTGGAGAAATGATATTGAGGGGATATTGACCAAAAACATGCAAACTATTCCCTTGTTTTATGCTAATGTAGCACACATTAACTCCTACTAAACAAGAGAGATCTTAGCATGTATCCCATTATGTTGATCCCATATAAACTTGCCATATATGGAATAAAAGATAATATAATTTAGTGATTACAAATCAATACTTTATAGAAAGATAGCTCTGAGTTTAAATCCAGTTCAACAAACTCTAATCAGGCAATCATGTTAAAAGTCATTCATTCCAATAATCCTAAAAAGAGTCATAAGAACACTTGCTGTATTAGTCTTCAGTTTCAGAAAACAACCATTCTAGTAGCATACATTACAATATCTCATTCTACGGTAGCTAATGCTGCTGTGAATATTGTCAGTAATAGTTAAAGTTCTCAGAAGTCACCCGTATCTTTCATTATTCATACATTTACATATGGAGATTTATCTTGAGACTAGAAGGCCTAGTCTCTGTTTATCAGTCAGCTAAGTATGACACCTTTTTCCTTGTCCCAGTAATATTTATCATCTACTTCTGCTTTTCAAATATTATACTGTATGCATAGTATATGTTTTTTTAGTAATAGTCACTCTATATTTAATACAATGTGTGCATCTCTCTTTCTCACTGACTCAAGATGTAAATTTTTTTTTGTTGTTAAAAGGTACTTTTTTATTCTGCGTTTTTGCTAGACTATTAGTATTTAGAACTGCTAATAAATACAATAACTGACAAAAGGTGCTGTGGAAACAATTGTTAGATGTATGTATAAATAAAAAAATGACCAGATGCAGTATGTAATTTTCAAAATTTTAGTAAATATATAAAATATGCTTGTCAAATTTGCAGCTGACATTTGGAGAAAAGCACAACAAAAATATCTGGAAACAAAAGTTACATTAAGTTTTTTAAATGGTTAAAACAACAAGCAGATTTTAAAACTATTCCAATAAGGGTATATGAATTTCTCAAATATGATCCATAATCTCTCCATACATTTACAGGATTGTGGAGGAATAGCTTAATAGCAACATAAGTAAAAACAATTTTAGGATTTTTATGCTTTAAAGGATTTTGTTTAATTTATTTTTTATTATTGTACTTTAGTTAAAGGTTTACAGAGCAAACTAGTTTCTCATTAAGCCATCAATACACATATTGTTTTGTGACATTGGTTACCAAGTCCACAACATGTCAACACTCTCCCCTTCTAAACATTGGGTTCCCTATTACAAGCTTTCTGTCGCCTCCTGACTTCTAGTCCTTGCCCCTGGGCTGATGTGCCCCTTTAGTCTCTTTTTGTTTTATGGGCCTGTCTAATCTTTGGGTGAAGGATGAAACTCAGGAGTGACTTCATTACTGAGCTAAAAGGGTGTCTGGTGCCATATCCCAAGAGATGGTGCTACCAGGCACCATGTAGCTGTGCTGGACTCAGTCTGGTGGAGGCTGTGGTAGTTGTGGTCCATTAGTCCTTTGGACTAATCTTTCCCTTGTGTCTTTGGTTTTCTTCATTCCCCCTTTCTCCAGACAGGCTGGGACCAGTGGAGTATTTTAGATGGCTGCTCACAAGCTTTTAGTACCCCAGATGCTACTCATCAAAGTAGAATGTAGAACATTTTCTTTATAATCAATGTTATGCCAATTGAGCTAGATATTTCCCAAGACCACAGTCCCCACAGCCCTCAGCTTAGTAATTTGGTCCTTCAGGGAATTTGGATGTGTCTATGGAGTTTCCATGGCCTTGCCTGGATAAATTGTGCTGACTTTCCAAGTTCTGTGTATTATCTTATTCTTTACCAAAGTTACCACCTGTCTATTGTCTATTTACTATTTTTCCATCTCCACCCCTCCCCTCCCTCATAACCGTCAAAGACTGTTTCTTTTTGTGTGTAAACCTTTTCATGAGTTTTTATGTAGCGGTCTCGTAGAATGTTTATCCTTTTGTGATTAACTTATTTCACTCAGCATAATGTAATGCCCTCCAGACTCATCCACGTTGTAAGATGCTTTCCAGATTCATCTTTGTTCTTTATCATTGCTAGATACTCCATCGTGTGTATGTACCATAGTTTGTTCATCCATTCACCTCTTGATAGGCATGTAGGTTGTTCCCATTTTTTTGATATTGTGAACAATGCTGCAATGAGCATGAATATGCATATGTCTATTCGTGTGACAGCTCTTATTTCTCTGGGATATGTTTCTCAAAGTGGGATTGCTGGATCATATGGTATTTCTGTTTCTAGCTTTCTAAGGAAGTGCCATATCTTTTTTCCAAAATGGTTGTATCATTCTGCATTCCCATCAGCAGTGCATAAGAGTTCCAATCTCCCCACAGCCTCTCCAACATTTATTTTCTGTTTTTTTTTTTTTTTTTTTTGATTCATGAGTGCAGTAGTGTCGGGATGATATGGTATCTCATTGTGGTTTTGATTTACATGTCTCTTTTTAATGGCTAGTGATTGCAAGCATTTCCTCATGTGTCTTTTAACCAATTGAATGTCTTCATGAAGTGCCTCTTCATTTCCTTTGCTCATTTTGTAAACTGAATTGTCTTTCTGGTGTAGAGGTGTTGGAGCTTCAAAGAATTTTAGATAACTGCATCCAGAAATATGAAGTAAATGTAGTTTTTTTTTTTTTTTTTCCTATTGTTCCCACTAGGTACCCTAACTTCTAACCTGCTGGATACATATTCATGGGTTTCTATCCTTTGAGATGCAGACTGCAAGATAGGGAGTACTCCCTGGGCTCCCTAACTGATGACCTGTTAGCTCCCACTACTTCTTTTGGTATGATAATTTATTGGAATGACTCACAGAGCTCACAGAAAGAAATATACTTAAAGTTACAATTTAACTATAGCAAAAAGAATACAAACTAGAGACACTTAGGATGGGGTTTGGGAGTGTTCTTAGAATGGAGGCTCCATGTCCTAAAAAGGATGCACTACATTCCCACATGCATGGATGTCTTTCACTAAGCCGGAAACAGCCATATTCAGAGCTTTTAGTATCTTCATTCTTCACTGTCTGTACTAATAGGGGTCCCATTGCATATGCATGATTGGATCATTCTCCCCTCCTTCTAAGATCAGCTGATATCAGGCCAGGAGATGGTCCTTCTGGCTGGACCAGCCCTCTCCCCCAATCATTAGCACAAATCCTCCAGTAGAGGGAGCAAAAGTCACCTCAGTTACTCAGGAAATTTCAAAGATTATATTTCAGGAAACAAGAACAAAAGACAAATTGATTTCTGTAAGTTGTTTCATTACCTTACAGATGGGATCAACTACAGAATGAGAGAAAAGAAGGAAAAAAATCAGTGGACTTTAAAAACTGAAAAATAGAAATTAACCAGCCAGAGCAACAGAGATCCAATGGACTAACAAATATATGAATACACAAAAATTAAACAAACCAAACAAATAAGCAGAGCTTCAAGGGCCTGTGGAAATGTAACAATAGACCTAACATTCATTTCATTAAAGACTCAAGAAAGTACAGTAAAGGGTATTGGAAAAGTACTCAAAGAAATAAAAAAATCCTAAATTTGGAAAAATAAAACAAACTTATATATATCCCAGAAGATGAGCTCACCCTGAAGAAATAAACTCCAAGAAATCCACACCAAGACATACCATAGTCAGATTTCTGAAAACTAAATAGAAAAATCTTAAAAGCAGAGAGAGAAAAAAATAACACATTATCTACATGGAAAAAAAATTGAATAACAGCAAATTTTTTATCAGAAACTATAAAAAATTTTTTTTTTTTTTATGAGAGATAGAAGGGTCTATTCTTCAAGAGATGGAAGGAGAAAAATCCAGAAAACAAACAACATAAAACCATATATCAATATTCAGCAAAAATATCCTGCAGAAATCATGAGGGAAGATATTCTCAGATGAAGAATAACTAAGAAAATTATTGTAGAATATCTACATTAAAAGAATGGTTTAAAAGTTCTCTAAACAGAAAGAAAAAAATTAAAGAAGGAATATTGGAACACCAGTAAGAACAAATCCATTATGCAAAAATACAGATACATACAAGAAACATTCCTTCTCCTCTTGAGTTTTTGAAATTATGTTTGGCAGTTGAAGCAAAAATTCTAACACTGTCTGCTGAAATAATAAGGTAACTATACTACAGATACGTAAAGGAACATAAAAGGAGATGAGGTTTCTAAACTACCCATAAACTGAAAAAAAGTAGTCTAAATTAGTAGACTGTGATAAGATATAGTAACCAATAAAAAAGTTTTACAAAGAGATACACTCAACAACACTACAAAAAAAATCAAAAAGATTCTTAAAAAACATGTTTGTATAACATAGGAAGGCAAGTAAGAGAAATTAGAGAGGGGGGAAAAAAGAGAACAAGAATCAAAATAAATGAATAAATAAAATGGTAGACTTAATCCCTAATGCATCAATAATGCCATTAAATGTAAATGTTCTACATGAACCAATAAAAGGCAGAGATTGGCAGAGTAAGTTAAAAACATGACCTAACTGTATGTTGTCTACAAATTTTTTTTTTTATTCACTTCAAAGATATATCACACAAACATGCAAATATTATTCAATATAAATCTTGAGCATCCATACCATATTAGGTAAAGAAGACTTTAGAGAAAACACTTGTATTCAGAAACGAACATTGCATAATTATAAAAAGGTCAATCTTAAGAAGAATACATAGAAATCCAAAATGTGCATGCAACCAACAAAAGAATTACAAAATATGTAAAGGAAAAACTTACAGAACTCAAAGCAGAAATAGACAAATCCATAGTTATCGTTGGAAACTTTAATAGCACTCTCTCAACAATTGTCAGAAACAATAGATAGAAAATGGGCAAGAATTCAGGAGAATGCAACAAACTACCAATTATCTAGTCAAAATATTTGAAAACTTCACCCCACAGGAACAGAATACTCATTTTTTCCAAGTGTTCATGGAACACATGTCAAGATAGGATATATCACAAAAAAAGTTAGAATTTTGAAATCATCCAAAGAATGTTTTCTGTCTACATTTGGAATACTACAGAAAAATAAGAAATAAGTCTCCAAAACCTTGTAAACTAAACAATGCACTCCACAATAATCCATGGTCTGAAGAAGAAATTTCAAACAAAATTAAAAAATAAATTTAACTAAATAAAAATGGAAGTGCAACATACAAAATTTGTGGGAAACAGATCTCAAGGTGGGGCCAAGATGACTGAGTAGTGAGATGCTTCCTGTGGTCCCTCTTCCAACAAAGAGAGTAGAAAACGATTGATTCAATTATATATGACAATCTAGCAGCCCTAAACATCCAAGACAAAGTTGAGGAATCGGACTGAGTAAAAGAAGGAGGGAGAGCCAGTTCAGCAGCATCAAGGAGTCACCAGACCTGACCTGGCCAGTACCAGCACCCTGCAGGAGGGATCTGCTGGCATGCATGGTGAGGCAAGCAGGGGTACTGAGGACACGTTTTTCACATTGGGAGAGACTGAGTCATGGAGAGTGTGCTCAAGCCTCAAGAACCAGGGAGAAACAACGCTCAATCACCAAAAGATAAGTACGAGCGTCTAATCTACTGGGTGGGTTAAAAAAAAAAAAAAATGGGAAGTACCGCTCTCCCATTTACCTGCCTTCTCCCTGCTCTGCTTCAGGTCCCAGTCTGGCTTCAGCGATTGCTGAGCTCCTGGGGCCGCAAGTAACACCTGTCATGTGTTTTGAGCCATTCTCCTAGCTTTGTAAAGGGAACAAATTAACAAACAGGAAAAAGTAATCTGCCAGTTCCCCTAAACCAGGAACTAAGGGCAGGCACAGCCCCTTTGTCTAGGCACAGGCAGAAGGAGTCCATGCACTTAGAATGCCATTCACCCCTGCAGAGACCTGTGTGGGCTCATTTCAACAGCATAGGCCCTCATTAGCACAGTATAACTGGTGTCATGGATTGAATTATGTCCCCCACAAAAATATGTGTATCAATTTGGCTGGGCCATGACTCCCAGTATCATGTGATTTTCCTACGTGTTGTAAATCCTGCCTCTATGATGTTGACAAGGGAAGATGAGCGACAGTTGTGTTAGTGAGGCAGGACTCAATCTACAAGACTGGATTGTGCTTGAGGCAATCTCTTGAGATATAAAAGAGAGAAGCGAGCAAAGAGAAGGGGGACCTCATACCACCAAAAAAAGCAGTGCCGGGAGCAGAGCATGTCGTTTGAACCCAGGGTCCCTAGGCAGAGAAGCTCCTAGTCTGGGGGAAGATTGATGAGAACACCAACAGAAAAAGAAAGCCTTCCCCTGGAGCTGACACCCTGAATTTGAACTTTAAGCCTACTTCGCCATGAGGAAAAAAAAAAAAAAAAATTCTCTTTGTTAAAGCCATTCTCTTGTGGTATTTCTGTTATAACAGTGCTAGATGACTAAGACAAACAGGGCACATACCTGAAGCCTATTTTCATCTGTATCTTCTATAAGGGGACTGGCAGATTCATGATATTTGATAGCACCCTGCCCATTAAGCTGGGTCCTCACTACCCACATCAGGGGTCTGAGGACTGGTGGCTCCACCAACTCCACTAAGCAAGCCATGACAGGGGTCCAAGAATAAGAAGTGACTCACAGTCCTTAGAGCTAACATTTTGGGTTCCCATAGCTTGGCTCCAAAACCCACCTACCTACATGCTCCAGGGAACAGGGATATGCCTTCCACCAAGACACTCAGGGGCAATAGTCAGGCCCCTGCCTTGATCAGCAAATGACCCCTACTGCAGCCAGATACCTGTGCCTACTCCAATAACCCCTGTCTGTCTAGGACTGTAGGTGAGAGCCTGCACCACACACTAAGTGACCCAATACCTGGACACCTGAGCTGAATTCACACAGGGAAAGTAAATGGACTCATGGGCTCACATACATAGTAACAGCTCTACCTACCTGGAAACAGGACACGAGAGCTTCAAAGACATGAATAATTCAATTAGCTCACATGACCAGCTTATCAGAGTGTGTATATATATATATATATATATATATATATATATATAGAAGAAGAAGCTATGACACAGTAACCAAACATAAAATAAATGAGTATAATAACTTATTGATGGCTTGGAGACAATATCAAGTCACAAAAAGAGGCAGACCATAATGGCTTTAGCAAGCCACCAAAACAAAGAATCAAGAAACCTTAAAGAGGAAGATAATTTTTTGGAATTATCAGAGATAGAATTCAAAAGACTAATATACAGAACTCTTCAAGAAATCAGGAAGAAGTTCAGGCAAAACTCAGAACAAGCCAAGGAACACACAGACAAAGAAATAGAGGTACTTAAGAAGGTTATACAAGAGTATAATGACAAATTTAACTGGCTGCAAGAATCCATAGAGAGAAAACAAACAGAAATCCAAAAGATTAACAATAAAATTTCAGAATTACATAACTCAATAGAAAGTCATAAGAGCAAAATTGAGGAAATGGAAGTCAGAATTAGAGATATTAAAGATAAAACACTTAACAGTAACTTATGTGAGGAAAAATCAGATAAAAGAATTAAAAAAATGAAGAAACCCTAAGAATTACGTGGGACCCTATCATGAGGAATAACCTATAAGTGACTGGAGTACCAGAATAGGAGAGGATAACAGAGGTAATTGTTGAAGATTTGTTGGTGGAAAACTTCCTGGGTATCATGAAAGATGAGAAGATATCTACCCAAGAAACTCATTGAACCCCACACAGGGTAGGTCCCCCAAAAAAGTCATCAAGATATATTATAATCAAACATGCCAAAACCAAAGATGAGAGAGTTTTAAGAGTGAGTAGGAATAAATGAAAAGTCACCTACAAAGGAGAGTCCAATAAAACTAAGCTCAGACTACTCAGCAAAAACCATGCAGGCAAAAGGCAATGAGATGACATGTATAAAGCCTTGAAGAAAAAAAAAAAATTGTCAGCCAAGAATTATATATCTAGCGTAGGACTTTTCCAGATAAACTAAGTATAGAGAATTTTCAAAAAACACACCAAAACTACAAGAAATACTAAAGGGAGTCCTCCAGTTAGAAAATCAATTACATCAGATAAAAACCCAAAATTAGAACAGAGGACAGAGCAACCAGATATCAACCCAAGTAGGGAAGTCACAAAAATAAATCAAAACTGAAACACTCAAAATAGGGAAACAGATACATCAATATGTAAAAGATAACATTAAAACAAAACAGCGGGACTAAAAAATGTAGTCTTAAAACTTTCATATGGTGACGCAGTCAAGACACTACTGGAAGAAACCAAGAGACCTATATAAGTGGGAAAACATACCTTGCTTGTGGATAGGAAGACTTAACATTGTAAAAACGTGTATTCTACCAAAAGCCGTCTATGCATACAATGCAATTACGATCCAAATTCCAATGACATTTTTAATGAGATGGAGAAACAAATCACCAACTTCATATGGAAGGGAAAGATGCCCCGGATAAGTAAAGCCTTACTTAAAGAGGAGAAAACATTGGGGGCGTCACTTTACCTGATTTTAGAACCTATTACACCGTGACAGTAGTCAAAACAGCCTGGTACTGGTAAAACAACAGATACATAGACCAATGGAACAGAAGTGAGAATCCAGACATAAATCCATCCACATATGAGCAGCTGATATTTGACAAAGGCCCAAAGTCAGTTAAACAGGGAAAAGGCAGTCTGTTTAACAAATGGTGTTGACATAACTGGATATCCATCTGCAAGAACATAAAACAAGACCCTTACTTCACACCATGGATAAAAAATGAACTCAAAATGGATCAAAGACCTAAATATAAAACCTAAAATGATAAATATCATGGAAGTAAAAATAGGGACAATGCTAGGAGCTCTAATACATGGCATAATCGGTATAGAAAACATTACTAACAATGCCGAAGAGAAACTAGATAACTGGGAGCTCCTAAAAATCAAACACCTATGCTCATCCAAAGACTTCACCAAACGAGTAAAAACATTACCTACAGACAGGGAAAACTTTTTTAGTTATGACATTTCTGATCAGCATCTGATCTCTAAAATCTACATGATACTGCCAAAACTCAACTACAAAAAGACAAATAACCCAATTAAAAAAATGGGCAAAGGATATGAACAGTCACTTCACTAAAGAAGACACTCAGGTAGCTAACAGATACATAAGGAATTGTTCATAATCATTAGCCACTAGAGAAATGAAAATGAAAACTATAATGAGATTCCATCTCACTCCAACAAGTCTGGCATTAATCCAAAAAACACAAAATAATAAATGTTGGAGAGGTTTTGGAGAGACTGGAGCACTTATTCACTGCTGGTGGAAATGTAAAATGGTACAACTTTGGAAATCAATTTGGCGCTTCATTAAAAAGCTAGAAATAGGACTACCATACAATCCAGCAATCCCACTCCTTGGAATATACCTCAGAGAAATAAGAGCCTTTACATGAACAGATAATACGCACACCCACGTTCATTGCAGCATTGTTTACAATAGCAAAAAGTTGGAAGCAACCAAGGTGCCCATCAACAGATGAATGGATAAATAAATTATGGTATATTCACACAATGGAACACTATGCATCAATAAAGAGCAATAATGAATCTGTGAAACATTTCATAACATGGAGGAATCTAGAGGGCATTATGCTGAGTGAAATGAATCAGTTGCAAACAGACAAATATTGTATGCGACCACTGTTATAAGAACTGAAAAAATAGTTCAAAGAGAGAAGAAAATATTCTTTGACAGTTACGAGATCAAGGAGGGAGGGAGCAAGAGGGATTTTCACTAATTAGATAGTAGATAAGAACTATTTTAGGTGAAGAGGAAAACAACATACAACACAGGAGAGGTCAGCACAGTTGGACTAAACCAAAAGGAAAGAAGTTCCCTGAGTAAACTGAAGGCTTCAAAGGCCAGCGTAGCAGAGGTTTGGGGACCATGGTTTCATGGGATATCTAAGTCAATTGGCATAATGAAATCTACTAAGAAAACATTCCACATCACACTTTGGAGAGTGGCATCTGGGGTCTTAAACACTAGCAAGCAGCCATCTAAGATTCATCAGTGGTCTCAACCCATCTGGATTAAAGGAGAATGAAAAATACCAAAAACACAAGGTAATTATGAGCCCAAGAGACATAAAGAGCCACATAAACCAGAGACTACATCAGCCTGAGACCAGAAGAACTAGATGGTGCCTGGCTACAACCAATGACTGCCCTGACAAAGAACACAACAAAGAGCCCCTGAGGGAGCAGACGAGCAGTGGGATGCGGACCCCAAATTCTTATAAAAAGACCAGACTTAATGGTCTGACTGAGACTAGAAGGACGCTGGAGGTCATGGTCCCCAGACCTTCTGTGAGCCCAAGACAGGAACCATTCCCAAAGCCAACTCTTCAGACAGGGATTGGACTGGACTAGGCGATAGCAAATGATATTGGTGAAGAGTGAATTTCTTGGATCTAGTAGACATGTGAGACTATGTGTGCAGCTCCTGTATAGAGAGGAGATGAGAGGGCAGACGGGGTCAGAAGCTGGCCGAATGGACGTGAAAATAGAGAGTGGAGGGAAGGAGTGTGCTGTCTCATTAGAGAGGTAACAACTGGGAGTATATAGCGAGGTGTGTATAAGTTTTTGTATGAGAGACTGACTTTTTTTTGTAAACTTTCACTTAAAGCACAATAAAAATTAAAAAAAAAGAAAAAGACCGATGTGGATATCAGAAGAAACTCTGAAACTTGTTATTGAATGTAGAGCAGCTAAAGTGAATGGAATAAATGATGAAATAAAAGAGCTGTATAGAAGAATTAAAAGGGTAGCTCAAGAAGACAAAGACAAAGCAAAGATCTGGAGTTAGAAAACCAAAAAGAAAGAACACACTCAATATTTCTCACGGTAAAAACTGAAGAAAAAAATTAAGCCTTAAGTTGCAATATCGAAAGATTTTGTGGGCAAAATACTGAATGACATAGGAAGCATCAAAAGAATATACAGAGTTACTGTACCAAAAGAATTGGTTGATATTTGAAAATTTCAGGAGGTAGCGTATGATCACGAACCTATGGTATTGAAAGAAGTCCAAACTGCACTGAAACCATTAAAAAAAAAAAAAAAAAAAGCAAGTTTCCAGAAATTGACAGAATACCAATTGAGTTGTTTCTACCAACGGATGTAGCACTGGAGGCGCTCCCTCATCTATGCCAAGAAATTTGAAAGACAGTTATCTGGCCAATTGACTGGAAGAGATCAATATATGTCCCTATACAAAACAAAGGTGATCCAGTGGAATTAGGAAATTGTAGAACAATATCATTAATAACACAAAAAACACAGGCAAGTAGAATTTTGCTGAAGACAATTCAAAAAGTGGTTGCAGCAGTACATAGACAGGGAACTGCTGGAAATTCAACCTGGATTCAAAAAACTACGTGGAACCAAGGATATCACTGCTGATGTCAGGTGGATCTTAGCTGAAAGCAGAGAATATCAGAAAGATGTTTACCTGTGTTTTACTTACTATGCAAAGCCATCGGACTGTGTGGATCATAATAAACTGTATTGTGTTGGAATAATGGGAATTTCAGAACACTTAATTGTGCTCAAGCAGAGCCTGTATGTAGGTCAAGAGGCATTTATCTGAACAGAACAAAGGGATACTGCATGTTTTAAAATCAGGAAAGGTGTGGCTCAGGACTGAATTCTTTTACCAGAATTATTCAATCTATATGCTGAACAAATAATCTGAGAAGTTGGACTATATGAAGAAAATGTGGCAACAGGATTAAAGGAAGAATCATTAACAACCTGCGATATGCAGATAACACAACCTAGCTTGCTGAAAGTGAAGAGGTCTTGAAGCACTTACTTATGAAGATCAAAGAATACAGCCCTCAGTATGGATTACATATCAACAAAAAGAAAACAAACATCCTTACAACTGGACCAATACCCAATATCATGATAAATGGAAAAAAAACTTTGAAGTTGTCAATATTTCATTTTACTTGGCTCTAAAATCAACACCCATGGAAGCAGCAGTCAATAAATTAACATATTACACTGTGAGGTAGAGAAACAAAATTGTAAGGACGAATTTTCTAAATTGGTTATCAAGTCCGGTTAGTCTTAAAGATGTCAATGACTCTGCGTTCAGTAGTAGAGCTTACCGCTGATCCATGGGCTGAGGTGGCAATACAAATATACAAGATATTATCATCAATAGGTCAGGTGTTGACGAAAGGCAAGTCTCTGGGTGATTGCACGGGTAATACCTTTCTACAATTTTGTCATAAGGAGAAGTATAAGGAAGCTGGTTGGTTGGTCCTGCTTTTGCTAGACGAAGTAGTGAAAAAAAAAATATGAGTTCAGGTCTTCAGAGTCAAAGCTCAAGCTTTACATAAAGGACCTCAAAGTTTCCACTTGTACCTTGGAAAAAAAGCCTTATTTCTTATAGTAACAGGCCTTAAATCGCTGAAAACAAAACCCAGAGTCTTATTGTAAGAATGGCTAAATTACAATGCTAACTCAATTCCCAGTCTTGAGTGGTGTCTGAAGTTAAAGTGAGGGCATTGATTGGAAAGAAATGGGATCTTGAAACTTGGGGTGGGGGCCTCATACCACCAAAAAAGCAGCGCCAGGAGCAGAGTGTGTTGTTTGGACCCAGGGTTCCTGTGTTAAGAAGCTCCTAGACCAGGGGAAGATTGATGACAAAGACTTTCCCTCAGAACCAACAGAGGGAGAATGCCTTCCCCTAGAGCTGGCACTCGGAATTTTAACTTCTAGCCTTCTAAACTGCAAGCGAATAAATTTCTCCTTGTTAAAACTGTCCACTTGTGGTATAATAGCAGCGCTAGAAAACTAAGACAGAAGCTAAGAAATGTAAAAAAAAAAAAAGGAAGAAAGAAAGAAAAAATCTCTAAGTCTTATTTTCTTATATGGCCTTTTTGATAACAGCAGACTAGCTAACTAAGCTTAGCCTTCTCACTGAAGATATACAAAAAGGTGGAAAAATAGAAAAATCTTGTGACGTAAAGAAACGCATGCTGCATATTTCCAAAACAGTGCAAATGCAACTAAAGTTTTAGTGATTTAACATTGTAGTGACATTTGCAGAAGAAACAACAACGGGGTAGAGATTAATAAGGAACTCAAGGGGTCTCTCAGTATTCTAGCTCTTCTCCTGACAAGAGTTTGCAGAGAGATTTACTTTAGGTTAACTCATTAACTATACAAAAAAAAAAAAAAAAATTTTTTTATACATCTTATGTTATATGCACATTTCTGTAAGTGTATTATACTCGACAGTAAAACAAAGTTAAAAACAAGCCATACCATAAAACACTGTGATAAAACTGCAATTTCTCCAAGAAAATGAGAATATTTTAGATGCTTCTACAGAAGAAAGTAGGCCTTACCAAGGAATATCAATAAGCCAGACAATACATGTTTTGTCAGCAAAACAATATGCTAGTGGGAAATAAATTGATATATCCAAAGCACTGAAAAACAAAAAACAAAAAACTCCCAACCTGGAATTCTGTGGCCAAGTAAAGATGTTTATTTTTCAAGACTGAGGATGAAATAAATATACTTTCAAAGAATAAGAAATGTTACCACCTATAGGCCTTTCTGAAAAAACTAGTAAAAGAATAACTTAAACAAAGAAAACATGAAAAAGAAAGCATGTAGGGAGTAGCAAGCTGGAGGGGAAACAGTAAGCCAATATTCTGGTAAGATATATTTTACATATAAGTACACCTATTGATTATTTTTAAAAACTAGTGTAATGCTCAGTAAAGTTTATTCAACATTAATATAGGCAGTGGAAAGTTTGGTATTTATTTCAAATGTGCTAAGGTTCTTGTCTCATGGGGGACATACCAAATAAATTTTAATGTGGAAAAAACGTTAAATATATATGTGACAATTTTAACAAAAATGACAAACATCAAGACATGCAGATATAGCTTCTAAACATACAGGGTGAGAAATTAAAAAAAAAAATGACAGAATACCAAATACCAGAGAGAGCAAGGAAGAAACAAAAAAATAGTACATTGAGTAAAAGCTACAAATGTTATTCTGAAATAATTTCAAATACTTTACTAATCACAACAAAAATATGTTAATTACCTCACCTACAAAGTGAGGGAGCCCTGGTGGCACAGTTGTTAAGAGTTTGGCTGCTAACCAAAAGGTTGACAGTGAGAGTTAATAAAAATTCACAAGCAATCATGCTAATTCTTGAATGTTTGAAAGAAACAACAATGTTAAAAAGAAAATGATGGAATGGCCTAAGATGGTAGTTTAGCCATACACACAATGCTATTCCCCTACAGCAAAGAACAGAGAAACCAAGTGAAAGATACAGATGACAATCTGAGAACACAGAACAGCAAATGGAAGGGTGAAGAATTAGATCAAACACTGAAGGGAAGGGGAAACTGAAAAGAGCTAACGAGAGGCTTTACAGATAGTAGATGCCCTACCAGCCAGCCTGGAGCAGCACAGCAATCTTGAGACAAAGTGAGCAGCATTCCTCGGTGAGAAGTGCACAAGAAGGCAACTTCACAGAATCCCTGAATGGAAGTAGAGATGCTGTGTTAGCAAACCAGGAGCCAAGCAAGGTGAGCAAAACATGACCTGGGTCGAAGAATGGAAAGTGCAAGGAGGCAGATGAGAGTCCTAGGGATCCAGTCAACAGGGGTAGGGACAGAGATACTCTCCAGCAGCAGTCCCTGATCATTGAAGTGGATGGTACCAGTGGAGTGAAGTATCCTTAGAGTGGCAGCTAGAGATCTCCTACCTGACCAGACTCTGGAAAGCCTCTCACCTTGCATTTGATCAGAGCTGGGATTCTAATCACTGGCTGCACTCTGTGGGAAGTGCCTCAGTGCCCATGATAGAGACTGGGGGCACATGCCCCCCTCTCCTTCCCCCCAGTGAGTGCTCCTCCCCCATCAGCCTAGTGATCAGCAGCGTGTACTTTTGTACCATCAGAACTATGACTGAAGGCTTGCACATGCCCCAGTCCATCCCACGGTGCATGCTCCCATGCTGTAGGACCTGCAACTGAGGTTCATGATCACTTTGATCGGACTGACAACTGGAGGCACAAGACCCACCATCCTCCACCCTCACTGCCTTACCCACCCAGCAACCAGTAATGCAAGTTCCCTTGCCACCCACCTGGTGACCAATGACCCATAAACCATTGCCCCTACTACCCAACAACCAGCAGTGTGCACATGCAGTGTCCAAATGAGAACCATCGAGAACTCTCCCTGAACCCACGCCCAAGTGAAGGGCAGGACAGACATATCACCTCACCAGTGCCAATCACATCCCGAGAGGCACCATCTGTACCTCTGCCAAATGATAAGCAGGAGATCCTAGTGCCCCCATCCAATGTTCATCTGACTGTAATGTCACACATCCCACACCCAAACAATTATTGCAGGCCATCTGCACTTGCACTGAAACTCCTTGATACCCCACCATTTACTGACACACAAATTTCCACATGCATAGAGGGCCTACTCCATCCATTTGGGTAGCACTTCCTCTCAGTAGAAACAGAGACATCCTGCTCTGATATCCAGAGAATGCACTCACTGTTAACATCAACCTAGAATGACCCAACGATGCCACAGAGACTATGGAGGGGTGCTGGTCACCCAACCCTTGTCACCCAATTACTGGAAAAGAACCTTCTTTCCCACCTAATCCATTAAGGGAAGACATACAAGTCTAACCACAGAGGAATTGCACATATGTATGATCCATCATACCCACTAGTAAGGATCATAAACCCAGTTGTACTGGGTTTATGATCCATCACACCCACTAGTGAGAGGAAATCTACGCCCAACCAACAGACACCACTAAAGTCAAACATAGACCAGGAAAATGAAACACAAAAATTAAAATCATATAAAGAAAGAAAGACATTCTAAAGAGAAAGAGGAGAAACAAGTCTTCAGGTACATCAAAACAAAACAAAAAAATCAGCACAAAACAAACATTGATACAATCAATAAGTAAATAAGTAAATGAATAAACACCTTAGTGCCTCGGAGTCAATAGACAATAACAAATCATACGAAGAGACAAAATAGGACGGCTCAAAAAAGTGAGCAAAATATAGGGGCAGAAAACTCTCCTGAGGGAGAAATGGTAATAGAACTACTTGACAAGGAATTAAAAAGAAATATATATTGGCTCCTCAAAGAGACCAAGGAAAACACAGACAGAACCCTAGAAGAATTTAGGAAACTAATACAAGAAAAAAGTGACAAAATAAACACAAGATCCGAAACCATACAAAAATAACACCTAGAAATCCAGAAGATTAACAATGAAATATCAGAAATAGATAATTACAATGGAAGGACACAGAAGTAGAACTGAATCAATGGAAGAAATAATCCTCAAAATAGAGGGAAATTCTTTGATATAATCTGTTCAAGGAATTATCAGAAAAAAAACAAAGAATGAAGAAAGTCTAAGGGTTTTGTGGGACATTATCAAGAGGAAGAATTTATATAATTGGAATTCTGGAAGGAGGAAAAAAAAAAAAAGCCCAGATGGACTTTCTGAAGATTACATGGCAGAATACTTTCTAAATATCATGAAGGACAAGAAGGTTTTTGCCCAAGAAGCTCAACGAGCCCAATATAGATAGATCCCAAAAGAAAGTCATCGAGATAAATCGTAACCAAACTTTCCAAACCAAAGACAAATAATTCTGAAAGAAACTAGAGAAAAATGAAATATCACCTACAAAGGGCACCAGTGAGACTAATAACTAATTTCTTGGCAGAAACCATGCAGACAAGAAGGCAGTAGGATGACATATATAAAAACTTGAAAGAAAAGAATTGCCAACCAAGGATCATATACCCAGCAAAACTGCCTTTCAAATACAATGGCCAAACTAGGACATTCCCAGAAAAACAGAAATTAATGGAATTTGTAAAAACTGCTTGTGTCTCTCTTTTATATTTCAGAAGAGATTGACTCAAGATACAACCTAATCTTATAGATTAAGTACTGTCTTATTAAAGTAACTGCCTCATTAACATCATGGAGGCAGGATTTACAACACATATGAAAATCACATCAGATGACAAAATGGTGGAAAATCACACAATGCTGAGAATAACGGCCTAGCCAAGCTGACGGACATTTTTGGGGGACACAATTCAATCCATAACACCCCCCACAAAGGATAAAATAACTAGAAATAAATCTAAACTTATACAAGGAAAACTACAAAACGCTACTTCAAGAAACCTAAAGGGACCCACATAAGTGGAAAAACATACCTTGCTCATGGATTAGAAGACTTAACATTGTGAAAATGCCAATAATATCCAAAGCAATCTATAAATATAAGGCAATCCCAGTCAAAATCTCAACAATACTCTTTAATGAATTAGGAAAACTTATCTCTGATTTTATATGGAAAGAAAAGAGGCCTCAAATAGCTAATCTACTATTGAAGAAGAACAAAGTAGGAGGCCTCCTACTTCCTGATCTCAGAACTTATTATACAGTCATGATAGACAAAACAGCCTGGTTCTGGTACAATGACATACCCATAGACCAATGGAACAGAATTGAGGATCCAGATGTAAATCCATCCACCATGGATAGCTAATCTTCAACAAAAGACCAAATTTCATTGAATGGGGAAGACACAGTCTCTTCAACAAATGGTGCTGGCAAAACTGGATATCCTTTTGGAGAAAAATGAAACAGGACTCATACCTCACACCACACACAAAAACTAACCCCAAATGGATCAAAGACCTAAATGTTAAACCTGGAAGATAATGTAGGGACCAATGCAGATGTCCTAATTTGTGGCATAAATACACTATCAAACATAACTAAAAATCCAAGAACAACAGATCACTAGATAACTGGAATCTCCTAAAAATTAATACACTCCTTAAAATACTTTGCCAAAATAGTAAAAAGAGAGCATAAAGACTGGGAAAAAAAAATTTGGCAACAAGATATCTGACAAGGGTCTAATCCCTAAAATATATAGAACACTTTAACATCTCAACAACAAAAAACCAAACACTCCAGTCAAAAAATGGGCAAAGAATATGAACAGACACATCACCAAGGAAGACATTCAGATGGTTAACAAACACATAAGTAGATGTTCTCTATCATTAGCCATTACAGAGATGCAAATCAAAACTGCAGTAAGATATCATCTCACCCCTGCAAAAATGGCACCAATCAGAAAAACAGAAAACGATAAATGGTGGTGAGGTTGTGGGGAGATTGAAATTCTTATACACTGCTGGTGGGGTTGTAAAACGGTACAACCACTATGGAAAAGGGCATGGTGCTTCCTTAGAAAGCTAGAAATAGAAATATCATATGATCCAGCAACCCCACTCCTAGGCATATATCCTAGAGAAACAAGAGCAGTGACACAAATAGACATGTGTGCACCCATGTTCATTGCAGTATTATTCACAATAGCAAAAAAGATGGAAATGACCTAAGTGTCCACTAACAAATTAATGGATAACAAAATGTCATACATGCAATGGAATAAATACAATGATTAAGAATAACGATGAGGCCTCGGAACATAACGTGGACAAGTCTGAAGGGCGTTACGCTGAATGAAATAAGTCTATCACGAAATGATGAATATTTTATGACACCACTCTTATAAAAAGGCAAGAATAGGTTTACACACAGAAAGCAACATTCTTTTATGATTACCTGGGATGGGAGGGCGAGGGAGGGAGAATCACTCACTAGATAGCAGACACATTAATTCTGGTGAAGCGAAAGGCAGTGCCTGATATGGTGGACGTCAACACAACATGACCAAGGTAAACGAAGGTACTGAGAGGTACGCAAGAATAAAGGACAACTATGGTGAATGCTATTGTATATACAACTCTGCACCAACAGTAATAGCAAACAAACAAACAAACCAAAACTGTTGCTTTGGTGTTGATTCTGACTCATAGTGACCCTACAGAACAGAGTAGAACTGCCCCATAGGGTTTCCAAGGAGTGGCTGGTGGATTTGAACTTCCAACCTTTTGGTTAGCAGTCGAGCTCTTAGCTACTTCTCCACCAGGCTCCAGAACAACAGTAATAACAACCAAAAATTTATGAGTGGTTACAAACATAGATGTGTATGCTATGTAGGTGCGAGAGGGTGTATGGAAGTACATACACATCTATAAATAGGTATAGTTGTGGGCATTGTATATATATATTGTTATGTGCCACATATATACTCATATATATAACAGAGCACATGTGGGCACAGTTATGGAAAGATCTTACAAATATTCAAACACCTCAATGCATTGAGTTACTGGGCTTGAAGGCCAAGGACCATAGTCTCTGGGGACATTCAGGCCAATTGGCATACCATCATTCATAAAGACTTTAATTCTTGGTAAAGTAGAGGGTCAGAAAAAAAGAGGAAGACCCTTAACGAGATAGATTGACACAGTGGCTGCAACAATGGGCTCAAGCATAATAACAATTGTGAGGATGGAGCAGGATTGAGGATTATTTGTTCTGTTGTATGTAGGGTCGCTATGAGTCAGTACTGACTCAATGGCATCTAATGAAATCAACAAACATATGTATAGAGATAGAGAAAAAAGAGAGACAGAGAGAGAAGTTTATCTCAAGAAAATGTATCTCCAGGTTGGGGAGGTTGAAAAGTCCCAAAGTCCATGGGTCAGTCAGTAGATTTAAAGGGTAAGTTTAAAAGTATAAAAACATGAGATGGCTCGAAATCTGGTGGTAGCCTAAGTCTTAGAATTTCTATGGAATTGTTCTTTTTATGGACTTTCAGAAGGCTGAATATATTTTTACTACTAAATTTTCTAGAGAACATCCTAAGCAATGTATTTATATTATGAGAATAAGTATTGATTTAAAAATTGAAAGAAAAATTAAAGCTGTTATACCCATGATTACTTACAAGAAACATTAAATGGAATCAAGTGCCAAATCTTAGAACTTATGAGATATTTCAACAACTTAGTGAATGTAAAATAAATATAACAAAATTACTAACTTTTCTACATATTAGTAATAATTACTATTACTGATTGTATGTGATAATAATAATAAAAATATATATTGAAGAAAGCAAGCATTATTAATTACTTTAAACTGAGGAAAAAATGTGCAAGATTTTTATGGAGATAGTCATGAAATTATATTGAGAATACTAAAAAAAAACCTATTTCTTAAATGAAGATCTTCGGTATTGTAAGGTTCTCATTTTCGACTTAATTAATCAATGTAGTTAACAACATGTGAACTTAAATCCAATGGGATATTTGTTTGTAAGAGGATAAAATTGGTTAATGATTTTGAAGTCTGTCAATGAGAAGATGCTTTAAGAAATTCTAGGTGTATTACCAAATGAATGATAAATTGGCCCACAAAGGACCATTTCATTAGAAACAATTTGCAAACTATAATTAAATGTAATACAAGTCTTTCTAAAAGCATCTATAAACCAACAGAAATATGAAAACAAAGATAAAAATAGGTAATCCCACTAATGAAGTCAGAAGCAAAAATCCTAAAAAACATGTTAATGAATTTAGTGCATTCTCTTCTCTCTTTCTCTTCCACTCTGAGTTTTAGTGGGGGAATTTGTAGTGGACATACAAAAGCCTGCCAAAAATGGACATTGCTTCAATATAGTGTTATAAATGACACTATATTGAATATAGTTCAATATAAAATAACATGCAATTTTATTTGGTGTTACTCAGAAGTGTGCCTAGGGTATTTAAAAATATACCCAGAGTGACCTAAATTGATCTACAGATTCAACACAATCCAAATCAATGTTGTATGACTTGGGTTTGGCGAGGTGTTTTTAAATACGACACCATGGATAAAGATAAGCTGGATTTTATTTATATTAAAATCTGCTCTGTGAAAAACACTGTTAAGAGAATGAAAGATAAATCACTGACTGAGAAAAAATATTTTCAAAATGCATATTAAGTAAAAGACGTCTGTAGAAAATATACTAAGAATTCTGAAAACTCAATAGTTAGAAAACAACCAAATTTTTAAAAATAATAAGATTTGAACACTTTCTCAAAGAATATATAAATATTACAAATAAGCATATGAAAAGAGGCTTAATGTCATTTGCCATTAGGAAATTGCAAAATAAAGCAGCAATGAGAAACCATAAGACATTAAAATGACTAAAATCCAAAAAAAAATAAAAATACCAGTTTCTGGAGAGGATGTGGAGCAACAGAAACTTTCATTCACAGCTGTTGGGAATGCAAAATGGTACAGCCAATTTGTAAGAGAATTGATAGTTTCTTACAAAATTGAACATAGCCATACCATAAAATTCAGCAATTGCACTCCTAGATATTTACCTGACTGATTCGAAATAAGTTGCTCTGGATATTTATAGCAGCTGTATTCATAATCACCACAACTGGAAACAATCATGTTGTTTGAAAAAAAAAAAAAAAGTTTTTTTTTTTTAGGCAGGCTAAAAAAAACAAACTTGGTCATCCATAAGATGGAGTATTATTAATAATATATAATACATAAAAATAAGCTAAAAAGTCATGAGAACACATGCATTAATCTTACAGGCATATTGCTACTTGAAAGAAGCCAATCTTAAAAGGATACATACTGCGTTATTCCAACCACATAACATTCTGGAAAAGACAAAACTTTATAGAGGTGTAAAAAGGCCAGTGATTGACAAGTTTGAGGAAGTGCTGAGAAGATGAAACCCAAGGTATGATTTAGGGCAATGAAACGATTCTGCATAATATGATAACGATAGATACATGATACTATGCATTTGTCAAACCCCATAAAACTTTACAGTACAAACAGTAAATCTTAATGTATGCAAATTGACAAAAAAATCTTTTAGAAGGTTGAGAGATTCAAGGATGGAATGCAGAATATGAAAATCAATCTAATTTTATTAGAAATATTTGACTCAGTGTCATTAAATGGGGTGGGAGTAAAAACAACTACCTAAACAATTTAGGAAAAGTACCTAGATGATATAATCAGTTATGCATTCCACTACTAATGCCTTGAAAGAAAGGCTTAGCAATTGATCTCCTTCCAAATGATTTAAGTCTTTGGAGTGCAATTTCACTGTGCAACACTGGGTCAACATGAGTCAGGAACTGAGTCCACGGCAACTAGTTTGGTTATGGTTTTAACTAACTTTGGAACTGAGTGGAGTCTGTGTATTAAAGCAAAACAACTGCACACAAGCACTATATTTGATAAAGTTTTTTATTTATTTATTTTTCCCAGGAGGATATGGTCAATTTTGAGACCACTATATGTGCATACTGCAATTAAATAATTTGATTGTGAATGGTTGGAGACAGAATTTTCATTGTTGGAGTGTGAGGTTACAAGTAAGCAGTGGAAGGAGGCTAGAATGACCCATATGATAACACAGTAGAATTGGAAATTTTAGTATAAACTCATTTTTAGCTAAATACAAAAAATAAAAACACACGCATTGCCATCAAATTGATTCTGACCCATAGTAAATACAGATAGATACATATAGAAATATTTGCTGATGTGAGTATAAACACAGGTTAGTTTGTACACATATTTCCTTGTTCTGTCAGCTGACAGGGCCAAGTAGAAACAATTCAATAGTAACGAGCACAGCTTGTGTCCTGATCTTGGCTTCTAATACTTTTCTCCAACAAGAGGAGTCATGGCTCCTTAGAGAAATGGGACTGGGAGAGAATACACATGATTAATCTGGAGTATCTTCTTGTGCCAGAAAGTAAGGAAGTGTGAAGATAAAAACAAACCTCACAATGACGGGGATATGTAAAAGGGGCAGAGGCAGCAAGGCAATGGAGAGAGTTCCCAGTGCTCAATGCTGGAACAATTGGAGCCAGAAAAGTAATAAAGTAATGTTAGATTATAACCTGAAGTATAGAATAAATATTCATGAGTCCATAGTGCTATAAATAAATGATTGAATAAATAAATAAATGGAGAGACTAAATTTATCTCCCAAAAAGAATTTCAAATTATTTACATAGGTACTGTACCGTCAAGAAGGTCGAGCATAACTCCTTTTCCCAAATTGGCTGTGCGTAACCCAGTCCCAGCGACCCTATAAGACAGAGTAGAACTGTACATAGTGACTTCAAACTATAAAGTATGAAAAAAGGAGACAAGAGTAATTCTATAGTGGAGAAGTCTGACAAACCTTACCTTAGCCAGGTGATCAAGGTCAATGTCAACAGAAATAAGCCATGTTTATACCCTTCATAGAAAAAAAAAAAAGAAAAAACCAACTCATTGCCATCATGCAGTCAAGCAGATTCCAACTCATAGCAATCCTATAGGACAGAGTAGAACTGCCCCATAGGGTTTCCAAGGAGTGGCTGGTGAATTTGAACTGCTGACTTTTTCTTTTTTTTTGGTTAGTTGCTGAACACTTAACCACTGCCCCACCAGGTCTCTGATACCCTTTATATGATGTAATAAATATGGCATTTTGCCCCTGTGATTTTCCTCCTTAAAAGACATATTTCTGTTGTAATTATGAGAAAAACATCACAGAAATCAGACGAAATTGAAGGAGAGTCTACAAAATAACTGATAAATATTCTTCAAAACTTTTAAGGCCATAAAACATAAGGAAAGTCAGACAAATTCCCACAGCCAAGAGGAGACTAAGGAAGTATGAGAACTGGTAAGGTGGTATCCTAGATGGCAGCCTGAGATAGAATAACAGTATAAGGTAAAAACTGAAGAATTTTGAAAACATGTGGTCTTTGATGAACAATAATTAAATATTGTTAGGTATTAGTTAAACAATCAGTAATTGTTCATTAATTGTAACAAATATACTATATTAATGTAAAGTGTTCATAGGGAAATCAGGGTGTGGGGGTATTGAATTCTCTGTACAATGTTGGTAAATTTTATACCAAACTAATACTAGTCCTATATATGTGATTTATTTTAAAAATAGATATAGAGTTCCTTTTTATGAGTTTTTTCTTTATTTTCTTGACGTTCCTGCTCCGAAATCTTTATAAAGATTAAGGCATTCTGATAATAAACATATTGCTCCATCTCAGGTAAGGTAAAAATTGAAGTTTTATATTGATACATCCTTAAAAGAATAAAGCCATTTCTCTCCCAAAATGCACAATAAAAGGTCACCAAATACTCCAAGGTGTCTTTTGTAAACTCTGAAAGATTAAAAGAAACACAGATTACTAGGCTGTCTCACTGCACTGATACTCCATGATTGACTTACTGTGACAAATAGCAAATGACATTTTTTTTTAAACCCTACAATGCCACAGTGACTAGCTGTTCTGCCTGAAGCATCCAGAAAGTAACAGAGGCCAAATTATGTCTTTATTTTTTTAGGAAAAAGAAAAAAAAATCAGCTTTTTTTTTTTTTTTTTTTTATCAGCACAAGAGATTAATTTCAGCAGAGCTGATCTCCATGAAAATACTTCCCTTCAGACACTGCCAAGGTCAACGGAATTTTAACTTGTCTGGTGCATTTGTACTGGTTACAAAGCTTAATTCTTCCTAGAACAAATATAACTTAGCATCTATCAAGTTCACCTTTAAAGTTCATGTTGATTATTTCTACTGCTGTTTCAGCCTTTACATGCTCTGCTGGTTTTTTCTCCTTGCCTTATTCCCTGGCTTCTTTCTATGTGACTGAAACCAGAGTCTCCTGATGAAGATTCCTCGGTGAACTCCAATAAAACAGAAGCAAAACTGATTGAATTAAGGCGGAAACTGTACATGTGCCCCGAACTTCCAAGCATAAACTAGAGTGGATGTTTACTTTAATTAAAACTCTGCTGCCATTAGAAAATTAGTGATATGTGTCCATGTGTGGGTGCATCAATAATTTGATAACCTTTGTTGATGAAAGATTTCAAGATAATTATATTAGTTTTCTAGATAATTTTTACAAAGGAAGGCTTCACACAGTATAAAATGTGGAATAGTAAAATATGGCTATGTACACAGATGAAAATAAAAATATTGAGCTTATGTAGTTAAAAACTTTGACTTTAAACTGGTAAGCTCTAGGCATTCATCTTCAAACAGCCAATCCATTTGAACATTGCTTTGAAGAATTAGTGACTGGTGATTTCTCTCAATACAGGGCTCCAGTGAAGCTATTCCAATGCTCTCCATTCTAATTATCCATTAGACCAAACAGTCCTGCACTTCAACAAACAAAAATCTTGATGTGTATTTTCAAATATAAAATAAGATCAAATCAGTCTGTGCTGGTACAGTAATGAATAGATATTGTATTTGTGGTAAAAACTTTTCTTCTTCAATAAATGGACTTCTTTTTCTTTCTCAGTATAAAATAGCACATTACAATGGTCCTTTGGAGATGATGATTAACATAAATGCTGGATTTTAAAAATGGGAATTACATGCATATAATAGAGAATATAATGTTACAGAGGGTAAATGGGGACATAATTTGGGTATCTCACGGTTTTTTCAAAACATCTACTGCCCCTCTCCTTTACTCTGGTAAGAGATTCTTTTTTTATTTTGGGAACTGACTCTCCCATGCTTCATGTGGCCGGGAAATGAGGCCTGCAGTGATAGAATACTAATCCAGGTCAGCCAGTGCGTCCCATAGTCTTGAGTTTTGGTTGAGAAAGGAGCACACAGTCTAAACAGGGATAGATTTTTTAAAATAAATTGAAAGGAACACTAAGAAAAAGACAACATTTTCCTTTAAAGATAGTTGGCAGTAAGATACATAAAAACTTAGATCTTCTGGCCTTTATTTGTGTCATCCTGTGCCATTATTTGTCTAACTACGAAAGAGAATAGTGTCTACACACAGGAACACAGAGCCAAAAGACAGCAGACATTTTCTGAAGACATCTTTGAACACCTCTATCAAGCCTTAAAAGAACCATGGTGGTGCAGTGGTTAAGTGCTTGGCTGTTAACAGAAGGGTCAGAGGTTCATCCCATCCCGCTCTGGGGGAAGAAGACGTGGCAGTCTCCTACTTTAAAAATCTACAGCCTTTAAAATCCTATGGGGAGAGGCGGGGCCAAGATGGCAGACTAGGTGGACGCTACCGCGGATTCCTCTTGCAACAAAGACTCGGAAAAACAAGTGAATCGATCACATACATAACAATCTACGAACTCTGAACAACAAACACAGACTTAGAGACGGAGAATGAACAAATACGGGCAGACAGCGATCGTTTTCAGAACCAGGAGCCAGCGTACCAGCTGATTACCTGGAAAAACTAGTTTCCCAGTGATGGCTCGGAGACAGCAGTCCATATCAAACCACATAAAGAAACAGACCATGACAGCTTCTCCAACCCCCCAAACAAAAGAATCAAAATCTTTCCCAAATGAAGATACAATCCTGGAATTATCAGATACAGAATATAAAAAACTAATTTACAGAATGCTTAAAGACATCACAAATGAAATTAGGCTAACTGCAGAAAAAGCCAAGGAACACACTGATAAAACTGTTGAAGAACTCAAAAAGATTATTCAAGAACATAGAAGAAAAATTAATAAGTTGCAAGAATCCATAGAGAGACAGCATGTAGAAATCCAAAAGATTAACAATAAAATTACAGAATTAGACAATGCAATAGGAAGTCAGAGGAGCAGACTTGAGCAATTAGAATGTAGACTGGGACATCTGGAGGACCAGGGAATCAACACCAACATAGCTGAAAAAAAATCAGATAAAAGAACTAAAAAAAATGAAGAAACCCTAAGAATCATGTGGGACTCTATCAAGAAGGATAACTTGCGAGTGATTGGAGTCCCAGAACAGGGAGGGGGGACAGAAAACACAGAGAAAATAGTTGAAGAACTCCTGACACAAAACTTCCCTGACATCATGAAAGACGAAAGGATATCTATCCAAGATGCTCATCGAACCCCATTTAAGACTGATCCAAAAAGAAAAACACCAAGACATATTATCATCAAACTTGCCAAAAACAAAGACAAACAGAAAATTTTAAAAGCAGCCAAGGAGAAAAGAAAGGTTTCCTTCAAGGGAGAATCAATAAGAATAAGTTCAGACTACTCAGCAGAAACCATGCAGGCAAGAAGGGAATGGGACGACGTATACAGAACACTGAAGGAGAAAAACTGCCAACCAAGGATCATATATCCAGCAAAACTCTCTCTGAAATATGAAGGAGAAATTAAGATATTTACAGATAAACACAAGTTTAGAGAATTTGCAAAAACTAAACCAAGACTGCAAGAAATGTTAAAGGAGATTGTTTGGTCTGATGACCAATAACATCAGGTACCAGCACAATACAAGGTCACAAAACAGAACGTTCTGATATCAACGCAACTCAAATAGGGAAAGCACAAAAACAAACAAATTAAGATTAATTCTAAAAAACAAATAAATAAACAAAATAATACACATAACAGGGAATCATGGAAATCAATAGATAAACGATCACAATAATCAAAAAGAGGGACTAAATATAGGAGGCATTGAACTGCCAGATGGAGAGTGATACAAGGCGATATAGAATGATACAAGTTAGGTTTTTACTTAGAAAAATAGGGGTAAATAATAAGGTAACCACAAAAAGGAATATCAATCCCATAACTCAAGACAAAAGCCAAGAAAAACGTAATGACTCAGCTAACATAAAGTTAAACATTATGAAAATGAGGATCTCACAATCTACTAAGAAAAATATCTCAGCACAAAAAAGTATGTGGAAAAATGAAATGGCCAACAACACACATGAAAAGGCATCAAAATGACAGCACTAAAAACTTATTTATCTATAATTACGCTGAATGTAAATGGACTAAATGCACCAATAAAGAGACAGAGAGTCACGGACTGGATAAAGAAACACGATCCATCTATATGCTGCCTACAAGAGACACACCTTAGACTTAGAGACACAAACTAAAACTCAAAGGATGGAAAAAAATATATCAAGCAAACAATAAGCAAAAAAGAAGAGGAGTAGCAATATTAATTTTTGACAAAATAGACTTTAGACTTAAATCCACCACAAAGGATAAAGAAGGACACTATATAATGATAAAAGGAACAATTGATCAGGAAGACATAGCCATATTAAATATTTATGCACCCAATGACAGGGCTGCAAGATACATAAATCAAATTTTAACAGAACTGAAAAGTGAGATAGACACCTCCACATTTATAGTAGGAGACTTCAACACACCACTTTCGGAGAAGGACAGGACATCCAGTAAGAAGCTCAGTAGAGACACGGAAGACCTACTTACAACAATCAACCAACTTGACCTCATTGACTTATACAGAACTCTCCACCCAACTGCTGCAAAATATACTTTTTTTTCTAGTGCACATGGAACATTCTCTAGAATAGACCACATATTAGGTCATAAAACAAATCTTTGCAGAATCCAAAACATCAAAATATTACAAAGCATCTTCTCAGACCACAAGGCAATAAAACTAGAAATCAATAACAGAAAAACTAGGGAAAAGAAATCAAATACTTGGAAAATGAACAATACCCTCCTGAAAAAAGACTGGGTTATAGAAGACATCAAGGAGGGAATAAAGAAATTCTTAGAAAGCAACGAGAATGAAAATACTTCCTATCAAAACCTCTGGGACACAGCAAAAGCAGTGCTCAGAGGCCAATTTATATCGATAAATGCTCACATACAAAAAGAAGAAAGAGCCCAAATCAGAGAACCGTCCTGACAACTTGAACAAATAGAAAGTGAGCAACAAAAGAACCCATCAGGCACCAGAAGAAAACAAATAATAAAAATTAGAGCTGAACTAAATGAATAAGAGAACAGAAAAACAACTGAAAGAATTAACAAAGCCAAAAGCTGGTTTTCTGAAAAAATTAACAAAATTGATAAACCATTGGCTAAACTGACTAAAGAAAAACAGGAAAGGAAACAACCCGAATAAGAAACGAGAAGGACCACATCACAACAGAGCCAAATGAAATTAAAAGAATCATTTCAGATTACTACAAAAAATTGTACTCTAACAAATTTGAAAACCTAGAAGAAATGGATAAATTCTTGGAAAAATACTACCTACCTAAACTAACACATTCAGAAGTAGAACAACTAAATAGACCATAACAAAAAAAGAGATTGAAACGGTAATCAAAAAACTTCCAACAAAAAAATGTCCTGGCCTGCACGGCTTCACTGCAGAGTTCTACCAAACCTTCAGAGAAAACTTAACACCACTACTACTGAAGGTATTTCAAAGCATAGAAAAAGACGGAATACTACCCAACTCATTCTATGAAGCCACCATCTCCCTGATACCAAAACCAGGTAAAGACATTACAAAAAAAGAAAATTATAGACCTATATCCCTCATGAACATAGATGCAAAAATCCTCAACAAAATTCTAGCCAATAGAATCCAACAACACATCAAAAAAATAATTCACCATGATCAAGTGGGATTTATACCAGGTATGCAAGGCTGGTTTAATATCAGAAAAACCATTAATGTAATCCACCACATAAATAAAACAAAAGATAAAAACCACATGATCTTATCAATTGATGCAGAAAAGGCATTTGACAAAGTCCAACACCCATTTATGATAAAAACTCTTACCAAAATAGGAATTGAAGGAAAATTCCTCAACATAATAAAGGGCATCTATGCAAAGCCAACAGCCAATATCACTCTAAACGGAGAGAACCTGAAAGCATTTCCCTTGAGAACGGGAACCAGACAAGGATGCCGTTTATCACCGCTCTTTTTCAACATCGTACTTGAAGTCCTAGCCAGGGCAATTAGGCTAGACAAAGAAATAAAGTGTATCCAGATTGGCAAGGAGGAAGTAAAGTTATCACTATTTGCAGATGACATGATCGTATACATGGAAAACCCTAAGGAATCCTCCAGAAAACTACTGAAACTAATAGAAGAGTTTGGAAGAGTCTCAGGTTATAAAATAAACATACAAAAATCACTTGGATTCCTCTACATCAACAAAAAGAACACCGAAGAGGAAATAACCAAATCAATACCATTCACAGTAGCCCCCAAGAAGATAAAATACTTAGGAATAAATCTTACCAAGGATGTAAAAGACCTATACAAAGAAAACTACAAAGCTCTACTACAAGAAATTCAAAAGGACATAGTTAAGTGGAAAAACATACCCTGCTCATGGATAGGAGGACTTAACATAGTAAAAATGTCTATTCTACCAAAAGCCATCTATACATATAACGCACTTCCAATCCAAATACCAATGTCATATTTTAAGGGGATAGAGAAACAAATCACCAATTTCACATGGAAGGGAAAGAAGCCCCGGATAAGCAAAGCATTACTGAAAAAGAAGCAGAAAGTGGGAGGCCTCACTCTACCTGATTTCAGAACCTATTATACAGCTACAGTAGTCAAAACAGCCTGGTACTGGTACAACAACAGGCACATAGACCACTGGAACAGAATTGAGAACACAGATATAAATCCATCCGTGTATGAGCAGCTGATATTTGACAAAGGACCAGTGTCAGTCAATTGGGAAAATGATAGTCTTTTTAACAAATGGTGCTGGCATAACTGGATATCCATTTGCAAAAGAATGAAACAGGACCCATACCTCACACCATGCACAAAAACTAACTCGAAATGGATCAAAGACCTAAACATAAAGACTAAAACGATAAAGATCATGGAAGAAAAAATAGGGACAACCCTAGGAGCCCTAATACAGGGCATAAACAGAATACAAAACATTACCAAAAATGATGAAGAGAAACCAGATAACTGGGAGCTCCTAAAAATCAAACACCTATGCTCATCTAAAGACTTCACCAAAAGAGTAAAAAGACCACCTACAGACTGGGAAAGAATATTCAGCTATGACATCTCAGAACAGCCCCTGATCTCTAAAATCTACATGATTCTGTCAAGACTCAACCACAAAAAGACAAACAACCCAATCAAGAAGTGGGCAAAGGATATGAACACACATTTCACTAAAGAAGATATTCAGGCAGCCAACAGATACATGAGAAAATGCTCCCGATCAGTAGCCATTAGAGAAATGCAAATTAAAACTACGATGAGATTCCATCTCACACCAACTAGACTGGTATTAATCCAAAAAACACAAAATAATAAATGTTGGAGAGGCTGCAGAGAGATTGGAACTCTCATACACTGCTGGTGGGAATGTAAAATGGTACAACCACTTTGGAAATCCATCTGGTGTTATCTTAAACAGTTAGAAATAGAACTACCATACAACCCAGAAATCCCACTCCTCGGAATATACCCTAGAGATACAAGAGCCTTCACACAAACAGATATATGCACACCCATGTTTATTGCAGCTCTGTTTACAATAGCAAAAAGCTGGAAGCAACCAAGATGTCGGTCGACAGATGAATGGGTAAATAAATTGTGGTATATTCACACAATGGAATACTACGCATCGATAAAGAACAGTGACGAATCTCTGAAACATTTCATAACATGGAGGAATCTGGAAGGCATTATGCTGAGCGAAATGAGTCAGAGGCAAAAGGACAAATATTGTATAAGACCACTATTATAAGATCTTGAGAAATAGAAAAAACGGAGAAGAACACATACTTTTGCGGTTACAAAGGGGGGAGGGAGGGAGGGAGGGAGAGGGTTTTTTATTGATCAATCAGTAGATAAGAACTGCTTTGGGTGAAGAGAAAGACAACACTCAATACAAGGAAGGTCAGCCCAATTGGACTGGACTAAAAGCAAAGAGGTTTCCGGGATAAAATGAATGCTTCAAAGGTCAGCGGAGCAGGGGCTGGGGTCTGGGGAATCATGGTTTAAGGGGACTTCTAAGTCAATGGGCAAAATAATTCTATTATGAAAACATTCTGCATCCCACTTTGAAATGTGGCGTCTGGGGTCCTAAATGCCAACAAGCGGCCATCTAAGATACATCAATTGGTCTCACTGGAGCAAAGGCAAAGGAAGAACACCAAGGTCACACAACAACTAAGAACCCAAGAGACAGAAAGGGCCACATGAACCAGAGACCTACATTATCCTGAGACCAGAAGAACTAGTTGGTGCCTGGCCACAATCGATGTCTGCCCTGTCAGGGAGCACAACAGACAACTCCTGAGGGAGCAGGAGACCAATGGGATACAGACCCCAAATTCTCATAAAAAGACCACACTTAATGGTATGACTGCGACTAGAGGAATCCCGGAGCCAATGCTCCCCAGACCTTCTGATGGCACAGGACAGGAACCATCCTCGAAGACAACTCATCAGACATGAAAGGGACTGGTCAGCAGGGGGGAGAGAGATGCTGATGAAGAGTGAGCTAATTAAATCAGGTGGACACTGGAGAGTGTGTGGGCAACTCTTGACTGGAGTGGGGATGGGAAGATAGAGAGAGAGGGAAGCCGGCAAAATTGGCACGAAACGAGAGACTGAAAGGGCTGACTCAAGAGGGGGAGAGCAAGTGGGAGTAGGGAGTAAGATGTATGTAAAGTTACATGTGACAGACTGATTGGAATGGTAAATGTTCACTTGAAGCTTAATAAAAGTTAATTAAAAAAAAAAAAAAATCCTGTGGGGCAGCTCTACTCCGTCCTACAGGGTTGCTCTCAGTCGGAATTGGCTTGAAGGCATTGGGTATTTCCTACGATTTTACCAAGCCTTGCCTAAAGCTACTTAGATTTTGAATACATTTGACTTGGATTCCTGTCAAAGACAGATAATAGACTCATAAATAAAAGCATGCATGCAGTTACTCCCTCAACCTGTGATTCTTTTTGTTTTCTGGCTAGCATTGCATCTACAAGTCTATGAAGCTCAACATACATAAATTAGGAAAAAGAGAGCTACAGTTCATTTGAATAAAATTAAAATGTAAGTCGTCTTTGGGTTTTTGGTGTTAAGAATAAAACTACTGTAAGTTTTTTAAGAAGCCGTAACTACTAGAAATGTTACCTCTAGGATATGTTTTAGTGAGGTGATTCTGTTTTGTGGAAATGGAATCTTTGAAAAACCAGAACTGTTTAAAAATAATAATAAAAAAAACTACCCCTATTGCATAAATACTGTCCTTTAAGTGCTTTTGCATTGGAAAACCTGTAATTGGTCTTTATGGGAATACAGTTAAGGAATTAACATATATACGAGCCAAATCGGTAAACTCTAAATGGGCGGAGTTGAAGAATTTCACCATTAATCTGTATTTAGCCACACTTGTCATCCAACAGAGCTATGACACCATTATTTCAATGTCAAGTTTTAATGCTATACTTTTATGGCAGGACATTTTATATTCCATCACCTGGTACACTTACTGGTAAATTTCACAATTAGAGAACAATCCCTAAGTTATAATTAAGTTGAATTACTATGTACAAATGTTTTCTCTTGTTAAAGAAAGAAAACATTGAATTAGTTTTAATAGATAATATGCCAATGTAACATGAAAATCAGACTTTCAGTTTTGAAACTTTGGCACATTTTCATTTGTGGAACATTCCAGTGAATCAGATAATTGAATGTGGTGTATAAGCTTAATGGCATTGGAAACTGCAGTGCCCTGGCTTGTTTTAAATCAGAATTAGAGAAGTGCCAACCTGTCACAACCCCTGTACGCAAAGTACACTATAGTTCTTCACACCCCTTTGAGTTCATATCAATCATTTGAAAATAACATTTTTTCTTCACATTTTTTTCCTCCTGAGCTGTCACTATCAATTTGAGCAGTGGCTGTTGAACTGGAATTCATCCAAATTTTCAGCAAGCCATTTGGTTCATTATATCACAAGCAAGTGACTTACAAAATCATATTTTTCATATTGTTTTAAAGCAAAGACTATCTCCTCAAAGATGGCATAATTTAAAATATTTTTATTGAAAAACTGATTTAAATTTCTATTTTTTGTTTTATTGTTATTTCTGATTCACTTTCCAACATTGCTAAGAGGTTTTTTTTTTTTTTGGTAGCACATGCTTTTTGTTCAGAAGTATTTTAATTCTGTTTTTACATAATCACCAAACTGCAAACAGATGTTTATGAGACCCAGTTTCTGTTCCTATTATAAATTGTACAACACTAGATGCTATTCAGTAAAAATGGTATTCAGAGTAAAATAATATTTGTGAAACACACTTATCCGAAAAAAAATGTTTTTCTTATTTTAACACATTTAACAAGTGTGGTGTTTTATAATTAGCTCCGTGATTTAGGATTGCAGTTTGTACTTGTATCTCACTAAGTGTGATCCAATCTACTGCATGGCATTAAAAATATAAAATTAGCTGCATTTTTTTATTTCCCTGGAGGGAAACATCTGTTGCCCTTTTCTCCTTGGGTCTGTGTTTGTATTTTATCCCACAATTAATGCATAGGTTTCACCTCCCCCCCCCCCCCCCCCCCGCCTCGCACAGATTTTAACTTGAATAACCGATTAATTTCAATTACTATGTAGAGTCAATTCAAACGGTCTTCCCTCTCAGTCAGGGACAGTGCACACCCATTCCCCTCAGTAAACCATAAAAACCAGCATTACAGATTGCCATGTTACTACCTGCTCACTTTCATTTGCTAATTGTTGATCTGCTGCTACCATTCAAATTACTGTTCTCATTGCTTTTAGTCATTTATACCCAGGACGTCTACAGCAGCTTCAGAGGCTTGTTAAGTTTCTTTGTATGTGGCTATGTTTTACCATCAAACTTGGTGACTTGTGATTTCTTGCTAATGACTTGTTTCTGGTCTCATTTTTGCTAAATAGTTTTTTTAATCTTCGAATCCCAGTGAAATGTGTCTTTATTTAGTTCCAGTCTCCTCTAAGCACAATCATCGGTTTGATCCTGTCGTACTGAACTATGATTTGTTTCTGAGATTTTTAAACTCTAACTTTCATTGTCATCCAAAATAGCCTGTTTATTATACATTTCTATATCCAAAATTTCTATAAAATGGCCTTTTCATTTACTATTAGCATCAGCATGTAAACCATCATAATATTTTATGAAGTCTTCATTAAAATAATGATTATTGTTCTTTTTTTAAATTGTTGTTCTTTTTTCATTTAAAAAGTATATTATAAAATTACTTGTCCTACAATCACTTCTGTATGAATTACCGTCCTTGGGTATGTGACGATATCCGATATCTGTGCTTACATTCTTTAGTTTCTATTTCTCTCAGTCTTCTGTAAGATCCCCATTTCTTTAACCTCCCCTTAATATCATTCCTCTTGTTTATAAGAGGAAACCCTGGTGGTGTAGTGGTTAAGTGCTACAGCTGCTAATCACAAGGTTGGCAGTTCAAATCTGCCAGGCGCTCCTTGGAAACTCTATAGGGCAGTTCTATTCTGTCCTATAGGATCGCTACGAGTCGGAATAGACTCGACGGCAGTGGGTTTCATTTTCTGGTTTTGTTTACGAGAAATATCTCACTCATTTCCAATGTTACAGCCCTTGCATATGGTGGGTATTCAGCATCTTCCTCCCTTTTATATATTTTCTATGCCTATTTAATCCCTTTGGCGCTACAATTTTTTTTTTTTTTAATTTCACTTCGTTTCTACACCTTGCTCTAACCTTGATTCCATGTGAAAATTTCTCCTCTTCTGTCCTAAATTCTATCAATAGCACTCATCAGGATGGGGAGGGATTAAATAAGCCTTGATAGTAGATTTGCCCCTTGTAAGAGAGAAGGGGTCAGCAAACTACAAACTGCAGGGAAAATCTGGTCCCACATCTGCTTTTGTAAGTAATGTTTTATTGGGATGTAATATTAATATTGCATTTGTTGGGGGCAGTATACTATAAATGATATTGACCAAAAAAGGAAAATTGTTTATGAATCAAGGAAAAGTAGAAGTTATCAAAAATGAAATAAAATGCTTGAAGATATATATCCTAGGCATTATAGAATTGAAATTGGTCACTTTTAATCCAATAATCATTGGTCTACTCTTCTGGAAATGTCAAATTGAAGAACAGTCTTGTATTAATTGTCAAAAAGAAAATTTCAAGTTCTATGTAAAAGCACAATGCTTTCAGTGATAGCTTAACATCCATACACCTAAAAGGGCAACCAATTAATACATCTATTATTCACATTTAAGCACTAACTACTAATGCCAAAGATGAAGAAATTCAAGGTTTTTAGGAACTGCTGCAATCTGAAATTGATCAAATGTGCAATCAAGATGCATTGATAATTACCGATGACTAGAATGAGAAAGTAGGAAACAGCAAAAAAGGATCAGTAGTTGAAAAATATGGCCTTGTGATAAGAATTATGCCAGAGATCACATGAAAGAATTCTGCAAGACCAATGATTTGTTTATCAGAAATATGTTTTTGCAACACCACGAATGGGGGCAGTGCACATGGATCTCACTGGATGCTTTACACAGGTTCTAAATCAACCACATCTGTGGAAAAAGATGATGGAGAAGCTCAATATTATCAGTCAAGACAAAGCAGAGGATGACTGTGGAACAGACTAACAATTGTTCATAACCAAGTTCGACTTGAAGAAAATCAAAACAAGGCAAAGACACCCAAAGTATGACCTTGAATACATACAGCTGAATTTAGAGACCCTCTCCAAAAGAAAAAAAAAAAAAAAAAGTGATGTACTGAACACTAATGACTGATGACCAGAAGAGTTATGGGATGACATCAAGAATATCATACATAAAAAAAGTAAAAGATTGTTAAAAATACAGGAAAGTAAGAAAAGGTCAAAATGGATGTCAGAAGAGACTCTGAAACATGCTCTTGAGTGCAGAGTAGCGGAAGCAGACAGAAGAGACGATGAAGTGTTGGAGCTGACGTACTGCAATCTCCACAGCTGCAAAAGCCAATTCCTTGACGTAGATCTTTCTGTCCGTATGTATGTCGTTGTTGTTGTTGTTGTGTGCCAGCGAGCCAATTCCAACTCACAGCTACCCTTTATGACGGAGCACAAACGCCCCATGGAGCTTTATAGGCTGTAATCTTTACAAGAGCAGATCGATCACCAGGTCTTTCTTCCATGAAGTCAGTGGGTGGGTTTCAACACCAGCCTTCTGGTTAACAGCTCAGGGCCTAAGCACTGTGCCACCAGGGCTCCTATACAGAGATATATTTCACTAGTTTCACTCTTCTGGAGAGCCCAAACTAAGACACTATATTTCTAGCCACATCACTTTTCTAGTCACTATTTATTTAACAAATATTTATTAAGAACTTGCTCTTTCCTAGGGTCTAGGCTATGCTCTGGAGCCCTGGTGGGGAAGTGACTAAGAGCTATGGTAAGCTATGGCTGCTAACCAAAAGGTCGGCGGTTTCCATCCATCAGCTGCTCCTTGGAAACCTTAGGGGGCAATCCTACTCTGTCCTGTAGGGTGGCTGTGAGTGGAAATTGACTTGAGGGCAATGGGTTTGTTGTTTGTTTTTTGGTTTGTGCTGTGCTCTGGAAATAGCACAATAGGCCAAAAAAAAAAAAAAACCTTACATACTAGTGGTGGAAAGAAAAAATAAATAATGATCAAGTAAATACATAGTGTGTCAGATAGTGAAAAAAAAAATCATGTGGAGAAGATAAAAACAGCATATTAGGGATGGTGTGCCAGATGGTTAGTTAGAATCAGGGAAGACTTTGCCAATATGATGCCATTTGAACAGAGACCTAATGTAAGTTAGGAAGCCAGTCATGAGAATATGAAGTTGAAATTTTCCAGACAAAAAGAACACATTTAAAGGTGCTAAGGTAATGACTTGCTCAGCCTGTATAGAGAAGAACAAAGAGACTAGGTGATTGAATCAGAGGAAAGTGGGAAAATGATAAAAAATGAAGTCCTGAAGGTGGTGTGGGTCTTGCCACTTTTATAAAGTGAAAGACTTGTTTTTTATTTTATTGGAATAAAATCCATTAAAAGTTCAGGACTAAAGAGTGATCTTCATTACTACATAATAATTACTCTGGCTGTGCGTAAAGAAAATATTTTCTGAAAAGAAAGGAAGGCTAGTGATGGTGGAAGTAAGAGGTCAGTTAAGAGACTTGAAATTAATCAGTTGAGAGATGAGGCTGATTTTGACCAGGGGGTGAAAGTAGAGGTATTAGGGAAAACTGAATCATGCATATATTTCCGAGGAATAGCCTATAGAATTTTCCTTTGGATTGTATGTGGGGTCTGTTGGAACAAGAGAATTCAAAGATGACTCTCAAATTCTGGGTAGCAAGTGACTAGAAAAAAAGATGTATCATTAACTAAGATATAAAAAGAATGTCAGAAAAGAGATTTGGGGGGATAAAAATTTCACGTTGGACATAATAAATTGTAGACCACTACTAGAGATCTAAGTGGGGATGTTGAATGGGTAGTTGGATTCACAATTGTGGAACCCATGGAAGTCTTTACCACCGCCACCAACATACACACACCCACACACACACGAGATACTGTAATGGTAGATTTATGTTTCGTATAAATTATACATGAAATTGAGACCTACGATCAAAATTTAGAGTAGAGGAAATGTGTGCGGCTGAAAACAAAAGGAATAAGTAAAATGAACAAATGTGACTGTTGCACCGTCAGCCCAGTTCTGCTGCCCTGCTCCGGAACACATACAGGTAGGGATATCAAAACCACGTCAGTTGCTGTCAGGTCAGTTCTGATGTGATCCCACGTATCAGAGCAGAATTACACACTCCCTCTAAATCTACTCAAACAAGTATCTGGAGGGTTTTTTGTCTTGCTCTGTTTTCCAGAGAAGTTGGGTACCTTCAGAAATAACTTATGGAAAGTAATACTCTGAAATTCCTTTAAAAAAATGTACTACTTAAAACCCAATCACCCTTCAACGTTTCCTTTTTTTTTCTTTTTTCTGTTCTTTCATGTGAATGATAATGTTCTGGACATAAAATTCTTTGCTGTAACTCATTATGCCTCAGAAATTTGGAAACCTTTCTTCATTGTCTCCTAGCTTTGTGGGCACTCTTAAGAAATCTGATGCCATTCAAATATTTGATTTTTGCGACTCTGTTTCCCCACCACCATCGTGCCTGGAGCTATGATGATCAGAGTTTTCTGATCCTCAAATTGTTCTAAAATCTGTTGATGATATGTGTTAATGTGGGTCTTTTCAAAGTATTATGTTAGGCAATTAAATAAGCAATTTCTTCACTGCTTGGAAATTACATTTTTGATTAATTCTTCTCTGCTTTTTAATATGTTTCCTCTTCCTGGAACTTCCATTACTTGGTTTGCACTTCCAAGTTTTATTCTCTAGACATGTATATTTATTTGCTTTACTTTCTGGGAGATATCCCTTCAACTTTTTTTTTTTTTAATATTGAATGAGTCATTTGAGGAGAACTTTTTTAAATTAATTGTTACTTTAAAAGTATACTGGCTTTAGTTTATGAACATAACTCCTTTTTATCTCTCAGAAGATAGTAATGATTGTTTTTCCCCATTTTATTCTCTTCAAGTTTAATCTCCATATGTCCTATTTTATTGTCCTGTTTGTTTAGGTCTTTCTGTTGTTTGAGACCTTTCTCAAATGTTGGTAATCTGGTTGTCCTTTGATTTTTTAAATAGACTTGAAAAAATCTAAACGGAAATTCTATGTACCACCCATCAACTATTTCTCAGGAAGCTCCTGGGAAATATGCTTCAGCTAATGAGAGAGGTAAACCAAGAAAAAAGAAAATACAGGATTAAGGGCTTTAACACAGGAGAGTTAAAATGATATACGGCTAATTACATTTTTCAAAGAAGGCCACTACGGTGTATCTCATTCCACATATTCTTCTTATAGTTTGTTCTTCTTATACTTGTACCGTTGACTGAGGTTTCCACTCCTCTTCTTTCGCTTGGATGAACAATCAGTAGAGCATGGCAGAAGTGTCTTCCAGAACAAGGTATAAAAACTTCGTGATCTTGTTCTTTTGGGATGCTTAGGGTGCTTGCTCTTGGAACACAGCCATCATGCTGTGAGGCAGCCATGTAATTATATGAAGAGATACCATGTAGTTGTTCCAACCAGTAGACCCACCAGCCTGTATTAATCTCCAGACGCATGAAAGAACAAGTCTTCATGTTGTACCAGCATACTTCTCTCTAGTCACTCCCATCACTCCAACCGTTCAAGATGACACCATTTGGAGCAAAAGTAAGCTGTCCTTGCCAAGTCTTCAACCAAATTTCAGGTTCATTATAAAGTTAATAACTTGAAGTTCTAAGTCACTATGTCTGGGGTAGATTTTATACTTCACCATTGCTGTTACCTGCTGTCTTGGGCTGAGTTCTGTACAGAAGCAAAGCCAGTAAAGCGTATATGTATACTCTTCTATATATATAGAGAGAGAGAGAGATCAAGGAAATGGCTCACATGGTTGTAGAGGCTGGAAAGTTCCAAATCCATGAATCAGGCTGGAGGCCTCTCCTGGCTCATGCGGCTGCAGGGCCTGGTGTACTCAAGATCCAGACCTCAGAGGCTGACGAATCCTAAGATCAGCAGATAAGCTGCTAGCTCATTTTCTAAGAATCCGAGGTCAGATGGACAGGAGCCAGCTGCAGTATCCAGGGAGAGCAAAAGCCCTGGAGCCTTGCCAGATCGTCCACCTATACTGGATGCTGACCACACCCCCAAGGAAACGGAGAGCCTACTCACAGCAGGTCCCCCCATGGAGGTGATCACATTATATCAGATCTCATCATGGAAGTGATTACATCATTATACAACTGCCCAACCACATCGTACCTGCCAAACCACTGAGAATCATGGCCTAGCCAAGCTGACACACAACCTTAACCATCACACCTGCCATCTAATGGCTCCTAACTCGTGGTGACCTCACACACAATGGAATGAAATGCTGCCCCGTCCTGACCATCCCCATGATCAGTTAGGGATTAGATCATTATGATCCACATGTTTTTAGTTGGATGATTTTCAGAAATAGATCACCAGGCCTTTCTCCCTAGCCAGTCTTAGTAGAAGCTCCCCTGAAACCTGGTCAGTATTATAGCAACACACAAACCTCCACTGAGAGATGGATGGCGACTGCACACGAGGTGGATTATCTGGGAATCAAACCCAGGTCTCTCACACGGAAGACAAGGATTCTACCACTGAGCCATCACTGCCCCCACTTATATTTCATTAGATATCGGGAATATGATGACAAATGTATGGCAGTGCTGACAGTCATTTTGATAGTAATACAGCAATGGAATTTTGTAGGCAATTACTACAAGAAAAAAATATGAAACTAGTCAGTTCTCAGAGAATGCAGAAGGTAGCTGTAAGACAAATTCATTCACCTGATAAACATTTTCTGGAGGAAGGCTTACAGGCAAATCAGCAGGGGTGGTCTAGCAGACTCGTACTAAAGTACTGAATTGGTACAGGGCTGGTGAAGAATGTATCTATAAATGTTTTACTTCATTATATAGTCATGGAATATATTTTACTAAAAAATATTTGATATACTAATATGAGTTTGTTACCTATATTTAGCGTATTTTCAAAATATAATATCTATTATTACATAATGTTTTGAGAACACAGTATTTCAGGGATATTACTATTTCAGCTGTGATATTCTCGAGGTCGAGTATTTTCCACAATTGTAATATAAAGATGTTCTAATTGTGGAAATATGAAGGAGTAAGGATGATTTTTGTTTTGCTTTTGTTTGCTTGTTATTTTATAACTAATATTATAATACCCCACCAAAACACAATAAACAAAGCCCAAAACTATCAATCAAGTAAAATGTGAAGGCAGGCTACAGCAAGGAAAATGAAAAGCAACAATTTTCAGCCAGTCTGTACTATCACAAAAATCACAAAATTAAGGGTAGTGAAATTTATCTTGTGTACATCTGACCAAACGCTATACTGAGAAAGTTCCAAATGATTGTTACACTATCATTTAATAACCCCCTTCTGTCTCTGTCTGCCCACATCCAAGCAGGAAAAGAACTTTACTTGGATAAAAGAGGTTTAATTACCAATCTGCATTCTATCCAGATTTCTATTATTATGGAGTAGTTATGGGATTTACTGTGTTTTTAAGTTTTTTCTATAAATCATAAACAAAGAGGAGTCTGGTATAATATTACGGCAGAAAAGCATTTTACTTTAGCATTTCAATACATCATATGCACTTATTCTCCAACATTTGTTTTTGACTTAAAATAACGTGACTTTTAATTTATGGTAATGAATTTCAGCATTGTCTATATTAAGTAAAGATTTAAAATTGTATCAGTAAAGTTGAGTCCTATATTGACTTAATATCTCTACAGTTTGTCTTGATAACTTATCAATTATAACTTAGAGAAATTAGCATAAAAGCAATGTATTCAACTATTCTCACGAGTTTTGTTTTCTGAGGAAAGGATTATATGAACCTCAATGTTCTTAAGCATCACAGTTCTATGAATTTTGCAACAATATCATTGATGGAACTTAAATTTTCTGAAGTATTGCTGACCTATATTACATATTTTTAATTATCTATTCAATAAAAGTAATATTCTTCTGTTTCCAAACACCATAAAACATACATATTATTTCCAAAATGAATATTTTGTCTTATTGCTTATAGCTGTACTCCCAAATATGTATTACTTAATAGAGAAGAAAATTAAAATAAGAATTTACACTGCCCTATGTTTTCCAGAAAACTAAATTTCTTTGGCCATTTATAGCTCTTTAACTCCTTGTTTTTTGCTCTCCTTGCCAATTTTTTTTCCCAAGCCACAGATGTCAATTCCTGTTCATCTGCCGCTCTGTTTCTTACTGACACCCTGCAGATTGCATGGGTGCTATTCCAGCTCAAGTGGGCCATTTGAGTAAGAAAGGAATAATAAAATCTGCTGCCTTTTCCTTTGATTTCTCTTCACCTCTGCCCCACACATTTTTATGTTTTTGTAAATAGTTTTTTTTTTTTTTTTTTAATGTTGGTAATCCATTAAATTTTTCGACCTTGGTTTTTGTTTTAAAATTCTCAAAATACAAAGCAATTTTCTCTTCAACAATAACTTATAGTAGGGAATTTTGTATGGCAAAGGCTTTAAAAAGCCAGTCAATTATAAAGATATTTAAAATGATAAGGTATCATGAGTCTGTAAAAACAACAAAAATAAAACAAAAATAGTCATTACTAAATGTGTTTTGGTGATATTTGGCTTGTAATCAGCACATTAAAATTAATTTTCAATAACTATTTTAATATAGTTTAAGTACTATATATTTTGGTAAATGAAAATCATTAGAAAATGAGGTATTCTCTATGTATTAGAATACTTTAATAGTTGATGATATTTTGCAATATTGCATAAATAATATGACAAAAATTGTCTTGAAGTTGTCATCTTTAAGTCAAGGGTATCTCTACATATCCTTGTAAATTATGCAATGACCTGTTATCCTTTTCCCATATCTTCTGTATACACTGTCTTCCATCTTTAGAAGCTTTATGGCTTAACAACATAAGGGACCAATATCTTTACCTTCACCCCAAGTCTTATTTTCAGGAAAATTCTTGTAATTCATGCGTATTAAAGTCAAGGTTTGAAATTTTACTGTGAGCTTGTTTATTACCGACTTTCCATCTCCACCAGAAGAAACTTTGACTCAAACATTCTGGCATAATTCAGATATATTTAAATAATTAACACGAATGGTAATTCTGATTCCAGGGAATTCCTAGAAAGTTTATATAAAAGAATAGGTGATTAGTTAAAATATGGTGTATGTATTTCTTTACAGATACCATCTTCATTTTAATGTTAGTATTTTAATTAATCATTTATTAGTGGACTAAGCAAAAACAATGAGGAGGTGGAAAGGTGCATTTTTTTTTTTTTCTGGAAAATTATTAAACAACTTCATAAATGTTTTTGTATCATTTCTATAAAAGATGCCAATATTGTAAACAAATTTAGATAAAAATAGTAACTTTACTTACATGCCTACAAATCAAAACAATTCCCAGGCAACAAATGTTATAGGCACAGCTTTTGGAGCCAGACTAGCTGGGGTCAAGTCCCAGTTCTTAAAGAAGCGCCAAATCGATTTCCAAAGTGCCGGTACCATTTTGCCTTCCCACCAGCAGTGTATAAGTGTTTCAGTCTCTCCACAACCTCTCCAATATTTATTATTTTGTGTTTTTTGTATTAATGCCAGCATTGTTGGAGTGATATGGAATCTCATTGTTGCTTTGATTTACATTTCTCTAATGGCTAATGATCGTGCCTATTTCCTCATGTATCCTCTAGCTACCTGACAGTTTTCTTCGGTAAAGTGCCTGTTCATATCCTTTGCCCTTTTTTTAATTGGGTTCTTTGTCTTTTTGTAGTTGAGTTTTTGCAGTATCCTGTAGATTTTAGAGATCAAATGCTGATCGGAAATGTCATAGCTAAAAACTTTTTCCCAGTCTGTAGGTAATCTTTTCACTCTTTTGGTGAAGTCTTTGGATGAGCATAGGCGTTTGATTTTTAGGAGCTCCAAGTTGCCTAGTTTCTCTGCTGCATTGTTAGTAATGTTTTGTGTACTGTTTATGCCATGTATTAGGGTTCCTAACATTGTCCTTATTTTTTCTTCCATGATCTTTATTGTTTTAGATTTTATATTTAGGTCTTTGATCCATTTTGACCCGTTTTTGTGCATGGTGTGAGGTATGGGTCTTGTTTCATTTTTTTTGCAGATGGATATGCAGTTATGCCGGCACCGTTTGTTAAAAAGACAGTCTTTTTCCCATTTAACTGCTTTGGGCCCTTTGTCAAAAATCAACTGCTCATATGTGGAAGGATTTATGCCTGGATTCCGAATTCTGCCCCATTGGTTGATGTATCTGTTGTTGTACCAGTACCAGGCTGTTTTGACTGCTGTGGCAGTATAATAGGTTCTAAAATCAGGTAGAGTAAGGCCTCCTACTTTGTTCTTTTTCAGTAATGCTTTACTTATCCGGGGCCGCTTTCCCTTTCATATGAAGTTGGTAATTTTTTTTTCCGTCTCATTAAAAAATGTTGGATTCTCAATCAGAATTGCATTAAATCTATAGATTGTTTTTGGTAGAATAGATATTTTTACAATGTTAAATCTTCCTATCCATGGGCAAGGTATGTTTTTCCACTTATGTAGGTCTCTTTTGGTTTCTTGCAGAAATATTTTGTAGTTTTCTTTGTATAAGACTTTTACATCTCTAATAAGATTTATTCCTAAGCATTTTATCTTCTTGGGAACTAATGTAAATGGCATTGATTTGGTGATTTCCTCTTTGGTGTTCTTTTTGTTGTTGTAGAGGAATCCAACCGATTTTTGCATGTTTATCTTTTATCCTGAATCTTTGCTGAACTCTTCTATTAGTTTCAATAGTTTTCTTGAGGATTTCTTAGGGTTTTCTGTGTATAAGATCATGTCATCTGCAAATAGAGATACTTTGACTTCTTCCTTGCCAAACTGGATGCCCTTTATTTCTTTACCTAGCCCAATTGCTCTGGAAAGGACCTCCAGCACAATGTTGAATAAGAGTGGTGATAAAGGGCGTCCTTGCCTGGTTCCCGATCTCAATGGGAATGCTTTCAGGCTCTTTCCATTTAGGATGATGCTAGCTATTGGCTTTGTAAAATACCCTTTATTATGTTGAGGAATTTTCCTTCTATTCCTATTTTGCTGAGAGCTTTTATCGTGGATGGGTGTTGAATTTTGTCAAATAACTTTTCTTCATCGATTGATAAAATCATGTGATTCTTGTCTTTTATTTGTCTGATAACCCAAAACCCACTGCCTTCTAGTCGATTCTGACTCATGACCGTATAGGACAGAATAGAACTGCCCAGTAGAGTTTCCAAGGAGTGCCTGGCGGATTCGAACCGCCGACCTTTTGGTTAGCAGCTGTAGCACTTAACCACTATGCCACCAAGGTTTCCTAGTTGTATGATGGATTTCATTATTTGTTTTTCTAATGTTGAACCATCCCTGCATACTTGGTATGAATCCCACTTGGTCAAGGTAAATTATTATTTTTTTTTATCTTCTGCTGAATTATATTGGCATATTATTTTGTTGAAGATTTTTGCATCTAAGTTGATGAGGGATATAGGTCTGTAATTTTCTTTTCTGTGGTGTCTTTATTTGGTTTTGGTATCAGGGATATGCTGGCTTCATAGAATGAGTTTGGGAGTATTTCGTCCTTTTCTGTGCTCTGAAATATGGTTAGTAGCAGTGGTGTTAGCTCTTCCCTGAAAGATTGGTAGAACTCAGTAGTGAAGCCGTCTGGGCCAGGGCTTTTTTTTGGTGGGAGTTTATTAATTACCTTTTTAATCTCTTCATTTCTTATGGGTCTATTTAGTTGTTCTACCTCTGTTTTTGTTAGTTTATGTAGGTTGTATGTTTCTAGGAATTCATCCATTTTTTCTATTTTTTCAAATTTGTTAGATTACAATTTTTCATAGTAATCTGATATGATTCTTCTAATTTCAGTTGTGTCTGTTGTAATATCTCCCATCTCATTTCTTATTCGAGTTATTTGCTTCCTCTCCAGTTTTTTCTTTGTCAGTTTGACCAATGATTTATAAGTTTTGTTGATTTTTTCAAAGAACCAGCTTCTGGTCTTGTTAATTCTTTCAATTGCTTTTCTGTTTTCTATTTCATTTAGTTCAGCTCCAATTTTTATTATTTGTTTTCTTCTGGTGCCTGAGCATTTCTTTTGTTGCTCTCTTTCCATTTGTTCTAGTTGTAGGGATAATTCTTTGATTTGGGCCCGTTCTTCTTTTGGTATGTGTGCATTTACTGATATAAATTGATCTCTGAGCACTGCTTTTCTTGTGTCCGAAAGGTTCTGATAGGAAGTGTTTTCTTTCTCTTTGAATTCCATGAATTTCTTTATTCTATTCTTAGCATGTTCGATAATCCAGTCTTTTTTAAGCAGGGTATTATTCAGTTTCCAAGTGTTTGATTTCTATTTCCTGCTTTTTCTGTTATTGGTTTCTACTTTTATGGTCTTACAGTCAGAGAATATAATTTGTAATAATTCAGTGTTCTGGATTCCGCTAAGGCTTGCTTTATGACCTAATATGTGGTCTTTCTAGAGGATGTTCCATGTGCGCTAGAAAAGAAGGTATAGTTGGCTGCTGTTGGGTGGAGTGTTCTGTGTATTTTTATGAGGTCAAGATTGTTGATTGTGGCATTTAGATCTTCTATGTCTTTATTGAGCTTCTTTCTGGATATTGCGTCCTTCACCGAAAGTGGTGTGTTGAAATCTCCTACTATCATTGTGAAGCTGTCTATCTCACTTTTCACTGCTCATAGGGTTTGTTTTATGTATCTTGCAGCCCTGTCATTGGGTGCATAAATATTTAATAAGGTTGTATCCTTCTGGTATATTGTCCCTTTAATCATTATATAGTGTCCTTACTTATCCTTTATGATGGATTTAACTTCAAAGTCTGTTGTGTTGAAAATCAATTTTGCCACTCCTGCTCTTATTTGATTGTTCTTTGCTTGATACATTTTTTTTCCATCCTTTGAGTTTTAGTTTGTTCGTGTCTCTAAGTCTAAAGCATGTCTCTTATAGGCAGCATATAGACGGATCTTGTTTTTTAATCCCTTCTGCCACTCTCTGCCTCTTCATTGGTGCATTTAGTGTAATTATGGATATGTATAAATTTAGTGCTGTCATTTTGATATCTTTTTTTCGTGTGTTGTTGACAGTTTCTTTTTCCCACTTAATTTTATGTGCTGGGTGTATTATCTTTATATATTGTCTTTTCCTCATATTCATTCTTGATTTTGTTTCTGCTGAGTTTCTATTTTTTTCTTGTATTTTATTTTGATATGTAAGAGAGTTTGTCTCCTTTGTGGTTACCTCATTATTTACCCCTATTTTTCTAAATTTCAACTTGGCTTTTATTTCTATGTGTCGCTTTGTCTTCCTCTCCACATGAAAGATCTATGACTACATTTCTTATTCCCTGTTTATTGTTTTAATGTTGTCTTCTTTTACGTAATAACATCGCTGTTTTCCTGTTTTGAGCATTTTTTTAATCTTGATTTATTTTGGTGATTTCCCTGTCTGGGTTGACATCTGATTGCTCTGTCCAGTGTTCTGGCCTTGGGTTGATATCTGATATTAATTTTCTAACCAAAGAATTCCTTTTAGTATTTCTTGCTGTTTTGGTTTGGTTTTTATGAATCCCATAAACTTCTGTTTATCTAGAAATGTCCTAATTTCAGTTTCATATTTGAGAAACAGTTTTGCTGTATATATGATTCTTGGCTGGTAATTTTTTTCCTTCAGTTTTTTATATAAGTCATCCCATTGCCTTCTTTCCTGCGTGGTTTCTCCTGAGTAGTCCAAGCTTATTCTTATTAACTCTCCCTTGAAAGTGGCTTTTTGTTTATCCGTAGCTGCTCTAAAATTCTCTCTTTATCTTCAGTTTTGGCAAGTTTGATTCTAATATGTCTTGGTGACTTTTCAAATCTACTTCATATGGCGTTCGATGAGCATCTTGGATAGATATCTCATCTTTCACAATATCAGGGAGGTTTTCTGCCAACAAATCTTCAACAATTCTCCCTGTATTTTCTGTTATCCATTCCCATTCTGGTACTCCAATCATTCGTAGGTTGTTTCTCTTGATTCTTAAGGTTTCTTCGTTTTTTTTAAATTCTTTCTATCTGATTTTTCTTCGAATATATTGATGCAATTGCTTTCTCTTCAAGTTCACCAATTCTGCCTTCCATCTGCTCAATTCTGCTCCTCTGACTTTCTACTGAGTTGTCTACTTCTGTAATTTTATTGTTAATCTTCTGTATTTCTCATTGCTGTCTGTGGATTTTTCCAGGTTATTAAATTTTTCATTTTGTTCCTGAACAACCTTTTTAATTACTTCAACTGCTTTATCTGTGTGTTCCTTAGCCTGTTTTCCTTCTTGATGTTGTAAAGGATTCTATATATCAATATTTTGTATTCTGCTTCTGGTAATTCCAGGAAGGCACTTTCATCTAGAAGATCCCTTGATTCTTTTTTTTTTTTTTTTTTTTTGAGAGCTTGTAGTGGTGATCCTGGCCTGTTTCTTTATGTGATTTGATATTTACTGTTTTCTCCAAGCCATCTATAAGTTGTTGTATTAATGTATTTTATGTTTGCTTACTGTGTCATAGCTTCTTTCTATCTTTTGTTTTGATATGCCCAAATGGGTTGCTTGAGTGAGCTAGCTTGATTATTTTTGCCTTTGGAACTCTGGCGTCCTGTCCCCAGATGGCTAGAGCTGTTGTCAGGTATATCAGTCTAGTAGTACATTCACTTTTCTTGTATGAACTCAGCTCAGGTGTCCAGGTAGCTGATCATCAAGTGTGTGGTACAGGCTCTGTCCTACAGTCTTAGAGAGGCATGGGTTATTGTTGTAGGTGCCAGTATCTGGTTGTAGCAGGTGTTATGCTGTGAACAAGGCAGGGGGCTGAGAATTGTACCTCAAGTGTCTCTGAGGAAAGTATGTACCGCTTCCCTAGAGCATACAGATGGTTGGGTTCTGCAGATGGACCATGGGCCCCAAATGTTTTTGGTTGTAAGTACTGGGAGGTACCAGTTATCCTTGGACCCCTGTTGCAGGTGGCTGGGTGACCTGAGTGGAGCCACTAGTCCTTAGGCCCCTGATGTGGGTAGGTGAGGACCCTATTTAATAGGCAAAGCAGTGTAAAACGTCAAACACCCACCTCTCTACCACATATCTGAAACAGTTGCAGTCTGCCAACGAGGGCCTATTCTTCTGAAATAGGCCCACACAGGTCCATGCAGAGGGGAAAGGCACTCAAAGTCCACTGATCATTTATGCCTGGACAGGAGCTGCTTCTGTCCTGAGCTTCCCCAGTTAGTGGAGCAGGCAAATTATCTTTTCCCCCAATTGTGAATTTATTTCCTGTCCAGGGCCTAGAGGATGGCTCTTGGCTCTCAACAGGGCCTGTCTCAGGCCTAGGGAAATCAACACCCACTGAAGCCAGCTTGAGGGTGGGGGACATGGTAGTATATACGTAAGTACTTAGCTTTTGGTGAGAGTGCCATTCTTCTCTGATTCTGGAGTTGTGAGCAGGCTGCTTCCCCCTGAGGAAACTTCTGCCAAACACTAGTACCAGCCTGCTGCAGCTGCTTCCAGGAATGGTGCCTGAGTGCCCCCGGTGATTCAGATCTGGTAACTCCTCTCCACTTCTGAACCATCTCTTCCTCCCCCTGACCCTCAGTTCTTTTTCTAAGCTTGCCTTTGATGTTCAGGGCTCCTAGCTTGTCATAAATATACTCATTTTGCTTGTTTTTTCGGGTCTTTGTTGCAAGAGGGCTCGCTGGAAGCATCTGTCTATTCCGCCTTCTAGGCCCCACCTCAAGACCCGGTTCTTGGATGTGCTCAGTGACTTAAGCTATCTGTGTCTTGTTTCCAAATCTATAAAATTCTTAAAAGAAAAAAAAAGTGCTTCATCAAATTATTTTGAAGATGAAATGAGTTAAAACATCTAAAATATTTATAAGAGTGCCTCATATATCACATGTGCCTATTAAATGTTAACTCTGATGCATGTGAGTTTGGGGTATTAAGTCAATCACTTTTTTAATAAACTTGTTTTAGTTTAACCAAGAAAATGATGGAATATGTTGATATCTTTGTGCCATTTAAGAGCTACAGCTGCTATCCAAAGGTCAGCAGTTCAAATCCACCAGCTGCTCTTTGAAAAACCTGTGGGGCAGTTCTGCTGTGTCCTGTAGGGTCTCTACGAGTCAGAATCTACTTGATGGCAACTTTTTTTTTCTGGTTTTGTGCTATATTACATAATAAAGTTTTAGAGGAAAAATTATTTTTAAAGCTGCAAATAGAGTTTTTTATGATTGTAAGAAAATTCATCATTGTTTTTACAAATCCCAAGGTATACATATAAATAGAACAATAACATGCTATTGGGATATAAACAATTTGAAAGTTCCCCTACCCACGTTTTGACTCACAAGAACTTCTAAGAAATGAATCATGCAATAGATGTACACAAAATTAGATATCCCATTAAATTCCTGCTATGCTTTAATGGCTTCAAAAGTTTAAAGATGTTGTATGTAATTAGGGAATTATGATGTATTATGGCTTAGTTCCATGTAAATATTTTACTTTAAACCTTTGTCAATTTATACTGTTTTCATTATATATTTACCTAAAATGATGACTTCTTGGCTTGATGTATACTAAGTTTCACTATATATAATTTAAAATAACGTTAGCATATGTCTTTAGCAATATTTAAAAGTGGATCTTCTGTAGTTTTTGGTACAGATGGCTGAAAAAAATGAATAGTCCATGTGGACCATTTCAGTTTTCTGGTCACTGCTCTATCATGTACAATCTCTGGTGCTCCTATGCCTCCTTTATTTTGTTTCTGGCAGCCTTGTGTAAATTGAAGTGTTCGTATTCTCATCCGTTCATTCCTTTACTGTCATAACAATCCCATTTTGTACTGGAAATTGGTCTTCTCTGAGGCTTAAATATTGTTTTATGTTCTTTATGGTTTCTATATTCTAAATGAAAACTAAAATTTATGATGCCCTGGAGAGACCACTTGGTTTCAGTCCTTCAAAGAAAAATGTTATGTTAAAGACAGTGTTGGTACCCCTGCAGTGTATCAGAACATTTTATGAAATATTAACTATGCCAGAAAGAGAGATAACAGCATGCTTAGTTATGGAGCTGACAATTATTATATGTACTAATGTAATATTATGAATATTCACAACATTTCTTAAATTATTTTCACGACAGTGTTCAACACGAGATCTTTCCTAGAGCTAACAGACTCACTCCCTCGCATCATTTCTTGAAGTATTCTCTGTGTATCACTGCACAGAACTTGCTTGAATAACCTCAAGGGAATTCATCTGTTGTTTTGTAGAAGAAGAATCTGTCTTGTGGGAAAAATGTGAAACATTAATAAATTCCACAGGATGTAAAATGAATTGTATGCACATCCAAAGCAAAAACAACCGTTATTTTAAGGTTTATTTTCAAAGATTATTTTTGTATTACTTCCTGAATGAGAGTAGCTCATGAAACAGTTCACCCTAAGATGATCTATTTAGGGTCAACATGTGCAATCTTGTCATTTTAATCATTGTATGTAATCCAAGTTCCATTTCTTTTTTTTCTTCTAACACTTAAAAGAAGATGTTAAAGTCATGCAGGGTCAAACTTAAACCACACGACTTTATAAGAAGTGTAGTAGTTTAGAAGTTATAACCAATTCTTCAAAGTCTGCATGCTCCTACCACTCCACAAAAAATTCTTTTTGGTAAAAGTTTATGTTTTTTTAAAGGTTATTAATGACCTTTACATTGCTAATGTGAAACTTTTTTTTTAATTTCCATATCTCACTTCTTATCAGAGTAATTAGATTTAATCCATTGGATTCCCCTTCTTAAAACAGTTGCTTCCTTAACTTTTGGAACACCACATTACTACTGTTTTGGGATGTCTACTAAAACCATGCCTTTTCCCTTTTCTTGTGACTAGAGTTTCAATTTTATGGAGATGTTCTCCGTTTTATTTACTGGAAACATGTCTACCACCTTGTGGTAACATGAATAATAATTTAAACTAGTTAAAAAAAAATTCTTACTGCTAATGATTAGTAGGAAACCCTGGTGGCGTAGTGGTTAAGTGCTACGGCTGCTAACCAAAGGGTCGGCAGTTCAAGCCCACCAGGTGCTCCTTGGAAACTCTATGGGGCAGTTCTACTCTGTCCTATAGGGTCACTATGAGTCACAATCAATTTGATGGCACTGGCTTTGGGTAATGATCGGTGTAAGAATACATATGTATCTGAATTGGAACTTGAGAGTATGTGTGTGGGTATGATTCTGGAAAAAGTTTTCATTGCTTATACAAATACTTGCATAGAAGAGAAACACCTCTCTTCTTTTCTGGATATCTGTGTCTTCGTGCAATGCTTAGAGTTACAGGAGCTATCCTATGACCATGAGGGAAGGTAGCACTAATAAGCTGGAGATACCACAATGGAAAGAACCTAGTTTCTTGATGACATTGGCCAGTATCTCAACTAAAAAACTTGTAAATGTTCCTATTTCCTAATTGCTTATTATCTTATTCTTTAACCCACAAATAACTAGTATTTCAGTGAAAATCATTCTAAATTATACACTCAGCTTTGGGGTTATTCTTTCATAGGTTCATAGTCAGAAGATAAGTTCTTTAGGAAAGTTAGATGTTGGGGCAGTATTGAAGCTTTAAGGTCTAGCAGCAGTCACAGAGAACATTGACATTAGGATTTCTCTAATTGTATGTATATATTTTCCAGTGTATCCTATAATCTGAGTAGTTAGAATATATGAAGAATGCAGCATCAGGATTGAGGAAGAATTATTAACAACATATAATATGCAGATGACTCAACTTTGCTTAAAAAAATTAAAACAATATGAAGCACTTACTGAAGAAAGTCAAAGACCACAGCCTTCAGTATAGCTTACACCTGAAACTAGAAAATTAAAAAAATGAAAATCCTCACAATGAGACAAATAAACTTCATTATAAATGATGAAGAAATTGAAGTTGTGAAGAATTTCATTCAATACCCATGGAAGAAGTCAGAAATAAACCAACATATTGCATTGGTCAAATCTGCTGCAAAAAAACCTCTTTAGAGTGTTCAAAAGCAAAGATACCACTTTTATGACTAAGGTGTGCTTGACCAAAGTCATGATCTTTTTAATCACCTTATATGCATGTGAAAGCTGGACAATTAAAAAAAAAAAGAAGACAGAAGAATCGATGCATTTGAATTGTGGTAGAGGCAAATAATATTGAGTATATCATGCCCTGCAAGAATGTTGAACATATCAATCTTAGAAGAACTACAGCAGGAATGCTCCCAAGAAGCGAGAATGGAAAGACTTCATTTTGCTTACTTTGGACTTATTATCAGGAAAAACCAGTGAGTAGAAATGAACATCATGTTTGGTAAAGTAGAGAGCAGAGAAAATGAAATAAACTCTCGATGAGATGGATTGGCACAGTAGCCTCAGCAATGGACTCAAACATGTTAAAGATCGTGGAGATAGGGCAGGACGGGCAACACTTTGCTCGGTTACACGTAAGGTCCCCGTGAGTCAGAGTTAACTCCATGGCAACTAACAACGAAAGCAAGGCATTCCGAACAATGTTTGTCAAAATAGTATAGTGATTATTTGCAATGTAATCTCAGGGAGTGGAAACTGGAGGATCAATGATAAAAAAAAATCAGAGAGAGTCAGAAGATCGACTGTCCCGTTGGTATAAAATACGGGGCAATAGAAATAACTGAGGAAGAAAGAAGAGTAGGAAGTTGTGTTTAGTGTGTTCAGTGGCTGGCATTTCAGTGGTATCAAGGTGAAGGTATGATGATGAAATTAGATAACTGAAATAGAACGGGAAAGAAAATTATTTAATAGTTCCAAGAGCAGAGAGACTAAGTTGCCTGAAGGGTAATCCAAAGAGATCTTTAAACTCTCCAAGAATGTGCTTTATTAAAAAAAAAAAAAAAAAAAAAAAGTTGATATGCCAAGTACCAAAGTCTCCATTTTATAACAAAAAAAAAAAAGTTCTGGAGTTGTAGTGAATTTGATTCTCAATCTCTTGATCCTGTTGCACTATATTTTCCTATATTAGCAAATATAATCCTATAACTGGTTGTGGAATGTCCAAATTTAATTTTAATATCTTCGAAGAGATGCATTTAAAATCAATATATATAAATCAACATGAAATAATAAAAATGTTCTACTAACCCACACAAAGTTCAAAAACAAAGGAAAAGAAACAAAGGAATAATAATCAGTTGATACAAATAAAACACAAATAATGAAATGACAGAGTAGCAGCATCTCAGTAATTATCAAAAATATAAATTGTCTGAGTATACCAACTAAAAGACAAGTAGTGATAAATAGATTTTAAAAAATGACATAAATGAATGCTGATTACAGAAACTCACATCAAATTGAATGAAATAAGTTGACAGTTAAAAAATGTAAAAACATCATGTAAAAGTTAATATAAAAACAGAAGTAGTTAATACTCAGAGAAGTAGATGATAGCAAAGAAAACTACTACATACAAAGAGAGACATTATCTAAGGATAAATCTGTCAATCCACTGGGAAGATGTAATGACTGAAATATGTACATACCAAACAAAAGCAGCTCAAAATACATGAAGCAAAAACTAATAGAACTAAAAGGAGAAATACATAATTCACTATAATACTTGGGAACTTCAAAATACTCTTCTTAGGAACTGATAAAACTTAGATATAAAATCATCAATGATACAGAAAATTTGAACAACACAATAAACCATCAGGACCAAACTGACCTATATAAAGCACTCCTCCCAATGACAGCAAATGCACTTTTTTTCAAAAGCCATGTAAATTCACCAATATAGACTATATCCTGGGCAATAAAACAAACCTCAACTTATTTAAAATAGTCAGAATATTATCTGACAATAATGGACTCAATAACATAAAGACAACAGAAACATCTCTAAATATATGGAAATTAAAACAGCATACTTCTAAATAACCAATGGGTCAAAGAGGAAGTCTAAAAGTAATTTAAGTTTGTATGTTTTTCACATATATGCATATATATAAATTAAAACAAAACATATCGACTCATAGCAATCCCACGTGACAGAGGAGAGCTGCCCCATAGTGCTTTCTTGGCCGTAATCTCTATGTAAGCAAATTGCCAAGTCTTACTCCCATGGAACCGCTGGGTGGGTTCAATCTGCCAACATTTTAGTTATAGCCAAGAGCTTAATTGTTGCACTATGGGGATCTCTGAGTCAAAATTCAACTCGATGGTACCTAACAATAACAAAGCTCTCACTTAAGAATCTTGAAAAAGAAGAGTAAAATAAACCAAAGAAGCAGAAAGGAAGAAGCAATGAGGTGAAGGTAGAAATTTTTTTTTTAATTGAGAATAAGAAAACAATAGAGAAAATAAATGAAACAAAATTCTGGCTCAAAAAAAAAAAAAGCAATAAAATTGATTAACTTGTAGGAAAACTGATAAAAATAAAATGGACACAAATCATCACTATCAGAACTGAAACAGGGAATATCATCACAGATCTTAACAGCCATTAGAAGAACAATTATGGAGTATTATTGCCGTTTATCCCAGAGAAATGAAAATTATATTCATACAAAACCTTATACATAAATGTACATAGCAGTTTTATTCCACAGAGGTCATATTATTCCCACTAACAATGAGTGAAAGTCCCAATTTCTTCATATGCTGTTATTTTCTTTTATTTTTGTCATAGCCATTCTAGTTTGATGTATCTCGTGGATTTGATTTGCTTGGATTTGTATTTCTCTAATGACTAATGACGATGAGCATCTTTTCATGTGTTTGTTGACCATTTGTATATCCTCTTTGGTGAAATGCCTATTTAACATCTTTGCCCAATTTTTGATTCGGATGTTTCTTTGTATTGTTAATAGAAAGTATATATTCTGGATATCAAATCTTTATCAGATATATGGTTGTTATTGTTAGGTGCCATCCAATCAACTTCAATTCATAGCGACCCCATGTGACAGAGTAGAACTGCCCAATAGGGTTATCTAGGTTGTAATCTTTGTGGAACAGACCTGGTAGTACAGTGGTTAAGAGCTCGGCAGCTAACCAAAAGGTTGGCGTTTTGAACTCACCAGCTGTTCTATGGAAGAAATACGTGGCAGCCTGCTTCCTTAAAGATTTACAGCCTTGGAATTGACTCAATGGCAATAGGTTTGGTGTCTTTTTTTTTTTTTTTTTTTAATCTTTATGGGAGCAGATCACAGTGCCTTTCTCCTTTGGAGCCACTGGCCATGTTCTTACTACTAACCTTTTGGTCTGCAGTGAAGGGCTTAAATGTACCACCATGACACTTTTTAACAGGCTATGGTTCCCAAAATTTTTCTCCTAGTTGGTAGGTTGTCTTTTTACTTGGTTGATAATGTTCCTTGATGAAGAATTTTTTTTTTTTTTAATTTTATCATATAAAAACCCATGGTTGAAAATTAGGTCCCTGTAGAAACACCCTTATGTTTTCCTTAACAGTTTTATGATTTTAGATCTCATATTTAGGTCCTTGATTCATTTTGAATTAGTTTTTGCATGGTGTGAGGTATGGATTTTGCTTCATTCTTTTGCATGTGGAAATCCAGTTTTCTCAGCACCATTTATTGAAGAGATTCTTCTTTCTCAGTTGAATAGACTTAGCACTCTCGTTGAAAATCAATTGACGGTAGATACATGGGTTTCTTTCTGGATTCTCAATTCTATTCCATTTTGTTTATTCTATCATTATACCAATACCAGGCTGTTTTGATTACTGTAACTTCATAGTATATTTTGAAATCAGAAAGTGTGACTCCTTCTACTTTATTATTCTTTTTCAAAATTCCTTTGGCTATTTAAGGCTCCTTCACATTCCAGATAAATTTGAAGATTGGTTTCTCTATTTCTGCAAAGAAGGCTACTAAAATTTTGATGGAAATTGCATTTAATTTATGAATTCCTATGGGTAGTATTGACATCCAAAATCTAGTTTTATTATGATTCCATTTGTGAAAAAATTTACCTGAATCATTTCATTTATGCATATAGAGATACCTGATCCATCATTAGAGTTCCAAATATTATATGTATTTTATATTTTTTTCTGAATTCTAGTATTCTTGGTGAAACTGGCTCCAATCTCTTTGTAGATGCTTTCTCTCACAAAGTTGTAGAATTCTATCTTATTGTAGATGTGGGAAAGATATCTTTGTTTCAGTATTGCATGGTGTATTCAAACCACTTCATTAAAATTTAGGCCACAACAAAGCCATGTCTCCAGGTAACTGCTGGCTTCTTTGGTCACTTACATTTCTAGCACCAGTGTTTAGGTCTGTGATTAATGATAACCATTTTGTCTTTTTTTGAATATTTTTCAAGGCAAAGATCTCTGTCTCTTTCTCAGCCTACCGTTAATTCCCAGCCCAGCCAAATTAGATATTTCTGTTCCAATTCAGAAAAATACTTCTAGAAGCTGCAATAATCCTGTGTAGATATTAAGAACACTCATGGGCTGATGGATTTCTATTTTATTTGACATTTCTCTTATTCTCATGTACTCTTGTGGCTACACAGATCGTGGATTACCTCTGAAAAGGCATTCATTTACCTTCCTTTACTGGTAGAGGTTGAAGGTTCTGTTGGAAGCCTCTCAGTCTCCCTTCCAATTAATAAAAGTCCTGTGATCTGGTTCTGTTAACGAGGTGTAAGCACAAGTCCCTGGTGAAACTCTTAGCCAAGGTGATGACAGGATGGGTTTTGCTGGCTCTTTGAGTTTTGTTCTTTGCACCTTGTCCTCCATTTTCGTTATGTTATATATAGTTAATATAGATCTGATGTCAGGAAGAACTATTGCCCTATTGCAATCATGTGAACAAAAGCAGCACACCTTTAAGAATAACAGAACAAGAAGACATCAGTGCCTAGAAAAGTCACAACTGCCTCGGATTCCTTAGATCTCATCTTAAGTAATAAAAATCAGATTTTATCTTGTTATACCATTTTGGTTGCAACATCAATCGTTTGTAGCTACAACTGAAAGTTTCCATACAAAGTGTAGGGTAAGTTTTTCAATATGTCAGTTATGTAATTTTAGCAATACTCCATTGATCTCATTAAGAGCTATTAGCCAGCCCTTGGATACTCTCCTTCACATGGTGATGATGATAATGACTACAGAGAAGGTGATGGAAAATACAATGCACAGGTAGTCATTGACCACTTACTTTGTACTTAGTAGGTGCTATTGCATTTAATAATCCAAACAATCATGATTTAAAACAACTGTTTTCTTGTTTCTCAAAAGATGAAGATGAGCTTTGAGTTAAGTTATTTTCTCAAAATATGAAAGCAGGGGAGTGGCAGAGGCAAAATTTCAACCTGGGTCTGTCTGACTCCAGAGCTGCATGCACTGTTCTCACTAATCCTATCTGGATCACAGCTACTTGAAAGCACCGAACGGTCTGGCATTTGTTCGATGGTATTTCTCAATATTAACATTACTAAAAAATTTTATTCTATATTTGTATTTACTTCTTTGTATACAGAGACATTTTCCTCCAAGAATCATGTCCTGACTCAACCAGTTAGAATTTCCATCAGTTGGCAGGAGCTGAAGGGTAATTTTCACCTACTTTCAACCCTGTAAAAATATAGAAAACAACAAATACAATAACCATGTCTTGAGAGTGTAAATTACTTTTCCAGACACATGAATATGAACTCATAAAAGATGGTAGGCATATTTGAACTTGTAAAAATTATTTATTTTGCAAGGTTGTAATAGTCACTAGATGATTTTTTTAAATTTATGTTATTTTTCTTTCTCTTAGTCATTTTTTGGTTAAAAGCAAACAAAAAAACTAAAGAAACTCAAGTGGCTAACTACTGAAATGATCTCATAGACTCAGAATTTTTTTCTTTATAAGACTTTTTGCTTTCAATTCAGTTAAAAATATGAGCTTCACAGTATATTTTATCATCGAATTCTTACTTTTTTATTGGTTTAACTTTATTTAATCAATTCACTTTGGGCATGGATTATATTTGAGTTATATCATTAATAGCCACTGTTAATGACTTTTTTGTGATTTATGGAAATCTCTTATTATTTTTATCTATCCTCATTCAAGAAAGATAGTAAAAGTATATACCTCATTCATATTTTGTTAGTTATTTTAATATACATTAGTTTAGAATTTCAGATTTCAAGAGAGCAAAACACAGGTAAGCCTTTATCTGCTTTTAGTAGAGAACATTGTAATGGCTCAATTCTTTTTATTATTCGATTCATACTGTAATGCAGTTACAGGGATTTTCATTTGGTAGACAACGGAGAGCATTTATTTTATTTGACTAAGTCATTTCATACTACTTGTACTCTCTTGATAGTAATAAATTTCATCATGCTTCCTAGATTTTGCATCAACTACTGCTACATCTAGAAAAAAAAAATCTAGATGCAATACAAAATCAATAATGGATGATATATCAATTAAATGTGATAGCTAGGAAGCTGTTTTGCCTCCAGGTGTCACATACAATCATTACTTTGACATGTATTGGAAAGAAGAGCAAAATATCATTTCAACAATAAATTTCCATGTATCTTTAAAAACATGTTTATAAATACAAAAGCTACAAACCTGCAATAGCAGATAAGGTAAAATTTTTATGCATAGGAAAGGTTTTGTTCTTTGAAAAACTGCCTAATTAAGATACTGCAATATAGTTTGTACATTCACCTTCTCCATGAGGCTGTCTTTCATAAATCACATTCAAATGGGTTATAATACTCACACATTGCTAAGCAATGCAGTGTCTGGTTCTATGACTATTCAGTCTCTGCTTGGCTCAGTTTTCATTCTGTGTTTCTGTTAATCTTTCCTTCTTTATTCATTTTTAAAGACATTGATGGAGGGCACATAATCAATGTGTACAGTAACCATTACAATTCTAAATAAATATACCAAGGTGAAATTATACATCCAGAGATTTCACAAGAGACCAATGTGGCACAGAGTTCTAGTTTATTATAGATGGAGTATAATACTTAACGGTTATTTTATCACATGGTGTCAGATATCCAGCCTAAGTCTATCTGCAACTGGAATTCCTTAAAGTATTTTTCCTAGTTTGAACAAAATCTGCTACTCAGAGCTGTGGTAAACCTTTATCAATATTGCAATCACCTAAAAATTTGGTTATATTAGATAATTATTGTGTTTTAATGGCTTTATAAAAAGAGACTGAGGATATCTAGTCAGTCGCTGATATTTGCTGAGGGTATTTGTAATGTTGTTTTATTTACATACAAGAATATCTATTGTTTTATTTACATACAAGAATATGTATATATACAATGTTGCTATTAACTTTTGTTCTTATTAAAAATAATAAACATAACATTTATTTGAGCACTTCAGCTCTAGCTCATGTCTCACAGAGATCATTCTATAACTGCTTCTTTTAATGTATGAAAAATATGACCAGAAAAAAATGAAAGAAATATGAGAAAAGGAGCAGAACCCATTGCTGGGGACACAGTTCTAAATCATAGTACTTTCATATTATTTCCAAGGTGTTTTTTCTTTAATTCTAGATCCATTGAATAGAATTATAGTCTTTAGTTCTCGTTTTATGTAATTTCCTAAGTCTAAAGGTCATAATCTTTTACAGGTTAATTTATCATAGTTCCCAGCCAAGCAAAAGATCAGAGTAGAATAGGCATACCTTAAAATTAACACTATTAATACACTTTTAAGGAGCCCTGATGGCATAGGGGTTATGGGCTCAGCTGCTAACAAAAAGGTAGGCAGTTCAAACCTACCAGCCGCTCTGTGGGAGAAAAGATCCAGTGATCTGCTCCTGTAAGGATTACAGCCTAGGAAATCCTCCAGGGCAGTTCTACTCTGTCCTGTAGGGTATCTCTGAGTCAGAATTGACCTGACAGCACACAATAGCAACAATAACAACAGCAACAACAACATACTTTTACAGAGTTTGGTTGATAAAATTTGATGATAAGATTTTTAGGAGTTCTCTGCAATAGAAGGATAAGGTAATATGTATATGTGAAGAATGATGATAGAAATAAAAACAATTAAGGAGACAAAAGTGCATGGGTTAAATGGATAAGGAAAGTTTGGAAAAGATAAAGAGGAAGTAAAAAAAGTGATAGATACAGAGACCCTGATACATGCTTTCCTAGCAAGAGCCTGAAATTAATGCAGGGTGATCCTGAACTATTGAATGAAACTGAGATGAAATTCCTTAATTGAACCCACATCACTCATGTTCTCAGTATGATGTAGTGTGTAATCATTTTATATGTCATACTTCAGTCATCTCACCCTATAGTAAAACTTCTGACCAAAAATCCTTTTTATAAACACCACTGCTATGCTTATTTTCCTTTGCCTAGCTCTGACAATAATACTCCTAATGTACTTCACTTCTGCACTAAACTTTTTGAGATAACAATAGATGTAGAGTTTCTTTTAGTGTCAGTTTTTGAAAAACATGCATACAGAATAAATAATTCTTATTTCAGTATTTATTTCTTTTTTTTTTTTTGTCATGCTTGTTTTATGGATGGGAAAAGTGACAAGTAAAATGAATGCCTTTTTTTCTATTTATTTTTATTTGAAATAATTAGTTATTCTATTAATTAATTATTTGTTCAATCATCCCATCCATGGTATCAAGGGAGAGTAAGCACACTCACAGTTAATTCATGAGTACCCAAGGGAAATCAAGAGTAAACTATTCCAAGGCTAAGACAACTCCTGCCTAGGACTGCTATCTGTCAAAGAGGACCAGACAGAGATTCACACAGAAAGTACAAGACTACACCTTTTTTACCCTTCCTTATCCTTCATCAAGCTTGAAAGAAAGGATCCAAGATCAGGACAGTGTTCTGATTTCTTGATGGTGCTTAATCCTGACAAGAGTGGTCAAGTGTGAAGTTTATGAAGTTGGTGTAAGTTTCTCCCTACCTCAACACAACAGAAGAAGCAACCCTCACTGGGGGTCGTTGGACTCCACTAGGCCATTTACCTTCACCATCAGGGGTCAAGAAAGAAGCAATATAATTAAAACTACAGCCTGCTTCCCAGAGTCAAGAGGTAACCTAAGTACATACCTCTACCTCCCTCCTCCTTTCACCCACAGCCTCACCGTCACTATCTGCTTTGAATCAACCAAGACCATCAGGCTTCTTGTTCCTGTTCATGTCATTGAAAGTTCCAGAATGACAGGTCAACACTTATCTCTCAGAATCTCATTCCCATAAACTCCGCACATTCCTCCCCAACCCTTGAAACCCTCTCACTTTGTCTTTATAGCTAAAAGTCCCCTAAATACAAAATATATTCTATTAAGAAGACATGAAATAAGAATTAAAAAATGGAATACATTTATCTGTGTTATCAAAGTATGTATATTATCAATTTATGAGTATTATCGATTTATGTCCCCCACCTGCCTGCCAGTTTGTTCTCCTGTGAGGGCTTGCATTTCGTCGTGATGCTGGAAGCTATATGACCAGTATTCAGATACCAGCAGGGTCACCCATATTAGGCCGGTGTCAGCTGAGCTTCCAGATTAAGAGAGACTAGGAAAAAGGACGCAGCAGTCTACTTCTGAAAAGAATTAGCCAGTGAAAACTTTATCAATAGCAGCGGAACATTGTCTGACATAGTGGTGAAAGATGAGCCCCCCAGAATGAAAGCCACTCAAATTATGACTGTGGAAGAGCTGCCTCCTCAAAGTTGAGTTGAATGACATTGATGGAGTGAAGCTTTCGGGACCTTCATTTGCTGATGTGGCACAACTCAAATTGAGAAGAAACAGCTGCAAAGATCTACTAATACTTGGACATGGAATGTAAGAAGTATGAATCTAGGAAACATGGAGATTGTCAAAAATGAAATGCATAAAGACTGATATCCTAAGCATTAGTGTGCTGAAATGGACAGATACTGGCCATTTTGAATGGAACAATCATATAGTCTACTATGTCAGAAACAACAACTTGAAGAGGAATGGTGCTGTATTCATCATCAAAAAGAACATTTCAAAATCTATCTTGAAGTACAATGCTGTCAGTGGTAGGATAATATCCATACACTTACAAGGAAGACCAGTTAATACAACTATTATTCAAATTTTTCACACAGACCACTAAGGCCAAAGATGAAGAAAATGAAGATGTTTACCAGCTTCTGCAGTCTGAAATTGATCAAACATGCAATCAGGATGCATAGATAATTAATGGTGACTGGAATGTGAAAGTTGGAAACAAAGAAGAAGGATCAGTAGTTGGAAAATATGGCCTTGGTGAAAGAAAGAATGCCGGACATTGCTTGGTAGAATTTTGCAAGACCAATGACTTCTTCATTGCAAATATATTTTTTCAACCACATAAACAGTGACTATACACACGGACCTCACCAGATGGAATACACAGGAATCAAATTGACTATATCTGTGGAAAGAGACGATGGAAAAGCTCAGTATCATCAGTCAGAACAAGGCCAGGGGCCTACTGTGGAACAGATCATCAATTGCTCACATGCAAGTTCAAGTTGAAACTGCACAAAATTAGAACAAGTCCACAAGAGCCAAAGTATGACCTTCAGTATATCCCACCTCAATTTAGAGACCATCTCAAGAAAATATTTAATGTGTTGAACACACTCTTGATGGGATTGATTGAAGACCAGTTGAGTTGTGGAATGATATCAAGAACATCATACATGAAGAAAGCAAGTCATTAAAAAAAAAACAGGAAAGAAATAAAAGACCAAGATGGATGTCAGAAGAGACTCTGAAACTTGCTCTTGAATGCCTAGCAGCTAAAGCAAAAGGAAGAGTTGATGAAGTAAAAGAACTGAACACAAGATTTCAAAGGGCAGTGTGAAAAGACAAAGTATTATAATGACATGTGCAAAGACCTGGAGATAGAAAACCAAAAGGGAAGAATATGCTCAGCATTTCTCAAGCTGAAAGAACCGAAGAAAAAATTCAAGTCTCGAGTTGTAATAATGAAGGTTCTACGGAAAAATATTAAACAATGCAAGAAATACTAAAAGAAGATGAAAGGAATACACAAAGTCATTAGACCAAAAAGAAATGATCGACGTTCAACCATTTCAAGAGGTAGTATATGATCAGGAACCAATGGAAAAAGTCCAAGCTGCACTGAAGGCATTGGAGAAAAACAAGGGACCAGGAAATGACAGAATATCTGTTGAGATGTTTCAACAAACTGACGCAGCACTGGAAGTGCTCACTCGTTTATGCCAAAAATTTGGAAGACAGCTATCTGGCCAACAGACTGGAAGAGATCCATATCTATGCCTATTCCCAAGAAAGGTGACCCAAACAAATGCAGAAATTATTGAACAGTATCGTTAATACAACAGGCAAGCAAAATTTTGCTGAAGATCATTGAAAAGCGGCTGAAGCAGTAGATAGACAGGGAACTGCCAGAAATATAGGCCTGATTCAGAAGAGGACGTGGAACCAGGGATATCATTGCTGATTTCAGATGGATCCTGGCTGAAAGCAGAGAATTCCAGAAGGATGTTTACCTGTGTTTTATTGACTATGCAAAGGCATTAGACTGTGTGGATCATAATAAATTATGGATAACATTGAGAAGAATGAGAATTCCAGAACACTTTATTGTGCTCATGAGGATCCTTTACATAGATCAAGAGGCAGTTGTTGAGACAGAACAAGGGAATTCCTTGTGGTTTAGTCAGGAAAGGTGTGCTCCAGGGTTGTATCCTTTCACCACACTTATTCAATCTGTATGCTGAACAAATAATCTCAGAAGCTGGACCATAAGAAGAAGAAAGAGGCATCAGGATTGGAGAAAGACTTGTTAACAACCTGCGTTATGCAGATGATACAACCTTGCTTGCTGAAAGTGAAGAGGACTTGAAGCACTCACTGATGAAGATCAAAGATCACAGCCTTCAGTATGGATTACACCTCAACGTATAGAAAACAAAAATCCTCACAACTGGACCAAGGAGCAACATCATGATAAATGGAGAAAAGATTGAAGTTGTCAAGGATTTCATTTTACTTGGATCCACAATCAACACCTGTGGAAGCAGCAATCAAGAAATCAAAAGAGGCATTGCATTGGGCAAATGTGCTGCAAAAGACCTCTTTAAAGTGTTGAAGAGCAAAGATGTCACCTCGAAGACTAAGGTGCACCTGACCCAAGCCATGATATTTTCAATCGCATCCTATGCATGCAAAAGCTGAATGATGAATAAGGAAGACCGAAGAATTGATGCCTTTGAATTATGGTGTTGGCGAAGAACATTGAATATACCATGGACTGCCAAAAGAATGAACAAACCTGTCCTGGAAAAAGTACAACAAGAATGCTCCTCAGAAGCAAGGATCGAGTGACTGCATCTTACATACTTTGGACCTGTTGTCAGGAGGGATCAGTCCCTGGAAAAGGACGTCATGCTTGGTAAAGTACAGGGTCAGCAGAAAAGAGAAAGACCCTCAAGGACGTGGATTAACACAGTGGTTGCAACAATGGGCTTAAGCATAACAATGATTGTGAGCATGGCGCAGGATTGAGCAGTTTTCCGTTCTGTGGTACGTAGGGCCGCTATGAGTCGGAACCGACTCGATGACACCTAACAACAACAGCATCAATTTATGTATCTGTTTCTGTGTAATATTTTTTAAAAGAGTACTAAGCTCTTAGAATATAAATATTTATTAAGTTATTTATATATCACTGTTTACTAAAAGGAACTCTTAGGGTTTTTTGCTTGTTTTGTTTTGTCTTTTTTTTTTATCTTGAGATGTCACCGAAAATAAATGAATTACTCTGGCAGAATGTGCAGCGTGCATCAAGACTCTCTGATACCCCATGCTTTATACAATCACCAATAGGTCAGAAAATCATTTTCACGAATCCCTTCATACTCTCAAGTTACTTGAACCCAAACTCCATCTAACTCTTCACCTCAGTGTACTACCCTAAGTTAAAAATCTTCCAACTCAATTGGGCCTTCACTCTATTGCACTACCAGCTTTCTCGCCCCTCATGCCGTTGATGTCTGTCTGCACTTGTTGTGCTTGTTTCTAAGGACCACAGCCTTGGTTAAGTCAGCTCTTCATCTACATTATGCCTGCACGCCTGATGCTGCATGTGGCTGGAGAAAAACAACCGGGCCGACCAATTTGTCTATACACACGAAGGATACCCTCAGGTGGAATCATAATGCCATTATACTATCTCATTCCCCTAGATGATGACTATTTCATAACTTCTCTTTTCTTCTCAAACTCAAACATTTCTTCCCCAGCTACATTTTCAGCTGATTACTTTCTTTTTGTTTCACTAAAAAATAGTAAAGGAGAAAAAGGAAATTCTTCCAGACTTTTACAAGATACCTGCAAGTTCTGAAACCATATACTAGGATGTCCTTCCAATTAGCTTGGATAAATACAGTGTGCTCCTATCTCAAGCCGATCCTGCACCTGCTCACTAGATCCTACTACTGTTTACTCGGGGACATTCCTCCAGCCTTGTCCACTTTCTTCTAAAGGACACTCTTTTTCAAAACTCTGGATGTTTTATCAATGCGCATACAACACGATATTATGTCCTCAATTTTAAAATGCTTCTCTTGACTTCACATTTCCTACCCAACAAGGAAGGAACCATTTATTTGCTCCAATTTGCAAGGACAGTCCTCAAAATGATTTTATAAACACGACCTTCTGTTTCTCTTCTCTCTTCTCATTCTTTATTAAAACAAATTCATTCAGAGTTTTACATTTTGTCTCCTCTGATACTGCTATTTTCCATGTTACTAATGACTTTATGTAGCTAAATTCAATGTTCAATGCTTGACTTCCATCTTATTTGACAGGAACAACACTGTTTTTTCTTAATTATCTGGTGGGATAGAAAATTCCCTTAAATGACTTGATGGCTCTACAGTTTCCAGTTGAGTGGAACCATTTCTTGCTACTCTGCAGGATAATTGCTATGTAGAAACCTAATGGGACAGTAGATGATGTAAGGATTCAAAGAAGTATTTATGGATTAAATTGTGCCCCTCCCCCCCAAAATGTGAATGTGACCTTGTTTGGAAATAAGATCTTTCTTTTGTCATCGGTTAATACAGTCATACTGAATTAGGGTGGGTCCTAATCCTTTCAGAGCAGTGTCTTATAAATGGGGAGAACAAACTTGGAGACAGAGGCTCATAGAGGGTAGACGGACATTACGTGAAGATGTAACTAGATGCCAAGGAAAGCCAGGAAACACACAGGACTAACAGAACCTGAAGAGACACAGAACCATCTTCCCCGAGAGAAGGCAGACAGAGCATGGACCTGCCCAGGTCCTAAATTCAGGCTCCTAGCTTCACAGAACTGTGAGACAATACATTTCTGTTTTTTAATGCTACCCACTCTGTGCTGTTTTTGTATGACTGCCCTAGGAAACTAAGACAGAAGTCTTTAATGAGTAGGAAACACTTAAACTGACATTTTAGGAACGTGAAAGGGTTGGATAAATTAGTCAGAGCGTTCATGCCACCTAACTGTAATGATAGTTAGGACGCTGAGTTCAAGTGCATTCCTTAAAGGAGGAACTACTGCTGCTGCAGAAGAGAAGGGACTACTTGTTGAGTGCTCCTACAGGCTCAGGTATGTCGGTATGGACCTTTTGAACCAAAGCTTCAGAGAAATTTGTTGAGCTCTTTTTGTCAAGACAAGGATGATGAATTTGTTCAATTTGAATACATCAGAAAGTGAGAGAGGGCTAAAATTTCAAGGACTGTGTAAGGGAGGGTGGGAGAAGAGAAGGATAAAAAAAAGCAAACAAGTAAAAACCAGAAACATGAAGAAGTTTCATAAGAAAGGAAAATTTTAGTCTGTGATGCCTGAAATAAACACCTTCTTCTTCAACACAATAACATTTTTAGTAAAGTACATATTTCTCACTAGTGCTGTTTATTTTAGAAAAATTTTAGGGTGAATTGAACTCAAAGAGGTGAGGTAGTGATATTTTCATGTTGATAGATGGGAGGTGATGTCAGGGGAGAAGCTGAGGAAACAGAATTAAGCCCCTATCAGAGTTAACTAAGAATCTATTTTTTAGACGTTACTGATCTATAGTTTTTATTGGGCTTTATTTTAGAAAATAAAAACCCTAACCTAAAATGTTCCACAAACAGGATTAGCAAATTCTGTATGGCATTCCTTTCCTTAGGAATAGTCTGTACAGCACTGTTTCATTGAATCTGCTTTGAGGAAGTTTCACTATCAAAACTGAAAACTCAATGTAAAAAAAAAGGACTTAAAAACAAACGAAATCTATATACAATTATAGAAATAAGTATTTTACACACCCCAAAACCCAGTGCCATCAAGTCGATTCCGACTCATAGCGACCCTATAGGACAGAGTAGAACTGCCCCCATAGAGTTTCCAAGGAGCGCCTGGCAGATTTGAACTGCCAGCCCTTTGGTTAACAGCCGTAGCATTTAACCACTATGCCACCAGGGTTTTACACGCCAGTCAGGCTTAAATGGCTGTGACAAAATAAAGCTTTTTATCTGCAGTGTTTTCATTCATGAAAATGAATGCCCACCTAAAGGCCGTCAGCTCTTTAGCTTATTTAATCAGTATTGTTAGTCAGTATAAGATAGAATGATGCAGTATCAAAGAAATCCTGAAACCTTAGTGTCTTAATGCAAAAAAAATTGTGTGTTTAGCATAGTTGATCACTGGATTTTATATATATATATATATTTATATATATAAATATAAATATATATATATATATATAATAGAGAGCCCTCGTGGCACAAAATGTTAAGCACTCGGCAGCTAATCAAAAGCTTGGTGATTTGAACCCACCCAGGTGCTCCATAGCAGAAAGACTTGGCAATCTGCTTCCATAAAGATTACAGCTAAGCAAACTATATGGGGCAGTTCTACTCTGTCACATGGGGTCATTATCAGTTGGAATTGACTTGATGACGCTTAACAACAACTGTAAAATAAGTATCTATATATTTAGTTGTTGTTGTTGCTGTTTGGTGTCATCAAGACTGTTCTGACTCACCGTGAGTGACCTTATGTACAACAGAATGAAAAGCTGCCCGATCGTGAGCCATTCATACAATCACTGCTATGTTTAAACACATTGTAGCAGTCACTGTGTCAATCCGTCTCTTTGAGGGCCTTCCTCTTCTTTGCTGACCCTCTACTTTACCAAGCATGACGTCCTTCTCCAGGGACTGGTCCCTCCTGATCCAAATACATGAGATGATGTCTTACCATCCCCACTTCCAAGGAGAGCTCTGCCTGTATTTTTCTAAGTTTGTTTGTTCTTCTGGCAATCCATGGTGTACTCACTATTCTTTGCCAACACCATAATTCAAAGGGGTCAATTTTTTTTTCATCTTCTCTGTTCATTGCCCAGCTTTCACATGCATATGAGACAACTGAAAATATCACAGCTTTGCTCAGTCATACCTTATTTCTTAAAGTGACATCATTGTTGCCAACACTTTAAAGAGGTCTTTTGCAGCAGATTAGCCCAATGCAATATATACATTGATTTCTCAGCTGGGAATTGATTAAGGATCCCAGTAACGTAAAATCCTTGACAACTTCAATATTTTCTCCATTTATCACGATGTTGCTTATTGGTCCAGTAGTGAGGATTTTGGTTTTCTTTATGATGAGGTGTAGTCTGCGCTAGACACTGTGGCCTTTGATCTTCATCGGTAAATGCTTCAAGTCCCCTTCACTTTCAGCAAGCAGGGTTGTGTCATAACACAGATTGTTAATGAGTCTTCCTCTAATCCTGATGCCACCTTCTTCTTCATATAGTCCAGCTTCTTGTATTATTTGCTCAACACACAGTTTGAATATGTATGGCGAAAATATCTAACCATGAAGCACACCTTTCTTAACTTTAACCCATGTAGTATCCCCTTGTTCTGTTCAAAAGACTGCCTCTTGGTCTGTGTATAAGTCCCCCCAAAACACAATCAAGTGTCCTTGAATTCCCATTCTTCACAATGTTATCTGTTGTATGTTATGATCCACATAGTCAAAAGTTTTGCATAGTGAATAAAATACAGGTAAACATCTTTCTGTTATTCTCTTCTTTTAGCCAAGATCCATTTGACATCAGCAATGATATCCCTCCTTCCACATGCTTTTCTGGATCAGGCCCAAATCTCTGGCAATTTCCTGTTGATTTACTGCTGCAACACTTTATGAATTATTTTCAGCAAAATTTTACTTGTGTGTGATATTAATTATATTGTTCAGTAATTTCCACATTCTGTTGGACCACCCTTCTTTGGAAATATAGATCTCTTCCAGTCTGTTGGCCAGGCAGCTGTCTTCCAAATTTCCTGGCATAGACAAGTGAGCACCCCCAGCACTGCATCAGTTCTCTGAAACATTTCAATTGATATTCTGTCAATTTTGGGGATCTTGTCTTTTGCCCATGCCTTCAGTGCAGTTTAGAAATCTTCCTTCAGTACAATTATGTCTTAATTTTATGCTGCTTCTTAAAATGGTTGAATGTTGACCTATTCTTTTTGGTACACTGACTCTGTGAATTCCTTCCATCTTCTTTTGATGCTTCCTGTACTGTTCAATATTTTGCTCATAGAATCCTTCAGTATTTTAACTCAAGGCTTGAATTTTGTCCTCAGTTCTTTCAGCTTGATAAATGCCAAGCGTGTTCTTCCCTTTTGGTTTCCTAACTCAAGGTCTTTCAGATTTCATTATAATACTTTACTTTGTCTTCTTGGGCTGCCCTCTGAAATCTTCAGTTCAACTCTTTTGCTTCATCATGTCTTCCATTTGCTTTAGCTACGTAATGTTTAAGAGCAAATTTCAGAGTCATTTTGACATCCATTTTGGCCTTTTCTTTATTTTCTGTCTTCTTAATGAACTTTTCCTTCCTTCACTTAGGATGTTCTTGATGTCATCCCACAACTCGTCTGACTTAGGTCATTAGTGTTCAATGCATCAAATCTATTCTTGAGATGGTTTCCAAATTCAGATGGGATATACTCAAGGTCGTATTTTGGCTCTAGTGGATTTGTTTTAATTTTCTTCTGCTTCAACTTGAACTCGCGTAGGAGCAATTGACGGTCTGTTCTGCAGTCAGCCCTTGGCCTTGTTCTAACTAATGGCATTGAGCTTTTTTTCATCGTATCTTTCTACAGATGAAGTTGATTTGATTCCTGTGTAGTCCATCTGGTGAGGTCCATGTGTATAAAAAAAAAAAAATAGTCACTGTTTATGTTGTTGAAAAAAGATATTTTCAATGAATAAATCATTGGTCTTGCCAAATTCTATCATGTAATCTCCAGCCTTGTTTCTAGTATCAAGATGGTATTTTCCAATTACTGATTCTTCTTTGTTTCCAACTTCAGCAGTAATTATCAATGCATTTTGATTGCATGTTTAATCGATTTTAGAATGCAGAAGTTGGTAAAAATCTTCAATTTCCTCATCTTTAGCGTTAGTGGTTGGTACATAAATTTGAATAACAGTCATATTAAGTGATCTTCCTTATAAGCATATGGATATTATCCACTCACTGGCAGGATTGTATTTCAGGATCAATCTAGAAATGTTCTTTTTGACAACGAATGTGATGCCATTGCTCTTCAATGTGTCATTCCCAGCATATGGTTGCCTGGTTAAAAGTAACCAACACTAGTCTGTTTCAGCTCCCTAATGCCTAGGAGAGCAATCTTGATGTCTTCCAATTTTCCTTGATTCATACTTCATACATTCCACCTTCCAATTATTAATGGATGTTTGCAGCTGTTTCTTCTCATTCTGAGTCATGCCACATCAGCAAATAAAGATTCCAAAAGCTTTACCCCACCCTAAGTCATTAAGGTTGACTCTACCTTGAAGAGGCAGCTCTTTTCCATTTGTATTATGAGTGCCTTCCAACCTGAGGTGCTCATCTTCCGGCACTGCATCAGACAATGTTCCTCTGCTGTTCATGAGGTTTTTACTGGCAATTTTTTGGGGAAGTATACCAGTGGGTCCTTCTTCCTAGTCTGCCTTAGTCTAGAAGCTCTGGTGAAACTTAGCAGCCATTGGTGATCCGGCTGGTATTTAAAATACTGCTGGCAAAGATTCCAGCAACACAACAAAAAGCAAGCCACCACAGCACAACAAACTGACAGTCGCTTGGTTTACATATATATATATATATATATATATATATATATATATATATATATATATATATATATAATTCAGTGAGTGACTCTTCTATGTGGCATGGTACTTGTCTAAGTCAGCCAGACTTCTTGACCTTCTAAATTGACTGTCTTATAGTAGAATGGACAGAAGGATGTAGAAAACACACATTACTGCTTTGGATCAGCAAAGAGCCATGGTGGCACAGTTGTTAAGAGTTCGGCTGCTAACCAAAATGTCGACAGTTTGAACCCACCAACTGCTCCAAGGGAGAAGGATGTGGCAGCCGGCTTCTGAAAAGGTTTAAATCCTTGGAAACCCTATGGGGCAGTTCTACTCTGTCCTACAGGGTCACTATATGTTGGAATCAACTCAGTAGCAATGGTATTGGTTTTTGTTGGCCTTGGATCGAAAGTAATAAGTATGTTGACTAATGCATGTTGGCAAGAACATATGAGGACAAGAGAATGTGCACGCACTTTTGGTGAGACTAATAGTCTTCTGCTAATTTTTTTTTCCCTGTATATTTTTGTACTGCTGCTGGGACAAGACATCTACATTTAGTTACATTTAAGTGGCCAATTCATCACTATGTCACCAGTTTGAATATTAAAACACTTCCCTTTACCATTCTTTAGTTTTAATTTTATTAATCAGATTTTCACATTTTTGAGAGATACATTAAAATGTGTAAAAGAAATTGTTGTTGTTGTTAGGTGCCATCAAGTTTGTTCCTACTGGTAGTGACCCTATGTACAACAGAACAAAACACTGCCAGGTCCTGGGCCATCATCATGATCATTGTTATGCTTGAGCCCATCTTTGCAGCCACTGTGTCAATACATCTCATCAAGCGTCTTCTTTTTCGCTGACCCCCTACTTCACTAAGCGTATCGTCCTTATCCAGGGACAGATCTCTCCTGATAACATGTCCAAAGTATGTGAGACAAAGTCTCTCCATCCTCACTGCTAAGGAACATTCCGGCTATCGTTCTTCCAAGACAGATTGGTTCTTCTTTTGGCAGTCCATGTTATATTCAATGTTCTTCACCAATACCATAATTCAAAAGCAGTGATTCTTCTTCAGTCTTCCTTATTCATTGCCTTGCTTTCATATGTATATGAGGTGATTGAAAACACCATGGCTTGGGTCAAGCTCATCTTAGCTTCAAGGTGATATTTTTGCTTTTTAACACTTTGAAGAGGTCTTTTGCAGCAGATTTGCCCAATGCAATGCACCTTTTGATTTCTCGACTGCTGTGTGCATAGGTATTGACTGTGGATACGAGTAAAATGAAATCCTTGACAACTTCAATCTTTTTTCCATTTATCATGATGTTGCTTATTGATCTAGTTGTGAGGATTTTTGTTTTCTTTATGTTGAGGTGTTATCCATACTAAAGGCTGTGATCTTTGATCTTCATCAGTAAGAGCTTCAAGTCCTCTTCACCTTAAGCAAGCAAGCAAGGTTGTGTAATCTGCATAATGCAGGTTGTGAATGAGTCTTCCTCCAATCCTGATGCTGTGTTCTTCTTCATATAATCAAGATTCTCAGATTATTTAGTCAGCACACAGATTGAATAATTATGGGGAAAGATACAATCCTGATGCATACCTTTTCAGTCTCTAAACCAAGCAGTATCTCCTTGTTCTGTTAGAACTACTGCCTCTTGGTCTATGCACAGGTTCCTCATGAGCATAATGAAGCGTTCTGGAATTCCTGTTTTTTGCAATGTTATTAATAATTTGTTATGATTGACACAATTGAATGCCTTCAGGTAGTCAGTAAAACACAGGTAAACATTTTTCTGGTATTCTCTGCTTTCAGCCAGGCTCCATCTGATATCAGCAGTAACATCCCCAGTTCTACTTCCTCTTCTAAATCTGGCTTGAATTTCTGGTATTTCCCTGATGATGTACTGCTGCAACCCCTTTTGACTGATTTTCAGCAAAATTTTACTTTCACTTGATATTAATGATATTGTTTGATAATTTCCACATTCTGTTGGATCAACTTTCTCTTGAATAGTCATAAATATGGATCTCCTCCAGTTGAGTGGCCAGGTAGCTGTCTTCCCAATTTCTTGGCATAGACGGATGAGCACTTTAAGCTCTGCAACCATTTGTTGAAACATCTCAATTGATATTCCATCAATTCCTGGACCTTATTTTTCACCAATGCCTTTAGTGCAGCTTGGACTTCTTCCTTTAGTACAATACATTCTTGATCATATGCTACCTCCTGAAGTGATTGAACTTTGGCCAATTTTTTTTTTTTTTTATGGTACAGTGATTCTGTGTATTCCTTCTATCTTCTTTTGATGCTTCCTACATCGTTTAATATTTTCCCCATAGAATCCTTCAATATTGCAACTCAAGTCTTGAATGTTTTCTTCAATTCTTTCAGTTTGAGAAATGCCAAGTATGTTCTTCCCTTTTGGTTTTCTAATTCCTGGTCTTTGCACATGTCATTATTACTCTGTTTTCTAGAGTTGCCCTTTGAAATCTACTGTTCAACTTTTTTGCTTAAGCATTTCTTTCATTCATTTTAGCTACTCAACGTTCAAGAGCAGCTTTCTGTCTCACATCCACTTGGGTCTTGTCTTTCTTGTCTTTTTATGATCTCTTGCTTTCTTTGTGTATGATGCCTTTGATGTCATTCCACAACCATGCTGGTCTTTGGTCATTAATATTCAATGTATCAAATCTATTCTTGAGATGGTCTCTAAATTCAGGTCGGATATACTCAAGGTCCTACATTGGTTCTTATGGACTTGTTCCAATTTTCTTCAGCTGCAATACAAACTTTCATATGAGCAATTGATGGTCTATTCTACAGTCAGCCCCTGCCCTTGTTCTGACTGATGATATTGAGCTTTTCATCATCCCTTTCTACAAATATAGTAAATTTGATTCCTGTGTATTCCATCCAGGTGGATCTAGGTGTATCGTTGCCATTTATTTTGGTGATAAAAGGTATTTACAATAAAGAAATCATTGGTCTTGTTAAATTCCATCATGCAACATTTGGCATCATTTCTATCACCAAGGTCGTGTATTTCAAGTACCGATCATTCTTCTCTGTTTCCAACTTTCACATTCCAATCAACAGTAATTATCAATGAACCCTGACTGCATTTTTGATCAATTTCAGAGTGCAGAAGTTGGGAAAAATCTTTAATTTCTTCATTTTTCGCCTTATTGTTTGATGTATAAATCTCAGTAATAGTGGTCTTAACTCGTGTTCCTTGTAGGTGTATCAATATGATCCTATCACTGACAGCTTTGTGCTTTTGGATAGATTTTGAAATGATTTTTTTGAGGATGAATGCAACGCCATCCTTCTTCAATTTGTCATTCCCAGCATAATAGACTACACGACTGTATGATTCAAAATGACCAATGCTAGTCCATTTCAAACCACTAATGCCTACGATATTGATGTTTATGTCTTCCATTTCCTTTATGATGATTTACAATTTTTCTAGATTCATATTTTGTACATTCTACATTCCTATTATTAATGGATGTTTCCAGCTGTTTATTCTCATTTTGAGCTGTGCCACACCAGCAAATGCAGGTCCTGAAAGCTTTACTCCATCCATGTCATTAAAGCTGACTCTACTTTGAGAAGGTAGCTCTTCCCCAATTGTATTTTGAGTGCCTTCCAACCTGAGGGGCTCGTTTTCCAGCACTGTATCAGAAAATGTTCTGCTGCTATTCATAAGGCTTTCACAGCCCAATTCTTTCAGAATTAGAGTGCCATGTCCTTCTTCCTAGTCTGTCTTAGGTTAGAAGTTTATCCTAAACCTGTCCATCATGGGTCACCTTGCTGGTTTTTGAAGAGTAGTGGCATAGCTTCCATTATCACAGCAATATGTAAGCCACCATGGTATGACAAATGGACAGATGCATAGGGGGTAAAAGAAATTACAAGTGACTTAAGGTGACACTTACTTGCAGAAATAAAAAAAAAATATGGCATATTGAAAATATGTAATTATAGATTTTTTTTTAATCTTGCATTTTCCTGTGGGATTATATAAGCTATGAACAAACTTAGTACCACTTGATACTACACAAGAAAACACACAGAAAGTTTGAAACATATTTGAGGCTAATGATTGTTATATCCCATTTTGTATTATTTAAAGTTAAATCAGTGAGCAGTTTTTGACACTTACTTGCTGCAACGGACTGCACTAAAGATTGAAAACTAAATGATTAATCTGTCAAATTCCCCAAAGGTAAAACTTTACATTCTACTCAGACTCATAAAAGTAGATGATTGACTATTACAAAAAAATGTATGGATTTCAAAGGGAATTAGGAGATAGAGATTTTTTCTAATCAAAAATTTGGGTAATTTTTCTGTAAGGAAGTTCTCATTGAGCAATGGTCAGAACATGGTTAAACAGAAAACTAAATGAAGGTGATACTGGTAACAATATCCGTGGACAAAATTCTAAGGAGAGGCATTTTCAGGAAATGTTTGGAGGAAAAAAAAACAGCATAAGCTAAGGGAGGATAGAATAACGATGATAATGACAATAATTAATAGTATGTTATAACACTTCTGACTTCTAACAGTCAAACACGGGTTACCTTCGAGTTGACTCCAGCTCACAGCAATCCCGCATATGTAGCATAGAACTGCTTCATGGGGTTCACCATGCTGGGACCTTTTGGGACCAGATCACCAGGTCTTTCTTCCGAGTCCCCTCTGAGTGGCTTCATACCACCAAAATTTTAGTTAGCAGCAGAGTGACTAGCCACTTGTGCCACACAGGGAATCCACCTACTTCTACAAGGTGTTGATAGTACCCTACCCCCAAAATCAGATCCATTGCCATCAAATTGATTCCGACTCATAATGACCCTATAGGAGAGTAGGACCGCCCCATAGGGTTTCCAAGGCTGTAAATCTTTACAGAGCAGACTGCCACATCTTTCTCCTGTGGGACAGCTGGTGGGTTCAACTGCCAACCTTCTGGTTAATAGTTGAATGCTTAACCACTGCACCACCAGGCTGCCTACCTGTAGTAATACCCACCTACCAGTAGGTAGTAGGTAACCCACTGAATGTTTATTGTCTGCCAGGCACTCTTAGCAATTTCCATATATTAACTAATTTAATTATTACACAAAAATGTAAAATATTAGTATTCTCATTTTACAGAAGACAAAATTGAGATATTAAGTACTTTTAACAAGTTTATATAGCCAGTGGGTTGTAGATCTGAGATTCAAATCCAGAGTATATGGCTGGTGGATCTGAAAAATGTGAAAGGTAATGCACTGTTAGGTAGGGGCTTTGATGGTCGGACGAAATGTATATATATATTAACTTTATTCACAGTGTGTTAGTCTTTATTCGTATCAAGTTATTCGATTTACTTTCTATCAAAAATAGACAAACAGAAAACTAACACCAGCTTGTAGGGTAGACTGGCACAAAGAAGGACTGAAGGACGGAAAAATTTCAAAGTTTGTCAGGCCTAAATTAGTGCCAGTATGAATTAGGAACATGCTAGTGAAATTAAGTGGAAAATTGAAAAACATGATTTTGTGAAATAAGCTTGAGAATGACTTGGGAAAAAAATATACTGCTATCTGGAGGCAAAGAAAAAAAATACCTTAAATGTCAAGCAAGATCACAGCAGAAACTGGTAAAATTTAAAAACATAATTAAGGATAAAAATTAACTTATGTAGGTTTTAATACATAATTACAAAAGTATAAGAGTATAGGAGAAAGAGAAAAACAAAGACAGAATGCAAAGCAATGATTATATGAGTAAGATATTTTAAATGGGGAATTATGATGATTTTGAAAATCAAGCAAAATAGCCAAATATAAATACTTAGGAACTATTTACAATCACATTGAAATAGCTTCTAAAATATATTATGATCAACTTCAATTTCCTGGAGTAAGGAGGGACAGATTATTTGAACCTATTCTCCCATTAAAACTAAATAAACATCCTGGATAAATTACATTGTTCTAATACCTATATGTTAAAGAGATAGAAAGGGATTTTTAGCCCCAAATGTAAAGAAAAGTAAAAATTGAGCAAGGTAAGAGAAATAGAACCACTTTTCCTTTAGGACACTTACATATGTAAAATGACTGAAATTCCCTTAAAATTTGTTCATTAAAATTTCATTTCATCTTCACAATATTTTCATAAGAAGGCCTATTTTCCAAAGTAGATAACTAGATATACTGCTGTTCAGTCATAGCCAAAGTTGCGCAAGTAGAAGATATTTGAGCTGGAAGACAAAACAATACACTTTGACTCCTAACTCATTAATTTGTCCATTAAACATATCATCCTGGAGGAAAAGGATAGAAAATTTGGAATATATGTGAAGACATATTTTTATTTAGTTTTTTCCAAATTCAGTGGTACTTTGTCATTGGGTTGGCAATTCTTCATTTAATTGTAATAATTATTATGCTTATAACTGATGTATATACAGAGTTACTATATATACAACATAAATAGTATAAAAAACCCTAGTACTATATAAAATATATAGTACAACAATGGATTTTTTTTTATATCATATTATCTATATGGTATTAGCTTAACCCTTTGCCACACATTGATTCCGATTCATGGTGACCCCATGTGTTTCAGAGTAGAACTGTGTTCCGTAGTGTTTTCTTTGGCTGCGGCCTTTCAGAAGCAGACTGCCATTATCTTTCTCCTGCCAGTGGCTGGTGCATTCTAACCTCCAACTTTTGGTTCGCAGCTGAGCCCTTTAACCACTGTGCCACCAGGGCTCCTGAACAGACCTTAATAGTTACTCTAATTAAATCTTGCAACAAACAATGGATGTTTAGGAAGAAAGCAAATTGTTTACTAAGACAGAAAATTATCCAACATATTGGATTGGAACCTAAACAGAGTTCAGCTGAGACGCCGGATTCTTCCCCACCTGTTCAGTTTCTACTTAGAAATATTAATGACTCCACTCCTGCTGAGCATGAAATCTTAAAAGTCCTGTTGGTGGAACCTGGGACAGCAATGATCCTAAGTTTCTGCTTCTGACACCGTCTCTATTATTGAACACAGGGAAACCTAAAGGTGTGTTTGTTAATACCAAGTATTTGGCTTACCTGACCTTTCAAAAATAGCAGGGATGAAAGCAAAAATGATTTAGGAAACTTTGGATTTGGGAGTAATAAGTTTCAAAAGATAAGAGACGTGCCTAGATTTGTGACATTTTAGATAGAGCTTTATTTAAAAGTCCTGCCTTACCAATTTGTTTTTAATAAAGGATTTTATCCTAAACACTTTATCTCACGATTTCTACCCACCTCCTCCAAATGACTAAATAAATGATAGTCCATTTGATGTGAATAATGGCCATAATCTAAAAAAAATTCCTTGGAATTTAAGAAGAGTATATAATAAAGCTATTTTACAAAAAAAAAAAAATATTGAAAGCAAAAGCTTGTTGATGTTTTTATCTTAGCTACATTAAAGACAATGTGTTTATATCACAAGGTAAAGAAAAGCTACATCTATATTGCCATATTTTTACATTAGTCTTAAATTTTTTTTCTCACAATATAGCTGCTAGTTTTATCAGTCTTACATACAAAAATAGCATTAACTTTTGCAATAATGTCTTTAGATATGAAGGACAATGATACATTTTACATAAAACTTGTTATAGGTGGAACATCTAAAATGTAGAATGAAAACCATTATGAGAAGATGAACTACTTCCCCAAATAGCCCAATGAATGGAATCCAAATGTTATTAAGAATGTCATTGGTAAAATAGCATCTTGGGGATGTTATTTTAAAATATTGATTTGAAAAGAGTGGTCAAATTTTGTTTTATCTCATGTCTAAGACAATTCGACCATGAAAATATGTGCTGACACTGTATGCAGAAACTAATTAGGGTGTGGTTAATGGAAATAAGTCAGCAGTATTAATGAGAGTCATCCAGATGAAAATTTCAATGTGCTTTGCTTATTCTGTCTATTCTTTTTCAGATTAGTTTTCATGGCAATCGCTGTAAGTGCAGGAAAGCAGAGCATATTTCATACAGGCATATGTCCCTGTTAGTCACTCACAACTGCTACTTGTATCACATTAACATGCCAGATCATGAATTGTAAATTGTTTCCCGCTTTGTATAACTTTCCTTATTACCTGTCTACTCTGACCTTCATTCAAGGTAATCAAACTTGCCCACCATTTTCACTCTCTGTCTCTTTGCTTCCTTTAATTTATAATTTCACTTATATGGTGTATCATTTATATTTCTCTTCCCCAATTCATGCCTTAAGTCAAAATCCCATTGTAATTTTTTGGTTGTTTTTTGTTTGTTTGTTTTCTATAGAATACCAAAGAGCTCTGCTGGCCAGTTCCTTGCCTCTAGCTAATTGCTTGGTCTGAGACCATTGAGCAGAGAGATAGTAAGAGAAGGAAGATGGAATAGGAAAATATAAAGGAAGTTGCTTTCTATCATTTGTGGAGAAGATGAACTATAGGCATCTGGACAGAGAAGAAATGAACAATTTAACATGAATAAGAAAGGCCTGAAATAAATGGAAGTGGGACAAAAGAAGAAAAATTTCAAATTGGTCAGAAAAAGAGAATTGAGAAAACTTAAAAGTAGAAGGAAATGTACCAGAAATCTTAATGAAAATCAGTGAGATCCTTTTTCCATCTGTGAAGTAAGCAATAAAGTCTAAACCAGGTTCAGCACCAAGCAGCCTGGCTGTGGCTGATTGGCAAACGGTAAAGTCAGGGTTCAGGGCTGAAAGAGAAGGGAGACAATTATACAGGGATTAGCATCTCAAAAAGAAGTTCAGAGGAAAAGGAAAAGCAAAGTCTAAAAGAGCAGGAAGCTTAGAGAATATTAATGCAAGGAAAAAAAGAAAAAAAACAGTAAGGATGGAGGAAAGAAAAAAATATAAATGAAACTCAATTAGATGGACATTGACTGGGGTGAAAAAACAGGTACAGAAAAAAAGATTTGCAAGATTAGTGAATACTAAGACATAAAGATAAACTCTTGAAAAGAGAAAATAAGCCACCATTAATACACACTAGGAGTCTTGTGGTTAAGTGGTGGCACAGTGGTTAAGAACTCAGCTGCTCATCGAAAGGTCAGCAGTTCTAACCCAAGAGTCTATCCTCAGCACAAAGATGTGGCAGTCTGCTTCCATAAAGGTTTCAGCCTTGGAAACCCTGTGGGACAGTTCTACTGTATCCCATAGGGTTTCTGTGAGTGGGAATCAAGTTGACAGCCACGGGTTCTTAAAATGCATAATAGATTAATTAAAAAAAAAAGATATTTGTGTAAATAATTAGGTTTAGAGTCGCTGCCTTCCTGAAAGAAAAGAACTCTGATAGTCCCACAAGAACAGAAGGAAAAACATTCCATAAGCATCAATTCCCCTGGGGAGAAAGAAAACAGAACAAGTTACTGGTTGACACTGCTGACAACAGAAGCAGGCAATATTTGAGTAAGCATTACTTGCAGAAAAGAGAAAGTTAACCGAGGCAATTAATATTAAATGTAATGTCTAATAACCAAAATCTTTTGAAAAAACAATTGGTTTGTTCATATCTTTTTTTTTTTAATGATAGTAATTTGTCATTTTCAAGCATTTTTTTGGGAGGGGTGAAGTTAAATTCTTTTTTTTATTATTGTATTTTAGATAGGTTTACAGAACAAACTAGTTTCTCACTGAATAGTACACATATGGTTTTGTGACATTGGTTACCAAACCCAGGACACGTCAACACTTTCCCTTCTCGACCTTGGGTTCCGTATTACCAGCTTTCCTATCCCGGCCTGCTTTCTAGCCCCTGCCCATGGGCTGGTGTGCCCCTTTAGTCCAGTTATGAGGATTTTTGTTTTCTTTATATTGAGGTGTAATCCATATGGAATGCTATAGTCTTTGATTTTCATCAATAAGTGTTTCAATCCTCTTCACTTTCAGCAAGCAAAGTCGTATCATCTGCATATTGCACCTTGTAACAAGTCTTCCACCAATCTGATGTTGCATTTTTCTTCATATACTCTAGTTTCTCAAATTATTTGCTCAACGTACATGTTGAATAAGTACGATAAAGGATACAGCTGTGGCACACACCTTTCTTGATATTTAACCAAGCAGTATCCCCTCGCTCTGTTCAAAGGACTGCCTCATAGTCTTTGTACGGGTTCCACATAAGGACAATTAAGTGCTCTGAGGTTCCCGTTCTTATCAATGTTATCCATAATTCATTTTGACCCACACAGTTGAATGCCTTTGCATAGTTAATAAAACACAGGTAAACATCTTTCTTGTGTTCTCAGCTTTAAGCCAGGATCCATCTGACATCAGCAGTGATATCCCCTGTTCCACGTCCTCTTCTGAATCTGGCTTGAATTTCTAGCAGTTGCCTGTCTACGTACTGCTGCAGCTGCTTTTGAATGACCTGCAGCAAAATTTTACTTGCAAGTGATATTAATGATATTGTTCAATAATTTTTGCATTCTGTTGGATCGCCTTTCTTTGGAATGGGCACAAATATGTATCTTGTCCAGTCAGCTGGCAAGGTAGCTATCTTCCAAATTTCCTGGCATAGACGAGTGAGCATTTGTTGAAACATCTGAGTTGGTATTCCATCAATTCCTGGAGATTCCTTTTTTGCCAATGCCTCCAGTGCAGCAGCTTGGATTTCTTCCTTCAGTGCCATTGTGTCTTAATCATATGCTACCTCCCGAAATGTTTGAACGTCAGCCAGTTCTTTTTGGTACAATGACTCTGTGTATTCCTTCCATTTACTTTTGATGCTTCTCTCATCATTCAATATTTTGCCTATAACTAAAAACCGAACCCAGTGCAGTCAAGTCGATTAGAAGCCTTCAAATTTGGAACTCAAAGCTTGCTTTTTTTCTCCAGTTCTTTCAGCTTGAGAATGTTGGGCATGTTCTTCCCTTTTTGTTTTCTAACTTCAGGTCTTTGTGCATTTCATTATAATATTTTACTTTGGCTTCTCGAGCTGCCCTTTGAAAATATTCTGTTCAGCTCTTTTACTTTATCATTTCTTCCTTTCACTTTAGCTACTCTAAGTTCAAGAGCAAGTTTCAGAGTTTTTTATGACCTCCATTTCAGTCTTTCTTTCCTGTCTTTTTAATGACGTGTTGCTTTCTTCGTATATGGTGTCTTGATGTCTTCCCACAACTCATCTGGTCTTCGGTAATTAGTGTTCAATGCTTCAAATTCAGGTGGGATATAGTCATGGTCATAGTTTGGCTTGTGGATTTATTTTAATTTTCTTCAGCTTCAACCTGAACTTGGGTATGAGCAATTGATAATCTGTTCTGCACTCAGCCTCTGTACTTGTTCTTACTGATGATATTGAGCTTTTCCACCATCTCTGCCACAAATATGATTCTTGTGTTTTCCTCAGGTGAGGTCCACATGTATAGTGGCTGTTTACGTACTTGAAAATGTGTATTTGCAATGAATAAGTCATTGGTCTTGCAAACTTCCATCAGGTGATCTCCAGCTTCATTTCTATCACCAAGGCTGTATTTTTCACCTGTGAATCCTTCTTGTTTGTTTCCAACTTTCACATTCCAATCGCCAGTAATTATGAATGTACCTTGATTGCATATTTGGTCAATTTCATACTAAAAAAAATTGGTAAAAATCTTCAATTTCCTCATCTTTAGCATTAGCAGTTGGTGAGTAATTGGAATAACAGTCTTATTAAGTGGTGTTCCTTGTAGGCAGGTGGATATTATTCTATCATTGACAGAGTTGCTCTTTAGGATAGATCTAGATACATCCTTTTTGTCAGTGAAAGTGACACCATTCCTCTTTAATTTGTCATTCCCAGCATAGTAGACCATGTGATTACCTGGTTCAAAATGGCCAACACCAGTCCATTTCAGCTCAATAATGCCTAGGATGTCACCTTAAAGGTTAACGTGTGCCCAACCCAAGTCATGGTGTTATTATTGCCTCATATGCATGCAAAAGCTGGACAATGAATAAGGAAGACCAAAGAAAAATTGATGCCTTTGAATTATGATGTTGTTGAAGAATATTGAATATGCCATGGACTGCCAGAATGCTCCTTGAAAGCGATGATGGTGAGACTTCCTCTCAAGTACTTTGGGCACGTTATCAGGAAGAATCAGTCCCTGGAGAAGGACATCAAGCTTGGAAAAGTAGAGGGTCATGGAAAAAGAGGAAGACTCTCAATGAGATGGATTGACACAGTGACTGCAACAATAGGATTAAATGTAACAATGATTGTGAGGATGGTGCAGGACCGGGCAGTGTTTCGTTTTGTTTCACACAGGGTCACTATGAGTTGGAACTGACTGGATGGCACCTGACAACAACAATGCCTAGGTTATCAATCTTTATGTGTTCCATTTCATTTTTGACGACTTCCATTTTTCCTAGATTCATACTTCGTACATTCCGTGTTCCAATTATTAATGGATGATTATAGCTGTTTCTTCTCATTTTAAGTGGTGCCGTATCAGCAAATGGAGGTCCTGAAAGGTTGACTCCATCCAGGTCTTTAAGTTTGACTCTACTTCAATGAGGCAGCACTTCACCTGTCATATTTTGAGCGCCTTCCAACCTGAGGGTCTCCTCTTACAGCACTATAACCAGGCACAGAAGCTGGGGTTTACAACACATCACAAAATGGAGGATAATCAGATCTCAAAATGGAAGACAACCACACGATACCGGAAATCATGGCCTAGACAATTGACCCATATTCTGGGAGGACACAATTCAGTCCATGACACCCAATGAAATTATTTGTACAGATAAGTAAATGAAGAGTAACAGTTGTGTGTATGATTAGACATATGATACACCGGGTGTGGGAAAATGACATTCCTGATGTTTGAGCTACTATATTTTTTAATGTAAGGAGAAGTATATTAGAAATATGCCACTTTCAAAAGATATTGACTGAATACTATAAAATGATTATTGTTTAATTTCAAAGATTCATCATAATGGGAGCCCTGGTGATACGGTGGTTAAGAGCTTGGCCGCCAACCAAAAGGTTGGCAGTTTGAATCCACAGGTGTTTCCTTGGAAACCCTATGGGACATTTCTACTCTGTCCTATATGGTTGCTATGAGTCAGAATTGAAATGTATTTAAACTTGTCTCTCTGATGAATTTAACTATGTAAGTTATCCAGACAGGAGCCAACTGGATAAGGAAAGCATTCTGTACATGTTGCTATCCCATTCTAACCCTTCTGGGATAATATTAAAGTAATATTCAGGGAGTATAGACTCAGTCTGAAAATCAATCTACATTAATTGGCTCAAACTTAAGACAATATAAACATGGCAAAAGTTGTTTATTTATTAACTAAATGTGTAATAAGACTTGAGTATACACTAGGTCTTAGATCCTGCAACTAGAAATATGGAAAACTGAGGAAATGAAGAAAAGTTAATTCTATGTTACTGAATGAAAACTAGAGAAAATATGATATGAGTTACCTTGAGCATAATTACTACACAAAACACTATAAATATTTTCCAGTGATATTCAGAAGTTAATTTTCAGTTTTCAGCATTAAAGATCTAGGGAAATTCTTAGTCCAGTGTCACTCAAATCTTTTTTTTTTTTTTTTCCTTTTTCTTTTTTTACATCTGATTCTCTATTTGTTCTTTGGTAATGAATGTTCTCCTGATAGATAAAATATTGTGTGTTTTGAGCTAATTTTTCCCCCTTAATTTTTTTTAAATTCTTTTTTACATTACATAAAATAAAATTCATTCTAAGTGGTATTCAGTTCTATGAATTCTGACAAACGCATAGAGTCATTTTTAAGCCAGCACAATATGGTCACAGAGTAGTTCCAACAACCAAAAATATTTTCACCATCTACCTGGTAAAAAACTTCGTGAAGCCCCTGTCAGACATTCGCAATCCACTGATCTGTTCTCTGTCTCTGTACTAATGTTTGTTTTTAGGGTGTCTTAGAAATGAAAGCATATAGGATACAGCCATTGGATCTGACTTCATTCACTTAGCCAAATGCTTGAGATATATCTGCATTGCTGAGAGTATCAACAGTTTATTAACTTACTTGTTTTTATGTTTGAGTAGTAGTCTATTGAATAGGACAGCACAGTTCACCTGTTAAGAAATTGAAAGACAGTTTATTTCCAGCTTGGGGCTATTATGAATAAAGCTACTATATTATGCAGGTCTTTGAATGAACATAATTACAGGCAGTTCCTGGATTATGAACCAGTTCTGTTCCTAAGTCTGTCTTTAAGTTGAATTTGTATGTAAGTCAGAACTGTCATCAAATATTTGTCTTAGTATATAGTATGTAGTGTACTTTTCTATGCATCCAAAACATTGAAGAAACACTTCCAGAAACACTAAAACATCTTTAACATAATACAGTAGTAATAACGTTTTGACGCACATTTGTTGTTACAAACCATTTTATGTACCTGGGGTTTTTAACACAATAGGCTTTATGGTGGTTGGTTCATAACTATGGGTTGTACTGTGTTGGACGTTTGTACCCAGGGACTGCCTCTATTTACTTATCCTGGGTCAACACCTAGGAGAGACTGCTGTGTCATATGGCAAGTGTGACTTACCAAATGCACAGCCTGATATATTGTAACAAGAAGGGTACTTAACCTTGTGATATTCTCCTCTAAAATTCATAACTTTAGTCTAATTTTGAGAAAATGTCCAACTAAACATAAAGGACATCCTAAGAAATACTCGACCAGTACTTTTAAAAACCTAGTAAGTTCATGAAAAATAAGGAAAAACTGATAAACTGTCACTGATTGGAGAAGGCTCTAGAGTCATTATTAATGTAACATGGCCTCTTGGCTTTGCCCCTGGAATGTTAATAGAAAATTAGTGGACAGCTAATGAAATCAAAAGGATCCCTGGTGGCACAGTGGTTAAAGTGATCAACTACTAACCGAAAGGTCAATGGTTAAAAACCCCAACAGCACTGTGGTAGAAAGATGTGGCAGTCTGCTTCCATGGAGATTTGTAGGCTTGGGAACCCTATGATATCACTAGCAATCAGTATCGACTGGACGGCGGTGGGTTTGGGTTTGGGGTGAAATCAAAACAAGTCTATAGTTTAATTAGTAGCATTGTACCAGTATAAATTTCTTTGTTTTGATAAATGTGCCACAGTAATATAAGATTTTAACTTTAGGGGGACCAGGATGATGGGTATACAGGAATCCTTTGTGCTAATTTTATACCTCTTTTGTAAATCTACAATCATTTCAAAATAAAATATTGATTTCAGGACTCTATTCTGTTCCACTGATCTATTTTTGTGAAAACTCCGGTGTCTTGATTACTGTAGCTTTATAGTAAATATCGAAATTAGGTAGTTTGAATCCTTTGACTTTGTCCTTCATTTCTAGAATCGGTTAGTCTAAATCCTTTGTTTTTTCATACATCTATATGCTAAGGAAATTATGGTGGCATAGTAGTTAAGAGTTCGGCTGCTAGCCAAAATGTTGGCCATTTGAATCCACCAGGCACTCCTTAGAAACCCCGTTTGACAGTTCTACTCTGTCCCATAGAGTTGCTATGAGTCAGAATTGACTCGATGGCAATGGGTTTGGTTTATCCTTGTTGATATCTAAAAAAAAAAATTTAAATCCTGCTAAGTTTTTGATGGGCCCCCTCTACTGCCCCTGCTCTGCGTTCTGGTGTGCCCAAAGTCCAGATCCAGCTGCCCATGCAGCCCTGGCCAAGTCTGTAGCTGCTCTGACAAGGATCAGCCTCCTGTATCCAGTGGATACAGGCCTCTGGCTTTGTCTGGTGAGCTCCCATAAGGTTTTGCTATAATAGGCTTCATGGGGGTTGGTTCATAACTGTGGATTGTACTGAGACTGCCTTTATATAATATGGCATTTGCACAACCTCCAAATTACATGAAGTCTCATTTCATGATGCATGATTGTAATATTCCCTTAAGTGATGTATTCTCATTCATTCCTGATATCGTAATTTGTGTCTTCAACTCTCTCAGTCTGTCTTCTTCAACTGTTTGTCTAGAAGATCACTAAAAAATTTTATTGATCTGCTTAAAGAACCAGATTTTGCTTTTTTATCAATTTACTGTTTTTCTCTTTAAATTTATTTCTGCTCTTATTTTTATATATTCTTTGTATGCTTGTTTTAAACTTAATTTGACTCTCTCCTTTTTCTGGGTTTTTTTTTTTTTTTTTTTTTGTAGTTGTTGTTTGTTTAGAGTGGAAGCCTTGCTTACTAAATTGAGAACTTTCTTCTTTTCTAACATAAGAATTTAATGTTTTTGGTAGGCAGATAATCAGAAATCTAAGACAATCCCCAAGATTCCTACACCATGGTGCACATACCTTTGTCCCATTGTTACAATCAAACCCTAGCTCTAGGTATTGCTGTGATGGTATGCTGTCAGGATTCTCTCTAGCTAAACCTGCCCGCTACACCAGTTGTGCAAACCAGTCCAGGGAATCTAAGATTTTATGCCAAATTGTGGGGTGGATAACAAATTTCTCTCCAGATGCCAGCTGTGTCTTTTGAAAATCTCAACATACCTTCCTTGTTTAGTTCAGACCCCGGGTGATACACACAGGTATTCTCTCTCAACCCGTAACAGTCAGCGGTAGGTCAGCAGGTACTGGCTGCAAGCTTGGGAGTCCATACAACTCCCCCACTCCAAACCAGTCAGTCCCAAATTTGGAGTTTTCCTCTACTGCCTTGGAGTACCAGCCACAAGCATGGAAGTCTACTTGATACCCTCTTTTACAGACTGGCCAGTTCCCCTTCCCCTGTGGGTCCTGTAATTTGCTGAAACAACTCATGGAGTTCACAGGAAACGTTATATCTGTGATAACAAATTTAACAGTGTGGGAGGGATCCCAGCACAGAGGTTCTGTGTCCTAGAGAGGGCTCATTATCCTCCCATGCATGGTCACCAAGCAGGAAGCTCCACCTGAGTGTCACGGATCAGTACTTTTATCAGCCTCACCACTTGTCCATAATAAATTACAACAAGTTTTGCGAGGCTTAGTCAGAATGGACCCCACAGATGACCCTGTGCCCTCGGGCTCTCTGGAACCAAGACCAAAAGGCCAAATAGCTTTTTGCAAGGTGAATCCACACCTTGCAGGAAGTAGTTTACAAATATAACTAAGGTCTCAAATTAGTTGGCCTTAAGAAAGGAAGAATTTCAGCAATGCGCCTTGATCATGTTATTGTTAGCTGCAGAGTAGAACTGCTCCATGGGGTTTTCAAGGGTGTGAACTTTCAGAAGAAGATTGCCAGGCCTGTGTGTCTGGGTGAGTTCAAACTGCCAACCTTTCAGCTTGTAGTTAAGCACTTAACCATTTGGGTCACTCAGAGACTGCTCACTAAATCATATGGGAACTTGAAAAGGGACTGGGCTCGTCCAGACAAGATATTTGAAGTATGAGAGGGATCTGATGCAAAAGGGATTATTGGCTCTGAAGATGGTGGAGACAAAGTGACCATTACTACTAGTGGGCTTAGCATCTGAGAATGGCTCCTGACCCACAACCAACAAGCAGGTGAATTCTGTCAACAACCTAAAAGACCTTGAAATAGGACACCAAGTGCCAGATAGCAATGCAGCAGGCAGACACCTTGATTTCAGCCATGTGAGACTATGAGCAGAGATACCAGCCACATCATGCCAGGCCTTCTGACCTACAGAGCTATGAGCTAATAAATGGGTGTTGTTTGAAGCCACGAAGTTTGTGTTAACTTGTTATGCAACAATAAAAAATTAATCAACTGAAACCAGTGAGAGCCAGAGCTCAACAGAACTGCCTTGATTTTCTGGGTCTCACAAGTTTTCTGCCTTTGACAGGGAGGAGTCTTACCACTTTTCTGTCACTCGTTTTAGTGGAATATATTTGAGTTTTCCTTCTCTGGCAGATTTCCACCCTACACAGTGTCTTGGTCATCTAGTGCTGCTATAAAAGAAATACAAGTGAATGGCTTTAACAAAGAGAAGTTTATTCTTTCACAGTCCAGTAAGCTAGAAGTCCAAATTCAGGGTGTCAGCTCCAGGAGAAGACTTTCTGTCTCTGTTTGCTCTGAAGGAAGGTCCTTGTCATCAGTCTTTTCTTGGTCTGGGAGCATCTCGGTGCAGGAACTTCAGGTCCAAAGGATGTGCTCTATTCCCATCACTGTTTTCGTGGTGGTATGAGGTCCCCTTATCTCTCTGCTTACTTCTCTCTTTTGTAACTCAAAAGAGATTAGCTTAAGACATTATCTAATCTAGTAGATCTCGCCAATATAACTGCCACTAATCCCTCTCATTACATAATAGAGGTAGGATTTATAACACATAGGGAAATCATATCAGATGACAAAATGGTAGACATACAATACTGGGAATCATGGCTTAGCAAAGCTGATAGATATTTTTGGGGGACACAGTTCAATTCATGACACACAGGTTCTGCCTTTTGCAGGTTTTACTGTACAATGCTATAATATTATCTCTAAGTACTACTTTATCTGCATCCCAGCAATCTTGGTATGTTTTATTCTCTATATTTTTCAGTTGAAACAGTATTTCTTGATTTTCTTTGTAATTTTCTTTTTGACTTATTTTTAAAGTTTATTTAGTATCCAGATATTTGGGGATTTTTTAGTTATCTTTTTTTTTTTCCATTTATAGTTAAATTACTTAAGATCAAAAGACAAACAAACATACTGGCTCTTATGGAGTTAATTCTGATTTATGGTGACCTAATGCGTGCTAGATAGCCTTTGAAAGATTTGTTTACTTGTATGTGATATTAATAATATTGTTTGATAATTTACCCATCCTGTTGGATCACCTTTCTGTAGGATGGGTGCAAATATGGATCTCTTTCAGCTGGAGAGGTAACTGTATTCCAGATTTCTTGGCATATATGAAAGTGCATTTCCAGCATGACATCCAATTGTTGAAACACCTCAGTTAGTAGTCTGTAAATTCTTGGAGCCTTGTTGTTCACCAATATCATTGGCGCAGCTTAGACTTCTTCCTTCAGTACTATCAGATCTTGATTATGTGCTACCTCTTGGAATTGTTGAACGTTGACCAATTCTTTTTGGTACAATGATTCTATGTATTCCTTACATCTTCTTTTGATGCTTCCCGAGTCATTTAATATTTTCCTGGTAGAATCCTTCAATATTGCAACTCCAGATTTATTTTATTTTATTTTTCAGTTCTTTCAGCTTGAGAAATGCAGAGCTCTTTCTTCCCTTTTGGTTTTCCATCTCCAGGCCTTTGCACATGTCCTTATAATACTTTATCTTCTCGAGCCACCCTTTGAAATCTTCTATTCAGCTCTTTTACTTCATCATTTCTTCCTTTCACTGCAGCAACTCCGCTTTCAAGAGCAAGTTTCAGAGTCTCTTCTGACATCCATTTTGGACTCTTTTCTTTCCTGTATTTTAAAGACCTCTTGCTTTCTTCATTAATGATGTCCTTGATGTCATTCCACAAATCGTCTGGTCTTCAGGCATTAGTGTTCAGTGTGTCAATTCTATTCCTGAGATGGTCTCTAAATTCAGGTGAGATATACTCAAGGTCGTACGCTAGCTGTCGTGGACTTGATCTAATTTTCCTCATTTTCAACTTTAACTTGCATATGAGCAATTGATTGTCTGTTCCATAGCTGGCCCCTGGCCTGTTCTGACTAGTGATATCAAGTTGTCCATTGTCTTTTTCCACAGATGTAGTTGATTTGATTTATGTGTATTGCATCCGATGAGGTCCATGTATATCGTTGCCATTTATGTCGTTGAAAAAAGGTATTTGCAATGAAGAAGTCATTGGTCTTAGAAAATTCTGTCATGGGATCACCAGCATCATTTCTATCACCAAAGCCATATTTTCCAACTACCAGTCCTTCTTCTTTGTTACCAGCTTTTGCATTTCAATCTCCAAAGGAAAAAAAAAAAAAAAAACCTGTTGCAGCCGAGTCTATTCCGACTCATAGCAACTCTACAGGACAGAGTAGAACTGCCACATAGGTTTTCCAAGGAAGGGCTGGTGGATTCAAATTGGTCACCTTTTGGTTAGCAGCTGAGTTCTTAACCACTATGACACTTTTATGACACCAGGGCTCCATTTCAATCACCAGTAATTATCAATGCATTCTGATCATGTGTTTGATCGATTTCAGACTGCAGAAGTTGGAAAAATTTTCAATTTCTTTGTCTTTGGCATTAGAGGATGGTGTGTAAATTTGAATAATGGTCATATTAATTGATCTTCCCTATAGGCATATAGATATTATCTTATCACTGACAACATTGTACTTCAGGATAGATCTTCAAATGTTCTTGGCAATGAACACAATGCCATTCCTATTCAATTTGTCATTTCTGGTGAAGTAGATCATATGATTGTCTGATTTGAAATGGCCAAAACAAGTCCCTTGCAACTCACTAATGCCTAGGATATCAATCCTTATGCATTCCATTTCATTTTTGAAGATTTCCAATTTTCCTGAATTTGTACACTCCACGCTTCTATTATTAATGGATATTTGCACGTGTTTCTTCTCATTTTGAGTTGTGCCACATCAGCAAATGAAGGTTTCAGAAGCTTGACTCCATCCACATCATTAATGTCAACTCTACTTTGAGGAGGCATCTCTTCCTCTATCTTATTTTGTGTGCCTTCCAACCTGAGAAGATCATCTTCTGACACTATATCAAACAATGTACCACTGCTATTCGTAAGGTTTTCACTGGCTATTTTTTTTTTTTTTCCAGAAGTAGACCACAACGTCCTTCTTCCTAGTGTGTCTTAGTCTGGAAGCTCCGATGAAACCTGTCCACCGTGGGTGAACTTGCTGTTATTTGAATACCAGTGGCATAGCTTCCAGAATCACAGCAACACGAAAGCCCCCACAGTATGACAAACTGACAGATACGTGGGAGTAGTGATGTAATTATTGAGGTGGTTAAACTAAAATATACCATCATATTAGCTGTTAACCAAAGGTCATGAAGATGGTATAGGGCTGGGCAACATTTTGTTCTATTCTATAAGGTCAATGTGAGTCAGAGTTGACTCAATGACAGCTAAGAACAACACTAGCTGTTATGTATTTTTTCCTTTTTTTTTTTTTTCAGGTTTCCCTCTCTTTCTCTCTTCTATCAATTGGGAGTATTTTATAATTTCATTTTATATCCTTTTTTGGGGTATTATTTATACTACTTTTCAATTTTTAAATTGGCTGCCCTAAAATTTACATTATTCATCATTAGTTAGAGCCTATTTTCATAGAAAATTACACTACTTAACATGTAATATAACCCACTAAAAACCCACAAACATGTAATATAGGACTTTACAATAATATAGTCCCAGATAGTTCCCCCTACTCTTATGCTATTATTATTACACATTTTATTTTATGTATGCTATTAACACACACAAACAATATATTGCAATTATTTTTCTTTAGACAGTTTTCCTTTAGAGCAATTATTTTTAAAAATACATTTTGTTTTGCCTTTATTTAATTTCCTAATCTCTCTCTCTTTTTTATTTTTTTTAATTTTGTGTGTGTATATCCATGTTTCTGCTTAGGCCATATTTTATTGGCCAGAAACATTTTCATATATATATATATATATATATATATATATATATATGTTGTTAGGTGCTATTGAGTCAGCTCTGACTCATAACCCTGTGTACATCAGAACAAACATTGCTTGATCTTGTGCCATCCTGACTATCATTGTTATGCTTGAGCTCATTGTTGCAGCCACTGTGCCAATCTGTCTCATTGAGGGTCTTCCTCTTTTCACTGGCCCTCTATTTTTACCAAGCATAATGTCCTTCTCCAGGGACTGATCTCTCCTGATAACATGTTGAAAGTATGGGAGATGTAGTCTCACCATCTTTGTTTCTAATGAGCATTCTGGTTGTACTTCTTTCAGGAGAGATTTGTTTGTTCTTTTGGCAGTGCAGTTCAATATTCTTTACCAACACTACAATTCAAAGGTGTCAATTCTTTGGTCTTCCTTATTCATTGCCCAGCTTTTAAATGCACATGAGATGATTGAAAACACCCTGGCTTGGGTCAGGGGCACCTTAATCTTCAAGGTGACGTCTTTACTTTTCAGTACTTTAAAGAATGCTTTTGAAGCAGACTTTCCCGATCTGATACAAATTTTGATTTCTTGTCAACTGCTTCCATAGGTGTTGATTGTGGATCAAAGCAGAATTTTATATATATATATATGTGTGTGTGTGTGTGTGTGTGTGTCCCATGCATCTCTTAGCTTGTGGTATTGTCGAGGCTTGCATGTTGCTGTGATGCTGGAAGCTATGATACCAGTATTCAAATACCAGCAGGATCACAGATGGTTTCAGGGGAGTTTCCAGGCTAAGACAGGCTAGGAAGAAGGATCCAGTCTACTTCCGAAAAAAATTACCAGTGAAAACTTTATGAATAGCAGAGGAACATTGTCTTATATAGTGCTGGAAGATGAGCCCCTCAGGTTGGAAGACACTGAAAGTACTACTGGGGAAAAGTAGCCTCCTTAAAGTAGAGTTGACCTTAATGACTTGGATGGGGTCAAGCTTTCAGAACCGTCATTTGCTGCTGTGGAACAACTCAGAATGGGAAGAAACAGCTGCAGACATCCATTAATAATTGAAACCTAGAATGTAAGAAATATAAAACTAGGAAAATTGAAAATTTTCAAAAATGAAATAGAGCATATAAAGATTTATATCCTAGGCATTAATGAGCTAAGATGGACTAGTATTGGCCATTTTGAATCAAACAATCATATGGTCTACTATTCCAGAAATGACAACTTGAAGAAGAATGGCATTGCATTTATCATCATAATGAACATTTCAAAATCTTTCCTGAAGTACAGTGTTGTCAGTGATAGGATAATATGCATATACCTACAAGGAAGAACAGTTAATACGACTATTATTCAAATTAATGCACCTACTACTAAAAAAAAAAAGTTTTTTTTTTTTTTCACTACTAAGGCCAAAGATGAAGAAATTGAAGATTTTTACCAACTTCTGAAGTCTGACATTGATCTAACATGCAATCACAATGCATTGATAAATACTGGTAATTGGAACTCGAAAGCTGGAAACAAAGAAGAAGGGTCAGTGATTGGAAAATATGGCCTTCTTGATAAAAAAGCTGCCAGAGATTGCATGATAGAGTTTTGCAAAACCAAAGACTTCTTCATTGCAAACACGTTTTTTCAGCAACAGAGAAGGCAAATATACATGTGGACCTCACCAGATGAAATATACAGGAATCAAATTGACTACATATGTGGAAACAGACGATGGAAAAGGTAAATATTATCAATCAGGGCAAGGCCAGGGGCCAACTTCAGAACAGACCATCAATTGCTCATGTACAATTTTGAATTAAAACTGAAGAAAATGAAAACAAGTCTGTGAGATCCAAAGTACAATCTTGAGTACATCCCACCTGAATTTAGAGACCATCTCAAGAGTAGATTTGACACACTGAACACTAATGCCTGAAGACGAGACAAGTTGCGGAATGACATCAAGGACATCATACATGAAGAAAGCAAGAAGTCATTAAAATGACAGGAAAGAGACCAAAATGGATGTCAGAATAGACTCAGAAACTTGCTCTTGAACATGAAGTAGCAGAAGGGAAAAGAAAAAAATGAAATAGAAGAGCTAAACAGAAGGTTTCAATAGGTGGCTTGACAAGACAAAAAGTAAAGTATTATACTGACATGTGCAAAGACCTGCAGTCAGAAATCGAAAAGGGAAGAACATGCTCTTCATTTCTCAAGATGAAGGAACTGAAGATTCAAGTCAAGATTTGCAATATTGAAGGATTCTATGGGGTGGGGGAATATTGTTGTTCAGTCAATCCTGACTCATAGCAACCCTATAGGACAGAGTAAAACTGCCCCATCGGGCTTCTAAGACATGCCTGGTGGATTCAAACTGCCAACCTTTTGGTTCACAGCCATAGCACTTAACCACTATGCCATCAGGGTTTCCAAATGACTCAGGAAGCATCAGAAGAAGATGGAAGGAATACACAGAGTCACTGTACCAAAAAGAATTGGTCGATGTTTACCCACCAAGGAGGTACCATATGATCAAGGTCTGATAGTACCGAAGGAAGAGGTACAAGCTGCACTGAAAGCTCTGACAAAACACAAGGCTCCAGAGGCGGGGCCAAGATGGCGGACTAGGCAGATGCTACCTCGGATCCCTCTTGCAACAAAGACACGGAAAAACAAGTAAATCGATCACGTACATAACAATCTATGGACCCTCAACAACAAACACAGATTTAGAGACGGAGAACGAACTAATACAGGGAAGCAGTGATTGTTTTCAGAGCCTGGAGCCAGCGTACCAGTCAGGTACGGCAAAAGCACACACAGCTGCTCCACCCCCCTGAACTAACACCGGGAGGGGGCCCAGCAGGTTCGCGAGGGTGGTGTGGCGACACAGCCGGTGGGAGAAGTCCCCGGGAGGCAGTGGCTGGTATTGGAGTGGGGAGAGCAGTGTCCCAGCTGGGGAACCGTCCCGCCGGGATTTGGACTGGACACAGCGGATTTTCTGGAAAAATTAGTTTCCCAGTGATGGCTCGGAGACAGCAATCCATATCAAACCACTTAAAGAAGCAGACTATGACAGCTTCTCCAACCCCCTAAACAAAAGAATCAAAATCTTTCCCAAATGAAGATACAATCCTGGAATTATCAGATACAGAATACAAAAAACTAATTTACAGAATGCTTCAAGACATCACAAATGAAATAAGGCAAACTGCAGAAAAAGCCAAGGAACACACTGATAAAACTGTTGAAGAACTCAAAAAGATTATTCAAGAACATAGTGGAAAAATTAATAAGTTGCAAGAATCCATAGAGAGACAGCATGTAGACATCCAAAAGATTAAAAATAAAATTACAGAATTAGACAATGCAATAGGAAGTCACAGGAGCAGACTCGAGCAATTGGAATGCAGACTGGGACATCTGGAGGACCAGGGAATCAACACCAACATAGCTGAAAAAAAATCAGATAAAAGAATTAAAAAAAATGAAGAAACCCTAAGAATCATGTGGGACTCTATCAAGAAGGATAACCTTCGGGTGATTGGAGTCCCAGAACAGGGAAGGGGGACAGAAAACACAGAGAAAATAGTTGAAGAACTCCTGACACAAAACTTCCCTGACATCATGAAAGACGAAAGGATATCTATCCAAGATGCTCATCGAACCCCATTTAAGATTGATCCAAAAAGAAAAACACCAAGACATATTATCATCCAACTTGCCAAAACCAAAGATAAACAGAAAATTTTAAAAGCAGCCAGGGAGAAAAGAAAGGTTTCCTTCAAGGGAGAATCAATAAGAATAAGTTCAGACTACTCAGCAGAAACCATGCAGGCAAGAAGGGAATGGGACGATGTATACGGAGCACTGAAGGAGAAAAACTGCCAGCCAAGGATCATATATCCAGCAAAACTCTCTCTGAAATATGAAGGCGAAATTAAGATATTTACAGATAAGCACAAGTTTAGAGAATTTGCAAAAACCAAACCAAAGCTACAAGAAATACTAAAGGATATTGTTTGGTCAGAAAACCAATAATATCAGATATCAGCACAACACAAGGACACAAAACAGAACGTCCTGATATCAACTCAAATAGGGAAATCACAAAAACAAACAAATGAAGATTAATTAAAAAAAAATACACATAACAGGGAATCATGGAAGTCAATAGGTAAAAGATCACAATAATCAAAAAGAGGGACTAAATACAGGAGGCATTGAACTGCCAGATGGAGAGTGATACAAGGCGATATAGAACAATACAAGTTAGGTTTTTACTTAGAAAAATAGGGGTAAATAATAAGGTAACCACAGAAAGGTATAACAACTCTATAACTCAAGATAAAAGCCAAGAAAAATGTAACGACTCAACTAACATAAAGTCAAACACTATGAAAATGAGGATCTCACAATTTACTAAGAAAAATGTCTCAGCACAAAAAAGTATGTGGAAAAATGAAATTGTCAACAACACACATAAAAAGGCATCAAAATGACAGCACTAAAAACTTATTTATCTATAATTACGCTGAATGTAAATGGACTAAATGCACCAATAAAGAGACAGGGAGTCACAGACTGGATAAAGAAACACGATCCATCTATATGCTGCCTACAAGAGACACATCGTAGACTTAGAGACACAAACAAACTAAAACTCAAAGGATGGAAAAAAGTATATCAAGCAAACAATAAGCAAAAAAGAAGAGGAGTAGCAATATTAATTTCTGACAAAATAGACTTTAGACTTAAATCCACCACAAAGGATAAAGAAGGACACTATATAATGATAAAAGGGACAATTGATCAGGAAGACATAACCATATTAAATATTTATGCAACCAATGACAGGGCTGCAAGATACATAAATCAAATTTTAACAGAATTGAAAAGCGAGATAGATACCTCCACAATTATAGTAGGAGACTTCAACACACCACTTTCGGAGAAGGACAGGACATCCAGTAAGAAGCTCAACAGAGACACGGAAGATCTAATTACAACAATCAACCAACTTGACCTCATTGACTTATACAGAACTCTCCACCCAACTGCTGCAAAATATACTTTTTTTTCTAGCGCACATGGAACATTCTCTAGAATAGACCACATATTAGGTCATAAAACAAACCTTTGCAGAGTCCAAAACATCGAAATATTACAAAGCATCTTCTCAGACCACAAGGCAATAAAAGTAGAGATCAATAACAGAAAAACTAGGGAAAAGAAATCAAATACTTGGAAAATGAACAATACCCTCCTGAAAAAAGACTGGGTTATAGAAGACATCAAGGAGGGAATAAGGAAATTCTTAGAAAGCAACGAGAATGAAAATACTTCCTATCAAAACCTCTGGGACACAGCAAAAGCAGTGCTCAGAGGCCAATTTATATCAATAAATGCACACATACAAAAAGAAGAAAGAGCCAAAATCAGAGAAATGTCCCTACAACTTGAACAAATAGAAAGTGAGCAACAAAAGAATCCACCAGGCACCAGAAGAAAACAAATAATAAAAATTAGAGCTGAACTAAATGAATTAGAGAACAGAAAAACAATTGAAAGAATTAACAAAGCCAAAAGCTGGTTCTTTGAAAAAATTAACAAAATTGATAAACCATTGGCTAGACTGACTAAAGAAATACAGGAAAGGAAACAAATAACCCGAATAAGAAACGAGAAGGACCACATCAAAACACAACCAAATGAAATTAAAAGAATCATTTCAGATTATTATGAAAAATTGTACTCTAACAAATTTGAAAACCTAGAAGAAATGGATGAATTCCTGGAAAAACACTACCTACCTAAACTAACACATTCAGAAGTAGAACAACTAAATAGACCCATAACAAAAAAAAGAGATTGAAACGGTAATCAAAAAACTCCCAAAAAAAAAAGCCCTGGCCCGGACGGCTTCACTGCAGAGTTCTACCAAACTTTCAGAGAAGAGTTAACACCACTACTTCTGAAGGTATTCCAAAGCATAGAAAATGACGGAATACTACCCAACTCATTCTATGAAGCCACCATCTCCCTGATACCAAAACCAGGTAAAGGCATTACAAAAAAAGAAAATTATAGACCTATATCCCTCATGAACATTGATGCAAAAATCCTCAACAGAATTCTAGCCAATAGAATCCAACAACACATCAAAAAAATAATTCACCATGATCAAGTGGGATTTATACCAGGTATGCAAGGCTGGTTTAATATCAGAAAAACCATTAATGTAATCCATCACATAAATAAAAGAAAAGACAAAAACCACATGATCTTATCAATTGATGCAGAAAAGGCATTTGACAAAGTCCAACACCCATTTATGATAAAAACTCTTACCAAAATAGGAATTGAAGGAAAATTCCTCAACATAATAAAGGGCATCTATGCAAAGCCAACAGCCAATATCACTCTAAATGGAGAGAACCTGAAAGCATTTCCCTTGAGAACGGGAACCAGACAAGGATGCCCTTTATCACCACTCTTATTCAACATCGTGCTGGAAGTCCTAGCCAGGGCAATTAGGCTAGACAAAGAAATAAAAGGTATCCAGATTGGCAAGGAAGAAGTGAAGTTATCACTATTTGCAGATGACATGATTATATACACAGAAAACCCTAAGGAATCCTCCAGAAAACTACTGAAACTAATAGAAGAGTTTGGCAGAGTCTCAGGTTATAAAATAAACATACAAAAATCACTTGGATTCCTCTACATCAACAAAAAGAACACCGAAGAGGAAATAACCAAATCAATACCATTCACAGTAGCCCCCAAGAAGATAAGATACTTAGGAATAAATCTTACCAAGGATGTAAAAGACCTATACAAAGAAAACTACAAAGCTCTACTACAAGAAATTCAAAAGGACATACTTAAGTGGAAAAACATACCTTGCTCATGGATAGGAAGACTTAACATAGTAAAAATGTCTATTCTACCAAAAGCCATCTATACATTTAACGCACTTCCGATCCAAATTCCAATGTCATATTTTAAGGGGATAGAGAAACAAATCACCAATTTCATATGGAAGGGAAAGAAGCCCCGGATAAGCAAAGCACTACTGAAAAAGAAGAAGAAAGTGGGAGGCCTCACCTTACCTGACTTCAGAACCTATTATACAGCCACAGTAGTCAAAACAGCCTGGTACTGGTACAACAGGCACATAGACCAATGGAACAGAATTGAGAACCCAGACATAGATCCATCCACGTATGAGCAGCTGATATTTGACAAAGGACCAGTGTCAATTAATTGGGGAAAAGATAGCCTTTTTAACAAATGGTGCTGGCATAACTGGGTATCCATTTGCAAAAAAATGAAACAGGACCCATACCTCACACCATGCACAAAAACTAACTCCAAGTGGATCAAAGACCTAAACATAAAGACTAAAACGATAAAGATCATGGAAGAAAAAATTGGGAGAACCCTAGGAGCCCTAATACAAGGCATAAACAGAATACAAAACATTACCAAAAATGATGAAGAGAAACCCGATAACTGGGAGCTCCTAAAAATCAAACACCTATGCTCATCTAAAGACTTCTCCAAAAGAGTAAAAAGACCACCTACAGATTGGGACAGAATTTTCAGCTATGACATCTCCGACCAGCGCCTGATCTCTAAAATCTACATGATTCTGTCAAAACTCAACCACAAAAAGACAAACAACCCAATCAAGAAGTGGGCAAAGGATATGAACACACATTTCACTAAAGAAGATATTCAGGCAGCCAACAGATACATGAGAAAATGCTCCCGATCATTAGCCATTAGAGAAATGCAAATTAAAACTACGATGAGATTCCATCTCACACCAGCAAGGCTGGCATTAATCCAAAACACACAAAATAATAAATGTTGGAGAGGCTGCGGAGAGATTGGAACTCTCATATACTGCTGGTGGGAATGTAAAATGGTACAACCACTTTGGAAATCTATCTGGCGTTATATTAAACAGTTAGAAATAGAACTACCATACAACCCAGAAATCCCAGTCCTCGGCATATACCCTAGAGAAACAAGAGCCTTCATACAAACAGATATATGCACACCCATGTTTATTGCAGCTCTGTATACAATAGCAAAAAGTTGGAAGCAACCAAGGTGTCCATCAACGGATGAATGGGTAAATAAATTGTGGTATATTCACACAATGGAATACTACGCATCTATAAAGAACAGTGATGAATCTGTGAAACATTTCATAACATGGAGGAATCTGGAAGGCATTATGCTGAGCGAAATGAGTCAGAGGCAAAAGGACAAATATTGTATAAGACCACTATTATAAGATCTTGAGAAATAGTAAACCTGAGAAGAACACATACTTTTGTGGTTACGAGGGGGGAGGGAGGGAGGGTGGGAGAGGGTTTTTTATTGATTAATCAGTAGATAAGAACTGCTTTAGGTGAAGGGAAAGACAACACTCAATACATGGAAGGTCAGCTCAATTGGACTGGACCAAAAGCAAAGAAGTTTTCGGGATAAAATGAATGCTTCATAGGTCAGCGGAGCAAGCGTGGGGGTCTAGGGAACATGGTTTGCGGGGACTTCTAAGTCAATTGGCAAAATAATTCTATTATGAAATCATTCTGCATCCCACTTTGAAATGTGGCGTCTGGGGCCTTAAATGCTAACAAGCGGCCATCTAAGATGCCTCAGTTGGTCTCAACCCACCTGGATCAAAGGAGAATGAAGAACACCAAGGCCACACGACAACTAAGAGCCCAAGAGACAGAAAGGGCCACATGAACCAGAGACCTACATCATCCTGAGACCAGAAGAACTAGTTGGTGCCCGGCCACAATCGATGACTGCCCTGACAGGGAGCACAGCAGAGGACCCCTGAGGGAGCAGGAGATCAGTGGGATACAGACCCCAAATTCTCATAAAAAGACCAAACTTAATGGTCTGACTGAGACTAGAGGAATCCCGGCAGCCATGCTCCCCAGACCTTCTGTTGGCACAGGACAGGAACCATCCCCGAAGACAACTCATGAGACATGAAAGGGACTGGTCAGCAGGGGGGAGAGAGACGCTGATGAAGAGTGAACTAATTATATCAGGTGGACACTTGAGAGTGTGTTGGTAACTCTTGTCTGGAGCGGGGATGGGAGGATAGAGAGAGAGGGAAGCCGGCAAAATTGTCAAGGAAGGAGAGACTGAAAGGGCTGACTCAAGAGGGGGAGAGCAAGTGGGAGTAGGGAGTGAGATGTATGTAAACTTATATGTGACAGACTGATTGGATTTGTAAACGTTCACTTGAAGCTTATTAAAAGTTATATAAAAAAAAAAAAACACAACCTTCAGTATGGATTACACCCCAACATAAAGAAAATAAAAATCTTCCCTCTGGACCAATAAGCAACATCATGATAAATGGAGAAAAAATTGAAGTTGTCAAGGATTTCATTCTACTTGGATCCACAATCAATGCCATGGAAGCAGTAGTCAAGAAATCCAAAGGCTCATTGCATTGGGCAAATCTGCTGCAAAAGAGCTCTTTAAAGTGTAAAAAAGCAAAGATGTCACCTTGAAGACTAAGGTGAGCCTGACCCAAGCCAGGGTGTTTTCAATCACCTCATATGCATGTGAAAGCTGAACAATGAATAAGGAAGACCAAAGAATAATTGTCACCTTTGAATTGTTGTATTGACAAACAATATCGAATATACCATAGACTGCCAAAAGAATAAACAAATCTGTCCTGGAAGATGTACAACCAGAATGCTCCCTAGAAGCAAGGATGGCAAGACCTTTTCTCACACATTTTGGACATGTTATCAGGAGGGAGCTGTCCCTGGAGAAGGACATCGTGCTTGGTAAAGCAGAGTGTCAGCGAAAAAGAGAAAGACCTCAAGGAGATGGACTGCCACAGTGGCTGCAACAATGGATTCAAGCATAACAATGATTGTGAGGATGGCTCAGGTAATGTTTTGTTCTGTTGTATATAGGGTCACTAAGAGTTATAACTGACTGCATGGCACCTAACAACAACAACAAACACACACACATATATGTGTATGTGTACATGTGTCTTAGTATGTATCCTACTTGGTATTGTGTAAACTTCCTGAATCTATGACTTTGTTTCTGTCATTAATTAATTAAAAAAAAAAAAAAAGTTGGCATTATTTCTTCAAATATTTCTATTTCCTGTTGTTTCATATCTTTCTGTGATTCCAGTTACAAGTATCTTACACTATTTGATATTATTCCACAGTTCCTGTGTGTTGTAAAATTTTTTGTTTGTTCATTTTACCCTATTTATATCTTTATGTTTCGATTTGAGTACTTTCTGTTTTTTCCTAGGTTACGTCAAGTCTGCTGATGAATCTGTTAAAGACATACTTTCTCTCTCTTACAACGTTTTTTTGTTTCTAGCATTTCCACTTGATCATTTCTTATAATTTCATTTTTTTCTGTGAAAATTTACCTCCAGAACTTGAATGTCTCCCTTTTCCATTAGAGACTTTTAACATATTAATCACAGCTGTTTTAAGTTTCCTGTTTTTATTTCCAACAACTGTACTATATATGAGTCTCGTCTGTTAATTCATTTATCCCTCCACAGAGTTTTGCTTTTTCTCACTTTTTTGTATGTATCCTAAACTTTTTGTTGAAAACCAGATGTCTGTGGCTAATTACCTTGTGTTCAGGTTGTAGACTGGTTTACCAGAGAATTTTTCTCAGTGCCTACTCCACTCACAGCTTTAGGATATCTCATTTTTGGTTGTATCTCAGACAGGGTCTCTCTCCAAGCTTTAGTAACTCTCCTGGAAGCATTCCATTGCAACTTATTGATTGATGCTTGTTAGTCTAATGAGGATGAATTGGATGGGACGGCCTCTGATTTTTCTTATTAAGCTTCAGACTCAGGCAAGCATTGTCTCCCCCGTTGCTAGGTGTGCGTTCTCAGCTCTACAACCTCTTCCCCATCTTTATCTTGGCCCAACACATATCTGACCCAGTGATAGAATTTTTTTCCTCTTCGCTTCCTCTAGACCTTGGATTTTTGTCAGTATTATCAATGTGACAGTGATTGCGGCCCTTTCCCATTATTTTAAGGCTTTTTTCCCTTAGGAAAAAAAAAAAATTAAGAAAGCTATGGATAGGGTTTCATGCCTTTTCCTCTGTGGTTATTTGAGTATATTTTGTTTGAACCTTCTCAATGAGATCCTTGGAAGTTGTTGTTTTTGTTGCCACTGAATCAATTTCAAACCATGGTGATCCCATGTGTACAGAGTAGAACTGTTCCATAGGGTTTTCAAGATTGTGACATTTCAGAAGCAAATCATGAGGCCTGAATTCCCAGATGCCTCTGCGGGGGGAGGTTCCATCAGCCAACCTTCCAGCTAGTAGTCAAGCAGTTACCCTTTGCGTCATTAACGAGTAAAAGTTGGAAATTGCTCTTTCGTGCCTTGTCTCCCAAGATTGCTTATCTTTTTGCTAATAACCCAGTTGCCCTTTGCAATTTTGTTAACGTATTTAGGTGAATTCTTACCAATATTCAGCAGCCTCTACACAAGGTAAGCAAGTATTTAGCTTTTCTTAAATTTCAGATTATTTGATTGCCTTTCAAACTCAGCCCTCCCAAGTGCTCAAGAAAAGTTGTGGCTTTGCCAATGTAATGGCTTTGTTGTTGTTGTTACTGTTGTAAGTTTCAGAGCACAGCTTTCTCCAGTTTTCTATACCATAAGTAGAAGCTAGGAATCACTTCGCTATCGTTTTGAGCTGTATGTTTATTGTATAAAAAAAAAAAAAAAATTTTTTTTTTGTATATCAGTGTCTTATTACTGGTTACCTATTTTGTCACAAGTCCTCAGAGTTCACATTTGAAATGCAAACTCCTTAGCTGCTTGGCTGCCAAGGAGGGATGTCTGTCAACAAATTCTGCAGAGGAATGGTATCTCACTGTGTGAAATTATTTGTCTCTATTCTTTCACTTTGATTTCGGTTGCTGCTTTCTTCAGTTTTGTTTCACTCAATTGTCTGTATATGCTGAGATCTTCCTATGCTGCAGAATTGAAGTTAATTCCTTTTGATAAAAAGAGTTACTGCCAATTTTATTCAATCTGAAAGCGATTCTCCATTTCACAGAAATGCTCTTTATGTGACCCTTTAAAAAAAGCCTTTCAGATGAAGCATGTTGGATGTTCTTTTGTACTCATTAATATTCTCACACCTCTAAACTCCATTATATCATGTAGGAAATTCAAGAACACGAAAGGGTGTCTTTTTCTTTGTATTGTGAATTTGAAAACTTGCAATTTGTTTATAAATAACTGTCATGAATTGAACATCTTAAATATAGCACAATGGTGATTTTGAAACTTAATTTCGAGAAGCCCTGAACTTGAATAAATCAATGTATCGTGGGGACTGACATTAAGCATTTTATTTCTGTGATTTCCTACCCTGTTCTTATTCATACTACCACTCTATTCATTGATTATAACATGGTTGCCTATTCAGATCTATCTACAAAAAAAAAAAAAAAGCTAAAGAGCTTGTGATAATTTAATTATTCTGTTCTATGTTTTGCTTGCATTTTTCACTGTAAATTGATAAATCATTTTCTCAGAAATACATAAGAATCAAGCTAAATTTCAAGTTATAGGTAAAAATTAAATAGATATAAAATTAGATCTGGGAAAAACGGAACTATGCTGCTCACACACATTAGGAGATCCAGAAATACAAATGCTTTACATCTCTTAGCTAATCTCAGAAGTTTCCATATGATATCGTTATTTTCCATTTATAATAATATTTTAAAACCCATTATAAACTATATATAAGGTATTATAATAGGAGCTGTAAGAAGTACACAGATAAGTAAAACATACCTGTCTTCTCCGAACTTAACATTTCCATGTTTAATGCGTAGTAAAAATAGCAGAAATGTGTAACATTCTTATGAAGAGTAAATTTCCCAATACATCATCTGAAAGTAAGTTAGTGCATTTGTTTTTTCTTTCGGTAACTTTTCCTGGCCTTTTCCATGAGCCAAGCACAATTCTAGATGCTAAGATTAAGTTTGTCACCACCATTTGGGTTCAGCATGAGAAGGCTGTAACCCAGAAAACACAGAGTCCATTGAGAATGTCGGAGTAGGTTTTGTAGAAGAAATGATAGCTAAATGGAGACCTAAACTAAGAGAAAGAGCTAAACAGGTGAATATATAGGGGCGCAGCGTGTCACAGGCTGAGTTCATTCTGTATGCCGGCCATCGTTTGCATTGTTAAGAGATAAAAGCACTCCTACTGTCAATAAACTTACAGTTTACCTTAGGAAATAAGATGTGAAGATATAAGATAAAAGAAGAAATAAAAATATAAGAGAAAGCAAAATAAAACAGGACTCTGGAGACTAGAACGGTGATATAACAACAATAAAACTTCTGTGAAAACTTTAGTTAGGGCAGGGAGGCCTGGAAGCATTGAACTTCCTGTGTGAAACTGGCAGCCTAAAAAGGGCACCTGGAGGCTATTCTCATAAGCCGTATATTGAGAATACTTCCAAGAAGAAAAACATTTTTTTAAATGAAATTTATCTCCACAAAAAATTGACTAGTTTAGGACAAATTCATTTATCCAGTTGCGTTTAAGGTATGTAAATAAGTAATTCCAGCTTCTTAAAGAATTAGTAACAAAGCTAGGACAGCAATCAATATCTGTAAAAACACAGAATGAGCAGACATGAACTTCCTGTGGGAAAAATGAAATTCCTTTTTTTTTTTAATTGTTCAAACAAAAACCGGTAGAGAAGGAATTAATTTTCAGATTTCTCTTCTACTTCTGAAATTGATGGGAACGTTTAGATTCAATATCAAGAAAATCAGAACATGGAAAAGGAGCAACCGCAGGAGAAGAAAAGCTTTAATATAAGTCTGAGGTGAACACTATTATAGGGACAGGCATGATAATAACAAGACATTTATGTTGGAATATCCTGGAGGAAGTGCACTGAAAGCATGAAGACAGAAAAAGAAGGGATATATTTGAGACTGATACACATTGTTTTTCATTTTACATTATATGCTTTTAAGGAAAGAGTGAAGATGGTGAATGAAAGACAATAAAAAAAAAAAAAACAGATTTAGGAGGGCAGTATGAAAACACTTAGTTACCTAATTGTTTTTAAGAGTTTCTGTGTTTACATGTAAAAATGTTGATTGAAAAGAGATCAGTCTGTCCAACAACGTAGAAAATATTGATTGTCAAAGGTAAAATACACTGTTTTAAAGCTGGCATAGAGAGAAGATACAAAACCTTTTCAATAAAAATGTTGTAAGGGTAAATGAGATGTCACCCTAGCAATGTTTTAATAAAAATCTGTGAGGATAAATGAGATAATATACTGAAAGTACTATGAGCTTCTTATACTATATATATATCCATGGAAATTCATTGTGCTCTTGTTATTATTGCAGGTCTTATCCATTAGTTACCAAATTCTTAGAGTGCGTAATATTGAAAAAGAGAAAGAACATTTATAGAAGATGGGTGAAAAGTGCCTTGTACAGTAATTTGATTTACAAAAATACTGAATTTATAGGTGTGTATATATATATTTGCAGATCCCTAGTGGCGCAGTGGTTAAGAGCTCAGGCTGCTAACAAAAAGGTCGGCAGTTTGAATCCACCAGCCTTTCTTTGGAAGCCCCATGGAGCAGTTCTACTCAGTCCTATAGGGTCATTATGAGTCAGAATCAACTTGACGACAATGTGTTTGGCTTTTTGTTTTCTTACATATATGTGCATATTTATAAGCTTATATATACCCTGGTGGTGTAGTGGTTAAGTGCTACACTGCTAACCAAACTGTCAGCAGTTCAAATCCATCAGGGGCTCCCCGGAAACCCTGAGGGGCAGTTCTACTCTGACCTATAGGGTCACTATGAGTCAGAATCGACTCAATGGCAACAGGTTTCGTTTCGGTTTAGGTATATATAAATATGTGTGTGTATATACATAGGTATGTATTTTCACATCCAGTTTTATTTTCACCATTTTATTAGGTTGAGAAAACAAACCTGACATTGGAAGAAGTGAGTCATAGAGTGTGATAATTTTATTCATGTCTAAATCCTGCCATCTACTATTTATTAATCTTTGAGTCCTTGGTTACTAACTTTAAGTATAACTTTTTTTCATTATTTATCAGAAGTGAAACATGCTTCATTGGCTTAATGCTTAGGTATTTTACAAAACACATGGTACAAATTCACAATGACAGTTCTAAAAGCTATTATTAAGTGTTCATATGTATTGACTGCGAAAGCATGTTATTATGTACAGATAAATAAAGATCAAGATAGGACAGGCAGGAACAAAATTTGATTAAGTCATTTTCACCTTTTGTGAATATAGACCTCAAATGAATATAGTCAGTAAACCTCATTTTCTTTTCTTTTTTTAAATTTTCACTGGGATTTTATTGATCCTATATATCAATTTGGGGGAGAAATAAAATCTTTACAGCACTGAGCCTTCTAATTCATAGATATATTCATTTATTTAGTTCTTAATTTTTCTCAGTAATGTTTTATACTTTTCTGTGTAGACATCTTTCACATCTTGTATTAGACTTAATTTTGGGTGTTTGATTCTCTTGGGGGCTGCTATTGTAAATAGTGCTTTTTAATTGTTACCATTACGTAGAAATACAATTGTTATGTTATTACAATTAAATTTTGTGTATTGACTATATTCGCTGAGCTTGCTAAATTTACTGCTAATAGTTTACCTGAAGATTCTTTTTTTTTTTTTTAATGAATCTCATTTTCAATGCTATTTAAAGTTGAGACCAAAAATGTGATTCATGTTCAAAAACATCATGCAAAAAAGTCATTAATAACATAAGGCACACACTCCACAAAAGCGAGGGCAGTCCTTGTTACTATTGCATACTGCGTTTAAATCATGATCATTTAATTTGCTTTTACTCCTATTTTTTAAAAGCAGAATTATAGGCAGTATGGCATTTTTCTTCAGTGATGAGGATTATCTTTATCCTTATGACTATAACACATTTTTGGCAGTAACTCTAACTGCAGTTTAGCTTCTGATCACCCATACTAATGAAATGATTTACTAAAGGATTAAAGAATCACTAACAACTTCTCCAATGTGGATTTAGCCTCTCACTGGAATTAAATTAGAACCTCTTAAGGACTTGAGCTCTATTGTAATAACTTGATTAAGAACACCTTGGTGACCCAAGGGTCTTAGGTAAAACTTTTAGCATTGCATTAAACCTAATTTCAGGTAGTATTTTATTAGAAACCAAATGGCTACTAACAACTATTTTGTGATAGATTCCAAAATTTAGTAGCAAAGTGTATTGGGGATAATCATAGCGCCACCACATGTTTCCTGAGCTAACATGATAGCCCCATGTGTGGTGTGAGACATACTTACAACTATTTGAGATACGATAATAACATAAACCTTATATGACAGGTCTGGAGAGGCCATGCAGCTTAGCAGGGCTGAATGTGGGCATGAGGGCTGGACTGTGAGGTTTGAAACCGAGTACATGGCCTCCTGCTTTGATTTCCTGATTCAAAATGGGAATAATTACAATACATACCTTGCACACTTGGCATGAGTATCCAGCTGCAGTAGTTGGAGCCATCACTCCAGCTTTCTCTATACTCTTAGAGCGAGTTTATTATACCCTCTTAGAGATACCAGCAGCAGCTGAACAGCGCTTTCTCTGCAGAAGCCTGATTACTTCAAAGCCCTTCAGTGGAACTCCTGAGTTACCAGGAACAAGAAGAAAATGTGGCTTGAACCTAGTGAGCAGGAAGAAAGGAGTAGAAGATAAGATCAGGAAAGGTGGCCCCTCCATCTCAATTCAAAACAACCTCAGATGTCCTCCTTATTCGTGTCTCTTTTCTCATATTGTAATTGCTGTGTGAGTGGCATCTTGCATCCTCTCCACAAATCCACGTTCGTAACTAAGTTCCAAATTCATCTCCTTTCAGAAATCTGCTTTGACTATTTCATTATCTTTCATTAAGTGTACATATAATTATAATGCATGATTCCTGTTATATGATAGCTGATATCAGTTATTATTTTTCTCCTCAACTTGTTTCAAAGTTGAAGGTAGTTTCTGTATCAGGATTGTAAATCCATTAAGGACAAAATCTGTGTTTTCTCTCCCTTTGTCCGAAGTTCAAGATGGTATATTGCATCAAACATGAAAACAGTCAAGGCTTTGCCAAATGATGCTATGCAACATTTCTCATCAAGCATTAAAAATGAGGTATTATATTTTCATTTCCCTCACCCCACCCCTTGCTTGGACTCTTTTCCAGAAATCTGCATCAATGTGTAGTTTCCCTAAGAGAATTTTGTCTCTGCATTCTGAAGCCAGGGAACACCTGGCTCCCTTCATTTGCTTGTATTTCTGTTCTGATATTTTGTTAGCTTACTTTTAGCATGGATAAGAGCTACTCTGAACAGCAGAAGTTCAGTCTACAATATCTTATCTGACAGCTGCAAGTTTATATGCAGGAAGCACTTTTAAAAATTAAGTATTATTCATTATGTTGTCTATCCAAGGAGTTTCGCAGGAACATTTTCATTGTAACACCTGGTCATAGGTGGGTTTCACTGGGATATAAAATAGATTATTTGAAATCTTTTGTCCATACGCTCAGATCCCAACTCATGCAGCTCTGTTAAAGCAAACATTTGTGGTTGGAGGGACACTTAGTGGCAACCAGAATTGTTGACCTACAGCTGTCACAAACCCTCAGACATTTGAATTTCCTAGTTCCTTTCTATCTAGGGAAAGAGACTATGCAGCTCCTTCGATTCCAAGTACAGCATCTGTATTTTACATTTCATTTTGCAGGCTATTTTTTTGCAGAGAAGTTAAATGCTGGCTTCCTGACTTTGCTGCCCTGGAACTGACCAAGGTTGGTACTCTGCAGCTATTCAAAGAGCATTTTTTTTTAAATAATTTTTATTGTGTTTTAAGTGAAAGTTTACAAATCAAGTCAGTCTCTCACTACTACATATTCCCATTTACTCTCCCCCTAATGGGTCAGCCCGCTCCCTCCTTCCAGTATCTCCTTTCGTGACCGTTTTGCCAGTTTCTAACCTTCTCTACCCTCCCATCTCCCCTCCAGAAAGGAGATGCCAACACAGTCTCAAGTGTCCACCTGATACAAGTAGCTCACTCTTCATCAGCATCTCTCTTCAACCCATTGTCCGGTCCATTCCATGTCCGATGAGTTGTCTTTGGGAATGGTTCCTATCCTGGGCCAACTGAAGGTTTGGGGATCATGACCGCCGGATTCTTCTAGTTTCAGTTAGACCATTAAGTCTGGTCTTTTTATGAGAATTTGGGGTCTGCATCTCACTGTTCTCCTGCTGCCTCAGGGGTTCTCTGTTGTGCTCCCTGTCAGGGCAGTCATCGGTTATGGCTGGGCACCATCTAGTTCTTCTGGTCTCAGGATGATGTAAGTCTCTAGTTCCTGTGGCCCTTTCTGTCTGTCGAAGAGCATTTTTTTTGTAGCAGAGTAAGAAAAACTGTATATTTCTGTTATTTCGCCAGCAATCCGTGATCAAATAAGAACATGTGCATAAAAATTTAACAGAAAAATGGAACTGCAAAATTTTGTTTCCCAGTGGTATTGAAATATTAACATTAAGAGGCAAATACAAAGTTCATTACTTAGTGAACACACTGTAAATCTCTGAGCTACTTTGCTTCAAACTAAAATGGTAAAGAAGACATATACTGATATTTATCTGTATTAATTGAACCTTCTGTTTTACTTAAATATGACATTTATTAAATTCCTGAGATAATGTTTCTTCATTAAAAGGTATACTTTTAAGAATAAAAATATTATTGAAACTAAGAATATATTTTGGAAATATATTGTTTTGAAAATAAGAATGGTTTTGCAATTTTCAAAACTTGCTACACTTTTAGAAATATGTAAACATTCTATGTAGTCAATCACAGTGATGGAAAATAGTGGGATCTAAGGTTAAAAGGAAAAAAAAGTGAAGAAGAGGTAGATGTTCAACAGGATGGATTGACACAGTGGCTGCAAAATGGGCTCAATCATAACAACAATTGTGAGGATGGCATTAAAAAATTTATACAGAAATTGTTTTGTGACATTGGTTACAATCCCATTTCATTTTTTTTACAGATGGCCATCTGGTTTTGCCAACAAAATTTGTTAAAAAGATCTTCTTTTCCCCATTTAATGGACTTTGGTCCTTTGTCAGAAATAAGCTGGGATCATATCTGTGAATGAGATAGTTTTTCTTTTTCCTATCAAATTTGGAGGCCCTTTCTTTCTTTTTCTTGCATTATTGCTTTAGCTAGGACTTCCAGCACAATGTTAAATAGAGTGGTGATAAAGGGCGTCCTTGTCTTGTTCCCGTTCTCGCAGAGCATGCTTTCAGCCTCACTCCGTTAGGAATGATGTTGACTGTTGCTTTGGTGTAGATGCACTTTATTGTGTTGAGGAATGCCTCTTCTATTGTTTTTGTCAGGAAAATGGGTTGGACCTTTCTGAATGCCTTTTCTGCATTAATTGATGTGATCATGTGATTCTTTTCTTTTGTTCTATTTATGTGGTGGATTACATTCATGATTTTCTAATGTTGAACCATCCTTGCATATCTGGTGTGAATTCCACTTGTCATGATGTATTATTATTTTTTTTAATATGATGCTGAATTCTATTGGCTAGAATTTTGTTGAGAATTTTGCATCTATGTTTATGAGAGGTATTGGTCCGTAATTTTCTTTTTTTCTGGTGTCTTTGTCTTCGTTGTTTTCAGGACTATGCTGACTTTATAGAATGAATTTGAGAATATTCTTCCCTTTCCTGTGTTCTGAAATAGTTTGAGCATTACTGGTATGAACTCTTCTCGGAATGTTTGGTGGGATTCTCCAGTGAAGCCATCTGAATCAGGGCTTTTTGTTTGTTTCTTTTGGGGGAGAGGGGTTAATTACCTCATCTCTCTCATTATGTGTTTATTCAGATTTTCTATCTCAGTTTGTGTTAGTCAGGTAGGTAGCATGTTTCTAGAAATTTGTCTATTTACTCTAGATTCCCAAAATTGTTGGAGTACAATTTTTCATGGTATTCTGTTATGATCCTTTTTATTTCAGATAAGTCTGTTCAAATATCTTCCATCTCCTTTCTTATTTTGGTTATTTGCTTTCTCTTCTGTTTTTTTTTTATTAATTTGGCCAGTCGTTTTTTGATTTTTCAAAGATCCAACTCTAGGTCTTGATACTCTCTATTGTTTTTCTGTTTTTTAATTTCATTTATTTCTTCTTTCTTCTGGTTTCTGTTGGCTTCTTTTGCTGTTCTCTATCTGTTTGAGTTGTAGGGCTAACATTTTGATTTGGGCTCATTCTTTTTTTATGTGTGCATTTATTGCTATAAATCGACCTCTGAGCACTGCCTTAGCTGTGTCCCAGAGGTTTGGGTCTGATGTGTTTTCATTCTCATTTGATTCAGGGAATTTTTTAAATTTATTCTTTGGTTTCTTCTATTACCCAGTTGTTTTTAAGTGAAGTGTTATTCGGATTCCATGTATCTGATTTCTTTTTGCTTGCTTTTCCTGTTACTGGCTTCTACTTTTATGGTACTGTAATCAGATAGAATGCTTTGTATTATTTTGATGTTTGGAATTTTATTGAGGGTTGTTTTGTGGCCTGGAAACCCTGATGGAATAGTAGTTAAAAGTTACAAGTGCTAACCAAAAAGGTTGGCAGTTCAAACCCACGAGGCACTCCTCGGAAACCATATGGGGCAGTTCTATTCTGTCCTATAGGGTCTCGATGAGTCAGAATCAACAACGGCAACAGGTTTGATTTTGTGGCCTAAAATGAAGAATGTTCCATGTTCATTGGAAAAGAATGTATACTTCGCTGCTATTGGGTGGAGTGTTCCATATACGACTATGAAGTCTATTTGGTTGATTCTGGCTTTTAGATCTTCTGTATCTTTGTTGAGTTTCTTTCTAAATGTTCTGTCCGTTATGGAGAGTAGTGTTTTGAAGGTTCCTCCTATTATTTTGGAACTGCCTATTTCTCTTTTCAGTGCTGTTAGAGTTTGTTTTATGTATTTTGTAGCCCTGTCATTAGGTGCATGGATATTTACTGAGGTTATGTCTTCTTGGTGGATTGTCCCTTTAATTGTTATATAATATCCATCCTTGTCTTTTATGGCTGATTTTGCTGTAAAGTCTGTTTTATCTGAGATTAGTATTTCCACTCCTGCCCTTTTTGGTTACTATTTGCTTGATATATTTTTTCTATCCTTTCATTTTGAATACTTTTATGACTTTGTGTATAAGGTGTGTCTCTTGTAGAAAGCATATTATTCATTCTGCCAGTCTCTGTCTCTTTACAGGTGCATTTATTCCACTTACTTTCAGTATGATTAGTGATAGGTTTTTTGTATAAGCTTATTGTTCTCATATTGTGCTTTTTTTGTTGTTGTTGTGCTTAAGTTTTCTTTGTTCCTCTTACTTTCCTATGCTGATTTCCTTTTGTTTGTGAATTTTCTTTTCTTTCATTACTATAGATTTTGTGTTTACTGAGATTTTGGTGTTTTTTTTTTTTTTTTTTTATTTTGTTGAGTAGTTTTTTTAGCCTTCTTTGTGTTTACCTTGAAATTTACTCTTATCTTCCTAAGTGAATCCGTCTTTAAGAAAATTAATAACTTGGTATCTCCTTGACTTTCTCTTCATTTGAAAGTTCTATACCAACACCATTTATTCACCTTTTATTGTTTTGAAGTTGTTGCCATTTACAGATTGATGTTTCTGTTTCCTTTTTTAAGTCTTTATTTTTTTCTTGCTTTGTTTTATTACTGAGAATTCTTTACTAGGTTGGTATCTGGCTGATGCTGTCCTGTGTCAGCCTCCATTTGTTGTCTAATGTTGTTAGTTCTCTAACCCAAGGACTTCCTTTAATATTTGTTGTCACTTTAGTTTGGTTTTTACTAATTCCATTAATTTCTGTATATCTGGAATATCCTAATATTTGAGAGACAGTTTCGCAGGATATAGTATTCTTGGTGGCAGTTTTTTTCTTTCAAGGTTTTACATATGTCATTCCATTGCCTTCTTGCTTGCATAGTTTCTGCAGATTAATCATAGCTTAGCAATATTGTTTACCCTTTGTAAACAATTTTTTGTTTTTCTCAAGCTGCCCTCAGGAGTCCTTCCTTGTCTTTCATTTTGGCAAGTGTGATTACAATATGCCTTGGTGACTTACTTTTGGGTTTGTTGAGCTTCTTTCATGGTCAACTTTTGTCTTTCATGATATTTGGGAAGATTTCAGCCAGAAAATCTTTAAGAATCTTCTCTGTGTATTCCATTTTCTTTTTTTAAAATAAACAAATTGTCCTCAAAGACGGCCTTCACTTAGAGTCTCTTCATAGTACACCTTTATGAGATAATTGCACACGTGGCTGTCACCTGCTCTCTGAAAAGTTTTCCCCATGGAGAATTTTGAACATATACAAAGATGGAGGAGTCCATGTACCTGCCGCCTAACTTTAGTCATCATCCGATTTAAAACTGGTGCCTTCCTGGTTTCATCTTCCCTTCGACACTTTGCTGGGATGTTTTCCAGCCGAACAAGCATACTATAACCTTCCATCCCTATGTATTTCAGAATGTATCTTGAACAAAGAGGGACTTATCATATATCCAGTCTGTTCTAAGCTTTCTACAACGATAGTTGGTTTCCTGGAATAGTTTAATGAGGTCTGTTACACGGCATGAACTTTGTACACGTTGCTTTTCTAAGTTTCAGAAAAACACTTGTGGAATAATAACACGTGGAATGTGGGACTGGCAACACTATCCTCTACCTTACTCTTCCCCTCAAGCTGAATATGGCTCCTGCCCACACCACAGGCTGAGTTGGGGGCGAGAGTGGGGCGGCTGGGCAGGGGGCATTGGCGGCAGGAGTCCTAGCACTGCTGGTATGCACCCTTATGGTTTCTGTTGTGATTCTCCTCATGAACGTAGAAAAAAGTTTCTCCATCCTGCCAAGGGGGCACATGTTTGATTGACTGAGGGTGACGACGGGGGCTTGCTGTCCATCTAAGAACACACACACACACAGGGCACCCAGAAAGTTTGCCAAGTCCTCACCCCCTCAGCACCCCACCCCTGGCCCCAACACATGCCATTCCCACCCCCTCACCCCCTGAGCCCCCACCTTTGTTTTCTACTTTTTCTTTTCTTACTTCTTTTTACCCCATTTCTTCCTTTTCTTTCTCCCTCCCACCTATCCCTGTACGCCACTTCCCCCACATTCCCACAGGCCCCCGGAGTGGAGCGGACCCAGGGTGGTAGTTGATTGGTGGCTCTCTAGTTAAGGCAGCATGTTATGGTCCAGCAGGACAAAAGAGTGGTGTGGTATGGGGCTAGGTAGGTGGGAGAAAGAGAAGAAACAAACAAACAAACAAACAAACAAAAACACTGCAGGAGCAGGTAGATGGAGGCAGAGAAGACCCGGGGTGACAGTGAGCTGATGTCTCTCCAGCCTAGCAGTACTGCATGGTCCCTCAGGAAGGAGTGAGGGTGGCATACAGGACAGAAGGATTAAGGGTGGGGAAGGGTGTTTCTCTGGTTACCAGATGTTCTGTCTCCTGTTGGGAGCTATATGAAATTGCCTTTCCATACTCTTTGTCTGAGGTCGTTGCTGGCTATGCTCCAAGATGGGAAACTGTGCCATCTTAGTTGTCAGCAGACCTCCACTCTATATCCCTCCTCATTCTCTGTTTTCCTTCAGTTTCTTCTTTGTTTTTGATTTAGTTCTTTAATCCTTCATTTGATACTTAGGGTTCCAGGAGTGAAGTTTGTATCTGTTTCACATCGCTTTTTGAGTCTTTGCTGCAGAGGGACAGCATGATGCATCTGTCTAGGGCACCATGTTAACGCTGCATCTCTGGATATCAACTATGCAAGGAAATAGATCAATCCTATTTTTTTTCTTTTTTTTTTTCAATGTTGAGAGACTAGATCGAAAGCACTCATACTCTCATTAACTAATTATCAGCTAAATTTTACCTGGTACTTACACTGGACCTAAGGGAATTTTAAAGTGATATGGTATTTAAAAAATGTGCAAGCTTTAATTCAACAACAAGATAATCCACAATTCAAGACACATATAATTTATGTAATCATTTACATTACTTACTATGGTTAAGACCTGATGCTTTGTTTCATGGTGTCATTGATTGTTTGGAGTGGCTTGTATCGTAGATATTAATTAGCATAACCATTTCATTTTACTCTCAAGGAAAATAAAAAATGAAGACCTAAAGTCAGTAAAACCCTGACCAAGATCTTTGAAGTATTTAGTGATAGATCTAGACTGGAATATAAATACTTTGCCTCAGTTTGAGGAGCTTCCCATAACAATACTCCATATGAAATTCATGCATTTCAAATATTGAGTACTTTTTTATGGCTGTGTCTATGATCACTGAAGTTAGGTAGGTTAGAGTGTTCTCGATAAATGTTAGTATATAAAACAATTAAATAATTCCACAGGAGCAACTAACCCCTTCCCTAATGCAGGCTTTTGTTGGAGTATACTCCTGCGGTTCTCCAAAAGAGCCTTATTTTACACAAGTTTCATTTATATGTAATCTGACTTGATTTAAATAACATTATGAAATCATTTAATGATCTCTTCTGCTTATATAATGAAAATATTAAGCTATTTTTAAACTCAGTAATTTAAAACAATAATGTTGTTACCCTGAAAATATTGTAACTTATCATACCTTTAAGTACATACCACATTTAATACCAAAGCAGCACTTACATTAATTTTCATAGTTACATTTATATATGCCATCTCTAAAATACAGTAACTGAAATGTGGATGGATGCTCAGATTTTAAGGCATAATTATTGAAACTATCTTATGAATTTAATTGTATTGCTTAGATGCAAACTTTTTTTAATATAGAGACTATTTCATTTAAATCAAAGTTAAAATAAGCTCTTTAAAGAGAATTGCATCCTAAGAATGCAAAATTATTATTACTGTTTCTTAATCTTCTTTGAAATTACTAAAAGAAATATTGTCCATTCATGAAAGGTATGTCTACTACTATTTTTTAGAAGTGATCATCTGTAATAGATTTTCTTCATTTTGCAGTCATAATGCATCTCACTTATTTAATTCACCTGGGAATGAGATGTTACGCAGTGAATAGTAGTTTGTTCGTTTCCTTCAAATGTAAGCAATAAATTATCTGTGCTTGTAAAATTTAGGCTGTCAATTTTTTCTTTCCTCCTTCCTTACCAACACTGGAGAAACCAAAACAATGTATTAGAATTATCATCCAGAACGTCAAACATATTGTTTTCATACACTGATGGTTCAAGAACTATTTGTGGGACAAAGCATTGTCCATCCCCATGAAAATGGGGTTGTGCTATTTTAATTTCATATTTTAATTAATCTGGGTTTCTCAATTTGAGCCAATATAATTTTAGACACCTACAAGTCATTGCTTCAATTTTATAAATTTCTGTTTTCGTTTTTTTTTAGAATTATTTTTCAAATTAAACAAAATGCTCATAAAATATGGCAAGTACAATCAGTTTCCTAATTAAAAGCCACCTAATCCCCTTCTTAATTATTAGCATAGTCCTGTTTTTATTTAATTATTTGTCGTCTGTAGATCCATGTGCTCAGGAGAACATTTTTTAAGGGATGAAACATTATTGCTCAAGGTCACAGGTACATATGACCAAACCTACCCAATGAGAGAATCAGGGGAATTCTGCCCAGGGGTATCTGGGAAAGGTTTTCTTGTTGATATAAAAAGGATATATACGGAGGGAAATGTATTCATTCTTTTTGGTCATTGTTATTTCTGCATGTAACAGCTCTAACTACATTAGCCATCTTGCAACCACGAGGAAAGGCATTACTAAAGTGCTGAGAAATGCAGGGAAGAGAATGGCAAGTAAGAAAGACTTGCAATAAGAAAGTTGAATCCATGATGGTAGGTTTGAGTTGAAGGTAAGTTAATTGGTTTGCAGTTATCTATAAGCAGAAAATATCCTTTCAGATACAAATGTCAAGATTGTGCCTGAAATAGCCAAAATTAACAGATAAGGGACTTCTTGACAACCTATGTGCTGCTCATTTACTACCAATAGTCAAGGGTAAAAAGAGAGGACATGTCCTTCAAACACAATTCTTCATTCCCCACAAGCCCTTTTTCTTTTCCATCTCCTGGCTACATTTCTAAGAATTGAGTAATGAGAAACAATACGTACAACGTGCAACAGACTCACGGACTGATACGCTGGTGTGGAATGTTCTTATCCTTTAATTTTGTGACTCCTTTAGAAATGCTGTGTCATTAGTATTTAAATCACTTCATAAATATTTCACTTTAAATACCGTTGTAATGTCTTGTGTATGCCTTAATTTGTGTCTAACATAATGGCTTTGTATGGTGAGACAATTTCATCAGGGCACTTATACGATTAAAAAAAGCTTTAATAGAGCGCTTTATCTTTACTTTGAGTTGACCATAGAGCAGAAAGCAAAAGGCCATTTAAGTTCCACAGAAATAGTATCTTACTTTTAAAACCTTTACATTTTTAAAGAAAAATAAACATATATGTCTCACAGTATGTTCTCAGGGAAATTGTAGACATTGCAGTTTAAACACGATAAGATGGAAGAGGAAAACAACAGGAACAAGGAAAAAGCCCTCAAAGTTCTGAAATTACCTTGTATAAAGAAATTCAGAGAAGTGGCAAAAGAGTGAAGGATAAAGTGAATTTGGGAAATTTCTTAGGCTTTAGTTTCTTTGACCTCTTTTCTATTGTTCTTCCACTAGAGTGCCGTTTTATGCTGTTCAAAAATTCAAGCATCATATATAGACACATTTTACAGGAAAAATGTCTCAATGATAGTATCTCAAGTATTTTTGGAATCGACTTGATTAAAACTATTAATAACAACAATATCTTCTTATGCATATGATAGGAAAATTGAGCATTTTGCTTTGCTCTTCTGCTACAGGTATATCTGATGACAACTCAAAAGGCGTACTTGTTTCGCAGAGCGTCTCATTGCTGATATATTGTTTATTCCCATTTTAGCTAAAACCTGTTGCTATCGAGCTAATTCCGACTCCCAGCAACCCTATAAGGCAGGGTGGAACTGCCCTATACAGTTTTCGAGAGCTGTTAGTATATTTGAACTGCTGACCTTCTGGTTAGCAGCCAAATTCTTAACCAGTGCACCACCAACCAAACCAAACCCATTGCCATCAAGTTGATTCCAACTCATAGTGACCCTATAGGACAGAGTAGAATTGCCCCATACAGTTTCCAAGGAGCTCCTGTTGGATCTGAACTGCAGACCTTTTGCTTAGCAGCCAAACTCTTAACCACTATACCACCAACCAAACCAAACCCACTGCCGTCAAGTTGATTCCAACTCATAGTGACCCTATAGGACAGAGTAGAATTGCCCCATAGAGTTTCCAAGGAGCTCCTGTTGGACTCGAACTGACACCAAAATCAAAACAACCAGAATTTCCATTTTAGCTGAAAGTACCTCCAATCTTACTAAGGAGAGGGTCATATATCTTGTACTTTGCATCACCAAATACTTTCTAAGCTAGGCAATAAGTGGTGATTCATTAAAAATTTCCTTTTGAAGATCTGTCTTGTGATAAAGTTATCTGTTCTTATATACCTTCAAGGTTTATAGATCAAATTAGTTTCTCATCAAACAGTCTAACAACCACATGACATGTCAACACTCTCCCTTCCCAGCCCTGGGTTCTGTATTACCAGCTTTCCTGTTCCCTCCTACCTTCCAGTCCCTGCCCCAGTACTGGTGCGCCCCTTTCATCTTGTTTTGTTCCATGGGCCTGTTCAGTCTTTGGATGAAGGGTGTACCTCAGGAGCGGCCCCATTACTGAGCTGAAAGGGTGTCTGGGGCCCATGCTCTCCCGGTTTCTCCAGTTATCTGTCAGGCCAGCAAGACTCATCTTACTTTTTGAGTTAGGATTTTGTTCTACATTTTTCTCCAGCTGTGTCCCAGGCCCTCTATTGTGATCCTTGTCGAAGAAGTCAGTGGTGGTAGCTGGTAGCTGGGCACCATTTAGTTATACTGGACTCAGTCTGGAGGAAGCCGTGGTAGGTATGGTCCATTAATCATTTGGACTAATCTTTCCCTCATATCTTTAGTTTTCTCCATTTTTCCTTGCTCCTGAAAGGGTGACACCTGTAGAATATCCTAGATGGCCGCTCACAGGCTTTTAAGACCCCAGAGACTACTCACAAAAGTAGAATGTAGAACATATTCTTTATAAACTCTGTTATGCCAATTGAGCTAGATGTTCCCTTAGGCCATGGTCCCCACAGCCCTCAGCTCAGCAATTTGGTCCCTCAGGGAGTTTGGCTGTGTCTATGGTGCTACCATGGCCTTGCCTTGTATGGGTTGTGCTGGCTTCCCCAGTATTGTGTACTACCTTAACCTTCACCAAAGTTACTGCTTATCTATTGTCTATTAACTGTTTTTCCATGCCCATGCCTCCCCTCCCTCGTAACTATCAAAGATTGTTATTGTATGTAAACCTTTTTATGAGTTTTACAGTAATGGTCTCATACTGTCCTTTTGTGATTGACTTATTTCACTCAACATAATGTCCTCCAGATACATTCATGAGACTCTTTACAAATTCATCCTTGTTCTTTAGTGTTGCATAATACTCCATTGTGTGTATGTACTACAGTTTGTTTATCCATTCATCATCCATTCATTGATAGACATCTAGGTTGTTTCCATCTTTTTGCTATTGTGAACAATGCTGCACTGAACATGAGTGTACATATATCTGTTTGTGTGATGACTCTTACTTCTCTAGGATATATTCCTACAAGTGGGATTGCTGGATCATATGGTATGTCTATTTCTAGCTTTCTAAGGAAGTGCCATATTGTTTCATTTTGCATTCCCACCAGCAGTTCATAAGAGCTTCAATCTCTCTGCAGCCTCTCCAACATTTGTTATTTTCTGTTTTACTGATTCGAGCCAGTAATGCAGGGACGAGATGATATCTCATTGTGGTTTTGATTTGCATTTCTCTGATGGCAAGAGATCATGAGCATTTCCTCATGTGCCTGTTGGCTGCTTGAATGTTTTCTTTGGTGAAGTGTCTGTTCATTTCCTTGCCCAGTTTTTAATTGGGTTGTTTGTCTTTTTGTTGTAGAGGTGTTGGATTTTCTTGTAGATTTTAGAGATTAGACCTTTGTGTGATCTGAAATAGCCAAAATTTTTTTCCCAGTCTGTAGGTTCTCTTTTTACTCCTTTGGTAAAGTCTTTCGATGAGCGTTAAGTGTTAATTTTTAGAAGATCTCAGTTATCTAGCTTATTCTCTGGAGAATGTTGTTGTTGGTTGTGATTTGTATCCTGTTAATGCCATGTATTAGGGCCTCTAGTGTTGATCCTATTTTTTCTTCTATGAATTGCATAGTTTTTGGCTTTATATTTAGGTTTTTGATCCATTTTGTGTTAGTTTTTGTATATGGTGTACGGTATGGGTCCTGTTTCATTTTTTTGCAGTTGCACAACCAGTTTTGCTAGCACCATTTGTTAAAAAGACTGTCTTTTCCCCATTTGATGGAGTCTGGGTGTTTGTTGAAGATGAGGTGACCATATGTGGATGGATTTACATCTGGGTTCTCAATTCTGCTCCATGGGTCAATGTATCTGTCATTGTACAACTACCAGGCTCTTTTGACTACCGTAGCTGTATAGTAGGTTCTGAGGTCAGGTAGTGGGAGTCCTCCCACTTTATTCTTCTTCTTCAGTAGTGCTTTACTTATCCAGGGCTTCCTCCCTTTCCATGTAAATTTAATGATAAGTTTTTCCATCTCTTTAAAGAATGTTGTTGGTATTGGATCAGTATTGCATTGTATTTGTAAATCACTTTGAGTAGAATTGTCATTTTCCCAATGTTCAGTCTACTTATCCATGAGCATGGTATGTTTTTCCATTTATGTAGATCTCTTTTGGTTTCTTCCGGTAGTGTTTTGTAGTTTTCTTTATATAGGTCTTTTACATCCCTGTTTAGATTAATTCCCAAGTATTTTATTTTTTAGGGGCTATATTATAATGGCAATGGGTATTATAAATGGAATTGTTTCCCTGATTTCCTTTTCATTGTTCTCTTTATTGGCATACAGGAATCCAACTGATTTTTGTATGTCGATCTTGTGTCTTGTTACTCTGCTGAATCTATTAGTTCCAGTAGTTTTCTCATGGAGTCTTTTGGATTTTCTAAGTATAGTATCATATTATCCACAAACAGGGAGAGTTTAACTTCTTCATTATCAATTTGGTTGCCCTTTATTTCTGTTTCTTGCCTTATTGCTGTAGTTTTGGGTATGGGTAAGACTTCCCACACAATGTTAGATAGGAGTGGTGATAAAGGGCATCCTTGTTTTTTCCTGTTCTCGAGGGGAATGTTTTCAGCCTCTCTCCATTAAGAGCAATGTTGGCTGTTGGTTTTACATAGATGCCCTTTATTATGTTGAGAAACTTCCCTTCTATACCTTTTTTATTGAGAGTTTTTATCAGGAATGGGTGTTGGACTTTGTCAAACATGTTCTCTGTGTCAATTGAGATGATCATGTGATTCTTTTTATTTATGTGGTGGGTTACCTTGATTGATTTTTCTAATGTTGAGCCATCCTTGCATACCTGGTATGAATCCTACTTGGTCATGGTGTATTATTTTTTTTGATATGATGCTGAATTCTATTGGCTAGAACTTTGTCAAGAATTTTTGCAACTATAGTCATAAGAGATGTTGGTCTCTAATTTTTTTTGTGTGTGTGTGTGGTGTCATTGCCTGGTTTCGGTATCATAGTTATGCTGGCTTCATAGGAATGAATTTGGAAGTATCGTTTCCTTTTCTATATTCTGAAACAGTTTGAGTAGTATTGATGTAGGCTCTTCTCTGAATGTTTGGTAGTATTCTCTAGTAAAGCCATCTGCTCCTGGGCTTTTTGTTGTTGTTGTTGGGAGTTTTTGTTTTTTTTTTTAATTACTTTTCAATCTCTTCTCTTGTTATGGTTTTGTCCAGATTTTCAACATCATTTTGTGTTAGTTTGGGTAGGTAGTGTGTTTCTAGAAATTTGTCCATTTCCTCTAGGTTTTCAAATTTGTTGGAGTATAGTTTTTTTCATAATATTCTGTTATGTTCCATTTTATTTCACTCAGGTCTGTTGTAATGTCCCCCATTTCATATCTTATTTGGGTTATTTGTGGTCTCTCCTGTTTTTCTTTTGTCAATTTGGCCAGTGATTCATTGGGTTTTTTAATCTTTTCAAAAAACAAACTTTTGGTTTTGTTGATTCTTTCTATTATTTTTCTATTCTCTATTTCATTCATTTCTGCTTTGATCTTTAGTATTTCTTTTCTTCTGGTGGCTGTGGGCTTCCTTTGCTCCTCTCTTTCTTTCTGTTGGAGTTATGTAACTAATGGTTTGATTTTGTCCCTTTCTTCTTTTTTGATATGTGCATCTAGTGCTATAAATTGACCTCTGAGGATTGCCTTTGCTGTGTCCCAAAGGTTTTGGTATGATGTGTTTTCATTCTCATTTGATTCTAGGAGCTTTTTGATTCCATATTTGATTTCTTCTATTACTCAGTGGTTTTTAAGCAGGGTGTTATTCAGTTTCCATGTAACCGATTTTTTTTTTTTTTTTCCTTAGTCTTCCTGTTGTTAATTTCTACTTTGATGGCATTGTGGTCAGAGGAGATACTTTGTATTATCTCAATGTATTTGATTTTGTTGAGGGTTCCTCCATGGCCTAAGATATGGCCTATTCTGGAGAACATTTCATGTGTGTTGGAAAAGAATATGTACTTTGCAGCTGTTGGGTGAAGTGTTCTATATAGGTCTATGAGATCAAGTTGGCTGATTGTTCCCTTTAGCTCTTCTATATCTTTGTTGATTTTCTCTCTAGATGTTCTGTCCTTTACTGATGGTGGTGTGTTGAAATTTCCCACTATTACTGTGGAACTATCAATTTCTGTTTTCAGTGCTGTTAAAATTTGTTTTATGTATTTTAGAGCCCTGTCATTGGGTGCGTAGATGTTTATTAAGATCAAGACTTCATGACAGGTTGTCCCTTTAATCATTATATAATGCCCTTCTTTGTCTTTTATGATGGATTTTGTTTTAAAGAAATATCTGAGATTAGTATTGCCACTCCTGCTCTTCGTTGGTAGTTATTTCCTTGATATATGTATTTTTTCCATTCTTTGATTTTTAATAAATTTACATCTTTGTTTCTAAGGTGTATTTCCTGTAGACAGCATATTGATGGATCCTGGTTTTTTTTTTTTTTTAATCCATTCTGTCACTCTCTATCTCTTTATGGGTGCATTTAGGCCATTTACATTCAATGTAATTATTGAAAGGTGTGAGTTTATTGCTCTCATTTTGTAGTGCTTTTTCTGTGGTACTAACATTTTCTTTGTTCCTCTTACTCTCCTGTGCTGGGTTCCTTTTGTTTGTGGATTTATTTTTTTTAGATTTTGTTTTTATTGAGACTTTATGATTTTTTTCCTTATTTTGATGAGTAGGTTTGTTAACTTTCTTTGTTGTTACTTCAACTTTACCCTTATCTTCCTAGATTTGAACAAGTATATTATTACTTGGTATCACCTTGCCTTCTTCTTCATTAGAAAGTTCTATACCTATACCATTTATTCCCTCTTATTGTTCTGAAACTCTTGTGATTTAGAGGTTAACCTCTCTTGTTCCCTGGGACAATTCTTTTGGTTTTGTATAGTCCTTGAGAGTTCATTTCTTAGGTTGTAATCTGGCTGGTACAATCTCGTATCCTAGATTCAGGCTGTGATATGATGTTGTTTGTTCTCAGGGCGAAGGGCTCCCTTTAATAATTCTTGTAATTTTGGTTTGGTTTTTACATGTTTCTTTATTTTCTGTTTATCTGGAAATGTCCTAATTTCACCATCATATTTGAATGAAAGTTTTGCAGGATAGATTGTTTTTGGTTGGCAATTTTTTTTTTCTTTCAGGGTTTTATATATGTCATCCCATTGCATTCTTGCCTGCATAGTTTCTGCTGAATAATCAGAGCTTAGTTTCATTGTTTCTCTTCTGTAGGACGTTTTGGTTTTCTTGAGCTGCTCACAGGATTTGTTTTCTCAGTCTTTGGTTTTAGAGAGTGTGATTATGATATGCCTTGGTGTTTTACTTTTGGGGTCTATCCTATATGGTGTTCATTGAGTTTCTTGGATGGTCAGCTTTTCTTCATTCATATTAGGGACGTTTTCTATCAGGAAGTCTTCAATGATCCTCTCTGTGTTTTCCGTTTTCTCTCCCTCTTCTGGAACTCTGATCACTTGCAAATTTTTGCTTTTTATGGTATCTCACATAATTCTCAGGGTTTCTTCATTTTATCTGATTTTTCCTCAAACAGAGATGTATCCAAATGTTTGTCTTTAATTTTGCTTATTCTGTCTTCCATTGTTTCAAACCAGATCCTCATCCCTTTGAGGACACTGTCCATTTCTAAAATCTTGTTTATCTTTTGGATTTCTAATTGCTGTTTTTGAATGATTTCTAGTTGTGAATTTATTTTGGCATTTTGTTCCTGTATTACTTTCCTGAATTGGTCCATTTTTTTGCCTGTACTTTCCATGAACTTTTCTGCCTTTTCCATGAATTTGTCTATTTTTTTTTTCTCACTTTTGTCTGCTTTTTGCTTCAGCTCTTGGATTGTTCTGAATATTAGAGATTTGAATTCCCTGTAAGGTAGTTCTAGTGCCTTTTCTTCTACTGGAAGGTCATCTGGCATTTTAGATACCTACTAGAACCATCCTGTCCTGTTTTTTTGTTTATATGTTTTGATATTGTCTGCTGTCTTTGGGGCATTCAGTAGTTATTTTCTTCATTTCTTGATTGTAGATTTGTTTGTTTTGTCCTCCTTTTTTTGTTTTATTTGGTTATGTCTGAGCAGGTGATCTGTGTCTTCTTTGTTGTTTGTTCATCTGTAGTCATGATATTTTCACCTCCTTGTCCAGTGGGCAGGGCCGGTCATTCAGCTGTAGTATAGCAAGGCAGATCCAGCTGAAGGGTAGCAGTTGGGATGGGATGTTTGTGGCTAGTACTAGGGCCAACAGGGTGGCCCAGGAAACAGTGCTGGTCAGGTTTCAGTAGGCTGTGTCTGTGCTGCTCTTTGGTGTGATGCTCAGTGCATGGTGCAGGTAGGCAGGAAAGAGGGGGGAGGTTGTGATGTGTGGAGATAATCGGGCTGTGGGAGAGATGAGAGCAAAACAGGATCCAAAAAAAAAAAAAAAAGAGAAAGTTAAAAAAAAGAGTGCTAAGGGAACTTGCCTTTGAAGTGGCTAGATGAGAAACAGAAATGTAGAAAAGGAAAAAAGAGAAAGAAAAAGGGAAAAAGAAAGAAAAATCTTGATAAAATTTGGAAAAGAGAAAAAGAAAAGCTAAGCCCCAGGAGTCCCAGAGTCCCACTGGTGGGGCTGCTAAGACTGGAGAAGTGGCTCCCAGGCTGCACAGTACAGCCTGGCTAGAGGCGGTATAGATGTCACACAGCCCCAGGTATTCAGGAGAGAGAAAAAGAAAATAAATGTAGAGAGACAAGAACTGAGAAACAAAGAAAGACAGAAAGGGAAAAAGAGAGAAAAGAAAGAAGAAGAAGAAGAAAAAAGAAATGCCCCAGGGATCCCACCTATGAATCTGCACAGATTGAGTGGGTGGCTCCTCAGCTGTGCAGTGCAGCCCAGCTAGAAGGGGCTCCCAAGCTGTGAAAAGAAAAAGAAAACAAACAAACAAAGAGAACAAAGCAAAACAAGGGAAAAAAAGCTCCAGGGTTCCCACCAGAGTGGTGCTGCGGGCCGGGGGAGTGGTTCCCCAGTCGAGTGTGGCTTCACAGCCTTTTAAGAAGAAGCAAAGATGGCACACGGATCCAAGTGTTCCAGAAAAAGAAGGAGGAGCTGGTAGGAGGCACAGAAGACACCAAGAGACAGAAAGAACCAACACCAGCTCAGGGCCCCAGCCAGTGTGGGCAGAGTGAATTCAAGCAGCCTGAGGCCAAAGCAGTTGCCTCCCGGCCAAAACACTGCAGCTGGCAGGAAGCAGAGGAGGTCAAAGGGGGGTAAATAGGGAGAATTAGAAAGAGTATATCGTTCCTTACTGGGTGCTCTGTCTCCTGCTGAGAACCTCATGAAGCTGCTTTCCTATACTCCCTGTTTGCTGATCTACGATGTGGGTGGGGCAAATCCGAGCGGCACAGATGCTGCACTTCCAGGCCAGCCCAGCCACTGCAACCAGCCAGGAAGCTTGAAGGTAAAGCATCAGGGAGAGAATAGGGGTGGGACGGTGTGTATTGCTGGTTACTGGATGCTCTGTCTCCTGCTGGTAGTGCCACGAAGCTTCTTTCCCTCGCTCCCTGTCTGCCAATCCCCGGCAGGAGTCCAAGATGGCGAATCCATGCTGCCTTAGCTGACGGGGGCCCCCCACGCATATCTCTCCTGGCTCTGTCTTTTCTCAGTTTCTTATTCCATTTGGTGCTTGGTTGAATTCTTTAACTCTTTATTTGACACTGCAGGTTCCAGGAATGACATTTGTCTGTTTTACTTAGTTTTTCGGGTCTTTGCTATGGTGGGACACATGGTGTTTCTATGATGCCATGTTGGCCGGAAGTCTATATTCTTAATCATAAATGAAAGCTTTGGAAATTTAAAATTTCCTCAAAATATACAAGAAAAAGAAGTTGGTTACTGGTGAGCACAAAACTAAAATTTTAATTTGCAGAAAATTTGCAGAAAATTGAAACCATTAAAGCTGTATGCTAGTATTTAGATATTTGCTCCATTTTTTAACTTTTGTGGTATATAATTTTGACCCTGGAAGCACACAATGGAGTACTACAGAGAACTGAGTTATTATCTTTAAGGAAAAGCATCCTACTTTCTTCTGAAGAAAGATAAAGTGCGCAGCAACATTGAAGAAAATCATGGATAACTCTAAATTTGAAAGTAAATTAGTTTCACAATCCTATACTTAAATCAGGAAACTCTGGTGATGTACTGGTTAAGTGCTACGGCTGCTAACCAAAGGGTTGGCAGTTTGAATCCGCCAGGCGCTCCTTGGAAATTCTATGGGGCAGTTCTGTTCCATCCTATACGATCACTACGAGTTGGAATAGACAGCACGGGGTTTGGTTTTTGCTTTGGTATACTTAAATCAAGGCCAATTTGATCTCTAGAAAGAAGTGGGTTCTCAATATTGAATGTAGTTTATTTGCTTCCAATTAACTGACTTCCCAGAAGGACATTCTATGGAAGAGAAAAACCTCAACCTTGTGTTATTACAAGTTTTCTCTAATAAACTTTTGGATAGAAAAATTGAGAAAAAACTTAAGAGAGATGGAGACAGAATGAGAATGTCGAAAGAATCAAAGAACGTTTAGAAAGTGTGCCAGTGCATAGAATAGAGAGAGTTAAGGGGAGATAATATTCAAAGAAAATAAAAACAGGATATTCCAGAGTTGATGAAACCCGAAATGTTCATATTAAAGAGGCATATTAAGTTCTGAGAAGTCTTCCTTTCTCTTTTTTTTAGTCCACGTCTAGACATTTCCTAGTGAATATATAGACAAGAGAAAGAAGGCTTTCTTTTTTTTTTTTTATTGTGCATTAAGTGAAAGTTTACAAATTAAGTCAGGCTCTCGCACAAAAACTTATATACACCTGGCTACATACTCCCAATTGCTCTCCCCCTAATGAGACAGCCCACTCCTTCCCTCCATTTTCTCTTTCTGTCTATGCAGCTAGCTTCTAACCCCCTCTACCCTCTCATCTCCTCTCCAGGCAGATGCCAACAGAGTCTCTAGTGTCCACCTGATCCAAGAAGCTCACTCCTCAACAGCATCCCCTTCAATCCCATTGTCCAGTCCAATCCCTGTCTGAAGAGTTGTCTTTGGGAATGGTTCCTGTCCTGGGCCAACAGAAGGACTGAGGGCCATGACCACTGGGGTCTTCTAGTCTCAGACCATTAAGTCTGGTCTTTTTATAATAATTTGGGGTCTGCATCCCACTGCTCTCCTGCTCCTTCAGGGGTTCTCTGTTGTGTTCCCTGTCAGGGCAGTCATCAGTTGTAGCCAGGCACCGTCTAGTTCTTCTGGTCTCAGGCTGCTGTAGTCTCTGGTTTATGTGGCTCTTTATGTCTCTTGGGCTCATAATTACCTTGTGTCCTTGGTGTTCTTCATTCTCCATTGCTTCAGGTGGGTTGAGGCCAATCGATGCATCTTAGATGGCCGGTTGCTAGCATTTAAGACCCCAGACACCACTCTCCAAAGTGGGATGCAGAATGTTTTCTTAATAGAGTTAATTATGCCAGTTGACTTAGGTGCCCCTGAAACCATGGTCCCCAAACCCGTGCCCCTGCTACGCTGGCCTTCGAAGCATTTAGTTTATTGAAGAAGCTTCTTTGCTTTTGGTTTAGTCCAGTTGTGTTGACCTTGCTGTATTGTGTGTTGTTGTCTTTCCCATCACCTAAAGTAGTTCTTTATCTACTATCTAATTAGTGAATACCCCTCTCCCACCCTCCCTCCCCCCTTTCATAACCATCAAGAATATTTTCTTCTCTGTTCAACTATTTCTCGAGTTCTTATAATAGCTGTGTTATACAATATTTGTCCTTTTACAACTAAGTTCACTCAGCATAATGACTTCCTGATTCCTCCATGTTATGAAATGTTTCACAGGTTCATCACTGTTCTTTATGATGTGTACTATTCTATTGTGTGAATATACCATAATTTATTTATCCATTCATCCTTTGGTGGGAACCTTGGTTGTTTCTGTCTTTTTGCTATTGTAAACAATGCTGCAGTGAACATGGGTGTGCATATATCTGTTCATGTAAAGGCTCTTACTTCTCTAGGATATGTTCCAAGAAGTGGGATTGCTGGATCGTATGGTAGTTCTATTCCTAGTTTTTAAGGAAGCACCAATTGGATTTCTAAAGTGCTGTACCATTTTACATTCCCACCATCAGTGTATAAGTGTTCGACTCTCTCCACAACCTCTCCAACATTTATTATTTTGTATTTTTTGGATTAATGCCTTGTTGGAGTGAGATGGAATCTCATTGTAATTTTAATTTGCATTTCTCTAATGGCTAATGATTCTGAGCATCTCCTTATGTATCCGTTAGCTACCTGAATGTCTCCTTTAGTGAAGTGTCTGTTCATATATTTTGCCCATTTTTAAATTGTGTTATTTGTCTTTTTGTAGTTGAGTTTTTGCAGTATCACATAGATTTTAGAGATCAGGCGCTGATCAGAAATGTCATAGCAAAAAATTTTTCCCAGTCTGTAAGTAATCTTTCTACTCTTTTGTTGAAGTCTTTGGATGAGCATACTTGTTCGATTTTTAGAAGCTCGCAGTTATCTAGTTTTTCTTCTGCATTGTTAGTAATGTTTTGTATACTGCTTATGCCATGTAATAGGGCTCCTAACATTGTCCCTATTTTTTTCTTCCATGATATTTATCGTTTTAGATTTTATATTTAGGTCTTTGATCCATTTTGAGTTAGTTTCTGTGCATGGTGTGAGGTTTGGGTCTTGTTTCATTTTTTTGAAGGTGGATATCCAGTTATGCCAGCACCATTTGTTAAAGAGACTCTTTTCCCCATTTAACTGCTTTGGGGCCTTTGTCAAATATCAACTGCTTGTATGTGGATGTATTTACATCTGGATTCTCAATTCTGTTCCATTGGTCTATGTATCTGTTGTTGTACCAGTACCAGGCTATTTTGACTACTGTGGTGGTATAATAAGTTCTAAAATTACGTAGAGTGAGGCCTCCCACTTTGTTCTTCTTTTTTCAGTAAGGCTTTACTTATCTAAGGCCTCTTTCCCTTCCATATGAAGTTGGTGATTTGTTTCTCCATCTCTTTAAAAAATGTCATTGGAATTTGGATTGGAATTGTATTAAATCTTTAGACTGCTTTTAGTAGAGTAGAGATTTTTATAATGTTAAGTCTTCCTATCCATGAGCAAGGTATATTTATCCACTTCTGTAGGTCTCTTTTGGTTTCTTACAGAAGCATTTTGTAGAGTTCTTTTTATAAGTCTTTTACATCTCTGGTAAGATTTATTCCTAAATATTATATCTTCTTGGGGACTAATGTAAATGGTATTGATTTGGTGATTTCCTCTTCGATGTTCTTTTTGTTGGTGTAGAGGAATCCAACTGATCTTTTTATGTTTATATTGTATCTTGAAACTCTGCTGAACTCTTCTATTAGTTTCAGTAGTTTTCTGGAGGATTCCTTAGGGTTTTCTGTGTATAAGATCATGTCATTTGCAAATAGGGATACTTTTACTTCTTCCTCGCCAGTCTGTATGCCCTTTATTTATCTAGCCTAATTGTTCTGGCTAGGACCTCCAGCACAATGTTGAATAAGAGTGGTGATAAAGGGCATCCTTGTCTGGTTTCCGATCTCAAGGGGAATGTGTTAGGCTCTCTCCATTTAGGATGATGTTGGCTATTAGCTGCTCTTAAAATTCTCTCTTTATCTTTGGTTTTGGCTAATTTGATTATAATACGTCTTGGTGACTTTCTTTTTGAAATCTACCTCATGTGGAGTTCGATGAGCATCTTGGATAGATATCTGCTCATCTTTCACAATATCAGGGAAGTTTTCTGCCAACAAATCTTTGACTATTTTCTGTTTTCCCTGTATTTTCTGTTTTCACTCCCTGATCTGGTACTCCAATCACTTGTAGGTTATTTCTCTTGATAGAGTCCCACATGATTCTTAAGGTTTCTTCTTTCTTTAAATTCTTTTATCTGATTTTTCTTCAAATATATTGATGCCAAGTGCTTTCTCTTCAAGTTCACAAATTCTGCCTTCTACTTGTTCAATTCTACTCCCCTGATTTTCTACTGAGTTGGCCTACTTCTGTCATTTTATTATTAATCTTCTGAATTTCTGATTGCTATCTGTCTATTGATTTTTCTAGCTTATTACATTTTTCATTATGTTCCTGAATAATCTTTTTAATTTCTTCAAATGCTTAATCTGTGTCTTCCTTGGCTTGTACTTCATATTGCCTGATTTCCTTCCTGATGTCTTAAAGGGTTCTGTATATTAATTTTTTGTGTTCTGCCTCTTGTAACTCCAGGAAGGTACTTTCATCTAGAAGATCCCTGGATTCTTTGTTTTGAGAGCTTGTCAATGTGATCATTGTCAGTTTCTTTATGTGACTTGGTATTGACTGCTGTCTCCAAGCCATCTATAAGTTTTTGTATGAGTTTATTTTACATTTGGTTACTGTGTCATAGTTTCTTGCTTTGTTTTGTTTTGATATGCCCAAATGGGTTGCATGACTGAGCTAGCTTGATTATTTTCGCCTTTGGAGCTTTGACTTCCTGTACTAAGATGACTAGAGCCGTTATCAGGTATATCAGTCTAGGAGTCCACTCACTTTTCTTGTATGAATTCAGCTCAGGTGTCCAGGTAGCTTATCATCAAGTTTGAGGTACAGGCTCTGTCCTACAGTCTTAGAGGGGCAGGGGCGAATGGTGTGACCAAATACCTGCACCAGTCACCCCAGAACCTCTAAGAAAGAAGGCTTTTTAGAAACAAAAACTAAAAAAGAAAAAAAAAAAAAACAATAATGTTTGTTACCAATAATCAGGTTTTAAATTATCAGTAGATTTTTAAAAAAAACAATAATAGATTTCAAAAGAGAAGAGAACATAACGTGGTCATATTGTACATGTGTAAACTTTAACAAGGTCAAAACAGGAACATTCTCCAGCAGGAATATAACGGATCACTGCATATTAAGCAACCCAGAGCATAGTCTTCAACTGTCTTGCATTATGAGCTGAGTTGACTCACCTCTTTCAGTACTAGGAACAAGTCTTCAAAATGGTCATTTATTTTATAGAATATCCATTAAACACTTGAAAAGGAGATTATATGATTTTTGACTGTGTCACATTCTAAGGAATATATCCCCTGTACCTGTAGCTGAAAGTTGTCACCAAATATTTTCTAAGTTGACCTGCGATGAGTTAAATAAAGTAAGGATATAGAGGAATAATCATATCTATACTGCACTTTGGATACCCTGGTGGCATAGTGGTTAAGTGCTCTGGCTGTTAACCCAAAGAGCCGGCAGTTCAAATCTACCAGGTGCTCCTTGGAACTCTATGGGGCAGTTCTACTCTGTCCTGTAGGGTTGCTATGATTCGGAATCAACTTGACGGCAATGGGTTTGGTTTTTGGTTTGATACTGCACTTGGAGTCCTAGAGATGCAGTGGTTAAAAGCTATGGCTAACCAAAAGGTCAGCAGTTCAAATCCACCAGCCCTTCCTTGGAAAAACTATGTGCCAGTTCTACTCTATGAGTCAGAATCAACTCGCTGTCATTTTTTTTTTTTTTTTGGTATACTGTACTCATGATGTCAGTGTGACTGCATTTCAAGGAGAGAAAATAGTAACTCTGTCATAATTTGAAGAAATCAAATATAATTCAAGTTGGAGAAATAAGGTATCAGTGGAGTAAATTTTATTCAAATTGAAACATGCTTTATATCTAATGTGAAATACAAAGAAATAGTGGGTCATAATACATATTATTGCGTATACTTAAATTTGCAGAAGCTGTAAACTATTCTATTCTAAGGAGCCCTGGTGATACAGTGGTTAAAGCACTCAGCTTCTAACTGAAAGGTTGTCAGTTTGAACTTAATGGCTGCTCTGTGGGAGAAAGATGTGGAAGTTTGCTTTTGTAAATATTTACAGTCTTGGAAACCCTATGGGAAAGTTCTACTCTGTCCTGTAGGGTTGCTATGAGTTGGGATCAACATAATGACATTGGGTTTGTAAACTATCTCCATTTTCCAGAAAGGAAAAAACACAAAGTATGAGTATGTGCATTGAAATCATGACTCAACAAAAGTAGGTCAAAGAAAGTCAATATAGAAAAAGACGAAGGAAATTTACTTCTGAAAAAACAAAGCTGGAAAATAGGATTAAACCTTGTGGGAAGAATAGAATTGATCGTAAAAGAAAAACCTTAAAGACAATATTGATGACTAAATAAAATAATGCTGAGAGTTAAAATAACTGTAATGACTAATTTGGCAAACACATAATTAAGTGGAGTTATAATACTGAAGAATGTATCATTATTAAATGCACTTCTATATTTTCAAGAAAGATAGCAATGAGATGAACTTTTTTTTTCAAGTCAAATTTACATAATAAGATTTAAAAGTCACAAAGGAATAGAAATATAGTGTTAAATTTCTAAAAAAAAAATAGAAGGGGAAAAAAAGGGAGACTAAAATCTAATCAATTCAAAGAAAGATTAGATAGGGTAAAGAGATCAATGGTGATGGCAAATTAAAAAAGACCTTGTCAGTTTGGATTGTTTTTCTCCTAATTTAGCTACGTTCCACTTAGAAGAACATAAAAGGATTGAAATTTGATTTAATAACTTTGGTGAAGAGTAAGACAGTACACAATACTGGGGAAGCCAGCACAACCTGTGCAAGGCAAGGTTATGGAAGCTCTGTAGACACATCCAAACTCCTCGAGGGAACAAGTTGCTGGGCTGAGGGCTGTGGAACCTTGGTCTCAGGGAACATCTAGCTCAATTGGCATAACAGAGTTTATAAAGAAAGTGTTCTAATTCTACTTTGGTGAGTAGTGTCTGAGGTCTTAAAAGCCTGTGAGTGGGCATATAGGATACTCAATTAGTCTCACCCCTTCCAGAGCAAGGAAGAAAGAAGAAAACTAAAGATACAAGGGAAAGATTAGTCCAAAGGACTAATAGACCACATCTACCACGGCCTTTACCAGACTGAGTCCAGTACAACTAGATGGAGCCTACCTACCACCACTGACTGCTCTGACAGGGATCACAACAGGGGGTCCTGGGCAGAGCTGGAGAAAAATGTAGAACAAAATTCTAACTCAAAAAGAATGACCAGACCTGCTGGTGTGACAGAGACTGTAGAAACCCTGAGAGTATGGCCCCAAGACACCCTTTCAGCTCAGTAATAAAGTCACTCCTGTGGAAACAGGTTTTTCTTTTGTTTTATATGAAAAAGAACGGGACATCAGGATTAGAGGAAGACTCATTAACAACCTGCGATACGCAGATGACACAGCCTTGTTTGCTGAAAATGAAAAGGACTTGAAGCGCTTACTGATGAAGATCAAAGACTACAGCCTTCAGTATGGAGTCTCTCAACATAAAGAAAACAAAAATCCTCACAATTGGACCAATAAGCATCTTCATGATGAACTGAGAAAAGATTGAAGTTGTCAAAGGTTTCATTTTGCTTGGATTCACAATCAACACCCATGAAAGCAGCAATCAAGAAATCGGATGAGGCATTGCCTTGGGCAAATCTGCTGCAAGAGACCTCTTTAAAGTGTTAAAAAGCAAAGATATCATTGTAAGGGCTAAGGTGAGCTTGACCCAAGCCATGCTGTTTTCAATCACCCCATATGCATGTGAAAGCTGGACAATGAATAAGGAAGAGCTAAGAAGAATTGATGCCTTTGAATTATGGTATTGGCAAAGAGTACTGAATATACCATAGACTACCGAAAGGACAAACAAGTACAGCCAGAATGGTTCTTTGAGGGGAGGATGGTGAGACTTCCTCTCACATACTTTGGACATGTTATCAGGAGGGATCAGTCCCTGGAGAAGGACATCAAGCTTGATAAAGTAGAGGGTCAGCATAAAAGAGGAAGACCTCAAGGAGATAGATTGACACAGTGGGTGCAAAAATGGGCTCAAACATAGCAAGAATTGTAAGGATGGCGTAGGACCAGGCAGTGTTTCATTCTGTTGTATATAGGGTCCCTATGAGTCGAATCCAATTCAACAACACCTGAGAACAACAACAACTTGCAAACCATATGATGGTTTACATACACCAAAAAATAAATAAATAGATAGATAAATAAATAAACCAAGCCCATTGCCCTTGAGTTGACTTCAACTCATAGAAACTCTACAGCAACCCTATAGGACAGAATAGAAGTGCCCCAGTAGAAGTGCCCCAGAGGGTTTCCAAGGCTGTAATCTTTTTTTTTTTTTTAATTGTGCTTTAAGTGAAAGTTTACAGTTCGAGTTAGTTTCTCAAGCAAAAATCTGTACACCCATTGTTATGTGACCCTAGTTGCTCTCCTGTAATGTGACAACACACTCCTCCTGTCCACCCTGGACTTGCCATGTCCATTCATCCAGCTCCTGTCCCCCTTTGCCTTCTCATCTCGCCTCCGGACAGGAGCTGCTCATTTAGTCTTATGTATCTACTCGAGCTAAGAAACACACTCTTCACGAGTATCATTTCATATCTTATGGCCCAGTCTAATCTTTGTCTGAAGAGTTGTCTTCAGGAATGGTTTTAGGTTTGGGCTAACACTAGGGGCCATGTCGTTTGGGGATCCTCCAGTCTCAGTCAGACCATTAAGCCTGGTCTTTTTACTAGAATTTGAGGTCTGCACCCCACTTTTCTCCTGTTTCATCAGGGACTTTGTTGTGTTCCCTGTCGGGGCAGTCATTGGCGGTAGCTGGGTATCATCTAGTTCCGGTCTCAGACTGATGGAGTCTCTGGTTTATGTGTCCCTTTATCTTGGACTAGTATTTTCCTTGTATCTTTGATGTTTTTCATTCTGCTTTGCTCCAGGTGGGTTGGGACTAATTGATGTATCTTAGATGGCTGCTTGCTAGCTTTCAAGACCCAGATACCACTTACCAAAATGAGATGTAGAACATTTTCTTAATAAACTTTATTATGCCAGTTGACCTAGATGTCCCGTGAAAACATGGTCCCAAGACCCCTGCTCCTGCAACTCTGCCCCTCGAAGTGTTTGGTTGTATTCCAGAAACTTCTTACCTTGGTTTAGTCCAGTTGTTCAGACTTCCCCTGCATTCCGTGTCGTCCTTCCCTTCACCTAAGATAATTCTTATCTTTTCTAATCTAGTTAGGAAATACCCGTCTCTCTCCCTCCCTACCCTTGTAACCATCAAAGGATGTTTTCTTTTGTGTTTAAACTTTTTCTTGAGTTCTTATAATAGTGGTCACATACAATATTTGTCCTGCAAATGACTAATTTCACTCAGCAAAATGCCTTCCAAATTCATCCATGTTATGAGATGTTTCACGGATTCATCTTTATTAATTGTTGCAGAGTTCCATTTTATGAATATACCATAATTTGTTTATCCATTCATCCATTGATGGGCGCCTAGGTTGTTTCCATCTTTTTGCTATTGTGAATGGTGCTGCAGTGAACATGGCTGTGCATATATCTACTCATGTGAGGGTTCTTATTTCTCTAGGATATATTCCAAGGAGTGGAATTGCTGGATCGTATGGTAGTTCTACTTCTAGCTTTTTAAGGAAGTGCCAAATCGATTTCCAAAGTGGTTGTATCATTTTACATTCCCACCAGCAGTGTATAAGTGTTCCAGTCACTACACATCTCCAACATTTATTATTTTGTGTTTTTTGTATTAATTCTAGCCTTGTTGGGGTAAGGTGGTATCTCATTGTAGTTTTGACTTGCATTTCTCTTATGGCTAATGATTGTGAGCATTTCCTCATGTATCTGTTAGCCCCTTGAATGTCTTCTTCGGTGAAGTACCTGTTCATAGCCTTTGCCCATTTTTTAATTTGGTTATTTGTCTTTTTGCTGCTGAGGTTTTGCAGTGTCTTATAGTTTTTAGAGATTAGACAGTGATCAGATTTGTCCTAGTCAAAATTTTTTTTCTAGTCTGTAGGTTGTCTTTGTACTCTTTTGATGAAGTCTTTGATGAGCATAAGTGATTGATTTTTAGGAGCTCTTAGTTATCTAGTTTCTCTTCTGGTGTTTATGCATTGTTAGTAACGTTTTGTATTCTGTTTATGCCATGTATTAGGGCTCCTAACGCTGTCTCTATTTTTTATTCCATGATCTTTATCATTTAAAATTTTATATTTAGTTCTTTGATCTATTTTGTGTTAGCTTTTGTGCATGATGTGAGGTATGGGCCTAATTTCATTTTTTTTTTTTTTTGCTGATAACTGTCCAGTTATGCCAGCGCTGTATGTTAAAGAGATTGTTTTTTCCCCATTTAACTGACTTTGGGCCTTTATCAAATATCAGCTGCTCATGGATGAATAAATTTACATCTGGATTTTCAATTCTGTACCATTGGTCTATGTATCTGTTGTACCAGTATCAGGCTGTTCTGACTACAGTGGCAGTATTATAGGTTCTTCTATCTTCTTCAGTAATGCTTTAATTATCCAGGGCCTCTTCCCCTTCCACATGAAGTGGGTGATTTGTTTCTGCATCGCATTAAAAAATGCCCTTGGAATTTGTATCAGAATTGCATTGTATCTATAGATCACTTTGGGTAGAATAGACATTTTTACAATGTTCAGTCTTCCTATCCATGAGCAAGGTATGTTTTTCCACTTATGTAGGTCTCTGTTGGTTTCTTGCAGTAATGTCTTGTAGTCTTCTTTGTGTATGTCTTTTACATCTCTGGTTCGATTTATTCCTACCTATTTTATCTTCTTGGGGGGTATTATAAATGGTATTGATTTGGTTATTTCTTCACTGAAGTTCTCTTTGTTGGTGTAGAGGAAGCTAACTGAGTTTTGGATTTTTATCTTGTATCCAGTAACTTTGCTGAAATCTTCTATGAGTTCCAGTAGTTTTCTTGTGAATTCTTTGGGGTTTTCTGTGTATAAAATCATATCATCTGCAAATAGAGATACTTTTACTTCTTTCTTACCAATCTGGATCCCCCTTATTTCTTTTTCTATCCTAAATGCTCAGGCTAGGACCTCCAACACAGTGTTGAATAAAAGTGGTGATAAAGGGCATCCTTATCTATTTCCTGTTCTCAAAGGGAATCTTTCAGACTTTCTCTATTTAGGATTACATGGGCTGTTGGCTTTGTATAAATGCCCTTTTTATATTGAGGAATTTCCCTTCTATTCCTATTTTGCTGAGAATTTTTATCATGAATGGGTGTTGGACTTTGTCAAATGCCTTTTCTGCATCAATTGATAAGGTCATGTGGTCCTTGTTTTGTTGTTTTATGTGATGATTACATTGATTATTTTTCTGATGTTGAGCCATCCCTGCATACCTGGTATGAATACCACTTGGTCATGGTGGATTATTTTTTTGATATGTTGTTGAATTCTATTGGCTAGAATTTTGGTGAGGAGTTTTGCATCTGTGTTCATGAGGGATATTGGTTTGTAATTTTCTTTTTTTGTGGTGTCTTTACCTGGTTTTGGTGTCAGGTTTTGCTGGCTTCATAGAATGAGTTAGGGAGTATATGATCCTTTTCTATGCTCTGAAATACCTTTATTAGTGGTGTTAACTCTTCTGTCAAAGTTTGGTAGAATTCTCCAATGAAGTCGTCAGGGCCAGGGCTTTTTTGGGGGGGAAGTTTTTAAATTACATTTTCAAATTCTTCTTTTGTTGTACATTCAGTTAGAGGTTCTACCTCTGTGTTAGTTTAGGTAGGTAGTGCGTTTCTAGAAATTCATCCATTTCCTCCAGGTTTTCAAATTTGTTAGATACAATTTTTCATAGTGTTCTGTTATGATTCTTTTAATTTCAGCTGGGTCTGTTGTGATATCATCCATCTCATATCATATTTGGGTTATTTGCTTCCTGTCCTGTTTTTCTTTTGTCAGTTTGGTCAATGGTTTATCGGTTTTGTTGATCTTTTCAAATAACCAGCTTTGGTCTTGTTAACTCTTTCAACTGTTTTTCTATTCTCTATTTCATTTTTTTCTGCTCTAATTTTTATTATTTACTTTCTTCTGGTGCCCAAGGACTTCTTTTGCTTCTCTCTTTCTATTTGTTCAAGTTGTAGGGATATCATTTTGATTTTGGCTCTTTGTTCTTTCTGGATGTGTGCATTTATCGCTATAAGTTGACTTCTGAGCACTGCTTTAGCTGTGTCTCAGAGTTTCTGGTTGTGTTCTCATTCTTACTGGATTCTATGAATTTCCTTTTCTGTCCTTAATTTCTTCTATAACCCAGTAGTTTTTGAGTAAGGTGTTGTTCAGTTTCTATGTATTTTTTTTTTCCTTGCTTTTTGTGTAATTGATTTCGACTTTTATGGCTTTATGGTCAGAAAAGATGCTTTGCAATATTTTGATGCTTTGGATTCTGTTAAGGCTTGCTTTATGGCCTAATATGTTGTCTATTCTGAAGAATCTTCCATGTGAGCTGGAAAAGAAAGTATACTTGGCTGTTGCTTGGTGGAGTGTTCTGTATATGTCTATGAGGTCAAGTTGGTTGACTGTGGCATTTAGATCTTCCATGTCTTTATTGAGCTTCTTTCCGGATGTTCTGTTCTTCATCAAAAGCGGTGTGTTGAGCTCTCCTACTATTACTGTGGAGCTGTCTATTTCTCTTCTCAATGCTGTTAAAGTTTGTTTTATGCATTGAGGAGCCCTATCGTTGGGTGCTTAAATATTTATTATGGTTATGTCCTCCTGTTGTACTGAACCTTTAATGATTAAAAAAAAAATAGTGTTTTTCATTACCCTTTGTGGTGAATTTCACTTTAAAATCCATTTTGTCAGAGATTAATATTGCCATTCCTGCTCTTTTTTGATTGTTGTTTGCTTGATGTATATATTTGTCCATCCCTTGAGTTTTTGTTTGTGTGTTTAAGTCTAAGTTGTGTCTTTTGTAGGCAGCATATAGACAGGTCATGATTTTTTAAAATCCATTCTGCTACCCTCTTTCTCTTTATTGGTGTATTCAGTCCATTTACATTCAGCATACTTATTGATAGATATGAGTTTTTTTTTTATGAGTTTAGTGGTGTCATTTTGATGTAATTTTGTGTGTGTGTGTCATTGACAGTTTCTTTATCTGTTTAATTTTCTGTGCGAAATCATTTTTCTTTATTTTCATTGTTAATTTTGTGTTTGCTGAGTCTTTTTCTTGTATTTTATTTTGATGTGTAGGATTATTAGTGTCTGGACTCCCTTTAGTCTTTCTTGTAATTTTAGTTTGGTTTTTACAAATTCCTAAACTTCTGTTTATTTGGAAATGCCGTAATTTCACCATCATATTTGAGAGAGAGTTTTTCTGAATATATAATTCTTGGCTGACAATATATATATTTGTTTTCCTTTAAAGCTTTATATATGTCATCCCGTTGCCTTCTTGCCTGCATGGTTTCTGCTGAGGTAGTCCAAGTTTAGTTTTACTGACTCTCCTTTGTGGGTAGCTTTTCATTTATCCCTATCCACTCTTAAAATACTCTTTTTATCTTTGGTTTTGGAAAGTTTGATTATAAGATGTCTTAGTGACTTTCTTTTTGAAATCTACCTTGTATGGGGTTCGATGAGCTTCTTGAGTAGATATCTTCTCATCTTTCAGGGTATCAGGGAAGTTTTCTGCCAACGAATCTTCAACAATTCTCTTTGTATTTTCTATTATCTCCCTGTTCTTGTGTTCCAATGACTTGTAGGTTATTCCTCTTGGCAGAAAAAAAAAAAAGAGTCCCACATAATTCTTAGTCTTTCTTCATTTTTAAAAAATTATTGTATCTGATTTTTCCTCAAATAAATTGGTGTCAAGTACTCCCTAATGTTCACTTCCACTTCCTCAGTTCTGCTCCTCTGACTTTCTATTGAGTTGGCTAATTCTGAAATTTTATTGTCAATCTTCTGATTTTCTGCTTGCTGTATTTCTGTGGGTTCTTGCAGCCTGTTAAATTTGCCATTATGTTCCTGCATAACCTTCTTGAATTCTTCTATTGTTTTGTCTGTGTGTTCCTTGGCTTGCTCTTCATTTTGCATGATCTGCTTCCTGATCTTTTGAAGAGCTCTGTGTATTAATCTTTTGAATTCTACTTTTGGTAATTTGAAGAAGTTCTCTTCCTCCAGAAGATTTGTTGATTCTTTGTTTTGGGCGCTTGCTGAAGCCACCATGGTCTGCTTCCTTATGTGATTTGATACAACAAGTTATTATATTTCTTTATTTTGTGTTTTCTTTCTGTGTCCTAGCTTCTCATTTTGTTTTGTTTTGATATGCCCAAATAGGCTGCTTGTGTGAGCTGGTTTGATTATTGGAACCTTTGAAGCTCTCATGTCCTGTCATCAGTGGTTAGAGCTGTTACTAGGCATGTGAGCCCAGGAAACTCTTTACTTTTCTTGTATGGAGTCAGCTCAAGTGTCCAGGTGTAGGTCACGAAGTCTGTGGTGCAGGCTCTCACCTATAGTCCTAGGTGGTCAGAGGTTATTGGAGTAGTCACAGATATCTGGCTATAGTACAGGACCATTGCTGAGCAAGGCAAGGGGCTGACGGCTACCCTTGAGTTTCTAGGAGGAGTGTGTGCCCTGTTCCCTAGAGTGTCTATGTTGGTGGGTTTTGCAGCCGGACTATGGGCACTCAGTGCTATTGGCTGTAAGGACTGGGAGCTACCACTTATTCCTGGACCTCTGTTACAGGTGGCTAGGTGGTGTAGGTGGAACCGTCAGTCCTCAGACACCTGATGTGGGTAGGTGAGGACCCTGATTAATGGGCAGAGTGGTGTCAAATTTCACAGACCTGCCATTTCATCATATAGCTGGTACAGTTGAAATTAGGCTTCAGGTATTTTTTTTATATATATACCCTGTTGTACTGTGCTAATGAGGACCTTTGTTGTTGAAATGGGCCCACGCAAGTCTATGCAGGGTTGAAAGGCATTCAAAGTCTGTGGACCCGTTATGCATATGCCTAGGCAAATGAGCTGTGACTGCCCTGAGTTCCTGGCTTCCAGGAGCTGGCAGATTATTTTTTCCTGTTTGTTAATTTGTTCCCTCTCCAAAGCCGGGAGAATGGCTCAGGGCATGCAAGGGTCCTATTTCCAGTCCAGGGGATGTGGCAATCACTGAACCCAACCCAGACCTGATGCAGAGCAGGGAGGGCAGGTAAAAGGGAGAGAGGTTCTTCCCAAAGGTGGTGTTTTTTAATCTGCACAATAGGTTAGATGCATGTACTTATCTTTTGCTGATTGTGTGCTGCTTCCAGCTGGTTCTGGAGGGTTGAGCAGACTCTCTGCCACTCAGTCTCTCCCAGTGTAGAAAATGTGTTCCAAGCATCACTGCTTGCCACACTGCACACACCAGCAAGCCAGCCTGCAGGGTGCCAGTTCCAGCTGAGTCAGGTCTAGCAACTCCTCGCTGCTTCTGAACCATCTCTCCCTCCCTTTGCTACTCAGACTGATTCCTCAGCTTTGCCTTTGATGTTCAGAGCTCCTAGATTGTCATATATAATTGATTCACTTGTTTTTTCAGGTCTTTGTTGTAAGAGGGACCTCAAGAAGCATCTGACTACTTCGCCATCCTGGCCCCACCTTCCCAAAGCTGTAGTCTTTATGGAAACAGACTGCAGAGCCTTTCTTCTGTGGAGCTGCTGGTATGTTCAAATTGCTGACTTTTTAGTTACCAGCTGATCACTTAACTACCATACCACCAGAGCTTTTTGTATGTCTACATAAGTGCAACAAACATGCAGACACAGATATTTAAAATATATATATATATATATAATTCCTAAAAAAAAAAAGAAATGAAAAAATTCATAGATGTGAATCTTGCAAAACGTGAATGATTTTTGTACTGGAAACTAAAAAACACTAATGAAAGAAATTAAATAAAACTTAAGTAGAAAGGCCTGTTGTGTTTATCGATTGGAAGATTCAACGTAGTAAAGATGTCAGTTCTTACCAAAATTATCTATACAGTTAACAGATGTCCTGTGAAAAGGCAAAGGGATTAGAATAGCTAAAACAACTTAAAAAAAAGAAAAAGAAAAAAGCAGGAGAAATCAGTCTATTTCAAGACTTATTATACAGCTACAGTAACTAGACTGCGGTTTTAGTGGAGGGATAGACGCATAGATCAATGGAGAGGATAGATAGACAAGGAATTGGTCCAGCTGATTTTCAACAGAGATATAAAGGATAGCATTTTCAACAATTATGCTTGAACCTTTAAGAAAAAAAGAATCTCAATTTAAATCTCACTGTTTATATAAAATGAGGATTATGGACATTTAAAATCTAAAACTATAATGTTCTTAGAAAAAAAAATAATACGAAAAACCTTTAGAATCTTAGTCAATGAACAATTCTTAGACTCGACACCAAAAGCAAGATCCCTAAAAAGAAAATTGAAAAGATTAAGTTTATCAAACCAACTTAAAAATGTTTGCTGTGCAACAGACCCTGTTAAAAGGATGCAAAAACAAGCTACAGTTTGATGGAAAACATTCCAAATCACATATATGACATTGGACTAGTAATGTAAGGAATATAAGAAAAACCACTGAAAGCTTAACAGTAAAAAAAAAATCCAATTAGAAAAAAGAGCAAAAGACTTGAACAGACATTTCATTGAAGAGGATATATGTTGTTGTTAGTTGTCTTCAAGTTGGCTCTAACTCATGGCAACTTTATACATAAAAGAATGAAGTATTGCTTGGTCCTGGGCCATCTTTATGATCACTGGTATGTTTAAGTCCATCCTTACAGCTAGGGTGTCAATCTATTTCATTGTGGGTTTCCCTTGTTTTTTTTTGGCCATCTATTTTACCAAACATGATGTCCTTTTCTAGTGATTGAGCTTTCCTGATGTCTTGTCCAAAGTAAGTGAGCCAAAGTCTCAACATCCTCACTTTTAAGGAGGATTTCTTTTAAGATTGATTTACTTATTCTTCTGGCAATTCACGGTATATTTAATATTCTTCCTCAACACCACAGTTCGAATACATCAATTCTTCTGTTATATGCATGGCAAATAAGCACATGAAAAGTTGTTCAACATCATTAGCCACCGGGGAAGTTCAAATTTAAACTGTAGTGAGCTGTCACTACACATCTTTCTTATTTTTATTTTTTCAGAATGTGTAAAATAAAATAAAAAGATAATTCCAAATGTTGACAAGGATGTGGAGAAACTAGATCACCCGTATATTGTTAGTGGGAATGAAAATGTTACGGCCACTCCGGAAAAGAGTTTGACGGTTTTTGTTGGTTGGTTGGTTGGTTTTTAAACTAAACATGTAGCTAGCCTGTGGCCCAGCAATTGCACACTTGGTCATTTATCCCAGAGAAACAAAGTCTTATGTTCAAACAAAAACCTATTCACAAATGCTCATAGCAGCTTTATTCATAATAGCTAAAAGCTATTATGACTAGCTAACGTGGCTAGTCATAAAAGCCAGATGTCCTTTAGAGAGTAAATGATTTAACAAATTATGATGCATCCTTACCCTGGAATACTATTCAACAATAAAATAAATAAAACATTGATACATACAACAATTTGTATGTAACTGCAGAGAATTACGCTGAGTGAAAAAAAGCCTATCCCAAGTTGTTAAATACTGTACGATTGCATTTATATACCATTTTACAAATGACAACATTATAGAAATGGAATGGTTTCCAACAGTTAAGATCAGGGCTAGGGAAGCGAGCGGAAAGTGCTTCTGTGGTTATAAAAGTGCAGCAGAAAGGATGTTTGTGGTGACGGAATGGCTCTACTCCTTGACTGTAACAATGTCAATATCCTGGTTGTGAAATTGTACTATAAAGATGTTCTCACTGGGGAAAACTGGGTAAAAGGCAGGAGTGTTTCTTTATATTATTTATTACAACTGCAAGTACATTTACAATTATCTCAAAATCAAGTGTTTAATTATCATGGATTGAATTGTGTCTCCCCAAAATATGTGTCAACTTGGCTAGGTCATGCTTCTCAGTATTGTGTGGTTGTCCTTCATTTTGTGATCTGATGTAATCGTCCTATGAGCTATAAATCCTAAACTCTGTCTGTGGCTAACGAGGCAAGATTAGGTTATTTTAAAGAGGATTAGGATGGGACGCAACACCCTTAATCAGGTCACAGCCCTGATTCCCATGTAAGGGGATTTTCACTGGGGTATGGCTTGTATCACCTATTATCTTATAAGAAATAAAAGGAGAGAGAGGTGAGCACAGAGTGAGAGACCTCCTACCACCAAGAAAGAAGAGCCAGGAGTGGAACTTGTTCTTTGGACACAGGGTTCCTGCTCTGAGAACCTCCTAGATCCAGGGGAAGCTTAATGCCAAAATGCATGGGGATCTCCAAGGAATGTCCGGCCCGCAGATGTTGAAAGGAGACAAGAACCTTCCATAGACCCCACAGAGAGAGAGAAAGCTTTCCCCAGACCCTGGTGACCTGAATTTGGACTTCTGGCCTCCTAAACTGTGAGAAAGTAAATTCCTGTTTGTTAAAGCCATCCACTTGTAGTATTTCTGTTATAGCAGCACTAGATAAGTAAGACAATTATAAAACCAAACACTCTCATTCCCACATACCATGTAGTTTTATCTCTCAACTCAGGATTTAATGTTTTCTTTCACCAAATCACCCCTAACATCGGAAAAGATTTCTAATAATTATTATAGGCTAAAAATATTAAAAAATGAAGTGAACATGAATGTTGATCTATCACTCATTCAACTGATTTAAGATAGATGTGGTAGGTGAGCTGGAACTGATGGTGTGTGGTATGCTCTGTTTCACACAAACACGGAGAAACCCATGGCAACAGCAATTTTCCTGTCATCATTATGTGACTTCCTTGGCATGACAATTGTAGGCCACTGGAAAGAGACAACTTGTAGACATGCAAGGTTTATGCATCAGGTCTGTAAGTGGAATTTATCATTTCTGTTCTGTTTCTATTGACAAGAACTTAGCGGCATGTACACACCCAGTTGCGAGTGAGGATAGTTTTTAGCGAGGTAAGGCAGAGATATGCTGAGGTAATAAAACTTCAGAGTTACATGTTTCATCACATTAAAATTTCATTTCTTCTTAATCCCAAGTCCAATGGCAAAGTTCCAGGTAGAGTGTCCCTTTTCTAAGTGACTGTTTAGGGATGCAATTCCCCATCTATATAGTTCACAGGGAAATCCTGGTGGCGTAGTGGCTAAGTGCTATGGCTGCTAACCAAAGGGTCAGCAGTTTGAATCTGCCAGGCGCTCCTTGGAAACTCTATGGGGCAGTTCTACTTTGTCCTGTAGGGTCGCTATGGGTTATAGTTCACAGATTTCCCAATGTCAATGAAGTTAGAAGAATAAAAGGTTCAAGCTTTATTTGTTGTAGGAAATAGCATTCCTTCAGTTATGAAAGAAAGGCAAAAACAAGTAATTGTAGTGTTAACTGGCTTTGTCATAAATGGAAATCACAGACAGATATCATATTACAGTTGTTACAACCTTATAGTATCCAGCAGAGCAGCATATGGTCATCCCTCCCTGCCACCACAGTGACAATTATACCGAACGTTTATCTGTTAAATGACAGCTTATTCAAGTTTCAGCGTAAAATTCCTCGTCACCCACTACCTGACCACTAAGCCTGCTGCTCAATTTTTGTTATACCAGACCCCATTTCTCTGGCTACTTAGAGTAAATTAAGCTATTCTGTAGTAACAAAGAAACCTCAATAGCTCAGTGGTTTAAGAAATAAAAGTTTATTTCCTGTTCAAATGAATGCAGATGTTCTCGTTTGTTTAGGTCTTCAGGATAGTTCTCCAAGTGTGACTGTGTCTTTGTCAAATATTTCCACTGTCTAAGTCTTAGATTCCCATGCTCAATTCTCTGCATCAAATTGAGCACTGAGTTGCATTGTGTGGGCATTTGAACGGGGAAATTCCATGATCAGGCCAGAAAATAGCAAACATCAATGCCGATGCCCTGGACTAGTTAAATGGTCTCACTGGGTTGCAAGGGGGTCTTAGGAATGTAGTTTACATGTGACAGGGAAGAAGGTGAGAACTGGATACCAATGAACACAAACACACTTTATTAATGCTGAGGTTTGAGAATTTAGTTGCTGGATAAACAACACACTTAAAATTATGTTGGTAAGAAAGAATGGGAATATGAATTTGATGGTCAAATAGCAGTCTCCTACCCAAGTGTGAGCTTAATTGTCTTAGGAAGTTTTATGGTATAGGGCAATGAGAAAATAAAAAAACCAAACCCATTGTCATCAAGTTGGTTCTGAGTCATAGCGAAGCTATAGGACAGAGTAGAACTCTTCCATAGGAGAGCACCAGGTGGATTTGAACTGCCAACAATTTGGTAAGCAGTGTAGCTCTTAATCACTATGGCACCAGGGCTTCCAATGGGCAATGAGAATCACTATATATTAAATATCTTTGACAGCCTCATTTTAACTTAAAATTTGTATATCGAAATTTGGTACCTAATATGCCTGGTTATTTTAATATAAAAAGAAAAATGTTTTGCAAAAGCATAACTTTTTGTAAAATCAGTACCCCAGATATATGAAATACCTCCATTTCTGTTTATTAAATCTATATTGAGTGCCTACCCAATGACAATCAAAAGCAAGACACTGGCGAGATTGCAGGGAACAGGGTCATATGGCTTCCAACTTCAGGAAGTTTCAAGTTTAATTGGTCTGGTATTGTTCCAGTCACACCGTAAACTATCCTTTAGAAAAAAAAAAAAGTGTACCTTGATTTGAGATATTCTGTTTCGCACACCCCTGAGACAAAGATGTAGGTTTAATTATTTAAAGGCATCTGAGATTTAAGCTGGCATTCTAAATTTTTACGACTAATGCATCATACAGGCAGAGTCAAATCTTAGTCCTTCTGGATGTCTTTCCTGCAGTGTATACCACATTTTACCTCCCCATCAATGTTGACTTACCGAGATATTAAAAATAATGAAATTTAATGACATTAGGGAGTTTCAAAAATCAGCAAAGATTTAGACATAAATAATGTTTGCAACTCTGGGAACATTTGAAATATTACATATAGGTCAAAGCAAGAGAAAATAGAATAGAATAATTTTTTGCTGTTTGTTTTGTGTTAGGTTAATATACAGATTCAACATTTTTGATCTTTGTACTGAAAGTTCCTTCTATTAGATGATTAAAGAAATATAATTTAATTAAAAATATATTTTTTACATCCCTTATAAAATTTTTTTTTTATAACAACTAAATAATTAAAATAAATTAATTCCTAAACCTACTAGTCATGATAGTGTTATGCCTTTAAAACGTGAAGAGACCTAGCTAGCAAGGTATGGGGAATTACAGCATTTGACACCATATTAGTTGAGGGTAGATAAACTCACTTGAAGAAGCCCTGGTGGCCCAATGGTTAAGGGCTCGGCTGCTAAGCAGAAGGTCAGCCTTTGCAACCCACCAGCTGCTACTAGGAAGAAAAGACCTTGCGATCCGCTCCCTTAAAGGTTACAGCCTAGGAGACCCCGTGGTTTTCTACTCTGTTCTGTAGAGTCACTATGATTCAGTATGGCCTTGATGGTGCACAACCACAGGCTCACTTGAGGTACATTTGCCCAATTATCCCAGAAAGGCATCAATCACATCTAAAATATCTAAAATATAATCAATATCTAAAACATGTTAACCATAGAGGCTAAAAAGCGTTGTCTAGAATTTAAAGCTGGTACTTTTCAGGAAAATGTGCACTGTATGTAGAACTCGAAGGAGAGAAAATGCCCAGTAAGTGTGATAGCTATGATTACAATTGCTGCTTCGATTTTTTTTTTTTTTTCATCAGAGACATGTTGGCGTTCTTACACAATGAAATCTGTGAGAACCAGAACCTGACGGGACTGCCTTGTTTTTCCCAGCCTTGCAAGTGTTCTGCCTTTCACAGGTGCAGACGTCACTTTTCTGTTGCTCTGTATTTAGTGGAAAGTGCTTGCATTTTCCTTCTCTAACAGATTTCCAGTTTACACAAGTTCTGGCTTTTATAGGTTTTACTTTATATGTGCCCCAAATGTCAAAAACAAAACCTGTAATTACTTCAAAATCATTTGTCCTTTTGAGAAGAGTATTTGGAATCCTCACAGAACAGACATACATTGAAATTGTACTTTATTATAAGGTACCCATTGCTGTCAAGTTGCTTCCAGCTCATAGTGGACCTACAGGACAGAGTAGAGCTGCCCCATAGGGTTCCCAAGGAGCACCTGGTGGATTCAAACTGCTGAGCTTTCGGTTAGCAGCCGTAGCTCTTAGTCACTACGCCACCAGGGTTTCCTATTATAAAATATGAATCTTAAATACTACTTGTTTTCCCATTATTAAAAGAGTTCATAATCTTAGTAATTACTTTTTAAAGCCACATGAGGATGAAAGGAGAAAAAAACATTTTTTAAATATATTTAATTCTAAAGGGCCTTGTCCTGTTCTATCAAATACTGCTGGCTGTTACTCATCATCTAAAGACATGGTGACATGGAATTTGCTAACTTGACTTACATTTCAAAAGTAGGAATCTTTTCTGTTTTACCTCAGTGCCACTGGTGTGCTGACTGCCTGCTGCTTCCCAGCTACGTATATAGAATTTTGCAGTTTAATTGCCACTTTCACAGTGGTATTGTGCATAAACACAGCAGCTGCTACTGTATGTTGGAAGTGGCTCAGAAAAATCTATGGACACTATTCAGCTTTGACTAAAAAGCCAAAATTTTAGACCCAGCTGCATTACTCTAACAGCTTGGCAATATAATAAAAAGAATTCAATTCGTTGGAAATCTTCTTACAATATGCTTGAGACCACACTAGAGAAAATTGCAGAGAGCCATGTGGTCTGGTGGTACAACTTTCCGAAAATGAAGATTGTCTTTCTCCTTCTCTAGTCACAGAGGTCCTTACATTTTGTTTGTTAGTATTCTGTATTGCTAGAGATGGCCACTAGAGATAAGAAAGCTAGTATGAAACTTGGATAGCTTCCTGTTACCAGGTACGGATTATGTTCTTTTTGTTTAAACCAATTAAAATTATGAAACTGAAGGGGAAATTCACAGCAACCTTGACAGAAGACCTCAGTAGCAGCAGCTTGCCGATTTTAATAAGTCCTCTGTCATAGGGAGAGGAGTGCTGATGTCACCTTTAAAATGCAGTCATTCAAAAAACAAACAAAAAATTCCACTCGGTCTTTACATAAACATTGTGAAAGGGAAAAAAAAAAAAAATTACAAAGCCTTTTTTTTTTTTTTAAATCACATCCAAACAAAATACAGGGCATTGCAGTAACAGAAGAATTCAAGACTTAACTGCACTTGTTTCACTACCATGATATTCATTTCTGTCCTATACAGAGCTTAATGTATTTCAGTATTTAGAAGTTTAAATGATATTCTCTGAAGGCTAAACCTTCCCATGGAAATTAAAAAATAGGCATAATATGACCACCAAAGAATATTATCATTATGTGATTTTTTTTATATATTTATTATTTGTTTACTTATGTTAATTAGAAATGTGACATTATTTTGTACCCCTTCTTTGAAACTGGTCTTCTGCACACAAATAGTGCAGCAAAACATTGCCAATGGTTAAATCTCCCAATTTTGGTCTTTTAGGCACTAAATAAGACAGAACCTTAAGGTCTTACAGGCTAAAGGATCCCTTTAGATGATGGTTGTTGTTACTTGTCGTGGAGTCATTCCCACTCACAGCCACCCCATGTCCAACAGAGCGGTACACTGCCTGCTCCTGCCCCGTTCTCACCATAGTTGTTATGTCTGAGCCGCTTGTTGCAGCCACCGTGTCAGTCCTTCTCATTGAGGATCGTCCTGTTTTCGCTGACCCTCAACTTCACTAAGCATAATATCATTCTCCAGTTCTTTAGAGGATAGGAGGTCCCAATCCGGGGTCTGATTTCTAGTATTTGAAGAAAAAAATAAGAGGTATTTATTTTTCTTTCAGTGTTACAAATATTAAGTGACAGCACTTACAGACCCAGCTCACAATGTCATGCGAAGGGGTTTCTCCACAATAATGATCTGCCTATATAATGTTTTCATAGTATTTTTATAAAACCAATGAAAGTATCTTTTTTTAGTTTTTGCAAAAATACTTAAATAATAAAATCCAGAATAATAAGGAATTGGATAAATAAGTCAACTTGGGAATTCTAAAGCATTAGAAGTATTTTTACTTAGGAAATTGCTGTTGTTGCTAGGTGCCATCGAGTCAATTCTGACTCATAGCGACCCTATGCACAACAGAATGTAACACTGCCCGGTCCTGCATCATCCTCACAATCGTTGCTTTGTTTGATCCCATCTTTACAGCCACTGTGTCAAGTTATCTCTTTGAGGGTCTTCCTCTCTTTCGCTGGCCCTCTACTTTACCAAGCATGATGTCCTTCTCCAGGGACTCATTCCTCCTGATAAGGTGTCAAAAGTACTAGAGACAAAGTCTTGCCATCCTCACTTCTTAGGAGCATTCTGGCTGTAATTGTGCTTTTGGCAGTCCCTGGTATATTCAATATTCTTTACCAATGCTACAATTCAAAGGCATCAATTCTTCTTTGGTCATCCTGATTCATTGCCCAGCTTTCTCATGCATGAGATTGAAAATGCCATGGATTAGGTCAGCTGCACTTTAGTCCTGAAACTGACATCTTCGCTTTTTAACACTTTAAAGAGGTTTTTGCAGCAGATTTGGCCAATGCAATGTCTTTTGATTTCTTCACTGCTGCTTCCATGGGTGTTGATTGTGGATCCAAGTAAAATGAAATCCTTGACAACTACAATATTTTCTCTCTTTGTCTTGATATTGTTCATTGGTCCAGTTGTGAGGGTTTTTGTTTTCTTTACTTTGAGGTATAATCCATACTGAAGGCTGTAGTCTTTGATCTTCATCAGTAAGTACTTCAAGTTCTCTTCCCTTTCATCAAACAAGGTTGTGTCATCTGCATATCACAGGCTGTTAATGAGTCTTCCTGATGCCAAGTTGTTCTTACTACAGTCTAACTTCTCAGATTATTTGCTCAGCATGGAGATTGAGTAAATACCGTTGAAGGACACAACCCCAATGCACACCTTTCCTTATTTTATCCCCTTGTTCTGTTTGAACGACTGCCTCTTGATCTATGTACAGGTTCATCATGAGCAAAATTAAGTGTTCTGGAATTTCCATTCTTACCAATGTTATCTACAATTTGTTGAGATCCATACAGTCCACTGTCTTTGCATAGTCAATGAAACACAAGTAAACATCATCCTGGTATTCTCTGCTTTCAGCCAAGATCCATGTGACTTTAGCAGTGATATCTGTCGTTCCAAGTCCTCTTCTGAATTCAGTTTGAATTTATGGCAGTTCCCTGTAGGTGTACTACTGCAATCACTTTTGAATGAGCCTCAGCAGGTGTTTACTTGTGTGTAATATTAATGATATGGTTCAATAATTTCTGAATTTTGTTGGATCATCTTTCTTTGGAATGGGCACCAATATGGATCTCTTCCAGTTGGTTGACCAGGTAGCTGTCTTCCAAATTTCTTGCCATAGATGAGTGAGCACCTCCAACACTGCATTAATTTGTTGAAATATTTCAGTTGTTATTCTGTCAATTCTTGGAGCCTTGTTTTTTGCCAGTGCTTTCAGTGTACCTTGGACTTCTTTCAATACCATTGGTTCTTGATAATATGCTACCTTCTGAAATGGTTGAACATTGACAAAATTCTTTTGGTACTTTGTGTATTCCTTCCACCATCTTTTGATTTTTCTTACGTCATTTAATATTTTCACTGTAGAATTCTTCAAAATTGCAACTTGAGGCTTTAATTTTTTCTTCAGATCTTTCAGCTTCAGAAATGCCGAGCGTGTTCTTCCCTTTTGGTTTTCTACCTCCAGATTTTTCCAAATTTCATTATAACATTTTAATTTGTCTTCTCCAGCTGCCCTTTGAAATCATCTGTTTAGCTCTTTTACTTCATCATTTCTTCCATTTGCTTTAGCTGTTCTATATTCAAGAACAACTTTCAGAATCTCCTCTGACATACATTTTGGTCTTTTTTTCTTTCCTGTCCTTTTAATGACCTTTTACTTTTTTCATGTATGATATCCTTCCCCAATTCATATGGTCTTGGGTCATTAGTGTTCAATGCATCAAATCTATTCTTGAAATAGTGTCTAAATTCAGGTGAGATAAACTCAAGGTAGTATTTTGACTCTCGTGGACTTGTTTTAGTTTTCTTCAGGTTCAAGTTGAACTTGCTGTTATAGATTGAATTGTGTCTCTCAAAATGTGTGTCACATGAGACTATGTGGGCAGCACTTGTCTGGAGGTGAGATGGGATGGCAAAGGGGGATGGGAACTGGCTGAATGGACACGAGAAATACAGGGTGAATAGGAGTGTGCTGTGTCATTAGGGGGAGAGCACCTAGGAGTACATAGCAAGGTGTATACAAGTTTTTTTTTTTTTTTTATGAGAGACTGACTTGTAAGCTTTCACTTAAAGCACAATAAAAAAAAAAAAAAAAAAAACAATTAAAAAAATGTGTGTGTTGACTTGGGTAGGCCATGATTCCCAGTACTGTGTTATTGTACACCATTTTGTCATCTGATGTAGTTTTCTTGTGTGTCATAAACTCTACCTATATGATGTTAATGAGCCAGAATTAGAGGTAGTTATGTTAACGAGGCAGGACTTAGCCCACAAGGTTAAGTTTTTCTTGAGTCAGTCTCTTCTGAGATATAAAAAAAAGAGAAGGCAGTAGAGAGACAGGAAGATCTCATACTAGCAAGAAAGTAGTGCCAGGAGCAGAGTACATTCTTTGGACTTAGGGTGCCTACACTGAGAAGCTCCTGGACCAGGAGATGATTGATGACAAAGACCTTCCCCCAGAGCCAACAGAGAGGGAAAGCCTTCCCCTGGAGCTGATACCCTGAGTTTAGGCTTCTAGCCTACTAGATTGTGAGAGAATAGAATTCTGTTTTTTGAATACATCTACTTGTGGTATTTCTGTTATAGCAGCACTAGATAACTAAGACATTCACATATGAGCAATTGATGATGTGTTCTGCAATCAGCCCCTGGCCTTTTTCTGACTGACGATACTGAGCTTCTCTAATGTCTTTTTCCACAGATATAGTTGATTTGATTCCTGTGTATTCCATCCATTGAGGTCCATGTGTATAGTGGCTATTTATGTTGTTGAAAACAGAAATTTTCAATGAATAAGCCATTGGTCTTGCAATTGCTACCATGCAATCTCTGGTGTCATATCTGTCACCAAGGCCATATTTTCCAAACTCTGGTCCTTCTTCCTTGTTTCTGACTTTTGCATTCCAATCAACAGTAATTATCAATGTATCTTAATTGCATTTTTGATCAAGTTCAGGCTGCAGAAGTTGGTAAAAATCTTCAATTTCTTCATCTTTGGCCTTAGTCATTGGTGTGTAAATTTGAATAATAGTCGTATTAACTGGTCTTCCTTGTACGTGTATGAATATTTTCCTATCATTGACAAAGTTGTACTTCAGGATAGATCTTGAAATGTTCTTTTTGACAATGAATATGATGCCATTTCTCCTCAATTTGTCATTCCTGGCATAGTAGACCATTTGATTGCCTGATTCAAAATGGCCAATGTCAGTACATTTCTGCTTACTTGATACCTAGGACATTGTTCTTTATGCATTCTATTTAATTTTTGATGATTCTCAATTTTCCTGTAGTCATGCTTCATACATTCCACATTCTGACTATTAATGGATGTTTGCAGTTGTTTCTCCTATTTTGAATTGTGTCACATTAGCAAATGAAGGTCCTGAAAGCTTTAATCCATTCACATCATTAATGTTGACTCTACTTTGAGGAGGCAGCTCTTCTCCAATCGTATTTTGAGTGCCTTCTGACCTGAGAGGTTCATCTTCCGGCATTATATCAGACAATGTTCTGCTGTTATTCATAAGGTTTTCACTAGCAACTTTTTTTCAGAATTAGACCAGTGCGTCCTTCTTCCTGGTCTGTCTTAGTCTGGAAGCTCTGCGGAACCCTGTCCACCTGGTATGTGAAATACTGGTAGCATCATTTCCAGCATCACAGCAACATGAAAGCCATCAAAGTACCACAAACTGACTGACAGGTTGCTTGAAAATTGTTATGCTATATATTTTCTAACTGCAGGAAAATTAGGAAAAAAAATCAATAAACCAAAGAGATAATTAAATGTGTCTCTAATTTTACTATTTACTAATAACCACTACTAAAATAGTGGCATCAATTCAGGCCCCGAAAAAAAACTGCAGTAACACTTAGTGTGAGCTACCAAAAAATCATGAAATTGTTATGCTATATATTTTTTATGTAGCTCACGCTGAGTATTACCTCATTTTTTTTTGGGGGGGGAGATTAATGCCAATATTTTGGTGGTGCTTTTTACTAAATAATACAATTAGAGACACCTTTAATTGTCTTTTTTGGTTTATTCATTTTTTCTTATTTTCCACAGTTAAAATTAATAAATTTAAATTTTACAAATGACATCCTATAAAAATTTTGACCATCCCAAAATGGCAGCATTAGTAGGCTAGAAGTTCAATCTTTTTAGTGATTTAATTTATGAAATAAAAATTTCCCAAACACATTATTATCTGGACAAATGGAGAAAGGATGAAGATATGGAGCTATACAAATACTTTCACTGTAATAGATATATCTGAAAATTGAGTGTAATGTAGATAATTGCTCAACAAAAAAAAATACACAAAAAAGCTAATGGAAAATAAAAGACCTTGAACTGTTCTCCTGGTTTCTGTAAATTCAATTAATAAATAGCTAGAAGTAAGAGACAGGCATATTGGATAACAGAATCAAATGATTTTTTTTATCATAACTAGCTCATATCATCATTTCCTTTGATCCTCTGTTTGTAAGGCCTTTCACATTATTTTAATTATAACTTATATAATCTTTATATGTACCCATGAATTGGTTAGCTGGTATGCTGGTAACAAAAGCATTCAGTATCTCGATGCATATAACAATAAGCATTTAGTCCTTGAGAATGTTATATGAAGTCTGCAGTTCAGTAATAGCTTTCCTTTAACTAGCTGGCTCTTTTGTCTGCCTCTGCTAGTCCTGGTTTCATATATCTTGTCATTCTCTAATGCCAGATTAAGGAGTAGCTATTATATAGAACATTTTTTTTTTCCTTATGGTGGAGAAAAATGAACAGGGCCCCAGAGAAGCCACACAATCACATTTTGAGCTTTTGATAAGACATGTCATATGTCAGTCTGCTCAAAATCCATTGAACAAAGCAACTCATATGGCCAAGACAAAAGACAGTGAAATAGATAACAATACAAAACCTAGAGTAAAGCACTACGAAAGCAGGAAGGGAATAAATAATTGTGAACAATAATAAAATGTGTTTCAGTCCCACAGTCAGCATGGTGTGTGTGGTAGAGGTGTTTATATCCGCTGTTAAACAGTACCTCATTCTATTTCACTTTAAGCAATCTATTTCTGTAAATATTCAATCTTTGAGATTCTTTTCTCCTCTGTATTTTCTAACTCAAATAGTGTACTGGATGTATGGGTGCAATATGACTTTTAATCATACAGTGATGCCTGTGGAAAGGTTGCTTTTCATCCGTAATTGTTCTTTTACCATTTTGGAGTTGGTTAATTTGATCATATAAAGAGATTTGACACACTCATGTCCATTGAAGTGTAGCTGGTGACTTTGTGGGTTTTTTCCTTGGCTCAGTCAAGATGTAATGGTCTTCCTTCAGTGATTTAGCCTTATGTTTGTTTCAATGATGTAACAGTTTCCTTTATTTTAGAGTGTATCTTCTAGGTGACCTCTGACTATGCTGAGCTTTTTTCAGCTACTGCAGTGAGTATACTATAATGACCTTGATTATAACCCACGAGAATTTAGAGACTATCTCAAGAATAGATTTGATGCATTGAAAACTAATGATTGAAGACCAGACGAGTTGTGGGATGACATCAAGGACATCATACACGAAGAAAGCAAGAGGTCATTAAAAAAAATAGGAAAGAAAGAAAAGATCAAAATGGATGTCATAAAAGGCTCTGAAATTTGCTCTTGAATGTAGAGGAGCTAAAGTGAATGAAGAAATGGTGAAGTAAAAGAAATGAATAGAAGATTTCAAAGGGTGGTTTGAGAAGATGAAGTATTGTAATGAGATGTACAAAGATCTGGAGGTAGAAAACCAAAAGGGACGAACACACTCAGTATTTCTCAAGCTGAAAGATCTGAAGAAAAAAAAAAAAAAGCCTCAAGCATCAAAAGAAGATGGAAGGAACACACAGAGCCACTGTATCAAAAAGAATTGGTTGATGTGCAGCCACTTCAGGAAGTAGCATATGATCCAGGACTGATGGTACTGACTGGAGTCTAAGCAGCACTGAAAGCATTGCTGAAAAGCAAGGCTCCCAGAATTGATGGAATACCAATTAGGATGTTTCAACAAACAGATGCAATGCTGGAGTTGCTCACTCATCTATTCCAAGATATTTGGAAGACAGCTACCTGGTCAACTGACTGGAAGAGATCTGTATTTGTATGCATTCCAAAGAAAGATGATCCAACAGAATGCAGAAATTATCAAACAATATCATTAATATCACACACAAGTAAAATTTAGCTGAAAATCATTTAAAAGCGATTACAACAGAACATTGACAAGGAACTGCCAGAAATTCAAGCCAGATTTAGAAGAGGACAAGTAATAAGGAATATCATTGCTGCTGTCAGATGGATCATGGCTGAAAGCATAGAATACCAGAAAGATGTTTACCTGTGTTTTATTGACTATGTAAGGACATTGGACTGTGTGGATCAATAACAAACTATGGACAACATTGTGAAGAATGAGAATTCCAGAACACTTAATTGTGCCTGTGAAGAACCTGTACGTAGACCAAGAGGTAGTCGTTTGAACAGAACAAGAGGATACTGCATAGTTTAAAGTCAGGAAAGTTGTGCATCAGGGTTGTATCCTTTCACAATATTTGTTCATTCTGTATGCTGAGCAAATAATCTGAGAAGCTGTACTATAGTAAGAAGAATGTGACGTTAGTATTGGAAGAAGCCTTATTAACAACTTGCAATATGCAGATAACAGAACCTCGCTTGCTGAAAGTGAAGAGGATTCGAAGCACATAATGATGAAGATCAAAGACCATAGCCTTTAGTATAGATTACACCTTAACATTAAAAACAAAAACAAAACAAAGATCTTCACAACTGGATCAATAAGCAACACCATGCTAAAAGGAGAAAATATTGAAGTTGTGGAGGATTTCATTTTCCTTGGATCCATAATCAATGCCCATGGAAGGAGCAGTCATGAAATCAAAAGACATATTATATTGGGCAAATCTGCTGCAAAAGACGTCCTTAAAGTGTTAAAAAGTAAAGATGTCACTTTAAGGACTAAGGTGTGCCTGATCCAAGCCACAATATTTTCAGTTGCCTCATAGACATGTGAAAGCTGGATAATGAATAAGGAAGACTGGAGAATTGATGTCTTTGAATTATGGTATTTGCAAAGAGTATTGAATATACTGTGGACTGTCAGAAGAACAACAAATCTGTACTGAAAGCAGTACAGCCAGAATGCTCATTAGAAGCAAGGATGGTAAGACTTCATCTCACATACTTTGGACGTGTTATTGGAAGGCACCAGTCCCTGGAGAATGATATCATGCTTGGTAAAGTAGAGGATCATCAAAAAAGAGGAAGACCCTCAAAGAGATGGATTGACAGAGTGGCTTCAGCAATGTGCCCAAACATAACAATTTTGAAGATGGTGCAGAAAAGGGCAGTGTTTGGTTCTGTTGTATATAGGGTCGCTATGAGTCAGGGCCAAATCCATGGCAGCTAACAACAACAATAACATAGTGGAGTCGGAGGCTTAGTGATGCAGTGGTTAAGAGATTGGCTGCTAACCAAGAGGTTGCCAATTCAAATTGAACAGCCACGTCTTGGAAAACTTATGGGGCATTTCTACTGTGTTCCATAGAGTCGGTACAAGTCAAAATCAATTGACAGTAATGATTTTGGTTTGGTTGTAGTGTGGTCACTTTTCCCTTCACTGGAGATTTCTGGCTCTTATACAGTTAACTAAAACCTGTCCATGGGCATGCACGTAACAACTCTAGATGTTCTTTACCCTACAAACTGAAGTAGGTACAGGACTGTAAGCTCTTGCCCCAGAAAGGGACAAAACCTTTAAACCTAGTAGGCCACTATCTTAATCCATTGCTCTTTCCTTCAAATCGCTAATCTGTTGTGATGTGCTCCACTTGAATATTAACTTTCTGGTTGAATACTTTGTCTCCTTCCTTGAATTAGTAGAAAACTGGTTTCCTCCTGATGCTATGTCATTCTTCATTATTGTATGAAAAAGACATTATTAGAATGCCCTTTGATCACCATTGTTATCAGAATATATTATCTGGCAAGATTAACTTCGCTCAAGTGGAAATATTACAAAATATTTTAATTTAGAATTGTTTCCCAAAAACCAGCACAAATGGTACCTTTGAACCACTGATCATTCATAGCCTTCTCCAAGACACTTCATCCAATTTCTGCAATGCTGTACATATACACAAACTTGATAAGTGTGAGCTGAGCACAGCTGGGATACTGCTTTAAGTAATCACATCATTGTTCTCTAGTGCACCAGAAAATATCACAAGGGAATAAATGGAAAGTCATCTTTTTTTGATATTTTGGAGAATATTTTTTAACATCTTTTTAGACATTAAACAGCTTAATACAGTGATGATGTAAAAATAAAAGGAAATGATTAATAAAAACAATTATGTTTTATAAGAAATGTAAGCCATAATTTGCAAGGCAGTCTTTGAAAATATGTGCATAAAATTTTGAGTGATGTATATCATGTTGTACCATGTCTATTGCCTAGAAGATGTAATATAAACACTTTTTCTACAACACCAGCAATAAACTGAGAGTTTATTATCTCAGAACTCTTGAATTTCAGATTTTGAAGCACAAGATCTTACAGCTGACATTATTACACTTCTGTTCAGAAATGCATAATTCTCTGATTTCATATTAAATGCATTTACCAATAATGTAAAATATTTTTGAAGAACAAGAGGCAAAAATATTATTTAAGTGTCATAAATATAATCTAAAAAATATAAGGGAAGAATAAAACAATATTATCAATAATTTTAAAATGTTGTAAGTAGTCATTCCTGAACGGTAAAATATTTTATATTGAAAATGTCAATAATTGCTCTAAATAGTATGTATCATGATAATGGATCAGCACAAGGGAATAATTAATCACATTAAATTGTCTATGTAAATTTAAGAATTCTGATTTTCCTGATTATGTAGAAGGAAATTATCAACTGAGAGTGAAGACGGGAAGAGTGTTAAAAACATAAGGAGAGGAAATGTCTTTTAGGCAACTGCAAGAAGAGTAGACTCAGAATATGCAGTTTTGTAAACCTATACTGAGAAATATTTACAATTGAGAAATGGTTAACCAATGTATGAATGTTTTAGTGCTAATCATATGTCTCCAACATACCCATGGTCTTTGGGGACCCAGAATAATTAAATGTTTTTTTGTTTGTTCAGAAATTTTGGAGTACTTTATACCACGATCTACAGGAGGCAGTGATGTCTTGTCCCAAATCTAGCAAATATTTTATAGAACATCTCTTCTAATAATGATCTATTTCAGCGTGACAAACCGCTTCAAAACTTACTGGTTTAGGAAACATTCATTTTTTTTTTTTTAGTTCAAAATTCTGTGGATTAGTGATTAGCAAAGGACTTAAATAGACATTTGACTAAAGAGGCTATACAAATGATCAACAAGCACATGAAAAAAATGTGCAACATTACTAGTCATTAAACCAAAAAATCAAACTAGTTGCCTTTATTTTATTGCAACTTTTTGTGACCCCTCGAGTTTCAGAGCAGAACCGTGATCCATAATTTTTTTTTAAGGTTTCTAGTGGCTGTGATCTTTTGGAAGTAGGTGACCAGAACTTTCTTTCAAAGCACAGGTGCATGGATTCAAACTGCCAGCCTTTCAATAAGTAGCCCAGTGCTTAATGATTTATGTTACCCAGGGATCCTCATTAGTCATTAAGGAGATGGAAATTAAAACATCAAGATACCATTTCACCCCCACTGGAATGGCTATAATAATAATAATTTAAAAAAATGCAGGGGTGGAGTCAACATGGCAGATTAATCAGATGTCAGTGGCACATCCGTGCAAGCACCCACTGTTCCCCCTTCTCTCCCTCTGGCCAGAAGCTCAGGCAGCACAACCTCACGCATGTCTTCCTCCCGCTTCCCAAGGCCCTCTGCTTGGTGAATGGAGCCAGCACTACAATGATGTGCGCAGCCATCTGACGTTCCCTCACCAGTCCCACCACACAGAGAAAGGCACAGATGTCACGACCATGAACACGCCAACCTACCACTCCCTACCCTTGTCCCCACCTAGTGAGAGGTGCTGGTGGCAAGGCTGTGTGCATATATGTCTACCACTCCATTCCTCCCACTTGCCTGGTACAAGTTACCAGCAGCAGGACTGTGAGTGCATCTGCTCATCGTTCCTTCCCCCCATCCTTGCCTACTGAGAGGTGGTGGCAGCATGAATGTGCTCACACCCACCTGAAGTTTTACCACCTGGCATGAGGTAGAGCCAGCATGACAGTGCATGTGCCTACCTGCCATCCAACCCCCAAACCTGGTGAGTGACAATGACCATGCCCCCTACTTGTACAACACACTCACAATACCTGCCATCCCAACCACTCGGCATAGACCATGCCCTACATCTGCACCACCAGACTGATGACAAATGGCAACCAAACCCCCCCAGACTGTCCTCAGCTACCCAAGAAGACCAGCAAACAGATACCTATGCTCATACATCCAGCTGCTGCCACACCCACCCAGAGACAGGTGGTGAGCAGTCAAGTGTGGCGAGACTACTGACCAGGGTAGCACAGTAGCACCAAAACAAAACAAAACAAAACAAAAAATCAGGATGCAGCAAACAAATACACAATTAAAAAATAAATATAATAACACTTTAATGCCACAAAGACCACAGGCAACATCAAATCTTCTAAAGAAGCAAGACAAGATGGCTGTATCAAATGACTAAAATAAAGAACAGAAAAACCTCACCGAGGAAGAAGAGGTAATCAACTCAGCATAAGGAATTTAAAAGGCTTATATAGACAGCAATACAAGAGACCAAGAAAGATTTAAAAAAGAAAAAATACAGACAGGAAACCTTGCTGGCATAGTGGTTAAGAGTTACAGATGCTAACCAAAAGTTCTAACCCACCAGGCACTCTTTGGGAACCCTATGGGGCAGTTCTATTCCATCCTATGGGCTCACTATGAGTCAGTAGTGACTCGACAGTGGCGGGCTTGTTTGTTTGTTTGTTTGTTTTTAATAAAAAGGCATATAAGAGACCAAGAAAGAGATCAAGGAAAATACAGACAAAACCAAGAAGTACATAGACAAAACCACCTGAAGCACAGACAAAACACTAGAAGGATTCAGGAAAACAGTACAAGAACAAAATGACAAAATAAATAGACAATTAGAAACCATACAAAAACAGCAATCGGAAACGCAGGAGATTAACAATAAAAATCTCAGAAATGGACAAGGACATAGTGTAGAACTGAATCAAAGAAAAACTGAATCAGCAAAATAGAGGACAAATCTCTTGACACTACCTTGTTTGAGGAAAAATCAAAAAAAAAGAATGAAGAAAAATGAAGAAAGCCTGAGTTTTGTAGGACACTATCAAGAGGGATAATCTATGTGTCAGCAAAATTCCAGAACAAGAGAAGACAATAAAAAGCATAGAACCAAAAAAAAAAAAAAAAAAAAAAAAACCCAAACCCACTGCCATCGAGTCGATTCCGACTCATAGCGACCCTATAGGACAGAGTAGAACTGCCCCATAGAGTTTCCAAGGAGTGCCTGGCAGATTCAAACTGCCAACCTCTTGGTTAGCAGCTGTAGCACTTAACCACTGCACCATCAGGGTTTAAAAAGCATAGAGAGAATATGAAAAGATTTGCTGGGAGAAAACATCCCTACTATCAAGAAAGATGAGAGCATATCCATCCAGGAGGAACAATGAACCCCATACAGGATAGATCCCAAAAGAAAATCACCAAGACATAATCAAACTCTCCAAAACCAAAGACAAAGGCCCCTGAGAGTTCTAGGGAAAAATGAAAGAAGACCATAAAGGGGAACCAATAAGAGTGAGCTCTGACTTCTCAGCAGAAATCATGCAGGCAAGAAAAAATGGGGTGAAACACAAGAAATCCTGAAAGAAAAAAAAATTGCCTAATGAAAAATATGTATCCAGCAAAATTGTCCCTCAAATATGATGGTAAAATTAGGATATTTCCAGATAAACAAAAATTAAGGGAATTTGTTAAAGCCAGACAAACCTTACAAGAAATATTAAAAAGAGATGTATGGACAAAGAAGCTACAATGTAAGACAACAACCAGCGATGAAGGCATATGATAGCATCAGCTAGAAACCAGCCTTGATAAAAGAATTCTCACAAGAAAACAACAAAAAAAACTGTTAAAAGACTGAAAACTGGGAACCAGAGATGGCAATCTGTAAACAATAACAGCTTCAAAACGAACAAACAAAAAGCGGAGGGAAGAGATTGTGTAGTTAATTGAACTTGCATATGGAAAGGAAGTCAAGGCGATATCAAGAAATTAAAAAAAAAAAAAAAAAAAACGCTTTAAACTTAGGAAAACGAGGGTGAATCTTAGGGTAACCACAAAGAAAATGAACAAACCTATTCATCAATATAAAAAACAAGAAATCCACAAAGAATCAGTAAACGCAAGATCAACAACAATAAGGTAAATGAAAAGAAAATCCGCAAACAAAAAGAACTCAGCACAGAAAATAAAGTGGAACAAAGAAACAGTCAACACCACAAAAGAAAAAAAAAGCATAAAAAATGTCATTCGTGAATGCATACCTATCAATAACCATGTCAAATGTAATGGATTAAATGGATTAAGAAGAATGGATTAAGAAAAACCTGACCCATTATTATGCTGTCTGCATAAACACACCTAAGACCACACCTAAGACACATAAACTAAAAATGAAATGGTGGAAAAGTATATCATGCAAATAATAACCAAAAAAGTACAGGAGTGGCAATATTCATCTCTTTAAGGCAAAATTCACCATAAAAGGCAAGGAAGGATATTATATAATGATTAAAGGGTCAATTCACCAAGAGGACGTAACCATAATAAATATATATGCACCCAATGACAGGGCTTCAAAATACATTAACAGCATTGAAAAGAAAAATAGAAAATTTCCCAGTAGTAGGAGACTTTAACACAACACTTTTGGGGAAGGTCAGGACAACTAGAAAGAAACTCAACAAAGATATAGAATATCTAAATACCACAATAAACCAACTTGACCTCATAGATATACAAAACACTCCACCCAACTGGAGCAAAGTACACGTTCTAATCTAACCCACATGCAACACTCTTCAGAACAGACCACATCGCAAGCCACAAAGCAAACCTCAAAAAATTAAAAAAAAAAAAAAAATCAAAATAATACAAAGCATTTTCTCTGACCACAGCTCTATAAAACAAAGAATCAATAACCGAAAAAGCAAGGAAAAAAAAATCAAATAAATGGAAACTGAATAACAGCTTGCTTAAAAACCATTGGGTAATTGAAAAAATCAAAGATAGAAAAAAAAAAAAACCCTAGAATCAAACAAGAATGAAAATGCAACATACCAAAACCTTTGGGACACAGCAAAAACAGTAATTAGAGGGCAACTTATGGTTATAAAATTTTTATTTTATATATGGTTATAAATGCACACATCAAAAATGAAAAAAGGTAAAAATCAAAGCATTAGCATCACAACTCAAATAAATAGGAAGAGAGCAACAAAGAAGCCCACAGTCACTAAAAGAAAGGAAATAAAGATTAGACCAGACATAAATGAAACAGAGAACAGAAAAGCAATAGAAAGAATCAAGACTAGAAGCTTGTTCTTTGAAAGGATCAATAAAATCAATAAACCACTAGCCAAATTGACAAAACTAAAAGGCAAATATTCTAGATAAGTAATGAGATGGGTGAAGAGACAAATAAATAAGAAAAGAACCAATGACTTATTCATTGCAAATAGGTTTTTTCAACAACATAAACAGCAATTATACATGGGGACCTTACAGATGGAAAACGTGAAAATCAAATCTACTACATCTGTGGAAAGAGACAATTGAGAATCTCAATATCATCAGTCAGAACAAGGCCAGGAGTCAACTTCGGGACAGTTGCTTGTGTGCAAGTTTACATAGAAAAAAGCTGGAAGTAATTACAGAAGTCCACGAGAGCCAAAGTACGACCATGAGTATATCCCACCTGAATTTAGAGACCATCTCTCGAATAGGTTTTAAACATTGAATGCTAGTCGTCAAAGATCAGACAAGTTTGGGATGACATTAAGGACATCATACCTGAAGAAAGCAGAAGGTCATTAAAAAGACAGGAAAGAAAGAATAGATCAAAATGGATGTCAGAAGAGACTCAGACTTGTTCTCGAATGTCTAGTAGATAAAGGGAACAGAAGAAATGATTAAAAAAAAAAAAGCTGAACAGAAAATTTCAAAGGGGAACTTGAGAAGACAAAGTAATATAAAGAAGTGTCCAAAGACCAAGAGTTAGAAAAACCAAAAGGAAAGAGCACACTTGGCATTTCTCAAGCTGATAGAACTGAAGAAAAAATTGTCTTGAATTACAATATTGAAGGATTCTATGGGCAAAATATTAAGTGACACTGGAAACACCAAAAGAAAATGGAAGGAATACACAGTCACTGTACCAAAAATAACTGGTTGATGTTCAACCATTTCAGGAGGTTGTATATGATCAAGAACTGATGATATTGAAAGAATAAGTCAAAGCTACACTGAAGGCATTGACAAAATGAGACTCCAGAATTAGACAGAATACCGATTGAGATGTTTCAACGAACTGATGAAGCACTGGATGTGCTCTCATCTATGTCAAGAAATTTGGAAGATAGCTACCTGGCCAACCAACTGAAAGAGCAATATTTGCACCCGCTGCAAAGAAAGATGATCCAACCAAATGTGGAAATTATTGAACAATATCATTAATGTCACACACAAGTAAAACTTTGCTGAAGACCACTCAAAAACAGTTGCAGCAGTACATCTACAGGAAACTGCCAGAAGTTCCAGCCAGATTCAGTAGAAGGCATAGAACGGGGGATACCATTTTTGATATCAGGTGGAACTTAGCTGAAAGCAGAGAATACTAGAAAGATGTTTACCTGTGTTTTATTGACTGTGCAAAGGCATTTTACTGCATGTATCATAACAAATTATGGATAACACTGCAAAGAACGGGAATTCCAGAACACTTAATTGTGCTCTTGAGGAACCTGTACATAGACCAAGAGGCATTCTTTCAAATAGAACAAGGTGATACTTGCATGGCTTAAAATTAGGAAAGGTGTATGTCAAGGTTGTATCCCTTCACCATACATATTCAGTCTGTATTCTGAGCAAATAATTTGAGAAGCTGGACTATATAAAGAAGAACGTGGCATCAGGATTGGACGAAGACTCATTAACAAACTGCAATATGCAGATGGCACGACATTGCTTACTGAAAGTGAAGAGAACTTGAAGCACTTATGATGCAGATCAAAGACCACAGTCTTCAGTAAGTATTACACCTCAACATAAAGAAAACAAAAATCCTTACAACTAGATCAAGAAGCAACATCATGGTAAATGGAGAAAATACTGAGGTTGTCAAGGATTTCATTTTACTTGGATCCACATCAACCCCCATAGAAGCCATAGTTAGGAAATCAAAGGACATGTTGCATTGGTCAAATCTGCTGCAAAAAAAAACCCTTTAAAGTGTTAAAAAGCAAAAGATATTACTTTGAGGACTAAGTTGCAGTTGGCCCAAGCCATGGTATTTTCAGTAGCCTCATATGTATGCAAAAGCTGGACAAGGAGTAAGGAAGACAAAAAGAATCGACGCCTTGAATTAGGTATAGTGTTGGTGAATAATACTGAATACACCAAGGAATGCCAGAAAAACGAACAAATGTGTTTTGGAAGAAGTACAGCCAGAATGCTCCTTAGCAGCAAGGATGGTGAGGCTTTGTCTCATGTGCTTTGGAAATGTTATCAGGAGGGACCAGTCCCTGGAAAAGGATATCGTACTTGGCAAAGTAGAGGGTCAGCGAAAGAGAGGACGACCCTCAACAAGAATGATTAACACAGTTGCTGCAACAGTGAGCTCAAGCATAACAACTATTGTGAGGGTGGTGCAGGACCTGGCAGTGTTTCATTCTGTTGTACACAGGGTCACTATGATTTGAGACAGACTCGAGGGCACCTAACAACAGCAACAACATAATAAAAAATTAACTAAAACAATGTTTAATTTTCTGTTCAAAAAACAACTTTTTTTCCAAAAATTATTTCTTAAACCTCAATATATAGAACAGAAAAAGTTAAGCTGCCCAGGTCAAGTCTGGGAGGAGGGCCAAAAGCCCAACTTTGGTCTCTTGAGGTCAGTCCTGAAGCATCCTAGTGTAAGGGAGAATTTTGAATGAAACCTATTGCTACAGAGAAAAGAGCACTGGATTGTCAAGACATTTGCTGGAATCTGGAATTACCATTAATTACTTGTGTGTTCTTGACCATGCCACGTTGCTGTGCTCAGCTGGTCACCCTGATCTTCTGCAAATTGAGGAATTATGGTAGATAACTTATGGTATCAATTGCATTCTTACAATTCCTTGCATAATGAATAGTTAATAAGTACAACTCAATTCTCCTCCCTCCTAAAACACCCACCCACCATTTTTTGCTTAATACGGGTCATATACAAGCTGTGGTGTAAGGAGCGTGCACACACACAAAAGAAGAATGTACGTGCTTAGATGCAGAGTCAAAAGTGGTCTGAGCTGCAAGGATAACTTGATTAGGGGTTACTGTCAGGGACCACATGTGAGATACGTGGGCAGAGGAAATTGTCCCCGAGAAATCTAGACAAAGAGTAAGTGCAAGGGATTCCAATTTAATTCAGTTACCCAGTGTTTTCGGGGTGTATATTTTGTGCCCCAGCATTCTTTCTCCTTCTCAAGTCTAAGCAGAAATATTGCTTTGCTCAGCAGCATTTTGAAGTGGGATTGGACAACAGAGGCTGGCTTTTTCTGGAAGCTCTGATGTGAACGAAAGATTTCTCCTCCCTTTTAGGTAGAGAAGATAGAATGTGTTTACCCCAATTGTTCTAGTGACCAGACCTAATGGGTTAATTAGTCTTGCTAATTACCATGGTAATATACCACGGACTGCCAAAAGAATGAACAAACCTGTCTTGGAAGAGTGCAACCAGAAGGCCCCTTGGAAGGGTTGATGGTGAGACTGTCTCACATACTTCGGTCATGTTGTCAGGAGGGATCAGTCTTTGGAGAAGGACATCATGCTTGGTAAAGTTGGGGGTCATCGAAAAAAGACCCTCAGTGAGATGTGTTGACACACTTGCTGCAACAATGGGTTTAAGCATAACAAGAATTATGAGGATGGCGCAGGACCGGGTGCTGTTTTGTTCTGTTGTACGTAGGGTCGCTGTGAGTCAGAACAGAATCAACTCGACGGCACCTAACAAAAACAACTTCCAGAAAGAGTCTTTCTTTTAGTTTTTCTTTCTTTCTACCTATGTCCCTGACTATTATCATCACTTAATCCCAGTTATCTCAATTTGGATCATCTGATACATATTTTTCTTAAAAAAAAAAAACAAATTTACACTTTTAATTACTGTGTTAAGTATTGAATATAAAAATCTTTTGTATGTACAGGCTATAAAAATGAAACATAAGACAGGTTTAATTAGCATGCATCGGTAATAACCAGCTGTATGAGAAACAGGGAATTCTCCCTCTCTTCTCCATTTCCTTCCCCCTCCCAAATACCTGTTACCTAGAATTTATCAAATTTGTCTTGTTCCCGCCTTATTGTTTTAGCAAAATAAATATTATCTTAAAAATCTTTCCCAATTTCTCAATTCCAAATATATTCTATATTTTCTTCTATTACCTTTATAATTTGCTTTTCGTGTTTAGATCTTTAACCTATTTAGCATCTAAACTTGTGTTAGGTAGGTAGAGAAGCAGTTTTATTTTTTTAACACAATTTGACAGTTTTCTCATCATGTACTAAATGATCTACCTTTTGTCTTTTGATTTTTGGTGCCTAATTTAATGAGTATTGTGTTTATCTTTGAATTTTCCATTATGTTAAATTGGTCAATTTTTCCATTCTTGTGCAAATGCCCCATGATTTGTATTATTATAACATAGTAAGTCTTATGAGACACCCTGGTAGCACAGTGGTTAAGGTCGGTAGTTTGAACCCACCAGTTTTTCCTAGGGAGAAAGATGTGGCAGTCGCCTTCTATAAAGATTTACAGCTTCAGAAACCCTATAGGGCAGTTCTACCTGGTCCTGTAGGGTTGCAATGAGTCGGAATTGACTCAACAGCAGTGGTTTGGGGAAATAAGTATTATTAAAATGTAGAGAAAAACATCACTCTGTTTTCTTCTTTTTTTAAAGATTCATTTACATTGTAGATCTTTAATGTTACATTTACATATTATAATGTTTTGCAAATCACCCCAAAAAGTTTCATGAATTTTTTTTATTGATTTCAAATTTGATATTTATTTTGATAATTAACTTGATATTTAATTTGACACTTATTGATAATTTGGTAAGTCTGGACTTGTATAACAACATTTCAGTCTCACAAGCATGATATGTCTTTCCAGTTGTTCATTTCCTAATTTACGCTGTTGTAATTTCTATTGCTATATTAGTTTTAGTTACTTTTATCATATATTTTTACTGTTACTATTGTTATCATTGCTGTTAGAAAGAGATGCATTTGTAGGTTGATGAATTTATTTAGAAAATTTCTTTATTTCTAGTGTCTTGGTCTGTTGTCTCTATTGTCTTTCCTCTGTACCACTCCCAGGCTGAAGACACTATCATCTTCAAATACTGGTAATATTTCTTTCTTTCAAGTATATTTATAAGGAAAAAAAAAAAAAAACCTGTTGCCGTCAAGTCAACTTCAACTAATAGTGACCCTATAGGACAGAGTAGAACTGCCTCATATGATTTCCAAGGAGTGCCTGGTGGTTTTGTACTGCCGACCTTTTGGTTAGCAGCCGTAGCTCTTAACGAATACGCCACCAGGGCTTCTGCTTATAAGGAAGGCGGGGAAATATCTTTATTCTGCACATGGCTGTGTGCCTAGCTAAATAACAGCTCTATTTCCTCCCTAAGTAACAATGAAAAGATGTTTGATAACAAGTATACTTGGCACAGTCACTTTCTCCAGTAGAAATAGTTTTTGTCTTTTAATTTTTAAACACATTTTGTTCCTCAGATAGCAAATCACCCAAAAACATAATGCGCATAGAAGTTTTCTAATAAATTATATTTGAAAGGTTCACTCTTGAATGAAGAATGGGTTCCAAAACATTATGATATATGATAAATACAATGTCAAATTGAAGAAAGAATCTAGACTTAATTTGTTTTTTCAAAATGTAAAATGCAGTGTTTATTAGATCACAATAGAATACGTGCCAAAATTAGTGTTTTTTGTTTCGTCCTCATTGTATATCACCCAGACCTTAGTTTCTACCTGTGATGGTTAAGGTTGTGTTTCAACTTGGCTGGGCCATGATTCTCAGTGCTTTGACAGCTATGACGTAAGTGGGCAGGCATATAATGATGTAATCACCTCCATGATGAGACCTGATATAATGTGATCACCTCCATGATGAGATATGCTACGAGCAGCCAATCAGTTGAAAGGGAGTTTTCTTGGGGGTGTGGCCTTTATCCAATATATGTGGACTTTCTGGCAAAGCTCACTGGCTTTTGCTCACCCTGGATCCTGCATCTCACCTCCAGTTTTTGGCATTAAGCTAGCAGCTTTCTTGCCAATCTTGGGATTTATCAGCCTCTGCACCGTGTGAGCCAAAGGCCTGCTGTCTGACCTGTTGATCTTGGGTTCGTCAGCCTCTGCAGCTACATGAGTAAGAAGCCTCCAGCCTGACCCACGGACTTGGAACTTTCCAGCCTCGACAACCAGAAGAGCCATTTCCTGTATATAAATCTCTCTCTCTGGAGAACACAGCCTAAGACTTACCCAGTAAAATTTAGTGCTCTTTTCACATTTAATGCTTTTTGACACTAAAAAATAATAATCTGGCAAGATATATATTTTAACTGAGTGTCTACTTGATTTCATGTTTGTGGATTCAATTTTGAAAATTAAGATAATACAAATTAGGAAATATATCTTCTTGTGATAATAAAAAATCAAATACAGCGTAACGTGTGACTGCACAGCAACATCGCCTATCTTGTCACTTTCAGTAACGTTAGCGAATAACAACGGTGTATTTTGTGTAACATTTATGTGTGCCTGGTGGCAATATTAAAACAATTCTTCAATTAGTTTAACAGACATATTCAAGGAAAAAAAAAAGTTGGTTATTTTTATCTGACCTATCAGGTGGAAAAGCCACAGCAGAATTAGGGGAAGAAAACACCGAAGGCAGGCACAGATGTTATTTCAAGGACAATATTGGAATGATTATTTCAAAGGGCATCATCCTGTTAAGAGAGGAACTCTGAGTTCTACTTTCCTAAGATCGCTTCGAAATGGAAATGATAAGAACCTTTAATGCCTTGCCCAAATAGGAAAAAAAAAAAAAGAAGGTGTGTAGAAATCAGAGCTATGCTTGGCAAGGGATGAGAGAAATTGCAAATAAAGCCGGGACGAGCGAATGTAACATGCACGGTGCCAACAGAATAATGAGAAGATGGACGGTCAGGGATGTCAAGGGCAGATGTGGAAGTGGAGATACCGTCTTTACCTTACCTTTTAACAAATCTGTTGCCGTAGAGTCGATTCCGACTCACGGCGGGTATACAAATATTAATCTGTGGGAAGAAATACTGCAGCAAACTTGGATCAAAACTGATATTTACATTCTAATTTAGCTTCAGAAATGTCCCAACATCTTTTCTGCTTGATATTGTTTTCTCTCCTAACTGAGGTATAAACGACTTTAATATTACAGCGCTTCAGCCATGTCATACTTCACCACTATCTGTGTATGAAAAAATAATATGAAAAAAGTTGAAGGTTACACTCAGATTTTATATTAACTGATAGCAAGAGCTATCAGCTGGCCAAAATAATGAAAAAATGTGTTTATACATATGCTCAGGACAATTACACAGACAAAGCAAATAGAGTTAAAAGTACTGAGTGCATCATTCTGAACTGATTCTATGCAAATATTGAACTCCAGAAAAGTTTGATCCATTTTTCTTGACTTCTGTTTACCAGAGTGCTTGCATGGTGAGTCCCTACAATATTGATGCTAGTTATCTTTCTTTCATTGTTATCTAGAAAGAATACTTTAAAAAAGAGTAAATGGAGTAGCCACTGTGTATCATCAACGAGGGAAACTGATGGCTCAGCGTTGGACAGCTGAGACAGGCAGGGTGCTTCTGCTGAATACAGATTCATTGATTTTCTTCTTTTTCAGAGAAACCCTACTCCATTTACTCTGTGAAAACCCTTGCTTCCAGACCATGTAGGTGCATGCTGGGTGCGAAGAAAAAATCACACTGCTATTCCATTAGTGTTTGTGATTGTTTGTTCTTTCCTCACGCAAGAGGTTCAGGAGACAATAGTCTAGCATTCACTTAGATTATTAAAAATATATACACGTATATTGACACATTATTTCACAGTTTATAAAAAGTAATTATTTAATCTATATTAATTTTTATTCTATGTGTGAGTTTCTCCTTTCCAGAATATAGTAATATTTGTTCACTGGGCATTTCTTCCAAAATTTAAACAATCTATTTTTTTAAATTCCTATTGAGACAAATAGTATTTTTTAAATCAACAACCATTTACTGACATCTTAAAAATGATTACATTTTAAGTATTTTAATATTTTAAAGGAAATCATTGATATTAAGATGAATTTGTAAACTGAAGCTTATCTCATCTGTCAGGACGTAAAATACTGTTGGATTTTTTTTTTTTTTAATTTAAATCTATGCTCTCCACCTTCTAATCATGTAAACTTGAACACAAATCAGTAAATGCATATAATTAACATAACCCGTACGTACCCATTGCTATTGAGTCAATTCTGACTCATAGTGACCCTGTAGCACAGAGAGCAGAACTGCCCCATAGAGTTTCCAAGGAGCACCTGGTAGATTTGAACCACTGACCTTTTGGTTAGCAGCATAGCTCTTAACCACTACATCACCAGGGTTTCCATATTTACCTTAAATTTTAGAAACAAAAAGAGATTGCATCTATTAAAAAAACACATAACTCTAAATCAAGGGTGTAGCATTTTAAAGTAGTTGTAATATTTCTAATTGGATTTTTGGGCATTTAACGTGTGTTTTACAACCCATTTTAAGTATTTCTTTTACCTATAAAAATCTCTTCAACCAATTATATATTAAACCTTATGAACAGAAATGAGATGCCGATTTCCTAAATATTGCCAATTATCAATGTAATTCTTTTTTTTATTAACTTTTATTGAGCTTCAAGTGAACATTTACAAATCAAGTCAGACTGTCACATATAAGTTTATATACATCTTACTCCGTACTCCCGCTTGCTCTCCCCCTAATGAGTCAGCCCTTCCAGTCTCTCCTTTCGTGACATTTTTGCCAGCTTTCAACTCTCTCTATCCTCCCATCCCCCCTCCAGACAGGAGATGCCAACACAGTCTCAAGTGTCCACCTGATATCATTAGCTCGCTCTTCATCAGCATCTCTCTCCTACCCACTGTCCAGTCCCTTTCATGTCTGATGAGTTGTCTTCGGGGATGGTTCCTGTCCTGTGCCAACAGAAGGTTTGGGGACCATGACAGCCGGGATTCCTCTAGTCTCAGTCAGACCGTTAAGTATGGTCTTTCTGTGAGAATTTGGGGTCTGCATCCCACTGATCTCCTGCTCCCTCAGGGGTTCTCTGTTGTGCTCCCTGTCAGGGCAGTCATCGATTGTGGCCAGGCACCAACTAGTTCTTCTGGTCTCAGGATGATGTAGGTCTCTGGTTCATGTGGCCCTTTCTGTCTCTTGCGCTCTTAGTTGTCGTGTGACCTTGGTGTTCTTCATTCTCCTTTGATCCTGGTGGGTTGAGACCAATTGATGCATCTTAGATGGCTGCTTGTTAGCATTTAAGACCCCAGACGCCAGATTTCAAAGTGGGATGCAGAATGTTTTCATAATAGAATTATTTTGCCAATTGACTTACAAGTCCCCTTAAACCATGGTCCCCAAACCCCCGCCCTTCCTCCGCTGACCTTTGAAGCATTCATTTTATCCCGGGAACTTCTTTGCTTTTGGTCCAGTCCAATTGAGCTGACCTTCCATGTATTGAGTGTTGTCCTTCCCTTCACCTAAAGCAGTTCTTATCTGCTAATTCATCAGTAAAAAACCCTCTCCCTCCCTCCCCCTCTCGTAACCACAAAAGTATGTGTTCTTCTCAGTTTTTACTATTTCTCAAGATCTTATAATAGTGGTCTTATACAATATTTGTCCTTTTGCCTCTGACTAATTTCGCTCAGCATAATGCCTTCCAGGTTCCTCCATGTTATGAAATGTTTCACAGATTTGTCACTGTTCTTTATCGATGCGTAGTATTCCATTGTGTGAATATACCACAATTTATTTACCCACTCATCCATTGATGGACACCTTGGTTGCTTCCAGCTTTTTGCTATTGTAAACAGTGCTGCAGTAAGCATGGCTGTGTGTATATCTGTTTGTGTGAAGGCTCTTGTTTCTCTAGCGTATATGCCGAGGACTGGGATTTCTGGGTTGTATGGTAGTTCTATTTCTAACTGTTTAAGATAACGCCAGATAGATTTCCAAAGTGGTTGTACCATTTTACATTCCCACCAGCAGTGTGTAAGAGTTCCAATCTCTCCGCAGCCTCTCCAACATTTATTATTTTGTGTTTTTTGGATTAATGCCAGTCTAGTTGGAGTGAGATGGAATCTCATCGTGGTTTTAATTTGCATTTCTCTAATGGCTAATGATCCAGAGCATTTTCTCATGTATCTGTTAGCTGCCTGAATATCTTCTTTAGTGAAGTGTGTGTTCATATCCTTTGCCCACTTCTTGATTGGGTTGTTTGTCTTTTTGTGGTTGAATTTTGACAGAATCATATACATTTTAGAGATCAGGCGCTGGTCGGAGATGTCATAGCTGAAAATTCTTTCCCAGTCTGTAGGTGGTCTTTTTACTGTTTTGGTGAAGTCTTTAGATGAGCATAGGTGTTTGATTTTTAGGAGCTCCCAGTTATCTGGTTTGTCTTCGTCATTTTTGGTAATGTTCTGTATTCTGTTTATGCCTTGTATTAGGGCTCCTAATGTCGTCCCTTTTTTTTCTTCCACGATCTTTATCGTTTTAGTCTTTATGTTTAGGTCTTTGATCCACTTGGAGTTAGTTTTTGTGCTTGGTGTGAGGTATGGCTCCTGTTTCATTTTTTTGCAAATGTATATCCAGTTATGCCAGCACCATTTGTTAAAAAGACTATCTTTTCCCCAATTAACTGACACTGGGCCTTTGTCAAATATCAGCTGCTCATATGTGGATGGATTTATATCTGGGTTCTCAATTCTGTTCCACTGGTCTATGTGTCTGTTGTTGTACCAATACCAGGCTGTTTTGACTACTGTGTCTGTATAACAGGTTCTGAAATCAGGTAGAGTGAGGCCTCCCACTTTCTTCTTCTTTTTCAGTAATGCTTTGCTTATCCGGGGCTTCTTTCCCTTCCATATGAAGTTGGTGATTCGTTTCTCTATCACCTTAAAAAATGACTTTGGAATTTGGATCGGAAGTGCATTGTATGCATAGATGGCTTTTGGTAGAATAGACATTTTTACTGTGTTAAGTCTTCCTATCCATGAGCAAGGTATGTTTTTCCACTTAAGTATGTCCTTTTGAATTTCTTGTAGTAGAGCTTTGTAGTTTTCTTTGTATAGGTCTTTTACAACCTTGGTAAGATTTATTCCTAAGTATTTTATCTTCTTGGGGGCTACTGTGAATGGTATTGATTTGGTTATTTCCTCTTTGGTGTTCTTTTTGTTGATGTAGAGGAATCCAAGTGATTTTTGTATGTTTATCTTGTAACCTGAGACTCTGCCAAACTCTTCTATTAGTTTCAGTAGTTTTCTGGAGGATTCCTTAGGGTTTTCTGTGTATAAGATCATGTCATCTGCAAATAGAGGTAATTTTACTTCCTCGTTGCCAATCTGGATGCCCTTTATTTCTTTGTCTAGCCTAAGTGCTCTGGCTAGGACTTCTAGCACAATGTTGAATAAGAGCAGTGATAAAGGGCATCCTTGTCTGGTTCCCGTTCTCAAGGGAAACGCTTTCAGGTTCTCTCCATTTAGAGTGATGTTGGCTTTTGGCTTTACATAGATGCCCTTTATTATGTTGAGGAATTTTCCTTCAATTCCTATTTTGGTAAGAGTTTTTATCATGAATGGGTGTAGGACTTTGTCAAATGCCTTTTCTGCATCAATTGATAAGATCATGTGGTTTTTGTCTTTTTTTTGATTTATATGGTGGATTATATTAATGGTTTTTCTAATATTAAACCAGGCTTGCATACCTGGTATAAATCCCACTTGATCGTGGTGAATTATTTTTTTGATATGTTATTGAATTCTATTGGCTAGAATTTTGTTGAGGACTTTTGCATCTATGTTCATGAGGGATATAGGTCTGTAATTTTCTTTTTTTGTAATGTCTTTACCTGGTTTTGGTATCAGGGAGATGGTGGCTTCATAGAATGAGTTGGGTAGTATTCCGTCATTTTCTATGCTTTGAAATACCTTTAGTAGTAGTGGTGTTAACTCTTCTCTGAAAGTTTGGTAGAACTCTGTAGTGAAGCCGTCCGGGCCAGGGCTTTTTTTTGTTGGCAGTTTTTTGAATACCGTTTCAATCTCTTTTTTTGTTATGGGTCTATTTAGTTGTGCTACTTCTGAATGTGTTAGTTTAGGTAGGTAGTGTTTTTCCAGGAATTCATCCATTTCTTCTAGATTTGCAAATTTGTTGGAGTACAATTTTTTGTAATAATCTGAAATGATTCTTTTAATTTCAGTTGGGTCTGTTGTGATGTGGCCCTTCTCGTTTCTTATTCGGGTTATTTGTTTCCTTTCCTGTATGTCTTTAGTCAGTGTGGCCAATGGTTTATCAATTTCGTTAATTTTTTCAAAGAACCAGCTTTTGGCTTTGTTAATTCTTTCCATTGTTTTTCTGTTCTCTAATTCATTTAGTTCAGCTCTAATTTTTATTATTTGTTTTCTTCTGGTGCCTCATGGATTCTTTTGTTGCTCACTTTCTATTTGTTCAAGTTGTAGGGACAGTTCTCTGATTTGGGCTCTTTCTTCTTTTTGTATGTGTGCATTTATCGATATAAATTGGCCTCTGAGCACTGCTTTTGCTGTGTCCCAGAGGTTTTGATAGGAAGTATTTTCATTCTCGTTGCATTCTATGAATTTCCTTATTCCCTCCTTGATGTCTTCTATAACCCAGTCTTTTTTCAGGAGGGTATTGTTCATTTTCCAAGTATTTGATTTCTTTTCCCTCGTTTTTCTGTTATTGATTTCTAGTTTTATTGCCTTGTGTTCTGAGAAAATGCTTTGTAATATTTCAATGTTTTGGATTCTGCAAAGATTTGTTTTATGACCTAATATGTGGTCTATTCTAGAAAATGTTCCATGTGTGCTAGAAAAAAAAGTATACTTTGCAGCAGTTGGGTGGAGAGTTCTGTATAAGTCAATGAGGTCAAGTTGGTTGATTGTTGTAATTAGGTCTTCCGTGTCTCTATTGAGGTTCTTACTGGATGTCCTCTCCTTCTCCAAAAGTGGTGTGTTGAAGTCTCCAACTATGATTGTAGAGGTGTCTATCTCACTTTTCAGTTCTGTTAAAATTTGATTTATGTATCTTGCAGCCCTGTCATTGGGTGCATAAATATTTAATATGGTTATGTCTTCTTGATCCATTGTCCCTTTTATCATTATGTAGTGTCCTTCTTTATCGTTTGTGGTGGATTTAAGTCTAAAGTCTATTTTGTCAGAAATTAATATTGCTACTCCTTTTTTGCTTATTGTTTGCTTGATATATTTTTTTCCATCCTTTGAGTTTTAGTTTGTTTGTGTCTCTAAGTCTAAAGTGTGTCTCTTGTAGGCAGCATATTGACGGATCGTGTTTCTTTATCCAGTCCGAGACTCTCTGTCTCTTTATTGATGCATTTAGTCCATTTACATTCAGCGTAATTATAGATAAATAAATGTTTAGTGTTGTCATTTTGATGCCTTTTTATGTGTGTTGTTGACCATTTCATTTTTCCACTTACTTTTTTGTGCTGAGACTTTTTTCTTAGTAAATTGTGAGATCCTCATTTTCGTAGGGTTTGACTTTATGTTTGTTGAATCGTTACGTTTTTCTTGGCTTTTATCTTGAGTTATGGAGTTGTTATACCTCTTTGTGGTTACCTTAATATTTACCCCTATTTTTCTAAGTAAAAACCTAACTTGTATTGTTCTATATCACCTTGTATCACTCTCTATATGGCAGTCCTATGCCACCTGTATTTAGTCCCTCTTTTTGATTATTGTGATCTTTTACATATTGACTACAATGATTCCCTGTTATGAGCATTTTTTTAAATTAATCTTAATTTGTTTTTGTGATTTCCCTGTTTGAGTTGATATCAGGATGCTCTGTTTTGTGACCTTGTGTTGTGCTGGTATCTGATATTATTGGTTTTCTGACCAAAAAATATCCTTTAGTATTTCTTGTAGCTTTGGTTTGGTTTTTGCAAATTCGCTAAGCTCGTGTTTATCTGTGAATATCTTAATTTCACCTTCATATTAGTGAGAGAGTTTTGCTGGGTATATGATCCTTGGCTGGCAGTTTTTCTCCTTCAGTGCTCTGTATATGTCATCCTACTGCCTTCTTGCCTCATGGTTTCTGCAGAGTAGTCTGAACTTATTGATTCTCACTTGAAGGAAACCTTTCTTTTCTCCCTGGTTGCTTTTAAAATTTTCTGTTTATCTTTGGTTTTGGCAAGTTTGATGATAATATGTCTTGGTGTTTTTCTTTTTGGATCAACTTAAATGGGGTTCGATGAGCATCTTGGATAGATATCCTTTCGTCTTTCATGATGTCAGGAAAGTTTTCTGTCAGCAGATCTTCAACTGTTTTCTCTGTGTTTTCTGTCCTCCCTCCCTGTTCTGGGACTCCAATCACACGCAAGTTATCCTTCTTGATAGAGTCCCACATGATTCTTAGGGTTTCTTCATTTTTTTTAATTCTTTTATCTGATTTTTTTTCAGCTATGTTGGTGTTAATTCCTTGGTCCTCCAGATGTCCCAGTCTGCATTCTAATTGCTTGAGTCTGCTCCTCTGACTTCCTATTGTGTTGTCTAATTCTGTAATTTTATTGTTAATCTTTTGGATTTCTACATGCTGTCTCTCTATGGATTCTTGCAACTTATTAATTTTTCCACTATGTTCTTGAATAATCTTTTTGAGTTCTTCAACAGTTTTATCAGTGTGTTCCTTGGCTTTTTCTGCAGTTTGCCTTATTTCGTTTGTGATGTCTTGAAGCATTCTCTAAATTAATTTTTTGTATTCTGTATCTGATAATTCCAGGATTGTATCTTCTTTTGGGAAAGATTTTGATTCTTTTTTTGGGGGGATTGTAGAAGCTGTCATGGTCTGCTTCTTTATGTGCTTTGATATCAACTGCTGTCTCCAAGCCTTCACTAAGATATATAAAAAAAAAATTCTGTAATTGCTCGCTGAGTCTTATCTTGTTTTGTTTTCTTTCTGTATACGTGGATGGGCTACTAGATTGTGCTGTCTTGTTTGTTGTAGCCCTTGACTTACTTATGACCTATTACCAGCTGGTTTGGGCTGTTGCCAGATATGTATGCCTGAGTCTATTCACTATTCTTGAGTAGAATCTGATTTTGGGACATCAAGTGTGTGCTGCACCCTAACATCTATCCACCTCGAGAAGTAGTGGTGATAGTTGTGTGCACCAGATTCTATTAGCAGCTGGGTTTCACCGTCCAGGTGGGGCAGGATGCTGACAGGCTTCCCCCAAGTGTCCGTGAGGTAGGTGTGTCTCTATTCCTATGGCACCTTGGTGGGAGGGCACTGCAGCTGTACCTTAGGCCCCCAATGCAAGTACCTCTACTGATTGGTAGGTGTCACCCTCCTTAGACCCCTAAGGCAAGAGGCTATGTGGTCTGGGGGGAGGTTCAGCCCTCAGTTCCCTGTTGTGGGTCAGTTAGGGCTCTGTTGAATAAGCAGAGATATCAGACCTGGGAAACTTGTTTTTCCAGAAAATCCGCTAAAAAAAAATGCAGTCAGATCCCTATCAGAGCTGCCTTTGGATTATAACTGCCACCTTGTTCCCTGTAAGGATGAAAGTCCGAGATTTGGATCATATATGCTTGGCTGTAGCTGGTTCTGTGTTTTAAGTCCAAATAGGGATGGATTTTTGGTCCCTGGGTTTTTTGTGGTTCCTTCTCTCAGGCCGGAAGAATGGGTTAGGAAAAGGCCAAAAAAAAAAAAAAAGGGGGGGGGGAAGCAAAGCTGCTGCGAAGCCGGAGCCGTTCTCCCTCTGGTTCAGGAAATTCCAATGTTAATGAAGCCGCCTGGGAAGGGTGGGGGAGGGTTCAGAGAAGTAGGAGAATAGCACCTCAGAATATAGCCAAAGTTGCTTTTCTTGCTTGGAATGACTATTTTATCTGAGATTCCCGAGGGGTGTGTCACCTATGTGTGCTGGCTGTGGGGAGATTGCCCCTGAGGGTCTGGCCTGCTGAAGCTGCAGTCAGATCCTCCGCTGCCAGTCCAACGCCCAGCGTCAATGTTCCCCTGCTAGGACACTGCACTCCTGCCTCCAAAATCAGTCGCTGCCTCCTGGGGACTTCTCGTCCCGCCAGCCGCATCGCCGCGCCACCCCCGAAGAGCAGCTGGGCCCCCTCCCAGGGTTAGTTCAGGGGAGTAGGGCTGCACCCCATGCTTGCGCCATGACAGCGCCCAGTCAAATGCCTGGCGCCAAGGTTCCCCGGCTGGGACGCTGCACTTCCGGCTGCAAAATTAGCCGCTGCCTCGTGGGGACTTCTTTTTCCACCAGCCGCGTCGCCGCGCCACCTCCGCGGACCGGCTGGGCCCCCCCCCTGGGGTTAGTTCAAGGGAGTAGGGCTGTGCCCTGTGCTTGCGCCGTAACAGCACCCAGTCAAAAGCTGAGCACCAAGGTTCCCCAGCTGGGACGCTGCACTCCCAGCTCCAAAACCAGTCACTGACTCCCGGGGACTTCTCCCACCGGCTGTGTCGCCACGCCGCCTGCATGGACTGGCTGGGCCCCCTCCCGGGTGAGTTCAGGGGGGTAGGGCTGCGCCCCTTGTTTGCGCCGTCAGCTCCCCTGGGCCCAGACCTAAGCCAGGCGCCAAGGTTACCTGACTGGGATGCTGGCTCCAGGCTCCGAAAACAGTCGCTGCCTCCCCATATTTGTTCATTCTCCATCTCTAAATCTGTGTTTGTTGTTCAGGGTTCGTAGATTGTTATGTATGTGATCAATTCACTTGTTTTTCCGAGTCTTTGTTGCAAGAGGGATCCGAGGGAGCATCTACCTAGTCCGCCATCTTGGCCCCGCCTCCCAATATAATTCTTAATAATATAAAGTTAAGAACGTTGGACTGACCGTTGGCACAGACACTCATTTAAGGAATGTGAAATAAAGGTTTCAGAAAAGCTCAGTATCAAATTATCAATAAATTTAATGCAAGTACTGCTAGTTTGTTTATAACACAGGCAACAGTTTTCCATGAATTTACCAACTATTTTGATAAATCATCTTCTTTGTCATGAGTTTCCAACCTCATTGTTAGTTTATACTGTCACCTAAATTTATAAATGGCCACATTTTTCTCTACATGGCAAAGCTCTATTGGTCTGAAATTTAGTCAGAAGTATAATGCACTATGCCATCTTTATGTGACAACTTCTCGGTACGTTGCTTTCAAAATTAAACAGTGATATTCAGTTAAAGCATCATAAAATGTTTACTTAGGTATCACATTGGTACGTCAGAAACTCACACAAATTGCAGATTTGCAATTATGAATAAGGAAAACATGATAGACATGGATAATTAGAGATAAGTCATTGGATTCATAAAAAGAGTATTTGATAGCTATATTTATATTTACACTTCATATCCATTATCTATTCAGCACAATGGCTGTTAAAACTCAAAATTCACATTTTCCGAATCAGTGAAACATATAATTCCAGAGATACTCTCTTTAATAGACCATAATCTAAATGAAGTAAATATTTCTAATTCTATATCTGTCTGCATTATTTTATGTGTCAACATGAAAATTATTATTTATATCTTATAAATCCATAGAAACTTTATACATTTTATCTGGATCTAAATCCTTCTTAAGTTGTACATTAAGTATTTAGGGAATTGTTTTAAATCTTTCTTCCTACTTGGATTCAATATAGTGAATTACTACTAGAAAGATTTTGGGGACCTGGAAAACAGAGTCAGCATCCAAATATCAGAATTGTAAAAAGCCTTTTTACTGTTTGTTCTGCTGAACCAACAATTTACCCTGTTTGCCATTTTCTATTTATAAGGAGGAAGGCATATTGATTAACATGATTATGCCTGAAATGGTTACAAGAATGAATTGAGTCATATTTCCTTTAGACAGTTTTGTTAATTATTTTATACTGTGAGGTCAAAAGGGTCGTAATTTTTCAGGGATATGATCTTGACAGAATAAGAGCAACTACTCGTTTCAAGGAACTGTGACCATACTCAGAAAATATCTTTCAAGTGCTTCATTCACTTCCCTCCAGTGTAACTCAGATGTTCCACATCTTCTATGGCAGGACTCCTCAAACGTTGAAAATGAATCATAAGAGGGTCTTCTTAAAATGCAGGTCTGATTCAGTAGGTCTGGGTTGGCACTTGAGATTCTGAGTCTCTATCTGACCCCTAGGTAATGCTCATGGTATAGTTTTCTTGATATATATTTTGAGTAGCTTCCAGGTTTCCAGGTAATGCTGATACCTTCTGGTATGCATGGGAGAAGAGGTAAAATTAATCACTCCTGGTATTTACTCTTGATTACAGAAGGGTGATTTTGCAATTTTTTTTTTCATGAATGTTGATAGCTCATGGTACCCTTATTGATTAATAAGAGAAACCATCAATCAGATTGCATCCTGTGTAAGAGTACATATATTGTGTCCATTTTATCTCAATTCATTTGTGAGGTCTCTTACCACTGGTTTGACATACTATAGGTTCAATTTAAGAAGTCTTGGCTCACTGACAGACTACAACCTAAACGAAAACTGCTCAACCTTTGTGCAAAGTTAAGAGAAGGGAAAGAAAAATTAAAAATTAAACAAAAAAACATAAAATGAAATTCCTTTCTGAGAAATTTTGGAAAGCCAGATTTCTCACAGGCCCCGGGTTATGAAGACTTCTAGGGCTCTGTACCCAGCTCCATACATGGGATCACCATGAGTTGGAATCACTTCAAAGACAACTAACAACATACCTAGCTCGGTATCCAAATATATACAGTAACATTATTGAGAATGATAAGAGAAAGTATGGCAGAATTGTCTTTGTGTGTATGTGTAAAGTGTATATAAAGCACGTATTTTTTTTTTTTTTTTTATGAGAGAAAGAAAAAGAGACTAACAGAAGGAAATCAAAAGGAGATAGAAAGAGGTCCAATTCTGAACTCTTAACTTGAGTAACTAGTGTCAGGAATTAATATTTGTCTTTCCTAGTTCTCCAACATCACGCATCATTGCACCCTTTTCAGTTGCATTCTAGTCAGATAAAGACATGCACTGCCTTTGCTTTGCCCTAAGTGACGAGGATCTATACAGTTTTGGAATTTTCCTCCTTCGCTAAAAGTCTGGGAGAACTGGAGAGGTGTCTTTGTTGATGTTTGTCATGGGTTTTATTGGATTCCACTCAGGTTCTTGTTTATGCACAAATCTTGAAGCCATATCCTTAGTATCTATTACAGTTTTCTCTTTTGTTTTGATTTCAGATTCCATTCAAGTTCCTCACTAGACACAAGAAAATCCTTTAAAATTATTACATTTATTCCAAATATGATTCTTAAGTTTTTCCTATCTGCCCCCAATACACAATTAAAAAAGCAAGACACACTACTGCATCTTTTATTAATTTTCAGAGAATAATGCATTACTTGATTCATGCCTGCCTTTCACTAATGAATTTACTTGCCAAGATTCAACTGAAGAGAACAATCATTCAGGCTAGCTTGGTTTACAATGACATGGGGTTATTAGCTGAAAGATGTTTGGACTGGTTGCATCTTCAGAATAAGCTGAACCTGAGGGAGTGTGTCTTGTTTTGGTTCCCAGACTTTATCTATCAGACAGACAAAATTGTATTTGTGGGTGCTTTCAATTTCTTTTCCACTATAGACTAGTCATGTGTAGGAAATCTCCTTTTGTAAAATGTAATATGTTTCCCATAAACAGTCCTTCTGTATAAACGTGTCCCTCTAAATATCTACTTTGGAACACCTTATTCAGGTCCAACAGAAAGAAAGGGGGAACTGAGTTCTTGTTCTCTTGGTAACACTGTCCTGCCCCTGGCTTCCATGTTGCTATTAGCAGGAAAGGAGGCATGCTAAAACATTCTGCTTGCTCCTGGAAATTTTCCTTTTTCCTACCACCTGACTCTAATAAAGTTTTGGCAAAATATTTTTTAAAAAGATGAGGACAAATATCACCTTGCATTATAGAATATTTATATAAATCACTGAAAAAGCCCCAAATTCCCAGGCTCTGTACTAAATCTCAGCTTCTCATGCCATTACTGATGATATCTCTACAGATTCCTAATCCAAACCCATGGTCCACCCCAGTTGACTCATATCCAAGTGCCTACTAGAGAGCAATCTCTTCCTACACACCAAAGAGTTTCTCAAATTTGTTGTAGTTGTTGTTAGGTGCCATTGAGTCAGTTCTAACTCATAGCAACCCTTTGTACAACAGAATGAAACACTGCCCAGTCCTGTGCCTTGCCCACAATCGTTGTGCTTGAGCCCATTGTTGCAGCCACTGTGTCAATCCTTCTTATTGAGGGTCTTCCTCAAACTTAACATGTCCAGAACTGAATCCCTGATTTTGTATCCCCCACCTTGTTCTTCTCACACATTAAATGTCAATTCCATTCATCAGTGTTTCAGCCCAAAATTCTCATTATTATCCTTGATGACTCCTTTTCACTCACATCTGACATCCATTTCTTTAGCAAATGTGTTTAGACTCCCTTTAAGATATACCCACTATCTGATCAATTCTCCACGCTGCCACTACTTTCTCTTAGTTCAAGCTTTTAGTTTGGAGGGTATTTTATTCATTAAAGCAAGAGAGGAATATGCATTTATTTAGTTTTTGTTTTTGCATTTATCATTAGAATGACTAATGCAGTGGTAGACTAGAGACGGTAGCCCTGGTGGCACAGTGGTTAAGAGTTCGGCTGCTAACCGAAAAGTTATCAGTTTAAATCCACCAGATGTTTCTTGGAAACCCTCTGAGGCAGTTCAACTCTGTCCCATGGGGTTTCTATGAATCAGAATCAACTCGACAGCAACGGGCTTCGTTATTTATTTGTTTGTTTGTTTGTTTTTTAGTTTGTTCTGAACACAGCAACCAAATGATTCTTTCAAAAGCATGAGTCATATCTTCTCAATCTTCTGCTCCCAATTCTCCAAATGCCTTCCTACAATACTCCTAGTCAATGGCAAAGCCTTTACAATAGCCAGCAAAACTCTACTTGGTTTGACCCCTTCTTACTTTTCTAATTTTGTGTCTTCCTACTCTCCACTTTGCTTCTTACATGCTCTCATATAATTTCCTTTTTCCTATTCACATAAGCAAACATTTTCCTCCCTCAAGATTTTTCTATTTGTAATTTGCCCTAGTAGGAGACTTATTCCTTATAACCAGAAAGCCTATTTTTTGGTGTTTGTTAAATGTCACCTAATTAATGAGGTTTTCCCTTAACATCATTAAAAAATAAATGAATAAATAACCCTGACTCTCTGTCCCCATTAGTTTTGTTTTATTTCTTTCCAGAGCACACTTCGATCGTCTGATTATTTATTTATTAATTATCTGTTTTCACCTATAGGATATAACTCTGATCAGAGCAGGGACTTTGTTTTGTTTACTGTTGTATCTTCAGAGACTAGAGCAGTACCTAAACACAGTAGGCATTCAATACTATTTGTGGAGTTCACAAGTGAATGAATAAATGAATAATAACTCTCTATACTCGATGGAACTCATTTGATTTTTTATACTTTAAATGAAGTACATTTGTCCCCCAAAATACCAATGTTAATATAACAAAAGAAAGCAATCTAAAACCAAAGGTTTACTGGAAAATAAAATATCTGAGAATGGGCATCAGTGAATTGAGGAAAATATAACAGTAGAAATTGGGCCCCTATCATGTCTCATGGCAATGTTTTGCTATTGTTTTGGGGATGAGATTTTATGGTGTTATTTGGGATACAGGATGCTGTTAAAATGGGTATTTGAAAAATATTGCAATTGGAAGTAGGGATTCTGTTACTGATATCATCAAATAATGTGTACCACCAAGAAACTACATGACATTTTGATGGCATACACCCATACTGCTGTTTGGATTTATGAAAAAAAATAATAAATTAAATCTCTGAAATTTACTGCAAGCCACTCCTAAAAATCCTACTCAGTAAAAAAGGCCTTCTGGCAGACATGTTAATGTTATTAAAAAACTCTACCACTTGGAGGTGACCCACACTCAACAGGCAATTTAGATTTAACATGAAGGATCTCTCTGCTACTATCAGGAGTGGCCCTTGGAGATGCTTGTTCAATAAACAGAATTTAGAATCCCCAATGTTGTTTGGGCAAAAATTAACTGAGTGCCTGTGGCTCAAGGTCTTTGAAAAATTAGTAGTCAAGCTGCTTTTCAAAACTGTGAGCTCATCAGAAGTCTGGACACAGGGGAGGGCTCCCTTTTCAAATTCTCTCAGATGGTTATTGAGGGGCCATAGAGTTTTGCCACATGTCTGTCTACATCTTACCACAGGGCTGTCTCACCACATGGCAACTGGCTTCTCAGAGTGTGAGAGGTCAGAGAGATAACAGAAAATACAAGATGGAAGCTGCAGCCTTTAATAATTTAATTTCAGATGTGACATCTCATCATTCATATAATATTTGTTAAAAGCAAGTTACTAAATCCAGCCCACACTCAAAGGGAGGGGACTATACAAGGGTGCAAATAGTAGCAGGTGAGGATCATTGGGGTCCACCTTAGAAGTTGCCTACCATAGTCAGTCCCCTGGTCACCTACAGGGCTGGATTAACCAGTAAGCAAGGTGCCCACGGGCTTACATTAAGCAAGGTATGCACGGGCTTATTTGTGTTACTTACTAATGTGTAGTGCACAATTTGACATGGGTTTCACCACACCTTTGATGTGATGAAAAACAGGTGAAATTGTGCACTACAGGTTAGTAAATAAGCACAAGTAAGCCCGTGTGTACCTTGCTTATTGGGTATTTCCTCCTTGGTCACCAATGATTCATGTCCTTCTGATAGCAAAATGTACTTCCTCCATCCCAAGGTCCTGAAATGTCTCATTGCACTATAATGATTGTCTTAGACATCTAGTGCTGCTATAACAGAAATACCACAAGTGTACAGTTTTAATAGAAGTTTATTCTCTCACACTTAGGCGGCTAGAAGTCCAAGTTCACAGTGTCAGCTCCAGAGAAAGGCTTTCTTTCTGTCAGCTCCGGAGTAAGGTCCGTGTCATCAATGTTCCCCTGTTCTAGGAGCTTCTCAGAGCAGGCACTTCTGCATTCTTGGTGATAGGAGGTCCCCCTGTCTCTGTGGTCACTTCTTTCTTTTATATCTCAAAAGAGATTGACTTAAAACACAACATAATCTTGTAGATTGAGTCCTGCCTCATTAACATAATTGCCTCTAATCCTGCCCGATTAACATCATAACAAACAAAAACCCATTGCGTTTAAATCAATTCCTACTAATAGCAACCCCATAGGACAGAATAGAACCGCCCCGCAGGGCTTCCAAGGAGCTGCTGATGACTCGAACACCCAACCCCCTGATCAACAGCCATAGCTCTTAACCACTGTACCACCAGGACTGCATTAACATCATTGAAGTAGGATTTACAACACATAGGAAAATCAGATGACAAAATGGTGGACAATCACACAGTACTGGGAATCATGGGCTAACCAAGTAGACACATATTTTTTGGGAGGGCATAATTCAATCCATAGCAATGTTCATTGAGTGACATATAAAATTGCTCCTACAACGTACCTTTGATTTGTAAAGCGAAAGAAAATGTGTATAGCCTTTTTACTTTATGCAAAATGTTCGTTTCTTCTTTCTTATGTTTTGTGTTTGTTATAAATTAACACATTTTTCCAAATTCAACAGGAGAAAATAAGAAAATATATAATAAAAATATAATTTATGGACAAATCAACAATGCAGCTTCCATCAATAACAAAAATATTCCAGAAGATTTCTTAAAACTTACGTTGAGATGAATCTCACACCTATATTTGAGCATACAGAATACAATGTAGGAATATTTAACATGTAAATAATCACAGTTTATTGACAGAAAGTGACTATGGATTCTAAAAGGTGAAATCACACGTGAGTTTTTATTTAAAAATTTTCAAAGAAATATATGTATATATTTACATATGCAGCTCTTAAACAAGCTTATTTAGGTTTTTGTTCAGCTAGGAGTGTATACTGATTGGAGGAACAGAAAATATAATCCACAATGTCTTAAAAAATAGGTGTTTTTCTCAGATAACAAGAAGTCTGAAAGTCAATGCAGCCTGCATCAATCCAGCTGATCAAAGACACCTGCCTTTTTCTCCCACTGTATTCTCTCCTGCAACGTGTGCTAGCTTTATTTCCTGTGCTTGTTACTTTCTGTTCACAAGATGACTGATTCTGCCCCCCAAAACACATTTCCAGCACAGGAAGAAAGAGAAAAGAGAGCAGTGCTATCTATGTCTGCCCCATTTGTAAAAACACAAACAAAGAAATAGCTTTATAAAAAACTCCCACTAAAAAGTTCTGCGAGTGTCTACGGCCAGTTAGTCACTGGACCCATGGACACTGGAGTATGAAGTGGTCACAATCATCACAGTGAGATCAGTAGCCAGGTGATATCTCTAAAACAAACTCATTTCAGTACAAAATATTCTGAAACATAAAACTGTAGTCCAAGCAGATGCTTTTTTTGCCAGAGTTAGCAATTTACACTAATATATGAACATTAAACTGAAAAAAACAAACAAAAAAACGGTTGCAGTCCAGTTGAATTCAACTCATGGCAACCCCATGTGTGTTAGATTCAAACTGCACTCCATAGGGTTTTCAATGGCTGTGATCATTTAGAAGTAGATTACCAGGCCTTTCTTCCAAGGTACCTCTGGGTGGATTAGAACTACCAGCCTTTGGGTTACCAATGGCTAATCTTGAATAGATGCTTCTATTTTCAATATATTGTACAAAACCTTCCTGTAGGAAATATTTAGATCATCTCAAAGAGTAGCCCAATGTTGCTTTCTAGTCAAAATATTTTTTAAACTTTAAACTTCCTTAGCTGCTTAAATGTTGCAACTGGGTCTATCTTTATGTCATCATTTTCTTTCTGATAGTCCTCACATCTTGTGAGTGTAGATTTACCTGCTGCTCCTAATTATTCTGCAAATTTTACATGCCTTGGATTACTCTCTAAATAATATTTGACTTGGGTCAACAAATGATACACCACTGTTAAACCATCCTGAGTTTAGTTATCTGATTTATAATATTTTAATTGAAATCACAACATTAATAGGGGTGTAAAGGGAGCCCATTAAGAAATGACAACTGTCGTTGTAAGCCAATCATAAACAGACATGAATTCCAGAAGACAATTTAAAAGTTTTATTTTTCTCATTGGGTTGCATATAGAATTGGCATCTAGTAGTCACTCAAGTGAATTTATTTCTGCTTTGTTTTTAAAAAAAAAAAAATATTGTTTTACCCGTCCTTTATTTCCTTCCTCAAAATACTGCAAACTCTGCTTTCCAAATTGTCTTCTTCGCCTCCATCCATATTATGATGCCTGGTAGGGAAACAGTTGCTATTCACAGTAGATTAAAAGTTTTCAGATTATTCAGAAATCAAAGACAACACACAGTTCTGGGTAAATATTTGCAAATTACATACCTGAACATGAAATTATATCCAGAAAATATGAAGATCACTAAAAACTCAATAAAAATAAAAATGGGCAAAATAATTTTAGCAGTCACTTCATCATATATGAATGGCAAATAAGATATACAGATGAAAGGTGGTCAACATCATAAGTCAACAGAAAAAATGCAAATTGAAACCAGTATTAGATAACTTTGCATATCTATTAAAATGGTGGAAAAATAAAACCAAAAACTGTCGATATCAAAATAGCAAAAAATATGGACCAACTGGAACTGTCATACATTTCTGATAGAAATGCACATTGGTACAACCATTACGGACATCATTTGACAGATTTTCAGAAGTTTTATAGACATGCGCTTATGCTACCCAGAAATTCCACTAGTATGTACTGAGCCATGACAAATAAAAAATCATGCAAAACCTTATGTGAATTTTTATAGAGGTTGCAGTCACAATCATCAAGAACTGGAAACAACCACTAACGCCTGTGATCTGTTCCACCCTACCCAGCAATAAAAAGAAACAAACTACTAACACACGCAACAATGCAGATGGATTGCAAATGTATTATGTCAAATGAAATAAAATAATTTTACAAAATGTCAATTTAAATAAAGCTGCCTCACAGAAAACACATTGAGTGTGATATATTTATAAAATCACCAAACGAGAAAATCAAGTATTATATCTGGGAATAATAAATATGTGTGAATATTACAAAAGAAATCAAGTATGTGTTTTTAAAGTATCTCCACAGTGCTTGCACATTAGGTAAAGGGAGACGGGCGGTAAAAACAGGGAAGAACAGACAAAAAAAAAAATCTCTCATGATCTATTTATTGAAATTATATTTAATAAAGATATATTTCCTACATCTTGTGCAGTTGAATCATCGGAAATTGTTTTATTGTATTGCATCCCTACTTATTCTCTCCATATATATACATACATATGGAGAGTTTATATTCATAAAATTTATGTATAGAAAAGTAAACCAAACTCATTGCTGTCGAGTTGATTCCGACTCATAGTGACCCAACAGGACAGAGTAGAACTGCCTCATATGGTGTAGTAGTTAAGTGCTACAGCTGCTAACCAAAGGGTCAGCAGTTTGAATCTGCCAGGTGCTCCTTGGAAACTCTATGGGGCATTTCTACAATCAAATGTAAACAACTGGAGATCCTTCATAAGTTCTTCATTGAAAAATTATGCTCCTGAAAAATGTGTTCCTATGTTTAAACATTTTTGTAAAAAGAAATCTTAGTGCAATTCAAGTTTTAAAATATTTATTTGATAATTACGTGAGAATAACTTTGAACCACCAGAATGAGGGAAATTTTTATAAGAAAAATCATACATTTTCCATTTAAAAAGACAATAATTCTATCATTATAGATAAAGTAGGAAAGCAATACTCAGACAAGGAAACAGCCTTTTCTTTCCCAATGCCATCACCCCTCTTTCTTCTTCAAGCAATGAAATAGTAGTATTAAATTTTGCAAAGAAATAAGACATCTTTACTTCCTAGCAGATAAATGAGAAAATACAATTCAGATTTACTTAATGAGGCATGACCGTTTTTCTAGTAAATAGATACAATTTTCACTTAAATTCTCTATTTTTAGTTTAAGCATCTGTAGTTTGCAATTTATTTTACAACTTTTTTTTGTAGCAACATGTCTATTAAAGTTACTAAAAGCAATCAGGAATAGGAAGCGTTTGAATTATCTCTGGGTTAATCTGGGTTTAGAAAGAGCTTGCATGGGAAGGGAAGCTTATATAGCTTTATCCAGTGATGGTGTTCTTTTTACACCTATTTTATTTAAATAAAAATTGAACCTGGTTCCATCCAGCACCTTTTTTCTAACCACCTTCACCTGTATCTTATTTTAGTTTTCCTTTTGAACCTCTGACATCTATACACTCTCATTGCCCAGAATGAACCCAATGATTTCAATTCCAGTATTTACAACCTGTGTAAAATATTCTATTTTTGCACTTGTAATTCCATTCCTTAATATCAATCTAAATAGGAGTCCACTTTACCAAAACACCCAAACAAATATAAGTCAACCCATTGCTGCTGCTGCTTTTCTCCTCTACTCTTTGCTTCAAGGGTCACCCTTTAGTCATCTCCAACAAATTCCCTGTCTTTTAGTGTTTCCATAACATATTTGATAAAATACCCCAGCTTTGGTCAAACTCTATTTTCTTCTTGCATGAATAAACAACTCATTGCCACTAAATATAACCAGAACCAATGAAAGGATTGATTCAGTGGGAGCTTTTACAAAGCATGTAAGAAGTTCCAATAATGAGGCATAGCAGTTGAAGTATTGGAAAAAAACAGACTTCCATCTTGCCTGGCTTGTTGTTGTTGTTGTTAGCTGCCCTCAAGTTGGTTCTGACTCATGGCGACCCTATGCACAACAGAAAAAAACACTGCCTGGTCCTGTGGATCCTTACAATCGTTGTTATGCTTGAGCTCATTGTTGCAGCCACTGTGTCAATCCATCTTGTTGAGGGCCTTGCTCTTTTCCGCTGACCCTGTACTTTACCAAGCATGATGTCCTTCTCCAGGGACTGAGCCCTCCTGACAACATGTCCAAAGTATATAAGACACAGTCTCACCATCCTTGCTTCTAAGTAGCATGCTGGTTGTACTTCCTCCAAGACAGATTTGTTCGTTCTTTTGGCAGTCCGTGGTATATTCAATGTTCTTCGCCAACACCACAATTCAAAGGTGTCAATTCTTCTTCCATCTTCCTTATTCATTGTCCAGCTTTCTCATGCATATGATGCAATTGAAAATACCATGGCTTGGGTCAGGCTCAACTTAGTCTTCAAGGTGGCATCTTTGCTTTTCCACACTACAAAGAAGGACACGGCAGTCTACTTCTGAAACGAATTAGCCAGCAAAAACCTTATGAATAGCGGTGGAACATTGTCTCACCTGACTAGGGGGGAAAAAAAAAAAGCCAGTAAAGAATTGTTAGAGAAAAAATACAGAGATAGAGTTTAAGGACCAGATATTTCAATGAGATCAAAGAATGCACTGGGAGCAATATTTTATAAAATCATATACTGAGCACATCAGTTCTCTTCACATTAATGTTGATGATGATAACAGAGCTTAGACCATGTAAAATATTTAACCAAATCTAAATAAAAAATAAAAATAAAATCACCTCATTTGTATATACAGGAATAGAAATATCTGTAGTGTATGAGCAGGTGAGCTAAAAGATAAACAGAGCTGGAACATTATAAGAATTTTACAAAGATTATATATTTTATTACTATATATTCTTCATTTTTATAGTTCAGGGTACAATAACTTGTCTCATAAAAAAGGGTAATTTAAGATAATTCTAACCTGAATTATATAGGAAATGGAAACATAATTGCATTACATTCCTAAATACCTGCTTGATTTCTTATCTGAAAAGACGTTAAGGATAAAAATTTCGGCTTTATAATTGCTAAGTAAATTACTGTGGGAATAGATTCGGTAGCTAAATTTAGATAAAAGTGGTAGGGTGAATTAATATCAGCCCCCTCACGGTAAAAATATTTGGTTTGTCTCTTGGGTACTGATACTGACTGTGGAGAAATTCTCTTGTGTCAATCATATCAATGAAAATAATGGAATTTGACAAAGGATAAATGGTAAAAAAAGAAAAAAATTAGGAGTTTGTGATCATTTAGATTTCCAACCAATGAGTTTTAATCATTATATAGTCACAGTTTGTCTCCACAATGTCAATCATTTGTATGCTATATGGTAATGAGAAATAATGACTGCTTTTGGCAAGTTCACACTTAACACAGGGTACATATCATATCTGTCACACAATTTGGGATTTACTTAACATTCTTCCAGAGTCTCATTAAGCCTTTCTCTATCTATAAAATAGAATCAATAATAACTGTCTCCTCTGTTTCTCACAAAGAAGTTTTTACAATTGCTTTTCTCTAGGAACTTATTGAATCTTTATATAAGTTTAATTAAGGGTCTCTGTCTGTCTTCAATGAGCTTCTTCTGTGTTAGATCTCTCCTGATTTTTAAAATATTAGAAGTTCGTATTTTCTCCAACTACAATACTCTAAGGTCTCTCAATATACTTCATGTGCCATATGCCCAGGGATAATCTTTATGGCTGTGGTGGTGTGGGTTTAAAGGATTTCATGGACCTGGTGTAAAGAAATCAGTCATAAAGTAGAATTCTCTCATTAGTCATACACCATTATTCTACACTGGATTTCCCAGAAACTCATTCAGGAACTGCCACCTCTCTTAGTTTGTGCTATTTCATTTATTAATTGATTCATTTTTCACAATTTATTAGACATATAGAAAATCCCATCACTTTTAGGCACTTTGGAAGAAAATGATCAGACAGATATGATACTTGCCTTTATGTGCTCTACAGAAAAATAAACAGAAGTGGAAATTTCAATTGCAATAAATGGAAGAGAAGCATATAGTACTATGGGATAATACAATTGGGAAATTTAACCAAATCATAGAGCTTTAGAAAAAGATTGGGAGAAGAAGGAAGGGTCAACTTGTGGAAAAACTTTGTGGTAGAAGGAACATTACTTGCACAGGGGCCAAGAAAGTGTACATGTGAAATGAACTTAGAAAATTTAGGTATCGTGATGTAAGATAAGGACAAAAAATGCATCATAATTTGTGTGGTACTAGGGCAGGGGTTGGGAATATAGCATACCACACATTGCTTTATAAACCTTGCTGAAGAAATTTTATGACCATGTTAAGAAAAATGGAAAGTTCTTAAATTACATGTTAAATGTTAATTAAATGTCAATTAAAATGTTAAAAAATTAAATGTTTTTCACAAAGGGTGAAAAGAAAAAAAACATATCCTTTCTTTATGGACAGACTTTTGTGGCTCCAGTGTGAAGAGCTGAGGAGAATTAGAAAGAATGGAGGCAATTCAACTAAAGAATTATTGCGTGCATCCTGATGGGGGAAAAGGGTATTTAGACCAGGTGGAAGTGGTAGAGATAGAAGTCAATAAATATTTAGGAGATCCTGCAAAGACAAAATTGGTGATAGACTGGAGAGAGAGGTAATGATGGAAATGGAGGATTTGAAGATGCCTCTTAGCTTTTTTTTTTTTTTCCTTAGCTCTTGAAGGGCTTGTGATGAATTCATAGAAAGAGAAGCACATTTGTGAAGAAAGCTAATGATTTTGACTTTAGGTATACTTAGTTTGAAATACCTGTGATATACAGTCATGCGCTACATAACATCCACTTGGGCAACATCTGACCATGGTCATATATATGTGTATATATATATATATATACACATATATATTAAAGGGAAAACAGCACTGCTTCTGTTTATTATTTCCTCCTAATAGTTTTAAAACTCCCAACACCCAGAGTGAATGAGCAGTGGGGCTCCAGGGCACAGCCAATTCATGCAGGTCCTCATCCTCCACATCCTTCTCCTCCTGGCTTCATTCACCTGCCCAGCAGCCATGTAGCTGTTCACTCCTGGTGCAGGGCAGTGCCTGGCGTGGCCCTGGTGGGGTGCTGGCCGGGCCGGGGCACTCATGGGCTCCCAGCTTCGGGTGGGAGTGGCAGTGACTGTGACTGCATATGATCAGAAAGAGCCTGCATCAACAGCGTGGCAGTACCCTGGGCTGCCACCACCAGCTGAGCTCCTGGTACCCACACAGCCACTCACCAGCCCGTCATTGCACCCCAGTGCCCCCCCCCACCATGTGCCTGGACAAGCACAAAGTCCAGGTCATGCTGCCGGCTCAGCCCCTGCCTGCCTGCAGCCTCACCCCTACCAAGGACAGCCACCTGTATCCAGTGAATGCATCTCTCAGGTTTTGTCCAGTGGGTTCCCATAAGGTTTTAATAAAATAGGTTTTATGAAGGTTGATTCATAACTACACGTTGTATGGGGACTGTCTGTATATAATGTGGTGTTCATACAATGTCCAAATCGCATGACCTATTTCACAGAATGTATCATGGATGTTAATTGACACATGACTATATTTACTAAAAAAAAAAAAGGGAATATAAAAAGATATAAAGTATTTTAAAAATAAGATACAAAGGTAACTGTGTCATGAAAGCCATGAAAATACAGAATAAAATTTGGAAAGTGCTAACAGTACTGAATACTACTATAGATCAAAAAAGTGAATTGAAGTAGAGACCCATTGTATTAGATGACAAGGAGGCCAGTGTTTGCCGTAGCAGAGAGGTTTGTGGGAATGAAGGACTCAAACCCAGGCAGAGTAGGGTGAAAAGTGTTTGAAGATGTCATTTGCACTAACACCAATGTTATATTACTAATTTGTCTTCTAGAATGAATGAATAAGTAGGTGTGTCGTAACTAATGTTAATGAGAATATATTGTGCATGTACTACGTGTTTCATTTACCATATTCCAAATTCACAGTTACTTGGAGAAAATTGTTTTCAATATGGCATTAGGCCTCTTTGTCAAGTAAGCAAAAGTCTTAAAGTATTGTCAAAGTAGCAGAATGATATTTTAACATGGAATAGTTTACACCTTGGGTTAGCTATTAGTATCTCTCCATTTTTTAGGGGCATTATAAGATGTATCTCTACCTCTATTTTGTTAAATAAAATGAAATTCCTTCATTTTGTCCTATTAATTAAAGAAAAATAAAACTCGTATCATCTATTTAGAGATGATTTAGACTAATAGTCATCACTAATAAGGAAAGAAATAAAAAGAAACCCTCCAAGTAGTTATAAGCAAGGGTGTTAAAATCAAAGCTTCCAAGGATTTAAAGTTCGCTCATCATAAGGCTTCTGGGCTTGACTTATTTGAGCAGGGGTTATGATTCTATTGCTGACATTTTTGTGATTATGTCTTGAAGATGGCCATTAAAAAAAAAAAAAAAAAAACGAAATCATCTGATGACCACAGTCTAGAAACTTCCATTTCTTAAATTCTTGATGCGTCATATAATTCCACTTGACAGATGCTGCTTAAGTTTAGACACTATCTTTTCATAATATTGATTTTTAAAGGAACATGGATTATATGAATGAAACAATCTAAAGTTTTTTTTCGATTTGTAGAACAGCAATAATTAATGAAAAATGTGTTACAGTTCACAGATAACTCAGAAATATTCAAATGGAAAACTTTAGAAATGTTTATATAATTTAAATTATATAATGACTTATATAATTTAAATTATACAAATTAAATTATATAATTACACTATCATTTTTAGTAACTTGTACTTAAAGAGCTTTCCCATGAACTGAATTTTTTTTTTTTTCTTAGTTACTATTCCACAAAAATTGCTCATTCACTTTGCATCCAAGCAGATGTTGATTTGGAAAGAAATTTTAATGTGACCTTTAGGTAACTTTTTAATAAAATGCTAACAAAAACCTTAAAATAGTAAAAAAAAATCTTGGCACTGTTCTTTATTGTGTTTGTGTCTCACAAATCACTGATTTATTATTAAAGAGTCTAATGAACTCGTCTTACAAAACCACTTGGTTCTTTGTTAATATCATCTTAAATTGTATTATTTAGCCTCTTCTTAGAGTACTTAGAGAAAACATCATATACTGTGTCTTGTGAGATACTAAACCCATTGCTGCCGAGTCGATTCCAACTCATAGCAACCCCATAAAGCAAAAACCAAACCTACTGCCACAACGTTGATTTCAACTCATAGTGGCCCTATAGGACAGAGTAGAACTGCCACATACAGTTTTCAAGAAGCACCTGGTGGAGTCGAATTCCTGACCTTTTTGTTAGCAGCGCATAGGTTTTCCAAGGTAATAATCTTTATTGGAAGGGGACTACCACACGTTTCTCCTGCGAGCGGCTGGTGGGTTTGAACTGCTGATCTTTCTGTCAGCAGCCAAGTGCTTAACCGCTGTGCAACCATGGCTCCTGTGAGATACTGCTCAATATAAATCAATAAAGTTTTATTCATGATGGTTGTTAATTTATATTAAAGATGTGGCAGTCTGCTTGTAAAAAGATTACAGCCCTGGAAACCCTATGGGCAGTTCTAGCCTGTCCTATAGGGTTACTATGAGTTGGAACTGACTTGACAGAAGTGGGTTTAATATCTCACAAGATGCAGTATATGACTTTTTCTGTAAGCACTCCAAGAAAAGGCTAGATAATACAATTTAAGATGATACACTTAGCAAAGAACCAAGAGCCTTTGTGAGATGCGACAATTACCAACATTTCTTGTCCCACAATGGGCTCCTTTAAAAAAATGTATTTTATTGAGTTTTTGGTGAATGTTTACATGGCAAATTAGGTTCCCATTTAATGATTTCTACACGTGTAGTCCAGTAACTTTGGCTACATTTTCCACATTGTGTCAGCATTCTCATTATTTCCACTATTCAAGTACCAAACTAGATAAAGAAACTCCTGCATTCTATGTAGGTACGGTGTGGTTGTGATCATATATCACTTGACTCTTTAAATCTTTTTGATCCAAGTTTATATTTCGACTGAGTATTTGACTGAGTATTTTGAATGAGAAAAAATGGAAACTTTGTTTTCTAACGTTCTATTTGATATAAGGTGTTATCCGTGGTCTGTTTCTCCACAAAATTCTGATGTGGAAAAAAATGAATATACAATTATATCCTTATGTTTACCCCTGTTACAAACTCAGTATTAGTTACCATAAATCTGTATTTGAAATTTTGGAATGTTAAACTGTGATGGTTGAAGCTTTAAAATTAATAGAATTTTTAGAAAATTTATTTTTACTTCTTTATATAATTTAAAGCCATAGTTTTGATCTAGAAGTATGTTTTAAAGGCCTAAATATATTCAATAATTATGACTGCAAAATTGATGTTTCTTTAAAATGCATTCCTATAAAACTCAAACAAACTACCCACTAAATGCACACACACACACAGTATAATTATCTTCCTTAAAAAATACAATTAACATTTGTAAGGCAAAGTGGACTAGTCTCCTGATTTTCCAGGAAAAATAATGATATGAGCAAAAAATACTGGTTAATTAACATTTTTTAGCAACACTATTTTCCTTACTGTGTTTTATTTGATCTCACTGTCTCACTAGATGTTAATTATGTTGTTTTTTTGTTGTTTTTTCCCAGTGGTTTCTATTATCAAATCAATTTGGCAAACTGAGTTGAGAGATCCTGGAAATGGTTGATTTGGCCCTAAAATTATATCAGTTACGTGGAACTCTAAATAGTAAGATGGGCCACTTGAAGCTAATCTGATCAAAAGCGGATTCAATGGTTTTGACAACTGAGGTTTGAAACTCCATAAGTAGGTCAAAGCTTTAAAGTATGGAAAACAAATTTTGTCATAAACTACTGAAAACGTTTTTATTCCCCCTTATGAAGTCCGTAGGTCCAAATATAATTATAGTGCTCTAAAATAAGGATCTATTTATCCTTCTTAAAAGTAATGATGCTGATAGCAAATGTGATATTGACAGTTTATTTCACTCTTAGAAAAGAGTGTTGCCTTAGAAAGACTTTGACATAGCTGTAATAGTTAAATTCATATATTTTTTTCTTAAAAATATTTATTTTCCAAACGTGCACAGATCATTTTTTGATCTGTGCTTTAAGGGGAAAAATAGTGTAACTATAGAAAGTCTATTAAAAAAAAAAAACTGTTATAAAAAATTGCCATTTAACATGCCTAACATGCTGCTTCGAAACACACCATCAGTTTTCTCTACTTACTGATTACATATATGAAAAGTGTTCAGATGTACCTTCTGCAAATATGATAGCATGACTAAGTACAATAAAGCTACCAATATTTTTAACTGTCAAGGTTGTATAAGAAACAACAAATAAGCATGGGATATGTGTCTCTGAATGTGTGAATTTTTTTTTTTTTTTTGCACATATAAACAAGGTAATGTTATAGCAATATCAGTCATCCCACAAACTTCTCTATCACTGAATAGATGTCATTTACAGGGCACAGAATCAATATTTTCATGTAGCGAGGAAGCAAATACAGTGTTTTTACTTTTATGAAACTGAGAAATAGTTAATACGTAAAAGACAAATGTCATAAAATGAAGTAATTGTTGAAAATGTTGGAAAAAAAAGTGTAATTTTTTTCCAAATAGCCATTGGGTGCAGACCCTATTTCAAGTATTTTTTAATAAAACTTAAATTTTCCAATAGCAGATATTAAAGAAAACATCATAATCCTGGCAAAAAATGGCAGAAAAATAATAAATATTAATAAAACATGCTGTTAAATTTATTTGATACCTTGGAAATTCAGTCAAATATTACCATAATGCACTACATTTCTACTGAAAAAGATGAACATAAAAATCTGTGTTAAAACAAAATGCCAATTAAGACTTAAATTGCTATGGTTTTGATTTATATATCTTTACAAACTTGGATGGGTAGAGACTTCAGTTTTCTTAAAGCTTTTAGAGAGTTTTCACAGCAGCCGTAGAACCATTTTCTCATGTGTGGGAATTTTCAAGAATTCTTGGAGTTCCAGTTACGCCACAGTGGGAGAACTATCAATCTCTCTATTTCGTGCATGCAGGAAAATAACCTAAACTCTTAGAATGAAGGAAGAGCAGACTGTAGTAAAGGGATAAAGCAGATGCCGGAGGAAAGAAAATGATCTCGTAAATTTTAGTAAAAGAAGTATTATAGATTTTAGAAGTAAGCTGGTGCTAAATCTTGTCTAAGATCTAGGATAATTCACAAGAATACTAAGGGGAAAGGAATATCTTCTCACAAGATTGATAAACAAACTGTATAAAATTATTTGACTGAATTTAAAGTGTGACATTAGCTTGCCTTATTTAAAGTTTAATTTTAGAAACTTCTCAGGGGAAGTCTCAGACATATTAAATTAGTTTCTTTCTAAAATCATTCTTTCATGAATTTTTAATCCCCTGGAATTATCGTTGTTGCTGTTGTTGTAGTTGTTTGGTGCTGTTGAGTCGGTTCCGACTCATAGCAACCGTATGCACAACAGAAAAACACACTGCCCGGTCTTGCACCATCCTTATGATCGTTGTTATGCTTGAGTTCATTGTTGCAGCCACTGTGTCAATCCAACTTATCGAGGGTCTTCCTCTTTTCTGTTGACCCTGTGCTTTACCAAGCATGATGTCCTTCTCCAGGAACTGGTCCCTCCTGACAACATGTCCAAAGTATGTAAGACCCAATCTCACCGTCCTTGCTTCCAAGAAGCGTTCTGATTGTACTTCTTCCAAGACAGATTTGTTCGTTCTTCTGGCAGACCATGGTATATTCAATATTCTTCACCAACACCGCAATTGAAAGGCATCAATTTTTCTTCACCCTTCCTTATTCATCATCCAGCTTTCACATGCAGGTGATGAAATTGAAAATACCACGGCTTGGGTAAGGCACACCTTAGTCTTCAAGGTGACATCTTGACATCTTTTCAACACTTTTAAGAGGCCCTTTGCAGCAGATTTGCCCATTGCAATGCATCTTTTGATTTCTTGACTGATGCTTCCATGGCTGTTGATTGTGGATCCAAGTAAAATGAAATCCTTGACAACTTCAATCTTGTCTCCATTTATCATGATGCTGTTTATTGGCCCAGTTGTGAGGATTTTTGTTTTCTTTATGTTGAGGTGTAATCCATACTGAAGGCTGTGGTCCTTGATCTTCTTTAGTAAGTGCTTCAAGTCCTCTTCACTTTCAGCAAGCAAAGTGGCATCATCTGCATAACACGGGTTGTTAACGAGTTTTTCTCTAATCCTGATACCCCATTCTTCTTCATATAGTCCTGCTTCTCAGATTATTTGCTCAGCATACAGACTGAATAGGTATGGTGAAAGGATACAACCCTGACACACACCCATCCTGGCTTTAAACCACTCAGTATACCCTTGTTCTGTCTAAACAACTGCCTCTTCATTTATGTACAGGTTCCTCATGAGCACAATTAAGTGTTCTGGAGTTCCCATTCTTTGCAATGTTATCCATAATTTGTTATGATCCACAGTCGAGTGCCTTTGCATAATCAATAAAAACATCCTTCTGGTATTCTCTGCTTTCACCCAGGATCCATCTGACATCAGCAATGATATCCCTGGTTCCATGTCCTCTTCTGAATCTGGCCTAAATTTCTGGCAGTTCACTATCTATATACTGCTGCGGCTGTTTTTGAATGAAATACAGCAAAATTTTGCTTGCGTGTGATATTAATGATATTTTCCTATAATTTCTGCATTTGGTTGGATCACCTTTCTTGGGAATAGACATAAATATGGATCTCTTCCAGTCAGTTGGCCAGGAAGCTGTCTTCCATATTTCTTGGCATAGATGAGTGAGCACCTCCACCGTTGCACTGTTTGTTGACCATCTCAGTTGATATTCTATCAATTCCTGGAGCCTTGTTTTTTTTTTTTTTTTTTTCCAGAGCAGCTTGGACTTCTTCCTTCAGTACCATCGGTTCCTGATCATATGCCACCTCTTGAAATGGTTGAACATTGACTAATTCTTTTTGGTATAATGACTCTGTGTATTCCTTCCATCTTCTTTTGATGCTTCCTGCGTCGCTTAATATTTTCCCCATGGAATCCTTCACTATTGCAACTCGAGGCTTGCATTTTTTCTTCTGTTCTTTCAGCTTGAGAAATGCCGAGCGTGTTCTTCCCTTTTGGTTTTCCATCTCCAGCTCTTTGCACATGTCATTATAATACTTTACTTTGTCTTCTTGAGATGCCCTTTGAAATCTTCTGTTCAGTTCTTTTACTTCATCAATTCTTCCTTTTGCTTTAGCTCCTCGACTCTCAAGAGCAAGTTTCAGAGTCTCCTCTGACATCCACCTTAGTCTTTTCTTTCTTTCCTGTCTTTTCAATGACCTCTTATTTTCTTCATGGATGATGTCCTTGACGTCTCTTCACAATTCTTCTGGTCTTCGGTCATTAGTATTTGGCGTGACAAATCTATTCTTGAGATAGTTCTAAATTCAGGTGGATTATACTCAAGGTCACATTTTGGCTCTCGTGGACTTGCTCTGATTTTCTTTATTTTAACTTTATTTTGCATATTATCAATTGATGGTATTTTCCATAGTTGGCCTCTGGCCTTGTTCTGACTGATGATTATTGAGCTTTTCCATCATTTCTTTTCACAGATGTAGTCAATTTGATTCCTGTGTGTTCCATCTGGTGAGGTCCATGTGTATAGTCACCATTTATGTTGGTGAAAAAAAGTATTTGCAATGAAGAAGGTTACTATGCTGGGGATGCCAACTTGAAGAGGAATTGTGTTGCATTCACCCTCAAAAAGAACAATTCAAGATCTATCCTGAAGCATGATGCTGTCGTGTTAGGATAATATATATACGCCTACAAGGAAGACCAGTTAATACTAATATTCAAATTTTTGCACAACCACTAAGGCCAAAGATGAAGAAACTGAAGATTTTTTTCAACTTCTGCAGTCCAAAACTGATGAATCACCCAATTAAAATACATTGATAACACTGGTGACTGGAATGCAAAAGTTGGAAAGAATGAAGAAGGATCAGTATTTGGAAAACATAGCCTTGATGCTAGAAAGTACACCAGAGGCTACATGGTAGAATTTTGTAGGGCAATTGACTTTTTCTCAGAAAATAACTTCTTTCAACAAACTAAGCTAAGACTGTACACATGGACCTCACCACATGGAATACACGGGAATCAAAATGACTACATATATAGAAAAAGACGATGGAGAAGGTCATATCATTGGTTAGATCAAGGCCAGTGGCCAAGTGCAGAACAGAACATCAATTGCTCATATGCAAGTTCACGTTGAAGCTGAAAAAAATTAGAGCAAGTCAATAAGAACCAAAATATGATCTTCAGTATATCTCACCTGAATTTAGAGTCCATCTCAAGAATAGATTTGACCTATTAAACATGAACGACTCAAGATGAGACCAGTTGTGGAATGACATCAAGGACATCAGACATGAAAAAAGCAAAAGGTCATTAAAAGACAGGTCAGAAAGAAAAGACCAAAATGAATGTCAGAAGAGATGCTGAAACTTGCTCTTGAACGTACAGTAGCTAGAGTGAAAGGAAGAAAACAAAAAACAAACAAACAAACAAAAAAGCAAACCCTTTGCCGTCGGGTCAATTCTGACTCATAGCGACCCTATAGGTCAGAGTAGAACTTCCCCATAGAGTTTCCAAGGAGCGCCTGGTGGATTTGAACTGCTGACCTTTTGCTTAGCAGCTGTAGCACTTAATGACTACGCCACCAGGGTTTCCAAAAGGAAGAAATGATGAAGTAAAAGAGCTGAACAGAAGATTTTAAAGGTGGCTCGAGAAGACCAAGGAAAGTGTCATAATGAAATGTACCAAGACCTTAAGTTAGAAAATGAAAAGGTAAGAACAGCTCATCAATTCTCAAGCTGAAAGAACTAAAAAAAAAAAAAAAATTCAAGCCTCAAGTTGCAATATTGAAGAATTCCACAGGGACGATACTGAATGAAACAGGAAACATCAAAAGAAGGTGGAAGGAATACACAGAGCCACTATACCAAAAAGAATTGATTGACATTTAAGCATTTCAGGAAGTAATAGTATCATATTATCTATTTAATAACTTTAGAGTCTCTAGGGTCTTTTTTTATTCCTGATTTTCATAATTGGCACCATTTTTATCATCTTGCTAGAGGTTTATGGGACTTCATTTGTTTTCATTTTGTTCTTCATTTTCTAGTATATTAAGATGGAAAGGGGGATTAACATTTGGTCACCTTTATTTTTTTCTAAGTATAAAATGCCATAAAATTTTTTTCAGCCATATTTTACTTATATTCAACTTTTTTCTCTATTTTATTTTTTCTCCTAATGCATTTTATTTTTAGATTACCATTTAGTTACAGAAAAAATACACAGAAAATGTAAAGAGTTTCCATACACCTTCTGTCCCTCGCACACATTGTATCTTCTGTTATTAACATCTTGCAGTAGTGTAGACATTTGTTCAGATTGATGAACCAATATTGATATCTTATTATTAACTAAAGTGTATAGTTTACACTAGGAGTCTTCATGACGCAGTGGTTAAGCCCAAGTGCTAACCAGCCCCTGTGGGGTAGTTCTACTCTGCCCTATAACATTGCTGTGAGTAAGAATTGCCTCGACAGCAATGAGTACAGTTTATGTTAGGGTTCACTCTTTTTTCTTGTGTATTCGTGTGACTTATGACAAATGTATAATGTCGTGTATTTACCATTACAGTATTGTGTAGAATAGTCACTACCCTAGCTTTACTGCTCTTAAAATGTCCTGGGCTTCCCCTATATATTCCTCCAGCTCTTTCCAGCCACTCCTTGGAAACTCTGTGGGGCAGTTCTACTCTGTCTTGTAGAGTTATGGGTTGGAATCACCTCGATGGCAACAGGTGTGATTTTGGGAGGTTTTCCCTCAGAACCTTTGGCAACCACTAATTTTTTTTTTTTTTTTTAACTCTGTATAGTCTTGCATTTCTATAATGTCATATAGTTGGAATCATAATACGTAGCTTTTTCAGACAGGCTTCTTTCATTTGGCAATATGTGTTTAAGGTTCCTTGAAGTCTTTTTGTAGCTTGATACTGCATTTTATTTTATTACCGAATAAATCTCTATTTTGTGGATGTACCACAGTTTGTTTACCATTCACTATTGGAGGACATCTTGGTTGCTCATTCCACAAATTTGTATATGTTATACTTTGATTTTTCTTCAGTACAAAATACTTTCTATATTTTCACTTTTACCCACACATTATTTAGAAGTATGCCATTTAATTTCCAAGTTTTTGGTGATTTTTCTGTTATCTAGGTTTGTGTTTATATAGTAAACCTCCATCTTTTTACTTTTAGCCCAAGTTCGTAAAGAATATTGGTGTGCAGTCTTCTTTCTATTTCATTATATTTGAAATTAATTTCTTGTAGAGAGCATATAGCTAGGCCACTTCTATCTTTTTATCAGTCTTCTTAAACCTTAATGTAACTGTTGATATATTTGAGTTTAGTTCTACCATTTTTGTTGATACATTAGGGCTTAAGTCTGACAATTCATTATTTTCTTTATGTGCCTTCTGTTTTTTCTTTGCCTTCTGTTTTTTTTTTTGTTTGTTTGTTTCCCCCTTTTCTGCTTTTTTGGGTTATTTCAACATATTGTAGTATTTGTATAAATAATTTTATTGTGATTTTGATTATATTTCTTTGCATAATTAATTTTGTGATCTAAGGAATTACAAAATATACACTTGAGTTTTAACAATGTTTTTAGAATCAGTATTATATTACTTTAATTGGAATGTCAAAATCTTACTGCAGTATAAGTCTCCTTACTCTCCCACCTTTATGCTCTATATTAGATATAAATACATTATATAGTATAGGAACATACTCTGTATTATCCTTTATATGTTACTTTATGCAGTATATATTTTATACTTTATATAGGGATTTATACTCTATATGATATATCTGTATAACCTTGAAGTTATAGCTTTTGCTTTTAGCCACTAAACCAACTGAAGTACTCAAAACGAGAAGACTAGGGTATTGTATTTATCAAGATATTTCACCATTTTTTTCTTTTATTCCTAATGTTCATGTTTCCTTCTGGCATCATGACTCTTCTGTCTGAAGAACTTCCTTTGACAATTCCTTAGAGAAGGTGTGAAAGCTATGAATTCTCTAGGTTTTTTTCATCAGAGAATGTCTTCATTTAATTTTCATGTCTCACAAATTTCAATTTATGAGTTGACAGGCCTTTTCTCTCAGCACTTTAAAATATTATGTTTAATTCCTTCTGGCCACTATTCTTTTTAATGAGCAATTCCCAACAATTCAAATAATTGATCCACGATTGGTAATATTCCATTTATCTCTATATTCAAGATTGTTTCTTTACCTTATTGGATATATCTTAGGTTGTCACTAGTTTATGATGTGTTTGTAAGTACAGTTTTTGGATTTATACTGTTTGTAGTTTACTCAGCTTCCTGAGCCTACAGGATTATTTCTTTCAACAAATTTGGAAATATTTTATTCTATTTTTTTAATTTTATTTTCAGTCCTAGATCCTTTGTCTTCTCCTGCAAGGAATCTGATGACACAAATTTTACAGAGTTTGTTTTGATCCACAGCTCATTTTTATTCAACATATTTTTTTTAAATAATCTTTATTGTGCTTTAAGTGAAAGTTTACAAATCAAGTCAGTCTCTCACATATAAACTTGTATACACCTTACTACATACTCCCATTTTCTCTCCCCCTAATGAGTCAGCCCGCTCCCTCCTTCCAGTCTCTCCTTTCGTAACCGTTTTGTCAGTTTCTAATCCCCTCTACCCTCTCATCTCCCCTCCAGACAGGAGATACCAACACAGTCTCAAGTGTCCACCTGATACAAGTAGCTCACTCTTCATCAGCATCTCTCTCCAGTCCATCGTCCAGTCCGATCTATGTCTGATGAGTTGTTTTTGGAAATGTTTCCTGTCCTGGGCCAACAGAAGGTTTGGGGACCATGACCGCCAGGATTCTTCTAGTCTTAGTCAGACCATTAAGTCTGGTCTTTTTATGAGAATTTGGGGTCTGCATCCCACTGTTCTCCTGCTGCCTCAGGGGTGCTCTGTTGTGCTCCCTGTCAGGGCAGTCATAGGCTGTGGCCAGGCACCATCTAGTTCTTCTGGTCTCAGGATGATGTAGTCTCTAGTTCATGTAGCCCTTTCTGTCTCTTGGGCTCATAATCACCTTGTGACCTTGATGTTCTTCTTTCTCCTTTGATCCAGGTGGGTTGAGACTCGTTGATGCATCCTAGATGGTTGCTTGTTAGCGTTTAAGACCCCAGATGCCACACTTCAGAGTGGGATGCAGAATGTTTTCTTAATAGATTTTATTTTGCCAATTGACTTAGAAGTCCCCTGAAGCCATAGTCCCCAAACCCCGCCCCTGCTCCACTGACCTTTGAAGCATTCAGTTTATTCAGGAAATTTCTTTGCTTCTGGTCCAGTCCAGTTGTGCTGACCTTCCCTGTATTGAGTGTTGTCCTTCCCGTTACCTAAATCAATATATTTTTATTGTTTGTTAAACTGAATTATATACATTGATTTATTTTCAAGTTCACTGACACTTTCCTCTATTATCTCCTTTCTGGTACTGAACTATTCCAGTGAATTTTTTTCAAGTTATTGTCTTTTTTTTATTTTAAAATATCAGTCTGTTTCTTCCTCATAGGTTTTATTTTTTTTCGGACACTTTCTATTTTAACCTTTGTTTTCAAAATTGCCTGGTTGAATATTTTTTACAAACACTACTTTAAGGTCTTTGTTAGAGAATGTCAACATCTGTGTATTCTTGTTAGCATCTGTTGATTATTTTCTCCTACAAGGTGAGATTTCCATGGTTCTTTGTATGCCAAAAGATTTTTAATAGTATCCTGAACACTTTGAGTATTGACAAATAAAACCGAGTCTTTTTTATAATCCTGTAAAGAATGTTGATATGTTTATTTTATCAGGCTTTGGACCTGGTTAGATTTAGTCTGCAGGGTCCCACTTGCATGATGTGGGCTATGGTTCCAGTGCCGATTCAGCTTTCAAGCAGTGAACTTGGATTTATTGCATCATGTGTTCCACCCATCAATGAGCTTCACGCCAGTATGGATGTCTACCAATTATCTCTGTTTTCAAAGTCTTTTGCATTCTAATTGGAGATATATGAACACATGGGAAGATTGTGTTGAGCTGTGGTTCATAAACAGCTTTGCTTTTCCAAGTTCATCTTTCTTTCTGTGGCACAGTGGTTAAGAGCTCAGCTGTTAACCAAAGGTCAGCAGTTGGATTTCACACCTTCTCCTTGGAAGTTCTATGGAGCAGTTCTACTCTGCCCTATAAAGTTGCTATGAATCAGAATCAACTCAGAGGCACCGGGTTTTGTTTTGGTTTTGGGCTTTTCGTGTCCTAGAGCCTGAAACTACCACTTTCCAGTACAGTCTGAGAGACAGAAGGAAGGAAAAAAGCAATGGGTTTGGCCACGGTTCTATCTAACAGAGGGAACTTTACTTTTTAGAGTTTCTGCCTCTGTAGTTTTCCATTGCTACCTATTTTGGTTGCCATCATCACTCCCAGCATAGGATTGCCTGGAGTATGAAATATAAATGAATAGGGAAAAGTATATACAAATGAAGGGAAAAAATGGAGGAATGAGTTTAGAAGTTCCCTTTTTCATTCTTCAAGTCAGAACTTGCAACAGATAAAGGAGATGTAAAATTCCATTCACTGTGAATTCTTTCGTCTTTGTCCTTAGGAATATTTATTTTCCCCCGCATTCCCATCCCCTTCAAGAGAATAAGTTTCTTACCCTGTCTCAGCTTTTGATTCCTTTCGTTATGCCTGGAGTAATTTGACCGTCACACTATTATCTTTCTTATCACACATATTATTTAAATTTTCCATTATATATCTATAAATAGATATATAATGTATTATCTAATCTATGTATGTATATCTATCTACTTATCTATTTCCTTATCTATCTACCCACCCATCCATCCATCCATCCATCCATCCATCCATCCATCCATCCATCCATCCATCATCTATCTATCATTATCATTCTATCATCTATCTATCTTTCTATCTATCATCTATCTATCATCTATCATCTGTCTGTCTATCATCTATCTATCTATATCTATCTATCTATCTATCATCTATCATCTATCTGTCTATCATCTATCTATCTATCATCTATCATCTAATGATGTATTTTCCTCAATCTCTACTGTCCCATTTAGCTAATACTCCTAGCAGAAAATCTTCATATTTCCATCATTTATTCAACTATCTCAGCTGCTCCCCCCCTGCCAGCCTTCAATTTATATGTAATTAAAACTCAGTTTAACTTTTGTATATATTCACTTAAAGGGTTTTGAGGTTTACTCTTTCTCTTTCACTTTATTTTATGTTGTTTTGTTTTTTCTTTACTTCTGCATAGACTCTTCTCAAATAACAAGCTTTACATAACTTACCTCACAAATTTTCATTTTCACAGAAAAAGAGACTATTAACTCTTGGTGTTTAATAACACATATGTTGCATGTTACTGATGTTTGCCTCTTTTAGGTAATATTGTGTTAAGTATTATTCTTTTTTCAGCCTGTACCGATTTATCACTCATCTGTAAGAGATTACGTATGTACAAAGTTATATAGTGAGCTATGGGAAAACATTTTTTTCTGACTATAAAATCAAGTATCCAGTCTTTCTCTCATACTGTAACTTTTAAAGGAGATAATAATGATCCTATAAAATATAATTATAAATGTAAATGCAATGTAAGAGCATAAGTACAAATATAAATACATATTTTCTAAAACAGTTTAGAAAATTAGCATCTCCTTGGAGAAAATACAGATTCAGGCAAATGGTTTCTTTATGTTTTGCTGTTACAAAAAAAGATACATATTTAAGCTTACTGTTACTTTATAAAGGAAAATAATATATTGCTTTTTCTTGAAATTTATCTGTTTAAACTATGTGAGATAAAAACTGCAGCCTTTGCATTTTTGCAAATCTGGTTAGAATCAGCACATTAATTTTGCTAGTTTTGCTGGCTGTGCATAATTTTTGCACCACTATTAATTTTTGTAGGTATGTGCAAAGAGATAGTTCTTTGCTTGATTTTAAAACTATGCTTATTTGGTATACATTTTAAAAAGATGTGTTATGAAAGGTGATATATTTAAAGGAATACAGAAATATAAATTAAAATAAGAATATTTAAAAACTTATATTATTAAGACTTTAATATGGAGGATAATAGTAATATAATACCAAACAACATAGGTGTGTACCACAGAATTAAAGAATACTAACTTAGCACTGGGTTTTTTTTAGGTTTTAACTTAGTAAGAGAAATATAAGTATAGTAAGGATTTTCTTGTTTGCTACTATAGCTCCAGTACTGAAACCAATAATTTGTAGATTGTATGTGGTCAATAAATATTTGTTTAATGACACAATACATGAGTGTTGTTTATAAAAATAATATATTTCTTAGACTATAACAATAGAAATAGGAATGAAACCACAAAGTATGTCAAGATATTTATACATACTTAGAAACTGATGCAATGTAGCATATTTTAATCTCACAATATCTAAAAAATATACAATGTTTCAAGATCAAAATATCATTTTGTAATTTAAAATAAAGCTATTTTCTTTTACAGTTCAAGAAATAATTCCATTTTAATTTTTTCAAACCTAGCCTTGGTAGCTGAACATAGTAAAATAAATAAACTCTGTATCTCAGCTTTCTTTTGGGATGACTGTCCATAATCATTGGATTTCTGATGTTTGCAAAGACACGTTGTATTCAGCAGACAAGAACAGAAAATATTGAATCTTTAAATAGTAGACTTGGCTGGCAAGTGAAATGAGCTCTCCAGACTACATTGAAATCAATATTTTCAGAGATGTGTTCGGAAGAAAGTATAAAATATTTTTAAAATATATGCAGTATAAAGTGTGTTCTATAGACTCTATGGAACATAATTAATGCTAAAAAAAAATAGTAATGTCCAATGAAGAATCTGAAGAGAATTGGACATTATGGACTAAGAAAATTAATTAAAACTTAAAGGGCAAGTGAATGGGGGAACACATTTATTTCTTAATAAAGTTGAATTTTCTGATAGAGAAAGTGAGAGATTGATTCCCAAGAAGGGAATCAAAGCCCTTATGTTAATCCTCAGAATTCAAAGAGTGATGCAAAGACATCCACACTGACTTGTCAAAATCAGCACTGACAAGGATAATAGTATTTTTAAGCTTTTTCTACAACAGGTCTCTGTAGAAATCACCTAAAGCCTCCAAGTTAAGTGCACAATGATATTTTTTTACAACCGACACACTTATAATAAAAACAAGATAGCCAACTTAATATTTTAAATGCATCGTTAAAAATATCTTAGTTCAAGGTTACTCTTCTTATATCTTAACATACAAATGGCTTTTTTTCTCAAAAGTCTTTTCCATTAGAATTTTCTAATTTTCTCAGTGATTGCATATTGCCTGATGAATGTTCAGAAATAAATTTGCATTATAAAATTTTTGACAACATAGTCATAAACGAGGAAGCCTGGTAGTGTAACAGTTACTCATTTAGCTGCTAACTGAAAGGTTGGCGGTTAGAACCTATCCGGTGCCTTCATGGGAGAAAGATAAGATATCTGCTCCCATAAATATTGTAGCCTAGAAAACCCTAGGGAAAGTTCTACTTTGTCACATGGGGTTGCTATAAGTTGAAAATCAATTTGATGGCACAAACAACAATGGTCGTTTACATTTATGAATTATATTTGTGTATTTTATCATCCCAGTATTCATTATCAATCATTCTGATGTATATTATCATTGGGTCAGTTTGAAAATATGGCAAACAAACCAAATAAAATTTCATGAGAATACTCCCGAACATGAAATTACTGAAATCCTCTTCAATAATTTATAGACTATGATGTTGTTAGGTGCCGTTTTGTTGGTTCAGACTCATAGAAACACTATGCTCAACAGGATGAAACACTGCCTGGTCCTGCTGCATCTCCTAAATTGTTGTTATATTTGAACCCATTGTTGCAGCCACTGTGGCAGTCCATCTCATTGAGGGTCTTCCTCTTTTTCACTGACCCTCTACTTTACCAAGCATGATGTCCTTCTCCAGGGACTGATCCCTCCTGATAACATGTCCAAGTATGTGAGATAAATTCTCGCATCCTTGCTTCTGAGGAGCATTCTGACTGTACTTCTTCCAAGACAGATTTGCTCGTTCTTTTGGCAGTCCATGGTATATTCAATATTCTTCACCAACACCATAGTCCAAAGGCATCAGTTCTTCTTGGGTCTTCCTTATCCATTGTCTAGCTTTCATTTTTTAGACTATAAGTAGCGACAATAATATCTACGGGGTAACTGAGTGAAATGGAATGCATTTATCTCTTATTCTATGCAGTTACAATTTTAGAAAAATCTGATAATAAATGTTAAAAGTGATCGGTCTTTCATCTGTTCTGCCCATAAAATCTTCTTTTCCAAAACGTACAAAAAAAAAAAAAAAAACTCTTCAACATTTTTACCGATTATGTTTTTACTCTCTTTTGCAGTACTCCACACAATTTTAGGTAACACGTTCCAGATGAAAAAGGATCGTCATGGATTTGTTTTCCTTACCAGTAAATTTTCCTTTCTTAGTATGCTTAGGATGCTCTGTTACTCTAATCCATCTCATTAAGAAATCTGCTAAAACTGCATTTTGGTAACTCTACTCTCCATTGGTTTAAATGAAAATTTGGTGAAGACATCAAATCGCTAAACTTTATCACCCACCGAGAGAAGAAACCAAGTTCTGCTCAAGTAACACTGATCAATTATCTAATGTCCAGAATTATGTAATTCTTTTCTGACATTTGAATCTTTGTAATCGTGTGTGTGTGAAAAGCTACGTGCTTATCAGTAGATATCATTTATATTTTACTAAAAACTTCAAAATAGCATGGCCAATTCTATCAACTGTTTATATATAAAGGACTATGGAGCCCTGGTGGTGCAGTGATCAAAGCAATTGACTGCTAACCAGGAGTTCGGCTGTTGGAAACCACCAGCTGCCCTGTGGGAGAAATATGTGATCGTCTGCTTCCGTAGAGATTTACAGCCTTAGAAACCCTGTGGGGTCACTGTGAGCTGGAATTGATTCAATGGTAGTGGGTTTTTTTTTGGTTTTTATAGTAGATTAGTGCCACTGTGTTATTGTTTTTTAATTTTGCTCTTGCATCCATGTTTAGACTCTGCCTTCATACAAAATGGGAAAATCTATTTCTAATGGCCACTACACAATAATGTAGGCCACTTTTTTCTCACGCAACCAGTGTCTGTTCTCATTGCTCAAGGAATTGCATTGTCTGTGTTTGAAATGTATCTATTTCTGCTAAGTCTTATGTAAGATCATTCGGGATACCTATCCTTTTCAAAATTACCTCTCATTGTGTGTACAACATTCATCTCTTAGATCGCCTTTGAAGTAGGTATCACTATTACCCCTCCTGATCAGACAGCACAGTGCAGTAGAAGAGCGTGATGGTTTAGAGCTTAGGAGACCTTGGGCACGTTACCTAAACATTATGAAACTCAGCTTCCTAGTATAGTTATAAAACCACTTTCTGGTTTATCTAAAATATTACTTGATAAAATGGGAATAAATCATACAATATAGTGCCCAGTATATAGTAATTGCTCAACAAACATAAATTTGTTATTTCATGTAATGGGGACATCTACCCCTTATGAACTAAGTTAGGTGAAATACATTCCAAAGATAGTAGCTACCAGTATAATGAAAAGACTGATGAAATAGTGACAATGTATATAAGGAAAAGAAAATAAACAAAAAACTATTATGTGTCTTCAGTTTTCTGCACACAATTAATTGCATAGTGTATTGTCAAAAAGACGTTTACTACAGTGGATTGTTAGCAAAACTTCAGAACTGTGTCCTGTGATAAATCAAATATGTGAATTTATTCGAAGGTTCTAAGTGCATCACACATAGATTACTTGCATTTAAAGAGTGAGAATTTAATAATATATATTCAACTGCACTGATTTATAATATGTTTTATGTTTTAAAAATAAATAAAATTACATCGATAAAGTACATCCATGTGATTGATAGAATTTTAATTTTTCATTGAAATTACTGTAAGAGCGGTTGAACTGCAAAAGCACAGATTGATGGACTAGTTAATAATATTTCAGGTAATTGACATTATCATTTAAAGAAAATAACACTGAAAATTATAATATATATTAAATTCTAAAACACTAACTTTTAAATATATCTATTCTACATAAAATTTAAATAAATTACTTTAAAAAAAAGTAATTGTGACCTAACTTTTTCAGTTGTAATTCTTATAAAGGATATTTTATGTGGGAGATAAATTCTTTTTTTAATTATTATATAAGGGACAATATCCAAATGCAATGCTCAGAAAATGAGTATGTGTCAGTATGTCCTATATAAACAGTACTTTGTAGACACTATTATAATTGAAATATTGTACTTTTCATGTTATTTGCATTCGTAACTGATAGGGGAAAATATAAATTAATATTAGAAAAGAAAAAAATCTATTTTCTTGATTCTCTTAAAATGCAAAGCTTAGTATATTTAATGGAAATAAAAGAAGTAGAATATTTGCAAGGGTTAAAGGGTCTTTTTATTGTTTCTTTACAATGTTAATCAACATGGACCACTCCCTGTTTCTTAGGAATTACAAACATTTCTCAATACACCGTTGTCACTGGAACAGCTGTACTCCACACAAAGTTTTTCCATCATGATGGTAAGAATTTCACATCATGATTTTCTTGGGAAAACAAAAGCTGAAGTTCAATGAAGAAAGCTGTATTTGAAAATATGTATAAGACATATGTTGTTTTGAAAAACAGTAAATTGGGATGTCTTTTTGTCAGAATATTAATGACGATGGTGCTATTAAAGTTAAAAAGAAACTCTAACTAGAGAACTATAAATTGCAATATCAGCTGGAGCATACAGGTGCCTTGACAGCTGTGGAACTCAATAAAATAAACCTCGAAGAACACAAGGGACTAGAAAGAATCTTGCCAGTCGAGCCAGTGTGCATACACACATGTGGCTTGTCCATCAGGGTCTTCCTGTGGGTCTGCTCTGCCAAATGGGAGTCTAGTTGAATTCTGTGTGTGGAAAAAAAATCAAATTCTTTGTGTGTATGTTTTACTAAAGAGTATTAGTGTTTTAAGGATCTAGGACTCATTTTTTTTTTTTTTTTTTTTAGGACTCATTACCTTTTTAAACATTACATATGATTGACTGCAATTTGTTTTTACTTTTCATTTCTGTTTAGGTAAATTTTTATGAAAATGCATTATTTTTACAGAAGATGAACATATCCCTAAAGTATGTTATAATGGGTTAGGGTAACATTTTATTGTTAAGCATGGGAACTTTGTTATTTTGAAGGCCTAGTAGATTGTATATACACGTGTGCGTGCACTCTTCTGTATGCATAGTATATGTCAATAAAAAGACTAGAAAGTTTTAAGACTGTCATTATTTAGGATTATAGGATGATAGAATGAATCTGTCATAAAGGTGCATATTTTTATGATTTTTTTTATCGAATTATTCATAACTAATTGATGGGGCCGATATTTCATGTCTTTAATGCTAGTGATTTATACGTGGAGCCTCCCAAAAATTTCCACATCTTTTCAATATATTTTTATATGTAATCTTTCAAGTGCAACTCAAATTCTAGAACGAATACTTTTGGTTAAACCATGTACAATTTGGCAGCCTGAAAATCTTTTATACCTTGATGCAGTGATTCTTTAATGCTAACTCTAAAGTCTATTTCTTTATTGTATTTGTTACTGGTTTTAGCCCTGTTATTTATAATTCAGACACATGGAAAACAGCTTGCCATAGTATCTTATGGTAACTATGTTTTCCAATTTCTTCTTCTAGCCTGCTAAGCTAGTAGGGAAATATTTTCTTTTTTATACAATGTGCTAATTTTGATATCAACATACTACACTTACTGCAAAATACAAATTATTAAAATGATTGTATTTTTTACATTTAAATTAATGTTAGTGATATTTCCTTTATACCCCAAAGCAATATAAATGTTTTCTTGAGGTAGTTTCAGTACATAGAAGCATTAGATGAAGACTGTGCCTTTCATTTATAAAATCAGAAAGAAAACAAAGCCTCAAATGCTCAGGAGTGGGATGTAGATGATTGCTGTTACCTCTTCCTCTCTACTACGGAAGTCAATGGAGAATAATACATTTTATGTTGGGGTATATCTTGTATGCAAATGACAAGCACTTTACATTTATTGTTATTCATAATGTTGTTAAGATGTTTTATATAAATGGCATTTACACAAAATAAAAAACAATGTTCAATTTTTTCCAAGTCAAAACGTTTTACTTATCTTGATGAACATATCAACAAAATTTCAGTCAACCAGATGAATCTGCAGACTTTACTTAAAAAAAAAAAAAAAAGTGGCATTAAACGCAAAAATTGGATAAATCTCATCCAAAATGCAAAAGTTCATTTAGGCAATCCTAAATTAAATTGAGCTTCGATGAGGTAAGAATTTGAAATAAAAAAAACCAAGGTACAGAGAAAATAAATATGCTGTTCATACGATTTGATCTAAAGCCCTTACTGTCTAGTTACCTGCTGTCATGTCAGCTCCAGCTTGTGGTGACCTCACGCACAAACGCTGCCCAGTCACTGATCTGACTGTGCTATTGCCTTTTCAGTTCCCACAAAAATTGCTGTACCCAAATGCTTGAGTAACTTCTTTGATGCTGCTGGGGTTAGCTATACAAAGAGTTTGCTAATTGGCAGAGTCATAGGGATATGTTATTTCAGACAGGTCTTGGTATTGGCCAGAATCAATTTGTAATGCCAGTTTTCTGCTTTTTCATATATTAATTTTAAATTATAATAATAGATTCTCCAAAAACATGAATGACTTCCTAATTTTCATTTTCATTTCTCCCTATCGAAATGTTTCTTGTAAAAAAAAAAATGTATCTGAAGAGAATTAACAGTCAGTATTGTTTTATTTCACATTGTTTATACGGAAACTCTGGTGGTCTAGTGGTTAAGTGCTACGGCTGCTACCCAAGAGGTCGACAGTTCAAATCCACCAGGTGCCCCTTGGAAACTCTACAGGGCAGTTCTACTTTGTCCTGTAGGGTCACTATGAGTCGCAATCGACTCGACGGCTGTGGGTTTGGTTGGTTTGGTTTATTGTTTATATAAGTAGCTCTGGCAAGGCAGTAGTCAAAAGCACTCAGCTGCTAACAGGAAAGTCAGCAGTTCGAACCCACCAGCTGGTGAAAGAGGTGGCAATCTGCTTCCCTCCAGATTAGAGCCTTGGAAACTCTATGGGCAATTCTACTCTGTCCTATGGGTCACCTGAGTCGGAATTGACTCTACAGCAATGGGTTTGGGTTTGTTGTTTATATGGGAGAATTGAGGGAAAATGGAAAAATAGATATATTGGGCCCAGTTAATGAAGGGTTGAGGATTTTAAATACACTTCCCAAATGACAGAGGTGTAAATATTGCCCAAATTTAGTACAATTTTAAAGGCTCATAAAGTTTAATATTTGAATATTAGCCTCATATTAGTGTCACTTATGTGGCACACTGAATTTGCCTGCCTATAATTTACCTGTCTTTGTTTATCGCCTAACATGTGTTTTATGACTTTTTGTAGGCCAACCTAAAGAAAGGTAAATTACCTGGGAAGATTATTTCAGATTTACTGAGGAAAATACTTATGATTCTATCTGCAATATTTAAATACGGTTTCCTCTGAAATCTTCACATATATCACCATCTCTTATTTGTCATCTTTTAGAATTCCAGGTACGCCACTTTTCTTTTTCCTTTTTCTTCCCTTTTAATTCACATCAGGTGCTAATTTCTCTGTCTTTCCTATTCTCTCTATTCTACAAATGTAGGCAAGCTCTTTCCTCTGCCCTCAGGCTTCTCTTTTCCTTTCTATGTCTTATATCCTGCTTTTCTGTCTCCTAGGATACTACTTTCCTTCTGGCAGTCAAGTATCTCAATTATTAGAGCTTGCATTTTCTCTGTCCCAGTTTATTTTAAATCTTTCCACCTCCTTCCTATTAAAATATAATGGTCTTTTTTTTTCTTCCAGTCGACTTGTAAATAGAAACAGCCCAGAGGATATATTTGAAGCAGGAAAAGATGATTGTCAGTACACTTTTTTTTGGACTAATTCTCACTGCTTATCTTCAATTTGATTGGACCTACTGACTTCAGTGTGATGCCCTCCCTTGGCTTGCTTACATTAAGTGCACTCTTATTGTTGTGTTCCATCAAGTCAATTCTGACTCATAGTGACCCTATACAACAGAGTAGAACTGCCTAATAGGGATTCCTAGGTAGTAATCCTTACAAGAGCAGATAGCCAGGTCTTTTCGCCTGCAGATTAGCTGGTGGGTTAGAAGCACCACTCTTTCAGTTAGCAGCCAAGCACTTAACCACCGCACCACCAGGGCTCATCACTGTGCCATTGGAACCACATATTTCCTTCTCCTCCTTCCTATCTTATTAACAATTAACTCCTGTTTGTTCTCTTTGAAATATTGGTCTAATATTCTTAACTAAAGTGTTTAAAACATCTCTGAAGCATTTACTATAGATTATCGACACCTTAAGCTAAATAAAACAAACAGTAAAAAATGGAATAAAAAAAAATCTTGTTGTGATGTTCGAGATTTAACAATAACAAAATGCTAGTTAATATAGATGAGGAAGCTGTATGCATCTGAGTTAAGAGAAGAGTTAAGAAGACCCTCTCTGGGGTCAAATCCTGTTTCTAACATGGTCTGAACTTGGGCAAATTACCTAATCTCTCAAGGTCTCTCATTTTACTTATCTGTTCAATGGTGATAACAATGGTTATATTCAGGTAGATCTTTTGAAAATTAAACAAGATGCTCAATTAAAACCTATAGAATAAAGCCTGAAATAGTAAATAATCAATAACATTTATTATTGTTGTTGTTATTATTATTTTGTGCTCTTGTAAAAGTTATGAAAGTACATTAAAATATATGTAATTCAAGCATACAAAATAAAATATTTAAAAATGTCATGTGTTCACTGAATATAGGACCCCATCATGTTTTACAAAAACAAAAATTTTCAAAAATAAATACAGATATAAATAAACATCTTCCTGGACTAAAATATAGATTTAATAACATCCACAATTGTCGTGAAAAGTTTATACTTTAGTCAAGGAAGTTTTTTTTTTAAGTATCAAAAAACCAGAAACTACTTCAACCAATAACCACCACATTTATTTCAGTAAAGCTAAAGCTATTGGAGAAAAGGCAAAAGCTTCTCATTTTTTAGGACAGCATATTAGAAAGGGTATGTAATATAGATATAAGCATCATACATATTGTATTACTTTAACATTAAAATGAATTTAGTTATGAGAAATATAAGGTGACTCTATAACTAAATGGAAAAGTATAGACAGTATATCTAGGGGGTAAGAAAAAAAACACATCGAAAGAGAGTTTAAAGGTAGTTGAGTGTCATAAATAGTTGCTCATAAAGGGGACCTGTGGTGTTTTTGTTCTGTCAGTAGTTACTCTACTGGACCCAGCTACAAGAAAACTTACTGATTTTTCACTTCCAGGCAATGTTGTAGAAACTGTGACAACCTGACATCAGCTGGAACTTATGATGCTAAGTATACCCAACAAGACCTCAAGGGCCAGAGAGGTCTTTGAGGAAAGAAAGCTAGAGAGTCCTGCAGGCTAGTTCTTTCTTCTCTTGTCTAATTTACCTTGTCTTCAGAATTTTTTCTTAAAAAAAAAAAAAAAAAAATTTTTTTTTTTTTTTTTCAGGATTAGTTAGAAGAACACAAGACTCCTAGATGATACCAGCTGAACTCTGGATTAACAAGTCCATATCTCTGTCCAGAAATGTCTCCTTGTTACATAACCAGCTATTCAAATGAATGTTGCATAGCTTCCTCCCAGCTTCTCTATAAATTTTATAGTGGTGGACCTGGGGTCTTCCTTTGAAGCATTTACTACAGTGGGACCTCTGAAGGAAGACAGAGAGACATAGGAGAGCTATGGAGTGCATTGACCCTTCTGACTGTATTTCCATTAAATTTACATTTCATCTTCCCCTGATGCTAGTGTGTTTCTGTATCAGATATACCCCTTTCATATATAATACCATAAAGTAGATATAAAATATCTATTGAGGAACAGTTAGGAATATAAACATCTCTTATCTTTCAACCATCTGGCATGCTTACCATTTATTCTGGTAACATTACCACTGTCCCAGATAACTTTGGGGAGTTTGATCCATTCATACCTGATAGAAGATTTTGGTAAGGTTGTCAGCCCCTCTCCACCTATCCACTTTGAAAATGGATTTTGAAATGGAATTAGTCCAATGTGTGAGCCACCAATGAGATTCTTCTTCTTAGATTTTGAAACCTGTGACAAAGCACACAGAGATGCATGGAGCTGGAATTTCATGGAGTGATCTTAATGAAAATCTATGAACTGCTTATGATGAGACACATATTTCTATTTTAAATAAGCTTTTCTTATAGAAAACCACACAAATTTTATTTGTGAAGCTGTATGCATTTTACAACATGAGCACGGCCATGCCATCAACTGTCAGAACAAGAAATAGAACAGTAAGATCACCAACACTTCCCAGTTGTCTCAAGCCTTTCCCAATTGTAGTACTGAAAGTCCTGCTAATAGAGAACTAAGACATTGAGAAACTAAGCAATTTTCCCCAATTCGCTTAATCAAAACATATTAGTATTTTAAAGGCAACTGCTTTACCCATGTTGATCTTAGATTCCACACAGTCCCAGTCAAAATCTCAGCATTATTTGTGTATTTGGAAATTAACACGATAATTTATGATGAAATGCAAAGTGTCAAGAATAGGCTAAGAAAATCTTGAAAAACTACCAGTGTGAAGCACTTCTACTTCCAGAGATAAAGTCTTATTGGAAAGGATCAACAATTATAACTGTGTGATAATAATGAAAGAAGAAAGAATAAGATAAACAAATAAACTGATGGAAAGAAAGAGCTTCAAAACAGAACTTGTGAGTTATAATGAAGGATAGAATTTTGTACATCCTTAATGATTTTTATCTGCTTTTTCAAACTATTTTCTGTTAGTCGTTTTTAACACCTTTAAAGTTTTATGGATATCTTTCAAGGCTGTGTTAACTGCATATAATTATAAAATGATTATATTTCCACAGAAGACTGACTCCTCATTATGAAATGACCTTCCTTTGCTCTCTATTCATGCTTCTTGGTTTCCAGTATACTTTATCCTATTTTAGTATAATTACACCAATTTCCTTAAGCTAGTAATTAATGAATACATTTGTGTATGTATTTACTTACATCTTTATTTTGAAAGATCTGAGAATTTCTTCAAATCACTTTCATTTTTTTATTGTGATAAATGTGTATGTAACAATACATTTGCTCTTTCAACATTCTTCACACGTACAATTTAATGACATTAATTGCATTCATCTCACTGTACAACAATCACCATTATCCATTTCCAGTTTCTTCTATCATTCTTTATAGAAGCTCAGTGTTTCCTAAGCAATGAATCCCTTTCTTCTCCCCCGTCCCTGGCAACCACTAATAACCTTAGGTCTGTATACATTTGCCTGGTTTAGATTTTTTGTATAAGCGAAATTATTCAATATTTGTCCTTTTTTGACTGTTTTGCTTCACTCAGCATACTCTTTTCAAGGTTCATACACTTCGCAGCAGAAATCCTGGTGGCGTAGTGGTTAAGTGCCACGGCTGCTAACCTAAGGGTCGGCAATTCAAATCTGCCAGGCCCTCCTTGGAAACTCCGTGGGGCAGTTCTGCTCTGTCCTATAGGGTTCCTGTGAGTGAGAATTGACTCGACGGCACTGGGTTTGGTTTGGGTTTTTGGTTTACACATTGCAGCATTTATCAGGACTTCATTTCTGTTTGTGACTCAGTAATATTCCATTGCATGTATATACTATGTTTTCTTTATATGTTCAACTCTTGAACATTTATGTTGTTTTCATCTTTTGGCTATTGTAAATAGTGCTGCAGTAAACATTGCAATACATGTATCTGTTCGTGTTCCTGCTTTCCATTCTTTTGACTATATACCTAGGAGTGAAATCGCTGGATTTTGTGGTAATTTTATGTTTAGCTTTTGAGGGACCACCAGTCTGGTTTGCATAGAAGCTGCACCTCTTTACAATCCCATCAGCAACGGGGGAGGGATACTATTGCTCTGCGTCCTCTCTAACACCTGAACAATATTTTCACCGACTTTGGAATACTAGGTTCTTCATTTTTTAATTTTTAGTACTCTGAAAGTAACACCCACTTATTTTATATCTTCCATTGAGGAAGAAAAAGCAGTTGTGGCATTTGAGAACTGGTCTACACGTCCACCTGGTCCTCAGTGTTCACAGCTAGGTCATGCTGTTCTTCTTTGGACATAATCTCACAGAAGTCCAACATCAGAAAAGATGACTCGTCAACCCTGACGAAGCGAGACGAAAAACTATTTCATAATTTTGTCTATGCACAGACAAAACCAAGGACACTTTACAACCCACAAAACAACAAATATACACACAATAAAAAACATCTCCTGGATAATAAAGATGAGTGCTGATCTTACCAATTATAGCTACATTTCTATTCTAGTCTGTTCTCTTTCTAAGATATAGAGATATCGAATACTAGAATTGTCCTCACTTCCTGACAACACTGATCCAGAACAAACCCTGCTTCTTTGTTTTTCCTTCCCCAAAACCAGCCAAATGAACCCAAATCCTATAAGTTTCAACACCTTCTTACTGAGATGCTCCACAGTTCCCCATGGTGTGTGTTCTCTATCCCTCACTCAAAAGAGTAATAAATCCAACTATTTAACTACAGGTGTGCTCCTGATGGTGTTTGGCTAGAGAGCATAGACATCATTACTTCTCTTTAAAAAATCATATTTTTCATATTTTCTCCTTTGATGAGGTGATCTCCATTCAGACTTCTTTTTAGATGTTTCACTTTGTATTTATGCATTCTTACTACCAAACAAAATAAAAAAGCTGTTGCTATCTAGTCAATTCCAACTCATAGTGGCCCTATAGCATAGAGCAGAACTGCCCCATAGCATTTCCAAGGAGTGGCTGGTGGATTTGAACTGCCAACTGCTTGGTTAGCAGCTGTAGCTCTTAACCACTGTGCCACCAGGGCTCCATTCTTACTACATTCAGCCTAAATATATTTTTCTGTGTATTTTTTATTTTTTACCTTACTAGAGATTTGCAGAACTTCTTAAATCTGTGAACTGATGGTGTTAATCAGCTTGGGAAAATTCTTACCCATTATCTCTTCATGTATTGCTTCTGCTCTACTTTCTTTCTCATTTTCTTTTGCAATTCCAGTTATATGTAATTTAGGCCTATTTAGTAAGTCCTATTTTTTTTTTTTTATGCCTATGACTCGATGGCACTGGGTATACGCCTACAAAAATTTTTCTGAAAGTTATCTCATTTTTCTATTAACATATCAGTTTGTGTATGTGTTATGAACCTGTATTTCAGCTCATTAATCATATTTCATTCTGTTTTTAATCTTCCATTGTTTTTAAATTTCTGTTACGTGTTTTCATCCCTGAAATTTTCACCTGATTCTTAATTTATATTATCCAGTTCTGATAAACTTTTTAATCTTGTCAATTTTTCCTTTGAAAGTACTAATTATAGTTATTTGAAAGCCTGTGTTAGTTAACCTTTAAGTACAGATTTTCTTTGACTCCTATTTTATTGCCTCATTTTTTTGGTCAAATCTTATTATTTGGTATAAATTATTACTTTCAGTTCGTGATCAACATCGTATATGAACAGTAATAAGGGAACAACTGCAGAACAGACCATCAATTGCTCATACTCAAGTTCGAGTTGAAGCTGAAAGAATTAAAGTCCATGAAAGCCAAAGTACAAACTGAATTATATCTCACTTGAATTTAGAGGCCATGTCAAGAATAGACTTCTTGCACTGAACGCTAGTGACCAATAAACAGGCAAGTTGTAAAGTGACATCAAGGACAGCATTAAAAAAAAAAAAAAAAACAGGAAAGAAATCCAAAATGGATTTCAGAAGACACTGTGAAACTTGATCTTGAATGTAGACTAGCTAAAATGAGTGGAAGAAATGATGAAGGTAAAGAACTGAACAGAATATTTCAAAGGACAGCTGGAGAAAAAAGCAATTATAATGAAATAAGTAAAGGATTTTTTTTTTTTTTTTAAGCAAAGGGCAGGAGTTATAAAACTAAAAGAGGAAACCATGCACATCAAGTTGATAGAACTGAAAAAAAAAAATTCAAGCCTTGAGTTGCAATATTGAAGGATTCTATGGGAAAAATGTTGAACGACACAGGAAGCATCCAAAGAAGATGGAAGGAATACACAGAGTCACTCTACCAAAAAGAATTGGTCGATGTTCAACCATTTCAGGAGGTAGCATATGATCAAGAACAAGTGGTACAAAAGGAAGAAGTCCAAGCTGCACTGAAGACATTGGTGAAAACCAAGGCTGGAGGAATTGAAGGAATATCAGTTGAGGTGTTTCAACTAACGGTTGCAACTCTAGAAGTGCTACTCATGCATCCCAAGAAAATTGGAAGACAGCTACCTGGCCAATCAACCTGAAGAGATCCATATTTGTGCCCATTCTAAAGAGAAGTTACCCAACAGAATGCAGAAATTATTGAAAAAGGTCATTAATATCACATGCAAGTAAAGTTTTGCTGAAAATTACTCAAAAATCATTGCAGCAGTACACTGTCAGGGAATGGCCAGAAATTCAAGCCAGATTCAGAAAGGGAAATGAAATAAGGTATATCCTTGCTAATAGATCTTGGCTGAAAGCAGGAAATACTAAGAAGATGTTTATCTCTGCTTATTGACTATGCAAAGGCTGTGTGGATCATAACAAATTATGGATAACATTGCAAAAAATGGGAATTCCAGAACACTTAATTGTGATCATGAGGAACCTGTACATAGATCAAGAGACAGACATTTTAACAGAACAAAAGCATACTGCATGGTTTAAAATCAAGGAAGTTGTAAGTCAGGGTTGTAGCCTTTCACCGTACTTACTGGATCTGTTACTGAGCAAATAATAATCCAAGAAGCTGGGCCATATGAAGAAGAATGTGGCATCAGGATTGGAGGAAGACTCATTAACAACTTGGAATATGGAGATGACACAAACTTTCTTTCTGAAAGCAAAGAGGACGTGAAGCACTTACTGATGAAGATAAATGACTACAGCCTTCAGTGTGGATTACACCTCAACACAAAGAAAACAAAAACCCTCACAACTGGGCTAATAAACAACATTATGATAAATGGAGACAATATTGATGTTGGCAAGGATTTCCTGTTACTTGGATCCACAATCTAAGCTCATGAAAGTGCAGTCAAGAAATCAAATGACGTATTGCATTAGGCAAATTTGCTGCAAAAGACCTCTTTGAAGTGTTAAAAGGAAAAGATGTAATTTTGAGGACTAAGGAGTGCTTGTTCCAACCCATGGTATTTTCATTGCCTCATATGCGTGTAAAAGCTAGACAATGAATAAGAAACACCAAAGAATTGATGCACTTGAATTACGCTATTGGAGAAGAATATTGAATATACCATGGACTGCTAGAAGAATGAACACGATCTGTGTTGGAAGAGGTACACCCAGGATGCTCCTCTAGTGACTTTGTCTCACTTACTTTGGACATGTTATCAGTAGGGACCAGTTTCTGGAGAAGGCGTCATACTTGAAAAAGTGGAGGTTCAGGGAAAAAAGGAAGACCCTCGACGAGATAGACTGACACAGTGGCTGCAACAGTGGGCTCAAATGTAGCAAGAATTGGGAGGATACAGCAGGACTGGCAGTGTTTCACTGTGTTGTACCCAGAGTTGCTATGAGTCCGAGCTGCCCGGACAGCACCTAACGACAATAACAATAAACAAGGGTAATCTGAGGTTCTGCTTACTGTTATCTTTCTAGAGAAAATTTAGTTTTGCTTCTCTTAGAGAGCTAACTTTGATGTAGACCACCCTAATACAATCGAAGTAGGGCTGCAATCTTTGTAAAGATTATTTCATCTCCTGTTAATCTGTTCTCTTATCATGTAGCATTTCCTGGGGCCAAAGAAAAGCCTGAAGTGTTTTCCATGCATGGCCTTTCCTCACCAAGTGTTAGACCCTGAAACCCCATTATTTCCTGCCAGCTTAGAGGGGATTGAAATTTCTGCTTAGCCTCTCATCCTTGCAATGTCAATGCTTTCAGAATTAGAGAGCAAATTGGGGGAAAATGGTCCCCAAATTCCATGACTTGACTTGCCTCCTCTTCTGCATTTAAACTTAAACCTTATTAAATTATTGATAATAGCATTCTTTCACAAATTTAATGTCGCTTAATCTTATGTTTTTATACCAAACTGGCTGAGGTATGGTCAGTTTTACTGTAATCTAATTTTTTTAAATATTAAAAATTATTTTTCAACATCTAAAGATAATAATAAAATCTATAATAAATACACACACAGATTAAAAATGCAAAAATTAAAGATTGTATTTATATTCCTAGAATAATGCCTGCCTTCACTTCACCCCCTAAGTTTTAATATGTTGTTTTTGCTTTTGTTTAACTCCAAATTTTTTTTTTTTTTTAATTTCAGTCTTGATTTCTTCTTTTTTAATTTCACTGTTGATTTCTTCCTTGGTTCATTTGTTTAATGGTATATTATTTAGTTTCCACATTTAATGTGTTTTTCGTTTTTACTTGTATTACTAATTTCTAATATTCCTTTGTAGTCAGTGAAAGTATTTTGTGCCATTTTTTTAAACTTTTCAAGAACTCTTTTATGTCCTAGCATACTGTCTATCCTGGAGAATGCCCCATGTGTACTAGAGAAAAATGTATATAGCTCCTGTGTTGGGTGAAGAGTTCTACGTATGTCTATTAGATCTAATTTCTTTATGGTGTTTTTCAAGTCCCCTATTTCCTTACTAATCCTTCTGGAAGTTCTGTCCAGTATTGACAGTGGTGTATTGAGGTCCTCATCTATTATTATAGTGATGGCCATTAGCCTTTTCAGTTTTGTTTGTATCTACTTTACATATTTTGGTACGTTGATGTTAGATGTGTATCAATTTACGATTGTTATATTTTCTTGATGGATTTTTCACTTTAACCAATATATAATCATCCTTCATCTCTTATAATTGAGTTAGATTTATAGTCAACTTTGTCTATTGTAAGTATGGCCAACCCTGCTCTATTTTGGTTACTATTTGCCTGGAATATTCTTTTCCATTCTTCCACTTTCAGTCTCTTTGTGTCCTTGAGTCTCAGGTGTTATCTCTTGTGAACAGCATACGGATGAGTGTTTTTTTTTTTTTTTCATTCGTTCTGCCACAATTTGCCTTTTCGTATGGAGAGGCTCATCTATTTACATTTCAGGTGATTACTGCCAAAGGATGATTTACTTATGTCATTTTGTTACTTGTTTTGTGTGTGCCTTATACTTTCCTTGTCCTTCTTTTTTTTACAATTAGTCATTATTTGTGTTAAGTTGCTTTCTTGTGTTGAGTCCTACCTTTTTTTTTACAATTCATCATTATTTGTGTTAAGTTGCTTTCTCATGTTGAGTCTATTTGTTTTCTTCTTACCTTCTATGTGTATATATATATATATATATATATATATATATATATATATATATAATATTTTCTTAGTGGTTATCATGAAAATTACATTTGAGGCCTTACATTTACAACAACCTATTTTAACTTGATACCAACAATTACTATACAAACAGCAAGTATTCTACAATATTAACATACTTAAATTCTAATCCTAATATGCTCCTCTCTCCCCCTGTGGAAGAAGTATAGGCAGAATGCCCCCTAGAAGCAAGGATGGCAAAACTAAGTCTCACATACTTTGGACATGTTAACAGGAGGGATCAGTCCCTGGAGAAGGACATCATACTGGCTAAAGCAGAGGGTCAAGGAAAAAGAGGAAAACCCTCAACAAGACGGATTAACACAGTAGCTGCAACAATGGGCTCATACATAACAACAATTACGAGGATTGGGCAGGACCAGGCAGTGTTTCCTTCTGTTCTGCATGGGTTGCTATGAGTTGGAACTGACTCGATGACACCTAACAGCAACTAACCCCCTGTGCCTGTTATTGTATCACCTTTAACGTCACTATACACCTATGTCTGTTAGAATAAATTTGGAGTCATTTCTCATATATTTTGATGTTATGATGTTTGTAGCCCATAACAACTAAATTTACCCACTGAAAATGCCCTATCCCTGGCCTTTTTGTTTGCCTGTACCATTACCTTTATTGGAGACCTGTCTTTTAGTTTTTTTCCCCATGTACTGGATTGAATAGATGTCTAGTGCTCTTTCCTTTCCACCTGAAGGACTCTCTTTTGTAGTCTCTGCAAGGCAGGTCTGGTAATAACAAATTCTCACCACTTTTTGTATCGTGAAATTTCTTAAATTCACCCTCATTTTTGAAGGATAATTTTGCCAAATAAATAGTCTTGGTTGACAATTCTTTTCTTTCAGTGATATATATCTATCTCTCTATCCATCTCTATCTTCATCTCTATTTAGTTGTCTATCATTCCACTGTCTCCTGGCCACCAAGGTTCCTGGGCAGCAGTTGGCACTTTATCTTATTGAGGAGCCCTATAAGTTATTCTGTGCTTTTTCTTGCTGCTTTCAAAATACTCTACTTGTCTTTATTCTTCAGAAATTTGATTACAATGTGTCTTGGTTAAGACCTTTTTTGAGTCACTCACCCTGGACTTTGTCAAGCTTCCTGGATTTTCTGGTTCAATTCCTTATAACAGTCTGGAAAATTTTCTGTCACTATTTTTTTTTCCAAATATTCTTCCTGTTTGTTTGTTTGTTTGTTTCTCTCCTCTCTTTCTGGGATTCCCTTAATGTGTATGTTGGTTATCTTGATACCAAAACCAAACCAAACCCACTGCCGTGGAGTCTATTACGACTCATAGCGACCCTATAGGACAAAATAGAACTTCCCCACATGGTTTCCAAGGAGTGCCTGGTGGATTCGAACTGCCAGGCTTTTGATTAGCAACCATAGCTCTTAACTACTATGCCAACAGGGTTTCCATTTATCTTGATAGTGTACCACAAATCCCTTTGGATTTTTTCAGCTTTCTTTGAATTTTCCTTTCTCTTGGAATCTGGTAAATTCAAATAGCTTGTCCTCTAGCTCATTTACTCTTTGTTCTGTCTTCTCAAGACTGTTGTATCCCTTGCTTGCAATATCCAATTAAATTATTTTCGTCTTCAATTCTGATATCTCTGTTTCTTTTTTATGTTTTCTATCTCCTTACTAAGATCCTTATATAGCTGTGTGATCATCATTTATTTGTTATTTGTATGTTCTTTGATTTCTTTGAACATATTTAAAGTTCTTATTTGAAAGTTCCGTGTTTTTTCTCCATTATTCTTACTTATTTGAGAGTAATTTCTACTTCTTATTGGTCTTTTAATTGGACCTTTTTTTTTTTTTTTTTTTGCTTTCTTGTACACCAAATATATATGAACAGGGATATTTGAATCATTTTCTGAGGTAATTATGAATTTCTGAATCTTCTCTTTTCCCGTGATTGCTTTTGGTGTGGGCTTTTCTTTCTATTATTTTTTTCCCTCTCCTCTAAATTCTGCTAGAGGACCCTCTGGACTTATTGTTCTTCCAGCACTTACTCGGTGCTTTTTCAGATTTTCTGTGTAGAACGTGCATCTCTGCAGCCCTTGGAGGGTATCTTTTTTGTCTGCTTTGGTGCCAGCAGGGGGTTCTGAGGCTAATTAGTGTCTTAATTGATATAGGTCTCTGTTAAAAACCTAAATGTGCTGAGAAAGACTAAAAATTAGTGTAGCAGAATACATTTATTGTGAGTAGATACGATTCGAATTGGTCAGACTCAAACCAAAGGTGTCAAGAAGGTTCTCCAAAGAGGGGATGGTGAAAGCAGGTTATGTAGGTGGGATCTGGGTAGTCTCCTGAGAGTCATTGTAAATTCTTTCAATGTTGGTTTCTCACAGCATGTGCAGGGCTTCGGGTTCAGTCAGTTATAAAAACAGAGGACATGCAATATACTCTAAACACAGCTTCCAGTCAGACTCTGGAGCTCCTACTTCACACTTCTCCAGACTAGCTGCACACAGATAATTCTCCAAAAGAACCAATGCCTAAAGCGGAACAGTCTCCACTAAGCTGCTTGCTTAGCCTATTGTTTGACCTGAAGGTGACTCCAGGAAAACCAATTCTTTAAAGGCTCAAGATTCAAAAAGACACTTAAAAGCAAGTGTCCTGGGTGAGTCACTCCAACTCCATGGACTCAGAAATATGGATTGCAAGACAATTAAAATGGTTTCTTTTCTCCAGTCTGATTTCAAAGCCCCTAGAAAGACCCTATAATTTTTTTCACATGGCATATGCATTTTGTTTTGGAGGTGTTTCTCCAGCCCTTTTTCCTCTCCCTTTATACTCTAAAAGTTTCAAGTCTCTGAAGACAGGGTGGTGAATTCCATCTATTGATTACAGCTATCAAGCTTAATTGGTCTCTTGTTTGGTGGGGCTTGGAGTCAATGCAGACTACCCTTTTTTCTGAATCCTACTTGCCTGGAGTGGTGTTGGGATGGAGTTAGTTTTTTCATTTGAGTTCCAGGATTTCTTTATCTCTCTGGCTGCCCTCCTATTGATGTGATGGTTCTGATACAGCAGATAGTGAACAACAGTTAGGTTTTACTGACAGTCTCCTGTTATTAAGGGGCACAATTCACTGATTGCATTTTGAGTTTCATTGTCTACCTCCCTTCACCACCTGTCTCTGTTCCAGGACATGGTTTACAGCTAGGAGCTCCGGCTTCACTGCCGTGGGGGTTGGGCTGGTGGTGTTCCTTGTTTATATAGAAAGAGAAACACCCTATCTAGTTGTCTGATTAATTCTTCATTCAGCTTATGGACTGTTGCTTTAAATTTTGTGTTCATTTCCAGGGTTCTATATTTGCAGTTCTATCTCTTTGTTATTTCTATTTTGCTGGGTTTTTTTTCCTATAATCGTTGAGGGGGAATTGAGATGTGCTTCTGCTTACCTCTCCATTTTGTGGTGGAGTCCAGGAAATTGTTCTTTACTGAATACATTCTATCAGCATTTTATTTTACTATAGCAGAAAAAAAAGAAAAAGAAAATTTTTTTTTTTCTTTTTTTATAGTAGAAAAAGGGGCCTGTAAATACAATTCTCAGAGGAATACTCCATTCTTTTATTCAGGACATTCTAATCAAAGAGTCACATTAAAATATTTTTAGGCATAAAATAAAATGAGCAGGTAGAAATTTGTGGGTGCTAAGATTGTTTTCATAAAGTTTGATTTTCCCTTAAACTGTTAAGCTTAAAAATAAATGACAATTATAAGTATGAACAGATTTGGGGTTGAGAAATCCTCCTCCTCCAAGAAACCTATAATTCTTTACACATTTTCTTCAATTTTTATTTAAATTTTTACAGTTTCTTCAAGTGAATGGCGTTCACAGATTTACACAGAAAATAATAAAACCCTCAGAAATTTGAACAAGGGTTAAAAAAAAGAAAGCATGACTGTGTTATGCACAAAAATGTTTTGTTTGTAGTAACTTAGAGAAATCAAATCAGGGAGTTATAATAAGGAATAAAGCAGTTGTTTCACTAAAATGACAAATTAACATTCATATTAAGTTTTTTCAAGTGAAATATTTTAAAAAGTTATAACTTCAAAGAATTTGTTTTAAGTTTGTCTTTCTTTCCATTAGGGATTAATTATTGGTCCTTTTAATAGCCACAAATAGATTTTTCTTTTCCATTTATTCACTTTCAAAAAGACTAAAAATTATCCTGAAAAGAAAAGAAATGCCAATTTCTCTTTTCCATTTAGTTTGTTGCAGAAAAAATTCAGTGAATGTTATTTTTTTTTTTATAATAACTTTTATTAAGCTTCAAGTGAACATTTACAAATCCAATCAGTCTGTCACATATAAGTTTACTTACATCTCACTCCCTACTCCCACTTACTCTCCCCGTCTTGAGTCAGCCCTTTCAGTCTCTCCTTTCTTGACAATTTTGCCGGCTTCCCTCTCTCTCTATCCTCCCATCCCCCCTCCAGACAAGAGTTGCCAACACAATCTCAAGTGTCCACCTGATATAATTAGCTCACTCTTCATCAGCATCTCTCTCCCACCCGCTGACCAGTCCCTTTCATTTCTGATGAGTTGTCTTCGGGGATGGTTCCTGTCCTGTGTCAGCTGAAGGTCTGGGGAGCATGGCCGCCGGGATTCCTCCAGTCTCAGTCAGACCATTAAGTTTGGTCTTCTTATGAGAATTTGGGGTCTGCATCCCACTGATCTCCTGCTCCCTCAGGGGTCCTCTGCTGAGCTCCCTGTCAGGGCAGTCATCAATTGTGGCCGGGCACCAACTAGTTCTTCTGGTCTCAGGATGATGTAGGTCTCTGGTTCATGCGGCCCTTTCTGTCTCTTGGGCTCTTAGTTGTCATGTGGGCTTGGTGTTCTTCATTTTTCTTTGCTCCAGGTGGGTTGAGACCAATTGCTGCATCTTAGATGGCTGCTTGTTAGCATTTAAGACCCCAGACGCCACATTTCAAAGTGGGATGCAGAATGATTTCATAATAGAATTATTTTGCCAATTGACTTAGAAGTCCCCGCAAACCATGCTCCCCAGACCCCCGCGCTTGCTCCGCTGACCTTTGAAGCATTCATTTTATCCTGGAAACTTCTTTGCTTTTGGTGCAGTCCAATTGAGCTGACCTTCCATGTATTGAGTGTTGTCTTTCCCTTCACCTAAAGCAGTTCTTATCTACTGATTAATCAATAAAAAAACCCTCTCCCACCCTCCCTCCCCCCCTCGTAACCACAAAAGTATGTGTTCTTCTCAGGTTTACTGTTTCTCAAGATCTTATAATAGTGGTCTTATACAATATTTGTCCTTTTGCCTCTGACTAATTTCGCTCAGCATAATGCCTTCCAGGTTCCTCCATGTTATGAAATGTTTCAGATTCGTCACTGTTCTTTATCGATGCGTAGTATTCCATTGTGTGAATATACCACAATTTATTTAACCATTCATCCGTTGATGGACACCTTGGTTGCTTCCAACTTTTTGCTATTGTAAACAGAGCTGCAATAAACATGGGTGTGCATATATCTGTTTGTATGAAGGCTCTTGTATCTCTAGGGTATATTCCTAGGAGTGGGATTTCTGGGTTGTATGGTAGTTCTATTTCTAACTGTTTAAGATAACGCCAGATAGATTTCCAAAGTGGTTGTACCATTTTACATTCCCACCAGCAGTGTATGAGAGTTCCAATCTCTCCGCAGCCTCTCCAACATTTATTATTTTGTGTTTTTTGGATTAATGCCAGCCTTGCTGGTGTGAGATGGAATCTCATCGTAGTTTTAATTTGCATTTCTCTAATGGCTAATGATCGAGAGCATTTTCTCGTGTATCTGTTGGCTGCCTGAATATCTTCTTTAGAGAAATGTGTGTTCATATCCTTTGCCCACTTCTTGATTGGGTTGTTTGTCTTTTTGTGGTTGAGTTTTGACAGAATCATGTAGATTTTAGAGATCAGGCGCTGGTCGGAGATGTCATAGCTCAAAATTCTTTCCCAATCTGTAGGTGGTCTTTTTACTCTTTTGGTGAAGTCTTTAGATGAGCATAGGTGTTTGATTTTTAGGAGCTCCCAGTTATCGGGTTTCTCTTCATCATTTTTGGTAATGTTTTGTATTCTGTTTATACCTTGTATTAGGGCTCCTAGGGTTGTCCCAATTTTTTCTTCCATGATCTTTATCGTTTTAGTCTTTATGTTTAGGTCTTTGATCCACTTGGAGTTAGTTTTTGTGCATGGTGTGAGGTATGGGTCCTGTTTCATTTTTTTGCAAATGGATATCCAGTTATGCCAGCACCATTTGTTAAAAAGGCTGTCTTTTCCCCAGTTAATTGACACTGGTCCTTTGTCAAATATCAGCTGCTCATACGTGGATGGATCTATGTCTGGGTTCTCAATTCTGTTCCATTGGTCTATGTGTCTGTTGTTGTACCAATACCAGGCTGTTTTGACTACTGTGGCTGTATAATAGGTTCTGAAGTCAGGTAAGGTGAGGCCTCCCACTTTCTTCTTCTTTTTCAGTAGTGCTTTGCTTATCCGGGGCTTCTTTCCCTTCCATATGAAATTGGTGATTTGTTTCTCTATCCCCTTAAAATATGACATTGGAATTTGGATCAGAAGTGCGTTAAATGTATAGATGGCTTTTGGTAGAATAGACATTTTTACTATGTTAAGTCTTCCTATCCATGAGCAAGGTATGTTTTTCCACTTAAGTATGTCCTTTTGAATTTCTTGTAGTAGAGCTTTGTAGTTTTCTTCGTATAGGTCTTTTACATCCTTGGTAAGATTTATTCCTAAGTATCTTATCTTCTTGGGGGCTACTGTGAATGGTATTGATTTGGTTATTTCCTCTTCGGTGTTCTTTTTGTTGATGTAGAGGAATCCAAGTGATTTTTGTATGTTTATTTTATAACCTGAGACTCTGCCAAACTCTTCTATTAGTTTCAGTAGTTTTCTGGAGGATTCCTTAGGGTTTTCTGTGTATATAATCATGTCATCTGCAAATAGTGATAACTTTACTTCTTCCTTGCCAATCCGGATACCTTTTATTTCTTTGTCTAGCCTGATTGCCCTGGCTAAGACTTCCAACACGATGTTGAATAAGAGTGGTGATAAAGGGCATCCTTGTCTGGTTCCCGTTCTCAAGGGAAATGCTTTCAGGTTCTCTCCATTTAGAGTGATATTGGCTGTTGGCTTTGCATAGATGCCCTTTATTATGTTGAGGAATTTTCCTTCAATTCCTATTTTGGAAAGAGTTTTTATCATGAATGGGTGTTGGACTTTGTCAAATGCCTTTTCTGCATCAATTGATAAGATCATGTGGTTTTTGTCTTTTGTTTTATTTATGTGATGGATTACATTAATGGTTTTTCTGATATTAAACCAGCCTTGCATACCTGGTATAAATCCCACTTGATCAGGGTGAATTATTTTTTTGATGTGTCGTTGGATTCTATTGGCTAGAATTTTGTTGAGGATTTTTGCATCAATGTTCATGAGGGATATAGGTCTATAATTTTCTTTTTTTGTAATGTCTTTACCTGGTTTTGGTATCAGGGAGATGGTGGCTTCATAGAATGAGTTGGGTAGTATTCCGTCATTTTCTATGCTTTGGAATACCTTTAGTAGTAGTGGTGTTAACTCTTCTCTGAAAATTTGGTAGAACTCTGCAGTGAATCCGTCCGGGCCAGGACTTTTTTTTGTTGGGAGTTTTTTGATTACCGTTTCAATCTCTTTTTTTGTTATGGGTCTATTTAGTTGTTCTACTTCTGAATGTGTTAGTTTAGGTAGGTAGTGTTTTTCCAGGAATTCATCCATTTCTTCTAGGTTTTCAAATTTGTTAGAGTACAATTTTTCATAATAATCTGAAATGATTCTTTTAATTTCATTTGGTTCTGTTGTGATGTGGTCCTTCTCATTTCTTATTCGGGTTATTTGTTTCCTTTCCTGTATTTCTTTAGTCAGTCTAGCCAATGGTTTATCAATTTTGTTAATTTTTTCAAAGAACCAGCTTTTGGCTTTGTTAATTCTTTCAATTGTTTTTCTGTTCTCTAAATTTTTTTTAATTCATTTAGTTCAGCTCTAATTTTTATTATTTGTTTTCTTCTGGAGCCTGATGGATTCTTTTGTTGCTCACTTTCTATTTGTTCAAGTTGTAGGGACAGTTCTCTGATTTTGGCTCTTTCTTCTTTTTGTATGTGTGCATTTATTGATATAAATTGGCCTCTGAGCACTGCTTTTGCTGTGTCCCAGAGGTTTTGATAGGAAGTATTTTCATTCTCGTTGCTTTCTATGAATTTCCTTATTCCCTCCTTGATGTCTTCTATAACCCAGTCTTTTTTCAGGAGGGTATTGTTCATTTTCCAAGTATTTGATTTCTTTTCCCTCGTTTTTCTGTTATTGATCTCTAGTTTTATTGCCTTGTGGTCTGAGAAGATGCTTTGTAATATTTCGATGTTTTGGACTCTGCAAAGGTTTGTTTTATGACCTAATATGTGGTCTATTCTAGAGAATGTTCCATGTGCGCTAGAAAAAAAAGTATATTTTGCAGCAGTTGGGTGGAGAGTTCTATATAAGTCAATGAGGTCAAGTTGGTTGATTGTTGTAATTAGATCTTCCGTGTCTTTGTTTAGCTTCTTACTGGATGTCCTGTCCTTCTCCGAAAGTGGTGTGTTGAAGTCTCCTACTATAATTGTGGAGGTATCTATCTCGCTTTTCAGTTCTGTTAAAATTTGATTTATGTATCTTGCAGCCCTGTCATTGGGTGCGTAAATATTTAATATGGTTATGTCTTCCTGATCAATTGTCCCTTTTATCATTATATAGTGTCCTTCTTTATCCTTTGTGGTGGATTTAAGTCTAAAGTCTATTTTGTCAGAAATTAATATTGCTACTCCTCTTCTTTTTTGCTTATTGTTTGCTTGATATACTTTTTTCCATCCTTTGAGTTTTAGTTTGTTTGTGTCTCTAAGTCTAAGGTGTGTCTCTTGTAGGCAGCATATAGATGGATCGTGTTTCTTTATCCAGTCTGTGACTCTCTGTCTCTTTATTGGTGCATTTAGTCCATTTACATTCAGGGTAATTATAGATAAATAAGTTTTTAGTGCTGTCATTTTGATGCCTTTTTATGTGTGTTGTTGACAATTTCATTTTTCCACACACTTTTTTGTGCTGAGGCGTTTTTCTTAGTAAATTGTGAGATCCTCATTTTCATAGTGTTTGACTTTATGTTAGTTGAGTCGTTACGTTTTTCTTGGTTTTTGTCTTGAGTTATAGAGTTGTTATGCCTTTTTGTGGTTACCTCATTATATACCCCTATTTTTCTAAGTAAAAACCTAACTTGTATTGTTCTATATCGCCTTGTATCACTCTCCATATGGCAGTTCAATGCCTCCTGTGTTTAGACCCTCTTTTTGATTATTGTGATCTTTTACCTATTGACTTCCATAATTCCCTGTTATGTGTATTTTTTTTTTTAATTAATCTTAATTTGTTTGTTTTTGTGATTTCCCTATTTGAGTTGATATCAGGACGTTCTGTTTTGTGACCTTGTGTTGTGCTGATATCTGATATTATTGGTTCTGTGACCAAACAATATCCTTTAGTATTTCTTGTAGCTTTGGTTTGGTTTTTGCAAATTCTCTAAACTTGTGTTTGTCTGTAAATATCTTAATTTCGCCTTCATATTTCAGAGAGAGTTTTGCTGGATATATGATCCTTGGTTGGCAGTTTTTCTCCTTCAGTGTTCTGTATATGTCGTCCCATTCCCTTCTTGCCTGCATGGTTTCTGCTGAGTAGTCAGAACATATTCTTATTGATTCTCCCTTGAAGGAAACCTTTCTTTTCTCCCTGGCTGCTTTTAAAATTTTCTGTTTATCTTTGGTTTTGGTGAGTTTGATGATAATATGTCTTGGTGTTTTTCTTTTTGGATCAATCTTAAATGGGGTTCGATGAGCATCTTGGATAGATATCCTTTCGTCTTTCATGATGTCAGGGAAGTTTTCTGTCAGAAGTTCTTCAACTATTTTCTCTGTGTTTTCTGTCCCCCCTCCCTGTTCTGGGACTCCAATCACCCGCAGGTTATCCTTCTTGATAGAGTCCCACATAATTCTTAGGGTTTCTTCATTTTTTTTAATTCTTTTATCTGATTTTTTTTCAGCTATGTTGGTGTTGATTCCCTGGTCCTCCAGATGTCCCAGTCTGCATTCTAATTGCTCGAGTCTGCTCCTCTGACTTCCTAGTGTGTTGTCTAATTCTGTTATTTTATTGTTAATCTTTTGGATTTCTACATGTTGTCTCTCTATGGATTCTTGCAACTTATTAATTTTTCCAGTATGTTCTTCAATAATCTTTTTGAGTTCTTCAACAGTTTTATCAGTGTGTTCCTTGGCTTTTTCTGCAGATATCCTAATTTCATTTGTGATATCATTAAGCATTCTGTAAATTAGTTTTTTATATTCTGTATCTGATAATTCCAAAATTGTATCTTCATTTGGGAAAGATTTTGATTCTTTTGTTTGGGGGGTTGGAGAAGCTGTCACGGTCTGCTTTTTTAAGTGGTTTGATATGGATTGTTGTCTCCAAGCCATCACTGGGAAACTAGTTTTTCCAGAAAATCCGCTAAAAAAAAACTGCAGTCAGATCCCTATCAGAGTTCTCCCTCTGGCTCAGGCTATTCAGATGTTAATGAAGCCGCCTGGGGAGGGTGGGGGAGGGAACAGAGAGATAGGAGAGTAACACCTCAGAATATAGCCAGAGTTGCTTGTCTTGCTTGGAATGACTGTTATATCTGAGATTCCCGCGGGCGCGTCGCCTATGTGTGCTGGCTGTGTGGAGATTGCCCCCAGGGGGTCTGGCCCGCTGAAGTCACGGTCAGATCCTCCGCTTCCAGCCCCAAGCCCAGCGTCAAGGCTCCCCTACTGGGATGGTGCACTCTCAACTCCAAAATCAGTCGCTGCCTCCCGGGGACTTCTCGTCCCACCAGCCGCGTGGCCGTGCCGCCCCCGTGAACCAGGTGGGCCCCCTCCCGGGGTTAGTTCAGATGGGTGGAGTAGCTCCCCGTGCTTGTGCCGCGACCAAGTGTCCCGGCTGGAACGCTGTTCTCCCCACTCCAATACCAGTCGCTGCCTCCCGGGGACTTCTCCTACCGGCTGCGTCCCACGCCGCCCGCGCGACCCGGCTGGTCCCCTTCCCGGGGTTAGTTCAGGGGGTGGAGCAACTCTCCGTGTTTATGGCGTACCTGCGAGCAGTCCAAATCCCTGCGGGACGGTTCCCCGGCTCGGATGCTGCTCTTTCTGCTCCAAGATCAGTCACTGCCTCCCGGGGACTTCTCCTACCAGCTGCGTCCCACGCCGCCCGTGGAACCGGCTGGTCCCCCTCCCGGGGTTAGTTCAGGGGGGTGGAGCAGGTCTCTGTGCTTGTGCCGTACCTGACTGGTACGCTGGCTCCAGGCTCTGGAAACTATCGCTGCTTCCCCGTATTAGTTCGTTCTCCGTCTCTAAATCCGTGTTTGTTGTTCAGGGTTCGTAGATTGTTATGTATGTGATCGATTCACTTGTTTTTCCGTGTCTTTGTTGTAAGAGGGATCCGAGGTAACGTCTGCCTAGTCCGCCATCTTGGCTCCCGAATGTTATCTTTTATTCTTCTTTTTATTATACAAATTCCATAATCAGACACTTTGACTAATGGAAATCTTATTTGCAAGACCCCTCAACATCCTTGTTTTTTTTTTTTTTTACTTTTTTCCCTTTTAGAGATAAATATCCCCATCTTTCTCTTGCTCTCGAAAGCGACTACTTTCCAGTTTCTTTACTTAAATGTTTCCAGAATGGTCTGACATAGTCACATTTTATGCTTAGTAACCGTATTGTATAACTGAGTATCACATAAGACAAATGTGGAAATGCTTACCATTTAAATTATTGCCCTTTTTCATGTCTGATAGTGGTGTTAATCAATATCAAAACCTTTGAGAAAAAAAGCCCTGAAATTAGGTTTTCTGGTACAATCAGCTGTAGAAAAGAAAACAAATGATAAGAATAATTAGCCATGCCAAGGCTCATGATACAGTATTCTCCACATAGCCACAGTCTGTCTTGATAAAATACAAACATATTAGAATACAATGCTGAATATGTTTATTTTTTTATTCTGTTTTCCCAAATGAACATAAAAATTAGAAATCTTATCTATTGTGTATAGTGCAGAACTCTCACGGCCTAAAATAGGGATGTTACACAGAAGGCAGCCAATAACAATTTATTCAATGAATGAATAAATATAAAGTTCCATTCCATTCAAAATTATTGCAATTACATTTATATAGAAGATAAAATTCATATTACAAATCCTGGCATATAAAGCATTTCATATTTTATAGACTGCTTCTTCCAGAATCATCATCTCCCACTTCTAACACCCAAACTCTTATATCATCCTATGCTCTGACTAAACTGAATTCTTTCAGTTCCCAGGATATATGTTACTTTATGTTTCTATGTCCCTAACACTCTATCGGATACGCTAAATACTATGGATCTTTTTAAGAACCACTTGGTTCAAATATCTCACTGCCAGTTAGGTGGTGAGTCTGTGAGGTGATATTTGATAAGTGGCTATGGGACAAACTAGGCAGCATACAAGACTTGAAGCTGGAAGTTTCGAGTTCAAGCTTAATTTCCACCATTTACTACCTCAATAACTTTAGGTATGTCAAGTATGTATTTTGAGGCTATTAAGTGATGATATTAATGGCTATTTTTTTTATAGGGAAGTTATGAGGCTAAGTAGAGTTACTAACACTAAAAAACACAAGATTTAATGAATAGATTATATGTGTGTGAGTGTGTGCACAAATGCATGCATTTGCTAACATATTATCACTAAATCATATTTGAGAGAGCATAGTTTCCTAGTGCTGCCCTAACAAAGCACCACATAGTGGGTGACTGAAAAGAACAGAAATTTATTTTCACGTACTCAGAGGTTTGTGGTCCAAATAAAACTGTTGATTGGAGTAGGCTGCCTCCAAAGTCTCTAGAGAAGCATCATTTTTTGTCCCTCTCAGCTTCTGGTAGTCCAGGTAGTGTTTCGTGGCTTATGCCTGCATCTTTTTTTTTTTTTTTTTTAATAATTTTTATTGTGCTTTAAGTGAAAGTTTACAAATCAAGCCAGTTTATCACACAAAAACTTATGTACACCTTGCTACATACTCCCAATTACTCTCCCCCTAATGGTACAGCCCGCTCTCTCCCTTCACTCTCTCTTTTCGTGTCCATTCCGTCAGCTTCTAACCTCCTCCACCCTCTCATCTCCCCTCCAGGCAGGAGAAGCCAGCATAGTCTCAAGTGTCCACCTGATCCAAGAAGCTCACTCCTCACCAGCATCCCTCTCCAACCCATTGTCCAGTCCAATCCATATCTGGAGAGTTGGCTTCGGGAATAGTTCCTGTCTTGGACCAACAGAAGGTCTGGTGGCAATGACCACCAGGGTCCTTCTAGTCTCAGTCAGACCATTAAGTCTAGTCTTTTTATGAGAATTTGGGGTCTACATCCCACTGCTCTCCTGCTGCCTCAGGGGTTCTCTGTTGTGTTCCCTGTCAAGGCAGTCATTGGTTGTAGTCGGGCACTATCTAGTTCTTTTAGTTTCAGGATGACGTAGTCTCTGGTTCATGTGGCACCTTCTGTCTCTTGGGCTCATAATTACCTTGTGTCCTTGATGTTCTTCATTCTTCTTTGATGCAGGTGGGTTGAGACTCATTGATGCATATCAGTTGGCCGCTTGTTAGCGTTTAAGACCCCAGACACCACTGTTCAAAGTGGGATGCAGAATATTTTCTTAATAGATTTTATTATGCCAGTTGACTTAGATGTCCCCTGAAACTGTGGTCTCCAAACCCCTGCCCCTGCTATGCTGGCCTTCAAAGCATTCAGTTTATCCAGGAAACTTCTTTGCTTTTTGTTTAGTTTTGTTGTGCTGACCTTCCCTGTATTGCATGTGATGTCTTTCCCTTCACCTAAAGTAGTTCTTATCTACTATCTAATTACTGAATACTCCTCTCCCACCCTCCCTCCCTCCTGCCTCTCATAACCACAAAAAAGTGTTTTATTCTCAGTTTAAACTATTTCTCAAGTTCTTATAATAGTGGTCTTATACAATATTTGTCCTTTTTCAACTGATTAATTTCACTCAGCATAATGGCTTCCAGGTTCCTCCATGTTATGAAATGTTTCACAGATTCCTCACTGTTCTTTATTAATGTGTAGTATTACATTGTGTGAATATACCATAATTTATTTATCCATTCATCTGTTGATGGGCACCGTGGTTGCTTCCATCTTTTTGCTATTGTAAACAGTCCTTATTCGTGCATCTTAGTGTAGCTGTTCCTTCTCTGCCTGCTTCTTTGTGTCTCTTCTCTTTTATAATAACACCACTCAGATGAGACCAGGACCACCTTACTTAGCTATGACTTCATGTAATCTGAGAATATTTTCAGACACTATTTTCCTGAAAGATCACATTCACAGGGACTAGGGTTTAGAAAACCAACATATCTTTTTGGAAGACAAAATTTAATCTTACATCTCTATCTCTATATCATCTGTATTTACACATCTATATATTTAAAATACATATTGAAACACTTTGCCAAATCTAATTATCTTTGTAAACGTGAAGTATTACTACAGAAGAATTAGCCCTTATTATTTTTAATAGTATTGTTATTATTAGGAATATCCTGCATCCCAATTGTTTTACAATACTTTTATGATAAAACTTCACTAGGTCACAATGTTTATATATGTGGTCTCCTGCCTATTTCACTGAGATCACACGACATTGAAATAAAGCAGCAACCATCATGTATCTGTAATAGTTTTCCTCTCTTAATCTATGTAATTGATGCAGAAGCTGAACACAAAGCAAAACAAAAGTCCTGTAATACCTTCCCCTGCTAAGCAGTCTAGAAGGCCCACAGGCATCTTACTTAAAAAAATACTTACTACAGGTTCCTTTATCTGCCTGTCTCTATCCACAGATTCCCTTGAAATAGAGAAGAAATGTCACCAAATGATGGGTGCTATAAAGGTTGAAAAACCTCTTTATCATACTCTTGCTGAGTTCCTCAGATGTATCATTTAAAATACATATATATATATATATTTTTTTTTTGCTAACAGACATTACTTTGACATAAGATTTATTATATATTATGGCTCAAAACAGTCACAAAACAGCACTAATAATGGAAAGTTAACAGGATGATAGCACTCATCAGTTGTGTATTTGTATAACTACTCTGGAATCGTTCACTATTGCAACTCGAGGCTTGAATTTTTTCTTCAGTTCTTTCAGTTTGAGAAAACCGAGCGTGTTCTTCCCTTTTGGTTTTGCATCTCCAGCTCTTTGCACATGTCATTATAATACTTTACTTTGTCTTCTCGAGAGGCCCTTTGAAATCTTCTGTTCAGTTCTTTTACTTCATGAATTCTTCCTTTTGCTTTAGCTGTTCGATGCTCAAGAGCAAGTTTCAGAGTCTCCTCCAACATCCGTCTTGGTCTTTTCTTTCTTTCCTGTCTTTTCAGTGACCTCTTGCTTTCTTCATGGATGATGTCCTTGATGTCATTCCACAACTCGTCTGGTCTTCAGTCACTAGTGTTCAATGCATCAAATCTATTCTTCAGATGGTATCTAAATTCAGGTGGGATACACTCAAGGTCATATTTTGGCTCTTGCGGACTTGCTCTGAATTTCTTCAGTTTCAGCTTGAACTTGCATGTGAGCAATTGATGGTCTTTTCCACAGTCGGCCCCTGGCCTTGTTCTGACTGATGATATTGAGCTTTTTCATCTTTTCCACAGATGTAGTCAATTTGATTTCTGTGTGTTCCATCTGGCAGGGTCCAAAATTCAAGCCTCGAGTTGCAATAGTGAAGGATTCCATGGGGAAAATATTGAACAATGCAGGAAGCATCCAAAGAAGATGGAAGGAATACAGAGAGTCATTATACCAAAAAGAATTAGTCGATATTCAACCATTTCAAGAGGTGGCATATGATCAAAAACTGATGGTACTGATGGTACTGAAGGAAGAAGTCCAAGCTGCTCTGAAGGCAGTAGCAAAAAACAAGGCTCCAGAAATTAATGGATATCAACTGAGATGTTTCAACAAACAGATGCAGCACTGGAGGTGCTCACTCATCTATGCCAAGAAATATGGAAGACAGCTTCCTGGCCAACTGACCAGAAAAGATCCATATTTATGCCTATTCCCAAGAAAGGTGATCCAACTGAATGTGGAAATTATAATGATATTATAGAATAATATCATTAGTATCACATGCATGCCAAATTCTGCTGAAGATCATTCAAAAGCAGCTGCAGCGGTCGATACAGGGAACTGCCAGAAATTCAGGCTGGATTCAGAAGAGGACGTGGAACCAGGGATATCATTACTGATGTCAGATGGATCCTGGCTGAAAGCAGAGAATACCAGAAGGATGTTTACCTGTGTGTTACTGACTATGCAAAGGCATTCAACTGTGTGGATCATAACAAACTATGGATAACACTGCGAAGAATGGAAATTCCAGAACACTTAATCGTGCTTATGAGGAACCTTTACATAGATCAAGAGGCAGTTGTTCGGACAAGACAAGGGGATACTGACTGGTTTAAAGTCAGAAAAGGGGTGTGTCAGGGTTGTATTCTTTCACCATACCTATTTAATCTGTATGCCAAACAAATAATACGAGAAGCTGGACTGTATGAAGAAGAATGGGGCATTAGGATTGGAGGAAGACTCATTAACAACCTGCGTTATGCAGATGCACAACCTTGCTTGCTGAAAGTGAAGACGACTTGAAACACTTACTAATGAAGATCAAAGACCACAGCCTTCAGTGTGGATTACACCTCAACATAAAGAAAACAAAAATCCTCACAACTGGACCAATGAGGAACATCATGATAAACGGAGAAAAGATTGAAGTTGTCAAGGATTTCATTTTACTTGGATCTACCTTCAACACTCATGGAAACAGCAGTCAGGAAATCAAAAGAAGCATTGTGTTGGGTAAACCTGCTACAAAGGACCTCTTCAAAGTGTTGAAGAGCAAAGATATCACCCTGAAGACTAAGGTGTGCCTGACCCAAGCCATGGTATTTTCAATCACATCATATGCATGTGAAATCTGGACAATGAATAAGGAAGACCGAAGAAGAGTTGATGCCTTTGAATTGTGGTGTTGGTGAAGAATATTGATTGTACCACGGACTACCAATTGAATGAACAAATCTGTCTTGGAAGAAGTGCGGCCAGAATGCTCCTTATAGGCAAGAATGGTGAGACTACGTCTTACATACTTTGGACGTGTTGTCAGAAGGGGTCAGTCCCTGGAGAAGGACATCATGCTTGGCAGAGTACAGAGTCAGCGGAAAAGAGGGAGATCCTCAACGAGGTGGATTGACACAGTGGCTGCAACAATGAGCTCAAGCATAACAACGATTGTAAGGATGGCGCAGGACCGGGCAATGTTTCTTTCTGTTGTGCATAGGGTCACTATGAGTTGGAACCGACTCGACGGCACCTAACAACAACAACAATATAACTACTCTGAGTACATTTTATCACAGAAAATTTCTTCTAATAAGAGAAGAGCCACTCCCTTCTTTACCTAAGTGAGTGTACTATTTATGGCCTTTTATAACTATCTCGTGGCAGTAAAACAAATAACTTCATGACAGAGATAGGATGTGGAGTAGACTCCCTTGGCCTGTCTTTCACCTGAATGGTATCATTTATGGAATTATTAAAACATTGCTATTGCCATTGGCTCTTTAAAGTTTGAAGTAAGTTTCATATAAATCTTTTTTCCAGATTTTCTTTCATTGCTTCATAGACTGGAAGAAAATATTGATGGCCAGGTCTGAAAATGTCATAAATCTCATTTTGTACATTTGGCTTTTTACTTAGTGACACAAAGCAATATTCACTCTGTGTCTTGTAACTTGCGCTTGTCCCCACACTACTTCATATTCCCTTTCATATCTGAAATGTATTGAACTTTGCCCACTGTGCTTCAGGTGTCTTGATAGATGGGTATTATTTCAGTGAAGTTGAGCACTGATGATAGCGTAGCTATATTCTGGTTAAATCAAGACCTTTATTACTTTCTTCAATATATCTAACATATCACATGTTTTCAAATAAATATTGGCCTGGCTCTTGAAAGAATATTGTTTGCTGAATTATTTCCATTTCATGATAAAATGTTTTTTTCTTATGCTGATGATGCTTGGGAGAAAATGTGTCCTCGCTCTAAAGGGAGAGCTTAAGTATTTTCAGCTCTATGTGGCTGTACTAATGCTCATTTCAGAGAAAATACGTACATTAAGGGAAAAGTTGGCAGATTGTTTTAGAAAATGTATTGTTAAAATAATTTCAAAATACTAAAAAATGTTAACAATATGCTAAAAGGTTTGGTGTCCTGGGTGTGGTCATTGTTTCATTAAAACAACAATAAAGATTACATACACAAGCACATGCACACACACACACACTATATTTACTACTAATTGTTGCATTCAGTCCCTAGTGATATATTAGTGAAGCACGTCCTTAACATAATAGAAATACAATAAAAAAAAAAAATTGCCTATTTCTTTCAAAGTGAAAAGCTCATTTCCTAGATGTGTCTCAAAAGAGAAACAAGAACAAATGGAAATTGTAACTTGCCAAATGTTAGATGGATGGACACAGTCTGTCATGGGATTACTGAAACTCTCAGTATTGGAAATATTTATAACAAAGCCAAATTCATTTAACTGAGAAATTATTTGCAAAAAATTCAGGTAGGATAATTTTTCAGGCACATAAAAAATGTCTTGGGAATTAAAACAATATTTAGTATTATTGCAGGATTTGAGGGAAAAAAAGCTAAGCACAATTTAAAAATAGAGATGTGTTGCATTTAGACAACACACTCAAACTTACGTATGCACAGCCACACATATATAAAGAAAATAATTATCAAGGAGAAAACAATCTATAATATAAAATATATAATATTTATAATTTCCTAATATGAGGTTAAAATTCTAAAAAAATTGGGTTTTTATGAAAAAAATATTGGACATTTAACCATTTAATACTTATACATAGGTACATTTAAGTCCAAGTAATTAATGTAAATTAATTTTAAAAAGTTCACAATGCAGTTTTCCAAAATTTTCACCAAATAGTAGAAAGAAACTTTTGTATATTGTGTTGAAGAAATAATGTCAAAATTATTTTAAATCAGGAGAACAGCCTCTACCTCTATCCCTACCTCCCCCACTGGATCCCTGCAGCACCAGGGACTCCTACCCAGGCAGGGACTGGGTCTCATTCATCTCTGTTTCCTCCTTGTCAAGCCCAGTTCCTGGTACACAGTAAGCACTTATGGAGTGTGTAAAATTTCAATGAACAAATGAATCTTTAAAAGGAAAGGAACAGACTAATCTTCCCTATCTAAAAAATGTGGGATTCTGAGAAGGCAGGGCCAAAAGATGCTTCCAGCGATCCCTATTACAAGAATTACCCAAAAAAAACAAGTGAAATGATTATATTTATGACAAACTAGGAGCCCTGAACATCAAAGGGAAAGTTAGAAAAAGCATTGAGATGCAGGGGAGAGAGAGACCATTCAGAAATGAAGAGAAGTTGCCAGACCTGAATCACTGGGATCCCTCAGGCACCATTCCCGGAAGATGCTGAGGAGGGCTGATGGTAGCGTTCGGCCGTGGTTTTTTTGGGGAGAAGCAGGCAGCCACACAGCCTACTCACACCTCCAGAACCAGAGAATAACGGCGCTCTCAACAAAAACTATGTACTTGTGTATATTTTACCATACCCCTCGCCCCCAAGCTGGCTTCGGTGGCTGTTGATTTCCCTGGATCTGAGATAGGCCCTGTTGAACACCTGGAGCCATTCTCCTGGGCTTGGAGAAGGAATAAATTCAAAACAGGAGGAAGATAATTTACCAGCTCAACTAAAATGGGGAGCTCAGGTCAGAAGCGGCTTCTGTCCAGGCATAAATGGTCCATGGGTTTTGAATACCTTTCCCCCATTCATGGACCCATGTGGGCCAATTTCAGGAGAATAGGCCCTTGTTGGCAGACTGCGACTGCCTAACTGTGCAGTGGAAGGTGGATGTTTGACATGTGACACAGCTTTGCCTATTAAACAGGGTTCTCACCTACCCACAAAAGGGGACTAAGGACTGGTGTCTCCACTCAGGTCCCCAGCCACCCATGACAGGGAAACAAGGATATTAGGGACCTCCCAGTCCTCACAACCAAAAGCAGTGGATACCCATGGTCCATCTGCAGAACCAAACCACCTGGATGCTCTAGGGAAGAGGGATGTGCTTTTCTCAGAGACACTCAAGGATGGTTCTAAGCCCCCTGTCTTGTTCGGAGTGTGACCCCCTGATGCAACCAGATGCTGGTACATACACCAAACATCTCTGCCCTTCTAAGACTGTAGGACAGAGCCTGTACCACACACTTGATTATCAACTACCTGGACACCTGAGCTGAAACCACAGAAGAAAAGTGAATGGACACATAAGCTCATACACATGAGAACAGCTCTAGCCATCTGGTAACAGGACATCAGAGCCCCAAAGGTGAAAACAGTCAAGCTACCTCACTCAAGCAACCCATTTGGGCATATCAAAACGAAACAAAGCAAGAAACTAGGAAACAGTAAGCAAATATAAAATAAACTAATACAATAACTTATAGATGCCTTAGGGGCAACAGTTAATATCAAACCACATGAAGAAACAGATCATGATTGCTTCAACAAGCTCTCAGAACAGAGAATCAAAGGATCTTCTGTATGAAGGTGCCTTCCCAGAATTACCAGATGCAGAATTCAAAAGATTAATATACAGAACTCTTTAAGACATAAGGAAGGAGATCAGGCAATATGTAGAGCAAGCTAGGAACACACAGAAAAAAACAGTTGAAATTAAAAAGGTTCTTCGGGAATATAATGAAAAATTTAATAAGCTACAAGAATTCGTAGACAGCAATCAGAAATTCAGAAGATTAACAATAAAATTACAGAATTAGACAACTCAATAGAAAGTCAGAGGACCAGACTTAAGCAAGTGGAAGGCAGAATTGGTAACCTTGAAGACAAAACACTTGGTACCAATATATTTGAAGAAAAAGCAGATAAAATAATTAAAAAAAAATGAAGAAACCTTAAGAATCATGTGGGACTCTATCAAAGGAAATAACCTACGAGTGATCAGAGTACCATAACAGGGAGGGATAACAGAAAATACAGAGAGAATTGTTTAAGATTTGTTGGCAGAAAATTTCCCTGATATTGTGAAGGATGAGAAGGTATCAATCCAAGATGCTCATCAAACTCCACATAAGGTAGATTTTAAAAGAATGTCACCAAGACATATTATAATCAAACTTGCCAAAACCAAAGATAAAGAGAGAAATTTAAGAGCAGCTGGGGATTAAAAAAAAAAAAAAGTCACCTACAAAGAAGAGTCAATAAGAATAAGTTCGAACTACTCGGCAGGAACCGTGCAGTCAAGAAGGCAATCGGATGACTTATATAACGGATTGAAGGAAAAATATTGCCAACCAAGAATCATATATCCAGCAAAAGTGTCTCTCAAATAAGAAGGTGAAATTACAATATTTCCAGATAAACAGAAGTTTAGGGAATTCATAAAAATCAAACCAAAACTACAAGAAATACTAAAGGGAGTTCTTTGGTTAGAAAATCAATAATATCAGGTATCAACCCCACACTAGAACACTGGACAGACAAATCAGATGACACCCCAGACAGGGAAATCACAAAAATAAATCAAGATTAAAAAAACTTTCAAAACAGGGAATCAGCAATGCCATCATGTAAAAGAAGAACACATTAAAATAATAAAGATGGGCTAAGGAACACAGTCATAGATATTTCATATGGAGAGGAAGACAAGGTGATAAAAAGAAATCTGTGAAACATTTCATAACATGGAGGAACCTGGAAGGCATTATGCTGAGCGAAATTAGAGGCAAAAGGACAAATATTGTATAAGACCACTATTATAAGATCTTGAGAAATAATATAAACTGAGAAGAACACATACTTTTGTGGTTACGAGGCGGGGAGGGAGGGAGGGTAGGAAAGGGTTTTTTACTGATGAATTAGTAGATGAGAACTGGTTTAGGTGAAGGGAAGGACAATACTCAATACATGGAAGGTCAGTTCAACTGGACTGGACCGGACTGGACCAAAAGCAAAGATGTTTCCGGGATAAACTGAATACTTCAAAGGTCAGCGGAGCAAGGGCGGGGTTTGGGGACTATGGCTTAAGGGAACTTCTAAGTCAACTGGCAAAATAATTCTATTATGAAAACATTCTGCATCCCACTTTGAAATGTGGCATCTGGGGTCTTAAATGCTAACAAGCGGCCATCTAAGATGCATCAATTGGCCTCAACCCACCAGGATCAAAGGAGAATGAAGAACACCAAGGTCACAAGATAATTATAAGCCAAGAGACAGAAAGGGTCACATGAATTAGAGACTTATATCATCCTGAGACCAGAAGAATTAGATGGTGCCCAGCTACAACCGATGACTGCCCTGACAGGGAGCACATCAGAGAACCCCGGAGGGAGCAGAAGATCAGTGGGATGCAGACCCCAAATTCTCACAAAAAGACCATACTTAATGGTCTGACTGAGACTAGAGGAATCCCCACGGTAATGGCCCCCAAACCTTCTGTTGGCCCAGGACAGGAACCATTCCCGAAGACAACTCAGCAGACATGAAAGGGCCTGGACAGTGGGTAGGAGAGAGATGCTGATGAAGAGTGAGCTAATGATATCAGGTGGACACTTGAGACTGTTTTGGCATCTCCTGTCTGGAGGGGGGATGGGAGGATAGAGAGAGTGGGAAGCTGGCAAATTTATCATGAAAGGAGAGACTGAAAGGGCTGACTCATTAGGGGGAGAGCAAGTGGCAAAACGGAGTAAGGTGTACATAAACTTATATGTGACAGTCTGACTTGATTTGTAAACGTTCACTTGAAGCTCAATAAAAGTTAATAAAAAAAATTAAAAAAAAGATAGGTTTAAATTTAGAAAAATAGGGGTAAATATTAAGGTAACAACAGAGGGGGCTATCTTACTCATCAAAATAAAATACAAGAAAAAAATAGAGATTCAGCAGAAACAAAATCAACAATGAATAAGAGGAAAAGAAAATATATAAAGATAACTTACTCAGCACAAAAAATTAAGTGGGAAAAAGAAACTGACAAGAACACACAAAAAAAGACATCAAAATGACAGCACTAAACTCATACGTATCCATAATTATGCTGAATGTTAATGGACTAAATACACTGATGAAGAGATAGAGAGTGGTAGAATGGATTAAAAAAATGATCCATCTACACGTTGCCTACAAGAGACACACTTCAGACTGAGAGACACAAACAAACTGCAGCTCAAAGGATGGGAAAAAAAAAAATATCAAGCAAACAATAACCAAAAAAGAGCAGAAGTGGCAGTATTAATTTCTGACAAAATACACTTTAAAGTTAAACCCAACACGAAGGATAAGGAAAGATGCTCTATAATGATCAAAGGAACAATATACCAAGAGGATATAAACATATTGATTATTTACGCACCCAAAGACACGGCTAAAAGATACATAAAACAAACTCTAACAGCATTGAAAAGTGACATATAGACAGTCCCACAATTATAGTAGGAGACTTCAACACACCACTTTCAGTGAAGGACAGGACACCCAGGAAGAAGCTCAATAAAGACAGGGATGATCTAAATGCCACAATCAACCAACTGTATCTTATAGACATATACAGAACAGTCCACCCAACAACAGCCAAGTATACTTTATTTTCTAGTGCACATGGACCATTCTCTAGGATAGACTATATATTAGGTCATAAAGCAAACCTTAGCAGAATCCAAAACAATGAAATATTACAAAGAATCTTCTCTGACCGTAAGGCCATAAAAGTAGAAATCAGTAACAGAAAAAGCAGGGAAAAGAAATCAAACACTTGGAAAGTGAACAATACCCTTCTTAAAAAAGGGTATTATAGAAGACATTAAGGATGGAATAAAGAAATTCATAGAACCCAATGAGAATGAAAACACTTCCTATCAGAACCTTTGGGACACAGCAAAAGCAGTGCTCAGAGGTCAATTTATATCAATAAATGCACACTTCCAAAAAGAAGAAAGGTCCAAAATCAAAGAATTATCCCTACAACTTGAACAAATAGAAAGAGAGGAATAAAAGAAATCCTCAGACACAAGAACAAAACAACTAATAAAAATTAGAACAGAACTAACTGAAAAAGAACACAGAAAAACAATAGAAAGAGTTAACAAGACCAATAGCTGGTTCTTTGAAAAAATTAACAAAATTGACAATCCATTGGCCAAACTCATAAAAGAAAAAGAGGAGAGGAAGCAAATAATCCCAATAAGAAATGGGATGGGTGATATTACAACAGGCCCAACTGAAATTAAAAGGATCATATCGGATTACTATGAAAAATTATACTCTAACAAATTTGAAAAACGTAGAAGAAAGGGATGAATTAATAGAAACACACTACCTACCTAAACTAACACAAACAGAGGTAGAACAACTAAATAGACCCATAACAAAAGAAGAGATTGAAAAGGTAATCAAAAAACTCCCAGCAAAAAAAAAAAAAAAAAAATTCCCTGGCCCGGATGGCTTCACTGCAGAGTTCTACCAAACTTTCAGAGAATTAACACCATTACTACTAAAGGTATTTCAGAGCATAGAAAAGGACGGAATACTCTCATTTTTATGAAGCCAGCATATCCATGATAGCGAAACCAGGTAAAGAAAATTACAGATCTATATCCCTTATGAACTTAGATATAAAAATCCTCATTAAAATTCTAGCCAATAGAATTCAACAACATATCAAGAAAATAATTCACCCTGACCACCAGGGATTCATACCAGGTATGCAGGGATGGTTCAACATTAGAAAAACAATTAATGTAATCCATCATATAAATAAGACAAAAGACAAGAATCACATGATTTTATCAGTTGATGCAGAAAGGGCATTTGGCAAAGTCCAACACCCATTCATGATAAGAATTCTCAGCAAAATAGGAATAGAAGAAAATTCCTCAACATAATAAAGGGCATTTATACAAAGCCAATAGCGAACATCACCCTAAATGGAGAAAACCTGAAAGCATTCCCCTTGAAATTGGAAACCAGAAAAAGATGCCCTTTATCATCACTCTTATTGAACATTGAGCTAGAGCAATTAGGCTAGATGAAGAAATAAAGGGCATACAGACTGGCAAGGAAGAAGTAAAAGTATCTCTATTTGCAGAAGACATGATCTTATATACAGAAAACCCTAAGGAATCCTCAAGAAAACTATTGAAACTAATAGAAGAGTTCAGGAGAGTATCAGGATACGAGGTAAATATACAAAAATCAGTTGGATTCCCCTACACCAACAAAAAGAACATTGAAGAGGAAATCACCAAATCAATACCAACTGCAGTAGCCCCAAAGAAGATACTTTTGAATAAATCTTATCAGAGATGTAAAAGACCTATACATAGAAAATTACAAGACACTACTCCAAGAAACCAGAGGAGACCTACATAAGTGGAAAAACATACCTTGCTCATGGATGGGAACACTTTAACAATGTCTGTTCTACCAAAAGTCATCTATAGATAAAATGCCATTGAGATTCAAATTCCAATGACATTTTTTTAATGATATGGAGAAACAAATCATCAACTTCATATGGAAGGGAAAGAGGCACCAGATAAGTAAAGCATTACTGAAAAAGAAGAACAAAGTGGGAGGGCACACTCTACCTGATTTTGGAATCTGTTATATCACCACGGTAGTAAAAACAGCCTGGTACTGGTACAAGTACAGATACATAGGCCAATGGAACAGAATTGAGAATCCAGACATAAATCCATCCACATTTGACCAACTGATATTTGACAAAGGCACAAAGTTAGTTAAATGGGGAAAAGACAGTCTTTTTAACAAATGGTGCTTGCATAACTAGATATCGATTTGCAAAAAAATGAAACAAGACCCACACCTCACACCATGCAGAAAAATGAACCAAAATGGATCAAATACCTGAATATAAAATCTAAAACAATTAAAGATCATGGAAGAAAACATAGGGACAACGCTAGGAGCCCTAATACACGGCATATGCAGTATACAAAACATTACTAACAATGCAGAAGAGAAACCAGATAATTGGGAGCTCCTAAAAATCAAACACCTATGCTCATTCAAAGACTTCACCAAAAGAGTAAAAAGATTACCTACAGACCGGGAAAAAGTTTTTAACAATGACATTTCCGATCAGCACCTGATCTCTAAAATCTACATGATACTGCAAAAACTCAACTACAAAAGACAGATATCCCAATTAAAAATGGGCAAAGGATATGAACAGACACTTCACTAAAGAAGACATTCAGGTAGCTAACAGATACATGAAGAAATGCTCATGGTCATAAGCCAGTAGAGAAATGCAAATCAAAACTGCAATGAGATTTCATCCCACTCCAAAAAAAAAAACCAACAAGGCTGGCATTAATCCAAAAAACACAAAATAATAAATGTTGGAGAAGTTGTGGAGTGTCTGGAACACTTATACACTGCTGGTGGGAATGTAAAATGGTAAAACCATTTTGAAAATCGATTTGGCACTTCCTTAAAAAGCTAGAAATAGAACTACCATGCCCATAGGATTCAGCAATCCCACTCCTTGCAATATATCCTAGAGAAATAAGAGCCTTTACATGAACAGATACATGCTCACCCATGTTCATTGCAGCACTGTTTATGATAGCAAAAAATGGAAGCAACCAAGGTGCCCATCATCGGATAAATGGATAAATAAATTATGGTATATACACAATGGAGTATTATGCATTGATAAAGAGCAATGATGAATCCGTGAAACATTTCATAACATGGAGGAATCTGGAAGGCATTATGCTGAGTGAACTTAGTTGCAAAAGTACAAATATTGTATGAGGCCACTGTTATAAGAACTCAAAAAATAGTTTAAACGGAGAAAAAAATATTCTTTGAAAGTTTCAAGAGCAGGGAGGGAGAGAGAGGGATTTTCACTAATTAGATAGTAGATAAGAACTATTTTAAGTGAAGGAAAAGACACCAGACAATACAGGAGAGGTCAACACAACTGGACTAAACAAAAAGCAAAGAAGTTTCCTGAACAAACTGAACCCTTCAAAGGCCAGCGTAGCAGGGGTGGTTGTTTGGGGACCATGGTTTCAGGGGACATCTAAGTCAATTGGCATAATAAAATCTATTAAGAAAACATTCTGCATCCTGCTTTAGAGAGGGGTCTGGGTGTTAAACGTTAGCAAGCGGCCATCTAAGATACATCAATTGGTCTCAACCCACCTGGAGCAAAGGAGAATGAAGAACATAGAAGACACAGGGTAATTAAGAGCCTAAGAGACAGAAAGACCTACATAAATCAGAAAGTACGTGAGCCTGAGACCAGAAGAACTAGGTGGTGCCCAGCTACAACCAATGACTGCCCTGACAGGAAACACAACAAAGAACCGCTGGGGTAGCAGGAGAGCAGTGGGATGCAGACCTCAAATTCTCATAAAAATGCCAGACTTAATGGTCTGACTGAGACTAGAATGACCCCAGAGGTCATGGTCCCCAGAACTTCTGTTAGCCCAAGACAGGAACCATTCCTAAAGCTAACCCTTCAGGCAGGAATTGGACTGGATTATGAGATACACAATGATACTGGTGAAGAATGAGCTTCTTGGATCAAGTAGATACATGATACTATGCTGGTATCTCCTGTCTGAAGGGGAAATGAGAGGGTAGAGAGGGTCAGAACCTGGCCACATGGACATGAAAAGAGAAAGTAGAGGGAAGGAGTGTGTTGTCTCATTAGGGGGAGAGCAATAAAGATTATATAGCAAGGTTTTTATAAATTTTTGTGTGAGAGACGGACTCGATTTGTTAACTTTCACTTAAAGCACAATAAAAATTAAAAAAAAATTAAATCAAAATTATAAAAGAGCAGTCTATTCATCTTAATATGTTGTTAGTACTGTTGTGCGACATCAAATTGATTCCAACTCACAGTGACCCTACGTGATAGAATAAAACTTCCCCATAGAGTTTTCTAGGCTATAATTTACAGGAACAGATCATCAAGTCTTTTCTCCCATGGAGGCACTGGTGGGTTCCTTGGAACTGCTGACCTTTTGGTTAGCAGCTGATCACTTAACTATTGTACCACCAGGATTCCTTTGAAATTAATTATTATAATGCACATACATTTCTCATGAGGAAAGAACAGACCATCCTAAAATTTCAAATAAATTGTTTTTTATTTAAATAAGTATATCTATACTTCAGAGTTCAGGCATTTAGTTTTATTGCCCCCAAATCAGATATTTCAAAATAATTTGTCAAATGAACACATAAAATTTAACTGGATTTTATGATATGACAATATGCCAATTAAAATGTAGTCAAAATTCAACAGAGGATATACAATTCTGCAACAACAGTAATAATAACTAAAAAATATGTATTTGGCCACATAGATATATAATTATGTATGAATATGTATTGGAAGGTATATACAAATAACTATACCAAAAAACCAAACTCTTAACCACTGTGCCATCAGGGCTTCTTCGAGACTCTAGTCAATAGAAAATGAAGGACAGAGCGCTGGAAAGGAGAGCACTGCACAGAATGCAAACTCCACAGACGTGAAGAGGATCTGCATCAAGAATTCACTAGTGCCATGGCGAGTATGTTCACTGACAAAACTATCCAAATGCAGAGGAAAATCGTCACTGAATCAGAACACACAGTCTGGGAATAATTCCTTTTCCCTGCAGCCAGACTGGATACCATCATGATACCGGGGCATTAGCTTAGTAATGGAGAATAAACAACGCTAGATTAAACAGTGTTCCGGTCAACACCTTAAAAGTAATATTAGAAAAATCCTTTTGTTTCCAAGTAACTTAACTGAGTCCAAGACTGAATCTCAAGAATATTCATTGGAATATAAAAATACCCAGAACTCCAAAAGGTAAAATCACTGTATTTGACATTTATTGAAAAATTATCAGGCATGAGAAGAAGGAGAAACAGAAAACCCATGATGAGGAGAAAATTCAATAAATCAAAACAGATTCAGTACTGAAACTAATGAATTACAAGATATTAAAACAATTATTATAAATTTATTTCATATGTTCAAAATAAGGAAACTACAAAATTAAAACTACAATATAAAAGGGAACATGGAAGATATAAAGAGGATCTAAAATATAATTCTAGAAATAAAAATTATAAAACGTGAGATTAAAAATTCACTGGGTGGGTTTAATGATTCATTAGATACTGAGGAAGAAAATATTAGGTAAATTGAAGACATTTTATTTAAAATTAACTATAGAAAAAATAGAATACAAAATACAAAAGAACATGACAGAGCTGTGAGACAAATTCAAACAGACAAATATAAATGTAATCTTCAAAGGGAAGGAGAAGGACATAGAAAAAAAAATTTAAAAATGACTGAGAAGTTTCCTGCTTTGACAAAAATTATTTTGGAAAAAAATGTTCATAGACATTAATTTTCAAAATATTTTCATTTTATTTTAAGAATAATATTTTTGAGGCTACTGTGAATTGAGTCTCCGAGGGTAGTTCCCTGATTATTTTAGGTCCAACACCTCCAGGACCTATATTCTAATTAGGCAATTACAATTCTGTCAACTCAGTCTCATCCTCCAGGGGTCAACAAAAATCTGCTCTCAGGTAATGTTGAAATAAACAGGGAATCTACAGAAAACTTATTTTTAAATTGATTGTAAAAATTAAGAATTTGACTTGGAACTGTGAATCTGTCTGTCAAAAGAAACATATACCTATATCAATATTGTTTCATTTTACCTTAAGATGACGTAGATTTTTTATCCTGGATATAAAAAAAAAGATATAGTTATTGCTTAATCCACTTAATAGCACATGGTTTCCACATAACTGCCAAGTTAATGTGAAGTTTTAAAATATCTTCATATTTATTTTCATTTTTTATTTTTTTGCCATGGTTAGAAAGCACTACAGTGAAATTTCACTTAAAAATATATATGAACAAAAATGACACCAAATTTTCTAAATTTAATGAAAACCTACAGATTCAAAAACATCAATGAAGCCCAAGCTCAAGAAACATGAAGAACGCTACACTAAGCTTTCTCACAATGAAATTGTGCTGAAATCCATTGATTTTTCTGAAGGCAGCCAGAGAAAACATGATACATGGTGTACAGAGGAACGCAGTCAAGGGTGACAGCCAGATTTCCATCAGAAACAAAGCAAGTGACAGGACAGTTCATTTTTATAGTGATGAAAGAAATAGACTGTCAGCCTAGAATGTTATATGCGACGAAAACAAAGGCAAATAAGATATATTCAGATGTACAAAAACAGAAAGAATTCATCATAAGTAGATCCACATTACAAAAAATGCTAAAGGAAGTCCTTCAAGCAGTAGGAAAATGACATCAGTAGACAATGTGGATGTACACAAAGAGATTAAGAGCACAAAATGGTAACTATATAGACAAATAATCGTGTAAGGGGCATTTTAGAACATACACAAAAGAAAATTGTATGAAAAAATAGCTTAAAGCCTGGGAGGAGGGAGGTGGCAGTAAAATATCTTAAGATGCTCCTACTAGATGTGAAGAGATGTAATACCACCAAAAGAAATACCATGATAAGTTAAAGATGTATAAATCTTAAACTAATAAAATAATAAAACAAAACAAAAAGTATACCTAATAATCCAGGACAGGAGATAAAATAGAATAATAAAAGACATAAATTACTCCAGAAAAAGTGGAAAAAGTAAACAAAAAAACAGGATGAATAGAAAACAAATAAGATGATATAATTGAAACTTAAATAGTAATGATTTATACACTGCAAATTAAAGGAAAAGATAAGAATATTAGATAAAAAGAACCAACCATATTCTGTCTTCATAAACACGTTTTAAATATATAGAAAAAATTGAAAAGTATACTATGTTCCTTTTTTTTTTTTTAATTGGTCTGTAACATGTTACCACATCTTAGTAGCTTAAAACGTCACCCATTTATTAGCGCACAGTTCTTTAGTTCAGTAGTCCGGGTATGAAGTAGCTGGGTTCTCTTTTCAGGCTCTCACAATGCAGAAATCAAGGTGTTAGCCTGCAGTATCCACAATCTGGAGGCTTGGCTAAGGGAAGATTCATTTCAAACTACCTCAGGTTGTTGACAGAATTCACTTCTCTGAGGCTGCAGAACTAAATCCTTGTTGTCTTGCTAGCTTTTGACCAGGGATCACAGTCAGCCCGTTGAGGTCACCCACACTTCCTTGTCATATGTTTCCCTCCATAGGGGCTATCATGCTTCAATCTGTCTGACTTCTAGCATATGGAGAACTTATTTTGTCATTTATATTTAAAAAAAAAAAATTATGTTATCAGAAATCCTGAACATCATGAATTTAATATACTTGCCAGTATTTTGGAGAAAACAATTTTCTGAAGGGCTGACAGGCCCAATCACTTTATGAATTGTTACACATATTTTTCTTTAATAATTTCAATTATTATGATAAAGTCCACTGTACAAAAAGAATAATGATACTTCTACAAGGATATAAAAAAAAAACACTGCTGTAAAAGTCAATTCCAACTCATAGCGACCCTGTAGGACAGAGTAGAGCTGCCCTATAGAGTTTCCAAGCAGTGCCTGGCGGATTTGAACTGCCGACCATTTGGTTAACAAGGATATAGGGGTTCTTATTTAGCTCATTTTTGTTAAACATAATTCGTAGAGCTTACAATACAATGTAATCAGGAAAATCAGTTCTCAACTGCAGCGATACTAGTGGTAGCGATAATGAGTTTCAAGTAATCTGCTGCTTACAGAAAAAAAAAATGCATTCACTGTTATCCCTATAATTGGTTAACACTCACTCATGAGTATTAGAGTGTAGTTTCATAAACGAGAGTAAAAGGGGCGAGGTTACAATTAACTAAAATATATATAAAAGCTTAATTTAATATTGTTGAAGCCAGTGATGAGCAAAGGTCACATTTGTGGCTTAAATAGAAGTTGCATTAATTATCTTTGTATTTGAATTACAGAATTCCCAATTTTTTAAATTTACAATTGTAATTATGCTTTGTTGAGGAAGAATAAAAGGAGAGCTGAAGAAAACAGAAAAATTGTATGTTTATGGCTATTAGCAAGAAGCATGGATAATGCGTATTTATTTTGCAAACAAAAAATGCTGTTATAAACAAATCAATTGCAAACTTTAATTCAAGTGGAAGATTCACATAGAGGATTTATATCAAATTAGGAAAATCTATTACTAATATTTATCTTATTTAATATTTGTGTGTATTGCTATTCTTTAGTATCTAACATGATTGTGTATTAATTATGGAGTAGTTCGAATAAACATAAGTGAAGTTTAGTTTAAATTTATTTTTTGTCTTTTATACTGATCATTTTTAGAGTTTAAGAGGATTTTATCAACATGATAGTGAAACTTACAATACACTCCCTCCTTTAAATAAATTTGTGATGTTCTAAGCCTAATTTTTTCATTTATTTTGCAGGGCGTGCTTGTCAAATGTGAGGAAACCTTTGGAAATGTGTTGCAGTTGGGCTCATTCATTAAAGGCCTCCTTACCAGAGGAGGCAATACACCAGCAGATACAAGACACAGAGATAAGGCTCAAAACTGAAGACAGAATAACACTTAAAATGGCATGTGCTACTCACATAATTTTCAGTGATTTTGATAGCAGTTATGTATCTTCTACAATAAAGCATACTTAAGGACTAAAGTAAAAACGTGTGTTATCTTTTCCATTATGCATGCATGCTAATCCTCATCTATAAAGTCACCATTTCTTGTCCAGGCTGTTAGTCACTTGAGAAACATCCTTACCTACAGAAACATAAAAGGAGGCCCTGGATGGTACAAACAGTTAATATCCTTGGCTGCTAACCAAAAGATTGGAGGTTTGAATCCACCCAGAGGCAACTTTGAAGAAAGGGCTGGTGATCTACTTTCAAAAAATCATCCGTTGAAAACCCTATGGAGCACAGTTCTACTGCACACACATGGAGTTGCCATACATCAGAACTGACTGATTATCCTAAGAGAAATCAATAACAGGTTATCACAACAGAAACATAAGACTTCGCTCCTTAATTTCTTCCTCTATTGGGCCGTGCTAAGATTGCTGCAGCTGTGCCATTTGTTGGTTTAGGCAGATGGTAGGTTCGTACCTCCACTGGCCAGGGTTAGATATAATGAATGAGCCGTTGACTGAGGTTCAGGAAGAAGATGAAGAGAGTGGTTGAGATCTGTCATTGTCTGGAAAAAGTCCCAAGTAAGCAGGACATAGCTGCTAGCAAGGGTACTGAAGTCACTTAGACAATTCATAAAACGAACTAAAAACTGAGCCAACAGGGACCAGGGTCTTTTATTTAATGCTAGCATGCACTGATTTCTGTGTTACAAGAGGTAGGCATAATTACCATGACCGTTTGTCGGCTGAGGAAATGACATATAGAGTAATCAGATAATTTTTCCACGTTTTAATAGGTGAGTAGGAATCTACACTGATACAGAATATACTACAGGATGTTTGTGATTTGTGTTAACATTGTATAAATGTTCATTGATGTAGTCCTACCTATTGCTCACAGTTTAAATGGTTTTCTATAAACACTATAATTCTTAAGTAATACATAGACATGCTGGCTTAAAATGTCTCTAGAAGGAATTTCCTATAAATTTTTTGTGATGCAGTACAATGCCCTGGGAAAAGGCTTGATATGGAATCAAAATGACAAACTATGGAATCCTTGAAGGTAGAGACTGGAAATTACTCAATTTTTTAAATTTTTTATTTTAATGAAATGACCCCAAGGACTAGCATAAAGCTTTGTACTTGGAAAGTATTATAATATGTTTATTAAACAACAGTACAAATTATTTTAAAAAATGAATAGCATTTCTACATAAACATTAAGATCAGTTTGCCAGTTTCTGCCAAAAAGGAAAAGGAAAAAATCTGGTGGGATTTTGGTAAACTATACATTGAAACTACAGAGCCTTTTGGGGGAGAATCGTCATCTCAACAGGGGGCCCTGAATGGCACAAAGAGCTAAGTACTTGACTACGAGCCGAAAGATTAGTGGTTTGAACCCACCAAGAGGTGTCTCAGAAGACAGGCCTGGCGACCTACTCCTGAAAGTCCACAGCCGATAGATCCCAGGGAGATGTTCTGCTCCTCACACGTTGTATCGCCGTGAGTTGGAATCGACTCCGTGGCAACTAACAGCAACAACAACAACAACCCTGGAGCGTTGTCAAGGAGATTAAGAGGGATCGTCAGTGTCAAGCATTTGGAACAGTGCCTGTCTCATCCAGCAAAGTACAGTTTTCATAGCACTTCTTTCCTTTGCAAGTCCTAAAAAATTTTCAAAGCAGTTTCAAATACGTCATCTACTGTAACTTTGAGATAGGCACGAATATGAGTATGTCACATTTTAAAAGTCTACTAACAAAGCTTTATTAAGTGGAAAGCACCACGCTAACTGTGATGGGAGATGCTCACGTTACCACCACCCCTGGGAACTGATAACCTCGAAAGAAGGCAACACGAAGCACCTGAGTCTGATGCTGGAGAGACGGTAGTATGTGTTATAATCGGGGATAAAATAAAATTATTGTGGGGAGCAGATAAGAGAGGCTCTACTTCCTATGTGTCTTGCAAACATTGTGATATATATATTTGGAAGCGATTTCAAGTACTTTTTCCTGCTTTTTAGAAGCATCTTGAAAGAGAAGTGACTTTGCGGTGGGCTCTATACCAATTCCAGTACAAGCCGATCTCTAGGCATATTTAGCCACAGATACATATACACGGATATATATATATATATATATATATATATATATAATCTCTCAGCTTAAAAAATAAAACAAAATTTGGTAACCGATGTCACAAAAAAGTGTATTAATTATTTATTGAGAAACTCATTTTCTCTGTAAACTTATACCTAAAGCACAATTAAAAAAAAAATCTATTACTTTTCCCCCACTAATCAGTAGGCTTTTGTGTTTTAAATGATTTTCTGATGATTTTAAATGATTTTCAAATCAAAATCCTTTAATCCCCCAATTCCAAAACTCCTAGCTGAATTTTTTTTTTTTTTCTCAGAAACTAAAATTCTTCATTTCACTCAGTGATTTCGGTCTCTGGTCCAAGTCCAGAAAGTCTATCTCAGTTATTATCATACTCGGCCTCTGATAACCCAACCTTCTGTTTCCCAAGACCTCAGGCTGGATTCCCCTTGGAGCTCACTGTTTCACTTACATTGCCTGCAATTGTCTGTCACACTTAAAGTGTGTGGTTGTTGACTCCTCTCTTGGGCCTTTGCTTCCAATCAGGGTTTTTTTTTTTTTTTTCCCTCTTCTATTATTCAATACATTAGCTCTTTAAGGTCACCATATTTCTCCTCCCATCTAAGCATGTTTCACTTCAAAAGCCACATAACAGATTTTGTTAAGTACTATTTGAAAAGCCACACTAAGTTTGGAAACTTGGAGACATGGGAGTACTCTCAGTTGTGTGAACTAGAAAAAAGCTGCTAACTTCTTTAAATACCATTTTTCTTATCTGAACAATTAATTATTATTTGAATGTTTTCTACCATCCATCTCAGACCGGGAAACCCTGGTGGTGTAGTGATTAAGTGCTATGGCTGCTAATCAAGAGTTCAGCAGTTCAAATCTACCAGGTGCTCCTTGGAAACTCTATGGGGCAGTTCTACTGTGTCCTATAAGGTCACTATGAGTCAGAATTGACTCGACAGCAGTGGGTTTGGTTTTTTTGGTTTAGTTCTCTCAAACCTAAAATCTATTTTATAAATCTCCACCCAATTCCTCATAATAACATATGGTCTATTGTCCAAGTACACAAGTATGTCACTATAGTAATTGGCTGTCACATGTATTTTATTATGTATGTAAAGTTTCTAAACTGCCACCTTTGGAAATTGTTTCAATATAGACAATAACCTTTGCTTACAGAAGTGGACCAGGATTAGGAGCAAGACCAGACAGACACATTTCAATGCTATGCTTTTGTGAATTACTATGCTGATTTATGTGAAAATGAAAATATTTTAAAAAAATTTGGGTCTGTAAAAAATGGGAAATTCACATGTTACGATCTAAAAAAATTGAATAAAGTCTCTTCTGGCACAGAGGAGACTTTGAAATACAGTTGTCTACATTACACAGAGGACACCCTGCTCCATCTTCATGTAGCTATCAAGAATTACTCATCTTTGATATTTTTAAAGATCATATACAGCCCCAAATTAATTTTTACAAAGATTTCTACTTTATTTTGTTTATTTAGCATGTTGTAATAATTCACATTCCTTTATCTTCTGCATATTTTTAACTCTAAAATTTCCATTAAAACATACCAAACTAAAACCTAATTCACTGCCTTTGAGTCGATTCCAACTCATAGCAACCCTATAGGACAGAGTAGAACTGCCCCATAAGGACTCCAAGGAGCTGCTGGTGAATTCAAATTGCTGACCTTTTGGTTAGCACATAAAAAAAAATAGTACTATATGAATTAAATGGCTATTCTGTCTAATGTAAAGGAGACCATATTGCTTGTAATGACCTTCTAGTACTTAGGCATTATTAATATGCCTAAAATTACTAGAAGGTCATTACAAGCAATATGGTGTCCTTTACATTAGACACCCTACGTGTCTGTCAGTTTGTCGCACCATGGTGTGATTCGATATTGAATACTGAATATACCATGGACTGCCAAAAGAACAAACAAATCTGTTTTAGAAAAAGTACAACCGTAAAGCTCCTTAGTAGCAAGGATGATGAGACTGCTTCTCACATACACTGGGCATGTTGTCAGGAGGGATCAGTCCCTGGAGAAGGACATCATGCTTGGTAAAGTACAGGGTCAGCAGAAAAGAGGAAGACCCTGAACAAGATGGATTGGGACAGTGGCTGCAACAATAAGCTCAAGCATAACGATGACTGTGAGCATGGTGCAGGACCAGGCAGTGTGTTGTTCTATTGTACGTAGTGTTGCTATGAGTTGGAACCAACTCCATGGCACCTAACAACAACAACAACAATATTTAATATCTGCAGCATGAGAATACTCTCCACACATTATTCTACTTTAGAACTTAAATGGTTGCAACAAAAAATAACATATGATGTGAAGCCATTCCCTGTTTTCTCTAAAAATATTCTATTGTCAAGACTCATTTTCACAGAATAGAAAGAAAAGTAAAATTTCACCTGTATGAGAGAAATATTATTTTTTCCAAAATAGAAATAGAATTAAAAACTCAAGAAAAATGAGAATACACACAAACACATACACAAATATGACAATGATGCTGAAGGCAGCTTTTTCTCATATCTTCTGGTGGAAGGAAAATTTACCTGGTTAAATTTAGTATTTATGACAAGTTTTCACATCGTGATTTCACTAATCCATGAATATAAGGATTAATCACTTCCAGTGGCACAATATATTCCTGTCAAGTCAAATTCTTTGTAAAAGAAAATCCATTAGCCTGAACATTAAAGATAACAGAAATCAACCTAAGTTTATTCAATTTTTAATACTTGCAAAAATGTCTTATTTATTTATTTTAAAAAAAGACATGATACAATCCTGATGCAAAAACTGGAATTACATCACAATAAAAAATGGCATATGTCTTATAATATTAATAATTAACTTTTGTAATTTCCTAAGCCCTTTGAACCCTTTAAATACGTATATTACTATTATGTGTGACCATTGCTGTGAATTGATATACTATGTTACCATAAATTACAATATAATTGCATATTCCATACTGCTGATGCATAAAATTTTTCATCTTTTCGTCCTTTGGCTAAAAAATACCAACTATAAAAATTATTATCTCTATCAGAAGATATTCTACTCTCATAGATCAATGATAGAAAATAAATTTATTACTAGTTGCTGAACAGGGATTATTAATTCTCATTTGGAAATCAACTAAAATAACCAAAGTCTTACACTTTTAAAAAGAAACCAAAACCAATGGAAGCAACACCAAAAAACACTATATGCTCCATAATGACAAAGACTCCATACTAATTGTGAGCACCGTGCACTATTGGCCTGACCAACTCTGCCATTGCTTATATTCAATTCAAAGTGAAAAGTATATTGAATATTTCTTATATGCAAAGTCATAGACTAAGCGATAAAGAAATGAAAGTTGTAGCTGAATTTTGCTAGTATAATTTAGATGATTTCAGTTCAATGATCATGTTTTAAGCACCAAATAAGAGCCAGACAGTCACTGTTTCTGGAAGAACAAAATTAAACTCAAAATACAGCTTGCCAATGAAGACTTATAATCATGTATATTCTTCTACGATCATGATTCAGAGTGAAAATTCTCTGGCAAAATAAAGCACCAATAATTTCATAATTAGGAGAAAAAACTGATATTGAGCTGTTGTTGTTGTCATTAGGTGCTGTCGAGCCAGTTCCGAATCATAGGGACCATATGTACAATAGAATGAGACACTGCCTGGCTCTGCGGCATACTCTCAATCATAATTGTGCTTCATCCCATTGTTGTAGCCACTGTGTCAATCCATCTTGTTGAGGGTCTTCCTCTTTTTCCACTTACCCTCTATTTCACCAAGCCTGATGTTCATCTCTAGGGACTGGGCACTTCTGATAACATGTCCAAAGTATATGAGACAAAGTCTCACCATCCTCACTTATGAGAAGCATTGTGGGTGTGCTTCTTCCAAAACATGTTTTGTTATTCTTCTAGCAGTCTATGGTATATTCACTATTCTTCGTCAACACCATCCTTCTAGGGCATCAATTATTTTTTCAGTCTTCCTTATTCATTGTCCGACTTTCACATGTATATGAAGTGATTGAAAATACCATGGCTTGGGTCAGGGTGCACCTTAGCCCTTAAAAGGACATCATTGCTTTTTAACACTTTAAAGAGATCTATTGCAGCAGATTTGCCCAATGCAATGTGTCATTTGATTACTTGACTGCTCCTTCCATGGTTATTGATTGTGATCCAAGTAAAATGAAATCCTTCACAACTTCAATATTTTTTCCACTTATTGTGATGTTGCTTATTGATCCAGTTGTGAGGATTTTTGTTTATGTTAAGGTATAATCCATACTGAAAGCTGTGGTCTTTAATCTTCATCGGTAATGCTTCAAGTCCTCCTAGCTTTCAGCAAGCGAAGTTGTGTCATCTGCATATCTATCACAGGTTGTTAATGAGTCTTCCACCAATCCTGATGCCATGTTCTTTTTCGTATAGTCCAGCTTCTTGAATTATTTGCTCAGAATGCAGTTTGAATAAATATGGTGAAAGGATACAACCTGGACACGTACCCTTGTTCTGTTTGAATGATTGCCTCTTGATCTAAGTACAGGTTCCTCATGAGCACAATTAAGTGTTCTGAAATTCTCGTTTGTCGCAAGGTTATCCATAATTTGTTGTAATCCACACATTTGAATGCCTTTGCATAGCCAAGAAGACACAAGTAAACATCTGGGAAGATGTACTTCCTCAAAGTAGAGTCGACCTTAATGATATGGTTGTAGCCAGTCTTTTGGGACCATCATTTGTTGATGTGACATGACTCAAATTAAGAAGCAGCAGCTGCAAACATACATTAATAACTGGAACGTGAAACATACAAAGTATGAATCTAGGAAAAATGGAAATCATCAAAAATGCGATGGAACAGATAAACATCAGTATAATTAGTGAGCTGAAATGGACTGGCATTGGCATTTTGAATCAGATAATCGTATGGTCTGCTATACCGGGAATGACAAATTGAAGAAGAATGTGTCTCGTTCATCATCAAAAAGAACATTTCAAGATCTGTCCTGAAGTACAACACTGTCAGTGAAAGGATAATATCCATACACCTACAAAGGAGGCCAGTTAATATGGCCATTATTCAAGTTTATGCACCAACTTCTAACGCCAAAGATGAAGAAACTGAAGATTTTTATTAACTTCTACAGTCTGAAATTGATCAAACATACAATCAAGATGAATTGATAATTATTGGTGACTGGAATGTGAAAGTTGGAAACAAAGAAAACGGATTGATAGTTGGGAAATATGGCACCGGTGATAGAAGTGACACTGGAGTTTGCATGATAGAATTTTGCAAGACCAATGACTCCTTCATTGCAAATACCTTTTTTCAACAACATTAAGTGGCAACTATACACATGGACCCTGCCAGATGAATACACAGGAATCAAATTAAATACATGTGTGGAAAGAGATGACAGAAAAGCTCAGTATCATTAGGCAGAACAAGGCCAGGAGATGATGTGGAACAGATAATCAATTGTTCATATGCAAGCTCAAGTTGATATTGAAGAAAACTAGAACATGTTCACAAGAGCCAAAGTACGACCTTAATATATCACACCAGAATTTATAGGCCACCTCAAGAATAGATTTTATGCATTGAATGCTAAGAACGGAAGACCAGATGAGTTGTGGAAATACATTAAGGACATCATACATGAAGAAGGCAAGAGGTCATTAAAAAGACAGGAAAGAAAGAAAAGGCTAAAATGGATGTTGGAAGAGATTCTGAAATTCGCTCTTGAATGGGGCTTAGCTGAAGCCAAAGAAAAAAATGATAACATGAAAGAGCTGAGCAGAAGATTTCAAAGGTGAGCTTGAGAAGACAAAGGAAGGTATTATAACGAAATGTGCAAAGACCTGGAGGTAGAAAACCAAAATGGAAGAACAGGCTCAGCATTTCTCAAGCCGAAAGAACTGAAGAAAAAATTCAAGGCTTGAGTTGCAATATTGAAGGATTCTAGGGGAGAAATAATAAATAATGCAGGAAGGATCAAAAGAAGATTTTGAGTAGGATTTTACATATTATTTACTGCTTGACATAGCATTTCTCTGTATAGTTTTACAGTACCCACAGAAGCATTAGTCAAGAAATCAAACAATATATTGCACTGGGAAAATGTGCTGCAAAAGGCCTCTTTCAAGTGTTAAAAGCAAAGATGAGGACTAAGGGGCACTGGACCCAAGCCATGGCATTTTCAATCACCTCATATGCATGTAAAAACAATGAAAAAGGAAGATTGAAGAAAAATAGATGCATTTGAATTGCATTTTTGGCAAAGAATATTGGATATACCACGGATTGCCAGAATAATGAACAAATTAGTCTTGTAGGAAGTACAGCCAGGATGCTCCTTAGAAGTGAGAATGGCGAGGCTTTGTCAATATTACTTTGGTCATGTATCATCAGGAGAAAACAATTACAAGGGGAAGACATCATGCTTGGTAAAGTAGAGGGTCAGGGAAAAAGAGGGAGACACTCAATTAGATGGGTTGTCTTACGGGCAGAAGCAGTGGGCTCAAACATAACAATGACTGCGAGGAAGGTGCAAGACTGAGGAATGTTTTGTTCTGTTATACGTAATGTGTCTATGAATTGGAGCTGATTTGACAGCACCTTTTTTTTTTTAACAAGAAGATTAATGATGATATAAAACTATGGCTTTTTTTTTAACTTACTTGTACCTTTTACCAACAATTTACACACATACACATATACATCAGTTTTAATTATGTTTACTTAAGTAATCCTTACCTAGTAAACAGAGTGAAACCTTATCTTTGCTTTCTCAACTCTACTATAACTCATTCAGCATCGTAAACCTGAATGGGTTGTGTTTTATTAGTTAACTATTAGTAAGTATTTCTCGGAAGAAATAGACAAAAAACTGAAAATAATTCTGTAACTTATTGGAACAAGTGAAAAATGTCATAGAAAACAGAGGTTGGGTAGAGTTATTTTCTACCCTGGAGCATCCATGCGATTTCTCAGACTATAAGGACTTCTGAAATGAAAGGTGAAATAGGCCATTCCCTTCCTTTGCACATTATTGTTGATCTGTAACAATGAGACACAAATAGGAAGAAAGGTAAAAAAAAAAAAAAAAGGAATAAAACTTTTTTTTTTTTTTTGCTTCCATTCATACAATACCTTTAAAAAGACTGCTTGAAATAAAAACGTGTTCTTGTCTACCAAGTTTTGGTTTGGATCTAGTCATTTCAGTGTACTGAACAGCAATACAGGTTATTTATTTTTTCCTTTACATTTCATATCTTTTCATGCACCTTCTTGATATTCTTCAAATTGGGATATTAACACCTATATATTTCATATGTAAAATTCTTAAATGTAGCAATAATACGCTTAGCCTTCAGAGTTTTCCCTGTAACACATTAGTAGTTATTTTTCCTTTTCTTTTTAATATTCAGTGTATAATTATGATGAGTAGAAGAATTTATTTGTAAGTGCCATTAAAATGTTTAAAATTAGTCAGACAAAAAGGAAAAACATAATTTAAATTGTTACTTTATAAATTAAAAGTGTGTGTTTGCTCTAATGTAAAGCATATCATTGCCAGCATATGGTAATGATATATGAATCACGTCTTCATTAGCTGGAGAATATATGGAAAGTGTTTAAAATAAGTACATCATAAAAATATGACAGGTTTGATAAAAGGTATCTTCCAGTAAATAAACAAAATCCCCAGGAGAATGTAATACGAGCAGCAGATAATAATGTAATTCAGCTAAAATACTAACTAGTTCAAATTGACAGCTCAAGTATTTAGACAGAATTACTTCTCTAATGTTATCACTGTTTTTTGTTTGACTGATTGTTATAGTACCCTGTGAGCATGTGTGTGCGTGTGTGTATGCATGTGTGTTTGATTTAATGGGGCAGTTATAGTGACCCTAATCACATTCAGGAATGGAAAAGACCTCTTCTAACACTAATTGAGTAGTGTTCAAAGATACAATCAACAATGTTTTTTCAATGTTGTTATTATTAGGTGCTGTCCACTCCGTTCCTACTCATAGCAACCTCAGATACAACAGAATGAAAGACTGCCTGGTCCTGTGCCATCCTTAAAATTCTTGCTTTATTTAAGATCACTGTTGCAGCTAATATGTCAACCCATCTCCCTGAGGGTCTTCTTCTCTTTCACTGACCCCCTACTTTACCAAGCATGATGTCCTTTTCCAGGGACTGGTCCCTCCTAATAACATGTCCAAAGTACAGAAGACCAAGTCTCATCCCCGCTGCTTCTAAGAAGCATTCTGGATGTGCTTCTTCTAAGACAGCTATGTTCGTTCTTCTGGTTGTCCGTGGAATATTCATCATTCTTTGCCAATCCCGTAATTCAAATGCATCAGTTCTTCAGTCTTCCTTATTCTTTGTCCGGCTTTCGCATGCATACGAAGCAACTGAAAATACCATGGTGTGGGTCACGCATACCTTAGCCCTCAAAGTGACACCTTCACTTTTTAATACTTGAAAGAGGTCTTTTGCAGCAGATACTGCCAATGCAATGTGTCCTTTGATTTCTTGACTGCTACTTCCAAGGGCATTGACTGTGGATCCGAGTAAAATGAAATTCTCGACAACTTTGATGTTTTCCGTGTTTACCAAGATGGTCTCATTGGTCCAGTTGTGAGAATTTTAGCTTATCCACATATAAAATACATCATGGTCATATGATATATGATAATAGTTTTGACTTCTTACTAATTTTATTCTTGTCATTTATTTTTATTAATTTCCTTGGTCACTATGCTTAAAAAAATGAATTGATTTTAATAGTTTTCTTGTTCCTGGATATAATGGAAAGCTGTTTTTAATGTCAGAGAGCTGTTGTCTTTAAATGTCATATTGAGAGAAAAAGCCTGATGCAAAATAGAAGCAGAAAGTATGGAGTCAAACTACCTGAGGTGATGCTCTGATTCCATCATTACACTGTGTGTACCATTGAAAAAAATTACTAAAACTCTCTGTACTTCAATTTATTTTTCTTTAATAAAAGCCAATAAGAGTTAAGGACTTAATTCATAGGATTACTGAGCTGAATTCAAGGGACAATTATAGGCAAAGTGATTAATGTCTGGTTCTTAGTAACTGCTCTATAGATGTGTTTGTGTATGTTTGTTTATATTATCACCCATATAGTATATGTAGAACCTTGGTGACACAGTGATTATCAGCTTAACTGTTAACCAAAATGTCGGCAGTTCAAATCCACCAACCACTCCTTGGAAACCCTATGAGGCAGTTCTACTCTGTCGGAATCAACTTGACAGCAATGGGTTTACATGCATACAGACACATATATTTATATATATATAAATAAGTAAGCAAACACACACATAAATACCTGACCAATTAAAGTATTTTCAATATGTTTAGAGATGATCCTACCACTGTTTTCTGACTCACAAATATGGTGAAATTGATTTATCATAAGGAGAGCAGTGGTTAAGAGCTCAGCCGCTAACCTAAAGGTTGGCAGTTTGAATCCATCGGCCCCTCCTTGGAAACCCTATAGGGCAGCTCTATTCTGTCCTATAGGGTCGCTATGAGTTGGGATCAACTTGATGGAAACTTGTATTAAAATGAACTATTATTAATATATCATTTTTTGATAATATTGTATAATTTTACTTATTAGGTTTTATTAAAATTTTGCATTTTATTTGCACTTTCTACTTGTTAGAAATTGTTTTTTATGGTAGTATTGTATTAAATATTACTTCCATAAATATAAAGTGAGTTTTTAATTTTTGTCATAAAATAATTTGTTCCTTATCAACCTGTTCACAGTTTAGTTTACACCTTCATAAAGCTGTTTAAAATAAATAGGTAGAAACATAAAGAAACTTGGGAGAATCTTAGAGTACAATGAAAATAAATATGTATATTTTCTTCAAATGATTTATATTAAAACATGACACAAATCATCAGGAAGCCCTATGACTCCATTATGGTGCAATACAAAATTTTCCACTGAAAAATATTCTGTTCAAGATATGGTAAGACCACGACAAATAAACACAAAACTGGCATTTAGAGAAAAACAGTGCCAAAGTGCTATGTTTGCCATTTATTATTTATGTGACCAACCTCTAACATAGTTTCCTAGTCTGTAAAACAAGATTAATAACATTTGGCCAATATCCTCTCGGATTTCTTGGGCAAATAAAATACTGAGAATATTCTGTGAAATTATAAAGTATCACTCAAATATAAAGTGATAATATGTGGACTCAGTCACAGAACTCCAATTGAATTTATTAATTTACTGTGATCTGTATATTTAATCAATATTTAAGGAAACAAAGATGGTTTAGAAATTTATAAAACTATGTGTCTATTCAGATTGACTGTATATTCTATTCAACCATATTTCTGACTGACATGTAGAAAATGAAAGAGCAATTATGTGAAAATTAAAGTGAATGGTTTGTTGTTCTAGGTTGTACCCCACTCAAGTTGTTTTCCCCCTCCATCTGATTACTTTAAAGGATAGTTATAATTTTTCTTCATTATATCAGAAAATCTTTGAACATTTTCAAAATAAATAATCACACTATCTCAAGTCATGTCAAATATACTCTTAAGCAATATATAAAATAAACCTCTAGGCTAGATGATTAATATTTAAATACAGGTATTATCTCTAAATGGATTAATGAAGTAAGAACTCTTATTAATACAAAAAAATGTATGGCATCAGGAATTAAACTTTTTTTTTCAACTACAAACTTGATCATAATTCCAAAAGCACTAGTTTAGTACATATTGATAGAAATTCATTTGACATTTAGACATTTCCACTAGCCTCAATGGTATCGATGTAAATGTTATGCCTGGGCACTATTGTGGGCAAGGTAGAAATTAAACTTTACTCGTTCTCTGTTCATACATTCAATTCTAAAATCTGTTTACTTTTTGGTCTAGTGACAATCATGGGCTCACAGCTGTAGTTACAATAGAAATTTCATAACAATGTTAATCAATTAGAAAAAAAAAAAACAGAAAATACCAAGATTGCTGAGTTTTCCCTGGCAATTTGTGACAACTACATACTAAAAAGACTGGTTCTTGAATACTATATGAATAAAATTGTTATGTTACTCACATTGTTGTTGCTGTTAGATGCCTTCGAGTCAATTCTGACTCATAGTGATCCTGCGTACAACAGAAAGAAAAACTGCCGTATCCTGCAACGTTCTCACAATTATTGCTACATTTGAACCCATTGTTGCAGCCACTGTGTCAATCCATCTCATTGTGGATTTTCTTCTTTTTCACTGACCCTCTATTTTACCAAGAATGGTGCCCTTCTCCAGGGACTGTTCCCTCCTGATATCATTTCCAAAGTACTTGAGATGAAGTCTCACCAGTCTCAATTTTTAGGAGCATTCTGGATGTACCTGTTCCAGTGCAGGTTTGTTCATTCTTCTGGAAGTCCATAGTATATTCAATACTCTTCACCAGCACTGTAATTCAAATACATCAATTCTACAGTCTTTCTTACTGATTGTCCAGGTTTTGCATGCTTATGAGGTGACTGAAAACATCATGGCTTGGGTCAGGCCCACCTTATTCATCAAGGTGACGTCTTTGCTTTTAAATATTTGAAAGAGGTCTTTTGCAGCAGATTTGCCCAATGCAATATGCCATTTGATTTCTTAACTTCTGCTTTCATGGGTCTTGATTACACACATCAGTCAACTGTTATTTTGTGTTCTGAGGAACCAATATAATGGCTTTTAGGAACCCTTATAAGGAAGAAAATTTTCGATACAAACAAAAAGACAACAAACCATGCATTTAACATTTTTCCATCTAAGTACACAATATAATAGATTAAGGCACATTTCTTTTTAGTGAAATGACTTACTTTTACATTCTAGATGTGCTTTGTTCCATCCAAGTGAAATGATATGTTTCAAGCAAGTAGTCCTGCTGAATTATACTAGATTCAACATTACTACTATATGGAAAAGCATTTGAAAATAATAAAAATGCTGGAAAATTTGTGGAAACCATGTACTGTTACAGCTTGCATGTTGCCCTGATGCTGGAAACCATGCCACCGATATTCAAACACCAGCAGGGTCACCCATGGTGGACAAGTTTCACCAGAGCTTCCTGGCTAAGACAGACTAGGAAAAAGGACCTGGCAGTCTACTTCTGAAAAAAATTAGCCAGTGAAAATCTTATGAATAGGAGTGAAATATTATCTGATATAGTGGCAGAAGATGACCCCAACAGGTTGGAATGCACTCAAAATATGACTGGAGAAGAGCTGCCTCCTCACGGTAGATTCAACCTGAATAACATGAGTGGAGTCAAGCTTTCAGGATATTTGCTGATGTGGCATGACTTGAAATGAGAAAAAAAGAGCTGTAAGATCCATTAATAATCAGAATATGAAATGTACAAAGTATGTATCTATGAAAATTGGAAGTCGTCAAAAATGAAATGGAGAGGCCGGGCCAAGATGGCTGACTAGGTAGAAGATACCTCAGCTCCCTCTTGCAACAAAGACTCAGAAAAACAAGTGAATTGATCACATTCATGACAATCTACGAACCCTGACCATCAAACACAGATCTAAAGAGTTGACCTGAGTGACAGAGACTGAGAACGAACAACCACGGGGAAGCAGCAACAGTTTTCAGAGCCTGGAGCCAGCGTCCCAGTCAGGAAACCTTGGTGCTGGGCTTTGGACTGGGCGCAGGGGAGCTAAGCACGGCATCCTGAGACGGCGCAAACAGAGGACACAGCCCTAGCCCCCAGAAGTGACTTCGGGGGAAGCCCAGCCATTGCACACAGGCAGCGCAGCGACGTGGCTGACAGGAAGAGAAGTCACAGGGAGGGAGCGACTGGTTTTGGACCTGGGAGTGCGGCGTCCCAGCTGGGGAACCTTGGTGCTGGGCGTTGGACTGGGAGAGGAGGAACTGACCACAGCTTCTGAGACAGCACAAGCACAGGATGTGGGCCTGACCCTTCGGTGGCAATCTTGACCAAGCCAACGCACACAGGCTACACACCCTTTGGGAATCTCAGATAAAACAGTCATCACCAAGCAAGATAAGTAACTTTGTCTATATTCCAGGGTGCTACTCTCTCCTATTTATCTGATCCTTCCCCTCCCTTTCCCAGGCGGCTTCATTGACATTGGAATTTCCTGAGCCAGATACTGAAGTACTCTGCGTTTTTTTTTTTTTGTTTGTTTGTTTGTTTTGGTCTTTTTCCAACCCATTCTACTGGCCTGAGAGAGAGAAGCAGCTACAAAAAACCCAGGGATCAAAAATCCTTCCCTGACTTCCCAAAATTGGACTAAAAGTACAGAACCAGCTCCAGCCAAGCATATGAGATCCACAGTCTTGGGCTTTCATCCCTACAGGGAACAAGGTGGCTATTATAATGCAAAGGCACTTCTGATAGGGATCTGACTGTAATTGTTTTAGTGGATTACTGGAAAGACAAGTTTCACAGGTCTGATATCTCTGCGTATTAAACAGACCCCTCACTGACCCACAGTGGGGAACTGAGGGCTGAAGCTCCCCCTAGACCACCTAGCCTCCTGCCCTACAGGTCTGAGGATGGTGACACCTACCAATCTGTAGAGGTACTTGCATTGGGGGCCTAAGGTACAGCTGCAGAGCCCACCCACCAAAGTGCTTTAGGAATAGAGACACACCTACCTCACTGGCACTTGGGGGAAGCCTGTCAGCATCCTGCCCCCGGGAGTGTAACCCTATGCTGCTACTAGAATCCAGTGCACACAACTATCACCACTACTCCTCTAGGTGGATAGGTGACAGTCCACACCACACACTTGGTGACACAAAATCAGATTCTACTCAAGAATAGTGAATGGACTCTTAGGCTTATATTTCTGGTTACAGCCCTACCCAGGTGGTAATACGACATAAGTGATTCAAGGGCTACAACAATCAAGACAGTGCAATCTAGCAGCCCATCTATGTATATTGAAAGAAAACAAAACAAGATAAGACTCAGTGAACAAATAAAAAATAAATCATTACAATATCTTATATATGGCTCAGAGACAGCAGTCGATATCAAACCACATAAAGGAGAACATGATTCCTTCTACAACTCCCCAAAATAAGAATCAAAATCTTTCCCAAATGAAAATACAATCCTGGAATTGCCAGATGCAGAATATAAAAAACTAATTTGCAGAATGCTTCAAGACATCAGGGATGAACTCAGAAATGAAATAAGGCAATCTACAGAAAAAGCCAAGGAACACACTGATAAAGCAGTTGAAGAACTCAAAAAGATTATTCAAGAACATAGTGGAAAAATTAAGTTGCAAGAATCCATAGAGAGACAGCATTCAGAAATCCAAAAGCTTAACAGTAAAATTACAGACTTAGACAACTCGATATGAAGTCAGAGGAGCAGAATCGAGCAATTGGAATGTAGAGCGGGGTACCTGGAGGATAAGGGAATTGACACCAATATAGGTGGAAAAAAATCAGATAAAAGAATTAAAAAAAATGAAGAAACCCTAAGAATCATGTGGGACTCTATCAAGAAGAATAACTTGCATGTGATTGGAGTCCCAGAACAGGGAGGGATAACAGAAAATACAGAAAGAATAGTTGAAGATCTGATGGCAGAAAACTTCCCTGACATCATGAAAGACGAAAGGATATCTATCCAAGATGCTCATCGAACCCCATATAAGATTGATCCAAAAGGAAAATCATCAAGACATATTATCATCAAACTTGCCAAAACCAAAAATAAAGAGAAAATTTTAAATGCAGCCAGGGATAAAAGAAAGGTCTCTTACAAAGGAGAATCAATAAGTTCAGACTACTCAGCAGAAACCATGCAGTCAAGAAGGCAATGGGATGACATATATAGAGCACTGAAGGAGAAAAACTGTCAGCCAAGGATCATATATCCAGCAAAACTCTCTCTCAAATACGAAGGTGAAATGAAAACATTTACAGATAAACACAAGCTTAGAGAAATTGTAAAAACTAAACCAAAGCTACAAGAAATAATACTAAAGGAAATTGTTTGGTCAGAAAACCAATAATATCAGATACCAGCACAACACAAGGTTACAGAACAGAAAATCCTGATATCAACTAAAATAGGGAAATCACAAAAACAAATTAAGATTAATTTTAAAAAGAAAAAAATGCTCAGAACAGGGAATCCTTGAAGTCAATATGTAAAAGACCACAATAATCAAAAAGAGGGACTAAATACAGGAGGCATAGAACTGCTACACAGAGAGGGAAGCAAGGAGATATAGGACAATACAAGTTAGGTTTTTACTTGGAAAAATAGGGGTAAATATTAAGGTAACTGCAAAGAGGTATAACAACTCCATAACTCAAAATAAAACCCAAGAAAAACATAGCGACTCAGGAAACAGAAATTCAACTACTATGAAATTGAGGAACACACAATTTACAAAGAAAAACATCTCAGCACAAAAAGTAAGTGGAAAAATGAAATTGTCAACAACACACACAAAAAGGCATCAAAATGACAGCACTAAACACATACTTATCTATAATTATGCTTTATGTAAATGGACTAAGTGCACCAATAAAGAGAGTCTCAGACTGCATAAAGAAACACGATCCGTCTATATGTTGCCTACAAGAGACACACCTTAGACTTAGAGACACAAACAAGCTAAAACTCAAAGGATGGAAAAAAATATACGAAGCAAACAATAAGCAAAAAAGCAGGAGTAGCAGTATTAATTTCTGACAAAAGAGACTTTAAAGTTAAATCCACCACAAAGGATAAAGAAGGACACTACATAATGATTAAAGGGACAATAGACCAGGAAGATATAACCATATTAAATATTTATGCACCCAATGACAGGGCTGCAAGATACATAAAACAAACTTTAACAGAACTGAAAAGTGAGATAGACACCTCCACAATTATAGTAGGAGACTTCAACACACCACTTTCGGAGAAGGACAGGACATCCAGTAAGAAGCTGAATAGAGACACGGAAGACCTAATTGCTACAATCAACCAACTTGACCTCGTAGGTTTATACAGAACACTCCACCCAACAGCTACAAAGTATACTTTTTTTTCTAGCACACATGGAACATTCTCTAGAATAGATGACTTATTAGGCCATAAAACAAACCTTTGCAGAATCCAAAACATCGAAATATTACAAAGCATCTTCTCAGACCATAAGGCCATAAAAGTGGAAATCAATTAGAGAAAAAGCAGGGAAAAGAAATCAAATTCTTGGAAACTGAACAATACCCTGCTCAAAAAAGACTGGGTTATGAAGACGTTAAGGAGGGAATAAAGAAATTCATAGAATGCAACGAGAATGAAAACACTTCCTATCAAAACCTCTGGGACACAGCAAAAGCAGCGCTCAGAGGTCAATTTATATCAATAAATGCACACATACAAAAAGAAGAAAGAGCCAAAACCAGAGAACTGTCCCTACGACTTGAACAAATAGCAAACAACAAAAGAATCCATCAGGCACCAGAAGAAAACAAATAATAAAAATTAGAGCTGAACTAAATGAATTAGAGAACAGAAAAACAATTGAAAGAATTAACAAAGCCAAAAGCTGGTTCTTGAAAAAATTAACAAAATTGATAAACCATTGGCCAGACTGACTAAAGAAATACAGGAAAGGAAACAAACAACCCAAATAAGAAACGAGATGGGCCACATCACAACAGACCCAACTGAAATTAAAAGAATCATATCAGATTATTACAAAAAATTGTACTCCAACAAATTTGCAAACCTAGAAGAAATGGATGAATTCCTAGAAAAACACTACCTACCTAAACTAACACAATCAGCCGTAGAACAACTAAATAGACCCATTAAAAAAAAAAGAGATTGAGTTCTACCAAACTTTCACAGAAGAGTTAACTCCGTTAACACTAAGAGTATTTCAAAGCATAGAAAATGATGGAATACTACCTAACTCATTCTATGAAGCCTCCATATCCCTGATACCAAAACCAGGTAAAGACACCACAAAAAAAGAAAATTACAGACTCTATATCCCTCGTGAACATAGATGCAAAAATCCTCAAGAAAATTCTAGCCAACAGAATTCAACGTATCAAAAAAATTATCCACCACCACCAAATGGGATTTATACCAGGTATGCAAGGCTGGTTTAATATTAGAAAAACCATTAAGGTAATCCAACATAGAAATAAAACCAAAGACAAAAACCACATGATCTTATCAATTGATGCAGAAAAGGCATTTGACAAAGTCCAACACCCATTCATGATAAAAACTCTCAGCAAAATAGGAATTGAAGGAAAATTCCTCAACATAATAAAGGACATCTATACAAAGCTTTGTATATTAAAAAAAAAAAAATTTTTTTTTTTTTTTTATACAAAGCCAACAGCCAACATCACCCTAAATGGAGAGAGCTTGAAAGCATTTCCTTTGAGAACGGGAACCAGACAAGTATGCCCTTTATCACCGCTCTTATTCAACATTCTGTTAGAGGTCCTAGCCAGAGCAATTAGGCTAGATAAAGAAATAAAGGGCATCCAGATTGGCAAGGAAGAAGTAAAATTATCTCTATTTGCAGATGACATGATCTTATACACAGAAAACCCTAAGGAATCCTCCAGAAAACTACTGAAACTAATAGAAGAGTTTGGCAGAGTCTCAGCTTATAAGATAAACATACAAAAATCACTTGGATTCCTCTACATCAACAAAAAGAACATCGAAGAGGAAATCACCAAATCAATACCATTCACAGTAGCCCCCAAGAAGATAAAATACTTAGGAATAAATCTTACCAAAGAATTAAAAAACCTATACAAAGAAAACTAAAAAGTAGTAGTGCAAGAAACTAAAAAGGACCTACATAAGTGGAAAAACATACCTTGCTCATGGATAGGAAGACTTAACATAGTAAAAATGTCTATTCTACTAAAAGCCATCTATACATACAACGCACTTCCAATCCAAATTCCAATGACATTTTTTAATGTGATGGAGAAACAAATCACTAACTTCATATGGAAGGGAAAGAAGCCCCAGATAAGCAAAGCATTACTGAAAAAGAAGAAGAAAGTGGGAGGCCTCACTCTACCTGGCTTTAGAACATATTATAGAGCCACAGTAGTCAAAACAGCCTGGTATTGGTACAATAACAGGCACATAGACCAATGGAACAGAATTGGGAACCCAGATATAAATCCATCCACATATGAGCAGCTGATATTTGACAAAGGCCCAGTGTCGGTTAATTGGGGAAAAGATAGTCTTTTCAACAAATGGTGCTGGCATAACTGGATATCCACTTGCAAAAAATGAAACAGGACCCATACCTTACACCATGCACAAGAACTAACTCCAAGTGGATCAAAGACCTAAACATAAAGACTAAAACGATAAAGATCATGGAAGGAAAAATAGGGACAACTTTAGGAGCCCTAATTCAAGGCATAAACAGAATACAAAACATTACCAAAAATGACGAAGAGAAACCAGATAACTGGGAGCTCCTACAAATCAAACACCTATGCTCATCTAAAGACTTCTCCAAAAGAGTAAAAAGACCACCTACAGACTGGGAAAAAAATTTCCAGCTATGACATCTCCAACCAGAGCCTGATCTCTATAATCTACATGATTCTGTTAAAAGTCAACCACAAAAAGGCAAACAACCAATCAAAAAGTGGGCAAAGGGTATGAACACGCACTTCACTAAAGAAGATATTCAGGCAGCTAACAGATACGTGAGAAAATGCTCTCCATCATTAGCCATTAGAGAAATGCTAATTAAACCTACAATGAGATTCCATCTCACTCCAACGAGGCTGGCATTAATCCAAAAAACACCAAAGAATAAATGTCGGAGAGACTGCGGAGTGATTGGAACTCTTATACACTGCTGGTGGGAATGTAAAACGATACAACCTCTTTGGAAATCTATCTGGCGTTTTCTTAAAAAGTTAGAAATAGAACTACCATACAACCCAGAAATTCCACTTCTTGGAATATATGCTAGAGAAATAAGAGCCTTTACACGAACAGATATATGCACGCCCATGCTTATTGCAGCACTGTTTACAATAGCAAAAACCTGGAAGCAACCAAGGTGTCCATCAATGGATGAATGGTTAAATAAATTATGGCATATTCACACAATGGAATACTACGCATCAATAAAGAACAGTGAGGAATCTGTGAAACATTTCATAACATGGAGGAACCTGGAAGGCATTATGCTGAGTGAAATTAGTCAGAGGCAAAAGGACAAATATTGTATAAGACCACTACTATAAGATCTTGAGTATAAATTGAGAAGAACACATACTTTTGCGGTTATGAGGGGGGGAGGGAGGGAGGGTGGGAGAGGGTTATTTACTGATTAGTTAGTAGATAAGACCTACTTTAGGTGAAGGGAAGGACAATACTCAATACATGGAAGGTCAGCTCAACTGGACTGGACCAAAAGCAAAGACGTTTTCGGGATAAGCTGAATGCTTCAAAGGTCAGTGGAGCAAGGGCGGGGGTTTGGGAACTATGGCTTAAGGGAACTTCTAAGTCAATTGGCAAAATAATTCTATTATGAAAACATTCTGCATCCCACTTTGAAGTGTGGCGTCTGGGGTCTTAAATGCTAACAAGCGGCCATCTAAGATGCATCAATTGGTCTCAACCCACCTGGATCAAAGAAGAATGAAGAACACCATGGTCACACGATAACTATGAGCCCAAGAGACAGAAAGGGCCACATGAACCAGAGACTTACATCATCCTGAGACCAGAAGAACTAGATGGTGCCTGGCCACAATCGATGACTGCCCTGACAGGGAGCACAACAGAGAACCCCTGAGGGAGCAGGAGAACAGTGGGATGCAGACCCCAAATTCTCATAAAAAGACCAGACTTCATGGTCTGACTGAGACTAGAAGAATCCCAGCGTTCATGGTCCCCAAACCTTCTGTTGGCCCAGGACAGGAACCATTCCCGAAGACAACTCATCAGACATGGAAAGGACTGGACAATGGGTTGGAGAGAGATGCTGATGAAGAGTGAGCTACTTGTATCAGGTGGACATTTGAGACTGTGTTGTCATCTCCTGTCTGGAGGGGAGATGGGAGGGTAGAGAGGGTTAGAAACTGGCAAAAACTTCAGGAAAGGAGAGACTGGAAGGAGGGAGCGGGCTGACTCATTAGGGGGAGAGTAAGTGGGAGTAGGTATTAAGGTGTATATAAGATTATATGTGACAGACTGACTTGATTTGTAAACTTTCTCACTTAAAGCACAATAAAAATTATTTAAAAAAAAATGAAATGGAACACACAAAGGTCCATATCCGAGGCATTAGTTAGCTGAAATGGATTGGTGTTGGCCATTTTGAATCAAATAACCATACAGCCTACTATGCTGGGAGTGACAAATTGAAGAGGAATGGTGTTGCATTCATCATCAAAAAGAACTTTTCAAGATCTGTTCTGAAGTACAACTCTGTCAGTGATAGAATAATATTCACACGCCTACAAAGAGTAACAGTTAATACAACTATTAATCAAATTTATGCACAAACCACTAAGGCCAAAGATGAAGAAATTGAATATTTTTACCACCTTCTACAGTCTGAAATTGATCAAACATACAATAAAGACAAATTGATAACTACTGATGGTTGGAATGTGAAATTTGGAAACAAAGAAGTTGGAAAATACGGCTTTGGTGATAGAAACACCAATTGTAAATACCTTTTTTTCAACAATAAAAAACAGAGAATTTACATGCCACAGACCTCTACAGACGTAATACACAGGAATCACATCTGCTCCATCTGTGGAAATAGATGATGAAAAAGTTCAATGTCATCAGTCGGAACAAGGACAGGGGCTAACTGCATAACAGACCATCATTTGCTCATAAACAAGATGAAGTTGAAACTGAAAAAAACTAGAACAAGTCCACTAGAGCCAAAATATGGCCTTGAAATCCCACCGGAATTTAGAGACCATCCCAAGAATAGATTTGACAGAAAATACATTTTCTAGTTTACCATGATGTTGCTTATTGTCCAGTTGTGAGAATTTTTGCTTTCTTTATGTTAAGGTGCAATCCGAACTGACAGCCGTAGTCTTTGACCTTCATCAGTAGGTACTTCAAGCCCTTCACTTATAGCAAGCAAGATTGTGTCATCTGCATATCACAAGTTGTTAATGAGTCTTCCTCCAATCTTGTTGCCCCATTTGTCTTCATATAGTCCAGTTTCTCAGATTATTTGCTCAACAACAGATTATGTGTGGTGAAAAGACACAACCCTGACACACACCTTTCCTGACTTTAAAAGAGGCAGTATCCCCTTGTTCTATTCAAGTGACTGTCTCTTGGTCTATGTAAAGTTTTCTCAAAAGCACAGTTAAGTGTTCCGAATTCCCTTTCTTTGAAATGTTGTCCATAATTCATTACAGTCCACACAGTCAGATGCCTTTGTTCAGTCATAAAACACAGGCAAACATTTTTTGGGAATTTTCTGCTTTCAGCCAAGATCGATGTGACATCAACAATGTTTTATCTCATTTCACATTCTCTTCTGAATCTGTCCTTGAGTTTTTGGCAAATTCCTGTCAATGTAGTGCTGCAATCATTATGAATTATCTTCAGCAAAATTTTACTTGCATGTGGTATTGATATTGGTTGATAATGTCTACATTCTTTTAGATCACCTTTCTTTAGAATGAGCACAATAATGTATCTCTTCCAGTCAGTTGGACAGGTAGCTGTATTCCATATTTCTTGGCATAAACAAGAGTGTGCTTTCCAGCATTGCATCTGTTTGTTGAAACATCTTATTTGGTATTCCATTAATTCCTAGAGCCTTGCAGCTTGGACTTCTTCCTTCAGTTCCATCAGTTCTGGATCATATGCTACCTCTTGAAATGGTTAAACACTGACCAAATCTTTTTGGTGCAGTGACTCTGTGTATTTCTTCCATATTCTTTTGATGCTTTCTCTTTCATTCTGTATTTTCCCCATAGAATCTTTCAGTATTGCAACTTGAGGCTTGAAATTTTTCTTCAGTTCTTTCAGTTTGAGAAATGTCAAGTCTGTTCTTTTTTGATTTTTTCACTCCAGGTTTTTGCACATTTCATTATTTTATTCTACTTTGTCTTCTCAAGCTGCCCTTTGAAATCTTCTATTGAGCTCTTTTACGTCATAATTTCTTTCATTTGCTTTAGTTACTCTACATTCAAGGGCAAGTTTCAGAGCCTCTTCTGACATCCATTCTGGTCTTTTCTTTCTTTTTAATGATTTCTTGCATTCTTCATGTATGATGCCCTTGAAGTCATCCTGCAAGTGGTGTTGTCCTCAGTCATTAGTGTTCAATAGGTCAAATCTATTTTTGAGATGACTTCTAAATTCAGGTATGCTACACTCAAGGTTGTTCTTTGGTTCTTGTGGATTTGTTTTAATTTTCTTCAGCTTCGACTTGAACTTGCATATAAACAATTGGTGGTCTGTTCTGCAGTGGTCCCCTTGCTTTGTTCAGGCTGATGATAATGAGCTTCTCCTCTATTTCTTTCCATAGATGTAGTCAATTAGACTCCTGTGTACTCCATCTGATGAGGTCCATGAGTATGTCGCCATCTATGTTGTTGAAAAAAGGGATTTGTGATGAATAAGTTGTTGGTTCTGCAAAAGCCCATCATGTGGTCTCCTGGATCATTTCTATCACCAAGGCCATATTTTCCAACTACTGATCCTTCTTCTTTTTTTCCAACTTTCACATTTCAATCAGCAAAGTATCTTGATTGCATGTTTAATCAATTTCAGACTGCAGAAGTTGGTAAAAATCTTCATTTTCTTCATCTTTTATGTTAGCAGTTGGCACATAAGTTTGAATAACAGTTATATTAACTGGTCTTCCCTGTAGTCCTAGGGATATTATACTATCACTGTCAGCAGTTTACTACAGAGTAAATCTTTAAATGCTCTTTTTGACAATGAACGTGATACCATTTCTCTTCAGTTTGTCATTTCCAGCATAGTAGACCATACGATTGTCTGATTCAACATTGCAAAAACAGTCCATTTCAACTTACTAAAGCCTAGGGTATCAATCTGTATGTGTTCCACTTCTTTCTTTTTTTTTTTTTTAACAAGTTCCAATTTCCTAGATTCACACTTTGTACATTCCGCATTCCAATATATTAATGGATGTTTTCAGTGATATAGCTTCTAGCATGATGTTGTTCTTGTTGTTAGGCGCCATCGAGTCCTTTCCAACTCATAGTGACCCTATGCACAACAGAAGGAAACACTGCCCGATCCTGTGCTATACTTAAAATAGTTGTTATGCTTGAGCTCATTGTCGCAGCCACTGTGTCAATCCACTTTGTTGAGGGTCTTCCTCTTTTCTGCTGACCCTGTACTCTGCCAAGCATGATGTCCTTCTCCAGAGACTGATCCCTCCTGACAACATGTCCAAATCATGTAAGATGCAGTCTCGCCACCCTTATGGACATAATTTTTGTTTGTTTTAATCCTAGTTATTCTAATAGGTATGTAATGGTATCTCATTGTCATTTTAATTTATACTTCCCTAATAGCTAATGATACTAAGAATCATTTTGTGTTAGTAAATCATTTACTTACTAAGTACATATTTTATTTGCTGAAGTGTCTCTTCACGTCTTTCATCCAATTTCATTGAAGTGTTCACTTCCTCATTGTTGGGTATTAAGAATTCTGTATGTATTCTGGAGACAAGTCCTTTGTCAAATAGGTATTTTGCAAATATTTCTTCCCAGTCAATGGCTTCTCTTTTATTCTCTTACCAGTGAATATTATTGAATTCCAATATACCAATTTTATCTTTAATGTATTATGCTTGCTTATGTTGTCACAGCTAAGAATATTTTGCCTAAAGGTTTACAAAAATTTTCTCATCTTTAAAAAGTTTTATAATTTGTGTTTACACCAAGCCTATTAGCCATTTTAAAAGTTTTGCTTTATTTTGCAAACGGTATTACTTGATTCTGGTTATTTCTTTGCATGTGAATGTTAAATTTTTCTGGCAATATTTGTTGAAAAGACTATTTTTTTTTCCATTGAATTGTCTCTGCATAGTTGCGAAAAGTTAATTAGATATATTTATGCAGCTGTATTTCTGGAGACTATTCTGTTGACCCATGTTTCTATCCTTTTGTCACTGTAACACTGTTTTGGTTATTGTAATTTTTAGTTAGTCTGAGATCAGGTCGTGTAAGTCATCTGATTATGTTACTTTTAAAAAAATTGTTTTGCCTATTCTAGTTTTGTCTTTCCATATAAATGATAGTATAACCTTGAAAATTTATACCAAAATATATGTATATAATACTGGAATTCTAAATGGAAATGCATTGAATCTCTAGATCAAATTTAGGAAAACTAACATCTTAACAAAATTGAATTATCCAATAATGAACAGGGTTTATCACACCTTTATTCAGGGCTTTTTAAACAAATTTGTTTGCATTTATTTATTTTTCAGTGTTTGGCATACACATTTTGCACTTCGTTTTATTTTCCTAAATTTTTTTTTTTGTTAGTGCTATTGGAATCGGTACTGTATCTTAAAACTCAACTTGCAGTTGTTCATTTCTTGTGTGTAGACATAGAATTGATTTTTCCTTGTATCCTGAGGTCTTACTAAACTTATTTTTAGTTCTAGGAGCTTTAAGGTTGATTTCATAGGAATTTCTATGTAAAGAATCATGTTATCTGTAAATATAGACAGTTTTTCAATCTGCCCTTATTTTTTTTTTTTTTCTTGCATTATTCTACTTGCTAGAACTTCCAGGATGATATTGATTAGAGGTGGTGATAACGAACATACACACCTTGTTTTTCATCTTAATTGAAACACATTCAGTCTTTTACCATTAAGTGTGATGTTGGATGTAATGTTCTTTCAAGTGCCCTTTGATAGGCAAAGAAAGTTTCCTTCTTTTCTTAGCTTGCTTATTTATCGTCAGTAAATGTTGCACATATAAACCGAACAATGTAACAGAAACTGAGAAAAATAACTAGACTAAAAATACAGTCACACCAATAACCACAATTGATAATGTTTTCTAATTCCCATTACTTGCGGCTGTCAAATTATTTCCAACTCTTAGCACCCCATGATTCCCACTAAGACTTCCTTTTTGACCCATAAATATTTAGAAGCGAGTTGTTTAATTTCCAAGTGTTTGGAGATGTTCCTTTTCTATTTCAGTTAAGGATTTCTAGTTTAATTTCATTACGGTCAGAAAACAGATTTTGTAGGATTTAAATTCTTTTACATTTGTTGTGGTTATTTAAGACTCCATATGTGATGTATCTTGGTGACTATCCCATGAGCACTTGAAAACAATGTGTATTCTGCAGTTGCTGGGTAATGCATTCTTTTGAAGCCATTCAGATCCAGTTTGTTCATTGTGTGATTTAATGCATCTTCAGCCTTTGCTGGTCTTTATTCTTACTGATTTGTACCATCTATTTCTGAGAGAGGAGTGTTGAAGTCTCCAATATAATTATGTATTTGTCTACTTCTTTTTTCACTTCTAACAGTTTTTACCTTATGCATTTTAAAACTCTGTTTTGAGGTGCATACAAAGTTAGGATCATTATAATTTCTTGGGGAATTAAGCCTTTTATCTTTGTGCAATGTCCTTCTTTATTCCTGGCATTTTCCTTGTTCTTAAGTCTAATTTATGTAGCCACTCTACCTTTATTTTGATTAATGTTTCCATGGTCTACTTTTCTGTGCTTTTACTCATAACTCACCTTTATCATCGCATGTAAAATGTGCTTCTTATAGGCAGTACATAACTTGAGTTTTGTTTTTTATCCAATGTAACAATCTGTTAATTTATTCATTTAGACCATTTATATCAATATAATTATTAAAACATCTTTATTTAGATTTACAATTGCCTTTGTTTATTTCCTGGTTTTCTCCTCTATTTTGTGTTCCTTTTCTCTTTCTTGCCTTCTTTTGGATTATTGAAATATTTTTTAGTATTTCATTTTACTGTTCCTATTTTTGGCTAACCTTCATAACTTATTTAGAATTAATGTTTTACCTCTTAAAGTAAGAAGTTGGTGGTGGTGGCTGTTACTGTTACTGCTGCTGCTGCTGTTGTTGCTGATGTTGTTGTTATTGCTGTTTGTTGACACCAACTCATAGCAATTCTGTGGGACGTTGTAAAATGTCCTCACAGGGTTTCCAACGTTGTAACCTTTACAGGAGCAGGTCGCTACAGCTTTCTCCCACGGGGCCACTGGATGATCTCTGAAATTATTAGGCTAAATAAAAGGAGTCAGATAATGAATCTAAACTCAGAGCATGCATATTTCACAAATCTTAAGTCAAAGTGGATTATAGACTTAAATGTATGCAAAACTTCTGAAAGCTAATGTAGGAGAAAATCCAGGTAACCTTGAACTTGGCAATGACTTTTAGACATAACACAAAAAAGCACAAATCATAAAAGAAAAATTGATTAGTTGGTCCTCATTAAATTAAAGTCTTACGTTATGCAAGACACTGTTAACAAAATGAAAAGACAAGTCACAGAGTAGGAGAAAATGTATGCAAATCGTATCTGATAAAAGACTTGCATATAAAACATACAAAGAACCCATAAAACTAAAAAATAAGAACATGAACAAATCAATTACAAAATGGGCAAAAGATCTAAACAGATAAAGAGATGGAAAATAAACAGACGAAAAGATGCTCAAAGGATGTGCCATCAGGAAATTGCAACTTATAACGAGAAGACACCACTACACACCTATCAGAATGGGCAAAATCCAAAACACTGACAACACCAAATTCTGGTGAAGATGTGGAGGGACAGGAACTTGTCAGTGGGAATGCAGAAAGGTAGAGCCTGTTTGGAGGACAGCCTGGCAGTTTCTTACAAAGTTAAACGTAAGTGTACCATACAACCCAGCGACTGTACTCCCAGGTACTTATGTAAATGAGCTGAAAACATATGTCCACATAAAACCTGCACATGAATGCTTATTCCTACAAAGGAGTATTATACAGCAATAAAAAGTAATGAGCTGTCTCTCTACAAAAAGACTTGTAGGAAACTTAAATGAATATCGCAAAGTGAAAGAAGACATACTGTAGGATCCCAACTACAGAACATTTTGGAAAAGACAAAACAATAGAGACAGTAAAAAATCAAACAGTTGTCAGGGGCTAAGAGGGAGAGAAGGAGGAATAAAATGGTAGAGTGCAGGGGAGGGATAGTAAAACTATTCCCTGTGGTTATGGTACATGACTATGCATTTGACAAAATCAATAGGACTGTACATCAGCAAAAGTGAACTCTAATGTAAACTATGGACTTTAGTTAATAACAGTGTGTTAATATTGGTTCATCAATTGTAATAACTGTACCGCAGGAATGCAAGGGTTTAATAATAGGAGAAACAGTGTATGGAATGGTGGGGGTTGTTATAGAAAATTTCTGTACTTTTTGCACAATTTCTCTGTAAACCTAAAGGGAAGAGATAATCCGGACAAAATGACCACATAGTGTAAAACCAAAAAAACCAAACCCACTGCCGTCGAGTCGATTCTGACTCATGGTCACCCTATAGGACAGAGTAAAACTGCCCCATAGAGTTTCCAAGGAGTGCCTGGTGGATTCGAACTGCTGACCCTTTAGTTTGCAGCTGAAGCACTTGACCACTATGTCACCAGGGAATGACCACATAGTGTATGATCCCATTTATATAAAATTTCTACAATAGGAAAATCCATAGAGACAAAGTATTTTAGTGGTTGCCATTCCCCCATTCCCAAGGTGCATAAATTTTTTTTTTTTTTTATGTACCTTGGGAATGGAGGAATAGGAATGACTGACTAGAAAATGACCCATGGATAAATGATCTTGTTTTGTGGTGATGTAAATGTTCTGGAAGTAGACAATGGTGAAGGTTGCACTTCCTTATAAATACACTAAAACCCATTTAATTACACTCTTCAGAAAGCTGAAGTTTATGGTATTTCAATTAGATCTCAATTTAAAGAAAAAAGAAAGAAATACAAAGGGGTAAAATTGTGAAATAGGAGGCTTGAGATGGAAAAAAAAAAGCCCAGGGCTAAATGATGCAGGGCCTTTTAGGGCATGAATTTTGGGTGCACGTCTAAAAGAAATGAGTCACCCTCTCAAAAAAAAAAATTTTTTTTAATTGGATTTAAGGACAAGAGAGTAACAAGGTGACATTTTCCTTAAGGATAACTCTGGTTTTACTACGTTTGCGTGTGACATGAGTGGCTTCAGTGGGTCTGTTGGCAGACAACTGCAGTATTGGAAGGAAGACAACATTGTGGATTAGCCTAGGATGGTGATGCAAGGTATTTTAAGGAATGAAGCAATTTGAGAGATAATTATGAGGTAGAACAAACAGAATATTATGATTGATTTATATGGCTGGCTGTAATATTTTAATTAATACAATCCTAAGCGTGGCCAAACAATTTAATTTCCATCTGTGCTAAAGCTACAAACCAAACTAAAAAGGTTAAATAATGCACTTGATCTTTTAAAAATTTATTCAATATTATTTTTTAATTCCATGGGTCTTTCACAAAGAGTACCTAGTATATTGATGACAGTAAATGTATATAGTGATTACAATTCAATCTTTTAAAAACCCCAGTTTTCAAATAACCAGACCTTTACAAACATTGTAAATATGACTATTTTCAGATATTAAAAAACTTATTATAAGAGCCAATGCAGCATAAGGCATTAGAAACATTAAAAACATTTCATTGGAAAAAAATCATTGCTGTAAATAGCATTAGGAAAATAAAATACTGACATACTAAACAAGATGAAATCGGGCATGATTAATCACAATAACAACAATCAGATAAAGATGCCTAGCAAGGATAGATATATTTAACATGTTGTTGCTGCTGTTATATGCCATTGAGTAGATTCCAACTCATAGTGATCCTATATGACAGAGTAGGACTGTCCCATAGTGTTTCCTAGGCTATAATCTTTGCTGGAGCAGATTGCTTTCCTCCATGCTGTGGCTGGTGGGTTCAAATAGCTGACCTTCTGGTTTGCAGCCGAGAGCTTAATTATCATGCCAATAAGGCTCCTTATGTTTATCACAGGTACAGAAAATGAAGTCATGTAGATAAACAGATATTCATAAGTTAAATATTCAAATAGATTGTTATAAAAAATCAGAATTCTGTAACATTAATAAAAAAATGATATTTCACATTAAAAATGTCATCCTTCTTATGTTCAGTAAGTAATATCTATATGATGGTTCTATATCTTCACATTATAAAGCAATTAGAGAAGACAAAAAGTACGACAAAACAAATTACATAAATACATTTACTATCAACTTCTATTTTCTTTCTCAGATAATTTCTTGGATTTAATCAAAATTTATGAAATTCACAAAAAAGTGAGAAAATGATTTGCTCTCAGGAGATAAAACAATCAACAGTTACTGCATGGGGGAGGAGTATATGTGTTTGAATTATCAGACAAGGATTTTAAAGTAACTATGTTTATCATAATTTTTTTTTTTTTTATGATAAACATACCAAAGGATCTAGTGGGAGCAGAGGGCAATAAGCATTTATACACAGCAATATTTAGCAGAGAGAAAAAAACCATTAAAACACTCACATGGAAATGCTATAAATTACAAAACACACACCCTCTCCTCACTTATTGATATGGTTAGTTTCCAAATATCAGGTCATTATGTGAAATCAGTGTCGTAATAAAATGTGGGATGACAACACCAGATCACAAAATGAAGGGTGACACTACATCATTATATAACCGACAAATTACATCATCACAAAACTGCCAAGCCACTGAGAATCATGACCTGGCCAAACTGACACATAACCTTAACCATCACAAAAAAAAAAACAGCCAGCATTAATCTCAACTCATACCTCGGTGTTCCTTACTGCCAGAAGTACACTGGTAACGGGAAAAACAGATAACAGATTTTTTACTACTGTCGTAAATGTGAAATGTAGGCTAATGAGATAGTGAATAAGTGAGGAGAAGGTGTAGTGGCATGTCAAAGGCAAGAAATTTTTTCTTTTTTTTAATAATTTTTATTGAGCTTTAAGTGAACATTTACAAATCAAGTCAGTCTGTCACATATAAGCTTATATACACCTTACTCCATACTCCCACTTACTCTCCCCTTAATGAGTCAGTCTCCTCCCTCCTTCCAGTCTCTCCTTTCGTGACAATTTTGCCAGTTTCTAACCCTCTCTACCCTTCTATCCCCTCCAGACAGGAGATACCAACACAGTCTCAAGTGTCCACCTGATACAAGTAGCTCACTCTTCATCAGCATCTCTCTCCAACCCATTGTCCAGTCCCTTCCAGGTCTGATAAGTTGTCTTTAGGAATGGTTCCTGTCCTGGGCCAACAGAAGGTTTGGGGACCATGACCGCCAGCATTCCTCTAGTCTCAGTCAGACCATGAAGTCTGGTCTTTTTATGAGAATTTGGGGTCTGCATCCCACTGTTCTCCTGCTCCCTCAGGGGTTCTCTGTTGTGCTCCCTGTCAGGGCAGTCATCGCTTGTGGCCAGGCACCATCTAGTTCTTCTGGTCTCAGGATGATGTAAGTCTCTGGTTCATGTGGCCCTTTCTGTCTCTTGGGCTCATAGTTATCGTGTGACCATGGTGTTCTTCATTCTCCTTTGATCCAGGTGGGTTGAGACCAATTGATGCATCTTAGATGGCCACTTGTTAGCATTTAAGACCCCAGACGCCACACTTCAAAGTGGGATGCAGAATGTTTTCATAATAGAATTATTTTGCCAATTGACTTGGAAGTCCCCTTAAGCCATAGTCCCCAAACCCCCGCCCTTGCTCCACTGACCTTTGAAGCATTCAGTTTATCCAGGAAACCTCTTTGCTTTTGGTCCAGTCCAGTTGAGCTGAGCTTCCCTGTATTGAGTATTGTCCTTCCCTTCACCTAAAGTAGTTCTTATCTGCTAACTAATCAGTAAATAACCCTCTCCCACCCTCCCTCCCTCTCCCCCTCATAACCACAAAAGTATGCGTTCTTCTCAGTTTATACTATTTCTCAAGATCTTATAATAGTAGTCTTACACAATATTTGTCTTTTTGCCTCTGACTAATTTCACTCAGCATAATGCCTTCCAGGTTCATCCATGTTATGAAATGTTTCACAGATTCCTCACTGTTCTTTATCGATGCGTAGTATTCCATTCTGTGAATATACCATAATTTATTTAACCATTCATCCATTGATGGACACCTTGGTTGCTTCCAGGTTTTGCTATTGTAAACAGAGCTACAATAAACATGGGTGTGCATATATCTATTCATGTGAAGGCTCTTATTTCTCTAGGGTATATTCCAAGAAGTGGGATTTCTGGGTTGTTTTTTATGGTAGTTTTATTTCTAACTTTTTAAGAAAACGCCAGATAGATTTCCAAAGAGGTTGTACCATTTTACATCCCCATCAGCAGTGTATAAGAGTTCCAATCTCTCCGCAGCCTCTCCAACATTTATTATTTTGTGTTTTTTGGATTAATGCCAGCCTTGTTGGAGTGAGATGGAATCTCATCGTAGGTTTAATTAGCATTTCTCTAACGGCTAATGATGGAGAGCATTTTCTCATGTATCTGTTAGCTGCCTGAATATCTTCTTTAGTGAAGTGTGTGTTCATATCCTTTGCCCACTTCTTGATTGGGTTGTTTGTCTTTTTGTGGTTGAGTTTTAACAGAATCATATAGATTTTAGAGATCAGGAGCTGGTCGGAGATGTTATAGCTGAAATTTCTTTCCCGATCTGTAGGTGGTCTTTTTACTCTTTTGCTGAAGTCTTTAGATGAGCATAGGTGTTTGATTTTTAGGAGCTCCCAGTTATCTGGTTTCTCTTCGTCATTTTTGGTAATGTTTTGTATTCTGTTTATGCCCTATATTAGGGCTCCTAATGTTGTCCCTATTTTTTCTTCCATGATTTTTATCATTTTAGTCTTTATGTTTAGGTCTTTGATCCACTTGGAGTTAGTTCTTGTGCATGGTGTAAGGTATGGGTCCTGTTCCATTTTTTTGCAAATGGATATCCAGTTATGCCAGCACCATTTGTTAAAAAGACTATCTTTTCCCCAATTAACTGACACTGGGCCTTTGTCAAATATCAGCTGCTCATATGTGGATGGATTTATATCTGTTTTTTTTTTTTTCTCCATTCTGTTCCATTGTTCTATGTTCCTGTTGTTGTACCAGTACCAGGCTGTTTTGACTACTGTGTCTGTATAATATGTTCTAAAATCAGGTAGAGTGAGACCTCCCACTTTCTTCTTTTTCAGTAATGCTTTACTTATCAGGGGCTTCTTTCCCTTCCATATGAAGTTGGTGATTTGTTTCTCCATCACATTAAAAAATGTCATTGGAATTTGGATCAGAAGTGCATTGTATGTATAGATGGCTTTTGGTAGAATAGATATTTTTACTATGTTAAGTCTTCCTATCCATGAGCAAGGTATGTTTTTCCACTTAAGTAGGTCCTTTTCAGTTTCTCGCAGTAGTACTCTGTAGTTTTCTATGTGTAGGTCTTCTACATCTTTAGTAAGATTTATTCCTAAGTATTTTATCTTCTTGGGGGCTACTGTGAATGGTATTGATTTGGTGATTTCCTCTTTGATGTTCTTTTTGTTGACGTAGAGGAATCCAAATGATTTTTGTATGTTTATCCTATAACCTGAGACTCTGCCAAACTCTTCTATTAGTTTCAGTAGTTTTCTGGAGAATTCCTTAGGGTTTTCTGTGTATAAGATCATGTCATCTGCAAATAGAGATAATTTTACTTTCTCCTTGCCAATCCAGATGCCCTTTATTTCTTTGTCTAGCCTAATTGCTCTGGCTAGGACCTCTAGCACAATGTTGAATAAGAGCGGTGATAAAGGGCATCCTTGTCTGGTTCTCGTTCTCAAGGGAAATGCTTTCAGGCTCTCTCCATTTAGAGTGATGTTGGCTGTTGGCTTTGTTAGATGCCCTTTATTATGCTGAGAAATTTTCCTTCAGTTCCTATTTTGCTGAGAGTTTTTATCATAAATGGGTGTTGGACTTTGTCAAATGACTTTTCTGCATCAATTGATAAGATCATGTGGTTTTTGTCTTTTGTTTTATTTATATGGTGGATTATGTTAATGGTTTTTCTAATATTAAACCAGCCTTGCGTACCTGGTATAAATCCCACTTGGTCATGGTGGATTATTGTTTTGATATGTTGTTGAATTCTATTGGCTAGAATTTTGTTGAGGATTTTTGCATCTATGTTCATGAGGGATACAGGTCTGTAATTTTCTTTTTTTTGTGATGTCTTTACCTGGTTTTGGTATCAGGGATATGATAGCTTCATAGAATGAGTTAGGTAGTATTTTGTCATTTTCTATGCTTTGAAATACCTTTAGTAGTAGTGGTGTTAACTCTTCTCTGAAAGTTTGATAGAACTCTGCAGTAAAGCCGCCCGGGTCAGGGCTTTTTTTGTTGGGAGTTTTTTGATTACCATTTCAATCCCTTTTTTTGTTATGGATCTATTTAGTTGTTCTACTTCTGATTGTGTTAGTTTAGGTAGGTAGTGTTTTTCTAGGAATTCATCCATTTCTTCTAGGTTTGGAAATTTATTAGAGTACAATTTTTTGTAATAACCTGATATGATTCTTTTAATTTCATTTGGGTCTGTTGTGATGTGGCCCATCTCGTTTCTTATTCGGGTTATTTGTTTCCTTTCCTGTATGTCTTTAGTCAGTGTGGCCAATGGTTTATCGATTTTGTTAATTTTTTCAAGAACCAGATTTTGGCTTTGTTAATTCTTTCCATTGTTTTTCTGTTCTCTAATTCATTTAGTTCAGCTCTAATTTTTATTATTTGTTTTCTTCTTGTGCCTGATGGATTCTTTTGTTGCTCACTTTCTATTTGTTCAAGTTGTAGGGACAGTTCTCTGATTTTGCTCTTTCTTCTTTATGTATGTGTGCATTTATCAATATAAATTGACCTCTGAGCACTGCTTTTGCTGTGTCCCAGAGGTTTTGATAGGAAGTGTTTTCATTCTCATTGCATTCTATGAATTTCTTTATTCCCTCCTTAAAGTCTTCTATAACCCAGTCTTTTTTGAGCAGGGTATTGTTCAGTTTCCAAGAATTTGATTACTTTTCCCTGATTTTTCTCTTATTGATTTCCACTTTTATGGCCTTATGGTCTGAGAAGATGCTTTGTAATATTTCAGTGTTTTGGATTCTGCAAAGGTTTGTTTTATGACCTAATATGTGGTCTAGTCTAGAGAAGGTTCCATGTGCGCTAGAAAAAAAAGTATACTTTGCAGCAGTTGGGTGGAGTGTTCTGTATAAGTCTATGAGGTCAAGTTGGTTGATTGTAGCAATTAGGTCTTCCGTGTCTCTATTGAGCTTCTTACTGGATGTCCTCTCCTTCCCCGAAAGTGGTGTGTTGAAGTCTCCTACTATTATTGTGGAGGTGTCTATCTCACTTTTCAGTTCTGTTAAAGTTTGTTTTATTTATCTTGCAGCCCTGTCATTGGGTGCATAAATATTTAATATGGTTATATCTTCCTGGTCTATTCTCCCTTTAATCAGCATGTAGTGTCCTTCTTTATCCTTTGTGGTGGATTTAACTTTAAAGTCTCTTTTGTCAGAAATTAATATTGCTACTCCTGCTCTTTTTTGCTTGTTGTTTGCTTGATATATTTTTTTCCATCCTTTGAGTTTTAGTTTGTTTGTGTCTCTAAGTCTAAGGTGTGTCTCTTGTAGGCAGCGTATGGACAGATCGTGTTTCTTTATCCGGTCTGAGACTGTCTCTTTATTGGTGCATTTAGTCCATTTACATTCAGCGTAATTATAGATAAGTATGTGTTTAGTGCTGTCGTTTTGGTGCCTTTTAATGTGTGTTGTTGACAATTTCATTTTTCCACTTACTTTTATGTGCTGAGACATTTTTCTTTGTAAATTGTGTGATCCTCATTTTCATAGTATTTGACTTTATGTTTGCTGAGTCATTATCTTTTTCTTGGTTTTTCTTTTGAGTTATGGAGTTGTTATACCTCTTTGTGGTTACCTTAATATTTACGCCTATTTTTCTAAGTAAAAACCTAACTTGTATTGTCCTATATCGCCTTGTATCCCTCTCCATACGGCAGTTCTATGCCACCTGTATTTAGTCCCTCTTTTTAATTATTGTGATCTTTTACATATTGACTTCAATGATTCCCTGTTTTGAGCATTTTTTTCTTTTTAAAATTAATCTTACTTTGTTTTTGTGATTTCCGTATTTAAGTTGGTATCAGGATGTTCTGTTCTGTGACCTTGTGTTGTGCTGGTATCTGATATTATTGGTTTTCTGACCAAACAATTTTCTTTAGTATTTCTTGTAGCTTTAGTTTGGTTTTTGCACATTCTCTAAGCTTGTGTTTATCTGTAAATGTTTTAATGTCGCCTTCATATTTGAGAGAGAGTTTTGCTGGATATATGATCCTTGGTTGGCAGTTTTTCTCCTTCAGTGCTCTCTATATATGTCAGCCCATTGCCTTCTTGACGTCATGGTTTCTGCTGAGTAGTCTAAACTGATTCTTATTGATTCTCCTTTGTAGGAGACCTTTCTTTTATCCCTGGCTGCTTTTAAAATTTTCTCTTTATCGTTTTTGGCAAGTTTGATGATAATATGTGTTGGTGATTTTGTTTTTGGATCAATCTTATCTGGGGTTCGATGAGCATCTTGGATAGATATCTTTCGTCTTTCATGATGTCAGGGAAGTTTTCTGCCGACAGATCTTCAACTCTTCTCTCTGTGTTTTCTGTTATCCCTCCCTGTTCTGGGGCTCCAATCACATGCAAGTTATTCTTCTTGATAGAGTCCCACATGATTCTTAGGGTTTCTTCATTTTTTTTAATTCTTTTATCTGATTTTTTTCATCTATATTGGTGTCAATTCCCTCGTCCTCCAGATCCCCCATCCTGCAGTCCAATTGCTCAAGTCTGCTTCTCTGACTTCCTATTGCGTTGTCTAATTCTATAATTTTATTGTTAATCTTTTGGATTTCTGAATGCTGTCGCTCTATGGATTCTTGCAACTTATTAATTTTTCCATTATGTTCTTGAATAATCTTTTTGAGTTCTTCAACTGCTTTATCAGTGTGTTCCTTGGCTTTTTCTGTAGATTGCCTTATTTCATTTCCGAGGTGATCCCTGATGTCTTGAAGCATTCTGTAAATTAGTTTTTTATATTCTGCATCTGGCAATTCCAGGATTGTATCTTCATTTGGGAAAAATTTTGATTCTTTATTTTGGGGAGTTGTAGAAGCAATCATGGTCTGCTTCTTTATGTGGTTTGATATCGACTGCTGTCTCTGAGCCATCACTAAGATATTGTTGGTTTATTCTATATTTGCTCACTGAGTCTTATCTTGTTTTGTTTTCTTTCAATATACGTAGATGGGCTGCTAGATTGCGCTGTCTTGATTGTTGTAGCCCTTGACTCACTTATGTCCTATTACTAGCTGGTTTGGGCTGTTACCAGATATATAAGCCTAAGAGTCCATTCACTATTCTTGAGTGGAATCTGATTTTGGGTCACCAAGTGTGTGGTGCAGACTGTCACCTATCCACTTAGAGGAGTAGTGGTGATAGTTGTGTGCATCAGATTCTAGTAGCAGTAGGGGTTCACACTCCAGGGGGGGCAGGATGCTGACAGGCTTCCCCCAAGTGCCAGTGAGGTAGCTGTGTCTCTATTCCTAAAGCACCTCGGTGGGTGGGCTCTGCAGCTGCACCTTAGGCCTCCAATGCAAGTACCTCTACAGATTGGTAGGTGTCACCCTCCTTAGACCCCTGAGGCAGGAGGCTAGGTGGTCTGGGGGGAGCTTCAGCCCTCAGTTCCCTGTTGTGGGTCAGTGAGGGCTTTGTTGAATACGCAGAGATATCAGACCTGGGAAACTTGTCTTTCCAGTAATCCACTAAAACAATTACAGTCAGATCCCTATCAGAAGTGCCTTTGCATTATAATAGCCACCTTGTTCCCTGTAGGGATGAAAGCCCAAGGCTGTGGATCACATATGCTTGGCTGGAGCTGGTTCTGTGTTTTTAGTCCAATTAGGGAAGGATTTTTGGTCCCTGGTTTTTTTTACCTGCTTCTCTCAGGCCAGGAGAATGGGTTAGGAAAAGACCAAAAAAAAAAAAAAAAAAAGGAAAGAAAAACCACAGAGGACTTCACTCTCTGGCTCAGGAAATTGCAATGTTAATGAATCCACCTGGGAAGGGGAGGGGAGGGTTCAGATAAATAGGACAGAGTAGCAGGGCAAGTAATTTTTTCAATGTGCTCAAGAGCACCCTGGACACAGTTAAAGAATAAATGAATCAGTGAACTTGAAAATAGGTAAAAATTATCCAAGCTGAAATCCAAAGTGGGGGGAAAAAAAAGGGAAAAACATAGAACAGGGTACCTAAGATATATAGACAATATTTAATCTTCTAATATACATGTAATTGAAACCTCAGTGAAAGAAGTGCTACAGTACATAAACAATATATTTGAAGAAATAACAGTTTTTGTAAAAAGACAAAAAGACAAAGGTTAGAGATTAGAGAACCATAATATGAACAATGCCCCCCGCACACACACAAATAGACACAATAATCAAACAAAAAAGAAAGAGAAAATGTTGAAGGCAGCTGGAGAAAAATAGAAACATTAAATACAGAAGGTCATTAATACAAAGTAATGAGAATTATGGCAGACTTCTCAGTGGAAACTATGAAAACAAAAACATAGGGAATAGATACCTTTAATGTACTGGGGGAGAAGGGATAGAATTTCATGCTCACCAAAAATATTTTCTAGAAATAAATGTAGATGCAATACTTAAAAGCAGAGGAAATTTATTACCAGAAGACTTAAGCTCCCTGTGTTTATTATCATTGTTAGTGGCTAATCGAAAGCATTCAGTAGACATGGACAGTTGGAAGATATAGAAGGCATAGTGATAATCTATCATTTAAAGTTCCTGACATTTAAAGAAGGAATACATTAATTTTCATAATGAAAAAGAAGGCAGAGAAGGTAGGTGTAGAACAAGGAAGACTGATTTATTGTCAAGAAGGTGAGGACATTTCTCTTGGATTGTGGCCATTCCTTCAGCAAAGATGTCTGTTGAGAATAACAAAAAAAAAAAAAAAAAAGTGAGAAAATGATTATGGGAGTTTTCTGAAAGCAGAGGTGGAAACTCATCATTACAAAAGATAGAAGATGAACTAAATAGATAAATACTTATTGTCCAAAAGTTAAGTTTTTTTTAGTGTGAATCTGCTTATTTGTGGTATTTTCTATAGTGTCTCTCAGCTACTTTAGGACAGACATAGATAGGTGTGATAGATATGTAGGGAGAAATGGAGTCAGAAATTTTTAAGAGTAGATTGGATTGAAGATGGAATCATAGCTCACTGGGAACAGGGTTAAGGAAGGAGGATGCTAATGAATAGAATAACACAATACAGAGTAAAGAAATTGGGGGTCCAGTTTGATTTCAGATGACTTTCAGTGGTGGTATTAACAGATTCAAGTTAGAATAACCTGAATTTTTAATTGGAATGTTCACTGAAATAGTCAATGAATGGTTTAGAATGTGGTTTAATTTCAGATGACAACAAATTTCACTATGTTAATGTAGCTGTAGATGGTTAAGGTAGAGACTAAGGAGATGGCCCCTGTACTTGAGAGGGTAAAATGCTTCTTAAGAAGTTTGGTTAGATATCAAAATTGCCCAGAATTATAGAAGGAGTAGTAATGGAAAAAATACCCCTGTGCCAGGTGCCAAAGTTTATGAATGAATAGAAATTACCAAGAAGTATGTCAGTTTGTCACACTGTGGTTGCTTGTGTGTTGCCGTGATGCTGGAAGCTGTGTCACCAGTTTTTCAAATACCAGCAGGATCACCCATGGTGAATAGATTTCAGTGCAGCTTCCAGACTAAGACTAAGAAGAAGGACCTAGCACTCTACTTCTGAAAAAAATTGGCCAGTGAAACAGTGGAACATTGTCTGAGATAGTGCCAAAAGTTGAGCCCCTCAGGTTAGAAGGCACTCAAAATACAATTGGGGAAGAGACGTGTCATGCATTGAATTATATCCTGTCGAAAACATATCAACTTGGTTAGGCTATGATTCCCAGTACTCTGCGGTTGTCCTCCATTTTGTGATTGTAATTTTATGTTAAAAATGATTAGGGTGGGATTGTAACACCACCTTTACCCAGCTCACATCCTTGATCCAATGCAAAGGGAGTTTTCCTGGGGTGTGGGTTGCACCCCCTTTTATCTTTCAAGAGATAAAAAGGAAAGGAAAGCTAGCAGAGAGCTGGGGATTTCATACCACCAAGAAAGCAGCACCAGGAGCAGAGCATGTTCATTGGACCCAGGGTCCCTGCACCTGAGAAGCTCATCAATCATGCGATGATAGAGGGCAAGGACCTTCTTCCATAGCTGACAGAGAGAGAAAGCCTTCTCCTGGAGCTGATGCCTTCAATTTTGACTTTCAGCTTACTTTACTGTGAGGAAGTAAATTTCTCTTTGTTAAAGCCATCTATTGTGGTATTTCTGTTATAGCAGCACTAGATGACTAAGACAAGATGGCTCCTTAAAGTAGAGTCAACCTTAATGATGTGGAGTCAAGCTTTTGAGACATACATATGTGAATGTGGCACAACCCAAACTGAGAAGAAACAGCTGCAAACAACCATTATCGGTTGACACAGTGTTTCTAACAATGGGCTCAAATATAGCAACAATTGAGAAGAGGGTGCAGGACTGGGCAGTGTTTTGTTCTGTTGCACATAGGGTCACCATCAGTTGGAACTGACTCGAGGGCACCTAATGAAAACAACATGTAGATGTTGAGAAAAGGAGGAGCACTTTTTTTAGCCAGTCCTCAATGCATTAAACTACCAATGTCTCTGAAAAATAATGGCGAAGCAATGATGTGGAGACTAACTTATTAAGCAAATATCACCAGCTCTTCACTCTGAGGTATTTGAGATAAGGCTAAATTTTTCCAACTAAGAAAAAAAAAAAAAAAAAAAACCTCAGGAAATTATTGTATTTAATTTAAAGGCAAAGGATTAGAGGAAACTGGCAGAAATAGGTAAATACTATAGACAACTTTATGGCTCTTGGAGCTAGAGTTCCCAAGAGTACTGTGGGTTGTTTCGGGAGATGTAACAAGGAAAATGACATACACATTATAAAAATGGTGTAAGAGTTGATACACAAGGAGAGGAAATCACATCTTGGGCAATAAGTGAATTGCAAAAATGTGTGGTTTACAGAATTTAATCTCAGCATTTTGTAAGCAGAATGTCCATAACTGAATTTGCTGATGACTAAAAATGATACTCAGTGGATGTTCTTTTTTTTCTCATAGTTAGATGGTAATGAAACTGAGGTGAAGTCAGCAATTCCTAATAAGAATAAGAAGGAAACTAGAGTAAGAATTAGATGGTGCATAACAAGTAAAAGGAGGATACATGGTTTTGAAAATTTAAAAAAGCAAATACATACATAATCAGAGCCAGAATGCACAAGACTCTCCCAGAGCGTGGACACATGGAAAGTAGACAGCAAACAATAAGTAGAAATCAACGTTCACTCTTAAACAACAGTTTCTCCACGGAAAGTCAGTGTTTACCCTTGCCGTTGGGCATGTCTTAGGTGTCAGCAGTGTGTGGTACTGGGCAGACCACTTTGTGTTCTGGAGAGGCCTTCTTCGCTTTGTCCAGGGTGTCTGCCACTGACCTGGCCTGCTCTGGCTGCTGGCCACTCACGGTCTCTGCTGCTTCCTGTGTTGTCACAGCCCTAAGTGCATTACAGTTCTTGGCTCACTCCTCTCACCCTATTCTGCTGCTGCTTGTCCATTCAGCTGATGCCAGCTTCTGCTTTCTCCTAGCCTCTGCTGCACTTTCCCTCAGTTATGCCTTCTACGGGGTCCAGGGTTTCTGATGGTGCCAGTCACTTCTGATAATTCCCAATCTCTTATTCCCCTGGCTGACATCTCTACCCTGGGACAAGGTTTGGGGGTGGGGTGTTCTTCATCACAGAGGTTCCAAGTCCCCAGGAAATGTGCTAACCCTCCTCCAAGAGCAGAGTGTCCACACTCTCCAACCCTGGAAGCTCCAGTGAGCCTCCTCCTTTCGCATTTCCAGGTTTTTTATTGGCCTCACTTTGGGCCTCGTGAGGTTTAATTAGCTTTGGGCTCCCCAGGTGATCCCTTCTACTTTGGTCAGCCTTACTCATTGGCCTCAGTTGTGGGCCTACTCTCAGAACGAGGATCAAATTCTCTACTGCAAAGGGCTTCTGTAACTCACAATGACCTATCAGAAACTGAGTAAATTTGCTGAGAATGAAACCCTTACATTTGATTTCCCAGATACACATACACATGTTGTCAGATGTCATCTAGTCAGTTCCTACTAATAGTGACCCTCTATACAACAGAACACAACACTGCCCAGTCCTGTGCCATCCTCACAATCATTCTTATTCATGAGCACATTGTTGCAGCCACTGTGTCAATTAATCTCCTTGAGGGTCTTCCTCTTTTTCGCTATTCCTCTACTTTACCAAGCTTGATGTCCTTTTCCAGGGACTGATCCCTCCTGACAACACGTCCAAAGTATGAGAGATGAAGTCTTTCCACCCTTGCTTCAAAGGAACATTCTGGCTGTACTTCTTCCAATACAAATTTTTTCGTTCTCCTCGCAGTCCATAGCATATTCAATATTCTTCGCCAACACCACAGTTCAAAGGCATCAATTCATCAGTCTTGTTCATTGTCGAGATTTTGCGTGAATACGAGGTGATTGAAAACACCGTGGCTTACGTCAGGCACAGCTTAGTCCTAACAGTGACATCTTTGCTTTTTAACACTTTTAAAGAGATCTTTTGCAGCAGATTTGCTCAATGCAATGTGTCCTTTGATTTCATGACTGCTCTGTCGTGGGTGTTGATTGTGGATCCAAGTAAAACGAAATCCTTGACAACTTCAATCTTTTCTCCGTTTATCATGATACTGTTATTAGTCCAGTTGTGAAGATTTTTGTTTTTCTTTATGCTAAGGTGTAATTCATACTGAAGGCTGTGGTCTTTGATCTTCATCAGTGTTTCAAGTTCTCTTCACTTTCAGCAAGCAAGGTTCTGTCATCTGCATAAGGTAGGTTGTTAACGAGTCTTCCTCAATCCTGATACATGGTTCTTCTTCCTATAGTCCAGCTTCTCAGATTATTTGCTCAGCATACAGATTGAATAAGTATGGTGAAAGGATATAACCCTGACACACACCTTTCATTTGGGTATTATTCTGTATTGTAACTGATGTATACCAAGCGCCTAGAAAAGTCACTGGTACAGAGATAGAACTGGCTTACAATAAACATTTGCTGAATGAATATATGAATTTTTGTTAGCTGGAGGCAGGCATGCATATACTGTAGCAAATACTGAGAAATTAGAACTAACAAATTAATTAAAATTTGTTTTCTAAAGATATTTTGTTCTCAAAATAAATAAAATTTTGGTCATTAAATATTTGAGAACTACAAAACTCTTCTTCAAATGCAAAATTTTGGGCCCCAACTTTTGATAAATGACAAAATGTATTAGAATTTAATTTTAATAAAATTTCAAGGTGATTTGGATACACATTAAAATTTGAGAAGTGTTGCTTTAGAACAGGTGCTTACACACCTGAGAAGCAGGGCAGGTGACTTTCCCAACAACTCTTTTGGACTGCTTATGTGGTGTCAGTATTCAAATGTTAGAGATTTTGGAACTAATGTCAGCAGTCATAGGGACATAGACTCAGGAAGCATGACCTGGCCTATCTAAACCAAGTGAGTGCAAAGACAAAATTGAGAGGCATATTACACTGCAACCTCAGAATGACTGAACTCAAACCCCTTCAGAAATTGTCCAAAATACTGAATCTAATCAAGAAACAAGTACTTCACATTCTACAAACAAGAAAATCTAGATAGTGAATAAGTTGCTTCAATGGCACTCGTCTTGTTCCTATCAGTTTTCACAAATAATGACTTGACACTTCCACGTTTTTTGAAAATCTGTCCCTGAGAATTCTTCCACGGGATTCCTGAAATAATGCTGCTACTAATATAGAGAAAAGAAGTAGACCAGTGCGTGAACGTGCCCACTCTGCAGCACAATGCAGAGACTGCAAATTTAAGGATGAAGAGGCTGGATAGGAGAGTGTTTCTGTTTAAATAGTTGAAGTTAACTAATTTACAATTCTTGTTGTAATTCTGTCTTTAATCTGGCTTCTGTGGTTTATTTCATTTTTCAACTGAATACATTAAAATTGCATTTATTGTTGTAGATATATTTTATACAGGTATCATTTTACTTACTTTCTTCTTTGGTATTTTGGAAATAAAAAAAACTGATAGAAATTTATTTTTAATTTGAGTCATTCCTTGCAAAATTATCAATTTCAAATTAAAACACTAAATACTGAACCATATATTGAATTATATCTGTTACTGAGTTAGTAGTCAGCAAATGTAATAACAAGTCTTACCTGCTCTTTGTTTATTTGTCAGTAAATTTAGGATTTATATTTCAGTCTATTATGCTATCATTTTAAACACCATTACCTATTAAAACACATTACCTACTAAGTTTTTCTTTCTAGAATTTGAACACTAATATTGTAGTACCCCTGGTGGCATAGTGGTTAAACACTCTGCTGCTAACCAAACGGTCAGTTGTTTGAACCACCAGTAGCTCTACAGGGGAAAGATCTGGCAGTTGACATCCATAAACATTGTTGCTAGGTGCTGTCGAGTTGGTTTGGACTCACAGTGACCTTATTTACAACTGTCAGGTCCTGCGCCATCCTCACATTTGTTGCTATGCTTGAGCCCATTGTTGCAGTCGTTGCGTCAATCCATCTCGTTGAGGGCATTCTAGCAAAAAAGAAGATCCGTGTAAAGTTGGTGATTTGTTTCTCCATCTCATTAAAAAATGTTGTTGGAATTTGAATCTGGATTGCATTGTATCTATAGATGGCTTTGGGTAGAATAGACATTTTTAAAATGTTAAGTCTTCCTATCCATGAGCAAGGTATGTTTTTCCACTTACGTAGGTCTCTTTTGGTTTCTTGAAGTAGTGTCTTGTAGCTTTCTTTGTATAGGTCTTGTACGTCTCTGGTAAGATTTATTCCTAAGTATTTTATCTCCTTGGGGGCTATTGTAAATGGTATTGGTTTGGTGATTTGTTCATTCTTTGGCAGTCTGTGACATATCCAGTATTCTTTGCCAAACCTTAATTCAAATGCATCAGTTCTTCTTAAGTCAACCTTATTCATTTTCTAGCTTTCGCATGCATAAGAGGCAATTGAAAAATACCATGGCTTGGGTAGGGCACACCTCAGTTCTCAAACTGACGTCTTTGATTTTTAACACATAAAAAAGTTTTTTTTTAATATTTTATTGTGATTTAAATGAAAGTTTACAAATCAAGTCACTCTGTCATACAAAAATTTATATACACCTGGCTATATACTCCTTTATTTTTTTTATAATATACTCCTAGTTACTCTTCCCCTAATGAGACAGCACACTCCTTCTCTCCACTGTCTATTTTTGTGTCCATTTGGCCAGCTCTTGATCCCCTCTGCCCTCTTATCTCCCCTCCAGACAGGAGGTGCCTTCATAGTCTCCTGTGTCTACTTGATCCAAGGAGCTCACTCCTCACCAGTATCATTTTCTATCACTTAGTCCAGTCCAACTCCTGCCTGAAGAGTTGGCTTTGGGAATAGTTCCTGTCTTGGGCTAACAGAAAGTCTGGGGAACAAGACCTCCGGGGTCCTTCTAGTCTCAGTCAGACCTTAAGTCTGATCTTTTTATAAGAATTTGGGGTCTGCATCCCACTGCTCTCCTGTTCTCTCAAGGGTTCTCTATTGTGTTCCCTGTCAGGGCAGTCATTGGTTGTAGCAGGGCACCATCTAGTCCTTCTGGTCTTGGGCTTATGTAGTCTCTAGTTTTTGATTTAGTCCAGTTGTGCTGACTTCTCCTGAATTGTGTGTTGTATAAGAGGTCTTTTGTGGCAGATTTGCACATTGAAATATGCCATTTGATTTTTTTTGCCACTGCTTCCATGGATGTTGATTGTTGAACCAAGCAAATGAAATCCTTGACAAATTGAATCTTTTCTCCGGAAAGATGATTACCTGTGTTTTATTGACTATGCAAAGGTATTCATCTGTGTGGCCATAATAAATTATGGATAACATTGGAAAGAATGGGAATTTCAGGATGCTTAATTATGCTCATGTGGAAATTGTACATAGAACAAGAGGCAGTCATTAGAATAGAACAATAGTGCATGATTTAAACTCAGGAAAGGTATATATGCATCGGGGTTGTTTCCTCTCACCATATTTATTCAATCTGTATGCTGAGAAAATAATCTGAGAAGCTGGAGTGTATAAAGAAAAGCATGTCTTTAGGATTTCACATGCTGTCTAAATTCAGGTGGGATATATTCAAGGCTGTACTTTGGCCCTTGTGGACTGGTTTTAATTTTCTTCAGCTTAAACATGAGCTTTCATAGGAGCAATTAATCATCTTTTCTGTAGTTGTCCCTGGTCATTTTCTTACTGATGATATTGAAGTTCTCCATCCTCTCTTTTCTCAGATGTAATCAGTTTGATTCCTGTGCATTCCATCCAGTGAGGTCCAAGTGTATAGTAGCCATTTATGCTGTTGAAAAAAAGTATTTACAATGAATAAATAATTTTTGTTGCAAAATTCTATCAAACAACACTTGGTGTTCCTTCTTATGGATTGCTGATGATGCAGTAGTTTAAGCACTCAGCTGCTAACTGAAAGGTCAGCAGTTTGAACCCACCAGCCACTCCATTTGAGAAAGATGTGGCAGTCTGTTTCCAAGAAGATTTACAGCCTTGGAAATCCCATGAGTTCCCATGAGTTGAAATAGACTCTGTGGCAACGAGTTTTCATAAAGATTATGGCCTTAGAAACCCTGTGAGGCAGATCTACTCTCTCCTACAAGGTTTTTATGGATTGTAAGTAACTCAGTGGCAACAGATATATTGTGTGTACAAGTCAGTATATATTAGACTATTCGACAGTAACAGACAACTCTAAATGTCAGCAACTAAGAACAACAAAGATTTATTTTTTCATTACACTGCATACCCATGGTAGACTGGTTTCCTAATTGTAATCACTTGGGAATCTAAATTGACCACAACTCCACCATTTTAAGATGCCACTATCTCAAAATGTCTTCAAGGTTTGCACTGGAAAAGGAGAGAGGATGGAAAAAAATATGCCAAACCTTTAAAGCTTCTTTTTGTATTTCTTTGATCAAAACTATTCACATGAGTATACCTGACTTCAAGAGACCAGGAAAAATAATTCTCTTGTGTCCAGATGAAAGAGAGTCAGCAAAATTGACAATAATGTCTCATAGGGTCGCTATGAGTCAGAATCGACTCAACAGCACTGGGTCTGGGTGGGTAATGTCTCTACAATTGTGTAAGCATAATTATAATTTCAAGTTTATTTGTAATGGCTTAAATGTTCACTGCAAGGCATTTTAGACCATGACTTCTGGCTGTCATGCAATTTAAAATGAATTTTTACTACAGAATAATCAGGAACCTGTGATTTTTTAAAAAATATTTTCTTTCTCTTGGCTTCACATATAAATGGCAGCACTGGCCAGTAAAGAATTCTTGGTTCAACAGCCAACATTATTCTCAATGGATAGAGGTTGAAAGCATTCTCTTTGAGAATAGGAACAAGGATGCCCTTTATCCTCACTCTTATTCAACATTATGTTGGATGTCCTACCTATGCCAAAAACCAAGAAAAAGAAAAAGGGTGTGTCCAAATTGGTAAGAAGGAGGTAAAACTATCCCTATTTGTACAGGATATGATCATATACATAGAAAACCCCAAATAATTCACATGAAAGCTACTAGAAAGGATAGAAGTTTTCAGCAAAGTAGCAGGATACAAGATTAACACAAAAAAAGCATTTGGATTCCTCTACACCAAAAAAGAGAACTTTGAAAAGGAAATCAGGAAATCAATGCCATTTACATAGTCCCCCAAAAGATAAAATACTTAGGAATAAATCTAACCAGGGACATAAAAGACCTATGCAAAGAAAACTAAAAAAAAAAAAAAAAAAATACTACAAGAAACCAAAAAAGACAAATGGAAATGGAAAAATATACCATGTCCATGGATAAGAAGACTCAATGTTGTGAAAATGTCAATATTGCCCAAAGTGATCTACAGGTATAATGCAACTTTGATCCAAATACCAATAGCATTCTTTAACAAGATAGAGAAACTAATCATCGACTTTATAAAAACAGGCAAGAGGACTCAGATAAGTAAAGCATTATTGGAGAAAAGGAAAAAAGTAGGAGGCCTCTCTCATACTATCTGATCTTAGAACCTACTCTACAGAAACAGTTGCCATGAGTCAGAATTGACTTGATGACAACAGGTTTATAAAGTCATGGTAGTCAAAACAGCCTGGTACTCATACAACAACAGACACTTAGACCAATGGAACAGAATAGAGAACCCAGATGTAAATACATGCACCTACAGGCAGCCAATATTTGACAAAGGACCAAAGACCATTAAATGGAGAAAAGACATTTTCTTTACAAATGGTGCTAGCAAAACTGTATGTTCACCTGTAAAAAAATGAAGCATGACCTGTATCTCATACCATACACAAAAACTAACTCAAAATGTATCAGAGAACCAAATATAAAACCTAAAATGAAAAAGATCATGGAAGAAAAAATAAGGACAATGTTGAGGACACTCATGCATGGCATAAATACAATACAAAACATAACTAACAATGTACAGCCACCAGAAATAAACTAGATAGATTGGAGCTCCTAAAAATTAAGCTCATTGAAAGACTTCACCAAAAAAGTAAAAAGAGAACTTACAGACAGGGAAAAAAAAAATTTGTCATGATATGCCCAACAATTGCCTAACCTCTAAAATCTGTAAAATACTTCAATACCTCAACAACAAAAAGACAAATAATCCAATGAAAAAATGGGCAAAGGGCATGAAAAGGCACTTCATCAAAGAAGACATTCAGGTGGCTAGTAGACTCAAGAGGAAATGCTGGCAATTATGAGCTATTAGAGAAGCGCAAATAAAAACTACAATGAGATACCGTCTTGTTCTGACCCTACTGCCACTAAAAAAGAAAGAAAACAAAAAATGTTGGAGAGGCTGTGGGGACATTGGAACTCTTATGTACGTCTAGTGGGAATGTAAAATGGCACAGTTAACTATGGAAAATGCTAGAAATAGAAATATCATTCGATTCAGCATTCCCACTCCTAAAAGTATATCCTAACGAAATAAGAGCCATCACTTGAATAGACATATGCACACTCATGTTCATTTCAGCATTATTCACAACAGCAAAAAGATGGAAAAAACCTAAAAGTGCATCAACGGATAAACGGATAAACAAATTACGGTACGCATACACCATGGGGAAACCCTGGTGGCGTAGTGGTTAAGAGCTACAGCAGTTAAGCAAAAGGTTGGCAGTTTGAGTCCATCAGGTGCTCCTTAGAAACTCTGTAGGGCAGTTCTACTATGTCCTATAAGGTCGCTATGAGTTGGAATTGACTCAATGGCAACAGGTTTGGTTTTGGTTTTTTGGTACACAATGGAGTAATACACAATGATTAGAAGCAATGATGAATCTGTAAAACATCTAACAACATGCATGAATTTGGAGGACATTATGCTGAGTGAAATAAGTCAGTCACAAAAGGACAAATATTAGATGAGACCACTCAAGAAAATGTTTACACACACACAAAAATCAATCTTTGATGGCTATTAGGGAGAGGAGAGGTGGGGAGAGGAAATCACTAACTAGATTATAGACAAGTGTTAACTTTTGTGCAGGGAAAAATAACACACGATATAGTGGAAGTCAATAAAATTAGATCAAAGCAAAGTCATAGAAGATTCCTAGACACATCCCAACTCTCTGAAGGACAGAGTTACCAGGGCTGAGGGCCGGGTACCATAATCTTGAGAGACATATAGGTCAATTGGCATAACATAGTTCGTAAAGAAAATTTTCTACATCCTACTTTGGTGAGTAGTGTTTGGGGTCTTAAGAGTTTGTGAGCAGCCATCTAAGATACATCTATTGGTCCCATCCCCATCTGGAGCAAAGGAGAATGAATACAACTAAAGACACAAGGAAAATATTAATACAAAGGACTAATGGGCCACATGAGCCACACCTTCCACCAGCTGGAGCCTGGAAGTACTAGATGGTGCCCAGCTACCACCATGGACCGATCTGACAGCAATCACAATAGAGGTCCTGGACAGAGCAGGAGAAAAATGTAGAACAAAATTCAAATTAACACACACAAAACAAACCAGACTTATTGGTCTGATAGAAACTGGAAGAATTCCTGAAATTATGGCCCCTGGACACTGCGCTAACTCAGAATAGAAACCACTCCTGAAAGCCCACCTTTCAGCCAAAGATTACACTGGTTTATAAACCAAACAATAATATAGGTGACAAATGTGCTTCTAAAAGAAAAAAAGAATGGTCGGTTCAAATATTTATCATACAAATCCCATTTTAATCCAGCTTGGCTTTCCGTACACACACACACACACACACATATATATGTATGATATGTATACTAAGCCCTGGTGGCAAGGTAGTTAATAGCTATGGCTGTTAACCATTGCCATCATTACCCACACATGACTGAAGAGATGTCTAAGGGGAAACAATAAACCCTGAACGAATTAAGTTTGACAGAGTGTCAATATTTCATTCATAATTGTTTTACCTGAAGGAAAATGCTGGAAAAAAATTCAGAAAAAAAAATCTGTTAACCACAATCTATGTATTGACTAAAGTTTATAGGAATCCGACCTCCTTTATTGATCAATATTCTCTGGTCATTGTTTCCAAATTTTTGCTTTATCCTTATATTTTTGTTATTGAGCTTTATTTATTTTTTATGATCACTTGTTTAAAAGAAATATTAAGGAATCCGGCTAAGGTTGAGTAAGCCCTTTGCAGGCTATATGTCCCACTGTTTAAAACTAAAAAAATAATGTGATCAATAAAAACATAAAAATTGAAAGCACACAACTACCTGAGGACTCTGAAGAGTAAACAGAAGCACATGTGTTGGGGAGAGAGATCAAAAACAGAAGAGTGCATAATATGTCAGCAATGAGTTTCCTGTTTTTATTTTTTCTCCTTCCTTTGACTAAAGGGGAGGTTGATTTGGAAATAAAGTAGTAGCCTCAATCAGCAAAACTCCAAGAGAACCCCCACTTCTGGCCAGGCTATCTACAAGAGAGGCCCCTGTGACCTGGAGAGTCAGAGGAAATTTTTCTTTTCATTCTATGTTCTCTCCCAGTCCTGTCCTGAAGCCAGTCCTATCCTGGAGCTGCACTGCTGCAGGGAGGCAGATGAGGGCAATGCAAGCATGTAAGGCTCAAGAGAAATCCTTTTCTATATAAAGGCATCAGGGAGAGGGATCCTGTTGCGTGAAGCGTGTTGGGAGAGCTCCATTATTCTTTCTGATAATCCTTCCTTCCCCAGTCACTCCCAGTCCTGAAGCTGGACTGCCACAGCACCCATGAAAGAGGTGCAGGAAGGGCAAGGAGCACCCAGGGGCAATCTCTCAATTGTGCCCCACCCCCGTCATTTCAAGGTGAATAAATATTGATAGCTGCCACTTTTCAGCAGAAATGCCTTTCACCCTGTTTTCAGGTTCCCTCAGTCAGGTGCCTTTCCTATTTGTGGCACCTTGGAATGTCATTTTGAGCCTCCTCTGGTGCCCTCCTTGGACTTGCCCTTCTCTGCCCACCCTCCCTAAACCTCTGACTGAAGTGTCAGCCATGGTGGCGGCACAGTCACCAAAGACCATGAGCAAAAGTCAGTCTTTTACGTTCTGGAGAAATGGGAAAAGTGCAGAGGATGTGAAGCATATCCGTTGTTTTTTCCTCCCTTTCCTCTCACATTTTTGAATGATGGTGGCCCAGTTCACAATGTACTACTCAACAGGGCAGGGAGCTACAAATTTGAAAGAATTTCATCCTTCTGGCCAGGGAAACTATAAAAATAAAACCCTGAGCCAAAGCATGTGGACGAAGTCCCAGAGAAAGGGGAGGCTGAAGAAGAGGAACCTTAATTGTGCATATAGATCAACCATATCTCTGGCTTACCCCCAAGATGTGCATGCCTGGAACCCACATGGAAAAAGACGACAAAAACTTTGAGAACTTAACTGTAAGTCAATGGCTGAATCACGTGAGAGGTACATATGGAAAGCAGGCCCATACAACTCAGCAAAGGCTTTGAAAGCTGATCTTACATTTGAACTACTCAAAGAAAGAGAGATAGGCCTGCACCAAATAAAATAGATTGCCTACCAAAACAATTTTAAAAATGTGCATTGTTCACGCGGTTGTTAAGAGGACCCAGGGTCTCACAACATAATGCTCAAAATTTCCAAGATAGAATAGATAATTACTTGATATACTAAGAAACATGAAGCCTGACCAGTAACTATACGGAAAGACAATCAACCAATACCAAACATGAGATTTCTCAGGCATTGTAATTATTAGACAAAAACTTGAAGCCACTATTAAAATCGTGTTCCATGAGGGAAAGGTAAACAGTTTAACTAAAGGAAAGATAAAAATTGTCAGCAGAGAAATAGAAATTACAAAAATAAACCCAAAGGAAATTACAGAGCTTAAAAAAATAACTTGCGAAATTAAAAAAAAATCACTGGATGGACTTGGTTGCTGGGTGGTGAAGTGAAAAAAGAAAGTAAACTTCAAGACAAACCAATAAAAATTATACAATCTGAAAAACATACCAATAAAGGTTTTTTGTTTTGTTTTTCAAGAAGGAAGAGAGGCTTGGGAATCCCTGTATAATAGCGAAGGTCTAACATCTGTGTCTTTGAAATTCTTGAAGGAGAAGGAAAAGGTGCTTGTAGAAGAAACAACATTTTAACGTATTGCTGGATTAAGTTGTCCAGTATTTTAAAAAAATTTTTTGGTCTACATTTATAGGGGATAATGGCCTTTAATTTTTGTTTGTTTGTTTTATTTGTTTGTTTTTCTTTGTGACGCCTTTGTCTGGTGTTGGTGTCAAGATAATACTTTCCTATTTTCATCATAGGATGTGTTTGGAAGTGTTCTCCCTTCTTTTGCTTATTGGTAGAATTTGTGATGGGCGGTGTTAATTATTTTTTAAAAATTGTTGGAATTCACCACTGAAGTCATCTGATCCTGTGATATTCTTGGGGAGAATTTTTGATTTCTAATACAATCTATTCAGTATTTAAAGGTCTATCCAGATTTTCTATTTTTTCTTGAGTGAGATTTGTATATTTCTGAGAATTTGTTAATTTTAACAAGGTTATCCAATTTATTGGCATACATTTTTCATAGTATTACCTTACAATTTGTTTTTCTTTTTCCTCTTGTTATAGGGTAAAAAAAATCACTAAGTTTAGTAACGCAAAAAGGAAGTTTTATTTCGCATGCATTCAAAAAGGCAAGAGTGGGAAGAAGACAAGTGTGCTGCTAGAGCCATGTCTCCCCGAGTCTAAAGAAATTACAGAATAGGCAGAAATGGGAAAACAGAGGAAATAATACAGAATAGGAAAGAATGGGAAAAAGGAAAAGCATGCTGCCACAGCCTTGTCTGCCCAAGTCCGAGGAACTATTACAGAATAAGCAAAAGCGGGAAAATGACAAGCACACTGCCACAGCCACATCTGCCCAAGTCTAAGGCAACTACCGAATAAGCACGAATGGGAAAGTGGACAAGAATGCGGCCACGGCCCTGTCTGCCCAAGTCCAAGGAACGTTGTTACAGAGTTGTCAGCATATGTTAACATTACAAAATGGGCAAAATTATTGAAAGCTTCACCTTTTCACAGATTGGCTGGAAACTGTGATCCTACATTTGGGATCGTCTTTCTTAACAGTCACTGGTACCCAAAAAACCAAACCAAACCCACTGCCGTCGAGTTGATTCCGGCTCATAGTGACTCTATGAGTCATTGGTACAGGTTTCACTAAGGGCAGTCAGGAGGAGGGTCTTCACTGGTCCGACAAATTTTCTAGTCACTAAATGCTAATGGCAAAGATGAGAGTGAAAAGTCTTTTGTGTTGCTTTTGATGATGATTTGTTTCCCTAAAAGGTATTTTCCGAGATGTTCCTGGCTATTTTTTTTTATTATTATTATTATCTTTATACCTCAAGGTCCAGTCGATGTGTCCTTGTGAGTCCGGCTCCAGCTGGGTCACATTCTCTATGCTCAAGGACGGGAAATAATGATTCCAATATTATTTCCTAAATCACCATAAGGCCAGTAGTAACACCCCTACTTTCAAATTACTTTTAGTAATTTGAATTATCTTTTAAGTATAGCTGAAGATTTGCCTGTTTTGTTGTTATCTTCAAAGAGCCAACTATTATTTTGCTGATTTTCTCTGTTTTCCTTTTCTCTATTTCATTTGCTTCCACTTCAATCTTTATTATTTTCTTACTCCTGAATTCTTTGGTTTTAGTTTGTTCTATGCTTCCGGCTTATTAAGGTGAAAATGTTGTTTATTGATTTGAGATTTTTCTTCTTTTTAGCATAGGTGTTTATAACTATAAATTCCCCGCTAGGCACTGTCTTACCTGAATGATTTAAGTTTTGGTATGTTACCTTTTTATTTTAATTCATCCCAAAGTATTTTCCAGCATCCTTTAGATTTTGTCTCCGACCGATTAGTTATTTAGGAGTGTGGTGTTTAAGTTTGATGCATCTGTGAATGCCAGATTGACTTCTTTTATTGATTGCTAGTTTCCTTCAGTTCTGTTGGAGGATATACTTTGTGTGAATTCAGATTTTTATATTGAGACTTGTTTTTTATTCTGATGTATGGTCAATGGTGGAGACTGTTCCCGTGGACTAGAGAAGAACATGTTTTCTACAGTTGGATGGAGAGGCTTATAGATGTTTGTTAGGTGTAATTTGTTTATAGAGTTTTCAAGTGTTCTGTTTACTTATTGGCCTTCTATCTAGTTTTTCTATTCAATTTTGAAAGTTTTGAATATTTGTTGTTTAATTATATATCTCTCTCCCTTCAATTCTGTGTTTTGGCTTTATGCCTGAGGCTATGTTTTTAGGTATGCATGTGTTTATAATTGTTACATTTTCCTGATAGAGTCACTCTTCTATCATTGTGAAATTTCTTTTTTTGTCAAATAACATTTTTTCCTTAATGGATATTTTGCCTGCCATTTGTGTAGAAATCCTAACTCTCTGTTGGTCACTATTTGCATGGTATAATGTTTTACATCCTATTACTTTCAATCTGTTTTTGTCTTTGAATATACAGTATGTCTCTTGTAGATGGAATACAGCTAGACTGTTTTTCTCTTATCTATTCTTCTAATATATGCTTTTTGATTGGAGTGTTTAACGATTAAATATAATTATTGATAAAGTAGATAATATGTCTGCCCTTTTGCTACATTTTGTTTCCTATATGTTTTTCTTGTTCCTTTATTCCTCCTTTATGCCTTCTTTTGGACTAATCACTATTTTCTATTATACCACTGTCTTTCCTTGGTTTGTTCTTTTGTCATATTATTTTGAATTATTTTCTTAATGGTTGCCCTGGAGAGTACAATTAATATCTTAATTATAACAATCTAGTTCAGATTAATACCAACTTATTTCCAATGGCTTACAAAACTTTGCTACTACATAGCTTCATTCTACTCCTCCACCATTGTGCTATAATACCATATAAATTCCATCTTCGTGTATCATAGGGTCAACAACAAAAAAAAATTCACAATTTTTGTTTTATGCAATTGTCTTTTAAATGAGATAGTAGAAAAAGGGTTGCAGAAAAATATATTTCTATTGTCTTTTATATTTGCCTGATATGAGTCAGGATTGACTTGAAGGCAATGGATTAATGGATGGAGTTACTTTTGATGTTGCTCTTTATTTTTTTCTAATGTGGATTAAATTTATCCTCTAGGGCCCTTTGATTTCAGCTTGAAGAAATCACTCTGATATTTATTATAAGTCAGATCTAATTCTCTGCATTTTTGTTTATCTGGAAATGTCTTAATTTATGCTTTATTTTTGAATGATAGTTTTGTGAACATATAATTACTGGTTGACAGTCTTTCAGCAGTTTTAATGTCTTCCCACTAAATTTCCATGGTAGCTGATGAGAAATGACGTGTCAATCTTGTCGAGAATTGCTTGTACTTGATAAATTGCTTCTCACTAGGTGCTCTCAAGATTCTCTGTTTGTTTTTTGGCATCAAACAGTTTTATTATACAGGTAGAGCCCGAATTATGATGAACCACACTTACTACTCTCCTTTTTTTTTGTTTGTTGTTTGTTTTTTATTGTTGGTAGCATGTACTGCATACAATGTTAAAGCTCATGATATTATAATTTTCAGGAGTGCATTCACAAACATTCAATTTTATGATTAACTGTTCAAAACACTCCCATATAAAAAAAATAGTGCACCTTCCTGGTAGGAAGTTATGGGAAAATGCATGCAGGTGATATGCAGAAAATTGCTGAGTCCTGTTAACACACTCCTAGCATTTGATCAGGATAATATATGATGAAAGAGATCAGTGGAAAAACGTTTCTATGGTAAGAACACTGAATTCAGAACTTGATATTGTCCATGTGTAACAGCTCTTAGATATGAAGCTTAATGGATTTTGAAGAGGAAGGAAATGCTGAAGAGGAAAGAAATAACAAAGAAGGAAAGAAATTGTCAAAAAATTTTACAGCAAAAGTTTTAACTGTAGTTTTTTTCTTCACTAAATCAAGGGCGTCAGTTGCTTGAAAACATGGACCCAAACACTTACCACTCTGGCAGATTCAAGAAGCAGTGAGATGTTACTATGAAATATATGAAGAAAAAAATAAAAGGACTATACAGACAACTCTGGCTAATTTTCTGACTAGAAAAGCCATCCCCCTCTTTGTGATAACCCAGACGATCCAGAACCTTCCACAAGTGGAAGATTATTACTGCAACTGACAAAATACCAACATCTTGCAACTCTTCTTCGTCATCGAAGTAAATTTCTATGATTTGGTATTTTTATGTATGTATTTTTATGTATTAAAATACATCTGTAAGTTTACTTGTAGTGTTTTCAACCCCCCAAAACAAATAAAGATTGGATTTATAAAGATACTCATAATAAAAGGCAATAATAATAAAAACTAAAAAAAAAAAAGAGGTATTCAAATTACATCATAACCAACTTATGATTGATTGGAATGGAGCCCTATTGTTGTAAGTTGAGGACTACCTGTAAGTGTCTAGGCTTAAACGTCTGACTTTACCCTCTTTGGAGTATATTGAACTTCTCGAATGTGTTATTAATATTCTTCACCATATTTGAAGATTTCTAAACCATTATATCTGCTCCTTTCTCTCATTTATTTCCTCTTTCCCTTCTCCTTTATGCATACAATGGCATGTTTGATTGTGTCCCGCAAGTCTCCAATGCTTTTTAATTTTTCTTCATTTTTTTTTAATCTTATTCTGTTCCTCAGACTTAATATCACTTCACCTATCTCCAAGTTCACCAATTCTTTCGTCTCTCAGACCAATTCTATTTTTAACTCCTCAGGCACATTTTGAAAATGAATTATTGTACATTTTAACTCAAGAATTTCTATTTGTCTCTTTTTTATAATTTTTCTCTCTTTTATTGATAGTCTCTTTTGTGATGTATTGCTTCATATTTTCATTTAGATTTTTTAAAACATTATTTCCTTTAGTTATTTGAACATATTTAAAGTGCCTGATTTAATGTCTTTGTCTAGTAAGTTCATAATCTATACTCCTAGTTTCTGTGACTGTTTTTTATTTCCCCGCATTGCACCGTACTTTCTTGTTTCATTACCTGTCTCACAATTTTTTCTTGAATACTGGACATTTTAAGTAATAAAATATTACAATTCTGGAAATCAGTTTTCTCCTCTTTCCCAGGGTTTGTTATTGTTTTTGTTTGTTGAGCAACTTTCTTAAACTAATTTTGTAAAGTCTGTACTTTTTTCTGTGTTTAGCCAGTTAAGACTTTGTACGGTAGCTTAGTAGTCAGCTAAAGATTGGTTAGTGATTTCCTCTAATGTCTGGAACCAATAAGTATCCAAGGTTTTCCAATAGAACTCAGTATTTTGAGACATTTCTATAATTCTCAGGCAGGCTGTTTACAGCTAAGCCTTAGCCTTACTTCCTGCTTGCATAGAGAAACAAGGACAAACAAGGGTGAGTAATTTGAGCCTTCCCAAGTAATTACTGAGCATGTGCTTAGCCCTGGACATAGACACAGTCCTAAGTATCCGTACGGACTTCTAAATTTCTTGGAATATGTCAGAGCTTTTAAAAGCTTTTATGGTCATCTTTCCCAGCTTTTTGTTTTTTATGGTCATTTAAATCCTCACTACTTATCTTAAATTTGTTGCTAGTTTCCTGTTTGTTCCAATAGTTATTGCCACCTTGGGCAGCTGCCATGTTAAATAATTTCCACTGATTGTTTTTGGCAAACATCTCAAGGAAAAGGCTGCTTCACACTAGAAGAACTATGACTCAGGTAAAACAATGACAAGTCTTGCAAGTCAGATTTAAAAAAAAAAAAATGAAAAACTGTCAAATAATTACAGTAACCTGAAAATGTGGCTTAGGAGACACAATCTTTTCTTCCTCTTCCACTGTTGGATAGCCTGTTGATTTTCACCGTAATTGTGAGCTTTCTTTTTCAAGAATACTGAGGCACTAGTGATGGGAATAACACAAATTACAACATCACAAATCTTACTATTCTTACAAACATTCATCTATTTTTCTTGAACATACACTGTCCAGATAATTGAAAGCCTTTGGTTAATTTTCATAGTTTTCAAAGTTGATTTTGACAATTTTATCCAGTGCTCTTATTCGTTTTGTGGAGCAGAGGGTTTTCAGAGGTCCTTTCTCTGACATTTCTGTTGACATCACTCCTCCTTTTCTGTTTTTGATCCAATCATATTGGGCTTCTTCAGTTTGCTCCAATTTGCCGTATTTCTTATTTCATAAAGCCTTCATCCATGTTACTATCTGCCTTGAAAAATTATATATCCCATTCTAAAAGTATTGCTTCTTTAAAAAAGCTTTTTTATGCTCCCCTAAAAGATAATCCTCTACTATGTATTACAACAGAACCCTATATATTTGAGTGTTTTTAGTTGAATGTCTGTTATCATTAGTAGCTTGAAAGATCTAAGATCATGAATTATTTCTGTCTTTTCTATGCATTGTTTCTAGGACCTTGAACAATTCTTGAGTAACATCCAATAAAATAATTGTCTGAAGTTATATGAGTTTAAATCATTAAATTGCTAAATTATATAAGTATTTAGGTAATGCCAAGTTTTACAATGTTATACCCAATAAACAATTATAGGTTCAATGGTTAAAACTGCCACATATTTGGGTCAAATCAGGCTTGTATGATGATTTAGGTGATAATCATTTGAGGAAACATAACATTTTCAGGGACTACATTCTTATTCTTCCTATAAACATTAATATAGAGTGAAGAATCCTTATCTACACATTATCACACCCAGACACACAAGGTCAGGAGAAAGTAACAAAAAGTTATGTCTTTTTTTTAGTTCTGGGATATATCCTGTGTTTTTTATAAGACAGCTTCTCCACAGAAACTTTGATAAAGGCAGGAACTATTCTCAGATTTCTCTTTGCTAATATCAATTTTCTTCTTAACAGTAGAAAATCAAGGAATATTTTTTAACAGGATGAGGAATACCTCAGAATATATGTTTTCAGGTACACTTTTTTCCCAAGCATGGAGTACATTCTTTATGCAGGAACAAAAATAGCAACGAACATGTAATGTTGTATTTAGGTCATATTGTTATAGTAAAATCATAAAGGTAACGGAGATCTTTGCTACTTAGAGTTAAGTAGTTTTATTACCTACTCATTTTCAGCAAGGCTTTATAGTGGTATTTTTGCTACTTTACTTCAGGTAGGCAGGTTTTGGGTACTCACTCAAAGAGTCCCAGTCAGCTCCTCATTAATGTTCTATTATATGGCTGGATCCCAGGCAGATTATAATCCTTAATAAAATGAACAAGCCATTATATTTGGAGCTTACAAATGCTGTTTCCTTGGTCCCTGACTGTGTTTTCTTAATTAAGCAAACATATTTTGCTGCCCTAAAATCAAGAGGTTAGTTTCCTTGGCATAAAACATTTTATCACTGGTGGGAGATTGTTTCTCTTTTGTTCACCGTAGGGTTTGATTTAAAGTAGCATTGAAATGAACCACTGAAAATACTATGAAGGCTGTTATGTCTGGAAGAGCCAAGAGCCTTTCTTCCACTTCTCAGTTGTCACAAATATTCATCAGGTGCACTTTATCAGGTTCTTTAAAAAAATAATAAATTTGATTACATACTAAATAAATTATGAAACAAATGGTTTGGAGATGGACAGGAAATGTTGACATCACCCAGTTCTTTGGGGCCAAAAAGAGAGAAAAAATCAAATTATCAAATCGGAAAAATAAGAACCAGGATATGAAACAGCATTTCAGAAGGGTGGACCCAGTTTACAATTATTCAAACTTAATTTAAGACTTTAGATAAGTCACTGAAACAAAACAGAGTCAGGATGTCTATTTACTTATTAGTGGCTATAGTTAAGTATGGAAAACCTGGTGGCATAGTGATTCAGTGCTAGAGCTGCTAACCAAAACATTGACAGTTTGAATCCACCAGGTGCTCTTTGGAAACTCTATGGGGCAGTTCTACTCTGTCCTATAGGGTCGCTATGTGTTGGAATCGACTCAACGGCAATGGGTTGGTTTTGGTTTATAGTTAAGTATAAACACTGGCAGCATAGTGTTTAAGTGCTACAGCTGTTAACCAAAAGCAGGGCAGTTCAAATCCGCCAGGTGCTCCTTGGAAACTCTATGGGGCAGTTCTACTCTACACACAAGGTGTTGCCAGGTATCAGAACCAACTTGACAGCAACTAACAACAACAACAAAGCCAACTTGATAATAATTGTTCAGATAAATATCACTACATATCAGAAACATATTGTATTTTTACACAAATAACACGTCTTCTACATTTGTTTGCCAACCATGCCCTCCCTGCCACAAGGTATGTTCATAAGGGACACTGCACCAATTTTTTCATGCTGCTTTAAAAAATTAGTATAGCACTCTTACGAAAATAACTTGAAGAGGGAGGACGCAAGTGGCAAACAAACATAGATGTTGGATATTTGCAAAAAAATATTTTTTATTTATATATAAACATATATATGTATTTATCTGTTATTCTAGATATTTCATCTTTATGAAATTATTCCAAGAAAAATTTTAATTGTAGATATATAGGAATTCCTATTTATATTAGTAAATACTTTGGAAAACATAAAATGTCCAAAAACATTGGATCAATGACATAATTTTTAATTTGTTTATGTTTTCTTGTCTTTGCTCACAATTTGCCTTCCTTTTAAAACTCATTTTACATCTATCTAAACATTACATAATTTTCTGCACATGTCTTTTGCCAGTTATGAAATTCTTTTTTCACTCTTTATTCCCTTATTCTCCTTAAGTCTGTTTCAGTAATAATTCTCTTTCTTTTTCTCTCTTTTGATATAGAGATAGGTAGATTGAGAGGTAGATGGGTGGGTGGATGTGTAGGTATGTAGGTAGACAGACAGACAGACAGATAGCTAGATAGATGATAGAGACATGAAAGATTCTTATGTGCATATTTCACTGAGTTTGACACCACTTTGTTCTGATGATTGTAGAATTTTATCTTCCGTTAATTATTATCGTTTAACAGAAGAGGTTCTAATTTGTACCTCTTCATTTAAAACATAACATATTGAACAGAGGTATTATCTATCAATGAAGCAAAACTCTGACCTTATTTTAACTCTATAGTTTGACTTTTAAAATTAAAATTTCGGTGGTATTGAATTCAATAGACCTAAATAAGAAAATTCTTAGATTATATATTATAGTATACGTTATATATAATAACTATGAACAGTCTACTATCCATTTAGACACATCTTTCTCCCTTTTCACTTCCTATTTCTATCTCTCCTTTTATCCCATTCTCCCTTTTTTTCTCAATCCGGCTATCTCGTATTCAGACCCATTTCTGTATTATTTGCGGGCTGGTTTTGTAATGTTTGGTGTTCTAAGTTAGTTTTGAGGAAAGCAATATTTGTATTGATGTACTCCCAACTCTAACATTCTGTGATATTTCCCTTTTACTATAGATTATTCTCTGTTTGTTCTCGACAGAAATTCAGCCTAGAAAATGGAGATGTAATTCGGTTTAATCAAGGATTCTTTGCCGGGCATATATGCAAAGCTTCCTTTATTTCAAGGTCAAATGTTTGTTTTCTTCTAGTGATTTGCTTTCCTTTGCTGGCATTTATTCAGTGGCCCATAGCTTAGTTATGTCATTTATAGTAAGTAGTATATCATTTATAGTTTTTTTTTTTAGTATATCATTTATAGTTAGTAGCAGAGAAAAATTTTTTTCTATGATTTCAATTTAATTATATTTTATTATCAAATATTTATTTATTTTATTAAATGCTACCAAATGAAGTTTCTTACATCACAGAATTGAGGAAAAAATACATTTTTAATATAATGTGTTTTGAACTGTTAAATTTTACAAATTGGTAACATGTTCAGATAGCTAAAATAGACATGCTCTTTATAAGCAAAGATGGCTTGGTAAAGTAGAGGGCCCGTGAAAAAGAGGAAGACCTTCAGTAAGATGGGGTGACACGGTGGCTGCAACAATAGACTCAAACATAGCAGTGATCGTGAGGATGGTGCAGTGTTTTGTTCTGTTGTACATGAGGTCACTAGGAGTTGGAACCGACTTGATGGCATCCAGTAACAACAAAATAGACACTGATTTTCTAGCAATAATTGCAATTATTTAATTTTAACCTGACATTAATAGTAAGCCTACATCAATCTCTACTTATGAAAACCACAGTTATATGGCCTTGGATATTTCAGTGTCCTAGTGAATCGGATAACTGCTCTGAGTTCTTGGTTTTGCACAGGTCAATGGAGGTTATAATGCATAATTTAAATGATTAAAGTTATATTATTAATTCTCACAGTATTTAAAATTATATGCTCATTTGTATTGTCCTTTTACCAATTTGAAAGTATGAATGAATATTTTTATAATGCATAGAGCTTTTTTTTAAAATAAGAGTCATTGAACTATTTGTTTCCTAAGGCTAAAATAATAAAATTAATTCTTGATTGTTCCCTTTATTAATTAGTCTTAATAAGCATTTATAAAAAATAGGCCTAAAGATACTAGTAATCTGAATAAACATTTTTAGACTAAGTCCACCATTTAAAAGATAAGAGTATTTTGGATTTTTTTTTTTTAATTATGCTATAAGCTATTGAAAAGCATGCTTGTAAAAACCTGAAAATGAAGATAAAAATTTCAATAAAAAGAAATCCAGGTAAATATATTTACATCAAACAATGTAAATGTTAGGGAATACAAAAGATTGGTGGAGTTAATAGGGTTCAAGAAGTTTTGACAATTCCAAATCCATATGGAAAACAAAACAATCATAAAGTACGTAAAATCAGAATCTCTGCTTCAATGGGTGCTGATTGTGGATCCAAGTAAAATGAAATCCTTGACAACTTCAATCTTTTCCTTGTTTATCCTGATGTTGCTTATTGGTCCAGGTGTGAGGATTTTTGTTTTCTTTATGTTGAGGTGCAATGCATACAGAAGGCTATGTATGGCCTTCGATATTCATCAGTAAGTGCTTCAAGTCCTCTTCACTTTCAGCAAGCAAGGTTGTGCCATCTGCATAATGCAGGTTGTTCATGAGTCTTCCTCCAATCCTGATGCCCCATTCTTCTTCATATAGTCTAGCTTCTTGTATTATTTGTTCAGCATACAGATTAAATAGGTATGGTGAAAGGATACCACCCTGACGCACACCTTTCCTGACTTTAAACCAAGCAGTATAGCCTTGTTCTGTCCGAAAAACTGCCTCTTGATCTATGTAAAGGTTCCTCATGAGCACACTTAAGTGTTCTGGAATTCCCATTCTTTGCAATGTTATACATATTATGATCTACACAGTCAAATGCCTTTGCCTAGTCAATAAAACACAGGTAAACATCCTTCTGGTATTCTCTGCTTTCAGCCAGGATCCATCTGACATCAGCAATGATATCCCTGGTTCCACATCTTCTTCTGAATCAGGCCTGAATTTCTGGCCGGTTCCCTGTCGATATACTGCTGCAGCCATTTTTGAATGATCTTCAGCAAAATTTTACTTGTGTGTGATATTAGTGATATTGTTTGATAATTTCTACATTCAGTTGGACCACCTGTCTTGGCAATAGGCATATATATAGATCTCTTCCAGTCAATGGACCAGGTAGCTGTCTTCCAAATTTTTTAGCATGGATGAGTGAGCACTTCCAGGGCTGCCTCCATTTGTGGAAACATCTCAATTGATATTCTGTCAATTCCTGAAGATTTATTTTTAACCAATGCCTTCAGTGTAGTTTGGACTTCTTCCTTCATTACTATTGTTTCCTGATCTTATGCTACCTCTTGAAATGGTTGAAAGTTGACCAATTCTTTTTGGTATAATGACTCTGTGTATTCCTTCCATCTTCTTTTGTTGCTTCCTGCATTGTTTAATATTTTCCCCATAGAATCCACCTTACTTTGTGTTTTGTATTTGTCTTGTCTTATTCAATGTTTTATTGTAAATTTTAACTCACTTCAATTTTTTTGTTTTCTAATTCATTTTTTTCCAACTAATCTTCTGGAAATTTTATTTCGTATTTCTATCTCTTTGTATATTTTATTTCAAAATGAACATGACATAACATAGTACACAAATCTAGTGATGATATCTCACCTGTAGTCTTAAAAAAATTACTCCAAATTACAAATTCCTTAGAGGATTTAAATCTTCATCATATGACTTGGACTTACAGTCAGTAGATATTTTTGAATCATCTACAAGTTAAACATAATTTTCATATAGAGACAATATACATTTCTATTACTTACAGCTTTACTTACTCCCTTGCTCATCTTTCCTTCTCGTGTCTTGGATCTTTGCAGGATCTGGTACTGTTCCTGAAGTATATCCAACAGAACTTTTATAGGAAGTTTGTGGCTAGTAAACTCTAAGTTTTTATCTGTCTGAAAACGTACTTATCTCGCCCTCATTCCCTTTTCTCGACAGAAAACTTTATAGGGAACACAATTCTTTGTTGATAAATATCTTCTCTGAGCAGTTTGAAGATACTGCTTCACCATCTCCTGGACTCCATTGCTCCTGTTGAGTCTTTTTTGTTCATTTTCAGGTGATCTGTTTTCTCTTAAGGTGCTTTAGATCTTCTCTTTTCTCTACTGCAGCATGTCTGGGTTTGGATTTATTTTCAATTATTCTGCTCAGGACACTGTGTTTCCTTTATCTATGGATTTATATTGTTTATTAGTTCTGTCACAAGTAAAACATTTATCAGGTATTTTATCCGTTTTAAATTAAGTTTTTTGTATATTGTGAAGCATGGATCAAGACTCACTTTTTTCTTTTTTTGCATCTAGATATCCAAATTTTCCAGCACTATTTATTGAAAGGCAATCCATACTCTATTGAATGTGTTTGTACTTTTGTCAAAAATCGGCTAACTATGTTAGTAATTCTCATTCTGGGCTCTCTAACCTGTTCATTTCATCTATATTTCTGTAATTTGGGAAATACCACACTGTATTGATTTTTATATTTTTATACTAAGTATTTTGTTACTATTGCCAGTATTTTACTTTTACACTATAAACATACACTATCTTGCTACTATTTTAACTTTAGTCCCTTAGCTTATACAGTACTAAAAAGTAAAACAGTAATTAATTTTATATTTGCCTCAGTTTTTATCATTTCCAGAGTTAATAATTTCTTTGTGCAGATTCAACTTTTTCCTTACACTATATTCTTTTTCCTGAATAATTTACCTTAAAATATCATGTAGGACAGGTCTCCTGATGATGATATCTCTCCATTTTGTTTGCCTAAAAATTATTTCTTTCTCCTTTATACAGACATTAAATTCTGGATTTACAGTGTTTTCTTTCAGCACTTTAATGATGCCACAGCATTATCTTCTAGCTCACATAGTTTTTAACAAGAAACGTACTTTGATCTTTATATTTATATTTTTTCCCTTCCTTCAAGACTTTCTCTTCATCTTTTCAATAACCTGAATAAAGTATAAGTAAGTGCTTTGTTTTTAAGTTTATACTGTTTGGTGGTCTCTGAGTTCTTGAATCTGTGGTTTATTGCCTGCAATAGTTAAGATTGTCAAAATGGCTGGGTCATGATTCTCAGTAGTCTGGTAGTTATGTAATAAAGTAATCACCTCCATGATGCTATCAGATATAATCACCTCCATGGTGAGATCTACTATGAGCAGCCAATCAGTTGAAAGGGAGTTTCCTTGGGGCTGTGTCCTGTATCCAATATATGTGAACTCTCTGGCAAAGCTTGCTGGATTTTGTTCTCTCTGGATCTTGCATCTGACTCATCATCATCTGACCCCTGATTCTTGGGATTTGAGACAGTGGCTTATCATATATTGCTGCCAATATTGGGATTTGTTGACCTCTGCAGCCTGTGAGTCAATAGCATAGCATCTGTCTTGCTGATCTTGTTCATCAGCCGCTACAGTTATGCAAGTCAGGAGAAGCCTCCAGCCTGACACCTAACCCATGGACTTGGGACTTTCCAGCCTCTACAATCATGTGAGCCATTTCCTTGAAACACATCTCTCCTTTTCTCTCTCTCTCTCTCTCATTCGCCCTCTCTCTCTCTCTATATATATATACATATATATACACACCTCATTGGTCTTGCTTCTCTACAAACCCAGCCTAAGACATATTGTACTGATAACAGTTCTAGAGAAATAGAAATGTAAGGATGAGTTTTCTAAATTAGTTCTCAAGTCTGGTTAGTCTTCAAGATGTTGATGACTGCATCCAGTAATAAAGAGGTCACTGCTAATCCATGAGAAGGCAATAAAAATATGCAAAATATAACCACCAACAGATCAAGTATTGGTGAGAGGCTAGGCTCTGGGTGATTGCAAGTTTGAGTCTTTTCTACAATTTTGTCAGAATGATAAATATAAGGAAGCTGGTTGGTTAGTCCCATTTTTGCTAGACAAAGTTGTGAAAGAAAGATATGAGTTCAAGGCTTCAGATGAAAGCTTAAGCATCACATAAATGACCTCAAAATTGCCACGTGTGCCCTGAAAGAAAGCCTTATTTTTTCAGTAAAAGATCTGTTATAGTCAAAAACCAAACCCAGAGTCTTACTGTAAAAGTGGTTGAATTTCAACACCAATTGAATTCCCAATTTTGAATAGTGTCTGACATTGAAGAGGGGGCATTGATTGGGAAGAATGGGATCCTAAAACTTGGGATGGAGGCATATGGCAGAGAATCAGGATGCTGGGGATACTGAGTCCCTAAATTCCATTGAATCACTCCTGACAACAAAACCATTGGCCCCTCCACCACCACCTGATGAGATTAATCTAGCTGTGTCTGAAGAGCCTTAGTCTGAGATATTATCTGATGTGGTGTCTGAATCTTTGACTGGAAAGGAGTATGGGTCATTGCCTGGGGCATTTCCTGAGGCAGATACCTTACAAGACTTATCAGAATGTTCTCCAAACACATTTCTACCACTCATTTTTGTTTCTAGACCTATAACTAAAGTGCCATCAAGCCCCAAAATGTTACTGTGGCCCAACAGTTTGGGGGGGTATGGTGGTCAGATTATTAATGGAGTCTTAGCCCAGGTCCCTCTGACAATGGATTCAGTGGGCCCTGAACCCATCCTATAGTGATTTCTCCAGTTCTAGAATGCATATTTGGAATAGATGTGCTCAGCAACTGGCAGAACCCCTGCATTGGATCCCTGACAAGTGGAATAAGGGCTATTATAGTAGAAAAAGCCAAATGGAACTGGCTTTATCTAAGAAAACAGTAAACCAAAAGCAATACCACATTCCTCTAGAGATTGCAGAGATTACTGCCACCATCAAGGACTTGAAGAATGCAGGGGTTGTGATTCCCACCACATCCCCATTCAACTCAGCTATTTAGCCTGTGCAAAAGCAGATGGAGCATGGAGAGTGACAGTGGATTATCATAAACAACCGGCTCCAATTGCAGCTACTGTTCCAGATAGGGCTTCATTGCCTAAGCAAATTAATACATTTCCTGGTACCTGGTATGCAGTGTTGACCCGGTCAATGCCTTTTCCTCAATTCCAGTTTAGAAAGGGCATCAAAAGCAGTTTGTCTTCAGCTGGCAAGGCCTGCAATACTCCTTCACTGTCCTAGCTCAAGGTATATCAACTCTCCAACCCTATGTCATAATTTAGTTCACAGGGAAATCTCCTTCCATAACATGTCACACTGATTAGACCTAGTGAGAAAGAAGTGTCAATGATTCTGAACTTGCTGTAAAACATTTGCCGTCTAGTCAATTCCAACTCATAGTGACACTATAGGACAGAGCGGAGCTGCTCAGTAGGGTTTCCAAGGAACAGCTGGTGGATTTGAACTTCCGACCTTTTGGTTAGCAGCTGAGCTTTTAACCACTGTGCCACCAGGGCTCCACCACCTGCATGCTAGAGAGTGGGAAATTAATCCAACAAAAATTCAGGTGGCTTCTACCTCCGTGAAATTTCTAGAGGTCCGGTGGTGTGCAGCATGTCAAGATATTCCTTCTAAAGTGATGGATAAGTTATTGCATCTGACCCCTATCACAAGTAAAAAGGAGCCACAAGACCTAGTGGGCCTCTTTGGATTTTGGAGCCAGCATATCCTACATTTGGGTAAAAAAAATAAATCTTTTTTTTTTTTTTTTACTCCTACCTATTTAACAAGTGACTTGAAAATTTGCTATTTTGAGTGCGGACCGGAAAAAGTGAAGGTTCTGCAGCAGATTCAGGCTGCTATGCAAGCTGCTCTGCCACTTGGGACACATGATCAAACTGAACCAATGGGGGTTGAAATTGCAGTCACAGATAGAGATGCCAATAGGAGTCTTTGGCAGGCCCCTATTTTTGAACCACAGTACTGATTCTTAGGATTTGGGAGCAAAGCCCTGTCATCTTCTGCAAATAACTACTCTCCTTTTGAGAAACAGCTTTTAGATTGTTACTGGGCCTTAATAGAGACTGAACACTTAAGCATGGACCACTAAGTCACAATTGGCCTGAGCTGTCCATCATGAACTGGGTGTTGTCTGATACACATTCATAAAGTCAGACATGGCCAGCAGCACTCCATCATTAAATGGAAGTGGTATATACAAGATCAGGCCTGAACAGTATCTGAAGGCACAAGTATGTTGCATGAGGAAGTGGCCCAAATGCCCATGGTCTTCACTCCTGTCACTTTGTCTTCTCTTTCCCTGTCTTCACTTGTGGCCTCACGGGGAGTTCCTTATGATCAGTTGACTAAGGACGATAAGACTCATGGCTGGTTTACAGGTGGTTCTACATGATATGTAGTGATATGCAGACATCACAAGAAAGTGTATAGTAGCACCACTATAGCCCCTTTCTGGGACCTCCCTGAAAGACAGTGGTGAAGAGAAATCTTCCCAATGTACAAAATTTAGAGCAGTGCACCTGGTTGTTCAATTTATTTGGAAGGAGAAATGGCCAGATATGAGACTGTATACTAATCATGGGCTTTGGCAATGGTTTTGCTTGATGGTCAGGGACTTGGAAGAAACATGATTGGAAAATTGGAGATACGGCAGTATGGGAAGAAGTATGTGGATAGACCTCTCTGAATGGACCAAATAAGTGAAGATATTTGTGTCTCATGTGAGTACTAACCAAAGTGTAACCTCAGCAATGGAGAATTTTAACAATCAGGTGGATAGGATGATGTGCTCTATAGAAACTAGTCATCTTCTTTCCTCAGCCACTCTCATCATTGCCCAATGGACTCATGAACAAAGTGGCCATGGTTGCAGGGATAGAGGTTATACATGGGCAAAGCAACATGAACTTCCATTCACCAAGGCCAACTTGGCTAAAGCCACTGCTGAGTGCCCAGTCTGCCAGCAGCAGAGACCAACACCGAGTCTTAGATATTGCTCTGTTCCTCGAGGTGATTAGCCAGCAACATTGTGGCAGTTTGAACACATTGGACTGCTTCCATCATGGCGATGGCAATGTTTTGTTCTTACTGGCATAAACATTTACCCTGGATAGGGATTTGCCTTCCCCACATGAAATGCTTCTGCCGAAACGACCATCTATGGACTTATATAGAATGCCTTATACACCATCATGGCACCCAACACACCATTGCCTCAGATAAGGTGATTCCCTTCACAACAAATGAAGTCTGGCAATGGGACCATGCTCATGGAATTCACTGGTCTTACCATGTTCCCCATCATCCTGAAGCAGCTTTCTTGAAAGAACAATTGAATGGCCTAAAAAAGGCTCATTTTACAGCACCAGCTAGGTGGCAATACCCTGCAGGGTTGGGGGCAATGTTTTCAGGAGGCAGTACATACCAACGTACAATATATGGTGCTGTTTCTCCTATAATTAAGATTCATAGGTTCAGGAATCAAGGGTTGCAAATGGGAGTGGCACCACTCACTATTACCTCTAGTGATCCACTCACAAAATTTTTGCTTCCTGTCCCATGACCCAATGCTCTGTGGGTCTAGAAGTCTTGTTCCAAAGAGGGGCCTGCTCCCACCAGGAGACACAACACGGATTTAATTGAACTAGAAGTTAAGAATACCACCTGGCTGCTTTGGGCTTCTTATGCTTCTGAATGAACAGGCAAAGAAGGGAGTTACTGTATTGGGTGGTGTGATTGATCCTAATTACCAAGAGAAAATAGAGTTGATATTACATAATGGAAATAAAGAAGACTATGTCTGGAATACAAGAGAACCCTTAGGATGTCTCTTAGTCCTACCATGCCCTGTAATTAATGTCAATGGAAAACTATAGCAAACCAATTACGACATAAGTCTTAATGCCCCAGGCCCTTCAGGAATGAAGGTTTGGGTTACCCCACCAGGCAAAGAACCATGATCAGCTGAGGTGCTTGCTAAGATGAAGGCAATACATAATAGGTGGTGGAAGAAGGTAATTCTAAATACCAGGTACAACCATGTGATCAGTTGCAGAAATGAGGACTGTAATTTTTATGAGAGTCTTAGTCATCTAGTGCTGCTGTAACATGAATACAAGTGGATGGTTTTAACAAAGAGAAATTTATTCTTTCACAGTTTAGTAGGCTAGAAGTCCAAATTCAGGGCACTGGCCCCAGGGGAAGGCTTTCTTTCTCTGTCGGCTCTGGAAGAAGGTCCTTATCATCAATCTTCCCTTGGTCTAGGAGCTTCTCTGCACAGGAATCTCACCTCCAAGGGATGATCTCTGCTCCTGGTGCTCCTTTCTTGGTGGTATGAGGTCCCACTGTCTCTCTGCTTGCTTCTCTCTTTTATATCTCAAAAGAGATTGGCTCAAGACACAATCGAATCTTGTAGATTGAGTCCTGTCTCATTAACATAACTACTGCCTATCCCGCCTCATTAATTTCATATGGGTAGGATTTACAACAAATAGGAAAATCACATCAGATGACAAAATGGTGGACAATCGCACAATACTGAGAATTACGGTCTAGCGAAATTCATACACATACCTTGGAGGGGCACGATTCAATCCATGACGATGAGTATTTCTTGTATGTGTGCATCAACTACTTTTGTTTTCTTCACTTATCAAAAAAAAAAAAAAAAAAAAGGATGTAAACATGGCTAGTGCATTTTCAGCTGTATGCATTTTAATTGTATCATGTTAGGCACAAGTATGACTTCATAAGTGTCTTTATTTAGAAATTATGTATGATTTAAGGAGCTGTGTACAGGTACTAAGTTGACAAGGGGTGGACTGTGATGATTAAGGTTGTTTGTCAACTTAGCTGTGCCATGATTCTCAATAGTTTGGCAATTATGTAACGACATAATCACCTCCCTGATGAGATCTGCTATGAGCAGCTAATCAATTGAAAGAGAGTTTTCTTGGCTGTATGACCTGCATCTAATACATATGGACTTTCTGGCAAAGCTCACTGACTTTTGCTCACTCTGAATCCTGCATCCAGCTTGTCATCATCTGACCTCTGGTACTTAGGACTTGAGCCAGAAGCTTGTCGCATTGCCCGCCGATCTTGGGATTCATCAGGCTCCATAGCCTGTGAGCCAGAAGCCTGCCGTCTGACCTGCCGATCTTGGGTTCGTTAGCCCCTGCAGCTATGTGAGTCAGGAGAAGTCTCCAATCTGTTGCCTGACCCAAAGACTTGGAACTTTCCAGCCTCTACAACTGCATGAGCCATTTCCTTGATATAAATCTTTCTCTCTCTCCTCTCTCTATATATACATATAGTATCTCTTTACCTTCTCCTTCTGAGATTCTGAGATTTTAATGATATGTATACTGGATTTTAAAAATATTTTCCACAAGTCTTTGGTCCTATGTTCTTTTTGATTGTTTGTCCTCACCTTTGTGTTTCAGTTTGGAAAAAGTCTATTACCTTTTTTCAAGTGTGTTAATTTTTCCTCGATTATGTCTAGTGTACTGATGAGCCTATTGAAGGCATTATTTATCTGTTAATGTGTTTTTCATTACTAGGCTTTCCTTTTTTTTTCTTTTTTATACTTTTCATCTCTCCACTGAGGTTTCCTATCCAATCATGCATATTTTCTTTTTTTTTCTACTGGAGTTATTAACATGTTAATCATAGTTATTTAAAATTCCCTGCTTAACAGTTTCAACACTTATGTTATATCTTGTCTGTTCCTGTTGTTTAATTTGTCATTTCATGTGCTTGGTAATTTTGTTGGAAAGCTTGGTATCAAGTAAAAGAAAAAGACAAACTGAGATAAAGAATACCTGTATCTAGAAACAGGTATACTTTTTTCTTTTTTTGAAGGGGGTAGTGTAGGGGCTTAAGTCAATCTTGTAAGGAGTTGAGCTAGTTTTGAGATTTTTTTTTTATTACTATGATTATCATCAGTACAAAACATTCCTTTTATTTCTCTAATCTTACCACGTGTTTAAGTGGGCTAGTTTGTCAGAATTTTTTTTTTTCTTTTTTCCCTCCATGTTTGCTCTACCCTCAGTTTTGAGGCTTCTTTTTTGTCTTCAGCTCAGGGAAGGTGTCTCTTCATGCTCTTGACCCCGCTCCCAAAGTAGATACTGTTAAATGGGATTCATTGCTTCCTTTCCCAGTCAGACCGGCAAGGTGATGCAGAGGGTGTTTTCTTTATGTTGGTTCAGCTTCAGTCTGCTGTTTCCCTGGAACTCTAGAACTTGAGTTGGGCCTTCGAAATCATCCTGCTTCTTTACCAACTTGTCTTTTTTTCTGTCATCAAGTCGATTCTGACTTATGTCCACCCCATGTTTCAGAGTAAAATCGCACTCTGTAGGGTTCTCGTAAGTGTGACCTTTTGGAAGCAGATCGCCAGGCCTTTCTTCCAAGCTGCCTCTGGTGAGGTTGAACTCTCATCTGGTTAGGAGTTGAACACTGAACCGTTTGTTGCCATTTGGTTAGAATCATCTAGCCACGATCCTGGTATTCCAGTATCACTTAGTATTCCTTTGGTTTCCCGTAGGTTCCAGCATCAATTTAGACATTTTGATCTGGGATCCTGTTTGACATGTATTGGTGTCGTTGTCACAATGATGATAATAATGTACTTGGTAGAAAATTCTAACATCCAGAGCCAGAATATGAATCCCTTTAAGAAATGAAGGATAGAATATTTCTCCATATAGATGGTTCTGCAGTTCAGGGAGAAGGAAGTACTGTCAATCAATAAGGCAACTTTACTTTGTCTTCAATTTACCACCAATGTGCACAGATGAAGATAAAAAACAAATAACAGTTTTCAATCATTCTTCTGGCATCTCTTCTCTTCTGTGAACTTTGAGTGGCAGCTTCTTTAAAGTAGGTAAGTAGTTTGTATCAACCTAGTAAATTCCTGAATATTTATTTAGAGATGAAAGTGTTGACATCAATTTCCTTAAGTGTGTGTGTGAAGATAAGGTAAACTTATGGCTGGTGTTTAGGAACTCTGTGAATATCTTCAGGAACATCGAAAAGTCTGTAGTGCCTCTTGTCCAAGGTAGGGATGAAATTCACTAGCTAGTGATTAACAATGTGCTGTTTAACACCCAAAACTCCTTTGCAGACACCCTGTAACAGGCATCTATGTTGTTTGTTGAAAATGTATAGTTTCATGTTTTCTTCCAGGTTATGTAGTGTGGTTATGGCTACATGATCAGTAAACTTGTCCCTTGATTTCCCTGAGACAAGGAAGGATACCTCACACATATCTTGGTAGATCAAAATTTGAAGGTGTAACTTGGCCTATATAACTGAGTAAGGACCTTGGGAGTAGTGTGTAGAAATCTTGTAGCTTTCTATGTTTATGTTTGCCTTTGCTTTATTTCTCCAGCTATATCTTTAGCCTTATGTGATTAGGCCAGAATCATTAGATACGTTCCTTAAACAATCAAAACGAGGTTACTGTCTCTTTCATCTCCGAAGTGAAAACAAGGGGTACAGTACTTGGTTGGAATATTTGATTTGTGAAGAAATCACCTATCACATCTGGGAGTTTCATTAACCGCTGTTCATAAAAACATCAGGGAAAAAGCTGACTTTACATGCTAATGGAAAGCTACAGGCTCTCACAGAGCTTCGAAGACCTTCATCTGGTTAATTCCTTTGGGATCATAGGACTCCGATGTTCAAATGATATGAGAAGTGTCAGCAACTTACACACATGCTAGAGTCTTTGGCAAAATTCTGTAACTGTCAACAAACGGTGACTTTGGGATTTTTGGACTAGAAAATTATCTGAGGATGCCTCCAAGTGTTCTGTCTTTGAAAGGCAGTTGTTAGCCTATTATTTAATCTCAGTTGTTATAGAAAGACAGAAAATTATTTTAAGACTGGAAAAAATTCATCATGTCCTTATGTCAGAGCAACATTCCGATGGTGAGAGAAATACAGACGAGTACCCTCATAAAATGGAAAACGTTTGTTCAATAATATGTTCCAGGGCACCACTAGGGGCGCCCATCGCACCCTTGAACAGGTAGCTGTTATGCCTTTGAGCCCTACAATAGATCCCCTGAAGAGTTAGCTAATTCGTAGTCTAATCAATCACTTTCTATGATTGGTTACCAGAAGTTGACCAACAGGCAGCATGGGTTACACATGGTAGCCCAAAGGTTGAGGGCTGAAATTCAAACCAGAAGGCAGCTGTATTAAAATTGTTCAATGGCTGTTCATTGACGGAAGAAGGAAAATAAAATACATTCAATTGGCAGGATAAAAGTAGCATTCTTCACAGCATCATACAAATAGATAACAACAATAACTATGATTAGAGATTTCAATAAGCCTGCAGAAACTTCCTTCGTTATTTGAAGCTAAAGGTCCAGGATGGGCCTGGGCATAGTTTAGAAATACTCAATTTAAAGTTGTATGTGTTTGTCATGAACCGTGTTGAAGCTGGATGAACGTTTGCAATAATTCTAATGTCGCTATATCTTTTGGTTTCTGTTTTATAGGTTCTATGTACTACCTTTACCTGTTACTTATTCACGGTAAACTCATGTGTTACAGTGTAGACATGCTCCATAGGGTTTTCTTGGCTGTAATCTTTCTGGAAGCAGATTGCCAGGCTTTCTTGTGTGGTGCTGCTGGGTGGGTTTGAACTACTAACCTTTAGGGACATTTTACCTACTACAGAGTATGTCTTTTTAGGTAAAAGCTGGGAACTGTTGCCTCCAAAATACACACAAAGGGCTTGGCTCAAAAACAGATCTATGGAAGCATGTGTAACTTTTAGTCTAATAAATGATCTTTAAAGAAAAGTGTCCACATGCAGTGATAATAAATATCTCTTACTTTCACACTATATTAAAACATCATTTGCTCTAATGCTTATAAAAAAAAAGATCATGTATTTGTAAATGGAGTACAATGATCAAGGTAAAATATTCATGATAAACAGAAATCAGTGTCATTTTGAAGATGACTTGGGCCCTTGTGAGTCATTTCAATTATCCAACACTGCATGGCGGCTAAGAGCTCAGCTGCTAACCAAAAGGTCAACAGTTCGAATCTACCAGCTGCTCCTTGGAAACCCTATGGGGCAGTTCTACTCTGTCCTATAGGGTTGCTATGATTTGGAATAGACTGCATGGCAACGGGTTTGGATTTTTTTGTTTTTTTTTTCTGGTTTACACTTATCTATGCTTTGTATATAAAAAATTCTCACTTTCATCCTCCCAACTTGATGCTTTAGTGCACCGTGTATAAATGCTTCCATTTTCATGCTTCCCTCTTTTATTTTGAGACTTCTTGTGTTACGAATTCTTGCCAAACAAATTCAAGATAAAATTAGAGTTTATGTCAGGAATCAGGGCCAATAATACTTGTACAAATAACGGATGTGACCAAGCTTGTAGATCATGAGTCTCTGTTATCAACTGATGAATTTATTATTGAAAGAAATAATCTGTATCAAAGTATTACCAGCTCATGGATGAACTTGATAAGAGCCTCAAACAAAATTGTAAAAGACCTTGATGCAAATGAATGTAATATTTTTTGATAATTTGTTCTATTTCCCTTAATTTTCAAACCTGAGGAAGAAATTCAAATATAAGCATCTACTCATATCTCAGCTAACAATGTCTAAACCAAATAAGATAATGTTATGTTATATTTATATACAACCATTCCTTTATTACTCCTTACTTCTCAGAAAACATCTCACAAGAAAAATGCAGGATTCATGTAAAAGAAGTACTCCAGAACTTAAGAAGCAAGTAGGAACTCTTAAAAAACATATTAAGCTCTCAAATAAATCCTTGAAAATGTTATTCAAAGGCAAAGAAGTGTTTTAATTACTGCATTCTAGAATTTGAAATGTCTTTACACAGAAGATATTGGCCAGCTGTTCTCCATCTCCATAGAGGGGAGAGCTACAGAAACAGGCTTAACTAGCAGCAATAAAGTTTGCAATAAGGAGATTCTCTTAAAAGTGAGAGTTAAAACATTACAGAGTGTATTAAGAAATCATCTTCTCTGGAGATCTTTATGTACCTATTGGTTCTCATTTGCCTGAAATGATGAGCATGTAGCCAGGAAAAAATTTAGGGAGCCTGATCATTGTCCTTTCTTGTCCTTCAAGCTTTGTATGTGATTTTAAAATTCACAAGATATTTCTCAACACTTACAGCATATGGAAGCTAATTAATGTAAGATATTTCATATATTATGGGGTTTTGATTAGAATCATGATATTTTTTTCTGCTCTGGTACGATAACTGGGGAATGAAAATGTTTTAAGGAGTTCAGAATATTGTTTCAGAGTTATGTTTTCCATTTAAGAGGTAATAATAATAATAATTAGTAGGAAACAGGTATTAAAACCAGCTTTAATTGTTCACAATCTTTTGAGAAAATATGACTAAATATTTTAGGTCCCATGTCAAATAAAAAAAAAAAATCTTTGGAAGAAAAATAAAATATATGAGCAATTTTCTAGATGTTCTGTGTGTATGCATATGTGTGTGTGTGTGTGGGTGTGTGCGTGTGTGTGTAATATATATTTGGGAAATTTGATTACTTCTTAAATAAGTCTTTAGATAGGTTATTTGAGTTTACCTGTTTAAATAAAATAAGCATACTAAGTGGAAGTGAAATATCAATGTAAGCACTTTAAAAAAATAGGTGGTAAAATGCTCAAATAAAAGAAGATAAAGGCAAAAAAAAATTTAATGGGATTATTACCCTAGTTTTTAAGATTTTCTTTCAGGGGTCATTGCACTTTTTGTATGCAAACCGGTGCTCTCTGGAATGGAAATACCGCATTTCAGATCCTGGTTCTAACAGGCAGAGGTCTGCTATTTGGGGAAGGTATTGAACCTTCCTGAGCCTTTCTTTCTCCATCACTGAAATAGAAATAACATTTCATGATGTTATTATGAAAAATCAGAATAGTCTAAAAGCACCGTTAAAACCTGCCTACCATGGGTGGTATAGGTTCTAGCATCATAGCAACATATAAGCCACCATAGTACAACAAACTAACAGATGGTGGAAATTTGCCCTCGGAATAGTTAATTGGAAGTAGGCAGAGATGGAGATGTATAACTCATAGTCTTTTGAGGCTTCTTACATGAGTCTTAGACTCCTAAGTGTATCTCTGAATCATTTTTTTTTTTTTCTATGAACTGTTTAGAATAACCTCCACATGCATACCAGTTGCAGCAATGTGTTGAATGTTAGGCTAAAAAATTTCAGTAGATGTTAATTCCAGATGAATTTATTTTAACCTTTTTTTTCTTGTTTTTACCTTGAAGATGACCGTAAGTTAATGATTCGCCCTGTCCTCCAATTCATTGCAGAACTCTACAGTGAGGCTAGTGTGAAGATTTTTCCAGAGTAATATGCATTTGCAAAATACTGGCCATGGAGATGTCTCTAGTATAAACACTCAGGTATTTTGTTCCCACGGTTACTTGTTTTTCCTGTCATATCCAATTACTCAAAGCGATTTTAATTTTCTTCCAGGCATTTCTGATTATTTTGACACAAATCATAATTTAATTGAAAATAACATTAAATGTTTTTTAAAAAATTATATTAAAAATATTTTACTTAAAGCTTTAGGTAAAGAGCAGAAAGACACAGGCCATCCCATGTGGACAAACTGCCTGGTCGACCTCGTTAATCTAGTAGTTATTTAATCTAGTAGTTCTTTTCAGACTTCTGTTGATTGAAGTGGTTTGTTTAAAAAAAAATTCTTCATTTGCATTATGTTCAATTAATTTTCTTTTTGAAAAGATCCTGGCATCTAAATATGACTGCTTCATCCCAGTCACAGTCTGCAACTTGCCTTTTAGAAATCAAAGAAGGCAGTCTGAGAAAAGGCTTCAGTCCAAATCAGTGCTTGATTACTGCATATTTTGAAAAAGTACATCGATTTAAGCTATTCTTAACTTGGGGAGACAATGACTTGAGTTTTGTAATTGCCATTTGAGTGGCCTACTCATTACCACAAATTAATAATTCAAATAAACAATTGTATTCCGTATACACTACTGAGTTTATACATATGGGTATGTGGATTTTATAATTCTGAAGTAATATTCAGGGATTTTATCATTCTCTGATATATTGGCAGGCAGCTACAAGCAGCAACACCACGTAGTGTCACTGCACAACACACAGATGTTTGTGGAAGTCCCCAGCCTGCAGACCTGGAAAGTGAACAGGAGATAGATGGGAACCCTTGGCTTGCCCTGCCTGCAGCAACTCCTCTGGCCATTTTAGACCTGGCACTGATAGGTTTCCCAGAGAGCGACATTCATTTTCCCTTGGGCACAAACACAACATCTAGGCTGCAAAATAGAAAGGCTGAATGCTTTAAAGGTAAAATTGAAGCTCCTTTTAAAAATAACCATTTTAAAGGTTTCTTCTTCCGTAAACTACTAATGTGAAAACAAAGACGAGTTTTCTTTAATCTGTTTTCATGTATTCATGTGAAAGACACTTTTAATCTTGACTTGATTAATCCTCTAGGTATAAGCATCTGATGTAGAAAGTGAACTTTCTAAAGACTTAATATGGAATACATTACCCAAAATGCTATTTCCATCACAATGACTCCTACTTACAACAACTCTATATAAACAACATCAATGAAGGTACATCCCCTGCTTCCCAGACTCCAGATGCAACCCTCAGATATGTTCTCGGGATCCGTGACGCACGGGAATTTATACGGGGCTTTCCTTAACCTCCACAACAGTTCTAGATATACTGGTCCAAATCTGAACACTCCCAGGAAACTTAGCTTTAGAAATATAGCCTTTGTCTTTCCTAAGACTGGAAATACACATAGTTAAATATAATTCAACCTCATGCTATGTAATTGATAAGATATATAATTAAAATTTAAACTAAATTAGTTATTGATAGTTGCTATAATTCAGAAGAAATACAATGATCTATAATAGGAAATTCTGTCAAGAATTCCAAAAATAGACATCCTCATGTATTGTTAATGGGAGGGTTATTCATTGAAACATTTTTAGAGCCCATTTAGGAACATCAATCAAAACTACAAAATAGACTAAAATTTAGCAGTTTTCCCCAAAATAAATAATTGCACTAATATGTATAAAGGTGTTTATTACAATCTTGCTTGGGATGATAAAAATTTTGAAACAACTGAAATGGTCATGTTTAGGGGAGGTGGATAAGAAAACTTGATTAGAAAGACTGCTAAAGAAAATTATATAATCATATTAGGGTGTAATTATGGTGTATATTTTACACACATATACAGTTTAAAAAAATTATCCCCAGATATACTTAGTAAATATATTGAGGTGGAGGAAGGAAACTTTCACTTTCTATTTTGTAAATTTTAATTGTCAAGAAAATATATATTTTCAAGCAAGGTAATAAGGACGTGTATTTTGATATTTTAAGTACCTTGAATCGTGTAAAAGAAATAGGATTTCAATTTAATATGTAACTGTCCACTTATTTCAGCTTATGATTAACTTGTAAAAAGAAAAACTATGAGTCAGATCTAATCTAGATTTCTTACAGTATCTCTTTCATTGCTCAAAACAAACTGAGGCTCTAGAACAGCCATGAATATACCCCAGTTCACACCGCTACTCAGATCTCAGATTTGTCTAGATTTGAACCTTGGTTTTCAGATTCAAAAGTCAAATTCTTCTCACCACAACTTAATGTTAGAGATTTATCTTTTTAGTGGTATTGGAAAACAAAATAACTTTCATATTTTAATCTTAAAATCTTTTGAAAGAGTCAGTGGACATAAGACAGTCATAACAGTATGTAAAATGACCCAGAAAGGTAAGGTAGACATGGGATCTAAGGACATATATGATGACTAAATTGAGAAACCTCTATTGGAGGTTTTCAGATCCAAAGACATATTTTTTTCATAATTTTGAATATGTGTGCTTTATTCAGGTACATATAGACCATTTGTCAGTGATAGTTGTCTTTCAGAAAGGAGGATTTCTCTTGTCACTCTTAATAGTCAAATAAAGGCAATGAGATGGTTTTAGCTGTCAGAAATGGGCATTAGTCAACTATTTTGCTTTCTAAATGTTTCTATCTAAAATGTAATAAGGCGATTAATCCTAAATTATTTTTGACAAGTTGAAGTTGAAAATATAATACTTAAGTTACTGTTTTCTTTTTTTTTTTTTGGACGCTAAGACAAAGAATCTTTTATATGACAGTGTTTTTCTGTTCATATAATAGTTTTCTAAAGTTTATAGATATACTCACATATTCCTAAATTATTTATAACTCATTATGAGTGTACAAAAGGTATTCTTTTACTTATATATATTTCATGTTGTAAATATCTCAAACTTCCATGTTTACCATCCACAGTTTTCAAGACTTTTTAGAACCATGAAGTAATGTTTTTCAAGAATCATATGGTAGTCTTATTTTTCCAATCTGTATATCCTCTGTGAATGTAAAGACTTCTTTCATCCCATAGTAAGCATTTCCTTCTAGCCTGAAAATTTCTAATATTTCCTTCTCATCATCTAGTCTCGTAATAAAGTAAATCTTAGAATTTTAGTTATTATTTTAGCCCTGTAAAAAAACAAAGCAGTGCTTAAAGTGTATTGGTGAAGCACAATATCTCTTACTGTTACCTATTCATTTACAACTTCCAGACACAGTTTTGTTCCTCTGTAGTCAGAGCCTAAATGCATCCTACATAATTAAGAATGAGGAGACTGTATAGGAAATACTAATAAGCCTTAAAAATAAGCATTAAATGCATTGATGGACGATAAAACTAGATAAGTATAAAATACATAACAGGATTGTGAAGTTTTTCATCAGAGGGGGAAAAAAACAAAGATTTAAATGTCCTCACTATGTTGTGTGACCCTAAGAACAAAAATATTGAATGGTAAGAAGGTTTTATTGATAGATTCTATGACAAGGAGACACTGATAAATCTGTGGAAACAGAAGTCTTAAATCCTCTAGGATTCTTTTTAGTTTTTCTTGTACAAAGCAAAATGTGAAAGTATTTATTTAGAATGCTATGTTTTTGAGATCCATGTTTAATTGATACCACTTAATATCTTCAGTTTTCTTTATTAAAATAAAATCAATTCTAAAAGATGGGATAGATGTATGACCTTTTAAATCAATAGGAAATGGCATAATTAAAAATATGGAAGCAAGAGGACCATCATATCTTCTTAGTAAGGATCTAGGAAGCTTCAAAATATATTTATTTCTGGGGAAATATCCTTTTAGTTCTCTATAGATGAATTTTTTTTTTATAGATGACTCAGTATTTCGTTTGATCTAGCATATATTTCTGATTTGGAAGATTTCAGTCTAATTTTGCCTTGAAGATGTTGGTTGCTTCACAGAATTAGGAATACAGACTATAAAGACCAGAAATACACACACAGAACAGGTAACACACAGAGATGGCACCACAAAGGGGAAAGGGAAATGAAAAAGATTGTTAACAGGAAAGGAAACTGCCTAACTTAAATCTGGCATTATGTAAAGGGGATTTACTCTGAAAAGTTGTAATCAACAGGTAGTGTTCATGAAATTTTCTCTCCAAATTCATATGACTGGTATGATCCATTGAACCTGAAACAAAGGGTTTATTATTATCATATTTTTCCAAGTTGTGAATATTTCTATGGAGAACTGTAATTATACTTTTTTTCCTTAAAGATGAAATCATGAAAAGAAGTCACCATGATTATGAACCGACTCATAAAATTTTTCAAAACTAATTCTGCATAGATTGTTTGTATAAACATTAAAAATATGATCAGGAAATTATAATAGTGTAAATAAAGATCAAGCATATTTGAAAAAGATCCAAATAAATATTCTGTAAATGACAAATTTTCCAATTGATATTGACACATTAAACTACAGGTTAAAAATAGCATTAAAAATAACATTTGTGAACTAGAACAATCCATCACCTAAAGAAGTTATCTATAAAGAGTAGTGATTGATCAACTTCTTCTGTAAAGAGCCAGATAGTAAACTGTTTAGGCTTTGTGGGCCAGCTGTGGTCTCTTTCTCCACTTCCTTCTCTGTTTGCTTCTCATCTTTTTCTTCTTTTTCCAAACCTTTCAATATATATATATTTTAAAAACACACATTTAACTCATGAACCATAAATAAACAGGCTGCAGTTCGTTGACCTCTAGTATAGCATCTAAATGAACTAAATGACAACTGGTTTTGACAACTGGTATACCATCTAGCAAGATGAAGAGGTGAATAATATGAAAGACAGGCTATACGATATGGAGAATAAAATTATAGAGGCTAGTATATATTCACTCAGAATTCTGGAAAAAAAAAATAATAGAAGGGGCTTGATAGAGCTGTTATTTGAAAAGACAGGGCTAAAAATGTACCAGAATTGATGGAAGACAACAATTGTCAGACTCAGGAAATAGAATGCATCACTAACAAGAAAAACACAAGTAATTTAGAGCTACATACATCATAATGAATCTAGAAAATGCCACAGATGAGACTAGGGTATAAGAAATACATACTTCACCTGCAAAGAATGGCAATGAAACTGATGGCTAAATTTACAACAACAACAACAACAACAAAAAAAAACGCAAAAATTTTACAACAGCAACAATAAAAGCCAGAGAAAGGAAAATAACATAGCATGGAAATAGCTTTCACATCAGATTTCTATACCCACAAAAAATGTCCAAAAACATAAAATTTTTGGTTAAAACAGAGAGAGTTTATGAATAAAGATTCTCAATAAAGAAATTCTAAAGACAAAGGTCAGGAATAAAAATCACCCTAGATGGAAGGTCTGAGATGTAAGAAGAAACAGAGAGCAAAATAAATTAGTATATAAATCTAAATGGATACTGGCATCAAAAAACTAACTAGAGAGGGAAATACAGCTAAAAATAATAATTTGCAAGTATGATAAATATACTTAAATATTCTAAAATATCCTTTATTGATGAGAGATGATAACATGATTTTATATGTATAGAAATTTTATCTAAACAACTGAATTTAGAAGTTCTATATGAATGGAGAGGATTTAATATAAAAAGATACTCTTTACAACAGTGTAAAAATCTATAATATACATGCCACCTTTTATGAAAAAGATGATAAAATAGATATTGTATGACCTAAATATGTAAATTTTATCCAAGTTGACCTTTGTTGTTGTTGGGTGCCAACAAGTCCATTACGACTCCCAGCAACCACATGTGATAAAGTACAGCGGCTCCATAGGTTTTTCTAGGCTGTAATATCACAGGAGCAGATCCCCAGGTCTTCTTTCCCATGGAGTGGCCAGGTGGGTTTGAATCACTGACATTTCAGTTAGTAGCCGAGTACTTAACCATCATCGCGCCACCTGGGCTCCTAAGTTGACCTATAGGTTCAGGTTTGTCTTTGAAGACCTGGAGAAATTTATTTTAATTTTTTAATAGAGGAGCAAAGGACTAAGAACAACAAAATGTTTTTGAAGACAAAGAATAAGGCGGGGAAAATTTTCATACAAATATCAAGATATTTCAAATATACATTAAAATTAATGAGTTTATAAGCAAATTTGATTAGAAAAATTGACTGATCAAATACAATTTAGGATCCAGAAAGAGCTCCACATATATATGCACCACTTGTCATATGCAAAAATGGTATTGCATGATAGAAGCGAAAGGATGAACTACTAAATAAATGTTTCTAGAAAAATCCATCATCCATAAGAAAAGAAAGTAAAAGGGGGTTGATCTCACCTTCACATCATACCCATCTCAGTACATGATGTATTAGTGAGCTAAATGTAAATGTTAAAATTTTAAACTTTTTGAAGAAAATAGTAGGAGAAAACATTCCTTAGGGTATTAAACAAGATGCAAAAAAAAAAAGTTAAAATTCATAAATTCTGCCACATAAAATATTATAAACTCTGTTCATCAGCAGATGACATAAGTTGATTGAAAGTATTAGATGTTAAATAAGAGAAAAGTTGACACCACGTTAACTCTAAAATTATTATGGATTGATATTTTCAATGTATAAATAAACTCCACAAGTCAATACTAAGTAGATTAAAAAGGGGGGAAAAAAGAACAAAAAATATTACAGATAATTTCAGAGAAAAAAAATAGTGGTGAGATTCTATGGTGAAGAAATATATAAAAAGTTGTTTCAACATCATTAATAATCAAGGAAATTAAAAATAAAATCTCAATGATATACACTTTTATAGTCCCTGCATTCACATGTTAAAGTTTAATGGCATCAAGCAATGAAAAGACGTGAAAAATGGGAATTGGCAGGGACAGGGCAAGGTGAGAGTCTGAACTTCCCACTAGCACCAAAGAGGGAGCACGGAGGCTTTCTTTTCAGCTTGGCAAGATGTGTAGCAGAAGTAGAAGACAGAGAAATGAGACTTACAAGCTGTCGACAGTCAAACATTAGATGTGGAGTCAGGCTCTTTGTTATACTATTTTCCAGTAATTTTTGTTGACATTATATGCCCTAGAGAAATTCTTGGACACAAGCCCCTGAACACATGCGTAAGAATTTTTCTAATATAGCCTGGGTGATGCAAATGGTTAAAATGCCAACTGCTAACAGAAAGGTTGGATATTTGAGTCCACCCACGGGCACCCAGAAGAAAGGCCTGCCAACCTACTTCCAAAAACTCAGCCATTTAAAACCCTACGGAGTTGTGTTCTACTCTAACACACATGGGATCACAATGAGAAGAACCCAGTCTACAGCAACTGGTTTAACAACTGCATTACTCTTTACATATATGCTAGCAATTAGAGGATGTTCTCAAAAATAGAATACATTGTAGCATAATTATATAATAGAATAACACACACACACGTACACACACAAACCGTTGCCGTGAAGTCGATTCCAACTCATAGTGACCCTATAAGATAAAGTGTAACGGCCCCAGAGGGTTTCCAAGGAGGAGCTGGTGGATTCAAACTGCCGACGTTTTGGTTAGCAGCCTTAGCACTTAACCACTATGGAGTACTAAATTAATGAAAGCTATGAGTAAACCTCTAAGGTGTAATATCAGGTGATAAAAAATATCATATTCCATTTATGTAAATTTCGAGATTGACAGGTGAAATATACACACAGAGAGAGTTTTGGAAAATATATTGAGGCATTAAAATGCAAAGAAAATCAAGGTCATGTTTAACATAAAATGCAGCATCATGATTAATTCTTGTGGGAAAAGACATTCGCAAAATAAGGGAAGGTTACAAAAGGTTATCTAAAGACTTGCCATCCAGAGTGGTTCCTTAACCAACATCATCAGCATCGCGGTAGAATGAAATTCAGGCTATGTCTCAGACTAGTGAATCAGAATCAGTATATTAAAAAGCTCCCTGTGTACATGAAAGCAATGGTCTTAACTATTAATTCAATTCTTCTTTTAACCTAGGTGTTGAATATACTAGTTAAAAGATTATTTTAAAATCGTACATATGCCTTTATTTTGCATATGACTATCACACGCCTATTCCTAATTTTCCAAGTTGAAAAATTATGACGTCTGACTTAATTAATTCTTATACCCTGCCAATGAGCATGTTGCCATATTCCAGAAAAATTCTGTTGTTTCAAAGATAATTTAAATTTCTAGTAATGGAGTATTATACAATGAAGAATTTACTGAAATATATTATTTTTCCTACAGGCATCATTTGCATTTTTATTATAAGTAATTAAATCATATTTATGTTGCTAGTATTTTCCTATTCAAGCGTTACCCAAAACCCACTGTCTTCAAGATGATTCTGACTCATAGTGACCCTTTGGGACAGAGTAGAACTGCCCCCACTGGGTTTCCAAGGTTGTAAATCTCTGTGGAAGCCAACTGCCACATATTTCTCCTGTAGAGTGGCTGGTGGATTCAAACCACCATTCTTTCAGTAAGAAGTGGAGTGCTTTACCTGCTGTACCACCAGGGCTCCATCCATAAAAATTATAGCCTTGGAAACCCTATGAAGCAGTTCTACTCTGTCCTATGGGGTCACTATGTGTTGGAATCAACTCAACGGCAGTGGGTTTGGTTTTTTTGTTTTTTTATTTTAGTTTGGTATTTCCTCTCTATGTAATAATCCATTATTCTATTTTCTATTCTCTGCTCAAAAGCTACCTTTTTTTTTCCTGAAGACTTTCCGTATATTTCCATTTAGAAACAAATTACCCAGCCATTTGCCTCTACCAAGAGTCTGACATCTCTTGCAGCACTTACATTGTGTGTCATATTATTGAATGTGTCTTATTCCCCTGAAATAAAAATTCTTTAGAAAAGAGACCACATTTGACTCAGATTTATAACCTTTTAAAATCTCCTATATCTTATGAATTTACAACATAAATTTTGACTGATGGAACATTACAAATTTCTTGTCTAATACATAGTCATGACAATTGGAAATGAATTGTTTTTTGTCTGCAATACTGCATTTTGTATTCCTGGCCCTCTTATTTAATTATGTGGTTTTTTTAGATAAAGAAAACAAAAAGATATCACTACACCCAATGTATTTACAAAGAAGAAAGTTTCTGTTTTGGATGTCAGTGTTTTTTGATGACAGCATGCCAATATGTGAAGCCTGTGGTTGACTAAAGATGAAAAAAAATAATCTTCAGTTTTCTAAATTACTTGTGCCTATTTGGAACCCAATAATTTAAATAGTATACATAATCTTGTCATTTGCATCATTAGAAGTTTCAATATAGTTAAATCCTACCTTTACTGAAAAATAGAACAAGAAAATTTCTGGAAGTTTACTGACTTGTCTTCAGGTTGAGTTCAATTAAAGGCGGGGTACAACAAGAAATTGGAGGACTAGAAGTTGAAGAGGTAAGGTATATCTTTCATTCTTCCTCACATTCTCAGGCTTTTGTCTCTGGTGGTACTTTCATTAAATGAAGATTGAGGTGAGAAATTCTCACCTTCCATGCAGAAGACCCGGTTTGGAGTCTTTGCCAATGCACCTATGTGCAGCCATCGCCCATCTGTCAGCATAGGTTTGTGTGTTGTATGCTGCCAAACAGGTTTCAGCAGAGCTTCCAGACTAAGACAGACCAGTAAGAAAGGCCTGGTGATCTGTTTCTGAAAGTCAGCCAGTGAAAACCCTGTGGATCACAAAGGTCTGTTCAACTCCTAGTCATGGGGATGGCGTAGGCCACAGTGAGTGACTCCTCTTCTGTGTGCAAAAGCCACTTTATTTTCTTACTGACCAATTTAGTCCTAGTTATGGTAACAGCTTCTCATTACTTCCTATACACCCTAAGGAGACCTGGCGGTGCAGTGGTTAAGAGCTACAGCTGGTAACTGAAAGGTTGGCAGCTCGAATCCACCAGCTGCTCCTTAGAAACCCTATGATGCAGTTCTATTCTGTCTTCTAGGGTTGCTATGAGTCGGAATCGATGGCAATGGTTTTCGTTTTTTTAACCTGAAAATCCCTTTCTTAGTCCTGCTCACACCTCTGAACTCAACAATCTCCACACAATACATCATTTTTACCCATTGTCTGAGTGTTTGGAGGTATAATCCTCATGGAATCTGAATCTAGGAGTTATTATACTAGCGCTGCTGGGGATTTTTTTAACTTGTGTAAAATCTAAAAAGGAGTAAGGAAATGCTACCTGTGGCTGATTATTACATCCATGGACACTGCTTAACACCAGTATGTTCTTAAAGAATAATGCTATTTTAAAACTCTTTTTCAAATATACTACATAGTCACCAGGATAAAAGAGGGGAAAAAAGTGGGAACATAGACTTTATCCTTACTGAAAGGAAAAAAAGAAAAAACCCTCAGGGTGAATATCAGAGTTACGTTTTTCTGTGTTTTGGTTATGCAGATTTTTTACATTTTGTTAGTTCGGTGATAGGTATACAGATTTTTTTTGCATTTTACCCATTCGATAATTTGAATTGAGAACGTTTTTCAAGGCACGTTAGCTGCCATGTTTCCAGACATAGAAAGTAAGACTGTTACCTTTTCACCCTTGTATTCCTGGTGGTGCAGTAGCAAAGAGCTCAGCTGCTAACCAAAAGGTCAGCAGCTTGAATCCACCAGGAGCAACTTGGAAATCATATGGGGCAGTTCTATAGAGTCGGCATGAGTCGGAATCGACTTGACAGCAATGAGTCTCTTTTTTCTTTCTTTTTTTTTTTTTAATATGGAATACATATTGAGTGTTTATTATGTACAGCAAAGGCAAATAATAAACATTTGATACATATTCCATATTAATGCCTTTGATGGAATGTGTGTGGTTAATCTCATAGACCTTATTATTCCTAAGTTCTGTGAAGAAACTATACACATATGTCTATATGTGAAACTTCAAAAATAAGTACTACTAAAATTTTGGAGCCTTTGCCCATTTCCTCTTATACCTTCTATAATCACAGGACGAATGCAAAAACTCAAATAACTGTGAACAGTTCTTGTAGTATCACCTCAAGGCAAAAAAGAAAGACTTTTCTGGGTTTCTCAAGTCAGAACTTGTTATCAGGAGCTTCCAATTTTCAAGAGAAGTAGTAGGACTTCTAGATTCCACTTAGACATGTTTCATAGAAATAAGGGGTACAAAATAAGTTCTATAACTGCTTTCCCTGGAACAAAATTTCAAGCCCTAGCTCCTCACAAAAAAAAAAAAAAAAAACTAGCTAGTAAATTATGGGTGAAAGTACAAAACGATGAACTAATTAATGTGTGATCTTTCTCTATCATTAACATGAGTGGCTGATTAATTTTTTAAAGATGTCTTATGCACTCAAATTCACAGTACGTTTTTCTTTTCTCTTTTGAGTAATTGTGATACTACTAAGCTGATTGTCTATGAGTCATGTTTGGGATGTGAATATTGGGCTTATTATTGGGAAAAACCAGCATATTTATCACTGTCCATTTGAATATTTTACATTTTCATAATTTACAGTTGAGGTAATGCAATAATATTACTCAGAGTATTTGGTAGAGGAAAAATGTGTGTCTTTGTCACCAATGATAACTTTCAAAAAGTTTAAAGTACAAAGCTTTTAAACTGAAGCCAAAGAAATGCAAATTTCCAGAAGAAAGGTGAACTATTCATAATTCTGAGAATGTAGGATAGAGATATAAAAGAAGATTCTTTTCCTGTTGTAACTACACCTGTCACTGCACATGACAAATATAATGAGTTTGGTTCCCCCAGGTTCCAGGGAAAATGAAATAGGAACCTCAAGAGATCTTACCATTTACAAGAAGCACAAAATGCTGACGTGTATTTTTTGTATTGCTCCACTATGATTTTCCATTCAGCTCTATTGTCGTCAGTAATGCCATTTATTAGAAACTAACAATCCCCTAAAGCAGTGCTATCCCATAGAAATATAATATGAGCCACATAGTAATTTTAAATTTTCTAGTAGCCACACTAAAAAAATTCAAAGAAACAGATTAAATTAATTTTAATAATATATATTATTTAACCCAATATGTCAAAATATACTATTATCATTTTATATGTGTTCTAAAATATTAATCAAATAGCTTGTCTTATATTTTAAGAATTAAGTCTTTAAAATACATAGGGAATCCAAAGTATTCATGCCAAATGAAGCCATCGCAGTTTGTGGTTATGAAAATTATCAGTGTCACATCCTTATAAGCATTGTATGGAGACATCAATGAATGCTGAAAACACGCAGGATTTTTTAAAATCAGATGGACCAAGTTTCGAATGAAAATTCCAATATTTACTTGATATGTCTGGCATATTAACATAAATATTTTTAATATTCACAGTCTTTTTCCCTTAAATGGAATATTTTAATCAAAAGTTATCGTATTGAGAAGCTAGTGAAATGGACAGGAAAAGAGAGAGTGGAGGGAGAGAGCGGGCTGTCCCATTAAAAAGGGGCAGAGTAATTGGGAGTGTGTAGCAATGTGTATATGGGTTTTTGTGTGAGAGACTGACTTGATTTGTAAACTTTCACTTAAAGCACAATAAAAATTATAAAAAAAAGTTATATTGATATGTAGGGGTTATATCTGAAAATTTATATAAATGTCTAGCATAAATTAATGACATACAAAAACCAAAACCAAACTCATTGCCATCAAGTCAAATCTGACTTACAGCAACCATATAGGACAGATTTTTTTTTTTTTTTTTAGGACAGAGTAGAACGGCCCCATAGGATTTCCAAGGAGCTCCTGGTGGATTCAAACTGCCAACCTTTTGGTTAGAAGCCATAGCTCCTAACCACTATGCCACCAGGGTTTCCAATGGCATATAGTAGGTGTTAAATTATATTTCCTACATAATGCTATTTTTTTGTTAATGTCAGTGAAGTTTTTTTTTTTTTCTTACATTATTTTGGGGAATATCATTAATAAATTAAAATCCAGAATGTACTGAATAATGACCCTACTTTAAAAGACAGAAATAATTCTTATTAAGTTACACTGATCATTGTTTCAGTACCTGTGAAACACTAATACATAAACTGAGGTAATAAATTAGCACGCACATACTAGAAAGAGACAGTATCTTTGTGAAGATGCCCATTTACTTCCTTAAATAATTTGATTATGGTTCACATAGAAAATGGTATCATATGAATACATATGCAATGCAAATAAATTTCAAGGTTTTTTTTTTTTAATAGTTTCCTTTTCGAACACCCCTCTTCAAGAAAACTCCCAAGAAAGAGGCAGACAATCATATGCTTTGATTGCTTTAGATATTAGGTAGAAGGTTGAGTTGGTTGAAAGCTCAAATTTCTTTCAGAACTGCTAGTTGGTGATTATGTAATTCTGCGTCTGAAATCAATCCAACTGATCAAAAAGAAGTTATTCAATCCACAGAAATTATGTCCTCAGGAAGGAATTTGTGTTTCAAGTATTTTAGGATAGATCGTTTGAGGAAATCTAGGGATAATATTAATTCTATTTTTTTCCTTACTTTCTGGGACGTTCATTTTATACTATAGTTCTAATTTCACTAAAACTGGATTTAAGAATCCCAGTCATCTGCGGGAGATTTTATGAGTACCCCGATGGCACTAGTTTTTTTTTTTTTTTTTAAAATTCTACTGGAAACCCTGGTGGCGTAGTGGTTAAGTGCTAGGGCTGCAAACCAGGAGGTCGGCAGTTTGAATCCTCCAGGCGCTCCTTGAAAACTCTATGGGGTAGTTCTACTCTGTCCTATAGGGTTGCTATGAGTTGGAATCGACTCGATGGCAGTGGGTTTTTTTTTTTTTTTTTTGGTTTTTGAAATGCTACTGTATTTATTCAAATATGGGTCTGAGTATGTATAACTGAGATATTTGCCTAACTTAGCTGTCCTGTCTCTGACAAACCTTGTAAATGGAAGACACCACATCTCTGTGAATAACAACAAATGAAACTAACCAAAACTCCACACACACATCTTCTGTGCCCTGTCCTTTTACAGAATTAGACTTTGGGAGAGAAGGGTTAAAATACACTTTAACTGGACAGGTGTGATAGGAACAGGAATAACTCACAAAAGCCCTGGGTGACAAGCAAGATGGAAATCAGTAAACATTCACTCATCATAATCTTAACCATTATTGATCATAAACCTGCCTTTCAATTAAGGCATTCGAGACTTTGCATCAAAACACATCATTCAAATGGTTAAAAAGAAACTACCAATTTGAACAGGAAGCCTATGCAATCATTTACATACTTAAAAGGGAAAGAATGTAGTGCAAATTTCCAAAGTTTTGATAAACACAGTGGAAACTGATTATTCTTGATTTCATTAAAAGTATTGCAAATCAGGACAAGATGCATCTTGGGAAGCTATTTAATGAGAGCCTTTATTTTTTTTCCCCCTTTGGGACACTGTACAGTATTCAGTGAAGCAAAAGAAGAAAGCTGTGGATTTTCAGGGTGAAATTCTTTTTTTTTCTTCTTTTTATTTTATTATCGTACCTTAGATGAAGGTTTACAGAACAAACTAGTTTCTCATCAAACAGTTAGCACACATATTGTTTTATGATATTGGTTAACAACCCAACGACATGTCAACACTCCCCCTTCTCAACCCTGGGTTCCCAATGACCAGCTTTCCTGTCCCATCCTCCCTTCTAGTCCTTGCCCCTGGGCTGGTGTACCCCTTTAGTCTCGTTCTGTTTTATGGGCCTGTCTAATATTTGGCTGAAGGGTGAACCTCAGGAGTGACTTCATTACTGAGCTGAAAGGGTGTCCAGGGGCCGTACTCTCAGGGTTTCTCCAGTCTCTGTCAGAATTTTGTTCTACATTTTTCTGCAGCTCCATCCGGAACCCTCTATTGTGACCCCTATCAGAGCAGTCAGTGGTGGTAGCCGGGAACCATCTAGTTGTACTGGTAGAGACCATGATAGTTGTGCTCCATTAGTCCTTTGGACTAATCTTTCCCTCGTATCTTTAGTTTTCTTCATTCTTCCTTATTCCGGAAGGGGTGAGACCAGCGGAGTAACCTAGATGGCCGCTACAGGCTTTTAAGACCCCAGACGCCACTCACCAAAGTAGAATGTAGAACATTTTCTTTATAAACTATTACACCAATTGATCTAGAGTTCCCCAGACCATGGCTCCCACAGCCCTCAGCCCAGCAATTTGGTCCCTCGGGGAGTCTGGATGTGTCTATGGAGCTTCCTTGCCTTGCCTTGTACAAGCTGTGCTGGCTTCCCCAGTATTGTGTACTGTCTTACCCTTCACCAAAGTTACCACTTATCTATTTAGTGTTTTTCCATTCCTATCTCTCCCCTCCCTCATAACCATCAAAGATTGTTTCTTCTTGTGTGTAAGCCTTTTCATGAGTTTTTATAGTAATGGTCTCATATAATATTTGTCCTTTTGTGACTGACCTATTTCACTCAGCATAATGTCCTCCAGATGCATCCATGTTATGAGATGCTTCACAGATTCATCGTTGTTCTTTACTGTTGCCTAATACTCCACTGTGTGTATGTATCACAGTTTGTTTATCCATTCATCTGTTGATGGGCTTCTAGGTTGTTTCCATCTTTTTGCTATTGTGAACAATATTGCACTGAACATAGGTGTGCATATGTCTATCTGTGTGATGACTCATTTCTCTTGGATATATTCCTAGGAGTGGGATTGCTGGATCGTATGGTATTTCTATTTCTAGCCTTCTAAGGAAGTGCCATATCCTTTCCAAATTGATTGCATCATTTTGCATTACCACTAGCAGTGTATAAGTGTTCCAGTCTCCCTGAAGCCTCTACATTTGTTATTTCCACTTTTTTGATTTGTGCCAGTAATGCCGGAGTGAGATGCTATCTCATTGTGGTTTTGATTTACATTTCTCTTAATGGCTAGTAATTGTGGTGAGCATTCCCTCATATGTCTGTTGGCTAGTTGAATGTCTTCTTTGGTGAAGTGTTTGTTCATTTCCATTGCCCATTTTTTAGTTGGGTTACTTGTCTTTTTGTTGTAGAGGTATTGGATTTTCTTGTAGATTTTAGAGATTAGACATTTGTCTGATTTGTAATAAACAAAAATTTTTTCCCCGTCTGCAGGTTCTCTTTTTACTCTTTTGGTAATGTCTTTTGATGAGCACACATGTTTAATTTTTAGAAGATCTCATTTATCTAGTTTATCTTCTGGAGTTTGTGTGTAGTTGGTTATGGTTTGTAACCTGTTAACACCGTGTATTAGGGCCTGTAGTGTTGATCCTATTTTTTCTTCTACGTAAATCATAGTTTTTGGCTTTATATTTAGTCTTTGACCCATTTTGAATTAGTTTTTGCATATGGTGTGAGGTAGGGGTCCTGTTTCATTTTTCTTGGAGATGGATATCAAGTTTTGCCAACACAATTTCTTAAAAAGACTATCATTTCTCCATTTATGGACTTTGGGCACTTGTCGAAGATCAGGTGACCATAGGTGGATGGATTTAGGTCTGGGTTCTCAATTCTCTACCATTGGTCAATTTATCTGTCCTTGTACCTGTACCAGGGTGTTTTGACTACCATAACTACATAGTAAGTTCTGAGGTCAGGTAGTGAAGGTCCTCCTATTTTATTCTTCTTCGGGCTTCTCTTTCCATATAAAATTAATAAGTTTTTCCATCTCTTTAAAGAAAGTTGTTGGTATATGGATCGAAATTGCATTGTATTTGTAAATCAGTTGGGTAGAATTGTCATTTTCACAATGTTGAGTCTATTTTTTCATGAGCATGGTATGGTTTTCCATTTTTGTAGATCTCTTTTGGTTTCTTGCAGTAGTGTTTTTTTAGTTTTCTTTGTATATAAAAAAAAATAGGCCCTTTAAATCCCTGGTTAGATTTATTCCGAAGTAATTTATTTGGGGGGGGGATTATAAACGGTGTTATTTTTGCAATTTCCTTTTCATCATTCTCTTAGGAATCCAACTGATTTCTGTATGTTTATCTTGCATCCTGCTGATCTGCTGAATCTTTCTATGAGTCCCAGTAGTTTTCTTGTGGAGTCTTTTGGGTTTTCTATGTATGGTATAATATCACTCATGAATAGGGACAGTTTAACTTCTTCGTTACCAATTTGGATGCCCTTTATTTCTTTTCTTGCCTTATTGCTTGCTCTAGCTAGGATTTCAGGACAATGTTAAATAGCAGTGGTGATGAAGGGCATCCTTGTCTTGTTCCTATTCTCAAGAGGAAAATTTTCAGCCTCTCTCCATTAAGAATGATGCTGGCCATTGGTTTTGCATAGATGCCCTTGATTACATTGAGAAATTTCCCTTCTATACCTATTTTACTGAGAATATCTATCAGGAAAGAGTGTTGTGCTTTGTCAATGCCTTTTCTGAGTCAGTTGAGGTGATCATATAATCCTTTTCTTGACTTTTACTTATGTGATGGATTGCGTTGATTGATTTTCTAATGTCGAACCATCTTTGCATACCTGGTGTGAATCGTACTTGGTTGTGGTGTGTTATGTTTTTGATATGATGCTGAATTCTATTGGCTAAAATTTTGTTGAGAATTTTTGCATCTACATTCATGAGAGATATTTATCTATAATTTTCTTTTTTTGTGATTACTTTGCTGGTTTTGCTATCAGGGTTATGCTGGCTTAATAGAATGAATTCAGAAGTATCGCTTCCTTTTCTCTGTTCTGAAAAGTTTGAGTAGTACTGGTATAAGCTCTTTTCTGAATGGTTGATAGAATTCTCCAGGGAAGCCATCTGGGTCAGGGCTTTTTTTGGTTGGGAGTTTTTTTTTTTTTTAATTGTGTATACAATTTATTTCCTTGTTATGGGTCTGTTCAGGTTTTCAACATCATTTTGTGTTAGTTTGGGTAAGTAATGTGTTTCTGGAAATTTGTCTATTTTCTGTAGGCTTTCAAATTTGTTGGAGTATAGTTCTTCATAATACTCCCTTACAATCCTTTTTTTTTTATTAACTTTTATTGAGCTTCAAGTGAACGTTTACAAATCAAGTCAGTCTGTCACATATAAGTTTATATACATCTTACTCCGTACTCCCACTTGCTCTCCCCCTAATGAGTCAGCCCTTCCAGTCTCTCCTTTCGTGACAATTTTGCCAGCTTCCAACTCTCTCTATCCTCCCATCCCCCTCCAGACAGGAGATGCCAACACAGTCTCAAGTGTCCACCGGATATCATTAGCTCACTCTTCATCAGCATCTCTCTCCTACCCACTGTCCACTCCCTTTCATGTCTGATGAGTTGTCTTCGGGGATGGCTCCTGTCCTGTGCCAATAGAAGGTTTGGGACCATGACCGCTGGGATTCCTCTAGTCTCAGTTAGACCATTAAGTTTGGTCTTTTTATGAGAATTTGGGGTCTGTATCCCACTGATCTCCTGCTCCCTCAGGGGTCCTCTGCTGTGCTCCCTGTCAGGGCAGTCATCGATTGTGGCCGGGCACCAACTAGTTCCTCTGGTCTCAGGATGATGTAGGTCTCTGGTGCATGTGGCCCTTTCTGTCTCTTGGGCTCTTAGTTGTTGTGTGACCTTGGTGTTCTTCATACTCCTTTGCTCCAGGTGGGTTGAGACCAATTGATGCATCTTAGATGGCCGCTTGTTAGCATTTAAGACCCCAGACGCCACATTTCAAAGTGGGATGCAGAATGTTTTCATAATAGAATTATTTTGCCAATTGACTTAGAAGTCCCCTTAAACCATGGTTCCCAAACCCCCGCCCTTGCTCCGCTGACCTTTGAAGCATTCATTTTATCCCGGAAACTTCTTTGCTTTTGGTCCAGTCCAATTGAGCTGACCTTCCATGTATTGAGTGTTGTCCTTCCCTTCACCTAAAGCAGTTCTTATCTACTAATTAATCAGTAAAAACCCTCTCCCTCCCTCCATCCCTCCCCTCCTCGTAACCACAAAAGTATGTGTTCTTCTGAGTTTATACTATTTCTCAAGATCTTATAATAGTGGTCTTATACAATATTTGTCCTTTTGCTTCTGACTCATTTCGCTCAGCATAATGCCTTCCAGGTTCCTCCATGTTATGAAATGTTTCACAGATTCGTCACTGTTCTTTATCGATGCATAGTATTCCATTGTGTGAATATACCACAATTTATTTAGCCATTCATCCGTTGATGGACACCTCGGTTGCTTCCAACTTTTTGCTATTGTAAACAGAGCTGCAATAAACATGGGTGTGCATATATCTGTTTGTGTGAAGGCTCTTGTTCCTCTAGGGTATATTCCGAGGAGTGGGATTTCTGGGTTGTATTTTTTTTATGGTAGTTCTATTTCTAACTGTTTAAGATAACGCCAGATAGATTTCCAAAGTGTTTGTACCATTTTACATTCCCACCAGCAGTGTATAAGAGTTCCAATCTCTCCACGGCCTCTCCAACATTTATTTTGTGTGTTTTGGATTAATGCCAGCCTTGTTTGAGTGAGATGGAATCTTTTCGTAGTTTTAATTTACATTTCTCTAATGGCTAATGATGGAGAGCATTTTCTCATGTATCTGTTAGCTGCCTGAATATCTTCTTTAGTGAAGTGTGTGTTCATATCCTTTCCCCACTTCTTGATTTGGTTGTTTGTCTTTTTGTGGTTGAGTTTTGACAGAATCATATAGATTTTAGAGATCAGGCACTGGTCGGAGATGTCATAGCTGAAAATTCTTTCCCAGTCTGTAGGTGGTCTTTTTACTCTTTTGGTGAAGTCTTCAGATGAGCATAGGTGTTTGATTTTTAGGAGCTCCCAGTTATCGGGTTTCTCTTCATCATTTTTGTTAATGTTTTGTATTCTGTTTATGCCTTGTATTACGGCTCCTCTGGTTGTCCCTATTTTTTCTTCCATGATCTTTATCGTTTTAGTCTTTATGTTTAGGTCTTTGATCCACTTGGAGTTAGTTTTTGTGCATGGTGTGAGGTATGGGTCCTGTTTCATTTTTTTGCAAATGGATATCCAGTTATGCCAGCACCATTTGTTAAAAAGACTATCTTTTCCCCAATTAGCTGACACTGAGCCTTTGTCAAATATCAACTGCTCATATGTGGATGGATTTATATCTGGGTTCTCAATTCTGTTCCATTGGTCTATGTGTCTGTTGTTGTACCAATACCAAGCTGTTTTGACTACTGTGGCTATATAATAGGTTCTGAAATCAGGTAGAGTGAGGCCTCCCACTTTCTTCTTCTTTTCAGTAAGCTTTGCTTATCCGAGGCTTCTTTCCCTTCCATATGAAGTTGGTGATTTGTTTCTCTACCCCCTTAAAAAATGACATTGGAATTTGGATCGGAAGTGCATTGTATGTATAGATGGGTTTTGGTAGAATAGACATTTTTACTATGTTAAGTCTTCCTATCCATGAGCAAGGTATGTTTTTCCACTTAAGTAGGTCCTTTTTAATTTCTTGTAGTAGAGCTTTGTAGTTTTCTTTGTATAGGTCTTTTACATCCTTGGTAAGATTATTCCTAAGTATTTTACCTTCTTGGGGGCTACTGTGAATGGTATTGATTTGGTGATTTCCTCTTCGATGTTCTTTTTGTTGATGTAGAGGAATCCAAGTGATTTTTGTATGTTTATCTTATAACCTGAGACTCTGCCAAACTCTTCTATTAGTTTCAGTAGTTTTCTGGAGGATTCCTTAGGGTTTTCTGTGTATATAATCATGTCACCTGCAAATAGAGGTAATTTTACTTCCTCCTTGCCAATCCGGATGCCCTTTATTTCTTTGTCTAGCCTAATTGCTCTGGCTAGGACTTCTAGCACAATGTTGAATAAGAGCGGTGATAAACAGCATCCTTGTCTGGTTCCCGTTCTCAAGGGAAATGCTTTCAGGTTCTCTCCATTTAAAGTGATGTTGGCTGTTGGCTTTGCATAGATGCCCTTTATTATGTTGAGGAATTTTCCTTCAATTCCTATTTTGCTGAGAGTTTTTATCATAAGTGGGTGTTGGACTTTGTCAAATGCCTTTTCTGCATCAATTGACATGATCATGTGGTTTTTGTCTTTTGTTTTATTTTTGTGGTGGATTACATTAATGGTTTTTCTGATATTAAACCAGCCTTGCATACCTGGTATAAATTCCACTTGATCATGGTGAATTATTTTTTTGATGTGTTGTTGGATTCTATTGGCTAGAATTTTGTTGAGGATTTTTGCATCTATGTTCATGAGGGATATAGGTCTGTAATTTTCTTTTTTTGTAATGTCTTTTTTTTTTTTTTTTACCTGTTTTTGGTATCAGGGAGATGGTGGCTTCATAGAATGAGTTGGGTAGTATTCCGTCATTTTCTATGCTTTGAAATACCTTAGTAGTAGTGGTGTTAAGTCTTCTCTGAAAGTTTGGTAGAACTCTGCAGTGAAGCCGTCCGGGCCAGGGCTTTTTTTGTTGGGAGTTTTTTGATTACCATTTCAATCTCTTTTTTTGTTATGGGTCTATTTAGTTGTTCTACTTCTGAATGTGTTAGGTTAGGTAGGTAGTGTTTTTCTAGGAATTCATCCATTTCTTCTAGGTTTGCAAATTTGTTAGAGTACAATTTTTTGTAATAATCTGATATGATTCTTTTAATTTCAGTTGGGTCTGTTGTGATGTGGCTCTTCTCGTTTCTTATTCAGGTTATTTGTTTCCTTTCCTGTATTTCTTTAGTCAGTCTAGCCAATGGTTTATCAATTTTGTTAATTTTTTCAAAGAACCAGCTTTTGGCTTTGTTAATTCTTTCAATTGTTTTTCTGTTCTCTGATTCATTTAGTTCAGCTCTAATTTTTATTATTTGTTTTCTTCTGGTGCCTGATGGATTCTTTTGTTGCTCAGTTTCTATTTGTTCAAGTTGTAGGGACAGTTCTCTGATTTTGGCTCTTTCTTCTTATTGTATGTGTGCACTTATCAATATAAATTGGCCTCTGAGCACTGCTTTTGCTGTGTCCCAGAGGTTTTGATAGGAAGTATTTTCATTCTCGTTGCTTTCTATGAATTTCCTTATTCCCTCCTTGATGTCTTCTATAACCCAGTCTTTTTTCAGGAGGGTATTGTTCATTTTCCAAGTATTTGATTTCTTTTCCCTAGTTTTTCTGTTATTGATTTCTAGTTTTATTGCCTTGTGGTCTGAGAAGATGCTTTGTAATATTTCGATGTTTTGGACTCTGCAAAGGTTTGTTTTATGACCTAATATGTGGTCTATTCTAGAAAATGTTCCATGTGCACTAGAAAAAAAAGTATATTTTGCAGCAGTTGGGTGGAGAGTTCTGTATAAGTCAATGAGGTCAAGTTGGTTGATTGTTGTAATTAGGTCTTCCGTGTCTCTCTCTATTGAGCTTCTTACTGGATGTCCTGTCCTTCTCCGAAAGTGGTGTGTTGAAGTCTCCTACTATAATTGTGGAGGTGTCTATCTCACTTTTCAATTCTGTTAAAATTTGATTTATGTATCTTGCAGCCCTGTCATTGGGTGCATAAATATTTAATATGGTTATGTCTTCCTGATCAATTGTACCTTTTATCATTATGTAGTGTCCTTCTTTATCCTTTGTGGTGGATTTAAGTCTAAAGTCTATTTTGTCAGAAATTAATATGGCTACTCCTCTTCTTTTTTGCTTGTTGTTTGCTTGATATATTTTTTTCCATCCTTTGAGTTTTAGTTTGTTTGTGTCTCTAAGTCTAAGGTGTGTCTCTTTTAGGCAGCATATAGACGGATCATGTTTCTTTATCCAGTCCGAGACTCTCTGTCTCTTTATTGGTGCAATTAGGCCATTTACATTCAGCGTAATTAAAGATAAATAAGTGTTTAGTGTTGTCATTTTGTTGCCTTTTTATGTGTGTTGTTGACAACTTCATTTTTCCACATACTTTTTTGTGCTGAGACTTTTTTCTTAGTAAATTGTGAGATCATTTTCGTAGTGCTTGACTTTATGTTTGTTGAGTCGTTACGTTTTTCTTGGCTTTTATCTTGAGTTATGGAGTTGTTATACCTCTTTGTGGTTATCTTAATATTTACCCCAATTTTTCTAAGTAAAAACCTAACTTGTATTGTTCTATATCGCCTTGTATCACTCTCCATATGGCAGTTCTATGCCACCTGTATTTAGTCCCTCTTTTTGATTATTGTCATCTTTTACATATTGACTTCAGTGATTCCCTGTTATGAGCATTTTTTTTTTAATTAATCTTAATTTGTTTTTGTGATTTCCCTATTTGAGTTGATATCAGGACGTTCTGTTTTGTGACCTTGTGTTGTGCTGGTACCTGATATTATTGGTTTTCTGACCAAACAATATCCTTTAGTATTTCTTGTAGCTTTGGTTTGGTTTTTGCAAATTCTCTAAACTTGTGTTTATCTGTAAATATCTTAATTTCGCCTTCATATTTCAGAGAGAGTTTTGCTGGATATATGATCCTTGGCTGGCAGTTTTTCTCCTTCAGTGCTCTGTATATGTCATCCCATTGCCTTCTTGCCTGCATGGTTTCTGCTGAGTAGTCTGAACTTATTCTTATTGATTCTCCCTTTAAGGAGACCTTTCTTTTCTCCCTGGCTGCTTTTAAAATTTTCTGTTTATCTTTGGTTTTGGCAAGTTTGTTGATAATATGTCTTGGTGTTTTTCTTTTTGTATCAGTCTTAAATGGGGTTCGATGAGCATCTTGGATAGATATCCTTTCGTCTTTCATGATGTCAGGGAAGTTTTCTGTTAGGAGTTCTTCAACTATTTTCTCTGTGTTTTCTGTCCCCCCTCCCTGTTCTGGGACTCCAATCACACGCAAGTTATCCTTCTTGATAGAGTCCCACATGATTCTTAGGGTTTCTTCTTTTTTTTTTCAATTCTTTTATTTGATTTTTTTTCAGCTATGTTGGTGTTAATTCCCTGGTCCTCCAGATGTCCCAGTCTGCATTCTAATTTCTCGAGTCTGCTCCTCTGACTTCCTATTGCGTTGTCTAATTCTGTAATTTTATTGTTAATCTTTTGGATTTCTACATGCTGTCTCTCTATGGATTCTTGCAACTTATTAATTTTTCCACTATGTTCTTGAATAATCTTTTTGAGTTCTTCAACTGTGTTTCAGTGTGTTCCTTGGCTTTTTCTGCAGTTTGCCTTATTTCGTTTCTGATGTCTTGAAGCATTCTGTAAATTAGTTTTTTATATTCTGTATCTGATAATTCCAGGATTGTATCTTCATTTGGGAAAGATTTTGATTCTTTTGTTTGGGGGGGTTGTAGAATCTGTCATGGTCTGTTTCTTTATGTGGTTTCGTACCCACTGCTGTCTCTGAGCCATCACTAAGATATAAAACTAAGTAGTGGTTTATTCTATAATTGTTCACTGAGTCTTATCTTGTTTTGTTTTCTTTCAATATACGTGGATGGGCTACTAGATTGTGCTGTCTTGTTTGTTGTAGCCCTTGACTTACTTATGACCTATTATCAGCTGGTTTGGGCTGTTGCCACATATATATGCCTGAGTCTATTCACTATTCTTGGGTAGAATCTGATTTTGGGTCATCAAGTGTGTGATGTACCCTAACACCTATCCACCTCGAGAAGTAGTGGTGATAGTTGTGTGCACCAGATTCTATTAGCAGCTGGGGTTCACCCTTGGCGGGGGCAGGATGCTGACAGGCTTCCCCCAAGTGTCAGTGAAGTGGGTGTGTCTCTATTCCTATAGCACCTTGGTGGGAGGGCACTGCAGCTGTATCTTAGGCCCCCAATGCAAGTACCTCTACTGATTGGTAGGTGTCACCCTCCTTAGACCCCTGAGGCAAGAGGCTAGGTGGTCTGGGGGGAGCTTCAGCCCTCAGTTCCCTGTTGTGGGTCAGTTAGGGCTCTGTTGAATAAGCAGAGATATCAGACCTGGGAAACTTGTTTTTCCAGAAAATCCTTTAAAAAAAAATGCAGTCAGATCCCTATCAGAGCTGCCTTTGGATTATAACCACCACCTTTTTCCCTGTAAGGATGAAAGTCCGAGATTTGGATCATATATGCTTGGCTGTAGCTGGTTCTGTGTTTTTAGTCCAATTAGGGATGGATTTTTGGTCCCTGGGTTTTTTGTGGTTCCTTCTCTCAGGCTGGAAGAATGGGTTAGGAAAAGACCAAAAAAAAAAAGGGGGAGGGAAGCAAAGCCGCCGCGGAGCCAGAGCTGTTCTCCCTCTGGCTCAGGAAATTCCAATGTTAATGAAGCCGCCTGGGAAGTGTGGGGGAGGGTTCAGAGAGATAGGAGAGTAGCACCTCAGAATATAGCCAAAGTTGCTTGTCTTGCTTTGAATGACTATTTTATCTGAGATTCCCGAGGGGCGTGTCACCTACGTGTGCTGGCTGTGTGGAGATTGCCCCTGGGGATCTGGCCTGCTGAAGCCGCGGTCAGATCCTCCGCTGCCAGTCCAAAGCCCAGCGTCAAGGTTCCCCAGCTGGGATGCTGCGCTCCCGGCTCCAAAATCAGTCGCTGCCTCCCGGGGACTTCTTGTCCCACCAGCCGCGTCGCCGCGCCGCCCCCGAGGACTGGCTGGGCCCCTTCCTGGGGTTAGTTCAGGAGAGTAGGGCTGCGCCCCGTGCTTCCACCATGACAGCGCCCAGTCAAAAGCCCAGCGCCAAGGTTCCCCGGCTGGGACGCTGCACTCCCAGCTCCAAAATCAGTCACTGCCTCCCGGGGACTTCTCCCACCAGCCGCTTCGCCACACCACCCGCGCGGACCGGCTGAGCCCCCTCCCTGGTTCAGTTCAGGGGTTAGGGCTGGGCCCCTTGTTTGCGCCGTCACAAGATTTTTGAATTCAGCTCCCCTGGGCCCAGAAGCCCGGCGCCAAGGTTACCTGACTGGGACGCTGGCTCCAGGCTCCGAAAACAGTCGCTGTTTCCCCGTATTTTTTCGTTTTTCATCTCTAAATCTGTGTTTGTTGTTCAGGGTTCATAGATTGTTATGTATGTGATCGATTCACTTGTTTTTCCGAGTCTTTGTTGCAAGAGGGATCCGAGGTAGTGTCTACCTAGTCTGCCATCTTGGCCCCGCCTCCTGCAATCCTTTTTATTTCACTTGTGTCTATTGTAATTTCACTCCTCTCATTTTTTATTTGGGTTATTTGTGTCCTCTCCTGTTTTTCTTTTGTCTATTTGGCTAATGGTTTGTCAATTTCGTTGATCCTTTCAAAGAGCCAACTTTTGGTTTTGTGGAGTCTTTTTATTGTTTTTCTGTTCTCTATTTTATTTCTGCTCTGATCTTTATCATTATCTTTCTTCTGGTTGCTGTGGACTCCTTTTGCCATTCTCTTTCTATTCATTCAACTTTTGTAGCTAATGTTTTGATTTCATCCCTTTATCCTTCTTTTTAAAATCATTTTTATTGTGCTTTAAGTGAAAGTTTACAAATTAAGTCAGTCTCTCACATATAAACTTATATACACCTTACTACATACTCCCATTTACTCTCCCCCAATGAGTCAGCCTGCTCCCTCCTTCCAGTCTCTCCTTTCATAACTGTTTTGCCAGTTTCGAACCCCCTCCACCCTCTCATCTCCCCTCCAGACAGGAGATGCCAACACAGTCTCAAGTGTCCACCTGATACAAGTAGCTCACTCTTTATCAGCATCTCTCTCCAACCCATTGTCCAGTCCAATCCATATCTGGTGAGTTGTCTTCAGGAATGGTTCCAGTTCTGGGCCAAAAGGTTTGGGGACCATGACCACAGGGATTCTTCTAGTCTCAGTCAGATCATTAAGTCTGGTCTTTTTATGAGAATCTGGGGTCTGCGTCCCACTGTTCTCCTGCTCCCTCAGGGGTTCTCTGTTGTGCTCCCTGTCAGGGCAGTCATCAGTTGTGGCTGAGCACCATCTAATTCTTTTGGTCTCAGGATGATGTTAAGTCTCTAGTTCATGTGGCCCTTTCTGTCTCTCGGGCTCATAATTATCTTGTGACTTTGGTGTTCTTCATTCTCCTTTGAATCAGGTGGGTTGAGACCAATTGATGCATCTTAGATGGCCGCTTGTTAGCATTTAATACCCCAGAAGTCACACTTCAAAGTGGGATGCAGAATGTTTTCATAACAGAATTATTTTGCCAATTGACTTAGAAGTCCCCTTAAGCCATAGTCCCCAAACCCCCGCCCTTGCTCCCCTGACCTTCGAAGCATTCAGTTTATTCAGGAAACTTCTTTGCTTTTGGTCCAGTCCAGTTGAGCTGACCTTCACTATATTAAGTGTTGTCCTTCCCTCCACCTAAATTAGTTCTTATCTACTATCTAATCAGTACATAACCCTCTCCCACCCTCCCCCCCCAACCACAAAAGAATGTGTTCTTCTCAGTTTGAACTATTTCTCAAGATCTTATAATAGTGGTCTTATACAATATTTGTCCTTTTGCCTCTGACTAATTTCACTCAGCATAATGCCTTTCAGGTTCCTCCATGTTATGAAATGTTTCACAGATTCATCACTGTTCTTTATCAATGTGCAGTATTCCATCCTTTATTCTGTTTTGATGTGTATATCTATTGCTATAAATTGACCTCTACAGACTGCATTTGCTATGTCCCTGGGGTTTTGATATGATGTGTTTTCATTCTTGTTTGAGTCTAGTAATTTTTTTTTATTCTGTCTGATTTCTTCTATTACCCAGTGGTTTTTAAGCAGGGTGTCATTTTCTTTGTTCTTCTTAGTCTTCTGTGCTGAATTCTTTTTGTTTGTGGATTTCTTTTTCATTCCTTTTATTTTTGTAGATTTTGTTTTTATTGAGACTTTGTTTTTCTTCTTTATTTTGTTGAATAGGTTTGTTAACTTTCTTTCTGGTTACCTTGAAATTTACTCTTACCTTCCTAGGTTTGAACCAGTCTCTTTTAACTTCGTATTGCCTTGCCTTCCTCTCCATTAGAAAGTTCTATACCTACACCATTTATTCCCTCTTTTATTGTTCTGATGTTGTGGTCAATTATAGATTAACCTCTCTGGTTCCCTGTTGTATTTCTTTTGATTTTGGATAGTGTTTGAGAGTTCATTTCCTAGGTTGTTACCTGGCTGGTACAATCTTGTAGCCTAGATTCAGGCTGTGGTCTGATGTTGTTTGTTCTCAGACCGAATGACTCCCTTTAATAATTCTTGTAGTTTGAAATGGTTTTTACATATTTCCTTAATTTCTGTTTATCTGGAAATGTCCTAATTTCACCATCATATTTTAACGCGAGCTTTGCAGGATATATTATTCTTGGCAGTTTTTTTCTTTCAATGTTTTATATATGTCATCCCATTGCCTTTTTGCCTGCATAGTTTCTACTGAATAATCCGAGCTTGTCTTATTGTTTCTCCTGTCTATGTGACTTTTTGTTTTTCTCAAACTGCTGTAGGGTTTTTTCTTTGTCTTTGGTTCTGGTGAGTGTGATTATGATATGCCTTGGTGATTTTCTTTTGGGGTCTATCCTATATGGGGTTCGTTGTGCTTCTTGGATGATCACCTTTTCATCTTTCATGATGTTAAGGAAGTTTTCTCTTAGCAATTCTTCAATGATCCTTTCTGTGTTTTCCATTTTCTCCCTCTGTTCTGGAACTCCAATTTTTGCTTTTGGTCATATCCCATGTAATGCTCGGGGTTTCTTCATTTTTCTTCTTTTTTTCTTCTGAATTTTCCTCAAACAGGGTTGTATCCAAGTGTTTGTCTTCAATTTCACTGATCCTGTCTTCTGTCATTTCAAACTTGCTCCTCAGCCCTTCTATGACACTGTCCATTTTTGAAATCTTTTTGTCTTTTGGATTTCTAATTGTTGTTTTTGTATGATTTCTAATTGTGAATTTATTTTGGCATTTTGTTCCTGTATTATTTTCCTGAATTCTTCCATTTTTTTGTCTGTATTTTCCATGAGTCTGTCTACATTTTCCATGAATTTCTCTATTTTTTTTTTTTCTCATTTTTGTCTGCTTTTTGCTTCAACTCTTGGATACCTCTGAATATTGGAGATTTGAATTCCCTATCAGGTCGTTCTAGTGCCTTTTCTCCTACTGGAAAGTCATCTGGTATTTTATTTTGGACACCTCCTGGAACCACCCTGCCCTTTTTTTTAAAATATGCTTTGATAATATCTGCTGTCTTTGGGACACTCAGTAGTTATTTTCTTTGTTTATTCATTGTAGATGTGTTTGTTTTGTCCTACTTTTTTGTTTTATTTGGTTATATCTGAGCAGGTGGGCTGTGAGTTGTTTGCTTATCTGTGGGTATGATACTTTTCACCTCCTTGTCCAGTGGGCAGGGCCAATAGCTCAGCTATGGTGCAGTAGGGCAGGTCCAACTAAAGGGGAGGATCTGGGATGAGTTGTTTTTGGCATGTACTAGGACTGACAGGGTGGGCCAAGAATCAATGCTGGGCAGGTTATAGTAAGCCATGCCTGTGCTGTTGGGGGATGTCACGTTCAGCAATGGTACAGGTAGGCAGAAAGGAGGGGGGATGTTGTGATGTATGGAGCTAATATGGGTATGGAAAAGAGGGAAGAGAGGAGAGAGAAACAGGAGCCAAAAACAAACAAACAAAGAAAAAAGAGTGCTAAGAGAGCTCACCATTGGAGTGGAGAGATGAGAAACTGAGAATTGGAGAAAAACAAAAATAAAAAAAAAATGGAAAAAGAAAAAAAATAACTAGATAAAAATTTGGAAAAAGAAAGAAAAGCCTCCAAGGTTTCCACTGGGGTGGTAGCAAAGACCAGGGAAGTGGCTCCCAGGCAGGGCAGTATGGCCTGGCTCTAACAGGTATAAATGTCACACAGCACCAGGTATTAAGAAGATAGGAAAAGAAGGCAAATATAGAGAGACAAGAACTGAGAAATAGACAGAAAGGAAAAAAGAGGAAGAAAAGAAAAAGAAATGCCCCCAGGGATTCCACCAACTGGGCTTTGCTTGGGGGAGTGGCTTCTAAGCGTGTCATACAGCCTGGCTAGAAGGTGCCCCCAAACTGCAAAAAGAAAAATAGAACAAACAAACAAAACAAAAGAGAGCAATGCAAAACAAAACAAAGAAACAGCCCTGGGGATCCCATATACGTAGCAGTGCAGGCCGGGGGGAGTGGTTCCCAAGTACAGCAGCACTTCACAGACTTTCAAGAAGAAGCAAAGATGACACTTGAGCCAGGTGTTTGGGAAAAAGGAGGGGAAGGTGGAGGGTGGCACGGAAGGAACTAAAAGAAAAGGAGAAAAGCAACACTGGCAACAAACAAAGGGTACTCAGGGAGCTTGCCAGTGTGTGTGGGGTGAATCTAAAAAGCCCAGGGCCAAAGCGGTTGCTGCTCAACCAAGAGACTGTGGCTGGAGGGAAGCAGAGGAGGCTGGGGCGGGGGTGGGGGGTGCGGGGGGGGAAGGGTGGGGGTTAGAAAAGCGTATTGCTGGTTACTGGGTGCTCTGACTCCTGTTGGGAATTTCATGAAGCTGCTTTACCTTACCCCCGTCTGCCGATTTCTAATGTGGGCGGTCATGCATGCTGTACTTCCCAGGTGGCCGAGGCAGTGCAGCTAGTCAGGAAGCTTGAAGGTATAGCAGCAAGGAGAGGATGAGGAGTGAGAAAGCATGTATCAGTGGTTACCTGGTGCTCTGTCTCCTGCTGAAGCTCCGTGAAGCTTCTTTCCTGTGCTCCCTGTCTGCTGATCTCCGGGAGGAGTCTGAGATGGAGAATCGGTGGTGTGTTAGCTGATAGGGGATTTCCACACATATCTCTCCTCATTCTCTGTTCCTTGTCAGTTTCTCATTCCATTCGGGGCTTGGCTGAGTTCTTTATCTCTTCATTTGACACTTTAGATTCCAGGGTTGACATTTGTCTCTGTTTTACTTAGTTTTTCCATTCTTTGTTGTTAAAAAACGGTGTAGTGCTTCTGTCCATGGAGCCACGTTGGCCAGAACTCTCCAGGGAGAAATTTTAATGTGTAGTTTTCTGGGTTAGTTTTGATTCAGTACATAATAAAACACTTAGAAAAACATAGCACATTTGTAATTTCAGTTTTTTTAAATTAATATATTTGAATAAAATCCTCTTAGATGAATTAATATAGAAAGGATACCACTCTTAAATGTCAAATTAATTATAGTAAGTCCAAAAAATTTGAGAACGTACTTAAAATACACATGCAAGCCTAATGAAGTATTAGTGTTTTAAAAGTACTATAGAAAAAAAAAATGTATAAACCCAGAAATCATACAGTTAGGCTTAATGAACGTGGGCACTTTTTTAATGTCTCAGAAAATCATGGCCTTGAAACTATCAGCTCAATATATTCAATTTTTTATTAAGAACTAGTAAAAAGATTAATTTAAGCATATTTTACATTGTCTGAATTAAGTAGTATCTGGAGAAATTGTCTGCTTAAATGGTATTTGATTATTTGAATTGATTTGATTATATCTGTGCGTATCTCGGGATTTCAGTATTTACAGCATGAATTAAAATATAATACACGATCTTCATCCTAAAGAATGCTTTGATTTGTGTGATTTTTATGAACTAGGTTATGCAGCATTGAAAGACACTAAAAACACTCTATATTTTACATATTTAAAATATAGAACTATTACTAAATATTAGTAACCCATATATCCAGATGACACATTATAAGATATATATTGAGGGATCAAACTTAGTTTTATACATAATTCAGGTGATAATAAAGACTACAATTTTTAAAAAAAAATATTATATCAAATGTGATACTGTACATATCCCTGATCATCTTCAGGAGAGCCCCTCTCTTTTTCTCTTTCAATTTTTTTATATCGGTTTTTGTCCTGTTACCACAAGCCCCAGTTAACTATATGAACAAAGGACTCAGAACTGATGTAATTAGAGAATATCTAGCTAAATGTGTCTATAAACATTGCATTCAATAATAACATACTGAAGCATAGCCATAACATTCTGGAACATGTAGGGGATGGAATTAATGTCAGAGAATTAAGGAACTCACAGGTCCATAAAGGAGACTTTTAATAGAAAATAGGACTTGTACTTTTTATTGTGAATGCAAATGTAGCACTGGAAGTGATCCCTTGTCTGTGCCAAGAAATTTGGAAGACAGCTACCTGGCTAATCGATGGGAAGAGATACGTATTTGTGCTCATTCCAAAGAAAGGTGAGCCAACTAAATGCATAAATTATCGAACGATATCATTATCATCACACACTAGTAAAATTTTTCTGAAGATCATTCCAAAGAGGTTGCAGCAGTACATCAACAGAGAACTGCCAGAAATTCAAGCCAGATTTAGGAAAAGACATGGAACAGGTGATATCATTGCTGATGTCAGATGGATCATGGCTGAAAGCAGAGTGCTTTAATTATCTCCTGCTGTTATATATATATATATATATATATATATATATATATATATATATATATATATATATATATATATATACTTGTTGTTATAAGAGAAATACCACAAGTGGATGGCTTTAACAAAGAGAAATTTATTCTCTATTAGCCTAGGAGGCTAGGAGTCCAAATTCAGGGTATTAACTCCAGAGGAAAGCGTTCTCTCTCTGTTGGGTCTGGAGGAAAGTCCTTGTCATCTTCCCCCATCGAGGAGTTTCTCAGCACAGGAAACCTGGGGCCAAAGAGTGTGCTATTCTCCTGGCTCTTGTTTCCTGATGGTATGAGGTACCCGTGTCTCTCTGCTCACTTCTTTCTTTTATATTTCAAAAGAGATTGACTTAAGACACAACCTAATCTTGCAGATGGAGTCCTGCCTCACTCACAAATCTGTCACTGTTCTCACCTCATTAACATCATAGGGGTAGGATTTACAGCAAACCCCACATATGAAAATCACATCAGATCACAAAATGGCAGACAATCGCACAATACTGGAAAACACGACTCAGACACATTCTGGGTGGGGGGGAGGGGACATAATTCATTCCATGACATAGAGAATACCAGAAAGATGTTTACCTGTATTTTTTTGACTCTGCAAAGTCATTAGACTGTGTGGATTATAACAAATTATGGATAACATTGTGGAGAATGAAAATTCCACAGTACTTAACTGTTCTCATGAGGGATCTGTACCTAGAACAAGAGCTGTCATTTGAAGAGAACAAGGGGATACTGCACGGTTTAAATTCAAGAAAGAAGTGCTTCAGGGTTTTATATGTTCACCATACTTATTCTGTCTGTATGCTGAGCAAATAATCCGGGAAGCTGGACTTTACGAGGGAGAACAAAACATCAGTATTAGAGGAAGCTTATTGAAAACCTGAGTTCACAAGCTTGCTTGCTGAAAGTGAAGAGAACTTGAAGCACTTACTGATGAAGGTCAAAGACTACAGCCTTCAGAATGGATTGCACCTCAATACAGAGAAAACAAAAATTCTAACCACTGGACCAATAAGCAACATCGGGATACATGGAGAAAAAGTTGACATTGCACTGGGAAAATATGCTGCAAAAGATCTCTTTAATGTGTTGAAAAGGGAAGATGTCACTTTAAGGACTAAGATGTGCCTGATCTAAGTCACAGTGTTTTCAATCACCTCATAGGCATGAGAAACCTGAACAATGAATAGGGAAGACCAACAAAGAATTGATGCCTTTGAATTATGGTGTTGACAAAGAGTATTGGATATACCATGGAATGCCAGAAGAAAGAACAAAGCTGTTTTGGAAGGAACACAGCAAGAATACTCTTTAGAAGCAAGGATGGCAAGACTTCGTTGCACATACTTTGGATATTTTATCAGGAGGGACCAATTGTTGGAGAAGGACATCATGCTTGGTAAAGTAGAGGGGCAGTGAAAAAGAAGAAGACCCTCAAGGCGAGAGATTGACTCAGCATCTGCAAAATGGGCTCAAGCATAGCAACAGTTTTTAAGGATGGTGCAGGACTGGGCAGTGTTTTGTTCTGTTGTACTATGAGTTTGAAACAACTCGAAGGCACCTAATAACAACAATGCAAGTGCCATCTATAAAACTAGAAAATATTTTTCAATATTTTCATCTTCATTTAAGAAATACTGCAAAGATTACTTGAAATAGAAATGCATTTACAGTGATTATTTTTTATGTAACTAAAAAGTCAAGAAGCCTATGAAAACAAGAAACTCTTAAATTTAATTAAAGATTATGTTTTTGATGTCATTGTCATAATGTAATAAACGAGTTGTTGGAAACATAAGTATGTTGCTTCTTGTCATTGTGTTAGTTACTGTCAAGTCAACTCTGACTCATGATAACCCTATGAATAACAGAAATAAATATCACCCAGTTCTGTGCCATTTTCATGATCATTTGTAAGTTCAAGACCATTGTTGTGGCTATTGTGTCAATCCATCTCATTGAGGGTTTCCCTCATTCTTAATGGCACTCTACCTCACCAAATGTAATGTCCTTCTCTTTTTAAAAAAATTTTTTATTGTGCATTATGCGAAATTTACAGATCAAATTAGTTTCCCATTCAATATTTTGTGCATAAAGAATGTTCCATGACATTGGCTTCATTCCCCACAATGTGTCAGCACTGTCTTCATTTCCATTCTAGTTTTCCTGTTTCCTTTCATCTTGATTTCCTACCCCTACCTATCTTCTCACCATTGCTTTTGGGCAAATGTTGCCCTTTTGATCACACATAATTGATTGTTGTAAGGAGCACTTTCCTCTCAGGTGTTATTGTTTATTTTATGGCCCTGTCTATGGTTTGGCTGAAAGGTGGTCATTGGAAATGGCTTCAGTTCCAGTTCAGAAGGGGTTCTTAGGGCCATAGCCTCAGGGGTTCCTCCAGGCTCTATCAGATGACTAAGTATAGTCTTTTTTGTGAATTTGATTTTTTGTTTTACAATTTTTTTCCTGCTCTCTCAGGGACCACCTGTTGTGATATCAGTGAGAGCGATTGATAGTGGCAGCAGAGAACAATCTAGTTCTTCTGGTCTCAGGGATATGCAGGCTGTGGTTCTTGTGGCCCATTTGTCCTTTGGATTAATTGCTCCCTTGAGTCTTCCATTTTCTTTTTAAACTCCTTTGTTCTGGATGGTAAGAGACTGCTACTCACCAAAGTAGGATTGCAGAATTTGTCTTTATAAACTATGTTGTGCCAATTGACATAGGTGTCCCCGAGTCTATGGCCCTTTATCTTCAAGCCTAGGAATTTCATCCCAGGAGGTATTTGGTTATGACTAAGAAGTTGCCCTGACTGTGGCCCTGGTGTGCTCTTAACAAGGACACCAAGTGAATTCAAATGGTACTGTGACAACTAGATTTCCATTTGCAAAAAAATAAAGTTGGACCCTTAACTGATAGCATATATGGAAATTAACTCAAAATGGACCAATGATCTAAATGTAATAGCTAAAACCATAAAACTCTAAAAGAAAATGTAGAGGTAAAATCTTTAAGATCTTGAATTTAATAATGAATTCTTAGGGACAAGAAAAAAACACTAGCAACAAATGGAAAAAAATAATAAGTCAGAGTCCATCAAAATTAAGAACTTTCATGCATTGAAGAACACTATAAAGAAAGAAAAGAAAAGAAAATCTACAGAATGGGAGAAAATATTTGCTAAGTATGTATCTAATGAGGTTTTACTATTCAGAATTTATACAAAATTCCCACAACTCAACCATGAGAAGACAAACAACCCAACTAAAAAATGAATGAAGGGCTTGAATAAACTTTCCTCCACAGTAGATATACAAATGACCAATAAACACAGGAAATGATGCTCAATATCTCTAGTCATTAATTAAAAAAAAAAAAAAAAAAATTTTTTTTTAGGAAAGTGTAAATCAAAACTACAGGCAGATATCACTTCATGTCCACTATGATGGTTATTATTTAAAAAAATGATAATTTTTTTATGATGGCTATTATAAAAAAAATGATAATAAAATAAGTCCTGGTGAGGATTGCTTGTGGGAATGTAAAATGGAGCAGCTGCTGCAGAAAACTGTTTAGCAAAAAGTTAAACATACAGATATCATATGGCCCATCCATTCCTAGGTATATACCCAAGAGAATTGAAGCAGGGACTCAAACAGATACCTGTACACTAAAGTTCATCTGCCCCACATATTTGTCGTATTATGTGGGCCTGTGTGTTACTGTGATGCTGGAAGCTATGCCACTGATATTCAAATACCAGCAGGGTCACCCATCACGGATGGATTTCAGCTGAGCTTCCAGACTAAAGCAGACGAGGAACGAGAACCCGGTGGTCTACTTCTGAAAAGAATTAGCCAGTGAAAACCTTATGAATAGCAGTGAAACATTGTCTGATATAGTGCTAGAAGATGAGCCCCTCAGGTTGGAAGGCACTCAAAATACGACTGGGGAAGAGCTGCCTCCTCAAAGTAGAGTCAACCATAGTGAACGGAGTCAAGCTTTCAGGACTTTCATTTGCTGATGTGCCCTGACTCAAAATGAGAAGACATAGCTGCAAACATCCATTAATAATTGGAACCTTGAATGTACCAAGTATGAGCCTAGGAAAATTGGAAATCCTCAAAAATGAAATGGAAGGCATAAACATCAATGTCCTAGGCATTACTGAGGTGAAATGGAGTTGTACTGATCATTTTGAATGAAACAATCATATGGTCTACTATTCCAGGAAAAACAACGTGATTATTAGTGGCATTGCATTCATCCTCAAAAAGAACATTTCAAGATGTATCCAGAAGTACACTGCTTTCAGTGATAGGATAATATCCATATGCCTACAAGGAAGACCAGTTAATACGATTATTATTCAGATTTATGGGCCGATCACTGAAGCCAAAAGGAAGAAATTAAAGATTTTCACCAATTTCTGCAGTCTGAAATTGATCAAACATGCAATCTGGATGCACTGATAATTACTGGTGATTGGAATTCAAAAGTTGGAAACAAAGAAGAAGGATTGGTAGCTGGAAAATCCGGCCTTGGTGATAGAAATGATGTCAGAGATCGCATGATTAAATTTTCCAAGACTAATGACTTTTTCACTGCAAAAAACGTTTTTTCACCAACATAAACAGCAACTCTACATGTGGACCTCACCAGATGGAACACACAGGAATCAAATCAATTACATCTATGGAAAGAGACAATGGAAAAGCTCAATATCATCAGTCAGAACAATGCCAGGGGCATACTGCAGATCAGATCATCAATTACTCATATGCAAGTTCAAGTTGAAACTGAAGAAAATTAAAACAAGCTCATGAGAGCCAAAGTACGACCTTCAGTTATCCTACCTAAATTTAGAGACCATCTCGAGAATGGATTTGACACGTTAAACACTAATGACCGAAGACCAGGTGAGTTGTGGAATGACATCAAGGACGTCATACATGGAGAAAGCAAGAAGAGGTCATTAAAAAGACAGGAGAGAAAGAAAAGATGTAAATAGATGTCAGAAGAGACTCTGAAACTTACTCTTGAAAGTGAGTAGCTAAAGCAAAAGGAAAAAACTGATGAAGTGAAAAGCTGAACAGAAGATTTCAAAGGTCAGCTCTAGAAGATAGAGAAAAGTATTATGTTGACATGTGCAAAGACCTGGTGATAGAAAACCAAAAAGGAAGAACATACTCAGCATTTCTCAAGCTGAAATAACTGAAGAAAAATTCAAGCCTTGTAATATTAAAGGATTCTATGGGGAAAATATTAAATGAAGCAGGAAGCAGCAAAAGAAGTTGAAAGGAATACACAGAGTTGCTATGCCAGAATGAATTGATTGACACTCAACCATTTCAAGAGGTAACATATGATCAGGAACCAGTGGTACTGAAGGAAGAAGTCTAAGCTGCACTGAAGGCACTGGCTAAAAACAAGGCTTCAGGAATTGAGGCAATACCGATTGAGATGTTTCAACAAACAGATGCAGCACTGGAGTGCTCAGTCATCTATGCCAAGAAAACTGAAAGACAGCTGCTACCTGGCCAACCAACTGGAAGAGATCCGTATTTATGCCTAGTCCAAAGAAAGGTGATCCAACTGAATGTGGAAATTATCGAAAAATATCACGAATATCACATACAAGCAAAATTTTGCTGAAGATCATTCAAAAATGTCTACAGCAGTATATTGACATGGAAATGCCAGAAATTCAAACCAGATTTGTAAGACGATGTGGAACCAGGGATATCACTGCCGATGTAAGATGGATCCTAGCTGAAATCAGAGAATACCAGAAAGATGTTTACCTGTGTTTTATTGACTATGCTAAGGCATTTGAGTCTACGGATCATAACAAGTTTTGGATAACATTGTATAGAATGGGAATTCTGGAACACTTAGTTGTGCCCATGAGGAATCTGTACATGGATCACATAGCAGTAATTTGCACAGAACAAGGGGATACTGCATGGTTTAAAGTCATACTTAATCTGTATGCTGAGCAAATAATCTGAGAATATGGACTATCTGATGAAGAACAGGACATCAGGATTGGAGGAAGACTCATTAACAACCTGCGTTATGCAGATGACACAACCTTGCTTGCTGGAAGTGAAGAGTACTTGAAGCACTTACTGATGAAGATCAAAGACCATAGCCTTCAGTATGATTACACATCAACATAAAGAAAACAAAAATCCTCACAACTGTATCAATAAACAACTTCATGATAAACAGAAAAAAGATTGAAGTTGTCAAGGATTTCATTTTACTTGGATTTACAATCAACACCTGTGTAAGCAGCAGTCAAGAGATCAAAAGACATATTACACTGGGTAAATCAGCTGCAAAAGACTTTTTAAACTGTTGAAAAGCAAAAATGTCACCTGGAGGACTGAGGTGCACCAACCCAAGCCATGGTGTTTTCAATCACCTTATATGCATGTGAAAGCTGGACAATGAATAAGGAAGACCAGAGAAGAATTCACATCTTTGAATTGTGGTGTTGGGGAAGAATATTGAATATACCATGGATTGCCAAAAGATCGAACAAATCTGTCTTTGAAGAAGTACAATCAGAATGCTCCTTAGAAGCAAGTATTTGAGACTATGTCTCAAATACTTTGACATGTTATCAGGAGTCCCTAGAGAAGGAAATCATGCTTGGTAAAGTAGAGGATTAGGGAAAAAGTAGAAGACCCTCAGTGAGATGGATTGATAGAGTGGCTGGAACAATGAGTTCAAGCATAGCAACAATTGTGAGTATGGCACAGGACAGGGCAATGTTTTGTCCTGTCGTGCGTAGGGTCACTGTGAGTTGGAATCAACTCAGTGGTACCTAACAACAACAACAGTGTTCATCACAGCTTTAGTCACAGTAAGAGAAAGGTGGAAAAAGCCCAAGTGTCCATCAACAGATGAATAGATAAACAAAATGTGGTTTTTATAGATTGAATTGTGTCCCCCCAAAAAGATATGTTGACGGCCTAACCACTGTACCTCTAGATGTGACCCTGTTTGGAAATGGTGGTTTTCTTTTGTTATGCTAATGAGGTCATAGGGGAGTAGGGCCTGTCATAATCTCAATCTGTTTTGATTGATGTTTTATCAAAAGAGCAGTAAAGATAGAGTCACACATGTAGGAGGACGGCCATGTGGTACTGGAGGCACTCTAAGGATAGCTGGAACTACTAGAAACCAGGAAAGAGGCATGAAACTGTTTCTCTCTCAAAGCCATCTCAGATGGAATTCCACATGACTGATAATCTCTTACAGTTCTGAGGTTTGACCAGATGTAGCTGGGTGGTTCTCACCTTGTATAGCACATGAAGTAACAGTAAAGTAATGAAAGAGGATGGGCTAATCCGAAGGCTTTTCACTCATAAGCCTGAAACCTGACCTGGAACAGCTGGACAAATTCCTAGTGAGATATCTATCTTTCAACTTGGCTTTTCTCCATGGCTGTCTTGGACTTTCTCACAGCTTGGTGGTCTCAGGGATTTGGACTTTTTCATGGCAGCTGGCTCCACACAGAGCAAACATTCCAAGAGACCCAGGTGGATGCTGCCTCAGAAGTCCCAGAATGGCAATTTCCTGATAATGGATATTAAAATGTCATTTAAAAAAAAAAAAGTTAATTTTATGGGAGATTCAATGAAATTATTGCTACCTGTATTTTATATCACATTTTTGTATTTTTTTTCTTAAACCATTATCTCTTTTATTTCACAAAGGAAAATCCTATCATTAATTATATTTTTTTATAGAAGACATATATTAGGACTTTCTAATTTTCTTTCTATCCTGATTTATTTTGCTAATAAATAGGTTAACCATTTGCTTTAGTTAATTTTCTTCCTGTTATCTTTCTTCAGCATAAAGTGAATAAATATCAAGTCAGAAATGAAAAATGTTTCACAAGTGAGAAACAGAGATGAGACATTTGAGTAAGGTGTGAGTTTAAGGAAAGTCATAAGGAATAACTACAAATATGTGCACAAAATTTTAACTACTTTTCAATGAATTGAGTGGAGAATAATACCAAATTTCACGTTGAATCTGATATAAATGAAAATATCCCACCCTTTTCCAAACCCTCTTTGTTAACATTTTTAAACTGAAATGAATTTGCCTTCAGAGCTTAATTTTCTGCATTTACATTTAATATTTATATTTAAAACTGTAGTTTATATTTGTTTGTAAATTTAACCACTTATAGTAGGATTGGAAATCCTGGTGGCATAGTGGTTAAGAGCTACAACTGCTAACCAAAAGGTTGGCAGTTTGAATCCACCAGCCACTCCTGGGAAACCATATTGGGCAGTTCTGCTCTGTCCTATGGGTTCACCATAAGTCAGAATCAGCTTGATGACAAAGGGTTTGATTTTGTTTTTGTAGAAGAATTTGCAATGGGGAATCGTCAAATTATTTAACGATGAATAATATAAGGGAGGTGTAGTAGGCTGAATAAGGGGCACTCAAATATATCAGTCCTAATTACTGGAAAATGTAAATGTTATCTTGTAAAGAAAAAGGGTCTTGGCAGATGTGGTTGAGTTAAGGATCTTCATATGGGGAAATTATCCTGAATTTTCCAAATGCACCCTGTATCCAATTACCCCAAACCCAAATTCACTCCCATTGAGTTGATTTCAAATCACAGTGACCCTATAGGACAGCACAGAACAGCCCCATAGGGTTTCCAAGGCCATAAATCTTTACGAAAGCTGAGAGTCACACCTTTTTCTGCAGAGTGGCTGGTGGGTTCAAACTACCAACCTTTTGGTTAGCAGTCAAGTGCTTAACCATTGTATCACCTTGGCTTCTTGAATTAAATTACAAGTTGGCCTTATAAAAAAGAGGCACAGAGAGATTTCACACACACACACACACAGATGAGGGAGCAATGGAATACAAAGGCAGAGACTGGAGTAATACAGCCACAAGCCAAGGAACACCAAGTAACACCAGCAACCACTAGAAGCTAGAGGAGGCAAGGAACAGAAACCCTCCCAGAGTCTCTAGCTCTGCCAAGTGATTTTGAACATCTGTTCTCTCAAACAGCAAGAGAATAAATGTCTGTTGTTGTAAGCCATCAAGATTGTGGTAACATCTAGCGCAACTGGCATAACAGTTTATAAAGGATATATTCTACATTCTACTATTTTTTTTTTTTAAGTAGTATCCAGGGTCTTAAAAGCCTGTGAGTGGGGGGCGGAGCCAAGATGGCGGACTAGGCAGACGCTACCTCGGATCCCTCTTACAACAAAGACTCGGAAAAACAAGTGAATCGATCACATACATAACAATCTACGAACCCTGAACAACAAACACAGATTTAGAGACGGAGAACGAACTAATACAGGGAAGCAGCGATTGTTTCCAGAGCCTGGAGCCAGCGTACCAGTCAGGTACGGCACAAGCACAGAGAGCGGCTCCACCCCCCTGAACTAACCCCGGGAGGGGGACCAGCCGGTTCCACGGGCGGCGTGGGACGCAGCCGGTAGGAGAAGTCCCCGGGAGGCAGTGACTGGTCTTGAAGCACAAAGAGCAGCGTCCGAGCTGGGGAACCGTCCTGCAGGGATTTGGACTGGACGCAGGTATGGCATAAACACGGAGAGTTGCTCCACCCCCCTGAACTAACCCCGGGAAGGGGACCAGCCGGGTCGCGCGGGCGGCGTGGGACGCAGCCGGTAGGAGAAGTCCCTGGGAGGCAGCGACTGGTATTGGAGCGGGGAGAACAGCGTCCCAGCCGGGACACTCGGTCACGGCACAAGCATGGGGAGCTGCTCCACCCATCTGAACTAACCCCGGGAGGAGGCCCAACTGGTTCTCGGGAGCGGCACGGCCACGTGGCTGGAGGGACGAGAAGTCCCCGGGAGGCAGTGACTGATTTTGGAGTCGAGAGTGCACCGTCCCAGTAGGGGAGCCTTGACGCTGGGCGTGGGGCTGGAAGCGGAGGATCTGACCGTGACTCCAGCGAGCCAGACCCCCGGGGGCAATCTCCACACAGCCAGCACACATAGGCGAGGCGCCTGCGGGAATCTCAGATATAATAGTCATTACAAGCAAGACAATCAACTCTGGCTATATTCTGAGGTGCTACTCTCCTAGCTCTCTGTTCCCTCCCCCACCCTCCCCAGGCGGCTTCATTAACATCTGAATAGCCTGAGCCAGAGGGAGAACTCTGATAGGGATCTGACTGCATTTTTTTTTAGCGGATTTTCTGGAAAAACTAGTTTCCCAGTGATGGCTCGGAGACAACAATCCATATCAAACCACTTAAAGAAGCAGACCATGACAGCTTCTCCAACCCCCCAAACAAAAGAATCAAAATCTTCCCCAAATGAAGATACAATCTTGGAATTATCAGATACAGAATATAAAAAACTAATTTACAGAATGCTTCAAGACATCACAAATGAAATTAGGATAACTGCAGAAAAAGCCAAGGAACACACTGATAAAACTGTTGAAGAACTCAAAAAGATTATTCAAGAACATAGTGGAAAAATTAATAAGTTGCAAGAATCCATAGAGAGACAACATGTAGAAATCCAAAAGATTAACAATAAAATAACAGAATTAGACAACGCAATAGGAAGTCAGAGGAGCAGACTCGAGCAATTAGAATGCAGACTGGGACATCTGGAGGACCAGGGAATCAACACCAACATAGCTGAAAAAAAATCAGATAAAAGAATTAAAAAAAATGAAGAAACCCTAAGAATTATGTGGGACTCTATCAAGAAGGATAACCTGTGGGTGATTGGAGTCCCAGAACAGGGAGGGGGGACAGAAAACACAGAGAAAATAGTTGAAGAACTCCTGACACAAAACTTCCCTGACATCATGAAAGATGAAAGGATATCTATCCAAGATGCTCATCGAACCCCATTTAAGATTGATCCAAAAAGAAAAACACCAAGACATATTATCATCAAACTCACCAAAACCAAAGATAAACAGAAAATTTTAAAAGCAGCCAGGGAGAAAAGAAAGGTTTCCTTCCAGGGAGAATCAATAAGAATATGTTCTGACTACTCAGCAGAAACCATGCAGGCAAGAAGGGAATGGGACGACATATACAGAACACTGAAGGAGAAAAACTGCCAGCCAAGGATCATATATCCAGCAAAACTCTCTCTGAAATATGAAGGCGAAATTAAGTTATTTACATACAAACACAAGTTTAGAGAATTTGCAAAAACCAAACCAAAGCTACAAGAAATACTAAAGGATATTGTTTGGTCAGAGAACCAATAATATCAGATATCAGCACAACACAAGGGCACAAAACAGAACGTCCTGATATCAACTGAAATAGGGAAATCACAAAAACAAACAAATTAAGATTAATTAAAAAAATAAATAAATAAACATAACAGGGAATCATGGAAGTCAATAGGTAAAAGATCACAATAATTAAAAAGAGGGACTAAATACAGGAGGCATTGAACTGTCATATGGAGAGTGATACAAGGCGATATAGAACAATACAAGTTAGGTTTTTACTTAGAAAAATAGGGGTAAATAATAAGGTAACCACAAAAAGGTATAACAACTCTACAACTCAAGATAAAAACCAAGAAAAACGTAATGACTCAACTAACATAAAGTCAAACACTATGAAAATGAGGATCTCACAATGTACTAAGAAAAACGCCTCAGCACAAAAAAGTATGTGGAAAAATGAAATTGTCAACAACACACATAAAAAGGCATCAAAATGACAGCACTAAAAACTTATTTATCTATAATTACCCTGAATGTAAATGGACTAAATGCACCAATAAAGAGACAGAGAGTCACAGACTGGATAAAGAAACACGATCCATCTATTTGCTGCCTACAAGAAACACACCTTAGACTTAGAGACAAAAACAAACTAAAACTCAAAGGATGGAAAAAAATATATCAAGCAAACAATAAGCAAAAAAGAAGAGGAGTAGCAATATTAATTTCTGACAAAATAGACTTTAGACTTAAATCCACCACAAAGGATAAAGAAGGACACTATATAATGATAAAAGGGACAATTGATCAGGAAGACATAACCATATTAAATATTTATGCACCCAATGACAGGGCTGCAAGATACATAAATCAAATTTTAACAGAATTGAAAAGCGAGATAGATACCTCCACAATTATAGTAGGAGACTTCAACACACCACTTTCGGAGAAGGACAGGACATCCAGTAAGAAGCTCAACACAGACACGGAAGATCTAATTACAACAATCAACCAACTTGACCTCATTGACTTATACAGAACTCTCCACCCAAATGCTGCAAAGTATATGTTTTTTTCTAGCGCACATGGAACATTCTCTAGAATAGACCACATATTAGGTCATAAAACAAACCTTTGCAGAGTCCAAAACATCGAAATATTACAAAGCATCTTCTCAGACCACAAGGCAATAAAACTAGAGATCAATAACAGAAAAACTAGGGGAAAGAAATCAAATACTTGGAAAATGAACAATACCCTCCTGAAAAAAGACTGGGTTATAGAAGACATCAAGGAGGGAATAAGGAAATTCTTAGAAAGCAACGAGAATGAAAATACTTCCTATCAAAACCTCTGGGACACAGCAAAAGCAGTGCTCAGAGGCCAATTTATATCAATAAATGCACACATACAAAAAGAAGAAAGAGCCAAAATCAGAGAACTGTCCCGACAACTTGAACAAATAGAAACTGAGCAACAAAAGAATCCATCAGGCACCAGAAGAAAACAAATAATAAAAATTAGAGCTGAACTAAATGAATTAGAGAACAGAAAAACAATTGAAAGAATTAACAAAGCCAAAAGCTGGTTCTTTGAAAAAATTAACAAAATTGATAAACCATTGGCTAGACTGACTAAAGAAATACAGGAAAGGAAACAAATAACCCGAATAAGAAATGAGAAGGACCACATCACAACAGAACCAAATGAAATTAAAAGAATCATTTCAGATTATTATGAAAAATTGTACTCTAATAAATTTGAAAACCTAGAAGAAATGGATGAATTCCTGGAAAAACACTACCTACCTAAACTAACACATTCAGAAGTAGAACAACTAAATAGACCCATAACAAAAAAAGAGATTGAAACGGTAATCAAAAAACTCCCAACAAAAAAAAGCCCTGGCCCAGACGGCTTCACTGCAGAGTTCTACCAAACTTTCAGAGAAGAGTTAACACCACTACTACTAAAGGTATTCCAAAGCATAGAAAAAGACAGAATACTACCCAACTCATTCTATGAAGCCACCATCTCCCTGATACCAAAACCAGGTAAAGACATTACAAAAAAAGAAAATTATAGACCTATAACCCTCATGAACATTGATGCAAAAATCCTCAACAAAATTCTAGCCAATAGAATCCAACAACACATCAAAAAAATAATTCACCCTGATCAAGTGGGATTTATACCAGGTATGCAAGGCTGGTTTAATATCAGAAAAACCATTAATGTAATCCATCACATAAATAAAACAAAAGACAAAAACCACATGATCTTATCAATTAATGCAGAAAAGGCATTTGACAAAGTCCAACACCCATTCATGATAAAAACTCTTACCAAAATAGGAATTGAAGGAAAATTCCTCAACATAATAAAGGGCATCTATGCAAAGCCAACAGCCAATATCACTCTAAATGGAGAGAACCTGAAAGCATTTCCCTTGAGAACGGGAACCAGACAAGGATGCCCTTTATCACCGCTCTTATTCAACATCGTGCTAGAAGTCCTAGCCAGGGCAATTAGGCTAGACAGAGAAATAAAAGGTATCGGGATTGGCAAGGAAGAAGTAAAGTTATCGCTATTTGCAGATGACATGATCATATACACAGAAAACCCTAAGGAATCCTCCAGAAAACTACTGAAACTAATAGAAGAGTTTGGCAGAGTCTCAGGTTATAAAACAAACATACAAAAATCACTTGGATTCCTCTACATCAACAAAAAGAACACCGAAGAGGAAATAACCAAATCAATACCATTCACAGTAGCCCCCAAGAAGATAAGATACTTAGGAATAAATCTTACCAAGGATGTAAAAGACCTATACAAAGAAAACTACAAAGCTCTACTACAAGAAATTCAAAAGAACATACTTAAGTGGAAAAACATACCCTGCTCATGGATAGGAAGATTTAACATAGTAAAAATGTCTATTCTACCAAAAGCCATCTATACATTTAACGCACTTCCGATGCAAATTCCAATGTCATATTTTAAGGGGATAGAGAAACAAATCACCAATTTCATATGGAAGGGAAAGAAGCCCCGGATAAGCAAAGCACTACTGAAAAAGAAGAAGAAAGTGGGAGGCCTCACCTTACCTGACTTCAGAACCTACTATACAGCCACAGTAGTCAAAACAGCCTGGTACTTGTACAACAACAGGCACATAGACCAATGGAACAGAATTGAGAACCCAGATATAAATCCATCCGTGTATGAGCAGCTGATATTTGACAAAGGACCAGTGTCAATTAACTGGGGAAAAGACAGCCTTTTTAACAAATGGTGCTGGCATAACTGGATATCCATTTGCAAAAAAATGAAACCGGACGCATACCTCACACCATGCACAAAAACTAACTCCAAGTGGATCAAAGACCTAAACATAAAGACTAAAATGATAAAGATCATGGAAGAAAAAATTGGGACAACCCTAGGAGCCCTAATACAAGGTATAAACAGAATACAAAACATTACCAAAAATGATGAAGAGAAACCAGATAACTGGGAGCTCCTAAAAATCAAACACCTATGCTCATCTAAAGACTTCTCCAAAAGAGTAAAAAGACCACCTACAGACTGGGAAAGAATTTTCAGCTATGACATCTCTGACCAGCGCCTGATCTCTAAAATCTACATGATTCTGTCAAAACTCAACCACAAAAAGACAAACAACCCAATCAAGAAGTGGGCAAAGGATATGAACACACATTTCACTAAAGAAGATATTCAGGCAGCCAACAGATACATGAGAAAATGCTCTCGATCATTAGCCATTAGAGAAATGCAAATTAAAACTACGATGAGATTTCATCTGACACCAGCAAGGCTGGCATTAATCCAAAAAACACAAAATAATAAATGTTGGAGAGGCTGCGGAGAGATTGGAACTCTCATACACTGCTGGTGGGAATGTAAAATGGTACAAACACTTTGGAAATCCATCTGGCGTTATCTTAAACAGTTAGAAATAGAACTACCATACAATCCAGAAATCCCACTCCTAGGAATATACCCTAGAGAAAGAAGAGCCTTCATACAAACAGATATATGCACACCCATGTTTATTGCAGCTCTGTTTACAATAGCAAAAAGCTGGAAGCAACTGAGGTGTCCATCTACGGATGAATGGGTAAATAAATTGTGGTATATTCACACAATGGAATACTACGCATCAATAAAGAACAGTGACGAATCTGTGAAACATTTCATAACATGGAGGAACCTGGAAGGCATTATGCTGAGCGAAATTAGTCAGAAGCAAAAGGACAAATATTGTATAAGACCACTATTATAAGATCGTGAGAAATAGTTAACCTGAGAAGAACACATACTTTTGTGGTTACGAGGGGGGGGAGGGAGGGAGGGTGGGAGAGGGTTTTTTATTGATTAATCAGTAGATAAGAACTGCTTTAGGTGAAGGGAAAGACAACACTCAATACACGGAAGGTCAGCTCAATTGGACTGGATCAAAAGCAAAGAAGTTTCCGGGATAAAATGAATGCTTCAAAGGTCAGCGGAGCAAGTGCGGGGGTCTGGGGAACATGGTTTGCGGGGACTTCTAAGTCAATTGGCAAAATAATTCTATTATGAAATCATTCTGCATCCCACTTTGAAATGTGGCGTCTGGGGTCTTAAATGCTAACAAGCGGCCATCTAAGATGCAGCAATTGGTCTCAACCCACCTGGAGCAAAGGAAAAGAAAGAACACCAAGGCCACACGACAACTAAGAGCCCAAGAGACAGAAAGGGCCACATGAACCAGAGACCTACATCATTCTGAGACCAGAAGAACTAGTTGGTGCCTGGCCACAATCGATGACTGCCCTGACAGGGAGCACAATAGAGAACCCCTGAGGGAGCAGGAGATCAGTGGGATACAGACCCCAAATTCTCATAAAAAGACCAAACTTAATGGTCGGACTGAGACTGGAGGAATCCCGGCGGCCATGCTCCCCAGACCTTCAGTTGACACAGGACAGGAACCATCCCCGAAGACAACTCATCAGAAATGAAAGCGACTGGTTAGCGGGTGGGAGAGAGACGCTGATGAAGAGTGAGCTAATGATATCAGGTGGACACTCGAGATTGTGTTGGCAACTCTTGTCTGGAGGGGTGATGGGAGGATAGAGAGAGAGGGAAGCCGGCAAAATTGTCAAGAAAGGAGAGACTGAAAGGGCTGACTCAAGAGGGGCAGAGCAAGTGGGAGTAGGGAGTGAGATGTATGTAAACTTATATGTGACAGACTGATTGGATTTGTAAACGTTCACTTGAAGCTTAATAAAAGTTATTGAAAAAAAAAAAAAAAAGCCTGTGAGTGGCCATCTAGTGTATGCCACTGGTCTCACCCCTTCAGAAGCAAGAAAGAATAAAGAAAACTAAAGATACAAGGGAAAGATTAGTCTAAAGAACTAATCTACCAAGGCCTCCACCAGACTGAGTCCAGTAAAACTAGATGGTGCCCAGCTACCACCATTGACTACTCTGACAGGAATCATAATAGAGGGCCCCAGGCAGAGCTGGAGAAAAATGTAGAACAAAATCCTAACTCAAAAAGAAAGACCAGATTTACTGGCCTGACAGAGACTGGCGAAACCCTGAGGGTATGGTGCCCGGACACTTTTTCAGCTCAGTAATGAGGTCACTCCTGAGGTCACAACTTCAGCCATAGATTGAGCAGGCCCATGGGAAAAAGAAGACTAAAGGGGCACACCAGCCCTGGGGCAGGGACTGGAAGGCAGGAGAGAAAAGGAAAGCTGATAATAGGTAACCCAGTGTTGAGAAGGGAGAGTGTTGACATATCATGGGTTTGTTAACCAATGTCATAGAACAATGTGTGTACTAATTGTTTGATGAGAAACTAGTTTGTTCTGTAAGCCTTCATCTAAAGTGCAATAATAATAATAAAAAAAAAGAAGATGATGGTACTTGGATACAACTGCTTAGGAACCTAATAAAGGAGGAACATAAATTAATGTATAAGAAAGAAAAAAAGCTTTTTCTTTCTTTTATAGAATATATGAAAATAAGAAAATGTTTAAGATACTAGAATTTGGAAAGGCTTTTTGAGAAGAAGCCATATCCTACCACACTTTGCTACAATTCTTAATTATAGTCTCACTTATGACTCATCCTCCTAAAACATTCATATACAACAAATAGTTATCAAGAGCAAACACGGCTAGATTCAGGAGAACCCAATTCACCTTGGAGCTTATACTGTACCAAGATATACAGACATTAAACGATAGCTTATGACTTTAATTATTGATTGGATGGAATTATTTTAAATACTATTGAGAAATACAGGGTTCTACAAAAATAAACTTCATGACTTTCTAGCCAAGTTTTGCTCTGTATTGTTTCACCTTGCTTGGCAAGATTTGTAAGAAGGTTAAATGATGTGATGTGCCTGGTACACAGTAGCTTAGCAGAACACAAATTCTCCCTTGTGTTATTTTACAATCCTTTCTAGAGTATTTTTCTTTTTCCTAATGAGTCAGAAGGAGTCCTGGTGGTACAGTGGTAAAGAGCTCAGCTCCTAACCAAAAGCCAGGCGCTTCTATTCCACCAGCTGCTCCTTGAAAACTCTGTTGGGCAGTTCTCCTCTGTCCTATAGGATCACTATGAGTCAGAATCGATGGCTAAGGGTTTCAGTTTTAATAAGATAGAAAGTGCAACAATGGTATTCAAATTCTTTACCTTCTTCACAAATATACTGGCTTTTATGTCATCCAAAAGAATGCAATTATAGTTCATAAATTATGTATTTTTCAAGACCAGATCCTTTAGTGCCCATTCTTTCAACACTAAAAGTTGTGTAACAGACATATTGGGGCTGCTAAAACTAACAGCAACAACAAAAGCCTGTAAACTGTGGCTATTTGCCAGATTTTTCTGGTCATGAATAAAATCCTGGAAATGAGATATTTTTTCCCTTTCATTTTTTATTTAAAGATCTCAGCAGGCTCTAAATTCTTCTCTAAAGTATAAATATTTTAATCCCTTCTATTGCCAAGTATGGGGTAACATCAATTGAACCACTGTATCCTACAAAATTCAAAGAAGATACATTTTTGTATAAATATTTACCATTTTAAGAGTGGCTGTCTGAGTCAATACTGTAGAGAACTCAGCAATTTAAAGCTATTCATTTGAATTAAGACGCAACTTTTATTTTACTTCAAGTTAAATCAGCCATGCAAAATAAACATGCAGTCTGAGTTTAACATCAATCCATGTGAGTCCAAAAACAACCAAACTGGGTCAAAATTATTAAGTTATCCATTTTTGACAAAACTGTAATATAGTAAAATTTTAATAAAATGTTCCACTTTCACTGTTTTTCTTTTATTGGACTATTATATGTTATTTTGCATAGATTAAACAAACTTATTGTACCCATGTTGCTGTCTTGTGCCCTTGAGTATATCAAAATGAACAAAAATAACATGCTTTTATATTCAATATTGTCAGATAACTAGCTCAGAGTGTTTCCTAACCTCTTCTCCCACCTCATCCATACTATTTTGAGGGCTGCTCTAGATGCTAAAATTATCAATTGTGCCATCAATAAAAATTCAATGAGTATCTGTTAGAGCACTTTCATTTCCTGAAATAGTTTACATAAGTAAAAACTGAAACTCCATATTTGAAGGCTGAACAAGAATTATTTTAAGTATTTAGCTGTTAGGGTCATTGAGGGAAAAAAAATGATTATGACTTGCCAAAATTTGTATGTGTAAAGCAATACATAGGGAAAAATCCGTAAAATATTTTTTTTGCTTTTGATTAGAGAACTGAAGGGAAGTACACATAAAAATAAAGAGGAAAAAATACTAATGTGAATTTTTGCTAAATGATAATAAAAATTTCTGTTGTTGCTTAGAGTAGAACACAATTATGTAACCCAATTATAATTAAAGACATGAAATTAAAACTTAATGTAAATAAATTCAGTTTCTTAGAAAAATCAATGAACCTGTTTTATTTGCATTGCATCTATTCCAACTATTAGTAGAACCTGAAGGGGAGGAAAAAAAGAAATGTAAAGAACTATTTCAATGATCTAGCCCCATATAGCAATTAAATGAAGGCACTCGTATTCAAAGGTGTAATAAAGGTGTTTTAGTCTTCTAACCAGCTAGAGAGTCAAGCAAATTAAAGCTACTCTGAGTTCATATTTCTTCTGAACTAGAATAATGTACTAAAGAATTTCTTAGCAAAGAAAAAGAAAATAAATTTTCACAGTTTGACTGTAGTCCTGTGATATATTTCCTCTGTACACCATGGCAACGAGTTCAAGGAAGAAAAAGAGAGTAAGAGAACTAATTTCAAGAACTCAAACAACATCGTTGATAAAGAGTAGATATGGTAAAACAAAAATAAGCATTAAGTTCCAGTTAGCAAAAAATACATTATTGTTCTAACTCTTCAGAAAAGAAATAAATAATTTAGAATACCTAAGACAAATCTTTGGAGCTTTGTACGTGACTTCTTCTCAGGACAACTTGTTTTTCCCTGTTACTCCCTGCTAATGATAACTATAAATGCTGAAAATAATGCAAGACACAACCAAAAGAGTACTCTGGAAGGTGGAGAAGAAAAGGTGAACTGGTTAGGGGTCCCAGGACTGTGGGAAGAAGACTGGCAGGACTTATTATGACCCCCACCACTCCCCCAGCCAACAGCAGGAAACAGCCTAGATCCTGAGTTTCTTGATCCTCAAACTAGTGACAGAAAACAGTTCAGGCAGACACATTTCTTCCTTGGATTGAACGAGAGCTTTGCTGACAAAAGCCTGACACCAAAGGGTTTGAAAGGGGAGCCCTGCTAACAGTAAGCAGCCAAGGTACCAGCTTACTGCTTTCATTCCATACTGGATCTGGGATTCCCTTCCCCCATCCAGAGACAGTCCTTGACCTGGCAGCACAAGCAAGAGGAATCCTTCCACAGCATGAAGCCCAGCCCAGGAAGTTTTTGTCTCTATGGGCCAAAGACTCACTTTCCCCACCTAAAGGCATCAGTTCACCTGGCCTAGGAAACCCCCTTGGTCTCCCTCTCGCAACATCAGCAAGAACCAGTGGGAGCCTCATTGGCACCAGATAAAGTAAGCTGAAATACAGCACTGCAATGGGTCTGAAAATTAAATTATCATTAGAACCACCGCCCACAAAAGTATGACAGAATCTGCATGTTGAAACTAACAGGGCAACCATCTGTCTGCTAAAAGTTTCCTAACATAATTGCCAAAATTTTCAGAATACAATTGAAAATCTCCTCTCATTCTAAGAACAAAGGAAATCACAACTTATATGAAAAAATATGAGCAACTGATGACTGCTACTATACTGAGATTAATCACATCTTGAAATTACCTGACAAGGATTTTAAAGTTCTCATCATAAAAATGCTTCAACTAGTAATTAAGCATTCTCCTGAAGCAAATGAAAAAGGAGAAAACATCAAAGTAAAAATAAAAATTATACATATATATAACAAATTAAAGAACTAAAAAATATAATATGAAATAAAAAACAAAACTTGTGGTGTGGGTTTAATATCACAGTGAAGATAACAAAAGACAGAATCATTGAATTTGAGGACAAATAAATAGAAATTATCCAAGCTGAAAAATAGAAAATAGATTAAAAAAAAAGAAAACGGACAGAGCCTGAGGTAACTGTGGGACAATAAATAAAGATCCAACTTTTATATCATTGGATTACCAAGAAAGGAGAAAGAAAATGCAGCTATATGAGTAGTCAAGGAAATAATGGCTGAAACCTTCTCCAATTTGACAATAACTTCATGAACACAACTAAAAAAAAATCATACCAAGACATATCATAATTAAACTTTTGAAAATTAAAGGCAAAGAATTTTTTTTTTTTTTTTTTAAAAACAGCTAGAGAAAAATATCACATTTACTATAGTAGAATACCAATTCAAATGACACTAGATCTCTCTTCTGAAACCACGGAGACCAGAAGAAAGTGGTACAATATTGCAATATTTTTCAAGTGCTGGGAAAAAAAAAAATCAACAATAAGTTCTCTATCTGGTGAAACTGTTCTTCAGGAAAGAAGAGTAAATAAAGAAATTCTCAAAGGAAAACTAGAAGCATTTGTCTCTAGCTGACTTTTCTTCAAGATTTCCTATAAGAAGTAGCTTAAGCAGAAAGGAAATAAGAAAACTTGGTATATCAAGAAGGAAGAAAGAACAATGTAAAGAGCAGAAATATATATTAGACTGTCATTTTCTTCATGAGTTTTATGAATTATATCTGATGATTGAAACAAAAACTATAATAACACCTGATATTAAAGGCAATGATATTTAAAATGGGGGAGGAAAAGAAACCTATAAGGAAGAAAGTTTTCCACACTTCACTTGAAGTGGTACCTTTTCATGTCTTTAGACTGTGGTACAGTTATGTACAGTTATGTATATTGCAATACCCAGAGAAACCAATAAAAGAAAACTATACAGAGGGATATACTCAAGACTATAAGGAATCAAGATGGGACCCTAAAAATTTTCAGGTAATTCACATGAAGGCAAGAAAAGAAAAACTAATGGATGAGAATCAGAGGAAACAAACGGAAAACAAATTTAAAATATCAGATTCAATCTTTGAGGTATCAAAAGACATCCTAAAGGTAAATCTTTTTTTTTTTTTTTAAGTGATCTTGGAACATTCACAAAAATACTCCACAAAAAAAAACCTCAATAAATCTAAAAGAATTCAAATCATCCAGACAGTGTTAGGCTATAATGGAATCAAACTCGAAATCAATAACAGAAAGACAACAGAAAAATGTCTAAACATGTGGAAATTAAACAAAACATTTCTAACTAACACCTGGGTCAAAATGGACATTTCAAAGGAAATTTTTAAAGATAGCAACATAAAATTGAATGAAAACAGTGTGTGAAGTGTAGCTAAAGCATCGCTGAGAGGGAAACTTGAAGCACTAATACATTATAAAGGAGGAAAGGTCACAAATCAATAGTCTAATTATCTACCTGAAAAAAACAAAATAAAGCAAGCAGAAGGGGGATGTAATAAAGATAAGAGCTGAAATCAATAAAATTGAAAATAGAAAAGCAATGAACAAGTCATTGAAACTAAAAATCTTTGGATAAATCAATACAATTATAAAACTCTAGCAAAACTGACAAAGAATAAAAAAAAATACAAATTACCAATAGCAGGAATGAAATGGAGTATCATCACAGATCCTGCAGTCAGTAAAAAGATAATAAGGAGCGGCAGTTATATTGATGAGATCTATAAGATTAGATAGTGTCTTAAGCCAATCTCATTTGAGATATAAAAGGGAAAAGTGAGCACAGAGACATGGAGATCTCATACCACCAAGAAAGCAGTGTTGGGAGCAGAGCATGTCCTTTGGACCTGAGGTTCCTGTGTGCAGAAGCTCCTAGGCCAAGGGAAGATTGATGACATGGACCTTCCTCCAGAGCTGACAAAGGAAACATTCCCCTGGAGCTAATGCCCTAAATTTGGGCTTGTAGCCTACTAGGCTGTGAGGGAATAGGTTTCTCTTTGTTAAAGCCATCCATTTGTGATATTACTGTTCTAGAAGCACTTGATGACTAAGACATGAGGGAGTACTAGCAACTATTTTATACTTATACATTTGACATTTTAGGAGAAATGGACCAATTCTTCAAAAAACACAAACTACAAAAACTCCCCCAATATGAAATAGATAATTACTTTTGTATAGGAATTAATTTTGGTAGCTGGTTAATTACAAGAGCAGCTGGAAGGAACATTCTTGGAAGAGGAAACAGCATGGGATAAAGCCCTTCTGCAAAAGAAGGAATGTGAGTCATAAAGAAATGAAACAAGCAAACAAAAGAAAGGGTTCCTGCGCCTAGAAAATACAGAAGGAGAAAAGTATGCAATGCATTTGAGAACGTGCACAGGAGCCAGGTTTTTTTTTTCCTCTATACTTGTTATTTGATGTAAGGTAAGTAAAATAAGTCAAAAATAAAATTTGGAGGTGGAGCCAAGATGAGGGAATAGACAGATGCTTCTGGTGAGCCCTCTTTACACCAAAGACCAGAAAAAACAAGTGAAACGAGTATATTACTGACAAGCTGGGAGCCCTGAGCTTCAAAGGCAAGCTTAGAAAACGAACTGAGGGGCAAGGTGAGGAAGAGACCATTCAGAAGTGGAGAGGAGTTACCAGACCTGAACCGCGAGGATCCCTCAGGCATCATTCCTGGAGCAGTGTCCGCATCGGGCTCTTACTAGTGTTTGGCCGCAGTTTCCTCAGGGAGAAGCAGCCAACCACACAGCCTCCTCAGACCTCCGGAACCTGAGAAGAATGGTGCTCTTGGCAAAAGCTAAGCACTTGCTTATATATTAACGTGCCCTCCCACCCCCAAGCCGGCTTTCAGTGGCTGAATTCCCTGGGCCTGAGACAGGTACTTCTGAGCATCTACAGTCATCCTCCCTGCCTTGGGGAAGGAAAAAATTTGCAACTGGGGGAAAAGATAATTTGCTAGCTCCACTAACCGGGGGAGCTCAGGACAGAAGCAGCTCCTGTCCAGGCATAAACCGTCCGTGGAATTTGAGCTCCTTTCCCTTCTGCATGGACCTGTGTGGGCCTATTTTGGGAGAATAGGCCCTTGTTGGCAAACTCCAACCATTTCAGCTGTGCAGTGGAGATGAGGATGTTTGACGTTTGACATTGCTTTGTCTATTAAACGAGGTCCTCACCTATCCACATCACGGACCTAAGGACTGGTAGCTCTGCTCAGATCACCCAGCCACCTAGGACAGGGGTCCAAAGATAACTGGTACCTCCCAGTCCTTACACCAAAAACTTTGGGTACCCATGGTCCATCTGCAGAACCCACCCACCAGCACACTCTAGGGAACAGGGACGTGCTTTCTTCAGAGACACTCGGGGGTCAGTTCTCAGCTCCCTGCCTTGTTCAGAGTGTGATCCCCTGCTGCAATCAGATACGAGTATATACGCTAATCACCCTTGCCCCTCTAAACTGTAGGACAGAGCCTGTACCACACACTTGATGATCAGCTACCTGGAAACCTGAGCTGAATTCATATAAGAAAACTGAATGGACTCCTGGACTGATATACCTGATAACAGCTGTAGCCATCTGGGGACAGGATGTCAGAGCTCCAAAGGTGAAAATAATCAAGCAGCCCATAAGGGTATACCAAAGCAAAACAAAGCAAGAAGCTACGACACAGTAAGCAAGCATAAACTAATACAATAACTTATAGATGGCTCAGAGGCAACAGTCAATATCAAGTCACATAAAGAAACAGACCATGATCACCTCAACAGGCTCTCAAAACAAAGAATCCAGGGTTCTTCTAGATGAAAGTGCATTCCTGGAATTACCAGAGCCAGAATACAAAAGTTTAATATACAGAACCCTTCAAGACATCGGGAAGTAAATGAGGCAATATGAAGAACAAGCCAAGGAACACACAAATAAAGCAACTGAAGAACTCAGAAAGATTATTCAGGAACATAATGAAAAGTTTAATAAGCTGGAAAAATCCAGAGAGACAGCAATCAGAAATTCAGAAAATTTACAATAAAATTACAGAATTAGATAGCTCAATAGAAAGTCAGAGGAGCAGAATTGAGCAAGTAGAAGCTAGAATTTCTGAATTCAAAGATAAATCACTTGGCACTAATATATTTGAAGAAAAATCAGATAAAAGAATTAAAAAAAAATGAAGAAGCCTTAAGAATCATGTGGGACTCTATCAAGAGAAATTAACCTACGAGTGATTGGAGTAACAGAACAGGGAGCGATACCAGAAAATACAGAGAAAATTGTTGAGGATTTGTTGGAAAAAAACTTCCGTGATATTGTGAAAGATGAGAAGATATCTATCCAAGATGCTCATTGAACTCCACATAAGGTAGATCTTAAAAGAAAGTCACCAAGACATATTATAATCAAGCTTGCCAAAACCAAAGATAAGGAGACAATTATAAGAGTAGCGAGGGATAAAAGAAAAGTCACCTACTAAAAAAAAAAAATTTTTTTTTAACCTACAAGGGAGAGCCAATAAGAATAAGCTCAGACTACTCGGCAGAAACCATGCAGGCAAGAAGGCAATGGGATGACATATTTAAAAAATTGAAGGAAAAAAATTGCCTGCCAAGAATCATATACCCATCAAAACTGTCTCTTAAATATGAAAGTGATATTAGGACATTTCCTGCAAGATACATAAAACAAACACTATCAGCATTGAAAAGGGAGATAGACAGCTCCACAATAACAGTAGGAGACTTCAACACACCCCTTTCAGTGAAGGACAGGACATCCAGAAGGAAGCTCAATAAAGACACGGAAGATCTAAATGCCACAACCAACCAACTTGACCTCGTAGACCTATACAGAACACTCCACCCAACAGCAATCAACTATACTTTCTTTTCTAGTGCAGATGGAACATTCTCTAGAATAGACCACATATTAGGTCATAAAGCAAGCCTTAGCAGAATCCAAAACATTGAAATATTACAAAGCATCTCCTCTGACCATAAGGCCATAAAAGTGGAAATCAATAACAGGAAAAGCAAGGAAAAGAAATCAAACTTTGAAAGTGAACAATACCCTGCTCAAAAAAGACTGGATTATAGAAGACATTAAGGATGGAATAAAGAAATTCATAGAATCCAATGAGAATGCAAACACTTCCTATCAGAACATTTGGGACACAGCAAAAGCGGTGCTCAAAGGCCAATTTATATCAATAAATGCACACATCGAAAAAGAAGAAAGGGCCAAAATCAAAGAACTATCCCTACAACTTGAACAAATAGAAAGAGAGCAACAAAAGAAACCCACAGGCACCAGAAGAAAACAATAAAAATTAGAGCTGAACTAAATGAAATAGAAAACAGAAAAACAATTGAAAGAATTAACAAGACCAAAAGCTGGTTCTTTGAAAAACTCAACAAAATTGATAAACCATTGGCCAAACTGACAAAAGAAAAATAGGAGAGGAAGCAAATAACCCAAATAAGAAAAGAGATGGGAGATATTACAACAGACCCAACTGAAATTAAAAGAATCATATCAGATTACTATGAAAAACTATACTCAAGCAAATTTGAAAACCTAGAAGAAATGGATTAATTCCTAGAAACACAGTACCTACCTAAACTAACACAAACAGAGGTAGAACAACTAAATAGACCCATAACAAAAAAAGAGATTGAAAAGGTAATCAAAAAACTCCCAACAACAAAAAAAAGCCCTGGTCCAGAGGCCTTCACTGCAGAGTTCTACCAAACTTTCAGAGAAGAGTTAACACCACTACTACTAAAGGTATTTCTGAGCATAGAAGATGATGGAATACTTCCAAACTCATTCTATGAAGCCACCATATCCCCGATACCAAAACCAGGTAAAGACACCACAAGAAAAGAAAATTATAGACCTATATCCCTCATGAATGTAGATGCAAAAATCCTCAACAAATTTCTAGCCAATAGAATTCAACAACATATCAAAAAAATAATTCACCATGACCAACTGGGATTCATAACAGGTATGCAGGGGTGGTTCAACATTAGGAAAACAATTAATGTGATCCACCACATAAATAAAACAAAAGACAAGAACCACATGATTTTATCAATTGTTGCAGAAAAGGCATTTGACAAAGTTCAACACCCATTCATGATAAAAACTCTCAGCAAAATAGAAATTGAAGGAAAATTGCTCAACATAATAAAGGGCATTTAAACAAGGCCAACAGCCAACATCACCCTAAATGGAGAGAGCCTGAAAACATTCCCACTGAGATGGGGAACCAGACAAGGATGCCCTTTATCACCATTCTTATCCAACATTGTGCTGGAAGTCCTAGCCAGAGCAATTAGGCTAGATAAAGAAATAAAGCGCATCCAGATTGTCAAGGTAGAAGTAAAAGTATCTCTATCGGCACATGACATGATCTTATACACACAAAACCCTAAGGAATCCTCAAGAAAACTACTGACACTAATAGAAGAGTTCAGCAGAGTATCAGGATACAAGATAAACATACAAAAATCAGTTGGATTCCTCTACACCAACAAAAAGAATATTGAAGAGGAAATCACCAAAGGAATGCCATTTACAGTAGCCCCCAAGAAGATAAAATACTTAGGAATAAATCTTACCAGAGATGTAAAAGACTTATACAAAGAAAACTACAGTACACTTCTGCAAGAAACCAAAAGAGACCTACATAAGTGGAAAAACATACCTTGCTCATGGATAGGAAGACTTAACATTATAAAAACGTCTATTCTACCAAAAGCGATCTATACATTTAATGCAATTCTGATCCAAATCCCAGCGGCATTCTTTAATGAGATGGAGAAACAAACCACCAACTTCATACGGAAAGGAAAGAGGCCCTGGATAAATAAGGCATTCGTGAAAAAGAAGAACAAAGTGGGAGGCCTTACTCTACCTGATTTTAGAACCTATTATACTGTACAGTAGTCAAAACAGTCTGGTACTGGTACAACAACAGATACATCAACCAATGGAACAGAATTGAGAATCCAGACATAAATCCGTCCAGATATGAGCAGCTGATATTTGACAAAGGCGCAGTGTCAGTTAATTGGGGAAAAGATAGTCTTTTTAACAAATGGTGCTGGCATAACTGGATACCTATCTGCAAAAAAATGAAACAAGACCCATACCTCACTCCATGTACAAAAACGAGCTCAAAATGGATCAAAGACCTAAATATAAAATCTAAAATGATAAAGATCATGGAAGAAAAAATAGGGACAACATTAGGAGCCCTAATATATAGCATAAACGGTATACAAAACATTATTAAGAATGCAGAAGAAAAACTAGGTAACTGGGAGCTCTTAAAACCCAACACCTATGCTCATCCAAAGACTTCACCAAAAGAATAAAAAGACTACTTACAGACTAGGAAGAAGTTTTTAGCTATGACATTTCCAGTCAGTGCCTGATCTCTAAAATCTGCATAATACTGCAAAAACTCAACTACAAAAAGACAAATAACCCAATTAAAAAATGGGCAAAAGATATGGATAGATACTTCATTAAGGAAGACATTCAGGTAGCTAACAGATACATAAGGAAATGTTTGCGGTCGTTAGCCATTAGAGAAATGCAGATCAAAACTACAATGAGATTTCATCTCACGCCAACAAGGTTGGCATTAATCCAAAAAACACCAAAGAATAAATGTTGGAGAGGCTGTGGAGAGATTGGAACACTTATACACTGCTGGTGGGAATGTCAAATGGTACAACCACTTTGGAAATCGATTTGGCGCTTCCTTAAAAAGCTAGATATAGAACTACCATATAATCCAGCAATGATACTCCTCAGAATATGTCCTAGAGAAATAAGAGCCTTTATACGAACAGATATATGCACACCCATGTTTATTGCAGCACTGTTTACAATAGCAAAAAGATGGAAGCAACCAAGGTGCCCCTCAAAGGATGAATGGTTAAATAAATTATGGTATAGTCACACAATGGAATACTATGCATCGAAAAAGAACAGTGAGGAATCTGTGAAACATTTCATAACATGGAGGAACCTGGAAGGCATTATGCTGAGTGAAATTAGTCAGTTGCAAAAGGACAAATACTGTATAAGACCACTATTATAAGAACTTGAAAAATAGTTTAAACTGAGAAGAAAACATTCTTTTGTGGTTACCCAAGGGGGGAGGGAGGGAGGGTAGAGAGGGGTATTCACTATTTAGATAGTAGGTGAGAACTACTTTAGGTGAAGGGAAAGACTACATGCAATACAGGAGAGGTCAGCACAACTGGACTAAACCAAAAGCAAAGAAGTTTCCTGAATAAACTGCTTCAAAGGCCAGTGTAGAAGGGGCAGGGGTTTGGGGACCATGGTTTCAGGGGACATCTAAGTCAATTGGCATAATAAAATCTATTAAGAAAACATTCTGCATCCCCCTTTGAGGAGTGGTGTCTGGGGTTTTAAACACTAGCAAGCAGCCATCTGAAGTGCATCGATTGGTCTTAACCCACCTGGATCAAAGGAGAATGAAGAACACCAAGAACACAAGGTAATTATGAACCCAAGAGACAGAAAGGGCCACATGAACCAGAGACAACATCATCCTGAAATCAGAAGAAGTAGATGGTGCCCAGCTACAACTGAGGACTGCCCTGACAGGGAACACAACAGAGAACCCCTGAAGGAGCAGGAGAGCAGTGGGGTGCAGGCCCCAAATTCTCATAAAAAGACCAGACTTAATGGTCTGCCTGAGACTAGAAGGACCCCGGTGGCCATGACTCCCAGACCTTCTGTTGGCCCAGGACAGGAGCCATTCCTGAAGCCGACTCTTCAGACATGGATTGGACTGGACAGTAGATTGGAGAGGGATGCCTGTGAGCAGAGAGCTTCTTGGATTAGGTGGACACTTGAGACTATGTTGGCATCTCCTGTCTGGAGGGGAGATGAGAGGTAGAGGGGGTTAGAAGCTGGTGAAATGGACACGAACAGACAGAGTGGAGGGAGAGAGCAGGCTGTCTTATTAGGGAGAGAGTAAATGGGAGTATGTAGCCAGGTGTAGATAAGTTTTTGTGGGAGAGACTGACTTGATTTGTAAACTTTCTCTTAAAGCACAATAAAAATTATAAAAAATAAATAAATAAAATTTGTTTCACAGGAGAGAAATACACATGAATTACTTGAAGAAGGTGTAGATTTATTGTATTATTTTGCAGTGAGTGGAGTAGGGAATAATTAAACTTTATGTTGATTTGAATATAAACGAAAAGGTACACATGCCAAATTGTCCCAAACATCTCGTTTTTGCAAACTTTTAAAAAAATTACTATTTATATAGGGAAACCCCGGTGGTGTAGTCGTTAAGGCTATGGCTGCTAACCAAAAGGTCAGCAGTTCGAATCCACCAGGTGCTCCTTAGAAACCCAAGGGGCAGTTCTGCTTTGTCCTGTAGGGTTGCTATGAGTGAGATTTGACTCTCAGGCAACGGGTTTATTTATATACAGCTACCATTACTCATCTGCTGGAAAGGCTGGCATCAAAAAAACTGAACATAACAAACACAGGAAAGGATGTGGAGCTTCTGGTACTCTCATACATTGCTGATCAGAAAATAAAATGGTGTGACCCACTGTGAAGAACTCTTTACTAATTTCTAATAAATTTAAGCAAACATCTAACCTGTGACTCAGCAGCCCATGTAGGTGCTTAATTTAAGAGAAATGAAAATATTTATCTACAACAAAAAGTATAAGGAATGCTCATGGTAGCTTTATTGATAATAGTCTGAAACTGGAAACAATGCAATACGCATTAACTGAATGTTATGGATTGAATTGTGTCCCCCCAAAATGTGTTTCAACTTGGCTAGGCCGTGATTCCCAGTACTGTGTGGTTGTGTATCATTTTGTGATCTGATGTGATTATCCTATGTGTTGTAAATCCTAACCTCTATCGCATTAGTGAGACAGGGTTAGAGGCAGTTATGTTAATGAGGCAGGATTCAGTCTACAGGATTATGTTGTGTCTTGAGTCAATCTTTTTTGAGATGTAAAAGGATCGAGCTGAGAGGAGTGGGACCTCATTACCACCAAGCAAGAAGAGCCAGGAGCGAAGCACATCATTTGGGCCCAGGGCCCCTGTACGGAGAAGCTTCTTGAACAGGGGAAGATTGATGACAAGGACCTTCCCCCAGAGCAGACAGTGAGAGAAAGCCTTTCCCTGGACCTGGTGCCCTGAATTTGTACTTTTAGCCTCCTAAACTATGAGAGAATACATTTACATTTGTTAAAGCCATCCACTTGAGGTATTTCTGTTATAGCCAGCACTAGCTAACTAAGACACCCAATGTCCATATGATGGACACTCAAAGGAAGAATGTGCTGTTTTGATATACTATATCCTGAAATTTATACCAGTTTTACAGACATAACTCATTTGCCAATGTGATGACAATGATGGACTTCAAAACCTTCATACTGAAAAAAATTTTTAAATATATCAAAAATATGTTTTTTATGATTCCATTTATAAGAGTTTGATAATAGGTAAAACTAATCCATAGTAATAAAAATAAGAAAGTGATTGTGTTTGAGGCAAGGGTAGGGACTGAACACAAAGAGGCTCAGGGGAATGTACAAGGTGATAGAACTATCTTTTAGCTTGTTTCGCATGGAGTTTAGTGGGTGTCTATAACTGCCAATATTGTAAACTTTAGAAATAAAAATAGTATTTAATAATTAAAGTTAAGATCTGTGCATTTTATTTTATGTAAAGTGTATATTTATTAAAATAAATCACACACTTATCACACACTTACAAACACACATTTTTCTGACAACTAGGTAGTCGATGAACCTCCTGAAGCTCATGCAGAGATTTATATTAAGAATCCTTTGTATTCAAGACAAATTTTAAGCAAGACTTTGTATAACAACAATACAGGAAAAGAGAAATATAAGTACAATGAAGTAGTATTCAATGGAATACTTCAAATGAAAATTAATAGAAAATTTGGTGAAATGCTAGTAGCAAATGAGAATTGCCAGAAAGCATCAGTTCTGGTAACCGGGGTATTACATTTTATCCATATGCATAAACTCTCAAGAAAGTCATCAAAATATAATGCAGATAGAACTAAGTGCATTTACCTAAAGATAAATATCTTCAGAAATAGGGATAGTCCCAAAAGTAAGGAGAGATGACTTTAAATTTTTAGATGCAGTTTGATCTCAAGCATAAGATATTACGCAGAAAAGAAGGTTAAGGTCTGAAAGCTAACTTATTATTTTATAGTTTCAGGAGTCAGTTCTAGAAACTCAGGGAACACTAAGTATTAGCCAAATCAAGATGGCAAGTACAAATCAGCAGAATTCTGAATGAAATTCATCTTAAGGTGTTAAATGTAGAGATTATTGGTGAACTCTCCTAACATCGCTATAATACAGATTCGAGAATCATGGAACAATTTTTAGCCTGTGTTAAGAGTCATTTGAAATGAGAGCTATTAAAAAATGTCTAGGTATCATGTAATAATTGTGCCAAACAGGAGAGAAAATCAGAAGTGTAATACAAATGTAATATGAAGCAATACCCAGGAGGACAATGAGGATAGCCATAACTTATAACTTCCAGGTGAAAGTCTTACCAAAATTTGGAATTTGGAAAAAAAAATCACTCAACCAAACAGAGAGAAAAAATGAGAAACAGTTAAGAAAACCAGAATAAGTGTTGTGAATTCTTAGTAAAATACCATTCTTGTTTTTTTGTTCTTGAACATGACTAAAGTGCATCTATTTACATTTTTTTTTTTAATTTCCTAATACCTGTTAGAGTGATTAAGAAATATAAAGGGTAAGAAAAACCTTATTCATGATTAGAAACAATGGAAATAGGAAATATTCCACTTATATAATGAACTCTAATATATACGTAAAGTGTAAGCAGGTTAACGGGAAGGCAAACATATTTATACAGCATCTCATTAGAAGAAAAAGCAAGCCTGGAAAGTAATCCAAAGAGATTCTATGAACCCATTCATCCAATTTAGCTCAGAGTAGCAGAATTTTGAAATGGAGAGAAAAGCTTGATCAGTTGTTCATTATTAGCTGTAGGAGCAAATCTTGATCTTAATATTAATCCTGGTATATCTTCAGGATATCAGTAAGCATAAATTCAGGAGTCAATAACTGAATATCCAATCAAACAGGCTTAAATGAAATTACTGATTCACATAAAAACACCAGAATCCCAGAAGTTGGCAGGCTTCTACAAGGATTCATCTGATAGCTCAATGATATCATTGTGGACTGTTTTTTTCTTTGTTTTTCTTCTGCCTTCCTAATTTATTATCCTGAGGTTGGGTTAGATAATGGTCTCAAGATGACTGAAAAACTCCTTGCCTCCTATACAAATCCTCTAGGAAAGTATGCACGTTTGTTCCCCTATACTATGTTCTGAGATTCGCTATGATTATATGTTGTTGTTAGGTGCCCACGAGTCTGTTCCGACTCAGAGTGACCTTATGTACAACGGAACAAAACACTGTCTGGTCCTGCACCATCCTTACAATTGTTATTATGCTAGAGCCTATTCTTGCAGCCATTGTGTCAATCCATTCTCTTGAGGGTCTTCCTCTTTTTTACCAAGTGTGATGTCCTCCTCCAGGGACTGGTCCCTCCTGATAACATGTCCAAAGTATGTTAGATGTAGCCTTGCCATCCTTGCTTCTGAGGAGCATTTTGGCAACCCATGGTATATTCGATATTCTTCGCCAACATCACAATTCACAGGCATCAGTTCTTCTTCGGACTTCCTTATTCTTTGTCCAGCTTTTGTATGCATTTGAGGCAATTGAAAACTCTGTGGCTTCAGTCAGGTGCACCTTAGTCTTCAAGGCTACACCTTTGCTCTTCGACACTTTAAAGAGGTCCTTTGCAGTAGATTTACCCAATTGCAATGCATCTTTTGATTTCTTGACTGCTGCTTCCATGGTTGTTGATTGTAGATCCAAGTGAAATGAAATCCTTGACAAATTCAATCTTTCCTCCGTTTATCATGATGTTGTTTATTAGTCTGGTTGTGAAGATATTTGTTTTCTTTATGTTAAAGTATAATCCACCCTGAAGGCTGTGGTCTTTGATCTTCATCAGTAAGTGCTTCAAGTCCTCTTCACTTTCAGCAAGCAAAGTTGTGTCCTCAGCATAACACAGGTTGTTAATGAGTCTTCCTCCAATATTGATGCCCCATTCTTCTTCATATAGTCCAGCTTCTCAGATTATTTGCTCAGCATACAGATTGAAAAGTATGGTGAAAGGATAGAACCCTGACACACACCTTTCCTGACTTTAAACAATGCAGTATCCCCTCTTTCTGTTCAAACAACTGCCTCTTGATCTATGTACTGGTTCCTCATGAGCACAGTTAAGTGTTCCTGAATTCCAATTCTTTACAATTTTATCCATAATTTGTTATGATCCACAGTCAAATACAATGCATAGTCAATAAAACACCGGTAAACATATTTTTGGTGTTCTCTACTTTCAGCCAGGAAACACTGGTGGCATAGTGGTTAAGAGCTATAGCTGCTAACCGAAAGGTTGTCAGTTCGAATCCTCCAGGCACTCCTTGGGATCTCTATAGGGCAGTTCTACTCTGTTCTATAAGGTTGCTATGAATCAGAATCAACTCAATGGCAATGTGTTTTTTTTTTTAATGATTGTATAAAAATAACTAATTTTCCCTCTTCAGACCTAAAAAGTAAAATCTACCAAATCTTTTATTTAACGTATGTAATATATTTCCCTGAAGAAATTAGGGTAGATTAAGCTTGTCTAGAAACCCTGGTTGTGTAACAGTTAAGAGCTATGGCCGCTAACAAAAGGTCAGCAGTTTGAACCCACCAGGTGCTCTTTGGAAATTCTATGGGACAGTTCTACTCTGTCCTGTAGGGTCACTATGAGTGAGAATCAACTCAATGGCAATAAGCTTTTTTAGAATGCTCTGGGAATGTAAACCCTTTTTATGCAGTACCAAATCACTCCAAATTCATCAGAGTCTGGGGACTCCAGACTTTCGGAGGGCAGCCACCTGTCAGCAAAACTTCTGTTAATACAGAAGGTGAGATTGACTGCTAAGGAACAGCTGAAAGTATCTGCCCATGATCACACTAATTTAAATATCCTTCGGAGGCAGGGAGTACAGAATATTCAGATTTCTATTTGTTATGGACCAGAGAATACACATATGCATACATTGTTTTTGTTGTTGGGTGCCCTACAGTCGGTTCGGAGTCAGAACGATTATGTAGGACAGAATGAAACACTGCCCAGCCCTGCGCCATCCTCACAACCACTGTTATGTTTGAGTCCGTTGTTGCAGCTACTGAGTACATCCATCTCATCACACATCTTTCTTTTTTTTTTTACTGACCCTCTATTTTTCCAAGCTTCATGTTCTTCTCCGGAGACTGGTCTCTCCTGATAATATGTCCAAAATATGTGAGGCAAAGTTTCGCCATCCTCACCTCCAAGGAGCATTCCGGATTTTTTTTTTTCCAAGACAGACTTAGTTCTTCTGGCAGTCCATGGTATATTCAATATTCTTTGCCAACATCATAATTCAAAGGCATAAATTCTTCTTTGGTCTTCCTTATTCATTGTCCAGCTTTTGCATGCATATTATGTGATTGAAAAATGCATATATACACACAAACATATATATTATACACATTATATACACATATATTACTAAATGAATACAAAGTTTAGATTATGGAGAAGAAATAATTACAAAACATACATAATAATATATATTATCTGCCATAAAGATAGTACTGCCTCTACGCAGTAAGCCAGGCAAAATAAATGAAATCAGATATACTCCATGAAATATCTATTTGGAATTCTTGAGCCTTAGTCATAAAGGAAAAGAAATCATGTAACATAAGCGATAAAGAAAAAAAAAAGAAAAAAATGTGTTTTTAAATTGGCATTTGATTTCTTCTTGACAACACGAAATTCCGGAAGGTAATCAAGGAATAGCTGTGTATTTTTGATTGATAAAGATGATGACCCAAACACATACAAATTACCTTTAATATGAAAGGTCAGGAGATAGCCATTCTCAGTTATTGAGGATTTTGGCAATTATTTCACCCAACTAATCATCCGAACCTTTAGAGGTTTAGTCAAAATCAGTTTAATTTTAAGAAGGCTGCACATGTCAGGGAAAGATAGGCCATGCTGTGGTTATTCCAAATATTAGTGGCTTAATAAACACAAAATCTGTACTTCTTACTTAGGCAGAGTGTTGTGGATTCCTCAGGCCAGCTCTTTTCCTTGTGGAAATTCAATTCTAGGTTGCTTTAATCTTATAGCTCTACTAGATCATCAGGAGGGCTCCTTGTTTTCTACAGCTGAGGTCAGGGGCCATTAGGCCACAGTTGTTGACAGGAAGCTTACTGGCTATACAACACAGCTCTAAGATTTTTGCTGGTGGTGGATTAGGATGAGGTAAAGGTGGAAGATGAAAGGAATTTATGAATCGCACTACCCCTTGAATGGTTTGTGGGCAGTATTCTCAACCTGGGTTGCACTTTATAAACCCCCATGTTCTATATACTAAAGTTCAAAAACAAGTAAAGCTCCTCACTGCTTAGTAAATAGGATATTGGTTACTCATGTTATGGGCTAATGACTCTAAAAGAGCACAAGGAGGCTTCTGGATGCTGATAACATTCTGTTTCTTACCCTGGGTGCAGCTTACACAGTTATATTTCATTTGTAAATATTTATCAAGCTATACAACAGTAATGTGTGTTCTTTTCTGTGTATTATACTATATCAAAAAGTTTAAAATAACCTCAGTGCCCAGACCTCATGCAGACTAATTATAACAAATCTCTTGTGGTAGAATACAGCCATTATCTATTATTTAAAATGTTCCAAGTTATTATGTTGTGGAGTAAATGTTGAGAATCACTGATACAAGGATTGTGAATGTGCTAGCTTGTGCTGACTACTTTGTAAGCTTTGAAGAAAAAGAGAGAAAAAAAAAGACAGAGAGAGAGAGAGCGACAGGCTTGGATGAGTTGTCTATTAACCTAGGACATGCTGTGAAAACTAGACAGCGTCCACGGCAGCATTTAAGTAGACTCTGGTTTCCCACAGCTGTGGGGCAACCTGTATTGAAAATCATGCCCTTGATTTAATTGTAAGGCAAGCAGAGTTACAAAGTAGCCTAAATAAACAGCCATGGCAGGGCTCTTGTGCTAAAGTCAGGACCTCAATGGAGAAGGAGCGAGGCACTGATTACTTGGATTAAGATATAGGATGAACGTACCTGTGCACCTTAAATCATGAGATTCTCCTTAACCTTTTGAAGAAAATCATCCACCTCCTGTCAGATATAGACCTTTGCTAGGTGTCAAGTGGTAGGTTAGAACTGATTTATTACCTAAAACCAAAGAACCTACAACCTGGCACCTGGCAATGTTTTCCATGAGGAGCCCGAGGACTTTTTTTTTTCAAACTTAGGCAGTTAGTAATGCCCTGGTGATGCTGGGGCAACTAGTATTTTTGAGAAGTTTAATAGTAGCTGTCTTTTATAGGTCAGCATTGGTATCAGGAAAAAAAGAGCTGCCATAAAAATTGCTGTGATACAAAGAAATTGACTAGGCCTTTGTCTTTGGTTCCTGAAAGATAGCCCTTCGACCTTCCAGTAGCTGAGATCTCTTGGTCTTCTAAAGCAACTAGGCAACACTTAAAAGTGTGCAAATGAGTGAGGGCGGGGGGAGGTCACAAAGACCACACTTGGTCAGCTAATCTTAGGAAGGGAGGGATGCATAATTCAATCATGTATATTCAGGGATTGATTGTATAGTGATTATACAGTGAGGCCCCAACCATGACTATTCAATGAAGCCAATAAATGGTTGTAAACATGGAAGGTCAATGGTTTCCTGGATTGGTGAGAACATATACGCATGGGAGAGGGTGTACATCTCTGAGGATAATGGAAGCATCATGCTAGAATCCCTCCCAGATCTTGTCCCCTGTGTCTCTTTGCTTGTATTCTTTCTGGTTATAATAAATAGGTAACAGTAAGCGTAGATACTCTTCATGAATTCTGTGAGACATGCCAGTGAATTAATGAACCCATATGGACAATGTGAGCTGGCAGGGGCAGATACCTGCTGATTTGGCAGTGTGAAGGAAAGAGTCCTTCTAACTCGTGTGCTCTGATTAGGTTGGGAGAGCTAGGTCAGAGAAGGGCCACATGGCAGTTGATCTTCCTTACTGAAGAATTCCAGATAATGTATATAGATATTCCCATGTCCAGGATATGACGCTAATTCCTCTCCACTTGAGTGTGAGCTGAATTTAGCTATATGATTCCAATGAGTAGTAGAGTATGGAAATCAGGTAGTGAAAGTCTACTTGTTTTTCTTTTTTCTACTTTTTTTTTGGTTATTTTAAGTCTTTTGCATCATCATAAGATTTCTAGAATCAGCTCATTGGTATCTACTAAAATATCCTGCTAGAATTATAATTGGGATTGCATTACATCTTCTTATCAATTTGGAGAGAATTAATATCTTAATATTGAATAGCCCAATCCATGCACATGGAATCGTTCCATTTATTTGTTGTTGGTGTTACTGCCATTAAATTGATCCCTTACTCATGGCGACCCCATGTACAGCTTAAGAAAAAGCTGCCTGACCCCACACCACCTGCATGGTTGGCTGGAGATCTGACCATGGTGATCCATCGGGTTTTCATTGTCTGGTTTTTAGAAGTGGATGTCAGTTCTTTCTTGCTAGTCTTAGCCTCCACTGAAACCTATTCAGCAACGTAGTAACACACGTCTCCATTGATAGATGAGTGGTGGCCGCACATGAGGCACATTGGCCAGAAATCAAACCCAGGTATCCCACACGGAAGGTGAGAATTCCACCACTGAACTACCAATGCCCACGCTCTATTTATTTAGACCTTCTTTAATCACTCCCTGGAATTTTTGTTTTGTTTTGCATGTATAAGACTTGCATACGATTCATCAGATTTATTTCTATGTATTTCCTTTTTTAATGCTTTTTACAAATGTTAGTGCTTTTATTTTTTAATTTCAATTTCCAATTGTTCTTGGATAGTTTATTAAATTATAATTAATTTTATATCAATCTTGTTTCAACCAATGTTGAAAATCTCACTTATTAGACCAAATAGTTTCTGTATATATTTCATAGAATTTTCTACATAGGTAATCATGTCATTTACATGTAAGTCTAACTTTACTTCTTCATTCATCTAACTTTACGTCCTTACAATTTAGATGCCTTTTATTTCTTTTTCTTGCTTCATTGCAGTGACTAGAGCTTCCATACAAAGTTGATTTGAAATGAAGGTGAGCATCTGTGCCTTGATTCTTATCAGGAAAGCATTTGTTCTTTCACTGTCAAGTATTATGTTATCTGCAGGTTTCCTGTAGGTATCTTAATCAGATTTAGGACATCCCCTTACATTCTTAGTTTCCTAAGCATTTTAATCAGAAATGCATGTAGAATTTCAGGATTTTTTTTTTTTCTGTATCAAATGAGATTATTAGAATTTCTTTTAGTATGTAAATATGGTCAATGTCATTGATTAATTTTCAACTGTTAAAGAAATTTGCATTTCTGGGATAAATCCTACTAACATTATACCTGTACAATTTTGTTAAAAATGTTTGCATCAATATTCATGCTGAATATTAGACTGTAGTTTCCTTCTTTTGCAATATCTTTTATTATTGTAATGTTGGTTTCTTAAAATGATATAAAAAGTGTTCAGTTCCCTTTAATTTTCTGGAAGGCACAACTTACAATTAACATTACTTAAATGTTTGGCAAGAATGTCCAGTGACTATTTAGCTTTGGAGGTTTTTTTTTTTTTTTTTGTGGGAAAATATTTTTTTTCATTTATTTTCTAGATTGTTTTTCTGTTTTCTATTTTACTGACTTCTGCTTTAATATTTGTTTTTAATTTGTTCCATTTTTCTAGTTTCTTAAGGTGAAACACAAGGTTATTAATTTGAGACTCGTCCTATTTTATAATAGGCATTTAGCACTAAAAGCTTTTTTCTGTAAGTGCTGTTAAAACCAAAAATTTTGTTTTGCTGTGTTTTCATTTTTATTTTGTTCAAAATTCTAATTTCCATTTTGAATTCTCTTCAGGCATAAATGATATTTATAAGTGTGTTATTTCACTTCTGTACATTTTCTTGATTTTCCAGAGGTCTTTACTTGATTTCTAATCTAATTCCATTGTGGATAAAGAACATACTTTGGTAGATTTGATTTCTTTAAATTTATCAAGACATGCTTTGTGGACCAGAATATGTCTCATTGAATATGTGATATCTACGTACTTGAAAAAAATATGTGTTATACTATTGTTGAGTAAAGTGATAAGTCTTAGTTGTTTGACAGTAATGTTCAGGTCCTGTACAGGTAGTCACTGACTTACGACATTAGATTCAGGTTGAACAGCACTTATGACAGTCATTTTTTGTTTTTCAACATCTTATTATTAGTAATATGTACTACATACAATGGTGAACACGTACTTTGCTGATGTTATCATTTTCATGCCAACCCCCAAAGACAAATAAAGATAGGATTGATAAAGATACTGATAACAAGCCAATAATAATATAAACTAAAATAAAATTTTAAAAAATGTAGTATTTGACTTATGTCAGAGCCAACTTACAAAGAAGTTGTTGAAAGGAACCCCATTGTAAATCAGGGGTTACCTGAACATCCTTGTCTGTATCTCCTTTCAGGTCTGTCACATTTTGCTTCCTGTATTTTGAGGTTCTGTTATTAAGTGTATACATGTTCATATCCGTGTCTACTTTAAAAACTGATTCTTTATAAATATGTAACGCTCCTCTTTATCCCTGATAATATTACTTGTTCTGATGTTTACTTTACCTGAAATTATTAGAGGTATTGCAGATTTCTTTTGACTACCGTTTGTGTGGTGAACTTTCTCTATACATTTCCTTTCACCAATGTCTTTATATTTAAAGTAAGTTTTTTGTAGACAACATAAAATGGTGTTATTTTTTTATAAATTTGGCAATCTTTATCTTTATCTTAATTGCTGTTTTTAAACTATTCACATTGAATTTGATTATTAATAGTGTTGGAAAATACTCAGCCTCTTGCTAGGTCTTTTCTTTTCTCCTTTATTTTTTTCAGACTTGCCTGTGTTGAACTGATAAAATTTTTATTATTCTATTTTTATCTCCTGTATGGAATTTTTATTTATATCTAATTCTTAAATCTTTGTAACTGCTGTCCTTTGATTTACAATATATATTTACATATAGTCTAAAGGTATAAATAATATTATGCTGCTTTACACTTAGTGTAAGAATGTGTAATGTAATAAAATAAAATAGCACTAATTCCTCCTTCCTGCCCTTTCTGTCATTATCATATGTCTTACTTTTGCTCATGCTATGAAACAACACATTGTTGCCACTGTTGAATTAGAGAGTGAGTTATTGTTAGAGCAATAAAATGTAAGAAAAAAGTTTAATTTTGTCTTTATTTATTCCATTTCTGACATTCTTCATTTTTATATGCCAAACCAAGTTTCTAACCCATATCGGAGTCCTGTTACCTGAAGAAGTTCCTTTAACATTTTGCATATGATGGTTTAGCTGCCTGTAAATTTTATCTATTTTGTTTTCCTGAAAAAAATAAAATATTTCTTCTTTGCTTATGAAGGGTATTTTCACTGACTATAAAATTCTAGATTGATTTTCTTTTCTTTCAGCATGTTAAAGGTATTAAGCCATTTTCTTCATGCTTATTTGGTTGGTGCAGGTAAGTCTCTTGTAATTCTTCTTTTTATTTATGTATAGCTAATGTTCCTCTCTGGAGCCCGGGTGGCCCAGTGGTTAAGTGATACAGCTGCTAACAGAAAGGTCGGCAGTTCAAATACACCAGCTTCTCCCTGGAAACCCTATGGAGCAGTTCTACTCGGTCCTACAGGGTCACTATGGGTCAGAATCGACTCAACAGCAACACGTTAATGTTTCTCTCCACTATGAGATGCCTTTACAAGATTGCATTTTTGTCCTGAAATACCTAGGTGACACATTTTTGGTGTTTATACTGCTAGGCATTCTCCGAGATTCTTGGATCTGTGGACTGATTTCTGTCACTAAATTTGGAAAATTCCTAGTCCCTTGTCTTCATAAATTTCTTCTGCCCTGTTCTTAATCTGAGTCTGGCTCTGATTGTTTTATCTCTTGAGTCTGTTTTCTTTGCTCTTTATATGTCTTGCAATGTTTTTTGTTGAAATCCGGATATGTTGTATAAGACAAGAATTTTTAGTTAAAAACATTTGTGGTTGGAAGTGAGCATCCCTTGTCTTCTGTTAGACATTTAATATATAGTTTTGTGTAAAATAGTCAGGAAGTAGGCTGGTTTTGAGATCTGTTGTTGCTATAATTATCCAAAGTGTATCAGAGGCTTCAAATTCTAATAATATCTTATTATTACTTGTTTTGGGTCTTCCCTTTGTTCTACTTCCCCAAAAGAGTCTGCCCCTTCAAGTCCCCAATCAATTTTCCACTCTCATTTTTACTGGACACTTGGTAGTGCAGGGATGGAGGGTGGTGGGTATTTGGATGTTCTAATTGCATCTCAGTCTTAGGCACGTGAACCTGGTTCTCGGTGGTACGGCCTTCTTAAGTGTGTGTGCCCTTCCTCCATATATAATGCTCATCCTAAACTTTCTTCTGTATAGAGAATCTTTTTTTTTTCACTTTAACTGTTTTCCTTCTTATGCTGCTATTTTTATGTCACTCTCCATGTAGATTAAGACTGACTTTTTTCTTTAGGAACTTAGGAAAAATAGAGACAATTGATCTGTCTGGCATTTTAGTGGTGGCTGACATTCCCATCCCCCAGATTCAATGATTTTTCAGTATTTCCCTCAGGCTACAGGTTTTTGTGACCTTCCCTTGAAGATAAAGTGTTTTATTCCTTAGGAGATATGTTTCTGTGTGGAGTTTTGACAGATGTCACAATTTTTCTATTCCAGCAGTACCTTCGGGGAAGCTTTCTTAGTATGTTCTCCAATCTTCCCTTTGAGCAACTTGTAGAGTTCCTGTAAGAAAAGCCTGTAAGAAAATGTAAACCCTCCTATGGACCTCAGGAGTTGTACACTTTCGTACTCACCCTTTAAAATTTTGTTAAGAGTACCTTGCCAAATCTTTTGTTGGGATATATGCTATTTGGTGGGATCTGCACCAGGTAAGCACATGCTTACTCCTGTTTCCCCCTGTGAGTGCTTGTCTTTCTATATTTCAAGCAGTTGTTTTCTCTATGATCTCCATTTTCTGAATTGCTCAAGCTTGTGTTTCTTTTTTTTTTTTTTGAGGTTGTCCCAACTTTTTTCTTATCATAATAGTGAAAGTGATTTTCCTTCCAGCTCCCTTCATCCCCCTGAAACTGGACCCCATTTTTGGTTTTGATTGGTCGCATTTGAATGGTATGAGATTTTTACTGGACCAGGAACTAGCATCATGTTCATGTGTGAAAGGGGCTGGTACTCTATTCCAAGCTAATCTGTGCTTTTCAGGAAGCAGAATTGTGTGTGAGTGAATTCTTTCCTAAGCCTTTAGTGCAATCCAGTAAACTTAATAGTTGAAGCTTTTGTGTTACTTAAAATAAAAATTATTTCTTCTCTCTAAGCCTTACTGATAGACTGTTTCCTGCAAATACATCTTTCATGCCTCAGACTAAAGTCACAGGTCCATTTCTCTTTCTCTATGGAAACAAGAGTAATGAAAATTTCCAGGATATAGTATACTGTCTTACAAAAAATGTATAGTTACTCTTACTCCTGTAGATATGATGTAAATGTGAGAAAGCTGCACTGTTTCAAGTTTTCTAATACCCACAGCCATAGATGTTTTCTATTCAAATGTTCCTGCATATGTACTTGACATTGACTGCTTTTAGAATGATATCCCCTGGTTCTACAGACTAATGAATTTGTTTCTGTTTTTGTTTTGTGTGTATTTTTATTTCTAGGTTTTTTTTTTTTTAAAAAAAGGGCAATTACATTATATTAAATACAAAATTTTAGTTATCAATTTAATGTTTGGTAAAATTCGATAATTTTTTTCCTGTAAGAAATTTGTTAATTATGTTTTCCAAAAGAATGAATGAGATTTCCTTTTCCCCATTGTTTAATCACCAATATATATCAATACCTGATATAAGCTTTCACAACTGTTAGATAAATAATGGTAATGACTTTTTAAATTTACATTTATTTCAGTCTAATGAAAATTTAATAATATCATTATTGATGATTTCTCTTTTTGGATGCTATCTCCTCATGGATTTTTACTTTTGCCTTTTTTCTCTATTTTTGTAACTTTTTTCTGATTGATTTATATTAACACAATGAGTATCAGTGTATTCCGAACTCATTGCCATCAAGTAACCTTTTTAAAATAGCATTTTTAGTCATCATTATGATTCTTTCAATGTTTATGGCATGCTCTGAAAGATCTTGGCTCAAATAGCTGAAAAATTATCCACGCATGATTTTTTAAAGAATCTTTATAAAAACATCAAACTTTATACTTTGAGCCATTATTCAAACATTTTTATGTTAGAGATGAAGTTGTGTTTTCTTTTACTATATCTGCCCAAAATAGTATTAGGCTGTTCTAGTATCATTTATTAAATAAATTATTAAATAAAGATCATTTATTAAGAATATCATTTTTAAAATAATATCATTTATTGAATAATCCTTCGTAACAAGAAACCCCACCAACATTGTACAACAAATTCACCTATACATTTTGGCCTATTTCAAGATTCTCTTCTGCACCCTATGTATCTATCATTTCTTATCAAAGTGATAATTTAAATCACTTTATTATTAGAATTTGTTTAAATAACTAGTTGGAAATGATTTATTTATTTATTTCTTCTAACCTGTTTAATTTTTGTGGTGAAATTTAGATGAAATATTTTCAATTCTCAAAAATCATACTGTTGCTTTGTTGATATAGCTTGGATTATGTATATTAATTTAAAGGGAAAACAAACAAACCTCTTGCTGATGAGTCAATTCCAACTCATAGTGACCCTATAGGACAGAGTAGAACTGCCCCACAGGGTCTCCAAGGAGTGGCTGATAGATTTAAACTGCCAACTTTTTGGTTAGCAGCCAAGCCCTTATCCTCTGCAACACCAAGAGTTCAAATGAAGGGAAATATACATTTAAATTTCTATTTAGATATATATTTAAAGTTTGTCATACTGTGGGGGCTTGTGTGTTACTGTGATGCTGGAAGCTATGCAGCCAGTATTCAAATACCAGCAAGGTCACCCATGGGGGACAGGTTTCAGCTGAGCTTCCAGACTAAGACAGACTAGGAAGAAGGACCTGGCAGTCTACTTCTGAAAAGAATTAGCCAGTGAAAACCTTATGAATAGCAGTGGGACATTGTCTGATTTAATGTTGGAATCAAGCATAGCTACAATTGTGAGGATGACTAAGGACCAGGCAGTGTTTCGTTCTGTTGTGCATTGGGTCACTATGAGTTGGAACTGACTTGACAGCACCTAACAACAACATACATTTAAATATTGTATTTTTGTATATACAAGAGCATGTTGTAACTTTCCACTTTATTTTATGTCTTTCAGTAGTGCTTTGTTATTTGTATAGTTTATGCCACTTGTATACAGTATTAATTTTATTTCTAGAAATCTCATCTTTTTTAATATCAATGGAATATTTTCTCACTTTTTAATTTTTTAAGAATTAATTTTTGTATATGGGAAAGCTTCTGTATTTTCCACATTAATATTGCAATTAATAAATGCCACTATCTTATATGATTTTAAATTGTTATTCTTGGCTTTCCCTCTCCTTATCTATTCTCACAATAATTGTTCTTTAAAGACCTATTTAAGCCATGCTCTGTTCTAAGCCAAAATCAAACCTATTGCTGTTGAGTTGATTCCAACTCAGAGCAACCCTATAAAAAAAAAAAAAAAAGGGTAGAGTAAAATTGCCCACGTAGGGTTTCCAAGGAGCAACTGGTGGATTCAAACTGCCAACCTCTTAGTTAGTTGCTGAGCTCTTAACCACTATGCCACCAGGACTGCTTGTTCTAAGCTCTGGAGGCAAATAACAGCAAGGTATAAATGGTTTTATAAAAAGCTTTCAGTTAGCATTAGAAGGGAGAATTGAAGATTAAAATATTTATTTTGGATGTAGTGTTCATTTGTTTCAAACACATCAAGAAGCAAAATAAGATGAAAACAAGCATATTTATTTCATAGGGCAACATGGAGGTCATTTGTAACCTTGAAATGTTTAAAAGATTAAAAAAAAGAATAAAACCTAGATTATAATGGATTTTAGATCACTCTGGGGAGCAGAAAATAAATATAGCAAGTGTAGACTGCTTTCGAATTTTTTTTTCTATGAGAAAAAACATAAATGTGGAGTGACACCTGGAGGGTTTATGTGTGTATGATGTGATACTAGGACACGTTTACATGTTGGTGGAATATTATCTTGAGATAATCTAGTAGTAGAGTGGAAATATATGCAAGAGCAATAGCCTTGACAAATTTATAAAATACATCCTAAGTGAATGTAAAGTTTACTTTTGTTAAAAATCAAGTTGTGAATTTAGAAAATAGCAATTTTAACAGAAGAAGAAACAAGGAATATTAGCTCAGATAAATGCATGTTTGTATCTATATGGAAGAAATATAAGAAAATTCCTTTTGGATTGTTTCTATTCTCTCAATGAAGTATGTATTAAACTCACCCTGTGAGAGACAGGGGTCAGGAAGAAGGGGTAAATTTGACATTAAAATTAGATTTCATCCGTCATTATCATATGAGTAGCTAGCTATGAAAGCTGAGATTAACTATTACATATGCCACTTCTCTATTTGAGATTCTCTCTCTGCTTTGCTTAAAGAGAGTGTACCAAATAAGTTCTTCTCTCCCAGACAAGTTCTTCTCTCCTCTGCATAACAATAAAAAAATCCAGCTTTTTGTTTCAGACATTGAATTGATATATTTCTCTTCATTGAATTAAGCTTTCACTAATATTCAGAAGATCTTTGATTGTTGACATTCCATGAGATATTCAGACCAATAGACACTCTGACTGGATCCCATGTGCCCAAACTGCCGCTGTCTTCTTGACCTACTGCTAGGTGAATATGTCTCAACAATGATCTGAGCTCATGCTGAGAGCCCACACAGCCAGGAGCTGCTTAAAAGACCAAAACCAAACCCAGTGCAGTTGAGTCGATTCCGACTCATAGCAACACTTAGCCATTATCAAACAAAGCCTTAAGTGATATCAATGAGTGTGGATCAATTGGGAGTTGCTCCAATCAAGTGGAACCTGCTCCTGCCTGTCCATTGTGCTCAAAGTACTGGATGTGGCTCAAGACAGTCAAACCCAGTTTACTGGCCTCCATACCAAAGAAAAAAAAATGCAGTTGGTCTTACTGCGCCTGTGTGCCACGATAACCTACGTAGTCCATAATGCTTGTATGTACTTTCTTGGGAGACATGTTATAAAAGGCTCTGCCTTCCTTTGTTCAGGGAGCTTGATTTGAGGTATATACCTCCTTGCTCCTTGTCTGCCTGCTTGCAATAAATATTCTTCCTCCCTCCTCACCTCAGTGCTACACCGAACGAGACCTGCTTTGAGTATCAAATTCTGGTGACCTAGATGGGACCAGTGCTGCCCGGCTCCTGAGATCACCTCTGGCTGACAGGAACTGACTGCTTCTCCCACACGCATGCCGATGACCTTCTCTAGGGGAGATACGTTTTGTCCCTCGAGGCCATAGCCAACCTCAGACCCTCAGTAGGGGACCACATGAGGAGAGAGAACGGTGTCAGATGCCTTGGGAAGAGGGAAAAAAATTCCCTTGGTGAGTGCCAAAGTAAGTACTATTGTTCAGAAAGCAGATAGAGCATAGATTTGGTAATGCTTAGCCAGTGAAGGTTAGGTCAAACACTTTCATTTTGAACAGGCATCTGTTACTCCAGGTTTGTTATGGAAATAAGCCCTGTTTAGGTAGAGTCTGGTAATGCTTAGCAGTGAAGGATGGGTCAAATATTTTCATTTTAAATAGGCATTCTGTAGTTTTAGGTTTTGGTACCATGGGAAATAATTTGAACATTCCAGAATGTAGTCCTCTAGGGTGCATTTTAAAGAATTTGTCATACACTAGATGTGACACAATGAAAAAGTCTAAAATGAATTTTTTTTTTTGTAACACCACCTGGCTTGAAAATGGGTTCTTAAATTTTAACTATATTGCAGTTAGATTTGTTCTGTACTAAAGAAAGAAAATGAGATGAGAAAATATATATTGAAGCTTTTATGTCATTGTGGCAAAATAAGAATTTGGAGAAACAATGTAAAATCCTGGTTCAAACCAAGGATAAAACCCTTTTTTTTTTTTTTTTTTTATTGTGCTTTAAGTGAAAGTTTACAAATCAAGTCAGTTTCTCATACAAAAACTTGTACTTACCTTGCTATGTACTCCTAGCTGCTCTCCTCCTAAAGAGACAACATACTTCCCGCTTCCACGCTGTATCCCCCATGTCCGTTCAGCCGGATTCTGTCCCGCTCTGCTTTCTCATTTTGCCTCCAGACAAGAGCTGCCAAGAGACTCACTCCTCACCAGTATCATTTTCCATCTTCTAGTCCAGTCCAATCCCTGTCTGAAGAGTTGGCTTTGGGAATGGGTCCACTCTTGGGATAACAGATAGTCTGGAGACCATGACCTCCAGAGTCCTTCCAGTCTCAGTCAGACCACTAAATCTGGTCTTTTTACAAGAATTTGAGATCTGTATCCCACTGTTCTCCTGCTCCCTCAGGGATTCTCTTTTCTGTTCCCTGTCAGGGCAGTCATCAGTTGTAGCCAGGCACCACCTAGTGCTTCTGGTCTCAGGCTAATGTAGTTTCTGGTTTATGTGGCCCTTTCTATGTCTTGGCTCATAATTACCCTGTGTTTTTGGTATTCTTCATTCTCCTTTGCTCCAGGTGGGTTAAGACAAATTGATGCATCTTAGACCACTTGCAAGCATTTAGGATCCCAGATGCCACTCACCAGAGTGGGATACAGAATATTTTCTTAATACATTTCGTTATGCCAATTGACCTAGATGTCCTCTGAACCATGGTCCCCAGACCCCCACCCCTGCTACTCTGGCCTTTAAGTATTCAGTTGTATTCAGGAAACTTCTTTGCTTTTGAAAACCCCTGTTTTGTCTAGTCCTCTGGAAGAAGACCCAGTTTTAACCAGAGATGATAGTCCTCACCTTTATCCTGTAAACCCTTGGTCAGTTCCTGAGGCCTCCAGTGCTGAGATGCATACTTGAAGCAGTGCCTAGTTTGATACAGGAGTCCCAGAACCTTCAACAGGGCTATACCATTAAGGCAACTCCCTACGTTAGGAAGAGTAGGTCAGACACCACCCCCAAGTCATTTTTACAGTTGGCATCAGGAGCAAGAATTTTTGCAATGGCTCCAGACTCATGAAAGCATGGGACTTTGTAAGAGAAAGAACAAAGGAGCTTGGGAAGTAAAGCTTTTGATTCTTAGATGGTTACTTTGGTTGTTGTTACCAGTAATAGCTGAAAGGAAGGTTATGCTGCAGCCAAGGGGAGAAAAGCCCCACCTGGAGTGGGCTGGGGCAAAAAAAGCCAGGCCAGAAAAGCAGGATGATTGATAGGAGGCCAGGGTCTTCTGGTTCCACCAAGCCAGAGGCCTAAAGCCATATGCATATGAATGGGAATATAGTCAAGTGGAGAAGACTAAACTGGAATGTTTTAAAAGTGTTATGTATTCAGGATTATGCATTTATCTCAATGTACTATGGATATTGAATGTATCTCCTACTTGTATTAAAAATAAATATTGTGTATTATAGATTACAGAGAACCTGTTACTCCACCTTCAGCCAATACTTAATTGGATATGCTAAAAGGGAAACTAGGATTTCCCCGGGAGAAACACAGGCTTTTTGTTTCAAGCCAGTGGTCCTGTGTATAGGGTGGAAGCTAAATTTATTTTGTTTGAGGTAATCAGAAATTTAGTTTTACATGTGTATTATTTGTAAATGCTTTTGCCATTTATAAACTTATTCTTCCACTGCCTTCCTTGCCTTCCTTTTTATTTGTTTAAATGTAAAAAAGTATTGTAATTGTTTGCCATCTTGGATTATTTTAAGCTATTTGAATGTATAAGAATGGGCTCCAACTGAAACACATAGAGGAAGAGTCCTGTGATGGTTAAGGTTGTGTGTCAACTTGGCTGGACCATGATTCTCCGTGGTTTGGAAGTCAAATGATGCTGTGATAACTTCTATGATGAGATTTGATATGATATGATCACCTCCATGATGAGATCTGCTGTGAGTAGCCAGTCAGTTCAAAGGGAGTTTCCTTAGGTGTGTGGCCTCCATCAAATATAAATGAAGATTCTGTCAAAGCTCATAGACTTTTGCTTGCTCTGGATCCTGCAACTGGCTCTCATTCATCTGACCTCCGGTTCTTGGGATTTGAGCTAGCAGCTTATCTGCAGTCTTGGCTGCTGATCTTGGGATTTGTCGATCTTTGCATCCTGTGAGCAAAAGCCTTTCTGACCTGGAGATATTGGGTTTGCCAGCCCTTGTGGCTACATGAATCAGGAGAAGCCTCTAACCTGACCCATGGACTTGGGACGTTCCAGGCTGTACAATTGGGTGAGCCATTTCTTTGATATAAATGTCTCTCTACATATATTTACTTGCTTTATTGATTTTGCTTCTTTAGAGAACCCAGCCTAGGATAAGGCCTAATAAGCCTCCAATCAAAACTAATCCTGAAAATTGATAATTGTAGATGCTTTAGAGTAATAGCAAATTTGGATAGAGTAATGACAAAAAGTGAATTCATCAAACTGCCTTTGGCATCTCACCAAATGTTTAGATCACTCCTGTCTTGACAAATAATTACAGAAGGAGACCTTACTTAGTCTGTGTTTTGGAGCCCCATGGCTCATTGATCATGTGGCAACTTCCTAACCTCTGTTTTGTCAGGGAAATCAAGACACTGTTCATAAATATACACTTTTGATCAATTGTAGATACTTTACAAAAAAAAATAATAATAAATTAGCCAGTGAAAATCTTATGGATTGCACCAGAATATTGTCTGAGTGCTGGAAGATTAGCCACTGAGATTAGAAGGCACTCAAAATATGATTAGGAAGAGCTGCCTTCTCAAAGTAGAGTTGGCCTTAATGACATGGATAGAGTAAAGCTTTAGAGACCTTCACTTGCTGATGTGGCATGACTCAAAATGAGAAGAAACAGCTGCAAACATCCATTAGTAATCCGAATGTGGAATGTACGAAGTATGAATCAAGGAAAATTGGGAGTCATCAAAAATGAAATGGAATACTTGAAGGTTGATATCCTAGGCATAAGTAAGCTGAAATGGACTGGTATTGACTACACTGAAAAAGACCATCATATGTTCTACTATGCCAGAATAACAAATTGAAGAGTAATGGCATTGCATTCATCATCCGAGATCTATGCTGAATTACAGTGCTGTTAGTGATAGGATAATATCCATATGCCTACAAGGAAGACCAGTTAATGTGACTATTATTTAAACTTATGCACCAATCACTAGTGCCAAAGATGAGGAAGTTGAAGATGAGAAAATTCATCAACCATGAAATCAATATGCATTAATAAGTCCTGGTGATTGGAATGTGAAAGATGGAAACAAGAAGAAGGGTCAATGGTTGGAAAACATGGCCTTGGTGATTGACTCAAGAAAGTGTATAATGGCCCAGGAGTTAGAAAACAAAAAGGGAAGAACAAGCTCAGAACTTCTTAAGCTGAAAGAACTGAAGAAAATTTTCAAAAATTGTGTTGCAATATTTAAGGATTCTATGAATTGTGGTGCTGGCGAAGAATATTGAATATACCATGGACTGCCAAAAGAACGAGCAAATCTGTCTTAAAAGAGGTACAACCAGAATGCTCCTTAGAAGCAAGGATAGTGAGACTGCCTCTTACATATTTTGGACATGTCGTCAGAAGGGATCAGTCCTGGGAGAAGGACATCATGCTTGGCAGAGTACAGGGTTAGCAGAAAAGAGGAAGACCCTCAACGAGGTGGATTGACACAGTGGGTACAACAATGGGCTCAAGCATAACAGCGATTGTAAGGATGGCGCAGGACTGGGCAGTGTTTCATTCTGTTGTCCATAGGGTCACTATGAGTCAGAACCGACTCGACGGCACCTAATAACAACAACAATGTGGGCAAAATATTGAACAATATAGGAAGTCTAAAAATAAGATGGAAGGAATTACACAGAGTCACTGTACCAAAAAGAATTTCAGAGGTAGCATATGATCTAGAACCGATGTTACTGAAGGAAGAAGACCAAGCTACATGGAAGTCATTGGTGAAAAACAAGGCTCCAGGACCATACACAAAAATGAATTCGAAATGAACAAAAGACCAAATTATAAAACCAAAAACTATAAAGATCATGAAAGAAAAAATAGGGTCAACACTAGGGGCCTGTAAAAATGGTGTGGGGCAGAGTCTGACCTCCTCTAACTTCCCAAGGGGGAAGGAGAATTAAGATCAACAGCCTAAGCCTGATTCCTATGAGGCAGAGATCAGACATGTTTCCTCTCTCCACCATCTTTACCAACTCTGGCACCAACTGTACCTCCCACAGCATTCTCTGCTTCTTTGTTGGGTTTGATAATTCATTGTAATGACCACACAGAACTCATAGACCTTACTTATGATTATGGGGCTTATTAGGGAAGTAACAGATTACAATTCAGGCTCAACAACATTTAAGGATACAGTTCTTCCATCACAACAGCCTCTTCCCAGCCATGCTTATGAAAGCACACCTCTCCCTGGCCCTAGGCTTCTGCCCAAAAGCACTCAGCTTTCAAGCTTTTGTGGCCAGAGGTCACCAGGCCATCTCCTGCTGTTGGGTCTCTGCTGCCAGGTCTCTGCTGCCAAGACTCCTCACCATCTTCAGTATTACAGCTCACTCTTCTCTTTTGGCCTTCTTCTTCCAGGAGTTTCTCAGCACACGGATCTCAGGTCCAAAGTAAACGCTGGCTCTTCTTCCTTGGTGATGGTGTTATCTTTTCTTTCCCACCTCTAGGGTGGCTCATTTCAAGCCCCAGGGGATGACAAATCTCTTTGATGATGTACTATAACCCTATCACACAGTCCCACTCAATCACTTGAGTGGGAGTTACAAAACCATGGCTAGAAAGGCCACACAAAAATGATCCATCATACTGCAGAGCCCTAACATACAATATAAACAGAATGCAAACCATAATTAACAATACACAAACACCAGAAGATAAGCTAGATAAATGGAGTATTCTAAAAATTAAACATTTATGCTCACCAAAAGACTAAAAAGAGAACCTATCTAGTGGGAAAAAAATTTTGGCTATAACATATTTCACAAAGGTCTAATCTCTAAAATCTACAGGAAATTCAACATCTCTACAATAAAAAGACAAATAATCCAATTAAAAAATGGGCAAAGGACATGAATGGATACTTCACCAAAGAACACATTAAGATGGCTAACAGATATGTGAGGAAATGCTCACTATTGCTAGTCATTAGAGAAATGAAAATCAAAACTAAAATGAGATAACATCTCACCCTGACATCACTGGCACAAATAAATAAATAAAATAACAAATGGAGAGGTGGCAGGGAGGTTAGAATTCTCATGTATTGTTGGTGGGAATTGAAAATGGTACAACAATTTTAGAAAAAGCAGTGGTCTTTCCTTAAAAAGCTAGAAATACAAATACCATACAATCCAGCAATCCCACTCCTAGGGATATATCCTTGAGAAATAAAAGCTATCACATGAAGAGACATATGTACATCCATGTTCAATGCAGTATTATTCACCACAGCAAAAAGATGGAAAAAACCTAAGTGCCCACCAACAGAAGAATGGATACACACAATGGAAAGCTACAAAACAAAGAACAATGATGAGTCTGTGAAACATCTCACAACATGGGTGAATCTGGAGGACATTATGCTGAGTGAAATAAGTCAATCACAAAGGAACAAATGCTATATGGCACCACTATTATAAAAATACTTGAAAATGTTTCCACACAGAACCAATCTTTGATGGTTACGAGGGAGAGAAGAGGTAGGGAGGGAAAAACACTATTGTAGATAAGTGGTAACTCAGTGAAAGGTAAGAAAGTACATAATACTGGGAAGTCAGCCCAACTTGGTTAGGGCAGAGGCACAGAAGCCTCAGAGACACATGCAAATGCCCTGAGAGACTGAGCTACTGGGCTGAGGGCTAGGGAACATGGTCTTGGGGGACCTAGCTCAATTGGCATAATACAGTATATAAAGAAAATGTTCTACATCCGACTATGGTGAGTAGTAACTGGGGTCTTAAAAGCCTGCAAGCAGCCAGCTAAGATAGATCTGCTGTAACAAAACAAAACAAAAAAACAAACTTTCACTTAAAGCACAGTAAAAATTAAGAAAACAAAAAAACCCAAGGCTCCAGGTATTGGTGGAATACAACTGAGATGCTCCAACAGACAAGTGTAAAGCTGGAAGCCCTCACTTATCTATGCCAAGAAATTTGAAAGACAGCTACATGCCAACCTACTGGAAGAGATCTATATTTGTGCCTATTCTGAAGAAAGGTGATCCAATGGAATGTGGAAATAAATAAACGGTGTTAACATCACATGCAAGCAAAATTTTGCTGAAGATAATTTAAAAATGACTGCAACTGTACACCAACAGGAAACTGCTAGAAATTCAAGCTAGATTCAGAAGAGGATAAGGAACAAAGGATATCGTTTCTGATGTGAGATGGATTCTGCCTGAGAGTAGAGAATACCGGAAAGGTGTTTACTTGTGTTTTATTGACTACCCAAAGGTATTCGACTCTGTGGGTCATAACAAATTATAAATAATCTTCTGAATAATAGGAATCCCAAACCAAAACCCACTGCCATCAAGTCTATTCCAACTCTTAGCAATCCTATTGGTTAGAGTAAAACTGCCCCATAGAGTTTCCAAGGCTGTAAATCTTTATTGAAACAGACTGCCACATCTTTCTCTCAAATAAGAATCCCAGAACATTTAATTATGCTCATGCAGAGCCTGTACATAGACCAAGGGGCAGTCTTTCAAACAGAACAAGCGGATACTGGATGGTTTAAATCAGGAAAAGTGTGTGTCAGGGTTGTAGTCTTTAATCATGCTTATTCAGCCTGTACGATAAGCAAGTAATTTGAGAAGCCGGACTATATGAGAAAGAATATGGAATCAGGATTAGAGGAACACTCATTAATAACTTGCCATATGCAGGTGACACAATCTTTTTTGCTGAAAGTGAAGAGTATTTGAAATACAGAGGAAGATCAAAGGTTACAGCCTTCAGTATGCATTACACATCAACATAAGGAAAACAAAAATACAACTGGACCAATAAGCAACATTATGGTAAACACAGAAAACATTGAAATTATTAAGGACTTTATTTGACTTGGATCAACAACCAATCCCCAGGGAAGCATCTGTCAAGAATTCGAACAACATATTAAAAAATTTAATTTTTTTTTTAAATTTAAATTTAACATATTACGTTGGACAAATCTGCTGCAATAGACCTCTTTAAAGCACTAAAAAGCAAAGATGTCACTTGGAGGGCTAAGGTGTGCCTGGCCCAGGAAACGGTATTTTTAATTGTCTGATATACATGCAAAATCTGGACATTGAATAAGGAAGAATGAAGAACTGGCACATTTCAATTATGACATTAGCAAAGAATATTGAATATACCATGGACTTCCAGCAAAAGTTACAAACCTGTCTTGGAAAAAGTAACAGACTGTTCCTTAGAAGTGAGGATGACAAGACTTCAACTCGCTTAATTTGGGCATGTTATCAAGAGGGCCCAATCACTGGAGAAGGACATCATGCTTGTAATGTGGAGGGTCAAAGAAAGAGAGAAAGACTTTCTTGTCATGGATTGACAAGAAGCTGCATCAATGGGCTCCAGCACAGCAACAATTTTGAGGATGGCACAAGAGTGTGCCATGTTTTATTCTATTATATATGAGGTCACTATGAGTAGGAACTGACTAGGCAGTACCTAACAACAACAACTACAGTGTTCTTTATCCTTCTTGTCACGTGATCATCCACATCAAAACCACTATGTCTTCCTGGTAGAATTCCTGTTTTCTAAATGTAATCTCACCATAATCCTAATGTGTGTGCATTCCTTGGTAAATGGAAACATTTTACGAGCATGCTAAATAGGACACTGTGACAAAAGTCCCTATGAAAGGACCTCTTGTATTACAGAAAGGCATATATATGGGGATGTTCAGTGACACTATCATTGATACAACAGCTTGTCCAATGATTCTGAGTAAAAACATTAGAAATAATAATCTTTTAAGAATAGGATGTTATGGAGCTAATATAACTGCCCACAAAGCCAGATAACCATAAATGGAATTTTTTTTTTTAAGATGCTATTTTATTGTGATTTGGTGAAAGTTTACACAGCAGACTAGGCTCCCATACAACAATTTCTACACAAATTGTTCAGTGGCATTGTTACATTCTTCAAAATGTGTGAAGATTCTCATTTTCATTCTAGGTGTTCCATTTCCTGTAATCTAGTTTCCCTGCCCCCTTACCTTCTCATCTTTTTTTTTTTCAAATTGATTGGTGAGCTTTAGGTTTCATATAGATGAGTTTTTTAAAGGAGAAAAGTACTCACATGTGATATTCTTTATTTTGTAAGCCAATTTGCTATATAGCTAAAAGGTGACCTTAGGGGAAAGATTTGGTTCAAGGTTTAAAGTTCATCTTAAGGTAATAGTCTTAGGGAGTCCTTAGTTTGAACCAGTCCAGTGTTTCCTCATTTTTCTCCCGTTCTATCAGGATCCATCTATTGTGGCTAATATCTTGTTCTTGGATAGAGGGTATATCACATATTAAACTGATATAAACAGACACTGCACTTGATGTTCGCCATAAGGTGGAGAAATGATCATAAATGGACTTTTTGTCAAAATTTTCTATGAGAAATCTTAGGACAAAATAGCCAACATGTTTGTCATGGGTTGAATTATGCCCCCCCACCCCCGAAAATGTGCATGTCAACTTGGTTAGGCCATGATTCCCAGTATTGTGTGGTTGTCCTCCATTTTGTGATCGTAATTTTATGTTAAAGAGGATTAAGGTGGGATTGTAATACCCTTACCAGGTCACATCCCTGATTCAATTTAAAGGGAGTTTCCCTAGGGTGTGGCCTGCACCACCTTTTATCTTACAGGAGATAAAAGGAAAGGGAAGCAAGTGGAGAGTTGGGGAGTTCATGCCTCCAAGAAAGCACTGCCGGGAGCAGATTGCAGCCTTTAGACCTGAGGTTCCTGCACTGAGATGCTCCCAGACCAAGGGAAGATTGATGAGAAGGACTTTCCTCCAGAGTTGACAGAGAGAAAGCCTTTCCTTGAAGCTGACACCCTGAATTTGGACTTCTAGCCTCCTAGACTGTGAGAAAATAAACTTCTCTTTGTTAAAGTCATCCATTTGTGATATTTCTATTATACCAGTACTAGATGACTAAGACAATATTAAGCAAAAACTGGTAGAGAATTTTTTAGGCACTGTGGAAAGTATGGACAGTTCAACTCTTATCCATAACCAACATATTCCTGGAAAAACTATAAAGGATGGGTACAGTGTTGGACAACACTCAAAGGGATACGTTAAACACTGCCAAAATTGATTTTACTTACTAGTCTCCCTCTGTGGGTTACAATTATACAGTAGTAGCATGTGTTTACTTCGTAAATGGTTAGAAGTATTTTCCCATTAAAGATATAGTATACAAAGTGGCTAAAACTCTTATATTTTATTTTCTTTATCAGGTACTTTTTTTTTGGTACTGTAGAGTACTTATGAGTCAAAATCAACTTGATGGTGGTAAACTTTTTTTTTTTTCCTTGTCTGGTACATTTCAACTCATCTACCCACTGATAAAAAAGAGAGGAACATATTTTACTGGGACAGTTATTGTCCATTACTAAAATATTTCACTGTCTCAACCACTCCCAATTCTTGAGAAAGTTGGGAAGAACAAATGGAATTTTAAATTGGAATTTTTCTAAATTGTCATACAACTTTAAAGTCTGATGACCCAAGTTATTACCATTAGCTCTTACATTCTTTACTTCTTTCTTTTCAGGAAGTCATATGTTGCACGCTCTGAACTGGTCCACTCAAAGAAAAATAAATTTAGCCATACTTGTTTGCAATCATTTACAAGCTGATTAGCTAAATATTTTAAAGTACTAGTTTATGTTAGCTCTATCACAGTCTTCCTTTCCTTCAAGCGTATAATCATCCCCTACATGACCTAAACCAGGTGATTTGGTATTCTGGAAGAGACATCAGAGGAAATGCTGATTTTGAACATCACTGAAAAATAATACCTTATCAGATAATTTTACTTGTAAACAAGTAAATTACAAGGAGTTTATTCTTGGATATATGTTTGCCAACTAAAAAATCTTCACCTACCTTTAAAAAAAATTAAATATTTTTACACATTAAAATTCTTAAATTTGCAATGAAGCCAAGATGACAGAATGGTCAGATGCTTCCTGTGGTCCTTCTCACAATGAACCAAAACAACCCAACCCGTTGCTGTCGAGTCAATTCTGATTCATAGTGACGCTATAGGGGTCCCTGGTGGATTCGAACTGCCAACCTTTTGGTTAGCAGCCGTAGCACTTAACCACTATGCCACCAGGGTTTCCCATCTCACAACAAAGACCTGGATAAGCAAGTGGATTGATTATATATGACTATCTTGGAGTCCTGATCATCAAACACAAAGTTGAGGAGTTGAACTGAGCAGCAGAGGAAGCTAGAGAGAGTTCAGAAGCAGTGAAGAAGTGTCTGTCAGGAGGTAGCCAGCACCCTGCAGGCTGAGTTGTCCAGCTCACGTGGGCTGAGGCAAGCAGTAGCACTCAGGATGCATTTCACCACATCAGGAAAGACCAAACGGTGGACAATCGGCAGAAGTTTCTGGAGCCAGAGAGAAGTGGCGCTGGACCTGCAAAAGTTAACGGCAAGCCCTCCCTCCAGGACTTTGGCAGCAGAGAAGAGCCACTTTCCCCCCACCCACCCCTCACCACTCAGCTCCAACACCTGTCTGGCAGTATTCAGCACTTGCTATGTCCCCTAAGCTGGGAACTCAGGGCAGGCACTGCCCATTTGCCTAGGCACTGGCATAAGGGGTCCACAGAATTTGAATGCTCTTCAGCTCTGCCTAGACCTGTGTGAGCTCATTCAACAGCAGATGCCCTCTTCAGCATAGTACAGCAAGGTAAGCAACGTATATACATGAAGCCTATTTTCAATTGCAACAGCTAAGGGAGAGTGGCAGATAGGTGATATTTGACATTGTTCTGCCCATTAGCAAGGTCCTTATCTACCCACATCAGGGGCCTGAGGACTGGTGGCTCCACCTACTTTGCCTAGCCACCCATGAGAGGAGTCTGAGAATAAATGCTACATCCTAGTCCTTATAGCCAACAGCTCTGAGTGCCCAAAATCCGGCTGCAAAATCCGCTCACCTATGTACTCTGGGGACAGGGACCCACCTTCCACCTAGGCACTAAGGGGCAGCCATCAGACCTCTACCCTGCTCAGCACATAACCCCCTGCTGCAGCCAGATGCCTGTGCCTGCTCCAGTCACCCCTATGTAGCCCTGCCCCTCTAGGACTGTAGGGGAGAGCCTGCACCACATACTTGGTGACTGACAACCTGGATACATGAGCTGAATACACACAAGAAAATAAATGGGATCCTGGTCTCACACACCTAGGAGCAGCTCTAACCACCTGGTGGCAGCACTTGAGAGGTGCGAAGACGCCAATAGTCAAAGTAGCTCACACATCTAGCCTATTTGGGCCATCGAAATAAAACAAAACCAGAAGCGAGGACACAGTAAGCAAACATAGAATGAATAAATAGAATAAGTTATTGATGGATTGGAGACAACAGCCAGTATCAAATTACATAAAGAGGCAGACCATGATGGCTCCAGCAAGCAACCAAAACGAAGGACCAGAAAACCTTGCGGAGGTTTGGAATTACCAAAGGTAGAATTCCAAAGATTAATATACAGAGCTCTTCAAGAGATCAGGAAGGAAATCAGGCAAAAAGCAGAACAAGCCAAGGAACACAGACAAAGCAATAGAAATAGGAGATCTATACAAGAGCAAGGAAACCCTGGTGGTGTAGTGGTTAAGCACTATGGCTGCTAACCAAAAGGTCAGCAGTTCAAATCCACCAGGTGCTCCTTGGAAACTCTATGAGGCAGTTCTACTCTGTCTTATAGGGTTGTTATGAGCTGGAATTGACTCGATGGCACTGGGTTTGGTTTTTTGGTTTTGGATACAAGAGCAAAATAACAAATTCAACAGACAGCTAGAATGCATAGAGAGATAGCAAATAGAAATACAAAACATTAACAATAAAATTTTAGAATTAAAAAACCCAATGGAAAATCAGAGGAGCGGAATTGAGGCAATGAAACTCAGAATCAATGAGACTGAAGATAAAACACTTAAAACCAATTTATTTCAGGAAAAATCAGATAAAAAGAATTTGAAAAAACAAAGAAGCTCTAAGAATTATATTGGAGTCTATCAAGAGGAATACCATACAAGTGATTGAAATACCAGAACAGAGGGGGATAAAAGAAAATACAGAGAGAATTATTGAAGATTTGTTGGCAGAAAACTTCCCAGATACCATGAAAGATGAGAAGGTATTTACCCAAGAAGCTCATTGAACCTCACACAGGATAGATGCCAATAGGAAGACACCAAGATATATTATAATCAAACTTACTAAAACTAAAGGTAAAGAGAATTTTAAGAGCAGCTAGGGATAAACAAAAAGTTGCCTACAAAGGAGAGTCAATAAGACTAAGCTTGGACTATGCAGTAGAAACCATGCAGGCAAGAAGGCAATGGGATGACATATATAAAGGTTTGAGGGGAAAAAAAAAAAAATTGCCAGCCAAGAATTATATATCCAGCAAAACTGTCTCTCAAATATGAAGGTGAATTAGGGCATTCCCAGATAAACAGAATTTTAGGGAATTTGTAAAAAACTAACAAAATGGCAAGAAATACTAAAGGAAGTCCTCTGGTTAGAAAATCAATAACATCTGATAACAACCCAAGACTGGAACGCAGGACAGAACAACCAGATATGAACACAGATAGAGAAGTCACACACACACACACACACACACAGACTCACACACACACAAAATACAGTGAAAATAGGGGAAAAGAGACACCAATATGTGAAGATGACAATATTAAAAAAAAGAGAGAGACTAAATAGTGTAGTCATAGAACTTCCATATGGAGAGAAAGTTAAGATGACATAAAGATTGGTTTAAACTTAGAAAAATAGGGATAAATTAAGGAAACTAACAATCCTAACATCAAAATAAATAAAAGAAGAAAAACATAAAGACTTAGCAAATACAAAATCAATAACAATGAAAAGAAAATACACAAACCAAATCGACTCAGCACAGATAATTAAGTGGAACAAAGAAACTGTCAATACCACACACACACACACAAAATACATCAAAATGACAGCACTAAACTCATACTTAGCAATAATTACTCTGAATGTAAATGGACTAAATGCACCAATAAAGAGACAGAGAGTGGCAGAATGGATTAAAAACACCATTCATCTATATGTAGCCTGCAAGAGACACACCTTAGACTCAAGGCACAAAGTAAAACTAAAAGGATGGAAAAGAAATGAGATGGCCGATATCACAACAGACCCAATTGAAATTAAAAGAATCATAACAGACTACTACGAAAAATGTACTCCAACAAATTTGAAAACTTAGAGGAAATGGACGAATTTCTAGAAACACACTACCTGCGTAAACTAACACAAACACACACACAAAAAGCAAATTTGTTGCAGTTGAGTCGATTTTGATTCATAGCGACCCTATAGGACAGAGTAGAACTACCCCCGTAGAGTTTCCAAGGAGTGCCTGGTGGATTCTAACTGCCAACCCTTTGGTTAGCAGCCGCAGCATTAACCACTAGGCCATGAAGATTTCCAACACAAACAAAGGTAAAGCAATTAACTAAACCTATAACAAAAGAAGAGATCGAAGGGGTAATTAAAAAAAAAAAAAAAAACCTCCCAATAAAAGAAAGCCCTGGCCCTGATGGCTTCACTGGAGAATTCTACCAAACTTTCAAGCAAGAGTTAACACCACTACTATTAAATGTATTCAGAGCATAGAAACGGAAGGAATACTCCCAAATTCATTCTATGAAGCCAGCATATTCCTGATACCAAAACCGGGTAAAGACACCACATAAAAAGAAAATTACAGACCAGTACCCCTCGTGAACATAGACATAAAAATCCTCAAAAAAATAGGGACAATGCTAGGAGTCCTAATACATGACATAAACAGTGTAGAAAACATTACCAAGAATGCACAAATGCCAGAAGAGAAACTAAATAACTGGGAATTCCTAAGAACCAAAGACTTATGCTCACCCAAAGACCTCACCAAAAAAGTAAAAAGACAACCTACAGACTGGGAAAAAATTGGGGGCTACAACAAATCTGATAAGGATCTAATAGAAAATCCACAAGATACTGCAACACCTCAACAACAAAAAGACAAATGACCTAATTAAAAAATTGGCCAAAGATATGAATAGGCACTTCACCAAAGAAGACATTCAGGTGGCTAACAGATATATGAGGAAACGCTCACAATCATTAGCCATTAAAAAAAAAGACATTTAGGTGGCTAACAGATATATGAGGAAATGCTTGCAATCATTAGCCGTTAGAGAAACGCAAATCAAAACTACCATGAGATATCATCTCACACCAACAAGTCTAGCACTAATCCAAAAAACATAAAATCTTAAATGTTGGAGAGGTTGTGGAGAGGCTGGAATGCTTATACATTGCTGGTGGGAATGTATAATGTTACAACCATTTTGAAAGTTGATTTGACACTTCCTTAAAAAACTAGAAATAGAACTACCATATGATCAAGCAAGCCCACTCCTTGGAATATATCCTAGAGAAATAAGAGCTTTCATACCAATAGGTATATACACACTCATGTTCATTGCACACTGTTTACAGTAGCAAAAAGATGGAAAAATCCTGGGTGCCCATGAACAGATGAGTAGATAAACAAACTATGGTACACACATACAGTGGAATACTATGCAACTATAAAAGAACAATAATGAATCTGAGAAACATCTCACAAAGTAGATGAATCTGGAAGGCATTATGCTGAGTGAAATTAGTCATGAAAGGACAAATTTGTATGAGACCACTATTACAAGAACTCAACAAATGGTTTAAACACAGAAGAAACATTCTTTGATGGGTACAAGATTAGGTTAGGAAGGAGAGGCGAATTCACTAGGTAGTAGACAAGAATCACCTTAGGTGAAGGGAAGGACAACACACAATATAGGGGAAATCAGCACAACTGTACTAAACCAAAAGCTAAGAAGTTTCCTGAATACTACCAAACACTTCAAAGGACTGAGTCTTGGTACCATAGTTTCAGGGAACATCTAGGTCAATTGGCATAGCAAAGTTTATTAAGAAAATGTTCTGCATCCTGCTTTGGTGAGTGGCATCTGGGGTCTTAAAAGCTTGTGAGTAGCCATGTGAGATGCATCAACTGGTCCCAACTCAATTGTGGCAAAGGAGAATGAAGAAAATAAAAGACATAAGGAAAATATTAGCCCAAGAGACAAAAGGTCCACATAAACCAGAAAGACCATCAGCCTGAGACCAGAAGAACTAGATGGTGTCCAGCTACCACCAATGACCGCACTGACAGGGAACACAACAGAGTTTTGGATGGAGCGGGAGAAAAGTGCAGAGCAGAACTCAAATTCATGTAAAAAGACCGGACTCAATAGTCTGAAGGAGACTGGAGGAATCCAGAAACCATGGTGCCCAGACACTCTGTTAACCCAGAACTAAAACCATTCTACTCTTCAGACAAAGATTAGACTGGACTACAGAACAAAAAATAATACTCGAAAGGAATGTGCTTCTTAGTTCAATCAGATACAGGAGACTAAATGGGCGGCCCGTTGTCTGGAGGCAGGATAAGAAGAGCAAGGAAGAGACAGGAACTGGTTGAATGTACACAAGAAAACTGGGGTGGAAAAGGGAGTGTGCTGTCATATAGTGGGGATTGCAACTAATGTCACATAACAATATGTGTACAAATATTTGTGTGAGAAATTAACTTCAGCTGCAAACTTTCACCTAAAGCACACACACACACACAAACAATTCAAAAATCTTAAACTTAGGTTTCCCAGGAATTTTCTAGAAACAGTCTACAGAAGTAAGCAGCAGCTCCAAATCCTAGGAATATGTGTGGAAAAGACAACTTTTGCTCAAGTTGTCTTTTTGCCAGAGTCTCCTAGATGCCTAGAACCAGAATTGTCACATGTTTTTTGCATACATTTGTGTTTTATCTTTTGGCTGTACTTTTCCGTTGCTTTTTTTTTTGGCTTAAGTTATACACTTACTCTAACATGCCCCCTTACTACTAATAAAAACTTGCTAGGTCTAGGCTTCACTAAGAACAGTCTATAAACCTACCCTCCCAAGCTATCACTAGTATATTCAATTTACAGAATTTAGCATATGCTAACCCAAAGATAATCCCAATGAGTGGACAAATAATGGTAGGTTGTACCTGTTAAAAATGTTCCTGCACAGAAAAAAAAAAAAGGGATAATATGTCAGAATACTTTACCAATAAGGACACTCTTTCAAACGTAAAAGAAAATATCTTTGCAATGGAATAAAAAAGGTAAATAATATTCTTGGGATGTAACAGTGACTGTTTCATGACAACCACCAGAGATAATATACCTAGAAAACAAAACAAACAAACAAGCAAAATTTGCCATCTAGACATTTCCAACTCACAGGGACCCTATAGGACGGGGTAGAACTGCTGCATGGGGTTTCCGACGCTGTAAATTTTTACAGAAGCAAACTGCCAGGTCTTTCTCCCAGGGAGCGACTGGTGGATTTCAACAGTCAATCTTCCAGTCAACAGCCAAGTGCTTAGACACCTTATGCTTTTCCTGATGTCTTTCCTTATGTGGAAATCATTCCTTTCTGATGTCAGTTCAGCGGCAAGGCTTATATTTCTTCAGGATGAAGTGTTATACTATGTCAAGTGTATGATTCCTGGACTCTCTCAGTGGATAGTCTTCTTACAAAGATGAGAGGAATACACATTTTGGATATACATCTCATAATTTTTAAAGCAGACTCCTGAGGATGGTGATCCCACCCATATGGGTGGCATTAATCAAAAAATCTATTCCTCGCATTATTGTTGTGTTGAGCTGTGGAGTTTATTCTGACTCACAGTGACCCTATATGACAGAGTATAACTGGTTTTCTAGGCTGTAACATTTAGGATTGTCAGGTCTTTTCTTCCACAGAGTGGTTGGTGGGTTTGAACTGCTGACCTTTCTGTTAGCAGCCAAGCACCATCAGGGATCCTTATTCTTTCGATTACCTAATATAATATAGTAGAGTATATGCCCTCGGAGCACACCCTACCAATTTAATTCTTTAGAATAGCCACTGATTTCATTTCAGGTAACCAGTGGAGAGTCTGCATTAGTGCCAGATTTCACTTACCTGAAGAAATACCACAATTGACATGAAAAATCTGTGTCCGAACTAAACAAAGACAGCCTGTCTGAATTTCATCTAATTTAAAGAAAAAAAAAAATGTATGTAACTTAAAGGTAAACTTAGCAAGTCACTGGCACTTGTTTTCTTAAAACAAGCCTGAGAATTTTATACCTTTGTTATTCTTGTTTGTCTTGCACTCATATAATATGTTATACACAGTCTTAAATATTCGTGAGCACCCGTTATCCTTATATGATTCAATCAATTATTCAAAGACAAAAACAGTGTAAGATTGTGCCGATTGATGCTCAAACTGAAAACGAGGCTTTCGTAATGAAGCCTTACATTCTAGCAGAATAAAAAACATTGGTGACGTTCTGGATACTTAACCGACAATGTCTCCTGAAACTTTGCCTAGCAAGAACCAAAGTGGTACACTGAGGATAAAAATTTTCTCTTTTACTAGGAAAGGACTGATTGTTCTCCAGCTCTATTGACATGTAACCACCAGAACTGTGTGATATCAGTTCTAAATAATCATGGCAATTTGGCACCAGTGGTCAGGTTTCTGAAAGCCCGTCATTCAATGACAACTTCCTGCTTCTGAAAGTCAGCCAATCCACAAGAGCTTCATTCCAGTAAGTATCCTTTTGAATTCTTTAAAGTTCATGCTTCTAAACACCTACCTAAAATCATCTGTCCACTTTACCCAGAAAAACAGCACCTTACAAGCGCCCTCTCTTTATTATTGAGGAATAAATTTAGCAGCTCTCTTTCTTTCTGTCTTTTTTCTTTTTCTGGTACATATTGCTAAAAACAATCAAAACTTACTGAATTAGAATGTAAGGTTTATTCCGAACAGTTATTCTATATGTATATAAACCAAAAACCAAACCCGTTACCATCGAGCCAATTCCGACTCATAGCGACCCTGTAGGACAGAGTAGAATTGCCCCACAGAGTTTCCAAGGAGCGCCTGGCGGATTCGAATGGCCGACTTCTTGGTTAGCAGCCTAGTACTTAACCACTATGCCACCAGGGTTTCCATAAAAAAAAAAAAAAAAGTATATAAAAATAGGGAGGCTAATTTCACAACATAATCAAGAGGCTATCTACAGGCAATGCTTTTGTTATTGATATCTCCAAATGATTTAATAAATGAGCATTTTAATTAAATATTTCTCAATTTGAATTTCTGATATGGTTCACGTGGACAGTTACACTGCTTGTCAATGCGTGCACAAAGTCTTTTATGTCCCGCAAAGTTTGAAGACTGCAAAGGCATTTGGAGATAAAAATAGATAAATAAAACAAAACAAACATTGTTTTTGGGAAACAAAATTAATCCTTTTTCCTTAAAAAAAAAAAAAAAAGATGTACACATTTGTATTCCTCTGAAACCATTTCTTCTCAGTAGTCTCAACCTCTAACAAACAAAAATTTCTTAAAAATACTTTTAAGAAAAGTAATTTAATTCTATTATACAGAGAAAGCTGAGGAGGCAGATTTTTCTTTTTTTAATCATGATGCTAATTTTTTTTTTAAGAGCTCAACCTAGTTGGAAGTTGTTGTTTCTGCGAAAGCTCTCCCGGGGCTGCACAGGTAAACTGCAGGCCTGAGGGAAACCATGGAGGAGAATTCTGCCCCCAGTTCCTGCCTCGTAAGAATTCGTGCAATCTCAGTTGATTTACATATGTTTACGTTGGTCTAGGTATTTAGAAAGAAAAAGGCACTGTAATTTTTCAGGAATCAATTTATTTTCAGAACAAAATTAGTACTTTTTTTTCTTAAATAAAACACATTTCATACAATATTTAGACTAAGTTACCGAGAAAGATTTTGCTTTTAATGTTGACATAGCACAAAACAGATAAACTTTTGTCAGAACAAATTCATTTGTATACATTCCAGGGAATGTTAGGACTGCTAAATTCATATAAATGCTTATTTTTCATTAAATCAATCTGAATAAAGCTCTTTGCAGGAATATCATAATCTAAGTTAATAATATGATCCAAAGGTAGGAAAATATTACATTTTCATAACCATATCACCTGTGCACTTTGAAAATTTTTTTAGAGAAGTAAATTTAGAACAATTTTTTATCTTTTCGAGGCCGTTTTTACCAGTCAAACTAAATGAACTATCTTTTTTTTCAAGTCTTTTCAAATAAACCAATCAAAATTTCTCAGAGTAGCTATGAGACAGATAGGGTTAACTGTACCAGTGGCTGGACAAAAGAGCTTTTAAAAAGATTAGCATCTAGAAGTTGGGTAAACAGGAACACACCCTGTCAACATGAGATAGGATTGGAGCAGCCCATGAATTACTATCTCCTTCTCAGTGTCTTTCTAGTCCTCTCCTCCTTTTCAGGTTCTGTATACGCAGAGGAGCAGAGTGTGACTGCTGTTTGACCTTCCTTAGCCCTTCGAAGATGGCGATGTACTGCTGAAGATCAAGTGAGCTTGCGCTATATCCCATAATAAGTGATGCCAAGGGCTGCTGAGACGACTCCATCTTGAATATCAGTGGGTTCCATCTTAGATTCCAGATGCACACACAGCCTAATTAGCATGCACCGCCATCCTGAGAAGTACCCGCCTCTTGAAAGGAGCCCACTAAATATTCATTACTCTATTGTCTCCACCGAACCCATAAAAGCCCTAGCCTTGCTTCCCTTTTGGAGTCAGTCTTTTAGAGAGGCTTAGATTCCTGCTGACGCCTTTTGCTTGACTCAAGCAAAATAAAGCTTGCTGAAGATAAAGTTTGTCTTTCATATGTATTCTTACTTGGGAAAAGACAAGGACCCTTTGTGTCAGATTGGCAATTGGTAACAGCTACTGAAAGCCTAATTCATGTGACGGGCAAAAGGAGTTTTTCTTGAGGCTGAGGCTTAGAGTGACTTCGTTAAAAAAATAAATAAATAATTTTTTTTTTTTTTTTTAATGAGTTAGGGCCAGAGAAAAGCAAACAAACAAATTTAAAAAACAGACTGAATGCTCTGCTTAGGTAACAACCAACATTCAAGATGAAATCTCATACACCTTTCTAGGCGACCCATTGCAAATTTTGTCCAAGTGGATGCCATCTTGGGTGAGAATCACACATTAACTGGGTCACTGGAGCCACATCAAACAACAGGCTTATATGGTTTATGTCTCTGTTCTACCTTTTGATTTTCCATTTTATGATGACTGATGGAAGCATAAAACTCTTAAAATAGCAGAACACAAAATAGAGCAACATGCACAAAAGTAGCTATGCAGTTCCAAGCTGTTTCATTCAGATTGATTCATTTTAAAATTACCAGAGTCTCCCTTGTACCCCCTCCGAGAACCCCTGCCCTAAAACCTGGGACAAGAATCCCATGCATCTAAACCAGCACAAGTATTTTCTGAGGCCTCCCCGTGGATCAAATTTGACTTCATTTATTGAGCTCAGTTTGTTATTCCTTGAAACCAGTTCAATACAAATAGTCAGATAACACAAATGGGAAAACTCCCTAAAAACCCTGAGCACCAAACAGTAATTTCCTGAAGTGGAAAGAATAGGACAGAGCAGAGGGGAATCTGGTTCCCATATAGACAACACAAAAGGGTAACTTACTAAGAATAAGACGTCCATATAAACTTAGAGAGTTCAACACAAAAGAAGTGGAACATGAGCCCAGGAAATTTTTGCCAAGTTGCTCAGCCGTGGTGAGGGAACAGTTGAATGCTAGGGAGCCAGGTTTGGCACCATTTATTGTTTGATCCCTTTTCACAAAATGGGGTGCTCAGTGATTTTCTCTGGATCCTGCTTCTTACACCAAATTATTAAAAAAAAAACAAAATCACCAGAGTTTGAAAATAAAGTTTATTCTGAACAGCTATTCTATATGCAGATACAAAAAAAAATGTTGCCGTGAAGTTGATTCTGACTCTTAGCAACCCTACAGGGTCAAGTAGAACTACTCCATAGGGTTTCCAAGGAGTGGCTGGTGGATTCGAACTGCTGAACTTTTAGGTTAGCAGCTGAGCTCTTAACCACTGAAACACCAGGGCTTCTATATACATAGAGGGATGACATTTTGATTCCAGGAAAAAACAAATAGTTTGTAGAAACTAGCTACAATGATGCTTATAAAGAGAAGAGAAAGGAGAAACATAGATGATTAACCATTGGCTAATTTTTGCATGATTGATTGAATCTTGCGGTCCCCATTTACTGAGATCAACTGATATCAGGTTATTCCTGGCCTGGCAGCTAACAATTTGGCCGTTTGCCAACCTGTAGCCATGAGGTTTTTTGAGATTTAAATTAGGAGGTAATGGTTTGGTGATGCTCTCTTTCCAGCAGGATAAGACAAATTTACATTTCTGTAGAGCTGTTTAGTAGCCCTGGTTGCACAGTGGTTAAGCACTTGGCTACTAACCAAAAAGTTATTGGTTCGAACCCACCAGCCACTCCAAGGGAGAAAGATGTGTCAATCTGCTTCCATTAAGATTTGCAGCCTTGGAAATCCTATGGGGCGGTTCTATCTATTCTGTCCTACAAGGTTGCCATGAGTTGGAATCAACTCTAGCGCAATGGGTTTGGTTTTTGGTTTAGGGCAATTCCTGGCAGGCTTTCGCAGTTTGGGTCAGACTCTTTATGGTTAATATTTGGCTTTATGGACAAGAAAAGCCTTAAAATCAAAGGAAGATGTCAGTTATTAATTTTCCTATTCAGCAATATTGAAGTTTGGCGTCCTCTTCATTTATCATCCAAATTTAACTTAGGGAACTTAGTTTACAGCTGGTTATTACCAAAATAAAAGAAGTGAAAGTTTAAATTGCATATTCTTCATCTTTATATTTATGCACATACACATAGCTACATACATTCAAGATTTTTATGTGTTAGAAATTTTAGTAATTAAAAATATCATTTGTGCATAATATGTGCAATTATTTTATTATTCAAAGAAACAGACAACTTGATTCCATAAAAAAAAAAAAAATCTACCAGTCAGCACACTTGAGAACGCCAAGGAGATTGAGCATACTGAGGACACAAAAGAAAAGTTGCGCTTCATCTTGTCAACATTGACTTCCGGTAATGTAAAGAGAGTATTGAGAAAGAAAGAAAAAATTCAGCACGGCCTTGATATATTTATTTTGACACTTCCTTGAGGCCTACTGACACCTCATTAAGATGATCTATTTCCTCCCCCTTCAGGATTTTCTCAGAAAATCTATTTTTCCTCCTTAAATGAGAATATTTTCCACAAAAATAATGAGCTAGATATTAAATGTTTAAAAACAGAAGAACACTTTACGTGGCATGTGTGGGGCTTAGAGAGGAAAACATATCTGGCAAGAAATTTGTTCCATGCTATTGTGTTCTCAAACTGAAATATATCAAAGGAAATAGAATCTCTTGATCTTATTCTAGAGAGATGCTGCTACTGGGAAAGAAAACACTTAAGGGCTTTAGAAAGGCTCACAGAATAGGTCAGTTAAATGCAAATTGTAAAACACAAAAAGAAAGAAAAAACACAAAAGTTGGTTTTAATCCACTTTGCTTGCTTGGGAGAAAGCCTTAAGCCTCTCAAAATTCAGAGAAGCTCATATATTTAGAGCTAGTTGAAATCCTATTAAAGCAAAGCAGGATTATGTAGATTAACAAAAGGGAGGAGTTTATTTTTGCTTGTTTGTTTTAACATTATGTCCTCTGAACCATTGTTGATTATTGGAATCTTCAGTTCGAGTTCCCTTCTGAAGTTTGCTATTCATACAACCTTTATAAAACTGGATGAGGTTTATGTGATCAGGAAACAGATTGATAGATAATACTTTTTTCACTGACAAATTTTATCAAGAATGAGATGATTAAAAATATTTTGCTTTTAGCTGTGTATGATAGAAGATGATATTAAGATTAAAAATTAAATCTACTGAAATAGCTGCACAGGCCAGGTCCATCAGATCATTGTGTGTAAGATGGAAACATTTACCAAATTTATTTAAAATTCTTGTTCTAGCTGGGGTTTTTATTTATAAAAGGATATATATACTTGATCTTTTTAAAAAAAATTTGTGTGTAATATATAAAAGACACATTGTCAATTCTTAAAGGTATTTTAATCTTTAAATGCTTTATATCATTTGTTCTATATTACAGGATATAATAAATGTAGGTCTTCGTTGTGTCTATATTATGCCTATAGAGGAGTGCTGGTGGCACAGTGGTAAAAGTCAGCAGTTCAAACCCATCAACCCCTCTGTGGGAGAAAGGTGTGGCGATTGGCTTCCTTAAATATTATAGCCTTGGAAACCTATAAGGCAGTTCTACTCTGTCCTATACAGTTGCTATGAGTCAGAATCTACTCGATGTATATAGTTTCTTCACACATTATTTATTTAAAATGAAAACAGATAATAAATGTTTTGGTTCTGATCCAGCATATGTTTAGTATAAGACAAAGCATGAAAAGGTATAGTATATTTATTCAATTATTATTATATGAATAGTTACCGTGTGTTAGGGATGTTGCTATGTGTATGATGGATGTATGACTCCACCCCCATGCAATCCAATAAGATAACCTGTTGCCCTCTGTCGTGGATTGCATTGTGTCCTGCAAAAATATGTGTCAACTTGGTTAGGCCATGATTTCCGGTATTGTGTGGTTGCCTTCCATTTTGTGACTGTAATTTTGTGTTAAAGAGGATTAGGATGGGATTGTAACACACTTACCCAGGTCACGTCCCTGATCCAATGTAAAGGGGGTTTCCCTGGGGTGTGGCCTGCACCACTTTTTATCTCTCAAGAGATAAAAAGGAAAGGAAAGTGAGCAGAGAGGGGGGATCTCATACCACCAAAAAAAGCAGTGCAGGGAGCAGAGCGTGTCCTTTGGACCTGGGGCCCCTGCACAGAGAAGCTCCTAGTCCGGGGGAAGATTGATGAGAAGGCTGACCGAGAGAGAAAACATTCCCCTAGAGCTGATGCCCTGAATTTGGACTTTTAGCCTACTTTGAGGAAAAAAAACTTCTCTTTGTTAAAACCATCGACTTGTAGTATTTCTGTTATAGCAGCACTAGACGAGTAAGATCCTCCAGTCAATCCTGACTCATAGCGGCCCTATAGGACAGAGTAGAACTGCCCCATGAGGTTTCCAAGTCCATAAAGCTTTACAGACGCAGACCACCACATCTTTCTCCTGTGGAGCAGCTGGTCGGTTCAAACCACTGACCTTTTGGTTAACAGCCAAATGCTTAATAACTGCATCACCAGGGCTCCTCAATAAGATAAGCTAGTCATTAGCTTATGATAAATTTATTAATTTATTTATCAATTTGCATAAATAAGTGTCTGGATATACCTAAATACGCAGAGGTATAAGAAGTGCATATAAGTATCCTTAGTAACATAGATATGGCATCAAAACAAACAAACAAACAGCAAACAAACCTGTTGCCATAGAGTCAATTCTGACTCATAGCAACCAAATAGGACAGAGGAGAACTGCCCTATAGGGTTTATATACAGCATAAACCACCCACTGCCGTGGAGTTGATTCCAACTCATAGCAAGAGGGCCTGGAGGACTTGAACTGCTGACCTCTTGGTTAGCAGCCATAGCACTTAACCACTACGCCACCAGGGTTTCCATATACAGCATAGAAAGTGTAAATATGTGAATATAACCATAATATACAGATAAACTTAAATATTTACATTTAATCAGTGTTTAAATGTAAAATAATCTCTTCCCCTAATTCCTTTCTTGGGTTGTGTTATTTCTAAAGTGGAACAAGATTAAAGAATCATTTAAAAATATTTCCAAAAAAGACATTGTTATTGGGGGAAAAAAAAAGCTGTGCAGGCCATATGGGGAAAAATAGTAGGAAGAAATACCTTAGAGGACAGTTTTGTTGTATAACATTTGGCCTTAAATAAATGTATGGGCCTGCTACTGAAAATGTATTACATGTGTCAAAGCCACAGTAATTAAACTGCTCCCTCTAAGCATTTTTGATAGGCCATTTTCAGAATGAATGGCTGAGGCTGAGAAAGGGCACTTGGCATTTAAGATTCTTACCTTTAGGATATTATTTTCCTCTGATTTTTCTATTCTACATGATCTTTTTTTTTCACTTTTATGCCAACTTAGAAGGAAGTTTTCTGCTGTTTTAGCAAAAGATGAGTTTAAAACCAAGCATAAAAGATAAGTTTCTTGAGATATACTTAGTTAATTTGGTCATTATTAGAAATGATTAATGACGACGATGTACATGAATCATAAAGAAGAATGACAGATTTAACAGACTGTCACTGCAGAAAGGCAAATCTTACCGTTTGACATTGAATAATGGAAATTAACATGAATAACAGGGTCAGTTTTACAGAAACGGTTTAAGGTAGTTATCTATTTAAGATCATATGTTTATGTGTGCGTGTGAGAGAGAAATAAATGTGGGAGTGCTCACATGCACAAACCTACATATTAAATTTTCTGATCAGGACCTATAATTCCTTGTTTAAATAGAACTAATTTATTTATTTGAAAATGAACTAAATCTCTGGAAATACTTAAAGGAACTGATGAAAGTTATTTTTTTTTAATTTAAATGTAATTATTGATCATGTTCAAAAATATTACTTTAAAAAATCAAATTCCACATATTCTCACCAGCTTCTGTTTGTTGTGTCTCAACACACACACATAGCGCATACAAAACTTGCTGCACTAAAAGTAGCATTTTTTTGGACATTTGTGATAGTACCTCTTTCTTATTTCCAAACTTATTAGCAGTGGACTGGAAAAGGAAAGGAGGCAGGCTTATGCCAAATTAGACAACAGACATCAGAATTTTAGTCTGTACATAACCGCTGCCATGTTTTAATTTTTGAAATCCTGCCATTGCCTTAAATTTTCATTTCTTTCTTCACTTTTCTTAAATTTCTATAAATGTTGTTAGTCTGGCAATACTTATTTTTTCTTCCCTGTGTTTACAAATCATAAACTAAAAGATTAGCTTTTGAAAGTACCATTCACACAAATTAGGTACATAACAATCATACAGTCTTTCTTTAATCCTTGAATTCAATCGTTCATTCATTCTACAAATATTCGTTACAGACACATGCCAATCACCATGCTTGCTGTTGTTCTTATTAGGTGCCGTCGAGTCGTTTCCGACTCATAGCTACCTTATGTTCCACAGAACAAAACACTGCCTGGTATTACTCCATCCTTAAAATTGTTGTTAGGCTTGAGCCCATTGTTGCAGCCACTGCGTCAATCCATCTAGTTGAGGGTCTTCCAATCACCATTCTACTGATTAGGAAAACAAAGAGGAATAAAACAGCCTCTGCTCTCAAAGAACTTACAATCTAATGAGAAATAGAGAAACATAAGTAGACAGTAAAATCCAACATGAGAAGTCAATGATGGTAATGATGAAGCTCTGAAAAAGGACTCCTCAATAAATCTGTCATAAAGAAAAGAGAATGAATGTTAAGAAAAGACTTGGAGAAATTTACCTCTGATCTAAATTTTCACGGATGATTCGAAAGTACAAACATAAAAGGGAATGGGTGAGACCAGTCATTTCGAGGCACAGGGGAAGAAATGAGTAAAGGAAAAGAGGCAAACAGATTCACAGTATCTCATAAATACTTGAGGGCAGGATGAATTAGGAAGAGGAAGGAAATATCTTGGTAATTCAAAAATATCTGTATGTTCCTTGCCTCCTAAAATTCCTGTGTATACCATAAGTTGTTTGGTTAGTGGATATGGAACCAAATAAATATAGTGCACATTATTTAGACAATTTTGTTTCTATATCTGAATTTCTTCATCTATGGAATCCCACTGTCATAGTATATCATTAAATATATAAACCTATAAAAGACAGACTACAAAATGTCTTAGATGATAAAAAAAAAAACCTACTATCACCTGACTTCTACATTTGTAATAGAGAAAAATTTTATTTAAGCAACCAGTCTTTATTTTAACATAATATCCTTTGAAACTTATAACTACCTAGTATGGATAAACTAATAGAAGAGTTACTGAGTTGTATTTATTCACATTGTTGGAAGAGTATCATATCTCCAGAACCAAAAGACTCAGAAGCTACTAACTGGTCACAACTGATTCCATGCCAACTGGTACTGGTACTAATTGGTAGAGTCAAGAGCTAAAAATGTGGCAGCCTGGTTCCAGAACCTCTACCATCTTGCCTTATTAAAATTACATTAGAAATTAAAGAGTAGGTTTTTCAAGTAAAATATGTGTAGTGTGTTGGGGTGGGAGTGAAAAGGAGATTTCTACAATAAAATAATATGCAGAGTCTTAATATGTAAAACCACCAAACTGATACTCTTATGGCTGAAATGAAATTGAAGCCTACTTGTCCTGAATCTTGACTTAATCTCTGTGGTATACTACAATTATTTGATTGTAGAGTTAAATACTTAAATTAATCTTTCGTATATACCCAAAGTACTTCGACAGTGGTTACCGATTTTAGTATAATCATTTTAACATGCAGTCAGATTATTTTGTACTTAGCACTAGCCAGTTATCCTGATAACTTTGCTGGTTGTGCAGTTGTTGTAAAAAGTTTAAAAGAGAACGGAATTGAATACAATTATTGACTTCAAATAGTTTATAATCTAATTGAAGTTTCTGGAGATAGAGTTCATTTGGAAATCACTGTTTCGTCACAGATTTCATTTAACAGAACACTTGAAATGCCCCATTTTCTCTTAGTAAACAGAAAAATGATGTTGCCCTAAGTATTTGTCTATGATCTGAACTATGCTCTTTATGGTATCATTTAAGGTTCATGCCCTAGCCATGTCTTTTCTATTTGAGGTATTTATTTTAGAAGTAAAACGAATCTTCATTAGACAATTAAACACAATAAACTTTAATTACATTAAAGTCACGTTTTAAGAGAAGACATTTAAACAAGAGTTTTTAAACTGATGAATACATGCATAGAACTTATTCTTCACTTACTGAGACTTAGAAAAAGTAGTAATTGTTCAGGAATCTTATGCGTACATTCTTTCATTAGAATGTCTCTTTGTGATGTATATTAGGTGGTACATAATGGCTTATAATAAAAACACAACTCAAACAAGTTTAGGCAGGAAAAGTGAATTTTAAAACTAGACACTGGTGTTGCATGACACCCAAGGATAGAAGTACTTATGACTCAAAAATAGCTAGAACTAGAAACTAGTATGTCATGATGACTTGGCTCCTTCTTCTTTTCCTTAGTATTCTCTTACTTTTTATTCTCTGTTTTTCCTTGTATCTTATTCAGGCTGGCTTTATCTACATAATGAACGCCATATCCCGGATATATTTCAAATAACATAATAATGTTGTTGTTGTTATTGTGTGTCTTTGAGTCCATTTGGACTCACAGTGACCCTATACGACACAGTAGAACTGCCACATAGGGCATAGCCTGTGACCTTTATGAGAGCAGGTCACTAGCTGTTTTCTCTCTGGATCTGCTGAGGGGTTCAAACTTAGGACTTTTTTATTAGCAGCAAGCACTTAACCATTGCACCACCAGGGCTTCTTATATTATGTATAAACCAAAAAACCAAACCTACTGCTGTCAAGTCAATTCCAACTCACAGCACCCCCAGAGGGTTTCCAAGGCTGTAAATCTCTACGGAAGCAGACTACCACATCTTTCTTCTGTGGAGTTGCTAGTGATTTTAACTGCTGGCCTTTTGGATAGCAGTTGCTTTAACCACTGTGCCTCCGGGAAGCCATACCTAATAAGTCTCAAACAGTTACCCAATCGACTCAGGAATTTATTTAATATTACTCTTCTCTTTGCATGCCAACTCTATGGGATATTAATTTCCTATACATACTAGAGTCTGTGTCTGGTTTTGCTTGTGCCCATATCATGTACTTTTACCTATGGGGACTCTATATAGTGTCTACAGGGATGCTAAAGAAATAAATGACCTCGTGGTTCTTTCACAGTAAGAAAGGTTGAAGTATCTTATCTCCTTCAGCTAAATAAGTGTGGAAAGCTCTTAAGGAGCTGTAAGTAGTAGATAGGACTAATCCATCATTTTTATTATTATTTTAAACCAAATGAAAGTCAGTTGCTCTAGATCTGGTTTACATTTGTGCTTTGGTGTGTTGAAAATCGTTTCGTTCTATAGAAGATACCAGTTACGGTCCCTGTAGATCGATTTTCACTTCAAAACAGAATATATTGAAGAAGAGAGTTTTTTCCTTTGTTTTGTTGTTGTTTTAATTTTATGTTTCAACTTTAATTACATTGCATTCTTGTCGGAGAATAGTGACAACGTTTATTTTTTTAATTTACTTAGGTTTAAATTATTGTGTTTTTTTTTAATGTTCTGTTAGTAGCTGGCTATAGCTAGGTACTTGCAAATTTTTTAATATTTACTGTTAAAAATTTAGATATTTAAATAGGTATCAATATTTTATTATCTTATTCATTGCATTATAAATAAATGTTTTCTTTTCTTATTTGATCTACAAAAGATCAAGACCACTAAGCTAAATCTAAGTTTCTGTTAATTTATACTTGCATCTACAGTAGTTTTATTTTGATGTTAAATTACTTAGGGAGTATATGTTCTAATTTCATTTAAGGTTACAATTTTACCCTGATAAAATGTTATACTGGATTTTACTCTGATATTAATATTTCCATTATTTCTTTTTTCTGTGTTTGCCTACAAAACTGTATTGTTCCTAAATCCTAATTATCCAGTAGAATCAACTGGGAGTTTGAAAAAAAAAAAAAAAAACAATTATTGAAGCCTAGGCCACATTTCGGCCCAAACTACTTCAGCTAATGTCTTTAAGGAAGGGACAAGGAATTAGATTTAAAAAAAATAACTCCACAGATGAATATAATATTTCGTTAAAATAAATACTGTGAGAACCACTATCCTAATCTATGTTTGCTCTTCTTCTTCTGAGACACTTTACTTTAGCTGTCTTTCTTACACGTCAACCTAATGATTTTTAGAACTTAGTGTAAGATAGCTTATTTTTGGGGGGGAGGGGAGATAAAGTTATTAAGTTTGAACTCACCAATAGCATCTCAGTTTTAAAAAAATCATTTTTTAATGATTTCTTCATGTATTTTTGTTTTGTTTTTAGTTTTCATTCTCTTCTTTCAGATGTTTTAATAGTTAGTATACACCATAATCATTTGCTGAGTTTGATCAGTTTATTTTACTGGCCTCCATGTCAGAATGTCTGTTTCAATAGAGCTGACATGGTGGTACAGACCGGGACCTTACCAAATATCTGGTGAGTCTGTTGCCGCTGGCTTGCAGATTTAAATTGACAGATATTTGTGAAAAGATGTCTCCTCCCATATCATTTAATTAAAACTCAGAACTTTCAACTTTTAGTTCTGAAATAGATCCCAAAGGAAAGAAATCACTGGCCAGGAAGTTACTCTTTCTACCGTTGGTCTTTCTCGGTTCTATCCCAATCATTTCCACTATGCAGCACGTAACGATGAAGACTGGTTTTTTCTTTCTTTTTTTTTTTTTTTTAACACTCTGTATCAAGTTGGTTCCTTGTATAAAAGATTAAATATTTGGAACAATTAATATCATTTGCTAAGTATTTGAAAAAAAAAATGAGGAAATGTATACAGATGGTACAAAACTGTGAGCGCAGCCAGGTTTGCTGGTGGGAATATGCTTCTCATCATATGCTTTTAAGTTTGCTCTCTCTGACCTTGGTGCACACTGGCTCTGAATATTCTATGTTGTATGTTTTTAGGCCATATCCTCTCCCAGACTCTCCTGAGTATCTTCCTTTATAAATGCAAGATTTCTAGCACAGTGACCTTCACGGTATGTTAGTAAGAAAGCATGTTATGCGAGGCCTGGATTACCCCAGACTAAATACTCTGCCTCCAGCCCTTCCTTCCAACACCTTATTGCCTGTGTTCTTATTTATATTGTATATCCTTCTAGAATTATGTCTAGAACTTTAAAATCAAAATTATATTTCATTTGTGTCTTACTGAACTAAAAACACTCGTTAATAGGTGGTTTTCAATTATCACGTCACAAAATAGAAAATAAATTACCTTCCCTTTTTCTCTGGAATATTATATATTATAACTGATCAACAAATGTAGTGATACATATTTGTTTAGTTCTACTACACAAAACTAGGTTTTTTGTAATTTTAATGAAAATACACACATTTCTAATTGTTTTCCCTTGTGTTAATTTATATCTTTACAACTTGGAGATGTTAATGTTAGTGATTTTCAAACAAAATTTGATCTTTTTTAAATTTAAAAGTGCTTCAAAAATAATAATGATAGAATAACTTTGGAGATTAGAGGAACTACTGGCAGTAGCTGCTAATTTTCAAACGGAAATTTGATTAAATAGAGCCCTTGATGAAAGTGCATGCCACAGGGATATTGATTTTTATTTTTTTTATTTTGCCCCGAACAAGCACAGAGCATTCAAAAAAATTTTTTTTAATTCTTTGAAATGTATATGTATACATATTTTTTATAACATATAAAATGGGATATATCATGCCGAATAATACTAAATGTAAAAATGAAATTGCCATCTCAAAGAATGGAAGGAGTTTAATTTGTTGTAACCAATATTGAAAATAATCTGTTATAATTCTCCACTCATAGAGGTTAATTTTACTATTATAACTTGAGAAAGTTCTCCCTCTTCTTTCAAGAAATATATTAGAAAAATTACAGTACTGTCATTGAGGTGATGAAAAATTATTTTTAAAAACTGATTAAAATGTCTCCAAAGTCAGAAAAGCTAATAAATGAATTTCTTCATTTTTCAAGCCAAATTACACTTTCCTGTAATAATATAGGTTTTTGTGTGTGAAAATAGAACTTACGTATATAAAGATTTTTTTTTTAATACCCTGCAGAGCTATTATCATCCATGTTCTGTAAAACATCTTTGTAACTGAATTGAATGTTACAGTTGGCATAATGATCAAATGTGCAATGACATTGTCATAGGAAGTGAAGAAAATATGTCATATTGAAGGAGTCGAGAGCAAAGGGCTCAGCTTAACAATGTCAAATTTAACAGAAACATGTTGAAATTATTCTTTCTATGTCCACAAACAAAAGAAGAAAATACCTACCTTTGGAACGTCAAGATGGAGATGACATTACCTACCAAGTAAATCAGGAAGAAACAATTATAAATAACTATTACTTTTAAAATTTATAAACAATAAATTCATAATGTTATCAAAAAGATCATTTTTAATTTACACTATAGATTTGAGTCAGGAATGAGATCAGTGTCATAACACTGTTCCATAGTTAGGACAACAGACTGAATTCTTCTGTTCATCTAGCATGAGGTTATTATGAGATTACACACCGTTCAAAGCAAGTTTAATGTGAGAATCCCAGGCTATTGCATCACCTATTTTATTTTTTTCTGTGCCCTATATACTCTGGAGTTATACAAATCTATGCCCCCTAAACAAATTTCCCTGGAATATGGCCTTGGTTTTTTCCATCTTTACCCAGAAATTTAGAATTAAGATCAAGGAAATATTGTATCCATCCCTTCTCCCACTTACAAAAAAAAAAAAAAAAGACTTCCTCGTAATAGTCCACATTAAACAATTCCCCCAATGTCTAATGCTTACAGTTCACTCAGTGTCCATCATCCTAATAGTGGCAGCAGCTGAAATGAGAAAAAGACAAAAAGGGATTACAGTGGACACAGAGTCTTATGTCCACACCTTCATTTCAGTGCTTGTCATGTATTATTTCATCAAGAGATCTGAATGTTTTGAATGCCCACTGATAAAATTTGTCCATTATTACATTCATGATTCAATGTCAAATTTGGAGAGCTTGACTTTTAGTATTCTCAGATGAAGCATACCAATTTAAGTCCTGTAATTCATCTTTGTGTGCCTCCATGTAAGAGATTCGTAACTCTGAGACAGGCTAGAGGTCGGGCAGGCTGAATTAAATAGCCTCTGACTCAGTGTTCTTGGAATCTAAACCTAAGTGTAGACCACCCTATAACTTTTGCTGCTGACACCTTAGAACTACTTGAGATTAACAAACTAGGTGCTTAGACAAGATAAGGGGCTACAATTCAAGGCCCTATGTGTTTGATTGGAAACCCTGGTGGTGTAGTGTTTACATGCCACGGCTGCTAACCAAAAGGTTGGCAGTTTGAATCCACCAGGCACTCCTTGGAAACTCTATAGGGCATTTCTACTCTGTCCTATAGGGTTCCTATGAGTTGGAATCGACTCAACGGTAACGGATTTGGTTTTTGGTTTAGTGTGTTTGACCAGCTATAAATTACTGGTGATCCTCCTGAGTTGTTTTTCAAGGCCTTACCAGGTGCAGAGAGTACATAGTAAAGATCAACGTGGCCTGTGAATGACTTTCACCTGAGACAAACATGAGCAGGGACCCATCGCCAGGACTTGAACCGAGATCCAGAGGCATCACACATGCACAACATCCCAGAATAAGTCCTGTTTGACATCCCAGCAGCCTTTGTGACAGACTCCATCTTAGTTCCAGCAACCTCTGCAAGGAAATCCGTCTTGAATTCTAACTGTGCGCACATTTGATTTTCATAATCGCTCCCTTTCTCCCGGGAATCTCCACTCCTCTAAGGAATAAAGATAATGCCTAAAGCCTTTTATAAACCCCGGGAAATCCTTTGGTCACGAGAGACTGGAGGCTAGCATAGGTGGAAACCCCTCTCCAGCTCTCCTTCGTGAGCCTTTCCTCTCTTTCTGTCCCTAATAAACCTTTTCTTGTGTGGAACCTCTGAGCCTCTCCTGGTCATTCTTGGTCAGAAGAAAGTAAGGACCTAGGCAGGGCTTCGTCCAGAGCCGGGAAGCCTTGCCCAGCAACAGTTCTAGTAGTCCACCACGTTCCATCTGCAATTTGATCATTCCATGCACTTGCCTGTGTCCTTTTTTCTGCTCCACTGTTTTAGTATAAGTCAGATGAGATTTTAAATGCCTAGAGACAGAGCATAGAGGCATCACCTTTTTTGGTGCTCTTAAAGACAATGACAACACCCATCCATTATCCACACACTGACTTTCCCACACGAGGTACGGACCCATCATTGCCTGCATCTGCTTAGGTACTCCAAGCCTTAGTACACTGAGCTCCATAGCACTCCATACTGTATCACACATAACCCCTCCCCCCCAAAAAATAACCCAAATCCTTTGCCATCAAGTTGATTATGACTCTTCCCTGGTGGCAGAGTCATTAAGAGTTTGGCTGCTAACCAAAAGGTCAGGAGTTTGAATCCAGCAGCAGCTCCATGGAAACCCTATGGGGCAGTTCTACTCTGACTTATAGGGTCGCTATGAGTCAGAATCAACTCCAGGACAATGGTTATCACACATAGCAAACTCCAAGTCAGGCACTGCATCATGGGTCCTGCCATTTACACAGCCATATATATATATATATATATACACAAAAAACAGCCTTATAGAACCACTGAAATTCTGCATCACCAATTGCTTCATGAAACATCAATAGCATGGTGAGCACATAGGACTAACAGCACAAATGTTTCCATCCCTAAAATTCTGCCATATGCTTGTCAATATCTGGGTTAAGAGAGTCAGCTAAATTCACCTCAGGCTGCTGCCCCTAAAGGACAGAATCAAACTGGGTGACCATAGGTGAAGGCTCTTTTCATGGCAGAGATCTGAATCTACATCTCCGGGCCTGGCGCAGGCCTGCCTCTTCTATCCCAAATCCTGGGTGTCTCTTTCTTTTCCTCTGAAAAGATCTGGCTTGGTTTCTTTTCTTGCTTTTCCTCAGAACAACCCTTGCTAGCTCTTCCTGTGGTGGGCTCCCTTACTTCTCTGAGTGTTTACCTCCAATGTTGACTCCCCATTTTGATCTGCCATGAGCACTGCATATACTTTGATAGCCTGTTCCCCACAGTTTATCTCCTTTCTGTTACATTCTTTTTGCATCACACTTATCACCTAATACAGCATTTATTTATTTATTTAGCGTATTGTTTGTCTTTCTCCACTAGATGTAAACTCTAAAAGAGCAAATATTGTCTGTATGGTTTACTGTTGATTTCCTATAAATAAGAAAAGAGGCAGAGGTATAGAGTTCAACAGTTAGTTGGTCAATAAATGAATCTAAAGTAACAGACCCACAGAGCCCATCACTGAAATGGTTTCTGGGTCATATGACCCTTACTGCCTTTTTTTCTCTACCCCAGCACCCATTCCTGATTAAAAAAAAAAAAAAAAAAACCTCACAATAAGAGAGGAATAGAAGAGAAATTCCCCAACATAATAAGTGGCATCTATACAAAACCAGCCAACATCATTCTCAACAGGCAGATGTTGAAAACATTCTCCCTGAGAACAGAAACAAGACAAGGGTGCCCTTTATCACCACTCCTGTTAAACATTGTGCTAGACTTTCTAGCAAGAGCAATAAGGAACAACAACAACAAAAAAAGAAATAAAGGACACCCAAATTGAAAAAGGAAGAAGAAATCTATCTTTATTTGCCAATGATATAATAATATACATAAAAAATATATAATAATAAAAGAACCCTAAAAATTCCACAGGAAAACTTATGCAACTAATGAAAAGATTCAGCGAATAGCAGGATACAAGATCAACATACAAAAATCAGTTGAATTCCTATAGACCAACAAAGACAGCATCGAAAAGTAAATCAGGAAAACAATATCATTTATAATAGCCTCTGAAAATATAAAATATTTAGGAATAAATATAACCAGAAATGTAAAAGACCTATACAAAGAAAACTACAAAACAATACTGCAAGATACCAAAAGAGACCTACATAAATGGAAAAACCTACAAAGCTCATGAATAGAAAGACTCAACATTGTGAAAATGTCAATTCTACCCAATGTGATCTACAGATCTTATACAATCCCGAACATATTCCAACAACATTCTTTAACAAGATGGAAAAACTAATCACTAACTTTCTATAGAAAGGAAAGAGGCCCTGGATAAGCAAAGCATTACTGAAGGAAAAGAACGATACAGGAGGGCTCATGCTGCCCAATCTTTAAACGTACTATATAGCCACTGTAGTCAAAACAGCTTGGTATTGATGCAAGGAAAGACCCACAGACCAATAGAACAGAACAGAGATGTAAATTCATCCACATACGGTCAGCTAATTTTTGATAAAGGACCAAATTCCATTAAATGGGGGAAAATACATTCTTTTTAAAATATGGTGCTGGCAAAATTGGTCCACCCAAAAAATATATACACAAACCATGTAATATGCAAACAAGGAGAGAAAAATGGAAATGAAATACATTTAAAAAAACAATCCAAAGGAAGTCAAATATAGAACCAAAAGCAAATACTGAAACAAAAAGGCAGGAGGTGCCAAATATAATTCCATAATATGTTGGTAGATGTAAATCTACAAATAATAGTAATCATAATATCTGTAATTGACTAAATGGTCTACATGCGTTATAAAAAAAAACTACCCTAATAAAATACTGTTTTCATGAGAATCACCTAAGGCATAAGACCCAGAAAAGGTACTCAAGTTAATTTTTAATTAAAAAAATAACCTTTTACACCTTTATGCATGTGTTAGTTTCCTAGAGTTGCTGTAGCAAAATATTGCAATTTCATTGTCTTGTAGAACGGGAGGCTAGTAATATGAATTCTCTAGGGAAAGATTCTTTCTTGTCTCTCAGCTTGTGGTAATCCCAGGCATTCACTGGCATGCAGCTTCATCTTCTCGTGGCCTATGTCCCTCTGTTTGTGTCTCTGTGTCTTTGCATCTTTTATAAAGACACCACTCAGGTGGGTTTATGATCCACCCTACCCTGGTATGACATCATTTTAACATCTTCAAACAACCTATTTCCAAATGAGGCCAAATTCACAGGTACCTGGGTGTCATCGATTGAATTATGTCCCCCCCAAAAATGTATATATCAAGTTGGCTGGGCCATGATTTATGGTACTGTGTGATTTTCATATATGTTGTAAATCCTGCCTTTACAATGTTAATGAGGGCGGATGCATGGCAGTTGTGTTAGTGAGCCAGGATTGAATCTACAAGATTGGATTGTGTCTTGAAGCAATCTCTTGAGACATAAAAGAGTGAAGCAAGCAGAGAGACAGGGGACCTCATACCATCAAGAAAGCAGTGCCAGGAACAGAGTGTGTCCTTTGGACCTGGGGTCCCTGTGTGGAAAAGCTCCTAGTCCATGAGAAGATTGATGAGAATACCAGCAGAGAGAGACAGGCTTCCCTTGAAGCTGATGCCCTGAAATTGAACTTCTAGTCTACTTTACTGTGAAGAAACAAATTTCTCTTCGCTAAAGCCATCCACTTGTGATATTTCTGTTGTAGCAGCACTGGATAACTAAGACACTGGGGTTAGGATTTCAAGGTAAATTTTTTTGGGGGACACATCCAAACACTGTATGTCAGACAATATAAACTGGAAGATAAAAATCAGTACATGGGGAAAGTTTTCACTATATAATCCAAGATATTTTACTTACCAAGATGATATGCAATTCTAAATGTGTGTAAACCGTAAAATCAGTAATATACTTAGGAGAAGCAGAGGGGAAATTGGCCTGGGGTTTGCATTTATGAGAACTCTTTTCTGGCGTTTCTTTAAAAATGACATTTTCCTATTTGGTGAAGAGTCCACAGGGTCAAGATGTTGTGCCACGCTTGGAATATATCTTCCCAAGACCATACTTCCAAGGCTGAGTGTCCTCTTGACCAGCTCAATCTTCTGTAGGGCACACCATGATAAAGGTGGCTATTGGGGTGGATACAACATTGTGGAGACTACATGAATGAGCAGGTGGCAGGGCCCAGTGGAGCTAATGGTGAAAGGAGGACAGAGGTCAGAGTACGGCCCTCCCATGCTGCTTCTTTCCAGCAAGAAATTTCCAGGAGTCCAAGAATTCCCAGTAGGTCTCTTTCTTTCCAGGTCATTGAGAATACAAGATAGAGAAAATATGCTGTATAATAGTTAAATTTATACATTTCAAATGTTTAGAAATGGTGTAGAATCTGCCACTATTGTCCAAAATAAATAAATCCTATCAAACAACAACACACTTCTTTCAGAAACTGATAGAGTAAATATGAAAATCAATAAAAATTAAGCATGTTAATGAATAAAATTGCTAGCATGTTTTGAGGGACGAATTATAGAATGTTGCATTAAACACTTGTGGAATAAGCATAAGAAACATTAAAAAAAAAAAGTCCACCATCCAATAAATCATATGTTAAGCTTTAAACTAAAGATAATTTTAAAGGATGAAAAAGAAATATAGAGTATATTCTGTCTGTCCACAATGAAAATAAAGTGCAAATCAGTAAAAGCAAAAGCCTCCTCACAAAATTGAGCACTTGAAACATTACTGTCTTTGTCATCTAGTGCTGCTGTAACAGAAATACCACAAGCGGATGGCTTTAACAAAGAGGAATTTATTTTCCCACAGTCTGGTATGCTAGAAGTCCAAATTCAAGGCATCAACTCCAGGGAAAGTTTTTTCCTCTCTCTGTTGGTTCTGGAGGAAGGTCCTTCTCACCAACCTTACCCTGGACTAGGAGCTTCTCTGAGCAGGAACCCCAGGACTAAAGAACACATTCTGCTACTGGTGCTTCTTGGTAGTATGAGGTCCCTAACTCTCTGCTTGCTTCCCTTTCCTTTTATCTCTTGTGTCTTAGTCATCTAGTACTGCTATAACAGAAATACCACAAGTGGATGACTTTAACAAAGAGAAATTTATTCTCTCACAGTCCAGTAGTCTAGAAGATCAAATTCAGGGCACCGGCTCCAGGGGAAGATTTTTCTCTCTGTCAGCTTTGGAGGAAGGTCCTTGTCATCAGTTTTCCTTTGGTCTTGGAGCATCTCAGCACAAGAGCCTCGGGTCCAAAGCACGCACTCTGCTCCCAGCACTGCTTTCTTGGTGGTATGAGGTCCCCATGTCTCCCTGCTTGCTTCTCTGTTTTATATCGCCAAAGAGATTATCTTAAAACACTATCTAATCTTGTAGATCTCATAAATATAACTGGCACTAATCCATCTCATTATATCCTAGTGATAGGATTCACAATACACACGGAAATTACATCAGATGACAAAATGGTAGACAATCATACAATACCGGGAATCATGACCTAGCCAAGTTGACAGATATTTTGGGGGACACAACTTAATCAATGACATCTTGTAAGATAAAAGGTGCTGCAGGCCACACTCCGGGGAAACTCCTTTTACATTGGATTAGGGATATGAGCTTAGTAAGGGTGTTACAATTCCACCCTAATCCTCTTTAACATAAAATTACAATCACAAAATGGAAGACGACCACACAATTACGGGGAATCATGGCCTAACCAAGTAGACACACATTTTGGGGGGACACAATTCAATCCATGACACTCCACCCTTTGGCCACCAATAATTCATGTCTTTGCCACATGTAAGACACATTTCCTGCATCATATCATAGCAAAAGTCTTAACTCCAAGTCCAAAATCCAAAAATTTCTCTTCAGCTGTGAAATCTAGAATACAAATTATCTGCTTCCAAAGTATGATGGCAGAACAAGCACAAGCTATACATTTCCATTACAAATAGGAGAAATTGGAGGGAAAGAAGGCATAACAGGCACCAAGCAAGTCAGTAGACCACATTACATTAGCTCTCAAGGCTTGAAAATAATCTGTTATGTAAGACCATTTACATAATAGCCCTGCCATCCAGACCCTAGGTACCGCCACACTGTCTGGATTCTGGGTGGAGGCCCCTTGGCTCTGGGCTTCAGCTTCACCTTCCAGGCCCACTGGAGCAGCAACTTCGGTCCCTTGGCTTTAGGTACATCATTCTCCTAGCCAATCTGAGTGAAGACTCCACCCTTAAAAATACCAGAAGTCATGGCTCCACCCTTTGAAACCCCAGAGGTTGTAGCCATACCCTTCGAGATTGAGACAGCTCAGCTTCCTGTGTTCCTTGCTTCTTCAGCTTCTGCTTCCTGGTTTCTTGGCTTCTTGGCCTTAGGGCCTCATGGCCACATCTGCCCTGCTGGGCAAGCAATCCAAAGTTCTGTAGCTCTACCAATAAGTGCCTGGAGGCACCCCACTCTGCCAGGAAGCCTCCTGCACACAAGCGCTCTGCTCTCTTGCTCTGTGGGTCAGCTCCAGCACTGTCTGGTGCTGGTCTTCTGGTTCTGTTACTGTTGCTTCGCTGGTGCTACCGGTCCTCTGCTGCTGTTACTCACCATTTGCACCTTTCCCAGTGTTAAAAGCATTCCTCATTTCATTCTGAGTCTTCTATCCATTCACATTTTCAAAACCACTTCCACATTCTAGGTATCTGTTAGAGCAGCACCCCACTTTCTGAGTACCAAATTCTGTCTTACTCATCTAGTGCTGCTATAACAGAAATAACATAAGTGAATGGCTTTAACAAATAGAAATTTATTTTCCCACAGTCTAGTAGGTTAGAAGTTCAAATTCAGGGTGTCAGCTCCAGGGGAAGGCTTTCTCTCTCTGTTGGCTCTGGAGGAAGGTCCTTCTCATTGATCTTCTCCTGGTCGAGGAGCTTCCTGAGTCCAAAGTATGTGCTCTGCACCTGGTGCCTTTTTCTTGGTGGTATGAGGTCCCCAACTCTCTTCTTACTTCCCTTTTTTTGTATTTCTTGTAAGATAAAAGTTTAAGCAGGCCACAATCCGGGAGAACTTCCTTTACATTGATTGGATCCAGGATGTGACCTTAGCAAGAGTTTTACAATCCTACTCTAATCCTCTTTAACACAAAATTGCAATCACAAAGTGGAAGACAACCACTCAATTACTGGGAATCATGGCCTAACCAAGTAGACACATATCCTGGGGGGACACAATTCAATCCATGACAATTACCAAATTATATATCATATATTAGTCAACAAAATATATTGAGATTTAGAAAAATACTAGAATAAAATGACAGCAATAACAAATAATACCTGTTAGATTTTAAATTGTAGCAAAAATAGTAATTGAACACACACCCGTATATATTATTTGTTTTAAAAATAAGAAAACCTAAAATTTAATGAGCTAAGCTTTTAAGAAGTTATAAAAAGACTAACAGTAAATCTGAAGGAACTAAAGAAAGGAAAAATAAATATCCGATAAATCCAAATGTGTTTTTTTTAAGACTAAAAATACTGTTACCCTTTTCGCACGAAAAACAAAGAAACCAAAAATAAGAAATATTAGGAATGAGTAGCAACATCATAGCATGTTTTTTATAATTGTCTACTCTATCTACACCACTGAAAAATGGGATACCTGTATCTACTAGCCACAACATGGATGGATACCAAGTACATCATATTTAACAGAATATGCTAGTTACCGAAGAATATGGGGTCTTTGGATACACAGTTTTGCTTTAAACAATACTGGTGATATTTAAAAAGTGGGAAAACAACATTTTCAGTAACATGTATATAGAATACAGCTGTAAAGCGACGGGAGAGGATAAATCACGGAATTCAGGATCAAATTTCCTCTGGGTTGGAGAGAAGGGAATGTGATCAGGACAAGCAGAGGATCTTTGAGTTTCATTTCTTAACATTTGTTAGTGTGCATACAAGTGTCCATTTCATCCAGCGCTTACTATACTTTTGTATTCTCTAAACTGTATATGTATTTCATACTATCTTTACTACAAATTATGTTTCACAATAAGAAAATTTCAAAGAATGCAAATGAAATTTTAAAATAAGCATATAAATTATAAAATTGAAAGCAAGCTAATAAAAACTCAGAAAAATTGAGTTGCTTCATGTTTCTCAAAGAAAAATATTTTAAATTGAACAAAAGGTAGTATGATTCTGAGCAATTAAAATCTAATGTAATTTTCAAATAAACAAAGGAACAGTAATATTGGATTGCTCTTTTTGTGCTTTTTAAATTTAGGAGCAAAAACAAAATGTCCTCTATGTACATACACTTCCTTAAATAAATAAATAAGGTTCCAAAAAAATGCATAGGTGCTTAATTTGTTTGATTTGCCCAGGGGTATTGCTTATAAGATACTTTGCCAACTTTTTAATGATATCAGTGTCTGTGCCAGAAATGTTTTATACCAGCTGCACTGGACTAATTATCTGGTTTCCTCAAATGTCTATTTTTGAAATAATTATGGCCTTTGAGCACATAATAGACACTATATTTGCGATAGAGAAGAGTTCTGTCTAAATTGCTTCTTTAAAAACTTGGTGCATCATTCCATATACTCATTTCACTTGTCCACTGTCACCCGGAGCACAGCATTTGCTCTTACGATTGTGAGTGCAAAGTCCACTTACGGATATGCATACCCCTTATTTTATTTAGGAAACCCTGGTGGCGTAGTGGTTAAGTGCTACAGCTGCTAACCAAAGGGTCGGCAGTTCGAACCCACCAGGCGCTCCTTGGAAACTCTGGGGCAGTTCTACTTTGTCCTATAGGGTCCCCACGAGTCAGAATCGACTTGACGGCCCTGGGTTTTGGGGGTTATTTTATTTAAGGCTTGATTTGGCCTTACATGGTAATTAAAATAGGATGTGTCTCCTTTAATTTTTTAAAAGCAAGATCATAACATATCAAAAAGGATATTTGAGATATCAACACGTAACTGCACTACATGACATGATGGATTATTTTAGCACTGTCATTTGTCATAGTTTTTTTTTTCCTAGTTTGTGTGAAATAAATCTGAGGAGCAAAGCACAATGAAATGTTGATAGCATAGATAGCTTGAACCTACAGCAGAACAAACACACATTTAAGCACACACACCCACACACACACACACGCTAAAGTGATCATAACACTAGGCAGTTAGGGCACTTGTGGAATCCAACGGCTTCACCGCGCCTGCAATTCCAACACTTGGAAACTCCACAGTCTTCGGAATATAAAAAACAACATCATACAAACAAATTAATAGGTATGGTTCTATTTTTGTTCCTTTCTGAGTAATTTAATATGCTTTATGTATAACTTCAGTGCAGAGTATATTTTAAAATATATATTTTGAAATTTTTCCAATAAAAAGCTAGTCAATCTATAGCAGTTCTTAAACCTGATAGTAAATGAAATCAACAGATCGTTTAACCTATTATTTTTGATTCTTAAGATATCATTTGATTATTGCTTAATTATTAGTAATGAATTAGTAATTTAATCACGCTATGTATTTCTCAAAAAAGAAAATTCAGACATTTCATTTTCTGAGTTTTAATTTAAAACTGTGGAGAAAAGGCCAAGAATTTGGTCCTGCTTTGTTTCAGTGTTTACTTATTACACTGAATGTATTTATTAACTGGTGAATTTGTTTTAAAAAAAGTGTATATATAAATCTTTACTGTATGCTGCATCAAGCAGTCATGTTCTATTACCTTTTATTTTACATTTTAGATGCTTTTTCTGTCAATACAGGCTGTCCCCGACTTAAGACATACTCAAGTTATGACAAACTGCACTTAACAGCTGTTCTTTTTGTGTGTGTGTGTGTGTGTATCTTTTGTTGGTAATATGCACTACATACAAAGTTGCAGTACATAATTTGCTGATATTGTCATTCTCAGATATTCACTCCCAGATATTCAATTTTATGATTTACTCTTCAAAACACTGCTGTATAGATTTAGTTTTCTAAACTAAATCAGGGCCCTAGTTGCTTAAAAACATGGCCCCAAACACTGATCATTTTGTTAAAGTTGATCAACAGATTTGGGAAGCAGTGAGATGCTCCCACGAAATATATGAAGCAAAAAAAAAAAAGAAAATGACCGTACAGGCGACTCTCACTAATTTTCTGACTGGAAGTGCCATCCCCTGCCCCGAGATAACCCAGATGACCCAGAGCCTTCCACAATTGGAGTTACTGCTTCAACTGACAAAATACCACTGTTTTACAACTCATTTTCATCTTCAGAGTAAATTTTTATGATTTGTATATTTTTTAATGTGTGTATATATATTTAATTATATCTGCAAGTTTATATGTAATGTTTCTAACCCCTAAAGACAAAGTTCAGATTTATAAAGATACCGATAATAAAAGGCAATAATAATGAAAACTAAAAAAAGCAAAACAAAAAACTGAGGTATCTGACATACATCAAGACTGATTTACAATGGAGTTGTTGCAACACAACCCCATCGTAAATCAAAGACTACGTAATTTTGACCCAAAACTAATGCGTTAAAAAAAGTCAGTCACAAACTTGAGTGATTTTAATAGAAGTGACACTATAAAATGCTATTAGTGGGAACACTATTTGGACACATTTTGTTCACTGATTGGGAAATAAATATATGATACAATAGTCAGGTCACATTTGCATTTTATTCTAATATTTATTTATCCAAGTAGATTAACTTTAATAAACTAAATCAAAGTTGCAGTAGCTGGGAAAGAAATACGGATGAAGAAATAGTTGTAATTGTGGCTTTATGAGTAAAGAAAGTGCTTTTACGGAAAAGAAACAACAAAAAATGGCAGTCAAATTTCATGGCAGCCTGTGTAATAGAAAAAATCAGAACGGCTAGTTTCTAATTTTGCCACTAATATTTATGCTCTTCAGTTTCTTCAGCTCTGAAATGTCAATTATATGAATTACTTGATTTCTAATACCTCTTCCAGTTCAAATAATAACAATAATAACTCCTTATTGTTTACTGTTATGTTACTTTACATCCCCATGGTTGTAATGTAATATAATGTGGAGTAGTGTAATGTAATCATCCTCCATAATGCAATCTAATGTAATATAATCGCTCAGTTGAGGTCATACTGGTGTAGGGTGGACCCCAAACCTAATAAGTTCTGAGTTATATAAAGAGCAGCATAAACACAGAGATAAGCAAACCCACACTAGGGAAGGCAGACGGCATGTGAGAATTACCAAGAACCAAGGAACACCCAAGGCTATGGGCAAGAAAGGAATCTACACAGCCAAGACCCTGATTTAGACTTTCAGCCTCCAGACCTGTGAGAAAATAAATGTCTGTTCGTTATACCCACCCACTTGTGGTATTTGTGTTACAGCAGCACTAGTGAACTAAGACATTCATTGCACCACATTTTCCCCTATATTTACTTTTTAATTTTTTTTATTGTTGTTGAAGATATACACAGCAAGACATACACCAGTTCAACAATTTCTACAATTTGTACGATTTGGTGGCATTGATTACCTTCTTCAAGTTGTGCAACCATTCTCACCGTTCTTTTCTGAATTCTTCCTCCCACATTAACATAAACTCACCCTCAAGCTTCCTAAACTTTCTAGTTGCTATTTTCAACTTGATCCCATATAGACATTTTTTGTTTTGTTTTTAATAGCACAAAGCTAAGGCAGACATAATTTACTAATTAAGCTATTGTTTGATTTAAAGAAGACTTCAGAGGATATTTTTGGTTTAAGGTTAAAAATTATCTCAGGGCAATAGTTTTGATGGTTCATCCAGACTCAGCGGTTCTAGAAATTCTGGATTCTGTGATAATTTGAAATTGTGTTCTGCATTCACTCCCCCTTTTGATCAGGAGTTTTCTGTAGAATCTTTGATCAAAATGTTTGTTAGCTGGACACCCTCCAGTTCTTCTGGTCTCATGGCAAAAGGAGGTACCTGTTCATAGAGGCAACTGGCCATGAATTCCATTTCTTCCTCCTATTTCCCTTATATTTAAATTTCGCTTCTTCGAAACTTACTGACTCATCCTCCCAAGAAGGTAAAAGTGATTACAGATACACTGAACTTATTTATTAACAGAAGAAATTTGTAAAAACCTTCTCCATTCCAGTATGGTAACAGTGTTGTTGCTGTTTGTTGTTAGTTGCCTTCCAGTTGATTCCAACTCATGGCAATCTCATGTGTGCAGAGTAGTCAGAAGCCAATCACCAGGGTGGTTTTCTGTGGCACCTCTGGGTGAGTTCAAACCTCCAAACTTTTGGCTAGCAATCGAGTGCTTAACCATTGTGCCCCCCAGGAACCAGCATGGTAACAATGCTTTGATACAAACTTACAAATGTATTTCTTAATTCATTATATATTCAATTTCTAGATACAATTTAAAAAATTCAGTATGTTATGAAGGAATTCTACTATGATTTCTAATGTGTTTTAATATATTTTTTTTAAGATTTTAAACTTCTACTGTCCTCTTAACTTGGGCTACTTCAGTTACTGACAAAAAAGTCATACTTTCTCAAAAATTTTCATTATCTTCTCGAGAAACCATGAGACTCAATACTTCCTCTAGCACTAAACTCAAGACACTACATTAATTATTATGATTTAAGATGTCTTAATGTCATATCAGAAGACTTTCATACATTTGCTTTATTTCCAGTGGGTTACTTTTCAGTTTATTATTTTGAATTGATAAATAGAATCGTTTACATGTCTCACTGGCTGTGTAATATATATGATCAGTTTTGCGACAAATTTTTACTAGAGATAGCTTACCATAGAGCTTATGTAATATTTCATATGAAACACATAAGCACAAGCTTTCATACTGATAGTGAACATAGCCAGGAGCTGCTTAGCCATTATCAAGCAAGACCTACTCCTCCTGTCCACTAGCAAACAAAACCTTAGGTGATACAATGGATGTTCAAGGTCATACTTTGACTCTTTTGGACTTGTTCTAATTTTCTTCAGTTTCAGCTTGAAATTGTATAAGAGCAATTGATGGTCTGTTCTGCAGTCATCACCTGGCCTTCTTATGAGTGATGATATTGAGCTTTTCCATCACCTCTTTCCACAGATGTAGTCATTTTGATTTGTGTATGTACTGCATGTATAGTCACCATTTATGTTGGTGATGAAAGGTATTTGCAATGAAGAAGTCATTGATCTTGCAAAATTCTATCATGTGATCTCCAGAGTCATTTCTATCACCAAGGCCATGTTTTCCAACTACCAATCCTTCTTCTTTGTTTCCACCTTTAACATTCCAATAACCAGTGATTATCAATACATCCTAATTGCATGTTTGATCAATTTCAGACTGCAGAAGTTGGTAAACATCTTCAATTTCTCCATATTTAGTCTTAGTGGTCAGTGCTAAATTTGAATAATAGTTGTATTAACTGGTCTTCCTTGTAAACATATGGATATTAACTTATCACTGACAGCCCTGTATTTCCAGATACACCCTAAAATGTTCTTTTTGATGATGAATGCAACATCACTCCTCTTCAAGTTGTCATTTCTGGCATAGTAGACCATATGATTGTCCAATTCAAAATGGCCTATACCAATCCATTTCAGCTCACTAACCCCTAGGATACCAAAGTTTATTTGTCCCATTTCATTTTTGATGATTTCTAATTTTTGTAGATTCATACTTCATACATTCCACTTTCCAATGATTAATGGCTGTTTGCCTCTGTATCTTCTCATTTTGAGTCATGCCACATCAGCAAACAAAGCTCCTGAAAGCTTGGCTCCATCCACATCATTAAAGTCAACTCTAATTTGAGGAGGCACCTCTTCCCCAGTCGTATTTTGTGTGCCTTCCAACCTGAGGGCTTATCTTCTAGCACTATATCTGACAATGTTCCGCTGCTATTCATAAGGGTTTCACTCGCTAATTCTTCTCAGAAGTAGACTGCTGGGTCCTTCTTCCTAGTCTGTCTTAGTCTGGAAGCTCAGCTGAAACCTGTCTGCCATTAGTGACCCTGCTGGTATTTGAATATCAGTGGCATAGCTTCCGGTATCACAGTAACATGCAAACCACCACAGTACAACAAATGGACAGATGCATGTGGGATACAAATAATAGATGAAGTTTATTCCAGCAGAACTGATATGAGCGATGAGCCTCTATAAAACCCTGACCTTGAAGTCTGTACTGAGGGAAATAACCTCATGGAGAATGTAACAAGATATGCTGGGTATGCTGTGGTGGCACACCGGGAAATCCTTGAAGCTGAATTTCTTCCACCAGGAACTTCAGCTCAAAAGCCATGGTAAGGGCTCTTCTACTATCAAAAGGTAAAACAGTGAACTTTGGCACAGACTCCAAATATGTTTTTATAATTTTGCATGCTCATGGTGGCCTTTGGGAAGAAAGGGACCTCCTCAATACTGCAGGACAGAAAATTAAATATGCAAGAGAAGCCCTCCAGGTACTAGAAGCTGTCTAGTCACCAAGGAAAGCAGCATTCACCCACTGTCGTGGACACCAGAAAGGAGATACAGACCTTATTAAAGGAAAACTGGAGAGCCATTGAAGCCACAAAAGCAGTGGCCAAATTGCAGTCACAACCTGCCACTGTGGCCCCCTTGATATCCCAGATAGAGATCACAAAAGAGAAAACCCAGGGTATTCAGAAGACCTCAAATGGGCTGAAGAGTGGGGAGCCACTCAAGATGTAGGAAACTGGAAATGTTTTCTACATGAATAGTTCTAGTTCCCAAACAGATGCTGTATACCATTTTGAAAAAAGCCCATGCATCCTCACACTATGGACATGAAAATACATATGAATTGGTAAGACAGCATGTATTAAGCACTAAGGTTCATTCCACCACAAACAAATTATTAAAAGGTGTCCCATCTGTATAAGAAACAATCCAAAAACTCATTATTCTAACTCCTTCCCTGAAGTACAATACCCAGGCCCAGGGCCCAGAGAAGACTGTCAACTAGATTTTACTGAAATGCCTCACACTGTTGGAAACTAAAACTATCTTTTAATATTTGTAGATGCCTTTTCCAGTTGGGTTAAAGCCTTCCCATGTAGAACTGAAAAAGCCAAAGAAGTAGCTAAACATCTCATACATGACATCATTCTGCTATTTGGATTACCTGCTTCCATGGGAAATGGTAACGGACCTCACTTTGTAGCTGACATAACCCAAAAATTAGCAGGTTTCCTAGATATCAAAGAGTGACTATATGCAGCCTGGGACCACAATCCAGTGGGAAAGGTTGAAAGAATGAACCAGACACTTAAAAGACACATAGCAAAGGTGTGTCAAGAAGAAAAATTAACATGGACACAGGCTATCCCTATAGCGTTGCTTAGGATTAGGGGGATCCCAGAAGCAACCTCAAATTAAGCCTTTTTGGGCTAGTCTGTGGGAAGCCCCTCCTGAAAAAATCACGGGCTGACAAATGGTGACCATTTATTGTATTAGGTAAAAAATTCACAAGAGTATTTGTGTTGCCTGCTGTCCTTTTGTTCTCTCCACACGTATGTCGTTGCCAGACAAGAACGCCCTTCCGAGGTGATGGTCTACCTACTTCAGCCCGAAGATTGGGTCCTGCTGCATGCCTGGGAGGACAAGCCTCTCCAGCCCAAGTGGAAAGGACCCATGGAGGTGCTTCTATCACTCATATGGCAATCAAATCGAAAGGAGTCAAACCTGGGATTCACCACTGAACCAGACTCCAACCCTACAATGACAACTCTTCAGGACATCTGGAAATGTGAGCCATTATAAGACCTGAAGTATCTGTTTAAGAGACTCTAAGTTTTAACCTATAGAGCTTGTTAACTGTGTTTTTTTTTTTTTTTTCCTCCCCCTTTCTGTTCATATTTCACTATTTAAGATAGGAGGTCTCTTAAGCTAGACCCTGTTTCATGTAAATATTGAAACTGTGGTACCTCACCTCATTCTTCTCCTAACTCTGTCCCTCACGTGGTCTTGGCATAGAAACGCTTTTGTCAGATTAGTACAAGCAGTAACAAGTGCAACCAACATGACTAAATGCCAGATTTGTCAACATATCAGAAGGCTGCTTGACTTCATGTTCCTAACCAAGATAGGTCAAATATCTTTGACTGGCTCACCTCCTAGTTACCTAACTATAATTGGCTAAAGCATTTGTTTACTATTTTTATTTTCTTTAATTGTAACAGGAATTTTTGTCCGCTGTTCTATACAAAATAATCCCCTACATCTAGGAGTCATTGCCCAGTTTGGAAGATATCCCCATATCCCCAAAGAGGAGGAGAGATTGATAGACAACACAATCAGGAGCTACTAAGCCAGTATCAAGCAAGACCTACTTCTCCTGTGTATTAGCAAACAAAACCTTAAGTAATAGCGATGGGTGTGGCTCAGTTAGCAGCTGCTCAGACTAAGTGGAAACTGCCCCCTCCTGTCCTTTGTCCTCAAAGCTCTGTGTGTGGCTCAAGCCAGTCAAACCCAGTTTGCTAGTCTACATGTCAAAGAAAAAAGATGCAATTTGTCTTACTGTGCCTGTACGCCATGATAACCTATGTAGTCCATAATGTTTTGTATGTACTCCCTTGTGAGAGATTGTATAAAAGGTTCTGCCTCCCTTTGTTCACGGAGCTTGATTTGAGGTATACACCTCCTTACTCCTTGCCTGTGAGTTTGTAATAAATTCTCTTCTTCCCTCCTCACCTCGGCGTCTCTTTATTGACTAGAAGCCACATGGAAGAGGACCTGTTTGGGTAACAATATCCCATTGTAGTTAGAAATATTTTTAGGGCAGATGTGGATAAATTTTTCCTTTAAAGGGCATAATATTATATACTTAGGCTTTGTAGCCAATACTGTCTCTGTCACAATTACTAAACTCTGTTATTTAGAATGAAAGCAGTGATAGACAATATGTTAAAAAAAAAAAAAAAGAACATGACTGTGTTACGATAAACTCATGGACACTGAAATTTGAATTTCATATGTTTTTTTACATGTGCTGAAATATTATTTTGCGTTAGATTTTTTTCAATAATTTAAACTGTGAAAAATATTCTTAGTAGTGGGCCTTCTCAGAGTAGAGCCGACACTAACAATGTGGATGGAGTCAAGATTTCGGGACCTTCATTTGCTGATGTGGCACAACTCAAAATGAGAAGAAACAGCTGCAAACATCCATTAATAATCAGAACGTGAAATGTATAAGATGGATTGACAAGTGGCTGCAACAATGGGCTCAGGCATAACGATGATCGTGAGGATGGTGTAGGACTGGGCGGTGTTTTATTCTGTTGTACTTAGAGTCTCTGTGAGTCAGAACTGACTTGATAGCACCTAACAACAGCAATAAATAGAGGGCTGTACAAAAATAGGTGACAATCCAGACTTGGCTCACCGATTGTAGTTTGGTGATACCTGCTTTAGAGCAATGCAGAATCTCACTATTAAAGGCTTACCCTAAATAACCTCAGACAAAGTTAAAGATTAATATGAATTTAAGTTTCTGTTTTTTACAACCCAGCAATTATATTATTATTTAAATATTTAATAGGCTGTCCCTACTTCAAATATGTTGCTATTTAAAACAATCTGAAAATTACTTGAAAAAAATATACTTACTAGTTTTACCCTTAGCCAGTAATTTTTTGGCTTATAAAAAGGAAAATAATTACATGTTGGTAAAATGTGTTTATTACTTTCCTAGCATGTAGATCTTCTAATTATATATGTGTGTATGTGTGTGTCTGTGTGTATACACATTTATATTGAACTTTTTGTACGGTGAGATTTTTTTTTAACATATAAAATATCTTAAGTTCTAAATATCACCAGAAATATCACCGTAGGCATTGATCTGACCAAAGTATGGGTCTTCAAAATTATGACAGTAAAGTTATTTAACCTTATGTTTTGTTTTAAGTAACTGTACTTATGTAAAAATATATTTGATTTTTAAAATAATTTTATTGACCTATAAATAATATTCTATAAATTAGTAAGTCCTGTTAATTTTGTGGCTATTCAATCTGAAATCACCAACCTCCATACAGTTGGGTGACAATTCTTCATTACATTTCTCCACAACTTTTATCAACTTTTGGTCCAGGCTATCTTTCCAAAAACGATTATACAGGAAATAGCCTTAGAAGATAAAAACTGTGTCTCCTTCTGTGACAGAAGACAGTTTTGTTTCCTAACCAACATATCAAAAGTAATGTTTCCTCCCACAGACAGAATGCTCTTTAGAGGCAAAGATTTCTAGACTACACCTTGCATACTTTAGACATGTTATCAGGAAGGACCAGTCCTTGAATAAGGACATCATGCTTGGTAAAGTAGAGGGTCAGCAAAAGAGAGGAAGACCATCGAAGAGATGGATTGACACGGTGGCTACAACAATGGGTCAAGCACAATGACGGTTATGAGGATGGTGCAGGACAGGGCAATGTTTCATTCTGTTGCACATAGGGTCACTACGAATAGGAACTGACAACAACAACAGGATCAAGGATAGGTCTTCTAGCAATCTTCTTTATAAAAATGAGGTTTCCTAAAGTGGAGGTTCCTCACTGTGACACGATACCAATGTGGTGTGTCACCCTTCTGGGTCATCTCCACACCTCCTCTGTGGGACTTTTGGGGCTCCAGAAACCAGTGGTAACATGACGTTCCTGCTGCCTGCTGTTCCATAAGTAGTAAGTTCTCTGTGTATGACCCAGGAGCTTTGCTGCTTCTGCACATGCCTGTGAAACTGTGACAGGCTAATTGGTCTGTTTTACCCTTTCACGGTCTGTGGTGTATACAGCTGACCACCGGATTTTGTGCTCCTGGAGTTCACTGGTAAGGTGTTATTCCTGTTGTAGTGCATTTAGCCTCAGGGTGGGTGCACTTTGAAATACATGAAATTCAAAAAAGAGGAGTTGGAGCCTCTTTATGCGTAGACTGAGCATTGTATTAGGTGATGCATCCTGGATGTGTGAAGTTTCTAAACTTTTTGCTGTTTTGCCTTTATTTATGTGAGATAAGCCTCCTCAATACAGTTACTGGTTACTGTGTTTGCCTAAGAACATACTTAGCCAAGAACAAGTTATTCTTAGTTTTCATGCATTCACAGTCGCCATTCATTGCTTCCAGGTGTTACTGGACCCACAGTTGCCCACTCACTTTTTATGCCGTGACTTGTATTCCAATATTTACTACCTCCACGGTTTGCCGGTCTATATGTGGTACCACATAGTATACATCAAAATCTACGACTCATCATAAAAATCCTGAACTAGTCCTTGAATTAGCATGCTTTCTGTTAGGGAAAACACATAATATCAACAACAACAACAAATTAAAGAAGAAAATAATTGGATCTTGAAAGAGTTTTGAAGGAGGTTAGAATCTCAGACAGATCCTTCACAGGTCTTCACATATTGCACTTAAACTAATCCAGAATTAGATTAACTTTTCCTGGAAAACTATCTCTGGCTCAAAATAATTATCAAATAAGTCATTATATCAGTATATCTTAGGGTGTTTTATTCATGGCTAGATATTTCTTTAAGAATGCTATTTACTAATGTTATAATTAAAATTCTGTGTTTTATTTTCTTTAATTCTAAACATTTAAATATTTTTATACACAGTTATTTCTAGAAAAGAATAACTAAAAATTGGTAATAGGTTTTGGGATATTTCATGAAAAATGATAATTTGTTAATGAAAAAGTAATACCTCTTTAATACAGAAATTAAAGTCTTAATTGAATTGTGATTTTCAGTATAAAAACAATGATTGAACTGATGAACGTCAATACAGTTTTCTGCTCTGAGATTATGTTTATCTGAAAGTAGTTAGATATTTAAAATAGAGAATATTATTCCAACCTTGTGCAAAATATACAATAATTTTTGGCTACCTTTTGAACTAGTTTCATAATATACTTTAACTAATTGTTTTATTTCTGTTTATTAGTTTCAATTGTGCCCATCATCAAGGTTTTTGAGCAGATGTTTAAACTATGAGTAGATTTCTAGCAGAAACACTTATACAAATATAGCTTTGAAACCTGTACAACCATACCGGCTATTGGTTACCCCTGGGGTAATGTAGGAGGACCTCATTGGGAGGGTGGCAATGGGCCCTTTAATGCACTGTACGTGGTCTATTATTTGATTTGAGTAGTGGTACATTCACTATTTGATAATTCATTATAATTTGTGTACTATCAAATATATGTGGTATGCTTATATTTAAAAATACATTAAACACACACATAATAGGTGCATTTATGAGAAGATAAATGAGAAATATTGACCTATAATTCATTCTCCAATAATCATTCAAAAAATAATAAATTCCCATATTTGAATTAATAAAAATTTAGTTGTTAATCGTAACACACTGAGTACAAATAAATAATGCATTGACATAATTGTTAATGATCTATAATTCTATCTCATTTCCCGGCAGTAGTTGTTCACATAGTATACTTTTAATCTATATTAATTAATTAATTCCATTAATTTAATAAGGATTTTCTTGTTCAATTTTTTCAATGACTTATTTTGCATTATCACCTGTCTCCCCAAGCTTGAAAACAGATCTTTTTGCGTTTGTTTAAATTTCCTATCATATATTTATTTTTTTTTTTCTTTAAGGAAATAAACTTGCAAATGACCAGAAGTAACTTAATTGTTTTTTTAATTGTTACTGAGAAATATATTTTCGGCCCATTTTCTTTTCTTTTTAAAATGTATCAAATCTTGCCCTATAATTGAAAACATATAGTCTAACTTTCTGATAAACAGCTTCCTTTTCTTGCCCTATCTTCTTTCAATAGAGATATTATAAAATTCAAATTTTACATTTTTAACAGAAAAGAATATAAAAATTAATATTTGAAATCTTAAGCTTTATAAAATTTATTTAATATACCCCTGTATCACTAACATCTTTCTACTGAGCTTTAATACAGCAGTATATATAAAACATTTATTTGAATCATGTAGAGTGTACAAGTAAATGGACATTAAAAAAATGAAAGGACATATTGCCAAGAAAACTTTATCTTCTTTTTGAATGTGATATTAAAATGTTGAAGGGTTTAGAAATCCGAATAGAATATTGTACACCTATTAGGAGCTTAAATAACACAAATTTATTATCTTACAATTTTTTTTAAGTCAGAAGTATGCCATGGGTCTCACTGTGCTGGTGTTCAGATGTTGGCAGGGCTCCATGTTTTTTCTGGAGGCTCTAGAGGGGAAAATATTCCTTTTCATTTCTAGCTCTTAACGGCTATCCATGTTCTTTTTCTTGTGGCCTATTTTTTTCCATCCTCAAAACTAGCAACATTGCACCTCTCTGTGCTTTTCTTTACATCTTCCTCCGACCAACATTCTTCAGCCCCCCTATTCACTTTGGAACCACCCAGATAACCCAGGGAATCTCCCTATTTTAAGATCAGCTAATTAGCAGCTTAAATCCATCTGCAACTCCACATACAACCTTTAGTTCCCTTTGCCTTGCAACCAGAGTCCCTGGTGGTGCAAACAGTTAACATGCTCAGCTGTTAACTAAAAACGTTGGAAGTTTGAGTTCCCCCAGAAGCACCTTAGAAGAACAGTCTGGCAACCTTCTGAAAAATCAGGGGTTGAAATTTCAATGGAACACAGTTCTACTCTGACACATGCTGGGCTTCCATGAGTGGGAGCTGGCACAAAAGCAACTGGTGGTGGTGGCCATGTCACCCATCACTTCTAGATAAATCCTGTTTTGATTGCCCCTGGTCTTCTCTCTAATATTAAGTACCATACCCGTTGCAGTGACTGAGAGCAAGGGCACTGCGGCTAAAAGATCTAGCTTCCAATCTTAGTTCATCTCTTCTTATTATCCACACATATCAGTTCTTTAAAATGAGAATATTAATAACTCTCCTTTAGGGTTATTTTCTCTTTTGAAAATTAAGTGAAAGGTTGCACAAAAACACTTATCCCAAGGTCTACCATACAGCAAATGCTTACTAAATAGTATGATTGTAACCATATATTATCTGCCAACAATTTCTTTCCCAGTCGTATACTCTAATATTAGAGAATCATTTGCTCCCATTTCTCAAGCCTAAACTGGGACAATCATATCATATTCCCTGAGAAATGGAAATAAGAGCACTGAGATAACAAATAAAACACATGTAGCTTCTACTAGATAATTAAATTAATATTTAATGCAAACCTCATCCTTTATATCAAAGTCAACATCACAGGTGTTTCTGGAAGGAGGGAGACCAAGAGAGAGAATTAGCCATGAGAGGACATGTGGTATCAGAAAAAAAAGGAAGATAACATAGTTTCCTTTTCCCCTGGGACACCTAAGAAACTTTGCAATAGATGCTTTTTTTAAAGCTAATTTGGATAAGTTAGTAATTGATTGTAATCAAATGATCTTTGGGTAGGAAAATCCATGCGGAATAAATACAGATGAATGAGAATAAAGAAAAATCTTAAATTAAAAAAAATAAACCTTATTCTTTAAAACAGAAAAGTTGAAAATAAGCCTTCAGGACACAGCTAAATATACACTTAAAATTTTTGTTAATAACATATATTTCTAAATTTTAATCTGACTAAAATGTCATGAGTAGAAATTATAGCAGAAATCAATAAAATTTTATCAGAAAATTAATGACATTGGTTCTCTGAAAAGATTAATAAAATTGATAAACCTCTAGCCATGATAACCAAGAAAAAAAAAAATAGAGTGAAGACATGAATTACTAATATGAGAAATGAAAGAGGGGACATCTCAATTGATGCCATGAACATTAAAGGGACATCAGAGAACTAATATAAATAGCTCTATGCCCACAAATTTGATGATGTACGTGAAACGCACCAATTCTTTGAGAGACACAGTCTATAAAAACTCACATAAGGAGAAATAGATAATTGATAATAATGTTCTCAACAGAAAGCACCAGCCCCAGATGGTTTCACTAGAGAATACTACAAAATATTTAAAAGTTCTTCCAAAAACAGAACAGAAGAGAACACTCCCTGACTCATTCTATGAGGCCAGTATTACCCTAATACCAAAACAAAACAAAAACATTACTAGGAAGGAAAATTATAGAGCAATATTTCTCATGACTATAAATGCAAAAAATCTTCAGCAGAATATTAGCAAATTTGATCCAATGAGATACAAAAAGAATTACACACCATGATAAAGTAGAAATTAATGCAGGTATGCAGGGCTGGTTCAGCATTAAAAAACCATTGAGGTAATTTATTAAAATCAACACATAAGAAAAAAAAAAAAAACACTTGGCCATCTCATTTCCTATAAAAAAAAAGTATTTCACAAAACACAACATATATTCCTGATGAAAACTCTCAGCAAACTTGGAATAAAGTAGAACATTCTGAACTTGTTAAAGAATATCTACAGAAAAACCTAATTATAAGAAACTAGATGCTTTCCCCGTAAGACAGAAAACAAGACAAGGCTGTCCCTCTCATCACCTCTATTCTACATCTTAAGGAAACTTCAAGGTAATGCAATTAGAAAAGAGGCATTTATGTAGGGGATTAAACAACAACAACAAAAACTGTCTTTGTTTACAGATAATATGATTGTCTACGTAGAAAATCCCAAAGAATCAACAAAAAACTGGACCTAATAAGCAATTATAGCAAAGTTGCAGGACACAAAGTTAAAATACAAACATCATTTGCTTTCCTACATACCAGCAATGAACAATTTGTATTTGAAATTAAAAGCACAGTATCACTTACGTTGTTACACAAAAGTTGAAATACTTAGGTTAAATGTAACAAAATATGTACAAGACCTATATGAGAAAAACGTCAGAACTCTGATTAATGAGATCAAATCTAAATAAATGGAGAGATAGTACATGTTCATGGATAGGCAGATTTAATATTTATTAAGATGTCAATTTTTCCCAATTTTATCTACAGATTCAATGAAATCCCAATTAAAATTCCAGCAACTTATTTTGTGGATGTTGGCAAACCGATTCTAATGTTTATACAGGAATACAAAAGACCAAGCATAGTCAACAAAAGGAGAATGGAGTTGGTGGACTGCCACAACCTAACTTCAAGATGTACTATAAAGCTATGGTACTCAAGACAGGGTGGAATTGGCAAATAAATAGACAAATAGATCAGTGGAATAGAATACAGAGCCCAGAAATAGACCCACACAAGTATAGTAACTGATCTTTGACAAAAGATCAAAGGTAATTCAATGGAGAAAGAATAGTCTTTCCAACAAAGGGTGCAAGAACAAGTGGACGTACACATGCAAAAATATGGATCTAGATATCTTTCACACAAATTAACCCAAAATGCATAACACTCTAAATGTAAGATGTAAAACTATACACCGTCTAGAAGATAACAAGGAAAAATCTAGGTCACCACCTAAAGCATAATTCATTAAAAAAAAAAAAAAAAGATAAGTTAGACTTGATTAAATTTTAAAAACTTCTCTGTGAAAGATGCTGTTAAGAGAATGAAAATACAAGCCAAAGACTGGAAGGAAACATCTGCAACACATATCTCATAAAGGACTTGGATGCAAAATACAAAAAGAATTCTTAAGACTCAAAAATAGGAAAACAAAAAACCCAATAAAATGACAGGAAAAAAGATATGAACAGATATCTCACCAAAGAAGACATACAGATAGGAAGAAGAAGTTCAACGTCATATGTCATGGTTGTTGTTAGATGCCAATTTGCTTTAAAAAATTACAGATGGAATCCTCTATTTCAATTACAGAAAAAAATCTTCCCATCTACTTCAAGTTACTGAATTGCATTTAATTTAGAGTATGAGACAAAACACATATTGCTGTTTGAGATAACACTTCATTGTAAACAAGTCTCAGTTCATTTGTAAAAGGTTAATCCAATAAATCAATACAAAGTGACCGATGATGTGGATTGAGTTGTGTCCCCAAAAATATGTATTGAACTTTTGTCCCATGGAAAAAGTTTTGTACCTAAGGAAATGAGGCAATAATAGTTTAGGGTAGGTCCTAAACCTAATCATTCCTGAGTAGTAAAAAGAATAGTCACGGGGACACACACAGGGGAAAAACTCCATACGAAGGTAGACACACAGAGTAGATACATTTACAAGCCCTGGAGCTCCAAGGTTTGCCATCTACTAGAAGCTTAATTAGACAAAGAAGCACCCTGTCACTCCAAGCACACTCTTAGTTTGGGCTTTTGAACTATTAGGGGGAAAAAAAGTTCTTTAAAGCCACCCACTTGTGGTACTTTTTGTTACAGCAGCACTAGGTAACTGAAACAAACATTTAGCAAAAATTTTCCCATTTTTACAAGAAGAATAACGATGACACATTTGGAGATTATAATGGGAAAGCATCAAGCAAGTTGAGGATAAATCTATCTGGTAGAAAATGTAAAGAGACAAGCTGGTAAAAGTGCAAATAAGTTTATCTACATAATGACCAATTATTTTTCACAAAGCAGAAATACAGAGAAATTCTTCACTGAGTTTTTATCTTATGGAAGCACAAAACTTAGCCAAGTATTTCTGGTTTAAATTTTAAGTCCTCAACCCATTTTTTCTTTTTTTTAATAATTTTTATTGTGCTTTAAGTGAAAGTTGACAAATCAAGTCAGTCTCTCACACAAAAACCCATATACACATTCCCAATCACTCTTCCCCTAATGAGACAGCCCACTCTCTCCCTCCACTCTCTCTTTTCATGTCCATTTCGCCAGCTTCTAACCCCCTCCACCCTCTCATCTCCCCTCCAGGCAGGAGATGCCAAGATAGTCTCAAGTGTCCACCTGATCCAAGAAGCTCACCCCTCACCAGCATCTCTCTCCAACCCATTGTCCAGTCCAATCCATGTGTGAAGAGTTGGCTTCGGGAATGGTTCCTGTCCTGGGCCAACAGAAGGTCTGGGGACCATGACCACTGGGGTCCTTCTAGTCTCAGTCAGACCATTAAGTCTGGTCTTATGAGAATCTGGGGTCTGCATCACACTGCTCTACTGCTCCCTCAGGGGTTCTCGGTTGTGCTCCCTGTCAGGGCAGCCATCGGTTGTGGCCAGGCACCATCTAGTTCTTCTGGTCTCAGGATGATGTAGTCTCTAGTTCATGTAGCCCTTTCTGTCTCTTGGCTCATAATTACCTTGTGACATTGATGTTCTTCATTTTCCTTTGATCCAGGTGGGTTGAGACCAATTGATGCATCTTAGATGGCTGCTTGCTAACATTTAAGACCCCAGATGCCACTCTTCAAAGTGGGATGCAGAATGTTTTCTTAATAGATTTTATTATGCCAGTTGGCTTAGATGTCCCCTGAAACCATGGTCCCCAGACCCCTGCCCCTGCTACGCTGGCCTTCGAAGCATACAGTTCGTTCAGGAAACTTCTTTGCTTTTGGTTTAGTCCAATTGTGCTGACCTCCCCTGTATTGTGTGCTGTCTTTCCCTTCACCTAAAGTAGTTCTTATCTACTATCTAATTAGTGAATGCCCCTCTCTCACCCTCCCTCCCTCCCCCCTCTCGTAACCATGAAAGAATGTTTTCTTCTCAGTTTAAACTATTTCTCAAGTTCTTATAATAGTGGTCTTATACAATATTTGTCCTTCTGCAACTAATTTCACTCAGCATAATGCCTTCCAGGTTCCTCCATGTTATGAAATGTTTCACAGATTCCTCACTGTTCTTTATCGATGCATAGTATTCCATTGTGTGAATATACCATAATTTATTTATCCATTCATCCGTTGATGGGCACCTTGGTTGCTTCCATCTTTTTGCTATTGCAAACAGTGCTGCAATAAACATGGGTGTGTATGTATCTGTTTATGTAAAGGGTCTTATTTCTCTAGGATATATTGCAAGGAGTGGGATTGCTGGATCATATGGTAGTTCTATTTCTAGCTTTTTAAGGAAGCGCCAAATCGATTTCCAAAGTGGTTGTACCATTTTACATTCCCACCAGCAGTGTATAAGTGTTCCAATCTCTCCACAGCCTCTCCAACATTTATTCTTTTGTGTTTTTTGGATTAATGCCAACCTTGTTGGAATGAGATGAAATCTCATTGTAGTTTTGATCTGCATTTCTCTAATGGCTAATGATCGTGAACATTTCCTCATATAGCTACCTGAATGTCTTCTTTAGTGAAGTGTCTATTCATATCTTTTGCCCATTTTTTAATTGGGTTATTTGTCTTTTTGCAGTTGAGGTTTTGCAGTGTCATGTAGATTTTAGAGATCAGGAGCTGATCAGAAATGTCATAGCTAAAAACTTTCTCCCAGTCTGTAGGTGGTCTTTTCACTCTTTTGGTGAAGTCTTTGGATGAGCATTTTTTTTTTTTTTTTTCGGATGAGCATAGGTGTTTGATTTTTAGGAGCTCCCAGTTATCTTTTTCTTCCACATTGTTAGTAATATTTTGTATACTGTATGCCATGTATTAGGGCTCCTAATGTTGTCCCTATTTTTTCTTCCATGATCTTTATCATTTTAGATTTTATATTTAGGTCTTTGATCCATTTTGAGTTAGTTTTTGTGCATGGAGTGAGGTATGGGTCTTGTTTCATTTTTTTTGCAGATGGATATCCAGCTATGCCAGCATCATTTGTTAAAAAGACTGTCTTTTCCCCATTTAACTGTTTTGGGGTCTTTGTCAAATATCAACTGCTCATATGTGGATGGATTTATGTCTGGATTCTCAATTCTGTTCCATTGGTCCATGTATCTGTTGTTGTACCAGTACCAGGCTGCTTTGACTACTGTGGCTGTATAATAGGCTCAACCCATTTTTTAATGCATGGATGGATGGATAGACTGACAAATACGCAGATGGATGAACTAAAACTTCACTGCCAGGGCATCTTTACCTTTATTTCCCAAGCTTTGAGTCAGCATAGAAAATATTTTATTTTTATTTGTTAATTTATGAAAAATAAAAAGTACTATTCTTCATTAACTTTTCATGTCAATCCAATTATCATAAGTTTCATTACTTGGAATAATTTTATAAATGTTGTCTTTCACTGAAAATGTGTCTTTTAATGAGCCTCACTTATTTAATTTGGGCTTCCTTATTCTCTCTTCATCACACCCAATTTATTTTATTTACCTGATACATGTGTTTCCTATTCTTTATTTGTTCTTATGTACTCACATGCAAAAACACTTACATATACTGTTGCTGTGGAAACCCTCGTGGAGCAGTGGTTAAGTGCTATGGCTGCTAACCAAAAGGTCAGCAGTTCAAATCCACCAGGTGCTCCTTGGAAACTCTATGGGATAGTTCTACTCTGTCCTAAATGTGTCCCTATGAGTTGGAATTGGCTCAATGGCAACAGGTTTTTTGTTTTGTAGCATTGTTGTTAGCTGCTGTTGAGTTAATTTTGACCCATGGTGATCCCGTGTGTGCAGAGTAGGACTACACCATAGGGTTTTCAAGGCTGTCACCTTTTGGAAGGAGGAAGCAGATCACTAGGCTTGTCTTCCAAGATGCCACTGGGTAGGCTTGAACCACCAACCTTGAGGCTAGTAGTTGAACACTTAACTGTTTGCACCACCAAGAGACTCTGTACTTACATATATATGTGGCTTTAATTGTCACTTTATTTTTATACAAATAAAATTATATTGTATATATTTATCTGCACTCGGCTTTTCTTACTATGTAATATATCCGATAATCCTTCCAAGATTTTCATCTATTCTTTATACATATATATACATGTTTGTATTTAAATAGTCAAGTGTGTATGCCTTTTCTATTTTTGTTTCTTATTTTATTACTTATTTTCACATTTCCCTGAGCACACTACACCTTTCTTTGCCTGAGCTTATCTTGCTGTCTTTACCAGTAATGCCCTCTGTCCCCTTCTTTACCTGGTGAGTCCTTCTTTATCATTCAAAAACCATTTAAATATCATCTCTTATCTATAAATATTCCTCATTCTATTCCTACAGCAAAATTGATAGCTTAGGTTCCATAACACTTAGGCATGGTGCTATCGAATTGTATTATACCACTTAGATTTTGTATGCAATGGTTTGCATGTGTTTCTCATAAGCTAGAAGTTTTTTTCAATGGTAATAATTATATTTTATTATTTTTTATTTCTAGTGTCTTGCATAACTTGTCAAATTTTTCAGTTTGTCATAGATCTCATCACTTCGTATTAGGTATTTGAAATGTAATGACAATTTGCAGCATGAGGGGAAGGAGGAGGAAAATAAGAATTTCATGAAATCGAAGCATTATCAGGAAGAAAAGTATAGATTTTCTTCATATTGTTTGGGTTATTAAGCCAATTCATATCTGTTATAGAATTAAACAGAATATAAAACAAAACATCAAGTAAAATTAATATCATCAATAATCCTAGCTCGAGGCATACTACTAAAATACATTTTCAATATTTTTCATCAAATGATCTATTTAAGTATTTGACAAAATAGGAACTGTTCTTACATGTTCCACTTTTTCCTATTTTTCTTTTCAATTTGGCACTATGAAAGTAACATTTCTTACATCCTTAAATAGATTAAAAAACTATTGATTTCAGTATGGTTATTCTGGCACATAAAATTATCTGATTATCATACTTATGTTTGATATTGTTATTATTTAAATTTATGTGACAGATAATGATACCTGAAAATGTGTCTGTATCTCTGGTTATTCTTTTATGATACAGTATTAATTCCATTTTTTTTAAGTCAAGGATATTTGATTTCCTTTTTAGATTCAAGATATGAAATACAAGGGAGCTGGACTCTGTGATTCGTGGAACTACTATTGCTATTTTATAGTCACAGTTCTTATTAAAGCAACATATTTTGCCCTATTCTGATATGGTAGGTATTAATCAAAAGCATCTTCGTTTAGGGAAAAAAAAAAAAAAAACAAACCCACTGCTTTCGAGGGAAAGGTGATGATAAATGAATTTTACTAAATTAGGCATGCTGTATTAATTAAATAAATAATTTTTACTAGCTGGAGGATGGCAGACTTTTCTATTCACTTACAAAGTACTTTAGCAATGATAATAGTGGTCTATTATCTCTCTTATGAAAAGCGTTGTTCTGCGTAAAGGATATTTTATACATTTTTCTCTTTTTTCTAATCAATTCCCTAATGCCCCCAAAAAGTTTGGATCTCTGGCAAAATAAATACTAGATAAATATTCCTGGAAGTAAACCAGTTTTATTCTCAGACAGAACCTGAAGATAAAATCCAAAGTATAGAAATCAGAGAACCTAGTGTGTAGGAGAAAGAAAAGAAGAAAGGGTGTTTATGGATTTTCCCGTCTTTATCCAATCTAATTCAAATAACTGGCAAGAATTAGGTAATACTTATGACTCAGTTGGGACACAAATACCATTAATTTTGCCTGACAATAAAGTCTTATGTCCGCTTCCCGGCATATATTTATCATCGAAGCAGTCCTGCAGTATCAGCCATACCCACAAAACCCCAGTGCCGTAAGCCTTTGAAATTAAGGGCCTGCTCTTTCATACAATTCTATTACTTGCAAGTCCGGAAGAAGAAACTGAGTAGTTCTGAGTATCCACTTAACATATTTACCTGCAATTATTTTCCATATATTGTACTTGGGATTCATTAAAAATCATACATTTTAATTATCCCACTCTACTAATAATAGAATATCTTTCATATAAAATATCATTTTAGAAAAGTCAGTGGATTAAAAAAAAACTCAGACACTTCCCAAAAGAAACTTTAATAATAATAAAGACTGTTATCAAAGGGAAAGTTTCTCAAAATCATTGTTCATGAGGGAAACTGTAATGAGATACTGTTTTACTCCAAGAGTAACTATTATTAAAAGAACAGTTAATACCAAGTATTGGTAAATATGTAGAGTGACTGGAATTCTTATATATTGCTGGGGAGTGTTTAAATTTGGATAGCAACTTTGAAAAACTGGCAGTATCTACTTATCTTGAACATACACATACAGTGTTGTTTATGTTAGTTGCTATTGAGTTGATTCTAGGTGCACGAATAATTAAGCCTTTGACTACTAGTCAAAAGGCTGGCAGTTTGAACCCACCCAGAGGCACCTTCAAAGACAGATCTGGTGATCTGCTTCTCAAAGGTCACAGCCTTGAAAACCCTATGGAGCAGTGCTAATCTGTACACATGGGATTGCCATGATATGTATATGACTCAGCAAGTCAATGTCTGTGTATACCCAACAAAAATTAGTGGTTAGGCCCACCAAGAGATGTGTTTTAAAGCATTCATTGCTGCTTTATTCATAAAAACCCAATGTTAACTCATAAGGTTCATTCACATCAATAAAAAAGAAGAAATTATACATACATGCAACAACACATATAACTTCAAAGTCATTATGTTGAGTGAACAAAAAAGCTAACCACAAAAGAATTCCATATTGTATGTTTCTTTTTATATGAAAGTAAAAATCTAGACAAAGCTAATCTGTGATGATATAAATCAGAATAGAGACTAACTTTTAGAGAAATATTGACTAAGTTATGTTTGCTACAACTTAGTTGAATTGGTGGGTAGAATATTATTAATTACGAAAGAATTTCTAAAACATTTGCTTTTTGGAGATATGTGGGAAAAAAGATAGCAGATGGAACAGAGAGCTTCAAGAAAGCATAGTGACTGAAACTTTATAAGCCATTCAGAAGACAGGAGATCCGTGGGTGAGAAAATAGCAATGAGGAATCACTGCAGAAGCGTTCAGATTCCGAAGTCTATTTGTTTGTTTTTGCTGTTGATACTGTTGGACAAGACACATCAATTATCACATTTAAACCAAGAGTTGAATACATATACTCAAACTTCCTGAACACATATCTGGGTTTTTGTAGGTACAGTAACATGGGTAATACAGTTATTAGCGGAAAACAATAAAAAATGTAAAAACCTCTTGATGGCTAATTTGTTAAGAGTTTCAGCGTGTTTCAAACCTTCAGTTATGTAGAAAGACAGAACCTGTACTCTCTCTTACATAAGTCTTCTGTTTTGTCTGTGATTCCAGACTTGCTCTGAACAAAATGAGGTGAAATACCTGATGGGGACCAAGAAAGGAAGAAACCTGATGGGGACCAAGAAAGGAAGAAACCTGATAGGGACCTAGGAACGCAAATACCTATAGGGACCAAGTAAGATATCATACCCGGAAAAAACTATTGACAAAGGGAAAGGCTTATTGTGAAAAGAGATTGGGGATAGGAACAAAATTTATAATTTCCTTTTGACGTTTGTCACTTTATACATTTGATTTGTATCCATATTAAGGCTGCTTGCTAAAGCCAATACAATAAAGAGAACTGATTTCCTAAACCAATATCTTATATTGCCCTCATGCACTAGTTTGAACTGTCTCTAATACTCTTAAAAATACTATTCACAATACACAACGAGAGATACTGATGACTTTATGCAAATAACATTGGTAGATTATCATGGAAAAGGATGTATTTGCTATGTCAGGCAAAAAATGCCTTCATATTGAAAATATATAGAGGATGTATCAAAATTTTTATGTTGTTGTTGTTAGATGCCGTTGAGTCAGTTCTGAATCACTGTGACCGTATGTACAACAGAATGAAACACTGCCCTGTCCTGTGCCAGGTTCTCAATCACTGTTATGCCTAAGCCCATTGTTGCACCCACTATGTCAGTTCATCTCATTGAGGGTCTTCCTCTTTTTCATTGACCTACTTTACCAAGCATGATGTCCTTCTCCAAGGACTGATCCCTCTTGACGATATGTCCAAAGTATGTGAGACATAGTCTTGCCATCCTTGTTTCTAAGGGTAATTCTGATTGTACTTCTTCCAAGACAGATATGTGCGTTCTTTTGGCAGTCCATGGTATATTTCATAGTCAATATTCTTGGCCCATGCCACAATTCAAAGATGTCAATTCTTCTTCTGTCTTCCTTATTCATTGTCCAGGTTTCACATGCATAGGAGGAGAGTGAAAACACCTTAGCTTTGGTCAGGTGCACCTTAGTTTTCATGGTGACATCTTTGCTTCTCAACACTTTAAAGAGGTCTTTTGTGGCCGATTTGCCCAATTTGATTTCTTGACTGATGCTTCCATGGGTGTTGAACAAGAACAAGGGCAGGGGTAGACTCCAGCAGCTGACTGCAGAACAGATCATCAATTGCTCAAATGCAAGTTCAAGTTAAAACTGAAGAAAATTGGAACAAGTCTTCGAGAGCCAAAGTAACACCTTCAGTATATGCCACTTGAATTTAGAGACTGTCTCAAGAATAGATTTGACGCGTTGAACACTAATGACCAAAGACCAGATGAAGTGTGGAACAACATCAAGGACATCACCCATGAAGAAAGCAAGAGGTCATTAAAAAGACAGAAAAGAAAGAAAAGACCAAAATGGATCTCAAAAGAGACTCTGAAACTTGCTCTTAAAGGTCAAGTAGCTAAAGCAAAAGGAAGAAATGATGAAGTAAAAGAGTTGAACAGAAGAATTCAAGAGGCAGCTCAAGAAGACAAAATATTATAATGACATGTGCAAAGACCTGGAGCTGGAAAACCAAAAGAGAAGAAACACACTCTGCATTTCTCAAGCTGAAAGAACTGAAGAAAAAATTCAAGCCTCAAGTTGCAATATTGAAGGATTTTACAGAGAAAATGTTAAACAACTAAGGAAGCATCAAAAGAAGATGGAAGGAATATACAGAGTCACTATACCAAAAAGAATTGGTAGACATTCAGCCATTTCAGAAAGTACTATATGAGCAAGAACCAATGGTACCGGAGGACAAAGTCCACGCTCCCCTAAAGGCAGTGGTGAAAAACAAGCCTCCAGGAATTCACAGAAAACCAATTGAGTCATTACAACAAATGGATGCAGCTCTGGAAGTACTCACTCATCTATGCCAAGAAATTTGGAAGACAGTTATCTGGCCAACCGACTGGAAGAGATCTGTATTTATGCCTATTCCCAAGAAAGATGATCCCATCAAATGTGGAAATTATTGAACAATATCATTAATATCACACGCAAGTAAAATTTTGCTTAAGATCATTCAAAAGCGGCTGCAGCAGTATGTCGACAAGGAACTGCCAGAAATTCCAGGCAGATCCAGGAGAGGCCATGGAACCAGGGATATCATTGCTGATGTCAGATGAATCCTGGCTGAAAACAAAGAATACCAGAAAGATGTTTACCTGTGTTTTATTGACCATGGAAAGGCAATCGACTTTGTGGATCATAACAAACTATGGATAACAAAAATTTTTATAGTGCCTTTAAAATCTCTTAGCATATGATTAATACTTGTCCCCCGAAATATTGTTACTCTTTGTTTCATTTTTCATGTTTCTGTTTCCTTTGCACATCTTTTATTCCTTCTTTTATGATTAGTTCACAAGGTTTTATTTAGGTTTGAAAATGATGTTTAATGTTCTAACATTATTCCTCATACTTTCATTCAACATTTTGAATATTTAATTTTTAAAATATATTTTTCTCTAGTAATCACAACAATGGATTCAAACATATCAACAATCATGAAAAATAGGCAGGACTGGGCAAAGTTTTATTCTGTTAAACATAAGGTTGCCATGACTTGGAGCCGACTTGACAGCAACTAGCAGCAACAATGATTTTTTTTTTTTTCTTAACTAAACTATATGACGTTAAACTAGGATCTTTAATATCCTTACCAGGTGATTTACATAATAAATGGTCTAATATCATATAAACAAATTCAAAAGAGGTAAAGACAAAACAAAGCATTTAAAATTTGCACGGATTAAATATATGATTCTAAGACAGCAGTGCATTTTTACCTTCTGTACTTCAAAATAAAGCACCAAAAGAATTACAAAAGGTAAGAAAAATATCAACAAAAGACTAGAAGAATAGATGGATGGGATTAAGATCGAACAATGAATTTTGACAAAAGAGATCAACAGATGTTACAGAAAGATACATTTTTTTAAAAAAAGGTGAAAACAAAACAAAATTTTGATTAAGGTTAGGAAAGAGAATGGAAAGATTCAAGCTTTGGAAAGACAGAGGCTGAGAATTTTCTAAAACAGAAAACATTACATTTCAGATTCATGAAGTCTATGAACACAAAAATCTTACATATTTAGGCCTTTTAAACTTCATAAAAACAAAAATTTATGTATTTGTTTCTACCATTTGTAAATTAAGTTCCAAATGTTTATTTATTTTATCAATAAACATTGATCTAACATTTAATATGTGTCAACAGCAACAATATATATTTTCTTACTTCAAGTTCAAAGTCTACAAGATGGTAGAGGCACATTCACAGAATATTGTAGGATAATGGGACATAGTAATCGCATTCTGAAATGCGGTTTGTCTCATGTAATCCTGACAAAAATCTTATTTGATTGAAAGGAGAATTATTATTAATTATCAACATTGCAAATTTTCAGAAAAAAAGGTATAGGAAGTTAGGTGACTTGCTTAAGGAAAGCTACTAAAGCAAGCAATCAGCCCAAGAATTCTACCACTAATTCCAGTTTTTATTTTTTCGCTCCACTTGAAGTATAATGGAAATCGTTTATATTTATGGACTATCTACCCTCAAATATCCCTAAGACTTTAAGACATTTTTCTTTCAAAATGCAAACATTTATTATCAAAATAAATTAATAGAGGCTGTTTTACTCTAGTCAATCTTGGAAGCATATTCGATCTTTTTAGATTTATGTAAAAAGTACTACCTATTGGTGGTTATAACCCAACTACCTAAAATATTTGACTACTTTAGAGGCTAAATTAGTAATTTTGAAATTAAATTTTAATCCAATATGACTAAACATGTCTGTTGTTAAATAAAATTTACTGGAAAAGTTAAAAAAAAAAAAAAAACCGTTACCTTTGAAGCTGCCTCCTACTAGACAGATTTACTGGGGTGCACAATCACAATAATCTCTGCTTCCTGACAAGATTCAATCCAGGGCAAAGCTTCACTTCCTCAAATCATTCGCAGAGTCACCTAATACAAGCACAAATCCTGTCATATGTCCTTTCTAATACGCTTTTAGTTAGACACCCTGTGATTCCCAATGGAAGGTGGTCTCCCTCGCTACAAGGAGCCATTAACTGCGATTGTTCACCTGCAAGTGTGTTTTGGTGTTCTTTGGCTTATCTAGAGCGTATCGATAACTGGTTGAATGTAATTTTAGATACTGACTTCCGGCACGTATTTATTGCTGTTCCTCTCTCTCTTTCTCCTTTCCTTCTTTCAATTAGTCTTCTTCCCTACTTTCAATGACTTTTGTCATGGATTGAATTGTGTCCCCCCAAAATATCTGTCAACTTGGCTAGGTCATAATTCCCTTTATGATTACCTAACATTTTATCTTCTTTTTTTTTTAATTGAACTTTGGATGAAGGTTTAAAGAACAAAGTAGTTTCTCATCAAATAGTACACACACTGTTGCATGACATTGGTTAACAACTCCATAACATGTCAGCGCTCTCCCTTCTGAACCCTGGGTTCCCTATTACCAGCTTTCCTGTTCCCTCCTACTTTCCAGTCCCTGCCCCAGGGAGGGTGTGCCCCTTTAGTTTTGTTTTGTCCCATGGGCCTGTCCAATCTTTGGCTGAAGGGTGAACCTCAGGAGTGGTCTCATTATTGAGCTGAAAATGTGTCCAAGGGCCGTATTCTCAGGGTTTCCCCAGTCTGTCAGTCCAGCAAGCCTGGTCTTTTTGAGTTAGAATTTTGTTCTACATTTTTCTCCTGCTCTGTTCGGGACCCTCTATTGTAATACCTATGAAAGCAGTCATTTGTGGTAGTCGGGCACCATCTAGTTGCACTGGGCTCAGGCTGGTGCAGACTGTGGTAGATGTGCTCCATTAGTCCTTTGGATTAATGTTTCCCTTGTGTCTTTAGTTTGCTTCATTCTTCCTTGCTCCCGAAGGGGCGAGGCTAGTGGAGTACCCTAGGTGGCCATTCACAGGCTTTTAAGACCCCAGACACTACTCACCAAAGTAGAATGTAGAACATTTTCTTTATAAACTCTGTTATACCAATTGAGCTAGATGTTCCCTGAGACCATGGTCCTCGCAGCCCCCAGCCCTGCAATTCGGTCCCTCAGAGAGTTTGAAAGTGTCTATGTTTTTTTTTTTTTTTTTTTTATGGAGCTACCTTGGTCTTGCCTTGTCCAGGTTGTGCTGGCTTCCTCAGTATTGTGTACTCTCTTACTCTTCACCAAAGTTACCACTTATGTATTGTCTGTTGTTTTTCCACCCCCATCCCTCCTTTCCCTCACAACCATTGAATATTGTTTCTTTTTGTATGTAAAAATTTTCATGAGTTTTTACAGTAGTGGACTCATACAATATTTGTCCTTTTGTGGTTGACTTATTTCACTCAGCATAATGTCCTCCAGATGCATCCATGTTATGAGACACTTCACAGATTCATCATTCTTCTTTATCTTTGCATAATACTCCATCATGTGTATGTACCAAAATTTGTTTACCTTTCATCTGTTGATGGACATGTAGGTTGTTTCCATCTTTTTGCTATTGTGAACAATGCTGCAATGAACTTGGGTGTACATATACCTATTCGTGTGACGACTCTTATTTCTCTAGAATATATTCCTAGGAGTGGGATTGCTAGATCATATGGTATTTCTATTTCTAGGTTTCTAAGAAAACGTCATATCATTTTTCAAAATGGTTTTATCATTTTTCATTTCCACCAGCAGTGCATAAGATTTCCAACCTCCTCACAGTCTCTCCAACATTTGTTATTTTCTATTTTATTGATTTGTGCCTGTAATGGCAGGGTGAGATGGTATCTCATTGTGGTTTTGATTTGCCTTTCTCTGATGGCTAGGGATCATGAGCATTTCCCATGTATCTGTTGGCTGCTTGAATGTCTTCTTTGGTGAAGTGTCTGTTCATTTCCTTTGCTCATTTTTTAATTGTATTATTTGTATTTTTGTTGTAGAAGTGTTGATTTTCTTGTAGATTTTAGAGATTAGACCTTTGTCTGATTTTTAACAGCCAAAAATATCTTTTCCAGCCTGTAGGTTCTCTTTTTACATTTTTGGTGAAGTCTTTTGATAAGCATAAGTGTTTAATTTAGAGAAGATCCCAGTTCTCTAGCTTTTCCTCTGGAGCTTGTGTGTTGTTGGTTGTGATTTATATCCTGTCAATGCTGTGTATTAGGGCCTCTAGCATTGATCCTATTTTTTCTTCTATGAACTTCATAGTTTTTGGCTTTATATTTAGGTCTTTGATCCATTTAGAGTTACTTTTTGTATATGGTGTGAGGTATGGGTCCTGTTCAATTTTTTTGTAAATGGACATCCAGTTTTGCCATCACCATTTGTTATAAAGACTATCTTTTGCCCATGTGATGGACTTTGGGCTCTTGTCAGGTGACCATAGGTGGATGGATTTACATCTGGTTTCTCAGTGCTGTTCCATTGGTCAATGTATTTGTCATTGTACCAGTATCAGGCTGTTTTGACTACAGTAGCTGTATAGTAGGTTCTGAAGTCAGATAGTACCAGTTCTCCTACTTTATTCTTCTTCAATAGTGCTTTACTTATCCAGGGCCTCTTCCCTTTCCATACCAAGTTAATGATAAGTTTTTCCATCTCTTTAAAGAATGTTGTTGGTATTTGGATTGGTATTGCTTTGTATTTGTAGATTGCTTTGGGTAGAATTGTCATTTTCACAATGTTGGGTCTACCTATCCATGAGAATGGTATGCTTTTCCATTTATGTAGATCTCTTTTGGTTTCTTGCTGTAGTGTTTTGTAGTTTTCTTTGTATAGGTCTTTTACATCCCTGGTTAGATTTATTCCCAAGTATTTTGTTTTTTTAGGGGCTATTATAAATGGTATTGTTTCCCTGATTTGCTTTTCATCATTCTCTTTATTGGTGTACAGGAATCCAACTGATTTTTGTGTGTTGATCTTGTATCCTCCTACTCTGCTAAATCTTTTTATAAGTTCCAGTAGTTTTCTAGTGGAGTCTTTTGGATTTTCTAAGTATAAAAAAAAAAGTATAGAATCAAATAATTCACAAATAGGGACAGTTTAATTTTTTCATTACCAATTTGGATGCCCTTTATTCCTGTTTCTTGCCTTATTGCTCTAAGAATTCCAACACAGTGTTAAATAGGAGTGGTGATATAGGGCAACCTTGTCTTGTTCCTGTTCTCAAAGGGAATGTTTTCAGCCTCTCCCCATTGAGAATGATGTTGGCTGATGATTTTGCCTAGATGATCTTTATTGTGTTGAGAAATTTCCCTTCTATACGTATTTGATTAACAGTTTTTATCAGGAACGGGTGTTGGACTTTGTTGAATGCCTATTCTGTGTCAATTGAGATGATCATGTGATTCTTTTCTTTCCATTTATTTATGTGGTGGATTACATTGATTAGTTTTCTAATGTTGAACCATCCTTGCATACCTGGTATGAATCCTACTTGGTTATGATATATTATATTTTTGATATGATGCTGAATTCTATTGGGTAGATTTTTGTTGAGAATTTTTGCATCTATATTCATGAGTGATATTAATCTGTAATTTTCTTTTTGTGTGTCTTTGCCTGGTTTTAGTATCAGGGTTAGGCTGGCTTCAGAGAATGAATTCAGAAGTATGGCTTCCTTTTCTATATTCTGAAATAGTTTGAGTAGTACTAGTGTAAACTCTTCTCTGAATGTTTGGTAGAATTCTGCAGTGAAGCCATCTGGGCCAGGGCTTTTTTGTTTGGAAGTTTTTGTTTTTGTTTTTTTTTACTTTTTCAATCTCTTCTCTTGTTATGGGTATGTTCAGATTTTCAACATCATTTTGTGTTAGTTTGGGTAGGTAGTGTGTCTCTACAATTTTGTCCATTTCCTCTAGGTTTTCTAATTTGTTGGAATATAGTTTTTCATAATACTCTGTTATGATCTGTTTTATTTCAGTTGAGCCTGTTGTAATGTCCCCCATTTCATTTCTTATTTGGGTTATTTGCATTCTCCTGTTTTTCTTTTGTCAATTTGGCCAGTGACTTGTCAATTTCATTGATTCTTTCAAAGAAACTACTTTTGGATTTGATGATTCTGTTGTTTTTCTATTCTCTATTTCATTTATTTCTGCTCCGATTTTTATTATTTCCTTTCTTTTGCTCTTCTCTTTCTATTTGTTCAAGTTCTGTAATGTCTTGATTTTGTCCATTTCTTCTTTTTTATGTGTGTATCTAGTGCTATAAACTGACCTCTGAGGACAGTCTTTGCTGGGTCCCAAAGGTTTTGGTATCATGTGTTTTCATTCTCATTTGATTCTAGGGAATTTTTGATTCCATCTTTGATTTTTTCTATTACCTAGTAGTTTTTAAGCAGGGTGTTATTCAGTTTCCATGTATTTTTTTTTTTTTTTCTTATTCTTCCTGTCATTAACTTCTGCTTTGATGGAATTGTGGTCAGAGAAGATACTTTGCATTATCTCAACGTTTTGGATTTTGCTGAGGGTTGCCGTGTGGCCTAAGATGTGGTAGATTCTGGTGAACGTTCCATGTGCATTGGAAAAGAATGTGGACTTTGCTGCTGTTGGGTGGTATGTTCTATATATGTCTATGAGATCAATTTGGCTGATTGTGCTCTTTAGCTCCTCCGTATCTTTTTTGAGTTTCTTTCTAGATGTTCCGTCCTTCACCAAGAGTGCTGTGTTGAAGTCTCCTGCTATTATTGTGGAACTGTCAATTTCTGTTTTCAGTGCTGTTAGAGTTTGTTTTATGTATTTTGGAGCTTTGTCATTGCATATGTAGATGTTTATTATGGTTAAGTCTTCATGATGGATCGTCCCTTTAATCATTATTTCATGCCCTTCTTTGTCTTTTATGGTGGATTTTGTTTTAAAGTCTGTACCATCTGAGATTAGTATTGCCACTCCTGCTCTTTTTTTGGTAGTTATTTGCTTGATATATTTTTTCCAACCTTTGATTTTTTATAAATTTACATCTTTATTTCTAAGGTGTGTCTCTTGTGGACACAATATTGATGGATCCTTCTTTTTTTTTTTTTCTTATTCATTCTGTCACTCTGTGTCTCTTTTTGGCCGCTGACATTCAGTGTGATTGCTGATAGGTTTGAGTTTGTTGCTGTCATTTTGTATTTTTTTTTTTTTTTTTTTGTGGTGCTAACATTTTCTTTGTTCATCTTACTCTCCAGTGCTGAGTTCCTTTTGTTTGTGGATTTCTTTTTCATCTCTTTTGTTTTTGTTGAAACTTTATGTTTTTCTTCTTCGTTTTGATGAGTAGGTTTGTTAACTTTCTTTGTGGTTACCTTGAAATTTACCTTTATCTTTCCAGGTTTGTACCGGTCTATTATTACTTGGTATCTCCTTGCCTTCCTCTCCTTTAGAAAGTTCTATACCTATCCTGTTTATTCACTCTTGTATTGTTCTGATATTGTTGTCATTTACAGATTAACCTCTCTGGTTCTCTGTTGCAATTGTTTTGGTTTTGGATAGTCCTTGAGAGTTCATTTCCTAGGTTGGCATCTGGCTGGTACAATCTTGGGTCCTAGATTCAGGCTGTGGTCTGATGTTGTTTGTTCTCAGACTGAAGGACTCCCTTTAATAATTTCTGATTATCTGGAAATGTCCTAATTTCACCATCATATTTGAATGAAAGTTTTGCAGGGTATGTTATTCTTGAATGGCAATTTTATTCTTTCAAGGTTTTTTGTATGTCATCCCATTGCCTTCTTGTCTACATGGTTTCTGTTGAATAATCAGTGCTTAGTCTTATTGTTTCTCCTCCGTATGTGACTTTTTATTTTTCTCTAGCTGCTCGCAGGATTTTTTCTTTGTCTTTGGTTTTAGCGAGTGTGATTATGATACGCCTTGGTGATTTTCTTTTGGGTTTTAACCTGTATGGGGTTCTTTGAACTTCTTGGGTGGTCAGCTTTTCATCATTCATGATATTAGGGAAGCTTTTTGTCAGCAATTCTTCAATGATCCTTTCTGTGTTTTCCGTTTTCTTTCCCTGTTCTGGAAATCTGATCACTTGCAAATTTTTGCTTTTGGTTGTATCCCACATAATTCTCAGGGTTTCTTCATTTTTCTTTGTTCTTTTTTTCTGATTTTCCTCAGACTTCTATCCAAGTGTTTGTCTTCAATTTCGCTGATTCTGTCTTCTATCATTTAAATCCCACTCGTTAGCCCTTCTATGACACTGTCTATTTCAGAAATCTTGTTGTTTACCTTTTGGATTTCTAATTGTTGTTTTTCTATGGTCTCTAGTTGTGAATTTATTTTAGAATTTTGTTCCTGTATTACTTTCCCTAATTCTTCCTTTTTTTTTTTTTTTTGTCTATTTTCTATGAATTTGTCTGCCTTTTCCATAAATTTGTCTATTTTTTCCTCACTTCTGTCTGCTTTTTGCTTCAGCTGTTGGATACCTCTGGTATTAGAGATTTGGATTCCCTGTCAGGTAGCTGTAGTGCCTTTTCTTCTACTGGAAGGTGATCTGGTGCTTTGTTTTGGATGCACACTGGAACCATCCTGTCCTTTTTTTTTATGTTTTGATATTGTCTGTTGTCTTTGGGATATCCAGTAGTTATTTTCTTCACTTCTTGATTGTAGATTTGTTCATTTCATTCCGCTGTTTTGATGTTTTTTTGGTTATGTGTGAGCAGGCAGGCTGTGCGTGATTTGTTGTTTGCTTATCTCTAGTCACGATAATTTTCACCTCCTTGTCCAATGGGCAGGGCCAGTCATTCAGCTATGATGCAGCAGGGTAGGTCCAGTGGGTGTTCTGTCTCCTGCTGGGAACTTTGTGAAGCTGCTTTCCTGAGCTCCCTGTCTGCCAGTCTCTGACATGGGTGGGGTAAGTTCAACCAGCATGGATGTTGCACTTCCTGGCTGGCCAAGCCACCACAGCAAACCAGGAAGCTCAGAGGTAGAGCAGCAGGGAGAGAAAGAGGGTTGGAAAGCTGTATCACTGGTTACTGTGTGCTCTGTCTCATGCTGAAACTTCCGCCAAGCTGCTTTCCCCTGCTCACTTTCTGCCAGTCCCTGATGGGAGTTCAAGATGGCAGATCCATGCTGCGTTAGCAGATGAGACTGTAAGAATGTATCTCTCCTTGCTCTCTGTTCTTTGTCAGTTTTTTACTCCATTTGGTGATTGGCTGAGTTCTTTATCTCTTCATTTGACACTTCAAGTTCCAGGAATGACATTTGTCCCTGTTTTATTTAGCTTTTTGGGCCTTTGCTGTGGAGGGACGGTGTTTCTGTCTATGGTCCCACGGTGGCCGGAAGTCTCCATTTTATCTTCTGATGTGATTTCTGTATGTTTTGTAAATTCTATCACTATGATGTAATAAGACAGATTATCAGCAGTTATACCGATGAAATCTACAAGATTAGGTAGTGTCTTAAGCCAATCTGTTTTGAGATATAAAACAGATAAGCAAGCACAGAGGCATGGGGACCTCATACCACCAAGAAAGCAGCACTGGGAGCAGAGGGCATCCTTCAGACCTGAAGTTTCTTCCCTGAGATACTCCCAGACCAAAGGAGACCGATGAGAAGAACCTTCCACCACAGCTGACAGAAATCCTTCCCTTGGAGCCGGCACCCTGGATTCAGACTTCTAGCCCACTGGATTTTGACAGAATAAACTTCTCTTTGTTAAAACCATCCACCCACTCGTGGCATTTCTGTTATAGCAGCACTAGATGACTGAGACAATTGTCTATAGTTTGACAGACTATTGCCAACTGCAATTCATTTCTAAAATAAATACATGGTAAGTTATGAATTATCTGCTTACAAAGATCAGTCATAAGTTGTTCATCAGCAGGTTTTTGGTACATGGAATCAATCAAGAAATAAGCCTTATAGTGTGAGATAAACATGAAATCATCTGTTTTAGAATTGTAAGCACAAAGGTGGAAAAGAAATCACAACACAATACATAATCCTGAGAGAAAAGAAAAAAGGAGAACCGTCAAGAAAGCACAGTTAACACTTTTAACAAAGATCTCTTCCTTTTACTTTTAGTGCAAAATCTTAGTGCTGATGTATGGAGGTAACCCAGGGAGGATCATTGCCAGCTCTTAAGGCAATTCGTATCTCTCTCTTTCTATGTTCCTCCTTTTCCCTGCTTCTCTGTATTCTGTCACTCTGTCATTTGCTTTGAGGGCAGTCTTTGATGGTATATATAGCAAAAATTGAAAGACACTGTCAGGTATATCCAAAGATTTTGATGATTGTAAGAAAACCTGAGAAATCCAGTTCATAATATAAGCAAGCATAAATAATTAAATTTGTCACCTGAAAAGAAAGTTCCTTTCAATAGTTTCTTTTTTTTTTCTTTTAAAAAACCTTTTAATTGGATAATGAATGAAACTCATCACTTCAAACAATTAACACATTTTTTATTGATGTGGATTTGAAAATGAAAAACTGTATTTGGTGATTAATCACTCTTTACATTTGATGACTGTTTTCTTGAGTAGAACCATCTCCTTATTTAGTTTAAATAGTGAACAATCGTATTGGTGTACACTTTTACCTAAGGACTTACACAAAGTTATTATTAACATTACTATTATTTTTGTGAAGCTAAGTGAATGACTTTGCATAAAGACCCAGGGTAAAATGTTACAATCAAAAAGAATCTCTTATATGTATATATATAGTTTTCTTTAAAGCTTGTATCTGTCTGGAAATTCTGTGTGGAAGAATGTGCTATTTCTTCCAGTGATTTCTATTTATCATTGAGCTGTGGGACACCACTGGCAATTTTGAGAAGACTAATGCCCTGCAGGTTAGAGACCAACAGCAGGAGTTGCTCCCATAAAGACAAATGTTCTAAAGATTTATCTGTTTACCTACATAATTTTTTCCTCTTTAGGACACCTAGGGATTTTTGCGCATCATTTGGTACTGATTTTTAAGATACTGTTTTCTGGAGAGGAAAAAATGTATGTTAGACTTGTCTCATTGAAAATATCTTATTTTCTAGACACTAAGGGAGTTGCAGAAGATATTAAAAAAAGTTTTTGAATTTAAAAATTAAATCAATAGAAGTTAATTACTTTTGAGTATCTACTGTATTTTTTTCCAAATAACATGCCCAAATAAATAATGTGCCCATATATATAACGTGCAGCACAGCACTTTAAGGAAAATAGCGTGGAGGATGGGTTGCACAGTTGGCAAAGAAAACATATAACCCATGTGTTATTTGCATAAAGATACGGTAAGTACATAAATTACATTATTCTGAATGGAAAATATAAGAGAAAATCATGTTTGATATTATCCCAGTATGCATTCAAAATTAAAAATAAAAAAAGGTTTTGCTTGTTATACATACAAAACTCTAACTCATTTTGAAATGCACAATGTATTTTTTTGAAAATTAGCTATATAGTTGGATATGACATACTCTAGACCTAGAATTGGAATTCCAGAACACTTAATTGTTTTCATGAGGAACCCATACATAGATCAGTTGTATTTTCAGTTACCTCACATGCATGCAAAAGCTGGGCAATAAAAAAGGAAAACAGCAGAAGAATTCATACCTTTGAATTGTGGTGTTGGCAAAGAATATTGAATATACTATGGACTGCCAAAAGAACAAACAAATCTGTCTTGGAAGAAGCGCAACCAGAATAGAAGCAAGGATAATGAGGCTACATTTCATATACTTTGAACATGTTATCAAGAGGGATCAGTCCCTGGAGAAGGACATCATGCTTGGTAAAGTAGAACGTCAGTGAAAAAGAGGAAGACCTTCAAAGAGATGGGTTGATATAGTGGCCACAGCAATGGGCTCAAATATAACAAGGATTGTGAGGATGGTGCAGGACTGGGCAGTGTTTCATTCTGTTGTACTAATAGGGTCACTACGGGTTGGAAACAACTCAATGGCACACAATAACAGCGACAACAGGAGACCTATTAAAGAAAAACATGTTTTCGATAATTAACACTAAAATTATAGATATTTTACACAACTGTTTCAAAAGGAACTGCATAATTATAAAAAAATTTAAATAATTTGTCACAGACATGCAAAATGTCATACTCTAATGTTGATAATCACATTTTAATAAAATTGCAGGCATTAATAATTATCTGAGTTTAATACTGCTATACCACTATGCTTCAGGAGTAGCTGTTAGTGGCTCATTTAATCCTTATAGAGGTGATATGAAAAGGGGTCTTTTCTTGGTCTTATGTCACTGATGAGGAACTAAGACATGGATAGTTTATTTTGTGTTTATAGCTAATGCAGTTCTTTAAAAGTAATTCTGTGACAACCTGCCACTCAATAGCCCCTCCTGAAAAAATGGGGGAAATTAATATTTTTATTTAGATTTAGAGATGGAACTTCTCTGTTCTCATGTGTTTGTCTATTTTTGAGCCAATTAGCTATTATCTCCACACTGGAAAGTGATCTATTTGGTCAGCAGAGAATAAAGAACAAATTCTCACACAGAAACACTTTTCTCATCCTGTTCTCTTCAGTTTCATGCTCTTAGAAATTTATTATGGAAAAGATCATCTCTCCACAGCAGAGTGGCAACCTCACTGAGTGGAAAGTTGTTTACATGTCCACACTCCTAGATTTGACGGCTTATGTGAAGCATCTTACGCTCCATAGAAGAAAGGCCTGCTGTGCCCTGAAGGTATTATTATTGTTATTATACCCAGGGCCCTTGTTTAAGAATCTGTCTTTAAACAACAGCTACAAGGCCCACTTAAAACTCACTTTAGCTATGAATCTACTTGCAATTTAACTTGAGGATACCCAAATCACCAGTATCCTGTTTGTAAGATGTAGCTCTGATGCAGGCTACACACATCATTATGGACACCTAAAACCAGTTCAAAGAGATACAAAATTAGGTTTGTAGAAGGTTAAATGAATCAAAAGAGATTATCACCAAATAGAGAATCAAGCATTGTGAATTAGCCAAGACCTTAAACTTAAGACAACATATAGACATATAGACCAAGCAATTTGCCTTGTCTACTCTAGTCATAACAATTAAAAAAAAAAAAAAGAGTTTGGAAATATTCCTTTTAACTCAAGTATGGCTTTTAAATTGGAACCCATCAGTAAGATTCAGGAAGTTCATAAACTATTCCAAATAGCAAAGTATATTGGCTACGCTTCTTTACTTTGTTTGCTTTGTCTTCTGCTGAAGTGAATCTACAGCTTTATTCAGGTTCTGAAAGGTAACTGTAACTGCTGAAATGTTTATATTCGTGAATATAAATGAAAGATTTCCTCATGGCAAGCATTACTATTTACTAGAACAGTAGTTGTGAATTAAAATTCCTGTTCTCATGTTATTGTTGTTAGTTCCAGTCGAATCAGCTTTGACTCATAGTCGCCCCATGAATACCAGAATGAAACACTGCTCAGTCCTATGTCATTCTCACAATCATTGGTATGTTTGAACCCACTGTTGCAGCTATTGCATGAATCCATCTCATAGAGGGTTTCCGTCATTTTTGTTGACCCTCTACAATACCAAACGTGATGGCCTTTTTAGCAATTGGTCTTTCTTGATGATGTGAGAAAAGTAAGCTTGAAGGAGCATTCTGGCTGTACATTCTCCAAGACTAATTTTTTCTTTTGGCAGTCCTGGGTATACTTAATATTCTTTGCCAACACCACAATTCAAAGGCATCGATTCTTCTTCGATTTTCCGTATTCATTGTCCAGCTTTTGCATGTATATGAGGCAATTGAAAACACCACGTCTTGGGTCAGGCAAACCTTAGTCATCTAAGTGGCATCTTTTCATCTTAACACTATAAAGAGGTTTTTTGCAGCAGATTTTCCCAATGCAATACACCGTTTTTGTAATTGACTGCTGCTTTTTTTTTTTTTCACAAGCATTGATTTCATTCAAGTGGAATGAAATCCTAGACAATTTCAATTTCTTCACCATTTATCATGATCCCTAAAAAAAAAAGACCCCTAGAAACATCTAAATCAAAAAATAATTTTTGCTTTTCAAGATTATTAAAAAATTGACCCTATGTTTCCTTAACTCCAAACTACATGTTAAATCAGAATTGAAAAGGGTAGTACATATGGCTATTTAAATTTATCCTATGTATTTTTTTTTACATCCAAGCTTCTGACCTACCTGACTATATAATTTTTAATTTGGGAGCTACTTGGAATTCTATACACTGTGCCTATGCTGTGTACTGTATATTGGATCTCTTCTCTGCTGTATCCAAATATGTATTATTTTTATTAGGTGTCAGAAATCAGGGCACAGCTGTGAACCAGACATGTATGGCTCCTATTCATATTAAGCATACATGTTAAACAAATAATTCCACAGATAATATTAAATACATTTGTAACAAGTGATATAAAGGATAAATACGAGTGTGTATATGTGTGTATATATGTATATATAATAAATCCTAAGTAGGCAAAAACAAAAAACATTGCCATTGAGTCAATTCAGACTTATGGCAACCCTATGAAAAGATTAGAACTGCCCCATAGGGTTTCCATATGAAAAAGAACGCAGCATCAGGATTGGAGGGAGAATGATTAATAAGCTGTGACATGCAGATGACACAACCTCGCTTCCTGGAAGTGAAGAGGACTTGAAGCACTTACTTATGAAGATCAAAGACTACAGCCTTCAATATGGATTACACTTCAACATAAAGAAAACAAAAATCTTCTCAACTGAACCAAAAGCAACATCATGATAAATGGAGAAAATACTGAAGTTATCAAGGATTTCATTTTACTTGGATCCACAATCAATGCCCATAGAAGCAGCAGTCAAGAAATCAAAAGATGCATTGCACTGGGCAAATCTGCTGCAGAAAAAAACCTCTTTAAAGTGTTGAAAAGCAAAGATACCACTTTGAGAACTAACCCAAAAACCCAAGCCACGGTATTTTCAATTGTTTCATATGCATGTGAAAGCTGGAAAATGAACAAAGAAAATGGAAGAAGAATTGGTGCCTTTGAATTATGGTATAGGCGAAGAATATTGAATATACCATAAACTGCCAGAAGAAAGAATAAATCTGTCTTGGAAGAAGTACAGCCAGAATGCTCTTTAGAAGCCAGGATGGCAAGACTTGTCTCAAGTTCTTTGGGCATGTTATCAGGAGGAACCAATCCCTGGAGAAGGGCATTACACCCTGTAAAGTGAGGACCAGTGAAAAAGGGGAATGCCCTCAGTGAGATGAATTGACACAGTGGCTGCAACAGTGGGCTCAAACATAACAACAAATGTAAGGATGGCGCAGTACGGGGCAGTGTTTCATTCAGTTGTTCTTGAGGTGTCAGAACCAATTAGAAGGTACCTAACAATGAGTAGGCAAATGGCAGAAAAAGATCAGTACATTAGAATAAGTTCAGATGAGAAAGAGCTTGACCTAATGGGCATTATATTTAAGCTAAAGTAGCTTGAAGTTTTTCTCAAGTTCTCACTTTCTTATGTAAAATATATTTGTATAATCAGTGTTTCAAATTATCTTCCAATATTAGCTGTCTGTTTGGTGACTCTTCCATGATGTTTTCTTCAGATGGTGTATTTTTTGTTTTTGATTTCTAGAAGATCAAACTTCTGATTACTTGTCTCTAATGACCTTCTATCTCTTCTGACCTTAAGTCAGAAAGTATCCTTGTCCTTTTTTATTTTTTTCCGTTGTAGAACAGCCTATCACAATTTTCGTGTGATTGAAGTCTCAAACTCTTTGACCTAGTGCCCCAGGATGCAAATATAAGCATGATATCTAGAAATATAGTGTTCTGTATTTCAAAACAGTAGGATTTGTTATTTTCTGTTGCTATCAATTATTGAGAAGTTAGTGGATATTGTCCTGCCTATGTTAGTGAACTCCAGAATTCCATTGCTACAAAAGGCCACAAAATATAATTTATCCCAAGAGCACCTTCTCCTTGGTTGCATTCAAAAGAATGTGTGGGTGCCAGCAACTTTTCTAAAAGCCTAGAACTTTTGGTGCAAAGGTGTCCTTGAGTGGCACAAACAGTTAAGTACTCAACTACTAGTTAACAGGTCTGCACTTGGAACTACCCCTTTAGGGGCCTTGTAAGACAGGCCTACCCATCTGCTTCCAGAAGTCCCCAGCCTTGAAAACCCTATGGAGCAGTTCTCCTCTGCACCCACGCAGTGTCTCCAGGAGTCATAATGGACTCCACAGCAACACAACAATAATCGTCATGGTACTGTCCATCTGCATGGCTTCAGTGTTCTGAACGATGCAAACGCTGAGGCAGCTTTATAGTTTCAACTCACAATCTACCAGCTGTGTGACTTAGGGAGAGCATTTAAAATAAGCTGTGTCACACAAGTAGAAAGCAAATCAATACTCCTGCAATGTATGATATTTTAAAAGAAAATTTCAAATTGCTAATAAAAATAGACCCTCTCAAAGAAGATAATATATAATTTTTCACATAGAAACAATCAATAAACATTGATATCTCTAAGGCTTTGATTATAACTTATAATTACAAACATGTATTTTCCATTCAAATTTTGTCTCTATACTCCCCTAGTTTAACTAAAACAAGCATAGTTTTCAAGAAGATTTTAATCTAATGAAAGATAATAAAAGTCACCTAGTCTTAGTACTAGTGAATATATTGATGGCTATCATGGAGTTGACCAGGTCTCATGGTGACCCCATGTACAATGGAAGAAAATGCTGCCTGGTCCTGTGCCATCCCCATAATCAGATAAGACCTTTGTGATCCATAGGTTTCTCATTGGCTGGTTTTTGGAAGCAAATTGCCAGGCCTTCCTACCTAGCCCACGTTAGACTGGAGGCTCCTCTCTAAACTCTTCAGCATCATAGCAACGCACAAGCCTCCGGCGACAGATGCATGGTGGTTGCACAGGAGGTACATTGGCTGGGAATCAACCCAGGTGTCTCACATGCAAGATGAGAATTCTACACTGAACCATCAGTGCCCCAAGAGCAAATATCTATCTGTATCTCTATCTACACCACAGGATTCCTAAAGGGCAATGTCTTAGTCTGACTTCTGTAGAGGAGCAAAACCAGTGAAGCATATATAGATATATAGAGAGAAATTTACTTCAAAGAAATGGCTCACGCAATTGTGGGGGTCGGCAAGTCTCACTCAAATCCATGGGTTAGGAAGCAAGCTGAAGGCTTCTAGCATGCTGACGACTTTTGCTGGTTCACGTGGTTGCAATAGCTGATGAATCCAAAATCTGCAGCTCAGACAGCAGGCTTAAGGCTTCCCATGTCCCTAGAACAAGAGATCATGGAAGAGAAGAGTGCAGGATCAGGTCAGCAACGAGAATAGCGCACTATCGAAAGAGAAAGAGCTTTGCCAAAACATCCATCTATATAGTAGAGACAGGCCCCATGCCCGAGGAACCTCCCCTTTCAGCTGATTGGCTCCTCACATCAGATCACAGAATGAAAAGCTATTACTTAGTGTTTGCCAAACCACCGAGAATCATAGCCTAGCCAAGTTGACATATAGCATTAACCATTACGCCATCATAGGCAGTGAACTGATGAATATTGAGAATTTAAGAAAAGGACAAAAGTTAAATATATGGTGCTTCCTCATTAACTGAAACATCTGTGATTTCTTTTTTCCTGTTTAAAGTATGTTGTGAAATAATTAAGTTCTTACCTATTTGTGGTGAGGATTATGTACATTTTGTGGCCCTCATTCTTAGATGTTGACAAACTGTGATTTCACATGTATTCTCTTTAATATTTTTGAAAAGCTTATTGGAAATTATACTGGAGGCTTTGTGACAAGCCTAAAACTTTGCTTTGTTAAGCATTTAAAACTAGAATACCTCATATAAGTTATTCAGACTCCCAGAATCTTCTTCAGTAAACTGGGGATAATATTTTTATCTATTTTATAGAGTAGATATGAGGCTTAAATAAGAGAATCTATATGTAAAGAAGTTAGCATAAAGCTTGGCAAGAGGAAGAGTCTAATACATTAGCTATTCTTTTTTATTATTATTGGCCACGCTCCCTTTCTTTTGACATCTGACACAATCCTACTTTGAGAAGTGATTAATTTTTTTTTATATAAAGTCCACTAAATCTCAAATATTTGTTCCCAGTCTGTAGCTTGTCTTTTCATTTGCTAACAGTGTCTTTCACAGAGCAGAAGCTTTTAATTTTAATAAAGCATAGCCTATAATTTTTTAGAAAAATTAATCATGCCTTTGTTGTTGTATCTAAAAAGTTATTGCCATCTCAAGGTCACCAAGATTTTCTCCAATGTTATCTTCTTGTAGTTCTATAGTTTTGCATCTTACATTTAATTCTATATATTAAAAAAAAAAAAGAAAGAAATGGAATCAATTCTTACTCCTGTCTTTCCCTCACACCTGAGAAATCAATCTATTATAATATACCATGGGTCAGAACTTAAAAACATATCCTGAATGTAAGCCCTTTTCACTATTTTCACCATTCCCATTTTAGTCCAAGACTTCGTTGTTCTACTCTATATTATGGACTACTAAAAGGTGCCCGTCTGTGGCATCACTAGGGTTGAGGACACCCAGTGCAGTAACTCATGGTGTCACCCCCCTTCCCACGGACTTTCTCCTGTACCAGACCATACAGAATCATTAGTATTATTTATTATCAATTTTAATCATAGAATAATATGTGGTAAATATAGTTGTAAATTGATTAAATGTAATATTTCTTAGATTATATGAATACTAACAACAAAATTGTTTTGCAAAATCTTTCTACATTGAATTACAACATTATCAGTTACAAATTATTAGTAACTGAATGGAAGGCTTTTTTTTTTCTCCTTTTCCTTTAGTTAATACTTTATTCTCAAAACAGTTATTGATATAGGTTCACAAATACTAATTACCACAATATTGTAGCTGAAACACCAGACATTTAAAAAAATCAGCTACTATAAAAACACTGGCAGCAATGAAAATAACAGCATGCACTAGTAGCACATACAGATGAAGCCTTGTGATCTGAAGCATCATTGTAATTGGTTAATAATGACAGCTCTGACCAGAGACCATTAGAAGGTACAAAAAGTAAACTAGCATAGAGTTTAAGCCTTGTAGGTATATTGATCCCCCATGTGTCTGTCAGTTCGCAGTGCTGCACATAGATCAAGAGAAAGTTGTTCAAACAGGACTAGGGAATACTGTGAGTTTTAAAGTCAGGAAAGGAGTGTGTCAGGGTTGTATCCTTTCACTATACTTGCTCAATTTGTATGTTGAGAAAATAGGTTGAGAAGTGGGACTATATGAAGAAGAATGTGGCATCAGGATTGCAGAAAGACTCCTTCACAAACTGCATTATGCAGATGACACAACCTTGCTTGTTGAAAGTGAAGAGGACTTGAAGAACTTACTGACAAAGATCAAAGACCACAGCCTACAGTATGGATTACACCTCAACATAAAGAAAACAAAAATCCTCACAAGCGGACCAATAAGCAGCATCATGATAAATGGAGAAAATATTGGAGTTGTCAAGGATTTCATTTTTCTTGATCCACAATCAACACCCATGGAAGTGGCAGTCAAGAAATCAATAGATGCATCGCATTGGGTAAATCTGCTGCAAAAGACCTCTTTAAAGTGTTAAAAAGCAAAGATGTCACCTTGAAGACTAGATGTGCCTGGCCAAAGCCATGATTTTCAATCTCCTCATATGCATGCAAAACTGGACAATGAATAGGGAAAACCAAAGAATTGATGCCTTTGAATTATGGTGTTGGTGAAGAATATTGAATATACCATGAACTGACAAAAGAAGAAACAAATATGTCTTGGAAGAAGTACAGCCAGAATGCTCCTTAGAAGCAAGAATGGCTAGACTACGTCTCACTACTTTGGGCATATTATCAGGAGGAATCAGTCCCTGGAGAAGGACATCATGCTTGGTAAAGAAGAGGGTCAGCAAAAAAGAGGAAGATCATCAACGAGATGGATTGACACAGTGGCTGCAACAATGGGAACAAACATAACAAGGATTGTGAAGATCCACAGAACCAGGCAGTGTTTTGTTCTGTGATACGCAGGGTCTCTATGAGTCAGAACCAACTCGATGGCGCCTAACAACAACAGGTATATTGATAGATGTATGCTGGGCTTATGAAAAATATCTTTGTTATTATAACTAACTGCAAGGATATTTTTATAAAAAACAATAAATTTTTGCTGAAACTCTGCACAAAAATTTTATAGATAGTCATTTTTATGTCGCTCCCTCTGACAGTGTCACCCAGTGTAGTCCATACCCTTCACACCCCCCAATTACACCATTGGTGCCCAAGTTTCTATTCCTGCTTTTTTCAGAGTGAATTTTCCTGCACAGAAAACTAAAGAATCCTTCTTTAGTACACAGTTTATATTGTGTCATTCAAATGTACTCCTTCAAAGCCTACTAGCCCAATCAGAATATAATTCAAAGTTATATTTTTTATGCATGAGGCCTTATATTGGCTTTCTCTGTAATCTCATCTCTGACACCTCTCTCCCTATTCCCTAAAAAAAAAACTAGTAGTTTTTTTTTTTAACTCCAATAATGCCTTTTTGCTTAAATACAGCAAGTCCAACCTCAAAATCATTGATTTTGCCTTGGGGTAGCTCTACTGTGAGTCAGAATCGAATAGGCGGCAATGGGTCTTTATGGAACAATCACCTAACAGATACATTTTGCTTTCTCTATTAATTTCGCCTCCATAATGATATATATAGATGGATAGATAGATGATAGATAGACAGGTAGACAGATATGCATTTATATTATTATCATTAGGACGTAAAGCTCTTATGTTGTGTCTCATAAACTCAGGACAATGTATGGAAGAAATCTGGCTCTCCATAATGAAGGAAATGATAGCAGAAAGAAGGAAAAAAGAAAGAAGTAAGAAACAAAGAGGAAAGGAAGAAAGGAAGGAGGTAAGGAAGGGAGAGATGGAGGGAGAGAGGAACAATGAAGGAAAGAGGAGAGGAAGGAACAGAAGGAGAGAGTGAAAGAGGGGGGGAGGGAGGGAGGACAGAAGAAAAATATGTAAATAAGAAATACATATCTGTATCTACAACTGCTGTACCTATGTATCTTTTAAACCCCTCCCCCTTCTTCTTCTTTTTTTTTTTAATTTATGCTCTGCTTTAAACCAGAAATTCCTTTGCACACTTTTTCTACTTGGTTACTGGTTAACTCCCCATGCATCTTTCTTGGCACTAATTTTTTTTTTTTCCTTGAGGAACAATTCCTAACACAGTCAGTCACACTCTAAATCTCTCTTCCCCTGTCTTCCCACAGCACCTGTTTATTTGCATATTGCATTATTATTGTATTTCATACGTGTGTTGATCAAAGTTCTTTCTTCTCTAGAAGGTAAACTTCAGAAGAATTAGAACCCTTGCTTCTCTCCATCTTCCTTACCTAACAGTTCTTCTCACATTGAAATCAATCAATTAATGGTTGGAGAGACATGTAAATTAAATTAAAAGCGATTTTTCTGTTTTCCTGTTTTATTTAACTCCGTTCTGGTTTTTCAGTGTAGAAGAGACCAGAATATACAGTAAAGAGAAAATCAAATCAATTCATTATATTTCTTTTTAGCCACTAACTTTAAATATTCTGTTAATTCTAAGTATATATTTTTAATTCTGGTTAATTTCCTGAGGATATTTTCTTTTAAAATATAGACCTTTGCTTACAAAATTAGAAAAAACTTTTTGTTTATAAAACAATCAAAGCCATTTTTAAATCTTTAGAAAATTTAGTTGAAGTAAAATAAAAATCACTTAATATTCACTGACTAAGTGATAATCTCCTTTATTTATGAGTGTACCTCTATATGCAAAATATGTCATCCTGTTTTGGAATCTGTTCCTTTCAATTAAGAGATATATTTGGCCTTTTTTGGTATAAATATTTTTTCAGCCATTAGTTTAATTGCTGCCTAATATTCAATCAAATGTATCTCTGAAAATATGGAATAATCTTCATCCTATTTTTGGATTTTGTTTATTTCTAATTAGAGTTCACTTACCTTATCTATGACTTGTATGTTTTGCAAATGTACTTTACTAAAATAGAATATTGTTTTCAGAATCAATTGTGATAATAGCCATCATTCATTAGGTTTTACTATTTATGAACTGCAGGTTCATTTTTACAAATATTAACTCACCTAATTTTTTTAAAGGAAATTTTATTTATTTTACTTAAGATGAAAGTTTACAGAACAAGCTAGTTTCTCATCAAACAGTACACACATTGTTCTATGACACTGGTTAACAACCCCACGGCATGTCAACACTGTCCCTTCTCTACCCTGGGTTCCCTATTACTAGCTCATTGAATATTTATGATAACCACTTCAGATTGGTACTATTATTGAGAATTTTAGTTGGGAAAAAACAATAATGTTAAGAGTTACTAAGTGTTTTTACATAGATTCTTTGGCTAATGTTAGGTTTAGTAGGTGTTCTAAAATTAGTAGGTGTTCTAAAGTCAGCGTTAATTTGTCTGTGTACATAACTATTGTGAAATATTCACTTTGCATTGTAAAGGCTTGCTATGGCTTTAATTTTGTCTCCCAAAAATATGTGATGGAAATCCTAATCCCAATACCTATGTTTATAATCCTATTTGGGAATGGGTTTCTTTCTTATGTTAATGAGATTATATTCATGTAGGATGTGTCTTAAATCAATCTCTTTTGAGATCTAAATGAGATTAAACAAGCAACACACCCAGCAGAGACTGGAGACCACAGATTCAGTGTGATGTAAGGATTACCAAGGAGTCGAACAATCAAAGTTGAAGAGACAAAGACCTTCCTCCAGACCTACAGAGTGAGAAAAGTTTTCCTTAGGGCCGGCACCCTGAGTTCAGATTTCTAGCCTCCTAAACTGTGAGAAAATAAGTAACTGTTTGCTAAAGCCACCTGCTTGTGGTATTTCTGTCCCAGCAGCACCAGATAACTAGACAAGGACAGACTGATTTCTATCAAATATATATAATTTTCAAAATCTCCTACAAAACTGTAGAATAATACCAGTTTTTGTCCCTCTAACCTGTGCTACCCAGCCAGACTTCGTGATTCAGAATCTTGAGGTTAGGGTTTAGGCTGAAAGCAATGTTATTTATGATAAACTCAGAAATACTAATAAATATAATTCTAGAGAGGCAGAATACATGCAAAAAATATTTAATATTTTTCTGCTTCACAGTAAGCAAAATGAAAAACTCAGTACTAAAATTTTAAGTCTTCCTTTCACTTGAGTGCTAGATTCTGGCCCTGAAACAGGGTCTATTCTTTTTGAACAATGAGGAAGACATACGTAACCTAAGACTTTTTACTTTAAGTGTAACTAGGAAGAATAAAAACAGCCAAAAATTCTGTGCTATAGTGCAGGGCATATCTGCCATAGAGTGTGAAAAAAATTGTGTACAGTTACACATTTTCTATAAAGGTCAGAATATAACATCCACCATTGGCCTTTATACCATTGAGGTCTGTAGTATAAAATATCAGTTTCTCCATAATTTTTAACAAATGTAACATTTCTTAATCCAGTCAAAGCCCCAGTACTTTGTTCTAGAAGTATTTGATAATCTACATTTCCTTCTCAGGCACCGCGCACAAGAGAGCATTAGATTTTCTGGCTATTTAGCTAATGGAAGAGTGGAATAAAACATGCAGCCAGATCACTGAACTCCTCCTTCTTGTTGAGGGAATGATAAATTTGATATTTGAATAATTGTTTAGGGTTCTTTTACATTATTTTGAAATACGCCAGTATATTGTAGTGAGTCTTTTGAAAGATTTCCAGAAGACAATTAGTGAAATTACAAACATTACTGACAATATACCATTACTTTATAAAAAGAAAGAAAGAAAAAGGTTGTGTAAAGTCACAGAACTGTAAATAACGTGGTTTTACCAGAAATGCCATCCATCCACTTTCTCATTTGTAAAGTGTTCCATGCCACTATGTTATATTACCATAATAGGATGCCGTATCAGACCTCTTCAAGAATATGGGTCCTGATATTTTACTGAGAGACCTCAGGAGTGCAAGAATGTTTTACATTTCACGGCAAGAGACCCAGTGCAGCTAACGCGTATGCATGGAGCGTCAACTAATTACGGGGAATAGGGTCGCCCTCAGCATCGACTCAATGGCAATGGATTTGGTTTCTTATACTATAAGGAATTAGACAGAGTCCAGTCTTTAGCAAGTTACCTCTCAGTGATATGAAAAACACATAAAAATACAAAAAAAACAATATGAATGAAAGTTCTGATGAAGTGTTTTGAGAGTTTCAACGACTGAAAAAAAAATTAGGGGAGAGATCTTTTGTCCAAGGGTCTTTTCAAAGAGGCAAGGTCCAATGTTTTTATTTCACTCAATATTCAATGCGTAGATTAAGTGAGATATTAAATAAAGAAAATTATGAATTTTAATTATGTTTTGTTTGATTGCACCCCTATCCCGGGATATTTGGATCTCTGTCAACAAAACTGAAAAAGAAAAAAATAAAATAAAAGGATTGTGCATCAAAGTTGTCTCAAGCATTTATTAAGCAGGCAGTCTTTATATATGATATCTACCTTCTATCATTTTCAACATATTTTGCCTTTTTAATCTTCATCCATAGAAACAAAGGAAAGAAAAAGAATTATATGAAATGAAGTAGAACTGAATAAGAAGCAAATATGCAAATGATGGTAATACATGTGTTTGTTATTAAACTCATTAATGTTAGTCAACAACAAGGAAGCGTGCTTTCCATGATCAGATTAGGAAAATGTACCCTTTCCCATTTTCTTAAAAAGGTTTTTTATTCAAGTATAACATGCATAAAGTGCATAAACCTTTTTTAATTTTTCACCAAATGTACACAAGTGTATAACTATCTCAAATCAAACATACCAAAAGTCCCCATCACATACATATCTTCTTACTTACCCCCCAAGGGTAACCACTATTCTTACTTCTAACACAATAGATTGATCTTGGAATAATATGGTAGATACTTAGGAGTGTTCATCCTTGTAATACATGCAGTTGTATTTAGTTCATATTTATTGTTGTATAGTGTTGCATGAAGCATATAGCATTTTTAATGAAACACAAACTTGGCCCTAGTTTTAGATCATTACGTGGCTAGACCTTGGGCGGGAGAATAGCACAGTATAGCATACGTTACGTATATATATGTGTATGTATATGTGAACAGGAGAACACTGTAGTGAAGAGCGGACTGCAGGGAGGATTTGCTCTGCTACTCACTAACTGTGTGGTCTTGGGGAAATTGATTAGTATTTTTTATGGTTAAGACATTTCTTCTATAAAATGGGAAGAGTAGTATTACCACATAAGTTCTGGGGGAACTAATTAGCCAAAAAATAGCCATTTTCCCCATATTAGGATAAATTCTATTAATAGGTGTATATGAAAACCACTTGGTGTGTTCTATTACATGGAACTTCTGAGGAAACTTAACCCATAATTTTACTTTCTATCACTTTTAAACTGAGATTGTAAAACATTATATATATGGAGTCTCCATGTGGTGCAAATGGTTAATATGTATTTGGCTGCTAACCAAAAAATTGAAGGTTGAGTCCTCCCAGAGTACCTCAGAAAAAAAGACCTGGCTATCTACTTCTAAAAAATCAGCCATTGAAAACCCTATGGAGCACAGTTCTACTCTGACACGTATGGGGTCTCTATGAGTCGGACTCAACTCCGTGCTATTAAGAACTTAAATAATTTCTCTTCTTTGTAAATCTTTGATACTCCCCCAATTTAAAATAAGTTAAAATACTTAATCCAATTCTCCAAAAAAAAAAAATCACATAAAATAGTTGAAAATACTTCTAAACATGTCCTTAAGCTCTCTTTTTCTTTAATTTTAATATAAAATAACTAGATAGTTCATTGTCATAGGAGCCCTGGTGGTACAGCAGTTAAGAAGATGGCTGTTAACCAAAGGTCAGCAGTTCAAATCCACCAGCCACTCCTTGGAAACCCTATGGGGCAGTTCTACTCTGTCCCACAGCATCAGAATCTGCCCAATGGCAATGGGTTTGTTTTTGTTTTGAGGACGATAGAGCATCAGCAAAAGTGAAGAAGACCCTCAATTAAATGGATTAACAGTGGCTACAATGATGGGCTTAAGCATAGCAATGATTGTGAGGATAGCACTGGACCGGGCAGTGTTTCCTTCTGTTTTACATAGAGTCACTATGAGTCTGAATCAACTTGATGGCACCTAACAACAACAATGGGATGGTTAAGATTTAAACACACACACACACACACACAAAAATAACAAATGTTGGTGAGGATGTGGGAAAATTAGAACCCTTATCCTTTGCTGGTAGGAATGCAATATGATACAGCTGTTGTGGAAAACAGCGTGAACTACATATAACTTCCATTCCTAGGTATATACCCAAAAGAATTGAAAACAGACACTCAAAAACAGACTTTTTACATCAGTGTTCATTGAAGCACTGTTCACAATAGCGAAAAGGTGGAAACAACCTAAATGTCCATCAGTAGATGAATGGGTAAACAAAATGGGGTACATACATTCAATGGAATACTATTCAGCCAGTAGGAGAAATGAAACCTTGATACATGCTATGGTATGGATGGAGCTTGAAAATGTTATGCTGAATGAAATAAGCCAATTACAAAAGGACGAATATTGTATGACCTCACTTACATAAAAAGACAAGAAAAGGCAAACGTATAGAGACAAAACTTCATTAGCGGTTACCAAGGCAGAGGGAGGAGAAAAGAGGTTTAACGGTGATGGAAAAAATCACACTAGGGTAGGGTCGCACAGCCTATTGTAATTGTTGTCAATAAGTTGTACACTTGTAAAAAGTTAATGTGAAAAAAGTTGTATGATAGATATAAGTACACACACACACACACACACAAAAAGTATCAACTGAGTTTGCTTATGTATAACCAAACAACTCACAGGATTTCGTTCCTTGGTTTGGAGGGTTAGGATCATGTTTTCATGGGAATTCCAGCCAATTGGCCTGATAACATGTTTAGTGCTTCTGTTCTACCTCCTAGTTTGTTGCTTAGTGTCTGCAGTCTTAAAAGCTTGCAAGTGGTCATCCAAGGCACAACAATTAGGAAAAAGAAGAGTCAGGAATAGGAGGGGGATGTGGAGTGTGTGGCTAACTGTCTTCATGAGAAGCTGCCTCCTTTGCCAGGAGATCTGAAGAACTGGATGGTGATCAGCCACCACGACTGAACGTTTTGATCAAAGATCCCACGGAAGAAGAATGATCAAAAGGAGGGAAATGCAGGAGATAATTTAAAATTCTCATGGACTCTAGACTTTCTGGAGTCATGGAGGGTGGATGTACCCCTGAAACTATTGCCCTGAGATAACCTTTGAAACTTAAACCAAAAACAACCCCTGAAGTCTTCTTAAAACCAAACAACAGTTTAGCTTAACTAGCAAAAAAGGTCCGCCATGAGCATTGTGCCCTTTTAAGAGCTATCTATGTGGGATCAAACTGACAACAGTAACTTGAAAGATTAGATAGGAAATCTTAGGGGACAGTGAGTTTATGTTATTGAGGGAGGAACAGCTCACAAAAGAAGGATGAGAATGGGTGCACGACTTAGAGAAAGTAATCGGTGTCACTAAATCGTGCATGTAGAAGCTGTTGAATTACTTTATGTTTTGCTGTGTATAGTCTCAACAACAACAAAATAAATAAAATTTAGAGAAAAAAATATATATTATATAATATTATTCATATATGTTAACATGTTAGTTTAATAAAATAATTTGATGCAAATTTAAAGATTTGAATTAAAATTTAATATAAAATAATTTTTTTGTCATGTGAACCAAACCTGCATTAATTTAAAAAATTATTCTTTGTAGTCACAAGTTTGTCACTTACCTTCTAGTGTTTCCAATAAAGGTAGAATATTTTAAAAGTTTATCAAGTTAAAGTATACTGTTACGTTAAGATGCAAAAGAGACAATCAGTGATAAGAGAGGACAGTGTGAACTTTTTCACAATCAGGAATTGAACCCCATATACTTATCCTCAAAGCTTTACTGCTGTCTGTACAGAGTTACTATAAAATTATAACAGTGCTTTCATCTCTGACCTTCAAAAAGTGTTAAATAAGCTTGAGTGGCAGACGTAGTTGCTCTTTATAATTACCCATATTTGGAGGCAGGTAAACATTTAAATAGATTACCAATGGTATTTTTAAAAAATCCCTCTGTTGTTTTGAAGGCAGTGGCATATAACTCAGTAGTTTGTGATTTTCTCTCATTCTTTCATTGGTTTCTAAATTTGGTGGCCCATGTAGCAGGGAAAGCTTTAAGAAATTGCTCAGCTCTGATGAGACGTGTAAGGGGAGAACTACATGCTTTTGATTATTTGTATGTACTTCATATATTTCTTCCCTCTACTGCTTTCTGCTTCCCTTTAACTTCAGATCATTGCAATTTTCCTTGGAAGAAAAGCATCTATTCCTCTCCTTAGAAAAATACTTGTACACTAATAATTATTTTTCTCCTCAAGTGAATGCTTGGTGAATTGGGTTTCTCCTTTACTTCTTTGTGAGGACTAAAGGTACATGCTCGATATTTTCTCTATCAATTCCTTAGAGGTTCTGCTTGACATAGTTGGATGAAGAGGAATTTGCTTCCTCCCTCAGGCTTACAGGTTGTACACTTCTCAGGACCTCCACTGCATAGCTTTCAACAGTTTCTTTTTTGAAGGAAAAATCAAAAAGTAAGCCAGTGTAAAGTATAGCAACCAGTCTGTCCCTATAAATGTTGTAATCTGTTCTGAGATGTTGCATTCTGTTATGTGCTAACTTTTAACTGATGTTCACCTCTAAATATCACTTTGGCTCAGAATGTTTGGTGAATTCCTAATAGTGTTTATATATAGGAATGAACAAAAAATATCTAGATCCTTTTTGCATCTACATCTGACTCTCGTGTGCCTAAAGATACTTCATATACTTTTCTTTAAGACGTGTATAAATAATCCTGCTAAATTTGGCTATTAATTTTTTAAGCATACTTGTTTGTGGATATATCTACAGTCCATTTTATAAGGAAGGGTTGTTGAACAATATAAAATGTTTTCATTTTAATGACTTCAATTTAATACTGTATTTAATTACTTATTTTGTAAATCCTTTGAGGATGAATCTTTTATAATGTCATTGTTGTTAGCTATCGAGCCGGCCTCTGATTCATGGCAACCTCATGCACAATGGGTAAAAATGCTGCCCATCAGATGCCATCCCTGTGATAGCCTGCAAATCGGGTTGTTGCGATCCATAGGGTTTCCATTGGCTGATATGGGGTTGTTGCGATCCATAGGGTTTCCATTGGCTGATATGGGGTTGTTGCGATCCATAGGGTTTCCATTGGCTGATATGGGGTTGTTGCGATCCATAGGGTTTCCATTGGCTGATATCGGGTTGTTGCGATCCATAGGGTTTCCATTGGCTGATATCGGGTTGTTGCGATCCATAGGGTTTCCATTGGCTGATATCGGGTTGTTGCGATCCATAGGGTTTCCATTGGCTGATATCTGGAAGTAGATCACCAGGCCTTTCTCCTGGTTTGTTTTAGTTTGGAAGCTCTGCTGAAGTCTCTTCAGTATCCTAGCAACATACAAACCTCTGGCCTATCAGTAGAGGCTGTGTGTGAGGTGCAGATTCAAAACTGGTCTCTTGCATGAAAGGCAAGAGTTCTACCACTGAGCCACCTATGCCCCCTTTTATATATAAATTTAAATTCTTTCAAAATTGTTTCAGAATCTATGAGAGCTGTCATTCATTAAATCTGTTCTTTATTTCCCCCTCTCCTTTTTTCTTCCTTCTCTGGTTTTACTTAAGCATGTTATATCACTGCATTTTATCTCTTGGTATACACTTTGTGCTTAAAAATAATAATAACTTTCAAATGGTTGCCCTAGAGTTTACAAAATACATTTTTAAATAATCTAAATCCACCTTCAAAGTGGATTTGCTACTTCAAGTGTGGTGTTCTTCATCTTTATGCAAATAACCTGCACATAGTACTTTTTTGCAAGCTGTGCAATCCCCCTCACATACATTGTTTTCAGAAGTGCCTATTCCAGTTTTTTTCTTTACATGTTGCTGACTTCAATTTCTATTTATGAGGACATGGAAGCTTCACATGAGGTAGGTATTGATAAGATTTTCACACGCAGCTGTTGAGCTAATGCCCTGTAATTATCAACTTAACAGAAACGAACGCATTGTTTTGATTGTTTATTTTCCAGTTACCTAGGGACTACCAAACCCGATCCATGACTTCTTAATTATGGCTTACACATTTGTTATACAATCATAATGAAACGTGACATTTTCAGACTATTTTTATACACATAAGCAGGAGATTAAAGAAAATGAATGGAACAATATGATTTACTTATAATACGGGAGGATGGGTGAATGAGGCAGAAATTCACTTCTGGAGATATCACAGGACCTTTATATACGCTCAGGCAGCTATGCCAAAGATTTTTACTTATTTTCATCATTTCCGCATGTTGTATGTGTGGGCATGTTATTTACGTGGGCTTGTTATTTGTGAATAAATACGGTACCTAATTTGTAAGAGTACTCACAATTCGCGTCTCTCATTCTTATGAATTTACCGTCATTCCTGTCACATATCCACACTCTATAATCACCAATCGTAGTTACTGTTATTGTTGTGAACAGTTACCTTTTCTATCAGTCAAGAAGAAGGAAAATTACATATTTTGTTTCACCTTAACTTACTCCTTTTCTAATGTGCTTCTTTTCTTAATGAGGATCCAAGTTTCTGGCTTATTTTCCTTCTATCTGAAGAGCTTTTCTTAATATTTCTTGCAGGGCACGTGTATTGGTAATAAATTTCCTCAGTTTTTGTTTATCTGAAAAAGTATTTCTTCTTCATTTCTGAAAGACAATGTTGCTGGATATGGAATTCTAGGATTTTTTTTTTTTTTCATTTGGTCATTCAACACTTTAAAGATTCCACTACACTCTCTTTTTGCCTACGTGGGTTTTGATGAGATCTCTGCTGTAATTCTTGCCCTTATTTCTCTCCATCTAAGCTGTTGTGTCCCCTCACTCCCCCCACACCAGACTTTGTTCATTCCATTAGGATTTTTTCTTTGTCTTTGATTTTCTCCAGTTTGATTATGACGAGCCTAGAGATGTGTGTGTATATGTGTGTGTTTTGTGTTGTCTTGCTTGGTGTTCTATGAGCTTCCCGGTCCTGTAGCTTGGTGTCTGATGTTAATTTTGGAAAGTTCTTGGCTATTTTTGCTACAAATATTTCTTCTGCCCTATTATTTCTTTCTTCTCCTTCTATTATTTCAATTATGCACTGATTAAACTTTTGATAATGCTTCACAGTTCCTGAGGTCATGTTCTTTTATCTTCATTATTGTTACTATTATGTTTTTCCTTTTAATTTCAGTTTGGAAAATTTCCACTGACTTATCTTTGAACTCATTAATTCTTTGTGCAGCTAAGTGTAAGAGTGGATTTTGTACTCTATGTATTTTTATGGACATTTTACTTGAGTCACAATTAATTTTGTACTCAATTTTGACAAACTAGCTTGGTTTCTCATAGTGATTATATTAATTTTACTTAGTCGAATTGCATATAATCACATATATAGTTTAAATTAAACCTGGTGTCATAGCGGTTAAGTGCCATGGCTGCAAACCAAAGGGTGAGCAGTTCGAATCCGCCAGGTGCTTCTTGGAAACTCTCTGGGGCAGTTCTACTCTGTCCTATAGGGTTGCTATGAGTCAGAATCAACTCGACAGCACTGAGTTTGGTTTGGTTTTGGTTTATGCTTATAGCATAACATTTGGTGTAGAAAAAGAAAAAATTTGGAATCAGAATATTTGATGAATTCATATTGCTCGAGGTCCCAGCGATATTTTTCATGAGCTCATTCTTTGAATTTTGTGATTTTTGTCTTATGTGTATTACTGAGTTATCAGGATTCAATTGTATAAAGTAGACAAAAACACTTTGCAAGAAATACACAAACACACAAAAAGCTTCATAATTTTTGGTATATTTATTATATTTAGCATAATTATATATTTCAAAAAGTTTTTTTGGAGTGTTAGGTAGTAAAACATAAAATACAAACACAAGTGATTTATATTATTTATCTCACAAGTTTTTTCTGCTTTTCAGATGAAAGGGAACATCAAAGAAAGATCTTGAAACCAGGATTACAAAAAAGAAAAATAACAAATCATCAATATCAGAAATGAAAGAAAGAGCTGCTTCCTCAGCTGATCCCTACAGATCCCTCAGACCATCAAAAGAGTAAAGCTGGAATACTACAAACAACAATACACCACAAATTTGAAAATTTATATGATGTATTAATTCTTAGGAAGATCCCAACTATCCAAACTCACCCAAGAAAAAATCGGCAATGTGAATAACTCTGAATTGGAAGTTAAAAAACTCCCAAAACTTATTTTGATGGACAATTTCTGTCCCAAATAACTTCACACAAAAATACTTAAAGAATATTTAAGATTGATTTAATATTGATATAATAGCCATCTTTTGCAATCTCTTGCCCCAAAGGGAAGCTATAAGAACATTTTGCAAGTCTCCTATATAGCCAGTGATACATTAATACCAAACTGGACAAAGACTTTAATAAAAAGCAAGATACACACCAATATACCTCACGAACTGAGACACAAGATGCCAAAGTGTAGGTAGATAGATAGATAGATATAGATATGTGTGAAAGATTGAAGCACAGGTGACAAACTAGAGTTCTAGAATGTGAATTTTTCTCAAAGATGTATTTTGATTGACTTTCAATACTTTCCCACCACCCAGGAGGAAAGATTTTAATTGTCTTTTGAAGGACCGTCATATACTCTTCCCATTGTGTTCTTCTACTACCTCTAACCCACCAATGGCCTAATTTTCTGATTTTATGCGTGGAGTCCTTGGGCCTATAGTTATTTTGTATTGTGACTGCTGATCTCTTAGAAAGTGAAAAAAAAAAAATCAACAGAATAACAAATTAATAAGAAATCCCAACACTTAGCATAATCTCAGAGGAAAAGCACACGGTGCTGTGAAATTGATAACGAAGGATGTGTCAGAGGTGTCTCTTAGCAAGAGATATTGTAAGCTTATATCTGAAAACAGATAGATTTCCTAGGGAGGTTGGGAGATTGAAGTAGAGCAATAGAAACACTTGAAAAAATATTCTAAGGCAGAGTTTCTCAGTGTCTTGTGAAACCCTGGGATCCCCGAGACCCTTTCAGGGTGTTTGTGAGGTCAAAACTACAATAGTTCATTACGTTGAGATTTTCATTGTTCAGGCTGGGGGTATGAACTTGGAGGTGGGGATTATTGCTGACACCTTAACACAAATCAAGCCAGGAGCGCCAATTTGTATTGTTGTTGTGCACTGTCAAGTCAATTCTGACTCATAGCAACCTTATAGGACACAGTAGAACTGCCCCTAGATTTCCTAGGCTTTAATCTTACAGGAACAGATCACCAAGTCTGTTCTCCCATGGAGCAACTAATGGGTTTGAACCAGCGACCTTTCAGTTAGCAGCTTAGCACTTCTTAACTATTGTCCCACCAGTGTTCCTTCAAATTGTACTAGGAGAAATTTTATTTTTGTTTTAGAAAACGTTTTAACAAACTATGTTTTTTGTTTGTTTAGTTTTAGTTATTTTAAATATCTGACAGAAAATAAAAAAAGACAGTTTCATTTAAAGATGTCCTTGATAAAGAAGTGAAAAATATAAACATTGGTGTTCAGTCTATGTCTTTTTGTTAATGTGTTTTTAATGGAATTACTGACACAGCACTTCTGTTTAAAGTACAATACTTGTGTTCAGAGACAGCATTTGCAAGATCATTTGTGTTGAGTTGAACTAACAACATTTTTATCAGAGCTCCACTTTTACTTAAAGGAACAACCTGTAGGCAAACTGGTTTTTTTCAGACCTCTGGATTTGACGTTTTCTCAAAAATGAATGAATTGGTCTTGTTACTTCAAGGAAAACCACAGGCTTTTTGTTGACAGTAAAAAAGTTGGGATTTCAGACAAAAAAATAGAATTTGAGAATAACTGGACTTATCCACATGAACTTAGATTTTCTGATAACTATCAGTGGTGATATTTATGAGAGTGATTTTTTGATAATATATAAAACACGTCCACTTTGGGAAAATCAGTGTAGCTCATAGAATCAATATTTCCCAAAGGACCAGTGTATGATCTTAAAAAAAATAATGCAAAAATAAATGAACAATTAAAAGCTCAAGATAGACCAAAGGATTTTCATGTAAGAGAGTACAAAACATATATTGACACATCTTCATATTTCTCACTGTAAATTTTAAGAGACTATCACGTGTGAAATTTTGGGATAGTATCTAAGAAAATATTCACAGTTATCAAAAGGAGCTGCATATCTGTGTGAGGCTGGATTTTCTATACAAGTTTCAGGCAAAACCGCACATTACAAGATTGAAGACAAATGAACTTACCAGAGTCTAGCCTTTTATTAACAGAGACTTCGTTTTTCTAAGTGGCCTTTTTCTACTTGTTAGGGGAGTCTCTTATTTTTAGTGTAAGAATCTAGGCAGGAAATTACAGAAATTTATGAAAATGAAGAGTATAACACTCCTTTCACAAATTATTTCCATTTTAGAAAATACATTTTAATAAACTATGTTTTTGTTTAGTTTTGGTTATTTTAAATTAGCTAATACACATATTTTAAAAATGCTTCCTTTCCATACCCAGTATGGGAAACTTCAATAGATACAACCTACATAAATAAAAGTTCTACAGAGGAATCAGTAATGGACTTCATATCTTAGAGCAGTCCTAGGTTTACGGAACAATTGTGCAGAATGAACTGACTTCCCAAATGGCCTCTTCTCCACTACACAGTTTCTCCTGTTACTAACATTTTGCATTCCTGTGGTACATTTGTTACAATTAATGAACCAATATGGCAACATTATTATTAACTAAAATCCATAGTTTACATTCAAAACCCATTGCCATCGAGCCGATTCCAGCTCATAGCAACCCTATAGGACAGAGTAGAACTGTCCCATAGGGTTTCCAAGGAATAGCTGCTGGATTTGAACTCCTGGTCTTTGGTTAGCAGCCGAGATCTTAACCACTGTACCACGAGGGGATTAGGGTTTACAATTTGTATTATACATTTCTATGGGTTTTGGCAAATGTTTAATGTCCTGTGTCCACCATTACAGTATCCTGTTGAATAGTTTCACTGCTCTAAAAATGCCTTGTGCTCTACACATTCATCCCTCACCATTCCCACTGAACCACTGGCAACCAATGGTCTTTTCACTGTATCTATAGTTTTGCGTTTTCCAGAGTGTCATATAGTTGGAATTATACAGTATATAGCTTTTGGTAGACTGACACCTTTCACTTAGAAATATGCATTTAAAGTTCCTCCATGTCTTTTTGTGGTGCTAGCTCTTTTTTTTTTTTTAATGTATGTGACTGAATAATATTAAAAAAAAAATTTTTTTTTTACATTGTATAAATGTACCACAGTTTGTTCATACATTAACCTATTAGAGGGCTTCTTCGTTGGTTTCAATTTTTGTCAATTTTGAACAAAGCTGATATAAATTATTTGTGTGCAAGTTTTTATGTGGACATACATTTTCATCTCATTTGGGTAAATACTTAGTTTTGTAAGAAATTACCAGACTGTCTTCCAAAATGGCAGTATTATTTGAATTCCCACCAACAATGAACAAGAGCTCCTGTTGCTCCACATCTTTGTCAGCACTTGATGTTGTCAGTGTTTTAAATTTTAGCCATTCTAATAGGCGTGTTGTGTTATCTCAATGTTTCTCAAAAATTTTTAAGAGTGTAAATGAGTCAGAAGACCACAATACTCGATAACCACAGTCATTATAGAAGATACTTAAATTCCAGGAAATGAAAGATCAATGAGGAATAGACAAGATTATAAGAAAATACATAGTTGAAATAAGATAGAAGTGTTGGTGAGGGACATCTCATGGAGGACCTTCTAAGTCATGTTAAAGACTATGCCTTTTAACCTAGGAACAAACAAAAGTCATTTAAGAAACTGAACATTCCAGGAGAAATTTGCAAACCATAACTGACCACTTTCACTTTAAATGCATTATTTCAAGCTTAAAATTGGGTCTCAACAATGCCCCCAAATTCAACCAAGTTTCTCTATCAACTTTACCTCCCCATTCCACCAGCTAAAATTTTCTTATTACTTGTTGTCCCTTAATTTCCCATATTCTCCTCTTTCCCAATTCTAGTTGATGATCACAGTTGTACCTCACTTAGTAAAAAGAAGCTGTCAGATGACAGTTCCCTTGTTATTTTGACAATATAATATTGGGCCCAGAAATATTATCTCTATAATACTTCATAGAAGAGGAAGAACAGGGATAAGTATTTATAATTTTTAAGTCACAAATTAGGAAGCAAGATCTACTGACTGCTAGCTTACTAATATTATGCTGTATGTATTGATAAATATATTACTTTTCCAGCCAATACTATTTTTAACTGTAATTAACAACAACATTTATGACTAGCCATTGAAAATAATTAATTAGATGTTTGGTTTGAGGCAAAAAAAAAAAAATACATTACCACTATATTACAAAATTAATCTGAAGTTAAGTTGTCTTTCCCCTATTTGGGACAATTTTGCTCATATGCCTTTCCTACCCTGGAGCTCTTGTAACACTTAGGAACAAATGATTGCCTGACCAGCCCATATACAAAAAAGAGAACCCTCCCCCCCAGTAAAGAATGTCCCCACATCGAAATTCTAGAATCTCGCTGTATTTGTTTTAGGCTATTTCAATCAACAACTAGAGGAAACAATCTTCAGCCCTCCAATTAAATCATGATAGAATTCCTCTTCTTGAATAAAGTAGGAGGACTCACACTACCTGACCCCAGAACCTACTATGCAACTACAGTAGTCAAAACAACCTGGTAGGTACAGTGACAGATACTTTGACCAATGGAATAGAATTGAGAACCCAGATGTAAACCCATCCATCTATCGTCACCTGCTCTTAGACAAGGGCCCAAAGTTCATCAAATGGGGAAAAGACAGTCTTTTTGACAAATGGTGCTGGCAAAACTGAAGGTCCATCTGCAAAAAAATGAAACAGGACCCATACCTCACACCATAAACAAAAAACTAATTCAAAATGGATCAAAGACCTAAATATAAAGCCAAAAACAATGAAGTTCATAGAATTAAAAATAGAATCAATGCCAGAGGTCCTAATACATGGCATTGGTAGGATACAAACCCGAATCAACAACCCACAAAATCCAGAAGATAAGCTGGATAACTGGGATATTCTAAAAATTAAACACTTACATTCATCAAAAGAGTTCACCAAAAGAGTAAAAGGAGAACTTACAGACAGAGAAAACATTTTTGGCTATTAAAAATCAGGCAAAGTTCTCATCTCAAAAATCTACAAGAAAATCCAACATCTCTACAACAAAAAGACAAATAATCCAATGAAAAAATGGGCAAAGGAAATTAACAAACACTTCACCAAAGAAAACATTCAACTGGCCAGCAGACACATGAGGAAATGCTCACAATCGCTAGCCATTAGAGAAATGCAAATCAAAACCACACTGAGATATTATCGCACCTCAACATTACTGGCAGGAATCAAAAAAAAAAAAAACCAGGAAATAACAAATGTTGAAGAGGCTGTGGGGAGATTGGAACTCTTATGTGCTGCTGGTGGAAATGCAAAGTGATATAACCATTTTGGAAAATGATATGACACTTCTTTAGAAAGCTAGAAATAGAAACACCATATGATCCAGCAGTTCCACTCCTAGGAAAATGTCCCAGAGAAATAAGAGTCATCACACAAAAAGACATATGCACCCTCATGTTCACTGTAGCATTATTCACAATAGCAAAAAGATGGAAACAAGCTAGATGTCCATCAGCAGATAAACGGATAAACTATGGTACATATGCACAATGGAATATTATGCAACAATAAAGAATGATAATGAGTTTTCAAAGCATCTCTTAACATGGATGAATCTGGAGGGCATTATGCTGAGTGAAATACGTCAATCACAAAAGAACCAATATTGATGAGACCTACTGTAAAAACTCATGAAAATGTTTACACACAAAAAATAATCTTCGATCATTACGAGAGGGGAGGGGTGGGGATGAAAAACTAGTAATACAGACAAGTGTAAACTTTGGTGAAGTGTAAGACAGTACACAGTACTGGGGAAGACAGCACAACGTATACAAGGCAAGGCCATGGAAGCACCATAGACACATCCAAACTCCCTGAGGGACTGAATTGCTGCGCTGAGGGCTGAGCGGAACTTGGTCTCAGGGAACATCTAGCTCAATTGGCATAACATAGTTTAATAAGAAAATGTTCTACATTCTACTTTGGTGAGTAGCATCTGGGATCTTAAAAGCCTGTGAGCAGCCATCAGGGTACTCCACTGGTCTCACCCCTTGGGAACAAGGAAGAAAAAAGAAAACTAAAGATAGAAGGGATAGATTAGTCCAAAGGACTAATGGTCCACATCTAACAGAGCCTACACCAGACTGAGCCCATACAACTAGATGGTGCCCGGCTACCACTACTGCCTGCTCTGACAGGGATCACAACAGATCCCGGACAGAGCTGGAGAAAAATGTAGAACAAAATTCTAACTCAAAAAGAAAGACTGGATTTGCTGGCCTGACAGAGACTGGAGAAACCCTGAGAGTATGGCCTCTGGACACCCTTTCAGCTCAGTAATAAAGTCACTCCTGAGGTTCACCTTTCAGCTGAAGATTGGACAGGCCCATAAAACAAAACGGGACTAAAGGGGCACATCAGCCCAGTAGTAACGACTAGAAGCCAGGAGGCAACAGGAAAGCTGGTAATGTTACCAGAGAGTGGCCTTGGTTCTTGTCTTTGGTATAGGAAAGAATTCAAAGCCTAAGACATAGTGTCAAGCGAGCAGAGGTTTATTAGCAAGCAGAGGATTAGTAGTAAAAGTATACTTGACTAGGAAGCACCAAGCCGGCTACTCAGGTAGAGAAAGAATCTTAGTGCCCCAATAGTCCTTTTCTTAGGGTTTTATATCCTTCTTGTTTCTTATCTGTCTCTGTTAACATTTAAAAGCCAGGACAGGACCCCCTATGAAACCTATTTCCTTGGCTTAAGGTTCATTTACCAAGTTAGGGGTCTTATCAAGTTAGGGACTTTATCTAGTTAAGGGCTTTATCAAATCAAAGGCCCCTGTAAGGATCATTTTCTTGGCTTAAAGTTTAACTATATAGGGACCATCTTATTGAGGAATGTCACCACCCCCTCCCTCTTCCTCTTCCCGTGTACAAGCTCTCCCCCTCCCCCTTACAGTAATAGGGAACCCAAGGTTGAGAAGGGAGAGTGTTGACATGTCGTGGGGTTGTTAACCAATGTCACAAAACAATATGTGTACTAACTGTTTAATGAGAAACTAGTTTGTTCTGTAAACCTTCATCTAAAGTACAGTCAAAAAAAGAAAAGAATTCTACTTCTTTGTCATCAGGTATTATTATTGACTTTTGTCTTTACTTTCTGTTGAAATTTCTAGAGGGTTTTATTTTGTTCATCTAATCACTTTCCGATGGCACTAGGTGGGGTTTAATCACTTTCCTTACTAATATATGTTTCCTGACCCTGAAAAAAAATTCTTTAATATTTTGCTTGCAGAAACCACATATAGTCTTCAAAGAATTGCTCACTTTATATCTAGATAGAAGATTAAACACACACACAGACGGATGGGTACAGGGGTTATTGCAGTGGTGCCAAGGAAGACATTGATAAGGGGCTTCAGGTTCTGACCTTTGATCAAAACTCTCAGTTATGCTATACATATATCTGTTCACAGACATAAACACACAGTTGAAAGAAGCTCTCCACTGAAATCCTACATGATCACACTGCCAATGTGCACTATGAATTCCTAATTTTATATGTCCTAAACCTCACCTGGAGCCATAGTGGTACAGTGGAAAAGTGCTTGGCTGCTAACCAACAGGTTGGCAGTTTGAACCCACCCACCAGCCACTCCACAGAAGAAAGATGTGGTAGTCTGCTTCTGTTAATATTACAACCTTGGAAACCCTATGGGGTGGTCCTACTCTGTCCTACAGGGTCACTATAAGGTCATTATGAGTCGGAGTGATCTCAGTGGAAATGGTTTGGCTTTTATTGAACAATTTCTAGAATAATGCAAACATGTTGTAAGGATGTTAATTTGCTATGTATAAAAATTTAAAAATATCCCACCTATGGCATTTCTCTTTGTTTAATTCTTCATTTTTCTAATATACTCAAAGCCTCTATAAATAGCTACTGCTCAATATATCTCAATCCTTAAAAATCTCATGTTGATAAAAACACAAGAACAAATTCCCAGGTCCATTTATACTACAATAGGTCCTCTGTATCCACAAGTTTCTTATTCACAGAGTCGACCAACCATAGATCAAAAATATTTGGGAAAAAAAAGTTCCAAAAAGCAAAACTTGAATTTGCCACAAACTGAATCCATGAGAGTGAAGTGATATGTAGGCACCCCCTGCTGTAGCCTCCCACCACCTCACAGATTCTCAGTTTCTCTCCAGTACTAGTTTGAGAGCTATTCGCGTTGTGTTTCATTTGTTCACTACTTATGTTGCATGTACCCTTTGTTGCTATGAAACAATGGCTCCTAAAAAGTTATAAAGAGGTCAAAGCAGTTTCTCAAAGTCTAAGTGTGAGCAAGTAGAGTAGAGGGAAAGGAGCTTAAGGCTAGAAAGGGATGGTTGGCTAGTCATGTACAGTGCCACAGCCTCAAGAACTTTAAGACCAAGGGTGAATCGGCATGGGTTGATATCCAGGCAGCAACAGCATTCCCAGAAGTGCCAGGAAATCACAGAAGAGAAAGATTACTTTCCAGAGCAAGTCTTCACTTGTGATAAAACAACTATTTATATAGTAGTTACACTGTATTAGGTAATATATAAGTAATCTACAGATAATTTAAAGTATACGGGAAGATGTGCCTGTGTTATATGCAAATACTATGACATTTTTACCTAAGGAACTTGGGAATCTGTGGATTTTGGTATCTGAGGGGGTTCTAGAACTAATCCTCCACGGATACTTAGGGACAGTTGTACTAGTAATGTATTATCAGTTCAATTGTGCTCCCCAAAAATATGTGTTGTAAATTCTAACCCCTGTATCTGTGGTTCCACCATGTGTTCCTCAGTTTGTAGTAGAGTGGTGGCTTGCATGTTGCTACGATTCTGGAAGCTATGCTACTAGTATTTCAAATATCAGCAGGGACACCCTTAGTGGACAGACTTCCAGACTAAGACTAGAAGGAAAGCCTTGGCGGTGTACTTCTGAAGTAATTGGACAGTGAAAACCTTATGAATAGCAGTGTAACATTTTCAGATATAGTACTGGAAAATTAGCCCTTCGTGTTGGAAAGACTCAAAATACAACTTTGAAGAGCTGCCTCTTCAAAGTAGAGTCAATCTTGCTGATATAGAGGGAGGCAAGCTTTTGGGGCCCTCAGATGTTGATGTGGCAAGACTCAAAATGGAAAGAAACAGCTGGAAACATCCATTAATAATCAGAACATGGAACGTGTACGCTATGAATCTAGAAAAATTAGAAGTCACAAAAAATGAAGTGGAACACATGAAGATTGATATCCTAGCCATTAGTGAGCTGAAATGGTCTGCTATTGGCCATTTTGAATCAATCATGTGATCTGTTACACTGGGACTGCCAAATTGAAGAAGAATCCAGTCACATTCACTTTCTAAAACAGCATTCCAAGACCTATCCTGAACTACATCACTGTCAGTGCTGGGATAACATCCATACATGAACAAGGAAGATCAGATAATACAATTATTACTCAAATTTATGCACCAATCACTAAAGACAAAGATGAGTAAACTGAAGATTTTTACCATCTTCTGCTGTCTGAATTGGATCAAACACACAATCAAGATGTATTGATAACTAACGGTGACTGGAAATCAAAGTTGGAAACAAAAAAGAAGGGTCTGTAGTTGGAAAATATGCTCTTGGTGACTGAAATAATGCTACAGATCTGAGCATAGAATTTTGCAAGACCAATGACTTACTTATTGCAAATATAATTTTCAACAACATAAACGGCCACTAAACAAGTGGAGCTCATCAGGTGGAAAACACAGGAATCAAATCGCTGTCATCTATGGAAAGAGATAATGGAAATTTTAATACCGTCAGTTAGAATAAGGCCAGGGGCAAACTATTGACTATCAATTGATCGCATGAAAGTTGAAGGTAAAGAAAATTAAAACAAGTACGCCAGAACCAAAATATTACCTTGACTATATTCCAACTGAATGTGGAAACCAGCTCAGGAATAGGTTTATTCCATTGAACACTAATGACCAAAGACAGACGAGTTGCGAGATGACACATAGGACATCACGCATAAAGAAAGCAAAAGATCACTTAAAAAAAAAAAAAAAGGAAAGAAAGAAAAGACCAAAGGGATGTCAGAAAAGACTCTGAAGCTTACTCTTGAATACACCGTAGCTAAAACAAATGGAAGAAATGATGAAGTAAAAGAGAAAATTCCAAAGGCCAGCTTGAGAATACAAAGTGTTACAATGAAATGTACAAAATCTGGAGTTAGAAAACAAAAAGGGAAGAACAAGCTCAGCATTTCTCAAGCTGAAAGCACTGAAGAAAAAATTCAAGCCTTGAGCTGCAATTTTGAAGGATTCAGTTAGCAAAATATTGAACTGTGTCAAAAAGAATTAGTTGACATTCGACCATTTCAAGATGTAGTATGTGATCAAAAATTGGAAGTATTGAAGGAAGAAGTTCAAGCTGCACTGAAGGTATTGGCAAAAAACAAGGCTCCAGGAACTGAAGGAATACCTATTGAGATGTTTAAACAAACAGATGCCGCATTGAAGGTGCTCACTGGTGTATGCCAAGACATTTGGAAGACAACTACATGGCCAACTAACTGAAAGAGATCCATGTCTGTGCTCATTCTAAAGAAGGGTGATCCAACAGAAGGAGGAAATTACCTAACAATACCATTAATGTCACACGAAAGTAAAATTTTGCTGAAGAGATTTCAAAAATGGATTACAGCAATACATAGACAGAGTACTGCCAGATTCAAGCCAGATTCAGAACAGGCTTCGGAAGGAGGGGTATGATTGCTGATGTCGGACGGATCTTGGCTTAAAGCAGAGAATTCCAGAAAGATGTTCACCTGTGTTTTATTGACTATGCAAAGCATTCAACTGTGTGGATCATAACAAATTACACATAGCATTCGGAAGTATGGGAATTCCTGAATAATTAATTGTGCTCATGTGTAATCTGTACATGGACTAAGTGGCAGTTCTTGGAACAGAACAAGGATATACTGCGTGGTTCAAAATCAGGAAAGTGTGAGCCAGGATTGTATCCTTTCAGTATACTTACTCGATCTGTATGCTGAACAAATAATCTGAGAAGCTGGGCTACATGAAGAAGAATGTGGCATCAGGATTGATGGGAGACTCATTAACAACCTGTGATATGCAGATGACACAAACTTACTTGCAGTGAAAGAATAAGACTGAAGCCCTTACTGATGAAGATGAAAGACTACAGCCTTCAGTATAGATTACTCCTCAACATAAAACAAAAATCCTCACAACTGCACCAATAAGTATCATCATGATAAGGGGAGAAAATATTGAAGTTGTCAAGGATTTCATTTCCCTCTGATTCACAACCAATGTCCAAGGAAGCAGCAGTCAAGAAATCAAATGACATATTGCACCAGGCCACTCTGCTGCAACAGACCTCTTAAAAGTGTTGAAAAGGAAAGATTTTGAGGATTACTGTGCACCTGACTCAAGCCTGATATTTTTAATTGCCTCATATGCATGTAAGAGCTGAACTATGAATAAGGAAGACTGAAGAATCGATGCCTTGAAATATGGTGTTGACAAAGAATATTAACTATGCCATGGACAGCCAGAAGAATGAACAAGTCTATCTTCGAAGATGCATAGCCAGAGTGACCCTTGAAAGCGAGAATGGTGAGACTTTGTCTTGGGTACTTCCGACATGTTATTAGAAGGGACCAGTCCCTGGGGAAGGACATCATGCTTGGCAAGTTAGAGGGTCAGCAAAAAAGAGGAAGACCCTTAACGAGATGGACTGGCACAGTGGCTGAAACAATGGGCTGAAACATAGAAAAGACTGTGATGATGGCACAGGAATCAGCAGCTGGGGAAACAAAGAGGCCTCTTTGTTTCCCCAGCTCCTCCAAGTGAATAAACATGGGCTATCCTTCTGGAGAAGGAAAGCTTATTAGAGCCATATTATTCCAGTTGGTACAGCCAAAGTCCTAGATATATAAGACAGATGAGTCAAAATCAGGAAAGCAATTCACACCCGGCATGCATCTAACAACAGATGTGTGAAAAAATTCAGTTATGGTAAGAAGAAAACATCCGTTGTTGTTGTTGTTAGTTGCTTTCGAGTTGGTTCCGACTCATAGCGACCCTATGCACAACTGAAAAAAAACACTGCCCGGTTCTCACAATCCTTACAATTGTTGTTATGCTTGAGCTCATTGTTGCAGCCACTATGTCAATCCACCTCGTTGAGGGTCTTCCTCTTTCCACTGACCCTGTACTTTGCCAAGCATGATGTCCTTCTCCAAGAACTGATCCCTCCTGACAACATGTCCAAAGTGTGTAAGATGCAGTCTCACCATCCTTGCTTCTAAGGAGCATTCTGGTTGCACTTCTTCTAAGACAGATTTGGTCATTCTTTTGGTAGCCCATGATATATTCAATATTCTTCACCAACACCACAATTCAAAGGCATCCATTCTTCTTCAGTCTTCCTTATTCATTGTCCAGCTTTCACATGCATATGATGCTATTGAAAATACCATGGCTTGGGTCAGGCGCACCTTAGTCTTCAAGGTGACACCTTTGCTCTTCAACACTAAAGAGGTCCACTGCAGCAGATTTACCCAATGCAATGGGTATTTTGATTTCTTGACTGCTGCTTCCATGGCTGTTGATTGTGGATCCAAGTAAAATGAAATCCTTGACAACTTCAATCTTTTCTCTGTTTATCATGATGTTGCTCATTGCTCGAGTTGTGAGGATTTTTGTTTTCTTTATGTTGAGGTGCAGTCCATACTGAAGGCTGTGGTCTTCGATCTTCATTAATAAGTGCTTCAAGTCCTCTTCACTTTCAGCAAGCAAGGTTGTGTCATCTGCATAACGCAGGTTGTTAATGAGTCTTCCTCCAATCCTGATGCCCCGTTCTTTTCATATAGTCCAGCTTCTCATATTATTTGCTCAGCATACAGATTGAATAGACATGGTGAAAGAATACAACCCTGACGCACACCATCCCTGACTTTAAACCAATCAGTATCTCCTTGTTCTGTCCGAACAACTCCCTCTTGATCTATGCAAAAGTTCCTCAAGAGCACAATTAAGCGTTCTGGAATTCCCATTCTTCACAATGTTATCCATAGTTTGTTATTATCCCCCAACCTGGGGAACTCATCTTCCAGCACTGTATCAGACAATGTTCCACTGCTATTCATAAGGTTTTCACTGGCTAATGCTTTTCAGAAGTAGACTGCCGGGTCCTTCTTCCTCGTCTGTCTTAGTCTGGAAGCTCAGCTGAAACCTGTCCTCCATGGGTGACCCTGCTGGTATCTGAATACTGGTGGCATAGCTTCCAGCATCACAGCGACACGCAAGCCCCCACAGTACGACAAACTGACAGACACGTGGGGGAAGCACAGCTGAACTCAGCTTAAATCAGCAATGCACAGAACCGTAAGTTAAATAAGTCATCAGGCGTCAAATTTGGGGGTGCTGTGTTACACGGCAACAAATAACTGACCCCTCAACTCATACTGAAGTGTATTGACTTAAATGCCAGAAATTTAAGCAAATAATTTTTAATTAATATGAACTATTATATTTTTATTTCACTTCAAGGTAGTAGATGAGACTATAGGTGCCATTAGAAAACATGAAATTTTCCCTGCGTTATTATTTTTAGTATTTTCATGAGATGTTTATATTTACTGAAAAAAATGTTGGCATCAAAGCATTCTATTACATTAGAATAAAGTTAACCGTTGTTTATTTTATACAAAATACTAGATGAATAGAACTTTATTTCATATAAATGTTTAATATTTTACACTTATTTTGCATATTTATTGTGAAAGTTCCCTATTAGTTATACAATTCATAACTTAGTTGTAAATAGGACAAAGAAAATTAATGATATGAGTTTAATAAAGCTACAGTGAGAATACAGTTGTTGCAAATAATATGGACTTCACATAATTATTAGATACTTAACAATTAGACTGTTTCATAGTCTCTTTCAAGGGATCTAATGGTAGTGAAGTTAGTCACAGTTAAATAAAATACAACATTAAGTATTAATTTGCAGTGCTTCAAAAAACCTTAAATCTGACAAAAGAAATTTTCACAACTGAATGAAGTGATTTTTGTTCAGAAAAGGTGGATTTTCCTCTTGTGCTAATTGCAGTTAAATATAACTGTAGGGAACTTTCATTATTTTTATGTAATATAAAAATATAATATTTAAAAAACTTCCTAAGAAATGCCTCTTACTACAGCATATACATAAGTGCTGGGTTGCATGTGTGTTTTGTGGTTGTTGTTGTTAAATGCCCTTGAGTAGGTTCCGACTCATAGCAACCCCATATACCATAGAACTAAACACAGCCCAGTCCTCTGCCATCCTCAGGATCATTGTTATGCTTGAGCCCATCGTTGCAGCCACTGTGCCAATCCATCTCATCGAGGGTCTTCCTCTTTTTCACTGACCTTCCACTTTACCAAGCATGTTGTCCTTCTCCAGGGACTGGTCCCTCCTGATAACATTACCAAGCATGATAACATTCTCCAGGGACTGGTCCCTCCTGATAACATGTCCAAAGTATGTGAGATGAAGTCTCACCATCCTTGTTTCTAAGGAGCATTCTGGTTGTACTTCTTCCAAGACAGATTTGTTCATTCTTTTGGCAGTCCATGGTATATTTAATATTCTTTGCCAACACCACAACTCAAAGGCATCAATTCTTCTTCAGCCTTCCTTATTCATATGTACATAACCATGTGTGCTTATATATGATGAGGGGTGGGGATGGAAAAACACCAAGTAGATAATAGACAAGTGGTAACTTTGCTGAAAGGTAAGACAGTACAGCTTGTACAAGGCAATGTCATGGGAGCTCCATAGACACATCCAAACTCTCTGAGGGACTGAATTGCTGGTCTGAGTGCTGTGAGGACCATGATCTCAGGGAACATTTAACTCAATTTTCATAGCATAGTTTATAAATAAAATGTTCTACATTCTACTTTGGTGAGTAGCCTCTGGGGCCTTAAAAGCCTGTGAGTGGCCATCTAGGATACTCCACTGGTCTCACCTCTTTGGAAGCAAGGGAGAATGAAGAAAACTAAAGACACAAGGGAAAGATTAGTTCAAAGGTCTAATGGACCACAACTACCAAGGTCTCCCACAGACTGAGTCCAGTACAACTCAATGGTGCCTGGCTACCACCCCTGACTGCTCTGACAGGATCACAATAGAGAGTCACAGACAGAGCTAAATGTAGAACAAAATTCTAACTCACAAAAAAAGACCAGACTTACTGGCCTGATGGAGAATGAAAAAACCCCGAGATTATGGCCCCCAGACACCCTTTTAGCTCAGTAATGAAGTCACTCCTGAGGTTCACCCTTCAGCCAAAGATTAGACAAACCCATAAAACAAAACGTGACTAAAAGGGCAGGGATTAGAAGGCAGAAGGGGACAGGAAAGCTGGTAATAGGGAGTCCAAGTTTGAGAAGGGAGAATGTTGACGTGTTGTGGGGTTGTTAACCATGTCATAAAACAATATGTGTATTAACTGTTTAATGGTAAGCTAGTTTGTTCTGTAAAAACTTTGATCTAAAGTAGAATAAAAAGATCAAATGACTTGGGCAACTTGGATAACTTGCTGCAAAAGACCTCTTTCAAGTGCTGAAAAGTTAAGATGTCACTTTGAGGACTACGGTGCGCCTGAGTCAAGCCATGGTATTTTCAATTGCCTCATAAAAAAAAAAAAAAAAAAAATTTTTCATATGTATGTTAAAGTGGGACTATGAATAAGGAAGACTGAAGAAGAATTGATGCCTTAGAATGAGTTAGTAAAGAATATTGAATGGACCACCAGGAGAATCAACAAATCTGTGTTTGGAAGAAGTACAGCCAGAATCCTCCTTAGAGCTGAGGATGGCTAGACTTCATCTCAGGTGCTTTGGATCTGTTATTAGAAGGGACCTTGAAAAGGAAATCATGCTTGGTGAAGTAGAGGGTCAATGAAAAAGAGGAAGAGCCTCAATGAGATGAAGTGACACAGTGGATGCAATAATGGGCTCAAACATAGCAATGGTTACAAGGATGACACTGGACTGGGCAGTGTTTAGTTCTGTTGTACATAGGGTTGCTATGAGTGAGAACTGACTTGATGGTACCTAACAACAACTACATGGACCTTGTGTTGATTTTTCAGAAAAACATTTTGAGAGATTTTTCTGCTAAGCCCTGATGAATTAACTCTGTCCTAGTTTTCCACTCCAGAGGGTTTGTTACCTTTGTTCAGGTTAATTGATATTTCCTGGGTGAGCCGTAAACACTTGCTTTAATACTTTTTGTCAGGTTCTGGGCTGCAGCCTGCCCAAGGATTGGTCAATCAAAACCCGATTGGTTAATAGATTATGCAAATGAGGTGAGTTGCAGTGCATCCATGCCATCTATGCAAATGAAATGTCTGTGGCCTATCTAGAGGGGCTTGGTCATTTTGTGGCCTGGCATGGAAACTCCTGTCTTGAAACTGACAATGAGCTTGTAGATATAAGCAGTCAGCCCCACAGAGGTTTGTCAGGTGGAAGTAAGAAGAGAAGCAGAAGGAAGAAAGAAGAGAAGAAGCAGAGAGAGAGTGGGAGAGGGAGAGAGAGGAGGCAAAGAACTTCCTAAAAAAGCTGTAACACTGGTCAAGGGCAGTGACACTGAAGACAGAGGCACAAAGTGGCCCGGGGCAGAGCCAGTGGTAACTGACCCAGAAGGGGTTCAGCGGCAGAGCTAGTAGTAACAGATGGCTGCGCCTAGAGGAGCCTGTCATCGGGGTCCAAGAGAAGTCTGTTCTCAGGGAGCTGAGAGGAGGCCTGTCCTGCTGAGACGACCTGGGGGATCTGTCCTGTATTAAGAAGGGTGAGTTTGCCTGCCTGCTTCCTAATCCTGGTTTGTGAGTTGTAGTTTGTTGAGTCTGATTCCAAGTTGTAATCTGTTCTTTAATAAACCATTTAACTGTAATTTTGATCTGTGAGTTCTGTGAAGCCACCAGCAGAGAAGTAGAGAGTGCTGTGGGATGGACAACAAATGTCAGAACTGGTAAAAAGTTTGGAGAGTGTAGGTATGTGTGACCTTCACCTCAAAGGGATCAGCCTTGGACTGATCTTGAGTCCGCTTATCCACCTAAAGTTAGATAGCTCCTGATGACACAACTCTTACTACTACTCCCTAGATTTTACATTATGTATGTGTACGAGTTTTTATGAGCAATTTTTAAAAAGAATGTGATGTATGATACAACGTATTTTCCTTAGAATTGCACGGAAACATTGCACTGCATACAGTTCCTATAAAAGTAATTTAATTTGGCCTTCTGTTCATAAATCATCTCTGATGTCAAGTTAGTAAAAAATGTAATGGACTCAAATAACAGGGAGAGATATTTACTTGTGTGTTGGCTTATTATAAACTTCCCTATGGTAGATACTGTCTGAGTAGAGAAATTTCATGGTATATGTTCTTTGTATTATTATTTACCTTGCAAAAAAAAACACAAATGTATTTCAGTTTATCAAATATTTCATGGCAGAATATGGTACTTGATTTAGTATGAAGAAGGAAATTATAGCATAGAATTAGGCTCCATGGTGCCAGAGATTCAGCCAATACCTTTAAAACAATGTGTCAGTTATAAAACTAAACTTTACATTTCTTTGCTATAAAACATTTAATTTATAAATTTATGCTTTCTGGGAACAACTTTTTAAAATCAATGTGTAATTTTGTGTTGAAAATATTACTTTTATTGTTGTACACAAACAATCCAAGATATAAGGTCAGAGGTGTTAGAGAGGTAGTATTAGACAGGTCTTCACAAATTCTTGTTTTAATTTGAATAAAAATGAGAAATTTCATTTTAGTGACCATCATTGAGAAGTGTTTTTAATTAATTATTCAAAACAGTGATTTCTATATTTCCCAGGTTGATTATATGATATATATTTGCAGATTATGTTGATCTAATAAGTGATAGAAATTTTTTTTTTTTTTTTACTAAGTGAAGGTGTATTTAAATATCAGTGCTAGTCATTTCCCCACTACGTGCCAATTAAGATGTGCAGGTTTTAGCAACTACAATGTTTAAATGTAATTAATTAATTAGAAATATTTAAGTTTAAAAATTACATGTTGTATCTGGAGATTACATTGTCTGGTATGTCAAAAATATTTATTTTAGTTCAAGCCTTTATTATTACTAATTAATTTTTAATGTCAACTATATTTATTCATGATTTGTTGTTAGATGCCATCCAGTTGGTCCTGACACATAGAGACCGTATGTACAACAGATCGAAACACTGCTTGGTTCTGCACTGTCCCCATAATCATGCCGTGTTGGAGCCCGTTGATGCAGCCATTGTGGTATACTCATGGCACATGTTGGAAAAAAATTTTTTTAAACTATATATATGGTGTATTGGTTAAGTGCTACAGCTGTTAATCAAAAAGTCGGCAGTTCGAATCCATCAGGTGCTCCTCGGAAACTCTATGGGGCAGTTGTACTCTGTCCTATAGGGTTGCAATGAGTCGGAATCGACTCTACAGCAACAGGTTTGGTTTTTGGTTTTATATATATATATATATATTTATAGGGGGTTTGGTGGGTGTGTGTATATATATATATATATATATACATACACATAGTTTTGTTGTTGTTTGTTGCCACTGAGTCCACTCAGACTCAAGTATAACACTCGGTATAACAGAATGAAACATTGCCTGACCTGTGCCATCTTCATGATCATTAGTACGTTTGAGTCCATGGTTGTAGCTACTGTGTCAATCAATCGCATTGATTTAGCTAAAGAATTTACATTGAACTTAACTAAATGATTATTTCTACATTATTTAATTAATTTAAATTTAAATTAGCTAAATGAATATTTCTACATTAAGATTTAATGTTATTTTTTAAGTCTGCATACTTATTACTAGAAAAGTATACACATTTAAAAATAACGTTAAATCTTATATGTGGAAATATTTACTTAATTTAAATGAAAATAAGTTACTAATAATTTTGCTTCTGAAAATAAGTGTTTTAGTCGAACAGTAGGCTAGTAGCCATGCCTTAATGTAATAACCTTGTGCAGTGTAACCTAATGCAGCATAATCAGTCTGTCAGTTGAAAACGCAGTTTCCTTAGGGTGTGTTTGCCTCCGGATTGTAAACAGGCACGCTTCAGTCGCCTTATCTACTGATTCTGGACTTGTCAGCTCCCAGAATGGAGTGAGCCAATCTCTTGGAGTAAATCTCTATGTGTCTATGTATTTATCTATCTCTCACTGGTTCTGTTCTCTAGTGAGCCAATCTCTTGGAGTAAATCTCTATGTGTCTATGTATTTATCTATCTCTCACTGGTTCTGTTCTCTAGTGAGCCAATCTCTTGGAGTAAATCTCTATCTATCTTTGTATTTATCTGTCTCTCACTGGTTCTGTTCTCTAGAGAACTCTCACTAGTACACTGTGAGAAACTGTTGTTCAGAGTGAATATTTTCTTTTACATTCCTGCCAACAATACAGGAGAGTACAGTTTCTCTCCATCCTTTCTAAAACTTAGCATCGTCTGTCTTTTTAATCTTAACCGTTCTGATAGATGTGTAGTGGTATCTCATTGTCATTTTAATTTTTCATTTACCTAATCACTATTATACTGAACATTTCTTATGTAGCTATATGCTAATTATATACTTTCTCTGGTGAAATTTATGCTCAAAACATTTTCCCACTATTATTAGACTGCTTGTTTACTTAAAATTGAGTTTTAGGAACTCTTTATATATTCTGGATACGAGTCTTTTATCTGAGATAAGCTTTGCAAATATTTTCTCCCAGTCTGTAACTTGCCTTGTCATTCACCTAAGAGTGATTTTTAAGGAGCAGTTAATTTTAATTTGTTGAAGTTCAATTTACCATTTGTAAAAATTTTATGTATCAGGATTTTGATGTCTCTAAGGAATTTTGCTCTCCCAACATCACAAACATTTTGTCTATACTTTCTTCTCTACTTTTTATTGTTTTAAGATTTACGTCTAAAGTTATTGCTGGTTTTAAGCTCTTTGATGTAATGTCTTACGGTATGTATTAAAGTTCTTTTTGAAAAGCAAATATGGATATCCATTACTAAAGCATCATCTCCTTATATGACTACTTCTTCATTGAATATTCTTTGCACTTTCGTCAAAAAACGATTATCCCTAAATGTGTCTTTCTATTCCTGTAATTTTTATTCTGTTCCATTGGTGTGCCTTTAGGCCAATAACACACTATCTTGATTACTTAGCTTTATAATATGATTTGAAATCAGGTAGTGTTCGTCTACCAACTTTGTTCTATTTCAAAGTTCTTTTGGTTATTTTGGTCCTTTGTATTTCAAAATCAATTTTAGAAGGATTTTGTCAATTTGTATCAAAAAAATGGCTACCAGGATTTTATTTTTAATCCTCAAAGGATTGATTCAATGACACATGTAATTATTATTATTTTGTTGTTGTTACATCCCATGGAGTTCATTCTGACTCATAGCAACCCTATAGGATAGAAAAGAACTGCTCCCATAGGGTTTTCTAAGCTGTAATCTTTACAGGAGCATATTGACAGGTCTTTTCACCCCTTGAGCTGCTGGTGGGTTCAAACTGCCTACCTTCCCATTAGGAGCCGAGTGCTGGTGCAGTGGTTAAGCGGTTTGCTGCTAACCCAAATCTGGGCAGTTAGAACCCACCAGCCACTCTGTGGGAGAAAGATGTGGCGGTCTGTTTCCATAAAGGTTTACAGCCTTGGAACACTTATAGGGCAATTCTACTCTGTCCTATATGGTCATTATGAGCCTGAATCAACTCAGTGGCAGTGAGTTTATTAATAGTAGACGATAATAAAATAAGGAAGTTCTTCACATATAGAGAGACCTCAAAATTTTGGTTGAAACAGAGGTCAGTTCTTTATTGCACACAGAGACAGCTAAGAAAGATTAGTTGCTTGTTCCTTCATCAAGCAATCCCCTGACTGACTTAAGAGTTTGGTCAGCTTCCAGAATTTCATAATATTTGCTTCCAATTGTTCTTTCCAGTGCAATTGTTCTTTTTGATAGAGGGACCAACCTTTAGAGTTTACATATTCACCATTTTGTGTATTGTTTGCTGGGATTTTGAGTGATATTCCATCAAATTTATACAATTATTTGGGAAGAACTGACATTTTAACAATATCGAGTTCTTATTTTTAACCAATAAACGCAATTTATTTCTCTATTTATTTAGGTCTCCTTTAATTTCTCACAGATTTTCATTTTTTTTAAGTTTTATCTGAACAGTTCTTGCACATCTTTTGTCAGATTTATATTAAACTACTTCACCTTTTTTTATTCTATGTAAATAGTATTTTTATATCAGTTTCTTATTGGTTATTGCTAAACCCCACCTCCAAAAAAAATACCAAACCCATTGTCATCAAGTTGATTCCGACTCATAGTGACCATACGGGACAGAGAAAAACTGCCCCCATAGGATTTCTGAGGCTGTAAATCTTTACAAAACCAAACTGCCACACCTGTCTTCTGTGGAGCTGCTGGTGGGTTCAAACAGTCAAACTTTTGGTTAACAGCAGAGTGCTTTAGCCACTGCACCACCAGGGCTCCTTGGTCATTGTTAGTGTATGAAAATAAAATTAATTTTTGTATATTGATCTTATCATTTGCAAACTTGATAAACTCACTCAATAGTCCTAGAAGATATTTTTTTTTAAGGTAGGTTTTACTGAACTTCCTACATTTACAATCATTTCAACTTCAAATAAAGATTTTTTTTCATTTTTTACTTCCTCATTCCATTTGAGTCTTTTTTTTTTTTTTTTAATCCTTGTCTTATTGCAATGGCTAGGACTGCAATAAGACATTGAATAGAAGTGCTGAGAATAAACATTCTTGTCCTGTTCCCAACTTTGGAAGACCCAACCCCAATGAAAGTATTATTTGGCCTAAAATGTCAATAGTGATGATGTTAAGAATTCTCATATACATTCAACTGATATTATACTGCTTCACATACAGTATAACACATACTTTCTCTCCCCTTTCCAACCTTTGCATTGTCCTTCTCATGCACTCTACTCTCTATGTATTATAAAGTCTGCCTTACAATGCTATTATTTTTGCTTTAAACATTCACTTACATTTTTAATATGTGTAACTATTAAGAAAAACCATCTCAAATATCCACCCAGTTACCATTTTCATTGATCATAACTCCTTTTCATACATATAGATGCTTTTAAAATTCTCTTTTTATCATTCCGGAAGCTCTTGGTTCATATTTTTTAACCAGATATGGAGAAAACAAAACAACTGGCCATTTGTGGTGCAAAGGGCTTCTTTTATGTGGCCTTTCTGGCCCTGGGTTTGTAATTTTCCTAAAATGATAAGTCAGGCTGCAATCTGCCAAGTGATTGGCCAGTTTGCAAACCAACTAAGTGACTCTTAAACCTCCTGAGAGGATTGGTCAGTTTACAACTCATCCGGTGATTGGTCACTTTCGCAAGGCTGCTAGGAAAGCCCCACCTTAAAGTTTACAGTTTTCCTACATAGGAGGCCAATGTCTCAACAAGAGCCTGGAGTGGAGCATGTCCTTTGGACCCAGGGTCTCTGAGCTGAGAAACTTCTAGACTTTGTGAAAGGACTGTAACAGAGAGTTGATAACACTGAGCTGATAACACTGAAGACCAGACAGAAATATCAACAGCTGGGCAGAAGTACAGCAGAGCTGAGCAGCAGAGAAACATAGTAGGAGTAACAAGGAGGCCTGCAGCTAGCAGCAGCCTGTGGGTGCAGCAGGAACCATAATACCAGTGGAGGTGGGCAGACCTGGGCACCTTCAGGCAGGATGTCATTAATGGAGCTGGGTATCTCTGAAAGGAGAAACAGCTGCAGTCTAGACTCATGCAGGCAGGGCAGATTGTGGCACCTGCACACCTGAGAAAGCAGTAATGGAAGTCCTGGCTGAGCTGAGAGCTGTAATACTAGCCAGAGCAAGGCAGATCCCTGAGCAGGCCCCATGAAGGGCTTGCCTGCCCCCCTCCCACCAGTGTGGCGAAGCTGGAGGCAGCAGCGACATAAACACAGCCCACCTGTTGACACCTGAGCGGAGCGTGCCCACCCAGTGATATAAGAACGGATATCAGATTTTTGGGAAGGGTAAGCAGGTCCCCTATGAGATGTAAACAGTTCCCTCTCCTATGAAGTGGGTTACAGGTAGAGGGACAGGGTAGTTCACCATAAATCTCTCCCTATTCTTCAGTGTTTGTTTTCTTTAAATAATAATAATGTCTTTCAGCTGCCAACAGTTTGTAAAGTGTCTTTTTATGTGCGGCCCAATAGATCAGATAGTGGAACTTTGTCCTCGAAGTCTTATGATTGCTTGGGACCTAAAATACAACCTGTGTGTGTGTGTGTGTGTACACACATGCACCTGCAGACACCATTAGAGTCAAATATTGCTTTGCACATCTCTCTTGCTCTAATTATTCCAGGACATCAATAACATATATAGTACGCTGCTTAATATTATCCTACAAATCACTGAGACTCCACTTTTTAAATTTTTTAGAGTTCTTTCCATGCTGGAGTTTTCATAGTTTCTAGTCTATACCTTCAACTTCACTGAATTTATTCTTCCTTGGTCTCTAATTGCTGCCAATCCCATCTAATGAGGCTTTTATTTCAGATATTTCCATTTTTAACTCTAAAGTTTTGCTAGGTTATTTCCTTTTAAATAGAATTCTCTCTGCATTATGAACACGCTGAATAGTTGAACACATGGAAAATATCTATGATAGGAGTTTAAAGTTCCACGTCTGATAATTCATTATGTTTGTCATTTTTTGGAGGGAGTTTGTGTGACTAATTATTTAGCTTTGTAAAGAAAGTTTAGATTAGCCATCACTGTAGAGTGTACTTCTCTTTGCCACTAGGGCAAAGCCTTATGGGTTCTATGCTGAATGTCCTGGTTGTGTTCCACGGCCACTCCGCTCTGGCAAGTCCTGTCAGGAGCACATCTCCCTCTAAATTGATACACAAGTTGTTGCTCCTTGAATTGCCCATCTTTAAGAATCCAGATTTTTTTCAACAGATGAATAGATAAACCATAACATGAAATACTATTCAATGATACAACGAACGACTAATTCTTAAATACATTTTTCTAAGTGATAGAAGCTAGATTCAAAAGGCTACGAATTGGATGATTCCATTCATATGACATTCTAAAAATGGCAAACTGAAGGGACAGAAAACAGATCAGGGATTGGCAGGCATGGGGGTAGCATGCAGCGGTTGGCTAAAAAGGGGGGGCAGGCATTTTTAGAAAGAAAACTGTTGCTTACTGGGATGTTGGGTCCATCAATACATACATTTTTTAAGATCTGTGAAACTATACATGCCGATTTAGTTTCCTAGGGCCATCACAATCTGTTACCACACACACGGTAGGTTAAAAGAGCAGAAAATGGTTCTGAAGGCCACCAGATGAAAGCTCTAAGGTAGAACCTTGCCTCCTTCAGCTTCTAGTGACTCCTAGCATTCCTTGACTTGTGGCAATATAACAGCAACCTCTACCTTCCTCTTCACACGGGTCTGTACTTGCTTCTAATGTCCCTTCTCTTTTCTTCTAAGGACTTGTCATTGGGATCAAGCCTCACCCTTATCCAGGATGATCTCACCTCTAGAGCCTTAACTTAATCACATCAGTAAAGACCTTTTTCCAAATATTGTCTCATTTGTAGATTCTGGGTTGATGTCTCTTTTAGAGAGCCACTATTCAGACCACTACAATGACAAAGGATGAAATTTAATGCATGTAAAATTATTTTAAAAATCATAATAATCAGGCTATCAGAAGATGCCAAATGGAATACAGATCATGACAACTTAATCTAACACTATTACATTAGTAGAAAATCCAGTAATGTTTGAATTTTAGTTAATATGAATGCACCAATATTAATTTTTACTTTTGATTAACATGGTGTGGTGTTAACATTAGGGGAAAATGGGTGAAGAGTATGCCAGAACTCTCTGTAACATCTTTTTTTTTTTAATTACAAATTTTGTTTTTTAATTACAAATTTATGATGTATTCTTTCTGAAGTGGTAGGGAGAAAAAATCAAGCTGACATAAGTAACTTTAGAAAACAGTGTTTTGAATACAAACTGTAAGGTTAAAACTGAAAACAAAACTAAAGAAAACAAACAAACAAAAACACTCCTCTACCTAGACACTGAACTCTGGCTTGTAATTTTGTTTCTTTCAATAGTGTGGCTTAACAATTCGGAAACAAATTTACCTATGTATTAGTTATCTAGTGCTGCCATTAAAAAAAAAAAAAAAGTGGGTGGATTTAAAGAACAGGAATTTATTTTTTCATGGTTTTGGAGGCCAGAAGTCCAAGTCAGGGCACTGGCTCTAGGGAAGGGTCCTTCCTAGTTGGTAGCCCTGGGAGTTCCTTGGTGTTCCTTGGTGGCTGTCTCCCCCCTGTGTTTATGTCTCTTTGTCCAAAGTACTCTTTTTATAAGCTATCACTTAGAAGTGATTAGGTTTAGGACCCACCCTACTCTGGTATTACCTCATTTACATAACAAAAGAAAACCCTTATTTCCAAGTAGGGTCATATTTATACACAGAGTTTAGGACTTCAACACTTACTTTGGTTGGACACAATTCAGTCAATAACAACCGGTATAGTAGGATTGAAAAATAAGCAAATATATGGTAGAAATGGGAATCAGCTTTTTCACCTTCAGAGAAAGATGTTAAAAACAATCTAGAGGAAATGCTAAAATGAATCTTGCAGTACTGAATTAGAGTTGGAGATACCAGTGTGAGCTCGTGTTTACACACACGCACAGACATATACAGACATAATTATAAACATGAACATACAAAGTTATTTCTGTACACACAGAGGCCTAGAAGCGATGGTACCCCGGTAGTAATGAACATATACAGAGCCCTGATTTTGGTATCTATAAACCATTCTTCATTAAAAGTTACCAGGGCTCCTTGTAGAGATGGTTGACTCTAGAGGTGAGATTAGTAAAATACAAGATGAGCCTGGAGCATCTTGTAGTTCCATAAAGTAAGGAAGTTATCAAAATCCAAAATACTAGGGATGCATCAAAGTGATACAGTAGCCAATTGAAAGAGCTCACAATGGCCAAAGCTGGAATAATTTAAGCAACAAAATAGAAAATGTAGTATTGAATTATAATTATAAAGTACACTTTCATGCATCCATATTGTTAAATAAATTATTCCATAGGTAAATAAGTGGAGAAAAACTTCCTTACAGAATAATTCCAAATGGTATGCTTATATGTGTATTTCTACCCCCTCTGGAAAGCGGTATTTATTATCCCTTTTCCAAGCATGGCCTGGGATTAGTGATTTATATCCAAAGAATCAATTATGGAAAGGGAAAAACAGAAACTCATGGAGAAAGCTGGCAAACACTAACCAGGTGATCAAATTTATCATCAGCAGCAATAAGGCAATTTGATAGAGCTCTGTTATGATGTGATGAGAAGGGCACTTTACCTCTGTGACATTCTTCCTCAAAATCCATAGTCTAGGTTAATAATGAGAAAAACATCAGATCCAAAATGAGGGGCTTTCTATAACTTTTCAAAACTGTCAAGGTCATGATAAAACAAGGAAATGCTGAGAAATCATGACCTAAGGGTGGAGACTAAGAACATGTGAGAATCTAACGTAGTGTGGCATAGAGGATTGGATCCTGGAAAAGAAAAATACATTAGTAGAAAATCTGGTGAAATCCATGTAATGCTTGAATTTTAGTTAATACGAATGTGCCAATATTAATTTTGACTTTTGATTAACATGATATGGTGTTAACATTAGGGGAACATGGGTGAAGAGTATGCCAGAAATCTCTGTAACATCTTTGCAACTTTTTTGTAAAGCTAAGGTCATCCCAAAATCAGTGTTTATTTACACACACACAAAAAAAAGAACTTTAGGATCTTAATAATGACAGACCATCAAGGATTCAAAACTTGAGGGAAGGGAGATTTCTGTGACCGCACCAGAAGAACTACGTCTAGCCAACTGCTGACAGATACAGAGGGAGGAAAATGAAGTGGATATTGTAAGGAGGCTACGATTAGGAACTTAGGCCTCGTGAACTTTTAAGAAGTGGTATTCTAGCAGCTATGCTTTATGTTAATAAAGCTTTCTTTCTAAATTTTCCTTCCGTGCATCTTATTTGTAGCTTACCTTTTCTTTCAGGTACACATATAACTGAATTGAAACCACCCTGCAAGGATGCAGTAACTGATAAAAAGCTATATTTCCCGTGTTCGGGATAAAAGTTTTTCATTCAACAAAAAAAAAAAAAAAAAAAAAAATGACGAGGAGGAAAGGAATAGACTGTGCTCAATAGATCTGTTCCTCCATCTCTTCTTTACCTTCTTCCATCTGTCCACCAGGATTATGACATTTATAGACTTTACTGACCAGACTTCCTTCTTATTACTTCTGTTTGACTTCCCCTAATACATCAGAGGTTGGGAGGAGAGCAAGATATGATGGCGATGGCTATGACTCTACAGAAGGTCACAACTCCTGTTGGACAGTTTCTTCTACAGCTGCATCTCTCTGTAACGTTCAATAACTGCTCCCACCGTTTGTACTTGCAGGCATGGAACCTCTTACTACTGTTGCTAGGCCATTCTGACTCCTTGTGACCCTATGTGGGTCAAAGCAGGACTGTGCTCCATGGAGTTTTCAATGGCTGGTTTTTTGAAAGTAGGGCACCAGGTCTTACTTCCAGGGTGTCTCTGGGTGAACTCAAACTTCCAACCTTGCGTTTAGCACCTTTAATCATTTGCACCACCCTGGGACTCTCCTCGATGCTTTACCATCCCTTATTAGTTTTTCTTATCTCAGTCCAAATTGTGTAAAATGTCCCATCATTAAGTTATTTTTAATCACAACATCTTAGCACACTATCTGTTGTCTGCCAGAACTTTGTTGGACGTATGACTCTATGACAAAGTGAACAAAGTGAAAAATCCTTTTCTCTAGATATTCTAACTAAAATATATGTCAGTTTCCTACATGATGAACCACAAGGTGGTTTCTTACACCTTATGTACCACAATGTATGTTCTCAAGAAGTAGCTGGAGTTTGGAAATACGTATTCCACTATCGATCCTTCTCATAGAGCTTATCATCTTTGCAAAATTTGAGTTCATATTAATGATATTAATTAATTTATGAGCCAATCAAAATTTCTATATTTAAGGAGCTGGCCCTTTCAAAGATTGCCTCTTGAAAGAATAAAACAACTTTTTTTTTTTTTTTTTGGCCAAATGTGTCACCTTCATATTAAAACTCTTTTGGAATCACCACTTCAAGACAAACAAGATAATCACATTCATTTGTACTACACCTTTCTTTTGACAAAATTGATATTGTTCATCTGATTAAATATCTCTTTCAAAAATAAGTCATATCACCTTCCCGAGATAAATAAGATTTGCTATCACATGTTGTTGTTGTTAGGTGCCGTCGAGTCGGTTCCGAGTCATAGCGACCCTATGCACAACAGAACAAAACACTGCCCAGTCCTGCGCCATCCTTACAATCGTTGTTATGCTTGAGCTCATTGTTGTAGCCACTGTGTCAATCCATCTTGTTGAGGGTCTTCCTCTTTTCCGCTGACCCTGTACTCTGCCAAGCATGATGTCCTTCTCCAGGGACTGATCCCTTCTGACAACATGTCCAAAGTAGGTAAGACGCAGTCTCGCCATCCTTGCTTCTAAAGAGCATTCTGGTTTTACTTCTTCCAAGACAGATTTGTTCATTCTTTTGGCAGTCCATGGTATATTCAATATTCGTCACCAACACCACAATTCAAAGGCGTCAACTCTCCTTCGGTCTTCCTTATTCATTGTCCAGCTTTCACAGGCATATGATGCAATTGAAAATACCATGGTCTGGGTCAGGTGCACCTTAGTCTTCAAGGTGACACCTTTGCCCTTCAACACCTTGAAGAGGTCCTTTGCAGCAGATTGGCCCAATGCAATGGTTCTTTTGATTTCTTGACTGCTGCTTCCACGGCTGTTGATTGTGGATCCAAGTAAAATGAAATCTTTGACAACTTCAATCTTTTCTCCGTTTATCATGATGTTGCTCATTGGTCCAGTTGTGAGGGTTTTTGTTTTCTTTATGTTGAGGCGTAATCTATACTGAAGGCTGTGGTCTTTGATCTTCATTAGGAAGTGCTTCAAGTCCTCTTCACTTTCAGCAAGCAAGGTGGTGTCATCTGCATAATGCAGGTTGTTTATGAGTCTTCCTCCAATCTTGATGCCACATAGGATACTAAAAATAAAAATCAGGAATATCTAAAAGCAAATACAAAATAAGCATATCCAAACTGGCTATATTTATAAAAATGATTTTGGATTATATATATTATACTACTTATTTAACTATGTGTCTTAAATTTCATTTTACTAGCTTTTTAAACATCATCAAAATATATTCTATGATACATTTACTTTAAAGAAACACATTTATGTATACTGACAAAGCTTGTGTTAACAAAAAATGCTCTTTATATTAAAGCAATTTAAAAAAAACCAGAGCTAGTGTTTAAAAAGTACTCAATGGTGAGGCTCCTTGTATTGAATTACTTAGGCTATATATTTCCTATGTATTTTATTACATTTCTTATATCTAAGTTATTAGCAATTTCAAATAAATTGTTACATTTATTTGCTTGGACCTTATTAAATATTATGGTTACATGGCCAAGACTTTGTACATTAAGTTGATTTATATGCATAAAATATATAGTTTCCCATGTATCTAAATTTAGGTAAGAATGCAAACCCCTTTGATCTTGCATAAATGTTTACTAGCCATTGCTGCTTTCATATTTTAGAGAGAGAAAAATAAAACTTATTTCCAGTCTTTTATGAAAGCATAGTCCATCAGGCTTGCATTTAGAATGATACAGAAAAACTCACCAGAGAAAAAATTCATGCCTGTCAATCAGACTAAAACGGTTACACTGGATTTCGAAAAGAAACAAAATGAAACAATTGCCCAGCTGATTGTAGGACAAATCACTGTAGCCTCTTACAACATCTGCTAGAAGTTGTTAAGTGTTTGAGATATGAAGCCTGCCTTCTATTCCCAGTAATCATTCTGAGAAGTCCTGACCAGTATAAAAATCAGTGTTCATAGCTGAGCACAAAACACCAGAGAAAATAGTGTTATATTGTTAAACAGCTGACTTTCTTCCCCCACCCGCATCTCTTAAATATTAGAAAATAATTTCATTTCTATTTTCAGACTAAAAAATAACAAATTTCTCTGGATATTTTAAGATGGCCAACCTAAAAACTTCACCTATATGTATATATCTTAATATATATTTTATATATACACATCTTTATATACATTTTATATATATAAAAAATAGCTATATATATACTCAAATATATATATAACTTATATATAGCTATCTTTATATATGTATATATATCTTTATATACATATATGTCTATATTTGTAGAATTCATATACATATATCTTATATAATAATATTTACATTTGCTTAGCATCCATTATGTCCTTTTCTTTTTTCATTTTTTGTCTCTAGGTTGAAGACAAGAAAATCTAAAGGAAAATAAGTGGGAAAGAGTAGGAACAAAGACATTCCCTTCAACTGAAAATTTCAGTTTGCTTGGCCTTGGTCGAAAGGGTCAGGAATGATCAGTTAAAATTCAGTCTTTCCTAATGCTACTTTCAATATCCTCTGGTGTTTAAATTTCGTTTATTTTGCAAGTGTTTATTCTATCACCCAGCAGAAAAATACAAAACAAACAAATCATGTTTTAAGAATGTTACAATCATCTTTAAGATTTACGTATGCTAACGATACATAGTCCAATAGGAATACCTACTTTAGAGAATTATTGTTAGGACTAAATTGGTTATATGTGAAATGTACATTAAACAGTTTTTGACCCATGTTAAAAAAAAAAAAAAATTTTTCATGTTAAGAGATATATAAATATTATCTATTATCAATATCATCCTCTTTATCATTATCAGAAGTGTAATTTGATTAGCAAAAATGAACTACTGACATCTACTTTGTTTCATGAGTTTCATGAATCAAAAAAAACTCTAAAATAGATTGAAGTAATATGATAGCTTCTTCATTACTGAGTGAGAATGACTTCTCTTCTTTCTCTCTGGACCATTCCTGAAAAAGTTATGATGCTGATTCTGTCCACTTTGGGTTAGTACCGTATTATATTTTGTAGAGCCAAGTGGATTTTTTCACCCCAGACAATTTGTCAGAAGGATTTCCCAGAAGGCCATGCATGTGGACTGAGAAAAGGGTGGTAGAGGAACAAACGTTATAATGCGAGAAGAGGGAGTAATCTGCGTGTGGGAAGCTATTCGTGCCTTCGGAGCTTATTTAGTATTTAGTATGAGTGCCATAAATTTTACTTCCAGTTGATGACTGAGAGTAGTTATGCAAAATTCATCTTTTTAATTTATTAACTTAGCAAACATACATTTTGTTTACCAGGGACCACACACTATTCTAGGTAAAAGGGACACAACACTGAAGAAAAGTAAGGAAGGAAGGGAGGAAGGGAGGGAGGGAGGGAGGGAGGGAGGGAGGGAGGGAGGGAGGGAGGGAGGAAGGAAGGAAGGAAGGAAGGAAGGAAGGAAGGAAGGAAGGAAGGAAGGAAGGAAGGAAGGAAGGAAGGAAGGAAGGAAGGAAGGAAGGAAGGATAAGAAAGAAAACAAAGACGCTGCTCTCAGGGTGTTGTATCCATATGAATGCCTTGGCAGAGTAAATAACACCATTCAGTTTAGCAAGGACAGCTCAGGTAATGTGGCCCCCTCTGGGTGATAGAGTAATGGGAAAGAGTTGTCTGAATGCCATGTGGACATCTAGAGCGTTTTCCTTGCTCTATTTATTTCTGTTCAAGTCATCCGGGAAACAGCCAGTGCAGCACATCAAATGTGGTCTTCATTGCTTCAAATATTCCTATACAAAACATGAATCATGCCTCTCCATTCATTTTAAAAGTGGTTCTGTGCCATACACTAGAACACTAGAATAACAGAGATTTTACGGAGGTAGCAGATCCTTGATTGTAATGAAATTAGTCTTCCAACTTGTCCCCAACATAAATCCGAAAGAGACATCTCGTACCTGTAGTTTTATGTTCTGTAGGTCCTACTAGCAGGGAGGTATGAATAGTTTATGGAAGAATACCTTGTGGAATTGTTCATTGATTCAGGCGCTTTACTTTTAGATAGTACCATTGAGCCAAAGGGTTGATAAAACCCAATGTGATCTAGTGAAAATGTGCTGTTATCTCTTCCAGCTTCTGTTTCTCATTCTCTAACTTTTTGAGTAATAAAAACAAAACAAACAAACATTTGACAATTTAATTATTGTTTATCGAACCTGGGGCTGTATCGATTTATTCAGAGAAAGAGGACACATCAGGAAAACTTGGAATCGTCAATTAATAAAGCTTATGTTTCCCTATTATCTTTCTCCCAAAGCATTTGAGTTATTCAGAGGTCAAGCAGGGAGTCATATTTTATATCTTTGATGGTGATACTTTGGAGAAAAACATGTTTAATTTGATCTCTTGTGCTCTAATGCTCATATAAGGATTAGAGCCAATGCAAGAATTCTGCTATTAAAAATATAAATGAAAACATTGTAAACTAATTTTAGATGGAGTTAATAGACTACTTGGAAAGAAAATATTTATCATCTACCTGAAAAAATTAAATTCCTCTTTGACCAGTGGGCCACAGAGGTGTTTGATCTGACCTGATTATGTCATGAAATCAGGGTGTTTCAGGTGTTCCTTTTTAATGTTTGGGTATTTTCAGTTTTTAGCTATTTTAGTACATAGTTACTCTGGAAATAATGGCAGCAATTCTCTTTGAGAAACTTTAGGAGCAAGATTTATCGTGCATACCTGTGATGTTTTATTAAATACTCTGTCAGACTTTGCTATCCTGGGAATTCTGAGATGCCAATTGAAAACAGAAAGTGCATTTAAGTGAAACATTCCTACAGAAAACAACTAATCTCTAACGACTTTTCAAAGACCATGCAGTCCTTCTTCAGTGGATTTCTTAACAACTTGGTGTGTGTATTGACCTCTGGGTATACTCACAGGACACCTTGGATTTAGTGTCTTAGATCTGATAAATCTACTCAAAATGGTTAATTCTCTCAATTCTGGAATATATTTGACTTCAATGTAATCAAGAATTTCTGACAACTCAAAATTATTTTTCACAGCCCACTACTGAATCCAAATGTGTCAACTAATCAAGAAAGTGATTATAAACACTCCCATCTGCTTGACCTAGCATGCGTAGTCCAAAATATTTGGGAAGTGTACTCATGTAGATAAATTGAAGCCAAACTAAAATTATACTCAGCCCTCAATTTTCTACATCTTTCAGAAACTATTCACGAATATATTTCTCCTGATTTTTTCCTATTTAATTAGAAAGAAAAAATTACAATCCTGACATGTAAGTCTGCTTGCTGTTCCCAGATTTTTCTTTGTAATTGGTCCACAAAACATGCTCTGCTCTAATTGGGTTCACTCTGGAGAAATAAGAAACAGTGAGGGTAAGATTTGAGTAATGTTGTTTTCCCCTTGCAAGGTTATTGCTTTCAGAGAGGTTGTTAGCAGGTCTCTGAAAGGAGAGGAAGAAATGATTCTGCTAGCAAAGAAAACTTCATCAGAAGATAAGCTTCCTGACAGAAGTGGCTTTTTTCCCTCAGCATTTAGAATGGGTTATAAACATAATAGATGCTTAATAAAGATTTATTGAATGAATGAATGAATTCAAACCTTCAAGTGTAGCCACCTACCCTTTTTCAGTCCATTCCCAAACGATCACATAAGAAATCTACAAGGATGTGAACTCAAGTGATGTTGAAATTTAGCAACAGAGGGTTTAAAATTTGAATTTGGTTGTTGGTTATCTTAGCCTTTTCATTGTAAGTGTGAAGAAATTCCTTCAATGCGTCCTTGTAATTTAGTCAGATCAGAGAATTTGCATATGCGAAATTTATATCTTCCTCCTTTAATGAGCAGAACATCTGAAGAAATCACCCCACCCCCCACCATCACCACACCACACAGTCTTTGAAATACTACATGCCCTTCATCTTATTCTGTGCCAGTGGCAACTCTGACCATTACATATGTATGCTGGAACTAAATAATTAAACAAATGGATGGTGGGTGGTGAAAGCCCGATTTCTCACTGTTGGAACGGGAATTTACAAGTAAGTAAGAAGAGGAAGCTAGGATGATTCATACAGTAATGGATTAGAGGTTGAGAATCAGTATCAAATCATATTTAGCTTCGTATAGGGACAGATGGCACTATTTAAAAATATTTGCAGAAATAAGAACATAAACAGATTAATACATAAACACATCTCTTCATTCTGTCAGCCAAGAGGGCCTAAAAGCATCAATGCCCAACTAGCTACAGACATACTGCCCAGGTCTTTGTTGATAACATCATTCTTCAATGAAAGGAACTAAGGCTACTTGGAGAAATGGTTGATTCTAGGACTAGGGTAGGACATACACAAGAGAAACCTAGAGCATCTTGTAATGTCAGAAAATAAGAAAGTGCCCAAAAGAAAAGAAATAAAAAGCATAATGAAGGGACAGACGTTAGTTTAGTTAATAGTATTTGTTGCTGTCAATTCCGACTCCTAGTGATCCTGTAGGACAGAGCAGAACTGCCCCATAGGGTTTCCAAGGCTGTAATCTTAACAAAAGCAGACTGCAACATTCGGTTAGAAGCCCACCATTTAACCACTGCCCCACCAGGGCTCCTTTAGTCAATAATAAGGTATCAACAGTGGTCCTTTAATTGTGACCCATGTACAATAATAAAGTAAGATGGTACTGTTAGGGGAAACTAAGTTCCTGGTATACTCAGCACTAGCCTTACAATAATTCAGTAAATCTAAAACTGTTCTAAAATAAAAGTTTATTAAAAATGTATATGTAACAGTTGAATGGGGAAGGGAAAGAAATAATAGTTTTTTTACTTAACTTATGTATACTGATTTCTTCATCTTTTTTGTGTTTATTTGAAATTGACAAAATAAGAATTTTATACAAAATATCATGTAGATAGATTAAAATAGACTACTGGCAAAATAATAAAATCATGAGAAAGGACAGTCTGAAGGTGTAAAAATTTAATTTGATCTTTTCTCATATTATGGTGTCCCAAGTATACTGTAAAAATAGGTTAAATATATAATCTAAAGGTCTGGTTGTAAAAGTGACTTGAGAAGCAAATCATTAGAGGGAATAGACTTCCAAGCCCAGAGAAAGAAAACGTACACATGGTAACATATAAGAACACATTTTAGAATATAGAATGCATAATATAGAATTGCAACATAGAAAGCATAATACAAAACAAAAAGACATTAAGAAATACATGTCATATCAATAACTGTAAATAGGCTAACCTAAGTCTTTAACCAACTCATTGCCAACGAGTCAACCCAACTCACAGCAACCCTATAGGACAGAGTAGAAATTCCCTGTAGCGTTTCCAAGAAGCGACTGGTGGATTCAAACTGCAGACCTTTTGTTTAGCAGTCACAGCTCTTAACCACTGCACTACCAGGGCTCTTCCTAAACCATTAGAAGTAAAATACTACAGGTTTGATCACAGAACAAGATGGACATTATTTTTCTGTGCACAAGAATCATACCTAACACAATTGATTCATAAAAGTTGCAAAGAAATGGGTGGGCAACACCAGACATGTCAAAACAAAAATAAAACAGCAAATTTTAATATTAAGCAAGGTTGGCTTCTGGGGGTTGGTCACTATACCAAATTCAAAAGTACATACTACAGGCGAATATGATTCCATTCAAACAGGAGATATAAGAGTTATTATTACATGGTCCCAAATCATTTAGTATCAATATTCACAAAACCCATGTGCTATATAGAGAGAAATATTGAGAAAGGTATTAGTAGTGGGAGACTGTAATTCATTTTTAGTATATATATATACATATATATGAGTAAAAGCCAAAAAAACCAAACCTGTTGCCGTCGAGTCGATACATATGAGTAATACATTTTAGAATTCTTGCCTTCCGCCACAGAAAGGACTGGTGATCTGCTTCTGTAAAGATTACAGCAAAGAAAACCCCATGAAGTAGTTTTACTCTGTAACACATTGGGTCGCCATGAGTCCAAATCCACTCAACCAGCAATGGTTTTTTGTTCATTTGTTTGTTTTATGCGGGAGACAGAATTTGATTTCCAGCCAATGAACCTCATGTACTATGACCATTGACCTGTCAGTGGAGGCTTGTGTGTTTCTGTCAACCTGAACAGGTTTCAGAGGTGCTTCTAAAAGAATTCGCAAAAAAGACCTGGCAACCTACTTCCAAAAATCAGCCAATGAAAGCCCTATGGCTCATAATGATCTGATGCATATCTGACCATGGGGATGGACATGACCAGTATTTCATTCGGTTGTGAATGGGCCTCCATGAGTGAGTTGGGGCTGACTCAACAGCCGATAACAACAACGTATGTATATAAACGGAGACATCCAATTCCTCACCCTGAAAACAGATGGTACACTTCCTTTCTAAAAGTGCAAAGAGTAGTCACCATGATTGACTGTAATTGATGCCATAAAGAATACCTCAGCGCATTTAATTAAGTAGAAGAGGTACACCCTGATCACAGAGAACACAACGACAACAAGATGATACAATTACAAAATAATAGCAAACCCTGAAATAACCTTAACACCTGGAAACAGAAAAAGACACAAACAAAAAAAACCATATAACTCTCTAACATCACTTAAGAAGTTCTGTTTAAAAAACAATATTAAAGCTGCAATTTTATGTGTGGCTTGGAGGCTTGACAAGTGTGCGTGGGCAGATGTACAAAAGCAAAGGAGCTGGAGTGCCATCTAAGGAAAATCAAAGATCCAAATGGAATTAAACTCCCTGTCTTCCTCTTGGAAACCCTAGTGGTGTAGTGGTTAAGAGCTACGGCTGCTAACCACAAGGTCAGTAGTTCAAATCCACCAGGCACTCCTTGGAAACCCTATGGGGCAGTTCTACTCTGCCCCATGGGGTCACTATGAGTCAGAATTGACTCAACAGCAAAGGGTTTGGTTTTCTGTTTTTCTTTTTCTTTTTGTAATGCAATTACAAAAACTTTTTACTGTTCTGGGTAAAAAATAAGAATCCTTCATAAAAAAAGAGGTTTAGTTCAGGCATAAGAGTGCTGTTCATTTTTAGGAAATCTAAGATAAAGAGAGGAATAATATGAATTTTTCCATAGATACTATAAAGGTATTTGATAAAACTCAACATTTCTTGCTGTTAAAAGTCTTTTTTTTTTAATTTTTATTGTGCTTGAAGTGAAAGCTTACAAATCAAGTCAGTCTCTCACATGAAATCTTATATATACCTTGCTTTTTTTTACATACTCCCAATTGCTCTCCCCTTAATGAGACAGCCCACTCCCACCCTCTACTCTCTCTTTTCGTGTCCTTTTCACCAGCTTCTAACCTCCTCCACCCTCTCATCTCCCCTCCAGGCAGGAGATTCCAATGTAGTCTCAAGTGTCCACCTGATCCAAGAAGGTAACTCCTCACCAGCATCCCTCTCCAACCCACTGTTCAGTCCAATCCCTGTCTGAAGAGTTGGCTTTGGGAATGGTTCCTGCACAGGGCCAACACAATGTCTGGGGGCCATGACCACTGGTGTCATTCTAGCCTCAGTCAGACCATTAAGTCTGGTCTTTTGATGAGAATTTGGGGTTTGCATCCCACTGTTCTCCTGCTCCCTCAGGGGTTCTCTGTTGTGTTCCCTGTCAGAGCAGTCATCGGTTGTAGCTGGGTATCATCTAGTTCTTCTGGCCTCAGGCTAATGTAATCTCTGGTTTATGTGGCCCTTTCTGTCTCTTGGGCTCGTAATTACCTTGTATCCTCGGTGTTCTTCATCCTCCTTTGGTCCAGATGGGTTGAGACCAATTGATGCATCTTAGATAGCCACTTGCTAATGTTTAAGACCCCAGACACCACCCTTCAAAGTGGGATGCAGAATGTTTTCTTAATAGATTTTATTATGCCAATTGACTTAGATGTCCCCTGAAACCATGGTCCCCAAACCCCTGCCCCTGCTATGATGGCCTTTGGAGCATTCAGTTTTTCAGGAAACTTCTTTGCTTTTGGTTTAGTCCAGTTGTGCTGACCTCACCTATATTGTGTGTTGTCTTTCCCTTCACCTAAAGTAGTCCTTATGTACTATCTAATTAGTGAGTACCCCTCTCCCACCTCTCCTCCCTCCCCCCTCTTGTAACCATCAAAGAATATTTTCTTCTCTGTTTAAACTATTTCTCAAGTTCTTATAATAGTGGTCTTATACAATATTTGTCTTTATGTAACTGCCTAATTTCACTCAGCATAATGCCTTCCAGATTCCTCCATGTTATGAAATGTTTCACAGATTCATCACTGTTCTTTGTCGTTGTGTAGTATTCCGTTGTGTGAAGATACCATAATTTATTTATCCATTCATCCATTGATGGGCATGGTGGTTGCTTCCATCTTTTTGCTATTGTAAACAGTGCTGCAATGAACATGGGTGTGCATATGTCTGTTCGTGTAAAGGCTCTTATTTCTCTAGGATATATTCCAAGGAGTAGGATCGCTGGATTGTATGGTATTTCTATTTCTAGCTTTTTAAGGAAGTGCCAAATCGATTTCCAAAGTGGTCGTAGTACCATTTTACATTCCCACCAGCAGTGTATAAGTGTTCCAATCTCTCCACAGCCTCTTCAACATTTGTTTTTTGGATTAATGCCAGCCTTGTTGGAGTGAGATGGTATCTCATTGTAATTTTGATTTTCATTTCAAAAGAAAAAAAAAATTTTTTTAATGACTAATAATCGTGAGCTTTTCCTCATGTATATGTTAGCCACCTGAATGTCTTCTTTTATAACTCTTAATAAATTATGCATTTGGATATTTCCTTGCTGTATCACCTCAAGCAAACATTAGCAAAGTGCTCAATGACACAATGTTGTAAGTATTCCTACTACAATTAGGCCCATGACCCAATGTCCCCTATTTCCATCATTGTTTAATTTTGTTGCAGAAATATTTAGCAACAGAGTTAAGTGATTAAAAAAAAAAGAATTGTGTTTGAAAGCAAAAATTAACATTATCATTATTTGCAGAGCATACGATTAGAAACTTGGGGTGAAAATAAGGTATTAACTGAAAATTTACTACGCTTAATAAAATGTGCCCATTTCAAAGAAACATGGTCCAAGAGAACACAGAAATTATTGGACAGTATCATTAATACCACACATAAGTAAAATTTTATTGACGATCATTCAAAACCAGCTGCAGCATTACATCTACAGGGAACAACCAGAAATTCAAGCCGGATTCAGCATAGGACGTGGAACAAAGGATATCATTGCTAATGTTAGATGGATCTTAGCTGAAAGCAGAGAATACAAGAAAGGTATTTATCTGTGTTTTATATGCTATGCAAAGGTGTTCAACTGTGTAGATAATAACAAATTATGGATAACAAAGAGAAGACTAGTAATTCCACAACAGTTAATCATGCTAATGCAGAAACTGTACATAGACCAAGAGGCAGTTGGTCTACCAGAACAAGGAGATAGTGCATGGTTTAAAATCAAGGAAGTGAATGTCAGGGTTGCATCTTTCCATCATTCTTATTCAATCTGTAAATTTAGCAAATAATCTGAGAAGCTGGACTACATGAAGAAGAACCAGGCATCAGGATTAGAAAAAGGCTCCTTAACAACCTGTAATATACAGATGGCACAACCTTGTTTGCTGAAAGTGGAAGAAGACTTGAAGCACTTACATTATGGATTTCACTTCAACGTAAGGAAAAAAAAAATCCTCACAATCAGACAAATAAGCAACACCGTGATAATCTGAGAAAAGACTGAGTTATTAAGGATTTCATTTTACTTGGGTCTACAATCAACACCCATGGAAGCAGCAGTCAAGAAATCAAACATATTGCATTGGTCAAATCTACAGCAAAAGGCCTCCTTAAAGTGTTAAAAAGCAAAGATGTCACTCTGAGGACTAAGGTGCGCCTGACCGAAGCCATGGTATTTCAGTCACCTCGTATGCATTTGAAAGCTGGACAGCGAATAAGGAAGATCAAAGAAGAATTGACGCCTTTGAATTATGGTCTTTGCAAAGATACCACTGACTGGCAAAAGAATGAACAAATCTGTCTTGGAAGAAGTATACCCAGAATGTTCCTTAGAAGCAAGAATGGAGAGATTTCGTCTCACATACTTTGGACATATTATCAGGAGGTCCTAGTCCCTGCAGGAGGACATCATGCTCGGTAAGGTAGTTGTTGTGGCTGTTCTGTGCCACTAAGTCAATCTGACTCATAGTGACCCTCTAGGTAAGTAAGGCAGAGGGTCAGTGAAAAAGAGGAAAACCCTCGATGAGATGGATTTACACAGGGGTTTCAACAATGGACTCAAATATTACAACTATGGTGAGAATGGCGCAGGACAGGGCAGTGTTTCATTCTGTTGATCATGTGGTCACTGTAAGTTGGAACCAACTTGACGGTACCTGACAATGCCAATAAATGATTGAGTAAATTGACCTGGCATTAACTTAGTCTATAGAAATCAATAGTCTTCTCATTTAAAAACCACAATCAGAAAATATAAAAATAAAATATAAGGTCAAAAACTAATAAAGTATCTAGACATAAACAGGAGAGTAAATGTGCTCTATATATGTGAAGAATGGGCTGAAATATTACCAAAAGACATAAAAATGACATAAATAAATGTCTTAGGCTTCTCTAGGGAAACAGAAGTAATAATTATCTAGAGAGAGAAAGAGAGATGGACTGATTTTAAGAAATTGGCTCACATTACTGTGGGAGCTGGCAAGTCGAAAATCTATAGGTTAGGCGACAGGCTGGAGGTTTTCTGAAATCTTGTGTCACAAAATCTGTAGGTGAGGCAACAGGATAAAATTGCTGTTCCAGAGACCTTAGAACAGGTGAGATGAAGAGCGGAAGGTATCTATTATATATAAAAATGTGTATTTATACTCTTGAAGCAGGAAACATCCTAGGGAAAAATGTCTTTTTTGCACTTAAAGCCTTCAGCTGATTTGATGATGCACAACCAGATTCTGGGTTGTAATCTGTTTTACTAAGGCCAGTTTATTTAATCACCCATAACTACTTCATAACAGAGTCTAGAGCTTGACCAAAGCCTAGCCAGGTTGATAAATAACATTGACCACAAAAAATGTATATCATGTTCTGCATAATAGCATTCAAAACCTTAAAGATGTCACTTCTTCCTATCTTAACCCATAGATATAATAAAATTCCATATATATATATATATATATATATATATATATAATTTGTGGAAAGGAGACAAATCAGAGAAGTTGGTTTTAAAGGTCATAGTAAAAAAACAAATCCCAATGATCAGCTATGAAATTTCTGAAAAATGGAAGTGAGAAGGTGGAGGGGATAACCTTAGCAGTTATGAAAGTGTAGTATAAAGATTCATGGAACAAGAGAAAAAAAGTCAACATTCTAGAAATAAACTGAACAAATTTCTGGGATTTAGTCTATGACTGACACCCACTGCTGTCAAGTCGATTCCAACTCATAGCGACCCTACAGGACAGAGTGGAACTGCCTCATAGAGTTTCCAAGGAGCACCTGGTGGATTTGAACAGCCAACCTCTTGGTTAGCAGCTGTAGCACTTAACCACTACACCACAGGGTTTCCATATGACTGATAGTACATTTAAAACATGTTCAAAGGAGAAACTGGAAATACAGGAAAAAAACAAGAAAAACAAAGCTGTATTTTTAATAGAGATAAATTTCCACTTATTTTTCATTTGAAAAAAAATGTTCACCTTATATAGTTTACTTTAAAAATTAGCAGAGTGCTTTTCATCAACTCCATTAAAATACTGTAGTGTAATGGGTTTTCTCTAATGTGACCTTTGTGGCCTTGGGTTTGTAATTCTCCCAAAGCAATTGGTAGTCTCTTTCTTGAAACAGATTGGTCAATTTAGTATCTGCATAAGTGGCATGCAGGGGTTGGTTGGTTTATGATCCTCATAAGTGGCTTGCAAAGGATTGGTCGGTTTGCTATCCACAAAGGAGGCTTTCAGATCTAACCAGCAGGATTGGTAGGTTTATAATCTGGCTAAGGAATTAGATTATGAGAGCCACACCCTGAAACTGACAAAGAGTTTTCCTATATAAACTGCCAATCCCACAGAGGATTTTGGGGTTTCCTGGTCAGAGAGACAGGATGGTAACACGTCCTTTAGATATGGGCCCTGTACTGAGAACATCCTAGAAGAGTTGTAATATAGTTAATACAGTTGTACTATAAGGGCTGTTAACACCGAGCGGGTAGCACCCGCTGAGCTGATAACACTGAATGCCGGGAGAAATGGTGGTAAGCACAGAAGAGCCAAGCAGCAGAGAAAAGACAGCAGCAGTGCAAGTGGTGGGAACCACGAGACTGAGACCGACAAACTGCAGGGGTGGGCACGCTGGCTCACACTCAGAGATGGGCACCTCCGGGCAGGAGGGCACCAGTGGACTAGACACCTCCAGGCAGGAGGTTACAAATAAAGCTGGACTCCCCAGAAAGGGGAACCGGCCACAGTCCAGACTGTGGAGGTGGATGGCCCAGCAGAGCAAGCAGCAGTATGGGGGCAAGCTGGCCTGCCTTTGGCATGGGCAGATGCCCCGGCTGTGGTGAGAACTGAGGGCCCAAAGGAGCCCTACAAAGCCTTGGGAGTACACCGTACAGGGGTATCTGTGTAGAAGTTTTGCCTTGAGAGCTTTTGTAATGCCTCCCTAACCCTGACACTGGCCCAGTGTTGTCCTGAAGCTGCTGATTGAGAGCTGGATCAGCAACAATAGGGGGCCAGACTCAGCAAAAAAAAAAAAAAAAAAAAAGCCACCAATAGAGACAAACAGAGAATGAACACAGCCTTGCCTCATTCAATCTGACCTGATGGCACACCTGCTGAGAGGAGAGACCCCTGCTGACTCCTGGTCCACAGTGTGCCTGCCCAGTGACACAGAAATGGACACGGGTAACTTGGGAAGGGTGAGCATGTCCCCTTGTGGACATAATCGGGTCCCTCCCCTACTATGCTAAGTGGGGTACTCATGGAGGTGGAAGAGACTGGTGTACCTCAAATTTGTTCCTGTTCTTTATTGTTGACCTTCTGTAAATGATAATACTGGCCCTCAATTAGCAATACTTCATAAAGTCTCCTTGTGTGTGTGACCCAATCAGATCAGGTAGTAGGGTCCTCATCCTAGCAGTATCGTGACTGCTTCAGGTTTAGAGGTAAAACCTGTGTGTTTATTCACACAGTTCGAATACCATATTACACTATGTTTGGCCTGGGAAACAGAATCACTTAAAAATATTGACAGAAGTGTAATCCTATATTGCAGTGTAAAATATTGACCAAATTTGACACATGATCCAAGGTTTGGATTTTTTTTTCTTTTTCATTTTCCACCTTATAAAGTCACTAACCATATTGCATTGTGTTCCGTTTTATTTCCATGCAATGCAGTAAGAGAACGGGCATATGACTTCTATTTGCAAGGTCTTCTTTAGCAATAGAATTAATTGATGTGTGAAAGTTTACTTTTAATAAATAACAGCTATTATGGAATATGTTAGTCACTATGTTTTCTCTATGTTTTTTCACTATTTTTTTTTTTTATGTTTTCTCACTTTTACCTCGGTTTTGAAGTTATTTGAAACGTCTAATTTGTTACATAAGTATTTGATCAGGGGAATGGAAGACAATCTTTGGAGTCTCTTATTTTTACACAAATAATATGCTAGTTCTATGTTTGTTTGCCAACTATGCCCTCTCCTCCATGAAGTAACTTTGTAAGCACGATATGCTAACTGCTTTTTTACAACAACAGACAAAAAGAAAAACTGGCACAGCATGCTCACGAAAATACCTCGGGGAGGGGTGTGGTCGCCAAAAAAAAACATAGAACCGGTGCATTACTTGCACAAAAATGGAGTCATGATAATAGCACTTTTCTTCTTTGACTTGTAGTTCAACATCAGGGTCCACTTTTGATCCATTTCTGATTGATCTCTACTTCAGTTTTGGACATAAATGAAAGAATATATAATTAACACTAAGAAATTATAGTAGTTTAACATTTAAAGCTGTTGTTGTTGTTAGTTGCTGATTCCAGCTCATGGTAACCCCATGTGTTACAGCGTAGAGCTGCTCCAGAGAGTTTTCTTGGTTGTAACCTTAACAGAAACAGACAGCCAGGGCTTTTCTCCCGAGATACTGCTGGTTGGGTTTGAAACACCAACCTTTATATTCGCAATCCAGTGCAAACGACCACAGTAAAATCAAGAAAAACAATATATCTATTTCACACACTGAGAAAATTCAGTAAATTGTTGTATTCGCTGTGTAAAAAAATTAAAAATATGTATGTATATAAACATATATACATATACAAAGCAAGGTTTTTGTTATATGGAAACAGATGCCAGCCAGCTGATAAAACTCTGACATATTAACTATTTCGATCATGAGCAACTTATCTGATCCCACTAAATATTTACATGGGCTTTCTCAGCACATGTTCAGAGGTACTTAAATGATTTAATTTTTAGTGAAGATTTGCAAACTATCATATATTAAAACAAATGTAATTTGAAATTTAAACTATTTTTACCTTTAGTAAAAGAACCCGTTTACAACGGTTGTCACGGAACAATTTGTGTATGAGTTATTGAGTGGGAAGCTAATTTGCTATGTAAACTTTCACTTAAAGTACAATAAAATGTTAAAAAAAAATAATATAACAACAGCAAAAGAATGCATGAGTCTTGAAAAATCAGTTGCAATGGCTTTCTTCCCTTGCTTTAGAAAAATTTATATATAATGGGAATTTTCATTAAAACATCAAAATTAATTAATGAATGAAAGAACTGCTTGTGACATATTAATGAACCCTTTAAGGATTGACAAGCCAAAGGCTGGAAAATACTTCACTAGATCCAAAGGAACTATAAGCATCTTGTTCACCACTGTGTTTCTAGAACCTAGAAAAAAAAAAAAAACTTTTTTTTTTTTAGCAGTGTCTAGGTCCCAGAAAGAGCTGAATCAATGCATGAAGACTACATAAATGAAGGAAGGAAGGAATCGAAGAATAAAGCCTCAACAACGTGGTTTGACAAGCTCAAAAATTCTGATTAGAATTTTGTTATCAGCTATACAATTTTAAATACTAACTCATTCCTTAAAGATTTTCTTTTTATAGAACCTAAGTTCTCAGTGTCGTAATGAAGTCAAAGATGCCCTGAGATTTTAAGAATTTTGCTGACCATTGTAAAGCTTCTGTGTAATAGTAACAGAGCTGGGACCTAAGTTTTCATTATTATTTTTTAACTCCACATCCTTTGTAGGTTTTAAGGACAGTTATTAAACAAATATTTTGAAATGAAATAAATTTTATATATAGATGGAAGTTATTGGATACAGTAAAGTTTGGATTCATATTTCTTTCTGTTACATTGTCCCCATCATCTTTTTAAAAATTATATACAAAATTCAGCTCTTTTCTGCTTCCTTTTGTCACACTATATAACAAAACAATTGAAGTTAAAATGCAGACCAACACAGTAGCACATTTCTCCCCAAAACTGATTCATAATAGTGTTTACATTTCAAACTCCTTATACACCGTGGAATAAAAAAGTAACAAAGGAGATTCCCAGTTATCTTGCATGATGGATAAGGTGACATCGTCTACTGATTAATAAAGGCCTTAATAAAAATTCACATTATCCCTTATTGATAGGTATTTTAAATACTCTCCCTTAATTTACATTATATACCTATGTCATTTACTGAACATTGTTCACATTGTCAGAATAAAACTTGTTTTCATTAATGTGTAGCAGATGGAGTGGTCAGAGAGAAAGAACTTTGACAAGGACACCTCTGTTAAAAGAAAAAAGTTGTTAGAAATAGCATGAATTAATGACTAGATACCTTTTTTACCTTTGAAAGGAATTTTACACCTTCTGCCAGGACCTTAAATCATGTGGCATGTTCTTGGTAATAACAAGAATGTCTGAAAAACACTTCCATTGTTACCCAGGACCTGGGCAAGAGAGAATAGTCAATATAAAACCATACAAAGGCTAAAAGTGATATAAAAATAACATCCAAATTTTTCACAGAATTCCTTTGTTATGCTGTCTTATAGTTATAAAACTGTTTATTACTTCCAACAATTACAATCCCAAAATCAGTGGAAACACATTGTCTTGAAATAGACCAAATGATATGAAAATTCAAGCCTCAAGCCTTATTAATGGTCCTTCATTTTTTGTATAGTCAATTAAAATGTATAAAATTGTAGAAGTATTTCAGCATTAGGAAAACAGCTGTCCATCTAAGATTAGAATAGGACCCACCAAGAGAGATATCATAATTAAAATTAAAAATTGCATTAACTTCTCTTTCTGCTTTGCATTACTTTTCTACTGTTCAACATTGCAAAAATTAGTTCTGTTTATTTCATAAAGGTCACTACAACACGGACATTATTTTTATACAGAAATTGTTATTTTATATATATATATATTTCTTTTTTTAAACTGTGCAAACCATGTGTCATCTGGTGAGTTCATTCTCCTTCAAACTTAGGTAGGACTGTGTCAGAACTCCCAGTTCCATTCCAAGGGAAGGTCCACCTCCATCCTCAATATTTCTGCAGCTTCTCAAGGATCTTGTTTTGCTCACTTTTGCCTCTAGATCCCTTTTTCTATGAATGATATTTATTTTTTTATATTGTTGATGTGATCCATAATTCAGCTTCTTTATTAGTTTTCTCACTTACTATTGTCATACAAATATTCATCAATTTAGTAAGGAACTCATATTTATAACACACAAGAAACTCTTTCAAATCAACATGAAAAAGGCATTTAATCATAATCAGACAAATGCAAATTTAAAAATATATATATGCTATCACTTTTTTTTTTATCACTTTGCAGCTATTAGCATAGCAAACACAGACAGCTAAATAATGACACATTTTGGCTGGGAAGTGGAGATTCAAGAACCTTTATATATTGCCAGTGGGAAAGTAGACTAATGGAACAATTTGGGGGAGCAAACTGCCCTGAATGAAATCACACTCCCCGTAACAGGGAAAATACATTTAATCAGAGGAAGAGAGGGATAAAGGCAGAGAGAAAGACAGAGAGATTAGGTTTCCTTATTCTTATATCATATGGCCACTCTAAACAGGGAAAATGATTTCAGTCCTTCAACCCACGCGATTTCTGGCCTCACGCCTTCTTCATCATCGTCCTTTGCCCTTTTCCTTCCTTGTATATTCTCTATTGCCTTAAAATTTATTGAAATTTCTCCAATTTCCTATTAAACCTGTAGGCATCAAGTCAGTTCTGACTCACAGCGACCCCATTTGTGTCAGAGTTGACCCCTGTGCTCCACAGGGTTTCTAGTAGCTAATTTCTCAGAAGTGGGTTACCAGGCCTTTCTTCCAAGGTACCTCTGAGAGGACTAGAATCTCCAGTCATTTGGTTAGCAGCTTAATGCCTGAATGGCTGCACCGCCAGAGACTCCTGAATTTCCTGTTAGGGTAGCTTAATAAACAATTTTGTTCTTCTTCTTATTCTTTTTAATTATCTCATACCTTAAGGCTCTTACCTTCTAACGTAGTTTGCCATAGCAAAAGAAGTTCCTAACGTGATTTCTAGGCTGTAAAGTTAAAATTTACTATTTTGAGGCTATTTTATAGAAAACATTCTCCTGTCCTCTACTGGAACACTTTTCTCCAAGTAATTGAAAATATAGTTACTATAACCCCCAAGAGGCTTACACAACTCAATGTATCATAAAACTGTCTGTGTTTAAAGTTTGGCTACATTCTATAGACTTACAATGTTTCCATAGTTGTTTTTAATAATAGGTAAGCTATGAAGCAATTAATCTTTTTTGTTTTGAACTTTTTTTAATTGTGTTAAGTAAATACAAAACATAATACTTGTCACTTCAAAATTGTTACATGTACAATTCAGTGGCATTAAGTGTATTCATCTCATTGCACAACTATCACCTGCTCTTAAGGGAGGGATTGAATTAGAAATGTCAGAAGCACATGGCATTTTGCTAAATTCTGTGAGTAGATTAGGGAGGCAAACAAGAATAAATTTCCTGGGAGAATCTGAACTAAACTTAATTTCTATTCAAGAGTTTTCATGGTTCCTTCACATGTTGTTCAGCTGCTAACCAAAAGGTTGGCAGTTTGAATCTACCAGCTGCTCCTTGGAAACCCCATGGAGCAGTACTACTCTGTTTTATAGGATCACTATAAATTGGAATCGACTCAATGGAAATGGGTTTGGTTTGGGATTTTCATATGTCATGATCCATCTTCCTACACCCCACACTAAATGAACTACAGAAAAAAAAACTACAGAACTACAGAAAGATACGATAGAGCCTGAAAGAGTTCTCCTCTCCTGTCTAGGAAAAATCGTTTAAGCATAAATTACAGGCTGTAAGACTAAGTCGATCAGAATAACCCAGCCTGGTCTCCAGGGCGAGCCAGGTATTGCAGGAAGGATAATCAACTGGACCTGGGATTTTCAAAAACTCACTGTGACTTTTAAGTAAACTTCAAGAAAATACTGTATCTTCCTGTAGTATCAGTGTCCCTCGTGCTCTCACGTGCATTCATATGCTTTGATGATCTCGTCAAAACGGAGGTTCCGACTCGGTAGAAATGGAATGGGACCTCAGGTTCTGAATTTCTGACAAGCTCCTAGGTTATACTAATAGCGTTAGTAGAAAGATCTGTAAAAGCAACGTAGACGCCAATGTAAGGTAAATTATGTTGCTTTCTATGTGCGCTTTAAAAAAAGCCACCGTTGAGTTGACTCTGACTCACGGCGACCCACGTGAGTCGGAGTGGAGCTACGCACACGCCAGGCGGTTTTCAATGGCCCTGATTTTTAGAAGTAGATCGCCAGATTTTTCTTCTGAGGCACTTCTATGTGGATCAGAACCGCCAATCTTTTGCTCAGTAGCATTTGCACCACCAAAGAGTTCGTATATGTGCTTAGAGGTTGCTTCAGTTTAAAATCGTTTTCTTTAAACATTTTTCTCATTTAATTAGTACTTTTTTTTTTTTTTTTTTTACTTCTAGTATAGAAATAATTAGGTAGTTGTAAGGATAATACAGAGAAAACCCGTGTAATCTTCAGTCTGGTTCCACTAATGCTTACATCTCATGTGTAGTAAATATCAAGACCAGAAAGTGGAGGTTGGTACCATTTGTGTGTATAGTTTGTGTCTTTATTCACATGTGCAGATTCATTAGCCACCCCTGCGATCGTGGTTCAGAACTATCCCATCACCATAAACATGTCCCCTGCTCTACCCTTTTAGAGTCACACCCACTCTCCCTCTACCACCCCAACCCCTGACAACCACTAACCTCTTACTCATCTCTACAATTGTGTCATTTCAAGAATGTTATATATATAAATGCATAAATTATGTAACATTTTGGGATTGACTTTTTTACCCCAGTGTAATTCTTTGGAGGTTCACCAAGTTGGTGTGTGTATAGACAGTTTGTTTTTCATTGTTGAGTAGTATTCTAGGGTACAGTTGTTGCACAGTTTTTTGCTTTTCCTATTGTTTTGTTTTTAACCATTTGTTTATTGAAAGATGTTTTGGCCGTTTCCTGTTTGGGGCTATTCTAAATAAACCAAAAACCAAACCCGTTGTGACAAGTCGATTCCAACTCATGGCAACCTTTATTACAAATAAAGGTTCTGTGAATAAATGGGTGCAAGTTTTCATCAGCATTTAAGTTTTCATTTCTCAGAGATAAATGTACAGGAGTGCAATTGTGGGAACGTGTGGTAAGTGCGTATTTAGTTATTTTTTTTATCTAACTACAATTTCGTTTTCCAGAGCGTCTTTACGATTCATGCACTCCCGTCAGCAGTGTGTGAGTGACCCCCTCTCTCCGCATCATTGTCAGTGTTTTGTGTTGTCACTGTTTCTCAACTTCAGCGGCTCTAACATCTATAGTTGTTTCAATTAGCATTTATCTGATGTCTCATGGTGACAAGCATCTTGCATCTTTTCATTTGTTTCTTTGTCATCCATAGATCTTTTTTACTCAAATGTCTCTTCGTGTCTTTAGCCAATTGTTTAATTGGATTTTCCTTCCTTTTATTTATTTATTTTTTTGGTTTGCTGTTGATTGTTAAGAGTTCTTTATGTATTCTAGATACTAGTTCTTTGATGGACATGCAATTTGCAGATTTTTTTTTCACAGCCTATACTATCATACTTTTAACAGAGTTTTTCACAAAGCAAAAGTTTTTAATTTGATGAAGTCCAATTTATTTTTTTTTCTTTTCCTTTATGAATCATGCTTTCAGTATTAAGTCTAAGAACTCTTTGCTTAGCCTTAGCTCTTGAAAATGTTCTCCTGTTGTCTTCTAAAAGTTTCATAGTTTTACATTTTATGTTTAAATATATGATCTATTTCAAATATTTTTTTAAATGTATGAGGTTTAGGTCAAGGTTCATCTACTATTTGTTAAAAAGACTAATATTGCTACATTGAATCACTTTTGAATCTTTGTAAAAGATCAATTGGATGTATTTATGTGACTATTTCTGGGTTCTCTATCCTGTTCTACTAATCTTTGTGTGTATCCCTCAGCCAATACCACACAGTTTTCTCTGCTATCACTATACTACAAGTTTTGAATCTAGTGTGATTTCTTCATGCTATTATTAAATTTCAAAATTGTTTTAGCAATTCTAGTTACCTTTGCCTTCACTATAAATTTCTAAATCAATATTTCTATTCCTCAATCATCTGTCAGTTTGTCCTATTGTGGGGGCTTGTGTGTTGTTGTGATGCTGGAAGCTATGCCACCATGTTCAAATGCCAGCAGGGTTATCCTTGGTGGGCAGGTTTCTGCTGAATTTCTAGACTAAGACTAGGAAAAAAGACCTGGCAATCTACTTCTGAAAAAAAAAATAGCCAGTGAAAACCTTACGAAAAGCAGCAGAACATTGTCTGCTATAGTGCCAGAAAACGAGCCCCTCAGGTTGGAAGGCACTTAAAATAAAATTGGGAAAAAGCTGTGAAGAGCTGCCTCCTCAAAGTAGAGTCAACATTAATGAAATGGACGGAGTCAAGCTTTTGGGATCTTCATTTGGTGATGTTGCACAACTAAAAATGAGAAGAAACAGCTGCAAACATCCACTAATAATCAGAACAAGGAATGTACAAAGCATGAATCTAGTAAAATTGGAAATCATCAGAAATGAAATGGAATGCATAAACGTTGACATTCTAGGATTATTGAGCTGAAAGGGACTGGCACTGGCCGTTTTGAATGGGACAATCATACAGTCTACTATGCCAGAAGTGACAAATTGAAGAAGAATGACATTACATTCATCATTAAAAATAATATTTCAAGATCTATCCTGAAGCGCAATGCTGTCAGTAAGAGGTTAATATCCATAAGCCTACAAAAAAGACTAGTTATTACTCAAATTTAACAAAAAAAAAACTAAGGCCAAAGATGAAGATTTTTACCAACTTCTACAGTCTGAAATTGATCAAACATGCAATTAGGATGCATTGATAATTTTTGGTGATTAGAATTCATAAGTTGGAAACAAGAACTATGGGTAGTTGGAAAATATGCTTTTGGTGATAGAAATGATACTGGAGATCACATGACAAAATTTTGCAAGGCCAGTGACTTCTTCATTGCAAATACCTTTTTTCAACAACATAAACAGTGACTATATACATGGACCTCACTTAATGGAATACACAGGAATCAAATCGACTACATCTGTGGAAAGAGATGATAGAAAACTCAATATCATTAGTCAGAACAAACCAGAGGCTGATTGTGGAACAGACCATCAATTGCTCATATGCAAGTTCAAGTTGAAGCTGAAGAAAATTAGAACAAGTCCAAAAGAGCGAAAGTACGACCATATCCCACCTGAATTTAGAGACCATCTCAAGAACAGAGTTGACACCTTGAACAGTAATGACTGAAGACTAGACGAGTTGTGGAATGACATCAAGGACATCATACATGGAGTAAGCAAGAGGTCATTAAAAAGATGGGGAAGAAAAAAAAGACCAAAATAGATTTCAGAAGAGAATGTGAAACTTGCTCTTGAACATTGAGTAGCTCAAACAAACAGAAGAAACGACAAAAGAAAAGAGCTAAAGAGAAGATTTCAAATGAGGCTTGAGAAGACAAAGTTAAGTATTATAATGACGTGTGCAAAGACCTGCAGTTATAAAACCAAAAGGGAAGAACATGCTTGGGGAAAAATCAAGCCTCGAGTTGCAGTAGTGAAGAATTCTACAGGTTAAATAGTGAATGATCCAGAAAGTGTCAAAAGAAGGTGGAAAGAATTCACAAAGTCACTCTACCAAAAAGAATTGCTTGAAGTTCAACCGTTTTAGAAGGTAGTATATAATCAAGAACCAATGGTACTGAAGGAAGAAGCCTAAGCTGCTTTGAACATTGGTGAAAAACAAGACCCCAGGAATGGACTGAATACCAATTTAGATATTTCAACAAACAGTGCAGCTCTGGAAGTTCTCACTGGCCTATACTAAGAAATTTGGAAGACAAACTACCTGGCCAACCAACTAGAAGAGACTCATGTTTATGCCTATTCCAAAGAAACGTGATCAAACTGAATGTGGAATTTATCCAATAATATTAATATCACCAAAAAGTAAAATTTTGTTGAAGATCTTTCAAAAGCAGCTGCAGCAGTACATTGACAGAGAACTTCCAGAAATTCAAGCTAGATTCAGAAGAGGATATGCAATGAGGAACATCACTGCTGATATCAGATAGATATTGGCTGAAAGAAGAGAATACTAGAAATAAGTTTACCTGTGTTTTACTGGCAATACAAAGGCATTTGAATTATGGATAGCATTTCCAAGAATCGGAATTCCAAAACACCTAATAGTGCTCGTGAGGAACTTGTACGCAGATCAAGAGACAGTCATTCAAACAGAACAAGGAGATTCTGCATGGTTCAAAGTCAGGAAAGTTGTGTGTCAGGGTTGTATCCTTTCACCATACTTTCTCAATCTGTATATTGAGCAAATAATTCGAGAAGCTGGACTATACGAAGAAAAACATGGCATCAGGATTGGAGGAAGTCTCATTAACAACCTATGATATGCAGATGGCACAACCTTACTTCTTGAAAGTAAAGAAGATTTGGAGCACTTACTGATGAAAATCAAAGTGTACAGCCTTCAGTATGGATTACACCTCAACATAAAGAAGACAAAAATCCTCACAACTGGACTAATAAGCATTAGGATGATAAACAGAGCAAAGATTAAAGTTGTAAAGGGTTTCATTTTACTTGGATCCACAATCAGCACCCATGCAAGCAGCAGTCAAGAAATCAAACGATGCATTGCGATGGGCTAATCTGTTGCAGAAGACCTCTTTAAAGTGTTAAAAAGCAAGAAGTCACCTTGAAGAGTAAGGTGCTCCTGACTTCAGCCATAGTGTTTTCAATCACCTTATATGCATGCGAAAGCTGAGCAGTGCATAAGGAAGACCGAAGAATAATTGATGACTTTGAATTATGGTGTTGGCGAAAAATATTGAATGTACCATGGGCTGCCAAAAAAATAACAAATTTATCTTGGAAGAATACAGTTGTAACACCTAAAAGTAAGGAAGGCAAGACTTCGTCTCACATCCTTTGGTCATATTATCAGAAGGCATCTGTCCCTGGGGGAAAGGCATCACGCTTGGTAAAGTACAGGGTCAGCAAAAAAGAAGAAGATCATCAGTGAGATGGATTCACACAGTGTCTGCCAACAATCGCCTCAAGCATAACAACAATTGTAAGAATGGTGCAGGACCAGGCAGTGTTGTTTTATTCTGCTGTACATAGAGTTACTACGAGTGGTTCAGAGGCACCTAACAGCAACAACATTATCTGTACAAAATGTTCCTGAGATTTTGATAAGAATTACATAAAATCTGTATTGATTTGGGAATAATTGATATTTCTCTACATTGATTCTTCCAATACATGGACAGAGTATGATTCTCCATTTATTTGGATTTTTTTATGATTTCTTTCATCAGCATTTCACAATTTTTGGTGTATAAGCCTTATATATATTTTGAGACTTATACCCAGGTATTTCATTTTTAAGTAATTATAAATGATATTGTATTTTAAGTTTTAGTTCCATGTTTTCATTGCTAGTACCCAAGAATATATTAGATTTTTTTTTATATCAATCTTGTATCCTATGATATTGCTTAGTTCTTAGGTGGTTTTTGTTTTTGATAGATTTCTTGGGGTTTTCTACATAGATAATATAATAGTGTCCTCTGCAAATGTGGACAGTTTTAGGTTTTTAATTTATGTCCCTTTTTTGACTTACTGTCCTGACTAAAACTTACAGTACTATGTCAACAAAGCAATTGTGAGAGTGAACAATTTCGGCTTGTTACTAATTTTAAAAAGACAGTATTCAGTCTTTTGTCTTTAAATGTAATGTTACTTATAGGTTTAAGAAATTTCCCTTGTTAAGTTGGGGAGGTTCCCCGCTATTACTATTTGCTAAGAGATTATATCGTGAATTAATATTGAATTTTGTCAACTGTTTTTTCTGCATCGTATGGTATGATCTATGATTTTTCCTTTTAGCCAGTTATGTGTTGATTACATTGATTGATTTTAAATATTGAACAAGCCATGTATCCTCTTGTTCATGGTATGTAATTATATTTATATAATTTTAAATTCTTTGTGCTAAAATTTTGATAAGAATTTTTGATGTATTAATGAACGATTGTTGCTGTTGTAGGTGCTGTTGGGTCCGGTCAGCTTCAACTCATAGCAGTCTTCGGTTTAACAGAAGGAAACATCAGTTCTGTGCCGCCCTCAAAACTGCAGCTATATTTGAGCCCATCGTTGCAGTCACTGTGTCAACCCGTCTTGTTGAAGGTCTCGCTCTTTTTGCCGATAGAATGAGCTGGGATATATTCCCTCCTCTTCTACTTTCTGAAAGAGATTCTGTAGAATTTATGTTAATTCTTCTTTAAACATTTGGTAGATTCTTCAGCGAAAGCATCAGGGCTTGAGGATTTCTTTTTAGAAATACGAATTCAATTTCCTTAATATTTATAGTGCCATTTATTTCATATTAGATGTGTTGAGATAATTGGAACTTTTCAAGTTATTGATCAATTTCATCTCATTTGCCAGGTCTCATTTGTCAGATTTATAAACCCCTTGCCATCGAGTAGATCTGACTCACAGAGACCCTGCAGGACAGTACAGAACTTCTACATAGGGGTTCCAAGGCTGTAAATCTTTACTGAAGGTAACTCCCTAGGAGTGACTGGTGAGTTCAAACTGCAGACCTTTTAGTCAGCAGCTGAGTGCTTAATCACTGTACTACCAGGGCTCCTTGAGTTGTTCATAGTATTCATTTCCTATTCTCCTCCTGTACGCAGGGTGGTGCCCCTGGATAGTGCAAATGGTTAACAAGCTCAGATGCTAACAAAAGTTGGAGGTAGAAGCTCATACAGAGGCACCTCAAAAGAAAGGCCTGACAATCGACTTGCAAAAAAACTCAGCCATCGAAAACCCTATACTCGAACATACACAGAGTAACCGTGAGTCAGAATTGGCACTTGGTCAACTGGTTTGTTTTTGTTATTTTTGTTGTTTTTTCTGGTCTTCAGAGACAGTAGGATATCCCCTGTTTCATTCCTGATATTGGTAGTTGTATCTTCTCTCATTTTTTCTTTATCGGTTTGAAGTTTGTCAATTTTGTTGATCTTTTTTTTTTTTCTTAAAAAAGAACCAGCTTTTTATTTCATTTCTCTATTGATTTACTGTTTTTAATTTCATTGATTTTTGTTCTTATTTTTATTATATTCTTCATTCTGCTTGGTTTCACCTCATACTGCCCTTCTTTTTCTAGTTTCTTGAAGCAGGACTTTGAATTATTGATTTGAGACCTGCCTCTTTGCTAATATTAGCAACTAGGGTTATAAATTTCCCTCTCATTACTGCTTTAGTTGTATTTGCTATGCTAAGTTTTCATTTTCATTCAGCTCAATGAACTTTTTTTTATTTCTCTTGAGACTCCCTCTTTTACCCATGAATTGTTTACAAGAATGTAGTTTAGTTTTCATGTGCTTGGAGATTTTCTTTTTATCTTTTTCTTATTAATTTCTAGTCTGATAGATTGTGATCAGAGGACACCCTGTCAATTATTTCAATTCTTTTAAAATTGTTGAGGCCTGTTTTATGACCCAGGATTTGATGTATCTTGTTTCTGTGTGCACTTGAAGTGAGTGTTCATTCCACTGTCGTTCGATGGATTGTTCTATCAATCTTAATTAGACCCTGTTAGTTGATGGTGTTGTTAACTTTATGTCTTGGCTGATTTTATGTTCAGTTGTTGAGAGAGGGCTGTTGAAGTCTCCAATTATAACTGTGGATTTGTCTCTTTCTCCTTTCAGTTAAGTCAATTTCTTCACATATTTTACAACTGTACTGTTTGGTGTATATGCACTTAGGGTTGCTATAGCTTGTTGGTTGATTGACTCTCTGTAGTAATTTTCTTTTCTCTAAAGCCTACTTTATCTGATATTAACACAGTAAAACCTATGAAAGCCAGAACTTGTGTAAGGCAGGAAACTTGTCAGAGAAGAGAAACTCAAATAGTTTCTACTAATAGAGAGCAGTAGAAAGGTGGTAAGACTGCACCCCGTCAAAGGCAGAAACTTGCAAGACCAGGAAAAAACAAGGCAGTCCCATCAAATTCCAGGTCTCACAGGTTTCAGTGTATATCCACTTCTGCTTTCTTTTGATTAATGGTTATAAGGTTTATAATTTTCCATTATTTTACTTTCAAACGACCTATATTATTATATTTGAAATGAGTTGTTGCATGCAGCTTCTATTTGGTTCATGGTTTCTTTTTTTTAATTATTAAATTTATTCTTCCAGTCTCTCTCTTTTAATTGGTAGATGTAGAACATTTACACTTCATGTAACTGTTAATATTTTAAAGTTTAAATCTGCCACTTTTTTTCTTTTCTGTTTGTTTTCTGTTTTTGTTTGTTTTTATTTTTTCTTCCCTGCTACACTATGGGTTACTTGAATTGTTTCAGAATTCTGTTTTGATTTCTCTATAGTGTTTTTGAGTTAAAAAGCCTTTTTTAGTGGTTGTTCTATGTATTAAATTATACATACATAAATTAATACTTTAACAAAAGATTTTAGAGTCTAAATCTTGGAATAGCAACTGTGATGAAATAATTGTGGAGCATGAATCACTTCAAGTGACTGACAAAGAGTGCTTTCAAATTCAACCAAAAAAATAACTGCTATTGTTACCATCAGCATTCAACCGCTCGAATCTGTTTGAAGAACGTGTGCTTCACTTTTCCGTTACTGGGACGCTCACGTGGTTAAAGCCACCTTTGCTTCACAGCAACTGAGGGAGTTTTTTACTTGAGATTATCTCCTAGACAGAGAGTTCCTAAAAACAAATATTCCACTAGAGTGATTTATAAATCTGCAAGTGCTCCCATAGCCACAGAATCTCGTGAATGCTAAGTGGCACCCTTCTACCACCAAGGCATCTGAAATACCAACCCCTTATTGGTGCTGCTCTTGCTGCTGATCTGATCACAAATATTCATACTCCCATGCTGTGCCTTGTGCCAGCAAACTGTATGCCCATGGCTGAGATTGACGTGCCCGTGTTTACTTACAGCTTGGTTTTCCAGTCTTAGCTCCCTTTTTTTATTCTTGTTTTGTGGCAGAAAATCTTTCCGTTAATTAAACTCTGGGAATCTGTTCTCTGCTAGAGCTAAGCCCACTTCGATTACTTAATTTTATTTTTTATTTTTTTTATTCTGTCTCCCTTAGTACAATCTAAAAAAGCAAGCCAATTGTCTTAATTATCTAGTCCTGCTACAACAGAAATAGCACAAGTAGATGGCTTGAACAAACAGAAATTGATTATCTCACACTTTAGGAGGCTAGAAGTCTGAATTCAGGGCACTGGCTCCAGGAGAAGCCTTTCTCTCTGTGTCAGCTCTGGGGTAAGGCCTTTGTCATCAGTCTTCCCCTGGTCTAGGAGCTTCTCAGTGCAGGGACCCTGGGTCCAAAGGACGTGCTCCACTCCTGACTCTTCTTGCTTAGTGATAATGTGGTCCCCCGCTCTGTTCGCTTCTCTCTTTCATATCTCAAAAGAGCCTGACTCAAGATACAACCTACTCCTGTAGATTAACATAACTGTCTCTATTCCTGCCTCATTAACGTCATAGAGGTTAGGATTTACAACACATGGGATAATTACATCAGATCACAAAATGGAGGATAATCACACAATACTGGGAATCACGGCCTAGTCAAATTGACACATATTTTGGGGCCATACTATTCAATTCATAACACCAATTCTCTGTTGTCCTTGCTATAAATACTTCATTAAATCACAGAGTTTGAGGGATTGGTATACATAAGCTAAGGAAAACAGTATCGATTCTTGTGAAACAGGTGTTCCTCACTGCCACTCAAGCTCATCCCTTCCTCTGAGTTGAGCTTGCAGATTTATCTTTAATCTTTTTGGTTTTCCTTAAAGCTTTTCCTCAGCTTGAATCCAATATGTAATATACACTACTGCAATTATTCAGTTTTTAAAAAATGATTCCCTCTGTGAAGGGGTTGCATTTTGTTGGGGATACACACATAATCACTAGCTTCAAGATTTTTTTTTTGTTGTTAATAACAAAGAAAATGTAACAATTTACACACTTTTTGATATTTAATATTATGATTAGTTTCTGATAGGGATAATATATCCTAAAACAGTGGGGATGATATTAAGTATAGATTTTTATTCACTAGGTCTATCATGGGGCCTGAGACTCTGAATTTCTAGAAAGCTAGCCAGGGTGTCAATTTGAATAGCAAGGTTGTAGGTAATTTCAGTTGAATATATCATCTTTCAGCAATACATGTTAATGGTTTTTTTGTTACATGAGCATACCTTGATAACAACCCTTAAAAATAATATAAAACAAATCAGATACAAGCTTGGAGTGAGAGTACACTATGTATAATATATTTAAAAAAAATCGTAAGTACTTATTTCTTTTCAATTTTTTCACCACCCTCTGGCCTTCTATTTTACTTTGTAATTAGTTCCACACAACTTGAATTGAGAGTCCATGGTTTCCCTTACCCCAAATATGTCTGTCAGGAGCTAATTAAAGTGACACAGTTTGTTTACATAATAGTCATTCTCTTAAAGAAGATTTCCTCTAATATATTTTGTTTAAAATTCAAAATTTATAACACATATAGTTTTTTTTATAGATATAAACACACACACAGATATACACACTTTGTTATAGATGTAGGTATAAGTAGATATAGAGATATACTCTGATTTATTTTAAATACTTGATGCGCCTTAACTTTTTTAATCACACTTCAGATCATTTTGTGTAAAGATTTGTTGAACTTCAATCTCCTTTCAGCAATTCAAGTATTCATATTCTTACTTGTCTAGTAATCTATTAATTTTTTAAATCATTTATCATTATTTTAATAATGTTCTATAATTTTCTTCCTAATATTTAATTGCATTGAAAAACTATAAATCTTTATCTCTGTTAAGTTACAAAAAAAAAAAAACTGCAGCAAACTGCAGATTTCCTGATGGCACTGCCGCTCTAATCACACTTCAGAAATGGCTAGACCACTTAGAAATCCTAATAAAACATATTGATACGCCTTTGTAGTCTATTGATCTGAAGTGGAAAAATGCTCTCTATGTTAAATAACTCTGAATCTTGCTGAATATGGAAAATGACCCAGATTCATCTTTGAAAAACAAAATATTTTAAGTGATTTACAAGATACAAATACCATAATAATTCAGCTACTAAGAAGAACAACTGAAATTATCACCCCAAAATTTTACAATACCTGGATCTCAAATGGCTTGCATCCTTTATCAGATGAATTTGCATTGCTATTAACTAATTTCAATATCAGATAGAAGCATTTTAACAGTAATATTTCTGCCTATAATTCTCCATAGTTGGTTAATTTATAAAATGTTGTTGTTAGTTGCTGTTGACAAGATTTAAGAATTTTTCTTTAGGAATTTCTCCTGCTGTCAGTGTAGATGTCCCACGATCAAATCAGTCAAAAGACGATATTTTATGGTTTTATCTCATTTCCGATCTCGGGTATTTCGATTCACCTTATTCACATATTAACACCCATGCTTCAAAAGTCGTTATGATGAGTGACAAAATTTCTATGTCCATCCATCAACATCAGATAAACTAAAAGCAGCAAGTGATTAATCGAAGGATTTTGATAAGCTTCTAAATCAAGAGGCACGCTTCAAAAGTTCGTACAAGTTAGAATCTAAGATAATTTTATGAAGATAGTCCAGAAATTTAAACAACTAGAACTCGCCAATGAACATTTTAAAGATGGTTGAAGTTTAGGAAACAAGAATTGATGCACTTATATTTCATACTTATTGTTGGCCATGCTGTTTTTTATACTATGGAGTCCATTTGCTTAAAAAGCCTTCCATCTTCCAAAAGTTTAAGTGTCTTCAAAGGTTGGCTGGAGTGTCACCATTTCCTCCAGGGACCCTGATCCATCCTCTAAAAACACTTAATTCCTCCTTTATCAAAGGTTACAATCAGTATGTCATCATATAATAAAGATTGCCTAAACATTTCCTGTGTTAGCTTTCTTTACACAACAAATAATTTTGTGTTAATTTATTTTTTGAAACCTCATATCAATGAGCTCAAATGCAGGCACATGGTGGAAGTATTAACTAAAAATATATATTTTGTAAATCCTGGGTGAGTTACCTTTAAAATTCTTAGATATCAACTTGTATTCTCCAAGTTATCATTTTGTTAGATATAGGGAATGATGAAGTATCCAAATAATACTTAATATATTCATTCAGGTTAACTTCTTTTCAAAATTACCTATAGGAATTGTCTCAACAAGCCCTCTTTATTTAAACATTATCTATGTGTTTGAGGTCCACAACCTCTTCTCTTTCATTCATTTACAGTAGATAGGACTAACTTCTTGCCCTCCAGTATCAGTGGTCAGCTGCCAAACTGCCTTTTTAAATCACAGAATACAGCAAACGCTTATATTTAATGACTCAGTAAGTCAGCAACACTCTCGGGGAGAGGAAATTATGGACATACACTTCCATCATCCATGGGATAATTAGAGGCAGGTTGATTGTGGTCTCAGATACCAGTAACCAAAATAATAACACCTGATGTCACACATAGGAAAGCTCTCGTACCTTTGGCTTCCCATTCGCATACACACTCACAGGGCAACCAATGCGCAGTATAGCAACAGACAGCAAGAAAACGTACAATCTCTTTGCAAAATGTAAAATACATGAACAGGGTAAGAAGATTATAAACCTAATGCCAGGTGATTTAAAGGAATCCTCTCTCAGGTTGCTTGGATATGACAAGCAGAATTTTAGGAATCGTTTCGGACTTGCATTCTATGTGTTTGTTGGCTTGTTTGCTTTTCAAGTAACAATTTTGTTAACTAAAGGAGAAGGAAACAATAATATTTGACACAGAGTTCTCCATGAAGAAGCTATATATAATCTGAAACACAATGATGAAAATTTGAGTAGAGGTGCTAATCTATTTTTTTAAAAATTCCGTGTAATGTGACTGCTTGAGCAATCAGAATAATTGATGTTGTTGTTGTTGTTAGGTGCTGTCAAGTCGGTTCCGACTCATAGTGACCCTATGTACAACAGAATGAAACACTGCCCGGTCCTGCGTCATCCTTACAATCGTTGTTATGCATCAGCTCATTGCTGCAGCCACTGTGTCAATCCACCTTGTCGAGGGTCTTCCTCTTTTCCGCTGACCCTGTATTCGGCCAAGCATGATGTCCTTCTCCAGGGACTGATCCCTCCTGACAACGTGTCCAAAGTATGTAAGATGCAGTCTTGCCATCCTGGCCCCTGAGGAGCATTCTGGCCTCACTTCTTCCAAGACAGATTTGTTCATTCTTTTGGCAGTCCATGGTGTATTCAATTTTCCTCAGACAGAACAAGGGGATACGGATTGGTTTAAAGTCAGGAAAGATGTGCGTCAGGGTTGTATTCTTTCACCATGCCTATTTAATCTGTATACTGAGCAAATAATACGAGAAGTTGGACTATATGAAGAAGAACGGGGCATCAGGATTGGAGGAAGGCTCATTAACAACCTGCGTTGTGCAGATGACACAACTTTGCTTGCTGAAAGTGAAGAGGACTGGAAGCACTTACTAATGAAGATCAAAGACCACAGCCTTCAGTATGGATTGCACCTCAACATAAAGAAAATAAAAACCCTCACAAGTGGACCAATAAGCAACATCATGATAAACGGAGAAAAGATTGACGTTGTCAAGGATTTCATTTTACTTGGATCCACAATCAACAGCCATGGAAGCAGCAATCAAGAAATCAAAAGACGCATTGCATTGGGCAAATCTGCTGCAAAGGACCTCTTCAAGGTGTTGAAGAGCAAAGATGTCACCCTGAAGACTAAGGTGCGCCTGACCCAGGCCATGGTATTTTCAATCACATCATATGCATGTGAAAGCTGGACAGTGAATAAAGAAGACTGAAGAAGAGTTGATGCCTTTGAATTATGGTGTTGGCAAAGAATATTGAATATACCATTGACTGCCAAAAGAATGAACAAATCTGTCTTGGAAGAAGTGAGGCCAGAATGCTCCTTAGGGGCAAGGATGGCGAGACTGTGTCTTTCATACTTTGGACATGTTGTCAGGAGGGATCAGTCCCTGGAGAAGGACATCATGTTTGGCCGAATACAGGGTCAGCAGAAAAAAGGAAGACCCTCAACAAGGTGGATTGACACAGTGGCTGCAGCAATGAGCTGAAGCATAACAACAATTGCAAGGATGGCGCAGGACCGGGCAGTGTTTCATTCTGTTGTGCGTAGGGTCACTATGAGTTGGAACCGACTTGATGACACCTAACAACAACAACAACAAGAAGTCAGTTTGATTTCTGCTGTTCCATCTGGCGAGGTCCATGTGTATTGTCGCCGTTTATGTCAGTTTGTCGTACTGTGGGGAATTGTGTGTTGCTCTGATGCTGGAAGCTATGCCACCGGTATTCAGATACCAGCAGGGTCACCTATGGAGGACAGGTTTCAGCTGAGCTTCCAGGCTAAGACAGACTAGGAAGAAGGACCCAACAGTCTACTTCTGAAAAGCACTAGCCAGTGAAAACCTTACGAATAGCAGCGGAACATTGTCTGATATAGTGCTAGAAGATGAGCCCCCCAGGTTGGAAGGCACTCAAAAGAATAACTGATAGAAATACATAAAACACTGCCTCGCGTTTTTCTGCACAGAGTGAATTGAACGGGTGGCTGAGACCAAGAGAAAAGAAATTTGTGATGTGGAATAATTTTCATAGATTACATAGAAAAATAGTATAATTTTAGAGAATATGTAGGGGTCTCCACCTAAATTTGGAGTACACACTAAGGCACTCTTTTGCTAAAATTGGAATATGTAATTATTGTGCATCATGATACATCTGACTCATTCTTAGTGTTAAAATTTTTAAAGAAATCTAATATGTGATGTAGTTACATCATTATATTGGCTAAATAGCTAAGAAAATAATATTTACTAATTAAACTATTTCCTGGCAATATTATGTTGTATAGAGTATAACATAATGGCTTACAGATGTAAGTACACATCTTTTTTTTTAATTTTTATTGTGCTTTTTAAGTGAAAGCTTGCAAATCAAGTCAGCCTCTCACACAACAACTTATATATACCTTGCTACACACTCCCAGTTGCTCTACCCCTAATGAGACAACCTGCACCCTCCTTCCACTCTCTATTTTCATGTCATTTCTCCAGCCTCTAACCCCTCTACCCTCTCATCTCCCCTCCAGGGAGGAGATGCTGACATAGCCTTAAGGGTCCACCTGATTCAAGAAGCTCACTCCTCACCAGCATTCCTCTCCAACTCATTGTCCAGTCCAATCCATGTCTGAAGAGTTGGCTTTGGGAATGGTTCCTGTCCTGGGCCAATACAAGGCCTGGGGGCCATGACCACCAGGGTCCTTCTACTCTTAGACCATTAAGTCTGGTCTTTTTACTAGAATTTGGAGTCTGCATCCCACTGTTCTCCTGCTCTCTCAGGGGTTCACTGTTATGTTTCCTTTCAAGGCAGTCATAGGTTGTAGCCAGGCACCATCTAGCTCTTCAGCTCTCAGGCTGATGTAGAATCTGGTTTATGTAGCCCTTTCTGTCTCTTGGGCTCATAATTACCTTGTGTCCTTAGTGTTCTTCGTTCTCCTTTGGTCCAGGTGGGTTGAGACCAATTGATGCATCTTAGATGGCCGCTTGCTAGCATTTAAGACCCCAGATGCCTCTCTCCAAGGTGGGATGCAGAATATTTTCTTAATAGATTTTATTATGCCAGTTGACTTAGATGTCCCCTGAAACCGTGGTCCCCAAACCCCTGCCCCTGCTATGATGGCCTTTGGAGCATTCAGTTTTTCAGGAAACTTCTTTGCTTTTCGTTTAGTCCAGTTGTGCTGACCTTGCCTGTATTGTGTGTTATCTTTCCCGTCACCTAAAGTAGTTTTTGTCTACTTTTTTTTTTTTTTTATCTAATTAGTGAATACCCCTCTCCCACCCTGCCTCCCTCCCCCTCTCATAGCCATCAAAGAATATTTTCTTCTTGTTTAAACTATTTCTTCAGTTCTTATAATAATGGTCTTATACGATATTTGTCCTTTTGCAACTAATTTCATTCAGCATAATGCCTTCCACATTCCTCCAGGTTATGAAATGTTTCACAGATTCCTCACTGTTCTTTAGCGATGCGTAGTATTCCATTGTGTCAATATACCATAATTTATTTATCCGTTCATCCGTGGATGGGCACCTTGGTTTCTACCATCTTTTTGCTATTGTAAACAGTGCTGCAGTGAACATGGGTGTGCATATATCTGTTTGTGTAAAGGCCCTTATTTCTCTAGGATATATTCCAAGGAGTGGGATTCCTGGATCATATGGTAGCTCTATCTCTAGCTTTTTAAGGAAGCGCCAAATCGATTTCCAAAGTGGTTGTACCATTTTACATTCCCACCAGCAGTGTAGAAGTGTTCCAACCTCTCCACAGACTCTCCAACATTTATTGGTTTGTGTTTTTTGGATTAATGCCAGCCTTATTGGAGTAAGATGATATCTCATTGTAGTTTTGATTTGCATTTCTCTAATGGCTAATGATTGTGAGCATTTGCTCATGTATTTGTTTGATACCCGAATGTCTTCTTTAGTGAAGTATCTGTTTGTATCTTTTGCCCATTTTTTAACTGTTATTTGTCTTTTGGCAGTATCCTGTAGATTTTAGAGATCAGGTGCTGATCGGAAATGTCATAGCTAAAACATTTTCCCAGTCTGTAGGTAATCTTTTTACTCTTTTGGTGAAGTCTTTGGATGAGCATAGGTGTTTTATTTTTAGGAGCTCACAGTTATCTAGTTTCTCTTCTGCTTTGTTAGTAATGTTTTGTGTACTGTTTATGACATGTATTAGGGTTCCTAACATTGTCCTTATTTTTTCTTCCATGATCTTTATTGTTTTAGATTTTATATTTAGGTCCTTGATCCATTTTGAGCTCATTTTTGTGCATGGAGTGAGGTATGGGTTTTGTTTCATTTTTTTGCAGATGGATATCCAGTTATGCCAGCACCATTTGTTGAAAAGACTGTCTTTTCCCCATTTAACTGCTTTGGGGCCTTTGTCAAATATCAACTACTCATATGTGGATGGATTTATGTCTGAATTCTCAATTCTGTTCCATTGTTCTGTGTATTTGTTGTTGTACCAGTACCAGGCTGTTTCGACTCCTGTGGTGGGATAATAGGTTCTAAAATCAGATAGAGTAAGGCCTCCCACTTTGTTCTTCTTTTTCAGTAATGCTTTACTTATCTGGGGCCTCTTTCCCTTCCATATGCAGTTGATTTGTTTCTCCATCTCAGTAAAGAATGTCATTTGAATTTAGATTGGAATTGCATTAAATGTATAGATGGCTTTTGGTAGAATAGCCACTTTTATAATGTTAAGTCTTCCTATCCATGAGCAAGGTATGTTTTTCCATTTATGTAGGTCTCTTTTGGTTTCTTACAGAAGTGCATTGTGGTTTTCTTTGTATAAGTCTTTTATATCTCTGGTAAGATTTATTCCTAAGTATTTTATCTTCTTGGGGGCTACTGTGAATGGCATTGATTTGGCGATTTCCTCTTCAATGTTCTTTTTGTTGGTTTAGAGGAATCCAACTGACTTTTGTGTGTTTGTCGTGTATTCCGATACTCTGCTGAACTACTAGTTTCAGTAGTTTTCTTGAGGATTCCTTACGGTTTTCTGTGCATAAGAAGAGATAATTTTACTTCTTCCTTGCCAATCTGGATGCCCTTTATTTCTTTATCTAGCCTAATTGCTCTGGCTAGGATCTCCAGCACAATGTTTAATAAGAGTGGTGATAAAGGGCATCCTTGTCTGCTTCACGATCTCAAGGGGAATGCTTTCAGGCAATCTCCTCTTAGGAAGATGTTGGCTGTTGGCTTTGTGTAAACATCCTTTATTATGTTGAGTAATTTTCCTTCTATTCCTATTTTGCTGAGAGTTTTTATCATGAATGTGTAATGAACTTTATCAAATGCCTTTTCTGCATCAGTTGATAAAATCGAGTGATTCTTTTCTTTTGTTTTATTTATGTGATGGATTACATTGTTTTTCTAATGTTGAACCATCCCTACATACCTGGTATGAATCCCACGTGGTCATGGTGAATTATTTTTTTGATATGTTGTTGAATTCTATTGGCGAGAATTTTGTTGAGGATTTTTGCATCTAAGCTCATTAGGGACAAAGGTCTGTAATTTTCTTTTTTTGTGGCATCTTTACCTGCTTTTGGTATAAGGGATATGGGGCCTGCATTGAATGAGTTTGGTAGTATTCCATCCTTTTTTATGCTCTGAAATACCTTTAGTAGTGGTGGTGTTAACTCTTCTCTGAAAGTTTGGTTGAATTCTGCAGTGAAGTCATCCAGGCCAGAGCTTTTTTGTTGTTGTTGTTGGGAGTTTTTTTTTATTACATCTTCAATCTCTTCTTTTGTTATGTGTCTCTTTAGTTGCTCTATCTCTGTTTTAGTTTAGGCAGGTAGTGTGTTTCCAGGAATTCACCCATTTCTTCTAGGTTTTCAAATTTGTTGGAGTACAATTTTTCATAGTAATCTGATATGATTCTTTTAATTTCAGTTGGGTCTGTTGTAATACCTCCCATCTCATTTCTTATTTGGGTTATTTGCTTCCTCTCCTGTTTTTCTTTTGTTAGTTTGGCCAATGATTTATCAATTTTGTTGATTTTCTCAAAGAACCAGCTTTTGATCTTGTTAATTCTTTCAATTGTTTTTCTGTTTTCTATTTCTTCATTTCTGCTCTATTTTTATTATTTGTTTTTTTCTGGTGCCCGAGGGTTTCTTTTTTTGCTCTCTTTCTATTTGTTCAAGTTGTAGGGATAATTATTTGATTTTGGCCCTTTCTTCTTTTTGTATGTGTGCATTTATTGATATAAACTGACCTCTTTAGCACTGCTTTTGCTGTGTCCCAAAGGTTCTGATAGGAAGTGTTTCATTCTCATTGGATTCTATGAATTTCTTTATTCCCTCCTTTATGTCTTCTATAACCCAGTCTTTTTTGAGCAGGGTATTGTTCAGTTTCCAAGCATTTGATTTCTTTTCCCTGCTTTTTCTGTTATTGATTTTCCCTTTAATGGCCTTGTGGTCAGAAAAGATGCTTTGTAATATTTCAATGTTTTGGATTCTGCTAAGGCTTACTTTATAACCTAATGTGTGGTCTATTCTAGAGGAAGTTCCATGTGCACTAGAAAAGAAAGTATACTTGGCTGCTGTTTGGTGGAGTGTCCTGTATATGTCCATGAGGTCAAGTTGGTTTATTGTGGCATTTAGATCTTCCATGTCTTTATTGAGCTTCTTTCCAGATGTCTTGTCCTTCACCAAAAGTGGTGTGTTGAAGTCTCCTACTATTATTATGGAGCTGTCTATCTCACTTTTCAATGCTGATAGAGTTTGTTTTATGTATCTTGCAGCCCTGTAATTGGGTGCATAATTATTTAATAAGATTGTATCTTCTTGGTATTTTGTCCCTTTAATCATTATATAGTGTCCTCCTTATCCTTTATGATGGATTTAACTTTAAAATCTATATTGTCAGAAATTAATATTGCCACTGCTTCTCTTTTTTGATTGTTGTTTGCTTGATATATTTTTTCCCATCATTTGTGTTTTAGTTTCTTTGTGTCTCTGTGTCTAAGGTGTATCTCTTGTAGGCAGCATATAGACGGATAGTGTTTTTAAATCCATTCTGCCACTCTCTGTCTCTTTATTGGTTTATTTAGTCCATTTACATTCAGCGTAATTATGGATGGGTATGAATTTAGTGCTACCATTTTGATGTCTTTTTTTTGTGTGTGGTTGACAGTTTCTTTTTCCCACTTAATTTTATGTATTGAATAGATTATCTTTATGTATTGTCCTTTCCTCATATTTGTTGTTGTTGATTTTGTTTCTGCTGAGTCTCTATTTTTTTCTTGTATTTTATTTTGATGAGTAGGATAGTTTATCTCCTTTATGGTTACCTTCTTATTTACCCCTATTTTTCTAAATTTAAACCTAACTTTTATTTCTTTGTATCGCTATATCCTCTTCTCCATATGAAAGACCTATGATTACATTTCTTAGTCCTCTTTATTGTTTTAATGTTGTCTTCTTTTATCGGTGTTACCCTATTTTAAGCTTCTTTTGTTTTTCTTTAAATCTTTTTTTTTTTTTATTTCCCCATCTCGGTTTACTTCTGATTGCTCTGCCCAGTGTTTTAGTCTTGGGTTTATACCTGATATTATTGATTTTCTAACCAAAGAACTCCCTTTAGTATTTCCTGTAGTTTTGGTTTGGTTTTTGCACATACCCTAAACTTCTGCTAATCCGGAAATGTTATAATTTCACCTTCATATTTAAGAGGCAGTTTTGCTGGATGTATGATTCTTGGCTTGCAATTTCTTTCCTTCAATTTTTTAAATATGTCATCCCATTGCCTTCTTGCCTGCATGGTTTCTGCCAAGTAGTCCAAGCTTAGTCTTATTGGCTCTCCTTTGTAGGTGACTTTTCGTTTATCCCCAGCTGCTCTTAAAATCCTCTCTTTATCTTTGGTTTTGGCAAGTTTGATTATAATATATTTTGGTGACTTTCTTTTAACATCTACCTTATGTGGAGTTCGATGAGCATCTTGGATAGATATCTTCTCTTCTTTTGCAATATCAGGGAGGTTTTCTACCAACAAATCTTCAACAATTCTCTTTGTATTTTCTGTTATCCCTCTCTGTTCTGGTATTCCAATCAGTCATAGTTTACTTCTCTTGATAGAGTGAACATGATTCTTAAGGTTTCTTCATTTTTTTCAATTCTTTTATCTGATTTTTCTTCAAATGTATTAGTACCAAGTGTTTTATCTTCAAGTTCAGAAATTCTGGCTTCTACTTGCTCAATTTTGTTCTGACTTTCTACTGAGTTGTCCACTTCTGTAATTTTATTGTTAATCTTCTGAATTTCTGATTGCTGTCTGTCTATGGATTTTTCCAGCTTACTAAATTTTTATTACGTTCCTGAACAATCTTTCTAATTTCTTCAGTTGCTTTATCTGTGCGTTCCTTGGCTGGTTCTGCATATTGCCTCATTTTCTTCCTGATGTCTTGAAGTGTTCTGTATATTAATCTTTTGTATTCTGCCTCTGGTAATTTCAGAAATGCACTTTCAGAGAAGATCCCTGGATTCTTTGTTTTGAGAGCTTGTTGAGGTGATCATACTCTGTTTCTTTATGTGACTTGATATTGACTGTTTTCTCTGAGCCACATATAAGTTATTGTATTAGATTTTGCTTGCTTAGTGTGTCATAGCTTCTTGCTTTGTTTTGTTTTGGTATGCCCAGATGGGTTGCTTGAGTGAGCTAGCTTGATTATTTTCACCTTTGGAGCTCTGACATCCTGTCCCCAGATGGTAGAGCTGTTATCAGGTATATCAGTCCATTAGTCCATTCAGTTTTCTTGTATGAATTCAGCTAAGATGTCCAGGTAGCTGATCATCAAGTGTGTGGCACAGGCTCTGTCCTACAGTCTTAGAGGAGCAGGGTTGATTGGTGTATGTACTGGTGTCTGATTGCAGCAGTGGATCACACCCTGAACAAGGCAGGGGGCTGAGAACCAATCCCTGAGCATCTCTGAGAATAGCACGTCCCTGTTCCCTAGAGAGTGCAGGTGGGTGGGTTCTGCAGATGGACAATGGGCAACCAATGTTTTTGGTTGTAAGGACTGGGAGGTACTAGTTACCCTTGGACCATTGTCATGGGTGGCTGGGTGACCTGAGTGGAGCTACTAGTCCTTGGGCCCCTGATGTGGGTAGGTTAGGACGCTGTTTAATAGGCAAAGCAATGTCAAACACCCACCTCTCCACAGCACAGCTGAAACCAGGGCCTATTCTCCTGAAATAGGCCCACACAGGTCCATGAAGAGGGGAAAGGTGCTCAAAGCCCATGGACCATTTACCTGTGGACAGGAGCCACTTCTGTCCTGAGCTCCTCTGGTAGTGGAGCTGGCAAAGTATCTGTTCCCCCAATTGTGAATTTGTTCCTTCTCCAAGGCTGGGAGTATGGCTGTAGGCGCTCAACAGGACCTACCTTAGGCCCAGGGAAATTGGCCGCTGATGCTGGCTTGGGAGCAGGGGGGCGTGGTAAAACATACGAAAGTACTTAGCTTTTGCAGAGAGCGCCATTCTTCTCAGGTCTGAAGGTGTGAGTAGGCTGTGTGTCTGGCTGCTTCTCCCTGAGGAAACTGCGGCTGAACACTAGTACCAGCCTGCCACCACCACTCCGGGAATTGTGCCTGAGGGCTCCCCATGATTCAGGTCTAGTAACTCCTTTCCACTTCTGAGCCATCTCTTCCCCACCCTGCCCCTCTGTTCATTTTCTAAGCTTGCCTTTGATGCTCAGGGCTCTTAAAAAAAAAATTATTTTTGGCTCTTAGCTTGTCATAAATACTCATTTCACTTATTTTTTCTGGTCTTTGTGTAAACAGGGCTCGCCAGAAGCATCTGTCTCTTCTGCCATCTTGGCTCCGCCTCTGCTATGTGTTCCACATCTTTTTTTTTAATTTTAGTTTAATACTTCAGAATTTGGAGACCATCTCAAGAAAAGATTTGACACATTGAGCACTGATGACCAAAGACCAGAGGAATTATGGGAAGACATCAAGAACATCAGAAAAAAAGAAAACAAGAGGTCATTAAAAAGACGGAAAAGAACAAAAACACCAACGTGGATGTCAGAAGAAATTCTGAAACTTCCTCATGGACATCAAGTAGCTAAAGTGAATGGAAGAGACGAAGAAATAAAAGCTAAACAGAAGATTTCAAGGGTAGCTTGGGAAGACAAAGTAAAATATTACAATGAAATATGCAAAGACCTGAAGTTGGAAAACCAGAAGGAAAGAACACTCTCAGCATTTCTCTAGCTAAAAGAACTGGAAAAAAAAAAAAAATTCAAGCCTCAAGTTGCAATAGTGAAGGATTCTATGGGCAAAACTTTGAAAGACACGGGATTCATCAAAAGCAAATTGAAGGAATTCAGGGAGTCTCTGTACCAAAAAGAATTGGTCGACGTTCAGCCATTTCAGGAGGTAGCACATCGTCTTGGACCAATGATATTGAAAGAAGAAGTCCAAGCTGTGCTGGCGGCATTGATGAAAAACAAGGCTCCAAGAATTGACAGAATACCACTTGAGATGTTTCAACAAACGGATGAAGCACTGGAAGCCCTAACTCCTGTATGTCAAGAAATTCGGAAGACTGCTGCCTGGCCAACTGACTGGAAAAGATACAAATTTCTTCATGTTCCAACGAAAGGGTGTCCAATAGAATGTGGAAATTATCAAACAGTATCATTAATATCATACACAGGTAATAATTTTCTGAAGATATTCAAAAGCAGTTGCAGCAGTACATCAACAGGGCACTGCCAGAAGTTCAAGGCAGATTCAGAATGAGGAATATCATTACTGACGTCAGATGGATCTTGGCTGAAAACAGAATGCCAGAAAGACGTTTACCTGTGTTTTATTGAATATGCAAAGGCATTTGACTGTGTGGATTATAACAAATTATGGACAATGCTGCAAAGGATGGAAATTCCAGAACACTTAATTGTGCTTACGTTTAACCTGTGCATAGAATAAGAGGCAGTCCTTCAAACAGAGTAAGGGGATACTGTACTGTTTAAAATCAAGAGAGGTATACATCAAGGTTGTACCATTTCAGCTTATTTGTTCAATCTGTGTGCAAACAATCTGAGAAACTGAATTGTATGAAGAATGTGGCATCAGGATTGGTGGAAGACTCATTAACAACCTGTGATATGCAGATGACAAAACTTTGCTTGCTGAAAGCAAAGAGGACCTGAAGCTCTTACTGATGAAGATCAAAGACTACAGCCTTCAGTATGATTTACATTCAGCATAAAGAAAACAAAAATCCTCACAAATAGATCAGTGAGCAACAACATGATAAACGGGGAAAAGATTAGAAGTTGTCAAGGGTTTCGTTTTACTTGGATTCACAATCAATACCCATGGAAACAGCAATCAGGAAATCAAACGACAGACTCCATTGGGTAAATCTGCTGTAAAAGGCCTCTTTAGTGTTAAAAAGCAGATGTCACTTTGAAAACTTAGATACACCTGACCAAAGCCAGGATATTTTCAATCACCGATGTACATGTGAAGGTTGTACAATAAATAAGGAAGACTGAAGAATTGGTGCCTTTGAATTATGGTGTTAGTGAAGAATGTTGAATATACACCAGGGACTGCCAGAAGAACAAACAAGTCTGTCTTGGAATAAATACACCCAGAGTGCTCCTTGGAAGCAAGGATGGTGAGACTTCGTCTCATCTACTTTAGACGTGTTTTCAGGGGGGATCAGTCCCTGGAGAAGGACATTATGCTTGGTAAAGTAGAGGCTGAGCAAAAAAGAGGAAGACCCTCAATGAGATGAATTGACACAGAGGCTTGCAACCATAGGTTCAAACAACTATTGTGAGGATGGCGCAGGACCAAGCAGTATTTTTTTCTGTTGTGCGTAGAGTTGCTATCGGTCAGAAGTGACTCGATGGCATTTAATAACAATAATATGTTGAACAGCCTGACAACATACAGTTCTGTCTGAGAAATGAAAACATGTTTTTAGTTTCCTCACTCTGGGCTCAAACTCTCGGTATCATCATCATTGGTTAACTATTTAAAATTTCAGAAGTTATTCTCTGTCTCCAAACTAGATAAATTTTCTTGCTGATAGTGCTTTCAAGTGTTAGTTCTTATTCATTTCAGCATTGCATGTAATACTAAAGGTCTATAAAAATTCAATGTCCATCAGGGAAAACTTATAAATACTGTGCCTCAAAATAATAATATTAATGATGATGGTAATAGCCATGATGAAAATCTCAATGGCTTTATGTAAAAATCTAAAGAGAGAAAGTCAAGTATAATATTTTTACATTTTGTATTAAACAGAAATAAAAATATATATGCATATTTCATCATATTGACATGAAGAAAGAATATACAATATTCACGGAGTTACTCCATGCAGCCTATCGGTATCTTGTTCAATGGGGTGCAAAGAGGAAGATACTCTTTTCTTGCTGTATATTGTTTCCCTTTTAAGGATTCTGAAGCACTAGAATGTACTCAAAAACTGCAAAATGAAAACTGTATAGAAATTAAATGTTTTTCTTTCCCTCCTGATCACTTTTCTTTGATGCAATCTTTTAAATCTAGTTACATCAACAGTAGTACACGTGTTCCTGATAAAATCTTTCAGTACTTCAGATTTTCCTTTATTTCAAAAGAGAAATACTACACATTAATTCATTTTCATTTCCTTTTCACTCCTCATCCATTTTCTATATTTGCAACATACCATATTATACCCTTTTCCAATATCAGGATAAAAATTTCATACTCAAAATTGCATGCTGGGGAATCAGGTTACATGCCATAAGTGTGTATTATTTTGTGTTTACAAATGTTTATGACTTACTGGGTTAGAAACCCAGAGGACTAAAAGATGAATTACTTCCCCTCCTTTTCATTCTTCTGTAACAGTGAACAGAACAGATCGCTTAACCTCTTTCTTGTTCTGTTTCTTCGATGATAAATAGAGTTTATTATTATCATCACCTTGGTACTAAAAGTGACATCTTTGCTTTTTAACACGTTTTAATCAGCCTATACTAAAAGCCAAAGCAAACCCGTTGCTGTCGAATCCATTCCCACTCATTGTGACCATGTAGGACAGAGTAGAACTGCCCCTTAGGGGTTCCAAAGAGCAGCTGCTAGATTCAAATTGCCTACCTTTTGGTTAGCAGCTGAGCTCTTAACCAGTGTGCCACCAGGGCTTTAGAAAGTATAAATCTTTTGGATTCACAGACCTCTTCCCTGATTTACAAATCCACAGGGTTTTACTGCTAACTTAGATATTTGTTTTTCATGTCTTTCTCTAAATTGCACAGGGAGGGTTCCAAATATTTTCAACAAAAATTTTGATTTGTTCACTTCTTTTTTCTATGTGGCAAATAAGTAAATAAAGTGAAAATTAAAAGGAGTAGTTTTAAACATTTAGATCTCTCTATCTCCCCATCTATCTATCATCTATCTACCTATCTGTCTGTCTGTCTATCATCATAATGTTTGAATGAGAGTTTTTCAGGATATATTATTCTTGGTTGGCAATTTTTTTTTCCTTCTCTTTCAAGGTTTTGTATGTGTCATCCTATTGCCTTTTTGCCTGACTGGTTTATGCCAAGTAATCAGAGCTTAGTCTTATTGTTTCTCCTCTGTACGTGACTTTTTGGTTTTCTCGAGCTGTCCCCAGAATTCTTTTTTCATCTTTGGTTTTAGTGAGTGTGATTATGATATGCCTTGGTGATTTTCTTTTGGGGTCTATCCTATGTGGAGTTCATTGAGCTTCTTCTATTGTCAACTTTTCATCTTCCTTGATATTAGGAAAGTTTTCTGGCAACAATTCTCAATGGTCCTCTCTGTGTTTTCCATTTTCTCCACCTGTTCTGAAACTCTAATCTCTCACAAATTTTTGCCTTTGATTTTATCCCACATACTTCTCAGGGTTTCTTCATTCTTTTTTCTGATTTTTCCTCAAACAAAGTTGTATACAAATGTTTGTCTTCAAATTCTCTGATCCTGTCTTCCATCATTTCAAACCTACTCTTCGGCCCTTCTATGACACTGTCCATTTCTGAAATCTTGCTGTTTATCTTTTGGATTTCTAATTGTTTCTGTATGATTTCTAGCCGTGAATTTATTTTGGTATTTTGTTCCTGTATTATTTTCCTGAATTCTTCCTTTTTTTTTTTTTTGTCTGCATTTTCCATGAATTTGTCTATGTTTTCCATAAATTTGTCTGTTTTTGTCTGCTTTTTGCTTCATCTCTTGGATAGCTCTGAATATCAGAGGTTTGAGTTCCTTTTCAGGTACTTCTAGTGCCTTTTCTTCTACTGGAAAGTAATCTGATGTTTTATTGATGACTACTGGAACAATCCTGTCCTTTTCTTTTTTTTTAAATGTTTTCATATTGTCTGCTGGCTTCAGGACATGCAGTAGTTATTTTCTTCATTTATTGATTGTAGATTTGTTAGTTTCATCCTGCTTTTTTGTTTTATTTGGTTATGTCTGAGCAGGCAGGCTGTGTATTCTTTGTTGTTTGCTCATCTCTGGTCACAATACTTTTCACTTCCTTGTTCAATGGGCAGGGCCATTGGCTCAGCTATGGTGCACCTGAGCAGGTCCAGCTGAAGGGGAGGGGCTGGGATGGGTTGTTTGTGGCATGCACTTGGGTCAACAGGGCAGGCCAGGAATCAGTGCAGGTCATTTTCCGGTAGGCTGTGCCTATGCTTCTTGGTGGTGTGATGTTCAGCGCATGGTGCAGTTAGGCAGGAAGGAGCACGGAGGTTGTGATGTGTGGAGCTAAATGGGTATGGGAAAGAGGAGATAGAGGAAAGAGAAAGAGAACCAGGAGCAAAAAAAAAGTGCTAAGGGAGTCTGCTGTTGGAGTGAAGAGATGAGAAACCAGGAAAGGAAGAAAAACAAAAAGAAAAGAAAAAATAGCAATTACAATAAATAAATAAAAATTAGAAAATAAAAAAAGAAAAGCCCCCAGGGATCCCACCAGTTTGGCTGTGATGACCGGGGAATGTGGCTCCCAGGCCATGCATTACAATCTGGCTAGAAGGGGTAGAGTTGTCACATACTGCCAGGTATTCAGGAGACAGGAAAAGAAGGTAAGTATAAAGAGATGCAAAACTGAGAAATGAAGAAAGACAAAAAGAGAGAAAAGAAATATCCCCAGGGATCCCATTGGCATGGCTGGATAGATAGGGAAAGTGGCTCCCAAAGCCACACAGGACAGCTATGCTAGAAGGGGCTCCCAAGCTGCAAAAAGAAAAACAAACAAACAGAACAAAACAAAACAACAACAACAAAGCCCTGGGAATCTCACCAGCGTGGCACTGGGGCCGGGAAGAAGCTCCCCAGTTGAGAGGCACTTTGCAGCCTTTCAAGAGGAAGCAAAGATGTCACATGGGACCAGGTGTTTGAGAGAAAGGAGGAAGAGGTGATGAGATGCATGGAAGAAGCTGAAAGAAGCAGAAAAAAGCTCCATCAGCAACAGACAAATAGCACTCAGGGAGCCAGCCAGTGTGGGCAGAGTGAATCCAAGTTGCATGGGGCCAAAGCTGGTGCCTCCCAGCCAAGAGACTGCAGCTGATGAGAAGTAGAAGAGACTAAGTGGGGTGGAGGAGGAAGAAGAAAGGTGGGGCATGGGAAAGCATATATCACTGGTTACTGGGTACTCTGTCTCCTACGGGGAGCTTTCTGAAGCTGCTTTTCTGTAGCCCCTGTCCGCCAATCTCTGATGTGGGTGGGGCAAATTCAAATGGCAGGGACCCCGCACTTCCTGGCTGGCTGAGCGACTGCAGCCAGCTAGGAAGCAGCAGAGCCCAGGCAGCAGAGAGGAGAAGAAAGGGGGCTGGGAAAGCGTTTATCTCTGGTTACTAGGTGTTCCACCTCCTTCTGGGAGATCCCTGAAGCTTCTTTCTCGTACTCCCTGTCTGCTGATCTCCAGCAGGAATCCAAGATGGCAAATCCATGCTGTGTCAGCTGATAGGGGCCCTCTGCACATATCTTTCCTCAGTCTCTGTTCTCTGTCAGTTTCTTATTCCATTTGATACTTGGCTGAGTTCTTTATCTCTTTATTTGAAGCCTGGGTTTCCAGGATTGACATTTATCTCTGTTTTGTTTAGTTTCTCAGGTCTTAGCTGTGCAGGGACAGCTTGGTGCTTCCATCTATAGTACCATGTTCGCTCCACCTCCTCTATGCTTTTTTTTAACCAGAGTTCAAAAACTAGAATTTGGACTAGAATCCGTGTAACCTTAAGTGTAATCACTCAGTAGTCAAAGATCTTGCTCTTTAAAATTACCATATAAATAACGATTTTTTTGTAAATCCATAAAATATTTTCAGTAAAATCAGTTTGAAATGTGTATAAACATATCAAAATATCTCAGTCTTTTCTTAAGCAATGTTTAAGTTTAATGCAATATATTATTTTCTTATCTGTTTTTAATTTTTGTTGACTTATGTGTTGTAAAAACTTAATCCCTATTAGGTTAAGATGGCTTATTCAAAATTCTGAACAAAAAAGGAATAAATCACTGAAATCTCCCACAATGTCATATAATAAATTGTTAGAATGTGTACTTCTCTCTAGTTAGGTGCAAAGGGAATATATTTTAAGGGCATATAGGATACATAAGAAAGTGTTTAAAAAAGAATCACCCCAAGTATAAAGATCCTTCTAAGATGCAGATTTTCCAAAACCGCAACGTACAGCAGAGAACACCAAAGCCAAACCCGCTGCTCCTGAGTCGATTCCGACTCACAGTGACTCTATAGGTCAGAGCAGAACCGCCCCACAGAGTTTCCACGGAGCACCTGGTGGATTTCAACTGCCGACCTCTCGGTTAGCAGCTGTAGCACTTAACCACTGCGCCACCAGGGTCTCCATTCAGCAGAAGTCATGGAAAACACAGCCACCAACGGCTCTTGAGACCCTAAGACACAGCAGAAGAGGGGGTACTCAGTCTGCTTGTTGTCCTTTCATTCACTCAGGTTCCCTCGGATCACTCTCTTTCAATCTTTTACTCTCTTGCACGTTAATATCACACTTCGCAAGACAGAGACATCCATTTGGGAGGATCTCATATATGGTTACGCACTCAGCTACTAACTGAAATTTTGGCGGTTCAGAACCACACAGAGGTATCTTGAAAAAAAGGCCTGGCAATCTGCTTCTTAAAGGTCAAAGCTATGAAAACCCTGAAGTGAAGTTCTACTCCGCAACACATGATCACAACTAGTTGAAACCAACTTAATGGCAAGTGTTTTTTTTTATTTTTTTTAATCACAGTTTAAGGAAACATCCACTGAGAAGTCTCAAACCACACCAATGTGTGTTGTTGTTAAGTGCCATTGAGTTGATTCTGACTCATAGCGACCCTAGGTATGACAGAACAAAACACGGCCCAGTCCTGTACCATCCCGATAATTCTTATGCTTCAGCCCATTGTTGCAGCCACTGTGCCAATCCATCTTGTTGAGGGCCTTCCTCTTTTTTGCTGACCCTCTACATTACCAACCCTGATGTCTTTCTCCACACACTGAGCCCTCTTGATAACATGTCCAAAGTATGTGAGATGTAGTCTCGCCATCCTTGCTTCTAAGGAGCATTCTGGTTGCACTTCTTCAAAGACAGATTGGTTTATTCTTCTGGCAATCCATGTTATGTTCAACATTCTTTGCCGACCCCAAAATTCAAAGGCATCAATTCTTCTTCGGTCTTCCTCATTCACTGTCCAGCTTTCACATGCATATGAGGAGATTGAAAATACCATGGCTTGGGTCAGGCGCATCTCAGTTTTTAAGGTGACAGCTTTGCTCTTCAGCACTTCAAAGAGGTCCCTTGAAGCAGATTTACCCAATGCAATGTGTCTTTTCATTTCTTGACTGCTGCTTCCATGGCTGTTGATTGTGGATCCAAGTAAAATGAAATCCTTGACAACTTCAATCTTTTCTCTGTTTATTGGGATGTTGCTCATTGGTCCAGTTGTGAGGATTTTTGTTTTCTTTATGTTGAGGTGCAATCCATACTGAAGGCTGCAGTCTTTGATCTTCATCAGTAAGTGCTTCAAGTCCTCTTCACTTTCAGCAAGCAAGGTTGTGTCATCTGCATACCGCAGGTTGTTAATGAGTCTTCCTCCAATCCTGATGACCTGTTCTTCTTCATATAGTCCAGCTTCTCGTATTATTTATTAAGCATACAGGTTGAATATGTATGGTGAAACAATACAACCCTGACGCACACCTTTCCTGACTTTTAACCAATCAGTATCCCCTTGTTCTGTCCAAACAACTGCCTCTTGATCTATGTAAAAGTTCCTTATGAGCATAATTAAGTATTCTGGAATTCCCATTATTCCCAATGTTATCCATAATTTGTTATGATCCACGCAGCCGAATGCCTTTGCATAGTCAATAAACACGAGGGTAAACATCCTTCTGGTATTCTCTGCTTTCAGCCAGGATTCATCTGACATCAGCAATGATATCCCTGGTTCCACATCCTCTTCTGAAACCAGCCTGAATTTCTGGCAGTTCCATGTCAATATACTGCTGTAGCCATTTTTGAATGATCTTCAGAAAAATTTTGTTTGCATGTGATATTAATGATATTGTTCTATAATTTCCACATTCTGTTGGATCACCTTTCTTGGGAATAGGCATAAATATGGATCTCTTCCAGTCAGTTGGCCAGGAAGCTGTCTTCTATATTTCTTGGCATAGACGAGTGAGCACCTCCAGCGTTGCATCTGTTTGCTGAAACATCTCAATTGATATTCCATGAATTCCTGGAGCCTTGTTTTTCACCAATGCATTCAGAGCAGCTTGGACTTCTTCCTTTAGTACCATCGTTTCCTGATCATATGCTACCTCTTGAAATGTTTGAACATCAACTAATTCTTTTTGGTATAATGACTCTATGTATTCCTTCAATCTTCTTTTGATGCTTCCTGCATCATTTAATATTTTCTCTGTAGAATCCTTCACTATTGCAACTCAAGGCTTGAAATTTTTTCTTCAGTTCTTTCAGCTTGAGAAACACCGAGTGTGTTCTTCCCTTTTGGTTTTCCATTTCTAACTTTTTGCACATGCCATTATAATACTTCACTTTGTCTTCTCGAGATGCTCTTTGAAACCTTCTGTTCTGTTATTTTACTTCATCAATTCTTCCTTTTGCTTTAACTGCTCAGTGTTTGAGAGCAAGTTTCAGAGTCTCCTCCAACATCCATCTTGGCCTTTTCTTTCTTACCTGTCTTTTCAATGACCTCTTTCTTTCTTCATTTATGATGTCCTTGATGTCATTCCACAACTCATCTGGTCTTTTGTCAAGTTTTTAATGTGTCAAATCTGTCCTTCAGATGGTCTCTAAATTCGGGTGGGAGATACTCAAGGTCATATTTTGGCTGTCATGGACTTGCTCTGATTTTCTTCAGTTTCAGCTTGAACTTTCATATGAGCAATTGATGGTCTGTTTCACAGTCGGCCCCTGGCCTTGTTCTGACTGATGATACTGAGTTTTTCCACCATCTCTTTCCACAGATGTAGTCAATTTGATTTCTGTGTGTTCCATCTGGCGAGGTCCATGTGTATAAAAAAAAAAAAAATTTTTTTTTTTTTTTTTTTTTGTGTATAGTCACCGTTTATGTTGGTGAAAGAAGGTATTTGTAATGAAAAAGTCATTGGTCTTGCAAAATTCTGTCATTCTATCTCTGGCATTGTTTCTATCACCAAGAACATATTTTCCTAACTACTGATCCTTCTTCTTTGTTTCCAACTTTTGCATTAAAATCACCAGTAATTGTCAATGTTATCTTGATTACATGTTCGATCAATTTCAGACTGTAGCAGGTGATAAAAATATTGTATTTCATCATCTTTGGCCCTAGTGGTGGGTGCATATATTTGAATAATAGTCATATTAACTGTTCTTCCTTGTAGGTGTATGGATATTATCCTATCACTGACAGCACTGTATTTCAGGATAGATCTTGAATTGTTCTTTTTGACGATGAATGCAACACCATTCGTCTTTGAGTTGTCATACCCAGAAAAGTAGACTATATGATTGTCTGATTCAAAACAGCCAATACCAGTCCATTTCAGTTCACTAATGCCTAGGATATTGATATTTATGTGTTCCATTTCATTTTTGAAGATTTCTAATTTTCCTAGATTCACACTTCATGTATTCTGGATTCCTATTATTAACGGATGTTTGCAATTGTTTCTTCTCATTTTGAGTAGTGCCATATCAGCAAATGAAGGTCCCAAAAGCTTTACCCCATCCATGTCATTAAGGTTGACTCTAGTTTGAGGAGGCAGCTCTTCCCCAGTCACCTTTTAAGTGCCTTCCAACCTGGGGGGCTCATCTTCCAGTGCTATATCAGACAATGTTCGGCTGCTATTCATAAGCTTTTCACTGGCTAATGCTTTTCAGAAGTAGACTGCTGGGTCCTTCTTCCTAGTCTGTCTTAGCCTGGAAGGTCAGGTGAAACCTGCCGTCCATGGGTGACCCTGCTGGTATCTGAATACTGGTGGCATAGCTTCCAGCATTACAGCAACATGTAAGCCCCCACAGTACGACAAACTGACAGACTCGTGCCATCATAGCATCAGAAAAACCTATGATATAAGGTTTAGGTTCGAGCACTACTGTTTAGGAGGCAGATCAAAATGATAAGGAACAATTTCTCTGTAGTTAGTACTGCCAGAATGGCAGGATAAGGAACTCAGTAGGTCCTTTCCCAAATATACCAACAATAAATATACCAACAACTTAATAGGTATATTTATAAATTATAAAAAATAAAATAAAGAAACCATTTAAAGTTTTTTTGACATTGTCCAGATGGCATACAGCAAATGAAGAAACCATTCAGAAAAACTACTACATCTAAATAAGAACAGTGAAAGTCTATGACATTGAGCCAGGACCTGCTTTATTATCCCCTTTCCACACCCCAGATCCATGTGATGAAACTCTAATTTATGAGTGTACAAACAAGAAGATGGGGACTCCTTGTGCTCCCAGGTCCCAGTCTGGGGCTATGATTTCATCCTGGGGAGGTCAAGCCTACAGCTTTTCTCATCTTTGCAGACCCATCTTGCAGAAGCTTTATTTAGGTAGCCATGGCTGACAGGACCAAACCGTTGTTCCTCCACTCACCCTTCACTCATAAGGCAGAAGCTCTACTTCAGAGCAGCAGGAAGAAACTACTTGAAACTAAATGCCCCTTCTCAAGACTCATCGTGCAGAATTCCCGTGCCAAATGAGTTAACCCAATCAGTATACTCTCACAGAGTAGGAGCATTACTCTGGGAAAAGCAAGTCACTGTCACCAGCGCTGGTGCAGTAGATCAAGAGTTCTTCCCAGACAACAAAGACGGCATTAAGGATGAGGAGCTGAGTAGCTCTGCCTGAAGGAACTGATTATTTGGAACAGTGTGGAGAATATCATTTTTAAAATAGTGGAGACCCTGTCAGGGAGCAATTAAGAAGTGACTTAATTTGATTTGATACAAACAAAATGACAGAGCAGTTATAAGTATAATAGAGAGGACCAGAGAATTATATGATCAAGATGAGCCCTCCTAGGATCACAGGCAAATCTAGGGGTGGTGAAGGCTGTGCAAATGTGCTAGACTGCAAATAATCAGGAGCAATCAGATGTGAGACAGGCTTGAAAATATTCCCCAAGTCACACACAAGATCATCAATGCAGGACAGAAGTCTTACTGTCACAAGAGGCTTAAACGCAACCTGTGATAAAACACTGAATAAACAATAAGCTTCTGTTACCCAGTGGTGACTCCTAGGAAGCGAGGCTTAAAACAAAAATCATATTTATTAATTGCAGTCTGGAAGACCACGTGCATGCCAAAGGTTGTGCTCTCTTAGGATTTGTCAAAGCTACTCATCTGTCGGTGAACATGACGGGGAATGGGGGTGGGATAAAAACTGACTGCATTGTGATAGCAGTCTTAAGCCACACAAATAACCAAAGGTAAACAGCAAAACACTAACTGGCAAGAGGTCTTACACATAATCTTTGGCCAATAACCGACTTCTTCTGATCCAGGGGAAATGCCTAGATAACCAGCTGAAAGGTAATTATATGGAATAACAAAATCTGAGTAGGAACATTTGAGGTTGCTTGCTCACTTTAAGGAAAATAGACTACATAGCATGAGCTCAGCTAAGTTACTAAACAAATGACCAAGCAAACAGCAACAGCCACAATGTAGTTCTGGAGGTTATCAGTATCAAGAGTTGCTACCAATACATTACCTGAAAATTTTTATTTTCAACAAAAAACTATGAGATATGCAAGACACAGAAAACTGTGACCCATGCACAAGGAAAAAAAAAAGCAGACAAAAGAAATGGCCTTTGAAGATGCTCAGATGTCAGGCTTAGCAGACAAATACTTTAAAGTAGCTTTTATAAATATGTTCAAAGAACTAAAGGAAGCTATACATAAAAAATTATCAAAAGAGAGAGCAACAATGTTTTGTGAGCTAGAGAATATCAATAAAGAGATAGAAACTATTTAAAAGGTCCAAGAAGAAATTCTGCAGTTAGAAAGAACAATTAAAAAAAAGAAAATTACTAGAGAGGCTCAATACTAACTTGAAGCAGCATAAGAAAGAATCAAGGAACTTGAAAATATATCTAGAGATTATACAATCTGATGATTAGAAAGAAAACAAGAATAAAACAAAATGCCTCAGAAAAATGTAAGACACAGTTAAATGCACCAATATAGTCAGAATAGTTTAATAAGAAATAGAGGGGAGAGAGAAAGGGACAAAAATATTAAACGATGTAGTGACTGAAAGTTCCCATCTAAGAAGCTCAATCAACTCCATATAGGATAAGTGCAATGGTAAAAACCCAAACATATCATAATCAAAATGTTGATTATGATGTGTTTGGATTAAGAGAAAATCTTAAAAGGATTAAGGAAAAAATGACACATCTCATACGAAAAAAAAAAAAAAAACCCTAACAAGACTGACAGCTGACTCCCATTGGAAACAGTGGGGAGATACATTCAAAGTGCTGAATAAAACCAAAGAAATCCATGGCCATTAAGTCAATTGCAACTAATAGCAACCCTATAGGACAGAGTAGAACTGCTTCATAGGGTTTCCAAGGAGTAACTGGTGGATTTAAACTGCTGACCTTTTGGTTAGCTGCCAACCTCTTAAGCACTCTACCACCAGGGCTCCGAAGCACTGAATAGTAAAGAAAAAAAAAAAATCAAACAAGAATTTTTTATTCAACAAAGCTATCTTTCAATACGAATGTGGTATAAAGTCCTTCCCAGATAAACAAATAGTACTAAAAATAAGCACTTCATGTCCAAAACAAGCAGTACCAGCCAGTCTTTCAAATCCAAACACACACACACAGACACACACCAGTAAAAGTAATCAGTTACAAAAAAAGAGTATAATTGCATATTTATTCTGCTTTCTTCTTTTAACTGATTTTAAAAGCAAAATGCACAATAAGGCCAAATACATATGATTGTATTGCTGATGGCAAAAAATATAGAAATGTAATATATGTCACCAAGTAGTACCTCAAATTCACAGGTGCAAATGAAAAACAAATGGTAAAAAAGAAGAAAAAGTTAACATGATAAACTTTAAATATATAATTTCTTCCTCTATTTTCTTCTTCCAGCTTCCTTAAAAGACATAAAGTTATAGAAAGTTATATTTATAACATGTGAATATTTTTTATAACATGTATAGACATAGTAGATACAATAAAAATAATACAAATATTAATGGGGGGAATGGAACTGTATAGGAGTAACATTTCTATATTCCACTGGAACAAAGTCAGCATAAATTTGAAGTATTCTTATACTGTACATATTGCAAAATCTAAGCAACCACTGCAAAAAATAAATCTCAAAAATTAAACTTAAAAAGATCATTAAATGTCCTCAGCTCCAACATAAAAAGATCTTTGAAGTCATCAATGCTGTGCTTTCAGCAAGAAAAAGCTGTACAAACTGGAAATCAATGACTTCTCAGGGACCCATCAGAGTACTGGGTTTTCAGGAAAACAGGAACCTAAAAGCTGGAGAGACAGGTGCATTCAGAGAACCACAGCTGAGATCTGTGTAAAGGACCAGAATCCAGTGGAGCTATGACCTGGTAGAAAAATTCAAATGCTAATATTAGTGAATTGCTAGAGACTGAGTGTGGGTTAGCATAAGAATGAAAATCCTGGGGTCTCCATTCCTACTCACTGGGTGCTCACACCTTCATAGGCATTGCCTCCAGAGCGCCTTCCACATTCTCACAGTGACTGCCCAAGACAGATCACCTTTACCTCTGGCAGGAGTAGGTGAAAAGCAATCATTGAGAAGTACACCCAGAACTTTCTCAATAATAAAGGCCTACTTCCAGGTCAAAAGTCTTTTGGAGAATTATTCTAATTATAGGAAGGATGTTTCTCCCACTTAAGTTTCCATTAGTCTTCCTACTTAAAAAATGGTATGGCACAAACATAATCAACTACTGTCAAGAATCCAGGTAAATAGATTGGGTATGCTGGAGCAAAGTGTAGGTATGTCTTAGGGTGGGTTCTCTAGAAAAGCAAAACTAGTGAAGTGAAGTGTATTTACACTCACACACATATAGACAGGGAGAGAGAGAGATCTACCTCAAGGAAATGGCTTACGTGGTTATAGAGGCTGACAGGTCCCAAGTCCATAGGTCAAGTGTCAGGTCGATGGCTTCTCTTAAGTCACATAGCTGCAGGGGCAGACAAACCCAAGATTGACAGCCCAGATGACAGGCCACTTGTTCATGGCCTGCAGAAACTGACAAGTCCCAAGATCAGCAAGAAATACAGCAGGTACCTGGCTCAAATCCCAAGAACCAGAGGTCAGTTGATGATGAGCTGTATGTAGGACCCAGAGCAAGTAAGCGAGGTTTGCCAGAATGTTTATATATATATATGGGACGCAGGCCCATTCCCAAAGAATTTCCCCTTACAACTGATTGCTTGATCACATCAGATCACATCATGGAGGATGACTACATCATTACATAACTGCCAGATTACATCATTACATAGCTTCCTAGCTACATTATTACATAACTGGCAAGGTACATCATTACAAAACTGCCAAATCACTGAGAATCATGGCCCAGCCAAGCTGACATACAACCTTAACTATTACAAGGGACAAGGGGAAAATGCTACACCTACACTGGAAACCCTGGTGGTGGTGTAGTTAAGAGTTCAGCTGCTAACCAAAAGTTTGGCAGTTTGAATCTACCAGGTACTCCTTAGAAACCCTGTGGGGCAGTTCTATTGTGTCCTATAGGGTCATTATGAGTTAGAATCAACTCGACAGCAATGGGTTTAATTTTTTTGGTTTTACACTGGAGAAATACTAGTGAAGATCAGAGCAAAGAGAAACAGGTGTAGTACAAGGCTGAGGTTTAATTGTAAGGGCATATGATGCTCCTTTTCAACACATCTGACCACCAGACTCACAGGGCTCCAGCGTATTAACAGTGAATTAACACGGAAATGTCTTCAAGATGCAGCTTCTCTATTAGGAAGAAGTTTAGGAAAGCTCAAAGACAAAAGGGGAGAACACAATATCGAGATAAAAAAGACAATAAAGGAATTCGAAGCCTCTGTCCTCTACAGCTACAGTAAACATTTAACACAGCCCAACTCCTAGCCAGAGTAACACAAAATCCCACATTATGGACTACTCACTTCAGTTGCCTTTATCCAATTCTTCATGTATGGCTTTCAGCAAGAGCTAAATGACAAGGAAAAAAGACAGTCTGGAGAGAAAAAGTATGCATCAGAAACAGGCACAGACGAGGCAAAATTTTAAAATCATGAGACAGGGATTGAAAATAACTATGATTAATATGTTGAGAGCACTAACAGAAAAAGCAGAAACCATGTAGAATAGATGGCAATGTAAGCAGAAAGATGGAAACTCTAAGCAAGTATAAAGAAATGCTAGAAATTAAAAAAAAAAAAAAAAAACTTTTAACAAAATGGTAGAGCCTTTAGATGGGATCATTATTATACTGGACACAGTCAAGGGGAGAATCAGTAAGCTTGCAGATAGGCCAATAGAAACTTTCCAAACTAAAGTGCAAAGAGAACAAAGAATTTTTTAAAAAGAACGTTCCAAACTTTGGGAAAGTTTCAAAATGTAATTTACAGAAGGAGAATAAAGAGAGAATGGCATAGGAAAAATATTTAAAGTAATAATGGTCAAGTCTTTCCAAAATAAATAACAAACAACAAATCACAGATCCAGAACACCAAGCAGAAAAATTTAAGATCTTTGGAAATATCCTCATCATTTTGAAACTGACTTCCAAGTCGAAAATTGAAAACTTTAATAAAATTACTGATTGTGGAAAACAAAGAGCAAGGCATTAATAAAATATATCTTGAGGGAAGGTCAGTGCTATTCTGTTGGTTTACGTCCCTTCCATTCAATATCAGCAGATTTAGTAGACATATTACATGTAGTATTAAAGATTATTTTATTGGCAACTGAAAAATACCAACTAAATAGGTATATCAAAAATGATTTTTCCCTTAAATACTAGTTAATCACGTAGCTCAAAGGATCAAAGAAATAGTTCAGACTTCAGCTAGTGATTTTTTTTTTTAATATCTTTATCTTTTTCTTATTTTTGCTTCTCCCTGTAGGCTTCTTCTGCCAAAAAGTTCTCTCTAAAAGTTTCAAAACACAGTTTCACAATATCAGTAGAAAGAAAAATTCTGTTTTCCTCAGTGTTCATATAGCACTCCTGGATTTTTTAAATTGCAGTTACTCGGTCATTTGTCCATTGCTTAAACCAATTAATATTGCCAAGAAGATAAGTATAACATTTAATAGGCCTGGGCCATGTGTTCACCTCCATGAACTGAATCACAGTTTCTGTAACCAGAATAAGGAGGCCAGGAAAATAAATACATAAAGTAAAAATCTACGGTCCATCCTACAATGATTAAGAAAATAGTATAAGTATTGAGATAAACACCTCTCTACTGTATCAGTAGCCCATCTTGAAAAATCAATGCCCATTTCTCCCTTTTTGAATTATATTAGTATGAACAATAAATCTGTAGTTCCTTAACAGCTCATCAATGTTGGATGCTACAAGCTATTAAATTTATGTTATATTGTGAGGGGCCCAGTGGGAACAACGAATGAGTTAGATAATAGCAAGTCTTCTGTCCCCTTAAATCAGTGGCTTTCGAACTTAAATTTCTAACAAATTCCCAGGTGCTGATGAGGATGTTGGTCTGGAAATCACACTTTCCTGCTTTAAACCATCCTTGCAATTCATAAATATATAAACATATTAAGAAATTTTTCTCTTCATAAAGTTGTGTCAACCTTATAACATCACGTTTTTTTTAAATACACATAAAAAGTAATTTATAAAGAGCACATAGTGATAAAAGGATTGTTTTATAGGCTCTCATAGCATTCATGAAATATTGAGAGCTAGGCCAAGGTGCTGTAAGTAATTTAAAACCTAACTCCAACTGGCCTCAACAAAAACTGATTTCATTGATTCAAGTAATGAAAAAGTCTAAGGATAGCGCTGGCTCTTTCAAGACTAAATTCAATGCCTAAAATAATGTCACCAAGGTCATTTTTTTTGTTGTTTTTTTTGCTATACTTCTGGTCTGCAGGCTTCATCCTCACGTTATGATAATTGTCTTTCCTAACCCCAACTAACACTGGCAACTCCAGGCACTTCTCTAGTGGTCCAAAAAAGTGGTGAAACCCACAGGTCTCTCCTTCTTATACCCTAGTATGCAAGGGAATAGAATATTTAGTTTTATTTTCCCAGTGGCTGTAATAATGCCTGCTCATGCTCATTGGCTCTGCTTATATAACAGGTCCTTTCACCAACACCGAGAAGTTGGGTTACATTGATTCTCTTCAGGAAACCTAAGGCCATTCCTGTAGCCAAGAGTGGGGTCAATCCTCTCCAAACGTCAAGAGTTGAGAATTGCGGCATGTTTTTTTAGAAGAAAATTGAGATACCTGTTTGCCAATAGGAAGTGTGATTAATGTGACTGAAGATTGGAGAAAAGAAAAAAAGGAACAGATGTTTACCATGCTTGTTAATCTACATCCAATGTACACTTTTTAGGATTACATTTATGTAATCTTATATACAAACACATTCTAATTTATCATTATACATAACAAAGGAAAAAAAGACAAGTTATATGTTTGTAATTTGACGTATAATCTATTTATATCAGATTTTGTCTAGTTTCTTAGTGCTGCTATAACAGGCATACCACAAGTGGGTGGCTTTAAAAAACAGGAATTTATTTTCTCACAGTTTAGGAGGAGAGAAGTTCAAATTCAGAGTGTAGAATCTAGGGGAAGATTTTCTTTCTCTGTCAGCTCTGGGGAAGGTCCTGTCTCTTTTCAGCTGCTTTTCCTTTGTTCCTTGGCAGTCTCGATGTGGCTTGGCATCTGTTTTCCCCCATCTGTACTTCCTTGCTTCTGTGACTAATCTGCTCCTTTTATATCTCAAAAGTGATTAGTTTAAGACATAATCTATGCTAATAAAGCCTCATTAACAAAGAAATCTCTATTCCTAAATGGGATTATAGCTACAGGTATAAAAAAAATAGGGTTTAGGATTTACAACACATTTTTAGGGGGACAAAATGCAATCCATAACAGATCTCATCAGAGGAGCAATTTTCAAACTTCAGTGAGTTTTGTCAATCCCTTTGTGGTTTGTAAATAAGTAGATCTGTAGTTTCTATACACAAAAATTCTCATTTACAAAGTATGGAGATGTTCTACAGATTTGCATTTTTAACAAATATTGCAAGTAACACTCTGACTCAGATGATCCCCTTAACATAGTGTGTTAAGATGTTTTTTTTAAATGTGGTATTCATCTCTGTGTTCAGAATTTTAAGGGCAAGATTCATGTAGAGTTACATGTGGCTAGACTGCTTTTACTAAAAGGGAGAGTAAACAAGCAGAAATACAAATGAACAATTAAAGGAACTGGTAGAATTAAAGGATGAGGGTAAAATGCTCATGGATGAGGATCATATCTGTTCTCAGTCTCTACATGATCACCTACTACTTCAAACTCCCCACTCAGGGATACAAGATGGTTGCAGTCTCAGAATCTACAATCTCTTCCCAACAAATTCCAGGTAAGACAGAGAAAGATGTAATTTAGCAGTAACTCCAACTAATGTGTGCCTGTATCTCCATGGTTCTTATTAGTTACTCTGCTCATCTCTGAACTCAAAAAATCCGTGAACCAAAAAGACAAAAAAGAATATACTGATTTACTTAGCCAATAAGTTCTGAGGATATCATCAATTTACCTAAACCACACAGCTTAAAATGAGAAAGATGACAATTCCACAATGAAAATCAAAATGTGGTCTCTGCAGAATGGGGAATGAGTGTTGTAAGCAAAGTCATCTTGATGGAGTGTCAAACATAAACATTTTGTATTCACCTTCTATTGCTGTCATTAAAAATTATGACAAATCTAGTGGTTTAAAACAACATACATTTATTATCTTACAGTTGCATATGTCAGAAGTCTGGCATTGGTCTCACCAAGGTAAAATCAAGGGTCATGGTCCTTTCTGAAAGTTTTAGGGTAGAGTTGATTTCCTCACTCATTTGAGTTGTTGGCAGAATTTGGAGTGACGCCCCCATTTCCTTAATGACTTTCAGCTGAGGCCTATTTCCAGCTCCTGGAGGCAGCCCTCATTCCTTGGTTTCTTGGTGTCCTTCCTCCATCTTTAAAGCCAACAACTGAGAGTTGAGCTCTGTGCGTGCTTAGTATCTCTCCTGCATCTTTTGTGTTCTCTCTCTCTCTGACTTCAGCCAGAAAAGTTCTCTGCTTTTAAGGATTTATGAGATAATGTAGGAAAAGTTCTCCATCTCATGATATCTACCTTAATCAGATCCGTGAAGTCTTTTTTTGCCGTGAAACGAAACACATTCACAGACTAGAATTTAGAGCATAGACATTTGGCGAGGGGAATCATTCAGCCCACCACACATTAAATGTTGTGAGAAACTGATAATCTATGCCCTAATTTTTTTATTATTGATTCTCTTAACTCTATAAATACAAATTTGAACTTTACTATTAAGTCAGAAACTCGGAAGGTTTTACTTTCCTTGCAAGCTAGGAATTGCTCTGTCTTTCTCTCTGTATCAAATGACAGACAGAAAAAGAAAAAAAAAAAAAGCAGGCAGAGCAACACCTTGCTGTGTTTGTTGATGGAATGTGTGCCGCGGAATGTACCAGGGGAGGGGAACCCCAAAATTAGGAGATGCTGAGCTTTTATGGGGATGTGGTACTGCTGGCCATCGTTCCTCCAGAGAGAGAAATTACTCAGTATTCCGAATACAAGTAAACCTCCTCTGTGGAAGATGTTTTTGGGTTTATCTCTAAGGAATGTAAACAAATGTCTCCAGAGAAAGGAAAGAGAGGGATATCTCCAGGAAGGTACAACTCTAAATTTCCCTGGAGAGTTAGAGTACTTCTGACTCCAAGATTGTTTGCTACTGAAACATGTCCTTTACACAAAAGTCCCAGACAGTGCAAAAACATACATGAGCTTACACCTGGATAATTGTCATTTCTCTGAGCATCATAATTAGTAACTGAATGTTTATTATACGTTATTAATCAGACTATTTATATCAACTTCCTGTATAGCTAACATTAAGAATGGACCACGTATTATAACTTTCACTATATGACATTAAAGAATGATATAAGTTAATGAGAACTTCAACCAGGACTCAAGATACTCTAATTTGCCAGGAATTTTTTGGCTTAGGCAATTATTAACCCTTCTAGGCCTCAGCTAACTCTTCTGGAAAATTATTGTTTGTAAGAGAGATGCCATTACTATGATTTAGTTATGAAGCATCAAGAAAAAATTACTTATTCAAAGAAGCAGATGTATTTTAATGTGTGTATATAAAAAATTATCCTTTAAAACCTATCTCAAATCTACCCATCTTTTAACTAGTGTCTTGTCTTTTTTTAAATGTGAAATCAAAAGTAAGCTCTAATCTTTGCAATCTAAAGAAAAGTATTTTCAACCCATTGTCATGTGGTTTCTTACATCTTTTTTTATGTCATCGAAAATGAAGTGTAAAGATTTAATATTGAATTTACTCTCAATGATACCTCAGTTGCCTTGTCCTTGTGATCATTAAGCTATAGATTTATCTACTAAAGATTTCTACTTCTTCATGAAGTCTAAGATATTGTTTCTTTTAATTGAGCAGATTCAAATTGTTATAATTTCTGCTATGTTGCTTTCACTCCCTTTAAAGAGCTGATACAGTAGTTGCCACTGCAAATACTTCAGTCGAATAAACAAACTACAGTAAAATAACAAAAGGAACAAATGGGTTTTCACATTGAAATATATTCTTTATTCCACACATTGAAATGACATCTCATTTTTCAGCCAGTCCCTGAACAGCAGGCATATACAACTCCATCAAGGCACGTGAATCAATAGACTAAACGAGTTACAGTGTAGCAGTTTATACATCAAAATCACTTGTCTACTTCTGTGAGCAATATCATCAAAATCAATATATCCCCCAATCTGCAGCTATTCCCCAAACTACTCTTTCATATTATATATTCAAACAGCTGTAAACAAATTAATAAATTGCTCTGGACTTTCGTTTCCTCTCCTCCTGAATTTTAATTGATTCATATCACTGGAAAATCCATGCAGTCTTGTTATCTTGGCTTGTTTCCCTTTTCTGGCATAAAGACGAATACAGTGAATAAGAATTTAAACCTTACATTCCACTAACCACTTGTAGTTTTGATGTTAAACTCAGAGTTCTTTTGCTAAACATTTGCTATATAATTTTCTTCTCTCATTGAAACACAAAGCAAAGAGTTTTCTTATCCATGCCGTATTGATGAGTCCTATAATGCCAGTGAGGCCTAAAATGTACAGACGCCAGTAGAAGGCATCCAATCTATGCAAGCTAATAAAGTAGCAATTATATAACTTACATCTGCATAAGCTAAAACACACCACAACTGTTAATTGCCAAATCTCTTACTTGCATGTTATATTAAGGAAATTCCCTTATTGAATTCCTTTTTCTCTTTTATTTTTTCTGTGTTGGTGTTGTGTTTTGTGTTATTGTATTGAAATGGTATCACTTAAGTTTGGAATATTATAACAAGGGAATAAACTTCAACCAATAGTACAGTTTAACTGTGTTTAAATTCTTGCTGCTGTTCAAAAGAACCACATTGATTTGTGATGAGGCTTGTGTTATCTGCAATCTGGACACAGGATTGTAGCCACAGTGCAGTGATAAACATAAGAGCTGGCAACATACGGACTTTGGAATCTAGATGCATCATAACTAAGTAACTTGGCCATTTTATATGACTGATGTTAGCCACAGATTGTTCAACTGTTAAGGGATGCTAATGATACATAACTGTATCGTTATTTTCAAGGTTAAAGATGAAATGTTTTAAGTATTTAGCATAGTACTTACTCAATAAAATACTGTTTCTGTATACCCTCACTCCACCACATTTATTTGCTCAGTTCATTAAATGTGTTGCAGCTCTTTTATGATAAGCATTGAGTGGACAAGAATCCCAAGAAATGTCTCACATAGGGTCAGCAATACAACAGAGCCACAGTGTCTCAAGATAAAAGTGCAAATGTAAATAGTGGTTTCCTATGACCTCAATAAATTCCCTCTTTTGGGTTTACAGTTGTGATTGTGAACAGTTAGATGAAAGTACTCATAGTAAATATAAACTATTACACTGCTACTGTTTAACTCATCGATCGAGTAAATGGCTAATCAACAAATGACTCTACAATAACTCATAGTTTTCTGTAACAAATTGTCACATTTACCTGCTTCAAACACACAAGTTTATTATCTCACATTTCTGTAGGCCAGAAGTCTGACACAGTGAGCTGGGTTAAAATTAAGGTGTCAGCTTCTTTACAGGAGGCTCTAGGGAAGTGTTCAGCACCAAGCTCGTTCAAGTTGTTGGCTGAATTCAGTTCCTCGTGGTTGTAAAATCAATATTCCCATTTCCTTGTTGGCTGTTAGTCAGTGGTTAATCTTTGCTCTTACAGGCTGCCCAAGCTTAGTTTCTTGCTTTCCATTAGCTCCTAGAAGTCTCTCTCCAGCTCTTGCATATTGGTCACTACATGGCAGAACCAACAATGGTTTATTGAGTACCCCTCATGCTTCAAATCTCTCTTATTTCTTCTGCTTTTTGCCTCTGACTCCAGCCAAAGACAATTTTGAGCTTGTAAGGAATGGGATTAGGTCTACTCAGGAAATGCAGGATAATATCCCTAGTTTAAGGCGGTGCCCTTAGTTACATCTTCAAAGTCCTTTTGGACATGTAAGGTAACATATTAACAGGTTTTGGGGACTAGGGCATGGACATCTTTGGAATGCTTTATTCTGTCTATCATAGTAGCCATGTTTCAAAATGCCTTTAAATCCTCTGCCGTGTCATAACAATAGCAGATCTCTTCTGTTACAGAAAACTTTGTTCAATTCTAGATCCAGTCCTTTACTAACTGGGTAACTAAGAAGGCACTGGTTCACATGTCTGAAACTGAGCTTATTTCTTTGGGCCCTCAAGGTGAATACACCACTTGTCACGCCTGGTATTAGTTAGCCACACATACAGAGATATATTAATTTATTCACTCATTTATGCACTTTCAACTATGGGTATGTACTGCACTGAACACTGATGCTTCTCCACCTCCATCCCCATGTCCATGTCTGCCCTATTTTGTGCTCCAGGAGGCTGAGCCAAGTGGACTTAATCACAATTGTTTCTGTCCTGTTGGATCTCAGCTAATGGGAGGCAAAGGCAAAATATGGGAGGATGAGGAGAGGTTATGGTACTTCTCTTTTGCTTCCTCCCACTTTTAAACTAATCTTAGCTCACATTTCTATAACTACAGCTCCAACTGGTAGTCCTGCTCCACTTCTTCTTACTCCCTGCTCATACTGGACTGACTGGTCTCTTGGGGCTTCTATATCACTTCTTTATTCTCCTAACCTTGACATCTCTGAAAAAAAGGAGTCCATTTATTAATGTATCTTTATTTAAGCCATGTATTTGAATACCATATCGTGCCAAATCCACAGTTTATACAATTGGTAAACAGACAGAGGGTTATAAAAAAATTTATACATTCTTCTAAATACATGTGAACTTCTACATATAAGAGATGTCTCATATTCAATATATCTATCTCTACCTATCATTTCTTCTTAGACCACCCAAAACACAGTCATTGGTATTTCCAAATAAGACTATTTGTCTGCAAACACAAGTTACATCTCATAAAAAGGGAAGTATAATTTAGAAGAAGGAACCAAGAGCACAGGGAGAAGAGCTAAGGGCCACAGAAAATTATGCCCTAGCCGTAGGATTGAGGAAATAAAGGAAAAGCAATATGCTCCCGGCTGGATTTCAGAATTGCTGTGGACCAGGAACTGTTGTATGCCTCCTATTTTCCCTACTTTATAAACAGGAACGTTTATAGTAGTCGTCCTATGCCTATCCCAACTTTGTATTTTTGGATGTATGGAAGGTGGATAACCTCTCTTAGTTCACAGATTTTCAATGGGATTGTTACTCAAGGAGCTATTCTCCTAGAAACATACCTAAAGAGCCTCATCTATATCTGAATCTTATTAAGTTGATGATATCCTGAACCTCACACCTGAGCCTGATTCCAAAAAAATTGAGGTTGTTGGGGTCTTGGAGGTATGAGTATATGTGCATATGGAAGGAATGCTAATAGTTTAAAGCCAGGGAACAGGTTGCAGTTGATAAAAAATAGGCTGTATATTCTTTCATACTTCTACCATTAAGATGGTGTTTAATTCTCCTCTATTTGAATGTTAACTAACCTTACTGACTTACTTCTGGCAAATATAATCCATCAGAAGTGAGACATTATGACATTCAAGGCTTCTACTAGGCTCTTTATTGAGATGCTTGCTCTTGGAATCCAACTACCATGATACAAGGTTGATGAAGTTGCTTGGAGAGGACATATATAGACGTTCTTGACAACATACCCAGCTGAGGCCCTAGCTTACAGCCAGCATCCACCACCAGACATATGAGTGAGGAAAACTTCATGATGAATTCACTATCATCCATTGTCCTCCTGCAATCACGTGAGTGGCCCCTAGCAAAAGCTTCCTAGATTGGCCTATTCAAGACAAGAACTGTGAGAGATAATTATAATAAATTATTGTGCATGTTCTGTGCCACAAAGTTTGGGGTGGTTTGTTACACAGCAATAGACAACTAAATGGTAAATCACAAAACAATCAAATACTTGTTCAGAACAGAAATCTGGAACTTATCTTTAAATGTTTTCTATTTCTCACTCGTCATTTTTAATTTCAAAATAAGATCAGAAATACTGCCTCTTAATTATTTCTCAAGTTAGGCAATTTGTTCCATTATCTTTGCTACTATAATAATTTAGGCAATGATTAAATCTTGTTCTTGATTGAAAATGGAGCCTGTCTGTACATAAGAGGATAATCAGAGAAGTGTTTGTAAAACACAAATATAATCATGTCATAATCCCTAATTAAAACCATTTAGTGACTTTCAACTAAGTGTAAATTTCAAGATCATTAACATGGCTTTCAGTACCATATTTTCAAACTTCCTCACTTTCTTCACCACTTTGCTGCCTTGCTTCAAAATCTTATATTTGTTTTCTTTATTTCTTTTTTTCTCTTTATTCTTCCTCATTTTCTTCCTTCCACACTCCCCAGATCACTCCCTCCTTCCCTGCTCTCTGTCCTCTTTGCCTCCCTCTTTCTTTTCTTCTTTCTCTCTTTTTACTTTCATTTTCCTTTCCTTCCATTCTTTCTTCCTTCCTTCTCTCACCTCCTCCCTCTCTACCTTCTTTTTTCCCTTTCTTCCTTCCTTCTTTTCTTTCAGTTTTATTTCCTTTTATGTCCTAATATTTTCTTAACTCTACTATTTAAACTTGCCATTTACCTGTATGTTCTTTCCCCAATTCTATTTACACTATCCAATTATCCTTTAAGTATGTATTGATCTTGATTGAGAAATCTCAAATGAATATGTAAAAATAATTAAACAATTTTCAATAATTATCTCCAAATTTTGAGTCTCCTATTACCACTGAATGTCTCAGTTGAATTTTATGATTTCTTATCCACTTTTGGTAATTAAAAGAATCTCATATGCTTACAATGGCTTTCTCTTACTGATTTTAAAACTTCATTTCAAAGCTTGTTTGCTCTTCCCAATCCATGCAAGGATTCAATATTTAGTAGTTTGGAAACTTAGGTCAGAGGTAGTCTCTTTTCCACATATGCACACAAAAGCATTTTTCTCTTTTTTTAAAAAATATTTATTTATCCTGTTCTAAAGGTGTGTGAAAAAGTGAGAATGCGAAAAGGAAGATTTCTCCTTACATAACTATTATGGGAAACCATCTCACATGGGTATCTTATATTGTCCCACATCTTCTCAGTTGAAGTACCGACAGCTTTTGTTTCAGACAACCTTTCCAAGGATGTTTGTAAAGCAAATGTTTTGGAGGATAGAGATAACGTCTTCCCTCCAGGACAGAAAGTCAATTTATTTGCTGTCTAGAATAATAAAAATGGTGTCTTTGTCAGGGCAAATTTTGGTTAGAGTTACAGGCAATCACCTTACATAAGATTGGGGTTTCCTAAATTCATGGTTATTTAGCTTTAATACAATTCACTATACGTGCATACATCACCAGGCCTTATTACATTACCTTATGGGAACTGGGGCTTGGGGAACTGGTGGAAATGACGTTGTTCTGAGCGCTGCCGTTGCTCTAAGTAATAACCAGTCTTTCATCTCTGATACATAAGTTTCATGTTTTCAGGAAACTGTGGAAGACTTACTTGTAAACTTTAAAGCAGGATAAAACCTCAGATACTACACACTTCTAGGCAATTGTCTCTGGAAGTCTGCTAGCATCCATTTTTTTAATTTTTATTTTATAATATTTTTGGTTATTTTTATTCACACTTTTACTCTTTTATCTAAGCAATTCTTTATTGTTATCAATCTTACACTACTTTTTTACTTCACTTGGGAGACCACCACAGATAGTGCTAAAGATGTTACAAATTTCAGAATATTCCTGACCCTTTGGAGGTCACCATCAACCTGACTCCCTTCTAGTGTCATTGTGCCATGCTACCATGCTACTATGATAAGTGTGTAAGAATACCCTGAAAGATTGCAACCCCAAATCTTATACGCTGTACTAAGGACCTCTATTCTCTCACAAAAAAAAAAAAGAAAGAAAAATGATTCCAGAGCATGAGTCTGGTTTAGGATTTGATTTTTCTTTCCTTATGCTAATAAGTTTGCTTACTGCTCATCTTGGATGCTGGCAGAAAACATGCAATTCCTGGGTCAGAGACAAAAGACTATGATGACCAAGCACAACGTGGCAACAGCATGAACACCACGATTGCATTGGTTTCCCTTGCCCCCAAGTCCCAGGGGACTGGGACTATGCTATTGGCCCAGAAGAAAAATAAATATGCAGTGGATTTGTATCACAGCTAAGGAACATTGAACTTGGGTAAGCTACTGTTTTATAGTGAGCAGTAAGAATGCCTGATTTTAGTCCTGGGAGAAAAACTTCGTCCCAAGATTGTTCACTGCAACCACAACTCTGAAAATGGCCTGGGTTCAAACTTTTCAGAGTCTCACAGTTTTAGCATACCCACCAAGAAGTGTAGGATCTTGAGAGACCTATGGATGAGTATCTCTCCCAACAAGTCCTCAAGACACATTCATCTCAATTCTCCTCCCCTTAATATGGTAATATTAGCAGCGGTCAGCAATCCGTTTTTGAATCAGCAGGCACCTAGATGGCTAAGGAGATGTTATCAAGGACAACAGATTTATAAACAATAATCTTGGGTCATCTTCCTTCAATTTTGGGCGGAGGAACTAATAATTATTTTTATGTCTCCTTTGCTGTGAGGGGTTGAAGGAAGAATATAGTTTCTCTTCAAGTTTCTTTCCTTAAAGGGCAACCCCTCCGTGCATATCCTCTTGTTTTCTCTATTACTGGAAGGAGTGGGGAAATGCGTAGTGTCTGTCGTGTTATGAGCCTCACCTTCATCAAGCTCTGCATCTGGTAGTTTAATAAATTTAAAATGAGATGTATGTAACATTCTTTGTTCTTAGTTTTCAACACATACTTTCGGGGACATAATTCAATCCATAAAACTTTTTTTCTTAGGCTCTAATAATATATTCTGGGAAAAATAGAATAGATCACACTGAGCAACTCACTCTGTTTTTCTGCAAGTCACTTGTTCAGTGAGGCCCTATAAGAGGTTAGGCACTCCAGATTTCCACTTACATTGTATATTGCCCCTTGGTAATAATTTCCAGTGTTCATTTCTTCTACATCAGTTTGCAAAATCCACATGAACAGAAACCATGATATGAGTTTTTCATTACTATATCTCTGGCATCCAGTATATTACCAGATAAATAATGGATACTCTTAACATAAATGCTGGGTAAATAATAAAGAATTGAATTTGATTTATTCATTCAAAAAGTTTGTTTCCTAGACTAGCTTTCTGGACTAGCTTTTTGGACTAGCTTATATCATTTAACAGAATTCTTCTAAGTCTGTCATCAAATATCAATTATTATCAAAAAGTCCTTACAGCAGGGATTTAAAAAATGGGAAAAGGGAATCTCATATATTTGACATTGAACAAAGAAGTCAGTGACATCAACCATCTACTCTATTTCTCCTTCACCTCTGATTTCGTGGTAATATACTTTATAAACCAGCCATTCTTTCTTTCAGGGTAAATTTAACTTCTATGGATGTTATGGTAATAGCTCTTTAGAAACCTACGTAATTTTCTCTTTTTTTTTTCCCCCAAGAAGATTTAAAGGAATAAAATTTGATGAAAATATAAACAGAAATTCAAGATTCAGTACGGTCAGTGGCAAAAGTGAAGACCTTTTACAGAGTCTCCCCCTGCCCCAGCACTTCTCCAGCAGCATAAGGACAGTTCTGTAACTGTTCCTTACCCTTCTACTTGTTACATCACATGAGACTTTTCTCTAATAATGGTTTCCCCCTTCGACCCAGCCCCAACCTTGAGGATTAAAATTACATTTTGTTCACATATTTTATCTTACTTAGAGAGACAAGGCACAATAAATCAAACATTCATTTCACTTAATTATGATGATCAGTATAAAATTATCTTGGCTTCATAATATATTTTATGCTGAAACAAACTCCTTATCAAAACTGTAAGCATGCCAAAGGCTTTTAATTTTGCTTTTCAAAAGACAGAACTTAAAACAATATACATATAAAATCATTTCCATAAGAGAGAGACATCTTTAGCCATTCCAGTCTGCCGGTTGAATGAGTTACATACATACAAAAATTACAATAACAAAAACTCAGGCTGGACACTGGAAAAGGGAAAAAGAATTTCATCTGATGAACACATACTTGACCAGATACTTCCTCATTTAAATCTTGAAGCACTGTATGAGTCTGGTGTACATATTTCTTTTTCACAAATGAGAAAATTGAAGGACAGGATTACTAAGTCATTCATTCAAGATCACACCTGTTCAGTGGCGGGATCAAAACCTCTCCCCAATCTGCTGACCTACAAAGCCTACGCTCTTTACCTAGATCATACTAGGGTCCTAGGAAGGCATTTACTACTGCGTTTATAACTTTTTAAATTCACATGAAATCATTTTGTTAATCTTAGCACTTTACGTTCATCATGTTAGAAAAAAATTTTTATTAGATTTTATTAATGTCTTCCTTTTTGATAGCTCACGCACAATTAGTCATGTTGTACTCTCTTGAGGAAGAAAAATTTGCTCCCACACAAGCGTATGCTTCGAAATGGGTATAATATGTGCTTTGTTATGGCTATATTATCTGGGAATTTTGACAGTCATTACCTATATTTATTGAAACTGGCGATTTGCACCTATAAAAAAACTGAAATTGGCAATTTATGTTACAAGCCAAATTTCTTTCTGACAAAGTTTACAGACGATAAAATTAGAGCCAAAGACAAATGCAGACACTAGCAGTATTCTCAACTAGAATTCTGTGCCTTGTACAATTGGACACATTTAATTCTCCCTGATTATTCTAAGCTCCAGGATCCCCAGAGTAGTTACTATTTTGAATAACAGGAAATAATTCAAATAAGTCACTTGAAACATTTTGCCTATGCTTCTGAGATTGAGTACGATATTTCTGCAACGATAAAGACATTAAAAAAAAATCATCAACTCAGGCATGCTTTGATATCTTCATTTTCTTTCATTGTATACTATTTTTACTAACCAATGTGTACACTCAGCTCTCACTTAAATTTTCATCATATTTAAAACTAATGTCTGATGCATTCTTCTACTGCCTGATCTGAGGATACATTCACTGAGTGATATTTTGTCCCTCAAGGTAATTTTTCTCAGGAATTATTTATGTTAATGCCCCAAATCTTTATATTAATTATCCTTCGATATCTCCAGCCTGTTTCTGCACCTGGATGATTTTTTACTGAACCCTTCTACTTCACACAGCTCTTCTCCTCCCATAAGTTATTTTATCATAGTGAGCGGTTCCATGCTGTAATCTAGAGGAATTGGCCCAAGGAATCATAACAGAATCTCTGTCTCTCTCTCTGTGTCTGTATAGAGATAGAGACAGAGATAGATACATAGACAGAGATATAGAAATAGAGAGATAGAGACAGACAGATGGAGATAGATAGATAGATATACATATGTATATTAGACACAGGAGAAAAAAAAACTATGAAACGGCCTATGAGACAATTTAACACAGTGGCAAAGAATGTGTATCAGTGCCTATAAAGTGTGGATGATAACAATGCCCATCTCAAATGATTGTGAAAATTAAATGAGATCACAATGTAGTATGCTTAGCACATATCTGTCACAATTTTATTAAGTTTGATACATGTCAAATTTTTCAGTCCTGTTCGTTAGAACCATACAGACCCAATGTTTGCCTTTTTTAACAAGTGAAGGTCCGTTTCTGGTGGATGTCAGAAAGATAAAAGAAAAACCATCGTTTTGACACTCAACTTTTTTAGAAGGTTTATAATATAGCTGGAAATTAGATATCAGAGTTGAGTTTTCATACCATTTTAGATCACTATGCTTTTCTGAAAAAAAATAATTTTGGGAAAATGAATTTAGGGAGGTCATGCTAACAACCTCTATCCAAATCTCACACCCAACGCTTTTCTCCTCTAGCTTTCATGTCATCCAGAAATAACAACTTGCCAAATTTTCATGCTAGAAACCTGCATATCGTTCTTGATTTGTCTTCAGGCTGCACTTCCTACATTCGATCTGTTGGTACATTTCACCGATTCTGCCTTGGAATATCTCCTGGAGATGCCCACATTTGCCCACCTCCACTGCCAATACTGTAGTTTAAACTACCACTTTTCAAGTGGAAAATTAAAAACAAAGTTTCTCACCGTCTTCCTACTTAGATGCTTCCCCTTTCCTCTGCACTTTTTCCAGTATCTGTAGTACCATTCAGAAGTATAAATGTGATCATTTCACACAAGTTTTCAATATTATTCAATATATTTGCATTATATTGAGAATACATCCCAGATTTTTTAAATGCTGTTTTAGACACAAACCACATGTGTCTTCTCAGATTCCCTAAATTGCCTTATCCCTCGGTGGTTATGGATTTTCATTGTCCTACCATGTTCAGATAATGACCTCACTTTTGGGCTTGGATAAAATAGCAAGCCATGGGAATTTCTGAGCATGATGACAAAACATGAAAATGCAGAGATGACAGGTCCCTAAGGGGAGAATTTTGCCCTTTTGGAAACAGCTAATGAAAAAGATTCACATGGATCAGACTGTTTCCTCTTTTTCTTTACAAGAATTATTTCAAGGTTTGCGTCCTCCTGGAAACCCTCTCGAAAAAGTTCCATGTTCTAAGAAACATGCCTTCTAAAAGTCCAGGTGTATCTTTTCTGATTTCATTGTGAAACATTGACCAACACTGTGAATCATGGCATTTAATTTCTGTGCTTTTTTCCTTTGTGTTAATTTTGGTTTGTTTCTCAGCCTCACAGTCTGAGGCTTCAACTTCACAAAGAAAATAGCATCATTCTTCACCCTTATCTCAGATTCTACCCTTTGTGGACCAGAGATAAATTTTATATTCTATCAACTTCTGAAAAATATAGCCCCCGCCAAACCCTGAAACATTTTCTCCTGACCTTCTGCACTTTGAGAAACCATGCTGCAGACATTCTGGTCCCACTTTGTATACACCAAGTTCTTCCTTATCTCAGCTCCCCCCAGTTTTTTTTTTTTTAATTATCCCTTTCTTTACCCTGTTCTTCACATTTTTTCTTGTCTTCCTTCGGGCTTAAATGTCAGTTTTACAGGGAGGCTTTGGCACACTATTTAAAACAAATCTTTGACTCATATTTATTTTCTTTTATGACATCCTGTTTATTTCTTTATGTAGCTTCTCATATTTTTAATTTTTTTAAATAATATTTTATTGTGCTCTCAGTGACTAGCACATAGAACTTGAGATGAGAGATAGTGAGGGCAAAGTCATGATGGTGTGTGGTAGCCCATGGTACAAAACCAAACCAAGCCCACTGCCATCAATCCCAAATCATAGCCACTCTATAGGATGCTATTTTTAATTTTTACTTCTAAAATTATTTTCATCTTTGATATAGTTTAAGATCGAGAGAGCAGAAACTACGTTTATGTTGTTAACTAATATATATTCAGGGTCTGGCTCAGACTATGATATACATTAGCTACAGCTAAGTAACTTTTTTTTTTAGTTTAATAGATAAATCCCTTTAATTAGAGGTTTGGCTTTCAATGTACCTTTCACATAAAGAAGAAATACATTATTCCCTGTCGCAGAGCACATAATGAATAACACTGACCAGGAAACTCAATGAATTTACTAGCTTCCTAGTATTTTAGAAGACTCAAATCCTATAACGAGTATTGACTTCTTCCAAATGTTTCATGGTTATAAATTTTTTTTTTTTTTTTTAGGAGTCATCTCCTTAGTGGTACATGTTTAAGTAAGAAAAAAAAAAAAAAGTAACTTGGTCAAACACTTATGACTTTAAGTTAATGTCATTTTATGGGGTATTTATATCATTTTATCTTCATATTTATAGCTTTATATTAATTCACAGCCCAATATTATTGACTATTTAATCATCAAACTTTTCAGTAAATCTATAAACCATGTTTAATGTGACCAAGTCTCCCTTTATTCTTCTCATCCTCTAACAATACTTTTCCTGCGTCTTACCATTTATGTAATTGAAAAGTTAAAGTTAGGGGATGAGGAGATAAGACAATGTATCTGTCGATACATCTGTATAGCAATAAATCAAATTGAGAAGTTCTGAATTGAAGAGATAAAGAAATATTACTACAGCCTTACAGGATTGGAAAAAAAAAAAAAAAAGACATTACCTACAAGGTAGATAAATCTGTCTGGCCTCATATTGAACTGAAAAAGGAAATTTGAGCAGATAATGAAGTACTCTCCAATGAATATGGAAGACAGAATTCTGTGAAACAGACCTGTTAAAGCCCATCGGTTGTCATTAGGTTATGACATTAATAATACGGAAGTCCTGAGAAACATACTACCACAATCGTTTTCCAGAAAACCTATGCATATGTGTATATAAACATATATACCTCAAGGATGTTCTCCAAAACGAGATCTCAGTAATGGGAAGTCACATGGTTAAAGAACTTGGTTTAACCTGGGAACTACTTCACTGTATTTTCCTATTGCATTTTTCAAAGTTCTTTTGGTTGCCTAGTGATAGAAACTAAACGCCAGCTAAGTAAAGCTAAAAAAAGGGAAATGGGGGAAGTATTGACAGGTGTAACTAGTTTACAAAAGTCTAGGTGTGATGGTCAATGTTATGTGTCAACTCGGTTAGTCTATGAGTCCCACGGTCTGACAGACACTACGCAGTCACCTTCTACTTTGTGATTTGATGTGAGTGGCCAAACAGTTGACAGGAGAGTTTCCCTGGGTGTGTAGCCTGTCCCCAGGATACTGATGGATATTCTGGCAAAGCTCGCTGTTTCTCGTCCCTGCACTTTCCTTGTCACCTGACCTCTGATTCTGGGAATGCGAGCCTGCAGAAGTCTCTGGCCTGCCGCCTGGCCGGCAGATTACAGGCTCGTCATCCCCTGCAACCACGGGAGCCAACAGAGGTCTTCAGCCTACAGCCTGTCACCTCGTGCAGGCATTGGGAACACGCCAGTTGCATGAGGCATTTCCTCACAATTCTGTGAGGCATTTCCTTGAAGTAAATTTCTCTCTCTATATATTTGTATACACTTCACTGGCTTTGCTCCTCTAGAGAACCCAGACTAAAGCACTAGATAAGACCTAGCTTTAGATGCAGACCCCTCTCCCCCCGCAAAAAAAAAAAAAACACCTGTTGCTGGGCCCTTATACGATGGAGTAGGACTGTCCCACAGGGTTTCCCAGGAGAGCCTGGTGAATTGGAAATGCCGACCTTTTGGTTAGCAAACATAGCTCTTAACCACTATGCCACCAGGGCTTCCTTAGATACAACAGTAATATGAGTTTCACATACATTTCATGCCTATCCCTTTATGACTCTCGGTAGTTCTGACTTCTTGATTGACTTTGCTCTCAGTCGCGCTGTTGCCTTGTAGTGACGAAAGTACTACCAACACACTTAAGTTTGTGACTCATCAACTTCCAGTTCCAGTCTTGACACTATTAATAATTAATTAAATAATTTTAAAAATTATATAACCTATATATATATATATAAATTTATATAACCAACCTTGTTAGTTGTTCATACAGACCACACAAGTGACTGTGTCCGGGCATTTAATGAGAAATTGAATTTCCTGTGGATCAAAACAGCCCATTCTGTTTATCTAATCAGTTGTTATTTGCCTAAGCAAATCATACTGAAATTGTTCCAGAAAGTATTACTGCGTGCTTTATGCATAAAATATGTAGTGCAACAAAGTAAGAAGTATTGTTAACCAAGTTTGGGATATGCAATGTTAAACAAACTTGAAACAATTTTTCCAGGGCAAGATTTCTCAGTAAGTACTTCTAGTAGACAAAAGTAAATTGTGAATTTCCATTTAGGGGTACTAGGACAGTTATGACAGTTTACTCCAAGTTATTTGACCATGGAGCTCTTCTTCCCTGGAATAGTTATTACTATCAATCTGTGTACTGTATCCCGTAGAACAGTCTGGACTATTCTGTTCTAGAACAACCATTCCCAAACATTTCTTGGAATTTTGGCAGTCTTATTATAGAATTTGCACAAGATTGGAAAATGTATGAGAAAATAATTGGAAGACTGCTTCTAATGTTCCCACTCTTGTGATTTCTTTGAACTTAAGATTTATTAAAAATAAAATAAATCTCAAAATAAACTGGTTGATCACGTTCAATTTGTGGAGCAAACTCGAGCTACCAAGTAACATAATTTTAAACACTCATAATTTTTATCATCTGCTCAAAGTAGACAAAATACTACTGATTGACTTGATCCAAAATAAGTTGGAAATATTTCTGCAAACAAGCACATTGATGTGTATTAAAATATACAGCAGAAATATGGAGGAGACATGTACAAATGATAATTTATCATGGAATAAAATTTTTTAAATCTAACATTCTATCAATGTAAATGAGAAGTATAGTGTAACAGGGAGAGATAATTAATATAATTCAAACACACAACTTTGAACTCCTTTCTGATTTCTACACTTGCAACAAAACGACCCTATGAGCTCATTCTGAAAGATACCATATAGACCAGGCAGCCCAGCTGACTCTTAGTGTATTTTTAAATTTCCTGGAAGCTTAGTTAATCAGTGACATGATTTCCAAATTGCTCTTTATTATAAGCTGACTGGTCAAAACCCATGAGGTTCCAGTGACATTTTGGCAACAGTTTACTTTTAGGTAAATGAAATTTTTGCATTATTTAAATGCCTGTGTAGAATAAGGAATGTTAAAATGAATTAAATGTTACCCGATCACTCGAATGTCTTAATTATTTAAACCGCATTTTTTTTTTTGTTTGCCTTAATGTCAATATCTGTAGAAATACGTCACGAGTGTCTTTCTGTTAAAGGGGAAGTTACCATAAAATATTTTCCCCCTGAAATGTTCAGTTCAAAATGATATCACTTCCTTTATCATTCTAGTTCCCTAGATATGGACATTGTTTCTTCCGTTACAACATGCTTCTGCATCCTAAGGCTATCTGTCCTACATAATACATAATGTTATTAAAATATTTGTAGAATATCACTATCATTAAAAACATTAACATTTGCCTAAATAGATAATGTAGCTCTAAGTACAACTGAGCTGTAATGTCACATAACATTACAGAATCTTACAAATTTAGCTTTAGTGTAGTTATTCATGGGAAACCCTGATGGCTTAGTGGTTAAGTGCTACAGCTGCTAACCAAAGGGTCAGCAGTTCAAATCCGCCAGGTGCTCCTTGGAAACTCTATGGGGCAGTTCTACTCTGTCCTGTAGGGTCCCTATGAGTCGGAATCGACTCGATGGCACTAGGTTTTGTTTCTAGGATAGTTAGTCATAGAGTTAAAAGAGAGAGAGGGAAGTTTGTACTGGTACAGATTTCACTTGTACTTGTCATATGGGCAGCTCACCCGTAGAATGCTGTGAATTCCTACACTGAAAAAGCTATTGATTCAAGCTTAGCATACTTTGGCTAGAATGCCGAGGGGGAGTTTTGAGGCTACACACTGTAGCAACTGTCATCTGGTTTTAGGCTAAGACCCTTTATGGCAGCTCCCTGAACTTTGCTCACCCAGACTTTCAGTGGTGTGAGCCTCTTGTTCTCTGCAGTAAACCCTTCACAGTTGGAATACATGACTGATGCTCCAGCTTAAGCTAATAGTTTATGAAATGATTCACATTGTTTCAGTCTAACAACACGATATTTACTATAATAAGATTTAAAATTTGTTCATTCAACAATGTCAGAAAATAAATGCAAAGGTGTGGCAAGAAGAGATGGAAGACTTATGGAATCAAAATTAAGGATGTCATCAAAGATTTGAGGTACTTGCGGCACAGCAGTTAAGAGCTCGGCTGCTAATCAAAAAGTTGACAGTTCAAATCCACCAGTCGCTCCTTGGAAACCCTGTGGGACCATTCTACTCTGTCCTATAGGGTCGCTGTGAGTCTGAATCAACTCGATGGCCATGGATTTGGTTGGTTTTTATCAAACGTTTACTCATCCTCCTCTTTCCTGAGAAAAGACTGTCTTTTGAGTAGAATACAAAGGATATTTCTGTCAATTCAACTTATAACTTCTTAGCCTGTAACCATCTGCATAGGAGGTAAGGATAGGCCAAAGAAAGTTGTTGACTTCTCTACAAGATACTGAAATATCACACCTGTTGAGTAATTTTCTTCAGGAAAGGGTAATTAGTGTAATCAGAAAATAAATATAAAGATCAGGAAAAAACTATTGCCAGTGCAGGTGATATAATGAATATCTGAATGCCTGAGAAGTCCCAAAGAATTAACCAGAAAGTTGCTAGAATCACATAGCTCACCAAGGCACTTATTATAAAATAATCAATAAATAATTGTAATTTAATAACAATTATTTGTAACTGTGATTAATTGTATTTAACAGTAATTATTAATTAATCTTAAGTAACAATTACAATGAGTTAGAAATTATAATTGAGTAAAGACCCCATTCATGTTATCTAGTATGTTCTTCATAAAGCCAGGACTCCAAGTACACTACCGATCCTGTTCACTACTACCCTCTGCCTCCCCAGTAAAAGGGCACCAGACATAATTTGGGATATTTGACAGATTCTCTCAGGCATATTATCATTAAAATAGAAAATTTAGAACTTGTTCATCTCACAGCATTAAGAAATCCAGGGACACTGAGGGAGCAGGAGAGCAGTGGGCTGCAGACCCCAAATTCTCATAAAAAGACCAGACATAATGGTCTGACTGAGACTAGAAGGACCCCAGAGGTCATGGTCCCCAGACCTTTTGTTAGCCCAGGACAAGAACCATTCCCAAAGGCAACTCTTCAGACAGGGATTGGAGTGGACTATGGGGTAGAAAATGATACTGGTGAAAAGTGAGCTTCTTGGATCAAGTAGACACATGAGACCATGTTGGTATCTCCTGTCTGGAGAAGAGATGAGAGGGCAGAGGGGGCAGAAGCTGGCTGAATGGACACAAAAATAGAGAGAGGAGGGGAGGAATGTTCTGTCTCATGAGGAGGAGAGCAAGTGGGAGTATGTAGCAAGGTGTACATAAGTTTTTGTATGAGAGACTGACTTGGTTTGCAAACTTTCACTTAAAGCACAATAAAAAGAAAAAATACAGGGACAGCTGCATTATATTTGTCTGTGGTGGTGCCAAAGCCTTGTCCTGACCAGGCTGTTATGTTTGCAGGATATGGCTTTCTTAGGATAAAGTCTGTTTTCGTGGCTGGTACTCCAGGCATCCTGTTAATTCTGTGGGCTACAAGACATCTTTCCAAACAATTCCCTCTCTGTGTTGGCAAAAGATCCCTGGCTAAGAATCAATAGTAAACACAGACTCACACACACCCATGCACGCTATAGGAAAATGTGTGTGTGCCTGTGTGTATGCATTTTTGGTAAACATATGTCCATCAATTCTTATTCTACACAGTATATTTTAACGAGAATGCACGGTGAGTTTTTTTCCAATGTGTTGTCAGCATTTATGGAACTGAGTGTGGTTTCCATTTTGATCAATAAATATGTCAAATGTATTTACTTTAGAATTCTGTGCGAGGACCCTCTTTTTTCTTGATGAATTATATGTTTAATATACTGTTAGATTCTCATTTCTGGTACTATTGGGTCGTTTGGCATTGTATTTATAAGTAAGATTTGACTATGTGCAGCTGTCCTAAAATAGAAATGAAGTCCTTAATTTTGAAAACATGCTGAGTGAAATAAGTCAGCCATAAAATGCCAAATAGTGCGTGATCCCACCTGTATGAAATATCTAGAGTAAACTAGCCCATAGAGACCAAAGTTTATTAGTGATTACCAGGGGCGGGCAGGAGGGAGGGAAAAAAGGAAGACTGCAAAGGACATTCTAAGGGTTGTGATAAAATTTGGGAATGGGTAAGGGTGATGGTTGAATAACACGATAAATATAATTAATGTCACTGAACTGCACATGTGAAAAATGTTAAAAAGTCGAATGTTTTGGCACATAGGTATATATGACAACACAAAAGTAAAACCAGCAATGATTGTATATTTGTATTGAGAAAAGTATATTTTGCAATTCCTCAACATTCATGCAATATTTAAATTATAATTACTGGTCCATCATTAGGAAAAGTGTGTTTGAAGCATACTCCTACCTTGATAAAATTTTAAAATATATTTTCTTCTAAACTAATGTTTTATGTAGTGCTTACATATTTTATATAGTTTCCTCTAGTTCTTATATCTTTTATGTAGTTCCGTTTTGATTCAAGATAATTTTCAAGGACTAATCAATAAAGTAAAAGAGCAAGTTACATAAAATAATATGAAATATGATTGTATTTTTATGATTAAAATAGTGTTGGTGTGCACACACACACATACACATACACACTCACAAACCCCCCTCAACACATTTGGAGGATCATACTGAAGGATAAACACCACATTTTTGTACTATTTCCAGACAGTGTGATCCCTGAGTATTTTAAATGTTTATCTAAAATATTGTGTAATTACTGTTTTAGTGCCAAGATGTGAAAGTATATGTTATAATAGCAAATTTTAAAAAAAAGGCAGTGCTATTTTGTGTTTTCATTATTATTTCAATCCTAAAGAACACTCAGCTTAAAAGATTGGAAAGTTCTAAATAAAGACTGAAATAGGGATTGTATCAGGCTGAGGGATTATGGAACTTAATCTTAGTTCAGAGGGTTTTAATATGTTATTATATTTGTGATGTAAATATAGCATTTAAGGTGTCTGATAATGGGTTGAGTCACTTTTGAGACAAACTATTTTTCATGTAAAGTAATATAACATGTGCAGTATGTCACTGATGCCATTAAGGAACCACTTACTTTCTTTTCGTAAACATGTTATTTCTCAGAAAACATTTACTAAATATGGTTCATAAACAGGCTGGGTCTATACATAAAATTATTCAATATGCTCATACGAACATACTGGATAGCAGTTAGTTCAATACTTTTGTAACATTTGTGCGACACATGTCTAAATATTAGTGCTTTGATTTTCAGATATTGATACTATATATGTAGAAATTTAAAAATATGTATATATTTTTAAAACATATTGATTAGATCTTACCAACATAAAAAAATTCATTCAGTAAGAAATTTAATTAGTACTTTATAAATTACTATATATTGTATCCAATGATGCCTAGTAATATATTTCAAGCCTTTAAGCATGAATTGATGGCAAATCTGCATGTTTCTAGTGACTATTTTGGTTATTTTAGACTTTGTCTCAAGAAATTCTCAACATAGTAACTTGAAAAAGAGGTAGAAATTGCTGGAAATAATTTATGTACTTGTAGAATATGGACCTGTAGCAAGGAATTTTCAAAGTATTCTCAAAACTCAGGTCACACTTGAACTATAATTACTTAGTCCAAATTTGGAAATAGATCAAATCTTTGAAGAGAGTTCTGAAAAATTCAAGTCTTGTCAAAATTTCACAATATTTTGCTCAAAAGTGTTATTTTTCTTTTGTATTTCTCATTCCAACAATGAAATCTAAGCTAGTGATGTTGCAATGAATTCATTAATAAAATTCTCCATACTAAACAGTTTTCAAGTCACAAATTGCCTCATTACTCTCTATGTATTTGACAAGACATATCATCTATATGTGTAAAGAAAGAAAAATTACAACTGTCTTATTACATTTACTAATTTTAATTCAAATGTTCTTCAAATACTCTAAGAAATGTAGATTTTTTAGTATAGCCCACCTGAATTTAGAGACCATATCAGGAATAGATTTGATGCATTGAACTCTAAAGACCAAAGACCAAAGACCAGAGGAGTTGCAGAATGACACCAAGGACATCATACATGAATAAAGCAAAAGGTCATTAAAAAGACAGGAAAGAAAGCAAAGACCAAAATGGATGTCAGAAGAGACTCTGAAACTTGCTCTTGAATGTAGGGTAGCCAAAGCAAAAGGGAGAATTGATGAAGTAAAAGAGCTGAACAGAAGATTTCAAAAGGCAACTCAGGAAGCCAAGTATTGTAATGAAATGTGCAAGACCTGGAGTTAAAAAACTAAAAGAAAAGAATGACAGAAATTTCTCAAGATGAAAGATCTGAAGAAAAATTTCAAGCCTTGAGTTGCGATTTTGAAGGATTCTATAGGCAAAATATTGAACAACACAGAAAGCATCAAAGGATGGATGGAATACACAAAGTCACTGTACCAGAAAGAATTAGTCAACATTCAACCATTTCAGGAGGTAGCATATGATCAAGAACCAATGGTATTGAAGGAAAAAGTCCAAGGCACACTGAAAACATTGAAAAAAACAAGATTCTAGTAATTGACGGAATACCTATTGAGATGTTTCAACAAACAGATGCAGTGCTGGAGGTGTTCACTTGTCTATGTACCTGGCCAATTGTATAAAGAAACTCATATTTGTGGGCATTCCAAAGAAAGGTGATCCGGCAAAATGTGAAAATTATCAAACAATATAGCATTAATATCACACACAAGTCAAACCTTGCTGAAAAGAATTCAAAAGCGGTTGCAGCAGTACATTGAAAGCCACCTATCATAAATTCAAGCTGGATTCAGAAGACGACGTGGTCCAGGGATATCATTGCTGATGTCAGATGGACCCTGGCTGAAAGCACAGAATACCAGAAAGATGGTTACCTGTGTTTTACGGACTATGCAAAGGCATTTGACTGTGTGGATCATAATGAATTATGGATAACATTGTGAAGAATGGGAATTCCAGAACACTTAATAGTGCTCATGAGAAGCCTGTACATAGACCAAGAGGCAATCATTCAAACAGAATAAGGGGATACCGTGTAGTTTAAATCAGGAAAGGTGTGCATGAGTGTTGCGTCCTTTCAACATACTTATTCAATCTGTGTGCTGATCAATTAGCCTTAGAGGCTGGACTTTGTGAGGAAAAAGGCAGCATTAGGATTGGAGGAAGACTCATTAACAAGCTGTGTTATGCAGATGACACAGACTTCTTTGGTGAAAGTGAAGACGCCTTGAAGCACTTACTGATGAAGGTCAAAGACTACATACAGCCTTCAGTATGGCTTACACCAACATAAAGAAAACAGAAGTCCTCACAACTGGACCGATATTGAAGTTTCCAAGAATTTCATTTTACTTGCATCCATAATCAAAGCACATGGAAGCAGCATTCAAGAAATCAAACAGTGTATTGCATTGGGAAAAACTGCAAAAGACCTCTTTAAAGTGTTGAAAAGCAAAGATGGCACTTTGACGACTAAGGTGTGCCTGACCCAAGCCATGGTATTTCAAATTGCCTCATATATATGAGAAAGCAGAACAATGAATACGGAAGACCAAAGAATAATTTATGCTTTTGGATTACGGTGTTAGGGAAAGATACTGAATATACCATGACTGCCAGAAGAACAAAACAAATCCCTCTTGAAAGAAGTACAGCCAGAATGCTCCTTAGACAAGAGGATGAGACTTGGTCTCCTGTACTTTGGACATGTTATCAGGAGGGACCAATTTCTGGAAAAGAACATCATGTTTGGTAAAGTAGAGGGTCAGCAAAAAACAGGAAGACTGTCAATGAGACAGATTGACACAGTGGCTGCAACAATGGGCTCGAGCATGGCAACAATTGTGAGGATGGCACAGGACCAGGCATGGTTTTGGTCTGTTGTGCATAGGGTTGTTATGAATCAGAACTGACTTGATGGCACCTAACAACAACAACATAGTCTACTAAGGAGCCCTGGTGCTCAGCTACCAACCGAAAGGTTGGCAGTTCAAACCCACCAATGGCTCAGTGGGAGAAAAGGCCTGACAACCTGCTCGCATAAAGATTAAAGACCCACTGCTGTCAAGTCGATTCCGACTCATAGCGACCCTATAGGACAGAGTAGAACTGCCCCGTAGAGTTTCCAAGGAGCGTCTGGAAGATTCGAACTGCCAACCTTTTGGTTAGCAGCCGCAGCACTTAACCACTTAACTACTATGGCACCATAGAGATTACAGCCTATGAATTCCTATCGGGCCCTTCTACTTTGCAATAGGGTCACCATGAGTCAGGATCAAGGCACACAACAATGACAGTCAGTCTTCTCAACGTTCCTGAAACACTGTATGGCATGTGCTGCAATTTTATCAGTATATGGTAACGCTCCAGAATTTCTCCTCTTTATAAGCATTTTAAACTGTCAAGAGAAGTGAAATTTATCTTGGTTTGAATAGCTTAGTATGATAGATATTTCCTAATAAATCTTAGAAAATTGTGTCAATATTAAAGAAACCGCATGGTCCAAATATCATCTTTTTACCCAAATTTCTCATGCTGTGTTTTCTCCTTTATGTATTGATGAAAATCTCCCAGCTACACTGTCAGCTAACCATCACTTTAGTGAATAAAAGCCACTTTATGAAGCAGTATTTTGTAAATACAGCCTCCAGTGTGATGTTTCTGGGAAAGGGAGTGTCAAGCAATGCTGACCCATCTGGCTGGTACAGAACTAACAAACCCCACCTAGATTCAGACCATGTGTCACTCACATAGACAGTGAAAGTAAGAATAGCAAGGGGCAGCTCTCTTGGTGTCTCGGATGTTGCTGAAACAAAAGGGTCCAGGTGACCGCAACAGGAACGGTGAGGAGCCATGTTGCTGATTTCATCCTGCAGCAAAGTAGTCTTACAGCCTAAGGGGAGAGAGGCAGAAAGCCTCACACCTCATCAGAATCCAGGGAGCCTCCGTGATCACTAGGAAAGTGAGTGAGAATTAACCTAGTAGTAGCTTCTCACAAGCCTCCTACATTCTCATATTTATGTAAGGTCACAGGCCATTCTGCCAAGATTTACAGCAGCTGTGATTATGTGGCCTTTCCTATGTGGTCTACAGGGACACATGCAAAGTCACAAAGTGACATGGCAGAGCTGTCCCCCTACAAAACTAATATTGATGGTTAAGAAGATGCTATTATGCTTTCTCTGAGTAATTTACGTATGCGTACACATGTACATGCCTGCCCGACGCACACATACACGTGTGCGTGGGCACACACACACACACACAGTGAAAACAACAGACCCAATGTCATTTTCTGAGGTAAATGCTAAAATTAAATATTAATTGGTCAGGTAGCTTTGTGGATTTAGTTCTTTCCGAAAAATGAAAGAAAATAAACGGTTGTTGAAATGTTTCTTTTAATTTAAAAACAAAAATTGAGATTATCTACCTTTTTTTAATACCCAAGCTCACTATAAACCTTGAGATGTTGTTGTTATTAGGTGCTGTTGAATCAGTTCCTGCTCGTAGAGACCCTATGCACAACAGGATGAAACACTGCCCAGTTCTGTGCCATCCTCACAATTGTTGCTACTTGAGCCTACTGTTACAGCCACTGTGTCAGTCCATCTCACTGAGGGTCTTTCTTTTTCTCACTGACCCTCTACTTTAACAGAAAACACTGGTGGCACAGTGGTTAAGTGCTATGGCTGCTAACCAAAAAGTCAGCCGTTTGAATCCACCAGGTGCTCCTTGGAAACTCTATGGGGCACTTCTACTCTGTCCTATAGGGTCCCTATGAGTCGAAATCGACTCGACAGCAAAGGGTATTTTTTTTTTTTTTTTTTGCTTTTCTACTTTACCAAGCATGATGTCCTTCTCCAGGGACAGATCCCTCCTGATAACATGTCCAAAATATGTGAGACATAGTCTTGCCATCCTTGCTTCTGAGGAACATTCTGACTGCACTTATTTGAAGACAGATGTTTGTTCTTTTGGCAGTCCATGGTATATTCTTTGCCAACACCACAATTGAAAGGCTTCAATTCTTCTTCAGTCTTCCTTATTCGTTGTCCAGCTTTTGCATGTATATGAATCAATTGAAAACACCATGGCTTGGGTCAGGAGGACCTTAGTCCACAAAGTGACATCTTCTTTGTTTTTCAACACTTGAAAGGGGTCCTTTGCAGCTGATTTGCCCAGTGCAATGCATCTTTTGATTTCTTGACTGCTGCTTCCAAGGCTGTTGATTGTGGATCCAGGTAAAATGAAATCCTTGACAACTTCAATCTTTTCTCCATTTATCATGATGTTGCTTATTGGTCCAATTGTAAGGATTTTTGCCTTCTTTATGTTGAGGTGTAATCCATACCAAAGACCGTGGTCTTTGATCTTCATCAGTAAGTGCTTCAAGTCCTCTTCACTTTCAGCAAGGAAGGTTGCATAATGCAGGTTGTTAATGAGTCTTCCTCCAATCCTGATGCCCTGTTCTTTTTCATATAGTCCAGCTTCTTGGATTATTTGCTCAGCATACAGATTGAATAGGTATGTTGAAAGGATACACCATGACACACACCTTTCCTGAATTTAAACCAGTCAGTATCCCCTTGTTCTGTTTGAACGACTGCCTCTTTGCTTTAGCTACTCAACTTTCAAGAGTAAGTTTCAGAGTATCTTCTCGATATCCATTTTGGTATTTTCTTTTGCTGCTTCTTCTTTTTTTTTTTTTTAATTTTATCCTGTCTTTTTAACGATCTCTTGTTTTCTTGATATATCATGTCTTTGATGTCATTCCGCCACTCGTCTGATTTTTAGTCATTTGCGCTCAACACGTCAAATCTATTCTTGAGATGGTCTCCAAATTCGGGTGGGATATACTCAAGGTCGTGTTTTGGCTCTAGTGGACTTGTTTTGGTTTTCTTCAGTTTCAACTTGCACTTGCATAGAGTGATTGATGGTCTGATCGTCAGTTGTCCCCTGGCCTTTTTCTGACAGATGATATTAAGCTTTTCCATCATCTCTTTCCACAGATGTAGTCAATTTTATTCCTGCGTATTCCATCTGAGGAGGTCCACATGTATAGTTGCCATTTATTTTGGTGAAAAAGATATTTGCAATGAAGAAGCCCTTGGTCTTGCAAAATTCAATCATGCCATCACTGCCATTGTTTCTATCAACAAGGCCATATTTTCCAACTACGGATCTTCTTTGTTTCCGACTTTCTAATTCCAATCTCCAGTAATTATCAGTGCATCCTGGTTGTATAGTTGATCAATTTCAGACTACAGAAGTTGGTAAAAATCTTCAATTTCTTCATCTTTGGCCTTAGTGGTTGGTGAATCATAGTAATGTTAACTGGTCTGTTACTGAAAACCTATGCTATCACAAGCTAGAATATCTTCTGTTTTAATTACATATTATTTTTCTTGTTTAATTATTTCAACAGTTTCCTAAACTTGTTTTGATGGAGTTTGTCATCCGTAAATAACCTTGAATATTTGTTGTTTTGTTGTTAGGTGCCATTGACTTGGTTCTGACTCGTAGCAACTCTACATACAACAGAACCAGACACCTCCCATACCTGCACCATCCTCACAATCACAGCTATGTTTGAGGCCATTGTTGCAGCTACAGTGTCAATCCATCTCGTGAAGACCTTTCTCTTTTTTGCTGATCCTCTACCTCACCAAGCATGATGTCCTTCTCCAGAGATTGGTACCACCTTATAACTTGTCCAAAGTACATGAGATGAAGTCTTGCCATCCTTGCTTCCAAGGAACATTCTGGCTGTACTTCTTTCAAGACAAACTTGTTCATTCTTCTGGTAGTTCATGATTTATTCAATATTCTTCACCAACTTCATAATTCAAATGAATCAATTCTTCTTTGGTCTCCCTTATTGTCTGGCTTTTGAATTCATATGAGGCAACCGAAAATATTGTGGCTTCGGTTAGGCACATCTTAGTGCTCAAAGTGATATCTTTGCTTTTCAGCACTTTAAAGAGATCTTTATAGCAGATTTTCCAAGTGCTGTCCAGTTGATTGATTTCTTGACTGCTGTTTCCTTGAGTATTGATTGTGGATCCAAGTAAAATGTAATCCTTGACAACTTCAATCTTTTCTCCATTTATCATGATGTTTCTTATTGGTCCAAGTGTGAGGATTTTTGTTTTCTTTTTGTTGAGGTGTGATCTATACTGAAGGCTGCAGTTTTTGATCTTCATCCGTAAATGCTTCAAGTCCTCTACAATTTCAGCAAACAAGATTGTGTCATCTAAATGTCACAAGTTGTTAATGAGTCTTTCTTAATCCTAATACTACCTTCTTCTTTATATAGTCCAGTCTTGGATTATTTACTCAGCATACAGATTGAATAAGTATGGTAAAAGGATACAACCCTGAGGCACGCCTTTCCTGATTTTAAATAATATCCCTCATTCCATGTCCTTTTCTGAATTTGGCTTGAATTTCTAGTAGTTTCTTGTTGATGTACTCCTGCAATTGTTTTTGAATGATCTTCAGCAAAATTTTACTTTCGTGTGATATTAATGATATTTTTTGATAGTTTCCTCATTCTACTGGATCACTTTTCTTTGGAATGAGCACAAATATGGATTTCTTCCAGTCGGTTGGCCAGGTAGCAGTCTTCCAAATTTCTTGGCAAAGACCAGTGAGCACTTTCAGTGCTGTATCTGTTTGTTGAAATATCTCAACAGGTATTACATCAACTCCTGGAACTTTGTTTTTTCCAATGTCTTCAGTGCATCTTGGACTTCTTCCTTCAGTATCATTGGTTCTTCATTATATGCTACCTCCTGAAATGGCTGAACGTTGACCATTTCTTTTTGGGACAGTGACTCTGTGTATTCTTTCCATCTTGGTGTTTCCTGCATCGTTCAATATTTTACCTATAGAATTCTTCAAAATTGCAACTTGAGGCTTGAAATTTTTCTTCAGTTCTTTCAGTTTGAGAAATGCTGAGTGTCTTCTTCCCTTTTTGTTTTCTAACTCAGGTCTTTGCACATTTTGTTATAATACTTGATCTTCTTGAGCCACCCTTAAGAATCTTCTGTTCAGCCCTCTTGAGTTTATAAGAAGTTTTACTTTTAAAAAGATGACCTCCATTATCATAATGATCCTAATAAAGTCGCTTAAATTATCTAAAAATTAAAAGCAATTTATTAAGAAAAATAATATTTAATTTCCATTATTTCATTGTATTATAGTATGCAAAAATAAAAATGTGCAAACAGTAAGCCTAGAGATGCATAAATTTTCAAGAATTAAATATATATGTAATTAGCACCTCATGAAGAAACAGAATTTGAACCCTGAGGAGTGCCAAACACTGATCCCATTCCCCCCTCATGGCATTTAACATTTTTGAAATTGTGTAACAGGATACTAAAGACAAAAGAGAAAAAAAAAAAAAAAAACTGTGAAAAACAGCATAGACTTCTTCATTGATCCCATGTGATGAACACACATAAATTTTGCAATGCTCTAATTTGATATTAAGGAACCCTGGCAGCACCATGGTTCAGAGCTTGGCTACTAATCAACAGGTCAGTGCTTTGAATCCACCAGTTTCTCCATGGGAGAAAGATGTGGCCATATGCTTCCATAAAGATTTCAGCCTTGGAAACCCTATGGGATAGTTCTACCCTGACCTATAGGGTTGCTATGAGTCAGAATCAACTCAGTGGCAATGGGTTTGTTTTTTGTTTGGGTTTAATTTGTTATTGTTGTTGTCTTGTTTTGTGCCATTGAGTTAATTCTGACTCATAGTGACTGTATAAAACCAAAACCAAACCCATTGCCATCGAGTCGATTCCAACTCAGAGTGACCCTATAGGACAGAGTAGAACTGCCTCATAGAGTTTCCAAGGAGTGCCTGGTAGATTTGAACTGCCAACCTTTTGGCTAGCAGCCTTAGCACTTAAGTACTTTGCCACCAGGGTAAAACTGCTCAATAGTGTTTCCAAGGAGCCTTTGTGGATTTGAACTGCTCTTAACCACTGCTCCACTAGGACATCTGAGTAACAAGGGTCGAACAGAGGTAAAATAAATAATACCAAAAACTTGGTGTGAGACTCAACACTGCACAATCAATGAGTGGGTTAGTGTTATTTGCCACATCCCGCTTCCTGTCCACATACACACACTGTAATCTATGCCGTAGGGTAAAATGATAAAAGATAACATAGACTGATACATCTTCATTTTTAATATAAGTATGCCCGATAAAATAACAATAATAACAACAAAATCAACATTATCTAGGAAATTTTAATGAGATGAGATCCAGAGCTAAAATAAAAATTTTGGAAAGTCCAAAATAAAATACAAAATCATTTGACTCATAAATTACCAGATAAATTTGACATACTCTCAAGAGAAAAGACAATCAACAGTTGCCACATTGAGGTGGCTGAAAATTTCAAATTATAAGACTAAGATTTTTAAACATTTATGACAATCATGCTATATGAAATAAAGATCAAAACACTTGAGGTGACTGGAAAGATTGAAATTTTTACCTGAGAAACACACTATAAAAATAACCAAATAGAAATCTTAGAACTAAAATTACTATGTGCAAAAATTTAAAACTCACTGCAAAGCTTCCAAAGTAGAATGGAAATGGCACATGAAAATAGTCACTGAGCTTGAAAATGGATCAATAGAAATTACAAAATCTAAAGAAAAAAAGCAAAAGAAAAGCATCAGAGCGACCATAAAGAACAATGATGAGTCCGTGAAACACAACATGAATGGATCTGAAGGGCATAATGTAAGTGAAATAAGTCAAGTGTATAAGGACAAATATTGTATGATCCTTCTTTTCAGGAAGAACAGAAAGATATATAGAGACCAATATTCATTGGTGGTTAACAGGGAGAAAGTGGGGGGTTGAGGAGAGGGTTGCTACACTTTAGAACTTAGAGACTTGTTACTTTTGATGATGGGAAATGTGGTTCTGAGTGTAGAAATAGTGAGCATAGCACAACCATGGTATATAAAAGTGTTTGCACAAATGGAAGCATATAGACACAATTAAAGGGAACACTGAAAAATTGTGACAAATGTAACTAATATCAATGAACGATTTATCTGGAAATATGTAAAAAAAAAACTCATTGGGGGATATACAATTTTGCAACAACAGTAATAACAACTAGGAAATAGTTGGTTACATAGTTACTTAAGTATGAATAAATGTGTGCAGGAAGGCGTATATGAATAACTGTAGGCTTAAGTATATGCATGTTTAATTGTGCTGCATATATTTTTGAGTACAAAATAAAGCACATGGGGCACAGTTATGGATTCTTCCTCCACACAACCAAACAGCGTGGGATTGGTCTGCTGGGGTTGAGGGCTTAGTCTCGTGGAGAAGCTCTGTCAATCAGCATAACATAAGTTAAGCCATGTCCTGGTTCATAAAAGAAACCTCAGCAAATTATAAAGCACTGATCTAGAGAGTATGATCTCTGACCACAGCAGAATCATATCAGAAATGAAGAACAGAGAGATAGATTTAAAATATTCAAACAATTGGAAACTAAACAAGAAACTTCCAAAAAATCCACGGGTCAAAGAGGAATTATCAGGGTAAATAACAACAACAACAAAATGGAACCAAATGAAAATGAAAATACAACGTATGAAATACATAAGACACAGTTTTAACAGGGCAGAGGTAGAAATTTATAATACTAAATGCATACACTGAAAAAAGAAATAAAGTCTAAAGTCTTAAATTAATAATCTAAGCTTTCAAGTATGAAAACTAAAAAAAAGGAAAACACAAGATCAACCCAAATCAAGCAGAACAAAGTAAGTAATAAAAATAAGAGCAGACATCAAAGTAATTGAAAATAGAAAAGCAGTAGAGAATATCAATTAAAAGAAAAAAACTGATTCTTTGAAAAGATTAATAAAATTGACAACCTTCAAAGACTGAAAAAAAAAAGACACAAATTATCCATATCGGTGTTGAAGCATAGATTGATACTACTGACCCTACAGACATCAAAGAATTATAAAGGAATACAATGAACAATGCTACACGCATACACTTGGTAATTTAGATAAAATGAAATAATTCTTTGGAAAACACAGACTACAAATTCAGCTAATATTATAGATAATTTGAATATCATTATACATATAGGACAGAACCTAGATAGCCCAAACGGTCAATTGTTTGACTACTAACTGAAAAGTTGGCAGTTCAAACCCACTCAGGGGCACTTCGGGAAAGGTGCCTGGTGCTCTGCTACCTTATGGATCACAGTTCTACTCTGACACACTTTGAGTAGCCCCAGGACAGAACTGACTCAATGGTAACTGTTGGTTTTGATTTATACCATATAAGAAATCAAATTCATAATTTGAAAAATCTCAAGAAATATTTGATTTTATATAAATTCACTGAAGAACTCTACCAAAACAACTAAGAATTCATACCAAGTCTACCCAATCTATTCCACAAGCGAGTGCTTTGTCAGAGACAATCCATGCAGGAAAGACAAATCCATAACCAGAGTAAGTATCTATTCCCATAAGAACAAAGAGCTGTCCCTTCTGTAATGGAAGCAGTCCAGTGTAATCAAACTGCTACCAAGCAGCTGGCTGATTGCTCTGGAGAACGGCGCCCTAACTGGGCAATTAGTTGGAAACCATTGCTGGAAGACTGAGCTCTCAGCCATGACTGTGGCCATATCAGCCTTGATAAGTGCAAGTCCATGTCGCTGAGCCATGTGTAACTTCCATCTCTGCCACTCTGATCATGATCTCATTAGACAATGACAGGAAAGATGCTAATTGCCTTTTGACATAATTATTAAAATCTTCATTTACTAAAGTCACTCTTTGGTGTTCATTCACTTGAGATAGCTAATAAGGTGGTTGGAAACCCTGGTGGCATTGCGGTTAATAGCTACAGCTGCTAACCAAAACGTCAGCAGTTCGAATCCACTAGGTGCTCCTTGGCAATAGGTTTATTTTTTTGGTTCTGGTTCTCAACCTCCAGCTTTTATACCCCTTGGTTTTTGTTGTTGTTCTTATCTTTTTTAAACAACTTGATAAAGATATAATTCACTTATATAACAGTATCCATTTAAAGTGTGCAACTCAACAGTTTTAATACATTTACAAAGTGTTCAACCATTACCACAATCTAATTTTAGCAGATTTTCATCATTAGCAGTTACTCCCTTTTCCTCCCCACTGCAGCTCTAGGGAACACAATATTTTTTTTTTCTTTATTTGTAGATTTGACTATTCTGGACTTACAATGAAATGGAACTATACAATACGTGGAAACCCTGGTGGTGCAGTGGTTAAGAGCTATGGCTGTTAACCAAAAGGTTGGCAGTTTGAATCCACCAGGCACTCCTTGGAAATCGTATGGGGCAGTTCTGCTCTGTCCTACAGGGTCTCTATGAGTCAGAATCTGTGAGTCAGAACTGATTTGGGCAAAGGATTTTTTTTTTTTTTTTTTTTGGTGTACAGTATTTGATATTTTCTGACTGGTTTCTCTAACTCAGCATAATGATCTTTTAGGGTCATGTTTTATTTTTATGTATCAATACTTCACCATTTGCATTATCAAATAATATTCCGTTATACGGATATACCATGATCGATAGACATTTAGTTTGCTTGCACTTTTGGTTAGTATGACTAATACCATTATGAACATCCTAAAAGTTTTTCTTGTGGTTCTATGTTTTCATTTCTCTTAAGTAGATATCTAGGAAGGGAATTGCTGGATCATGCTGTCACTTTATGTTTACAATTTAGTGAAATTCCTAAACTGTTTTCCAAAGTGGCTGCATGATTTTACGTTCTCTTCAGCAATTTCTGAACTTTCCAATCTTTCTGTGTTCTCCCTAACACATTATTGTCTTTTTTAAAAAATATTAACCAGACTTTATTTTGTAGATCAAAATATTGCTTTTTAAACCACAAGATCAGAAAAAAGCATTATTGTTTCATTTATTTATTCATGCACGTACGCCCTACTTAAGTCACACACAATTAGGTGGCCTTAGCTGAGAATCATTCAACTTTTGTTTATAAATTGGAACGCTCTTTTAAGTGCAGAAAGTAAAGCTCATCAGTAAACTAGTGAATAAGTATTTATTAGGTGACCGGAATATTTTTGGATTCTTTAAATGATGGCTTATGAGAATCATACTCTGCTGAGTCTTCTATGAATACAAGAATATTAGCTGCTGTCGAGTTGATTCCAACTGATACTGCCCTATCTTTTTTTTATTTTAGCCATCCAAGATGGCAGACTAGGTGGAGGCTACTGCGGATCCCTCTTGCAACAAAGACTCAGAAAAACAAGTGAATCGATCACATACATAACAATCAACGAACCCTGAACAACAAACACAGATTTAGAGACGGAGAATGAACAAATACGGGGAGGCAGCGACTGTTTTCAGAGCCTGGAGCCAGCATACCAGTCAGCGGATTTTCTGGAAAAACTAGTTTCCCAGTGATGGCTCGGAGACAGCAGTCCATATAAAACCACATAAAGAAGCAGACCATGACAGCTTCTCCAACCCCTCAAACAAAAGAATCAAAATCTTTCCCAAATGAAGATACAATCCTGGAATTATCAGATACAGAATATAAAAAACTAATTTACAGAATGCTTCAAGACATCACAAATGAAATAAGGCAAACTGCAGAAAAAGCCAAGGAACACAGTGATAAAACTGTTGAAGAACTCAAAAAGATTATCCAAGAACATAGTGGAAAAATTAATAAGTTGCAAGAATCCATAGAGAGACAGCATGTAGAAATCCAAAAGATTAACAATAAAATTACAGAATTAGACAACGCAATAGGAAGTCAGAGGAGCAGACTTGAGCAATTAGAATGCAGACTGGGAAATCTGGAGGACCAGGGAATCAACACCAACATAGCTGAAAAAAAAAACAGATAAAAGAATTTAAAAAAATGAAGAAACCCTAAGAATCATGTGGGACTCTATCAAGAAGGATAACCTGCGGGTGATTGGAGTCCCAGAACAGGGAGGGGGGGACAGAAAACACAGAGAAAATAGCTGAAGAACTCCTGACACAAAACTTCCCTGACATCATGAAAGACGAAAGGATATCTATCCAAGATGCTCATTGAACCCCATTTAAGATTGATCCAAAAAGAAAAACACCAAGACATATTATCATCAAACTCGCCAAAACCAAAGATAAACAGAAAATTTTAAAAGCAGCCAGGGAGAAAAGAAAGGTTTCCTTCAAGGGAGAATCAATAAGAATAAGTTCAGACTACTCAGCAGAAACCATGCAGGCAAGAAGGGAATGGGACGACATATACAGAACACTGAAGGAGAAAAACTGCCAGCCAAGGATCATATATCCAGCAAAACTCTCTCTGAAATATGAAGGCGAAATTAAGATATTTACAGATAAACACAAGTTTAGAGAATTTGCAAAAACTAAACCAAGACTGCAAGAAATGCTAAAGGAGATTGTTCGGCCTGCTGACCAATAATATCAGGTACCAGCACAATACAAGGTCACAAAACAGAACGTCCTGATATCAACACAACTCAAATAGGGAAAGCACAAAAACAAACAAATTAAGATTAATTAAAAAAAAATAACAATACACATAACAGGGAATCATGGAAGTCAATAGATAAAAGATCACAATAATCAAAAAAAGGGACTAAATACAGGAGGCATTGAACTGCCAGATGGAGAGTGATACAAGGCGATATAGAACGATACAAGTTAGGTTTTTACCTAGAAAAATAGGGGTAAATAATAAGGTAACCACACAAAGATTTAACAGCTCCATAACTCAAGATAAAAGCCAAGAAAAACGTAACGACTCAACTAACATAAAGTCAAACACTATGAAAATGAGGATCTCACAATTTACTAAGAAAAACGCCTCAGCACAAAAAAGTATGTGGAAAAATGCAGTTGCCAACAACACACATGAAAAGGCATCAAAATGACAACACTAAAACCTTATTTATCTATAATTACACTGAATGTAAATGGACTAAATGCACCAATAAAGAGACAGAGAGTCACGGACTGGACAAAGAAACACGATCCATCTATATGCTGCCTACAAGAGACACACCTTAGACTTAGAGACACAAACAAACTAAAACTCAAAGGATGGAAAAAAATATATCAAGCAAACAATAAGCAAAAAAGAAGAGGAGTAGCAATATTAATTTCTGACAAAATAGACTTTAGACTTAAATGTACCACAAGGATAAAGAAAAAAAGGACACTATATAATGATAAAAGGGACAATTGATCAGGAAGACATAACCATATTAAATATTTATGCACCCAATGACAGGGCTGCAAGATACATAAATCAAATTTTAACAGAATTGAAAAGCGAGATAGACACCTCCACAATTATAGTAGGAGATTTCAACACACCACTTTCGGAGAAGGAAAGGACATCCAGTAAGAAGCTCAATAGAGACACGGAAGACCTACTTACAACAATCAACCAACTCGACCTCATTGACTTATACAGAACTCTCCACCCAACTGCTCCAAGTATACTTTTTTTTCTAGCGCACATGGAACATTCTCTAGAATAGACCACATATTAGGTCATAAAACAAACCTTTGCAGAGTCCAAAACATCGAAATATTACAAAGCATCTTCTCAGACCACAGGCAATAAAACTAGAAATAAATAACAGAAAAATAAGAAATCAAATACTTGGAAAATGAACAATACCCTCCTGAAAAAAGACTGGGTTATAGAAGACATCACGGAAGGAATGACGAAATTCATAGAATGCAACGAGAATGAAAATACTTCCTATCAAAACCTCTGGAACACAGCAAAAGCAGTGCTCAGAGGCCAATTTATATTGATAAATGCACACATACAAAAATAAGAAAGAGCCAAAAGCAGAGAACTGTCCATACAACTTGAACAAATAGAAAGTGAGCAACAAAAGAATCCATCAGGCTCCAGAAGAAAACAAATAATAAAAATTCGAGCTGAACTAAATGAATTAGAGAACAGAAAAACAATTGAAAGAATTAACAAAGCCAAAAGCTGGTTCTTTGAAAAAATTAACAAAATTGATAAACCATTGGCTAGACTGACTAAAGAAATACAGGAAAGGAAACAAATAACCCGAATAAGAAACGAGAAGGACCACATCACAAAAGAACCAAATGAAATTAAAAGAATCATTTCAGATTACTACCAAAAATTGTACTCTAACAAATTTGAAAACCTAGAAAAAATGGATGAATTCCTGGAAAAACACTACCTACCTAAACTACCACAATCAGAAGTAGAACAACTAAATAGGCCCATAACAAAAAAAGAGATTAAAACGGTAATCAAAAAACTCCCAACAAAAAATGCCCTGGCACGGACGGCTTCACTGCAGAGTTCTACCAAGCTTTCAGAGAAGAGTTAACACCACTACTACTAAAGGTATTTCAAAGCATAGAAAATGACGGAATACTACCCAACTCATTCTATGAAGCCACCATCTCCCTGATACCAAAACCAGGTAAAGACATCACAAAAAAAGAAAATTATAGACCTATATCCCTCATGAACATAGATGCAAAAATCCTCAACAAAATTCTAGCCAATAGAATCCAACAACACATCAAAAAAATAATTCACCCTGATCAAGTGGGATTTATACCAGGTATGCAAGGCTGGTTTAATATCAGAAAAACCATTAATGGAATCCATCACATAAATAAAACAAAAGATAAAAACCACATGATCTTATCAATTGATGCAGAAAAGGCATTTGACAAAGTCCAACACCCATTCATGATAAAAACTCTTACCAAAATAGGAATTGAAGGAAAATTCCTCAACATAATAAAGGGCATCTATGCAAAGCCAACAGCCAGTATCACTCTAAACGGAGAGAACCTGAAAGCATTTCACTTGAGAACGGGAACCAGACAAGGATGCCCTTTATCACCGCTCTTATTCAACATCGTACTTGAAGTCCTAGCCAGGGCAATTAGGATAGACAAAGAAATAAAGTGTATCCGGATTGGCAAGGAGGAAGTAAAGTTATCACTATTTGCAGATGACATGATTGTATGCATGGAAAACCCTAAGGAATCCTCCAGAAAACTACTGAAACTAATAGAAGAGTTTGGAAGAGTCTCAGGTTATAAAATAAACATACAAAAATCACTTGGATTCCTCTACATCAACAAAAAGAACACCGAAGAGGAAATAACCAAATCAATACCATTCACAGTAGCCCCCAAGAAGATAAAATACTTAGGAATAAATCTTACCAAGGATGTAAAAGACCTATACAAAGAAAACTGCAAAGCTCTACTACAAGAAATTCAAAAGGACATACTTAAGTGGAAAAACATACCTTGCTCATGGATAGGAAGACTTAACATAGTAAAAATGTCTATTCTACCAAAAGCCATCTATACATATAACACACTTCTGATCCAAATTCCAATGTCATATTTTAAGGGCATAGAGAAACAAATCACCAAATTCATATGGAAGGGAAAGAAGCCCCGGATAAGCAAAGCATTACTGAAAAAGAAGAAGAAAGTGGGAGGCCTCACTCTACCTGATTTCAGAACCTATTATACAGCTACAGTAGTCAAAACAGCCTGGTACTGGTACAACAACAGGCACATAGACCAATGGAACAGAATGGAGAACCCAGATATAAATCCATCCACATATGAGCAGCTGATATTTGACAAAGGCCCAGTGTCAGTTAATTGGGGAAAAGATAGTCTTTTTAACAAATGGTGCTGGCATAACTGGATATCCATTTGCAAAAGAATGAAACAGGACCCATACCTCACACCAGGCACAAAAACTAACTCCAAGTGGATCAAAGACCTAAACATAAAGACTAAAACGATAAAGATCATGGAAGAAAAAATAGGGACAACCAGAGGAGCCGTAATACAAGGCATAAACAGAATACAAAACATTAACAAAAATGATGAAGAGAAACCCGATAACTGGGAGCTCCTAAAAATCAAACATCTATGCTCATCTAAAGACTTCAGCAAAAGAGTAAAAAGACCACCTACAGATTGGGAAAGAATTTTCAGCTATAACATCTCTGACCAGCGCCTGATCTCTAAAATCTACATGATTCTGTCAAAACTCAACCACAAAAAGACAAACAACCCAATCAAGAAGTGGGCAAAGGATATGAACACACATTTCACTAAAGAAGATATTCAGGCAGCCAACAGATACATGAGAAAATGCTCTCCATCATTAGCCATTAGAGAAATGCAAATTAAAACTACGATGAGATTCCATCTCACACCAGCAAGGCTGGCATTAATCCAAAAAACACAAAATAGTAAATGTTGGAGAGGCTGCGGAGAGATTGGAACTCTTATACACTGCTGGTGGGAATGTAAAATGGTACAACCACTTTGGAAATCCATCTGGCGTTATCTTAAACAGTTAGAAATAGAACTACCATACAACCCAGAAATCCCACTCCTGGGAGTATACCGTAGAGATAAAAGAGCCTTCACACAAACAGATATATGCACACCCATGTTTATTGCAGCTCTGTTTACAATAGCAAAAAGCTGAAAGCAACCAAGGTGTCCATCAACGGATGAATGGGTAAATAAATTGTGGTATATTCACACAATGGAATACTACGCATCGATAAAGAACAGTGACGAATCTCTGAAACATTTCATAACATGGAGGAACTTGGAAGGCGTTATGCTGAGCGAAATCAGTCAGAGGCAAAAGGACAAATATTGTATAAGACGACTACTATAAGATCTTGAGAAATAGTAAAAACTGAGAAGAACACACACTTTTGTGGTTACGAAGGGGGGAGGGAGGGAGGGAGGGAGGGAGGGAGAGGGTTTTTTACTGATTAATCAGTAGATAAGAACTGCTTTGGGTGAAGGGAAAGACAACACTCAATACATGGAAGGTCAGCTCAATTGGACTGAACCAAAAGCAAAGAAGTTTCCGGGATAAAATGAATGCTTCAAAGGTCAGCGGAGCAGGGGCGGGGGTCTGGGGAACATGGTTTGAGAGGACTTCTAAGTCAATTGGGAAAAAATTCTATTATGAAAACATTCTGCATCCCACTTTGAAATGTGGCATCTGGGGTTCTAAATGCTAACAAGTGGCCATCTAAGATGCATCATTTGGTCTCAACCCACCTGGAGCAAAGGAAAAGGAAGAACACCAAGGTCACTCGACAACTAGGAGCCCAAAAGACAGAAAGGGCCACATGAACCAGAGACCTACATCATCCTGAGACCAGAAGAACTAGATGATGCCTGGCCACAATCGATGACTGCCCTGACAGGGAGCACAACAGAGAACTCCTGAGGGAGCAGGAGATCAGTGGGAAAAAAAAAAAAAATTCTCATAAAAAGACCATACTTAATGGTCTGACTGAGACTAGAGGAATCCAGGCGGCCATGCTCCCCAGACCTTCTGTTGGCCCAGGACAGGAACCATCCCCGAAGACAACTCATCAGACATGAAAGGGAGTGGTCAGCGGGTGGGAGAGAGATGCTGATGAAGAGTGAGCTAATTATATCAGGTGGACACTTGAGACTGTGTTAGCAACTCTTGTCTGGATGGGGGATGGGAGAATAGAGAGAGAGGGAAGCTGGCAAAATTGTCACGAAGGGAGAGACTGAAAGGGCTGACTCAATAGGGGAAGAGCAGGTGGGAGTACGGAGTAAGATGTATGTAAACATACATGTGACAGACTGATTGGATTTGTAAACGTTCACTTGAAGCTTAATGAAAGTTAATTAAAAAAAAAAAAGTAAAAAAAAAAAAATCATTGCGTAATCCAAGGTCAGGAAGAAGAAAGCATTACTCAATTCGGATCACAAAGATTTTCTCTGAAGTTTCTTCTAGGAGATTTCCTCCTCTTCAGTTTTGTGTTAACTAATTAATTGCCTACCCTGAGCATTCAATGGACTAAGAGATCTATGTACGATAAAATTGTGATCTACTCCCTCAGAGGAATTTGAGGTCTAGTCAATAACTACAAACAAAATGTTGCTAAATCACATTTTCTAGAGATAGAAATTTTTTTAATAGTTTTTATTGTGGTTTAAGTGAAAGTTTACAAATCAAGTCAGTCTCTCACACAAAAGCTTATATACACCTTGCTACACACTCCCACTAACTCTCCCCCTAATGAGACAGCCTGCTCTCTCCCTCCACTCTCTCTTTTCGTGTCCTTTTCTCCAGCTTCTAACCCCCTCTACCCTCTCATCTCCCCTCCAGGCAGGAGATGACAACATAGCCTCAAGTGTCCACCTGATCCAAGTAGCTCACTCCTCACAGCCATCCCTTTCCAACCCATTGTCCAGTCCAATCCATGTCTGAAGAGTTGGCTTCGGGAATGGTTCCTGTCCTGGGCCAGCAGAAGGTCTGGGGGCCATGACCACCGGAGTCTGTCTAGTCTCAGTCAGACCATTAAGTCTGGTCTTATGAGAATTTGGGGTCTGCATCCCACTGCTTAGAGAGAGAATTTTAAATAGAACTCCAAAGTAGAAATGATTAAAGTAACTAGATTTGAAAATAAAAACAAAACTATAACTACTAAACACTTAGCTTTTCAACAAAATTCTAAGGGTTTGGTTTTGGATTTTTTTGTTTTGTTTTGTATTTTAGTAAGAACCATTGAGTGTTTCTAAACAGTTTAGTGACAGTAGATGAAGTAGAATTAAAAATTTGTAGCCTAAAGAAGAACAGATGCAGACTCGCTCTCTTTTTATTTATTTATTGGTTTTCATTTTAGGCTAGCCAAAGACCAAACCATTAAGCGTCTCAATTATTGTCATAAAGGAATGAGACTTAAAAAGTTATCCATAACGAGCAGCAGGATCCTGGCTCCTGCTTTTTACTCAGCCACAGTTACGCTCACTGCACATATTTAACATGGCACACAATGTCCAGGTTTATTTCTCACTCAATAGCCAGGTCTACTCGCTTTCAATGCAGCAAACCTGAACCACCTCACCTACTGCCTACTGACTCTGGGCTTGGAAAATGCGGTGCTTCTCTTCTCTACATAAAATGTAGTCTGGAAATTTAAAGTGGAAGATAACAGAAAATTAGAACACTATCAAATGCAATTGGCTACACTTGTTCTTCCCACTACCGAAGTACATCCAACTTAATAATTAATGAACCTTGTAAAATTGTGGTTATTCGGTAAATATTAGGAACAAAGCTAAGGAATATCAGTAGACACTATGGCAGGGAACGCTCAGGATTAATGGAGTATGGTGTCCAGTTCACCCTTACAGCATCCAGAGTGACATGGCAGAAGCCCAGCAGATGCCCAAGTTGCTTTAAAAGACTGGCTAGAGTAAGAAAAGGAAAAGAAATGTGGAAACAGATATTTTTGAAAACCCAGACTTCTACAATATACCTGCTTCTGAGTGAGATAGTCCTGGTAAATGTTATTGCACAGACTCCAGTTTGTGTGATGTTAACCCTAAATTACATGCCACTTAAAATTTTGATAGTGACTTGTACGAAAATAGATTCATATTAACTTTTTGGCAATAGTGGTATTGATTGACACGCATTTCCTCAAATACGATTTTCTTACTGGTACAAAGGTCGCTTTTCAAATTAATTCTGGCAAGGAAAAACTTTTGGCAGCTCTCTAGAAGATTCTTCTCTGTGGCAAAATAAATGCTCATCATTTAGAAAAGGAAGTAGAAAAAGAAAAAAATTAATACTGAAAGTATCATTTTGCGCAGGGCGGAAAGGGGATATGGGCATAATTCCTGAAAGAATGCTATTAAACAAATGCATGTGATTTCTGTATTTCTAGTAGGCAAGAAGGAATTTCTTTGTTGCTTTTATATAGTATCAGGACAAGAAAACACCCCATTAAAATGTCCTCTTCTGTTCAGACCCAAAACATCTCTCATTAGCTACAACTCACCTGAGTTAAAAAGAGGTGTGTTATAAATTTAATGACACGTTTCGTTAATAATAAAAATCAATCTTTTGTTGAGGGAAAAAGAATAAAACACTTTTTTTTCTAACCCAAGGTATTGTTAAAGATGACTTGGTGTTCTAGAACAAATTAGGTTATCAACTGCATATGCCCATTAAATATCCTGTGTTTTGAGCATTTTCCATTTGCTTTCTCCACCTTCCTTAAAAACACTATTTTTTAATATTCAGTTATTTTTTGACAGAATATTTGAAAAATGTATCTCAAACTATGTCTTCGTATTTAAAAATTTAGAAAAGATTAATAATTATACTGTTTAATTATATGGTATTTTATATTTTTATTTTCATTAATATTAATATTTACTTACCAAAATGTATAAGTTTCATTAGAAATATTTTTGGAAAACGTCAAATCTTTTATTGTCAGTATTAATTTTGAATTTAGAAACTTTTCCCAAAGTTATATAAGGAAATAATTTATATCCCCTGGGAATAGAACTAATTTAAAAATTTAAGATTCCTTCAATGCAAATACAAATTAAGCGTCTGTCAGTGTCTTTGCTCATTCTTTCCCTTAATTATTTCCCACAGAATCAAGTGGTTAAAAAGAAGTCTAAAATAGTACGTAGACTGACATGTAAAGTAATGTCCTTAGATTCTCGGGTGTGAATTCAGTAGCAAAAAAAGGATAGGAAGAGACTTGGAATCAATTGACTCTGGAGAGTGTAGTGTTTAATAAATTTCTGGAAAAAGAGGTGAAAATTCTAAAACACATGCTGGAATGTATATTCCTTCACAATTTCAGAAGACCTGGGGTCAGAAAAATGGGACTCATAGGATTCCTTCCAGGAGACCATTACAGCTCAGGGTACAACTAGATTTTCAGATTTGAATAATTTATAAAATCACTTTTTAAAAAATCAGAACAGGCACCCATGATTAGTGGATAATGTTTTATTGTAATGTTATTTAAATATTACATATAAATGTAGATTAACTTCCTTTATGCATTTTGCTATTATATATTTAAAAGTTGAAAGGAGCCTACAAATTATTTTTAAAAATAAAATGAATTAACATATGCTATAATAAGTTATAATAAGTGATACTGTTTAATTCTTGAAAATAAATTAGCAAAGTTGGATTCAATACTAAAATTGTATATTTTTCTATGGTTTATTCAACTTTGCAATTCAAGATTTTTGCTTTTGTGCATAAAGGAGCATAGATTTAATAATTATTAATTTATATATATATAACAAATAATTTATTTTCAAGCACCTTTATTTGTTGGAACAATAAATACAGTGGACTGTCTCCAAATGCGAAATTGAAAGCAGAATTCTGTTTATTTAAAAACCTTCCCTAAACTCACCGGTAATGAACCATTGCTAATGATGCGAAGAGAGATGTGTTCCAGAGACAATATGATACTGAAAATGACTCTCATGACAGAAGAACTCGTCCTACGGTTTCTTTATACAGCGTTTGATCACACCAGTTCTCCGCGCTTGACTCAAATGTTATTTACGTATTAAATCTACTCCATTATTTTCCCATAAACCCATTATAATTAAAATGATAAATTACTAGGTTCTACTGTTATTTTCCTGATGTCAAATAAAAACATCAAGATGTAAATGCCTTAACTAATCAACGTCTTAAACTATAAAAATCCTTTTCCACTGCAAGTTCCTACAGCAAATAAGAAATTTCAATGACAGGAAAATAAATTTTATGGAATATAGTGGTAGACGCAAGATACAAATACAGGCTCTGCAATTATTTAGCAATATACTGTTCTAATGTGGTCATGTAGTTTATTTCAAACTTGCTTATTATTTTAGAATATCAAAGATAAAATAAAATAAATATTTTGAAACAGGCATACTGAATAGCAAAAGTTATATTCATTGACATCCATTTAAGAAACATAAATATTAATTAACATTTTCTTGGTAACCAAGAAGGTGGCTAAAATTGTCTGGAGATTATCATTGCGCTCGCTGAAAAGTTTTAGAATGGAATATGATGCTGAGGGGTCAAAATAAATAAAACCAAAAAAACCCAAACCCAGTGCCACCAAGTCGATTCCAACTCATAGCAACCCTATAGGACAAAGTAGAACTGCCCCATAGAGTTTCCAAAGAAGGCCTGGTGGATTTGAACTGCCGGCCCTTTGCTTAGCAGCCGTAGCACCTAACTGCTGAGCCAGCAGGGTTTCCATCAAAAAGAATAGACACCAAAATAATTGACCAACTGTAGGGCAGGGACTTTACAGATGAATATAATAAAACAATGCACAACAAAATTTGGTCTATAAAAAGTATATATAGCAATAAGGAAGGAAACAACTGCTCTAAAAATGCTGTGAATAAAAGACATTAGTAAAGAGTGTTTACAATAAGAATTATTAAAACAATTTTCTTAACTTAAATTTAAATATATAAATTGAAAGAATTCATTTTTATTTTCTTCAATTTTTTAATCCATCTGAAATCAACTGTAGTATATGATTTGATAGGAAATAAGTTACTCTTAGTTTTATAAATATTTAACTTTTTTTAAATAATTCATCACCTGCTAACCGGTTTGTGGCATCTATTATACACTGATGTATTAAACATAGTAAAGTCTATGTTGTTGATGTGAGTTGGAGCCGACTCGATGGCAATGGTTTTTTTTTGGTTATGTTAGAATATTTTTAGCAATTTTCTTTTGTTTAACCATATGTCAACTATGCCCTTGAATAAAACTATGTTAAAATATTTAAAATTTTATAAAACAAAGAACTCGAAAAAGTAATTCACACTAGAAACATATTTTAAGAAGTTTCACCGTTATAGCCTTTAAATGAAATTTATTTAAAATTATATTATGTTCTAAAGTAAAAAATTTTCCATAAGCAAAATAAAACTATTATACTCTGTGAGGTTTAGATAAGTCTAACGAGTCCATAAGTGGGAAAATTTTAAACAATAGTCATATTTTACAATTGTTATACCATCTTATATAGCAAATCATGATCTGTTCAAAATTATCAATATTTTTTATATTCTTTGTCCCATTTTGTTATATGATATTGATCCCATAGAAGTAATTAGTGTTGTAGAGAGAGATTTATTTTACTAGACAAGGAAGGTGTATCATTTAGTGTTTCATCAGGGAAGCAGGTCCTCTACAGATCCTGATATAGAATAATATGTGATATGGAATCAGAGATATGTTATAGCGGTGCACCCTGCATAATTTTGAGCGTTGCTGAGCAATGTAGCCACAGCTGTTGTCTCTACATCTGGTGGTGAGTCTAAAGTCGCTGCATACCGTGAAGGCCTGCCTTTAGTAAGGAAAAATGGATGTGAGTTGCGGGGCATCCAGAAAAAAGCAGAAGTCACAGGGCAAAGTGGAAACCACGTGGACCAGCTGGAACCCACAAGGCCAACCTTGGAGATGACAACCTGTCTTTATTATTTGCTACACACTCACAAATAGCTGTATTCATGGACTCATATTTATTTATGCCCTATTTACTGAATTCCTACCGTGAGAACCATGGTTCCCGATAATATCAATGTATTTACTAATTTGCTCTCTCCAAATTTTTTTTTTTTTAACAATAAATATGAAATACTTTTAAAATACCCAAACCAATACTACAGCTCACCACAAACAACAAATAAATTTCAAAATTTCTTGGCACTTGTTTTGTTCTTAACATAAATATTCCACTTGAGGGTTGATAATCATAATATCGTGCTTAAATCTTACCTGTCTTAGCTGGTCCTGCTGTAATAGGAATACCACAAGTGGGCGCCTTTAATGAGTGGAAATGTATTTTCTCACAGTTCAGGGGGTTGGAGCTCTGAATTCAAGGTACTGACTCTAAGGGAAGACTCTGTTGTCTCTGGAGGAAAATCCTTGTCTCAGCTTCTAGCCTGGCCCCAGTGTTCCTTAGTACCTAGGTCCTCCCACGTGGTGTCTATCTTTTCCCTTTTGGTGTTTGCTTGCCTCTGTGTCCATGCTACTCTTCATATCACCAAGAAGTGATTAGATTTAGAACACTTGAACGCAGCTGCTAACCGGAAGATTGGTGGCTCAGACTCACCCAAAGGCTCTGTGGAAGAAACGACTTGACAATCTGCTTCCCTACGGATTACTGACAGTAAAACTCTATGGAACGGTTCTACTCTGGCACACGTGGGATCACCATGATCAGAATTGATTTGAAGGCACAAAACCTAAATCATGGCGACCACAAGACAACAACAATTATTACTACTACACTCATTAACATAACAAAGAAAATCCTATTTCCAAATAGGATCATATCCACAAGTATAGGAGTCAGGACTTTGATACATATTTTGGGAGGGGGGCATAATTTAATCCATAACATTGTCTAAATTAATCCTTTATACATGTGGTTATGTTATCAATTTGAAAAAGTCCACTCGTTCCTGTTTTACACGTTTATTTTAAAGTTTTTTACCTTTATCTGTTAGAGCAGTATTAGGTTTGCAGAAAGTACAGGAAGTCCTCATAGCCTCTCTGGCCCCTGCACGTTATTTCTCCTGTCCACATCGTGGATTCTTGTGAGAGGTTTTTACAGTTGGTGGACCAACATTGACCTGTTATTATTAACTAAAATCCATCACTACATTAGAATTCACTCTTTTAGCTTTGATTTGCCCTCATTTTTATTTTACAACTTAAATAATTTTTTTCTTTTTGCATAGGGAAATCATTAACGCATGTTAAAGTGGATGTGCTTCCTCCTTTTCACCCAATCTGTCAGTAAGTACTTTTACCTAGTTTCTGATGTAGTCTTTCTGCGTCTCATTTTTGTGTGTTTTTTTTTCTTGCAAAATAAGCAAACATAATTTTATATCTTGATTTCCCTTATAATAGTCTGCATCTTGTTGTTGTTGTTGTTGTTGTTTTTACTCCACATCAGCTGATGATGCTCATATCGACCTTTTTCTTTCATTTTACTCCTGCACTCCACCCCACCGTGTAGATGCAAACTAAGTGTTTTCTATGGTTGGGTGTCTAGCTGTTTTCCAACACGTTGCCATTAAAAATAAAAGGAAAAGAAAATTAATTTAAAAAAAAAGAAAACATAGTACCACAATAATACATTTGTGAATGCACTTTTTTTTTTTTTCAGAATTTCAAGATATATCTTTAGGATAATACCTAGAAGTGGGATATCTAGACTAAAGAGTAATTACTTATGTGGCCGTGTTTATGGTGTCAAATTTCCCTTTATACAGGTAAGTCCATTTTCTACTCCTACAAGCAAGGCATGAGAGAACCTAATTCCCCACATTTTTGTCACCTCTGTCTGTGGTCAAACTTTAGAAGTTTTTATAATCTGATAGATGAAAATGTTTATACTAGCGTAGCTTTATTTTGCATTTCTGTTATTATACATGAAGATAAAGGCCAGTTGTGTGAACTGTCCATGTTCTTTACACATTTTCTGCATTTTTTTTCTTGATTTTGCAAAGTTATTTGATATGTTAAGCGGTCTTTTGTTGTTGTTGATCTTTGTTTTGTTTTGACTTCTTGTATTTGGTTTTGCTGCTGAGTAGTTTGATGCTGATTTGAATTTTGTAATTTTTAGGTGATTTGCTCTTTTTCTCTGGAAGCTTTATAAATGTGCCTATTTGTTGATATTTTTAAGTGTACTTAAAATTTGTCAGGTTGTGCAGTTTTCCTTATCTCTTTTGTTTGGCATTCTATGAGCCTTTTAAATCTAACATCTTCAATCTTTCTTCAAATCTGGACAATTTATCACCATAGTTCTTCAAATACCTCTTCCTCTACGTTTATAGTATTTTCCCTTTACAACTCCATATCTAATTATGTTTACTTGATATTTTCTTTTTCTTTAATCCTTCCTGCTACAATCCTTCTGGTTGCATTCAAAAGCGTTCCTCTGTCCAGTCTTTCAGTTTACTAATTAATTGTTCAGCAGACTCATTTCATTATTTTTTCCCATCTATTATGTCCTTCAGTTCAACTAAACTCCTTCATTATTATTTCCATAGTTCTTTATGACATCTTGTTAATTTTATATTGCAAATACCCTCCTTGTCTTACTAGATATACTTATCTGGCCTAGTTAAATTGCTTTTTTAAATGAATACCTTTTTTTTTTTTATTGAACTTTAGATGAAGGTTTACAGAACAAACTAGTTTCTCATCAAACAAGTAGTACACACATAGTTGTATGACGTTGGTTAACAACCCCACAACTTATCAGCACTCTCACTTCTCAACCCTGGTTCCCTATTACCACCTGTCCTGTTCCCAGGGCTGGTACCCAGTCTTGCCCCAGGGCTGGTACACCCATTTAGTCTTGTTTTGTTCAATGGGCCTGTTCAATGTTTGGCTGAAGGGTGAACTTCAGGAGTGACCTTTACTGAGCTGAAAGTGTGTCTGGGGACCATACTCTCAGGGTTTCTCCAGTCTCTGTCATGGCCTAGTTAAATTCTCGGTGTTCATGTGCCAACAATTATGCCCCAGATGGTACATCTTGTTCCTGTTTAGTTTTTGTCCTTTGCCAGGTTGTGCTTCTCAGACAGGATCTAGTATTACTTGTTGCCCACAAAGTCTTGATCTCTTAGCTATGGTAGCTTTCTTTTCTAAGAGTCTATCTGGGAAGGTGTGAAGCCCAGGCTATCACTTGAGTTTAAAGATAAAAGTGAGTTAAGAAGAAGGGTGGAAAGAAGCTCCACAGAAAAATTCCCCAGATATCAGAGACAACTGCTAACTTCTGCCATTTGCAGCCATCTCAGCAGGGTGCCTCCTCTGGTCTCAGATTTTACCTAAAAATTCTCAGGGAGAACAGCTCTGGGAGAAAATGCAGAGGAATGGTATTTAAGAACATCAAGTACATCCTTCCCTGTTTTCATCAAATTCTGGAATTGTCGTTGTTGTTAAATGCCGTTGAGTTAGTACTGACTCATGGCAACCTTATGCACAACAGAATGAAACTCTGCCAGGTCCTGTGCCATTCTCATAACCGTTGTGCTTGAGCCCATTGTTGTAGCACTGTGTCAATCCATTTCATTGAGGGTTTTCCTCTTTTTCTCTGACCCTCTACTTTGCCAAAAATGATGTTCTTCTCCAGGGACTGGTCTCTCCTGAAAACCTGTCCAAAGTATGTGAGACTAAGTCTCCCCATCCTTGCTTCTAATTAGCATTCTGGTTGTATTTCTTGCAAGACAGATTCGTTCCTTCTTCTGGCAATCCATGGTACATTCAATATTCCTCAGGAACATCACAATTCAAAGGCATCAATTCTTCTTTGTTCTTCCTTATTCATTGTCCAGCTTTCACATGCATATGAGGCAATTGGAAACACCACACCTTGGGTCAGGGGAATATTATTCCTTAAAGTGACGTCTTTGCTTTTCAACACTTCATAGAGATCTTTTGCAGCAGATTTGCCTAATGCAAGGCCTAACTTGATTTCTTGACTGCTGCTTCCATGGGCTTTGATTGTGGGTCCAAGTGTAATGAAATCCTTGATGACTTCAGTCCTGGAATGAAAGGAAACTAACCCATGTGTATTTATTCTGAAGCCACATCTTATACTTCTGCTTTTTGACTAGTTCCCCCTAATTCTGAGTACTCTCTAAATCTTATAATTTCTTCACAGTTTCAAATTCTTTCATATCAGTCAAGTCTGATTCTCCAGCATTTTAAATTATAAAATACAGCAGTGATTTCCAAATCTAAGGGGTCACAGGTATCAAGTAGGTTTTAAATGCAGCTCCTCACGTTTTAATCCCTGATCTACTCAGTCAGAATCCCTGGAGCTGTGATTCCTAACCTGTATATTTCCAACTCCTCAGGTAATTCGAATGATCACCTCCAGTTGATAATCATTTGTATAAACCATATAATTGAGCTGTTCGTTTATGACCCTCTGCTTCATACATACATGTATATTTTTTTCTATTTTAAAGCAAATTGATACTAATTAGACAGAGAGGACTTTGAGTCACATATATGGACACATGACATACACAATCACACAGCTGACATGGAGGCAATAACTCTAATGTGCTGAAAAATTTGTTAATATTGTGGATCAACGCTGATACATAGTCATTGGCTTCCTTTCTTTTTTCAGCCCTTTCAATTCCGTTGTGGTATTTGCTGTCACAGTTCTCTGAAAAAGCACTACAGTCTGAATGCCACGCTCTTCATTTAAACTACAAATACTTATTGTTGTTGTTGTGTTGTTGTTAGGTGCCCTCGAGTTGATTCTGACTCATAGCAACCCTATGAACAAGAGAATGAAACACTACCTGGTCCTGTGCCATTCTTAAAATGGTCCCTATGCTTGAGCCCATTGTTGCAACCACTGTGTCATCCATCTTGTTGAGGGTCTTCCCCTTTTTTGCTGACCCTCTATTTTACCAAGCATGATGTCCTTCTCCAGGGACTGATCCCTCCTGATAACATGTCCAAAGTACATGAGATGTAGTCTCGCCATCCTTGCTTCTAAAGAGCATTCTGGTTGTTCTTCTTCCAAGACAGATTTGTTTGTTTTTTCAGCAGTCCATGGTATAGTCAATATTCTTTGCCAACACCAGAATTCAAAGGCATCAATTCTTCTTTGGCCTTCCTTATTCATTGTCCAGCTTTCATATGCATATATGAAGTGGTTGAACGTTAACCAATTCTTTTTGGTATAGTGACTTTGTATATTCCTTCCATCTTCTTTTGATGCTTCCTGTGTCATTTAATATTTTCCCTGCAGAATCCTTCACTATTGGAACTTGAGGCTTGAAGTTTTCTTCAGTTCTTTCAGCTTTAGAAATGCTGAGTTTGTCCTTTCCTTTTGGTTTTCTATCTCCAGCTCTTTGCACATGTCAACATAATAATTTGGCTTCTTGAGCTGCCCTTTGAAATCTTCTGTTCAGCTCTTTTACCTCATCATTTTTTTCCTTTTGCTTTAGGTACTCAATGTTCAAGTGCAAGTTTAAGAGTGTCTTCTGACATCCATTTTGATCTTTTCTTTCTTTCCTGTCTTTTTAATGACCTCTTACTTTCTTCATGTATGGTGTCCTTGATGTCATTCCACAACTTGTCTGGTCTTCCGTATTAGTGTTCAGTGAGTCAAATCTATTCCTGAGATGGTGACTAAATTCAGGTGGCATATAGTCAAGGTCATACCTTGATCTTGTGCATTTGTTCTAATTTTCTTCATTTTCAACTTGAACTTGCATGTGAGTAATTGATGGTCTGGTCCAAAGTTGGCCCCTTGGCCTATTTCCGACTGATAATATTGAGCTTTTCCATGGTCTTCTTCCATCCATGTAGTCGATTTTATTCCTATGTATTCCATCTGGTGAGGTTCATGTGTATAGTCACCATTTATGTCGGTGAAGAAAAGTATTTGCAATGAAGAAGTCATTGCTCTTGCAAAATTCAATCATGAGATCTCCAGCATCATTTCTATCACCAAGGCCATATTTTCCAACTATCGATCCTTCTTCTTTGTTTCCGACTTTCCCATTCCAATCATCAGTAATTATCAGTGAATCTGACTGCATGTTGATCAATTCTAGACTGCAGAAGTGGGTAAAAATCTTAATCTTTGTCTTTGTCCTTAGTAGCTGGTCCATAAATTTGAATATATTTGTATTAACTAGTCTTCCTTACAAGAATGTGAGTACTATCCTATCACTGACAGCATTGTACTTCAGAATAGATCTCGAAATGTTCTTTTTGACAATGAAAGGCAACACCATTTCTCTTCTAGTTGTCATTCCCAGCATAGTAGACCATAGGTTGTTCGATTGAAAGTGATCAATACCAGTCCATTTCTGCTCACTAATGCCTAGGATATCAATGTTTGTGTGTTCCATTTCACTTTTGACAATTTCCAATTCTCCTAGATTCATACTTTGTACATTCTAGGATGTTTACAGCTGTTTCTTCTCGTTTTGAGTCATGCCACATCAGCAAATGAAGGTCCCGAAAGCTTGACTCTATCCACATCATTAAAGTCGACTCTGCTTTGAGGAGGCAGTTCTTCCCCAGTCGTGTTTTGAGTGCCTTCCATCCTGAGGGACTCATCTTCTGGCACTATATCAATGTTCCACTGCTATTCATAAGGTTTTCACTGGCTAATTCTTTTCAGATGTAGACTGCTGTGTCCTTCTTCTTAGTCTGTCCACCATGAGTGGCCTTGCTGGTATTTGAATACCAGTGGCATAGCTTCCAGCATCACAGCAACACATGAGCCCCCATGGTACGACAAACTGCCAGATGCGTGGGGGAACAAATACTTAGCACTTACACGTTTAACACGTCCTGGAGGTACAGTAGTTAAGGGCTTGTCTGCTAACCAAAAGTTCAGTGGCTCAAAACCACCAGCCATTCCGCAAAAGAAAGATGTGGCAGTCTGCTTCTGTAAAGATTTCCAGCCTTACAAGTCTTGTGGGACAGCTCTACTCTGTCCTACAAGATCACTATGAGTCAGAATGGACTTGAGGCCAATGGATTTTATATGGATACAATAATGACAATAAAAGACATTGCCCTCATGACACTTATGTTCTACATGGGAAAGAAAGTATGCAATAAATAAACAAAGTAATTTAAACTATATATTAGGTAGTGGTAAATACTATGAAAAAAATTAAATAAGTATGGAGTATGGTATTTTAGATAGGGTTGTAGAGGAAAGTCTTCGTGAGAAGGTGGCATAAGGAACCTAAAAGAAAGGCCATGTCACTGGGTAGGGAAGAAAAAGTACAACTTCTCTCTGTATTTAGGGAATAGAATTGTGGCCTGTAGGAGTGAGCAACAAGGAAAATGTTAGAGATACAATTGGAGAGGCCCCTGATAGCCAGATGAAGTAGACACATTGATCTCAATTTTTTTCAAATAATGGACCACATAGGAAATGTGAGACACTGGAGAAAAGGGGTAGAGATTTTTCCCAGTACAACTGCACTGAGGCATACCTCGATGCCCTCACAACTGGGAGGGGAGGATCCATACCTGAACATTTGTGGCATCGTTTCCTGATCAGATTGGGGAACTCCTGGTAAAGATGTAAAGTTATGGGATTTGGTTCTGATGAAACTAGAAAGTAAGTGAAAAGGTTTTACTTAAGTTTCCAAGAAACTCATGGTGCCAGAGGATTTAATTTTTTATATCTTTTCTTTTGTCACTTCTTCGCATTTTATGTTACTGTCAGGAACTTTTGTTTTTTAAAGCTTTCTTCTCCTATAGAACTGTTCTCTATTATTTCTCTTCTAAGTCCCCTGATTCTCACCCACTTTTTTTCAGATTTTTTTCCTACCCATTCATTTTTGATGCTTCCCAATGCTCTGTCCTTAGGGTTCTCTTCTCATACAATACTCTTTATGAGCTATCATATCCTAAGGTGTGAATTCAAATGCCACAGATACACTGATGTCTTTCATATTTTTATCTCCAGTTCAGAACTCTTCCCTGAGCAAAAAAAAAAAAAATTAATTTCTGCATAGGTATTTTATTTACAAAAATAATATTCACCTTAAGATGATTAGGTTCAGTCTAAAGTCACAATCCTTTACAACAACCATGGTGTTCATCTCCAAGTGCTTCTGTGTTTATTAATGACACCTTTAGCTACTTTTTCCCACACCACATATACTGGGGTCTTCCCTGACTAACCCCACTCTCTTGTCTTTCATACATATCAATCACTGCACTGTCTTGTCTATTCCATGTCTAAAATATTCCCCAGAAACATCTTGTTTACTCTACTTCTATTGTTACAGCTGTGTTGAAATTACCATGGTTCTTTTTATAAAATTGTTACAAACCAGTGGATTCATATAAGATGAACATTGGATATATTAAAATTAGACTTTATATATGAAAAGAGAAGGAGAGATTAAATGAGAAGAAGAGAGAGAAAAATGGAGTGAAACACGTTACATTTATCCTTCCATTTCATTCAGGGGCCCATATTCTACTCTCCACGGGCTTGAAATAAGATTTGCAATCTACTTTTTCTTCAGTCTTGGGTCCCAAATCCTTTCCTCACTGAACTTCTTTTGTGGCTAGGAAAATAAGTATTTTTTATACAGTATGGGTCCTAATAGTAAGCTAGCTGCTTACATCTGGCACTAAGCTGAAAAACAAACAAGCAAAACTCCCTCTTCACCAATATAAGAAGAAAATCTGGCAACTATTTCACTCATTTAATTATTCAGTGAATATTTATTAAGCTTGTGATGTATGCAATCCATTGTTATAAGCTCTAGGAATCAGTAGTGAATTACATATGTAAAGCTCATATGTACTTTGTATTTATGAAGAGACGTTTTATTGGTTTCTAACGTGTCATATTTTTAACGGGTTTTCCTGGGAAATATTGACTACATGCTGTTAACCCCAAAAAATAAAAGGAAACAAAACCCTTCACCATCAAGTTGATTCCAACTCATACAATAGGCTATATATTTAGAATCAAATGCCTGTGTTCAAGTGACTCCATTGTAAACTCCTTATAAATTCTCCTGCCCTAGTCTCTAATAGGTTTCACTCTCTCTACCCAATTAATGCTCTCCCAATAAATGTGAAAGACCTATCTTTAAATCATATATCACCTTCCTTATTTTCCCCAGGACTCCTCATTTATTCTGAAAACAAAATTCAGACTCCTTACATTCTTAAATGTTGTTTAAGTTTACAGCCTTATTTGTTGATCAACTCCCCTTTTGCAATTTAAGCTCTAGAAATAGTGACCTGCTCATGACCCTGACCTCACAGGGATCTTTCAGGAATCTTGGTCATTCACATTCCATCTCCTCTCCTGGGACAAAAAAAAAAAAAAAAACATTACCAGCAAGTCAATTCCGACTCATAGCTACCCTAAAGGACAGAGTAGAACTGCCCCATAGGGTTTCCAAAAAGCCGCTGATAAATTTGAACTGCCGAACTTTTGACTAGCCATCAAGCTTTTAACCACTGCTCTACCAGGGGCCCCAACTGGGTCATGCTGCATGGCAAGTATCTCTGCCAGAATACTTCATATTTTCTTCTTTTCTCTGCCTGCCTCCCCCGTTCTGAGCTCCCCTCCCTCTCCTCCCCAGGAGGACATACAGACTCCTTCTCTCGGGTCTCCGGAACACTTTGTGCATTCCTCCAATGCAATCCATGTTTCTGTTCTGTAATCCTTGGTGTGCTTTTCTCCTCTCTACACTGCTAGCTTCTCTTTTGAGTTTTTGTTTTGTTTTCTTTATAAGAGATACCTCTGTTTTCATTTTCTTATATTCCTATCACCAGGTGCTGTTCTTGCTATATAATACATACTCACTACCTGTATTTCACAAATGAGTAAATACTAGAATCTAAAATATATATTGCTACACCCAGGGATATGGACATTGACATCAAACACAGTTACTACTGGCAAGTTAAAAAAAAATTTTAGGGGATGGAAAATTTGCACCTAACACATGCTTGAGTATATGATTAGGGAAACTGCAAGTAAGATAATAGATACAAGCAAGGAATATATTTTTAACTCAAGTGTAGCAATAGAGAAGGAAAAGCATGATCAGACAAAATAATACAAAAGACTTTGGAATAAAAGTGGCAGAGAAAGAAAGAATACAAATAAAAAATGGACAATTTGATCACAGATAAAACTAAATAATTTTACATCTTAACAACTCTCCACCCCCACCTCCCTCCAGAAAAAAATTATCTCTTTCACATCAAAAGAGTTTTGCAGACCAGTAGATTTTCATCGGAACAGATTTATTTTGTAGGCATGGTAGATGATTAAAACATAGACAATACTTTTTATTTTGTAATAAATACATTAAAACATTTTAATATCTCTAAAATCAAATAACCTGACATCGTTGGGGGATTATGTATAATTCTATCCAGCAAGTCTGATCACTCTCACTTAATCTATAATTGTTTCATAGTTGCAACAACACTTCAATATATAACCCAAAAACCCAGTGCTGTTGAGTCAATTCTGACTCATAGCGACCCTATAGGACAGAGTAGAACTGCTCCATAGAGTTTCCAAGGAGCACCTGATGGATTTGAACTGCTGACCTCTTGGCTAAGCCATAGCACTTAGCCACTACTCCACCAGGGTTTCCCTTCAATATATACTACCCCTTAATTCTAATAATATCCCCAAGAGATCATACTTAACTCAATTTTACAGACAAAGAAATGGTCACAAAGGATGCTGACTTGCCTGAGATTACTTAACTGATCAACAGACACTCAACATCTAGATCAGGCTATTGCTTTCTAAGGTCGGTACTTTTCAGTTCCATAACATGACCTCTTACCATAAAATCATTCCACCGAAACATCGTCACAGGCTTGTTCAAATGAAGCTGATGTACATGTAAGATATTTCTTATTCAGGACTCCCCACCAACACTTGGAACCTGTGAGTGCTTTCTCAGAAGGCTTTACTTATCATGGAAGAGCTCTAAGTTGAGAGTAAATAAAATGGCATATACAGTAAAATCTGTGAAAGCCAGAACCTGTGTAAGATAGGAACCACTGAGAGAAGGAAAACTTAAATATTTTCCACTAAAACAAGAAGTAAAGAAGTGGTAATTTTTTTAAGGTTGCATCCTTTCAAAAGCAAACATCTCATGGGACCCGGGCAAACAAGGCAGTCCATCAAGTTCTGGCTCTCACAGGTTTCACTGTATAATAAGTAAATAGGCCACCTCCAAACAAGTTACTTTTGATTTCCAAAGTGTCAGTTATTGCCACTTTGAAAACAAACATTTAAGTCCAGTGAATATGCCCAAACTCAGAAAAAGATACCTACTAACCTAGCAAATATGATGCAAAATACCTCTATAAAGTGTTAAAAATCAAACACGTCTCTTTGAGGACTAAAGTGCACTTGACCCAAGCCATGGCATTTTTGAATGTCACCTATGCATGCAAAAGCTGGACTATGAATAAGGAAAAAAAAAAACCAAGCCTGTTTCCATTGAGTCAATTCTGACTCATAGCAACCCTATAGGACAAAGTAGAGCTGCCTCATTGAGTTCCCAAGGAGCACCTGGTGAATTCGAACTGCCGAACTTTTGGTTAGCAGCCATAGTTCTTAACCACTATGCCACCAGAGTTTCAGACCTAAGAAGAATGGATTCATTTGAATTATGATGTTGGCAAAGAAAATTGAATATACATACCATGGACTGCTGGAAGAATAAACAAATCTGTCTTAGAAAAAGTACAGCCAGAGCGCTCCTTAGAAGCCAGGATGGTGAGACTGCATCTCACTTACTTTGGACATGTTACCAGGAGGACCATTCCTTGAAGAAGGGCATCATGCTTGGTAAAGTAGAGTCAGTGAAGAAGGGGAAGACCCTCAATGAGATAGTTTGACACGATGAGCAACAATGGGCTCAAGTGTAACAATGGTTGTGAGGATGGTGTAGGACTCGGCAGTGTTTCTTCTCTTGTACATAGGGTCACTATGAGTCAGAACCAACTCAATGGCACTTAACAACAACATCTTTGATATTTATATTTTATTGTTTATTTGTATCTTGAAACACAAAGTTGCTTGAAAAGTTTATTAACAATAGAAAAGCTTTCTTGAATAATACTTTGATAAACTTTTGTTATTAATAACAATATTTAATTGAGTACTCACAATTTTTAAGGTTCTAAATTTTAGTATATATATATATATATATATACAGATAGATAGATACAGGTATATAGATATACACACACATATAAGCATATATATACCAAAAAAAAAAAACCGAATGCCACTGAGTTGATTCCGGCTTACAGCGACACTATAGTTAACATTCTAGATATAACTCAGATGGAAGTGTGAAAGTAAAGACTTACTTATAATCAGCTAACTGCACTTCTTTTGTAAGGAAAGTTTAGGAAATACATCTTGTATTATTTTCAGTTGTTTAGTAGCAGCATGAGGTCAGTGCACTCATAGTCAGTAATTAGATAAAAGGTTCAAAAATATATTACCCAAATACCACATTTTCCTTTTTTAATTAAATTATACTTGCAGACAGTGCAGGTAGCTATGAAAATCAAGTTAAATTGTTTTCTATATGCAATTTTGTTATTAGAAGCTTCTTGGTTTTAATCCTTCATGGTAAAAGGTAACTTGGTCTACAGTAGTATATTTATCTACAGTAGTATATTCCTCTCCCTCCTGCTTTCTCTATTTCACATAAAACATTCCCAAATAAGAGCTCAGCAGATGCTCCTGGGATGGACGCATGGTTTACATTGAAAGCTTTCCTTGAGACAATGTATCCCAGAGTATGGTACTAGGACTCTTTATATCCAAATCATGTGGGGAATATGTTATAATTTCAGATTTCTTGACCCTAATCCAAATCTAAGTCATAATCTCTGGGTAGACTTTTTTTTTTAACTTTTTTTAGCTAAATCCTAGGTAAAACCTGAGAGTCAATTCCGTAATATTTCAATTTATTATCAAGTGATTTATCACTTAGAGAAAGTATACTAGATGTATAAGTAGCTAGAGTAAACACAGATACACTGAAAGTTTTAGCAGAGCAAGAAACAGAAACCTGGGAATTCCTTTCTTCTATATTTATACAACAGTCATGTTAAAATTGCATAAAATAGTAACTCTTATGTGAAAAGGACATTGAAGGGAAGAATTCCAACCACTAGAAGGGTGGGTTCAGTGTAATCAACATAGAACTTGGGTTAAGTTGTTTACTTAACCAATCTGAGCCTCTTTCACCGTCATTAAAGTAATGATCGGGCTGGCTACTTCAGAGAGCTGTTGAGAAGTAAGACCATATGATTGGGAATGCCTGATACAGAAAGTCAGTCTCTGCCTCTTTCATAACAATGTGTGTGTGTGTGTGTGTGTGTGTGTGTTCTATGATAGTGTGTATGTGCGTGCATGAAAATAAACATTTTGCAAATTAATTGTAATAGGAGTAAAAGAGTAACGAACATTTTCTGGGAGCAAAAAATAAAAGTATTCATTGGTTGGTTTATTAAAGGAAGCAATTTGTTTAAACTCAGGCATATTAAAATGAATTATAAATATCAAGTATAGTAGTTTTTTTTCTGAGTTTTCCATATTTTATTGGATTTAAGTGGTTGCCCTCACGGAGATAACTACTGCCACTTTGTAAATCAAGTATAACCTGCTTGGAAGTGGTTGACTTATTTATTCTATGTGGCAACATATTTACTCCTGATTTAGAGACTTTATACAACAGCGAGCACATGTATCCACTCACAGCTTACCAGTGTTGGAAAATTCTGAATTATAAATATCTTACACGTATATCAACTTTGTTTGAAAAAGCACATAAGATGTTTCAGAAGGATGATTTATGGCAAAAGGTGATGTTATGGAGTTTTAAAGTGCTGACCTAGGAAAGCATAAAAATCTAGCATTTACCAAGTAAACATTATACTATTCTCTTCACTCTTCATTACCTATTTCTTCCTAGTTGCCTTAAACGCCAGAAATTAAATTGCTGGCATGCACAGTAGTAGCTGATTTTACTATTGGATTTTTGAAGCACTAAAAACTTTTGAAAAAAAAAAAATTTTTTTTTTAAAAACTTTTGATAGGAGTTATTTGAGTTATCTTTCACTGACATTTTACTTACACTTATTAATTTCAACAAACAGATACATCACTTGCAGTGGTTACATGTCTATGCCAAGAAATTTGGAAGACTACCTGGCCAACTGACTGGAAGAGATCCATATTTAAGCCTATTCCCAAGAAAGGTGATCCAACCAAATGTGGAAATTATTGAACAATATCATTAATTTCATATGCAAGCAAAATTTTGTTGAGGACCATGCAAAACTGGCTGCAGCAGTGTGTTGACAGGGAACTGCCAGGAATTCAGGCCAGTTTCAGAAGAGGACGTGGAAACAGGGATATCACTGCTGATGTCAGATGGGTGCTGGCTGAAAGCAGAGAGTACCAGAAAGATGTTTACCTGGGTTTTGTTGCCTATACTGAGGCATTCAACTGTGTGGATCGTGATAACTTCTGGATAGCATTGCAGAGAATGGGAATTCCAGAAAATTTAATTGTGCTCGTAAGGACTATGTACATAGATCAAGAGACAGTCCTTCAAACAGAACAAGGGGATACTGCATGGTTTAAAGTCAGGAAAGGTGTGCATGAGGATTGTATCCTTTCACCATACCTATTCAATCTGTATGCGGAGCAAATAATCCGAGAAGTTGGACTATATGAAGAAGGATGGGGCATCAGAATTAGAGAAAGACTCATTAATAACCTGCTTTACACAGATGACACAACCTCGCTTGCTGAAAGTGAAGAGGATTTGAAGCACTTATTGATGAAGATCAAAGACTACATCTTTCAGTATGGATTACACCTCAACATAAAGAAAACAAAAATCCTCACAACTGGACCAATGACCACCATCGTGATCAATAGAGAAAAGGTCCAAGTTTTCAAAGATTTCATTTTTCTTGGATCCACAATCAACACGCATGGAAGCAGCAGTCAAGAAATCAAAAGACAGATTGCATCGGGCAAATTGGCTGCAAAAGACCTCTTTAAAGTGTTAAAAAGCAACGGTGTCACCTTGAGGACTAAAGTGTGCCTGACCTAAGCCATGGAGATTTCAATCGTTTCATATACATGTGAAAGCTGGACAGTGAATAAGGAAGACAGAAGAAGAATTGATGCCTTTGAATTGTGGTGTTGGCGAAGAATATTGAATATACTGTGGGCTGCCAAAACTACAAACAAGTCAGTATTGGAAGAAGTACAGCCATAATGCTCCTTAGAAGCAAGAATGGGGAGACTGCGTCTCACATACTTTTGACATATTGTCAGGAGGGATCAGTTCCTGGAGAAGGATATCATGCTTGGTAAAACACAGGGTCATTGAAAAATAGGAAGACCTTCAAGGAGGTGGATTGACACAGTGGCTACATAATGGGCTCAAGCATACCAACAATTGTGAGGATTCGTCAGGACTGGGCAGTATTTTGTTCTGTTGTGCATGGAGTCACTATCAATCGGAACTGACTCAATGGCACCTAACAACAATTCTAAAGTGTGCTTTATCCCGTTGTTTCCTTTAAGATACTTTTCTTTAAACAAGAAGTTTCATAATTAAAATAAGACAAAAAATATCATTAAAACACTCAAAAATTTTTTTCTCAGCCATTTGAGTTTGAAAACCATGTTTTTCATCTTGCCATTTTTCTTTTTGAATAGCAGATATAAAAGAAATTGTAGAAGACAGCTTCCTGTAATAGCCCCATCACTGCTATTTCCTTTCTTTATCTTTCTAAACTGAGACATTTGGCTTACACAAATGCCTACAAGAACAGTGATCTACTGTTTTTTTTTTTTTTTTTTTGCATTTGTGAGATATGGCCAAAGTACACTATTAATATCAGATAGTGGGAGGAACAGAGCACTCACAGTGAGTGTGGTGCTTAATAGGAGTTGTTCTACAGAAATTAAATCTTGGATTATACATAGAAGCTGAAAGGTAAAATGTTGTCATTAAATGTTGGAGTTTCTCAGTTCTCAATCTTAGGTTCCCTTTTCGGATCTTTCTTTGTTTTCTTTATTTAAACTTGATGTATTTCAGACCTACATTGTCCATTACCTCTGTGGAGTAGAAATCAAAGCCTAGCAGAGCTACCTTGAAAAAACAAAGAAACAAACAAAAACATATATATATACACTTTGGATGCCCTGTTTGGTGAAGTTTCTGTTAATGTCCTTTGCCCATTTTGTGGTTGGGTTGTTTGTCTTTTTGTTGTTGAGTCGTTGCAGTTTTCTATAGATTTCAGATACTAGACCCTTATCAGATAAACCATTTCCGAAGATTTTTTTCCCAGTCTGTAAGTTATATATCTACTCTTTAATAAAGTCTTTTGATGAGAGTAAGTTTTTAATTTTTATCAGATCTCATTTATCTATCTTGTCTTCATCTTCTATTCATGCGTTTGTTGTGTTTGTTATCCTATTTTTACAAAAGATTAGGTTCCATAGTTTTATTCCGATGCTTTCTTCTGAGAATTTGATGGTATTAGTTTTAACATTTAGGTCTTTGATTTATTTTGTGTTACTTTCCTGTATGGTGTGAGGTATTTTTCTTCTGGTGGATATCCAGTTTTGCCAGTACAATTTATTAAAGAGACTGTTTCTGTCCCATTGAATGGACTTTGACCCCTTGTTGAAAATCAGTCGTCTATAGGTAACTACGTTTAATTCTGAGTTCCCAGTTCTATTCCACTGGCCTCTATGTCTGTCATTGAAACAATATCAGTCTCTCTTGATTAGAGTGACTGTACAGTATGTTTTGCTCTGGAGGAATATGAGGCCTCCTGCTTTGTTCTTTGTCTTCAATATTGCTTTGGCTGTTTGGAGATTCTTTTCTTTCCATATGAAATTGGTAAGTGGTTTTTCCATTTCAGCAAAGACTGTGATGGGGTTTGTATTTATTGCATTGTATCTGTAGATCACTTTAGACAGAATTGATATTTTCACTATATTAAGTCTTCCAATCTATGAGCACGGGATGTTTTTCCATTTTTGTTGGTCTCTTTTAGTCTCTTGCAGTAGTGTTTTATCGTTTTCATTGTGTAAGTCTTTCATCCCCTGGTTAGGATTATCCCTAGGTATTTTACCAATTTGGGGGTTATTGTAACTGGCATTGCTTGCTTGATTTATTTTTCAGAGTAGTCTTTGTTAGTGCAGAGGAACCCAAGTGATTTTTGTGTGTTGACTTTTTACCCTGCAATGTTGAGAAATTCTTCTATTAGTTCCAGTAGTTTTCTTGTGGAATCTTTAGGGACTTAGAAATAGGTTTCTTTCTTTCTTACCAATTTGAATACCTTTCATTTTTCTTTCTTGCTTTATTGCTCTGGCTAGGGCTTCCGGTACAAAGCTGAATAAGAATGGAGATGATAGACATCCTTGTCTCATTGTTGCTCTCAAAGGGAAGGCTCTCAGCCTTTCTCTGTTGAACTTAATGTTGGCTGTTAGTCTGGCATATATGCCCCTAGCCATGTGGATGAATTTCCCTTCTATTCCTATTTTGCTGAGAGTTTTTATCAGGCTAGCAAGTTGAATTTTACTGAGCACCTTTTCTGCATCAGTTAATGTAATCATGGTTCTTTTCCTTTGTTTTATTTATGTGGTGGAATACCTTGGTTGATTTTCTAGTGTTCGACCACCCTTGTAATCCTGATATGAATCCCACTTGATCATGGTGTACGATTATTTTTGATATATTGTTGAAGAAATATGTTGGCTAGAATATTGTTAAAAACTTTGCATTATGTTTCTAAAGGGTATTGGTCTGTACTTTTCTTTGTGTGTGTGTGATGTCTTTGCCCCGTTTATGTATCAGGTCTATGCTGAATTCATAGAAAGAGTTCAGTAGTGCTCCTTCTTCTGTGTTTTTGAAGAGATTGAGTAGGACTGGTGTCAACTCTTCTCTGAATGTTTGATAGAATTCTGCAGTGAAGCCATCTAGTTGTGGACTTTTGTTATTGTTGTTGGCAGTTTTTATTTTTTATGACATCTTCAATCTCTTCTTTTGCAATGGATTTTTAAAAATTTTTACCTCTGTGTTAGTTTGGATAGGTAGTGCGTTTCTAGGAATTTTTCCATTTTATCCAGGTTTTAAATTTTGTTGGAGTACAGTTTTTCATAGTAACCATTTATGATCTTCTTTTTTGGTTTATCTATGTTAGAGTGGTTGCAATGTCACCAATTTCATTTTTTAAATTCATTGCCTTTTTTTTCCTTTGACAATCTAGTCAGCAGCATGCTATTTTATTGATCCTTTCGAAGAACCAACTTCTAATTTTGTTGATTCTTTCTATTGTTTTTCTTTTTCCTACTTCACTTATTTCTGCTCTGATCTTTATTATTTCCTTTTTTCTAGTAGCTTTTGGCTTATTTTGCTCTTCTTTTTCTATTTGTTCAAGTTGTTCCTTTAAGTTAATGATTTTGGATTTTTCTTCTTTGTTAATTTAGGCATTTATTTCTATGAACTTCCCTCTGAGTATTGCTTTTGCTATGTCCCAAAGGCTTCAATATGTTATACTTTCATTTTCATTTGATTCTAGGAATTTTTAAATTTCAAGTTTGATTTCTTCTATAATCTAGTAGTTTTTTAGTTGTGTAATATTTAGCTTCCATGTATTCTTTTTTTTTTCTTATTTTTCCTGTTTGTTGGTTTCTAGTTTCATACTATCATGATCAGAGAAAATGCTTTGTATGATTTCATTCTTTTTAAATTGTTGAGACTTGTTTTGTGTCCTAGCATAATGTCTACTCTGGAAAATGACCTATGTGGGCTGGAGAAAAATGTGTATTGCTCTGATGCTGTGTCAAGTGTTCTACATATGTCTGTTAGGTCCAATTGGCTAATGGATTTATTTAAATTCTCAATATCCTTAGTGATCTTCTTTATAGATGTTTTGTCTATAATTGAAAATGTTGTGTTGAAGTCCCCTACTATTTTTGTGGAGTTTTCTATTTCTCCTCTGGTATCAGTCAGTATCTGTTTCTTGTATTTTAATGCATTGTTGTTAGGCGCATATATATTTACAGTTGTTGTGTCTTTTTGCAGAATTGATTCTTTTATTATCATGTAATGTCCCTCTTTATCTCTTATGATAGATTTTGATTTAAACTTTATTTTATCTGACATCAATATGGCCACCCCACCTCTTTTTTGTTTACTGACTGCATGGAATATTTTTCTCTACCCTTTTGTTTTCAGTCTGTGCCCTTATGTTTAAGGTGTGTTTCTTGTAGACAGCAAAAGGATAGATGATGTTTTTTAATCTATTCTGCCACTCTCTGCCTTTGCATAGGGCATTTAGACCATTTACATTTAAGGTTATAACTGAAAACCAAGCGTCTACCTCAAGCACTTTGCTATTTGTTTTTTGAGTGTTTTGATTCTTCTTTGTTTTTTTATTCAGATTTTTTGGTTTTTGTTTGCATTTGGCTGCTCGCTTGTGATGAGCCTTTTTTGCTTTCTTCCTTCTGAATGTTTATTCTTGGTGATTTCTTAGTGGTTATCACATATATTACATTACACAACATACAATTTTAACAATGTTTAACATATGAACAACAGATAACATACAACCTTAACATAATAAATCTATTCCTGATATGCTGCTCCCTCCCCCATTTCTGGTGGTGTGTCTTCATTAACATCAATATGCAACTATATTTGAAAAATTTACTTTGTACTTATTTCTTACTAACTTGATGTATTATTTGTGAGACTTAATTATTGCGTTTATTCCTCAAAAATATCATGTACTTGGTCCTTATGGTTGCCATTGTTGTTGGAATTTTGGAGATCTCTCTCTCTCTTATTTTTTATTCATTTATTTTTTACTGTGTATAGATATGAGTAATTATTTAATGCTTTTGCCTTTCCATTTGGTGTATTCCCTTGAGTAAGACTTGCAAAGCCTCCGTTTCTTCTGATGAGATTGAAAACTTATTAAGTTACATTAATCAGTGCATGGATAAAGATATAATTTCAAAAAATGAAATTCAGGCCAGATACATTTTTCTCCTAGCAAATATTACTTTACAAATTTATTGTATGTAAGTAAAAATAGATGTATATGCCTATATTGTATTATTTAAATAGGAATTTGTGCTGAAAAGTGGTCAAATCATAAACATTGAGAGATGGAAATGATTGCAGAAGTAGCGTGATCCAGTTTTTCTCATTTTTAAGTGACACGTCTATTGGCATTTTAGGGTTCCCATAAATAATCTCTCTTCCCTGCCCAAACATAGAGTAAATAGAGTGAGAGACAGACAAAAGAATGAGACAGATTTAGATATAATATTATATTGATGGCTAAAGCCTAAAAAAAAAAGCCTAGACCAGCCCAATTACTTCATCATAGTCCTTTGATTTCAACCCCCTTTCTCCCATGGTCACAGGAAACAACAACGGTGATGAACAAATATAGCCCACCATTTCGGGAGCCTGCCCACATATACTTGAAAGCAAGAGGATCATTCTGGGCTTAGACAGAGGATTCTCATAAAGGGAGAGGCTGGGACATAATCAACTATGTTAAATATGTTCTGCCAAGCTCACCAATCATATCCGTCTCTGCCCTTACCAGGGAGGGACATTGAGAAGCTGAGGCAAGAAATCCGGACTATTGACTAGGGGAGCTCCCTCCACAGGGAAACATGAAACCAGGTGAAAGGACGGTCCTCACTGAGAACATCCTCTCCTTCTACTAACTTCTACCTCCCTTAAGCACATGTCCAACAGCTTTGGCCTAGGAAGCCCAACTTGATTTTCTCTTGAAACCATGTCAATCAGTGCATACTTTAAACACTTTTGATTAAGTCAAAATACCCTTTGATTACTTTATTGCCACTAGCATTCATTCCTACTCATCCTCTAATTACTTTCACTTCATTTTTCTTCATTGTTGCCTTGCTATTTTCCTTGTCTGGATTTCATTAACCTACACTCCCCAGGGATATGGACTGAACCTTCTGTGCTTTGTTCTTCCTAATTTCACCAAGAGCATGAGTAGAGATTCAGTATTTTTTAAGTTAGCATTGGATTAACAAATGTCTCCTAGTTGGTTTTCTGGGACAAATGTGTAATTTTTAGGAGAGTGTAAGCCTATCTCTTGGCTTTTATTCCTCAGAAATGGTGTAATTGTTGTCCTGTAAAAATAATCATGTAATACCTTTTTATTATTAGTGGTGAGCACCTGGCCTCTGTGAGGGATGAAGGTCAATTTGGGGTTTAGCCGTTTTAATCAATACCATGAACCTTATGAAGAGAGCTGCTCATTGTTACCAAGTGTAAACAAAATCCTAAAGGTGCTCAACAGTCTGGCAGGAATGAATAAAACCAAGCCAATGTCACAAATTACACAGAAACAAGCTCTTTTTTAAAGGAAAGTGATTTTAATGTGTGGGTTTGAGTTTTTGTGTATATACTCAAACAAATTTTGATGTGCTTTGGACTGTGTTTTGAATTGTTATTAAACTCTAACATGGCTCAGAGAAAATATTTATTAAAATTTTAGAAAAATGCGTTTAAAATGTTGTAAAGATGTTATCCCAGGAGAAAATTATAAGAAAATCAAATCAAATCATAATAATTCAATGTATTGGACTTAGAAGAGTCATATTTGTTATACGTGAGTGGTGAATTTATTATTTGTTCACATAAACCTATGTTTCTTAAGAAATATAATTATTTCATACATAAGAATTCAGAGTACAACCAAAACAGCAGAAAAAAAGGACAGATAAAAATGTACTTATCCTACACCATAACAAGCTTACTGAGGCTTTAAATGAATATATATTTATAAAATTGCTTTTGACAATTCACAAGATCTGATTGTGTGGCAGGATGCTCTGACAAAGGATTTGATTACGTGGTACATTGAGCTGTGGATAGTAAATAGTAACCCCCCCATCGATGCTTCTGCTTGTTATTGTCGGGAAAGAGGCAGAATATTGACAATTAGTTTGTATCAGAAACAAATCAATTATTGATGCAGGACCTGAAATGGCATGACATTTATGTTATGCCACTGAATTTTATGAATGGATAATAAAATTTTCTAAAGTGAGTGTTAATTTTGGTTAGGTCAACTGTGCTTACGGTAACTGGTCCATGTCAGATATTCACCATCTGTGCTGACTGATTACACAGCCTTGTGAAGACATTTTTTAGAGGGAGGCATAAGAATCATTAATTGTGCTTTTGAATGGCAAGAATTGCCTGACTCTGTATTCAAGTTTTGATCAAGAGTTAAATTAAGTGATAATTTAATATTAAGTAAAGAGTTTAATTTGAAGAATTTCAGGAGGGAGCAGAATACTAAAATTAAAAAAAAAAAATCATGATTAGCTTTAATGCACTTCGAGAATCTAAAATTTTTAATATTACATTTTATAAATAAATATTTGTGTTTTACACAAAAATAAATGCTATAGTAAACCTTGATGAAGTTAGTTTTAGGTTATAAATAAATAAGTGGATGAATAAATAAACAAACAAAACAGTTATAGAGAGAGAGAGAGAGATCAAAAAAGCTGTGGTGTCACAATGGTTAAGAGCTTGGCTGATAAACTAAAAGGTCAGCAGTTCGAATCTACCAGGCGTCCCTTGGAAACCCTACGGGGCAGTTCTACTGTGTCCTATAGGTTTGCTATTAAGTCAAAATCGACTCGGTGGCAATGGGTATATATATGTGTATGTGTGTATGTACATATAGTCCCACTACCTGCCGATTAGTTTGCTGTATTGTGGTGGCTTGTGTGTTGCTACAATACTGGAAGATAGGTCACCAGTATTTCAAATACCAGCAGGGCTACCCTTAGTCTATTGGAGCTTCTAGACTAAGACATAACAGGAAAAAAGGCCTGGCTATCTACTTCTGAAAATCATCCAATGAAAACTTTATGAATCACAACAGAATGTTATTTGATATAGTCTGGCAGATGAACCCCTTGGTTGGAAAGCACCACACAATGGCTGCAACAATGGATTCAAGACACCAACGATCATGAAGATGGCACAGGACTAGGCAACATTTTGTTCTGATTTACATACAGTCGACATGAGTCAGAGACTCAATGGCAACTAAAAACAACTACATATATGTAAATACAAATAAATAAATATATATGTGTGTATTTATGAACAACATGAGAAGATTTAAAAGATATACATATGTATGTATGTATATATACAGAGAGAGAGAGTTCCAAAGAATCAAAGATATTTCAGTAGCAAGTAATTAATCTCAGAAATGCAGAACATTCACAGTGTGAAACGGTGTTGGTAAATATGAATTTTGCATATGAAATTGCTAAGATTGCATATATTATAAAAATTGAGCGAAATTTAAATGCGTTTATTTTATGCTATTTGTTTGATTACCAGTTTTTGTAGTGTAAATGTTTCATTTACCCATTTGCTCATGTTGTTGCTAGGTGCCATCTAGACGGTTCTGACTCATAGTGACCCTATGTACAACAGAACGAAACACTGCCAAGTCCTGTGCCATCCTCACAATCGTTGTGTTTGAGCCCATTGTTACTGTCACTCCGTGATTCCATCTGGTTGAGAGCCTGCCTCTTTTTCACTGATCCTACACTTTACCAAGCATGATGTCCTTCTCCAGAGACTGGTCCCTCCCAATAACAGGTCCAAAGTATGTGAGACAAAGTCTTGCCATCCACACTTCCAAAGAGCATTCTGGATGTATTTCTTCCAAGACAGACTTGTTTGTTCTTCTGGCAGTCCATGGCTTATCCAGTGTTCTTCACTGACACAATAATTCAAATGCATCAATTCTTCATTGGTCTTCCTTATTCATTGTCCAGCTTTCACATGCATATGAGGTAATTGAAAATATCATGGCTTGGGTCAGGTGCACCTGAGTTCCCAAAGTGATATCTTTGCTTTTCAACACTTTAAAGAGATCTTTTGCAGCAGATTTGTCCAATGCAATGCACGATTTGATTTGATGACTGACGCTTCCAAGGGCTTTGATTGTGGCTTTTATACAGAAAGGTGTTTTATAAATACCTGTTGATTTTAACTGTGAAATACATAAATAATCTTACATATTCTGAAATATTTTGTTGTTGTTAGGTGCCGTCTAGTCTGTTCTTACTCATAGCGACTCAGTGTACAATAGAACAAAACACTGCCCGGTCCTGTGCTATCCTCACAATCGTTGTTGTGCTGAAGCCCGTTGTTGCATCCACTGTGTAAATATATCTCATTGAAGGTCTTCATCTTTTTTCCTGACAATCTACTTTACCAAGTATAATGTCCTTCTCCAGGGACTGATCCCTCCTGACAACATGTTCAAAATATGTGAGACTTAGTCTCACCATCCTTGTTTCTAAAGAACATTCTGGTGGCAATTCTACCAAGGCGGATTTGTTCATTCTTTTGTCAGTCCATGTTATATTCAATATTCTTCACCAACATCATAATTCAAAGGTGTCAATTCTTTGGTCTTCTTTATTCATTGTCCAGCTTTTGCATGCATATGAGGCAATTGAAAACACCATGGCTTCAGTCAGGGGCACCTTAATCTTCAAAGTGTCATCTTTGCTTTCTAACACTTTAAAGAGGTCTTTTACAGCAGATTTGCTCAATGTAATGCATTGTTCAATTTCTTAACTGCTGCTTCTATGGGTGTTGTCTGTGGATCCAAGTAAAATGAAATCCTTGACAATTTCAATCTTTCCTCCATTTATCATCACGTTGTTTATTGGTCCAGTTGTGAGGATTTTTGTTTTCTTTATGTTGAGGTGTAATCCATCCTGAAGGCTGTGGTCACTGATCTTCATCAGTAAGTGCTTCAAGTCCTCTTCACTTTCAGCAAGCAAGGTTGTTTCTTCTGCATAATGCAGGTTGTTAAGGAGTCTTCCTCCGATGCTGATATTCCATTCTTCTTCATATAGACCAGCTTCTCGGATTATTTGCTCAGCATACAAATTGAATAAGTATGGTGAAAGGATACAACTCTGACCCACACCTTTCCTGACTTTAAACTAAGCAGTATCCCCTCGTTCCTTTTGAATGACTGTCTCTTGATCTATGTACATGTTCTGTGTGACCACGATTAAGTGTTCTGAAATTCCTATTCTTCACAATGTTATCCATAATTTCTCGTGATTCACACAGTCAAATGCCTTTGCATAGTCAATAAAACACAGGTAAACATCTTTCTGGTATTCACTGCTTTCAGCCGGTGTCCATCTGACATCAGCAGTGATATCCCTGGTTCCACGTCCTCTTCTGAATTTGGCTTGATTTTCTGTCAGTTCTCTGTCAATGTACTGCTCTAACCACTTTTTGAATGATCTTCTGCAAATTTTACCTGCGTTTGATATTCTTTTTTGATAATTTCTGCATTCTGTTGGATCACGGTTTTTTGGAATAGGCATAAATATGGATCTCTACCAGTCAGTTGTCTAAGCAACTGTCTTCTAAATATCTTGGCATAGATGAATGAGCATTTCTAGTGCTGACATATATAAAGCTCATATTATATATGACTTTTAATAATAAAGATTAATATCGTTTCTGACAATACCATTATAGACTTACTGTTTACTGCTCTTGTTTAATGGACTGATTGTGGCAGATATGCTAGCTGGAGAAACCATCTGTTTAACCTCATTCCGGTCTGTCATCTGGAACTGTAGAAATGATATACAACCCATTTCCTAGACTCCTCTTGGAGCTAGAGTACCTGATACACTATCTTAATCCTCTTTCATTCACCTCATATGCATGCAAAAGCTAGACAATGAATAAGGAAGACACAAGAAGAATTGACATCTTTGAATTATGGTGTTGGTGAAGAATATTGAATATACCGTTGACTGCCAAAAGAATGAACAAATCTGTCTTGGAAGAAGTTTAGGCAGAATGCTCCTTAGAAGCAAGGAAGGTGAGACCATGTCTCACACACCTTCAACATGTTGTCAGGAAGGATCAGTCCCTGTAGAAGGACATTATGCTGGGTAATGTAGCAGGTCAGCAAAAAAGAGGAAGACCCTTAATGAGATGGACTGACACAGTGGCTGCAACAATGGTTTCAAATGTAACAATAATTGTGAGGGTGTTGCGGGACTGGGAAGAGTTTTGTTCTGTTGTACATAGGGTCAATGTACAACAATGAGGCAGAACCAACTTGACGGCACCTAAAAACAACAACAGCAGTCTTGATTCAGATGTAGCAGCTGCAGCATGATTATGGAGCTGAGTGTTCCGGAACCCACTTTCTAATTCCTAGATGGAAGCCAAGTTGTTGTGTTTCTGAAACCAAGGGTTACGAAAGTTACTTTCTTATGCAAACATTTTTTCATGTTGTTTAAAATTTGTAGTCTTGGGTTTTGAAATAGTTATTAAAACTTTAAATACAATTTTTGGAGCTTTTGGTTACTTAACAATAGTAACACATTTTATCTTTCAGTCAATACGTATTTATTAAGTGCTGGTCACATGAGTAGGTCACATGAGAGACACTGGGATAGACCGTGAGGATTTAACAGTAGATTAGACTTCCTGTCTTCTAAAACATCACTGTATATTACAGAAAAGATATAGGTGTAGGTATAAAATGATATGCAGTTGATAACACAAAAGCAAAAATAAAGTATGACTTAAAAAACTTCCTCGACATATCAGACAGACCAAAGAACCAAACCCGTTGCCTTCAAGTCAGACATGGCTATAGAAAAGAAGCATGTAGCAGTTAGCCAGGCAACCACTAGGAAAGCAGAAAAAGAGATTCCAGCAAGATCCCCCATTGTATGAAACACTAAAGTGCTTTCCTGCAACAATAAACCATTTAGTGTTGTTAGACCATGAAGTTTAGAGATGAGAGGCTGAACAGAGGCTTGAAAGTCAAGCAGATCACATCATTAATGGCTTTGCATGCTTTGATAGCCATCTTGGACATGGCCCAGGACAAAAGTAAATATTGGCATGTAGATCCCTGGATGGCACAAACAGTTAAGCTCTCAACTACTAGCCTAAACATCGGCACTTTGAACCATCTAGAGATATCTCAGAAGACAGGCCTGGCACTCTCCTTCCAAAAGGTCACAACCTTGAAAACTCAATGGAATAGTTCTACTCTGCACAGATGGGGTTGTCATGAGTCAGAATCAACTCAACAACTACTAACAATGACAACAACAAATATTGGTATGATTAAACTAGGAAGGACATGACAATTGTTCATTAAAATATTAATTGTATCAGAATTTGTTGGGGGCAGAGTTATAGAAATAGTATAGATCAGGAAAAGTGACCTGTATGTTTCAAAGATAATTTCCAACTACATGTTGACAGGTGCAGGAGCTAAAAGAAAGTAATGGTTCTAAGATAGTTACAAAGTTGTGCCCTGACAACACTAAGATTAAAACCAAAATACAGAAAATATAAATAGAAACCAGGCTGGGATTGAAACATGGATATAATAATAAATTCAATTTTGGACGTGACAGTCTGAATTAACATTTCCATGGATATTCATGGTATGTCATTAGATATATGGGTTTTTAATTCAACAGAGTTTGAAACTGGAGACATAAATGTGCACTGGGACATAATCATCCCTGGACAGTGTTTTGAACAGACACTGCCAATGACTACCATTATCAATTCCTCTCTTATAGTTACTTTGTTTAACTATCATGCCATCTGATACAGGTTTCATTTTCTGTTCAATCAGTCAAGTAATGAGTTTTATCTCTTATAGGACATTATATATAGGTATACATATTTTATCTATGGAAACCCTGGTGGCATAGTTAATATCTACGGCTGCTAACCAAAAGGTCGGCAGTTTGAATCCACCAGGTGCTCCTTGGAAACTCTATGGGGCAGTTCTACTCTGTCCTATAGGGTCATTATGAGTCAGTTCTGACTTGACAGCAATGGGTTTGTTTTTTTGTTTTTAATATAGATTATATATAAAAAATAATAGGTATCTCTCACTTGAATATCTTTTTTGTTGATCTTATGGTTCACCTCTTGGAAAGAAAATTTGCTCCCTATATAAGTCACTTGAATTCAGCTGAATAGTGCTGACAAAACAATCTTCTTATTTAGTAAACCTAAAATTCTATTCTTTAAATTCTTTAAAGGCATAGCATATTTATTATACATTCTCACTCTTTTCTCTGTCTTTTACTTTACAGGAATGATTGCTTAAATGAAATAAAATCAATGGCAGGGCCAAGATGGCTGACTAGGCAGACGCTAACTTGGATCCCTCTTGCAACAAAGACTCGGAAAAAAAAGTGAATCCATCACATACATGACAATCTACGAACCCTGACCATCAAACACAGATCTAAAGAGTTGACTTAAGTGACAGGTGAGCAAAAAGCTGTACCCTGAACCAGCAACCGCTTCTGGAACCCGAGACCCACCCCACAGCCTTGAACCTCCGCAGTTCCCTGGTGCCGAGTGGCAGGGCTAATTGTGCCTTGCTGAGGCGGGGCAGGCATGGGACACAGCCCTAACCCCTAGCCCCCTGGGGTAACCTCCATAGAGACTCATCCAGCGCAAGCAGGCTGCACACTGATGGGGCTAACGAGAGAATGAACAACCAAGGGGAAGCAGTGACTGTTTTCCAAGCCTGGAGCCAGCATCCCAGTCAGAAAATCTTGGCACCGGGCTTTGGACTGGGCACAGGGGAACTGAGGACGGCATCCTGAGATGGTGCAAACATGGGGTGCAGCCCTAACCCCCTGAAGTGACCCCGGGGGAAGCCCAGCCAGTGCACGCAGGCAGTGCAGTGACACGGCTGACAGGAGGAGAAGTCACCGGGAGGCAGAGACTGGTTTTGGAGTCGGAAGTGCGGCATCCCAGCCGGGGAAACCTGGCACTGGGCTTTGGACTGGGAGCAGAGGAACTAACCACAGCTTCTGGACAGCACAAGCACAGGATGTGGGCCTGACCCTCGGGGCAATCTCGACCCAGCCAGGGCACACGATCAACATGCTCCTCGGGAATCTCAGATAAAACAGTCATCCCAAGCAACATAAGTAACTTTGTCTATATTCCTCGGTGTACTCTCTCCTATCTATCTGATCCCTCCCCTCCCCTTCTGAGGCAGCTTCATTAACATTGGAATTACCTGCGCCAGAAAGTGAAGTGGCTATTATAGTGCAAAGGCAATTCTGATAGTGATCTGACTGTAATTGTTTTAGCAGATTACTGGAAAGACAAGTTTTCCAGGTCTGACATCTCTGCGTATTCAACAGAGCCCTCACTGGCCCACAACAGGGAATTGAGGGCTGAAGCTCCACCCAAACCACCTAACCTCCTGCCATAGGGGTCTGAGGATAGTGATATCTACCAATCTGTAGAGGTGCATGCATTGGGTGCCTAAGGTACAGCTACAGAGCCCACCCAACAAAGTGCTTTAGGAATAGACACACACCTACCTCACTGGCACTTGGTGGAAGCCTGTCAGCATCCTGCCCCCCCCCCGAATGTGACCCCCTGCTGCTATTAGAATCTGGTGCACACAACTATCACCACTGCTCCTCTAAGCGAATAGGTGACAGTCTACCCCATACACTTTGGTGACCCTAAATCAGATTCTACTCGAGAATAGTGAAAGGACTCTTAGGCTTATATTTCTGGTAATGGCCCAAACCAGCTGGTAAAAGGACATAAGTGATTCAAAGCTTACAACAATAAAGACAGCGCAATCTAGTAGCCCATCTACATATATTGAAAGAAAACAAAACAAGATAAGACTCAGAGAGCAAATATAAAATAAATCATCACAATATCTTATAGGTGGCTCGGAGACAGCAGTCGATATCAAACCACATAAAGAAGCAGACCATGATTGCTTGTACAACTCCCCAAATTATTGAATCAAAATCTTGCCCAAATGAAGATACAATCCTGGAATTGCCAGATGCAGAATAAAAAAAACTAATTTACAGAATGCTTTAAGACATCAGGGATGACCTCAAAAATGAAATAAGGCAATCTACACAAAAAGCCAAGGAAAACGTTGATAAAGCAGTTGAAGAAATCAAAAAGATTATTCAAGAACATAGTGGAAAAATTAATAAGCTAAAAAGAATCCATAGAGAGATAGCATTCAGAAATCCAAAAGATTAACAGTAAAATTACAGAATTAGACAACTCATTGGGAAGTCAGAGGAGCAGAATTAAGGAATTGGAATGCAGAGTGGGGGAGATGGAGGATAAAGCAAATGACAAGAATATAGCTGAAGAAAAATGAGATAAAAGAATTAAAAAAAAATGAAGAAATCCTAAGAATCATGTGGGACTCTATCAAGAAGAATAACTTGCGTGTGATTGGAGTTCCAGAACAAGGAGGGATAACAGAAAATACAGAGAGAATAGTTGAAGATCTGTTGGCAGAAAACTTCCCTGACATCATGAAAGATAAAAGGATACCTATCCAAGATACTCATCGAACCCCATATAAGACTGATCCAAAAAGAAAATCACCAAGACATATTATCATCAAACTCGCCAAAACCAAAGATAAAGAGAAAATTTTAAAAGCAGCCAGGGATAAAAGAAAGGTCTCCTACAAAGGAGAATCAAAAAGAATAAGTTCAGACTACTCAGCAGAAACCATGCAGTCAAGAAGGCAATGGGATGACATATACAGAGCACTGAAGGAGAAAAACTGCCAGACAAGGATCATGTATTCAGCAAAACTCTCTCTCAAATATGAAGGCAAAATTGAAACATTACAGATAAACACAAGCTTAGAGAATTTGCAAAAACCAAACCAAAGCTATAAGAAATACTAAAGGAAATTGGTGAGAAAATCGATAACAACACAACACAAAGACACAGAACAGAACATCCTGATATCAACTCAAATAAGGAAATCACAAAAACAAATTAACATTAATTTTAAAAAGGAAAAAATGCTCAAAACAGGGAATCATTGAAGTCATTATGTAAAATATCACAATAATCAAAAAGAGGGACTAAATACAGGCAGCATAGAACTGCCACATAGAGAGGAAAACAAGGCGATATAGGATGATACAAGTTAGGTTTTTACTTAGAAAAATCGGGGTAAATATTAAGGTAACCACAAAGAGGTATAACAACTCCATAACTCAAAATAAAAACCAAGAAAAACGTAATGACTTAGCAAACATAAAGTCAAATACTATGAAAATGAGGATCACACAATTTACAAAGAAAAAGTCTCAGCACAAAAAAGTAAGTGGAAAAATGAAATTGTCAACAACACACATAAAAAGGCATCAAAATGACAACACTAAACACTTACTTATCTATAATTATGCTGAATGTAAATGGACTAAATGCACCAATAAAGAGACAGAGAGTCTCAGACTGGATAAAGAAACACGATCCGTCTATATGCTGCCTACAAGAGACACACCTTAGACTTAGAGACACAAACAAACTAAAACTCAAAGGATGGAAAAAGATATACCAAGCAAACAATCAAAAAAGGAGTAGCAATATTAATTTCTGACAAAATAGACTTTAAAGTTAAATCCACCACAAAGGATAAAGAAGGACACTACATAATGATTAAAGGGACAATAGACCAGGAAGATATAGCCGTATTAAATATTTATGCAACCAATGACAGGGCTGCAAGATACATAAAACAAACTTTAACAGAACTGAAAAGTGAGATAGACACCTCCACAATTATAGTAGGAAACTTCAACACACCACTTTAGGAGAAGGATAAGACTTCCAGTAAGAAGCTCAATAGAGACACGGAAGAGCTAATTGCTACAATCAACTAACTTGACTTCATAAACCTATACAGAACATTCCATCCAACAGCTGCAAAATATACTTTTTTCTAGTGCACATGGAACATTCTAGAATAGATCACATATTAGGTCATAAATCAAACCTTTGCAGAATCCAAAACATTGAAATATTACAAAGCAACTTCTCAGACCACAAGACCATAAAAGTGGAAATCAATAACAGAAAAATCAGGGAAAAGAAATCAAATACTTGGAAACTAACAATATCCTGCTGAAAAAAGACTGGGTTATAGTTTTTTTTTTTTTTTTTTTTTTATAGAAGACATTAAGGAGGGAATAAAGAAATTCATAGAATGCAACGAGAATGAAAATACTTCCTATCAAAACCTCTGGGACACAGCAAAAGCAGTGCTCAGAGACCAATTTTTATCAATAAATGCACACACACAAAAAGAAGAAAAAGCCAAAATCAGAGAACTGTACCCACAACTTGAACAAATAGAAAGTGAGCAACAAAAGAATCCATCAGGCACCAGAAGAAAACAAATAATAAAAATTAGAGCTGAACTAAATGAAATAGAGAACAGAAAAAGAGTTGAAAGAACTAAAGTCGAAAGCTGGTTCTTTGAAAAAATTAACAAAATTGATAAACCATTGGCCAGACTAACTAAAGAAATACAGGAAAGGAAACAAATAAACCTGAATAAGAGATAAGATGGGCCATATCACAACAGACCCAACTGAAATTAAAAGAATCATATCAGATTATTACAAAAAAATTGTACTCTAACAAATATGCAAACCTAGAAGAAATGGATGAATTCCTAGAAAAACACTACCTACCTAAACTACCACAATCAGAAGTAGAACAACTAAATAGACCCATAACAAAAAAAGAGATTTAAAAGGCAATCAAAAAACTCCCAACAAAAAAAAGCCCTAGCCCGGATGGCTTCACTACAGAGTTCTACCAAACTTTCAGAGAAGAGTTAACTCCACTACTACTAAAAGTATTTCAAAGCATAGAAAATGATGGAATACTGACTAATTCATTCTATGAAGCCACCATATCCCTGACACCAAAACCAGGTAAAGACACGACAAAAAAAGAAAATTACAGACCTATGTCCCTCATGAACATAGATGCAAAAATCCTCAACAAAATTCTAGCCAATAGAATTCAACAACATATCAAAAAATTAATCCACCATGACCAAGTGGGATTTATACCAGGTATGCAAGATTGGTTTAATATAGAAAAACCATTAATGTAATCCAACATATAAATAAAACAAAAGACAAAAACCATATGATCTTATCAATTGATGCAGAAAAGGCATTTGACAAAGTCCAAAAGCCATTCATGATAAAAACTCTCAGCAAAATAGGAACTGAAGGAAAATTCCTCAACATAATAAAGGGCATCTATACAAAGCCAACAGCCAACATCATCCTAAACGGGGAGAGCCTGAAAGCATTTCCCTTGAGAACGGGGACCAAACAAGGATGCCCTTTATCACCGCTCTTATTCAACATTGTGCTAGAGGTCCTAGCCAGAGCAATTAGGCTACACAAAGAAATAAAGGGCACCCAGATTGGCAAGGAAGAAGTAAAATTATCTCTATTTGCAATGACATGATCTTCTACACAGAAAACCCTAAGGAATCCTCCAGGAAACTACTGAAACTAATAGAAGAGTTTGGCAGAGTCTCAGGTTACAAGATAAACATACAAAAATCACTTGGATTCCTCTACATCAACAAAAAGAACATCGAAGAGGAAATCACCAAATCAATACCATTCACAGTAGCCCCCAAGAAGATAAAATACTTAGGAATAGATCTTATCAAAGATGTAAAAGACCTATACAAAGAAAACTACGAAGTACTAGTGCAAGAAACTAAAAGAGACCTACATAAGTGGAAAAATATACCTTGCTCATGGATAGGAAGACTTAACATAGTAAAAATGTCTATTCTACCAAAAGCCATCTATACATACAATGCACTTCCGATCCAAATTCCAATGACATTTTTTAAAGTGATGGAGAAACAAATCACCAACTTCATATGGAAGGGAAAGAAGCCCCGGATAAGTAAAGCATTACTGAAAAAGAAGAAGAAAGTGGGAGGCCTCACTCTACCTGATTTTAGAAGCTATTATACAGCCACAGTAGTCAAAACAGCCTGGTACTGGTACAACAACAGGCACATAGACCAATGGAACAGAATGGAGAACCCAGATATAAATCCATCCATGTATGAGCAGCTTATATTTGACAAAGGCCCAGTGTCAGTTAATTGGGGAAAAGATAGTCTTTTTAACAAATGGTGCTGGCATAACTGGATATCCATTTGCAAAAGAATGAAACAGGACCCATACCTCACACCAGGCACAAAAACTAACTCCAAGTGGATCAAAGACCTAAACATAAAGACTAAAATGATAAAGATCATGGAAGGAAAAATAAGGACAACGTTAGGAGCCCTAATACAAGGCATAAACAGAATACAAAACATTACCAAAAATGACAAAGAGAAACCAGATAACTGGGAGCTCCTACAAATCAAACACCTATGCTCATCTAAAGACTTCACCAAAAGAGTAAAAAGACCACCTACAGATTGGGAAAGAATTTTCAGCTATGACATCTCTGACCAGCGCCTGATCTCTAAAATCTATATAATTCTGTCAAAACTCAACCACAAAAAGACAAACAACCCAATCAAGAAGTGGGCAAGGATATGAATACGCACTTCACTAAAGAAGATATTCAGGCAGCTAACAGACACATGAGAAAATGTTCTCGATCATTAGCCATTAGAAAAATGCAAATTAAAACTACGATGAGATTCCATCTCACACCAACAAGGCTGGCATTAATCCAAAAAACACAAAATAATAAATGTTGGAGAGGCTGCAAAGAGATTGGAACTCTTATACACTGCTGGTGGGAATGTAAAATGGTACAACCTCTTTGGAAATCTCTCTGGCGTTTTCCTAAAAAGTTAGAAATAGAACTACCATACAACCCAGAAATCCCACTCCTCGAAATATACCCTAGAGAAATAAGAGCCTTTACACGAACAGATATATGCACACCCATGTTTATTGCAGCACCATTTACTATAGCAAAAAGCTGAAAGCAACCAAGGTGTCCATCAATGGATGAATGGTTAAATAAATTGTGGTACATTCACACAATGGAATACTATGCATTGATAAAAAACAGTGACAAATCTGTGAAACATTTCATAACATGGAGGAACCTGGAAGGCATTATGCTTAGTGAAATTAGTCAGAGGTAAAAGGACAAATACTACATAAGACCACTATTATAAGTTCTTGGGAAATAGTGTAAACTGAGAACACATTCTTTTGCGGTTATGAGGGGGGGAGGGAGGGAGGGTGGGAGAAGGTTATTTACTGATTAGTTAGTAGACAAGAACTACTTTAGGTAAAGGGGAGGAAAATACTCAATACAGGCAAGGTCAGCTCAACTGGACTGCACCAAAAGCAAAGAAGTTTCCGGGATAAACTGAGTGCTTCGAAGGTCAGCGGAGCGAGGGCGGGGGTTTGGGGACTATGGCTTAAGAGGACTTCTAAGTCAATTGGCGTAATAAACTCTATTATGAAAACTTTCTGCATCCCACTTTGAAGTGTGGCTTCTGGGGTCTTAAATGCTAACAAGTGTCCATCTAAGATGCATCAATTGGTCTCAACCCATCTGGATCAAAGGAGAATGAAGAACACCAGTCACACAATAACTAATAGCCCGAGACAGAAAGGGCCACATGAACTAGAGACTTACATCATCCTGAGACCAAAAGAACTAGATGGTGCCCAGCCACAACTGATGACTGCCCTGACAGAGAACACAACAGAGAACTCCTGAGGGAGCAGGAGAACAGTGGGATGCAGACTCCAAATTCTCATAAAAAGACCAGACTTAATGGTCTGATTGAGACTAGAAGAATCCCGGCAGTCATGGTCCCCAAACCTTCTGCTGGCCCAGGACAGGAACCATTCCGAAAGACTACTCATCAGACATGGAAGGGACTGGACAATGGGCTAGAGAGAGATGCTGATGAAGAGTGAGCTAGTTGTATCAGGTGGACACTTGAGACTGTACTGGCATCTCCTGTCTGGAGGGGAGATGGGAGGGTAGTGAGGGTTAGAAACTGGCAAAATGGTCATGAAAGGAGAGACTGGAAGAAGGGGGAGAGTAAATGGGAGTATGTAGTAAGGTGTATATAAGCTTATATGTGTCAGACTGACTTGATTTGTAAACTTGCACTTAAAGCACAATAAAAATTATTTAAAAAAAAAAGAAGTCTTTTGCAGCAGATTTGCCCAATGCAAAAAAAAAAAAAAACAAAAGTGCTAGCATTATCATTATTGTTTTTCACAAAATACATTTATAATTTTTCAAAAATAATCACATTTTAGATATATGTTCTATAAACTGTGACTGTACATGTGGACCTCACCAGATGGAATACACAGGAATCAAATGGACTACATTCATGGAAAGAGATGGTGGAAAAGCTCAATATCATCAGTCAGAAAAAGGCCAGAGGCTCACTGAAGAACAGACCTTAAATTGCTTATACACAATTTTAAGTTGAAATTGAAGAAAATTAGAAGTTCACCAGTCAAAGTATGAACTTGAGTATATCCCAGCTGAATTTAGAGACCATTTCAGGAACAGATTTGACATGTTGAACACTAATGACCAAAGACCAGATAAGTTATAGAATGACATCAACAATATCATACATGAAGAAAGAAAGAGGTCATTAAAAAGACAGGAAAGAAAGAAAAAATCAAAATGGGTGTCAGAAGAGCCTCTGAGACTTGCTCCTGAATGTTGAGTAGCTAAAGCAAAGGGAAGAAATGATGAAGTAAAAGAGCTAAACAGAAGATTTCAAAGGGCGGTTTGTGAAGAAAAAGTAAAGTATTATAATGAAAGAGCTTAGACCTGGAGTTAGAAAATCAAAAGGGAAGAACACGCTCAGCATTTCTTAAGCTGAAAGAACTGAAAAAAAAATTTGAAGCCTCGAGTTATAATATTGAAGAATTCTGCAGGAAAATATTAAATGATGAAGGAAGTGTCAAAAGAAGATGGAAGGAATACACAGTTTTTATACCAAAAAGAATAGGTCAACATTCAAGAATACCAATTGAGAAGTTTCAACAAAGAGATGCAGTGCAAGAAGTGTTCACTGCCTATGCCAAGAAATTTGGAACACAGCTACCTGGCCAACCGACTGGAAGAAATATATATAAATGCTTATTCCCAAGAAAGGTGATCCAACCTAATGTGGAAATTTCAAACAATATACTTTGGATATTTTATCAGGAAGGTCCATTCCCTGGAGAAGGAGCTTAGTAAAGTAGAGGGTCAGAAAAAAGAGGAAGACACCCAACGAGATGTATTAACACAGTGGCTGAAACAATGGGCTCAAGCTTTAGGATTGTGAGGATGGTACAGGACAGGGCAGCGTTTACTTCTGTTGTACATGGGGTCACTATGAGTCCAAACCAACTCTATGACACCTAACAACAACAACAGATATATTTGAGATTAAAAATGATGCACACATGTAATGTGTGTGTGTCTCATAAGTTTATCAATTTTTCAAAAAATTTCATGCAAACACACACACATTTGTTGGCTCTATATAGTTTAGTTTTCAACGCAAATTTGACTATGTTACTGAAGGTTCAATAAATGAAACTTCTAGAGATGATAAATTTTAAGCGAATGAACATGAAACTTTCCTTTTTACTTTTTAAAATATTCATCATTATTGATACACAAGTATGAGATGGTTTTATAATATGACAATTATGAGTTACGTAGAAGTCCAACAAAGAGAAATCATTTTCAAAAGTATAACAGTTTATACAATACACTATTACACAGTTATCGAAAATAAGATTGTAGGAGAATAGTTAATAACATTTTTATAAATAGTAAAACAAAATAAAAATAAGAATTATAGAATATCAATTTTATAATATTCTACCTTTTTTCCCACTAATAGAATTGTATGTGATTTTTACATGTCTGTTTCAATGTATTTTCAAAGCAAAAAAATATGTAATAAACACAAATGGGAATTCTGGAAATTGTTGTTTTCACAAGCTATTATGCTAGTCTGTTATGTCTTTCATTTAATTTTCTTATCACGAAAATCAAGCAAATAAATAATACCGGCAAAACTTTTTTTCACCTTTTACTTGGTACTTCAAATAAAAAAAAAATATAGCTGGAGCTTGAAGACATTATGCTTAATGAAATAAGTCAATCACAAAAAAACAAGTATTGTGTGACCTCACCCTTGTAAAAAGACAAGAACAGGCAAATGTTTAAAGACCAAAATTTCTTAGCGGTTACCAGAGGTTGGGTAGAGGGGGAAAGAAGAATTATTGCTTATGGATTACTGAGGTTCAGATTACGGTGATGGAGAAATCACATTAATTAAGGGTAGGATTGCACAGACAAATAAGGTAATTGCTATCTATAAGCTATACATCTGGAAAAAACTGAATTGGCAAAAAGTGTGTGATAAATATATTTACAACAATGACCAAAAAAAAGAGTAGCTGTTGAGGCTGCTTATGTACAACAAAATACCTCATGGAATTTGGTTTGTTGGAGGTTTAGAGTCATGATTTCATGGGACATTCCAGTTAATTGGCCTAATAACATGTTTGGTGCTTCTGTTCTACATCCTAGTTATTTGCATAGCATCTACAGTCTTAAAAGTGTGCAAGTGATCATCCATAATACAATGATTCTTCTCTATTTGCCTGGAGCAACAGAGGGAAAAAGAAAGCCTGAAAAGAAGGAGGACATGGACTATGTGGCTAATTGCCTGTATGAATAACTGCCTCCTTTGCCATGAGACCAGAAGAACTGGATGGTGCCTGGCTACCATTACTGAACATTTTGATCAAATATTCTATAGAAGAATCCTGATCAAAAGGGGAAAAATGCAGAACAGAATTTCAAATTCTCATGAACTCTAGAATTTCTGAAGCCACAGAGGCTAGACAAACCCCTGAAACTATTCCCCTGATATAATCTTTAAACCTTAAAGCAAAAATATCCCCTGAAGTCTTTTTAAAACTGAATATCTTAATTAGAAGAAAATGTCTGCCTCGAGTATTGTACTCTTTTGAGAGCTATCTGCGTGAGATAAAATTACCAACAGCAACTCCAAAGATTAGGTAGGACTAAGGGGACAGTGAGTTTATGTTCAAGGAGGCGGAACAACTCAGAAAGGGAGGGTGAAAGTAGTTGCACAACTCGAAGAAGGTAACTAAGTCGCTGAATTTTATGTGAAGAATCTGTTGAATTGGTGTATGTTCTGCTTTGTATATTCTTAACAATACCAAAATTAAAATAAATTATAAACATCATATAAGCTTTTAAAAATATAGCATATTATAATGAAGTGGTAGCATTGGAAATATTGTTGTTGTTAGGTGCCATTGAGTCAGTTCCAACATGTAGCAACCCTGTGTGACAGAGCAGAACTGCCCCACAGATTTCCAAGGAGAGACTGGTGGATTAGACCATTTGACTAGCAACTGAGCTCTTAACCACTATGCCACTAGGGCTCCTAAGTAACAGTAGCGTTAATGATATATTGCTGCTATTATAAACCATTTAAAGAATTCTGAACTAATATTAAAAAATAAATAAATAAGTAAGATTAATTCCGAAGTCAATTTATTTGTTAAAGAGTAGCCTTGAGATACTTCATTTTGGTGGACAGACCTCAGTTTTTATATGCATAAAGCAAAGTTAAAATAAGTTAGTGCCTGAAAGACTAGTTTCTTGTGGTCTCTGAAAATTTGGTAATACTCTATTTGATTATATCTTGTGCCTTAGGAAATATTTTTTTTAATAGCAATAATAAAGAGAAGAATCTTACCAAGTTTTTATCATAAACTTAAGAGACCAACATGTTTTCTAAGTAGTTTCCTCATCAAATTAGCAAATAAAGAACAAGTAATAATTCTGGAGATATTGGTAGAACTGTATCTGCCTGCATGGACTAGTTTTTACTGTATTTCCTTGTGTATGAATGTATACCTATAAATAATGTTATAAAATAAATTGAGAGGTCAACAAACTAATTAACTAATTGTAGGAATAGTTTTTTATTTAGAATGGGTGACCAGGGGAGACACGCATAGTGGCACAGACTGGGCACTACACAGGCAGCACACTTGTGTGAAGCAGCCTAATGGGAAACACACAGATAGTGAATAAACATATGGAACAACGTGGACAAAGAAGAATACTACCCAAATATTTTTAGCAACAAAACAAGACATACACATTTTTGCTTAATCATCTAGGCTATTCAGATATAAAATTTTGGGGTTATGCTATCTGGTTTACTGTGTTTTTAATATATTTCACTTTTGACTGCTATATGTAATTTGTAAATATAATACTCGGAAACAGACTTTAAATATACAACAAAAATGTTAAATGGTGTGATTTAAAGATCATCAATATTCCTCCTGGATTGAACGTTTAAAGTCAATCTCATGATCTTCAGACTAGACTTATGCTATACAAAATTTTCTCTCTTTCAGCATTAATTTTTAAAATATATATCTGTGAGAAGTCATATGTACATGTAAGCAAATTCCATTTAATAATACATTAGGGCATTTTGAAATAAGGTACAATGGGTATTATGTTTAAAAAAATATGCAGAACACAGAGATAATACAAGGCCTAAAACAGGTTAATTAGGAAAAGTTCAGAATCAGCTGGAACAGTGTCCTTTTCTCAGGAGTAATCTGTTAACGAGATTGTCTGATATGGCTTTATGTTTCCCTGTTAGGATAGGTTATCACTTAACAACCACCTGGGAATACTGGTAAAAAGACATTGCAGATGAACTCAGATGAGGCACTTCTGTTTCCAGCTGTGTAACAGAATTAATTTCTTAACAAGTTCAGTTGCTCTTTCTGTGTCTTACCCTTGGTGTCTTATATGCCACTGCTTCTTACTTTACATATTTAATAGAGCCGAAAAAAAAAAAAAATGAACTTTTTTATGAACTTACCTATGAATTAGTATTTCAGACAGTGTATAACTCAAGAAACCAAAGGAAGTTACACACACTGAAATATAATTTCTTAGTATATCAAGTATTCCTCTGTTCCCTTCCACTGAATTCTTTGTTGCATTCCTAAACAAAAAGAGAAAATAAAATAATTGTTCAGTATTATTAATTACAAACATTACTGACTATATGGAAGATACAATTAATTAGTCCAATTATCTTTGAAGATACATTATTATTATTGTTAGTATTATGGGGAGAGGGGAAACCCTATAATCTGATTACAGATATGCATTTGTATATCACATGATTACCACATCCACAGAGAAGAATCTCCAGCAGATGTGTAAAGTTTTCAGCTTCAATCTTCATTGTGTGAAAATTATTCTTTGAAAATTATCTTGGGAAAGAGAGAAAAAATTTTTTTAAAGTTTTATACAAGCATAACAAAATTATACATCAACAAAAAATTTGCAAAGAACTTAGTTTAAGTGCATTTTTCCAGATAAAAATGATAGGAATTGGTGATGTAAGATGATCATAAATAACAAGATGAAAGAACTAAAGAATATCCAAATTTCTTAGATGAGAAGTAGTATTGAATGCACACCGCATTTGTATCTTTATTTTTATAGTAAAAGAATCATGCAATTTTTTTCATAAACAAAATATAACTTATTAAAGATAAGAGTCATGTAAGAGCAGGAAAACAGCTATTTTCGAATGTGCTTTGGTACCTACCCAAAAATAAAAATAAGTATGACTTAAATTTAAGACTACAAAATAATAACTGATTGACTGGTTTTCCAATGTTTCAGACGTCTAAATCTGAAATTTTCTATTTAATATTTTACTAATATTTTCTATGCAAAACTTTCAGTTCCTTCCAACAGTATTTATTGAGTAACAAAGGGTGGGTACTGGAGCTGCCATAATCAACTTTGAGTTAAGTAGAAAGAAATGCAAATTTCAAGCAAACACAAAAAAATATCATATCTTCTGTGTTAGGGAAACCTACATGGTGTTAGCCTAAATTGGAGATCTGAAAAATGTACAGGTAAGCCAAAGAACACAAACTATGCTGGGAACTTTGAAGATTGCACTTCAGGAAAAGAATTGTGCGAAGACAAAGACACAGGAGGAAAGACCTAGGGAGCATGAGAACATAAAATGTAGGGAACTTTGAGTATTTTCATATGTTATGGTATAAAAGAGAGAAGGCAAACAATGAGTGGTGATGATGGAAAAGTGAACATAGTTTAGGTCATGATGTTTCCTATGCATTATACTAAAGTATTTTCTCTTTTTCTGAGAAAAAATCAAGTTCCACTAAATCCTTAATTTGTTAGAGGAAGAGCAACAAGCACCATTGCCTTTATGGGATTCATGAAAATATATTACAGGTAATGGAAGATAATAGGGAAGAAAAACATTCTTTCCAAGACCTCTGAGGTAGAAGCAAAAAAACAAAGAAGGCTAGAACCCCAAGACCTACAGACACTGTACAAGCCCAAGACCAAGGCTATTCAGAAAAGAGACTGCATCCCCCACATGACCAACCTAACAAGGCTGAATAATGAGAAACAGCAGAACAGCCTTGTGAGAAGAAAAGAAGAAAATATATGCACAAAAAGACCCTTCCTGAAGCACAACAAAAAATCTTAAATACAATTGTGCAGATACGTTCTGTCAGGTAAACTTCCCTTCTAATTTTTAATGTATTTTTAGAAAAAGTTCAAGCCTGGGATGAAACAAGTGTACTGTAATTTTACAGAAATAATACACGGTTTATGCATTTGTTTGCCAGCCATGAGCTCACTCTCCATGAGGTATTTTTGTAGGTATGCTGTGGTGCCTCCCAGGGGAGAGTGCAGCTGGCAAACAAATGCACAAGGTGAGCATTATTTGCATAAAAATATGGTAAATACAGAAATCACATGTTTCAATCCCAGCCCAACCCTTGCATAGATTAGCTCAAACTATGCCACTAAAGCAATAGCAAAAAAAAAAAAAAAAAAGGCATTACCATTTCCTGGCATAAATACTACCTCGATCTCTACTATTGTATATGACATTCCTCATTTTTATTAAAAACAAACACAAGGTATATAAATACAAGAAGAATCAGTCTGAAGAGTCAAAACCCTAATCAGAAACAGACTCAGATAATACACGATATTGAATCTTCCTGTCTGTGTATTTAAAATAATTATGATTACCATGTAAAAGATTCTAATAGAAAAGGAAGACAACATGCAAAAACAGATGGGTAATTCCAGCAAATAGGTGGAAACTAAAATCAAATTAACATGCTAGATAAGAAAACACACAGTAGAAGTGAAGTAGAAAGTCTTGTACAAGTTCACCAACAAAGCCAAGAAAAGAATCAGTGCACTAGAAATTATGTCACTAGAAATTACATCACTGTAACACAAAGATAAAATAATAGTAATAATAAAAAAGAATAAAATATCCAAGGTCTGTAAGACACTAACAAACCTTCAAAATACAGAGGTGGAGCCAAGATGGCAGAATAGACAGACACTTCCAGCAAGCCCTCTTTACAACAAAGACCTGAAAAAAACAAGTGAAATGAGTATATTTATGAGAAGCTAGGAGACCTGAGCATCCAAGGCAAGCTTAGAAAATGAAAGGAGGGGCAGGGGAAGGCAGAGACGGTTCAGAACCAGAGAGGAGTTAACAGAGCTGAATCACAGGGAGCCCTCAGGCATCATTCCCGGAGTGGTGGCGGCAGGCTGGTGCTAGTGTTCGGCTGCAGTTTCCTCATGGAGAAGCAGCCAGCCACACAGCCTACTCACACCTGTGGAACCAGAGAAGAATGGCCCTCTCAGCAAAAGCTAAACACTTGCATATATTTGATCATGCCCCCGCGCCCCCGCCGCGCAAGCCAGCTTCAGTGGGTGAATTCCCCGGGCCTGAAATAAGCCCTCTTGAGCGCCTAGAGCCATTCTCCCAGCCTTAGAGACGGAAAAAGTTTGCAACTGGGGGAAAAGATAATTTGCCAGCTCCACTAACTGGGGGAGCCCAGGACAGAAGCAGCTCCTGTCCAGGCATAAATGGTCCATGGACTTTGAGCACCTATCCTCTCTGCATGGACCTGTGTGGGCCTATTTCAGGAGAATAGGCCGTTGTTGGCAGACTCCAAACATTTCAGCTGTGCGGTGGAGAGATGTGTGTTTGATGTTTGACATTGCTTTGCATATTAAATAGGGTCCTCACCTACACACATCAGGGGTCTAAGGACTGGTAGATCTACTCAGGTCACGCAGCCACCCATGACAGGGGTGCAAGGATAGCTGGTACCTCCCAGTCTTACAACCAAAAACATTGGGTGCCCATGGTCCACCTGCAGAACCCACCCACATGCACAACCTAGAAAACAAGGATGCACTTTCCACAAAGACACCCTGGGGTCAGTTCTCAGCCCCCTGCCTTATTCAGAGCATGACACCCTGTTGCAGATACTGGTACCTACACTAATCACCCCTGCCCCTCTAAGACTATAGGACAGAGCCTGTACCACACGCTTGATGATCATCTACCTGGATGCTGGAGCTGAATTCATATAAGAAAAGTGAATGGACTCCTAGACTGAAATACCTGATAACAGCTCTAGCTATATGGGGACAGGACATCAGAGCTCCAAAGGGAAAAATAATCAAGCAAGCTCACTCAAGAAACCCATCAGAGCATATCAAAAAAAAAAAAAAAGCAAGAAGGTACAACACAGTAAGCAAACATAAACTAATACAATAACTTACAAATGGCTAGGAGACAACAGTCAATATCAAGTCACATAAAGAAACAGACCATGATCACCTCAACAAGCTCTTAAAACAAAGAATCCAAGTATCTTCTAGATAAAAGTGCATTCCTAGAATTACCAGAAGCAGAATACAAAAGTTTAATACAGAACTGTTCAAGACATGAAGAAGAAAATGAGGCAATAAGCAGAACAAGCCAAGGAACATGCAGATAAAGCAATTGAAGAAATTAGAAAGATTTTTCAGGAACATAATGAAAACTTTAATAAACTGGAAAAATCCATAGACAGACAGCAACCAGAAATTCAGAAGATTAACAATAAAATTACAGAAATAGACAACTCAATAGAAAGTCAGAACAAAATTGAGCAACTAGAAGCCAGAATTTCTGAACTTGAAGATAAATCGTCTGGCACTAACGTATTTGAAGGAAAATCAGATAAAAGAATTTAAAACAATGAAGAAAACTTAAGAATCATGTGGGACTCTATCAAGAGAAATAACTTATGAATGATTGAAGTACCAAAACAGGGAGGGATAACAGAAAACACAGAGAGAATTGTTGAAGATTTGTTGGCAGAAAACTTCCCTGGTATCATAAAAATGAGATGATATCTATCCAAGATGCTCATTGAACTCCACATAAGGTAGATGTTAAAATAAAGTCACCAAGACATATAATAATCAAACTTGCCAAAACCAAAGATAAAGAGAGAATTCTAAGAGCAGCTAGGGATAAACGAAAAGTCACCTACAAAGGAGAGCCTATAAGAAAAAGCTAGGACTACTCAGCAGAAAACACGCAGGCAAGAAGGCAATGGGACGACATATTTAAAAAATTGAAGGAAAAAAAATTGCCAGACAAGAATCATATATCCAGGAAAACTGTCTCTTAAATATATAAGGTGGAATTAGGACATTTCCAGATAAACACAAGTTTAGGGAATTTGTAAAAACCAAACCAAAACTACAAGAAATACTTTGGTTAGAAAATCAATAATATCAGGTATCAACCCAAGACGAGAACACTGGGCAGTGCACTCAGAAGTCAACCCAGACAGGGAAATCAAAAAAACAAAGGAAGTTAAAAAAAAAAAAAAAAAAACACTCAAAACAAGGTAACAGCAATGTTATTATATAAGAGAAGACAACATTAAAACGATAAAGAGGGACTAAGAAAGGTAGTACTAGATCTTTCATATGGAAAGAAAGGTACGGCGATACAAAGAAATAAAAGTTAGGTTTAAATTTAGAAAAATAAGAGTAAATAAGAAGGTAACCACAAAAGACACAAACTATCCTACTCATCAAAATAAAATACAAGAAAAAAATAGAGACTCAGCAGAAACAAAATCAACAATAATGAATATGAGGAAAAGACAATATATAAAGATAATCTACTCAGCACATAAAATTAAGTGGGAAAAAGAAACTGTCAAAAACACACCAAAAAAGACATCAAGATGACATCACTAAATACATACCTATCCATAATTACGCTGAATGTAAACGGACTAAATACACCAATAAAGAGACAAAGAGTGGCAGAATGGATTAAAAAACACGATCCATCTACATGCTGCTTATAAGAGACATGCCTTAGACTTAGAGAAACAAACACACTAAAACTCAAAAGATGAAAAAATATATATCAGGCAAACAACAATCAAAAAAGAGCGGAGTGGCAATATGAAATTCTGATAAAATAGACTTTAAAGTTAAATCCATCATAAAAGATAAGGAAGGATGCTATATAATGATTAAAGGAACGATACACCAAGAAGATATAACCATATTAATATTTAGGCACCCAATGACAGGGCTGCAAGATACATAAATCAAATTCTATCAGCATTGAAAAATGAGATAGGCAGCTCCACAATAATAGTAGGAGACTTCAACACACCACTTTTGGTGAAGGACAGGACACCCAGAAAGAAGCTCAATAAAGACACGGAAGACCTAAATGCCACAATCAACCAACTTGACCTCGTAGACATATACAGAACGCTCCACCCAACAGCAACCAACTATACTTTCTTTTCTGGTGCACATGGAACATTCTCTAGAATAGACCACATATTAGGTCATAAAGCAAGCCTTAGCAGAATCCAAAACACTAAAATACTACAAAGCATCTTCTCTGACCATAAGGCCATAAAAGTGGAAGTCAATAACAGAAAACGCAGGTAAAGAAATCAAACACTTGGAAACTGAACAATACCCTGCTCAAATACCCTGGGTTATCAATTTATTAAGGATGGAATAAAGAAATTCATAGAATCCAATGAGAATGAAAACACTTCCTATCAGAACCTTTGGGACACAGCGAAAGTAGTGCTCAAGGTCAATTTATATCAAAAAATGCACACATCCAAAAAGAAGAAAGGGCCAAAATCAAAGAATTATCCCTACAACTTGAACAAATGGAAAGAGAGCAACAAAAGAAACCCACAGGCACCAGAAGAAAACAAATAATAAAAATTAGAGCTGAACTAAATGAAATAGAAAACACAAAAACAATTGAAAGAATTAACAGACCCAAAGCTGGTTCTTTGAAAAAATCAACAAAATTTATAAACCATAGGCCAAACTGACAAAAAGAAAAACAGGAGAGGAAGCAAATAACCCAAATAAGAAATGAGATGGGTGATACTACAACAGACCCAACTTAAATTAAAAGAATCATATCAGATTACTATGAAAAATTGTACTCTAACAAATTTGAAAACCTAGAAGATATGGATGAATTACTAGAAACACACTACCTACCTAAACTAACACAAACAAAGGTAGAACAAATAATAGACCCATAACAAAAGAAGAGATTGAAAAGGTAATCAAAAAACTCCCAACAAAAAAAGCCCTGGCTCGGACATCTTCACTGCAGAGTTCTACCAAACTTTCTGAGAGGAGTTAACGCCACTACTTCTAAAGGTATTTCAGAGCATAGAAAATGATGGAATAATACCAAATTCAGTCTATGAAGCCAGCATATCCCTGATACCCAAACCAGGTAAACACACCACAAAAAAAGAAAATTACAGACCTATATACCTCATGAACTTAGATGCAGAAGTCCTCAACAAAATTCAAGCTAATAGAATTCAATAACACATCAAAAAAATAATTCACCATGACTAAGTGGGATTCATACCAGGTATGCAAGGATGGTTCAACAACAGAAAAACAATTAATGTAATCCATCATATAAATAAAACAAAAGACAAGAATCACATGATTTTATCAATTAATGCAGAAAAGGCATTTGATAAAGTTCGATACCCATTCATGATAAAAATACTCACCAATATAGGAATAGAAGGAAAATCCATCAACATAATAAAGGGCATTTATACAAAACCAATAGTCAAATCATCCTAAATGGAGAGAACCTGAAAGCATTCCCCTTGAGACTGGGAACCAGACAAGGGTGCCCTTTATCACCACTCTTATTTGACATTGTGCTGAAGGTCCTAGCCAGAGCAATTAGGCTAAAACTAGATACATAAAAAAAGGTCATCCAGACTGGCAAGGAAGAAGTAAAAGTATCTCTATTTGCAGATGACATGATCTTATATACAAAAAACCCTAAGGAATCCTCAAGAAAACTACTGAAACTAATAGAAGAGTTCAGCAGAGTATTGGGATAAAAGATAAACATACAAAAACCAGTTGGATTCCTCTACACCAACAAAAAGAACATCGAAGAGGAAACGACCAAATCAATACCATTTACAGTAACCCCCAAGAAGAAAAAATACTTAGGAATAAAACTTACTTGAGATGTAAAAGACTTATACAAAGAAAAGTACAAAACACTTCTACAAGAAACCAAAACAGACCTACATAAGTGGAAAAACATACCTTGCTAATGGATAGGAAGACTTAATATTATAAAAATGGTTATCCTACCAAAAGTGATCTACACATTAATGCAATTCCAATCCAAATTCCAGCAACGTTGTTTATTGTGGTGGAGAAACAAATCACCAACTTCATATGGAAGAGAAAGAAGCCCCGGATAAGTAAAGCATTACTGAAAAAGAACAATTTGGGAGGCCTTACTCTACCTGATTTTAGAACCTATTATACCGCCACAGTAGTCAAAACAGCCTGATACTGGTACAACAGCAGATACATAGACCAATGGAACAGAATTGAGAATCCAGACATAAATCCATCCACATATGAGCAGTTGATATTTGACAAAGGCCCCAAAACAGTTAAATGGGGGAAAAGACAGTCTTTTCAACAAATGGTGCTGGCATAACTGGATATCCATCTGTAAAAAAATGAAACAAGACCCATACCTCACTCCATGCACAAAAATGAGCTCAAAATGGATCAAAGACCTAAATATAAAATCTAAAACAATAAAGATCATGGAAGAAAAAATAGGGACAATGTTAAGAGCCCTAATACATGGCATAAACAGTATACAAATCATTACTAATAATGTAGAAGAAAAACTAGATAACTGGGAGCTCCTAAAAATCAAACACCTATGCTCATCCAAAGACTTCACCAAAAGAGTAAAAAGATTACCTACAGACTGGGAAAATGCTTTTAGCTATGACATTTCCGATCAGCACCTGATCTCTAAAATCTACATGATACTACAAAAACTCACCTGAAAAATACAAATAACCCAATTAAAAAATGGACTGAAGATATGAACAGACACTTCACTATAGAAGACATTCAGGTAGGTAACAGGTATATGAGGAAATGTTCAAGATCATTAGCCATCAGAGAAATGCAAATCAAAACTACAAAGAGATTTCATCTCACTCCAAAAAGGCTGGCATTAATCCAAAAAACAATAAATGTTGGAGAGTCTGTGGAGAGACTGGAACACTTACACACTGTTGGCGGAAATGTAAAATGATACAACTGCTTTGGAAATTGATTTGGCGCTTCCTTAAAAAGCTGGACATAGAACTACCATATGATCCAGCAATCCCACTCCTTGGAATATATCCTAGAGAAATAAGAGCCTTTACACCAACAGATATATGCACACCCATGTTCATTGCAGCATTGTTTATAATAGCAAAAAGATGGAAGCAACCAATGTGCCCATCAACAGATGAATGGATAAATAAATTATGGTATATTCACACAATGGAATACCATGCATAAACAAAGAACAGTGATGAATCTGTGAAACATTTCATAACATGGAGGAATCTGGAAGGCATTATGTTGAGTGAAATTAGTTGCAAAAGGACAAATATTGTAAAAGACCACTAGCATAAGAACTGTCCCTACTTGAGGATTATATGATACTATACATACAGAACTCAAAAAACTCCACAAGGAAACTACTGGAACTAATAGAAAGATTCAGCAGAGCAGCAGGACTTGTGATAAACATACAAAAATCAGTTGGATTCCTCCTATACACCAATAAGAGAGAACGACGAAAAGGAAATCAGAAAAACAATGCCATTTATAATAGCCCCTAAAAAACAAAACACTTTGGAATAAATCTAACCAGGAATGTAAAAGACCTATACAAAGAAAAGTACAAAACATTACTGCAAAAAAACCAAGAGATCTACACAAATGGAAAAACATACTATGCTCATGGATAGGTAGACTCAACATTGTAAAAATGACAATTCTAGCCTCAATCAAATACCAATGACATTCTTTGAAGTGATGGAAAAACGAATCATTAACATCATATGAAAAGGGAAGAGGCCACACATAATAAAATACTACTGAAGAAAAAGAATAAAGTAGGAGGAACCTACTACACAGCTACAGTAGTCAAAAGAGCCTGGTACTGTTACAACCACAGATACCTTGATCAATGGAACAGAATTGAGAACCCAGATGTAAATCCATCCACCTATGGTCACCTGATCTTCAACATGAGCCTAAATTCCATCAAATGGGGAAAACACTGTCTTTTTAAAAAAACAGTGCTGGCAAAACTGGACGTCTATCTCCCCAAAAAATGAAACAGGACCCATACTTCACAGCATACACAAAAACTAATTCAAAATAGATCAAAGATCTAAATATAAAACCAAAAACTATAAAGATCATGGAAGAAAAAAATAGTATCAATGCTAGAGGCCCTAATACAGAGTATTAACAAGATCGAACCGTAACTAACAACACAAACTCCAGAAGATAAGCTAGATCACTGTGATCTTCTAAAAATTAAACACTTATGCTCTTCAAAAGACTTCACCCAAAGAGTAAAAAGCCTTCAGACTGGGAAAAAATTCTTGGCTATTACAAATCTAATAAGGGTCTAATCTCTAAAATCTACAGAAAAACCCAACACCTCTGCAACAAAAAGCCAAATAATTCAATTAAAAAATGGGCAAAGGAAATGAACAGACACTTCACCAAAGAAGACATTCAAGCAGCTAGCAGACACATGATGAAACATTCGTGATCACTAGCCATTAGAGAAAAGAAAATTGAAACCACGATGAGATACCTTCTCACCCTGGCATCATTGGCACTAATAATAAAAAAAAAAAACAGAAAGTAACAGATGAGCCTAAATAATAATAATAAATGGAGAGACTGTAGGGAGATCAGAACTCTTATGCACTGCTGGTGGGAATGCAAAAAGATACAACCATTTTGGAAAAACATATGGAGCTTCCTTAGGAAGCTAGAAGTAGAAATACCGTATGATCCAGCAATCTTACTCCTAGGAATATAACTCAGAGAAATAAGAGTCATCTCAAGACTAGACATGTGCACACCTGTGTTCATTGTAGCATTGCTCACAATAGCAAAAAGATGGAAACAACCTAGATGCCCATCAATAGATGAATGGATAAGCAAACTATGGTATATACACACAATGGAGTATTACTCCACGATGAAGAACAATGATGAATCTGCAAAGCATCTCACAACATAGATGAATCTGGAGGGCATTATGCTGAGTGAAATAAGTCAATCACAAAAGGACAAATATTGTATTAGACTACTACCATAAAAACTCACGAAAAGGTTTACATACAAAAAGAAACAATCTTTGATGTTTACCAAGGAGGGGAGAGATAGGGACGGAAAGACACTAAATAGACAATAGATAAGTTGTAACTTTGATAAAGGGCAAAAGAGTACCCAATTCTGTGGAAGCCAGCACAGCCTGTACAAGGCAAGGTCATGGAAGTTCCATAGACACACCCAAACTCCCTGTAGGAGCAGATTATGGGGCTGAGAGCTGTGGGGACCATGCTTAACTGGCATAACACAGCTTATAAAGAAAATGTTCTACATTCTACTTTGGTGAGTAGCGCCTGTGGTCTTAAAAGTCTGTGAGCAGCCATCTAAGATAGTCCTCTGGTCTCACCCCTTCGGGAGCAAGGGAAAATGAAGAAAACTAAAGATACAAGGGAAAGATTAGTCCGAAGGACGAATGAACCACAACTACCACAGCCTCCACCAGACTGAGTCAGTACAACTAGATGGTGCCTGGCTACCACCGCTGACGCTTCTGACAGGGATCACAATAGTGGGTTCTAGAAAAAGCTGGAGAAAATTGTAGGACAAAATTCTAACTCACAAAAAAGACCAGACTTACTGGCCTGACAGAGGCTGGAGAAACCCCAATAGAAGGGCCCCTAGATACCCTTTTAGCTCAGAAATGAAGTCACTCCTGAGGTTCACCCTTCAGCCAAAGAATAGACAAGCTGATAAAACGAAATAAGACTAATGGCCACACCAGCCCAGGGGCAAGGACTGAAAGGGTACAGGAAGCTGGAACCTAAGATTGAGAAGGGAGAGTGATGACATGCTGTGCGATTGTTAACAAATGCCAGAAAACAATATGTATACTTACTGTTTAACGAGAAGCTAGTTTGTTCTGTAAATCTTCATCTAACATGCAATAACAATAATAATAATAAAAAAAAAAAAGAATAGATATACAGAAAGCAAAGTTCTTTGATGATTACCAGGGATGGGAAGGAGAAGGAGGAGAATCGCTTTCTACATAGTAGACGCACTGCTCTTGGTGATGGGAAAAGCAATCCCCAATATGAATGAAGTCAGCACAACTTGACCAAGGTAAATAAAAACATTAAGAAAAGCAGGAGAAAAAGGGACATTTTCATTAAATGCTGTGACATATACAATTTTGCAACAATAGTACAAACAACCACAAAATATATGTGTGGTTACGTAGGTAGCTATGGATGCACATATGTGTACAGGAAGGAACATGGGAGTAAATGCATATATAGATATACTTGTAGGCACACGTGCATATGTGTATGCTACATATTTAACAAACCATAAAGGGGGCACAGTTATGGAGGCTTCCTACCAAACCAAACCAAACCCACTGCTGTTAACTTGATCCCAACTCCAAGCAACCATATAGGACAGAGTAAAACCGTCCCATAGGGTTTCCAAGCCTATAATTTTTTACAGAAGCAGGCTGACACGTCTTTCTCCCATGGAGCAGCTGGTGGGTTCAAACCGCGGATTTTTTGGTTAGCATTAGCAGCCAAGTATTTTAATTACTGTGCCACCAGGGTTCCTTGGAGGCTTCCTAGGCATATCCAAACAACTTGGCGGATTGGTTTACTGGGTTAAAAATTTGGGACTGTAGCCATGGGGGGCAAATTAGTGAAGAGCATAACAGAGTTCACAAAAATAATGTTCTATCTACATCCTAGTTTGGTGAGTAGCATCTGAGGTCTTAAAAGCTTGTGGGCAGCCATCTAAGATACAACTATTGGTCTCTACTTGTACGGAGCAGAAGAGAATGAAGGAAATCAAAGGCTCAAAGAAGAAACTAGCCCATGACCAATAGCTCACACAAACCACAGCCTCTTTTAACCTGAGACAAGAAGAACTACATGATACCCGGCTGCCACGATCAATTGTTCTGACCAGTGGTGTAATGGAAGGTCCCAGATAGAATGGGAGAAGAATGTAGAACAAACTCAAATTTCTAAAAAACGCTAGACCTACTGGATCAATAGAGACTAGAGTAACCCCTAAGACTATCACCGTAAGATAACCTTTGAACTTGGAATTGAAGCTATTTCTGTAGGTCACCTTTCAGCCAAATAATAGACTGGCTTACAAAATAAACAATATCACCCAGTAGTAATGTGCTTCCTTAAAACAGTTAACTATATGAGGCAAAATGGTTAACATTTACCCAAAAGCAAAGATGAGAGGGCAAGAAGGGGAAGGGAAGCTGTATCAACAGAAGCAGAGCAAATAGAATTGAAATAATTAGAATACTGACACATTGTAAAAACTGTAACCAGTGACATGGAACAATTTTTATAAAAATTATTAAAGAAAAACCTAATTTGCTGCATAAACTTTCACCTAAAACACAATAAAATGTTATTTAAAAAAAAATAAAGGGTGATGGAAATAAGATAAAATTAAACTCTTTTAAAATGTTTAATTGATTTGAAAGATTACAGGCTGTCTAATGCAAAAATAGAAGCGATGTATTGTGTGTTAATAACATACGTAAAAGCAGGTGGTATAGAAACAGGAAGCCAAAGTGTAGGAGGGAAGAAGTGGGGATATAATTGTAAGGTCTTTACAACACACGTGAAGCAGAACAACAACATTCAAGGAAAGACTGATGACTTCGATTCCTTAAAGACACATATTGCAAAACTTAGGTGAACTACTGATTTTTTTAAAGGCATAAATAATACATCAGCAAAGGAGATGAATGGAATCAGAAAATATACTTAACAAAAGAGAAGGCAGAAGAGGAAGAAAAGGATGAAGGGGATGAAATAAATAGAAACCATCTAGAAGGCGGTAGATTCTAATCCAACATATCACCTTCAATGAGAATAATGTAACACACTAGATAAAGAGAAAGGTTGTCAAATTGAATAAAACAGCAAGTCTCAACTGTATGTTGTTTATAAGAAACCTACTTTAAGTACAAAGAAAATATTGCCAAATCACATTTCTGACATGTGATATATTCATATTTTATAAAGAACTCAAAATAAATCACCAAGAAAACAAAACAAAAAAGTGAGCAAGAATGTGAAGCAGCTGTAATCTCATATATTTCTGGTAGGAATAAAAAATGTTGGAGCCATTTTGGATATCAGTTTGGCAATTTCTTATCAATTTATCAATACTCCTAATATATGACCTAACGATCTACTTGCTACCCTTTTGCTAAGTATCTATCCTTTCAAGAGATTAAAAAAAAAAAAAAAAAAAATTCCTGTCTTAGTTATCCAGTGCTGCTATAACAGAAATACCACAAGCAGATGGCCTTAACATTCAGAAATTTATTTTCTCAGAGTCTAGGAGGTTAGAAGTCTGAATTCAGGGTGCTAGCTCTAGGAGAGGGCTTTCTCTATCTGTAGGCTCTGAGGATAAGTCCTTGTCTCTTCAGCTTCTGTTTCCTGGTTCCTTGGAAACCTCCATGTGTGTTGTCATCTGTTGTACTCCATTTCTGCTTGCTTGATCTGTTCCTTTTGTATCTTGTAAGAGATTGACTCCCAACACACCGTACACTAATCCAGCCTCATTAACAACCCATTCCCAAACAAAAACATAACCGCAGACATAGAGGTTAGATTTACAACACGTATTTGGGGGTAAGGAGGTACAATCCAATCCATAACGGTTCATAAAATTTTTTTTTCTGTGAATGATTATAGTAGCTTTATTCCATCAACAAAAGTTGGAAACAATGCAATTGTTCTTCTCCTGGTAATGAATAAGCAACTATGATAGATTCATAAAATGGAATACTGCTTAGCAACTAAGAGGAAGAAACTATTGATTGATGCAATTAAAACATTGTTGAACCTTACATCAATTTTCTATGTTAAAAAAACAAGTCCCAAAAGCCTACATATTGTATGATTCCATGCATAGTATTGCATTCCAGGATAAAGTCAATTCAATAGTTTCTAGGTTTGAGGATGGAGGGTACAGGTGTCTATAGAGATGTAGCATGGGAGAATTTTTACGGTAATGGAATTGTTCTGCACGCAATTGTGATTTTGAACGTATAACTCTATGCATTTGTCTACATGCATAAAAGTGTAAACAACAAGAAGTGAATTTTGCTTTATCCAAATGTTACGGTCACCTGTAGAGGCAAAGGGATTCCAACCCAAAATTGCATTCAGATGTTGAGATTGATGACACTACACACACATCAAGAGGTTATGAAAATATTTATTACTGACATAAACGAGGTCTCTGGGCAAAGCAGGGCAGGCCTCTTAAGCAGGTTGGAAATGGTTTTAGAGAGCAAAGGGCTGCAATCAGGCAGTGAGAAGGTGAGGCTGGGACGAGAGTTTCTGAATGCAGGCAGGGCCTTGCCTGGTTTGAATCTTCAGCCGGTACCAATGGAGGAAGCACCCAGGTTTTCTTATGTGCTTTCTCAGACGTGGAAAGAGACAGGGGAGTGAGGCTTAAAAGCTGTCAGCAAACATCAAAAATCTAGTCTGACTCGTCTTTACAGTAAATTTTTAAAAATCAATTGGGATTTGGTGGGGAAAGATGGAAAGCAGACTGTGACAAATAACATAAAGCAAACATATCACATAAGCACTCTGAAGAGAATGGAAAGAAAGGAGCTGACTGAAATCTGAGTAACAGTGTTTTGACTGGATCCTCTAAGATTAAATATAAAAAGAACTACACAAACACTGTAACAAAGTCAATAAGTGTGTTTCTTACAGAACATTGGTTGTCGTTGTTGTTCTGTGTTTGTGAGTTGATTCTGACTCATACTGACCCAGCCTGACAGAGTAGAACTGCCCATAGGCTTTCCAAGGCCATAATCTTTACGGAAGCAGATTGCCACATCTTTCTCCCACGGAGCGTCTGAACAGTTCAAACTATCAACTTTTCAGTTAGCAGCTGAGCCCTTAATCCACCATACTTCTGTCAAATAGGACATTATATGACTTGGACATTGTGCAAACACCTGGGTCCCTGGGGCATGGGGCTTCCAGGTGCTCAGGCACCGGCTGCTGTGCGGAAAGTCGCATGTGGCCCCAGCAGCTCCTGCTGCGGGACACCTCAGGTGAGAGCTCAGCAGGGGCCTGAGACCCCCCACCCCTCTGAAGTTCCTGGTGGGGAGGCTCTGGTTGTGGGCCTGGGCACGCCACCAACATTTTTTCAGAATTGGTGTTTGGAGTGTACAGGAGAGGAGCCGTCTTGCTAGAAAGCAAGCTTACCACTATGTTTGAAAAGACGCACATACACAGTTGAGAACAGGGGTATAACATCAATTTGAATCATACACATTTAAAAACAGTTTCAAATATACATTTTGAAAACAGGGAGGATACCAGTAAACAATGGAAGGTAAAATGTATCTGAAAGGAAATTTAGAAATACACAATAACAATAATGAATTCATGAGATAAAATAATAAAAATAGATACATGAAATAGGAGAATTGAAGTTTTGCAAATAAAACATTAGAAGAAAATATGAAGGAAGGAAAACCTACATTAACACCCAACATTCCCTTGCATTTCCCCCATTCAGACGACAGATCTGAGGAGTGATAAAGCTGAAATACAATGAAACTTCCGACCATACGCCATCACGGGTAGACTAGAACCATAACTCGGGGTATTTGATCTTGTTCGGGGGAGGAAAATACCGCATTTTATTTGGTTTCATTGCCCAAATTACTCTGTATGTCTGGGATCAGAGCTGAAAGCAGGATTCAGGAGGGGATAATAAATGACTTCCAGGAAGGGAGTTAAAAAAAAAAAAGTAAATAATTACTTCAAAGAAGATTTGGAGATATAAACAATGCCTTCTGTATGCATTTTATCTGAAACCAATTAAGTGAGTTTGCCATTGAGAGTGAATAAGTGTCTCAAAAAGTTCAGTAAGTCAGAAAAAGTGATTGGCAAATGGATGCAGTAACCATTTGCACAAATTCGAGCTGCGTAAATTGTCACCGTGCTGTAACTGAGCTACTCTTAAGAATTTATAGCCAGTTATGGGGTCGCTACAAGGTCGCTATGAGTCGGGATCGACCGGATGGCAACCGGTTTGTTTTATGGGTTTACAGGTTTCCCAAGTCCATCTTCCTGATTCAAGCGATTGTCTACTTTTTAACACCAGGCTAAGGAAGGTAAGAGTTAATGAGTACACGGATACATTTTAAAAGGTAAATATGGAATTAACCGAGCCTATCTTCTTCTTTTTTTTTTTTTTTTTTAATCTTCTTTTATCTTTTTGTTTATGCCCCATGGACAGAAGAATTGCACTGATCTAGTCATGTTTTTCATTAAGAGAGAGGTAGTTGGACTGACAACATTAGTGGCTCTTCTGAATCTTGACTCAGATGTATGGATCACTTCCTGATTTTTCAATTCTGGAGAGAGAGAAGAAAAGATTAGATCAAAGGAAATTGTCCTAACATGGTAGAATAAACCCTGGTGGTGTAGTGGTTAAGTGCTAGGGCTGTTAACCAAAAGGTCAGCAGTTCAATCTACCAGGCGCTCCTTGGAAACTCTGTGGGGCAGTTCTGCTCTGTCCTATAGGGTCGCTATGAGTTAGAAACCACTCGACGGCAACGGGTTCATATAGCTCCAGGAGGAGCCTGGTGGTGAAGTAGTTAAGCACTCACTGCTAACTGAAAGGTCGGTGGTTTGAATCCACTTTGCAGGAGATGTGCTATCAGCCTCTGTAAAGATTTACAGCCCAATGGGGCAGTTAGCCATTCTCTGTCCTATAGGGTCGCTATGAGTTAGAACTGACTCAATGGCAGTAGGTTATATAGTTCCATTCGGTGTGTGAGATTCACATCCTTTATTGCACTGCTCACAACACACACACACACACACACACACACACACACACCCCCATAATCCCACTCCTACATGTGGAAGAAAAATCAGGTTCTCACTCATCTTTCTAGGACCAAAGGGATTTCTGAGAATTTAAAACAAAGCAAAACAGAACAAAAACAAGCAAAGGAGGCTTCTTGTCTTGACTAGGTAACAATTACCTGATTAATAATTTATCTTGTTTAAGGGCACAGTTGCCAAATAAAATGTTATCTTTTGACAAAAAAAGTCATCTTTTGATTCAGAATGTGTTTTAAGCATAAAATGTACTCATTATTTAAACTCTAAACATTCTTTTGGACAGAGAGTCTCTCTTTTTCAAGTGGAAGAAATATTATCTGCAGGAAGAGATTCTAAAAACAGCCTAGATATGTTTATTTATTGATTTTTACCCAAAGGCACAAGGTAGCTAATCACTAAAATAACTCGAAGAGATTTTTCTCTATAAACAAATTTATTTGATATTTATTTTAGTGTGTCTAAACGTTATTATAAAGGCTCTCAAGGATCTTTACCAAAAATAATCTGTCTAATATACCCATTTTTTGCCCCCAAATCTACCTGCCTGAACTTAGGGAAAAACAACTAATATAAAGTCTTCATTTCAGATTATAGGAATGATTCATTATCTGAAAATTGTCATGAAAAAGTGCTATGAAAATACAGGTTGACAAGAAGTTCAGGTTTATTCTGAACATAATAGAATTATCTATGTAATCCAGGTAGTAAAATAATCTCTAAAACATTGCATCTAAAATAGCAACGTACTTATTTAAAATACACGACAGCTTTTCTGGCAACTAGGTTGCTCGAGAGCCTTATTGCTGTACATGGGATAGTGTGTCACTAAAACAATTAAGGACAAATGTATCTCACTGTTTTCAGACCACTCTATTTGTTCAAATAACAGAGCTGGTGCCAGCCAGATTAAAATTGTGTGGCCTCTTTTTAACGGTATAAACTGGGTCACCCTAACTTCAGGAGTTGCCCCCTGGTTTTAATATGGTGCTCTTAGTTTCACAGAGGGCTATTGTTGCTGCAATGAATTGACAACTTTATCCACTGCCATTTTTTCATAGTAGCCATGTTTTTTTTTTTTTTTTTCTCTTAGGTCGAGAGAGACTTCATGACTGACAGAATCTTATGCTATTTTATACATTACAAATCACTCAGCATTCACTGTGCCATGCTCAGTTTATATTCTGGCTCCAAGAAGGAGAGCTTCATAAAAAATTTATAGGGTCTAATATTACAGTAGTTCCCATTTTCTTTCCAAATAACAACACGGACGCCAAGAGAGGTTTTGCTCTATTTTTCATCTGTGGGATTTGTTCTCATCCTTTCATATCCCAAGATTTACAATGATATCAATATGTTTGGCATTAATTATCCAAATATTCTCACTGACATTTTACGTGTCACCGTGGAGTCAGACTTCCCACAAGAGGAATTTGAAAATAAGAAGGTTTTCTAAATCAGTGAATTGTGCTAAAACAAATGCACACACCGAAACACAAAGAACAACAGAAAGAAAACCTCTAGGCAAAAGTATTTCCCCTCAAGAGTGTTAACGTTTTGAAAAGGTGTTCACTTTTCCAGCAGAGAATGAGAGATGAAAAGGATTATAATTTTCTTTGAAAGCGAGCCTCCGTATGATTCCTACTAATGTTGGTAACCTCTGCAGCTAACTAAAGCTTGCACATACCCCTCAACTGCTACCAGCTGGCAAAGCTAGGCGGGAACTGTGAGGTCATTCTTCCTGCTCTGGCTCCTGGTCTTTTCACCCACTTCCAGTCCCAACTGATAGTAGCCTTTAATGCATTTGCCCTACTGTCTTTCCGTTTGAAAGTTTTCTTCTGGAAGTCCATGAGTTGCCCATTGTGCTTCCCAGCCTTTGTTGACCAAAAACACGTTCATGTTTTTCTTGACATCCCCAGACCTCCAGGCTCTAAACACCCTACTTTAGGCCTTCTCTCCTCCATAGTAACTCTGCTGACTTTGTCAATTCTACGCTCTCTATAAGGGGACGTTGGAGGCTCAGTGGTAGAATTCTTGCCTCATAGGTGGGAGATCTCGGTTCGAGTCTCTGCCAGTGCACCTCATGAGCAGCCTCTAGGTAGCTGTCAGTGGAGGTCTGTCTGTTGCTGTGATGCTGAAAAGATTTCAGTGGGGCTTCCAGACTAAGGCAGGCTACGAAGGAATGCCTGATGACTAACTTCTGAAAAGGAACCGATGAAAACCCTATGAATCACAATGGTCAGATCCATCAAATGCGGCAGAATTTCATTCCACTGTGCATGGGGTGGCCGTGGGTCTGGAACAAATCTGATGGAAGCTCACAACAACAACATGCTTTATGTATTTTTATTATCTATGTTTGGACTTAAAGAAAAATTTTAGATTTCATATGCTTAGGATTAGGCATCTCAACCATCTTTTTCAGCAGCGAGATGGAGTCTACCCTCAGATATTCTCTCCCAGGTGTTGCAAATCTAAGGAAGCAGTGAAGGGTGAACATCTAGAAACGGAAAGAAGTAGCTGTTAAGACAATTGGCTGAAGCCAATAGGAAGGCCGAAGGGGTTTTACGGAAATGTCTAAGTGACAACCCCCTTTATCTAGCAAATAACAGATACACGTATATACTGTTTGGTTGCTTCATAAGGGAAATATCTGTGCAATTAGAAGTTTTCTAGGAAGTCAATAAAAAAAAGCAATTTATTCCACATAAACTTAATAAAATTTACCGATATTGATACATGGGTTCAAGATACCAAAAGTGTGATTTGCTTTTGCTACCTTTAATGAAAGTGAGTAAAGAATCACAGTTAGGGAGGTTTATACAATAATACTGATTGCAAATAACATACTTTAGGGAGATTTGCCTATGCACTTGTTATTGTAGTCTGAGTGTATGATGGTAGCTTATGTATTTTAATCTCAATATAACTGTTTTTCTATTTTATCACAATAACTATTAGAGTCCCCTTTATTTCAAATAATCTGCTTATACTGACATCAGTGAGGAAATACTTTTTCAATACTCATCAGATTTCTGTGTTCATTACTCGTTAAATAAGAAAATGGCAATCATTGTGTAAGCGACCGCACTTTACCCAGTGCACGCTGAGAGAGCAAAGGGAAAACGGAAGAGCACCAGAAATGGGGCAGATGTTGTCTTGACTAGAATGTTAATGTGTCAGTGCTTCTAAAAGCTACTTTGTCAGAAAGAGGGAAATGGTACTGGCGCTTCAAGAGGCTGAAACACAATACGCCACGGACGGCTGGCTAAGGGGAGAAAGCGGTAAAGAATTATAGTTAGGAGAGTTTAGACACGAATACACAGTGCCTCCTGCAGAGAGAGCGGACATTTCTTCTAACATTTGATTTTAGGTTGTCAAACTTTGGGAATGAACACTACAGATTGTTTTGGGTATTCTTCAGAATATCAGCACAGTAGCAAAGCCATGTAACATTCACTATCAACTGTTAGTATCTGTTACCGATAGAATACACATTGTTCTTTACATGTGATCAGAATATTAGAAGGCACAGCTAAAAGCAGAATAATTAAATCTCTGCGAAGAAGTCTATGAAAGGTTTCACTGTGTCCAAATTGGACTTACTGTTCTACCAAGGTATCTTTCCATGGCTGGCTGTGATCTTAATGATTACAATCCAAAATTAGATATTCCAGAAGAAATCTTGAGTTTTTTTGTTACAAAATTATATTTATTGAGTTAACAGATGGTGCACTAACCGAAAGGTTGGTGTTAGTGATTTGAACCCACCCAGCAGTACAGGGGAAAAAAAAAAATTTTTTTTTTTAAGCAGTACAGGGGAAGAAAGGACTGGCAATCTGCTCCCATTAAGATTGCAGCCAAAAAAACCCTATGGAAGGTTCAACTCTGCAATACATGGGGTCACCATGAGTTAGAATTAAGTCGATGGCAACAAGTTTGTTTTTTTGGTTTATCATCTAAATACTTGTCCATGTGACTTTCCATATATTTATTGGCACTACATTTGTTGAAGTCTATTTTTTATAGTTTTGTCTCTAATTTTCTCACTTTTTCACCCCCTATGATTGTCTATCTCTTATAGTCTCCCCTCTTGCTCATGTTGTTATCTCACAAAGAAACACACACGTATACATGTATATACTTAAATTTGAATAAACAACAAGGAATTGGATTTTGTTTTCAAGATACAAACTGCTTTGCAAACCGCTTCCCCGCGCATCTCTAAATGTTTAACATTTATTTTAATTTATTATTAAAAATCAGATTTACTTTTATACAATAAACTTAATCATATTTAGTCTTAGAGTTTGATCAGGCTTCTCAAAGGTATGCGGTGGTCGTTAGGTGCTGCCGAGCCGGTTCTGACTCAGAGCGACCCCATGCATAACAGAATGAAATGCTCCCCAGTCCTGTGCCATCCGCACAAACGTTGCTGTTTGAGCATGTTGTCGCAGCCACCGTGCCAATCCATCTCCCGGAGGGTCTTCCTCTTTTTTGCGGGCCCTCTACTTTGCCAAGCGTGATGTCTTTCTCCAGGGACTGACCCCTCCTGATAACAAGTCCGAAATAAGTGACAGGAAGCCTCACCATCCTTGCTTCTCATTTTGGCAGCCCATGGTATAGTCAACACTCTTTGCCAACACCATAATTCAAAGGCAGCGATTCTTCTTTGGTCTTCCTTATTCACTGTCCATCTTTTGCATGCATATGAGGCTATTCAAAATACCATGTTTTGGTCAGGGACACCTTAGTTCTCAAATGTGTATTTAATCACCTCCAAAATTAGTGTACCAATTTTTGCATTATCCAACTAGTTACCCTCTGCCTGTTTGTATTCTCTCTTTTTACAACACCCAGGCCCTGGCAACCACTGGTTTTATTAATGTCCTGATAATGATAGTGGAAACCCTGATGGCATAGTGGTTAAGAGCTAAGGCTGCTAACCAAAAGGTCAGCAGTTTGAATCTACCAGGTGCTCCTTGGAAACTCTATGGTGCAGTTCTACTTTGTCCTATAGGGTCGCTATGAGTCGGAATCGACTCGACGTCAATGGGTTTAATAATTATAGTTCCTTTTTTCCCCTTTTCAAAATATCCTATAAATTGTATCATTCAGTATGTAGCTTTGGTGTCTCCCTTTTCTCAGCATGATGATTTGGAGGTTTAGACATGTTGTTTGATGTATCAGTGTTCCATCCATGTTGTTGAGTATTATCCCCTTGTATGAATGTACCATAACTTATTTATCCATTCACTAATTGATGGAATTTTGAGTTACTTCCACTTTTAGACAATTATGAACAAAGCTGCTATAAGTATTTGGGTTTTGGTTTTGGGGAGGATGTACATATTTCTAAGGCAATCACCTGAAAGTGTGATTGCTGAGTCCTATGTCGAGGAAACGCATAATATTGTAAAAAATTGCCATGTTTTAAAAAGCAGTTCTACCGCTTTATATTCCCACCAGCAACTCACAAGAGTTCTACTTGCTCGTTGTTCTTATAACCAGCATTTTATGGTGTCTTTGTTCTTACAGTTGGTAGTAACAGCAGTAGTAGCATTGCTGCTGCAAGAGGTGTGCAGTGACATCTCACTATGGTTTTTGTTTGCATTTCTCGATTGACTAGTGATATTCAACGTCCTTTCATGTGCATATTTGCCGTCCATGTCTCTTCTTTGGTGAAATGTCTTTCAAATAATTTGTCCATTTTTTTTAATTAGGTTGTAGGTCTTCTTATTATTGAGTTTTAAGAGTTATCTGTATATTCTGAATAGAAGCGTTTTATCAGGTATGTGGTTTGACTATATTTTCTCACAAAGACTTATCATTTTAATTTTTTTTAAATGTCTTTTGAACTACAGAAGTTTTTTAATTTTGATGAAGTACAATTTATCTGTTAATTTTATTTTATAACTTGTGCTTTTCGTGTCCTATCTAAGATAGTTTACCTAATCCAAGGTCATGAAGGTATTCTCCTCTGTTTTCCTCGATAGTTTCACGGTTTACATTAAGGTATAGGGTTGGTTTTTGTATAAATATTCAAATATTTCAGTTACATTTTTTATCCTTTCTCCATCACATTATCTATTTGTTGAAATTCAATTGACCACATTTGTGTGGGTCCGTTTCTAGATTTGATATTATGTTCAATTTATTTACATGCTAAGATGGCATTGCTTTGATTACTGAAGCTTAATAATAATTTCTGAAATTAGGTAGTGTGTGTCCTCCACCTCAAAATTATTGGAGTACATGGCCTCATCACAGAAATTGGAGTAGAGTGAAAACAAAGGAAAAAGCAGGCTTGTGCTCTGAGAAATACCGATAGTTCTGTGTTAGACCGTAAGTTCAAAAAGGGCAGACTCTCTCCCCTTTCTTTCCACTGTACATTCAACACCTAACAAAATGGCTAATATAGTAGATTCCATCTCATGACATTTTTTGGTTTGCTGAAATAAGACAATATCATTTGGAATCTGCTTTTAAGTTTCTCAATTCTTTCAGACTTCAGTCATATTTTAAAAGGCTGCTTCTAAGACAGTGAATAAGGAGACTTGGTTGTGCAAACAGTTAAGCACTTGTCTGCTAACCAAAAGGTTGGCAGTTCGAACCCACTCAGCTGCTCCACGGGAGAAAGACCTGGAGATCTGTTTCCATAAAGATTACAGCCAAGAAAACACTGTCCAAATTGACTGCCAACAGCAAAGACAATGAATAGATCGAGTTTGCTACCTAATCATAAAAGACATATTCCAGGCCTTTTTTGCTCTTTACTAACTTGTGCCCCTGAATGTGTTATTAGCCCTCCTTTTGCTTAATATTCTTCACCTGCAATATGGAGAAAACTTGCATCTACAGTGTTAGTTTGTTGTAAGGATTATATGTGTAATACACTTATACGTCTAGATTTATAAGATTGACTGCCACGTGGTGAACACTGAAAAAATAGTAACACGTTATTATCAGTGTCATTATCACCATTTTCAGGCAAGTCCTCATTTAAAGAAAGACTACTCTTGTGATGAAAAATGCAGAATAATAGTAATGCTAGTGGTAATGCTTTAATGCAAAAGTATTTTCTTCTCTGATACTGAGTTTATGCCTAATTCTACTCTCTGTTTTTAATGCAATAGTAGGTTCTCAACTTGCTTTGTTTCCCTTTTTCTTCGAAGGTGCCATGTGCTATTTTTTACTTATGTTTTCCTACCATAAGAAAGACTGCGATGTAGAAATAGGCTCCTCTGAGTTGCTGTTGTTATGTAACCATCGAGGACTCTCCCATAGGTTTTCATGGACTGTAACCTTTATGGGAGCAGATCACCAGGTCTTTTCTCACACAAGCCACTGGTGGATCCCAACTGTGGATCTTTGGGTTAGCAGCCAAGTGCTTAATCATTGGGCCACCAGAGCTCCTTAACCAAAAACCAAACCCATTGCCTTGTAGTTAATGTTGATTCATAGCAACCCTACAGGGCAGAGTAGAACTGCCCCATAGGGTTTCCAAGGAATGGCTGGTGGATTCAAACTGCTGACCTTTTGGTTAGCAGCTAAACGCTTAACCACTTAAGCTCCTTTAAACCTCCCTTTTTTCAGGTCCTGACAAGCAAATTAAGCTCATTCCTTTAATGAATGTGCACCTAATTGGAAAGGGAAAACGACCGGGATTAGATTAAGCATGGGTGAGTTACAAAACTAAGACATCTTAGTAATTAAGACTGTACCTTTAGGATGGTAGCATATATACATGAAAGGTCTTTCTAACAGAATACTCATTTCACAGAAAAAGAAATCAATTAAGTATTATCTCCTTGCTCTTATCTAGATCATTCTACCAAGAGTTTGGAACCCATTTATGTTCTTAAAGCCCCTCGGCATCTTCTGTGTCAACCATCAATGAATTTTCAAATCACAGGAAAATAAGAGGTAGATTTCACACATGTATTTTCCTTGATATTCTCACAATGTGTTGAGCAGAAAGAAGATGAGTATGGAGAAAAGAATGGATTAGGAACGGATAAATAAATGTCCGAAAAAGGCTGCATAAAACAGATTAAAGACACCACATGGAGAAAACTCATAATCATACTTTGAATTTTTAAGGACATTTTTACATAGAAAATATATTTAATATACTTTACATAATGTTGATTTGATAATTTATTATTGGTGAAGCTGTGAGTGTGTTTTGGTTTCACGATAAAGCATTAATTGCTATTTTACTTTCAAATTATAAATACACAAATAAATGAAATGAAATATATTTTCACAGATCAATATTTTTTTTTCTTTTTTTTAAAGTACTCAATGGCCAAATTTTATAATTTGCATAACAGAATTAGGAGCCAAAAATGCCGTTTTACTTTTCTCTTATAATGCAGGCAAGGAATGTTTTTGGCTTATTCTTTCCTCTACTTTCAAGTTCTGTAGAGACTTTTATAGAACAAGAGGGAGAAGAAGAGGAAGCAGGAGGAGGAGGAGGAGGAGAAGAAGAAGAAAAACTCTTAGATACCAATGAGGCTGATTCCTGCCTACATTACGTGTAGCAGCTTCACCACCACAGAAGAAAGAGAGGACCCCAAAAAAACCCAGGAGCAGTAATTCAAGAGAAAGCCACATTTTTGGTGCAGTACCAAGGTTATTTGGAAATATTTACCTTATACCAACCTATTATAATGTACTTGGAAAGGAGATGCTTTACATGGTAAAGCACAAGTGTGAAATGATGATCAATGATATCAATAAAGCTTTGGGTGATCATCCTTCTCTTTTGTATTCAAAGAGCTCCAGAAAAATATTACAATGGTTATTGGAGTTCAGCCACTATTCAAGCTATTCCACTCAGTGTTAAATGAGAGCTAAATTTCACTCTCTTTCCCTCAGCCTCTTGTAATATTTACCAGTAATGTGAGTGCTGCTTTAAACCCAGGAGAGAGGAAAAGACTCAGTCAAAATGGAAAAAAGAATGTAGTTAATATTTTCAACATTTTTACAGGTAGCACACATCGGAAGTTGACACTAAAATTCTACATTAAGAATCTTTCTAAAAATCTTTCAGAAAAATTTCAGTGAAGACTCTACAATGTTTTAGAGTATTTATCCAAAAGAAAATGTGTTTTCCTGGAAAGTACTAAAAGTACCTGTATTCAGCATAATAAAGCCCTTAGTCTCCACCCCACCGTTGCTGGCTGCTTGCTGTTCCCCTGGCTTCGCAGTGCACTGTTGATGGCTTTCTTCTAAGAATTATTTTGAGACGCTGTAAAGCATATAATTCAGAGTGAATTTAGACCTGAGGGTCAACAAGAGCTTTAACTTGGTGACAAATCTTTTTGTTTAGTAATTTAAATGAACATGAAATTAATGTTTTATCCACAAAAATATTTAAAACATGCAAATTATTCTAAAATATAGAAAAGAAAGGTAAACACTAAAATCTATAGAGTACATTCATATTGACTTCAGGGAATGGGTATTAATCTGAAAATCATGAGGAAATATTAAAAAGCGTAATGAGTATTTGTTTATATTCAGGAAAATTGTCTATATTTTTAAAATCTAGTAAAAATGGTATTTAACACTGATCATGTAATACAGAAAACTAGTACATCATTGTGTACATATGTAACAGGAATTAGATCTGATTAAGCATACATAAAGGAGCCCTGGTGGCGCAGTGGTTAAGTCCTCAACAGTTAACCAAAAGGTTGGCAGTTTGAACCCACCAGCTGATCCATGGGAGAAAGATGTGGTAGTCTGCTTCCAGAAACTTTTACAGCCTTGGAAACCCTATGGGACAATTCTACTCTGTTCTATAGGGTCTCTATGAGTTGGATTCAACGCAACGGCAATAGGTTTTTTTTTTTTTTTAATGCATACATAAAGACAACTCTTAAGTTTTCTATAATTAAGATACAATAGCATGTTAAAAATAAAAGTTGTAAGTTATCTGTAAATTTCCTGATTAAACTTTCAGTCAATAGAAATAGTGTAAAATGTGTAATGTGTAAAAATCTGAAAATACTGTGATTTACAACTTTAATGAATAATTCTATATCATCTAAATCTATATACTGACTTGTATCTAAAGAGGGGATATCTATCTGTATTTTGACAAAATTTTTATTCTGAAAAGAAAATTGTTTTCTGTATCATCCAATTGCATTTTATAAGAAGCAGAGTACCATAAGTGCGGTAATCAAATATGGCCACCTTTATTTGTATTGCTAAGTTGTGTCTAAAATACAGCTAACATTTTATTATTAAAAAATATACATATATATGTTGTTAGTTTCCTTCTAGTTGATTCTGCCTCATGGTGATTCTGTGTGTGCAGAGTAGAACTTTGCCCCATAGGGGTTTCAGAAGTCTGTGATCTTTTAGAAGCAGATTGCAAAACCTGTCTTTTAAGATGCCTCTGGGTGGGTTCAAAGTGTCGAATTTATAGCTAGTAGTCTACCTCTTTTTTTTTTTTAGTCTACCTCTTTAACCATTTGCACTACCTAGGGACTCGGTATCTCTTGATCTGTCTCTTTCTCTCCAGACTGAAGTTGTCAAGGATTTTGTTTTACTTAGATCCACAATCAATACCCATGGAAGGAGCAATCAAGAAATCAAAAGATGCATTGCACTGGGAAAATCTGCTGCAAAAGGCCTCTTTAAAGTGTTGAGAAGCAAAAATGTCACCTTGAAGACTAAGGTGCCCCTGACCCAAGCCATGATGTTTTCAACCACCTCATATGCGTGTGAAAGCTAGACAATGAATAAAGAAGGCCGAAGAAGGGTTGACGCCTTTGATGTGTGGTGTTGGGGAAGAATATTGAATATACCATTGATTGCCAAAAGAATGAACAAATCTGTCTTGGAAGAAGTACAACCAGAATGAGTGTTAGAAACAAGGATGGCAAGACAATGTCTCATATACTTTGCACGTGTTATCAGGAGAGATCAGTCCCTGGAGAAGGACATCATGCTTAGTAATAGAGGGCCAATGGTAAACAGGAAGACCCTAACAGGATGGATTGACACAGTTGCTGTAACAATGGGCTGAAGCACAACAATGATTGTGAGGATGGGGCCAGACTGGCCAGTATTTCGCATTTCGTTCTGTTGTATGTAGGGTCGCTAAGAGTTGGAACCAACTCGGCAGCACCTAAAAGCAACAACATATATATATATAGTCTTGGTGGCACAGTGGAAACCCTGGCGGCATAGTGGTTAGGTGCTATGGCTGCTAACCAAAGGGTCAGCACTTTGAATCCTCCAGGCGCTCCTTGGAAACTATGGGGCGGTTCTACTCTGTCCTATATGGTCTCTATGAGTCAGAATCGACTCGATGGCACTGGGTCTGGTTTTTGGTGTTGGTGGCACAATGATTAAGCATTCAGCTGCTAACCAAAAGGTCAGCAGCTTGAATCTACCAGTCGCTGGTGGAAACCCTATGGGGCAGTTCTACTCTGTCCTATAGCGTTGCTATGAGTCAGAATCCAGTCAATGGCAATGGATTTGGTTTTGTTTTTGGTGTGTTATACCAAAATTATATGTATATATGTAATTTCAGATTTTATACTGAAATATACAGAAAGATTCACACACACATGCATCCTGATTTTACAGTAAAATAAAATGATACTGACAGGTTTCATATGTATCACACGGTTAACTACTGACAAAGAAATTGCTGCAATTTCAATCTCCCTACCTCTCCTGGGGAAGAAGGCTATAATTAGAATTAAATATCCACATTTCTCTAAGTAATGTTTCCAAACAGTAACTCAAGGCCTCGTTGTTGTTTCCTCTGTAACACCAAGGTTGCACAGTCTCAAGTGAGATCCCGTCTGACGTAGTGCCTTCGCTCATCCACCTAATATGCTACCCTCTCCAGCCCCACAAACCTTTCCACTATACCCTCTGGAACTTAGGATCTGATATCAGCAAATCACTCTTATAATTTGCTTGAATGGCTTCCTTTGCTTTCTTTGTTTTTCCTTTAACTGAAACCTGGTTCTCCACAAATTTCATGACTTTATTTGTTATCTTTGTAAGAGGATCTTATTTGGTTTGGTTTTTCATCCTTGCATAGCCTACAATGCAGTTGGGATGAATATTGTCCTTCTTGCTCATTTTTTTTTGCTTCTAAATTATGTATCATTCTTCTTCAAAAAGTCTTTGCTGCAATCAACCAGAAATTTTATGGTCAATCCACCCTTTCAGAAGTTTTCAGAACAAAGCTCAATAAATTACTCCCAGCAGTAGTCCTATTCATTCTGAGGAACAAATTGAACACCCGAGCAATCAGTCTAACACCCTTGCCTCTCAGGTATTTGATCTCTTCAATTTAATAAGCTTTTCCTTAGTCCTACTTCGCCCTTACCATCCATAATCATACCCTCAAAAACGACATCACGTATAATTCCACCATCCCCAATATTTCAATTTCAATCATCCCACCCGCCCCACCATATTTTTTTCCATTGTTCTGCTTACTTAGTTTTTCTAGAAAGACTATTTCAATAAATATTTTACACAATGGAGTCCTCTATTGACCCAAATAATTTTCCCTAACCATCTCCAAATCTTTGTAGATTTAGCAAATTTCTCCTTCCCCAACTGCTTTATTTAAAACATTGCCTTTCCCATATTTACTCTCACGATTGAATAGAATTACTGTTTGCTATTTTATTTACAATATTCTTTACTAATTGAAAATATGTCACTTATTTGCTTGCTTATTCAATGCCAGTCACTGTTATCAGAATGCAAGATCTCTGAACACAGTAAAATTTCTCTTGTTCTCCATTCCATCACCAGGGTTTGGCATGTAGTAGAAAATAAGTGATTTTTTTTTTTTAATAACAGCTGAATGAATGAACCAATTGTTGCTTCCATTCTCCCGTATGTATTAAATAACCGATAGTGTTCTCTATTTATATTTTAATTATACTTAGGGTCATACTAGGCACTACTATTTCAATTGTGGGTCATATCATTACAAACATAATTATTTTGGAAAATGAAGAAAAACTATACAGTTTACTATGTTTTAAACTTAAGATTTTGTAATAATTATTTTGTTAATTGTTATTTACCAGTAATAATACCTACATGAGCTTATGTAAGAAGCAGAAAAGCTAACATTGGGGATAAACATTATTTTTGGCATTGCAACATATTCTATTTAACTAGTACAAAGAAAAAATATGTGTTTTGAAAAATTAAGCAAAAATTAATTTTGTCAGGTAAAGTAAAAGAGCAATACATATAGTGGAGCATCTGTTTTCATGATCTCCCTGCTTATCATGCAGTATACAGTTTTACATACTGCCGTACAGGCTAAATACGCAAAACTATGTGGGGTCAACTTAATGGCTGAGTCAAATGATTTGTCAAAGGATTTTTTTTTTTTTTTTTTTACTGTGACTGAATTTCACTTAATGCAATATGTTTTCTGTAGAATCTAATCTCTATATAAGGTGCAATTCTTTTTTTTTCTGCTGTTACAACAATTATACAGCTAAGGATTTGGCAAAGCTTAGAGAAAGATTGCTATATATATATATATACATGTATATATATACATATATATCTTAAAACTTTCCTCAAAACACATTTTGCTTCTTTTAGATGAAAATAAAGACATGCACAAGGAATTTGGAAAATACACTGCTGTAGAAATGCAAGATGTTATTAAGTAATAACTTTGTATCATGTGTACATCAATACCTGAAAAACCCATTGCTGGTGAGCAGATTCTGACTTAGACCTAAATAAAATTGGTTTAGCAGTTCTTTATACAGACAATATTTATTCAATTTCAAATCCTTCTTATATCTTACAATAGGCAATGAATACATTTAAATAGATGATACCATCCAAAGAAACAGTATTCACAGTTTCTACCCTGGTTGTACAATGGTTAAGTGCTCTGCTCCTAACGAAAGATTGGCAGTTCAAAACCACCCAGTGGCTTTGCAGAAGAAAAGACCTTGCAGTCTGCTCCCATGAAAATTACAGCCTGGGAAACCCTATGGGGCAGTTCTACAGGGTTGCTAGGGGTTAGAATCAACTCAATGGCACATAACGACAACCTTCTTACCATACTGTTTAGGCCACTTTATTTATTTATCATCAAGTTCTTTGTCTTCTACCCAGTTCTAGACTTTTTTCCTGGTGAAAAAAAAAAAGAAAAGAACTTAAATTCCTTCACTTTTATAATTAAGAGCAGCTTTGTTATCTCTTCCTTTACTCTGCTGGTTCCAGCGCATATTCTGTCACATGCTATGTTCCATAAACAAATATTTACTTTAGTTAATCTAATGAAGAGGGAAAATTTGATTTCTAAATGAACTATGCCAATCTCCTATACCTGTTCCATAAACCTCATCCATTATTCTCAAACTCCAGTAATAGGTTGCAGTGATAAATAGTAGAAGTAGAAAAAGTAATAGTAATAATTATAATAAAATTCATTTAAACTTCCTGAGTTGCTGGATCTGTACCACCTATGTTAAATTTATTAACTCATTTAATCCTCAGAACTATTATCAGTTAAAATAGAATTCCAGTTCTACAAAAGTAATTTTGAGCCACAAAGTCTGGCTCTGTTTTTCTGCTCTTACTGCCTGTGCTATACTGCCCCTTTGCAGGTAGTGCACAGTGGTCTTCTTTTAGTGGCACATTGGCGGTGAGACTTAGACGGTGTTTCAACATGACTGGTGTCTATAACAGGGAGTAGGAATGACAGAATAGTACAGTTGTAGAAATAAAACACAGAATGCAAACAGGGAATTCAATAAACACTGTGAACATATGAAATTATCCAAGTTTAATGCTTGTCTTTTAATATTGAATTTAAATATTTTTAACCATTTTGTAAAATATTTGGAAGAATAACTGTACCTTTTATTATTCATGTAATGCCCAAAAACCAAAAAGCAAACCCATTGCCATCAAGTTGATTCTGACTCATAGCGACCCTATAGGACAGAGTAGAACTGGTCCATAGGGCTTCCAAGGAGTGCCTGGTGGGTTTGAACTGCTGACCTTCTGGTTAGCAGTCGAATTCTTAAGCACCACACCACCGGGGTTTCCCAGATATCATCAACTTTTCTAAAATCACAAAATGCATTATTCTATTAAACAAAGCATACATTTAATAGGATAACATTGATTAATAATGTCCCTTAGGAGGTTAATTATTTTGTAAATATTGGAATATGAAAAAATATACTTTATCAGATAGGGGTTAATTTCCTCTGTGAGTGTCTTTCAATCAGGAGCCCAAAACACCAATTTCTACACTGGTATTTTCTTTTCCTGCCATACTCATTCCTTATCTATAGACATCACACACACACACACACACACACACACACACACAGAGGGAACCCAAAGTGCAGTTTACTAGGGTCTGTTCAGCTCTATCTCCATCTTAAACAATTCCAGTGACACTAAAGTTTTAAGTTACTTTAATTTACAAAGCACATAAGACTTGTTTTTGTACCATATGAAATGCTTTCAGGGGAGTAGCGCCTAATACTGATGTCTGTCTCTTCATAAATCTATGAAGCCCTTGTTGCACTGTCTTATAATAGAGGCAATAGACCATGTGGATCATAACAAATTATGGATAATGTCACAAAGAATGGGAATTTAGAACACAATTGTGCTCGTGTTAACACTGCACATGGGTCAAGAGGTAGTCATTCAAACAATATGGAGATACTGCATGGATCAAAACTGAAAAAGGTTTGTGGCAGTTTTGTATCATTTTACCTTACTTATTCAATCTTTCAGATGAATAAATAACTCGAGAACCTGTACTAGATGAAGAAAAACATGGCATCAGGGTTGGACGAAGACTCAATAACAACCTGCAATATGATACAAACTTACCTGTCAAAATGAAGATGTCTTGAAGCGCTTACTGATGAAGGTCAAAGACTACAAGCTTCAATATGGATTATATGTAAACATGAACAAAATGAAAATCCTTACAACTGAACCAAAAAATACTATGATAAATGAAGAACAAATTGAAATTGCGAATAGTTTCATTGTACGCGGATTAATAATCACTGCCCATGGAAACAGCAGTCAAGATAGCAAACGATGTATTGCATTCCCCAAATCTGCTGCAAAATATTTCTTTAAAGTGTTAAAAAACAAAGATATCACTTTGATGACCAAAGTGAGCCTGAGCCAAGCCATGGGCTTTTTAAACACCTCATATGTATGCAAAAAATTAGTCCTAGAAGAAATACAATCTGAATGTTCCTTAGAAGGGAGGATAGGGAGACATTAACTCAATTACTTGGACACATCATCAAGAAAGTCTAACCTCTGTAACAGGATGTCATGGTAAAGCAGAGGGTCAGTGATAATAAGAGACATCCTCGGTAAGGTGAAGTGGCAAATAGCTGCAACAACAGACTAGGAAATACCAATGATCATGAAGATGATGTAGGGATGGACAACATTTCATTCCGTTATACATAAGGTCCCTGTGAGCTGGTGCTGAATTGATAGCAAGTAACAAAACAGTCTACATGTTAATCACCCATAGTCAACTGATCAAAAAAAAATTATGTGAAAAATTCACGAATAAATAATATTATCCACAGAATGAGATCTGTAATTTATTAGCTCATCTAATTTTAGCTTTATGCAGTTTCCTGAATTAAGAGCCAACTTTCCTACTTATAGCCAATGTAAAACATTCCGGTGATCCTCCTGGGAAATTTTACTCTCATATGCTCTCAGTCGAGAACTCACATACGAAATAGACCCATCCCCGAGAAGTCTGCCCTATGGATCTCTCCAGAGAAAGAGATTTCCATACTGAAATTCCAGAAATGCTCATAGAGACCCTCCCAGAGTGACTTGACATTTTTTGTTTATAGCTACTTCTCAGTGTGTTGGAATCACTCAACGTCCTAACATTATTCAACCTGAGTTACACACCAAATGAGCATAAGACACACAAATATGTTCAACAGGCTTTTCTCCCATTTAGTTTAACTTAGTATATAGTGCTGCATTACAAAAAAAAAAAATTGCTTTAATGATAATATGCATCTGATATATATTTTGTTTAATAAGCAGAAGTCAAGTGTTTGGTGATTGATGTTTTTGCTCCCATATGAATGCAAAATGTTACATTTAAACTCAATATCTGTTTCATAGCTCATAAAGTAAAAATTGCTATGAACTTCAATTCTCTAGTTCAATATCTATTGGTTTTGTTTGTTTGCTTTGAGATTAAGCACAACCAGAGAAAGCATAACATCTCTTAGGAGCATTCAGACTAGGGTATTATAAATTTAAAATATGTAAATAAAGTAACTTGTGTTATTTTTCAAATGCTTATAAAGTATTATTTTACAGAAGATCACATTTGAGACTTTTCAGAGTCACAAAGGATCAAAAATCAAAATTTGTTTTCATTATCAATCCTCAAAAGAAATAAACTAGTCATAAATGTAGTTGAGTTGGAATCGGCTCTACAGCAATTTTTTTTTTTGTGGTTAACATTAAAAACTATCCTATCGTAACAGAATTTCAAATAATATCATCATATAGGTGAAATCCTACCTCTCAATTTTCCTGCTATATATTTAAAATGTCCATAAATTAAAATAATTATCTATGTAATGTTTTAATCAATATTGCCACATGGTATTTTATTTAAAATAATAATTATTGGGGAAAATGAGTTATTGTTAATGCATATTAATACAATATAGAGGTTAAAATCTATTAATTTTGAAAGTACCTCATATAAAAGAAAATAAAAAATAATTCGTAGATATGTGAAGTGCTTTTAAAACTTAAGGATTTAAAATGCAAAAGGGGTGGAAATGATTCAAATCTCAAAACATCAATTTCCAAGTCAATAAATTAAAAGACATAAATATAGTAAAATATCTTCAGTGAATTATTTTACATTCAAAAATAAGACTGTCTTTTACTGAAATGCTATTGATTATAACCCCAAATTCCATTGCCATCAAGTTGTTTGATTCAGAGTGACCCTATAGGACAGAGTAGAACTGCCCCATAAGGTTTGCAAGTAGAGGCCGGTGGATTTGAACTGCTGACCTTTTGATTAGCACCTGAATGCCTAACCGCCACACAACCAGGGTTCTATTGATTTATAGAAAAAAATATGATTTATTTAGTACTCATATTTCCACAATTTAGAGTGCTTTTAAAATTTATTTTTTCTTTGCTTTGTCTTTTAGAACTATAAGAAATATATATAAAAAAAAAACTCAATGCTAATATAACAACAAGATTGCAAATCTGAACTTATATGTCAGAACTGAAAACCTACAGTTCTCATGGTAATATTATATTATCAGAGTTATACAGCCTGCACAATAAAATATGTATTTAGAGACTTCACTGGTAACTTAAAACACCACATGTATATATTAAATGAGGGTAAGTTAATACCCCTAGGAGAACCTTAACTTATCTAGCTTTGTACTACTATGTTTTAAACTGTACTAATAGAAGGTTCCAATTCCCAGCTATATTTACCCCATATGTGAATTATTTTGCCCTTTCTCTCTGTGGATGCATTCCCTATTTAACTGAGCACAAATGCAGGGAAAGTATTGAGATGATGGGTTTTATTACCCTCAGCATTTTTTCTAGGATAATGCTCGACTATTACCATATTTTATGATAATATGATAACTCTATATCTGATAGAAAAACAAATTAGATGGGAAGCCAGACCATTAGAGTGTCCAGATGCAAAGATTCCATTCTTGAATTCTAAGTAAAATATTTATAAGCTTATTTAAATAATAATGAGATGGAATTTACACAGTGCCATCGCTTAAGAATTATGTCACATGTGTAATACTAGAGGGACTCCTCAGCATAGGAGACACAGATGTCCAGCTGAGAACCAGATTCCACGTTCCTCGGTTCCAACCTGGTTATTCAACTGCAAAAACACATGGAAACAGACCCATCTACCTTCTGCTTTATAAATATGTTTCTTACAAAAACCCTTCTTATGCACAATCTTGCACAGAAATGTACATATAAAGGTGTATATATATTACATTTATATGTTAAGTACTTAGGTGATTTTAAGAAATCTGATAACATAATTAATTTATGATGCCATTTATAATATGCAAATAATGTATTCACAAACTCACACATAAATCTGCAAACATATAGTGAATGTATAGGGAAATGTGTACCTTCTAACTGCTTTGAATTAGAAAAAGGTTTTATTTTGAGGTTCTAAAGATATTTTGAGTGCCCAGTGAGATGGAGGAAACCCAGGCAGCTTACTGGCTAAGTGCTACAGCTGCTAACCAGAAGGTTGGTAGTTCAAATCCACCAGGCCCTCCTTGGAAACCCTATAGGGAAGTTCTGTGCTGTCCTGTTGGGTTGCCATGAGTTGGAATCGACTCAACGGCAATGGGTTTTTGCGGGTAGTGAGATGGAAGAAGTTGAAGACAGTAAAATTTATACTTTATTTTTCAATGAAAGTAGGTTAAAAATTCTCACTTTTTTTTTTTTATTTTCTATCCAACTCTACTTGAATCTTATAATTAGATCTACAATTTTATGACTTTTTTTTTTCTTCTCCGCACTAATCAAGAACATAAAGAGTATATGCATTCACTTTTGGATACAGCACGTAACCATACGATTAAAGGAAAACAATAAAAAAGGTGCTGTCTTGTATGCGTTTCAGCTATACTTGCTGGAAATTCTCACATACGCAAGAACAGTTATTAAATACCTCTGCTCTCTTTGCACATTTTTCATAACCCCAAACAAGGGCAGAAACACAAAAAAATGAATCCAATCTTTAGCTTACATTTTATTTAGAAGTTAAATTGTATAGTTTATTGTTACAAACTTGAACACATCAGCACAAACCAACCTGGATCCCTATTAATTAAAAAAAAAAAGTCCGAAAAGTAAACACCACAGTATCTGTGCAGCTTAAAACACAAAGTTAATATTTTTTGGAAATTTTGTAATTTAAATGTTCCCTAATAGTACTGAATGATGATTTTCAAAACAAAAGGGGTAAAATAATAACTCTCATATGGATATAAAACAAACATGCCTTAAATTAACTCATAAGGGAGCTTTGAATCAACTCATGAGAAAGCCAGGCAGATGTTGTGTCCAATTTTAAGAAGAAATCAGGAACCAAGCTTATATAGAACAAAGAAGAAGTTCTAATAAATTACAAATGAGCGTGGAGCTGGTTTTGTACACAGAGTGGTAAGGGAAGTCAATCAAACCTCCATCAGGAAAAATATACTTGCATATATATAAACAAGAATTTTTTGCATTGCTACCATTTATCTACAATTTACAGAACTGAAAGCCAATAAAAGCTAAGAATCAAATAATCTAGGTAGGGGTACTCTAAACAATATATAGGTTGCCAATGGATACATCCAGCAACTCTTTATTTTTTATTGCAAATTTCCTTATAAAACTAACTTTATGTTCCCCTCCTTTCACATTTTCGTGGATAGTACATCTTTGTAGGAGTGTCCACTTCGCTCTTTACTACTATCATCATCAGTATTGGTGCAAAACCATTACTAATTTTAGGAAAACGGTTCTATACTTACACGGAATCAGTAATCTTAGACTATTGTGGGAAAGAAAACTTACTCTATACAATACCTAGGAAGTTTAACAATTGTATTTTCCTTTTCTTTTTTGGCTGTAAAGTATGAAAATCCATTACAGAAGCAAAATTTCTAATGAAGAAAGATTGTAATGCATCATACTTTTCCCAAAAGCTCCAAAAGAACATTTCTTTGGGTCTCTTTCGAGAGGGAATAAGGCGTGCGAATGTGTCTGTATTTTTCCATTACCAGTAACTGAAGCACAGACCTTGACATGTTAGAGTTGCTTACTAAATACTTTTTAATGGAGGAAATTTCTAGACAATGGAGTTGTATTTTAAGATAACTTTGGAAACGTGGATGGCCTACGGGTTAACTGCTACAACTGCTAACCAAAAGGTCAGCAGTTCAAATCCACCAGGCGCTCATTGGAAACTCTGTGAGGGCAGTAGAACTCTGTCCTATAGGGTTGCTATGAGTCGGAATCGACTCGAAGGCAACGGGTTGGTTTTGGTTTTCATATCAATTTCACTCCAGATTCTCCAAACATAGTCCTTTATCTTTTGAGATGGAATAGTAGCATAAACTGCTATAACTTGTAGTATGGGTTAAGTGATATGTTAGTTTTATATTGCTTTGTAACAAACTACCAGAAATATGGCAGCTTAAAGCAATAGCTATTTATTAGTTCTCTAAGTCAGAAATTTGGAAACAGGTGGGCTCTCTTCTCTCAGCACTGAAAATTGAAGGGTTGATCTCCTGCATTCTTATCTTGAAGCTGAGCTCCTCCTCCAAGCTTATTTAGACAGTTACTAGAATTTTTTAGAAATCTGTTTCTAGCTGGCTGTCAGTCAGGGTCACTCTCAGGTCCTAGCAGCCATTTTCACCTATTCGCCAAGTGGAGCCCTCCATCATCAAGTCAACAATAAAGAATTTCTGGTGTGTCAAATACCCCCCGTGCTTCCTATCTGTTTCCCCAGGAAGAGCCCAGGTCAGTTTAAGGGCTCAAATAATTAGACCAAGGAACGCTGAGGCTAATCTCCCTTTGTTAAACTCAACCGTGGAATGTAACATATGACGGGAGTGACATAGTCACAGTTTATGCCCATGCTAAAGAAGAGGCAATTTTACAGGATGTGTGTACCAGGGATGGGAATTTTGGGGGACATCTTAGAATACTGCATACCACAGGTGGCTTAATATATTTAAAATACCTAAAAAAAAAAAAAGCAATTCCAACTTACAGTGACCCTATAAGACAGAGTAGAACAGCCCCATATAGTTTCCAAGGAGCAGCTGGTAGATTCAAACTGCTGACCTTTTGGTTAGCAGCTGAGCTCTTAACCACTGAACCACCAGGGCTCCTAAAACATGTATTAAAAAATTTCCCAGGCACTACATCTATTAAGGAGCCCTGGAGGTTCAATGATTAACAGAGCTTGACTGTCAACCGAAAGATCAGCAGTTCAAACACACCAGCTTCTCCAATGAAGAAAGAATTATTTCTGACATTCTGACATTATTTCTAACATTCAAAGAAAAACATCCAGTATTAAACATAAAAATATCTGTTGCTGATGAGTCAATTCCAACTCATAGTGACCCTATAGGAGAGATAGAACTGTCTCATAGGCTTTCCAAGTAGCAGCTGGTGGATTCCAACTGCCAACCTTTATTTAGTTCAGCAGGTAGGCCCTTAACCACTGTGCCACCATGCTCCATAAAATATAATGTATATAATATAATATAAATAGTAATCAGAAAATATGTCTTAATTTTGTTTCTGATCTCAATTTTTATCCCAACTTGAGTGTATTGAAATATTGTTTGGCTGAATTTTCTTCACTGTTCAGAATACCTTATTACTTAATCCTTTCGTGACTCATGGAACATGTTATCCCACTCACTATTTATGCCTCTGTAGTTCTTTGGGAGTAAACTTTCCAGCTGAAAGTGTTTGCTTCCCTCCAATGAAGACTTGTGTAACTGTGAAAGGCAAAAGAAATGTTCATTGAAGCAAAATAGCTGGGGTATTAGGCAAAACCAGAAGTGACCTGTGCACCCAAATGGAAGGCATCCCTTAATAAAACCTGCTACCAAGACCGAGGGCCAGACAGGCTCCCACAAATCATGTATTTTCACATAATATTTCTCAAAATATATATTACAACCAAAAGTTTAAACACACTTATTGACTCAGCAGGCACAAAAAATCCAAAGCAGAAAACAATTGGGCCTCAAAAGGGCGAAAGGGTTTCATGATTATACTGTCATTTTAAAGTGTTTGTTTCTCATTCAAGAATATCCGTTTAGGACTGAATTACTGGGCTGAGGGCTGTGGGGACCATGGTCTTGGGGAACATCTAGCTCAACTGGCATAACAGATTTTATAAAGAAAATGTTCTACATTCTACTTAGATGAGTAACGTCTGCGGTCTTAAAAACCTGTGAGCGGTCGTCTAAGATACACTACTAGTCTCACCCCTTTGGAACCAAGGGAGAATGAAGAAAACTAAAGACACAAGGGAAAGGTTACTCCAAAGGGCTGATGGACCACAACTACCGTGTGTACTAACTGTTTAATGAGAAGCTAGTTTGTTCTGTAAACCTTCATTTAAAGTACAATAATTTAAAAAGAAGAATATCCCTTTATCTTTTTGCCTGTCTCCTTGTGTCTAAATAAGAATACTGAACTACTGATCTCACAACTGTGCAAATAATTCTTGATGCGTAAACCATAAGAATCTTAAACTCTGCTCTTCAAGTACTTGTGAATTTGTCATTGTGAAATGGCAGAGTGCTTATCTTCTATGAATATTTTGTCTGCTGTGTTTCTTCACCCCACCCCCATCTATCTTCAAGGGTATAATTTTCACTCCAGTTAAAATGTAAATTTCATTGGTAACAGAGTGAAGAAAATCCACTCTAAAGCATCACCAATTGGCAAACTATATAGAGTAGTATAATTTCCAAAACCATGATTGCAAAATTATATTATTGAAGACTATGAACAAGTTGAATCTAGTCTCTTTAAGATGTATGTGAATTATAATTGCAAATGTTAATTTATCCTGAAACTAATTTGAGAATTTGTAAATGAAATGCAGAGCTGTTTTGGGAAAATGACAGTCTAATATTGTCATTTACTTATTTTTGTTGTTAACATGGGAAATATAGAGATATCTTGACAAGCCTGTTACAGTATAACGTAAGATAAGGACACTGGTAAAAAAACAGGAGGCAAGTGTCTGTCTTCCATACTTTCATTGGAACATTGTTTAAAATCATATCTAGTTTTTCCAACTGCCAGTTTTGTGTCTCTAATACTTGAAAAAAGTCACATTATATTATCTTTAAACATCAGTCATCTTGTGTGATTGCAGCTCCTAAGTAGTTCCTTTTCTTGGGTACTGTAGGCACTTTTGGTTAATATTTTATGCTTTGAATTGGCTTTATGCTGGCATTTAGCGTGGTTCAAATCTTGTGCAGATGTCAAAACAATTAATTTCTGGAGGCTATTTTTTTTTTTTTCCTTTTCTCCTTTAAGAGCCTGGGTATTGTTCACATCAACAGGAAAAAGAATTACAGAGAAACATAAAGTAGAAGTGCAGTTTTTGTTCTTTATAGGTAGCTGGCAGTAGTTCTCTTCATTTACTATTGTAATAAAACAGAAATGACAATGCTTTTCCTAAAAGAGGAAAACATATTTTCTGACAGTAGATAGGCTGAAGTGGTAATATTTTTAATCACAAATCCCACTTAAACAGCATGGTCCCAGATAAATGTATCAGAGTATTTTACTATGTGAGTTATTGTCTAAGCTCTCAGTATCCCACTGTAGTGAAAGCAGATGGTTTGAGTTTATATCTTTTGTGCTTCTCAGTTATTGATGGGGATTATATGAGACGATAACTGGCAGGGTTTTGTACATAATTGATATAAAATGCTGTTTAGGATCTTCTTCGATTGGTCAAGTTTTTAAGACATCTGGAACAACAGTCTCCTGGATTGCAAAAGGAAAAGATATAACTTTCAATCATCTGTATGCTAGAAGCAATGTGCTGTAATGTTTTGTAATTTTCCTCTGCATTTCAGAGAAATTAAAGTAGGTTTGTTGCTATGATAACTGCTTGATTCAGAATTGAGAAACTTCCAATAAAAATATGTATATATATGTCTTTTTCCTTTATTTTTCCCTATACAAGAGGGTAGAAAAATAGATAAAAATATACATACATACTTAAAAAAAAAGAGAGAATATTTTACAGCTGCTTGTGGCACTCTGATACTCCTCCATTAGCCACACCTTTCTTCAACACAGACCATTATAATGACTTTCCGTATATCATCATCTGTATGGAGACCTGGAAAATATTAGTGGAAATTTGAATGTTGATGATCTTCATAACAACAACCAGGATTGATTTGGAGTACCTATTGAAATAGGTGAAATGTGTCTTTAATTATCTCTTCTTTCATTGGTGCCCACTATTCCCTCAGTTACTCAGCCCAAGCGTCTTTCCTAGATAATAACTGTGGTCATCCTATCTTACACATTCCAGAGTTCTGTATTACGCTCTTCTTTAATTTTGCCTTTTCTTCCCTATTTACAAACACCATACAGTAATCGCAATGAAAGGGGCACTGACCACACACATATATTTGATACACTTTAAACACACAGATTTCAGGAAGCTCAAACACACAGAGACACAGAGAAAGAAAGAGAGAAGTAGATGGATATCCTGATTTCAAGGACAGAATTTATTAGAATGAATATGTGTATTAAGTTTGAAAGACCATTAAATTAAAGTCAGAAAGATTAATGATAGTCAAAATGTGTTCACTGAGCAAATCACACCAGATTGACTTAACTTTCATTTTACCATGTTTATCATGATAACGTAGGTCCATTTCAGCCAAATTTTTTAAAAAGTCTTATGATGTCATTATAAGTAATATTGGAAAGATATGGCATATATGTATTCCAGTTTGGTGTGTTTATAGACTTATATCAACCATGCCCAAAATGTGATGATCTTAGTGGGTCAAATAGGAGCCAATCTCAGAGTTCTGCCCCAGAAGTTACGCTATGAAAATGCATGCTAATTATATTCTTATTGTGTATGTGTTTGTTCCTCCCTATGACATATTCAAGTTTTTACCTTTTCTTGCATTTTTAATCTCTGTTTCCCCCAGATTATTCTACTTGGTCAACTTTCCCTTAAATTAAATAAGTTAACTAAGTTTTGAAAACCATTCTATCCAGAGGTAGCATCCTATATCTCTCCTTCCTTGGGGTTCCAAAGTTTTCTGAAGAGTATTTACAGGTTCTCTCTTCACTTACTTTTTTTTTTTAATTGTTCACAGATCTTTAACCACTTGCAGTCTGCTTCCAGCCACAACTTTGCACTGGACCATGAAGGTAAGCAATTACTTCCTACCAGCCTGATATATTCAGTATGACTGGGGTGTCCTTACTAGTTGATGACGATAACCTACCAGTTGTTTAATATTTTGAATATCACTACTGACTCCCAGGGATACTTATCTAATGTCTTAATTTATTCCTAATCATTTTGTTCATTCCAGCACCTTCTGATATTGTAGACAACATTCTCTTCCTTGGAACTGTCCTTTATAATTCTTGTGCTCTTATTGTATTCTCTCTTATTCCTTCTGTCTCTCATAAGTAAGTGCTTAACCATTGTATCATCAGGACTCCTACAATCAATAGGCAGATAGCTTCCATCAACTCTGACTCCTGGCAACACTATATACAACAGAATCAAACATTGCCTGGCCCTGTGTCATTCTGATAATCACTGACATGTTCGAGTCAGTTGTTGCTGCTCTTGTGCCAATCCTTCTCACCGAAGGGCTCCCTTGCTCTCATTGACCCTGTACTTCACCAAACACGATGTCCTCCTCCAGGGGCTGATTCCTTCCTGATGACTTGTGCAAAGCAAGTACGTCAGATCATGTTGTATTGTGAGCCATAAGGTTTTCGTTGGTTAATTATTGGAAGTAGATCATTGTACCTTTCTCTAGTCTGTCTTAGCCTGGAAGCTCCACTGAGACCTGGACACCACGGACGACCCTACTACCATTGGCAATACCAGTGGCATAGCTTCTAGTACCACAGTAACACTCAAACTGCCACACTACAACAAACTGAGAAATGGGTCGTGACCTCCCACTATAAATGAATATAAAACTGCACAAAATATTTGAGACATCTCTTTCAAGGACAAATTGCAAAAGACAATGTTTTCTGAGAGAAAGGAAACTCATGAAGTGATTCATACAATAGCCATATTTCTGTCTGGGGACAATTTATTGACTGTACCCAAAGAGTTGTTGCGGTCTCATTAGGTTGAGGTGGCGGAGCTTCACACTGGGGGCAACTGAGAAAGCTGGAATTTGTGGTAAGAGAGATCATATAAGAAGGGATTGTGCAAGGGGAAGGTAGGGGTGAGAAGTTCATGGAGTGGTCCTCTGTGAGTCCTTGGCTATGATCTGGGAGACAGAAATACAGGGGCACTGGTGTCCCAGCCCTGCAAGAATGGGGAGATCTAGTTAACACCTTGTTAATATCCCTGACATTTAGATGAAACACCTGAAAGGTTCATGTTTTCACAGTAAAAATCACATCTTAGATATGTTCTACTTTGGAAAACATCATGGGATTTCCTCAGGTCTGTATTAGCAAAGCATAGGAGGATGTGGTTGGCTTGTTTGAATAATTTCACAATTGGCAGAGAACTGCGGCTCCCTACTCAGAGATAAGTAGGCACTGTGCCTGCTCCCAGTGATAAGAAGGGTTGTTTGGCGAAGGGACTTCATTAGTTTCCTGGAGTAGCTGTAACAAATTAACACAAACTGGGTGACTTAAAACAAATTTATTCTCTCTCTGCTTCAGAAGCTAAATATTCAAAATCAAGGTGTTAGCAGAGAATGCTCTCTTTGATAGTTCTAGGGAAGATCCTTCCTCAGCCCTTCCTAGTTTCTGTGTTCCTTGGTTGTAAACATATCACTCAGTCCCTGCCTCTGTCGTCATGTGGCATTCGCCCTGTATGTCTTTCTGTGTTTGTCTGTTCTGTTCTTCTTATATGGATACCAGTCATATGGGATTTAGAGCCTATCTTACTCCAATATGATCTCATCTTAACTAGTTATATCTGCAAAGACCCTATTTCCAAATAAGGCCACATTCCAAGGTACTGAAAAGGACAGGAACTTGGAGAGAACATTATTCAAACCGAGTACAGAGACTTTGTCCACAGGAACAGGGCAGAAGAGGAACTTATAGATAGGCCAGGTGAGGCCCTCCCAACGTTACCGTATGTCAAAGCGGCACTTAACCTTGAATCTGAGTTTCAGGTCTTACATTCACACCGAACTCTTACCCAGTTCCTACTCTATGTTCCACCTCTTCTCCTGACTATCTTTCTAGTAACTCAAGCTCAGTGTGTTAAGAACTAAGCTTCAAACCGCTCCCCCAACAAAAAAAACAAAAAAAGTTTTCTGACCTATGCTCCATAAACGAGACAACGGCAAACTCCCGTAACTCAAACACGGTAAAATAGAGTTTTACGCCTCCCCTTCCTTCCTCCCTTTTAGGCTAAACCTACCGGTACCGGTTGCTGTACAGCTGATCGTGACTCACGGAGACCCCGTGTGTGTCCAAGGAGCACGCTGCTCCGTACGGTTTTCAATGGCTCATTTTTCAGAACTAGGTCACCAGGCCTTTTCTCCGAAGTGCTTCTGGCTGAACTCAAAGCACCAAGCTTTTTGTTAGCAGCCAAGCTCACTAACTGTTTGCACCACCCAGGAACTCCAGGATAGTTAATGTCACTGTAATAATAGATTTAACACGACATCTTTGGAGCTCCTTATAAGTTTTGCTTTTGCACATTTTAGAGCATCAGCCCTTGTAACTCACTTTCAAACATTTAGAATCATGGATTTCTTTCTGAAATCCCAATTGCTTAATTATGTTGTTGTTAGGTGCTGTTGAGTCTGTACCATGGAACAAAACACCGCCCAGTGGAGAAAAATAAATTCATTCTAACTTATATAAAATACTTCGACATGGAGTTTTTACTTGATTAAAAACTGGTTGTGACTGACGGATACTGTCTGATTGTTAATTCAGAATATACTGTCATTCTCAAAACGTTGTTGCTCTTAAGCATTGCGGAGTTAATTCCAATCCGTAGCAACTCTGTAGGATGGAGCTCTGGTGGTACAGTAGTTAAGAGCTCAGCTGCTAACCCAAAGGTTGGCAGTTCAAATCCACCAGCCACTCCTTGGAAACCCTACGTGGCAGCTCTATTCTGCCCTGTAGGGTTGCTATGAATCAGAAATCGACTCCACAGCAATGTAGTTTGTTTTTGTACAGGGTTTCCTAGGCTGTAATCTTTTTCTTTTTTTTTAATTGTGCTTTAAGTGAAAGTTTACAGTTCAAGGTAGTCTTGTACAAAAATTTATATACACATTGTTATGTGACCCTAGTTGCTCTCCCTAAACTGTGACAACACACTCCTCCTTTCCACCCCAGGTTTCCCACATCCATTCAACCAACCCTTGTCTTTTTTGCCTTCTCATCTCACCTCTGGACAGGAGCTGCCCACTTAGTCTCATGTATCTACTTGAGCTAAGAAGCACCCTCTTCACGAGCATCATTTTATGTCTTATAGTCCAGTCTAATCTTTGTCGGAAGAGTTGTCTTCAGGAATGGTTTCAGTTTCGGGGCTAACAGAGATTCCAGGGGCCATGTCTTCTGGGGTCCCTGCAGTCTTAGTCTAGAACTTGAGTTCTGTACCCCACTTTTCTCCCACTCCATCCAGAACTCTCTGTTGTGTTCCCTGTCAGGGTGGGCATTGGTGGTAACCAGGCACCATCTAGTTCTTTTGATCTCAGGCTGATGGAGCCTCTGGTTTATGTGGCCCTTTATGTCTCTTGGGCTAATATTTTCCTTGTGTCTTTTGTGTTCTTCATTCTTCTTTGCTTCCAGGTGGATTGGGACCAATTGATGCATCTTAGATGGCTGTTCCCTAGCTTTTAACACCCCAGATGCCACTCATCAAAGTGGGATGCAGGACATTTTCCTAATGAACTCAGTTATGCCAATTGACCTAGAACTCCTCTGAAACCATGGTCCCCAGACCCTTGCTCCCGCTACTCTGTCCCTTTAAGTGTTTGGTTATATTCAGGAAAATTCTTAGCCTTTCATTTAATCCAGCTGTGCTGACTTCCCCTACATTGTGTATTGACCTTCCCTTCACCTAAGATAATTCTTGTCTACTACCTACTTAGTGAATACCCCTCTTTCTCCCTCCCCACCTTAGTAACCATCAAAGAATGTTTCCTCTGTGTTTAAACCTTTTCTTGAGTTCTTATAATAGTGGTCTCATACAAAATTTGTCCTTTTGCAACTGACTACTTTCAGTCAGTATAATCCCTTCCCCCTACATGTCTGTCAGTTTGTTGTACTGGGGGTCACGTGTTGCTGTGATTCTGGAAGCTATGCCACTGGTATTCATATAGTCTACTATGCTGGGAATGACGACTTGAAGAGGAATGGTGTTGCATTCATCATCAAAAAGAACGTTTCAAGATCTATCCTGAAGTACAACACTGCTAGTGATAGGATAATATCCATATGCTTACAAGAAAGACCGGTTAATACATCTATTATTCAAATTCATGCAACAACCAAAGATGAAGAAATTGAAGATTTTTATCAGCTGCTGCAGTCTCAAATTGATCAAACGTGCAATCAAGATGCATTGATAATTACTGGCAATTGGAATGTGAAAGTTGGAAACAGAGAAGAAGGATCAGTAGTTGGAAAATATGGCCTTGGTGATAGAAACAACGCTGGAGATCGAATGACAGAATTTTGCAATACCAATGACTTTCTCAAAGCAAATACCTTCATTCAGCAACATAAACAGTGACTATTTTTATATACATGAACCTTGCCAGATGGAACGTACAGAAATCAAATTGACTACCCAGAACCCAGTGCCGTCGAGTCGATTAAATTGACTACGTCTGTGGAAAGAGATGGAAACCCTGGCGGTGTAGTGGTTGAGTGCTATGGCTGTGAACCAAAGGGTTGGCAGTTCAAATCCACCAGGTGCTCCTTGGAAGCTCTAAGGGGCAGTTCTACCCTGTCCTATAGGGTCGCTATGAGTTGGAATCAACTAAACGGCACTGGGTTTGTGTTTTTTTTGGCGGAAAAAAACAATGAAAAATTCAATATCATCAGTCAGAACAAGGCCAGGGGCCGACTGTGGAACAGACCATCAATTGCTCATACGCAAGTTCAAGCTGAAACTGAAGAAAATCAGAGCAAGCTCACGAGAGCCAAAATATGACCTTGAGTATATCCCACCTGAATTTAGAGACCATCTGAAGAATAGATTTGATGCATTGAACACTAGTGATCGAAGACTAGACGAGTTGTGGAATGACATCAAGGACATCATCCATGAAGAAAGCAAGAGGTCATTGAAAACACAGGAAAGAAAGAAAAGACCAAGATGGATGTCAGAAAAGACTCTGAAACTTGTTCTCCAACTAAAGCAAAAGGAAGACTTGATGAAGTAAAAGAACTGAACGGAAGATTTCAAAGGGCATCTCAAGATGAAAAAGTAAAGTTTTATAATGACATGTGTAAAAGCTGGATATGGAAAACCAAAAGGGAAGAACAAGCTTGGCATTTCTCAAGCTAAAAGAACTGAAGGAAAAATTCAAGCATCAAGTTGCAATAGTGAAGGATTCTATGGGGAAAAAATTAAACGACTCAGGAAGCATCAAAAGAAGATGGAAGGAATACACAGAGTCATTATACCAAAAAGAATTAGTCAATGTTCAACCGTTTCAAGAGGTGTTATATGATCAGGAATTGATGGTACTGAAGGAGGAAGTCCAAGCTGCTCTGAAGGCATTGGTGAAAAACAAGGCTCCAGGAATTGATGGAATATCAATTGAGATGTTTCTACAAACGGATGCAGCGCCAGAGATGCTCACTCATCTATGCCAAGAAATATGGAAAAGCACTTCCTGGCCAACTGACTGGAAGGGATCCATATTTATGCCTATTCCCAAGAAAGGTGATCCAACCAAATGTGGAAATTATAGAAAAATATCATTAATATCACATGCAAGCAAAATTTTGCTGAAGATCATTCAAAAACAGCTACAGCAGTGTATCGACAGGCAACTGCCAGAAATTCAGGCCAGTTTCAGAAGCGGACATGGAACCAGGGATATCATTGCTGACGTCAGATGGATCCTGGCTGAAAGCAGAGAATACCAGAAGGATGTTTACTTGTGTTTTACCGAGTACTCAAAGGCGTTCGACTGGGTGGATTATAACAAATTATGAATAACATTGTGAAGAATGGGAATTCCAGAACACTTAATTGTGCTCATGAGGAACCTTGACATAGATCAAGAGGCAGTTGTTTGCACAGAACAAGGGGATACGGATTGGTTTAAACTCAGGAAAGTATGTGTCAGGGTTGTATTCTTTCAACATACCTATTCAGTCCGTATGCTGAGCAGATAATACGAGAGTCTGGACTATATGAAGACGAATAGGGCATCAGGATTGGAGGAAGACTCATTAACCACCGGCATTGTGCAGATGACACAACCTTGCTTGTTGAAAGTGAAGAGGACTGGAAGCACTTACTAATGAAGATCAAAGACCACAGCCTTCAGTATGGATTGAACCACAACATAAAGAAAACAAAAATCCTCACAACTGGACCAATGAGCAACATCATGAGAAACAGAGAAAAGATTGAAGTTGTCAAGGATTTCATTTTACTTGGATCCACAGTCGAAAGCCATGGAAGCAGCAGTCAAGAAATCAAAAGACTCATTGCATTGGGTAAATCTGCTGCAAAGGACCTCTTTGAAGTGTTGAGGGGCAAAGATGTCACCTTGAAGATTAAGGTGCGCCTGACCCAAGCCATCGTGTTTTCAATCGCATCTTATGCACTTGAAAGCTGGTCAATGAATAAGGAAGACTGAAGAAGAATTGATGCCTTTGAATTGTGGTGTTGGTGAAGAATATTGAATATGCCATGGACTGCCAAAAGAATGGAAACCCTGGTGGCATAGTGGTTAAGTGCTACGGCTGCTAACCAAGAGGTAGGCAGTTCGAATTCACCAGGGCTCCTTGGAAACTCTATGGGGCAGTTCTACTCTGTCCTATAGGGTCGCTAGGAGTTGGTAACAACTCAAAGGTAGCGGGCGTGGTTTTTTGAGGTTTACCAAAAGAAGGAACAAATCTGTCTTAGAAGAAGTACAGCCATAATGCTCCTTAGAAATAAGGACGGTGAAACTGCGTCTTACGTACTTTGGACCTGTTGTCAGGAGGGATTTACCCCTGAAGAAGGACATTATGCTTGGCAGAGTACAGGGTCAGCGGAAAAGAGGAGTGCCCTCAACGAGGTGGATTGACACAGTGGTTGCAACAATGAGCTCCAGCATAACAATGATTATAAGGATGGCTCAGGACCAGGCAGCCTTTCGTTCTATTGTGCACAGGGTCACTATTAGTCGGAACCGGCTCGATGGCAGCTAACAACAACATAATTCCTTCCAGATTTATCCATGTTATGAGACATTTCAAGGATTCATCCTTATTATTGCTGCATAATATTCCATTGCGTGAATATATCACAATTTGTTTATCTATTTGTCCTTTGATGAACTCCTTGGTTGTTTCCATATTTTTGCCATTGTGAATAGTGCTATAATGAATGTGGGTGTGCATATATCTGTTTGTGTGATGGCCCTTATTACTCTAGGATATATTCCAAGCAGTGGGATTGCTGGATCATATGTTACTTTTATTTCCTAGCTTTTTAAGGAAGTGACAAATCAATTTCCAGAATAATCGTACCATTTTACATTCCCACCAACAGTGTATAAGTGTTTCAGTCTATCCACAACCTCTCCAGCATTTAATATTTTGTGTTTTTTTGGATTAATGCTAACTTTGTTGGGGTGAGATGGTATCGCATTGTAGGTTTGATTTGCATTTTTCTAATGATCATGAGCAAATGTCTTCTTTGGTGAAGTGCCTGTTCATATCCTTTGCCCATTTTTAATTAGGTTATTTGTCTTTTTGTTGTTGAGGTTTTGCAGTATCTTGTAGATTTTAGAGATTAGACTCTAATCGAATTTGTCATAGCCAAAAATCTTTTCCCAGCCTGTAGTTTGTCTTTTTACTCTTTTGATAAGCATAAGTGTTTGATTTTTAGGAGCTCTAGTTGTCTGCTTTCTCTACTGGTGTTTGTGCATTGTTAGTAATGTGTTGTATTCTGTTTATGCCACATATTGGGTCTCCTAGCATTGTTCCTGTTTTTTCTTCCTTGACCTTTATCATTTTAGATTTTATATTTAGGTGTTTGATACATTTTGAGTTAGTTTTTGTGCATGGTGTGATGTATGGGTCTTCTTTCATTTTTTTTTGCAGATGGATATCCAGTTATGCTAGTACCATTTGTTAAAGAGACTGTCTTTTCCCCAATTAATGGACTTGGGGCCCTTGTCAAATTATCAGCTGCCTGTAGGTGGATGAATTTATGTCTGGATTTTCAATTCTGTCCCATTGGTCTAAATATCATTTGTTGTACCAGTACCAGGTTGTTTTGACTACCGTGGCAGTATAAAAGGTTCTCAAATCAGGTAGTGTGAGGCCTCCCATTTTGTTCATCTTATTCAGTAATACCTTACTTATTTGGGACCTCATCCCCTTCTGTATGAAGTTGGTGATTTGTTTCTCCATTTCATTAAAAAATGTCCTTGGAATTTGGATCAGGATTCCATTGTATCTCTACATTACTTTGGGTAGAATTGACGTTTTCACAATATTGAACCTTACTATCCACGAGCAAGGTATGTTTTTCTACTTATGTAGGTCTCTTTTGGTTTCCTGCAGTAGTGCCTTCTGGTTTTCTTTGCATAGGTCTTTTAGATCTCTGGTTAGATTTATTCCTAAGTATTTTATCTTCTTGGAGGCTATTGTAAATGGTATTGATTTGGTGATTTCCTCTTGGTTGGTGTAGAGGAATCCAACTGATTTTTGTGTTTATCTCGTATCCTGATAATTTGCTGAAATTTTCTTTTAGTTCCAGGAGGTTTCTTGTGGATTCTTTGGGGTTTTTGTGTATAAGATCATATTTGCAAACAGAGATACTTTAGTTATTCCTTACTAATTTTGATGCTCTTTATTTCTTTTTCTAGCCTAATTGCTCTGGCTAGAACCTCCAGCACAAGGTTGAATAGAAGTGGTGATAAAGGGCACCGTCCTTCTTTCTAAGGAGCATTCTGGTTGTGCTTCCTCTAAGACAGATTTGTTCGTTGTTTTGGGAGTCCGTGGTATATTCAATATTCTTCACCAATGCTGCAATTCAAAAGCATCAATTCTTCTTTGGTCTTCCTTATTGATTGTCCAGTTTTCACATGCATGTGATGCGATTGAAAATACCATGGCTTGGATCAAGTACACCTTAGTCTCCAAGGTGACATGTTTGCTCTTCAACACTTTAAAGAGGTCCTTTGAAGCAGATTTACTCAGTGCAATGTGTCTTTTGATTTCTTGACTGCCACTTCCATGGCTGTCAACTGTGGATCCAAGTGAAATGAAGTCCTTGACAACTTCAATCTTTTCTCTGTTTCTCATGATGTTGTTCACTAGCCCAGTTGTGAGGATTTTTGTTTTCTTTATGTTGAGGTGTAATCCATACTGAAGGCTGTGGTCTTTGATCTTCATTAGTAAGTGCTTCCAGTCCTCTTCACTTTCAACAAGCAAGGTTGTGTCATCTGCACAATGCCGGTGGTTAATGAGTCTTCCTCCAATCCTGATGCCCTATTTGTCTTCATATAGTCCAGATTCTCGTATTATCTGCTCAGCATATGGACTGAATAGGTATGGTGAAAGAATACAACCCTGACGCACACCTTTCCTGAGTTTAAACCAATCCATATCCCCTTGTTCTGTCCGAACAACTGCCTCTTGATCTATGTCAAGGTTCCTCATGAGCACAATTAAGTGTTCTGGAATTCCCATTCTTCGCAGTGTTATCCGTAGTTCGTTATGATCCACACAGTCGAATGCCTTGGCATAGTCAATAAAACACAGGTAAACATCCTTCTGGTATTCTCTGCTTTCAGCCAGGATCCATCTGACGTCAGCAATGATATCCCTGGTTCCACGTTCTCTTCTGAAACTGGCCTGAATTTCTGGCAGTTCCCTGTCGATATACTGCTGCAGCTGCTTTTAATGATCTTCAGAATAATTTTGCAGGCATGTGATATTAATGGTAGTGTTCTAATAGTTCCACATTTGGTTGGATCACCTTTCTTGGGAATAGGCATAAATATGGATCTCTTCTAGTCTGTTGGCCAGGAAGTGCTTTTCCATATTTCTTGACATAGATGAGTGAGCACCTACGGCACTGTATCTGTTTGTTGAAACATCTCAATTGATATTCCATCAATTCCTGGAGCCTTGTTTTTCACCAATGCCTTCAGAGCAGCTTGGACTAATTCTTTTTGGTATAATGACTCTGTGTATTCCTCCCATTTTCTTTTGTTGCTTCCTGCGTAGTTTAATATTTCCCCATAGAATCCTTCACTACTGCAACTTGAAGCTTGAATTTTTCCTTCAGTTCTTTTAGCTTGAGAAATGCCAAACTTGTTCTTCCCTTTTCGTTTTTAATCTCCAGCTTTTTGCACATGTCATTATAATACTTTACTTTGTCTTCTCGAGACGCCCTTTGAAATCTTCTGTTCAGTTCTTTTACTTCATCAATTCTTCCTATTGCTTTAGCTGCTCGATGCTCAAGAGCAAGTTTCAGAGTCTCCTCTGATATCCATCTTGGTCTTTTCTTTCTTTCCTGTCTTTTCAATGACCTCTTGCTTTCTTCATGGATGATGTCCTTAATGTCATTCTACAACTCGTCTGGTGTTCGGTCACTAGTGTTCAACGCGTCAAATCTATTCTTCAGATGGTATCTAAATTCAGGTGGAGTATACTCAAGGTCATGTTTTGGCTCTCATGGATTTGCTCTGATTTTCTTCAGTTTCAACTTGAACTTGCGTATGAACAATTGATGGTATGTTCCACAGTCAGCCCCTTGCCTTTTTCTGACTGATGCTATTGAGCTTTTCCATCATCTTTTTCCACAGATTCAGTCAATTTGATTTCTGTCTGTTCCATCTGGCAATGTCCATGTGTATAAAAAAAAAAAAACTGTTTATGTTGGTGAAACAAGGTATTTGCAATGAAGAAGTCGTTGGTCTTGCAAAATTCTATCATTCGATCCCCGTCATTGTTCCTATCATCAAGGCCATATTTTCCAACTACTGATCCTTCTTTGTTTCCAGCTTTTGCATTCTAATTGCCGATAATTATCAATGCATCTTGATTGCATGTTCGATCATTTTCAGACTGCAGTGGCTGATAAAAATCTTCTATTTCTTCATCTTTGGCCCTAGTGGTTGGTGCATAAATTCGAATAGTCATCGTATTAACTGGTCTTCCTTGTAAGCGTATGGATATTATCCTGTTACTGGCAGTGTTGTACTTCAGGATAGATCTTGAAACGTTCTTTTTGATGATGAATGCAAAACCATTCCTCTTCAAGTTGTCATTCCCAGCATAATAGATTGTAGGATTGTCTGATTCAATAAGGCCAATACCAGTCCATTTCAGCTAACTTATGCCTAGGATATCGATGTTTATGCATTCCATTTCATTTCTGATGACTCCCAATTTTCCTAGATTCATACTTCTTACATTCCAGGTTCTGATTATTAATGGATATTTGCTGCTGTTTCTTCTCATTTTGAGTCACACCACATCAGCAAATGAAGGTCCCGAAAGTTTACTCCATCCTCGTCTTTAAGGTCAACTCCACTTTGAGGAGGCAGCTCTTCCCCAGTCATCTTTTGAGTGCCTTCCAACCTGTGGGGCTCATCTTCCAGGACTATATCAGACAATGTTTTGCTGCTATTCATAAAGTTTTCACTGGCTAATGCTTTTCAGATGTAGACAGCCGGGTCCTTCTTCCTAGTCTGCCTTAGTCTGGAAGCTCAGCTGAAACCTATCCTCCATGGGTGACCCTGCTAGTATCTGAACACTGGTGGCATACCTTAGAGCATCACAACAACACACAAGCCTGTTTAGTATATCTTGTAATTTCAGTTTGGTTTTTTCAAATCCCCTAATCTTTGTTTCTCTGGAAATTCCCTAATTTCGCCGTCAGGTTTGAGAGGCAGTTTTATTGGATAAGTAATTCTTAGCTGGCAATTTTTTTCCCCCACTTCAAGGCTTTGTACATGTCATCCTATTTTCTTCTTTCCTGCATGATTTCTTCTGAGTAGTCCAAGCTTAGTTTTATTGACTCTCCTTTGTAGATGACTTTTCATTTATCCCTAGCCCCTCTTAAATTTTTCTCTGTATCTTTGGTTTTGCAAGTTTGAGTATAATATAACTTGGTGACTTTCTTTTGGGATCTACCTTTTGTGGTATTCATTACGCATCTTGGATAGATATCTTCTCATTTTTCACAATATCAGAGAGGTTATAAGTCAAAAAGTCTTCAACAATCCTCTCTGTATTTTCTGTTTCCCACGCCTCCCCCCACCCTGTCCTGGTACTCCAATCACTTGTAGATTATTCCTCTTGATAGAGTCCCACATAGTTCTTAGGATTTCTTCATTTTTAAAAAATTATTTTATCTGATTTTTCCTCATAGGAGTTGGTGTTAAGTGCTTTATCTTCAGTCTCACTGATTCTGTCTTCCACTTCCTCAATTCTTCTCCTCTGACTTTCCATTGAGCTGTCTAATTCTGAAATTTTATACTTAATGTTCTGGATTTCTATTTCCTGTCTCTGTATGGATTCTTGCAACCTGTTAAATTTGTCATTGTACTCTTCTATAATTGTTTTATTTTTCTCTATTGCTTTATCTGTGTGTTCCTTGGCTTATTCTGCATTTTGCCTGATCTCTTTCCTGATCCTTTGAAAAATTCTGTGTATTAATCTTTTGTATTCTACCTCTGGTAATTCTGGGAGGTTCACTTCCTCTGGAAATTTTCTTGATCCTTTGTTTTGAGAGCTTGTGGAAACCATTATGGTTTGCCTTTTTATGTGATTTGATATTGACTGTTCTTTCCAAGCCATCAATAAGTTATTATATTTATTTATTTTATGTTTGCTTACTGTGTCCTAGCATCTTGATTTGTTTTGAGATACTTAAATAGGCTGCTCATGTGAGCTAGTTTGATTATTGGCCCTTTGAAGTGCTAGTGTCGTGTCACCTGATGGTTAAATTTGTTACTAGGTATGTGAGCCCAGGAGTCCGATTACTTTCTCTGTAGAGATTCCACCCAGGTGTCCAGATAGTCATTCACCAGCTGTGTCATACAGGCTCTTACCTACAGTCCTAGATGGGCAGGCCTGATTGGAGTAGGCACAGATATCTGGCTGCAGTAGGAGGCCAAACACTGAGCAAGGCAGGGGACTGAAGCATGCCCCTGAGTGTCTGGGAGGAAAGCATGTTCATGTTCCCTATACTGCATAGGTGGTTGGATTTTGCAGCCTGACTACATGTACCCATTGCTGTTGGCTGTAAGGACTGGGAGGCACCACTTATTCTTAGACCCCTGTTGCAGGTGGATAGGTAGCATGGGTGGAGCCACTAGTCCTCAGGCTCCTGATGTGGGTAGGTGAGGACCCTGCTTAATGGACAGAGCAATGGCAAATGTTACAAACCTGCCACTCCACCATATAGCTGATACAGTGAAATTAGGCTTCAGGTATATACCCTGTTGCACCATGCTAATGAGGGCCTATGGTGTTGAAATGGCCCACACAGGTCTAATGCAAGGATGAAAGGCATTCAGAGTCCATGGATTCCTTATGCCTGTGCCTAGGTAAAGGAGCTGTACCTGCCCTGAGTGCCCAGCTTCAGGAACATGGCAGATTATTTTTTCCTGTTTGTTAATTTGTTCCCCTTCCCAGGGCAAGAGAATGGCTCTGGGTGCATGACAGGCTCTACTTCCAGCGCAGGGAAAACAGCATTCAACAATTGCTAAAGTCAGCCTGGGACCTGATGTAGAGTGGGGAGGAAGCAGGGAGAGAGGTTCTTCTCAAAAGGGGTGTTTTTTGATCCGAGTGGTAGGTTAGATGCATGTATTTATCTTTTGCCAATTGAGGGCTGCTTCTTCCTGGTTCTGGATGGTTGGGCAGACTCTTTGCTGCTTGGTCTCTCCTGATCTGGAAAACGCATCTTTAACGCCACTGCTTGCCTCACTATGCTATTCAGCTTATTCATCCACAGAGTACCAGTTCCCCCTGGTTCAGGTCTGGCAACTCCTCGCTGTTTCTGAACCATCTCTCCCTACCCCTGCCACTCAGTCTGATTCCTCAACTTTACCTTTGATGTTCAGGGCTCCTAGATTGTCATATATAATTGATTCTCTTGTTTTTTCAGGCCTTTGTTTTATGATGGACCACTGGAAGCATCTGACTACTCTGCCATCTTGGTGCCACCTCTTAGGCTGTAATCTTTTTGGGAGCAAATTTCCAGGTCTTTCTCCCATGAAGCTGCTAGGTGGGTTTGAACTGCCAACCTTTCCTGAACTACCAACCTTTCTGTTGGTAGCCAGCACTTAATTGTTGTCTCATCAGGGCTCCTTAAATAACCCATTGATCTTTATGCTCCTTTTGTGTTATGAAAGCGGGAGTTGACAGTCTGAAGTATTACCATTAAAAGGTTACTAGAAGAAGCCCTGGTGGAGCAGTGGTTTAGAACTCAGCCGCTAACTAAAAGCTTGGCACTTCAAATCTATTAGCCTCTTCTCAGAAATCGTACGGGGACAGTTCTACTCTGTCATGTAGGGTTTCTATGAATTGTAATTGACACAACAGCAAAGGATTTGGGTTTGGTTTTTGGTTAGAAGGCTAAGAAGCTGGAAAAATAAAGTACCACAAGGAATACTTGAGGTAGGTGGCCTACATTATTTACCAAGATGGGTAGAAGACTTAAGCATTTGTGCTTTGTTGTTAGCTGAGTCAAGTCTGCCCTGACTCATGGGTACCCTATGTACAACAGAGCCATTGCACAACAGATCCACAGAGTTTTCATTGACTGAATATTTGGAAGTAGCTGCCAGTCTTCTTCCTAGTTCATCTTGGTCGGGGAAGCTGTGCTGAGACCTGTTTAGTATCATAGAAACACACAAACCTTCACTAACAGGCAGATGTTCGCTGTAAACAAGGTGCACTGGCAGGGTATCAAACCTGGGTCTCCCTTATGGTAGGCAAGAATTCTACCACTGAACCATCAATGCCTCCATGAATTTGCAATAGTTCTCTTCAAATAACTAAGAGCTGTGCTTTGCTAAAGAGAATATGTTTATTATCTGTCTCAGAAAGCAGAAATAGAACTTACAGAGATAAAATGCTAGGATGTTATTTTTTAGTCCACTCTAAGAAAGAATTTCCCACAGGGCCATTCATAAATGGAATTTCAGTTTTACAAACTTTCTCCATCCATCACTGAAAGTCTGTGGGGTATAGGAAATGAATTAGAATACCCAGTTTGTAAAGTCCACTGAAAAACTATAGTTTTATAGTAATATGCATCTGTATCAATTTAATAATGGATAAAGTGTGTAAAGAAATACTCGAAAATAAATAAAATTGCCACTTTGTGTCAATGAGTAGAAAGACTCCCTAGGGACCCACATTTCTAAGAATGTGTTTGGAGGAGGTATAGAGATTTAGCATATTCCAGAGATGTCCAGGAAACCGACCTATGTATTCCAATTCTCAGAAGGAGAACACTGAGGTAACATAGGCTTTCAAGAAGAGTTTAATTCTAAGGCTGATTGAAGGAAACCATGTTTGTAAAAGGATGATGTTTACAATCTTTTTATGGGGAAAAAAGTAGTTTACTGGTGTTGGCCCTTATCTGAGAAACAGAAGTTATTATTATTATTTTATATTCTTTTGTTGAGGTTTTACGGTAGGGAGTCTTATCATGTCACATGTATGTGAGAGTGTAACTTTGAGCCTTCTTAACTATCCTCCATAAAATTCATTTTTAAAAGATATTTGCTGATAAAAAATATTACCCATTAATATTAAAACGATCATTTTAAATAACTTCCTTTGGATGATAATCATTAGATAACCAAACTGAACCAAACTCACTGCTGTCGAGACCATTACTGACTCATAGTGACCCTATAGGACAGAGTAGAACTGCCCCATAGAGTTTCCAAGGAGTGCCTGGTGGATTCAAACTGCCCACCTTTTGATTAGCAGCCGTAGCTCTTAACCACAACACCCAGGGTTTCTAATCATTAGATACATTGGGTAAAATTATCGTAGGACATTCCTTGGCTCAAGCAAGTAAACTAAAATATCACATATGTTTTTGGAAATACCAATTTAGCGTTCTTTTGAAATGAATGCTCTAGAGATTTAAATTAGATATAAACTCAATACCCACTAAACCCACTGCCATCGAGTAGATTCCGACTCATAGCGACCCTATAGGGCAGAGTGGAACCGTCCCATAGAGATAAACTCAATATTAGATAAAAATAGAAAAAACAGAATGACTGATGAAGTTTATTTATTCTTATTATATATTGTAAATTAATTAAATATTCCTATTCATATTCACCTCCATTTGTGCTATTAAATTATGGTATACAATTTACAAATATACTATCACATATATTTTTCAATCATAGGTGGCAAAGTCTTGTCCTATTACAATGTATTTTCAATACCTCAGGTACATATACACTTGGGTGAGTATAAATAAATACTATAATGTATAAAACCAAACCAGTTGCCATTGAGTTGATTTTGACTCACGTTGTTGTTGTTGTTAGGTGCCTCTAAGTTGGTTCTGACTCATAGCGACCCTATGGACAACAGAATGAAACACTGCCCGGTCCTGCGCCATCCTTACAATCGTTGCTATGCTTGAGATCATTGTTGTAGCCACCGTGTCAATCCACTTCATTGAGGGTCTTCCTCTTTTCCACTGACCCTGTGCTTTGCCATTATGTCTTTCTCCAGGGACTGATCCCTCCTCACAACATGACCGAAGTATGTAAGATGCAGTCTCTCCGTCCTTGTTTCTAAGGAGCATTCTAGCTGCACTTCTTCCAAGACAGATTTGCTCGTTCTTTTGGCACTCCATGGTATATTCAATATCCTCACCAACACCACAATTCAAAGGCATCAGTTCTTCTTCTGTCTTCCTTATTCATTGTCCAGCATATTATCCAATTGTCACATGCATATTATCCAATTGCATATTGTCACATGCATATTATCCAATTGAAATACCATGGCTTGGGTCAGGCACACCTTAATCTTCAAGGTGACATCTTTGCTTTTCGACACTTTAAAGAGGTCCTTTGCAGCAGATTTACCCAGTGCAATGAGTCTTTTGATTTCTTGACTGCTGCTTCCAAGGCTGTTGATTGTGGATCCAGGTAAAATGAAATCCTTGACAACTTCAATCTTTTCTCCATTTACCATGATGTTGCTCATTGGTCCAGTTGTGAGGATTTTTGTTTTCTTTATGTTGAGGTGTAATCCATACTGAAGGCTGTGGTCTTTGATCTTCATTAGTAAGTGCTTCAAGTCCTCTTCACTTTCAGCAAGCAAGGTTGTGTCATCTGCATAACGCAGGTTGTTTATATCTTCCTCCAATCCTGATGCCCCATTCTTCTTCATATAGTGCAGCTTCTCGTATTATTTGCTCAGCATACAGATTGAATAGGTATGGTGAAAAGACACAAACCTGACCTTACCTACACCTTTCCTGACTTTAAACCAATCAGCATCCCCTTGTTCTGTCTGAACAACTGCCTCTTGATCTAAGTAAAAGTTCCTCACGAGCACAATTAAGTGTTCTGGAATTCCCATTTTTCGCAAGGTTATCCATATTTTTTTAAGATTCACACAGTCGAATGCCTTTGCATAGTCAATAAAACACAGGTAAACATCTTTCTGGTATTCTCTGCTTTCAGCCAGGATCCATCTGACATCGGCAATGATATCCCTAGTTCCACGTCCTCTTCTGAAACTGGCCTGAATTTCTGGCAGTTCCCTGTTGATATACCGCTGCAGCTGTTTTTGAATGATCTTCAGCAAAATTTTGCTTGTGTGTGATATTAATTATATTGTTCTATAATTTCCACATTTTGTTGGATCATCTTTCTTGAGAATATTCATAAATATGGATCTCTTCCAGTCAGTTGGCCAGGAAGCTGCCTTCCACATTTCTTGGCGTAAACAAGTGAGCACCTCCAGGGCTGCATCCGTTTGTTGAAACATCTCAAATGATATTCCATCAATTCCTGGAGCCTTGTTTTTAGCCTGTGCCTTCAGATCAGGAACCAATGGTACTAAAAGAAGTCCAAGCTACTTTGAAGGCATTGGCAAAAAAACAAGTCTCCAACTCATAGCGACCCTGTAATGTAATAACATAATGTAATGTAATATAATGTAATGATGAGATGTGATGTAATGTAATTTAATCTAATACTACAATATAATATAGTATAATTTAAATTTTCAAAACTGTGCTTTAGTAGTTCTCGCAAACAGAACAGAATTTATCCACATTTAATATATTTAAAGTAAATGTTTTCATTGCTGAATAGCACATTCCGGTGGTTGCCATTTCTTGCATTTTTATATGTGTGACTCTTCCGTATTATTATTTTTCTTACCTTACATTATTAGCATTTTTATTATTTCTATATAATTTCCAAATCATATCACCAATTGTATATATAAAGTTTACATGTGTGTGCATGAATATGTGTCCACACTTATGTATGGAAACACACTGACATAAAACATAATTGAAAGAAAAATTTTAAATGAAGAAAAAAAAATCCCCAGAACCACATCCCTTTGATGTTGATATTGTCATCTCCTTGGGCCGGAGTAATCTGGAGGTTAAGATACACAAAGGTATATCAGGTCATCTTAGGCAGTGTTGAAAATGACATAGTCAGGTTGGCGTTTTGTGCTCTGCTTCCTACTCTGACCAACCAAAAAACCAAACATACTTCCAGCGAGTTGATTCCGACTCATAGCCACCCTATAGGACAGAGTATAACTGCTCTAGAGTTTCCAAGGAGCGCCTGGCGGATTCGAACTGCCTACTTTTTGGTTAGCAGCTGTAGCACTTAACCACTATGCCGCTAGGGTTTCCCCTATCCTGATTATCACTATCAAAAAGTTAAGCAAAACATTGTGTACTCTACTTGTCATCTCTCATAATATACAAACTTCAAAATGATTTTACAAGAAATATTTCTCCAAGATAGTGGTTCCTTCTAGTTCGTCTCCTCCATATTAACAGCCATTAAATTACGTTAACTCAGATATTTATACCAACATCAGACTCATACCCCAGCCCCGCCTTCCACACTCATGTTCTTTTCTCTTCCTAAGGTAAGTTGTGAAAAGATTCTGTTATTATCTCCTGTAACTTTCTGACCACCACTTAAATCCACACCCGTCTGTTCCCAAAAGTCCTCACTTTCTGAATTCTATTTTTCAAGCTTCTTCTCTTTTCTTAACTTCACTTTCAGATGTTGAGTGTTACAGAGGATGAGGGTGGCTGCTGGGATTTCTGCAGGGTTTAGAAGGAATGGTTGAGGGAGAATCTTTCAGAGATAAAGCTGAAAATACCCCTGAATTCAAAGGATTGTACAGAGCCAAGAGTTCAATACGGTTATTGCGGTTTGTAAACTATAGAATAAGAGGCAACATGCTTTCTTCCTGCAGCCTTTCGTCTCTTTAAGGAAGTCAATACTTTTATTGTGTCAGAGCTTAAATGTTGTATCCGTCTACCAAGAGGACTATTCTGACTGCCTGTACTAAGATAGCTTTCTCTTCTATTTACTGTGATAGGAACCTGCTTTTTCATAATACAAGCCTGTCTGAGTAGGATTCATTGTAATTACCTGTACAGATTACAAGCTCTGCTTGGATAGAAACCATATTTCTCTTATTTATGGTTATATCTTCAGTGCTTAACATAATGGCTGACAAATAACAGGGATTTGGGGAATATTTGTTGAACAAATTAATAAATAAATGCATAAATAACAAGCCCTCTGGAAAATATTAAGAGTTGAAGTACTGTGCAAGGAAACACAGAGGTAAGGTCAGGAAGCATAAATGGAGTATGTGGGTTGGAATGGATTCTGCAGTTTTCCTGGGTGACTTTCATATACTGCTATCAGTATGGCCTCTACAAAAGCTCAGTTTACAAGGCCAGAACATGGTGCATTCATTTCAAGAATATTCACTGAGCATGTGTTAAGTGGCTGGGCATAGGGCTAGGTGCTAGGTACAGAAGGAAATGAGAGACATCTTGGCAAGGAGATAGTCTATAGTCAATATAAAAAAAAGAAACACCAAAATTGTAAATTATGATAAAATCAAACAAGATTATAGTATTCATGAACTTATGGTATTCATGAGTCTAAAACAGTGTCTGGCACATAGCAGGTCCTCAGTCAATTTGTATCCAATGACAAAAAAAAAAGGATGGGGGGAGAAGGACATTGAAGACAGTGTTCAAATAAGTGGTATTTAAGCTTAAATCAAAATGGAAAGGAAAAAAAAAGTAGAAAATGAAAAAGCCAGAGAAAACAATTTCAAAGACACTGACAGCATTAGTTTATTTAAAGCACAGAAAGAAAGGACTTTTAACTACACAAAGTTGACGGGGAGGAGTGAAAAGTGTTTGGATACTTAGGTAGGAATCAAGTCATCAGGGGTTTGTGGGCTATAGTAAAGATTTTGGCATATGTTGTATGACAACATCCCGAAAAGAAAATACACTGATGGATATTATGCATAAGGGAAAAGATTCATTGACGTTTTCAAAAAGATATCTGTGGCTGTTTTCAATGACGGAAGATAGAGTAGAGAAGACTGAAAGGTTCAAAAGACCAGACGTGGAGCTACTGGCAATTTTATAGAAATGAGATCATCTTGATTCTCTAGTGTCGTGTCGGGAATGTGAAGGTGAGGAAAAGGGAAAGATACAATGAATCCTGTATCAATGTCTGAGCAACTAGGCTATCAAAGGAACTTTTGTGTGTGTGTGTGTGTGTGTGTGTGTATTAGAACATAGAATTTTTTGAGATTCCTCTGACTTATCAAATGTGACTAGCAATATAGGAATTATTTCAATTAATATTTCGTGGTTTTCAATGCTTAACATCTCCCACAAGAAGCTTCTTCCATTTTTAATTTGTATTATTTTAGGTTGACTGACTTACAATTTCTAGTAACATTTTTCAAAGACAATATACTAGATGTATAATTTGGAGGCCTTGGATACCTGAAAAATTCTTTTATGTGTACTTTAAACCTAAAGGGGAACTTGGCTGGAAATAGTATTATTGAGCAATATCATGGTGTTAGTTAATTTTAAGTGTCAGCCTGGCTAGGCTATGTATGGTTGGTTCCCAGGAGTCTGGCCAAACCTACACAAGCTGCTGTTCCACAAATGTAATGTAATGTAATGTAGTGTAATGTAATATAATATAATCGTTTTGCAAAATGTAATCTAATCAAGTAATCATTTGAAAAGGGAATTTCCTTGGGTGTGTTTTGCCCGCAGACTATGTTGTTGTTAGATGCTGTGAAGTCAGTACCGACTCGTAAAGAGTGTATGTACAACAAAATGAAACACTGCCTGGTCCTGCACCATCTTCACAACTGTTGCTATGTTTGAGCCCATTGTTGTAGCCACTGTGTCAGTCTGTCTCACTGAGGGACTTTCTTTTTTCTCTGACCCTCTCTTTTACCAGGCATGGTGTCCTTCTCCAGGAAATGACCCCTCCTGATAACATGTCCAAAGTACTTAACACAAAGTCTCACCAGCCATGCTTCTGAGGAGCTTTCTGGCTGTACTTCTTCGCAGACAGAATTGTTTGTTCTTCTGACACTGCATGGCATAATCAATATTCTTCCCAACACCATAATTCAAAGGTGTCAATTCTTCTTCAGTCTTCTTATGCACTGTCCAGCATCCACATACATATATATAAGGTGGTTGAAAATACCATGGCTGGGGTCAGACTCACCTTACTCCTTAAGGTGATATCTTTGCTTTTTAACACGCTAAAAAGATTTTTAGCAGCAGATTTGTCCAATGCAATACGCCATATAATTTCCTGACTATTGCTTCCATGGACATTGATTGTGGTTCAAAGTAAAAAGAAATCCTAACAACTTTGAACTTTTCTCCATTTTCCATGATGTTGCTTATTGGCTCCAGTTGTGAGGATTTCTGTTTTCTTTGTTGAGGCATAATCCATACTGAAGGCTGTAGTCTTTGTTCATCATCAGCAAGTGCTTCAAGTCCTCTTTGCTTTCACAAGCATGGTTGTGTCATCTGCATATTACAGGTTGTTAACGAAACTTCCTCCAGTCTTGATGCTGCATTCTTCGTCGTGTAGTCTTGCTTCTCAGATTATTTGCTCAGCATACACATTGAAAAAGTATTGTGAAAAGATACACTCCTGACACACACCTTTCTTGATTTTAAACCATACAGCATCCCTTCGTTCTGTTCAAATGACTGCCTCTTTGTCTATGTACAGATTCCACATGAGCCAAATGAAATGTTCTGGGATTCCCATTCTTCTCTATGCAATCCATAGTTTGTTATGATCCACACAGTCAAATGCCTTTGCATAGTCAATAAAACACAGGTAAACATCTTTCTGGTATTCTCTGCTTTCAGCCAAGGTCCATCTGACACCAGTAGTGATATCCCTCGTTCCATATCCTCTTCTGAATCTGGCTTGAATTTCTGGCAATTCCCTGTCAACGTATTACTGCAACCATTTTGAATGATCTTCAGTGTGCGATATTAATGATATTGTCTGATAATTTCCTCATTCTTTTGGATCACTTTTCTTTGGAATGGGCACAAATATGGATCTCTTCCAGTCATTTGGCCAGGTAGCTATCTTCCATATTTCTTGGCATAGAAGAAGGGAGCACTTCTAATGAAGTACCAATTTTTTTAAACACCTCATTTGGTGTTCCCTCAATTCTTGAAGACTTGTTTTTCTCCAACGCCTTCAGGGCAGCTTGAACTTTTTCCTTCAGTAACATCAGTTCTTGATCATATGCTGCCTCCTGAAATGTTTGAATGTCAACCAAGTATTTTTGGAACAGTGACTGTGTATTCTTTCCATCTTATTTTAATGCTCCCTGTGTAGTTCAATATTTTGCCCACAGAATCCTTCAGTATTGGAACTCAAAGCTTGAATGTTTTCTTCAGTTCTTTCAGCTTGAGAAATGCTGAGGGGTTCTTCCTTCCTGGTTTTCTAACTCCACATCTTTGCATATTTCATCATAATACTTTAGTCTTCTTGAGCCTCCCTTGAAATTTTCTGTTCAGCTCTCTTACTTCATCATTTGTTCCTTTCACTTTAGCTATTCTAAGTTCAAGAGCAAGTTTCAGAGTCTCTTTGACATCCATTTTGGTCTTTCTTTCTTGTCTTTTTAATAACTACTTACTTTCTTCATGTATGATGTCCTTGATATCATACCACAATTCATCAGGTGTTAGGTCCTTAGCATTCAATGCATTAAAACTATATTCGAGATGGTCTCTAAATTCAGGTGAAATATACTCCAGGTCATACTTTGGCTCTCATTAACTTGTTTCAATTTTATTCATCCTGAACTTGAATTTGCATATGAGCAATTGATGTTCTGCTGCCAGTAGCTGGCCTTTTTCTGGCTGATGACATTGAGTTTCTCCATTGTCTTTTTCCACAGATGCATTTGATTTGATTCGATTCCTGTGTGTTCTGTCTGGTGAGGTCCACGTGTATAATCACTATTTATGTTGTTGAAAAAGTTATTTCCGATGAATAGTTTGTTGGTCTTATAAAATTCTATCATGGAATCTCTGGTGTCATTTCTATCACCAATGCCATATTTTCCAACCACTGATTCTTCTTTCTTGTTTCCAACTTTGGCATTCCAATCACCAGTAATTATCAATGCATCCTGATAGCATTTTTTTGATCAATTTCAGACTGCTGAAGTTGATAAAAATCTTCAATTACTTCGTCTTTGGCATAAGTGGTTGGTGTGTAAATTTGAATAATAGTTGCATTAACTGGTCTTCCTTTTAGGCATATGGATATTATCCTATCTCTGACAGTGTTGTACTTGAGGAGAGATCTTGAAACGTTCTTTTCGACAATGAATGTGACACCATTCCTGTTCAATTTGTCATTCCTGCCATAGTAGTATATATGTTTATTCAATTCAAAATGGCCAATACCAGTCAATTTCAGCTCATTAATGCGTAGAATGTCTACCTTCAAGTGTTCCATTTCATTTTTGACAAACTTACAATTTTCCTAGATTCATACTCCATCCAAATCGTTACGGTCAAATCTACTTTGAGGAGTCAGCTCTTCCTAGTCTTATTTTGAGTGCTTTCCAGCCTGAGTAACTTATCTTTTTGCACTGTATCTGACAATGTTCTGCTGTTATTTGTAAGGTTTTCACTGGCCGATTTTTTTAGAAGTTGATTGCGAGGTCCTTCTTCCTAGTGTGTCTTAGTCTGGAAGCTTAGCTGAAATCTGTCTGCTATGGGTGACCCTTCTTGTATTTGATATACTGGTGGTGTAGCCTCCAGCATCACAACACTCAAGCCACCACAGTACAACAAACTGGCAGATGAGAATTTGTTCAGATCATAAACAGATATTTTGGCAGAACTTGCTCTCTCTCTCCACTCTGTGCTCTTTCTGCCACCTGACATATGAATTTGGGGACACAAGTTGTGTAGACTCCAGCCTGCCTCTTGAGCTATGGATTGTAGAGTTTCCTGGACTAAATAATTCTCTCTCTATATATATAAATATGTCACACTTCTACTGGTTTCTCTAGGGAACCGCAAGACAATCATTAATCCTTCAAAACTCCACTCCATAGTCCTTTTTTATTTAAAAAAATATTTTATTTAAATAAACATTTAAATGACAAAAGTAGTATTCTCTAAAACAAAAGACAAACCCATAGCCATCAAGCCAATTCTGACTCATAGTTACCCTATAGGACCCCACAGGGTGTTCAAGGCTGCAAATCTTAAAGGAAGCACACTGCCACACCTTTCCCCGGTGGAGAAGCTGGTGGGTTTGAAGCACTGACCTTTTGGTTAGAAGCTGAGAGCTTTAATCTCTGTGCCACCAGGGCTCCTCTAATATGCACTAGTTACAGCAAAATCACATACAGACAGAAGCAGAAAGAAAAATATCTATAGTCCCCTATCCTGCTTCCCTTCCCCCAGAGAGCTATTGTCAAGAGTTTGGTTTATATTTTCCCAATGTTTTTTCTTATCTTATACTATATGTTTTATTGAAGATGTGTGGATTGTAACAAATTTTGGATAAGATTGCAAAGAACGGGAATTCCAGAACACTTAATTGTGCTCATGAGGAACCTGTATGTATATCAAGAGGTGGCCATTCGAACAGAACAAGGAGATACTGCATGGTTTAATGTCAAGAAATGTGTGTATCAGGGTTGTATCCTTTCACCATGCCTATCCCAGCTGTCTGCTGAGCAAATAATCCAAGAAATTGAACTCTATGAAGAAGAACTCGGCATTAAGATTGGAGGAAGACTCCTTTACAACCTAGGTCATGCAGATGATGCAACCTTGCTTGCTGTGAAGAAGACTTGAAGCTCTTACTGTTGAAGATTAAAGACCACAGCCTTCAGTATGGATTACACCTCAACATAAAGAAATAAAAAATCCTCACAACCAGACCAATAAGCTACTTTATGGTAAATGTAGAAAAGATCGAAGTTGTCATGGATTTCATTTTATTTAGATACATAATCAACACCCATAGAAGCAGCAGTCAAAAAATCAAAAGATGCATTGCATTGGGTAAATCTGCTTCAAAAGAACTCTTCAAAGTGTTGAAAAGCAAAGATGTCACCTTGAAGACTAAGGTGTGCCTGGACCAAGCCATGGTATTTTTAGTCGCCTCAAAAGCTGGACAGTGAATAAGGAAGACCGAAAAAGAACTGACGCCTTCAAATAGTGGTGTTGGCAAAGAATGTTGAATATACCACGGACTGCCAAAAGAATGGAAAAATCTATCTTGGCAGAAGTACAATCACAATGCTCCTTAGAAGCAAGGATGGCAAGACTATGTCTCACATACTTTGGACATGTTATCAGGAAGGATCAGTCCCTGGAGAAGGACATCATGCTTGGTAAATTAGAGGGTCAGTGAAAAAGAAGAAGACCCTCAGCAAGGTGCATTGGCACAGAGGCTGCAACAATGGGCTCAAGCATGACGATTGTGAGGATGGTGCAGGACCAGGCAGTGTTTTGTTCTGTTGTACATAATGTCTCTATGAGTCGGAACTGACTTCAAAGCACCTAACAACAACATACTGTATAGATTGTGAAGTATATTTTTATTTTATTTTATATATTTGTGTTTCATAGCAGAAGTATGGAGTTTTTAGAAAACATTTCACTGGTAGAAGGAAAGTCGGAGAATTTTCACAAACGAGGAGCCTCATTATGTTGCTTTTTGGGCATCTTCCTGGTCTGGGAATCATGATACCTGGGTTCTTTCTCCTGCTTTGCTACTAACTGGTTGTAAGAACTGGACAAGTCAGGCTACTGCTCTGGGTCTATCTTCCTGGAGTCAAATCCTGGTTATATTTATGCAACTAGCTGTGACCCTGCATACAATTATGTAAAACTATCCCATTCTTGGCTTTCTGAACTTAGGTCAGGAAAAATCTCTTCTTTTGTTATGGGTTTATTTAGTCGTTCTATCTCTGTTTGTGTTAGTTTAGGCAGAGAGCGTGTTTCTAGAAATTCATCCATTTCTTCCAGGTTTTCAAATTTGTTTAGGAAAATTTTTCTTAGTAATCTGATATGATTCTTCTAATTTCAGTTGGGTCTCTTGTAATATTGCCCATCTCTTTTCTTATTTGGGTTATTCACTTCCTCTCCTGTTTTTCTTTTGTCAGTTTTTGGCCAATGGTTTATCAGTTTTGTTAATTTTCTCAAAAAACCAGCTTTGGTCTTGTTAACTCTCTCATTTATTTTTTGGTACTCTATTTCATTTAATTCTGCTCTGATTTTTATTATTTGCTTTCTTCTGGTGCCTGAGGGTCTCTTTTGTTGCTCTCTTTCTATTTGTTCAAGCTGTAGGGATATGCCTTGGATTTTGGCCCTTTCTTCTTTTTGTATGTGAGCACTTATTGATATAAATTGACCTCTGAGCACTGCTTTCACTGTGTCCCAAAGATTCTGATAGGAAGTGTTTTCATTCTCATTGGATTCTATGAATTTCCATATTCCATCTTTAATGTCTTCTATAACCCAGTCATTTTTGAGCAGGGTATTGTTCAGTTTCCAAGTATTTGATTTCTTTTCCCTGCTTTTTCTGTTATTGATTTCTACGTTTATGGCCTTATGGTCAGAGAAGATGCTTTGTAATATTTCAATGTTTTGGAATCTGCTGAGGCTTGCTTTATGACCTAATGTGTGGTCTATTCTAGAGAATGTTCCATGTGCACTAGAAAAGAAAGTATACTTGGCTGCTGTTGGGTGGAGTGTTCTGTATATGTCTATGAGGTCAAGCTGGTTGATTGTGGCATTTACATCTTCCTTGAAGAACAAAAGTTTTTAATTTTGATTAACCCCAATTTATTTTGTATTTTTCTTTTGTTGCTTGTGCTTTTGGCGTCATATCAAGAATCCATTGCCAAATCTGAGGTCATGAAGTCTCACCCCTATGTTTTCTTCTAATTGTTTTATAGTTTTAACTCTAACATTTAGGTCCTTGAACAATTTTCGATCAGTTTTTTTAATGTGGTATGAAGTGAGGGTACAGTTTCATTCTTTACATGTGACTACCCAGTTATTCCAGCAACATTTGTTGAAAAGACTATTCATTCCCCATTGGGTGATCTTAACACCCTGATGAAGATCAGTTGACAACAAATACTGGGGTTATTTCTCATCTGCGAGTTCTATTTCATAGTCCATATGCCTATCCTTATGCTAGGACCACACTGTCCACATTACTGTTGTTTGTAGTAAGTTTTGAAATTATGAAGTATGATTCCAACTTATATAAACTTATACTATCAAAATGCTAAACACATTTATGAACACTGATTCTTAATTTCTGTACTTAAGAAGGAACTAATGAACTGCTACTGTTTCTTCTTGTTTTTGTTTCTTTATATATTGCCATATTCCTGGGAACTTTCCAGATATGGCTTCCCCCTACTTCCATCATTTCCAGACTAAATTTTCCTGGGAGTTTTTGCCTCTATTCCGATGTAGAAAAAAGTAGCACAACCGATGAGATAATATATTGGTGGAGTGTGATGCCACACTATTCTGTCAATTAAGAAAGGAAAGAGGGAAGAGAGAGATAGAAAGGGACGTGAAAACACTTTGATAAAAAACTGTGCCCCTTTTCCCAACCCAAAACCCAGTGCCACTTTCCAGTAGGTGTAAAACCAAGTGAAGTCAAGAGGCATATTCTGAAGAAGGCACAAATAAACAGCATACCTGTTCTGATTTTCCACTTTAGATGTCTTCTGTTGCATTAAAGGAAGTCTGAGAATCTCATATCATAAATCCCAGATTGGTTATTCTTAATATCCTTTATCTGATTGAAATTTAGCAGAAATTCCCATGAAGGATGATATACTTCATTTCTTCAAAATTTCTAAAGTTTGGTTATTTTTCATATGTTTTTGGTTATTTTCGCTTTATCATTATTACAGCGGGAAGTTGGAGGAAGCTCTACCAGCAGTGGTAGCCAGACGCCACAAGAGGCTTGAGCAAACATTTTCAGACAGCTGCAATCATTGCATATTCTCTTATGTTCTGTTTTTATACCACGCTTGCAATTAAAAAGTAAAAACCTACTGAGCCAAAAGTGGACAGTTTTGCCCAGGCCTGCTGGTAATAGAAGACATTTAAAGGACTCACAAAGGAAGTAATTGTAGTTTAAGGAGCGTTGGAAGATTTGAAGAGACCCGTTCTGTAGAACTCTGGTCCAGAGTTTTTATTTCCCTCAAATGTCAGAAAAATTGATAAAACTCCTCCCAGTGCAGCAATTCAGAGGGAGAGAAAGGATTTTGAAAGCAGTCATTTTGCCTATTAGAGAAGAACTTCATATCTTGACATTCTGACATATACAGGGATCGGTGTACCAATAAACAAAAAAGCAGAAACAACAAACACTGAAGCAATTCAGCTGGTGTGTTCTACTTTTAAAGTCTGAACTCTGAAAAAGAGCAGGCTGAGACGACAGACGCTTCTCTGCAATTAGTATCAATCACTCCTGACACAGAAAGTGACCCTACCAATATCAAAGTGGTTTCAATCGATCAGTGGGGTTTTTTACCAAGGTGGGACAGAGAAAGAGATCAGGAAATAGTACAGAAAAGTGCTGCATAAAAAGCAGAGCCAGAAAACACTAGGATGAAAGTGTTTATTATGACTACTTTTAGCTAAATATCTCAGTATTTCCTTGGGAAGAAAGTTTGATCATTAACACAAAATATACTGTAGTTGGATATGAGTGCACAGATAGATTAATAATTATTTCCTGAACATGCTTTCTTCCGTACTGTGGGCCCAGCCTTTGCTAAACAACTGGCGTAGTTGTTGCTGCTGCTGTAATTGTCAAATCCTGTTACTAAGGGGAAAAACCTGAACTGAGTGATCTTAACTAGCTGTAATTTTGAAATCTTAATACCAACAATATGTAGAAAATAAATCCTACTGAATGGTGCCTGCATAGGGTTAATTTCCTTTCCAGAATATATCACAATTTATACCTTTATTTCAACATTACATTTCAATGCATTGTCCTGTTTCCTGGCTTAATGCTGATAAAAAACTCATTTTATTGAGGTATAACAAGGCGTGTGCTCTGACTTCCAGTTGAGTTGTGTTCAAAATGATGTGGCTTTCCATGAGTATGTGCACATTTTATTTTTAGTTAAAAAAAAAAAAAAGATAAACACCTTAAAGATGAAAATTGTATTTAGTGTAGCCCCCAATAGGTAGCTACTTTTAAGACTGTTCTGTTTTGTCCCTTACACTTGACAAAATTTTAATAATAATATATACATGAATATGAGTCCCAGGGCAGTGCACATCATTAACCTACTTGGCTGCTAACTGAAAAGCTGGAGGCAAGGCCCGATGTTCTACATCCCAAAAAATCAGCCATTGAAAATCCTACTCTGACACCCATAGAGTTGCCACGAGTTGGAATGAACACAACAACTGGTACTGCCATATAAGGACAAAGCGTTCTTCTCTCATTTTATCATGTGTTTTGCATATAATGAATGATATACTTTTAATACATTATTTTAGGCCTCCTTGCTACCATACTTTATAGAAATACCAAAATTTATGCAACCATTTTTATACTTTGTGACAATAATCATATTTCATAATTTTTTAAATTATAAGTAACATGTTTATATATTAGTAACAACTTCACATCTGATTATTTCCTTAAGATATACTTCTGGGTCTTAAATAGACAAAAAATTTTCAATTTTCTTGATAGTTGTAAATTGCTTTTGGGAAAGGTTGTTCAATATGTATTTTCAGCATATTAATTTTCTCACTCCATCCTCAATATTAAATTATTTTCTAATGTCATAGGAGAACATGGAATCACTGTTGCTCTTTAATTTGAATATCTTTTATTTCTGGTTAAGTTAAACTTTTTTTAACTCTATAAATCTATATAAACTGTATTTGGTACATTTTTCCATTGGAGTATTATTTATTTTATGATTTATTTGAGAGGACTATTTTGTATTAGGAGTCTCTGGGTCATACTAATTCTAGCACTCAACTCCTTGCTGAAAGGTTGGAGGTCTCCGCCTTGGAAGAAAGGCCTGGAGATCTACTCCCCCAAAATTGGCCGTTGAAAACCCTGTGGGGCTCAGGTCCACTCTGCCACTTGAGGGGTTGCCATGAGTCAAAGTCAAATGAAGGATAACTCGTTTTTACTGGTTTATTTTATATGAAGACAATTAAAATTTAGCTTATCATACTTGAAAGTCATTATCCTATATTTCCGATACACAAGGATTTTATAAATATATATTTACCTCTTTTATTTTTCTTTCTGTAATTTTTGTGTCTTCTGCTTTTTTTTTTTTTTTTCCTGCTTAGAACAATTCCCTTAATCTGAAAACAAATCGCTATTTACGTGTGTTTTTATTCTGGTTGTTTTATGATCATATTATTTACACTTGACTCTCTAACATATCTGGGAATTAGTTTGCTTTAGATTTTGAGGTAAAGTGCTCATTTTAGTTACTGCCTTACTTTCTGGTTTGTGATTTAACTCTTACATAATACAATTATTTGAATTTCTCACATTTACACTTTATTCCTTCAGTCTGTATATGCTTGGAAACATCATATTTTAATTATTTTATATTTATATATACAGCTATAGACAATGTAATATAAATTTTATATATAATAAGTTTTCACTTTGGAAATATTTTAAAAAATTCATGAAAGTAGAGAGAAAAATATAACAAGCCCCAATTACACTTGGACTGCTTTGACAATTATTAATGTTCTGTTGTCTTGCTTCATCTCTTCCCCCCAAATTCTTGTTTTTGCTTCAGACAGATGGAGTATTTCCCCACTGACTTCTAAAATAAAATTCAAACCTACAGAAGAAATGCAGAGAACATTGTATATCCTCCACATGCACTCACTGTTTGTTGATGTATTTTGCTATAATATTTGAAAGTAGGAGACCCTGGTGGTGTAGTGGTTAGGTGCTATGGCTGTTAACCAAAGGGTCGGCAGTTTGAATCCTCCAGGTGCTCCCTGGAAACTCTATGGGGCAGTTCTACTCTGTCCTATAGGGTCGTTATGAGTCAGAATCGACTCAAAGGCGCTGGGTTTGGTTTGGTATTTGAAAGTAAGTTTTAGAAACCATAGCATTTCATTCCTAAGTACTTCATTTTGTTGTCTCTAAGACAGAGGACATTCTTTCATATCATCACAATAACATTTTACATATTCTCTTCTAAATAATATTTTATCATATAAAGTCCATATACACATTTTGCAACTGTACTCATCAAGTTTTTTTTTTAATCTAATATCAATTCAAGGGTGCATTGACTTTATTGTACTCACTTTAATGTCTTAAGGTAGTATTTTTATTTTTTTAGAGTATATACCATTTGTTTTGAGAATATCACAAAATCTCATTTTTGCATGATTGCTTTTATGAATAGATTTAGAGAAGACAACTATAGATGTGAAGTTATATACTTTCCATTGTATCATATTCTAATCTATAATGTCCAGTTTGCCTTATAGGTTAAAATAAGGGTGTTCACGTTAGTTAAGACTGTACTCAGCAGTATTTTCTGTAGATACATTATGTTGTACTTCCCTTTGGAATTAATAAGTAATCTATGGGAGGCTGAGTGCGTAATTTATTTTTTGACAGTTGAAGGTATTAATTACCTGATTCAACTCAGGTATTAACTACCTGAACCAGTTATTACACTGTCAGTTAAAAAAAAAAAAAAAGACAGTTTTCTTCTTTTGTCATCACTTCTTTATTATCTGGCATGTTTTTTAGTATAGACAAGCTTTCTCTACTTCTTCCTGCCTCTCATAGGTTTTTTGTTTGTTTGTAATACTATCATGTGCTTGTGGATTCTTTCTGTAGTCAAAATATTATAAAACACAATTGCCATTATTCTTCTTGGTGGTCAAAATTTCCCAAATTTGGCCAATTGAAGCCCTTAAAGCTGGCATGGGAACTTTTTGACACAACTCCATTTGTCTTTTAACACCTTCTTAATTTCAGTCTCCAAAAGATATTCCAGCCTCAATTTCATTTTCACAGTCCCAGACCTGTATTCATCTCTTTCTTCAAGAAGCTCTATGTCCTTTTTTGGGAATGGAATTTAGTTACCAATATCTGGATAATATGTAGGCTTACTGCTACTAGCCTGTTATATCTTCTAGGCTCTTTAACTAGACAGAATTAAAAGCCAATTTAAAGAATCATGGCTTCATACTGATTTCTTCAACTCCGGTTGAACATCACAAGACTCTTCCTCTTCTTCTGTCATTTCATGTATTTACTTCTCTTCTGCTAAGGTGAAGATGCCTGCTCCCAGCAATATCACTCTGTTTACTCATTTGTAATATCTCAGGATGTAAACAAAATAGTTCCAGAATCATTTTACTCATAGCACTGCAAACAAAAAACTTACTACTACCTATTACTTAGCAGACATTGTGTCTTTAGAATACAGCCTACTCAGAGTAAACATCATAATACTGTGTTCATATTTATTAATTCATATTTGCATGTGAGTGTATGTGGACTTTGCTGTAATCCAATATACTGTTATATTAATTTATACCTTTTTTCATTCAATTTTGTTTTGCTTTCTTTCTTTGACTTTTTTAAAATATGTAATACATTAGATGCATTGAGTAATGTATCCACTCTAAGTGAAGTTTACTGTATGAAATTTTAAAAAAATCAACGAAGAGGTTGAAGTTATTTCAAGATCTTAGACTGTAACAAATTAATCTAACAGTATTACAAATGTATGACATGACCTCAACATTGAGAGTGAGAGAAAGACTGACTGAAGTTACTTTGGTTACTTTGGAAAATCAAGTTTGACCAGACCCGGTAAAGCCAAGGACCAAAACAATAGCACACACACTGTTCTACCACTGGTAAATTTGTTCTCACAGGTGTACAAGGTTCAGTTCTGAATCTACCTTATATGTACCCTAGGGTTGAACAAACAAGTAAATATACTGTAGATAATGGAAGCCAGGTTTCTCACTCTGAGGCAAAACAAAAAAACCAAACCTGCTGCCATTGAGTCGATTCTGTCTCATAGTGACCGTAAAGGACAGAGTAGAACTGCCCCATAGTGTTTCCAAAGAACGCCTGGTAGATTCTAACTGCCGACTTTTGGTTAGCAGCTATGGCTCTTAACCATTATGCCATCAGGGTTTCCTGAGGGAAAGAACTTACAAGTAAATAAGGGAGGAAAGCTAGCATGAACCATGTAGTGCTAGATCAAAGTCAGAGATTTCAGTACGAGCTCATCTGTCTCTATTTCTCTCTCTCTCTCTCTCTCTATGTATGCACTAACACATATATATTTCTTTCTATATCAACCTACCTATCTATCATCTACAGAACTAATTATAGATATGCGTGTGCGTATGGGTGAGGATGCATACATGTATTTGATGTATTTCCTTGCTTTGTCTGCTGAAAGGGCCTGGAAGCAGTGGCCCTCAAGTACATCAAATGTACCCAGGACTCCGATCTTGGTGTCTAAATACCAATCTCCATCAAAAGAAACAGGCTTCATGGAGAAATTGCTGATTCTTGGATTGGGAAAGAGAAAATACAATACATTTCTGGAGCACACATTCAAGAAGAAGGGATATTAGTCTTCACCTCCTGGAAGGTGCTGGGAGGGTGTTCACATATATTATTTGGAATTCTTCTGTAGGAAATAATCCGTTCTCCCTCATTTATTTACTTATTCATACCATTATAAATATACATAGATATTAGATTTATCTTGTATATGTCGTTTTTGTTGTGTGCCATTCAGGCGATTTTGACTCATTACCAAACCCTATAGGACACAGTGGAATTACCCTGGGTTTGCTGGGCTGTAATCTTTGTGGGGGCAGATTGCCAGCTCTTTTCTTCCGTGGAGCAGCTAGTGATTTTGAATAACTGACATTTAGTTAGGAGCTGAGTGCTTAGCCATCGTACCAACAGGGCTCCTTTATATTATGCCTAGACATATTTGTTTTATTCTTTGGGTTATAATATAACACTGTCATTTTTTATTTTGTTACTCAAATAGTTCTAGCTTTTGGATATTTGGAGCTCCTTCACATTGGCTCTTATGCTGGTTGACATGCCCTGATTATGGGCAGGAGCAAGAAATAGTTGTCATGGGGCCAGGAATGTCCTTTAGTGGAGTCCTCTCCACAGGAAAGCATGAAACCGGGGACAAAGGGGTTCTCCACTAACAGAGACTTCTTTTAAAAATACCACTTCAGTGAAAATAAATAATATCTTTTCAAATTATTTTGAATCTAAATCAGTTCTAGTTGTTCTTCTTTTGTAACTGGTGAAAAATTGAGCAAATGTGTCTAACATTCTTCTGTAGCATTTGTTGTAGCTGTATGAAAGTGCAACACACAAATAAAATCTGTTGATAATGGAAACTTACCAGGGTGAAAAGGAGAGCATCTGCTGTGATATGGAAAACCTGAATTCTAATCAAAATAATTTACTTATTAAATAATTCATAGAAAGAGGATAATTAAAATAAGTGTTCATTGGTAAAACTCCATATTCCATAAAAGCCAGTTTATTTTCTCTTAAACAAACTAGAATCAGAAGTTTTTAATATAACAATGCCTAGAAAATGCTGCTGCTGATGATACTATATACCTCCATGAAACAAAAATCGAGGACGACAATGCACTCCTTTCCACGGCACCAAGACAACCAAACTCCTTGCCGTTGAGTCAATTCCAACTCAGAGCGACCCGACAGGACTCAGTAGAACTGCCCCATCCGGTTTCCAACGAGTGCCTGCTGGATTCCAACTCTTAACTGCTGCCCCACCAGGGTTTCCCTTTGGACAGTAGTGGAGTTTATAATGCGTTTAGTAATTTTAGTGTGTGGTGCTTTTAATACAGCACGGCATTTTAACAAATCCCTAGTTATTCCCCTTAGGTGAGGTATCGCCTCTATTTGCTACCTAAAAATAGATAATACAGGTTGTATTAGAATTGACACTTTGCTTTGCAGTCCTGTCGGTTTTGTGGCAGGCACGCTGTCATGCGTCCACCGTTACTGTACCATACAGAATCATCTCACTGCCGTAAGAATGCCCTGTGCTCCACCTATTCCTTTATTGCTCCCTCCTTCACTGCCCATTCCCAAACGCCGGCAACCACCGATCTTTTTACCGTCTCTATAATTTTGCCTTTTCAGTAATATCATGTGGTTGGTATCATAGAGTATGTAGCTTTTTCAGACTGTCTTCATTCACCTAGCAATATGCATTTAAAGTTCCTCCATGTCTCTCCAAACTTGATAGCTCTTTTTGCGGTTGTCTTTAGGTGCTGTTGAGTCAGTTCTGACTCATAGGGACCCTATGTCCAATGTTATTTAATAGCGAACATTATGTAATTAAAAAAAAAATAGCTAAGTAATACTCCACTGACTGGATGTACCATGATTTGTTTGTCCATTTACCTATTGAGGAGCATCTTGGTTGCTTCCGATTCTGAGCAGTTCTGAATAAAGCTGCTATGAAAACATTCAGGTTCAAGTTTTTATGTGGAGAGTTTCAGTTTTTAAATTGTGAAATACAACAGATACGGTATAGTCCACTTAATGTTAATTAACAATGTACTAAATTATTAAAAACTGAAGTCTTGAAACCATCATTCCAATCAAGAAATAGAACATTGCCAGGATTCTAGAAACCCTCAGAATAACTGTACATTCATGCAGAAGTGTTTCAATTTGTATTGTGACCATCAGTATATATTTCCTTTATTAGTCCTCTATATTAGTTTAGTCTAAATTACATATCTCTCATTACCAGTAGTGAACTCACCTCAGGCCCATTTGACTATAATATTTAATGAAGTGCACTGATAGCTAAATGTATCAAATAGTTAATGCAATAATCACTTTAAAATAACTACATTAGTCATTATTTCCTAGGAATCTTATTTCAAATATAACTTTATTCTTACGGACTTGCCAGTAATGGGTAAGCTGTAAAAATGAGTGGTTTACTGGCCTGTCCATTTATATTTTTTCCATTTTTTCATTCAAGAAAGAAAATAGTATCTTATTTTTATATAAACTTTTCTAATAGTTTCCCTTGATTCTGGAGCCTTAGTGGTACAGTTCTAGTTCCTAAATCTTTCCACAAAAATAAGCTATAAATAATAAAAAGGATATCCACCTTCTTATTTTCTAGGGCATGTGGGCATATATCTAATTAATAGGTCATTTTGAATTATTAACACTACAGAATTAAGAAAAAAAAAGAATTAAGAGTAGTGTGCAAGACATTTCTATTCCATTTGGAATTTTAATTTTTAGTACTTAAAAAGTCATTCTTACCAAAGGCTGGCAATAGTGCTGTGTTTTGTTTTAAAGATACTTTCAAAAATACTATTAGAATTAGATTGCATAGCTTAGACACACTCCAGAAGATGTTAGATAATGAGCTACTCTGCCTATGGCATGTTATTTTTGTGAGACTCATAGGAAGCAGAATGTAGCTATGTACATAGCAAACTGCAAAGGGCTGTGCAAATTTAAGTTCCGCTATTATGTTGTACAAGCACAGCTGATAGATGTAATAAGAATGCAACTTTCTGTTGTCTCCCACTGTCCACTTAGTTAAAGTGTGTTCCATGAGGAAAGTTTTCTTTCTGCCATTGGGTGGAAATCCTAGTAGACCACATAATTTTTCAGCTCACTCTTAGGGAATAGGAAGGTCTTTCTTCATTTTAATCAAGTAGTTACTCAACACTTCAATACTCACCCAAGGTCAAAATTTCCATGATTCTTTATTTTTTCTGCAAAGCATAAACTGTGATCAAATTCTTCTTTCTTTCTCTTCTCCAGTTAGAGTTTCTGTCTATGCTGTAGTAACAGTGTCAAAGGGCAGAGAAGAAATACTCTTCCTTCACTGGTACCATCCCTGGGACTAGTATAGGTTTAAGGCTGTCATGTTTCTTCTGGGGTGTTTTTAGGCAACCTGGTGGTGCAGCGTTTGGCTACTAACCAAAAGAATGGTGGTTTGAACCCACCAGCCGTTCCATGAAAGAAAGATGTGGCAGTCTGCTCCTGTAAAGATTTACAGCCTTAGAAACCCTATGGGGCATTTCTACTCTGTCCTCTAGGGTCGCTATGAGTCAGAATCGACTCCATAGCAGTGGGTAGTAGGTGGGGTGTTTTTACAGTTGCTGGATGCGGGACTGGATCCATAGTGACTCACTAAGCAGAAGCCCTGCTCTTAGGCTGGTTTCTTTCCACTTAGTTTTTTAATGTACGCACGCACACTCTCTCTGGAGCTCCATCATCTCAGCAAGCAGCCTCTTGGGCAGGACCCTTTTTACCTTGAGGTCTGCATCTGGTCTCCGGGACTTACCATTGTTGGCTAGCTGACGCAAAGAAGTGTCATTTCTTTCAAGAGGTGGGTTTACTAGGCAGCCAGCAAAATGGAAACTTACCTGTGCCATACTTCCATGCATCCCTGTGAAGGCTAAGGGTCGCTGGCAGATACTGAGTGTTCTAAGTGGGGAGAAGAAGCTGTATTTCAATCAAATTATTTTCTTCTTCAGTATACCTGGTAAAATTATCCTAAAGAAATTTCAGAGTCTCCAGCAATATTTTTTTTTCATTCTAAACAAATATTCAATTTTTAACCTAATTTTGTTTTTCTATTTTTTTTTTTTTCTTCCTTAAAAGGGGCGTTACAAATTGTAATAGCATCAGGCCCCACAAAATCTAAATCAGCTTTTGGTTATTCCCTATGTGTAGTTATCTGTCACCACAGAGAGTTTCTTGTACGGTCCCACATTTCTCAGGAATATAACCCCACTGCAACTCCACCCATTAGATTCTACAACTTAGCAAGTTGAAAACACTCTCTGTGCTTTTGGAGAAGCTGGCTTTGGGGGACACTGTGCATAAAACAGGGTAACACTTCTCCTGGTAGAAGTCTTTGTCAGTCTTCTGTGTCTCACCACTTTTATATATTCCGATAGCCATTAAGCACCTTTTGATGCTTTATTTTAAAATTTCTGGAGAATGGTCTAACAACACTGTTTAACAGAACTTTCTGTGATGATAGATGTAATCTGTCATGCTTCTAAAATCGCAGTCATGAGCATTTGAAATGTGGCTTGTGAAGCAGAGGAGCTGAATTTAAATTTAATTTAAAAAGGCCTCCACTCACTTATTAATACTGTTGTAACTAATAACCAGAGTCGACAGTTCGAATCTGCCAGGCGCTCCTTGGAAACGCTGTGGGGCAGTTCTACTCTGTCCTATAGGGTCCTATAGGGTCGCTATGAGTCGGAATCAACTCAACGGCACTGTTTTGTTTTTTTTTTTAACTAATAATATTGTAATGCAATGTAGAAAGATTTTGCAGAACAATTTTGTTGTTAGTATTCATATAATTTAAGAAATGCTCCATTTAAAAAATTTACAACCCTATTTTTTCATTCATCTGTCAGTTTCTTGTACTGTGCTGGCTTACATGTTGCTCTGATGTTTGAAATTATGCAAACAATATTTCAAATACCACCAGGGTCACCCATGGTGGACAGGCTTCAGATGAGCTTCCAGACTAATACAGACTAGGAAGAGGGACCTGGTGGTCTACTTCTCAAAATTAGCCAGCGAAAACTGGATGAATACTAGGGAAACATTGTCTGATACAGAGCAGAAAAATGAGCCCCTCGGGTTGGAAGACACTCAAAATATGACTTGAAAAAGAGCTGTCTCCTCAAAGTAGAGTCAACCTTAATGACATCAATGGAGTTAAGCAGTCAGGACCTTCATTTGCTGATACGGCATGTCTCAAAATGGGAAGAAACATACAAACATCCATTAATAACCAGAACGTGGCATATACAAAGTATGAAACTAGGAAAATCAAATATCATCAAAAAAGAAATGGAACACATCAACACTGATATTGTAGGCATTAGTGAGCTGAAATTGACTGGTATTGGCCATTTTGAATTGGTCTACTATGCCGAAATTGACAAATTGAAGAGGAATGGCATTGCTTTCATCCTCAAAAAGAATATTTCAAGATCCATCCTCAAGTACAATGCTGTCAGTAATACAATAACATCCAGACACCTAAAAGGAAGACCTATTAATATGACTGTTGATCAAATTTACGTACCAACTACTAATGGTAAAGATGAAGAAATTAAAAGATTGTGACCAGTTTCTGCAGTCCGAAATTGATCAAACATGCAGTCAAGATCCATTGATAATTACTGGTGATTGGAAACTGGAAGTTGGAAACAAAGAAGAAGGAACAATAGTTGGAAAATATGACCTTCATGATAGAAACAATGCTGGAGATCACATGATAGAATTTTGCAAGACCAACAACTTCTTCATTGCAAATACCTTTTTTAACCTACATAAATAGTGACTATACACATGGGCCTTGCAGATGGAATACACAAGAATCAGATGGAGTAATTCTATGGAAAGACAAGATGGAAAAGCTCAATATCATCAGTCAGAACAAGGCCAGGGGCCAACTATGGAACAGACCATAAATTGCTCATATGCAATTTCAAGTTGAATCTGAAGAAAATCAGAACAAGTCCATGACAGCCTATGTACAACTTTAAGTATATCCCACCTGAATTTACAGACCACCTCAAGAATAGATTTGATGCATTGAACACTAATGACCTAACATCAGATGAACTCTGGGATAACATCAAGAACATCATACATGAAGAAAGCTATAGGTCATTCAAAAGACAGGGAAGAAAGAAAACACAAAAATGGGTGTCATAAAACACTCTGAAACTTTCTTTTTCACATAGAATAGCTAAAGAGAACAGAAGAAAAGATAAAGTAAAAGAGGTGAATAGATGATTACAAAGGGTGGCTTGAGAAGACAAAGTAAATTATTATAATGAAATATGCAAAGACTTGAAAACCAAAAGGGAAGTACATGTTCAGCAATTCTCAAACTGAAGGAATTGAAGAAAAAATTCAAGCCTCAAGTTGCAATACTGAAGGATTCTACTGGGAAAATATTGAACAAAGCAGGAAGCATCAAAAGAAGATGGAAGAAATACACATAGTCACTGTACCAAGAAGAATTGGTTTAACCATTTCAGGAGGTAGCATAAGATCAAGAACAGATGGTACAGAATAAAGAAGTCCAAGCTACACCGAAGGCATTGGCAAAAAACAAGGGTCAGGAATTGGTAGAATACCAATTGAGATGTTTCAGCAAATAGATGAAACCCTGGAAGTGCTTGCTTGTCTATGCCAAGAAATTTGGAAGACAGCTACCTGGCCAACCAGCTGAAAGAGATCCATATTTATGCCTATTCCCAAGAAAGGTCACCCAATCTGTCATGGATTGAATTGTGTCCCCCAAAAAACTTGTGTCAAATTGGTTAGGCCATGATTCCCAGTGTTGTGTGGTTGTCCTTCATTTTGTGATTATAATTTTATGTTAAGAGGATTAGGGTGGGTTTGTAACACAAGCCTTACTCAGGTCACCTCCCTGATCCAATGTAAAGGAAGTTTCCCTGGGGTGTGGCCTGTACCACTTTTTATCTCTCCAGAGATAAAAGGAAAGGGAAGCAAGCAGAGAATTGGGGAAATCATACCACCAAGAAAGCAGCACCAGGAGCAGAGAGAGTCCTTTGGACCTGGGGTCCCTGTGCCTGAGGAGCTCCTTGATCAGTGGAAGATTGATGACAAGGAATCTCCCTCTAGAGCTGACAGAGAGATAAAGCCTTCCCCTAGAGCTGACACCCTGAATTTGCACTTGTAACCTACTAGACTGTGAGAGAATATATTTCTCTTTGTTAAAGCCATCTACTTGTCGTATCTGTTATAGCAGTACCAGATGACTAAGACACAGCCAAATGCAGAAATTATTGAACAATATCATTAATATCACATGCAAGTAAAATTTTGCTGAAGATCATTCATTAGCAGCTGCAGCAATACATCAACAGGGAACTGTCAGAAATTCAACCTGGATTTAGAAGGGGACGTAAAGCCAGGGATATCATTGCTGATGTTAGATGAATTCTGGCTGAAAGCAGAGAACACCAGAAAGATGTTTACCTGTGTTTTATTGACTATGTAAATGCATTCAACTGTGTGGATCATAACAGATTGTGGGTAACATTGAGAAAAATGGGAATTCCAGAACATTTAGTTGTGCTCATCAGGAACCTGTACATGGATCATGAGGCAGTCGTTTGAATAGTACAAGGGAATACTTCATGGTTTAAAGTCAGGAAAGGTGTGTCAGGGTTGTATCTTTTTACGATACCTATTAAATCTGTATGCTGAGCAAATAATCAGAGAAACTGGACTATATGAAGAATAATGGGGCATCAGAATTGAAGGAAGACACATTAACAATCTGCTATATGCAGACAAAACAATCTTCTTGCATGCTGAAAGTGAAGAGGACTTGAAGCATTTACTGATGAAGAACAAAGACCAGAGCCTTCAGTATGGATTGAAACACAACATAAAGAAAACAAAAATCCTCACAACTGGACCAATGAGCAACATCATGATAAACAGAGAAGAGATTGAAGTTGTCAAGGATTTCATTTTACTTGGATCCACAGTCGACAGCCATGGAAGCAGCAGTTAAGAAATCAAAAGACGCATTGCATTTGGGCAAATCTGCCTCAAAAGACCTCTTTCTTTACACTGTTAAAAAGCGAAGCTTTCACCTTAAGGACTAAGGTTCGCCTTACCCAAGCCATGACGTTTTCAATCCCCTCATATGTATGTGAGATCTGAACAGTGAATAAGGAAAACCGAAGAAGAATCAATGACTTCGAATTATGGTTTTGGTCAAGAATATTCAATATACCATGGACTGCTAGAAGAATGAACAAATCTATTCTGCAGGAAGTACAGCCAAAAGGCTCTTTAGAAGCAAAGAAGGTGAGACTTTTTCTCACATACTCTGGATATGTTATCAAGAGAGATCATTTCCTGGAGAAGGGCATCATATCTGGTAAAGAAGACTGTTATTGAAAACGAGGAAGGGCCTCACTGCGATGGACTGACACAGTGGCTGCAACAACATACTGAAACTTAACAAGGATTGTGAGCATGGCATAGGACTGGGCAGCGTTTCATTCTGTTGTACATAGAGTATGTATCGGAACTGACTTGATGGCAACTAACAACAACGCCTCTTGTATCTTGATGCCTCAGATGAAACTTTTAATTCAGCAACCTTTTACTTGAGAATTTCTGTTTTTACTTTTTTGACAAAGTTCTTTTTTTTTTTTTCTTTTTTAATTCACCTGGAATCCAGATTTCTGGGTTCATGGAAGTGTGCAGACTTACCCAGGCCATCTACCCTTCAGTGACCTTTTACCTTGAAGGAACTTGTTCTCTGATGTCACTTACAGGTCAAACAATAGCTTAGTAAGCAGCTTAGCAGAAAGAGTTTTGCCTTAGGCATTGGGTTCTTTTGGAAATTTATCCACTTGTGACCAGGTTTGAGAAGGAAGCGGGAACTACAGGGTCAGGCTAGAGGCTGTGTTTTATGAAGTATGCTGTGTCCTTGGTGATTTTGCTTCTGTAACCTAGGGGCCCTGAAAACCTGCTCTGCTTTGAAGGTTATTTTCTGGGAAATTAACATAACAATGACCTACATAATCAGCTTTCCCTGTTCCCTCTTCAGAGATCTTCCTGATGTGTTCAGGGAAATATATTCTGTTACAGTAATTTTTGGTGTTTCTCTAAGGAATTTAGGTTTTTGATATTTTGTTGTTAGAATTTTATTGCTTTCCATAAGAAAGCTAGCAGTGTTTTTAAGTTTTAGGTCACGATTCTTAATGAGATGAAATGATCAATAACACAAACAGTTACATCTAAAAGTGTTCAACCCTTATTTAATATTCAAAATGAGTATTAAATAACTAGCAATTAGTTAAGAAGAAACTACCAGCCTGTAAAGAGAATGTTTTGCAGGGAAAACCTAATTTACCTGTGAGGAAGTTTGATAAGCCAGGCTATGCTAGTCTGAAGGATTTCTTTGGGAGTTACCCGTTGCTTTCGAATTGTTTCCAGTTCATAGCAACCCTGTGTGACAGAGTAGAACTGACCTATATGCTTTCCAAAGCTGTAAATATTTATAGAAGCAGACTGTAACATCCTTCTCACTTGGAGCAGCTGGTAGGTTCGAACCACTGATCTTTCAGTTAGCAGCTGAGCACTTAGCCACTGCACCACCATGGCTCCTTCGCTTTTGGAGTTAGTAGACCAAAATAATTTTGTGCCATTTGTCACCTGTCTAGGGTCCATGCCCTGGAGCAGATGCGCCAATGAAACATACTCTAAGTCAGAAAGAGTGAGAAAGTTTATTAAGGAGATCCATACATCACCGCGGACCCGGCAAAAACACAGGCTGTGTCTATGGAGTCCCAAGGAGCAGTTTTACATTAAAGCTTACATAGAATCTTACAAGGGTTACAAGTGTCTTTGTAGTCCCCTTCCAGACATTTCTTTATTAGGCTAAAGATATACATATCTGATACCTGGGCTCCAACTTTCCTGTGGGGGTTGTATGCCACAGGTAGTCCAGACAGAACAAAAGGTTATTTGCATCAGTTTAAAACAAAGAACAAAGTCATTATCATTTGGTGAAAACAGGGTCATTAACGGAGGTCTGTGAAGGAAGCACGCAGAGGAAGAACAACTTATAGGTTTATCGTGGCCTTAGTTATGTTCCTTGGAAACTCTGTGGGGCAATTCTACTCTATCCTATAGGGTCGCTGTGAGTCGGAATCGACTTGATGGCACTGGGTTTTTTTTTTTTTTTTTTTTAGTTATGTTAAGCTCTTAGTTGTCCATTTTGAAAAAAGAGAAAACATGCTGGGGTATTGGAGCCACACATTTGAAACTCAGTTTTCAAAACCTGATTTGATTTCATTCAGTTATCAAATGATATTACTCTAAAATGTTTTCATCATTAATTATTCAGATATTTATTTTATAATATCATTAGGGAAAAATTGCAGAACTTGGGGCCAGATAATATTGTTAGACGGATTTGTTATGTATCACATAATGCTGCCCTAAGTACACCTGTCAATTTACTAATTTTATCTGTAGAAGATGTATCTGATGACCTACTTCAGATGCTCTCCTCCTCCTTTACTCTTTTGGCATGGAAAAATCGGGAAGGAATGTCATCTATCCGTGTAATCTGCACGTTTCATTGTTTCTGACTAGGCTATTTTTCAACTCTGCAAAGAGAGAAGTTAACTTGTGGCAAACTGATAGGGATGCAAATATTCTGCCCATGGAAATGCAAATTTGGTCAGTGGAGGTTATTGGCTTCCCTCCCCCACTGAAGACAAAGGCAATGTTGTGCATATTAAGCAAACTTATCTCTACATTCCTCATGACCCGTAAATAGGCCTGTCCTTTTGATATTCTTTTGAAGCAACGGTAACACATTTCAGATTTCCTTATTAATAAGAGAGTTAAATAAAATTTCCACACATGTTCATTTTGTAGTGTATGGAGGTGATGATTTTATTCTCTATTTAAATTTGGCCTATAACACAACATAATTATCAGTAATGGAGACAAAGTTGGAGGTTTGATGGTCTTATTTGTGAATGGTCCATATATGTGAGAGAGAATACACATCATATAATAGGTCTGTAAACTGAATCCAGGCTTTATTATGTATAATAATTGACTCATAGTGTTTTTAAAAATAGTAAGTATAAATTCCTTTAACCTGGATGTTCACCCTACATCGACTGGGCTTATTCCCTACTTTCGTACACTTAGCTACTTGAAACACTTTCTGCTACCTACTGGGTAGGCTTTAATGATTCATCAGCAGTTTTAGGATTAAAGCCCCAACATGTAGTTACCATGAGCTACTAGAACTGGGCGTCATGTAATAGTGATGAACATATTGCCGTCAAATCATAACAGTGATGAGTTGAGTAATTAAAAAATCTGTTTAAAAAGAATAAGTGGCACACGATAAGAAAGATGTGGTTTTGCATATATCATACACCCCTGCTGGCCTTTGTCTATTTCTATTGTCCCTTTCACAGACAGTTTTGAGAAGTTTTTCAGATGTTCTTCATACGCCACTCCTTGTGTAACTGAATGCTGCTTGGGTTCTTTGTCCTGTCTTATTAGCCAATCGAATTAAGACGGACACTAACTGCAAAGGAAACAGAAAGTGGCAAGCCTGTTGTCTGCACAGGCCACCATAAGGCCATGTGCTCCCCATCAGAAGGGGTTGGAGAGCTGTTTATTTCTAACGGTGACCGGGGGTTGGGTTTGGTACTGGGAACTCTCTGTCCTTAGTCCTCCCATGTCCACATTTGGAGGTCCTGATGCTGAATCATCTATGGAACATCCGTGTGGTAGAAACTCCTGCTTCTCAAAAGGGCTCAGGTGACACCGTGGGCTGGGAAATACCTTCTTTTCCAGTAATAATTGGGTCCAAGGACGGGTGAAGGGCGGGATCTCCTCCATCCGCACATGCTCCAAGGTCTATTTTGGGCTGGACTAGTGGACAGAGCCACTACCTGCTGCGATTGTTCAGAACAATCTTGCAGTTAGCAAGATAAAGAAAGGAGGGGAAGGGGTGTCAGTTGGGGGTTTCTCTTGCTCAAAATTCTGCAGTGAGGCTCCTGCCTCAACCTGAGTTCAATTCTGTCAATGTCTTGATTGGCTTCCCCAAGGCAAGCTGGCCTACAATCAGTCAGATTAATTCTTATGATTAAAACTTATCAGTGGCCTCTACTGACTTCAGAAGACAGTTAAAACACCTACATCAGACCTTTCTTATTTCCAACCTATGTTTCTCTCCTCCCTCATACTGCAATACTGTTACATTAAACATGTTTCTTAAATGACCCATATTCTGTGTCAAGCGGTGGTTTTTGCCTGCTTAAAATGTTCTTCACTCCCCTTTTGTGCATACAGAGAGCAGTTGATGAATACTCTAATTTATGAATAGCTAAAAATGATAGATATGTGACTTTGCTTGGTATGTGTCTAAGGATTATCAACCTGAATTACCCATACAATTTGGGATTAAGCCAGAGACCTCCTATAAATTTGAATTGTGGATGATATATACCTTTATTTCATGAGTACATTAATTTACTGAATAAATACCTAAAATTCAAGAAAAGATAAGACAAATTCAAATGTTCTCTGAAACATATCTATGATTTGAATTACACTTTCAAGAAAAAAATATCTCCAAGTTGTCAATCAGTAAACACAGCTCACGGACTGTTAGCCAGGACTGTGTGTGTGTGTCTATGTATAGGGTCTTGTGAACGTCCTCCAGAAGGTATGGTGGGTAGAGGGATTTGCTGCCTTTTTTTCTTTGCATTAAAGTCCTGGTTATCCCTGTGGCTATGCATGAGTAAGGTATCCCTGTGGCTATGTGTGAAGTTTAAAAGCTTTATTCTTGTTTTTTAAAAGTTCCTTTTAGCATAGCAACATTTAGAGATGAATCTAAAAGCAAAATTACTTTTAAGCTTAGAGTTCTGCTATGAAGATTATTTTCTTTGGTAAAAAGAATCCCAACCAGTGTCTGAAAAGAGGTCTCCCTGGGCACATTATGATTTGAAAGTCTGTTTTTCTTTTTTTCTACTTTTTCTTAGAAAGGCTGTTTAGAAGCCTAAATAACTAACTTTAGTAAAAAAGTAAAAGAGCTCACGAACTCCAGAAAGTAGAAAAAGTATTTTACATTGTCTGCCTCTCATCTACAGCTCAGCTGCCAAAATGGCGGTCATACCACCTACAACCAAAACCACGTAATTTTCCAAATACAGATTCTAAGGGGTACGACAACAAAAGGCTTTCAAAATATGAATGTTCATATTAATGACTTCTGCGGCTTTGTCATTCCGTACTCATTCTGAATGTCTTTTTCTCCTTTACTGAATTTAGCATGCCTTATGTATCACTTCGGAAACCCTGGTGGCATAGTGGTTAAGTGCTACGGCTGCTAACCAAAAGGTCAGCAGTTCAAATCCGCCAGGTGCTCCTTAGAAACTCTATGGGGAAGTTCTACTCTGTCCTATAGGGTCGCTATAGGGTCGCTATGAGTCAGAATTGACTTGACAGCAGTGGGTTTAGTTTTTTTTTTTTTATATATGTATCGCTTCAGATCCTCCTGGTCCCTCTAACCTGCCTCTAATGTCAGCCACTGCGTGGGCTCCCACCAACGTTGGACAATATCTCACCCTGTATCCACGCTGCAGAGCCTCGTTCATTATACCCCCAGTGGTTGATGAAGGATGTTATAAAAACCTGCTCTGTGCATGCATGCACAACCCAGTGATGGGGGGGTTAACCCCGCATGCAATAGACATTGAGCAGTGGGAAATGTGACCTAGTGGATAGATGGTTTCCTCTTTGTCCATCCACCACAAAGGAAAATCTTGAGATGTATTATTACTACTCCTTAGGTGCGCCTCCTCCCAGCCAAGATCAAGCAAACCATTTTCGCATAGGGAGGGCCAACTCAGTAAGGCACCATTGTTATGGCTTACTCTTTCCCCATTTCTCTTCCCCTCTCCTTTATTCCCTCTCCAAATGATCACATTAGCCCCCAAATACTCATGCATAAGTATTTGTTTCTGGCCCCTATTTCTAGGGAACCAAACTAAAATACTCAGTAGTACGTCCAACAAAATCATTAAATATTTTCATTTTTGCTTCCTAAATAAATCACAAACCTATCCTACTTCTTTATTCCCAGTGATTCTATCAGAGCTTCCCTTCAGAGTCTTGTCATTTCTTATGTTGTAAGCATTCGTACTCTGATTAGTGTAAAATTGAGAGATTTATTGAAAGAAAAAAAAAAAAAACAGCTGGAGCTGGGATTAAACTGAACTCCACGTGGTGGAATCCAGAAATTTAAAATGGCAACTCAGCAGTGACATTTTATAGGAGAGCAATGAATATGAAACAGGTTACTTGATTGGTATTTACAAACAACCCATGATTATCTCTCAAAGTTTTTGTTGCCTCCAGATAGACGACATGGCTGAGACAGGATTAAGCTACAGAAGTAACCATTGATTCATTTATGAAAGGGATTAGGCTACAGAAGTGACCATTGATTTATTATTCAAAGACATTACTTGATTGGTGAGCAGAGGCTTAGATCATCAAAAGGAATTACTCAATTGGTAGTCAACCATTTTAAGGCAGGGGTTCCTGTGCCCGGTTTTGTAAGAAGATTGGCTTTAAAGGATATGTGACAAGGAGGGGTCACAGTGCAGTTACCCATCATCATTACTGGACAGTCCTCTGTTAGAAACAGTAGGGAAGATGGCGGCTTTTAGGTGAAAATGGAACCCCAAATAGGGAATCTCACCCAATCCTCTAATTGGCCATTTCAGATCATATTAGGTACCTCAAGTTTTTATTTAATTCCCTTACACACTCACAACAACCTCCCTGTTTTCCTGGTACACACTCTCCAAATCCTTTGCATTACAAAGTTATCCTTCAAAAATGCAAATCCTTCCACAGATCCCTCTAACTACTTTACTCTGATTAACATCTTAGACGTTTAACCTGACACCTTTCATAAATAAGTCAGTGGTTACTTCTGTAGCCTAATCTTCTCTCAGCCATGTCCTCTTCCCCAGCACACACATATCTGGAGGCAATAAAAATTTTGAGAGAGATTAATCACGGATTTTTTCATATTATCATAGGAAGCTAAGTGTTAACCATGAGACAAATACATATACATTTAGGGCATTTGTTTACATCTTTGTACCCATGGCCATAGGAATACCACCCCCTCTCTAATATATTTGTCACCCTCAAGACATACTCATTTATCACTTGCTGTGAGGAAACTCCTTTGGATTTAAATCTGAAAATGGATTTAATCATTCCTTTATTAGTACTGGAAACACTGGCGGTGTAGTGGTTAAGTGCTATGGCTGCTACCCCCCCAAAAAAAAAAATTTGGCAGTTGGAAACCCTGTGGGGCAGTTCTACTCTGTCCTGTAGGGTCACTGTGAGTCTGAATTGACTTGATGGCAGTGGGTTTGGGTTTGGGTTTTTATTGGTACTAGTCTGTACCAACTCTTCTGTTTTAACATAAATACTTCTTTTCATTCAGATTTCAATATTTGTTGAAACGAACACTTCTCTATTTTTCTTTTTTACCACATTGCTATGCCAGGTGATCTTTACAGTTTACTTAAAGTAGATAAAAAGCAGAGACTAATTGTATGTATTTCTGGAATACCTCCTAAGGAATTGCTTTCTGTATTTGGTAGGTATTTGGATTAAATAACATTTATTAAGCCCCTCAAAGGAGTCCTGGTGGCGCAATGATTAAGCTCTGGGTTGCTAACCCAAAGGTCAGCAGTTCAAATCCACCAGTTGGTCCACTGGAGAAAGATGTTGCAGTCTACTTCTGTAAAGATTACAGCCATAGAAATCCTGTGGGGCTGTTCTACTCTGACCTATAGGGTCACTATGAATCAGAATTGACTTGACGACAGTGGGTTTGGTTTTTATTAAACCCCTCATTGTCCACACATTATGCTAAAAGTTGAAAAACAATGACAGTTAAGGAGAAGCCCCTTCCAGTTGATTATATCTAGCATCTGCCTTTAGATTATTTATTTAAGTAGTGGTGAGAGACCTGTCATATAAAAAAAAAATCATATAGGACTTGGAGAAAACAATATAGAGTGCACCAAAGTTATAAGTGGTACAAACATTGAATGATTTAGTATTTCAGAGGGAGGGTGAATTAATTGAGGGATGGCAGGGACTGATTTGATAAAGTCTCATAATTAATTCAAAAATTAAAGGGCAGTGTCTAACACATGACACTTGTAATACTCAGTACACTTCTGTACATAAAAGATATATGCAATCGTAGAAGGGAAATAAAAACACAAATAAAGCAGACCAATACAACAGCAATGAGGATAGTTCAGTAGATACTTAATTATTTAACTATGATAAATCAATTAAATAAATAACAAGATGAAATAACATTTTGAATGGTGAAACACTCTAATCTTATCAGTGAAAGCAATAATTCAGTAAGTTTGTGTAACATTATCAATCTTATCAGTCCTTAATTTTTTTTTTTTTTTGGCTCTGGAAAATGAATATAGTATAAAACACTTTAAAAACTCATAAAAATTATAAAAGGAAAATAAAACTATTTTATTTTTAATGATGACTTGATTATATTTCAGAATAAAACCCAAATGCTATAGTAATTTGAAGTACTGTATAACTAGATAAAATATCTTGACATAATTTGAAAATAAATAATTTTTTAAGCCATTCCAAGAATAAAGGCTCAGGAATGAAAATTTAGAAATAAAATCTGAATGCACAACATGAAACAAAGTTTGAACAAATGTAAAGAAAATGCATGCACTTGGAAAATAGTATCATATAAATATTCCAATTAAATATTGAAATTTTTAAAGTAGATACTTTGTGAAGGTTACATTGAAATAAAATAAATGTATAAGAATTGCCAAGATATTTATGAAAAAATTTTGAATTGTGTAAAGGGGAATTCTCCAACCAGGTATAAGAAGGTATTCTAAACAGTGTGGCAGACCTGCTAAGTGGCTATTCAACTGTTGATTTCAAATCTCTTAATTACTGATTACCTTTTACTCACAAGGTTAAAATTAGGACATTTTCTCACCAACTGACTCTTAGGAGTAGCCAGGTAAACTAGATCTAAAGATAAGACATAAGGGGAAGTAACACTGAGGAGCTTTTCAAAGACATTTCTTTTTTTATTTAAAGTATTCCCAATAATTAAACATCCCCACATTTTTCTCTTCTTGTCACTTTTTGCCTTTCTTTAGCTGAGGTGAAGTGAGCATCTGAGGTATAGTATTACAGTTATCACCATGTCATTATGATAAGCTTAATAATAAAAGATCAATATACTAGAACTAGTCAGCATCTTGAATAACATTGTTGAGCATTCGAATAGTTTTATGACCTCAAGAACTATGGTTAAAGAATAAATTTCCATATATTTTAAGCCTTTGCTAGTTTAATTTTCCATTACTTAAATCAACATTGTTTAATGCATATATTTATGGAGTTTCAATTAAGCAGCAGAAACATTTTCTATGGAGATGATACCATTGTTAACAAAGAAGAAAAAATATTTCTGGAGCTTAAACTATTGCAGGAAGAAAAACTGTAAATGATGATGCAGAATCTGTCATCAAAATAGCACGGCATAAGTGGGATAAGGTTATGTTTCTGACCAAGATAAACATAATTGGAATTACATTTGTCCTTCTCCTTCAAACAGTATTAAAAATAAAACACAAAATATATCAAAAGACAGTTTTCATACCTTGGACCAGGTGTGCCAATGATATCTGAGAGATAGAAAAGAAACAAGGTGAGCCTTAAGAATGTCTCAGCTTGCTGCCTGCAGAGATTTCTAGGCCACATGTCAGGGAGAGGAAAAAGATGTAAAGACTTTTCTTGAGTTGGAGAGAAGCAGCTGGGGTCTTGGGAGGTCAAGACAGCCAGAGTTCAACGGGCAGAGAATAGAAAGCAAATTCCAGAGATTTACAGACTGCAGCCCTCAAGTGTGTAGCCGAATACTGGTCAGCATATGCTTCTGGGAAAATGACCTGTGGCAGTAAAGAACCATTAAAAGAATCCCCAGTGCTGACGCTGGGTTGGAGATAGTTTGTGTTCTCTTCAGACAGGGTGGAAAACCTAATAATTCATGATGCATCAAGTAGACTACACAGGAGGAAATTGCTCTAGTAGGTAAAATTCTCACCTAATGAATCTTAAAAGAACACTTCAAAACATCAAACTATTTCTGACTTTAACTGTATTTAAGAATAATGCTCAAGAATATTCACGGGAACACAAAAATGCTCAGCAACCAAACAGATAAAATTCACAATCCAAAACTACGAGGCATGCAAAAAAAAAAAGGAAAAAACTCATAATGTGAAAAATTCAAACATTCACACCAACGTGGAAATGACACAATGATAGTATTATTAGACAAAGGCATTAGAAGAATTATTATAACTATATTCCATACACGCAAAAAGGAAGAGGAAAGATTAGACATGTTAAATGGAGAAAAGATATAGTGAAGGATAGTCATTATTCTACCTATGAAAAATATAAGGTCTTCCATGGAAGATATACTAGGAGGGATAAAAACAGATTAGATACTGCAGAAGAAAAGACTAATGAACTTGAAGACATAACAATAGAATAATTATAAATTAAACATCAGTAGAAAAAAGATTTAAACAAAGTATAAGCTAGTTCTAGCACAACTTCAGGTAGCCTATATAAGTGTAATTGGAATCTGCAAAAGAGAGACAAAACCAAACCCATTGCTGTGAAGTCAATTCTGACTCACAGCTACCCTATACAATGGACAGAAATATTATTTCCAGAAATAATATCTGGAATAAAAAAAAGATGTGTACCATAAACCCACAGATCTAAAAGTCTCATGAAACCCAAGCACATGAAACATTAAGAGAACTACAACAACAAGGCACATCAAAATTGAATTAATTACAACTATGTATACACACACACACTATATATATATATACACGTATAACTACACACATCTCTCTATATATCTATTTATGTGTCCATTCATCTGTTACACAAACTAATCATTAGGTATGAATTAAAAATCAGGAAAATAAACACTTAAATGTATTATTTGATTAATTTGAATTTTATGAACTGTTAAGAATTACATTCTATTTAATAAATGGCACTTGGTACCACTGTCAGGCTATTCAGGATAAGAAGGTTGATTTCAGTTTCTTACCAGATATAAACGTAATTTCTCAATGAATAGCAGCTCAAAGGATTAAAAAAAAAAAAAAAAAACAACTCACCATCGAGTCAATTTCAACTAATGGTTATAGTTAGTCATTAATAAATAATTAAAAGTGTTAATGATTGATTACATAGTAAAATGAAATCATGGTGAGGAATATCATAAAGACTTAATTGAATTTTTTTTTACGTTTTCATTTTTACAAAAGAGTAACCTTTTCACAATTTATTCAAACCCTTTTTGGTTTCTAAGCATCTAATTTTCTGGTCCAACTATGCTAGTGAAAAACACATAAATCTTCAAGCATTAGAACATGCAAACATATTTGGTGTTAATGGAGCTTTCTGAGTAATACATATATACAACAATTCTTTTCAATTTGATTTTTTTTCAAAGGTAAATTAAAAAACAAATCTATAAAACGTGCAACTAAATTCATTTTAAAAACTCACCACCTGAAATAGGAGCCAAGATGGTAGATTAGACAGACTCTTCTGGCAAGCCGTCTTTACAGCAAAGACTCAAAAAACAAGCAAAATGAGAATATTTATGACAGGCTAGGAGCCCTGAGCATCAAAGGCAAGCTTAGAAAATGAACTGAGGGGCAGGGGGAGGAAAAGACAGTTCAGAAGCGGAGAGGAGTTACCGGATCTGAATCGTGGGGAGCCCTCAGGCACTATTCTCGGGAGTGGTGGCAGTGGGCTGGCACTAGCATTCGGCCACAGTTTCCTCAGGGAGAAGCAGCCAGCCACACAGCCTACTCACACCTCCGGAACCAGAGAATAATGGCACTCTCAGTGAAAGCTAAGTACCTGCATATATTTTCCTGCACCCTCCCCTGCTCCCAAGCCGGCTTCAGCGGCTGACTTCCCTGGGCCTGAGGTAAGCCTTGTTGAGTGCCTAAAGCCATCATCCCAGCCTTGGAGAAGGAATAAATTTGCAGATGGGGGAAAAGATAATTTGCCAGCTCCACTAACCCAGAGAGCTCAGGACAGAAGCAGCTCCTGCCCTGGCATAAATGGTCCGTGAGCTTTGAGTATCTTTCCCCTCTGCATAGACCTGTGTGGGCCTATTTCAGAAGACTAGGCTCTTGTTGGCAGACTCCAACCATTTCAGCTGTGCTGTGGAAAGGTGGGTGTTTGATGTTTGACATTGCTTTGCCTATTAAACAGGGTCCTCGCCTACCCACATCAGGGACCTAAGGACTGGTAGCTCCACTCAGGTCACCCATCCACCCACGACAGGGGTCCAAGGATAACTGGTACCTCCCAGTTTTTACAACCAAAAATATTGTGTGCCCATGGTTTCTCTGCAGAAGCCACCCACCTATACACTTTAGGGAAGAGAGACAAGCTTTCTGCAGAGACACATGGGGGATGATTCTCAACCACCTGCCTTGCTCAGAGTGTGATCCCCTGCTGCAACCAGATACTGGTACCTACACCGATCATCCCTGCCTCTCTAAGACTATAGGACGGAGCCTGTACCACACACTTGGTGATCAGCTACCTGGACACCTGAGCTGAATTCATACAAGAAAAGTGAATGGACTGATATACCTGGTAACAGCTCTAGCCATCTGGGGACAGGGCGTCAGAGCTCCAAAGGCAAAAATAATCAAGCTAGCTCACTCAAGCAACCCATTTGGGCATATCAAAACAAAACAAAGAAAGAAGCTATGACACACTAAGCAGACATAAAATAAACTAATACAATAACTTATAGATGGCTTGGAGACAAGAGTCAATATCAAGTCACATAAAGAAACAGAACGTGATCACCTCAACAAGCTCTCAAAACAAAGAATCCAGTGATCTTCTAGATGAAAGTAAATTCCTGAAATTACCAGAGGCAGAATAAGAAAGATTAACATATAGAACCCTTCAAGACATCAGGAAGGAAATGAGGCAATACACAGAACAAGCCAAGAAACACACAGATAAAGCAATTGAAGAAATTAAAAAGATTATCCAAGAACATAATGAAAAATTTAACAAGCTGGAAAAATCCATAGACAGACAGCAATCAGAAATTCAGAAGATTAACAATGAAATTACAGAAGTAGACAACTCAAAAGAAAGTCAGAGAAGCAGATTTGAGCAAGTGGAAGGCAGAATTTCTGAAGTTGAAGACAAAGCACTTGACACTAATATAATTGAAGAAAAATCAGATAAAAGAATTAAAAAAAAATGAAGTCTTAAGAATCATGTGGGACTCTATCAAGAGAAATAACCTATGAGTGTTTGGAGTACCAGAACAGGGAGGGATAACAGAAAATCCAGAGAAAATTGTTGAAGATTTGTTGGCAGGAAACTTCCCTGATGTAGTGAAAGACGAGAAGATATCTATCTAAGATGCTCATCAAACTCCACATAAGAAAGATGTTAAAAGAAAGTCACCAAGATATTGTAATCAAACTTGCCAAAACCAAAGATAAAGAGAGAATTTTAAGAGCAGCTAGTGACAAATAAAAAGTCACCTACAAAGAGGACCAATAAGAATAAGCTCGGACTACTCAGCAGAAACCTTGCAGGCAAGAAAGCAATAGGATGACTTACACAAAAAATTGAAGGAAAAAAATTGCCAGCCAAGGATCATATATCCAACAAAACTCAAATATGAAGGTGAAATTAGGACATATGCAGATAAACAGAAGTTTAGGGAATTCTAAAAAAAAAACTACAAGAAACACTAAAGAGAATTCTTTGGTTAGAAAATAATATCAAGTATCCACCCAAGACTAGAACACTGGGCAGAGCAACCAAAACTCAACCCAGAGAGGAAATCAAAAAAATAAATCAAGACTAAAAAAAGCTCAAAACAGGATAACAGCAATGCTATTATGTAAAAGAAGACAAAGTTAAAACAATAAAGAGGGTCTAAGAAATGTATGTAGTCATAGATCTTCCATATAGAGAGGAACGTAAGGCTATAAAAAGAAATAAAAGTTAGGTTTATAGTTAGAAAAATAGAGGTAAATACTAAGATAACCACAAAGGAGACAAACTATTCTACTCATCAAAATAAAATACAAGAAAAAATAGAGACTCAGCAGAAACAAAATCAACAACAATGAATATGAGGAAAGGACAATATATAAAGATAATCTACTCAGCACACAAAATTAAGTGGGAAAAACAAACTGTCAACAACACACAAAAAAGACGTCAAAATGTTAGCACTAAATTCATACCTATCCATGATTATGCTGAATAGACCAATAAAGAGACAGAGAGTGGCAGAATGGATTAAAAATAAGGTCCGTCTATATGCTGCCTCCAAGAGACACATATTAGACTTAGAGACACAAACAAACTAAAACTCAAAGGATGGAAAAAGTATATGAAGCTAACAACAATCAAAAATGAGCAGGAGTGGCAATATTAATTTCTGACAAAATAGACTTGAAAGTAAAATCCATCATAAATGATAAGAAAGGACACTATATAATGATTAAAGGGACAATATACTACCAAGAAGATATAACCATATTAAATTTTATGTACCCAATGGCAGGGCTGCAAGATACATAAAACAAACTGTAACAGCATTGAAAAGTGAGATAGACAGCTCCACAATGATAGTAGGAGACTTCAACGCACCACTTTTGGTGAAGGATAGGACATCCAAAAAGAAGCTTAATAAAGACACGGAAGATCTAAATGCCACAATAAACCAACTTGACCTCATGGACATATACAGGACACTCCACCCAACAGCAACCAACTATACTTTCTTTTCTAAGTGCACATGGGACGTTCCCATATTTGGTCATAAAGCAAGCCTTAGCCGAATCCAAAACATTGAAATATTACAAAGCATCTTTTCTGATCATAAGGCCATAAAAGTGGAAATCAATAACAGGAAAAGCAGGGAAAAGAAATCAAACACTTGGAAACTGAACAATACCCTGTTCAAAAAAGACTGGATTATAGACGACATTTAGGATGGAATAAAGAAATTCAGAGAATCCAATGAGAAAGAAAACACTTCCTATCAGAACCTTTGGGACACAGCAAAAGCGGCCCTCAGAGGCCAATTTACACCAAGAAATGCACACGTACAAAAAGAAGAAAGGGCCAAAATCAAAGAATTATCCCTACAACTACAACAAATAGAAAGGGAGCAACAAAAGAAACCCTCAGGCCCCGGAAGAAAACAAATACTAAAAATTAGAGCAGAACTAAGAAATAGAAAACAGAAAGACAATTGAAAGAATTAACAAGACCAAAAGCTGGTTCTTGGAAAAAATCAACAAAATTGATAAACCATTGGCCAAACTGACAAAAAGAAAAACAGAAGAGGATGCAAATAACCTGAATAAGAAATGAGATGGGCAATATTGCAACAGACCCGACTGAAATTAAAATAACCATATCAGATTACTATGAAAATTATACTCTAACAAATCTGAAAACCTAGAAGAAATGGATGATTTCCTAGAAACACACAACCTACTATAATAACACAAACAGAGGTAGAACAACTAAATAGACCCATAACAAAAGAAGAGATTGAAAAGGTAATCGAAAAACCTCCAACAAAAAAAGTCCTGACCTGGATGGCTTCACTGCAAAGTTCTACCAAACTTTCGGAGAAGAGTTAACAACACTACTACTAAAGGTATTTCAGAGCACAGAAAAGGATGGAATACTCCCAAACTCATTCTTTGAAGCCACCATATTCCTGATATCAAAACCAGGTAAAGACACCTCAAAAAAAGAAAATTACAGACCTATATCCCTTATGAACTTAGATGCAAAAATCTTCAACAAAATTCTAGCCAGTAGAATTCAACAACATATCAAAAAAATAATTTACCATGACCAAGTGGGTTTCATATCAGGTATTCAGGGATGGTTCAACATTAGAAAAAACAATCAATGTAATCCATCATATAAATAAAACAAAAGACAAGAATCACATGATTTTATCAATTGATGTAGAAAAGGCTTTTGACAAAGTTCTACACTCATTCATGATAAAAACTGTTAGCAAGATAGGAATAGAAGGGAAATTCCTCAACATAATAAAGGGCATTTATACAAAGCCAATAGTCAACATCATCCTAGTTGGAGAGAGCCTGAAAGCATTCCCTTTGAGATTGGGAACCAGACATGGATGCCGTTTATCACCACTCTCATTCAACATTGTGCTGTAGGTCCCAGCCAGAGCAATTAGGCTGGATAAAGAAATAACGACCATTTAGATTGGCAAGGAAGAAGTGAACGTTTCTCTATTTGCAGATGACATTATACACAGAAAACCCTAAGGAATCCTCAAGAAAACCACTGAAACTAATAGAAGAGTTCGTCAGAGTATAGGGATACAAGATAAACACACAAAAATCAGTTGGATTCCTCTACAAAAGAATATCGAAGAGGGAATCACCAAATCAATACCATTTACAGTAGCTCCCAAGAAGATAAAATACATAGGAATAAATCTTACCAGGGATGTAAAAGACTTATACAAAGAAAACTACAAAACACTTCTGCAAGAAACCAAAAAAGACTTACATAAGTGAAAAAAACATACCTTGCTCATGGGTAGGAAGACAACATTCTAAAAGTGCCTATTCTACCAAAAGCATTCTATGGATTTAATGTAATTCCCGTCCAAATTCCAATAACATTTTTTAATGAGATGGAGAAACAAATCAACTTCATAAGGAAGGGAAAAAGGCCCTGGATAAGTAAAGCATTACTGAAAAAGAAGAACAAAGTGGGAGGCCTTATTCTACTGATTTTAGAACCTATTATACCACCACAGTAGTCAAAACAGCCTGGTACTTGTACAACAACAGATACATCGACCAATGGAACAGAATTGAGAATCCAAACATAAATTCATCCATATATGACCAGCTGATATTTGACAAAGGCCCCAAAACAGTTAAATGGGCAAAAGACAGTCTTTATAACGAATAGTGCTGGCATAACTGGGTATCCATCTGCAAATAATGAAACAAGATCCATACCTCACTCCATGCACAAAAACGAGCTCAAAATAGATCAAAGACCTAAATATAAAAGATAAAATGACAAAGATCACAGAAGAAAAAATAGGGACAATGTTAGGAGCCCTAATAATGGCATAAACAGTACACAAAACATTACTAACAATGCAGAAGAAAAACTAGAGAACTGGGAGCTCCTAAAATTCAAACACCTATGCTCATCCAAAGATTACCTACAGACTGGGAAAAGGTTTTTAGCTATGACATTTCCAATCAGTGCCTGATCTCTAAAATCTACATGATATTGCAAAAACTCCACTACAAAAAGACAAAGAACACAATTAAAAAATGGGCATAGGAAATGAATAGACCCTTCACTAAAAAAGACATTCAGGTAGCTAACAGATAGATGAGGAAATACTCACCATCATTAGCCATTATATCACTTAAACAATGATGGCATTAATCTAAAAAACACAAAAAACATTGGAGAGGTTGTGGAGAGATTGGAACATTTATACACTGCTGTTGGGAATGTAAAATGGTACAACCACTTTGGAAATCAAGTTGATACTTACTTAAAAAGCTAGAAATAGAACTACCATATGATCCAGGAATCCCACTCCTTGGAATATATCCTAGAGAAATAAGCACCTTTACATGAACAGACATATGCACACCCATGTTCATTGCAGCACTGTTTACAATAGCAAAAAGATGGAAGCAGCCAAGGTGCCCATCAACAGATGAATGGATAAATAAATTATGATATATACACAAAATGGAATACTACACATCAAAAAAGAACAGTGATGAATCTGTAAAACATTTCATAACTTGGAAGAATCTGGAAGGCATTATGCTGAGTGAAATTAGTCAGTTGCAAAAGGACAAACATTGTATAAGACCACTATTACAAGAACTAGAGAAATAGTTTAAACAGAGAAGAAAATATTCTTTGATGGTTAAGAGAGGGAGGGGGGAAGGAGGGTGGGAGAGGGGTATTCACTAATTAGATAGTAGATAAGAATTACTTTAGGTGACAGGAAAAGCAACATACAATACAGGCGAAGTCAGCAAGTCTGGACTACACTTAAAGTAAAGAATTTTCCTGAATAAACTGAATGCTTTGAAGGCCAGAGTAGCAGGGGCAGGGGTTTGAGGACCACGGTTTCAGGGGACATCTAACTCAATTGGCATAATAAAATCTATTAAGAAAACATTCTGCATCTCACTTTGGAGAGTGGTGCCTGGGGTCTTAAATGCTAGCAAGTGGCCATCTAAGATGCATCTATTGGTCTCGACCCACCTGGATCAAAGGAGCATGAAGAACACCAAGGACACAAGGTAATTACGAGCCCAAGAGACAGAAAGGGCCACATAAATCAGAGACTACATCATCCTGAGACCAGAAGAGCTAGATGGTGCCTGGCTACAACTGATGACTGCCCTGACAGGGAACACAACAGAGAACCCCTGAGGGAGCAGGAGAGCAATGGGATGGAGACCCCAAATTCTCGTACAAAGACTGGACTTAATGATCTGACTGAGACTAGAAGGACCCTGGTGGTCACGGCCCCCAGACCTTCTGTTGGCCCAGGACAGGAAACTTTCCCAAAGCCAACTTCTTCAGACAGGGATTGGAGTGGACAATGGGATGGAGAGAGATGATGGTGAGGAGTGAGCTTCGCTTGGGTCAGGTGGACACTTGAGACTGTGTTGGAATCTTCTGCCTGGAGGAGAGATGAGAGGGTAGAGGGGGTTAGAAGCTGGAGAAATGTACAAGAAAAATGAGAGTGGAGGGAGGGAGCAAGCTGCCTCCTTTGAGAGAGAGCAATTGGGAGTATGTAGCAAGGTGTGTATAAGTTTTTGTGTGAGAGACTGACTTGATTTGTAAACTTTCACTTAAAGCACAATAAAAATGTAAAAAAAAAACAGATTAGTAAATAAAAAAACAAAAACTCACCATCTAAGGTTTCCAGAATTGATATTTGTGTTTAACTTCATTTTTTATGTTTTTAATACTGTTCTTTTTTAGTTCATTAACATAGGATCAATGAACTTGTAAAGGAACATATTTATTGGGGTTTCCCAGAATAAGCCAAGCGCAATCTGCCAATTTGTTTTGTAAATAGGACACACACATCTTCCACATATTCCATATTCATGTTCCTTTGAAGACATTTTGCAGATGGTAAGCTACCTACATGGAGACTAGTGAGAAAAATCCGAAGTTGTTTTTGTATTTTTAATACGATGTCATCACTGTGCTTTCATATGGATTCTATGCATATCTATTCGCCTCTGAGAATGTACACAAGGGATGTGCCCCACTTTTTTTCCTGCACACTAGATTTTTATGTCTTTGAGGTGCTGAATTGATTTTATATGGCTTTTCCATCCAAGGTCATGTAACTCCCCCAAAATGATTGGCTGGGCCACAATCTTGAAAGGAATTGATCAGTTTACTATGCAAATTGAGTGACTTGCAGTCTGCCCAAGGGATTGGCCAGTTCATGTTCTTGGTGGGAAGATCACTCTTTGAAATTGACAGAGTTTGCTGATGGCACTGGGTTTTTTGGGTTTGCTTATGTAAAAGCCAATCCCACAAATGTTGTGGGGGACCTTACTACCCTCAAGAGGAGTCTGGAGTGGAGCATGTCCTTTGGACCAGTGGTCTCTGTGCTCAGAACTTCCTAAACCCAGAAGAGAGCTGTAACACTGCAGACAGCACAAGACAGCAAGAGAGAGCCTACATGGGCTTGCTGGCCCACCAAGTGATTGCTGAGCACCTTCAGCAAGGAAGCGTGCCAGTGGAGTTAAAAGAGCTGTTAGTGGCTAAGAGTTTGGCTGCTAAGCAAATGGTCAGCAGTTCTAATCTACCAGGTGCTCCTTGGAAACCCTAAGGGGCAGTTCTACTCTGTCCTATACGGTTAATATGAATAGGAATCCACTCCACGGCAACAGGTTTGATTTTGGTTTTTTAAAATGCTTGCCCGTGTAGGGCAGAGGCCTGAGCGTGCCCTGTGCAGGGGTTGGCTTGGAGGATCCTGTGGAGGTCTTTCTACAGCAGAGTGGATCCGGATGCCTCTGGGTGGGAGGCTTGCCAGCAGAAGTAAAAAAGCTGTAACGCTTGTGCAGGACAAGAGAGGCCTGAGTGTGTTCCTTGCAGGGGTTGCTCTCCTCCTTCTGTTCTGGCAAGAGAGCCCAGGAGGCACAAGTAGCATGGCGGGAGTGGTGGGCAGAGACGCCTGAGGTCCTGTGCTGGGTCTTCCCACAGGCGGACAAGGCCCAGTGAGGCCCAGGGGCTGAGCAGAAGCCTCGGTCAACGTGGTGGCAGCCAGATGGAGCAGTGACAGGAACATAGCATCTGGCCTGAACCACTGTGTGCCTGCTCAGAGACATAAAAATGGATATGGTCATTTAGGGAAGGGTAAGCATTTCCGCTTTGAGAACTTGTAAAGTTCACTGTTTGCCTTCTGTAGATAATAATAATAATGGCTTTCACTTTCCGAACACTGTGACAGTGTCACATGCACCTGGCTCGATCACAGGTGAAGGTAGCACCCATGGAATTGTTGCTGTCAGTGCTTGAATGGGCCTCATGCCTAGCCGTCTATGGCAGCCTGGGAGGTTGAGGCACGCCCCGTCTGCATGTGCGTACAGTCTCTGAGAGCATAAAACTATTGTGGTGGCTACATTATAGGTCTGACCAATCATGTATTTTCATAGGATTTATTTTTTTCTGGATCTTCAGATTGGCATTCCGTGTCATAGTCTTTCATCCTAGCTTATATGAAAGAAATAGCATTTAACCTAATTGGATGACATAGATATTATTTCCAAATAAATTTACATTAACGTGTTTATAAGAAACATTTTATTAGACTATAAAAATAGACAATATAATAGGACAAATTTTATAGAAATGATATTTGCTATCACAATAATCAGGGTTTAATAAATAATCACATATTATGGTTGTCATTTGGCTTAAGGAAAATTGATACTCTACTCCATAAATATGGATACCATCTCTGAAAACCTACATCAGCTTTGCCCATTTAAAAAACTAGTATATAAAAATATCAAATAAGGGTTACCTTTGTTATTGGCATTTACTTAGTTGTAATAGTATTTATTTATACCTCTATATTTTCTAGATATAATAATTTCTGCTGTTGTTTCATTTGTATTGTTAGTATTGAACTTTACTGGGAATGACATTTAGGGAAAATATTCCCTTGTAATAAGTCTCTCCTATCAGATAAACACAGGGTCCATTTGATTTCCTAGTCAGATTACCTTCACATAAAACAGTGAAAACAGGTAAGGAACTGCCTTACCTTTCTACTTCTAGGCATGGTCCAAATGCCTCTGATATGCTACACATACAAAGAAAGGAAATGATTGAGAAAGGAGAAATTGATTTTGTTATTATGGAGCCTCAGTGCAGTCTCAAAATGGTCTAGTCTACTGATTTAATTCACTCCCCTGCCCAGATGTTTGACTAGGCTGACTGAATAATCCTGGTATTATAACATAATGCAGAAACAATCCTAGCGTGTAAGTATATTAGGACACGGCCTGTTATATCAGAAATATAGTGTAGTAGAAGTGAAGTGGAAAGGCATCCGCTGTCTTTTAGATTTATCAGTACTGCTTTCACCTAATACAATTTAAAACATCTAAAATTATAACAATGGTTTTATTTCACTGAAGTTTGAAAAGAAACTGGAAAATAAAATATGAGTTACTACAGTAAATATGCATATACATGAGTTACCATAGACATCGTAAGTGTAGTTTAGATGCTTAGATCACAAATAGAGGTAGAAGAATATCAAGATGGTAGCATAGATTTTGACTCTCCCACATCTCCTGAATGAAACAGAAAAGCTAGCCTAGCAAAAGAACAACATAGACATCTTCCAAAAGACTAGGTGAAAAGGTATGCCTACAAACTCTGGAATGCCAGTGGCCATAGTTCAAACCAAGGGCGGTGGGGCAGCGATCACCCGTTGGGCTTTAGCAGCAGTGTGCAGGCAGTACAGGAAAGAGAAAGGGGAGCTGGTAGCCCCAAGATCATCAAACATTTTCCTCCAAATGAGAAGATCCTACACTGCATAAAATCCACAGTAGCTGACTTACTTATCTAGTGTTGCTATAGCAGAAATACCACAAATCGGTGGGTTCAAATAATAGAAATTTATCTTCTCACGGTTTTGGAGGCTGGAGGTCTGAATTCAGGGCAGCCGCTCTAGAAGAAGCCTTTCTCTAGAGGAAGGTCCTTGTCTCTTTTCAGCTTTCTGATCCTGGGTGAGCTTCACATGGCATGACATCACTCTTCCCCTATCTCTGCTTGCTTACTTGCTTGTTTAACCTTTTTTATATCTCCAAAGAGACTGATTTAAGACACACCCTACACTAGTGCTAAATCCAGCAGAGTTGGAACACTTGGTATAATGTGACAGAAGCTTTAGATACTGGTGAGCAGCATAGAGAGGAAAGAGATATAAGAACAGTGAAGGTGGCTACAGAGGCCATTATTTTTAATATTAATAGCCAAAAAAAGAGGAGGTTGCCCTCAACCCATGACGCGAGGAAAGCTATCCTGGCTTTGCCCCACTGTGTACACAATCTTCCATCCAAAATACTAGAAAACACATCTCATTTAAATGTGTGTAACAGAAAAGGACAAAGATTTTGTAAGAAACAATAAATCAAATTATTAACTGAAACATAATGAGAACATCACAGAGGAACAGGGCCTCTGTAGCCTATATTTAAAATAGCTATAAACACCTACCACCCAAAGGTGAGTTAGAGGTAATCAGACATTTCAGATGTTGGTACAAATTCCATATTGTCTGGGGTTGCTGAACTGTTTAAATTCAATAGAACACAGTCTAACCTTTACACTCTCTTCAAGTCCAAGACATCTTTTTGATAAATTCTTGTTGATCAACCAGCCCAACATACAGAAGAGAAAAAAGAAAAAAAAAAATATGTAGGGGAGGCTGTGAGAGGTACTAAGCATCTCCCATTATCCTTCTTAAGTGTTACAGTCATTAGCATGATAACTACATTCATCAATTAAAAACAATTTTTTGTGGGAAAATACGTTTTTTTTATACCAATTAAAATTAGCCAACCCCAAACACAACACACACACACACACCATGACATATAAACATAGAAGAAGCATTAGCCTTTGGGTTTGACTTATAATTTGGCCTATGCGTTTATCATGGTGACAAAAGAAAAATCCATATGCGGTTGTTTATGACCAAAAAAGGTGAGTTTGAGGCGTAAATTTTTATAATTTACTTTTTTTCATAAGTGAGAATAAGTGGTGTCAAAACTGAATGCGTAAATGAAGCAATCTTAATTACATGTATTCTGAATTTGGGCTTTTTAAAGGGCTTTTCTGAATGCAGATATCTCCACGCATTGTATTGCTGGCCCTTGTGACCAGGTAAATAGGCAAGCTTTTAAGTTGTTCCTTTGCCACTTTAGTATAAACATATGAGGTAAAGTCTGGAAACGGTCTTACAAGCAGCCCACTTGTGTGTGCCTTAAAGTTTTCAGTTCTGCTGCTAGGCAGAAAGCTTGCACCTGTTGCCATCAAGTCGATTTCAACTCATGGTGACCCTGTAGCTTACACATGTCATAATAATTGACCCTATGAGGAGGCGAAACCCTGGTGGTCTAATGGTTAAGTGCTACAGCTGCTAACCAAAAGGTCAGCAGTTAAAATCTACCAGGCGCCCCTTGGAGACTCTATGGGGCAGTTCTGCCCTGTCCTACAGGGTCGCTGTGAGTCAGAATCGACTGGACGGCAGTGGGTTGGGTTTTTGGCTTATGAGGAGGCGAAGCCTTCTTTCTCTACCACCCATCTGTGGGGAAAGAAGCTATTCTAAAACTTTCTGTTTGTCAAAAGACAAGGAATACAAAATAAATTTAGCCAACTCCTTAATTCTTTACAGCTTTCATGCATCTAAAATTCATAGCATTGTAAGCTGTCTGCATTTAAATTTGGAGTATGTGCCATTTGATTCCGGTGGATAGAATCCTTTCTGTATAGCCAGGCCTTGTCTTCATCAACATACATGTCCTCTCTCACTATACTGGCTAATGGCCACTTCTAACTGGATCTTCTCTCTCATAAATATGACACATTTGGCATGAAATTGTTCATCACCCGCCTTTCATGCACACATTTCATTAAAAATTGGTACGTTTCATGGACTTTTTGCCTTAAAGATAGACTACATGATTAGAAATTGTTACTTACAACTAAATGCCTTTCGATAATTTCCATTTTGAAGCGATTTGAAAATCTTGTACAAATGGCAAAGATCATATTACTAGAATGAGAGACAGGTAAATGTTCTTCAAAACATGTATTCAGTTAGATCTGAGTTTGAGGCTCAGTCTGAGACCAAAGACCTTTCATAAGGCAGGTATCTCAACGATCTCATCCCCCATCACAACTGCTCATAAATGAAAAAAAGGACACTTCAGTTTTTAGAGTTTAAATCATAGCATCAACAATGTACACTGATGGCAGCAACACAGGTTTATATATCGTGTAATTCTTCCTACCTTTGCTGAGAAAAAAAAACAAGAATCTACCTGGATAAAAAGATCAAGGGAATACCTTCGATATTTTGATCTTAATACGTATATATATATTTTTTATACAAAAAAAAAAATACAGTTCTATGTATATAGAACTGCAAAAACAAAATAAAACAAAACAAAAAAAGCAGCAAAAATAGCACAGAATTGGAAGCAAGAAAGCCTAGTTTCTAGCAGTGGATTTGTTAAGAAAAAAAATGCTATTAGATTTTGCACAAATCACTTGGAAAAGAGTTTCCACACGTATCAGATGAGGGGGTTGGAACATTTTATCTCTCAGTCTTCTTACAGCTTGAAAATCCTCTCGATTTATCATCAGTAAACCACCCTGTGCTGCTCTCTTTCCTCCAAGGAACTCCCTCCCAATTGTTGCTCGAGTGATTTTTCTTGATAGATAAAACAGTAAGGCTATTCCCAAGATTTTTTGTAAAAGCTTGAGTAATGTTCATTAAAAGTGATTCCATAATTCCCCTCTGACTGTCTGTCAAGCCAGAGTTTATCAAGCTTGGTTTTCCACTGTTCATCATAGATCTGTGTGATAGCAATTGCCTTATTGTGTTCAACTGAATTAACTCTCTAATTTTATACTGTTATACTTCTAAAGTGTTAGATTGCTAAACAGTTCACTCTTGTCTACTTTGTGGCATCAATAAACAAACACTTTTTTATTAATTAATAATACAATAAAATTACGTTGAATTTGAAATGAATTCTGATGTACAAAATGGACTCAATAAAAATGCTGCTTAAATAAATAATATACTATAAAAATACATATTAGTTATTCTAAATATAATGTCTGAATTTTTGTGTGTGCTTGACATATGACAGACAATAAGTGTCCCTTTTTTACTTATTCATTTGTTCATTCAAAAATTTAACAAACATTCAAGTAACACAGTATGTGTCAGGCCTTAACTTACGCGTTGGACACAAAAGGGTAAATATATCAGTACGTCTAATAACCTTATCTCTTCCAGATCCTTGCTGCTTCAAAATTGATAGTTTACATCCCCAGATTTCTGCTTCATTCTAGATTATAAATGCAACAAAGACAATTTCCTCACTTAATTCCTGATTTACAGGTATTAGGAATACTATTGAAATAATGGTATTCGAAACATGTTTGCAGGCATAGTATGTGTCTGGTACATATGGGTTAGGCATATCGGAATCACCTGTGGCAGCTTTTAAAATACACCTGTGCTTGTAGCCATCCTGTCCGCCTTCCATTCCCCACCCCCAAATTTCTGAAGCAGTCTGAAAGTCTGAGATGAGTCCCAGGGCTTCAACTTAGGCTTTGAGCATTTTTACATCAGGTATACCTCTTGCTCTCATGCTTTCTCTCTCCACTTTCCTATCCAACCTAAACTTCAGAAAGGAGATAGTACTTATCTTAGTCATCTAGTGCTGCTATAACAGGAGTACCACAAGTGAATGGCTTTAACAAAGAGAAATGTATTTTCTCACAGTCTAGTAGGCTAGAGGAAACCCTGGTGGCATAGCAGTTAAGTGCTACGGCTGTTAACCAAAGGGTCGGCAGTTCGAATCCACCAGGCACTCCTTGGAAACTCCATGGGGCAGTTCTATTCTCTCCAATAGGGTCGCTATGAGTTGGAATTGACTTGATGGCACTGGGTTTGGTTTTTTGGGTTTAATAGGCTAGAAGTCCAAATTCAAGGTGTCAACTGCTGATGAAGGCTTTCTGTCTCTGTTGGCTCTGGAGGAAGGTCCTTCTCATTGATCTTCCCCTGGACCAGGAGCTTCTCTGCACAGGAACCCTGGGTCCAAAAGATGTGCTCTGCTCCCCACATTGTTTTCTTGGTGGTATGAGGTCCCCACTTCCTGCTCACCTTGCCAAGGCTTTTGGCATGTTCTGAATCCTGCAGCTGCCTCTTGTTCATCTGCCCTCCGGTTCTTGGAACTTGAGCTAGGGGCTTACCTGCTGATCTTGGGTTCACCAGCCCCTGCAGCTATGTGAATCAGGAGAAGCCCTGCAGTCTTGCCTGCCGGTCTTGGGATTCGTCAACCTTCACAGCCTGTGAGCAAGAGCCCTGCCTTCTCTCTGACCTGTCGATCTTGGGTTTGCCAGCCCCTGAGGCCACGTGAATCAGGAGAAGCCTCTATCCTGATCCACCAACTTGGGACATTCCAGCCTCTACAATTGCGTATGGCATTTCCTTGACATAAAGCTCCCTTTGTATATATGTACTTGTATACTTTACTTCTTTTTGCTTCTCTAGAGAACCCAGCCTAAGACAGTACTCTTCTGTTCCTCTATACCTTCAAAGGATTATTTCAAGGATCACATACTTGTGTTAAGAAAAAACTCCATGCTGTACTAAGTCCAAATGTTATCAAAGAGTGCCTGGCCCATAGTAGATGCTCAATAAATATTGGTTGAATTTATTAATAAAATTTGAAAACACATATTGCTGTATTTATTTTATGGATTTTCTTTTAACTTGTATGCTTTCAAACGCATCAGTGCTGCTCACGTTTTTTTAAATCCATTATATTTCCTTAATATTTCATGCTTTTTCATAAAAATGAGTAGCAATAGGTAAATTTTTACAAAAATAACATTTCCAAAAGTATTTTCCATGTTATTTATATTTTCAAAATATTTCTGCACTTTCTTTTATCTCCATATGGAAATAATTTCATCTACAATTATAATCATAAGGATTAAGAATTTTGTTAGCACTTACTTGCAAAAATGTTATTTTTATTTTTATCAAGAGATCTATTTTCATTTAAAAATCATATTGTCTATAATTTGAAGTATATCAGTAAATGAAATAAATTTTTTTTTCTCCAAATTCCACATATAACAAATAAAAGTGCTGCAAAACACCTTAAAGTCTAAGAGGGAAATAAAAAATGTAATATGATAGTTTGAGAATTATTTGATTGTAACACATTTAGCAAAAGTAAAAGAAATGAAATGTTTATTTGTTAAAAGGTTATTTATTGACTGAATATTAAAGGCCAGGATACATTTCAAGTCCTTAGAATTTTGAGTTTTGAAAGATAAAGTCAATTAACTTAAGGACTTTAAGGACAAGGATAGCTTTTAGGCAACAGCACAGTTGCTGCAACCACGTGAAAGACATTGCTTTGAGGAGAGTATACTAGTCTATCTTCCAGTTCTATTGATTCTTTGCCTTCAATAAAGTCATATTGACCCTCTTACAACCAAAAAAAACCCATTGTCATCAAGTCAATTTCAACTTATTTAAGATATCATTTACTCCCAAACCCCAGTGCTGTCGTAGGGTAAAAGGGGAAGGAATGCTCCTGACACTAGTAAATCTGTAATAGACACCAGGAGGTGGTCACCCACCATAATAATGTTCACTACCTGCACAGGGTCTTCTACTTTTCTACCTTTTATAACCCCTCTCCCCTACTTGCTCTTTCCCTGTACATGTTTGCCGCATAACCAGTGTTCATATACGTACATCTCCCAAGATGCTAAGTGGTGTGTGCTTGGATACAATCTCACAATACCCTCCAGTGGGAGCCTAACTTCTGGGAACCTTGGCTGATGAGATTGTTTGCTGTTCTGTTCATCCCTGTCCTGTTTATTCCTTGAGTAATAAATACCTGTTGACCACTATTAGAATAGTGTCTGGCCTGTGTTCTCCTCCAAACAGTCTTCACTAGGAACATACAAATGTGGCACATTGCAAAGCAGATTTCTTAGCACCTTTTAACATCTTGGAAACCTTGGTGGCATAGTGGCTAAGTGCTATGGCTGGTAACCAAGAGGTCGACAGTTCGAATGCACCAGGCGCTCCTTGGAAACTCTATCGGGCAGTTCTACTCTGTCCTACAGGGTCGCAATGAGTTGGAATTGACTCAACAGCAGTGGGTTTGGTTTGGTTTTTGGTTATTAACATTTTACTAAATATGAAATCATAATTTACTTAGAAATAACATTGGAATTATTATATGCTTCTTTTTTTTTAATAAATTATACATATGATTAAATCATATTTTTAGTAGTGCAACTATAACATTAATGAAGTTGTGAAAATATTTACGTTTACAATGTAGACATGGAACCATCAAATTAATACATTTTTTCCACCATGAATTTCTAAAACTAAACATACAGAAAAGAGCATGAAATGAGAGATTAACTAAATTGTCAGACAGATAATGACACAGACTAAAATATTAATGAGAAAATTCGGGATCTCCCCCACTTGTTCTATTTGGCTAACATATTAGCTTTGTTGTTGTCAGGTGCCGTTGAGTAGGTTCTGACTCACAGCGACCCGATGCACAACAGAACGAAACATTGCCCAGTCCTGTGCCATCCTTACAATTGTTTTGCTTGAGCCCATTGTTGCACCACTGTGTCAATCCATCTCCTTAAAGTATTAGCTTACTCAGTTTAAAAACAAAAACATGAAGCACTTGCTAAGATCAGAATAACAGGATTTTAAGAAATAAACATCAACGTGTTTGGTCTCAATTAAAATCTCACAACATCTGGGATCACTGGGCTCACATTCTAGCCTGGCAAATATGAAAGATTTGAAGAGGGCTGCCTTCTTAAAACTGGTATTTCAAAGATTCTTCCCTGACCTGGTCCTTCGGGGATGCAAATGATTAATGTTCTCTACAGCTAAAGAGAGATTAGAGGTTCAAGTTCACCTATAGGCATCTAAGAAGAAACAAACAAAAAAAACCAAACCCACTGCCGTCGAGTCCATTCCAACTCACAGCGATCCTATAGGATGGAGTAGAACTGCCCCATAGAGTTTCCAAGGAGCGCCTGGCGGATACGAACCGCTGACCTTTTGGGTAGCAGCCTTAGCACTTAACCACTACGCCACCAGGGTTTCCTCTAAGAAGAAAGGCATGGCTATATACTTCCAAAAAAACAACCACTGAAAACTGGATTGAGCACGGTTCTACTCTGACACACACGAGGTTGTCATAAGTCAGAATAGACTATGGTAACTGGTAGTTTTACCCCGACACTAAAACTGTTTTTCCCCAAACCTGGCTACTGCGCTGGTGGCAGAGGAGTTAAAGGTTGGCAGTTCAAATCCACCAGCCACTCACTAGAAACCCTGTGGGGCAGTTCTACTCTGTCCTACAGGGTCGCTATGAGTTGGAATTGACTAGACAGCAACAGGTTGTGTTTTTTTTTTTTTTTTGCTGTCCTTATATTCTACCCTGCTGGGCTCTCATATGCATTGTATTTCAAACACCAGATTCAAGTATCTTTGATCTCTTATTGGAGGATGAGATAGAGATTTTATAAATACTGAATTAGCAAAACAAGGTATTTGATATCTTAATTAGTCATTGCTAGCAATTCCAGCATCATAAAAGCGTCTTTTAATTACCTGAAATAATACAGTGAGACACATGATGAAATATCATATTCTACGTATTTTATTTATTTTTAACATTTTATAATTTATTATTTTTTAAAATAAATAATTTTATATCCTTTTTTCCAAATATTGTTCAGATCTGGGTTTTATCTCATGCCCAACACTCTGTTCTAATTGTTATTGAGTCAGTGTAATGGCAGCCCATAGAAGAAGGAAAAATAAATGCTTGGTAGCTCATTAACCTGTTGCCGTCAAGTCAATTCTGACTCATAGTGACCATATGGGACAGACTAGAACTGCCCAGAGGGTTTCCAAGACTGTAATCTTTATGGAAGCAGACTGCAACATCTTTCTCCCGCAGAGCTGCTGGTGGATTCAAACTGCTGACATTTTTTTTTTGGCAGCCAAGCACTTAATTGCTGTGCCAGCAGGGCTCAAAGATGTCACTTTGAGAGCTAAGGTGCACCTGACCCAAACTATGGTATTTTCTATGGTCTCATATGCATGACAAAGCTTGACAATGCATAAGGAACATGGAAGAAGAATTGACGCATTTGAATTATGGTGTTGAAGAATATTGAAAATAACTGGGGACTGCCAGAAGAATGAACAAGTTTGTCTTGGGAGAAGTACAGCCAAAATGCTCCTTAGAAGCAAGGATGGAGAGACGTCGTCTCACACAGTCTCTGCAGAAGGACACCATTCTTGTTAAATAAGGGTTAAGCGAAAAAGAGGAAGACCCTCAATGAGACGGATTGACACAGTGGCTGCAGCAGTGGGCTCAAACGTAGCAACAATTGTGAGGATGGCACAGGACTGGGCAGTGTTTTGTTCAGTTGTACGTAAGGTCACTATGAGTCCTAACCAACCTGGCTGCACCTAACAACAATAACAACTTATTAACATAAGTTAGGACTGTGAGAATTCCCTCTACTTACAGATTTAAAATGGTTTTCAAAAAAGGAAGTCCAATACCCTGGAAGGTGTTTTAGTTGTCAGGATGGTGGGTCAGGGGCATTACTGATCTTTAGGGATCGACCAGGGAGGCCAGATCTCCTGCGACGCTGTGACAGTTTCATCATAACAAAAAAATTGTATGACAGTGCTTCTTAAACATTACTGTGTTTACGTATCATCACCTGATTTTTGTTAAAACGTAAGTTCTTACCAGTTCTCAGGTGATGCCTATGCTGCTGGTCCTCTGACCACAGTTGGAGTTGTGAGTCCTGAGGGTCCTTAACATATGTGAAAATTTGTTTAAGAATATCTGAGCCAAGAGGTTAGCTGCATGCCAGTCTGTCTGTCTGTCAGCAGTGCACATGCAGACAGACTGTGCCTCAAACTTCCAGGAATGAGGCACGTACACCCACTGGCATCCACCATTCCAAGGGTGCTACGTTCATCTGTGATCAAGTGGGACACGTGAGACATATACATATTGTGGGCAAAGTGAAAGCTATTATCATTATTTATAGAAACCAAATAGTGAACAATAGCAACAGATTCTGAAAAGAGAAACACTTATCTTTCCCCAAATTACCCATTTGTATTTTTAGGTGTCTGGGCAGGCATGCCAGGGTTCAGGGCAGATGCTGCGTTTATGTCACCACCGCTTCTGGCTACCACCGCAACACCCGGTGGTCCTGCACAGCTCTCAAGGCTTCTGTTCTGCCACTGTGCTTCTCTGGGTCTTGCCTCACTGGTAGGATCTCCTGAGCCCCTGCTGGTGGACCCTTCTAGCCTATTCCACTGACTCCAGCCATTCTACCCGGTCCCATGTAGTTCTCTCTCTTGCTGCCACACTACCTGGGCTGTACTACCCAAGGGCCCACGTGACTCCTGACTTGCTGGTAAAGGGGGGAGGGTGTTGCACAGGGCACACTCAGGCCTCTACCCTGCTAGGGCAAGTGTTACAGGTCTTTAGCAGCAAGCAAGCCTCCTGCACAGAGGTACCCAGCTCTCTCTTTGTGGGCTGACATGTACATCGTTTTTCCATCTTCAATGTTACATCTCTCTTTTCTGGGTCTAGGAGGTTCTCAGCACAGGAACCCTGGATCCAAAGGACTTGCTCAGCTCTGGGCTCTTCCTGATGGTAGTGAGGTCTCCTCCAACCTCTGTTGGGATTGGCCTTTATGTAAGCCTAACAGGATGGTAAAAACCATCAATCTCCTAGCTGGACTGCAAGCAGTTCAGTCCTTTTGGGTGGATTTTTAAGCCATTATTTGCTTAGTAAATAGACCAATCCCTTGCAAGATTGTGATCCAGCTAACCATTTTGTGGAAGTTACAAGACCATCACTAGAAAGGACATATAAAAGGGATTCATTGCATTGCACTAACTGTATAAAAATACAAACTTATTTTTGGCATGACTCTTGGATACTCTGAATTTTCCAAGAAAACAAATACCTGGCAAACGGAAGAAAGACTCTACTTTGTTCAGACATTGTCAATGTTTGTTTCATTCTGGAAAAATCATCATCAACAGCAATGCTGATTATGGTTTTTGAGTTTTCATTAAAAGACACCTGTATTAGTCTGGCTCGTAGCTGTCAAAACAAAAGTAATTCTTCATGTAAGTGCAAGAATTTGACTACTGTATTATCTCTAATAGTGGAGTTGCGTCGAAGAATCTTTTTAATGATAAGCTTTTTTGATTTATTTTTCCCAACTTCGCATTATGACAATATTTAAATATACAGAAAAGGTGAAAGAATACTACAAACATTCATAGAGCCACCACTTAGATTCAACAACTGTTAATATTTCACTGAACCATTTGAAAGTCAGTTACATTTCATCTCTAATATTTCTACATGCATCTCCTGAGAAAGAAGTCACTTACGTAGCTAAAGTAACATTATCACAAATCATTTATCTACTGCATTAAGTTGTTGAAGTTATTTGAATAAAGTTCATAATATTTCTTTATTATCTTGTTAAAGTCTATGCAGTCTGTAATGATGCCTCTTTTTCTGACGTGTTAATTTGTGTCTTTTCTCTTTTTTTAGGATAAATCTAGTTACAGGTTTATCAGTTTTATTGATTTTTCTTTTCAAAGAACCAGCTGTGGTTTTTCTTCTTCTTTTTTTTTTTTTTTGGTTTCCTATTTTGTTGATTTTTACTATAATATGTTTATCACTTCCTTCTTTGGGTTTAGTTTGCTTTTTTTTTTTTTTTCCTAGTGTCTTAACCTGGAAGTTTAGATAACTTTTTAGCTGCATCCTACAAATTTTCATATGTTGTGACTCTGAATTTATATATTAAAATTCTCATCATTTTATTATAAATTCCTTTCCTGTTTTTTATCATGTAATAGTACAATTAATGTTATTATCTGGATATTTTTGGAACAATGTGTGTAAGTACATTATATAATCTAGAAATCTCATTTCATAATATTAAAAACACCAAACCAAACTCTTTGCCATCGAGTCAGTTCTGACTCATGGTGGCCCCATGTGTTACATAGTAGAACTGTTCCCTGGGGTTTTCTTGGCTGTAATCTTTACAGAGATGATTGCCAGGCCTTTATTCAACATTGCCACAGGATGGCTGACAGCTGCCAACCTTTAGGTTAGTAGAGGAGCACAAACGATTTGCACAACCTGGCTTTCAGTAAAGGGGGCATTAAAATGTGTTTTCATAAAAAATGGGACATTGAGTTTAACAGGTTAAAATCCATTGTCTAATAATTTAGAATTGTTTTCTGTTGTTCTGTTTATCTTTTTAACTCCATAAGAATTGAGTTTAAAATACAATAAACCTATTAGCTGAGCTTTAAATCATATAATGAAAAGGATAATTTTATTATGTAACCAGAGTACCCTTGTAAACAGCCTTGACAGTTAGTAGGGGAGTATCGTGTCCTAGCCCCCCTTTTCTCAAAGGACCAGCAGTATCAGCATTATGTGGGATTCTGTTAGAAATGTAGAATCTCAGACCCCAAGCCAGATCCACTGGCACAGTGGACATTTTAACGAGATCTCCAGGTAGCACTCATACAATTTAAGTTTGAGAAGCACTGCCCTACTGAACTTCCTGAACACTGATCCTCAAACCACCTACCTTCCTACGGGTAACATCAGCAAGCCTGGCACCTTCTGGTCATTTTGTGTCCAAGGATTTCCAAAACGAATGCAAGTTACTTCAGAGTATCATATGGATCATGGCATGTTACAGTAACCCATTATGTCCTGAATAGGAGGGAAGTATTGTGACATGGGTTGTCTTCTCTTTTATTCTATATATGTTAGAGATCGTTGTTTCTGTAAGGGAAGGAAAGAGGAAGAAGGTAAAGGCAACAGTGGAGTAGTGGAAAGGCTGTCCAGTGATCCGAAATGCCACTTCAGAATGCAGTGATGGAGACTGGGAAGTGTAGCCTTCTTCTCCCAGGGACACTGTTGCCTCTATCAGTGACCCTTGGACTGCCCCCATAGGAGCAGGACACAGGGCTTTGCATTAGATCTGGAATTACCATTTCTCCTTCTCTATAGCAAGGGATTTTCTCTCCTAATTGGGTAGATTTTTTTCCTGCCATTTAAAAATTTGAAATACAGGTTTTGAGTAAATCTTTCCTTCCCTTACGAGACCTCTCTGTTTTAGTCATCTAGTGCTGCTACAACAGAAATACCTCAGGTTGATGGCTTTAACAAAGAGAAATTTATTTCTTCACAGTAAAGCAGGCTAAAAGTCCAAATTCAGGGTGTCAGCTCCAGTGGGAGGCATTCTTTCTCTGTTAGCTCTGGTGGAAGGTCCTTGTCCTTAATCTTCCCCTTCTGCTTCTCAGGTGCAGAGACCCCAGGTCCAAAGGATGCCTTCTGCTCCTGGCGCCGCTTTCTTGGTGGTATAAGGTCCCCAACTCTCTGCTTGCTTCCTTTTCCTTTTTATCTCTTGACAGATAAATGGTGATGCAGGCCACACTCCAGGGAAACTCCCTTTACATTGGGTTAGGAATGTGACCCTGATCCTCTTTAACATATAATTACAATCACAAGATGGAGGACAACCACACAATACTGGAAAACATGACCCAGGAAAATTGATACACACATTTTTGGGGGGACATAATTCAATCCATGACACATCCCAAGCCCCAAACATGGCTACTAACCCTATATCATCATGTCTAAGTAAACCTAATTGCAACAATCCCCAGTCAAAAAAGCTCTTTAATTAAACCAGCAATTGCCACCATCTTGTACTTGCCCTTCAAAGTAAATTAATCATGGTTAATGTCCAGGGCATGAAATTCCTCATAATACTAAATAATGGAAAATGTCACCCTTTATTTATACTGAACAGAATAAAACAAAACAAACAAGTGAACAAAAAACATTTGCCTTAGTGATTCTAAGATACTTCTCCTTGTCCACTATCTTGTAAGAAGAGTGTGGAGAAGAGGTTGCCATTAAAGTGAGTGGAAGGTAATTTTCCGGCCTGGTCCTCGTGGAGAAAACCAAATCAAAGCCACTATCCTCGAGTCGATTACGACTCATAGCGACCATATAGGGCAGGATAGAACTGCCCCATAGGGTTCCCAAGGCTGTAAATCTTTACAGAAGCAGATTGTCACATCTTTCTCCTGCAGAGCAGCTGGTGGGTTCTAAAAGCCTACTTTCTGGTAAGCAGCTGAGTGCTCTAACCACTGAACCACCAGGGATCTTTCCTTATGGAGAAGCTGGGAGAAAATGATTTCTAGATGGGGCACTCTGCTGAAAAGTTAAATGTACCAAGCCAAGGAGAATGCAGAGGATTAAGGAATGAATGCTGGCTCCAGGCTTTGGGGTTAGCGGCAGGTCTGGAATTGGATCAGAGACAAAGGGCCTGACACTCAATAGAATATTCTTCCTGTAAATTTAGGTTGTCCTTTAATGGCAGCTTGAAATCTTTTCATTATCCTCAATAGGACCCGTCTCAAAAAACAAAACAAAAACCAAACCTGTTGACTACGACTCACAGTGACCTTATGGGACAGAGTAGAACTGGTTTCCAAGAAGCAGCTGGTGGATTCGAACTGCTGACTTTTGGGTTAGCAGCCAAACTCTTAACCACTGTGCTGTCAAGGCTCATAGGTAGGAATGAGAAAGATCTAATGGACAGGTAAATGTTATTTCTTCATTTCCTATATCCTAAATTGATTTGAAAAATGTTCTGTCATTTCTGAGATTTTTTGATTCCTTTTTGTTTTGTTTTTATTTCTGTTTTGTTTTATTTGGCTTCCCGAAATCTCTTCTATAAAGACCCTAGAAATAAAGAGGTTTTAGCCATACCTCTAAGTAATCATTTGACTTAATCAAATTTCATTGAAAATTTATATGCATTGGCAGTTCACAGCTGTTAGTCAAGCAAGGCTCACATATGCTGCGTGCTAAATAGAGCGCACACACCGAGGCTATGACTACACATTGGTAGTAAATATTCAGACTGGGCCAGCTCACGCTTTTGGTCATCTAAAATCACGCTACAGGTAGTTAAAACATACATGATTGAATTGCCAGACTGTAACTGTTGAAGAAGTTCTAGAATCATTTGTATGAACAAATGTAAAGGGGAAAATATGTAGTCTCATGGAGTTACAGGTTTCTACCACTGAAAACTTCAAGAGGCGCTTTAGAGCTTCACAGCAAACTTACAAGTGTCAGAACTTTCCCTTGGTATCCCCTTGCCTTTTCTTTGCCTCCTCCCCATTCCTTAGTCCAGTTGGTATGGTCCCCACGCCTGCCAGTAATACTGTACGAAAGCACCACCTCCTTCAAGATGCATTTTTAAAGCACATGATCTGTTCTACAGAGTGGACCCCTGTTTATGTTTAGGTTAATGTCATATATGTCATGAACAGTCAAAGACACAGTAGGCAACCCAGCTGTGTTCAAAATGTGAGGCTGGTATAATTTTAATGTAGAACATAAATACTTTGTCAGAGCAATCAGGTTCTCCCATTCATATGCCATGTTCTTGCCTGTGTGCATTACCCTGTTTGTCCTTGGAATACCTTTTTATCCTTCTGTAGACAAGACCAATAATTCATGAGAGAGCTGGGAATAGAAAACAGTCCTCCCTATTTCCCAGCAGAGTATTCTTGCCACTGGATTATATTGACTCCTCATACACCTTAGGTATTTCACTTGCACACTGAAACAGATCAGTATTTTTGATTGAGTTTGACATTTTGAAATTTAACTACAATAGCTTACCCTATAAACAGGAATTGACTGTAAAACAGATGTTCTTATTTAGAGAAGATGTTACCAAAAGAGCAAGTCACTAAATTTGTCCTTGCTGTAATTGTGTCATTTAAACCAAGAGGAAAAAGCCAGAGTCCTAAGACGAAGAAACCCTGATAGGAAAAGTATGTAATCACTCAAGGCTCTAAGATGTCATCCAAAGAAAGAATGTGATTTAAGGTTCTACACTGTTTCTGTGTGATATGAATAACAATTTCCAAATTCTCATATGCAATATCTGAACAAAAGTCTTTCAATATATGTGGAAGTAAAAATATGGAGATGATCCTTAATGAATTAGGAAAAAGATTCTCCCTCAAACTCTGGAGATCAATGACTATGGCTTCAAATCTTTTAGGGAAAATTAATACAGCGCATTCATTTACTGTGAGCTTTTATCTATGAAAGCTAGAGAATTTTTTTTTTGTTGTTTAAAGAAGATATATTTAGCATGGAAATAATCAATTTTGAAATGAAACATGTATGAATTCATCATAAATGTATGTGTTCAGTGGGATTTAAGAAATATTGAAAATTACTTGCATGATTTTCAGGATAAAACAGTATTTTTGGATATCTTATCTGAGATAAAACTCATTGACTATGCTTTGACACTTGCCAAAATAATCTACCCTCATCCACAGTCCCCAAAAGGGGTAGGCATAGAGGTCGAAACTTGTGTCGAATGAATCCATTCACCTGATCACAGCTGATTGAAACATGGTGGACAACTGACCCAAGTTGGGGAAGGCATTTGGAATTAGGACGCTGAGAGAATTAGTTAGGTAACTATGAGAAGTCAAATAGGATTTTTTTTTTCTTTCCTTTTCTTTTTTAGGTTCAGGGCTAACAGTGCTGTTTGGAGAAGCCATAATGGCATACGACTGACAGGATTTGTGTCAGTCTCTTGAGAGAAGAAAAATCAATCAAAGATTTAAGGTGACGCTGTGAAGAGAGACTGTATAGTATTGATGGAGATAATAGAGAATTGATTCTTGCACTTCAGAGATTAAAGTTCCAGTATGGTCTGTTGTTGCTGTTGGCTACTGTTGAGTTGGTTTCAATTCATAGCAATCCTATGCAAAACAGAAGGAAGTACTGCCTGGTCCCATGCCATCTTCACAATCGTTGCTAAGCTTGAGCCCGTTGCTCCAGCTACTGCATCAATTCGTCTTGTGGAAGGTCTTCGTCTCTTTTGCTGAACCTCTACTTTACCATGCATGATGTCCTTCTCCAAGGACTTGTCCCTCCTGATAAAATGTCCAAAACACGTGAGACGAACCCTTGCAATCCTTGCTTCTAAGGAAAAGATCTGTTTGTTTTTCTGGCAATCCATGGTATATTCAGTATTCTTCGCCAACACCATAATTCAGAGGTGTCAATTCTTCTTCAGTTTTCCTTATTCATTATCCAACTTTTGCATGCAATATGAGGCAATTGAAAATACCATGGCTTGAGTCAAGCTCACCTTAGCCCTCAAAGTTACTTCTTTGCTTTTTAACACTTTAAAACAATCTTTTGCTGCAGGTTTGCCTAATGCCATGTGTCGTTTAATTTCTTGACTGCTGCTTCCATGGGTGCTGATTGTGGATCCAAGTAAAAGGAAATCCTTGACGACTTCAAGATTTTCTGTTTATCTTGATGTTGCTTATCGACCCAATTGTATTTTTGTTTACTTTATGTGGACATATAATCCATACTTAAAGTTATATCTGTGTATTCCCAGGTTGTTAATGAGTCTTCCTCTGATCCTGATGCCTTGTTTTTCTTCATATACTTCAATTCCAGGGATTATTTACACAGCATATAGATTGAGTAAGTATGGTGAAAGGATACAACCTTGACACACACCTTTCCTGACTTTAAACCATGCAGCATCCCCTTGTACTGCTCAAACGACTGCCTCTTGATCTATGTACAGGCTCCTCAGGAGCACAAGTGATTTGGAATTCCCATTCTTCTCAATGTTATCCATAATTTCTTATGATCCACAGATTATTTGCATAGCCAATAAAACACAGGTGAACATCTTTCTGATGTTCTCTGCTTTCAGCCAGAAGCCATCTGACATCAGCAATGACATCCCTGGCTCCACATCCTCTTCTGCATTGCGCCTGGATTTCTGGCAGTTCCCTGTCCACGTATTGCTGCAGCTGCTTTTGAATGATCTTCAGCAAAAATTTTACTTGTGTGTGATATTAATGGTATTGTTAGCTAATTTCCTCATTTGGTTGGGTCACCTTTCTTGAGAATAGGCATAAATATGGATCTCTTCCAGCCAGTTGGCCAGGTAGCTGTCTTCTAAATTTCTTGGTATAGAACAGTGAGTGCTTCCAGCGCTGCATCCTTGTTGAAACATCTCAGTTGGTATTCTGTCAATTCCTGAAGCCTAGTTTTTTGCCAAGTCCTTCAGTGCAGCTTGGATATCTTCCTTCATTCCCATTGGTTCTTGATCATATGGTACCTCCTGATATGGTTGAGAACATCAACCAATTCTTTTTGGTACAGTGACTTTGTGTATTCCTTCCATCTTCTTTTGATGCTTCCTGAGTTGTTTAATATTTTTGCTGTAGAATACTTCAGTATTGCAACTTGAGGCTTGAATTTTTTCTTCAGTTCTTTCAGCTTGAGAAATGCTGAGTATGTTCTTCTCTTTTGGTTTTCTATCTCCAGGTCTTTGTACATGTCATTATAATACTTTCAGTCAGAACTGACTCAATGTCAAGGATGATATGGTCTAGCTATACTTAATTTTCTATTCTTAAGTGATAAAGCAAGGAGCTCTGGTGACACAAAGGGTTACAACCTTGGCCGTTAACTGAAAGGTTGACAGTTCAAACCCCCCAGCTGCTCTGTGGGAAAAGCACCTGGGGATCTGTTCCCATAAAAATTATGGCCTAGAAAATCCTATGGGACAGTTCTACTCTGTGACATGAGGTTGCTATGAATCGAAATTGACTAGACAGCAATGAACAACAATAACAACAACAAATGATATCATATCTGCTAATTTCTTTCTTGCCAAAATTAAAATAAAATTTATTACTTGTGCTAAATTGAGTGGTATATTATTTCTTGTGTAATGGCACTAATATCCCAAATCTACTCGAGGCTACCAAATTCAGATATGCAATCTTAAAACTGTATTTCTGGAACAAACTTTAAATTTTGACTTTAAACCTACCTCATGGCAGAGAGTTTCACCTAGTCACTTTCAGACTTTTGATTAAATGGTCTGTTCAGGATATATAAATTAATGGCAGTGCATTTGGGAAATATTTTAGGTAACCCATGCTGTTCTTGTCATTAAAGAACTGGAGAGAAGCGTGACCTTAACAAGGGAACCTCCATAAGAATCTACTTATGGAACTGGCCACATGCTCGTGGTTGGCGTTGGATGGAGCAAAGATCCATCATATTTCTGAAGATGTTGGTTCTGGGCTGGCATCGACCATTGATTTTCTCATCACTTTGCAGGGGAGATGTCTCTTAGTGGCCCATACCAGTGATTCACTCAAATTTGCTTGGTGCCGAGTCTCTTTCTGACAGTGTGTTTGGCTATGCCTTTTATCTGCTCTGAGCTAGTGACATCATGCTGCATTTCTCTGATGTGTGGTTCCTTGAATCGTTAGATGATGAAAAAGACTTCAACTATTGCCAGATTCTGACTCCTTTTTTCATGCACTTGAGAAAAACAGAGCATAGAGAAAGCGATTATCAGTGGCCGCCTCTTGTATTCTACATACATCATACCCTACACGGCTACCCTTATCAGACAGTGAAATGGAAATTTCCCAATAAAATGAATTGCTTAATTTTTCTTTTTTTTTTTCTCAGATATTCCCTAAACTTCAGAGTTATAGTCTTATACTCTTTTATCTTTTACACTTACAGAGTCAGAATGGAGTCTTTGACCTCAAGGGGTTTGTTCTTGTATTCTTTCTGTATTTTATTTCTTGGAAAATATTAAGGAAACTGTTAAGCATCAGTGAAGTAGTTGAGAAGATAAAGCAACATGGAACCAACATTGAGCTGTATACAAGAATATAGAATTTTAACAAAACAATATGTAAGCTTTAAGTTTTATAAAGGTGTGTGTATAAGCAAGCCCAGTGGCCAACCACCCCACCTGTATAAATTACCAAAAGAGAGGAGGATTTTTTTGGAAAAACAGAAATTCAAAGAGAAAGAGCAAGGTAAATGACAGGAAACTAAAAACAGCAGCAGTTGTCATTTATATTGGATAATCTTTAAAAGATTAACATGTGAACAAGAGTTTTGCTTGCCCTTCCACTTTCTTATCTATTTCTATAAACTTCAGTAATAATCATGTCATGGCTACGATGGGCATTGATAACCATTAAACCAAATAAATCAAAGCAATACATAAGCATTTTACTTGGTTTTCTGTTCCTACTCTCAGGAAAATTTTGTTACTTTTCACTCCTTCACCTCACTTGTTTACCTCTCCACCCTCTACAGACATTCTTGGTTCTGAGATTATTGGGGAAGCATAAAGCAAACAGTTCAAAAGAAGACATTTTCATCTATTAGGAAGGGAAAATTAAGGAAATATAAAATGTTTGTTTTGCACTTTTGCAATTTTTTTCTCTGTCAGTGATAACCATGTACTCTAAGCTGAATAATGTACTTAAGAAGGGAATGACAAGCCACTTAATACCTATAATTTATCTCATTAAGCCTTCATGACTAATGTATTGTCTATATCTAAAAGCATTCAAGGATTTTGATGTATTTCATTTGGAAGAAACATAAACATTATTAAAATAAAGCAGTGTAACTTGTTGAGTTGTTTCTACTCTCAGCGACCCATGCACAACTGAAGGAAACACTGCCTGGTCCTGCACCATTCTCACAATCATTGCTGTGCTTAAGCCCATTGTTACAGCCACTGTGTGAATCCATCTTCTCTTTTTCACTAACCCTCTACTTAACCAAGAGTGTTGTCCTTCTCCAGGGACTGACCCCTCCTGATAACATGTCCAAAGTATGTGAGATATAGCCTCACCATCCTTGCTTCTAAGGAGCAATCTGGTAGTACTTCTTCCAAGACAGATTTTTCGTTCTTTTGGCAGACCAGGATATATATATTCAATATTCTTCACCAACACCACAATTCAAAGGTGTCAGTTCTTCCTTATTCATTGTCCAGCTTTCCCGTGCATATGACACAATTGAAAAGGCCATGGCTTTGATCAGGAACACCTAAGTCTTCAAGGTGACATTTTTGCTTTTCAATACTTTAAAGAGATCTTTTGCATTTGATTTGCCCGATGCAATGTTTCCTTTGATTTCTTGACTTCTGCTTCCATGGCTATTGATTGTGGATCCAAATAAAATGAAATCCTTGATAACTTCAATATTTTCTCCATCTATCATGATTTTGCTCATTGGTCCAGTTGTGAGAATTTTTGTTTTCTTTATGTTGAGGTGTAATCCATACTGAAGGCTGTGGTCTTTGATCTTCATCAGCAGGTGCTTCAAGTCCTCTTCACTTTCAGTGCCCAGAAACCCAGTGCCGTCGAGTCGATTCACTTTCAGCAAGCAATAATTTATTGGTAGGATTATTTGTCTTTTTCGCATGTAGATTTCTATGTTCAAGGTTAAGTCAGTCATATCTGTAAAATGCCATAGATATTCTACCCAACAGAGGAGAAAGGCATCCTCTGACAAAGGTCTCAAAGAAGTCACTCAAATTACAAGATAATGCTAATGTATTTTATTAATATTCTTATAATGTATTGAACTTTTAAGTGATAATTTATAGAATATTTTAATTTAAAGAAACTTTACCTTCAGAGTCTTCTGATTGAATATGCTTTATGAATAATTACAAGAATAAAACTTTACCAGAAAAATAAGTAAAAATAGTCAAGTTTATGTGAGCAGAGATACATCACAATAAATCATACATTGCCACCTGCAAACCCTTTGCAAAGTACATTTAGAAGGTCAGTCTCCCAGAATATGATTTAACATTGGTCATCATTTTGGGAGCCCATTTACTTCCTTTAAAAGAAATTATAAAACTTTGGGTTTAATTCTGACAATTTTGGACAAATTGCGAATGTGGTGAATTTCTGTTGTTTTTTGTGAGGACAGAGAAAAGGAATTGAATGACTTCAGGAAGAAGGCAGCTTGAACATTTTATTGTTCATGTTGAATTATTTTAATGCATTGCTCAGAGTTTGTATAATTCCTCCATTTTTATGCACAGATTGGGAAAGAAAATGTTGCTGTCTGGCAGCCCAGTCCAAGTCTCGAATGTGGTCAAGGTAAAGTGGGTTGAACAAGTCCCAGTCCAGTGCCAAGTTTCCGATCTAGCAATCCTGCATAAATTATTCAGCCTCTCCTTTATTTACTTTTGGAAGAAGGAGCAGATGATATGCTAACTTTCCCCCCAATTTTCTCCTCTGTCATTTCTGTATTTGGTTTGTTCTCTAGGAGTCTCCAAAAGGATGCCGGAAGTCATTTATATATATCATCTCTCTGTAGATGTTGTTTCTGGGAAAACCTAATTTCCTGTCTGTACTTCCCTCACAGAAAATCCTTTCAAAATCTCTTCTTACAGCCTCCAGATGGATCTTTCTGAATCCTCCTTCTCTTTGTTCCACAAAACCTATCAGAGAGCCGCCGGTCCTGAAGATAGTTTCATAATGTACAGGCTGGCTCAAAATAGAGTATCCTGCCTGATGCCATGGGTGTTCATAATCTTCAAATGAATTGCAGTGTCCTTTTCTGGAGGTGGACTAGTACTCATAGACTACTTGGTGAGCATTTATCTGACAGGCAAGAAAATAGGACAAGTTTTCTTCTAAGTCTCAGGTCACCTGTGCAGTTGAGTCAACACACCAACTTTTTTTTTTTTAATTAACTTTTATTAAGCTTCAAGTGAACATTTACAATTCCAATCAGTCTGTCACATGTAAGTTTACATACATCTTACTCCCTTCTCCCACTTGCTCTCCCCCTATTGAGTCAGCCCTTTCAGTCTCTTGTTTCGTGCCAATTTTGCCATCTTTCCTCTCTCTCTATCTTCCCATCCCCCCTCCAGTCAAGAGTTGCCAACACACTCTCCAGTGTCCACCTGATTTAATTAGCTCACTCTTTATCAGCATCTCTCTCCCCTCCCCTGACCAGTCCCTTTCATGTCTGATGAGTTGTCTTCGGGGATGGTTCCTGTCCTGTGCCAACAGAAGGTCTGGGGAGCATGGCCGCCGGAATTCCTCTAGTCGCAGTCATACCATTAAGTATGGTCTTTTTATGAGAATTTGGGGTCTGCATCCCACTGATCTCCTGCTCCCTCAGGAGTTGTCTGTTGTGCTCCCTGACAGGGCAGTCATCGATTGTGGCCGGGCACCAACTAGTTCTTCTGGTCTCAGGATGATGTAGGTCTCTGGTTCATGTGGCCCTTTCTGTCTCTTGGGTTCTTAGTTGTTGTGTGACCTTGGTGTTCTTCATTTTCCTTTGCTCCAGGTGGGTTGAAACCAATTAATGTATCTTAGATGGCCGCTTGTTAGCATTTAGGACCCCAGACGCCACATTTCAAAGTGGGATGCAGAATCTTTTCATAATAGAATTATTTTGCCAATTGACTTAGAAGTCCCCTCAAACCATGTTCCCCAGACCCCAGCCCCTGGTCCACTGACCTTTGAAGCATTCATTTTATCCCGGAAACCTCTTTGCTTTTAGTCCAGTCCAATTGGGCTGACCTTCCTTGTATTGAGTGTTGTCTTTCCCTTCACCCAAAGCAGTTCTTATCTACTGATTGATCAATAAAAAACCCTCTCCCTCCCTCCCCCCTTCGTAACCACAAAAGTATGCGTTCTTCTCAGTTTTTTCTATTTCTCAAGATCTTATAATAGTGGTCTTATACAATATTTGTCCTTTTGCTTCTGACTCATTTCGCTCAGCATAATGCCTTCCAGATTCCTCCATGTTATGAAATGTTTCACAGATTCGTCACTGTTCTTTATCGATGCGTAGTATTCCATTGTGTGAATATACCACAATTTATTTACCCATTCATCTGTTGACGGACACCTTGGTTGCTTCCAGCTTTTTGCTATTGTAAACAGAGCTGCAATAAACATGGGTGTGCATATATCTGTTTGTGTGAAGGCTCTTGTTTCTCTAGGGTATATTCCGAGGAGTGGGATTTCTGGGTTGTATGGTAGTTCTATTTCTAACTGTTTAAGATAACGCCAGATGGATTTTCAAAGTGGTTGTACCATTTTACATTCCCACCAGCAGTGTATAAGAGTTCCAATCTCTCCACAGCCTCTCCAACATTTATTATTTTGTGTTTTTTGGATTAATGCCAGTCTAGTTGGTGTGAGATGGAATCTCATTGTAGTTTCAATTTGCATTTCTCTAATGCCTAATGATCAGGAGCATTTTCTCATGTATCTGTTGGCTGCCTGAATATCTTCTTTAGTGAAATGTGTGTTCATATCCTTTGCCCACTTCTTGATTGGGTTGTTTGTCTTTTTGTGGTTGAGTTTTGACAGAATCATGTAGATTTTAGAGATCAGGCGCTGGTCGGAGATGTCATAGCTGAAAATTCTTTCCCAATCTGTAGGTGGTCTTTTTACTCTTTTGGTGAAGTCTTTAGATGAGCACAGGTGTTTGATTTTTAGGAGCTCCCAGTTATCTGGTTTCTCTTCATCATTTTTGGTAATGTTTTGTGTTCTGTTTATGCCCTGTATTAGGGCTCCTGGGGTTGTTCCTATTTTTTCTTCCATGATCTTTATCGTTTTAGTCTTTATGTTTAGGTCTTTGATCCACTTGGAGTTAGTTTTTGTGCCTGGTGTGAGGTATGGGTCCTGTTTCATTCTTTTGCAAATGGATATCCAGTTATGCCAGCACCATTTGTTAAAAAGACTATCTTTTCCCCAATTAACTGACACTGGGCCTTTGTCAAATATCAGCTGCTCATACGTGGATGGATTTATATCCGGGTTCTCAATTCTGTTCCATTGGTCTATGTGCCTGTTGTTGTACCAGTACCAGGCTGTTTTGACTACTGTGTCTGTATAATAGGTTCTGAAATCAGGTAGAGTGAGGCCTCCCACTTTCTTCTTCTTTTTCAGTAATGCTTTGCTTATCTGGGGCTTCTTTCCCTTCCATATGAAATTGGTGATTTGTTTCTCTATCCCCTTAAAATATGACATTGGGATTTGGATCGGAAGTGGGTTATATGTATAGATGGCTTTTGGTAGAATAGACATTTTTACTATGTTAAGTCTTCCTATCCATGAGCAGGGTATGTTTTTCCACTTAAGTAGGTCCTTTTGAATTTCTTGTAGTGGAGCTTTGTAGTTTTCTTTGTATAGGTCTTTTACATCCTTGGTAAGATTTATTCCTAAGTATTTTATCTTCTTGGGGGCTAATGTGAATGGTATTGATTTGGTGATCTCCTCTTCGATGTTCTTTTTGTTGATGTAGAGGAATCCAAGTGATTTTTGTATGTTTATTTTATAACCTGAAACTCTGCCAAACTCTTCTATTAGTTTCAGTAGTTTTCTGGAGGATTCCTTAGGGTTTTCCATGTATACGATCGTGTCATCTGCAAATAGTGATAGCTTTACTTCCTCCTTGCCAATCCGGATACCCTTTATTTCTTTGTCTAGCCTAATTGCCCTGGCTAGGACTTCAAGTACGATGTTGAATAAGAGCGGTGGTAAAGGGCATCCTTGTCTGGTTCCCGTTCTTGAGGGAAATGCTTTCAGGTTCTCTCCATTTAGAGTGATATTGGCTGTTGGCTTTGCATAGACGCCCTTTATTATGTTGAGGAATTTTCCTTCAATTCCTATTTTGGTAAGAGTTTTTATCATAAATGGGTGTTGAACTTTGTCAAATGCCTTTTCTGCATCTATTGATAAGATCATGTGGTGTTTATCTTTAGTTTTATTTATGTGATGGATTACATTAATGGTTTTTCTGATATTAAACCAGCCTTGCATACCTGGTATAAATCCCACTTGATCAGGGTGAATTATTTTTTTGATGTGTTGTTGGATTCTATTGGCTAGAATTTTGTTGAGGATTTTTGCATCTTTAGTCATGAGGGATAAAAAAAAAAAAAAAAAAAAAAAAACTAGTGCCATCTAGGTCTATAATTTTCTTTTTTTGTAATGTCTCTACCTGGTTTTGGTATCAGGGAGATGGTAGCTTCATAGAATGAGTTGGGTAGTATTCCGTCTTTTTCTATGCTTTGAAATACCTTCAGTAGCAGTGGCGTTAAGTCTTCTCTGAAGGTTTCGTAGAACTCTGCAGTGAAGCCGTCCGGGCCAGGACTTTTTTTTGTTGGAAGTTTTTTGATTACCGTTTCAATCTCTTTTTTTGTTATGGGTCCATTTAGTTGTTTTACTTCTGATTGTGTTAGTTTAGGTAGGTAGTGTTTTTCCAAGAATTTATCCAATTCTTCTAGGTTTTCAAATTTGTTAGAGTACAGTTTTTCGTAGTAATCTGAAATGATTCTTTTAATTTCATTTGGCTCTGTTGTGATGTGGTCCTTCTCGTTTCTTATTCGGGTTATTTGTTTCCTTTCCTGTTTTTCTGTAGTCAGTCTAGCCAATGGTTTATCAATTTTGTTAATTTTTTCAAAGAACCAGCTTTTGGCTTTGTTAATTCTTTCAATTGTTTTCCTGTTCTCTAATTCATTTAGTTCAGCTCTCATTTTTATTATTTGTTTTCTTCTGGTGCCTGATGGGTTCTTTTGTTGCTCACTTTCTATTTGTTCAAGTTGTCGGGACAGTTCTCTGATTTTGGCTCTTTCTTCTTTTTGTATGTGTGCATTTATCAATATAAATTGGCCTCTGAGCACTGCTTTTGCTGTGTCCCAGAGGTTTTGAGAGGAAGTATTTTCATTCTCGTTGCTTTCGAAGAATTTCCTTATTCCCTCCTTGATGTCTTCTATAACCCAGTCTTTTTTTCAGGAGGGTATTGTTCATTTTCCAAGTATTTGATTTCTTTTCCCTAGTTTTTCTGTTGTTGATTTCTAGTTTCATCGCCTTGTGGTCTGAGAAGATGCTTTGTAATATTTCGATGGTTTGGACTCTGCAAAGATTTGTTTTATGACCTAATATGTGGTCTATTGTAGAGAACGTTCCATGTGCACTAGAAAAAAAAGTATATTTTGCAGCAGTTGGGTGGAGAGTTCTGTATAAGTCAGTGAGGTCAAGTTGGTTGATTGTTGTAAGTAGGTCTTCCGTGTCTCTATTGAGCTTCTTACTGGATGTCCTGTCCTTCTCCGAAAGTGGTGTGTTGAAGTCTCCTACTATAAAAGTGGAGGTCTCTATCTCACTTTTCAATTCTGTTAAAATTTGATTTATGTATCTTGCAGCCCTGTCATTGGGTGCATAAATATTTAATATGGTTATGTCTTCCTGATCAATTGTCCCTTTTATCATTATATAGTGTCCTTCTTTATCCTTTGTGGTGGATTTAAGTCTAAAGTCTATTTTGTCAGAAATTAATATGGCTACTGCTCTTCTTTTTTGCTTATTGTTTGCTTGATATATTTTTTTCCATCCTTTGAGTTTTAGTTTGTTTGTGTCTCTAAGTCTAAAGTGTGTCTCTTGTAGGCAGCATATAGATGGATCGTGTTTCTTTATCCAGTCCATGACTCTCTGTCTCTTTATTGGTGCATTTAGTCCATTTACATTCAGCATAATTATAGACAAGTTTTTAGTGCTGTCATTTTGATGCCTTTTCATGTGTGTTGTTGGCCATTTCATTTTTCCACATACTTTTTTGTGCTGACTCATTTTTCTTATTAGATTGTGAGATCCTCATTTTCATAATGTTTAACTTTATGTTAGTTGAGTCGTTACGTTTTTCTTGGCTTTTTTCTTGAGTTATGGATTTGATATTCCTTTTTGTGGTTACCTTATTATTTACCCCTATTTTTCTAAGTAAAAACCTAACTTGTATCGTTCTATATCGCCTTGTATCACTCTCCATCTGGCAGTTCAAAGCCTCCTATATTTAGTCCCTCTTTTTGATTATTGTGATCTTTTATCTATTGATTTCCATGATTCCCTGTTATATGTATTATTTTGTTTATTTATTTATTTTTTAGAATTAATCTTAATTTGTTTTTGTGCTTTCCCTATTTGAGTTGATATCAGGACATTCTGTTTTGTGACCTTGTATTGTGCTGGTACCTGATATTATTGGTCATCTGAGCAAACAATCTCCTTTAGCATTTCTTGCAGCCTTGGTTTGGTTTTTGCAAATTCTCTAAACTTGTGTTTATCTGTAAGTATCTTAATTTCGCCTTCATATTTCAGAGAGAGTTTTGCTGGATATATGATCCTTGGTTGGCAGTTTTTCTCCTTCAGTGCTCTGTATACGTCGTCCCATTCCCTTCTTGCCTGCATGGTTTCTGCTGAGTAGTCTGAACTTATTCTTATTGATTCTCCCTTGAAGGAAACCTTTCTTTTCTCCCTGGCTGCTTTTAAAATTTTCTGTTTATCTTTGGTTTTGGTGAGTTTGATGATAATATGTCTTGGTGTTTTTCTTTTTGGATCAATCTTAAATGGGGTTCGATGAGCATCTTGGATAGATATCCTTTCGTCTTTCATGATGTCAGGGAAGTTTTCTGTCAGGAGTTCTTCGACTATTTTCTCTGTGTTTTCTGTCCCCCCTCCCTGTTCTGGGACTCCAATCACTCGCAAGCTATCTTTCTTGATAGAGTCCCACATGATTCTTAGGGTTTGTTCATTTTTTTTAATTCTTTCATCTGATTTTTTTTCAGCTATGTTGGTGTTAGTTCCCTGGTCCTCCAGATGTCCCAGTCTGCATTCTAATTGCTCGAGTCTGCTCCTCTGACTTCCTATTGTGTTGTCTAATTCTGTAATTTTATTGTTAATTTTTTGGATTTCTGAATGCTGTCTCTCTATGGATTCTTGCAACTTATTAATTTTTCCACTATGTTCTTGAATAATCTTTTTGAGTTCTTCAACAGTTTTATTAGTGTATTCCTTGGCTTTTTCTGCAGTTAGCCTAATTTCATTTGTGATGTCTTTAAGCATTCTGTAAATTAGTTTTTTATATTCTGTATGTATCTGATAATTCCAGGATTGTATCTTCATTTGGGAAAGATTTTGATTCTTTTGTTTGGGGGGTTGGAGAAGCTGTCATGGTCTGCTTCTTTATGTGGTTTGATATGGACTGCTATCTCCGAGCCATCACTGGGAAACTAGTTTTTCCAGAAAATCCGTTAAAAAAAAAATGCAATCAGATCCCTATCAGAGTTCTCCCTCTGGCTCAGGCTATTCGGATGTTAATGGAGCCGCCTGGGGAGGGTGGGGGAGGGATCAGAGAGCTAGGAGTGTAGCACCTCAGAATATAGCCAGAGTTGTTTGTCTTACTTGGACTGACTCTTATATCTGAGATTTCCGCGGGGCGCCTCACCTATATGTACTGGCTGTGTGGAGATTGCCCCCTGGGGGGTCTGGCCCGCTGGCGTCACGGTCAGATCCTCCGCTGTCAGCCCCACCCCCAAGGTTAAGGCTCCCCTACTGGGACGGTGCACTCCCGTCTCCAAAATCAGTCGCTGCCTCCCGGGGACTCCCCATCCCGCCAGCTGCGTCGCGCTCCGCTCCCGCGAACCGGGTGGGTTCTGCCCCCCGGGGTCAGCTCAGGAGAGCGGAGCAGCTCCCCGCGCCTGAGTCTCGACTGAGCGTCCCAGCTGGGACGCTGCTCTCCCCACTCCAAGACCAGCCACTGCCTCCCGGGGACTCCTTCCACCGGCTGCTCTGCCACACCACCCACGCAAACCGGCTGGGACTGCGCAAACCGGTTGGGACCGCCCTGGGGTCAATTCAGGGGAATGTAGCTGATCCCCGCGCTCACGCCCCGCCTGTGCCCGACAAAATCCCGGCGAGACGGCTCCCCAGCTGGGACGCTGCTCTCCCCGCTCCGAGACCAGTCACTTCCTCCCGGGGACTTCTCCCTCCGGCGCGCCACGCGGCTCATGACTGGGCCCCCCCCCGGGGTCAATTCAGGGAAATGTAGCTGGTCCCCGCCCTCGCGCCACGCCAGTTCCCCGCCAAACTCCCGGCGGGATGGCTCCCCAGATGGGACGCTGCTCTCCCTGCTCCAAGACCAGTCACTGCCTCCCGGGGACTTCTCCCACCGGCTGTGCCACCATGCCGCCCGCACCAACTGGCTGGGCTCCCTCCCGGGATGAGTTCGGGGGCTAGGGCTGGGCCCCTTGTCTGTGCCATCTGCCCCCCGGGCTCTGCCCCAAATCGGGCTCCAAAGGTCACCTGCCTGGTACGCTGGCTCCTGGCTCTGAAAACAATTGCTGTCTCTCCGTATTTGTTCGTTCTCCATCTCTAAATCTGTGTTTGTTGTTCAGAGTTCGTAGATTGTTATGTATGTGATCGATTCATTTGTTTTTCCGAGTCTTTGTTGCAAGAGGGATCCGAGGTAGCGTCCACCTAGTCCGCCATCTTGGCCCCGCCTCCACCAACTTTTTTAAAATGCATGACAGATCAATACTTGTCCTTAAAGAAAACACAAACAACTACAACAATGACAAAATCTATCATTTTGAAAAACTTACCTAGACAGACAGACTGATAGACAGAGATAGATGAGCATACACCCTTTACACATTTGCGTATTATCAGAGCCGTGTTTACTCTGCCAAACATCCCTTCTTAAAATGTAAATTTTGACAGCATGTTTGCAATTTACAAAATGCAGGGATTAGTGTTTCCCCTGCATTTCAGTTTTAAGAGTCCTGATTTAGGAATTCTATTTTATAAGGAGAATTATCATCATCTGTATGATGGCAAGGCTGAGATATTTGGCATTCTCAAAATGGTTCATCTTCAATAGCCACATTAAAAATAGCTTGATGAATTTATTACCTATAGGTAAATATATATATTAATATAATAATAAAAAAAAAACTTAAAGTGTTCTAGGAATTCAATAGAGAGGGGACTTTTTTTCTCACTAAAAGGATGGTTGGCTTTAAACTTTTTACTAAATCAAACCAAAAACCCCCTCCAATATTTGCATAATCTGGTTAAACTGATTTTCCAGGCTTCTGATCTGTTTGCTAGGAGTATTCAGACTCCATTTCTCCCTTTCACTAAGAAAACCTTTCATTCCCTTGCAATATATACCACAACATCTACAAGACCAGGCTCTCATTTGTTGTTTTTGTTGTTGCTTTTTGTTTAAATGACAGGATTATAGGCCTATGATAGCTCTAGCCTGCCCTGGCAACTTCTGTTGAACTCAAATTCCAATTCTTCCTTTAATTTCACCTATTTCTGGGTCTTGTAATAGACTCTGAACTATAGTTGAGAAAATTGAAGAATAGCATAAGATTTGACCTGAGAATCAGACAGAGCTTCTGATGTCTTGCCCATTGTAATCATGAACTTGGATCCAATAAGGGAGATACAAATTGACTGTGGTTGTTTTTAAGAGTTTCCATATCTGTACCTTGCTTTCCCTCAAGTAATAAAAGTAAATAATCTATCAAGTCTCATTTAGAGTGAAACAACTTCAAGGGTTTTCATTAAAACTTAACTATTGAGTACATACTAATCTTAAGAATAGCTACAGTTATAGGTATTATTTGACAAAAATAAAACAGCAACATTTTGTAGACTTATTCCTACAAAATTTGATAGACATGCCTGACCTACTCAAATTTCTGGATTAAGTTACCGATTATGTATAACACAGAAGCAGAGATGTATTCCCCAGATACTTGCTAGAATCCAGTGGCATTACTAGGGTGTGGAGGGGTATGGGGGTGTGGACCATAGCAGGAGACACTGTCAGAGGGGGTGACACCAAAATCAGTGTCTATAAAATTTTCGTGCATTATTTCAGTAGGAATTTATTATTTTTTATAAAAATATCCCTGTAGTTAGTTATAACAGCAAAAACATTTTCTTAAGTCCAGCTTACATGTACCAATATACCTACAAGGCTAAAACTCTATGCTAATTTACTTTCTGAGACTCCTAATGCCCTCTGATCAGAGCTGAACTTAGAGATCACCTCAAGAATAGATTGACATACTGAACACTAATGACCAAAGACCAGATGAGTTGTGGAATGACATCAAGCACATCATATCAACGAAAGCAAGGTGTCATTAAAAATATGGATAGGAAAGAAAAGACCAAAATGGATGTCAGAAGAAACTCTGAAACTTGCTCTTGAATGTAGAGCAACTAAAGCAAATGCAAGAAATAATGAAGTAAAAGAGCTGAACAGAAGTTTTCAAAGGGTGGCTCAAGAAGACAAAGTAAGGTACTATACTGAAATGTGGAAAGACCTGGAGATAGAAAACCAAAGGCAAGAATACACTAGGCATTTCTCAAGCTGAAAAACTGAAGAAATAATTCAAGCTTTGTGTTAAAATATTGAAAGATTCTATGGGGAAAATATCGAACAGTGCAGAAAGCATAAAAGAAGATGGAAGGAATACACAGTCACTGAATCTAAAAGAATTGGTTGACATTCAGCCATTTCAGGAGGTGGTGTATGACCAAGGACCGATAGTAGTGAAGGAAGAAGTCAAAGCTGCACTGAAGCGAATGGCGAAAAACAAGCCTCCAGGAACGGACAGAGTACTAATTGAGAAGTTTCTACAAATGGATGCAGCACTGGAGGTGATCACTCATCTATGTCATGAAATTTGGAAGACATCTTCCTGTGCAGCTGACCTGGAAAGATCCATATTTGTGCCCATTCCAAGGAAAGATGGTCCCACAGAATGCAGAAATTATCGAACAATATCATTAATATCACACACAAGTAAAATTTTGGTGAAGATCATTCAAAAGCAGTTGCAGCAGTACATCTGCAGGGAATTGCCGGTTCAAGCTGGATTCAGAAAGGGCCATGGAAAAAAAATATCATTGCTGATGTCAGAAGGATCTTGGCTGAAAGCAGAAAATACCAGAAATATGTTTACCTGTGTTTTATTGACTATGCAAAGGCATTTGACTGTGCAGATCATAACAAATTATGGATAACAATGAGAAGAGTGGGAATTCCAGAACACTCAATAGTGCTCAGGAAGAACTGGTACATAGACCAAGAGGCAGTCCTTCAAACAGAACTAGGTGACGCTGCATGTTTTAAAGTCAGGAAAGATGTGCATCAGGGTTTTATCCTTTCACCATACTTTATTCAATCTGTATGCTGAGCAAATAATACTAGAAGATGGACTATATGAAGAAGAATGCAGCATCAAGGTTGGAGGTGGGCTCATTATCAACCTGCTGTATGCAGATGACACAACTTTACTTGCTGAAAGTGAAGAGGACTTGAAGTTCTTACTGATGAAGATTAAAGGCTATAGACTTCAGTACTTCAACATAAAGAAAACAAAAATTCATACAGCTGGACCAATAAACATCACGATAAATGCAGAAAAGATTGACGTTTCCAAAGATTTCATTTTAATTGAACCCATAATCAATGTCCACAGAAGCAGTAGTCAAGAAATTAAACAATATATTGCATTGGACAAATCTGCAGCAAAAGACCTCTTTCTTTAAAGTGTTAAAAAACAAAGATGTCACTTTGAGGACTAAGGTACTCCTGACCCAAGCCATGGCATTTTCAATGGCTGTATATGCACTCACAAAGTGTACTAATGAATAAGGAACACCAAAGAAAAATTAACCTTTAAATTTTTGTGTTGGCAAAGAATATCAAATATGCCATGGACAGCCAGATGAATGAACAAATGTGTCTTGGAAGAAGTACAGCTAGAATGTTCCTTAGAAGGGAGGAGGGTGAGCCTTTCTCTCACCTACTTTGGTATGTCATCAGGAGGGACTAGCCCCTGGAGGATCACTTCGTTCTTAGTAAAGTAGAAGGTCAGCAAAAAAGAGGAAGACTGTCAACGAGATGAACTGACACATGCGGCTGCAACAGTGTGCTCAAACATTGCTACGATTCTGAGGATAGTGCAGGACCAGGCAGAGTTCTGTCTGTTGTCATAGGATTGCTAAGATTTGAAACAGCCTGGACAGCACCTAACAATAAAAAAAAACAATAGGAGGTTGATATTTAATAAATTGTAAAGCTTTTGTTTTAGCAATTAAGCAATTATAGTTGCATAAATGCTTCATTTATGCATTTGTTCATTTATTTTGTAAATGGATTATTAATTACATTTTAAAGAACCTTTTTAAAATTTAGAGGCTATAGAAGTGAAATTGACAAAGTTAATCCCAATTTTAGCCGCAGCTCCATCTCACCTTATTTAGATCCATCTGTTAAGAGAATTTCATGACCAATTAAGTGAAATATCTGCAAGATTGAATATCTACAATATACCTGAGACGGACAAAATATGAAAAGGACAGAGGTAGTGTAAGTCAATATCTGGTTTTATGCTGGACTAAGAGGTTGCACGGAGGAGCCCTAGTGGTTCGGTGTTTAAGTGCTTGGCTGATAACCAAAAGGTCAGTGGTTCGAACCCAACAGCCACTCCTTGGGAGAAAGATGTGGCAGTTTGCTTCCATAAGGATTTACAGGCTTGGGAACCCTATGGAGCAGTTCTACTCTGTCCTATAGGGTCACTAGGAGATGGAATCAACTCAACAGCAATATGTAAAAGGTTGCACAGGATGGAGAAATTTTAGTTTTGAAACTGGGAAAGTCCTGGGCAAACTGGAACAGTTGCTTTCCCTAAATGGAGGACTAAGTACCAGAGCTTTGGTTCTTAAATCTCACATGCTCCATAATTACCTTTAGGGCTTGTTAAAGACAAATCGTTGAGTGCTAAGCAGAATTAAAAAAAAATACCCCCAAGATTCCTGGTCCCTGGTGGACATACACTTTCTTGCACTTACTCCATAAAACATTTTTTTTTATTAACTTTTATTGAGCTTCAAGTGAACGTTTACAAATCAAGTCAGACTGTCACATATAACTTTACATACATCTTACTCTGTACTCCCACTTGCTCTCCCCCTAATGAGTCAGCTCTTCCAGTCTCTCCTTTCGTGACAATTTTGCCAGCTTCCAACTCTCTCTATCCTCCCATCCCCCCTCCAGACAGGAGATGCCAACACAGTCTCAAGGGTTCATCTGATATAATTAGCTCACTCTTCTTCAGCATCTCTCTCCTACCCACTGTCCAGTCCCTTTCATGTCTGATAAGTTGTCTTCGGGAATGTTCCTGTCCTGTGCCAACAGAAGGTTTGGGGACCATGACAGCCGGGATTCCTCTAGTCTCAGTCAGACCATAAAGTATGGTCTTTTTATGAGAATTTGGGGTCTGCGTCCCACTGATCTCCTGCTCCCTCAGGGGTTCTCTGTCGTGCTCCCTGTCAGGGCAGTCATCGATTGTGGCCGGGCACTAACTAGTTCTTCTGGTCTCAGGATGATGTAAGTCTCTGGTTCATGTGGCCCTTTCTGTCTCTTGGGCTCTTAGTTGTCGTGTGACCTTGTTGTTCTTCATTCTCCTTTGATCCAGGTGGGTTGAGACCAATTGATGCATCTTAGATGGCTGCTTGTTAGCATTTAAGACCCCAGACGCCACATTTCAAAGTGGGATGCAGAATGTTTTCATAATAGAATTATTTTGCCGATTGACTTAGAAGTCCCCTTAAACCATGGTCCCCAAACCCCCACCCTTGCTCCGCTGACCTTTGCAGCATTCATTTTATCCTGGAAACTTCTTTGCTTTTGGTCCAGTCCAGTTGAGCTGACCTTCCATGTATTGAGTGTTGTCCTTCCCTTCACCTAAAGCAGTTCTTATCTACTAATTAATCAGTAAAAAACCCTCTCCCTCCTCTCCTCGTAACCACAAAAGTATGTGTTCTTTTCAGATTATACTATTTCTCAAGATCTTACAATAGTGGTCTTATACAATATTTGTCCTTTTGCCTCTGACTCATTTCACTCAGCATAATGCCTTCCAGGTTCCTCCATGTTATGAAATGTTTCACAGATTCATCACTGTTCTTTACCGATGCGTAGTATTCCATTGTGTGAATATACCACAATTTATTTACCCATTCATCCGTTGATGGACACCTTGGTTGCTTCCAGCTTTTTGCTATTGTAAACAGAGCTGCAATAAACATGGATGTGCTTATATCTGTTTGTGCGAAGGCTCTTGTTTCTCTAGGGTATATTCCGAGGAGTGGGATTTCTGGGTTGTATGGTAGTTCTATTTCTAACTGTTTCAGATAAGGCCAGATAGATTTCCAAAGTGGTTGTACCATTTTACATTCCCACCAGCAGTGTATAAAGTTCCAATCTCTCCGCAGCCTCTCCAACATTTATTATTTTGTGTTTTTTGGATTAATGCCAGCCATGTTGGAGTGAGATGGAATCTCATCGTAGTTTTAATTTGCATTTCTCTAATGGCTAATGATCGAGAGCATTTTCTCATGTGTCTGTTAGCTGCCTGAATATCTTCTTTAGTGAAGTGGGTGTTCATATCCTTTGCCCACTTCTTGATTGGGTTGTTTGTCTTTTTGTGGTTGAGTTTTGACAGAATCATATAGATTTTAGAGATCAGGTGCTGGTCGGAGATGTCATAGCTGAAAATTCTTTCCCAGTCTGTAGGTGGTCTTTTTACTCTTTTGGTGAAGTCTTTGGATGAGCATAGGTGTTTGATTTTTAGGAGCTTCTAGTTATCTGGTTTCTCTTCATCATTTTTGGTAATGTTCTGTATTCTGTTTATGCCTTGTATTAGGGCTCCTAGGGTTGTCCCTATTTTTTCTTCCATGATCTTTATCGTTTTAGTCTTTATGTTTAGGTCTTTGATCCACTTGGAATTAGTTTTTGTGCATGGTGTGAGGTATGGGTCCTGTTTCATTCTTTTGCAAATGGATATCCAGTTATGCCAGCACCATTTGTTAAAAAGACTATCTTTTCCCCAATTAACTGACACTGGGCCTTTGTCAAATATCAGCTGCTCATACGTGGATGGATTTATATCTGGGTTCTCAATTCTGTTCCATTGGTCTGTGTGCCTGTTGTTGTACCAGTACCAGGCTGTTTTGACTACTGTATCTGTATAATAGGTTCTGAAATCAGGTAGAGTGAGGCCTCCCACTTTCTTCTTCTTTTTCAGTAATGCTTTGCTTATCTGGGGCTTCTTTCCCTTCCATATGAAATCGGTGATTTGTTTCTCTATCCGCTTAAAATATGACATTGGGATTTGGATCAGAAGTGCATTATATGTATAGATGGCTTTTGGTAGAATAGACATTTTTACTATGTTAAGTCTTCCTATCCATGAGCAAGGTATGTTTTTCCACTTAAGTATGTCCTTTTGAATTTCTTGTAGTAGTACTTTGTAGTTTCTTTGTATAGGTCTTTTACATCCTTGGTAAGATTTATTCCTAAGTATTTTATGTTCTTGGGGGCTACTGTGAATGGTATTGATTTGGTGATCTCCTCTTCGATGTTCTTTTGGTTGATGTAGAGGAATCCAAGTGATTTTTGTATGTTTATCTTATAACTTGAGACTCTGCCAAACTCCTCTATTAGTTTCAGTAGTTTTCTGGAGGATTCCTTAGGGTTTTCTGTGTATAAGATCATGTCATCTGCAAATAGAGATAATTTTACTTCCTCCTTGCCAATCTGGATGCCCTTTATTTCTTTGTCTAGCCTAATTGCTCTGGCTAGCACCTCTAGCACAATGTTGAATAAGAGCGGTGATAAAGAGCATCCTTGTCTGGTTCCCGTTCTTGAGGGAAATGCTTTCAGGCTCTCTCCATTTAGAGTGATGTTGGCTGTTGGCTTTGTATAGATGCCCTTTATTATGTTGAGGAATTTTCCTTCAATTCCTGTTTTGGTGAGAGTTTTTATCATAAATGGGTGTTGGACTTTGTCAAATGCCTTTTCTGCATCAATTGATAAGATCATGTGGTTTTTATCTTTTGTTTTACTTATATGGTGGATTACATTAATGGTTTTTCTAATATTAAACCAACCTTGCATACCTGGTATAAATCTCACTGGGTCATGGTGGATTAATTTTTTGATATGTTGTTGAATTCTATTGGCTAGAATTTTGTTGAGGATTTTTGCATCTATGTTCATGAGGGATATAGGTCTGTAATTTTCTTTTTTTGTGATGTCTTTACCTGGTTTTGGTATCAGGGATACGGTGGCTTCATAGAATGAGTTAGATAGTATTCCGTCATTTTCTGTGCTTTGAAATACCTTTAGTAGTAGTGGTGTTAACTCTTCTCTGAAAGTTTGGTAGAACTCTGCAGTGAAGTCGTCCGGGCCAGGGCTTTTTTTTGTTGGGAGTTTTTTGATTACCGTTTCGATCTCTTTTTTGTTATGGGTCTATTTAGTTGTTCTACTTCTGATTGTGTTAGTTTAGATAGGTAGTGTTTTTCCAAGAATTCATCCATTTCTTCTAGGTTTGCAAATTTGTTAGAGTACAATTTTTCGTAATGATCTGATATGATTCTTTTAATTTCAGTTGGGTCTGTTGTGATGTGGCCCATCGGGTTATTTGTTTCCTTTCCTGTATTTCTTTAATCAGTGTGGCCAAAGGTTTATCAATTTTGTTAATTTTTTCAAAGAACCAGCTTTTGGCTTTGTTAATTCTTTCAATTGTTTTTCTGTTCTCTAATTCATTTAGTTCAGCTCTCATTTTTATTATTTGTTTTCTTCTGGTGCCTGATGAATTCTTTTGTTGCTCACTTTCTATTTGTTCAAGTTGTCGGGACAGTTCTCTGATTTTGGCTCTTTCTTCTTTTTGTATGTGTGCATTTATCGATATAAACTGGCCTCTGAGCACTGCTTTTGCTGTGTCCCAGAGGTTTTGATAGGAAGTATTTTCATTCTCGTTGCATTCTATGAATTTCCTTATTCCCTCCTTGATGTCTTCTATAACCCAGTGTTTTTTCAGGAGGGTATTGTTCATTTTCCAAGTATTTGATTTCTTTTCCCTAGTTTTTCTGTTATCGATTTCTAGTTTTATTGCCTTGTGGTCTGAGAAGATGCTTTGTAATATTTCGATGTTTTGGATTCTGCAAAGGTTTGTTTTATGACCTAATATGTGGTCTATTCTAGAGAATGTTCCATGTGCGCTAGAAAAAAAAGTATACTTTGCAGCAGTTGGGTGGAGAGTTCTGTATAAGTCAATGAGGTCGAGTTGGTTGATTGTTGTAAGTAGGTCTTCCGTGTCTCTATTGAGCTTCTTACTGGATGTCCTGTCCTCCAAAAGTGGTGTGTTGAAGTCTCCTACTATAATTGTGGAGGTGTCTACCTCACCTTTCAGTTCTGTTAAAATTTGATTTATGTATCTTACAGCCCTGACATTGGGTGCATAAATATTTAATATGGTTATATTTTCCTGGTCAATTGTCTCTTTTATCGTTATGTAGTGTCCTTCTTTATCCTTTGTGGTGGATTTAAGTTTAAAGTCTATTTTGTCAGAAATTAATATTGCTACTCCTCTTCTTTTTTGCTTATTGTTTGCTTGATATATTTTTTCCATCCTTTGAGTTTTAGTTTGTTTGTGTCTTTAAGTCTACTGTGTGTCTCTTGTAGGCAGCATATAGACGGATCGTGTTTCTTTATCCAGTCTGAGACTCTCTGTCTCTTTATTGGTGCATTTAGTCCATTTACATTCAGCGTAATTATAGATAAGTAAGTTTTTAGTGTTGTCATTTTGATGCCTTTTTATGTGTGTTGTTGACAATTTCATTTTTCCACTTACTTTTTTTGTGCTGAGACGTTTTTCTTTGTAAATTGTGTGATCCTCATTTTCATAGTATTTGACTTTATGTTTGCTGAGTCGTTACATTTTTCTTGGTTTTTCTTTTGAGTTATGGAGTTGTTATACCTCTTTGTGGTTACCTGAATATTTACCCCTATTTTTCTAAGTAAAAACCTAACTTGTATTGTTCTATATCGCCTTGTATCGTCCTATATCGCCTTGTATCCCTCTCCATATGGCAGTTCTATGCCACCTGTATTTAGTCCCTCTTTTTAATTATTGTGATCTTTTACATATTGACTTCAATGATTCCCTGTTTTGAGCATTTTTTTTAATTAATCTTAATTTGTTTTTGTGATTTCCCTATTTGAGTTGATATCAGGATGTTCTGTTCTGTGCCCTTGTGTTGTGCTGGTATCTGATATTATTGGTTTTCCGACCAAACAATTTCCTTTAGTATTTCTTGTAGCTTTGGTTTGGTTTTTGCAAATTCTCTAAGCTTGTGTTTATCTGTAAATATCTTAATTTCACCTTCATGTTTCAGAGAAAGTTTTGCTGGATATATGATCCTTGGCTGGCAGTTTTTCTCCTTCAGTGCTCTGTATATGTCATCCCATTGCCTTCTTGCCTGCATGGTTTCTGCTGAGTAGTCTGAACTTATTCTTATTGATTCTTCCTTGTAGGAGACCTTTCTTTTCTCCCTGGCTGCTTTTAAAATTTTCTTTTTATCTTTGGTTTTGGCAAGTTTGATGATAATGTGTCTTGGTGATTTTCTTTTTGTATCAATCTTAAATGGGGTTCGATGAGCATCTTGGATAGATATCCTTTTGTCTTTCATGATGTCAGGGAAGTTTTGTGTCAGGAGATCTTCAACTATTTTCTCTGTGTTTTCTGTCCTCCCTCCCTGTTCTGGGACTCCAATCACCCACAAGTTATCCTTCTTGATAGAGTCCCACATGATTCTTAGGGTTTCTTCATTTTTTATAATTCTTTCATCTGATTTTTTTTTCAGCTATGTTGGTGTTAATTCCCTGGTCCTCCAGATTTTCCAGTCTGCATTCTAATTGCTCGAGTCTGCTCCTCTGACTTCCTATTGTGTTGTCTAATTCTGTAATTTTATTGTTAATCTTTTGGATTTCTGAATGCTGTCTCTCTATGGATTCTTGCAACTTATTAATTTTTCCACTATGTTCTTGAATAATCTTTTTGAGTTCTTCAACAGTTTTATCAGTGTGTTCTTTGGCTTTTTCTGCAGTTTGCCTTATTTCGTTTCTGAGGTCATCCCTGATGTCTTGAAGCATTCTGTAAATTAGTTTTTTATATTCTGTATCTGATAATTCCAGGATTGTATATTCATTTGGGAAATATTTTTATTCTTTTGTTTGGGGGGTTGGAGAAGCTGTCATGGTCTGCTTCTTTATGTGGTTTGATATCGACTGCTGTCTCTGAGCCATCACTAAGATATTGTAGTGATTTATTCTCTATTTGCTCACTGAGTCTCATCTTGTTTTATTTTCTTTCAATATATGTGAATGGGCTACTAGATTGTGCTGTCTTGATTGTTGTAGCCCTTGACTTACTTATGACCTATTACCAGCTGGTTTGGGCTGTTACCAGATATACATGCTTGAGTCCATTCACTATTCTTGAGTAGAATATGATTTTGGGTCATCAAGTGTGTGATGTACCCTAACACCTATCCACCTTGAGAAGTAGTGGTGATAGTTGTGTGCACCAGATTCTATTAGCAGCTGGGGTTCACACTCCGGGGAGGGGGGCAGGATGCTGACAGGCTTCCCCCAAGTGTCAGTGAGGTAAGTGTGTCTCTATTTCTAAAGCACCTTGGTGGAAGGGCTCTGCAGCTGTACCTTAGGCCCCCAATGCAAGTACCTCTACAGATTGGTAGGTATCACCTTCCTTAGACCCCTAAGGCAGGAGGCTAAGTGGTCTGGGCGTGGTTAAGCCCTCAGTTCCCTGTTGTGGGTCAGTGAGGGCTCTGTTGAATACACAGAGATATCAGACCTGGGAAAATTGTTTTTCCAGTAAATCCGCTAAAAAAAAATGCAGTCAGATCCGTATCAGAAATGCCTTTGCATTATAATAGCCACCTTGTTCCCTGTAGGGATGAAAGCCCGAGTTATGGATCACATATGCTTGGCTGGAGCTGGTTCTGTGTTTTTAGTCCAATTAGGGAAGTATTTTTGGTCCCTGGGTTTTTTGTGGTTGCTTCTCTCAGGCCGGAAGAATGGGTTAGGAAAAGACCAAAAAAAAAAAAAAAAAAGGGAAAAGAAAAGCTGCGGAGCAGTTCTCCCTCTGGCTTAGGAAATTCCAATGTTAATGAAGCCGCCTGGGAAGGGGAGGGGAGGGTTCAGAAAAACAGGAGAGAGTAGCACCCCAGAATATAGACAAAGTTACTTATCTTGCTTGGGATGACTATTTCATCTGAGATTCTTGAGGGGTGTGTCGCCTATGTGTGCTGGCTGGGTAGAGATTGCCCCCGAGGGTCAGGCCCACAGAAGCCACTGTCAGTTCCTCCGCTGCCAGTACAAAGCCCAGAGTCAAGGTTCCCCACCTGGGACGCTGCATTCCCGGCTCCAAAACCAGTCGCTGCCTCCCGGGGACTTCTCCCACCAGCTGTGTCGCTGTACCACCCACGGCTGGGCCCCCTCCTGAGGTCAGTTCAGCGGGGTAGGGCTGCACTCCGTTTTTGCGCCATGACAGGATGTGGTGCTCAGCTCCCCTGTGCCCAATCCAAAGCCTGGCGCCAAGGTTCCCGGCTGGGATGCTGCACTCCCGGCTCCAAAACCAGTTGCTGCCTCCCTGTGACTTCTCCTCCCGCCAGCAGCGTCGCCGCGCTGCATGCGCCTACCAGCTGGGCCCCCTCCTGGGGTCAGTTTAGGGGGGTAGGGCTGCGCCCCGTGTTTACGCTGTCACAGGATGTTGTGTTCAGCTCCACTTCGGCCATTCCTAAGCCCGGAGCCAAGATTACCTGACTGGGATGCCGGCTCCAGGCTCCGAAAACAATCTCTGCTTCCCCGTAGTTGTTTGTTCTCCGTCTCTGTCACTCAGGTCAACTCTTTAAATCTGTGTTTGTTGGTCAGGGTTCATAGATTGTCATGTATGTGATCTATTCACTTGTTTTCCTGAGTCTTTGTTGCAAGAGGGATCCGAGGTAGCATCTACGTAGTCAGCCGTCTTGCCTCCCCCCCCCCCACAATTCATTTTCAAGTCCATCTCTTTTTCTTCATTTTACTATAAGTGGCAAGAAGAAACCATGGAACCCCTTTAAGATCTTGCTTAGAAATCTCATCAGCCAGATATCCATCACTTACCAATTCTACCTTCCACCAAACATTTGAACATAATTCGGACAAGTTCTTTGCCACTGCGTAAAAAGCGCAGCCCTTCCTCCGTTGCCCAATCACATGTCCATCATTTTCTTTTAAAGCCTCATCAGACACACTTTTAAAGTCCGCATGTGTCACAACATTCTGTTTCTAGTGACATATGTGTTCCCTTAGATGGTGGAGATTTTCTATATAGCTCTCCTCACTTCCTTCTAAGCCCATATCACAATTGCCTTTGATGTTCATAATTCTATCAACAGTCTCTTCAAGGTAATCTAAGCTTTTATTATTAGGCACCTTAAAACTCTTTCAGACTCTACCCATGATCCAATTCCAAAACCACTTCCACATTTTAGCTATCTGTTAGAGCAGCAGCCCACTCTTCCAGCACCGAGTTCTGTCTTAGTTATCTAGTGCTGTTATAAATGAAACGCTGCAGAAGGTGCCAGCTCAAGGGGAAGGCTTTCTCTCTCTGTTGGCTCTGGAGGAAGGTCCTTGTCTCTTTTGAGCTTCTCCTCCTGGGCAATCATCATGTGGTCTGACATCTCTCTTTCCCATCTCTATTTCTTAGCTTGGTTGTTTAATCTTTTACATCTTAAAAGAGATTAGCTCAAAATATACCCTACACTAATCCTGCCTGATAAATATAACCAATGTGTTTATAACCCAGTCTCAAATGTGATTATAACCACAGGCATAGAGGTTAGGATTTACAACACATATTTGCAGGGAATACAGCTCAATCCACAACAACCACTGTATCAAATGGTCTGATGCTTCCTTAAAAAGGTGGAAATAGAAATACTCTGTGATCCAACAATCCTACTTCTAGGTATATATTCTAGAGATCTAATAGCAGTGACAAAAATAGACATATGTATACCTATGTTCATTGCAGCATTATTCGTAACAGCAAAAAGACGGAAACAACCTAAGTGCCCATCAGGAGATGAATGGATAAACAAAATTTGGTATATGCACCCAACGGAACACTACACAGCCTTAACAGATAATGATAAGTTTGCAAAACGTCCGTTAACAGGGATGAATCTGGAGGACATTATGCAGAGTGAAATACATCAAGCACAAAAGGACAAATATTTTATAACCTCACTTTTATATAAAGACAAAAATTGGTAAACACATAGAAATCAACATTCTTGGGTAGTTTTCAGGAATGGGAGAGGGATGGAGGGGCAATCGCTCTCTAAACAGTAGACACTGTTAGTTTTGGTGATGGGGAAGGCAAAACTGAATGTCAGTGAAGTGAGCAAAATTAACTAAGGTAAAGGATGAAACTAAGAAATACACAAGAATAACAGACATTATTGGTTAATTCTGTAAAAATACCATTTAGTAACATTGCAGTAACAACAAAAAATACGTGAGTGGTTACACAAATGGATATGTATGTGTATACGTGTATAGGAAAGTATTCGTGTGTAGATATATGTGAGCATATGTAAATGTATGTGTAGGCATATCTCAGCATTGGTCTTGGTTTGGTTTGGTAGGCATATCTGGAAACTCTGGCACAGCGGTTAAGTGCTATGGCTGCTAACCAATAGATCAGCAGTTTGAATGCACCAGGTGCTCCTTGGAAACTCTGTGGGGCAGTTCTACTCTGTTCTATAAGGTCGCTATAAGTCGGAATTGACTCTATGGCAGTGGGTTTGGTTTGGTTTTTGGTAGGCATATCTACTTACATGTTCTTGAGCGCTGCATATATATTCATACGTACAAAAACACATAGGGGGCACAGTCACAGATACCTCCCGGACATAACCAAACACCTCACAGGATTGGTTTAAAGGGTATGAAAGTTTAGGACCGTAGCTTCATGGGACATCTCCTCCACATACACACACAATGAGTTAAAATAAAATAAAATATAGACATAGTTCCCCTACTGTTTTTTTTTTTTTTTTTTTCTGGCCTGTTGACTGGATGACAACTCTTTGAGAGTGACCTGGGAAACCATGGGATGAAGACAGCAGAGCCCCCTCCAGCCCAGATTCTGAATGGACTAGCAAAATGAAACTCTCTCCTGCACATCTCTGACCATCATTCTTTCAAACACATGCTGGGTTCGAGTATATCTGGCAAGAAAAAGACTTTTATTATGTTAATTCACTAAGATTTGGGGATTTATCTATTAAAGCAACTAATCATTTTAAGGAGCCCTGGTAGTACAATGATTAAGCGCCTGGCTGCTGATCAACTAGTTGGGGGGTTAGAACCAACCAGTGGTTCCGCAGGAGAAAAGACCTGGCAATCTGTTCCCATAAAGATTACAGCCTAGAAAATCCTATGGGGCAGTTCTGCCCTATCACGTGGAGTCCTTAAGGGTCAGAATGGACTCAATGACATCTAATAACAAGTATTTTAATTAAGAAGGTAATTTCAATTAAATCCTAAATTTAATGTGTTACTTTTATAGAACATCTTCCTAAAATATATATGTCCCCAAATATAATTTACTGTCCTTTTGAAAAAGGTTTTCCTTTTGTGTGTTTCAGTTCTCTTTATATTTAAAATGCCTGTCTGCTGATCTGACCTGGAATCCTATTTCTGCTGGCCTTTCCTTCCACCTGGGTACATCAATGCATTTACCCTAGGGCAGCTTTCTTATAACTGCATTTTGGGTCCAAAAGAAGAATTTCTGTTTTTCTTGCTTTGTAAATGATAGCCCTGATTAACTCATTTCAGTTTCTCACATTTGCTATGAAATCACCAAGGAGGTAGTTAAAAACAATCTATGGATCTAAATAAACTGCATTACAATTTCCAAAAAAAATTTCCTATTGAATATTTTATTTGATATGTGCAAAAAACCTGCGTTGGAAGCAAGGAAACTGCTCTTAGTCCCATTTGACTGATAAGCAAAGCTTGAGAGTTGTTGAGGCTCCTGTTATCCAGCTGCCGTGAGGCTGACTCTGGTATTCAGATTCCTATTTCAGGGCACTATCAAGCTCACCAAAACGCCATCGATTTTTAATCTACTGCAACAAATCATTGCTGCTATAAAAAAAAACATGTATTTCTGAGGTAATGAAAAGTTTATTCTGCTCTCTACACTGTACAGCACCTATCGGTTTCTTATTCCTCAGAGGCTCTGCCCCCCAAAGAAGAAAAGCTGATTGGTTCATGACTTGCGGATTCATCTCTCCTACCGTTCGTTTGACTGATCTGTGAGGAGTTAGTTACTCTTAATCTTCCTGACTGTTTTTAGCTATCTTTTCAGTTTGGAATTAATTTATTTTTATATACATACATATGCTTATTAATTGAAATTTACTATCCATCTTACAGGAGTCCCTGGTGGAGAAAAAGGTTAAGCACTTGACTCCTACCCAAAAGGTTGACAGTTGGAACCCACTGAGGGCACCTTCTAAGTCAGGACTCTCTGTTTTCCAAAAGTCACAACCTTGAAACCCTGTGGAACAGTTCTACTCTGCAAGCATGGAGTCTCCATGAGTTGGAATCAACTTGATGACAACAATCTGCATTACTAGGTACTTGAAAAAAGTATTAAAAGACTGGAGGGTAAACTTCAATATGATCGTATATGCACCTGTGTATGTATAAGTATAAAGGAGCCCTGGTGTCTCAATGGTTAATTGCTCGGCCGCTAACCGAAAGGAACCTACAAGCTGCTTCACGGAAGAAAGATGTGGCAGTCTGCTTCCTTAAAGATTGTCAGCCTTGGAAAAGCTATAGGGCAGTTCTACTCTGTCCTATGGGGTCACCAAGTGTCAGATTTGACTCAGTGGCACACAACAACACGTATGTATATGTGCATGTTTATATGTATATAATACCTGTAACTTTTGAAGAAAACCTGAAGATTAAGGTAGAAAATTTTCAAATATCTATAAAAGTCAGCAACTTAAAATCAGCTCTCGGTATGGTAGAATGACAGACATCCGCAGTAGATGACTCGTTACTTCTCCTAGTTTCTTCACTTCCTGATTATTTGTCGTTGAACGTATTTTGGAAATAGTTAAGCTTTTTTTTTTTTTTCTGAGTACAGTGTGTCTGGGTTTCTGTGTTTGGGGAGAGAAGGGTAATACAGTCAACCTAACATGATTGTTTAATTATTAAATGAGGAATACACGTGAAAATAATTTAAAAAGAGTAGAGCGATCTAAAATATTATTGCTGTTGAATAATTTTCAGATGCGCAAAAACATTTTTAAGCAAATCTTCACAACCATTAAATGGAGGACAGGAAACAATGAAAAATCATTGTATCACGGTCGGAAGGCTGGATGGGAAATGAACCTGAAGGAAGGAAGGTCACATCTGAGGAGAAGGGGTTAGTAGGAGAGTCCTCTGTCACTCCCATTTAGGTTTTATTTGAACAATCTGTTGTTACAAACGCTTGAGTTAATTGGCCATTCCTTAAGTTCCTGAATGCACGGAGTATGAAATGCTCTTTTTAACAGGACATTAAGACTCTTGTCAGGAGCTCACCAAAGTTGAACAATGCCACATCATCCAGGGAGGCCCAGTTGGGAAGATTATAGCTCAGATGAAATAAGTGATTCCGGAGGGATCTTGAAGCCAGGGACATAACTCTCTGCCAGAGACAGAGTCATATAAAAGACACTCTACTCAAAAACGGACTAAGTACCGTCAGGCAGAGACACTATTTCCAGGGTTTGGGGTAACTTATCAACTCCCCTCTCTTCAAGTACTCTCAATACATATGCTGGTGATAGAACTGCCATGTTGAGATTCTCCTTGCTGATTTTATTTTTATGTTTCATCAAATTGCCCAGAGACATCTGGAATTATCATCTGGTTCTCACCACAGCCCAGCCATTTAGGTATTATTATTCTCTTTCTTCCTTGGAAACCTTGGTGGCACAGTGGTTAAGGGCTACGGCTGCCAACCAAAAGGTCCGCAGTTTGAATCCACCAGGTTCTCCTTGGAAACCCTATGGGATAGTTCTACTCTGACTTATAGGGTCAGTATGAGTTGAAATCGACTGGACGGCAACGGCTTTTTCATTCTTTCTCTTCATAGCAGGAAATTGAGGTTCAAATTTCAAGTAGCTTTCCAAAAAACAGAAAACAAAAAAGTCAAGGCTAGTAATGGGTGGAGGTGAGTTTGAGCGTAGAAGTCTGTGCTCCCCCAAAGCTGCTGTATACTTGCTAACACAGTGTGTCTTTCCTCAACACCACGGCACATAACATCTTAGTGAGAAGAAAACTGAAGCATGGAGGGCTTAACTGAACTCTCCAAGTTATCGTGGCTTGTACTTATCAGGTCAGGCAGGGACCTTTCTCTTCAGTTTCTAAGTCCAATGCTCCTTACACTAAGCCACTCTTCATTTCATGGAATCAGTTGTCTGATTTAGCATCAGCTTGATCCGAAGATTGGTGACTTTCACAATATTTAGCTTCCTATTTAATATTGTGTGGGAAATACTGGATCTAAGCCATAACTATATATAAGCCTCTAAAACTGTCTAACATCAATGAATGGGGTTTGGGATTTGAAATTTAAATACGTGTATCTGCAGTGTTATCCATTTAATATAGGAAACCTCACATTTGATATAGAAATTAGAAAATCTCTTATGTGATCCCTTTTTAGTGTTTCTTATGTCAAAGATGCAGCCCCAGTGGCACAGTGGTTAAAGCACTCGACTGCTAACCAAAAAGATGACAGTTCAAATCTACCAGCTGCTCCACAGGAGAAAGATGTGGCAATCTGTTTCCATAAAGCTTTCTAGCCTTGGAAACCCTGTGGAGCAGTTCTGCTCTGTCCTGTAAGGTCACTATGAGTTGGATCTGACTCAGTGGCAGTGTGTATATGTCAAAAAGCCAGTTTGTGGAGTTGCATAGAGTACTCCTGTCATAATTTTCTAATAGTTTCTCATGTCAAAAAATCACATAGTCTTACTTCCTGCATTTAAAATAGTAGCACAAAAATACTTCTAGCTTCATCTTCTGGCAAAGAGCCATAACATGGACCCATTCCTGAGTAGCCATATGGCAATGGTGCTGCCATCTGCTTACCCTGATATTCCTTTCCTGGCAAAGTCTGGGCCCATATGGGTTCTTTGTGTCTCATTTGTGTACGTGATGACAAGAGGCAAAATCGATATCTATGCTTTTCTCTGGGAACACCTTTTAATAATTACTCTGAATATGAAGATCATTCATTTCTATTTACCTTCTTCTTCCTCTAATTTTTATACACCTGCCTTCTTCTAATAGAAGGAGGAACAACTTGCTTTCAGGAAGCTGTGAAAACCATCAGGGCAAGCTGTCAGGTTTAAGGTATCCTAATCACCGCAAAGGACTGTCGGCCTGCGCTTTGTGGGCTTGAAACTTCATCACTCAGGAGATAAAATGATCCATCCTTTTACATGTTGACAGGATAGCAATTTGATGTCATTGCAGAGAGTCACATATTCAGACAATAAGGCAACACAGAATCTGTGAATGGGTCTATTATATTGCCAGCGACAACCATTTTAATAATGCCTAAAATATTTGACATGAACTGTTTAGAATAATTTCAAGTAACTGTCAATTTCTTGCGTGACATATTCTCCTGCTTTAGTGGAAATATGGCTGTAGCCCATTTACCAGTCTTCTGTTCAATATTTTTTCCTGTAAACTATTTATTTTTATTATGGAAATATTTAAATGCATGTATAAGTGCCTCTTTATTTCTTCTAATAATATATTTCCATTCTATTTGGAATCTTTTTTCAATCATGTATTTACATTTTCAAATGTAAAAACACCCCTTTCACATAATCTAATCAGTGTGAGAAAGTCACTGCCATGCTGTGAATAATTTAGTGAATGAATGCAACTCTCTCAGGAAACTTAGTGTTTACATAAAAGAAATACCTGACCCACAGCCTTGTTCTGTGCATGTCTGTATTAGATAGAATTAATGTTTTAACAAGCATAGCTGTGATTGATATAGTATTCACATAGAACGATTTTCCAGAAGCAAAGTCCATCTCTTTGGCCTCTGTCACCGACCCAGCCCTGATGTAAGGAATCATACTACTTGAGAAATTAGCTCTCATTCCCTGGTAAGAGTCTTATGGTTCTACTTATTTCACTATTACTGCTCTTTTTACCACTGGAGCTTCTAAAAATTCAACGTCCATAAAGCAGGTAACTCTCTAAAGAAGACTGAGTCTAAACTTAAGGGAACAGTTATTTGAAGCTTCTGGAATTAGGAAGATTTAAAATAATACACTCGTATATTTAAAAGTACTGATAATTCTAAAGATAGAGTGTTTTTTTTTTTTTCCTAAAGAAAATCAGTGGGTAGGCATAGAAATAGGAAGTCACAGGGACAAAGTCCTAAACTGTATTTTATCTTCTTCCAAGGCAATGAAATTGATTTGTAAGAGTAAATGAGAAGACTAGAAATACACGTAATATTTTTAAATGGATTATTTTTGTTGTTATCAGGTCACTTTTGACTCATAGCGATCGTACGTGCAACAGAAGGAAATACTGCCTGGTCCTGCACCATCCTTGCAATCGTTGCTACACTTGAGCCCACTGTTGTGGCCACTGTGTCAACCCATCCTCCTGAGGGTCTTCCTCCTTTTTGCTGACTCTCTACCAAGCATAATGTCCTTTTCCGGGGACTGGTCCCTCCTGATAACATGCCCAAAATATGTGAAATGAAGTTTTGCCATCTTTGCTTCTAAGGAACATTCTGGCAGTACTTCTTCCAATACGGATTTGTTCGTTCTTTTGGAAGTTCGTTGTATATTCAATATTCTTCACCAATGCCATAATTCAAAAGTGTCAATTCTTCTTCACTCTTCCTTATTCATTGTCTCCAGAGACATGATTAAATGATTAAAGACACTAATTTATCCTGCTTAGGTTGGCCAGAAACAAAAAAAACAAACTATTTATTTAATTTTATTCTGAACTTTTCTAAATTCTGGCTTCCTAAATCCTATTTGGTGATAAAATTGTATTATTAGTGCTATGCTACTGAGAGCGCTAAGTTCAATGTGAGAAGTGAGTCTCTAGTTTCCTGGTTGTTCTAAGTAACTCCTCTAATGTTTAGGTTTTATAGACACCCACATTCTCAACTCCCATAAGACACGATATTACTAAATTTATTTTAATAAAATCATGTACCATGATACTGTATTTTTTGGTGAATAATACACACACATAAATAATGTGCCCACACATACAATGCACAGAAATGATGAAATTAAGCAAAACGGTTTGGGCATAACAAGCCCATGCATATACCACGCATGTCTGCTAACATTTCCAGAAGTGAATTTTGATCTTATTCACTAATCCTCCAATATTACAGGTCAATTAAATCTTTCTGTTCATTTTCTTGAATTTCCTGCTTACATGTATAAAAGTAATCCAAAAGTGTTACTTTTGATCATCCTTAAAGGCATAAGCCACGATTAAGTTTGGATCGAGTTTGGTAGTACCGCAGTAATTAGAAAATAAACAATTGAAAATTGTAAGCTTGTATTTATTTATTTAAGTTGATAATTACAGTGCATTAGCTCAACAGTTGAATGCAAAAAACCTTATTAGACCATCTTAAGTGAAACCATTTTGTTATATTAGGTCTGCTTATTTTATAATTTACGCCTTCTTAGTGTCCACTGAAGTCAACATAGTTCACTTATGAAAATAATGAGATGGGGGGTTGCACGGTTGGCAAAAAACTATAATGCATGTGTTATTTGAAAAACATAATGAGTAATTTCCTTTTCCAAGGAAATTTTTTGAAAATAAAAATCCAAGCATGTTTTTTAATAAAGAATACAGGTTAGAGTACAGGTAACATTATGTCAGGCTAGTAAGCAATGAGTAACAGAAAATTCAGCAGCAAAATATTAGGTCCCATGAACCCTGACCACTGTTAAGAATGCAACAAAAATCCAGTGAGCATAATAGTACAAGATTTTACTAGATGGCAGCCATGGTAGGACACACCCAATTTTCCTTCCAGTGAAGAAAGTAGTATGAACTAGACCAAAGAAATAGGGCACAAGGTGTGTGTCTGTGGCTCAGTAAAGAATCAGCTCATGGGGTATTTTTAAGAGCCTTGAGTGCTGTTGCAGACTTCCAACAACAAAGTTGTAAGAGGCTGTATATCACAGTTCAGAGAACTCCTTCCTCACACTGTTCTTATATGACCTTTGAACTGTGTGCCACCACTGTGAAAAAACTAAGGTGTAGAGGAAATGCTGCTATCCCTCATCTAATGGATCCTTTGCTCTGCTTCTTTGTTCCGTAGTAATGGAAAGTGAAAGCAACCTAGAATCAGGTTGGAGGGAAATTATTGCTAATGTTTGAACTCCGACTAGCTATCTGGCCTAGCTTAATGATTAAAACAAGATTTAAAATTTCTGCTCACGTCTGCACCTCACAGAGAAAAGTGGCTGGAGTGGTTTCATACGGACAACCACCATGCTTTTACCAATCTAGTCACAACTGAATGAATTGCATTGCTTGCAGCATACACACATATGCATAGAAAATGCTGCAGGTACTTTTCTCAGAAGAGAATCACAACAGGTAAGCATTTTTTCCAATTGCCATCAAGTCAGTTCCTACTCATGGCGACCTCATGTGCATCAGAGTAAAACTGTGCTTCATAGTGTTTTCAATGGTTGATTTTTTCAAAGTCAATCACCAGGGTTTTCTTTGTAGGAAAACTCTTGGTGGACTTGAATCTCCACCTTTTGGTTAGGAGCTGAGTACATTAACTGCACCATCCAGGGATTCTTCTAGTAATCTTAGATTGCAAAAAAAAGGTACTTTCCCATATCACAATTTAATATCAAAACTCTGTTTTCTTCATTTAAAAGTGTTCTTAGGTTTTTAGCTGCAACCACCAAGATGCCCATCCTGAAGAAACAACAAAACCAGGAGCCCTTCTAAGAATTATCTATAAATTAAAATAGTTTATTTACCTTAGTTAGCTCATCTCTCCTTCTATCCACCAAAAACAAACCTCCTCTTTTGCTACTGCTTCTCCAATGTTAGTAGGTCAGAATTGAGGGATTTACTCTCCATTTATTTCTTTCTAAGTTCTATTCAATGCAACCCTGGTGGTGAAATGATTAAGAGCTCAGGCTACTAACCAAAAGGTCAGGAAATCAAATCCACCAGCCACTCCTTGGAAACCCTATGGGACAGTTCTACTCTGTCCTATAGGGTCACTATGACTTGACAGCACACAATAACAACAACAACAACAAAAGTTCTAGGCAGCAGAATGGGGATCTAATAACTACAAATATATTTAGGAAAACAATTTAAACAAGTTAAAACTACTTTGCAGCTAGATTTCAGTAACCAAAGCAATTTATATTTTAAACAAAATATAAGATGATGTTATAGATTGAATTGTGGCCCTCCAAAAAATGTGTGTCAACTTGGCTAGCCCATGATTCCCAGTATTGTGTGATTGTCCACCATTTTATCATATGATGTGATTTCCCCAAGTGTTGTAAATCCTACCTCTATGATGGTAATGTGGTGGGATTATCCACAGTTATGTTAATGAGGCAGGACTCAATCTACTTGATTACATTGTGTTTTAAGTCATCTCTTTTGAGATATAAAAGAAAGAAGCCAGCAGAGAGGCATGGGACCTCATATGACCAAGAAACAAGAGCCAGGAGAATGGTGCATCCTTTGAATCCAGGGTTCCTGCTCAAAGAAGCTCCCAGACCAGGGAAAGATGGATGACAAGGACCTTCCTCCAGAGCCAATACAGAAAGAGAGACTTTCCCAGGAACTGACGCTCTGAATTTGAGTTTGTAGCCTCCTAGATTGTGAGAGAATAAATACTCTTGTGGTATATCTGTTATAGCAGCATTAGATAAAAAAAAAAAAAAAAAAACCTAAGAATTTGGTATCATGACTGTGGTGCTGCTCTGTGGAAGTGGTTTTGAAACTGTGAATGAGTAGAGTCTGGAAGAGTTTTAAAGCGCCTAATAGTAAAAGCCTAGTTGCCTTGAAGGGTCTGTTGATGGGATTATGAACATCAAGGACAATTCTGATGAGGAATCAGAAGGAAGTTAAGACAGCTTTTACACTTGAGATGGCACAAAAAATGAGAAGCAGCAGCAGAAAAACAGCAGCAGCTGAAAAACAGCAGCAACAGAGAAGTAACAGCAGCAGAGAAATGGCAGCAGGAGAAACTAGAAGGCTGGTGAGAGACGGTGCTGGAGACAACCCACTGAGCAAGCAAGCTGAGTGCCTTTGCTCAAGTAGAGCTAGGCTTGCTGATCTATGGAGCAAGAGAGCTGAGTGCCTTCTGGCCAAAGTTTGCTGGTGGAGTGGGCTGCCTCTAGGCACTAATCTGTGGAGCTAAAGAACTTTGGAACACTTGCCCCAGCAGGGCAGATCCAGTAGGTGAGACCTGAGGGGCAGACAGGCCAAGAAACCAGAAGGTAGAATCTGAAGAAACAAGAAACTGCCTCAGTCTCAAAGCCCCCTCTGGGAGCTCAGAAAGGCTGGGAGAATGGGGCTGCCCAAAGCCAAGGGAGCAGAGTTGCTGTCCCAGTAAGCCTGGAAGGTTAAGCTGAAGCCCAGGGCCAAGAGGCCTCAACCCAGAGTCAGAAGAGTGTAGCCAACGCCCAGAATCTAGAGGGCAGGGCCACTGCCTAAATGGTCTCAGAGAAGAGAGGATTATTTTCAAAACTCGAGAGTTAACGTGATATGTCCTGTTGACCTGCTTGGTGCCTGTTATCCCTTCTTTCCCTCCAATTTCTCCCATTTATAATGGAAATGTGTAGCTTGTGCCTGCATGTTGCACCATACTTGGAAGCAGATAACCTGTATTCTATATTTCATGGATTAAGAATTTTTGAATTTTGGACTTGGAGTTGATTTAAGACTTTTGCAATGGTATGATGCAGTGAATGTGTTTTATATGTGGCAAGGTCATGAATTTTGGGGGTCCAAAAGGTGGAATGTTAAGGATTGAATTGTGTCCCCCTCAAAAAATGTATGTAGTCTTGGTTAGCCCATGATTCCCAGAATTGTGTGGTTGTCCACCATTTTTTCATCTGATGTGATTTTCTTATGTGTTGTAAATTCTACCTGTATGATGTTCTGTTATAGAAGCACTAGATAACTAAGACAGATGGATAGATTTAGACATGCATATAGGCGTTCACCTAGAACACGTCTAATTTCATCTGATTTCAGAAGCTAAGTAGGGTCATTTTGTGCCTGGTTAGTACATGGGCAGGAGACTGCCTCAGAATACCACTACTTACCTGGCAGATTACGTACTCTGGTGGCTTGAGTGTTGATGTGATGTGGAAAGCTATGCCACCAGTATTTCAAATAACAGCAAGGTCACCTATGGTGGAGAGTTTTCAATGGAGCTTCAAGACTAAGACAAAGAAGAAGGACCTGATGATCTACTTCTGGAAAAATTGGCCAGTGAAAACTATCTGAATTATAGTGGAATATTTTTTATTGTCTGACATAGTGGTGGAAGATGAGCCACTTAATTTGGAATGCGCTCAAAACACGACTGGGGAGGAACGGCCTCCTCAAAGTAGAGTTAACCTTAATGACATGGATGGAGTAAAGCTTTTGGGACCTTCATTTACTGATGGGGCATGACTCAAAATGAGAAGAAATAGTTGCAAACATCCCTTAATAATAGGCGTGTGGAATGTACAAAGTATGAGTCTAGAAAAATTGGAATTGTCAAATATGAAATGAAGTACTTGAAGATAAATATCCTAGACATTAGTGAGCTGAAATGGACTGGTGTTGGCAATTTTGAATCAGACAGTTATACGGACTAATGTGCTAGGAATGAATAAACTGAACAGGAACGGCATTACATTCATTATCAAAAGGAACATTTTAAGACCTATCCTGAAATACAATGTTGTCAGTGATAGTATAACATCTACATACCTACAAGGAAGACTTATGACTATTATTCAAACTTATGCACCAACCATTAAGGCAAAAGATGAAGAAATAGAAGATTTTTACCAACTTCTACAGTCTGAAATTGATCAAACATGCAATCAAGGTGCATGAATAATTTCTGGTGATTGAAATGTGAAAGTTGGAAACAAAGGATCAGTAGTTGGAAAATATGGCCTTAGTGATAGGAAAAAACGCCGAGATCGCATGATAGCATTTTGCATGACCAATGAATTATTTCTTGAAAATACCTTTTTTCAACAAGATAAATGGTGACAGTACATGTGGACTTCACTAAATGGAATGCACAGGAAACAAATTGACTACATCTGTGATAGAAACAAAGGTGAAGCTCAATATCATCAGTCAGAACTAGGCCAGTGGCCAACTGCAGAAGAGGCCATTAATTGCTTCTATGCAAGATCAAGCTGAAGCTGAAGAAAAATAAAACAAATTCATGAGAGCCAAAGTAAGACCTTGAGTACATCCCATCCAAATTTAGAGACTATCTCAAGAATATATTTGACACATTGAACCTAACGACTGAAGACCACATGAGTTATGGATGACATCAAGGAAATCATACATAAAGAAGGCAAGAGGTCATTAAAAAGACAGGAAAGAAAGGAAAGACTTAAATGGATGTCAGAAGATACCTTGAAACTTATTCTTGATCACAGAGTAGCTAAAGCAAATGTAAGAAAAGGTAGGGTAAAAGTGCTGAAAAGAATATTTCTAAGCGCTGCTCAAGAAGACAAAGTAAAGCATTATAATGGAATGTGCAAAGACTTGGGGTTAGAAAACCAAAAGGGACTAGTGTGCTCAGCATTTCTCAAGCTGAAAGAACTGAAGAAAAAACTCAAGCTGGAGTTGTAATATTGAAGGATTCTATGGGCAAAATGGAGGCTGGTAGTGCAGTAGTGAAGAGCTATGGCTGCTGACAAAAAAGGTTAGTAGTTCAAATCCACCAGCTGCTCCTTGGAAAACATATGGGGCAGTTTCTACTCTGTCCTGTAGGGTCGCTATGAGTCAGAATTGATTAGATGGCAATGGGTATGGACAAAATATTGAACGGCACAGGAAGCATGAAAAGAGGATGGAAGGAATACAGGAAATCACTGTACAAAAAAGAATTGGTTGACATTCAACCATTTCAGGAGGTAGCACATGATCAAGAGTCGATGGTATTGAAAGAAGTCTAAGCAACACTGAGTACAAAAAAGAAGGTCCCAGGAATTAACTGAGTTGTTTCAACAAAAGGATGCAATGCTGGAAGTGTTCATTACTCTGTGCCAAGAAATCTGAGAGACAACTACCTGGCTAACTGGCTAGAAGAGATTTATATTTGTACCCATTCCAAAGAAAGGTGATAGAACAAAATGTGGAAAGCATCAAACTATATCATTAATATCACATGCAAGTAAAATTTTGCTGAAGATCATTCAAACATGGTTGCAGCAGTGCACCCACAAGGAAGTGCCAGGAATTCCAGCTGGATTCAGAAAAATACCTGGAATGAGCGATATCATTGCTGATGTCAGATGGATCTTGGCTGAAAGCAAAGAATATCAGAAAGATGTTTACCAGTTCTTTTTTTTTTTTTGTTGGCCATGCAAAGGCATTTGATTGTGTGGATCATAACAAGTTATGGATAACATTGCAAAGAAGACTTAATTGTGCTCATGATGAACCTATATATAAGCCAAGAGGCAGTAGTTCAAACACAACAAGGGTATGCTGCATGGTTTCAAATCAGGAAAGTCGTGGCTAATGATTGTATCCTTTCAGCACAGTTAATCTGTAGAGTAAGTGAATAATCTTAGAAACTGGACTATATGAAGAACACTGCTTCAGGATTGGAGGAAGACTGTCATAGACTGAATTGTGTCCCACCAAAAATATGTGTCAACTTGGTTAGGCCATGATTTCCAGCATTGTGTGGTTGTCCTCCATTTTGTGATTGTAATTTTATGTTAAAAGGGTTAGGGTGGGATTATAACACCACCCTTATTCAGTTGCCTCCCTGATCCAAGGTAAAGGGAGTTTCACTAGGGTGTGGCCTGCACCACTTTTTATCTCTCAAGAGAGATCTCGCAAGCAGAGAGTGGGGGACCTCACACCACCAAGAAATCAGCACCAGGAGCAGAGCATGTCCTTTGGACCCTGGGTCCCTGTGCCTGGGAAGCTCCTCAACCAGGGAAAAATTGAGGACAAGGACCTTCCTCCAGAGCTGACAGAGAGAGAAAGGCTGATGCCTTGAATTTGGACTTTTAGCCTACTTTATTGTGCTGAAATAATTTCTCTTTGTTAAAGCCATCCACTTGTGGTAATTCTGTTATAGCAGCGCTAGACGACTAAGACAGACTCATTAACAGCTTTCAATATGTGTATGACATAATCTTGCTTGCCAAAATGAAAGAGGATTTAAAGCACTCATTAACGAAGTTAGATTACAGCCTTCAATGTGGATTACACCTTAACATTAAGAAAAAAAAAATCTCACAACAGGACCAATAAGCAGCATCATGAGAAAAAGTGAAAATATTGACGTTGTTAAGGATTTCATTTTACTTGAATCCACAATCAACACCCATGGAAACAGATGTAAAGAAATCAAACAATGTTGTGCACTGGACAAATCTGCTGTAAAAGATCTCTTTAAAGTGCTAAAGAGCAAAGACGTCATTTTGAGGACTAAGGTTCACCTGACACAAGGAATGGTATTTTCAGTTTTCTCAAATGCATGTGAAAGCAGGACAATGAAGAAGGAAGACTGAAGAAGAACTGATGACTTCAAATTATGGTGATGGCAAAGAATATTGAATATACCGTAGATTGCCAGAAGAACAAACAAATCTCTCTTGGAAGTACAGCCAGAATGTTACTGAAAAGTGAGGATGGCGAGACTTTATCTTATGAATTTATACATGTTATCAGGAGGGACCAGTCCCTGGAGAAGGGCATGATGCTCCGTAAAGTGGAGGTTCAGCGAAAGAGAGGAAGACCTTCAACCAGATGGACTGACACAGTGGCTGCAAAAATGGGCTCAGACATAGCAAGAATGATGAGAATGGTACAGGAACAGGCAGTGTTTTGCTCTGTTGTTCATATAGCTACTATGATTCAAAACTGACTAGATGGCACCTAACAGCAAAAGCAACAACATAGCCTTTAGAGCAAACCACTTCCTTCATCCAAGTAAAGCAAATAAAAACAATATTCCATGGAAAAGTTGACTCACATATCTAAACTCATTTTCCTTTTCCTTAACCAACTCTCACCCCTAATACACACAGAGATATACACACAAGCAATGAGATGGGCACAGATTAAAATCTCACGTAAAACCTAAAAATTTCTGAGAATCATTAATCTGTAGTACAATAAACATTCCAATAGGTGCATTCTACCATAGTTAACCACCTTGTTCACACTATTATTTTACTACTCTTGAAAGAATTACAAAAGGGAGAATAGTAATTTCCCTCTGTGGAATCTAATGCATTTTTTAGTGAATAGCTGTTGTTTTTGATTGTTCATCCACCACTCCTTTTCTTTCTGTAACAGTTCCTTGATTTTCCTATGACACGTTCCAATAAAGAACATGTCCACTTTGTGACTCCAGATAGATCAAGTTATCCAGGTGTGTTCCATGAGATACTATATCACTTTGACCGAAACAGTTCCTGAATGGGTCAGGCCAGGCCAATAAGAGCCATTAAACATCTTCTGCCACCATAGGCCAAGAATCATTTTCTTTTCACTGTGTCTGTGAAACCAATAGAATATTACCTGGAGTTGCTGGTAGTCTTCTTTGTCGATGATTGTGGAGAGACTGCAAACACAGAGAAAGCATGATATTACTTGAATGTTTGAATCCAGTAATACCTTAAAATCAGCTTTACATATAGATTTACTAAGTATGCATTCCAATATTTTGCCTTTTTAATTTAACTTTACTGAGTTCTGTTTCATGGTAATGTATTTTTACTATAATCAGCTAGATATTAGCATAATCCACAATCCTAAAGGTAATGACAAAATTATATTTCTTGTTGCCTCATAGGTTTAAATGGAAATCCTGGTGGCATGGTGGTTAAGAGTCTGGTGACTAACCAAAAGGTCGGCAGTTCAAATCTACCAGGTGCTCCTTGGAAACCCTATGAGGCAGTTCTACACTGTCCTATAGGGTCACTATAAGTCAGAATAGACTTGATGGCAATGGGCCTGGGCTAGTAGATTTAAATGGTCCTTACTGCTTATGTGCTGGCTTCTATATAAAGAGCCATTTTGGGACATGTCAAAAGAATGATCTAAATGACACTGCCTAGCCATATGCCCTATCAGAGAATAACGGAATAAAGAATAATTTTGTGAGTTTATTTTTAGGATTTGAGCAGAACAGAGTATATGAGATATAGGGGTAAATATAAAACATCAACTTAGCTAATCAGAATCTGGCTTGCAAAATCAATACATTGTTCAGAGTATGTAATGACGCACTAAGGAGGAAATTTTGGGAAGAGTTCTACCATACAGAAGAGAAGAGTACTACCCAGCAATGAAAATAATGAACTACTGATACACAACAGTCATAGGTGTTTTTATAGTCACCAATGAAGTAAATTGGCAAAAAAAAAAAAGTATATGTAAATGAAAATGTGGTAGAACTAGTTTATTCAAATTTCCATGTTTGTCATGTCAAAAAATGTCAATCCTAATATAATTCTTATATATATGTATAATATATATGATTCAGTATTGAAAATCAGAGCAATTAAATTTCAAAATTCCTACTTAGTGCGTCATTCTATACTCTGAACAATGATATACCATAATTTGTCCAGTCACCTTTTTGGGTAATTTCTCATTTCTCTGGTTATAAATAAAATTGATATGAACCTTCATATACAAAATTTTATGTGGGCTTTAGCTCTCTTTTCTCCTGGTAAGCATCTAGGAGTGGAATAGTTAGACTGTACGGCAGGTATGTGTTTAACTCTTTAAAATGAACCACAAACTTGTTTTACAAAGTGACTGTTACACGCAAACTCCAACCAGCAGTGTATGAGGGATTGAGTTCCTCTATGCCTTTACCAACACTTGGTTTGATCAGTTTTTTATTTATTTATTGATTTTTATTTTGGCGTTCTAATAGGTGTGCAATGGCATATCATTGGAGTTTGAAAAGGCATGCATTTCCTTAGTGATAAATGATGTTGAAAATCCTTTCATATTTTGGGGTTTTATTTATTTACTTGTTTACTGTCATTTTCTTTGTTAATATTTCTCTTCAAATATTTTTCTCATTTTTTAAATTGTTGTGTTGTTTTTTTCTTATTATTGAATTTTGAGAGCTTGTTATATGTATTTGAATACAAATCCCTTAAAAATGCGTGATTTACAAATACTTTCTCCCAGTCCCTGACTTCTCTTTTCATTCTCTAAACCTATTCTTTTGAAGAGCAAGAGTTTTTAATTGGGATGAAGTACAATTTATAAATTTCTTCTTTTATGGAAAACACTCTCAGTATCATATGTAAAAAATAATTTTATTGAGTGAAATAAGCCCTCCCTCCAAAGAAAGAGTATATATCCTATAACTTCAGTTATTTAAATCTCTAGAGAATTCAAAACTTACATATAGTAACACAAAGTGGAACAGTGGTTCATTCAGGGTGGAATTACAAAGGGGGTACAAGGAAACATTTGGGGGCAATGATTTTGGTCACTATCTTGCTTGTGGTGATGGATTTTTTTGGTGCGCCAAAAAAACAAAAACCTATTGCCATCGAGTCAATTCTGACTCATAGCAACCCTATAGGACAGAGTATAACTGCCACCATTGAGTTTCCAAGGAATGCCTGCTGGATTTGAACTATCGACCTTTTGGTTAACAGCCATAGATCTTAACCACTACACCACCAGGGTTTCCTTTTGCTATACAGTGTATTTTATATGTATATATATATGTATTATTATAACCTCAATAAAGCTGTTAAAAAATCCATAGACAAAATACGGTGACATAAATGAATGTTCATCTGCTGAGAGCTCAAATCAAATGGAACGAAACATGATTTAATTTTATTGCTATTATTGCAGCTTGAATAGCTGTTGAATGGTTTTGTGACTTTCTAATCCTTAAATTAGAAAAAAATAAAAACCTTGCACTGAATGACCATCACAGAAGAACTCACGGGGTAATGAGACATATGGAGGCTTCAGTCTGTAGTCCCAGTGATATGGAAAGGCCGAGCTTTTTTTTTTTTTTTAAGCTACAGAACCAGAACTGACCATATCGGCTGGTAATAATTACCATGACAATATTCCATTACTGAATCTCCTTATTTTCCCCCAGGTGACTTGACTTATTATTACACTGAATTGCTACTAAATTCTGTTTCTGTAGCTTACCTTCCAGCTAGAATGCAGATTGTTTATTTTCCACAAGACTAGCCTTGGAATAACTCCTGGTCGTGGTGTTCTGACAGCCTGTTTAGGGGAAGAAAGAAGGTAAAGAAAAAAAGTCAGGTGAAGGCCAAGAAATATGGCAAAGAAATTATAATTAATTTTCCTTTATTTAAAGGCAGAAACAGTGACAATCAATTTGAATGTGCTTGATTCCAAGATAATTTGGCTTAACAAAGATTGTTACTCCTTCCACAGTTAATGCTGTTGCCTTGGGCCTATAAATGGAAAGAACACACATGCTAAAGTCAAATAAACCCCAGCCTCACGGCTTACCAGTTCAGTGGCTTCAAACAGGGCATTTAACCAGGAGCAACAAATTCTGAACCTAATTTATTTATTAAAAAAAAAAAAAAAATAGAGAAAAGTTGTTCTTTCTTCTTTTTTACTGGGCTTAAAGCTACCGGTTGTTTCTCTTTGTGAAATAAAAGTTAAGGGGAAAAAAAAATTCCCAGTACATCTAGAAGCAAAACCTAAAAGTAGAAGAACATTATTTTGTTTAAAGAACATTATTTAAGGGCAAGACAAAGTATTAATTAAGACCTCAAACAAAAGCTAGAAGAGTGATGAAAACACAAATTCACCAATGGCCATATTTGACATCTTAACTTGAAAAAATTGTTCGGTGTAAGAAAAAATGTGCAGCAGATCCCTCCAGTTTTCACCATAAGAAACACCAATCCTGTTCTTCACAATAAGACAAAGATCACAAAACATATTACTTTTATCTGCAAATTTTCCCTGTGCTCAGATACCCAGCATATACTTTTTAGACATTAAAGCAGCTTAGCCAGTCATATGATATCTTAAAGTCTTATTATGCCCCTCGGGTTTCTCATTCTCAAACTTCCCTACTCTTACCTGCATAAAATCTATTCTCTTTCACTAAGAAATCAGATTTTCTCAGGCCTGGGTTCTATACTCCTTAAGTGTGATATAAGATATATTAAAGATCATTTCACATACACACAACTCCTCTACACAGATGTATTGTCAATGTAATCACTTTATTCATATATTTTTATGTAGCTCTTTCCTGTAAAATGTGCTGAACCATATCGGTTAGGAACCTGGAAGAAAGCAGAATGCCTTTCTATATATTCAAGCAGAAAGATACTTAATCCAAGAAATTGGATGATTATAGATCATTTATTTGACTGTATAATCACCTTTCTGAATGATATGAATTCAGGCAGCCACGGCTAGATTTTTGAGTTCTAAAAGACATTTTCATAACAGATGACAAATATTCTCCCACCTCCACTATCACTCTGCTTCTCTGTACCCATAAAGCTGATGACTCAGCCATGCAAAACTTCTAAGCTCTCATGTCTCTGGAAATAAGAAAAATGCTTTCACCTCTCTTGCACATCTCAAATCTCATGCAAGTGCTTCCAATTGAAAGAACTTAATTCGCCCTCAGAATCCTGGCTGTAAGAGATTCTTGAAATTTTCATTTATACCTTCTGAGTGTTGTAGAGAAAAACTTGAATGCTGTTTCAAGTTAAAATAGAGAGGTTTGATAAGGGTTTAGAACAATTACTATTGGGGAACTATGTAGCGCATTGAAAATGGAGCCAGTAGCCCTGGGGCAGTTTTGTTGTACAAGTATTCTCATGTGCTTAAAAGAGAAATCAAACCGTAGGTAGGGCAATTAATGGAAAATCAATGCATATCGTAACAGTCATTCTCGAACTGGTTATTGATCCTTGATAGATTAGTTAGTGATTACAGATACTTTCACAGCATCCTTACATCATGGTCATAAGATGCTTACGTGCATTTTCTTTGTCTATCTTGCAAAAATATCTCGTTACCAACAGCACACAGACAGCACTCTCCCTGAGTACATGTCTTTTGAGGGGTGCAGATGATCACTTGGTTAAGAACCCTGGGGGCATATGGTTTCACATCCCGGTTTTGACCACCAAGGAAAAAACATGTTTTTCTCAAAAAACATAGCTGTTAGTCCAGAAATCCAGATTAAAATATGGCGAGCATATTATGCCTGTGTCCCGCTGACCCCGCTGAAAGTCGTCTTTTCCCGAGACACTAGCCTCTGCCATTCAGAGGACACAAAATGAAGTGAGAACAGACTGTCAATTCACCACTAGTAGTATAATCCACACTTCGGGTTACTCAACATCTAAATACATTCTTATAAAAAAACAACATGCTTCTAACAGTATAATAATAAATAAAAAAATCCTTAAATACAATATTTCATTCACACTCTTCCCAACAGGAGATATTTATCTCTCCCTCTGAGAGATACTTATTTCTTTTCCATTTTAGACATAATCCTGTTTTGGATTAAATCTCAAGCAATTAAATATGAAGTTGCTCACCTAAAAGCTAACTTAGATAAAGTAGCAGATAGTGCTCTGCTTCTACCTACCATGTAGAAAGCTGTCAAGAGAGTAGTTCCAGTCTTCAAAAAAAAAAAAAGTTGCTGTTGAGACAATTCCAACTCACAGTGACTCCACGTGTGTCAGAACAGAGCTGGGCTTCATAGGGCTTCCAATGGGTGATTTTTTGGAGGTAGATTTTCATGCCTTTTTTCTGAGGTGCCCCAGGGTGAACTCAAACCTCCAATCTTTGTGTTAATAGCTGAACACCTTAACTATAACCTTTGGGTTAGCCGCTGACTGCATTAACTGTTTGTAACACCAGCTCCAATCTTAGAGCAAGAAAAAGCTGAGTCGAGTAAAACCCCCAAATTTTCTTGAACCTATCAGAAAGTCAAAGCCATAGCACAACAGAGTAGAATAAAGTTGAACTAAAAGTAGGCCCTGCCAGGAGATAGAATGAGAAGTTGGCTCACGGGTTGCAGAGAATATGAAGAGATGATACTGGGAGATATACCAACTGGTGAGGAGAATTCACCTAAAGTTTTTAACACATTGCTAAAAGCTAAGTGTGGACTAGCACGACTGTTCAGACCCCCAGCCGCCATAGACGCAAAGTTTATAGCCACTCACAAGCTCTTCTCTACATATCTCCACCAGATTTCATGACAATAAAATATGGATGAAGACACTTAGAAGTTATATTGATTTTGTTTTTGTTATCGAAGAGCTTTAACATTGATAACATTCATGTCATCTTATGGACACTACTAACTGAAACATATATTTAACAATTTATAGCCTATTCGGCGTCTAAGAGCAGTTCATCCGATCTCTGTGCTGAGTATATAATTAATAAATGCTTACTGTGATGGGGAGTACAGTTCTAGAACGCCCATTATCTGAAATTCACGTTTAATCCTAGGCGTTACAAAGCAGACAAGCTTACTCATGAAAAGTGAAAAAAAAGACCCAACCTAAAACAAATGGGCAATATTGTGTTGTTAATCTCTGTTTTACTTTTTGATTGGAGTTACAAAGATAGAAAATATAAAGGGTTGTTCTGTTTACGTGCTCATTTGCTTTGGATTACTTTGATCAACATCAAGCATCTTTAGTGAATCAAATTTATCAAGAGCTCTAAATGAAAAAAGAGACATTAAGACAATTCAGTGAGTTCAACATGGAGTTAACCTTGAAAGCATTAAGAAAATCTGCTCCTGAGTATGTCCCAAAATATTTTATTTCACTATTTGATGTTCACATATCTTTTAACTTATATTGGGATAAAATTTTAAAATTTAGGTCTCTAATTTTTATTTGATACTAGTGATAAAAGTGAATATTAATTTAAAATGACCTAAAAGATCAAAATATGCAAAAGTCCTACTTGAGTTAAGTTTTGTGATATATAGCCTTTCTGGGAATAAGAGTTTTGTATTCAAAGGGGAACAAAATCCAAATGATATCCGTGAAAAAGGTAAGCACACATATTAAAATAAATGTGGGGTAATTTGGGTATAATTTCCATGACCTCACTGCCCTTGTAAGTTTCGGTCACCACTGTGTCCCTAAGTCTTTGTATGGAAGTTGCTCCATAATTATTTTGTAATGAGAAAATAATAATATACATAGCCACCCCAAATAATTTTTCTGCCTTATGCAATATGCCACTTCTGCTTTGAGGGGAAAGATAAGGAAAGGGGAAAACCAAAAGTCTGTTTTGAAGACCCGATATGTCTCTTTGCAAATATTTTTCTCATTCAGTATTCACATCATCATTGTAAAGAAGTTATTGTTATTTTACAGGAAACTAAGGCAAATAGTACTGAAGCAATGTAACCAAGATTGCACAGTTAGAAAAACCATCAGCCTAGATGCTTTTGCCAAGGGAAGTTCTACTTTCTCCTGGAACTTAAGCCAAGGCTACACTTAGAGAGCCAGTAGGAAACAGGGCACAGCCAGTTTGCTCATTCTAGCCATTCTGATTAAGCACATGACTCTCATCAAATTATTACCCTGGGTGGCACAAATGATTAAGCACTCTACTGGTAACTAAAGGTTGGCTGTTCAAATCACCCAGAGGCACTGCGGAAGAATGGCCTGGCCATTTTCTTCCAAAAACACTATGGAGTGCAGTTTTGCTCTGTACACATGGGATCATCATGAATCAGACTAGACAGAAATTATTATTATTTTTTTATTTTTGGTCATCAAATTAAGTATACAACCATCTTCTACTGAGCAAATTACTTAAAACAGAGATCCTAGGTATTTATCTTATTTATACTGCATTCGCCTTAAGAGTTTTCTTTTTTGGCAGAGACTACGGTGTTTGTTCATAATGGCCGGGGAGTCTCACATTCTTGTCACAATCACCCAAAATTGTTTCCTGAGAAGTAAAAGAATGGGTACTCTAGTCAACGTCTTCTCTTAATTTTCAGGCAACCCTTCTTTTTCTTTCTTTTTTTTTTTTTTTAATTGTGCTTTACGTGAAAGCTTACCTAAAACAAATCAGTTTTTCATTAAACAATTAATACACATATTGTTTTGTGAAACTGGCTGCCAACCCCACAACATGCCAACCCTCTCCCCTTCTTGACCTTGGGTCCCCATGTCCATTTGTCCAGCTTTCTTGTCCCCTCTTGCCTCCTCATCCTTGCCTCTGGGCTGGTGTGCCCATTTATTCTCACATACGTGGTTGAATCAAGTGTGTTATGGTTTGTTTTATAGACTTGTCTAATCTTTGGCTGCAGGGTAAACTTCAGGAGTGACTTCAGCACTGAGTTTAAAGGGTATCTGGGGGCCATACTCTCAGGGTTTCTCTAGTCTCTGTCAGACCGGTAAATAAGTCTGGCTCTTTTTTTGTGTGTGTGAGTTATAATTTTGTTCTACATTTTTCTCCAGCTCTGTCTGGGACCCTCTATTCTGATTCTTGTAAGCAGTCAGTGGCGATAGCGGGTCATCATCTAGTTGTGCTGGATTTATTCTGGTGGAGGCTGGGATAGTTGTGGTCCACGCATCCTTTGGACTAATCTTTCCCTTGTGTCTTTTGTTTTCTTCATTCTCCCTTGCTCCCGATGGGGTGGGACAAGTTGGGTATCTTAGATGGCCACTCACAAGCTTTTAAGACCCCAGAAGCTACGCCCTAAACTAGAATGTAGAACATTTTCTTTATAAACTGTGTTATGCCAGTTGAGCCCATAGTCCCTAGCCCTCAGCCAAGTAATTTGGTCCATCAGGGAGTTGGGATACGTCTATGAATCTTCTAGACTTTGCCATGGTCAAGTTGTGCTGACTTTCCCAGTACCGAGTACTGTTTTACCCTTCATCAAATTTACCACTTATCTACTGTTTAGTGTTTTTCCCTCCCTACCCCTCTGCTCCCATCCCCCCACCCCGTAACCATCAAAGTTTCTTTCTTTCTGTGTGTAAAACTTTTCATGAGTTTTTATTATATTGGTCTCATACAGTATTTGTCCTTTTGTGATTCACTTATTTCACTCCTTATAATGTCCTCCAGATTCATCCATGTTGTGAGAGGTTTCACAGATTCATTGTTGTTCTTTATCATTGCGTAGTATTCCATTGTTGGTATGTACTATAGTTTGTTTATCCATTCATCTGTTGATGGGCACTTAGGTTGTTTCCATCTTTTTGCTATTGTGAACAATGCTGCAATGAACATGGATGTGCACATGTCTATTTGTGTGAAGGCTCTTATGTCTCTAAGATATATTCCTAGCCTGGGATTGCTGACTGATATGGTATTTCTATTTCTAGCTTTTTAAGTAAGTGCCATACAGTCTTCCAAAATTGTTGAACCATTTTGCATCCCCACCAGCAGTGCATAAGAGTTCCGATCTCCCCACAGCCTCCCCAACATTTGATATATTTTGTGTTTTTGATTAGTGCCAGTAATGTTGAGGTGAGATGGCATCACATTGTAGGTTTGATTTGCATTTCCCTAATTTTTTAATGGCTAATGATAGAGAGCATTTCTTCATATGTCTGTTAGCAGCCTGAATGTCTTCTTTGGTGAAGTGTCTGTTCATATCCTTTGCCCATTTTTTAACTGGATTATCTGTCTTTATGTTGTAAAGGTGTTGGGTTTTCCTACAGATTTTAGAGATTAGATTTTTCTCAGATATTGCATGGCCAAAATTTTTTTCCCATTGTGTAGTTTCTCTTTTTTACTCTTTCAGTGAAGTCTTTTTATAAACATAAGCGTTTAAATTAAGAAGATCCCAGTTATCTAACTTATCTTCTGGTGTTTGTGTGTTAGTAGTTGTCTTAGTCATCTAGTGCTGCTGTAACAGAAATACCACAAGCAGATAGCTTAAACGAAGAGAAGTTTATTTCCTCACAGTAATGCAGTCTAAAAGTCCAAATTCAGGGCGTCAGCTCCAGGGGAAGGCTTTCTCTCTTAGTTAGCCTTCTTATCATTCTTCCCCCAGACTAGGAGCTTCTCTGCATAGGGACCCTGGGTCCAAAGCATGCCTTCTGCTCGGCACTGCTTTCTTGGTGGTATGAGGTTCCTCCTCTTTGCTTGCTTCCCTTCCTTTTCGCCTCTTGAGAGATAAAAGGTGGTGCAGACCACACTGCAAGAAGCTCCTTTTACATTGGATAAGGGATGTGACCTGGGTAAGAGTGGTGTTATCATCTCACCCTAATCCTTCTTAACATAAAATTACAATCACTAAAAGGAGGGCAACCACTGAGAATCATGTCCTAACCAAGTTGACACATATTTTTAGGGAACACAGTTCAATCCATGACACTAGCTATGGTTTGTATCTTATTTATGCTGTATATTAGGACCTCTAGCATTGATCGTATTTTTTCTTCCATGATCTTTATAGTTTTTGGTTTTATATTTAGGTCTTTGATCCATTTTGAATTAGATTTTTTGTATGGTGTAATATGTGGGTCCTGTGTCTTTTTTTTACAGACATCCAGTTTTGCCAGCACCATTTGTTAAAAAGACTGTCTTTCCCAATTTAATGGCCTTTGTCAAAAATCAGATAACCATAAGTAGATGGATTTACATCTGAAGACTTAATTCTGTTCCATTGGTCAAAGTGTCGTTTGGTTTCCTGCAGTAGTGTTTTGTAGTTTTCTTTGTATAGGGCTTTTATGTCCCTGGTTAGATTTAGTCCCAAGTGTTTTTTTTTTTTTTTTTTTTAGGGGGTATTATAAATGAGGAAACCCCAGTGGTGTAGTGGCTAAGGGCTACATGTACTAACCAAAAGGTCGGCAGTTCAAATATACCAGGCACTCCTTGGAAACACTATGGGGCATTTCTACTCTGTCCTATAGGGTTGCTGCGAGTTGGAATTGACTCAACAGCAACTTTTTTTTTTTTTTTTTAAATAAATGGTATTGGTTTCCTGATTTCCTTTCTGTGGTTTATGGGTTTACACGAATCCAACTAATCTTTGTATGTTTATCTTGTATCTGGGTACTCTGCTGAGTCTTTCTATTAATTTCAATTAATGTTAGCTTTACAATTTTTTTTACAACCGGAAAGACTTATGATGTGTGATTTTTCTCATCTCTGTATCTAAAGAACAGAGATAAAACAACTTAACATTAAAACAGAAGTTTACTTCTTAGAGCCAACTTTGTCTTAATCTTGCTCTTGTCTTTATTATGTCTTTACCTTATGTCTTTACTCCATATGGATCATGATATTATCCCTGAAAATACTCAAGAGTGAAAGGAACCTCCCACTTAGAGACAAACAGCACCTTTTCTAGATATCTTCCTCCAAATTTCTTCAATCATTTTCCTAAAAGTACCATGCAGTAGTCCAGAGAAAGTATATTGTTCTTCTCATAACCATGAAAATACACTCTTCTCTTTTAGGTCTATAAATTTCTATAATATTCTTGATAGGCGATTGAGCTGTTCACAGCCCAATGTTGCTATTGTATATTTCTCAAGGCAGATCATTTCTTCTTTGCTTCTAATCCTTGAAATCAAGGACCAGTCTATATGCTGAAACCACTACATTTAATAACAATTCCATGATGCATTATGGGTACTTCATGCAGTATGCATAAGTAATTTTATCTTGATATTACAGATCCTAAACTGAGAAAATTCCATTTCAATATACGACACTGGTAATTAACTTTTTCCTCAAAAAGATGCAATTACTAAGGACTCTGTAAAGCACCCTGGTAGTGCAGAGGATAGTCGCTCAGCTGCTAACCAAAAAGTTGGCAGTTTAGCCCCACCAGTTGCTCTGTGGGAGAAAGATGTGATAGTCTATTTCCATAAAGATTTACAGCCTTAGAAACCCTATGGAGAACATAGGGTTAAACATCCTATGGGGAAGTTCTACTCTGTCCCATAGGGTTATTATCAGTCTAAATCAACTCAATGGCAACTGATTAGGTTTTAGAGTTTTCTTTACGAATATTAAATTTGAATCTATCCCAGGGCTTTGAACCAGTTCTTCCCAGTTAAGTCAAGGCCAAGAAAGTGAAAACTCAAACAGATCCAATTTTTTAAAATTTGGGTGAACCAGAATGATAACTGGAAAGGGAAAAATTATCAGCTGAAGCCCTACTAGAAACCTAAAACTCCTCTAGAAAACAAGGGCAGCACAAGTATTGCATAGCAACCGGATCTCTTACCTGTCAGATTTGAGCATAGTTGAAAACAGCTGTGCCCTGCTCAAAAATGGTGGGGGATCATGCTGCTTTGAATGTGTGTCGCTTTCCAAAATCCTGCCAATAACTCAATCTCATGCATCAGTCTTCCGAAAGGGCTCACTATGTCTCTTTGAAGTCTTCCATTCCAGGGCTTTGACCCATAGTTTTTCCCATTACGGTTATCATTCTGGATCACCCGAATAGTGAAAATTTGGGTCTGATCTGTTGTTGCCTCATCAGCTGTGACTGAACCATTTCGAACCAGTTTGAAGCTTTGGTCTATCCATAGGCAAACTATTTTAGGAACCACTGATAATTTTAATATCATATCTATATAAAGGAAACCGAGCTCCTACATAAGAAAATGGTATAATATGGCAAGGTACCATATCAGCACCTTTAAAAAAATAAGTACAACAACTGCTTCTCTGGACTGTGTTACACATAAATTTTCTTGGTTTCAAAAATATAGGTTTTTTAAATCATTATGTTAACTTATTAATAATAGCTCTGAAATACTAGAAACTTGTGTAAGACGCTGAGCATAGGGCTTCATGTACATTATCACATTTAATCCTCGGAACAACATTTTCCTTAGATATTATAATTCCCATTCTATAGCCAAAGAATTTGAAGACAAAAAAGAAACTAAAGTATCTTGCTTATAACCACAGAGATCTGGCAAATAACAGACTGAGAATTGATGGATTCACTTTTAATCACTGTTGTATTTCTGCTTCCTTTGAAGTTATTTTCAATATGATAATGATAACGCTTGACTAAAATAATTTTAAACATCCATAACTCTAAATATAAGAACACATTTTATTAAAATATTAATTTTATAAAAGTTATTAGAATTTATGTTAATTTAAAATGTCAAAGCCCTGTGTTAGCAGTGATGTGAAATATTTAAAATGCAGGTAATATATTGATACGAAGATACATTTTTCCATCACAGTCATCATTATAATTCTTTTCATTTATAAATTCTATCATCCTATAATATCTTACATTACTCTCTAAAAAATTGTATTAAGTCATTTAGTTTGTGCCTGCTTAATGGTATTTAAAATTTTTTTCACTATTTATACAATGGAACATGATTAAACAAACCTGATTTAGCCTGGATGATAATGAAATTATCTTTCCAACTCGACAGCACTGGGTTTTTTTTTTCCATATCCTTTGCATGATAAATTGTTTTATAAAATAATAAATTTCAAGCAAATCAATATATTTAATTCATCTATAATAATCCATTCCATAGGGTTATCTAATCATCCTTAGGTCATATTCTTTCCTGAGATATCAGGAAATTGGAAATTAAATTTTAGGTATTTTCATAGGAGATTTAAAATATGGGAGCTATGTATAGAATTTGTCATTTATTTCCTATACTTCTAAAAGAAAAGTAAAAAGTAATATTTTCTGAAAAAAAAAAAAGAATTTTAACATTCCACCATGCCTTTTTTTAAATGAAAGGGCCAACTTTCTAAATAGTTACTATAAACAATATTAATCAGAGCTTTTTTAAATCTTTATGTCAATAGTTGTATATACAAACATTGAAACTTATAAATCCTTATCAGTAAATCTTGCAAGAAGAAAACCTTATCTTTTTTGTGACCCAAATTCTAATTGTTTCCAAGGACCACTAATTTTTTTTTTTATTTCTGTTTATTTTCTTTATATTTTAGTCTCCTGGTTATGGTCGACTAGTTAACTAGTTCAACAACAAGGACAAGAACAACAAAACACATCTGTGTAATAAAACTGGTAATTAATATATTCTAGGAGTTATTTGAAAACCCTGGCGGCATAGCGGTTAAGAGCTACTGTTACCGCAATTTTGCGGGTTAGAGCCTCCTGCCACAAACAGTCAACTCTTGAGACATGGATGAGGTGGGTAGTTTTATTACATGGATTAGGTGGGTAGTTTTATTACATGGATGAGGTGGGTAGTTATATTACATGGATGAGGTGGGTAGTTTCATTACATGGATGAGGTGGGTAGTTTTATTACATGGATGAGGTGGGTAGTTTTATTACATGGATGAGGTGGGTAGTTTTATTACATATACCGGTATATGGAGACAGAGGGGAAATGATCTCCCCCGAAAGCTGTCTGTCTCCAGGAACTGTAGTTCAGCTGAAGTTTTATAGGGAAAGGGGGACATGGGTTTTAGGAACTTGTGGACTGTTTCTGTTTGGTTTCGGTGGTCACATTTCAAATGTGTTGATTTTTTCTTGCCTTTATCCCATCAGCCCAGGGGGTGGCTGGAGCCATCCTTCATCCTGTTTGACAGGCTTAGATTGATATCACTTATTTTTCAAGGGCCTAGGGGAAACATTAGTTAACATTTAACTTTTAGGGGTTAGCGGTAAAATCATACTTGGAGACAGAGACAGGTGAGGGAAAGGAAAAACGGTGCAGGTTTTGTTCAAGATATAGCTGGGCAACCTGTTACACTATGGCTGTTAACCAAACAGTCGGCAGTTTGAATCCACCAGGAGCCCCTTGAAAACTCTATGGACCAGTTCTACTGTGTCCTATAGGGTCACATGAGTTGGCCTCAACGGTAATAGTGGCCTTTTTTTTTTTAGGAATTATTTTCCAAAATATCTTTTCAAGAAGCTATTATGATGTCTGGGGTCTTAAAAGCTAGTGAGCAGCCATCTAATATCCATCAATTCATCCCAACCCACCTGGAACAAAGGAGAATGAAGAACACCAAAAATATAAGGAAAGTATTAACCCAAGAGACACAAAGGCCCACGTAAACTAGAGACTTCATCAGCCTGAGACGAGAAGAACTAGATGGTGCCTGGCTACCAGCAATAACCACTCTGACAGGGAACACAACAGACAGCCCCTGATGGAGTAGGAGAAAAGTGGGGTGCCGAACTCAAACTCTAGTAAAAAGACCAGGCTTAATGGTCTTACTGAGACTGGAGAAACCCCAGACAGTGTGGTCCCCAGACTCTCTGTTAACAGAGAACTAAAACCATTCCAGAAGCCAACTCTTCAAACTAAGATTGGACTGGACTATGAGACATAAAATGATACTTGTGAAGAGTGTGCTTCTTAGTTCAAGTAGATATGAGACAGGGACAGAAGGCTGGAGAGGTTCAAGGCTGGAATAACAGGCCTGTTGACCTGGGACTCTATCCCATGGGTGATATTACCAGACAACCCACACATGCAGACTGTAATGCACAAAGTCTTACATATCTCTCTCAAGTTCTTTTTCAGGACCCCATTATGGGGGTGGCATCCTGCATATCTCTCTTGTAAGTTGTTTTTCTGGACTCCACCTATGGGGGTATGTTATGAGATAACCCACATCCTGGACTCTAACTCATGAAGCTCCACATGTCTTCCCTACAAGCTGCTTTCCAAAGATGAACAGAATCAGCCCATCCCTGGGGCACGCGCAGTGAGAATGGGTATGACCTTACAGCCTTGTCAAGTGGCAACTGAGAGTGCTCAGTGGTGACGTGACCTTGTCCAAACTGACCCCACCTTAGATTCCAGATACGCACACACCTAATTTCTCAACCCCTCTATTTCTCAGAAAGCCCCACCTTTTTCTCCAAAAAAGCAATGAATAAAACATGAGATCCTTTCTGCCTAAAACCCCTTATAAACTCTAGGAAAACCTCCATTCGGGTAGAGACAGGAGGCTAGCATAGGCAGGAGCCCCTCTCTATCCCTCCCTCATGAGCCTTTTTTTTTTTTTTTTCCATCGCTAATAAACCTTTGTTCGTGTAGAACTTCTGAGCCTCTCCTGGTCATTTTTGGTCAGTAGAAGGCAAGGACTTCAACAGGACTTGGCCCCAAGCTGGGAAGCCTTGTCCTGCAAAAGATAAAAGATACATGAGACTAAATGGGCAGCTCCTGTCCAGAGGTGAGATGCAAAGGCAGAAAGGGACAGGAGCTGGTTGAATGGACACTGGAAATCTGAGGTGGAAAGGAGGAGCAAGCTGTCTTATTATAGGGATAGCAACTAAGGTCACATACATTTTTATATGAGAAACTAACTTGAGCTGTAAACTTTCACTTAAAGCACAACTTAAAAAAAAAAAGAAGCTATTATGACCCAAAGATATTTCAGAAAACCTCAGTCAAATAAATAACCACAGGAACCACTTACTTTTTCATTTATTTTTACTCAAAAACTCTTATCTTCTACCCAAATAGAAATGAATACCGTGACAGAATAGAGCACATAGAACTTTAAAATCATGCATAAATAATGGGAAAAATGTGCACTTTCCCATGTGTTCATATAACAAGGGGGCTATATGAAAAATTTTATATTTCCAGAAAAATAAAAGCACAGATGTCTCACCCATTTTATAAAGACACCAGCCTTGGATTTAGAAGAGTTGCTGTTGTATGGGAAGGTGGTTGCTAGTGTTTGATTTCTTTCTGAAATATTTAAAATTTGTAGTGAGAAATGGGAAACCCTGGTAGCGTAGAGGTTAGGTGCTACGGCTGCTAACCCAAAGGCTGGCAGTTTCAACCTGCCAGGCGCTCCTTGGAAGCTCTGTGGGCAGTTCTACTCTGTCCTATAGGGTCGCTATGAGTCGGAATCAACTGGACAGCAATGGGGTTGGTTGGTTGGTTAGTGAGAAATGTATATTTAAAGCTTTAGAGAAAGAAAGAAACATTTATTAAGGCTGATAAAAAAAACTCAAGGAACTGTGGCATTGTTATAAAATAAATTATCACAAAATTCAAAAGATTTTCTTTTAAATATGAATTCCTTATTTGATCACAAAGGATTTTTAAAGTGATCCATAGACTTAACTTTACCTAGAAGTACACACTTACTTCAGCAAAAATACATATAACATCAAATTAAACACACACCTCTAAAAAGAAGTAATTTTTATAGGCAAAAAATCCCTTTGGCCTCTGTTACATTATATCCTAGTCACATTTATTAGTGGTGAGTGACTTGATTTGAAATTTAGACCAAAGCGACCCATGACTAGCAGTCTGGAGAATTTTCTTGTGTTGAGGTGCTCAGAGTTAACCCAACTAAGCTTGTTTAAAGAAGCCCTGATGATGCAATGATTAAGGGCTCTGCTGCTAACCAAAAGTCATAGGTTCGAACACATCAGTCACTCCATGGGAGAACACCTGGGCATCTGCTCCCGTAAAGATTCACCCACAGTCTAGGAAACCCAATGGGGCAGCTCTACTCTGTCCTGTAGGGTTACTGTGAGTCGGAATCAACTCAATGGCACACAGCAACAAGATTGTTTACGGTCTTCGCCAATTTTCTGGACATCAAAATACAAACTGAATTTCCACACTGCAGTGTAAACATATTGTAATTATATCTTGTTTTCCCACAGTTCTTTAGTCCTGTTAACAAATCCATACTTTTCTAGGGGAACTAGTGTTCTCTCAATGGATACGGTTTTTATGGGGCCACCAGTCACACGATTACACAAAAATGTTCAATATTAGTGGACATGTGATCCATGTTAGATTAATTAAGCCCTAGGTCCCGTGAATATGTAAATCTAGGTACTTGGAGCTAAGTCAAGTGATGGCAAACTTTAATGAGAGCGTTTTTTTTTTTTTTTTTTTGTCTTGCTTAGACACCTGGTTCTGGCTTAGCTGGTTCTGCCTTAGGTCTTTCTTGGGTGTGATCTTGTGCTTTCTCTTCCATTAGTACTGTGAGCTAATCAGAATCTTTCGAATGAATATTTTTTACTTGTTTTTTTATTGCTTAAGTTAGTTAGAATCAGTTTTTATTGTTTTAACCCTTTCAAGAAACATGTGTATCTTAAAAGTATCCCACCCACAGTTTATGCCTTTGGAGTTCTTTGGAAAGGGAGTAGTCCAACTTTAACTCTTTCAGCCTCACGATGGAAGCTTTTTGAAATGCGTGAAATTCAAAAATCCTGAGAGGGAGCCTCTTTGTTGTGTAAACTGAGCATTGTCCTAGGTGATGGCTCTGGGATGTGTGAATTTTCTAAACTTTTGACAAAAATAAAACCCTTTGCCATCCAGTGGATTCCAATTCCTAGCAATCCTATAGGTTGGAGTAGAACTGCAAGGAGCAGCTGGTGGATTTGAACTGTCAACTTTTTGGTTAGCAGCCATAGCTCTTAACTACTACACTACCCTTGTTTCTGTGAGATAAGCTTCCTCACTGTTTCCAAGTTACTGTGTTCTCATGAGAATGTACTTATCCTGAAAATAAGCAATTGTCAGTCTTCACTCAATCATAGTGGCCATTTTCTCCTTGATGCCGTTCATTGTGTCCAGGTATTAAGGCTCCCTTCTTTTCTACCTTCTGAACAGTATATAATGCGTTCCCAATAAGGAATAACGCACTGCAGTGGTACTTTTCAAGAGACTGAAACTGTTGTAAGTTATTCTGACTCATAGTGACCCTATAGGACAGAGGAGAGCTGCCCCATATGGTTTCCAAGGAGCAGCTGGTGGATTCTAACTGTGGACCTTTAGATTAGCAGCCAAACACTTAATATGGTGCCACCAGGGCCTCAACTTAAGTATAAAACCAAAACCCAACTTGTTGCCATGTAGTCGATGTACAACACAGGTTAAAAAAAAAAATAACGTAAAGACATTAATAGTGTTGTTGGTAAAGAATGATGACGAAAATACTGAATTTCTGTTTCAGAATTATTCAGATTCTAAATATAGATGCCCAAGCAAACTAAAATGTATGGCAATGTTTGTAGTTAAAATGTTTAGCTTCAACTGTACTTTTAAACTTTTGAACGTTTCCAAGCAGAGGTATAAACTGAGTGTGTTGGAGGCATTTTACACACAGCATTGAAGAGAAAACATCGTTTTCTGTGTGTGTCACAGAAAGGTAGCCGGCAAAACCATTCACAGGTTCTGAGGAAAAAATAAACAATATGCTGATGACCGTTCAATGATGTGAAATGTCAGTGATAAGCCCTATTGCTGCCTGCTTGACAAAAAGTGTAATGTAGGCACACACAGGCAATGTGTGTGCACGCATGTGCATAATTCTTCAGAAATTGAAAAAATATAAAATTTGATATTTTCCCACCATTAATTTTAGAGTTAAACTTTTAATGAATGCAGTTATTATGAATTTCTTTTAACATGCTTCCATATGCAAAGTATTATGTATAAATAAATCCAGATATATTCCCTTGTTTTCATAAAAAAAGAAAACATATGAAACTGCATTATATAAATTTGCTTAGTGGTGCACTGCTAGAATCAAGCAGTTTTTGTGTCCACCTTTTCGCATTGCATCTTAGCTTAATTATATCAACATGCCCCTGGCATTTTATGGTCAGTAGCGACAGGAATACAATGTCACCTGTCTTGCTCACTTAAGATATGCCATTCTAAATCTTGAATACCTTAAAGAAGCTGAACTTGTCTTATTTAATTATTTGAAAATAAAACATTAAGCAAATATATTTATTTTCTTCTCGTATTTGCTACTTAGTCTGTTTACAAAACTCATCAGTTAAAAAATAAGCAGTCTTGATTATTTAGAATTCATTCTTTGAATTTTCTATTTTTTTCCCAGTACTATTTGGGCAAGTACTGATAATTTTTGGCATAAATTTTAGGTTTCCACATACCTTCTACCTGACCAGTAAACACTTGTAGACATGACATTCCTTCATAAATTACAAGAAAAAAAAAAAATAGCAAAAACAAAGTACACCAAAAAATAAAAGTATGAGTAATATAAAGAGACAAGCTAAAGTAGAAATAATCAAATGGTAAAAAGCAAAGAATGGGACTAAAAATTCTACTTTAGAGAAGTCTCTAGATTAGCTAGAGGTGATCAGTAGTAAATTTGCATCTGCGTTCCTAACAACAAAAGTTGAAGAAGAAATCTGGCGTTGTCCCCCACCCCACACACACAGGCACATGCCAGTGGGGTGTTAATCCAAGAAAAGTAAAAAAAAAAAAAAAAAATTGTAGCTTTGATTAATTTTCTACCTTAGGGATTTTAAAGAATGGAGTATACTACTTAATTTCCCTGCACTCTCTTTACATTTTAGAGTCGTATGGGTAATTTCTACATAGCAAGATTTGTTTGCTTGCTTTTTGAGTTTTAATTTTGATGTAGTTTTACACTTACAGGTACGTTGTGAGGACTAGCCTGAAGAACTCTCAAATGTCCCTCACTCAGATTCCACGACTGCTAACATAGTGTTTCACCTGCTTTATTTTTTCTTTCTCTGTTTAAGTGTAAATTACAGGTATGATGGCCCTTCATCCTTAAATACTTCAGTGGATGTTTTCTAAAGTCAAGGAATTGTCTTATAATAGTTACACTGTAAAATTAGGAATCAAAATCTGGAAATGTATATTGATGTGTTACTATTCTGTAATTTATCACTCTTATTCAAACTTTACCAAGGGACCTAACAATATCTTTTATAGCAAATGGAAAAACCTAACATCATGAATTATATTTATCATGTCTCATGGAGTCCTTAGGTGGTGCAAAAGGTTACGTACTTGGCTACTAACTGATAAATTGGCAGTTCAAATCCAGCTGGAGGCACATCTGAAAAAACGGCCTGGTGACCTACTTCTGAAAGATCACAGCCATTGAAAACTTGTATGTTCTACTCTAAAACACATGGGGTCGCCACAAGTTGGAGTTAACTAGATGGCAAGTGGTATCAGTTCTCTTTAATCTGGAAAATATCCAATATTTGTTAGCTATTAAAAATTTCTGTCCCTTCTGTTAATATGCCAATTTGATTTTCCACTAGTGTTTTACGAAATTTCCCTCTTCATGAAAAACTTGAAGTGTGAGTTTTTAAATTTTATTTATTTTATTTACTTTTTTGCCATTTTGAAGTGTGAAATATGCATATGCATACGCCTCAGTTAAGATTTAATTTTCTTTTGTCACTCTTGAGGTTAAATATTTTTAAGGGACTTTTCTTTATATTTTTGTGACTTCCATTCTCCATTTGTGTATTCATTTTTCTATCAGATTTTTGGTATTTTTCTTCAATTTTTAAGAATTATTTATGCATTAGGTATATTGGCCTTTTTCTGAAATATGTGTAATTTAAGAAATATTATAAAAATATGTTACAAATATTTTAAGTTGTGTGTCAGCTGTGTATTCCTTTTTTAGCCCTGTTTTACTCTACTTGCAAGGTAATCAGTTAGCCTATCAATATTTCATGACTGGTGGCCAAAGACAGGAAACTCATACTTCAGAGACAGAAGATCACATTACTCATGGTACAGTATGCAAGGTGAGTGTAATACTTTTATCACTTCCCTTACCCCCAAATTCCCACAGAGACGATGAAAAGGGGACCATGTGGATGGAGTGCACACAGTGGGTTTTCATCATAGCTGTGAAGCTCTGAATTTATGGAATCTAAATCTCTTATAATGTTTAGTCTCTGACCTTTCCCCAGGGGAGACATTGTGGTTATTACCTGGAAAAGTATATGAGCTTGCTCTTTGCTCCGGAGTAAGGAAATATCTCTATCTTCCAAGGCTGTTTGCTATAAAATTATCCTTGGAAAGATAGAATTGAAAGTTTCATTTACTCTGACATTAAAAAAAAAAAAAAAAGACTGAGGTTCCTGGTGCGTTGCGAAAGGAACATGAGTCAGCTAGTCATTAATATCAATAATGCTTTATGACCAATTTAATAAATGAAAACTGTGATCACCAATCACACTTTCTGCCTTAATGTGATGAAGGCAGGCATGACAAAAAATGAAAGCAGTTTGCATGCAATCAATTATGCTTTGTGAATAGCACTTTTTCTTAATCATCAAAAATATTACTTAACATAAAAATAATGCTTATACTAATAAACTAGCACATCCTGGCTTTAGTTATTTCATTGATTCCTTAAAAATAAAAAATTTCCACCCCCCCCCAAACTGGAATCTGCTTTAAATGTATCTAAGTATATATTTGGAGCCATAGCGGTGAAGTGGTTAAGCGTTTGGCTGCTAACCAAAAGGTCAGCAGTTTGAATCCACCATCTGCTCCTTGAAAACACTATGGGGTAGTTCTAGTCTGTCCTATATGGTAGCTTTTTAAATACATATACATAAATGTGTGTGTGTGTGTATGCATATGTGTTTATAGTTGGGAGAAAAAAGGAGTACAAAACAGTTTCTAGTCATGCCGTTAAGAAATGAATCATAGTTAATGAGCTTTCTCAAAAGTTTAAAATTTAATTTTATACAAAATGAAATTCTTATTCTCCTTTCTTTTTTTCCCTCAGATGTGAAGAAATTAAATGAAATGGAGTGAAAAATAAACAAAACATAATTTTAAAAGTTATTTTCAGATATTTTAATTAAAAATGAAATGCTGAAATTACAAATTATTTGTATTTTAATTAAAATTTCCTAATTATTAGACGAATGCCCAAATTGGTTTTCTTTTTTTAAGTAGAATTTCCATTAAATTGTTTTTCTTCTTTACTTCTTTTACTGCTGTCATTTTCTTACACTATACACACGTTGGAGTCTTGTCTCAACAGAAAAAAAATTATGTTGAACTGAATCTTTTTTTATGTAAAAATTCTGTATTTCTATGATTAATAGCTTCTCTGGTTTTAAAATAGTACAACTGAAAATATTAATTTCTCAATGTTTAAATTTTGAGAAATATAATTTTTGCTTTATGTATGAATTTGCCTTCTATTCCCTATTAATAATTATATATTATAATAAACAGCCTTTCATAAATGTCTTATGGCTACAAAAACAAAATAAATTTACCATTCTCATACCCACCTTTATCTTGTAGATGTATTTATGAAATGAATAAAATGTGCTAACTCCCAAACTTTGTTCTTAACCATTCTTTCCTTCTTCTTGTTTAATACTCTTAGTATTTTCTTCTATTAACATCATCTTAATCTTTACTGTATTTATTTTTTTGGAATTTTTAAAATTTTCAATTTTCTCTTAGTATTTTTTTTTCTTTTTTCTCAACAACTTAATTAACCTGCTTAAAACTGCAAAAAATGAAGGTCACTTATTCATCTGTAGAACATTATATACTAACAGACTGATAAAGTTTTGTAATGAATTAATGAATATGAATAACTTTCAAAAACTTCATTAGTAAATAATGTGGTGTTTTGCAATTCATCAGAATTTCTTAGAAGAAATTCCCCAAAGCACGAGAACATGAATATAATAAGCTCCATAGGGTCGGGAATCATATAAATCCTGCAATCCTATTCATTCTTCTTTTCTAAGATGCCTGTGGCCATAATAATTGTCACATGCATTAGTTGATGAATAATTGTTTAATTGTTAATTAATTATAAAGGTATATTGACAATTTTCAAACACTAACCTCTCAATTTCTTCTCTCAGATATTTCCAACAAAATGCCTTTAATAGCAAAACAGGTAACCCAATATTCCCTATGCTCTATTCAGGCCCATCCCATTTGGAAAATTCTCATGACCCTTTATAACTTATTTTTTAAATGTAAATAGATTTTTAATTATATCCCTTAATATATCTGCATTTCATTACTGTGACAGGAAATCCATTTTCCCAATTTGTGAAGTAAAAGCCGAAACTGACATTTTTAGGATGTGACAGCCTTCATTACTGAGCTAGGTCTATCATTATACTTGCCCAATTAGACTTCCGTATTCTTCTCCTCCCACTCTTTTACCTATATTCAAATAGCTAAAAATGATAAAAACGAAGTTCTTCCTTCCCTTTGGAATATTCCTGGAGTGTTTTTCACTGCTTTCCTTGTTGTTTTTCACTAGTCTTTTACAAACAAGAATTAAACTTGTTTATCCAATTTTGCCATTTGCTATGCATAACCTAAACTTGCAGGTATGAATCTTACTGTGATTGTAATAAACGGCAATCTTATTCTTTTGTGTAAAGTAGAATATATGTCTAACCTTGTTTATCGTGTATAATTAGAGGCTTCTTTAAAAATTTCATTGCAAAAACTTAAATTATTTATTTAAATTTTGGATTAAATTAGTCGACCAATAACTAGGGTTCTTGTTCGTTAAACTAGGTATAATTTTGATATAAGGTGGATTCCTTCCCATTTTTAAATGTTGTGAACATCTAACTTTGCCTAAGAAATGGAAGAGTGGAAGATATTTGTTGTAACAGAATAGATAGGATGGATGGACAGCTAGATAGGCAAAAAGTTTGCTTTTATTTTTGGAAATCCAATCTCATTGTCTTAACACCCATCGGTCATCTCAATGGCACTAAATACTTCAAAATGTGATGTGGGTTATGATTGAATTTTGTTTTTGTAATTCATGTTTGAAGCTATATGTCTACCTGCAGGTTGGGAGTATACCTAAATAAACCCATTTTGTCTATTTTTATATACTAATTGAGGGAAGGAGGGAGAATTTTTTACTTTGATTTTCTAGTATATAACACAGAATCAGACATTTTGTAGTCAAATACATAATTTTTTTGTAAGCTGAATAAATGAGTTCATTTCTTCTGTGTAGGGTTGCAAATTCATTCATGTGACCACTTACCTCTCCAGAGAAAATGAAGCTTTTTTATGTCTTTGAATTACCTAGTCATCCTTATGAGGTTTCAATTCCCTGGTTAATTCATTTGGTCACTTGACAAATATTTACTGAATAGTGTAATGTGCCAGAGATTTTAGACTTAGCAGTGAACAAGACAAACCAAACTTCCTGCTTTTATAATGCTTCTATCTTGTAGGAGAAGAAAGACAATAATTAAACAAACGATAAATGAAAAGTATGTTAATCTGAGGTAAGTACAAATAACAAATATAAAGTTGGACAAAGCGTTGAAGAAGAGAATCTTAGTGTTCAGAAAAAGCCTCCCTAAGTGTCCTTTCAATTTGGACCTAAAGAAAGCAAAGGATTCAGCCATGTGCCTATTTCAGGAGGAGCATCCCAGGCTGACAGAAGGACAAGAGCTGAGTCTCTGTGAGGGAAGCATGCTTAGCTAGTTTAGGAAAAATGAGTTGAGAACCATGAGGCTGGAACAAATTACGGAGTAGGGTAAGGTCGCATAAATAAGAACTGTGGCTGCTAACCAACATGTCAGCCGCTCAAATCCATCAGCTGCTCCTTGGAAATCCTGTCTCTATCCTCTAGGGTTGCTATGAGTCCAAACTGACTCAATGACAACAAGTTTTGTGTGTGTGTGTATCTTGTACAGGGACCCCTGGTGATGCAGTGGTTAAGCACTGGTCTGCTAATGAAAATGTCAGCAGTTCAAATCCACCAGCCACTGCATGGGAGAAAGATGTGGCAGTCTGCTTCCGTAAAGAATTACAGACTTAGAAACTCTATGGGGCAGTTCTACTCTGTTCTCTAGGGTCACTATGAGTTGGAATCAATTTGAAAGCAATGGGTGTATCTTGTGAGTCTTTTCAATGTGAGGATTTTGTGCTTCTGCTCCAAGTGATATGAGAAGCTGCTGCCAGTTTTGGACAGCAAAGTGCTCGATCTGATTTAGATTTAACAAGATCCCTCTCACTTCTGTGTTACAAATACACTGTAAGGAGACAGGGTGGAAACAAGAGCACCTAGGGGGTGACAAAATCCGTGTTCGGACCCTAACCTCTGTACCTGTGGTGTAATCTCCTGTGGGAACGTGGTTTTAGAAATTATGTTAATAAGGACATGTCAGTGTAGGGTGTGTCCTAAACATAATTACTTCTTAGATAAAAAAGAGCGGATTTGACACAGAGGCAAGCAGACAGAAGGGAAGGCAACACTTCAGATGAATCTAAAAACTCAGAAAATCCAAGTATTGTCATCTAATAAAAACTGAAATGGAGACCGGGTACCACAGTGGTGAAAAGCTCAGTGGCTAACAGAAACGTCAGCAGTTGGAATCCACCAGCCACTCCTTGAAAACCCTATGGGGCAGTTCTACTCTGCCCTACAAGGTCACTATGAGTTGTAATCCACTCCATGGCTGTAGTTTTTTTGTTTTTTTGGTAAAAGCTGAAACAGATAAGGAAGGACCTCCCCCTGTAGTCACACCCTGAATTTGGGTTTCCAGCTTCCTCAACTGTGAGAAAATAAATCTCTGTTTTTTCAAGCCACCCAGTTGTGGCATTTGTGTTACCACAGCCTTTGGAAACTAATGTAAGTGGCGAATGTAGCATTCCAGGTAAGAGATGGGTGGAGGCACAGGAGGTAGTGAGAAGGTCCCAGGTTCCCCGGTGTGACAATCCGCTCTGTATATTCTGATTTCAGTTACTTCCCATGCAGCACGGTCATAGTCAACTTCTTTTTCACTTCTCTGGAAGTTTATCAACAATTTCGTTTGCTCAGAATTCAGTGCCTTGAACCCATTTGCCATAATTTGTCTAAAATATTTCATTATGAAATCTGTATATTTAGAATTATCATTGACTTGCCTTCTATGATACAAAATGATCTTAGTTCTGCTCCTTCTCTGGTACCATTGCTAACTTATTTGCTCCAATTTACATAAAATTTTCATATTCTTTACTTATACCACATTCCCCAAACATCATTGCCTTTCTCACGCTCTTCACACACAAAATGTCCAACTATATCCCCGTCTAACGAAAACTGTCAATCAAGGGTCCTTTAAAAAACAAATTCGCACAAAAAGACCATACTTAATGGTCTGACTGAGACTAGAGGAATCCCGGCGGTCATGGTCCCCGAACCTTCTGTTGGCACAGGACAGGAACCGTTCCCAAAGACAACTCATCAGACATGAAAGGGACTGGACAGTGGGTAGGAGAGAGATGCTGATGAAGAGTGAGCTAATTATATCAGGTGGACACTTGAGATTCTGTTGTCATCTCCTGTCGGGAGGGGGGATGGGAGGATAGAGAGAGTGGGAAGCTGGCAAAATTGTCACGAAAGGAGAGACTGGAAGGGCTGACTCAGTAGGGGGAGAGCAAGTGGGAGTATGGAGTAAGGTGTATATAAACTTATATGTGACAGTTTGACTTGATTTGTAAACTTGAAGCTCAATAAAATTTAATAAAGAAAAAAAGAAATTCTTCCCCAACATCTTTCTTGATTCCTCCCAAATCCACCACCCTCCATGGAATAGAAACAGATTTGCCCAGCAAGTGTTGCCTTTCAGGCACTAGCCTGCCTGATTCCTAGGCATATTACGATATTTCTGATTTTCACAAAAGCCCTGCCAAGAGCATCTTTGCTCCCATTGTTAGTTGTTAGGTGCCAATGAATCAGTTCTGATTCATAGCGACCCCATGTACAACAGAACAAAACATACATAATAATTGAGAAAAGAGTGTAAGTGATGTTTCAGAAATCTCTAGATTGATAAAGAACATGCTAGATCTTAAAGCTCAAGAGTTTTCATTCTGCCACATAGCCAACTATGTGTGATTTACATCATTATATGTAATATGAACACATCACATCATACGCCTGTGAAAGCTGGAAAATGAATAAGGAAGACCGAAGAAGAACTGATGCCTTTGAATTGTGGTGTTGGCGAAGAATATTGAATATACCACGGACTGTCAAAAGAACGAACAAATCTGTCTTTGAAAAAGTGCAGCCAGAATGCTCCTTAGAGGCAAGGATGTTGAGACCACATCTTACATACTTTGGATATGTTGTTCAGGAGGGATGAGTCCCTGGAGAAGGACATCATGCTTGGCAGAGTACAGGGTCAGCAGAAAAGAGGAAGATCCTCAGTGAGGTGGATTGACACAGTGGCTGCAACAATGAGCTCAAGCATAATAGTGATTGTAAGGATGGTGCAAGACCGGGCAGTGTTTCGTTCTGTTGTGCATAGGGTCGCTGTGAGTCGGAACCGACTCCACGGCACCTAACAACAACATATGTAATGTGAGCAACAGCAATAGAAATGATAACAACTTTTGTTAATTGATTTTAAGCTACTTTATGCTGCAGCTCTTTATTACTCACCTTGGAATTTCTTCAACTGTCCAGTGTGCCTTGACCAAAATAACAGACTTAAAGACTTTATTTCAATTCCCCATCTTTGAAAAGGAGGTTACATTGACTCTTTTTATTTTGATAAATTTCTAGTAGTTTACTCTCTCTCTAAAGAATTTATACTGTTCTCATTTATTCCCGTATTGCAACTATGTATCCATCCATCTCTGTTATGTTGTTGTTCTTGTTGTTAGGTGCCTCTCACGTAGGTTTAAACTCATTGCGACCCTATATATAACAGAATGAAAGCTGAACCGTTCTGTGCCATTCTCGCAATCATTGATATGTTTGAGCCCTTTGTTGAACCCACCGTGTTAATCCATCTCATTAAGGACCTCCTTCTTTTTTGTTGACCCTCTACTTTACCAAGCATGATGTCCTTCACCATAATTGGTCCCTCCTGATGACATGCCCAAAGTAAGCAAGAGGGAGTCTTGGCATCCTTGCTTCTAAGGGAGATACTGGCTGTATTTTCTCCAAGACTGCTTTGTTTGTTCTTCTGGTTGCTGTTGTTGTGTGCTGTTGAGTTCATTCTGACTCAAACTGAGCCAACGTGACAGAGTAGAACTGCTTCCCATTGGGTCTCCTAGGCTGTAATCTTTACAGGAGTGGATTCCCAGGTCTTTTTTTCCTGTAGAATAGCTGATGCATTCAAACTGCTGACCTTGTGCTTGGCAGCCAAGTGCTTAACCATTGTGCCACCAGGGCTCCTTGTTCTTCTTGCATTCCATGGTATACTCAATATTCTTCACCCAAACCACAATTCAAAGGCACAGTTCTTCTGCAGTCTTCTTCTTCATTATCCAACTTTCACACATATATGAAGCAACGAAAAATACCATGGCTTGGGTCAGGCACCACTTAGTTATCAAAATGACATCTCTGCTTTTTAAGATTTTAGAGAAATCTTTTTCTGCATATTTTCTCAATGCCCAGTTCAATACGTCACTTGATTTCTTGACTGCTGGTTCCATGGGCTTGATTATTGAGACAAGTAGAACGAAATCCTTGGCAGCTTCAATTTCTCCACCTTCTGTTATGATGTTTATGGACTCAGTTGTGAGGATTTTTGTTTTCTTCATGTTCAGGTGTAATCCATTCTGAAGGCTGCAGTCTTGTATCTTCATCAGTAAGCGCTTCAAGGCACCTGCATTTTCAACAAGCAAGGTGGCATTATCTGCATATAACAGGTTGTTAATGAGTCTTCCTCCAGTTCTGATGACGGGTCCTACTTCATATAATCCAGCTTCTCAAATTACTTGCTCAGCACAGAGCCTGAATAAATAAGGCAAAAAGATACAACCCTGTCACACACCCATCTCTGCCATTGTTCTTGACTTTCCACTTAAATTTTAATTAGATGTTCTACTAACTTGACGCAGGGTAAAAATGTCTAAGTTGATTCCTATGTGACAAATTGAATAAAAATTACTAAAATTTTTTTACTGTGTAACTTAAGCCCTTTCTCCCTTGCTTAAATTAGGACTGATGATGATGTAAGTTTTAAGACTTGATCAGATAATAACATAAACATATCAATTGTATATTGCATTTGGAAAACTTTATAGTTAACACCTAAATCACTGTATTATTATCATATAATTATGATGAGTATTATTTTTACTATTGGGAAATAAATACCTCAGAGATTCTAATTCTAAGATACAATATTTTTCTTTTTTACATTTTTCATGATTTCACTAATTTAGATATGGCTTAGATTTGATGAAATATAGTTTAGGCAGTTATCATCAGAGCTGAGATACTCAAAGAGAGTAGATAAAGAAACTATATGTTTTCCTAGGAGAAGAATCCTTACTGAAGATGCTTTCTACTTTGGAAAAGTAGAAAGAGAATTTGCAAAACACTAAAAGCTGCTCAGATTTACTACAGTTGCTGAGTTTAAAGTACTGTGTTCCAGGGGCCATTTCAATATTTTTTCCATGAAGTATAGTTAACAGAGAACATTTTTAAAGATGTATAATAAAATAGAAATATCTTTTAGATGCATATTAATATTTGATTTCTAATCTTATCAAATAATTAAGTTTAAAATGAATGTCTCCTTCTTAAGATCATCAGATTTATGGACCGTAACATATAATTCAATACTTAAAGAATTTATCATTAAAAGGGTAATTTTGGTTGGTCATGCCATTTCTTTAATCTATCTGTCCAAAATTTCATTAGCTCTCTTGGCAACGAGGGAACCTTATACAAAGTTCTGAAGAACTGAAAAATGATTATATTCCTCATATGTTTTTAAGTTTTAAAATGAAGAAGCCTTATTAGATGTTTCTATCTATTGATATCATCTAAAATTTCAATCAGCTTTATTTTAAAATCTTTGAACCATAGTTGTCCCGAAGGTCTTGCAGTGATAACCTTACTATTTATAAAAGAGTTGACAAATTTTAATTTTATTAGAAGTATGACACTTTGAAGTGTTTATGATCAAACAAATAATAGTCAAATGTCCTATTATCATTTTCATACTAATGTTTGATGCTATTAATACTGGGAAAATAAAGTACTTCAATTCTGTAATATTTCTCTGACCATCCTGCTTCTTTGTTGTAAATCTCACACATAAGCAATTCAATATATATTTGAGCACCTTCTTTGTCCCATGTGCAGTGCACTTTAGAGACTAAAACAATAAGCAGAATAATAGCATGAAATTTATTTCACACTCTTTTTTGAAACGGATTGAGTCAGGAGGTTGGGGTAGACCAAAGAGGAATGCATACATTTTTCATAAAGTATATATTAAATAAGAAAGAAAATAAAAGTTCCAAATAGACTACATGTGAAAAAGTCATTGCTGAATGTCAAAATGAAAACAAAAATCTTAGTGCAAAGAGATGAATTTGACGCATACTAAAAATTTCCTAAAGCTGCTAGGATGCCTGATTAGCCGTTTCTTGATTATCAAAGCCAAACAGCTAAACAACATCAGTTATAAAGTTCATTGTTTAAAAGATTGCAAAAACTCCAAAAAGCAAAAGGAAAAACAATGTTTCCCTTGATTTTTATAAATTAAAAAAAAAAAACAAAAACTTGCTATTAGGCCCCCAGGAAGAGGAAATGTATTGATTTAGGGAACAATGACCTTTAATATAGTCTAACAGTTAAAATCACAATTTTACATGGTTGTTTGTGGGAGGGTTTTTTAATGCCATCGAAAGATTTAACCCTTGAAAAAAATGTTTGGCTAATTAATTCTAGACTCCAGTAGTCAAACACAGATCATCCAAGGCAATTCTAGACATAATTCCTAAAACACAGTCGATATATAAACTCATGCTTTGGGTGGGGAGGGGCATTAAAAATCTCAGATTTTAGTGGTGTTTGTTATGCAGCATTATTGTAGCAGAAATCTGCCTCATACATGAAACCGGAATAGCTGATTGATCCCCATCAAATATCGATATTTCCAGGTAGGGAAATATAAGCTTGTACAGTAAAATTATAAAAGCAAGATAAAAAAGTTTAAAAACACCTTAAAGACAAATACAACATGAAACAAATTTAATAGATTATATAGATCGAGAATCTAAATAAGATTATAAACATTTAAGGCAACAAAAATATATTGGTACGATGAAACAAGAAAAATGCAAGTTTAAAAGGGAACCAAACAAAAACGGTAAGTATGAAATATACAGTATTTGACATAAAGAACTAGATCAATGAGCATAGTATCAGAATCAGTACAGTAAAAAAAAATCAACAACTGATGTATAAGAAAATATCAAGCAAATTTCTCAAAAGTCAAAAGAAAAGTTTTCCATAAAGATGGAAGCCTTTTTACAAACTTAAGACAGATTCCAATTCAAACCAAGATGGAATAAGAAGGTCTTTATTTACCCTCCCATATAAAACAATTAAATAACTACATGAAAAATATATACAAACATACATGTGTGAGTGTCTGCATAGCAAACATGTTTTCATAGAATTCCAGAGAGGAGAGAGTTTCAGAGAGCGGTAACTCCAGAGATCTGCAGAGAATCCCCTTCTAGCCTTTAGTACTCATCAGCATATATGTGTGAGAAAAATACCCAAGGATGGGTGAGAGCCCCTTGCAGGGCAAGGAAAAGCTTCTGAACCCTTCACCATGTGAAAAAGCACACAGTTCATGGGGTATGATGTAGAGTACTCAGAGTTTTCCTATTAGAGAACAATACCGCTCTGTTCCCATTTAACAAACCTTGAAATCAAGACCCAAAACAATCAAATTTTTTTTCAAGTAACTTTTCATACCCTAGAAAAATATTTATAGGAATATAAAATTATTCAGTACCCCAAAAGTTGAACAGCTTGAAGAACTCTAAGAACTTTTCTATGCAAAGGAACACTGCTCCCATTTCTGTAGATCACGCTGTGCGTCGTCTTAGTTTTTTCCTCCTTTAATTATGGAAAGGCACGTCAATGCTCTCATTTTCTTTACGAGATCACTTATGTCTCCTAATCTTCTTCAGATAGCTTCCAAAATAGTGTATTTCTTGTTACTCTTTTATTTCAAGATTTAATAGTTGCTTTTCTCTAAATTTCTTTGAATAGTAACCTTTCTGTCTATTGATTTCCAAGACAGGAATGCATATACTTACGGCTGCCTGTCCTGTTATAATGCCATTTCAACAAAAACTGCAGGAATTTTATCTGGAACCCTCAAGAAAATGAAACTCAGCTAGTTTTGGGTAATATGCATTACCATGAAATGGCCGAGTATGGACCTAAACAATAAAATTAATCCACAGATGATTATAAGTCAAATTCAGTTTATAACGTATGTCGTCAACACTGATATTTCAGTAATTGTTTCCAGGCTTCAAGGTTTATGCTTGAGTGTTTAAGAGAATTTTATTTGAACAACTGAATTACTAACGTTTCTTTATAAGTAATAAAAATCAAGAGTCTAGCTTAAACAAAAAGTTGATATTTATTATCTCTCTATTTCTTTTGTTTATAGATTAGAAAAGTCCACAAATGCTAGTTAAATAAAGAGGAATGTTTGTTATTAGGTTATGTAGAGTTGGTTTGTGGAACACAAGGGCAAAGATGGATCTGGAACTTAGATATAGACAAAAATCAAGTACTGATGTGCTTCAAAATAGTACTTTTCAAAATGAATGTGCGTACAAATCACCAGGCAGTATGGTTCAATTACAGTTTCTGATGGTGTTAAGCCTGCCTGGGCCCGGAGAGTGTACCTTTCCAACAAATTTCCAGATGATGCTCTCTGTGTCCCACAGTCCACACTGAGTAGCAAAGGTTTAGAATACCAAGGAATTACCCACTTTTCCTACCATCTACACTCCATTTAGGTGATTATTTCAATTTTTTCTCCCATTAAACACCAACTCTCTCTTATCTAGACAAATCTATTAATTCATTTCCTTTTGCTATTGAGTCAATTCTGACTCATTGCGACACTATAGGACAGAGCAGAACTGTGTCATAGGGTTTCCAAGGAGCAGCTAGTGGATTCAAACTCTTGACCTTCTGGTTAGCAGCCGAGCTCTTAAACACTGCACCACCAGGGCTCCATTAATTTACAGAGAACCAATTTAATTATTTCCAAAGACTTTTGGATTTGAGTCAATAAAACTCAGAGTTTGGGGATTGCTGAAGCTGAGATAAATAAAAGGTGATTCCAGAAGGAGAGAAAGCTACAAAGCCTTTGTGTTGATTTTTTAACTTTGGGGATGTTTCACCTTACATAAGTTAGTTATGGTCAATACTCAGTGGCACACGGTACAAACAAGTCTATTGAACACCCATCATTATTACTGGGGAGCAGATCTCAGAAAGGCAATAGTTTTACCCAAAGCTGAGCAGCTTTCTTGTAGTGTACCTATTTCAGGAATTTAAGACCTTAAAAGAAAATAAATTAAAGATTCCTGTCACAACCAAAATGAAATTGGAGTTTTCATTAAAAACAAACAATAAGTACAGCACATGAATGAAGAGAATATTTTCCATTTGACTTTTTTCCCTTACTTGTTTCTTTGCAAGTAACATCAAAATCTACAATAATGGCTTACATAAGTGAAGGCCTATTTTTCTCCTGGAAAGTGATGTCAGGAAGTGGGTGATACAGGAAAAATTGGGCAGTACAGAATGTCATTAGAGACCAAGCCTTGACTAATTTCTACTTTACTATCCACAGCATGAGCTTTCATCCTCTATTGTAAAGTTCCTGCTGCATATCCGGGAAACATGCCCACACTCTAAGCAGAAAAAAGGAGAAAAGGCAAAAGCGAAAAGAAATGAAACATTGAGTCCATTTTCTTAAATAAAAAATGATGACTTAAACAGGAACTTCACCAAAGATTATACACCCACTCCTCACTTAGCTACATGATTAGGCACCAAAGAATAGGTCATTATGTAAAAATTGGCCTTTTGAAAAAATGTTGGATAAAAACATCAGATCACAAAATATTATATAGGATACGTACATTCCTCTAGACATGAGAGGAAGAAAATGTAGCTGGATGCTGTGTGTCCCACTAGTCATGAAAGGGTTACTTACTGCCAGATGTACGTCATTGATGTGCAAAGTAGATAGCAGATTTTTTACTATTGTAGTAAATACAAAATGTCAGATAAAAAGATAGTTGATATGTGAGGAATAGGTGTATATTGATGGCAAATAAGCACATGAAAAGATTCTCAATATCATTAGTCATTAGGGAAATACAGATCCAAAAAGCAAAGAGTTATTTCTGCACACATAAAAAAAATCTAAAATTCAAAAACTGACTCTATTAAGTCTTGGTGAGGATGTGGAAGAACTGAGGCTCTCATTCATAGCTGGGGGAAAGTAGAAAGGTACAATCACTTAGGAAAACCATTTGGCTTTTTTTTTTTTTAAAGCTAGATAAAAAGAGTACATACTATGTGATTCTGTTAGTATAAAATTCTAGAAAATGCAAATCCATCTATAGAATACAGATAAGTGACAGAGTGCATAGGGAAACAGAGAAGTAGGGACTTCCAAGGGGCAAGGGAAACTTGGTGGTGATATACATGTTCACTATTCGTATTGTGGTAATGGTTTCACAGGTGTATTCATATATTAAAATCCAGCAAACGTCATTTATTGTATTATACCATCAATTATACCACAAGTATTAAAAAAAAAAAAAAAAGGGACATCCACCCTAGGCACACCATAACAAAACAAAAACCCACTGCCACTAATTAGATTCCGATTCATAGCAACCGGAAAGGACAGGGTAGAACTGCCACATAGGGCTTCCAAGAAGCGCCTGGTGGATCTGAACTGCTGACATTTTGGCTAGCAGAAGCAGCCCTTAACCACTAAGCCATCAGGTATGTCACAGAAATGCTAAAAAATCTCACCAATTAAAAAAAAAATCATAAAATCAGTGAAAGGAGAAAAATTGAATTTAAAGGATAAATAGTTAAGTTGGTAGCTTATTTTTAAATGTCAACACTGGAAGGAAGAACATAGGGGAAACTATTTTCTATTGGCTTGAGAAGGTAGGTGTGAGGGACTTTTCCTAAGCAGAACTCTATAACCAGTATTTAGATAGATAGATGATAGATAGATAGATGATAGACAGATAGATGATAGATTGATAGATAGATGATAGACAGATAGATAGATGATAGATAGATACATAGATAAAAAAAAAATAGATAGATATATGCCTGGCAATCAACAAATGGAAATAACAGAATCAACTTTAAATAGCAGGAATGTGCTCTCACAAGGAAAGCCTCCTCATATGCAAGACTGAATGAAGAAAAAATAATGTTGAAGATATAAAATAAATCTAAGTGTATAGTGACTATATTAAACAACAGAATAATAATATATTATGGCGAATGAAAGAATAAAATTAAAATACATTATGCAAATTTGGAGAGAGGTAAATTTTGTCAGAATGTTCTAAGAACCAGGATAAGAGTGAAAATAAAGACGGGGAGTTTAATAAGGAAAACTGGCAAACTATCCCAATATTTATTATTGGAAGAATGGATTCATAAAATATCAGTAAACCCCAAACCATAGAGTTGTTAAAGTAAACAGATTCTATAATATAGAACAGCATATATAATTGAGGTGAACAAAGTAAGAAGAAAAAGCAAAGCTGGAAAATACTCTATATTTTTGTGTGTCTCACATAGAAGTAGTGAACTCAAGTTTCCATATGAGGAAGAATGACAGCTTAAGTGTGTAAGGAAGGAAGGGAAGTAAGACTGAGGGAGAGGTTTGTTTTGGTTACATGTTAAATATTTCTCTTTTTGTAGACAAAGACCTGAGATAATTCAGGCTGAAAATCTGTATGGTGAGTGTTTACCATATTCCCTACTTTTTAAAGTTGAAATATAATACAAAAACCGAAATTAAAAAAATAACAATTGGATTGACATTGGCGGGTTATTGCTCTTTTCAGAATTAAGAATTTAATTGAGATTGTTGACCTTGGAGAAAAAATGACTATTTTGGTGATCGGCATGTTTATTTTATTTCCACGGACAGGTTATTTTTGCCGTTAGGTGCCACTGAGTCTGTTCTGACTCATAGTGACCCTGTTGACAACAGAACAAAACACTGCCGGGTCTTGTGCCAGCCTCACAATCGTTGCTGTGCTTCAGCCCGTTGTTACGATCGCTGTTGTTAATCTATCCTGTCAAAGGTCTTCCTCATTTCTGCTGATCTTTCACTTTACCAAGCATGATGTCCTTCTCCAGGGACTTTTTCTCTCTTGCTAAAATGTCCAAAGTACGTGAGAGGAAGTCTCACCATCCTCACTTTTAAGGAGCTTTCTAGCCATAATTCTTCCAAGACAGATTTGTTTGTTCTTATGGCAGCCCATGGTATATTCAATATTATGGTATATCCAATATGGATATACAACAGTTAAAACATAGCAATAGGTTTTAAGTCAATAGCAAAGATACAGGTTTAAGAATTGCTAATTTTATCTTTAATAAAGCCATGAAGATGATTAAGCTCTAAAATATTAAAGTTTGTAGAGAAAGCTTGGGAGAAAGAAAGTCAGAGAACGAGTCAAGAAAATTGTTAGACAAGCACGATAGCATTGAGCAGTATTCCTAAAAGCCTTTGAGGCAAAACATCACTTCTAAGAATTGTTAGTAGATGGAGTTCAAAATAGAGTTTCATGGTCAAACTACTGTAGGGAATGCTGATGTTGTGGTTTTCTCCTTGGAAATGGACAGGGCACATTACTAATAGAAAAGATATTAAAAAATCTTGGGAGAAATCGTTATTTAATTTTGTTCACCCCAATACGTTTCACTTTAATATCCGGAGTGTTTTTTTCAACCAATCATCTCACAAAACTCTTGGAAAACTCTCTTCAGATGAACATTTTAAGACAGCGTCAAAGTGAATATGGCCTAAAGAAAATCATTACATGTTGTGGCTGGGATCCACTAGTGTTTTATAATACAGTCTTTAGTAGAATATTGAATTGGGAGACACTGTGGGGCTACAGATGAGAAAGTAGGATATGGTAACGTGAGGTGTGAAAACCTCAGTACAAAGGAGTAGGAATGCTTATAACATGAAGGAAAGAATGGGGGAAGTGAAATAGTTTAGAAATCTTAATTTAAAACCTACAGTTTCACCTATGCCAGAGCTATATCTAAAATTAAATACACTCCTAAAACCCTGGTGGTGTAGTGGTTAAGTGCTATGGCTGCTAACCAAAGGGTCAGCAGTTCAAATCCACCAGGTGCTCCTTGGAAACTCTATGGGGCAGTTCTACTCTGTCCTATAGGGTCGCTGTGAGTCGGAATGGACTCGATGGCACTGGGTTTCTGGGAAGCACAAATTTAGATTTTATGGTCATCATACCTTGCAGAAGATGGCATGGGGCAAAATAGAAAGAACTTTCAATGCCGTCTCTCAAAATATGATTTTAGGGCCACTGACTTCAAAATGGAGCCCTGGTGGTGCAGCGGTTAAGAGCTCGGCTGCTAACCAAAAAGTCACCAGTTCAAATCCACCTGCCACTCCTTGGAAAACTTATGGGGCAGTTCTGCTCTGTCCAATAGGGTCACTACTAGTCGAAATCAACTTGATGGCAATGAATTAATCTCAAAATTACTCTAAAACAGGACACCAAGTAAATGGCATTTCAGAAAAGCAGTTCAGGTGATTATAAGACATTATCTTTAAGGGAAACGTACTCTTCCGACTCATCTTCTTCGTTTGTCTCAGTCCAGCTCTGCCCTTGGATGCCTGAATAACCCTTCTACCTTCAAATACATTGAGCAACCAATTCCTAAGCCTTTAAAACTCTTTGGGAACTTAGAGTTCAGCAGAGCCATGATGGTAACTTATTCTTTTGCTGATTCATTTAATATAATACGACAAAACCTAATTTCACTTAGAGTAATTTATTTCAGAGAAGCTAGATAATAATTGATGTAATGTGAAATTGTCACTATTAAACATACTATAACCAGGGCATCATTTTTATGTGGAATTACACATTCTTTAAAGATAGGTATCAGTTTTAAAATTACCACATTACACTCAGAAGCCACAGAGAAAATGTTGATGGGGTCATCCGTTTTGTCACACCCTTTAAGATCACCAGCTCAGACTACACACCGTAGAAGTTCTTGGTAAAAAAGGCAAATGCAGTTGGAAATGTCTCCGTACCTGCCTTATTCAGATTGAGTTTCCTGTGAGTAGTCTAATTTCTGAATGTCTGATACATACTAGGTTACATGCTTCTTTAACTTGATGATGGTTTTAATAATTCATAGAAAATTTCTCTTTAGGAGTTTATAGTTCTCTTACCACCACTTGTCTGTCAGTTTGTCATTCTCTGGTACCTTGCTTGTTGCTATGATGTTGGAAGCTATGCCATGCTTGCAGGGTCACCCATGGTAGGCAGCTTTCAGTGGAGTTTCCAGACTAAGACAGAGTAGGGACAAAGGCCTGGTGATCTATTTTTGAAGATTAAACCAAAAAAAGCCCAAACCCATTGCCGTTGAGTCTATTCTGACTCATAGCGACCCTATAGGACAGAGTAGAACTACCCCATACGGTTTCCAAGGAGCACCTGCTGTATTTGAACTGCCAACCTTTTGGTTAGCAGCTGTAGCTCTTAAACACTAGGCCAACAGGGTTTCCAAACCAAAAGCGGGCTTGTAGCAGTCTCAATTTCTAGTGCAATGGATTCATTGTTGCATCTATTGGTGGAAGCATTCGTCCCTTAGGAACTAAGGCCAACAAAAGAGCAGAGCATAAAGTCATGGGGGCCGGAAACAAAAAATTTCCTAGTATATTACTAAGGATAATGATGAGTAGTGCTACTCCCATTCCCACCCCTTGATTTATGGATCTTTGAATACTGACTATGGGAGAAATTGCACCATATATTGAGTTTATAGCATATACAGCCTCCTTAAAGAATGATCCCAGCCCAACTAGTTTTGCCAAGTAGCTGTTATTGTAACTGAGTCTTCAAAAGGCTACTCCGTCTGTCAATTCAGCTGTTTCAGGATGATGGGGAACATCACAGCACCAGTGAATTCCATGAGTGTCTGCCCATTGTCACATTTCGTTTTCAATGAAGAGAGTTCCTTGATCAGAAACAATACTGTTTCGGATACCATGATGGTGGATAAGGCGTTCTGTAAGTTCAGAGACGGTAGTTTGGCAGAGGCATTGCATGCAGTAAAGACATGTCTGTATACAGAGTAAGTGTCTATTCCAGCAGGGTCAAAATCTTTCCCTTCCATAATGGAAGTAGTTTAATATAATCGACCTGCCACTAGGTAGCTGGCTGATCACCCCAGGGAATGGTGCCGTAGAGACTCGGGGTGGATCTCTTCTGCAGGCAGATTAGATACTCAGCAGTGACTGCAGCCAGATGAGCCTCTGTGAGTTAAAGTCCATGTTGCTGATCCCATACGTAACTTCCATCCCTGCCACGAAAGCCACTTTGTTTATGAGTCAATTGATCAATGGCTGGACTGCTGGGAAGGGGCTGACTGGTATCTAAATAATCTACTCAATTATTAAAATCATCTGAGGTCAACTTTTGGTGAATATTCACATGGAACACAAAAATACCCCCATTCGTTGCTCATTAAGAAAGGTCTATCCACGTAGTCCTTTCCCAAACCTCCTTGTTACCAGTTTTCCAATCACCTTCCTTCCAAGTCTCTGATCATCCAGACAAATTATTGGCCACAACCCATGAATTAATAAAGACTCATGCCTCTGGTCATTTCTCTTTCAATGCAAAATGAACACCCAGAGCATTGATCAAATTTTCAGGCACTGAAGGATTTCCATTTACCACTTTCTTCAGAGATTTCCCAGCAGGGCACTCTAGTCCTGCAGCTGATCAATTTCAATCAGTGCCTGCGTATTGGACAGAACCATCTGTAAACCAGACTTGAGTTTTGTCTTTCTCAGTGTGTTAGTCATAAGGTCTTCCCCATAAGGCCATAGATACTGGCTAGGCGAGAGAAGGTAATATAGCAGAGGGAGGTTATCATGGATGACTGGGATTCTCTCTATGGTAATTTACTTGTGTTTTCAGAGTCTGCTTGAGCCCAATTTCATACGCATACACTTGAAGGTGGAGTGCTGCTGTGAATGCCCAAATTTATGGTTTGCTGGGCCAGACAGCACTTAGTTTGTGATGGGCAGCTCTGGTTGCGTGGTAACCAGTGGCCCACGATGAGGCATTCAGCATCTGCTAATGACTGGTAGCAGACAAAAGCTATTTCTCCAAAACAGAAAGTTGATCAAATCCTCAGGATCTGTGCCCATGGCCTTCAGAAGCTGCCAAAGGCTCTTAACAGCGTCTCTACATGCTGCTGACACTTCAAGCACCGCTGGATGTGCTGGATCATATGGCCGCATTTGTAGAGCTCCTTACACAGTTTTGTTGTTGTTCTGGAACCCACTCAAAACTAGAGGATTTTGGGCTTGCTCACTAAATAGGCTTAATGACATATCCACATAAGGAATATGTTTCCTCCAAAATCCAGAGTGATTCACTAGGCATTGTGCCTCTTCTTTTTTGGGGTGTAAGAGGGGCCAGATGCAGGAACTTACCTTTCACCTTAGAAGGGACATATTGACAGGCCTCATACTACTGGGCCCCTAGAATTTTACTGAGTACAAGGTCACTGAATTTTTCTTGGATTTAATTGCCACACTCTGACACACAAATGTCCTAGTAATAAGTCTAGACTAGTTGCTTCTTCCTGCTCATTAGGTCCAATCAGCATGATGTAATCATTGTAATGGACGAATGTGATGTCTTATGGAGGGGAAAAGTGATAAGTTACCTGAGACTAAATCATGACATAGGACTGGAGAGTTGATATACCCTTCAAGTAGGACAAAGAAGGTGTAATTCTGACCTTGCCAGGTGAAAGTAAATGACTTCTGGTGAACTTTACTGACAGATATCAGGAAAAAAAATCATTCCCCAGAACAATAGCCTTATACCAGCTACCAGGGGACATATTAATTTGCTGAGTCAATTAAACCACATCTGAAACTATAGCTTGGAGTTACCACCTTGTTAAATTTATGATAATCCACTGTCATCCTCCAAGATCCATCTGTTTTATGCACAGTACAAACAAGTGAGTTGAATATCGATTTGGTGGGATCATCACACCTACATCTCTCAAGTCCTTGATGGTGACATTAATATCTTCAGTTCCTCTAGGAATGCAGTGTTACTTTTGATTTACTATTTTTGTAAGTAGAGATAGTTCTAGTGTTTTTCACTTGGCCTTTTTTTTTACCATAATAACACTCATTCCACATGTCAGAGTACCAATATGGGAATTCTGCCAGTTGATGAGTTCATCTATACTAATTATGAATCCTGGAAACTCCATGTCTTTGTTATCTATTTCTACAATAACAGAAATACCACAAAAGGATGGCTCTAACAGATCAAAATTTATTTTTTACAGATTAGGAGACTAGAAAGCCAAATTCAGGGTGCCAGCTCTAGGGAAATGCTTTCTCTCTCTGTTAGCTCTCTTCCTCCATCTCTGCTTGCTCACTTGCGTGTTTAATCTCTTTTATATTTCAAAAGAGATTGACTCAAAATACACCCTACACTAATCCTGCCTCGTTAACATAACAAAGGCAACCCATTCCAAATGGATTATAACCACAGATATGGGGTTAAGATTTACAACACATATTTTTGGGGGGACACAGTTCAATCCACAATATTGGATAAATAACCAAAGGATAGATTCAGGGGACCCACTGGACCCACTGTGATATGGACCTAAACTAAAGTTCCACTGATAACTTGACCTCCATAAGCCCCTGCCCTGACTCATGGACCACAGTGACATTTTGGATCCCCTGGAATTAGTGTCAGTTCAGAGCCAGTGTACAGTAATCTTCTGCAAAGCTCAGTTATTTGAGTAAATCATCATAAGTCCTTCCGGGGAAGTCTGGGAGAAAGATTAACTCTATAAACTATATAAACTTTGGCAATGTAGTGGGGTCCTTCCTCAAGAGGACCTCAGGGGATTGTGGGCCTATAATGTCTGAGAATTCATTGAGGCTCTATGACTCTCTGCTTTGGTGATTGAAGTTAGAATTTTGATCACTCAATCTAGAACTTTTCCATTTATACGATTAAGTAAGGGTTTAGTCGATTGGCCATGTATTTCTCTTCTAGGAATACCATGATCACCTTGTCCATTTCATAGGTATCTGTAAGTCAGATCATTCTGATGGCTGCTTTCATTCCGTTGTTCATTATGGTAGCTATATCCACCTTGTTTTGGTGATTAAGCACTGAGATTTGACCCCTGACACCCAGATCAAATTATTCCCACCGCATTTAGGGATCCCAGTTTAATGTTTGAGGTTTCCATTATAATTTCTTACCTGCAGAGAAGAGCAATCCCTGAGATCTTCAAGGATGGTATGAGTTCCACAAACTTATTTCTTAAAGTCCTGAAGAAAGAGATGCTTCTGTATCCTTCTAGGGTGCATGAACAGGTCTTACATGATAAAGCCACTCTGGCATTCCAATCTCCCTAAGATGTCATATACCTTCCTTTCAGTATACCAAGGTGTTCTGGCATTTCAACTTCATTTGATATAAAACCAACATTGTCTCCAGATTTCAGCCAACCAGCCAATGTGTTACAGCCCTTTCTATACCTTTCAATTAAAACACTGGATTCAGGAATCCAGAATTTCTGCTTAGTGATCCCATATCGATAAACACAGCCTTTTTTTTTTTTTTTTTAACCCATCTTCATGTTCCTTCCAACATATCCTGCACCCTTAATATCCATTTACACACCTATTTCCCAGGTTTCAGTCTGTATAAATTGGAAACATTATGCAGTATGGTATGTGGCACACCTTTTGAATCATGTTTTTTACCTCAACCTCTGGAACCTCGTAGGAGATGAGTATAGTCATGGTACTAGAACAAAATGAGTTGGCAGAGTTAGGTCCTGAGGAAAATCAGCAGTGCCTTGCAAGGAAAATACCACAAGGGAGACCATTACAAGTCATACAGTTAACCTACTCAGACAGGCTTGGAAAGGCTGTTCCTACTGGCAATGAAGACCCAACAGAATTTAGGGTTTCGATGTCCCAGGTTTCACTGAGATGTTTCCATATTTCTATTCCAATTTTCAGGATCCCATGCCCTCACTTTAACAGAAGGCATTCTATAGATGTACGCATTGCAATTTATCCATTTGCAGGGTGAGAATTTCTGTTTTTAATAAATCTCTACCTTGTGGCTACAGGTAATAATTGTATATTTCAGGGCAGATGTAGGAGATTTCAGGTCATTAGTGCAGAGCTTAAGCTGGGAATTTCAAGTCCTGAGCTCACCTTTTTCTTTCTCCACTTTCTCCAGCTAAGTTAAGAGCAACCAGGACATCTCATTAGATTTCTTAGTTTGACTACGTTTTCTAAGGCATTAAATATTTGGTAACCCGTGCCTCTCACAGATATTTGATTGGTTGCTGTTTTGAATATCTCCATTACCACATCATACCATGGATAACCAGTGCCCTCTTTATCACTGGAATAGAGCCATTAGTGGCTTTAAATCTAATCAGATTAGAAAGCCAATTCCAGATAAGCCAAAGCCAATTCAGAACACTCATCCTTAAGATTCTGTTTCTCCTAAATTCTTCTTTTTATATATATAAAATAAGTACCTTAGTGGCATAAACAGTTTGTGCTCGATTTCTCACCTAGAGATTGGTGGTTCAAACCAACCCTATGGTACCACAGAAGAAAGGACTGGCAACTTGCTGATGTAAAGATTACAGCCATGAAAACCCTATGGAGCAGTTCTACTCTGTAACACATGCGGTCACCATAAGTCAGATTGACTTGAAAGCAATAGGTTTGGGGTTATTTTTTGTTTGTTTATTTTATATGTGTGCATGTATCCTACAGATATACAATTTTTAAAAAATTTCTTCAGGCAGAATTTCTTCTCCTTCAGAGGAACCTCAGTTTTACTATTAAAGTTTTGCAACTGATTGAATCTGGCACACCCAGGCTATCTAGTATAATTTCCCTACTCAAAGCCAACAATAAAATTGACCACAAATTATTTCCTGTTTTTAATAGTATTGTATTGTGGTCCCTTGAAAGAAGTACAACCAGAATGCTCCTTAGAAGCAAGAATGGTGAGAGTACGTCTCACATATTTTGGACTTGTTGTCAGGAGGCATCAGTCCCTGGAGAAGGACATTATGCTTGGCAAAGTAGAGGGTCAGCGAAAAAGAGGAAGACCTTCAATGAGATGGATTGACACAGCGGCTGCAACAATGGGATTAAGGATAACAAAGATTGTGAAGATGGTGCAGGACTGGGCAGTGTTTTGTTCTGTTGTATATAGGGTCGTGATGAGTTGGAACCTACTGGATGGCACCTAAGAACAATGACAACAATGTAGTCCCTTGAGCTGGTGGCATAGTGGTTAAGTGCTGTGCCTGCTAACCAAAATGTCAGCAGTTCAAATCCACCAGGTGCTCCTTGAAAACTCTATGAGGCAGTGCTACTCCATCCTATAGGATCTCTATGAGTTGGAATCGACTCTAGGGCAATGGGTTGAGAGTTGAATGACAAATCTATAAGTTCTTAACTGTCAGTGAGTTTAACTCATACCACTGGGGGTATTATGTGACAAAAAGAGTTTGGCATAGACAATCAAAGTGTACATTAAGGTTATGTATACATCAGTACTGTTGTAAATTGCAAGATATTAGGCTAGGAGATGATTAAGTTTGCCTTTATTTCTACTGCATATTTTGACTAAGACGTAGACATGTATATATAAATGGACTTAAATAGTGCTTATGGCCTGTGACAAAAACACATTTAAACCAAATTATGCTATGAATAATACACCAAATTCAATCCACCCTTTCTGTATTAGTAATGTACATAGATTAAGAATATAAACTATCAACAACAAAGACATCTCAGGACACACAAGGACAATTATGAATAGGGTATCAAAGTTAAGATACAAAGTTAATATTCATCTTTAAAACTTTATGATTTCTCAGGTTAATGGACAATGGCTAAGATATAGGATTTCTTACATGGAAACTTATGCACACAAGCTAGAAAATCTGGTACTAAATACCTTATGCTTCAATTTTTTTTCTATTTTTCCCTGACAAATACCATTTCACTTTGAAAATCTCCTATTTTCTAAATCCCTGTATTCCTTTTCATTAGGAGCCCTGGTGACACCATGGTTAAAGTCCTCAGCTGCTAACCAAAAGGTAGGAGATTTGAATCCATCTGCAGCTCTATGGGAGAAAGATGTGGCAGTTGGCTTCCATAAAGGTTTACAGCCTTTGAAACCCTATGAGGCAGTTCTACTTTGTCCTATGAATTGAAATCAACTCGATGGCAGTCGCTTTTAGTATTCCTTTATGTCCTCTATTAGTTTTCCATGGCTGTACCACAAATTTAGTGACTAAAAACAATATAAATTTATTATCACGTAGTTTCTGTGGGTCAGAAGCCTGGCTATGGGTTAACTGAGTCCTCTTCTCAAGGTCTCCAGAGCCTGAAATTAAGGTGCCAGCCAGGGCTGTGATCTCATGTGAGGCCCAGGGTCCTTTTCCAAGCTCCCTGTTGGTGAGCGGTATTTAGTTCCTGCAGTTGTAGGACTGAAGACCTGATTTCTTTCTAGCTGTCAGCCAAGGACTGCTTCAGCTGATAGGGAACGACCCTAGCTAGCTCCTTGCCATATGATCTCCTCCACGGGCAGTTTACAAAGTGGTTGTTTCTTAAAGACCAGGAGGAGTATCTCTTTTGCTTTGGATCTGTCTGCTGCTTTGAGTCTCTTTTAAAGACTAGCTTGATAAGACTAATCCATCCCAGGATAGCTTCCCCTTTTGTGAATTCAAATTCAATTTTTTAGGGACCTTAATTAGAAGTTCCTGGATGGTGAAAAGGAGCTCTAGTGGTGAAGTGGTTAAGTGCTTAGCTAACAACCAAAAGGTCAGCAGTGTGAACCCACTAGCCACTCCATGGGAGAAAGGTGTGGCAGTCTGCTCTCATAAAGATTTACAGCCTTGGGAGCCCTATGGGGCAGTGTTATTCTGTCCTATAACGTTGCTATGAGTCAGAATCGACTCGATGGTAGGGTTTGGCTATGGGGTTGAGGTGGTGTAAGTGGTTAAAAACTGGACTACTAGTTGAAAGACTGGCAGTTTGAACCACCCAGAAAACCCAAAATCAAACTCACTGCTGTCAAGTCAATTCCGACTCATAGCGACCCTATAGGACAGAGTAGAACTGCACCATAGAGTTTCCAGGGAGAGGCTGGTGGATTCGAACTGCCGATCTTTTGGATATCAGCCAAGCTATTAGCTACTGTGCCACCAGGGTTCCAAAAGATGCCTCATAAAACAAGCTTTCAAAAGGTCAACTAACAACAATTTGATGCTGTCAAGTCAATTTTGACTCATAGTGATCCTATAGGACAGAGTAGAACCACCCCATAGAGTTTCCAAGGAGCTCTTGGTGGATTCCAACTGCCTGCCTTTTAGTTAGCAGCTGTAGCACTTAACTGCTAGGCCACCAGGGTTTCCTTCAAAAGGTCACAGCCATTGAAAACACTGGGAGTAGTTCTACTTGTGCACACAAGTGGTCACCATGAGTTGGAATCTGCTACAGGGCAGTAACAACAATTACAGCTGTAAAATTCTTTTTATCATTTAAGGTAATCTACTTATGGGGGTGGTAATATACTAACAAGTCCCTCCCTCACTCAAAGGAGGAAATTATACAAGGGCATGAGTCTTCTTAAATATTTGCCTGTCACCTATCCAAACTTAAAACTAAAAAAAACTAAAAAACCCAAAAACCCACTGCCATTGCATGGATTCTGACTCATACCCATCCTATAGGCCATAGTAGAAATGCCCCGTAGGGTTTCCAAGGAGCAGCTCGTGGATTCCAACTAAGGACCTTTTGGTCAGCAGCTGAGCTCTTAACCACTGCATCACCAGGGCTCCAACACACTGAACTAGTAATACAAACTCTGTTACAAGTAAGTTGCCTTTTATTTTTCTATTTGTGACAGAGTCAAACAGTAGCCCGATGTGATCAACTATTAAGAATCCCTCTTTACTCATTTCTTAAATGCTGAGTGAATATACCAGTTTCCACACCAAAAAAAAAAAAACCCGTTGCCGTGAGTCAATTCCGACTTAAAGCGACCCTACAGGACGAAGTAGAGCTGCCCCATACGGTTTCCAAGGAGCGCCTGGTGGATTCGAACTGCTGACCTTTGGCTAGCAGCTATAGCACTTAACCACTACGCCACCAGGGTTTCCACTTCAGCAGAACACTAAAAAAAAAAAATCACCAAGAAGAATCAGTTTTATTACAGGAGAAACATTGCCTCTTTCATCTAAATGAATACATAAATACAAAACAAACTAGTAAAATTATTTATATAACATTATTTAATATACAGCATATATACTAATGTTTTTAAATACATAGCCTTAATTAAGAAATAAAACATACTATTTCCAAGAATAGTTGTTTCATGTGAGTTGTATACAACAAAAGAATATGATTTTCAAGTAGATTTCTACGTTCACAAATTATCTCTCATTTTTGAATAATGTATCAATAGTATAATTTATTATATCAAAAACCAAACCAAACTCTTTGCCATCAAGTCAATTCCAACTCACACTGAGCCTATAGAACAGAGCAGAAATGCCCAGCAGAGTTTCTGAAGAATGGCTGGTGGATTCAAACTGCCTACATTTTAGTTAGCAGCAGGATTCTAAACTGCTTTTAACTTCGGGCCGCCAGGGCTCCGTAATTTATTATACCCATTATATCACTTCAAAATTTAAACTTTTAGGATAACGCCTAAGTACACCTTTGTAGACTGGAAGTCCTGTGAGGAGGGATATTCTTCATTTATACACTGTACCATTGTATTGTTGCCATTTACTAATTATGTATTGATGAAAATTTTATGTATTTATGCTTTCTTTCATAATCTTAAAGTGCAGAATATGGTCACATAGAGTAAATGTACTTTAGTTTTGTGTTACTTTGAAAAGTGATGGATGAATCAAATTGCACTGCATATTAACTCTTTCCCTCTGGAACATTCAACTGGTATTGCATTGTGCGCTATTAACTGCTTTGCGGTGCTCCTCGCTGCCCTGAGTCACAGAAAAAACCATATTTCCCAAAATTTTTATAAAAATGCAGAGGAGTAATATGTCCTAGTAGAAGTAAACAATATGCATTATGAAATACTTTGGAAGAAAATTAGAATCTGTGATTTTTGAATCTATAAACTCGGATTTTTATGAGAAAGGTACTCCAAACAGTTCTAGAAGAGTGGCACATTAACAGCGAATGCAATCATTATTCACAATTTTCATCTGAATGTATAATATTAAGATCATATTTCAGTAATTCACTGCAAAAAATAGGTGGAAAATTAAACTTTAATATAAAAATGATGTTTTTCTGTTTAATATAATCATCCAGCAATGCTGGAAAGCAAAATACTTCTAAAGAAATAATTACTACTGAAAAATATTTAGCTACATTAAAAATTATTTAGTAACTTAAACAATGATTACTTTTAACATAGGAAGTACCAAAATATAATGTAGTAATATAACATCTTACTATCAAAGCAAAATAAATGGTACTATATAAAAAAAAAAAGAAATAATGAAATTGGATATTGGCAACACTATAATTAGATGTCTTAAAATGCAAAGGTGAAATTTTTATAAAGCATGTTAATAGGTTGTTATTACTCATTAGCCTGGGTTAAAGCACGGAGTTGAATAACACATCATAAAAACTGTGCTTTGCAAAATAGTATGATATTGAAACACTACATGAGCCTGAAAAGTAAACCTTTGGGAAATGATCTAATGGTAGCAATTATACAACAAATAATAGGATAAAAGTTCAACCACATAAATATTAATGACAATTATCTTGGAATTAAATGCACGGTTAAAACTGTAAGTGCTGTATGAAAATTAAATACTTCAACAGAAATATTGCTGAAAATACAATGGGAGACCAGTCACAAATTGCTGCAATGCCATAAATGCATCATTACGTTAGGGTTTTGATCTGATAGTCTAAGAGCAAGTTACTCAGTTCTTTACAACAAAACAAAACAAAAAACATCTGTTGCCGTCGAGTCAATTCCAGCTCATAGCAACCCGATAGAACAGAGAAGAACTTCCCCATAGGGTTTCTAAGGCTGTTATCGCTATGAAATTATTACCAGAATCAAATAAGATTCTTGCCTCTCACTCAGCAAGAAGGAGCAGGTAAGGCACGTAGAGTTTTCCACGCAAGCAAAGCTTTATCGAAGAGGCTTGCAAGCGGAGAGGGGGAGGGCCTAAAGCAGAGCTTACCCGCCTCTCACAGAACCAAAGAGTAGCCTTAAAGCTCTTGGGCGTATTCACAGGCATAGGTGGGGATATGTTAACTACGGTGCGGACAGCAGCTTTCCGAGATGGCTCCTGTCCCGGAGGCCTCAGAGATTTGTAGCAGGACTTATTATGGGTTGTCATGCCTGCACAGTCTCCCAGCTGCTGCAGCCCCTCACTGCCCCGGGCGGAAGGTCACACAGTGGTCACGGGTGGATGTTCTGCACATGTCCCTGGGGGTGGTTTTCTCCTGCTGCTTCTGTAAGACAACTTTAAAGAAGTTTGCCGGCTATTTTCTGATACCCTCCCCCACTGTTCTGGAGAATGGCTTTGTTTCTGCACTCTGGCCCATTTTTCTTACTTTGTTTGCAGATTTGGAGGCCCTTCTGTTCCCTGTCTTAGAAGAAGACTGCCACATCTTTCTCCTGTGGAGCTGATGGTGGGTCCGAATCAGCAACGTTTGACTTAGTAGCCGAGAGCTTAACAACTGTACCACCAGGGCTACTTTTTTTTCTTTATAAAACCAAAAACCAAACCCATTGCCATCGAGTCAATTCTGATTCATAGCAACCCTATAGGACAGAGTAGAGCTGCCCCATAATTTCCAAGGAGCGCCTGGTGGATTCAAGCTGCCAACCTTTTGGGTAGCAGCAGTAGCACTTAGCCACTACACTACCGGGGTTTCCTTTTTTCTTTATAGGGAATTCATGAACATCCTGAAAAAATACAAAATTATTTGTTCTACAAGTGTAGATATGAATTGAGGTTTAATTTAGGAGCATAAATTTAAAATTGAAAAAACATATTATCCTTATTAAAAACAGATTTATAACAGCGTTCATATGTATTTTATTATGAGGCTAGCTACTTAATGATATTTATTATGAAAATATGAAATTAATAGGATTTCCAAAGAAGCAATATCATTTTTTTAAAAGTACAGTTTCAACCAAAGGCACACTCCAATTTTTACTATGATACTATCATTTTTAAAGTTGTGCAAAGTAACAAAACATAGTAGAATCATTGGTATATTTTTTCATTTTCAAAAAAGTAAAAGCACTTCTATTGTTCACAAGATGGTCATTGCCATAAAGGCATAAATTCAGCATAAATCTTATTGAACCAATTCATTATAAGCATTATCTTTATTTTTACCAATTATAAATCATCTTTGAAAAAAATGGAGGAAAGTATTTTAGGGCAGTATAACTCCATGACACTTTAGGAAAACATTTTAGATGACATAAAATACTCTCCTAAGACCTTGATTGAACTTAATATCATATTAATAAATTTTTCTTTAAAAGCAGCATGTTTTTACATAAGTGTTTATTCAATGTTAATACAAAAGAACAAAGAGCAATAGTCTTTGCAAAAGATAATGTAAAAAAAATAGCAAAAAAGTTCAAAATACATAATCTTTCTGAGTAGCCATGAGGGTAGGAAAAATACACATTCTAAAATGAAATATAAATGGACAAATAGTAAGACATCTGTCTAGGCTTAGTTTTTCTTCCTACATAGTGTACATCAGTTTATTTTGTTCCTGGTCATTAGTGCTCGTAAACTCTGTATTAAAGACAAAAACACAACTAAACATCAATGACAACAAAAGTAGCAGAGACAGTGAAGCTAAAAAAATGCTACTGAGAAAAATACATTTGACATTTTAAAGTTGGATAAAAAGGGAAATTACTTTGTAATCCTCACTGAAATTAGGCTTATTTGATCTTAACAAAGGCTTGACGTATTACGCAAATAAATAAATAAATAGAATTAGAGCTACCTTCATATTTTTATTAAAAAAAGTAAAACAAAAAGGAAGACGCAAATGTCACTCTTCGTAACACAGCAGTGATTATTTCCTTCACTGGATAAATGACTTTAAGCTGAAGCCAGTACGAGATGCTTTTTGACACAATGTGAATTTTCCTTTCGCTTTCAAGTCTTAATTAGATTCTTACTTTTCTATGCAACTTCTCTTGGAACAATTGAGAGATTTCTGGGCTCTGCCATGCTTGTTAGCAGAGAGTGCAATTAAGTCTATTGTCTGATTATCTTTTGTTTTACTTCCAACGAGACTTTTACATCAGGTGCTATCACGCAAGGATGTGGCCAGCAATGATTTTTATATTGCAGTTGTTAAACAATAAAAAACAAAACTTTGGAAATTTACTTCTATATATGTAATTTCTTTTCATTCTGTTTCAATTTCTGGCTGCGTGAAGGAATTTATTCTTTTTCTTTCCGCTCGGTATCCGAAAATACTAATTTCTATAGTTATTCTGTCAATTTCTGCAGCCTTGTTTTTTGCCACTACCTTCAGTGCAGCTCGGGCTTCTTTCTTCAATATCATCGGTTCAATATCATATGCTACCTCCTGAAATGGCTGAACATCGACCAATTCTTTTGGTACAGTGACTGTGTATTAATTCCATCTTCTTTTGATGCTTCTTGCATCACTCAGTATTCCGCGCATAGAATCCTTCAATATTTCAACTCAAGTCTTGAACTTTTTCTTCAGTTCTTTCACCTTGAGGAATACAGAGTGTGTTCTTTCCTTTTGATTTTCTAACTCCAGGTCTTTGCACATTTCATTATAATACTTCATCATCTCAAGACTTCCTTTGAAATTTCTGTTCAGCTCTTCTACTTCACCATTCCTTCCATTCACTTCAGCTACTCTATGTTCACAAGCAAGTTTCTGACATCTATTTTGGCCTTTTGTTTATTTCCTGTCTTTTTAACCTATGATGCCTTCTCACAACTCTTCTGGTCTTCTGTCATTAGTGTTCAATGCTTCAAATCTATTCTTAAGATGGTCTCTAAATTCAGGTGGGATATACTCAAGTTCATATTTTGACTCTCACAGACTTGTTCTAATTTTCTTCATTCCAATCACCAGTAACTATCAATGGATCTTGTTTGCATGCTTGATCAATTTCAGACTGCATGAGTTGGTAAAAATCTTCCATTTCTTCATCTTTGGTGTTAGTGATTGATGCCTAAGGTTGAATAATATTCGTATTAATGGGTCTTTGTTGTAGGCGTATGGATAGTATCCTAACACTGACAGGATATATGTTGAAAGGCTCACTTGTCTATGCCAAAAAATTTGAAAGTCAGCTATCAGGCCAACCTACTAGAGGAGACATATTTGTGCCCATTTCAAAGCAAGGTGATTCAACAGAATGTGGGAATTATCAAACAATATCATTAATATCAAATGCAAGTAAAATTTTGCTGAAAATAATGAAAAAGTGGTTGCAACAATATATTGACAGGGAACTGCCGGAAATTCAAGCCAGACTCAGAAGAGGATAAAGAAAGAGGGATATTATCACTGATGTCACATGGATCTTGGCTGAAAGCACAGAATATCAGAAAGATAAAATAAAAATACCTAGGTTTTATTGACTATGCAAAGGCATTTGACTGTGTGAATCATAACAAATGATGTATAACATTGGGCAGAATGAGAATTCCAGAACGCTTAATTGTGCTCATGTGAAACCTCTACATAGAGCAAGAGGCAGTCGTTTGCACAGAGCAAGGGGATATTGTGTGGTTTAAAATCAGGAAAGGTGTGTGTCAAGGTTATGTCTTTTCACCATATTATTCAATCGTATGCTAGGCAAACAATCCAAGAAGCTGGACTATATGAAGAAAAACGTGGCATCCGGACGGGTGGAAGACTAATTAACAACCTACAATATGCAGATGACACAACAATGCCTGCTGAAAGCAAAGAGGAGTTGAAGTACTTACTGACCAAGATCAAAGACTATAGCCTGCAGTATGGATTACACCTCAACATAAAGAAAACAAAACTCCTTAAAACTGGATCAATAAGCAATATCATAATAAACAGAGAAAAGATTGAAGTTGTCAAGGATTTCATTTTACTTGGATCCACAATCCACACCCATGGTAGCAGCAGTCAAGAAATCAAAATATGTATTGCATTGGGCAAATCTGCTGCAAAAGACCTCTTTGAAGATGTCACTTTGAGGATTAAATTGTGCCTGACCCAAGCCACGATATTTTCAGTCACCTCGTATGCATGTGAAAGATGGACAATGAGTAAGGAAGACCAAAGGAAAATTTATGCCTTTGAATTATTGTTGGTGAAGAATATTGAATATCCCATGGACTGACAAAGAATGAGCAAATCTGTCTTGAAACAAGTACAGCCAGAGTGACCCTTGGAAGGAAGGATGTCAAGACTTTGTCTCATGTACTTTGGACGTGTTATCAACAGGGTCCAGTCCTTGGAGAAGAACATCAGGCTTGGTAAAATAGACGGTCGTCAAAAAATACGAAGGAAGGCCCTCAACCCTCAATAAGGTGGATTGACAAGTGGATGCAACAATGGGCTCAAATATAGCAATGACGGTGAGGATCATGCAGGACCAGATGTACATAGGGTCACTATGAGTCAAAATCGACTCAACGGCACCTAACGACAACAACATCAGAAAATATTAGGTAGAATCAAAAGTAAAGAACGCTTATGGATTGAACTGTGTCCTCCAAAAACACATGCTAAAACCCTAACCCCTAGTACCTGTGAACATAACCTTGTTTGCAAATTGGATCTTTGAAGATATTGTCAATTAAGTCAACTGGAAGTCATGCCTATTATAGAAGGGTGGGTCTTAATCCAATCCCAGTCATCTCTTTATAAAAGAAGAGAAGAGTCATACGGAGACTGAGGGGAAATTGGAAGTAAAGGGGGAAATACTTCAGCAAATATCCTATTTTATATTCAAGAGTTTTGGTGTACAGCATACTTGGGGCATTAAAACAGTACAGTGTATAGCATACTCGGGGCATTGAAAAAAAAAAGGTCAAGGTGACTGAACAAAAAAAGCACGGGGAATAATGCAATATAACAAAATTAGTTTGGACTTGTAGGAACAGAATGTGCAAAGCCTTTTATTACATGTTAACAGTTTAAACTTTGCTTTTTATTCTAGGAGCAATGTACAACCACTAAAGACCTTTAAAGAGGTGGGGTATGACAGAGCCACAGATGTGTTTTCAGAAAGATTACTCTGTTGGTTGTGTGTAAGATAGATTAGAGACAGAGAAAAACATATGTGAGAAGATAAGTAAGAAAGCTGACTGTCCAAGAGGGAGTAAGAGCCTGGACTAGGATAAAAGTTACATTTGAAGTAGAAATGATTTGGACTTAAATGGTGACTGCATGCATGTCAAAGTAGAAACGTGCTCCATAGATTTACAATAGTTGGTTTTTCTAAAGTAGATACAAGACCTTTTTTCTGAGGTGCCTCTGGGTGGACTTGAACTTCTAACCTTTCAGTTAGCAGCCAAATATGTTAACCATTTGCACTACCCAGGGACTCCTGGACTAAGATGGACACATGAAAATTGAGAGAATTTGACAGTATATTGACTGGTGTAGTAGACGCTTTCAGTAACCTGCCTGTATCAATTCAGCCTACCTTGAAGGTCAGCTGTGCCCAGTTTCAGACATGTTGAGGGTACCTTGAGTCTCCGTGTGGCAGAATGTTCTCTTGGCATTGGTGCATACTCTGCCTTTTTGCAGAGAGGCCAAAAGAGCAGGAGAGTTAATGTCCTAAAGCAATCCTCGTCCAATGACACATGTGTGCATAAATACACAGATTCTTCATTACTCAGGGAAGAGGCACAATCTGGGAGTGTGTATTATACTATCAGAGGTTCCTCAGAGAGATTGAGCCTCAATTGCTCACAGAAGTAATCTCAACTTTAATACATCTATTATTGACTGTCCTCCCTTTTCTGTACTATTTCCCTCCTTCATCGTAGGTTCTTGGGATCATCTCACAAATAAAATAGCCTTGCATTCAATTCCTTGCTTTAGAGACAGCTTTGCTTTGAAGCAAAGCAAAGACAGTAGGACTCAGGAATTCATCGGATATGGCAGAACAGAACAGAAGGAAGAATGCATGGTGACACCAGTGTTCTGGCTTATACTACAGGATGGATGTCAAAGCTGTTCTCTAAATAGGAAGCAACAGAAAAGGACCTCGTCATTAGAAGCCCATGACATCTCTGTTTTAACCTTTTATGTTGATAGCCTATGGAGACAACCAATAGAAATGTCAAGTAGGCAAATTGATTTGCACAAATATAGGTCAGAGTTGTATGAATTTGGAAATCATTGACATGTATGTAGAGACAACAAGGTGGATCAAGTTGCCTGGGAAGAGCATATAGTAACATGACGGTCTAGAAGAGAGCCATGGAAAACTCTACAGTTAACAGCCAAGTGGAGTGCTAAGTGGAGAATGAACGGAAAATAGAGAAGAAACAGTGGTAAATCAGGCAAGAGGAAAATGGGGAGCATGTGATGTCACAGAAAGTAGAAGACAATGCTGCCTCCCGTCTTGCTAATCTTCCTATAAGAATGAAGTGTTCTCAGGGCAGATAAAGGGCTGTGCACTGGTGTAATTAACAAATTTCAGCTTTCTCACAAATTTGGGGTATGCTAGTTGAATGTTACATTTGACAGTCCTGTGTATCCTTACCACCTCCCTGTTCATTGTTCATCCTCAATCACGGTGCAACAATGCTTTTGGGCTACCTAAAAAAAGCAGGGCTTTATTTTAAAATACAGTTCCTTTGTATTTCTACAAAAGAAACAATTACTGAGCAGTCATCAGCAGGAATATTTGAGCCCTTTCTGGTAAAGAATTACAGAAGAACTACACAACCTAAAACTTCTACTATTAATGCATCATTAATTGCATTTCTATTTCCTTCTCCAAGGGGAGGCGTATTAGGGGAAAGGTTAATGACACTGACCTCGAACACCTGCAGTTATGTTCTTTCATCTACATCACTTGCCCAGTAAAGAGTGTGACTAATAATACTATAATAATACTATGCATACACAGCTTATTAGTTTATTGGTACCTCAATGCTATTTGGGACTTATAAAATGTCCTATTACTAATCTCTGCTAAATAGTAAAGAATTTTGTTCAGAGTCAGTGGTGATACCTGAGAAATTGTTCTACTATATGTGAATATTCAGAACATAAACAATGGTCTCATGGTTGGGGGTTATCACGAATACTAGATTAGATAACTAAAAAGAAGGGTCTACTTCTTACAAGCCACCTGGAATGGTAGGCTGTATAACCAAAAGGCCAAACCCATCGCTACTGAGTCCATGCCGACTCATAGCAAACCTATAGAACAGAGTAGAACTGCCTCGTAGGGTTTCCAAAGAGCAGCTGCTGAATTCATACTATGGGCTCTTAAACACTGCGCCTCCAGGACTCCAAGTAGAGCCATTTATATTGGAAAGCATGGCCTTAAACTTCCTTTGGTCTCATATTCCTTTGAAACTGTTCTTCATTACTCACCCTTCTAACCGTTCTCATGGGAACCCTGGTGGCACAGTGCTTGGTTGCTAACTGAAAGATTGGCTGTTCAAACCCACTTGCAGCTCTGTGGAAGAAAGATGTAGCAGTCTACTTCTGTGAAGATTTACAGCCTTGGAAAATGTATGGGGTAGTTCCACTCTGTCTTGTAGGATCCTTATGAGTTGAAATCAACTTGATGACAGTGGATTTTTGTCTTGGTATCAATTTTTATTCAGGGAATTTATTGACCCTACACTGAATCCTGGAAACTCAGGTGGCATAGTGGTTAAGTGCTACAGCTGCTAACCAAGAGGTCGGCAGTTCAAATCTGCCAGGCACCCCTTGGAAACTCTATGGGGCAGTTCTACTCTGTCCTACAGGGTTGCTATGAGTTGGAATTGACTCAATGGCAGTGGGATTGGATTGACACTCTGAATCTAATTACTTCTTAACTTTTTTACACTGGTGTTTCATTTTAATACTATCTCCATTATTTAATTCAATTGAGGTGTCAAATCTGTGGGATATTTCAGTCATTTTCCTTTTACTTCTTGATATAAAAAATGCCCTTGCAGTCAGGGCTATGTCTTCCCAGTCCAAAGGAGGATCCTTTGGAGATTTATACATATTTTCATATATTTTCTTCCAATTAAAAATGCTTTGATTGCTCCTTTCTATAATCATGTAAAAATCAAGGACAGGCTAATTTCAAAATGCTTCATGGCCTGTTTTCCAACTAGTAAGGTCAAGTGTTTTAAAAAATGGTCAGAATTTGAGTTCACTGCTATGGGATATATATCTTTATTTTGCTATTTCTTTTGCATTCTCCAAATCTTTCAGAAGATTTCAAATTCACTGAGAAGGAATATTTCCTGCCTACCCACACAAAAGATAATGGGCCAGCTCACCACACTGATGCGTATAGAATAAGTCTGGTTAGATTTGAGTTTAATCTCCAACTTTCCTTCTCTTTGTGATTTAAATCAAATTACTTAAGGTTTCTAAGTGTAAGTTTCCTCATCTGTAAAATGGAGATTGCAATACTATGTACCATCAAAGCCAATTGTGAGGAGGAAATTAGGTAATTTGCATAATAAAGTGAGTTAAGTGCGTATGATACTCACCAATGGTAATTTGATGAGTATTAGATACACACAAGTCCAACAAACTGATTTAACTTCTCACTGTAAAGTTCCAAAATCATATTGTTCAATCTAAATTTGTAACTTTAGTATGGAAAAGTTTTACTATTTTTTATAACATATTTCTTCGTACAATATAAATATTTAAGAGATTTCATGCTTAATGTTCTAATATCGCTATTCAAAATCTTTGCTAAGCCTGGTAATTAACTCATGGCTTTGTATAAACAGAAGGCATTGATTAAATATGTCCATAATTGTAATTACAATTAAATTAACACCAAACATTCCATAAATGTAGAAGAGTCCAATTCGAATGTATATTGATGAATATTTCTACAGTATAAAAAGTACATATGCTTTAATTAATTTGATTATTTTGAAGGCGTCAGGAAAGTGACAAAGCTACTGATCAAACGAGTGAAGCATCTTTCTCTTGCATATTGCCAGTTAATTTCATAGATGTTTAAAGATCTGTCTTTTTCTACCTCCACAAAACATCAAAATAAATATATTAACAGCATCCACATGCAAATCTAGAACTAGCATTTAATTGCATTTTAATTTTATAGTATTGGAGGGAGTTTGACTAATACTTTGATCAAAGCTGAACCAATTTATAGTTAATTTAACTTCTTCTCTGGATGATTCCTGAGGGTTCCACACTTACATGATTTAAAGGGAAATATTGGGGGAATAAGTTGAGTATTCTTTTCTGCAGTAAAATTAAGCAGCAAAGAATTTAGTGAAAAGAAACTGTTTAGTTCTAACATTATGTTTATATTTAAGAACCGCACAAAACAAATCACTGAGTAATTACGGCAACAGAACAGGTACAACGACTGGTTTCCTTTGTTCGGTTTTGTTTTTGATTTTGCTTGGTTTGCTTTTGCTTATTGTTTAAATGCAAATACTAAGTAAAAGAGGGTATATTAGAATAGGAGCGGCATGACAGTGTGTGTTACCTTGATGTGTAAAGTTGAATTACATACTGGTTAGTTTAAGAGATGATACCAGCTGTGTGGTTCTGAGGGGTAAATTGTGTAACACATTGGACTGCTTAGATCAGCACCTAGCGTAGACCAGAGACAACAGATTAGCTGTTATCCTTATACTATAATTTAGTTTCTGAAATTCACGCAATAAAAAGTAAGTTTTCTGGTTTTCAAAATAACGTATTTACATACAGCAGGCAATTTATAATATAAAGACAATACCCTATTCCTCTAATACTGACTTTCTTGTAATACAAATAAATAAATAATGATGACTTGATTTTAAATATAGTGACAATAGAGAAATTTTTATTTGCATGTATATTTCTTTAGTGGCGTGTTGTCTCTTTATTTTTTCTTTCAAGATATACAACTTATCTTTAATATAGGCTATCTGCACATGAACCTCTCGGCATTTTAATTCAATACACAATTCAATCTGGTAGAAAAAGATGGGTAAAAAAAACATAGACAAGAAACGGGAATTCATTATGTGACTAAAACTATCACAATTCCTTTATCTGAAGGAATTCAGGTTACTTCAATGAGTAAATTTGATGGATTCTACATATGTTAAAACTAGCAAAATGATTATTTGAATGGGCAAAACTGTGGTTTTAAACAGTTAATCACTAAAATGATGTTCTGTACCATTGTGAAAGTGCTGTGACTTTATAATCATATACAGCTGCTTTTGAGACTTTCTGTGCCATATAACTTTTAGGACCATGGACAGTTCGCCCAGATGTGATATGGAGGTCAAAATATCTCACCGGAATAGTGGGGAGGATTCAGTGAGATGAAAAGAGCCAAAGTAGAGGCTGGCTTAAAATAGGCATTAATAAATATTAATTTCCTGCTAACTATGTCTCCAAAGTCTACTAAGCAGGGGCTGAAACTGTTCTTACTTCAGTTATACTGTCATTTGGCTGTTTTAATCTCTACTCCTTGTTAGCAGTTTATGAGAACTCTGGAGTTATCAATAAAAGACACAAAATTACCAAGTATGGTTAGAGAGCAGAATGGTGCTTCAGTAAATTTTTGTTGAAATTAATTAAAAAGTTATCTCATTTAGGTAGCAAAAATTTTCTACCAAGCATATTTCTGAGCCTGCTTATAGCTGCTTCCTGGTTGATCTGTCTATTGGTTTTTAATTTCTTTTTTAGTAGAATATTCTCAAATGGGTCTCATAAATACAAAACTCTGTGATTCTGAGGATTTTTCAGAATAAATTGAGGGGCAAAACGAAATTCTCCATATGTGCTAAGTTTCGTGAATTCACTGAGAATTCAACAATGAGAGATACTTTTGAAATGCAGTTTGATTAGAAATGTAAAAAGTGAGAGGAAATTGTGAAAAATAATGTGTCAGCCTTAAATAACTTGGTAGCTGTTCAAGGATTAAAAACAAAATGCATCTCAAGTTGCTTCCCAAGCACTAAGCTAAATGAATTAGGTCAGACTGAAAACCTGCTGAGTTCCAAAGGAGAAGGGGCCCCCTGGATGTTCCAAACAGGTAACATGCTTAGCTGTTAACTGAAAGGTTAAAGGTTTGAGTCCACCTGCAGGCGTGTTGAAAGATAGACCTGGCGACCTCCTTCTGAAAACTTAACGTTGAAACCTTATGGAGCAAAGTTTTATTCTGACACACATGGGGCCACTATGCGTTGGTATCTACTCAACAGCAGCTGGTCACAAAGCAGAATATGTCAAACGTTCTCGAGAAATAAAATATAAAGAGGTTAGTTATATAACCTCCAGAATAGTAAAGCTGCAGCCTCCTCACGTAGATTCCGGTATCGTGTAGACAGCAAAGTTCTTACTTAACCCCCGTGTGTAAAACACGTAGCCCATGGATGGTCTCTGCATAGAAGATTCTTGAATACTTAATTTTACTTAATTCCTTTATATGTGCGTAATTAATGACACTTGAACAACTGTGATATGGAAGTCTTTTAAAGTAGCTTCCAAAATTTTGGGTTTTTTTCCCCTGAAGACTGTAGCTAATGCAGTCCTTTAGTTTAATTGCTTTGCAAAGTCACACTTGGACTCTTATTTCACTCTGGTTCCTACAACTGAGTATGCTATTACTTAGGAAATTTTTGATTGTTTCAAATCACTGTGAGTACTATTAATTAAGATTTTAGAAATATTTTTACATGGTAAAATAGCATTAAATGCATTGGGAAATACTAGATAAAAATATGGCAGTAAATTTACTACTTAATTTACTTGAATTATTTGAGGGTGGCCTGAAAACAAAAAAATAGCCAATTTTTTCTTATTATTTTGTTAAATGGTCTTTTTATTTAGATACAAACCCAGTTGCCACTGTTAATGTGAAAAATATGAATTTCTGTTTTATAGTAGTTACATATGGCCATGAAAACAAATGATTTATTTTTAATAAAAATAAGGTATGTTCCTTCAAACATACCCTAAATTTCAAATTTCTGTTAAAGCACTTTCTTCAGCAGAACACTGAGCATTTTAAAAACAGTTCATCTTTAACATTCAGCACCGTGTCTGCCAACCTTAATCTTCTGAACTCATAACTTTTATGAATGCTGGAAAAAATATTGCCTACTTTGAGCATATTATTTCCTGAATAGTGCCTTATTGTCATTTTATGTCTCAGAAAAGTTCATACTATCTATTTCTGATTGCTGTTTGCTCACTGCATTATTATTGTAATCAAGAAACCATGGGATACATATTTGATATTATTTTTATTATTACCATTTAATACACAACAATCAAAAACCAAACCTGTTGCCAAGAAACAAAAATAACTTAACCACAGAGTGGATTTCAATTCATACGAACCCTATAGACAGAGTAGAACTGTCCCATAGGGTTTCCAAGGAGCGGCTAATGGATTTGAACTGCCTATCTTTTGGTTAGTGGCCGAACTCTTAACCACTGCTTCATCATGGCTCCATTTAACACACAAACAATAAAAATTTTCCCACTTCTAAAGTTTCTAATAGTCAAGTAGAGAGATAGAATCTCCACTAGAGTTCTATGGGAGTCTGGAAGAAGGGTCATCTCTGTATGTACCTACTTCAGAAATAGTAAGGAGTCCCTGGGTGATGCAAACATTTAAGCGTTCGACTACTAGCCAAAAGGTTGGCAGTTGGAACTCACCTAGAGGCACTTTCAAAAACAGGACTGGTGATCTGCTTCTGAAAGTTCACAGCCTTGAAAACCGTATGGAGCAGTTCTACTCAGCATGCATGGGGTCGCCATGAGTCAGAATCGACTTGATGGCAACTAACAGCAACAAGAGTCAGCAGATCTTCAGAGGGTCTTAGGAGATGTCTCAGAACGATGTCCAAAGAAGTAGCAAACAGTTCTCAAGTACAGATAGGGATATATACAAAGGAAAAGAAGCACAGAATAACATTGGCATGTTTGGAGAAGGGCAAACTTCATTGCAGCTGGAGTGGGGAGAAAAAGGTTGGATAGTAAGTTGGCCAACGGGCATGAATAAGATCATGAAGAGTTTGTATTCATCGCCCAGGCAACTAGATGTATCATAACATCCAGGGGAGTTTATAGAACTTTGACTTGGAAGTGACCTCATCATATCTTTTTACAAAGATGTAAAATCTCCTCCATAGTGAGAAAAGTGTGGGAGATACCAGTGAAGACTGGGAATCTGATTATAAAGCTCACGTAAAAGTTTAGGAAAGAAAAAAAAAATACTTGAAATATGCAGGAATTGAGGACAAAAGGAGAAGGAGAAAATATGAATTATATTTTGAAGTAGTATTGACAAGTTTTGATGACTATTTCTATAGTGATTAGGAATAGGAATGTGAGAAAATTATAGACTTGTGTGACTTTTGTTGACTTTAACTGAGACAGGGGATCAAGGCAATAAGTGTCACCATTTTGGAAATACTGAAAAAGAGGGTCTCCGAGGAAGTACAATAGAAGATTTTCAAAGGTTGAGACTTGAGATATAGATTTAGAAATGGCCATTGTATGACTGCTAATTAAACTGTTGGGCATTCATGGGATAATTTAAACAGAATCTGAAGTATTGGAAGCAAAAAGGCCAAGAATGTTGTATTAGAGGGGTTTGGGGGAAGAATTCTCCCCATTTAAAGTGTGATCTGAAAAAAGAAAAGCCCATGAATAAAACTGAAAATGAATATCCAGGGAGTTATGAAAGAACCATAATAGAATGATGTCAATTTATTATATGTTTCTTAACCTTTGTAATAATTACATTGTTCTTGATGACTAAGATCATTAGTCTAATAACTATAATTAGTTATAATTATGTAAAATGGGAATGTAATTTAATGTGTTCTCTGTTTACTGTTCTCCATAGATCTCATTAGTAGTGTTTATGAACAAAAGGTTTACCTCTATCTTCAAACCTACTCTAAGGTCTTTCTAGCTATAAACCTAGGATATACATGCACTCATGGTATAATTAGAACCATAGGCTGATTCCTAGAAATGCAAGTGACTTCCACAGAACTTTGTGTATGATAAAAAATAGCTACTGAAAAATCTAACACTCATGTTTAGCCTAATATCCACTTTATGTATAAGTAAATCAAAGTACAGAAATGATAATTTTAAAAAGTTCAAAAGGCTATCTGATGTCAGAAGGAGGACTATAACAGAAATGACCTCATTTCCTGTTTCATTATCCATTTGTTTCCTCACAATATTTTACTAACTTCTTTTAGGTCACAGCCTTGAAAACCCTACAGAACAGTTCTAGTCTGCACACAGGAGGTCATCCATGAGTCAGAATTGACTCATCAACAGCTAACAACAACAGCTTAGGCAATTAGGAATTGTTATTAATTAACATTATTAACAGTGTCTTGTGATTGTCCACCATTTTGTCATCTGATGTGATTTTCCTATCTGTTGTAAATGCTATCTCTACGATGTTGATGAGATGGGATTAACAGCAGTTATGCTAATGAGGCAGAACTCAATCTACATGTTTGGATTGTGTCTTGGGCCAATCTCTTCTAAGGTGTAAAAGAAAGTAACGAACAGAGAGACATGGGGACTTCAGACCCCCAAGAAAGCAGCACTGGGAGCAGAGTGTGTCCCTTGGACCCAGAGTTCCTACGTGGAGAAGCTTCTAGATAAGGAGGGAAAGACTGATAACAAGGACCTTCCCCCAGAGCCAACAGAGAAAGAAAGCCTTCCCTTGGAGCCGACACCCTGAATTTGGACTTGTAGCTTACTATACTGTAAGAGGATAAATTTCTCTTTGTTAAAGCCATCCACTTGTGGTATTTCTGTTATAGCAGCACTAGATGACTAAGACATGACAACAATGAAAATATTAAATGAACCTCACCTTTTCATTCTATCATATCTTTACATTAGGCTAAACATCCAATTTGTTGTTTTCTCACTTACTTCATAAGCTACATAAACATAGATGAGGAGCTCTGGTGGCACAATGGTTAAACTGCTTGGCTACTGGCTAAAACGTTGGTGGTTCAAATCCACCAGCTGTTCTGCAGGAGAAAGATGTGGGAGTCTACATCCGTAAAGATTTACATCCTTGGAAGCACCATGGGGCAGCTCTACTCTGTCCTACAGGGTCGCTATGAGTCAGAATCAACTTGACAGCGATGGGTTTGGTTTGATTTTCAACATAAATTACTCTGATATTCTTAAATAACTTGCCAGTGTCCATATTCATCAATTGCTAAAGGTTTCTTGAGTACTTAAATGCTAAGATACCACTATTGCAAAATATGTGGATGAGGTTATGTTCCTAGTTCTCAGATGTGTACTCCATATGTATCTATCTAAGTATGCTAACAAAATCAGCTTTAGGAGCATACAGGGATGGGGCATTAAAGACCTAGGACATGGAAAACTCCTGTCTACCACCTATTTCTCTCTATTCTCCTTTAGTTATCATGAGGTTGCACTGTGCGTTTCTCAATTTCTACATCATTTCCCAGATTTTATTAATTTTTTTTTTTATGGTTGTGGAACTTTTAACTCTTTAGTTGTAAATTAGATATTATAAAACCTGTTGCCATCAATATAGATATTATAGGTATCTAATAAATCTGCAAATAGTTGTTGCTGACCTTTCTTTTTTAAGTTGCAACCTTTACTGCTCAAGATGATAAAAACCACACCAATCCATAAGGATAATATTTCTTTTAGAATCATGCTTATAATTGTTTATAAATGCTAGAAATGATCTAAAATATTTATGAATAGTCTACTCTTAAAAAATATTTGAAAGTAGGTAATACATTTTGCAAAACTTCTAAATCTGATACTTAAAACATCATTTTAATCAATTATAGAGGAAAATAAACATAGATATAAAAATACAAATTATTTCAGCTATTGTGACAAATATAATGTGAAACAAAGTTTTTACTCAACTGTTTTAGAGACTGTTTAATAGGGGGTAGGTTTAGTAAAGATTGCATTTCAAAGATATTTTGTTTTATCAAAATCTTTTCTAAAAGTACAGTTTGGATTAAAAAGAAAAAGTTAACTCCCAAAGTTCATGAAACATATGGAGATTTATATAATCGTAAAAGATCAGTCTGTTCTGAACATTCCTTTGTTGTACATAAAAATAAAATTTAAAGTATTCAAGTTAATTATAGAAAATCCAGACAGAATGCATGATTTTTACATTTAAGCTAAAAGCATTTTTATAAACTGCATTTTGTATGTTTACTCTGACCAGGTTCACAAATGCTGAAATACCTAAATGCATTTTCTAGTGAAAATACATGAGAAAAAAAGTTTATTCCACAGGTGTACTCTAGAGTCTCTGCCTTTAAAGACAAGCTGCATGGTACCGTCAATGTACATGATATGTAACCCGCACTAGACCATCTGTATAACCCAAGGGAAAGGAATGTCACACTTAAACTTCTCCTATGCTGCTAGAACTCTAAGTAGATTTTCGAAGTTGCAAAGTTTTACCTGATGACAGAAGAAAGTGAGAGTGAATACTGAAAATTCAATATTCTGTTTTGTGTTGATTCTGATAATCCCTAAAATAAAACAGCTAGAAAATTTTGGGATATTTTAGGTTGTAAATAGAATTTATTTCTCACCGTGTTCATTTAATTTCTGACTAGGAGATGGCTATTGAGAAAAAAAATTAGGAAAAAATATACAAATTTTTTTTAATTGTGAAACTCAATAAAGGAACATAGAAAGTGTATAAGTCCCAGTATCATCTATATTATATTCCTAATCTTTATTACTCATTCAAATCCAGATCATAGAAAGGAATTCGATGAATTAATTATTTGTGTTTCTCCATTTACCGTTTATTCACTCTTGTAAATGTGGTAAATTAACGACCAAAGAAGGAAGATTTCTGATACAAAATAAAATCATTCCAATACATCAGACCTTCTAAGTTTATCAATTTCTTCTGATTTAGTTCTGGTTATGAATAAATTTAGGCATTGTCTACACATATCATGTGCTTTAAAGGCAATAATTTTTTTGCTCAAAACACTCTCTAAGCACCAGAAAAAATACTTACTGCCAAGTAAGCAGAAAAGTAATTTGGAAATGAAAAATTCTCATTATATGTCAGAACATGTATTTAAAAATAATATAGATTTGGTTTACATCCTGCATTAAAAAGTTAAGTCACACAAGGTACATGGATCTCCTTCTTAATGTGCTTATTTTGTAATATTTAGACACAACCTCTGTGTTCTCGTGTGTCAGTTTTTGCATCTCAGAGCATAGGAAATTGAATTTTTTTTTTAATTTTGTATTTTATCCTTCAATGTTCAAATTAAGTCTCTTAGATTATACAGTTATCATATTTTACGTGAATGAAAAAATAATCTCCAAATCACCTTTACGGCATCAAAGTTGGGTAAATGATTGTATGGAAATGTTGACCTATTTTTCAATGTATCAGGCTGTTGGCCTACCTAAATAAGAAAGAGCTTCAAAAGAATTTTGCTGGCCTGAAATTCAAGGTGACAGGTATTTATTGTGGCTCTAACTATAGCCTAGAGTTGAATTCTTTCTTCAGATCCAGAAAAATGCTTTAACCAGTCATTTACTGGGCTCATAAATCACACACACATGTACACACACAAACTCTACATGATGTGCAGTCTTTCTAAATAATACTCCTAAATAATCTTTAGAAATGGTAGAAACTCTATATTCTTTCTATAGTACGAATGCTTTTATCACAGTAACAGAGGAGTGGGTTAGAATAACTACTGAGATGACCTGAACATTTCTTAAATTATGTTTATTTTGAGCTTGTGACTGGAAAGCTGACCCATTCAAAGAGTAACATTAATATATTTTCTTACTAAACTAAGATTAGTTGTCATCATGGAAAGTCTACTGATTCATAGGAAAGATGAGACAAAATGACAGGGTTTATACTTTCCCTTACTTTCTGAAGTCCACAAAGTGTTTGAGCTGACTACAATTATCTTATAGAGTAGCTATAATGAGACTGATTCTGCAAATACTGAAGAAAGTGTATCATAATAGGAAAATAAATCACAAAAAAATGGGAGAGAGGGAGGAAGGAGGGAGGAAGAGAAAAGGAGGAAGGAAATCATTAGCAGAAATAATTCAGGACACACAAAGAAAGTGGAAGACAAAATTCACTGTTAAAACAATTCCTTGGCCATGTTCATCTAGATAAATTAGCATTTAAATATGTATATATTTTTTTATATTTTATGAACAGTGTTTCCAAGGAGTAATACTTATTAGATAAAAATAAGACTTACTTTGACCATATATCGGAATGAGTTTGAAGATTCTCAGTGACTCAAAATAGGGAAGCAATAAAGACAGAAAATTGTACATTATATTGCAGTTATGTGTTCAATTGTGTCTCCCCAAAACATGGGTTGGAATCCTAACTTCTATTCCTGTCGATGTAATCTAAGCTAGTGTAATGTAATCACCCTTCATAATGCCAATATAGTGTGACATAATGAGTTGGTTTGGGTCATAACAGTGCAGGGTGGCTTCAAAACCTAATCACTTCTGAGACATATAATAAGCAGCCTAGTCAGAGACAAGAACACACATACTGGGGAAGATAGAGGCCATGTGATGAACAACAAGAGCAAAGGAACATCCAGGGCTTGTAACAAGGAAGGAATTGACACAGCTGAGATCCTGATTTGGACTTTAGCCTTCAGAACTGTGCAAAATAAATTTGCGTTCTTTAAACCCACTCACTTGTGATATTTCTATTAAAACAACACTTGGAAACAAAGACAACGGAATAAAAACATGAAAAGATTATGTGACAAAAAGTAAAAAATGAAGACATCAAAAGGCAAGTGACCAACAGAGGCTTTTTAAGAAGTATCCTTAAAATACAAAATCCCTAAAAAATGTACAAAAAAAAAAAAGCATAAGAATAGAGAAACTGGCAAAACTTACAAACAGTTCATGAAAATTAAGAAATTCAAATAATCTTTATATAGACATATGTATGATAGACTATATATTAAACATAAAACTAAAAAAAGGTCATCAGAAAAGTGCATCTGAAATGCATTGAGTACCCACTATGTGCTAGGCAATTAAGCACCTTGAATGAGTTGTCTTTCAAAGTCTCCAAATAAACTTATGTGGTTGGTACTATTAACATCCATATTCTACACAAAAGAAAACTATAGTTTGGAGAGGCTAAATTTCTCATGAGCTTGTTTTATGAAGTAATTTAGTTTTGTTGTATTTGAACTGTTAAAAAATACCCTCTTGTGCTATAGACATACTTTTTCCTATTCCTCCTATTAAGTACAGCTAAAATCCTTAGGCATTGCATATACAACAAATATAAGCAGACTTTGAAATGTGGAGAAAAGAAGTCAAACTTGATAGGGTCCTCATGACCCAAAGAATAGCAGATGGTGAGTGTCCTGGTTTTCTTTGTGCTTCATGAATCCCATGCTGTGTTGTAGAGAAGCCGGGAACATCAATGGATGTGTAGACGAAAAAATCTGCTTTCTTTAGCCAAAGGATCAGGAAAGGGGCAGGTAAGTAAGATGGAAAATATACAAGAACATTTATACAACATGCTACATGCCTCAGAAAAAAGCTTTACCCTCTCTTCTCCCCCGCCCCACCACAAAGGCCTAGCAGTGAGCCTTGTCCAGTTGTAATGAGATGTCACTAGCCCAGCTGAAGTGATATCAGAGAAAGCTGAGTGAGGAGTGAGACTTTCATTTCCACCAGGTGTTAAGGAGCTCTCCCTACCCCTCCTGAAGTGCCAGTGGTGACCATTGTGGGAGATTGGACTTTCACTCCACCCTACAGTAATGAGGTTCCACTTTCACTCTACATTGGAGTGGTGTCAGAGAAGGCCAAGCAGCGAGTGAGAACCTTCATCATCACCCAGTGTAATAAGACCTCATGAAGTGAGTAGACACCATATAAGGAGCAGTAACAAGGCACCTCAATCCTTCTCTGTCAGAGTAGAATTAGTGAAGGACTCATGGTGAGGGAGAACTCTCATCCCTGCCCAGCAGTAATTCAGAGACTCTCCCCAACCCAGAGTGTCAGTATAAGTCAATGGGGAATCTGGACTTGCATGCCACTGACCAGTAATAAGGAAGCTTCCACTTTACCTGATAAGCAGTGTCAGAGGAGTCTAGCTAAAGCAAAAGGTTTATAACATAATATTTGAAATGTCCATGTCTCAATTTAAAATCACTCATGATACCAAGAACCAGGGAAAAATATCAACCTGAATAAGAAAAGACAATCAACAGAAGTCAACACGAATATAACACAGATGTTAAATTATCGGACAAGGATTTTAAAGCAGGCTGCAGCAAAATGATCTAACAAACAATGATAATCATACTTGAAATAAGTTAAAAAGCAAAATAGAAAGTATAAGCGAAGGAATAGAAATTATAAAGAAAAACAAAAACACAAATGAAAATTCCAGAACTGAAAAATAACCAAATTAAAAATTCAGTGGATGGGCTCAATATCAAAATTGAGAGGACAGAGGAAAAAAATATTGAATTTTAAGATAAGTCAATAGAATTTACCTTATTTGAAAAACAGAGAAATTACACTAAAAAAAAATCCTCATGGACATGTAAGATTATTATAAAAGATCTAAAACTCATAAGTTAGATCTGTTCAGAGTCCCAGACAGAGAGGAGAAAGAGGGTGGGACTGAAAAATATTTTAAGAAATAATGGCTGGAATTTTTCAAAATTTGTCAAAAAAAAAAAAAAAAATCCACAACATAAGCATACAGATCAGAAAGCTGAGTGAAATTCAAACAGGGCAATCCAAAAGAATCCATGCCAAACCACATCATAATCAAAGTTTAAAAAATGAAAGACAAAGGAAAAATCATGAACGCAGCAAGACAGAAATCACACTTTACCCATAGGGAAACAACAATTAGATTACTGTAGATTTCTCATAAGAAACCATGGAGGTCATAAGGAAGTGGCACATTTTCTAGCACTAAAAGAAGGGAAATGTCAGCCCAGAATTCTATAAAAAAAGAAGGGAAATGTCAGCCCAGAATTCTATAGCCAGCAAAAATATTCTTTAAGAATGAAGAACAACCAGGAGCCAGGATGTCAGAAACTAAGAGAAAGTGTTGCTAGGAGAACTACCCTAAGAATGACTAAAAGAAGATTTCTAAACAGAAAGGATATTATTAAAAAAACAAACAAACAAACAAACAAACATCTTAGATCATCAGGAAAAAAGAAGGAACAACATGAAGAGTAAACATATTGCTAAATATAGTAGACTGCCTTTCCTTTTCTTGAGTTTTCCAAACTATGTTTGGTTTTACTCAAGCTAGTACAATGTCAAAACAAGTAGTCTAGTAGACTAAAAATCATGTATATATAATACAATAACTAAAGCAACCAGTATAAAAGCTATACAAAGACATACACACTCAAAAATCCCTATAGATAAAACAACATGGAATTAAAAATATTTTTTTAAGTAACCAACCCATAGAAAATCAAGAACAACAAAAAAAGACAACTTGATTTGTAATAGCCAGAAACTGGAAACAACTGAAATGTCTAACATTAGATAAATAGTTAAAGTTTAGGGTATCCATTCCATGAAGTACTACTTAGCAATAAAAAATAACAAACTACTAGTAAATACACAAACTTGAATTTATTCCTGTGCAGTAAATATCAGCATGAATCCAATCATCAAAATATAGAGATTAATCCAATCCCCACATTCCCACTTCTCTATCCTCCTTGCCAGCCACCCCTGCAGCACGCTCTCCCTCTGATCCTGGCTACCCAGGGCTAAGTCAGAGCTAACAAGTTAAAAGGACCCCATATTTCAGACTGTTAAATAGGAAGAAGCCAGTCACAAGTTTGGGGACTTCACACGACACCTTAACCTTCTGACCTGCTGGCCACCAATCCAGGGCTAGTTTCCTACTATTCCTTTAGGATGTCAGCTACAAGCTTGGGAGTCCACGTGACACCCTTGCTTTCTGATATACTAGTTCCTACCACCCCTCTGAGTTGAATGATACACTGGAACATCTCACAAAACTCAGAGAATACAGCATACTTAAGAAACCTTTGTGGCACTACGGTTAAGCACTAAGCTGCTAACAGATAGGTTGGTGGTTTGAACACACAAGCAGCACCAGGGAAGAAAAGACAGGGCAATCTGATCCCATAATATTACCACCTAGGGAATTCTTTGGGGCAGCTCCATTCTGTCACATAGAGCTGCTCTTATTCAATAATGACTTAAGAGGCACACAACAACAACATGATATACTTACAACTACAGATTTATTATAGCCAAAAAAGGTAAAAATGAAGAAGCACATGGGGTGAGGCCTGGGAGGGTTCCCATTGTGAAGCTTCCAAGTCACAAGGAATGTGATACCCTGCTGAGAGCAGATATTCGTATCAACCAGAAAGCCCTCTGAGCCTTAGTGTTCAGGGTTTGTATCAGCCAGTCCTACACAATAGGCTAAATCATGCCTCTTGAGTCTAGCTGATGTTAGCCTCCTGGGTGAGTTTCTTCTGGTCTGGCCATCCCCCAGTCACCAGCACTAATTCTTAGGCATCCTAGAAGTCCTAGATATAGGCATCCCACCTTAGGGTAAGACTACACCCTTTACCTTGCAGCCCCCAAAGACATGATGCTTAGTGAAAGAAGTCAATCTCAAAAGGGTCACAAAATGTATATTTGTAACATGGTGTGGAAAAATATTTTTGAATCCTTTAGCATTTATCTTTTACATCAGAGTTTCCTTCATTACTGGAGATGTTATAACTTTCTTGAAATGACTGTTATAGAGATAGAGAACAAAGTAGCACTTGCCACGGTTTATGAGTGGTGGAGGGTGGGGTTGAAAATAACTATCAAGGGGTAACATAAAGGATATCCCCGTGGAGGTAAAATATTTCTGCATTGTACTTGAGGTGGTGGTTATGTGAATCTAAACACATAATACGAAGACATAGAACTCTAAATGCATGTCCACCCAGGTCAGTATCCTTGATTTGATATTGTACTATTTTTATGTAAGAGGTAAATTGGTAAAAGCTGGGTGTAAGATATGTGAAACTTCCCTAAACTATCTCCAAAACTTCCTGTGATCTATAATTATTTCCAGATAAAATTAAAATAAGAAGGCTCTTATGTAATGAGGTATTCACTCAATTATTTGCTTTGAAATTTTTTGCAAAAAAATCGATTAGTGTTAGAAAATTTTTTCAATCAATGCTAGTTTTGAATGCTTAGAAGTGCCTTTTGATGGAATTTATGCACATAAAAGACAAAGCAAATAATTAACTCATATATAGTAATTATCCCTAAGGACTCTATGCCGTTATACACAAACCTTTTAAAATCTTAATTTAAAAAGCAATGCATTCAGTGGTCATGTAGGGGAATATATAGGCACAGATGTAAATAGAGATAGATAAACATACACATATCTACAAGATTAATGAAAATAACGTCTTAAAGGTATGTGAATGGGTATCTGTGATTTTGGATAAGTTTTCAATTGATAGCATCAGGATGGATTTAAAAATTGCTGCATGTCAAATGGTTCTCATGAAGGAAAACATGATGGACTTGAAAAACTGTACTGATTATTCAAAAAGTGTCTGCAATAATGATGGAAACTCTGATGTCAAAGATAAATGCTAAGGGATTCAGAAATGTTTGTACATTGTGATAGTGGAGAAAAATATTTTGACAAAATCTATTTTATCGGTCATAAAGTATGCTTATATGAGTGTGTCACTAAATGAATTAAATACATAGATTTGAGTTCATCTGTAATAATTTACATACAAAGATCCTCTCATATAATTTTTCTTTTATATCATTTACTTATCTAACATTTCTCCAGAGTAATACTTATTTAAAATATAATTACTTGTTTTTTATTGTTTCCAATCTCCTGTTATAACAGCTATTACATAAGAATTATTGCTTTTTGTTCCTAAAATATATTTTCCATACTAAAAGGTAATCTCTTTACCTCCCAAATTATGCTTTATTAATTTTTCAATTCTAAGATACATAGTAACGATCTAATAAATGTGTGTTTGCCGAGTGGATTAATACATTTTAACAGAATGAATAAAGGCAGGTCTGTAATTTTTTTAAAGCTTATACTTAAATACTGTTGGCACGATGTGCCTGAGGGCAGAGCCAAAAGCCTCTGGAATATGGACAATTTCTCAGATCCCTATTGAACAAAGCAAAGCAGTTTCGTCAGAGGTATTTATTCTGCTTTATTGTAAAGGAATATATAAAACGATTATTTTGTTTTCCCTAAGATTTTTCATGTCTCATTATTTCTGTTTCTTCTTCCTTTTGTTTTTTTGTCTTTGTCTTTTGAATCTGCTTTTTGGGAGAGGTTCTCGAATTTATGTTTTCGCATTACTAATACAACTTTATACAAAATAAATTCTACTCTTCCCTGACTTCAATAAAAATGTTAATTTCGTTACTGCACTTGAAGTTCTAAGCATCTAATCGTATTGTCTTCTTTATATTGGCATATTTGCTCTCTATGACTTTCTGCTATTATTTCATAGAAAGTCATAGTCTTGTGCATCTATCAGTGCTAAACAATTTTCTCAGATATTTCTTATTTTTCTATATTTGCAAAAGTTCAATTAATTGAAAGAAAATACATTTTTGCTGTAATAACTCAAATGCAACATTGTTTAAGCTACTAAGGCATAGTAACACTGAAAATGTCCAATTTTGGAATGAGTCAGGATCATACAAGGAAATAACTAGATACTTCAATTTAAAAAATGCTAGTTTTAAAAAAAAAATTTTTTTTTTTTTTTTAGTTTGACTGTTACCGTTAACTCAAATGAATCAAATTATTATCACACAGTGTTTGGTTTCACTATGATTATCTGTTTAAACATAGACATGGCAAAAAAGAAAGCCTGAAAGTTCTGCTGTTATGATCACCTTGAACACTTTATATAGTAAAAATCATTATTCAGGATTGCACTTCTCACATAAGGAGGCCCGGTATCGAAGCGGTTAAGCACTAGGCTGCTAAGCTAAAGGCCGGTGGTTTGAGCCCGCCGGGGGCTTCACCGGGGAAGGAAGGGTGTGGCAGTCGGCTTCTGTAAAGACTGACAGCCTGGGAAGCCCTAGGGGCTGGTTCTGCTCTGTCGACAGGGTCACTATGAGTCCAAATGGACTTGAGAGCCGTGGGTTTTTGGTTGCGCTTTCACACGCTTGCAGGAGTTGGTTGAGAAAAGAACACTATTGTTTTTATTTTTTTTAAGAAAATGACGGTAATAGGAAGAATCTGCACTCATAGTTAATTATAAGGCAAAATATACAACCAACAAAAGATAAATCAGTCTGAAGGTTGATCCCACCAGCTTTCCGTGTCTGTATATGACTAATGGGTAAAAAATCTCTATGTAAGAAAATAAGTGACAAGCAGTTAAGTTAATCTAAAATTATTGATAACAGCAAGGATGCTCATGATACTTCATATCCAAGACCACTCTGTGTTCACAACGTCAAACAACTGATGGACTGATTTATTGAAAGCTGATACGATAAAATGTCTATTTTCCTTAAGTCACCAGGTAAATTAAAACTTAACAGAAACAAGAAGTCTTCCTCATTAGCAATTTTCATATAAGAAAAACTCAGATTTTTTACTTATTGAATTATTTCACGATATGTAATCCAATTTTTTTTCTCTCATTTTGGATGTCAGCAAGAAAAGATAAATTAATGGGTAGATGATGACTTCATACCATGCAGTTATGCACATAAATAAATTAGAATAAAATGGAGTATTATCAATCCTAACACACATTACAAAATTAGAAGGAACACTATTAAAGTATAAGTGACAGTAAATTATTTGGTTGATTAGCAATCAGTGACGTGAGATTTAGTAAGATGTACTTTAGAAATGGTCACCGACCACTAAATGAAATGCTAAATGCCACCCCTATACCCCCAGAAGACACGTCACACATTATTTGACCAAAACACAGTTGTGTCCAACCAGTGATTGCAATAAGAGGCAATTAATGATCTATAAAAGGCTATAAATCTTCATGTATAGCTTATCTTACTAATATTTTTTTCAGGGAGATAGCCTACATTGAACGAATTAAAACAGTACAAAGAGTTACAAGAAAAATGTTCTATTTATACAAACCCAATAATTAAATAATTAAATATCTAGTATACATCTGTGTCGAGAATACTAATTTTAAGTTCTAAAATGTGAGTAGAATGCATGAGTGATGTTTGCTTAAATCTTGATTTTTTTTTGACCTTCTGACATTGTCTTAAAAAAAAACTGAAAGTAAACTAGTCCATTTTTATGGGATTCTTGTTCTTCATGCCACAATAGATTTTACATAATCTGCTCTTTACGTTGCCTTCTTTGTCCTTCTCCAGTTAGCTAGCCTCTGCAGAAGCACGTACAAACATTTTAAGATTTATTAGGTGACATAATCAGCATGATTCTTTTTGGATCAGTTAATAGGTGTTACTTTTCTCCACAAAGAGTCCCTGCATGGTGCAAGAGGTTAGGTGCTTGACCACTGACCAAAAGGTGGGCAGTTTGAAATGATCCCAGAGATGCCTGCTAAGCAAGGTCCAGCAATCTGCTTCTGAAAAGTCACAGCCTTGAAAAATCTATGTAATTGTTGTTATTAGTTACTGTCAAGTCAGTTCCAACTCATAGCAAACCTATGCACAACAAAACAAAACACTGCCCGGTGCTGCACCATTCTCAAAATTGTTATGCTTGACCTCATCGTTGTATCCACTGTGTCAATCCATCTCATTGAGGGTCTTCCTTTTTTTCAATGACCCTCTAGTAAATGTCTTAGTCATCTAGTGCTTCCATAACAGAAATACCGCAAGTGGATGGCTTTAATACAGAGAAGTTTACAGTCTAGTAGGTTACAGGTCCAAATTCAGGGTGTCAGCTCCAGGGGAAGGCTTTCTCTCTCTGTCGGCTCTGGAGGAAGGTCCTTGTCCTCAATCTTCCCCTGGTCGAGGAGCTTCTCAGGAGCAGGGACCCAGTGTCCAAAGGATGTGCTCTGCTCCTGGTACCGCTTTCTTGGTGGTATGAGGTCCCCAACTCTCTGCTTGCTTCTCTTTCTCTTTATCTCCTAAGAGATAAAAGGTGGTGCAGGCCACACCCCAGGGAAACTCCCTTTACTTTGGATCAGGGAGGCGACCTGAGTAAGGGTAGTGTTACAACCTACCCTAATGCTCTTACCATAAAATTACAATTACAAAATGGGAATCATGGCCTAACCAAGGTGATACACACATTTTTGGGGGGACATAATTCAATCCATGACAGTAAATATGATGCCTTTCTCCACAGATTGGTTCCTTCTGATAACATGTTCAAAGTATACAAGATAAAGTCTGGCCATCCTTGCTTCTAATGAGCATTCTGGCTGTATTTGTTCCAAGACAGATTAGTTTGTTCTTCTGGCAGTCCATGGTGTATTCAATATTCTTTTCAAATGCCATAATTCAAAGGCATCAATTCTTCTTCAGTCTTTCTTATTTATTGTCCAGTTTTCACACACATATGAGCCACTTCAAAACACCATGGCTTGGGTCAGGCACAACTTAGTCCTTAAAGCAACATCTTTGCTTTTTAATACTTTAAAGAGATCTTTTGCCACAGATTCGCCCAATGCTATGCTTTGATTTCTTGACTGCTGCTTCCATGGGCATTGACTGTGGAGCCAAGTGACATGAAATCCTTGACAACTTCAAGCTTTTTTTCCATTTATCATGATGTCCAGTTGTGAGGATTTTCTTTCTTTCTTTTTATTTAATTTTAAGGTGGAATCCATACTGAAGGCTGTGTGGTCTTTGGTCTTCTTCAGTAAGTGCTTCAAATCCTCTTCACTATCAGCAAGCAATGTGGTATCATCTGCATAAAGTAGGTTGTTAATGAGTCTTTCTCACATCCTGATGCTGTATTCTTCTTCATGTAGTCCAGCTCCTCGAATTATTAGCTGAAAGATTGAATAAGCATGCTGAAAGGATACAACCCTGACAGACACCTTTCTCAGCTTTAAATCACGCAATATTCCTTTGTTCTGTTTGAACAGTTGCCTCTTGGTCTATGTACACGTTCCTCAGGAGCACAGATAAGTGTTCTGGAATTCCCATTCTTCACAATGTTACCCGGAATTTGTTATGATCCACAGAGTCAAATGTGTTTGCATAGTCAATAAAACGTGGGTAAACATTTTTCTGGCATTCTCTGCTTTTAGCTATGATTCATATGACACCAGCAATGATATCCCTTGTCCCACGTCCTCTTCTGAATTCAGCTTGAATTTCTGGCAGTTCCCTGCAGAGGTACTGCTGCAACTGCTTTTGAATGATCTTCAGCAAAATTTTACTCTTGTGTGATATTAATGATATTGTCTAATAATTTCGACATTTCTTTGGGTCACCTTTCTTTGGAATGGACACAGATATGAATCTCTTCCAGTCAGATGGCCAAATAGCTGTCCTCCAAATTTCCTGGCATAGACGAGCAAGCACTTTCGGTGCTGCATCCATTTGTTGAAACATCTCAACTGGTATTCCACTAATCCCTGAAGCCTGTTTTTAGTCAGTGCCTTCAGCGCAGCTTGAACACCTTCCTTCAGTACCATCGGTTCTTGATCATATGGTACCTCCTGAAATGGTTTAACACCGACCAGTTCTTTTTGGTATAGTGACTCTGTGTATTCCTTCCATCTTCTTTTGATGCTTCCTGCATTGTTGAATATTTTCCCTGTAGAGTTCTTCAACATTGCAACATGAGACTTGAATTTTTTCTTCAGCTCTTTCAGCATGAGAAATGCCCAGCATGTTCTTCACTTTTGGTTTTCTATCGCCAGGTCTTTGCACATTTCATTATGATACTTTGTCTTCTCGAGCTGTCTTTTGAAATCTTCTGTTCAGCTCTTTTACTTCACCATTTATTTCTTTCACATTATCTACTCTACCTTCAAGAGAAACTTTGAGTCTCTTCTGACATCCGTTTTGGTCTTTTCTTTCTTTCCTGTCTTCTTAACGACCTCTTCCCTTTCTTCATGTAGGATGTCCTTGATGTCATTTCACAACTCGTCTGGTCTTCGGTCATTAGTGTTCAATGCATCAATTCTATACTTGAGATGCTTTTCAAATTCAGGTGGAATATACTCAAGTTGGTGCTTTGGTTCTTGTGGACCTGTCCTAATCTCCAACTTCAACTTGAACTTGCATAAGAGCAGTGACGATCTTTTCCACAGCTGACCCTGCCTTGTTCTGACTGATTATGTTGAGCTTTTCCATCGTCCCTTTCAACAGATATAGTTGATTTTATTCCTATGTATTCCATCTGGAGATGTCTACATGTATAGCCACTGTTTATGTTGTTGAGAAAAAGTATTTGCAAAGATGAAGTCATTGGTCTTGCAAAATTCTATCATGTGATCTCTGGTGTCAGCTCTATCACCAGGGCCATATTTTCCTACTACCAATTCTTTTTTTTGTTTTCAATTGCCAGTAAATATCAATATATCTTGATTGCATGTTTGATCAATTTCAGGCTGCAGAAGTTGGTAAAAATCTTCAATTTCCTCATCTTTGGCAGTAGTTATTGGTGTGTAAGTTTGAATAATAATCATATTAACTGGTCTTCCTTGTAGGCATATGGATATCACTGACAGCCTCGTATTTCAGGGTCAATATTGAAAGTTCTTTTTGACAATAAGTGTAACACCATTCCTCTTCAATCTATCATTCATGACATAGTAGACCATATAATTGTCTGATCCAAAATGGCCAATACCAGCTCACTAATGCTTACGGTATCAGTGCTTTTGCATTCTATTTTATCATTGGCAACTTTCATTTTTCCTAGATTCATACTTTGCACATTCCACATTCCAGTTATTAATAGATGTTTGCAGCTATTTTCCTTATATTCTTATTTTGCTGAGAGTTTTTATCATGAGTGGGTTTTGAACTTCGTCAAATGCCTTTTCTGCAGCAATTGATTAGATCATGTGGTTCTTGTCTTTTGTTTTATTTATATAATGGATTACATTAATTGTTTTTCTAATGTTGAACGATCTCTGCATACCTGGTACAAATCCCACTTGGTCATGGTGAGTTATTTTTTTGGCACGTTGTTGAATTCTATTGGCTAGAATTTTGTTGAGGATTTTTGCATCTAAGTTCATGAAGGGTATAGGTCTGTAATTTTCTTTTCTTGTGGTGTCTTTACCTGGTTTTGGTATCAGGGATATGTTGGTTCTATACAATGAGTTTGGTAGTATTCCATCCTTTTCTATGCTCTGAAATACCTTTAGTAGTAGTGGTGTTAACTCTTCTCTGAAATTTTGGTAGAACTCTGCAGTGAAGCCTTCCAGGCCAGGGCTTTTTTTTGTTGGGAGTTTTTTGATTACCTTTTCAGTATCTTCTTTTGTTATGGGTGTATTTAGTTGTTCTACCTCTGTTTGTGTTAGTTTAGGTAGGTGGTGTGTTTCTAGAAATTCATCCATTTCTTCTAGGTTTTCAAATGTGTTAGAGTACAATTTTTCATAGTAATCTGATATGATTCTTTTAATTTCATTTGAGTCTGTTGCGATATTGCCAATCTCATTTCTTATTTGGATTTGTTCATTTGTTTTCATCTATTTTTAAGTTTTAGTTAATACACAGTAATTTGTACCTATTTTAGTTACTGTTGCCAAATTTATATACTCTTGTAACCAGCAGTATAATCAGGATACAGAATGTTTTCAACACCTCTCAAAAATTGCCCTGGAACCTCATTGTGAAAAGGACCACCTGGCCCCAGAAAAGCACTTATATGCTTTTGGCATCTGTAGATAAGTTGTGTATTTATAGAGCTTCATCTATTTGAAATCTCACAGTATTTGCTACTTGATATTTAATTTCTTTAGTTCAGCATATTGTTTTCGAGATTACCTTATGGTGTTATGTGTTTTACCACCCTTTTTATCTGTAGACTCCCACAGGGAACTCATTATTCAATATTCTATATTGTTAGTAGTATTCTATTACATGGGTGCAGCTCCCAATGTGGAACAAAACAAAAATGAAGTTGTCAAGGATTTCATTCTACTTGTATCAAAATTCAGTGTCCATGGGAGTATTAGTCACTACATCAAAGGGCATATTACACTGAATGAATCTGCTTTAAAGGACCTGTTTAAAGATCTAAAAAACAAAGATGTCAGTTTGATAATTTTAAGATGCCCCTGACCAAGCTAGAGTCTCTTCAGTCACCTCGTATGATTGCAAAAGCTGGACAATGAAAAAAGAAGACAGAAGAAGAATTGAGCATGCAAATTGTAGTGCCAAAAGAATAAAAAAATCAATCTTAGAATAAATATGACTGGAACACTCTTTAGAAGTAAGAATGGCCAGGTTTCATCTTTATGACTTTGAACACATAATCAGGAAAGACCAATCCCTACAAAAAGCTATCCTGTTTGGTAAAGTAAAAGATCAGCAAAAATGAGGAAAACCCTCAGTAAGATGAACTGACACAATAGCCTCCAACAATGGGTTCAAATTATCAGAGATTATCAAGATTGCACAGAAAACTGAGCAACGTTTCACTCTGTTAAAAATACATAAGGTGGCCATGAACTGGAGCTGAGTCAAGGCAGCTAACAACCAAAAACAAAGAACATCACAATTTAGCTGACCATAGATGAACATGTGGAGTTTTCGGTTTTTTGGCTATTGTGAATATAATTGTTAAGAATATTCACATTCAGGTTTCCCGTTTGGACATGCCTTTGCTTTTAGCAGTGGAATTGCTGGGTTTTATGATATGTGTATATTTGGATATGCAAGGAACTGACAAGTTGCTTTCAAAAGTAACTATATTGAGTATATTGCATTGGTCTATAATGTCGTTAACATTCTGTATGTTAGTTATTTTAGTTCTAGCCATTCTGGTGGTTTCATAGTTGTGTTTTATTGTGGGATCACTTTACAGTTCCTTAAAACTATGCATTAGAGTTTTTTTTTTCCAGATGTTTAGTAGCCACTTGCATATCTTCTTTTATGTAAATTATCTGCTCGAACCTTTTGCCAAAGTTTTAGAAATTAATTGTATTGATTTTTTTAAAAAATTTTGTTGTTAATATGTATAAATACAATTGATTCTTGTATGTTGGCCTTGTATCCTGTGATCTTTATAAGCATATATATTTGTACCAAACCAAAACCAAACCCATTGCCATTGAATCAATTCTGACTCATAGCGACTCTCTAGGACAGAGCAGAACTGCCCCATAGCGTTTCTAAGGAGCAGCTGGTGGATTCAAACTGCTGACTGTTAGTTAGCAGCTAAGCTGTTAGCCACAGGTCTCTTTAAAAAAAAAAAAAATTCCTTAAGATTTCTGTTTACTTGATCAGATCATATGCAAGTAATGAGAGTTTTATTTTTTCCTTTATATCCTTATGTCTTTTGTTTTCTTGATGAGTTTTACTGGATACTCCCTGCAGCACAATAATGAATAGAAATGGTAAGAGTAGGCATCCTTAAAATTTTCCCAATCTTATGGGGAAAACATTCATTCTTTCACCATTAAGGAAGATCCTGGGAGGAGGCCATCCTTCAGCACAAGCCAGGTGGCTAAGGTCTTCCCCGTTGCTCCTATTAACATTTTCAGGATTCAGAATAAGTCACCACATCTCCCCCCAAGCATAATAAGCAGCGGGGCTAAACTAATGACATTTCACCTGACCCCCACATATCTGACCACTCTCAGCTTGGGTTGTTAGGCAGGAAAATATCCATGCAGCAGGTAACATACCCCTGGAATATAAAGCTGATTGGGGGAGGGATTTCCAGATCCTTCACATAAGATGCAAAGTGAGGGCACCGGTAAAAGAGTTTTCCATTTCAGCCCGCAGTTTGTGAGCCAGGAGGGGCCACTCATGAAGGAACTCTTCCTGTTCTGTGCTTTGTGTGGTCTGTAAGTAATTAAAAAGTGCTTTCATTTTCCGACAGTTTGTGAGTGTCTCCTGCGTAGGACTTGAATAGGCTAAATGGATGAAATGTCCTTGGAGTAGTTGATACCACTGGGTGGACTTCTCATTCCAGCAGTCTTGGGGCTATGTGGAATCTGATGACAACCATTAAGGCAACCTGCATGTATAATGCAGATACCAGCTATAGTTTTTCTCTATAGACCTTCACTGAGTTTAAGAAGTACCCTTCAATTCCTAGTTTGCTAAGAGTTTTTATCTGCACATATAGAGGCAATCTTACAGTTTTCTCTCTTATTATACTAATGTGGTTAATTATATTAATTGATTTTTAAACGTTTAGTCTATGTTGTAATCCCTGATTGGTATAATGCACTAGTCTTCTCATATATTTTTATTTTATTTGCTAATATTCTTTAAGTGTTTTTGCATTTATATTTATGACTGTTAAGGTTCAGTAGTTTATTTTTTGCAATTTCTTGCATGGTTTTGGTAGAAAAATGGTGTTAAACTCATAACATTTCTTGGGAATTGTTTACTCCTCTTCTATTTTCTTAAAGAATTTGTATAGGAGTAGTTTTATTTCTTCCTTACATGTTTGATAGAATTCACTATTAAGTTACCTGGGTCTGAAATAATGGAAAAGGAGATCTTATTTGTGAATTAAATATCTTTAATAGTTATAAGGCTATTCTCGTTCTTTCTCTTTTTCTATTTCCTTTTTAGTCAGTATTAGCAATGTGTTTTTTCAAGGCATTTGTTCATTTTGTCAAAGTTTTCAAATTTATAGGCAGGGTTTTTTTTTCCATTTAATTCTTCATTGTCCTTTTAAAGTTCCCCTTTTATTCCCGGTACTTGTAATCTGTGTCTTCTCCTTCTTTTTCAGTCTGAATAGAAGTTTGTCACTTTTAATGTGATATTTAAAGTAGCCTACATTTTGTTTTATTGCATTTTTCTTTTGTTTTTCTGATTTCTAATTTCTTTGATGATTGCTCTTCTCTTTCTTTCCCCACTTCAGGTTTAATTGGCACTTCTTTTTTTACTCTTCTTAAGCAGACATTTAGATCACTGAATTAACATACCGTTTTGTAATATAAACATTTAAACCTATAAAATTTCCTTTAAGCACAATTTTAACTGCATCCCACAAATTTGTGCATGTTGCCTTTCAATTTTATTTTCTTCCCAAAATATTTTCTATTGCTCCTTATGATTTCTTCTTTGGCCTATGGGTTCTTTAAAAGTGTTTTGGGAAATTTCCAAATGTTTGAATATTTTCCAGATAACTTTATGTTGTTGTTTCTTAGTTTAATATTCTGGGTGCCAGAAAACATTGTCTGCATGATTTAAATGCTTTAAGTTCGTTGAGATTCACTTTATGTTCCAAGATGCATTAGTTTTCTAGGGCAGTTGTAACAAAGTGCCACCAATTGGGTGCCTTGTAAGAACAGAAATGCATTGTCTCACAGTTCTGGAGACTAATAATATGAATTCAGGGTGGAGCAGGGATGTGTTCTCTCAGAAAACTCTAGGGGAGGATCCTTTCTTGTCTCTCTCAGTTCTGGTAGCCCCAGTGATTTCTTTGATGTTCCTTGCCTTGTAAATGCATTTTCACATGACTACCTTCCCGCTGTCTGTCTCTCTGTGCCTGTTCTCTTCTTTTATAAGGATAGCACTCAGATTGGAATAGAACCCACTCTGCTTCTGTATGACCCTTCATGGTAAATCAATTGATAACATCTTCAATAACCCAGTTTCCAAACAAGGTCATGTTCACCGATATTAAGAGTTATGACTTCAATGTATATTTTTGGCAACATAATTCAATCCATCATCTTTCTGTTATCCTCTGCTTTCAGCCAAGATCATCTGACATCAGCAACAATAACCCTCATTCCACTACTTTTTCTGAATCTGGCTTGAATTTCTGGCAGTTTCCTGTTGATGTACTGCTGTAACTGTTTTTGAATTATCTTCAGCAAAATTTTACTTGTATGTGACACTAATAACATTATTAGATAATTTCTGCATTCTGTTGGATCACCTTTCTCTGGAATGGGCACGGATATGAAGCTCATCTAGCCGGTTGGCCAGGTAGCGGTCTTCCAAATTTTTTTGCCTAGATGAGTGAGCGCTTCCAGTATTGCATCCATTTGTTAAAACATCTCCACAGGTTTCTTGTTTTTCACCAGTGCCTTCAGTGCAGCTTGGACTTCTTCCTTCAATACCATTAGTTTTGATCACATGCAACCACCTGAAATGACTGAATGTCAACCAATTCTGTTTGGTACAGCTACTCTCTGTATTCCATCCGTCTACTTTAGATGATTTCTGCACCATTCAATATTTTTCCCAGAGAATCCTTCAATATTGCAAGTCAAGGCCTGAATTTTTTCTTCAGTTCTTTCAGCTTGAGAAACGCTGAGCGTGTTCTTCCCTTTTAATTTTCTAACTCCAGGTCTTAGCACATTTCACTATAATAATTTACGTTGTGTTCTCAAGCCACCCTTTGAAATCTTCTGGAATAAGGGATATCATTACTGATGTCAGATGGATCTTGGCTGAAAGCAGAGAATACCAGAAAGATGTTGACCTGTGTTTTATTGACTCTGCAAAGGCATTTGATTGTGTAGACCATAACAAATTATGGATAATATCAAAAAGAATGGGAATTCTATTCTTTGTGCTCATAAGGAACATGCACATAGACCAAGAGGCATTCATTCAAGCAGAACAAAGGGATACTGCATGGTTTAAAATCAGGAAGGGTGTGTGTCGGGGTTATATCATTTCACTGTACTGATTCAATCTGTATGCTGAGCACATAATCCCAGAAAGTGGATTCTATGAACAAGAATGCAGCATCAGAATTGGAGAAAAACTCATTAATAACCCGCAACAAGCAAATGACATAACCTTGCTTGCTAAAATGAAGAGGACTTGAAGCACCCATGAAGATCAAAACTACAGCCTTCAGTATGGATTACATATCAACATAAAGAAAAAAAAAAAAGCTCCTCACAACTGGACCAGTAAACAACACCATGATAAACTGAGAAAAATATTGAGATTGTCAAGGGTTTCATTTTATTTGGTTCCACAATCAAGGTACATGAAGCAACAGTCAAAAAAATCAAATAACGTATTGCATTGGGCTAATCTGCTGCTGCTGCAAAAAGCAAAAACAAAAACAAAACAAACCCATTGCCTTCAAATTGATTCTGACTCATAGGAGCCCTATAGGACAGGGTAGAACTGTCCCATAGGGTTTCCAAGGTGTGGCTGTTGAATTTGAACCGCTGATTTTTTTGGTTAGCAACCGAGCTCTTAACAATTGTGACACCAGGGTTCCTATGTCACTTTGAGTTCTAAGGTGAAACCGACCCAGGCCACGATATTTTCAATCATTTCATATGCATGAGAAATCTGGACAATGAATAAGGAAGATCGAAGAAGAATTGATGCCTTTGAATTATGGCGTTGGCAAATTACATTGAATATACCGTGGACTGCCAGAAGAATGAACAAGTCTGTCTTGGAAGAAGTACAGCCAGAATGTTCCTTAGAAACAATGATGGCAAGACTTTGTCTCACATATTTTGGACATGTTCTCAGGAGGGACCAGTCGCTGGAAAAGAACATCATGCCTGGTAGACAGTCATTGAAAAAGAGGAAGACCCTCAGTGAGGAGGATTGACATAGTGGCTGCAACAATGGGCTCAAACATAGCAATGATTTTGAGGCTGGCTCAGGGCCAGGCAGTGTTTCTTTCTGTTGTCCATAGGGCTGCTATGAGTCGAAAATGCCTAACAACAATAACACTTCAGTTCATAACACACGACATGTTATTCTGTGGTGAGTGTTCCGTATGCGCTAGAAAACAATGTGCACTCTGCTGCTCTGAAATGAATTATTCTGTAAATATCCATTGGATGCAGTTGACTGATGGTGTGTTTAATTATTTAATATTCTTGCTGATATTCTCTCCCTTGTTCTATCAATTACTGAGAGAAAGAGAGGTGTGAAAATTGTCATCTGTAATGCGGATTTTGTCTGCCTCTTCTCTCGTTTCTGTCCATATTTCCTTCATATATTCTGAAGATTTGTTATTGGGTGAATACACACTTTCAGCTTTTACATTCACTTGATGATAAATTCTTATGGCTTTTCCTGGCTTTTTATCTCTGCTAATGTTCCTTACTCTGAAGTCTAAGTTGATTGATATTAACATGGTCATCCCAACATTATTGTATTTAATATTTGCATGGTATACCTGTTTCTATCCTATTCCATTTTAATCCCTGTGTCTTCCTTTTTAAAATAGGTTTTTCAAAGACATGGTGCAGTTGGGTCTTTCTTTTTCATTCAATATGACAATCTCTTTTTATTAGAATATTTATTTCACTTAAATTTCCATTATTATCACACCATTGTTATGCTTGAGCTTAAATTCACTGGCTTGCCAATTGTTTTACATTTTACATCAGTTATTTTTGTTTGGTCATTACTTTTTTTATGTTTTTTTGACTTCTTTTATATTTATTCAGCATATTGCCTGGTGGTACAATGGCCAAGCACTTGGCTGCTAACCGTAAGGTTGGCAGTTTGAATCCACCAGTGGCTCCAAGGGAGAAAAAACCTGGCAATCTGCTCCTGTAAAGATTACAGGCTAGGAAACCCTACAGGACAGTTCTACTCTGTCTTATAGGGTTGCTATGAGTTGGAATCAACTCGACTCAACAGCAGCCAACAAAAACATTGGGTTACTGCCTGTACTTCCTTGCTTAATTTTTTTCAGGGGCTGCTCTAGGGTTTCAAGTGTGCATATTTAACTTACCAAAATCTACCTTCAAATGATATTAGTCTGCCTGAAATGCAATGTAAGATCTTTACATTATCATAATTCCATTCTCTGCCAGTCTTCTTTGCTACGGTATTTTATTTCTACATATATTATAAATCCCAGACTACATTGTTGTTTTTTTGCTTTAAATAATCAATTAAGTTAAAAAATTGAAAATAAGGAAAAAGTCAGCAGCATTTACTCTCATATTTGTCATTTCTGTCTCTGTTAATTCTTTGCTGTCGATCCAAACATCCACTTGACATCACTTTCCTTCTGCTTGTATTTCTTATATTACAAATCTATGGGTGACACATTTTTTAAATTGCTTTTTGTTTGGAACAGTTTTTATTTTCTCTGGATATTTTTACTGAAAATATAATCCTTGACTGCCAAGGTTTTCTTGTTTTTATCTTTTACAACTTTAAAAATGCCAGTCCGTTGCCCTCTAGTTTGCATATTTTTAATGAAAACTCTGGGATAAATTTTATCCTTGCTGCTGTGCATGTATTAGTGACATTTCTCTAGCTTGTCCTCATGTTTTCTCTTTATCACTGGTGTTTAGCAATTTCTTTACGATGATCTTCGTTGTAGTTTGTTTATACACATGAATGTGTCTAATTCTGTTTATTTTTTCTGAAATTTGTTGAACTTTTTTGGCTGTATGGGGCTTTATAGTTTGATCAAACTTGGCACACACACACACGCACACACATATATTCCAATTCTGTCATTTCTCAATTATGGTTTTCTTAATATTAACTTATTTTTAACTTGCTATCAACTCGATGGCAATGGGTTTAGAGGTCTTGTGGTGCTGTTGTTAAGAGCTACTGCAAGCTACGCTCCTGAACAAAAAGGTGGGCAGTTCCAATCCACCAGCCACTCCTTCGAAACCCTATGGGGCAATTCGACTCTGACCCATAGGGTTGCTGTGAGTTGGAACTGACTCGACTGCAATGGGTTTGGTTTTGTTGGTATTTTTATTTTGTTTATGGATTTTATTTCCTACTTCTTTATATGTGAAATGGTTTCTGATTGGGTGCTCCTTACCGCGAATTTTACATTGCAGAGTGCTGGATTTTGTTGCATTCGTTCAAAGGATCTTTGGCTTTTCCTGGCAGGCAGTTAACTCATTTATATATAAGTTTGATCCTGTAAGTCTTTTTGTAAGTCCTTTAAGGACGGCACTATAGTAGCCTTAAGAGTCCCTAGGGAACACAAATGGTCAAGCACTCAACTAGTATCCAAAAGCTGGTGTACGAACTCACCCAGAGGCACCTCGGAAGACAGACCTGGCAATCCGCTCCTCCTGCTTGGTCCCAGCATTGACAATCCTACGGAGCCATTCTCCTCTGCACACAAAGGGTTTCCGTGAATCAGAATTGACTTGGCAGCAACTAACAACACTGCAATGGTAACGTTTACTCTAGGGATTAAAAGAAAAAAAAACCCATTGCCATCAAGTCAATTCTGACTCACGGGGACTCTATAGGACAGAGTGGAACTGCCCCATACGGTTTCCAAGGAGCAACTGGTGGATCCTAACTGTTGACCTTTAGGTTAGCAGCTGAGTTCTTAACCACTGCACCACCACAGCTCCATTCTAGAGCTAATTTTCCTTAATTTCTGAGATTTGACCCATCTGTCATGTCCACTGATGTCACGTGAATTCAACGCAGACTCTGCATTCTGGATGCAGAAAACTTGAATGACTTCTATATTTGTGTAAACTTTGTGAATTTTTTCTGTTACACCTTCTTGCATATTTCTTCCTTAGAAGTTGTTATTGCTTACCTTTGGTGGGTTACAGTTTAGTATTTAACTGAAGATTCAAGGACTTCATGAAGATTTCTGGATCTTTCTCTGTTAATTATCTCCTCTCTGGAACTCTGCTTTGCAAATTTTATCTGCTTCATTTCCCCAAACTACAATTTATTTTACTTCAACTTAGCAAGTTTTCTAGGCACTGAGTTTCCTCTCCCTGTGATGCAGTAAAAACATTGTCTCCAGTCAGGAAGCCTGGGCAGTAACAGGTCTCGTCTTCTTGGTTCCTCTTCTTTCATAATGCTCTGCTTCCCATTACCAATGTCATAAAGGAGCTTTTTTCTTCTGTTTTGTCTAATTTTATAAATATATAAAAATTGCTACATAATTTATAATTTAATGAATGCTCACTTCAAAACGTCACAAACAAATAAAAAGTAATAATAAGGTGAAATATAGTCATCTGTGTAGGTTGTGTAATTGCTAAATACAAAACAAAACAATACATACTGAATAAACTTAATTTATAAAATAATACTGTTTTGAAATTGTTTAATTCTTTACCTATTTCAGAGTAAAAAATCAAAGTAATCTGTTAAAAAAAAAAGCAGTTTAGTTAATTTTAGAGTGAAGATTCATGATTGCGACCATATTGACCGAAGATTTTAGACCCATGTTACCCAGTAGAGTGGGAGTATCTAATTCTGCTGGAAGCTAAAGATGATCTAGTGCACCAAAATTTTTTGTTTTTAACTAATTATATTATTCTGCTTCCTAACAGCAGCAGCAGAAAAAATAACGGTCAATAAGTACATACTGTGTGATCCCTTCGTATGCACTCTAAATGATAATAATACAGCACATATTCTTTCATTCCTATTTATAAAAGCCATAGTCAAATTTGTTTGAATCGTTTATTGACAAGACCACTAATGATTCATCTTCTAAGGTAGTATATAAGATTGGTTTTCCAATTAAATTAATATAGACAATGATGCTTAAACTACGGCAACGTGATTAGCCATACAAACGTCAAATTATAAATGCCTGTTACCACATTAATAGTGATATAATGAAGCATCAAATATTTCCAAGTAGATGTTAGCTATAATATCTCTAGCAAGTTAGCTACAACGTCTTTATCCTCTTTTTCCATTAATTACAATTTTATCAACAAAATACGGTAGACATCTTGGTAGACAATTTTGCTTTTTGGTCTTGATTCTTGTTTCCAGATCACTCAATAGCAATAGTGTGACTACTTAAAACTACTCTTCAAACATGTACAAAGTTGTCCATCCTATGAATCAATGCAATTTTCAATTGCTGCTGGTAAAAATAAAAAACGTCAGTTTATTTCCAAATCTATAAATTTTACTTCAGAAAGGCACTGCAAAAACTAACGTATTATTTTCCACAAATCTTAGATTTTTTCAGCATTGTAGATTTTACATGTAAGCAGCCTTTGTAGTGCTCTATTTTACAGTGGTTATGAGAGTGATAAATTTCTTGATCTAGGAAGTGTTTAGGCATTCTGAATGCCCCATTGCTTACTGATCTGAGAAATAAATCAAAAGGTTATACCATAAAATTTGTTCCAGAGGTATGATAAAATGCAACCCAGACTTAAACACTTGCGAGTTTTTCCTCAGCTGCTTTTTTTTTGGGGGGGGGGAGGTTTCTTGCATGAACTGTTGTTCTATACCTCAGTATATATATATTTTAATCTTCCTCAGTTATGGGGAATGAATTTTCTAAATATATTTGCTTTATGATTCGCTACTGAGAATTCAATATAGCTTAAAGTTTTTTTTCAAAGTTTCACAGCTTTTTTTTTTTACTCTGTTTACGTTGTTTTGTCTACGTCTTTCTCCATACCTTTCTCCTCTTTCCATACCTTGAACATTCCTGTCTCATAACAATATAAACTTACTTGCTTATGTATCAGCCTTTCTTCATTAGAGAGCACATCCAAGAGACCTATGTATCTTATTCAACAGTTTGCTCCAATATTCTTGTATATCACCTGGCATGGTAGGATCACCTACCTAAGAAATGTTTGTTAGATCAAGGCTTTTGATATAGACATATCCAGAGGGAAAAATGACTACTGGCACTGCTATATCCAGATATGCACAATATTGACACTGTCTTTAAATAGCTCTAGAATTTTCTTTCTCCTATACTAGCTTTTGGAAACCCTGTTGGCATAGCGGTTTAAGAGCTACAGCTGCTAACCCAAAAGGTCGGCAGTTTGAATCCACCAGGTGCTTCTTAGAAACCCTATGGGGGCATTTCTACACACTGTGAGTTGGAATTGACGACAATAGGTATTTTTTTTTTTTTTTTTTTTAATATTAGCTTTACTCAAGGTAGGGCCCAATTTTTGTATTGCCAGGACAACAACTCACAGCTTCGGGTCAGATTCCTACTACTTCAGCAACTCTAATAGGAAGACAGATTCTCATTTCAACAGCTCCTCAAAAGCTTTAGGGTGAACTCTAAATAGCCTTGATTGTGTTATATATCCATATCTGTAGGAAATGCATTGGAGTTAGGGGAAAAGGAAATGTAGAGACTGGCCAAGCCTTCATCATACTAACCCTACTACTTCTAAGCGGTACGGTAGTGGTGAGGTTGCCCCGCCTGAACCACCAAATTGACTAGAGAGATTAATTTCCAGAGGGAAAGGCATAAGATTGCTATAATGTAACAATATTTTTGAAAAATAACCCATAATTGTCCACATGAAAAACATGTATTTCTCTATAGTTCAAATATAATTAACTTAGAAAACAGTAGTATTAACTAAATAATTTAACTTTAACTTAATAAATTTCCTTAAGTTAACTGATAACCATTGGCAATTCACTTTGTTCTCTGAAAATTTGAGGGTCACTCAAAAATATCTGTGATTATATGTTATTTTACTGAACATTCTTCATTTTGACAATTTGAATTAAAGGATATAGTGTGCTGTTTGTATTTTGAACATGCATAAAAAAATAAAATATTTATTATTTATTTTGAACATGCAGTAGAGAGTTAAAAATACATTTGTGGTTAAGAGAACCATTACAATAAAATGGTAGAAAATGTATGCATAAGAGTTTCATCGAGAAAGATGAAAACTAGCAAAAAGATTTTCTTTCTCTTTTTTTTTTGATTATGTGAACTGAGTCAGAATATCTAATGTAAACGCATTTTGCAATAGTTTTAAAAGATAAGAAAATATGTCCAGACAGAAACATTTTCAAGAAATGTATATATGGAGATATGGATATAGATGTGTGTGTACATATATATATATATATATATATATGGGTAAATATGTGTATGTGTATATACACACCTACTTCTCACTTATCAACTCTCTCATTATCTGATATTTTGCATTTGTGACAATAGTAAAAAATCTACTATCTATTTTGCACATTAATGACATACATCTCAAAGAAACCCTTCCATGACCAGTGGGGCAGAGTGCCCGTCTACGTTTTCTGACCCTGGGGTCCAGCAGGATGTATATGTCCCACAAATTATTTTGTAATCTGATGTAGTCATCCTCCATTTTTGCATGAAGTTGATTTTTGGATAATGACTTGGTCTTTGGAAACTAAACATGTCAATAAATGAGACGTGAGTGTGTGTATATATATATGTGTATATATATATATATAATCAAATCCATTACAATCAAGTCAATTCTAACTCATAGCTACCCTACAGGACAAAGTAGAACTGCCCCATTGGGTTTCCAAGGAGCAGCTGGTAGATTTGAACTGCCAACCTTTTGGTTAGCAGGCAAGTTCTTAGCCACTGTGACGACAGGGCCCCTATATATGTATGTATATGTAAAAGTGAATTCTAATCCATACTGAAGGCTATAGTCTTTGATATTCAGGAAAAATCCTCAGAACTGGACCAATAAGCAATATCATGATAAATGGAGAAAATATTGAGGTTGCCAAGGATCTCATTTCACTTGGCTCCACAGCCAATGCCTGTGGAAGCAGCAGTTAAGAAGTCAAATGACACATTACATTGGGCAAATCTACTGCAAAAGATCTCTTTAAAGTCTTAAAAAGAAGATGTCACTAAGTACTAAACTTGTGCCTGACCCAAGCCATGGTATTTTCAATCACCTCATGTGCATGCCAAAGCTGGACAATTAATAAGGAAGTCCAAAGAAGAATTGATGCCTTTGAATTATGGTGTTGGTGAAAAATATTGAATACACCATGGAAGAACACATAAATCCGTCTTGGAAGAAGTACAACTATAATGCTCCTTAAAAGCTAGAATGGCAAAACTTCGTCTCAAGTGGTTTGGACACGTTATCAAGAGGGACCAGTCCCTGGAGAAGGGCTTCATGCTTCACAAAGTAGAGGGTCAACATAAAAGAGGAAGACCTTCAAGAACGGGTTGGATTGACACAGTGGCTGTAACAATGGGCTCAAACATACCGATGACGGTGAGAATGGTGCAGGACGAACCAGTATTTTGCTCTGCTGGGTATAGAATGCTATAAGTCAGAACCAACTCAGCAACTCAGTGGCACCTAACAACAACATGTGTGTGTGTGTGTGTGTGTGTGTGTATTTATAAAACCAAAACCCAATGCCATCGAGTTGATTCCAACTCATAGCGACCCTATAGGACAGAGTAGAACTGCCTCATAGAGTTTCCAAGGAGCACCTGGTGGATTTGAACCGCCGACCCTTTGGTTAGCAACCGTAGTACTTAACCACTACGCCACCAGGGTTTCCCCATATATATATATATATATATATATCCCCCATTGCTTTTGAGTCAATTCCAACTCATAGCGACCTTATAGAACAGACTAGAACTGCCCCACAGGGCTTCTAAGACTGTAATATTTATGGAAGCAGATTGCCACATCTTTCTCCTGTAGAGCAGCTGGTGGGTTCAAACTACCCACCTTTTAGTTAGCAGCCAAGCCCTTAACCACTGAGCCACCAGGGATCATTGCCTTGAATATAAGAAGTACTTCATTCATCTGTTGAATTAAGGAACGTGTATGGGCATGTGTGTTTGAGAGAGAGGGAGTATGTGTTTACGCTTACACAGTGTACTTGCACATAAATCAGGTGTGACTGACTGCCATGCTTTCAGACAAATAATGGACACCTTCTACATTTGTTTGCCAACCTCTCCCTCCACCACGAGGTATTTTTGTAAGCATGCTGGGCTAATTTTTTTTTTTTTTACAGTAAAATGTAAAATAATAATTGCCATAGCAGCCCTTACAAAAATACTTCATGGAGGAGAGGGAGTGGTTGGTAAACAAATACAGAAGGTAAGAGTTATTTGTGGAAAAATAGATAATATAATTCAGCAGAAGGGGCTAATGCTTAATTTTACTCAGGATAATACATTTAACCCATGATGTACTTTTATTTCGGCTATCATCAAATCACTGTTATAACCTTAACAGAGCATCAGGAACTTTTGTAGTGGTCCCATCAAAATTGTCAACTTTTCCTCCTTTCTATGGATTAAAAACAAACAAAATGATGTCCTAATTGTCCAATATTCTGTTGTGATGTGGGTCTTTAATATTAATTGTAAATAATCAATAAACCAAAGTCAGAAATTTTTTTTTTCAGATTAACAATAAACACAGTTACAAATGTTATCATATCTGGGTTTTTGTTGGAATTGCTAGAATGAATTTAAATCAGGGGCAAAGAATGTTTTATTGATCAATGACTCCTGTCCTCCTAGGTGAATGGTTCATTTTTCTCTGGAAACCACATAACACTGTAATAAATATTCAGGGAAGACTTACGTGCAGGTTATTTCATAAACAAGAAGACATAGACAAGGCTTCATGTATTCTACCTTCCTTTGGCTGGGAACTTAAAGAACAACTTGAAATGTATGGAAAGACCTTGCTCAAGGCTGCAGATACAAATGATTGCCTACACTGAGAAATTCTTTTTAATCAGTAGACCAACCAGATGGTGAAATAACTGCTTGTTCAGCAGCTTGACGAAGCTCTCCTATAAAAAAACCCAGCTCTTGTATAGGTTACTTTATTTGCAAAGGGTAAAAATGTCTTTCCCACTTCCCCTTGGCACTTGCCTCATTTCTTGTTTCTAAGTGCAAGGCATCCTCACTAAAATAATTCAACTGCAAATCACTTACGTTGTTTTTTCCTTGTTTGTTTTGTTTTTTCCTAGTTCATGATAGTAATAGTAGTAGCATAATTCTAATTTTAATGCTTATTTTTTTAATTTTAAAATCATCTCTCCTTTATATAGGATCTTTTTGAATAGGATAAATACTATAATTTATAAGACAGAGAGAGATTTTTATCTCTAAAACTTTCTGTTACGAATTGCTTTTGATATGCCCCTTTGAGCTTGAGTACACTAACATCATTTAACCTCAAACCCAATTATTTCTAAATTATTTGTGAATTTTGTGATACAAAAATACGTGATTCCTGCCTTGAACACAGCTTGATTTTTGTTCAGGAAAAAAAAAGAAGTGGGACTAATTGCAATTCTAATTATCAAACATTTTGTTGGAAACCAATAATTATCAAATGCTTCTTTTAGAAAATGGGTGAGACAAATTACATTTTTAGGCACGTATGAAATTGGTTTATGATCCAATCACATAACTGCATTTTTAGATAGCTTTCTTGGTTTCACGAAGAACAAAACACAGGTGATACATTAACAACTCATGTCGCTTTCTAGGGGTGGCAATTTAAATCTGTAGTTCAAACACGCACCTAAAGAGAGGAGACAGAATTATCGCCCACGTCGCCCTGGTTTTTCTTTAGTTTCAGCATACACTAGACTTTTCTAATATGTCCTTTAGCCCCAGGTTTAAGGAAAATAAAATAAAATAAAGGAGATAAATCCTAAAAAAAATGCAAGTCATAGAATTATTTTAGTGAAAAAACATAATTACAAGAAAGAAAGTTAAACAGAAGAAGCATTTTCATACTCAAAAGAGGAAAAAGCTGACAAAAGACATATAAGTTAAAAAAATCAACATAAGAAGAGACAAAAGTAAAATGAGAAATTATATCAATTGAGGCAAAACACATTTTAATATGATACCGTTTTAAGTTCTGCTGCTATTCAGGAGGGATCAGTCCCTGCAGAAGGACATCATGCTTGGCAGAGTACAGGGTCAGTGGAAAAGAGGAAGACCCTCAATGAGGTGGATTGACACAGTGGCTGCAGCAATGAGCTCAAGTATAACAACGATTGTAAGGATGGCGCAGGGCTGGGCAGTGTTTCGTCCTGTTTTGCGTAGGGTTGCTATGAGTCGGAACTGACTCGACGGCACCTAAAAACAACAACAACAACTGTTTTAAGTGATAAAAATAATCACTGCTAAGTATCTGGGTTACAATTATTCTTTACCCATACCCCCTTGTCTATTTTCTCAGGTCTGAATTAATAATATCAGAATAGGAAATACTGAGTTTAAGTATTTGAACTGTATGGGAATTCATCAGCAGCACTTTTCTCTTTTTGCATTTTGAATATCTACATTTTTTAAGCAATGTTAATTAGCAGAGAAAAAATGGCCTAAGCTTTACAATTCTAACCAAAGCATCTTTTGGCTTAGATTGGCTAAGGCCTCCTCGCAATCCTTTGAATTTTAACATTTTCCCTCTGATTTGTTTTTGAATAGGCTGTGTCTATTCAAAACGGATTCAAAGTTAAGCAATAGCTGCTTGTCTGATGTTCTAAGCATCAAGCAAAACTATCAGCTGCACTTAAATTTTTTAGGACTTTGTCGGTTCAGGGGTCTAGGGTATTCAGGGAAGTCTTAGCTGATCAAGTGCTCACCAAATTACAATCTAAAAAGTTAAAGGCATTAATCAGGTGATGACCAAGGAGTGAGATTAGCTTTATTGGAGGGCGTAGGATGCATAAAGACCAAAATAGACCCAAATAAGGAGCACCTAAGGCGGTTGTTGGGGAAAGCCTGATGGCGTGGTGGTGAGTGCTATGGCTGCTCACCAAAAGTTTGGCAGTTTGAATCCACCCGGCCCTCCTTGGAAACCCTGTGGGGCAGTTCTACTCTTTCCTACAGGGTCACTGTGAGTCAGAATCTACTCGAGGGCAACATTTTTTTTAAGGTTTCTGTTGTTATTTTTGTTGTTGCTAGTCGCTGTCGAGTCAGTTCTAACTCATGGCGACCCCACTTCTACAGAGTAGAACTGTGCTCCACAGGGTTTTCCAGGCTGTGACCTTATGGACATATATGGCCAGGCCTGCTCCTCTGAGTGGGTTTGAACCATCATCCTAGAGCGTGACTGAAAGCCTAGAAAACCTGGTTTGCAGAAATCCCAGAGAGAGGCACAGGGTAAGGCTAGACTCGTAGAAAGGTTACAAGTAGTGCAGAGCTTTGAAGAGTGAGGAGTCCCTGGGCAGTTCCAACAGTTAACGTGCTTGGCTGCTGACCAAGGAATCGTAGGTTTGAGTCTACTCAGAATCACCTCCAAAGAAAAGTCTGGTGATCAGCTTTTGAAAAATCTGCCATTGAAAACTCTACAGAGCACAGAGCTGCTCTAACATGCACGGGGTCCCCATGAGTCGGAATCAATGGTCGCTAGTTTTGGTTGGCAGAGTGTGGTCTCTGTATGTGTGTGGATCTTAACCTTAAAAGCTATAGGAAACTACTAGAGAGATTTAAAGAGGATAAGAACATGATAACTCTACATAATTTAGAATGTTGACCACAGTGTAGAAAATGTATTGGGACTGTGGTACAAATGGAATAAAAGAGACCAGAAAGAAGTCTTTTGTATTTGCCCAATGAGAGATTGTTAACTTACAATAAAGTAGTAGCACAAGAAATATTTGAGAAATGTTTGTTGTTAGGTGCCATCAAGTAGGTTGTGACACATAATGACGCCATGTAAAACAGTGCCCAGTCCTGCTCCATGCTCATAATTGTTACGCTTGAGCCCATCATTGCCACCACTGGGTCAGTCTATCTCACTGAGGATTCTTCTTTTTTTTGCTGGCTCTCCACTTTTCCAAGGGTGATGTCCTTTGCCAGGGACTGGTCCCTCTGATAACATGTCCAAAGAATGTGATAGGAAGTCCTGCCTTCCTCCCTTCTAAGGAGTGTTCTGGCTGTTCTTCTTCCATGACATATTTGTTCTTTCTTTTGGCAGTCCATGGTATATTCAATATTCTTCCCCAACACCCTAATTCACAGGCATCAATTCTTCAGTCTTCCTTATTCATTGCCCAGCTTTGGCACGCATATAAGGCTACTGAAAACACCATGGCATGGGTCAGGCACACCTTCGTACTTAAAGTGACATCTTTATTTTTTAACACTCCAAAGATATCTTTCGCAGCAGATTTGCCCAATACAATGCATCATTAGATTTCTTAACTGCTGCTTCCATTGGCATTGATTGTTGTTTCATGTAAAATCAAATCCTCGACATCTTGATGATCTGTTCCATTTATTTTCTCCATTTATCATGATGTTGCTTATTGATCCAGTTGTGAGGATTTTTGTTTTCTTTATGTTGAGGTGTGATCCATACTGAAGGCTGTGGTCTTTGATCTTCGTCAGTAAGTAATTCAACTCCTCTTCACTTTCAGCAAGCAAGGTTGTGTCATCTGCATAACGCAGGTTGTTAATGAGTCTGCCTCCAATCCTGATGCCCCGTTCTTCTTCATATAGTCCAGCTTCTCAGATTATTTGCTCAGCATACAGATTGAGTAAGTATGGTGAAAGGATACAACCCTGACGCATACCTTTCCTGACTTTACGCAGTGTCCCCTTGTCCTGTTTAAATGACGACTGCATCTTGATCTATGTACAGGTTCCTTGTGAGCACAGTTAAGTGTTTTGGAACTCCCTTTTTTTGCAGTATTATCCGTAATTTGTTATGATCAAAACACAGTCAAATGCATTTGCATAGTCAATAAAACACAGATAAACATCTTTCTAGTATTCTCTGCTTTCAGACAGGACCCATCTGACATCAGCAATGATAACTCTTGTTCCACATTCTCTTCTGAATCCAGTTTGAATTTCTGGCAGTCCCCTGTCAATGCACTGCTGCAACCGCTTTTGAATGATCTTCAGCCAAATTTCACTTATGTGTGATATTAATGATATTGCTTGATAATTTCTGCATTTGGTTTGATCACCTCTCTTTAGAACAGGCACAAACATGCATCTTTTCCAGTCAATTGGCCAGGTAGCTGTCTTCCAAATTTCTTGGCATAGATGAGTGAGCACTTCCAGTGCTGCATCCATTTGTCAAAACATCTCAATTGTTATTTGTTCAATAGAAATGTTTATGAGATAAATTGACAGAACACCTTTGGTCCCCTACAACTTACTTCATAGTTCTAATTGCTTTAGACTGCAAAGACTTATTTTTATCTGCTCATATTAAAACATAGTAAAATAGAGACTTCCTCTTCTATAATGCGTAAATATTCCTTAGTTTTTTATGTCATGAGCATGTCTACTTGCTCTGAACACTGAGGTACTGCTTCCAGTTTTCAGGTCTGAGTTAATTCTGTAATTCTTTTTTCTTTCTTTAATCAGAAGTTTAAGCTTATACTTCATTCCCTAATTTGCCCCTCCTTTATGGCACCAAATGGCAAACTATGTTTATGTTTTCTGCCTTGCTTGTGCTGGTGATGAATACCAAGCAAATAAAACCAAGTACTATAATGGTGCACGAAGCTAGTTCAGAGCTCGAGTTAGTCAGTTGTGTTAAAGCACTAAGTGGTAAAGAAACTGTCTGACTACTGACTCAGGAAGACTTTTAATAAAGGTATCGAGAGACCCGAGCGTTCTTCAAGATTGTAATACCACAGAGCTGATGTTGGGATGTTTTAGTTTCTCCAGAGAGGAAACTGTTGCCAGGAGAGCAATGCATTTTGAGAAAAAAGCAACTACACACCACAAGAATCTGGATAATTTACAATTCTCATTCCATTCTACCTTCACAGCACACCTGTGAAGAGGTTTTTATATTTTATTCACATTTGAAAAAATGAAGAAGGGTCACAGAAAATTTAAGTACATTTTCTATGACATGGAGTTAATTTGGATAATGAAGATAGAAGAAATTCTAAGACACAACTTGGCAATAATGTAATAAAGCCATTTACTTTTGCAAAGAAATCTCCAAACTTAGGTCAAGACTCTGTATCAATGCTATAGAACAATTTCAGAGACATAATTTCTTTGTGTTATTTTTTTCTCAAAGTGGCTTGTACTCTACCTCAGATCCTGCTTTAATAACCACTTGTCTATGCCTCTTATTCATTGACATATAAAAATAATGTGCACTCTAATGTAATTTTCTTTTAAAATGTATACGTATATTTAGCAGGCAATTCATGTTCATTGTAGAAAATCTGGAAAACGCATATAGCAAACAAGACAAAAGTCACCTATGGTGTCAGCACCCCAAAAATAATCCTATGGAGTGTATTTACCCTGTTATTTTTACATACAGATTTGTGTTATGGATTGAGTTGTGTCCTCCCAAAAAGATGTACTGTAACCCTAACCCCTGTACCTGTGAATGTAACTTTGCCTGGTAACACGTTTTTTCTTGGAAGATGTTACCATGCTAAGGAGGTTGTACAGGAGTAGGGTGGTCCTAGCCCCTTCCAAGTAGTGTCTTAGGAAAGAGGTTTGCAGACAGGGAAACAGAGTCACACAGGGAGAAGACAGAAGCCATGTGAAGACACATCTAAATGCCAAGGAATTCCAAGAAGTGTCGGGGGCTAGGAGACAGAGTATGGTTTGCCAACGCCCTCAATTTAGACTTCTAGACTACAAAACTGAGACAATGAATTCTCTCCTTTTAAGTCACCCACTTTGTGTTATTTTGTTAAGGCAACCCCAGGAAGCTAACACAATATGCTTTTGTTTTCCTTTTGAGATAATGATATCACGCAATGTGTATCAATGCATAGCACGTTTTCCACCAGCAATATATTGTGAACTTCTTTTAGTCAACATGTATATATTTACAGGGTTATTTAACAACTGTGTATTTCACCCACATCATTTCTAACAATGTCTCAAATAGGTGAGTTCTTTGTCAGTAACTTTACACAAATGTGCACTATTTTACTACATAAGATTCAAAACAAATGAAAAACATCAAAATAACAAGTCATAGATCAATATTGTTCCAAAGAGTAATGCTATCGAGAGTCACCAAGTCAGTCAGAACTCAAATTTTCAATAACATAATTCAGTAACAACTGTGAATAAAGCTCAGTAGTCTCACACTTTGAAAAGAAAACCTTTTTTTCTTTCAGATTTTATTAGTTGAAAAAGATTTTATTTTTCTTCTCCATCTAATAAACTCCTACACATTCTTCAAGACCAATCTCAAATGTCCATTTCTATGGCCCACTTTTTTCAGCTCCTTCCTGGGGATTAGTTAGTCCTCCTTCTATAAATTTAAATAAATACACAACCTCCAATACAGATTTTGGAGTCCCTGGGTGGTACAAACGGTTAACGTACTTGGTAAATTGGTAGTTTGAGTCCACCCGTAGAAGAAAAGCTTGGTTGTGTACTTCTGGAAAAAAAAAAAAAAAAAAAAATTAGCCATTGAAAACCTTACGAAGCACCTTTTTTTTTTTCTTTCAATTTCAGAGTTTATCATTCTACCTTGTGGATTTCTTCTACGAGGGTTTTCCTTACTTTAATGCAGGTAATTTTGTCTTATTTATTGTTGCCTTCACGACACTGCACAATGTTTGGCATAGAGCAGTAATGTGTTCGTGAAGGCCGAGGGTGCCCTGTCACATACAGGGCTGATATTCAGCTGTTATGTACCAATCTACTTGCTGGTGTTGTTACAATACTGAAATACTTTCGTTTCCTGTGCACTAATGCTCCTTTTGCTTCTCCCCAGGGATACTTCCCAGACAACTCCAGAGTTTTCCCATGATCTAGGAACTAGTGGCTTCATACCTGATACAGCATAAAAGTCTCTATGAAGCGCCTGTTCCAGCCCAAGCCACGGTCTGCTCTTACGGTGCTGTTATTCTTCAAGCTTAATCTTTAATATCATTTCTGCTCATAGATATGCACATTACACTGTCTGTTGGGCCATTACCTCATCGGCCAATTTAGAACAGCAATATTAAGGACTCAAGAAGATATAGCCAGTGAGGTTTGTTGTTTTGGTTTGTTCTGTTTTGCTTTTTAATTTTTTCCCGACACTTTCTGAAACCTCACAAAAGATATGATATTAAAAAATATGTAGGCATTATGTTTTTCCCTGTCCAAGTCAGCTCCCAGTTGCCGTCGAGTCAGCTCTGACTCGTGGAGACCCCATGTGTGTCAGAGCAGAACTGCCCTACGTCGGGTTTCCAGTGGCTGATGTTTTGGAAGCAGATCACCCGGGCTTTCTTCCACAGTGCCCCTGGATGGACTCAGATGTCCAGCTTTTGCTTAACAGTTGAACACAGTAACCATTGGCACCATCCAGGAATTAAGATCACCTGTTTCTTCATTGTCCACTGCACATAGAGGGAACTTTTCCAAAGGTATCTAAACATCTTTGGGTAGTTTCTATTTAGTGAGCAACTGGAATGCAAAATGGGTTGTGTTACTTGCTCATTTTGAGCTCCTGAACAGAATAGAGTAATGAATGAGTATTTTGTGCTTTTGAGTTAGGGAAAGGAAGTAGTAGCTTTAAGGATAGCAAGAAATTATGTTAGAGCACTGTAGATGTTTGAACGTGATGGGTTGACACAGTGGCTGTGTCTTAGTCATCTAGTGCCGCTATAACAGAAACACCACAAGTGGATGGCTTTAACAAAGAGAAGTTTATTCTTTCACAGTGCAGTAGGCTAGAAGTCCAAATTCAGGGTGCTGGTTCCAGGGGAAGGCTTTCTCTCTCTGTCAGCTCTGGTGGAAGGTCCTCCTCATCAGTCTTCCCTTGGTCTGGGAGCATATCAGAAAAGGAACCTCAGGTCCAAAGGATGCGCGCTCTGCTTCAGGGGCTGCTCTCTTGGTGGTATGAGGTCCCTGAATCTCTGCTTACTTCTCTTTCCTTTTATCTCTTGAGAGAAAAAAGGTGGTGCGGGCCACACCCCAGGGGAACTCCCTTTATATTGGTTCAGGGGTGTGACCTGGTAAGGGTGTTACAATCCCACCCTAATCCTCTTTAACATGAAATTACAATCACAAAATGGAGGACAACCACAGAATACTAGGAATCATGGCCTAACCAAGTTAATACACACATTTTTGGAGGAACATAACTCAGTCCATGACAGGCTGCACCTATGGACTCGAACATAGCAAAGATTATGAGGATGGCACAGAACCAGGCGCCTTTTAATTCTGTTGTACAGAGGGTCACTATGAGTGGAATCAACTTGACAGTACCTAACAACAGCAACAAAGACTTTGAAATATTTTTCCTTTTTAGATTTTTTTAAATTTTACTTTTAACTAATATAACAAAAGTTGTAACCATTCCTTTTTATTATTCCTTGTCACTGAGAATTAATTGTGTATATAAGCAAATCATTTAAACAACATACCAAAAATTTCAACCCTGTTGCACATTTAGTTCATGGAAGTTTTTATAACACTCTTGTAGTTATTCTCATATTGAATGCATTTTTTAAGCAACAAAATCCAGGTATATTTTTTAGGACAATACCATTTTTCTGTTAACACATACACTTGAAATCAGAACTATCTACATATTCAGAGCTACATAGAGAGCTTTAGTCTACTTTGAAAATCAGAATCAAACAACAGGATAATCTTTTGGAATGCATTGAAATCTATTTCTTTTGTTTTAAAAATCTTTTGAAAATGTTTTTCTTATAATTCATGTATTCAGGGATGCCTGCGAAGTTGAACATCGTTTTCATCGTTGTTGTTGTTAGATGCCTTCAGGTTGGTTCTGACTCGTAGCGACCCTATGCACAACAGAATGAAGCACTTCCTGGTCCTGTGCCATCCTCACAATCATTGTTACGCATGAGCCCATCGTTGCAGCCACTATGTCAATCCATCTCGTTACGTGTCTTCCTCTTTTTCTCAGACTTTCTACTCTACCAAGCGTGATGTCCTTCACCAGGGACTCGTCCATCCTGCTAACACATCCACATGTCCAAAGCACGTGAGAGGAAGTCTTGCTATACTTGCCTGTAATGAGCACTCCAGCTGTACTTCTTCCAAGACAGATTGGGAAGAAGTACAGATTTTAATCATTAATAAATACTTGTTAATCATTTGTATTTTCCCTGGAGGTAGTTTGGCTCCAGCTAGTACTGCTAGAGGTCTAAGAATGGGTGCAGGGAGGAAATAGATGGAAAAGGAAAGGAGTTTTAGAAGTTTGATAAGGGGAATAGAGTGAGGAGAAAGAAAGGACGAAGTCGTAAACCCATTGCCAGATCTTCCTTTGGAGCTGGTTAATTTTCTTCCTAGGCTAGATTCTTCCAGGGTAGGATTCATTCTCTCAGAGCTCTAAGTTGATTTATCCTGACAAGAACCTCATTTCCTGCAATCCTCTATGGAGACATGGCAGTGAACTCAGGAATAGTCAGGATCATAGAGCTTTCTCATTTTTATTCTAAGCGTGGCATGTTGATGAAATGATATTCTACCTCCTTTTTCAATAAAATAGCACAGTGCGAGTATTAATATTTTACCATGATTGTTAGCTAATCCTGGAAAATACATTATTGTACCTTGCTATTATATTGCAATTCCTAATTCATTAATTATTTGCAGCACGTCATTAATTCTTGGTTTTATCTTCTTAACTTCACTTGACTTGCTCAAAACAGCTTCCTCCCTTTCTTGTGACCATATACTTAAAATACCAGGGCATGATAAAACAGAATTATTTTATATCCACAAATATTAAACATTCAGAATTGTCTAAGAAAGAGAAAGAAAATATTTCTGGCTGCCTGGGATATTCAAACTTCTAGAAAGTGATACATGGGACGAACAAGGATTAATTCTCTAGGTTCTCATACTGTCCACGTGAAATATCAGTACACTTTATAGAAGCAGGCTTACCACTAGTCTAAGTTCTAGCTGGGTATTCTTAAGGAACATGCGCATATCAGTATAAATTAATAATATATTTTTGTACTTTATGAAGGAATCCTGATTTTAATTTCAACTATTAAATGCTAGGTGCAAATCTATTAATACTAGTTTACAATTTGCACATAATAGTTACACAAATTATTTTCAGTGGATGAGACTGGCTTCCTCAGTCACACTTTTTTTGTAATCTCTTCCTAAACCCAAGTTTATGAACCTGCCATGAATAAGTAGGTTTTTGTGGTTAAAAATCTTAAGAGGGGCTTGTAAGAAAATACTGACATATTTTTCCCTCTATGATCATACCGAGGAGTCCTGGTGGTGCAATGGTTAACTGCTTGGGAGAAAAGACCTGGTAATCTGGTCCCGTAAACATTAAATCTATTACCTACAAGTCCATTCCGACTCAGCAATCCTATAGAACAGAGTAGAACTGCTCAGCGGGGTTCCCAAGGCTGCAGTCTGTATGGTGGGAGCCCTGGTGGCTTAGTAGTTAAAGCGTGGCCGCTAATTCAAAGGTCTGAGGTTTGAACTCACCAACTGCTCTGTAGGAGAAAGATGAGGCAATCTGCTTCCATAAAGATTTACAGCCTTGGAAATCCTGTAGGGCAGTTCTACTCTGTCCTATAGGGTCACTGTGAGTTAGAATGGACTCCACAGCAATGGTGTTTTTGTTTTTGTTGTTGTTGTTTAAATCTTTATGGAAGCCAACTGTCATATCTGTCTTCCGCGGAGCAGCTGGTGTGTCCAAACCACTAAACTTTCAGTTAGCAGCTGAGCACTTAACCTCTGCACAACCAGAGCTCCTTCCCATGAAAATTACAGCTTAAGAAACCCCATTGGGCAGTTATATTCTATCATATAGGGTCACTATCGGTCGGAATCAACTCATGCCCCACAACACTACCACTAACATAATACCTGATGATTTTTCATCAAACTCTGCCATTTTTTTCTAAAAATTAGTGACAGGATTCAAATCACAAAGTCAATTATTTTTTATAATCAAGGTTTTCACCAAAAAAGAAAAAATAATTGATATTGATTGAAATTCTGCTTTTATTCCCTTAGATATTTCCATTTTAAAGTTAAACAATAAGCTTCAAAATATTCGATACCAGAGTTACAACTTCGAGTAGATCTTTACAAAAAGGCCGCTCTGTGGAAGCCATACTTTAAACTCTATTGTTCACAGCTTCCAAAGTCTCAGTAGTTGTATTCTGCTGTTCTCGCGGAAATAGAAAATCTGCAGTTATTTCATTTACACTTGGGTGATAGAGTGTTTTAAGTTTCCTATTTCAGTGCCTATTCGTACATGATACTTTTATCTCTTTTTTGTTTAATGAAGTATTTTTATAAGTTGTAGTTTGTATTTTATTCTAATGTCCTAAAAAAAAAAAAAAAACTATCAAACTTTGTTTTTAACTTGCTCTCAAAAAAATATTCAAATTAGAATTTATATTTACCAGTTCACTGTGTTGGTAATAATCAGCAGAACAAAATGGTAAATACAAGGAAATACGTCTTTTACGGTTGGATAAGCCCATCAATAAGGAACAAAAAAAAGCCTGCTTTCTTTTTTTTAAAATAAGCTTGAGAAAACATCTGTCTCACTATAAACATCATACTTCACCAACCATGTAAGAATTTATTTCCATTGTTATGATTTAGTTAGTTGAAAAATTACTTTTACCAGCTTGCAAGTTACTTATTGTTCTTACCAAAGGAGGTTTTCAATATGAAAGCCAATGGAGTGTAATAGATAGTAATTTTATACGGGAGAGATTCTATAAGTAGCGCGTCCCTCACTGTTTCTGTAAATCTTAAATATCATCAGCATAAAGCCAATTAAGGATCCTGGTGACTTATAAGGAATCCTCAATACATGCAGCAAAATATAATGTAAGATGGAAAAAGTAAAAACTTTATTCAGCATGCAGCAAAATATAATGTAAGAAAATACAGCTATATTGAAAACCAAAACCAGTAGCCATTGAGTCAAGTCCTACTCATGGGGACTCCATGTGTATCAGAATAGAGCTGTGCTCCGTAGAGTTTTCACTGGCTGATTTTTCAGAAGTAGATTGCCAGGCCTTTCTTCCAAGGTGCCTCTGGGTGGACTCAAATGTCCAACCTTTTGGACAGCAGCCGAGAACCTTAACCATTTGCCTTACCCAGGGGCTCCCATAGCTTTATTACTTGAAGTGTATAACACATTTACCTCAAAAGAATTCCTTTAAACTTCCTGTTAAAGTATACCGATTTTATTGACATCATGATAGAGTACATTTCAATAAATTGGTGATTTACAAAATCAGAGCAGAGTTATAGATGACACGACATTTAGCTACATTCTGAGGGAAGCCACAAGATGAACATTTGGATGATTGGACAGGAAAATAAAGCCAATACTAAGTATGATAATGATTGTGAATGATTACCTGAAATATGAAATAACCATTATATTTTTTAGAGGACTACTGACAAGAATGAAGAAAGGTAAAGGTTAAAAAAAAGTCCTAATTTCAATGTGAATGGCTGCCACCTAACTTAGGGGCTTAGAATACATAATCATATAGGAAATAGCACAATAATGTATCCTCTAAGGTAAAGGGAATGTATTTGGGCATAAAAGACCTCCTCAAACTTCATGGCATAAAACAAGATCCATTTTACTTCTTCATAATTCTATGATCCAGTCATCTGGTTAGGCACAGCTGGGTTTTTGTTATTCGTTTGTGTGTGTTTAATGGTTGTTTTTGTCCAGGTCCACTGGCGTGGCTGAGTCATGACTCTGCTGAGACTGGTTGATCTAGGGGTGTAAACTTAGTTTCTTTCTGCGCCTTGTGATCTCATTCTCCAGGATTTCAGCTGAGACTCTCACATGGCAACCTGGTATTCCAAGAGAACTGTGCAGAACTGCTACATAGCAATTCTGAAATCCCGCGAGGCACAATTTGCCAGGTCTCCCTACTCTACCAATACAATATGCTCCTTGATTATGGTCAAGTTCTTATCCTCAGATGTGCTTCTCATGGTTCTATTTGGTTTTTGGCAAATTCTCTGGGTTTTTTGTTCTGTCCTCTGAGACGTTTTGCCATTTCTAAGACATAGCCTGTATTTACAGTTAAGTAGCTGTCTCAGACTGCTTCCAGCTCATGGAAGTTTGAGGAATCAAGGCTCTCTTTTCATTTTATACTTTCTCATTTTCTTTTACTGCAGTTATAAAATTCCCTTAAAAACATTGGTGGCTTTCCATATATCAGATTATAATCGATTCCATCAGGCAAAAGTCAAATGAACAATTCTTTTAGAGACAGAACTCTCTCTATTTTGGGTGCTGTGCCTATGTGTTGTGCAACACCCTTAATAGTCTCCGAAGCCTTTACCTAGCTGAGGTCTACTCTGTACCACTTTAAATCTTTCTGCGGTTTTAATAAAGCTTTTCACAGCCACACCCACATATTGATTTTTATGGAGCAACCAATTCTTACTTTAAGAATTTCCTGCAGCTTGGTGTGTTTAGAAATAAGAGCAGTTTTGCTTTCCAACCTAGCAAATATTAGGACCCTCCATATTTCATTTAAACTCTACTGGAAAAAAGAAAAGTTTCTTCTTTAGCTCATTAATCACTTGCAGTTCCTTTTAACAAATAGAAGCACCCAACTGACACATTATGCCTATACATCTCCTTAGCTAAGTTCTATCTGCTGAATTACCACACTACTACGTAACAAATTGCCCTTTCTCCAGACTTGAGCCATCCCTTCACTAGCCTTCACCAACAATTTAGATGCAATACTAGGGTTAGCCAATAGCATCCATTTGCCATCAAGTCCCAAAACCAGTGTTATTTTTTTATTTTTGTTATGACACTATGCAATTCTGAGTGCCCATTCAATACCACTTATCTATTTCTGGGTAATGAATCTCAGTGGTTTAAAACAATAACCATTTTATTTGCTCATGATCAGGTGGAACAGTGATTTGTTCTGAGCATAGCAGGCTAGTTCCTTTGGTAGTTTATCAGGATCATTCGTGCAGCTTCGGTCATTGAGTGTCTCTTATGGAGAGTGTTTGCTCCAAGAGGCTGTGCTTGGGTCAGTGCATGTCTGCTGTTTATGTTCTGGTGCTCCAGCAGGCTGTTCTGAGTTTCTTCACGTAGTACCACTGTATTCTAAGAAGACAAAAGTAGAAGTTGCGAGTTTGAGGTCTAAACTTGCAAGTTGTAAAACATCACTCTGTTAAACATTCTATCGGTCACAGTAAGTCATAATGCCAGCACAGATTCTGCAGTGGGGAAATAGAGCCTTAATAGAGAAGGGGTAAATAGGCTGCCTACAGGGATAAGAGAAATTGTTGTAACCAACTTTGCAAATAATGTACCACAAGAAGTAATACTTCAAAAGAAGGAGTATTGGAAGAATGTATGAACTGGGAAAGGAAAATGCTGGAAGCATGAATATCAGTGAGAAATGAACACAGAAATTCTGGTTAAATATAAGAAACTAAACTAGAGTACTGGAGATTGTAAAGAGAATGAAAGCTTGGATGTTAAAGATATGATAAAGAAAAAAATACAGAATTTATTGATTGATTTGATAATGGAGGCATGTGACAGATTTCAAGAATTAGAAAATGTTTGAATGACGATGCCAATAAAGCAAATTTAAATTTAGTATGAAAAAAAGTTTTGAATGAAGATAATGGACTTGATTCAGGATGTAATAAGTTTGAGATGTGGTCAATCTAACTGACTTTGACTGACTACTGGATGGTTACTCCTTCTTAGCACTCTAAACCTCTAAAACCTCAGATTCTAAAAGAGATACGGATATGTAGCTAATACCCGTTGCCATCAAGTCTATTCCAACTCATAGCGACCCTATAGGACAGAGTGGAACTGCCCCATAGAGTTTCCAAGGAGGACCTGGTGGATTCGAACTGCCGATCCTCTGGTTAGCAACCGTAGTACTTAACCACTATGCCACCAGGGTTTCCATGTAACTAATAGACATAATAAATGCATTGTAATAGAGGAACATGGATAAATGGGCACAGAATTGGCAAAATACATATTTGGAGATGTTAAGTAGCTAATTATAGGTAGAATATAAATTTTATTGGTGTCATAATGTATCTTGATGTTACAGATTTCAACCTGAGAAGGACATTTTGTTCAGCTTTTTTTAGAAAATTTCCTTGTAGAAAAAAGAAAAAGATATAAAACTCTCAGAAGACTGAGAGATAAAGCCATAAATAGAACTCCATATATTCATAAGTGGGACACATGACCTAGAGGGCTGGCAAAATATTATATATTTTATAAGGAAAAAGAAAAGGAATTCAACAATTTATTCAGCAACTAATTAATAACTGCTGATATAGTAACGCTGACACTATACATGTGACTTCAATATACCTTATGTAACCTTACAATTCTTTTTTTAAAAGCATTATCATATTTGTTATGTTGTTTCAAGTTGAGGAAGCCAAGGATAAAAATTTTGGCAAATATTACAAGATAGCTTTTGACTGCGGGCGGGGGATATTTTACATGAGGGACATAGTCAGTTGTTAAGTTTAGATATTAAATCTGTTGAAAGAGCAGCAGGCTACTAACTGAACTCAGAAATTCATTCAGCTAGTTTCCTTTTAATTGTAGTTACTTCCCATTTTCCTATGTTGTTAAGTTTGATTATGTTCCATGGGAATGTCTGAAAATGAGCTCTCTCTTTATTAACTTTATAATTAAGGGAAGACCCTGTATCACTGGTTCTGCTCTACATAAGCAAACTGACCCATTAATTTAATTGAGATTATGAACTCAGAACTCAGATGATTTGATTCTATTTCTTTGCAAGCAGAGGTTGTGAATATTATCTGGACCTATTACATAGTCTTTGCTCTGACTATTCACCACTCTACAAGTATCTTTTTCTTGTTTATTTTTGCAATTATATATATATATATATATATATATATACATATGGAGCCCTGGTGGCACAGTGGTTAAGTATTCATCTGCTAGCCAAAAGGTTGGCAGGTCGGCAGTTCAGATTAACCAGTTGCTCCTTGGAAACACTATGTGGCAGTTCTACTCTGTCCTATAGAGTCGTTATGAGCTAGAATTGACTTGACAGCAACAGGTTTGGTTATATATACATATATATAATATATACATATACATATACATATACATATACATATACATATACATATACATATACATATACATATACATATACATATACATATACATATACATATACATATACATATACATATACATATACATATACATATACATATACATATACATATACATATGTATATAGAATAACATTTGCCATTTCAACATTTTTACATGTACGATTCATTGACATTAATTACAGTCACCATTTGTGCATCCATCACCGGTATATTTTTCCATCACCCTTAACAAAAGTTCAGTGCTCCCCAGTCAAGGACTCAACCTCTCTGCCTGCCTCCTGACCCAGTAATGACTAATAAACTTTGGTCTCTAAACATCTGCCTGTTATAGATTTGTTACATAAGTGGGATCATACAAATGTGGCTTTTTATTACAGACTTATTTCACTCAGAATAATGTTTTCAAGGTTTGTCCATGTTGTAGCGTGTATCAGGACTCCATTACATGTATATACCACATTTTTTTAATCCATTTATTTGTTGATGGCCTTGGGTTATTTCCAATTTTTCCCTATTGTGAATAGTGCTGCAATGAACCTTGATGTACAAGTATCCCTGTTCCTGTTTTCAGTTCTTTTGAGTATGTACCTAGAAGTGGAATTTTTTTTAATAGTAATTCTATATTTAACTTTATGAAGAAAAGTCAAACTCTTTTCCACAGCAGCTGTAACATTGTACAATCCTATCAAGAATGGGCGAGGATTTCAATTTCTCCACCTTCTCTCCAACACTGTTTTTTTTTTTTTTTTTATCACAGCCAAGTTGCTGGTGGTGAGGAGGTATCTTACTCTGTATCTTTTAAAGAGGACTCATCACAACTGTCTTACTGTCTTTGAGCTGTTATAACATAAATATCATAGGTGGGTGGCTTAAAGGAACAGAAATTTATTTCCTGATGGTTTAGGAGGCTAGAACTCTGAATTCAGGGTGCCAGCTCTAGGGGAAGGCTTTCTGTCTGTAGGGTATTGGGGAAGGCCCTTGTCTCTTTTCAGCTTCTGTTCTTCAGTCTTCATGTAGCCTGTATCTTCCCCTCCAATTGGTCTTGCTTCTGTGTCTAAACTACTCCTTTTACATCTCAAAAGTGGTTGGCTTAAGACACACCCTACACTGATATAATCTCATTAATGTAACAAAGAAAATCCTATGCTCAGGTGGGATTACATCCACGTGTATAAGAGTTAGGATTTTTACAGATATTTTTGAGGATACAATTCAATCCATAACATTCCACCCTTTGGCACTCCCAAATTCATGTCCTTCTCATATACAGAACACATCCACCCTATCACATCATCCTGAAAGTCTTATCCCACTACAGCATCAACTCTAAATCAAAAATCTCATTTCCTAGATCATCAGGATGGAGTTTGATTCTAGTATGTTGCATCCTGGGGAAAAATTCCTCTTCATCTGAGAACTTGTGAAATCTAGAATACAAGTTATCTACTTCCAAAGTACAAAGGTGGAAGAGGCATGAGGTAGACATTTCCATTGCAAATTAAAGAAACTAGAAGGAAAGAAGGGTTCGTGGGCACCAAGCAAGTCCAAAACCCAGAAGAACAAATTACTCTAGCTCTCAAGGCTTGAAAATAATCCTCTGTTCTGTGGGACCATCTGGGCCATGGCCCCACCCTCTAGAATATGGGCTTTGGCTACTCTCTTCGGATTATAGGTGGAGGGCTCAAAACCCTGGGCATCAGTCCCCTCTTTCAGGCCCAATGGGATGGCCACTCTGCTTTCCTGGATTTGGGTGGCCCCATTCTTTTAGTCCACCTGAATGGTGACTGTACCCTCTCGGCCCTGGTAGGCTCCATTCCTCTGCCTTTTGGGCATGACAGCCCTGCCCCTTCAACTTTGGGGGAAGACCTCATTCTCTTGGCCTTTGGGCATGGCAACAACGCCTTCTCCGGTTTAAGCAGTAAGGCTATCCTTAATGGCAACCCTAAATTCCAAACAAAGTTGGTGGAGATTTGACTCTTTTGAAATGTAAGAGACTGGGGTTCCACTCACTGACATGGATGCAGCCCTGCCCTCCATCGTACCTCCAATGGTTCTTCTGACCTCAAGACTGTTGCTGGGATGGCACCTTCCTTTTCTTGGAGGACAAGGGGTATTTGCAACCAAGTTACTCCGTTGGCTTGTTTCTTGCCTATAGAATTCCAGGAGGCAGGAAACTTTCCTTCATTTTGTACTGTCTGTGTTCTTTTCAGTTTAAGCTGACGGAATTTTTGGTTCACTGGTTGAATAGATCTGTCAGTCACAGATTTAATCTCTTTAACAAAAGATTGGGTTGTCACGTCCTTGGTGAGAGTTCTAGGACATGTGTCCTTACTTTGTACAACAGAATTTTGTAAATATTTAAGTTCTGGATTTATTTTGCATAGTTCATTTATAAGTCCATCACATTCTACTGTAAGCAGCAAGGAGAAGCCACACTACCCCTTTAAGATCTTGCTTAGAAATTTCCCTAGCCAAATATCTAAGTTCATCACTCACAAGTTCTGTCTTCTACCACTGGAACACATTTCAGACAAGTTCGTTGCCGCTGCATAAAGCAGATCATCTTCCCTCCGGTGTCCAATCACATGTTCATCATTTCATTTTAAAGCCTCACCAGAAGCACATTTAATGTTTGCATTTCCAGCAACATTCTGTTCACAGCTATAGAAGCTTCTCCACAGCTCTGTTTTTTTCTAAGCCCTCATCAGAATCTCCCTTAATTTCCATAATTCCACCAACAATCTCTTCACTGCAATGTAGGGCCCTACTTTACTCAAAATTCCTCCAGCCTCTATCCATTACCCAATTGCAAAACCACATCCATATTTTAGATATTTTAAGTACCTCCACTTCTCGGTACCAACTTCTGTCTTAGTTTTCTAGTGCTGCTATAAAAGAAATACCACAAGTGTGTGGTTTTAATGAACAGAAATTTATTCACTCACAGTTTAGGAGGTTAGAAGTCCACATTCAGGGCACCAACTCTAGAGGATGGCTCTGTCTGTCAGCTCTGGGGAAAATCCTTGCCTCAGCTTCTCCAGTGTTCTTCTCCCCTTCCCTTGGAGCTCTCCACTTAGCCCTTACCTTCCCCCTCACTGTTGCTTGCTACTGTGTCTAATCTAACTTTGTATATCTCAAAAGTAGGGCTTAAGACACACTCTACACTGACATATCCTCATTAACATAACAAAGAACCCCTATTCCAAGATGGAATTGTTTCCACATGTATCCCATTGTCATCAAGTTGATTCTAACTCATAGAAGCCCTATAGGAGAGAGTAGAACTGCTTACAAGGCTGTAATCTTTATGGAAGCAGACTGCCACATCTTTCTCCCACAGAGCTTCTGGTACGTTCAAACCACCAACCTTTCAGTTAGCATCCAAACATGTAACCATTGTGTCACCATGGCTCCTGTATCCATATGCATAGAGGTTAGGATTTACCACAGATATTTTGGTCAGGGGGAGGAACCCTCGTGGCGTACTGGTTAAGCGCTACAGCTGCTAACCAAAGGGTCGGCAGTTCCAATCCACCATGCGCTCCTTGGAAATTCTATGGGGAAGTTCTACTCTGTCCTATAGGGTTGCTATGAGTCGGAATCGACTCAACAGCAACTAGTTTGGTTTTGGTCTCTCTCTCTATATAAAACAAACTCATTGGCATCAAGTTGATTCCAATTCATAGCAACCCTATAGGACAGAGTAGAACTGCTCCACAGGCTTTCCAAGAAGCAGCTGGTGGATTCGAATTGCTGACCTTTTTGGTTAGCAGTCAAGCTCCTAACCACTAAGCAACAAGAGCTCCCTGTGATACATTTTTTACTAGGTAGAAACTTTCTTAATAGTAGGACTTGTATAATAAAGTTGATGTCTTATTTTCTAGGGTCTTTATTTTATTTACTGTTACCTTATTTCAGTTTACCCATTGAATGCGCCATGGGTAAACTATCTATATTTTCAAAATGTCCTTTTCCTTGAATACATGGCCCTTTTCTTCCTTTGTTAATGTTCATTTTACATATTGTGGAATTTTATTTAGAAAATAAGGAGTGGGATGTAAATTTCATGTCTACTCTGCTTTGGTTCAATAATTCTCATGCACTTTTAAATTTAAGTATGGACAAAACCAACTGAATTATAATAACTTTTATGTACTTAGATACACTTAGAACTATGTTATTTAGAAAGCTGTAAATTTTGATTAGGATAAGGCTACCACTTTCCAAAATGAATCTAATGAACTAATAATCTCTTGTTATAAGACAAATATAAAAGTGTGAATATAATTCTTTTAATTTCATATAAAAAGATACATTGAATAATCTTGTTATATACAAGAGACGGAATTTAATTGGTCTCAATATATCTGTGGAATGAATGTACAATAAAAAAGAGATTTATTTGATCAAATATGTCTAAAAGGTACTACATTTTATCCTTTTCAGAAATTTACATGTAGATATAAGTATATTAAATGTTTGCAGAAGTTCTACAGTCAAAACAATTTAGCTTTTTTTTCACTTAGGTATTTCAAATTCATTTGAACAAGGAACATTTTTTTCCCACATAGCACTATTAATAGCTTAAGGAGCTATGTGTCTGCTAACAAAATGTATCAGTAATTTCCACTTCTGGGAATATGAAGAAAATGTAATTTTCCCTAATCCTCCCACTATGCAAAGGAAGATCTCTAAACATACAATAAATGATATAGAAGAGAGAGAGATAAAATTAGAAACTTCAGGAAGAAAGAGAAAATACCGCAAGCAAAAATACTGGTATATACATACTGTTGTTGTTCTTTGTTGCTATTGATTGGGCTCTGACTCACGGCAACCCCAAGTACAACAGAGAGAAACATTGCTTCATCCCGCACCACTTTCACCATCGCTGGTATGCTCTAGTACATTGTTGTGGCTACTGCGTAGCTAACCAAAGGTTTGGCTGTTTAAATCCACCAGCCATTCCTTGGAAACCCTGTAGGACAGTTCCACTATATCCTGCAGGGTTGCTATGAGTCAGAATTGACTCAACGGCAGTGGGTTTGATTTGTTTTCTAACATAGGGAGCTAATCTTCCATCACTATATGGGCAAATTCTGTTGCGATCCATAGGGGTTTCATTGGCTAACTTTCAGAAAAAGATAGCCTTTCTTTCAAGTCTGTCTTAGTCTGGAATCTTACTTGTCCACCATGTGTGACCCTACTCATCTTTGAAGTACAGGTGGCATAGCTTTCAGAATCATAGCAACGCACAAGCAACCACAATACAACAAACTGACAGATGAGTGGTAGATAGGCATGTTAGGCTTTCCTTGTTCTCTTGAGTTTTTTATATTATGTTTGGTGATTGAAGCAAATGTTATAGAACTCTCTGATAGTTTTCTACATGTATGAAGATACAACTTTTAAAGCAATTATATTATAAACGATGCAGTGTCAATGTATATAAAGGGAGGTAAGGTTTCTAAAATTCATTTCAACTGGTGAAATGAGAAGAGACTGTGATGTTATGCCTAGAGCAACCAGTAAAAAACTGTACTAAGAGGTACACTCAAAAACAACACAGATAAATAAAAACAGAATTTTAAAAAATGTTCAAATAACCCATAAAAAGGCAAAAACAAAACAACAACAAAAAAAAAAAAAACAAAGAGAATAAGGAAAAATAAACCAATACAACTAAAATGTCAGACTTAAGCCTGAGCAAATTAATAAATACTTTAAATGGAGATCATTAGAATACTTTAATTAAGGGTCAGAGATTGGCAGAGTGGATTAATAAACATAACTCCACTATACACTGTGCATAAGAAAATCACTTTAAATATAATGATTTAGGTAGATTTAAAGTAAAAGGGTGTTGTCGTAGTTATCTAGTGCTGCTATAACAGATATTTCACTAGTGGTAGGCTTTAATAAATAGAAGTTTATTCTTTCACAATTTAGGAGACTATAAGTCCAAATCCAGGGCTCCAGCTTCAGGAGAGGGCTATCTCTCTGTGTCAAGTCTGAGGGAAGATCCTTCTCATCAATCTTCCCCAAGTCCAAAGGATGTGCTCCACTCCTGGCTCTTTTTGCTTGGTGGTAATTAGGTCTTTTTCTTCTGTGCTCAATTCCTTCTTTTATATCTCAAAAGAGATTGATGCAAGATACAACCTAATAGTGTAGATTGAGTCCTTCCTGATTAATGTGATATAACTGCCTCTAATCCTGTCTCATTAACATCATAGAGTTTAGGATTTACAACACATAGGATAATCGCATCAGATCACAAAATGGTGGACCACCACACAATACTGGGGATCATGGCCTAGCCAAGTTGACACACAGTTTTGGGGGACACAATTTAAACCATAACAGACGGGAAAAAATCTGTTATGCAAAATTTAATCCAAGAAAGGCAGGATTGGCTATGCTAATATTAGATAATGCAGACCTCAGAGCCAAGAAATTTACCAGATATAGAGAAACAGATATTATATAATTATAAAAGGACTAAGATACCAAGATGTCTACACACCAAACAAAAAACAACAGAGCTTGAACAGAGCTGTGAAATAAAAATTGATAGAACTAAGGGGAGAAATAGACAAATCCACAATTATAGTTGGAGAAAACAACACTGACTCTCTACATTAGGTAAAATAATTAGAGATAAATCAGCAAGAATATGAAATAACTCAACAATACCACATTCCAATGGGTTTTAATTAAGATTTGTAGTGCATCCCACCTAACGACAGCAGTATATACATTATTTTCAAGTGTTCACAAAACATAAATTAAGGAGCCCTGGTTGCACAGTGGATAAGAGCTTAACTGCCAACCAAAAGATCAGCAGTTCAAAACCACCAGCTGCTTCTTGGAAACCCTATGGTGCAGTTCTACTCTGTCCTGTAGGACCTCTATGAGTCCGAATTGACTCTACAGCAATGGGTTTGTTTTGTTTGTTTGTTTTGTTTTGTTTTTGGTTTATAGGGTTGCTATGAGTCAGAATCTACTTGATGGCAATGCATTTGGTTTTCGTTTAGTGGCACAATAATCAAGTGTTCAGCAGCTAACTGAAAGGCCGGTGTTTCAAACCCACGAGTGGCTCCAGGGAGAAAATACCTGGAGATCTGCTCCTGTAAAGGTTACAACCTAGGAAACAATAAGAGCTGGTTCTACACAGATCAACTACATTTGTAGAGAGAGGCCATGGAGAAGCTAAATATCATCAGTCAGAACAAGACCAGGGGTTGACTGTGGAACAGACTATCAATTGCTTATATACAAGTTCCAATCAAATTTGAAGAAAATTAAAACTAGTCAATGAGAGCCAAAGGACGCCCTTGAGTTATCCCACCTGAATGTGGAGACCATCTTAAAAATAGATTGAACACAAGTGACTGAAGACCAGACAAGTTATGGGATGACATCTAGCACATCATATATGAAGAAAGCAAAAGATCATTAAAAAGACAAGAAAGAAAGATGAAAATGAATGTCAGAAGAGACCCTGAAACTTGTTCTTGATAGTAGAACAGCTAAGCCAAATGAAAGATGTGATGAAGTAAAAGAGGTGAACAGAAGATTTCAGAGCAAGGCTCAGGAAGACAAAGGAAATTATTACAATTAAATGCACAAAGACTTGGAGTGACAATCAAAAGGGAAGAACACACACACAGCATTCCTCCAGTTAAAAGAACTGAAGCAAAAATTCAAGCCTTGAGTTGAAATACTGAAGGATTCTATGGGCGAAATACTAAATCAGGAAGCATCAAATGATGATGGAAGGAATACACAGGGTCACTGAACCAAAAAGAATTGGTGACATTCAGCCATTACAGGAGGTAGCATATGATCAAGAACCAATGGTACTGAAGGAGGAAGTCCAAGATGCACTGAAGGCATTGGTGAAAAACAAGGCTCCAGGAATCAAAGGATTACCATTTGACATGTTTCAACAAATGGATGCAATGCAGGAAGCACTCACTCATCTACGCCAAGAAATTTGGAAGAAAACTACCTGACCAAACAACTGGAAGAGATTCATGTACATGCTCGTTCCAAAAAAAAAATGTGATCCAACAGTGTCATTAATATCACGTGCAAGTAAAATTTTGCTGAAGATAATTCAAAAACAATTCCAGCAGTACGTTGACAGAGAACTGCCAGATATTAGTGCTGAATTCAGAAGAGGATGTGGAATGAGGGATAGCATTGCTGATGTCACATGGATCTTGGCTGAAAGCAAAGAACACCAGAAAGATGTTTATCTGTGTTCTATGAATTGTGCAAAGGCATTTAACTGGGTGGATCATAACAGGCTATGGATAACATTGCGAAGAATGGGAATTCCAGGACACTTAATTGTGTTCAGGAGGAACTGTGCATAGACCATGAGGCAAATATTTGAAAATAACAAGGGGACAATATGTGGTCTAAAGTCAGGAAAGGTGTGTGTCAGGGTTGTATCTTCCACCATACTTATTCATTCTCTATGCTGAACAAATAATCTGAATAGCCAGACTACATGAAGAAAAACATTGTATCAGGATTTGAGAGACTAATTAGCAACCTGCGATGTGCAAATGACACAACCTTGCTTGGTGAAAGTGAAAAGGACTTGTAGCACTTACTGATGAAGATCAAAGACTACAGTCTACAGTACTGATTACAACTCAACATAAAGAAAACAAAAGTCCTCATAACAGAACCAATAAGCAATTTCATGGTAAATGGAGAAAAGACTGAAGTTGTCAAGGATTTCATTTTACTGGTATGCACAACCAACGCCCATGGAACCAGCAGTCAAGAAATCCGGTGAGAGGGTGGAGTCAACGTGGCACTACAGACAGAAGCACCATGCCATCCCTCCATAGCAAAGGCCCAAAAAACCAACTAAAATAGAAACAAACATCAATCCTGGAACCCTGACTGTCAGATGAAGAGATAAAGAATTCAGCCAAGCACCAAATGAAATAAGAAACCTACGGAGCACAGAGAGCAAGGAGAGGTAAGTGCGGAGGTCCCCTATCAGCTAACGCAGCACGGATTCACCATCTTGGACTCTTGTCAGAGATCCACGGACAGCGAGTGCAGGAAAGCAGCTTTACGGAGCTTCAAGCAGGAGACAGAGCACCTAGTAACCAGTGATACAAGCTTTTCCACCTACCATCTCTCTCCACGCCTGCTCAGTCTCTGCAGCTTCTTAGTTGGCTGCGGCTGCTGGGCCAGCTGGGAAGTGCAGGGTCCCTGCCACTTAGATTCACCCAGCCCACACTGGAGATCATCGGACAAGGAGTGTGGGAAAGCAGCTTCATGGCGCTCCCAGCAGGAAACAGAACAGCCGGTAACCAGGGATATACAATTTCTCACTGCCTATTTTTCTCACCCATGCTGCTTGGCCTCTGCTGCATCCTAGCTGTCTGTGATTGCTTGGCTGTCCAGTAAGAGCAGGATCCATGCCACTTGCATTCACTCAGCCCACACTGGCTGACTCCATCAGTGCCATTTGTTGCCGATGTCACTTTTTTCTACTTCTTTTGGTTTCTTCCTGCCTCTCACCACTCCCCACCCCCCAACACCTGGTTCTGTGTGCCCGTTTTGCTTCTTCTTGAAAGGTTGTGAAGCACTACTAGGCTGGAAAACTGCTCCCTGGACTGCACTGCAATGTTGGTGGGATCCCCAGGCTTTTTTGTCTGGTTTTGCTTTGTTTGTTTTCTTTTTTGTTTCAAGGCTTGGGAGCCCCTTCTAGCCAGGCTGTACTGAGCGGTCAGGGAGCCACACCCCTGGTCCTCACAGCCACACCAGTGGGATCCCTGGCAGCTTTTCTTTTTCCAATTTTCATTTATTTATTTATTTATTTTTGTTTTTCTCCATTTCTCAGTTTCTCATCTCTTCACTCCAATGGCAAGCTCCCTTAGCACTCCTTTCATTTTATTTTATTTTATTTATTTGTTTTTGGCTTCTGTTTCTCTCAGGGCATCTGCTCCAGAGGAAGATGTTCTCTCTCTCTGGGCGTTCTCATCAGTGTTCCCTCGGACTAGGAGCTTCTTCACGTAGGGATCCTGAGTCCAAAAGACAAACTGTGCTCCTGGTGTTTCTTTCTTGGTGGTATAAGGTCCTCCACTCTCTACTTGCTTCCCTTTCCTTTTATCTCTTGAGAGATAAAAGGTGGTGCAGACCACACCCTGGGGAAACTCCCTTTACCTTGGATCAGGGAGGTGACCTGATAAGGGTGGTGTTACAATCACACCCTAATCCTCTGTAGCATAAAATTACAATCACAAAATGGAGGACAACCACACAATACTGGGAATCATAGCCTAACAAATGTGGGGGGATATCTTTTGGGGGGATACAATTCAATTCATGACAGGCATCTATGCAAAACCAACAGCCAACATCGTTCCTAATGGAGAGAAGTTCGAAAACATTCCCCTTGACATAAGGATGACTTTTATCACAACTTTTTCCTATTTAACATTGTGGTTGAAGTTCGAGCTAGAGCAATAATGCAAATAAAAGAAAGAAAGGGCATCCACATTGGTAATGAAGAAGTTAAACTGTCCTTATTTGCAGATAATATGGTATACATAGAAAACCCAAAAGATTCCACTAGGAAAATACTGGAACTTATAGAAAGTTTTAGCAGTGTTGCAGGATACAAGATTAACACACAAAATTCATTTGAATTCCTATATACCAATAAAGAAAATGATGAAAAGGAAATCAGGAAAACTGTATCATTTATCCCAGTGCCGTCGAGTAGACTCCAACTCATAGTGACCCCATAGGACAGAGTATAATAGACCCTAAAAAAATAAAATACTTAGGAATAAATCTAACCAGGGATATAAAAGACCTATTCAAAGAAAACTACAAAATACTACTGCAAGAAATCAAAAGAGGTCTACATAAACAGAAAAACATGCCCCACTCATGGATAGGTAGACTCAACATTGTGAAAATGATAATTCTACCCAAAGCAACGTACAAATACAATGCAGCAGTGCTGATGCAAATCATCCATTCTTTAAAGAGGTGGAAAAACTAATGATTCACTTTACATGGAAAGGGGAGAAGCCCTGGATAAGTAAAGCACTACTGAAGAAGAAGAATAAAATAGGAGGGCTCACACTACCTGACCTCAGAACCTGCTATGCAGCAACGGTAGTCAAACTAGCCTGTCACTGGTACAAAGATAGATACATTGACCAATGGAACAGAATTGAGAACCCAGACGTAAATCCATCCACCTGCTGTCACTCGATCTTTGTCAAGGGCCCAAAGTCCATCACATGAGAAAAGCACAGTCTTTTTAATAAATAGTGCTGGCAAAACTGTACGTCCATCTGCAAAAAAAAAAAAAAAAATGAAATGGGCCCCATACCTCACACCATACACAAAACTCCTTCAAAATGGATCAAAGACCTAAATACAAAGCCAAAAACTATAACGTTAACAGAAGAAAAATAGGATCAATGCTAGAGGCCCTAATACATGGCATTAACAGGATACAAATCACAATGAACAACACACACACTCCAGAAGACAAGGTAGATAAATAGAATCTTCTAAAAATTAAACACTGATGCTCATGGAAAGACTTCACCCAAAGAATAAGAGAACCTACACACTGAGAAAAAAAAAAAAAAATTGGTTACTACAAATCCGACAAAGTCCTACTTTCTAAAATCTACGGGAAAATCCAACACCTCTACTACAAAAAGACAAATAATCCAATTAAAAAATGGGCAAAGGAAATGAACAGACACTTTATCAAAGAAGACATTCAAGGGGCTAACAGGCACATGAGGAAATGCTCACGATCACTAGCCAGTAGAGAAATGCGAATCAAAACCATAATGAGACACCATCTCTCACTGGGCATTACTGGCGTGAATTAAAAAAGAAAAACAGGAAATAATAAGTATAAGAGAGGCTTCAAGGAGATCAGAACTCTTATTCACTGCTGGTGGGGATGCAAAATGATACAACTTTGGAAAACATTATGGTGCTTCCTTAGAAAGCTAGAGATAGAAATCTCATATGATCCAGCAATCCTACTCCCAGGAATATAAAACCCAAAAAACCCACATCCTAGAGAAATAAGAATTGTCACAGGAATAGACATATGCACACCCATATTCATTGCAGCATTGTTCACAAGAGCAAAAAGATGGGAACAACCCAGATGTCCATCAACAGAAGAATGGATAAACAAACTATGGTACATATACACAAAGGATCACTACTCAAAGATAAAGAACAAAGATGAATCTGTGAAGCATCTAATACCATGGATGAATCTGGAGGACATTATGCTGAGTGAAATAAGTCAATTATAAAAGGACAAATATTGTAGGAGACCACTACTATAAAAATTCATGAAAAGGTTTACACACAAAAAGAAACAATCTTTGATGGTTACCAGGGAGGGGAAGAGTGAGGATGGAAAAACACTAAATAGACAATAGATAAGTGGTACCTTTAGTGAAGGGTAAGATAGTACACAGTACTGCGAAAACCAGCACAACTTGTCCAAGGGAAGGTCATGGAAGCTCTGTAGACACACCCAAACTCCCTGAGGGATGGAGGTGCTGGGCTGAGGGCTGTAGGGACCATGGTCTCCATTGGCATAACATCTTTTATAAAGAAAATGTTCTGCATTCTACTTTGGTAAGTAGCGTCTGGGGTCTTAAAAGCCTGTGAGCTGCCATCTAGGGTATTCCACTGGTCTCACCCCTTTGGGAGCAAGGAAGTATGAAGAAAACTAAACATACAAGGAAAAGATTTGTCCAAAGGACTAATGGACTACATTTACCAAGGCCGCCACCAGGCTGAGTCCAGTACAGCTAGATGGTGCCCAGCTATCACCACTGACTGATCTGACAGGGTTCACAGTACAGGGTCCTGGACAGAACTGGAGAAAAACGTAGAACAAAATTCTAACTCACAGAAAAAGACCAGACTCACTGGCCTGACAGGGACTGGAGAAATCTTGAGAGTATGGCCCCCATACTTAACTCAGTAATGAAGTCACTCCTGAAGTTCACCCTTCAGCCAAAGATTAGACAGGTCCATAAAACAAAATAAGACTAAAGGGGCACAACAGCCCAGGGGCAAGAAGTAGAAGGCAGGAAGGGACAGGAAAGCTGTTAACAGGGAATCCAAGCTCAAGAAAGAGGGCAGTGACATGTTGTGGGGTTGCTAACCAATGTCATAAAACATTACGTGTACTAACTTTAATGAGAAACTAGTTTGTTCTGTAAACCTTCATATAAAAAAAAAGTACAATATAAAAAAACAGAAAATTCTAAAAACAAAGAGAGAAATCCAATTGAAGTAGCAAAAATCCATTTTCTTTAGTGTTCTAATGTTAGAGAAAATATATTTTCTCATTTGTTTTAGTATAGCTGTATAAGCTGTGATTAATCTTTAGTCCTTAGAAAATGGTGTAGGCTCTGTTCAAAACATAGTTGAGCAGCCTGTTCCACTCTCAAAATATAACGAACACCCTAATACCTTACAATATGTTTTCCCCTATTCAAAATAGGTGATTAAGAGCTTGACATGACTAACGCCATAAGATGCTCTAAGTAATCTCTAAACATTTTTTTTATTGCACCAGCTGCACCAGTCTCTTCCAAAGGGGTGCGGAGCTCTCTCAGCTCCTGTGGGCTTGGTCTTTCTTCTTCTTTTTTTTTTTTTTGTTCTCTTGAGAAATGACCTTCCGCCTGCAAACCAATAGGAAGGCTCTCTGGCATTTTTAATCTGCAACTTTCTTTCTTGCTTCCTATCTCAGCCACAGTGGACTTGGCAAAACAGTTCCACTAGCTGAGAGATTCTTATGTGAGTTTTTCAGCCTGTTACAAATATACTGGTTAGAGTCCAGATGCCTGATATGCATATCTTTAGTTTAAAAAAGAGTTTTCTCAGAGTTGTTTTGTGACGTATAAGACCATCTGCAGACTACGTGCTCAAAACATTAGGTAACCCTGATCTTCCCCATATAAAACCCTCCCATCAACCCTTTAGGGTAGACAGAATTTGAAAGAAATTTAACCCCCTCTGTCTCTTAAATACCAGTATTCAGTGAAGGCCTCTTACTGCTTACCTCCTCCTGTCTCAGTATTGACTTTGTGACAGGTGGCTCAAACCCGTGATTTGTGGTAACACAACAATGTATTGCACTGGGCAAATCTGCTGCATAAGACCCCTTTAAAGTGTTGAAATGCAAAGATGTCATCTTGAGAACTAAGGTGTGCCTGACCCAAGCCATGGTATTTTCAATTGCCTCCTATGCATGCCATAGATGGAAAATGAATAAGGAAGAACTAAGAAGAATTGATTCCTTTCAATAATGGTGTCTGCAAAAAATATTGAATGTACCATGACTGCCAGAAGAATGAAAAAAATCTGTCTTGGAAGAACTACAGCCAGAATACTCCTTAGAAGTGAGGATAGCAAGACTTAGTCTCATGTACTTTGGACATGTTATCAGAAGGTACCAGTCCCTGAAGAAGGACATCATGCTTAATAAAAATAGAGGGTCACTGAAAAGAGGAAGACCCTGAATGAGATGACTGACACAGTGACTGCAATAATGGGTTCAAATATAATAAAAAAATTAACGATGGTGCGGGACTGGGCAGTGTTTCATTCCATTGTCCATATAGTCGCTACGAGCCGAAAATGAGATGATGGCATCTAACAATACAACCACCGTTATACTCTCTTATATAAGGTTGCTATAAGCTGAAATCAACTTGATGTCAGGCAACAACAGTGACAACATAACTTGGGCACAAAACAATCTCAACACATTTAAAAGAAATGAAGTCATGCAGAGTATGTTCTTTGAAATCAAACTGGAAATCAATAACAAAAAGATAACAAGAAAATCTCTAAACATTTGGAAACTAACAACACACTTCTTAGTAATCCATGAGGAAGTATGAAATTAAATAGTAATTAAAATAAATTAAAAAAATGAACCAAATGCAAATAAAAATACCTTTTGCTAAGATTTGTGGTACATACCTGTAGCATTGCTGAGAAGAAATTTTATAGCACTAAAATGAATACATTAGAAAAGAAGAAAGATATTAAATAAATAAGCTAATCTCTCACTTTAAGAACTTAGAAAAACAAAAAAGGAGGAAAATAAGCACAAAGCAAGAAAAAGGAAGGAAATAAGAAAGATAAAAACAGAAAACCATGAAACTGAGAAAAAACAATAGAGACAAGCAATGAAACCAAGAACCCTTTGTTTGAAGAAGACAGTAAAATTGGAAAACCTCTAGCAAGACACACACACACAAGAAAAAGAGGTAGGGAGAGAGAAAGGTAAAATTATGAATTTTGAACATTAGGTGTGAAACAGGGGCTATCAATATCGACTGTGCAAATAACATCATATCAATTGATTCAGAAAAAGCATTTGCCAGCATTTAACATACTTGCGTGTTAAAAACTCTAGAAAAAAAAAAAAAGTAATAGAGAGGAGCTTCTTACCTTGTTAAAGAACGTATGCCAGAAACCTACAACTAACATTATACTTAATGGTGAAAAACTTAATACCTTCTCCCCTAAGGGAACATGGTAAACATGTTCCCTATCACCACTCTTATTCAAAATAGAGCTGAGAGCTATAGCCAGTGCAGTAAGGCAAGAAAAAGAAATAAACAACATAGAGACAGGAAAGAAAGAGAAAAAATGTCCCCTATTTGCATATGACATGATGTTTATCTAATAAACACCATGTAATTTATACAAGCACAAAAAGAGAGAGAGAGATGTAGAACTAGTAAATGAGTTCTGCAAGATTGTAATATATGATAAAAATAAAAATATCGATTTTATATCTATATCTAACAATGAACATGTAGATATCAAAATTAAAAATACTATTTACATTTTCTAAAAAAATGAAATACATGCATACCTAGTAAAACATGTGCAGTACTCATATGCTTAAGCTAGAAAATGTTGTTGAAGGGAAGCAAAGATCTATATGAATGGAGAGACATACCCTATTCATCTGCTGGAACACTTAACACAGTGAAGATGTCAACTTTTTACATACTAATGAGGGTTTCTCGACGGCACTGGGTTTTTTAATGAAGGTTTAATGCCATTCCTATGAGAAGCCTAGCAATATTTTTTGTAGATAGAGATAATATTTTAAAATTTATATGGAAAGTCAAAGGAAATACAGTAGCTTGAAGAGTTTTGAAAAAGAAAGTTGTATTGAGAGGAATCAGCCTTCTTGATTTCAAGACTTGTTATTATAGGTACAGTTATCATGACTGTGGGTACTGGGTGAAGGATCGATACATAGATAAATGGAACAGAATTGAAATCCCATAAATAGATCACACAAATACCCTCAAATGATTTTTTACGAAGTGCAAAAACAATTACGTGAAGGAAAAACAATCTTTTCGATAAAGGTTGCTGGAGCAATGGAACATCCACAGGCAAAAAGAAAAGAATTAAGAAACTTAAACTAAGGCTCATATTTTATATAAAAAGTTCAAAATGGATTTAGTTAGCTAGTGCTGATATAACAGAAATACCACAAGTAGATGGCTTTAACAAACAGAAATTTATTCACTCACAGTTTATGAGGCTAGAAGACTGAATTCAGGGCACTATCTCCAGGGGAAGGCTTTCTCTCACTGTCGGCTCTGGGGTCCTTGTCATCACTCTTCTCCTGGTCTAGGAGATTCTTAGCACAGGGACCCCAGTTCCAAAGGACACGCTTCACTCCCTGCTCTTTTTCTTGGTAGTGTGAGGTCCTTGTGGACTAAATTATGATGTAGGGTCAAAGAGTTGATATACCCTTAAGGTAGGCCAATGAAGGTATATTGCTGGCCTTGCCATCTGAATTCAGATGAATAGCTACATATCAGGTCCTAGGGATGTATTAACTTGCTCAAACAATGGAACCACATCTGGAACAGCAGCTACAATTGGAGTCACCACCTGGTTAAGTTTCTGATAATCCACTGATATTCTCCAAGGTCCATCTGATTTTTGCACAGGCCAAATAGGCAAGTTGAATGGGGGTGTGCTGGGAATCCTCATGCCTGATTACTTCAAGTCCTTGATGGTGGCAGTAATCTCTGAAATTGCTCCAGGGAAGTGGTATTGCTTTTGGTTTATTATTTTCCTAGGTACAGGCAGTTCTAATGGCTTCCATTTACTACCATAAAAGCACTTACTCCACTTGTCAGGGATCCAATATGGGGGTTCTGCCAGTTGCTGCAGGTATCTATTTCAATTATGCTTTCTGGGACTGGGGAAATCACTACAGAATGGGTTTGGGAACCCACTGGACCCACTATGAGTTGAAACTGAGGTACCAAAAAAAAAAAAAAAACCCAGTGCCACTGAGTCGATTCTGACTCATAGCGACCCTATAGGACACAGTAGAACTGCCCCATAGAATTTCCAAGGAGCGCCTGGTGGATTTGAACTGCCGACCCTTTGGTTAACAGCCATAGCACTTAACCACTGCAACACCAGGGTTTCCAAAACTGAGGTAAGGCTCCATTAATAACCTGACCTCCATACACTCCCCACTCTGACTGGTGGGCCACAGTAACGTTTTGGGTCTCCTGGAATTAGTGTCAGTTCATAGCCAGTATCCAGTAATCCCGAAAAAGTCTAATTATTTCTTTTTCCCCAGTGAACAGTCACTCTCATAAAAGGCCATAGATCATTTTGGGGAAGGCTGGGAGAAAGATGAAGAGTATACATTTTTGGCAACTAGTGGGGTCCTGCCTCAAGGGAATCCAGCCTCCCCTGTATTCAAAGGGTTGTGGGTCTGTAAACTGGCTCAAGTCTGGGAATTGATTGAGGGGTGTGACTATCTATTCTGGTGTTTCTAGTCATACTGTGGTTCACTTGACCTAGAATTCTTCTGCTTGTAGAGATCAAGTGAATATTTAGTAGCTTTCCTATCTATTTAACTCCTAGGGTCACCATGACTAGGTAGCTAACATCATAAATCCGTACAAGTGAGACTATTCTGATTACAGCTTTGACTCTGCTGTCCATTATGGTAACCACGCCTACCTTGTCTTTTTCAGTTGAGTGCCACCACTTGGCCCCTACCACCATGAGGTCTAATCAGTCCCACTGTAGTTATGTGTGTTAAAATGTGTGTCCTCCAGGTACTCCATATGTGGGTCTGTGTGTCTAACCTGATAAATCCACTCTAGCATGACAATTTCCTTAAGGCTTTGAGTACTTTCTTCTACAGTATACCAAGGCAGGTACTTCAGCTTGATTTAGTGTAGGCCACTATGCATTTGGGTTACTGCATAATACATGCTTCAGTAACCAGCCAAATAAACTATCTGATCCTTTTCTAACCTCTTGAGCTGAAACATTGAATGAATAACCTTTGCTTATTGGGCCCATATCAATAAACTTAGGCTGATCCAACTTTATGTTCCTTGCACCATTATCCCACACACTTAACAGCCATTCCCACACATATTCTTCAGGATCCTGCTTGTACGTATTAGAAAACTCACACAGTTCTTTTGGGGTGTAGCATACCTCCTTCTGGGTCACACTTTATGCTTCACATTTTGGGGCTTGCTGGGTCTTAAAGCTAGTTATAGGTCTGGAAGCAAAAATGGACGATAGGGATGTGTTCTGAGAATATTCAGCAAAGTCTAGTAAGGTTTGAGCCTCAGGTGATAGCCGAAGGCAATTACTCAGACATCTCCCCAGGGGGTGATTCAGACAAAGTCTCTTCAGACACAGTTGGGTTAATCTCATAAGGTGGGTGTGGACGGACTAACGGTTTTACTTAGCAAAGATGTAGTAATCCCTTTAGATGGAAGTGAGAAGCCTGGTTCTGTTGGTGGAAGTGATTCAACAGAATTTAGGGGCTTAGTGTCCCCATTTCCTCAGTATCTGCCCATGTATTCCCATCCCAAGTTTCAGGACCCCATTCCTCCCAGTCCATACCTTCACTTTAACTTCAGGCACTATTCAAAACTGGGAATTCAATTGGCATTGTAAGTTAACCACTCTTATGATAAGACTCTAGGCTTCATTTCTGGCAATATCTGCTTTGTTACTGTAAAAAATAAGCCTTTCTTTCAAGGTACAAGTGGCAACTTTGAGGTCATTTATGTGGCATTTGAGCTGTGACTGTGAAGTCCTGAACTCATCTTTCTTTCACCATTTTGTCTAGCGAAAGTAGAACCAACTGACCAGCTTCCTTGTACTTCTCATTCTGATAAAATTGTAGAAAGATAACAAATATGCGACCACCCAGAGCCTTGCCTTCCACCAATACCTGATCTACTGGTGGCGATATTGTGCGTATTTTTATTGCCACCTCAAAGTGTGGATTAGTAGTACCCACTTTAATGGTAGTAGAGTCATCAATACCTTTAAGACTAACCAGATTTGAGAAAGAATTTAGAAAACTCATCCTCATAATTTCATTCTCTAGAACTAATCTCCGTACCAAATGATTTAGGCTGTATTCTCTAGAGAAGAAAAACCAGTGAAGTGTGTATGTGTGTATACGTACATATACATATACATGCACACATATAAAGAAAGAGAGAGAGAAGAGAGAGATTTATATTAAGAAAATGGCTCATGTGGTTTTTGAGGCTGGGAAGTCCCAAGTCCATGGGTCAGGCTAGAGACTTCTCCTGACTCATATAGCTGAAGGGGCTGATGAACAAAGATTGGCAGGTAAGATGACAGGCCTTTGCCTCATAGGTTTCAGAGGCCAAGGAACCCCAAGAATGGCAGGTAAGACAGCAGGCTATTGGCTCACAGGGTGCAGAGGCTGATAAATCCCAAGATCAGCAGGTAAGCTCTTAGCTCAAGTTCCCAGAACCAGAGGCCAGGTGCAGGTCCAGAGGGAGGAAAAGCTAGCAAGCTTTGCTAGAAGGCCCATATATATTAGATGCAGGTCACACCCCCAAGGAAACTCACTTTCAACTGATTGGCTGCTTATAGAAGATCTCACCATGGAGGTGATTATAACATTAAATAGCTGCCAAACTACATGACAACTCCCAAACCACTTACCATCATGACCCAGCCAAGCTGATACACAACTTTAACCATCACATGGACCATAGACTTAAATGTGAAATGTAAACTATAAATCTTTTCACTAAAATAATTTTTAAAAAGAGAAAATCTTCAGGATCTAGGACTAGACAATGAGTTCTTAGGTTGATCCCCAAAACACCATTAGTAATAGGTAAATCGATTAATTGGACTTCAACAAAATGAATAGCCTGTGCTCTCCTTAATATCTTGTCAAGAGGATGAAAAGAAAAGCTACAATTTGGGAGAAAATACTTGCAAACCACATGCCTGACAAAGTACTGGTATCTAGAAAACATAAATAACATTTAAAACCCAACAGTAAAAATTAAAAAAAAAAAAAATTAAGGATTTAAATTTTAGCCAAGCGTCTTAGCCTGCTAAGCCAGAAATCCAGTGCCGTCGAATCGACCAGGGCTCCCATAATACCACAAGGTGAATGGCTTCAAGGAACAAAAATTTTTCTCATAGTTCCCAAGGTTAGAAGTTTGAACTTATGGAATCTACAGGGCTAGTTCATGCTCTCTCTCAGCTCTAGGGGAAGATTCTTCCCTGTCTCTTCCAGCTTCTGGCATCTCTGGTGTCATGTATGCTTATATAATGTTCTCAAATCACACAGGCTTTCATAAATGCTTTCACTGTTGGTCATATCATATGTACAACTACTCATAACACAAAGTTGGAAATACATATACATACTTCTGTGAGGTTCTCTTACCTGCAAACTTGTAAATCATTGGCAACTTACAAACTGTTATAAATTATACCTCTAAGTCATCAGAAAGTTTTTTAAAAAAATTCTAACTTTAGAAATTGATAAATAGAAGAATGCAGTAAATAACCTCTAGATGCTGGCATTGCACCCCGGTGGTGTGATAAGGAAATTGTAACTCTTATTTAAATTAGAAATAGAAAAACAGGAAGTATGTTGCAATGATGTAACATGTAATTAAACCTCCCTAAAATGGCTAATTGTATACATGATAGGATGAAAATCTCCCTAAATTGGCTCAGCAATACATGATATGATAAAGGGATTATGACATAAAATTACATCTCAGTAAGGTATGACATAAAATTACATCTCAGTAAGGTATGTCATAAACAGAAGTCATAAACACTCTAATCACTGACCTTCAAGAAAAAAAAAAAATGATATACTAGTCTTTGTTAATCGTGACATTGCTTAGCCCTTATTGTGTGAGGTCAAAGCTAGAAGTTCTTATTTTCATGGATTTCAGCTTATGCCCTTAGTTATCTAGTGCCACTATAACAGAAATGCCACAAGTGGATGGCTTTAACAAAGAGAATTTTATTTCTTCACAGTAAAATAGGCTAAAAGCCCCAATTCAGGGTCTCGGCTCCAGGAGAAGGCTTTCTCTCTCTGTCGGCTTTTTCATCTACCTTGCCCTGGCCTAGGAGCTTCTCTGCCCAGGGACCCTAGCTCCAAAGGATGGGCTCTGCTCTCAGCACTGCTTTCTTGGTGGTATGAGATCCCCCTGTCTCTCTGCTCACTTCTTTCTTTTATATCTCAAGAGATTGCCTCAAGACACAATCCAATCTTGTAGATTAAGTCCTGCCTCACTAACACAACTGCTGCCCATCCTCCCTCATTAACATCATAGAGGCAGGATTTATAGCACATAGGAAAATCACGTAATCATGGAATCACGGCCCAGCCAAATTGATAAACACAGTTTGAGGGGGACATAATTCAATCCATGTCATGCTCTAAGGAAAAGAAGGCAAAGGCAAAGGATCTCTCTTTAGTCTCTGACTCTCTCCAAAGACTGGGAGCTTACGGAGACTCTGACGGCCCATGCTAACCTTGGAAACTCTAGCTACGAGGGACCTCCACCGATTTTGAACTGAGGTCAAGACTTCCTCCTGAGAACCTCCATGAAAGGTAAAAGCGTGAAGTCTAAAGATTGGGGCTCTAACCAGGGAACTAACATTGTAATTTTAATTGTTAGTTCTGATTCTCCAACTTCAAAATGAATGTGTTGAGGTCTTACTTACATGCTTCACCATGACTACCGTGCAATAAACTAGATGAATTTCTGCATGACAAACCTGACCATTCCTTCATTTATTCTTAAGATAAAATCCTACAAAGCACCCAGGCATTTCTTATAGTTCCTTGGCTTGTAGACAGATCCCCACATGCTCTGTTTCTCCTGTGTCTTTCCCTGTCTGTCCTTCTATTTTTTAAGAAGACACTGAGAAGTGATTGGATTAGGACCCAGCCAACCCTGGTACTCTTTTAATTTAACCGATAACATCTACAAAGCAAAACCCTGTTTTCCAAAACAAAGTCATATTCACAGGTACAGGGGTTAGGACTTCACTATATCTTTTTTTTTTTGGCTGGGGGAGGCAGTGGAGAGTGGCCAAATTCAATCTGTAACACCAAACTGGTGTAAAATTTGTCCTGGAATGAAGGGCCAGAAGGCATACAGAAAATTCCTCCTATGAACAAGGGGTCCCCTCAAAGAATACTTCAGGAACACAGAGGCTCATATTTATGGGACAAGCTGCTGCCAAGTGACTATTCCTCATCACTGAGCCCTGCAGGTCAAGTATCCTTGATTTGGAAAGTAGGTGTTAACCTTGAAGACCAGGGAGAGAACGCAGATGGAGTGGGTTAGGTACAGCAAACACATTCCTCTCTAGGTTTACTGTGCAAGTGTGCAGGATCATACGCTAGCAAAGCATGACACTAAAAAGGGTAGAATAAATAACAAAGAATTTCCTAATGAGGTAGGGAAGTTTGAATTTTTAAATTGTATATCGTATTTCATCAAAATGGGGTGTTTTCATCTCCTACTTCTGCATAACAAATCTCCAAAAATACAGTGTTGTAAAACAGCTCAAATAGATTATCTCACTGTTCTGTAGGTCAGAACTCAAGACTGGCTCAACTGGTTTCTCTGCTCTGGGTTTCAAGATGCTGGCCGGCCAGACACTTACCAGAGGCTCTGTGAAGAATCAGCTTCTAAGCTCATTTAGCTGTCAGCAGAATCCACTACCCTGCAGTTGCAAAACAAGGGCCTGTTTCCTTGGTGGTTTTCAGCTGGAGGCTCCTAGTGGCCTCTCTCAGATCCTTGGCATGTGAGGCCTTACATCTCAGAGCCAGCAACAGCCATTTCAACTCTTCTCATGTTTAGAGTCTCTCTACCGACAAATCTCCCTGACATTAGTCTGAAAAAAAAAAAATTCTCTGTTTTTAAGGTGTCAACCCAGGTAATCCAGTGTGATCTGTTTATTTTAAGGCCATAATCTTAATTATATCTGCAAAGTGCCTTTTGCCACATAAAGTAACATGTTCAAAAGCCCAAAGAATTAGGGTGTAGACATCTTTGTGGATGGAGAAAGAAGACCACCATTATTCTACTTACTGCAGGGAATTTTATATAGGAATTGTAGAAACACACTTAATTTTAAATTGAGGCTGATTTGAGTCCCAGTTATGCCAATTTTGAGCCACGAGTCCATGGAATTTTCATTTAGCCTCTTTAAGCCTCAGTTTCCCTACACAAAAAATAAAAACAGCAATTCCAATTCACAAGATTGCTGTAAGACTAGAATGGTATAGCTTATATTACATTGGATAAAATGAATGACAGGGAAAGGAAAATGATCCTTGAGAATATTTTTTAAAAACTTATTTATAGCCAAAGACATGAGTATAAAGATCCATGAAAATTAAACATTTTCAACTAATATCCACATAAAAAGATTAATTTTATGTAATAAAGAGGCTATACAAATTGGTGAGAGAAAAATATTGAAGTCATGACTATTGATACATGGACATAAGTTGCAAGGAGATAATTTTCCCTCAACCAAATCTACTGACCAATATAAATACAGAAAAATGTTCAACCTCACAAAAGTAATTAAATAAATGTAAATGAGAAAATCCAATTTGTTAAGTTAATGAAATGAAGGAAGATTAGAGAATTGATTTAAAAATCCACAGACATACTGGAAAAACATATTTATTATTGTCAGTTATCTAATGAAACAGACATACTCATGCAAGTGCTTGAGATAAATTTGTGCAATCTTAGTCTTGAAATGAATCTGAAAACCTTCATAAAAACCCTACAAATGTCTATAAGCTTTAACATGTTAAGTGCACGTCTAGGAATATTAATGAAATAACCTAACTCTAGCAGGGCTTTATATGTAAATATATTAATCGTATTGTTATAAATAAAAATAATAGCTATACATATTTTGTATTTAATATGGGCAAGGCTCTGTTATAAAATCATCATATATTTGTGGTAAAGCCACTTATTGATTATCAGCTTTCACACCATTTAATTTAGGACCTTAAAAAAAAAAAAAAAAGGCAGTTTTGGTCAGTAGACTGTTCAAGGATCTGGCGTGGGTTGCTTCTGTGCTGAGGTAGTTGCGAACCGTCTACTTTGTCCAACCCTCTCTACCTGTGTTGAGGAGACCTGGGTAGTCATGTAAACCATGGTTTGTGGTAACATAGAAGCACTACGAAATGAAGAGAGCCTGGATTCCTGAGGTAATAGAGGAGATTTTCACTGGTACATATCAGACTTTATGCGAATGCAGGTTCAACTTCTATTTAGCCAAACCCAGGAGGTTTTGGTAGATATATTACTCTAACACAGCCTTGCCAGACCAATACAATACAAGAGTTCATGTAATCCCTTAGAAACCGTTATGAGGTAGACACATTGTTTCTTCATGTTACGCTTGAGGAAATTAAGGTCTAGAGTGATCAGGAAAATGGCAAAGGCCACCCAGCTAGAGGAGGGATATGTTCAAAGAATTGAATATCAATTCAAAACCAGACTTCTTTAAAAATTATAGCCACGATTACTAAAAACAATTTATGTTCAATAAAGGAATTAATATGTAATCAATGTCCTTTCTTATTGTAGAATCTTAATGTGGCCATTAGAATAATGTTTCTAACTAGCTTTTGATAAACTTTGACAAAAATGCTTAAAGTCTAATTTAATTGAAAAAGGCAAGGTGTACACCATAAAAACCTTGTAAACTACAGCTAGAAATAAAGTTACAGGGCTAATAAAAAAATGAAGTTCTTCCTGCTACAAACACCTAAAAAAGCAGGTTGATAGGTAGTAAGCATTGTTTTAAGTGCATTACTAAGTGTGAAAGAAATGAAAATCACCCACTACCAGGAAAAAAAAAAAAAAAGAACTGATAACTAGAGAAGTGAGGTCTTCAGCAGTTGCTATCACTGTCACATAAACGTTATTAGTCACCAAAGGCCTGGTTGTTAATGTCCATACAAGGACAAGGAATGAGCACATGAGTCTATAAGTCATGGAGTCTGAACTGAGAGGTACCCCCAGAGCCAATAATCCTAAAGGGGTGCATCTCATAGGACCAGAAAAAAAAAAAAAAAAAATCACCTTTAAGCCCCAGGAGAAGAGACGTATATTTCTCTGCCTCAAATCTGAGAAACAATAAAAAAAAAAAAAAAATTCTCCTAAATATTTGAAATCTTGAATTTGTACTTCACATGGAAATTGGTTAGAAATTTACACCATATTTGTGTACTGAAAATCTCCAGCTTCAAAAGCGACACAATTTAAGAATCACATTGATGTTTTTAAACATCAATGACCGCAAAGAAACAAAAGCCAATCAGGCCAGGAGGGACTCTCACCGGGAAAACAACAAGAATTTTCCACTGAGTATATTTTAATCAACACATAAAAAACTACAAAGCTTGTTCAGACCTTCCTTGAACAAGAATCGGTCGACATATAAACCGCAACATTAGACAAGTAAGCACTTAAGATAGTATTACGTTTTACTTTTTTTTTAATTTTGGAAATGATGAAAAAGTTACAACTTTGAAAAATAGAATATATTGTATAAATGAAATAAAATAATCATTGAGATAAAAATAAAACTCATAAAGTGATTAAACAAATGTAAAAAAGAATAGTTAATTTGTAGATGGATAGAAGAAAATAGAATGCAGGACATAAAACAAAAACAGAACAAAAAAATTGCATTGCCATCATAGTGACCCCGTACGACAGAGCAGAATGGCCCCCTAAGGCTTCCAAGGCTGTAATCTTTAGGAAGCAGATCCCCACACCTTTCTCCCATGGGCTTAAATGCCGACCTTTGGGTTAGTAGCCAAGTGCTGAACCACCAGCAACCAGGGCTCCTTAGTGCAGGACATGGATACTGAAGTTAAGCATTTCAAGCAATGATTGAGATACATAGAAGAGAAGAAGGTGGCTCAATATAGGTCTCATTGGATTTTTAGAAAAATAAACTAAAGAGTGAGGCAAAATTCATATTAAGATAACAGCTAATTTTTGTTTTGTTTGATAAAAAGAAGTGATCTTTTTCAGATTCAGTAAGCTCAGTATACCCTTATCAAGGAAAAATAAATGCATAAACCCCTAGATAAAACATAGTAGCATTACGGAATACCAAAGTAAAAATTAATTTGATAAGAAAGATTTATCTACAAAAAGAAGTGTAATTGAACTGACAACTGACTTCACAGTAAGGCATGCTGAGGAAAATCATCTCAACATGGAATTCTATAAACTCATTTAAACTCTAAATCAAGTTTAAGACTTACAAAGACAAAAAAGAAAAAAGAAAGAATTCCCATTAACAACATCTCATCAGCAAAATGTTAATTAAGGATATACTTCGAGACAGGGAAACTGAACCTAGAAGAAAAAAAAAGTCAGTTGTGAGTAAAGAAGGTGATACAGTTGAAGATGGATCTAATAAACGATGACGGTATAAACACCACCTCTGATTAATAGTTACTGATTTACAGAGCATAAAAAGGAAGTGAAAATAAATTACTATACAAAAGTAACAAGAATGAAATGTTTTCTTCATTTCCCAGGGTTGTTACCAAAACACCAGAAAGGGGGTGGCTTCAAAGACCAAAAATATATTGTCTCACAGTTCTGGAGGCTAGAAGTTGAAATTCAGGGTGCGGCAGGAGAAGATCCCTCCTTGTCTCTTCCAGCTTCTGGTATGACAACAGGTATCTCTCAGCATCCCTTGGTTTATGGATGCATCTTGACTTGATGTCCTCCCCATCTGTGACCGTTTCTGAGTCTGCTTTCCCCTTTGATAAGACACTACTTAGAAGGGATTAGGCCTCACCCTACTCCAGGATGACATTGTTCACTGATAACATCTTCAAAAAAAGAACCTATTTTTCAAACAAAATCATATTCACAGGGACAGGGATTAGGGCTTAAATATATCTCTTGGGGGTACACAATTCAATCCATAGCAAATGGGGAGAGAAAATCATAGATGTTCAGGTTTACTGAAGCTTTTGCTGTATTTTAAGGGGATTAGAACAAGGGGATACTGATTGGTTAAAAGTCAGGAAAGGTGTGCATCAGGGTTGTATTTTTTCACCATACCTATTCAATCTGTATGCTGAGCAAATAATCTGAGAAGCTGGACTACATGAAGAACAGGGCTTCAGGATTGGAGGAAGACTCATTAACAACCTGTGTTATGCAGATGATACAACCTTGCTTGCTGAAAGTGAACAGGACTTGAAGCACTTACTGATGAAGATTGAAGGCCATAGCCTTCAGTACGGATTGCACCTCAACATAAAGAAAACAAAAATCCGCACAACTGGACCAATGAACAACATCAATGATAAATGGAAAAAAGATTGAAGTTGTCAAGGATTTCATTTGACTTGGATCCAGAATCAACAGCCATGGAAGCAGCAGTCAAGAAATCAAAAGACGCATTGCATTGGGTAAATCTGCTGCAAAGGACCTCTTTAAAGTGTTGAAGAACAAAGATGTCACCCTGAAGACTAAGGTGCGCCTGACCCAAGCCATGGTATTTTTAGTCGCATCATATATATGTGAAAGCTGGACAATGAATAAGGAAGACCGAAAAAGAATTGACACCTTTTAATTGTGGTGTTGGTGAAGAGTATCGAATATACCATGAACTACCAAAAGAACGAACAAATCTGTCTTGGAAGAAGTGCAGCCAGAATGCTCCTTAAAGGCAAGGATGGCAAGACTGCATCTTACATACTTTGGACATGTTGTCAGGGGGATGAGTCCCTGGAGAAGGACATCATGCTTGGCAGAGTACAGGGTCAGCAGAAAAAGGAAGACCCTCAAAGAGGTGGATTGACACAGTGGCTGCAACAATGTGATTCGTTCTGTTGTGCGTAGGGTCTCTATGAGTTGGAACTGACTCGACAGCACCTAACAACAACAGAGATAATAGGCAGCCGGGTGGCACAAAGTGTTAAGAGCGCAGCTGCTACCCAGAAGGTTGGCTGTTCAAACGTACCCAGCAGCTCCACGGAAGAAAGATCTGTCTGCTTCTGTAAAGATTACAACCAAGCAAATCCTGTGGGGCAGTTCCACTCTGTGACATGGGTTTGCTGTGGGTAGGAATCCGCTGAAAGGCACCTAACAACAACAGAGATATCGTCATCTATAGCTCATGTTAAGGAGCCCCGGTGGTGCAACGGTTAAACCGCTGGGCTGCTCATCAAAACGTAGGTCGTTCAAACTCAATGGCCGCTCCACAGGGAGAAAGATGTGGCAGTCTTCTCTGTCCTACAGGGTCGCTATGAGTTGGAATCAACTTGATTGTAGTGGTTTTAGTGGGTTTTTAGCTTATGTCACAAAGTCAGTTATCATTTGAGAACAGGATATTGAATGTGACAACAAAGCAGAAGGCTGAGCTTCAAGCATTTGTCATGGCAAGAGGCATCATTGTCTGTGTGTCAGAACAGTGAAGCAGAATGTTGCTAGCGAAGTTTACTGACCCCTATTCTCATGAAAAAGTGCGGAGGGAAGGGCATCCCCTCCACCCCTTGTACACAATACTCAAACCAGTTACGAGTTCGATGGGGTAGTTCACAGCAGTAGTGGAGAGGCTAATGTCAGTAAGAGAGAGCGCTGCTTATGGCAGAAAAAAATGTCCCATGAAGTTCCCGGGAAACCCTGCCACAACGCAGGGTGCTGTTAGTGACATGAGAACTACAAACACATCCAGATAAGCTATTTTTTCTCTTTACCTCTCATGCTTTCTCAATCTCCTTGCAATGGAGTGGATGCCAATTTTTAGTGACTTTATAGGACAGGCTTGAGCTGGCTCATAGGGCTTCCAAGGCTGTACTCTTTCAGGAAGGAACCCTGGTGGCACGGTAGTTAAGCAATTGACTGCTAACTAAAAGGTTGGAGGTTTGAACCCAGCAGCCTCTCTGCAGGAGAAAGATGTGATAGTCTGTTTCCATAAAGATTACAACCTTTGAAATGCTATAGGGCAGTTCTACTCTGTCCTATAGTTTCACTATGAGTTGGAATCCACTCAGTGGCAATGGGTTGGTTTTCTAAATGTTATTTATTTTGTTGTTGTTGAGAACATACACAGCAAAAGGTACACCAATTTAACAGTTTCTACATAAATAATTCAGTGACATTGATTACATTCTTCAAGTTGTGCAACCATTCTCACCTTTTCCTAAGTTGTTCCTTCCTCATTAACATAAACTCACTGCCCCCTAAGGTTCCTATCTAATCTTTCAAATTGTTGTTGTCAATTTGATCCCATATAGTTCTTAAAAGAGCAAAACACTCAAGGCAGATCAGTTTTACTAAGCTGTCTTAGTCATCTAGTGCTGCTATAACAGAAATTCCACAAGTGGATAGCTTTAACAAAGACAAGTTTATTCTCTTACAGCCCAGTAGGCTAGAAGTCTGAATTCAGGGCACCAGATTCAGGGGAAGGCTTTCTCTTTCCGTCATCTCTGGAGGAAGGTCCTTGTGATGCATCAGTCTTCGCTTGGTCTGGGAACATCTCAGTGCAGGAACTTCAGGTCCAAAGGATGAACTCTGCTCCCAGCACTGCTTTCTTCGTGGTATGATGTCTGCTTGCCTCTCTGCTTGCTTCTTTCTTTTATATCTCAAAAGAGATTGGCTTAAGACACTAATCTTGTAGACCTCATCAATATAACTGCCGCTAATACATCTTCTTACATCATAGTGATAGGATTTACAACACATAGGGAAATCTCAACAGATGGTAAAATGGTAGACAATCATACAATCATACAAAGGAATCATGACCTAGCCAAGTTGACAGATATTTTTTGGGGACACAATTCAATCCATGATATAAGCTAAACTAGTTTTTAGTTTTAGGATTATTTCAGAGGATATTTTTGGTTTAAGGTTTAAAGATTATCTCAGGGGAATAGTTTCAGGGCTTCATCCACCCTTCATGGCTCCAGAATGTTTGGAGCCCAGACTTGGATCCAAACATTCTACATTTCCCCCTTTTGATCAAGATTCTTCTATGTAATCTTTATTTTTCTTTGGTAATCTTTATGGTAGCACACTGCCACATCTTTCTCCTGTGGGCCACCGACTTTTTGGTTAGGGGCCGAGCACTGAACTGCTGCACCAGCAGGACTCCTTATGCCTTCTTTGCTTATCCTCATTTGAAGGAGTCAGAAGATTAAAAAAAAAACAGTTAGTGAAATGGCATGGCATAACAAACCCCCTTTCCAACTCAGATCTCTGAGCCAAGTGAGTGGAGAATAATAGGATTGGATATGAGGTTGAAGGGTTAATTTAGAGTAGCTAAAAGTGGATAGTAACCCTCTTAGAGACGTAACTGAAAGTGATAAGAAAGCTATCATTCTTTCTGCCCAAGGTGGCATCTCAGTGTGAGGACGGTAGTCGTTACAGAGTATGCTTGAAGATTTTATTCTTGTGCACGAGGAGACATGTTTATGGATCTTTTATTGATTGTTAATTGCTTGTAATTAAAAAATGCAACAAGAAAAAAAATCAAACTTCCCTCAGGGGAGTGGACAAATAAATTATGGATTATTCATAAAATGGAAAATTTTAAGAGTTAATTTACAGAATAATGTTTTAATATTTACAGAATGTTTTAGTATTATATATCACAAATATAAGATTGAGCAAATTAAGCCAGTTGCAAAAGAATATATACAGAATGAAAGAAATAGCACATATTCTGAAAGCTGTAAGCAATTTTTTTAAGGGAAAATATATTAATATGTCTATTACCAAATAAACTCTAAAAATATAACTATGTATATTGTCTTTTTTCATCAAATTATTCAGTAGTATTGTGAAGGACATTAATAATGAAAATAAAGCAAGCAATAATAATTTAATATACTTATTTTCACAGTATAAATCATATTGAAATTCTTCATATTGGCTTAAGTATACTTCTATCTAGTGACATCAGAAAACATCTTAATTCTTGTCTACAACACGAGGTGGGTTTTGCAGTCTAATGCAATTTTCATAAAAGACCAGTGCATTCCTCTATGGCCCATTCCTTTATGTATAAAAGGAGATAGCAATCATCATACACAATTCATTTAAGCATTTATATAACAATATAAACATTGTTAAAATTGCAGTCATCTATATTTATAATCTTTTTATCCAGTGGAAATTGTTGGTAATAAAACTCATTCATACAAACCACATAAGATCTAGAAAGATATTTTAAAATGCTAGATTTTTTAGATAAATTATTGGGCTGATACCTTCCAAAGCATAAAACATTCTAAAGTCAAAATTACCAAAATTTTCAGTTAATAATTTCTTTTACTTCCACATTGTCTAGATAGATTTCCTTCACAACTTGAAAGTAGGTTTAAATCATTGAGGTAGCTTAATACATGTCCTCCATATATTAATGGTGATATAAAATCATAAGTAATTAAAATTTTAAGAGAATGAGAAATGAAATCCAACTATCTTATGTACAGTCGAACCAATCCAAGATGGAAAGTTGATAAAATTACAGCAGAAAACTAACAAGCATTTTTCTGGGGTGAATATTTAAAAAATGGGAGTCCTTTGTTCTTGCCTTGATGATGTACACGTGGGGAAAAAAAAAATCTGAAATCCAATATAGGAATATATGATTTTATTACAGGGTTGAGTGCCCAGCTTTTGGCAAAGTCAAGCTCCCTAGAAATTTGAATATCTGAAGTTCATAAATATCAAAATTCATTTACTCTTCACAATATGCTTCCTCTTAGTTCAAAGGGGAAAAAAAATACATAACACATTTAACAGCTAAGAAATAAAGTTCAATAGAGTACTTAACTTTATACAGCTCTTTAAAATGCAAAATTTTTATGACTTAAGTGTAAGCTAGTAAAAAAAAATCATAAATTAATTTTTCTTCACCATGGACTTGGAGCTTTAAGTGAAAGTTGAAAGTGGTCATAAAATGTTCGATTAGTTTCATACTTTTCAAAGCATTAGAGGGAAAAAATATCAGTGATAAGGCATAAATTCAAGAATGGGTTTCACTTGGTTAATTAGAGTGAAAACAGAATATATGTACATTAATGAAATGTCTATAGAACAAATGTTAAATCTTTTGAAATAAATATAACCAGAAAACCAGTCATTTTTTAATTTTCACTAAGATTATTACTTTGAATAATGTTGATAGAATCTCTATGTTCATATTGAGTTCCATCTAAATATTATATTATGGCCTATCTGCAGAATTTGGGAAGGGGTAGACTGATTAAAAATGGCCCTATAAGAATATGTGTTTACAAAAAACTGTGCCTACATGGAATTAATCATTACATATGTGAATAATTTTAACCCTATGAATCAAACACCTTTTCAATTGACCCAATACATATATTATTTTGGTATAATCCCAGTCACATAATGTGGACCCATGTAGCATTTGAGAAATAGTCTCTTTCTCCCTCATTCCTATTTTGTGTTCCTATGTCATGGCCTTCAGCTATATACTTCTTTCCCAACAAACAAGAGAATGAGTTGACCTGTTATGGGGGGGGGGGGGGGGGGGAACTATTTCAAATAATTTTGAGTCAAAATGACCTAAAATTTTGCATATCATTTAGCCCCCAAATTTTACCTTTAAAAATAAAAATAGGGACATAATCATGAAGGGGGGCAAAGATTTTGTTTCGGAGTTCTTTATTTTTTTCCTTCTAGAGAAGTTTCAACAACCAGTAAGGAACTGTATCTTAATTTCCCAAGGCTGCCATTTAAAAAAAAAAAAAAGAAGAAAAAGTGGGTGTCTTTAAGGAATAGGAATTTATTGTTTCACAGTTCTGGAAGCTAGAAGTCTAAATCAGGGTCTTGGCTCTGTAAACTCTTTCTGAGGGCTTTAGGAAAAAACTGCTTTTCCTAGCTTCCGGTGGTGCTGGCATCGTTGGCATGCCTTTGCTGGTAGACTGATCCCACATTCTGTCTTCCCCTTTGTGCGATTCTATTTCCGTGCCTGCCTTTTTCTTTTTATAAGAAGCCATGCAGAAGGGGTTAGGAGTAGGAACTACACTACTCTGCAATGCCCCCTTTTTTTAACTTAACGGCTAATACCTGCAAAGAACAACTCTATTCTGCAAAACAAGCTCATATTCACAAGTACAGGGATTAGAATGCAACATACCCTTTTGGGAGACACAATTCAATTCATAACAAATTGTTCAAATAAATTGTAGCATATCAAGTGGGTGAAATTCAATAAAATACTTTGCCACCTTTAAAGATGTTATAGAATATCTACTAGGATGGAAATATGTTAACACTATTTTATAAACTAACAGTAATAGAAATTATTACAGACAAGATATGTTTCATCAAGTGGATGGATAAGCAAACCGTAGTATATGTATATAAAGAAAAACTACTCAGCAATGAAAAGGGACAAACCATTGATTTGAATGACAAGAATGAAATTCAAATGCATAGTGGTAATTGAAAAAAGTCAAACCCAAAGTTTATGTATTGCATGGTTCCAGTTATATAACAATTTAGAAAAGGTGAGGCCTGATAAAAGCCTCAAAATTTGCTTGTGTGGTGGTTCATGCCCTCAAGTGCTACTACCTTGCGCCTCGCTGCTAGTTCTCAGATGGTGAGAGACCTGTGTAGAAGATCTGTGACTTTTCTGGCAGTTATATCCAAGTCCAGCTGAGCCCAGTCCTCAGCTGGACCCCAAATGACCCACGGATGTACAAGGAGAAACAAATGTGCACAAATTACATGAAACTGAGATTGGTGGTGCTTTGTTATAGAGCACTATTGAAGTAATACCTAAATGATAACACTGAGCTATGTAAAAAGGACAGTTAAATGACTAAGCAAAACATATTAAAAATAAATAAGAATATATTTGGGGCAAATATAATATATGATGGCGATGTATCCATAATGTACAAGGAGTGCCTATGTGTTGAAAACGTTAAAATCATCAAATGGGCAAAGAACATAAGCAGCTCATAAAAGAATAAATAAAATATGAATATTTTACAGTATTTCTATCTTCAAACAATAAGAAGAAACCATTTCCAAATATTAATGGATAATGCTATTTAGAGAATTATGATATTAGGGATAACAGAATAATCACTAACAATGCTTGATTATAAAAATCACATTTTAGACCCAGTAATTGCTCTTCCAGCCATAAATCTGAAGGACAAGTTCTTCAATACAAATATCACTACAAGTGTATGTTCAATATATCTTTTTTTTTTGACACCTACAATAACAACAAAAAACTATATGTCCAAACAAGTGAATGGTTATTAACAGATGCTGTATTTATTATACAAGGCATAATAAATTAAAACTGTAAGTATGTATGTGTATATATGCATGAAGTTGTAAGATACATATCTATAGTATTAATTTAATTGGAAAAGCTAAGTTGCAAATACTAGCAAGTATATACACACATATACTTCAATCGATATATGGGTATATATATTTTAAATGACATATATTTAAATGTCAACTGTTTTTAAATAATACCTATACACACAAAAAAAAAGGTTTGAATGAATATGTCAGAAAGTAGGAAATGTTTAGTTACTAGTTGTCAAAACTTGTGGTATGAGGACACATTTACGCTCTTAAAATTATTGAACACCACAGAACTTTTTATTTAGGTCATTCGTAAATACTGATATTTATTGTACTATAAATTTATGATGAGATCTTTTTTAAAATACAAAAATAGACAAGCACAGTTTCAATGATCTGTCAGAGCAGTGACATACTGCATGTCATTAGTCTCTGCACGAGAACATGCATGTGAGGAGAGTGAAAAAGGCAAAGACAGTTTTAATATTATCATGAAAGCAGCTCTAAACTAACTCATCCCCAGAAGAGAATTTACGGACTGCAGGAGCTTCTGAAACACACTTTGAATGTTGAAGGTTTAGGTACTGTCATTAACGTAAATTTTATTTTTATTAATTTATTATTGTGCTTTTTTATGGTTAAATTTGTTTTACACTTTAATCATATATGCATTGTTTTGAAAACAGAAAAATCACAATTAATATTAAAACAACAAAAATGTCACTAGCAAAACTAGACTATTGTACATAGATCCCAGTCTTACTTTCCCACTATATTCTCAAATATGATGCAAGAATAATTTTTTATTATGCCTCTATTCCTTCTCTTCACCCCCTATTGTCTATCCTTTCTCTTTCTGGCCTTTGACTCTCCACCCCTTTTTTTTCTTCTCTTTCTGCCTCTTTTTTTAAACGAAAACTAAACTGAATACCACACACTATATTGACTGCCAGATATTAAAAAACAAAAGGAATCCATTGCCTACAGTGGTAGTTATATTAATGAGGCAAGGCTCAATCTACAAGATTAGATTGTGTCTTAAACCCATCTCTTGAGATATAAGAGAGAGGAGTAATCAGAGAGACGTGGGGAACCTCATACTACCAAGAAAGAACAAAGAACGGAGTGTCCTTTGGACCTGGAGTCCGGGCCCCTGAGAAACTCCTCGACCAGGGGAAGATTGATAACAAGTACCTTCCTCCAGAGCTGACAGAAAAAGAAAGCCTTCCCCTGGAGCTGACACCCTGAATTTGGACTTCTAGCCTACTAGACTGTGAGAGAATAAACTTCTGACCGTTGAAACCATCCACTCGTATTTCTGTTACAGCAGTACTAGATGACTAAGACACCTACTCTCTAGAAGCTCATAATATGATGAAAAAAACAAAACAAAACAGGTATATTCTGTGATTGTCTTGCATTCAACTTCCACATTAGATGGCCCGGATTTGGATTTTATTTTTTCCATATATTCTCTAGATTGTCTAGAACCTCATTTTTCCAAATACTTTCTCCATCTTTGAGCTCCAGTTCAAACCTCGATCATAATGGAAAATTTGCCATGTTTTCTAGCACACAAAGATTTGCCCCTTTTTGCAGGTCATTGTGAGGTATTTTCTGTTTCTCTTTTGTTCCTCTCTCTCTCCCCATATGTATATAATAAAAACAGAAGGCAGAAAATGTTTATTATGTCTTATTTTGTCCCACATGGTATCCTGCACCCTTCTCAATATTTACCAGATACTCATTAAATAACTGTTGGTTTATCAATTGCTCTTGTATCTGATGATTAAAAAAAGAAAAAAAAATTGTCAGATATTAATAAATGATATCATTAGACATTCATCCTGACTGACAGGAAATAAAAACTTCATTGTCTTTAAAACTGAAATGACAAAGTATCCTGCATAAAATTTTTATTAGGCTGTAAAGTGCAAATTGGTGTTAGTGTAGAGGCAAACTCAAAGGTTATTCAAATATGATTCTCACTAAGAGGTATATTTATAAGTTCTAACAGATGCAAAGGTGAAGGGAGAATTTTAGAAACATAGCCTAAATATGTCTTCAGCAATTATTTTGTTTATTCTTCGTGAAATCCTTATATTTTTAAAACAAAATAGTGTGTCTTTTGCTGATAATATTGGTAGTTTCATCCACAGATACCTTTCATAATTGTATTTTTAATATACCGTTGGCCCTCTGTATCTGCACTCCTGCATCCCTGGATTTAACCAACTGTGGATCAAAAATATTTAAAGAAAGAATGTTCCAAAAAGCAAAATGTGAATTTGCCACATACTGAGCACCATACTGAATTCCCAGGAATGAAGTAATGGGTAGGCATCACCTGCTGTAGCCTCCGACTAAGGATGAATTACCCAGCAGCAAGGTAAGCATCAAGATAATAGGGGTACCAGATGTCCAAAGCAAAGGCCCATAAATGCCAAGCAGATAGGACACGAGGAAAAACAAGCACACAGCAGTGATTCAAGAAAGACTCAATTCATTATCCTTATTATGTATGGCAGTAGATACTGTTCGGCAGCTTAATTGTGACAAAAATCACTGAAGACTTTGTGAGAGCAAAGAATAGAAAGAAATGTTTTTAATTACGACATTTTAGAGATGAAAGGTCTTTCTAAAAATAAAATGAAGTAATTTGTTGTAACATTTATTTTCTGATGATTAAATTTTCCTTTATGATGCCTTTTCATTTATTCATTTGCAATTATAACACAGAGATCCACAGGCTGCAGCAAATTCCACTGCAGCTTGCTTGGCCGGCCAGGCCATTTTTGCATCAGAATTCCAGCCCTGTGCTTGGCTGGCCTCGCCATTTTTGCATTAAAATTGCAGTTCCTTTGCCTGGCCTACCCCATAAAAATCTGGTGCCTGGGAGGTATGATTAAGAATGTCGCTGACGTAACTTGTATGCACTCCCTACTTGTAAATCCCTTAAAAATAACTTTTTAATTGGGTACAACCCTCCCTCCCCTCCCAAAAAGAACTTTTCCCTCACCCTCTTTGAGCAGTCTTGGTGGCAACAGCACTGATTGCTTCTTTTCCTCCCATCAAATTTGAAGTATGAGCCATTTAAAGCCAAGTTGGTGAAAGTCAATTTTTTGTTGTGGGAAGTACAACAGAATTTTACGCTGATTGTTGAAACAACTAAGTTCACTGACTCCTTTTCTTTGTTATAGAATGTGTGGGATTTTCTTTTTGTAAAAAATATACCAAACCAAAATTCCGACTCAGAGCGATGAGTATGAGTAAAAAATAGTAAAAAATAGCTTTTTTTATAGTAAAAATCTTAGTACACTGAATCCACTAAAAATTTTATAATCCAGTTCATCTCATTACACTAAAATGGCACGTCCCACTTTCGTATTCAATTGCTGACATTATAATCACATTTACGAAGAAGTTACATCATGAGAAGCTAAGACACGCATGTCCCTAACTGCCAATCCAACTCATATTTCTAACATACGTATCACATAAGCAGAGGAGGGAGTATCAGAGATTACCACCGTTTAGGGCCTTCACATGCCCTACTCTGGCCCTGCCTCCCGCCCCCTCCCAGGTCCCCAGTCTCTCTCCAGCAACTGTGGTTTGAGCATTGTTCACCCAGCACCTCGTTTGTTTGCTACTTGTGTTGTGTGCACCCTTTATTTCTGTGAAGAAATGGCTCCTAAAAAGCAATTAAGTCATCAAAGCAATCCCTCAAAAGCTAAGAAAAAAAAAGGACTGTGAAATTCTACTTCTCTCTTAGAAAATAAGAATCTTAGATCTTTTGAAAAACGGCATGTTGCTTGCTGAAGTGGGCTGTGGGGTCTTAAGACCAAATTGAGCAAATTCACAATAAAACAGAAAGAAGCTAGAATTCATGGAAGTGTTAGTGCTACCCCTACAGCGGCAAAAATGGTCTCTCTGGTTCTTGAAGAAATGTTTGCAAAGACTGAGAAAGCATTAAGTGTGTGGCTAAAGGACAGGCAAAGGAAGCAATATTATTCTTGAAAAACCCCTTAGCCTGTATAAGCACTTTTGTGAGAGGATTGAGGAAAGCGAGAAGAAGGAGTGTCAGGCTAGTGAGTGATGGTTGGCTAATCCTGTAAAGGGCAACGGCCTCAAGAACTTCAAGGTCATGGGCGATTTCAGAATATTGTTATTTTCTTATAAAAACTAGGGTTATTAATTTCATAACCTTTCAAATTACAAAAAAAAAAAATTAAACATTTAAAGAATAGGAATCACCCCTAATGTTTTTATGGATATTAACTATTGTCAAAATGTTATTACATTTCATACATATATATATATGTAAATTTGTCTACGTTTCTATACATAACTATAGGTATATAGCATTTTAGTCATAATTTTAATTTTTTACACGATGTTTGCAACATAATATGAGACATACTTTTACAGTTTTGATAAGCAAAATTTTGTATTTTTCTTGTGATAATTTGATTTTCCTTTTTCAATCTCCATGGGCATTTCCAATCTTTTACTCAGTCATTGGTAATGTTAAAAACAATAAGACTTGGAAAAATAAAAGAGATCAGGTATTTACTAAGGGAGAAAGAGAGAGACATTTGCAAAAGGGCAGTCCATTCTAGAGAAATTCCAGCGACCATCGCAAAGTCGTTTTTTGCTTATAAGCCATTTACAATCTCATGATAAAAGAATGAACAGTTGGCTCTTCGAAGGTTATGCAGTAGAGCAGAAGAACAAGTCACAGGGAATACACAAAACCTTAGAGGTACTGGCCTTGGGAAAAAGAACCTTTTAGTTTGAACATCTACCATCTGTTGTTTCAAAGTGAGCAAAATCCATGGGAAAACAAGAAGGGCCATACTTGAGAGATTAATGAGGTTGGTTTGCAGGAGTATATTTAATGATGCCCCAAAGTCTTGGAGCATTGTCCAGGCTTCTGGGGAGTGGTTTAATTTTAACAGTAATGCTTCTTTTGTTAATTTTTTGGTCATTCCTTTTGCCATTTTTTAAGGGAATTTTTATTGACTAGCATAAACTATTTTGCACCAGCAGCAGTAGCTGTAAGTTTGAATTGATGGACTCACAATGTGCAAAAAGCTTGAATCTAATACTATGTTTACTTAGCTTTATGGGAGGACACAGGACAGGAAATAAAGCACGCAGGGCATCGTCATCTCAGCAGGAGTCCTAGCAGCCACTGAAGGGTGCATCTTCCTGTGCCTTCTCACATACATATACACACACGTACATACACACACAACAAACACACACGCACACGCACACACACAGCAGGTACTCGGCTGAGAGCTGCCAAGAAATTTGTTACCAGAGCCTGGTTCTCCCACCAGTCTTTAATACCATCTCAAAATTAAATGATACAGAAAACATTAAAAGAAAATGGAGACTATACAGAGTCAGTGTACCAAAAAGAATTGGAGGACATTAAACCATCTCAGGAGGTAACATATGATCAAGAATGCTGGTACTGGAGTAAGAAATTCAAGCTGCACTGAAGGCATTGGCAAAATACAAGCCTCCAGGAATAAATGGAATGTTAATTGAGATGCTTCAACAAATGACTGCAAACCAGGAAGCGCTCACTCGTCTATGCCAAGAAATTTTGAAGACAGCTATCTGGTCAATAAAAGAGACCCATGTTCATGCCCGTTCTAAGGAAAGGCAATCAAATGGAAAACAGAAGTTATTGAACAATATCATCAACATATGCTAGCAATATTGGGCTGAAGATAATTAAAAGTGACTGCACGTCATTATTTCACATGAAAGACTATCCCTTTTTAAATGACTTATATGAATAAAATTTAAACATATCTATTATTTCATATTTATTAATTACATGGTTGGTTTTACCATTATATTTACTGTTTTCTTTCTGTCACAAAGATGTTAAATTACTCACAATAATTATGTCAGGGTTTATTGCCGTTTTTTCAAGTATTATTTTTAATAGTAATACTTTTCATTTCTAAAATATCAGTTTGGACTGCAAATTTTGTGATCATTCTAACAAAAATAAATTCTATTCATCTATTCTTTTTTTTTTTTTTTAGTATTTGCTTTCTATATGGTGATGCTATATTTTAAAATGACAATAGCAAAGATAAAGTAGCTAGCTTTTATTTGAGAATTATATGCCAAGCATTTTTTCATATACCTTCTATGTATGAAGTAATTTAATACTTAAAGCAACTTTTGTAGGGCTATATTGTTATTAGTTCATTGTGTAGATGAGAAAAGTGGGACAGAGAGGATTAAATAAGTAGCAGAGTGAGATTTTATAAGCATTCTTCAGAGACTGTTATTTGAAAATTCTGTTAAACCTTTATTTCAAATTTTGTCTTTGATCAATATGATCAGACTTTCAGTTTATTTTAAATGTTTAATCTTAATACCACTTAGCCTTAAATTCATATTTTTACTAAATTTTAATTGACATATGTCTCCAATCTCTACCCATCTTGAATTTGAAATCTTTCCATGTTTATTTTATCTTGGTCTGAGACTTTGCTTTTTGGTGGAATAGTTCAAACCATTTAACTTAACATTTTATAATATGCTTACTTTTATATCAATTAGTTTTGTCTTTTATGGTTTATCCATTGTCCTATGGTAACATGGCCTTCTACTGATAAAGACCACTTTGCTTTCTCTTAACGTATCATAGATTTGGAAAATAAGGGACACTCTTTTAAAGTAGTTTCTGTTCTTACTTATTTTTTCAAATACGTTGCTGCTGTCGTTATTAGCTTCTGTGGAATTGGACCCCCACTCGTGGCTTCCCTGTGCACAGGAGAAAAAAATGCTGCCTGGTCCTAGGCTTTTCCCATAACCCGTTCTAGGTCAGACCGCTGTCATCCACAGGGTTTTCATTAGCTGATTTTTGGAAGTAGATCACCAGGCCTATCTTCCTAGTTCGTCTTAGTCTGGAAGCTCTGTGGAAACCTGTTCAGCGTTACAGCAACACACAAGTCTCTACTGACAGACAGACGGTGGCTTCACATGAGATGCTTGCCTGGGAATATTTTCAAATATACTTGCCTTTGTTAACAATTATTAGTCACTCTGATTTTCAATACCAATGATAGTTTAATTCCTTCTATTTTTGTTGAGTATGAAATTAGCTAATTTTTTACATCTGTGCCATTGCCTTAAAAATGTGCCACTTACATCTCCTGCTGTGGGGATCACAACTGACTGCTGATCCCAGATTAAAAAAAACAAAAAAACCCATTGCCATCGAGTCAATTCTGATTATAGCAACCTTTAGGACAGAGTAGAACTGCCGCATAGAGTTTCCAAGAAGCACCCGGTGGATTTGAACTGCTGACCTTTTGGTTAGCAGCCGCATACTGCTCCTCTAACCCACCATTGCATTTCTGCTGAAGCTGTGTTTCCCAACCAACACATGAGCTTGGCGGTGGTACTAACTCAGGCTCGTTCCTCTGAGGAGTAGGACTCCTTTAAGCGGCAACTTGGCCCAAGAACTCCCCATCAGCCTGGCAGACAGTATTAGAACTGAGCTGTAGCCTAAGACTCTTTCAACCCAATCCTTCTTCTTTAATTTCTGCTTTACATGGAGTAGACCTTAACGCAGCCTGAAGATGCTCCACAAGGTCTTCAGCTGCTAGTCCTTTATCCTTCACAGGTGTTTCTCCTAATAAATTCTTATGTATAATTCCATCCGCATCTCAGAATACCTGAAAAAGCCTGTCTGTACTCATAGCTATCTAATTTCCCTACCCATAACCCATAGGTATCTCGTTTGATACAGGAGATTCACAAATAAGGAAACTTTAATCTTTTAATTATTTTTACATACATAACCAGGGAACTCACTGTTTTATACCTTCTGCTTTTTCCTTAATATACGCAGAATGTTATTTCACATCCTGAATAAAGTTATTTTACATTTATGTTTAAGTCAATATCTATTTGCACCATTGCATTAGTAAGAACCCCTATAAGATAAAAAATATAGAAAAAAATATAGTAGACTAAAATGATCTCTTTAATTATACCAGCAAGAACAACAAAGCTTCAGAGAGAAAACTGAAAATTTGAAGATCTGTTAGACATAGACATAAATGAGAAAATGCCATGGAGATGCAACTTAAAAATTAATATTTTTATCTTTGCAGTTTGTTATTTAATCATGACAGAGTTTTCAATCACATTATTCTGATTCAATGATTCCCAAAGGTCATATTATATCACTCTTTTCCACTCTTAAAATTTTAATATTAACTGAAATCTTAGCTTTCTGGTGAAAAATTTCAGATTATTTATTTAAAAAATACTACGCATCTGTTAGAATGGCTAGAATTTAAAACTTTGGCAACAGCAAATGCTGGCCAGGATGTGGAGCAGTGGGAGTTCTCATTTATTGATGGTGTGAATGTAAAATGATACAGCCATTTTGGAAGACAACCTTGATAGTTCTTTACAAAGCTAACCATAGCCTTACCATATGATTCGGCAATCATGCTTCTTGGTATTTACCCAAAAGAGCTGAAAATGCATGTCTGCAGAAAAACCTGCGCAGGAATGTTTATAGCTGATTTATTCATAGTTGTCAATAACTGAAAGCAACCAACATGTCCTTCAACAGGTGAGTGGATAAACAACTGTGGTGCATGCACACAATGGAATATTATCCAGCAATTAAAAAAAAAAAGAGCTAGCAAGCTATTAAAAGACATAGATAAATCCTAAATACATATTGCTAAGTGAGAGCAGTCAGTCTGAGAAAGCTACATACATGTAGTCCCCAATTCCCAACGTATTAGAGTTGCAATGAACTGCACTTATCATGGCCCATTTTTTTGGCACATCTTTTTGTTAGACAAATGTACTGCATACAATGTTGCAGTGTGTAATTTGCTGATGTCATCATATCTGTAAGTTTATATCTAATGTTTCCAATCCCCAAACACAAATAAAGATCAGATTTATAAAGATACTGATAATAAAAGGCAATAATAATTAAAACTAAAAAAAAAAAAAAAAAGAGGTGTTTGAGTTATGCCAGAACTGACATAGGATGGGCTTGTTGGAGTGGAACCCTGTCATAAGTCAGGAACTGCCTGCATACATTATTCCAACCATATGACATTCTGGGAAAGGCAAAACTACAGACATGTACATTGATCCCTCATGAACATTGATGCAAAAATCATCAACAAAATTCTAGGGAATAGAATCCAAAAACACATCAAAAAGATAATTTACCCTGATCAAGTGGGATTTATACCAGGTATGCAAGGCTGGTTTAATATCAGAAAAACCATTAATGTAATCCATCACATAAATAAAACAAAAGACAAAAACCACATGATCTTATCAATTGATGCAGAAAAGGCATTTGACAAAGTCCAACACCCATTCATGATAAAAACTCTTACCAAAATAGGAATTGAAGGTAAATTCCTCAACATAAAAAAGGGCATCCATGCAAAGCCAACAGCCAATATCACTCTAAATGGAGAGAACCTGAAAGCATTTCCCTTGAGAACGGGAACCAGACAAGGATGCCCTTTATCACCGCTCTTATTCAACATCATGCTAGAAGTCCTAGCCAGGGCAATTAGGCTAGACAAAGAAATAAAAGGTATCTGGATTGGCAAGGAAGAAGTAAAGTTATCACTATTGGCAGATGACATGATTATATACACAGAAAACCCTAAGGAATCCTCCAGAAAACTACTGAAACTAATAGAAGAGTTTGGCAGAGTCTCAGGTTATAAAATAAACATACAAAAATCACTTGGATTCCTCTACATCAACAAAAAGAACATCGAAGAGGAAATCACCAAATCAATACCATTCACAGTAGCCCCCAAGAAGATAAGATACTTAGGAATAAATCTTACCAAGGATGTAAAAGACCTATACAAAGAAAACTACAAAGCTCTACTACAAGAAATTCAAAAGGACATACTTAAGTGGAAAAACATAACCTGCTCATGGATAGGAAGACTTAACATAGTAAAAATGTCTATTCTACCAAAAGCCATCTATACATTTAACTCACTTCCGATGCAAATTCCAATGTCATATTTTAAGGGGATAGAGAAACAAATCACCAATTTCATATGGAAGGGAAAGAAGCCCCGGATAAGCAAAGCACTACTGAAAAAGAAGAAGAAAGTGGGAGGCCTCACCTTACCTGACTTCAGAACCTACTATACAGCCACAGTAGTCAAAACAGCCTGGTATTGGTACAACAACAGACACAGAGACCAATGGAACAGAATTGAGAACCCAGACATAGATCCATCCACGAATGAGCAGCTGATATTTGACAAAGGACCAGTGTCAATTAACTGGGGAAAAGATAGCCTTTTTAACAAATGGTGCTGGCATAACTGGATATCCACTTGCAAAAAAATGAAACAGGACCCATACCTCACACCATGCACAAAAACTAACTCCAAGTGGATCAAAGACCTAAACATAAAGACTAAAACGATAAAGATCATGGAAGAAAAAATTGGGACAACCCTAGGAGCCCTAATACAAGGTATAAACAGAATACAAAACATTACCAAAAATGTTGAAGAGAAACTCGATAACTGGGAGCTCCTAAAAATCAAACACCTATGCTCATCTAAAGACTTCTCCAAAAGAGTAAAAAGACCACCTACAGACTGGGAAAGAATTTTCAGCTATGACATCTCCGACCAGCGCCGATCTCTAAAATCTACATGATTCTGTCAAAACTCAACCACAAAAAGACAAACAACCCAATCAAGAAGTGGGCAAAGGATATGAACACACATTTCACTAAAGAAGATATTCAGGCAGCCAATAGATACATGAGAAAATGCTCTCGATCATTAGCCATTAGAGAAATGCAAATTAAAACTACGATGAGATTCCATCTCACACCAGCAAGGCTGGCATTAATCCAAAAAACACAAAATAATAAATGTTGGAGAGGCTGTGGAGAGATTGGAACTCTCATACACTGCTGGTGGGAATGTAAAATGGTACAACCACTTTGGAAATCCATCTGGCGTTATCTTAAACAGTTAGAAATAAAACTACCATACAACCCAGAAATCCCACTCCTAGGAATATACCCTAGAGATACAAGAGCCTTCATACAAACAGATATATGCACACCCATGTTTATTGCAGCTCTGTTTACAATAGCAAAAAGTTGGAAGCAACCAAGGTGTCCATCTACGGATGAATGGGTAAATAAATTGTGGTATATTCACACAATGGAATACTACGCATCGATAAAGAACAGTGACGAATCTCTGAAACATTTCATAACATGGAGGAACCTGGAAGCCATTATGCTGAGCGAAATTAGTCAGAGGCAAAAGGACAAATATTGTATGAGACCACTATTATAAGATCGTGAGAAATAGTAAACCTGAGAAGAACACATACTTTTGTGGTTACGAGGGGGGGAGGGAGGGAGGGTGGGAGAGGGTTTTTTATTGATTAATCAGTAGATAAGAACTGCTTTAGATGAAGGGAAAGACAACACTCAATACATGGAAGGTCAGCTCAATTGGACTGGACCAAAAGCAAAGAAGTAAAAAAAAAAAAAAAAGCAGTGGTGACCAAGAATTCAGGGGGGTGAAGGGAGGGGTTAACGAGTGAACACAGGGCATTGGTAGGACAGTAAAATTGTTCTGTATGATACTGATAATACATAATGAGCACATGCCATTATGCATTTGTCAAACCCTTTGGACTATAAAACAACACAGTGAGTGAACTCTAATGTAAACTATAGATTTTAGTTAATAATAATGTATCGATACAGGGTGATGAATTATAGCAAATTTGCCACAAGAATGCAAAATGCTAGTGATAGGAGAAACAGTGTGCAGGAGGGAGAAGGGATACATAGGAACTCTCTGTACTGTGCAATTTTTTATGTAAACCTAAACCCAAACCCAAACCCACTGCTGTTGAGTCGATCCTGATTCATAGCAACCCTACAGGACAGAGTAGAGCTGCCCCATAAGCTTTCTGAGTCTGTAAACCTTTAAGGAAGCAGACTGCCACATCTTTCTTCTGCAGAGTGGCTGGTGGATTCAAACTGCTGACCTTCTGGTTATCAGCCAAGTGTTTTAACCACTGCGACATGAGGGCCCTTGTAAACCTAAAATTACTCTCAAAAAAAAAAAAATTAAAAATACATGTGGGTGGTTTATTTTCTAAGCCATTTTATTTTTGAAAACGTATTACCTTGTCTTGCAAAACCTCACAAATATGTACAACCATGCGTCCCTTAACATCCACGATACAGTCTGTGAAATAGGAGGTTGTGTGATTTGTACTTTGTGTGAACAACAGTGTTCTTGTGGCTATGGCTCCTCCTGTCTTCACTGACATCCTGGATTCCTGTACCCTGATCTGTGCCTGTGGTCCGATGCAGGTAATGGCATCTTCCCTTCTGCTCCAGGAAGCTCCCTTTCTCCTGTCTATGGGCTTTGGGGCCAGGGGGAGGGGTGTGCATGGGCTCAGAGGTGGCGACCCTGGATGGCCGGGACTGAGGGTTAGTTAGCCCACTGGTCTGGCTATCTTCACATCCTTATGAACCAAACCCATACAAGGAGCCTGCTGACCTGGGGCAAGTGGGCCTTCCCTCAGTCATCAGTGAGCTTCGGTTCCCACTCTGGAGACTTAAAGGATGTCGGAGGCCATGGAGCTCAATCTCTTCCTTGTACAGGTGGAAGAGACCCAGGGAGGTACTTTGGCCAGCTACACACTCATGACAGAACAAAGATTAGAATCCCAGACCTCTTATTATTCATTGTTCTGTAGGAAACAGAGTATAACCTTACGGGACCAAGAACATATGCTCAGCCGGACATTGTCCCAATGGACATTATGCGGCACATGACTGTAATTATTTGATTTGTTGTAAAATTATTTGCACACAGAGTTTTGCCCTCAAAATGTTACAGTAGTTCACTTAATATGTTCTTTTCCTTGGTCCTGACATTGTCTTGAAAGGTTGGCAGTTCAAACCCGCCAGCTGCTGAGTGGGAGAAAGTTGTGGCAGTATGCTTCCCTAAAGATTAACAGCCCTGGAAACACCATCAGTCAGTCCTACTCTATCCTATAGGGTCACTGTGAGTTAGAATCGACTCAACGGCAATTTTTTTAACATTGTGTGTGACCCATGTAATCCATTAAATTGCTACCAATGTTGCAACCACTGTGTCAATCTTTCTCACTGAGGGTCTCTCTCTTTTTTGCTGACCCTCTGCTTTACCAGGAATGACGCCCTTCTCTAATGGTTGATTCCTCCTGATGACATGTTGACAGTAAGTAAGATGAAGTCCGCCATCCTGGTTTCTAGGGAGCGTTCTGGTTGTACTTCCTCTGAGACAGATTTGCTCATTCTTCTGACAGTCCATGCTCTATTTAATATTCTTCATTAACACCATAATTCAAATGTACCAATTCTTAGGTCTTCCTTTTTCATTGTTCAAATTTCAAATGCATATGAGGTGATTGGAATGACCATGTCTTGAGTCAGGCACACCTTAGTCATCAAAGTGACATCTTTGTTTTTGAAGATTTTAAACAGATATTCTGCAGCAGATTTAACTAATGCGCTATGTCATTTGCTTTCTTGCCTGTGGATTCTATGGGCATTAATTGTTGATGCAAGTAAAATGAAGATCTTGAAACTGTAGTATTTTCTCTGTTTATCATAATGTTGCTTAATGGTCTAGTTGTGAGGATTTTTGTTTTCTTTATGTAAAGGGTGCAATCCATACTGACGACTATTGTCTATGACCTTCATCAGCAAGTACTTCCTCTTCATCTTCAGCGAGCAAGGTTGTGACATCTGTATATTGCACGCTGTTAATGACTTTTCTTCAAATCCTGATGCCACATTCTTCTTAGTACAGCCCACCTTCTCAGATTATTTGCCCAGTGTACAGATTGAATGAATATGGTAGAAGGATGCAATCCTGCTACTCACCTTTTCTGGTTTTAAACCATGCAGTATCCCTTTGTTCTGTTCAAGCGAATGTCTTTTGATCTATGTTTATATCTCACATGAGCACAATTAAGTGCTTTGGAATTCCCATTCTTTGCAATGTTGTCCATAATTTGTTATGATCCACACAACCGAACTCCATTGCACAGTGCATCAAACACAAGTAACCTCTTTCTAGTGTTTTTTTTGCTTTTAGTCAAGATCCATTTGACATCAGTAATGACTGCCCTCATTCTATGTCCTTTTCTGAATCTGGCTTGAATTTCTGACATTTACCTGTTGATGTTCAGCTGCAGCCATTTTTTTACCTTCAGCAAAATTTTGCTTGTGTGTGATATTAATGATATTGTTGAATAGTTTCCTCTTTCTGGTGGATCGCCTTTTTTTGGAATGGGCACAAATATGGATCTTTTCAGTTGGTTGGCCAGGTAACTGTCTTCCAAATTTCTTGGCATAGATGAGTGAGTGTTTCCAGTACTGCATCCATTTATTGAAGTATCTCAATTGTTATTCTGTCCATTCCTGGAGCCTTGTTTTTTGCCATTGCCTTCAGTGCACCTTGGAATTCTTCCTTCAGTACCATGGGCTCTTAATCATATGCCACCTCCTGAAATGTTTAAGCAATGCCTGATTCTTTTTGTACAGTGATTCTGTGTTATTTCCTCTACAGTGACTAATAAATAGAATGGAATTTGTTACCTGAAAGTGGGATCCTTCTGTAACAAATCTAAAATATGTAGCATTGGTTTTGGCACCACACAGTAGATGAAAGCTAGAAGGACTGCTAACAGACAGTGAAGAGTAGGAATACAGAGAGGAGACTGTTACTGGAGACTGAAAAGAAGGAAAAGCTTGTCAAGTAGGGGCAAAACTTTGGGAACACTCTCACCAGTGGTAATTTAGAAAAATTTACCTAGAGGACTGGTGTATTTGGCTAAGAAAACTTCCAGAAAAAAATGTTGAAAATGCCAACTCCTTTTTTGAGTTATGCATGGTTAAATATGAATAAAAAGATATGAGTTTACAAAATAATTTATTTAAATCTTTAAAAAAATTAAATGATATATAAAATAAGACTGTCTTTGAGTTTAAGTATATAAAATTGTTTTTCGTTTCTAGCCTCTCCACATGGCTTTAAGCTCTAAAATTAAGAAATAACCTCTGGCTAAAAATTATCTCAAGACTGTGTTATTAATAGTTTTTGTTAAGATTGAAGAAAGATTTAACGGTGTGCCTTACATGCCATCTGAACTATACTAAAAGGCTCCTAAGAATATTCACGTGTGTTTTCACTGCAGTCTGATTCTCCGCCCAAACCAGAGAGGTATCAGTCTCAAAGATATTCATGGACTTGGCTGTGTCTGATGGGTAGAGCCCCAGTAAGATTTCTTGGAAGCTTTTGAACACCATGAGATTAAAATAATAAGGACAAAGACAATTCAAAATGGAAAACTGACCATAGAGCTTCCTAACTTTCTGTAGACGTGAAGTGGATTGAATAAGCCCCCAGATGCATACAGGGGACATTTCTCATAAAAAGAAGGGCAGAACAGTATAAATCAAGGCATTTCAGAGCTAGATCTGTATAGATAAAAGCCCCAACCAGTAGCTGGCTCTGATGTGTGTAAGTACACTATAGTAACTAGATATTTCATTTCATTTCCCATCAGAGGGGAACATACACACATATATGCAATGACTTTGAAACACAGTTTTGTCTGAGTTATATAGAAAGAACACTAGAGAAAGAGAGTGGTGAGGTGTGGTATAGTCACAAAAGGCTTTTTTATTCATGAATGTCCTATACATTCATTTTGGTCCACAAAAATATGAAATTCCTTAAGTTAAGAAATGCCATTTGTTTGTAATCCTGAAGAAACCGCTTTTCCAGATTGTTCTTTCAGCCATCATCCTATTGTTTTAAGATTTGTATTATGGGCAGGAAAACCCTGGTGGCGTAGTGGTTAAGTGCTACAACCGCTAACCAAAGGGTCAGCAGTTCGAATCTGCCAGGTGCTCCTTGGAAACTCTATGGGGCAGTTCTACTCTGTCCTATAGGGTCGCTATGAGTCAGAATTGACTTGACGGCACTGGGTTTATTATTATTATGGGCAGAGACTATAACATCTATTTATTTTGAAAAATGAAATATTTACCTAAATAGAAAATTTACCTAGAGAACTGGGTGTATTTGGCTAAGAAAATTTCCAGAAAAAAAATGTTGAAAATGCCAACTCATTTTTTGAGTTATGCATGCTTAAATAAGCACCCAATTTGGGCTCCAACTTTAACCTAAGTCATCTGCATGGGAATTGGCAGACAACGCAGTGTTAATATTCTCCGTTGTTATCATGCTGTGTCTACTTTCCCATCTTACAGAGCACATCTATCTTGTTGTTTATGGATTCTGTAATGCATGTGTGGATTATTAATATAGTCTTCAGTGGTAACGTTTGATTCAGTGGTGAGTTTTAACTTAGTAAATAATAAACAACAAGAAGATAAGCAAATGGTATTCATCTATCTTTAGATACTGAAGAGTATCAGGGCTCTAGTACTGAGAATAGGATGAAGTTCGATTATTGCAGTAGAAAGAGACACAACATCTCTCTCCACCCCTTTCTGTATTGCTATAAAAACAAAATATGCTTTGCTGAATGACAGTAGCAGTTGCTACAATATCAGCACTTTCATACTGAGAATTAAAAAATATAGATGATTATATCAAACACAATGGCCAGTAATTTTTTAAGCATTTCCTTTTGAAGTTTTTGGGAATAAATGATTTACATTTCCAGAAAATGCACAGATAGTAAGAGTGCAGATTTTATACCAAAGGTACACTTTTGCATCTATATCAGTACCTCCCAAAGAACAGAGCAAAATCTTGTATTTCTGCTAGTAACAATTTAGGATATGTTTATCGGTAGCAATTATTGATTATGCAAAGATCACCCTGCCCCACCATATGATTGTCACAAAATGCACTCTAAACGTAGTCTTTCTTTCTGAAATTGGTAATCTAATCCAGACGCTAATGTCAATGAACAGATACAGGAAACTTAAACAGTGAAATATAACATTAAATTAATATATGAAAAGCTTAGGATAAATAGATTTAAATACAAAGTTTTGATGTGACCAAAAAAAAGGAAAACGTATAATGGGATAGAAGAAATATAGGGAAAATAGTAAACATGTCCAGGAAATTATATTTTAATGACATTGGAACGTGTCCACAATTGAAGGTTAAATGATAAATTGTTAGGTGCTGTTGAGTTGATTTTCAACTCTTAGTGACCCAAATATAATAGAGTAGAACTGCCCAGTAGGGTTATCTAGGCTATAATCTTTACAGGAACAAGTCACCAGGTCTTTTCTCACTTGGAGCCACTGGCTCAGCTCAAACTGCCAGTCTTTCAGTTAGCAGCCAAGTGCTTAACCTTTGCACCACCAGGGCTCTTTAAATGACAAATTACTGAATATATATTATAATCTGAAATATGTAAATTTATGGACTAAAAATTAGCATGAAATGTTTCAAATCTGAATTGTTTCCATACCATGTGGTATGTACATGCAAGATTTTATTTTCTTCATACTTCTATAAACTTGCCAAATTTTATCGTTGACAAAGTTTTAATTATATAAAAATCAGTTCTATAACAATATGTTAAGTAGATGGATGTGTTAGAAATAAATTTTGTCTTTGATGTTTACTATGTACCTTTTGAAATATGGTAACATAAAATTAAAGATGACAATACAATGCTTATTACAAACAGAATTCTTGCACTTCTGTGATTTTCTACAGTTACGATGCATTTTTTGTACATAAAAAAATAACTATTAATTCTCTTTCTTGCTATCTCTTTCACACACACACACACACACACACATACACACACACACCCCATGCACCCATGTTTTATAAACATATATTCAAATGTAAATATTGACTTTTCAAATAGTTTAAACACTTTTTTCTCAAGAAGAATATATGTATTCTTCATTTTTAAAGAAACTGATTTAGGAAACTAACTTTTTAATAGAATCTTGAACAAAAATAGTAATTTTAAATCAGAATGTACACATGATTAAAAATGGAAGTTTATTTTTTCATTTCTTTAATGTTGATTATGTTCACTGATTACTTTAGAATTTTGTTCTGGATTGATTCCTAAGACTTAAATCAGTATTGACCAATAGGCCAATATGACTAGCATTTTTCCCTTAATTTGATATCTATACATCTATATAGATATAGATGTTAAATACCTAAAACTCACTGGTGTTGTTAGAAAAAAAAGGTATTTTAACATGCAATTTCTTCACTATTTTTAAGTGAATGATTAAAGATTACCTAGGAGGTTTGGGAAAGGGGGGAAGAGCTACCAGCCCTCTGAGTTTCACAGGAAGTAAGTGACACCAGGTAAACTGAAGGACGTGGAATGACCGGGCTGGTGGTGATGAGGACACCTGTCAGCTGACTTCACACTCTAACGTCGGTACAGCTTCGTTCATTCACCGAAGGCTAATGTGCTAATCTATGACTGTGTAAGGTAAACTGTACAGGTTTTGTTGTTGTTTTAATATGTGTGATCTTTTGTGAACCTCTTACGCTCCTTAAGAGAGAGGCTGAACTTTCTTTGAAGGTATAATGGGGCCTGGTAGGCTAGAATCAATCTACTTTATATGTAATTTCCACTCAAATCCAGAAATGCAGCTTGTCATAGTGAAAATTTATTTCATAAGAAACCTGGATGGTATCCCAAACCATTAAATTTAAATTTAAATTTAATAACATATGTGTGTGTACGCATGAACAGAGACTTGGAATTTATTGTGTGCATGATTTTTTATAGACAATAGTGCCGATGAGGCTACTCAGATTTAGACCAATGAAGATCTTTTCATGAAGATAAAAAATAAAGTGGTTGGCTAACATGACTCAAGGGGCATTTAAAAGATCTTTTCCTCCTCTTAGGGTACTCGTATTTTTACTGACTGAAGGAAGAGGGTCTTAATTTAGTCTCTAGATTTTATTTGTATTTATAAAACAAAAGCTTAAATATAACATATTGGTAAATATCTACTCTTCAGATTGTCTTCAGGCAAGGACTTTTCAATGCTAGAAACACTGCTTTGCATTTTATTCATTTCACACCAACTGGATCTGATAATATCTCTCATTATTTGAGGTTAAGAGAGCTTGAACACTCCCAAGAGGTTGGAATTCAAATGTACAAGCCTGACAGTAGATGCATATTTACATACAGTAACTGTTTGAATTTAATCAGGTTTTCCTTTGTTAGATACGTGCAAAGCAATGTTATTTCCCAGGTTGCTTTTCTGCACATATTTCCTATACATTTGTGTTTTTTTCTTAATACACATATATTTAGCTCTTCTGATGAGAGTAGCCAGTAGAGTTGCATACAAAATAACTGAGTTGTTGAATATGAAAGATAAGACAGTACAACCATTAACTATTTAAGTCATTCAGTTATAAATAGGATAGACTGATTTTTTTTAAGCTTGATATAACTTCATTTTTTCTTTGTGTGTGTGTCTGTGCCTACAGCTTTAAATTACTCTTCTTGCTTTATGTCAATGTCATTTTGTAAAAAAAAAAGAAAATATGAACATAATACCTGAAAACCATTTAAATATTCAGTAGCAACCTCAATATCTAGCAAACTGCCAAATATAATATTCTAAAGATCTTATAGAAGAGCACAATTAAAAACGTCATATAATTTATTAAGTATCTTTTTTCTATAGCATTGATAAGCTTCAAGAAAGTCATACTCAATTTAATAAATTATGATACCAGAGATTTAGCAAAACACTGGAGCCAGATTTTGTCCTCAGAGGAAAGTCTGGACATTTCACAGCCTCCTCTGGCATAAGGGCAGGATACAAAGACTGGAGACTCTCCATGGTGTTTCATTTCATATCCATCCTCCCCATCGATCTGGGCCTTACAGGGTAACATTCTCAATACGAGTGAAATGGAAAGAAGCTCAAGGGAAAACAAAGACAATGCTCTGTCTCAAATTTTTGCACAAGGTGGAAGAAAAAGAGAGCATCTCTGACAATTAGTAATTATTAGCTGGGCTTCATAAAGGTTTCAGTGTAAACTGCACTACTTAGGTAGTATAAGATATTCAGGTAAGTTAGAAAATCATCTTCACAAAAGGCCTCAACATTTCTGACAGGAACAGTTTTATTGGATATCTGTGTAGTCAATATTTATAAAACGCACAAGGGAATAGAACCCTGAGCAAGAGAAAGCGGAAAAAATTGTCAGCAAAATCCTACCGGCAGCATCCACATATGATACTACAGTTAGATACTAGAGTTTACATACTAATATTATCATTCATAGACTATAATATAAATACATTTAATATTTTAAATATATATTTAACTTTGAAACAATTTTGGTCGGACAAGAAGTTGCAAACATAAAGAATAGAGTTCCTATAGACCCTTCATCTGTCTTCTCCCAAGGATCGTATTTTATATAACTACGAGTATACAGCTGCAGGGATGGACTCAAGCGTAACAAGAATAGTGAGGCTGGCACAGGACTGGTCAGTGTTTAGTTCTGTTGTACACAGGATTGCTGTGAGTTAGAACCCACCTAACAACATAGTAAAAAAAGCCCAAACCCGTGCTGTCCAGTTGATTCATAGGGACCACATAGCACAGAATAGAACAATCCCCTAGGGTTTCCGAGGCTGTAATCCTCAGGAAAGCAGACCGCCACATCTTCTTCCCGTGGAGTGGATGGTGGGCTGAACCGCCAACCTTTTTGTTAGCAGACAGGCACTGTGCCATACGTTATCGAAATGAAGAAACTGACACTGGTACGATGCTATTAACTTAATTACAGCTGTAACTCAGATTTCACCAATTTTTATACGACCTCATTTTGTGTGTGTGTGTTTCTTTTATGCAATTTTATCACATGTGTTTATGTATGGAAACCCTGGTGGCGTAGTGGTTAAGTGCTACCGCTGCTACCCAAGAGGTCGGCAGTTCGAATCCACCAGGTGCTCCTTGGAAAGTCTGTGGAGCAGTTCTACTCTGTCCTGTAGGGTCGCTATGAGTCGGAATCGACTCGATGATGGTGGGTTTGGTTTGGGTATTTATGTATGATTACATAACTACCACCACAATCAGGGTACAATAATAATGTTTTGTCACCCCAAAGAAATTTCATCAAGCTACCTCTTTATAATCATGTTGTTACGTGCCCTTGAGTCAATTCTGACTCATAGAGACCCTATAGGACAGAGTAGAAGTGCCCCATCAAGTTTCCTGGACTGTAACCTTTATGCTGGATAAGAAGCCCTGGTTAATCGCTAGGCTGCTAACTGAAAGGTCAACAGAACCCACCAGCCCTGTGGGAGAGCAAGATGTGGCGGTCTGCTTCCTTAAAGATTACAGCTTTGGAAACTTCACGGGGCAGCTCTACTCTGTCTTACAGGGTCTCTGTGAGTTGGAATTTACTCAACTGCAGTGTGTAATCTTTAGAGGAGCAGATCACCAGGTCTTTTCTCCCCAGAGCTACTTTCATTTAGCGGCTAAGCACTAAATCGTTGTAATTATATCATCTCCCAAACCTAAACCCTGACATCTATGGATCTGTTCTCCAGCATTACGATTTTTTCATTGTAAAAATATTATACAAATGTATATATGTACATACAGTATGTAATCATTTTAGACTAGCTTTTTTTCCACTCGGCTTAATGCCATTGTGATGCATCCAAGTTGTGAGTACCAATAGTTTGTTCCATTTTATTGGTGAGTAACGTTCCATGGTACGGATGACACAGAGATTTGTTTATCCAGCCGACTACAAAAGGACATTGGAATGCTGCCAATTTTTAGCCTACTAAAATGAAAACTGCTATGAAAATTTATGTACGGTTTCTGTGTGAACATAAATTTTCATTTCTCTTAAATAAATATCCAGAATGTCATTCCTGATTCATGTGAAAAGTATATGCTTAGTATTTTATGAAACTGTCAACCTACTTTACAGACTGGCTGTACCATTTACAATCCCATGTGTGAAAGATCCGGTTGCTCTTTATCTTCACAAGCACTTGGTGCTGTTAGTATTGATTTTTTCAGCCATTCTAAGAGATCTGTAGTGGTGGCTCATCAGGACTCTAAATAGCATAGCCCTAGTGGCTGATAGGAGCCCTAGAGGCATAGTGGTTAAGATCTACAGCTGCTAACCAAAAGGTGGGCTGTTTGAATCCACCAGCTGCTCCTTGGAAACCCCGTGTGGCAGTTCTACTCTGTCCTGTGAGGTTGCTGTGAGTCAGAATTGACTCAACAGCAATAGGTTTTAGTGGCTGATAATGTTGGGCTTCTTTTCTTGTGCTTCTTTGTCATCATGGATACTCCTTGGTGAAATGTCTATTCAATTCTTTTATTCATTTCCCAATTGGATTGCTACTTTTTCTATTGTTTCATTTAGAAAGTTGTTTATATATTCTGGTTACAAGTCATTTGTCAGATACGCAACTTGCAGATATTACACCTCATCTCACCTGGTTGTATCTCCATTATATAATTGAGTGAAACAACAGTAAGCATACTTAATAACCATTTAGAAGGTATAGGTAAGGCACACAATGACAACAAAAAATGATAAAGCCAATTTGGATATGCTTTTAAGAATAATTATAATGACTAACAGGCCAATACTTCTGTGAATTCTAATTTGTTGCTTTTAAATTTAGACAAAGATTTCATCATCTAGCCAGGTAATACACCATTAAAATAATTGTAATATTTGATGAGGCTACACTATATGAATTTTATCTCACAACCTAAAAAAAAAAAACTTCACAACTTCACAAGTGTGGCTTCATTGCTGTAACAAAACATCTTCCTTTTTCATCAACTTCCTTCTAGTCACGTCATTTTCTCATCACTTCCAATTTTAAAAGCATGATATCGTAATAGAATCAATACCAAAACCAGTCCAGTTCTATCACTAAATAACATCCATCTACAAATGCATGAGCTATTTTATAAAAATCCATAAATATATATTCATAAGTATACATATATATTATTTAGAGCTATTTTCTATAAAACTTTCATTTTTGTGTGTAAGATTTTTTTTTTTCTAAATCTGTGGTACTTATCGTTTTGAACAATTGAAGTCTTAAATTAGTCCTGAATTCAGTCCTGAAATCAGTCACATGAATTATGCATCATAATTTTGTAGCAGGAAATTATAAGAGGATTAATAGAAGACTTTCCAGCTGTAAATATCTGCTACATTAGGATAGTAATCTATGAGGAATGTGTGATGAAAATATGAGGTTAGGAGTAAAAGTGACATGGTCCAAATTTAGACTGTTAAAAATGTTTATTCATCTATTTTTCCCTCATTGTTTTCCAATGTATTTTATCTAACTGCTTTGAGATTTAGATCCCAACAGATACATTTAAAAGAGAAATAAAAGTTTATTTTTCAATACCAATATTTATAACAACCTAATATTTTTTAATGGAGATTATATCATTTGGCTATTATGAACCTATTAAGAAACCTATTACATAAAAACATAGATACTGTCATAAAATATGTAATTACACATCAAAGACAAGAACTGTTGTCTATTATTTTTTCCTCCTAGCACAAGCAAAGTTCCTGGCACAAAGAACTTACAATGTATTTTAGATGTTTAAATTAATATTAGTAATTAACTAAATTAACCACTTTTCGGTTTTGTTCATATCTCATTATATTTATGAATTGTCACTTGAAAAATATATTTGCCTTTGAAGTAACATACTAATAATATCAATGCAATCTGGGAAATAAACGCAGAAAAATAGGAACTTAGGCACAATTGCTCTAAAAGATCATATAAGGCTGTTAAAACTGAGAGGTGTGGATTATCAAGAGAGAGAACATTAAAAAATGAATTTAAAAAACAAAATACATATCCCAGATAATAAAGTCGCAATATGTTCTTCAGTTATTTTAATATTGACTAAACCAAGTGTCTTAATTCAAGTGAATAATAGCTTACGCCCTCCTTTCTGGTTCATAGTGCCTTCTGAACTAACCTCCTCGAAACTTCTCACATGTATTTTCTCTGTTTTTGTACGTATGTGTATTGTGTGATTTGTATGTGTTTCTTTGTATGTCTATGTGTTTGTTTACATATTACACTCTAAAAACAATAGCTGTCTTAGTGACGAAAAGTACAAAAGTAGTTGATGTCTATGTCTATGTATTGTAACTGATAATAGAAAGAAATTCTCTTAATATTTTAATATTTCTAATTTTCGACAATCAAACCTAAAGGAAAAAGCTGTTTATATTAATGTATTTCAAAACACTTTAAATACTAGTCAATTAATATACTCAAATTTAGTGTTGTTTTTAATGGATTCAGTATTTATGGTACAAAAGTAGAAAAAATAAATTGCAGGTGTTTAGTATTCAAATTTTTGCTACTTAATACCACTTGGCTACTTCGATACCCAATTTCTAGAAGTACAAATAAAAATAATTTAATTCTTAAGGAAAATGCATGGTATATTTTAGTAAACTGCTTTAGTTTTAATTAAAATTAAATTATTTAAAATTCTCTAGACCACATTTTTCATATATGTGAAAAAGGAATTTGAATAATTTTATATTATAAATAATTATATAGATTCTGTCATAAGTGATAAAACATGAATAAATTATAAAACATTTCAAGACAAATATAACCATATAAAATCATATATTTTTAAAGAAAATGGTAATATATAATGAACTCAAATTAAAATCATAGAAAATTACAATCTCTATAAATTCCCAATGACTTTTTGAGATACAAGCTTGAAAATGGCAGGTTTTTGATGCATTGCTACCCATTTTCTACCCCTCAGAGAGAATTTACTGTTCTGAATGAACACATAGGACAACCAAAGACCCTAGAAATACATTGCTTTCAACAGTAGCAATTTTTTTCTTGTTTTTCCACAATATCTGTCCCTTCAGTTGCACTATGGAATGAGAACAGGGTCCTGTTTATTCATTTCACTCTCCTATTCTGAAGGAGGCAAGTGGTTTGTTTCTGTCCCTGCAGAAGACTCTTGCTATGAGCTTTGAAATGTCAAGTATAATTAAGACAAAGTGTTCTTTTTATCCCAACAAAAGAAATATATCTTTCAAAATAACTGTCTCTTGAAGTTAGAAAACACAAACAGTCTATCTCAGTTGAAACAGCTCAGTGTATCAAATCTCCTGTCAAGTTCAGCATGGCTCCAACTTGGTGTATCATTCAGCAGAGTGCCCCATCGTTGCCCTGTACAGCTGGTACTATAGGTGGGCACAACCACAGCGCATTTATAGCCTGATGGCTTTTCATATAAAAGGAACCCAGATGCCAACTGATATAAAACATAAACAATATGAATTTGTGACAGAATCAACTCAAGTTAAAATAGTGAATCCATGATTAATTGGGGAAAAAGTGGAAGAGAAAGTAGATTTAACATTGTTTAGCATTTTGTAGAAATTTCTCATCTATCTCTCAGAGGTACAGACTATATTTCAACTGCGGAAGTTTATTTCTTCAAAGAACAGCTAAGTAGCATATTTATGTAGAAAATATACAATTCTTTGTGATTTCATAGATGACCTCTCAAAACAGCATGTATATTAATGTATCACAAAAATATGTGTAAACTGTATTGTAAGAGATTTTGCAAGGAATATGTTTATACCCAGTGCCTGACAGGATCCAAATATGTTACTGGAAACATTTCTTAATGCATTAAAATTTCATGTGCATCTATTTTCAGATGGGAAACTAATTTAAGTGTGTTTTTAAATATATCCCTTATAGATTTCATTATGCATCTTTATGAGGAATTAAGTAGATGACCCAACACACAGTTGACAGACCATGATCTTGGATTCAGAGATACCAGAGTTCCCATCTGGATGTGCTAATAACAGACCGTATGACCTTAGCGAGTGGTAAATGATCTCATCATCGTAATTATTACTTTATTAATAATAATGTATATAGGTGTTGTGGTGTTTGGGATTCAATACCAGTTTTCATTCATCACAATTCCTATCCTTGTTAAATGGGTGGTCTTGAAATTCCATAGCCTAGAATGTATTCTTGACACTTAGTGGACTGTTTTTTGAAGGATTGCATATAGCTGACCAAGTTTCAGCTTCATCATGCAGTTTTAGAACTTCGTGTCTCTTCTCATGCTCTACCCTCTGCTTTTTACGACTTTTTCCAATTTTCTTTTGCTGGGAAAGCTTATCAATTCTTCAAAGCTAAGTTTAATCTTTTCATGAGTACTGGAATATACCTTCATCCACCTACATTTTCCACCTATCAGGTTTCTTGGGAAGTTGCGTTCCTGCTTTTAGCGAGTTCTGGCACCTGGTGGGGGGGGGGGTGGTTAAATAATTGCATGAATTTGAAGAAACGAGCCTTATATCACCAATCCCATCACCAGAGCCCACTCAGGACATATGTGTCCCCCTAAGTGTATCAAAATCCATATTAGCTCAAAAATGTTTTGAGTAACACTAGGAAACTAAGACAGCCCCATAGAGTCTCATTTTAGTGATCCATGGGACCATCTTTATAAAAATCCAAAAGAAATTAGATTTTCACTAATATTAATGTGAAAATAATTAAGGTGAAATGAAGTACTATATATGTAGAATAACTACAGATATGTCCTTTGTGTTTTTCTTTGATGGTTCTTGTTAGCTGCCGACCAGTTAGTCCACTTGCATAATGGTACGGAACACTGCATGGTTCTGCACCATCCCCATGATGGGTTTAGATCAGACTATTGTGATCCGTAGGGTTTAATGGGTCTATTTTTGGAAGTAGATTACCAGGCTCTTCTTCCTAGTCTGTCTTAGTCTGGAAGCTCTCATGAAACCTGTTTATCATCATAGCAACAAGCAAGCCTCCACTAATAGTTGGTGTCTGCACATGAGGTACGTTGGCCTGCAAGCAAACCCAGGTCTCCTCCCGTATGGAAGGGGAGAATTCTACCACTGAACCACCAATACACTCTTTTTTAACAGCTAAGAGGGTAAAAAAATAATAATAAGTTTTTGAGGGAATCAACAATTGTTAAAAAGTCAGCAAAGCCAACTCCTTAACAAAATAAAGAAAATTATTTATTTCATTTGATCAATCTAGGTTTGGTGAAATTCATAAAATGCAAATGGAAATAAGATTTAGAAATGCAAACAATAAACTGCTGAAACTGTGCACACAAAATGATACTACATATGAATGACATCTGTGATTTTTTTAAAAGCCTTTGTTTTGATGTTTTTTTTACAAAATATGTATTTTTTCTTTAGAACAGTCTATAATACAAATATTTTTCATCAAAATATGATTTCAGCAATGAGAACAACAAGAACTTTAAAACATGCAAACAAATGAGAGCGTGTTGTGAATTTCAAAGGTACTGATTGGAACAATGGTATCTTCCTGGAGAACTACCCGCAATGCCGTCATCCAAATACTACTTTTTACAAAAATCAGTGTCCATCATTGTCCCTTCCCATTTTCAAGTATTATTAGGAAACACACTGTCATAGATTTCTTACAAATCATTATTATAAAATTTTGGAAACCAGTTTAGCAACACATCTTTTTAATGTTGGAGATTCTATTTCTAGAAATTTGTCATGAGAAAATACCAACAAAAGAAGTGCATAGAGAGTTAACTATACAGATATTTAATAGTTAAAACAATAAAGCTAATTGAAAAAAAATTTTCCCCAGGATATTCCTGGATTAAATATCATAGTATTTCATTTTATATACCAGTGTCTCAGTTGAGCATACCAATAAATGTCAAACTAAAAGAAGTGCAATATTTGGTGCGTATAACTTGCTTTAAATATTAGTATTTAAGTGAATTTAAATTTCCTTTTAAAGGTAGTCATGTTAAACATTTTAACGCAATTGAATTGCTCAGTTATTTGACTATAAGGAGATGGTAGAACATTTAAAGAATTAACAAAGGAGAAGATGCCATCATAAAAATAAAGTCTTCCTGACCTCTAGAAGACCCTTGGAAATGGTGGGTGTGTTACGACTAAAGTATTTTTATATTACAAGATATCCTTATAAAATGACCATGATCACCACTGACAAGAAATGTAAAAGTAAATGCCATTTTAATTCTGATGGTTGTGACACACAAAGATCTCTTGACTAATTTAAAAGATACTTTTCAATTGTATTTTTACATTAAATTTATCCAGTTATAGCTAATTTCAGGATCAAAGAGACCTTTGCATTGAATTTATAACCTGTTACAATTTCCTTAGTCTAGTATTCTAAAACTAGCTCCTTTTGAGCACATGTATACTTTATGTAAGTCTTAATAAATATTCACCAAGTAAATCTAGCTCTACTCCGCCCAGTTTGACTTGTTGTTTGTTCTCATAAATATCGTACAGACCATCTCCTCTCTCTTTGTCCCAAACATCAACTCTGTCTGGAGTCCGCTTCTCTAACCCACATCATCAGATCATCTGAGATGTACTGAAAAACGGTCATATCTTCTGAAATTCATGAAATACAAAACTCTGTTAGAACAACTAGGAATAGAATTAGCCTTGTTGTTAGTGAACTCTGCTCTTAAAAACGCACTTTTTGCAATCATAGAGACAAAGGCTGTGATTTCGTGGCTCTGAGACTAGGAAATTATCCTTCTGCTGACATGGATCATCAAGAATAAGACATGGACTGAAACTGGAATAAAGTTAACGTAAAACACGAACACAGAAAGAGAGAGGAGGAAAAACAGCAAAAACAAGCATGTGAGCACAGAGCCGAAACAGTTAAAAATGAAGGAGAAAGTTAGCCAGAAAAAATCAAAACATTGCCATCTAGAATAAAGTTTTAATCAATGGACTAATGAGAAATAAATCATCATTAAGCCCTAACTGCAATTTATTTCTATCTGCCCATTATTTGTAGATACCCATTACCGGGAATGGAAACCCTGGTGGCTAAGTGGTTAAGAGCTACAGCTGCTAACCAAATGGTTGGTAGTTGGGATCCACCAGGCTTTCCTTGGAAACTCTACGGGGCAGTTCTACTCTGTCCTGTGGGGTCGCTATGAGTCGGAATTGACTTGATGGCAACAGGCACTATCAGTAATATTGCAATTGAGAATTCAAGCTGTAGAGGGAGGCTGCCTAATATCAAAACATAGCTCCACTGCTTTCCAATTGAGCAATATGTTTCTTATACTTAGTGTCCTAGTGTATCATCTGGAAATACTAAGAGTACTTTTCTAAAAATGTTATTGTAGGAATTTTTGAGATAATCTATTAAATATTCTAATAAAATATGAAAACAATGAAGGTTTAGAAATAAGTGATTAATTTGCACAGAGTCCACAGCCAATAAATGGTGCACTTGAAATACGTGGCCAGGTTCTGTCTGCAAAATTTTCTAAAACAGTTTAAAGAGTAATCACTTTAATTTCCTTTCATAGGCAGCTCTCAATTTAGATGAATTTTTATTTGAAACTTCATTTTAGATTTACATCTATACTTTGGTTTTGAATTACCATGTGCAAATTTATGAGATAATTCAACTTGGTCAGGTCAGTAATGTATATAAATGTGTATTTCAGTATTCATATACATATATGTTTAAATGTAAACATATTATTAATCATGGTGAAACTTAATTTAATTTTCAAAAATTGCTTAAAATTACAAAACATTATACTATATTTTCTTACCTATTATATTTCAGTGGAAACCCTGGTGGCTTAGTGTTTAAGAGCTACGGCTGCTAACCAAAGAGCCGGCAGTTCGAATCCGCCAGGCGCTCCTTGGAAAGTCTATGGGGCAGCTCTACTCTGTCCTATAGGGTCCCTATGAGTTGGAATCGACTCGATGGCACTGGGTTTGGTTTTTTGGGTTTTGGTTATTATATTTCAAACATTTTAATGACATAGAAGTAAAACATCACAAGTGGAGAGTCATTAATAATAACTTGTGCATATTTTTAGAGAGTTTCATTTACACTCGTTATAGTTTACCATAGAGACCCATATCAGATTTGGGAGCCATGTTCTAAGAAGTAATATACTTTTACATGTGGAAAACGAAACCAACCCACAAACCCACTGCAGTCGAGTCCATTCTGACTCACAGTGAACCTATAGGACAGAGTAGAACTGTCCCATGGGTTTCCAAGGCTGTAAAATCTTTACGGAAGCTGACTGTCACATTTCTCTCCCCTGGAGGGGCTGGTGGATTCAAACAGCCAACATTTTGGTCAACAAGGAAGGGTTTCAACCACTGTGCCACCAGGGCTTCTATAGAAAACCACTTGCAATTTTAATATTTTTTTAGCAAAATAATATTATGAACTTCTCCCAATTCATTCCCCAAAAAGTTATACGTAGTAACTATACAAGCAAATCTTATGCAAACTTTTTGGATTATCTGTTTTCCAGAATTTTGATCTTTATTTAAAAAAATGGCAAAAAATAACCCTTCCAAAAATATATAAATAACCTCAATGTACACATATATATGTTTATGTATTCTTATTTCAGATACCTATTTATAACATAAAACAGTGCACAAATATCTATGTTAATTATAGTCACTGGAAAGTTATCAGCAGTTTGAGCTATTGGCCTAATAGGTCTGCAAATTTATAGAGGTGCATTTCTGTAAAAAATAAGAGATGTTACTACATAGTTTTGTTCAAGTCTGGCTGATTTTATGTATGCTATGATTCCAGTGGAGTTTGGCTGACCCTTATGCTCCCCTTGACATCCCAAAATCCACCAGATGATGACGGAACTCCAGTAGTTCTATTTTTATTCATTTTAGCAAGGATATGGTCTCATTTGTGGGTCCACAAGACTTGGCAGGAATACTTGACCTATTTCCAGTGTATGTTTATAAATATTTGATAACTGGGTAGAAGTCAGTGAAAGATACCCCAGAGTAGAGGAAATCTCCGAGAATAAGCTTTGTTCTAGGCTCACCATATGAAGGAAAAGAACCCAGAACTTGAAGTTCAGTTTAATTAAATCATCCAGGTTTGCCTAAATTTTTACCTGCTAAAGCCTGTGGGTCTTTGATTTAGACATTCACAGACATAGTTGGAGAATCTCTTTAAAACTGTAAATATTTCCTTTGGAAAAATACACACACACACATATACAAACACACAAAACCCTATAATGTAACCATTATCAGTCCTTTTTTTTATAGATCAGAAATCAAAAGTTATGACAGAATAACTTACCAAAAATCAGAGAGTTTTTTTTTTTTTTTTTTGGAACTTAAATCCAGGTTTCCCTAATGCCTGTAACTAAGTGCTAGCAGACATTTCATGTGGGTGCTATCAAAACTGTGCTGCATAGATAGATATTTTGTTCTGACAAGGTCAAATCACATCATTTTTCCAAACACTGATATGACCGCATACTCCAATTCATAATCATACCATTCTTTATTCTCAATGAATACAGTAAATTCAAAGACAAAAATATCCACTGGTATTTTTAACACACTTTCTAAGGGTCAGATCTGGATTTTATTTTATTGTGACTATAACATGGATAAAAAATAGCAAAATGTATAAGAATTCAGTTAAATTTTTAAAAATTTATTTATTGAGCAGGTTGAGTTTTATGTATATCATAAGCCTCTATACAATGAAAATATGAAGATACTCTTCCATTACTTAAAAATAGGAGGATGATGAGATACATATATATATTTACGGAAAAGATCAAAGAACACAAACTTTCAAGTTCAACACCTTTAGTTATGAATACAGCTGTGTGACATTTACCAACATAGTTTAAGTTCTTTGTGCTTTGGTTTCAACATTTCTGTAACAAATACTAATTTTGTACCGAGTAGTAGGTTAAGGGCTGTATTTGGAAAGGTGAATGGGGCATATTCCCTGCACAGAAGATGTTTGAATTTTTGTGTACATCAAAGCCACTGCATCAAACCTACTTGGGTGGGGTATTATCACCGAGAGCTTTATAGAGACTGGAGTAAGAAAAAGTTTTGGGCTTTCATTAGAAAGGTGGAAAGGGACTGTCATGGATTCAATTATGCCCCCCCTCAAAATGTGTGTATCAACTTGATTAGGCCATGCTTCCCAGTATTGTGTGGTTGTCCTCCATTTTGTGATTGTAATTTTATGTTGAGAAGATTAGGGTGAGATTTTAACATCACCCTTACCCAGGTCCCCTCCCTGATCCAAGGTAAAGGGTGTTTCCCTGGGGTGTGGCCTGCACCACCTTTTATCTCTCAAGAGATAAAAGGAAAGAGAAGCAAGCAGAGAATTGGGGATCTCACAACACCAAAAAAGCAGCACCAGGAGCAGAGCACGTCCTTTGGACCCAGGGTTCCTGCACCTGAGAAGCTCCTTGACCAGGGGAAGATTGAGGACAAGGACTGTCCTCTAGAGCTGACAGAGAGGAAGACTTCCCCTGGAGCTGATGCCTTGAATTTGGACTTTTAGCCTACTTTACTGTAAGGAAATACGTTTCTCTTCGCTAAAGCCATCCACTTGCGGTGTTTCTGTTATGGCAGCGCTAGATGACCAAGACATGGACAAAGAAATTGGCAGATGCAAGGAAGCAGCACGAGAAGGAAGGTGAATGGAGGAGAGATGGTAAGTACCCCTGAAATGGCTTGGCTCCTTTCTTCCCTTAGAAGAGACAATTTTAAGTTTATAGAGCCCCCAAACACATTTAATTTTAATATAACTATTTTTTATGAATTATATTGAATGAACCCTGACAATAATAAAAAAAAAAAATCCTTATTAGGTTGGCATAAAATGGATTTTTTAAATCATCTTAAAGATACAAGACTGAGACCTGATAATTATATTGTAGAAAGTAGTAAGACTATTACATCTTAGCAAACCTTAACAAAGCGTTAATTATGTTAATGGATATCTATTTGAAAATCGCATTACAGAAATGTCAATATATAGTTCTCTGTTACACATATGTATGTATTTTCTTTTATAAAATTAACTTACAGTCAATTAAAAGATGCACAATTGTTTCATATACCTCAAAGAAAGAAAAAATGCTGCTAATTAAGCCTTGTCATATCATTGATGATAAAACACATCCTCATTTCGGAAATGTTAAATGAGAAAAATAGTCATCATAAACTAAATGAATCATGGCATTTTTAAATAAGGAGAGAATAATATAAATTAGATATACTTTGCATTGATAATATGGGAAAACACAATAGGAGTAGTTAAAACATAAAATGAGGGAAAGTCTGAGGCCGGGCAGGCTTCTGGGGTGATTTATTTAATGGCTTAATGAAATTATCTATGGCCCAGCTTTTTTCTTTCCGCATCCTCTGCCTCTCTGCTATTACGTCCATTCTAAAGCTACCTTAGCTTACGGGGCAGAATACCTCCCTACATCTCAGATGTCGTAACTCAGGGCATATTATCCCTAAGTAAAGAAGACATTTCCTGGTATTCTCATGAGATCCAGAAAACGTTGTTCCCATACACCCCAGCACATTTGCCTTCCTGACTCATTGGCCTGCATTTAGTCATGTGCCCATTCTTGAGCCAGTCTCTGAGGTTAGGGGAATGCTATCCAATAATTGACCTGGCGTATGGGTTTTCTGACCCAGTTATTGTAAGGAGGAGGAAAGGCTCACCCTGATTGGCTTAGACCACACAGGACAAAATCCTGGACCTGGAAAGCTAACTCCACCTCAAGCACATATACGTTCTATTTGGGATAAGTAAATGTCCAAATAAAAATGTGGACGTTCATTATAAAGCAGAAAAAGTGACTAGGTGCTCGGCAGATATATCAGACAGTTAGGGGCCTGTAACATATTTTCTCCTTTCCTCAATAGGAGAACCTTAATTCTGTTCAGATTATCAATGTGCCCAGCTAAAAGTACTTGCTGTCCATGCCCCCTTGAAGCTAAAATATTTATGCTCACAGATCTGTCAGTAGTTGATTGTCAGAGGTCCCTGGACAAGCTCTACATTTATAATAAAAAGATTTGGTCTCTTCAGCACTCTTCCTCCTTGGAACTAAAGATTGTTTCTGGAGGTACAACAATCATCTTGTGATCATGAAGACAAGTGAAACGAGATAAGGAATGCTGACAGAGGGATGACGAGTCTGGGTTCTTGAGGAGATCATTAAGTAGATGTACGGACCTTTGAGTGCCAACATTCAGACATCATGGTATATGAAATAAATAAACCACAGCTTTTTTTTTTTTTTTTCTATAAATAGGAAGAGCACATTGACTTATAAAAGAAATGTTTTGGTTTAGCAAAGCACTATTAATACAATTAAAAAACATTTAGTAGAGTCCTACTTTGGGCTTCCATCTTATGTTGTGGCTGCTAAAGTAACTATGTTGGTCCCCTAACCTCTGTGTGAGACAGAAATAAAGTAAATCATGTTAGTTCTTTAAAAAGTGGTTAAAATTATTATCAGTAACACATCTTTCTTTCCTTCTTCGTTCTTTACAGAGGCAATGAAACTAACACCACCCTTTAAGGACAATATGTAGGGCAATTAATTATTTAAAAATATGTATTCAAAAACTAGTAGCTAGGTTGAGTGAAATAAGTCAGTCAAAAAGGACAAATAACGTATGATCTCACTTACATGAAATAACAAGAGTAGAGAGAGCACAGTTCATTAGTGGTTACCAGGAGTGGGAGAGAGGGGGAAAGGGGTAGTTACTGTTCAGGAAGCAGTGGGTTTCGGTTTAGGATTACGGGACATTTAGCAAGGAGAATTGGTGATAGTTATACAACATGATTAATGTAATTGATATCACTAAATTGTACACTAGAAAAATACTGAATTGGCAAATGTTGTGTTATATATATATTACAACAATAAAATAAATATGGCAAAAAAAACTTAAAAAAGGAACATTAGAAGCTAGGGATACCTCATTTTTCTAGTCTGGCAATGGTAGAAGTATTTGATGTTGCTGCTCTTGGTGACCATTTGCTTTGCCATCTCGTTGTGCCCTGGCTGTGCTGCAGTTTATACCAGGCATGAAGCTACCAGGCCCCTGACATCAGTAAGCATGACGAATGTGTAATTTATGGGCACAGGACAGAGGGTTGAGCATTCCTGCTGTAAAGAGGGGATAGATCTGGGGATGGCAACTTCTTTTTCTGATAAGACCAGATGGTAAATATTTTAGATTTAGCAGGCCAAGAGACAAAATTCAGGTTAAGTAGGTATTTATATAACAAGAGAGAAATCATATTTCCACAAGATTTTTATTGACATAATTCAAAATATAACAATACGAGTTAAGTATATTGTAATTGTCTTTTTGTGATAGATGTCTATGATGAGAAGAATTTATCTATTTACAGACACTCAAATTTAAATTTTATATATTCATGTGTTACAAAATAATGTTAATATTTTTTCAACCCTTTTATAATATGAAAATCATTTTTAGCTCACAGGCTGTACACCATTGATACAGTGATCTGTCATTTTTTGAATTGTTTAAATATATAAAACCCATTGTGGTTGAGTCAATTCTAACTCATAGTGACCTTATAGGAGAGAGTAGAATTGCCTGATTGAATTTCCTAGGAGCAGCATCTGGATTCGAACTGCTGACCTTTTGGTTAACCGCTGAGCTCTTAACCACTGCGTCACCAGAGCTTGAAATATAGAAAACAATCTATTTATTACTTTTTGGCAAAGAATATTTATTTTACCATACTCTTCTGGCATGTGAGCTCCAAAAACAAAAGCGAATGTTTAATGAAAAGATAAAACTGCTTGTAAACCAGAAGACATAAATCAACTGAAGAATTAGAATCTACTTCAAAAATTAGCAGTTAGTTTATGAAACTATTCCCATTGCAAATGATTTAACATATCACACAAGAAAGAATCACAGTTCTTCAAAATTAATTTTGCTGTTGTTTTGTTTTAAGCTCTCTTGCTCTTGTATGAAAAGTGAAGTGTAGTTATGGGCTTCGTTATAGAAAAATATCTATAAAGGACTGTACAAATAATAAAATAATGCAGTGTCATTGGGTGTTTCCAATAAAAAATAGCAAAGATTTTTCAAAAATACACAATTCATGGAACTGAAGATTTTGGAAGTTTATTCTACCAAAATTTAACATTTGACCCTAGTGGGAATGCTGGTATGCATTCAGTTAAACAGGTGTTTCCTTCTGCAGTGAGAGTCCAGATAAAAAAAATCAGATGGAACGAACTTCACAGTACGGTGATGTTCTTTACAAACAGCTTAAGTGTCTTACGATGGTGTTAGATTGCTTTTTGTCATGGAGTGGAAAGATTGCTTTTGATTTTTTTCTTTTGTATTCTGGATAATTATATATTCATAGAAACTTGAAAAAAAATTATAAGCATACCCTGTGTAGCCTTTAGCCAACCTCATCTAATGTTAACATCTTTCATGACTACCGAGTGATGTTGAAATCAGCAAATTTACATCGATACAATTAACAGAGCTTATTCAGATTTCCCCCACAACACCATGGGCAAAATATTGAATGACCCAGGAAGCATCAAAAGAAGGTAAAAGGAACTCCACCAAAAAGAATTGGCCGATGTTCATCCATTTCAGGAGGTAGTATATGATCAAGAATCAATGGTACTGAAGGAAGAATCCAAGCTGCCCTGATGGCATTATTGAAAAACCTGGCTCCAGGAACTGAAAAAATAACAATTGAGATGTTTCATTAAATGGATCAGTGCTGGAGGTACTCACTCATCTATGCCAAGAAATTTGGAAGACAGCTACCTGACCAATCGACTGAAAGAGATCCATATTTATGCCCATTCCAAAGAAAGGTGATCCAACAGAATGCTGAAATTATCAAATAGTGTCGATATCACACTCAAGTAAAATTTTGCTGAAGATCATTCAAAAATGATCGCAGCAGCACATCAACAGGGAATTGCCAGAAATTCAAGCCAGGTTCAGAAGATGACATGATGGCCTGATGGATCTTGGGCTGAAAGCAGAGAATACCAGAAAGATGTTTACCTGTGTTCTATTCACTATGCAAAGGCATTGGACTGTGTAGATCGCACAAATTATGGGTAACACTTCAAAGAATAGGTTTTCCAGAACACTTAATCATGCTCATACAGAATGTGTACATAGACTGTGATAATTAAAGTTGTGTGCCAACTTGACTGGGCCATGGTTTTCAGTGGTTTGGCAGTTATGATGTAGTTTGGCAGTCTTATGATGATACGATCACCTGAATGATGAGATTTGATATAATGTGATCACTTCCATGATGGGATCTGCTCTGAGTAGACAATCAGTTAGAGGGGAGTTTTCTTGGGTGAGTGGCCTGAAACCAATATAGGTAAACTTTCTGGCAAGCCTCGAGGGGTTTTGCTCCCTCTGGATCCTGTAGCTGGTTCCTGTTTGTCTGACTTCTGGTCCTTGGGACTTGAGCTGCTGATCTTGGGATTTGCTGGTCTTCACAGCCTTTGAGCAATAGCCCTGCTATCTGATCTGCAAATGTTGGGTTCCCCAGTCCCTGTGGCTACGTGAATCAGGAGAAGCCTCTAGCCTGACCTACATACTTGAGACATTCCAGCCTCTGCAACCACCTGACCCATTTCCCTAATATAAGTCTCTATTTATATGTATATTTATACACTTTGCTGGTTTTGCTTCTCTAGAGAGCCCAGCCTAAGACATAGACCAAGAGGCAGTCATTCAGACAGAATAAGGGGACACTGCATGGTTTAAAATCAAGAGATGTACATCAGAGTTATATCCTTTCACCATACTTAGTCAATCTGTATACTGAGCAAATAATCCAAGAAGCTGTAATACATGAAGAAGAAAACAGCATCAGGATTGGAGGGAGACTCATGAATAACCTGTGATATGCAGATGATACAACCTTGCTTGTTGAAAGTGAAGAGGACTTGAAGCACTTACTGATGAAGATCAAAGACTATGGCCTTCAGTATGGATTACACTACAAAAACAAAAAAAAATCCTCACAACTAGACCAATAAACAACATCATGATATGTGGAGAAAAGATTGAAGTTGTCAAGGATTTCATTTTACTTGTATCTACAAACAATGCACATGGAAGCAGCACTCAGGAAATCAAATGACATATTGCGTTGGGCAAATCTGCTGCAAAAAACTTTTTCAAGCGTTAAAAAGCAAAGCTGTCACTTTGAGGATTAAGGTGCACCTGACCCAAGCCATGGCATTTTCAATCACCTCACACGCATGTGAAATCTGAACGATGAATAAGAAACACCAAAGAAGAATCGATGCCTTTGAATTATGGTATTGTTGAAGAATATTGAATATACCACAAACTGCCAGAAGAACAAGTCTGCCTTGGAAGAAATACAACCAGAATGCTCCTTGAAGAGAAGTGGTGAGACTTCAACTCACATGCTTAGGCCATGATATTACAAGGGGCCATCAAGCTCGGTAAGGTAGAGGGTCAGCGAGAAAGAGGAAGACCCACAACCAGATTGTAATGGATTGAATTGTGTCCCCCCAAAATATGTGTCAACTTGGTTAGGCCATGTCTAGTTTTCCTCCTTTTTGTGATTTTCCAGTGTGTAATAAATCATAATCTCTGCCTCAGTTAAAAGGATTACTTAGGTCACCTTCCTGACCCAAAAGGAAAGGGAAGCAAGCAGAGAGTGGAGACCTCATACCACCAAGAAAGCAGCACCAGGAGCAAAGCGCATCCTTTGGTCACAGGGTCCCTGAGCCTAAGAAGCTCCTTGACTAGGGGAAGATTGAGGAAAATGACCTTCCTCCAGAGCCAACAGAGAAAGAAAGCTTTCCCTAGGAGCTGACGCCCTGAATTTAGACTTTTAACCTACCAGACTGTGAGAAAATAAATTTCTCTTTGTTAAAGTCATCCACTTGTGGTATTTCTGTTATGGCAGTACTAGATGATGACTAAGACAGAGATGGACTGACACATGGGCTGCAACAATGGACTCAAGCAGCAAAGATTATGAGGGTGGTGTAGGACCAGACAGGGTTTCATTCTGTTATCCATAGGGTCACTATAAGTTGGAATCGACTAAATGGCACCTTAGTACAACAGCCCTCAGATTCCTGTTTTACAAGCACCACTGCGTGTAGCACTATGAAATTTTATCACAGAATTAGGTTTGTGTAGTCAACGCCACAATGAAGATACTTAACTGCATCATTGCCTCAAAGCTTCTTTGTGGTACTCCTTTATAGCCACACCCACCTCCCATCCCGTCCCTAACTTCTGACAACCACTAGTCTGTTCTCGACTATTTCATGTATACCATATAAATGTAATCATACATATGTATGGATATGTAAGGATACATACGTATCCTTTTGAGGTTGGCATTTTTTTCACTCATTGTAATTTCCTTGGGGCTCATGCAAGTTGTGAGTGTCAGTGACCCATTCAGGTCGATTCTGACAAATAGCAACCCTAAGGGACAGAATAGAACTGTTCCATAGAGTTTCCAAGGAGCGCATGGTGGATTCGAACTGGCAAACTTTTGGCTGACAGGTGTAGCACTTAACCACTATGCCACCAGGGTTTCCTCTAATGTATTACTGACTAGTAATTACATGGTATAGATGTACCACAGTTTAACTATTCACCTACTGGAGGACATTTTGTTATTTGGCTAGTAACAATAAACCTGCTGTGAACAATTGTCTACAAGTGTTTGGGTAAAAATTATTATTTTTTGTTTCTATGGAATAAATGTCGAAAACTGTAAGTGCTGGGTTATATGGTAAGTCCTTTTTTAGTTTTAAAAGGGATTTCAAATGATTTTCCAGAGTGGCAATACAATTTTAGATTCTTACAAGCAATGCATGAGTGATTTCACTTCTTTCTTGACAGGATTTAGTGTTGTCATTGTTACTATTAATAATTTTTTAGCCATTTTAATAGATGTGTAGTGATATCACATTTTTTTAAACTTGCTTTTCTGTAGTGATTAATGATGTTGAACATTTTTTCATGTGCTCTCTGCCATCATGTATACTCTTTGAGAGTGCCTGTTTACATGTTTTGTCCATGTGTACTTTTGAGTTTTGAGAGTTCCTCATATATTATATTCTAAATATAAGTATTTTGTCAGATATATGGTTTGAAAAAACTTGTACATTGTCATTTCTCTTTTTTATTATTTTAAAAGTGTTTCACAGAGGTGGGGCCAAGATGGCTGACTAAGTAGACACTACCTCGGATCCCTCTTGCAACAAAGACTTGGAAAAACAAGTGAATCGATCACATACATGACAATCTACAAGCCCTGACCATCAAACACAGATCTAAAGAGTTGACCTGAGTGACAGAGACTGAGAACGAACAACCACGGGGAAGGAGGGACTGTTTTCAGAGCCTGGAGCCAGCGTCCCAGTCAGGAAACCTTGGCACCGGGCTTTGGACTGGGCACAGGGGAGCTGAACATGGCATCCTGAGATGGTGCAAACACGGGACACAGCCCTAGCCCCCTGAAGTGACCTTGGGGGAAGCCCAGCCAGTGCACGCAGGCAGCGCAGTGACACAGCTGATGGGAGGAGAAGTCACCAGGAGGCAGCGACTGGTTTTGGAGCCAGGAGTGTGGTGTCCCAACCGAGGAACCTTGGCACTAGGCTTTGGACTGGGAGTGGAGGAACTAACCATGGCTTCTGAGACAGTGCAAGCACGGGACGTGGGCCTGACCCTCGGGGGCAATCTCTACCCAGCCAGTGCACACAGTCGATGTGCCCCTCGGGAATCTCAGATAAGTAACTTTGCCTATATTCTGGGGTGCTACTCTCTCTTATTTATCTGAACCCTCCCCTCCCCTTCCCAGGAAGCTTCATTAACATTGGAATTTCCTGAGCCAGAGAGTGAACTGCACTGCGTTTTTTCTCTCTTTTATTTTTTTTGGTCTTTTCCTAACCTATTCTCCAGGCCTGAGAGAAGCAGCTACAAAAAACCCAGGGACCAAAAATCCTTCCCTAATTGGACTAAAAACACAGAACCAGCTCCAGCCAAGCATATGTGATCCACAGTTTTGGTCTTTCATCCCTACAGGGAACAAGGCAGCTACTATAATGCAAAGGCATTTCTGATCGGTATCTGAGTGTAATTGTTTTAGCAGATTGCTGGAAAGACAAGTTTCCCAGGTCTGATATCTCCGGGTATTCAACAGAACCCTCACTGACCCACAATAGGGAACTGAGGGATGAAGCTCCCCCCAGACCACCTAGCCTCCTGCCTTAGGGGTCTAAGGACGGTGACACCTACCAATCTGTAGAGGTACTTGCAGTGAGGGCCTAAGGTGCAGCTGCAGAGCCCACACACCAAAGTGCTTTAGGAATAGAGACACACCTACCTCACTGGCACTTGGGGGAAACCTGTCAGCATCCTGCCCCCCTAGAGTGTGAACCCCTGCTGCCACTAGAATCTGGTGCACACAACTATCACCACTACTTCTCTAGGTGGATAGGTGACAGTCTACACCACACACTTGATGACCCAAAATCAGATTCTACTCAAGAATAGTGAATGGACTCTTAGGCTTATATATCTGGTAACAGCCCAAACCAGCTGGTAATAGGACATAAGTGACTCAAGGACTACAAGAATCAAGACAGCGCAATCTAGTAGCCCATCTATGTATATTGAAAGAAAACAAAACAAGATAAGACTCAGTGAGCAAATATCGAATAAATCACTACGATATCTTAGTGATGGCTCGGAGACAGCAGTCGATACCAAACCACATAAAGAAGCAGACCATGACTGCTTCTACAGCTCCCCAAACTAAAGAATCAAAATCTTTCCCAAATGAAGATACAATCCTGGAATTGCCAGATGCAGAATATAAAAAACTAATACAGAATGTTTCAAGACATCAGGGATGACCTCAGAAATGAAATAAGGCAATCTACAGAAATAGCCAAGGAACACACTGATAAAGCAGTTGAAGAACTCAAAAAGATTATTCAAGAACATAGGGGAAAAATTAATAAGTTGCAAGAATCCATAGAGAGACAGCATTCAGAAATCCAAAAGATTAACAATAAAATTACAGAATTAGACAATGCAATAGGAAGTCAGAGGAGCAGACTCGAGCAATTGGAATGCAGAGTGGGAAATCTGGAGGACCAGGGAATCGACACAAATACAGCTGAAAAAAAAATCAGATAAAAGAATTTTAAAAAATGAAGAACCCTTAAGAATAATGTGGGACTCTATCAAGAAGAATAACTTGCGTGTGATTGGAGTCCCAGAACAGGGAGGGATAACAGAAAACACAGAGAGAAGAGTTGAAGATCTGTTGGCAGAAAACTTCCCTGACATCATGAAAGACGAAAGGATATCTATCCAAGATGCTCATCGAACCCCATTTAAGATTGATCCAAAAAGAAAAACACCAAGACATATTATCATCAAACTTGCCAAAACCAAAGATAAAGAGAAAATTTTAAAAGCAGCCAGGGATAAAAGAAAGGTCTCCTACAAAGGAGAATCAATAAGAATAAGTTCAGACTACTGAGCAGAAACCATGCAGTCAAGAAGGCAATGGGATGACATATATAGAGCACTGAAGGAGAAAAATTGCCAGCCAAGGATCATATATCCAGCAAAACCCTCTCTAAAATATGAAGGCAAAATTAAAACATTTACAGATAAACACAAGCTTAGAGAATTTGCAAAAACCAAACCAAAGCTACAAGAAATACTAAAGGAAATTGGTCAGAAAACCAATAACATCAGATACCAGCACAACACAAGTTCACAGAACAGAATATCCTGATATCAACTCAAATAGGGAAATCACAAAAACAAATTAAGATTAATTTTAAAAAGAAAAAAACGCTCAAAACAGCGAATCATTGAAGTCAATATGAAAAAGATCACAATAATCAAAAAGAGGGACTAAATACAGGTGTCAAAGAACTGCCATATGGAGAGTGATACAAGGCGATATAGGACAATATAAGTTAGGTTTTCACTTAGAAAAAAGGGGTAAATATTCAGGTAACCACGAAGAGGTATAACAACTACATAACTCAAAATAAAAACCAAGAAAAACATAATGACTCAGCAAACATAAAGTCAAATACTCTGAAAATGAGGAGCACACAATTTACAAAGAAAAACGTCTCAGCACAAAAAAGTAAGTGGAAAAATGAAATTGTCAACAACACACATAAAAAGGCATCAAAATGACAACACTAAACACTTACTTATCTATAATTACGCTGAATGTAAATGGACTAAATGCACCAATAAAGAGACAGAGAGTCTCAGACTGGATAAAGAAACACGATCCGTCTATATGCTGCCTACAAGAGACACACCTTAGATTTACAAACTAAAACTCAAAGGATGGAAAAAATATATATCAAGCAAACAATAAGCAAAAAAGAGCAGGAGTAGCAATATTACTTTCTGACAAAATAGACTTTAAAGTTAAATCCACCACAAAGGATAAAGAAGGATACTACATAATGATTAAAGGGACAATTGACCAGGAAGATATCACCATATTAAATATTTATGCACCCAATGACAGGGCTGCAAGATACACAAAACAAACTTTATCAGAACTGAAAAGTGAGATAGACACCTCCACAATTATAGTAGGAGACTTCAACAAACCACTTTTGGAGAAGGACAGGACATCCAGTAAGAAGCTCAATAGATAACATGGAAGACCTAATTGCTACAGTCCACCAACCTGACCTCATTGACTTATACAGAACACTCCACCCAACTGCTGCAAAGTATACTTTTTTTTCTAGCGCACATGGAACATTCTCCAGAATAGACCACATATTAGGTCATAAAACAAACCTTTGTAGAATGCAAAACATCGAAATATTACAAAGCATCTTCTCAGACCACAAGGCAATAAAACTAGAGATCAATAACAGAAATTTAGGGAACAGAAATTAAATACTTGGAAACTGAACTATATCCTGCTGAAAAAAGACTGGGTTATACAAGACATTAAGGAGAGAATAAAGAACTTCATAGAATGCAACGAGAATGAAAACACTTCCTACCAAAACCTCTGGGACACAGCAAAAGCAGTGCTCAAAGGCCAATTTATATCGATAAATGCACACATACAAAAAGAAGAAAGAGCCAAAATCAGAGAACTGTCCCTACAACTTGAACAAATAGAAAGTGAGCAACAAAAGTATCCATCAGGCACCAGAAGAAAACAAATAATAAAAATGAGAGCTGAACTAAATGAATTAGAGAACAGGACAACACTTGAAAGAATTAACAAAGCCAAAAGCTGGTTCTTTGAAAAAATTAACAAAATTGGTAAACCATTGGCCAGGCTGACTAAAGAAATACAGGAAAGGAAACAAATAACCCGAATAAGAAATGAGATGGGCCACATCACAACAGACCCAACTGAAATTAAAAGAATCATATCAGATTATTATGAAAAATTGTACTCTAACAAATTTGCAAACCTAGAAGAAGTGGATGAATTCCTAGAAAAACACTACCTACCTCAACTAACACATTCAGAAGTAGAACAACTAAATAGACCCATAACAAAAAAAAAAGATAGAAACAGTAAATAAAAAACTGCCAACAAAAAAAGCCCTGGCCCGGACGGCTTCACTGCAGAGTTCTACCAAACTTTCAGAGAAGAGTTAACACCACTACTACTAAAGGTATTTCAAAGCATAGAAAATGACGGAATACTACCTAACTCATTCTATGAAGCCACCATATCCCTGATACCAAAACCAGATAAAGACACCACAAAAAAAGAAAATTACAGACCGATATCCTTCATGAACATAGATGTAAAAATCCTCAAAAAATTATAGCCAATAGATTTCAACAACATATCAAAAAAATAATCCACCATGACCAAGTGGGATTTATACCAGGTATGCAAGGCTGGTTTAATATGCAAGGCTGGTTTAATATTAGAAAATCCATTAATGTAATCCACCATATAAATAAAACAAAAGACAAAAACCACATGATCTTATCATTTGATGCAGAAAAGGCATTTGACAAAGTCCAATACCCATTTATGATAAAAACTATCAGCAAAGTAGGAAATGAAGGAAAATTCCTCAACATGATAAAGGGCATCTATACAAAGCCAACTGCCAGCATCACTCTAAATGGAGAGAGCCTGAAAGCATTTCCCTTGAGAACCGGAACCAGACAAGGATGCCCTTTATCACCACTCTTCTTCAACATTGTGCTAGAGGACCTAGCCAGAGCAATTAGGCTAGACAAAGGAATAAAGGGCATCTGGATTGACAAGGAGGAAGTAAAATTATCTCTATTTGCAGATGACATGATCTTATGTGGAGAAAACCCTAAGGAATCCTCCAGAAAACTACTGAAACTAATAGAAGAGTTTGGCAGAGTCTTAGGTTACAAGATAAACATACAAAAATCACTTGGATTCCTCCACATCAACAAAAAGAACACCGAAAAGGAAATCACCAAATCAATACCATTCACAGTAGCCCCCAAGAAGATAAGATACTTAGGAATAAATCTTACCAAGGATGTAAAAGTCCTATACAAAGAAAACTACAAAGCTCTACTACAAGAAATTCAAAAGGACATACTTAAGTGGAAAAACATACCTTGCTCATGGATAGGAAGACTTAACATAGTAAAAATGCCTATTCTACCAAAAGCCATCTATGCATACAATGCACTTCCGATCCAAATTCCAATGACATTTTTTAATGTGATGGAGAAACAAATCACCAACTTCATATGGAAGGGAAAGAAGCCCCAGATAAGTAAAGCTTTACCGAAAAAGAAGAAAGTGGGAGGCCTCACTCTACCTGATTTTAGAACATATTATACAGCCACAGTAGTCAAAACAGCCTGGTACTGGTACAACAACAGGCACGTAGACCAATGGAAGAGAACTGAGAACCCAGATATAAATCCATCCACATATGAGCAGCTGATATTTGACAAAGGAGCAGTGTCAGTTAGTTGGGGAAAAGATAGTCTTTTTAACAAATGGTGCTGGCATAACTGGATGTCCATTTGCAAAAAAATGAAACAGGACCCATACCAAACACCATGCACAAAAACTAACTCCAAGTGGATCAAAGACCTAAACATAAAGACTAAAACAATAACGATCATGGATGAAAAACCAGGGACAACGTTAGAAGCCCTAATACAAGGAATAAACAGAATACAAAACATTACCAAAAATGACAAAGAGAAACCAGATAACTGGGAGCTCCTAAAAATCAAACACCTATGCTCATCCAAACACTTCACCAAAAGAGTAAAAAGACCACCTACAGATTGGGAAAGAATTTTCAGCTATGACATCTCTGACCAGGGCCTGATCTCTAAAATCTCTATGATTCTGTTAAAGCTCAACCACAAAGAGACAAACAACCCAATCAAGAAGTGGGCAAAGGATATGAACACACACTTCACTAAAGAAGATATTGAGGCAGCTAACAGATACATGAGAAAATGCTCTCAATCATTTGCAAATTAAAACCACGATGAGATTCCATCTCCAATGACAAAAAAAAAAAAAAAATTAATCCAAAAAACACAAAATAATAAATGTTGGAGAGGCTGCGGAGAGATTGGAACTCTTATACACTGCTGGTGGGAATGTCAAATGGTACAACCACTTTGGAAATCTATCTGACATTTTCTTAAAAAGTTTGAAATAGAACTACCATACAACCCAGAAATCCCACTCCTAGGAATATACCCTAGAGAAATAAGAGCCTTCACACAAACAGATATATGCACACCCATGTTTATTGCAGCTCTGTTTACAATAGCAAAAAGCTGGAAGCAACCGAGGTGTCCATCAATGGATGAATGGTGAAATAAATTGTGGTATATTCACACAATGGAATACTACGCATCGATAAAGAACAGTGACGAATCTGTGAAACATTTCATAACACGGAGGAACCTGGAAGGCATTATGCTGAGTGAAATGAGTCAGAGGCAAAAGGACAAATATTGTATAAGACCACTATTATAAGATCTTGAGAAATAGCATAAACTGAGAACACATACTTTCGTGGTTAGGAGACGGGGAGGGAGGGAGGGTGGGAGAGTGTTATTTACTGATTAGTTAGTAGATAAGAACTACTTTAGGTGAAGGGAAGGACACGGAAGGTCAGCTCAACTGGACTGAACCAAAAGCAAAGAAGTTTCCGGGATAAACTGAATGCTTCAAAGGTTAGCAGAGCAAGGACGGGGGTATGGGGACTAAGGCTTAAGGGGACTTCTAAGTCAATTGGCAAAATAATTCTATAATGAAAAGATTCCGCATCCTACTTTGAAATGTGGCATCTGGGGTCTTAAATGCTAACAAGCGACCATCTAAGATACATCAATTGGTCTCAACCCACCTGGATCAAAGGGGAATGAAGAACACCAAGGTCACATGATAACCATGAGCCCAAGAGACAGAAAGGGCCACCGGAACCAGAGACTTACATCATCCTGAGACCAGAAGAACTAGATGGTGCCCAGCCACAACCGATGACTGCCCTGACAGGGAGCACAACAGAGAACCCCTGAGGGAGCAGGAGATCAGTGGGATGCAGAGCCCAAATTCTCAAAAAAAGACCATACTTAATGGTCTGACTGAGACTAGAGGAATCCCAGCGGTCATGGTCCCCAAATCTCCTGTTGGCTTGGGACAGGAACCATTCCCGAAGACAACTCATCAGACATGGAAGGGACTGGGCAATGGGTTGGAGAGAGATGCTGATGAAGAGTGAGCTACTTGTATCAGGTGGACACTTGAGACTGTGTTGGCATCTCCTGTCTGGAGGGGAGATAGGAGGGTAGAGAGGGTTAGAAACTGGCAAAATTGTCAGGAAAGGAGAGACTGGAAAGGCTGACTCATTAGGGGGAGAGTAAGTAGAAGTATGGAGTAAGGTGTATATAAGCTTATATGTGACAGACTGACTTGATTTGTAAACGTTCACTTAAAGCTCTGTAAAAGTTAAAAAAAAAAAAAAGTGTTTCACAGACCAAAGTGCCTTTAAGATTTGATTAGATATTATCTATCAATTGTTCCTTCTATGGGTCAGGATTTTGGTATCAAGTCTAAGAACTGTTTGCCTTTTCCTTCGTCTTGAAGATTTTCTGTTCTTTTTTTTTTTTTTTAAACTTTTATAGTTTTTACTTTCTCCATTTAAGTCCATGGGCCATTTTGAGTTAAGTTTGGTATGAACCTCACAACAGTGCTCTTTCATTGAATTGTTGAATTGGTTTTACTCTTTTGTCAAAAATTAATTTGTCATATCTGTGTGGGTCTATTCCTGAGTTCTCTATTCTGATCTATTGATCTTCATTCCTATTTCTCTGCCAGTATCACACAGTTGTTATTTCTAGACTATGTAGTGACTCTTGGTATTGGGAATACTGATTCTTCCCACTCTATTCTCCTTTTCCAAAATTGTTTTGGCTATCCGAAGGCTTTTACTCTCCCAGATAAATTTTAAAATAAGGGTAGTGGATTTTTTTGATAAGTGAGTCCATTCAGTTGTAGTTTTATTTAGTTCAAAATGAGTTGGAAGTCTTTTATCAGAGAACTCAATCAGCGAAAGATGCAAAACATCAGATTTTGAATTTCTTAGTAGAAGTGACTGAAAACATGACTTGGAAACAGACACACAGTGAAACATATGCCCATGAAATTAAATAAATTATATGGTGAGGATTAAAAAGTGTACATGATTTGATTTTATAAACTTTTAACTGCAATTTGTAATGTTTTCACTTGTGAGATGAATCCTTTTTTTTTTTTTTTAAGGTGACTCTTTTGTTGGAATACACATTTAATTGAAAAAAAATTATGTGCCAGAATGGGGTAAATCTGAGAAGGCTGCCAATTTTGCAGTATACAAACTTGGTGAAACATATGTTTTACTTGAGATTGTCCATAAGAATTACTTGTCGAACAAAGGGAATTTGAATTAAAACAAAATGATGATACCTAAAATGCTATGGGCTAATGAGGCATTGGTGGTTCTTTTGTTGAATTCTGGTCTTTCATGCGAGATGCCTGGATTTGATTCTCAGCCAGTGTAACTCGTGCCTAGCCACCACCCATCTGTCAGCGGTGGGTTGTATGTTACTACGATGCTGAAAAGGTTTCAGCAGAGCTTCCAGACTAAGACAGCCTAGGAAGAAAGGCCTGGGTGATCTACTTCCAAAAATCAACCAGTGAAAAATCTGTGGATCACAAGGGCCCAATCTGCAAATGATCATGGGGATGGCCCAGGATTGGGCACCATTTTGCTGTGTTGTGCATGAGGTCATCCTAATTTGGGGACCAACTGAATGGCTGCTAATAACAATGACAATGCTATGGACTAGAATTTATTCACTATTAAATATTAAAATTTAAAATGGTTTCCATTTAGCAAAATCGTCTCTCAATTTACCAAATAAATTGGTACCTGTAAAGGGAATGACTTTTCAAATAAAAAATACTAAAGTATAAAAGAAAAGTTATTTAAGTGTCATGATTTCAAATAATAATGAAATAGAACCTTGAAGAAGATTGCATACAATTTATTTTCTTTATAAATTAAAATTATACAAAGAAAATTAAAAATAGGACAATATAGGTAAAATACATATTTGGAAAATACCAGGCATAATATTAAGAAAAATGATTAAGTTAAATATGTACCTCAAATAATCATTCAACTTTTATAACTCTAATGTTAAAATGGTTAATATCATGTTTAAACATTTTTTTAATGTTCATGGGTATATTTTAATTTTATTTTAAATCTAATTTTAATTATGAAAACCCAAAATAATAAGATCAATTATGATTCACTAAAAGTGTACGTCAAAAGTATTTACACATATGTAATACACTAATACACACATATGTTGTATGCTAATTCTCAGATTTTCATACTACAGACAGCCTTTGAAGTTTGGATATTTAGGACCATAGTTAAGATCTGAATTGATAAGTCTAGAAATCTGAATTCCCTTACTACTAATTTACTAACTCTTCTGTTTCTCATGTTACTCATAGGAAAAAAGAGATCAGTAATACTGCCTACCAATAGGATTCTTGTGAAAATTAATGAGAAAATGCCTAAAACACTTAGCATGGTGATTAACACATAATGAGTATTCAATAACTCTTACTTTTTATTCTCTTTCCTGGGAGGATCTGTTTCAAATATGTTAATTTCAGCTGCCTCTGATACAGCTTCTACAAAGTTGAATGTAATAATTATAAGGATAATCAAAAAAGATGAAAACTCATGAGTTACTAAAAAATTAACTGGAAAACTACACAATCGCAAATTTTTTAGAGAATTCCACTCTCCATAAGGCAGATGGAGTTGACTTGCACATACAAAAATGCACACGTGCACGCTTCACTTGATGGCATATCCAGGCTTTATTTCAGGGATTTGAACTGTTTCAAAATGGTTCAGTCACAGCTGATGGAAGCAAGGGCAGCTTAGGTGTTGCGTAGCAACCAAATCTCTTGCCTATAGGATTTTGACCTGAGCAGGAAACTGGTAGCAGTGCCCCAATCAAGAATGGTATCTGAAAGCATGGCTTTGAATGTGTGTTTCCTGCCAGTAAGTAATCCAATCTCCCGCATCACGCTCCTGAAATTTTCAGTTGATGCTGTATTAAACTTTCAGGACCGGGCAGCGTTTTATTTTGTCATAGATAGGGTGGCTATGAATTGGAACTAACTTCATGGAACCTACCAACAACAACTACATATTGCAGAAATCAAATTAGACATTTCAGGCAGGATGACAGTCTAAGGTGATGTGCAGGTCTACCACTCACTACTAATACATCCAAATGCTGATTAAAATAACACATGTGCATAGCTGAGCTTCCAAAAGAATGACATGTTCTATTTGAGAGAAAAATCAGCCAGTAAGTGAGAGTTGATGTGCCATCTGTTTGTGGTGGGGTTTGTATCTGTTTATTGGAACTTATGACTCATACACGGCATCCTATTGTCCATGCAAAACTAGAGATGCACTCTGCCGTCAACAAGACTGCAGGACATGGAACAGAGCTCTCCATGTGAGTCCCAGAGTCTTGAAATGCACCCAGGAATACACAAAGGAATAAACTTTGTTTCCTTCTCAGCGTGGCAGACTAGGTGATTTTGTCCAGTACTTCCTTTTGCTAGGAACAACGTCAAGTGTTGGAAAAAATATCTTAGATCATTTACTTAAAGGCCAGGTAGCTGTCTTCCAAACTTCTTGGCATAGACGAGTGGGCACCTCCAGCACTGCATCCATTTGTTGAAGCATCTCAGTTGGTATTCTTTCAGTACCTGGAGACTTGTTTTTCACCAGTGTCTTCAGGGCAGCTTGGAATTCTTTCCTTGGTACCATTGTTCCTGGATCATATGCTATCTCCCGAAATTGTTGAACATCAGCCAATTATTTTTGGTAAGTGACTCTGTGTATTCCTTCCATCTTCTTTTATGCTTCCTGCGTCATTCAATATTTTGCCCGTAGAATCCTTCAGTATTGCAATTCGTGGTTTCAATTTTTTCTTCATTTCTTTCCACTTGAGAAATGCCAAACATGTTTCTCCCTTTTGGTTTTCTAACTCCAGGTCTTTGCACATTTCATTACAGTACTTTACTTTGTCTTCTTGATCTGCCCTTTGAAATCTTCTGTTCAAGTCTTTTACTTCATCATTTCTTCCTTTCATTTTAGCTTTTCTAAGTTCAAGTGCAAGTTTTAGAAAGTCTTCTGACATCCATTTTGGGCTTCTTTCTTTTCTCTCTGTTTGATGATCTTTTTCTTTTCATGTATGATCTCCTTAATGTCATCCACAACTGATCTGGTCTTCGGTCATTAGTGTTCAATGTGTCAAATCTATTTTTAAGATGGTCTCTAAAATCAGGTGGGATATACCCAAGGTTGTACTTCAGCTCTTGTGGACTTGTTTTAATTTTCTAAGCTTTAACTTGAGCTTGCATATAGGCAAGTCAGACCCTGGCCTTGTCCAGATTGATAATATTGAACGTCTTCATCATCTCTTTCTACAGATGTAATCGATTTGATTCTGTGTATTCCATCTGGTGAGATCCACATGTATAGCTGCCGTTTATGTTGTCATTGAAAAAAGGTACTTCCAGTGAGTAATCTTTGGTTTTGCAAAATTTTATCATGGAATCTCCAATGTTGTCGCTATCACCTAGACCATATTTTCCAACTACAGATCTTTGTTTCCTACTTTCAAATTCCAGTCATCAGTAATTACCAATGCGTCTCGATTGCATGTTTCATCCTTTTTGAACTACAGAAGTTGGCAAATATCTTTAGTTTCTTCATCTTTGTCATTAGTGGTTGGTGCTTAAATTTGAATAATAGTCATATTAACTGGCCTTCCTAGTAGGCATATGAATGTTAATCTTATCACTGACAGCATTGTACTTCAGGGTAGATCTTGAAGTGTTCTTTTGGCAACAAATGTGAACCAGGTACTCTTCAATTCGTCATTCCTGGCAGAGTAGAACATATGATTTTCTGATTGAAAATGGGCAATACCAGTCCATTTCAGCTCACTAATGACTAAAAAAAAAAAAAAAAAAATTTAAATCTATATTCATTTCATTTTTTTGAAAAATTTAATTTTGTAGATTCATACATTCCACATTCCTATTGTCCATGGATGTTTAGTGCTGATTTTTTTCCCCCACATTTTGAGTCTTGCCACATCAGCAAATGAAGTTCCCTAAAGCTTTACTCCATCCACTCTACTTTGACAAAGCAGCCCTTTCCCAGTCATATTCTGAGTAGCTTCCAGCCTGAGGGCTTATCTGTATCAGACAGTGTTCCACTGTGATTCATGAGTTTTCACCAGGTAGTTGTTTTAGGAGTAGATCACCGGTTCCTCCTTCATAGCCTGTTTTAGTCTAGAAGCTCTGCTGAAACCTGTCCACCATGGGTGACACTGCTGGTATTTGAAATAGTAGTGGCATAGCTTCCAGCATCGCAGAAACACGAAAGGCATCCCAGTTCCACGAGCTGACAGATGCCTGGTGATCAGGCTGTCTTCTAGGCATCATTAGCCATTTATTTAATCTGCCAATTAATCAATAAAGAAAAAAAAGAAGGAAAAGAGTGGGGAAAAAAAAAAGAAACGCGTTTTCAAAACATAATACATATAAAAAAGCTCAGTTCAGATTATTTTACAGCTCTGCATAGATTCTGTGGACATTATGTTGAAATCATTTTTTTTAATGCTTGATTAACTTATAATATTATAATGCAGAGAATCTGTTAACCACTAATTACTTCCAATTTTGTTTTACACCCTAAAATCTATTAATTAAATCCCTTAATTTTTAAACTTTATTGACAATGACATAAATGTGGGCAATACAATATATATACCTTTTTTTTTTTGTTTCTGGAGAATTTGATAGGCAGCCTGAAGTGAACACCCCTCTTTCTGTCTTTTTCTTTCTCTATTTGTGCATGCATGTATGTAGGCACACACACACACACACACACACACACACACAGAATCAAGATTATAGACCTATTGAGCAGATGGCCTTTGGCTTGGAGAAAATTGGATCCTGGGATAACTTTCTGAATTTATTTTATACTCAAATATTCTTTAGTATGCACAAATCATTAAAGCAAAAGCCTGGGCCTGAAGAGGGTTTCCTTCAATATTTTATAGGAAGGATTTTGATCTATGATTTATCAGTCAACTGACAGCGCTAAGGGCAGAGAGTTTTTTTTTTTTTTTTTTTTTCCATTAAGAATCAATTCTTCTGGTAAATAGATTTTTATTTCCTTCCTCATTCCACCCATTGAAAAAATCTTCTTTGGGATAAGTCTGTCAATTTGAGTGACCAAGCACACAAGTGGTATAAAATGTAGGAATTTTTAAGCTGTGAGAAGAACTGCAAAGTTGCAAAATACATAAAAAATGAATAAATAAAAATACCAAATGCCTTTTATGATTTGTAGATATTTTTGCATGCAGGAACCATGACAGAGGAATGCATTTTATTTATCTAAAGATTACCATTAGGTTTTATTTCTATATTCATCTTGTTAGCTCATGTACAGATTAATGAAATTGGTGAGCAAACACAATTATATATTTTGGGAGAACTGTAGTTCTTATCCTCACAATGTTTTGTTTGGCGTCATTCATTTCATTATATTTTGTGATTTATTACAAGTCATGTTAGTCAGTATATTTTTCATTCCTCAGCTATGTCTGACTGAATTTCAAGTAAATTTCTCAGTCACTTTACATTGATATGAAAAGTAAATAATATGATAAAAAAAAAACTCTCAACTTCAATGAGAAGATTTATCGTTCTAGTATTTATTTCTGCAAACAAGCCTGACTACATAAAAGCTGGCAGGCATAAGAAGCTAGCTGGCAGCTGCTAGGCTTCAGGTGAATATCAAGTAATTTGAAAATGGTTTTCTTAGAGTAACATTCTCTTCTTTTAAAAAATCTTGAATTCTAGAAGCTGTTTTTTTTTTATTCCAAACTGCTTCTCTGAAATAGTTACTAGATTTTCATGGAGGTTCTATTATAATGATGAATAATAATTAAAAATGGAACTCTACCCACTGGTGTGCAAAGACCTTGCAAATGGTGGTCTTCACTTTAGCAGTACTATAATCTCTATGAGTCTCAGGCTCTCATTCTGGAAAGCTAAAATAACAACATATATTCATACTCCTACCTCAGTTTTTAATAGAGGTCAAATTTAATGATATTTGTATACATGCTTCATGTTATTAAAATGTAATACAATTATACTTTCAGCTTCTTATGACAAAAGATAAAACAAATTGAAAATTAAAAACTGGGTAAATATAAATATTTGACTGACATATAGCAGAGCTGTAACATTTTTAAAAGAATGATGGGGGATTTTCTAATTAGAAGCAGCTCTGGTGGGGCCGTCGTTAAGAGTTTTGCTTTTACCAAAAGGTCAGCAGTTCGAATCCGCCAGCCACTTCTTGGACCCCCTATGGGGCAGTCCTACTCTGTTCTGTAGGGTCACTGCAAGTCAGAACAGAGTCAACAGCAATGGGCTTGTTTTGGTTTTTGGTTAAGTGGTAATAATAAGTGTTCTGTAATTAACTTCGGGTTCCCATGTTCCTAAGCGTGCACTTTTAAGAATCACTGAACAATTACTGAAAAGAGTGATTTAAGACCTAGCTGCGTTTGCTTATATGAACCATATCCCTCCTTTTCTGCTGTATTAAGCATTATGAATTTATTGCCTGGGATTCCAAGCAAATATTTGAGAAAAAATTCATTAATTATAAAAAGAAAGAGTTGGCTGTTAGTTATACCTGTAGAGCACAAGCAGGCTCATTTTTCATGTACATAGTTTTTGGTATCAGAAATCTAGGCTAACTCGAGGTTTTATGTGTTGAGAATATTCTATTAGTTCAAACCCATCCATCTCAAATGTTTTATTTTCTGTTTCTAGGGTTATCTTTAAGCACATAAATCCAAAACAAAACAAAAAAAAAACTAATTTGTGAATTCCCTTAAAACTTACAGAAATATTCAACTAGACTTTACATAATTGACAGTACACTTAAAAACTAACAATTTATTTTATTATACTGTCTTATTTGTCATCTTTGCTGTAATAACAAATGGCCAGAAAATCTGCAAGGGTTTATTTCTTGCTCACATTTCATACCAGCTTTGAAGCAGTGGCTTCACAATAGCTATACTTTTCCTCCATGTTTCTTTTTTATTTCATGGCCTAGGCCAGAGAAGTTGTCCCCCATACGGGATACGCTATTCTTCTGGAAAGAGAAAAAAAGAGCAAGAGAGAGTTGGAAAAGCCACATGATAATTTTGGCTTTCAAGTCAATATGTCATGGCCTTTAAAACTTCGGTAAGGAACTAACATTTTGGCCCTTCTGCTCTCATTTTTTATGCCCCAAACATGTCAAATGGCCAAGTTCAAGGGTGGAGAAGAGCATTCCCTCCACAGGAGCAAATGTGGTTGCATGGCAACACAGTGATATACAATCCACTTCAGAGAAGAGGAAAGCAAATAATAAAAATAAAGCAATCTAAAATGTCTCTGTTAGGCACGAATATTTACTTTTTTCCTCCCTTCGTGATTATCGTAATCAACTCCTTTCCAAAGAATACATGTCAAAAACCCAATCCATTCTAGGCACTCAGGTTCAATTTTAAGAGTTTGTGAATATGACATTTTGCATATGGAAATTACTGCATATCCTCTATATCAGGTCCAAATATGGATTTTTAAATTTTGGTCTCACATGAACACACACACACACACACAATGTTGTCTGATCCTCACATACTCAGCCATCATAGCGGGATAAGGACCAGATAGCAACGGTAACTACCCCTACATAGAAACTGGATGAACTAGTGGTATACAGTAGTAATTCATTCATGGTAATTCTGTATGTTTCAAGGATCCTAAAAATGATTGATAATAGCCTGATTTTGTTTCTTTGAATCTACTCAATCTGTTCTTTTCAGTGGCTCTTGGCTACACCTTCTGGAAATTTTCTTTTTCATTATACAGTTAAACTTGGTTGTACCTAAAAATGAGGAACGTACCTTCATTTGTGGCTGAGCAGCTTGCTTACTAGATAAAGAAATTATGGAGTCAAAAGGTTGTTCTACACCTCAAATGCTCACAATCTCTTTTAATCCAGGCTGTTGGTTCTTTTGGTAATACAGCTCTCTCAATAACTTTGTTTTCATCTCTTTAATTCCAATCATTTCCATGTGGAAATTGTCATATCTACAGTGCTTTTCGAGACAGCACCACCCCACCACACCTGTCTCTGTCTCTTCGTAAATTGAGCTTATCAAACTCAGAGTCAAAAATGAGACTTCACTGTGAAGACACCCTTGGTCTTTCTTCTGTGGAACACTTTGTTCAGCGGGTAGAATTTACTGGTAGCTGCCTTAATCTATTCAGACTTTATTAACAAAGGACATGATGAAAACCATCTGAATTTGGTCTTAACTCTAGATAAATTATTGACTAGTCCTAGTTGTTCAGAAGGAACCCTGGTGGTGCAGTTGTTAAGAGCAGGCTGCTAACAGAAAAGCCAGCAGGAGAAAGATGTGGCAGTGTGTTCCCTTAAGCACCTGTAAACATTACAGCCTTGGAAGCTCTATGGTGCAGTTCTACTCTGTCCTATAGGACCTCTATGAGTTGGAATTGACTCAGTGGCAATGGATTTGTTTCGTTTTGGTTTGGTTTAGTTGTTCATAGTAACTCTAAATTTTGTATCATTGTATAGATATTAGAAATGGTAGAGTGTTTTTCAACTCTGCAAAGTCTTAACGATGGATTGTGGGTAAATTGCCTTATTGTTCCTTTATTCCTTATTGCTAAACAGAGAATCCTTTTTTGATCTCATCTGTGTCTTGTCAAACTCAGCCAATAATAATCAAGACACCCTTGATAAAGCTGTATGTTGTATTCCATTTGAAAAAATCACAAATTAATTAGGTACATTATATGATGTTAAAGTTATTGCAGGGAACATTGTTACATCGATACATAAAATTTTATCAGAACATAAAATGGATTGTTGTTTTCCTTCATCCGATTAAAATGTACTTAATGCCCGCTGCACATCTGAATCCCATACCATATGCATCCAGTTTTTTGATAGAACAGTGCTTCATTTCACATACAATTTTTTGAACTACTGGAGTTATTTGTGTTAACAAATTGCCCCAAAATATCAGTGACTTATAACAAACAAAAAATGTTTGTTTCTCTCCTGTTGGCTGAAGTTTGTTGGCATCTTCATTTCAAGATGCAAAGGAATTACTGCATATTGCAACAACCTGTCTTCCGCCAAGTTTAAAAAGCAAAGCACACACACACAAGAGAGAGTTGAATAAAACATACAATGGCCATCAAAGTTTCTGCTGGAATTGACATACTGTTGTGTCACTCACCAAGAGAAATCACATGGCCAAGCCAATAGTTTAGGTATTTACACTTTTCCTGTCTGAAAATTACAGATTAGAGAATTAGCTTTGTGTTTGTCCCTGCCTTCTTCATTTTCATCCAGTGTGCAGGTCCATAGAGCTGTCCATATATGGGATCAGTTCTACCTAATTAATTACTTTAGCCTGATACCCTCTCAGAAGTCAAATTTACACCACTAAGTGTATTTGGAATTGTTTTAGCTGCCCGAAGTCTCATATCTAGTTTAAGTGAGTTCCAATTCTCTCAGTAAAATTGAAGCTCAATCTTGAACTCCTGGAGGGTTAGTTAAGGTTCGAATTTCCTGGCTAGCCTTTTCTAGTTGTCTCCCATGGAAGCTGGATTGCATCAGCAGTATACCTGGAATGCGAACATGATTCAGGATATGTTGAGACCTCTGCAACAGTCAGTTTATAACTCCCTCAGACTATCCCCATTCATCAGAGAGCCTGATAGTACTAGAGAACTACGGAGTAAACTAAGCTTGATTTTTCTGTTATGTGCCGTTGAGTCAGTTCCATTCATGGCAACCCTGTGTACAAGAGAACAAAACACTGTCCAGTTCTGCACCATCCTCATAGTTGTTTCTATGTTTGAATGCATTGTTGCAGCCACTGTGTCAATCCATCTCATTGAGGGTCTTCCCCTTTTTGTTGACCCTCTACTTTACCAAGTATGATGTCCTTCTCCAGGGATTGATCCTTTCTGACAACATGTCCAAAGTACATGACATGAGTCTCGCCATCTTTGCTTCTAAGCAGCGTCCTGGCTGTACTTCTTGCAAGACAGATTTGATCATTCTCCTTGCAGTCCATGGTATCTTCAATATTCTTTTCCAACACCATAATTCAAATTCATCGATTCTCCTTTGGCCTCCCCTGTTCATTGCTCAGATTTTGCATGCATATGAGCTGATTGAAAATACCCTGGCTTGGCAAGCTTTACTCTATAATCACATATCTCAGTTTACTCCAATCATCCTATTACCTCATTTAGCATCTGCTGTAGCTAAAACTACAAAGGTCTTAAAGTTTTAAGAAAGAACATACATATAGTTGATTTAAGTCCAAACACCTACCAGTGCTAGAATACCTGATAGAATATTTAATTTTCAAACAATAACTAGAATTGGCTATCTTTGTGATACCCAAAACACAATGACTGTGTATTTTCTTTCCACTACTATAGTTTTACAGAAACTGATGATGGTGCTTCACAATTTTGGTGAAAATTCCCAGGGATCACTAAAATAGATGAAATACAAAATAATGTGTGTTTGTGTGTATATCAATTGTACCCTGGTTTATTTTAACAATAATTTTAATATTTAAATAATAATTTGCCTCTCTTTTGGCCATAATTTTGTTTAATCACAAATTTGAACTTTGCCCACTATGAAGGTGTTGAGAAAGAAGTCATTTTGTGAGTCAGTGAACGTAGCTGAATTTGAGTGTTTACCTGGTTTTGTGGTGTGCTGTTCACCACACATTTTAATGTTGTTGGTATTTGCCATTAGGTGCCATTGAGTCAGTTCTGGCTCATAGTGACTCTGTGTACAACAGGAATGAAACATTGCCCAGTTCCATTCTCACAATCGTTGTTATGCTTGAGACCATTTTTGCAGCCACTATGTCAGTCCATCTCATTAAGGGTCTTCCTCTTTTTCGCTGACCCCCTACATTGTAATACATCATATGAATTGTTTGAAAATTTAGTTTTTAGGTAAACATTAGGTTTTATCTTAGTGACATGGTTTTATATAAAGATATATACAGGAAAAAACATGGATTTCAATAGAAATATTATTTAGAATAAAATTATGGGCCTATAGCAACTATTTCCACATTTAAAAATCTGAAGAACTGCAAATATTTGGAGCACATATCTCTCACAAACGCTTGGTGTCTTTTGTGTATTATTAATTAAGACAGTCTCCACCATAGTGCTAGAAGCTCAAAAGACACTAACTGAAAACCAAACCTGTGGAGTTAATTCCGAGTCATAAAGACCCTACAGAACAGAGTAGAACTGCCACGTTTTTCTCTCTGAGAGTGACTGGTGGGTTCAGACTGCTGAATTCTTTACCCACTGCACCACCAGGGCTCATTCAAAAGATGCTAGGTCAATAAAATTGCATGAAATAACATCAAAAAGTATCTTACAAATAGCTATCAGATACTTTGTACAAATTACTCAGAAAATTTATAGATGCTTACTTTTCTGTCAGGCCAGGTGCACATGCACAAAGTATTATAAATTCCAAAGGGTTTTTGCCTCTCTTTTCAATTCATGGCATTACAATTGTGTATATATAAAAGTGAAAAATGGTCGGGTTAAAGTATATGTTATTTACAGATCTTTCACTCCTCAAACATTCATTTATAATTTCTTGTGGATCGTAAACATGCTTGCACATCAAAACTGGAAAATTCCTCTTAGGGACATGTGAGCCAGGGGAAGTTTGGTAATGTACCTGTTTCTACCTATATTTGACATCTATGCCTTTGAGCAGTTGAGGAATCTTTTATTTAGATTAGAACTTCTTAACTTTGGTGTTAGTATTTCATGTTTTTTCTCTCCCTCACCTGAGATATCTTACAAATAAGTTGTTCTTACTTGCCCTTATTTAAATGATGAATCTCTCCTACAAAAGTGTTATATACACTTACATAATTAAAAAAAAAAATTAGGCTACAAACTTTACCGTACTGAAGTAGGTATACTAAAAAGATATTTGGTCGCAGGTTAAGAATTTATGACTTACGCGTATATTTATTTTAATTTGTTTTTATGTTAACCATTGAAATGGCTGTCATGATCATTAAGTAAAGGACAATTTGAGATGACAGTTCCTGTGCAAAAATACTGTTATAGGTGAATCCACCAAACGCTGAAGACATCAAAATGTAGCACTCTCTTTTCATTAAGCTCTCTCTTTGTCTTCTTCTGTTATTTCACCACCAAGCTACTTGAAAGAGACTCCCTGTTTCCACTTCCTTTGCTCCCACTCACGTTTTAAATTATTAAAATCCAGCCTTACACACTGCTCTTGAGAATCTCGTCAATGATAGCCTAGGATTTAGCTGTTAAATTGAAAAGCACATCTCATTTTATCTGACATCTTATCCATTGCTGAAACTTAAATTATCCTCACATCTTTGCCATAAACTCAGCTATTTACACACCTCCAACCCCAGTTCCTCCTCTCTGCACATATTCAGCTGTAGTCCAGCTAGCATCTAGAGCTCCACAGATGAATGTGAAAACATGATTGCCCTGTCACAAAACTCCTCTGCCTTCCTGTATTTTCTATATCTGTAAATGGGATAACCATTCACTCATTCTTTAAAAGTAGACTTTCTAGGGTGAAATTCACCTTTCTTACTGCAAACATAATATTGATTCACAAAATATTTTGCCTGAGCGTTTAGGTTTAATGGTGTCTCCTCTACCTTCTCACTGCCTTGTCTTGGTTCTTACCATTTCTCATTTAGATTATTGCAATTGCCTCCCTGACATTGATATCTTCCTGGGGATAGCCATAAGATTTACTATTTTAAGAAACAAAACTGCTTCAATTAAAAAAAACAAAAGTCAAATTCTCTTTCCCAAAAGGTAAAATACAAAACATCTAAACTTAACATATAAGCAATTTCACAGTTGACTCCTATCGATTTTTTATCAATCTCAAAGAAATACAATGATAACGTTCCTTAGAAATAAAGATTGTGAGACTTGAGCTTGCTCACTTTGGACATGAAATTAGGAAAGACCAATCGCTAGAAAAAGATATCAAATTTGGTAGAGGGTCAATGAAAATAACAGAAACCCTCAATGAAATGGATTACACAATTATTATATATTTATTAACTCACTACTGCTATATTTTTACATAAATAACATGTGCCTTCTATGTTTGTTTGCCAACCTCACCCTCCTCCCACAAGGTATTTTTGTAAGTGCCACTATGACAATTTTTTTTTTTACACATTGCTGTAAAAAAAATTAGCATAGCATGCTTACAAAAATACCTAATGGGGGGCAGGGAGTGGTTGGCAAACAAATGTTGAAGGTGTGAGTTATTTGCATAAAAATGCGGTAATAAGACTGCATGGGATTCAATAAAAAAAATTAAATAATAGCAAGCACTTGCCTAGAAGTGATAGCTTGATAATACAATTGAAGAATACTTTTAGGTTTTCACATTTTCTAATTCTGTATTCTTTTTTATAAATTGGAGTTGTCCATGTAGTGAGCTGGAGCACAGAGTTAAACCCAGGTCTCCTGATACCCACTACCATTTCAGGTTCAGTCCCAATTATTTTGCCATTCATTTGAATGATCTGGCACAATCGCTTAAACATTGTCTCAACCTCATTTTCCTCCTCTGTGAAATGCAGGCTTTAGAATAGATGTATTTTTATATTCTCCAGTGCATTGATTTTATTATCTGTCAGTATGCTCTCTGAAATATTAAAAAACTTTTATGAAATACATGCCAAAATTAGAAACCCTGGTGGCATAGTGGTTAAGAGCTACAGCTGCTAACCATAAAGGTGTAGTCTGAATCCAGCGGGTGCTCCTTGGAAACCCTATGGGGCAGCTCTACTCTGTCCTACAGGGTCGCTGTGAGTCAGAATCGACTCGACGGCAACGGGTTTGTCAAAATTGACTATGTGCCGAATCTATGGTGGGAGAATGATTAAACTGATAAAAGGCAAAGCTTTACTCAATAACTGTTGGGCTCAAGGTACAGAAGACACATTAGTTTAGTTTGGGGCTAGGAAAAATATACTTAATAGGAGAACTTAAAGGCATCTCATAAAATCCAAGGGTAGAAAGTCCAGTTGATCCTTATTTGGGACAGCCTCCATTTCTCTGGGACCTCATCTCTCTTATCATGAGCAATCTTCAGGGCTATGTGGTTCCCCCCTTCTGCTGCAGTTTTTCCTGCTTCAATTATTGGTGAATAATCACAGCTGCTCTCAGAGAGTTCCTATTGCCTCAAGCCAATTAAAAAAAAAAAAAAAATTTGAAGCCAATATCACCCCATAATCTAGTATTTGCCATAAACTTACCCAATTTACTAGTGTCCAACTTAAAAATTTCTGTGAGAGAAGTATTTATTGACTCAGTTTGGATCAGGAGAAGCCTTTTGCATCAATCACCTGTGTTTATGTGGTCGAGGTCCTACTTAGCAGGAGCCAAAGGCCCCTCTCAGGAAATCATCAGAGAATAGAACAAGGGTTTGATGTATTTCTCAGAACTGTCTACCTACTTTTACGCAATTTCATTATTTGGCTTAGAATGTGTCTTATTCTAGCTAGACTAAAAGGATAGCCTTAAAAATGATATTTTTCAAGAATATTTGTCCTTCTTCTATAGATTTTCTATTGTAAATTCCTATTATGGATTGAATTGTTTTTGCCAAAAATGAGTGTCAGCTTGGCTAGGCCATGATTCCCAGTATTGTGTGGTTGTCCACCATTTTGTGATCTGATGTGATTATCCTATATGTTGTAAATATTAGCTTCTATGATGTTAATGAGGCAGGATTAGAGGCAGTTGTCTTTTGCGCCTTTGCTTACAATGACATTGAACTCCCTTTTATTAAATTTATCTGTTATTCAATTAGTTATTCATTAATTAGTTATGTTATTTAGGCAGAACATAATCTAAAGGATTAGGTTGTATCTTGAATCAGTCTCAAGCAGAGAGAGGGAGTGACCTCATTACCACCAAGCAAGAAAAGCCAGGAGCAGAGCACATCCTTTGGACCTGGAGTCCCTGCTCTAAGAAGCTCCTAGACCCAGGGGAAGATTGATGACAAGGACCTTCCTTCAGAGCCAACAGAGAGAAAAAACTGGTATCCTGAATTTGTATTTCTAACCTCTTAAACTGTGAGAGAATAAATTTCTGTTTGTTAAAGCTATCCACTTGTGGAATTTCTGTTATACCAGCACTAGATAACTAAGACAATCCCTATTTTTATAATACTTTTGTTACTCTTATAAATTATATATTCTTTAATCTTAAAAGATTGAACTTGACCCATGCCTGAAAACATTACAGAATCTGTACTTCCATTCTATGTTATGTATAAACCAAATAAAATAATTTTAAACCATTATTATGTACTATAATAATTTTCCGTAGTTTAAGGCAAAATCTAAATGAAAATTCTCACAAAAAAATCCTCAGCTAATAGAACCTAAGTATTTTCACTGAAATTTTTCTGATTAATTATTTTTATAATGAATATGAAAATAACGTAGGATACTTTGTATAGATGAAATTATTTAATATTTAAGCACTATAATATAAATAGTGCTTAAATATTAAATAATTTCATAATATTTATATTATAAAAATTTATTCACTATTTAAGCACTATAAATAATGCTTAAATATCTCGGATTCATCAATGCATAAGAAATTCAAAAGAAGTAAAATAACCAAGCCTAAGAAATGATTGATTGATATAAATAGATGCCAACTAGCAAGTAGTATGATCCTAAAAGTTCAGATTCAAACCCACCAGCAGATTTGCAGGAGAAGAGACAAGGAGATTTGCTTCAGTAAAGATGACTCACTGCTGTTGAGTCAATTCTGATGCATAGTGACCCTAATAGTAAAGAGTAGAACTGCCCTATAAGATTTCCAAAGCTGTAAATCTTTTATGGAAGCAGACTGCCACATCTTCCTCCCACAGAGGGACTGGTGGGTTTGAACCGCCAACCTTTTGATTAGCAGCCAAGTACTTTAACAACGGCACCACCTGGGTGCCTCCAGTAAATATTACAGCCAAGGAAACCCTATGGGGCATTTCTACTCTGTCATGTAGGGTGGCTATGAGTGCCAAGGTACTCAAAGGCAAACAACAACAATACTATTTACATCTAAAATGAGTTATTGATGTTGACATAAATAAAATTCAGCATTTAACATAAGTATTAGTGTAGAAAAACAACATATATATTCGGGAAAAGGTCAGGAAGGGTTGCTATACAAATAATTCTCAATCCACTGCGTACAGAGACACCAAAACACTGTTGATGTCTCTGCCTTCTTTTTTAAAACAAATTTTAGGTCCACTGAAATGCTATAGTTTTATCTTAACACAGTAATGCATGTGGATCAGATGCCTATTTTTAAAATAAATACTTACATGCTGTCAGATATGCTTATCAACATGACACACTTGCAAGTAAAAAGCCATACCCTTCATATAAATTGTTGGTATCAATAATGAATACTCAGAGGCAGCAATAGTTACTGTCTGCTAAAATTATAACCCAAATTTTACAATTTCAGGAAGCACCACAGCTCATAATAGCAGCAATTTACATGCAGACACAACTATGTTATTTTACTACCAACTATTTTTTATAGTATGTATTTCCATGTCACTGTGCACATCTGAAAATGCAATTAACGTGGAGGCTCAGAAGATACAAACTAGTTTGCCACAAGAAAGCATGCTAACCAATGCTGATTTTCTAAAACAAGAAATTAATGAATATCTTAAAAACTCGTATTAATTATGAATAAAACTGTAAACAGATGTGAAAAGGTTAGTGCTTGTCTTTCCAAAATCTGGCATTGCTCATAGAAGAATGCATATTAAAAGAAATTAAGAGGAAACACTCAGGGTTAAACAATATGTTTCAGTTTTGGAGAACTATAGTTCCACGCTTCTTAACCTTTATAGGTTGAACTGTGTCCCCCAAATATATGTGTCAACATGGCTAGGCCATGATTCCCAGTGTTGTGTGACTGTCCATCATTTTGTCATCTGATGTGATTTTCCCATGTGTTGTAAATCCTATGGCTATGATGTTAATGAAGTGAGATTAGTGGCAGTTATGTTGATGAGGCAAGAATCAATCTACAAGATTAGGTTGTGTTTTAAGTCAATCTCTTTTCAGATATAAAAAGAGAAGCCAGCAGGGAAACATGGGGGCCTAAAATCACCAAGAAAGCAGCCGTAGGAGCATAGTGTATCCTGTGGACCGGGGTTCCTGTGCTGAGAAGCTCCTAGATTAGGGGAAGATTGATGACAAGCACCTTCCCCCAGAGCCAACAGAGGAAGAGAGCCTTCCTCTAGAGCTGGCACCCTGAATATGGACTTCTAGCTTCCTAGACTGTCAGGGAATAAATTTCTCTTTGTTAAAGCAATCCACTTGTTGTATTTCTGTTATACAAGCACTAGATAACTAAGACACTAACATTTATGGGAAAAACAATTCAACGGACATTTAGACTTCTAGGTGGTGTGGATGATACATAGGTGAATCATTCACAGTTCTCTGGTCAGTGAACTTACAGGCAAATGCACGCGCACACACACACCCACAAAGAAGTATAATGGGAATTAAATGAATCTCTTAGAGTTGATTTTGTGATTCTCTTTACATTACTTTTCACTAATACATGGCAATAATTAAAAAAAAAAAAAAAAGCTTTAAAAGATCCTGTACATATTCATTGTATTTCTGAGGAGTGTTACTCTGGGTGGTAACTTCCATTTGCCCCTGAAGATGTCTTGTGCCATGGGAAGAGGCATGATCAGAGGTGAGCCAGAATGGGGCCATTAATTTACAGGACCCAGGGAGACTCTCTTCTTTCTTGGGTCTAAGTGAGTGCTGAGGTAGGGTAGTCTGAGCATGCCTTCTACAGGGCTTATAATTTACTGCACTGTGTAATGCCAAAACTATTTATTGTTTAGTTGTGCAATAAACTTCTTTGAGCAGTAAATTAAAAATAAAAATGCATGTAAAATAAAACATCCGTTAAATATTCTTTCATCAACAAAGTAAATATTGAACATATAATTTGCACAAAATATTTGTCAACATTTATGCACAAACCAACACAGCAGTCCTAGTGACATCCTCGAACATGAAAATTAGAAGAAAAAAAATTGTTGAGGAAGCATCATTTATTTTAAATATTGATAGTACTTAGCTGTGTATCACTCTATGAAGCATACAGTTTTTCTTTTTCTATTATTGCAAAAATATGTATAACACAACATCTGCCAGTTTGACATTTTTCATGTATAAAATTTAGTGACACCAATTACATCAATCATGTTGTGCAACCATCACAGGCATCCATTGCCAAAATCAGATCAAAGGATTTCTTGTAATTCATCTCACTCATTCTCAATTCTGAGTTTTCTTTTGCACACATGAAAATTGAGCTGATAACTCTTAAGGTTTCATTAGCAGAAAAGGGACATTAAAAAATCACTACTGTGATGCTAACCCAACCCCAGTACGGTTTTATAAAAATAAGATTATTCAAAAAAATCAGTTAAGGTAATTTCACTAATTATCAACTTTTATTTAATCCAATTCATAAAACCAAAATAAAGCTTGGGAAGCTTATCCAATTAACAGTGAAGCATCAGACATGTTATCAATATTACACAAATTAGATAACATTAAAGATTGAAGGGAAAATTGTTTATTTTGTGATAACAGAAAGAAAATTTTCCATGAAGCATATTAGTGTACAAAATTTTCTCACCAAATTTCAAAAATGTCATAATTAAGCAAATTTGCCCACAGAACAAAATACAATTTGAAATGGATCCTAGAGCTAAATCTAAAAATTTAAATCTATAGAACTTCTACAAGAAAAAATAGAAAAAAAGATTTTGTCAACCTGGGTTGTGCAAAGAGTTCTTAGATATGACATGAAAAACATAATTCATAAAAAAAATTCACTCATTATTAAAAAATTAAGAAATTTTGTTTGCTCTTTGAAATACTCTATTAAGAGAATGAAAAGACAAGTCACAGTCTGCAGAAAATGGTTGCAAATCATATATCTGGTAAAGGACTTGATTCAGAATAAAAATATTCAAATAATAATAATAATAAAAATCCATTAAATTAAATTTACCCAGGGTGGAAAGGGGGAGCATGCTGTCATATTGTGGGAATTGCAACCAATGTCGCAAGAAATATGTGTATAAGTTTCTGAATGAGAAATTAACTTGAGCTGTAAACTTTTACCTAAAACACAATAAAAAAAAAAAATCAACAGACAAGTAAAGACAAAGTATGAATAGAAAAAAAAAAAACAAGGAAATATGCTCAAAATCTTCCCGAGAATGGAAATTAAAACCACAATGATATATCCCTTTACACCTAGTATAACAGGTAAAATAAAATAGAAAATAAATGAATAAAATTTGTAATTACAAAAGCTGAAGATTATACAAAGCAACAGGAAACTCTCACACATTGCTGGCAGGAATAAAAATGGAACAAATATTTTGAAAAACAATTTGGCTGTTTCTTATAAAATTTAATACAACCCAGTAATCTCACTTCTAGCTATTTACCAAACCAAAAAAACAAACCTTTTGCTGTTGTATGGATTCCAACTCATAGCAACCCTATAAGACAGAGTAGAAATGCCCCATAGGGTTTCCAAGGAGTGGCTGATGGATTTCAAATGCTGACGTTTTGGTTAACAGTCCATCTCCTAACCACTGTGCCACCAGGGCTTCATGTATTTGAGGAGTGGAGGGATAATACACTCTGGCTTAGCATGAATGCGGTGGCTGTGGCAGATATAATAGAAATACTTCTGCTAAAACTACTCTCCATGGAATTACAGAATGATGTAGCCACCATCATGGTATCCCACACAGCATCACCTTGGATCAAGGGACTCATGTCACAGCAAATGAAGTGTTGCAATGGGCCTGTCTTAGGGCTGGGTTCTTTAGATAACTAAAACAAGTAAAGCATATAAATATATATTATATAGACAGAGCTTTATAGCAAGGAAATGGTTCATGTGGTTGTAGAGGCTGGAATGTTTCAAGTCTGTGGATGAGGATAGAGGCTTCTCCTGATTCACGTAATTGCATGGGAGGTGTTGAGCCCAAGATCAGCAGGTTGGAGAGTAGGCTCTTGCTCACAGGTCTTGAAGATCAATGAATCCCAAGGCTGGTAGGTAAGACCTCAGGTAAACTGCTAGCTCCAGGCCCAAGAACGAGAAGTCAGGTGAAGGGGAGCTAGCTGCAGGATCCAGACTATTCAAATGTCAGAATGTCCACTTATACTCCACCTCAGGCCACACGCTCAAGGAAACTCCCTCACAACTGATTGGCTACTCACAGCAGAACCCATCACGGGGGTGATCATGTATCAAATCTCAACAGGGAAGTGATCACATTATACGACTGCCAGAACACTGAGAATCATGGCCCGGCCAAGTTGACACACAATCTTAACCATCACAGTCCACCCCTTGTCAGATTGGGGCCTGTACATATCTCCTTAAACCATACATAATCTCTGAATAAAGACAATTATAAAGTCATACTTGTGCCTAACATGACACAACAAACACGCATACAATAAAAAATGCACTAGCCCTGTTTAAGTGAAGAAAACACAAATATTTGATGCACACATATGAAGCATAAATACTCATAACAATTACAGTTCTCATTTCTGCAACTGGTCACGTGGCCTTAACTGGTATTTAGAACTACTTTCTTCCACCACCCATTCGTATTCCCTTTGCCCTCAGCAAGCACCTCAGTTGATCATGATTCTTTGCATGGTGGGGTGACCTTCATTCCTGAAGTGTCTGGGCCATTAGTAGTCATGTTCGAACTGGGTTGCTATAGGTTCCATTGACTTTAATCACAGAGCATGGTAGTACTAAGAGATACCCTAAGAGATCTCCTGCATTCTAGACATACTCTTCTTTACCTTGTTATGTAATATCAATCTGATTTCCTCTTGGTAATCAGGATCAATCACACCAGCCAGTATAGTAACTCACTTCTTTGTCTGTTGATCCAGAGGCATAAGGAGTCCAAAGCGGCCAGGTGGCATTCTTAGCTTCCAGTTCAGTGGAATCACTGCTGTGTCTCCAGATGGGAGCATTCTTCCCTTTGGAACTAAGACCTCTTGACTTGCAGAGCATAGGGTAGCATGGAAAGGAAGCAAAAATCTTGGAGTAGGTCACTAGGGGTAACAGTGAGTGATGTCACTCCCATTTCCACCTGTTGATTCTTGGACCTACATGAATCCTGGCTATGGAAGAAAGAGCACCATATATTGGATGCTGGTTTAGACATATACAGTCTCCTGGAGAACATTGCTCCAACTCTGCAAGGTATTGCCACCTAACCAGTGCCATAACTGTGTCTTTAGAAGGCCATTCCATCGTTCTATTAAACCAGCTGCTTCAGGATGATGGGTAACATGGTAAGACCAGTGAATTTCATGAACATGGGCTTACTGCTGTACTTCCATTTGCTGTGAAGTAAGTCCCTTGATCAGAGGCAATGCTGTGTAGGATAACATGATGGTGGATAAGGCATTGCGTGCAGGGGAGGCAAATCCATATCCTGAGTAAGTGTCTATTCCAGTAAGAACAAAGCTCTGCCCTTTCCCTGATGGAAGTGTTCAAATGTAATCAACTTGCCACCAGATTGCTGGCTGATCACCTGGAGGGATGGTGCTATATTAGGAACTCAGAGTTGGTCTCTGCTGCTGGCAGATTGGGCACTGGGCAGTGGCTATAACAAAGTCAGCTTTGGTGAGTGAAAGTCCATGTTGCTGGGCCCATGCATAACTTCCATCCCTGCCACCATGGCCACTTTGTTCATGAGCTCATTGAGCAATGATGGGAGTAGCTGGGGAAAAAGCATGACTGGTTTCCAGAGAATGCCTCATACTATCCACTTGATTGTTAAATCCTCCACTGATGAGGTCACACTTTGCTGAGCATTCACATGAGGCACAAGTATCTTCACTTCTTTAGCTCATTCAGAGAGGTCTATTCACACACCTCTTTCCCATAAATCCTTGTCTCCAATTTTCCATTTATGTTCCTTCCATATTCCTGACCATAGAGCCAAATCATTGGCCACAGCTCATGAATAATTATACAGTCATACATCTGTCCACTTCTAAGCAAAGTGAACAACCAGGCGCACTGCCCACTGGGAGGATTTCCCTTCACCATTGTCCTTCAGGGAGGTCCCAGAAAAGGGCTGTATGGCTGTTACTGTCCACTTAAGAGTGGTGCCTGCATATCATGCAGAACCATCTGTAAACCAGGCATAAGCTTTCTCTTATTCAGTCAGCTGGTCATAAGGAACTCCCCATGAGGCCCATAGGTGCAGACTGGAAGATGAGAGGTAATGTGACATGAGTGGAGACCATGGGCATTTGGGCCACTTCCTCATGCAACTTACTTTGCCTTCAGGCCCTGCTGCAGCCTACCTCGTACATACCACTTCCATTTAATGATGGTGTGCTGCTATGCACGTTCAACTTTATTACTCTGGGTCAGACAACATCCAGTTCATGATGAGCAGCTCAGGCCATGTGGTGACTTGGTGTCCCATGGTCAAAAGTTCACTCTCTACTAAGGCCCAGTAACAAGCCAAAAGCTATCTTTCAAAAGGAGAGTAGTTATCTGCAGAGGATGGCAGGGCTTTGCTCCAAAATCCTAAGGGCCTGTGCTGTGATTCACAAATGGGGACCTACCAAAGACTCCAAACAGCATCTCTATCTGCCATGGACTCTTCAAGCATCATTGGATCAGCCAGATTACATGGCCCAGTTGGCAAAGACTCTTGCACAACAGCCTGAACCTGTTCCAGAGACTTTTTTTGTTCTGGGCCCCACTCAAAACTATCAGCTTTTTGAGTCACTTAATAAATAGGCCAGAGTAGCACGCCCATATGTGCACACCCAAATGAGGAATATGTTGCCTCTAAAATCCAAAAAGAACCACTAGATGTTGTGCTTCCTTTTTATTTGTGGAAGCAGCCAGATGCAATAACTTATCCTTCATTTTAGAAGGAATATCTCTAAATACCCCACTTCTGGTACCAAACGTCTTAGGCTGGGTTCTCTAGAGAAACAAAATCAGTAAAGCATATAAATATAGATAGAGAAAGATTTATATCAAGGAAATGGCTCATGCAGTTGCAGAGGCTGGAATGTCCCAATTCCGTGGATCAGGATAGAGGCTTCTCTTGAATCACACAGCTGCAGGGGCTGGTGAACCCAAGATCAGCAGATCAGAGAGCAGAGCTCTTGCTCACAGGTTGCGAAGGCTGATGAATTCCAAGATTTTCAAGCAAGACCACGAGGCTTCTCCTGATTCGTGTAGCTGCAGGGGCTGGAGAACCCAAGAGCAGCAGGTCTGCAAGCAGGGCTCTTGCTCACAGGCTATGAAGATCAATGAATCCCAATACTGGCAGGCAAGACCACAGGTAAGCTACTAGGTCAAGTCCCAAGAACGAGGGGTTAGACAAACAAGAACCATCATCAGGATCCAGAGCAGGCAAATGCCAGAACATCCACTTATATTTTGATGCAGGCGACACTCCCAAGGAAAACCCCTCTTGACTGATAGTCTACTCACAGCAGATCTGATCATGGGGGTGACCACATATCAGATCTCAATAGGGAAATGATCACAACATTATAAGACTTCCAAAACACTGAGAATCATGGCCCAGCCAAATTGACACAGAGTCTTAATCATCACAGGGGTCATGTTCATGAAATTCAATGGTCTTGCCATGTTCTCTTCATCCCGAAGCAGCTGGTTTGATAGAATGATAGAATGACATTATAAATACACAATTATGGCATCAACTAGGTGGCAATACCTTGCAGGGTTCAGGCAATTTTCTCCAGGAAGCTGAATATGCTCTAGACCATTGTCCAATATATGATGCTGCTTCTCCCATAGCCAGAATTTATAGGTCCTGGAACCAAGGGGTGGAAATGAGAGCATCACCACCTACTACCACCCCTAGTGAGCCACTCTCAAAATTTTTGCTTCCTGTCCCTGTGACCCTATGCTCTGAACGTCTAGAGGTCTTAGTTCTGAAGGCAAGAATGCTTCCACCAAGAGTCACAACACTGAATTCATTGAATTAGAAGTTAAGAATGCCACCTGGCCACTTTGGTCTCCCCATGCAAATGAAACAACAAAGAAGGGAGTTACCATATTGGCTGGTGTCATTGATCCTGATTACCAAAGGGAAATTGGATTGATATTATACAATAGGGGTAAAGAAGAGTATGTCTGGAATACAGGAGATCCCTTAGGATTTCTACTAGGAGCACTACCATGCCTTGTGATTAAAGTCAATGGAAAACTACAGCAACCCAATTCTGACATGACTACTAATGGCCCAGACCCTTCAGGATTAAAGTTTTTGGGTCACCTCATCAGGCAACCAGGCAAAGAAACTTGACCAGCTGGGGCGCTCGTGAGGGCAAAGGGAATACAAAATGGGTGGTTGAAGAAAATAGTTCTAAATACCAGCTACAAATATGTGACCAGTTGTTTGAATACACACACACACACACACACACACACAGTTGTTGTTAGGTTCTATTGAATTGCTGTCAATTCGATTCTGATTCATAGTGGTCCTGTGTACAACAGAACAAAACATTGCCCAGTCCTGCACCATCCTCACAATCATTGCAGTGTTTGATACTGTGTCAATCTCTCTCGTCAAGGGTCTCCCACTTTTTCAATGACCCTCTACAAGCATAGTGTCCTTCTCCAGAGAATGCTCCCTTCTGATATGTCCAAGATACTCAAGACAAAGTCTTGCCATCCTCACTTCCAAGGAAAACTCTGGCTGTAATTCTTCCAACACAGGCTTGTTCATTCTTCTGCACTTCATGGTATGTTCAATATCCTTTGTCTACACCATAATTGAAAGGCATCAATTCTTCTTCAGTGTTCCTTGTTCATTGTCCAGCTTTCACATGCATATGAGGCAAATGAAAATACAAAGACTTCCATCAGGCACACCTTAGTCCTCAAATTGATGTCTTTGCTTTTTAACACTTTAAAGAAGTCTTTTGCAGCAGATTTGTCCAATGCAAAATATCATTTGATTTCTAGACTGCCGCTTCCATGGGCATTGATTTGTTGATTCAAGTAAAATGAAATCATTGACAAGTCCAATGTTTTCTCTGTTTATTGTGATGTTGCTTATTGGTCCAATTGTAAGGATTTTTGTTTTCTTTATGTTGAGGTGTAATCCATACTGAAAGCTGTAATCTTTGATTTTCATCAGTAAATGCTTCCAGTCCTCTTCACTTCTGATAAGCAAAATTGTGTCATCTGCATATCACAGGTTGTTAATAAGTCTTCCATTAATCCTGACGCCATGTTCTTCTTCATATAGTCCACCTTCTCAGATTATTTGCTCAGCATTGACGTAACAGTAATTTTTCTTTTTTTAATATAGATTGAATAAGTGTGGTGAAAAAATACAAAACTTACCCAAATGTTTCCTGATTTTAAACCACACAGTATCTCCTTGTTCTACTCAAAGATTGTCTCTTGGTCTATATACATGTTCCACATGGGCACAATTAAGTGTTCTGAAATTCCCATTCTTTGAAACTTTATGCATAATTTACTATGATCCGCGCTGTCAAATGTCCTTGCCTCATCAAGAAAACACAGTAAATATCTTACTGTTATTCTCTGCTTTCAGCCAAAATCCATCCAATATCAGCAATGACATTCCTAGTTTCAAGTCCTCTTCTGAATCTGGCTTGAATCCCTGGCAGCTTCCTGTGTATGTACTGCTACAACTGTTTTTTTAGTTATGTTCTTCAAAATTTTAGTTGCAAGGCTGGGTGAAGATGGTGGAATAATCAGGTGCTTCCTGCAATCCCTTTTACAACAGAGACCCAAAAAATCAAGTGAAATAATTATATTTATGACAACCTAGGAGCCTGAACATCAAAGGTAAGGTTAGAAAATGGACTGAGTAGCAGGGGGAGGGTGAGACGGTTCAGAAGCGGAAAGGAGTTACTGGACCTGAATCACCGGTATCCCTCAGGCATCATTCTCAGGTGCAGCTGCGGCTGGCTGATGGTAGATTCCAGCCACAGTTTCCTCAGGAAGAAGCAGCTAGCCACACAGCCTACTCAAACCTACAGAACCAGAGAAGAACGGTGTTCTCTGCAAAAGCTAAGTACTTGCATATATTTTACCATGTCCCTAGCCCCCAAACCAGCTTTGGTGGCTGTTGATTTCTCTGGTACTGAGACAGGCCATGTTGAGCACCTGGAGCCATTCTCCCCGCCTTGGAGTAGGAATAAATTCACAATTGGGAGAAAAGATAATTTGCCAACTCCATTAACCATGGGAGCTCAGGAGAGAAACGGCTCCTGTCCAGGCATAAACAGCCCATGGGCTTTGAATACCTTTCCTTCCTTCATGGACCTGTGTGGGCCTATATCAGGAGAATAAGCCCTTGTTGGCAGACTGCAACATTTTCAGCTGTGTGGTGAAGAGGTGGGTGTTTGATATTTGACACTGCTTTGCCTATTAAATAGGTCCTCTCTTACCCACATCAGAGGCCTAAGGACTGGTGGCTCTGTTCAGGTTACCCAAGTACCCACGACAGGGGTCCAAGGATAACTGGTACCTCCCAGTCCGTACAAGCAAAAGCACTGGGTGTCCATGGTCCATCTGCAGAACTCACTCACCTTTAAGTTCTAGGGAATAGGGACAAGCTTGCCGCACAGACATTCAGGGGACAGTTCTCAGTCCCCTGCCTTGTTCAGAGCATGACCCCTTGCTGCAACCAGATACTGGCACGTACACCAATCACCCATACCCCCTAAGACTGTAGGACAGAGTCTATACCACACACTTGATGATCAGCTACCTGGACACCTGAGCTGAATTCATACAAGAAAAGTGAATGGACTTCTAGACTGATATACCTGACAACAGCTCTAGCCATCTGGTAACAGGATGTCAGAGCTTCAAAGGTGAAAATAATTAAGCTAGCTCACTCAAGCAACCCATTTGGGCACATGAAAACAAAACAACAACAAAAAAAAAGCAAGAAACTAGGATACAGTAAGTAAACATAAAATAAATTAATATAACAACTTATAGATGGCTCAGAGACAAGAGTCAATATCAATTCACATAAAGAAACAGACCATGATCACCTCAACAAGCTCTCAAAACAAAGAATCAATGGACCTTCTGGATGAAGGTGGCTTCCTGGAAGTACCGGATGAAGAATTCAGAAGATTAATGTACAGAACTCTTCAAGATATCAGGAACAAAATAAGGAAAGAGATCAGGCAATATGCAGAACAAGTCAAGGAACACACAGATAAAGTAGTTGGAGAAATTAAAAAGGTTACCCAAGAACATAATGAAAAACTTAATAAGCTACAAGAGTCCATAGAGAGACAGTAACCACAAATTCAGAAGATTAAAAATGAAATTACAGAATTAGACAACTCGATAGAAAGTCTGAGGAGCAGAACTGAGCAAGTGGAAGGCAGAATTCATGAGCTTGAAGATAAAGCACATATTTGAAGAAAAATCAGATAAAAGAATTAAAAAAAGAAGAAGAAAGCTTAATAATTATGTGAGACTCTATCAAGAGAAATAACCTGTGAATGATTGGATTACCAGAACAGGGAGAGACAACAGAAAATACGGAGAGAATTTTTGAAGAATTGTTGGCAGAAAACTTTCCTGATATTGTGAAAGATGAGAAAAATATCTATCCAAGATACTGATCGAACTCCACATAAGGTAGATTCTAAAAGAAATTCACTAAGACATATTATAATCAATCTTGCCAAAACCAAAGATAAGGGCAGCTAGGGATAAACGAAAAGTCACCTACAAAGAAGAGTAAATAAGAATAAGCTTGAACTACTAGGCAGAACCCATGCAGGCAAGAAGGCAATGGGATGACTTATACAAAGCTTTGAAGGAAAAAAAAAAAAAAATACCATATATGCAGCAAAATTGTCTCTCAAATATGAAGGTGAAACTAGGACGTTTTGAGAAAAACAGAAGTTTAGGGAATTTGTGAAAAACCAAACCAAAACTACAAGAAATACTAAAGGGAGTTCTTTGGTTAGAAGATCTATAATATCAGGTATCAACACAACACTGGAACACTGGACAGAGCAATCAGATGTCAACCCAGACAGGGAAATCACAAAAATAAATCAAGATAAAAAAACACTCACAACAGGGAAACAATGATGTTATTACATAAAAGAAGACAACATTAAAACAATGAAGAGGGATTAAGAAATGTAGTCATAGATCCTTCGTATGGAGAGGAAACAAGGCAATATAAAGAAATAAAAGTTAGGTTTAAATTTAAAAAAATAAGTGGAAATATTAAGGTAACCACAAAGGAGACTAACAATCCTATTTATCAAAATAAAAGAAAAAAATAGAGACTCAGCAGAAACAAAATCTACAACAATGAATAGGAGGAAAATACAATATATAAACTACTCAGCACAAAAAATTAAGTGGGAATAAGAAACTGTCAACAACACACACAAAAAAAGACATCAAACTCATACCTATCTATAATTATGTTGAATGTAAATGGCTCAATGTAACAATAAAGAGACAGAGAATGGCAAATTGGATAAAAAAAAACGATCTGTCTGTATGCTGCCTACAAGAGGCACACCTTACACTTAGAGATATAAACTAACACTCAAAGGATGGAAAGAAATATATCAAGCAAACAACAGTCAAAAAAGAGCAGGAATGGCAATATTAATTTCTGACAAAATACACTTTAAAGTTAAATCTACCACAAAGGACAAGGAAAGACAGTATATAATGATTAAAGGGACAATATACCAGGAGGATATAACCATATTAAATATTTATGCACCCAATGACAGGGCTGCAAGGTACATAAAGAAAACTCTATCAGCATTGAAAAGTGAGATAGGCAGCTCGACAATAATAGTAGGAGAATTCAACACACCATTTTCGGTGAAGGACAAGACATCCAGAAAGAAGCTCAATAAAGACACTGAAGATCTAAATGCCACAATCAACCAACTTGACCTCATAGACATATACAGAACACTCTACCCAACAGCAGCCAAGTATACTTTCTTTTCTAATGCACATGGAATATTCTCTAGAATATACCACATATTAAGTCCTAAAGCAAGCTTTAGCAGAATCTAAAACATCCAAATATTACAGTGTCTTCTCTGACATAAGGCTAAAAAAGTAGAAATCAAACACAGAAAAAGCAGGGAAAAGAAATCAAACTCTTGGAAACTAAACAGTACCCTGCTGAAAAATGACTGGGTCGTAGAAGACATTAAAGATGTAATAAAGAAATTCATAGAATCCAATGAGAGTGAAAATACTTTCTATCAGAACCTTTGGGACACAGTGAAAGCAGTGCTCAGAGATCAACTTAGATCAGTAAACACTCACATACAAAAAGAAAAAAGGGCCAAAATCAAAGAATTATCCCTACAACTTGAACAAATAGAAAGAGAGCAACCAAAGAAACCCTCAGGCACCAGAAGAAAGCAAATAATAAAAATTAGAGCAGAATTAAATGAAATAGACAACTGAAAGAGTTAATAAGACCAAAAGCAGTTTCTTTGAAAAAATCAAAAGAATTAATAAACCATTGGCCAAACTGAAAAAAAAAAAGGTTGAGGAAGCAAATAACCCAAATAAGAAGTGAGATGAGTGATATTACAGCAGACCCAACTGAAGTTAAAAGAATCATATGAGATTACTATGAAAAATTGTACTCTAACAAATTTGAAGACCTAGAAGAAATGGATGAGTTCCTAGGAATACACTACCTACCTAAACTGACACAAACAGAGGTAGAACAACTAAATAGACCCATAAGAAAAAAAGAGATTGAAAAGGTAATCAAAAAACTCCCAACAAAAAAAAGACCTGCCTCTGACAGCTTCACTGCAGAGTTCTGTGAAACATTCAGAGAAGAGTTAACACCACTACTACTAGAGGTATTTCAGAGCATAGAAAAGGACAGAATACTCCCAAGCTCATTCTATAAAGCCAGCATATCCCTGATACCAAAACAAGGTAAAGATTCCACCAAAAAAAAAAAAAGAAAATTACAGACCTATATCCCTCATGAACTTAGATGCAAAAATCCTCAACAAAATTCTAGCCAATAGAATTCAACAATATATCAAAAAAAAATTCATCATGAACAAGTGGGATTCATACCACGTATGCAGGGATGATTCAACATTAGAAAAATGATTAATGTAATCCACCACATAAATAAAACAAAAGACAAGAACCATATGATTGTAGCAATGGATGCAGAAAAGGCATTTGACAAAGTTCCACACCCATTCATGATATAAACTCTCAGCAAAATAGGAATAGAAGGAAAGTTCCTCAACATAATAAAGGGGATTTATACAAAGCCAACAGCCAACATCATTGTAAATGGAGAGAGTCTGAAAGCATTCCCCTTGAGATCAGGAACCAGAGAAGGATGCACTTTATCACCACACTTATTCAACACTGTCCTGGAGGTCCTACCCAGAGCTATTAGGCTAGATAAAGAAATAAAGCACAGCCAGATTGGTAAGGAAGAAGTAAAAGTATCTCTATTAGCAGAAGACATGATATTATACACAAAAAACGTTCAAGAATCCTCAAGAAAACTACTGAAACTAATAGAAGAGTTCAGCAGATTATCAGTGTACAAGATAAACATACAAAAATCAGTTGCATTCCTCTACATCAACAAAAGGAACATCGAGGAGGAAACCACCAAATCAATACCATTTACAGTAGCCCCCAAGAAGATAAAATACTTAGGAATAAATCTTACCAGAGACGTAAAAGACCTATACAACGAAAACTACAGTACACTTCTGAAAGAAACCAAAACAGACCTACGTAAGTGGAAAAACATACCTTGCTCATGGATAGGAAGACTTAACATTGTCAAAATGTCTATTGTACCAAAAGCAATCTATAGATACAATGTAATTCTGATTCAAATTCCAATGACATTTTTAATGAGCTAGATAAACAAATCACCAAGTTCATATGGAAGGGAAAGAGGCCCCGGTAAGTAAAGCATTACTGAAAAAGAAGAACAAAGGGGGAGGCCTCACTCTACCTGAGTTTAGAACCTATTATACCGCCACAGTAGTCAAAACAGCCTGGTACTGGTACAACAACAGATACATAGACCAATGGAACAGAATTGAGAATCCAAACATAAACTCATCCACATATGAGCATCTGATATTTGACAGAGGCCCAAAGTCAGTTAAATGGGGGAAAAGACAGTCTCTTTAACAAATGGTGCTGACATAAATGGATATCCATCTGCAAAAAAAAAATGAAACACCCCTACCTCGCACCATTCACAAAACCAAACACAAAATGTATCAAAGACCTAAATCTAAAATCTAAAATGATAAAGGTCATAGAAGAAAAAATGGGGACAATGCTAGGAGCCCTAATACATGGCATAAACAGTATACAAAACATTACTAACAATGCAGAAGAGAAACTAGATAACTGGGAGCTCCTAAAAAATCAAACACCTGTGCTCATCCAAAGTCTTCACCAAAAGAGTTAAAAGACTACCCACAGACTGGGAAAAAATTTTTAGCTATGACATTTCTGATCAGCACCTGATCTCTAAAATCTACATGGTACTGCAAAAACTCAACTGCAAAAAGACAAATAACCAAATTTAAAAATGGGCAAAATATATGAACAGACACTTCACTAAAGAAGACATTCAGGTAGCTAACAGATACATTAGGAAATGCTCACAATCATTAGCCATTAGAGAAATGCAAAACAAAACTACAATGAGATTCCATCTCACTCCAGCAAGGCTGGCAATAGTCCAAAAAATTCAAAATAATAAATGTTGGGGAGGCTGTGGAGAGACTGAAACACTTATACACTGCTGGTGGGAATATAAAATGGTCCAACCACTTTGGAAATCGATTTGGCACTTCCTTAAAAAATTAGAAATAGAATTACCATGCAATCCAGCAATCCCATTCCTTGGGCTATGTACTAGAGAATTAAGAGCCTTTACCAGAACAGATATATGCACACCTATGTTCACTGCAACACTGTTTACGATAGCAAAAAAAATGAAAGCAACCAAGGTGCTCATCAACAGATGAATGGATAAATAAATTATGGTATATTCACACAATGGAATACTATGTATCGGTAAAGAACAATGAAGAATCCGTGAAACATTTCATAACATGGAGGAATCTGGAAGGTATTATGCTGAGTGAAATTAGTCAGTTGCCAAAAGACAAATACTGTATAAGACCACTATTATAAGAACTCGATAAATAGTTTAAACAGAGACGAAAATATTCTTCGATGGTTACAGAGGGGAGAGGGAGGGTGGGAAGGACAGTGGTATTCACTAATTATATAGTAGATAAGAATTATTTTAGGTGAAGGGAAAGACAGCACAATACGGGAGAGGTCAGCAGAACTGAACTAAACTAAAAGCAAAGAAGTTTCCTGAATAAACTGAATGCTTCTAATGCCAGTGTAGCAGGGGCAGGGGTTTGGGGACCATGGTTTCAGGGGACATTTAAGTCAATTGGCATAATAAAATCTATTAAGAAAACATTCTGCATCCCACTTTGGAGAGTGGTTTCTGGGGTCTTAAATGCTAGCAAGTGACCATCTAATATGCGTCAATGGATTTCAACTCTCCTGGAGCAAAGGAGAATGAAGAACACCAGAGACACAAGCTAATTATGAGCCCAAGAGACAGAAAGGACCACGTAAACCAGAGACTACATCATCCTGAGACCAGAAGAACTGGATAGTGCCTGGCTACAACTGATGACTGCCCTGACGGGGAACACAACAGAGAACCCCTGAGGAAGCAGGAGAGCAGTGGGATGCAGACCCCAAATTTTCATAATAAGACCAGATTTAATGGCCCAACTAAGACTAGAAGGACCCTGGAGGTCATGGTCCCCAGACCCTCTTTTAGCCCATGGCAGGGACTACTCCCAAAGCCAGCTCTTCAGACAGGGATTGGACTGGACTATGGGATAGAAAATGGTACTGGTGAAGAGTGAGCTTCTTGGATCAAGTAGACACGTGAGACTATGTTTGCACCTCCTCTCTGGAGGGGAGATGAGAGGGCAGAGGGGGTCAGAAGCTGGCTGAATGGACACAAAGGTAGAGAGTGGAGGGAAGATGTGTGCTGTCTCATTGGGGGGAGAGCAATTAGGAGTATATAAAAAGGTGTATATAAATTGTTGTATGAAAGACTGGCTTGATTTGTAACCTTTCTCTTAAAGCACAATAAAAACAAAAAATTTCTTGCGTGTGATATTAATGATATTGTTGGATAATTTCCACATTTTATTGGACCACCTTCCTTTGGTATGGACACAAATATGAATCTCTTCCAGTCTATTAGCAAGGTAGCTGTCTTGCAATTTTGTTGGCATAGATAAGTGAGAACCTCCAATGCTACATTTGTTAAAGCATCTCAATTGATACTTCCTCTATTCCTGGAGCATTGTTTTTCACCAATGCCTTCAGTGCAGCTTGGAGTTCTTCCTTGAATGCCATCAGTTCTTGATCATATGCTTCTTTCTGAAGTGACTGAACATCAACCAATTCTTTTTGGTACAGTTACTCTGTGTATTCCTTCCTCTTCTTTTTATGCTGAGTGTTTCAATGCTTTACGTATAGAATCCTTCAATATTATACCTCGAGGCTTGAATTTTCTTTTCAGTTCTTTCAGCCTGAGAAATGCCAAGCATGTTCTTCCCTTTTCATTTTCTATCTTGAAGTTGTCAAGGATTTCATTTTCCTTGGATCCACAATTAAGAGCCATGGAAGCAGTTGTCAAGAAATCAAAAGACGCATTGCATTGGGTAAATCTGCTGCAAAGGACCTCTTCAAAGTGTTGAAGAGCAAAGACGTCACCCTGAAGACTAAGGTGCACCTGACCCAAGCCATGGTATTTTCAATCACATCATACGCATGTGAAGGCTGGACAATGAATAAAGAAGACCGAAGAAGAGTTGACACCTTTGAATTGTGGTGTTGGCGAAGAATATTAAATATACCATGGACTGCCAAAAGAACAAACAAATCTGTCTTGGAAGAAGCCTGGACAGGATGCTCCTTAGAGGCAAGGATGGAAAGACTGCGTCTTACATACTTTGGACATGTTGTCAGGAGGGATCAGTCCCTGGAGAAGCACATTGTGCTTGGCAGAGTACAGGGTCAGCGAAAAAGAGGAAGGCCCTCAAAGAGGTGGATTGACACAGTGGCTGCAACAATGAGCTCAAGTATAACAATGATTGTAAGGATGGCTCAGGACCGGGCAGTGTTTCGTTCTGTTGTGTATAGGGTCGCTATGAGTCGGAACCGACTCGACGGCACTTAGCAACATCTCCAGCTTTTTGCACATTTCGTTATAATGCTTTACTCTGTCTTCCTGAGCAGCCCTTTGGAATCTTCTGTCCAGCTGTTTTACTTCATTTTTTCTATTCACTTTAGCTACTCTACATTGAAGAGCAATATTCAGAGTCTCTTTTGACATTCGTTTTGGTCTTTTCTGTCTTCCCTGTCTTTTTAATGACCCTTTGCTTTCTTCATGTATGATGTTCTTGATGTCATCTCACAGCTTGTCTGATTTTCAATAATTAGTGTTCAATGTGTCAGATGTATTTTTGAGATGGTCCCTAAATTCAGGTGAGATATACTAAAGGTCGTATTTTGATTGTTGTGGACTTGTTTTAATTTTCTTCAGCTTCAACTTAAACTTGCATACAAGCAATTGATGGTCTGTTCTGCAGTCTGCCCTGACCTTGTTCTGATTGTTAATATTGAGATTTTCCATCACTTCTTTCCACAAGTGTAGTTGATTTGATTCTCGTGTTTTTCATCTGGTGAGGTCCACATGTATAGTTGTCTTTTATGTTCTCGTAAAAAGGTATTTGCAATAAATAAGTAGTTGGGCTTGTGAAATTCTATCATTCCATTCCCGGCATCGTTTCTATCCCCAAGGCCATGTTTTCCAACTACCTATCCTTCTTTGTTTCCAATTTTTACATTTCAATCACCAGCAATTATCAGTGCACATTGATCGCATTTTTGATCCATTTCAGAATGCAGGATTTGGTAAAAATCTTTAATTTTCTCATCTTTGGCATTAGTGGTTGGTGTGTAAATTTGATCAATAGTTATATTAACTGGTCATCCTTGTAGCCATATCTGTATTGTCCTATCACTGACGGTGTTGTACTTCAGGATAGAGCTTGAAATGTTCTTTTTAACAATGAAGGTGATGCCATTCCACTTCAGTTTGTCATTCCCAGTGTAGTGGACGATATGATTGCCTGATTCCAAAAGGCCAGTACCAGTACATTTCAGCTCACTAATGCCTAGAATATCAATCTTATGTGTTCCATTTCATCTTTGACATCTTCCAATTTTCGTAGATTCATACCTTGTACATTCCCCACTAGGATTATTAATGGGTGTTTGCAGCTCTTTCTTTCAATTTTGAGTCACGCCACATCAGCAAATGAAGTTCCTGAAAGCTTTATTCCATCCACATCAGTAAGGTCAATTCTCCTTTGCGGAGACAGCTCTTCCCTAGTCGCAATTTGAGTGAATTCCAACCTGAGAGGTTCATCTTCTGGCACTATTTCAGACAATGTTCTGCTACTATTCACAAGGTTTTCATTAACCAGTTTTTTTTTCAGAAATAGACCACCAGGTCCTTCTTCCTAGTCCATCTTAGTCTGGAAGTTCTGCTGAAACCTGTCCGTCATGGTGACCCCACTGGTATTTTAAATATCAGTGGTATAATTTCCAGCATCACAGGAATATGCAAGCCACTACAGTACAACAAACTGACAGATGCATATGAAACACACACACACACATACACACATATATATACAGTCCCTGGGCTATTTGTCTGACTCACAAACAACTTGTTCTTGGCCTTTAATATTTTGTAAATTTTCCCTCATTTTGAAACAATTGAACCAATCCCAGCTTGCAACAAATTCATTACAATCACCTTCACTTGCTGCATTTGCAGCTTTTAAAACAATGAAAAGGCCTCAAGCAAGTTCTTGCACTAAAGTAAGGCTAAATAAGAACTGTATGGGCCTGTCTGACTTACCTACAAATTCAGCTTAAAAACTTAAAGACACAGTTAGGAACTAGGAATGCCTGTATAGCAAATATCTTTGTTTTCTTCCTGCCTTTATTCCATTACTTATTATAAAATATAAGATGTAAACAGAGCTAGTGCATTTTCATTGGTACGCATGTTAGTTGTATCATGTTAAGGTCGAGTATGACTTTATAATCACCTTTATTTAGAGATCATGTATGGTTTAAAAAGTTCTGTGCAGGTGCCAAGTTCACAAGCTGTGAACTGTGATGGTTAAGTATCATCTTGGCTAGGCCATGATTCTCAGTAGTTTGGTAGTTATTATGTAATCAGCCTACATTTTGTGACCTGCCGTGAGCAGCCAATCAGTTGAAAAGGGAATTTCCCTGGGGGTGCGGCCTGCATCCAACATATATGGATGTTCTGGCAAAGCTCACCCTCTGTCAATCCTGCATCCAACTGGTCATCCTCTGATCTCTGGTTCTTCTGATGTGAGCCAGCAGCCTGCCATCTGATCTGCCAAATTTGTGTTTTTCAGCTCCTTCAACCGTATGAGTTAGGAGAAGCCTCCAGCCTGATTTCTGACCCAAGGATTTGAGACTTGCCAGCCTCCCCAACTGCGTGAGTCATTTCCTTGATATACATCTCTCTCTGTATATATATATATATGCTTCACTCATTTTGCCCCTCTAGAGAACCCAGTCTAAGACATTGGATAAAAGTACATTTCATAGCAAAACTGAATTAAACTGAGACATAAACTTTCTGTAGCATCTAAATTTGGCAAAGCATCCAATATACTCATTTATCAAGTTTTATATCCAAATACTATTTGTAGAAGAGATATAATCTAGCAAAGGCATATTAGACAGTACTTGTGAAAATAATTAGAACAATATTTAGACATTTCAAAATGAAAAAAAAGAAAAAATATACATATATTTAAGAATTTCCTCTGACCTTACCTGGTAAACTGTAAAAACAGTAGTTTGTTAATTAAAATACAGTGGTCTACAGTAAAGGGTAAAATGAAGATGAAAACTATTTTAAACTTATTAACCATGAAATGCAACTTAGAAGACTACAGGTAATTTTTTTTTTAAATAATTTTTATTGTGCTTTAAGTGAAAGTTTACAAATCAAGTCAGTCTGTCACATATAAGCTTATATACAGCTTACTCCATACTCCCACTTACTCTCCCCCTAATGAGTCAGCCTGCTCCCTTCTTCCAGTCTCTCCTTTTGTGACTGTTTTGCAACTTTCTGACCCTCTCTACCCTCCCATCTCCCCTCCAGACAGGAGATGCCAACACAGTCTCAAGTGTCCACCTGATACAAGTAGCTCACTCTTCATCAGCATCTCTCTTCAACCCATTGTCCAGTCCCTTCCATGTCTGATGAGTTGTCTTCAGGAACGGTTCCCGTCCTGGGCCAACAGAAGGTTTGGGGACCATGACCACCGGGATTCTTCTAGTCTCAGCCAGACCATTAAGTCTAGTCTTTTTATGAGAATTTGGGGGTCTGCATCCCACTGATCTCCTGCTCCCTCAGGGGTTCTCTGTTGTGCTCCCTGTCAGGGCAGTCATCGGTTGTGGCTGGGCACCATCTAGTTCTTCTGGTCTCAGGATGATGTAAGTCTCTGGTTCATGTGGCCCTTTCTGTCTCTTGGGCTCATAGTTATTGTGTGACCTTGGTGTTCTTCATTCTCCTTTGATCCAGGTGGGTTGAGACCAATTGATGCATCTTAGATGGCTGCTTGTTAGCATTTAGGACCCCAGATGCCACATTTCAAAGTGGGATACAGAATGTTTTCATAATAGAATTCTTTTGCCAATTGACTTATAAGTCCCGTTAAGCCATAGTCCTCAAACCCCCGCCCTTGCTCCGCTGACCTTTGAAGCATTCAGTTTATCCCGGAAACTTCTTTGCTTTTGGTCCAGTCCAGTTGAGCTGACCTTCTGTGTATTGAGTATTGTCCTTCCCTTCACCTAAAATAGTTCTTATCTACTAACTAATCAGTAAGTAACCCTCTCCCACCCTTCCTCCCTCCCCCCTCTCGTAACCACAAAATATGTGTTCTTCTCAGTTTATACTATTTCTCAAGAACTTGTAATAGTAGTCTTATACAGTATTTGTCCTTTTGCCTCTGACTAATTTCACTCAGCATAACGCCATACAGGTTCCTCCATGTTATGCAATGTTTCACAGATTCGTCACTGTTCTTTATCTATGTGTAGTATTCCATTGTGTGAATATACCACAATTTATTTACCCATTGATCCGTTGATGGACACCTTGGTTGCTTCCAGCTTTTTGCTATTGTAAACAGTGCTGCAATAAACATGGGTGTGCATATATCTGTTCATGTCAAGGCTCTAATTTCTGTAGGGTATATTCCGAGGACTGGGATTTCTGGGTTGTGTGGTAGTTCTATTTCTAACTTTTAAAGAAAACGCCAGATAGATTTCCATAGTGGTTGTACCATTTTACATTCCCACCAGCAGTGTATAAGAGTTCCAATCTCTCAGCAGCCTCTCCAACATTTAATATTTTGTGTTTTTTGGATTAATGCCAGACTCATTGGAGTGAGATGGAATCTCATCGTAGTTTTAATTTGCATTTCTCTAATGGCTAATAATCGAGAGCATTTTCTCATGTATCTGTTAGCTGCCTGAATATCTTCTTTAGTGAAGTGTGTGTTCATATCATTTGCCCACTTTTTGACTGGGTTGTTTGTCTTTCTGTGGTTGAGTTTTAACAGAATCATATAGATTTTAGAGATCAGGCGCTGGTCGGAGAGGTCATAGTTGAAAATTCTTTTCCAATCTGCAGGTGGTCTTTTTACTGTTTTGGTGAAGTCTTCAGATGAGCATAGGTGTTTGATTTTTAGGAGCTCCCAGTTATCTGGTTTCTCTTCGTCATTTTTGGTAATGTTTTGTATTCTGTTTATGCCTTGTATTAGGGCTCCTAAGGTTGTCTCTATTTTTTCTTCCATGATCTTTATTGGTTTAGTCTTTATGTTTAGGTCTTTGATCCACTTGGAGTTAGTTTTTGTTCATGGTGTGAAGTATGGGTCCTGTTTCATTTTTTTGCAAATGGATATCCAGTTATGCCAGCACCATTTGTTAAAAAGACTATCTTTTCCCCAATTAACTGACACTGGGCCTTTGTCAAATATCAGCTGCTCATATGTGGATGGATTTGTATCTGGGTTCTCAATTCTGTTCCTTTGGTCTACGTGCCTGTTGTACCAGTACCAAGCTGTTTTGACTACTGTGGCTGTATAATATGTTCTAAACTCAGGTAGAGTGAGGCCTCCCACTTTCTTCTTCTTTTTCAGTAATGCTTTACTTATCTGGGGCTTCTTTCCCTTGCATATGAAGTTGGTGATTTGTTTCTCCATCAGATTAAAAAATGTCTTTGGAATTTGGATCGGAAGTGCATTGTATGCATAGATGGCTTTTGGTAGAATAGGCATTTTTACTATGTTAAGTCTTCCTATCCATGAGCAAGGTATGTTTTTCCACTTATGTAGGTCCCTTTTAGTTTCTTGCAGTAGTACGTTGTAGTTTTCTTTGTATAGGTCTTTTACATCTTCAGTAAGGTTTATTCCTAAGTATTTTATCTTCTTGGGGGCTACTGTGAATGGTATTGATTTGGTGATTTCCTCTTCGATGTTCTTTTTGTTGATGTAAAGGAATCCAAGTGATTTTTGTATGTTTATCTTATAACCTGAGACTCTGCCAAACTCTTCTATTAGTTTCAGTAGTTTTCTGGAGGATTCCTTAGGGTTTTCTGTGTATAAGATCATGTCATCTGCAAATAGAGATAATTTTACTTCTTCCTTGCCAATCCGGATGCCCTATATTTCTTTGTCTAGCCTAATTGCTCTGGCTAGGACCTCTAGAACAATGTTGAATAACAGCGGTGATAAAGGGCATCCTTGTCTGGTTCCCTTTGTCAAGGGAAATGCTTTCAGGTTCTCTCCATTTAGAGTGATGTTGGCTGTTGGCTTTGTATAGATGCCCTTTATCATGTTGAGGAATTTTCCTTCAATTCCTACTTTGCTGATAGTTTTTATCATGAATGGGTGTTGGACTTTGTCAAATGCCTTTTCTGCATCAATTGGTAAGATCATGTGGTTTTTGTCTTTTGTTTTATTTATATGGTGGATTATATTAATGGTTTTTCTAATATTAAACCAGCCTTGCATACCTGGTATAAATCCCACTTGGTCATGGTGGATTAAATTTTTGATATGTTGTTGGATTCTATTGGCTAGAATTTTGTTGAGGATTTTTGCATCTATGTTCATGAGGGATATAGGTCTGTAATTTTCTTTTTTTGTGATGTCTTTACCTGGTTTTGGTATCAGGGAGATGGTGGCTTCATAGAATGAGTTGGGTAGTATTCTGTCTTTTTCTATGCTTTGGAATACCTTTAGTAGTAGTGGTGTTAACTCTTCTCTGAAAGTTTGGTAGAACTCTGCAGTAAAGCCATCTGAGCCAGGGCTTTTTTTTGTTGGGAGTTTTTTGATTACCGTTTCGATCTCTTTTTTGTTATGGGTCTATTTAGTTGTTCTACTTCTGATTGTGTTAGTTTAGGTAGATAGTGTTTTTCTAAGAATTCATCCATTTCTTCTAGGTTTGCAAATTTGTCAGAGTACAATTTTTCATAATAATCTGATTCTTTTAATTTCAGTTGAGTCTGTTGTGATGTGGCCCATCTCGTTTCTTATTCGGGTTATTTGTTTCCTTTCCTGTATTTCTTTAGTCAGTCTGGCTAATAAAAAAAAAAAAAATGGTTTATCAATTTTGTTAATTTTTTCAAAGATCCAGCTTTTGGCTTTGTTAACTCTTTCAATTGTTTTTCTGTTCTCTATTTCATTTAGTTCAGCTCTAATTTTTATTATTCGTTTTCTTCTGGAGCCTGATGGATTCTTTCGTTGCTCGCTTTCTATTTGTTAAAGTTGTAAGGACAGTTCTCTCATTTTGGCTCTTTCTTCTTTTTGTATGTGTGCATTTCTTGATATAAATTGCCCTCTGAGCACTGTTTTTGTTGTGTCCCAAACTTTTTGATAGGAAATGTTTTCATTCTTGTTGCTTTCTATGAATTTCTTTATTCCCTCCTTCATGTCTTCTATAACCCAGTCTTTTTTCAGCAGGATATTGTTCAGTTTCCAAGTATTTGATTTTTTTTCCCTGATTTTTCTGTTATTGATTTCCACTTTTATGGCCTTGTGGTCTGAGAAGATGCTTTGTAATATTTCGATGTTTTGGATTCTGCAAAGGTTTGTTGTATGACCTAATATGTGACCTATTCTAGAGAATGTTCCATGTGCACAAGAAAAAAATGTTTACCTTGCACCTGTTGGGTGGAGTGTTCTGTATAGGTCTATGAGGTCAGGTTGGTTGATTGTAGCAATTAGGTCTTCTGTGTCTCTATTGAGCTTCTTACTGGAAGTCCTATCCTCCAAAAGTGGTGTGTTGAAGTCTCCTACTATAATTGTGGAGGTGTCTATCTCACTTTTCAGTTCTGTTAAAGTTTGTTTTATGTATCTTGCAGCCCTGTCATTTGGTGCATAAATATTTAATATGGTTATGTCTTCCTGATCAATTGTCCCTTTAATCATTATGTAGTGTCCTTCATTATCCTTTGTGGTGGATTTAACTTTAAAGTCTATTTTGTCAGAAAGTAATATTGCCACTCCTGCTCTTTTTGGATTGTTGCTTGCTTGATATATTTTTTCCATCCTTTGAGTTTTAGTTTGTTTGTGTCTCTAAGTCTAAGGTGTGTCTCTTGTAGGCAGCATAGAGATGGATCTTGTGTCTTTATCCAGTCTGAGATTCTCTGTCTTTTTATTGGTGCATTTAGTCCATTTACATTCAGTGTAATTACAGATAAGTATGGGTTTAGTGCTGTCATTTTGATGCCTTTTTGTGTGTGTTGTTGACAATTTCATTTTTCCACTTACTTTTTTGTGCTGAGACGTTTTTCTTTGTACATAGTGTGTTCCTCATTTTCATAGTAGTCGAATTTATGTTTGCTGGGTCGTTATGTTTTTCGTGGTTTTTATTTTGAATCATGGAATTGTTAGACCTCTTTGTGGTTACCTTAATATTTACCCCTATTTTTCTAAGTAAAAACCTAACTTGTATCATCCTATATCGCCTTATTTTCCTCTCCATATGGCAGTTCTATGCCACCTGTATTTAGTCCCTCTTTTTGATTATTGTGATTTTTTTACATAATGACTTCAATGATTCCCTGTTTTGAGCATTTTTTCCTTTTTAAAATTAATCTTAATTTGTTTTTGTGATTTCCCTATTTGAGTTGAGATCAGGATGTTCTGTTCTGTGACCTTGTGTTGTGCTGGTATCTGATGTTATTGATTTTCTGACCAATTTCCTTTAGTATTTCTTGTAGCTTTGGTTTGGTTTTTGCAAATTCTCTAAGCTTGTGTTTATCTGTAAATGTTTTAATTTCACTTTCATATTTGAGAGAGAGTTTTGCTGGATAAACAACCCTTGGCTGGCAGTTTTTCTCCTTCAGTGCTCTATATATGTCATCCCATTGCCTTCTTGACTGCATGGTTTCTGCTCAGTAGTCTGAACTTATTCTTATTGATTCTCCTTTGTTGGAGACCTTTCTTTTATCCCCGGCTGCTTTTAAAATTTTCTCTTTATCTTTGGTTTTGGCAAGTTTGATGATAATATGTCTTGGTGATTTTCTTTTTGGATCAATCTTAAATGGGGTTCTATGAGCATCTTGGATAGATATCCTTTTGCCTTTCATGATGTCAGGGAAATTTTCTGCCAACAGATCTTCAACTATTCTCTCTGTATTTTCTGTTATCCCTCCCTGTTCTGGAACTCCAATCACACACAAGTTTTCCTTCTTGATAGAGTCCCACATGATTCTTAGGGTTTCTTCATTTTTTAAATTCTTTTATCTGATTTCTCTTCAACAATATTGGTGTCAATTGCCTTATCCTCTGTCTCCGCCACTCTGCATTTCAATTGCTCGATTCTGCTCCTCTGACTTCCTTTTGAGTTGGGTAATTCTGTAATTTTATTGTTAATCTTCTGGATTTCTGAATGCTGTCTCTCTATGGATTCTTGCAACTTATTAATTTTTCCCCTATGTTCTTGAATAATCTTTTTGAGTTCTTCACCTGCTTTATCAGTGTGTTCCTTGGCTTTTTCTGTAGATTGCCTTATTTCATTTCTGAGGTCATCCCTGATGTCTTGAAGCATTCTGCAAATTAGTTTTTTATATTCTGCATCTGGCAATTCCAGGATTGTATCTTCGTTTGGGAAAGATTTTGATTCTTTAGTTTGGGGAGTTGTAGAAGCAATCATGGTCTGCTTCTTTATGTGGTTTGATATCGACTGCTGTCTCCGAGCCATCACTAAGATATTGTAGTGATTTATTCTATATTTGCTCACTGAGTCTTATCTTGTTTTGTTTTCTTTCAATATATGCAGATGGGCTACTAGATTGCACTGTCTTGATTGCTGTAGCCCTTGAGTCACTTATGTCCTATTACCAGCTGGTTTGGGCTGTTATCAGATGTATAAGCCTAGAGTCCATTCACTATTCTTGAGTAGAATCTGATTTTGGGTCATCAAGTGTGTGATGCAGACTGCCACCTATCCATCTAGAGAAGTAGTGGTGATAGTTGTGTGCAGCAGATTCTAGTAGCAGCAGGGGGTCACATTCCAAGGGGGGCAGGATGCTGACAGGCTTCCCCTAAGTGCCAGTGAGGTAGGTGTGTCTCTATTCCTAAAGCACTTTGGTGGGTGGGCTCTGTAGCTGTACCTTAGGCACCCAATGCGTGTACCTCTACAGATTGGTAGATGTCACTATCCTCAGACCCCTATGGCAGGAGGTTAGGTGGTTTGGGTGAAGCTTCAGCCCTCAGTTCCCTGCTGTGGGTCAGTGAGGGCTCCATTTGATAGGTAGAGAGATCAGACCTGGGAAACTTGTCTCTCCAGTAATCCCCTAAAACAATTACAATCAGATCACTATCAGAATTGCCTTTGCATTATAATAGCCACCTTGTTCCCTGTAGGGATGAAAGCCCAAGACTGTGGATCTCATATGCTTGGCTGGAGCTGGTTGTGTATTTTTAGTCCAATTTCGGGAAGTCAGGGAAGGATTCTTGGTCCCTGGGTTTTTTGTAGCTGCTTCTCTCAGGCCAGGAGAATGGGTTAGCAAAAGACCAAACAAACAAACAAAAAAAACCTCAGAGCACTTCACTCTCTGGCCCAGGAAATTCCAATTTTAATGAAGCTGCCTGGGAATGGGAGGGGAGGGATCAGATAGATAGGGGAGAGTAGCACCTAGGAATATAGACAATGTTACTTATCTTGCTTGGTGAGGGCTGTTTTATCTGAGATTCCTGAGGGGTGGGTAGCCTGTGTGTATTGGCTGGGTCAAGATTGCCCCTGGGGGCAGGCCCGCGTCCTGTGCATGTGCTGTCTCAGAAGCCGTGGTCAGTTCCTCTGCTCCTGGTCCAAAGCCCAGCGCCAAGGTTCCCAGGCTGGGATGCTGCACTCCCGGCTCTAAAACCAGTTGCTTCCTCCTGGTGACTTCTCCTCCTGTCAGAAGCATCAATGCGCTGCCTGTGTGCACTGGCTGGACTTCCCCCGAGGTCACTTCAGGGGGCTAGGGCTGCGTCCCATGTTTGCGCCATCTCAGGATGCCATGTTCTTCTCCCCTGTGCCCAGTCCAAAACCAGCGCCAAGGTTTTCTGACTGGGACGCTAGCTCCAGGCTCTGAAAACAGTCGCTGCTTCCCTGTGGTTGCTCGTTCGTTCTCTCCTTAGCCACATCAGTGTGCAGCCTGCTTGCACAGGCTGAGTCTCTACGGAGGTTACCCCAGGGGGCTAGGGGTTAGGGCTGTGTCCCATGCCTTCCCAACTCAGGAAGCAGCTATCAGCCCCGCCACTCGGCACCAGGAAACCATGAGGGTTCAAAACTGTGGAGTGGGTTGCGGGATCCAGAAGCAGTTGCTGGTTCAGGATGCAGCTTTTCGCTCACCTGTCACTCAGGTCAACTCTTTAGATCTGTGTTTGATGGTCAGGGTTCGTAGATTGTCATGTATGTGATCGATTCACTTGTTTTTCCGAGACTTTGTTGTAAGAGGGATCCAAGGTAGCATCTACCTAGTCAGCCGTCTTGGCTCTGCCCTCTGCAGGTAATTTTATAAGAAAAAAAAAGGGAAAATACTAGTTACATGATATTAAATATTAGATCAGATAAGATGAAGAAATCAATTAATGTATGAACACATGGTGTAAAATAATATTTTCTTTATGTAATTTATAAAGTTATATAATTGATTAAACATGCATGTAATCTCATTTGAATAAATACAGATATATGACAATTTAAAAAAATTTTAATTCAGCAATATTTTTAATAGAACTATTTTTACATCTAACAATATAATAAATCTAACATTTTGATCAATAATGTTAGCAGCTGATCACTTAACCACTGTGCCACCAGGTCTCCTTATATAAATATAGATATATTTACCTGCAGAATAATTTAAATCAGTCCCTTTTTCACTCAGAAGTGTCCTGGTTTGGGTTATACATTATTATTATTTTTAACATTCCTTCCTCTGGACTTTAGTTCCATTTTTGGATCCAGGCATAGTTATTCAGAACAAAAGGACAGCTGGTTTCACTACTTTTTTTTTTTTTCTTTTGGTCTCTTCCTACTAAACATATTTTTTTCTTTCCATTTCAATGATGTTTGATTTAATCACTATAGCTTAGGAATGATCATTTTCACCATTTAATCAACAGATATTTATTATATAGGCAATAATATTCTAGTAGTTGGGAGTACATAAAAAGTAAGTAAATAAAAACCTGTGCCATCAAGTTGATTCCAACTCATAGCAATCCTGGAGGACACAGTAGAACTGCCCCCTAGAGTTTCCAAGGCTGCAATCTTTATGGAAGCATACCGCCACATCTTTCTCCCACGGAGCGGCTGGCGAGTTCAAACTGCAGGCCTTTCCACTGGCAGCCAAGCATTTAACTGCTCCACCACCAGGGGAGTATATCAGTAGGCCTGCCACCATGGAAAGGATTCTGACTTAAGGTTACTGCTTTCTTGAACACTTTTAATAGTCGATATATTTATGGATTGTATCTTTAAATGGCCCTTTATTTAAATGTAAAGTCAACTGCATTAATAAGTACAAAAAGTAAAACAAAGCACATGGGCAAAGGCAGAGACGGTGTAATTGAGATGTGGCAGCAGGGTCCTTAAAGCAGTGAATTAAGTAAATAATGTTGCAAATTGAACCTAGAAGAAAGAGAAGGTCAAACCCTGCAAGTTTTGCATGACAGGTTAAGAATATTTTACCACTGAATGGTCTTCATCAAGGAATAACATGATCATATTTGCATTTTGGAAAGATCATACTTTAAGTTTGTGCATTTTATGTGTGTGTGGCGGGCATGTCTGTCTCAGAGAAGCATGGAGAAGGGCTGTGTGCACAGTAGTTATCAACAGTGGGGAGATATTGTCAGATTTGACAGCTATTTAGTGTTATAATTGATAGGACCACATGATGGATTGGAAATGGGCATTGAGAGATAACACATGTCAAAGACTTCTCTAAGTTTTTAGTATCCAACTGGATGGTTGTTGGCACCATTCAGTGAGGCAGAGAATATGAGTGGAAATTCACAGAAGATGATGAGCTCAGGAACCTTTGAGAAACAGTCAATAAAAAATGAACAAGGAAATAGTTGAATCAGTGGATCTTAAACTGGATATATAAATTATTGAGTCATACACTTAGATGTAGAAATACAAATTAAAAATGTGAATGAAACCACATCAGGAGAGAGGTTTGAGGAGGGTCACGTTGGACTGGATAATTCCTTTTTATCCTGTGTATGGAGCCTTGGTGACGCAGTGGTTAAGAGCTTAAGCTGCTAACAAAAAGGTCAGCGGTTCTAATTTACCAGCCTTCTTGGAAACCCTATGAGGCAGTTCTACTCTGTCCTATGGGGTTGCTATGAGTTGGAATCCACTCATCAAACGCTTGGTTTTATCCTGTGCGTCGTGTAATGTTTAGCAGCATCCCTGGCCTCTGTGCACTAGATGCCAGTAGCACTCTCTGTTACGACAAGCAAAAAAATGCCTCTATAATTGCCAAATGTCTGCTGGCAGCAAATTCACCACAGTTGAGAACTGCCGAGTTAGAGTAATAAGAGAAGAAAATTCCTTTTAACATTCTCTTATTAACTGTCTTCCTCTAAATGATTGTTAAAGTGTATGTGTTCCTATAACATTTGATTTCCTAATTTTTTGTTCTCAATACATTCTCTTTCAGAAATCTATGCCCTTGTGTTCAAATATTTGTTTGGTTTGTCTCTCTAAATGACCTTTAATTTAATGTGTGACATTTGTACTCACTCTTCTCTATTATCATCATTTTTTCTCTATTATGGCAAAACAACTATACTATTATTATTTCATCTTTAATTATCTGTGGGTTAATTCTGTTCAAATTATGCATGAATAACTGGTGTGCTTAATTGCTGTGCCTTAGAATAACTGAGATATTCTTGGAAAAAGTGCATTTTACATAAAATATATCATTCATTCAAGAACATTTTTATACGTTGCTTTTGCTTAAATGCTCTGATCATAGTCAAACATGCAAAATTCTTTAGAAATCCCCGACCACTTACTGTAATTAAATACCTGGTATATTTCTCAATTTTTATATGGTGTTGGACAGATTCATAAATGATGTAATAATTTCAAATAGGTAATTCAAAATTGATTTATATAACCTAGATCCCCCAATTATAACGTTAACTGTCTAGAAATATACTTATCAATTCATGTCAAAATTAGGACTGCAGAAGAGAAAGACAAAACACATTACTTTGATTTATAAAACTCAGTAATTAACAAAGTTGCTTGACAGGTATTCAGCTTTCTATTAAGACAAATCCTAATATATTAAGATTATTTCATGATTTTTTAATCAATTTAAATTCTGGGCATGGTTTATTATTAATGTAACTCTTCTAAAAAGTAAATTTATTTAATACTTATAGAATCAGTCCAGTTCTCACTATTTACTTGGGTCAAATGTTACAGATTATATATTTATTTCCAAGAATTTTTCTATTTTTCACTAAGTTCTCAGACTTATTTATATAAAGTTTTTTTTTTTTTTTACTCTGTCATATAGACTTGCTATGAGTCGGAATTGACTCTATGGCAACAGAGTTTTTATGGTTTTATTTATAAAAATTTTTAAGTAATTGCTTGAATTAGATATCAATAGCTTTGTAACAAATTACCCCCAAATTTAGCAGCTTAAAACAATATGCTAATTATCTTACAAATTCAGGAATGAGGTGGGTGGGAATGGTCTACCTCTAATACCCATGCTGTGTTTATTCTCTGTCTTTGAGAAGTGGAGGGATAATATACCCTTGGCTCAGCTTTTTTTAGCCTGAATGCTGTGGCTGTGGCAGATCTAATGGTACTGCAGCTGGAGTCTGTCCACTAACTACCGTCCTTACATCAGGCTCTCTTGAAGGGACCTGAGCAGCATATCTCCAAGGCCACGTGAGATTCATATCTATTACAAGTCTAATTCATTCTTTTTAAATACAGGCAATTATAACTGTGTTGTTGTTATTAGGTGCCATCGAGTTTGTTCTGACTCATAGTGACCCCATGTACAACAGGACAAAATACTGCCCACTCTTGCACCATCCTCAGAATCTTTATGCTTGAGCCCACTGATGTAGCCACCATGTCAATCCATTTCATAGATGGTCTTCCTCTTTTTCACTGCCCTTCTACGTTGCCAATCATGATGTCCTTCTTCAGGAACTGGTCCCTCCTGATAACATGTCCAAAGTATGAGTCAAAGTCTCACCATCCTTACTTCCAAGGAACACTCTGGTTGGATTTCTTCCAAGACAAACTTGTTCTGGTGGTCCACGATGTAGTCAATATTCTTTGCCAAAACCATAGTTCAAAAGCATCAGTTCTGCTTTGGTCTTTCTTACTCACTGTCCAGCCTTCACGTGTATATGAGACGATTGAAAATATTATGGCTTAGGTCAGGCGCACCTTAGTCCTCAAAGAGACATCTTTGCTTTTTAACACCTTAAAGAGATCTTTTACAGCAGATTTGTCCAATGCAACACATGGTTTTGTTTCTTGACAACTGCTTCCATGGGTTTTGATTGTGGATCCAACTAAAATGAAATCCTTGACATCACTTTTCTCTCATTTTATCATGATGTGGCTTATTGGTCCAGTTGTGAGGATTTTTGTTTTCCTTATGTTGAGGTGTAATCCATACTGAAGGCTGTGGTCTTTGATCTTCATCAGTAAGTACGTCAAGTTTTCTTCACTTTCAGCAAGCAAGGTTGTATCATCTGCATAACGCAGGCTGTTAATGAGCCTTCCACCATTCCTGATGTCATGTTCTTCTTCATGTAGTCCAGCTTCTTGGATTATTTGCTCGGCATACAGATAGAATATGTATGGTGAAGGGACACAATACTGAAGCACACCTTGCTTGATGTTAAACCATGCAGTATCCCCTTGCTCTGTTCAAACAACTGCCTCTTGGTCTATGTACAGGTTCCTCATGAGCACAATTAAGTGTTCTGGAGTTCTCATTCTTTGCAATGTTATCCATAATTTGTTATGCTACACACAGTCAAATGCCTTTGCATAGTCAATAAAACATAGGTAAACATCTTTCTGGTATTCTCTGTTTTCAGCCAAGATTCATCTGATGTCAGCAATGGTATCTCTCATTCCATGTCCTCTTCTGAATTTATCTTGAATTTCTGGCATTTCCCTGTGGATGTACTGCTGCAATCGTGTCTTAGTCATCTAGTGCTGCCATAACAGAAATACCACAAGTGGATGGCTTTAACAAAGAGAAAAGTATTTTCTCACAGTCTAGTAGGTTACAATTCCAGATTCAGGGCGTGGGCTCCAGGGGAAGGCTTTCTCTCCCTGTCGGCCGTCTCATCATTGTTCCCCCAGACAAGGAGCTTCTTCACACAGGGTCCCTGGGTCTAAAGGACATGCTCTGCTCCTGGTGCTTCTTTCTTGGTCATATGAGCTCCCCTACTCTCTGCTTGCTTCCCTTTCCTTTTATCTCTGAAAGATATTATGAGAGATAAAAGATGGTAGAGGCCACAGCCCAGGGAAACTCCCTTTGCCTTGGATCAGGGAGTGACCTGAGTGAGGGTGGTATTACAATCCCAGCATAACCCTTTCAACATGAAAGTACAATCACAAAATGGAGGACAACCATACAATACTGGGAATCATGGCCTAACCAAGTTGATACACACATTTTTGGGGGAACATAATTCAACCCATGACAAATTGCTTTTGAATGATCTTCAGCAATATTTTACTTGCATACGATATTAATGATATTGTTCGATAATTTTCCCTTTCAATTGCATCACCTTTCTTGGGAATAGGCAAAAATATGGATCTCTTCCAGTCAGGTGACCATGTAGCTCTCTTCCAAATATCTTGGCATAGACAAGTGAGCACCTTCAGTGCTGCATCTGTTTGTTGTAACACCTCAGTTGTTATTCCATCAATTCCTGGAGTCTTGTTTTTTACACAGGCCTCCAGTGTAGCTTGGACTTATTCCTTTAATACCATTGGTTCTTGGTCACGTGCTACTTCTTGAAATGGTTGAACGTTGGCCAATTCTTTTTGGTACAGTTATTCTGTGTATTCCTTCCATCTGCTTTTGATGCTTCCTGTGTCATTCAATATTTTGCCCATGTTGTTGTTGTTATGTACCATCAAGTCAGAATAGAACTGCCCCCTAGAGTTTCCAAGAAAGGGTTGGCTGGTTTGAACTGCTGAACTTTTGGTTAGCAGCCAAGCTCTTAACTACTGTGCCACCAGTGCTCTATTTTGCCATTAGAATTCTTCCGAATTGCAACTTGAGTCTTGATTTTTTCTTCAGTTCTTTCAGCTTGAGAAATGCCGAGCATATTTATAGCTGTAATCCCACTGTGAATATTGCTTTAGTTGTATCTCATGCATTTTGATAGGTAATATTTTCATTATTCTTCATGTGTATTTGCCAATATCTATTACAATATCATAACAACAATTGGTTATTTAGATCTTTTTTTTATATTTTGAAAAATGTTTTGTCATCTTTCTCTTACTGATTTTCAAGTAAGTAATGTTTTTAGAGAGCGTGTTCTATATATGATTTTGATTATTGTATAATTGTATGGGTTTGTTTGAATTAAAATTTGTTTCAAAATATTCTGTGTTTTTGAAGTGTTGGGTTTAGCATTATTTATTTGTGAATCTTATCTTCGTGTTGTTAACTTTATTCTTCAGTTATGAATGTGCTTACTATTTTTTTGCTTCTTTTTTAACTTTCAGTTATTAAGTTTAACCCATTAATTGTATTTATACTCAGTTTGTGTATAGAAATTGTGTGTACATATTTTTACATACAGGTAAATAGAAGTTGTTATGTTTAGATTGATTTTAAAGTGCTTGGCAATTTTTTGATAAACTGTTTTCCCTAGTTATATTTTCTGCTGTCTTTTATTTTGTAACAATTAAAACATATAAATATATTTTACGTAATATATTTTATAGTTCCAAAAAGTTAAGTCTTTGTAATTCTAATTACCGTATTTATTGTTTTTGTTGATAATCTCTTATGATGGCCAGATTCCTCATTGTTTCCTAATTCTTTTTGTTCTCTTATTTACTTCCTTTTTTTGTCTTTTGTTTTCTGCCCTGTTCTTTTTAAACTCATGTTCCTTTTGCATTGCCTTTGGAAATTATTTGAGATCTGGAATGATAGTCCCTTCCATCCAAGGTGAGTTTAATTGTGTTTTTCTGGATCCCTGTCAGTATTACCAAAACCACAGACGCATAAAACAAATAATTTGATTGGGGCTAAGGAATCAAAAAACATTTTCAGATTCCAAATTTTTTCATGAGACACTTAAAATTTCTCATACGAGACCTTTAAAAAAAACCCTTCACCTGAATGGTAGCTGGGCACCCTCCACTTCTTCTAGTATGATGACAAAGGAACAGCTGTTCATGGGGCAATAAGCCACAAGTGCCATTTCCTCCTCCTGTTCCTGACTTTCCTTCCTCTGTTGCCACAGGCAGAGAGACCAATTGCTGGACCTCGGATGGCCACTTGCAAGCTTTTAAGACCTCAGGCACATGCCAGACTAAGGAGGTAGAGTAGAAGCACTAAACATGTTATTAGGTCAGTTAACTGAGATGCCCCATGAAACCATGATCCTAAACCTCTGAGCCAAGGAATAAAATCCCATGAGGTGTTTGGTTGTACATAAGTAGCCTGAGCAGCTATTTATTTATTTATTTATTTTGGCTGGTTGTTGTAAATATATCACATAACTTTTACCAATTCAACTTTTCGCTGGTGTACAACTTATTTAATAGGCTACGCAACTCTACCATTAATTAATGTGATTTTTCTGTCACCGTAAACCAAAACTCAGCACTCCATAAGCAATAAACTCCCTTTCCCCCTCCCTTCCACCCCGGTAACCACTAACAAACTTTAGTCCCTATACGTTTGTCAGTTCTTGTCTTTTTATATGTATCAATATTTGTTCTTTTGTGATTGACTTATTTCACTGAGTGTAATGTCTTTGAGATCCACCCATATTGTAGCATGTATCAAGACTTCATTTCTTCTACTAGCTGAGTAGTATTCCATTGTGTGTTTGTATCACATTTTCTGTATACATTCATCTGTTTATAGATATTTAGGTTGTTTCCACCTTTTAGCTATTGTCAATAGTATGGCATCATTGACGTACAAATATCTGTTTGAATCTCTGCTTTCAATTATTTTGCGTATATACCTAGGAGTAGAATTGCTGGTTCATGTGGTAAAAACAGCAAAAAAATCCTTCACCTGCAGCAAGGTCTGGGATAGATAATATTCCTAACCTTTTCATTTGTGGAGTAGTTATATTTTGTTTTCTGTTTATAGATTATACTATTTTGTTTCATCTTTAGCGATATAACAACACACTTTAGAGATGAAGGAGGTAGGCCGTGGACATAGACTGCTCACGGATGTACTAACCATATGATTTCAAACAACTGTCTCTGCCTCGATTTGCTCAGCTGTGAACTCAGGATCTTGCTAGGTTTTATGAGGATAATTGTGTTAATACATATTTCTTAAAACAGCAGCTAACAGACAGAATAAGGTCAAATATGCAAGTCACTATTATTTACTGATGGTGTAATTGTTCAGAGAGCTAGGCTTTTTTGAGAGCCCTAGTTTTTATGTGTGTGTGTGTTTGTTTTATATTTTTGGTGTTTTTTCTTCTCCACTCTCTGCACAGAGCTTAAACTCAAAGTCTTAACCAGTGAGGATCAGCAGAGTCAACAATTTTATCGCTCGCATACCTCTCTGGATTCATTGTATTCTCTCAATTTTAGTCTCTCTTGTTTTCCTTTGTTTGCCTAAAAAGTAAAACAGGCAATGAAAAAAAATTTTTAATTACTTCTAAGTTTTTATTTTAATTAAGTAGTTTTTTTTTTTTTTTTTTTAAGTATCTGTAGACTACCTTTTTTACAGGAAATGCAAACCTCACATCTCTCTCTCTTTTCTTTCTTTTTTTTTTAGCATTTTATGCTTTATGCCTATTGGTTTTATTTTCAAAAGTGACACTTTTGGAGCAGCTATAGTTTAAAATGGTGATCTCATAATTTTTCAACTTGTTACAGTTCATTTGCTACATTAATAGGGAAACATTCCATGACCTCCAAATTAATGGCTTAATTTTACATTTATTTGTGTGATCATTTGAATAAGGACTATCTCACCCAATAGATTACAAGCTTTTAGGGCAGAGGTATGGCTGTCCATGCTCACAGTTTATCCTTAGGGCCCAGCACCATGTTTCTTATATTTGTTAAATATCTATTCAGTGAATGAAAGTCAAACGACAATCTTAACCAGATATAATATTTACGAGGATGCTAATAAATGGCAAAAACTTTAAAGAATACCTATTAAAATCAGGAACAAGAAAGAGTTACTCCCTATCACTTTTACTATTCACCGTTTTTCTGGATATCAGTGCAAATCTCATGCACGTTTGTGTTACTATTTTCTTCATTCCCATTATCATTTTGGAAACTTTTTTTTTTTTTCCTCACAGATTCTTTGAGGTTTATACCTTTTAATGGTAGGAGTTACTACTTTCCATGTGACTGTTATCCTCTAACTGTGGCACTTGTAGCTATTTATTAATGTAAATTTTAGCATTTGGGTTAGTGCTCTCTTATTCTTGATGACTTCAACATTCAAGTAGTAGATGATCTATATTACTCTATGACTTCTCACTAAATTGAGCTTCTCAGTTATAATTATTTTTCTTTTTGGCCACCATGTCTAACCATCTATTCCCATAATTTTGACTTTATTACCATCAATATCTCTAACACTTCGGAAATCTTGTTATATAAGTGTGTCATTCTCTGACCAGAAGTTTCTCTTAGTTTAGCCAGTTTCAACAAAATTTTAACCACACTGAGATCTCTAATAATTTAACACTAACTTCTATCCCCTGCCAGCTCCCCTCATCTTCAAGTTTTCACATCGCTCCTTACGTAGCCTAAATTACGTGGAACAATATTTTAGTAATTTCTTTGCAAACACCGCTAAGCCTCTTGTCGCTCTCTTCCCCATGATTCCCACCAAACAAAACTCCAGCCCTGCTTGTCCTGTCTGCCTACTATGCAAATTCATGCAAGAAGTAATAAACTATCAGAACAAAAAAAAGATCATATAAAAATGCCAACGAGTCTAGTTTTAAATTAATGAACACTAATTTTAAAAGGGAAACCCTGGTGGTGTTGTGTTGAAGTGCTACAGCTGCTAGCCAAAAGGTCAGCGGTTCGAATCCACCAGGTGCTCCTCGGAAATCCTGTGGAGCAGTTCCACTCTGTCCCGTAGGGCTGCTATGAGGCAGAGCTGACTTGAGAGCGACGGGTTTGTTCTTTTTGTTTTTTTTTTTTGGTTTTTAATTTTAAAAGGACTCTCAACACTATACAGAAATTATTTTATATTCTCTTAGTAATTTTCATTTATTACTCACCTTATGATTTTTTTTTTTATGATTTTTGCTCACTTTCCCTTTCCTCAAATTTCTAAGTCCACTCTAAATAGCTGCCTTCAAATACTATTCCAACGAGTATACTGAGTCAGAGACGAATTTTCTCCTTTTCCAACCACCCAGTCAACAATCTGCCTGTCTGTAGCTGGGCTGAATTAAAGTCAAAACTTCCGTATGTGCTCTGAATCCCATCATACCTCAATCTAAGTACTTTCTCCTGTAATCACGCCTTCCTTCCATGCCTCAATAATTAGTCCTCCTTTACTAAACCGTTCTTGTTGTTGAGCATACATCTTTTTTCTTTATCTTTGTGTTTTTAAGTAGAGAAAGCTCTATTGAGATAATATTTCTGGCCCCAAGGAAGAGGAAATAAGTTTCTTCATTTGTGGGTGTTACCCATCAATCCACCTTTTGCTATTTGATGGAGCTAACCTATTTTAAAATATCTGTAAAACTAGGCGATTTAATGTTCTTTCTCTCTCTTCTCCAAACCAGTTGGAGGCAGCGTTCCTCAGCATGTATATCTATATTCAAGTCTCGATCTGTTGCTCAAAATGTGTGTTCTAAAATCTAGATTGGGGGCAGGCAGAGAGTACTAGCAACCTCCCCTTTTTTCTTGGGGATTTCATGAAAATTATCCAATTGATTTATTATTTTTATACAGCTGACATTTTTTTTTCTTTATTATTTTTTAAATTGAACTTTAGATGAAGGTTTACAGAACAAACTAGTTTCTCAACAAACAGTTAGTACACATACTGTTATATGACATTGGTATTGTATGACCCCACGACATGTCAACACTCCCCCTTCTCAACTGTGGGTTCCCTATTACCAGCTTTCTTGTTCCCTCCTACCTTCCAGTCCTTGCCCCACAGCTGGTGCTCCCCTTGAGTCTTGTTTTGTTTCATGGGCTTGTTCAATCTTTGGCTGAAGGGTGAACCTCAGGAGCGGCCTCATTACTAAGCTGAAAGGGCATCTGGGGGCTGTACTCTCAGGGTTTCTTCAGTCTCATCAGGCCAGCAAGTCTGATCTTTCTTTTTGAGTTAGAATTTTGTTCTACCTTTTTCTCCAGCTCTGTCTGGGACCCTCTACTGTGATCCCTGTCAGAGCAGTCAGTGGTGGTAGGTGGGCACCATCTAGTTGTACTGGACTCAGTCTCGTACAGGTCTTGGTAGATGTGGTCCATTAGTCCTTTGGACTAATCTTTCCCTTGTGTCTTTTGTTTTCTTCATTCTCCCTTGCTCCCAAAGGGGTGAGACCAGGGGAGTATCCTAGATGGCCGCTCACAGGCTTTTAAGGCCCCAGACGGTACTCACCAAAATAGAATGTAGAACATTTTCTTTATAAACTATGGATGCCAATTGAGCTAGATATTCCCTGAGACCACGGTCCCCACACAGTCCTCAGCCCAGCAATTTGGTCCCTCAGGAAGTTTGGATGTGTCTATGGGGCTACCATGGCCTTGTCTTGTATAGGTTGTGCTGGCTTCCCCAATATTGTGTACTGTCTTACCCTTCACCAAAGTTACTGTTTACCTATTGTCTACGACTTGACGGCACTGGGTTTGGTTTGGTTTTATTAAATGTTTTTCTATCCTCACCCCTTCCCTCACTTGTAACCATCAAATATTGTTTCTTTTTGTATGTAAACCTTTTCATGAGTTTTTACAGTAGTGGTTTCATATAATATTTTTCCTTCTGTGACTGATCTATTTCACTCAGCATAATGTCCTCCAGATGCAACCATGTTATGAGATGCTTCACAGATTCATCGTTGTTCTTTAGCGTTGTGTATACTCCATTGTGTGTATGTACCACAGTTTGTTTATCCATTCATCTGTTGATGGGCATCTAGGTTGTTTCCATCTTTTTGCTATTGTGCATACTCTCCTATGCTGAGTTCCTTTTGCTTTTGGATTTTTTTTTTTTTTTGTAGATTTTGTTTTTATTGAGACTTTATGTTTTTCTTTATTTTGATGAGTACGTTTATTAACTTTCTTTGTGGTTACTTTGAAATTCATCCTTATCTTCCTATGTTTGAACCAGTCTATTATTACTTGGTATCGTCTTGCCTTCCTCTCCATTAGAAAGTTCTATACCTATACTGTTTATTCCATCTTTTATTGTTCTGATGTTGTTGTCATTTACAGATTAACCTCTCTGGTTCCTTGTTGCAATTCCTTTGGGTTTGGATAATCCTTGAGAGTTCATTTCCTATGTTGGTATCTGGCTGGCACCATCTTGCATCCTAGATTCAAGCTGTGGTCTGATGTTGTTTGTTCTCAGACCAAAGGACTTCCTTTAATAATCCTTGTAAATTTGGTTTGGTTTTTACATATCCCTTTAATTTCTGTTTATCTGGAAGTGTCCTAATTTCACCATCATATCTGAATGAAAGTTTTACAGGATATATTATTCTTGGTTGGCAATTTTTTTTTCAAGGTGTTATATATGTCATACCATTGCCTTCTTGCCTGCATGGTTTCTGCTAAATAATCAGAGCTTAGTCTTATTGTTTCTCCTCTGTATGTGACTTTTTTTTTTTTTGAGCTGCTTGCAGGACTCTGTCTTTGTCTTTGGTTTTAGCAAGTGTAATCATGATATGCCTTGGCATTTTTCTTTTGGGGTCTATCCTAAAAAGCTGACATTTTTATGTCTTTTGTTTTTATTTTTTATGAAGTGGGAAAGAGAAAAAAGTTTCATAAAATCCAACAACCCCATCAGCAAAAAATAGAATTTCATCTCAGAAATATAAAGCCCTGTCAACTTAACATCCCCTCCCAGCTATTGACCCAATTACCTGCCCCCTTTACAGTGAATCTGTTGAAAGAATTGTCTTGACCAGTGTTCTCTTTTTATCATCTATCCTCTTTTCACCATCTATTTTTTTTCTCAAGTAAGCCCATCCCATTAGATTATGATGACCTTCAGTCCTTGGAAAAAATCATGCTAAATCACAGCAAGCACACTGTCACAGGAAAATATACCTGTCATAATTCATTTTAACCCTTACTGTCATTCTACATAGATGATGGCACCTTCCTGGTTGAAACTATTGTTTTACGTTTCATAACACCAGCCTATTCAAGTTTTTATATGTTCATCCAGTTTGGAGGAGTGCTTGTTATGTGACAAGTACTCTTTTAGATGTAATGGATACATCAATGAACAAAATGTACCTAACAAAAATACTCTTTTTTCCTGAAGCTTGTATTCAGTAGGGAAAGATTTTTATACATACACATACCAAATAAGTAAACTCATATAGTCTGTTAAATGATAGGTACTGTAGAAAAGAAACAGGGCAAGTGAACAGTCAGGAAAATAAAGGATTAGCAATTTTCAACAGGTTGACAATGATAAACGTAACCAAAATGCAGACATTTGAGAAAAGACTTGACTGAGATGAGACAGTGGAAGGAGTAAGAGACTAAGCCATACAGAAAGGTGCAGGATCTTCACCCACAAGTGTCTTAGACAGAGAGAATAGGGAGAGAAAAAACTCAAATGAGAGAGTATGGTTCACGTATTTGAGAAACATGATGTTGGCCAGTGTGGCTGAAGAAGTGTGATCGATGGGACAAGTAGTAGAAGATAAGGTTAAGGAGGTGAGGAGTGCTGAGACTCTGCAGGTTCTTATACATTACTGAAATTACCTCCTTTTTTTTTTTTTTAAACCTGATTGAAAGAGGAAGCTACTGGAAGTATTTTAGTGAAAGAGTGAATACAATCTATGTTACTCTTTGGCAGGATGACTCTTGCTGAGAGATGAGAGTCAAAGATATTTTGTCTTATGTTTATTTAGTTTGTCTAATTAATTTAAAAAAAGTTGTTCATAGTTTTTAGTTATTATACTTTAATATCCATAGAATCGGTAGTATCACTTCTGTAGCTCTTTCTCTGTCTCGCGGCAACTCCTCTCTATTACTCTACCCTCCATATCTTGCCATCTAAACCTGCCTGGACTCCCAGTTCCATCTTCCCAGCTCAGGGACATGGCTAGGCCACATAGTGTCCACTTCCCTGTACTGATATCTGGAAACTCTGTCTAGTCACTAAGCTAAAATAATAACGAAGTTAACTCCTCTGTTTCTAAGGAGTCTGGCTCCTGGTCAAAATTCTCTGTGTTACCTTCCACATAGAATACCAAGCCAAAAAAAAAAAAAAAACCATTACCAACAAGTCGATTCCAACTCATAGTGATCCCATAGGACAGAGTAGAGCTACCTCATGGTGTTTCCAAGGAGCAGCTGGTGGATTTAAACTGCCAACTTTTTGGTTAGCAGCCTAATGTTTAACCACTAGATACAAGTGGAAATTGATAAATACAAGTCCCTTATTAGATATGTGATACACAAATACTTTCTCCCATTCTGTGGATTGTCTTTTCACTTTCTTTGTGGTATTCTTTGAAGCACAAAATTTTTAATTTGAATGTAATCCAATTTATCCTCTCCTTTTTTTTATTAGTTGCTTGTGGTTTTGCTATCATATCTAAATAACATTGCCTAATTTTTTTTAATCCAAGGTTATAAAGATTTACTCCTCTGTTTTAAGGGTTTTCTAGTTTTAAATATTATACTTAAATCTGGGATCCTTTTGGGGGGTTATTTTGTGTATGGTGTGAGGTAGTGGTCCAATTTCATCCTTTCACATGTGTGCATTCAGTTGTCCCAACACTACTTGTTGAAGGGCCAGAATGGACTTGACAGCAGTGGGTTTGTTTCCTTGTTTTTTGGGGAGTTCAGAATACAGAATATAGGGGTGCAGTGAGGGCTTGGTGATAGATTTCTTCCCTTCCATGCAGGAGACATGGGCTCGATTCCCAGCCAGTGCACCTCACGTGTAGCCAGCATCAGTCCATCAGCGGAGACTTGTGTGCTGCCATAATGCTGAAGAGATTTCAGCAGAACTTCCAGACTAAGACAGACTAGGAACAAAAACTTGGCCATCTACTTCCTTGAATAAGTCAGTAAACACTCCCCATAGATCACATCCAGTCATAGGAATAACATCGGACTAGGCAGCATTTAGTCCCAATGTACATGGACTCTAAAAATGTCATGGCAGCGACATCTGACATCTTACCTCTTCTAACTTTGCAAGGGAGAAGGAAAATCGAGATCAACAGCCACAGACTGATTCCTATGAAGCCGGGATCAGACATGCCTCCTTTCTCCTCCATCTTTACCAATTCTGACACCAACCATGCCTGCCACAGCACTCTCTATCTCTCTCCTAGGTTCAATAATTCATTGCAATGGCCATGCAGAACTCACAAACAATACTCATGATTATGGGGTTTATTAGGGAAGCAATGGGTTATAATTCAGGTTTAGGAATGCTCAGGACACAGTTCTTCATGAGGACAACATTTTCTCAGCTGTGGCCACAGGCATACCTCTTTCTGTCCCCCTGCCCCCCAGCCTCTGCCATGCTCAGGAAAATGCAACAAGGCTCTTTTCGCTCTGCAAATAAGTACCCCAAGGCACCCTGCTCTGCTAATAAGCCTTGGCCTAAGGCCTCAGCTCTGGCTCTATGGGTTGCAAAACCTAGCTCCACCAAGTACCCAAAGGAACCCTGCTCTGTCAGCAAGACTCCTGTCTGAAGGTGATCAATTTCTCCACTCCATGTGCTGGGAAAGCCAACACACCATGTCCTGTCGGTCTCTCCTGCTGCTGTTCCTTTGCCATCACTTCTCACAGTCCTGTGTTACAACTCTCTCTCTCTTTGTTTCTTGGTCTCCTGGGGCTCCTCAGTGCAGGGATTCTGGGACCAAAGGATGCACTCCACTCTTTGCTCTTCTTCCTTAATGGTGGTGAGATCCTCTCTTCCCATTTCAGAGGTGGCTAATTTTAAGCCTAGCAGGATGGCAAATCTGACCAATTCCCTTGGTGGGCCATAATTATCTTATTTACACCGTCCCACCAAATCGCTTGACCATGTTACAAGTTACAAGACCATGGCAAGAAAGGGTACACAAAAGTGGTAAATTACACTGCAATGGGCTTGAGTTGGCCCATAAGTCATGGGCCAAATCAGTGGCAACTAACAACAACAATGCAGAATATAGAAAGAATCTGTATAATTGAACAATGAAAAAGAAATAGCCGAATTCAAATATGGGCAAAGAATTTGAATAAACAGTTTTCCAAGGAAGGTATACAAATGGCCAATACACACGTGAAAAGATACTTAACATTATTAGTCATCAGTAAAATACAGATACAAATCATAATGAGCTGCCACGTAACTAAAAAAAGACAGAAAATAGCAGGTGTTTGTGAGGATGTGGGGATATTGGAAGCCTTTGCTGTTGGGAATATACAATGGTGCATCTGTTTTGGAAAAAAAAACTTTGGTAGTTCCTTAAAATGAAGGCAAATTTGGTATATGTTCCAGCAATTCCACTCACAAGACAGAACTAATAGTGATGTAAACAGACATCCATAAAAACTTGTGAACACATGTCCATAACGGTATTATTCAGAGTAGTCAAAAAAGAAAATAAAAATGATATCCATCTACTGCTGCATGGACAAAAAAAAAAAAAAGACGTAAATTCATAGAATAGAATATGATTTGGGAATTTTAAAAAATGAAGTACTAATACATGCTTCAACATAGGAAATGTTATGCTAACTGAAAGAAATCAGTCACAAAATCCCACACAATATATGATTCCAGTTATATGAAATGTACAGAATTGCCAAAAATCTATATAAGAAGAAAGTAAATGGAGGGTTGCCTATGATGAGGACGGGACGGGGATGGAGAAACAACTGTTAATGCGTATGGGGTTTCTTTTTGAAGAGACAAAAATGTTGTAAGATTAAATTGTGCCGACTGTTTCACAACTCTCAGTGTGCTAATAAGTACTATATCCTACACTTCAAATGGGTGAACTTTATGGTTAGTGAATTATATATCAATAAAGTTGTTAAGAAATGGAAGTTTCAATTTTTCCTTTAAAATACACATTTTTAAAAATTTGTATTGCTATCGTGGGCTGCCTAAGACCTTTAGTGAAAAGTTGAACAATAGTGGCGATGGCAAACACTCGCATCTTCCGTCTGATCCTCAGTGGGAATGCCTTCCAATTTCAGTCCTACTTATGTTTGTTATAGGATTTTAAAAGTGCCTTACCGAGCAAGGCAATTTTCCTCTATTTCTTGTTTACTATTATTTTTTAATTTTACATGTATCTTGATTTTATTTCATTCTATATCTATTGCAGTGATCACTTACGGTTGAGACGACGTTTTTAAGAGATAACAGTCCATAAACAAATTCCTAAGTTTTGAAGTTGATGTAAAGAAAGCACATGCCTTTCCACAGTTTGTTCAATAATGCCACTTTCAGGGAAATACTAGCAATTATAATAGTTATTAAATATTTTGGATTTAGGGATCTTCTGGAAATGTTAAACAAACCTAATACTGGGGGAAAAAAGAAAGAAAGAAAAAAAAAACCTTCAACGCTTTGACAAGTCTTTGGGAAAATTTTGTAGGTGTTTATTTCCATGCATCATGCTGGAATTCACCTGAGTCCTCTCTAAAATAGGGTAGTATTCAGTACATAGAAACCCGAAGAGTTATATCTGTTTTAATTTGCTAATATCTAAGAAATATAACGGTAAAATGTAACCATAATGTTCTTCATCACAAGAGTGTGGAGAAATCCCAGATCGCTTTGTTTATGGCACTATATTAGCTCCGTTGTGAGATGAAATGTATCACTGCTTTTGAATGACTTTGGAAATATATGTCTACATTATTTGGTGATATGTGTCATCATTATTCCATGGCAAGAATAGTTTGATGCTCTTGTTACAGAGCTAATAATGTCATTAATAATGACTAGTGCTGACAGCGTGCCCAGGCAAAGTATGAAGGAAAATAATAGTAATATTAACAACAATAGTCTGCATAGATATGTCATGTCTACTGTGTAAGTTACAAAAAACTCTTCCAGTTGAATATGACCCCACCCATTTGCAAATAAACTTCAGACTTTAACTTAAACCAAAAAAACCAAACCCATTGCTGTCCAGTCGATTCTGACTCTTAGCGACCCTGTAGGAAAGAGAACTGCTCCATAGAGTTTCCAACGAATGGATTCAAACTGCTGACTTTTTGGTTAGCAGCTGTAACTCTTAACCACCATGCCACCAGGGTTTCTGGACTTTAACTTAGCCCTGCTGAGTTATTCTTATTATAAGATTTTTCTCATTTAACATTTTAATCAGGATAAAAAATTCTTTGTATTCAATTTAAATGTATGTTCTGGTTAAAACTGGAAAAATAATCCTTGTTTTACAGTTTAAAAAAAAACATGGCTGAATTATTTTTGAGCATTATGTGAAAAGCAGAACTTTCTCCTATAGTAAATACATGTCTAATAACTTGTAACTCATGAAACCAGATAGAATATGAAAATTTCGAAATAGTTTCCTTAATATATGCTACCAAATTATAAGAAGTCATGAAATGCTCCATTGTTCACAATATAAAATACTTAGAATTGACTCTTTCTTTACACAATTATGTCAACATTAACATTTAAGGTTTGCTACAAGAATTAATTTAATAACATTCAATTTATTAATGACAACAAATATACAGTTACCTTAAATATGCTTTCAACAAATTTTACAAACCTACATCTTAAATAATGATTTAAATGTGTTTTATAGTATTATTTGTAGTTTTGAGTTACTTGCATCAGAATATATTGAACAATTATACTTACACGACAACATCCTACAGTATTCCCTGAAGGATTTGAAGCTAGCAAACACATTTTGCCACAAATTATGCTTTAAAAATTGAATGTGTGTGGCTAAGTATTCATGAAATAAGAACTCAAATGAAAGAATGATTTTTAGATACAATATAATATTATTCACTTTTTTTTAGCTAGTTGTAAATTTGCAGGGGAAAAAAGGTGAAATTTGGTGATAATTTAGTCTGTTCTTGGAATTATTTCATGGTGGGATGTGACAGGTAGAGGCTTTCACATTTAAACAAATAACATTTTCTACAGCTTACAATAAATTGGACACTACAAGAAACAATCTTGGCCAGAATTTATGGAACTCGGACAGATAAAGATATATATAAGTATATAGATAGCTGACAGATGGCTTTTATTTTGTTGTTGCTTTTAATTCTATTGCTTGTTAGAAGTGGTGTTTACTGATGCATTTTTGTGTGTATTTTGACTTGTGATATCTTTTTAAAAAATGGGATAGAAAGTAATAGAACAGATAGTGGAACGACAGTATTTAAGTTTATATCTAAGTATTACCGTATTATTTTGGGCACATGTTGTATCACAACTGTGGTGATTAATTTTATGTGTCAACTTGGCTAGTCTATTGTGCCCAATTGTTTGGTTGACACTAATCTAGATGTTGTTATGAAGGAAGGTATTTACATATGATTAACATTTAACTCAATTGACCTTTTTTAAAGAAGACTTTTCTATGTAATATGGGTGGGCTTCATTCAATCAGTTGAAAGTCTTAAGAGCAAAAACAGATTTTCCAATGAGAAGGATTTTTCTTCAAGGCTGTAATTTTGTAATTGAACTTGCTTGAGTTCCTAGCCAGGCATCTGGTCTACCAATTTTGGATGAAAACCTGTTGCTTGACCTACAGATTTAGGGCTTGCCAGCACCTATAATCACATGAGCCAATTCCTTAAATTTCTCTGTCTCTATCCATCTGTCTATATGTGGCTTTGGAATTGGATAATAGATGGAGGCTAAAATGTTTTGAAGTGATTGATAGTAAAAGCTTAGATTGCCATGAAAAGGCAGTTGGTAGGAGTATGGACGTTAAAAACAATTCTGGTTAGGTCTGAGAAAGAGGTGAGCAGAGATGTAGACAGAGCTTCTATCATCTTAGAGAATACATATATGTTCATGAACAGTGTGTTGTTAGAAATGTGGACAATAAATTCACCTCTGGTGAGGCATTAAAAGGAAGTCATGTACACATTATTGGATACTACAAGAAAAATAATCCTTGTTATAAAGTTTCAAGAAAATTGGCTCAATTTTATTTGAATACCTTGTGAAAATAAGAATTTATAAGTGATGAACCTGGATATCTACTTTTTCAAGCAAAATCTTAGATGAAGCCTGATTTCTCCCTTCTAATTATAGTAAAATCCAGTAGGAAAGAGATAAATTAAGAAGTGAACTGGGCAAAAAAGAACCAAAACTCGAAGATTTGGAAAATTCTCATCCAATCCATGCTGGAAAAAGTGAGAAAATGTGTCCTGGAGAGAACGTCAGGGTGTGGCTGGACAACTGTTTTCTAAAGACATTAGGCATGTGATTTATGAACCCAATCAACCACCTTAACAGAAACTCTACCAGTGTCAACTGAAGAGGAAAGAGACAAAATGAGACAAAATAAGGCTGTTGGACTACTCTAATTCTACAAGCATGAAATGGGCCAGTAGAGACGCTTAGCTAGGAACATCTATTGTCCTTGAGGAGAAGGAAAGGATGATCTCAAGAGGCCAGAAGGGTCATTGGTCTGGTTTCAGAGGGCAGGATTACCTCCTAAGTTTCAGGGAATGAGGTTGTAGTCCCTACACAACCTGACCCTATGAATGCCAGTAAATTTCCACTAGTTCCTAAGCCAGAATTGGCCTGCCCCTCATGCACGGAAGGGCAGCTATGAACATTAATTGACCTCAACAGAGGATGCAGCAACAGGTGGAATGAATCAGAAGGAAAATCATCACCCAGACAGCATTCTGAAGCAAGAAGCCTGACATAGACCCATATCACCTCCTGTTTCCTGGCCACCATAATTCCTGCAACATCTTCCTTCTAGAATTTTCCCACCTCAGTATGCCTGCACAGCCACCATCTTGCTGCCCAACGCACATAAAAGCCCTGCTTCCCCACAGCTCAGGGAGTTGAACCTGAGGAACTTCCTTTCAGCTCCTTGCTCTGAATATTGTAGTAAAGTTACTTTCTCTTTCTCAGAGACCTGTACTCAGATCAATGGCAAGACTGAGAGTGCCGGACAAGGACTCACCTTCCTGGGTTCAGTAACACCTATGGGTCAAGAGAAGGGGGTTGCCCCCCAGGTTGGTATAGGGGATGGAGGCACAATCCAGTTGGGTCTAGGAGGTGTGTATGTCACCCAGAGTTCAGGGAGCACAGCTGCTGCTCATGTGGGTCAAGATGACAGAGGATTATTTTCAAGACTTAAAATCAAATGGAATTTGTTCTGCTGGGTTTCAGACTCACCTGGACCCATTGCCATTCCTCCAGCTTCTCCTTTTTACGTTGTGACTGTCTACCCTATGCCTGTACCACCACTGTATTTTCAAAGCAGATAACTTGTATTCTGGGTTTCACAGGTCCACAGATAGAGAGAAATTTTACCACAGGATAGATCATACCCATTGTCTCTCCCTTACCTGATCTAGAAGATGAGATTTGACATTCAAAGTTTGATGCTATATTAGGTTAAAATTTTTTGGCATGCTGGGATCGGGTGGATATATTTTGCATGTGGAAAGGATAGGGATTAGGGGTGACCAGAGGGAAGACTAGTATGGATTTGATGGTGTCACCCAAAAGATATGATGAAGTTCTAACTCTCATACCTGTGAATATGGCCTTGTTTGGACATGAGTCTTTGAAAGGTTATCAGTTAATATGCGTTCACATTAGATGTGTCCTAATTTCACCTGAGTCTGTTTTTATGAAAGAAGAACAGATGTGGAAAAAATATCTCCACGTGAATATGCATCTACAAGCCAAGGAATGCTGATTGCTGGGAGCCACCATAACCTAGGAAAGAGTCTCTGTCTTAGATCACTCAGAAGGAATCAACACAACTAACATTCTTATTTGGACTTCTAGTTTCAAGAACCGTGAGACAATATATTTCTGTTGTTTAAAACTACTGATTTTTTAATTTTTATTCTTTATAGCAGTCCTAAACCCTAAACCAAACTTATTCACGTCAAGTTGATTCTGACCCGGAGTGATGCTAGGACAGAGTAGAACTGCCCCATCGGGTTTCAAAGGCTCTGATCTTTACAGAAGCAGACCGCCGCATTTTTCTCTCATGGAGCCACTGGTGGGTTCAAACCACAGACCTTTCTGTTAGCAGGTGAGCACTTAACCATTTCACCACCAGGGCTCCTTACAGCAGCCCTTGGAACTTAAAACAACAACTAAAGAAATGCAGTTTTATAATTAGAAAAATGATACTACTAATGTCATATTTACTGCTCTTCTACGAAAGCACACGTGGGTCTTCAAGAACATAAGCATTTGCCAGTGGCTCAAGTGTAAATCCAGCTGTGAGGATGGATAAACAGCGTCATGACAAATGGAGAAAAGACTGAAGTTGTCAAGGATTTCATTTTACTTGGATCCACAATCAACACCCATGGAAGCATCAGTCAAGAAATCAAATGGTGCATTGCACTGGGCAAATCTGCTGCAAAAGACCTCTCTAAAGTGTTAAAAAAGCTAAAGATGTCACCTTGAAGACTAAGGTGCTCCTGACCCAAGCCGTGGTGTTTTCAATTGCCTCATATGCATGTGAAAGCTGGAGTACAAATATGGAAGACTGAAAGAGAATTGAAGCCTTTGAATTATGGCGTTGGTGAAGAATATTAAATATACCATGGACCACCAAAAGAATGAAAAATCTGTCTTGGCAGAAGTATAATCAGAACATTCCTTAGAAGCAAGGGTGGTGAGACTATGTCTCACATACTTTGGACATGTTATCAGATGGAATCAGTCCCTGGAAGGGACATTATGCTTGGTAAAGTGAAGAGTCAGCGAAAAAGAGGAAGACCCTCAACAAGATGGATTGACACAGTGCTGCAACAATGGGGTCAAGCATAAAAATGATTGTGAGGATGGTACAGAGCCGGGCAGCATTTCATTCTGTTGTACATAGGGTCACTATGAGTTAGAACCAATTCAATGGCTCCTAACAACAACAAAATGTAAATAGAGTCTCTGGGTGGTGCAACGTACTCAGCTGCTAACCAGAAGTTTGGAAGTTTGATTTCACCCAGAGGAACCCGGGAAGGAAGGCCTGGCAATCCACTTGCAAAAAAACAGCTAGAAAACCTATATCACGGTTCTACCCTGACATACATGGGGTTGCCATGAGTTGGAATCAACTCAACAGCAACTGGTTTTAAAAAAAATGTAAATGGATTTAACTTATGCATTTCAGTTCAAAATCAGATGCATTAATGTGGCCCAGCACTTAGCACGGATTTGTGAAAGTAGACAGGTAAAAATAAAACAAAATTTTAAAAAACTACAATGTAAATTTTTAAAATAAATTATGAAATAGTAGTTAAATTATTTCAACATGATTAATAAATAGTATTATAACATTTTATAAAGTATTTACATTTTTAAAAATTTTTTGTATGGATTTAATAAATAGATAAGCTTTTTTTCCCTTCTTATGGTTCTTTGGGTCATTTTAGTTTTACTTAATCTATTAAAAGTGGTTGTGCCGCCATATCCGGAATGGTCTTTTCATTGTATATCCTGCTTATATAAACTCTCCCAGGCCTCCTACATGAATCTTACCCTGCCTGTAACTTACACATAGCTTTTCATTCTTGAAACTTCTTTGATTTCTCATTGTACAGTCAACATGCTCTTGAACTTGATTTTATACTTTTCAAATATTGCTTGCTCATTTTTTCATGTATATAGTATACCATATTGTATAAATCCAATGTTAAAGATATGTATTTTTTCTTTGATATATATATATTTTTAAGTATTTTCCACAGAATTGACCACAGCTCAATATATGTGTTATGCATTGGAGTGGTTTGGTGTCTTTTGATTATGATACTATATAAGCTTTTTCCATTCATAGTATATGTAATAGTACACCATACTTGATAAGCAAATGATAACACTGGCTTAAGTTTACTAAATTATTTCTCAAACTCATGTCAAATTCTTCATCATATGCACCATTCCATTGCCCTTCTTTCTCTCCTACTGTCTCTGAACACTCTCTTTCTCTCTCTGCCTAATGTGTACACTGCCCAATATGACTTTGCTTTTTGTGCCGGGTGTGTTTATGACATAATCTAGTATGTGTTACTGGAAACAACTGTATTCAATTCTTCATTAAAAATACCAACCGGGCTATTTCAGGCAATTTTAGATTTCTTAGCCACACTCCACACTAGCGGAATCCAATGCCTTAATATTTTATAACTGAATTATCTAGGTATTTACATTTGGATGATTCTCAAAAACTTTGAGGAGCTTAAAATTATTTCTGTTTTTCAAATTCTTCAGTGACTATGAAAAGTCACTACTCTAGGTGCTAGGGGTATAATCACAACAGGACAAAGTCCCAGCTTCATGATGTTTATATTATTCGTTTAGATGACCATCCTTTTTTAAAAAAAAAAGTGTTTACAACAATAACAAAAAAGGTTGTTTTTTTGTTTACTGAGGTTGTTTACATACAACAAACACCTCATGGGATCTGGTTTCTTGGTTCAGCAGTTTAGGGCCATGTTTCCACGAGACATCCCACTTAATTGGCCTAATAACATCTTCAGTGCTTCCGCTTTACCTCCTGGTTCATTGCATAGAGCCTAGGGTCTTAAAAGCTTCCATGTGGCCACCCAAAGCACAAAAATTGGCCTCTTCACCTAGAGCATCAGAGGAAGAAGGAGAGTGGGGAATAGGAGGAGGAAATGGAATGTGAGGCTAATTGCCTCCGTGAACAACTGCCACCCTTGCAATGAGACCAGAGGAACTGGGTGGGAGCTACCATTATTGAACATTTTGACCAGAGATTCTATAGAAGGATCCTGATCAAAAGGGAAGGACACAGAGAACAGGATTTCAAATTCTGTGGACTTCAGACTTTCTGGACCCATAGAGGCTGGAAGAACCCCTGAAACTATCGTCCTGAGATAATCTTTAAACCATAAATCAAAAATATTCCCTGAAGTCATCTTAAAACCAAATAATAGATTAGATTAACTAGTAAAGAATATTTGCCTTGAGCATTATGCTTTTTTAAGATCTACCTATATGGAATCAAATTAACAATAGCAACTGGAAAGATAAGACAAGAGCCTAAGGGGGCAGAGAGTTTATGTTAATGGGGGAGGAACAATGGGAAAAGAGGGTGAGAATGGTACCAGAACTCGAATAATATAATTACTGTTACTGAATTGTAAATGCAGAAATGGTTAAATGTTTGTATGCTATATGTTTTGCTCAGGTATAGATATTCTCTACAAAAACAACAAAAAATAAAATAAATTATTTAAATAAATATACACATGAATGGAGTATACTCTCCTGTGATATCCAACACTGCAATCCAGCTACAATCACCAAAAAAAGAAAAAAATATTATAGGAAAATTTCTTGCAAAAATAAAAATATGTACATCATATGTGTTTTTTATTGTACATATATCCTGACTTGCACCCTAAAATATACATCTCATTTTTATACAATACTGACAATATTATGTATTGTGATTATGTATATCTATATAGCCTTAAAAAAAACCACTAAACCTTAGGGAAAGGAAAATTACATACAAAGGAAATTTCAATGAACTTTAGCTAAGAGTGGAGCATGAATTTAGCTCTTATATTTCTACAAGCTAACACAAATAAGAATCCTTGGTGGTACAGTGGTTAAGAGTTCAGCTGCTAACCAGAAGGACAGCAGTTCAAATCCACCCGGCGTTCCTTGGAAACCCTAAAGGGCAGTTCTACTCTGCCTTATAGGGTTGCTATGAGTCAGAAGCGACTCGATAGCAACGGTTTTGGTTTTGGACCACATATAATAACATTTGGCCAGTTCCCCCCCGCCCCACAAAATAAACCAAAGCATAAATACTTTTTTATATGAATTACATGAACTGGAACATAGCTTTCTGACATAATTTTTGAAGGTAGATCTCCAGAGCGTTCTCATTATATATGACACTTTCATTTTGATACAAACAGGGAATTACTGTGAAACTGAAGAGTCTTAGTAATTGCCCTTGAACTCGTTGCCCTCAAGTCAATTCCGATTCATGGCAACCCCGTGTTTGTCAGAGCAGAACTGCTTCGTAGGGTCTTCTTGGCTCGGATATTTACGAAAGCAGACTGCCACGTGGGTTTGAACCACGAACATTTAGGTTAATTGTTGCTGTTTGCTGTTGAGTTAATTCCTACTGATGGTGACCCTATGTCAAGCTCAAACTGTTTGCATCACACAGAGGTCTTGCAATGCTCCCTAGGCTTCACTGTATCTGAACAGCCCACTGACAATATGAAAAACTTTTGTGAAATCAGATCACAAAGGACCCTATGCCTCCTTCAGAAAGTGGACAACTTTCTTCAGATCTTTTCCTGCATCAGTAATTTTTAGGTGATGGCTGGACTAGCTGGGTAGTCATCCTATGCACTTACATGTTTGTAGCCCAGTCAAGTCCTACAGCTGTTGACCGATCAATATTTGTGACCAAATATAATGACGTTGTCAAATAAATTCAGTATTTTCATGTATTCACTCATTCATATAGATGCATGTTATTTATGCAGTGAGTATATCCTCAAGGTACACAATTATAGGTGGTAAGACTTAGATAGACAGATAGATAATAGATCTCCTTTCCAGAGACTTAAAATGAATTAGGAGAAAATATACATATATATATATACACACACATATATATATAAAACATCACAACATAGGAAGAGCTACATAAATACATATTTTGTGTATTTATACTGGTAAAATGTATTCTAAAAGGAAATTAAATCATTAAAAATTCATTATTACTAAAGAAAGAAACATTTCCCAAGCATGCCATAAGCAATACCTTAAAATGACTAATGAATAAGCAATTATCATTTTAAAATATAACTGAATTCTTTAAATGAGGAATGTATTTTTAAACTGAAAGCGATTTATGATGCATCAGTGGGAATTTGAAATAAATTCAAATTTAGGCAAAATGCCGATGCAAATTATTCAAATGTATCTTCTAGAGAAACTTGCCTGTGAGGTGCACTCTTCAACCAAGTCTTCAACTATAACTGTGGCATTAAAATGTGATACTATCAAGTATATTTTAAATATTATTAATTTAGCCAAACATATTCAAGTCACACAGGCCTTACTGAATTTCACAGAGAAAGGTGTTTATTACTCTAATTTTACCTATAATATAAAAGTCATAGCTTTATTAAACAGTTCCTCAGAATATTTCCTCAATTCAACCTGTTATCTATGTACCTGTCTATCATCTGTAAAACTGACAATGAAGAAAGAAATAATGAATACATGCAATATCTCCATCTCTGTGTAGGTGAAGAGTAAGTTCCTGTCCTTGATTCAACATTCACAGAAAATCAGCCCATCTAAAGAGCAATAGGGGAAAACATTGGCGTCAGCGTTTTCAGTGTGACCATGTATTTCAACACAGCAGTTATAGTTTAATGAGACTCCCTTCAAAATCAATCATAGCGCACGTGTACTTTTGGAAAGAATAACTCATCATTGAAAGATGCCAAAGCGAGAAAGTCATTTCTGATAAACAATGTATACGGCCCTTCATAAAGGAATGAAATGTAAACACAGTCAGCTTGTCTGAATGTCACCTCATGCATTTCCAATTATCCACATTACAAAGTTGATACAGTCTGCTTTAAAACATAAGACTAAGACCAGGAAGCTATGGCAACGGCATCACGGCCTCCTTCGATCTGCCATTCCGTTCAAAGTTAATGCTGTAAACAATCTTCGATGTTACCAAGGATATTTGTTTATGTACATGAAGCTCTTTATTTGTCTGAACATAATTTTATATTTATGAAGCAAGTCAATTCTCCGTAAATAAATATGAATGGAAAATGAATATTACAAGCTTCAAGTGTGAGTAGATTTTTGTTTTGATCACCTAAGTTCTTTCTCTGCTTTGTCATTTGAGGGCTACTTCTTCTTTATAAAGCATAATCCATGGATCACTGGTTAAAAGTTGATTTCTTTGCTGTGTGGAAGAAAATTTTCTGTTTTGTTTAGAGGTATGCAGACATCCAAAACTCAAACTCTATAGTTTAATTTTGATAATCCTTAATATTACTATGATATGTCAATCATTTCCAGGATTCCTCCTAAAGTATTTAAAATTTATTCTAAATTTTTAAGGACATTATCTCTTCAGTTGCTCTCTGATTTGTAACAAAATTTGAAAAAGTCAGTCAGTGAAAGCATTTAATGAACCACAACGCTAAGGAAACTCCATGAACTGCATAAACATTAAATTAATAGCATTTTGTCTTTGTTTCGCAGACAGATGAGAAGGCAAAACAAAGTGGATTAAGTTTCCAAGGTTCTCCTTAATTGTTCCTGTTTTTCCAAGATCCTGATTTTTCGAACACTGGAAAGGCCTTCTCTCACATTTTCACTTACAGCTCTAATACACTTTGCTGTATTGAAGATTCAGATTCAATACTGAAAATTTTATAATTTCTCCCAAAATAGACATCAAATTTGCATGGAAATATTCTGTCACCCATACTAAAATATATATGCAGATATCAGAATAATGGCAAAGAGGATGTCCTAGATACTTGGTATATAAAAAAATAAGGATGCATGTAGAATATTCATACCGTGTAGCAGTGTGCACAATAAGCCAGTAAGGTGCCACTTACTAACTTCTTGCTTCGTTGATCAGAACTGTAACTAGAATTTTTAGTGTTCAGTTTAAATAGTATCTTTTAATGAGACCTTAAGAACTGATTTGCATAATCCTCAAGGAAATCATGTTGGATATTCAAAAAAGCCGTTGATATTATTTTTTAGTGTTCATATTAATGCAATGTTCAAAGGGAATGTTTATGACATTCAAACAAGAAAATGAAAATACAGTTGTTAATCACTGTATAATTAGAAAATGTCTTTCATTATAGTCATAGTAATTTTTCCACAAACTTATTATACTCACTATGTCTTGCAGGTGTCTTCTATAATTCATTTATTTCGCTATCTCTTTTTAGTGCCTATAAAACAAATAGCAATATTTTCTAAAATACAAGTAAAACTTTTGGCAACTGCACTGTTTTTCTTGGGGAGTTAAAAAATGAATGAAGCACGCCCTATCATAGCTTCGTAATTTTTAACTATGTATCCGATTTAGCTGAGAATACTTTAAAGCCAAAATTCAGAATCTCTCTTATAGATATTTTTGGCTTTGCTAATCTCCCCACAGTCTTATCATTTTTCCTTGATTCTTGGTTTGTTTTAGTTAGTTAAATTGCAAATGAAATAGTCCCAAAATTCAGTCAAAAGGATTTGTTAATACTAGGAAATACATTAGAGAGATTTTGACAGAATTAAATTTAGAGGAAGTGTGGTCACTTTTTTATATTCATTTTATTCTTCTATTAAGTACTGTGGAAACCCTGGTGGCGTAGTGATTAAGTGCTATGGCCGCTAACCAAAGGGTCAGCGCTTCGAATCTGCCAGATGCTCCTTGGAAACTCTATGGGGCAGTTCTACTCTGTCCTATAGGGTTGCTATGAATCGGAATCGACTCGATGGCACTGGGTTTGGTTTTTTTTGGTATTAAGTACCTTAATAGTTAAAGATTAGTTTTGCAATTTTTTTCCTAATTATTTCAATTTTTCTCTTTGGAGATATTTTGCCAGTATCATTTAAATTGAGGTCTAATCCAGAAGTACCAAAATATTTACACAAATATAAAGTCACAATATAGAACAAAATCAAATTAATTTATCGTTTAACCCCGTATATGCCTATACGTAGATTAGCAAAGGATTTATAAAATTGGTTTAGTGTGAACAAAATAACGATATATGCTTTAGAGACACAAATAGATACATTGTGCATTTGAAAATGATATGAATTCAATCTTCACTTTTTTTTGGAAAGCACAGAATATTTAAATTTCTATAGAAAATATAGTGCTAAGCTTTTGTACATCAATGATTCTAAATGTAAATCAAATTCCTTCACCCAGTGGTTGTGTGGACTTGGGCAAATTACTTAAGTCTCAAAATTCTCTAACGTGAAATGGGAAGAGTAATGCTGATGGCACAGTGGTTAAGAACTATACTGCTAACCAGAAGGGCAGCAGTTCAAATCCACTAGCTGATCCTTAGAAACCTTAGGGGGAAGTTCTACTCTGTCCTATAGGGCCACTCTGAGTTGGAATCGACTCCACGGCAATGAGTTTTTTTTTTTTTTTTTTGGTAATGGAAATTTAGTGAGATAATTAAATCTGAGTGCCTTACACATAAAACACCTGTAAACAATGCTATCTTATATGATTTTATTAGTTGCAGTAATACATAATTATTAGACTACAATTGTGAGTGAAAATCCGTGTCTCTTTATAGAACAGTGCTGTCGTTGTTGCTGTTAGGTGCCATCCAGTTGGTTCCTACTCATGGCGACGCCGTGTACAACAGTAGGAAATTGTGCCCGGTCCCGCATTCGCTTAGAAAATTCACCAAACTTGGGGGAATCTTGGTTCCTTAGCTGTAAAATATGCTGTTACAGTCCATGCTTCACAAGTATGAGGTTATTTGGTTTGAAATATCATTTGTTAACTGCACATAGGTGGGAAATATCAATGAACATACTTTAATTGTCATTAGTATTTTCCTCAATAAAGAAGGAGACTCACTTTCCAAATCTGCCATGCCCACCAAAGTTTATGACATTTCCTTGATTATTTAAAACATCTCTGACTGCTGGATGGGGGAGTAACCAAGATGGAAAGAGAGAGGAAAAGCAGCGCAATGTGTAATAATTATTCTCGGTCCCTTTACATGCGCAGATAAGTATTAACGTCTTCCTTCTTTAGTCCTCATTCACTCCTTTCCCCACCCATTTTCTAAAATTGAGTTGTAGATAGAGTAGGCTTATTTGTACTTACCACTTTACAACCTTATTATTCTTCAGTTAGAGAAGGTATCATTCTTGTTTTATTTGGGGTTACTAGATTATCATTTTCTTCAAACAATAGTTTGATCTATATAGGAATATTCTAAATTCTGATATATTTTAAAAGTTAGTAAATGGGATGAAATGTTTCTAAATCTGTATTACCTCAACTATGAAATCGTCTTTCTTGCTACCTCATTTATTTATAAAACTTCCTGACATTAATCTGTATAAACAGAGATGATAGACATAAATCTCTATGTGTGTATCTATACATGGAGAGACAGAGACAGATATGGAGGTTATTAGTTTTAAAAAATGTATTATTGTCATTAGTTCTTTTTGAGTCAGCTGTGACACATAGCGACATTTTGTAACACAGAACGAAACCTTTCCTGGTCCTGCGCCATCTTCGTTATTGTTAGTATGTCTGAGTCCATCGTTGTGCCCATTGCGTCAATTCATCTCCTTTAAGGTTTCCTTCACTTTCACCAATTCACTGCTTTACTAAACATATTATTTTCTAGGGATGGATCTTTCCTGATAGCATGTTCAAAGTAAGTGAATTGAAGCCTAGTCATTCTTGCTTCAAAAGAACATTCTGATTGTATTTCTTCTAAGACTGATTTGTTCATTCTGATATTCCACGGTATATTCAATATTATTTTTACCAAAACCACAATTCCAATGCATCAACTCTTCTTTGGTCTTCCTTATTCATTGTCCAGCTTTTGCATGAATATGAAGCAATTAAAAAGACTATGGCTTGGGTCAGGTTCATCTTAGTCATCAAAGTGATATTTTTTGTTTTTTAAAACTTTAAGGAGGCCTTTTGAAGCAGATTTTCCCAATGCAATATGTCATTTGATTTCTTCACTGATGCTTCCATGGACATTGATTGTTGATCCAAGTTGGCAGCTGATAGATCATTAAACATACCTGTAACAATAAACCTCTATCTGAATTTCAACTGGTGCCACAATGGTTACTATCTTGAAGTGATGCTTCTTTGATTTTTTTGGAAGTAGAAAATTGTAAAACATCTTGTATGCAAAATAATTTGATACCTATTCATTAAAGTCATTCACTTTCTTAAAGTCTAGGACATAGACCAAACAGGAGTGTTCACATTTTGGATCAACAATCAACATCCATGGAAGCAGCAGTCCAGAAAGCAAACTGATGTATTTAAATTGCCTTCTAGAACAATCTTAAGAATTTCTTGTATGATTGGCTCTCGACTATTTAGACTTGCTGATATTAGTTTGAATGATCTTATTTTTCATATTTTCTAGGACATATTTCTAGTGGGTTACTCCGGTATAAAACTCGTTGCCATCGAGTCGATTGGGACTCATAGCAACCCTAAAGGACAGAGTAGAACTGTCCCATAGGGTTTACAAGGAGTGCCTGGTGGATTCCAACTGCCGACTTTTTGGTTAACAGCTCTAGCTCTTAACCACTACACCACCAGTGTTTACTGCTGTGGTATGGGGTAGTAATATTGATTAATCAGTAGGTAGTTAATTCCATGTCACAGCGTCATGACACATACTCTGTTTGGAATAAAATCAGGAGATTTATTGGGAGAAAACACAACTCTACGTAGGAATATACTGACTGTCACAAAGTGAAAGTCCGGGTTCTGGAGAGCAGCAAAAGAGGAATTTAGCTTAAATAATTTTGATTGGTTGCTAAACAATTAGAGAAGTGAAAGGCAGGACATATCAAAGCAGGGCTTTTGCTAGGATTGGTTTACAAGGCGCATGTGGGTTACGGGGATTGGGTACAGTACATGTTTGCACGAGGGTCATAGGGCGGTCAGAAGACGGTTACGTAATGGATTTTCCGAGAACAGACGGTAAAAGTTGCTTAAGGCGAAGTCCTTTTGAGAACATCTTACACAATGAGTTTTGATAATTCCTTCCCGTTGCCAAGGGCCACAAGCCATACCGCCGACATTCAGTAGCCTAACTACGGAGAAAAACATTTCCTTGGCTGCATGATTGGGTCTGTGCAAAGGTTAACTGTTGCTAAAATGAAAGCACAAGTTACAAAACAGAGTCCAACCCAAGCCTGAGCCAGCTATTTCAGGTATGCCAGGCGCCTCAATTTTAGAAGCCCCTACACACCATCAATCTTTCTGCAATGCCTACTTTGATCGGAATCAACGATTTTTGTTTCACTTAGAAAATTAACTTTACAAGACAAAATAGGCCAGGACAAAGTTTACTTTACTCTAAAAAGGAAATAGGAGAAGCAACACAGCAGGCACACTCACAGCATTCTGTAGGTCTTGTAACTCACAAACAGTGTCCCGATCAGGGACAAAATAAGCAAGGTATGCACAGGCTTACTGGTGCTTACATACTAATCTTCCTCATCTGTGGTGAAACCAAAAAAAACAAACCAAACCCAGTGCCATTGAGTCAATTCCAACTCATAGCGACCCTACAGGACAGAGTAGAACTGTCCCATAGAGTTTCCAAGGAGCTCCTGGTGGACTCGAACTGCCGACCCTTTGGTTAGCAGCCGTAGCACTTAACCATTATGCCACCATGGCTCCACATCATGTGGTGTAATCTTCCGCATCTGTGGTGAAACCCAGGTGGAATTGTGCGCTACAGATTAGTAAGTACTTTGCCTACTGGGTAATGTACCCCGGATTACTTCCACCGCTTCTCCGATGGGTTGACAGAATAGCCACAATGGACTCAACGTGCCAATGATCATGAAGGTGGCACAGGACCGGGCAACATTTTGGTCTGCTGTACATAATGTTGCCGTGAGTGGAAGCTGAGTCCATGGCAGCTAACAAGAGGGTCTACATTTCTACCTAACCTTTCATCCGTAATATTGGTAATTTGTTTCTCTCTCTCTGTTTTTGGCCCTGGTGGGGAAGTGGTTAAGTGTTTGGCTACTAACCAAAAGGTCAGCAGTTGGAATCCACTAGCGACTCCTTGGAAACCCTAAAAGGTAGTTCTTCTCTGTCCCCTAGTGTTGCGCTGTGAGTCAGAATCGACTTGATGGCAAGGGGTTCTCTCTGTATTTGTCTGGAAAGTGTTTAATATTAGTCTTATTAACCTTTTCAAACTTCCAAATTTTGGCTTACTATATTTTTGTTTGCTTTTATTTATTGATATTTATTCTTACCTAAATTATTTATTTCTTCAATCATTTTAGTTTTACTTTGCTCTTTTTTTCCCCCAGATTCTTATGGAAAAAGCTTAGGTCTTTGATTTTTTTCCCCTACAATTGGAGCCCTGTGAAGTCCTGGTGGCACAGTGATTAAGTGCTATGGCAAGCTATGGCTGCTAACCAAAAGGTCAGCAGTTCAAATCCACCAGTTGCTCCTTGAAAACCCTAGGGGGCAATTCTGTTCTGTCCTATAGGGTTGCTATGAGTTCAAATTGACTCCACGGCAACAAGTTTGGTTTGGTTTGGTACAAGAACCCTGGTGGTGTAGTAGTTAAGCACTCAGCTGCTAGTGAAACCCCAGCAGTTGAACCCACCAGTGATTCCATCTCAGAAAAGACCTAATGATCTGCTCCAGTAAAAATTACAGCCAGGGAAACTGTATGGGGCAGTTGTACTCTGTACTACAGGGTCTCTGCGAGTCAGGATCGACTAGACAGCACACAATGAAATTAAAATTTATAAATACTGCTCTAGTCCCTAGTTTTCCTACATCCCTGTGAGATGCCATATCAAACTTCAAGGGACTCGCAGGTTGCCCCACATTTATAAATAGTCAGACAACCATTAGAAAAAGGGTCACCCATCACCAATATTGGTTGCTCTGTAAATACCACCTCCTATCTATCAGATGAGCCTGAACCAACTAGATGCTCCCAGAGTATTAACAAGTGGAAAGTCTGTTGTATTACTTACAGCAAGGTTTAGGGAGCATGGCAGAAAAAATGCAGACCCATTTTTGAGCATCCTCCAACTTGAAAAGTCTGTCCAGGTGGCGAGGATGTCTCTTCCATGTACATCCCACTGTGTGGTGTGGATGAGTGACTTAAAAAAGGGGGGCCTACATATACCAGTCCTCCCTAACCAGGTAGGCCTAATTAGGTGGGCCGGGCACTTACGCTACCTGTACTCCCACCTAGTGCCATAGCTGAAGGGCAATGAGGTCCCTTGGCTGGGCATTCTTATACATGTTACAGGCTACAGGGGACTATACCAGGCCTCAGAGGGTGGGAACATTGTAGGACTCATCATGCCCCCTCTGTTTTTGAAGCTTGTTGCCATGGTGATGAATTGGGCACTGCCAGCTCTTTTGTCCATGTTTAAATAAACTCGTTGCCATCAAGTGGATTCCAACCCATAGAGACCCTGTAGGACAGAGTAGAACTGCCCTATAGGGTTTCTAAAGATCACCTGGTGGATTTGAACAGCCGACGTTTTGGTTAACCACTGTAGCTCTTAACCACTGTGCCATCAGGGCTCCCATGTTTTTTGGTTTTTTTTTTTAATGTATTTTATTGTGTTTTTGGAGAAAGTTTACACAGGAAATTAGGTTCTCATTTAACAATTTCTATACATATTGTTCCTGGTGGTGTAGAGGTTAAGAGTTCGGCTGCTAACCAAAATGTTGGGAGTTCAAATCCACCAAGGACTCCTTGGAAACCCTAGGGGCAGTTCCACTCTGTCCTATAGGGTCTTTATGAGTCAGGATTGATTTTGACGGCAATGGTTTTTTTTTTTTTTAATACGTAAAGTTCAGTGACATTGGTTACGTTCTTCACAATATATCAACATTCTCATTATTTCCATTCTGGTTGCTCTGTTCCTGTTAATCAAGCTTTCCTGTCCCCATAGCCTTCTCATCTTTGGTCTAGGGTAATGTTGACCATTTGATTTCACTTAGATGACTATTTCGAGGAGCGCAGTAGTCATGGGTGATATTTATTTTATGGGTCAGTCTGTCGTTTGGCTGAAAGGTGACCTCTGGAAGTGGTTCGAATTCTGAGTTTAAAGAGTATCTCAGGGCGATAGTCTCAGGGTTCATCTAGTCTCTACCAGTCTAGCAGGTCTGGCATTTTTTTTAGGAATTTGAGTTTTGTTCCACATTTTTCTCCCCTTCTTTCCAGGCCTATCTATTGAGTTCCTGGTAAGATCTCTTTTTGTAGTTGGGGAAGCTGAACCTCAGAGAAGTTAAACAACTTCCTCAAGGTCACACATCAAGACAGCAGAAGGTAACTCCAGAGATAGGATTTGGGAGACCTGCCCATGCATTTTAAGGGCACAACCTGGAAGGTTTTTTTTTTTTTTTTTTAATTTTGGTTGTGCTTTAAGTGAAAGTTTACAAGTCAGACTCTCATACAAAATTTATAAACACCTTGCTATATACTCCTATTTGCTCTTCCCCTAATGGCACAGCATACTCCTTCCTTCCACTCTCTCTTTTCGTGTCCATTTGGCCAGCTTCTGACCCCCTCTACCCTCTCTTCTCCCCTTCAGACAGGAGATGCCAACGTAGTCTCATGTGTCTACTCGATCCAAAATCCTCAAACTTCACCTGTATCATTGTCTGTCCCATAGTCCAGTCCAATCCCTGCCTGAAGAGTTTGCTTTGGGAATGGTTCCTGTCTTGGGCTGACAAAAGATCTGGGGACCATGACCTCCGGGGTCATTCTAGTCTCAGTCAGACCATTAAGTCTGGTCTTTTTATGAGAATTTGGGGTCTGCATTTTATCCCACTGCTCTCCTACTCCCTCAGGGATTCTCTGTTGTGTTTCCTGTCAGGACAGTCATTGGTTGTAGCTGGGCACCATCTAGTTCTTCCGGTCTCAGACTAATGTAGTCTCTGCTTTACGTGGCCCTTTCTGCCTCTTGGCTCATAATTACCCTCTGTCCTTGGTGTTCTTCATTCTCCATTGCTCCTGGTGTGTTGAGACCAATTGATGCATCTTAGATGGTCGCTTGCTAGCGTTAAAGACCCCAGATGCCACTCTCCAAAGTGGGATGCTGGATGTTTCCTTAATAGGTTTTATTATGCCAATTGACTTAGGTGTCCCTGAAACCATGGTCCCCAACCTCCACCCGTGCTACACTGGCCTTAGAAGCATTCAGTTTATTCAGGAAACTTCTTTGATTTTGGTTTAGTCCAGTTGTGCTGAAGTCTCCTGTATTGTGTGTTGTCTTTCCCTTCACCTAAAATAGTTCTTATCTAACAACCCCTTTCCCTCCCTCCCTCTCTATTCTTGTAACCATCAAAGAATATTTTTTTCTTTGTTTAATCTGTTTCTTGAGTTCTTATAATAATGATCTTATACGATATTTGTCCTTTTGCAGCTGACTCATTTCACTCAGATTTCTCCATGTTATGAAATGTTTCATGGATTCATCATTGTTTTTATCAATGCATAATGTTCCATTGTGTGAATATACCAAAATTTATTTATCCATTCATCCATTGATGGGCACCTTGGTTGCTTCCATCTTTTTGGTATTGTAAACAGTGCTGCAATGAACATGAGTGTGCACATATTTGTTTATGTAAAGGCTCTTATTTTTCTAGGATATATTTCAAGGAGTGGGATTGCTGGATCATGTGGTAGTTCTATTTCTAACTTTTTAAGGCGGTGCCAAATCAAATTCCAAAGTGGTTGTACCATTTTACATGCCCACCAGCAGTGTGTAAGTGTTCCAGTCTCTCCACAACCTCTCCAACATTTAGTATTTTGTGTTTTTTGGATTAATGCCAAACTTGTTGGAGTGAGATGAAATCTCATTGTAGTTTTGATTTGCATTTCTCTAATGTCTAATGATTGTGGGCATTTCCTCATGTATCTGTTTGTCTTTTTGTAGTTGAGTTTTTGCAGTACCATGTAGATTTTAGAGATCAGACTAAATTGTGGAAGATGATTATATTGCATTACATTACATTACATGTAAGATCATACCATTCTATTCCCTTACTTTACATTCCATTATATTACATTATGGAAGTAATCTGCTCTACTCAAAGGCAGTGGACTTAATTACATATAACTACTCCATGAGGAGTCCCTGGGTAGCAAAAATGGTTAGGTACCCAACTACTAACCACAAGGTTGGCAATTTGCACTCACCCAGAGGAACCTAGGAAATAAAAACCTTCTCAGTATTCTTCCAGGAGGTCACAACCTTGAAAAACCTATGGAGCAAAGTTCTAATCTGTAACACATTGGGTCATCATGAGTGGGAATTGACTCTTTAGCAACTAGTTTGGTTATATGTCATTTGTTTAACTACTCCATGATAGCAACTAGACTAGTGTTTGAACAAACTACTGAGAATTATAGCCTAGCTAAATTGACACATAAAATTAACCCTCATATATGGGTACAAACTATAACTTCCCCAAAGTTTCTCAAGCCTTCTGTGTTTTCCATCCCTTTTGCTCTTTTTGTTCATCATCCCCCAAATTTTCTACTGATATATTTTATCATATAAAGATATATCCTGTTGTTTTAAATATAATTATTTTACATGTAATGTTAGATAAGCAATGTAATCATCTTCCATAATTTAGTCAAATGTAAAATTATTAGAAATGAATATAATTTTTAACAGACACTTCAACAAAGAACAGGTAAGGAAGGAAAAAAAGACACACGACAAGTTGTTCAATGTCATTAGTTGTTAGAAAAATGCAAATTAAGGTCACAATAAAATGTATCAGTATAAAATACATCCTGCTGTTTTAATTTTTTCTCAATAACATAGTTGGTCCACATTAGCTAATATGCCATTACATTTTCTCATTGTCTTTCTTTCAGTTTATTTTTTTATTTCAAGATCTACATGTCTACTGAGTAAAGGAATTATTTTATAAAGGTTTTATTGAAGTGGCTAAAAGAATTTATGTAACCATGAACTAATTTGCATTTTAAAATACATTTTAAGATATTCCTTGATTTATAGAATTTCATTATTTTTATGGTGCTATGACCATATTTTACAGACATAAAAAAGCCAAAGGAAACCAAAATATCAATTTGAAGTGATTTTGCCTATGTTAACCTCAGAGAATGGCAGACACAGAGAAATTCCTATCTGACTACAAACAAATACTTTGTTGTCCATGATGATTAATCCCATTTCCTATTGTCCAAATCAATTTTTTTAGTTCATTCTCTATAATCCCCATCTGTTACCATTGCAAAAAAAAGGAGAGAGGGTGAGAGAGAGAGAGAGAAGGAAGGTGATTAATAAATGATTTTTTGACAGAAGTTGTGATTTGTTCTGTAAATGATTTTGAAGCAAAAATAATTGAATGTTTATTTGGTTACAACCATGAAGTAATTTAGAATTGCCAATGTGTTAAACTATTCAATATCTTGTGTATGACATATAAAAATAATGTAGTTATGCAAGAGATATACCAAAATAAAATCTATAATAGGAAACTCAAGTAAAATTATGTTGTAATTTTAATATAAAGGATTAAGAAGTGAATAGCTATAAATGACAAGAGTTCATCTTTCATATATTCCAAGAACTAAGATTAAGACGGCTAATATATTGAGGAACTCCAACTACTTATGAATACACCAAATCAAAAAATACATCATCAGATTTGTTATAAGGAGTAAGACATTACCTGTAAGAGTATCTAAAGTTATGCTTATGCATATAAAACTTTTCTGAGGAATCCAAATACCAATCTCAATTTGATTAAAATTATTAATGATCATGACCCTTTAAATGTATGTACACAATCACATGTACAATTTTGCCTATAATTTTAGGGGATTGGTAAGGCTAAGAACCTACACTTTATGCACTTTTGTAGTGTTTCTAGTCATGTTAAAGATAATTGTTTATAGCTCTTCTAATATTGTAAAAACGTTATGAATATGCCCCCGGGCAAATTCAACTTCTGGCATAACACTGTTAAAAAAAAAAAAAGAGTATTTTTGCTGACGTGGTTATATTAGAATTATCTTCCCTAAGGCATCCTACAGTATGTACAAGAATATTGGCTCTCTTTGATTATAAGATGTACATGATATATTTAACCATGGTGCCATCTGTGCTTTTCATGAACATGTTTTATTAAAAATAAACATGCAATTAGTGCCTAATTTTAAAATAAATAGAACCCAATGGGCTATAAATACGCCACCCATATTGTATATTTTAATATAGTGGATGTTTATATTATGGTAAAACATATTTAATGTCTTACGATGAAAGACACTTATTAACATTTGTATTTAAAACCAGTTAATGTTTACAGATAAAATGAGAAAACTTTACAAGAAGTCACCCATGTATAGATACAGGGTCTATGACAAGTATAATAAGAGGATAAATTTTGATTTTTATTTCTCCTAAACCTGATCTAATAGTTAATATTAGTGAGTTCAGAGACCTTCCTATATTTTGAGGTTTTATTCCTTCATTGACATAAGAAGCAATACCTGGAGCAGATAAAGGCATGCAGATAAAGGTTCGACTAATTTGAAACTAAAAAAATTATAGCGAAACAATATACAGTTTTTACCCTCTTAATGGAGTGTTGCTATTTTACATTTTGTGCTATTTGAATATATTTGTATTATATTAAATAGTAAAATAAATTAGAAAAAATTGTTTAATTTTCTCAAAGAATTAGTGTTAGTAACAGAAATTAATAGCAGATGCAGAGGTAGTTGCTAAAAACACTAAAAAATAATGGGTCAGGAACGTTTGGTAAGGTAGTGGCATGTCAGGATACACACACACACAAGCACAGTCCAGTTTAGTAACATTGAAGAAAACAAGGTCAATTAAAAAAAAAAAAAGCTCAGATTTTTTCTTTTAATATGATTGACTAATTGCCTATTGACATTAATATAAAGCCAACACTATTTAAAACAACATCAGAAAATACAAAATAATGATACTAAATATACTAAAATATTGTCAAATTTTATGCTGAAGGATATAAAATTGATGAGAGAAAATTAAAATCTAAGTAAAAGGAGATCTATACAGTGTACATTGATTGAGAGATCTATATTTTTAGAATATTTTATATTGTTAGAATATTAATTCCTCCAAAACTAATCTAGAGAGTCATTGTGATTCCAATTAAACCTCCAGCAGGAGTTTTATAGATCTTATCAACTGATTCTAAAATTCATATGAAATGCAAAGGATCAAAGTTTTGCAAAAGAATTACAAAGCTAAAAATTTATACTAGTTGGTTTCAAAATTTAATATTATGCTGAAATAATCAGAGTGGAATATTAGCATATGAATCAAAGACACAGGATAGAGTCCAGTAATAGACCTACAAGGAACCCTAGTGGTGCAGTGATTAAGCATTAAGCCGCTAACCAAAATTTCAGCAGTTGGAACACCCCCCCCCCCAAAGCTGTTCTGTAGGGGAAAGATGTGGCTATCTGCCCTGTAAAGACTACAGCCTTGGAAACCCTATGGGGGAGTTGTACTCTCTCTTGTAGTCTCTATGAATCGGAATTGACTCCCCAGCAAAGGGTTTGGGAATAGACCTACACATACATGATCAATTACTTTTTTGACAAAGGTGCAAAGTAATTCAATGGCAAAGGGTAATGCAGCAAATGGTGCTGGGAGAATTGAAAAACCACATGGACTATATTTTTAAAATGTAACAAGAAATTGATCATAGCCCTAAATTTGAATCCTACACCTGTACAATTATTAAAAAATAAGAATAATAAGAGCCTAACTGGATAAAAAGGGGGAGAAGATAGATTGAATTCAAAAATAAAATTAAAAAAAAAGGAAACAAACTCAGAAATTATCTGCCTTATAAAGATCTAAACTAGTAAATTAAATTAGTAAATTAAACCAAACATTCGATATAGGAGAGGTAAAAAAATACCAAAAACAATTAATAGTAGAAGAAAAGACCATTTCAGAGAGTGAGGGGGTGAAATGAAAGATAAGTGAAGAAGACTCAATTCAGGTATAAATGGTGTCTAAAGAATAAAATCAAACAACAAAACAAAACTAACATTTAAAACCATAAACCAGTAAGACTTTCTGGAAATAAAAGAAAAAAAAAAGAATATGTTGAAATGGTCCAACATGTACCATGAAAAATTAACCTGCAAGAATACATTCTGATATATATCAAGGATATTAGACTTCTAAGATAAGCAGTTATCAAATTTTCCAAACAAAATGATCTAATTTGTTATAAAGGCAAGAAAATAAGTTGCCATCGGACCTCTCAACAGCAACAGACAAGAAAAGACAATAGTAGGTCAATATATTAAACTGACTAAACTACTAAAGTTATATTTCAAGTATAAAGCCTATCTGTAGCAATTTTAAACAAAGAGCTAACTCACAAAACCTTTTTAAGACTTTGACAAGAAGATGAGATACATCCCAAAGAGAACTTCAGCAAAATATTAATGGCGATAATTAAATATTTATATGTTGTTGTTGTTTAGGTGCCATTGAGAAGGTTTTGACTCATAGCAGCCCTGTTGCTCTGGAGGTGGTGGCAACCCCTGTGGGCTCCATGAAGGTGGGGAAGGAGTGGAGGGGAAGGGGATGCCAGCTGCATCACTAGCATCCTGAGTTGCACCAGAGTGCCCAACAGGCATTGAGCTACTGGGGAGTCACTGGTGCCAAAGACACCGACTCATGGCTCTGACTCTTGTGTAACACCTAGCTTCACATAATGACCTGGTCTTTGAAACCTAACCTGTTGACAAGTTAGGAGTGGGTGTAATAACATAAAGTGAAGCAAAGCTGAGATCAAACAGACAAAAAAGGAAAAAAATTGAGACAAAACTACTTAACCAAGCATTTAAAAAAAGTAGAATTCAGGTTGAAAAAAGAAGAGGTAATAGCATTCTTCATTCCTTATAGATATCCTGGGCTCAAATGTGTTTTAATACAGAAAGGAAGAAACTAAGGAAGTGTGTTGACAATCACAGAGTTCTGTTTTGCTTCTGTCTCTTGCTTACCTGTACCTTTTGAATTAATAGTAAAAGATGAAGCTGGGCAATACATTTAATTATTGTAAATTTGATTTGAGAAATTAAAAAGTTCACTATGTTTTTTTTGTTATATTTATTTGGCTCATTAATCTGTACTACCTTTCACTTTTTATTTTATATATTGACCAAAACTTCCAACATTCCCTTTTTGATTTAAGCATTTTATGTTTATCAGTTAGATTTATAATACCAGGATTAATTGCAATTAGTTTAAAGACTCTTGTAAAATTCATGATAGAGCAAGATATAAAAGAAACATCAGAAGAAACAAGAGTAAGGAAGTAAAATTATGTTTTATTTTATCTCTATGTGTGTGCTTATGTATATATTTTTGTGCACAGATATAAACTTTATATTTTCAAATCAAAATGATGCTAAAGTAATTTTCCATCCATTAACCCCTGAAAAGGAAAAATAAAAACAGAGCTTAACCACTGATGATGTTGTGTGTGTTTGTGTGTGCATCTGTGTGTTAAAGTCCTTATGTGCAAAATAATGTAAATAAATCATTTTTTACTAACCTTCTATAAGATTTTCAATAATAGCTTTATGTCCCAATGAAGTAAAAAAATCTTAATTTTTTTAAAACTTGCATCTTTTTGTTTTTCTCCTGTTTTTCTATTAAAAAATCATCCTCTAGTTTTTCCAGCCTACGAGGAATTATGTGTGTTTTGGTGGGCCTGTGTTGCCTGTGTTTATGTATGTGTGTTTAATGACATAATATTACTGTCATATAGGTGTAGAAATGGATATTTCATTAGTAGTAATTGTGGAAATAAATGACATTCTTTGTAGGAAAAAGGAATCTCCCAAAATCATTCTTGGAATCAACGGAATTGTAATTAACACAGCAGCAGGATGAATTAGCCGAAGGGTCTTTTTAACCAGAGACTTGTACCTCCAAAGTAAGCTGTAGCTCTTCTTCATTTTGTAGGAAGAGGCTGGGTTAATCGATTTTAATTACCTTGCCTAATTACCCCAACTGGGGCCATATTTGTCTGTGTCTTGCTCCTATCAGGGACCTAGAACCCTTGAGGCAGAATTTCTTTCATGTTGTTTCTCTGCCATCATATGCCCTTTCGTTCTCCTGACTGGCTGCTGAGCACTGCTTCTTCGATGATCCTCTCTAGAACCAAAGACTATGAAACACAGATCCAATATGACTTCCACTGCCATTTTTCTCTCTATAGCAGACATCATTGTTCTTCAAGTATACGGTCCCCTGCCAGGGAAGTTATTGCCCCGTGACGGTCTTTGCTTGTTACCTCTTCTAAACAAGGCCTACTCTGATCACTCTAATATTTACACTCATCCACCAACCAGTCAACTCTTTCTCTATTTTTTTTTAATTTAATGCGGCACTGATCATCCTCTAATAAGCCTATTTTTTTCTTTTTTACCTTTTATCTACTGTTTATCTCCTTTTACTCAACATTGAAGTAAAAGTTTTGTTTTGTTTACTGTTATACTCAAAGTACTCAGAAATTTTCCCTGCCACATACAGAAAAAAAAAAAATTTGTTGCTGTCCAGTCGATTCCAACTTATAGCAACGCCATAGGTCAGAGTAGAACTGTCCCATAAGGTTTCCAAGGAGCAGCTGGTGGATTTGAACTGTTGACTGTTTGATTAGCAGTCAAGCTCTTAAACACTGTGCCACCAGAACTTCATATATAGGGACTCAATAAAATTTGTTAAAGGGATTATTGAACTAATCATCCCATATTTTGCTAAAATCCCAGTGCTATTAATTTATACTAAAATTTATGGTTATGTTAAAAGACTCCTGACAGCAGAAGAACTGTGTGACTAGAATAAAAATTGTAGTTGTATATTAGCCTTACAAGCTATATTAGTACAGCTTGAATTAATAGCCAACTGTTAGATAAAACTTTAAAAATGTACAAAGCTTATATATCACTATACTTACTTCTGCTATGCCCTTTAAAATTGTAGGAATTACTTATTTTCTGACGATAATTTTTTTCTTGAAGAGTTCAAAGACACTAATTTCCATGATGTTGTTTAAAAAAAAAAATTAAAGAACAACAAAACAGAATGTGAGATTAGACATGTCCTCTTTTTGAAGAGTGCACCTAATTCTTGTTATCATTTCACAGACATTTAAATATATAACTCAAAATCCTCCATTGAAAAAGGACTTCTGGAAATATTTCATTAGGTAATTTAAAGAAGATGGTCAGGGCAAGCTTTTTGAAATCTTGGTTGGGACACTTAAGGTTTAAATTTATACCTCAATGTGGAATAAGAGAAATATTTAATTGGGTCTCAAATCAAGTGGCTGGAAATTCCTGTGTTGGCATTTACCACCCAGTGTAATTGGAATTGATTTAAAAATACATTATTTTGTTAACTGTATTAGATTATCTTAAAAAATGCCCCTCATTCTGATTTGGTTTGATTTTTGAATAGTACATTTCCTTGTTAAAAAATGTATTGCCATGACAAACAATTAATACCTAATATGTTTATCATCCTGTGAATTAAATGTCAAAACTGACTAAACGGTCTCTGACTCATCTTTAGGTAAGAGTCTAACTTACAAAGGTGACTCACCAAGTGGTATAATAGATAAATCTGTTTTGAATTAGATTCAGAATTACAAGGCTTTGTAAGTCATTAGGCTGCTGTTATTATTTGTATCTTATTTTTAACCTCATTTTAAGTACTTGTGATCATTGTAGCTGCACAAATATGCCCAAGCTAATTTCCTATTGACTCTGCCAGAAGAGCAATTTGGGAGGAAGGAAAGATAAGAAATCACCATTAACTTCATAGTTGCTGACAGGTGTCAACAGATTTCCAGATGGAGACTAGACCACCGCCAATAGAGACTAGGGTCTACAGACATTATCATAAGGGAAGCCTACATCCTATTCCTATGAATAAGCAAACATCAAAACTGGAGGGAACGTGCACCATTTCCTTGATGGCTCTGTAGCCATTACATGAACTTTCTTTGAAATAGACACTTAGAAATTCATTGTCTTCACTTACCCTTCTCATATTTTCTCTTAAACTCAGTCCAGTCAGGCTTTCTCCCTGTCTCTTTGTTTACTTCTTACTATTCTGGCAATTCCTTCTCATATTTTTTGCTGATTCCTGATCTTCCTCTAGACTCATAATGTTATATCAGCCCTTGAAACTCTTCTGTTGTCTGTCTTTACTCATATCCTCGATCATAGTATTCAGCCTTACAGTTTTAAATTCCTTCTATAGTTAAGAAAAAAATATAGTTACTTACTTTAAATTCAGATATCTAACTGCTCACTTGTCGTATATCTCCTTTTAGATATTTGATAGACATCTCAAACTGAAGAAGTCCTTGAATTCCTGGTTTCCTCCCAAAATTTGTGTGTAAACTTGGCTAGGCTATAATTCCCAGTATTGTGTGATTGTCCACCATTTTGTCATCTAATGAGATTTTCCTATGTGCTATAAATCCTACCTCTAGGATGTTAATGAGGCAGGATTGGAGGCAGTTATGTTAATGAGTCAGGACTCAATCTACAAGATTAGATTGTGTCTTAAATCAATCTCTTTTGAGATATAAAAGAGAGAAGCAAGTAGAGAGATATGGAAACCTCATACCACCAAGAAATAAGAGTGAGGAGAATAATGCATCCTTTGCACCTAGAGTCCCTTCACCAAGTAGTTTCTTGACCAGTGAAGATTGATGACAAAGACCTTTCCCCAGAGCTAGCACAGAAAGTTTTCCCTGGAGTTGACACCCTGAATTTGGACTTCTAGCCTACTAGACTGTGAAAGAATAAACTTCTGTTTATTAAATTCACTCACTTGTTATAGCTGCACCAGGTGAATAAGACACCCCCTCTCTCAAAATCTATTCCATCATCGGATTTCTCTACCTATGGAACTTCATATTTCCCCTTTGTTCAGACCAGCAGCTGTGGTTTCTTCCTTAAATTCTTTCCTTCACACAACATTGGTATTTTGTGAAAAAATTCTTTAGAAATCTCTCTTGAAATTATACTCAATCCAACCACTTCTTACGTTCTTCATTGCTGCGATCCTACTCTAACATAATCTCTCATCTAGCATACTGCATCTAGCCTCTCTGCTTCACCACAGACCTGTGGTAATAATCCTTTTTGTACTGTGCATTATATCACGGAACCGTTTTCCTCAAAAATCTCCTGGGCTTCCACTTTCTATCAGGACATATTTCAAAATTCTTAAAATTCTCTCTTTACATTTACTTGTTTCCTACAATTGTTCTCCTTCCCTCACACTACTTCAGCCTCATCAATCTTTTGTGCAATGTACACTCATAATAAAGCCTTTTCACTGGATGTTTACTCTACACAGAATGTTTTTTCCTTCCAAATATACACGTAAATCACTATTCTACCTCTTTCAAAACGTTGCTCAAGAGTTACTTTCTCAGGGAGGCTTTCCCAAGCCATCATAGATAAAATTCCAAACCTTCATTGCTTAACTTTTAAAAATCCTATTCTATTCAATGTTTCTCCTATAACATGCACCATTTTAAAAGGGAAAGAATAGCTTTGATGTTCATGTCTATTTTATTTCTTCTCCGGGAAGAAAGTAAACTCCAAAGGGGGGAAGGGGCAGTGATGGTTGTCCGCTTTATTCTTTCGTCAATTCCAGGTGCCAGAGATATAGCAAATGCTCAATAAATACTTGTTGAATTGATTATATCACCAATCAATATCTAGTAGTTTACATTCTTATGAAACATTTTGGAAAATTTACCTAAATAAATAAATAAAACAATGATCTTATATTAAGACCATAGAGAAAGCCTAAATGTATTTTCGAAGGTAAAAATTATAAGGGCCACAATCTCTGACCATGATATAATAAAACTATTTTTCTTAACAGTAGCGGAAAAAAATAAAAGAAAACCACACAGCAGGAAAATTTAAAACTCCCTCTTATTCAACTCTTTGGTGAGGAAAAACGAAAATACAAGGAATGCCAAAAGAAAAAAAATAAACCCTTTATTTCAGAACTGATGAATTATTTCTTACACGTTGAATTTAATAAGTCAAAAAGAATAAAACAGAGCTTAATATGAGAGCAGAAATAAGATTTTTTATAGAGACAAAATTAGATTTGATAAACAAATCAAAGTATTAGATTTTTGTAGACTGTATTAATAGGTAAGGATTGAGCTAACAAAAACAACAAAAATACGCAGGGGAAAATATACAAAATCACAAATCATGTAGTGGAAATGGAATAGATGTAGAGAAAATTGTAAATGCCTAAAAGAATATTTCAAGTCAAATACATTTGAAAACCTCTATGGAATTGACGATTTTTGGAAAAATTAAATGGCTGCCATTAACTGTCAAAGAAATACATAAAATCTCAGTAGACTAATTATTATAAAACAATTGTAACACTGATTTAAAAACTAAGCACCTAATAAGGTTAATCCCCAGAAAATTTCAGTTATCTAATCTACAAGGAACTAATTATTCTAATACTATCTGAAATTTTCCAGAGAATGTTATTGTCATTAGGTGCCGTGGAGTCGGTTCCGACTCATAGTGACCCTACGCACAACAGAAGGAAACACTGTCTGGTCCTGAGCCATCCTTACAATCATTGTTATGCTTGAGCTCTTTGTTGCAGCCACTGTGCCAATCCACCTCATTGAAGGTCTTCCTCTTTTCCACTGACCCTGTACTCTGTCAATCATGATGTCCTTCTCCAGGGACTGATTCCTCCTGACAACATGTCCAAAGTATGTAAGATGCAGTCTCGCCATCCTCACTTCTAAGGAGCATCCTGGTTGTACTTCTTCCAAGATAGATTTCTTCATTCTTTTGGCAGCCCGTGGTATATTCAATATTCTTCACCAAAGCCACAATTCAAAGGCGTCAAGTCTTCTTCAGTCTTCCTATTCATTGTCCAGCTTTCACATGTATATGATGCAATTGAAAATACCATGGCTTGGGTTAGGCGTTCCTTAGTCTTCAAGGTGACATCTTTGCTTTTCAACACTTTGAAGAGGTCCTTTACAACAGATTTACCCAATGCAATGCGTCTTTTGATTTCTTGACTCCTGTTTCCGTGGCTGTTGATTGTGGATCCAAGTAAAACGAAATCCTTGACGACTTCGATCTTTTCTCCATTTAACATGATGTTGCTCATTGGTCCAGTTGTGAGGATTTTTGTTTTCTTTATGTTGAGGTGTAATCCATACTGAAGGCTGTGGTCTTTGATCTTCATTAGTAAGTGCTTCAAGTCCTCTTCACTTTCTGCAAGCAAGGTTGTGTCATCTGCATAACGCAGGTTGTTAATGAGTCTTCCTCCAATCCTGATGCCCCATTCTTCTTCATATAGTCCAGCTTCTCATATTATTTGTTCAGCATACAGATTAAATAGGTATGGTGAAAGAATACAACCCTGTCACACACCTTTCCTGACTTTAAACCAATCAGTATCCCCTTGTTCTGTCTGAACAACTGCCTCTTGATCTATGTAAAGGTTTCTCATGAGCACAATTAAGTGCTCTGGAATTCCCACTCTTTTCAGTGTTATCCATAATTGGTTATGATCCACGCAGTCAAATGCCTTTGCATAGTCAATAAAACACAGGTAAACATCCTTCTGGTATTCTCTGCTTTCAGCCAGCATCCACCCAACATCAGCAATGATAGTCATTATAAACTAGAAGTTAATCTATTCTCTGGAAGTTTTTATTGACTTTCAGAAAGTAGACTAAGAAAACTTCAAAAACTGTTTTACAGAACCAACCTTACATTAATCTATACATTTAGGATAGAGCAGAATTAAAAGAAAAAAATAGACATGTTAGTTTATAATGAATGTAGTCTTGCTGAGGATGAATAAAGAATGTAGTCTTGCTGAGGATGAATAAAGAATGTAGTCTTGCTGAGGATGAATAGATGTGATTAAAGAAGATTAATACATTCAACTGTATAAAATAATTTTTTCATTGCCAAAATACTGCCAACAATGTCTAAATATAAATGGCTGAGAAAAGCACACCATAATACAACAGATCATTAATACCGCAAGAACTCTTGCAGAAGATGATATACACTATACTCCCATATTTTTTTGTTAAAAATCAGGAAGCTATATTGAAATTGCAAAAGGCATCTACAAAAATGTTCACAGTACAATTTTTATAGCTAAAAACTATGGACAAAATATATATATTAGAATAAATGCTTGTGCTATATTCTTACAATGTATATATAATTATGAGGTATACACCCTACACAAAAAGTGAAAATGAATTACTGTAAATTCTAGTAACCTAAATGAATTTCTCAAACACAAGATTAAATGTGATTCTATCTATATAAAGTTTAAAATTAGACAATAGAAATTTATTGTATTAGAAGTCAGGATAGGGCTAGCCATGGGATGAAGGGAGGAAGCATGATTGGGCTGATGCTTATGGAGGGCTTCTAGATTGCCAGCTAGATTTTATTTCTTGACCTCTTTGGTTGCACAAGTGTGTTTACTCTGTGATAATTTATTGAGCTATGTACTTATGACATGTACACTTTTATATGTATATGTATATGTATATGTATATGTATATGTATATGTATATGTATATGTATATGTATATGTATATGTATATGTATATGTATATGTATATGTATATGTATATGTATATGTATATGTATATGTATATGTATATGTATATGTATATGTATATGTATATGTATCAAAAAAAAATTCCAAACACACAGAGAGAAATGAAAATATTCTTAAGCATACACAAGAAATTGTTCAAAGTTAATAATTAATTGCCATCTTTTCCAGCTACTCAGCAATACTCTCCTATACTGTATCATTAAATTTTCTTCTATTGTGGACCAGTCCACTCAGCCTACAAATACACTATTGTTTACTCCATTTTAAACACAACACATAACAGAACACTCCCCTCCTCAGAAAATGACCATTCTGTTTTCTCTTTATAGCAAAATTTCATCTGTTTAAATATACTCTTATTTCTATTCTCTCTTAAATTAATCCAATAAGATTTTCACCTCCCCCCAAACAGCTACCATGGTCACCCATTCTCTTCATATTAATAATTAGAACAGTTAATTGCAAGTCCTGATTTCATTCATTATTAACATTTGACATTGTTAATTACATTTTCCTTTAAACGCTTCCTTCATTTGTTTATGGTATAACAGTATGTCTTGATTGTGCAACCTCACTACCTAAGTAATTTTTTTATTGTTATTGTTCTTCTTTTTTATTCATAAAGCCAGCATTGAAATGTGAAATGACTCATAGCTCAATCCTATTACTGCTTCTCTTTTATGTCTATACAAAATCCCTTGCTAGTTTAATGGCTTTAAATCTTGACCATAGGATTGATAACTCTCAAATTTATGTATTCAAACTATTCTTTTCCACTGAACAGATCTATATTTTTAATCACTTATTCAAAATGCTTCTTAGATATATAGTAGAAATATCAATCTTAACTTATCCAAAACTGATCTCTTCGTATATGTCCACAAACTAGTACCTACGGCTGTCTTCTCTGTCCTAGTAAAAGGCAACTAAAACTTGTCAGTTGTTCAGGCCAAAAAATCATAGAGATATCTTTAAGTACATTTCTTATCCTTTTTTTTTTTTTAAGGAAATCATATTTACTCGCCTTTTGCAAACATGAAGGACAAATTCCTTTCCAACATCCCTAGAGCTACCCCATGAAGATAGATTGACGTTGGGGAGGATTTCATTTTACTAGATAAACAATCAACATCCACAGAAGCACCAGTTGGGAAATGACATATTGCATTGGGCAAATCTGTTTTAAAAGACCTCTTTAAAGTGTTCAAAAGTAAATGTGTCTCTTTGAGGACTAAGGTGCACCTGACCCAGGCCATAATGTTTTCAATCACCTCATATGCATGTGAAAGCTGGACAATAAATAAGGAAGACCAAAGAAGAATTGATGCCTTTGAATTATCATGTTGCAAAGAATATTTGATGTACCACGGGCTGCCAGAAGAATGAAAATATCTGTCTTGGCAGAAATACAGCCAGAATGCTCCTTGAAAGGGAAGAGTGCAAAACTTCATCTCTCACACTTTGGACATGTTATCAGGAGGGACCAGTCTCTGGAGAAGGACATCATGCTTGGTAAAGTAGAGGGTTACCAAAAAAGGGGAAGACTCTATTTTTTTTTTTTTTTTTTGAGATGGATTGACACAGTGGATGCAACAATGAGGTAAAATATAGCAACGACTGTGAGACTGGCAAAGAACCAGGCAATGTTTTGTTACTTGAATGCAATGGGTTCACTTCTTGTACTCTCATTAAAAGAATAAATAAGAGTCAAGAGGATTTAAAGCAAGACAGTTTATTATTAGCAGTGAGTGAGGACACAGAGAGATCACTCTCAAAGCACTGTCCTTCTGAAAAAAGGGCCGGAGGAAGTTTTATGCTACATGAGAAAAGGGAAGTTATGCACATTTATTAAATTTCTGGAAAATAACATGCATATTCAAAAGGGGTCAGGGTAGGATATGGCACAGAAGCGGTTGATGGACTTTTCGCTTCTGAAATGGGCTCAGTCACCACTTAATGACATTTGTTTGGTGAGCTTTGTTCTCTGGCATGAGTTTTTTAGTTCCTAGGCAATATTCATCATGGGATGGAGTCATTTGGCAGTCAACCTGTTCTCTTATTGTGCATGCCTAGGATTCTGGTTCTGGCCGAGTGACCTAAAAAAAAAAAAGCTGCAAGCAGAAAGATTAGGAGAAAGGGACAACATTGTGTTTAAACTTTAATCGCATGATGTTCTTTTAAATGGGGATAAACAATGCTTTGTGGTTCATACTGTTCTCCCTCTAGAACATTTTTAACTGACAAAGATATTGTTTGGGCCTTTTCTGTTCTCAGCTTGTCTCAATTTCATTCTATTGTACATAGGTTCACTATGAGTTGGAACCAACTGTACGCCTCCTAGCAACAAAAACAGGGCTACTGCCTTTGCCAAAGCTACCAATATTCCTTTTCTGGATATTGCAGTTGTCTCCTAATTGGTGTTCTTAGTCTGGTTCTTGCTCCATATCATTTTATTTTCAACATAACAGAAAAAGTGAGCCATTAAAAACAAAAACAAAAAACATCATTTTACTCCCTTGCTAAAATACCACCACTAATAATTTATTTCCTTCAGTTTAAATGCAAAAACTTTACAAAGTTCTATATGAGCTGACCAGCTACTGCCTCTTTGATTCCGTCTTCTATTATTCTCCCTCTTGCTTACTCTCCTCCACTTATGTGTTGGTCTTTATCTTTGCTCATGAACATTACGCACATTCCCATCTTAGACTCTTTGTTCTTAGTGATCTTTCTACCCAGAGGCTTTCCCCCTACATATTCAGTAATAACCCCTTAATTCCTTCAAGTAACTCAAGGGAACTTCCTCAGAAATATTCCCTTGGTAAATTTCAACTTCCCCTTCCCTGACAACTTCAATTCTTCTTTCCTTCCTTGGTTTTTATCTTATATGAGTTCAATGAATGATATATTGCCAGTAACTAGAATAGTACCTAGCACGTAGTAAGTGCTTATATCAGACTCAGTCATGGCTGGCAGAAAATAAAATGCATACTCAAATCCAGTAATTTCAGGGAGAGCCATTATCACACACTAAATGGTCAAAGGGAAGGAACAAAATATTTTAGAGCTTACTATCTCGGAGTTGTAACTTATGTACTGGAATATAACCAGCTAAGACGGAGATTCTGCAGTGACAAAGCTGAGAGAATACATGATTTGATAGCATTCTCCTTCTCTCTCTGATTGTATACAGTGCCTTCCATTGGTCAGACCTAACCAGAAGTCAGGTGGCAAGCACTTGATCAATAACTATACCCCCCTTCCCCCGACACATGCACCTCAACCCTTACTTCCAATTTAGGATGAACCAGGGGTGGGCCAAATAGGCTTCACAAACTAATGACAGAGGATGTTCCACTCCTAGTAAGCCCTGCTCCAGCTTTCTCATTCCAACAGCTTCCAGTCAAGACATACCTGGAGCCTTCTCTTTTACTACCATAAAACATTCCCATTCTCCAGCCTGCCTTTGAATCTCTGCAAAATGCAAGTAATGTAGACTCTCTTCCTTTAGCAAGTTCTGTAAATAGCCTTTGACAGTTTTCATTTGAGTGATCTTTGCTTATTTCCCCAAAGTTAAGAGCTCACACTAACTGTTTCTGTCCAGGGGCAGGAAATTCTCCTGTGTACTGACATACACAGGGAGAAAAGTGAGGGTATTCCCCATTTGATGAATCCTGCTGGTTTATCCTCTACTACAATCCTAGAGCCATGGCCTTCTCCCCAATTTCACCCCTCAAAATGTGAAGCTTTAATTAAGCACACTAAGGCAACTCTCATTTTTAATTCCATATATTCTATTTACCTAATTAACCTTCTGCCTTTCAGGGGTACCTCATAACGTCTTATCCATGAAAGGAACCAGATCTTATTTTTCAATACTGCTTTAAATTTATATTTCCTGTAATTTATACCAATTTGAGGAAACCCTGGTTGCATAGTGGTTAAGAGCTACAGCTGTTGACCAAAAAGTTAGCAGTTCAAATCCACCAGGTGCTCCTTGGAAACTTAAGGGGGCAGCTCTATTCTGTCCTTTAGGGTCACTATGAGTCAGACTCTACTCGATGGCAATGGGTTTTTTTTTTTTTTGGTTATAGCAATTTGAGGCTAGAGAAGGAAGCTATCCACTATCTTAATCCAAAATGTGAGCTTTTATATTAAGTAAGCTTAAAACCTATAAGATAAAAATTAAAGAATATTGGAAATAGCATTTTTCCAACATTTCTTCTAGCATTAGAAGAACATAATCAATTCATTTCTTAATTCTACCTACTTTTATAGTAAATAAATGGCTAACATGAATTTATATTCTCACTTTTTTCTGATGAATAAAGCATTAAAATATCTGTATAACCATAACTTTAAATATGTTATTACTAAGATATCATAAAAAAAAATTGAGGGTCTTCCTCTTTTATGTTGACCCTGTACAAAGGGAAAAAGAGGAAGACCCTCAATGAGATGGATTGACGCAGTGGCTGCAACAATAGACTCAAGCATAACAAGGATTGTGGGCATGGTGCAAGACCAGACAGTTTCATACTCTTGTACATAGGGCCTCTATGAGTTGAAACTGACTCCAGGGCACCTAGCAACAACAACAGAATAACATGTATAAAGATTTTTCAGTTTCTAAGGATAAAATGATTTGGTGAATCTTTAAATTGTGATGAGGACACTAAGTTAAATTGCAAAATTATTTATTTATGAATTTTTATTGTGATATAAGAGAAAGTTTACAAATCAAGTCAGTCTCTCATACAAAAATTTATATATACCTGGCTATATACTCCTAGTTGCTCTCCCCCTAATGGAACAGCACACACCTTCTTTCCAGTCTTTTGTGTGCATTTGGCCAGCTTCTGACCCCCTCTGCCCTCTCATCTCCCCTCCAGATAGGAGCTGCCCACACAGTCTCATGTGACTACTTGATCCAAGAAGCTCATTCCTTACCAGTATCATTTTCTATCCCATAGCCCAGTCCAATCTCTGCTTGAAGAGTTGGCTTTGGGAATGGTTCCTGTCTTGGGATAACAGAAGGACTGAGAACCATTACATCCGGGGGTCCTCATAGTCTCAGGCGGACCATTAAGTCTGGTCTTTTTACAAGAATTTGAGATCTGCATCCCACTGCTCTCCTGCTCCCTCAAAAATTCTCTGTTGTGTTCCCTGTCAAGGCAGTCATCAGTTATAGCCAGGCACCATCTTGTTCTTCTGGTCCCAGGTTGATTTAGTCTCTAGTTTATGTGGCCCTTTCTGTCTCCTGGGCTCATAATTACCTTGTGTCTTTGGTGTTCTTCATTCTCCTTTGCTCCAGGTATGTTGAAACCAATTTTTGCATCCTAGATGGCCGCTTGCTAGCGTTTAAGACCCCAGACGCCACTCTTCAAAGTGGGATACAAAATGTTTTCTTAATAGATTTTATTATGCCAATTGACTTAGAAGTCCCCTGAAACCAAGGTCCCCAAGCCCCTGCCCCTGCTACGCTGGCACTTGAAGCATTCATTTTATTCAGGAAGCTTCTTTGCTTTTAGTCTAGTCCAGTTGTGCTGACCTCGCCTGTACTGTGTGTTGTCTTTCCCTTCACCTAAAATAGTTCTTGTACACTAATTAGTGAATACCCCTCCCTCCCTCACCACTCTCATAGCCATCAAAGAATATTTTCTTCTGTTTAAACAATTTCTAGAGTTCTTACAATAGTGACCTCATGTAATACTTGTCCTTTTGCAACTGACTAATTTCACTCAGCATAATGACTTCCAGATTCCTCCATGTTATGAAATGTTTCATGGATTCATCATTGTTTTTTATCGATGCATCATATTCCATTGTGTGAATATACCATAATCTACCTGTTCATCTGTTGATGGGCACCTTGATTGCTTCCATCTTTTTGCTATTGTAAACAGTGCTGCAGTGAACATGGATGTGCATGTATCTGTAAAGGCTCTTATTTCTCTAGGATATATGCCAAGGAGTGGGATTGCTAGATCGTATGACAATTCTATCTCCAGTTTTTTAAGGAAGCGTTAAATTGATTTCTAAAGTTGTTGTACCATTTTACATTCCCACCCCTTGTTGGAGTGAGATGGAGTATCATTATAGTTTTGATTTGCATTTCTCTAATGGCTAATAATCGTGAGCATTTCCTCACGTATCTGTTACCTACCTGAATGTCTTCTTTAGTAAAGTGCCTGTTCATATTCTTTGCCCATTTTTTTTTAATTGGGCTGTTTGTCTTTTCATAGTTGAGTTTTTGTGGTATCATGTAGATTTTAGAGATCAGATGCTGATCAGAAATGTCATAGCTAAAAACGTTTTCCCTGTCTGCAGGTAATCTTTTTACTCTTTTGATGAAGTCTTTGGATGAGCAAAAGTGTTTGATTTTTAGGAGCTCCCAGTTATCTAGTTTCTCTTCTGCATTGTTAGTAATGTTTTGTATACTGTTTATGCCATGTATTAGGCCTCCTAGTGTTTCCCCTATTTTTTCTTCCATAATCTTTATTGTTTTAGATTTTATATTTGGGTCTTTGATACATTTTGAGTTAGTTTTTGTGCATGATGTGAGGTATGGGTCGTATTTCATTTTTTTGCAGATGGATATCCAGTTATGCCAGCACAATTTGTTAAGCAGACTGTATTTTCCCATTTAACTGACTTTGGACCTTTGTCAAATATCAGCTGCTTATATGTGGATGGATTTATGTCTGGATTCTCAATTGTGTTCCACTGGTCCATGTAGCTGTTCTTGTATCAGTAACAGGCTATTTTGACTACTCTGGTGGTGTACCTAAAAACCTAACCAAACCTAGTGCCGTTGAGTCGATTCTAACTCATAGGGACCCTATAGGACAGAGTAAAACTATCCCATAGAGTTTCCGAGGAGCTCCTGACGGATTTGAACTGTTGACCCTTTGGTTAACAGCTGTAGCACTTAACCACTACACCACCAGGGTTTCCTGTAGTGGTATACAAAACCAAACCCAATGCTGTCGAGTTGATTCTGACTCATAGTGGCCCTATGTGATAGAGTAGAACTGCCCCATAGAGTTTCCAAGGGGTTCCTGGTGGATTTGAACTGCCGATCTTTTGGTTAGCAGCCATACCACTTAACTGCTGTGCCACCAGGGTTTCCTGTGGTGGTATAAAAGGTTCTAAAATCAGGTAGAGTGAGGCCTCCCACTTTGTTCATCTTTTTCAGTAATGCTTTACTTATCCGGGGCCTTTCCATATGAAGTTAGTAATTTGTTTCTCCATCTCATTTAAAAATGGCATTGGAATTTGGATCAGTATTTCATTGTATCTATACATCGATGGCACTTTTTTATACATCGCTTTGGGTAGAACAAACATTTTCACAATGTTGAATCTTCCTATCCATGAGCAAGGAATATTTTCCATTTATGTAGGTCTCTTGGTTTCTTGCAATAGTGTCTTGTAGTTTTCTTTGTCTAAGTCTTCTACATTTCTGGTTAGATTTATTATTCTTAAGTATCTACCTTCTTGGGGGTTACCGTAAATGGCATCGATTTGGTGATTTCCTCTTCGACTTTCTTTTTGTTGGTGTAGAAGAATCCGACTGATTTTTGTATGTTTATCTTGTATCCTGATACTCCATTGAACTATTAATTTCAGTAGTTTTCTTCAGGATTCTTTAGGGTTTTCTTTCTCTCTGCTTCTGAACTGTCTCGCTTTTCCCATGCCTCTCCATCCGTTTTCTAACTTTATCATTGGTGTTCAGGGCTCCTAGCTTATCATGTGTAAATAGAGATACTTTTACTTATCTGGATGCCCTTTATTTCTTTATCTAGCCTAATTGCTCTGGCTGGTGGTGTAGTGCTTAAGTGCTAAGGCTGCTAACCAAAGAGTAGGCATTTTGAATCCACCTGGTGCTCCTTAGAAACTCTATGGGGCAGTTCTACTCTGTCTTATAGGGTCACTATGAGTTGAAATCCACTCGATGGCACTGGATTTTTTTGGTTAGGACCTCCAGCTCAATGTTGAATAAGAGTGTTGATAAAGGGCATCCTTTTCTGGATCCCAATTTCAAGGAGAATGCTTTCAGGCTCTCTCCATTTAGAATGATGTTGGCTGTTGGCTTCGTATAAATGCCCTTTATTATGTTGAGGAATTTTCTTTCTATTCCTATTATGCTGAGACTTTTTATCATGAATGGGTGTTGGACTTTGTCAAATGCCTTTTCTGCATCAATTGGTAAGATTATGTGGTTCTTGTCTTTCGTTTTATTTATATAATGGATTACGTTAATTGTTTTTCTAATGTTGAACCATTCCTGTGAATCCCACTTGGTCGTGGTGAATTATTTTTTTGATATGTTGTCTAATTCTATTACCTAGAATTTTGTTGAGGATTTTTGTATCTAAGTTCATGAGGGATATAGGTCTGTAATTTTCTTCTTTTGTGGTGTCTTTATCTGGTTTTGGTATCAGGTATGCGCTGGCTTCATAGAATGAGTTTGGGAGTATTCTGTCCTTTTCTATGCTCTGAAATACCTTTAAAAGTAGTGATGTTAACTTCTCTGAAAGTTTGGTAGAATTCTGCAGTGAAGCCATCTGGGCCAGGACTTTATTATTATTATTTTTTTGCAGAGTTTTTAAATCACTTTTTCAATCTCCTCTTTTGTTATGGGTTTATTTAGTTGTTCTACCTCTGTTTGTGTTAATTTAGGTAGGTAGAAAGTTTCTAGAAATTCATCCATTTCTTCTAGGTTTTCAAATTTGTTATAGTACAATTTGTAGTAATCTGATAGGATTCTTTTAATTTCAGTTGGGTCTGCTGTAATATCGCCCACCTCATTTCTTATTTGGGTTATTTGCTTCCTCTCCTGTTTTTCTTTTGTCAGTTTGACCAATGGTTTATCAATTTTGTTAATGTTCTCAGAGAACAAGCTTTTGGGCTTGTTAAATCTTTTAATAGTTTTTCTGTTCTCTATTTCATTTAATTCTGCTCTAATTTTTATTATTTGCTTTCTTTTGGTGCCTTTTTTTTTTTGTTCAAGTTGTAGGGATAATTCTTTGATTTGGACCTTTCTTCTTTTTGTATGTGTACATTTGTTGATATAAATTGACCTCCAAGCACTGCTTTAGCTAGATACCAAAAGTTCTGATAGGAAATGTTTTCATGCTCATTGGATTCTATGAATTTCTTTATTCCATCCTTGATGTCTTCTATAACCCAGTTGTTTTTGAGTGGGGTATTGTTCAGTTTCCAAGTGTTTGATTTCTTTTCCCTGCTTTTTCTGTTATTGATTTCTAGCTTTATGGCCTTATGGTAAGAGAAGATGCTTTGTAATATTTCAGTGTTTTGGATTCTGCTAAGGTTTGCTTTATGACCTAATACTCGGTCTATTCTAGAGAATGTTCCATGTGAGCTAGAAAAGAAAGTATACACGGCTGCTGTTGGATGGAGTGTTCTGTATATTTCTCTAAGGTCAAGTTGGTTGCTTGTGGCATTTAGATCTTCCAAGTCTTTCTTGAGCTTTTTTCTTGATGCTTTGTCCTTCACTGAAACTGCTGTGTTGAAGTCTCCTACTATTATTGTGAAGCTGTCTAACTCATTTTTCAATGCTGTTGGAGTTTGTTTTATGTATCTTGCACCGCTGTCATTGGGTGCATAATTATTTAATATGGTTATATCCTCCTGGTATATTGTCCCTTTAATCATTATATAGTGTCCTTCCTTATCCTTTGTGGAGGATTTTACTTTAAAGTCTATTTTGTCAGAAATTAATATTGCCACTCCTGTTCTTTTTTGTTTGCTCTGTCAGTGTTCTAGTCTTGGGTTAATATCTGATATTATTGATTTTCTAACCAGAGGACTCCCTTTAGTATTTCTTGTAGTTTTGGTTTGGTTTTTATGAATTCTCTGAACTTCCATTTATCTGGAAATGTCCTAATTTTGCCTTCACATTTGAGAGACAGTTTTGCTGGATATATGACTCCTGGCTGGCTATTTTTTTCCTTCAGTACTTTATATAAGTCATTCCATTGCCTTCTTGCCTGCATGGTTTCTGCCGAGTAGTCTGAGCTTATTATTATTGACTCTCCTTTGTAGGTAACTTTTTGTTTATCCCTAGTCGCTCTTAAAATTTTCCCTTTATCTTTGGTTTTGGCAAGTTTGATTATAATATGTCTTGGTAACTTTCTTTTAAAATCTACCTTATGTGGAGTTCAATGAGCATCTTCGATAGCTATCTTCTCATCTTTTACAGTATCAGGGAAGTATTCTGCCAATAAATCTTCAACAATTCTCCCTGTATTTTCTGTTATCCCTTCTGTTTTGGTACTGCAATCACACGTGGGTTATTTCTCTTGATAGAGTCCCACATGATTCTTAGGATTTCTTCATTTTTTTTTTAATTCTTTTATCTGATTTTTCTTCAAATATATTGGTGCCAAGTGCTCTATCTTCAATCTCAGCAATTCTGCCTTCTTGCTCAGTTCTGCTCCTCTTCCTATTGAGTTGTCTAATTCTGTAATTTTATTGTTAATCTTCTGAATTTCTAAGTGCTGTCGTCTATGGATTCTTGCAGCTTATTAAATATTTCATCATCTTCTTGAATAACCTTTTTAATTTCTTCAACTGCTTTACCTGTGTGTTCCTTGGCTTGTTCTGCTTATTGCCTAATCTCCTTCCTGATCTCGTTCTTAATGTCTTGAAGAGTTCTGTATATTAATCTTTTGTATTCTGCATCTGGTAATTCCAGGAAGGCACCTTCCTCCAGAAGATTCCTTGATTCTTTGTTTTGAGAGCTTGTTGAAGCTATCATGGTCTGCTTCTTTATGTGATTTGATATTAACTCTTATCTCTGAGCCATCTATAAATTATTGCATTAGCTTACTTTGTTTGCTTACTGTGTCCTAGCTTCTTGCTTTGTTTTGTTTTGATATGCCCAAATAGGTTGCTTGAGTGAGGTAGCTTGATTATTTTCACCTTTGAAGCTCTAACGTCCTGTCACCAGATGGCTAGAACTGTTATCAGGTATGTGAGCTTAGAAGCCCATTCACTTTTCTTGTACGGATTCAGCTCAGGTGTCCAGGTTGTTGGTCATCAAGTGTGTGGTATAGGCTCTGTCTTACCATCTTAGATGAGCAGGGGTGATTGGTGTAGGTACAGCAGGGGGTCACTCTCCCAACAGGGCAGGGGCTGACAACTGTTCCCTGAGTGTCTGTGAGGTAAGTGCATCCCTGTTCCCTAGAGCTCACAGGTGGGTGGGTTCTGTAGATGGACCATGGGCACCCAATGCTTTTGGTTGTAAGTACTTGGAGGTACCAGTTATTCTTGGACCCCTATCACAGGTGGTTGGGTGACTTGGGTCAAGCCACCAGTCCTTAGGCCCCTGATGTGAGTAGGTGAGGACCCTGTTTAATAGGCAAAGTTGTGTCAAACATCAGACATCCACCTCTCCTCCTCATAGCTGAAAAGGTTGCCGTCTGCCATCAAGGGCCTATTCTCCTAAAATAGGCCCATACAGGTCCATGCAAGGGGGAAAGGTATTCAAAGTCCGTGGACCATTTACGCCCATACAGAAGCTGCTTCTGTCCTGAGCTCCCCAGCTTAGTGGAGTTGGCAGATTATCTTTTCCCCCATTTGTGAACTTATTCCTTCTCCAAGGCCAGGAGAATTGCTCAGAGCACTCAGCACAGCCTGTCTCAGGCCTAGAAAAATTGACAGCCACTGAAGCCAGCTTGGGGCCTGGGGGTGGGGTAAGATATACTCAAGTACTTACCTTTTGCCGAGAGACCCTTTCTTCTCTGGTTCCAGAGGTGTGAGTAGCCTGTGCAGCTGGTTGTTTTTCCCTGAGGAAAGTGCAGTGGAACTGTGCCATCAGCCTGCCACAGTCTCTGCCAGAATGGTGCCTGATTGTTCCCAGTGATTTAGGTCTGGCAACTCCTCTCTGCTTCTGAACTGTCTCTCCTTTCCCATGCCTCTCCATCCGGTTTTTAACTTTATCATTGGTGTTCAGGGCTCCTAGCTTATCATAAATATAATAGTTTCACTTGTCTTTTCAGGTCTTTGTTGTAGGAGGGATCACCGGAAGCATCTGACTACTCTGCCATCTTGGCCCTGCCTCCCTCAATCTCAAATTGCTAAATTATTATAGACCTTCTCACTAAAATGATAGTCTCTTGAGATTTTGAAAATCTTTCAACTACCAATATGCTTTCTTCTGTCTCCATGACACAAGGAAAAGATAGTTCTTACTACACTTTTGCCAAAATATTTTGCAGTGACCTTTTGCTATCATGTTTATTAACATAAACACTTTTATCATGTTTGACCATCTGATCTACTTATGTAAATAAATGTTCTCAACGCATATCTTTGAGTTGAAGTGGAGAGGAAGTAAAGTACAGGAAATTAATTTTGCATAGAGACTACTTTTTTGTTTTGTTTAATTTGTTTATTCTTTTAGTGGGCTATCATTTCATATGAATCAAGTATAAGAAATAGGTAATTCACATATGTATCTACTTATAACATTATATAATGTGTATTTTCTCTAACATCCAGGTAAGATCCCATAACTGTGTAAGTCATTGTTTTCTAAGAGCTACCTTTCTGGATTCAATGTATTTATTTCTAATAGTCCAAAGTGTAACCCTCAACTGAAAATACATGTAATGGAATCTATACTGAGTTAGGTTAATAGACAAATATTTAACTATCTTCAATAATTTTTATTTCAATTATCCTGACATGACCGTTTGTGTGTATAGGAATCATCTTAGAATTAACTACATAATGGGAAACCCTGGTGGCATAGTGGTTAAGTGCTATGGCTTCTAACCAAAAGGTCGACAGTTTGAATCTACCAGGTGCTCCTTGGAAACTCTATGGGGCAGTTCTACTCTGTCCTATAGGGTCGCTATGAGTCAGAATCGACTTGACGGCAGTGGGTTTTGGTTTAACTACATAATGACACTTTATTTATTTGTATTCACATATATGGTAAGGTATAAAGTTCTCTATAAATGCATGAAATTGTTACTTCTGTGCTATAGAGAGAAAGTACCATTGCAGTTCTTACTGGGTAGATTTGATTCATGGTGACCCCATGTGTGTCAGAGTAGAACTGTGCTCTGAAGGGCATTCAATGGCTGACTTTTTTATAGTGGATCTCCAGGCCTTTCTTCCAAGGTGTCCAACCTTTTAGTTAGCAATGGAGGGCATTAACCTTTGCACCTTGCAAGGACTGCAGAGTGAGAGTAGGGATGACATTATAAGACTCTGAATTCTCATTTTGGTTACGTGGACATAGAAAAAAATATTTGCTGTATAATGTGTGGTATGTAATATAATCCACATAGAAAGACATCATTACATACAGTGTTGCAAATTTAAAGCAACAGCTTAATATCTTTAAAAAAATTAAGTTCATAATTTGGCAAATCATTACATGCATATGATTTAAAAGATGACTGATTCATTATGTCAATGTAACCGTGTTTTCCCCCTTAATTTTTTTTTCTTTTTTAGTCACTTGTGTATTTTGATTAATTATTGTATCGATTTATAATTGTAATAGGATTTAAAATTACTTTTCTGAGTAACCGAACTTTTATTGTTTTATTAAGATAGAACTAATATATTAAAATAATGTGAATCTAATTAAAAAAAAATGTGTAGTATGTGGAAATTCTCTAGCCTGTTGCCTAACTGCATTCAAGATTTATGTGACAATTTAAATTGGGATCTATCATTAATTAAATAGAATTTTTATTTCTGAAATGATAGAACATTGAGAAACTGCTTTTAATCAACCTTGCAAAAGCTGGGTTTATGTGTTTTTTTTTTCAACCCATTGTTCACCAGATCAAACAGACTTGATATATCTTTGATTAAAGACAGAATACTTCTTTGCAGATAACTAATTTTATCTTTTGAAGATTTTTTTTTAACTCATAAGCTACATTAATAATTAAAGAAGCCTAGATGACAAGTATCAATTCTTCATAAAAAAGAGATACTTAAAATATGAACAGCATTAAAATTATATAAGTACAGGAATGTGATGTTTAGCTTTCTTAAATTGAACTTGCCTTTTGTTTGTGTAAGTGTGATACAATAATAAAATAAATTAACTGGGTAAGCAAAAGGTATTTTCTTCATATAATACTTTATTTTTTCTGACCTTTGTTTGATATATTTTTTTTTTCATACCATACTTTCTCCTGGTGTTTGAAAAAGTCAGTGAATGACATACCAAAAGAAACCCCAAAACCTATAGCCATCAAGTCAATTCTGACTCCTAGAGACCATAAAGGGCAGAGTAGAGCTCCCCCACAGGGTTTCCAAGGAGTGGCTCGTGGGTTCGAACTGCCAACCTTTTGGTTAGCAGCCGAGTTCTTAAGCACTGCACAACCAGAGCTCCCATATAGTACAGAGTGGTATAAATATATTGCTATATTAATACAGTGCATTCTTTCCATAACCATTTTTAGGTGAACCAGGAGTCATTTTTTGAAAGGACAAGCTCCTTGTCTAATGGATAAAAGAACAAAATGTTATGCTTATGATTTAGATAATAACTACTTTCAATATACCCATAACCTGATCTAGATGACTAACCAATGTATTTGGTATCCTAGGGAGACCCTGGATGTTGCGAAGAATTAACACACTTGGCGGATAACCTAAAAATTGGAGGTTCAAGTCCTCCCAGGGGTGCCTTGGAAGGAACCCCTGGTAATCTACTTCCGAAAAATCAGTCATTAAATGCCCCATGCAGCACAGTTCTACTTTGGCTGATTTTAAACAGTTTATACAGTTAGGGATTATGAAACAAATCCACCCAATTGGCATAAAATATCCAAAATGATTATTTGCACTTCAAAATTGATTACATTATTTCTCAATCTGTAAAAAAAATATTTTTTGTAGTAAAAAAATATTTTTCTATTTTGTAGGCAAAATATATTACTTCCTTTTACTTCTGATAATTCCCAGTGAACAAAATTTCCTTTGAATACTTAGTGTCTCTGAAACAACATTCTTGACTGAGTAAGCAAACGGTGCCCTACTATAGCCCTCGTGTTACAACTATATCTTCACATCGTAAAAGCTCAAGTTAATTAAATAGTAGAGATTTAACTTTAAAAATATGGAGTAAAACCAGATCATTAACAAAGTTGTAAAAAAGAGAATCACTTGAATTGAGGGTTTATGAAACCAGTGGTGTCAGACTGACTTGTTAATTTCCTATTTTGTAGACTCCGCGCCTACTTTTAAGACATACAAAGACGCTGGAGAGTAATAAAGAAAAAGTAATATGGAGGTATGCTATGCAATCTGCTTTGGACAAAAAATTACACGAACGAGATTCTGTCAGCATTTTATGCTATTTGAGGGCTAGATATCCTGGAAAATCATACACTGTAGGTTGGTTGAAATTAACACTACAAACCCAGTGCTAGGAAAGAAATTTTTGAAATGCTGGCTTTATCTTAACTTATTTATACTCATTAAATGGGTTGAGCAGCTTAAAATTTGACCTACATGACACGAATTATGATTGTTTTCTACTTATAAAAGCAATATATATCCACGCAATAGACTTTATTGATGTTCTAATGTGCGTATCCTGGGAGCAGTAGGGATTGAAACTCACAATCAATGCAACGCAATTACGCTGTGCCGTTCACACTTTAGGCAGTCCATACTCGCTACTGTTGAGTTGATTCTGGCTCATGTGATCCCATTGTGTGTCAGAGTAGAAAGGTGCTCCACAGGGTTTTCAATGGCTCATTTTCCAACGTAGTTAACCAGGCTTTTCTTCTGAGGTGCCTCTGGGTGAACCCAAATCACCATCCTTTCAGTCAGCAGCGAACGTGTAAACCGTTTGTGCCACCCAGGGACTCCAGGGGTCCATGTGAAATCAAGCTGATGCAGACTTCCTTGCCTAGCTTCCTTCTCTAACCTGTTTTACTTTTCTCATTCCCTTGGAAGTTTTATCTGAGAGCAATCCTTCAATAAATCATTTACATGAGAATTCCCTTTCAGGCTCTGTTTCTAGGGAATTGGACCTAAGAAAATCCATTAGATGAAATTAAATATTAAAGGTATACATAACTCGGAAGACCTCCAAGGTCAATTATGATTAATGATTTAAAGGGTATTCTCTAGTTTTTCTTCACTATGTATTAACAAATATTTGGATATTATTCCTTTCAAAATGGAATTATACTGTCCTTATTGTTCTATATAATGAGTTTGATATAATTACTTTTCTAAAATAAGTATTTTAGAGTAGTTCTAGATTTATAGAAAAATTGTAAAAGTAGAGACTCCAGATATATTTCACACCCAGTTTCCCCTATTGTTAATATTCTACATTATTAAGATGTTAACTTATTATTGATATTACTACAGTTACTCCAGCTTTCTTTTGATTAATATTAGCATGGTATATCTTTTTCGATCCCTTTGTTTTTAACCTGAGTCATTATATATAAAGTGGATTTCTTGTCTATCCATTCCAACAAACTCTTTCTTTTAACTGGTGTATTTATATTTATCGATAATGATTATTAATATAGTTGGATTAACATCTATGATGTTTGTAACTGTTTTCTATTTGTCACATTTATTCTTTTTTCATCCTCTTCACCCTCTTTTTCTGCCTTCTCTGTTCTTAATTGAGCATTTCATATAACTTCCTTTAATCTCTTCTCAGCCTATAAATTATATTGTTCTTTAATTTTCAGTTGCTACTTTAGAGTTTACAATATACATTTTTAAAATAGTGTTCAAATAACATTATACCGCCTTATGTGTTTTTTTATGTGTAGTACAACTAACCTATAACAGTTGTTGCCCTTAACTGCCATTGAGTTGGCCCCTGACTTAAGGCGACCCCATGTGTTACAGAAGAGGACTACCTGATGAGGTTTTCTTGGCTGTTGTCTTTATGGAAGCAGATCACCAGGCCTTTTCTTCCAGGGAGCTGCTACGTGGGTTCAAACCACCAACCTTTTGGTTAGCAGCTGATCGAAAACGGCTTTCACCATTCAGAGTATTCCCAAACCCTTTCTCCTTTCACTTTTGACACTGCTTTAATTCATTTTACTGCTCCACATGATGTAATCACTCAATAAATTCTCACTATTGTTAACTTAAGGAGCCCTGGTGGTATACTGGTTAAGTGCTTGGCTAACAGAAAGGTGTGTGATTCTGACCCACTAGTTTCTCTATGGAATAAAGATGTGGCCATCTGCTTCTGTAACGATTACAGTCTTGGAAATCCCGTGGGGCGGTTCTACTCTGTCCAACAGGATCGCTATGAGTCTGAATCCACTCCACGGCAGAGGGTTTGTTTTTTTAGGTATTACTAACTTAAACAGTTTCAGATTTTGGCATAAAACCTAAAATAAAGCCCCAATATTATGTTCTGCTTTGACATCTGATGAAACCAGGAGGACCTCAAATGACATAACCACAAGTTCCCCTCCGCCATGAGCTTCTATGAAGAAGGACACCTCGCAAACAATGCTCGTATTGTGGGTACAGGCGCTGTTCTTGCTTATGCCTGAGTGGCGGTTTTCTGTCCCTGCCAGCCTGTGAAATTACTCAAACGAGCCAACTACATACTCTGGAAGGAGCCAGGGGTTACTCTCCTGCCCCTTGGAGCTCCAAAGTTTGCCTTCCACAACCTCTGCTGGTTCACTCTGCTCCTAAATGCAACCCCTATGTGGTGCTGCATATCATGTGGTTTCCTCCTCCACTGGCCTGTGCATCCATGTGACTAAAAACCCCTGTTGATCACATCTGTCCTATGTTAGTTATCATGGTAGGTACCATTCCCATAAGCCTAGGGTGAGAATCCCTCCTTCACAAATGGAGTGAAAAACAGATGAATAAAGCATAGACCAGTTAGGAATTAAAAAAAAAAGTCTTTTACTTTACCTCCTTCCCCAATGCTCTTCCTTCTTTTAGGCAGGTGTGTTTCTGTTCTATATCATTTCCTTCCTCTGAAGGACTTCTTTTATTTGTTTTTATTTGTCTAGGAAAGTTCTTATTTCTCCTTCACTTTTCATGAATGATTTTGTTGGGTATACAAAACCAAAAAACCCCACAACCGCTGAGTTGATTCCGACTCATAGTGACCCTATAGGGCAGAGTAGAACTGCCCTATAGAGTTTCCAAGAAGCCCCTGGCAGATTCGAATTGCCGACCTCTTGGTTAACAGCCATAGCACTTAAACTCTATGCCATGGGTACAGATTTCTGATTTCGTAGCTTTTTCATTCAACACTTTAAGTATTTCACTGCACTCTTCTGGCTGGCCTGGTTTCTGATAAGAGGCTTACTGCAAATCTTATTCAGTAATTAAGTTACCCCCTCCCTCTCACCAATCCGCTTCTTTCCAGAATTTCTCTTGTGTTGGTTTCTATTGTCTGAAAATAATATGCCTAGGTACATTTCTTTTGTGGGTTTTGTTTGAATTTTTTCTCTTTTTTTTTTGGTTTTTATCCTGCTTGGTGTTCTCTGAGCTCCTGGATCTGTGGTTTGGTGTTTACAATTAATTTTATAAAGTTATCAGGCATTATTATTCAAATATTGCTTCTCCTCCATTTTCTTTTTCCTTCTGATACTCCAATTAAGCACACTTTACACCCTTTGAAACTGTCCCACAGTTCTTGGATGTTCTTTTTTTTGTTTGTTTTCTCTTTGAAATTAACTTTAGGAAGTTTCTATTGACTCGTCCTGAAGCTCATTGATTTTTTCTACAGCTGTGCTGAACTTACTGATGAGCCCATCAAATACGTTCTTTTTTATGACAGTGTTTTGATTTATACCATTTACTTCTGAGTCTTTCTAAGAATTTTCATCTCCCTGCTTACATTACCAATCTATTCATGCATGTTGTCTCCATTTTCCATTACAGACTGTAGGATATTCATCATAGTTATTTTAAATTCCCTATCTGTTAATTAGAACATCTGTCTCATATATGAGTCTTGTTCTGTTAATTGCTTTGTCTATTCAGACTGTACTGTTTCTTGCCTTTTCGCATGCCTTGTAATACTTTGCGGAAAGTCACACATGTTGCATTGAGTAATAAGAAGTCAGGCAAATAGGCATTAGTGAAATGATTCATGATAATTTAGCTAAGAGTTAGGCTGTCTAATACCTGGCATAGGTAAAGGTGCCAGGGGTTCTATATTTTTTGCGTTCGCACTTGCCTTTGGTCTGCCCTAAATATGCCTCCTCATAGAGAGTCTGCACTTTACTACTTTTCAGCTATTAATCCACTATTATTTTACTGATGCACTTTTTTTTTTAAATAATTTTTATTGAGCTTTAAGTGAACGGTTACAAATCAAGTCAGTCTGTCACATATAAGCTTATATACACCTTACTCCATACTCCCACTTACTCTCCCCCTAATGAGCCAACCCTTCCAGTCTATCCTTTTGTGAAAATTTTGCCAGTTTCTAACCCTCTCTATCCTCCCATCTCCCCTCCAGACAGGAGATGCCAACACAGTCTCAAGTGTCCACCTGATACAAGTAGCTCACTCTTCATCAGCATCTCTCTTCAACCCGTTGTCCAGTCTCTTCCATGTCTGATGAGTTGTCTTCGGGAATGGTTCCTGTCCTGGGCCACCAGAAGGTTTGGGGACCATGACTGCAGGGATTCTTCTAGTCTCAGTCAGACCATTAAGTCTGGTCTTTTTATGAGAATTTGGGCTCTGCATCCCACTGATCTCCTGCTCCATCAGGGGTTCTCTGTTGTGCTCCCTGTCAGGGCAGTCATCGGTTGTGGCCGGGCACCATCTAGTTCTTCTGGTCTCAGGATGATGTAAGTCTCTGGTTCCTGTGGCCCTTTCTGTCTCTTGGGCTCATAGTTATCCTGTCACCTTGGTGTTCTTCATTCTCCTTTGATCCAGGTGGGTTGAGACCAATTGATGTATCTTAGATGGTCACTTGTTAGCATTTAAGCCCCCAGACGCCACATTTCAAAGTAGGATGCAGAATGTTTTCATAATAGAATTATTTTGCCAATTGACTTAGAAGTCCCCTTAAGCCATAGTCCCCAAACCCCCGCCCTTGCTCTGCTAACCTTTGAAGCATTCAGTTTATCCCGGAAACTTCTTTGCTTTTGGTCCAGTCCAGTTGAGCTGACCTTCCCTGTGTTGAGTATTGTCCTTCCCTTCACCTAAAATAGTTCTTATCTACTAACTAATCAGTAAATACCCCTCTCCCACCCTCCCTCCCTCCCCACCTCATAACCACAAAAGTATGTGTTCTTCTCAGTTTATACTATTTCTCAAGATCTTATAATAGTGGTCTTATACAATATTTGTCCTTTTGCCTCTGACTCATTTCACTCAGCATAATGTCTTCCAGATTCTTCCATGTTACGAAATGTTTCACAGATTCGTCACTGTTCTTTATCTATGTGTAGTATTCCATTGTGTGAATATACCACAATTTATTTACCCATTGATCCGTTGATGGACACCTTGGTTGCTTCCAGCTTTTTGCTATTGAAAACAGTGCTGCAATAAACATGGGTGTGCATATATCTGTTCACGTAAAGGCTCTTATTTCTCTAGAGTATATTCCAAAGAGTGGTATTTCTGGGTTGTATGGTAGTTCTATTTCTAACTTTTTAAGAAAATGTCAGATAGATTTCCAAAGTGGTTGTACCATTTTACATTCCCACCAGCAGTGTATAAGAGTTCCAATCTCTCCACAGCCCCTCCAACATTTATTATTTTGTGTTTTTTGGATTAATGCCAGCCTTGTTGGAGTGAGATGGAATCTCATCCTAGTTTTAATTTGAATTTCTCTAATGGCTAATGATAGAGAGCATTTTCTCATGTATCTGCTAGCTGCCTGAATATCTTCTTCAGTGAAAAGCATGTGTTCATATCCTTTGCCCACTTCTTGGTTGGGTTCTTTGTCTTTTTGTGGTTGAGTTTTAACAGAATCATACAGATTTTAGAGATCAGGCACTGGTCGGAGATGTCATAACTGAAAATTCTTTCCCAATCTGTAGGTGGTCTTTTTACTGTTTTGGTGAAGTCTTTAGATGAGCATAGGTGTTTGATTTTTAGGAGCTCCCAGTTATCTGGTTTCTCTTCATCATTTTTGGTAATATTTTGTATTCTGTTTATGCCTTGAATTAGGGCTCCTAACATTGTCCCTATTTTTTCTTCCATGATCTTTATTGTTTTAATCTTTATGTTTAGGTCTTTGATCCACTTGGAGTTAGCTTTTGTGCATGGTGTGAGGTATGGGTCCTGTTTCATTTTTTTGCAAATGGGTATCCAGTTATGCCAGCACCATTTGTTAAGAAGACTATCTTTTCCCCAATTAACTGACACTGGGCCGTTGTCAAATATCAGCTGCTCATATGTGGATGGATTTATATCTGGGTTCTCAATTCTGTTCCATTGGTCTATGTGCCTGTTGTTGTACCAGTACCAGTACCAGGCTGTTTTGACTACTGTGGCTGTATAATAGGTTCTAAAATCAGGTAGAGTGAGGCCTCCCACTTTCTTCCTCTTTTTCAGCAATTTTTTTTTTTTTTTTTTTACTTATCCTAGGCTTCTTTCCCTTCCATATGAAGTTGGTGATTTGTTTCTCCATCACATTACAAAATGTCATTGGAATTTGGATCGGAAATGCATTGTAGGTATAGACGGCTTTTGGTAGAATAGACATTTTTACTATGTTAAGTCCTCCTATCCATGACCAAGGTATGTTTTTCCACTTAAGTAGATCCTTTTTAGTTTCTTGCAGTAGTACTTCGTAGTTTTGTTTGTATATGTCTTTGACATCTTTGGTAAGATTTACTCCTAAGTATTTTATCTTCTTGGGAGCTACTGTGAAAGGTATGGATTTGGTGATTTCCTCTTCGATGTTCTTTTTGTTGACGTAGAGGAATCCAATTGATTTTTGTATGTTTATCTTTTAACCTTAGACTCTGCCAAACTCTTCTATTAGTTTCAGTAGTTTTCTGGAGGATTCCTTAGGGTTTTCTGTGTATAAGATCATGTCATCTGCTAATAGAGATAATTTTACTTCTTCCTTGCCAATCCGGATGCCCTTTATTTCTTTATCTACCCTAATTGCTCTGGCTAGGACCTCTAGCACAATGTTGAATAAGAGCGGTGATAAAGGGCATCCTTGTCTGGTTCCTGTTCTCAAGGGAAATGCTTTCAGGCTCTCTCCATTTAGAGTGATGTTGGCTGTTGGCTTTGTATAAAAAAAAGAAAATTTCTCTTTTTTTTTTTTTTTTATATAGATGCCCTTTATTACGTTGAGGAATTTTCCTTCAATTCCTATTTCGGTGAGAGTTTTTATCATGAATGGTTGTTGGACTTAGTCAAATGCCTTTTCTGCATCAATTGATAAGATGATGTGGCTTTTGTTTTTTGTTTTATTTATATGGTGGATTACATTAATGGTTTTTTTAATATTAAACCCGCCTTGCATACCTGGTATAAATCCCACTTGGTTGTGGTGGATTATTTTTTTGATATATTGTTGAATTCTATTGGCTAGAATTTTGTTGAGGATTTTTGCATCTATGTTCATGATGGATATAGGTCTGTAATTTTCTTTTTTTGTGATGTCTTTACCTGGTTTTGGTATCAGGGATATGGTGGTTTCATAGAATGAGTTAGGGAGTATTCCATCATTTTCTATGCTTTGTAATACCTTTAGTAGTAGTGGTGTTAACTCTTCTCTGAAAGTTTGGTAGAACTCTACGGCAAAGCCGTCCAGGCCAGGGCTTTTTTTTGTTGGGAGTTTTTCGATTACCATTTCAATCTCTTTTTTTGTTATGGGTCTATTTAGTTGTTCTACTTCTGATTGTGTTAGTTTAGGTAGGTAGTGTTTTTCTAGGAATTCATCCATTACTTCAAGGTTTGCAAATTTGTTAGAGTACAGTTTTTCAAAATAATCTGATATGATTCTTTTAATTTCAGTTGGGTCTGTTGTGATGTGGCCCATCTCGTTTCTTATTCGGGTTATTTGTTTCCTTTCCTGTATTTCTTTAGTCAGCCTGGGCAATGGTTTACACAATTTTGTTAATTTTTTCAAAGATCCACTTTTGGCTTTGTTAATTCTTTCAATTGTTTTTCTGTTCTCTAATTCATTTAGTTCAGCTCTCATTTTTATTATTTGTTTTCTTCTGGTGCCTGATGGGTTCTTTTGTTGCTCACTTTCTATTCAAGTTGTAGGGACAGTTCTCTGATTTTGGCTCTTCTTTTTGTATGTGTGCATTTATCGATATAAATTGGCCTCTGAGCACTGCTTTTGCTGTGTCCCAGAGGTTTTGATAGGAAGTGTTTTCATTCTCGTTGCATTCTATGAAGTTCTTTATTCCCTCCTTAATGTCTTCTATAACCCAGTCTTTTTTCAGCAGGATATAGTTCAGTTTCCAAGTATTTGATTTCTTTTCCCTAATTTTTCTGTTATTGATTTCCACTTTTATGGTCTTATGGTCTGAGAAGATGCTTTGTAATATTTCGATGTTTTGCATTCTGCAAAGGTTTGTTTTATGACCTAATATGTGGTCTATTCTGGAGAATGTTCCATGTGCGCTAGAAAAAAAAGTATACTTTGCAGCAGTTGGGTGGAGTGTTCTGTATAAGTCAACGAGGTCAAGTTGGTTGATTGTAGGAATTAGGTCTTCCATGTCTCTATTGAGCTTCTTACTGGATGTCCTGTCCTTCTCCAAAAGTGGTTTGTTGAAGTCTCCTACTATAATTGTGGAGGTGCCTATCTCACTTTTCAGTTCTGATAAAGTTTGTTTTGTGTATCTTGCAGCCCTGTCGTTGGGTGCATAAATATTTAATATGGTGATATCTTCCTGGTCAATTGTCCCTTTAATCATTATGTAGTATCCTTCTTTATCCTTTGTGGTGGATTTAACTTTAAAGTCTATTTTGTCAGAAATTAATATTGCTACTCCTCTTCTTTTTTGCTTATTGTTTGCTTGATATATATTTTTTCCATCCTTTGAGTTTTAGTTTGTTCGTGTTTCTAAGTCTAAGGTGCGTCTCTTGTAGGCAGCATATAGACGGACTGTGTTTCTTTATCCAGTCTGAGACTCTCTGTTTCTTTATTGATGCGTTTAGTCCATTTACATTCAGTGTAATTATAGATAGATAAATATGTGTTTAGTGCTGCCATTTTGATGCCTTTTTATGTGTGTTGTTGACAATTTCATTTTTCCACTTACTTTTTTGTGCTGAGACATTTTTCTTTGTAAATTGTGTGTTCCTCATTTTCATTGTATTTCACTTTCTGTTTGCTGAGTCGTTATGTTTTTCTTGGTTTTTATTTTGAGTTATGTAGTTGTTATACCTCTTCGTGGTTACCTTAATATTTACCCCTTTTTTTCTAAGTGAAAACCTAACTTATATTGTCCTATATCGCCTTGTATCTCTCTCCATATGGCAGTTCTATGTCACCTGTATTTAGTCCCTCTTTTTGATTATTGTGATCTTTTACATATTGACTTCAATGATTCCCTGTTTTGAGCATTTTTTTCTTTTTAAAATTAATCTTAATTTGTTTTTGTGATTTTCCTATTTGAGTTGGCATCAGGATGTTCTGTTCTTTGACCTTGTGTTGTGCTGGTATCTAATATAATTGGTTTTCTGACCAATTTCCTTTAGTATTTCTTGTAGCTTTGTTTTGGTTTTTGCAAATTCTCTAAGCTTGTGTTTATCTGTAAATGTTTTAATTTTGCCTTCATATTTTAGAGAGAGTTTTACTGGTTATATGATCCTTGGCTGGCAGTTTTTCTCCTTCAGTGCTCTATATATGTCATCCCATTGCCTTCTTGACTGTATGGTTTCTGCTGAGTAGTCTGAACTCATTCTTATTGATTCTCCTTTGTAGGAGACCTTCCTTTTATCCCCGGCTGCTTTTAAAATTTTCTCTTTATCTTTGGTTTTGGCAAGTTTGATGATAATATGTCTTGGTGATTTTCTTTTTGGATCAATCTTAAATGGGGTTCGATGAGTATCTTGGATAGATATCCTTTCGTCTTTCATGATGTTAGGGAAGTTTTCTGCCAACAGATCTTCAACTATTTTCTCTGTGTTTTCTGTTATCCCTCCCTGTTCTGGGACTCCAATCACACGCAAGTTATGCTTCTTGATAGAGTCCCACATGATTCTTAAGGGTTCTTCATTTTTTTTTAATTCTTTTATCTGATTTTTTTTCAGCTATATTGGTGTCGATTCCCTGGTCCTCCAGATCTCCCACTCTGCATTCCAATTGCTCGAGTCTGCTCCTCTGACTTCCTATTGCGTTGTCTAATTCTGTGATTTTATTGTTAATCTTTTGGATTTCTGAATGCTGTCTCTCTATGGATTCTTGCAATTTATTAATTTTTCCCCTATGTTCTTGAATAATCTTTTTGATTTCTTCAACTGCTTTATCAGTGTGTTCCTTGGCTTTTTCTGTAGATTGCCTTATTTCATTTCCGAGGTCATCCCTGATGTCTTGAAAAATTAGTTTTTTATATTCTGCATCTGGCTATTCCAGGATTGTATCTTCATTTGGGAAAGATTTTGATTCTTTAGTTTGGGGAGTTGTAGAAGCAATCATGGTCTGCTTCTTTATGTGGTTTGATATCGACTGCTGTCTCTGAGCCATCACTAAGATATTGTAGTGATTTATTGTATATTTGCTCACTGAGTCTTATCTTGTTTTGTTTTCTTTCAATATACATAGATGGGCTACTAGATTGCGCTGTCTTGATTGTTGTAGCCCTTGAGTCACTTATGTCCTATTACCAGCTGGTTTGGGCTTTTACCAGATATATAAGCCTAAGAGTCCATTCACTATTCTTGAGTAGAATCTGATTTTGGGTCATCAAGTGTTTGGTGCAGATTGTCACCTATCCACCTAGAAGTAGTGGTGATAGTTGTGTGCACCAGATTCTAGTGGCAGCAGGGGGTCACACTCTAGGGGTGCAGGATGCTGACAGGCTTCCCCCAAGTGACAGTGAGGTAGGTGTGTCTCTATTCCTAAAGCACTTTGGTGGGTGGGCTCTGCAGCTGCACCTTAGGCCCCCAATGCAGGTACCTCTACTGATTGGTAGGTGTCACCTTCCTTAGACCCCTAAGGCAGGAGGCTAGGTGGTATGGGGGGGAGCTTCAGCCCTCAGTTCCCTGTTGTGGGTCAGTGAGGGTTCTGTTGAATATGCAGAGGTATCAGACCTGGGAAACTTGTCTTTCCAGTAATCAGCTAAATTAATTACAGTCAGATCCGTATCATAAATGCCTTTGCATTACAATAGCCACCTTGTTCCCTGTAGGGATGAAAGCCCAAGAGTGTGGATCACATATGCTTGGCTGCAGCTGGTTCTGTGTTTTTAGTCCAATTAGGGAAGGATTTTTGGTCCCTGGGTTTTTTGTAGCTGCTTCTCTCAGGCCGGGAGAATGGGTTAGGAAAAGCCAAAAAAAAAAAAAAGAAGAAAAAAAGAAAGAAAAACTGCAGAGCAGTTTACTCTCTGGCTCAGGAAATTCCAATGTTAATGAAGCCACCTGGGAAGGGGAGGGGAGGGTTCCCATAAATACGAGAGAGTAGCACCCCAGAATATAGACAAAGTTTCTTATCTTGCTTGGGATGACTTTTATCTGAGATCCCCGAGGGGCACGTCGACTGTGTGCGCTGGCTGGGTAGAGATTGCCCCCGAGGGTCAAGCCCTGCACCAAGGTTCCCCGGCTGGGACGCAGCACTCCCGGCTCGAAAATCAGTCGCTGCCTCCCAGTGACTTCTCCTCCTGTCAGCCACCTTGCTGCGCTGCCTGCATGCACTGGCTGGGCTTCCCCTGAGGTCAGTTCAGGGGGTTAGGGCTGTGCCCTGTGTTTGCGCTGTCTCAGGATGCCATGCTCAGCTCCCCTGAGCCCAGTCCAAAGCCCGGCGCCAAGGTTTCCTGACTGGGACGCTGGCTCCAGGCTCTGAAAACAGTCGCTGCTTCCCCGCAGTTGTTTGTTCTCAGTCTCAGTCACTCAGGTCAAGTCTTTAGATCTGTGTTTGATAGTCAGGGTTTGTAGATTGTCATGGATGTGATCGATTCACTTGTTTTTCTGAGTCTTTGTGGCAAGAGGGATCCGAGGTAGCTTCTACCTAGTCAGCCATCTTGGCCCCCCCTCCTCCATAATACTGATGCACTTTTAACGTGGTGGTAAGATGCGGGGGAAATGGTTCTATAATTTTACGATTTAAATCTCAGTCTTTTAGTGGGCCTTTGTGTTAGAGCAGTGGCCTTCACAAAAGTTTCTCTGGTGGAATAACTTTTTTTTTTCTCCTTGCTTGTTTTTCCTTCCCATGAGTGTAACATTTTTTCTATACATTTCCTTGAAGTCTTGATACCTGTTAACTTGAGTTTTTTTTTTTTCTTTCTTTCTTTTCTCCTTGAGGTAATATAGGAAGTTGGAGAGGGCTAAATTGTAAAGAATGCACTTCCCCTGGAGAATAGGTCTTTGCTATGTAGAAGTCTCTTGGTCTATTTCACAATGATGACTCTTCCCCTGGCAGCAAAAGCTATTAAGTGCCTGACTACTATCCCAGTTCAAACCCACCCAGAGGAGCCTCAGAAGACAGTCCTGACAATTTGCTTCCAAAAGATCATAGCTTTGAAAATCCTGTGGGGCTGTTCTTCTCTGTGTACATAGGGTTGCTACAAGTCCAGATCAACCTGATAGCCACTAACAACAAAAACAACAACTTTTCCCCTCCTCTTGTCATATGCACCAGGAGACCTGTCTCGGATCTTCAACATGAGAAGCTAGTAGAGTTCTGAGAGGTAAGAACCATGAAAGTATGGGTCCCCTTAAGACTTCTGCCCCAGGAGATTTTCCTTGCCCTAGTCCAAACACGGCCTCTGGCAATTCATCAAAATTATTATTTAATTGTTCTTACCAGTTCCCGGCTTCAGTGCTTTCTGCTCCAGATAAGCAGACCTTGTCTGGGTCTCACTGGCTGAACCTGTATTTCAGGGTGATGGTTTGACCTGCAGACTCAGTTATCTGAAGGCTCTAAGAAAAGTCATTAATTTTCAGTTTGTCTAGCTTCTTCTTGTAAGGAGGAAAGTAAGACTTAAAAGCTGTTTATATTTTGGAACTGAAGCTTGGAGTGATACAGTTACTTTTTAGAAAGCTCTTTTCTTTCTGTGATTTGAAATGTGATCATCTTTGTAAATACTTTATATTTATCAATATTATAGCATTTTCTAAGTCTTCCAAGAATTTCATAATTTTTGATGGTTATTGAGGCCTGCCATTCCTATTTGTCAAAACTGCTACAGATTATATTTTTACATTTCATTTTTTGGTTTTTTTTATGGTATTTTTTGGAGTAGAGATAAATTGTTTAAATTGCCACCTTAAAACCTAAGGTCAATAATTTTGTGTAATAAGGAAATTATCTACTGTAAAAAAAAAAAGACTAATGAACTATGCAGTAATAGTCACAAAATGTTTTTGATCAAATCATTCAGAATCTTTCTCTAAATTGTACGTAGCACGAGAATCTTAAATTATAATGAATTAAAGAAATTAGAATTCATTCAAGCAAAAATATGATTAACAAACTTAAGGTATGGACTTATATATAAATATCAAAAGAATTGCCTTGGTAAGCCTCAACAACCAGGTTAACATAACTGTTAACAAGGTTTCAATGGGGTAAAGTCCAATAAATTGTCTCAGGTGAAACAGAATATCCTGAATATTTGTCTGAATACCAAGAAAGAAAGATTAGATTTAAATTGAAATGAAATGTTTTTGTTGTTCTTGTTGTTTTTTGGTATTGTTGAGTCAGCTCTGGCTCATACAGACCCTATGTATAACAGAACAAAATGTTACCCAGTCCTGTGCCATCCTCACAATAGTAGATATGTTTGAGCTCATCGTTGCAGCCCCTGTGTCAGTCCATCTTATCGAGGTCTTCTCTTTTTCACTGACCCACTACTGTACTAAGCATGATGACATTCTCCAGAGATTGGTCCTTCCTTGAAATATGTCCACGCTAAGCAAGACAAAGTCTTGTCATCCTCGCTTCTGAGGAGCATTCTGGCTGTACTTACTCCAGACATATTTGTTAATCTGGCAGTCCATGGTATATTCAATATTTTGTGCCAACACCATAATTCAAATCTATCAATTCTTCCTTGGTCTTCCTTTTTTATTGTTCAGCTTTTCAAGCATAAGAGATGGTTGAAAATGTCATGGCTTGGATCAGGTGTACTTTAATCCTCAAAGTGATTTTAAACAGGTCTTTGGCAGCAGGTTTGCCCAATGTGATATCATTTGATTTCTTGACTGCAGCTTCCTTGGGCATTGATTATTGATCCGAGTAAAATGAAAGCCTTGAGAACGTCAACATCTCAGTTTATCTTGATGTTGCTTACTTGTCCGGTTGTGAGGATTTTTTTTTTTTTTTTTTTTTTTTTTACCTTCAGGTGTAATCCATAATGAAGGCTATAGGCTCTGATATTCAGCAGTCAGTGCTTCAGATTGTCTTCATTTTTGGTAAGCAAGGTTGTGTCATCTGCATATTGCAGGTGTTAATGGTTCTTGTTTCAATCCTGATTCTGCATACTTCTTCATATAGTCCAGTTTCTCAGATTATCTCTTCAGCATATAGGTTGAATAATATGTTGAGAAGTTATAACCCTGAAATTCCAATTTTAAACCACTCAGAGTCACCTCATTCTGTTAGAATAGCTGTCTCTTGATCTGTGTACAGGTTCCAAAAGAGTACACTTAAGTGTTCTGAAATTCCCATTCTTTGCAATGTTATCCATAACTTGCTGTGATTCACATAGCCGAATGCCTTTACATAAGCAAAACACACAAATAAACATCTTTCTAGTATTCTCTGTTTTCGGTTATGATCCATCTGACAACAGCAATGATATCCCTTATTCTACATCCTCCTCTGAATAGAGGTTGAATTTCTGGGAGTTTCTTGTTGCTGTACAGCTGCAGCTGCTTTTGAATTATCTTCAGCAAGTGTTGCTTATATGTGATATTAATGATATTGTTCCAATATATTCACATTCCATTGGATCATCTTTCTTTGGAATGGCCACAAATATGGATACCTTTCAGTCAGTTGGCCAAGTAACTTTCCTCCAAATTTTTTTGCATAGATGAGTGAGTGCTTCCATCCAAAGATAAAGAAATTGAAGATTTCTATGAACTGCTGCAGTCTGAAATTGATGGCACATTCAACTAAGATGCATTGATAATTACTGGTAATTTGAATGAGAAAATTGGAAACATAGAAGGAATGGTAGTTCGAAAACATGGCCTTGGTGATAGAAACAATGAAGAGATCACATGACAGAATTCTTCAAGACCAATGACTTATTCATCAGAAATATCTTTTTTTTCAGCAGCATGAACAAGAATTATACAGATGGATCTCATTGGATGGAGTGCAGAGGAATCAAACTGACTACATTTGTGGAAAGTGATGATGAGGAAGCTCAATATCATCAGTCAAGACAAAGTCTGGATCCAACTGCAGAACAGACCATCAGTTGCTCATTTTAAAGTTTGAGTTGAAGATGAAAATTAAAACAAGTCCATGACAACCAAAGCAGAACATTGAATGTATTTCACCTGAATTTAGAGGCCATCTCAAGAATGGATGGTGACTCACTCAACACTAATGACAAATCAGTGGAGGAGTTATGGGATGACATCAAGGACATTATACATGAAGAAAGCAAAAGGTCATTAAAAAGATAGGAAAGAAAGAAAAGACCAAAATGGATGCCCAAAGAGGCTCAGAAACTTGCTCTTGAATGCAGAGTATCTAAAGTGAAAGGAAGAAAAGATGAAATAAAAGAGCTGAAGAGAGGATTTCAAAGGGGGACTAAAGGAGACAAAGTAGAAGTTTTATAATGAAATGACCTGGAATTAGAAAACCAAAAGAGAAGGACACAATTGGCATCTCTCAAGCTGAAGGAACTGAAGAAAAAACTCAGGCCTTGAGTTGTAATATTGAACAAGCTTTGAGTTGTAATACTGAAGGATTCTAGGGGCAAAAAATTAAATTATGCAGGAAGCATCAAAAGAAGATGCAAGGAATGCACAGAGTCACTGTACAAAAAACAACTGGTTCATATTCAACCATTTCAGGAGGTAGCATGTGACTAAGAATTGATGGTACTGAAGGAAGAAGTCCAAAAAAGGCACTGGCAAAAAACACATCTCTAGGAAAGAAATTAAGTTGTATATATTTGAATGTAGAATCCATTTATAGGGTATATGGTGGAAATGTTATGTACATTTAGAAAGACAATGAATAATTGAAGGAAATTATGAAAAAACCTTGCACTGACCTCTAAAATATTACACTTACAGTGTTTTCTCCAACTCCCTTTTAATTCTTTCTTATACCTGTTCTTCATTCAAAATCATTTCTGTTTACTCCTTTCAAAACTAAATATAGATTTTTAAAAAAATTGTGACATTAGCCCTCAGGGAATATTCAGTTGGGAAAACAACAGAAAGTCCTATAAATATAATACACACATACATAAAACATAAGCAAAAGCATAAATACAGTTGTCAGAATGTACATGAATACCTGTGAGGAAATAGCAAGTGTGTGTATTTGAGTTTGTCGTGTTACAGGCTGAGTTTAAATGTAATGACTTCCAATTTGCAGTCTATCTAACTTTTCCTCCATAATGGGGCTATAATCTAAATTACAGTTTTATTCAAATTCTACTACGATTATCTGAGGTTGGGACGTAAACATTTTTGCCATCAGCAGTTAAACATACCCATATTATATTATTTCATGTTTTTCCCCTTTTATTGATGTCTTTAAAAATGGTAATTAAGCACGTATCTGAGCCTCTATGCAGCACTGGAAGACATGATTGAGCATCAAGAAGAATACAACAGGAACTAAGTCTTTCTCAAGTGGCTCCACCCAAAGTGTGGATTTTAGGTAAATATTAATAAAACGGCAAAGAGTGGCATAAGCATCTTAAAAATAAGACCTAATTTTTGGCTGCATTGAAAGAATAACAGACCAGGGGTCTTCAAAATGGGTGCAGATACTTCTGGAGGTATTCAAAAACTATGTTGTGTAGAAAACAGATAATTTTAAGGATATTAACGTTAGAATTTCAGCTTCTGTATGTAATTTTCTTAAAATTAATCTGCCTGAGATGCCATTCTTTACCCATTTTCTAAAGAAAAGCATCACTCATATAGTGTCCAAGCATTGCATTAGATGTAAAAGGCACTGGAGCACCAAGCAAACAAGCAAAATGATGTGACATATTGATATTGGTATTGAAAAATTGATTAACTAAAGGCTATGAAACAAATTGTTATGCAAGCCAAGTGGTTTCTAAAAATTTTGCTTTGGTCTAACTTGATATAAAACCTTATCTGGTTGTTAACTAATAAAATGTAGGATTTAATTTGAATGATAGATTACTACCTGTTTTTTGACATTTAACTCAGAATGGGTTAAAATAATTGTGTGGCATTGCTATATACAGTGAAACCTGAGAGAGCTGGAAATTGATGGAACTGCCTTATTTTTCTGGGTCTTTCTCTGGGTCTGCCTTTGACAGAGGGTGATCTTACCACTTTTCTATCACTCATTTTAGTGGAAAATATTTGAGTTTTCCTTCTCTGACAAGTTTCCACCTTACACGGATTCCAGCTTTCACAGGTTTACCTGTATAACTCATTCCTTTCTCATTTACTTTTTGTGAAATTACCAGTGATTGCAGTGATAAAATTGAAAAATTGAAATAGAATTGATACTGAACCATTTTATTCTACAAATAAGCAATACACACACAAACTTTACTTGCACACTAAATTTTCATAGGCCTATCTATTTAATTATGATATATTTACAAAAATGTTAATTTATAAATATGCTTAGTTACAAATATTGTGATGCATTTATTTGAATCAATCATATAAAACTAATGATTATTATTACTTAATCCAAAGAAATAATTCTTTTAACCCTCAACCTTTATAATTACATGAAATTAATGTACACATATTTTACTGCAGAAACTTGATACAATATTTTGAAGCAAAAAATGTATACCCCCTTTCCTCACTTATCAACCTGGTTAGGTTCCATAGGCCAGGTTGTTATGTGAAATCAATTTTATATGAAAATGGAGGATGACAATATCAGATCACAAAATGGAGAATGGCTACATCATTACATATATTGAACAACGCAGGAAGCATCAAAAGAAGACGGGAAGAATGCACAGAGTCATTATACCAAAAAGAATTGTTTGATGTTCAACCATTTCAAGCGGTAGCATATGATGAGGAATGATGGTACTGAAGGAAGAAGCCCAAACTGCATTGAAGGCATTAGCAAAAAACTAGGCTCCAGGGATTGACGGAATATCAATTGAGATGTTTCAACAAACGCATGAAATGCTGGACCCACTCACTTGTCTCTGCCAGGAGATTTGGAAGACAGTTACCTGGCCAACTGAAAGGAAGAGATCCATATTTATGCCTATCCCCAAGAAAAGCAATCCAATTGAATATGGAAATTATCAAACAGTATCATTAATATCACACGCAAGCAAAATTTTGTTGAATATCGTTCAAAAGAGGCTGCCGAAGTATATTGACAGGGAACTGCCAGAAATTCAGGCCAGATTAAGAAGAGGACATGGAACCAGGGATATCATTCCTGATGTCAGATGGATCCTGGCTGAAAGCAGAGAATACCGGAAGGATGTTTACCTGTGTTTTATCGACTACGCAAATGCATTCGACACTGTGGATCATAAGAAACTGTGGATAACATTGGGAAGAATAGGAATTCCAGAACACTTAATTGCGCTCATGAGGAACCTTTACATAGATCAAGAGGAAGATGGACAAGGGGATACTGCAAGGTTTAAAGTCAGGAAAGGTGTGCGTCAGGGTTGTATCCTTTCACTGTACCTATTCAATCTGTATGCTGAGCAAATAATCTGAGAAGCTGGACTGTAAGAAGAAGAACAGGGTGTCAGGATTGCAGGAAAACTCGTTAACAACCTGAGTAATGCAGATGACGCAACCTTGCTTGCAGAAAATGAAGAGGACTTGAAGCACTTACTGATGAAGATCAAAGACCACAGCTTTCAGTATGGATTTCACTTCAACATAAAATAAAAATCCGCACAACTGGACCAATAAGCAATACCATGATAAATGGAGAAAAGATTGAAGTTGTCAAGGATTTAATTTTACTTGTACCAACAATCAACACCCATGGAAGCAGCAGTCAAGAAATCAAGAGATGCACTGTGTTGGGAAAATGAGCTGCAAAAGACCTCTTTAAAGCGTTGAAAAGCAAAGACGTCACCTTGAAGATTAAGGTGTGCCTGACCCAAGCTACAGTATTTGAAATAGCATCATAAGCATGTGAAAGCTGGACAAAGAATTAGGAAGACTGAAGAAGAATTGACACTTTTGAATTGTGGTGTTGGCAAAGATTATTGAATATTGAATATATATACTGCCAAAAGAACAAACAAATCTGTCTTGGAAGCAGTATAGCCAGAACGCTCCTTGGAAGCATGGATGGCGAGACTACGTCTTACATATTTTGGACATGTTATCAGGAGGGCTCAGTCCGTGGAGAAGGACATCATGCTTATTAAAGTATAGGGTCAGCAAAAAAGAGGAAGACCCTCAATAAGATGGATTGACACAGTGGCTGCAACAATGAGCTTAAGCATAACAATGATTATGTTCATGGCACAGAACTGGGCAGTGTTTCATTCTCTAGTATATAGGGTTGCTAGGAGTTGGAACCAAATCGATGACACCTAACAAAAACACATTACATAATTGCCCAGCCAAGTTGACACATAATCATAACCATCAAAGCCAGTGTTACTTTTGTCTCACACTTTGACATTTGTTATTGCCAGATGAACATCATTAATGCACAAAATAGTCAGGTAGTAGATTTTTCACTTTTGTAAATATGGAATGTCAAATAATGAGATAGTCAATACTTGAGGAGAGGTGTCTTAAATATTGGAAATTTAAAAAATGAGTTTGAAAAGTAAAAGGGAAAATTAAATTTTTCTCCCTTAGAGAGATTATTCATGTAGTATTTAAATTAATTAAAGATGGCATGAATTATCGAAGTGCAGTAGTTTTATGCAAATAACATACATCTACTATATTTGTTTGCCAACAGCACCCTTCCTCTGTGTCTTAGGCTGGGTTCTCTAGAGAATTAAAACCAGGAAAACATGTAAATATAGATTTATATTAAGGAAATGGCTCACTCAGTTGTAGAGGCTGGAATGTCCGACGTCCATGGGTCAAATTGGATGCTTCTCCTGATTCACACAGCCGCAGGGGCTGGTAAACCCAAGATTGGCAGATTAGACAACAGGGTTCTGGCTCAAAGGCTACAAAGACCAGTGAATCCCAAGATAGCAGGCAAGTTGACAGGTAAGCTGCTAGCTCAAGACCCAAAAACTGGAGGTCAGAGGAACAGGAGCCAGCTGCAGGATTCAGAGCAAGAAAAAGCCCCTGAGTCTTGCATGAAAGTCCATCCATACTGGATACAATCCATACCCCAAGGAAACTCCCTTTCAACTGACTGGCTATTCACAGCAGATCCCATCATGGAGGTGACCACATTATATTAAATCTCATCATGGAGGTGATCACATTATCATATGACTGCCAAACAACGTCATAACTGCCAAACCACTAAGAATCATGAACCAGCCAAGTTGACACACAACCTTAAAGAGCACACGTTGCGAGGTATTTATGTAAACATGCTATGTTAAACTTTTTTACAGCAACAAGTAAAAAAGTATTGGCAAAGCGGCACTTATGGAAATACCTCACCAGAAAAGGGCACAGTTGGCAAACAAATATAGAAGGCATACATTATTTGTGTAAAAATGCAGTACATGAACTTTATTGATTATGCATTTAAAGTACATAAATAATTAGTTTTATTTGAAATAACTGTAATTTCAATATACTAAAAACTACATATGTGTAGTTGCCTATTTTTATGATGAAAAATTTAATGACAAATTTTATATGTGCACAGAATATAGAAGTTTCTTATAGTAGGTATACAAAATATCTGAAGCTGCCTCTATATGTGCTAACAGCAAGGCTATAGAATTCTCTAAGATACCAGAAATGAGGTGGGACATATGCTGTGCACTGAAGGAGTGATGAAGTTAATCTTATAGAAAAGTAGGGTGATGAGTATAAACACCTGGTTACAGAAAGAAACTTAGTACTTCAGAGTTCACAGTGAGGTCCAACTATAAAAGAGAGAGTGTGTTGGAAATATCAGATAAAGAGATTGGAAAGCTGGTGTCATGCAAAATTGTAGAAGATCTTGTAAACACAACAAAACAATTCAGGTTTGATATATAAATGAAAGGTGAGATCTGCTAAAAGATTGTGAGTTTGAGAGAGGAATGTTAGCACTAAACTGAAATTATGTGACAACATAAAAAATATAATACTTAATTTGCTTATAATTATTATTATACTTTAGCTATTAAATTTCTATCCAATCATTTAAGGGAAATAAAATTTGCTTAGTGGAAATATGTTGGTGAAAGAAACAAGAAAATCAGGTAGAAGAGTAGAACAAGCCATAAAGTTGCCACAGAGGACAATTGTAAGGGCATTCCTATATCATAAGGGTATTTAGAAAACATGGTAGAACTTACATTGTTTACCAACAGTACATACTGACTGCTTAGTGAGGAATGGTGTATTGTCTTCAGCTAGTTAGCCAAAGTCTTTCTTTTCCAGATTTTTTGGCCTTACACATATTCAGGCTACACATAATATACAGTCCTGCTCAGTACTGTGGATGTATTATTTGGGAATTGTTAGTTAAATAAATGATTCAGTAGAGACTGTGGTTATCCCTTTCAAAATGGGCAGTGGAATTGATTGTGGTTATTGCTTGAAAAATTCGTTTTCACTTACATCAAGGCCACAGCATCATAACACAAACTAAAGGAGAACAACGGTGGAAACATAAATTTTGAAGTTATCACTGCAGCAGTGATTACAGAAAACGGAAGACTAAGAGTGATCTCTTAGGACACAGTACTTATAAAGGAAGAAGACAAAGGCCAACCCTTGAGAAATTCCCAGGAGTGAAATAGAGATAAAGTAGCTAAGGAAACCCTGGTGGCGTAGTGGTTAAGTGCTACAGCTGCTAACCAAAGGGTTGGCAGTTCGAATCCACCAGGTGCTCCTTGGAAACCCTATGGGGCAGTTCTGCTCTGTCCTATAGGGTCGCTACGAGTTGGTATCGACTCGACAGCATTGGTTGGGGTTAAGGAATAATACAAAACAAAATAATCATTATTTATATAGAAAGGCATCTAGCATAATGCATTGATAGGGCAGGCAAAGGAAAAATCATGTTTAAAGAAGGCCATTGTCATCAGTGGCAAATAAAACAGAAGAATAAGGAGGAGTGGGAGCAGAGGATATTTAATGAATACTGGAATGTGTAAACTATTGATACAAATCAAGAACAGGTATAGAACAATGGGATGGATAAAGGCAACACAGTATGTCATTGTTGTTAGGTGCCGTCGAGTCGATTCTGATTCATAGCCACTCCATGTGGAACAAAAATTTGATGGTGGAGAGAAAAAACAGGAAAACAGCTTTGAGGAATTTGGTGTGCAAAGAAGGAATGGGTGTTCTGTAAATAAAAGAAGTAGCATGATCCAGATACATGTCAAATTGTACTGACCAAATTGCATAATTAATTTATGATTAGTTTTATGGATTCTTGAATAAGAAGCGCCCGTACAGTGCCTCAGATATAGGCACTTGGGGAAACATGTACTGTGAGTGCTTCATCTGTGGCTCTCAGGCATCAGGTCATATCTTCTTGAATTGATTGTGAGTGCCCAAAAAACACTGATGAGTAGATTTCTTGGGAAAAGAAAAAAACGAAAAACTAGCTTTAACTTTAAAAAAAAAAAACTCATTGCCATCAAGTCAATTCTGACTCATAGTGACCCTATAGGACAGAGTAGAACTGCCCCATAGAGTTTCCAAGGCGTGTCTGGTGAATTCAAACTGCCAACCTTTTTTTGATTAGCAGCCATAGACTGCACTTAACCACTATGCCACCGGGGCTTCCAAGATTCCATGTTGATATTAGCCTAATGAAATGAGACTACCGACTTCAGTAGATTGATACTTTCCTAAAATAGTTATCTGAGAAATGTGTAGTGGTTATCTTGCTGTCCTTTATTTGATTCCATAAAGCCATATTTTTGGTAAAGTGATAGATTTCATCTTATTCCAAAGAAAAGACAATAATAAAAGGAAACAACTGGGTAGATATTAAAAAATAATAGAATATTTTACTGAAAAGCAGTGTCCTTTAGCTGTGAAAGTAGCAGCGAGTTCCATGAAACATATTTGAAATATTTAAACCTCATCTTTCTATTTGAACAAGACGGTTTTCATTTACTCTACCTACTATCAATAACTTACCTATATGATCTCAACATGAGTCAACCCTTTCACTAAGAATTTTAAATACTAAATAATGTAATTCCCAGTGATTGTATGACATAGATAAGATTCCTTGCTGTTTAGTTTACATGCTAATTCTTAAATAAAAATTGAAGATTATAAATAGGATTACATGTGTATACATACTGCAATGTATACATAAATGTATATCATATACAAAAGATATATATCTATATATTTATATTTAGGTATGCTATATATACATTTTAAAGACATCAGAAATAGGTATAGAAGATAGATAAATCTTTCTGGGTAAAATATATACATATATACACGTGTGTGTGTGTATTAGCACAAGTGAAACATTTCTGTATCTTTATCGTTTTAGTATGAACCTGTGAGAGGGACTGAGGCAAGTTTATCTTATGTTGAAAAGAATTATGACTTTTTTGTTTTCAAGTGATAACATCTTCATTACAAATTTCAAGGTTATCATGTTACTTTTTAGACAAGATAGATCGTTTTATTGAAAATAAATGATAAATAAGTTGAAATATCAATTGAGAAAAAAAATCACAATGGAAAGTCCAAGTGAAGATAGCAAAGGTGATATTATGGCAGTAAGTAATGTTGGATTTTTTAATCATTGTTTTTCGTTTCTGTTGAGTAGGCTCCAACTCATGGCAACCTCTGCTGCAACAGAACAAAACACTGCCCAGTCTTGTGCCATCTTCATGATGTGCCATCTTCATGATGTGCCATTTTCATGATGTGCCATCTTCATGATGTGCCATCTTCATGATGTGCCATCCTCATGCCACCATTTTAAATGGTGGATTTAAAATATTTGAAAGATCCTTAAGACTACCAATATTTATATACTAGAGTTTGGTATCACATAGTGTTTGGACTTTGAAAGTGCAAATATAGAGGTAATTGAAATAACATACGAAGACAGTTCAAAAACCACTTCTTTAATATTAATTTAATTTGAGTAATTATAAACCTTCCCCAGCGTGAACTATTATATGAGCTGTATCTCCTCCAGGCTCTCTCTCACTTTGTAAGTTTTCATCACTATTGTGATCATTTATATATACAATTTTTCCCCAGGAATGTGTACTAGCTTACTACAAAATAACACAATAGTTCATAGAAAGTTATATTATTAATATATTTTCATAGGAAAATATTTTTCCAGGTAATGGAAATCTATCACATTCGTTATGGAATTTTTCATCAAGAATCAGATTGGCTAAAATTGAATTTATTAAGTTCAAACTATTTCATATGAATCAGATTGAAGATACTCTATTATGGCATGATTACTCGTCTTATTTTGACTTCTTACTTTTGGGAAATTTCCTAAAATAGCAAATTGGAAATTGAAAAAGCCAGGATAGCCATTTACATGGTTCTTGTGATGTTGGTATATGGCTACATTTTATTCCATATGTTTTCCCCAAATCTGGCATTTAACAAAATGCAAATTCACTAGCTACATTGTGTCCTAGGAGATGATAAAAAAAAAAAAAAAAAAAAAAAGATTGTCGTAATTCAGGCTGAGACTGCTGCCCAAGGATTTACAAATCACGGAGATGGAACAGAAATTGTTGCAGTAAAATTGGAGGAGTAAAGGTGATGGTACTCACAGATACATCTCTTTAAAATCATCCTCATGTAGCCTTTCCTTTTACATATTTGGTAATTTAACAAATTCTGCCATAATGATTCTTGAAAAGAAAATACTTTTTTGAACAAAAATCTCTTTTAGGTATAATTTTTTTTTTTTAACTTGAAACTAACAAGATTAATACAAGAAATGATATGTTGACTGTCTTAGTCATCTAGTGCTGTTGTAACAGAAATACCACAAGGTATATGTTTTAGAAATTAGACCCTTGTCAGATATGTCCTTATCAATTTTTTTTTCCCCTAGTCTGTAGGTTCTCTTTTAGCTCTTCTGGTAGTCTTTTCATGAGCATAATTATTTAATTTTTAAGGGGTTGCAGTTGTCTAGTTTATCTTCTGTTCATGCATTTTTAGTTTTGTTTGATAGCGTATTTTGCCAAAAATACAACTTCTAGCATTGTCCATATGTTATCTTTCAGAAACTATTGTTTTAGATTTAACATTTAGGTTTTTGATTCATTTTGAGTTAGTTTTTGTGTATGGTGTGTGGCATGAATCCTGTTTCACTTTTTGACAAATGGATATCCAGTTTTGCCAGCACCATTTGTTAAAGAGACTGTCTCTTCCCCATTGAATGGACTTCTACCCTTTGTTAAAGATCAGCCCTCTGTAGATGGATGTTTTTATTTCTGGGTTCACAATTTTGTTCTTTTGGTCTTTGTTTCTGTCGTTGTACTGGTGCCCAGCTGTTTTGATAACTCCGGCTGTATAGCAAGTTCTGAGTTCAGGAAGTGTGAGGCATCCTCCTTTGTTCTTCTTCAACATTGCTTTAGCTATTTGCTATCTTTGCCTTACCTTTGTGGCCTCTTGCCTTTCCATGTAAAGTTGGATATTAGCTTCTCCATTTCCTTAAAGAATGTCATTGGGATTTGGACTGGGATTGCACTATATTACAGAGCTATGGCTGCTAACCAAAAAGTCGGGAGTTTGTATCCACCTGCTGCCTCTTAGAAACCCAGTGGGGCAGTTCTACTCTGTCCTGTGGGGTCCGTATGAGTCAGAATCAACTTGACAGCAAAGGGTTTGGTTTGGTTTTGGTTGGGTAGTATTGACGTTTTCACAATGTTAAGTCTTCTGACCCATGAACATGGAATATTTTTTCCATTTGTGGAGGTCTCTTTTGATTTCTTGCATTAGTGTTTTGTACTTTTCCTTGTATAAGTCTTTTACATCACTGGTGAGATTTATTGCAAATAGTACTGTTCTCTAGATTTCTTTTTCGAATTTCTCCTTGTTACTGTAGAGAAACCCAGCTGATTTTTGTATGTTGATCTTGTACCCTGCCACTTTGCCAAATCCTTCTATTAGTTCCAGTAACTTTCTTGTGGAACCTCTGGGATTTTATATGCACAGGATTATTTTTTCTTCAAATAGGGCTAGTTTTACTTCTTCCTTACCAATTTGGATACACTTTATTTCCCTTTTATGCCTTATTGCTCTGGATAGGTCTTCCAGTACAACACTGAATAAAGGTGGTGATAATGGGCATACTTGTCTTGTTTCCATTCTCAAAGGGAACATTTTCAATCTCTCTGGATTGGCAGCAATGTTGGGTGTTGGTTTTGCATATATGCCCTAATTATGTTGAGGAATTTCCCTTCTATTCCTATTTTACTGTGAGTTTTTATCAGGAAAGGTGTTGGACTTTATCAAATGCCTTTTCTTCATCATTTGAGATGATTATGTCATTGCTTTCTTTGTCTCATTTATACGGTCAAGTCCATTGATCCATTTTCTAAAGTTGAATCACTATTGCACCTCTGGTAAGGTTCTCACCTGATCATGATGTGTTATTTTTTTGATATGCTATTGTATTCTGTTGGCTAGAATTTTGTTGATAATTTTTGCATTGATGTTCATGAGGGATATTAGCCTGTAATTTTCTTTTTTTTATGGTATTTTGCCTTGCTTTGGTGTCAGGGTTATGTAGGCTTCATAAAATGAATTAGACAATATTTCTTCCTTTCCTAAGTACTGGAAGAGTTGGAGTAGAATTGCTGTCAACCGTTCTCTGAATGTTTCGTAAAATTCTCCAGTGAAGCCACCTGAGCCGGGGCTTTTTTGTTGGGAGTTATTTTTATGACTTTTTAATTTCTTCTTTTGTTATGGGTCTATTTAGATTTTCTACCTCTGTTTGTGTTAGTTTAGGTAGGTAGTGTGTTTCTTCTAGGTGTTCCAATTTGTTGGAATACAATTATTTATAATATTTTGTTATGATCCTCTTTATCTCAGTTGGTTCTGTTGTAAGTCACCCGTTTCATTTCTTACTTTGGTTATTTTTCATTTTCTCTCGCTCTTTTTAGTTTTTTTTCCTTTGTCAATTTGGCCAGTCATTTGTCAATTTTATTGATCCTCTCAAAGAACCAACTTCTAATTTTGTTATTTCATTTTATTCTTTTCTATTTACTATTTCATTTTTCTCTGCTCTGATCTTTATTATTTTCTTTCTTCTGGTGACTGTGGACTCCTCTTGCTCTTCCTTTTCTATTTGTTCAAGTTGTCAGGTGAGTTATTGCTTTTGGACCTGTAGCATTATTGCTATAAATATTAGCACTGCTTTTGTTGTGACCCAGAGGTTTTGGTATGTAGTGTGTTCATTCTCATTTGATTCTAAGAATTTTTGAATTTCATTTTTAATTTCTTCTATGACCCAATAGTTTTTAAGTAAGGTGTTACCCAGTTTCCATGTATTTAATATTTTTCCTTATCCTTTCTGTTATTGATTTCTAGTTTTATAGCATTATGGTCAGAGAAAATTTGTAGTATTATGTTGATGTTTTTGATTTTATTGAGGCTTGTTTGGGGCCTAGAATATGGTCTATGAGGAATGGTCCGTGTGCATTGGAGAAGAATGCGTACCGTGCTGCTGTCGGGTGGTATGTTCTCTGTATGTCTATGAGGTCGAGTTGGTTGATTGTGCTATCTAGATCTTTTGTATCTTTATTGAGTTTCTAGTTGTTCTGTCCAGCATTGAAAGTGGTGTGTTAAAGTCTCTTTCTACTATTGTAGAACTATTTCTCTTTTCAATTCTGTTAGAGTTTTTTTTTTTTTTTTTTAAGTATTTTCATCTCTGTAATTGTGTGCATAAATATTTATTATTGCTATGACTTCTTGGTGAAGTGATCCTTTAATCACTCGATAATGTCTTTATTTGTGTCTTATAATGGATTTTGACTTAAAGCCTATTTTATCCAAAATTGTTATTACCACCCCTGCTTTCCATTGGTTACTCTTTGCTTGACCTATTTTTTCCATTATTTGATTTTTAACTTATTTAAGTCTTTGTGTCTAAGGTGTGTCTTTTCTGGGCAACATATTGAGGGGTCCTGTTTTTTTTTTTTTATCCATTCTGCCACTCTCTGTCTCTTGACTAGTGCTTTTAATCCATTTACAGTCAGTGTGATTAATGATAGGTATGAATTCATTGCTATCATTTTAATACTTTTTTATGGAGTTTCTTTGCTACTCTTGACTTTCTGTGCTGAGTTTTTTTGTAAATGGATTTTTCTTTTCCTATCAGTTGTTGTTGTTGTGTTTACTGGGTCTTTTTGATTTTCTTCTTCTTTATTTTGATGAGTAGGTTTATTATTTTCTTTGTGGTTACCCTGAAATTTACCTTTATCTTCTTAAATTTAAAACAGTCTGTTATATCTTGAAATCACCTTGACTTCCTCTCCATATGGAAGTTTTATAAGTACGTTTTTTTATTCCTCGTTTTTGTTTTGAAGTTGTTGTTGTTTACAGTTTAACACCTCTGGTTCCCTGTAGTCAGTTTGTAGCTTTATTTTACTTTTGTGAAATCTTTATTTGGCTTGGTATCTGGGTGACGCTATTGTGTGTTTTTTCTCAGGGTATTGTCCGACATTGTTATTTCTGTATGCGAAGGACTCTAATATTTCTTGTAAGGCTGGTCTGGTTTTTACAAATTCTATTAATTTTTGCTTATCTGGAAATGTCTTAGTTTCACCACTTTTTTTTTTTTTTTTTAGACAGTTTTACTGGATATATGATTCTTGGTTGGCAATTATTTTCTTTCAGGATTGTATATATGTCATCCCCTTTGCCTTCTTGCCTGAAGGTTTCTGATGTGGAATCAGCTTTTAGTGTTATTGGTGTCACTTTGTAAATGATATTTCGTTTTTCACGAGCTACTTTCAGAATTCTTTGTCTTTGGCTTTCGAAAGTTTGATTATGATACGTGTTGGTGAATTTCTTTTGGGGTCTATCCTGTATGGGGTTCATTGGGCTTCTTGGATGGAAACTTACTTGTCTTTCATGATATCTGGGAAGATTTTTGTCCAAATATCTTTAAAAATCCTACCTTTTCTTTTTTTTCTCCTCCTCTTCTGGGTTTCTTATTTTGTGTAAATTATTCATCTTGATGGTGTCCCACATAACTCTTGGGTTTTCTTAATTTTTCTTCATTCTGTTTCCTGATTGTTCTCAAATAAGTTAGTATTAAGAGATTTGTCTTCTATTTTGCCGATTCTTCCATCGATTCAATTCTACTTCTTCATCCTTTCATTGTGTTGTTTCTGTTATTTATTGCTAATCTTCTAAACTTCTAGTTGTTTTTGCATGGCTTCTAATTGTCTACTGAGTCTGTCATTTTGTTCTTGTATTTTTCTTTAATTCTTCTAGGGTGTTTTCCGTGATTTCCCTGGTCTTTTTGAGAACCTTAAATAAAAATGATTTGAATTTCTTCTCAGGCAGTTCTATTATCATATCTTCCTTTATTTTGCTCACTTGTTTGAGCCATTTTATCCTGTTTCTTTATATGATTTGTTATTGCCTGCTTCCTCCAAGACATTAAGGTATTATTTAATTTATCTATATATTTATTTATTGATTGTATGTTTGCATTTCTTGTTCTGATTTTTTTTGTCTTGTTTTTATATATCAGGGCAGGTGAGCCAGGCATGCTCTGCTGATCACCAATCTCGTAGCAGTGGAGAGTTCACCACCTATCACCAAGTGGGTGGGGCGGCAGCAGTGGGTGGGGTGAGTATGTGTGAATGCCAGTCATTGATCCAGTGGCATGAGAGCACTGCCACTCATTAGCTGGGCGGAACAGGTCGGGATGAAAGGTGGGAGGTGTTTGTGCACTGCGGCTGCTGGTCATTGATCCGGCCCCGTGGAAGTGCATGCTGGTTGGGCAGGGTTGTGGGGGGAAGGCGGATGGGATGGGCACATGTTGCTGGTCTCAGGTGGAGCAGGACTGGTTGGTGAGAAAGGGGCAGCTCTTACCACAGTCTGGGTTGGGTGGGGTGGCGAGGGTGGGGTTTCATGCTGCTGCTCACAGGAGGGCAAGAGGGCCACACAGTATGTTCTTCTGGTCACTGGAGATGGTTGTTAGGGCACTCCCTATAGGCGGACACCCACCATCTGTACCTAGCCCCAACCAAATGTGAGGGGGTTTCCCATAGTCTAGACTGGTGGAAGACATCCTGTTGACACTCTATGGATCTACTGCTATATGTGTACCACCAGCCATAATGGTCAGGGATTGACACTGGTAAGTAGTCCTGTCTCTGGTTCCTAGATCCTTTCCTGCCTTGTGGTCACCAAGATCCTTGAAGCTGTTGTCTGTCTTCCTGGACTTTTCATTCTTAGATCTGGGTCATGAGATTCTGCTCACCTTGCTTCACTCCAGCTTTATCTACACAGTTTCTGTCTCTTATTGAGAATTTTGTAAAGTTGCCTTCCCGTGCTCCTCACCTGGGGTCACTGCTTGCTTTGTCTCAAGATGGTCACACTGCACCAGGCAGGCTGGCAGGGCACTTCTAACCAGTAACACTCCTCACTCACTGTTTTTGTTCAATATCTCCTAACCGGTGTTTGATCTAATTCTTCATCTTTACTATGATGCTCAGGGTTCCAGGATTGTCACCTGTATCTGTTTCACTTGGCTTCTCAGGCGTTTGCTGTAGGGAGATGGCATGGTGTGTCTGACTAAACCATCATCTTAGGCCATCTCCCTGCTATCTGCTTTTTAGATAATTGCTGTTGTTTTCTACAATCCTTAATTTAGACTGTAAGATACAGTTAGTAAAAATGATTATGCTGGCTTATGTTGGATTCTTCATAGAAATGTGAGTACCTCCAGAGAGTACAGAAGACATTTATGATTTACATAGCAATGATATAATTTGTTTCCTAAGAGAATATTCGGGGTAGAACAAATTGGTGTTCATGATTGGTTAATTGTCATTTTAGATGTCTTATAATTCATGCTTATATTTTAACAAATTATTTTGAGAACAATGAAAGTTGCTGATAATTTATCATTAGTCTGAGAGCCTAAAAATAGGATAGATTGATATGCATACAGATATGAACAGGAAGATAGGCATAGATAAGCTATAGGTATAAATATAGGTATATAGAGAGAGATATAAACAGTGAGAAATACTTTAAGAAAATTTTGGACTTGAAAATCCTAATAATTTAATTAAGCAGATTTGAATGCCATTAATTCATATAAATAAAGGCTAAACATATTTGAAAATTAAACAATTTAAAAGTTGATTTATTTTAGCTCCATTTTGGTTATTTCCTTTCGAGTAATAACATTTGCCTTGTTTACTTTCAATAGAGCCTTGTTAAATTTAATACAATTTTCTTGAAACCAGGGAAATTACAAGTAAAAGACATATTGATGGTACTATCAGAATTAATAAGTTATATTTATTTCTACATATTGACATATACATCGAGAAATGATTTCTTTTCTCTTTCCACTCTTTTCCCCTCCCCCTTGCTCCCCCTCCCCCCCCCCAGGGATCTGTAGCTGGTGAGTCCACTTTAAGGCACAGCTGCTGGTAGAAATTAAAGTGAAGGCCATGTCAAAAGTCACACATTTAAAAACCTATCTTAAGTGCAGAAATGATGCCCTCTTCACAGGTCCTTACCTTACCATTTTTACTTTTCTTTCATTCAGGGTGGCCTTGTAAATAGAACCCTTAAAAAGTTCTGGAGCAGTTTTTTTTTTTTTTTTTTTAACTTTTATTGAGCTTCAAGTGAACGTTTACAAACCAAGTCAGACTGTCACATATAAGTTTATATACACCTTACTCTGTACTCTCACTTGCTCTCCCCCTAATGAGTCAGCCTTTCCAGTCTCTCCTTTCGTGACAATTTTGCCAGGTTCCAACTCTCTCTATCCTCCCATCCCCCCTCCAGACAGGAGATGCCAACACAGTCTCAAGTGTCCACCTGATACAAGTAGCTCACTCTTCATCAGCATCTCTCTCCCATCCACTGTCCAGTCCCTTCCAGGTCTGATGAGTTGTCTTTGGGAATGGTTCCTGTCCTGTGCCAACAGAAGCTTTGGGGACCATGACCGCCGGGATTCCTCTAGTCTCAGTCAGACCATTAAGTCTGGTCTTTTTGTGAGAATTTGGGGTCTGCATCCCACTGATCTCCTGCTCCCTCAGGGGTTCTCTGTAGTGCTCCCTGTCAGGGCAGTCATCTGGCTCTGTTTTGATTTATATTTTTACATTGCAAAGTTTCTAAGCTGAGCTTTATATTTCTTATATTAAAGATAAACATACTATCCATCAAATGATGTTTCACGTACTAACCAGAACATTCTACTAGTTCAATTAAAACTGTAGTCTTTGATGAAAACAGTATGTAAATATTAGCCATGATTTTATCCATATGAGTATCTCTTTAAAAATACTTCACACTTTGTAATTCTTGGGTATTTGGGGATAATATTTTACTTGAATGCTATGGAGTCCTTTAAATAGGGACACCTGGGTGCGTTTGCATTGGAATACTTTAATACTTTTTCTTTGTGAAAGACCTGTGTTTTGGTCCCTCTCCTAGTTTTTGAAATATGTCTTAGGGTTCTTCAGTGTTTTGATCAAAAACTATTATTTGTTTCTTTGCTATATGAAAATGATTTTTCTATATATTTTTAACATATAAAATATATTCCCAATATTTACAGGTACTCATATATTTGCATCTAAAGGACATCCAACAAGTATTAAACAACGCTAATTATTCTATCTCATTCTGACTCATAACAACCCTATAGGACAGAGTAGAACACTGCCCCCATAGGGTTTCCAAGGAGAACCTGGTGGATTCTAACAGCTGAGCTTTTGATTAGCAGCCATAGCTCTTAACCACTATACCACCAGGGTTGCTATGAGTCAGAATCTACTTGATGGCAACAGCAGTGGAGTAATGATGCTCTGAGCCAGAACCAACACTATGGAGCCTAACAACAATGATGATAAATTGGAGCCCTGGTGGTGCAGTGATTAAGAGCTTGGCTGCTAACCAAAAGGTCAGCAGTTCGAATCCATCACCTACCCATTGGAAGCCCATTGGGGCAGTTCTACTCTGTCCTTTAAGGTCACTATGAGTCAGAATTGACTGGATATCAATGAGTTTGGTTTTGGTAATGACGAAATGCAATTGCAGGAAATCAAGAGCCAACGATGTTAACCTTTTTTTTTTTGCACAAGTATTATCTCTGGATTTTATTGTGTTAATTTTTTTCCTGTTTTTTCCATGGTGAAAAGGTCACCTGTGGAGTAGGGCTTTTGCCTAATCAATATGGGAATATGGCAGGTGTGAATCTGTAGACTGGAAAGTCAAGGAGCAAAAGATTGATGTGCTGATTTGTTTTGTATACCTACCCAAAAGCTGAGGGATGAATGTAATCTAATGATCATAAATAATAGATACCCTTCTCAGCTGGGAAAGGAGAGGAAACTGTGACAACCTTCATCACAGGGAGGAGAAGCAGCTGTCGCTGTTACCAATGAACAAAATTAGAGAAAAACTTCTACGACAATATCCAAGCAGAGGTGGGAAGGACAAGGAATATCTAGCCCTTCCAAAAAACTGGCTTCCTCAGTCATAGAAAATAAAACCTCTTTTTCCCAACATGCATAGAAACTTGAGAGCACAGTTCATTTATTTCCTTTTCCAGTGGGAAAGGATGCTGAAACCAAGCTTCCTTCTTCCCCCAGCAGAAAATGGCAAATTATTCACGTCGTATGTAGATTATTAAGTAAATATTGATGAAAATATGTTTTAGTTACTTATTGTTATCAGTATCATTATGGCTATTGGATATAAAAATAACTCTGGAATTAAGAAAATAATATATTCAGTTGGTGTTTTTTAAAGTTCTTAAAGCAATTTTCAGATGTGTTTTCCCATTTTGTCATTACCATAAATATTGAAAGGAGGTGGGTCATTTATTATTATCACCAGTTAACAGCTAATCAAGAGAACACAGAAAAAGTTGCACAGATAATTATTGAGAGAGTCCACGCTAAATGGATTTTAGATCTCCTAATTTATTTCCATGTCCTATTTTACTTTGTTTAAACATTTGATAGTTTTTTAAAAATATGTCCTTAACATTCTTTCTGGAATTTGTATTTTATTGCAGACTGTCATTTTCCTTACAAATGACAATAAGTCTAGTGTTTTATTCTTTTAGATAATTAAAGATCTCTCAGAAACAATCTCTATACTATGATTTAGAATTGTATTTGCATATTCATAAACTCATCATTTAAAAGATGTAATAACCTGTTTCTGCTTTCAAAAGAAAATCAATTTCCATGTTGACTGTGTATAAACACTTGAAATATATTAACATTAACAATATGTTAACTTATATTGAAATACATATTTGTATGTACTTCAGAGAAGCTACTAAAATTGGTCACTTTTGAATAAACAATGAAGAAGACTAAGTTACAATAAAAAAGAACTTGTTATAAAGTTTTATGAAGCTAAATGAATCGTGTTAATGTTGTGGCGTTAGCCATGAGTCTTAGCTTCAACTCATTAGTTAAAATTCCAGGAGTTTGAAGTGAAATAGATAATCCCATATATATTTGGATCAAAAGAAAATTATAACTTTGAAAGTCATACGACTTCAAAAGGAAATCTTGGATCTATCATTATGGTTTGTCTCTGATGTTTAGGTAAATGATATTCTTGAAAGTCAAGATGTCATTTACAAAGTAATAAAATGTCCAGGAATTATATTTTAGGGAGAACAGAAGTTTCCTGTCTTTGTTTCTAAAAAATCTCAAGCATATGGCCAATATAAATCAGTGGTTGAAAGAATCATGAATTTGCTATAACTTTTTTTTTTTTGCCCAGAACATATTCTTACTGTGTAATATTTAAATTTCATAAAACATACAAACCCCTCTGGAATTTTTTATAGTGAATTGACACTTTATTTTACTAATATTAATGATCTGATTTGGTGAGTTTTGGAAAAATAATTATTTCTAAAATTAAAATAGAGGTGAACAAAATTTCCTTTGGATTCAACTAAGGGCTGGTTTCAATTAAGGTCTACCAAGGTCATATGTTATAATTTTTTAATATTAAATTATTAAGAGTTTTTTGGAAATATATGCACAGGTCAAATGAATTTCAACTGTACAGAAGTTTATTTATTCAAAAGTACATCTTCCAGGGCCCTTTTTTCATTTGGAACCCAAATTTCTATCAATATAGGTAACAGTGCTTAAGAATTTTTGTGTGTTAATCCAGTGTTAGTCATTCACTTTTCCCTTTTTTTCCTGCCTCAGCTGGTGCGTACCATAGGTATCGGTCTGCAGGATGCTTTTCCACATAGCATTTTACTTTGGTGGTAGCGTTCACGTCAGTGACAGTGTGACACTGCTTTGTGTTAGTTTGTTATGTTTGTTTTTGGCTTTTTGTTTTGTTTAGCTTTCTTTAATTTTTGTTTGTTTTAGTCTAGTTTTTTGATTCTTTGTCCCATAAAGTTCCATTGCATGGACATATTATATTTTACTGAACCAGCTTTCTATTGATGCCCATTAAATTTATAATATTTTGTTAATACAAATACATTTCAATGAATGACAACATACATTTGTGTTTGTGCACATGTGCCCATGGACTACAAAGTATAAAAAAAAAAAAAAAAGAATTACTTAATATAATTCCTAAAAATCGACTTGCTCCATTGAAGTATATGGTAAGCTATAAATTTGTTAACTATTAAATAATTATTCTGCACCAAATTGTAGGGGAGCACTTCTTGTCCCATACTCTGAGCAATAAAAAATCAGCAAAATTATCATTATTACTCCGTAGTTAAAAATGTATCTCATGATTTTAATTTTCAATTATTGTAATTGAGAGTGAGATTTTCGTTTGTTAAGTGTCATTTGTATTTATTTTTCTGTGTTTCTATTTTTCAATAATCTGTCAGTTATGCTTATTGCCATTTCTGAAAGTACTGATTGGTTTGTCTTGTATTCACATTTATGGGTGTTACAGAAACATACCGTTATTCGTGCTTATCGGTTGCAAATATTTTTCTGAGTGTAGATTTTTGTGTCCAGAGGCTTTCATTTAAAATATTTTTCTTTTATGTATAGCAGGTATTTCAACTTTGATTTCAAGATTATAATTTGTGATAGTTCAATATTACTATGATAATTGTTTAGTATTCCATGCTTTCTTCTAATAATTCTGTGGTGCATTTTTAATGTTTACCTTTTTTATTGTTGATCCATTTGTGGTTTAATAGCTTTAAAGAGTTGGGGAGGGACGAGACAGTGTCGTTTTTGATAGATGACTCTCCAGCAATTCTAATACTATTTCTGAAAAATTTATTGATTACTCACTTATTTTCAATGTTACTTTTGTCACATATTAAAACATTTACTTTTATTTATGGTCTTTAGTGTATTTATTTATGTGCTATTAACACAATACCTTAACACAATGCCATTAACACAATTCTATAGTTCTACAATCTGTTTTCGTACCCAATAGGGCTAAAAAAAAAAAAAAAAGTTGTTGTCTAGTTGACTCAGGGCAACCACATGTGTGTCAATGTACGGCTGTGCTCCATAGGGTTTTCACTGGCTGATTTTTCTGGAAGTAGATCATGAGGCCTTTGTTTTAGGGTATCTGTGGGTGGACTTGAACCTCTGATCTTTCAGGTAGTAACCACTCTTCAATATTATTAACTTTTGGAATGTTTCTGTCCAATTTTTCATTTCAGTGTTCCATATTAGTTGACATACTTGACATGTCTGTTGGTATTTTTATGAGGATAGCATTACATTTAAAGATTTGGTCAGGAAAAATTAACGTATTTATAATACATGGTTTTCCTATGCAACATTAGGGCTTGTCTATCCAATTTGTATGTTTTTTTGTATTTCCTTCAGCAATGGTATAGATAAGTGAATGATAGCTAAACAGGTAGATAGAGGAATAAATAGATTGATTATAGAGGTACTTTGAAGAATTTATGGTTATTCTATGCTAAATTTATAATGTATTTTGTTGCTATTAAGAAATTGATCTTTTTTGCTATTTTTATTACTAATAGTTATTAACATATTATTAATTTTGTACATTAATTTTAGATCCAATCTCCTTACTAAATTATCCTGCTGATTTGAAGTGTTATTAATTAGATTCTATGCTGTTTTTATTTATAAAATTATAAGATAATCATATAACAATTGTTTTGCTTTGGTCATTTTTCTCTTATCAATCTTATACCTTTTATTTTATTTTATTTCTTTCTCTTGTCTATTTGCATCACCTACTTGCATTGGAGCAATGTTAATTAAAAATGGTGAGTAGAAAGCAATCTTGATTTTTCCTGATTTTAGTGGAAAAATGTCTTGGATTTCATCATTAAGTATGACTGTAGATGTACTATACCAAAATACATATATATATATATATATATATATATATATATATATATATATATATATATATATAAACCTATTGCTGTCTAGTTGATTCCTACCCATAGTAACTCTATAGTAACCCTATAGGACAGAATGGAACTGCCCCATAGGGTTTCCAAGGAGTAGCTGGTGGAGTCGAACTGCCAAACATTTTGTTAGAGGCTGAGCTCTTTACCACTGCACCACCAGGGCTCCAATAGGGAAAACTAAAAATCACACAAAATCCAGAAAGCTCTGTGAAGGAACTTTCCTTTGTTATAGCAATGATTCATTGTTGGAACCTGTTGAGAAAAATTCAAACAAACTCTGTTTTTATCCATTATTTATGGGGATAAATATGCATACTTAGCAAAAGGGTAGTAATTTTTACTAAAGATAATGTGGTAACATCATCTTTTTTTTTTTTTTTTACTTTAACAGCATAGTTGCATTAAACTTAGTAAAAATTCATAAAATTGTATGCTATAGTGACAATCCCTAAGTGATTATCAAATGAAGGTAATCTCAATAAAAATTATATTAAAATTAAATAAAAATTTAATATAAAAAATTATATTAAAATTTCAAAGTAAATATTATTTCCCAAAGCCTCTTCAAATCTTAAACAAACTGATGGACAAAAAAGTTATTAAAATCTGTACACAAGTTATTAAATTTTTATTCTCAAGTTGAACTGGCTTGTTCTTTATGAATACAATTCTCAAAGCAAACCATAATTCTTGTAACGCTGTCCAAATAGAGAATAAAAGAATAGAATAGCATTGTACCTTATGAGTATTAATATAAAATTAGAGTTTTCTTATTACAGAATTGAAACCATATCAGGGTCTCTTCTTAAAGGAAAAAAAAAATTGCATGAAATCAGTGCACTAATGTTTTACTCAGTAGAACTCAAACAGGACTTGATGCAATATTTATATATTCCTCAAGAGATAAGTTGAACAAAAAGAGAGTGGAGGGAGAGAGCAGGCTGTCTCATTAGGGGGAGAGTATTTTAGCAAGGTGTATATGCGTTTTTGTGTGAAAGGCCGACTTGACTTGTAAACTTTCACTTAAAGCACAATAAAAATTATTAAAAAAAAAAAATCCGTGGGATAATGAATATATTACTTTGGGATTCTAGCAAGATCTTATGAATAAATATAACATTTAAGCATGTTACTAAGAACCAAATTCTAGATTTACTCGATAGATCAGATAAGCTTACTTGTTAATGGGTTTGTTCTGGTTGACCGACTTAATAATGGGGGTTTAAAAATGTACCTAGTGCATATTTACCAATAGTCTTAGAAAAATGATGACTCTGTGTTAGAAACCAAATGTAATAAATATGTGTTTGAAAGCTTTAAAAACTATTACTACATATTAGAATTACGTAAGTTTTATTTTCTGTCGTTCAACCTTCCCCTAATTACTATATGGCAGGTCTCTATATTTTTATTATAGCAGATAGATACTGTAATTATCCTTTAAAGAAATGTGTATGGTCTGGGGAGAATTAATTAATAAAAATCATTGTAACTCTGCTGTGTACAATATGAAATATTTCCAACACATAGCTTGGCAGTAACTACTCATTTATAGAAACAAATCATTTCTTTTTTTCTGTAGGTATAACTTGTGTGTTTATTGCTTTTAATTTTAAGTCTTTGGCAAAAATTCTTTTGACTTGAAAATGAACATTTTTCATAATCTAAGTCAGGGCTGAAGTATTCGATTTCATATGTATGTTTTATGCTTCTTTTGTGATAATAAAAGCTGTGGCAAATTAAAAGCTGTGGTCATGGCCATTAAAAAAAAAAAAACAAAAAAAGAGATATGTTGACTTTCCTAAAGTGATATTTATAAAATATAAAAGTGAATGAAATGGAATTAGAAGAAAAGGAATTGAATGAATAAATGTGATAATAGATCAATCATTTTTGTTCTGTATATTATTTTATGAATACAAATGATTATTTTACAGAATTATGTTGATTCCTGATAGTTAAAACAGTCAATCTCACTGACGGAAATGCAATCAGCTATAATTTAAAGATTAACTGGTTAACTGAATATTATATCAATGAGTCAAAGATGGTCTGGTCTCTGAGTGTTGGTCCCTAAGTTATTTATTTCTTAGGAGCAAGCTGGGGGCAGTCAAGCCCCAAAAGCCCACTGGCACCAAATTCAAATTTTTACCAACCTGATTGCTTTAAAAGATAGACTTTTTTAGCCATTTGGAATCTGCCTGCTTTGCACACCCCCCACAAAGCTGTACTAGCCGTCTATGAAGCTCATATATATATGTGTGTGTGTGTGTATACATATATATAGCTGCTGAGTGGATTCTGACTCATAGCAACCCTATAGGACAGAGTAGAACTGCCCCCAGAGGGTTTCCAAGGGACAGATGGTGGATTGGAACTGTTGACCTTTTGGTTAGCAGCCCAGCTCTTAACCACTGCGCCACCTGATAGTTCTAAGGCCCCCAGGTTACTCCAGCTCTTTGGAGCTCTTTCACCCACAGACTCTCCATCTTTCTGCCAGAGACATTGCTTAGACACGTAAGCCACCTCTCCTCTTCCTTTCTCTCACTTTTCCCCTTCTGCTCGTTCTCTGTGCTTGCCTTTGAAAGGTCTAATTGCTGCAAGAACTTTCCCCAGAACAAATCTATGAAAGTGTCGGCTCCAATAAATAGCTTTCTTTTTCAACACCGCTATCTCACGGTCATATCTTTTGCCTTGATCCTCCTTGAAATCCCTCAGACTCACTATATCGGAGTAATCCAAAGGTCTCTTGTGGTGAGAAGTTCTCTTTTGAACGGACCCCACCTTCACCCTTTGCAACAAGTAGTCTTTGCTCACTAAGTATGTTATCAAAAATTCTTCATTCAATTCTTCTAACACTACGTGTGACTAACCTGAGTGAAATATTTCTCCAGGGTCACTTCTAACAAGTAATAAAGCTATGGCTTGAGCTCAAATCTATTTGACTCTTGAATTTAGTTTATTAAAAAAAATATATATATTTGCTAGGTTGTCTGACAGTTGTAGAGGAAGCAAATGAGAACAAACAATCTTCTGATGTGCTAAATAGGCCTGCTGCAGAAAACAACAGAGAGCTGTAATTTCCCTTGCTGTGCGTCCAGGCAGTGGAGCCAGAGGTAACGAATAAGTCAAAACCATGTGTCACAGAGCAAAAGAAACAAGCAATCCCTATAAGGCTTTCCACTTGTCTTCCTAAACTCGGTCTTTTTCAATTTGGGTCAAATTTGAACAAAAGGTTTTGGGTTGTGAGGAGTTTCTATATGAAGCAAGAAAACCTGCATGTTCTTAACTTGAATTTAGGCTTAGGTTTGATTTTAGTTGGAATAAAGTATGAAAAAAAAATAGAAATCTGCTTTTTTTCAATACCTGCATTTGATGAGATTAAACATAATCACAATAGGTAGAGTCTGATAAAATCCTTCACTGACTCAAAATGGTTTGGTAAAGAGGAAGAGGTAGTTGACAGTGTTTGCGTGATGACTCAGATAAATTAATAAAGATAACCAAGAGTTTGGACAACAGAAGAACAAAAAAATAATTAGGAGTTTGGTTTTTGTTATGGTTGTTTGTAATTTCAAACTCCTGTAGTCTTCATGGAAGTAGATAAGCAGTATGTTTTAATAAAGATATATAGCTCATTTTCTAAACAAATGGCTGAGTTTTTATGATTTCTACTGCTCCAGCCGAGAAATCCTAACTACTCACTTCCACAGGCTAACATCAAGGTTGAGAAGCAGAAACTTGATCAGCAGGCTTTGTCAGAACTCTGAGCGACCTAAACAAAGAAAAAAACAAAAAAATCCAAACCTATTGGCATCGAGTCAGTTCTGACTCATAGTGACCCTACAGGACGGTGTAGAATTTCCACGGCTGTAATTTTTTATGGAAGCATCCTGCCACATTTTTCTTCTGTGGAGTGGCTAGTGGGTTGGAACTGCCAAGAATTTGGTTAGCAGCTGAGTGCTTAACCACTGGGTCACCAGGGATACTCACTTCTTCTTAAGTCTCCTTTCTCATTAGGCAGATTCAGTCACTCGTTTATGCATTCATACTTTCATTGATCCAACTTAGTGGATGCCTTTTGTATACAGTCTGTTAATACAAAGCAGTGATGCTGACAAGATAGAATTTACACACATTTGAATCATGAAAAAAATACACACGGAAGTTAATTTACATAAAATAGTTATAAATATCATAAGAAATAGAAACAAGATAAGGAAGTGAGAGTGACAAGGTAAAAGTTTATTTTGGAATTTTATGTAAGGTAACCTGAATTTTACGTGGTCCTGGAACCTAAATGTAGTGAAGACTGGGAGCAGAAAGAATAATGTGCTGGAGAGTTCAAGCTGCTTAGGACGTAAGAAAAATCTTCTGAATTATAATTTAAACCAGAAGTTCTGACTTCTGAAGAACGATTTTGTTATGTGAAATATACTATATTTCTTATATACTGTGTTTCCTATCCTGAGAGGGTCCTTACTGGATAGTGGCAATTAAAAAAAAAAAAAAAAAATTAAATCCATAGTAACTTTTGGCAGTATAACGCAGAACAAAATTTAGGTCAAGCATATTAAAATGATAAATTCTTCCACAATGATTATAGAGCCAAAAATAATTCATAATTGATCTTTTTAATGGCTTCATTGAAGTTAACCTTCAGTAAGTTTGTGCACACATGACTTGGCTGTACTTTGGATATTGCAAGGGAAGACCTGTGCTTGCCTTTTTATTTACAGCATTCTTCAGTACGCCATGAGAGGTCCATGACCTTAATTATAGCTATCACTGCAAATTTCTATTTAAAAAAAAAATAAAAGGTGAACTGGAAATTTCACAGGGATTTATATTGCAGTAACTTATAATAATGTCATGCCAATATTTTAAGCTTCAGATTGTTTAGGACCCTGGTAGCTTCCTATTGTTTAAATCAACTTTGAGATATGATTTACATACAATAACATGTACCAATTTTAAGTGTACACTTTGATGAGTTTTGACAAATGCATACATCTGTGTAACCACCAATAAAATTTTCATCTTCAAAAAAGTTTCTACAAACATACCCTTTTACAAGCAATCACCCTCCCCACCCTAGGCTCCAGGCAAACATTAATATTTTTTCCATCACTGTAACTTAGTTCTAGAACTTACTATAAATGGAATCATACACTGTTTGGCTGTCTTCTTTCACACATTATAAGCTGTTGACTTATAGCAGTGTTGTTGCACGCCTCATTAATGTGTTCCTTTTTTATCGCTGAGTAGTACTATACGATGTGTATGGATAGGTGCCAGTGTTCATCCTCTTACCACTGATGACCATTTTAGTTGTCTTCATTTTGGGGTTATTGTGAATAAAGCTGCTATGAACACATATGAAGATCTCTTTTGTTCCAATTCCCCTTGGCTAAATACTTAGTAGTAGAATAGTTGCATCATCCAGTAAATATATATTTCACTTTATAAGAAACTGCCAAACTCTTTCCCACCATCAACGTGTTAGAGTTCTAGTTACTCCCCGTTCTTACTAATGACTGGTAGTATAAGTCATTTAAATTTTAACTATTATAATAAATATGTTACAGTAATTGGGTATCCTTTTCAGTGCACAGTTAAATAAATTTTAATGTATGTATACCCCTATGAGACCATGACCACAATCAAGATAGAAAACATATCCATCACCCCCCCAAAGTGTCCTCATGCTCCCTTGGTAGTCCTTTTCTCCCACCCCTCCCTGTCTACCTTCGTTATCATCAGGGAAAAACCAATCCTCTTTCTGTCACTATACTCTGCATTTCTTAGAATTGTATATAAATGGAATCATTCTAAATGACTTTCTTTGTTTCATTAGGCACAATTATTTTGAGATTTATCCGTGTTGTTGGGAATACTACTAGTTCATTCCCTTTTATTGTCGAGCAGCGTTCCAGTGTATGGGTATGTTACAATTTGTTCATCCATTCACCTATTTATAGATATTCGAGTTATTTCCAGTATTAAATTCTCTTAATTAAATGCTTTATTTTCAGGTGGGGAAATTCACTTTACAATTGAATTATGTAAAGTTTTGCAGTTGAATGAAAACACTGCATAGTATTTAATCATGTGAAAAAGAAAAAATCATTCATTGTGTTGTACAAAATTATGCAGAGTATGGAATGAACCAAAAACCTAGATTGAAACTCATTTTTGTATTGCTTTTATCTCATCGATGTTTCATTTTACTCCCTTATCTAAAAAATTATTTTGTCATTTTGTTCTCACAAAGCAGAGGAAAAAAAAATTACTGAGTAAAGATTTTGAGAAGAAATAATGCTCTCCTATTTTTATATAAGCTTCAGTCTTTAGGCACTAAATCAAGCTTTAGATTCCAGCATATTTTTTTCTGCGAGGAGTCTTGTAAAATAAATGAATGGAAATATCAGGCAGTGACTTGCCACATGGCCCTATGTATTTGAATTGACAGAAATGCTCAACACCACACTCCAAGGGGGAAAAATGTAGATAGCTAGTTGCCCTATTTATAATCAGTCCAAAATTAATCTTATTTTAGTAGACAAAGAGGCAATAGATGAAATTTTGGCTAAGACTAAAGACACTTTCTGTCAGTTTTATGGCAGCACACTGCCAGAGATACCAGACATTTATTTACCACCCCCCACCCACTGCCATCGAGTGGATTCCAACTCATAGTGGCCCTATAGGACAGAGTAGAACTGCCCCATAGGGTTTCCAAGGAGTGCCTGGTGGATTCAAACGGCCGACCTTTTGGTTGGCTGCCGTAGCTGTTAACCACTATGCCACCAGGGTTTCCAGACATTTATCTAGTAGATATTTATTCTCTACACAACACATTTGTAAATCACCTCAACCTGTTGGATCACCTGCAAGACATTCCAGTAGAAAATATTCCTGAGTTTTTTTTTTTTTTTTTAATGTGTCTCCTCCTTTTAGAAGAAATTTCTTTTTTGATATGTTTGTTTTATGGCTTCTTTAAACCATTGGGATCCATTACAATTTTTATCTCATTTGTAAAATCGGAAAAATCATCATTTTGGTACACGGTGGACCAAAAAAGAGAATTTACAAATGATGATAGATAGTTTGAAAATTCAATAAAATCTTCAATATTTATATTTTAAAAATGGAGGACTTCAAATTACTTTGGAGGTAGTTTCTCAATGGGAAGAAGATTTTCTCTCTCCAGGCTCTGTGTAGGTGATAAAAATCAGACCAGGGAATAATAAAATTCTACAGAAGGTAAAATCAAAGTGTATGGAACATCGTGATATTTTAGGGAGTGAACTGGTTCCGAGGTGTCTGAAGAGAGTTTAGTGTTTCACGGGATGTGGAAGGAGACTTGAACCAAGCTGACCTAGATTTAAGTGACCTGCATATGATAATATGAAAATGGTTTACTTTTTGATGTTGTTTTTATTTTGAAAAATAACCTCAAGAGATCAAGTAACAATATGAAATAATAAAATAATACAGATGCAATTTGGCAGTTTATACCTATATCTACACTCAAAAAATGGAAAAATACAGAAAAGTCTATTAACATGGTGTAGAAAATGGCATAAACCCTAAATGATTACCTGGTAGAATTAGATCAGCTTCTCAATTAATGAAAAGCATATAGAATAGGGTGACACGCCATTAGGGTGACACACTGTTAGGGTGACACACCGTTAGGGTGACACGCCGTTAGGGTGACACACTGTTAGGGTGACATGCCGTTAGGGTGACACGCTACTAGGGTGACACACTGTTAGGGTGACATGCCGTTAGGGTGACACGCTGTTAGGGTGACATGCCGTTAGGGTGACACGCTGTTAGGGTGACACACTGTTAGGGTGACACGCCATTGCAGTTTCAAAAGCGAAGGCTTTGAACATAAGAGTTTTGAGGTTCAAGTAGAAAAAGTTGAAGACGTTTTGAAATCAATTACTATTAAGTTGTAAAATTCATCTGTGAATTTAAGAACGTAGTATTGATTGACCTATACAATACACTATACCTTACTCTGAGGAGCTTTCCAAGCATACAGATTCTACGTAATTTCTGAATTTCTTTGATATTTAACTTGTGGATCAAACCGGGATTTGAACACACGTGTTCTGGCTTCTGAGAAGCTGTCCTCGTGGAGTTCCTAATCTTAGTCCTCCTTTAGCTATTTGAAATGTAAGTGAGCCTATGTCTTTTCTACCGAAGTATATTGCAATTTTTTTTTATCAGAAAAAGTGTTCCTAAAAAGCTTTGTAATATATTCCTTTTTATGAATGAGTTAATAGTTGCTATTACAGCATTTTGGTAAATGTAAGAAAATACATTTATTTTATAATATTTAATTTTGTTTTCCAAAGTAAATCCCCAATAAACTTTTTTCTCTGTCTCTTTTGAAATGTGTTTTCTTGCAAGGGAATTCATTTTATGATGCCTTTTTACACATGTTAATTATGCTTGAGTTGTGAGGACCATTTATGTTTTTAAAATACTGCATCGTAGCAAATGAAATAATAAAAATGCAGTTAAATATAATAGTAGATGGTCCATAAGAAATATCCAATGAATGTTTTGATTGTGTCATATCTGAATACCTGTCACAATTAAATATTTTATTTCTCTTTAACTTTTCCACCTTGAATTGCATGCCCTAGATTCACCTTTTTAAATCATTGCTGTTTTGTTTCAACTCTGGCCAAGCATATGAATGGTTTGTTACTCTGGAAACACACACTCACACTCTTTCAGCTTCAATACCTACCCTTTTCTCTCATTTCATAAACTTCTTGTTATGGTTTGGGCTATGAAGATCTGGACCTGAGACTCATTTGCCGTAACAATCCCTTTATCTTTACTATAAGAGACTGCAGAACAGGAAGGGAACCAAGAACTTGTATGGTGCTAACTATTCATTTTGAAATTGAAGAATATATAATCCTGTGGTGTCAAACACTTGTCCAAGATCTAACTATAAGTTTTTGGCCAATGCGGAAAGCAGATTTCATGCTTGCTACCTATTAGTTATGGGCTCTTTATATCTAAGCATATAAACTTATCTCAATCTTGAGTTCTTCTACTTCAGAAGAAAGTTACAATAAATTACAAAATACATACACATGCCTAATATTATCTAACAATAAAGAGAATTAAGGTAATGAATAGCATTTATGTAAATAACATGCTAATATGTTTATATCCATTTGACATTTCCCAAATACCATTGTCTTCCATGAATTATATGAGGGGTTATTAAATTGACCAGGTAAGTTTCCTTTCAAAACATGTGCCAATTATTTAAGTTTTAAAGAGCTTAGTGCCCAGCTTGATACCAAGTACTCAATAAAATCAAAGTCATAGTCTCAAATTTGAAGACATGTTTCATTGTAAAATTCCTAGTACCAAGTGTTATATTATTCAGGGTCAGTCAGGAAATCAAAACTGACACGCATTTCAAACAGGAAAGACTTAAGGTAGGGATTTTTTTACACAGGGTTTAAAGCAAATGGGATGCTGAGACGATACACAGATTAATGTTTGTAGGAAGAAGCTAACCCCTTGGGTCTATTGCTGCAGAAGGGAAGAGGTAGACTTAATGGGACAAGAAATACAAGGAGGGGGCTATGACACTGGAGCTTAGATCTTTCGGGGTAAGCTCTGTGTAGCCAGTGCTGATCTCTTGGAGAAGGAGGTTCTTTGTGGCTGATACTGGGAATGCCAAAGGAAGCTGGGAGCTACAGAAAGCAATTCTTGCTACTGAACTGAATCTGGCAGGGACAGAAAAATAGGAAAGAAGACCTGCCACTCTGCCCGCCAGTCTTCCACTTTCCCTCCAGCACCTTCAATGAGTAGAACATAATAAGAGAAGTGTGCTGGCAAGGGAGTCAGAATCTCAGCCCCAAGACCATAGATCAAAAAATAGAAAGACAGACTTGAAAGCTGAGAAACAGTAGATAAATAACTGAGTGTTAGGAGACTGAAATACAAGTTTTTGGTGACCCTGAAAATAGTATATTGTAGTAAATTGTAGTAGTGGAGGCAAAAAGCTGATTTTTAAAGATTAGAAAGAATGGGAGGAAATAGAGGCTGCGAGTGTAACTACTTCGATATGATTAGGATTAAAAAATATTGAGAAGTGAAACATTAGCGTGTTTTAGATCATCCATATAAAGTATAATTTACCTATTATAAAACGGACTATAATCAAAAACATTTCTTTTTTACCTAAAAAGTTCTCTCATGATTCATTTCTGTCAACTCCTCCATGCCCAGTCTATCAACTAAGTTAAATAATTGATATTTATAGAACACCTCACCCATATATGCACATTATTTTTAAATGCACACAAACATTCTCCAACATAGGTCAAGATCTGTGTCATGAAATAATTCAGGCCCAATAAATTTGAAAATCATTTGATGTGTTCTCTGACCACAGTAGAAATGAATTAGAAGTTAATGGAAATGCAACTGAAAATAACCCAGGAAACCAAAAATATAGGGAAATTAATATGCTTCTAAATATTTCATAGGTCCAAGAACAAATCACAAAAGAATTTAGAAAATATCTAAAATGAACAAAGTAACAAATTTTCTGGGATTCATCTAAAGTAGAGGTAGAGGGGAATTTATCACTTTAATGTTTATGTTTATAAAGAAATGTCTCAAATGAGTAATCTGAGCTTCTATCTTGTAAGTTGGAAAAAATAAGATGAAATTACACCAAGTAATAGTAGGAAGAAATTAATAAAAAAATATGAGTAGAAACTAATTAAAGAGAAAATTAATGAAACTAAAAACTGGTTCTCTCGAAGGTCGATAAAATTTATGCAACTCTATCCATAAGAAAAAAAAAAAAAAGAGGGAAACATAAATACTAACATCAGGCATGATAGATCCTATAGGCACTAATGGATAATAAGGGAGTAAGTGGACAACTAAGATTTAGTAGAACAATTTCTTGAAAGACAATAACTACCAAACTCACTCAAGAAGAGACAATCTAATAGCATTGGCTCTAATAGGATATTGGTTCAAACAAAAAAAATCCTCACAACTGGATTGATTAAAAAAAAAAACATGATAAATGGAGGAAAAAAATTGAAATTGTCAACAATTTCATTCTATTTGGATCCATAATCATCGTCCATGGAAACAACAGTCAAAAAACAAATTGACACATTGCATTTTGCAAATCTACTGCAAAAGACCTCTTGAAAGTTTTAAAATGCAAAGATGTTGCTTTGATGACTAAGATTGATCCAAGCCATGATTTTTCAATTGCCCCATATGCATGCAAGAGCTGGACAAAGAAAAAGGAAGACACAAGAAGAATTGATGCATAATTGATGTATCCAAACTGTGGTGTTGGTGAAAAGTACCGTGAATTGCCAAAAGAACAGTGAGTACTAGAAGAAATACAGCCAGAATGCTCCTTAGCAGTGAGGATGGTGAGATTTAGGCTCCCTTCCTTTGAATGTCATCAGAAAAGATCAATTGCTAGTTAAGGACATCAGGTTTGGTAAAGTAGAGGGCTAATGAAAATGAGGGAAACACTCATGAGATGGAAGATAAATTGACTCAATAGTCACAACAATGAACTCATACATAAAGAATATCTTGAAGATGGCACAGGACCAGTCAACGTTTTGTTCTGTTATATATGAGGTAGCCATGAACAGGAATGGACTTCACGGCAATTAACAACAATAACAACATATCTAATAAATTCAATTAATAGTTTCAAAATTTTGCCTCAAAGAAAACTTGGTCTAGGTGCCTTGTTTATTGTTGAATCTTATGAAAGATTTAAGGAAGAGGTTATATAAATCTTAAACTATATGTTTGAGAAAATGGAGGAAAAGATAAACTTCCCCAAAAAGCCAATATTTTCTTGGTAATGAATCCAGACAAAGACATTACAATAAAATAAAAGCATACACTAACATTCATTCTGAGCATAGAATAAAAAATTCTTAACGAATTATATAAAAAAATATAAAAAATAAATTCATTAATACATGAAAATGATAATGTCAGGTATGTCAGGTTGATATGGCATTTGCAAATTATTAATTTGCCATATTAGCATAATAAAGGGGGAAACACTTATTCTCACCTCACTAGGTGCAAAAAGTATGTCATCAATTACAAAATCTTTCAGTATAAAGAATATAGGGAAGCTTTTTAACTGGATAAAAGGCCAAAATGAAAAGCTTGGTAATATTGTAACGAAGAGTGTTTTTAAAAGAGAGTAGCAATAGAAAGTTTCCATGCTAATAAAAACTATCAAGTAGAGAAATAAATATTGACAAATATGAGGTGGGGAGTAATTACTCAAATGATGTTACTGAGGAGGGAAAAAAAAGACAATAGGATCCGGGACATCAGTGGAGATTTGACATCATTTAGGTGTTGGAACGCTTCTCCTGAAATAAGAAGGTGTAAATGGCATAGCTACAGCAGATTGGAAACTGCAATGGTGGGATCACTAGAAAGGTATTTTCTTACTCTTTCTATGTTCTCAAGGGAATAGAAACTAGTTATTGGCTGAGACTAAAGAGGAGTTAAGAAGTTTAAGGACAAAAAGAGAAAGTGTTAAAGAGTCTCCTACAACAGTGTAAAAATGAATGGACTAAGGCAGTCCTATAAGGTTTAAAGTACAAAGAATCAGTATGGTTTTCGTTCCCCACCTATTTTCATCTTCCCGGAATAGAGTGTGATATAATGAGGCAGTGATATTGAGAATAGAGAAAGGAGCAGGGGTATCTGGTAGCAAGCAAGTGAATGGTTATAATGCTTGCTCAGGAAATCTAAACTGATGTACAGAGACATGAGGGCAGGAGGGTCCATGAAAAGTTTGTATGGTCAATAGATTGAGGCCACAGGCTGAAGAATTACTGAGTTAAGGTGAGCTGGAAAGTAGAAAAGATGCTGATTACAAGTTGAAAACTTTAAATTTGAGGTTATGGCAGGGATGCTGCTGTTGTAACTGATGAGGTCTTTAGTTCGACCTGACGAGTTGGAAGCTGGAGGGCGAGACTGCTGCATCCAAGGCGGTCAAGGAATGTCCCTGTTGTTAATTGTCATTAAGTAGATTCTGACTCATGGCCGCCCCGTGTGAGCAGGGTAGAACTGCTTCATAGGGTTTTCAAGGCTGAGACCTTTAAAAAGCAGATCGTTAGGCCTGTCTTCTGAGATGCCTCTGAGTGGGTTCAAACCAATAACCTAGTAGTCAAGTGCCTAACCATTTGTGCTACTCAGGGACCATTTTTAATCTTATTTTAACTTTCTATTAGTCATCTCCCTTGTTTCTGTAATAATCCCTTTTTTGCTAGCATTCGTGATTCTGTTCCTTTACCTAAATCTCCAGCTACTAAATTTTCAGTAAATCTAAGCAAAAGCACAGTTGTTTTATTCTCTACCGTATAACTAATGTTTGGTACAAAGTTCACAGTATTTGCTGAGGGTTGAATGATTTCTGTCCAGCCTAGAAACATGATAATTAAGAATCTACAATACTCTACAACTGTGTCTTGTACTATTACGTTTAAAAATCAAAGCATACAAATTTTCAGCTTTTGTGGGGCTTTTATTCCAAGGGAAAAACTAATAAAAAAAAATCACTTAAAAATAAAAATATAATTTCAGATAGCAGTAATTGATAACAAGGATCATTAAATGATGTATTGATACAATCAATGGAGTGAGGAAAAGTTCAGCATTATAAACAAATGTCAAAAAAGACCCTACAAGAAAATCCCTGTTATTGTCTATTCTCTAGTTTAAATAAATAATAGATATTTGCTTATAATCTAACATTCTGAAATTTCAGCCTTCATTTGTCTGAATGACCTTTTTGGATTTCAGTCTACTTGTGGGAAGAGAGTTAATTGCTCCTATGCCACTCCTGTCATTGCTTTTTATGTGGATGGAGCTCCACTCATGGTCTCTCTCGGCGCCTCATGGGAAGGAGAAATGCCCTGATAGACAGGTGTTTTTAAACTAAGGAGATGGCATACATAGTCCCACCCCTTTCTTCCCTCCACTGACTTTGAAGCACGCAGTCAGCAAGAAGGGCATAGTCTGCTCTGCTTCTCCGTGAAGATTTAGGGCAGCTGGCTCTCATCCTGCATTGTCTGTAGCATAGTTTGATAACTGTCTGATCCTGAGCTTCAGTATTATGATGCTCACTCACCCACAGATTTTGGCTGAATTGTTTATTATAATTTTATGAGCTATACAAATGCTAGCAGATCTTCTTTAACCATTTCCTCTTTGGTCTTATTTCTCAATTGGTTCAAAAATCAGATGGGGAAGCACAATATTGCATATTTGACAGAAATAACCTTCATAAATTATTCAAATGTGTCCCAATGTTGGATGTATAGATGACCACATTCTGAAATGTGTTTAGTACTTTAATATCTTCAGAAGGTCGTGATTAAACTGAAAATATCAGAAGGCACAGCCTATCAGATAAGAGAGGCACACTCATCCTCAAAATCAATATTCACGGAGATTTAATTTACCTCTTTATGGAGTGATGCTGTTTCAAGTTGGTACTCCCAGGAAGCATATCACCTCCACTCACTACTTGACCAGTCTCGGGATTACATTTGCAATCCAATAAAGGCAGTACTAATATTAAATACCATTACTGTCACATCCAAGTAAAACTTTGCTGAAGTTAATTCAAAAACGGTTACAGCAGTACATCAACAGGGAACTGCCAGAAATTCAAACAGGATTCAGAAGTGGTCATAGAATGAGGACTATGATTGCTAAAGTCAGATGGATCTTGCCTGAAAGCAGAAAATACAAGAAAGATGTTTACCTGTGTTTTACTGACTATGCAAAAGCATTCGACTGTGTAGATCATAACAAATGGGAATTCCAGAACATGTAATTGTGCTTATACAAAACCTGTACATAGAGCAACAGGCAGTCATTCCTACAGAACAAGGGGATACTGTGTGGTTTAAAACCAGGAAAGGTGTGTGTCAGGGTTGTATTGTTTCACCATACTTATTCAATCTGTATGCTGAGCAAATAATCCAAGAAATGGGACTATATGAAGAATTCGGCATTAGGGTTGGAGGAAGGCTCATTAACAACCTGCCGTATGCAGATGACCCAACCTTGCCTGCTAAAAGCAAAGAGGATCTGAAGCACTTACTCGTGAAGATCAAAGTCTGCAGCCTTCTGAATGGATTATACCTCAACATAAAACAAAAATCCTCACAACTGGACCAATAAGCAACATCATAATAAACAGAGAAAAGATTGAAACCATCAAGGATTTCATTTTACCTGGATCCACAGTCAACATCCATGAAAGCAGCAGTCAAGAAACCCAATGATGCATTGTATTGAGCAAAAATGCTGCAAAAGATCTCTTTAAAATGTTTACAAAGTAAGCTGTCACTTTGAGGACTAAGGTGCACCTGGCCCAAGCTATAGTATTTTCAATCACCTCATATGCATTCAAAATCTGGACTATGAATAAGGAAGACTGAAGAAGAATTGATGCATTTGAATTATGAAAAAAAAAAAAAGCAGATGTTGGTGAAAAATATTGAATATATCATGGACTGCCAGAAGAATATACAAATCTGTGTTGGAAGAAGTAGAGCCAGAATGCTCCTTAGAAGCTAGGATGCTAAGACTTTGCCTCCTGTACTTTGGGCATTTTATCAGAAAGGACCAGTCCCTGGAGAAGAACATCATACTTGGTAAAGTATAGGGTCAACAAAAAAGTCCCTCAAAGAGATGGAATGACACAGAGCCTGAAACAATGGACTCAAACACAGCAACAATTGTGTCGATGGTGCAGGACCAGGCAGTATGTTCTGTTGTACAACAACAATAACTTGAAAGAATGAACGTATGTCAAATTAATTAAGTTCTAGAACACAGCTCCAAATATTTTGAAGGCATTTTAGTGAAAAATTAATTTTAGTGTCTTAGGCTAGGTTCTCTAGAGAAGCAAAACCAGTAAAGCATATAAATAGAGGTTTATATCAAGGAAATGACTCAATTGTAGAGGTTGGAATGTCCCAAGTCCATGGATCAGGATGGAGGCTTCTCTCAATTCACATAGCCACAGGTGAACCCAAGATTGGCAGGTTGGAGAGCAGGGCTCCCGTTCTCAGGCTGTGAAGATCGATGAATCCCAAGGCATGCAGATAAGCTGGTAGCTCAATTTCCAAGAGCTGGAGGTCAGATGAATGGGAGGCAGTCCCAGGATGCAGAGAGAGAAAAAAGCCAGAACGTCTATGTCTGCTTATATCTGGATGCAGGTTACACCTCCAAGGAAACTCCCTTTCAGCTGATTGGCTATTCATAGCAGATTCAGTCATGGGAGTGATCACATATAAACTCTGAGAATCATGGCCTAGTCAAGTTGACACACAATCTTCACCATCACATTTAGTAAGAGCTGACATCTGTCCAGATGGCTTATCATCTAATGTCGAGTTATAAAATGAGGGGGAAAAATGAGGTGCCATAATTTACATTGTTTACCTTGGACTACTGTGAAAAAAAGTCATATATGTTTGGCTAAAACAAAAATAACAAAGAAACTAACAAAGGAGAACAATTAAAACTTGAACCACTTCAAAATAAAACAGCAGATAATTCTGGAATAAAAGACACTGTGTATTATCAATAAAAAACAAAAGCAGACCTTACACTTTCATCTAAAAAAATAAAAAGTGACATCATGGAATGGATAAGACTATGCTTTCAGGTGACGGTTTAGCCAATGCATTATTTGGAGAACTTAGAAACTGGGAAGCTGTGACACAAGTTCTTCGCATTTGTCGATTCAAATTGCCCATTATTTGGCATTTTCTGTGATTTAAATTATGTTTTCTGATGAATGCTTTTGAGAGGGAGTACTGTAGTTAATATTCCAGGTGTTTAAACTTCTTAATTACCCATTTGAAAAACTTTCAGATTTGTATTGTTTTAGTGTTAAATAGGCCTTAGAGAATGGGATTGATTGGCTATGCCCTCAGAAATATATTCTCCCATAATGATTTGGCCATATTCATCAAGTTTTAAGGTTTCTGTCTTTATTATTGAATGAGGCCCTATGTTTTCACACATTCGACTTCCTGTTGAGTGATATTATCAGTATGTTAGCGGTTGCTATTATAGGTTTACAATGAATGTCTCCTGTGGTCTCCTGGCTCTCTAAGAAAATGAACTCGTCGACTGAGACCCCTATTCTACATCTTTTGAAATATATGATATTCTCTCTCTTAATATTTCTGTAGATTCCTGGAGAATCATATCTGGCTGGTTCTGTCTCTGGGATTCTCTACTGGAACTCTGGGATTCTAAGCCGTCTCTTCTTTTCACTTCCTTGATTCATGCATGTTATTTACTTCAACTTAGTGCACACACAAATCCATATCTATACTTACACACACAAATCTATTCATACATCCAGGGGTATGGAAGATAAAGAGATTGATATCAAGATGAATAGTTCCATTATACACTAGACAGTGAAAAGCTTAAATTTATAATTTCTCTTCTTAAAAGTCATTTTGGCTACATAGCCAGTTGAGAGTTCTAACTGCAGTGGTGCCTAGCACTCCCGTCAATTACCATCTTCCTGCTTCCTTGTACTCCTTCCTCTCTTTTGTTTTCTTCTTGTTTTTTCCCCCATTTATTTTCTTATATAGAAAGTTCTTCTTTATATTGTTACTCTTCTTCTCCAGAATTATTAACATCTCAGTAAAACTCCAGAGCCAGGTTTTTGTAATGAAAATAAAGTTTTAGTGTTTTTTTGTTTGTTTCTTAAAGTAAATATCAGCAAGATTTTCTTTCATCCCAATGTACTAAGTCCTTGGAGACAGGTAGATCTCCTATTCAGAAATAATAATAATAATAATAATGATACTACTAATAATCTGAGCATGTTCTCTTTTGGAACAGAAGAAGTCTAAGTACCAATGGAGAGTTCACCAACTACCAAGAGTTTTCATTTGGGCCTACTGGTTTTGAGTGAAACTAGTAATAATAACCAACAGGTGACTATAATAATCCACATTATCCTTAGCTTTCTTCCCCTCTATCAAGGAAGGAAAATGAATACAGAAATTCCAGAAACCTAACCTGATGGAAGTAGAATGATGCAGAGGTGATATTGATTCTGAATGAAAAAGGATGTACAGATGGTGGCACCAAGGAAAAGACGGGTAGATAACAGACATGAGTGGAAGCTTTACTGAGCTGATGGAGACTCATACTCAACCTCTCTGACCTCCCCACATTACAGCCAATGGGAGTCTCTCCCCCTGTTTCTACAGGAGATTTACATCTTTCAATCTCTCAGGTCCTATCTCAGGCAGTTTCTAGAACTCTCAATGTATCAAGTACAGTGCTGAAGAGTCAAACTACATTAATGAGTAAGACATGATCACTGTTCTCAGAGACTTTATTGTTCTTGGAGGAAATAGACAGTAAGCTGGTGTGGAGTGTAGTACAGCATGAGAAGTGCAAAAATTGCATGCAAAGGATCAATCAAAGCCAAAATGAAGAGAAATAGTAGACTGAGCAAGTGAGGAAGGGGTTATGCTACTGTTTTTCCTCTTCCTTCTCTCTGTAAGCACAATGCCTCTCATTGCTTGCCTCACTAACATACAGAGCTCTATGAGTTTGCTTACGAAAACAATCATTGAATAGGTATGGACCCATTGCCGTCAAGTCAATTCTGACTCATAGCAACCCTATAGGACAGAGTAAAATGGCAAGGTCAGTTTTACAAATTCAATTATCCTACATGCTTCAATTGTGGAGACTACAAGAGAGTGGCTCAGCCAAGTTAGTGTCAATAAGAGTGGCATAACATGGGTCAGGAGAGCAGTGTATCCCATAGTAATCTCAAATGATATGTTCACACCAGACAGAGTCCAAAATATGGTCATTCCCATACCACCCAAGAACATGTGGATTATGAAGTTCTGCAAAGATTAAATAAATCCTCCTTCTTTTGTATCTATTTCAATGTTTATCCCAATGCTAGGGATTCAGTATTTTCCTATTGATGTAATTTAATTTTCAATTACTTTTGCTGCCATAACATTTTCTCTATTTTTTAAAACTATTGTTGTGCTTGAGATGAAAGTTTGCATCAAAAATTAATTTCTCATTCAAAAATTTATACACAAATTATTTTGTGACATTCGTTGTAATCCCCTCAATGTATCAACACCCTGATACACTGCCATTATATTTTAATTTTACAGTCGGAATATTCAAAACCAAATCCGTTGTAGTAGAGTTGATTCCGACTCATAGCAACCCTAAAGGACAGAGTAGAATTACCCCATAGGATTTCCAAGGCTGTATATCGTTACTGAAGGAGACTGCCACACTTTTCACCTGCAGAATGGCTGATGGGTTTGAAATGTCAACTTTTGGTTAGCAGCTGAGCACTTAACCACTGTGCCACCAGGGCTCCATAGTCAGTATGAAAACCTCTAATTCTTAATTCTCAAATATGTCACTTAAATCACTTTCATGTTAGTTAGCTTAATTTTAGAGCATTCCTGAGAATCCCTGTCTTAGTCGTCTAGTGCTGCTATAACAGAATTACCCCGAATGGATGGCTTTAACAAAGAGAAGTTTATTTCCTCACAGTAAAGTAGGCTCAAAGTCCAAATTCAGTGCACCGCCTCCAGGGGAAGACATTCTCTCTCTGTCGGCCTTCCCCTCAAATGTTCCGCCAGACTAGGAGCTTCTTCATGCAGGACCCGGGTCCAAAGGACACATTCTGCTCCCGGCACTGCTTTCTTGGTAGTATGAGGTCCCCAACTCTCTGTTTGCTTCCCTTTCCTTTTATTTCTTGAGAGATGAAAGGTGGTACAGATGACATCCCAGGGAAACTCCCTTTACATTGTATCAGAAAGGCGACCTTAGTAAGGGTGGTGTTACAATCCCACCCTAATCCTCTTAACATAAAATTACAGCCACAAAATGGAGGACAACCACACAATACTGGGAATCATGGCCTAACCAAGGTGACACATATTTTGGGGGGACACAATTCAATACATGACAATCTCCATTTCTATTCTTAATTAAAATGTTTTTAGTTGCTCTTGAGTTAGTCCCAACTCATGGCAATCCCCTGCACAACAGAATGAAGCATCACTTGGTCCTGTACCACCTTCATAATCATTGGTGTGTTCAAGCACATTGCTGCCACTACTGGGTATTTGGACTGCCTTCCAACCTAGGGGCTCATTGTACAGCACTATATTGGACTGTATTGCATTCCATAGGGTTTGCACTGGCTAATTTTCTGAAGTATGTCATCAGACCTTTCTTCTTTGTCTTAGTCCGGAAGTGCCTCTGAAACTTGTCCTCTGTAGGAGACCCTGATGGTGTTTGAAACATTAGTGGGTTAGCTTCAAGCATTATAGTAACACACAAGCCACCACTCTACAGGAAACTGATAGGAGGTAAAAACTAAAATAATAATTTAAAAAACTAAAATAATAGTCACCAATTATTTGATGGTCTACAACTTTCTTTACTTAGGCTTTCTTATAGTTCTAAAGGAGAAAGATGTGGTAGTTCGCTTCTGTAAAGATCACAGCCTTGGAAACCCTATGAGGCAGTTCTACTCTGTTCTACAGGGTCACTATGAGTAGGAATTGATTAGAAGGCACCTGGTTTAGTTTTTGGGTTTCTGAAAAACCCATGGTCATTTTCCATCTTGAGGTCCTTAATAATAATGAGTAAATGAATAACCAAAGAATATACATAAAAACTAAGGTACTAAATGTTTTCCTTTAGTGGTTTTCTCATTTGAGCAAAAAAAAAAAAAAAAACTATACCTTTTGTTCAAACACAGACTTTTTATATTTTGCGAAATTAGCAAAATACTGAAAAGGTGGATCGCTCTGTGGTGCAAATGGTTTACACTCAACTACTAACCTAAAAGTTGATGGTTCAGATCCACCCAGATGCCAGAGGAAAAAAACAAAGCCTGTTTCCGTTGAATCGATTCCAACTCCTAGCAACCCTACAGGACAGAGTAGAACTGCCCCATAGAGTTTCCAAGGAACGCCTAGTGGATTTGAACTGCTGACCTTTTAGTTAGCAGCTGAACTCTTAACCACTATGCCACCAGGGCTTCCAGGGGAAAAAGCCCTGGCAATCTTTGTTCATAATGATTACACCCAAGAAAACCTTGTAGAGTATTTCCAATCTGTAACACATGGGGTCACTATGAGTTGGAATCAATCTAACAGAACAGTGTGGGTATTTTTTTTTTTTTTGGTAAGGATCTCGTATGCCACAAGCTCCATATTCTATACAAAGCACAAAAATATATGAAGTTATTGAGCTTCACAATTCGGTTATGTATACAAATGATCAGACATGAAGTAATTTTATAAGGCTACACAGCCTGTCAGTGACACAGCTGGTACTGGGGCTGGGAGTTGAGTCTGACTGCCTTCAAAGCTGGTATTTGTTTTATTACAGCATGCTCCCTAACAAACCAATATCCAAATTTAGACACTTATACATTCCTAACATGACTCACATTTTGAGTGTGTAGTTCAAGCTAAACGTTTTTCTTATTTTTCCCCTAATTGATCTATACATTTTGTAATAATAATAAAAATAATAAAATTCATTTTTTTTTAACTTTGGTTTGAAATCTTTTCTAAACCCTCTTCTCATTCTATATTATTTTCTGTTCTCTAACTTCTGGCATCTTAATACTAATCTTTATGTTTTTTTTTTTTTCTATTTTATTGTTCAAAAATCAAATTCTACAGCTGCTTATAATTCCTCTGCAGGTGCCACTGATAGATAATTATTCCCTTTGGATTTTTAGTACAATTCCACGAGGCTCATTTATCACTTACATCTATTCTACGTGTGAAATGTTTTTTGTTTTGTTTTGTTTTTGGTAGACTTACAATAAACACCATTATATCAATTTTCAACTAACATCTGTGGATAAAAAGCACTATAATACAAAAGAAATGTCTTCAGGGTGCAGCCAGACATTATATTTCTTTCTTTGCTGCTTAAAAAGAACTCCATTCATTTTATTGTCTTGAAATTTTGGAGGAAAAAAAAAAAACAAAGCTTATTTTACCATGGTAAAACTTGAAAGAATATTGTGTAAGGTTGGTAAGATAGGAAATATATAATAGTGATTTCTTGTACAAAGTTCTCACAATGAAAAACAGCTGTTTTTCTTTTCTTTTTTTTTACTATGAAAAAAATTGAAGACACTCCGTCATGAACTCACTTCTGAGAACTCCCAGACGTGCCCTGTGTATGTATACTGTGCTTGAGAATGAGGGTTAATAACAAATAGGAACAGATGGTGCTTTTCTGGGTTCTATGTCAGGCGGCCCCTTGAAAGAAGAAGTGACAACTATTTCAGACCAACTATGGCTTTAAGGGAAACTTGCTTTATATATTTGTGTACCACCATTGTTCATTTGTATTACAAGTTGGCATATGCTATTTTGAATTGACGAGAGAGGAATTCTGCTTCACAATGGAATGGATTACAAGAGCCCATTCCAATTACAGAGTAACAGTGTAGATTCGTAGGTTGTATAGTTCGGTAAAGAGGAGAAATTTTGTAACAAAAATTCAAGGAACAGGGTTGGAAGCAGAACACCCTGAAGAGCAGAGTGGTAAAAATTGGCATGTGCTGGCATAAAAGCAGAATAAAATCTATCTGAACATGTGGACTTAGAATAAAGCCATAGAATGAGAAGTTTCGCTGCCATGTTGTGAGAAAAAAATCAAGAGCAATTCCAAGAATACACAAAGAAATCATTAGGATCTTTGAAAGTAAGGCAGATACATCATTCTAGATTATTCTAGAGGGAGTATTTTTTTTTTTTTTTGTAATTGGTCAAAGTGTTTTTGGTTAACTGGGGGAGATGGAGGGCTTGGAGAATAGATTTGAATCAGTTGGTTTGTAAGAGATGTTATGATTTTTGACCAGAAAAAACAAAGACATTTTGTGTAGATTCTTGAGGTGCCTGAGTGAAAAGCAGAGATAGGGGACTGGAGAGGATTTACATGATTTTGCCCTAACCCAAACTCAGGCCCTGGAGTTTGAGACCAGTTAAAGAGGCACTGCAAAGAGATGCCTGAAGACATCATTTTCATGAAGGGTTTTGGGGACTACAAAGGAACCAGTGAAGCCAATCCTTGAATCTCTAAGACGACAGCACGTGACAAAATGTAGAAAAATGGCATTTTTAATACTTGTGGACAAATCGTAGAACTCATTTAGCACCTGGAATTTTGAGAGAATACGTAAAGGCCATCTTTGCGAAATAATTAGTGTTTTCATGGTCGCCACTCTGTCACTGGGAATGAGGTCACAACCTCAAGCAGAGCCAAAGGAATCATGTGTGGAGGTAGCTGGACTGAAGAGAAAGGCCATGGCAGATGACATGTTTCTAGAACTCACATGAGACATTCCCTGTGTGTAGTCAAAGCTTGGCTGGCGAGGTCTATGGAAACAGTTGACATGGCTTCATGTTGTAGGGAATGCCAGGTGTTTGAGGAGTATTGAAGCTTCTTTCAAATAAGATTCTAATCAATAAAAGTAATTGATCAAACATCGGTTATCTGGAACTTAATGTAAGATAAGGCAAGAGATCCTGTGGCTTGGAGGGGAAATTTTGAGTCATATATCATGAGAAACATTGTAAAGCTCCAACAATTAAAATACTTTGCCTGCTCTGACCTAATCCACCTTTTGTTTATACATTCCGCCACTTTAGTTTTAAGTAAAATCCACGTGGCACAGTTGAAAACGTAGCTAGAAAGTTGTTAAACTTATTTCTCATATTGTAATAAGAGTATAACAATTCTTTTCATTTATTTTGTAACTTAACCTTACGTTATTTCAAATTTACCCTTCTTTTACCATCTCTGTAATTATTTTTGTCATCTTAACAACATTCATGCACTTTTGCCTCTTTAAATAAGTTTGATAATACCTGATAATGTATAAATAAATAAATTCATTGTTTTTCGTGGTTCTTTTGTATTTTCAAGTTCACACTTCTCTAGTAGAAGACAATTTACTAATGAATTGGTTATATTTTAACAAGGCATATTGCCTTGGAGCTCTAATGATTTTCTATAAAACTAAAGATGCTGTAATTAGCTATAGTAATAACAAATTAGGATTGCCACCTGGTAGTAACTTCCACAAATGTTAGTCCATGTCCATAAGGTGATTTAAAGATTCAACATTAATCAAGAGTTTAGTATTCACACCTACTATTTAGCACATTTTAACAGTTTTAATACATACATTGGTGCCATAATGAAAAATAGGCTAAACACTGCAAAAGGTGACGTTAAATTTACTGCATTTAACAATATACAAGGTCATTTTTGATAAGGAAGGCAAATGACACATTGCTTAACATTCAATGACTAATATACACAGAATGGAATATTGTTTTGTATGAAGGATAATTAAAACCATTTTATATCATAACAGCAAGAAAATTTTTCTAAACTGCTCTGAGATTTCTTCAAGGAGAAAATTAAAATTTTACCTTTCTTCTAGTAAAATGAAAACACTTTCAAGAAACTTTCACCCTCAAAAAACAACAACAATATACTAGGTAAGATATACAACTATAAAATTTTTAAAATCCATCATTTATTCTGATTGAAGAGGAAAAAAAAAAAAAACCTAGATAAATGGAAAGCCAAAAAGTAACAAGACACGTAATTGGCCTCAACATATCTATCATGAATAGGGGTAACTTTTTCAGCCTTTTAATGGCTGCATGTGTTGAATCAGAACCCACAATAGAAATATAGGCTGTCTGTCCCCACTCACCAGTTCTTTCCCACAGAGCCTTCACTGTGTGGGGGATAAGGTGAGGGTAGAGAGGGAAAATAGAAAGTCATCATTGTATCACCCTCTCCAAAGGTATAAATGGTCTTCACTGAATGCATGTCACTTGCCCACTGCTGGCAAGCGGCTGAGCATCAAAACTGAGTCAAATTTGGAGGTGCATGAGGCTTTATCTAGTACAAGGGTGATATGGAGGTTAGACAGAGGCTTTCCCAAAGTGCTCTGCAACTCCTGAAGTTTGGTGGCAGAACAGGGGGTGGAGAGAGATGTTGAAAGATTCAAAAACCCCGGGTCTGAATTGTTGAGCAAAGAGAAATACCCAATGATCCTAAAAGCTGGCAGATGGGTTGTAAAATATAATGTAGAGCAAGATCAACCACGGTTTGAAAAAAAGGCTATTGCACTCTAAAGCCTATACATATCTACAGCGTTTTACCAGTACTCCAATACGAAGGGTTTTTCAAGAAAAAGTTGAAATACAACACTTATGATGGTTAGGGTTATGTGTCAACTTGGCTAGGCCATGTTTCTCAGTAGTTTGGAAGATATTATACGATCATCCTCCATTTTGTGGATATTAGCAACCAATCAGTCGAAAGGCCTATCAGTTGAAGCCAATAAGTTGAAAGCCAGTCAGTTGAAGGCCAACCAGTTTCCTTGGGGCCTGCATCCAATACATACAGAGGTTCTGGCAAAGCTTTCTTAGTGTCTTACATCTGACGCATCATCCTCTGATTTCCGGGTCTTGGGCTTGAACCCGCAGCCTGTCTCCTGACCTGCAGATATAGCGATTCACTGGCTCCTGCAACTCCACAGCCAACAGCCTTTCCCCACACTTGCCAGTTTTGGGTTTGTTGACTCCCTGATCTACATAAATCAGGAACAGCCTCCAGCCTGATGTCTGAACCATGGGTTTGGGACTTGCCAGCCTCCATAACTGTGTGAGCCATTTCTTTGAGGTAAATCTTTATATAAATATTGATATATGTGTGCTTCAGTGGTTTTGTTGCTCTAGAGAGCCCAACCTAAGGTAGCCCTGTAAATAGTTGAAACCAATGGTGAATTGAGCCCAATTAAAGCTGCAACAAGTGCCCCTAATACTCAACTACAGATCGAACTGACTCAGGCCTTACAGTAGAAATCTGACAGACTGGGGCATGGCCTTTTTAAGGGTGACTGTTATATACTTTTGTTTACACTATTCTCACATAAACAATGGCAGGCATAAAATCAGCAATTATGAGACATAAAGAAGAGAATGTGACTCCTAATCAAGGTGGGCAGCATAAAATGGGAGCAGACCTATAAATGACCCTGAAGTAGGAACTAGCAGATTTGAAATTTAAGAAAATTGAGACAAGTATACTAAAAAAAAACTATAGAGGGTGTTAAAAAAAAGCTGAGGAATATCAACAGTGAAGTGGAAATTATTAAAACAAAAAAGAAACAAGTGCTTTGAGCTTCAAACAAAAATCCTATAAAGACTATTGCCTAGAAAACCTTAAAAGCAAAAAAATCAAACCCATTGCCACTGACTTGATTTCAACTCGTAGCAACCCCACAGGACAGCACAGAACTGCTGCATAGGGTTTCCAAGGCTGTAATCTTTACAGAAGCAGACTGTCACATCTTTCTCCCATGGAGTGACTGGTGGTTTGAACCACTGACATTTTTGTTAGCAGCCCAGAGTTTAACCACTGTGCCACCAGGGCTCCTTAGAAAACCCTATGGGGCAGTTTCATTCTGTCATATCAGGTGGCTATGAGCCGAAATTGACTCGATGGACACCTAACAACAACAAAAACCAACTGATTTTAAAATGGAGAGATTATTCTGGGTTACTAGACTGGACCAATGCAAATCACAAGGGTCCTTAAAAGTATAAGAGGGAGAGAGAAGAGTCAGAGTCAAAGTGATGTGATGTGAGAAAGGCTGGACCTACTATTCTTGCTGGTTTTGAAGGCAGAAGGTATCACAAGGACAACCTCAAGAAGCTGGAAAAAGCGAGAAAATGGAACAATGGAGCCTCTCCAGTGTCCTCCAGAAGGAACACCATCCTGTCAATACTTTTATTTTAGCCTAGTGAGACCCATTTAGGACTTCAGATCTCAAGAACTGTAAGATAACAAATTTGTGTTGTTTTAAGGAATTAAGTTTGTAATAATTTGTTGCAGCAACAGTAAAAAGCTTATACAGACACACACAAATTTATTTAAGAAAATTGACAATATATGTCAAAATATTCTTTTTGAGAGTCTATAATATATGTAAGTAAAATATATGACAATCAGAGCACAAATGTTGGTAGGACAATCAGTTGAATTATACTAATGCAAGTTTCTTCCTTTTTTTTTTTTATAGAAAGCAATATAATAATAACTGAAAGGTGACTTCCATAAGTTAGAAACGGATGTGTTGTTGTCGTTAGGTGCTGTTGAGTTAATTCCCACTCATAGCAACCCTACGTATAACAGAACGAAGCACTGCGCCGTCCTGTGCCGTCCTCAAAATTGTTGTTATGTTTGAGCCCATTGTTGCAGCTACTGTGTCAATCCATCTCGTTCAGGGTCTTCCTCTTTTTGGCTGACCCTCTATTCTATCAAGCCTGATGTACTTCTCCAGGGACTGGTCCCTCTTGAGAACATGTCCAAAGTATGTGAGAGGAAGTCTCACCATCCTTGCTTCTAATGAGCATTCTGGCTGTACTTTTTCCGAGACAGATTTGTTCATTCTAAAAATGCATATGGTAATGAATAAAGCAACCACTATTTGGGTATGAAAGCAGAAACACACACCCAAAGGATATTAGCTAAAGACATGAAATACTAAAACAAAGACAAAACTTAGTAAACCTAAAAGAAAAATGGAAAGGAGAGACAATAAACAGTTGGGACAAATAGAAAATTCCAACATGGTAGTCCTTAAACCCAACATTAAAGTTATATCATTTCAACATGCCACATAAAAAGCAGAGATAATCGGACTGGATAATAAAACAAATCCCAACTATGCCCCCACTCTAAGAATAACACTATAAATATAAAGACACAGAAGAGCTGATACAAAAGAATAGAAAAAGATACAGCATGTAAACATTAATTTTGAGAATGTTGGGTTCGCTGTATAAATACAAGACAAAAGATACTTCAAGACAATGTATATTACCAGAGATAAAGAAGGATATTTACTAAGAATATACAAGAAAAATATGTTTCTGGAATTTAGATTCCCGGGGTGGGAATGGAAGATACAATCCTGAAAACAGAAGTACATTTAGGTTTAAACTTACTGGGTGTTACATGTTATTGGAAAAAAGAAATTGTGCAAGGCAAGAAGTGAGGGAATTCTAAGGATAAGGGTTCTATTAAACAGGATGACCGGAATAGGCAGCACTGAAAAGGTGACATTTGAGTGGAGCCTTGTACAAATGCTAGAGTGTTAGCCCTTAGTATCTGTGCAGTGCTCCTTCTAGACAGAAGAAACAGCCAGTGCGTATGTGTAAAGTGTGTGTAGCTCTGGCATGTTATAGGAAGGACAAGGAGGTCAGCAGGGCTGGACTGAAGAAACAGAGGGGCAAGGGTAGCAGAATCAAGATTGCATAAGGCTGTGGTAGTCATTTTTTTCCTGCTGCAAAATGTTGTTATGCTCTATTGAGAATCAGACTCATGTGGTCACAGGGGTAGCTAGAGGTCTGACTCAAAGCCTGGGCTGGAGGGCTAGATATGGGAGACAGACCAGAAAGAGGTTGTGACTAACTAATTTCTAAGTTATTTAGAATTGTTGTTACCTGATCCAGATTAGTGTCCCATAGAGAGAAAACCTTCCATTTACTTGTAAGAAAATATTTTTGTAGGCTACTGATACTAGAGTTATGTTGGCATGTAAGGGTAAAATATGTTCCAGGAAAGATTTTTCCTTACTGTAAAGCTGATATCATGTTCTTCTGAAGTAGGAACTAAGTCTATATTAGTAAATTTCATCAAAACGTTTAATAGTAATATGTGAAATTTTCAACAATTGTAAAATATTTCATGTTAGCAGTTGGCTAATAGACTTCCAAGGATTTATAAAATAAAGATTAATAAATGCTTTCAGAATTATTACTGAATATAATTATTAAATGATTCTAGAAGTAAAATAGAACTTTACGGGAAAATAAATGAATGCTTAGTGTCCTAATCTAACAATATCGAACAATTTCCATTTGATGGACATTTTTCCATACTTATGATCAATTAACTTCAGAATCATTGCAATGTCTTAAACAGAGTCTATGTGTCAGGGGTGACACTGATAAATTGGACTACTTTCATCAGGAATTGGTATCACAAAAATCTTTTTGATAATAAAAAAATCTTTAATGCACTGCTCTCATAGCATATTTTACTTGTTTTAATTAACTGTTCTGGTTTTTAGCTCGTCTCTTCATTCAATGGCCCTGTGACAATAAATCAAATATTTGAAATTTACACAAAAATAATTCATCCTGACAAAAATCATTTGAATTAAATCAAAATGAAATAAACTGGAGATATTTAAATGGTGCTATAAAAAAGAAAAAAAAAAAGAAAGCGCATTAAAATGACCTATTGGAGTTCACTGTGGAATAAATATACTTTTAGGAGAAAAAACCAAAGTATTGATTTCAGTATAAATCTGATTGAAATGTTTCCGTTCATAGTCCACACCACCAAGGATATTTGAAGTCAAAATAGAAAGGCAGGTAAAATGAAATAAAAGGCAAGTAGAAATACGTAAACTGTTCAAAACTTGGAAGAAGACAATGCTCGTTGATCTCCTTATTAGCCATTAACTGTCCTCTTGCAGTCTTGTGTGATAGGAACTGAGGCTCTCATAAAACTCAAGAATGGCAATATTGGGTTCTGTTTATTTTTTTTCCCCCTTACTTTACCATTCTAAGAGGAAACCCTGGTTGCATAGTGGTTAAGTGCTACGGCTGTGAACCAAAGAGTTGGCAGCTCAAATTCGCCAGGTGCTCCTTGGAAACTCTATGAGGAAGATCTACTCTGTCCTATAGGGTCACTATGAGTCAGAATCGACTCGACGGCACTGGGTTTGGTTTTTTGGTACCATTCTCAGAAGAAGCCCTGTTAGCCCAGTGGTTAAAGCACTGGGCGCAAACTGAAAGTTTGGTGTTTGAACCCACCAGTTTCTCTGCAGGAGAAAAGATGTGGTGATCTGCTCCTGTAAAGATTACAGTCTAGGAACCCTACGTGGCAGTTCTACACTGTCCTGTAGGGTAGCTATGAGTTGATGTTGATTCAGCGGCAACAGGTTTTTTTTTTTTTAACATCACTCTGGGACCTCTTATTTTCTTCATACAGTGTACAGACATTTGCATTCTGTCTTCATAAATGAAGCATTTCTGTTTCCACTCTAGTTATTAATACAATAGTTCATAGAGCAAACTCTGCCTACCCAATCTTCTTATTTAGAACAGAGCCTATCTAAAATCAGAGCCCAAATATAGGTCTTAAAAGGTCTCTGGAAGAGTTAAGCATGTTAAGCTTCTACCATAAATCTGAAAAGGAAACAGTTGATTGCAATGAGTTTCATAGGCAAAGTTGAAAGGATTGAAACTGTATGGTAAGTAAGAGAGGAGGCGTTTAAAATATCTCAGGCTTTACAGAGACAGATGAAGATATGAAAGCACAAATATGTGTGTTGCCTAAGAAGAAATTTAATGGTAACAAATTATGTTAGTCTTATATGGATTTATTTAGCATAAATATCTATAATACCATTCTTCCAACTTTTTCAAAAAATATGTTTTCTTCCTTCATTATAGAAAAACTCTTAAAAGCAAAGTAGAATATTAATGAAAAAACAGCTATTGTAATCAAGAAATAACTAAATTTAAAATGTTCTCAAAATCAAAATTCTGAAAGGTATTCTTTTTAAAATATCCCCTATAAATCGAGCTATCTGAGAAACATTCCTAGAGACTAATATCAGTAAGCAAAAATCAATTGCATTTCTATACACTGCAATGAACAATTTGAAATGTAAATTAAGAAAGCAATTCCATTTACAAGAGCAGCTAAATACTAAAAAGTATAAAATATTGCCGAAAGAAATTTAAAAATACCTAAATAAATGGAAAGACATCCCATGCTCGATTGGAAGACTTAATATTGTTATCAGTACTACCCAAAGCGATCTAAAGGTTCACAAAATCCCTATCAAAATTACATTTTTTTTAAGTGCAGAAATGGAAAAACTGATCTTTAAACTCATATAGAATTGCAAGAGGCCCCTAATTGTCAAAACAACTGTGAAAAAGAAGAATAAGTTTGAGAACTCATATTTCCTGAATTTAAAACTTATTTCAGTGCTATAGTAATAGAAATGTGTAATACCAGTAAAAGGAAACACATACGCACCAATGATAATAGAATTGTGAGTTCAGAAATAAATCCACACATGGATGGCCAATTGATTCTCAATGAGGATGTCAAGTCCATTCGACAGTAACAAGAATCTTTTCAACAAATGGTGCTGGGACAACTAGGTTCCCACATGCAGAAGAATGAAGTTGAACCCCTACCTCACACCAGATATGAAAATGAACTCAAAATGGATCAACAATTTAAATATGAGATCTAAAATCTTAAAACCCTTAAGAGAAAACATAAGCGTAAATCTTCGTTACTTTCCTTTTGGCGATAGGTTTTTAGATAAGACATTGAAAGGTTGAACAACAGTAGACAAAAATCGGACCGCATCAAAGTTAAAAAAAAAATTGTGCACCAAAGTACATTATCAAAAAAGTGTAAAGACAAGCTACAGAATGGGAGAAAACATTGGAAACCATTTATCTAATAAGGATTCAATATCAGAATATATAAAGAACTACAACTCAACAAAAAAAGACAAACAACCCAACCAAAAATGGACAAAGTACTTGAATAGACATTTCTTCAAAGATATACAGATGGTCGACAAGCACTTAAAAAGATGTTCAACATCATTAGTCACCAGATAGATGTAAATCAAAACAACAATGAGATTGTAATTCAAATCTACTAATACGGCCACAATAAAAAAATAAAAAGTGTTGTACAAAAAAAAAAAAACCAAACCCATTGCCATCTAGTTGATTCCGACTCATAGCAACCCTATAGGGACAGAGTGGAACTGTCCCATAGGGTTTCTAAGGAGCACCTAGAGGATTTGAACTGCCAGCCTTTAGGTTAGCAGCCGTAGCTCTTAACTGCGAAGGCACCAGGGTTTCTAAAAAGTGTTGTGTGAATGTGGAGAAATAGGAACCCTCGTGCACTGATATTTGGAATGTAAAATAGTGCATCCATTGTGGAAAACAATTTGGTAGTTCCTCAAAAAGTTCAACAGAATAATCATATGATCTAGCTATTTCACTCATGGGAAAATACTCAAAAGGACTGAAAACAAGGAATCAAACAGATATTTGTACGCCGGTGTCATTTCAGCATTATTCACAATGGCCAAAAGTGGAAACAATCCAAGTGTTCATCAACAGATAAATGGAAAACAAAATGTGGTATACGCATACAATGTAATATAATTCAGTGTTATTCTTACAGATGGAATTAAGTGTTGAGACATGCTACAACATGGATGACCTTGAAAACATTATGCTAAGTGAAATAATCCAGACATGAAAGGTCAAATATTGTATGATTCCACTTTAATGAAATATCTGGTTTTGTTGTTGTTAAGTGCCACTGAATTGGTTGACTCATAGCTACCCTACCTATAACAGAAGGAAATGTTGCCCGGACCTGTATCATCCTCATAATTGTTGTTACTATGCTTGAGACCACTGTTGTAGCCACTTTTCCTGTTTTTGCGTGGATATGAGGCGACTGGAAATACCTTGGCTTGGGGTAGGAGCACCTCAGTCATCAAAATGACATCTTTGCCTTTTAACACTTTAAAGAGGTCTATTGCAGCAGATTTGCTCAATAAAATACGTTGTTTGATTTCCTGACTTCTACTTCCCCTGGCATTGATTGTAGGTCTAAGTAAAATGAAATCTTTTAAAATTTCAATGTTTTCTCCTTTTATCAAGATGTTGCTTATTGGTCTAATTGTGAGGATTTTTGTTATCTTTTATGTTGAAGCGCAAGCCATACTGAAGGCTGTAGTTCTTCGTCGTCATCAGTAGGTACTTCAGGTCCCATTCACATTCAGCAAGGTGGGTTGTGTCATCTTCATATCACAGGTTATTAATGAGTCTTCCTCCGTCCTGATGCAACATTCTTCTACATATAGTACCAAGTTCTCAGGTTATTTGCTCAGCACACAGATTGAATAATTTGGTGAAAGGATACAACCCTGTTGCACACGTTTTCTGATTTTAAATTACACAGTGTCCCCTATTCTGTTTGAATAACTATCTCTTGATCTATGTACAAGTTCCTCATGAGCACAATTAAGTGTTCTGGAATTCCCATTCTCTGCAATGTTATCCATAATATATTATGTTCCACACAGTCAAATGCCTTTGCACAGTCAATAAAACACAGGTAAACATCTTTCTGGCATTTTCTGCTTTCAGCCACAATCCATCTGACACCAGCAATGAAATCCCTTGTCCCATGCCCTCTTCTGAAATCCATATTGAATTATATGAAATATCTAGAATAGGCAAACTCATAGAGATTGAAAGTAGATTAGAGATTACCAGGATCTGCAGGGGAGAGGTAGTTATAAAGAGTAATTGCTTAATGGAGAGTGTTTCGAGGGATGAAAAAACTTTGGAAATGAATAGCTGTGATGGCTGTTCAACATTGTGAATGTAAGTAACATTACTGAATTGTACACTTAAAATGGTTGAAATAGCAAAATCTATGGTCTATGTGTTATACCACAATAAAAATACATTCAATAAAGGTAAATATACTCACTTTTCAGCAAATATATGACTACGGAATTTTTAATTATTTAGAATTCAAACACTTTCAAAATATTTTGAAACTCTTTATTACACAGAACTTATATACTTTAGAATGAATTTTAATGCTAGAAGAATGAGAACTATATGAAACATGTGTGGATAAGTTTGGACTTTTGCTAAGTTTAACTTAGAGTAAATGTGGTTATTACTTGCGGTCACAAAGTTTATGTCTGAGAATTTGGGGAAAAGAACAAACTCTTATATGCTTCTTGTGCTCTGACCAAAATATCAAACCTGTTGTTTATAGAAATAAAGTTTTCCAATATTAAATTCTTAAAGTAATGCATTCCGTGGATACTTACATAAGAGGCAAAGAACTGTAAAATGGACAATGTCTTCAGCAGCACCTTGTCGGTAATGCTAGCAGCATTCTTCCTATGACCACTTATTGCATCTACCTTTAACAAAAGCCAGGGGGAACTTTAAAAATAATGCAATAAAGGCATTTCTCCAGAAATTTCTGAAGAGGTTTGAGCTGGCAGGTAAGCATTTTGATAATCCCATCTGATAAAATTGGAAGAATTTACACTATTTTGAGGAGTGATTGATAGTAGGGGTCTTGTACTTGGTTTACCTTTCTTGACTATCAGTTTTCTCATTTCCATAAAGAAAATTTGCTTACTTCAAGCTTAAACTCCTTGGTAAGAACCAGAAGAACAAAAATTCGGATTCCTAAAATAGTAACACTGGCATTTTCCAATAGAGTTTGAGAAATACGATTCATATTTTCCATTTATACAAGACAAAAACATTGCTACCAAAAAAAGGGCCAGAATTTTCTGAACCAGCTTTAAATCTTTAAATGTTTCCATCCAACTGGGATAACATATTACTAATAAAAATCTTAATCATTCACCAACCTCAGGTGGCTTCCGGTGAAATCTTTCTTTTACCTACAAACTGCATTTTTCCCCCAAATTCTCTATGTCAGTTGCAGGAACAATCATGCAATTTGTTCATTAAGAAAGGAGAATGATAAACATTATTTAACATTCTATTTATGTCCCCTTATTTTTTGTATCCTTCATTATCAAATTCCAATTAATATCCAAGCCCCATCAAATTTATATTAGTTATATTTTTATTATTTTTCTCCTTCTATCCCTCCTCATACAATTCTTGTTGGATTCTCAGTTATATTTTCCCCAGGCTGATCATCCTGTCTCTAATGTCCCTTCCTCAATCTATGCTCCAACTTGCCATCAGAGTGCTTTCTAAAACATAAATTATTTCTTGGCATTCACCAAGTTAAATGCTTTTACACACTTCCTCCACCCATCATGAAACAGCCTAAGGTCTCTAACCTGGCATGCTGTTGTTGTTAGGTGCCATTGAGTCCATTCCGACCTATATGTACAATAGAACGAAACACAGCCCAGTGCTGAAATTGTTTGCTTGAGCTCATTGTTGCAAACACTGTGTCAATTCATCTCGTTGAGGGTCTTTCTCTTTTTGGTTCACCCTTTACTTTTTACCAAGCATGATATCCTTCTCCAGAGACTGATACATCTTGATAACGTGTCCAATGGATGTGAGAGGTAGTCTTACCATCCTTGCTTCTAAGAAGCATTCTGGTTGTACTTCTTCCAAAGGCAGCTTGTTCATTTTTTGCCAACACCATAATTCAAATACATCAATTCTTCTTCAGTCTTCCTTATTCATTGTCCAGCTTTTGCATGCATATGATGCAATTGAAAACACCATGGCTTGGGTCAGGGGCACCTTAGTCTTCAAGATGACATCTTTGCTCTTCAACACTTTAAAGAGGTCTTTTGCAGCAGATTTGGTCTATGCAATGCATCGTTTGATGTCTTGACTACTGCTTCCTTGGGTGTTGATTATGGACCAAGTAAAGTAAAATCCTTGATAACTTCAATCTTGTCTCTGTTTATCATGATGTGGCTTATTGGTCCAGTTGTGAGGATTTTGGTTTTCTTTATGTTGGGGGGTATTCCATACTGAAGGCTGTGGTCTTTGATCTTTATCAGTAAGTGCTTCAAGTCATCCTCACTTCCAGCAAGCAAGGCTGTGTCATCTCGTAATGCAGGTTGTTAATGAGTCTTCCTCCAATCCTGATGCCCCATTCTTCTTCATATAGTCTAGCTTTTCAGATTATTTGTTCAGCATACAGATTAAATAGGTATGGTGAAAGAGTACAACCCTGACACACACCTGTCCTGACTTTAATCTACACGATATCTCCTTGTTCTGTCTGAACAACTGCCTCTTGATCTATGTAAAGGTTCCTCATGAGCACAATTAAGTGTTCTGGAATTCCCATTTTTTACAATGTTATCCATGATTTTTTATGATTCACACAGTCAAATGCCTTTGCACAGTCAATAAAACACAAGTAAATATCTTTCTGGTATTCTCTGCTTTCAGCCAGGATTCATCTGACATAAGCAATGATATCCCTGGTTCCACAACCTCCTCTAAATCCGACTTGAATTTCTGGCAGTTCCCTGCTGATATACTATACTGCTGCAGCTGCATTTGAACAATCTTCAGCAAAATTTTACTAACCTGGCATACAAGGTACTTAACAAAGTCTGATAATGTCTCTCCCTCCTCATAATTTAAATACCAACAATTCAAACTATAGAACAACTTGTTTTTTCAGCTTTCCCATGCTTCTTCTTTATGCGGGCATTCTTTCGTATCTTTCTGGTAAATTCCTACACATTTATTAACTACTATAATCAAACGCCTCTTCTCTGTGACAACTTTTCTGTTAATCTCAGAGTCAATCATTGTGTACCTAGAGCACCAGTAAAACATTGGATGTACATAATTGAGCAAAAAGAAGTATAGCTAGCGTGATGTTTTTTGGTGAGAAAGTGAAGGAGCTTTCCATAGATGACCATATGAGGAATGAGAGCCTCAGGTTTGTTGATTTAAGGCAATGCATAGTATCACAACAGGATGAGGAAAGTGGGGTTGGATTTGATTGACATAACAGATCAGATTTGGAAAGAAAAGCCATCGTAATTAGTGTTTATAATTTAATGGAGGTGGAAACTAGACAAATTTTACACACAGGGATGAATTTCCAATAGCATAGGCTCTAGAAGTGAGGAAGATTTTAAATACAGTTGAAGAAGTTTAAGCTCCAGGACTCCTGTGCACAGGGTCCATTCAAAGCTCTATTTTTTTTATTTGAAATTTTGTGCTTTTTTTAACTTAAGACTGCTGATAAAATTGTGCAAGGTTCAGACCCTTCAAATCTTGTTAAAAAGTGTCATTAAACCAAACAGAAAAATACTGAAACTCTCAATTCTGTATGTTTACCAGCCTCCTTGGAGCGCCTGAAATTTGGCCATGAGAGTTTCCTGTTTAAATTTAGAGGTGAGTGTTACAGGGAAGTTTCCTGATTCAATTTTTTTTATGATCTGATCATTACTTTAAGGGTGGCTGAAACAAAACATAATAAGGAGAGACAGAACATCTTTCATCAGAAGAGGTAGAGAAGTGGATATGGGTTTCTTTTTTTTTTTTATCTTATACACACACATATTCCTAAATACCCCCTAAAAAACTGAAACCCTTTGCCATCAAGTCAATTCCAACTAGTAGCAACACTATAGGAGAGAGTAGGACTGCCCATAAAATTCCAGGGTTGTAATCTTCGACCACTGCACCGCCAAGGCTCTGAATAACCACATAAAAATGCAACTTTTGCCAATTTTCCTCAAATTCCATATAAAGCGTAGCAAGGAAAATCTTCCTTCTGATGATGTACTTCCAATTGGGATGTAATAATAATTTATCAATAATAATAACAGTTATCAGTTATTGAATACCTACACTGTTATTTGTTCATTATTTTTTATTCTTTGTAAGTGTACAAGATAATTTTTTTTTTTTTAATCTTACAGATGTCTAAATTTTTTCAGAGGCAATAACATCCCCAGCTTTGCATAGTCAATAAGAGGCTGTGCTATGTTAAAACCCGTGTTGCTTTGGTTCTATTACAAAGTCTTTACAGCCTAAACTCTTTCTACTAATTTACCTGATGACTCAGTTTGGAAGCAAGTCTATTGCAGTACTCTGGCACCAAAAAAGTTCAGGATACTAAGTCTGCACGCTCTGCTGTTTACTTGTTGTGAAGGAACTGACGGGTTCAGAATTAGTTGGGTTTTTACTAAAATTAGATGCCATGGTTTAAAATGAAGCTTTCTTCCCTGGGTGGGACTTCCTGACTATTTCTTCTTTTTCTATGGTTACGGACTGCTCATTACAAAATTATCGTTGTTGTTAGGTGCCATCGAGTCAGTTCCGATACATAGTAACCTTATGTACAACAGAAGGAAACACTGCCGGTCCTACGCCATCCTCATAATCGCTGCTATGCTTGAGCCCATTGTTTCAGCCACTGTGTCTATTCGTCTCTTTGAGGGCCTTCCTAAGTTTTCGCTGACCCTCCACTTTACCAAACATGATGTTCTTTTCCAGGGACTGATCCCTTCTGATAACATGTCCAAACTATGTGAGACACAGCCTCACCATCCTTGCTTCTAAGGAGCACTCTGCAGTTCTTCTAAGATAGATTTGTTAATTCTTTTGGCAGGCTATGGCACATTCAATGTTCTTTGACAACACCACAATTCAAAGGCATCAATTCTTCTTGGGTCTTCCTTATTCATTGTCCAGCTTTCGCATGCATATAAGCCAATTGAAAATACCATGGCTTGGGTCAGGTGCACGTTAGTCCTCAAGACAAAATTAAATGCTGTAAACGCTCATAAAGACATTGGACTGGCAATGGCTAAGGAGAGAATAGTGTTCCAGTGGCTTAAAGTTTGAGTTTTTGTGTCAGACAAGAGTTGGATTTTAATTTTAGCACTGTTACTTGCTACCTCTGTGATCATGGCAACTTTCAAGCCCCATTTTTACCATCTGTTTATGAGAATAATGACATGACATACATGTACTAGTGCTACAGAAATCCTGTGTGACCATGCACATGAAATGCTTAGCTCTTCACCTTCCCTTTGTTCTCCTTTTTCTCTCCCCCCCGCCCCCCGCCCTTCACCTTGCTGATTTTCAAGGGGACATTTTTGGACACTGGATCGTTGCACTACACTACTTAACAGATTTCTAATATTCCATGCAGTTGACCTTACAACCAAAGATGAAGGATGGAAGAAAAAGGAAGAAGGAAATACGTACTGTCCTAGTGGCAGAGTTAAGTAATTTTGTTTCTCTCCAGTCGTTTTCAGAGCTGGTACTTCTTTTTCAATACTTACGTCAAACAGTAGCAAACCCATTGCCATCCAGTTGATTCCGACTCATAGCAACCCTATACGCAGAATAGAACGGCCCCATATGTTTTACAAGGAGTGGCTAGTGGATTCAAACTGCCGACATCTTGGTTAGTAGCCATAGCTCTCAACTGCTGCGCCAACTGGGCTCCTCAGTATTTATAAATGGGATAATAAAAACAAAATACGTTAGCTAAATACACATACTAAAAATTCACAAGATGATAAGATTTTAATGGCAACCAGTATAAATCCAAAAGCTGAACTCTACACAAAGGAGGAAGGCTTACTCTCTGCGTTAAGGGTAATATAATCAACTAAGGTGGTCTGCGCAACTGCACCCTCGGACTGGGAGCTCGCTGGGTGAGGTCTCACCTAGAGGCACCTGAGTAGATACTAAGTAGAGAGTCATAGTCAGAAATAACCCTCAGGCTTTCCGCTTTAGCTTAGCTGTAAGGTCCCTTACACAGGGGAGTGCAGCTCAACAAGCTTGAAAAAATTCAGCTGAGCTCTCTTACTAACGAATATCCAAAATTGTCAAAGAAACAGATTCAGCACTTAGTCACAGAATTTTCCTGATTTTTGGAGACATAGAACTATTCTGCTGTTTTAATCTTCCAAAGAATTCTACCTGGACCAATATCAAAGAGTCAAATAGTATATTTTAAAACTTCCTTCTCCTTTAAAATTTGAACAAATAATAATGATCCAAAATTATGTGGAAAGTAGTATTTATTTGTATATTATAAAACAGATTGTACATAAATACACAGAAACATATTTCCGATTGTCATAATGGCTGCTTCTGATTTTCTAAATTTTTTTTTCAATTTAATTCTAAAGATTTATGGTCATTAGGATGAGATAATAATATTATTCTATTATTGCTACTCTGCACACATGGGTAGTGTTGACTTTTAATGAAATCATTAGCTTGATTTTTGCAACTTGCACCGCTATGTAGGACAGCCAAAGGGCACTTTTTAAATTCCATTTTGAAGCCCAAATTAATAACGTGTTGTATTTTATTACTTACTTTTAAAAATTTCCTGTAGACCTATAAAGCATACATATGCCTTAATGATTGCCTTGTTTCTTATGGTATGAAATACTACTTTAATCAGAAATGTCTTCTTTTTAAATTAATGACATAAATTTTGTGAGGAATTTATCTTGTCATATAAAAACATCAAATTCAGGGTTTGATGAATACTACTAATAATATACCACTTGGAATTTGATGAAAACATAAAACTTATTTCACATAAATGTCCTAAATAGTACTGATGTATTCTCCAATATGGTGTCTATACATGAACTTTGAAATATCTGACATCTAGGTCACATGGAAAAGTGGTCAAAATGCTTAAAGATATGAATATTCATCCCAAGTACAAAGAACAATCACATGAACTTGACAGATTCCTTCAATTTTATGCAGAAGGATGGTAATTTTTATTACAAGTAGGGGTATCAGGATTAAATGAACAAAACATGTAACTCTCCATGCTTCATAAAAGGGAGTTTGCATATTAATATTATTTTAAAACCATCTGAAAAATCAGACCTTTTCCTGAACCTAAGAAGAAGCTGAATACGTAGGATTTATCTCAACCCTTGGGACACATTCTCACAGTTTAGGGTTATAAATACCCTTAGGCAGATCCTTAGTGGACTGAGGTACCAACATCATGAAGAGGAGAGCGGTACAACACCTGTCACAGCAGGAAATGGCCCTTTCTCAGTCACCTCCAACTTATCCAGTATAAGCAGACGACTGAACCAGGGAAGAAGAAAAAAGCACAGTTTGGAAAACCTTTTCATCAACTGCATCTAGGTATATGGTCTTCAAGTAATCGTTCTCATATAAGAAGAAAGGGGTAGTTACTATCTCAATGTCAGCTAGAGACCAAATTTAAGAATTTCTTTATATTCAAGCTAACGAACATTCTATAACATGATTTCACCAATATTTACATTGCAACTTCTAGAATAAAGTTAAAAAAAATTAAATTCGCTTTTAATTATTAAAGTTTTAAGGATTTTTAAATACTTTTATTAGACATGAAAGTAACACTGAAAGGTAAATGGGTGGTTTATATGTGAATGTGTTTTTTCATATTGAGATTCTTTAATTTGATATCTTCAGGAAAAACAAATTGCTCTACAGTCATGCTGCACTTAATGCCCATGAAATGTTCTATGAAATAGGACGTTATGTGATTTAGATGTTGTGCAAACATGCCTAAATCACGAGCAATAGTATTCACTGATTTTCCACCTTCTGCTGGAATTGAAACTTCCCCTTTTCCTCCTGCTGCTGTGCTCAGGAGCCATGATGCACTTCATGGTAAGATTTTCAAAAGAAAATGAAACAGAGATAATGCTCCTACGCTCAAGAAACTCATGATACCTGAGATTGGATGCTGCTGCCTATGAGACAAAGCATGCGCTGTCATAAACTTTTTATTTGAAAGTAGGGGAAGTTCACATTAAAATAATGATCGTAAGTACAGTATAGCACTTGCATAAGCCAGTAATATAGGCGTTTGTTGTAACTATGAAGACATATGTATCATAGGTCATTCATGCACTGTACAATTATATGCTTGGTAGCACAATTGTTTTGTATACAAGAGGCAGGAGACCACAGTGGGAAGCTGTTGTGTTCACTACATCCAGTTACGGCTGCTACATCCCTTTCTCTGATCAGGATTTCTGAGCTCTACATAACCTTAGGAAACCCTGGTGGCTTAGTGGCTTAGTGGTTCAGTGCTACGGCTGCTAACCAAAGGGTCGCCAGTTCGAATCCGCCAGGTGTTCCTTGGAAATTCTGTAGGGCAATTCTACTCTGTCCTATAGGGTCGCTATGAGTCGGAATCGACTCGAGAGTACTGGGCTTTTTTTTTTTTTTTTGGCTTTTGTATAACCTTATGGGACCATGGATGTATAAGCCCTTGATGTTGCCCAAGCAGATGCTATGTGGTGCTTGGCTGTATACTATTTCTATATATGTCACTATCTGCATTTTCTATAATTTTTCCTCTCTGATTAATGAAAGCTTAAGGTCAATCTACTCATGTATGATGATGAGGGTTGGTTTCATTTATGGATAAAAGCTCATATTTCATTTCCGCTCTCAGTACAGAAAAGTTTCAAGACCTATATTTCCTTATAGTGATAGCACAATCTGGAGCTGTTAGCAGAGGTGTCCATCTCTTCTTCATACATTCCAGTCTTTGGAAGGAAAGCACAGGCCAAAGGAGAACACTCAGAATGGAAAATTCTGACCATTCAGGTCAGCAGAGGTAAATTTCTAAAGTGATCAGATTAACATTGCTCTATCTAGTAAGATCCAGAGAAGAAGCCATTAATTTTATGGCATTTTTTTTTCCTTCTAGCTGATTTTTCATACATCGGACTTCCTTCCAGGCTAATTAACCGCTAAGCAGTTTACAAGCAATCCAAGGGCGGAAGAAGTAAAAGATGAATTGCACTTATGAAGTAATTGACAAAGAGTATGTTGGGCATTTTAAGCAATGATAGCGTGCATCCTAATACCGGAAGAAGGGCATATGTACTGCATCTGACAGGTCATTAGATAATCTCAGACCTCAGAGTCAGACAATAGAGACTTAAGGCTAAAACAAACCCAAACACACTAGAGTGGGAGTATCCTAGCAAGAAAGAGGTTTTGAGAGAACACTTAGTGTTCTTGCCTTGGTATTATCAAAATACCCCTGGTGTTTTCTCAGATGAATTCCCTGGTTATTTGATTTTCTTTTGACAGTAAAGTCAGAGCTGACAAACCAAGGAAGCTCTCAAGGAAATTCAATTACCGAAATGTCTGACAGCTGGATTTGCTCCTTCTTCCTTAAGTTTCCAAAGTTGCTTGCAGTGTGCATAACACAGTTCACTTTACAAGCTATTCATCATATTTTATAAACAGAATCTTTAAAAATACTATTTATAGAAAGAAAACCTCCTGAAATCTTAACTGGAAAAGAAACAAGGTATGGATAATAGGTTCGGGAATATTTACAGTTTTATACAGAAAGCCTGCTAGCCTTCTAGTATTTTGTTCATGGCAATCAGGAGAAAGAATACTACATTGTTTCTGTCTCTAAGTGGATTGAAGTCTATCAAACATTTATTGTTCTGAAATGTGCAGTCACTAAAATACTTTGAATTCAAATGGTTCATTTTCTAGATTTTAAAATTCATTTATTTCTGAATTAGAACACCTCCTTGATTAGAATAATTATGAGTAACCATAGGTCCTACTCCAAGTAGCATCTGGACCATGTGATGCATTTCCCAAAATTGGTTTAGACAGTGGATGAGAAATCGCACACTACGTGTGTGGAGCGGTAGCGGTATATCACATATAAAAATATATATATATATATATATAATCCCTATTAATTACACTACTATTACTATACAGTTAGTTTATAAAACTGGGTAGTTTAGAGTTTCATATCTATGAGAAATGATAAAAGAAGAAAAAATATTCTTAGGAAAAAGATTTTAAGAAGAGAACTTCCTTGATCCTACTGACTAATTGTTATGTTTAACTTAAATTCAGAATCTCCTGAACTATTTAAAATTCATGATCATGCTTCAAAGAAATATCAAGGAGAAGAAAAGACATTGCAACTATATTCTTCCACTGTTTCACCTAGGCCTAACTTCAGGGGTGTGGGCAACAAGGATGAGAGTTCTTTCTACGGCCTGTCTTGAAACATAGGAAGGCATTACTTTCTGACTACCAAGTTAGTCATTTACCCTTCTCTCTCATTAGAGTTTTGATATTTCTGAACAAAATTAATTAGGATTATGGAGCAATTTTTTTATTGAGTCAGGACTTAGGGAAATTTTAAAGCTGTTCTCAATTCAAAACTTTCTAACACCACATACTTGGGCCTTTATAAATTTGGTTCTTTCAGAAACTTGACCTTGGACACTCAATAAGGACATAACCCCAACCTCTTCGATAGAAAGGTGAGGAATTTAGAGTTAAATAAATCTCCAAGAGAAAGAGGTAAAACCAAGATCTCCTTCCAAACCTGAAATTGTTTGTAATTTTCATCATTAATTTACTTATTCAATAAATAATTATTATATTTCATACTAAATAGCAGAAAACATGGCAGGTTATGGTTACGGAAGGAAACAACAAAAAACTCGGTCACTATCTTCACGTAAGGGATGGACACGCATTAAATCACGAATTAGATAAATTTTCAACAAGTTTGAAGTATGTTATAAGGAAAAGAGAAGACAACGGAAGAAATTCCACACAGGAACCTTACCAATTGTAGCAGATAAATGCAACTTCCTTAGAAAAATATACTTGGACTCTGCACTCCCTCACGGATCACTTAAACACCACATATACTGTGTTTTTACACAAATAACGCACTTCTTCTACATTTGTTTGCCAACCGCTCCTTCTCCCCTCTCCCTGCGAGGTCATTTTGTAAGCTTGCTATGCTTTTTTTTTTTTTTAAAGCAACATGTAAAAAAAATTGGCATAGCAGCACTTTCAAAAATACCTCTTGGGGGGGCGTGCATTATTTGCGTAAAAATAAGGTAGTTTTCATCATGCATAAAACTACTCAGACAGATCAGCTGTCGAATAGCTACCATTCCTCAAACAAATTTTAAAAATAAAGTTAGAACACTGAAGTACTAAATTTTATTTCATGCATATTTTCTAGAGAATATATTATACAATCTACTTTCAAAATAGCTCATTTGTCTTAATAAACTACCGTACCAACACATGTCCTTTGGTCAATTTCTAGTGTTCAGTTCCAAGCAGAATTAACAAAAATGGATAAAAAGTTATTTGGAACACTGTAAAGTCTCTTCAACAAAGTGAAAAGTAAACCATTGTATATGACATAAGAGTCCAACTTTCCATGAACTGTTGCACACTCTATCAAACCCTTTTTAGCTCTTACCTTCTGTAACTGTTCTTCATGGAAAAACTCCATCTGTGTTTAAAAATCCAGTGGTCTGCTTATACATGCTGGACACTGGGAAAAAAGTCATAACTTAGCCGACTGATTTCCCTGTAAATTTGAAAAAAGCCAACCTCAAGGGAGAATTACAACTACTTTGGACAGTAATACATTTTATTACAAAATTCCGTATTCTACTCTTGTAGATGATAGCTTCACACCTTTGCATTTTTCCTAACACTGCCAACACTTCCTCACGCCTTCTCATTCTCAACTCATGACCATGCTTATTTCACTGAGAAAATAGAAAGAATCAGAAAAGAATGCTAAAAAAGTTGAGTAATATGAAGCTTGATGATTTAGATTAGGCAACTTGTAGGTCGCTACATCCCCCACAATTGATGTCTTCTCTTTATTTAGCATATCCTCCCACAACATCTAGATATTAATCTGTGTGCAACTGAGTCTATATGCTCGGCATTTTCCTTACGCTACATATGTTGAACTGTCCAGTGGATTCCATTCAATTTCACATATCCAAGACCTTGAATGCTGAGGTTTTTTCCTCTGCATCCTGCAACATCAACATTTCACCCTCATGGCATTAACTCCCATTAGCACACAAATATATTGTGATATCCACCATCTTAAAATAAAAATTCCTCAGTTTTATACACTGACTAGATTTTATATAGTGTTTTATATACTGTATATATAAAAAACTGTATATATTTTATACACAGTTTTGTATACTGATCCTATTTGTATTCTCCAAGTTGGACTCTCTGGGTGGCAGAAATGGTTAAGCACTCGACTACTAGTCAAAAAGTTGTCAGTTCAAACCCACCCAGATGTGCCTCAAAAGACAGCCCTAAGGATCTGCTTCTAAAGGGTCACAACTTTGAAAACCCTGTGGAGTAGTTCTACTCTGCACACAGGGGGTTGCCGTGAATGAGAATCAGTTCAGCAGCAACCAGCAACAACAGTTACAGCGAAGCTTCTCAAGAGTTTTTGTACTTACTGGTCCGCTTCTTCTCCTCCAATTCTCTCTTTAACCTACTCTGTTATTTGCCGTGGAGTCAATTCTGGCTCCTAGAGACCCTATACGACGAAGCAGAACTGCCCTATTGGGTTACCTAGGCTGTAACTTTATGAGAGCAGGTCGCCAGGTCTTTCCTTTCATGGAGCTGCCGGGTGGTTTGAACTGGCAGCCTTTCAGTTAGCAGCCCAGCATTTAATTAACTATTGTGCTACCAGGGCTCCTTTAACTTAATCTAGTCAGGCTTTTTTTCCTTACCACTCCTTGGGATTACTTTCACAAAGCTTCGCATTGCTCTCCAGCCGATTATGACTCATAGCAACCCTATAGGACAGAGTAGAACTGCCCCATCGGATTTCCAAGGCGTTTGTAATATTTACGGAAGCAGATTGCTACATCTTTTTCTTACAGAGAAGTTGATGGGTTCAAACCACCAATCTTTCAGTTAGCAGTGGAGCATTTAACCACTGTGCCGCACAAGGGCTCCTTCACAAAGTTACCAGTGACCTACAATTTGCCTAATCCAAATGATCAATCTTCATGTTCTCAACATTTTATCATTATTTAACACAATTGAACAATTCCTCTTTTTTGAAACACATTTCTCACCTGTCTTCCAGGGCATCTCTCTCTCCCTTTTTCTATCTTTCTTTCTGTCTCTCTCTAACTCTACTACTACCTTGAACTCTATCTCTTTCTGTTCTGTTCTCATTCAACCCCAATAGAAACTTCTCTCCAGCCTCAGTTTTGGGTCCTTTTAAATTTCTTTAAATGCTCCCCTGCAACCTATATTCAGTACCTAGGAATTAGCATCCCACTCAATAGCTTTGAATATAATATGTAAGTAGTTGAATTTTCACCAAATATTATTCCCAGGTGTAACCTTTGCTGAATCTAAATTTGTGTATTCAGCTACCTACACAACATCTCCATTTTGACATATTAATACTAATTTTTATAGAATGTTTATTATGTACTAGACACCATGCCAAGTACTTTGTGGGTCTTTATGCATTTAGTCCCCCTTTCGCACCCCAAAATGATATTGGGTAGGTACTACTATTTTTACTTTCTGCAGATGAGGAAACTGCAGAAGAGAGAATACGAAACTTTACCAAAGCCATCATCTGTCAAATGGCAGAGCTAGAGTTTAAACCTAGACATCTGGTATGGAGTCCTGTTTTATGTTTTACTCATATTTAATATATCTAAAACAGAAACATCATAATAATCTCTCTAAATCTCCTACTCCAGTTTCCCCAACCTCAGTAAAATTCAACTTCATTTCTTTAATAGCTTTGGTAAAAACACCAGGAATTATCCTTGATTCCTTTCTACATCTCTATCCCTATACAAAAAAAAAAAAATTTTTTTTTTATACCCATTAAACCAGCTAATCCTATCATATGTACCTTTATTAAAATGTAAACAGCACCTTATCATTCCCTTCGATCTCAACTGTTACTACTATGGTCCAAGTCAATATCCCCTCTGGCCTTGCTTGTTTTGCCCGTGTCCTAAAAGGTTTTTCTTTGTCTGCACTTGTCTTTCTGTGGTCTATTCTCAACAGAGTGGCACTAAAGCCAATCTACTGACTTAGACCTTGTGCTTCTTTCCTCTTATCCCCTGAAGACTTCCTACCTCACTCAATAAAATGTAAAGCATTTATCAGAACCTACAAAGCCTAAAGGACCTTTTCCCACTGCCTCTTGATCTTATCTCCTTCCACTCTGTTGCCTCTGTCATTTGGACACTTCAAGTTTGTATAAATTCAGGTTCTTTAACTTCCTGTTCTCTCTGCATGAATGTTTGTGTTGTTAGTTGACGAGGAGTCAACTCCGACTCATGGTGACCTTACGTATAACAGAATAAAATGTTGGTGTAGTTGTTAGTTGACATCAAGTTGACTCCAACTCATGGTGACCTTATGCGTAGACGAATAAAATCTTGTTCTCCCCAGTTAGAATGGAAGCTCATTTGTGCAGGAATTATACATAGTTTTATACAATGATGTATCCCTAACACCTAGAGTAAGCTTGCCATGTGATTGGCTTTTGAATTTTACTTAGAGCTGCTTTTCCAGTCAAGAAGAGGAAAAGGAAGCAAGTCTTATTCAACACATTTTGCAGTTCTCCAGTTACTAGAAACCAAGAATTCATGAAGTAAAAGAACTGAACAGAAGATTTCAAAGGGCCTCTCAAGAAGACAATGTAAAGTATTATAATGACATGTGCAGAGAGCTGGAGATGGAAAACCAAAAGGGAAGAACATGCTCGGCGTTTCTCAAGCTGAAAGAACTGAAGACAAAATTCAAGCCTCAAGTTGCAATTGTGAAGGATTCCATGGGGAATATACTAAATGATGCAGGAAGCATCAAAAGAAGATGGAAGGAATACACAGAGTCATTATACTGAAAAGAATTAGTCGATATTCAACCATTTCAAGAGGTGGCAAATGATCAGGAACCGATGGTACTGAAGGAAGAAGTCCAAGCTGCTCTGATGACATTGGCTAAAAGCAAGGCTCCAGGAATTGATGGAATATCAATTGAGATGTTTCAACAAACAGACGCAGCGCTGGAGGTGCTCACTCGTCTATGCCAAGAAATATGGAAGACAGCTTCCTGGCCAACTGATTGGAAGAGATTCATATTTATGCCTATTCCCAAGAAACGTGATCCAACTGAATGTGGAGATTATAGAACAATATTATTAATAACACATGCAAGCAAAATTCTGATGATCATTCAAAAATGGCTGCAGCAGTATATAGACAGGAAACTGCCAGAAATTCAGGCCGTTTTCAGAAGAGGACGTGGAACCAGGGATATCATTGCTGATGTCAGATGGATCCTGGCTGAAAGCAGAGAATACCAGAAGGATATTTACGTGTGTTTTATTGATTATGCAAAGGCATTTGACTGTGCGGATCATAACAAACTATGGGTAACACTGAGAAGAATAGGAATTCCAGAACACTTAATTGTGCTCATGAGGAACCTTTACATAGATCAAGAGGCAGTTGTTCGGGCAGAACAACGGGATACTGATTGGTTTAAAGTCAGGAAAGTGCGTCAGGGTTGTATTCTTTCACCATACCTATTTAATCCGTATGCTGAACAAATAATCCGAGAAGCTGGACAATATGAAGAAGAATGGGGCATCAGGATTGGAGGACGACTCATTAACAACCTGCATTATGCAGATGACACAACCTTGCTTGCTGAAAGTGAAGAGTACTTGAAGCACTTCCTAATGAAGATCAAAGACCACAGCCTTCAGTATGGATTATACCTCAACATAAGAAAACAAAAATCCTCACAACTGGTCCAATGAGCAACATCATGATAAATGGAGAAAAGATTGAAGTTGTCAAGGATTTCATTTTACTTGGATCCACAATCAACAGCCATGGAAACAGCAGTAAAGAAATCAAAAGACGCATTGCATTGGGCAAATCTGCTGCAAAGGACCTCTTCAAAGTGTTGAAGAGCAAAGATGTCATCCTGAAGACTAAGGTGCGCCTGACCCAAGCCATGGTATTTTCAATCGCATTATATGCATGTGAAAGCTGGACAATGAATAAGGAAGACCAAAGAAAAGTTGACACCTTTGAATTGTAGTGTTGGTGAAGAATATTGAACATACCATGGACTGCCAAAAGAACGAACAAGTCTGTCTTGGAAGAAGTACAACCAGAATGCTCCTTAGAAGCGAGGATGGCGAGACTGCGTCTTACATACTTTGGACATGTTGTCAGGAGGGGTGAGTCCCTGAAGAAGGACATCATGCTTGGCAGAGTACAGGGTCAGCGGAAAAGAGGAAGGCCCTCAATGAGGTGGATTGACACAGTGGCTGCAACAATGAGCTCAAGTATAACAATGACTGTAAGGATGGCGCAGGACCAGGCAATGTTTCACTCTGTTGTGCATAGGGCCGCTATGAGTCGGAACCGACTCGACGGCACCTAACAACAACAACAACAGAAACCAATTTTAAACCCTGATATAAAATGATCAAACATAACACAAAAGTGTATTAATTTAAGGTGGACTAAAATAAAATTTGCAGTTTTTACCCACCCCTTTACAATAAAGCACTAAGAGTAAAGACAAAGAATGAATCCAAGTTCTTAATATTTAGGAAAAAGAAACCATTTTTTATCTACAACATTTTACGACTTTGAAATTTGAAATCTAAACGATAAATCACTGATGGGACATTGTGAATACTTCCACATATAAGAATCTTACTCTGACAGGGGGCCATCCAATTGCTACGGACATTCTTTAGTCATGGAGAAATCACTAAATTAAAGATGAAACTAATGTCATTATTAGACAATTGTAATAATCAGGAAGCTTTTCATAATCTTCCTTATTACTTCTTCCCTTGTTCTTAAATTTGCTACACTAAGTCTAATTTTTTAAAGAAAATATTTCAGATACATGAAGACATTTAATATTTTCTTTTTAACTCTTCTAAGGAGAGCTATAAGGAGCTCTGGCGATGCAGTGGTTAAGCACTCAACTGCTTAACCAAACCCATCAGCTGTTCCGTGGGAGAAAGATATGGTAGTTGGGTTCTTCTGCAGAGATTTACAGTCTTAGAGACTGTATGGGGCAAGTTCTGCTCTGTCCTATAAGATGGCTATGAGTTACAGCCAACTCATAGCCATCTTATAGTTTTTTTGTTTGTTTGTTTTTGTTTTTCTTCTTTTTTGATTAAGCAGAGTTATATACTTCCATTTTGTTCACTATATGTTTGAGAGTTTACAGACCTTCTACTGTCCAGGTCACCCTCTGTTGTACCTATATGAAAGTATTAATATCTCTTTGAATTAGGTTTCCCAGTAAGCATGAAAATAAATTTTGACAATAAGCATCTAAATTCAGTAACCCAAACTCATTGCTGAAATGACCTCACAATGATAAAAATAGCAAAGAAAGCTAATAGCAATAGAAATTCAAGAAGCATACCATATACTCCTCAGAAGCCTGGATAAATTTCTTCTGAATTTAAATTAGGTGAGATTAGATAAAAAGATGTTTTTAAGTTCTGCATTGGAAATCCCACTTTCTGAAAAATACTGCACAATAACAGGGGAACAAGTCCTATAAGGTCACATCATTCTGCAATAGAGCTAAGGTAAGTGCACGATGCAGAAACATTGAGGAAGTCATTACTTATGACTCTGATTGCTAATTTGGATAAACACTGTATGAGCAGATGTACTAGAAGATCTCAATTACACATGATTGTAGATGTTTAAAAAGCAGAATAGCAACGCAGAGAAAAGCCATTCCAAGCACCAGCTATGGAGCTCAGGCCAAAGGGGCCAAACTGGACTCACGGTTTCAACAACTCAAAGAAGAAATCCTGTTAAGGAAATATTGTCTCCTCTAGACTTCTCTAGAAGTTTATCTACTGGATTCCCTTGCCATACTCCAGACTACTGGCTCATTAAAACTGTGTTGTAAATTTATACCAAGAACACCTGAATATTAAGATCTTAACTTCATAACTAAGACAGAAAACTGAATGAAAAGTGGGCAGGATTAAAAAATTAATAATAAATTCATCTCTTTTCAATTGAGAACATGGTTGAAAAATGGACATAGAGACAAAAGTGACAATCTAAGAAAACCTTGAAATTATTTTGGGAGAAATTGCCATGATGTTACCTATAAAAATGATATTTTTCCTAGATGATTTCATAGATAAGATACATCAAACTGTCAAAAGATTTATGATTTCTCAGCTATTTAAGCCATCTCAAGATTAATAAGTGATAAAATACTCCAATTCATTTTAAATAACTTTAATCATCAAATCTTTCAAAGATGAGTGAAAAGCAAACTAATAGATAATCTTATTTCTGAATCGTGAAAAATTCTTAAATTAAATATTAGAAAATCAAATGTATCAAAGTGTTAGAAAACTAATAGACCATGTGCAAGCTGAGATTATTCCAGAGGTGTAAGCTTCATTCAACATTAATTAAGAAATCTATTAATTTAGTTAACCCCACTAATAGGTCAGAGGAGATAAGCATCATCTAAAGCCTTCAAATGTTGAAGAGAAAACTAAAAAATTTTAATAATCATTAATTTTTAGAAAGAATTCTTTCACTAGAATATGAAGAGAGATTGTTCCTATAACTTATAGAAATATTTTTATGAAACTTAAAGCCAAAATCCCGTGTAACATTGTGATCTTAAGTACAATCTTGTTAAAGTCAGGAAGAAAAAAACACGTGGACACAATTCACAGCTTCAGTTTTCATTATTTTGCATATTTTGTCAAAAACCGTAAAAGGATATAATAAATAACTGAAAGGAAGAAGCAAAATATTGACTATTTTCAGATGACCTTATTGTTTACTTGGAAAACACAAACAAATCATCTGCTAATCTATTAAAAGTATTAAGGCCATATAACAAGATTTATGGATACAAATCAATAGGTAGAAATCAATAATTTACACCTAGAAAGTATATTTCAATAAAGAATATTCATTAACATTAAGAAAGATCAACGTAGTGTGAAAAATAAACTTTGATATGCTTAGGAACCATATTTCAAATAAGACTACAGAACTTTACTAATGATCAATAAAATTTTTGAATGAACACATTCAATATTATACAACTATCAATTCTTTCCAAATTAATGCATTAATCTGACATACTTTCAATGAGTATGAGTTTTGAATTGAACTATATAAAAATTATAGAATTCATATAAATAATATAGTGAGAGAAAAGATAATTGAGAGCAGTCAACTCCCAAATTAATAAAAATTACATAGTATAGTTAAATCACTGAAAGATAATTGAATGTCAGTATGTTTCAAGAATTAGGAAATATTACACATAGAGCATAAGAATTAAAGGAGAAATGAAGGATTATTAAATGCATGGTATTGAATAACAAGGCAACTATCTAGGAAAAAAACGTTGACAGTGTTAGGTAAAGAGTCAAATATCATACATTTCAAAAGTACTAACTAAATATAAAAAATTTAGAAGAAAATATTTATAAATATTAGTATAATTTAGCTGAGTAATGATATTCTAGAGTGGTACAAGCGGTGAAGCCCTCAACTACTATGCAGAAGGCTGGCAGTTTGGATCTGCAATGAGGAACCTCGGAAGAAAGACCTGCTGATACGCTTCTCTAAGGTCACAGTGATGAAAATTCTAAGGAGCACAGTTCTATCCTGCAACACATGGGGTTGCCATGAGTCAGAATTGATTTAACAGCAACTAGAAAAAAAAAGTAGAAAATTAAAGGCAAACTGTAAAACTAAAAATTCATGCAATTTTTGACACGAATATTACATCTATTTAAGAAAAAAATACACACAAGATTAAAATAGAAAGAACAAACTAAGAAAATATTTTCAGCATATTTGACCAAAAGATGGTTTCTATTATAGATAGGTGAAAAATATTTTAATCAATAAAATAATATAAAAAATTAATATAAAATTGTGAGCAAAGGATTTGAAGAGAAGTCATCAAAATGGAAATGGAAATGTATAATAAACATAACACATTCAAATTCAACAGCAGAGGAAAGCAAATTTTATGGTCCTTGAGTTGGGTAAGGTTTGAAGAAAAAAAAATATATATATATATATATACATAATTTTTTTTTAAAGACCAAACTAGCAGGAGATAGTGCGAATAAGGTGAGATTGATACTTGCAGCTACACTGTTGGTGGTACATAAAACCTGTCTGTGAGACAAATGTTTAAGATAAATGTGGTAATATTTACAAATAACCTGCATAAAATGCAATTACATTTCTGGAAGCTCATCTTAAGAAAATAACTGAAGATTGATGTAAGGATATTTTTTTCAGTGTTTTTTTTACATTTGTAAACATTTAAAAAGACCATTACAACAGTTCTTTTATGGATTAAAATGTAGTATATATTATGGAGTGCATAGATTTTGGACATTTTGAATTACTGGATAAATAATACAAAGATAAAGTTTTTGATAAATATGGTAGCGAAGCCGTATTACAGATTCTCTTCTCTCAACACCTTAACCCAACTCATTGCCATCGAGCTAATTCCAACTCAAAGCGACCCTACAGGACAGAGTAGAACTGTCCCATAGTGTTTCCAAGGTTGTAAATCTTTACTGAAGCAGACTTCCACGTCTTTCTCCCGCGATGTGGCTGGTGGGTTTAAACTGCCTACCTTTAGGTTAGCAGCTGAGTGCTTAATCACTGAGCAACAAGGATGCCTATAAACACCTTACAAAAAGAAAAAAAGACCACACACAAACACAAAATCAAACAATGAGTGATATAACTTTATCTCATAAACTTTTAAAAGCAGTGACAAAAGAAAAATAACTCCATGCCACTCCCACAAGCAGTTTTGGAACATAAAGATGAATCAAAATATTCTAATAAATTATGAGCAGAAATGACCATAATATTTTACTGCTAATTTACAAGTCTCCATATCTCATTTGTCCCTGTTATTGTAACAGTATTTGGGATCATGGCAGCTTTACCATAGTGGAGCTAGGTAAGGTAATGCTACTCTAAACAACAACAGATTATATGGTCTACTATGTTGTTATTGTTAGTTGCCATCAAGTCAATTCTGATTCGTGGCAACTCCACGTGTGCAGAGTAGAATCGCTCCACAGAGTTTTCAGGCTGTGACCTTTCAGAAGCAGATCGCCAGGCCTATCTTCCTAGATGCCTCAGGGTGAATTCAACCCTGCAACCTTTCAGCTAATAGTAAAGTGCTTGACCGTTTTAGCCATCCTTATTCTGACTGAATTTAGAGATCATCTCAATAATAGATTCAATGCACTGAGCACTAATGACTGAAGACTAGGAGAGTTGTGTGATGACATCAAGGACGTCATGCATGAAGAAAGTAAAAGGTTATTTAGAAGACAAGAAAGACAGAAAAGACAAAAATGGATGTCAAAAAAGACTCTCAAACTTGCTCTTGAATGCAGAATAGCTAAAAGGAACAGAGGACATGATGAAGTAAAAGAGCTGAACAAAAGATTCCAAAAGACAGCTTGAGAAGACAAGGTAAAGTATTATAATAAAATGTGCAAAGACCTGGAGTTAGAGGACCAAAAGTGAATACTCTCAGCATTTCTCAAGCTGAAAGAATGAAAGAAAATATTTCAAGCCTTGAGTTGCAATATTGAGCGATTCTATGGGGAAAAAATGAATGAAGAAAGCATCAAAAAAAGACAAAAATAATTCAGAGTCACTGTACCAAAAGGGGATTGATTGATGTTCAACCATTTCAGGAGTTATCATATGATCAAGAACCACTAGTACTGAAGAGAGAAGTCCAAGCTGCACTGAAGGCATTGGTGAAAAACAAGGCTCCAGGAATTGATGGAATACCAATCAAGATGTTTCAACAAATAAATGCAATGCTGGAAGTACTTACTCATCTATGCCAAGAAATTTAGAAGACAGCTACCTGGCCAATTAACTGGAAAAGATCCATATTCATGTTTGTTCCAAAAGAAGATGATCAAACACAATACAGAAATCATCATTAATATCACATAATATCATTAACGTCACATGCTAGCAAAATTTTGCTGAAGATAATTCAAAAATGGCTGCAGCTGTACATCGACAGGAAACTGCCAGAAGTTTAAGCAGGATTCAGAAGAGTAAGTGCAATGAGGGATATCATTGCTGATTTCTAATGGATCTTGGCTGAAAGCAAAGAATACCAGAAAGATGTTTACCTGTGTCTTATCAACTATGTGAAGGCATTCAACCACGTGGAGCATAACCAACTATGGACAACATTGCTGAAGAATGAGAATTCCAGAACACTTAATTATGTTCATGCAAAAACTCTACATGGACTGAGAAGCTTTCTTTCTAACAGAACAAGGGGATCCTGGTTTAAAATTGGAAAAGACATGTGGCAAGGTTATGTTCTTTTGCTTTATTTATCAAGCTATGTACTGAACTAATAACCCAAGAAACTGGGCTATATGAAGAAAAAGGCAGCATTAGGATAGGAGGAAGACTCATTAACAACCTGTGATATGCGGATGACACAACCTCACTTGCTGAATGTGAAGATGAACTGAAACACTGAGGAAGGTCAAAGTCTAAAACCTTCAGTATGAATTATATCTGAACAAAAAGAAAATGAAAATCCTTACTACTGGACTACACAACAATATACAACATCATAATAAATGGAAAAGACATTGAAGTTGTCAAAAATTTCATTCTGCTTGGATAATGGTCAATGTCCATGGAAGCAGCAGTCAAAAAACAAAAACAACATATTACATTGGGTAAATCTGTAAAAGACCTCTCTAAAGTCTTTTAAAAAGGAAAAACGTCACTTTGTTGACTTAGGTGCACCTGACCCAATCTATGGAAAAGCTGGTGGCATAGTGGTTAAGTGGTATGGCTGCTAACCAAGAAGTTGGTAGTTCGAATCTGTCAGGTGCTTCTTGGAAACTCTGTCGGGCAGTTCTACTCTCTCCTATAGGCTTGCTATGAGCTGGAATCTACTCAACGGCAGTGGGTTTAGTTTTTGTTATTTTGGACCCAATCTATGGTATTTTCGGTCACGCAAAAGCTGGACAATGAATGAAGACGACTGAACAAGAATTGAGACATTCAAACTGTGGTATTAGCAAAGAATCTTGAATATGCTGAGGACTGTCAGAAGAACCAACAAATCTGTCTTGGAGCAAGTACAACCAGAACGCTACTTAGAAGCAGGATGGTGAGACTTTGTCTCACTTACTTTGGACATGTTAGGGACCAATTGCTGGAGAAAGACATTAAAAAAAAAAAAAATTCTGGGTAAAATAGTGGTTCAATGAAAAAGAGGGAAATTCTCAATTAGATTGATTAATGAAGTGGCTCCAACAATGGGATCAACCACAGCAATGATTGTGGCAATGGTGCAGGACTAGGCAATGTTTTGTTCTGTTATACACAAGGTCACTATGAATTGGAGCAGACTCAATGGCAGCTCACAACAATATCCACGTGAATTACTGCGTAACTGTAATGAGATAATTATCCCCTTATTAACCCACGAGGAGCCCTGATAGTGCAGTGGGTAAGAGCTCAGCTGCTAACCAAAAGGTCCACAGTTCAAATCCACCAGCTGTTACTTGGAAACCCTATGGGACAGTTCTGCTATCCCCTATAGAGTCTCTATGAGTCAGAATCAACTAGACAGCAAAGGCTTTTTTGTTGTTTGTTTGTTATTAGCCCATGATACACATAATGTGTATATACATATAAAAAAATTAACTCATCGCTCTCAAGTCAATTCTGACTCACAGTGACTTTATAGGATACAGTACAACTGTCCCACAGGGTTTCCGAGGAGGACCTGGTGCATTTGAACTGCTGACCCTTTGGTTAGCAGCTGTAACTCTTAACCACTATGCCACCAGGGATTCCAGACATACGGTATAGCAGGAATAAAAGATATTCCTCTTTTTACTTCTCATTTTAAGCCACCGATATTTTGGTGTAGTTTATTGCAACATGATGTCCCTGCTTATCCTTTTTGATACTTGGAGAAGTCAGAAAGTAAATGATACGACTTTTGTCTCCAGGACCTTATCATCCCTGATGACATCAATACATTTGTGCCAGCAATATAAATACCCTGTACACTGCAAATAAACATCCAATATTATCAGGGAGCAAACACTGGGAGTTCCATTCGTCTCACCACACTTGTCAGTTAAGGCCAGGGAAGCAGTAGAAACATGGCCTCATTTTTTCAATAACTCGTTTGCATCCCTGGGATCTAGGTGAGTCTCTCTGCTGGAAGCTATGTCACACACAGAACCAGAGCCCAAATATTAAGGAAATATTGATGTTCCAATTTCTGAAAGACACACTGCAGAGTTGGAAGGGAGGATCTTCAATGGCAGTAAAGACACAAAGACCTGCCTGGACCATTTTCCCTTAGCAAATAAATATCTCAAATCTCTCAGAGAAGGGAGGGCAGCAGACCCTATCACAACAAGATGTAGGTGAAGTTTCATTGTGCGAGGGGAAGGAAAAAGTAAAGAAAAATGAGATAAAAATCTCTATCTCAAAGGAGAGTCAAGAAACCTCCCTAGCCTCAAATGTTTGAAGGTCTTCTGCTAAAGAGTCTGCATCACCATGAAAATTTTACCCCTTAAACACAGGAACATTGGGTCTGCCTAAGCTGGGGGCTGTACCAATACAAAAGACCTCCTTTCTCCACCAACAGGGTAGTAAGCATTAAGTAAAAGCAAATGTATACTGTTGGAGTAGGGGTAGTAACTTGGAGAGACCCTCTCTGAAACACAGATGCACAGGGAAGGCTAATGACACTGAATATTGAGAAGAAAACCCTCTGTCATGTGAGCTTCCAAATTTAACCCAAAGTAAGACTAAAGTGATTTGAAGAAAGTGCTGCACTGATGGTTACTATAGCAACAACAAATCCAGCTCAGTCCCTGATTAGATAGATTCAACCATTCATACTGATGACCTGGGAATGAAGAGACATACCAATTTCCAGGCATAGATGTTATTTAGTTGAGCCTCTCCTATCCTACCAATGATGTCCAGCACTTAATAAATAATTATGAAGCACATGAAAAGGGAGGGAGATAAAACTCACTTTCAAGTGATAAAACAATCTGCAGAGATGTCCCAGATACTGGAATTATCAAAGGAGTAGATATAAAATAACTATGTATGGTATGTTAAGGAATCTAGTGGAAAGAGTGGACAAAATGTGTCAAGAGATGGGGTTTCAGCTTAGATATGGAAATCCTAACAGAGACATTTGGAAATGGTAGGAATACAAAAACTCAGTAAAAGCGTTGAAGAATGCCCTCATGACAAGCTCTTCAGTAGACTTGACACAGCCGAGAAAATGAATCAGTCAACCCGAAATCTTTCAAACCTAGACACAAAATGGGTGATATAAAATATGGGTTGTTGTTGTTAGGTTCTGTCGAGTCAGTTCCGACTCTTAGTGACCCTGTGTGCCACAGAACAAAACACTGCCTTGTCCTGTGCCATCCTTACAATCATTGTTATCCTTGAGCCCATTGTTGCAGCCACTGTGTCAATCCATCTCGTTGAGGGTCTTCCTCTTTTTTGCTGACCCTCTGCTTTACTAAGCATGATGTCCTTCTCCAGGGACTGAGTCCTCCTGACAACATGTCCAAAGTATGGAAGGTGCAGTTTCACCATCCTTGCTTCTAAGGTGCATTCTGATTGTATTTCTTCCAAGACATATTTGTTCCTTCTTTTTGCAGTCCATGGTATATTTAATATCTTTGCCAACACTGCAATTCGAAGGCATCAATTCTTCTTCAGTCTTCCTTATTCATTGCCCAGCTTTCACATGCATATGATGAGATTGAAAATACCATGGCTTCTGGGTCAGGTGCACCTTAGCCTTCAAGGTGACATCTTTGCTTTTCAACACTTTAAAGAGGTCCTTTGTAGCAGATTTGTCCAATGAAAATATGGGTAGCCTCTAGGATTTTCATTTTCAGAATGGTTCACAAGGCAGTTGTTGGTATTTACATCACTTTTTTTTCCCCCCTTCTCTCACCATTCTTTTACCTCCAGCTAGCCAAAGTAATTTACCTCCAAGGACAACGTAAACTGTTGTTCCTGAACAGTTTGAACACATTAAGGTTCTACTATACTGGATTGATCTAGTCATGCTGTAACTTTTACCATGAGACATGGAAGCATCAGAAGTTACCCCACAGAACACAATAGTTTCTAAATATACTCCCACCACTGTTAATTTTGTAACAGAAGGCCTACATTGATTTGATAATGACAATCAATTAAGCAAGTCAACAGGATAAACTATTTATTTGTGAGATGTACATATCCATGACAAGTTGGGGGCAGCAATTTGGTTTACAATTCAATAATAACAACTTTAATATATCCCATAGAAAGCAATCCACCCTTGAATATTAAAATCTATAAATCAAAGAAACCCAGTGTAGCAGGGACAGAAAAAATATTCAGGAGAATTATGTGCCATTCCATTTTCCCTCTATATCATTATCTATTGCTGTGTAATAAAACACCCCAGAAATTAGTGGTTTAAGTCAACAACCAATAATTATATTTTCAGTTACAATTCTGTGGGTCAGAAATCTGGGCTTGTTCAGTTGGGTAGTTCTCCTACAAGTCTCCTCAGAGCTCCCCCACTTCCTGTGGCAATTTGGTAGATTTATTGGGATTGGATAGTCTCAATTGCTTCTGTACCATGCACTTCATTGGTTTGGGCTGTTGGATAATCTTTGTCCGTGTAGTCTCCCAGCCTTAAGGAAGCTAGCCAAGGGTGTTAAAATGGTGTTCTCAGGATTGAAAGGTTAGCAGAAGCAGTCTGAGTCATCTCGGGAGATAGTCCTGATAATCTTCATTTGAAAGCTCCATGGAGCGGTTCTACCCGAACACGTGGGGTCACCATGAGTCAGAATACACTTGACTGCAACTAATAGCAACAAAGCAGAAGCAGCAAGTCCTCTTCACTAGGGTTGCAGATCACACAAAATCACTTACGGTGCATTCCATTGTACACAGAATCATCTGGATGGGAAAGCTGCACAGAATTTGTCACTGTTTTGAAACTACCATATCCTCATTGGTTTTAAAACTGTATTTTCCATTGATGGACCAAACATTATATACTAATCCCTGTTTTTGAGTGTGTGCTGAATTCTGCAACAGAGGAATTTTTTCTCCAAGAAGCTTCTGTAACTGTGCTCCCTTTCCCTTGCTATACCACATTATAACCACTAGTCACAAGTTGTTATTTAAATTCAAATTGATTACACGAAATAACGTTTGATCAGTTACTCAGTCACACTAGGCACGTTTAAGTGTTGAAGAGCCACACGTGGCCAGTGCTTATTGTACTGGACAGCACATAATAAGCATTTCCAACACTTCAGAAGGTTCTCTTGGAAACGTTGCAACAGATCTCTGCATCATTTTATGATACCAGTGACCTGGGATGATTACATGCATAACGAGGCTTTGAATTGCGTGGGTATCTTCTATGGCATTACTTACTTTTGCTGTGAAAGTGGTTCTTTACCAGAAACAAAATTTTGTGGTATCCTTGCTATAATGGAAAATAAGACAAAATAAGGCATTCCTCATGCCTTTTTTTTTTTTTCATGCCTAGTAGGAAAAGCAAATTTACATCCACTCTTCAAGTTTAATTTTTTTTTTTTTTGGCATATTAGGATACTATAAAAATAGTGAGTGAGATATAAGAAAAATAATATCTCACTTATCTTTCAAGTCTTAAAGGTGGCGCTAATCTAAGAAATGTCCAGAAGGACCGAGTATTCCTTTTGGTTTATAATTTTATGAAGGAGAATTTTCACTTGGCCAATCCTATGATAGTCCATAGTCCATGAGTCTGGGAGCCAATGCAAGATTTTTACTAATTGAATGTTTCTACTACAGTTAAACACGAATGAAATAACAACAGATGGATACATGGGCACATCTGACTCACCTGATACCGTCTTGGGACAAAGCTCCATTTATTGGATGACCAACTAAGCTCCAATTATCAGTGACAACAGTAAACCTGATAGTATTCTGTATCCCCTAGTTGTTCTTGTTAGGTGCTGTGGAGATGGTTCCCAGTCATAACGACCCTATGTACAGCAGAATAAAGCACTGCCCCGTCCTGTGCCACCTTCATAGTCATTGTAATGCTTGAGTGCACTGTTGCAGTAACTGTGTCAATCCATCTTGTTGACGGTTTTCTTCCTTTTCACTGACCCTCTATTTTACCAAGCATGATGTCCTTCTCTAGAGACTTGCCTCTCCTGATAAAATGTTCAAGGTACGTGAGACAAAGCCTTACCATCCTTGGTTCTAAGGAGCATTCTGGCTATGCTGCTTTCAAGACAAACTTGCTCATTCTTCTAGCAGTCTATGGTATTCAATATTCTTCGCCAACACTGTAATCGAAAGGCATCACTTCTTCTTTGGTCTTCCTTATCTACTGTTCAGTTTTTTCATGCCTACGAGGAGAGTGAAAATACCATGGCTTTGGTCAGGCACACCTTGGTCCTCAAAGTGACATTTTTTGCCTTTTAGTCCTTTACAAAGGTCTTTTACAGCAGATTTGTTCAATGCAATTAATCATTTAATTTCTCTTCTGCTGCTTCCATGGGTGTTGATTGTAGATCCAAGTAAAATGAAATCCTTGACATCCGTACCTTATTCAAAATAAATAACTTGCTAAAATTCATTAAACCACATGAGCATGCTATAAAATTTCTTCCTGATCTTCCCTAAAGTGACCTAAATCCACCTATTAGAGCCATTTTAGCATGGGGAAAGGAAAACTCACATCTTTTAGAGATGAATGAACCAAAGCTCTAAATTAATTTTATGAAATTAATTCTATGAAATTAATTCTATGTGATACTATTAATTCAAAGCTTTGGTTCATTAATCAATGAAAGGTGTGGGCTTTCCTTTCCCCAGGTTACAGTGGCTCTAATAAATGAACGTAGGTCACTTTAGGGAAGAAATTTGATAGCATACTTATGTGCTTTAAGGAATTTTAGCCAGTTATTTAATTTGAACGAGGCATGGATGGTTCAGTGGTAGAATTCTCGTCTTCCACGTGGCAGACCCAAGTTTGACTTCTGACCAATGTACCTCATGTGCAGCCACCACCCGTCCGTCAATGATACATTGCGTGTTTCTATGATACTGTACAAAGTTCCCTGGTGGTATAGTGGTTAAGCACTCTACTGCTAACTGAAAGTTCAGAGGTTCAAACTGACCAGCTGCACCACAGAAGAAAGATGTGGCAGTCTGCTTCTGTAAAGGTTACAGCCTTGGAACTCCTGTGGGGCAGTCTACTCTGTCCTATAGGGTTGCTATGCATGAGAACCTACTCAATGTCAAAGAGTAAGATACTGAACAGATTTTAGCAGCACTTCTAGACTAAGACAGTCTAGGAAAAAAAGGCTGGCAATCAACTTCCAAAAATCAGTCAATGGAAGCCATCTTGGTCACAATGGTTCAATCTGCAACTAATTTCAGGGATGGCACAGGACTAGGCAGCATTTAAATTCATTGTGCACGGGATTTCCATGAATGCAGGCAGACTCAAGAGCCTCGAACAACAACAACATCACATTAAGGAGTTCTGGGTTTGTCAAAAGTTCTGGTCTGTACGTAAAGAGAGTAGCCATGATTATCTTGGTGATTCAAGGTGTCCCACACCTAAGTTACCTTGTCTTAGTTAGCTACCCATTGATTTCAGCAGGTCCCAATACTTGATTTTCATTCCTGTCTTGCTTCCTATTATGGTAATCATGATTATCTTGTTTATTTCAGAAGAATTATGTAACTTGTCCTCTGTCACCCAAGATCCCATCACTTACTTTGAAGTTGGTCAACCTGTTTCAAAGAAGCATTTTCCATCTTTATACCTAGCCTACAAAAGGAAGCCACTAGAGAATTTAGGGATTCTCACAGTTTGTCATTACTTAAGTTCTCCACACTATGGTAAAGGGAGAGTACCCTTCAGGGACACAGTGTAGCTGAGTCAGTAGCTCATGAAAAAAAATAAAAAGCACTCCATTTTTTTTTAAGTCCCTAAATCTTCCTGTTCCTTCTTTTATATCATGCCAAGGAATTTCTTACTTCTCAATTTCATTCATCAAATGTCACAATCCTGTTCATATTTTACTCAACCATGTGTGCGATCTGCTTGAACTGCTTCTGGCGGCCTCAACTGTGTGCTAGAAACCAGAATCCCTGATCAATGCACTGTATTTATAATTTCATTGTGATCTCTAATTGTGTTCCCTTCATCCTGTACTAATATATTTAAATTTATTCCAATATGTATTCCTCATGTATTTGTTGATATATATGAACAAAAATTTTCCAGTTCTATTTGTACATAAGCATTCTCATTCTAAATTTGACTTTTTAGCTCTTCCATTGGCTAACTGTAATTTTCCCATTCTTATTTGTAGTTCCAGTCTTCCATAGTAATACAGTTCTACTGAGTACATGGTTGCCCGACTAGGCGATATACCTCAGAGCCTCTCTTGTAGCTACTTGTTACATGTGACTAAGTTCTCAACAACTGAATATGATCAGAAGTAACAGAGTCAACTTTTGTGCCATTTGTTTTAAAAAAGAAATTATTCACCTCCTAAATTTCACGTTTTGTACTTCCCTCAAGCAGGATCCTAGGTATGAACCTGAGTTGGATTCTATCCTGTGGAATATACTTCTCTGGAGATTGTATAGTAATAAAAGGGATCTCCAGGAATAGCTGCCTGGATCAGAACCACCCTGTTAGCTAGTATCATTAACCTTTTTACCTTTTGCGACAGAGAAATACACTTCTCTTTCACATAGGAGACACTTTATTTTATTATGGCAGCTAAGCCTGTATCTTAAGTACCACAATCTTCTAGGATATGTAGGGACTAGAAATGATAAAGATTAGTAGGGATGGGTGATGAGGCTATTTGAAATCTGAGAGCATATCCACCTCAGATATGAGTCAGAATCGACTCGAAGGCAATGGGTTTGGTTTTGGTTTTAAACAAGGCAAGAAGCAGTTTCACCAAGCAATTTCTCTTGGTGTTAAACTTCTTTTGCAAAACACCCATGCAGATGCAATGGAAAATAAGGACACCGGAGAATGCAACCTTTAGTGTCTAGCCTCTAGAACGTAGTAAGGCCTCTTCGAAGCGTGTCACAATAAAGTAAAGTGAACCAACGTGCAGTACAGGCCACATACATTTCTGGTTCACTTACTAACCTTTGAGAAGAATGAACACATCCTTAGTCATCCATAGAGGGGAAAATGGAAATCCTGGTGACATAGTGGTTAAGAGCTATGGCTGCTAATCAAAATGTTGGCAGTTCAAATCCACCAGGTGCCCCTTGGAAATCCTATGGGGCAATTCTACTCTGGGTTTGGGTTTTTTGGAAGAGGAAAATTCAGATGGCATCTTACTTTTTCAGAGAAACATCAAAAGCCATAAGAAATATAAAAATATATATAATATCATGAGGGTAAAATGAAGCTCAAGAGTATACACTCAAAGAATATAGTGATCAGATATAGAGGCAGAAAGTCGACAACCTGTGATGTGTGAATTTCAAAGAACACAATAAAATGAGTCTGCAAAGATGTGACTAAAAATAAATAACTCAGGAATGGAAGCCATGTTAAAGTCACTGGTGGTAAACGGTGACTGCAATTAAGTAGAAAATTAAAACTAAACTTTTGGGGGATTCATGGGTTAGTGTATGGGATGATTCTAAGTCTAATGATGATTATTTGGGAATTATAGGGTTTCATATTGTTTTTTCTTTCTTGTGATATTGTTTGACTGTTTAAAATAAGGATGATGTTTCTTTTTAATAAATAGAACTAAGCCAGTATTCCAACAATAAAGAAGAAATAAAGTTATTTCTCAGGAATTATCATTAGCTTAATAAACTCATGCTGGGATTCAATAAGTATGGATTCCCTATTTAAACATCAGATTTCATGTCATCTATTTAAAATTCTGACCAAACTGACAATTGCTCTAAGCAAATGCTTATAAGTAACATAAAACTTTAACATTTTTTGTAACATTTATCAAAACCTCAGCAATGTGGGCCATTAAGCTTTCTCTCACCATTCTCAGAGGTTTACGTAACTCTTTCGGATTTACCATTGCTTAGTACGATTTTGAAAAAAAAAAAAAAAGGTGCCACATACCTTGGTAAAGATTGATAAGAGGCTATGAGGATGACGCAGGACTGGGCGGTGTTTTGTTCTGTTGTACATAAGGTTGCTATGAGTCAGGGCCGATTTGACAGCACTTAACCACAACAGCGATGGCAGCAAGTATCCTGGAAACTGTTAAACCCTTTGCTTCTGAAAGTCAACAATCAGGACAAGACTTATTCCAATGAACACACTCCTGGTTGCCAACCAATCAACAACATTGAGCCACAGTAACCACAATTCTACAGATGATGTCAACAAAGTTTTGCAACTGAAAGTCTGCTAATCCCTGTCTTGATGATTCCCCAAAACACGATATGATATCACCAGCCTGCTGTGCTCAGAGAGCCTGTGCCTTACTAAACCAAAAAAAAGAAAAAAAAAAAAAACCCAAACCCGGTGCCATCGAGTTGATTCCAACTCAGAGCGACTGTGTAGGTCAGAGCAGAACTGCCCAATAGGGTTTTCAAGGAGCAGCTAGCGAATTTGAAATACCAACCTTTTGACCTCTTGGTTAGCAGCTGTAGCTCTTAACCACTGTGCCAGACTACGATAAATAAATCCAGAATAGTTTTTTGTTTTTTTTTCCCCAGATACCGAGAGGTGATCTCATAAACATTTGACATTTCTGGAGGTTTCGACAGAATCATTTTGAAGACACTCATTTGGCAGCATATCAGGAAGCTCTCAGACCAAGTGTGCTCATTGGACCACTTACACCAAAACGTCATTTGTCCTTTAGATCTCCTGCGAGGTGAGCCATTCTTAATGATGATTTAAGGTTTGAGTAGCTTTTTTGAGCTCCTTTTGCTAAATTCGACAGCACTAGGTGGTTAGGCTTTGCTAAATTCACGTTGTTATCTTAGGATTTTAACCAAATAGTCTTTTGTATAAGATTCTAAAACCTAAGATCTTCATGTAAAATTTTTAAACCTGAATCTTGCTATGAAGTAATTTTGATTTGAAAGTGCATTTGTGAGGAGTATAGCAAGTCAGTCTTCATCTGCCAACTGCGTAGTGTGGAAATCTCAGAATCCCACTATTCTGTTCCCAGCTATGAAGATATAACAAATCCTCACTCTCCACTGCCCTGTTCAGTATAGACAGCAGTCATGTACATGGCATCTCTTTCTCTGACTCTACCCACCTAGAGCTAAGGCAGACTTCACAAGTTTAAAGGACACTGTTCTTTAGACTGTCAAATAGGCAAATGCCAGCCGCAAGCTTGGGAGTCCACATGATATCCTTACTTCTGACTTGCTGGCCACAAACTCAGAGTTCTCCCACTACCCCTTCAGAATGCCAGCCACAAGCTTGGGGGATTCCCCAGGGTTCCCTTACTTTTACCTTCTGGCTCCCACTACTCCTATGGTTTCAAAAATTGCTGAAACAACATATAGAACTCACAGAAATTACTATACCCATGATTACAGATTTATTACAGCAAAAGTATACAAGTCAGGATCAGCAAAAAGATGAGAGACACATGGGAGTGAGTAACAGAAGAGTTCCCACTGAGAAACTTCCGTATCTCACAAAGAGCTTGCTACCCTCCCACTTGTATCAATATCTTTTACCAGCCAGGAAGCTCTATGTTTCATGGAATAATCATGAGTGAGGCCTCATTGTATAGTCATAACTGGGGTCTCATTGAATATATATGATGGGTGAAATATACTCTTCCCTTCCTGAGTTTAGCTGACCAGGTGGTTTTTGTGGCTTGGCCTGCCCAAATCCTCAAGTGTTGTCTGGAGGTTTTAAATAATAAAAGAACTTGGATTACTCAGGAAATTCCAAGGGTTACCTCTCAAGATATTTTGAGATCTTTGTGTCACAGCAACATTTAATAAATCAAACATAGATTTTCATAAAATATCATTATAGCTTTGGTTTGAAAATGTACCACTTGAAAGGTTACTGTTTGCTATTAACATGCTCATTTTTCTGCTGATTGCTGTGCTTTTGCTTTTGTTTGTCTGTATTACATAGAGAGCACTTTTTTTGTTAATCTCCTTTAAGACTTAAGAACATATAAGAAGTCCTCTAAGAGAATGAATGGAGACAATGTCTCAGTAAAGCTCAGTTCAATCCAAACCAGCTCTGAGTGTTAGCAGTCTATCAGGAGTCCATTAGACCTGGGGCCCGTTTGTAAGCTCTGAGTGTTAGCGGTCTATCAGGAGTCCATTAGACCTGGGGCCAGTGTGTAAGCTCTGAGTGTTAGCGGTCTATCAGGAGTCCATTAGACCTGGGGCCCGTTTGTAAGCTCTGAGTGTTAGCGGTCTATCAGGAGTCCATTAGACCTGGGGCCAGTGTGTAAGCTCTGAGTGTTAGCAGTCTATCAGGAGTCCATTAGACCTGGGGCCCGTTTGTAAGCTCTGAGTGTTAGCGGTCTATCAGGAGTCCATTAGACCTGGGGCCAGTGTGTAAGCTCTGAGTGTTAGCGGTCTATCAGGAGTCCATCAGACCTGGGGCCCGTTTGTAAAGAAGGCATTCGTCAAAGTTATCTTAGATTCCTTGCAAAACCTTCACCAATGCACCCTCTTTCTCAGTGATATCGCTAGGTGGTGGTGAGGGGATGCAGACTGCACCCCATGACACAGACAAAAGAGATGACTCCAAAATGGCCCCAGAGCCCAGTGCCTTTGGGGGAGGGGCCATCAAGGCAGTGAATGCATCACTAGGGTTGGTGTTACCCGTCACCCCGTGTGGTAACTCGTCACCCCCCCATCAAGTACCAGTCAGGGTGCTGGTGGCTGAGTTGCCGCACCTGCCATTGGTCAGAGAGGGGGGTCTGCACCTTGGCCAATGGGAGATGGAGGAGCTGTGGGGAGCTATGGTGGAGGGGACAGCAGGGATGGGGCTTTGAGGCATGGGGGTATAGTGGGGCCACTCGATCAACTGGAGGAGGTTCATTGGCCAGCTCTGCCCAACCTGAGTGAGGGGGGTGTAACTCCATGAGTTAGTGCACTGGGTGACACCAACCCTAGTGATGCCACTGCTCTTTCTTGTTAATTTGTGAAAGAAGGTCAAGTTGTTAATCACATGGCCCCTGCTTAGCACTTGACTGAGGAAACCAAGAGATAAACACATGCAGTTGACCAATGGTAGTAGCTTTGTTTTCTTATTTGCCATGCGATTGTTCTTGTCTAAGTCTTAACTTCTTGAAGAAATTCTGATTCCTATTTAAAATCTCATTGTAATCCTAACTCTTGCACTTTGCTTGACAAATTACAAAAAAAAAAAAAGTTGACTTAGATTGACAATGGCCATTAGTGGGAACTTCTGGCCTGTAAAAATTAATTAATATGCTTAAGAGAAATTCTATAAAAACTAGAGGACAAAGCACCAAGCATTCAGGAGTCAGATTATTTACTTGGTATGATGAGACCTCAAAATGTAACTGTAATAAAATCTTTCTTAAAGATTTGTTACTTCTGAAATTTGCCCTCCTTTCATCTTTAGTCTTTCTACACAGCCTTACCTGATCTTCTAAATGAGCTATCCTTTCTCGATTGTCTTCAGGAAATGAAAGATCACATTGTGAAATTGATAGGTTAGAAAGCATTGGGAAATTTCTAGATCCTGGTCTAGGGCAAATTAAGGGCTAGGCTTAAGGATTTTCTCAAAATTTAATAACACAGGCAAAGGAATTGCCACAAACTCAGAATTTTTATTAGATATTTATTTTCCTGGCCAGTTGATTGGTAACAATTATTTCTGTTAACTAGTAGTGGCACAGATAGGAAAATATGTTCAAGAATAGAGTATAAGAGAGAATTTTAAATGACTCAGTAAAATTTTTGAATGTTGCTTTGAAAGGTGTCAAAATCATCAAAGTACAAAGGAATTAAAGCATATAGGGTTTATTTGAATGATTAATCTGTACATATACCAGGAGATCTTTGGGTTCAGAGAAGAAAAAAAGAAAGAAAGAAAGGGAGGAGTCATTGTAGGCTAGTTACAGGGAGATTTTAAGGAGAAAAGAGAGGAAATTCAGAGTACAAACTTAACACTTTGGTTAACCTTAACATAATTAAATGATGCTCCTTTTTATTCTTGTGGCCAGTAGTTGGTCATCCTGGCCTGGCCAGTCTCCATTCACTTGTGTAATAAAGACATCTCAACTACACAGGAAACAAGTGAAAACCAGGTTACTTTGGATAAAGTTAAATTCTTTACACAAGGTAAGCTTTAAGCAAATTCGTGCCTAACAGATGACTTATTACAGGGGGAATTCTGCTGTTTTGAGATGGCTGTGTCTTCTGCCTGTCTCCTTCATTCTTATTTATTGGTTCTCTGGTCCATTCCACATTGGTCAGTGACCTTTGTGAAATTTTCTAGGCACTCAGAGGAATCTGTCAATCTAGGCCTCGGTTTCTTTCCTTTTTTTTCTTTTTTTAACAGAGGGTAAAAAATATATATGTATACTACCTACGTCAATTTCAAAATTTATATGTAAAGTATGTTGAATAAAGATTTATAGCTATAAGCTAAATTAAATGTAACTGGAGGAGCCATTCCAGGAAAGGTAGCTGCAAGAGCAAACTGAACACGACTGTGTTCACACAACAAGCCATAGTCTTGCTTTTTGAAAATCAACGTGTAAAGCCACGGCCCACATTGCTTTCTGTGTTAATGTCTCCAAGTAGCCCAGGAATATCACTTCCCTATGAACAATATTCAAATTAATTTTTGGCTTAAAAATCCCTGCATCAATTACTATTAAGTTGGGTTACTAACCTATGAAGGAGGGAAATTAATGTTTTAAGTTACAGAAGATATTCTTTAAAAGAAAGTGTACTTGCTTTCTCTCTGAGCTAGGGACAACTTTTTCAACTCCTCTTTGAAAGGACAGTGTAGCTCTTTGAAGACTGTCACATTACATAAGTGATCCCAGTGCAAAATTTCTGCCACCTATACATGAGTCCAACATCTCAGATTTGTTTCCTGTGTGGTGTTCAAACCGAAGCCTTTTGCACTTAAAATCTATCACAAATATAAATATATCCCCTAAACTGCCTATCTGGAACCCTGGTGGTGCAGTGGCTAAGAGTTTGGCTGCTAACCAAAGGTCAGCAATTCAAATCTACTACCTGCTCCTTGGAAATACTACGAGGCGAGGCAGTTCTACTCTGTCCTATAGGGTCGCTAAGAGCCAGAATTAATTCCACAGCAATGTGTTTGGTTTTTCTCCAAATATTAATTAATATGTGTATAAGAAATTATTTAATTATCTTTACCAATTAGTTCTGCAATTAGAATGCATCCTAGAAAGGAATTAAGTAGGATAAATAAAAACATGTAAAGATATGGAGAATACCTTTATGAAACCATAAATAATTCAAATCCATTCAAAACCATATCATATGATTAAGGATTTGAACATATATGAAGTTTCTTTTTATTCCATAAATTATATGGAAACCCTGGTGGCATAGTGGATAAGTGCTACAGCTGCTACCCAAGAGGTCAGCAATTCGAATCTCTCAGGCGCTCCTTGGAAACTCTATGGGGCAGTTCTACTCTGTCCCGTAGGGTCGCTATGAGTCAGAATCGACGTGACGGCAGTGGGTTTTTTAATATTAATATAACATATTGATACAATATAGTAAAGTATCTTGCATAATATAACCAACATACCATAAAATAAAATGACATAATGTACTTATTAAGTACATATGAAATCATAGAATCTTATCCATGTGACTTTGGACAATTTAACCTTTGTAAATTTCTGTTTCCTCTACCATAAAACCTAAATGCACAGAGAAACACAAAAATCAGGATATCAGAATATATTTATTGTGAGTAGATCCAATTTGAATTGGGCAGTGTCCACCCAAAGGTATTGGAAAGGCACTCCAATGAGGGGACAGTAAAAGCAGGTTATGAAGGCAGGGTCCTGGATTCCAGAAGAATTAAAATGGTTTCTCTCCTCATATATCTACAATAGAAAAATAATCGTACCTGATTTATACTGACGCTGCTAGGGTTAAATATGAACTATTTACCACAGTTTCTGTCACATAATAAGCTCTCAAAACCTTCAGCCATTGTCAGCAGTATTATTAATATTTTTGAAATTATTATAATCTAGCAGAGATAATATGAAATGATATGTATGAAAACCATACAAATGTAACAGCAGTTTTGAAAGAACCCGTATATTAAATTTAAGCATGTTTATTTAATTGTTCAGTGTTTGTTCTTTTCAATTTTGTCTTCTTAAAATTAATTCTTTCTTTTTCTGTGACCCTTCAATTTAACAAAACTTTCTTTATTACAATATTTGATCTAAATCCTATAATTTTTAACTGTATAGATATTGAAAACAAAAAAAAAACTGCTTGCCATGTTAAAAAAGTATTGAAGTTTACATTGAAGAAGTTTGCATTTCAAGATATTAGAATTTTGACTGTCAGCAACCCCACCAACTTCCTCTAAAGAAAGATCAAATTTTACATTTTACATTCTCAATTCCACATTTGAAAAACCTAAATCGTTTTCACTATAGTTCAACCTAACAAACTTATAGAAAAAAAAAAAAAAATGAAAGTGGATTTAATAAAAAAAATTCTAGAAGTTCAGGGATATTTTTAGGTGTCAAATAAAGGTTTTCATAAGCATTCTTTTCCTTCTTAAATCTGGTTCAAAGCAGTAAATATTTCTAGATATCAGTGTTGCCTAAAACACCGTCATGTAACCTTCCAGGAAGGGCAAGAGTGAAAGCCATTCCAGCCCAGGCTCTAACCAGAGATACAAGTGTGAATGGACTTGTGTCTCCCTGGCTTTTCCCCATTGCTGGGCCTGATGGCAATTAGGATGCTCACCGCCGGGCTCCAGAGCCAAGCCAAGGGAGAGGACAGTGTATCCTGTTCTGTTCTGTCCAGCCACCAACCAGAAAGACTACATGCACTCTATTCCTTAAACTACCCTTTCCCTTTCATAAAAAGAAGTGAAAAATTGCTTTATGAATTTTCACCATGCTAAATTTTATGGAGTGAAAAACTGCAACAAAAAATTAGGCTATGATAAAAAAAAAAATCGCTATTTGCGTATCTGCATATCTTTTCCTGGTTGACTTTTGGGCATATAAACAAGATCATTACGGTTTTAATAAATCAGAAAAATGCCCCTACTTTCATTATAAAAGTGAGCAACTTAGTAAAGATCATACCTAAAAGTGTCTCCATTTATTTTCAGATATGATGAAAGGTGTATCACAAAAATAGAGAGCACAGATTTTTTCCTTAATTATGAAACAACTTGGCTTTCTAAGGCAACATATTTCAATGAAAACTTTTAACGAATTACGTTTATGTTCTCTCTTAAGCAATAGGGAAAAAAATCAGAACAAAAATGACCATGTTAAAGGCTACCTCGCTTATACGAGAAACTCATTCTGTAATATTACAGGATCAAAAGTAAAAGCTAAAATAGCTGTTCTTCTCTGTAAGCTCCATGACCTAATATTTTTACGTTGCTTTCTCATCAATATTACCCTTTGCTTTGCCTGTAAAGTATCATTTGGGAAGCAAACCTCTTTGCAGACCTCCTCTCCATCTTTGTCATTTGGGTATACACTCTTCTTCATTACTTTCAACTTCTTGGGGAGAAATGCATTAAGGCCACCTGAACCTGCATTTTTGATGGATAGTTTCTCATATGACCTTAGAATTTGCTGACTTAAAGGAGGCCTCTTCTAGATCATCAAGTTTATCTGTCTGCACATAGCTATTTATTTCATGATATTATCTCTTCATCATTTCTAAAATAAGAAGTTATCATTCTACCATTTTCTTTTGTCATTGATTTCCTCTACATGTTTTTGTGACTATCTCTTTACTTACTGTTAACATGCTTTTGTTCTAAGTTACTCACCAAGATAAGCAATTTTATCAGGCACTTAAAATTATTTTGGAATCACTATATTTTTTTGGTTTTACACTTTAGTAACCCTTGTTATTATAAATGTCATGTTTTACCTAGGGGATATTTTTTTCTCTATCTTTATTATCACTTTCATAACTTACAACCTAGTGACCATATAGTACTGAAGGAAGAATGTTGAAATGTATGTGATTTTCAACTAAAAGAATATTTCACTATAACGTGCTTAGAAGTAATTGTTTTTTAAGTTAATGGACAAATTATTAAAATACCAACAAAATTGAATACTTATAGCAAATAACATCTGTATGTATTAAAAGGCTATTAATAAGATTTTTAAAAAAGGCTTCTATAAATACTCTAAAATATTGCAGTAAACATCCCAAAATTTTATTTTGGGTAATCATAAATAGAAAGTTTTCCAGAAGGAATAGGATCGTTTTTGAGTAGCTAGAGTTAGAGACAGTGTGTGAGAAAGAAAGGAAGAGATTCATAAAGACAGCGTTAGACACAGAAATGGGGATAAAGAAAGTAAGATAGAGAGATAGGGTAGGAAAACAGTGGGTGAGAACAGAAAGGTTTGCTGAAATTGATAGAGGGGAAAATAGAGCAACTAAGAAAGTAAGAAAAACACTTCAGAAAAAAAGAATATCCCAAAAGCCTATATGAATAAGCTGTCCAACCTAATTCAAAATTAGTGAAACATAAATTAAAACCAAAGTGAAACATCAACCAACGCACAAAAAATAAGAGCTAAAATTAAATGGATTTGTTGTCGTTAGATACTGTCAAGCTGGTTCCGACTCAGTGAGCTCATGTACAACAGGACAAAACACTGCCCGGTCCTGTGCCAACCTCATGATCGTTGTTACTCTTGAGCCCATTGCTGCAGCCTCTGTGTCAATCCATCTCGTTGAAGGTCATCCTTTTTTTCACTGACCCTCTAGTTTACCTGGCATGATGTCCTCCTCCAGGGACAGATTCTTCCTGATAACAGGTCCAAAGTAAGTGAGACATAGTCTCACCATCCTTGCTTCCAAGGAGCATTCTGGTTGTACTTCTTCTAAGACAGATTTGTTCGTTCTTTTGGCAGTACCTGGTACATTCAGTACTTTTAGCCAACGCCACAATTCAAAAGCATCAATACTTCTCCCATCCTCCTTATGCATCGCCCAGCTTTCTCATGCATATGAAGTGATTGAAAACACCATGTCTTGGATCAGGCGCACCTTAGTCTTCAAAGTGACATCTTAGCTTTTTGCAGTTTTTAAAGAGGTCTTCTGTAGTAAAAAAAAAAAAAAAAAAAAACAGTAGATTTGCCCAATGCAACGTGTCGTTTGATTTGAAATACCGAATTATGCAGAGGTTGTACAGCAATAGTAAAAGCTTAAATTGGTTTCACCTTTGTGGAAGCCTATATGCCATTTTCTACTGCTGTCATCTATGAGCACCTTAGGATTCAGCAATTTCAGTACTAGGCATATACAGGAGAAACGCATACACATGTGCATGAAAAGAAATGTACAAAATGTTCTTAACATCATTGCTCAAAATAGCCAGAACTGAAAGCTACCCAAGTGTCAAAGACAGTAAAATGGATAAATAAAATGATATCCTTACGATGGAAAACTATGCAGAGATAGGTATATGTGCAAAACAAAACAGAGCTGCAGTCACACACAACAGGTGAGAATTCCACAACCCTTATGTTAGTGAGGAGACTCTGGGTGGGCAAATGGTTCATGCACCCGACAGCTAACTAAAAGGTTCAAGGCTCAAGTCCACCCAGAGGTGCCTGGGGAGAAAGACCCTGCAATCTACTTCTGAAAAATCAACCAGTGAAAACTCTATGGAGTACAGCTCTACTCTGACACACGTGGGGTCGCCATGAGTCAGAATTAACTCGACAACAACTGGCACTGGTATGTTGAGCGAAAAAAATTGGACACAAGAAAATTTAGAAGAAAATATTGTATAACCCCATTTATGTCGCTATGGGACAAAACTAACCTATGGTATTAGAGGTCATAATAGAGGTAATCTTTGAATAGGCTAGATGTATTAATGTTTCGAAAGGGGCAGGAGGGTTAGAGTTTTTGTTAATATTCTATTTCTTGATCTGATGGAGGTGACATGGGCATATTTGGGATAATTCAGTGAGTTGATGTTATAATTTTTGTGCTTTTCAATATGTCAGTATATTTGAAAATATTATATAAAACAAAACAAACACAAAAAATATATATTCCAGGGAGTATATGTGAGAAGAGATTATACTGCAGGTATGCATAATTACAAAATATAAATGCCTAGAAATTGAAGGCAAATACCCCGATATATAACAAGCTTAAAAGACAATGGGATTAGGGAAACTGAAGAAAGAGGATTTTGTTGAGAAAATGTTGGGTATACTAAAATCTATCTGTATTAAAAATATAGGCAGATAGGTAGATACAAAATAAAATATGTGTGTGAAATATAAAATAGGTGAACACCAAATAGATTTTTAAAATTAAAAAACTGCTACCTATTTCACGTAAAATCATTTCTGGTTTTATAAAATGTAGATATTCAATAAAGGATACATTTCACTGATGTAGTAAAGTGAGGGAAAAAGAGGGCCCTCAAGTAGTTCAAATGAAATCTGAAGAAAGCAGAAGTTTAAAATGAATGTGAGGTTAAGGTACTGGATGAAAACTGTTGAAGAAAAATAAGAAGTTAAAAAAATGAAAAGTCAAACTATGTCTCCTAGGCATTTAAAATAGTTGGAGACAAGGCATCAGTAGAGAATGAAAAGTAGGGACTGGAAAATGTGGGATCTTGTCTTTAGGTAACCACTAATGAAGAAACAATTGCAGGAATTGTTGCTTCATGACATAATCAAGAGTGTGTTCACATAAAATTTCATGTTCTTGGTGTCCCATCCATTCCCTTCTCTGGGATTATGTATTTAAGGATCAAGAGGGAAATATATTTAAAGATCAAGAAGTCTTGTGCCTACCCAAAACCCAGTGCCGTTGAGACAATTCCGACTCATAGTGTGCCTACCAGAACTAAGAAATTGTTTTTTTTGAGTCTCTGCCTCAACTTTCTATGAGTTTTTTAAATTCATTCTTATTTAATCACTATGCTAAGCCATTTAACACACGCACACACACACAGAGCAAGAGATTCTAACTTAGTATGTCACCACTTCCTTGAAAGTTTTAATTTTTAAACATGACAGTAATTATGGCAGACTTGGGAGTTATTAAAATAAATTAGCCAAGCTCTCTATCCTTGAAAAGCTTATGACCTACTGAATTTGGAAGAGGAAGAGATAATTTTTAGAAAGCCTAAAGGAAGAAAGCAAGGGATGGGTCCTAAGATCAGCAAAAAAAAGCCTGAGTAATACTCTATGCTCAAAGCATACCACATGATCTGCTCAAAGTCGTTAGTGAAGATTAGAAATTACTGGAAATGTTCTTTATGGGGTAATATTTTGTGGAGTGATGGAGATTTTTGCTTGATGATCAGAGATATTTAAAGAAGTTGACCTTGCTTATTGGTATTCTTGGCATGTTTCTTGGGAGTATCATTTTTAAAATTTTCTCCTTAGATTCATTTCTTTTTATACAGCTGGTGTAGAAAAATGTGTCTGTAGCTACCTCCCACTTGGAGAGATGCCTTAATTTAGAAAAAGAGTGCTCACCCAGGTAAAAGGGTCCTTTTCCATGCCATTTATCTGTCTCTTCTAGAAAAAGCAGCCCTGTGGGCTCACTCATAGTGGAGCCCAAGTCTCCAGAGGCCTATATGCAGGCTTGGTGGTAGATATAAACACTGATTTTTCCCCAAAATGTCTTCCTTTGCTTTCTGAAAACCTCAAGAGTTAATTGCTAATGAGCTTTAAGCTCTAGGTTGGCTTCTAGATTAACTCAATTAATTAAAAATTAAATGTGTTCACATGCTCTAAAAAATTGCGCTTCTATCTTGGTAGAGAAGGCTGATGACAGAGCAACAGAAATGAGGTGAAACTTAGATAAAATGCAGTTCAGTCGAAGACTAATTTTAGTCAAGAAAATAGTCAAGTGGGTTTGGGTAATTAAATAGAATTTAATTAAATTCAACAAACCTTTATTCCCTTTATACTTTGGTTTAATTAAGATTAAAGCATACCCCCAAAGTAAAATCTCATAGCCACAGTAAAGGCAAATATTACTTAAGGGAAACACTTACCTTTGATAGATAGCATATAATTGTTTTCTTAAAACATCATATGCTAATGAATTTTTTCTGTATTTCACTATTTTACTTTAGTGATACATTACAACATCGAAAAAAAAATCACATCAATGATGCTTAATTCACAGCAGCTCATTTGTTTTTTCCCCTAGATTACAGAAGACAAAGATTAGCTAAATACATAAATGAAAGACAACCAGCCATCTCCAAATAGTTATATTGCCTTTCGTTAATGTATTGAATAGAAAGTCTTAGATGTAAATATCACTATTAAATCTAAATCCTTTGTACAATGGCATTCACTCAACTACAATATTCATATGAAGGGAAAATAAAATGTACATTTAATTAACAGCTGGTTTGTCATTAAGTCCAAAGCTCACGTGACTGTTACTATCAAGAAATACCAGCTTTCTCCAGTGTCTCAGCTGACAGTTAATGTTGCGTTACTATTGAATAGGTTAAAGAGAAAAGGTCTGGCTTCCAGGGTCAGAGGATGTGAGATTAAGAATATTTAAAAGAAATGGAAGAGCGTAGCTTTCTAGATTTTGACTTTTGACTCATCATGAACTGTCAAGAATTTAATTACATTGCTTTCTTCCCAGAACATTCAAAAGCCAATTGTACAGTTCTACTGATATATCTGTTATCTTTGCTTCACTGCTTCTCAAAGAATAAAAGTTATAATAGTAAAATTATATCAAAGGGTTACAATACATTTTCATTCCTTTATTGTTATCTATGTGGCAGAAATCTTATCTACAAAAGCTTAACAACGACAGGATATTTTACCACTAGGGAATCCAACAATATTCCAGGAGACTTCTAGGAAGATGGTGAAAGAGGTTAATTAGGGAGAAATTGAAAAGTCCATTGTTGGCACAGTTGGAAATTATTCTCAAGGGAAGGAACAAAACTGAATATAAATAAAAGAAGTCATAAGAGGAATTCTATAACGTAATAATAAATTTCCATTTTTAAACTATATAGGAGAAAAGCTTTGTAAAAAAATTAAGATTTTTTTTTTTTTTCTCCCAAACCCTTGCTCATCAATGACATAAAAGGAAAATTTACCAACGCTTGTGATTTTCAGGTAAAGAATAGCAATTTGAAGAATCACAAAACTTTTGAATTGGAGTGAAACCTTGCTGCTGTTAGTTGCTGTCAAATAGGTTCTGACTCATGGAGACCCCCTGCAGAGTAGGATTGCTTCATAGGGTTTTCAAGGCTGTAACGTTAGAGAAGCAGATTGTCAGGCCCGTCTTCCAGGGCATCTCTGAGTGGGTGTGAACCACAAACCTTTTGGCCAGTAGTCAAATGCTTAACCACTTTTGCCGCTCAGCCACCTAGAATATATTCAAGCCCACCACCTACTGCTATTCATTCTTTGGCCTGTAACTTCATGTTTTTTTTATAAGTCAGGACTCAGTATCTCCCAGGAAACCCATTCTATCATTAAACAAGTCTCAGCATTGCAAAGATCTTAGTACACTGCATTAAATATTGTTTTCATGGATATTCTTCCAATCAGCCTCTGCTTTGCTCTAGAATGTTCAAGTTCTCTTTCAAATGAATTATAAAATACTGTTCGATTCATTCTCTAGAATACCAGTGTAAGAACATACTATCTAAAGTTTATTTATCAGTCAATTATTTGGAATTGGACATTTTGTCATAAAACACATGCTCACATTAAATCTCCAAAAATAAATGCATATATTCACACACATACATGCAAATATACATGCACTAATAAATTATCAAATAACACTATACTTAGCTTGGGAGCCCTGGTGGTGCAGTGGTTTAGAGCTATGGCTGCTAATCAAAAGTTTCACAAGTTTGAATCCACAACCTGCTCCTTGGAAACCCTATGGGGCAGCTCTACTTTGTCCTAGAGCGTCACTATGAGTTGGAATTGACTCAATTGCAACAGGTTTGTTTTTTGTTTTTTTTATACCTAGAGTTTAGTTTTGTAGGATCTAAACATTTATTTATCCATTGCCCAAATATTTTAATCATTTTTATATACAAGGCACAATGGTAAAAGATGATTCCAAGAAAGTTTATAAATTGATCATGAGGAAGAAAATGCATATAAATAAATAGTTATTACATAACTCTAGGAAAATGCATTCAATGTTTAAATTCTGGAGGCTAAAATAACCTCCTCCACATAAGTGACTGAGACTGGAAATTTCATATTAAGGGATAGGAGCAGGTCAGGTCCACTGCACTGGACAACTACAAGAAGAAGGAGTTGCATTGTTGTCTATGTGAAAAGCACTCCTGGCATGTGCACTATGCATCTAGCGTGGTCATATATGGTAGACCTGGGGAGTACAGCAAAGTATCACTTGGAGAAATGGGGTACCTAAAGATGACGTAGCCAATGGAAGGAGCATAGGCTTTGGAATTAGGCACATTTTTTCTTTTTGTTTGACTACTCTGCATATGTGTATATATGTACATACACACACAGGTTGTACCTCTAAATCCTAAACAATTGTGAGACTGCTAGGATAAGTACTATCCAATCCGATTGGGTCATACACACAGGACACACAGTTTTGACAATTGAAAGCCATTATTATTTATAGAAGGTAAACAATAAACAAGAATAGATTACTTATAATGGATTTGAGGTGAACAGATTTGAGTATCCCACTTAGCATTATAGGGGAGTGTCTTGGTTATCTAGTACTGCTGTAACAGAAATACCACAAGTGGATGGCTTAAGCAAAGAGAAATTTAGTCCCTCACAGTCTGAATTCTGAGTGCCAGCTCCAGGGAAAGGCTTTCTCTTTCTGTCAGCTCTGGAGGAAGGTCCTTGTCATCAATCTTCCCCGGTTGAGGAGTTTCTCAGTGCAGACACCCCGAATCCAAAGGATGTGCTACTCTGGCTCTTGTTTCTTGGTGGTATGAGGTCCCCAGTTCTCTCTGCTTGCTTCTCTCTTTTATATCTCAAAAGAGATTGGCTTAAAACACCATCTAATCTTGTAGATTGAGTCCTGCCTCATTAACATAACTGTTTATAATCCTGCCTGATTAACATCATAGAGATAGTATTTACAACACATAGGAAAATCACATCAGGCGACAAAATGATGGACAATCGCACAATACTGGGAATCATGGCCTAGTCAGGTGGTAACCCAATGAGGGTGGGTCCTGTTTGGCTCAACCCCTCAAGTCAATTTAGAGACACCATACCTTCGAAAAAGAGAAAGTAGACTAAAATAAGCCAGTCAAGCAATTTGCTTGGAGACTAAGTTTCAAATCAAGCTCCCTGTTGGGGATCTAGGGCAGTTATAAGTTTCAGGACAGGGAACTTCATGGAATTCATGAAGTTTCTGGGAATAGGCAGACAATTACAGGAACTAATGAACATGTATGGGGGTGCAGTGGGGGTGTAATATGACGGCTAGGGGGCATGTGTTTTCTGAGGGGTAGAGACATGAACTTTTTCTAAGGACAGCTTTGAGGTTTGTTACTCCTGTCTGAATGGAGGCGGGGCAGTTAGTGAAGTGACCTTGAGCAGAGAAGCAGTAAGATGACCTTGGTCTGCTATGCAGAATAGACCCTGGGTGTGACAGGAGGAGGTGGAAGAGTTTAACCCTGTCAGTTACATTCCAGGAGGGGGAATAGCTTAACCCTGTTGCTTACAAAGTTGACACATGTTTTGGGGGGGGGCACAATTCAATCCATGACAGGGAGGAACCCACTTATGTCTAAAAGGGGACCACTCAGCCTTTCTAAATTAACCATGTCCATTTCTGTGTCACTTGGCAGGTATCCCATTGACCAGGTATTAGCAAGTGAATCTCTCTCTAAACAGGTGTGCCATCAGGTCAGGTCAGGTGCAGTGTGGCTATGTTTGTTTTCCCTGTCTCCCTCCCTCTAACTCCACGCAGCTTTTCTTGGCTAATTCTGGCCCCCTGTGCTTGCAGGTCTAGCTCTCAACCAGAGCTTTGGGACAACCCTGGGCCAGTGCCAGGGTTAAGCTGGTATTACAACAGCTCTGGAGACAAAACTTTTATGGGTAAACTCTGTATCCTGAACGCCCAAGCCTGCTCCATTGTGACCACCTTCTCAGAGTTGCCAGCTCCATTGTCAACCTCCTGCCTGAAGGTGCCAAGCTCCATGGGCCACCTCTGTGCACTGCAGCTGTCTGCCAGTCTCACAGTTCCTGGCGCTGCACTACTGCCACTGTTTCTCTGCCGATGGGCTCTGCTGGGCTCTGCTGTGCTTGCTGCTGTTTGTCTGTTTTCAGTGTTACCAGCTTAGTGTTACAGCCCTTGTTCTCTATTACAGCTCTCCTAGGAGGTTCTCAGCGCAGGGCCCCGTGTCCAAAGGAGCAGCTTCCCTACCAGCTCTCATGGATCAAGAGGCCCCATCTGAACTTCTGTGTTTTGGGGATTTTATCAGTCACTGGGCAGGCCCTCCAGCCAATTCTGGTAAAGGTCAGCTACTAGGTGGGGCACTCCTAGATATCCATGACAATGTTGATCTAAAACTGACCATCCTTGCCAGCCACTCGTGCGATAGCAAACTGACCATCCTTTAGCAGATTTCTATCTGGCAATCATCCTGGGAGAATTACAAATTCGCAGCCAGAATGGCCACATAAACGGAAACCCATCTCGCCACAATACTGCTGTAGTACTTACTGACCATATGAAACTCAATAAAGTAATTAACAGGCTGAGTGTTCTCATTCTTAAAGTAGATATATGATAAACTTTTCTTCAAGGTAGCTTAGAGAAGTGTATAAAATTATGAGCATGCTAAGTAGAGCACCTACTATAAAGCCTCAAAGGTTGAAGGCGGGATTCACTTTGACATTGTAATACTTCTAGAAGGAGAATCCATTGGTTATCAGAATTTTACATGCTTTATTGTTGTTTATCTTGATATGAATGACCCATAATATTTTAGCTGTCTGTTTTCCTGCTATTTAAATATGTCCATCAATTACTTCAAAATATTTTCCGTATAAGTAACATGCATTAAGGCAATTCTCTTCTTAAAGGTAAAAGTGATACAAAAAAATGTCCTTCATTAATGTTTAAGTTAGTTCATCCAAATTTAACCTTCTTAGTAAATTGGGATGTTTACTGAATTATTTTATGGAGGACACACTTGTAATTAGCAAAAGCTGTGAATTTCCATTTAGTAAAATCTGAGAGAATAAGTTAGAAAATTGGTCACATTTGGATAACTCTCAAGTTTTTAAAAGATGAGATACTTGAGTAGATTTTTTTTGGCAATATTTGCAAAACACTTCAAAAAGAGGTCCAAATATATTTTACCTAACTTAGTTCTAAAGGCAAAATATGAATTATCTTGTTTTCCAACCCTAAGTAAATTATGCCATCCACCTCTCCATCACCTACAGAGATTCCTCATTTTCTGGGACTATTCTAAACATTTATTTTATCACCTCTGTATGTCTTTAGACTCATACTCACTGTTTCAAGGGAAACTCTAACCAGATCACCTATTGTCTGCAGAGAGCTGGGATTTCAGATGAGCCCTGGAAAATCATTTTACCACTATGTTATAAGCAGTTTTGAAAATGGAATGCAGAACATATTTACTACACCTGGTGAGTCTCTAATTACAATGGTCTATATTCATCATTTACACACATTTGTCATTTTAATTAATTACTCAAGGCTCAATTCAATCCCTTTGCTGTATCATAAAATTCCCATTGATTTAAAAAGTACAATTGTTGCTAGGAAGTACCAGACTTTTGGAATTGGCCATTTTTATACAAAGACTATTCAAGTTCCTGCCACTCAAAATCATTTTGTTTCTTTATTCTGTGACAATGAATGTGAAGACTCTCTTTTGAGTATTAAAAGTTCTACCTTTAGTCACAGAAACCCTGGTGGCGTAGTGGTTAAGTGCTACAGCTGCTAACCAAGAGGTTGGCAGTTCAAATCTACCAGGCACTCCTTGGAAACTCTGTGGGGCAGTTCTACTCTGCCCTATAGGGTCACTATGAGTCGGAATTGACTTGACAGCAGTGGGTTTGGTTTTTTTGGTTTTATCGTTAGTCACAAACCTTATGTTTAACATTGTTATAAGAACCCAAATATGGTTATTAATACAACATATTATATTGTGTTAATAATTATTTCAAGTAAATGTAAAAGGCTTATTTGTTAGATAACATGTTTTCCCTTGGATTAATCCATTCCTAGAAATATCAAATGCAATACAAATATTTTAATTACTTGTAGAATAACATTTTTTTCCTGAACTTCATCCCCCCAGCCCCAAGTCAACCAATTTTGTTATAAACATAAGGTGTATTCTTGGCTGTTAATGTATTTAATAACTTTAAAGGAGATATTTAACCAATGTCATGAAATAAATCAGTCACAAATATGTAATGGAAATCTTTGGGTTTTGAGTAATGTGAAATTTTGTCAAAGAGATAAATTCTTAAGATGGCTTAACTGAACTACATAAGTAGTCTACACTAATCAGATTTTTTAACGTTGGTTACAAGTTTATTTCCTTTATGCATTACTTACTGCTATCAGTCAACTCTTTAAGCAAGGCATGTACATTGACATGTATGATTTCTTATAATAACTGTGAGAGTTTATTGTGTATTTTGACTTTGGTAGGTAGCTCTTCTGGTGTCTTATATGGAAAAACTGACTGAATTCTCACAAAGAATTTGTGAGAAAGTCCTATTTTTACCTCCGTTTTAAAGGAGAAAACTGAAGCACGGAGAGATTATACAATTTCTGCGGTCACATAGTACAGATTGGATTTGACCTCAGGTTCTACCGATTCAGAGCCTGAACTCCTAACCATCACGTTCTCCTCACGCCATATTGTTTTCAATTATTTTTTTTTATATTAGAAAGTATTTGAAGATTGAGACCTAGTCTTAACCATCTTTTATTTCTCCCATAATGCCATTAAAAAATCAAGTACCGAATACTTTTTTTTTCATTGACATAATAGTACATCTTTTAAATTCAGGCATAATTAGTGGCAAGCTCAATATTTAAATTGAGTCTTCTTACCAAGTCTATGAATTGGTTTGTTTGCTCTTATTTTGTCATTCAACAGCTTTGTGGAAGTAAAAGTTACATCAAATAAAAGTCATTTATCTTCAATAAGCAATTTGATGAGTTTTGGGATACCGCATACATTCATGTAACGAAGATCACAATCAAGAAACAGAATTTTACCAATATCTCAAAAAGTTCCCTTAAATCCCTTTGCAGTCAATCCCATCCTCCCTAAACCTTGGCTACAATTAATCTGATTTCTATCAATATTAATTGCATTTTGTAGAATTTCTTATAAATAAAACCATATAGTATTATTTTGTCTTTGAATTCTTTCACTTGGCATTTAATGACACCCTATAACAAAAAAAAAAAAAATTTATTATTATGGGGCAGTTCTGTTTTGTCACATGGTGTCACTATGAGTCAAAATTGACTTGACAACACCTACCAAGAACAACATTCCGCTTTACTCTAAATAAATGTTCAGTAGATATTAAAAAAAAAAAAAAATCAGTAGATATGGCCACCTACAATTCAGTTTAAGGTAGGTTACACAACAGAATCAACACATTCATGCAGTTTTATACTTTCTATACTTTTCAATGTCATGAAAGATACCAAATTAAATTTGCAAACTGTACAGTCAGGTCAAAGCAAGTGTCAATAGTGCTAAAGAAGTAACAGTTCAGAATGTTCCACCTAGCTTCTTGTGATGAAGTACAGCTGTCCTTAGGATTGAGAAGAATCAGCAATACTAGAAAGAGGAAGGGAAAAAAAAAAATTGGTAATACCTGTCAAATGAAACAAAAAAACTCTAAGACTAAAAATATTTAAAATGGTGGATTGAATATAGTAGCTGTTGAATCCAAATATTCTCTCAGAATTAAGATTTCTTTTCTGCAAATTTTAGCCAGTGTTGTAAATACTAGCTACACAAAGCACTGAGGACAAGTGCAATTTTGGGTAAATAGGTTTGAAACCATATGTTTTCTTACAGTAAGCAAAGAAAAATGTAAGAGTAAATGTTCAAGTTAACAAATGAAGTTCCTTGGAGAACTAGCAGAATTCAAAACATTATTTACTCTGAAACATTTGCACACACACATACACACTCACACACCTACCTTAGATATATTTTTGTAAGATCTTGGATATGTGTAATACTAAATTAATATATCTCTGCTTTGATTTGCTTTTTCTTAATGTCTCAAATTCATTTTTGAACCCATATATTTAAAAGAGTCACATCAATGGTCTGGGTACTGTGGCAAACAAACACTACGATAACCCCCAAACCCCACACTCACTGGTGCCTACGAAGCCCTCGCCCCACCGCAGTCCCCCCACTTCGCACCCTGCCAAGCCAGGGCCTCTAACTGCGGTTTGGCCTGACCACGCTGCAGCCCTAACCACAGATTGAATTTGGCATCAGTTCCTAAGCATGCGTGGACCAGGATTTTGGCACATGCACAGGACCTGAAGAGATGTGTCCTCAACCTGTCCTTGGACCTGAACATCACCGACATGATTCAACATTGGGACCTCCAGATGTGGACATCGGAGGCCTAAGTGTGGAGAGTTCTGGGCGTCAAACCCAACCCTCAGACACCATTAGAAATAAAATGCTCCTCAGTCCCCGCAGACAGAAAGCGCATGGTCTTTCGGCTGCTAGGCCCCATGATGCTCCTTGTTTGTGCAAACAGTAAAATGCCACTTTCTCTTTCCCCTGCAACTGGCAGTATGGTGTCGGTCTTATTTCACTCCCTAATAGGACAGGACAAGAACCTGCATTCGGTTACACTTATGACTTTGTATAATACCCTACCCTTGTTTTTTTTGGTTTTTTTTTTTTTTTTTTGCAGAGATGATAGGATGTCGAGCTCATGATTATATTACCATATACAAGATGTGGTCTTGCTAGCCGACTCACTCTCTTTCTCTTCTGCTGACCTTGATGTGGCAAGCCACCATGTTGTGAGCTGCCTATGAAAAGAACCATGTGCCAGGGAACTGCAGGTGACTTCTAGGAGCAGAGGGCAGCCTCCAGATGACAGCAAAAACCTGAAGTTCTCAGTACTACAACCACAAGAAAATGAATTCTGCCAACAACCTGAGATTGTAAGTTGATTCTTCCCAAGTTAAGCCTCCAGAGGAGAACAGCCTGACTGACAATTTGAATACAGCCTTCTGAGACTCTGAGCAGAGGGCTGGGTTAAGCTGTACTGTGACACCTGACCAAGAGAAACAGGTGAGATAATAAAGCTGTGTTATTTTAAGCTGCTAAATTTGTGGCAATTTATCATGTAGCATAGGTAACTAATACAGTGCTATTTTTAAATAAGTCATAATATATTCTCTAAAAAGTGCATTCTTAACACTTGCCCTTATTTCTGATTGCTAAACTATTGGGAGAATGAATGCTCTAATTTATTATTGGGTTGTTTGCCCCAAAAGGACTGGTAGTTAGTCATTGTTGAATTAATTTAACTTTATGTTACTTTAAAACACTATATAGTGTTTAAGAGTTGGCTCCTTTAAGTAATTAACGTCATACTCCCAATCGAAGTAACAGAAACTGGCTTGAAAAAAAAAAAAACCTATGAAGTGAAAATTATATTAATTATATTAATTAAATGCTGGTAGTTGCTACTGAGTCATCTCTGACTCATGGAGACCTTATGTAGAGCAGAACAAAACATTGCCCAGTCATGAGACATCCTCGTGACCATTGTTGTGTTTGAGTTCATTGCTGTGGCTACTGTGTCAATCCATTTTAAGGAGGATTTCCCTAGTTTTCACTGATCCTGTACTTTACCAACCATGATGTCCTTTTCTATCTGCTGGCCTTCTGATGATGTGTCTGAAGTATGAGAGCTAAAATCCTGCTATAATTGCTTCTGAGGAACATTTGGATTACATTTCTACCAAGCCTGATTTGGTCATTCTTTTGGCAGTTCCTGATATATATTCAATATTCTTTGCCAACGCCACAATTTGAATGCATCAATTTTTTTTTGTCTTCGTTTTTCATTGTCCAGCATTTGTATGCCTATGAGTTAGTCGAAAAGACTATGGCTTGGGTCAGGCACGTGTTAATCATCAAAGTGACGTCTTTGTTTTTTCAAACTTTAAAGAGATCTTTTACCCAGATTTGCCCAATCCAATACATCCTTTGATTTCTCGAATGATGCTTCCATAGACGTTGATTTTTAATTTAATCCAAGTAGAATGAAATCATTGACAGCTTCTTTTTTAGTCAATACAGCTGTGAGGATTTTCTTTTTTTTTTTTTTCTCTCTTCACCTTCAGGCATAATCCATACTGAAGGCTGTAGTCTTTGGCCTTCATCTGTAAGTGCTTCAGGTTGTCTGCATTTTTGGTAAGCAAGGCTGTATCATCTGCATATCACTGGTTGTTGTTGACTTTTCCTCCAATCCTGATACCGTGTTCTTCCTCACATAATCAACTTCAAGGATTATTTAGGGATTGTTTATTTAGCATACAGATTGAATAAGTAAGATGAAAGGATGCAACCATGCCATGCACCTTTTCCAATTTTCAACCACACAGTACGCCCTTTTTCTGTTCAAATGACTATCTTTTGATCTCCATAAATACAAATGAGTGCTCCGAAATTTCCATTCTTCATAATGTTATCCATAATCTGTTATGATCCAATGACTCAAATGCCTTTAGGTAGCCAATAAAATACAGTTAAATATCTTTCTGTTATTCTCTGTTTTTGATCAAGATCCATCTGACATTAGCAATAATATCCCTAATTCCACATCCTCCCCTGAATCCAGCTTGAACTTCTGACAGTTCATTGCTGGGGTACCGCTGCAGTTGTTTTTGAAATCTTTTCAACAAAATTTTTATAGTTTGTGATATTAATAGTATTTTTGATAGTTTCTGCATTCTGTTTGATCACCTTTCTTTGGGATGGACACAAGAATGGATCTTTTGGTGGCCATGTAAATGTCTTCCTAATTTACTGACATAAGTATGTGTTTCTAGGGTTGCATCCATTTGTTGAAACATAGCAACTGGTATTCTATTAATTCCTGGGCCTTCTTTTCCACCAATGCCTCAGTGCAGCTTGAACTTCTTCCTTCAGTACCAGTAGTTCTTGATCACATGCTACCTCCTGAAATGGTTGAACGTTAACCAATTTTTTTTTTTTTTTGTACAGGACTCTATATTTCCTCATCTTCTTTTGGTGCTTCCTGTTTCATCCAGTTTTTGCCCATAGAATGCTTCAGTAATGCAACTCAAGGCTTGAATATTCACTTCTTTTGGCTTGAAAAATACTGATTGTGTTCTTCCATTCTGGTTTTCTAACATCAGCTCTTCTCACATTTCATCATAATATTTTAACTTATCTTCTTGGGCCACCCTTTGAAATCTTCTTTTCAGCTCTTTAACTTCATCATTTGTTCCATTCACTTTAAATAGAAGCCAATAAATATACTAAAAGATTCTGAATTTGACTACTTATCTGGATAATGCAAATCCATTTAACAAGTTATTAGAATTACTCAAATTGCATTTTTTTCTGATGGTTATAAAAATGAACACTATAAAAAATTGCATTATATTATAAACAAATGCATAAAAGACATTTTTAAAAAATTTCATTTACAATGTGAATAAATCTAACAAAAGATAAACTACAGACATAAAATTATAACCATTAATTAAGACATGAATAAATTAAGAAATGGATGATGTGCATAAACTGAAAGACTCAATATTTTATTGATGTCAGTTATCTGCACGTTAGTTTGTTAGTTTTTGGATTCAACATAATTACAATCAACATCAAAGCAAGATTTTTTTTTTTTTGATGTTGAAATTGGTCTCAACCCACCTGTAGCAAAGGAGAACGAAGAACACCAAAGACACAAGGTAATTATGAGCCCAAGAGACAGAAATGGCCACACAAATCAGAGACTCCATCAGCCTGAGACCAGAAGAACTAGATGGTGCCCAGCTACAACCGATGACTGCCCTGACAGGGAACACAACAGAGAACCCCTGAAGGAGCAGGAGAGCTGTGGGATGCAGACCTCAAATTCTCATCAAAAGACCAGACTTACTGGACCCCAGAGGTCATCGTCCCCAGACCTTCTGTTAGGCCAAGGTGGGAACCATTCCCAAAGCCAACTCTTCAGACAGGGATTGGACTGGACTATAAGACAGAAGATGATACTGGTGAGGAGTGAGCTTCTTAGATAAGTAGTCACATGAGACTATGTGGGCAGCTCCTGCCTGGAGGGGAGATGAGAAGGCAGAGGGGGACAAAATCTGGCTGAATGGACATGGAAATAGAGGGTGGAGAGAAGTGTGCTGTCTCATTAGCGGGAGAGCAACCAGGAATATATAGCATGGTCTATATAAATTTTTGTATGAGAGACTGACTTGATTTGTAAGCTTTCATTTAAAGCACAATAAAAATATTTTTTAAAAATGGACCATAATCCAAAAAAAAAAGATATTTGAAACTACAGAGAAAAAAAAAAAAAAAAGATTTTTTTTTATGTTGAAATCAATAAGCTAACTTCAGAATTGATATAGTAATGCATAGGGCCAAGAACAGTTAAGGAATATTGTCAAAGATGTATATCACAAGAGAATTTACATTATCAAATATCAAGACCTACTATAAATTTAGTTTAATTAAACTTATTGTCTTAAAATTATATAAAATGACCAATAAAATAGAGGCCTGAAATATTTCCACAATGTACAGTCAACTGGTTTGTAATAAATGTGATATTGCAGTGTATTGGAATTTATTTGAAAGACTCCATGGTCTTACTGAGGCAATGTTTTACATAAAACATTAAAGTTACTGAGGCAACCGCATATACAAAAGTAAATATCTACCCCTACCTCACATCATGCAGAACATTTTATTCTATACGCATTGCATAGCTAAATGCAAAAGGCAATGCAACAAAACTTACAGAAAACTTAGATGAATATCTTCGTGATTTCAGAGTGGGCAGAGATTTCTTAAAGGGGACTGAAAAAACATTAATCATGAAAGAAAATATTGATGAAGTGAATTATATTTAAATTAAGAATTTCTGTTATTCAGAAGACATCAGCAAGAAATGGAAAGGCACCCCACACAACAGAAGAAGATATCCACGTACAAATATCAAATACTTGACAAAGATCAATAAGAAAAAGACCAAAGCACATATCCAAATGACCAGCTAAAACACAAAAGAAAAGGTGCTAAATTGATTAGTTTTTGTATTTTGTAAAAATCTAAAAATTAGAGGTTTTTTTGTTTTTAATTTAGTAAATATATAGGGCCTTAGGAGTTGGAATTGACTAGATGGCAAGGGATACAGTTTTTTTGTTTTTTTTTTTTTAATTTTTGGTTTTAAAAGTATAAAAGCTGTAAGTCTCACTGGAGGCTTTGGAAGTATAAACTGAGGTTTACAGTTAGGGTAAGGTAAAGAGATAAAGGGGTTCTTTTACACAATTTCTTATAAACCAAAAAAAAAAACCCAAACCCATTGCCGTCCAGTCAATCCTGACTCATAGTGACCCTATACAATTTCTTATAGAAAAAGAAAATGACAATTTTTAAAAATTTTATAGCATTAAAAAAGCCCTTCAATCATAGAGACTTATAAACATATCAAATATTCTCAACTCATTACTTACTGGGCAGTGCAAAATCATACCACTCCGTAGCCACCAGGATGGTCAGTAGTTAAAAATACATGCAACACTAGATAACATACAAATGCTCCTTAGATGCTCAAGAATACAGGCAATAGGGAGCAAGATTGAAATAGAAAACCGGAACTGTGTAAAATAGGTAATTACAAAATTAGATTAAGATATACTACTCCAGTCCTAAACTTTCCTGAAATCCACCAAGATTCAATTTCATTCAAATAGACTCGTGTTGACGCTCTATGTAACCCACATCGTGCTTTTCAGTGAAACACGGCATGGCATGATCGATAAAATATAAGAATGATTTCATCTGCTCGTTCTCATTTTTTTGGAAATAAATGTTGATTTCTAAACCACAGTTTTTCCTTCTTTATAAATTAAATAACGCCAGTCGCTGTGGAGTCGAGTGTGACTCACGTGACCCCACGTGTGTCAGGGCAGAACTGCACCTCGTGGAGTTGTCAGTGGCTGATTTTTTGCAAGTAGGTCCCAGGCCTTTCTTCTGAGGTACCTCTGGGCGGACCTGAACCACCACCCTTTTGGTTAGCAGCTGAGAACACTGACCATTTGCACCACCAAGGGACTCTAAATAAACTAAGAGGAATACGAAAATATTTGAATTAAAATTATATTAAATTGTTTTTATAAAACATTAGGATATTTGTTGAACTTGCGTTTTCATAGATTTCACAGTTTTTCTTGGGATGAAAAATACATAGAATTCTCCTTTCACTGGAATTAATTTTCATGACTTTAGTTTTTTTTTTTTTATTATACTGGGTCCCTTGAAATTATGCATAATGATGATTTCTTTAATTTTTATTGGGAAAATGATGGAAACATAACTTTCAATAATACTACAATGGGCAGTTCTAAACTGCGCATCTAGATACAACAGGTTTTTTTAAAAAGTATTTTGGACATTTGTTTTATCTCTCTCTGCGTACAGGCTTTTTTGTTGTCTTATGACCTTGACATTGTATTGTTAAGTTTTTAAAGAATCCAAATCAGTTGTGAAGTTGTACAGTTGTACTTACTTTATCACACAACTTGTTTACTTTTCTCTCATAACTAGGTTTAAGTTAAATATTTTGAGCAAAACTGCTATATAGGTGTGTATTATACTTCCTATTGCATCACGTCAGGTAATATGAAGTGTCAGTTCCTTACTGTTATTGACGATGCCAAGTTTATGAATGGGCTATGCATAGTTTCTCTAAGTAATCTGCAGACTATACTCTGAGTTATGTGACTATCCTTTCTAATAACCAGTTCTCTCTGAGAACCTTGTCTGATACATAGCACATTGTTGATTTTCAATTTCTATTATCTTTTCTTATTAGCTGGCAGTTTTGTGTACATAAGATATTTCTAATTTTAACCCCCTCCTTTTCTGTCATGTGCAACTATGGACTCATGAGTCATTTTTTTTTTTTATTATTATTCAATGGGTGGCAATCTAATACTAATATTATCTTTTTGATATTCAAAGTATTGCAGATATGGCAATGAGTGCCTCCCAGTTGGCTCATGTGTATTGGCATACCCTCTTTAACGTTTGAGCACTTTCTTGCTAGGTTCACCCTATAGTTTCCCTAGAGGCATTTATATCTCTAAAATACATTGACTCCTTTCAGGGGGCAGACCTATTTTTAAAACAAAATTTGAGCAGTTGATATAATCATTTCTATTCATATAAGTTACTGATATTCTATTTCTAGGTCCAGTGAATGGACGCAATTAGTGTATTTACTCAAAACTTAAATCATACTTGTATCACCAATTTGATTCCAAGATGAAAGACTTTTCACCTTCTCCCATTTCATACGTGCACTGACTTTCTTCCGTTATGAGAACTTCAATTCCCCACATCAATATATTCACTCATTTCTTTTACCCTAGAATCCGCACAATAGTTTCAAAATTACTACATAAATATCATTAACAAATAAATTGTGTAAAATTCAAAAATTCTCCGTACTTTTCCCCCCCATAGAACATATTTCATTAGACATCCATATTCAGAATACTGAATCTAAAAGTTTTAGGAATTGTTTTGTATATTTATGTTAAAAAGCTGATATACAATTAATTCATCTCTGTTGGTATCAATTTTAAAGCTTTCCTTTTTGTCATTTACAGTATAATTTTTTGTCCTAAGTCATGGCCATTTTCATGGCTCAAATGTTATCTTTATCTCTGATAATATTCATTTTCCTGAGTTGCCTTTGCCTAATGGTAACTTGTCCATGTCAGCTTTTAGTATGTTTATGGTAAATCTTTTTTCCAGGTTTCCTCTTAACCTATCCATGTGTTTATATTTAAATTGTTGTGGGCTATATAAAACACAAGACAGCACAATACAGAGAATACTGCTTCACTGGAGCTTTCTGTGAACCCAATAATTCGCAAACATTCAACAACGTTTGGCATGGGGATCAAAAAATACATCCACATACAATTTGAGAACTCAGTTTAGGAAGTGAAGATGTATTTCTGAGGCAATTATTCCCTTTTGTTTTACCATAGTGTCTTCCCTCAATCTCTAACCCTCCACACCCATGGAAAATTATTTTGTTTTATTAAGGCTTTGTAAAAAGTGTTCTGTGGTATTTTTTTTTTTTTTTTTTTTAGTAATCTGTGAAGGAATTTAAATTTATAAAACTGCATTGGCAATCTATAAAGTATGGTCATGTTTTATTATTGCAGTGCTGTCCATCCTGAGTAAATTAGATTAAAATCCATAAATATGTTATAACTTCTCAGTTTTTCAATCACCTTACACTAATGCTCATGAAAGAGAAAGTACAGTATTTGAGATGATACGAAAATCTGCTTATTTGAAGCCTAACATGAATATTGTTGCATGTCATCAATGCCATTCAACTTGTCTAATCATAATTTAAGTATAACATCCTACTGTTCTTATGATAGCAGGCAATTTAATGACAATCAAGTCTTGGAAGAGAATAGGCATATATCTGATTACCTACAATACAGTACTGAATACAGTGAAAATACTGAATCTGTGATGAATTTTTTTTCCTTTTAACTATTAAAACTTACCCAACTATAATAAAAGAATGAGCAAATAATAAAGAATAGGTGACTAAATAATTGTAAATGCATGCAAAGAGGAAAGTAAAACTGAATTCAAAAATGAGAAAGACAGGTCAAATAAACTAGATAAAAGACAAAATTTTAAAAACGATAACACAAAGTACCCTCTGATACCCCTCCCTGGGTTTGTTCCTGTATGTGAAGTACCTTAACACAGGCAGTGTGCTTGAATTTCTATGTAATTATTTGGCTTTGAGTAGAAAGTAGATTAATCAACGGAAAAAAGATACATAGCAGACATAATTTTATTGGTAGTTAGTCTCATAATTGTGATGGTGTTATTGCTCATCAAATTATTTTTGTTTTACCATTTTTTTACAATTTGGTAAAAGGCCATTAACTGAAAACAATAGATGATTAAGCATCCTACATTAGCCGAAGATAAACACCCTATGTAAAGGGAGATAAGCTGTTGTCAAACATGCTTTTCAAGGCTTCTTAAAAGGTAACAAAATGGTTCTCTGATGCATAACCCCATTCTCCCAATCAGCTTGGATAAAAACATAGAAATCTAGAGTTCGGGCAGGTTAACATCCAATAAAAAAAAAAAAAAGAAAAAAGAAAGGAATTGGGTAGATTTCCCACTGAGGTTTTGATCTAGTGTCACTGGAGAGAATTTGGAGTGGGGTATGTCTAAGACAAAAGAAAGTGATATACGAGAGAAAACCTGAGAGACAGAGCACATTCTGCACAAAAAGGAGACAGGCACCTAGCTCCCCGGCTAGATGTGAGCCATGTCACCTAACTTAGCAAGTAAAGCCGCCTCACCAATAGGCATGTCCTGAGAGACTGAAAGAGCCCAGTGTTTGTTGCTGGGACACGATGGAGGCAGGCACGGTCACAGACACTAGTGTGCTTCCCTCCTGTAGAATCCTGAAGACAGGAAAGTAGCCAGAACAGAGGGCAGCAGTAAAACGACTGCACTCCCGTCTTTGGGCGTAGCAAGGATGTGTGGGTCAAACGGATGCTACCGAAGATGGAAGACATCAACTGTTCTAAAACTAACCAGCCAAGAGGGTAAAATTCTTGAGCAGAGAGACCCCAATAATTAGGTCCTTCAAGCAGGATGTGTTGGGGCCGTATTCTAAGAGTTCAATTTTTAAAAAACTCACCCGTATAAGAGGTACAACATGTGACTGTCTGCTTCAGAGCTTCAGAATCATAATAGCTCCGCTTGCCTCTTTTCCTCTATTCCAGTTTTCCTAAACTCCATCCAGAAGCTCTAGCAGTGTGACTCAAAGAAGACACAGTGAGGGTAAAGAATGTACCACAGCTCCCTTAACTACCGAAGTCCCTGAGCTGACCAGAGAGGAAAATGTGAAAATTTGACATGATGTTGAAATGTCAAATTGGACACTAATAGTCTTAATTTTCGTTCTCCAATTGAGTCTCACGTACCAAAATGAGACTTCTTATGGCTAAAAATGACTGTAAGGTTCTGGGCTGATTCTGTGATTTCTCAAAAGCGTAGGGGAGGGAAATCCGAAACAACATACTTAGAGACAGTAAAAAAAAAAAAAACAGTAGTGAAGGAAAATCAATCCATTTTCTTTTTAAACTCAATATAGTCAAAAATTATGATAAACCCGTTAAAAGTGAATAAAAATATACATGTAGGGCTTACTTTGTTTCAGCTTAAAACATAACTGTGAATGTTTTTGTCCATCTTCAAATATAAATTCAAGGTTTTTAATATAACTAAGTGGTGTCATCAACATAAAATTGTATTTAAACAATAGTTTATTCCTGAACTTTCCACTTTGCTTAATTACATATATGTTAGTTTATTACACCCAAATACTATATTACAATTATATTTAATACAGAATATAGAACATATAACATATTCTATCCTATAGCATGAATTATATATTATGTATCATCTATTATATTTATATTTGCGTAGTAACCAATATCTATTAGGTTCAATATTTTAAGGCTTTAATATTTAAAACATATGAAGCATATGAAAATATATTTTTCATTTTTTTTAATACCATGTTCAATAGATTTCGGGGGCTATCTTTTTAATCTTTATGTTATACTGTCCATTTTTCCATCTAGAATTTTAGCTCTTTTTTGACCTTTATCTCTTTATTTGACGCATTGTTCTACACCTAGTTAGTACCCAAGAAATGTTAGATACTGGTTATATGTATGTACACATAGAGAGAGAGAGAGAGAACTATATCACACCTACACGTTTACAAAAATGCAAACAACTGCAAAATGCTGGCTAAGTTGAAATTATCTAAAAAATCAACATAGTATTTCCAAAAACCCCATACACATTATACTATTTAAAAAGAATAAACAAAAGTAAAGTCAGTAGTAGTATTAAGTCTTCTCATTTCCTGCTCTTCTTTGAGCATATCTTTGTGTTTCTTTGAATAAGTAAATGTTTTACTTCTGTTTAGCAGTGCAGACCTATCACGCATTTAGAATAAATTCACATACCTTCAGAAACTGTCTTGACCATCTGTAAAGGCATTTAAGAATTTCTGTTGTTTCACAATAGAAACCCTGGTGGCGTAGTGGTTAAGTGCTACAGCTGCTAGCCAAAAGGTCAGCAGTTCGAATCCGCCAGGCGCTCCTTGGAAACTCTGTGGGGCAGTTCTACTCTGCCTTATAGGGTTGCTATGAGTCAGAATATACTCGACAGCACTGGGTGGGTATCGTTTCACAGGCTTCCGTAACACCTATATCAAAGGGACAGTCACAGTAGCAAAACAGAGAAATCTGTCTGGGTATCTAACCACATTTTTTACAACTGTGAAGGACCAGTTTAAGCTTAGAGTCTTTGGGTTTCTGTTGTTGTGGTTGTTTTTTAAATAACCAGGATCACCTTGGCAATAATACAAATGTGAAGTATATTCTTTTCTTGGACAAATTAAATAAATTGGTTTATACTTTCTTACTCATTTATATTCATCAACAGCTGTATCTTGCCAAACACAGGGACTTCTTGAACTTGGTAATTTATTTCTAAAGAAAAGTGTGGTTTGTTTTATTCTTCTGGAAAAAATATTAAGAAAAGTCAAAGTCAGGGTCATTTCAATATTATGAGAAGAAAGCTAACAGAGAAACTAGGTGAACACAATTTTCCTTTGTTTAACTTGGGAAATAAGTGTTTCACAAATGTTAGTCCAAGAACATGAAATATATAACAGAATATAGGTTGAAAAAATTATTTTCCTAAAAATCATGCATTTCCAACCCCTAAATCCAATTCTAGAACATATGCCCATATAGCTTCAGGTCATCAAAGAATCTTTTATATGCACTTTTCCTCTATCTCCCTCTTTTATAAGGATTTTTTTTCCCCCCAGATCTGGTAGCTAATCAGAACTCTAGGCTGAGGACCCCAAATAAACTCAGCAAAATTAAAAAACAAAAATAAAAGCAAGGCTAGCGTAACATGGCTAGGCTAAGCACGGTAATTCCACGAAATTTTTCTTTCTATTTAATACTATAGCAGACTTTACAACCATGACAGCCCAGTGAGAGAAATGTCTGTCCATGTAAGACGACAGTGAGGTTACTCTTTCCATAGAACATCAGTTTAAGCTTCTCTAGTCGGCAGCATGACCACACTATATAACAAGAGCACCGTTCTCACTTGGCAGTAACTGTAGTGTAAATTATCTTAATTATTAAATAATCAACCTAATCCTTATTATATTTCTCAATCTGAAGAGCCATTTATTTCTACCAAAATTTGCACGTTGTCAAGATGTAACATTTGAACTAAATTATATGCCTTTAACCTTATTCTTACTATTTTAAATTTATATTAATACTGTACTTGCCCTGATAATTATGAAGTAAAATTCCCACAAATCATAATTAACTTTTAAAATACTGGAAAGAAAAAGTTGTTTTTTTTTTTAATTTTTAAAATTTTATGACCTCCATATTATGGTACCATGTATTATTTTGTTCTGTGGAAAAACAACACATATTTTTTTGTAAAGTGGCATGAGTTTCACGTGTATTTTATATTATGCTCATGAAATTTCAGCCAGGATGGAGATAGGTATCTTTACCCTTATTTTAGAAAGAGGAATAGAGAAGGTAAGTAGGCTGCTTAGTGTTTTGAGTCAGAGAAAGTCAGGGATATATTCCTAAAGCAGAGGTCAGATCAAAACATTTTCAATGGCTTCGCTTGCCTGTGGAACTAGGTTCCAAATGGCTTATGTGAAATTTCAGAGCCAGAGACAGTTTACCTCAATTCTAAATTTCATTTCTCACTGTATCTTTTCCTAAACTCTGCTCTCCAACTATCTCAGACTTATCACCACTGCACCAATACAGTCTGCCTTATTCCAGTTTTAACAATTAACTCCTACTATTCCTTCCATCAAAATGCTGCGTTCCCTTCTTCAAATTTCAATGCAAATTATTATCTTACCATCAAGGCTTCTTTCCTCAGTGGGGTTCAGTCATTCTTTGTTATGTTTTCCTTACTCAGGTTAAATCCACCACCAGAGTATAATTTGTTATAAAATGGGAAGCATTGTTGTTAGGTGTTTGTTAGGTGCCGTTGAGTCGATTCCAAGTCATAGTGGCCCCATGCACAACAGAAAGAAACACTGCCCAGTCCTGTGCCATCCTCACAATTGTTGCTGTGTTTGAGCCCATTGTTGCAGTCACTGTGTCAATCCATCTCACTGAGGATCTTCCCCTTTTTCACTGACCTTCTACTTTACCAAGCATAACGTCATTCTCCAGGGACAGATCCCTCCTGACAACATGTCCAAAGTATGTAAGACACAGTCTTGCCATCTTTGTTTTCAAGGAGCATTCCGGTTGTACCTTTTCCAAGACAGATTTGTTCGTTCTTTTGGCAGCCCATGGTATATTCAATATTCTTCACCAACACCACAATTCAAAGGCGTCAACTCTTCTTCAGTCTTCTTTATTCATTGTCCAGTTTTTGCATGCATAAGAGGTGACTGAAAACACGATGGTTTGGTCGGGCACACCTTAGTCCTCAGGGTGACATCTTTGCTTTTTAAAATTGATCTTTGAAACAATCTTAAAGATCTTTGAAACCTTCTGTTTTTAAGATGTTTGAAATCTTCTTTGAAATCTTCTGATCAGCTCTCTCACTTCACCATTTTTTCCTTTTGCTTTAGCTACTCGACATTCAAGAGCAAGTTTCAGAGCCTCTTCTGACATCCATTTAGGTCTTTTCTTTCTCTCCTGTCTTTTTAATAACCTCTTGCTTTCTTCATGTATGACGTCCTTGATGTCATTCCACAACTTGTCTGGTCTTGGGTCATTAGAGTTCAATGCATCAAATCTAGTGTTGAGACGGTCTCTAAATTCAGATGGGATATACTCAAGGCCGGATGGCAGTGGGTGGGTGGGATACTCAAGGCCGTACTTTGGCTCTCGTGGACTTGTTCTAGTTTTCTTCAGTTTTAAGTTGACCTTGCATGTGATTAATTGATGATCTGATCCACAGTCAGCCCCTGGCCTTGTTTAGGAAGCATACCTTTAAGGAGTTAGGACAAAATAGGGTCTCAATAAAAGTCTAATGAATTCAAATGCTTGCATTTAATAACAACCATGCCCAAAACTGGTATTAGATATTACACTGATAAGTAAAAATTAAAATAACATATTTTGAGTGATTACTTTGTGAAAAGCACAGCACCAAGCTATGAGATGAACATCCAATCCCCACAGGATCCTAGATGCTGGGTGGTTGACCACTCAGGTCACTGCTGCTTTACCAAGTCTTCTCTCAAACCTGCACTTTGTTTAATAGAGACATCTCTAAGAAAATATCTACATTAGGTTCTACAAATTTAAACACGAGAATTATTGAGCTGGAATAGAATTGTGGCTCTTACGGGGTAAACATGTATGCATCATAATCCTTTAACTAAACTAAAGCCAAATCCATTGCCATCAAGTCAGCTCTGACTCATAGCCGCCCTATAGCACAGAGTAGAACTGCCCATAGAGTTTCAAAGGCTGTGATCTTTATGGAAGCAGACTGCCACGTCTTTCTCCCAAAGAGTGGCTGGTGGGTTCCAGCCACTGGCCTTTTGGTTAGCATCCGAGCACCTAACCACTGTGCCGCCAGGGCTCCGCAAACCTTTAATTAGGGTTCCCTAAATAATTTAGAAAATCAGCCATTTAGTTTCAAAAACAGCATTCTAGTTACATCATAATGGCTTTTTTCTTCTACTTGCTTTTTGTAGCCTTTGAAGAATGATGTCATGTCATAAAATGATTATATGTATTTATACCCTGGTGGCACAGTGGTTAAGTGCTCGGCTGCTAAGCAGAAGGTCTGTGGTTTCAATCCAGCAGCCATTCTGTAGGGGAAAGATGTGGCAATCTGCTTCTGTAAAGATTTCAGCCTTGGAAACCCTATGGGGCACGTCTACTCTGTCCTATAGGGTCGCTGTGATTTGGAATTGACTGGACAGCGATGTTTTCTTTTTTTTTTCTTAATACCTCTAAAAATATGATGATTTAGTGTGTCAACTACAGAGTTGTGCAGTGCAGCTTTGTAGCATCTGTGAGGAACAATCTTAAGGAATTAGGGGTGAATGTGTGCTTGAAAGCGCTTTTAAATGAATCTCATCCATTAACATAGTTAAATACAGATGTAAGCCTTGACAAAATGCTACTTAATCACCAGTTGTATGAATCACATAAATGTACATGTGATTTCAACAAATGGGTAAGGGAAATACTTGTAAGGGAAAGTAGCTGGACCTAGACTTTCCTAAATAATACATAAATATTCATCAAATATATAGATAGATAATACAGAGAGAGAGAGAGAGAGAGCAACTGAGATGGTGCAGTGGTTGAGCACTCGGCCACTAATCAAAAGGGGGGCGGTTCAAACACACCAGCTGCACCCTGCTCCCTGGGAGAAAGATGTGGCAGTCTGTTTCCATAAAGATTACGGTCTTAGAAACCCTATTCGGCAGTTCTCCTCTGTCCTATAGGGTGGCTATGAGTCTGAATTGACTTGACGGCACACAACAATAACCATATATGTGTGTGTGTGTTATGTGTATAAATATATATATAGTAAACATATATGTGTTATATATGTATGTGTGTGTATTTGTGTGGGGGTGTGGTGCAATGAGTTTCTTTATGTAGCCTTTCTGGCCCTTAGTTTGAAAAATAATTGCTTAGGTCACATTCTTACCAGTGATTGGTCAGTTTACTCTGTGCATAAGCAGCTTGCAAGTGGTTGGTTGGTTTACTATGCATATAAGTGGCTCGCAAGTGATTGGTCAGTTTACGACCTTACAGTCGACCTTTACCAGAGTTGTCTGGAAATCCCCACCTTGTCTTACCTTCACCCAGATTGGCTAGGGAGCCTGCCTTGTAATTAACACGGAGTAAATTTTTACATGGACTAGCCTATAAAAACTCTAGTACATGGATATGAAAGCCAAGATGGGAGCTTGTTTTTTGGACAGGGCCCTGTGCTAGAACCTTCCCAGAAGACCAAGTAAACCTGAAACAACAATTAAGGCAGCAGCTGTGATGGTAGCAGAAGAATTGGAGACAACTAGCCAGCCCAGATCGTGGCAGCAGAGAATAAAGACTGAACCCTCACCAAGAGATGACAGGAAGCCAACAAATGAGTTTCCTGTGAGAAGGTTTCCTGATAGGTGAGAATGAACACTGGTTTTTGGGAAGGGTAAGTGAGTCTCCCTTGAGACATGAGTGGGTCCTCTCTTAAACATCGAGGCCTAGTGCAAGAATCCCTCCCAAACCTCGCCTTTCATAACCTCATTTCTGTTTATACCCTTCCGTGTTATTAAAGTTGTTATTACGGTTTTGTTGTTTCCATGAGTTCTCTGTGACTGTTCCAATGAATTATAGAACCCAAAGAGAAGGAGTACAGTGGGGGGAATGCCGGTGTCAGAAATGGTGGAGAAGTTAGGGAATGGGGGTATATTTGACCTCTGTCTTATAGGAAAATAGCTTCATGCTGATTCTTAGAGTCAGAGTTATTATTAAAGTGTTTATAAAGCAAATTAATACCCAAGATAATCACAACTTGGAGAAATATAGGTCAACCTCATAACAACTGTCCTGATACAAAAATGTGCTATATAAATGTGAAGGAATGGCACTGCAATATTAATAGGGGCTGGGGTTCGTGGGGAAGATACATACTCTTTCAGAAGCATTTTTATTTTTTTCCTAGACCTTTTTTTTTTTTTTTTGTGATAAAGGCTTAATATATTTAGTAGAAACCATTAAAATGTATGAAGGCTGTATTAGTTCTAAGGAGATATTACTTGGGTTGAAGTCAGTAAAGAATAGAAGTCATGCCAGAGGCCAGCCCTAAATCAAGTTTAAAATGCACACTTCTGTGATAGGACAAATTATAACTGAAAATGTGGTAGTAGAAGCTCAAGCTTTGTTGGTTATCTGTAATCTCAATATAGACAATTGATCCAAAAATGAGAAGACATTTGTTTTTAGGGAACTACTTAATGATTTGGTCAGTTGACTTTGCCTCTAAAATGCTTGAGTCATGCTATATCACATACCTAAAACTTGACATCAGAAAGAAAGAAAAATAAAATGCTTTCCGAAGGGGTACATATCCAATTGCGTTAGCTATCTCAGTCAGGGAGCAGGTATCAGAGGCCCTATACACAGCAGAATGGAGTATAGCTTCTTTCTGCTGAGGAGATCATCCTGATAATTGATTATACTAAGTAATTTGTTATCCTATGATTTTTCCAATTTAAAACATTACTTTATACTTATACAATAGTTTTGAGTAATATTCAACTCACAAGAAGCCTCTAAGGCAAGGAAGGAAGTGGCATGGCCCTCATTTCGCATGTAAGTAAAGCGGGTCCCCCAGAGGTTCAGTGCCTGGTTTCAGAACAAACATCTAATCAATGGACTAACAGAAATACAAACGGGTCTCCTGGCCCCAGTCAGTTTCACAGCACAGACACCATGCTGTACAGGGAGGATGGAGAGCCAGGCGTTGTCTGCCCCAGCGTTGTCCTTTAATTGTACAGCATGACTGTGACTGGAACTGAACAATATATGAACTAAGATTTCTGAAGAGAGTGGTAAAGTCATGTTTTTCTTTATTATTTAACATTTTAGGGATTTGTCTGAGTATAACCACTCCGCCCTCTTACAATCACTTTCATTTTTACCAGATACAACCTGATACAGCAGAAAGAATCTTAGAACTGAAGACAAGCATACAACTTGGCCAATAACTTGCTAAATCACCTTGGGATATTTCTCAATTGATTGAGTTTACATTAGATGGAAGGTCTAGAAAAACATGAGCTTCAAGAGTCATTTTATCTACTAAGTAGTATGATTCAAAAAATATACGTAGTACTCCTCAGTAAAAGTCTTTTGAAAACACTAACCCAAAATATTCAGGCAAATGCAGCAATGTGTAAGAAAAACAAATAATAAGATCCCATTTTTCCAGTCTTCAGTGTTCTTGATGGTGCTTCAAACCTTGAACATTATGCTTTACACTAAAAAAAAAAAAAAAAATGCCGTACAGTCCAATCTGACGCATGGTGACCCCAGGCGTACCAGGGTAGAACTATGCTTCCTTCAGTTTTCAGTGGCTGATCCTTCTGAAATAGATCTCCAGGCCTTTTTTTCTGAGGCTCCTCTGGGTGCACTGGAGCTTTCAACTTTTCGTTAGCAGCCGAGGGTATTATTGTTAGCCAGTTGCACCACCTGGGGACCCCTTTCCATAAATACACGGGTGACGAGTATTTGTACAATAAAGCCACTCCGCAGCTATGGCACGCCATATGATCCCCGTCCACTCACTGACCTACCCCTTTGCTTCCTCAGGCACCCTTCAGTCGTCCATACAGAAGCTTGTTCCAGGTTGTGACCAGGCCTCTGAGAATCGAGCGCTATTGCTGTAGCCTAAGGCCACAACGTCAAATAACGGCAACTTCTGCAGGACAGGCAGGGCAGTTAAGGAAAATCGCTAAAGTGTCAGCTTTTAGAACTCCAGTTTAAAGTTTTCTGGAGAACGAGAGTTTCTTTACCTCTGAAATTGTTCACAGCATATGAAGTATGTGTTTGGTTCGAGGGAGCTACTGTGAAGAGAGCGCGAAGAGAGCGCGAAGCACAAGCATCACAGGGCGGTCTAATCGAAGTCTCGGTCCTTCTCTGGGGACCCCAATTCCTGACCTCAGTGATCTCCAAACATATGTGCAACCCAAGGAACAGTGAGGCACGGACCGTTAGGGGAAAGTGATAATTAATGCTACATTAGGTACATTTCCAGTTAAAAATAACTGCATATTTTCATATTTTATTTAAAAAAAAAACTGAAATAATGAAAAGAATGTTCGCCAATGCCTGCATTTATACTTATAAAGACTGTTGCACCTCGTTGTCGCTTAAAGAATATCAATATCCTACCTGCTTGGTGGACCTTTCAAGGATTCTACCTAACAACTGTTACTTTAAAAGCCATTTAGAAAATGAGGTCTTTTTTTTTTTTTTTTTTTTCCACTCACGCCTTCATTCCAAATCCCCTAAGACATTTTGTTGGTAATAGGACGAGTTCCAAAACTCACACTGCCTTTTTCTTTAATCAGAGATACATTTGATTTTCTCCTGCCACTAGAAGAGGAAATTGATCCCAACTCCCTCTTCAATTCTGAACAAAACTCAACCCCGGCTCGTTTTTAGGGATAAAAATCATTTACAAACCATCAGGTCAGTGAATCACTCCAACAGCAGGCTGCCTGCTTCCTCCGGGGCTGTGAAGAGCTCTGCTGAGCGCAGGAATTCTGGGGGAAAAAAAAAAGAGGAAGAAAAGTCCAGCAAATACCGGTCAGGAAAACCAGATTTCCCCCCGCCCCCCAAAAAACACAGATATTATAAAAACTATGTATTTTAGGAATTCTATAATCTGTAGCTGATAACTATCACCCTATCTTTGTTACCTTGAAAACAAAATAAATGGTTCTAAATATTATCTGTTCCCTAAGAAATGAAAGCACTTTGTGTCACTGGGACTTATTTTTATCTTAAGGGATGGTAGATTTAATGGTTTCTCAAGTCCTGTTTTTTAATAGGTTCCCATGATTCTTTAACTCTTATTCTAAGAGGCAACTCATGTAGCTTTGCAGAAGTTATTGAGAAATATTAATTTTACAATAAAAATATCTTGTGGAAAATATGACACAATGATGAAAAAGTTGGTGATATTCATTTATGTAGACTTATAAACATGCATATCATGTTAGTTTTTATTTTGCTGGCCTTTATTAATAAGAAAGCAAAATAAGTACACCCTATTTGTGAATAACAAATCCAAAAGTTTTCTTGAAAAATATCGTTTTAGAATCCTTAGCTTCTCATAGGGGCCCAAAGAAAACATACCCAATCGCATTTGTTCTAACAAGATGGGGTGTGGATTACAGACATCCTATTTAAAATTCACACTTTCCCAGGCAATCAGTGTGGGCACGCACCAATCACAATTCATACAAGGCCATATTTTCTGTTCACTTTATACCTCTCTGGTGTTGTTCTGCCTTTCAACAATAGGCAACTGGAAAAGGCACTCTGCATTTTACAGATGTTTTCCCTTGGATTTCTGAAAAGGTGACATTTTCAAAAAGTAAACGCCAAAGCACTTCCAAGTCAGAGAAATCTCATATAATTAAAGCCTCCAGCTGCATACATTTTTAATACCACAGACAACATAGTAATTGACATGTGTGATTCTGGATCACACTTCAGACAGCAAATTATTTCAGTCCGCTGAAGTGTGTTGAAGTGCACTAACCAGATAGCCTTTCAGTAATTTGGCTTTTAATGACTATCCTTCACTTTAGGGCTACCTTTGATGTGAAAATAGTCCAAGGAAAAATGTGTCTTCCCCGCATGCTGGTTGGGTTAGAGTCAGATGTTTCTTAAATATTTCATGTAAGAACTCTCCCTGACCCCTACCACTGTGAAAATGTGAGGAGATTTTACTTATAATAATTTTATATCTTGTAGTTCACCTAAATTAATGGGAATGATCAGGACCTCAACCAAAATTGATTGCTGAATCTAAAATAAGATCAAAGCAATGAATCAAAAGAATATAGCAGATGTAAAAATACAAATTACAAGAATAAGTTCAGAATAATTAATATTTGCAAAATTACAGTGCAAAAGACCTTGGAAGTTGGAAAGCTCATAGCATGCTAAAATCTAAAATTTTAAATAGACCTCTGAACCCAGAAAAGTCTACTTAATCCCTGCTTATTTGCTGTGAAGCCAATAGGCATTATACCATAGAGCTTTATTAGCAATACAGTATCTAATTTTTCTGCTTAGCCCCTCTGGTGCCTTAAACTTCTTCCTAGCAGACCGTTCAGTGGGCAGCCACATATAGGAACACTCGAAGGATGTTTCCTACATATCAGCCAAGGTCAGATTTTCTAGGCTCTCCTCCTCTTATTGTTCAGAGATAACACAAAGATAAAGAAAAGAAAATCATGGAGGATATTACTTAATGGATTAAGTTCAGTGGACCCTCACTTTGCTTCAATTATAGCGAAGGAACTACCAAATTATGGAGGGTTCAAAGAAATGAGATGAAGTGATTTGCTATCTTGAGTTCAATCTAGCTTACTATGACATGAAATGAGGACACAATCAAATGCAATATGTGAATGACACTATAAATGACAAAGAACATTAAATGCTTTTTAGAGCTTTTAAAGTGTAGATTTTATTTAGTTGGGACAATAAGGAAACGTTTCATAGCAATGGTGCCATATAAAATGGGTTTGAAAGGATTGGAGAACGAGGACTTCTGATCAGAGAATCAGCATTTACAAAGCACGGAATCACAGAAGTGTGGGGTGCAACCAGGGAACAGCAGACAGCCCTTCTTGACTCCTGCTTGGCTGATGCTTCTAGACACAGTAGCAGTTAGGACTGGAGAGGTAGTTCTCTGAAGCTGTTTTATGAAACCTTGATCTGGAGACTTTAAGTCTTTTAGTTCTTTGATGAAACCACACTGCCTCATGCAGTCACGCTGGTGGGCCAGAAGCTAGACAGCTGGAGCCATAATAAGGAAGAGGAGAACAGGAACAGTCCTTCTTCTTTCTTTTTCCGTTTTCTTCTTCTTCTCCCTTTCCCTCCTTCTCCTTCTCCTTCTTTTTTGTATATAAAGAAATAGTGAGAGGATAAAAAACAATATGTTAATGGATAGTATATTAGATCCTAAAAGACATATTCCCAGTACTAATAACTAAGATCAATCAATAAAAGTTTAGGATTGTTTTATAACCCAACACTAATTGAAATGGCAATTTTTTTTTTTTTTTTTTTTTATCATAGGAAAGTTTAGACTGTCATAGTAAATTTATAATGCACCATTGGGAGGATTAAATGAGATTTGTTTTCAATTAAATTATTTTCAATTTGGAACAGAAACAATTGGAAATCAATGCTGGCTAAAACACAAAGCCGATAAACACACAAGAACCTTAAAAACAAGAAAAAAACTAAAAACTGAACAGTGTGACATGCCAGGAATGATGCGAAGGTATTTCTTATATACTGTCTCACTGAGAGATTTATTATTCTTGTTATTGCTGTTGTTGCCATTTAGCACTTGTGGAAACTGAGGTTAAAATACACTAGAGAACAGATACAGGTGTGCACAGTTGGTATTTGGCAACATGGCGCTTGAGACTTCCAGTTCAGTCTTTCAAACCAAACTACTAGAAGAAAATATGCATGCCATGTGGGAAAGAAAGGTAGGGAAGAAACCACACAAAATTAGCTGGGCAGGTGTCAAGGAGTCTCTAACAGGAGCCAAGAAGCAGAAAAATGAAGGTATAAACTAATTGTAATTACAAAGAAATGCAAGAATCAGAAAATATTTTGGAAATGAATTGTAACAATGTTACTAAGCAGTAAAATAGTGGAAGTGAAGCAAAAGAAAGATGCAAAGAAATTATTTGGCTTATAACTGTCAGATATTAGTGAAGGATCATTGATAGAAAAGTTAGAAAAGAAACAGTGGGGGTGGATTACGAGCTATTTGGAATGATTTTTATACTATGGTCTCTGAAGGGTACAAATGGTTTAGCTCTCAGTTATGAACCAAAATGTTTGGCAGTTTGAATCTGCCCAGAGGTGCCTTGGAGAAACGGCAAGGCTATCTACTTCTGAAAGATCACAGCTATCAAAAAGCTTTTGGAACACAATTCTACACTGAAATACTTGGGGTTGCCATGAGTTGGAATCAACTGTTTTGTTTTGTTTTATTATACCCTGAGTTGTAACTAGATTTTGTGCTCTATTTAAGAGAATAGTCCTATATTTTTGTATTTCCAGAGAAAATTGAGTTCTGAGTTTTGAAAAATAGCCAATGAAATAATTTGAATTCAATTTATTTCAGTTATTCATTAAATAGTGATATTAAATGCTGATGTTAAGACAGAATTGGAGTGCAGGGCGTTCACAGTGAGTGGCCTCAAAATCTAAGTCTGGCATTATGCTGAGTGAAATTAGTCAGTTACAAAAGGACAAATATTATATAAGACCACTATTATAAGAACTGGAGAAATAGTTTAAACTGAGAAGGAAATATTCTTTGATGGTTACGAGAGGGGAGAGGGAGAGAGAGTGGAAGAGGGGTATTCACTAATTAGTGGATAAGAACTACTTTAGGTGATGGGAAAGACAACACGCTATACAGGTGAGGTCAACGCAACTGGATTAAACCAAAAGCAAAGAAGTTTCCTGAATAAACTGAATGCTTCGAAGGCCAGCGTAACAGAGGCAGGGGTTTGGGGACCATGGTTTCAGGGGACATCTAAGTCAATTGGCATAATAAAATCTATTAAGAAAACATTCTGCATCCCACCTTGGAGAGAGGAGTCTGGGGTCTTAAACTCTAGCAAGCAGCCATCTAAGATGCATCAATGAGTCTCAACCCACCTGGATCAAAGGAGAATGAAGAACACAAAGGATACAAGGTAATTAGGAGCCCAAGAGACAGAAAGGGCCACATAAACCAGAGACTGCATCAGCCTGAGACCAGAAGAACCAGACAGTACCTGGCAACAACCAATGACTGCCCTGACGGGGAACACAAGGGAGAACCCCTGAGGGAGCAGAAGAGCAGTGGGATGCAGATCCCAAATTCTCATAAAAAGACCAGGCCTAATGGTCTGATTGAGACTAGAAGGATCCCAGTAGTCATGGCCCCAGACCTTCTGTTGGCCTAGGACAGGAACCATTCCCAAAGCCAACTCTTCAGACAGGGATTGGACTGGACAATGGGTTGGAGAGGGATGCTGGTGAGGAGTGAGCTTCTTGGATCAGGTGGACAGTATAGACGATGTTGGCCTCTTCTCCCTGGAGAGTAGATGAGATGGTAGAGGGGGTTAGAAGCTGACAAAATGGACACAAAAAGGGAGAGTGGAGGGAAGGAGCAGGCTGTCTCATTAGGGGGAGAGTAATGGGGAGTATGTAACAAGGTGTATATAAGTTTTTGAGTGAGAGACTGACTTGATTTGTAAACTTTCACTTAAAGCACAATTAAAATAAAAAAATGCAAAAAAAAAAAAGCTAAGTCTGTTGGTAAGTGAAAGAAGTAGGATTTGAAGAAAAGGAATTGAATGCAATGCAATCACAGCAAAGGCCTCAGCAGACCCTATGAGGAGCTCTGGACTTGGGATGTCTCTTTCCAATTGGCCTATCTTGAGAACTGGCTCATAGGTCCTTACATCATCTATCTAAATCAAACAAACACTGGGTGGAGGCTGCTCCCAACGAAATAGAAAATGCATGGGTGAGGATACTTACTCTACACCTCAGAGGGCCATTCCAAGAGAGGGACTTAAATAAGAGTAATCAGACTCCAGCACTCCCCGCTTCTTGGGGAATGAGGGCTTAAGTTCTAAAGTGAGAATTTGGGCAACACATCACAGCATCCATTACAGTCCACCCTTCTGGATTCCTTCCTTCATCATCTGCCATAATAGTAGCACTACTTCTTTACGTACCATTAGCTCTCACTCTTTCCAGGCAGTTAGAGCCATTCTAGATGCACGGTTGCACCATCACCGTGTGTAACAGGTGACAGCTCCCTTATCAATCATCTCTTCTATCTAACCTCATATCCTTCTCACCTTCATCCAGCACACTCAGTATCCAGCTCTTTTCATAGTCCCCAGCTCCTATTGTTACACATTGGCTATCCTATACCTGCTTCAATTCTAAAATGTATTATTACTTCCTAGAGTGCAGTAATAACACTTGTAATATTCCCAATAATTGTATTTTTACATTTTTTTTCTCAATCCCCTTTCCAGATTCTTGTTCAAGCCTACTCTTTCCAAACACTCCTGATTACTTGATTTTCTTTTAATATCTAAAAACTGTATCATCTGGAACACACACAGAAAAAAATGGGAACATTTCTCATATTTATATTTATATTTATATGAGAAATGTTTCCATTTTTTTGTGTGTTCCAGAGGACTCGACAGCAGTGGGTATATATACACACACACACACACACATTCCTAGTTACGGGAGGCAAGTTTTGTCTCCTTCATGTAGAAGAGAAACCCTGGAATCAGAGAAGTTAATTACCTTTAAAAAGACAAATTACTAAGTGACAGAAGAATAATTTGGCTAGAGAATCCGTATATTGACCAGCTGTTTCCTTTTAGTACTAGTGATGAAAGCTACCATTTGTTGAGCATCCATTGAAATATGCATTGTGAAAGGCACTTCATATATTTTAAATTTAACACTTATGGCAGGTCTATAAGGAAAGTAACATCATTCCTACGTAACAGGAGAGAAACTCGAAGCTCAGAGAGGTCATCCTCCTTTACTCAAGGACACGCTGTCCACTGTCACTCTGTTCCTAGTAGGTGCCATCCCCATCATTAACGCCTCTTAGAAATCTTAGGGGTATTCAAAAGCTTCAAAGAAATTACACACACTCACACACACGGGAAACCCTGGTGGTGCAGTGGTTAAGTGCTACCACTGCTAACCAAAGGTTGACAGTTCGAATCCCCCTCGTGCTCCTTGGAAACTCTATGGGGCAGTTCTACTCTGTCCTACAGGGTTGCTATGAGTCGGAATCCACTCAACAGCACTGGGTTTGGTTTTTTTGTTGTTGTTGTTCACACACACACACTTGGAATCAGTCCAGCCCTTTTTTCGATATATAGTACCAATCTCATTGGAAGTATTTCAACTTGGGAAAAAAGTCACACTAGAATAAATATCTGATACATTTACAAGCTTTATTCTCCACCACAATATAGTTGAAACATGTCATTTTCTACTTAACATGAAACAAAATAAATAAAATTATGTGTGTTCTTTAGAAATTAACATAATATTTTTGGTGTTGTAAGTTAATTTTGGACTACTCAGGAAAAAATTAAAATCTTTATTATAGGATATAATAAATGAATTATTTTTCCTCCAAACATCCCTAAAGTTTTACAACAGATAAATGGAATTTTACTACTATCTTAATAAGGCTTGAATGATTTAAACTGATAAATTCAAATCACTTTATTATAGCAAGTGCTAAAAGAGCATTTAATTATCTTTAGTTAATAGTACAGTCTAAAGGATTAAGCTATTATGTTCACAGAGCCCTGCTGGTGCAGTGGTTAAGAGCTCAGCTGCTAACCAAAAGATCTGCAGTTTGAATCCACCAAGTACTCCTTGGAAACCCTATGGGGCAGTTCTACCCTGTCCTATAGGGTCACTATGAGTCTGAATAGACTCAATGGCAACTGAGGAAGAGGAAGATCTTATACTGTCAATAAGTTTCAGGATTAATAGTCAGTGTAAGGGCAATGTGTGTATGTATCTATGTATGTTTAAAATACATGCATCCCTAATGTTAATATAGGAAACATTGGTGGCATAGTGTTTAAGTGCTACGGCTGCTAACCAAGAGGTCAACTGTTCAAATCCACCAGGCGTTCCTTGGAAACTCTATGGGGAAGTTCTACTCTATCCTATAGGGTCTCTATGAGTCAGAATTGACTTGATGGCAATGGGTTAATGTTAATATGAAGGAGCCCTGGTGGCACAGTGGCTAAAGTGCTGGGCTGCTAACCAAAAGGTTGGCAGTTTGAACCCACCAACCACTCTGTGGGACAAAGATGTGGCAGTAAAGATTATGGCCTCGGAAACTCTATGGGGCGGTTCTACTCTGTCCTATAGGTTCACTATGAGTCAGAATCAACTCAATGACAATGGGTTTGGTTTGAGTTAATGTTAATTTATACATGGTAAAGAAGAATCCTAAAGAATCATCAAAACTGAAATGAAATCTGAGAAAAAAATATAAAAAATGGTAGATAGGCTAGTACATATAAAGAATCCTAGGGAAGTTCAGTTCAATGTCTGGCACCAAGGCAAGAATTCTGAAGAGTTTTAAAGTGATGAGTTGGGCCTATATAAAGAGAAGCACATTCTAAATTCACTCTTAATTTAGCAATATACAGAATAAACATTCTATTTCCTACAGCATAGGCTGGGCAATGGACTAATTTTATAAAATTCTTTCTAAAATGAGCTCAATAGTGCTTACCTGTAGAATCACGCATTATTTAGTCTGCAAATATTTATCTGAAGATAATAACTGGTTACTGTCCCACATCAAAATTAGTCCTTTTCAATCGTATTCATAAAAAGGTCAGAAATGCTACAAGTAAAATTATAAAGCAAAGCTTGTTAGTGATTACCACGGGTGGGCAAATGGGGGCGGGAAGGAGAACTCGACGCTTAGGGGACACTGAGCTTCTGTTAAGGGTGATGGAAAATCTGGAAATGGATAGTGGTAACGCGTGAACAAAATTAATGTCGCTGAGTTGTACATGTAAAAAAGGTTCAAATGGCAAATGTTTTGGTACTTATATATTTACCCCATTTAAAACGTGCAGTGAAACAAAGGTGTGTGCAACATCGAGCTCAGTCCTTTGAATGTGAGAAAGTAAGTTTCTTATCTACAAAATTAACCTCAGTTGTTTTCGTGTAACAAATAATAGCAATGAAAGCTCTAAACAGAATATGTAATGGCTTGGAATGGGTGATAGAATTGTAGAATTTTTGGAAATGAGATATTCTGATAAATGAGCTGTTAATTTATTTTTAATAATATAACCTCTATGGAATACAAATTAAATCTATCAGAAAATAAAGTGGTCAGATAGAATAGATTTGTCTCTCCTACTGACGAATGGAGATGAATATTACTATTGATGAAAATATGGAATTTGTATCAATTGTCTTCAGCGTCTGAACATTCCTGCACATTTCTGTATTTACACGGACAGTGTAAAATTTTTACAAATCTTACTTTTGTCTCTTCAAAAAACCCATCTATATTGCACTAAAAACCAGGCCCACATTTTGTCCATATTACAAATAAAAAGGCTTAGCTTCAAATTATACGAATATTGGAAAAATTAAAGTGAATTATACTTTAATGATAAGTTCGTCTAGGCTACAGTTGATTTTACAGCAAACAGTGAGAAATGTTGTTAACATTCCTAATAGGAAAGGAAGGACATGTTTAAAGAACCTTGAGTAAAAGTAGGGCAGGAAACAACTTGTTCATGCTGAAATTGTATAGCTCCACCAAGCAACAGACAGGCTATTATAACTTTATTGTTTCAGGATATAAGCCTATTATACTCTCTAAATGAAGACACTGACATTTTGCTGTATTGGTTTAAAAGATTAACAGTTCACAAAGCATAGTACCCACTGTGCCAAATTAAATATATTAAAATGTGAAGGTTTAACATTCTATTATGCCCTCCGCTGTAAATGCCCATACAGTATAGCTTAAATGGCCTCAGTGGCTCCGTTAGTAGTGTAGTGGCATGTCAGCTTTGGAGATGCAAGTCAAGTCTTTGCCTCTTTGCTATAAACCATGGCAAGGTGTGTTTTTCTAAACCATTAATAACCATGTCTGGTGAAATGGTGAAGCAGACTAAGTTTAGAAGACTATTCATTATTTTTAAGTCAGTTGGGCCTTGGTGCTCTTTATACACATAGCTCACAATGTACAAAATACTTAAATAAGAAACATATAGCTAACATTTTATTAATACATGTGTCTTGAGGTTTGATCAGTTTTTTCCCACTCCTCTAAATTCAATGTTCCCATTTATCTAGTTACGTGTTCCCCTTTATTTCAAAGAACTGGTCTCCGTTTATACCAATGCACATTCTATGGAAGGATTATGTTATTTTATCTGTTTCAACTTCACTTTCCTCATATGTAAAATATCGATATTAACCCATAGGTGAGGGTGTAATCAATATAATATTTGAAAGCATGTATGCTAATGTCTCCGTCACTCATCTGTCAGTTTGTCATACTGTGGTGCCTTGCTTGTTGCTGTGATGCTGGAAGCTATGCCACTGGTGTTTCAAACATCAGCAGGATCACCTATGGTAGATAGGCTTCAGTGGAAATTCAAGACTAAAACAGACCAGGAATAAGGACCTGGTGATCTACTTATTAAAAGAAAAAAAATAAAAGGCCAGTGAAAACCTTATGAATAGCACCAGAACACTGACATAGTGCCTGAAGATGAGCCCTTCGGGTTGGAAGTCACTGAAAATATGATGGGAAAGTGCTTCCTCCTCTAAGTAGTGTCAGCCTTAATGACATTGATGGAGTAGAGCTTTCAGGGACTTCATTTTCTGATGTGGCACAACTCGAAATAAAAAGAAACAGGCAAATATCCATTAATAATTGGAACATGGAATGTACAAATTATAAATCTAGAAAAATTAGAAGTCATCAAATGTGAAATGGAACGAATGAATTTCACTATCATAGGCATTACTGAGCTGAAATAGACTGGTATTGGCCATTTTGAATCAGCAATCACATGGACTATTATGCTGGAAATGACAAACTGAAGAAAGGTATCACGTTCATTGTCAAAAAAAATTTCAAAATCAATCCTGAAGTAAAATGCTGTCATTGATAGGATAATATCCATATGCCTGCAAGGAAGACCAGAAAATATGACTATTAGCCAAATTTATATACTAATCGCTAATGCCAAAAATGAAATTGAAGATTTTTACCAACCTCTGCAATTGATCAAACATGCAACCAAGATGCATTAATAATTATTGGGGATTGGAATGCAAAGATGGGAGACAAAGAAGAAGCATTGGTCTTTGAAAAATACAGCCTTGGTGACAGAAATGATGCTGGAGACTTCATGACAGAATTTTGCAGGACCAACAACTTATTCATCAATAATAATTTTTTTCAACAACATATATGATGACTATACAAGTGGACCTCACCAGATGGAATATGCAGGAATCATAAATGTGTGGAAAGAGACAATGGAGAAACTCAATATCATCAGTGAGAACAAGGCCAGGGACTGACTACAGAATAGACCATCAGTTGCTCATATGCAAGTTGAAGAAAACTACAAGTCCACGAGAGCCAAAGTACAACCTTGAGTACATCCCACCTGAATTTAAAGACCATCTGAAGAGTAGATTTGACCCACTGAATGCCAATGACAGAAGATCGTTTAAGTTGTGAGATGACATCAAGGATATCATACACGGAGAAAACAACAGGTCATTAAAAAGACAGTAAAGAAATGAAAGACCAAAATGGATGTCAGAAGATACTCTGAAACTTATTATTGAATGGAGAGTAGCTAAAGTGAATAGAAGAAATGATCATATAAAAGAGCTGAACAGAAGACTTCAAAGGGCAGGTCACAAGACATGTGCAAAGACCTGAAGTTAGAAAATAAAAAGGAGAGAACATTCAAGGCATTTCTCAAGCCAAAACAACTAAAAAAAGAAAAAAAATCAAGCCTCGAGTTGCAATATTCAAGAATTGATTCTACTGGCAAAATATTGAATCCCACAGGAAGCATCAAAAAATGATGGAAATAATATACACAGTCACTGTACCAAAAGAATTGGTAGATGTTCAACCATTTCAGGAGGTAGCACGTAATGAAGAACCCATGGTGCTGAATACCAATTGAGATGTTTCAACAAACGGATGCAACACGGGTAGTGCTCACTCACTTATGCCAAGAAATTAGGAAGAAAGCCACCTTGCCAATCAACTGAAAAAGTTCTATATTTGTGCACATTTCAAAGAAATGTGATCCAATACAATATCATTATTATCACACGCAAGTAAAATTTTGCTGAAGATAATTCCAAAATTGTTGCAGCAGTACATTGACAGGGAACTGTCAGAAATTTAAGACATATTTAGAAGAGGATATGTAACAAGGGATATCATGATATCATCACTGATGTTAAACGGATCTTGGCTGAAACTAGTGAATACGGGAAAGAAGTTTACCTAGTTTTTATTGATTACACAAAAACATTAGACTGTGTGGATCATAGCAAATTATGGATAACATTGCAAAGAATGAAAATTTCAGAACACTTAATTGTGTTCATGAGGAACTTGTACATAGAACAAGAAGCAGTGCTTCAAAAACAAGGGGATACTGTGTGGTTTAAAATCAGAAAAGAGTGCATCAGGGTTGTATGCTTTCAACATATTTATTCAGTCTATGTGGTTTAAAATCAGAAAAGAGTGCATCAGGGTTGTATGCTTTCAACATATTTATTCAGTCTATATGCTGAGCAAGTAATCTGAGAAGCAGAACTGTATGATGAAGAATACCTCATTGGGATTGGAGAAAGACTTATTAACAACCCGAGATATAAGATAGCACAACCTTGTTTGGTGAAAGTGAAGAGGGCTTGAAGCACTTACTGATGAAGATCAAAGACTACAGCTTTCAGTATGGATTACACCTCAACATGAAGAAAACAAAAATTCTCACAACTGGACCAATAAGCAACATCTTATAACAAGAGAAAGGTTGAAGTTGTTAAGGATTTCATTTGATTTGGATCCACAATCAACATTCAAGGAAGCAGTAGTAAAGAAATCAAATGACATACTGCATTGGGCAAGTCTGCTGCCAAAGACCTCTTTGTTGTTGTTGTTAGGTGCCGTCGAGTCAGTTCTGACTCATAGTGACCCTATGCACAACAGAACAAAACACTGCTCAGTCCTGAGCCATCCTTACAATCGTTGTTATGTTTGAGCTCATTGTTGCAGCCACTGTATCAATCCACCTTGTTGAAGGTCTTCCTCTTTTCCACTGACCCTGTACTCTGCCAAGCATGATGTCCTTCTCCAGGGACTCATCCCTCCTGACAACATGTCCAAAGTGTGTAAGACACTGTCTTGCCATCCTTGCTTCTAAGGAGCATTCTAGCTGTACCTCTTTTAAGACAGATTTGTTCATTCTTTTGGCAGTCAATGGCATATTCAACATTCTTTGCCAATGCCACAATTCAAAGGCATCAATTCTTCAGTCTTCCTTATTCGTTGTCAAGTGTTCACATGCATATGATGAGATTGAACAGCTTGGGTCAGGCACACCTTAGTCTTCAAGGTGACATCTTTGCTTTTCAAAACTTTAAAGAGGTCCTTTGCAGCAGATTTACCCAATGCAATGCATCTTTTGATTTCTTGACTCCTGCTTTCCCAGCTGTTGATTGTGGATCCAAGTAAAATGAAATCCTTGACAACTTCAATCTTTTCTCCATTTATCATGATGTTGCTCATTGGTCCAGTTGTGAGGATTTTTGTTTTCCTTATGTTCAGGTGCAATCCAAACTGAAGGCTGTGGTCTTTGATCTTCATTAGTGAGTGCTTCAAATCCTCTTCAGCTTGAGCAAGCAAGGTTGTGTCATCCGCATAACGCCAGTTATTATTGAGTCTTCCTCCAAACCTGATGCCCCATTCTTCTTCATATAGTCCAGCTTCTCGGATTATCTGCTTAGCATACATATTGAATAGGTATGGTGAAAGAAAACAACCCTGACTCACACCTTTCCTGACTTTAAACCAATCAGTATCCCCTTGTTCTGTCCGAACAACTGCCTCTTGATCTATGTAAAGGTTCCTCATGAGCACAATTAAGTGTTCTGGAATTCCCATTATTCACAATGTTATTCATAATTTGTTATGATCCACACAGTTGAGTCCCTTTGCATAGTCAATAAAACACAGGTAAACATCCTTCTGGTATTCTCTGCTTTCAGCCAGGATCCATCTGACACCAGCAATGATATCCCTGGTTCCATGTCCTCTTCTGAAACTGGCCTGAATTTCTGGCAGTTTCCTGTCAATATACTGCTGCAGCCATTTTTGAGTCATCTTCAGCAAAATTTTGCTTGCGTGTGATATTAATGATATTGTTCTATAATTTCCACATTTGGTTGGATCACCTTTGTTGGGAATAGGGTTAAATATGGATTTCTTCCAGTCAGTTGGCCAGGAAGCTGTCTTCCATATTTCTTGGCATAGATGAGTGAGCACCTCCAGTGCTACATCTGTTTGTTGAAACATCTCAATTGATATTCCATCAATTCCTGGACAGACTAGGAAGAAGGATGTAGCAGTCTACTTCTGAAAAGCATTAGCAAGTGAAAACCTTAGGAATACCAGCGGAACACTGTCTGATATAGTGCTGAAAGGTGAGCCCCCCAGGTTGGAAGGCACTCAAGAGATGACTGGGGAAGAGCTGCCTCCTCAAAGTAGAGTCAACCTTAATGATGTGGATGGAGTCAAGTTTTCTTGACTTTCATTTGCTGATGTGGCATGACTCAAAATGAAAAGAAAAGCTACAAATATCCATTAATAATCGGAACCTGGAATGTACAAAGTATGAATCTAGGAAAATTGGAAATCATCAAAAATGAAATGGAACGCATAAACAACGATATCTTAGGCATTAGTGAGCTGAAATGGACGGGTATTGGCCATTTTAAATTGGACAATCACACTGTCTACTATGCTGGGAATGACAACTTGAAGAGGAGTGGTGTTGCATTCATCATCAAAAAGAATGTTTCAAGATGTATCCTGAAGTATAATGCTGCCAGTGATAGGATAATATCCATTTGCCTACAAGGAAGACCAGTTAATACGGCTATTATTCAAATTTACGCACCAACCACTACAGCCAAAGATGCAGAAATAGATTTTTATCAGCTGTTGCAGTCTGAAATTGATCAAACATGCAATCAAGATGCATTGATAATTACTGGCAATTGGAATGCAAAAGTTGGAAGCAAAGAAAAAGGATCGGTAGTTGGAAAATGTGGCCTTGGGAATAGAAACAATGCCGGAGATAGAATGATAGAATTTTGCAAGACCAACGACTTCTTCACTGCTAATACCTTTTTTCACCAACATAAACGGCGACTATACAAATGGACATTGCCAGATGGAACACACAGAAAACATATTGACTACATCTGTGGAAAGAGACAATGGAAAAGCTCAATATCATCAGTCAGAACAAGGCCAGGGGCTGACTGTGGAACAGACCATCAATTGCTCATATGCAAGTTCAAGCTGAAACTGAAGAAGATCAGAGCAAATCCACAGAGCCAAAATATGACCTTGAATATATTTCACCTGAATTTAGAGACCATCTCAAGAACAGATTTGACACATTGAACACTAGTGACCAAAGACCAGGTGAGTTGTGGAATGACTTCAAGGGCATCATCCATGAAGAAAGCAAGATATCATTGAAAAGACAGGAAAGAAAGAAAAGACCAAGATGGATGTCAGAGGAGGCTCTGAAACTTGCTCTCAAAAGTCGAGCAGCTAAAGCAAAAGGGAGAATTGATGAAGTAAAAGAACTAAACAGAAGATTTCAAAGGGTGTCTTGAGAAGACAAAGTAAAGTATTGTAATGATAAGTGCAAAGAGCTGGAGATGGAAATCCAAAAGGGAAGAACACACTCGGCCTTTCTTAAGCTCAAAGAATTGAAGAAAAAATTCAAGCCCTGAGTTGCAATAGTGAAGAATTCCATGGGGAAAATATTAAAGGATGCAGGAAGCATCAAAAGAAGATGGAAGGAATACACAGAGTCATTATACCAAAAAGAATTATTCAACGTTCAACCATTTCAAGAGGCGGCATATGATCAGGAACCGATGGTACTGAAGGAAGAAGTCCAATCTTCTCTGAAGGCATTGGCAAAAAACAAGGCTCCAGGAATTGACGACCTCTTTAAAGTGTTAAAAAGCAAAAATGTCATGCTAAGGGTTATGGTTTGCCTGACCCAAGCAGTGGTATTTTCAGATGCCTCATATGCAGGTGAAAGCTGGACAATGAATAACGAAGACCAAAGAAGAATTGATGCATTTGAATTTCAGTGTTGGAGAAGAATATTGAATATAGCATGGACTGCCAGAATGAATAAATCTGTCTTGGAGGAAGTACAGACAGAATGCTCCTTAGAAGTGAGGATGGCAAGTCTTCATCTCTCATATTTTGGACATGTTATCAGTAAAGACCAGTCCCTGGAGAAGAACATCATACTTGGTAAAGTAGAGCATCAGTGAGAAAGAGGAAGACCCTCAATCACATGGATTAACACAGTGGCACAACAATGGGCTCAAACCTAGAAATGATTGTGGGAATGGTATGGGACCAGGCAGAGTTTTGTTCTGTTGTACTTAGGGACACTATGAGTTGGAATCTACTTGATGGCACCTAACAACTACAACATCCTAATGTCTATCATATATAAGGAGCATAAAATATGTTAAATAATGATAACTGTAATCATAGTAATAATTATCTGCACTTTACATACCCATCTGGTATTCAGAAAAAATATATATCAGGAAATTGAGCACATTCTCTAGGTTCTGGAAGACCTACATTGACTGGCCTGACTCCTTTCCCCTGACCTCGAGAAGACAATATGCCCTTTTAACTGACCTCATTGTTTCTCTCCTAAAAAGAAAATTCTGCAACACAGTGTATTTTCTCCAGAAGAAATGCACAATCTTCCAAAAGCTCGCCTGCCTACCTTGATGAATAACACAGAGCTTGATGAAATCTGTTTCCTAGACTCATACGTAACAGAACCCTGCATCCCATCTGTAGCTGTGGCCAGTCTCTGTGTGGATATCTATGGGTGTGTTTCCACTGATTTTCAAGAATTTGTCTTTATTTTCATAACCAAAGATGCATTTAGTCCAGGGTTTATATCAAAGATCACATTTGTGTTTTTATTCAACTTTGGTATTTTCAAAGGGTCATAATGTTAACTAGCTTAAAATGAACTAAATACAAAGGTTAGGAACTGTGATGTATCAAACCCCTTTGTAGTGGATGATTTGGCCTTTTGATCCTAGTTCTGCTAGTAGCACCATACCTGTGGCCAATGAATGAGGACTGACCTGACTACGATAGACCACCTGGGGGCTGTCTTAGTTATCTAGTGCTACTATAACAGATATAACACAAGTGGATAGCTTTAACAAACAGAAGTGTATTTTCTTACACCTTAGTAGGCTATAAGCCCAAATTCAGGAAGCCAGTTCTAGAGGAGGGCTTTCTCTGTCTGTTGGTTCCATGGGAAGGTCCTTGTCACCAACCTTCCCCGGGTCTAGGAGCTCCTCAGTGCAAGGACCCCACATTCAAAGATGTGCTTGCTCCCAGCTCATCTTTCTTGGTGGTATAAGGTCTCCATGTCTCTCTCTTGGCTTCTTTCTTTTATATCTTAAGAGATTGACTCATTATATAACCTAATCTTATAGATTGAGTCCTGCCTCATTAACATAACTGCCTCTAATCCTGCCTCATTAACATCACAGAGGTAGGATTTACAGCAGATAGGAAAATCACGTCAGATCACTAAATGGTGGCCAATCACACAATACTAGGAATCATGGCCTAGCCAAGTTAACACACATTTTGGGGAGACACAATTCAATTCATAACAGGCCTTAATGCTATCTAAGCCTGTGGTGAGGCCAGTGAAAGCCTGGGAAGTCAAAGACTCACCGGAGTTTCCCAGGTTGGAGAGCAGTGACGTTCTTCTCTCAGAAGAGGGGTGAACGTGTGCACTGGGGGACTCAGAAGCTCTGTGCTGAAGAACACCCCCTCTCCATCCTTGTCCCCAGGTGAAGACATCAGTTGAAGGAATAAGAGATTGGAAATTCTACAGAAGAAACCTGCACTGCCAACATTAGAAACTCTCAACCCGATAGAGTGCTGAATTGAGGTAAATAGCAGCAGAGACCTGGAGAAAGCAGAAGGTGGCATCCACTGGGGTGGAAGCAGAGCTGTGTCAGAGGAGTGGGCTGAGAATGCAGTGTATTTAGAGATGCAACAGCACCGGAAGCAGCAGAGACAACAAGCATCTGGGAAGTCACAGTGGGCCCAGGCAGTGGCAGAAGCCCCACCTGAAGTGCAGAAAGGCCTGTCCAGAGAACAGAAGGGATCTGCCACAGAAACACGGGAGACCCTGTGGCGGCAGAGAGAGAGAGACCAAGCACAGCCATGTCACACTCGACCTGACCTTGCGTGAACTCCGTACCTAAACCGCTGTGCACCTCCTGACACTTAAGACATGCCCTCCCAGTGACGTAAGAGTAAACATTGACTTTCCACCATGATAATGTTGTTGAAGACTACTATCTCCTTTCTATGTGCTAGTGCTCTGGGAGAGTGTGTGTTCTGGTTCTGATCATCGGGGTGTGATATTTATGGAGGGATCACTATTAGTGAACAGCCTGTGTGTATTCCACCACAATAAATTTGTGTGTTTTAAAAACATGTGAGCGTACTGCTGGAACTAAGTTAACTGGCAAGGCGAAACATTTAGATTAAAAGATTTTGACTGCAGCCATTCTGAATGGGATCACAACAGAGGATTCCAGACAGAGTACGAGAAAAATTTAAAACAAAAGATCAAATTCACAAAAAAAGACCAGACTTACTGGTTTGACAGAGACTGGAGGAATCCCTGAGACTATGGACCTAAGACACCTGTCTGACCTGGAACTGAAGCCCTTACTGGAGACCACCTTTCAGCCAAACAATAAACAAGCCCATAAAATAAACAGCAACACTGGAGAGAAATGTGCTCCTTAGAACAATCAGCTATATGAGGACAAAAGGGCAATATTTGCCCAAAAGCAAACATGAGAAGGTAGAAATGAGTAGAAAATCAGGAGAGAAGGAAACTGGGCATCCAGGGCAGAAATGGGGAGAGCGCTGATACACGGGGAATGAAGGCAAGGCCTTGAACACTTTAGGTACAAACTTATCTAATTGGAGTCAAACTTGCCCCATAAACTTTCACCTAATTCACAATTAAAAAAAATTATGGTCGTTAATTATATTAAGATCAATGTTGAGGATGTAAAAGAGGAGAGAGAAGATTGTGAATATCACTTAGAAGGAACTTTGCTGCGACCTGTGCAGGCTGGCTACAGGACTTTTAAGGAATAAGGAAGTTCCTAAACCTCTCTGCAAACAGCTGATGGCTCAAGCCATGCATTCTTGGTTCCTATTAAAATCGTCTCTGATAACAAAAATATTGTACAACTAAACATGCTAATCTTTTTTTTTTTTTTTTTTTTTGTTAGAGGGGGAGTTGTTAGATTGTTGTCAGGTGCTAGGAGTCGGTTCCAACTCATAGAGGCCCTATGTACAACAGAACGAAACACCGCCCGGTCCTGCATCATCCCCACAATCATTTCCAGGTTTGAGCGCATTGCTGCAGCCACCATGTCAATCCATGCGATTGAGGGTCTTCCTCTTATTCACTGACCCACTACTTCACCAAGCCTGATGTCCTTCTCCAGGGCCTGGTAACTCCTGATAACATGTCTAAAATATGTAAGATGAAGTCTTCCCATCCTTTCTAAGGAGCATTCTGGCTGTACTTCTTCCAAAATAGATTTTTTCGTTCTCCTGGCAGTCCATGGTATATTCAATATTCTTTGCCAACATCTAAATTCAAAGGCATTAATTCTTCTTGGATCTTCCTTTTTCATCGTTCAGCTTTCACATGCATAAGAGGTGACTGAAAATACCATAGTTTGGGTCAGACACACCTTGGTCCTCAAAGTGACATCTTTGCTTTTTAACACTTTAAAGAGATCTTTTGCAGCAGATTTGCTGAATGCAATACACCATTTAATTTCTTGACTGCTGCTTCCATGGGCATTGACTGTGGATCCCAGTAAAATGAAATCCTTGACAACTTCAATATTTTCTCTGTTTATCATGATGTTGCTTACTGGTCCAATTGTGAAGATTTTTGTTTTCTTTATGTTGAGATGTAATCCATACTGAAGGCCCTGGTCTTTGATCTTCACAAGTAAGTGAGTGCTTCAAGTCCTCTTTGCTTTAAGCAAGCAAGGTTGTGTCATCTACATATCTACATATCAAAGGTTGCTAATGAATCTTCCTCCAGCATCTTTCTCCATACAGTCCAGCTTCTCGGGTTATTTGCTCAGCATACAGACTGAATAAATATGGTGAAAGGATACCACCCCAATGCAGACCTTTCCTGATTTTAAGCCAGCCAGTATTCCCTTGTTCTGTTTGAATGACTGCCTCTTGGTCTATGTACAGTTTCCTCATGAGCACAGTTAGGTGTTCTGGAATTCCCATTCTTTGCAATGTTATTCACAACTTGTTATGATCCACATAGTTGAATGTCTTTGCATAGTCAATAAAACACAGATAGACATCTTTCTGGTATTCTTCTGCTTCCAACCAACATCCATCTGACAATAGCAATGATATCACTCAACCCATGTTCTCTTCTGAATCTGGCTGAATTTCTGGAAGTTCCCTGTCAAAACACTAATGCAACAGGGGGAGTAGATATAGACAATGTAAAATATAAGTAAAATCCTGGCGTTCAGCCTCTGGGTTATTAAGACATGTTTTAGAACCTTTTCATTTGAAGACTTAAAATCTGTTTCTTTCCTTTACACTGTGAACATATTCAAGTATAAATGTTAAAGTATTAATTATTTAGGGGCTTCGAGTGACATTTTAAATGAATGGTTTCCCTTTTTAAAATAAAATCACAAAACCAAATATACTTAACATGCTATGAAAGGCATATTATAAAAGTTTAGATATTAGAAAGTATTGGCTAAGGGAGGAGAAAAAATATTGAGAAACAAATAAAGAATGAGTCATGATTTTGAGCTCACTGATGACAAGTGAGAAATTCCCAGATCTAAATTTATTTTATTCATTTGCTCATTGATTTACAGTTAACAAATACTAAGTGCCACTATATGTTAGTCATTCTCACAAGTGTTATGGATTGGTGGAACAGAAAATAGATAAGGTACATGGCATCACAAAGTTCAGTTGACTGGGATATACAGAATAACTAAAACCAAGTGTTCATTTTCCACCCAATTCACATAATTTTTACACTTAGTCCTCACTTATTAACTGTCTTGTTATCTGACATTTTGCATTTACTACAATAGTAAAGATCTACTCTCTCTGACTATTTTACACATTAATGACGTAAGGCTGGCAGTAACCAATTCCAAGGTGGAAGACAAGAATAACACTGGCAGTGATGGTTAAGGTTATTTCTCAGCTTGGCTGGGCCATGATTCACAGTGGTTTGGCAGTTATGTAATAATGTAATTTGGCAGTTATATAATGATTTAGTCATCTTCCATTTTCTGATCTGATGTGGTCATCCTCTGTTTTCGCATAATGCTGATTTTTCATATAACGACCTGGTCTTTGGAAACTAACCATGTTGATAAGTGGACAGTGAGTGCAATTCCATACTAAATAATCAATTATTTTCAGTTTTAAAAAGTATCATTAAATATAGTTGATGAATTACAAAGGACTAGAATTAAAAGTGAGAAGATTAATCTTAATCAGCCAGATTATTCATTACAAATACTTCTTCAATAGATTTTCAAATATATTTTACCTAATATGTATCATTTTTTTTAATGTATCATTATTATAGAAGACCACCAGCTACCTGTCAGTTTGTCCTGCTGTGATGGTTTGCATGTTGTTATGATGGTGGAAGCTATACCATCAGGATTTCAAATACCAGCAGGGTCACCCATGGTGGACAGACTTCAGCAAAGCTTCCAGGCTAAAACTAGGAATAAAGACCTGGCAATCTACTTGCAAAATTTAACCAATTAAAATTTTATGCATCACAACAGAGTACTGTTCAATGTAGTGCTGGAAGATGAGCCACCTAAGTTGGAAGACACTACACGATAGCCACAACAATGGACTCAAATATAGCAACGATCATGAAGATGGTGAAGGTTTGGGCAATGTTTCATTCTATCACACATATACATTTTGTGCTATTATAAAACATTATTAAGTACTCCATGTCAATTTACTATTACAAAGCCATTGAAATGATTGAAAACTGAAAAATTTTTCTATTTTTGTGAATATTTAAGTGTACATCTCTCAAAGCAAAAACAATTCTGATTTTTTTCAAATAATGTTTTAAGCTTGCACTTAATATTCACCTTTCAGAAACAGTTTATCAAATATTACTAATACATTAACAGTTAAAAGAGAATGTGTTATTTTACACTTTTTCCATATACAATATATTTTAACCCTGTATTTAAAAAATACATAAGACTGACTTATTTTGATAGGTGTCTCTGTGAGAGATAGGAGTGATTTTTTCTTTATAAGACATAAGATGAGAGGTCGGGCCAAGACAGAGGAGTAGTCAGACACTGCTGGTGACCCTCGTACAATAAAGACCTGGAAAAAAACAAGTGAAACAATTATATTTACGACAAGCTAGTAGCCCTGAACATCAAAGGCAAAGTTAGAAAACAGACTGAGCAGCAGGGGGAGGGAGAGACAGTTCAGAAGCAGAGAGGAGTTACCAGACCTGAATCACTGGAAACCCACAAGTACAATTCCCTGGAGTGATTGTGACAGGGCTGATGATAGGGTTTCAGACATGGTGTCCTCAGAGAGAGACAGAAAGCAGCACAGCCTACTCACACCTCCCAAAACGGAGAAGAATGGGGCTCTGGCCAAAAGCTAAGCACTTGTGTTTTTATTACCTTGTCTCCACCCCCAAGCTGGATTCAGTGGCTCTTGATTTCCCTGGGCCTGAGATAGGTCCTGATGCACATCCTGAGCCATTCTCTTAGCCTTGGAGAAGGAACAAATTCACAACTGGGGGAAAAGATAATCTTCCAGATACATTAACTTGGGGAGCTCAGCTGCTCCTGTACAGGCATAAATGGTCCATGGACTTTGAATACCAGTTCCCCTTCCTTGAACCTGTGTGGACCTATTTCAGGAGAATCGGCCCTTGTTGGCAGACTGCAACTCTCTCAGCTGTGTGGTGGAGAGGTGAGTGTTTGAAGTTTGAAACCACTTTGCCTTTTAAACAGGGTCCTCACCTACCCACATCAGGGGCCTAAGGAATAAAGGCTCCACCCACATCACCTAGCCACCTGTGACAGGGGTCCAAGGATAAGTGCTACTTCCCAATCCTTACAAGCAAAAGCACCGGGTGCCTGTGGTCTGTCTGCAGAGCCCACCCACCTGTGCATTCTAGGGAACGGGGACACACTTTCCTCAAAGACACATGGGAGATGGTTGTCAGCCCCCTGCCTTGTTCAGAGCATGACCCCTTGTTGCAACAAGATACCTGTAAGTACACCAATCACCTCTGCCCCTCTAAGGCTGTAGGACAGAACCTCTACCACACACTTGATGACCAACTACCCAGACACCTGAGCTGAATCCATACAAGAAGTGAATGAACTCCTAGGCTCACATACCTGATAACAGCTCTAACATCTGATGATAGGATGTTAGAGCTTCAAAAGGGAAAATAATCAAGCTGGTTCATTCAAGCAGCCTATTTGGGCAAATCAAAACAAAACAAAGCAAGAAACTAGGATACAGTAAGCAAACAAAAATAAACTACTGCAATAGTTACAGACGGCTCGGAGACAACAATCAATATCAAATCACATAAAGAAGTAGACCATGATCGCGTCAATAAGCCCCCAAAACAAAGAATCAAGGAATCTTCTGGATGAAGGTCCCTTCCTGAAATTACCAGATGAAGAATACAAAAGATGAATATACAGAATTCTTCGAGACATCAGAAAGTAGATCAGGAAAAATGAAGAATGAGCCAAGGAACACACAAATAATTGGTTGAAGAAGATAAAAAATGCTATCCAAGAACAAAATGAATATTTTAATAAGCTGCAGGAATCCATAGAGGGACAAAAATCAGAAGTTCAGAGGATAACAAAATTACAGAATTAGAAAGTCAGAGGAGCAGAATTGAGCAAGTGAAAGTCAGAATTAGCGAAACTGAAGATAAAACACTTGGCACAAATATATTCGAAGAAAAATTGGATAAGAGAATTTTAATAAACGAAGAAACACTAAAAATCATGGGAGACTCTATCAAGAGAAATAACCTATGAGTGATTGGAGTACCAGAACAGGGAGGAATAACAGAAAATACAGAGAGAATTCTTGAAGATTTGTTGGCAGAAAACTTCCCTGATACCATGAAAGATGAGAAGATACCTATTCAAGATGCTCATTGAACACCACATAAGGAAGAACTCAAAAGAAAGTCACCAAGACATATTAAAATCAAACTTGCCAAGTGAAAGATAAAGAGAGACTTTAAAGAGCAGCTAGGGATAAACAGAAAATCACCTACAAAGGAGAGTCAATAAGAATAAGCTTGGACTACTCAGTGGAAACCATGCAGGCAAGAAGACAATGAGATGACATATATAAAGCATTGAATGAAAAAAACTGCCAGCCAGGAATCATATATCCAGCAAAACTGTCTCCAAATATGAAGGCGAAATTAGGACATTTCCAGATAAACAGAAGTGTGGGGAATTGGTAAAAACCAAGCCAAAACTACAAGAAATATTAAAGGGATTTCTCTGATTAGAAAATCAACACTATCAGATATCAACCCAAGACAAGAACACAGGACAGAGCAGGCAGATGTCAACCCAGATAGGTAAATCACAGAAATAAATCAAGATAGAAAAATGCTGAAAACGGGGAAACAGCGATGTCATTATGTAAAAGAACACAACAGTAAAACAAAAAAGAGGGACTAAGAAATGTAACCATAGATCTTTCATATGGAGAGGAAACAAGGCAATATAAAGAAATAAAAGGTAGGTTTAAACTTAAAAAAACGAGAGAAATATTGAGGTAAACACAAAGGAAACTAACAATCCTGTTCTCACAATAAAATATGACAAAAAAATAGAGACTCAGCAGAAACAAAATCAACAACAAAGAACAGTAAAAGACAATATATAGAGATAAACTACTCAGCACAAAAAATTAAGTGGGAAAAAGAAACTGTCAACAACACACAAAAAAAGACATCAAAATGACAGCACTAAACTCATACCTATCCATAGTTATGCTGAATGTAAATGGACTAAATGCACCAATAAAAAGACAGAGAGTGGCAGAAAGGATAAAAAAAAAATGTTCTGTATATATGCTGCCTACAAGGGACACACCTTAGACATAGAGACACACACAAACTAAAACTCAAAGGATGGAAAAAATATACCATGCAAACAACAAGCAGAAAAGAGCAGGAGTGGCAATACTAATTTTTGACAAAATAGACTTTAAAGTTAAATGCACCACAAAGGATAAGGAAGGACAGTATATAATGATTAAAGGGACAATATATATAAAAAAAAAAATACCTGCAGGATATAAGTATATTAAATATTTATGGACCCAATGACAGGGCTGCAAGATACATAAAACAAACTCTAACAGCATTGAAAAGTGAGATGGACAGCTCCACAATTATAGTAGGAGACTTCAACATACCACTTTTGGTGAAGGACAGTACATCCAGAAAGAAGCTCTGTAAAGATATGGAAGATCTAAAGGCCACAATCAACCAACTCGACCTTACAGACATATACAGAACACTCCACCCAACAGCAGTCAAGTATACTTTCCTTTGTAGTGCACATGGAACATTCTCTAGAATAGACCACATATTAGGTCATAAAGCAAGCCTTAGCAGAATCTAAAACATGGAAATATTACAAAGCAACTTCTCTGACCATAAGGCCATAAAAGTAGAAACCACTAACAGAAAAAGCAGGGAAAAGTAATCAAACACTTGGAAACTGAATAATACCCTGCTCAAAAAAGACTGGGTTATAAAATACATTAAGGATGAAATAAAGAAATTCATAGAATCCAACGAGAATGAAAACATTTCCAATCAGAACCTTGGGGACACAGCGAAAGCAGTGTTCAGAGGTCAATTTATATCAATAAATGGGTACATACAAAAAGAAGAAAGGGCCAAAATCAAAGAATTATCCCTACAACTTGAACAATTAGAAAGAAAGCTACAAAGAAACCTTCAGGCACTAGAAGAAAGGAAATAATAAAAACTAGAGCAGAATGAAATAGAAAACAGAAAACCAACCAAAATAGGTAAAAAGACCAAAAGCTGGTTCTTTGAAAAAAATGAAAAAAATTGATAAACCAAACTGACCAAACTGACAAAGGAAAAACAGGAGAGGAAACAAATAACCCAAATAAGAAATGAAATGGGCAATATTACAACAGACCCAGTTGAATTTAAAAGAATCATATCAGATTACTACGAAAAACTGTATTCTAACAAATTTGAAAACCTGGAAGAAATGAATGAATTCCTAGAAACACATTACCTACCTAAACTAACACAAACAGAGGTAGAACAACTAAACAGACACATAACAAAAGAAGAGATTGAAAAGGTAATCAAAAAACTCCCAACAAAAAAAAGCCCTGGCCCTCAGGGCTTCATCGCAGAATTCTACCAAACTTTCAGAGAAGGATTAACACCACTAATAATAAAGGTATTTCAGAACATAGAAAAGGATGGAATACTCCCAAACTCATTCTCTGAAGCCAGCATACCCCGATACAAAAACCAGCTAAATAAATCACACAAAAAAAGAAAATTACAGACCCATATCCCTTATGAACTTACATGCAAAGGTCCTCAACAAAATTCTAGCTGATAGAATTGAACAACATATCAAAAAAAATAATTCACCATGACCAAGTGGGATTCATACCAGGTATGCTGGGATGGTTCAACATTAGAAAAACAATTAACGTAATCCATCATATAAATAAAACAAAAGATAAGAAACACATAATTATATAAACTGATACAGAAAAGGTATTTGACAAATTTCAACACCCATTCATGATAAAAACTCTCAGGAAATAGAAATAGAGGGAAAATTCATCAACATAATAAAGGGCATTTATACAAAGTCAACAGCCAACATCATCCTAAATGGAGAGAATCTCAAAGCATTCCCCTTGAGAATAGGAACCAGACAAGGACGCCCTTTATCACCACTCTTATTCAACACTGTCCTGGAGGTCCTAGCCAGAGCAATTAGGCTAGATAAAGAAATAAAGAGCATCCAGATTGGTAAGGAAGAAATAAAACTATCTCTATTTTCTATTTGTAGATGACATGATCTTATACACAGAAAACCCTAAAGAATCCTACTGAAAACTACTGAAACTAATAGAAGAGTTCAGCAGATTATTGGTATACAAGATAAACATACAAAAATCTGTTGGATTCCTCTACACCAACAAAAAGAACATTGAAGAGGAAATCACCAAATCAATACCATTTTCAGTAGCCCCCAAGAAGATAAAATACTTAGGAATAAATCTAACCAGAGATGTAAAAGACCTATATAAAGAAAACTACAAGACATTTCTGCAAGAAAGCAAAATAAAACTGCATAAGTGGAAGAACATACCTTGCTCATGGATAGGCAGACTTAACATTGTAAAAATGTCTATTCTACCAAAAGGAATCTATAGATATAATTCAATTCCAATCCAAATTCCAATGGCATTTTTTAATGGAGATGGAGAAACAAATCACCAACTTCATATGGAAGGGAAAGAGGCCCTGGATAATAAAAGCATTACTGAAAAAGAAGACAAAGTGGTAGGCCTCACACCACCTGATTTTAGAACCTATTATACCACCACAGTAGTCAAAACAGCCTGGTAGTGGTACAACAACAGATACATAGACCAATGGAACAGAATTGGGAATCCAGGCATAAATCCAGCCACATATGAGAAGCTGATATCTGACAAGGGCCCCCAAAAAACAGTTAAATGGGGAAAAGATGGTCTCTTAAAAAAAAAAAAAAAATTTTTTTTTTTTTTTAATAAATGGTGCTGGATTGACTTGATATCCATCTTCAAAAAAATGAAACAAGATCCATACTTCACACCATACACAAAACAAATTCAAAATGGATCTAAGACCTAAATATAAAATCTAAAACTATAACAACAATCATGGAAGAATAAATAGGGACAACATTAGGAGCCCTAATACATGGCATAAACAGTATGCAAAACATTACCAACAATGCACAAACACCAGAAGAGAAACTAGATAACTGGGAGCTACTAAAAATCAAACACCGATGCTCATCCAAAGACTTCACCAAAAGAGTAAAAAGAGTACCTACAGACTGGGAACAAGTTTTTAGCTATGACATTTCTGATCAGCATCTGATCTCTAAAATCTACATGATACTGCAAAATCGCAACAGACAAATCTCAAAAAGACCAATAACCCAATTAAAAAATGGGCAAAGGGTATGAACAGACACTACACTAGAGATGACATTCAGGTTTCTAACAGATATGGGAGGAAATTCTCAGGATCGTTATCCATTACAGAAATGCAAATCAAAACTACAATAGGATTACATCTCACTCTAAAAAGCCTGGCATTAATTCAAAAAACACAAAATAATAAATGTTGGAGAGGTTGTGGAGAGACTGGAACACTTATACACTGCTGGTGGGAATGTAAAATGGTACAACCACTTTGGAAATTGGTTTGGTGCTTTCTTAAAAAGGTAGAAATAGAACTACTATAGGATCCAACGATCCACTCGGAACATACCGTAGAGACATAAGAGCCTTTACACAAACAGATACATGCACACCCATGTAGCACTGTTTACAATAGCAAAAAGATGGAAGCAACCAAGGGGCTCATCAATGGATGAATGGATACATAAATTACAGTATTTTTACAAAATGGAATACTATGCATCCATAAAAAAATAAAAGGATGAATCCGTGAAACATTTCATAACATGGAGGAATCTGGAAGACATTATGCTGAGTCAGTCACAAAAGGACAAATATTGTGTGAGACCACGATTATAAGAACTCAAGGAATAATTTAAACACAGGAGAAAATATTCTTTGATGATTACAAGAGTGGAGAGGGAGGGAGGGAGAAGGGTATTCACTAATTAGATAGTAGACAAGAACTATTTTAGGTGTGGGAAAGACAACACACAATACAGGAGGGGTCAGCACAACCGGACTAAACCAAAAGCAAAGATGTTTCCTGAATAAACCAAATGCTTCAAAGGCCAGCGCAGCAGGGGTGGGGTTTTGGGGATCATGGTTTCAGGGGATATCTAGGTCAACTGGCATAATAATATCTATTAAGAAAACATTCTGCATCCCACTTTGGAGAGTGGCATCTGGAGTCTTAAAAGCTAGCAAGCAGCCATCTAAGATGCATCAATTGGTCTCAACCCACCTGGAGCAAAGGAGGATAAAGAACACCAAAGACAAGAGACAGAAAGGGCCACATAAACCAGAGACTACATCAGCCTGAGAACAGAAGAACTAGATGGTGCCTGGCTATAACTGATGACTGCCCTGACCGGGAACACAACAGAGGACCCCTGAGGGAGCAGGACAGCAGTGGGACACAGACCTCAAATTGCGAAAAGACCAGACTTTATGGTCTGACTGAGACTAGAAGGACAGCGGAGGTCATGGTCTCTAGGCCTTCTGTTAGCCCCAAACAGGAACCATTCCCAAAGCCAACTCTTCAGGCAGGGATTGGACTTATATATATGATAGAAAATGACACTGGTGAGGATTGAACTTCTTGGATCAAATAGACACATGAGACTATGGGGGCAGCGCCTGTCTGGAGGGGAGATGAGAAGGCAGGGGGGACAAAAGCTGGCCAAATGGACTGGGAAATAGAGGGTGGAGAGGAGTGTGCTATCTCATTAGGAGGAGAGCAACTAGGAATATATAGCAAGGTGTACATTATTTTTTGTATGAGAGACTGACTTGATTTGTAAACTCTCACTTAAAACAAAATAAAAAATTTTTAAAAAGGTGATGAAGACTTCATAACTTTTATATTTTTTATAATTTTTTCTATTTAATAAATTTATTTTTCAATTGTTCTTTAGATGAAGGTTTACAGATCAAATTTGTTTCACATTAAACCATTAACACACATATGGTTTTGTGACATTTGTTGCCAATCCCACAACATGTCAACACGTTCCCCTTCTTGACCTTGGGTTCCCCATTACCAGCTTTCCTATCCCCTCTAGTCTTCTCATCCTTGCCCCTGGGCTGGTGTGACCATTTAGTCTCGTTTTGTTTTATGGGTCTGTCTAATCTTTGGCTGAACAGTGAATCTAAGGAATAACTTCAGTACTGAGTTAAAAGGGAGTCTGTGGGCCATACTCTTGGGGTTACATTCTGATGAACCAAGAAACCAAACCACATCTGTTGCTGTCAAGTTGATTCTGAAATTAGTCAGTTGCAAAAGGACAAATATTGTACGAGGCCACTATTATAAGAACGCAACGGTAGAACTGGCCCATATGGTTTCCAAGGAGTGGCTGGTAGATTTGAACTGCTGACTGTTTGGTTAGCAGCCAAGCTCTTAACCACTGTGCCAATAGGGCTCCAGTGCTGTTTCAAACAATGCAATCTTTATGGAAGCTGACTGCTCTATCTTTCTCCCACAGAGTGGCTGGTATGAAATATTAAATAAAATTTAAATGTTTTCCTCGTGAAAATATTCTTTGTGAAAGCCATTATGATTCTATTCCTAAACGGAAGAGATTACTTATACTGACATGTATATCCGTGGTTTGCTGACCCTAAGGCTCCCACCATAACCATGTCTCTCAACTGCAGCCAAAGTGGCACAGAGTTGGTAGGGCTTCATGATTCTCGGGTAAAGCAAGAGACAAATCCTGTGTATAAGAAAATATTTCCAAATTCAGTCCTTCGTTCCTGTAAATTAAGATTAAGTAGGATTTTTATCCAACAAAACCATTATTAAAGACTAGAGAAGAAATAAACGTATTTTCAGATAAATAAGATTGATATTTTACAAACAAACACAGTTTACAGAGAAACTAATAAAATTACACTTCAGAAAGCAGGAAAATTACCTCGGAAAGAGGCTGAGATGCAAGAGGCAAGGTTCACAAACGAAGCTGTGAACATACAGGGAAATCTAAACATTGTCTCTAAATAATAATAATGTGTATTGTGTGGAAGTAAGAAAAAGACAAAACTGAAAACCAAGATTTTAATAGCACATTTGCTAGTCATAGACTCTGAGTACTTACTGAAAAATAGGCTGTGGAATTAAGATAAAGTTAAGAAAAAGAAAACAAACAAACTATATATATATATATATATATATATATATAACCCAGTGCCATCGAGTCGATTATACGAGATATAAATGTAAGAAGAAAATGAAAGTATCTATTTGAACAAAATCAAACAAAAATAACTGTCTCTCAGGACACACTTAAAGCATTTCTTCTTTTCATATTTTTAAGAGTAGCCTAGTTAGGATAGATTTTTTTTTCGGGTGTGTGTGTGCGTGTGTATGTGTGTGGAGGTTTCGTTATTACTATTATTCAGTCTTGCTCACCACTCTCTCAGCTCCTCCCGTGCTATTTCTACATAATCTGAGGTGGATATTTTTCATGATGACCTTTTCTAACTCTATGAGTCACTTTTCTTTGCAAAGGAGAGCGTAGGTCCTGCAAACACAATGCCTCATTCCAGTAGAGCAGCCCCTGCGGTGAGGCATCAGTTTTATCTTCCAGAGCGGCAGGATAAATAGGAAGAGAGCAAACTGTATTGTGTGAGCGATATTGCTAGATAGCTTTGCATTGCCAGATATTTTTGTTTAAAATAGGTTCCTTGGATTCCTTTATCTTACCATTAGTTACTTAATATCACACTTCAAAATAAAAAAATTGAAAAATTTAAAATTATCATTACCGAAAAACAGTCATGCAGCACCTAACATCCCTTTGGGCAATGTCCACCCACATATACATCTGTGGTTCCAATCCCCGTAAAGCCTATTATATTAAAAATTGGGGGTACATGCCACGGTGCCTAATAACATACGGGCACTACTTTGTGACACACATCAAAACATTATTATTACTGTATTATGTCAAAGATGTTTTATTGTATCTGGGATTGTTTGATTTTTTTACACATAGAAAGGTAAACCATATACTACATACTAAGACAAGCACTTGACTGACGTTAGCTACGATCCCTGCCTAACTGTTTTGACTTATACACAAATTCGACATAAAGACAGACTTAGGAATGGAACTCATTCGGAATTCAGGGTCTGTCTGTATATAATACGGTGTTCACAAAATATCCAAATCACAGAACATCCTATTTCACAGATGTGAAACATATAAATATATACACATACGAAACCCTGGTGGCATAGTGTTTAAGAGCTATGGCTGCTAACCAAAAGGTCTGCAGTTCGAATCCACCAGGCGCTCCTTGGAGACCCTATGGGGCAGTTCTGCTCTGTCCTATGGGGTCACTATAAGTCAAAATCGGCTGGACAGCAATGGGTTTGTTGGTTGGTTGGTATATACACATATGTATGTACGTACATATGTAAATATTCATTGGAAATTATGAAAAAAATCCCTGTTTTGTTTCATCTGCAACACCATGCTGAAAAAGTAGTTTTAATCTTACTGTTAGATTTGAAGCATGGCATGGTTATTACCTGGGCAAAATCAAAGCCCAGATGTGAATAAGTTTGTGACACTCTCAGACTTACTTGTACATTGTTTAATTTTTTTTTTAATTAACAGAAAGACTAGTGATTACAATGATATCAATGATTTTGTGTTAAAATCTTTTCAAATATTATGAAATTTGGGGTTAGAGCAAATTGTGATTTGAATTCTTCTAATAACCAAAATCAGATACCCTGGTGGCATAGTGGTTAAGTGCTATGGCTGCTAACCAAAAGGCGCTCCTTGGAAACTTTATGGGGTAGTTCTGCTCTGTCCTATAGGGTAGGAATCGACTTAAGGGCAATGGGTTTGGTTTTTTGGTTTTAGTAATCAGAATTGTTAACTAGAGATTTTGACGCATACCCCATATTAAAAATAAAGTCAGTTAACCAAACTGAATTTTGGGCCTAAAAGGGTACAGGTTTTCAAAGCCGCAGCGGAGTTAAAAGAGCGGAGATCGGGAGCTATCCCTTTGGAGAGAACTGCTGCTGTGCACTGTGTGCTGGCGCTCCCTGTGACTACAGACGACGGGGAGGTAATGCCTCAGAAAGCCCAAAGACAGCTGATCTAAAAGAAGCTTCACCTTCGAGAAGCTTGAGTTGTGTCCACAGAGTTTGGTAGTTAACACTGCTGCTATGATTCCTACTCAGGAAATTTGGAAGGAAAGAGAGATGTACTGCTGAAATTCTTTGGTAGTGAATATAGCCCTTGCTACTAGAATTTATTTATTTATTTTTTACTAGAATTTGTCAAAGAGATCAGATGACTTACAGGTGAGTGTTTACTACAGTTCAGATATTTTGTCATGTGAGAAGGAGACAGCCAACCTGGAGTCAGTATGACACCTGCCCAATATTGTCATCTGTGTATTCAAGAAGACTCAGGGAGAGAATTTTTTCCATTGAGGGCACAGGCAGTATTCAGAGGGAAGGAATGCCTTGCGATGTCACAGCAGAAAAACTCAGTAAAGAAGCCTCAAAGACATCAAGAAAGCGAGTACCGAACTCCAACAACTAGAAGAAAAGCAGACTTAAACAATCTGTCAGAAAGAGAGAAAACAAAATCCTCTTTTGGCTGTACCATTCAAGTAAGAAGTTTAAAAATTTGTCACCAACTTTACCCTCCTCACTACACCCTCTTTGCCTTCCAACTCAGGAAACTTCAGAAAAGAGCAAGTGGAGAAGAGTGAAGACACTTGTCCTGGCTGTTCCCAGGCAGCAGGCAACCTGCTAGAAGCCAGTCCTGTTTGTCAGAGTGGAAATTTAAATCAAATTCATATTTCTTAATATTACAAAGGACTGGGCCTGCTAGCTGCTGATCTGAGATTGTGTTTTTTTGATTGTTTTAGAAAAAAAAAAGAAAAAGACAAGTCTGTTTAAATTTAAAAATAAAGAGTTCATTATGGCAAAAGGGCAGTTTGCAAAATGGGGGAACACAGCACTAGGAGAAATCCAACAATGTGCTCCCCTGAGCTGCAGTGTCAAAGAGACTCATGAAGGAAAAAAACACAAATAAAGAGGGCAGAGCTGGAGTACATCTGATTGTTTAACACTACAAAGCTGTAGAAACCATCTTTGCAGGGGCTGTCCTCTTTTGCAAGGATGGCTCCAGGTGTCAGGATTCTGGCTGACCGCTAAAAATCACATGTTCCCTGGCATCCAGGCTTCTGTAACCTGTGTTTGACTGAGTTACTTTAACACTATGATGGTGAGTTCTGTTGAAATATAAAAGCAAAGAGTTTGTTGAAAGAATAGGATGATTAAAAATGAAAATGCTAAGTATGCTAATGTTCAAGGAGAGAAAAAGGGTTTTGATACAGAAAGGCTATAAGTTTGTAACATTAGCTTATTCTAAGTCTTAAGTGGGGCTACGTCCTCCTTGGGTTTACGCTGAACAGTGTTATGGAAAAGTACAAGTATGTTTGAGTGGACTTAAAGGGAGTATCTTCTTAGAATCGCTTAGCCACTAAAGTCCCATGTTTAACATTAGTACAGGTTGAAGCTTATCTCCTTTTAACATAGGCTATTTTTTTTTTTTTTATTTCTAACCACAAGGTCTTCCTTTCGCAGAGTAGAGTAGGCAAAACAGCATTTATCTGTAGAATTTACTAATAAGATGGAATTTTACAGAGGCAACTAGCTAGCTGCATTGTATGACAGAGCTGTCTTTAAAAAATTTAAAATGGAGTCACTTTGGACAAGAAGATATTTGGCCTAGACCTTGGCCAGAAGTTTCAATCATATCAAGAGCCTTGGTTTTAGAATATTCTTTCTCAGGATTTAAAGTTACCAAAGGACTCTTTCACCCAGGCTGAATGGAAAGAATCATGGAACCAACCAAAATTTTCATCTAGTGGCAGAAGAACAACTTCTCTCATTTAATAATCTTAAAGGGATGGAAAAACCCATTGCAGTTGAGTCAGTTCTTACTCATAACAACCCTAAAGAACAGACTAGAACTGCCACATTGAGTGTGCAAAGCTTCAAATCTTTAAGGAAGCAGACCACCATGTCTTTCTCCAGCAGAGGGGCTGATGAGTTCAAACTACCCACCTTTCTGTTAACAGATGAGCGCTTTCAACCACTGTGCCACCAGTGCTCCAAAGGGATGGTTAAAGCAAAACCAAACCCGTTGCTGTCAAGCCGATTCCGACTCATAGCGACCCTATAAGCCAGAGTAGAACTGTCCTATAGGGTTTCCAAGGACCAGCAGCTGGTGGATTCAAACCGTTAACCTTTTGGTTAGCAGCCAAGGTCTTAACCACTGCACCACCAGGGATGGTAGGAACAACAAATAACCATATATCTTAAAAGAATTTCACCTGTCATGTCTGTCAATATTCAAGTATCATTTACGTAAAGGAATTCTTATTTCTTCTATTCAAAAAAGGATAGAAAATATTTGAAATGTTAGGTCATCGAATTTACCCTATAGATAGAAAAACTGAAACAAGAAAGAAAACATTTACAGAAGATTTTTTTTTCCCCTGCTGTCCTTCTCAGTATCACCATCTGGCAGTTATCCTGTGACAATTACTGTAGAAACAAGTGGCTCTTATCAGAGCAGTCGTTGAAACACACAATAGATATTAAAAAGAATGAGAATCTCCAATCACATGCAACCCAGATGTCAGAGATGTAATATGGATGGAGAGAGCTTTACTTCTTTTTTTCTCCAAATTCCACAAGGCAAAAATGCATTTTGATCACTCTTCACTCCTGAATACAATGTCAAATCTGCAGCAGGCTGTCTCATCCTCGGCACTGTTGACATTTTAGGCGAGATGATTCTTTGTTGTGAGGGGATGCCCCGCGCATTGTAGGATGTTTAGCATCATGTCTGGCCGTCATCCTCTAGATTCCAGTAGCACCACTCCCCAGTTGGGACAACTAAAGGTGTTTCCAAAAACAAACAAACAAAAAACCTGTTAGTGTTGAGTCAGTTCTGGCTCATAGCTACCCTATATTGCCAGACGTCTCATAAAACCAAAACCCAAACCAAAAACAAACAAACCAACCAACCCATTGCCGTCAAGTCCATCTGACTCAGAGTGACCCTATAGGGCAAAGTAAAACTGCCCCGTAGGGTTCCCGAGGAGCAGCTGGTGGATTCAAACTGCTAGCTTTTGGGTTAGCAGCTCAGTTCTTAACCACTACGTCACCAGGGATCCAGTTATAGCACAGTTAGTGTATATATTGCTACTCCTCCATTCTTCCCTCATTATGGCTGGGACTCAGAGTTTAAAGTTATGTGTCTATATGTATGTGTATATGTGTATAGTATATTTGTCTCTGAATAAGATAAGAATATAGTGGCATACATAAGAAAAGCTGTATAAGAAGTAATATCTTAACGACTATTAAACATTTAATTTACTGCATTCTGCGAGCAATTCAGTTACAACTAAAAAGTGATCACATTTACAACATTACGTAAAATCTCAGAGTATTGAGTTTCCCGATCTCTACTTCTATAGGTTAGAAAATTCGGACCTATTGAGTTAAAGTAATATTAAAGTCAGTGGTTTAGCTAGGCCTAAAAGAACTCAGAATAACATAACTCCTCCATTAAGTGATCTTCCTATAATCACCCGTGTCCTGAACACAGGCTCCGAATGGAGAAAAAAAAGTTATGTTATTTCAACAAAATTACATGAAAAGTAAGCACTATAATAAGTACTAAAGTACAGTATTGAAGGCAGGAACATAAATATTCAAGGATTTATTTCTAGGTAACAATGCCTCTCAAAACACTTATGATGTCCTATTTTTCAACACCTTTTAGCTTCTCCAACCTCTATGAACCTCACCTAAATATCCAACACCAAAAGCAAATGAATGGCCAATAAATACACAGTAACTAAAAATAAACCAGATTTTTAGGCTTTTTAGTTTTGTGGTGACATAGTCCGATACAAAATGGATCTTTGTATAAATGAATGGAGAAGTCATTTAAACCACAGTATAGATAATGTAGCGGTGAAGAGTGAAATAAAAAGAGTTCCATGTGAAACATTCTCATGACAATGTAACAAAGGGACAATAGAGTAACCTAAACGCACTCTCATTAAGCTCATAGAAAACTGTGTCACCAGACAAAAGCATTGTTACAGATAAAAATTCAGACCTAAATTACAATCACCATTCGCCTCAGTGACAAGGCTTAAAGCTTATTTAATAATTTTCCAATCAAATATTTATAAACAGATACAAATTCTAATTAACCAAGAGTCATTTTATAAAAGAAAACTAATAACAAGACTTCTAACTCTTTCCATTCAATGCTAAACCAAAACATATACAGCTCATTTCTATTTGGGAGGAAAATACAATAGATATTCAGTAATACTGTAACTGACATAATCTTATGAGGAAAAATGAGCCATTCTTTTCTCTTTAATAAAAATAATGTGTACTAGAATTTTAGGCTTACTGGTACCAGGCTTAAAAGCACTTAATTTCTGTCTTTAAGACATGCTGCATCAGTAGGCAGATGGTTTTAGAGGCTAGAATTGGAATTGGGAAACTATTGCACACCTTTTCACCCTAATATCAATGGTTAGCTATAGCCAGCTTATAACAAAAGAATTCCACAGCACTAGGAAATGAAAATATAATTGTAGCTTTAGAGCTGCTAGGATCTTAGCACTACTGGGCAGGACATAAGACAATCCTATGCTAGCTTTCTCTAACACTGCCCTCATCAACTAATGGAGCCATTCATGCATCCCACATCCAGACTACTCTGCCTCTTGAATTTGGGTCGTGTTGCTCTGTCTATCCTGAATGCTGTCAAAGAAACTGACCGAAAACAATCAAATCAAAGAAAGATGGTGATAAGTTAGAGTGAATGTGACATGAGGATTTTTTTTTTATCTAGAGGAAAGACCCCTCAGAGGAGGTGAAAACTAATAAGAAATGTAAATGAAGGGAAGAAGAAGGTCTTAGGAATAAAAAAATAAAAAATACCTGGGGGGAAACAGTCTAGTCAGAGAGAACAGCAAGTCCACATGTGCTCAGGTCTGAGCTTTCTTAGTATGTTTAAGGAACCAGAAGGAGCCCAGTGTGGCTGTAGTAAATGAGCAAGTGGAAGAAAAGTAGAAGGAGAAATCAGAGTGGCAGCAGGAGTTGGAAAAGGGGAGTGTGTAACAGCAGAGCATGTAGAACTATGAGAACCATAGTGAAGAACTTGGATTATATTCTGCATGTAGAAGGAAGCCACTGGAAAATATTAAGCAGAGGAGTGGTATTACACGACTCCCTAAAGAAATCTCTGAGTTCTTCACGGAAAACATAAAATAGACAAAGCAAACTGGAATCAAGAAATTAGTCAACAGGTGTAGTTTGCAGTAGACAAACAAATATGATGGTGTCTTGCGATATTGTAGAGATGGAAAGATGGGCTAGGGATTTGGACATATTTTGAAGAAGATAGAAGAAGATTTACTGAAGGAATAATGTGAGGCTTAAAGAAAGAAATATATATATATATATGTTATGGATTGAATTGTGTCCCCTAAAAATGTGTGTCAACTTGACTAGGCCAAAATTCCCAGTACTGTATGATTGTCCAACATTTTGTCATCTGATGTGATTTTCCTATGTGTTGTAAATTCTACCTCTATGATATTAATGAGGTGGGATTAGCAGAAGTTATGTTAATGAGGCAGGACTCAATCTACAAGATTAGATTGTGTTTTAAACCAATCTCTTCTGAGATATAAAAGACAGAAGCGAGCAAAGAGACATGGGGACCTCATATCACCAAGAAACGAGAGCCAGAGTAGTGCATACTCGGAACAGAGTTGCCTACACTGAGAAGCTCCTCAACTGGAGAAAATTGATGACACGGCCCTTCCCCCAGAGCCGACAGAGATGGAAATCCTTCCCCTGGAGCTGGTACCCTGAATTTGGACTTCTAGCCTCCTAGACTGTGAGACAATAAATTTCTCTTTGTTAAAGTCATCCACTTGTGGTATTTCTGTTACAACAGCACTAGATAACTAAGACAATAAGAATTCATCTAAAGTGTCCAGCTAAAAAACCTTTTGGTGGAGTTTTTGTTCACTGAGATGTGAAGCATGGGTCAAAAAGCACGAATAATGGAGATAATCAAGAATTTTATCTCAGCCGTTTTATGTTTAAATACTGTGGTTGGCTTAATGCTAGAGTACAAAAATATGCAGATCCTAATCCCCAGAACCAATTAATGGTAGACAATACGGCAAAAGGGAATTCACAGATATAATTAAGAATCTTGAGATGTTGTTGCTGTTAGGCCCTGTCAAGTCAGTTCTGACTCACGGTGACCCTACGTACAACAGAACGAAGCAATGCCTGGTCCTTTGCCATTCTCACAATACTTGCTATGTTTGAGCCCATTGTTGCAGCACTGTGTCAGTCCATCTCACTGATGGTCTTCCTCTCTTTCTCTGACCCTCTACTTTACCATGCATGATGTCCTTCTCCAGAATGGTCCCTCCTGATAACATGCCCAAAGTACGTGAGACAAAACCTCGCCATCCTTACTTGTAAGGAGCATTCTGGTTGTACTTCTTCTGAGACAGATTTGTTCGTTTTTCTGGCAGTCCATGGTATATTATCCCGGATTACCTGGGTGGACCCTAAATGCAATCTTAAATGTTCTTATAAGAGAGGCAGAGGAAGATTTGGCAGCAGCAGGAATTGCGAACACTGAAATAAATTGCTATGCTGTTGACTTTGAAGATGGAGCAAAGGACCACGAGTCAAGGAATGCAAGGGATACCCCTTTAGAACCTGGAAAAGATGAGAAAACAAACTTTCCTTAGAGTCTCTGGAGGGAGAGTATCCCTGCTGACATCTTGTTTCTGCCCAGGTGATTTTGGATTCACGGCATTAAGAATTGTAAGAGAATAAATGTGTGTTATTTTAAGCCATCAAGTTTGTGGTAATTAGCAGCCATAGGAAAATAATACAGTTGTCCATGAGACATCCAAGTGGAGATAAGTAGATTGAAGTGTATATGAATCTGGTGTTTAAACAGTAGGTTCGGGCTAGAGGTAAAATTTGGAAGTCTTCAGTACATGGGAGGTATTTGAATTGTGGGATTGGTTTATGAGACCAACTCAGAAATGTGTATAGTAGAGCAGTGGTCCAAGGACTGTGTCCCGTGACTCTACAACTTCTAGAGTTTGGAAGACAAGAGCAACCTTTAAAAGCAAACTGAGAAGAAGCAACCAGTAACATAAAAAGAAAACCAAGAATAAATGGTTTCCTATGGCACTGGGTACTGGGTTAACTGAAAGTTCAGCCATTTGAAACCACCAGCGGCTCCACAGGAGAAAGGTATGGCAGGCAGCTTCTGTCGAGATTTACAGCCTTGGAAACCCTATGGGGTCACTGTGAGTCAGAATTGACTTGATGGAAGTGGATAGAAGCCAAGTAAAGTATATGTTTCAAGAAGGAACATGTAACCTACTTACATCAAATGCTGTTGCCATGTAATATTAGGTCGGAGAATTAATCATTGGATTTAGCAATGTGGAATTCACTGATTCAGTGAGATGGTGTGAGCAAAGCCTAAGTAAGATATGGAGAAGACAATGAGGGCCTGGTTAGGATAGCAAATAGAGACAAATTTTTGAATGAGTTTTGCTGGGGGGGAAAAAAAAAAGAGCAAAGAAATGAGGTGGTAGCTAGAGAGAGAAGTGGGATTAAAGGATTTTTTTTAAGATATGAAAATTTATAGTATATTTGTATGCTGATAAGAATGATGTAGTAGAGATTTTAAAAAAATGACAATGTGTAGAGACAGGAATATTTGTAACTGAAAAAGTCTTAAGGAGGCGAGAGATAGATCCAATGTCCAAGTGGAACAGTCGTCTTAGATAAGAAAGAGATAGCTGAATGTAGCCAGATGTTACACTGTCAGACACAATGTTAGGTGCCTTAGATATTTCATCACACTTTTACATCAAATTTACGATAGAATTTTATAAATAAAAAATACGGGGGTCAGAATACTTCTATGAACCCCAGCTTCTTTATCTGCACAACTGGTAAAGTCTTAAATCCTTATGCTGTGAGGATTAAATTAGATATATCAAACTGACTATTGTTGGATAAATGGTAAATATTCAACAACTGATAAACATTATTTCTATCATTATTGCTACCAGAGTAGTTCTTAAATGTGCTAAGATAAAATTATCAGATATCAGAAGGTCTGAATTACGAGGCTAGATTTTTGAAATGCTCACCTGTGGAAACTTTGAAATACCGTGGATAATGGCAGGAGGTCTCGTTTGTGAATGGGGAAGACTGATATGAAGCAAGCTAACTCATTTTTCATCTTTCCAACCTGTTGAGGCCTAAATGGCGTATGTCCTGCAACTCCTGACTTTGAGTCATCCATGATTCTCTTGATTTACCTTTTTATGAGTGTGGTGACCTGATCTAAGTCCTTCCCATCTTAATGCACAAAGGTGAAAAAGCAGGCAGGGACGACAGTTGAAACTTTTTTCCCCTCTCCTCACAGGCTATTTCCCTTTCCTTGCATGCCATTCACTCTAAGCATTTCCAACCTGACTGCTGTCTCCATGTTCCAGTGTTTCTTGTTAAAGTCACCGGTGACTCTAAAAATAGCCAAATCAAAAAGAGCATTTTTAGTGCTCACCTTCTTGACCTTCCAGCACTGACCCTGTCAACCACTCCTTGATCTGTGAAACCTCCCCACTTGGCTTCTGTGAGACTGCCATCTCTGGTTTTCCTCCGACCTCTGTGACTGCCCAGTCAAATTCAAACGTCACAAGCCCAGCAAACGCTGAGTGATTTCTCTCTGGACACCTTAGATGCATGATTTATTCCTACATGTATGACTATTCCTGTCCCTTTCGAGGTAAAGAGAATATATCATCCATAGTTTTGCTTCTCTTCTTTGATGTGACATGAACATTTTGGAATTCCCCAAGGTATGTGTGGACCCTCCTTTCTGTACGGGTTTTCCTTAGAGAGAAAGTGATCATCACCTGAGGGTCATTAAAGGTCGTTTATGGATGAACAAGCTGTAAAAGCGTGCGCCCAAATTGTCTGCTCTAAACTCTAGACTCACTACTTAAGGCGATGCCTGCTGTCTCACAGGCACACTAAACAAACAAGCAAACAAACAAAAAAAGATTGAGAGTTAATGAAAAAAGTATTTTTTTTTGAATGTATGCTTCTATGCTTGCTTACTTTAGCAATAAATTATATAATAAACACATTATATTTATAAAAAAATATTTATAGTATGTTATAAATAAGGAGACCTGGGATCATATTGGTTAAGTGCTCTGCTGCTAACCAAAAGGTTGGCAATTCCAATTGGCAGTTCAAACTCACCAGCTGCTCAGCGGAAGAAAGGTATGGCAGTCTGCTTCCATAAAGGTTATAGCCTTTGAAACCCTATGGGGTGGCTCTACTCTGTCCTGTAGGGTCACTATGAGTAGTAACCCACTCAATGGCAATGGGGTTCTTCAGCGGGGTTTTATGTTATAAATATATCTCTATAAAATATAAATTATATAATTTTCATGAAGCACCTAGAATATAATACTTTTTAAAACACTGACATGATCATTTGCTTGAAACTTTTAAAATATCTTCCCATTGTACTTCAAATCAAATCCAAACTCTACATCCAGGGCTAAAATGCTTTCAGTCCCACCCAGGCTGCCCCTCGTGGGCCTGTCCCTGAGTCCACTGTACTGTAGCCACACTGAGCACACAAAACTCGTTTTCTTTCTCAGGAAACACATGTGCTATTTATTCTTTTACCTACAACCCTCTTCTCTAGTCTTTTTACGTGGCTGGTTTCTTATCATTATTCAAGTCCTATATTAAATGTCACCTCTTCAAACAAAGCACCTTGCTAAATTTGGTCTCCATCATTCTCAAACTCTTCACCCTCTTTGTTTTCTACACAGCATTTATCAAAATTTTCATTATATATAACTCTGGCTTACTCTGTGTTAACCCTATATGCGTGTATGTAGGTACGTGCACACACACACACACACACATACACACACACTGGTGTTGAAAGAGCCATGGACCACAGAGCATAGGTGCTGTGTATCCCACTCATAACACAGCATAATTCATATCTGGCACAAGGTAGAGAGACCAAAATATTTTTAGTGTATGAATCCAGGAAATACCATGCTTTTTTCTAACCAAGTGAAAGAGGTTTTTATGTGTGAACAAATTTTAATTAGTAAATACCAGAAATAACTCCAAAATAATTTAATTTGGTTTTACAAATGCTCTTAAACATGATGCCATTTGTATTTATATTACACCTTATCTTTGACACACTGATTTTTTGTCTTACGATCCAGAGAGAAAAGCACTTATATTGGAGGGGAAAAATGTCCAAGCTCTGTATAATATTTTATTAAATAACACTTATACTAAATTTTATTTGAGAATAAAGCTTTTCAGTGTAATAGGTGACTCAAAAAGGAGAATTACATTAAATATTGTACATTTAAAGTTGAGGATTGAATTCATTTTTGGATCTTCTAGCAAAACCAGAACATGCTTAGGTTGATTTCATAGAACTGTGTATTTGCAAAACTTTCAGTGGACATAGCTTTTCTTTCTAAATGGCAAGAAATGTATCATGGTTTTATTATAACCCAGTTTACCACTGCTGTTCGTTCTTTAATAATAAGATTATTTTTGCCAATATTTGAAAATTATTTTGCAACTAATGTAACGCTTTTGGGATAGGCACCAATACTTCCCTGAGAATGCTCATGTATTAAACTCCCATAAAATAGATGATTTTATTGCTGCAGATGTCTGATTTGATTTAGAAAGTTGCAATGTGTCTTAATTGTATCATTAAAATAATCAGGCTAGTTCATAAAAAATGTAAAATAATAGACTCCAAACGTAGTTTTAAGTCCTTCAAAATCATTTGCAAGGAAGTCTTTAGAAAAATATCAATTTGCTGTAAGCTAACTTTCCTCGAGTAAAAATATTTGTCCAAGATAACATCATACCCTTGCCACAGTAAGACGCTGTTAAGCTGTCAGCCATCGCCCATTGCATAACTAAGACTGCACATACAGAATGTCCTATTGTAATTTCATGGCACTTCTTGAACAAAGGAAATCTGATTGATTGCAGTCATTTCCACAGCCATAGAAGAGAAGAATATATATTTAAAAAAAAATCAAACATATCATTTTAGGCTTCTATCTACAAAGCTTGGAGTAGTGAACTAAAATGAGAAATTCTGTACTCCTTCTAGATTGCACAAAGCAGCTGTGAATTCAGATTCCACACTTCATCTTTCATTTTGATGAGCATTCTTTTGATCTCCAGAAAGAAATATATTTATAATTTCCAAAAGAACTGCCTCAGAGGTAAGTGATATCCAAATATTGTTCTGCAGAGATAAAAAATATACAGTGTCAGTGGTATTTGGCTGGGAATTGATGATGCATTGCACACCGATATAGAGACATCATTCTTATACAACTTGTAACATTATGGTTTAGGGACTATTTAACCTTTAACACAAATCATGTTTATTTTCCCACTGGAATTTAAAGCACTTTATTCTGTTCCACTGTATTTCTTTTTGTTTCCCTGTTTTCCCTACACTGTGCTCACTGAAAATTTTGTCTTCTGAAAGCTGTTAAAGAAGGAAAGAATAAGGAACATGATTTAGAAGCAAAGCAAACTGGAAAAGGTGAAGAACGATTTCCTGAGCAGGTCCATTTTTAGTGCTAATGAACTTAAATCCTTACTAGCAAAAGATTATTACATAAAGACATGAATTTGCTTTATTTTATTTTATTTTTTAATTATGGAGCCCTGGTGGTGCAGTGGTTAAGAGCGGGGCTACTGACCAAAAGCTGGACAGTTCAAATCCACAAGCGTTCCTTGGAAACCCTATGGGGCAGCCCTATAGGCTTGCTGTGAGTTGGAATCGACTGGAGGGTAACAAGTATGTTGTTCTGATGAGTTCTACCAGACAAGTCTAAGAGTAAATAGTGACAATATAAAAACTAAACATATTGGCAGCACTAAGCTTTATCCTGGTATTTTCCCTACACAATGTTGAAGATAGACCTGTTAGAATTACTTGAAGGCACAACACTGAGAGTGTGTAAAGAGAAACAACAGACTCTAAGTGATCCTGAAAATATGAGAAAGAAAAGGAAGAGTCTGAGAGATAATTTAATTTTGTAAATAATCTGACTTCAGTGACAAATTTGAGTCTTCGTGTTGCTTATATTTGGTGGAGATACATACTTTGGTCAAGCAGTTCTCCAAATGTATTGCACACGAGTCAGGCTGAAGGTGTCTTTTCTTCCCACCCTGACAATAACTTTGTCATTGGCACACAGCGCCAAAGAGAAATATGAAAGAATAAAATGTTTTGAGTTCTATTGGGACAATAAAAAATGATTTATATTAGAGGTTAAATAGTCCTTGAACTATAACGTTACCAGCTTGTGGGAACTATGTCTCTCTATGCTTGCTCAATGCATCATCACTTCACTGTCAGACACTACAACATTGTACATTTCTATTTCTGCAGAACAGTGTTTGGAGAGCATTTACCTCCAAACAGATCCTTGTGGATGTGGGAGCAATGGTCACGTTACCTACAAATCAAATAAGGGATCGTGACCCTAAATTGTACAACAGATTATTCAGGACTTATTGATTAAGTGTTTCATGTGACTATATTTTGTGTTTCTACAATTATTAAAGCAAGCCAGTTCTTTCTATGTACGGGGGAATGACTTGATTTAATATAAATTAAGATTTGAAATCATTAACTTTGCTTTTTTATAAAGCATCCTTGAGATGTAAGTTTTTCAAAGCTTACCAATTAATCATATTTAGTAGGCAGTTTTATAAAAGGATGCACAGAATTGGCAATTATCTGTTGAAGCCAGGTTGTGTAGAAAGTCATTCAAGAAAACTCTAAATAAATATTTTAATTACATGAATGTCATTGCCAAAGGTGTTACACAATTCAGAAATGTTAAGTGAATATTAAATTCTCTCTACATATATGGAATGTTATAATCTTGGTTGTAAAAACTGTCAACTGTCAGAAATATATCCAAACCTTATTTGTACTAAAATGATGCTATAAGTATAACAACAAAAACGAGTATGTTATTAGAAATTATATTTTGAATTTGAAACTAAAATCACAAAAAATGAAAAAAAAATACTTTAATCGTATTTAATTCCTTTGATTTGGAAAAGTAAATCTGGCACTTTTCCTTCTGCACCAACAGGTCATGGTCAAGCCTTAGGCTTTGCACAGTGGTGTGTTTTCACGTCGCACAGAATCCAGCTTTCAGTCTCTTAACTAGCACGAACGTTAGGTTTCATTAAGATTCTGACTCGAAGACAGGTATTTCCAAACTAAGCACATTAGATACACAGAATCTTTGCATCACAACTTTTGTATTTATAGTATTTACTGCTAAGCTATATATAAAATTTACACTTTGAACACCAGATGAGTTGTGGGATGACATCAAGGGCATCACAGATGAATAAAACAAAAGGTCATTAAAAAGACGGGAAAGAAGAAAAAGACCAAAATGGATGTCAGAAGAGACTCTGAAACATTCTCTTGAATGTTGAGTAGATAACATGAATGAAGAAACGATGCAGTAAAAGAGCTGAGCAGATTTCAAAGGGTAATTTTAGAAGATAACGTATTATAATGAAATATGCGAAGACCTGGAGTGAGAAAACCAAAAGGGAAGAACATGCTTAGCATTTCTCGATCTGAAAGAACTGAAGAAAAATTCAAGCCTCAAGTTCCAATATTGAGGGATTCTATGAGCAAAATATTGAATGATTCAAGAAGCGTCAAAATAAGGTGCAAGGAAAACAGAGTCACTGAACCAAAAAGAACAGGTCGACGTTCATCCATTTCAGGTGGTCAAGATAAAGAACTGATGGTACTGAAGAAAGAAGTCCAAGCTTCACTGAAGGCATTGGCAAAAAACAAGGCTCTAGGAATTGAGGCAATACCAACTGAGATATTTCAGCAAATGAATGCAGCACTGGAGGTATTTACTTATCTATCCCAAGAAATTTGGAAGACAGCTACCTGGCCAAACGACTGGAGAAGTTCCATGTCTGTGCCCATTCCAAAAAAAAAGGTGAACCAACAGAATGTGCAAATTATCAAACAATATCAACTATATATATGAGTCGGAATTGACTCGACGGCACTGGGTTGGTTTTATCAACAATATCACACACATGCAAGTAAAATTTTGCTGAAGATCATTCAAAAGCAGTTGTAGTAGTACATCAACAGGGAAATGCCAGAAACTCTAGCCAGATTCTGAAAAGGATGTGGAATGAGGGATACAATTGCTGAAGTCAGACGGATCTTTGTTGAAAGCAGAGAATACCAGAAAGATATTCCCTGTGTTGTATTGACTCTCCAAAGACATTCAACTGTGTGAATCATAACAAACTATGGATAACATTGCAAAGAATGGGAATTCCAGAACACTTGATTGTGCTCTTGCAGAACCTTTACATAGATGAAGAGGCAGTTGTTTGAACAGAACAAGGGGATACTGCATGGTTTAAAATCAAGAAAAGTGTATTGAAGTTGTCAAAGGTTTAATTTTATTTCAATCCACAATCAAGAAAACAGCAATCAAGAAATCAAATGACATACTGCAGTGGGCAAATCAGCTGCAAAAGACCTCTTTAAAGTATTAAAAACCAGAGATGTCAGGCTAAAGTTGCCTGACACCTGCTATGATGTTTTCAACACCTCATATGCATGTGAAAGCCAGACAAAGAATAAAGAAGACCGAAGAAGAATTGATGCATTTGAATTACAGTGACAGCAAAGAATATTGAATAAACCACGGACTGCCAGAAGAATGAACAAATATGTCTTAGAAGAAGTACAGGTGGAATATTCCTTAGAAACAAGTATGGCAAGACTTTGTCTCACGTATTTTGGACATGTTATTAGGAGGGAGCAGTCATGAAGAAGGACATTATGCTTGGTAAAGGAGAGGGTCAGCAAAAAAGAGAAAGACCCTCAGCAAGATGGATTGATACAGTGGCTACAATAACAGGGTCAAATATAGCAATCATTGTGAAGATGGTGCAGAACCAGGCCATGTTTTGTTCTATTGTACATGGTGTCACTATGAGTTGGAACTGACTCAATGGCACCTACACAACAATAACTAGCACCATTTCACTTAATGTTTGGAACTGGACTGTACCACAACAATGTATCTTCTATTTCTAACTCTTGAGTCATCCTGTGTACTCCAGTTGCCTCTGGGTCAATTCTGACTCATGGTGACCCCATGGATGAAGGGTAAAATTGCACTCCAAAGGCCTTTTCAATGGCTGTTATTTTTGGTTTTTTTAACAGGTTTTGGTGATCTTTCTGAAGCAGATTGCCAGCCTTCCTTCCCAGGTACCTCTGTGCGGATTCCAACTGCAAACCTTTCAGTTAGTAGCCTAGTGGTTTACTGTTTGTGCCTCCCAGGGACTCCATTGATTAATCCTAGCCATGTTATATGTTAGAACAGTGTGGGGTCATTTTCATAAAATTTTAATTCCAATAATTTTTTTGTTTGATTTTTCAACTCAACAATATTGGAAATGCCATTAGTCAACCGCGTTAAATTCCAGGAGGTGATTTCTGACAAGAATTATGGACCATGTTAATCCTTGACGAAGAAGTTTCCTGAAGACATAATTTCTCAAAAACCGGTTAAGCAAATCATATGTTACTGTTGCTACTTTTATTCTACATAGTGTTTTATAAGGTGTTTAGATAATAAATAACAATAAACAAAACACTGTCTTGACCCCACCTTGCATGTGAGCTGAAATGGAATTCTTATCTTAGAATGCATGAACTGCTGGTTACCTTTTACATTTCAAAGGATCTGTTGAATGACAAATAATCACCTAACTTCCAGATAGCTCAGTAGACAATGGTCGAAGCCATGGAAACACAAGCAGATGGATGACTTAATTATCGTATACAGCAGAAGTTCCTTTTTAACTTCTTAATTAAAGAAATTCCTGTTGAATAACAAACTGAATGCAGGTAACTTCTATGTCATTGCTAAACACTTCCAAACTGGATTTAAGAATCATATTAAGTTCAAAATTAACTGAACATCTTTGAAACATTACCTGTAGTAACTAACTGTGACAACTTTAGGTCAAACTTTTCCAGAATTTTCTAACACACACATGCATGTGCACACACACACACACACAAGATCATTTCATGAGTTTTCCCAGCCATAAGCATCATATCCAAAAGTTCCTTGTCACATCATAATTCCATTTATGATGTATCACAAATATATAACACACAGCAGCAGTGAAAACAACACAAATCAGTTACAGTTTTTTATTTAATAAGAACTGGTGTTCTCAGCCATATTTTCAACATTCTGGACAACAGTTATTTCTTTTAGCCTTGAATTTGCTAATGATTATTACTGTTGTAGATGTATCTTTTTTTTTTTATCATGCAATTTAGGAAGAGCATTTCTAAAAATCACCATTTAAACATTTTTCCCCCTTTGTGATATAACTGCCTTTCAGAGCAGTAGCACTTACCTGCATTCAAAAATAAACCCTTTTGAAATTTTAGTTCTTTTACTTCAGTCCATTAAGTTTTTCATGACACATTTTTCTTCACATTGTTTGTAGTTACTATGGTTTGTTACAAAATGATGCCTTAAATGGAGTCTTTTAACAAAGATACACTTGGTTTGCATATTAAACACACAAGAATATTATTTAGTTCCACAAAATCGTATGATCTTTGCTTTTCCTGAAACACTCATTCCTCTTAATTTACTTTAACTTACTTTGTTAGAGACATTTATACAGAAAAATGTGTATCTATTTTAAAAAAGAAATTTTACAAACGCAATGACAAGAAGGGGATGATAGGAAGTCGTGGAAACTGTGAAGCCAATGATTGGCTCTAGATAGTTGTTGTTGTATGACAATGTTGGCTTCAAGTTTGCAGCTCTTGCAAATTTCTCAAAGAAACCTGGAAATTGGAATTTTTTTCCCTTAAATCTCATGATTTCTTAATGTTGACTCAAAATCTTTGTGAATTAGAAATAAACTTGACTACATCTGGATCTCTGCATAAGATCCAAACCTTTGTCTTTAAGCTACACCAACCAACAGTCATCTTTTTATAAAAGAAGGAAGTGAGTTTCAGAAAAAAGTGGTTTGGCCAAATACACAGCATGAGATAATGAACTTAAATGTGAATTACTATGCTCAAAGATACAGAATGGGATTTATCACATTTAAAATTAATAATTTTATTGTGATTAAATCCTGAATCAACCTGCCAGTGAAGGTTAAAGATTGCCAAAGATACAATCTCTACCAAAACAACAAAGACCACCATTGGTCTTCGATTGTTTCAGATTCGACCCAAATGTAGGTTCAGGTGAGATGATTTCCAAATTTTGTTTTTGTTAGAAGGATAATGGCACAACTCCCAATTACGTTTTAAACCAAGTGCCTTATAAACCCACAAAACCCGTTGAGTAGATTCCGACACATAGCAACCCTATAGGACAGAGTAGAGCTGCTGCATTGGGTTTCCAAGGCTGTAATGTTTTCAAAGTACACTGACACATCTTTTTCTGGCACAGCTGATGAGTTCAAACTCCCTGCCGTTCAGTTAAAGCTAAGTACTTAACCGCTATGTGACCATGGCACCTTCAAGTGCCTTACATAGTAAAGTAAATTTTAAAATGCACAATTACTCAATGGTTTCAGATGGGTATAGCAACAAACCCAGGCGAAAATTCTGCATGACTAAAATCAACTGTACTAACTGGCTCTTTGGATACCATCAAACACTTGCTCAACTCTAGCTGCGTAACTACACCCTCTGGCATTTACACAGCAAGGACAAAAGAATTTCATTACAAATGAAATGTATTTGGTCAACATTGAGCAGAGCCAATGCCAGTTGAGGGCTGCAGGTCTGTTGGTTTTGCCAATCTATGAGGCTGAATTTGGTGCGTATCTGAAAAGATTATAAAAAGGTAATTCCTATCTCTCAAAAAATATTGTCTGAAAAATGATGTTACATTCCTAGGTTAAAAAAATAAAATTGTATTTTGACATAAATATGCTGCAAATTACATGTTCAAAGACAGTAAAAAATGACTGGATGTCTTTAGGTTAACAGCATGAATATTTTAAATGCTAAATACCTAACTTAAAGCCCTTCAGTACTGTCTTTTCCTCGACATATAAAATAAGGTTAAAATGTTCTAACTAAATAAGATTAAGCATTGTTAAGAGAATTTATTTTAAATTGCCTAGTACTGTTAATTGACACTCAATAAATTTATGCTAATACTTCCTGAAATTGTACCTGTCTTAGGAGTATGTCAGCAAATTTCAGCAGTATTTTTTCTTCTTAAATATGCTAAGTCAAACGTTGCCTTATCATTTGTTTGGCAAAAAGGAGGCATTACAGCACAAAGAACTCAGTTTTATTACAGCTTCTGCTAAATTCCCAGACATTTTTTCTAAGCATGGAATTCTCTGTAAATCAATATGCATCATGAATGTATGTATACATTCCGAGAAATAGAAATAAGCAAGACAAGCGCTACAGCCAACTCTTCGTGAACTCCACAGAACGTGTGGGGCCGAGGCATGGATTTTTGAATAATACTGTACCTTTGACTTTGGAAAACATCTTACTGTACATACAGTTCACTACAGGTATTTTTGAAGACCTGGCCACTCACAATATTTGTGTGAGATGACAAAGCTGTGCCAGGAGGAGAATCTAGATTTCTGTAAACATCACTCCTGAGCTCCCCAATTCACAACCCTTTTTTTTTTTTTTCAGATTAACGTGTTGGACTGACCCTCCTGGCTGACTCACTTGTACAACAAATATTTCTGGAGTGGCTAGAAAGGCGGGCACTATTCTAGGTACTGCGCATGCAGCCTGAACAAAGAAGACCAAGGCCCATCCTTGTGTAGAAACATTTGTATTTTTATACTTTCTCCACTCTCACTTCTTTGATCCTACTAAATGGTATTAAATTGTATGTTATGATAATATAAGGATTTGAGGGGAAACCCTGGTGGTATAGTGGTTAAGTGCTATGGCTGCTAACCAAAAGGTCGGCAGTTTGAATCCACCAGGCGCTCCTTGGAAACTCTATGGGGCAGTTCCACTCTGTCCTATAGGGTCGCTATGAGTCAGGATTTAAAGACTATATACTCAGAAGGACAGAAGTGCAGAGTATCTTGTAGAATCCATACATTAGTACATCCTGATTTACTTTGGGTACGTGACAGAAAAAGGACTGCGCTGCCTCAGCATCATCTTTCTTTGCTGGTTTTCATCCTAATAAAACTTTTATTTTCATTCAGCGTACATATTATGGTTAAGAGGGTTTCACTCTTATTCTTCTGCCACTAAGTAGTGAATTATCCTATCGGTCATGCAGTTGGCTTAGTTAGTAAGGATGCTTTTCCTGAAGCTGGGGTTGAGACCCGAGGCCCTATTAGTCAAGTGGAAAGAATCCTCTAGAGTGAAATTATCCTCATTCTCACAACTACACGGAAGAGAGGAAAGTGATTTTTCAGTTGGATTGTGCAGCTGGCCTCTTTAGAGAATGTTAACACCCAGACAAAGTGAGTGGAGGGCTGAGTGCTATTTCTAGAGAAATACAGCCCATAGAATCATAAATCAAGTAGGTATGGAGCACCAACAAAACAATATTATTTTAATAATAGGTGATTAAAATACAAATATCCAGTAACTCCTGAAGAAATCTATCTTTAGCCTAAAGAACTGAATTGGCTTTGTATACAGCAGGAACGTGAGATAACTATTTCAATTGTATTACATGGTTTGGTCTTCAGCTAAGTACATTGTCATCATTTTATAGCATTTTCTCATTTTCTGTGACCTGCATTTCAAAGAAAGCATTACAAACGTATTTTCATCAAGAAAAATATAACCGCTTTTTTTTTTTTTTAATATTAAGCATATCAGAGGATTTTAACCAATACATTTCTAACCATTCACATGTACCCAGGAGTGAGAAAAAAAAAAAAAAAAAAGCGACATGGGCACAAAAACGTGAATTTCTATGATGAGAGAACTCTACACAGAATTTAAAAAGGTTTAAAAATCTCAAGGGTAGCAGAACGCAGTCACCATGCCTACAGACTAAGTCTTAAAATATGTGTTTGTTTATATTTGTGTGTGTGTGTGTAAGGCAAAACAAAGGCCGATCTCTTCATGAAGGCAAACAAAAGAAATGTATAAGGAAGTCACTTTTTTTTACTAATGAACTAGATCACTTGTATAAATTATACACAACAGAGGTAAAAGATTAATTGTTGTTAAGTGCCATTGAGCCGGTTCTGACTCGTAGGACATTATGCACAGCAGAACGAAGCACTGCCCGGTCCTGACCCATTCTTACAATCGTTGTTAATGTTTGAGCCCATTGTTGCAGCCACGGTATCAATCCACCTTGTTGAGGGTCTTCCTCTTTTCTGCTGACCCTGTACTTTGCCAAGCATGATGTCCTTCTCCAGGGACTGATTTCTCCTGACAACGTGTCCAAAGTATGTAAGATGCAGTCTCGCCATCCTTGCTTCTAAGGAGCCTTCTGGCTGTACTTCTTCTAAAACAGATTTGTTCTTTCTTTTGGCAGTCCACGGTATATTCAATATTCTTTGCCAACACCATAATTCAAAGGCGTCAATTCTTCTTTGGTCTTCCTTATTCATTGTCCAGCTTTTGCATGCATATGATGAGATTGAAAATATCACGGCTTGGGTCAGATTAACTACTCACATCAATTTATACTCATTGTTGTAGATATGTTCTCAGGAAAGAATAGATCTGGGATATCTATAAAAACCTTTCTCTTGAGAATTTGTAGCATTTTTAATTGAAAGGGAATAGATGGTTACTAGGAAAAGGACAAGGAGAAAAGAAAGAAAAAACAGCTAATGAACGTGTAATATAGTCATGTTATTTTAAAACCCGCCTACTAATTTCCCTGATAGATTTTTCACATGTGGCAATTCTTACACGGTAGTAGCTCATTACTCTTTAACATTTGCTCTCCGCAGCAATGCAAATTTGGGGGAAATTGCTAATGTTTTTTGTTCGTTTGTTTTTGCTTTTGCTCAGGCTCAAAAAAGCCCTGAAGGCAGAGTGGTTAAGAGCTCAGCTGCTAACCAAATGGTAAACAGTTTAAATCCACCAGCCACTCCTTGGAAACCCTGTGGGGCAGTTCTACTCTGTCCTATAGGGCTGTGTTGAGTCAAAATCAACTTGATGGCAGAGTTTGGTTTAGTTTTTTTTTTTTTTCAGGCTCAACCCAGCTCCACTACTAGGAATTGAAAAAGTCTGTACTAAATACAGCTGAAGGTGCTAGAATAGCAGTTAAAATGCAGTTGGTTAAGAGAAGTGGGATAAAAACTCTAGTATTCAGCAAGCAATTCCCTTTTTTCAGGGGCAAGGATTGGGAGGGGCAACAGAGATTCAGGGAATAATAATCAGCTGAACATTGCTCACAATTTACTGGAAGGTATTTAAGGTTTATTTTTGTAGTTGTTTTGTTTTTAGAGACAGACTCATGACTGGTATTTTATCAGAAGGAAGATCTACAAAGAGTGAACATTTCTGAAAATCACCGTCTACAACAAACCAAAGGACTAATTCTGTGCTGACCCTGAGGGAGCCACTGTATTAGACAAAATGGTTTCCTGAGAATATCCACTCAAAATATCTTGTATTTCAGCAGGCTTTCAGAGCACTGAATCTCACGTCTCTCTCGCTGTGAGACCTAAGAGGAGTGATTGTGAACTCCATGGTTGGAAGTCCTTTCTTGACAAACTCGTTGACTCCTTGCCTCCCTTAAGGAAAAATGGAAAAGTGGCGAGATTGCCTTGTTAGCAGCAAAATTAAACAGCTGTTTATTTATTGACTCATTCATTCATTTATTCAGACCTCTAACAAAAATTAATCAAGCAGTGATTAATCTGTGTGGTCAAGAATTATTATACTACATAATAAATATGCCAGAGTGATTAGGGAAAACCCATATATCAAGGGATTACTTTTAATGGGAAAGATACACAAATGAGTATGTTAACAGAGAGGAAGGGGCTACATTCTGAGTAAAATATAGAGAAAGTGCTATATGAAGACCGGTTTGAGCGCCTGATCCCGTGATACCCTCAGTAGAGGGCAGTGCCTCGGGAGGACGAATCTATTTGCTCCAGAAATTCCTACTTCGGAGGCTCAGACTTCTGCGAATGTGTTAGCACAGCAATCTGAAAGAAGGCGGTGCAATGGCAAGGGAAGTAAAAAGGGGGAAAAAAAGAAAATGGAAAAAGAAGGAACTTTTTTTGAGCTCCTTCCGGGCACGAGGTATTGTGTTTAACACTTTGACGTGCATGTCGCCTTGATCCTCTGTCTGGGAGAAACAGACAATTATCACCATTTTCACTTGCGACAACTGAGATTAAAAGGCCAAGTGACTTGCTCAAGATCACTCAGAAATAACACAAAAAGCTGAAAATATCTAAGATTTGTGGTGAATACACAGTTCTACACAATCCAGTCATTAATCAAGACTATGCTCAGTCACAATTGGCATCTGAATATGCTCACTCGGTCTTGTTTTATGAAATTTTATGGTATTGATGGGAGACATTGATTTAAATAAATTAAATATTAGAATACTCAAAGTTACTCAAATGCTAAATTTGAGGGTGTATCTTTCTGAACATTGTTAGGTTAACTAAAGTTTGATTTAACCAATTACTTTAGTAGATTAAAAGAGCAGTCTTTTTATAAAAATTGGTTTTATGCTTTTTTCAGAAATGTGCATCATACAGCTTGAATACACCTTTATTATTATGAGTATTCAATCTCTTTATCTTCTTCTTTATCAATGTTTGCTGACATCCACCACCGCAGACATGGAGTGAATACAGGGACAATGTTGGCCTCACTGATACAGGCCTCACCCTCACGTCAGTGTAATAAGCTTGGAAGCCGTGTATCATCACATAGTCAAATCATGTGAACATGAAAGATGAAGAAGGAACAGTTTCTCAGACAAAGGTTTCTCAACACTCTCTTCTTAGATAATGAGTACCTGCCTGATGCTACTAGAAATGAAAAATCATCTTGTTACCAAATCCTTCTTTATAGATTTTTGGATAACATCAGCACTCATAATTTACTTTCTTTTAGAAAGTGTGAGATCAAGGAAAATAAGTGAGGAAGAAAAGAATTTTTCAAAGTGAGAGGTCTCATAAATTTGTTAAAGGAATTAATCATGTGGAAGTCATTTACTAACATTATAAGGAAAAATAACAAGTTGACCCAAGTATCATTTTCAGGTATTACACATAGACAAGTACACGGTGTCAGTTTTTCAGTGTTGACAAAATATAAATGAAGCATAAACAATTATTTAATAGATTTGATGAATAAAGAAAAACAATTTAGAATATTCTATATTTAATTTTTTTCAATTACTTTTATATTTACCCCTTAATTTTTATTGGAAATATTTCAATAGTGTTATTGCATTGGTATCTCTAGGGTGGTCCTAAATAATACCCCATGGTGAACAGAAAGAAATAATCTAATTTCTATTTACAATCTGTTCAGTCTCAATCTCTGAGATTTATTTCCTCTCTATACTCCATGTAGAAACAGTTTTAGTAAATAAATATTTTCCCTTTTGAGTTGCTATGTTCATTATTTTTCTAATGATCCAACTCTATTTTAATCTCAAAAGCTTCCTAAGCATTACACATCATAACATAGACTACATCACTCGGCTACTCGGCTTCACAACCTCTCCAGTCCAAGTGCAACTTTCATCTACTCATGTCCACTGCCGTTACAGCCCACCTAAACTGAATTTGCGGTCTTTCTCAAGGTTTCATCTGAGAGCTTCAGGGAGCTTAGGCAGCTAGTCAGTTTTCCTTTTGAGAAGGTGACTCACCAGCTTTGGGGGATGGGCATATTAAAGGTATTTAAATCAACTGGATAACTACCCAGAACTCAACAATGTTCTATACCCACTAAGGTTTAGAACTTCCACAAAAGATTTAGTTTCTTGGTTTTATTTCTCTTTCAAGGTTGCTACCCCTCCTCCAATGCTTTTAATAAACTTTTGTATTTGAAAAGAAGAAAAAACAGGAACTAGACAACCTGCCCTGAAAATTTCAAAATGTTATCCATTTTTAGAAGGATTTGTCACATAATGGTAATTTTTCCAATAGCAAAATTAACAACATATATCCTAGTTACAAATGTTAACACTTGAAATGTAATTCTCAATTTCAAGTCCTGTTGGAAATGTTTTTAAATATAGCATTGAAAAAAATCTGTAAAATATATTATTACAATTGTTCTTATCATTTTCAAATCCTAAAAACTTTTCAAAGGAAAATGTGTTTCAATGAAATTAATAGGCTTTTATTATCAAAAAGCCATAGACATTTCCAAACATATAGTAGGATTCATTTGAGTATTAGTTTTTGTTTCACATGATATACATGTCACCCAAGAAAATTAATGTGGCAGCTTATAGTGTATACATCAGAAAATGAGTGATTGGTAACCTGAAGAAAGTGGTTTAAGACTGAATAAAAGAGGTCTCTAAGTTGAAATAAAAGCACCATGTAGGGTATTTTGCACACTGTCTTTCTACATTGGCACAATTAATATCGTTATGAATATCCCATTGTCCAAACTAACTAATCAATCTCTAAAGATGTGTGTGTCTTTAATTGCATACGGTCAATAATCTTACCTTGATCCAGCAAGATAAAATTTAGTAGCATGGAAACAGAATCCTGGAAGGCAGTTTAGACTTTCTTTTGATCCTTACAGCTGCAGGGTAAAAGGATAATCCAAGGAGAAAAACAAGTGTGATCTCAAGGGGTTGTGTTTTATTGATTATAGCAAAGAACGGGGAGAGCAAGCTCAATCGGCTCACACCACTTGGTCTTGACATAGATGCAGCTCCGCTGAAGAGAAAATGAGTATGAGGTAATCCCATCATAAATAATTGCTTAAGTCATCTGGGCCCCATGAAAGCAGAAATTTTGTAAAAGGGGAAAGCCCTGTGAGTGTAAAAGCATGGTGAAGGCAAGCTCTTAAGATAATTGAGGATTTTTCATTGGACTGTAGCTTTATACAGCACCTGGCTTTAAATCCAAGTTTGGAGCACCTAATAGTTAATAACTGCTGATCAGAGCAGGTTTTGGATTTTTTTGCTACTAGCTTTAACTACTACAAACAGAATTAAAGGTGCTAATGGAATATACGCAATTAAATCACCTTCTATCCAACATTTTACAGGGACAGAAGTAGGAGAAGGGTGTTTGTTACAAATAGGCCAAAAGCTTTTTAATGTATTTCACGTCTAAATATTGAAATCGATATCGATCTGTATATTTAAAAAAGAAAAATCCAATAATGTGTTTAAGGAAGACCATTAAGATGTAGTATAATTTCCAGGATTTATTCGTGCCTCTTTTGGGAAGCTTAATATTCAAGCTGAAGTGGAAAATGAAATGTCATTTTTATGCTGCAGTTTTTCGATTTTTTTCCAAAATACTTCCTGACTTCAATATATAAGAGTGAAAACTTTACTGTGGTTAAATCTAATTAAATATTTTAAAAGGTTTTACTTCTCTTAACTAGAAATTTCACAAAATTAACAAATTGACAATAATAGAAGGCAGGACCCCTGGTTTTTATTTAATCCTTATGGGAAAACTTGGAGGTAGGTACTATCATTTCCATCCTATAGTTGAGGGAACCACAGCATGGAAAGATGTAAGCAATTGACATAACCTCAGAAACTGGTAAAGCAGGACCCAGCCCTTGACAAGGCAGGGAGCGTGGCAGGGGGCTCTGAGTTCAGCCCTGGACACAGAGCTCCAAGTGGGGTCATTTGGATCACTTACCAGATGCAAGATTCCCATCAGGTTTCTTAACCTTGGAGCCCTGGTGGCACAGTGGTTAAGAGCTATGGCTGCTAACCAAAAGGTGGGCAGTTCGAATCCACCATCGCCCAGTTCTTTGAAAACCCCATGGACCAGTTCTACGCTGTCCTATAAGGTCACTATGAGTTGGAATTAACTCCACGGCAATGGGTTTTCTTAACCTAGTTCTGTGTCAATTTTCTCTTCAGCAAATTGGGGCAATTACCTCAAATGATTGTTACAAACACTGTGTCAGTGAATATTTCTAAGGCACCACAAAAGTATTTGCTAATTAAATAAAATGGCCCTCTCTAATCATAACAGTTTTTTTAATTTATTTTTTTTAATATTTAACAGTTCTGCCCTATTCCTAGCCTCTTGAACTGGTTTCATCCACTAAACATATGTAGGAAGCAATTAGGAAAATTATGCATTGCACAGAGTTGGTAATTTTTGGTAAAATAGAGCTTAATTGAGAAACAGTCAATACAATTCAGGAAAACAATTAAAAAGGAAGATTTTAATGTGTAAACTTGACAAGCCTGTAACTGCCAAAGTACCCAGCAAAGAAAATCTTTTTTCAGCAAAAGATAAGAGGCTACTTCAAAATTTACTTACGAAACTGCAAAAGGCCCTATAAAGCTGAATACATTTTGTTGAATACATGTTTTCAAGTAATTTTCATTTAAGAAATGAATTTCCCGTCAAAAATTACATATACTACTTTCAATCACTCGACTTAATAGTTTTCATAATGCTATTTTATGAAATAATGTTAACCTGACATTTACATAATGTCTTTTATTTGCAAATAGGACCTTAAGTTTGAAAAACAATTCTTAGAAGAACATAAGAATTATTCTTATCAAAACATGGAAGTAAAATAACATTGTTAAATGTAATCTACAAAAAAAAATGTGACCAACAAATTAAATCTTCTTTGGAACTGTTTACTCAGCAACGACTTTGTTCTTATTACTTGGTAAATAAGTTCACCATACAATAAAATGCAAGAATACTTTATGTAGGTCTTTATAAGACAGAAAGATTAAAATTTAGGTCTTATCTCAATTCTCCAAACACAACATATTAAAGGAAATTTCTGGTAATCTGATTTGATATTTTTCAATTTCCTTTGTCCATATACCTAAATTTTGTCAAATGACCAGCAATAGGCAATCCTCTTTTTCATTTAACCTTAGATTGGCATGGAAAGCAGTGCATCTTGTAAATATTTAAGAACATGAAATGAGAGTGAAATTCTTGTGTAATAGTGTGTCTACTAAGTAATAAAAGTAAGAATGATATATTGATAAATGTAATGTACAAAGAATATTGCAAACATATTTCATTTTACTCAATAGATGCCTAAAAAGTTGTGTACACCTCACATTTTTTTCAAGTTGAACCATAATTTAAATAAAATCAAAGATTATGCAGATAACTCTGAAGAAAAGATTGTATGAAAAAGGGCTTTTCTTACCCTGACTTGCTGTGCCCTTTACTTCCCTCCCTCCTGCCTGAGGTGGGACTGCATCAACCTAAATGGCATTCCCTGGAGGAACCACTGTTTTTTTCTGGCTGAGAGAAGTGCCAAAAGTGGCAGAGGAAGAGACCATGGAATTTTATGCATGTGCTGGATGGAGAACTGATAAATTGCTAACTATATCATCTCTGATCAAGGAGAGCAGAAACCACCATGTCCCCACCTTAAAGGTTTTCAGACACTTCAAGAAGCCCATTAGTGAACGAAAAACAATGAAAAGTCCAAGAAGAGCAACATACCTAAAGGGTTACAGTCTAGATGAGCAGAACACAAAGACCAGGCAACATCTGATGATAATAATAGCAATAATAGTAAAATGCTATAATAGGAGATGAGCACAACTACGGTAATAATATAGAGAGGCCTACCAAGACATCATGCTTGGAAAAGTAGAGGGTCAGCCAAAAAAGAGGAAGTCCCTCAATGAGACGGATTGACACACTGGCTGCAGCAATGGGCTCAAACATAGCAACAATCGTGAGGGTGGTACAGGACCAGGCAGTGTTTCATTCTCTTGTACGTAGAGCGGCTGTAAATCAGAACTAACTCCATGGCACTTAACAACAATAACACCAACGAGGAAGGAGAATCGAACTCAGTATACGCACACATACACAATTATCTGGATTTAAATGAATATGACTTATGAACCTAATTTTACAAGTTATAAGAAAAAAAAAGGCTAAGTTACAAACAAAGAGAAAATACTCAAACTGACCATAGTGTTTAAGACCCTACGAAACTAGAATCTACAGTACAGTATATGTAGACTACAGAGAAATAAGATGTCCAGGTTATAAGTGTAGTTTCAAGCTAAAATATCGTTACATTGTCAGGGTGAAAAAAGATATCTGGGGAAATGTAAGGATTAAGAAATGTTATCACCTATAGAACAAAAATCCCAGAAATAATTCTAAACAAACAACTATATCAAAAACCCATACTAGAAACCCATGCAGGAAAATGAGTGGATAATAAACAGTGGAAAACCATTAAGCCTTGAGACATGTATGCATGTATAAAATAAATGACGATGCATGCCTTCAATATTAAAAAAGGATTTTTGAAGAAATATACTGTAAGGAAAAGACCCAGTAACAGGGGACTAAAAGTATCAGCCATTTCAGAAAAACCTAGGTGCTTAAGAATCTAAGCTTAAGCTTTAGAATCATAGAAGTCTTAGTAAGTGTCTTAACAGTCTCTTTGGAGGGGACTGAAAGAATGGAGAAATAAAAATACTCAGTTGGTCCTGTCTTACTAAGTAGGGTAGAAAGAGAAGAAGTATGGAATTAGACAATTTCATATGATAGAGGAATATATACTTACTGATGAATTCTATGAAAGAGAAGTTATATCTAGTACAATGAAAGAATACAGGAGAAATTGCAAATTAAAAACAAATGACGATTTGACTATTTGCAAAACCAAGGTGAAAAAGTGAAAGAACAAAAAATATCATAATTTCTAAGCATAATGTATAAAAGAAAAAACAGGTATAACAATTGCCATACTAAATAGAAATAGGCTGAATTATCCAACTAAAAGAAACAAAAGCAATATTGCAATGAAGCACATTAGAAAAATTGACAACGTAAATTTAACAATAATCACAAAAATCATACGATTTTTTTTCATGCCAACAGTAGAAGAATAAAACAAACCAAGAATGGAAACATTATGAGTCATAATGGAATTTAATATTAAAAGCATTACGAAGGAGATCAAGCCTAAATTGGCATGTGAATCAACTCAGATGGGTCACAATGAAACTTATACCCAAAGGAAAATTTTTAACCTTAATTTTTTTAATTATTTGAGTATTAAGAAAGACAATACATAGCAGGGGAAATTGAAAGTTTTGGAAAAGAGATTGAGTCAAAATCCTATATGTACCAAATAGCGTAGTAAGTAACCACACAAATGGAAACTATTAGAATTATAAAAATATCTTTATAAAATAAAATTGTACTGGGAAATCTCAATAAAACTTTTTCACATCACATGGTCCAGAGTTGGGGAAAAAAAAAATAATTCCATAAAGAAATTGAATGACAAAATAAACTAATTATTTTAATGCATTTTTCAAATTGAGAATACATTCATTTTATGTAGCCACAAAACAAAATAAAAAATAATCATGCATTTGTACACAATCTCTGATGTTATAATTTAATTTGATAATAAATAACAAGATAATCTACATATGTAATAATGGGCATTTACACAAAGTCAACATCCAACATCATTCTAAACAGAGAGAGACTGAAAGCATTCGCCTTGAGAAAGGGAACCACACAAGGATGTCCTTTATCACCACTGTTATTCAACATTGCGCTGGAGGTCCTAGCCAGAGCAAAAAGGCAAGAAAAAGAAATAAAGGGCATCAAATTGTAAGGAAGAAGTAAAAGTATCCCTATTTGCAGATGATTGATCTTATACACAGAAAAACCCAAAGAATCCGCAAGAAAACTACTGGAACTAATAGAAGATTTCAACAAAGTATCAGGATACAAGATAAACATAAAAATCATTCGGATTCCTCTACACAACAAAGAGAACCTCAAAAGGAAAATCACCAAATCAATACAATTTACAATAGCCACCAAGAATATAAAGTGCTTAGGAATAAATCTAACCAGAGATGTAAAAGGCCTATACAAAGAAAACTTGAAAACACTACTGCAAGAAACCAAAAGCGAGCTACATAAGAGGAAAAACATACAATGCTCATGGATAGGAAGACTCAACATTGGGAAAATGTCATTTCTACCCAAAGTGATCCACAGATATAATGCTCTTCTGAACCAAGTTTCAATGGCATTTTTTAATGAAATGGAGAAACAAATCATCAATTTTATATGGAAAGGGTAAAGGCTCCTGATAAGTACAGCTTTAAGAAAGAAAAAGAACAAAGTGGCAGGCCTCACACTACCTGATTTTAGAACCTGTTATATCCCCATGGTAGTCAAAAGAACCTGGTACTGGTACATCAGACACATAGACCAATGGAACAGAATTGAGAACCCAGATGTAAATTCATCCACCTATGAAGAGCTGATATTTGACAAAGACCCAAAGTCTGTTAAAAGGGGAAAAGACAGTCTCTTTAACAGATGGTGCTGGCATAACTGGATATTCATCTGCAAAAAAATGAAACTGGACCCATAGCTCACATCATATACAAAAACTAACTCAAGATGGATCAAAGACGTAAATATAAAATCTAAAATGATGAAGACCACGGAAGAAAAAATAGGGACAACACTAAGGGCCTTAATATATGGCATAAAAAAAAAAAAAAAATATGGCATAGATAGTATAAAACCGTAACGTTGTTGTTAGGGGCCATCAAGTCGGTTCTGACTCAGCAACCCTATTAAACAGAATGAAACACTGCCCGATCCTGTGCCATCCTCACAATTATTGTTATGCTTGAGCCCATTGTGTGCCCACGGTGTCAAGGCATCTCATGAGGGTCCTCCTCTATTTCAGTGACCCATGAATCAGAATCAACTTGACAGCAGTGGATTTGTTTTTTTTTTTGTCTTTATACTTCACCATGTATTATGTCCTTCTCCAGGGACTGATTCCTCCTGATAACATGTCCAAAGTATGTGAGACAGTCTCACCATCCTTGCTTCTGAGGAGAATTCTGGTTGTCTTCTTCCAAGACAGTTTTTTTTTTTTTCATTCTTTTGACAATCCATGGTATATTCAATATTCTTCGCCAACACCACAATTCAAAGGCATTGATTCTCCTTCAGTCTTCCTTACTCATCGTCCAGCTTTCTCACGCATTTGAGGCAACTGAAGACACCATGGCTTGGGTCGGGCGCACCTTAGTCTTCAAGGTGACACCTTTGCTTTTTAACATTTTAAAGAGGTCCTTTGCAGCAGATTTGCCCAATGCAATGCATTTTTTAATTCCTCAACTGCTGCTTCCATGGGTGTTGATTATGGAGCCAAGTCAAATGATATCCTCAACAACCTCAGTCTTTTCTCTCTTTATCACAGCCTTGAAAACCCTCCTGAGCAGCTGTACTGCACACACATGGGGTAGCCAATAGTCACAATCAACTACATGGCAACTAACAACAACCACGACAAGTTTCAGTAAGGCCACTGGACGGCGGGTTCTATGTTATGAATGCAGAGATGCATAGGAGCATGGCCTGCGGGGGACCTGAGGCCTTGACTGCGACCTCCTTCAGGCTGTGCACTGCGTCTGGTGTGAGGAAGGAATTTTCCTACCGTGAGGCCTGCCAGGTAAAGACTTTCTCATTGCTTATGGTCACGCCAGAAAGATAAGTTGCAAGATTTGGGTCATGTGTTCAACTAGTTAAAAATGTTATAACACTTCCAAACATTAAAAATGCCTCAATGCAAAAACGAATGTACTAAATATGGCAAAGTATTAATAATTATTAAAGCTAAGTATTGGATATATGGGTTTTTTTATTTATTATACTATTCTCTCTGCATTTTTTCTTGGAAACTTCCATACCCGAAAGCAAAAACTGCATTTAGAATAAAAATACATAAAAGTGCATTATCCCTCTTCTGTCAACTTTGTTTAATAATTTTAAGATTAATGATAAGAATTTATCAAGATATCTTCTGATTCTTCCATTAGAGGAGCAAACCAACCAATTTCATCAAGGAAGGAATTGAAGGAAATAATAAAATTGAATTAGAGATTTGCCAAACAACAAGGTCCAAAAGGATATGGAAGAACTAAATGATCCTCTGCCCTATTGGCATTTTCCTCTACAGCCTTGACATAAAGATTATAATTATTTTCCAAATCTTGAAAGACTTTTTCTAGTAACTGAACCATTAAACATTTAAGCAATAATTCCCTTAATAGCTCAGGATTTGAAATTAACACATGGATTGCATTGTTCCAGAGAATACCATCCAAAAAGCTACTTTGTGGTTCTAAGACATGCACCTTGGAACTTACAAAGGTAAAAACAATAAATCATGTTACCAAGAGGCGAAGAAACCTGGCTAAGTTTTCAGGAAATGGCTTTCATGTGAACCAGTAAAGAATTGCTCTATTGCTTTCATTTTTAAGAAAAACTTTCAACATAAAATCAAAATATCTATACATGCAAATATGGTATTATTTCCACAGTTGAACATCAGGAAAAATGAGTAGTGTTAGCACTAGAAAACAGAATTCGAGTCTGGGTTACTCTCTCAGCTGCCTGTCTCTACGTTCCAATGACATATTGACATGTAATATAGAGAAAGACACCCTAACAGGAGTCAAAAAGTGTTTTAATTAAAAAAAAAAAGATTCCTCCCGTATGGAAGTATATACATACAAATGCTGAGAATACCATATATATATGTGTGTTGTTAGGTGCCATCTACTTAGTTCTGACTGAATTTGTATACGCATTGCCGTTGAGTCCATTCTGACTCATAGCAACCTTATAGTGGTTAAAAGTTCAGCTGTTAACCCAAAGGCCAGCAGTTTGAATCCACCAGCTGCTCCTTGTAAACCAAGTCAAGCAGTTCTACTCTGTCTTATAGGGTTACTAAGAGTCGCTGTGACACCATGGGTACAGTCGCTGATTATGTTGCTGAAAAAAGGCATTAGTGAGCTGAAATGGACTGGTATTCCCTTTGAACTGGACAATCATAACGTCTACTATGCCGGAAATGACAACTTTAAGAGGAATGGCATTGTGTTCATTGTCAAAAAGAACATTTCGAGATCTATCCTGGAGTACAAAGCTGTCAGTTATAATATCCGTGGTGGCTGAAACCAATGAATGCAAACATAGCAACGATTGTAAGGATGGCGTGGGACCAGGCAGTGTTTCCTTCTGTTGTACACAGTCGTTCCATTGTACAACCCCATGGAACCTAACAACAACTAAAACAACAGGTGTCTTAATTAAATCACCCACCACCCGCTTCCTAAACTCTTCAACTCCTTAACCCTGGGCCTCTATCTGCCATTCTCCAACAACCCTACGTGTCTATGGCAAAATATTTCTGCCAGTTCTACTTTAGAGAGCCTCAATTTTTTTTTTTTTTTCAAATAATGAACTCGTATCTTGAATATCTTCTTAGCTGGCCCAGGTTTCTCCATGTTTTTGGGCACGTGAGTACTTATTCACAGAAGAGCCTTAGAAATAATACAGCAAGAATGTTCAAACGACAAAGAATAAGCATGCTATGATTAGTTTATATCTATATTTCTGACCCTAGAATACACTAATTCTAAAAAATCTATGGATTATCTTAAAAATATCAACCATCCCTCTAATAGTAAATGTAAAACTTTGTGATTTTGTGCTCTTGTGTATTTTCTGAGAAAAAAAGGTTTATACACAAAATATGTCACTTAGATGTTTACGACCTCCTCAGCATAATCTACACTGGAAATGACTGAAATAGAGCAATATCCAGAAATATTTTTTTACTTTTTATAGCAGAGAAGAAGGAATATTAAAATTTGGAAAACAATTATATTGTTATTAAGTAGAATTTTATGAAGAACTACTAGATAATTGTCCTACCAAAGGTGTGAAATATTTTTTCATCATCGATATGTTGTGTTTTAATTATATAAACATTGGCTAATCTGGCAAATACAATGTATTTAGGTGATATATATTAATTTCAATATCAAGAAAATGCCTTGAAATCAGCTTGTCTTTTGTAAGACAGTCTACAATGAAAAAAAGTTGCTTTTCCAGGCTGAGAGCTCACCTTATACTGCTACACCATTGTTAAAAACATCACACAAAAAGAATATGAGCATCATGCCTTGTTTTAGCAGATGCATTAATGAATAGGTAGCAGTAATAAAAAAAAATAAAGAGTACTTCGGTAGTCAATGACAAGAAAGAGAATCTGCGTAAATTGCACATCACTTAAATAGCTGTGAATATACAGAAACCTTTTTATTTCTTGATTACAATTTTAATTAGCATTTCAGGCAAACAGAATGTATGTTTTAATGACCCACTCTTATCGAGTCAATTCCAACTCATAACGTTCCCATAGGGTTTCCCAGGCTGTAAATCTCTATGGAAGCTGACTGCTACATCTTTCTCCCACGGAACCCAGGTGGTTTTGAACCGCCAATCTTTTGGTTAGCAGTCGATTGCTTTAACAGAGCTTGCTGTCATTTCCTACTGTGGCTCGTTTTCCAATATGAACATTTTTATGTGATTTTTCTCTGTCTCTTAAAGAAAATGCCCTTATCAATTACTTTTTAAGCTAAGTTCATCTATATAATAATAATTTTGAAAATTATCAAATTTAAACTTATAGCATGGAATTCAGGTAGATCTCAAAAAATCTAAGATTAATTCTCTCATGTTCTTGGTGCAGCAAACAGATCACCATGTTCTAGTAACCATGCCGATAGTTTACAGTGAATCATTTATTAAAGGTTGGTTATTTTATAAATTACATGTGAAGAACCACTGTTGAAAAACTGAAATTATACCTTCCTTCTAACAATAAGAAAAGTAGGGACCGATTATTATTCCCATAACACAATTTTTAAAAGAAAATTGTGAATTGTTTTTCTTTTAACAGTACTTCATACATATAAAAAAAAAAACCCAAAACAAAATAAATGGCAAATAATATTAAGGACACTTTCACTCTATAATGGTGAATAAATTTTACGAGCAATAGTATTGCCAAAATGAAAGGAAAATGTTTATTTGTGTTATATATATGTATATATACACACATATACATGTATATACACACATACAATATATATCCATATATATGTGTATACATATATATATATACATATTCATATGTATATATATGACATGGGGGCTGCAACAATGAGCTCAAGCATAACAACAATTGTAAGGATGGCTCAGGACCAGGCAGTGTTTCGTTCTGTTGTGCATAGGGTCTCTATGAGTTGGAACCGACTTGATGGCACCCAACAAGAACAACAACTATATATATATATATTTTATATATATATATATATATATATATATACATAAAATTACCATCACAGCCCTGGTGGCGAAGTGGTTAAGAGCTTGGGCTGCTAACCAAAATGTTGGCAGTTGAAATCCACCACCCACTCCTTGAAAACCATATGGGGCGTTCTACTCTGTCCTATAGGGTCGCTATGAGCCAGAATTGACTTGATGGCCCACAACATATCACCGTCAGAAGAAAACATTTACTTTGTTTAAATATAGATGGCCTATATGAAACATATGGTACAGAAATTACCAAAAAACTCATCTCTTACCTCCTCGTAACTTGCATTAAATCAGAGTGCAACATCATTAGCTATGAAAAGGGTCTGACTGTGATATTAGTCTTTGCATTAATTGCCAGGGTTGAATCGTAATGTCCAGCAGCTGTTGTCAACAGGCTCAGGTCAACATTCTCGCAGAACAACTACACCTATCTTTGGTAGCTGTGGTCATAGCTGAACTTTTCATCTCATAATATATTCAATTCATATCTGTGATCTCTACTATGTGGTAAGTTCCACAGCATCAGGGATCATATTTTGTTGCTCATGGTTACCTCTCCAGAGGAAGCACACTGCCTGGCACTTATGGAAGACAGGAATGAATGGCAGAAGCAGGAGACAAAAGAAGGAAAAATACAGAAAACAAACCTGACACAGGCAGTAATTCAATTCTAAGGTTGAAAGTTTACAGAAGTTAATATTGAGAGTTTTAAAAAGTAAAACAAATTCACATTCACATGTGAGTTTATAAGATCTTCACTAAAGGTAGAGAACAACTTTAATGAATCTAATGCTTTACATTATTTAATCCCACAAGTCTGACAGTTTGTTGTACTGTGGTGGCTTGCATGTTGCTATATGATGCTGGAAGCTATGTCACCAGTATCTCAAGTAGCAGCAGGATCACCGGTGGTGGACAGGTTTCAGCTGAGCTTCCACACTAAGACAGACTAGGAAGAAGGGCCTGGCAGTCTACCTCTGAAAAAATTAGCCAGTGAAAACCTTATGAATTGCAACAGAACATTGATGTAGAAAAGACCACTGGGGAAGAGCTACCTCTTCAAAGTAGAGTCAACCTTAAAGACATGGGTGGAGTCAAGCTTTTGGGACCTTCATTAGCTGATGTGGCATGACTCAAAGTGAGAACAAACAGCATCAAACATCCACTAATAATAGGGACATGGAATCTATTGATGTCGTTAGGTGCCACCAATTTCTTCCAACTCATAGCAACTCCACCTACAACAGAAGGAAACACAGCCAAGTCCTGTGCCATCCTCACACCTGTTCTTATGCTTGAGCCCATTGTTGAGATCACTGGTCAACCTATCTACTGGGGGTCTTCTTCTTTCTTGCTGACCCTCAAACTTACCAAGCATGATGTCCTTCTCCAGGGAACGTTCTCTACTGATAACATGCCCTAAGTATGTGAGATGAAGTCTTGCAATCCTTGCTTCTAATGAGCATTCTGAATGTATTTCTTCTAAGACAGGTTTGTTCATTCTTCTGGTAGTATATGGTATATTCAATATTCTTCACCAACACTATAATTCAAGGCATCAACTCTTCATGGGTCTTCGTTATTCATTGCCCAGCTTTCACAGCCATATGAGGTGATTGAAAACACCCTGGCTTGGGTCAGGTGCATCTTAGTCCCTAAAGTGATATCTTTGTTTTTTCAGCCCTTTAAAGAGGTCTTTTGCAGCAGATTTGTCCAATGCAATGCATCATTTGACTTTTGACTGCTCCTTCCATGTGTGTTTATTGTGGATCCAAGTAAAATTAAATCCTTGACAACTTTAATCTTTTCTCTGTTTATCATAACGTTGCTTATTGGTCTAGTCGTGTGAATTTTTCTTTTCTTTATGTTGAAGTGTAATTGATACTGAAGGTTGCGGTCTTTGATCTTCATCAGTAAGTGCTTCAGGTCCTCTTTACTTTCAGCAAGCAAGGTTGTGTCATCTGCATAACTCAGATTGTTAATGAGTCTTCCTTCAATCCTGATGCCTTGCTTTTCTTCAAAATAGTCCGGCTTCTTGGATTACTTGCTCAGCATACAGGCTGGATAAGCATGGAAATTATACAACCCTGAGGCACACCTTTCTTGACTTTAAACCATGCATTATCCACTTGTTCTGTTTGAATGCTTGCCCCTTGATCTATGTACAGGTTTTTCATGAGCACAATTAAGTGTTCTGGGATTCCCAATCTTTGCAATGTTATCCATAATTTGTTATGATCCACACATTCGAATGCCTTTGCATAGTCAATAAAACACAGGAAAACATCTTTCTGGTATTCTGTGCTTTCAGCCAGGATCCATCTAGCATCAGCTATGGTATCCCTTGTTCCACATTCTCTTCTGAATCCAGCTTGAATTTCTGGCAGTTCCCTGTGTACGTACTGCTGCAGGCACTTTTGAATAATCTTCAGCAAAATTTTACTCCCCTGCGTTATTAATGATATTGTTTGATAGTTTCTGCATTGGGTTTTATCACCTTTCTTTGGGGTTGTACAAATACTGGTCACTTCCACTCGGTTGCCCGGCTAACTGTCTTCCAAATGTCTTGGCATAGGTGAGCGAGCCTTGATTTTCATCAGCGTCTTCAGTACAGCTCGGGTTCTTCCTTCAGTACAATTGGTTCTTGATCATACGTTACCTGATGAAACGGTGGAAAGTCAAGCAATTCTTTTTGGTGCAGTGACTCTGTGTAATTCTTTCATCTTCTTTTGACGCTTCCTGCTTTGTTTAGTTTTTTTCCCACAGAATACTTCAATATTGCAACTTGATACTTGATTTCTTTCCCCAGTTCTTTCAGCTTGAGAAATGCTTAGCATGTTCTTCATAGAATGTATGAAGTTAGAATCTAGGAAAATTTGAAGTAGTCAAAAATGAAATGGAATACATAAACATCAATATTCTGGAGATTGGTGAGCTGAAATGGACTGATACTAGCCATTTTGAATCAGGCAATCACATGGTATATTGTGCCAGGAATGACAAATTGAGAAGGAATGATGTTGCATTCGTCATCAAAAAGAAAATTTAAAGATCTATGCTGAAGTACAACTCTGTCAGTGATAGGATAATATCCATACACCTGCAAGGAAGACCAATTAATACAACTATTATTCAAATTCATGCACCAACCCACAATGCCAAAGATGAGGAAATTGGAAATTTTTAACAACTTCTGAGTCTGAAATTGGTCAAACATGAAATCAGGATGCATTGATAATTAGTGGTTATTTTAATGTGAAAATTGGAAACAAAGAAGAAGGATGAGTAGCTGGAAAATATGATCTTGGTGATAGAAACGATGCCAGAGATTGTGGGACAGAATTTTGCAAGACCTGCAACTTCTTAATTGCAAATAACTTTTTTAAATAACATAAATGGCAAGTATATATGTTGACCTCATTGGAGCTCCTAAAAATCAAACACTTATGTTCATCCAAAGATTTCCCCATAAGAGTAAAAAGATTACCTACGGACTGGGAAAAAAAATTTGGCTATGATACAATCAGTATCTGATCTCTAAAATCTACATGATACTACAAAAACTCAAAAACAAAAAGACAAGCAACCCAATTAAAAAATGGGTAAAGGATATAAACAGGCACTTCACCAAAGAAGACATTCAGGCAGCTAACAGATACATGAGGAAATGCTTGCCATCATTAGCCAGTAGAGAAATGCAAATCAAAACTACAATGAGATACGATCTCACCTCAACGAGGCTGGCATTAATCTAAAAAACACAAAATAATAAATGCTTACACACTGCTGGTGGGAATGTGAAGTGGTACAACCACTTTGGAAATCAATTTGGTACTTTCTTAAAAAGCTAGAAATACAACCATCATACAACCCAGCAGTCCCACTCCTTGGAATATATCCTAGAGAAATACAGGCCTTCACATGAACAGATACATGCATACTAATGTTCATTGAAGCACTGTTTACAATCGCAAAAGATGGAAGCAACCAACATGCCCATGAACGGATGAATGGATAAACAATTATGGTATAGTCACATAATGGAATACTACGCAATGACTAAGAACAATGATGAATCTGTGAAACATCTCATAACATGGAGGAATCTGGAAGTCGTTATGCTGAGTGAAATTAGTCAGTTGCAAAAGGACAAATATTGTATAAGACCACTGTTATAAGAATTTGAGAAATAGTATAAACCAGTATTATAAGAACTCAAGAAATAGTTTGCATAGAGAAGAAAATATTCTTTGATGGTTACGATGGTGGGGTGGGAGGGAGGGGGTATTCACTAATTAGATAATAGACAAGAGCTCTTTTAGGCGAAGGGAAAGACAACACACAATTCAGGAGAGGTCAGCACAACTGGACTAAACCAAAAGCAGTTTTCTGAATACAACCAAACACTTCAAAAGCCAGAGTAGCAGGGGTGGGGGTCTGAGGACCACGGTTTCAGGGACATCTAAGTCAATTGGCATAACAAACTATATTAAGAAAATGTTCTGCATTCCAATTTGGTGAATAGCATCTGAGGTCTTAAATGCTAGCAAGTGGCCATCTAAGGTGCATCAATTGGTCTCAACCAACCTGAGCAAAGGAGAATGAAGAACACCAATGACACAAGGTAATGATGAGCCCAAGAGACAGAAAGGGCCACATAAACCAGAGACGACATTAGCCTGAGACTGGAAGAACCAGATGGTGCCCAGTTACAACTGATGACTTCCCTGACAGGGAAAACAACAGAGAATTCCCGATGGAGTAGGACACCAGTGGAATGCAGACCTCAAATTCTCATAAAAAGACCAGACTTAATCATCTGACAGAGACTAGAAGGACCAGAGGTCATGGTCCCTGGTCCTTCTGTTAGCCCAAGACTGGAACCATTCTCAAAGCCAACTCTTCAGACAGGGTTTGGACTGGATGATAAGACAGGAAATGACACTGGTGAGGAGTGAACTTCTTGACTCAAGTAGACACAAGAGACTATGTAGGCAGCTCCTGTCTGGAGGGGAGATGAGGAGGCAGAGAGGGACAGGAGCTAGCTGAATGGGCACAGGGAATACAGGGTGGAGAACAGTGTGCTGTCTCACTAGGAGGAGAGCAACTAGGAGTATGTAAAAAAAGCAGGGTGTATATAAGTTTTTGGATGAGAGACTGACTTGATTTGTAAACTTTCACTTAAAGTGCAACAACAAAAAAAAGGCAGATAGAAGCAAAGCACGGGCAGTTCTGAAAAGAATTGGTCAATGTTCAACCATTTCAGGAGGTAGCTTATGGTCATTAACTGATGGTATTAAAAGAAGAAGTCCAAGCTGGACTGAAGTTATTGCTGAAAACAAGGCTCCAGGAGATGATGGGATACCAATTGAGATGTTCCAACAAAGGGATGCAGTGCTGGAAGTACTCAGTCATCCATGCCAAGAAATTTGGAAGACAGCTATTTGGTCAACTGACTGGAAGAGATCCATATTTGTTACCCTTCCAAAGAAAGGTGATCCACAAGGCAAGGTCATGGAAGGTTCATAGACATACCCAAAGGCCCTGAGAGACTGAACTACCCAGCTGAGGGCTGGGGACTATGGTCTCAGGGGACACCCAGTTCAATTGGCATAACATAGTTTGTAAAAAAATGTTCTCTATCCACCTTTGGTGAGTGGTGTTTGAAATCCTAAAAACTTTTGAGCAGCCATCTAAGATACTCCACTGGTCCCACCCTGACTGAAACGAGGGAGATTGAAGAAAACCAAAGACACAAGGGAATGACTTGTCCAGAGGACTAATGGATCACAACTACAACAGCCTCCACCAGATTGAGTCTAGCATAGCTACATGATTTTCAGATACCACCACCAACTACTCTGACAGGGAGCACATAGAGGGTTCCAGAGTAGGACAAAATTCTGACTCAAGAAAAAAGACCAGGCTTATTAGTCTGACAGAGACTGGAGAAAACCCAGAGTATAACCCCTGGATACCCCTTTTTAACTCAATACTGAAGTCACTGCTGAGTTTTACCCTTCATCCAAAGACTAGACAGGCACAAAAACAAAACTAGACTAAATGGGCACACCAGCCCAGGGACAAGGATGAGAAGTCTCAGGAGTAGACGGGAAAGCTAGTAATGAGGAATCCAAAGTCGAGAAGGGGAGGGTGCTGACACGTCATGATGTTGGCAACAATGCCACAAAAAAAAAAAAAAACCTCATATAAATTGTTTAACGAGAAATTAATTTTCTCTGTAAATCTTAGTCTAAAACACAATAAAAAAAAGAAAGGGGATCCATAATGCAGAAATTATCAAGCAATTTCATTAATATCACACACAAGTAAAATTTTGTTGAAGGGCATTCAAAAGCAGCACATCCACAGGAATTGCCCAAAATTACGGATGTCAGATGGATCTTGGCTGAAAGCAAAGCATACTAGAAAAATGTTTACCTGTGTTTTATTGACTATGCAAATCCGTTCGACTGTGTGGATCATAACAAATTATGGATAAGATTGCAAAGAATGAAAATTCCAGAACACTTAATTTTACTCATGTGGGAACTGTTCATAGACCAACAGGCAATCTTTTGACAAGAGCAAGGAGATACTGTATGGTTTAAACTAAAGAAAGCTGTGCATCAAGGTTGCATCCTTTCACCATACTTATTCAATCTGTGCGCTGAGGGAATAATCCGAGAAGCTGGCCTATATGAGGAATGCCGCCTCAGGATTACAGGAAGACTCATCAACAACCTGTGAATATGCAGATGACACAACCTTGCTTGCTGAAAGCAAAGAAGACTTGAAGCACTTACTGATGAAGACCAAAGACTACAGCCTTCAGTATGGATTATACCTCAACACAAAGAAAAGAAAAATCCTCACAACTGACCAATTAGCAACATTGTGATACACGAAGAAAAGATTGATGATGTCAAGGATTTCATTTTACTTGGATCCATAGTCAACACTCACGAAAGCAGAAGTCAGGAAATCAAAAGACATATTGCATTGGGCAAATCTGCTGCAAAAGACCTCTCTGAAGTGTTAAAAAGCAAAAATGTAATCTTGAGGATCTAAGCCATGATATTTTCCATCACCTTACATGCATGCAAAAGCTGGATAATGAGTAAGGAAGACTGAAGAAAAGTTGATGTTTTTAATTATGGGTTTGGTGAAGAATATTTAATATACCACGGACTGCCAGAAGAAGAACAAGTCTGTCTTGGAAGAAATACAGCCAGAGTGACCCTTGGAAGCAAGGAGGGAGAGACTTCCTTTCATGTATTTTGGACATGTTATCAGGAGGGACCAGTCCATGGAGAACATCATGCTTGGTAAAGTAGAGGGTCAGCAAAAAAGAGGAAGGCCCTTGATAAGATGGGTTGAAATAGTGGCTGCCACAAAGGGCTCAAACATAACAAGGATTCTAAGGATTGCGCAGAACTGGGCACCATTTCACTCTTTTGTTGTTATGAGTCGGAAATGACTTAATGGCACCTAAGAACAACATTATTTAGTTCTCTAGTTGAAATTTGAAATAAACTTAAGTTTTATCCTTTTAACTTAAAATGTAAGTTTCTTCTTCAGAAAATAATTTTGAAAACTGAATGTATTTTTATCAAATTCCATCTTCAAACCATCAGATGTTTCTCTCAATTAATCACTTGAAATTACAATCAGAATTTTCTGTTAATTAATCTTTTGAAGTTGAACAGATAACATGTTTGTTTGGCCCATCTTCTCTGTTCCAGACTTTAAAATGCTTCTCTATAGTCACATTCTGAACAAACCTGATTTTGTTTAATTAATTCAAAGAGGCAATAAAAGAAACTTCTAACAGGAGCTGGGAGGTGAGTAACTGTCATAGTACCAGCCTAGCGTGACCCATGACCCAGAACGCACCTCCCCTCCTCTTCCTATTGCTTTCCGTTTATATTGTACTGGGTTCAATGAGAAAGAGATTTGCTGGTAACAGGTTAACAGTCTTCCACGCTGTCAGATCCGTCACAGCAGGTTGCAACTTAAGTTATTGCAATCTTTCCTAACATCTTCTTTCTCCCACCAAGTTACATACAGTCAACTGAAGGCACTGAAAGAGGATATTTTCTTTACAGTGAAAAACCATCACCTGTCTTCTCTGCGGAAGAGTCCAGTTACCCTCGCAGCATCCAAAATATTTTATCACAGCCATGTCCCGCACAGAGAAGACTTTCTGTATTGAGATGTGTATTGCAATGTAAATACTCTAAGACATACGAAGACTTGTGTCTTAATGTCCTAAATTCTTATCGTAATGAGAATTTCCTGTGTGTGCACATTGAAATAAGTAACAATCACCTGAGGGTTGAGAGGATGGGAAAACTCAATCTAACACAAAGTTGCTAGACCAAAACATTTATAAAGGTATGCAGTACTTCAACATTCTCTTTCACTAGTTCATCTCATTTTCATAATATCCATTTTATTACTAGTATTGAAGGTTCAAAGTTGAGACCTCTGGTTTCCTAAAAATAAATAAATAAAAGACTTCTCACTCACCATGTAGTGCTATACCTATTATAGCAGAGCTAGGAATTTTTTAGGAGCCAAATTCTAATCTTTTGATTTAGGACCAGTACACTTTCCTTTATACAGCCTTCTCCTACCTCTGTTCCACAATCTCTCACCCAGGACTGGATTAGTCAATAAGCAAAGTACTCACGGGCCCAGTTGTGCCTTCCCATTAATCTGCAGTGTGCAAATTTCACCTGTCCCCTACCACATCAAAGATGAGGTGAAACCCATGTGAAATTGCTCACCCCAGATTAGCAAGTAAAAACAGTTAAGTCCGTGTATACCTTCTTCAATGCAAACTGGTATACACCATCATTGCAAGCCAGCGTATGCCGTGCTCGTTGGTTAACCCACCCCTGCCACTCCTTCCCTCTCCTAAAGTCAAGTAGTTATAAACATGAGGAGTTCCTTAAGCTGGTGCTGCCAATCCTTTTTGCTCCTGAGAGGAATCAATATGAATCATAAAGCAGAACTTATTGGGAAAAATTAGACATTTTGATTAGCCAAATGCATTTTGGTCTTAGCATACAAATAGGCTAATAAGAGCTTTTCCTCTATTTTTACTGTATCTGAGACTATAGGTTTTAACTGAGTAAATTCTTTGTCTCTGAAACAAGAAATAACTTTAGTACTGTGCTGAGTAAACAGTTCGTTTGATATAATACCATCAAAGATACATTTAAATTAAATCACTAAACTGCCTTAATCTTCCACTTTTAATCCCCAGATTATCTTTGTGAAAAACAGTTTGAGTGTAACAATGCTCATAATATGCTTGTTATTACCAATGTTAAAAATTCTTACCCAGTGATGAAAGTTTATATTGCTTCTGTTTGCTAAAAAATAATAGCACAAATTGAATATTTCCTGTGTATGTGAATGTAAACTATTGTAATCACTGGTTTCAATAATGAAAAGGATAATTACAATGAGTTTTTATTTTAAAGAATGGTGATTCTTTCAATGTCTACAGAAGACATTAGCCTTCTACTTTTTAGTGTTACTAAAATATTCCTTTTTTCCTTTGATTAAAAGGAGGTTTCATAAAAATGTTGCTTTATATAACTATTCAACAACAAGAACACTTTACTGAGCGCTTTTAAATGAATCAGAAACTGAGAGTTGATATTGCTAATGATGGCCCTAAAGCATGACAAAATTTGGACACCACCTAAATCATTAAAAAAAAAAAAAAATTGATCAGTGTAGTGATGTCAGCAGGAATGGCAGAATAAGAACTTCCAAAAATTGGCTCCTCCATAAAGAAATGAGAAGCTGGAAAAAATTGTCAAAGTCAACTTTTTCAAAACTCTGAAAAATTAACCAAAGCTTTTCAATAATCTGAAGAATGTTGAATCAAAAAAAGGGTTGAATTTCAATAATCGTGGACATTGTGGTCTTTTAACATGTCCTATTCCCATCCCATGATTCTCAGCTTCATGGTTGCCTTGACGATCTACAATGTCATAATTACAGTAGTCACAAAAAACAGTAGCCTAGCAGCTGCTGGAGTTGGCGGGGAGGGACACAGGTTTGAATTGACCCAAAAGCCACATTCCCAGAGAGTTATGATTATTTGAATTGAACAGAACTGATGTTTATTTTACCTGCCTCAGAACTTGCTTTTTCCCTGGAGCATTTGTTGCAAACAATCAGTGGCAATGGTCTTAGCAACAGAATTAAAAAAAAAAAAGAACAGACTCACAGAGACCTATGGAAGACCATCAAGAGTACTAACGTATATATAGTGGGAGCCCTGAGAGAGAGAAGAGAGAGAAAAATGGGACAAAAATAATATTTAAATAAATAATGGCCAAAAACTTTCCAAATTTGAAGAAAAACATTAATCTACAAATCCTAGAAACTCAAAAAACTCCAAGTACAATAAACTCAGATATATAATTTCTTTGTAACTCTTTCTCCTCATATCTGAATTAAAAAAAAATCTTTACACAGTAATTAAGAAACTTCATATACTGATGTTCATATAATATGTTGTTGTTGTTAGGTGCTGTCGAGTGGGTTCCAGCTCATAGCAATCCTATGCACAACAGAACGAAACACTGCCCGGTCCTGTGCCATCCTTACAATCCTTGATATGCTTGAGATCATGGTTACAGCCACTGTGTCAATCCACCTCGTTGAGGGTTTTCCTCTTTTCCGCTGACCCTGTACTCTACCAAGCATGATGTCCTTCTCCAGGGACAGATCCCTCCTGACAACATGCCCAAAATATGTAAGACGCAGCTTCACCATCCTTGCCTCTAAGGTGCATTCTGGCCGCACTTCTTCCAAGACAGATTTGTTCGTTCTTTTGGTAGTCCATGGTATATTCAATATTCTTCGCCAACACCACAATTCAAAGGCGTCCGCTCTTCTTCGGTCTTCCTTATTCATTGTCCAGCTTTCACATGCATATGATATGATTGGAAATACCATGGCATGGGTCAGGTGCACCTTAGTCTTCAGGGTGACATCTTTGCTCTTCAACACTTTGAAGAGGTCCTTTGCAGCAGATTTGCCCAATGCAATGCGTCTTTTGATTTCTTGACTGCTGCTTCCATGGCTGTTGATTGTGGATCCAAGTAAAATGAAATCCTTGACAATTTCAATCTTTTCTCCATTTGTCATGATGTTGCTCATTGGTCCAGTTGTGAGGATTTTTGTTTTCTTTATGTTGAGGTGTAATCCATACTGAAGGGTGTGGTCTTTGATCTTCAATAGTAAATGCTTCAAGTCCTCTTCACTTTCAGCAAGCAAGGCTGTGTCGTCTTCATAATGCAGGTTGTTAATGAGTCTTCCTCCAATCCTGATGCTCCATTCTTCTTCATATAGTCCAGCTTCTCGGATTATTTGTTCAGCATACAGATTAAATAGGTATGGTGAATTAATATCACACGCAAAGCAAAATTTTGCTGAAGATCATTCAAAACCGGCTGCAGCAGTATACCGACAGGGAACTGCCAGAAATTCAGGCCGGTTTCGGAAGAGGATGTGGAACCAGGGATATCATCACTGATGTCAGATGGATCCCGGCTGAAAGCAGAGAATACCAGAAGGATGTTTACCTGTGTTTTATTGACTATACAATGGCATTCGACTGTATGAATCATAACAAACTATGGATCATATAATATTTAAAGGTATAATTTTCTTAGAATAATAACATGAAGAAGGAAGTAAATCAGTTATATAACAGCAAAGATCTATAGGCTACTAACTTGGCATTAATGTGAGTTAGATTATTATAAATTAAGAAGTTAATTGCAATCCACAGAGTAAGCACTAAGAAAATAACTTGAAAAATATAGTCATGGCAATGACATGTAAATTAAAATAGTCCAATAGAAATATCTACAGGTATACCTAATTTTATTGTGTTTCTCTTTATTGCACTTGGCAGATATTGGATTTTTTACAAATTGAAGGTTTATGGTATCAAGCAACTCTATTGGTGTCATTTTTCCAATAACGTATGCTTACCTCATGTTTCTGTGTCAAATTTTGGTAATTCTTGCAATATTTCTATCTTTTTCATATTATTATATCTGCTCTGGGGATGTGAGAAGTGATCTTTGATGCTACTATTGTAATTGGTTTTGGGTCTCCGCAAATCCCACCCATATAAGACATCAAACTTAATTGATAAATATTGTATGTGTTCTGACTGTTCCACAAACTGGCCCTTCACCCATCTCTCTCCCTCTCCTTGGGCCTCCCTATTCCCTGAGACACAACAGTATTGAAATTAGTCCAATGAATAACCCTATACAATGGCCTCTAGGTGTTCAAGTGGAAGGAGAGTCACATGTCTCTCACTTTAAATCAAAAACTAGAAATGATTAAGCTTAGGGAGGGTAGCATGTCAAAAGCTAAGATAGGCCTAAAGCTAGACATCTTGCACCAAACAGTTAGCCAAGCTGTGATTGCAAAGGAAAAGCTCTTGAAGGAAATTAAAAGTGCTACTCTAGTGAACACAAGAATGATAAGAAAGTAAAGCAGCTTTATTGCTTTATGGAGAAAGTTTTAGTGATCTGGATAGAGGATCAAACCAGCCACAACATTTTCTGAAGCCAAGGCCTAATCCAGAAAAAGGCCCTAACTCTGTTCAATTCTATGAAGGCTGAGAGAGGTGAGGAAGCTGCAGAAGAAAAGTTTGAAGCTGGCAGAGGTTGGTTCATGAAGTTTAAGGATAGAAGCCATCTCTATAACATCAAAGTGCAAGGTGAAATGGTAATACTAATGAAGAAGCTGTAGCAAGTTTTCCAGATGACCTAGCTAAGATAATTGATAAAAGTCGCTAAATAGGTTTTCAATGTAGACAAAACAACCTTATAGTGGAAGAAGATGCCATCTAAGCCTTTCATAGCTATAGAGAAGCCAGTGCCTGGCTTCAAAGCTTCAAACCCAATGCCATCCAGTAGATTCCAACTCATAGTGACCGTATAGGACAGAGTAGAACTGTCCCATAGGGTTTCCAAGGAGTGCCTGGTAGGTTCAAACTGCTGACCTTTTTTTTTTGGTTAGCAGTGGTAGCCCTTAACCACTATTCCACCAGGGTTTCCAAAACTGTTGCTGTCGACTCGGTTCTGACTCATAGCAACCCTACAGGACAGAGTAGGACTGTCCCATAGGGTTTCAAAGGAGAGGCTGGTGGATTTGAACTGCTGACCTCTTGATTAGCAACCTGAGTTCTTAACTACTGCACCACCAGGGCTGAATCTTTTGTTAGGGGATAATGTAGCAGGCGACTGTAAGTTGAAAACAATGCTCATTTGCCCATCTGAAAACCCTAGGGCGCTTAAGAATTATGCTATATCTACTCTGCCTGTGCTCCATAAATGGGACAACAAAGCCTGGATGACAGCACATCTATTTACAACATGGTTTACTGAGTAGTTTAAGCTCACCGTTGAGAACTACTGATCAGAAAAGAAGGTTTCTTTCAAAATATGACTGCTCATTGACAATTCACCTGGTCACCCAAGAGCTCTGATGGAGAGGTTCAAGGAGATTAAAGTTGTTTTCAAGCCTGCGAACACAACATCCATTCTGTAGCCAATGGATCAAGAAGTAATCTCAACTTTAAAGTCTTATTATTTAAGAAATACATTTCATAAGGCTATAGCTGCCATAGCTAGTGATTCCTCTGATGGGTATGCACAAAGTAAATTGAAAATCTCCTGGAAAGGATTCACCACTCTAGATGCCATTAAAAACACTCATGATTTGTGAGAGGAGGTCAAAATATCGACATTAACAGGAGTTTGGAAGAAGTTGATTCCAGCCCTTATGGATGACTTTGAGGAGTTCAAGACTTCAGTGAAGGAAGTAACTGCAGATGTGGGTGAAATAGCAAGAGAACTGGAAATGGAAGTGGAGCCTGAAGACGTGTCTGAATTGCTGCAATCTCACGATAAAACTTTGACAGATGAAGAGCTGCTGCTTATGGATGAGCAAACAAAGTGGGTTCTTGAGATGGAATCTACTCCTGGTGAAGATGCTGTGAACATGGCAGAAGTGACAACAAAGGATTTAGAACACTCCATAAACTTATTTGATAAAGCAGTGGCATGGTTTGAGAGGATTGACTCCAATTTTGAAAAAAGTTCTACTGCGGGTTAAATGCTGTCAAACAGCACCACATGCTACAGAGAAATCTTTCATGAAAGGAAAAGTCAGTCAATGTGGCCAACTTCATTGTTTTAAGAAATTGCCACAGCCACCCCAAACTTCAGTAACAACCACAGTGATCAGTCAACAGCCATCAACATCAAGGCAAGACCCTCCACCATCCAAAAGATTAGGACTCGATGAAGTCTCAGATGACAGTTAGCATCTTTTAGTAACAAGGTGTTTTTTAGTTGAGATATGTACATTTTTTTTAGACATAATGCTATTGCACACTTAATAAAACAAAAAAGCCTATTGCCGTTGAGGCAATTCTGGCTCCTAGTGCCCTATAGGACAAAGTAGAGCTGCCCCATAGGGTTTCAAAGGAGTGGCTGGTGGATTCTAACTGCTGACCTTCTGGCCAGCAGCAAAGCTCTTAACCACTGTACCACTAGTGCTAGAGTATAGTGTAAACCTGACTTTTATATGCACTGGGGAACAAAAAACTTTGTATGACTTGCTTTATTGTGATATTCCCTTTACTGTGGTGGTCTAGAACTGAGCCCACAGTATCTCTGAGGTATGCCTGTATTTAACAAAAACTGCTCCATAAAGTTTCCAAGGAGAGAGGCTGTTAGAATCAAACTGCTGACATTTTGGCTAGCAGCAAACACTTAATCACTAAGCCACCAGGGCTCCAATCGAGGATGCAAAAAAGACATGACATATAAAATATAAATAGCAAAATGGCAGATGTAAGCCCTACCTAATCAGTAATTACATAAGATATACAATTGCTAAACATTCTAATCAAATGCAGAGATGGGCAGCATGCATAAAAAATAATAATAATAATCAATTATATGCTGTCTACAGCAGTCACACTTTGGACTCAAATTTTGAGATAGGTTGAAAGTAATGGGATAAAAACAAATATACCATTGCAAACTAATATCAGACAAAGTAAATTTTAAGGCAATATTTGTTACTAGGGAAAAATAAGCATATTTTCTATTGATAAAAGGAAGAAATAAAAATTCAACAAAAATAATTGGAGACTTCAATACTTCACTTTCAATAATGGATAGAACAACCAGACAGAAGGTCAACAAGGATATAGAAAAGTTGAACAATACTATGAACCAAGCAGGCTTAACACACAGCTAAAGAGTACTACATTCAACAATAGCAGAGCACATGGAACATTCTTCAGGGTAGACTGCATGCTGAGCCATAAAACAAGTGTGAAGAAATTGAAAAGGACTGAAATCATACAAAGTGTGTTCCCTGACCACAATAATTTAGAAATTAATAATGAAAGGAAAATTGGGAAATTCTCAGACATATAAAAGTATACAACGTGCTCCTAAAGAACTAAATGAGTCAAAGAGGAAACCACAAGTGAAATAAAAAAATACTTTGAAATGAATGAAAATTAAAACAACATAACAAAACCTATGGGATGTTGCTAAAGCAATATTCAGAGGGAATATTCTAGCTGTTGTTGTTGTTAGGTGCTGTCAAGTCAGTTCCCACTCATATAGTGACCCTACATAAAACAGAACGAAAGACTGCATGGTCCTGCGACATCCTCTCAATCATTGCTGTGCTTGAGCCCATCATTGCAGACACTGTGTCAATCCATGCCATAGAGGTCTGTGTTAAGAAAGAATATCGCAAATCAATAAACTAACATTACACCGTAAGAAACTAGAAAATAATTGCACACTAAACCTAAACTAAGCAAAAATAAGAGAATAATAAAATATTAGATTGGAAATAAATAAAATAAAGAATAGAAAAAATATACAGAATATCAACAAAACAAAATGCTTTTTTGAAAAGATCAGTGAAATTTAAAAATGTTTAAGTAGAATAACCAAAGAAAAAGAAAGAAAGCAAAAATCAGCAATCAAAGAGGGAGCATTACTACCAATGGTAATAAATAAAAAGGATTTTCAGGGAATATAATGAATAATTTTATGTCAACCAATTAGATTATCTAGACAAAGTGGACAAATTCCTAGAAATACAAAAATTACCTAAACTGACTCGGGAGCAAATAGCAAGTCTGAATTCACACACACCAAGTACAATGATTAAATTAGTAACCATCAACTTCCCACAAATGAAGACAGACTCAAATCACTTCACTGGTGAGTTCTACAAAATGTTAACACCAGTCCTTCACCAACTCTTCCAAAAATACGAAAAGAAAAACCCCTTGCAGGAGACATCTCCTAACTCATTTAATAGGGTCAATACTGCCACATTTTTAAGCAAACAACATGTGTCTTCTACTTTTGTCTGCAAACAGTGCCCTCCTCCTTAAAAGTATTTTCATAAAGGTGTGATGCTAATTTTTTTGCAGCAGCTTGTTAAAAAAAAAATTGGCATAGCAGCACTTATGAAAATACCTCACAGGGAGAGAGCACAGATAGAGTCCAGCTTTTGGGGCCTTCATTTACTGATGTAGCATGACACAAAATGAGAAGAAACAACTGCAACCATCCATTAATAATCGGAACATGGAATGTAGGAAGTATGTATCTAGTAAAACTGGAGGTCGCCAAAAAAGAAATGAAACTCATGAACATTGATATCCTAGGCATTGGTGAGCTAAAATTGGCCATTTTGAATCAGACAATCATATTGACAAATTGAAGATGAATGGCCTCACGTTCATCCTCAAAAAGAACATTTTGAGGCCCATCCTGAAAGACAATGTCGTCAGTGATAGGATAATATCCATAAGTCTAAAAGGAAGACTAGTTAATACAATTATTATACAAATTTGCATACCAACCACTAATACCAAAAATGAAATTGAAGATTTTTAGAAAATTCTGCAGTCTGAAGTTGACCAAAAATGTAACCAGGATGCATCGATAATTTTTAGGGATTGGAATGCAAAGGCAGGAAACAAAGAAGAAAGATTTGTAATTGGAAAATACGGCAAACAAGCAATTATAACAACAAAATGTTACCATGAAATAGAAAATTTGTGTTAAGAAAACCAACTGGATTCTGAGCTCCAGACCTGCTTTTCCAAATGGCAAGTAGTGCCTGGACCTCTACAGAAGGTGCTGCCTTTAGATAAAGCATGTGTTATGCAGGGACTCGCAGATCCCAGTGTGACTGCATCAGCCTTACGTTGTATGTTATCAGGTTTCTAGTTCTTCCTTTGAGCCTCTGCAATTTTCTCTGGATTTTGGCCCTGCTTTTATCATTCTGTTATGAGCAATCACTGCTGAAGTACTCTTGACCTTCAGGTAAAAAAATTGTACAGGTATTCTCCATAAAACATGATGCTGTTGCCTATGGCACCATGCAAGCTTGCAGCTGGATTCAGAAGAGGACATGGAACAAGGGATACAATTGCTGATGTCAGGTGGATCTTGATTGAAAGTGTAAAAGATCAGAAAGATGTTTTTTATGTTTTATTGACTATGCAAAGGCATTTGACTATGTGGATCATAACAAATTACGGATAACATAGCGAAGAATAGGAATTACAGAACACTTGATTGTGTTGGCAGAGAACCTGGACATAGAAAAAGAGGCAGTCCTTCAAACAGAACAAGGTGATACTGTCTGGTTTAAAGTCAGGAAAGGTGTGCATCAGGGTTGTATCCTTTCACCATACCTACTCAATCTGTATGCTGAGCAAATAATACTTGAAGCTGGACTATATGAAGAACTGGGCATCAGGATTGGAGGAAGACTCATTAGCAACCTGCATTATGCAGATGACACAACCTTGCTTGCTGAAAATGGACAGGACTTGAAGCATTTACTGATGAATACCAAAGACTACAGCTTTCAGAACAGATTATGCCTTATCATCAAGAAAACAAAAATCATCACAACAGGACCAATAAGCGACATCATGATGGCTGGAACCTTCTGACTAGTACTTCATACCACATGGCTTTTCCCTATTTTAGAAAATAAAAACTGATGAAGCCTGACAGAACCACAACACTGATCATTTCCAGTTTAAAATTTCACGAAGTAGACCCTTACTAATTTGACCACCATTTGCCTCCATGAGCCCAGAGAGTTCTTAGTTTCCTTCTTCACAGTTCTGAGTGAGCCAAACATCAGGGAAGAAGTTGCGGTTCAAAGCTCTAAACTCAGATAAAAAAAAACTTGGTGGTAAATCTAGTTCCATCAATCATTAACTCTATTAACTTCTCTAGATTGTCTAAGCTGTCTAACTCTTTAGTCAGTTTCCATCTCTGTATATAAAATGTGCATAACAATATCCACTCCACAGTGCTACTGTGAGTATTAATGGAGTTAATGTCTGCAAAATATTTATTAGAATAAGGGCTCAGAAACCTTAGCCATAAGTGTTTTAAAATTAAAACTCATCACAAAGGTATTCTAGGCAGAAGGACTGGCATGGGCATTCGCATGGAGGCATGACACAGCACAGGGTGTGTGGGGGCCACAGCTAGTTGCTTAGGACTGAAACTCAGGCTAAACAAAGACTGGAGGGGCTACAAATAGGCAGAGCTGAGAATGAAAATATGATAAGACTTAGTCCTAAGTTTTACATAAATACCAAGGCTTGACAGTAGGTTCCCAGTTCATCAAACTGCCTTTTAATCAAGATTCTGTTGTTGATGATTATGATAGCTGCCATCGAGTTGACTCTGACTTTTGGTGATCTAGCGAGGCATTGTCCGGTCCTGCATCATCCTCATGATTGCTTGCATATCTGTGTCCATCATTGTGGCTATTATGCCAATCCATCTCACCAAGGGTCTCCCTTGCCCTCACTGGCCTTCTGCTTCACCAAACATGATGGCCTCCTTTAGTGATTGATCCCTCCTGATCATGTGTCCAAATAAGCTAGTTGGACAATGTTTTGCTGCTATTCACAGTGTTTTCACTGGCCAAGTTTTTTAGAAGCAGATTGCCAGGTCCTTCTTCCTAGTCTGTCTTAGTCTGGAAGCTCTGCTGAAACCTGTCCACCTGCTGGTACTCAAAATATTGTTGGTGTAGCTTCCAGAATTACAGTACCACATAAATAAAATAAACTGACGTTCTTAAACTTATGTGCTATATTTTCTTCATTTTCACCAAACAAATAAATTTAAAGTTACTAACAATGTTTTCCTATACAGTGAAACATGTGAGAACGGGAACTCCTCAACAAGACTGTCTTGTTTTTCTGGGTCTCACAAGTTTTTCCACCTTTGATAGGGTGTAGTCTTACCATTTTTCTATTGCTCTCTATTCATCGAAAATATTTGAGTTTTCCTTCCCTGACAGATTGTACCTTACACAGGTTTTACTGTACATGAAATGACAAGTTTAAAACATTTTAAATATTACCATCAAAATCACAAAAATCTAACAAATAATAAAACTACTATTAAATATACATATATGAAAAAGTACAGGGTGGAATGTGCAATTTTACTTTTATGTCATTTGTCTTTGCATTTTTATTAAGCACATACTCTTGGAAATTAAAATTACATGAAAAGGAAAAGTTAGAAATGGAGACACCTCCAGGAAGATCTTAATCCCAGTGATTACTTGTTCACCAGCTCTGAGGCATTTTCATTATCGTAATAAATTATATAATCATTATATAATTATCTATAATTATAATATCATATAACTATAATTATAACTAAATGAACATCTCCTAAGCAACTACAATATGCCAGGGGCTATACATAACAAAAAGATATTTTATTTTATTGGCTTTGTCCCTTTCCAATTTTGGCAGAACTCTTCGCCTTCATCTTTTCATGCCAAGAAAAGTTCCTCTCAGAGTATAAGCTTATTTCTCTAAAGCATTCCTGTTCTATACCTACTTTATAAACCTTAGAAGTTTATGAAATTACCTTAAACAGCCCATGAAAAAACCAAGGAGAGGGATCATCATACTAATTCTTATCTAATTTATATATTAAGAAAAAACCCAAGTTATTTATATTTATGGGACTCAAAATATATGTCCATTAAACTGTTGCTGAGATTACATAAAGAGAGAAGCACAAAAGCTTGGAGGCAAATACAGAGAGGTTCAAAAACATATAATGTATTTTGATGAGGGAAATGAAGGGATTACAGATTTAATCACATGCAGAACCTTGAAGTCTAATTGTAGGAGTCCATCCTCTGGAGCCAAAGGCCAAGAAACGAATTCTTCCTCGTAAATGTAACTGAATTGAAGCTCATTTCAGAGCAGTGTCATACGAGCTTCATGGAAAGCATGGTTATTTCAGTCCTTTGCTCGAATTACTTTGTTGGCAAAATTTTGCAAGAATATGAAACAAATCTCAAAACTCATCAGTTAAAATCCTTAATGCATTTTCAGAAGGGAAGAACAATTAGAATTGTCCTAAAGCAATTCTAATCAGTAAAATCACACCCACACATATACACACACACACATATATATAGGTATATATACACATGCACACAAGTAAACAGGCAAGGCTATTATGCATAGCATACTATGGGTATAAAAAAAAATAGCCTTAAAAATATTTATAAACAATACATAAAGAAGGTTTTTTTTTTTTTTTTTCTGGAATATAAAACTTTGTTTTCTAGTTACAATATATACAAAACTGAGAGAAAATACATCATATATGAAACAACAATAAATAAATCCAAATTTAATATGGAAATTTCTATAATGAAGACAATGGCTACGTAGATTTGTTTCATTTAATCATAGAATAATGAATGGCATAATTTCTACTATTTGTGTTTATGTCAATGATCTCTGTGTTGCTGAAAAACTGTTATTCACAAAACATGAAGGCAGACAATAAGCTAAACAAGGAATTCTCATTGTTCTTAAGTGAGAATGCACTGGTTTGATGGTGTGAGAAAATTGCATAAATGGACATTAACCCTTGGCTTGTTTAGATTATACAGGCTTCAATAACGTGTTTCTGATGTATTTTCTTTTCCTTTTTTAAAAGTATTCTTTTCTTTCTTTCCTTTCCTTTTTTTAATGTATCTCAACTGCCTAAGCAATGTCTGACACACACTAGATATCTAATAAGTGTTTTTCAATGAATGAATATCTGATCTGTGGTCATGATAGTATTTCAGTCATAAGCAAAATGGGTAACTTTGTGCTCATTGGTAACAACATTGTAGTTATTTTCTGAGAGAGGGAAGTGTTTTTCATTTGGATCTACATTGTCCTCCATTATAATGATTAATTATAAAGCCAAAGATAAGATAAAGACCGTATCCATGTCTTAGTTGTACAGATGCCAGCAGTTTCTTGTTGAAAGTGTCTGAGCTCCAGACTATACTCAGCTAGTTATAGGAACAATCACGACAACTAAATATTTCCAGCTAGGATCTGAGAAGTTCCAAATGATCCTGAAAAGGGCAAACTAAATTAAATCCCAGCCCCCCCTTTTTGGTAAGCTTGGAGTTATAGATTCTAAGATCTGACTATTCATTCATTTCAGAAAATAGATAAAATAAAGGAGACAGCAAAATGGCAGAGTAGTCAGATGCTTCTGGTGGTCCATCTTACAACAAAGGCCAAAAAAAAAAAAAAAAAACAAGTGAATCTATAATACACGACAATCTAGGAGCACTGAACATCAAGTGCAAAGTTGGGGAAACAGACGAAGTGGCAGGTGGAGGGAGAGATGGTTTAGAAGCAGCAAGAAGTTGCCAGACCCAATCTGGTGGGAAATGGCACCCTGCAGTCTGGATAAGCTGACTAGCACAGTGAGCAAACAGTAGTGTCCGGCACTTGTTTTCCACATCAGGAGACACCGAGCAGTGGAGAGTCTGCTCAGCCCTCCGGAACCAGCAAAAAAGAAGCTCTGAATCAGCAAACAATAAGTACATGCGTCTATCCTACTGTGCAAATCAAAAAATACCCCGTTCAGGAAGAACCTCTCTCCCTGCTCCCTCCCTGCTCCCTCCCTGCTCTGAACTGGGTCCTGGGTTGGCTTCAGCAATTGCTGCTTCCCCTGAACCAGAAGTAGGGTTTGTCACACACCCTGAGCCATTCTTCCAGCCTGGGAAAGGGAACAAACTACCAAATAGGAAAAAATAACCTGCCAGCTCCCCTTAGCTAGGAAGTCAGGGCAGGTACAGGTCCTTTGCCTGGGCACAGGCATAAGGGTTCCACAGAATTTGAATGCCTTTCACACCCCTGCACACAACTGTGTGGGCCTATTTCAACAACATAGGACCTCATTAGCACAGAACGGTGTATATACATGAAACCTAACTTCTCTGTATCAGCTATATGACAGAATGGGAGATTTGTGACATTTGACACCTCTCTTTCCCATTAAGCAGGGTTCTCACCTACCCACATCAGGGGCCTGAAGACTGGTGACTTACTCATGGCCACCTAGCGCCCTGCAGCAGGGTCCAAGAATAAGTGATGCCTTCTAGTATTTACAGCCAACAACACTGAGTACCCATAGTCCAGCTGCAAAGCCCACCACCTACGGACTCTAGGGAAAAAGGACATGCTTTCCTCCCAGACACTCAGGGGCAGCCATCAGTCCCCTGCCTTACTCAGCTCTTGACAACCTACTGCAGCAAGATATCTGTGCCTACTTTAATCACTCTTGCCCATCTAGGACTATAGGTAAGAGCTTGCATCACACACTTGGTGACTGACTATCTGGACACCAGAGCTGAATCCAACAAGAAAGTTAAAACAGGCTCCTGGGCTGACACACCTAGCAGCAAATGTAACCTCCTGGTGGTGACAGGACATTAGAGCTTCAAAGGCACCAACAATCAAACTAGCTCACAAGGTAAGTCTGTTTGGGCATATCAAAACGAAAAAGAAGCTAGGACACAGTAAGCAAATATAAAATAAATAACTATGATAACTTATTTTTGGCTTGGAGACAACAGTCAATATCAAATCACATAAAGAGGCAGAAAATGATGGCTTCAGCAAGCTCCCAAAACAAAGAAACAAGAAATCTTCCAGAGGAAGAGAATATCCCAATATTACCATATGTAGAATACAAAAGATAATATACAGAGCCCTTTAAGAGATCAGGAAGGAGATCAGGCACAACGCAGAACAAGCAAAGGAACACAGAGACAAAGCAATAGAGGAATGTAAGAAGACTATAGAAGAGCACAATGACAAATTTAAGATTCTGCAAGAATCCATAGAGAAACAGCAAACAGAAATGCAAAATATTAACCATAAAATTTCAGAATTAGACAACTCAATAGAAAGTCACAGGAGCAATATTGAGGCAATGGATGTCAGATTAGTGAGATTGATGATAAAGCGTTTGACACCAAATTACTTAAGGAAAACATCAGACAAAAGAATTTTTAGAAAATGAAGAATTCCTAAGAATTTCATGATACTCTATCAAGAGGAATAACATACGAGTGATTGGACTACCAGAACGGAGGATGGTAACAGAAAATACAGAGAGAATTGTTGAAGATTTATCGGCAGAAAATCTTACCGATGTTGTGAAAGATGAGACAATAGTTATCCCTGATGCTCTTCGAACCCCAGAAAATGTAGATTTCAAAAGAAAATCACGAAGACAAACTACAATCAAGCTTGCCGAAAACAAAGATAAAGAGAGAATCTTAAGAGGAGCGAGGGATAAACAAAAAGTCACCTACAAAAGAACAGTCGATAAGACTAAGCTCGGACTACTCAGCAGAAACCATGCAGGCAAAAAGGCAATGAGATGACATACATAAAGCCTTGAAGGAAAAAAATTGCCAGCCAAGAATTATATATCCAGCCAAACTGTGTCTCAAATATGGAGGTGAAATTAGGGCATTTCCAGATAAACAAAACTTTAGGGAATTTGCAAAAACAAAAACAAAATTACAAGAAATACTAAAGAGAGTCCTCCTGTTAGAAAATCAATAACATCAGGTAATAACCCAAGGCTAGAACACAGGGCAGAGCAACCAGATATAAACCCAGATAGAGAAGTCACAAAAATAAACCAAAGCTAAACTGCTAAAAATAGGGAAACAGAGACGTCAATATGTAAAAGATGACAACATTAAAACAAAAAAAGAGATTAAAAAAGGTAGTCACAAATCTTTCATATGGAAAGGAAGTCAGGGCAATATAAAGAAATAAAAGATTGGTTTAAACTTAGAAAAATAGAGATAAATGTCAAGTTATCCACAAAGGAAACTAACAATCCTACACATCAAAATTAAAAAAAAAGAAAAACAAAGATTCAGCAAATAGAAAATCAGCAACAATGAAAAAATGAAAATAAAATATATAAAGAAAATTAAGTGGAACAAGATACTGTCGACAACACACGCACACAAATACATCAAAATGACAGCACTAAATGGACGAAATGCACCAATAAAGAGACAGAGAGTGGCAGAATGGATTAAAAAAATGATCCATCTATATGCTGCCTATAAGAGACACACCTTAGACTTAGAGCCATAAACAAACTAAAACTCAATTAGCAGAAAAAAATATATATCAAGCAAACAACAATAAAAAGAGAGCAGGAGTGGCAACACTAATCTCAGACAAAACAGAATTTAAAGTAACATCCACCACAGAGGATAAGGAAGGACACTACCTAATGATTAAAGGGTCAATACACCAGGAGGAAATAAAAATATTTACGGACCCAATGACAGGGCACCAAAACACCTAAAACAAACTAAAGCATTGAAAACAGGGAGACAGATCCACAGTAATAGTAAGAGACTTCAACACACCACCTTCGATGAAGGACAAAACATCCAGAAAGAAGCTCCATAAAGGCATGGATGATCTAAATGCCACAGTCAACCAACTTGACCTCATAGACATATACAGAACACTCCACCCAACAGCGGAGAAGTCTACATTCTTTTCCAGTGCTCATGGAACATTCTCCAGAATAGACCATATATGAGGCCATAAAGCAAGCCTTAACAGAATCCAAAGCATTGAAATATTACAAAGCATCTTTTCTGACCTTAAAGCCATGAAAGTAGAAACCAATAACAGAAAAAGCAAGGGAAAAAAATCAAACACGTGGAAACTGAACAACACCTTGCTCAAACACTACTCTGTTATAGAAGAAATTAAGGACGGAATAAAGAAATTCATGGCACCAAATGAGAATGATAACATATCCTACCAGAACTTTTGGGACACAGCAAAGGCTGTGCTCAGAGGTCAATTTATAGCAATAAATGTACACATCCAAAAAGAAGAAAGGGCCAAAATCTAAGAACTGACCCTACAGCTTGAACAAACAGAAAGCAGCAAAAGAAGCCCTTGGGCATCAGAAGAAAACAAATAATAAAAATTAGAGCAGAATTAAATAGAAAAATATTTGAAAGGGTTAGCAAGACCACAACTGCTTCTTCAAAAAGATTAACAAAATCGACAAACCTTTGGCTGAACTGAAAAAAGAAAAACAGGAGAGGAAGCAAATAACCCAAATAAGAAATGAGATGGATGATATCACAACAGATCCAACTACAATTAAAAGAATCATAACAGAATACCATGAAAAATTAAACTCTAACAAATTTGAAAACCTAGAGGTAATGGAAAAATTTCTAGAAACTCACTACCGACCTAAACTAACACAAACAGAGGTAAAATAACTAAATAAACCTATAACAAAAGAAGAGATTGAAAAAGTAATTAAAAACCCCCAACACAAAAAGCCTGGCCCCTGACACTTTCACTGGAAAATTCTAACAAACTTTCAGAGAAGAGTTAATACTGCTAGTACTAAAGGTATTTCAGAGCATAGAAAAGGATGGAATACTCTCAAACTCACTCTATGAAGCCAGCATAACCCTGAAACCAAAACCAGGTAAAGACACCACAAAAGAAGAAAATTACAGACCTATGTCCTTCATGAACATAGACTCAAAAATCCTTAACAAAATACTAGCCAATAGAATTCAACAACATACCCAAAAAATAATTCACTATGACCAAGTGGGATTCATACCTGGTATGCAGGAAGGATTCAACATTAGAAAAAAAATCAATGTAATGCATCACATAAAAACAACAAAATAAAAAATACATCACATAAATAGAACAAAAGACAAGAGGTACAAGATCTTATTAATTGATTCAGAAAAGGCATTTGACAAAGTTCAACATGCATTCATGATAAAAACTCTCAGCAAAATATGAATAGAAGGAAAATTCTTCAACATAATAAAGGGCATTTTTACAAGGTCAACAGCCAACATCATCCTAAATGGAGAGACTCTGAAGGCAGTCTTCCCTTGAGAACTAGAACCAGGCAAGGATGCCCTTTATCACCACTCACATTCAACATTGTGCTGTAGGTCCTAGCTAGACCAATTAGGCTAGAAGAAGAAATAAAGAGCATTCAAATTAGTAAGGAAGAAGTAAAAGTATCTCTATTTGCAGATGATATGATCTTATACACAGAGCACCCTAAAGAAACCACAAAAAAACTACTGGAACTAATAGAGGAGTTCAGCTAAGTATCAGGATACAAGATAAACACAGAGACACCAGTCAGATTGCTCTACACCAACAAAGAGAAGGTCGAAGAGGAAATCACCAAATGAATACCATCTACAATAGCCCCCAAGAAGATAAATTACTTAGGAATAGATCTAACCAGAGACGTAAAAGACCTATACAAAGAAAAATACAAGACACTACTGCAACAAGGCAAAAGAGACCTAAGTAAGTGGAAAAACATGCCTTGCTAATGGACAGGAAGACTCAACGTTGTGATAATGTCTATTCTACCAAAAGTGACCCACAGGTACAATGCAATCCTGATCCAAATTTCAATGTCATTTTTTAATGAAATGGAGAAACTTATCACCAACTCCATATGGAAAGGGAAGAGGGCCCAGATAAGTAAAGCAGTACTGAAGAAGAAGAACAAAGTTGGAAGTCTCACACTACCTGATTTTAGAACCTATTATACTGCCATGCCATGATAGTCAAAACTGCCTGGTACAGGTAAAACAACAGATACATAGACCAACGGAACAGAATTGAGAAGCAGACATAAATCCATCCATATATGAGCAGCTGGTATTTGACAGACAACCAAAGTCCATAATTTGGGGAAAAGACAGCCTCTTTAACAAATGGTGCTGGAATAACTGGATATTCATCTGCAAAAAAATTAAACGAGACCCATACTTTACACCACACACAAAAACTAATTCAAAATGTATCAAAGACCTAAATATAAGATCTAAAATGATGAAGATCATGCAAGAAAAAATAGGGACAATGCTAGGATCCCAAATATATGGCATAAACAGTATACAAAACATTACCAACAATGCACAAACACCAGAAGAGAAACTAGACAACTGGGAGCTCCTAAAAAATCAAACACTTATGCTCAACAAGAAGACTTCATCAAAAGAGTGAAAAGACAACCTACAGACTGGGAAAAAATCTTGGCTACCAAAAGTCAGATCAGTGTATAACCTCTAAAATCTATAAGATACTGCAAAACCTTAACAACAAAAAGACAAATAACCCAATTAAAAAATAGGCAAAGGATATGAACAGACACTTTACCAAAGAAGACATTTAGGCAGCTACCAGGTACATGAAGAAATGCTCATGATCATTAGCCATTAAAAAAAAAAAAAAAACTCAGTGCCGTTAAGTCGATTCCGACTCATAGTGACGCCATTAGAGAAATGCAAATCAAAACTGCGATGAGATACCATCTCACCCCAACAAGGCAAGCATTAATCCAAAAAACACAAAATAATAAATGTTAGAGATGTTGTGGAGAGTATGGAACACTTATATACTGCTGGTGGGAATGTAAAATGGTACAACCACTTTGGAAATCGATTTGGCACTTCCTTAAACTAGAAATAGAAGTATCATACAATCCAGCAATCCCACTCCTCGGAATATATCCTGGAGAAATAAGAGCTGTCGCATGAACAGATATTTGCACACCCATGTTCATTGCAGTGCTGTTCACAGTAGCAGAAAGATGGAAACAACCTAGGTGCCCATCAACAGATGAATGGATAAAAAAATTACTGTATATTCACATGATGGAATACTACACAACGATAAAGAACAATGATGAATCTGTAAAACATTTCATAAAATGGATGAATCTGGAAGACATTATGTTGAGGGAAATTAGTCACAAAAGGACAAATATTGTATGAGACCATTATATGAACTCAAGGAAATGTTTAAACTAAAAAGAAAACATTCTTTGGTGGTTATGAGGTGGGGAGGGAGACAAAGGGGTGTTCACTAACTAGATAATAGACAAGAATTATCTTAGGTGAAGGGAAGGACAACACACAGTACAGAGGAAGTCAGCACAACTGAACTAAACCAAAAGCTAAGAAGTTTCCTTCTTACTCAACCAAACTCTTCAAAGGACAGAGTAGCAGGGGAGGTGGTCTGGGGATCATGATTTCAGGGGACTTCTAGGTCATCTGGTATAACAAAGTTAATTAAGAATATGTTCTGCATCCCACTTTGGTGAGTGGTGTCTGGGGCCTTAAAAGCCAGGGAATGGCCATTTAAGATGCATCAATTGATCCCAACCCACTGGGAACAAAGGAGAATGAAGAACACCAAAGACATAAGGAAAATATTAGCCCAAGAGACAGAAAGGGCCACATAAACCAGAGACTCCATCAACCTGAGACCAGAAGAACTAGATGGTGCCTGGCTAACACCAATGACCGCCCTGACAGGGAACACAACAGAAAGTCCCTGATGGAGCAGGAGAAATGTGGAGTGCAGAACTCAAATTCTAGTAAAAAGATCAGATGTAATGGTCTGACTGAAACTGGAGGGACCCTGGAAGACATATGCCAGGACTCTGTTAGACCAGAACTGAAACCATTCCTGAAGCCAACTCTTCAGACAAAGCTCAGACTGGACTACAAGATATAAAATGATACTTGTGAAGAGAATGCTTCTTAGCTCAAGTAAATACATGAGACTAAATGAGCAGCTCCTGTCTGGAGGCAAGATGAGAAGGCAAAAAGGGACAGGAGCTAGTTAAATAAAAAAAAAAAAAATTTTTTTTTTTTTTTTTTTAGTTAAATAGACAGGGGAAATCCGGGATGGAAAGGAGAAGTGTGCTGTCGCATTATAGGGAGAGCAACTAGGGTCATATAACAATGTGTGTATAAATTTTTGTATGAGAAACTAACTTGAACTATAAACTTTCTCTTAAAGCACAATAAAAAAAGAAATAAAAAATAGATAAATAAAGATAAAATTAAAATGTATCCATCATCATAATCTTGTCAATGTTTAGAAAGTATTTATAAATTTTCCAGTCTTTATCCCATACATGCTTGTGTATTGTATGTATTTCTTTCCTGTTTATTTACCTGGGAATAAAGCAAATGTATGTACCTCTACCCGTGCAGTACAGGCTTGGGAATAAATACATGATAGAAATGAAGGAACATTTTGATGAGAAGGTTATGTGGCATGGAATAGATGAAGTGCCACTTGGAGAGAATAAAAAGGAAGAAAATTAGTGTACGCAGTGTGGGACAAAAATACTAGAAATCAAGGTCACCTATAACTTGATACATACATTGTCTCAGAGGTATATATTGTTGTTGTTGTTACTTGCCACGGAATCGATTCTGACTCATAGCAACCGCATGTGTGCAGAGTAGAACTGTGCTCTGTAGGGTTTTCGAGGCTAAGACCTTACTGAAGCAGAACCGCTGCGTGGGTTCGAACTGCCAATTCTTCACTAGCAGTTGAGCGCTTAACCATTTGGGCCAACAGGAGGTCTGTATCGGGGTATATAAGGAACTCCCATATCACACTATGGTTATTATTTCAGATTTGTTTTGTGTTTTTATTCATTTTTAAATTCTTTCTGGTGTGATGGCAAAAAATCCTAATGAAAGAATACCTTGCTTTGATTTTTGCTGAAATTTATATCTTGAGTATTTCCTATGTTTTTATTCTTTTAAAACAAAGTAATAATAATTAGATATCTTTTATATCTATCTGATCCACATTACACTATAAATTTTGCATTCAAATCTTCTGCTATGTCTGTTCCTAATTTTTAAAATAGGCTTTGCCGGATGCTCTGCTGTTTGGCATGTAATAGTTTCATGTCTTGAAGATTATTGATTTGTCTTCACTTTTATGTTTTCTACATTACATCCCCATTCCAATAATAAGACTGAAACAAAGAAAGAAACCCTTCCTGAAGGAAGAATGAATAAGAAGCAGCACATACCCCTGGAGAAAAGGACACTATTTAAAATGGCAAAATAACTTTTATTTTCACATCAGTTGAGTCTGGTATACGTCCCTGCCCAGGGCAGGGAAACTTCAGGACAGTGATATTTTTTCATACTGAAAGCTAAATTAACTCCTGTTCTATGATGTATAGTGGACCACCTACAGAGTTCTAAAGCTTTCTTTTAAAGTCTGCTTCAGGCCTCAACCTTGAGTTAATGGTACCTTGTAGAACAGCAGATATGGCCACTAATAGGGTCAATATTTTCCTGGAGGAAGAATTCATAAGGAGAAAGGCCACCAGAATACCAAGTTCTTGGAAATCCTCAGAAGTCATGGCATGGGTTCTCGGCATTCCATGTATAAGGAATATCACCTTGAGCCATTTTATTTCATTAAATAGAAAAAATGACCTTAGAACATAAGTTTTAGGCATCTTATAAAAAAAAAGTGTTAAAATTGTTCATGAAAAGAAGAAAGTGAAAAAAAAAAAGAAAAAAACAATGCTTAATAAGAAGACATCAAATGTATTTTCTCTCCAATAGAAAGAAAGTATAAATATCAATTGGTACCAGAGATAGAAAAGAAGGCAAACAAACCAAACTTCAGAGATACACATAATCAAGAAGGAGAGGCCCTCCACGTGACTCCCAGCAGGCATATCCCCTAATTTCAGGTGTGGGGAAGTCATTTCTCCTCCAGTTTATAGACAAGTGGTTCCAACCTCTCCATGACTTCACAACAGGCGTGGAGTTGGTGGAAAACAAATCAAAGTGCACATCTGGGATATGGCTGGGCAACAGTCCTTCCGTTCTATCTCCCCCTTCCTGCCACAAGTGCCACAGTGCTGGAGCACTGCTGGTGTGTGACTTCAGGAGGCATGAAACCTTCACCCACCAGATCTCATAGGCAGAGAACGACGGCAGCATCCCAGCTCCAGCATGGTTATCACACCAACTGGGAATAAGAATGACCTAGAGTTCCACAGGGATGTGAAGAGAGAAGAAGGAGTGGTCTTCGTCCTGGAACATGGCCTTATATTTCACCTGGGTTCCACCACTTAACACATTTTGTGTATTAGGTAATCCCACCCCGCTTACAATGTTGAAGGGGCCTTCATTAGCACAGCTGAAGAAATACATAGGACCATCCAGCAGTGTTTATTTCATGTCCATAATGAGGCGAATGACACCAAGGTTGGGCTCCAGCATCCTCATTCAGCATCAGTGGGACCCTGACCCTCTCAGCAGAGCTCTCTCCTGACGTAGGATACAACCCTGGCTGTGGTGAAACATCTGGCCTGAACCCTTTTTCTCTGGCTGGAACAGCTTCAGATCAACAGGCTTAAAGGAAGAGGTCTTGCTTGCTTGGCAGAGATAATCCTCTCTCCAAGGTGTGATTTTTGCCTTTTCACTTAAAAAACAGGAAAGAATTTGGGCCCTTACTGACCTGTCCTTCTTCAGGGTCATGGTCATTCCCTATAAATTAGGGTTTTTTAATCCTCCTACTTTAATTTCTAAAATGTCAAGACCAAAGCTGATTGTCACTGTAGCCCAAAGTTAATTATTTTACAAGTGTGTACAATCTGCTCCCCAACAAGAGTTAGTAACAAGGATCTGGGACTTTCTGCTTTATGACTGGAGAATGCTGGGATCTAGCGGCCTGTGGGTGACAGATCTCTGCCTAGAAACTTCACTGAGTTTTTAACTCACTTACCTTTGGGGATCCAATTACCACTTCCTCAGAGCTCTTCCAGAAGATACTTCCTCCTACCTGGACTGCTCCCAGATGCTGAGTACTTCTCTAGACCATTCCCTTTCTAGTTTCTGCCCCTCAATTTGACTAAAAAACACTGGGGAGCAGTGAGATGGTCCAGGACCTAAGACCACTTATCATTAACTGAAGAAAATATTCTTTCACTACTCATTTTGTTTTAGGGACCGGACCTAACAGTGCAGTGTCTTTCACCAAAAAGACCCCTACTATTGTATCACTCACTCCTTACCTGGACAAGAGAGACTCTCTAATCTAACGGAGATAATCTGCTTGCTGGACATAACATATTTATTCCGACTTTCACATTTTTGTGTGCACCCTACTCTCTGCTAACATTATACTCAAAGTGCAAAATGTTTTCCTTCAGGGAGCCTTCTCTGACTGACTAGAGACTTCTGAGCAATTATTGACACAGTGCCCCTTACCTTTCCTATGCAGTTTATGTTTATTAGTGTTTATGTTGTTTGGTAAATACGTGTTGTAGTCATTTTATGTGTGGGATCTCTCTCCCTATATACTTTGTATGCTCTTGGAGAGCTGTACCATGTCTTTGGTTTATTTTTATAAAATCTCCCCTCCCTTCATAGTGCCTAGTGCTACACTCATGTGATCATTGAACTTGATTAACTTGAAGACTTAAAACAGGTTTATTTTAGACTTCAGAGGAAACAAAAGGCCTTAGGATCATCCATTTGATAACTGTCTCAGTCTCTTCCATCTGCTTTTCCTAGATCCATATTGCTCCTTTCCCTCTTCTCTTTCACTCTTCTTAGGCTCTTTGCCTCCAAGCCATGGGGCCTACAGTGAGGCTGCCTGCTTCTAGGCAGTCAAATAAGTGGGTACTTCCCCAGCCATTCTCCTTTTCTAGAGCATATAATACTATCCTAGGCAAATCTGCCTTTGCTTCATTCCTCACGTGGCTTTCTTGCTATTTCTTCTTGTTTTGATTTCCCATTTTATTCCACAGCACTGAGGTCTCATGAATTTTTCTAATATTTTTGTTGTTGATGAATTGTTTCATTATTAAATATATACATGTGTCAAAAAAATAAAAAGGATGAGAGGTCTTCAGAAGGTAACTTCCCCCCCTCCCCCCGCAATTTCAGCCTTAATTTTAGCATAAACTAAGTTCTAAGAGAGAATTAAATAAAATGTTCCCACTTTGCAATCCTCTTTGTCTGGATCAGGGCCATACAAAAGTAAGAAATAAGACGGACTAACTTAATACACAACCAAAAAGAAAACCAAACCCGTTGCCGTCGAGTCAATTCCAACTCATCGTGACCCTATAGGACTGAGTAGAACTGCCCTGTACTGTTTCCAAGGAGCCCCTCGTGGATTTGAACTGCCGACATTTTGGTTAGCAGCTATAGCTCTTAGGCACTGTGCCATCAGGGTTTCCCTGACACTTATAAGTATTAAATATAAAGTGAGATAATATGAGCTTGATCGGGGGTGAGCATCTATGGCCTGTAGACCAAATCAAGCCCTCTGTCTGTTTTTCTTTGTAAAGTTTTGTTGGAACACAGTCATGCTCATTTATTTGCATGTTGTCTATGGCTCCTTTTACAATTCAGTAGCAGGATCCAGTACTTGCAGTAGAAGCTATATGGCTCACAAAGCCTAAAATACATATACAGCCTGGCACTTTATAGAAAAAAATTTCTGATCCCTGGACTAGAACACTAGGGAAACATTCTTGCGGAAGGCGAGTCCTCAGAAATTTCGTAAGTACAGGCAGGAAAAATGGAAAACTAAGAGTTATCGAGTAATGATTTTATGCTAAATGTGGTGATACGAGGCTTTCACACATGCTTACAAAACCCTGTGGGATAGATGCTGCTCTCATCCCACAAATTAGGAAACTGAGGCCCGGAGAAGTTTAATGTGCAAACTCCTGTAGAGTCCTGGGCCTCTGAGTACTGCTGCGGGGGTTGTGTACTGCACAAGTGTGCCACGTTTGTGAAGATGCCATTCATCCACAGAGATTGTGTGTTTGTGTGTTTATTAGATCGATTCTCTGATAGACAGCGATCGGTTGTATGTTTCAACAAAACCAATATTATAAAAATTTAAAATGAAGCATATTGAGATCGGATGCCTTTGTTTTGAACTCGTGAAAATGCCATCTGGGCCGTTGATAGTCATGCCTGATCTATTAGAGCAGATTGAAATAATGAGTAAGCATATTAGGTTGGAATGAAAATCCAGGTACAGAAGACACAAACAAACGTTTGAATTAGCAGAGGCGTGATGTGTTGAGTTTTGTTTTGTTGTTTTCCTTACAGTGAAGAGGTATCCGAGCATTAAGGTATAAATAACAAAGGGAAAACTAAAGGACACTTCGTATTTTTACACCTAATGCTGTTCTCTCTTCTTTGTGGAGACTGTCTTTGTGTGTTACCTGATTCTTGTGGTGCTATTAAAATGTAAATTTTTGTACCAACATTAATAACTGAGAATCTCTGTGAAGCTTATGCAACTCACCTCGAGCTGGTCTCCTTCTTGTGTTAAAGGAATATAGCTTGGTTGCATTTTAATAGTTAGAAGTATAGGATTCAGCATTAAACATATAGGCCACGTATTTTCAGTAAATAAAATCCTTTGGAGATGGTGTATATACTTTAAAAATGAAGCAAAACTTGTCATATTTTTAGCTATTACTGTCATTACATTTGAACACCATTGGCATTTTTTCTCAAATAAGATAGTCTATCATCATCATAAACCCTAATGAAAAATTCTGGGCCATTTCCATTAGTCTAAAAACACAAAAGCCAAACCCATTGCCATCAAGTGTATTCCGACTCATAGTGACACTACAGGACTGGGTAGAATTGCCTGCAATATTTACGGAAGCAGACTGCCGCATCTTTCTCTCGAGGAGCAGCTGGTGGATTCAAACACTCGACCTTTTGGTTAGCAGTCGAGTGCTGTAACCACTGTACCACCAGAGCTCCTTTTACATTAGTCTAACTTTAATCACATATATGTATACATGTGCAAATTACTAACTGAATACTTAACAACTTTACTGTTTTGCTTCCTTCAGTAAACTTAAACATACTGTTACAGTGATATAAACACATTGACTCAGCAAGTGTAGGAATAAATGCGATATGTTATAGAAATAGGCACAAAGCAGCACAGATGAAAGACGGTTTCCTCAGGCTGGAGGAGTTCACAGTAGGGCAGGTACCTTCACTAGATTTTAGATAACAGGTAAGAATTTAGATGTAGGGGAGAGAAAGCAAGTGTACCTCGGGCAGAAAGCTGCTGGAAAAATAACAGGGTAGAAATGTCAGCAGGTGGTAGGGGATGCGAATCTTCAAGAAGCACTCTATGAATGCATATTCTGGGACCTATCTCTGGGGAGAAGCCAGAAACAACTCTGTGTGGAGCAGACCACTAAGGATGACTCTGCTGAGAAAGAGAAAAAATAAATAAAAAAGCAGGGGCAGAGTGTTGAAGGCACACACTCCTTAGGCGGTGAAAAAAAAAATTGAGAAGACCACATGGGAAGCAGGAGAGGTATCGTAGCACACTGGGAAAGAGAGAACAGAATTGCAAACAAGAGTCGACAGTGTCAAATACTCTGGAGAAGAAAAAGAGGAGTAGGAATGTGAAAGGGTCATTGGCTTTGTCAACTACAATATTAAAAAACAACATCCGTGAAAGCCATTCCATCAGTAGGCCAACTTGCAGAGTGCTGAAGTTCCACTCTCAGGAGAACCAAGGGCAGAGGCAATGCATACAGACCTGTCCTTTGATGGTTTGTAAGAAACACAGAAACTGGTGCCTGGGAGAAGGCAAGACTTCTTAAAATTATCTTTTAGCCTTTCTCTGATGTAGTTTTAATTTGAGGCGATAGGCAATACTTAAGCATGCTTGCTAGCCCAATTGCCCCAGTTAGATAAAATTATAGATACAAGAAACTAGGGGTAGCTGATGTCAGAAGATACTGAAGACTATACTTGCATCGAATCCGCCAGGTGCTTCTTGGAAACTCTATGGGGCAGTTCTCTGTCCTATAGGGTTGCTTTGAGTTGGAATCGACCCGATGGCACTGGGTTTGGTTTTTTTTTCTGGATACTTGCTTCATTTGAATGAGGAGCCCTGGTGGTGCAGTGGTTAAGTACTAGGCTGCTAACTGAAAAGTCAGCAGCTTTACAAGGTTGCTATGAGTCAGAATTGATTATGGCAACAGATTTTTTAATTTTTCTACTGGAATGTGCTAGAGATAGAAACGGAGCCCTGCTGGCACAGTGGTTAAGAGCTAGGCTGTTTCCTTGGCAACCATATGGGGTAGTTCTACTCTGTTGTCTAGGGTGGCTATGAGTTGGAATTGACTCCAAGACAATGGGCTTGGGTTTTGGTTTTAGAGGTAGAAACAGTTGAAAACGAAAAATAACAGTCTATGGAACGAAATTGAAAAGTTCTTTGAAACACACCTGAAGCCTGAAGCAAATAAATTTGGTACTATGTACAGAGTAGGACATAGATATCTGGGAATCTTAGGAATAGCTTTCTTTGTTAACTGTTAGACCTGAAATTTAGGCTATAACTTACTCCCTTTACTTTTATGTTTAATAAATTTAGTATTACTCTACACATAAAATATTTAAGTTAAATTAATGATATTTTGAGAATTATAAGACGTTATTTTAAATTATTTTTCAAAACATAAATGTAACTTTCCTCAAAACAAATATCTTTTAAAAAAAGGCAGAATCTAAAAAGCCTGTAAGAGATTTCCCCAGCCGATATTAAGAAATATAACTAAGGATCTTTGACAGTGAACTAAAAGCAGAAAAATTACCTCTGAACATAAATTGAATTGAAAAAAATTTTATTAATATATCCCCATATAACAGCAGATATACAAGTAAGGTCTTGGCATAGACTAGTGAGCACTTTCAGCACTGCATCCGTTTCTTGAAACATCTCAGTTGGTAGTCCCTCAATTCCTGGATCCTTGTTTTTCACCAATGCCTTCAGTGCAGCTTGGACTTCTTTGTTCAGTACCATCGGTTCCTGCTAATATGGTACCCCTTGAAATGGTTGAATGTTGATCAGTTATTTTTGGTGTAGTGACTCTGTGTATTCCTTCCATCTTCTTTTGATGCTTCCTGAGTCCTTTAACATTTTCCCCATAGAATCCTTCAATATTGCAACTAGAGGCTTGAATTTTTTCTTCAGTTCTTTCAGCTTGAGTAATGCAGAGCATGTTCTTCCATTTTGGTTTTCCATCACCAGGTCTTTGCACGTGTCATTATAATACTTTGTCTTCTCCTGTCACCCTTTGAAATCCCCTGTTCAACTCTTTTACTTCATCATTTCTTCCTTTCACTTCAGCTACTCGACGTTCAAGAGCAAGTTTCAGAGTCTCTTCTGACATCCATTTTGGTCTTTTCTTTCTTTCCTGTCATTTTAATGACCTCTTGCTTTCTTTGTGTATGATGTCCTTGGTGTCATTCCACACTCATCTGGTCTTCAGGCATTAGTGTCAATGCATCCAATCTATTCTTGAGATGGTCTCTAAATTCAGGTGGGTTATGCTCAAGGTCATACTTTGGCTCTCATTGACTTGTTCTAATTTTCTTCAATTTCAACTTGAACTTGCATATGAGCAATTGATGGTCTGTTCTTCAGTGGGCCGCTGACTTTGTTCTGACAGGTGATATTGAGCTTTTCTATTGTTTCTTTCCACAGATGCAGTCAATTTGATTCCCATGTATTCCATCCGGCTAGGTCCACGTGTATAGTCACCATTTATGTTGGTGAAAAAATGTATTTGTAATGAAGAAGTCATTGGTCTTGCAAAATTCAATCATGCAATCACCGATATCATTTCTATCGCAAAGGTCATATTTTCCAACTATCGCTCCTTCTTCTTTGTTTCCAACTTTCATATTCCAATCTCTAGTAATTATCAATGCATCCTGATTGCATGCTTGATCAATTTCAGACTGCAGAAGTTGGTAAAAATCTTCAATTTCTTCATCTTTGGCCTTAGTGGTTGGTGCATAGAATTAAATAATAGTTGTATTAACTAGTCTTCCTTGTAGGTATATGGATATTATTCTATCACTGACAGCATTGTACTTCAGGATAGATCTCGAAATGTTCTTTTTGACGATGAATGCAACGTCATTACTCCTAAAGTTGTCGTTCCCGTCATAGTATACCCTATGATTGTCTGATTCAAAATGGCCAATACAAGTCCATTTTAGCTAACTAATGCTAGGATATCAATGTTTATGCATTTCATATCATTTTTGATGACTTCCAATTTTCCTAGGTTCATAGTTCATACATTTCATGTTCCTATTATTAACGGATGTTTGCAGCTGCTTCTTCTCATTTGAGTCATGCCACATCAGCAAATGAAGATCCCAAAAGCTTGACTCCATCTACATCATTAAAGTTGACTCTACTTTGAGGAGACAGCTCTTCCCCAGTTGTATTTTGAGTGCCTTCCAATCTGAGGGGCTCATCTTCTGGCACTATATCAGACAGTGTTTTGCTGCTATTCATAAGGGTTTCACTGGCTAAATCTTTTGAGAAGTAGACTGCCAGGTCCTTCCTCCTAGTCTGTCTTAGTCTGAAAGCTCAGCTAAAACCTGTCTGCCATGGGTGACCATGCTGGTATTTGAATACCGGTGGCATAGCCTCCATCATCACAACAACACACAAGTACCCACAGTATGACATGTGGGTCAGATGGATCCTGGCTGAAAGCAGAGAATACCAGAAAGATGTTTACTTGTGTTTTATTGACTATACAAAGTCATTTGACTGTGCAGATCATAACAAATTATGGATAACAACGCCAAGAATAGAAATTCCAGAACACTTAGTTGTGCTCATAAGGAACCTGTACATAGATCAAGAGGCAGTCATTCATAAAGAACAAGGAGGTACTTCGTAGATTAAAGTCAGGAAAGGTGTGGGTCAGGGTGGTATCCTTTCACCATATTTATTCAATCTGTATGCCAAGCAAATAATCTGAGAAGCTGGACTACAAGAAGAAGAACGGGGCATCAGAATTGGAGGAAGACTCATTAACAACCTGTTATGCAGATGACACAACCTTGCTTGGTGAAAGTGAAGAGGACTTGACGCACTTACTGAGGAAGATCAAAAACCACAGTCTTCAGTATGAATTACACCTCAACATAAAGAAAACAAAAACCCTCACAACTGGACCAATAAGCAACATGATGAACGGGGAAAAAATTGAAGTCGCCAAGGATTTCATCTTACTTGGACCCACAATCAACACCCCTGGAAACAGCAATCAAGAAATCAGAAGATGCATTGCATTGGACAAATCTGCCACAAAAGACCTCTTTAAAGTGTTGAAAAGCAAGATTTCACCTTGAAGACTAAGGTGCCCCCGACCCAAGCCATGGTGTTTTTAATTGCCTCCTATGCATGTGAAAGCTGGGCAATGAATAAAGAAGACCAAAGAAATGACTCCTTTCAATTGTGGTGTTGGAGAAGAATATTGAATATACCATGAACTGCCAAAAGAATGAACAGACCTGTCTTGGAAGATGTACAACCTGAATTCTCCTTAGAAGCAAGAATGGTGAGACTGAGTCTCACATACTTTGGACATGTTATAAGGAGGGATCGGTTCCTGAAGAAGGACATAATGCTTGGTAAATTAGAGGGTCAGCAAAAAAGAGGAAGACTCTCAACGAGAAGAATTGACACAGTTGCTGCAACAATGGGCTTAAGCATAAGAACGATTGTGAGGATGGCACAGAACTGGGCAGTGTTTTGTTCTGTTGTACATAGGTTTACTATGAGTCGGAACTGACTCGATGGCACCTAACAACATACAGATAAGATAATTGAACAAAACAGAGTTACTGAGAGAGAGAGAATATGACTGTTGTGGTTAGTATACAGATTATAAACAAAAATTGGAAAGGGTTAATAAATGAACTCTATTTTTTAAACCGTTCACTATTCGGGTAAAATAAATAAGCAAAAACATAAAACAATTAACTTCATGTTAAATGGTTCACATGAGAATTTTAAAAAAGAATGTTATTATTTAAAATAAATATTAAAAATACAGAAATCCAAATAATTTTAGCTAAAGCATATGGCTTTGAATATGTAGCAATGTTTGCTATGTGGATAGCAAACTTTGATAACTTATATGACATACATATATATATCCAACACCTGCAAGTGTCTGCAACTGTGGCAAACCTGAAATTAATGAACAATCAGAAAAAACTGACCTTAAAGATAATCACAACAATAATAAAATCACTGTTAACTTTTATTAATCACTTACTTGATACAAGTTAATATGCTGAACATTTTACAATTAATGTCTTATTGATACCACACAATAACCATAGAGATTAATACCATCAAATCTCTTTTAGGATCAGAAGACCAAAAATTTCTTACAGGCCTATGTAACAGCTGAGCCTTAAACTCAGAATCCCACCTGCTGCACATAACCTTTCTATGTGACTTTATGAGTCAAAATGCATCCTCTAGTTGATCTTTGCTAGAAGAAATGTCCTAAAGGTGTTTAAAGTTAAGGTATTTCTGGGCAAAGGGGACAATGCAGACAAAATACACTATGACCCTATTATATATATTATATTATTATAATATCCAATCTGCAGAGTTAAAGAAAAGCTTGCAAGGCAGTTACTGTATTGCTAATGGGTAAAAGAAGGACATTTTATAAAATCAAGGATGCTGACTACATTGGTTAGCCATCGAGTCGGGATCGACCAGACAGCAACGGGTTTGGTTTTTTGGTTTATTGCAACAATAATGGAGCATAACAACCTAAAAATCCTAATGCCTTACAAACACATACGTTTACTTTTCCTCATTATGAATCTGAAATTACACAGTGACAACTCTGCTTCAGGCTCTGGGGTAGATTATGGTCTGCCTCTTCTGCCTCTCATCCAGGGACCAAGGGCTCCTTGGGTTCAAGCTCATTTCATGGAATATGTTAGAGGCACATTTTAAATGAAAGCATATCTAAAATGGGTGGGGATGTTTATACCACCTAATCTACCGAAAGGTCCGGCAGTGATCAAGTGAAGAACGAAATAAGCAATTTAATGATTGCATTCAATGCTTCTTTATTTGGTGGAAATTTAGCCACACGAGCCCATGCTAGGGAGCCTACCATACCCTGTCTAAACTGTCTGCCAAACTGAGGGAAATGAAAGCTTCAAACTGGAAAACGCTCTTCCTCTGTCATTCCCAGTCTCATCCTCTGAAACCTCATTGTGCATCACAGTCAGCGATTTAAAATTTTAAGCTGAGGTAGAGTGATTTACACTGGGCGCCTTTTCAGACCAAAACAGAAGAGTAAAACACATGGCCCTGATCCACGAAGGGTAACTCTTTCTAAAAAAAAAATTTTTTAAATACATGATTTAAAATTCCTCAATCATCTGGCTTGAGGTCTGGCTAACAAAAATGATTATCAGGGTTTTCTCTCTCTCCAATCAGTTGGATAAAACTTCCTAGGCTTACTTTGTCTTATAAATGTAGAAAATAAGTTTATTACATCTTCTACCACAGGTGAATCATTACGTTTTCTGCCGACAGTAGACACTCCACCACCTATAAATATGGTTACAAAAATAGTTGTGGCAGATTGAATTATTGACCTTGATCCTTTATACCTCACTGTATCCACTCCATACGCTGTGAAACTTTACAGTCGCTCCTAGAAAAGGCAAAGCATAATTCGCTACTCCGTGGCTTGGTCTTCAACATGTGACTATTTGATTAATGGGATGCTAGCAATTGTGCACAAGCAGGGCTTGAGGGCTTGGATATGCCCTCTTGTACTCCCACCATGGCCATGAGAAGTGATTCTCTGAGTCACTTCAGTTCATGCCCCAGAATAAGTAAACATGGATCAATCAGAATACAATGCTGCAAGGAGCCAAGCCCAATTGGTCTTGGAGCTTGAAGTAGATCTGGTTTCTAGTGGACCCACAGACCCATAAGAAATAAAAGCTTGTTGCTATACACACTAAGACTTTGTGGTTGATTGGTACACATCACAAGTTGACTGATAAAAGGACTTTCTAAAAAACAGTTCTTAAGTCTTGGCTACAAGCAACTCAGGTCACAGTGTCCACAGGCATGCATACACACACAAACACACACAGAGACACATATAGCATCCTCAACCACATAAGTCCAGCCACTTCTTAAGTGTTTCTTTGGAGTAGGGTGCAGGTTCTTGTCACTAACAGCATATTTCCCTCTTTAATATCCTCCTTCTCCACAAATCTCTATCTTATCATGAGATTTGGGTGCTCTATTCTCTTCTACTCAAAGAAACCTCATTCTTTTCCAAAAACCAGGATTATCAAATCACTTGAATGCTCTTGCTTTTGCAAATGAGGTCATTTTAATTCTAATTCCAGGTCAAGGAAAACCCAGACCTTCAAAACTTAAAGAATTCTGCGTTGTCTTGGACAAAGCAATAGCTCTCACACAGCAAAGTAATTCTCAATTGCATTTTATTATTTTACCTTGGCAATTCTTTCTACAATAATTGTTCAGTTTCTGAATACGTCCAGTGAAAACATGCTACATCTCAAGGTAGCTTGCTCCTCTTTTGGATGCCCAAGTAGGCAGAAAAGAGACCATGGTGTCCAAAATAGAAACAAATAGCTGCAGCCAGAGACATTGTACTCTGTGGAGAAACAGATGAGAGCATTCACCTGATCTCTCCATTCTCCTGGTCCTCTAGGTCACTAACTCATTTCACCAGCACCTCTATTAATCCTACCTCTATACTGAATTTTTTAATGTACTCAGATCCTCTATCCAAACCTATTTCCTGTTTTTGATAGCCCTTGATAAGTGTTTGCTTAGCAGACCTCTCAACGATTACTGAGATTCCACTCTTTTCTCATATGTTCTAAATCAACAGCTCCTCAGCTTGTTCTCTCCTGCCTAACATCTGTCAATGGCACCTCTTTGACATACTAGAGAAAAGGAGATATGGAGATCATTCCACATGTTTTTTTTAAATAATACAAAGAGAAATTGGTTTGTTTTTTTCCTGCGTGCCATTCACTTTCAAAATGCATAAGCCAAATGAAAATAAATAAAAACAAGCAAGCAAACAACAAAAACAGCATACACTTGTATGTCAACCACAGCACATGTATACCCTCTTCTATTTAGGAATAGGATTTTCAAATAATTATTTCATATTTACCACATGTTGGGTTAAAGACACATCTCAGTTTCATAATTTAATGAATCTATTAAGTGGAATAGATCTGACTACTGTGATTCAGTTACCATAGTAACCATGTTAGTCATGTGAGGGCATAGTAACACAATGGAGTGGACTACTAACAGCAGAGGAAGGAGAGGGGGCACTGAGTCTCAGCGAACACCCAAGCACTACATAGTAGACGAAGATTAACTTAGCTACATCTTGTGGATAGTGCAAATTTATAATGGAGTAGAATTGTATTTTTATATATTCTACTTTTATTTTATGATACACTAGGGTCCTAAAATTACCAGAGCGTGTCGTACATTTATGCCCATTGCATAGAACATGAAGCATAATTTTATCATTTAAAATTATTGCATAAATTTATAGTTGTATCTTTTATTTTATGACATGTTTTCAGTCATGTCTGTGATTTATTTGATGCTTGGCCTACCATATAACATCAAATTATAACATTGTCCCTGTGAGGAAATATAAAATTTTTATAACAATGTACTCTACAGTAAGGTTTCTAAGAATGCACTGTGATCACAGTAACTTCCTACAGCAGTTTTATGAACTCTACTTGGCATAGATTTATGGTTAAATAACAAACTGTCTCTTCTGAATATTTAAGAGCTTATATAATCCAATTTTAAAACATTGAGATATATATTTTTAAACCAAAATCTTTAAAATCCTGTTTCAAGACTACCTCTCAATCAGCATAACATAGTTTATAAAGAAAATGTTCTACATCTTACTTTGGTAAGTAGTGTCTGGGGTCTTAAAAGCTTGGGAGCGGCCGTTTAGATAGACACTTCACTGGTCCAACTCTATCTGGAGCAAGGGAGAATGAAGAAAACCAAAGGCACAAGGGAAAGATTAGTCCAAAGGACTAATGGACCACAACTACCACAGCCTCCACCAGAATGAGTCCAGCATAACCAGATGATGCCCAGCTAACATCACTGACTGCTCCGACAGGGATCACAATAGAGGTCCGGGACAGAGCTGGAGAAAAATGTAAAACAAAATTCTGACTCACAAAAAGAAACCAGACTTACTGGTTTGACAGGCCCCCCAGATGCCCTTTTAACTCAGTAATGAAGCCACTTCCTGAGTTTCACCCTTCAGCCAAAGATTAGACAGGCCCATAAAACAAAATGAGACTAAATGGGCACACCAGCCCAGGGGCAAGGACGAGAAGGCAGGAGACAGGAAAGCTGGTAATGGGGAACACAAGGTCAAGAAAGGGAGAGTGTGGACATATCGTGGGTTGGCAGCCAATGTCACAAAACAATATGTGTATTAATTGTTTAATGAGAAACTAATTTGTGCTGTAAATCTTCACCTAAAGCACAATAAAAATAATAAAAGACTACCTCTCTGACATTAAAAAAACCAAACCCATTGCCATCAAGTTGATTTCAGCTCATAGCAACCCTATAGGACAGAGTAGAACTGCCCAATAGATATTCCAAGTAGTGCCTGGTGGATTCGAACTGCTGACCTTTTGGTTATCAGCTGTAGCACTTAAACTACTAGACTCCTCTAAAACCTCCTACCCTGAGTGGTAACTGGTTTCCTAAAGTAGTTTCCTGCCTTATTAACTTGACACTTAAATATATATTGCCTTGTACTGTTATAATTCTCTACTCTTCCTTTAGAATACTTATCAAAGTAATATCATTTCCATAGGAAGACTCCAGTTTTGTTAGATTGAATTAGGGAGGCCTGCATTCACTATTTTTTTAAAAAGAAAACTAGCTGCCATCAGATCAATTCTGAATATGGTTACCCTACGTGTGTCAGAGCAGAACTCTGCTAACTAACATTAATGGCTGGTTTTTGGGGGTAAATCACCTCTCCTTTCTTCTGAGGTACTTCTGAGCAGACTCAAACCTCAGTTTGCACCTGAGTGTGTTAAACATTTGCACCATCCAGGGGCATAATATGTTTACCCATAAAAACCCAGTGCCGTCGAGTCGATTCCGACTCATAGCGACCCTATAAGGCAGAGTAGAACTGCCCCATAGAGTTTCCAAGGAGCGCCTGGCAGATTTGAACTGCTGACCTCTTGGTTAGCAGCCGTAGCACTTAACCACTACATCACCAGGGTTTCCATAATATGTTTTTAAAAAAAAAATTTTTTTTTTTTTTTTTAGGAAGGGTAAATCATGTAGGCAAACATACATGCAATAAACCAAAAAGCCAAACCTGGTGCTGCCGAGTCCATTCCGACTCACAGCAACCCTATAGATAGAGTAGAACTGTACCATAGGATTTTCAAGGAGTTGCTGGTGGATTCGAACTGCCAACCTTTTGATCAGCAGCCTAACGCTTACACTGTACCAGCAGGACTCCAGACATGCAATAAAAACTAGTATATATTAATAAAAACATGGTGATACATGTGATATATTTAGAAGGATAATTGCCAGATTGTTCTAACATCCTAACTTTTACACACATATTACAGAAAGCAAAATCACTAAGCAAAATAATGAACTTGACTCATGAAGCTAAAGTTAAAAAAGTTCATTACAAGGATAACTATAACAGGGTATTATTTTAAATATTTTAAAAAGAGTATTATAGCAACATAGAGTCATGATACTATTCTCATACAGGAAATTATTTTTAACACCTCAGTTACAAAAACACATTACATTACTAAAGTACTATACTGCAAGTATTCATGTTTATTTGAAATATCTGTCACAAATAAAACCTCAAGAGATAATTCCAGTTATAAAGAAGTTCTGTCAAAGATCTGTGTTCAAAACCCAGTGATCAGCAGAGAATGAAGATATCATCATAAAACTCCAACTCTGCCCTCAATGAATCATTGGAGATGAAGTTATCATACCTTGTACTGCTATAGGGCTGGGTTTTTGTTTGGTTTTGTTTTCCAAGATAACACTGCTCTCAGTTGGTTTAGTAAGCAGATCCTCTTATCCTTTAGTATTAGAGCACTGTAAGACAGACACCTAAGTACACTTACACATGAGATTTGAATGTTTCTATCCATTATATCAAATAGTTAAATAATGCGGAGACTGACACACATAGCATCATGTTTTGTTACTCTGAAATAAACAGTCTGTAACTGCTAAAATAGTGCTGGTGGAGAATAAGAATATGTTCCCAGTGCTCAGCAAATGTTGATAACATCAGGAAAATACATGCTGCCATACTGTAAGCAGTACATATTACTAACAATAAGGTACAACAAAAAAAAGACAATCATAGTGCTGTTTGTTGTAAATCAGGGCTTATCTGTAGTCAGATTTAAGTTCTTGTCCAGGCTCTATTTTATCTGGGCATAATTAACTTAGTGGATTAGGTGGTCTCTGAAACTCTATACACAATATTCTCGGTGGTATATAATATTTATTTATTTACAGCACTGTCCATTGCTTTTATCAACATTTCAGTAGATATAACCACAGAAACAAATGCAAAATTATTATAATAAAGTGTCGAATATAGTCCTTCATCCATTAAATATTTATAATTAAATGATAAATATAATGAATGCTTCATTTGTATTTAAATGTAAACTAACTGAAAGAAAAAGAAACATGTCAAAAAAAAATTTTAACAATGAAAGCTTTGCCTACAAAGCTAAGAAAACACTTCAAAATTTAAACAATTTTACCCAGAATTGTCTCCTATGCCAAATATTACTTTCATTTTTTAATTAATGAACGCTACATAAAACATCAAGTGAGCCAATTATTGGTAACATAAAGAAGACTTCAATCATACAGGTGTCCTGTAGAGAGAAAATAGTCGAAAGATTCACTCAAAATAAACAATGACACACTGTGCTTTTAAATTTTCTTCAGAATATGAGAAATGAAGGTGTGCTCAGACAAAAAAAAAGGTGAAGAGAATAGATCAAAGAAAAACAAACACGTTATTATATAAGAGCTGAACATTTGTAGCCTTCAGACAGAAATAAAGTAAATAAATACGTAAACAGGAAGAAAACGACCCCACATGGAAAAATGGAAATGCAAGAAGGAATGAAGAGGCTCCACTCCAGACAGCAGTATGGACAGTGAAGCTTGCATTTCTCTACAATAATTAAAGAAAGAAGATATAAAATAGAACAAATAATGTGTTGAAACCAAGGAATTCAAAACTCTGGAACTCAACTCAAGAGATAAAGGGACTTGCAGAAAACTGAAGAAAGAGTAAGCCAGCAAACAAGGTAAGATGATTATTTTCTCTCTACCATATGGAAGCCCCTTCTGCCCAGCCCCCATGGTGGTAAACCAAGAGCCACAAACTGCATACAGTGAATCATGCTACCTTAGCCCAGGAAGGACGTGAAGAGCTTGGCTTTAGCTGATATTCTGGTGGGCTAGATCCTTCACAAAGGTCAGGGGACACTCAGTGGAAGGGGGGAGACACAGGGCCCATGTGAAGAAGCCAGTCCCCCACACCCCTCCAGGCAGCACCGAGAGAGAAAATAAAAAAGTTTTCTGCCCCCAGAGTGCATAACCAAATGGAGCAGTTAATGGCAGTTGATGGAGCCCTGGTGGCACAGTGGTTAAGAGCTAAAGCTGCTAACTAAAAGGTCAGCCGTACAAATCCACCAGCTGCTCCTTGGAAACCCTATGGTCTAGTTCTACTTTGTCCTATATGGTCACTGTGAATTGGAACCGACTCAACAGCAATGGGTTTGGTGTTTTTTGGTTTTGGCGGTAAGGAAAAGTTTCCCAAAGGCAGATCTCTGAGATAAGCTTGCCCCCATAGACTTGAAATTTCTGCAGAGAAGGATTGCCCCGGTGGAAGGTCTTTTCTAGTTCTGAGTCATAAATAAAGGACCAGAGCACCCTCTAGTGAAATATTGGAGAAGTTCAAGGGAAGGGGTAGAAAATGAAAAGAACAATGCACACAACTACTATCCCTGGGGAAAGAAGATTCTGGGTACCGGAGGTAACAAACACGGCATTACACTTAAATGTCCCAGATTCAACAAAAACTTATAAGTCATACAAAGACACAAGACAAAATGGCCCAATCAAAAGAAAATTACGAAGAAGCGGAAATCAGTCCTGTAGAAGTCTGAATAAAGGGCAAAATAGAGGACTTCAAACAACATTAACCATACTCAATAAATTTAAAGAATACACAGACAACAAATTAAATGAAATCAGTAAACAAAACGGAAATCTCAACAAATGGGTTTTCATTCTCCTGGTACCCAGATTTCTGTGCTCGTGGAAATGGGGTGACCCACACAGGCCATCTGCCCTTAGGACTCCTTTTGAACCTTAAAGGAACTGGTTCCCTGAAGTCACCTTCGGGTCAAACAATAGAGTAGGAAGCAGCTTAGTAGAGACTGTTTGGTCTTAGGCACTGGGTTCTGTTGGAAAATTATCTATGTGCAGCCAACCTCAAGAAGCAGGAACTCCAGGTTTGACCAGAGGTTGTCTTTTAGGTTGTACGGCATGTCCTTGGTGACTCTGTTTCTGTAACCAATGAACCCTGAAACCCTGCTCTGTGCTTTGATGTTATCTTCTGAGAAATTAACTTAACAATGACCTATATAACCTGTTTTCACCGTCCCCACTTCAGAGCCTATTTCCAAATACTTCAAGTTTGGGTGCTGCCCAAATCATATCTACTCACAATAAATATATTCTGTTACACTAATTTTTGGAATTTCTCTGTACATTTACATTTTTGACAATCTCGATAAGGAGAGAGAAAATTTAAAAAAATAGAAATATTGAAATTGAAGAGTAGAGTAACTGAATTGAAAAATTCAGTGGCAGGATTCAACAATAAATTTGAACAGGCAGAAATAGGGATAAGTGAACTAGAAGATAAGCTAACTGAATTTATCAAGACCCAAGAAAATAGGAGAAAATAATAAAGAAATGTGAGCATAGCCAAATAGAATTGTGGAACACCACCAAGCAAAGTAGCACAGACATCATGTGAATCCCAGAATGAGAGGAGAGAAAAAATATTTGAACAAATAATGGCAGTAAACTTTCCAGACTTAAGAAAGGAGTTGAACCTACAAATACAAGGACCGGCAAACTCTAAGCAGAATAAACCCAAAGAGATGTAGCCCATGACATATTGTAACCAAACTCTCAAAAATCAAAGACAAGAATAGAGTTCTGAAAGCAGCAAGAAAAAAAGCTCGGTATAACATATAAGAGGTCTTCATAAGACTAAGTGGCTATTTCTTCTTTTCCTGATCTTAGCGGCCAGAAAACAATGGAACTATAAATATATATATATATAAAGTACTGAAAGAAAACAGCTATCAACTAAGAATTTTTTATCCAGCAAAATTGTCTTTCAAAAATGAGGGTGAAATCAAGACATTTCCAGACAAACAGAAGTTGTGAGAATTTGTTACCATCTGATGCGCCTTCCAAGAATTGCTAAAGGGAGTCCTTCAGATGGAAAGGAAAGAATACTAGACAGATACTCAAAGCCATTCATAGGAGCAAAAATTATATATATTATATATATATAAATATATATAATGAGCTTAAGTGCAAGGATGGCACAGGACCAGGCAGTGTTTTGTACTTTTGTGCATTGGGTCACTATGAGTCAGAACCAACTCGATGATAGCTAACAACAACAACACGTGTATATATATATATATATATATATATATATATATATATATACACACATATATAAGATAATATGTGTGCCCATATAAATATAGGGGCAAATGAAAGGGCCATTTTTATTTTTATGGCATGTGGCTGGTAAAATAAGTTGTTATGCTGTATAACCTTTATAACAACAAATGCATAATAAATGAGTATAATTATATTCCAACAGGCACAGGATGTATAATGATGTAAAAAGTGAAAACGATAACAGATATGGGGAGAGAAGAGCAAAACAGGAACAGGGTTTTTGTATGTTAACGTTATATGTTACTTGTTGGTATCAAGTTAAGTTAGATTGTTGTAAACATAAGTAATTAAATGTAATTTTTATGGTAACTACAAAGAAAATATCATATAGATAGATGACAGATAGATTTAGAAGTTAAGAAGAAAGAAATTCAAGATGTAGAACAAAAAAGCAGCTAACACAAATAATGGCAAAACTATAGAACTGAGGAACAAAGAAAGTACAATATACAGGGAAAAAAAATGAGTAAAATGGAAGAAGTAAGTCCTCCTTATTGGTAATTACCTTAAATATAAATGAATTAAACACTCCAAGGAAAAGGCAAAGCCTGGCAGAATGAATTAAAAAGAAAAAAGAAAAGACCCATCCACATCCTATCTCCAAGAGATACATTTAGGCCCAAGGACACACAGACTGAATGAGAAAGGATGGAGAAGAATAATCCATGCAAATAGTAACCAAAAGAAAGCAGGGGTGGTCATACTGGTATCAGACAAAATAGTTTTTAAGTAAAAATCAGTTATAAGAGATAATAATGGATATTGTTCTAATGATAAAAAAGTCAATATATCAATAAGAAGTAACAATTATTAATGTGTATAATTTGTACATGTTAGGACACTAGTATCAGTGCCCCAACATATATAAAGCAAATATTGACAGAACTGAAAGTAAAAATAGACAACTCCACAATAATAGTTGAGGACTTCAATACACCGTTTTTCTACTGGACAGAATATCTAGAAAGAAGATTAATAAGGAAACAGAGTACCTGAACACCACCGTAAAACGATACGACCTGACAGACATATATGGAGCACTGCACCCAGTATCAGAAAAATACATGTTCTTCTTCAGTGCACACAGGTCATTTTCCAAGTTTGATCCTGTGGTAGATCACAAAACAAGTCTCAATGAACTTAAAAAGATGGAAATTATACAAAGTATATTTTGCAAACACAAATAAATAGCAGAAATTAAGAAATAGAAATTAATAGCAGGAAAAAAAAAACAGAAATAGACAAATATGTGGAAATTAAGCAACACATTGTTAAAGAACCAGGCAGTCAAAGAAGAAATCAAGAGAAAAATCAAAAAAATACTTGGTGCTGAACCAAAATGAAAACACAACATTCCAAAAGCCATGAGATGCAAAAAAGGCAGTCCTCACAGGGAAATGAATAGCAACAAATGCCGACATTACAAAAGATCGCCAATCAATAGTCAAATTCTAGACCTTGAGGAACTAGAAGAAGAGCAAACCAAGCCTAAAGCTGCCAGAAGACAGGAAATAACAAAAATCAAAGCAGAGATAAGTGAGATAGAAAATGGAAAAACAATAGAGAAAATCAAGAAAACCAGCAGTTGGCTCTTTGCAAAGATCAATAAAGCTAGACTGAAAAAAAAAGAGACAGAAAATGTAAATAACCAAAATAAGGAAAGCAGACATTACGACTGATACAACAGGAAGAAAAAGAATAACAAAATACTGTGATCACCTGTACACCAACACCCTCGATAACATAGATGAACCGGACAAATTCCTAAATGAATACGACCTACGTAAACCGACTCAAGATGTAGCAGAAAATGTCAACAGGTCCCTAACAAGTGAAGATCCTGAATCAGTTATCGGAAGATAACTGACACAAGAGACAATTTATTCACAAAATACCACAATCCTAAATCTGCACAAAGCCAATAATACAATTTTTAAATGAGTAGAACAATTGTAAACTGAATTAAAGGAGAAACATAAAAATTTCTGACTTCGCATGGTCCAACCTAAAAGAGCCAGAAACCTAAAAGAAAAAGACAGAAACCTCAATGTAAATTGGCAAAAAAAATCTAACAGGCACTTCACTAAAAAAAGATAATCAAAACCGGGAAATTTGCTCAGCACCAATAGTCATCAGTGAAGCGCAAACTAAAAACGCAGTGCGGTACTAGTGCGTGTACACCATAATGGGCGAAGTAAGAGAGGAAAATGGTACTCTTCCGGCCATCCACTACAGCAGAAAGAATCCGCCACGAAACTTGGTGGAAAAGCACCTCAATTTTATATCTCCTGGTTCTATGTGTCAAGAATTCTAGCATTTCTACACGGGTGATTCTTTTACTCTGTATGGCTTCAAAGGAGATCGTTAGTGGGATTCAGCTACTAGTGGCCGAACAGGTACAAAAATTTCAAAACAGCTTCACTCATGTGGCTGGCATCTTGGCAGGTTTGCTGGAAGGCTAGGATTTCCTGGTACGCAACCACACATCTTAGCATGGGGGTATCAAATTATATACATGGTGGTTCAGAGTTCAGAATGAGGTGTTTCAAGATACCCAGGGGAAAGCTGTAAGGCTTCTTTTTATAAGCCGTGTAAGTCCCAAAACTTCACTCTGATATAATTTATTGACCAAGGAAGTCACCTAGTCCAGCCTTTATTCAAGTGGAAGGAAATTAGGTGCCACCTCTTAACAAGACAGTTAGCAAAAACATTGTTTGCCATTATCAGCCTATACAAATACAAATATTTGTGAGGAGGATAAACACACTATTGGTGAAACTATAAATTGGAATATCAGGTTTTGAAAACTAGAAGTATCCTTTAAAGCTAATCATATACATACTCTAGCATCCAGCAGTTACTCTCCTAGATATAAATAACCACATAAATGCAAAATATTTCCACCAAAATACAAATACTAAAATTGTAATTGTAGCACTAGTTAGCTTAAAATGGGGAAATGTAGGAATGTCCTTTAACAGTAAAATGTCTAAATTAAGTGTGTGAGACATATTGCAACAAACTCATACCCCAAATGCTCTTCTTAAACAAGAATTTTGACATTTTTATCCTCAAAAAAACCCAAACCTATTGTCATCAAGTCCAATTCAACACTCAGCGACCCTGTAGGTGGATTTGAACTGGCAACTTTTGGGTTAGCAGCCTGAGCTCTTAAGTACTGCACCACCAGCGCTCCATCCTCAAGAAGTGGGATATATATTACCCTTCCCCCTTTGAATTTGCGTGGAGTATTGCTAAAGCACTGGAAACCCCAGTGACGTAGTGGTTAAGTGCTATGGCTGCTAACCAAAAGGTCGACAGTTCAAATCCATCAGGTGCTCCTTGGAAACTCTACAGAGCAGTTCTACTCTGTCATATAGGGTCGGTATGAGTTGGAATTGACTCGATGGCAGTGGGTTTGGTTTTGGGTTTTATTGCTGAAGTGACACTATGTGACTTCTGGAGAATGTTTCTAACAAATTCTCTTGGGAGACTCAGTCTTGGAACTTAGACACCATGCCCTAAGGAAGCCCAAGGAGCCCATTGAGAGACCAACACATGGAGAAAAACGAGACCCTGGATAAGCCTATAGCTGACAGGCAAATCCTCTTTATAATAATTATCTCCCAGCCCTGGTCAATCTGCCCTAGCTGACACCAGGTGGAGCAGGTTTGTGACCAAAATAAATGATTATTGTTGATAAAAGGCACTATATTTCTCTTCACTGCAGCAATGATTACTGGTATAGAATTAGATAACAGAGATGGGTGTCTGAAACTATGGCATTGGTTTTGGGACCAGAAAGCAGGTAAAAGTTTACAAAGCCTTGAAAAAACTGTTAGTGAGACCCAAATGGCCTCAAGGAGGCTGTCAGTGAGGACTTAAATGAAGGAAAATGTTATTGGAGCCTGAAGGAAAGGGAACCTGTTATTAAGCAGTGGCAGAAAGTTGGCAACACTATTTCCTGAAGTAATGTGGAAAATAGGAACAGTGCCTAAAGAATTTGATGAACTATCTAAGGAGATTTTCGGGTAGAATATTTAAAGTCCCACCTGATGTCTTTTAAAATGTGAGAGGAAGAGATAACATAAAGAGGCGTTTAAAATGAAACCAGGACATACTGAGTTGTAAAATAAAAGTGTTTCTCATTTCCAGTTTATCCTCATGGCCAAAAATATTTCAAATCACCGAAGCTTAAATCTCAGGGTATTACATCCTTTGCTAAGATTTCAGAAATAGTTAAGGGAGTGATTTATAAATCACTTTCAGGCAGACAAAATACCAACAAACATCTTCAGGAAATGCCTTTCAGCCTTCTTAGAAACAGGTCTTCCGAGAATCTCAAGGGCGTCCTTCCATAGTAGTGTCACGGGGAGATCAAGGCAGAGGAGAGCTTCTGAGGTGTGGCTTTGGTATGATGGTATGGAATAGGTATATTTTGATACAGATGATGTCTCTCTCTACCTATCAATCTGTCTGCCTGTGTCTCTATCTATCTAAATATCTCTCTATCTTCACCCCATCCCAGTATTTTAAAAAATCTTAACCCATTCCAGCATCCACTCTAAATTCAAAATCTCATCTCTTGAATCATCTAAATAGGTATGGATAAGACTCTGGGTATGGTTCATTCTGAGGCAAAATTCCTTTTCCATCTGTGCATCAAGAATACAAGTTATCTGCTTCTAAACTATAATAGTGTGGCAGACATTCCAAAAGGAAGAAATTGGAAAGAAAGAAAAGATCACGGATACCAAGCATATTCAAAATTCAGCCAGGCAAATTTCATCAGAATTCAAAACTTGAACATAATGACTCTCCATTCCCATCTGGGCAATGGCCCCATTCTCTGGATCCTGGGCTGTGTCCTTTCAACCCTGGACATTGTACTCATCCACCCAGAGAGGCCCCTCTCCGGGCTCACTGTGTAACTGACAGTTCTCTCTGGGCTTTTGTCAGCAGTCTCATCTGCCCAGCCAATGAGAATGGTAGCCTCACCTCCTGGAGCCAAAATGGTTGCTCCACACTTTGAAACCTAAGTAGTAGTCTCATTCTCTGAAACCAAGGAATAAGCAGCCCTGTAACTCCCCCATGTTCATGTCAGCAACTCTTTGGTCTCTGAATGGCTTCTGGAATCACTTTTTCCTTTTCTTGGAATACGACAGAATTTCAGAGCCGAATAGATCTCTTGTCCCATTTCCCGCCTGTAGACACACAGGAAGTGAGGATAGACCTGCCTACATCATGCGATTGGGCTTCTAGTCTCCAGATATGTGACAGCATAAATTTTGTTCTTTGAAGCCACCTACTTTATGGTATTCTGTTATGTTAACTCTAGCAAACTCAGATAAAGTGTGAATTTATTTTTCGGGTTTAAAAGCTGACAAACCAAAACCATGTCTGCTGCCATTGAGTCAATTTGACTCATAGTGACCCTATAGGGCAGAGTACTATTGCCTCCTAGGGTTCCCAAGGACTGGCTGTTGGATTTGAACTGCTGACATTTTTGTTTGCATCCAAACACTTAACCTCTACACCATCAAGGCCCCAAAAGCTGACAAAACCCCCTTTTTCCTTTCCTTTTTTTTTTTGAATTCTAAAATAATTCATAGTTGTGGTTTCTTTTGGAGGTGGTAATGACTGATATGGAGTGCAAGTAAATTTTTATTGTCCTAATAATATTTTATTATTATTTTTTTTAATAATATATGTTCCTTGTTCTGAATGCTATTTATACGGATATGTTCATTTTAAAAACTTTCATTAAGTTGTACATTTATGATGTGTGCCCATTCTGAATGTATGATATACCTTTATCTGTCAGCATTCAGTCTCAAAAACAGACGGGGGCAAATGTGATTAAAATGCTCTATGAAAAGAGAGGAGGCAGAGCAAAGATGGTGAACTAGTCAGAAGCTCCCGCCTATCCCTCTTACGAGACCCCAAAAAAACAAGTGAATCGATTATATATATGACAAACTAGAAACTCTGAGCATCAAAGGCAAAAGGGGAGGGAGAGATGGGTGCAGACGCAGCGATGAGTTGCCGAGCCCGCAGCACCTCAGCTCTGATTCCTTGGTGCCATTCTTTGGTACGACAGTGGCAGGGCTGATGGTAGAGACACAGCAGCTTCAGCAAAAGAAGGCAAGCAGAGGGGCACGCCGCTGAGCCTGTGGTGTGTCTACAGTGGGGCTGGCTGTAGCATTCAGAAAGCAGCTGCTTCAGCAAAAGAAGGCAACCAAAGTACGGGGACCCCGAGCCTCTGGTGGGATGGCTGTGGGACTGGCTGCGGAGTTTAGGACACAGCTCCTTCAGCGAAAGAAGGCAAGCGTGGGATGCATTCCTAACCCCCTGGGGCAATCTCGGCATGGACCAGCCAGTGCACACAGGCTACACATGCCTCTGGAATCTGAGATAAAACAGAGATCTCAACACAAGATAAGTGATTTTGTCTAATTTACGGCACATGAATCTATTACCTCCTTCTTTTGAAAGAACTCTCTCCTATTTATCTGATCCCTCCCCCCTCTACCCCAGCTGGCTATATTAAGGCCCATCCCTGGGCCTGAGATAGAACCTACTATGCTCCCTGAGCCATTCTCCTGGCCTGGGAGAAAGAACAAATTAACAAACAGGAAAAATAATTTGTTGACTCCCTTAATCTGGAAGCTCAGAGCAGAAGCAGCTCCAGTCCAGTCCAGTCCACAGACTTTGGTTTTCACCTCTACATGGATCCAGGTGGCTATTATATTTCAAGGGCAAATCTGTTTGAGGTCTGACGGTAACTGTTTCAGCTGTGCAGTGTAGAGGCAGGTTTTGGAGGTCTGATACCACTCTGCCTACTAGACAGGGCCTTCACCTAACCACAGCAGGGACCTGAGGGCTGGAGGTTCCATCCACGCCACCTAGACACCCGTGAAAGGGGTTGAAGGATAGTGGTGCCTACCAGACCTTACAAGTGTAAGCATTGGTTGCCTAAGGTACAGCTGCAGAGCCTACCCACCAGAACACTTTAGAGAGCAGAGATTCTCCTTCCTCACTGACACTTGGGGGAAGGCTGTCAGCCCCCTGCCTTCTTCAGGTTGTGACCCCCTGCCGCTACCAGAACCAGTGCATACACTCATCATCATTACTCCTCTAAAATAGCAAGTGAGAATCTACACCACATACTAGGTGACCAACCATCAAGACGCCTGAGCTGGATCTACACAAGAATAGTGAATGGACTCCTAGGCTCATATACCTGGTAATAGCTCTAGCCATCAGGTAACAGGACATTAGTTCTTCAAAGGCTTCAATAATCAAGTTAGCTCACTCTAGTAGTCTATTTGGGTATATCAAAACAAAATAAAGAAAGAAACTAGGACACAGTGAGCAAACATAAAAGAAATTAATACAATAACTTATAGATGGCTCAAAGACAACAAGTGATATCAGATCACATAAAGAAGCAGACCATGATTGATTCAACAAATTCCCAAAACAGAGACTCAAGGACTGTCCCGTATGAAGACGTATTTCTGGAATTACCAGATATAGAATACAAAAGATTAATATACAGAACTCTTTAAGGAATCAGAAACGAGATCAGGCAACACAGAGAAAAAGCCAAGGAACACAGAGATAAAGCAGTTAAAAAAAATTAAAAAGATTATTCAAGAACATAATGAAAATTTTAATAAACTGCAAGAATCCATAGAGAGACAGCGTTCAGAAATTCAGATTAACAATAAAATTACACAATTAGACAACTCAACAGAAAGTCGGAGGAGCAGAATTGAGGAACTGGAATGTAGGATTGGTGAGGGGGAAGATAAAGCATTTGGCACCAATATATTTGAAGAAAAATCAGATAAAAGAATTTTTAAAAAATGAAGAAACCCTAAGAATCATGTGGGACTCTATAAAGAAGAATAACTTGCAAGTGATTGGAATACCAGAACAAGGAGGGATAACTGAAAATACAGAGAGAATTGTTGAAGATTTGTTGGCAGAAAACCTCCCTGACATCTTGAAAAATGAAAGGATGTCTATCCAAAATGCTCATGCAACCCCGTACAAGATAGATCCCAAAAGAAAGTCACCAAGACATATTATCATCAAAAATGCCAAAAACAAAGATAAAGAGAAAATTTTAAGAGCAGCCAGGGATAAGCAAAAAGTCACCTACAAAGGACGATCAGTAAGAATAAGCTAGGACTACTTGGCAGAAACCATGAAGGCAAGAAGGCAATGGGATAACATATATAGATCATTGAATGAAAAAAAATTGCCAGCCAAGAATCATATATCCAGAAAAACTGTCTCTCAAAATGAAGGCGAAATTAAGACATTTACAGATAAACAGAAGCTTAGGGAATTTGCAAAAAACAAACCAAAACTACAAGAAATACTAAAGGGAATTCTCTAGTTAGAAAATCAATAACATCAGATATCAACCCAACACTAGAACACAGAACAGAGCAAACAGATATCAGCTCAGATAGGGAAATCAAAAAAATAAATAAAAGTTTTTTTAAAAATGCTCAAAACAGGGAGTCCGTGATGTCATTATGTAAAAAAAAAAAGATGACAATAATAAAGAGGGACTAAATAAAGTATGCGTAGATCTTACAAGGAAACCAAGTTAGGTTTAAACTTAAAAAAATAGGGGTAAATATTAAGGTAACCACAAAGAAGGCTAAAAATCCTGTACTTCAAAATAAAAAACATGATAAAAACTCAGCAAAAACAAATTCAACTGCAATGAAAAAGAGGAACACACAATTTACAAAGAAAAACTCAGCATAAAAAAGTAAGTGGAAAAATGAAACTGTCAATAACACACAAGAAAAGGTATCAAAATGACAGCACTAAACTCGTACCTATCTACAATCGAGCTGAATGTAAAAGGACTAAATGCACCAATAAAGAGACTAAGAGTTGCAGAATGGATAAAAATACTATATGCTGCCTACAAGAGACACATATTACACTTAAGACACAGACAAACTAAAATTCAAAGGATGGGAAAAAATACATCAAGCAAACAACAATAAAAAAAGAGCAGGAGTGGCTATACTAATTTCTTACAAAACAGACTTCAAACTTAAATCTACCACAAAGGATAAGAAAGGGCACTATATAATGATTAAAGGGACAATACACCAGGTGGATATTACCATATTAAATATTTATGCATCCAATAACAGGGCTTCAGGATGCATAAAACAGACTCTTATGGCATTGAAAAGTGAGAAAGACAGCTCCACAATAATAGTAGGAGACTTCAACACACCACTTTCAGTGAAGGACAGAACAAGGACAGAAAGAAGCTCAATAAAGACACAGAAGATCTAAATGCCACTATCAACCAACTTGACCTTGTAGACATATACAGAACACTCCACCCAACAGCATCCAGGTATGCTTTCTTTTCCAATGCACATGGAACATTCTATAGCATAGACCCCATATTAGGCCATAAAGCATGTCTTAACAGAATCCAAAACATTGAAATATTACAAAGCATCTTCTCTGACCATAAAGCCATAAGACTAGAAGTCAGTAACAGAAATATCAGGGTAAAGAAATCAAACACATGGAAACTGAGCAACACTGCTCAGAAATGATTGGATTATATAACAAATTAAGGACAGAATAAAGAAATTCATAGAATCCAATGAGAATGAAAACACTTCCTATGAGAAACTTTGGGACACAGCAAAAGCAGTGCTCAGAGGTCAATTTATATCAATAAATGCACACATCCAAAAAGAAGAAAGGGGCAAAATCAAAGAATTACCCCTACAACTTGAACAAATAGAGAGCAACAAAAGAAACCCTCAAGCAGCAGAAGAAAGGAAATAATAAAAATTAGAGCAGAATTAAATGAAATAGAAAAACTAATAGAGTTAACAAGACCAAAAGCTAGTTCTTTGAAAAGATTAACAGAATCAATAAACCATTGGCCAGACTGAAAAAGAAAACAGGAGATGAAGTAAATAACCGAAGAAGAAATGAGATGGGTGATATTACAACAGAAAAAAAAAAAAAAAACAGACCCAAATGAAATTGAAAGAATCATAACAGAGTACTGTGAAAAGTTGTACTCTAACAAATTTGAAAACCTACAGGAAATGGATAAATTTCTAGAAATACACTACCTACCTAAACTTACACAGAGACAGAACAACTAAATAAACCCATAACAAAGGAAGAAATTGAAAAAGTAATTAAAAAAAAAAAAAAAAAAAACTGCCAACAAAGAAAAGCTCTGGCCCTGATAGCTTCACTGGAGAATTCTACCAAACTTTCAGAGAAGAGATAAACACCACTACTACTAAAGAGATTTCAGAGCATAGAAAAGGATGGCATACTCCCAAACTCATTCTATGAAGCCAGCATAACCCTGATGTAAATACCAGGTAAAGACTCCACAGAAAAAGAAAATTAGAGACCTATATCCTTCATGAACTTAGACACAAAAATCCTCAGCCAATAGAATTCAACATTTCACAAAAAAAAAAAAAAAAAAAAAAATTCACCATGACCAAGTGGGATTCATACTGCGTATACGGGGATGATTCAACATTAGAAAAATAATCAATATAATCTATCATGCAAATAAAACAAAAGACAAGACCACATGATCTTATCAATTGATACAGAAAAGGCTTTTGACAAAGTCTGACACCCATTCATGAGAAAAACTCTCAGCAAAATAGGAATAGAAGGAAAATTCCTCAACATAATAAAGGGCATTTATACAAAGCCAACATCATCCTAAACAGAGAAACACTGAAACCATTCCCACTGAGAAGAGGAACCAGACAAAGATGCCCTTTATCATCACTTTTATTCAACATTGTGCTGGAGGTCCTGGCCACAGCTATAAGGATATATAAAGAAATGAAGGGCATTGAAATTGGCAAAGAAGAAGTAAAAATATCTCTGTTTGCAGATGACATGATCTTATACACAGAAAAACCTAAAGAATCCTTAAGAAAACTATGGAAACTAATAGAAGACTTCAGCAGAGTTTCAGGATACAAGATAAAATTAATCAGCTGGATTCCTCTACATCAACAAAGACAGCGACGAAGAGGAAATCGCCAAATCAATACCATTTACTATAGTCCATAAGAAGATAAAGTACTTACGAATACATCTAACCAGAGATTAAAAGACTTATACAAAGAAAACTACAAAATGCTACTGCAACAAGCCAAAAGAGACCTACGTAAGTGGAAGAACATACCTTGTTCATGGATAGGAAGACTCAACATTGTAAAAATGCCTATTCTACGCAAAGCAATCTATGGATACAATGCAATCCCAATCCAACTACCAGTGACATTTTTTAATGAGATGGAGAAACAAATCACCAACTTCATATGGAAGGGAAAGAAGCCCCGGATAAGAAAAGCATTACTGAAAAAGAACAAAGTGGGAGGTCTCACATTAGGTGATTTTAGAACCTATTATACCGCCACAGTAGTCAAAACAGCCTGGTACTGGTACAACAACAGATACATCGACCAATGGAACAGAATTGAGAGTCCAGACATAAATCTATCCACATATGAGCAACTGGTATTTGATAAAGGCCCAAAGTCTGTTAAATGGGGAAAAGACAGTCTGTTTAACACATGGTGCTGGCATAACTGGATATCCACCTGCAAAAAAATGAAACGAGACCCATAGGTCACACCATGCACAAAAACCAACTCAAAATGGATCAAAAACCTAAATATAAAATCTAAAATGATAAAGTTCATGGAAGGAAAAATAGCAACAACACTAGGAGCACTAATACATGGCAAAAACAGTACACAAAACATTACTAGAACTGCACAAACAGCAAAAGAGAAATTAGTCAACTGGGAGCTCCTAAAAGTCAAACACCTACGCTCATCCAAAGACTTCATCAAAAGAGTAAAAAGAAAAAGTTTTTAGCTATGACATCTCTGATCAGTGGCTGATTTCTAAAATCTACATGTTATTGCAAAAACTCAACAACAAAAAGACAAATACCACAATTAAAAAATGGGCAAAGATATGAACAGGCACTTCACTAAAGAACACATTCAGGTAGCTAACAGATACATGAGGAAATGCTCACAATCTATAGGCATTACAGAAATGCAAATCAAAACTACAATGAGATTCCTCTCACTCCAACAAGGCTGGCATTAATTAAAAAAACACAGAATAATAAATGCTGGAGAGGTTGTAGAGAGACCGGAACACTTATACACTGCCAGGGAAATGTAAAATGGTACAACCACTTTGAAAATCAATTTGGTGCTTCCTTAAAAAGCTAGAAATAGAGCTACCATATGATCCAGCAATCCCACTCCTTGGAATATATCCTAGAGAAGAGCCTTTACACAAACAGAAATACGCACACCCATGCTCATTGCAGCACTGTTTACAATAGCAAAAAGATGGAAGCAACCAAGGTGCCCATCAACGGATGAATGGATAAATAAATTATGGTATATCCACACAATGGGCTATTACGCATCACTAAAGAACAATGATGAATCTGTGAAACATTTTATGACATGGAGGCACCTGGAAGGCATTTTGCTGAGTAAAATTAATCAGTTGCAAAAGGACAAATATTGCATGAGACCGTTATTGTAAGAACTCAAGAAATAGTTTAAACAGAGAAGGAAACATTCTTTGACGGTTATGAGACGGGAGAAGGAGGGAGGGAGGGAGAGGGGTACTCACTAATTATACGATAGAAAAGAATTAATTTAGGTGAAGGGAAGGACAACACACAGTACAGGCGACGTCAGCACAACCGGACTACACCAAAAGCAAAGAAGTTTCCTGAATAAACTGAACACTTGGAAGCCCAGTGTAGTAGGGGCTGGGGTTTGGGGACCATGGTTTCAGGGGACATCTAGGTCAATTGGCATAATAAAAACTATTAAGAGAACATTCTGCATCCCATTTTGGAGAGTGGCACCTGGGGTCTTAAATGCTAGCAAGTGGCCATCTAAGATGCAACAATTTGTTTCAACACACATGGAGCAAAGGAGAATGAAGAACTCCAAAGACACAATTCAATTATGAGTCCAAGAGTCAGAACGGGCCACATAAATCAAAAATTACATCATCCTGAGACCAGAAGAACTAGATGGTACCCGGCTACAACCCATGATTGCCATGACAGGGAGCACGACAGAGAATCCCTGAGGCGGCAGGAGGGCAGTAGAATGCAGACCCAAATTCTAGTAAAAAGGCCAGACTTAGTGGTCTGACTGAGACTAGAGGGACCCTGGAGGTCATGGTCCCCTTTTGTTAGCCCAAGACAGGAACCATTCCTGAAGCCAACTCTTCAGACAGGGAGTATAAGACAGGAAGTAATACTGGTGAGGAATGGGCTTCTTGAATCAAGTACACACATGAGACTTTGTGAGCAGCTCCTGCCTGAAAGGGAGATGTGAAGGCCGAGGGGGACAGAAGCTAGATGAATGGACACGGAAGCACAGGCTGGAGAGAAGGAATGTGCTGTCTCATTAGGGAGAGAGCAACTAGGAGTATATAGCAAGGCATGTATAAGGTTTTGTAACAGAGACTGACTTGATTGGTAAACTTTCACTTAAAGCACAATTTAAAAAAATACAGGTGTAATATTTTAAAAAATGCTATTTCTGCTGATTGTATTATTAAATTTTTTTTTAAAAATCGTCTAGAACACTCTTTCTCAACAAAATACCAGAATGTATGTGAATTTTACATATTCTTACTTTTAAAGTACTAAGCATACCACTTTTTCACATATTCCTATAGTTGTTTCTGGAAACCCAGGTGGCATAGTGGCTAAGTGCTACAGCTGCTAACCAAAGGTTCGGCAGTTCAAATCTGCAAGGCACTCCTTGGAAACTCTATGGAGCAGTTCTACCCCGTCCTATAGGGTTGCTATGAGTCAGAATCGACTCAAAGGCAACACTTTGCTTTTGTTTGTTGTTATGGTAGTTTCTAAATATTTAAATTTAAAAGTATAAAATAAATTCTGAATGTCCTAGAAATGTCAAAAAGTAAAATAATGGAAAATATAGATTAAAATATCAATTTATCGAGGTAATCTATTGTTTTATGAAAAATATTTGTCCACCAAAATAATCAGTAAATATATCATAAATAACTTAAAAAAACACAGCTCTTTGGTCCTAGTCTTGTCTGGAAGAAGGTAAAGTACTGGTTTATATTATGCTGTAAGAATGCCCAGGATATATGTTGTAATAGGGAGAGTAACCACTGAAAAAATCGTATAATAGCTATGTTATATATATAACTTAAAACAGTTATGACAAATAGGAACAATAGTTGGGTTAAATATATAAATGAAAATATTTGGTAATTTCCTAACTCTCAATGATCTAAATTAGATAAAACAAAAATACAGCTATCAAATGCAAAATTGCTTCCTTAACTAACCCTGACCCAGCTTTGTGATGGCCACTGTCTGTTCTCTACCTGGAAGGTCCATGGTTGTGGGGTGACGTAGGGCAGTTAGTTGCAGTAGTGAAGAGGCTGTGAAGCTATCCGCCACTTCTTAGGTTCAGATCAACTGCTCCATCTCTTCCTGTGCATTTAAACTAGTTACTTGGCCATTTTATTAGTCAGGGTTCTTCAGTGATGCAGAACCAAGAGAAAATACATAGATGATAGATTAGATAGATTGATAATTTTTTTTAAGAATTGGCTCATGTGATTGTGGCAAGTCCAAAATCCATAGGACAGGCAGTGACTGAAAACTCTGATACTCTTTTGAGTCTAAAATACGTAATTTTGGCTCCTCTGGGACATGGTAATGATCAGTCTGAGGTACAAGGTGCATTTCTGTTGTCTGAGTAACATCCAAGAAAGTCCAGCAGGATATCTCTTTTACAGTCTTGAGGCAAAATCCTTCTCACTCTGAGAAACCTCAGCATTTGCTCTTAAGGCCTTCAACTGATTGGATGAGACCCACTCACATTCTGGAGTATATCTGCTTTAAAGGATCCCTGGTTGCACAGTAGTTAAGCACTTGGCTGCTAACCAAAAGGTTAGGGGTTCAAACCCACCAGCTGCTCTTCAGGAGAAAGATGTGGCAGCCTGCTTCTGTAAAGATTGTTGTTGTTGTTGTTAGGTGCCGTCAATTCTGACTCCTAGTGACCCTGTATACAACAGAACGAAACTCTGCCTGGTCCTGTGCCATTCCCACAATTGTTATGCTTGAGCCCATTGTTGCAGCCACTGTGTCAATTCATCTCCTTGAGAGTCTTCCTCTTTATCGTTGACACTGTGTTTTACCAAGCATGATGCCCTTCTCCAGGGACTAATCCCACCTGACAACATGTCCAAAGTATGTAAGACACAATCTTGGCATCCTTCCTTCTAAGGAGCATTCTGGTTGTACTTCTCCCAAGACAGATTTGCTCATTCTTTTGGCAGTCCATGATCTATTCAATATTCTTCAGCAACACCATAATTAAAGGTGTCAACTTTTCTTCTGTCTTCCTTATTCATTTACAAATTTGACTGTAAAGATTACACAAAACTATGGGGCAGTTCTGCTCTGTCCTATAGGGTCTCTACGAGTCAGAATAGACTTGACAGCAATGGGCTAATCTGCGGTACTTAAAGTCAACTAAGTATAAACGTTAATTATATCTAAATAACTTCATAGAAACATCTAGCTTAGTATTTGATCAAACAAGTGGGCACCATATCCTAGCTAAGTTGACACATAAAATTAACCATCACAATTATCTGTTTTCCTCATTTATAAAATGGAAATAGTAGTGCCCACTTCATATGAGTTTGAGAGGATTAAACGAATAATAAATTCTTTAGAAAACTGCCTGGCATCTAATAACAATGGTAAAATTTTTATATATAAATGGATTCAATGCTCATCAGAAGTGATGATAACTTCAAGTTCTGAGTTCTTTATTTCGATGCATTTCTAGTTGTCTAGTTGTCTTGTTGTCAAGGAATTGTCTTTTTGTTGATGTACAGTTCCTGATGCTCTATTTCCTAAGTTCTTTAATTTTTTACTGAAATAACATTGTGCATGTGAACAGTATCCAGGGGCCACAGTTTCTTTCCCTCAGTACTTTGAAGACAACGCTCCATTGTCTTCTGACTTTGACTGTTACTATGGAGAGGTCAGAGACCAACCTAATTTGTTCTGCTTTTAGGTAATATATTTTTGGACTGGTTGCCTAAAGAATTCTATCATTATCCTTGAAGTTCAACAGTTTAACTGTGGGCCACATGCAGTCTTTGTTAGAGTACCTTGGCTTTTTTTCGGTGCTTTAGCAGGGTTCGTTTCAATTAATTTAGTGGTGTATCCTATTCAATTAGAAGGATGGTGTTAGGCTTGAGACCTTTTCCCCAACCTGGCCTGGAGTCTTTAATTTTTTGGAAAGAAACAGCCCTATTAAATTTACCATGGTTGATCCTTTTGTAGCTGGTAGTAGTTTCCTCTACCGCTCAATTAGACCTGGAAAAGATAAGTTGGCCCACTCATTTGCCTCTGTATACATTTGGGAATATTAATGAGAATTTCTCAAGATTTTATAACCTTACTAGGATTAATTCTAAGGAGAGGGAACGTTCTGAGGAACTAACTTTGATTCCTCCCTTCTTTTGCTACAAGCTTCAATATAATGAATCTTGTCTCATTCGTTGGCTTGAAATTTTCACATGGATTTTATGAGGTTATATTTCCTTTCTTATTTAATTTTTTAGTTGAAACTTTTTGTTTGTTCTGCTTTTGGTTGTTTATTCTCTGGCTGCTATGGATTGAATCTTGTCCCCCCAAAAGATATGTTGAAGTCCTAATGCCTTTACCTGCGATTGTGACCATGTCTGGAATAGGGTCTTTGAAGATGTTCTCAATTAGGTTAATGTAAGGTTATAATGAAGTAGCATGGGTACTAACTCTATGTGACTGATCTCCTTATAAAAGAGTAGAAGAGGCATGGAGATAGACAGAGGAAGGATACAACGTGCCATTGCAGCTGCAAGCCAATGAACCCCTGGAGCTACCCTAAACTAGGAGAGAGGTGTGGAATGTTTCTCTCTCAGAGCCTCCAGAAGGAATTAACATGACTGATATGATACCATGATTTGAGCTTATAGCTTCGAGAATTTTCAGACAAGAGATTTCTGTTGTTGTAAGTTAGCCAATTTGTATCTTTTTGTTATCAGAGGCCTAGTAAAATAAAACACTAGCTTCTCCTAGTTTTCGTCCATTTCATTGAGATTTGGAGAAAGGAAATCCTGTGGTGAAGTTTAAGTCTACCATCTTCTTACTTGAATTCTTCTGTACATTTGACTGAGAAAGCAATTATGAGATAAACGTATTTGAAGGGGATTTGAAGGAGAATACAAATTTAGAATCCCAGATGAACATTAGAACTTTCAAGGGGAAGTCAATAATGAAACTTCAAGATAATAACAGTTCTCACTTAATAAGAACTGAAAAACAAAGGGAAAGTATTTTTGTTTGTTTGTTTTTAATTTTTATGGAAAGGAGAAGAGTCAGAATCAAGGCACGAATCGTGTATTTTGTGTAACCATATGAAATGGTTAGGTTGATGACTATTAATCCTTTAGTAGCTGTATATAAACCACCGTTTTTTAACGTACACTCTTTATATGCAATCAGTGAGCTTAACGTTTTCTTAAAGTGACAACATCCATAACCTAAATAAAATCAATAAACATTTTATAACACTATTAGGAAAGGGAGTTGCTACATTAAATAACAACCAACACTGGGAGGTATATTTAGATATTTTAAAGCTGTGATTATAAGTGTTAAGGCACTTCTACACACAAAAGTCACTAATCATTAAATCGTTAATTGCATGTTGATTCTTGCACCATTTGGGTACTCACTATATGTTTGTGATTATGATTTTGAAATGCTAACTGTTCTTTTGGTATTATGGTTAGTGTGGAGAAAAATGTTTCCAAATATGATCTCCATTAAATGACTTTACTTTTTCACTATAAAATGTCAGACACTTTAAAATAAATAAATAAACAGGTTTGAGACTCTTAGAATTTTAGAACCAAAAGGGACAATAGAGATCATATATTATAAACTCTTCAGTTTCTGGATGAAAAAGCATTTTGGAGAAGTTTAGACTTGACCAAAGATGCCTTCAACTAGTGACAGAGAGAGATGCCGCTCTTCATATGATAGAGAATAAATGTACATATTTCATTTTTAAAGAAATCACGGCTTCTATTTTATTTATATTCTAACAATAAGAACAGAGGGTGATGAATAATTGTGATTCATTTCAGAATTTAATTACACTACAGTATTTAATTTTTTTCTTATATCATCAAAAAATTAATTGAACACTTGCAGTAAAAATTAATAAGAAATACTTTCAATATTTACCTAATTCTTGTTCTCCAGCTTTCTAGATGGTTTGTGGTTGGTTTTACAGGAGCACTGGAGCCCCAGCCAAGCTTTAGCATAGATATTGAAATGGATGATTTAGTATGTGAATTATAAAGTTTTCATTTCATAGAATCCTGATCTGCCTTCTAACAACATGGCCAACAACTGCCTGTGGAGGAGAGGGCCAATAATATAAAATTGGGAAACAAAAATTTTAAATAGAACATAAAACCAAAAAAAAAACAAATCCACTGCCGTCGAATCAATTCCGACTCATAACGACCCTGTAGGACAGAGTAGAACTGCCCCATAGAGTTTCCGAGGAGCAACTGGCGGATTTGAACTGCCGACCTCTTGGTTAGCAGCCGTAGCACTTAACCACTAGGCCACCAGGGTTTCCAGAATAGAACATAAGTCTCCCAGAAAGAACACACTTTAATAATTTAGAACGAGAGTATGGGGAGCTGTATTTAAGTCAGTGACAATTCTTTATTAACAAAGAGAAGTCTCCAACTTATAAGACAAATAAAAACATTTGGAATTAGGAAATTTTTTACTTCGTGTAGCATCTAAGACCTACCTAAAACTTGGATATAAGCATTCTAGGAGTTCATTAGCAGAGAATTCCTATAACGATTGCACAGGTAATTTTTAATAATAGCACTAAAACAGAAGTACAAAAAGACCCCAAAATGCTACACCACTAATACTAAGAATGATAACATAAACAATAATAACTGGAAGAGGAAGCTAAAGAGTGACTTTTTTTTCCTAGGCCCTGGATTCCAGGAAATCTGAGAGACCTCAGAAAAAGGGGTTCAAAATGAACTATATCCTGTCCTGTCTCCTTCTTTTTGAGGTTGTATCGCTAGATCTGTAACAGATAATCAACTCCTAGACCAATGGCTACATCTAGGTATTGTAGACCATTACGGAAGTACTCCTCTAATTTTCTGAATATCCTTATAAGCTTCCTCTTACCAAATGAAAATTCCTTGGTTGTCGTCTACTGATGCTGCGTATACAGCATTTAAGTCATTCAACCAACCTAATAATACCCGACTTTACAGGTCCGTGAGTGGTACAATTAATTAAGCAGTTAGTTGTCAGCTTGAGCCCTCCCGAAACACCGGAGCAGAAAGCCCTGGTAATCTGCTTCCAAAAGGCCACAGACTTGAAAACCCTTCACAGTGCAGTTCTACTTCGCAATACATGGCGTTGCCTTGTGTCAGAGTCAACTCAAAAGCAACTGGTTTTTTTCAGCTAACAAATTCAAGTATTTATCCTATCATTGGCCTTCTTCCAAATGTCTGGGTTTGATAACCTTGAAATCAAGTCTGTTAGAGTTAATGTATTGATTATGTTCTTTCCCAGTTCTGGGTCAATGAACTATAAGAAAAAACACATTCGGGAATTAGCAAAATTCAATACGTAAAAGCAATAAACTAATTGGAGACTTCTGTTCTTCCTTTTATTAATTCATGCTCAGGTAATACATACACTCACAACCCACTCTCCTCTACCCCTAGCAGTCATGGGTAATGCTCTTTTCCATTTTTCTACCCAGACACTAAGACGACAATTCATTTCTCTTATTCCGAAGCCCTAATGCTGTGATTCTGTCCTCTTCCTCTTACGCATCGTATTCGTAACCTCTTTTTTACTACTTTCCTATACAAAACTAATTTTGTTCCTTTAAGAATCATGCCGTTTACTCCTTCCTTCAACTGATTTAATATAATGCTCACAAGCTCATGCAATACTGAACAAGGAGCCTAGGAATGTTTAAGTAGCTTGAGAGTCATATATAAACAGCATCCACGCTTCACTCTTGATGGGCAGGCAGTAGGCAGAACAATCCTCCATGATGTTCATAAAACAACTGCCCTTTGATGACTTGTAAAGTAGCCCTGTGAGGTAGAGAGAATAGATGTTGTAGTCTCATTTTGCTAGAAGACAATATTTAATTTTCTTAAATCAAATAACCTAATAAGAGACAAAAATAAGTATAATAGAATTAATGGAAAAAAGTTTTTAAGAGAGAGTTTTAAAGGAAAATAAATATAAGGTCTACTTTTTATGAGCTAAGATTTGAGCAAGTATTTCTGTTGGTCATTTAAGTATCGCCATCACCATATCACCCAGTTCATAGTCTGACCTCTGCTTCTTTTCTGCTCCCCTGTTCCCCAGGAAGCTGACCCTTATCCCTCTCTGCTGGCTTTGAGATTAAAGGAAAGAGAAATAGACGCCTTTCTTCCCTACTCCTCCAGCTTTAGGCCCTATTTCTGGTAATAGTAGCTGCCTCCCACCAGCTCAGCTGCATGGCCCAACCACCTCAGCTTCAGCTCTCACTGAGTTCTAGTAACATTCTGAAATTCTATAATATACCAAAAACCAAACCTGTTTCCATCTAGTCAATTCTAACTCATAGCGACCCTATAGGACAGAGTAGAACTGTCCCATAGGGTCTCCAAGGCAGTAAATCTTTACAGAAGCAGACTGCCCCATGTTTCTCCTGTGGAGCAGTTAGTGGGTTCAAACAACCAAACTTGCGGTGCTTAACCCCAGCACCGCCAATGCTGCTGCTTGAAAATGGAATTTTTTAAAGATTTTTCCATCCAAACATTTCATAAACTGCAGCAGTGTCCAATTTAACCCAGACCAGAATGGCCATTCTGAGAAGTTAATAGTGAGGACGCATGTGTGTATTACATGCCGTCTGTACCCTGCCAACATCCTCTAAGCTCTCATCTCTACACACGTACATGATAAAGCACGCTTAGGGTAAGCACTTCCTTTTTCTGTCTGGGGGCTTTTTGTTTTCTAGGTGTCAGGGTCAGGTGCAGCCCTAGGCAGGGTATGTAAAAGTACTGGGCATTAATGCTTCCAGGAGACAATGTCAATCATTGGAACATAGGGATTTGATTAAAAAAAAAAAAAGCAAATCCCAGTTTCCCTGCCCCTTGGCTGTTTTAATTCTGAGGAGAAATCTCTAGAGAGCCACAAAGTTCCATGGAAGGATTAACCTGTACTTGGCAATAGTGTCAACTTGATCCGTGGAACACTTTTTGTCAAGCCAAGGTCTGAGGTAACCCCAAAAGCGTTACTAACACACACATAGGAGACAGAACAATGCTTTACTCACACAGAGAAGAGACAGAACAAGGTCAGCTTCAATAGCGTGTGCCTGTCCCCATGGCCAGCAAGTCACTCCCTGCAACCAAAGCAAGGCTGGTGTTCTGCAGGCACCTCCCTCAGCGTACAGGTAGAGGACTGCATTCCCTCCCTGCCAGGAACAGATGTAGTAGTGGGGCTGGCCAGCTGCCTTATCATGCCACACACATAAGCTGAACAAGGAGGTACTCATTAGACCCAAAACAGGGAAGAAGTTCCCTAAAAAGGAAGAAGAAGAAACAAGGACAGAGGGAGGCGCCATTCACAGTCTTCATTATCAGGGAATGTTTCAGGCCCAAGGCTTCTGATAAGGCAGCCTGGCTGAGAGGAGCAGGAGCCATGGCAGACTGCCCTCCAAACACTCATTATGGCTTTTTCCTTTTTCCTGTCCTACTTCCATGCTCCCAGTGTTTCCTAGTGTCACCTCCCAAGTAAACCATGTGGGCTGGAAACTTTGTCACAGGGGCCGCTGCTGTGAGAGCCCACACCAAGATAAGGAGTTGAATACGAGTGTGTTTATGAACGGCACTTTGTAATTTAGTAAATTAATGAAAATAAGGATTATTGATCTAGTGTTATGTTGTCCTGTGACTTTTTCCACATTTGTGCACTTGTTTGAATAATTCTTTTACATTCTTGCTGGCATGGACAAAAGTCAGACAATAAGATTAGAGCCACAGAAGTGGCTATGGCCTGAAGAACTGAGCCACAGTTCCTTATCAAAATATATCTGCCATAGCTCTCATTTCTGCATTGGAGGCAGTAAAATGAGGACTTAAGCCTCCAGTAGGCTAGATAGACAGTGGAAGAGCAAGAATCTCACATAGATTGTATATGACTAGGTGGAGCTAAACATTTGAGTAATTCTTCGAATACAAGTATTTGGTCAAGACTAATTGATGTGATGGCTTAAAGTCAAGATATTGGTAGTCGAAAAAATCTTTGCTGTCCATTCTGTTCCAACTCATAGCGACCCTGTAGGACAGATTAGAACTGCCCCATATTGGTAGCTGGTGACTACAAAAAGAAACTGAAGGTTTTGAAGAAGGTTCTGGGGTTCCACTGATGTGCTTGGATCTCTGTTATAGCTGCAGGAAGTCTGAAGTTGAGGAGATGGCAAATGGAAATTCCAAGAATGTCTCCAAAAGTTTACCTTGAACACAAGGCTTCAGTGAATCACAAACTATATATTGTTCTATTTGAATTTCAGGTTAAAAGCTCTAATGTAAAGTGGAAAATATTGCAAAATAAAGTTTTAATATGATCTTCAGCTTTAATTCTTTTGAGTGTAGAACTGTTTATAAATAAGATTAAATCAGGAAAATATTGTAAGAACTTTAAGTCGCTAATAAAAATTGAAATGGCAAACCTTTGAAGAAATTTTCTTTAACCTTTAAGAAAAGACTAATGCTAACAAAAGTGAAGTACAAAATATTGATTCAAAAGTAGGTTTATGAAAATATTAGGGAAATGGACAGGAAATAATTAAATTATAAAATGTTGAAAATAGAATAAGGCTTTTACATTAATAACAAAATACCAATGAGATTTTTAATGGATTGTGAGCAATTTTAAAAACTTACAAATGGACTCCTACAGAAGAAAACACATTTGTCTAAATGTCATTTGGGTGTTCTTTGTGTTGTGAATGGCTGCTGGGTGGTATTCACGAATACTTGATCTCTCTCTAAGCTGTGCCTCTCCTGGGAAAATGTTTAATTTATTTTCAAATCAACTCCCTTCAGGATGGTTGTTTATCTCCTATTTCCTTTCCCCAAAGATAAGTCAGCTTGGGTGGCTATTTTTGCTAAATTATACATCTCCTTAGGCATTGCTTGTTTATTTCTAAATGGTCTTTCTCTAGAGTGATGTATGGAACATTTGCTTAGTCTGCAATAAAGAATGACTATGTTTTATTAATGAATAGTGTATGTTATCAAGGAAAAGGTCTTCACAAAACAATTGATTTCTGAAATTTCCACACAGAAAAATATTGTTTTAATAGTTTTATGATTTCATTTTAATCTATGGCATTTACTTCTTAAACAATGTCACACTTTACTTAAAAAAAAAAAAAAAAATCTCGATTTTCAAGCCCGTCTGTTAAGAGCTGACAGTAAATAGTTTGCAATACCCAGGAACCTGAAGATTTTCCAAAATTGGTTTTATACTAGAGCAGACAGAACTCTCCAGAGACAATAATTCTTCTACAGAGATAATTTCATATGTTCATAGGATCACATCTAACACTGTTTTACTCTGTTTAGGTAAATGACAATTAAAAATACTAAGTTAATCAAAGTATCACTCCAAAAAAACTCCCAGTAATTTCTACAGACCATTTCATTGCATACAAAATCCATCCCAGTTAATCTGCCAAGGAAAGCTCATGGGTTAAATGATTTTTTTTGAATGTGATATCAAATTACTTAAATCAAGCAAAGCACGGACAACAATTTAAAAAGATAGAAATATGTATTTTACAACTGAGTATCTGACTCAGTCTGAATTGTCTGCCTTTATTGCATAATCTAATGCTAGTTTTCTTTCACCAAAATGAGATAAACTTGAATGACCTGATTGGGCCACCAATAGACTCCCCTCTAGAATGATTTTCATGAATCTAAATGATTGATTTTAAAAGACACTAGGACTTGTCCAAGCTCCCCCAGCTTCCTTTTACCCTAAATTGAGATTGATATTGACATTTTCCTGGATTTCTCTCTTTTGGCCAACCAATTTAAAGTAATACTTCAAATTGTTCTAAGCCAGAAATTTATACCAAATTAAAGTCTAGTGTTATTACTTTGGAAACCCTGGTGGAATAGTGGTTAAGAGGTATGGCTGCTAACCAAAAGGTCAGCAATTTGAATCCACCAGGTGCCCCTTGAAAACTCTATGGGGCAGTTCTGCTCTGTTCTGTAGGGTTGCTATAAGTTGGAATCGACCTGATGCCAGTGGGTTTGGATTTTTTTGGTTTTATTACTTTATGTACACTTACAAGCCAACTCTTATCTATTACCTACTTTTCTATTAGTTACGCTCTATTTAACTCTCATAACAATCTTCAGGAATGTTGTAACATCCTTTCCTATGAGTAGATATCTTTTAATTCTAGTAATCTTGAGACAAATATTTCAAAAATGAGCAAAGTTTACATAAATGAAAGAAAACTAATGTATTTATGGAGTACCTACATGATACAAATTTTCCTAAATATCATTTCACTTGATATTGAAAATAACTTAGTTATAAAAAATAACAACAAAAAATGATGAATAAACTGAAATTCAAAAAGTATATAATTTCCTTTGTACAATATTGTTAATTAAGTGGAGAAGCTACCATTTAAATTATATCTATACTGAAGTCATTTGGAGCAGTGGTGGTGCAGTGGTTAAGAGCTACTCTCAGCTACAACTGCTAACCAAAAAGACCCAAAAAGGTCAGCAGTTCGAATCCACCAGGCACTCCTTGGAAACCCTATGGGGCAGTTCTGCTCTGCCCTCTAGGGTCGCTATGAGCCAGAATTGATTCCATAGCAACTTTTTTTTTTTTAAGTACTGAAGTCCATAATAGTTTCAGTGACCACTACCATTGCATATCGAAAACATGCATACCTATTCATCATTTTCAATTATAAGATTTACTGTTGTTCCTTTGAGTATATAATGGTAGAAAAAAAAAGTTTTCTTTTGGGGGAAGCCTTACTAATACCACTGTGATATATTCCAAGTCTGGCCAATCCCTTTGGCAATCATGATATACATGAAATACCCAGTTGAATATGCATAGCAATACTTTAAGACAACATTAACAGATCAAAAATTACATAACAAAGCAGAAATATATTTTGATACTTCTACCCCATGTTTATAGTGACCATGTAGGACAGAGTAGAACTGCCCCATAGAGTTTTCAAGGAGCTCCTGGTAGACTCAAACTGCTAACCTTTTGGTTCACAAGCCTAGCTCTAAACCACTACACCAACAAGGCTTTCATGAGTTGGAACTGACTCGACAGCAACAGGTTGGTTGGTTGAACCCCATGAGTAGATTGGAGTTCCTTTAGAATTCTTTGCTATAGTCTTGTCTACTTTCAGTACCGTAACAGTCTCTCACTGTTCCCAAATTTGAAGGCATTTATAGCATACTAGTATGCTCCCTACCTACAACATGACCCGTCTGCCTGTCCCAGGATTAGATCTTTAGCTAACCCAACACAACTATCATTGCCCTCCTTCTATGGGTCAAATATTCAGAATAATTTTCTTGGTAAATGGCCAAGCAATTTTGCTAATCTTACTGAAGATATATCCTTAATATTGTCACTTCTGTATTCATAAAAGCAATGATTAAGTTCCTGTCGGAGGGAAGGTTGAGAGTAAAGAGTCCTGGTCCAGATGAATTTACGTGGATGTTTTACCAGCCATTTAAGGACAAAATAATAGCAATTTTTCATAAACTCTTGCAGAAAATAGAGCAAGGAAAAACACATCCCAACTCATGTTATTATACCAGCATTATTGTGATGTCACAACCAGATATATAAGCTAGACAAGGGGATGGGGGAGAGAAAATTTAAGCCACAAATGAGAAAAAAATATTTGGGAAATATATACCTGGTAAAGGACTTGTATACAGAATATTTAAAGAATGCTTAAAATTCAATAATGAGAAGATAGATGCATACCTTCTTTTAAAATAGACAAATGATTTGTATAGACAGATTACCCAAGAAAATACACAAATGGCCAATAAACATATGAAAAGATGATCAATATCATTGGTCAATAGGAAAATACAAACTAAAATCACAATGAGATACCATTGTATACTGACTTTAATGGTTAAATAAAGAAATTTACAATACCAAGGATTGGCAAGAATATGGAGAAACTGGAATAGCCATACAGTTCTGGTAAAAATGCAAAATAGTATAGTCACTTTGGAAAACTGGCAGTTGATTGTAAAGTTAAACATATGCTTACAACCCGACACAGCAATTCCACTGCTGTTGCTGTTGGTGACCATCTAGTTGATTCCAACTCATGGCAAGACTGTAATCTTTCAGAAGCAGATTCTTGTCTTCTGAGAAGCTTGGGGGTGGGTTTAAACCACCAAGCTTTTGGCTAGCAATTGAGATTTTAACCATTTTTGCAATGCAATTCTATTAGATATTTATTGGACAAAAGACTTATGTTAGTATGTCCATATAACTTTATTCATAATAGCCCAAAACTTGAACAACTCCACTGTTATCAATTGGTAAGCAGATAAAAATTTATGATATATCCGAACAATGGAATCTTACTCAGCAGTGAAAAGAAATGAACTACTGATCCATACAATACGGATGAATCTCAAAAGCACCATTCTAAGAAGCTAGACATGAAAGACTAGTATTATATGATTCTATTCATGTGAAATTCTAGAAAAGACAATACCTTGCTTAGAGAAGTAGATCAGCTGTTGTAACTGTTCAGGGATTGGAGCAAAGGATTGCGTACAAGTGATACAAGGAAGCCTTTTTGGGATGATGAATATCATAATAGTGGTGGTGATTACAAGACTATACATGTGTAAAAATTTATTAAATTGTACTCTTAAAGCTGGTGAATTTCATTTTATATAAACCACATCCCAGTGCAGCTAACTTAAAAATAAGTAAAAATAAAACTGTTTGAAAAGGAAAAATCAGTTTAAACGTTGTAGTCCAGCTTTCTGTCTGGGAACTGAGTGTCAGGCAGGGAGCTAGTTGTGGAACGACGTGAGTTCAGACCAATGACTGCAAAGTCTATGGCTAACACAGTCCACCCAAGGAACAGGTATTTGGATCCTGAACCAGGAGCCCAGGGGAAAGGCTGTTGCTGCAGGCTCAAGATCATCACCAGCTGCTCAATCGTGGTGGTTACCACACAAACACACACACACACACACACAGGCACAATTAAGAGAAAATTATCCTATCAAAAAAACAATATAGTTCCTTGTTCATTTCTTCAATTCCAACAAGGATCTCGCACTCGTTTCTGTCTTCAAGGTGACCTTGCCTCTATCCAGGAAGAAACACCCCAGGACACAGGTATCATTTCTTACATCCCTGGACTGTGGACCCTGAACTTGGTATTCCCTTCACAACGTCTCTCTGAGCGGTGGTGCTAAACAGATCCATCTTCTTCTCTACGTTAACAATAATGAGCTATTTTGTTTGTTTTACTTATTTGCGTCTTGTTTAAAAAATAACACCTATTAATTATTTTTTTTAACTTGAAGATTCCAACAAAGCACAAAGAAAATAAGTGAAAATTGCTTACAACCCAGTATTAATGATGTTTTAAAAAAGAGAGGACCAGGATTTTTCCTAAAAGATCAAGAAAGAAACTAATCTTTCAGTGCAGACATAGAGGGGTTACCAATAGCAAATTATGAACTAGGCTACATGTCTCTGTGTTATTCCTTTACCCCTCTGTCTCTTCCTCTTTCATGTCCTCCATTTTCTAAAGTCCTGTTTCTGAATCCACCCCACAAAGGTTGCTCTCAACTAGTCTTCAGCTGTTCTGAAGTGATGAAGCTATGACCTTTGGTGCTGTCTTTATAATTGGTGGTATGTTTAATAAAGGATCAGGTAGAATGAATTTTGAAAATCACTTTTCACGGCAAGTGACAATAAGACATCCTGGGTTATGAAGCTCTGCCTAACATTACTATCAAATATAGACCAATTCGGATTTCAACCATTTTTAAAACTGACCCTGACGTAGAATCACAGCTGCCATCTTTAAAGTAACTATGGCAACCAGCCTTTGATCATGCATGGACCCACAATAAGGATTTCTGGATAATCTAATTTTTTCTCTTAAAGAATTTTACTTTTTTCCACCTACTTGAGCTCAGAAGGGCTAGATGGTGCCTGGCTACCACCATCAACCACTCTGACAGCAATCACAATAGAGGGTTCCAGACAGAGTAGGAGAAAATGGAGAACAAAACTCAAATTCACACACACACACACACACACACACAAACAGACTTATTGGTATGACAGAGACTGGAGGAACCCCCGAGACTATGACCTCCAGGCAACCTTCTAACTCAGGACTGAAGTCACTCCCAATGCCCACCTTTCAGCTAAAGATTAGACAGGCCTATAAAACAAACATTAAAATACAAGAGAAACATGCTTTTGGCTCAATCAAGTAAACGAGACCAAATGGGCAATACTTGCCCAAAAGCAAAGACAAGAAGTCAGGAAAGGACAGGAAAATTGAAACAGGAAGAAAGGACACAGGGAACCCTGGGTGGAAAGAGGAGACTGATGACACATTGCAGGGATTGCAACCAAATCCACAAAACAATCTGTGCATGAATGTTTTAATAGGAAACTAATTTGTGCTGTAAACTTTCATCTAAAGCACAATAAAAGAAAAAAAAGTTTTATTATAACATGTGATACCTTGTCCGTGAACTGAAATATTGTTAAATATCTCAGTTAATATTAAAAAATAAATTCAATATATATTTCACAACTTGAGAGAATTTTAGATTCTTGAGTGTCCTAAGATCATGTCATGTTATACGACTTTTATCATTTATAGCGCCAAATACTGTCTTAGTATTATCTTTCCTTGTTTCCACAGATACTCCAGCTTAGAAAGCTATGTGGGTTGCACACGATGTCACCATTAAATGGAAGAGTCTAAATCCGATTCTAGCATTTTTCTTTTGATCACCTGAACTCTGTTCTCTTGTTCTATTGAACATTATGAATATCAGTTATCATGGAGCTTCAGTTGTGCATGTATTAATTAAGATAGTTTAATTTGTCATAACACCCAGTAAGTCAAATTATAATTTATTGCCTAACCCTTAAATGTCATAAACATGCATTTCAACTTTAATACTATTTCAATTTCAGGAGTACGCTAAACATGAGCTGTTTTCTAAAACTGCATTTCTTCTGAGATGTTCTATTTTTTATTTTTATAACTTTACATGCATTAATTTAAAGCCAAGAGATAGCATAAAAATACATTTCTTCATTAATAAGATTTTATATCTATATTTACCTCATGTTTTTAATTCTTCAGGTTGTTTTTCAAAATAAATATCCTCCTTCCAACCATTTATTTAGCATTTGACAAATTTGATACTAATACTAGGGAATTGTTCCCTTGCGTCCAATTATTCTGTCATCCTTTTTTTGTTTCTTCTTTGGTATTTTTATATTATTTAATGCTTAGAGTATTTCAAGAACAACGAGCCTTAAGTATTTCAAAAACAATGATTCTTAAGAATCTAGATATTAGTTTTTCAAAATCTAAAATAAAAAGAAATGCAGTCTTTCCAGTACAGAGATGATAGTATTTAAGACAGAAAGTTATTGTACAAAAACTCCTTCAAAGGATGTGTTTTAGCCCTATAAATTAGAGACTCGAAAGTACTGACATTGAGACATAGCACTTTTCAAGACTGAGGCATGAATTTGATCATGACCTTGACAAGTAATGTCCTAAAGAAGGTCTTTGAAAAATGAGTTAGTGTTCTCTTTCCTCTTGCTGATGGTAAAGGGTCCACTTCAGATAACTAAGTCGTCAACATCTCTCTCACCCTGTAACCTGCGGGGGAAACCATAGCACTGGATTTAGTAAGTACAATGAACTGAGTTTCTGCCCTCTAAGTAGGTCCACTAGGTCAATTTTAAAGCCATTACTTAATTTATCTGATATTTGTCAAGTTGTATTCAATTTTTTCTGTAGCTAACATCTTATATTTGTAAGTCTGCATATTTGACATGTACTTCAAGTGATTTCCTCTTAAATCAGCTGCTGAGTGCTGTTTAGTTAAATATTGATTGAAGTTAACAACTTGGAAGTGTAATTAAGTAGTTACCTTTCTTCAGTTTGTGAGGTGCTGCCATGGGTCATTTTCCCAGGAAAGAGTATCTGAGACTGGCGTGGAGGCGATTAATTAGGCAGTGCTTCCGGGAACAACAGCTATAAGAGGTGACAGAAGCAAAACTGGTTTCAAAAGAATTTAAAGAGAGAGCAGCTGTAAGAAAAGCCTCAGGTGGTAAGGTGATACTCTGGGGTGCTAGAATGGACTCTTATTGATGTCTCCCACTGAGACTATGTGGCAGGGCCCAGGCACCACAGATAGTATAACCTCCTTAGGCAAGGCAGCCCTCGTCACCAGGGACAATTCTTCCAGAGGGTTCCGCTATGCGTCTTCAGCAGCCAGCACACCTAGAAGCTCAAGGAATCAGTACTTCTTCCCTAAAGAGGGATGTAGGCAGTGTACTGTACTTCCGCTTTCCCTACAGGATCCATCAGGATTCTTAACTAAAAAATGTCTCCTCTTCCTGCACCTCCATGGTGGCTAAAATTATACTTTTAGAATAAATTCTCTCAGTAAAAGGAGCAGGTCTCAATCTGTTTTCTATGGTATCATTTTTCTCTGAGGCGGTGCTACAGAGACACTTTTGAGGGAAAAACTGCCACCATTGATTGCAACGTTGCTCTGGAATGGTGGGGCTCCAACACCCTTTCCCCAGATTTGGCCAGAATGACTAGACTTTTGTCTTGGTCATATTGGTTTTTAGGTAAGATTTCTTTGCAAATATTTCCAGTACAGGAGAAATTCCAAAAAATGTTGGATTGTGATGTAGTCTTAAATAAAAAAGGGAAGACAATTATGACAATTATGATGAAATAATTTCTGTGAGGGATAATACATCTTCAGGTACTGAAATCAAAATAAGAATTAGTCTAGCAATTGCTTTCTTTCTTCCATCAAACTGGTATCAAGGCAATTTCATTGGAGAGCTAGAGAAAGGAACATTTTTGTAACTCGGCACATAATTTTGGGAGGGAGGCTTCATGTTGGAAGACGCTACTGAGAAATGGAAGGCAAGAAATTACTGTCTGTAAGCCTGATCTACTTTTGGCAATCTACCCCGCATCCAGATGATAAGGTAAAATAGTTGCGAATAATGAAAAAATTTTCTTAAATAACATAATTTATTATAATTTCACTTTAGGAATGTTCTTTTTCTTTAAAAAGGAAGGAAGGGAAACAGAGAGGGGGGCAAGAAGGGAGGGAAGGAGAGAGAGAGAGAAGCAGCCAGCCCTTTAAAAGAAATATGTAATATAATTACTTAAGAGAGCAAATAAGCAATTATACTGAAAGTAAAACAGTACAAATAGTTACATACTGCATCAGATTTTGCCTATATTATATCGGGCATAGAAGTATTTAAGGTATGAAGGTCTAAACTAACTCAGTATTACTTTTTATTTTATTTATGTGAAAACCAGCTGAACATGTTAATTTTTTTGTTTTGTTTTTGAGGGAGGAAACTAATATTTGTTGAGTATCTACTAAGTTCTGGGAAATGTGTGAAGAATAATGCACGTGCATACCTCGTTTTGTTTGTCTTTTAGTACACATATTATTTTATGACATTGGTTAACAACCTCATGACATGTCAACACTCTCCCTTCTTGACCTTGGGTTCCCTGTTACCAGCTTTCCTGACCCCTCCTGCCTTCTAGTCCTTGCCCCTGGGCTGATGTGCCCCTTTAGTTTCATTTTGTTTTACAGGCCTGTCTAATCTTTGGCTGAAGGGTGAACCTCAGAAGTGACCTCATTACTGAGCTGAAAGGGTGTCCGGGGGCCATACTCTCAGGGTTTCTCCAATCTGTGAGGCCAGTAAGTCTGGTCTTTTTTTGTGAGTTAGAATTTTCTTCTACATTTTTCTCTAGCTCTGCCTGGGATGCTTTATTGTGATCCCTATCAGAGCAGTCAGTGGTGGTAGCTGGGCACCATCTAGTTGTACTGGACTCAGTCTGGTGGAGGCCATGGTAGTTGTGGTCCATCGGTCTTTTGGGCTAGTCTTTCCCTTGTGCCTTTAGTTTTCTTCATTCTTTCTTGCTCCTGAAGGGGCAAGACCAGTGGAATATCTTAGATGGCCACTTACAGGCTTTTAAGATCCCAGACACTACTCACCGAAGTAGAATGTAGAACATTTTCTTTGTAAACAATGTTATACCAATTGAGCTAGATGTTTCGTGAGACTGTGGTCCCCAAAGCCCTCAGCCCAGTAATTCGGTCCCTCAGGGAGTTTTAATGTGTCTGTAGAGCTTCGTTGACCCTTCCTTGTACAAGTTGTGCTGGCTTCCCCAGTATTGTGTGCTGTCTTACCCTTCATCAAAGTTACCACTTATCTATTGTGAACATGTAATGCTGTATGTATGTGTGCGTATCGGTGTGTGTGTGTTTAAAACCCATAATGAACAAATACACAAATAAAAAATTATGCCAAGGAAAAATCAGGTACATTAAAAAAAAAAAAAAAAGCTTTCAGGAACTGCATTTGCTGAAGTGGCATGACACAAAATGAGAAGAAACAGCTGCAAAAAAACCCAAGCCTGTTGCTGTCAAGTCAATTGTAACTCATAGTGACCCTATCAATAATCAGAACTTGGCTTGTATGAAGTATGAATCTAGGAAAATCGGGCGTTGTCAAAAATAAAATCAAATGCTTGAAAATCAATATTCCAGGCATTTGTGTGCTGAAATGGACTGCTATTGGCCATTTTGAATTAGATAGTCATATGATCTGCTATGGTGGGAATGACAAATTGAAGAGGAATGAGATTGCATTCATTGCCAATGAGAACTTTTCAAGATCTAGCCTGAAGAACAACGCTGTCAGGGATAGGATAATATCTATACCCCTGCAAGGAAAACCAGTTAATACTACTATTATTCAAATTTACACACCAACCACTAGTGGCAAAGATGAAGAAATTGAAGATTTTTACCAACTTCTGCAATCTGAAATTGATTGAATGTGCAATCAAGATGCATTGATAATTACTGGTGATTGGAATGTGAAAGTTAAAAATGAAGAAGGATCAGTAGTTGAAAAATATGGACTTGGTGACAGAAACAATGCCAGAGATTGAACCAATGACCTATTCCTTGGGAATACCTTTCTCAACAACATAAACTGACTATACACATAAACAGTGACTATACATTTCTGTCCGTTTGTCCCACTGTGGTGGCTTGCATGTTGCTGTGATGGGGGAAGCTATGCCAGTGGTATTCAAATATCAACAGGGTCAACTATGGTGGATAGCTTTCAGCTGAGCTTCCAGACTAAGACAGACTAGGAAGAAGGGCCTGGTGGTCTACTTATGAAAAAAATTAGCCAGTGATAACCTTATGAATAACAGCAGAACGTTGTCTGATATAGTGCCAGAAGATGAGCCCTGCAGGTTGGAAGGCATTCAAAATATGACTGGGGGAGAGCTGCCTCCTCAAAGTAGAGTTGACCTTAACGACGAGGGTGGGGTCAAGCTTTCAGGACCTTCATTTGTTGTTATGGCATGACTAAAAATGAGTAGAAATAGCTGCAAACATCTATTAATAACCAATATCAACACTCAGAACAAGGCAATATCAATAGCCAGAACAAGGCAATATCAACAGTCAGAACAATGGCTGACTGTGGAACAGGCCATCAGTTGTTCCTAAGCAAGTTCAATCCAAAGTTGAAGAAAATTAGAACAATTTCACAAGAGTCAAAGTACGACCTTGAGTATATCCCACCTGAATTTAGAGACCACCTCAAAAATAGAACTGGCCCACTGAACACTAATGACTGAAGACCAGACAAGTTGTGGAATGACATCAAGGACAATGTACATGAAGAAAACAAGAGGTCGTTAAAAAGACAAGAGAGAAAGAAAAGACGTAAATGGATGTCAGAAGAGATTCTGAAACTTTCTCTTGAATATCAAGCAGCTAAAGTGAATCAAAACAATGATTAAGTAAAAGAGCTAAACAGAATATTTCAAAGAGTCTTTCAAGAAGACAAGGTAGGCAGGGTCAAGATGGCAGAATAGACATGTTTCCAGCTATCCCTCTTACAACAAAGACCTGAAAAAACAAGTGAAACAAGTATATTTATGACAAGCCAGGAGCCATGAACATCAAAGGGAAGCTTAGAAAATGAACTGAGAGGCAGGGAGAGGAAAAGACAGTTCAGAAGTGGAGAGGAGTTACCAGACCTGAATCACAGGAAGCTTTCAGGCACCATTCCAGGAGCGGTGGCAGTGGGCTGGTAGTACCATTCGGCTGCAGCTTCCTCAGGAAGAAGCTGCCAGACACACAGCCTACTCACACCTCCAGAACCAGAAAAGAACGACACTGTCAGCAAAAGCTATGTACTTATATATATTTTACCGTGCCCTCTGTCCCCAAGCCAGCTTCAGCGGCTGTTCATTTCCCTGAGCCTGAGGTAGGCCCTGTTGAGCACCTAGAGCCATCCTCCAGCCTTGGAGAAGGAATAAATTCGCAATTGGGGGAAAATATAATTTGCCAGCTCCACTACCTAGGGGAGCTCTGAACAGAAGCACCTCCTGTCCAGGCATAAATGGTCTGTGGACTTTGAGTAACTTTCCCCTCTGCATGGACCCGTGTGGGTCTATTTCAGGAAAATAGGCTCTTGTTGACAGACTACAACTGTTTCAGCCAAGTGGTGTAGACGTGGGTGTTTGATGTTTGACATTGCTTTGCCTATTAAACAGGGTCCTCACCTACCCATATCAGGGGCTGAGGACTGTTGGCTCCACTCAGGTCACCAAGCCACCTGTGAGAGGGGTCCAAGGATAACTGGTACCTCCCAGTCCTTACAACCAAAAACATTGGGTGCCCATGGTCTGTCTGCAGAATCCACCCATCTGTATGCTCTAGGGAACAGGGACACGTTTTCCTCAGAAACACTTGGAGGATGATTCTCAGCCCCCCATCTTGTTCAGAGCCTGACCCCCTGCTGCAACCACATACCGGTACCTACACCAATCATCCCTGCCCCTCTAAGACTGTAGGACACAGCCTGTACCACACACTTGATGATCAGCTACCTGGACACCTGAGATGAATCATACAAGAAAAGTGAATGGACTCCCAGACTGATACACCTGATAACAGCTCTAGCCATCTGGGCACAGGACGTCAGAGCTCCATAGGTGAAAAAATCAAGCTAGCTTACTCAAGCAACCCATTTCAAAACAAAACAAAGCAAGAAGCTATGATACAGTAAGCAAACAAGAAATAAACCAATATAATAACTTACAGATGGCTCAGAGACAACAGTCAATACCAAGACACATAAAGAAACAACATGAGCGCCTCAACAAGCTCTCTAAACAAAGAGTCAAGGGATCTTCTAGATGAAAGTGCATTCCTGGAGTTACCAGAGGAAGAATACAAAACATTAATATACAGAACGCTTCAAGACATTAGGAAGGAAATCAGGCAATACAAAGAACAAGCCAAGGAACACACAGAAAAAGCAATTGAAGAAATTAAAAAGATTATTCAGGAACATAATTAAAAATTTAATAAGCTGGAAAATTCCGCAGACACACAGCAATCAGAAATTCAGAAGATTAACAATAAAATTACAGAAGTACAGAACTCAATAGAAAGTCAGTGGAGCAGAATTGAGCAAGCGGAAGGCAGAATTTCTGAACTTGATGATAAAGCACGTGGCACCAATATATTTGAAGAAAAATCAGATAAAAAGATTTAAAAAAATGAAGAAAGCTTAAGAATCATGTGGGACTCTATCAAAAGAAATAACCTACAAGTGATGGGAGTAAAAGATCAGGGAGGGAAAACAGAAAATACAGCTAGAATTTTTGAAGTTTTTTGGCAGAAAACTTCCCTGATATCTTGAAAGATGAGACGATATCTATCCGAGATGCTCATCGAACTCCACATAAGGTAGATGTTAAAAGAAAATCACCAAGACATATTATAATCAAACTTGCCAGAACCAAAGACAAAGAGAGAATTTTAAGAGCAGCTAGGGATAAACAAAAAGTCACCTACAAAGGAGGGTCAATAAGAAAAAGCTCAGACTACTCAGCAGAAACCATGCAGGCAAGAAGGCAGTGGGATGACATATAAAAAATTGAAGGAAAAAATTGCCAGTCAATGATCATATATGCAGCAAAACTGTCTCTCAAGTATGGAGGTGGAATTAGGACATTTCCAGATAAACAGAAGTTTAGGGAATTCATAAAAACCATAAGAAATACTAAAGTGAGTTCTTTTGTTAGAAAATCGATAATATGAGGTATCAACCCAAGGCTAGGACACTGGGCAGAGCAATCAGAAGTCAGTCCGGACAGGAAAATCACAAGTCACAAAAATAAATAAGATTAAAAAAATGCTCAAAACAGGGAAACAGCGATGTTATTATGTAAGAGAAGACAACATTAAAACAATAAAGAGGGACTAAGAAATGTAGTCACAGACCATCCATAGGGAGAGGAAGACAAGGCAATACAAAGAAATAAAAGTTAGGTTTAAATTCAGAAAAATAAGGGTAAATAATAAGGTAACCACAAAGGAGACAAACTATTCTACACATCAAAATAAAATACAAGAAAAAAAAATAGAGACTCAGCAGAAACAAAATCAACAACAATGAATATGAGGAAAAGAAAATACAAAAAGATAATCTACTCGGCACAAAAAATCAAGTGGGAAAAAGAAACTGTCAACAATACACAAAAAAAAAGACATCAAAATTAAAGCACTAAATTCATACCTATCCATAATTATGCTGAATGTAAAAGGACTAAATGCACCAATAAAGAGACAGAGAGTGGCAGAATAGGTTAAAAAACATGATCCATCTTTATGGTGCCTACAAGAGACACACCTTAGACTTAAAGACACAGACAAACTAAAACTTAATGGATGGAAAAAAATATACCAAACAAACAACAATCAAAAAAGAGCAGGAGTGGCAATATTAATTTCTGACAAAATAGACTTTAAAGTTAAATCCAACACAAAAGATAAGGAAGGACACTGTATAATGATTAAAGGGACAATATACCAAGAAGATAGAACCATATTAAATATTTATACACCCAATGACAGGGCTGCAAGATACGTAAAACAAATTCTATCAGCATTGAAAAGTAAGATAGGCAGCTCCACAATAATAGTAGGAGACTTCAACACACCACTTTCGGTGAAGGATAGGACACCCAGAAAGAAGCTCAATAAAGACAGGGATGATCTAAATGCCACAATCAACCAATTTGACCTCATAGGCATTTAAAGAACACCTCACCCAACAGCAGCCAAGTATACTTTCTTTTCTAGTGCACATGTAACATTCTCTAGAATAGACCACATATTAGGTCATAAAGCAAGCCTTAGCAGAATCGAAAACATTGAAATACTACAAAGCATCTTCTCTGACCATAAGGCCTTCAAAGTAGAAATCAATAACAGAAAAAGCACAGGAAAGAAATCAAACACTTAGAAACTGAGCAATACCCTGCTCAAAAAAGACTGGATTATAGGAGACACTAAGGATGGAATAAAGAAATTCATAGAATCCAATGAGAATGAAAACACTACCTATCAGAACCTTTGGGACACAGTGAAAGCAGTGCTCAGAGATCAACTTATATCAATACATGCACACATACAAAAAGAAGAAAGGCCCAAAATTATCCCTACAATTTGAATAAATAGAAAGAGAGCAACAAAAGAAACCCTCAGGTACCAAAAGAAAACAAATAACAAAAATTAAAGCAGAACTAAATGAAATAGAAAACAGAAAAACAATTGAAAGAATTAACAAGAACAAAAGCTGGTTCTTTGAAAAAATCAAAGAAACTGATAAACCATTGGCCAAAATGACAACAGAAAAACAAGAGAGGAAGCAAATAACCCAAATAAGAAATGAAATGGGTAATATTACAACAGACACAACTGAAATCAAAAGCAACATATCACATTCCTATGAAAAATTGTACTCTAAAAAATTTGAAAACCCAGGAGAAATGGATGAATTCCTAGAAACACACTACCTACCTAAACTAACACAAACAGAGGTAGAAGAACAAAATAGACCCATAACGAAAGGAGAGATTGAAAAGGTAATCGAAAAACTCCCAACAAGAAAAAAGGCCTGGCCCAGAGGGCTTCACTGCAGTGTTCTATCAAACTTTCAGAGAGGAGTTAACACCATACTACTGAAGGTATTTCAGAGCGTAGAAATACTAGAGGAGTTAACACCATACTACTAAAGGTATTTCAGAGCGTAGAAAGACAGAATACTCCCAAACTCATTCTATGAAGCCAACATATCCCTGAGCCAATAGCCAAAGTCATCATAAATGGAGAGAGACTGAAAGCATTCCCCTTGAGATCGGGAACCAGACAAGGATGCCCTTTATCACCACTCTTATTCAACATTGTGCTAGAGGTCCTAGCCAGACAATTAGGCTAGATAAAAGAATAAAGGGCATCCAGATTGGCAAGGAAGAAGTAAAAGTATCTCTATTTGCAGATGACAGGATCTTACACACAGAAAACCCTAAGGAATCCTCAAAAAAACACTGAAACTAATAGAAGAGTTCAGCAGAGTATCAGAATACAAGATAAACATATAAAAATCAGTTGGATTCCTCTACACCAACAACAAGAAAATCAAAGAGGAAATCACCAAATCGATATCATTTACACTAGCCCCCAAGAAGATAAAATACTTCAGAATAAATCTTACCACAGATGTAAAACACTTACTCAAAGAAAACTACAACACAGTTCTGCAAGAAACCAAAACAGACCTACATAAGTGGAAAAACATACCTTGCTCATGGATAGGAAGACTTAATATTGTAAAAATGTCTCTTCTACCAAAAGCTATCTATATATTTAATGCAATTCCAATCCAAATTCCAATGTCATTTTTTAATGAGATGGAGAAACAAATCACCAACTTCATATGGAAGGGAAAGAGGCTCTGGATAAGTAAAGCATTACGGAAAAAGAAGAACAAAGTGAGAGGCCTCACTCTACCTCATTTTAGAACCTATTATACCACCACAGTAGTCAAAACAGCCTGGTACGGTACAACAACCGATGCATAGACCAATGGAACAGAATTGAGAATCCAGACATAAATCCATCCACATATGAGCAGCTGATATTTGACAAAGGCCCTAAATCAGTCTTTTTAACAAATGGTGCTGGCATAACTGGATATCCATCTGCAAAAAAAATGAAATAAGACCCATACCTCACACCAAGCACAAAAACGAACTCAAAGTAGATCACGGACCTAAATATAAAATCTAAAACGATAGAGATCATGGAAGGAAAAATAGGGACAATGTTAGGAGCCCTAATACATGGCATACAGTATACAAAATATTACTAACAATGTGGAAGAAAAAGATAACTGGGAGCTCCTAAAAATCAAACACCTATGCTCATCCAAAGACTTCACCAAAAGAGTAAAAAGATAACCTACAAACTGGGAAAAAGTTTTTAGCTATGACATTTCTGATCAGCAAGTGATCTCTAAAATCCACATGATACTGCAAAAACTCAACTACAAAAAGACAAATAACCCAATTAAAAAATGGGCAAAAGATATGAACAGACACTTCACTAAAGAAGACATTCAGGCAGCTAACACATACATGAGGAAATGCTCACGATCATTAGGCATTAGAGAAATGCAAATCAAAACTACAATGAGAGTCCATCTCACTCCAACAAGGCTGGCATTAATCCAAAAAGACAAAATAATAAATATTGCAGAGGTTGTGGAGAGATTGGAACATTTATACACTGCTGATGGGAATATAAAATGGCACAACCACTTTGGAAATTGATTTGGTGCTTCCTTAAAAAGCTTTTTTTAAAAAGCTAGAAATAGAGCTACATATGATCCAGCAGTCCTACTCCTTGGAATATATCCTAGAGAAATAAAAGCCTTTACACAAACAGATATATGCACACCCATGTTCATTGCAGCACTGTTTACAATAGCAAAAAGATGGAAGCAAACAAGGTGCCCATCAATGGATGAACAGATAAATAAATTGTGGTATATTCACACAATGGAATACTACCTATTGATAAAGAACAGTGATGAATCTGTGAAACATTTCATAACACGGAGGACTCTGAAAGGCATTATGCTGAGTGAAATCAGTCAGTTGCAAAAGGACAAATATTGTATGAGATCACTATTATAAGAACTTGAGAAATAATTTAAACAGAGAAAAAAATATTCTTCAATTGTTACGTGAGGGGGCAGGGAGGGAGAGAGGGAGAGGGGTATTCACTAATTAGACAGTAGATAAGAACTACTTTAGGTGAAGGGAATAGACAACACATAATACAGGTGAGGTCAGCACAACTGGACTAAATCAAAAGCAAAGAAGTTTCCTGAATAAACTCAATACTTTGAAGGCCAGATTAGCAGGGGCGGGGATTTGGGGACCATGGTTTCAGGGGAATCTAAGTCCATTGGCATAATAAAATCTATTAAGAAAACATTCTGCATCCCTCTTTGGAGAGCGGCACCTGGGGTCTTAAACGCTAACAAGCAGCCATCTAAGATGCATCAATAAGTCTCAACCCACTTGGACCAAAGGAGAATGAAGAACATCAAGGACACAAGGTAATTACGAGCGCAAGAGACAGAAAAAGCCACATAAACCAGAGACTACATGAGCCTGAGACCAGAATAACTAGACGGTGCCTGGCTACAACCTATGACTGCCCTGACAGGGAACACAACAGAGAATCCCTGAGGGAGCAGGAGAGCAGTGGGATGCAGACCTCAAATTCTGGTAAAAAGACCAGACTTAATTGTCTGACTGAGACTAGATGGACCCCAGTGGTCATTGCTCCAGACCTTCTGTTAGCCCAGGGCAGGAACCATTCCCAAAGCCAATTCCTCAGACAGGGATTGGACTGGACAATGGGATAGAAGAAGATGCTGGTGAGGAATGAGCTTCTTGGATCAAGTAGACACTTGAGACTATGTTGGCATCTCCTATTTGGAGGGGAGATGAGAGGGAAGGGGTGTAGCAGTTGTGGGAATGGACCCGAAAAGAGAGAGTAGAGGGAAGGAGCGGGCTGTCTCATTAGGGGGAGAGTGATTAGGAGTATATAAAAACCAAACCAAACCCATTGCTGCAGAGTCGATTCTGACTCATAGCGACCCTGTAGAAGAGAGTAGAACTGCCCCACAGAGTTTCCAAGGAGTGCCTGGCCGATTTGAACTGCTGGCCATTTGGTTAGCAGCCATAGCACTTAACCACTATGCCACCAGGGTTTCCTAGGAGTGTACTGCAAGGTGTATGTAAATTTTTGTATGAGAGAATGACTTGATTTGTAAACTTTCACTTAAAGCACAATAAAAGTAAAAAAAAAAAAAATGAATCTATAAGGTTGAAGCTAGGAGTCGGAATCGACTCGACGGCAGTGGGTTGGTGGGTTTTATGAGGTTGACTTGGGAAGGGATGTGAGGATATGATTGGAAGTGGGTATGAAAAAGGTTTCTGGGCTAAATATTCTATTTCTTGACCTCAGTGGTATTCAACTTGTGATAATACATTAAATTGTACATGCACGCGATATGCTCTGTATTTAAATTATACTTCATGAATAAAAGTTATTTTTTAAGTCACATTATAAAATCTCTAGGCTGAAAAGCATCCAATCTAGTACAAGGGACGGTTCTATGAAAGGCTAAAACAGGGCATAATGGAAGCAGTTCATATGCAGAATTCAGAAAGTGACAGTGTTAATTCAGAGTAGGGGGAATCTGAGCAAGCCTTGAAGACACAGCCGACTTTTTACAGATGAAGGAGGGATTGCCTGGACGATGTCACAGAAACAGTACAAACAAAGATGCTGCGGTGTGGAAGGCCATTAGGCGCTCAGAGTACAGTGGACGAGGTGGCTGATCTAGGGTTAGGTAGAAGGAAGGATGAAATTGAAAAGTGAGGGTGGTTCGATAAAATGCTAAATAATGTGTACTGCTTATATAAGCTACTTATTTAAATTTGATTGTTTCATTTACCATTTTTTTCTGTCCAAAATTAGCTCCTCTGAGTTTAAATAACTGCCATCTTGCCAGTACCCGTATTTAAATTCAATCTCTGATAAGTTTGAAAGTATTACCCAAGGCACACACTTCCAAATGTAGCCCTCAAAGCATATGTTTCGCCAGCAAAATCATGTCAATATTCAGAGTTAGAGTCAGAAGTCATGTTATAAAAAGATATGAAATGAGGATTGAAATATAATCAGAGAATTTTACATCCAACACCTACCACTACCCCCAGATCAGAAAAAGAAAAAAATTTACCTAATTTCCATTCAGAAAGAGCCCAGGAGCTTACAGGAGCTCTTGATTGTGTGAGAAATTTATTCCAGAGGAAAGGGAGGCCACAGGTGGCTTAAAGGAATGGGGTTTTGGATTCCTTTTTGTTAAGTCAAAGAGGCAATTTGGAGAGAGGAAAATGCTGAAAGGAGCAAACCTTGCTCTGAATACTGTTTTTAGCTATGACTGCTGCAGTGATAAAAATGGAAGCCCTGATATAGAGATCTTTGTAAAAGCATGTTGACATGCTGGAAGGGTTCCTAGCCCCTGCCAGCAGCTTTCACAAGGCCCTAGATTGCATACCCCAGGTTTCCAAAGCAGGAAAGTTCCTGCTGACGAACAACTCAGATGAGAGCTATTACGTCAGGATGGGGCCAATGCTCAAAACCAAAGGAGAGCAGCCAAAAACAGCAAATTTTAATAAAATTCCAGATGTAACACCCATGTATCTGAATGACTATAATGGTGTTATTTCATGATTTCAAATGAAATACTGGTTTTCATATTGTTCAACATTTGGATAAGGTAAATCTCATTTAAATAGCAATGGACTTTGCACAAGATAATCCATTATGTGCAACGCAATTTGGAAGGAGTCAATTTTTTCAATTTAAAATATTTTAAACATTTTTTTTATAGATGAGTAACTACAGGTTTAATATATCTACAATGCATCAGTACAAAACTATATGGAAGATTGTCTCCCATACTCAAAGAGGAAATGGGAGGAGCTGACAAATGACTGCAATTACATTGCTGAAAAAAAAGACCCTTTCTTTTATCCCCTGCTGCTCACAGGGTAAGTAAAAAATCTAGGACTGAGTGAATATCCACACGGGCAAAGGTGCACATTTTTCCCAGCCTAAAAGCAACATATAGTCTTGCTATCATACAGTTATATACAACTTAATTCAGTTTTATATGTAACCAAAACATGCATAAGGTTATTTGACTAATTAAAACATCTAGAGCAAGAATTCTTTGAGATTGGTGATCCAAGGTGTTCTTAAAATTTGTGCCAAATTTGGTTTGTTGCTGTTTATAACCCTTATACTGGGTTTTTTAGTGTAAGGAGAGGGTCACCAGATCTTCTGTCATGGTCTGAAAGGGAATATGTAACCCAAGAGTTTAGAAACATTAAAGAGTAAATAATATTTAGTGGTATTTCCAATGGTAACCCTGGTAGTGTAGTGGGTAAGAGCTACAGCTGCTAACCAAAAGTTCGGCAGTCGGAATCCACCAGGCACTCCTTGGAAACTCTATGGGGCAGTTCTACTCTGTCTTGTAGGGTTGCTATGAGTCGCAATCGACTCGATGGCAACGGGTTTGATTTTTTTTTTTTCACAATGAAGCTTCAAAAGCATTGTCCTGGAGACCAGGAGGCCTGCTTCGGGCTGAGATCCATTTACTATCATTTCACTACCTTTGGTCGAGTCATTTCCCTCTTCTTTACCGCATTCCTCTCTCCTCTAAAACATGGACAGTGGAGGTGAACCCTAGAAGAAGGGCAATAAATAATATTATTTGACTCATTCCTTGGTCTATTTCATCCTAACCCAAATGTATAGTGTTGATGTAATAAACAGTATAATCCTAAAATGAAATGACAGTGAGAAAAATAAATTAAACTATATTGTCTTCCTTCCCATGCCTTCTTTATGTTTGTTGGGTTTCATTATGTTGTTTTGAGGCTTTCAATCCTGACTTCTGAACATGCTTAGTCTAGCCAGTTGTGTAGACATATGTAAATTTGACTATGCTTTAGGCTGGATTCTCTAGAGAAGTAAAGCCAGTGAAATATGTATGTATACATATACACGCACACACAATATATAGAGAGAGTTTTATTTCACTCAGCTGTACAGGCTGGCAAGTCTCAATCCCATTGGTCAGACGTCAGGCATCAGGCTGGAGGCTTCCCCTGTCTCACGCAGCTACAGGGGCTGATGAACCCAAGATCCACAAGTCAGACAGCAGACTGCTGGTTCATGACTGTGAAGGTTGACAAACTCAAGATCACCAGGTAAGACAGCAGTCTGCTGACCCAAGTCCCAAGAACTGCAGGTCAGATGCTGACAAGCCGAATGCAGAATCCAGAGTATAGCAAAAGCCAGCGAGCTTTACCAGAAAGTTCATATATATTGGATGCAGGTCACACCCTTAAGGAAACTCCCTTTCAACTAATTGGCTACTCATAGCAAATCACATCTGGAGGTGATCATGTTATATGAGATCTCATTATGGAGGTGATTACATCGTTATATGACTACCAAATTACACCATAACTGTGAAACCACTCATAATCACATCCCAGCCAAGCTGACATACAACCTTAAGGATCACAGGCTATAACAGCCAAAGATTTCAGCAGAAAACCTGATCGACTGCAGAGAAGTTTCATTAATAAGAGTTTAAAAGAGTCTAGGTAAAAATGTCTTAAAAAAGGTGACTATCTTAAACCATTCTGTTCTGCTCTGAGTCTACACCATTGTAGGCATATTCTCTCTGTATTATTTGAACAAACGAGTTCACCTGCACAAAGCAGGGTAACAGCACACTGATGAATATAAAAAACAATATTCTCTCCCCCAAGCCTCTAAAGTTTCACCTGTGACCCTGCAGCAGGATGTGTGATTCCAGCCTCTTAGCTAAACTGGTATAACTTAGATCTGAAAGTTCACTTTCACCTAACCCTCTGTGGCAGCTGTGCTCTACTAAGCAAGCATTTCCAGGACTTGGTTGCCTTTTGATACCATGATTTCCATCTGTTGTTTAAGCTCCTATAGACTTCCTTTATGTATTATTTATTTATTCATTCCTCAAGGACTCTATCTACTAATTCCTTCACACTAATAATTTTACAGACCTCTCCCTGTTATTGGACACCCCATCCACCTGTCTTTCTCTGGTCATTTTCTGTGTGCTGTCCTTTAGTACCATTTTCCAGTTCATCGTTTTCCCTGGAGCCTCTGAGCCTGCTCCATAAAACTGTCTTTCTTATGTCCCACCCCGGTGCCTCCAGCATAGCTGTGTGCTTCATTAGCTGCATCTCACTGTGTGCATGGCTGGCCTTTCAACCTGCACTCATGACCAGTGGCTGATGGTTAATTAGGACAAAGGCATCCCCAAATAATGTACTTATTAACTAGATACAGTTGAAAAATCCTTTCTTTTTCTGCATGATTGAAGAGTGGACCTAAAAAAGATTTATTGTGAATGACACTTTAAAATTGATGAAACAAATTTAAAGAATGAAATCAACTTAATTCTATGGAAAGAGGTTAATAAACATGTTCTCCACAATATTATGTGTCATGAAAGATCATTTGACATACGATCAGATCAGTAAAACAATTAGCTATAAGCATAACTGATACAAAAGAACTCAACTTTTATGTCGCTGATAAAGAATAGAGTTCATAAAAAAGGGGGGAAAATTAGAGTGTTTTTAGCAATGTTATGAGGAAGGAAAAGGATTAGAACAGCTTTCGCATAAGAAAGATGACAAGAATAAGAAGACAGAGGCATCTCTAGATCATGTTCAATGGAAAATATTTAAGTTACTATATCTAACTGACAAGAACTGAGAGATGAACTCAATGTAGCCAACTTCTTTTCCATATTGAGAAAAGAGTGACAATACATTTAAGGGAGCTTTGTTATCAATGTGCTATTTAGGGCACAGAAGATCTTGAATACTGTGGATCTATTTTCCTTTTCTAAGGTTGTTTATGTTTGTGATATTGTTAAAGCCATCCCTTTGTGCTTTCTCAGTTTGCTGGAAATATTGCTATTGTAGGGAGAACATTATGGTTAGAAAAATAACATAGCACTCATACTTTGTTTCTTCCTTAAAAACAAAACACTTGAAATTAAAAGAATCATATTAGGTTACTATGAAAAATTGTACTCTAACAAATTTGAAAACCTAGAAGAAATGGATGAATTTCTAGAAACACAATACCTGCCTAAACTAACAGAAACAGAGGTAGGACAACTAAATAAACCCATAACAAAAGAAGAGATTGAAAAGGTAATCAAAAAACTCCCGACGACAATAAGAAAAAAAGCCCTGGCCAGGCCAGCTTCACTGCAGAGTTCTACCAAACTTTCAGAAAAGAGTTAATACCACTACTACTAAAGGTATTTCAGAGCATAGAAAAGGATGGAATACTTCCAAACTCATCCTATAAAGCCAGCATATCCCTGATACCAAAATCGGCTAAAGACACCACACAAAAAAAGAAAATTACAGACAAATATCCCTCATGAACTTAGATGCAAAAATCCTCAACAAAATTCTAGCCAATAGAACTCAACAACATATCAAAAAAAAAAAATTCACCATGACCAAGTGGGATTCATACCATTTATACAGGGACGGTTCAACATTAGAAAAACAATTAATGTAATCCATCATATAAATAGAAGACAAGAACCACATGATCTTATCAATTCATGCAGAAATGGCATTTGACAAAGTTCAACACCCATTCATGATTAAAAAAACTCTCGGCAAAAAAGGAATAGAAGGAAAATTCCTCAACATAATAAAGGGCATTTATTCAAAGCCAATAGCCAACATCATCTTAAATGGAGAGAGCCTGAAAGCATTCCCCTTGAGATCAGGAACCAGACAAGGATGCCCTTTATCACCATTCTTATTCAACATTGTGCCGGAGGTCCTAGCCAGAGCAATTAGGCTAGATAAAGAAATAAAGGGCATCCAGATTGGTAAGGAAGAAGTAAAGCATCTCTATTTGTAGATGACATGATCTTATACAAAGAAAACCCTAAAGAATCCTCAAGAAAACTACTGAAACTAATAGAAGAGTTCAGCAGATTATCAGGATACAAGATAAACATACAAAAATCAGTTGGGCTCCTCTACACTAGCAAAAAGAACATGGAAGAGGAAACCATCAAATCCATACCATTTACAGTATCCCCAAGAAGATAAAATATGTCGGAATAAATCTTACCACAGACATAAAAGACCCATAGAAAGAAAACTACAAGACACTGCTGCAAGAAACCAAGAGACCTACATAAGTGGAAAACATACCTTGCTCATGCATTGTAAAAATGTATATTCTACCAAAAGCCACCTATAGATAAAATGCAATTCTGATCCAAATTTCAACAACATTTTTTAATGAGATGGAGAAACAAATCACCAACTTCATATGGAAGGGAAAGAGGCCCCGGATAAGTAAAGCATCACTGAAAAAGAAAAACAAAGTGGGAGGCCTCATTCCACCTCATTTTAGAACCTATTATACCACCTCAGTGGTCAAAACAGCTTGGCACTGGTAGAACAACAGATACATAGACCAAAGGAACAGAGTTGCTAATCCAGACATAAATCCAGCCACATATGAGCAGCTGATATTTGACAAAGGCACAAATTCAGTTAAATGGGGAAAAGACAGTCTATTTAACAAATGGTGCTGGCATAACTGGATATCCATCTGCAAAAAAATGAAACAAGACCCATATCTCACCCAAAAAAAATGCACAAAAACCAACTCGATATGGATCAAAGACCTAAATATAAAATCTAAAATGATAAAGATCATGAAAGAAAAAATAGGGACAATGCTAGGAGCCATAATACATGGTATAAACAGTGTACAAAACATTACTAACAGTGCACAAACACCAGAAGAGAAACTAGATAACTGGGAGGTCCTAAAAATCAAACACCTATGCTCATCCAAAGACTTCATCAAAAGAGTAAAAAGATTACCTACAGACTGGGAAAAATTTTTTAGCTATGACATTTCTGATCAGCATCTGATCTCTTAAATCTACATGATACTACAAAAATTCAACTACAAAAAGACAAATAACCCAACTAAAAAATGGGCAAAGGTTATGAACAGGCACTTCACCAAAGAAGACATTCAGGTAGCTAACAGATACATGAGGAAATGCTCACGATCATCAGCCATTAGAGAAATGCAAATCAAAACTACAATGAGATACCATCTCACTCCAACAAGGCTGGCATTAATCCAAAAAACACAAAATAATAAATATTGGAGAGGTTGTGGAGAGGCTGGAACACTTATATGCTGCTGGTGGGAATATAAAATGGTACAACCACTCTGGAAATCGATTTGACACTTCCTTAAAAAGCTAGAAATAGAACTACCATATGATCTAGCGATCTCAGTCTTTGGAATATATCCTAGAGAAATAAAAACCTTTACACTAACAGGTATATACACAGCCATGTCCATTGCAGCACTGTTTACAACAGCAAAAAGATGGAAGCAACCAAGGTGCCCATCAATGGATGAATGGATAAGTAAATTATGGTATATTCACACAAGCAAATACTATGCATTGATAAAGAACATGATGAATCCGTGAAACATTTTATAACATGGAGGAATCTGGAAGGCATTATGCTGAGTGAAATTAGTCAGTTGCAAAAGGACAAATATTGTATGAGATCACTATTATAAGAACTTGAAAAATAATTTAAACCGAGAAGAAAATATTCTTTGATGGTTACGAGTGGAGAAGGAGATAGGGAGGGGGGATTCATTAATTAGATAGTAGACAAGAACTATTTTAGGTGAAGGGGAAGACAACACACAATACAGGAAAGGTCAGCACAACAGGACTAAACCAAAAGCAAAGAAGTTTCCTGAATAAACTGAATGCTTCGAAGGCCAGTGTAGCAGGGGCGGGGGTTTGGGGACCATGGTTTCAAGGGACATCTAAGTCCATTGGCATAACAAAATCTATTAAGAAAACATTCTGCATCCTACTTTGGAGAGTGGCACCTGGGGTCTTAAATGCTAGCAAGTGGCCATCTAAGATGCATCAATTGGTCTCAACCCACCTGGAGCAAAGGAGAATGAAGAACACCAAAGACACAAGGTAATTATGAGCCTAAGAGACAGGGGCCACATCAACCAGAGACTCCATCAGCCTAAGTCAGAAGAACTAGATGGTACCCGGCTACAACTGATGACTGCCCTGACAGGGAACATAACAGAGAACCCCTGAGGGAGCAGGAGAGCAGTGGGATGCAGACACCAAATTCTCGTAAAAAGGCCAGACTTAATGGTCTGACTGATACTAGAAGGACCCTGAAGGTCATGGTCCCCAGACCTTCCGTTAGCCCAAGACAGGAACCATTCCCAAAGCCATTTCTTCAGACAGGGATTGGACTGCAATATGGGATAGAAAATGATACTGGGGAAGAGAGAGCTTCTTGGATCAAGCAGACACATGAGACTATGTGGGCAGCTCCTGTCTGGAGGGGAGATGAAAGGGTAGAGGGGGTCAGAAACTGGCCGAATGGCCACAAAAATAGTGGAAAGAAGGAGCAAGCTGTCTCATTAGGGGGAGAGCAACTAGGAGTATACAACAAGGTGTATATAAATTTTTGTATGAAAGACTGACTTGATTTGTAAACTTTTACTTAAAGCACAGTAAAAACTAAAAAACAAAAAATACCTTCTCAAACTGTGGATACCATCAGAGGGGGCCCCAAAGAAGAACAGCAGGTACATCATACCCGATCGTAGTGTACTTACAAGCACTTGGGAGACACTCCAGAGGACTGATAGGAATAGCAGGAGGCAACTTAGAGAAGAAAGACCTGGCAATCTACTTCCAAAAATCACGCAATGAAAATCCTGTGGATCACAATGGTCCAGTCCACAACTGTACACGGGGATGGCTCAGAACCAAGTGGTGTTTCATTCCGTTGTCCCTGGGGTCTCTATGAACCAGGGGGCAACTCTATAGCAGCTAATAACAACCTTAGAGAGAACTGGAGACACCATAACTGTGAAGGGGCAAGGGTCGGAGACCTGCTGTTTGGTTTTGTTAATATGACCCAGAATGGACTGAGACGGAGGCCTGGTGGTGCAGTGGTTTAGCATTTGGCTGCTAACCAAAAGATCAGCAGTTCAAACCCACCAGGTGTTCCTTGGAAACCTTATGGGGTGGTTCCACTCTGTCCTATAAGGTTGCTATGAGTCAGAATCAACTGAACGGAAATGGGTTCAGTTTGGTTGTTTTTTACAGGGTCTCTATGAATCAGAACTGACTCCACAGCAATGTTTTTTTTTTTTTTTTTTTAATGAACAGAGGAGGCATTGCTGGTTCAATGATAGAATTCTCACCTTCCACGCAGAAGATTTGGATTTGATTCCCAGCCAACGCACCTCATGTGCTGCCATCACCCGTCTGTCTGTCAGCGGAGGCTTGCATGTGGCCGTAATGCTGAGCAGGTTTCAGTGGAGCTTCCAGACTAAGACAGACCAGGAAGAAATACCTGGCGATTTTCTTCCAAAAATCATCCAGTGAAAATCCTATGGATCACAATGGTTTTATCCATAATCAACCAAAGGAATGGCACAGGACCAAACAGCATTTTGTTCCATTGCGCTTGAGGTCGCCATGAGTCAGGTCAGCGTGATTCAGGATCAGCCTGACAGCAGCTAACAACAACGAGAATTGAGAAAACTTGGATTAAACATTGTGCTAGATTTTGTCTGTGCTCCCCAATCACATTCCTAGCTTTGTACGCTCTCCCCAGGAAAGCACAGGAGGAAGCCTGAAAATCTTTTAGGTTCTGCTGACAAGAAGCACTCACCAAGGTTAGAAGAAGGTGGGAAGAAAGTAAAAGGCATTCTTCGTCTGCCTCTAGCAGCAGATGCGCAACAGAAAGTGAAGGGACCTTGACACCCACCTGTTGGGGCAACAGCAACTTTCTGCATTTTCTGGACTTTGGATAACATCATTTCTCCCTGCTTTTTGCTCTTCATAAACCAAAAAAAAACGAAAAAAAAAAAAAGAAAACCAAGCCCAGTGCCATCGAGTCGATTCTGACTCATAGCGACCCTATAGGGCAGAATAGAGCTGCCCCATGGAGTTTCCGAAGAGCACCTGGTGGATTCGAACTGCTGGCCCTTTGCTTAGCAGCCATAGCACTTAACCACTGCACCACCAGGGTTTCCTTGCTCCTCATGCCTTTCAATAATTTTGTGACTTAATTCCTATATTAAATCCCTCTCTGCTTGAAAAAAAAAACAAACCCTTATTTTATGCTGATATCCAGTAGTGATAATATTTCTGAGAGGTTAGTCTTACACAAAATTGAGAAGTTAAATATTGATTGGTCTGAGCTAATTGTAAATATTGGGTTATTCTTCCTCATTCTTTATCCTACCCTGTGACAGAATTATATATCCATACCCTTTGTTATGTGACTGTATAAGTTTTCCTCTTAGAAAACAGTTCGCTTTTTCCCATCTTGACGCTGAGTTTGATTGTCTTAGCAAATGGAAGGTGAGCAAGTATAACATATGTCAGGTCCTACCAGGGACCTTAAACGTACCTGTCTGGTTTTGTTTGGCCTCTTGGAGATGCCATCTGCCACCATTAGAAAAGCATGCCCCAGTTAGCTGTTAGTTCCAAAACGAGACAATGTGGAACAGACCTTAGCCTGACCCGCAGTCTAAAGTAAATTTACCTCATCTGGCTTGCAGGCATGTTAATGAGAAATATTTCCCATTGTAAGTCACTGAAACATTGGGCCTGTCTGTTTCACAGCTTATCACAGCAGAAACCTGATTTCTACATTAATCGTCACAATTTTGCTCTTATAGCTAGTGATTGGTTTAGGCGTGAAAATACAGTGCATTCTAGATAAGAAGGAAAACATGCATGGGGAGGATTGCAGGGAAAGATGTTCCTTCCTGATAAATAAAAACGATTCCTTGAATCATGCCTGCATGGACATCTGGCAGTCAATTTACCACCCTGAACAAGTAGGAATGCTGAACACAAATCTAGAACGTGGAGGACAATTCAGGAAACAAAAAAATGAAAAGAACCTGTGCCTTTCATGATGTTGTTGAACTGTCCAACTGATCAACTGATTAATTCTGGAAATGTCATGAATTGGGGTCTTACTTGCAGCTGAAAACATCTTAATTGATACAAAATTCAAGCAAATAATAGGGATACATAGTATAGTAAACAAGATTTTATAGTCTTTTTTTTTTTTATATAGAACTAATTCAGGAGTTGACAGTACTTTTTTTTGTTTGCTTAAAGAGTTCAATATTTATTAAGTATTTTAGGCTTTGTGGGCCACATGGTTTCTGTCACAACTTCAACCCCACCATCGTAACACCTAGACAACACATAAACAAATGGGGTGAGCGTGTTCCAATAAAACTTTTTTTTGCAAAAATGGATGGTAGTGGCCAAATTTAGCATGCAAATTAGGTTCTACATTAAAAAAATAATTAATAATAATTTTTAATGTAGTCATATGTTGATAGGAAAAAGAAAATAATAAAAAACAAGTCAATATATCACTCTAAGTGAATATATCAAATAAGTGAATATATCAAAATAAACAAAGCAACAAGTTGAAACCAGAGTTGGGCATGCTAAGCTTAAAGGACTAAAGGGGATTTGTGAAGTCCTATTTTTTTTTTTATGATCACTACAGTCATCCTCCAGCCAGTGAGTCCCTCATTGGGACATTATCCTCAGTGTGAACTAATTCGCTCAAAGTCTGGGGAATCCTTGAATCTGAACAGAGAGACACAATACCTTTCTTACAGGCATCCAGAGGAAAAAAAATTCCTATCACTTAGAAGTTAGCAGACTTTTTAACAACAAGGATAAAAGCAAGAGGCAGTGAAATATTTTTATATTTTTAGCATGACTTTAAAAAAATAACTGAAAACCTCATTTTGTATATACATCAAAAATATCTTTTCATGAATGATAGTGAAATAAAATCATTTTCAGATAAAAACTTGAGGCAGTTGACAACAAATGGACCTTCACTGAAAGACCTTCTAAAGCGTATGTCTCAAGAGAGAAAGCTAATGATTCCAAAAGAAGGGTATGAGAGGCAAGAATCGTGAACGGATAATAAGATAGTAACATGTTTGAAAGTCAAAAGTAATGTTGTGCATTTCTGTTATATAGTTAATGTGTAAAGTTAAAAAATATAACAGCTAATAGACTAGACGAAATAAAGTGTAAGATAGGAGGGGAGTGAAAAAAAAGTAGGAGATTTAAAAGCAACGAGGAAAGAAAAGTAAAACGGATCATTAAGGTTAGAGCAGAAATCATTGAAATAAACATTAAAAACGGAGAGGAGCAATGAAAACAAATTTTTAAAGCTTAAGAAAACAATAAATGGGGAAAAGAAGCCAAAACAATAAAAATTATTATATTCCATTATTATTTTATATATTTTTAAGTTTCTCATGTAAACAAATAATGTGAAAATAATACTTTTTTCAAAAATTGCACTCCAATTCTCAAATGACTATCTTTCTTTTTTTTTCTTATCTTCATCCATTGGCCAGGTCCTCCAGTACAGTAGCAAACAGAATTGGTGATAATGATTTCTTTTCTGCTTTTAAAAAAAATTCTACTAACATTTCATGAATAAGAATTTTCTATGCTGTGAGATATTAGTTGATGCACTTTACCCCTTTACCAGGATACCAGGATAAATGTGTTTCAATTTACCTTTTGTTTGGTCAAAAAAAATCAGAAGCTATTTGTCTTAGTTATCTAGTGCTATTAAACAGAAATACCACAAGTGGATAACTTTAGTCAAATTGAAATTTATTTTCTCACTGTTTAGGGAGCTAGAAGTCTGAATCCAGAGTTCTGACTCTAGGGGAGGGCTTTCTCTCTATGTGGGCTTTGGAGGAAAGTCTCTGTCTCTTCAGCTTTCCTGGTTCCTTGGAGATCTCCATGCTCTGGGCATCTATCTTACCCCATCTCTCCTCTGCTTGCTTGTTTAATCTCTTTTATATCTCAGAAGAGATTGACTTAAAATACACCCTACACTAATCCTGCCTTATTAACATAACAAAAACAACCCATTCCCAAGGGGACTATAGCCACAGGCATAAACCAAACAAAATCCATGGAGGTGAGGATTTATAACACATACTTATGGGGGACATAATTCAATTCATAACACTACTCTAGGCCTTTCAAACAAGAGAGTTTTTTTACAGAGATAGGTGACTCAGAAATATATTAATAAAGAGGTTTAACAAAGGTCAGGAAAGCTCACGGTGAGCTCTCAGTTTTGCTGTTAGCATTGAGAGAGTCTGGGATCTGTAGTAACAATAGAAAACCAAAGTAAACTACCTGGGCCCATGGTTATCACAGCTGCCTTCAGTGTCATAATGGTGCAAATACTGTTCTATAATAAATCCAGGATCCACCACCAAGCCTAACGTCTGGAGAAGCCCATGCCAAGTTACTGCTGTCAGGAAGAAACAATAAGAATTTTGTTTCTCTGCCTTCTTTCAAATCAAATTCAGTGCCCCTTGTTGACAAGAATTCTAGCACCTATTAGACAGGTGCACACATAGGGTGAAGGTGACACTGTTGAGCTGCCAAAAGATAATTTGTCACAAATGCCCTAAGGTTAATAGACAAAAATAAATGTCTAAATAAACCAGCATATATTCTGAACATGGGGTTTAAAAAAAAAAATGCTTTTACAATACCAACTGAAACTATAAGATATTTAGGAATAAATCAAACAAAACTGGTATGCAGTTTGCATGCAAAAATATCGTAAAGTTTATTTAAGGACCTAAAAGAAATCCTATATAAATGGTGAAGTCCACTATATCAGTGAATAGAAAATCTTGTCAATTCTCCCACAATTGATTCATAGATTTGATGCAATTAAAATAAAAATAAAATCTTTTCATGCAACTCGGCAAACTGATTCTAAGATTAAAGGTCAGTCGTTTGACCCCACCTTTCTACTTGGGAGAGAGACCTGGTGATCTGCTACAGAAAATATTATAGCCTAGAAAACCCTATCGGGAAGTTCTACTGCGTCACCCAGGGTCGCTATGAGTTGAAATCAACTCAGTGGCACCTAACAACAATGATACCAACAACAAATGGTAGACAAGATATTAATGAGGAAGAAAAAGAGTGCTGAGAAGAAAGCTTGGGTGCTCTCTCCTTTGTCACTGGCAGGAGTTCACACATAGAGGCCCTGGCCTGCACAAGGGGACTTACCCAGCCCCATGCTCTAACCAAAACAAAATCGCCAAGCAAGTCTCATTTTCCAGTTCTCTGAAGCCATTTTTGGACCTGCTTGGGAGCCGCCCTGCTCTCCCCAGAAAGCCTCATTATGTGAGTAATAAGCCTTTTTTTACCTTCATGGGGTGAGAGTACCATCATCAGCCTCAGCATTAGAAGCAAAATTTGGGTGGGAATCCATCCACCTTTGTGCGCTGACTACAACTCAATCGCACGTGCACATTTATTCCAGATAGTTTTACGGCTTCAATATAAAAGGCAAAAAGTAAATCTTTTAGAATAATACTTTTTGTAATGTGTTAATATCTTTTAAGTAGGAACGATATAAAGAGCATAAACTAAAACTAAATATTAAACATTTGCCTGTTATAATTATTCAGTAAAGACATTTGAAAGAAAAGAGAGACAAAATCTACAAGGAGATATTTTTATGTATTAACTAACAAAGGACTTATAATCAGAATACATTAAGAATTCTAATGAGAAATAAAAATTAAAAACTCACAACCTAAAGTAAAATTTATGAAACACATGAACAGACATGTAAAAGAGGATTCACAAAGGTAGCAGATAACGTATATATAGAGAGAGAGAGAGACCCTGAGTGAGTCAAACAGTTAAGTACTCAGCTACTAAACAGAACGATGGCAGTTTGAACCCACTCAGAAATGCCTCAGAAGAAAGACCTGGCAATCTACTTCAAAAAATCACGGCCATGAAAACCTCCATGAAGCACAGTTCCACTCCGACACACACGGGGTTGTCATGATCCAGAATTAACTTGACGATAACTAACATATATGTATATATGTAATTGTTCTACTTCACTAGTAATAAGGAAATATAAATTAAAATTACATTAAGATACAATTTTATACCTATAAATTACCAGAAATCAAAAATTGGAAAATGCTAATGTTGGAGGTGATATTGATCAATTAACATGCCTAAACCTTCCTGGTAGGAGTATCAATTGATACAACCATGTTGGAAAAAAAATGACACTAACCTTAAAGTTGAATATTCACATATTCTATTGCAAAAATTTCTGATGCTAGGTTTATTTCCTAAAGAGATATTATATGTTTGAAATAGAAGATCCGCTGCACAATAATGTTCATAGCAGCATTGTTTATAATGAAAAACAAAAACCAGGAACCAAGGAAAATATGTTTCAACAGAAAAATTAATACATCGTGCAAAACACATTTGATTAAATGCTCTATCACAGTAAAACTTAATGTCCTGCAGCTACACACAACCACACTGATACATAACATAGAATGAAAAAATCTAATTTAGAAAGGTAAATAAAGTGTGAATCAATTCTACTGAGACGCAGTAACAGGCAAAATTACTGTATTTTTACGCAAATAATATATATATATTTTTTAATGTGCATGTTATGTTTTCTCCAACAGCACAACCCCCTGGAGAATTATTTTCCTAGGCATGGTATGTTCATTATATATGTGGGTGCTTCATTTGCAAAAAAAATAGTATAAGATCAACAAACACAAAATCCAGGACAGTGATCATCTTTTGTGAAGTGCTAAGGAATAGAGAGGTGAGGAACACTTAGAGAAATAACAGTTCTGGCTCTTTGGTTTAATATTGGTTTCATCAAGTTTATTTTAAACCCATGCTTTATTATATTTATGTTACCTATTCTTTTCTGCATGTATCAAAAGTGCACCAAAATAATAAAGTAATTAAAAAAATTTTAAAAAGAGAATTTATTGGGAGGAATTGGTGGGGTGTAGGATTTGTTGGTTGTAATAATATTAAAATTTGTGAGATAGTTTAAAAAAAAATTGAACTTCTGATTTTGCCAGGCAAAAATTTTTTTAAAAAGGAAACATTTAAATATACATGGCTTTGGGCATTTTTATCCTTTATTTTTAAATTATGTATACCTTAATAATTTCAAAGCTAATGAATAAAAACTTGAATAAGCAAGATAAACCCAGAAACATAAATTATAATTTTGATTTTTTCTTTTTCCTAGTGGTTCAGTGGTTAAAGCACTGGGCTGCTAACTGAAAGGGCTACTTACGGACAGGTCAGCAGTTCGAACACACTAGCCACCCCATCAGAGAAAGATGGGGCAGTCTGCTTCCCCAAAGACTTACAGTCTTGGAAATCCTATGGGGCAGTTGTACTCTGTCCTATAGGATCGCTATAGTCAGAAATTACTCCACAGGCAACTTTTTTTTGTTTTTGTTTTTTTCTAATTTCGAGGGCACTGGGTTTTACTTAAAATATACATCTGTTCTCTTCTCTAGATAGTTCACCGGCCCCTGACATGTTATTTATAAGCAAAATATTTTTATCTCATTTAGGAGCAAAATCAAAAGCTTAAAGTATGTTTCACTCTACCCATGGCTGATCCCCCGCCCCTCCAAGGACAATAACCCAGTCCCAGTGCCGTCGATAGACCATCTAAATGCTGCTCGCAGTGTAACTATTTTCAGAACAAAATTTCTTCTTGGTGAAAATTGAGCTTCTAGGCAGCTGTTCATCCTGACAACGCTGTTGTTCTCAGTCTCATCGCCTTTCTTCATTCTGGATACCTGTTATTCTGTGGTTGTTACGCACACACGACTTAGTCCTTTCTTCGTTCTCTTGGCCTTTCCTTTTATTTTGCCATCAGAATGGAAAGTTTCATTTAGAAGTCCACACAAAACCTTATTTTTTTTCTTGTTCTGAATCACCAATTAAGAAATACTCAAAGAAAATTATTGACTTTTCCCTCTTCAGTTTCTGTCCAACCAAGAGGAAAATATTTTATATTTTTCCCCCTTCAGCTTTTGTATTGTGGTTCTCTTTCCTATGAATAATGGTGAGGTTTTCTTCTTTACTTAGCACTGTCACTAACCACAGTCTCTTCTTTCACTCCGGTTGGGCCTATCACTTCCCTCAGTAAGGCCATCTTCAAGAAACACTGCATCACCACACTCCTCTAATACCCTAAACAAGAATCCTTCTTCATATATATCTGCTGCTCTTTTTAGCCTTGGGAGGACATTGGTAGTTCAGTTGTAACTTCCTGCTTTCCATGTGGGAGACCCTGGTTCAATTCCCAGACAATGGCCTCATCTACAGCTACCACCCGTCGGTCAGTGGGGGCTTGTGTGTTGTTGTGACGCTGAACAGGTTAAAGCAGAACTTCCAGACTAAGATGGCTTACAAAGAAAGGCCTGGCAATCTACTGCTAAAAACCAGCCATTGAAAACCCCATCAATCACAAAGATCTGATCCTCACCTGATCCTGAGGATGGTGCGGGACTGGGCAGTTTTCATGCTGTTATGCATGGGTCCCTATAAGTCAGGAGCCAACCTGATGGCAGCTAACAGTAACAAAAAATAGCCATTTTCTGTTTCATTGATCATTGTTCAGCATTAATTTAGGAAAATTTAGAGAAAAGTAAACCCTGGTGGCATAGTGGCTAAGAGCTATGTCTGCTAACCAAAAGATTGGCAGTTGGAATCTACCAGGCGCTCCTTGGAAACTCTATGGGGTCGTTCTACTCTGTCTTGTGGGGTCACTACGAGTCGGAATTGACTCAACAGCAATGGGTTTTTTAAACAGGTTTAGAGAAAAGTAGATATGTTTATTCCTTCTGCTGTTTGAGTTTCTGATATTGTGAACCACTGAGTAAAACCTACATTTTAGCTATAAAAAACCTAAAACTCAGAATTCTAGGGGTAATAGAAAGTCTGATCATCAGATAGAATTACATGTCTATTTAAAGCTTACCTAGACCCCATATGGTTTTCTGGGAAAAGAAATGATAACTAGCAGCTTTACTTATTCCTATCTTTCCCCTATGAGTTGTTTCAGCAAAGGATTGGCAGAATTCGGAAATTCCTTTTAGGGTTTGTTTTTCCATCAGCTCCCTTTGAAACTTGGTGTTCACACTGAATAGACTCTGTCGGTCATAATTGCGATCATTATTGTAATAATAATAACAACATGGTGAGCACCATTATCAGCATCTAATCTTTATTGCACTTGTGATTCCTGAAACCAAGGGGCGCTATGGAATAGAAATTAGGTGGGTTAAAAAATCAGTCCTGCTCAGTTTCTCTACTTCACGTCTTTATTTCTGCTACAATAGCTTTCTTTCTTTTCCTCCTTCTCTTTAGCCTCTCCATCTTTAAAACTAGAGTGAATTTACATCCTGGTTTACCTATATAAAGACTTATACCCATTGTACAAACATAATTATTAATAGAAACTATTTCATTCTCACATGTGTTCCAGTTTGGGGATATTACATGGTTGTTGTCATTGTTGTTAGGGGTCTTTGAGTAGACTATGACTAACAGCAACCCTGTGTAACAGAACAAAACGTTGGCCTGCCTTGTGCCATCATCGCAATCATTGCTATGTTTGAGCCCATTTTCGCAGCCACTACATTAGTCCATCTCACTGAGGGTCTTCTCCCCTCCCCCCCACTTTTTTTTTTTTTTTTTTTTTGCTGATCCCCCACCAAGCATGATGTCCTTTTCCAGGGACTGGTCCCTCCTGATAACGCGTCCAAAGTAAGCAAGACAAAGTTTGCCTTCTAAGGAGCATTCTGGCTGCACTTTCTCCCATACAGATTTGTTCATTCTTCTAGCAATCCATGGTATATTCAGTGTTCTTTGCCAAAAGTACAGTTCAGTTGCATCAATTATTCAGCTTTCCTTTTTCATTGTCTAGCTTTTGCATGCATATGAGTTGATCGAAGGGCCCTGGTGGCACAGTGGTTGAGAACTATGGCTGCTAACCAAAAGGTTAGCAGTTTGAATCCGCCAGGCACTCCTTGGAAACTCTGTATGGCAGTTCTGCTCTGTCCTGTAGGGTCGCTATGGGTCAGAACTGACTTGATGGTAATGAGTTTGGTTTTTGGTTTGAGGCGATTGAAAATACCATGGCTGTGGGTCGGGCACACCTTAGTCATCAAAGTGACATCCTTGCTTTTTAACGCTTTAAAGAGATCTTTTGCAGCATATTTGCCCAATGCAATACATCTTTTGACTTCTTGACTGCTGTTTCCATGGGTATTAGTTATTGATCCAAGGAGAATGAAATTCTTGACATCTTCAGTTTCTTCACCATTTATCATGATGTTGTTTATTGGTTCAATTGTAAGGATTTTGATTTCCTTTACATTCAAGTGTAAACAATACTGAAGACTGCAGCCTTTTACCTTCATCAGTAAGTGCTTCAAGTCATCTTCACTTTTGAAATGATGCCGAAAGCTATGGTACCAGTATCCCAAATACCAGTAGGGCCACTCATTATGGACCTGTTTCAGCAGAACTTCCAGACTAAGACAGACTAGAAAAAAGGCCTAATGATCAGTTTCTGAAAATTAGTCGATAAAAGCCTCATGGATAACAACAGCACACTGCCCAGTGTAGCGTTGGATGATGAGCCCCTCAGGTTGGAAGGCACTAAGAATATTACTGGAGAAGAGCTGCCTTCTCTGAGTAGAGTCAGCCTAATGATGTGGTTGGAGTAAAGCCTTCTGGACCTTCCTTTTCTGCTGTGGCGTAACTCAAAATGAGAAACAATAGCTGTAAATATCCATTAATCACCAGAAAATAGAATTCTGAAATATGACTCAAGGAAAATTGGAAGTTATCAAAAATGAAATGGAATGCTTGATGATTGATATCCTAAGCATTAAAAAAAAAAAAAAAGTAGGGAGCTGAAATGGACTGGTATTATATGGTTACCCTATTTTAATCCCACGGGAGGCTGATCATATATTTATGAAAATATCCTGAAGTACTACTAAATTCATATTCCAAAAAGACAATGATATCCATGAGAGGAGAAAAAGAAGAAGGGTAGACTGGAAGAATATGAAAAAGATCACATTTGCGGTCCTTGTTTCCATTTCTTAATGGAAAGGGGATTTCTTTCTCTCTGTCTCTCTCATCTCTGAGCCTTTAGGATTATATTTGACTGCCTACAACAGAAAATTCAAAGTTAACTGTTTTTAATACAGATGAAGAATGTGCAAGCTGAACATTACAACTTCCATTTCTGCTTTTTATTTGAATGTTCATACTAGCATGTGGCTTCCATTTTCCAGGTTTGTTTTAAGATCCAAGTTGACTGCTGGGGCTCAAGCCTTCACATTTGCCTTGCTACCAAAGGAAAAAAAGAGGAAGAGCAATAAAATATTGTTATTTCATTAACTACCTAGCCTTCATTTAAAGTGCCATTCTTGAATTCCAACCAATCAATTTTTAGTATCATCTCATTGGTCAGAATTTTTTTTAGGAGAAAGGGAGATGGCAAAGCTTCTGTTTTAGTTGGGTGTATTGCATTCCCATTCATGTAGTTGTAGGTTAGCATGGTAGAATGGTGCGGTAGATGTTGGGCAGGCAACTGGCAATCTCTGCATCATACCCTTATATGCCACAGCTTTGCAGAGTGTTAACAGTACAGGCTTTTTGCCTGACCCTCTGGGTTTCACAAGTATCTAAACCACTTATTAGCTATGGAATGTGTGTGTTATTTTACTGTTACTCTTACCCAGCCCCATAAAGGGAAGACTAAGACAATTTACATCAGGGGTTGCTTTGTGCATTAAGACTTAATATTTGTAAAATGCTCAGCACAGGGCCTGATATACATACTTTGCACTCCATCTGTACGGTCTACTTTTTTATTACACTATGGTCACCACTTAACAAAATTTATTTTCAACAAGCCTTTTTCTAACTTCTTTTATTATTCATTCAAAGGTCTGCCTTAAATGCAATACCTAGAAAATAACTATTTTAAATCCAGATATCCACGTTAACTACATCTTAAGTTTAGTAAAGCCTGGCCTATTAAGTTCCTGTTGATTCACTTACATTGACTCTAATTCTCAAAACCACACAAAGTAGATTAAAATGTCTCAGATTACAGAATGCAGTAAAGTTGGTGTCCGGGGGCATTTCATTTCATCAGAAGAAAGCTGGCAGTCTCTCTCCCCAAAGATCTCACAGGGTAAAATGTATCTCCTGCTGGCAAATTTATGCAAGTTTGGCTCTCATCCTTGCAGGCTCAGAAATCTTGCAACAGCACACTGCAAGGGGATTAGCCTCTTAGGTGGCCTTTCATTAAACAAATCCACAAGTTTCAACTTATAATGACATATACAACAATCAGAGGGAACACAATTCTCTGATAACCAGATATGCACAGGAAAAAAAAGAAAATCTTCAAAAGGGTGTTTGTTGAACATTGATTTGGGACCACAAAATTCTTTTAATGTTTAAAGACATTTCCACAAAAGGTGTAGCTTTACTGATGGCAACCTAGTAAACCCAAAAAACCAAACCTGTTGCCATCAAGTCGATTCCAACTCATAGTGACCCTATAGGACAGAGTAGAACTGCCCCATAGAGTTTCCAAGGAGCAACTGGTGGATTCGAACTGCCGACCTTTTGGTTAGTAGATGTAGCCCTTAATTTCTATGCCACCAGGGTTTCAGGCAACAGAGTAGTTGATGTAAATTGCACTTTACTTCCTCTTTTCTGAATAATACCTGGGTGGACATCTTTCTGGGCTTTTCTTATTTACCAATTCTTCTTTAGACACACATATTCTTTCTTTAGATGTTCAGTGTTATTCGGTTAAGTTTCAAACCAACCGTGTATGTCTCAGAAGCCATTCTGCCTTTAACTGGGTGTTTCTGTCAAGTTGTATTTTGTGTGATATAAAAGCTCACCTATCAAAGGGAACACTTCATTCCCAAGTGCGTGCAACTTGTTCCACTATAGTTCACAAACAAACAAAAACAAGCTCAGAGCGTAATTATCCACCATTACACGGATAACCCACTACCCATCCTTAGTCTGCTGTCCTGTGCTGGCTTGTGTCTTACTGTGATGGTGGAAGTTATGCCGCCAGTATCCACCATTATTTCCAATGCCAGCAGGGTCACCCATGATGACCAGTGGAGCTTCCTGACTAAGAAGACTAGAAAGAAAGGCCTGGCAATCTATTTTCAAAAATTAGACAATGAAAATCCTCTGGATCACAACAGAGTATTGTCTGATATAGATAACCCCTAGGTTTGAAGGCACTCAAAATACACAGTGGCCACAACAATAGACTCAAGCACCCCAATGATTGTGAAGATGGCATAGGACTGGGCAATCTTTCTTGCTGTTGTACAGGAGTTCACCATGAGCTGAAGTAAACTCGACAGCAATCAACAACAGCATATGCTTAGTTCCAACTAAGGCTAAAGTTCAAACAACAAGAGTAAATCAAAAAAATGAAAGAACTGGCATGAAACAGGTCTATTTGAGACCACGCTGTTTCTCTTATACCAAAGTATTTTTAAAAGATTTTTCTTTATTATCTTCCTTCCCGGTAGTTTATTGCTTATTATCTAACCGTGCTACATGACTTCCAAATGTTTTTTGTTTGTTTTTTCATTTAACAAATATTTATTTTTCTGGAAGGAAACAGAGAAACATGAGCACAAGATATGGCAAAAGTATTAAATATACTGCATGAATTAAGCATGAAACATTCATAGGTCCTTCACAGAGGGAAAATTGACTTTCAATAGCAATGTTTGGTGCGGGAAGATATTCCCTAAGGATAGTCATCCCCCCGTAATCATTACTCCTTGCTTCACTCCTTACCGTTTGTTTCAGAAAGACTATTCACCAGTAGGCCTTCTTGTCTCTGCTGCTGCAGCAGATTTGTATTGTGGTGAGCCAGGTGTCTGCACTAAGATAATGCAGTCCATGTTCACACAACAATAGTAGAATCAGGCATGATTGAAAAATACTGACAGTCCAATCTGTCACAGCTCAGTACAATAGTCCCAGACTGGTATTTAGGCAGCACGACTGACACAATCAAGACTCTCCTTCTTGTGGGGCCGTTAGACATATTTTTCTGAATAAAATCCACAAATTTTATAATCACATCTAATTCCATCACAATACTCTAGATTTGAAATACAATCTGTCATTTGGAAACATGATCTATGGGGTCAAAGATGACAGCAAGGTCATAGGACCAAAGAATCAGTGTCTTAGATGTAGGAGGTACCCAGAAGATTGCCTAACCCAGGCTTTTATGGAAGGTAGGACATTATTCTTCAAAATTTATAATAAAGCATCACTCATTCATTCTTCAACACAATCAATTACTTGGAATTTACAAATTCGCAGAGCAGTTCATGCTATTATAAATTTTTAATAGAGTGTTCTTTATATTAATGTTGATGGAATGTTCTTTATATTAAGGTTCTGTATATTAAGGTAAAATCTGTTTAGAATACACAGAACAAGGCATCTTTGTTCTATGGGAAAATTGTTTAGATATTCTAACACCATTACGGTGTCTCCAGTATGAATCCCCTTCTCTAGGAATGCCTCTAACTGTCCCTCACATGACATAATTTTAAATCTCATTCACTTCCCTATATGCATTCCAGCTTATCAAAGCCTTCCTTATGTTTCACAAATTTAAATACTTTACTCCAGGTTTTCTCTGCTTTGAGTTCAGTGGAGCTTATCATGAACACTGTATATCTATTAATACAACATAAAATAATGTTAGCATTGGCTAATAAAATAAACTCAATTGGTTTCTAAGAATAATTATAATAACTAACTTTTATTTAGTGCTTACTATGTTTCAGGCACTACTTTAATTGTGCAATAGGCATTAACTCCTTAAATCCTTAAAATAAATCTATGAGATAGGTACTAGTATTAAACCCATTATACAGATAGGGAACTATACCCTAGAGGGTTCGAAGAAACTCAGTGAAGATAAACCAGTTTTTAAGTGATGTAATTAAAATTTGGATGTAGGCAGCCTGGTGCCATGGTACCAGACTCCACACTAAGTGATCCTCAAATGGCAGGCCCTGGAGCGAGGGTGTCAGCATCTTCTAGGAACTTCATAGAAATGCAGATTCTCAGGTCCCACTTCCGTCCTATTGAATTAGAAACTCTGGGGGTAAGCGATGGCAGCAAACTGTGTTTCAGCAAGTTTCTCACGTGATTCCGGTGCATGCTGAAGTCTGAGAACCATTGCCCCACCCTGTACTCAGATGCGGTCTATTGAATTCAAGGCACCCATGATGTTCAATCAAGGAGACTAGAAACAAGGCTCCTGAAAAATAAGAGGAAGGATTCTTGCAAGTTGTGTACTAGAGAGGGTCAGAAAGCCACACACAGCAATGCTGACAGACACATTTGTAAGGAATAACTCACCTGCCATAAATCTAACATCAAAACTTACTTCAAAAGACTGAGTCAGCGTAAAGAAACTCTCTTTTGTGGTTAACATTCAGTATCTCTAGGAAACCACCTAAAACTCTTAAAAATGGGAGTTTGAACCACTTATATACCCCCAGATACCCACTGGTGCTGAAACACACAAGATGTGTCTCTGTTTGGAGTTAACAGATTTCTTTATTTATCTTATCACGGCTATTTTCTCAGTGATCATAAAAATCCTGTAACTCCATGACTGAATTTATATCTCTGAAACTTTTGAAAGGAAAAATGGATGATCTGCTTCCTAGGTGTAGTGAAGATAGTGAAAAATCTAGGCATTTTCTTGAACTACTTAAAGAAATATCTTATTGAACGAAGTCAAGGTCATTAAAATCTCTTAAGTAAGATCTCTACGGTTCTTAGAAGAGAATACTGTTAAATCAATTATCATGATTATGGGGTTATATATATATTTTGCCATTTATATGGAATTAAAATATGTTCTTACCACTTCCAGATACAGTTAAGTTCTGCTATAGGTTAAAAACTAGTCCAACTATATCTAGGTGCACTAATTGACCCTATAACTTAGTAAGACAGTCTCATCATGAATTATGTGCACCTGCCAAACTGCTGCCTGTGGCAAGAGTAGAAGTCAGCCAGCAATTGCTATTTTCATACTTTTTAGGTTACTTGTTTGCTTAAATTATTTAATCCAAAAAGATCTCCTGGAACAGTGAACATATTTTACTGTTTGGTTTTAATGGCGGGGAAACGTGAAAAATTAGAGCTCCATGTATACGTCAGACACACTAATAATAATGCCAATTATTCCCAATTATTCCTCCAAATGTAGATGGTGAGGTGGCAGCTGTGGCTAATAAAAAGAGCACTCAGTTTTGGAATCAGAAGACTTAGGTCGTTTGCCATACACCATCTGCGTGACCTTGACCAACTCATGCCAGTGGTTCTGAGCTCTACTGCTTTATATGCAAATAGCAACACTAATGTTTTCTCTCTTTACCACATAGGTTGTATATGAGGATTCATTGACATTTATAGAGAAATATTTGTGTAAAAGGTAAACCTCAGGTAAGTTCTTTTAGTTAAACTACTAATACAGATCAGGTTTTTTTTTTTTTGTCTTCATTCTTCCTCAAATAATGGGGAATTATTTGCTGAAATTTTCTTTTTGCTGAAATTGTCTTAGTACGTTGTATTTTCTTTTTAATATGACAGAAAATAGATAAAAATCAAATAACCAACAATGATAATAACTTTGTTTTATGCAGTGATTTTCTTTATGTAATCTTAGAGGTTAGGAAAAAATTAACACTAGTTTCTAGCGATAAACTCAAGGATCCAAAAAAAAATTTTTTTGCTGATAAGGATTTGCAAGTGGATGTCAAGTAGCATGAACCAGGATGCACCTTACAATGAAGCTTTCATGCAGAACTAAAAGTGAGGAAAAGTCAATTTCCCTTCTTATATGAAGTTGTGTTCTATTGACATGTTTGTAGGAAATATGATAATAAAAAGAGTGAGAGAAAATACAAGTTTCTTATTTTTCCATGTGCCTCTATCACTAGATCTCATACTTAACTGAATTTCTACAATAGCAAAATTTAAAAAATAAAATGAACTTCCAACTTGAATGGACTCTTATCTAACTGATAAATAGCTGTGTGTACCTGTGTGTACCTGTCTTCTTGATCAGTTCTCCTAAACCATAAACCATAAAAAAAAAAAAAAAAAATAGCTGGGCTAAATAACAAAGGAAATAATGAATATACTTCATCCATTTAAATGCAATTCCTTCCAGCATCACACAGCTTCAACATTTTCATTGACCTCGATTCATACAATTATCACCTAATTTTTACATAGATTTACATATTAACCTTTCCTTTTATGATACTATTATTATCATCATTATCTAAATTCCTTTTCTGAATGACAATTCTGTACAGGCAGTCCCCAGACCAAGAACAAGTTCCACTCCTAAGTCTGTAAGTCGAATTTGTACATGTGTCAGAAGAGTTAGGTACTGTTTGTATCTAATATCAGTTAAATGCTTATCTTAGTATATAGTGTATCCTTCTATGGACAAAAAACATTAAAGAAACATTTCCAGATACACCAAAGCCTCTTTAGCATAAGAATACAGTAACAATAATAATAATATTTTGATAAGTTTTACAAAGTAGCACCCGTTTGTTACTATGAACCACTGAATGTACCTCAAATTTTTAATATGATAGGCTTTATGGGAGTTGGTTCATATCTACAGGTTGTATGTAAGTTGGATGTTTGTAATCCAGTGACTGTCTGTATATAGAAATGAAAATGTACTTCTAGTAAAGAAAGGGTAACTCTCCTTGGGGAGCTGACAACATAATAGAATATTGTTTGTATTAAAAGTGCAATTCTAGCTGAGGTTTTATTTTTTAAGTACCTAATAGTCCAAATTATCACAAAGTCAAAGCTACTCCCTGCTGGTCTATTACGAAGTTTTATTCATAAGAGCAGTAAGTTACTATTAGGAAGATTTCTACTCAGCATAGGGTCAAATTTCTGTTTTTAATTGACTTAATATTTTCCCATGGTGAAAAAGAAACAATTTGAACAACTGGAAATAAAAAAGGCAAACCACATCTACTGAATTTAAAGAAAGGTTGTGATTTATAAATCCACATTTCAAAGATAATCATATGAAAAACATATGGCACCTAACAACAACAACCACAACATATGGAGACAAATTGGTTATTATATAACAATGTTGAATCAGAGTAGTTATGTAAGCCAAGTCAGTATTTTCTAGAAGTAGCAATAGACATAGTAAATAATGTTGACATTGTCTCTTGTAGGGAAGTCAAGCGTGAGGCTGCATGTGAAGAGGACACCAAGAAACAACACAGACAAGAAGGTGTTTATTGGCTAAGGAGACTTATTGCCATGGAGTCAATTTCGACTCATAGTGACTCTGAAATAAATCGTTCAGCTTTATAATTGGAAAATTATTTTTGATCTATTTTTTAATTCCTTCAGTAAAAAATAATTACTACAAACTTCTGACCAAAATTTGGGGAAAGAAATATAAGCATCTTACTTGAAGATTGGCCTTGGTACCAGGGAGGAAGTCAGTAAGGTTTACTTTCAACATCCAATTGCCTGGTTTCAGCTTTCCAGAATCATCATGTTATCTCCTGGCTGCCCAAGACCTCCCACTGTGCAATCTTGAACTGGGACATCCTCAAAAACAGGGAGACCATAAAGTGTGGTGGTTAAGATCCCAAACTTGGAAGTAGATAGTCATATGCTTACATTTATGTTATGCTTCTTACTAGCACTGTTAACTTTAGAAAATTACTTAATTTGATTGAGTTTTTTTTCTTCATCTATAAATTTTCGATATCAATTCCAAGAGAAGTACACTAGGAATAATGTATAAGAAACAGCCCAGTGACTAATAATAATAAAAAAAAAAAGAAATAGGAAGAGTGAAATTCAGGAAGGAGGAACTGATATCTAATTCTGAAAAGAGGTCAAGTAGAATGAGTACCAAAGGTGTACCTTACACACTCAGGGCAGTTAAAGATTCAGAGATCACTGCTGACTTTACCCAGTGCCGTTGAGTTGATTCCAACTCATAGCGACCCTGTAGGACTGAGTGGAACTGCCCCATAGAGTTTCCAAGGAATGCCTGGCAGATTCGAACTGCTGACACTTTGGTTAGCAGCCATAGCACTTAACCACTACACTGCCAGGGTTTCCATGTTGGAGAAGTTAGGGTTAAAAAAAATAATCCACTAAGAAGTAGTTTGAGGAGTATCCTTAAAGAAACAAGAGTTTTAAAAGTAGGATATGAAAACCGATGGCCTATGTGGTGGTTAAGGTTATGTGTCAACTTGGCTAGGCTATGATTCTCAGTAGCTTGGCAGATACTGTGTAATCATTCCCCATGTTGTGATCTGATATTAACAGCCAATCAGTTGAAAGTGGAGTTTCCTTGGGTGCGTGGCCTGCATCCAATAGATATGGATGTTCTGGCAAAGCTTACTCTCTCTCGATCCTGCATCTGACTTGTCACCCTCTAATCTCTGGTTCTTGGTACATGAGCCAGCAGCCTGCCGTCTGACTGCCAATAGTGAGATTTGTGAGCACTGCAACCACATGAGTCAGGAGGAGCCTCCAGCCTCCAGCCTGACCCACCTATTTGGGACTTGTCAGCCTCTACGATTGCATGAGCGATTTCCTTGAAATAAGTTTTTCTCTATATCCACCACTCGTCTCTCTGTTTGACATGCCATGGTGGCCTGCGTGTTGCTGTGATGCTGGAAGCTATGCCACCAGTATTTCATATGCTGGCAGGGTTACCCATGGCAGACAGGTTTCAGTGAAGCTTGCACACTAAGACAAACTAGGAAGAAGAACCTGGTGGTTTACTTCTGAAAACTTGGGCAGTGAAAACCTTACAGATATCAGTGGAACATTATCTGATATAATGCCAGAAGATGAACCCCTCAGGTTGGAAGGCACTCAAAATATGATTGGGAAAGGGCTGCCTCTTCAAAGTAGAGACAATTTAATAACATAGATTGAATAAAGCTTTCAGAACCTTCATTTGTGATGTGGCATGACTCAAAATGAGAAGAAACAGCTGCAAACATCCATTAATAATTGGAATGTGAAATGTACCAAGTATGAATCTAGGAAAATTGGGCATTATCAGAAATGAAATGGAATGCGTAAACAACACTATCCTAGGCGTTAGTGTACTGAAATGGACTGGTATTGGCTGTTTGGAATCCGACAATCATATGATCTACAACACTGTGAAGTACAAATTGAAGACTAATGGTGTCACAGTCATCATCAGAAAGAACATTCCAAGATCTATCCTGAGATACAACGCTGTCGGTTATAGGATAGTATCCACACACCTAAGAAGGAGACCGGTAAAGAATATTGAATATACCATGGACTGCCAAAAGAATGAACAAATTTGTCTTCGAAAAATACAGCCAGAATGCTCCTTAGAAGCAAGGAAGACAGAGCTTTGTCTCATGTATTTTGGACATGTTATCAGGAGAGATCAATCCCTGGAAGGATGTCATGTTTGGTAAAGTAGAGGGTCAGAGAAAAGAGGAAACCCTCAATGAGATGGATAGGTATGGTGGCTACAACAATGGGCTCAAGCATAGCAATGATTGTGAGAATGGTGCAGGACCAGGAAGTATTTCATTCTTTTGTACATAGGACTCCTATGAGTCAGAACAAACTCAACAGCACTTAACAATAACAACAACAAGACAGTTGATATGACTATTATTCAAATTTATGTATGAACCACTAAGGTCAACAGAGAAGAAATTGAAAATTTTTACCAACTTATCCAGTCTGAGATTGATAAAACATGCAATCAAGATTCATTGATAATTACAATGTGAAAGTTGGAAACAAATAAGAAAAATCATTAGTTGAAAAATATTGCCTTGGTGATAGAAACGACGCTAGAGACCACATGATAGAATTTTTCAAGACCAATGACTTCTTTATTGCAAATACCTTTCTTCAACAATATAAATGGTGACTATACACAAGAACCTTCCAGATGGAATACACAGGAATCAAGTCAACTACATCAGTGGGAAGAGACAATGGAGAATTTCAGTATCATCAGTCATGACAAGGCCAGGAGCCATCTGCAGAATAGACCAAGAGTCAATGGTACTGAAGAAAGAAGTCCAAGCTGCACTGAAGGCATTGGCAAATGACAAGTTTCCAGGAGGTGACAGAATACCAATTTAGATGTTTCGACAAATGGATGCAGCACTGGAGGCTCTCGTTCATCTATGCCAAGAAATTTGGAAGACAACTTCCTGGCCAAATGACTGGAAGAGATCCATATCTGTGCTCATCCCCAAAAAATGATACATCAGAATGCAGAAATTATTGAACAATATCATTAATATCATACACAAGTAAAATTTTGCTGAAGATCATTCGAAAGCTGTTGCAGCAGTACATTGGCAAGGAACTGTCAGAAATGCAAGCAGAATTTAGAAGAGTTTGGAGCAAGGATTATTATTGCTGATGCCAGATGGATCTTGGCTGAAAGCAGAGAAGAGCAGAAAGATTCATTTGTGTTCTATGACTATGCAAAGGCATTCAGCTGTGTAAATCATAATAAATTATGGATAATATTGTTAAAGAATGGGAATTCCAGAACACTTAATTGTGCTCATGAGGATACTGTGTGGTTTAAAGTCAGGAAAGGTGTCCATCCAGTTTGTATCTTTCCAACATACGTCCTCACTTTGCATGCTGATCAAATAATCTGAGAAGCTGGGCAGTATGAAGAAGAATGCCTCATCAGATTTGGAGGCAGACTCATTAACAACTGCACTATGCAGATGACACAACCTTGCTTGCTGAAAGTGAAGAGGGCTTGAAGCACTTACTAATGAAGATCAAAGACCACAGCCTTCAGTATGGATCGCGCCTCAATCGATGTAAAGAAAACAAAAATCCTCACAACTGGACCAATAAGCAACATCATGATAAACGGAGAAAAGATTGAAGTTGTCAAGGATTTCATTTTACTTGGATCCACAATCAACAGCGGTGGAAGCAGCAGTCAAGAAATCAAAAGACACATTGCATTGGGCAAATCTGCTGCAAAGGACCTCTTTAATGGGTTGAAAAGCAAAGATGTGACTTTGAGGACTAAGGTGCACCTGACCCAAGCCATGGTATTTTCAATGGCCTCATGTGTATGTGAAACCAGTACAGTGAATAAGGAAGACCAAAGAAGAATGATGCCTGTGAATTATGGGGTTGGCAAAGAATATTGAATATATCATGGACTGACAGAAAAATGAACAAATTTGTTTTGGAAGAATTACAGCCAGAATGCTCTTAGGGACAAGGACGGTGAGAATTCATCTCAATTACTTTGGACATGTTATCAGGAAGGACCATTCCCTGGAGAAGCACATCATGCTTGGTAAAGTAGATGGTCAACCAAAAACAGGAAGACCCTTAATGAGATGAATTGACACAGTGGCTGCAACAATGGGCTCAAGCATAACAATGATTGTGGGAATGGTGTAGGATCGGGCAGTGTTTCGTTCTATTGTACTTAGGGCTGCTATGAGTCAGAACTGACTGGACAACACCTAACAACAATTATTATAAATATTTACATATATGCCTCTCTGATTTTGCTCCTCTAGGGAACAACTGTTTCTTTCTTCTCTGCACACCTCCTAAATGTTGGTATCCCCAAGACTTTGTCCTGGCTATTGTTTTTCTTTAGCGCTTTCCAGGAATCTAGATTGATATATTCAAACTCATATTTCACATCTCTGCATTGCTATCCAATATGCCTGTCAAAAATAATATATTCAGAAAAGAGTTTTGATCTGTGCCCACCTTCCATCACCCAAACCTACCAAATCTGTTCTTTTTCAAGTGTCCTCTAAGTTGTAAGTGGTACCAGCATACACACAGTAAAGAGCGGTGCAATATTTAAGCACTCTGCTGCTACTAAATGAAAGGTTGGCAGTTCTAACCCAACTGATAGCTCTGCAGGAGATAGACTTGGAGATTGGCTCCCATTAAGATCACAACCTAGAAAACCCCATAGGGCAGCTATACTCTGCCACATGGGGTTTCTATGAGTCGAAAAATGTCTCAAAGTCACCTAAAAACACTATTAACATATACATGGTTATTCACATAAAAGAAAAGCAGCTCTGAGTGTTCCTGGACTTCATATTCTCCCCTACCAGTTCACCAAAACAATCTGTGATCAAGCCTTGTCAATCTCAAAAAAACAAAACAAAAAACTCATAAAACAAAATCCTTAATTCAATTCGTTGCTTTCTTTCCATCTCCACTATATTTCTTTAATGCCAAACACAGTGTTCTTTGGTGTGGACTAAGGTAGTAGCCTCCTAGATGACCCCTCCTCTTCCTTACTTGACTCCATACAATTAATTAGTTAATAGCTAATACATGTCACACCTATTCTGTGCAACGTACATATGAATTCATTATAAAAAAAAAAATCAGGAACAAAGCACTACCAGTGTTGTCATTTAGAGATGAACAAACTGAAGTGCACAGTCACACAGCTAGGACAACGAAAAAAGTTTTTATAAGTCCAACTTGCATGTATCAGTATACCTACAAGGCTCAAATTCTATGCTAATCTACTTTTTGAACTTTCTAATGTGCTCTGGAAAACCCTGGTGGCATAGTGGTTTAGTTCTATGGCTGCTAACCAAAAGGTCAGCAGTTCGAGTCTACCTGGCACTCTTTGGAAACCCTATAGGGCAGTTCTGCTCTATCCTATAAGGGTCGCTATGGGCTGGAATCAACTCAACGGCAACATGTTTGTTTGTTTTTAATGTGCTCTGGTAGGAGCTGTCATTACTACCCAATTACAATGCAGCTTCAAATCTGCGTGAGCTACCAATATGCAGTGTTGTTTTCATTGCTGCCTGTGTTTTTATAGTCAATAATTTCATCAAGTTTCTAGTGTTTTAGCTACGATATTGTGGTAATTAGTATTTGTGAACCTACATCAACAACTTTTTTGAGAATGAAGTAGTAATTAAAGGAAAAGGAGAAAAATCAAAAAAGGCTTCCACACAGTTACTAATAACACTGTAAGTGATAATGATATAATTCAATGTAGAAAGATTTTACTAAACAATTTTGTTATTAATATTCATATAACCTGAGAAATATCACATTTAAGAGATTCACAACTAGATTTATCACATATTATTCCATGATTAAAATTGACAATAAACGTTACTAAGGATTCTGTGTGGTCCCATATGAGAGGAGGTCCTTGGTGGGGGGGGTGATAACATGAGTTATCGCACTGGCTGACACCAACCCTAGTGATGCCCCCGACTATGTTATTCAGGCTTGGTGAGTATCAAGATAGAAATTGTGCAAGATCAAAATGAAAAATAGAAAATTAAAGCACTGGTGAATAGTTTGATGAAAGGCCAGACCCTAAGATTCAAAAGGAATCAAATTTTCAGTCATCGCTAGCGAAAGTTACATAGAGATAGAGGCCTGCTAAGCTGAGAATTTAGGAGATCTATATATAATTTTATTTTTTTTTTTATAAATAATAGTGTCTTAAAATGTAGTCTTAAGAAAGAGTCTGTGCAATATACAATATAGGGGAAGTCAGCAAAACTGCCCTAAACCAAAAGCTAAGGAGTTTCTTTAAAATGACCAAACACTTCGAAGGACAGAGAAGCAGGGGCAGGGATCTGGGGACCATGGTTTCAGGGAACATCTGGTTCAAATGAGATAACAAAGTTTATTAAGAAAATGTTCTACATCCCACTTTGGTGAGTGGCATCCCGGGTCTTAAAAGCTTGCTAGTGGCCATCGAAGATGCATCAATTGGTCCCAACCCACCTAGAGCAAAGGAGGATGAAGAACCCCAAAGACACAAGATAAATATTAGCCCAAGAGACAGAAACGCCACATCAACCAGAGACTCTGTCAGCCTGAGACCAGAACTAGATGGTACCCAGCTACCATCAATGACTGCCCTAACAGGAAACAAAACAGAGATTCCCTGACAATGCAGAGAAAAGTGGGGTGCAAAACTTAAATTCAAGTAAAAAGACCAGACTTCATGGTCTAATTGAGACTAGAGGAACCCCAGAAGACATGGCCCCCAGACTTTCTGTTAACCCAGAACTAAAACCATTCCCAAAGCCAACTCTTCAGACAAAGATTAGACCAGACTGTAAGACACAAAAGGATTTTGGTGAAGAGTGCGCTTCTTAGTTCAAGTAGATACACAAGACTAAACGAGCAGCGCCTGTCCAGAGGTGGGATGAGAAGACAGAAAGGGATAGGAGCCTGTTGAACGGACACAAGAAACCGGGGTGGAAAGAGCACATTATAGGATTGCAACTAGGGTCACATAACAATATGTGTATAAATTTGTGTATGAGAAATTAACTTGAGCTGTAAACTTTCCCCTAAATCACAATAGCAACAAGAGTCTCTAAACCCTAAAAATGTGGATAGAATTCATAGGTACCTGTGAACTGGATGAAACTGTGTATAAGCTGTTTTATGTATATGAACTTTGTTTTAGGAGAGATTAGAGATTTCATTAGATCCTCAAAGGGATTTTTACAAACACTGTTCCGTTATGAGTGGCGTAATGGCTAAACATGAAAAAAAAAAAATGATGGAAGCGGAACTTCAGAGAATGACGGGAAAATAAAGATTATTTAATTTGATTTCTTTTACATGAGGAAATTGACACACAAAAAATAAGCTTGCTTGAGAAATATTTAGTGTCAAGGTATTCTTATTTATTACAATATGTGTGAGTTGTTGTTAGCCCCTTCAAGACTGAATTATGTTTTCCTTTGAATTTTTTGTTGATACCATGTGTTTCACTAATGAAAGGTGTGCTAATTAAAGGCCCATTTTAGAATTTTTGTTATGCTTTATGAATTTTGAGCCCTGGTGGTGCAGTGGTTGAGTGCTATGGCTGCTAACCAAAAGGTCAGTAGTTCAAATCCACCAGCCACTCCTTGGAAACCCTTTAAGGTCACGATGAGTCAGAACTGTCTAGACGGCAACAGGTTTGACTTCGTGGGTTTTTTTTTTTTTTAAAATATAGGACCACGTATACCCCATGGAAACTTGACTCCGTAAATCCTGCTGATATGAGTTAATGATGAAATTGTTTTCTTTTGTTTTTAATTTTATTTCTAGAAAATTTGCAAAACAAGGGATACAACACGAAGACAACATAATGACTGCCCATACATTTTACTCTAGTCTCCTTCTTCTTAGCCTTTTTATTATTTTTTACAAAACTTTTCCAAAACATAGTACAATGCATTCTTCCTTACTGCAAAAGCAGTGCTTACAGTCCAAATAAATAAGGCCAAAGAATTTTTTTATACCAGGAAAATTACCACTACAATGTATTCTTCATTACTGCAAAAGCAGGACTGAAAGGCCAAATAAATAAAACTAAAGGAATTTATATCTCTGGAAAATTGCCACTACTATGTGTTCTTCATTATAACAAAAACATACTAACAGGTAAGAAACAGAAACGGCTGCCCTGAAATAGTGCTGAACTGCTCACAACGGTGAATTCCACCTGCTACACAGGGAAGCAACGATTGGGCCCTAAGATAGAATACACAATAAGAACTCATAGGAGTTCAAGTCTTGAAAATTACCACTGCATTGCATTATTCCTTATTGCAAAGGTATTATTTATTTTTCAGAAGCTGGAAAAGCCAGCATCAGAGAGAAAATGGCCACTAAGACTGAATGAAGATTAGAAGTAGGTTATCCTCACCATAAGTACGTTCTCATGAGACCATAGTAACTGGGAAACGTAGTAAGGAGGCTTATCTCACAGAACTAAATGCAAAACTCTCAAAAGTTTAGAACATTAACACTTTCAGGAGGTGTCAAATAAGACAATACTCAATCTACACAAAAATGAGGTTCCAACTCAGGGTTCTTGAGTTTCACACACTTCAAAAGCCTCCCACCTTGAGGCTAAATGTCTTCAAACTGGGCTACATCCTTCCCAAAGAACTCCAAAATCATGAAAAGTGGTTGGACTGCAGTATGTCTGGTGAGTCACAAAAAGGCTCTAGTTGCTGAGTGGATTCTGACTTGTAGCAATCTTAACTGTACAGACTAGAGTTGCTCCATATGGTTTTCAAGGCTATGATCTTTTGAAAGCAGATCACAGAGCCAGTCTTCTAACTCTGGATGGGTTTGAAATGTCCACCTTTCAGCTAGTAGTCAAGAACCTAATCATTTGTGCCATCCAGCCACTCGTAGGTGTGAATTAATGATTGTGGAAATAAAACAATGAACATTAATGTTAAATAACCACGATAGGCATATCCTTAAAATTTCAAAAGAATGAAGTTATTTTTTCATAATAATCACTCAGTTACTAGAGGAATATGTCCAGTTCTGTGCTTGCACATATTTGAAAATATTACTGGTATAGGCTGGTTTTTCTAGAAAAGCAAAACCAGTGAAGTGTATATATAAAGGCATATATATGTTGTTATTGTTAAGGCCATCAAGTTGGTTCCCTCTCATAGAGTTTCCATACACAACAAAATGAAACACTGCGGGTCCCACATCATCTTCACAATCCTTGCTGTGTTTCAGCCCATTGTTGCAGCCACTGTGCCAATCCATCTCATCGATTGTCTTCCACTTTTTAGCTGACCTGCTACCAAGCATGATGTCCTTCTCCAGGGACTGGTCCCTCCTGATAACATGTCCAAAGTAACTGGGACAAAGTCTCTCTATTCTCACTTCTAAAGAGCATCCTGGCTGTACTTCCAAGACAGATTTGTTCATTCATCTGGCAGTCCATGGTATACTCAACATTCTTCACCAACACCATAATTCAAATGCATCAGCACTTCCTAGGTCTTCCTTATTCATTGTCCAACTTTCACATGCATATGAGGCTATTGAAAACACCATGGCTTGGATCAGGCGCACCTTTGTCTTCAAGATGACATCTTTGCTTTTTAACACTTTAGAGAGGCCTTTAGGGGCAGATAAGCCCGGTGAAATAAGTCTTCTGATTTCATGGGTGTTGCTTCCATGGCCGTTGATTTTGGATCCAAGTAAAATGAAATCCTTGACAACTTCAATCATTTCACCATTTATCATGATGTCATTTATTGGTCCATGTGTGAGGGTTTTTGTTTTCCTTATGTTAAGGTATAATCCATACTGAATGCTATAGTCTTTGATCTTCATCGGTAAGTACTTCAAGCCCTCTTCACTTTCACCAAGTAAGGTTGTATCATTTGCATATAGCAAGTTGTTAATGAGTCTTCCTCCAATCCTGATGTTGTTTTCTTCTTCAGATAGTCTAGCTTCTCAGATTATTTGCTCAACATGTACATTGAATAAGTATGGAAAAAGGATACAGACCCAATGCACACCTTTTCTGATTTTGAACCATGCAGTATCCCCTTGTTCTGTTCAAACAACTGCCTCTTGATCTATGCGCAAGTTCCACATGAGCACAATTAGGTGTTCTGGAATTTGCATTCTTCATAATGTTATCCAGAATTTGTTATGATCCACACAGTCAAATCCTTTTGCATAGACACTAAAACACAAATAAACACCCTTCTGGTATTCTCTGCTTTTCAGCCAAGGTCCATCTAACATTGTCCTCTCTGACTGTGGCTTGAATTTATGGCAGTTCCCTGTCAATGCGCTGCTGCAACCATTATTTTGCCATTTTTCTTTTTTCAAGAAAATAGCTTTCACAATTGTAGAGGTTGGCAAGTCCCAAATCTGTGGGTCAGGCAAACAGCTGCAGCTTCTCCTGACTTACGTGGTTGCAGAGGCTGACAAATCCCAAATCTGCAGGTCAAAGACAGGCTTCTTCTGGTTCATGCCCTAAGAACCAGAAGTGAGAGGATGATGAGACAGATGCAGGATAGAGACAGAGGGCAAACTTTGCCAGAATATCTTTGTATACTGGATGCAGGCCACACCCCCTAAGGAAACTCCCCTTCCAACTGATTGGCTGTTGACATCAGAACACAAAATGGAGGATGATTACATAATGTCTGCCAAACCACTCAGAATCATGGACTAGGCAAGTTGACACGTAACATTAACCATCACAATTTCTAACATAAATAAATAAATAATGGAGGAGATACAAAAAAAAAAAAGTCATGAGTTGGGTGGATTGGCCAGATCTTGAACTGGCCCTTGACTTTGAGCATACCCCAGTAAATTTAATAAATGTTAGAAACCACCTATATAAATTTCAGAAAAGTCCTAGGGAATCAGCTAAACTTAGACAAAAGGTAGAGAATAAAGAAATCAAAGAATTTTTAAAAATACATAGTAGTAGGGAGGCGGGGCCAAGACGGCAGACTAGGTGGATGCTACCGCGGATCCCTCTTGCCACAAAGACTTGGAAAAACAAGTGAATCGACCACATACATAACAATCTACGAACTCTGATCAACAAACACAGACTTAGAGACAGAGAATGAACAATTACGGGCAGACAGCGATCGTTTTCAGAACCAGGAGCCAGCGTACCAGGCAGGTGACCTTCGGAGCCAGATCTGGGGCAGAGCCCAGGGAGGCAGACGGCACAGACAAGGGGTCCAGCCCTACCCCCCGAACTCATCCCGGGAGAGAGCCTAGCCAGTTGGCGTGGGCGGAGTAGCGGCGCAGCTGGTGGGAGAAGCACCCGGGAGGCAGTGACTGATCTTGGAACGGGGAGAGCAGCGTCCCAGCTGGGGAGCCATCCCGCCGGGAATTTGGAGGGAAGCGGGCGTGGCGCAAGCGTGGGGATCAGCTATATTTCCCTAAAGCGACCCTGGGGATGGGCCCAGCCATTTGTGCAGGTGACACCCACCCAGTTCGTGCGAGCGGTGCGGCATACCGGACGGAGAAGTCCCCGGGAGGAAGTGACTGGTCTCGGAGCAGGGAGAACAGTATCCCAGCCGGGGAGCCGTCCCGCTGGGATTTTGGCGAACACGGGTGGGGCGTGAGCGGGATCCCCTGAATAGACCCCGGGGGCGGGCCCAACTGTTCGTGAGGGCGACGCCCACCCAGTTCGCGTGAACGGAGTGGCGCGCCGGAGGGAGAAGTCCCCGAGAGGAAGTGACAGGTCTTGGAGCTGGGAGAGAAGCATTCCAGCTGGGGAGCCGTCCCACTGGGATTTTGGCGGACGCGGGCGGAGCGTGAGCGCAGGGATCAGCTCTATATTCTGAGGTGCTACACTCCTAGCTCTCTGATCCCTCCCCCACCCTCCCCGGGCGGCTCCATTAACATCCGAATACCCTGAGCCAGAGGGAGAATTCAGATAGGGATCTGACTGCATTTTTTTTAGCTGATTACCTGGAAAAACTAGTTTCCCAGTTATGGCTCGGAGACAGAAGTCCATATCAAACCACATAAAGAAACAGACCATGACAGCTTCTACAACCCCCCAAACAAAAGAATCAAAATCTTTCTCAAATGAAGATACAATCCTGGAATTATCAGATACAGAATATAAAAAACTAATTTACAGAATGCTTCAAGACATCACAAATGAAATTAGGATAACTGCAGAAAAAGCCAAGGAACACACTGATAAAACTGTTGAAGAACTCAAAAAGATTATTCAAGAACATAGTGGAAAAATTAATAAGTTGCAAGAATCCATAGAGAGACAGCATGTAGAAATCCAAAAGATTAACAATAAAATTACAGAATTAGACAACACAATAGGAAGTCAGAGGAGCAGACTCGAGCAATTAGAATGTAGACTGGGACTTCTGGAGGACCAGGGAATCAACACCAACATAGCTGAAAAACAATCAGATAAAAGATTAACAAAAAATGAAGAAACCCTAAGAATCATGTGGGACTCTATCAAGAAGGATAACTTGCGAGTGATTGGAGTCCCAGAATAGGGAGGGGGGACAGAAAACACAGAGAAAATAGTTGAAGAACTCCTGACACAAAACTTCCCTGACATCATGAAAGACGAAAGGATGTCTATCCAAGATGCTCATCGAACCCCATTTAAGATTGATCCAAAAAGAAAAACACCAAGACATATTATCATCAAACTTGCCAAAACCAAAGACAAACAGAAAATTTTACAAGCAGCCAGGGAGAAAAGAAAGGTTTCCTTCAAGGGAGAATCAATAAGAATAAGTTCAGACTACTCAGCAGAAACCATGCAGGCAAGAAGGGAATGGGACAACGTATACAGAACACTGAATGAGAAAAACTGCCAACCAAGGATCATATATCCAGCAAAACTCTCTCTGAAATATGAAGGCGAAATTAAGATACTTACAGATAAACACAAGTTTAGAGAATTTGCAAAAACCAAACCAAGACTGCAAGAAATGCTAAAGGAGATTGTTTGGCCTGATGACCAATAATATCAGGTACCAGCACAATACAAGGTCACAAAACAGAACGTCCTGATATCAACGCAACTCAAATAGGGAAAGCACAAAAACAAACAAAGATTAATTCTAAAAAATAAATAAATAAACAAAATAATACACATAACAGGGAATCATGGAAACCAATAGATAAACGATCACAATAATCAAAAAGAGGGACTAAATATAGGAGGCATTGAACTGCCAGATGGAGAGTGATACAAGGTGATATAGAACGATACAAGTTAGGTTTTTACTTAGAAAAATTGGGGTTAATAATAAGGTAACCACAAAAAGGAATATCAATTCCATAACTCAAGAAAAAAGCCAAGAAAAACGTAACGACTCAACTAGCATAAAGTTAATCATTATGAAAATGAGGATCTCACAATCTACTAAGAAAAAGTCTCAGCACAAAAAAGTATGTGGAAACATGAAATGGCCAGCAACTCACATGAAAAGGCATCAAAATGACAGCACTAAAACTTATTTATCTATAATTACGCTGAATGTAAATGGACTAAATGCACCAATAAAGAGACAGAGAGTCACGGACTGGATAAAGAAACACGATCCATCTATATGCTGCCTACAAGAGACACACCTTAGACTTAGAGACACAAACAAACTAAAACTCAAAGGATGGAAAAAATATATCAAGCAAATAATAAGCAAAAAAGAAGAGGAGAAGCAATATTAATTTCTGACAAAATAGACTTTAGACTTAAATCCACCACAAAGGATAAAGAAGGACACTATATAATGATAAAAGGGACAATTGATCAGGAAGACATAACCATATTCAATATTTATGCACCCAATGACAGGGCTGCAAGATACATAAATCAAATTTTAACAGAATTGAAAAGTGAGATAGACATCTCCACATTTATAGTAGGAGACTTCAACACACCACTTTCGGAGAAGGACAGGACATCCAGTAAGAAGCTCAATAGAGACACGGAAGACCTACTTACAACAATCAACCAACTTGACCTCATTGACTTATACAGAACTCTCCACCCAACTGCTGCAAAATATACTTTTTTTTCTAGTGCACATGGAACATTCTCTAGAATAGACCACATATTAGGTCATAAAACAAATCTTTGCAGAATCCAAAACATCGAAATATTACAAAGCATCTTCTCAGACCACAAGGCAATGAAGCTAGAAATCAATAACAGAAAAACTAGGGAAAAGAAATCAAATACTTGGAAAATGAACAATACCCTCCTGAAAAAAGATTGGGTTATAGAAGACATCAAGGAGGGAATAAGGAAATTCTTAGAAAGCAACAAGAATGAAAATACTTCCTATCAAAACCTCTGGGACACAGCAAAAGCAGTGCTCAGAGGCCAATTTATATCGATAAATGCACACATACAAAAAGAAGAAAGAGCCAAAATCAGAGAACTGTCCCGACAACTTGAACAAATAGAAAGTGAGCAACAAAAGAACCCATCAGGCACCAGAAGAAAACAAATAATAAAAATGAGAGCTGAACTAAATGAATTAGAGAACAGAAAAACAATTGAAAGAATTAACAAAGCCAAAAGCTGGTTCTTTGAAAAAATTAACAAAATTGATAAACCATTGGCTAGACTGACTAAAGAAAAACAGGAAAGGAAACAAATAACCCGAATAAGAAACGAGAAGGACCACATCACAACAGAGCCAAATGAAATTAAAAAAATCATTTCAGATTACTACGAAAAATTGTATCCTAACAAATTTGAAAACCTGGAAGAGATGGATAAACTCTTAGAAAAACACTACCTACCTAAACTAAAACATTCAGAAGTAGAACAACTAAATAGACCCATGACAAAAAAAGAGATTGAAACGGTAATCAAAAAACTTCCAACAAAAAAAAGTCCTGGCCCAGACGGCTTCACTGCAGAGTTCTACCAAACCTTCAGAGAAGACTTAACACCACTACTATTGAAGGTATTTCAAAGCATAGAACAAGACGGAATACTACCCAACTCATTCTATGAAGCTACCATCTCCCTGATACCAAAACCAGGTAAAGACATTACAAAAAAAGAAAATTATAGACCTATATCCCTCATGAACATAGATGCAAAAATCCTCAACAAAATTCTAGCCAATAGAATCCAACAACACATCAAAAAAATAATTCACCCTGATCAAGTGGGATTTATACCAGGTATGCAAGGCTGGTTTAATATCAGAAAAACCATTAATGGAATCCATCACATAAATAAAACAAAAGATAAAAACCACATGATCCTATCAATAGATGCAGAAAAGGCATTTGACAAAGTTCAACACCCATTTATGATAAAAACTCTTACCAAAATAGGAATTGAAGGAAAATTCCTCAATATAATAAAGGGCATCGATGCAAAACCAACAGCCAATATCACTCTAAATGGAGAGAACCTGAAAGCATTTCCCTTGAGAACGGGAAACAGACAATTATGCCCTTTATCACCGCTCTTATTCAACATCGTACTTGAAGTCCTAGCCAGGGCAATTAGGCTAGACAAAGAAATAAAGGGTATCCAGATTGGCAAGGAGGAAGTAAAGCTATCACTATTTGCAGATGACATGATCGTATACATGGAAAACCCTAAGGAATCCTCCAGAAAACTACTGAAACTAATAGAAGAGTTTGGAAGAGTCTCTGGTTATAAAATAAACATACAAAAATCACTTGGATTCCTCTACATCAACAAAAAGAACACCGAAGAGGAAATCACCAAATCAATACCATTCACAGTAGCCCCCAAGAAGATAAAATACTTAGGAATAAATCTTACCAAGGTTGTAAAAGACCTATACAAAGAAAACTAAAACTCTGCTACAAGAAATTCAAAAGGACATACTTAAATGGAAAAACATACCCTGCTCATGGATAGGAAGACTTAACATAGTAAAAATGTCTATTCTACCAAAAGCCATCTACACATATAACGCACTTCCAATCCAAATACCAATGTCATATTTTAAGGGAATAGAGAAACAAATCACTAATTTCATACGGAAGGGAAAGAATCCCCGGATAAGTAAAGCATTACTGAAAAAGAAGAAGAAAGTGGGAGGCCTCACTCTACCTGATTTCAGAACATATTATACAGCTACAGTAGTCAAAACAGCCTGGTACTGGTACAACAACAGGCACATAGACCAATGGAACAGAATTGAGAACCCAGATGTAAATCCATCCGTGTATGAGCAGCTGATATTTGACAAAGGACCAGTGTCAGTCAATTGGAGAAATGATAGTCTTTTTAACAAATGGTGCTGGCATAACTGGATATCCATTTGCAAAAGAATGAAACAGGACCCATACCTCACACCATGCACAAAAACTAACTCCAAGTGGATCAAAGACCTAAACATAAAGACTAAAACGATAAAGATCATGGAAGAAAAAATAGGGACAACCCTAGGAGCCCTAATACAGGGCATAAACAGAATACAAAACATTACCAAAAATGATGAAGAGAAACCAGATAACTGGGAGCTCCTACAAATCAAACACCTATGCTCATCTAAAGACTTCACCAAAAGAGTAAAAAGACCACCTACAGACTGGGAAAGAATTTTCAGCTATGACATCTCCGACCAGCGCCTGATCTCTAAAATCTACATGATTCTGTCAAAACTCAACCACAAAAAGACAAGCAACCCAATCAAGAAGTGGGCAAAGGATATGAACACACATTTCACTAAAGAAGATATTCAGGCAGCCAACAGATACATGAGAAAATGCTCTCGATCATTAGCCATTAGAGAAATGCAAATTAAAACTACGATGAGATTCCATCTCACACCAACTAGACTGGCATTAATCCAAAAAACACAAAATAATAAATGTTGGAGAGGCTGTGGAGAGATTGGAACTCTCATACACTGCTGGTGGGAATGTAAAATGGTACAACCACTTTGGAAATCTATCTGGCGTTATCTTAAACAATTAGAAATAGAACTACCATACAACCCAGAAATCCCACTCCTCGGAATATACCCTAGAGATACAAGAGCCTTCACACAAACAGATATATGCACACCCCTGTTTATTGCAGCTCTGTTTACAATAGCAAAAAGCTGGAAGCAACCAAGGTGTCCGTCAACGGACAAATGGGTAAATAAATTGTGGTATATTCACATAATGGAATACTACGCATCGATAAAGAACAGTGATGAATCTCTGAAACATTTCATAACATGGAGGAATCTGGAAGGCATTATGCTGAGCGAAATGAGTCAGAGGCAAAAGGACAAATATTGTATAAGACCTCTATTATAAGATCTTGAGAAATAGAAAAAACGGAGAAGAACACATACTTTTGTGGTTACAAAGAGGGGAGGGGGAGGGAGGGAGAGGGTTTTTTATTGATCAATCAGTAGTTAAGAACTGCTTTGGGTGAAGGGAAAGACAACATTCAATACAAGGAAGGTCAGTCTAATTGGACTGGACTAAAAGCAAAGAGGTTTCCGGGATAAAATGAAAGCTTCAAAGGTCAGCCGAGCAGGGGCTGGGGTCTGGGGAACATGGTTTGCGGGGACTTCTAAGTCAATGGGCAAAACAATTCTATTATGAAAACATTCTGCATCCCACTTTGAAATGTGGCGCCTGGGGTCCTAAATGCTAACAAGCAGCCATCTAAGATACATCAATTGGTCTCAACCCACCTAGAGCAAAGGCAAAGGAAGAACACCAAGGCCACACGACAACTAAGAGCCCAAGAGACAGAAAGGGCCACATGAACCAGAGACCTACATTATCCTGAGACCAGAAGAACTAGTTGGTGCCCGGCCACAATCGATGTCTGCCCCGTCAGGGAGCACAACAGACAACTCCTGAGGGAGCAGGAGACCAATGGGATACAGACCCCAAATTCTCATAAAAAGACCATACTTAATGGTCTGACTGCGACTAGAGGAATCCCAGAGACAATGCTCCCCAGACCTTCTGATGGCACCGGACAGGAACCATCCCCGAAGACAACTCATCAGGCATGAAAAGGACTGGTCAGCGGGGGGGAGAGAGATGCTGATGAAGAATGAGCTAATTAAATCAGGTGGACACTGGGGGAAAAAAAAAAAAAAAAAGGTATGTTCAAGTTCTAACCCCCAGCATGTGTGAATGTGGCCTTATTTAGAAATAGGATCTTTGCAAATGTAATCAAGTCGAGACCATACTATTAGGGTGGACTCTAAAGTCAAGGACCGGTATCCTTATAAGAGGAGAGGTCACACAGACACAGAGAAGAGAACACCACGTGAAGACAAGGTGGAAATCGGAGTGCTGTATCTACGAGCCAAGGAATGCCAAGGACTCTCAGCAACCACCAGAAGCTAGGAAAAGGCAAGGAAGAATTCTTTCCTAGAGCCTTCAGCGGGAGCATGGTCCTGCTGACACCTTGATTTTCAACTTATAGTCTCCAGAACTGAGAGAGTAAGTGTCTGTTGTTTTCATCTATTAGCGTGGTAAATTGTTACAGGAGCCCTAGGAAACTGATACAATACCCATTCATCATAAAAAGCTCAGCAAACTTGGAATAGAAAGGAATTTCCTCAATCAGATAAAGGGCATCTACAAAAACCCTACAACTAACAGCAGAGTTGATGATGAAATATTGAGCCTCTTCACCCTAAGATCAACAGTAAGATAAACACTTTTATTCAACATATTGGGATTTCAAACCAGTGCAACATGGCAAGTAAACAGTGAAACAACAACAAAAACCCTAACACGAAAAAGAAGAAATAAAACTGTCTTAATTTGCAAAAAAAAAAAAAATACATAGTAGTTATAATTGCTAATAAGTTGATTATGAGTAAGCAAAGCTTTAATGGTTAAAAATTTTAGATATGAATTGGCAGAATAAATAAATTCTATTGGCATACTTAGCATAATTTTTTAAAGTGGACTTTTTATTTTTAAAGTAGTTAATTCTTTATCTTTTATAACAAGCCATTTGCCAGTTCAACAATTTTTACAGCTATAATTTAGGGACTTTGATTGCATTCATCATGCTGTGTAACCTTTACCACTCTCCTTTTCCAAATTCTTTCACCACCATTAACAGAAACTCAGTGCCCCATATGCCACGACCCCCACTTTCCTCCTCCCTCCTATCTCTGGTAACCACTGATAAGTTTTTGTCTCTATATTTGCATATATAGTATAAGTGCAATTGTACAGTATTTGTCTTTTTGTGATTAACTGACTTATTTCACTCAGAATGTTTTCAAGCTTCATCCATGCATCAGGACTTCATTTGATCATCTGTATTTTTTTTTTTTTTAATGTACCACATTTTGTTTAACCATTTATCTCTTGATAGATGTTTCGATTGTTTCCACTTTTTGGCTATTGTGAAAAGTGCTGCAGTGAACATCGATATACAGGTTTCTGTTTGTGTTCCTGCTTTCATCCCCCCGCCCCCCATATATACCTAGGATTGAGATTTCTCGGTCTACGGTAGTACTATTTGACTTTTTTAGAAACCACCAAACTGTTTTCCATTGCAGTTGATCATTTTGCATTCCCACCAGCAGTGGATGAGGACTCCAATTTCTCCACATACTCACCGACACCGGCTGTTTTCTGATTTTTTGATCGTAGCCATTCTAGCGGGAGTGAGGTTGTATCTCATTATAATTTTGATTTTCATTTCCTTAATTGATAATGATGTTGAGCATCTTTTCATACGCTTGTTGGTCATTTGTATATCATTGGTGAAATGTCTTTTCAAGTCCTTTGCCTTCTTTTCAATTGAGTTGTTTGCCTTTCGGTTGCTAAGCTGTTGGAGTTCTTTATATATTCTGATATTAAACCTTTATCAGATATTTAGTTTCCAAAATTTTTCTCCCACTCTGTAGGTTGTCCCTTTACTTTCCTGATAAAATCTTCGGGCAAACAAAAGTTTTTTTAATTTTATGAAGTCCATTTGTCTATTTTGTCTTTTGCTGCTTAGGCTTTTGGTGTCATATCTAAGAATTCATTGTTAAAAACCAGGCCCTGAAGCAGTACGTCCTATGTTTCCTTCTAAGAGTTTTATGGTTTTGGTTCTCACATTTGGTCCCTTGATCAATTTTGAATTCATTTTCGTATAAGATAAGGACACTTCTTCATTATTTGCATGTGGAGATCCAGTTTTTCCACCACCATTTTCTAAAGAAACCCTTTTTTTCCACATAGAATGGATTTACTACTCTTTTTGAAAATAATTGATCATAGATGTATAGGTGTATTTCTGGACAACAACCATAATATTTTAAATATGTAGACCACATCACTGTCCTGACCAAAATCTTACCATCACTTACAAAACAATATCTAAAGTTCTGTCCAAGTTTTCATTTTTTAAATGCTGTTCCAACCTAATAAATTGATGTTATGATCCATAAATGGTTCTCAATCTACGGATATAAAATCACTATAGTAGGTTACGGAGCCCTGGTGATGTTGTGGCTAAGAACAATGGCTGCTAACCAAAAACAGTCGGCAGTTTGAATCCACCAGCCACTCCTTGGAAACCCTATGGGGCAATTCTACTCTGTCCTAGAGGGTTACTATGACTCGGAATCGACTCATAAAAAGCAAAAATTTTGCTTTTTACAGTGGTTACAGGACAGTTAAAAAAATAAAATAACAAGAAAGTAAATTTTGGTCTGGAAAGCTAAAGGAAGAATTTTAAAGATGTGAACCTCTCCACAACTCCACCATTCTTAATCCTTTAAGTAAGTAAATAACAAACAAGGAATGAATGTGTGGATGTGTCAAGCTGTCTTCAGCTACACATTTTGTTCAGTAGGACCTCAACATACATTCAGGTCAAGGAATCGCAGAACTCAATATGTTCATCTTTTCTAGCTCATGACTTTAAATTAAATTACCTCTGAAACATGTGGGGGGAGAAAAAGTATCTTTATTTGTGTTCAGGCTTCTAGGAAACAAAGCAATTGAAAGATGTTTTAAAAGCTATGGGTGCTGCAGGGCAAAGACTAAGTGTAGGCCTGTCAACGGACAAAGCCTTTGCTGGTTTCTTCAGAGGCTCGGGGTGCAAAACACTGCGTGCAAATCTCTGCAATGTATTAGGAAATGTCAAAGTGAAAGCTGCAGGCACTGAAAAGTGAACTGCTGAAGTTAAAACAATCATCATCCGGGTTTGCCTGAAGCTGATTGAAAAAATTCTAAGGATAAAATTTATTCACAATCTGCAAGCGTAACCGTCACATGTGTAGAAAGCAGAGAGTCACTTGAGATACGAAGAAAGCGTTTTGATTTTGGAATAAGCTATAGGAGAAGAGGTTGTCAGAGGGAAAATGTCATTTTATTGTTAGTATTTTTAAATCAAGTTCATTGTATGTTGTAGAACCTACTAGCCCTCCAGGGAAAAAGAATCATTTTGGGGGGTCAGTGGTGGTTCAGTGAGGGACTTCTCACCTTCCGTATGAGAGTTCAATTCCTAGTTGGTGTACCTCAGGCACAGCCGCCACCTGTCTTTTACGGAGGCTCATGGATTGCTATGAAGCTAAACAAGATTCAGCAGAGCTTCCAGACTAAGAACTGGGAAGAAAAGCCTCGCCATCTACTGCTGAGAAAATCAGCCACTGAAAACTCTGTGGGTCACAACTGTCCAATCCTGTTGTGCATGTGGTTGCCATGAATCAGGGGCTGACGTGATGACAGGTAACAATAACATCCAAAATAACTTTTGAGAAACAAATTACTAATCTGGCAATCTCAAGATTTAGTAGTCACAAACTGTTTTTCAACATGTTTATCAATGTATTATGAATTGTTCACTAAATTTATTATCCAATAAACAACTTGCAAGTCTTTAGTAATTTTGTAAATACAGAATAATTTTTAAAAATTAAATTTCATACTTTCTTATTATTTTCTTTAATTTGTATACACAGGTCTTTCAATAAGGGGGACGTAGCATGCCGATTAAAATAATGCGAGATAGACATACATGTATGAATAGGTAAAATGGAACAAAGTCCTTGAATGGACCCTTAGACACACACACACACACACACACACACACACAGTTGATTGGAATTTTTAAGTATTATACACAGACCTACAGGTTCTCTATGAGTCAGAATTGACAAGTTTTTTTGTTTCTTTAATACATAGATATAACTTTTCTGACATTATGGAAAAGATAAAGCCAAATTAGATAACATATCATTTTCCATCAACTGCAACTATCCATAAATAGAGCTTCTAAAAAACATATTATTTGAGCTACAGTCATGCAGAAAATTATTCTATGTATTGTTACACAAGCAAGAAAGAAATAATCTTATCACATACATTTATACAAAAGATTTAAAACAACAACAAAAACAAAACAATAAAACACTGTATCCAGACAGCTCTAATACTGATCATTTATAAAAATAGAGGAAAACTACATATGACACAGGTTCTTCAACTATTTATAATTTACATCTAGAGTTATAACCTAAAAAATATAGAAGAATAAGTATTTGCTATATATTATACTGGAGACCTGGTGGAGAAGTGGTTAAGAGCTCAGGCTGCTAACCAAAATGTCGGCAGTTCGAATCCACCAGCTGCTCCATGGAAATTCTGTGGGGCAGTTCTACTCTGTCCTATAGAGTCTCTATGAGTCAGAATCAATTCAATAGCACACAACAACATATATTAGATTATCATATCTAAATACAACGCATCTTGAAATTTAAGTCGTCATTGTTGTTGCTGTTAGATACCATCGAGTCAGTTCTGCCTCATAGCAATTCTTTGCACAGCAGAATGTCAAGTCCTGTGCCATCCTCACAATTGTTACTATGTTTGAGCTCATTGTTGCGGCCACTGCATCAATCCATCTCATTGAGGGTCTTCCTCTTTTTCACTGACCCTCTACTTTACCAAGCATGATATTCTTCTCCAGGGACTGATCCCTCCTGACAACATGTCCAAAGTATGCGAGACATAGTCTCGCTATTCTTGCTTCCAAGGAACATTCTGGTTGTACTTCTTCCAAGGCAGATTTGTTTGTTCTTTTGGCAGTCCATGGCATACTCAATGCTCCTGCCAACACCACAATTCAGAGGCGTCAATTCTTCCATCTTCCTCATCATTTGTCCAGCTTTTGCTTGCATATGAGGCAACTGAAAACACCATGGCTTGGATCAGGCTCACCTTAGTCCTCAAGGAGACATCTTTGCTTTTTAAAACTTTAAAGAGATCTCTTGCAGCAGATTTGGCCAATACAATGCATCTTTTGATTTCTTGACTGCTGCTTCCATGGGTGTTGATTGTGGATCCAAGTAAAATGAAATCTCGGACAACTTCAACCTTTTCTCTCTTTATCATGATGTTGCTTATTGGTCCAGTTGTGAGGATTTTTGTTTTCTTTATGTTTTTTTTTTTTTTATGTTGAGGTGCAAGCCATACCGAAGGCTGTGGTCTTTGATCTTCACCAGTAAGTGCTTCAAGTCCTCTTCACTTTCAGTAAGCAAGGTTGCGTCAACTGCATAATGCAGGTTGTTAATGAGTCTTCCTCCAATCCTGATGCCCCATTCTTCTTCAGACAGTCCAGCTTCTCGGATTGTTTGCTCTATTATTTGATGCAGATTGTGGTACCATGTCGTGCTCTCTCAGACTCCTTGCTCATTTCATTAAGGTGTCTTTACTTTTTTTTTTTATTATTATTCTGCTGACAAATCGTAACGGCCTTCTGCTTCCCAGAGTTTGTGCTGTCAACAGAGCAAACAAGTTATCATGAACATAAAGCAAAAAAAAAAAAAAAAAAAAATGATGGAAGAAGGGCACTCTACTTGAAACAGAATGGCTTTTCTCAATAAAAACTAGTGATAGTGCATAAATTTTCCCTGAGATCAACGGCAATTTTTTCCCTCTCCTTTATTTATTAATGGAGTTGGAGTAAGGACCGGCTGGAGAATAGAGAAGATGACATTTAGCATAGACTGACTAACCACTTTTGAAAAGTGTTTGTCTTTTTATTGTGTTTGTTAGTTCATATTTTTTTCTATTGTCTATTAAATCTTTCTCAATAGACCATTTTAGACATGTTTGTCTTGGAGTGATTCCACTATTTTATATAATTTTGTTTTATTCTAGTGCATTGAAAAGGTTGCCTATTGATGATGTATATTTGATTAACTAAGAACATGTGCCATCTGGGGTAATTGACAGCCAATATTTGTGATAATTCATTACTAACCTCACTTCAGGCTCCGAATAGCCAAATAAAAAGGGGAAGGGACATTTAACAAACTAGCAAAAGTCATGCATTCATTTTTGCTACACAAAAAAAAAAAAAAAAGAGAGAGAAAAAATTGCTTATGTGGTAGCAGAAATTACCATTAAATGTCCTCTTAGGGGAAGAAAGCTTCTTTTTGCTGTTTTTTCTATTTTAAATATAATCCCAGTCTCCCACATTAGGCATTATATGAGATTTTCACCCAACCAGAGAACCTCATTTCACGTCTAATCTGTTTTGTGAATGAGATGGGATAATCGTTCCCACCGTTGGTTTTTCTGTTTGTTTGTTTTTCTTTATAAAGGTCCTGTGGTCAACTGACAACACGGGATTATCCACTCTGTCATTTTCAGGATATTGACTCCCAGCAGCACTCCTGTCTTTTTGTCTTCCATGATACATAGCCTTAGCCATCAATGATTACACCATATTTTTGATATTTATTCAGTAAATCTTGTTATGACAGGCGGTCTTCAAAATCCAAAAGCCAGAAACTTAAGCAAAGACGGAAAACTGAAGTCTAAGCAACCATTATTCAAATTCCAGGCAATATAAACTATTTGAAGCATTCTTTATTTTCCACCACTGTGCTTAAAAACCCCACTTCCCCACAGTTAGTAGTTCGAATTTCATCATAAAATACTCCTGTAAAAACGATTTAATTTTCCACTACAGGGAGGTAGGGTTTGATCTCTTATTAAACATTTTATGGAAAAGTCTAAAAGTGCTTTCAATTATTTATCGGAATTGAAATATAGGCCTTGGAAACTGCTGGCATTACACACACACATAATATTATCAGCCCGCTGAGTGCCGTTAGGTCATAAAAGGCTGCTGTAGCAACATCTCTGGTACAGCTGCTGGTGCTCATGCAACTTTTACTACAGTTATAAAGTCATTTATTACATTTTCTTTATGATGCTAATGCATTTGCGGTCTGTTACTTTATGGTTCCCACTGTGATAAAGACCGAAATGTATGATATTGTGCAAAAAAAAAAAAAAAAAGGCCTAATAACATAGCCTGTTGCATTAAACATCTCTTAGATAAACTTAAAAAGTCCATAAAAATATTAATAAGGGATCTCAAAAAGGAAAGATTTTTTCTGGGACATTTTGTCACTCGTTTCATTGCTCCCATGGAACTTTTTTAAATCTGTGCTTTGTCAAAATACGCTCAGGATTATGAGTATCTACCTGAATTGCTGCTGTTTGTTTGTTTGTTTTCCTTAATTACAATATCATCATCGTGTTGGAACATAATTTGCAATTCACTAGGAGGAACGATGACTATATAATTTCCAAATAATCACATGAGAAGGAACAAAGGCATTAAAAGATAATAATGTCCACGGACCCCAAGGTACCCATAATTGATAATTATGTTTTCTTCAAATTGTCTAAACTTAACTCTCACCTGATACAATTGTACATAAAGCGAATGCAGCTTTCTTTTGAGAAAAATATCAATTACGTTAATGAACTCCCACCTTTCTGTGCTAAAGCTCCTTTAGCAGTCGACACCCCACGCTAAAGCTCCTTCAGCACTGTAAGGCAAACATCAATCCCAGACTGGAGTCCTTTGGGGAACTTCTTGGTGTTTGGATTACAGCTTCTACTGCTGCCTCTGTGTCTTCTTCGGTCCTCTTTGTGTCCATGTTCTTTCTCTTCCTCTTTTACCGCAAAAGGATTGTTCGCAGGCTGAGAAGAAAAAAATTCAAGGGAGGCAATAATTTGTTCAAGTGTTTCTTGAAGCTGGACATCCTGTTTATGGATACTTCTGAAGTATTTTATTTTCCCCAAGGAGTAATCAGAATCAAGAAATACATACCATTTTGATGAAAAGCTTAACTTTTGTGTTTTTTTTAAATTATACAGAATTTAGTTCCATTCTCAGTTTTGCTGTCTTTGTGATGTAAATGCATTTATATTCTGCTATCAACATGATTTTGTAAATTTGTTATAGCTTTGAGCTACTAAAATTTTAAGAGTAGTTCTAAGTATTATTATATCACTAAAATGACTTCATATTGACAATTTAGAGCTGGCTGGGCTCTCAGAAATGGTTACTTTCTCATTTAACTAAGAACTGAAAATGTATCCTTCAATAAGAGATACCCTATGTAGCTGTGTACTCCATACTCTGTTAGTTTTCAACCTGGTTTAGTCTTAAGATGAGACGTAGAGGGGGAAACGGGACCATCCTCTTGAAGTTCAGACTTCCACACAGAGATGAAAAGTGAAGTCACTGGGACCTTTGGTGCCTTCCTCTAATGGCTGCACCCTGTGGAAGCAACACAGCATGAGCTGCTCTTCAGGCTTTGATTGCAATGTGATTACAAACAGAATAAACCAAGACTCCTGGTCTTGCATGCTGATATCAAGACGGAGCCAGTATTCTAAACTGTGTCTTATAAGCTCTAACTCAGGAAGTACAAGAAGTTTGGGTAAATAAGACAGAAAAGCTGTATGCATATTCAAATTCATAAAAAATATGTTAGTTAACAAAACATTATTTTTAAAGCTTGTCTACTTAACTCCAGACTATTGAATACATGCCAAGTACTTCTAAAGTCAATGTCCACTATGTATTTATGCATGCTAACAAGATCATTACATTAATTTAGAGAACATCAAGAATAAATTCATTCTACCAGGGATAAGAATTTTAAAAAAAAGATTCTCTTGAAAATATGAACATTGTGGGTGCATTTCTGTGTTATATTCTGTTTATGGGGAGACATTCTCAGAAATACCGTAGTAGAACAAAAGTTTCCTGAACTTACAGAGAATCTACCACATAAAATCCCTAAATTATTGTACTTTAATATATATGCCTGTGAAGCAGTAGTGATAAAGTCAAAATGGATTCTTTATATCAAAGGTACCTTTTAGTATAGGTTCCATATATTTTATCTGATCAATACTATTTATCTTTATAAATACATATTTAAATATATACTTATTATATTTACTATTTTTATAAATATCATATGATAGTCATAATTTATTATATTCACCACCTGTCTATCAGTTTGTCATATTGTGGTGGCTTGCATGTTGCTATGATGCTGGGAGCTATGCCACTAGTATTTCGAATACCAGCAGGGTCACCACGGTAGACAGATTTCAGTGGAGACTCCAGACTAAGACAAAGAAACACGGCCCCACAATCTACTTCCAAAAATTAGCCAGTGAAAACCTTCTAGATCACAGTAGAATATCATCCTACATATGCTGGAAGACGAACCACGTAGGTTGAACAATGGACTCAAACATACCAGTGATCATGAAGATGGCACTAGATCGAGCAATGTTTTGTTCTGTTATACATAAGGTCACCATGAGTTGGAAACTACAGCAGCTAACAACATTTATGAGAGATAATGTCTACCATTTTTATATTAATATATATATATTTTTCTAAATTAGACAACCAAAGAAAAGGAATGGCAGGCTTTTCTCAATCTGGTTTGAGATTTATAAATCGAGGTATATATTTTGTGTATTTGAAGCATATGGTTTTATAGCGATGATTCTTACCCTATTTTTATTCCCTGAATGTGTAGAAAATAAGTTAATTTTGTATCTCCAGTTATCTGAAGGAATTATACAGAATTTTCAAAACAAACAAAATTTATTTTGAGACACAAAATTGTATCACAGAGCATTCTAAAAGGGATGAAGATACTCTAAAATTAAGACTGCCTGGCTCATAAACCAAAAAAACCAAACCCGTTGCCGTCCAGTTGATCCTGAGTCATAGTGACCCTGTAGGACAGAGTAGAACTGCCTCATAAAATGTAACAACTTTCTACTGCTATTCAAATAGAAAAGTTGATGAATTTCGCAAAGCACATTACAGTATTTTTGTACAAAGGCCATTCTCTCTATGTGGAAATATTATTATATCCCACATTGGAGGATGGTTAATTTCCTCTGTTAGCACTGAAAAGCTCAAGCTCCTAACATCAGAAGACAGTCAAGACCTTAATTCTCCACGCTGAGACTGTTTTGCCCAGACATATGGCCCCTAAATTGATTTCACCTGGTTGGTGATTGATTATACATATTTCTTTCATGGTACCTGTCATAATTTTAGAAACCCTGGTGGTGTATTGGTTAAGAGTTACAGCTTCTAACCAAAAAGGTCAGCAGTTTGAGTCCACTAGCTGCTCCTTGGAAACTCTGTGGGGCAGTTCTACTCTGTCCTATGAGGTCGCTATGAGTTGGAATGGACTGGAGGTCAATGAGTTTGTTTTTTTTTTGTTGTTGTTGTTGTTTCACGATTTCAGAGTCCTGGTGGCACAGTGGTTAAAAGCTCAGTTACTAACCAAAAGGTCGGTAGTTCCATTCCACCAGCTGCTCCACAGCTACAGGTTTTTTTTTTTTTTTTTTAAATGATAATTTTGGAGCCTTGGTGGTACAGTGGTTAAGAACTCTGCTTCTAACCAAAAAGTTAGTAGTTCGACTCCACCTTGGGAACTCTAGGGGGCAGTTCTACTCTGTCCTATAGAGTAGCTAGGAGTTGGAATCTACTTGATAGCAACAGGTTTTGTTTTTTTTTTTTAAGAATAATTTTGGGGCCCTCATGGCACAGTGCTTAAGAGCTCTCCTGTTAACCAAAAGGTCAGCAGTATGAATCAACCAGCCACTCCTTGGAAACCCGATGGGGGCAGTTCCACTTTGTTCTATAGGGTCACTATGAGTCGGAATCAACTCGACGGCAACGGGTTTATCATAATTTCGATTTGAATATTTATTTGTTGTTTATTCTCATAAACGTAATCTAATCTTTTTGGGGGTGAGGGGTCATATCTGATTGGTTACAATGGCATCCCCGCTGCCTGATGAAATATCATATTATTAACTAAAAGATGCTTTCAAATAAATCAAAAGAATCAATCAATGGGCAGTTATATTAACTAAATTTTAAAATATGGAATCTAGAGCTTAACGTGCAGTATTTAATATTTAATATCTTCAAAAACACTCATAAATATTAGTAACCTAAATTTGAAATACATTCTAATAGTATTTGAAAGACTATTTCATTATCTTTTAAATGCTCTTTTCATTTGCTTACATGTTGATTTCCTCGTGGAACATATAAATATACATAGTATATGAATAATATAAATAAATCTCCCAGAATACACAAATGTACTTGTTTCTAAGTGCAAAGTTCTACTTTTTACACATTCATTTGGTAAAAGGAATTTATTATAGAATGCCTTTAAGGATCAAGAGTGCTACAAGTCCTACAAATACTGCCTTTTTAACCTATAACATATTCTGCTTTATCCTGCTTATACAAAGCAATGTGGTTATTTTTCTCAAAAACGGGAGAGATGTTTCATTGCATTACTAGGCTAATTTTTCTTTTAGACTACCAGACTCAAGGAAAGGAAGATCCATACAGCACAGTAGTCTGTTTAGACACGCACTTGAAAAATGCAGTTGGTAGTGAACCAGAAACTGCTCATTGTTTGGGTCAGAGGACATTAAAATGTGTCAAAGCCTTAAAGTTAGATAAGAAAAGCGGTGGCATTTTCAGCCTTAGGGACAGCCATGGGTGGAAGCGGTGCAATTTCCTAATCATCTGAGAGGCTATTTATAGATCATGTGGGAAAATACCCCATGGACTTGAATGACGGGAGACATTGATTTCTTTGGGGTTTGGGTGTATGTGTGTGTGTTTCCCCAGTTTATTAAAAAAAAAAAAAAAAAAAATTTACCTCCTGTTAAAATGAAGTTAAACTTGTCTAAATATCCTAGAGCACATTCAGTTTTAACTCACACATGTTCAACCTTGCACACAAATTACATATGTTTTCTGAAAAATGGGTCAAAGATGCCTCCAGGAACACACAGATGAATAAAATATGGTTAATGGGTTTTCCTACAGTCCAAGAGGCTGAAGAAAATTGAGCCATGGTAAAAGTTGGCTCCATCCCAACTGAGATGTTGACAAAATCTAGTCCTGCTGATTATTTATAGAATTCCCACCTGCTCTTAACTACATTAAAATTTTAAGTGTGCTCTTATAAACTGGATCATATGTCATGTTTCTCCGTATGCTTCTTAGCAGGCATAGAGAGTTCCTAGCACTTTTTTAGACAGACTAAGCCCTGTGATATGATTCATTATCATGCATAAGTCCTGGGTTATTACTTTTTTTTTTTTTTTTATTACCAGGCCTGTGCCATTTGGAAGATGGCGCTCACCCGTTTGATATAAGGTGATAGAGTGGAATTAGCTGTGCAGAGTTAACTACAGACTTGAAAAACAGAACGCATTTCCAGGATCGTAAGTAGATGAGAATTACTAAGGATTAAATCCCCTGTATGAAACGAATTTCAGAAGCAGATGGCACTACACAACTTTGATGGTCCTTCAGTTTCTTTATTGCAGACAAAATACTTGCTACGTTTGGTAAAACAAAGGAGAGCACAGCTGTCTTATCAGTACGTATTTTGATAAGGATGCCTAATCAGGCTTTAAGTGATGCGACATAGTTAAAAAACAATCCTCACGTTTGTCGTTTCATATTGTTATTGAACATAATCTGTCCCAATGATGAGGCATCAAGTACCGTGGCTTCAGGGATGATTCATTGTAGGAAAGTAAGCGTAAGCCACCGGATATTTGCAGGAGACAGGGGGGTTCGTTCTGACGTAAAAGGGAGCCTGAAGCACAGTGGTATAATAAAAATAATTAACTTCTGTGAGCTACAAGAAAATGTAAACCTTTTTCTGTCTTATATGACTTTGATTGGATCATGGTTAGATTATTTCTGGAAACGAGTAAAGATTGGCAGTGTCCTATCTCACCTGCAAATTCCAATTCACTTTATAATTCAGTCTCCCAGATTGTTTTCACATTTGTACTCCAGTGGCATTTTGGACAATAAGGGATTTATCAGGATGTAGTAATTACCTGTTTAAATGCAATTCCCCCCTACTGGGTGGAGAGATCTTTGAAGCCAGGGATCACGTTTCATTCTCTTTTGTAACTCCAGCACCTGGCACAATGCCATTACTTGATTTATTATTTGACTGAGTAAACAAGCCGATGATAAATGGAATATATCATTGAATTTTTGACTAAAAAATCAGAAAGAAAGATAGCCCTGGTAAGAATAGGATGGAGATAACTCCCTGTTGATTTATTTATTTTTAATTTGTGGGCAGTAGAAAGGAGGATATGGCCTGTGTCAGGGAGAGTCAAATATGTACCACTACCATCTAGATCAGAGGTCATAAATCCAAAAGGCTATGGAAATTTACAGAATTAAGTAAGTATATCTAATGGAGAAAGTGTCATAATGCTTCTTTGCTATCAAGAATATTACTTTCCTAATTATGTTTCAAAATAGTGTGTGTGTCATATGATATGGCCCAGGGGTTGTGAGCCCTAATCGGGGTCCTACACGGAAAGGTGAAACATTGAAAATAAAGTACAATTATTTCAAGGGAAATGTAGTAAACATCTCTGAGTGGGAAAATTCATAAGAAGCAATGACATACTTGGAATACTACTTAAGAGTGTGCCATAAAAAAAAAAAAGAAGAAGAATCAGGTCATACAGGAGGTAGCTGAACAAAGAAAGAAGGACACCAAACAAATGTGTAGTCCTCTCCTCCCATAGAAATGAAGGGAACCACCTGATGAACTAAGTCAGTGATGCCCAAGTCTTTGTGCCTCAGAAACCTCTGGGGAAGTTGTCATATGATATGTATAATGAAAGAATGACTTAAAGTAAAAAATATTTTCTTTTTGATCAGATTATCATAAAATATTACTCGGTCAAGGTCATACCAAAACCTGAAAACCCATTGCCATCCAGTCAATTCCAACTCATAGTGACCTTATAGGACAGAGTAGAATTGCCCCGTAGGGTTTCCAAGGAGCAGCTAGTGGATTTGAACTGCTGACCTTTTGACCTTTTGGTTAGCAGCCGGGCTCTTAACCACTGCACCACCAGGGCTCCATCAAGGTCATGGTTATATAATATTTAATAACATATGAGTAAAATTTTCCACTTTTTTATATATATATACATATTTATGTAACATATAAACTGGGTTTGTTTGGGTTTTATACTCATGCTGCTCATATTATTTACATAAATCATTTGAGAAAACAAGATTTGTTGAACAACATATTTCCAAAGCTACAGAGCCAAAAATGTTTAGTGTGGGGACCAAATGAATACTAAAATCTAGTCGCACATTTGGAAATTTGAAATTCTTGTATTTACTGATTTAAAGGTCGACTGACTTTCTCAAGAATAGACTTTTCAAAGTGCAAATATGGTCTTGTCACTCCTCCCTCCAACCACTCTCCTGTGGCTTCATATTGCACTCAGGATGAGGACCAAAATCTGTGGGGATCACAAGGCACCTCGTGCCCTGGCACTTCAGCTGCTTTAGCCCCGTCTCCCATCATACTCTCCTGAGGCTCTTGGATCATCTCTCAGTTTCTCAAACTTCCACATTCAGCCCTTTCCTAGGGCCTGTTCGTAAGCTTCTTTTATGAAGTGACGCTTACTGCGTCCATTTCCTATGGCTAGATTTCAGCTCAAGTTTTACTTCTTTGTGGAAACCATCCCTGACCTGAGTTTTTCTCTCTGATTTATGTGCGTGTATAACTGGATTCTTCCTTCACAGCACTTGCCTCATTTTGTAATTATACTTTTAGGTGAGTGGTTGTCTTATTACATGTGTCTCCTCCACTAGACTGTAAGCACCATGAGAGCAGACCACCTGCCTGTTTTAAGTCCTCATTGGTTCTCCAGGACTCAGACAGTTGCTGAGGCACCCGAGGTTCTCCTTGAATATTTACTGAAGAATGCCTACATGATTCAGCTGTTATAATGCAGATGTATTCAAAGGCCTGTTGACTTTTTAGCAGTTAATACAGCAAATACTCTGTTGTTTTTCTAATTAATTGGGGAAAATGTTAAATAAACCGGAATCCTAAAATCAGTGCATCATATCAATTGAATGAAGAGACATAGAGAGGATATTAGAAAGTTGGAAACACTAATAGCACTCATTATAAGATTTCTTTTTTGGAAATTTGCTACCTGGAACGGCAGAGACTAGCAGAAGTGACACAAAAATGCAGGGTAGGAACAAGGTAGGGAAAAGTCTGAAAGACTAATGGGTGAAATAAGACCAAGTTACAGAGTGTGGCAAAGCAAGGGACTTGGAAAGATTATGTTTAGATCTTTTTGTTGTTGTCTTTCTTTCTCCCTCTCCTTACCATTGGGTGTGCTGGATCAAATATTTTAGTATATAGAAAGTGCTTCACTATAACTGATAAACATATTTAGATCTTTCCTTTGAAGAGCAGTTTCAATCCTCATTTTTTTTTTTCATTCTTTTCCTCTTTGTATCTAAGCATTTTATAGCTAAACTGCTTAAAAAAAAAAAAATTGCTTTCAAAGTAGTTCCATTATTTTGTGGTGGAAAAACAACTCGTTAATTAAAAGAACTGCTCTCCTCACCTTTTTTTTTTCATAGATTTGATAATGGAATTAGATGGTTAACAATAGCCCACCTGATAAAATAATGTCAGGAGTACAATGACTCTGTTTAAGGGAAGCAGCAATGGTATGAAGAAGAAATAGGGAGCTCATAATAAAAGAGTATGATCTGAGTAGGAGTTTTAAGATATCAAACCACTACACATCAGAGGTCAAAAGAAAGGTGGCCTACACTGTAGCAGTAGAAAACAAATGAGTTTCTAGGTGCGTGTTCTTGACTACTTGACTCTCTCTAGCTGTTATATATAGAGTATTTTACTGTGAGTTGTCTTTAAAAGGTCACACGGTAAAAGCATTGGTAGTCCATTTAATTATTTAATTTACCTCGAGTGCCAGGTAGAGGGTGTAAGGCCAGACCTACACTTAAAGATTCTCAGAAAAAAGCCTAGCCGAGGTATAATTAAAAGTTTTACACTTATTTTGTTCCATGTAAATAATTGCCTTACATTTGATCCCTTTGCACCTCATGGGGAAGGAATGTCATATATGGGCTTCCTGAGAAAGTGGAGGAAGGTAGCCATGTGCAAATAAGGGAGCCGAGTTTTAGCTAGCATATGAGGTAGACTTCTTCTTGGAGACAAACCTTTTAAAGCTCAGAGTGTGCGATTCTTCTGCAAAAGAGGTGTCAGTTAAAGAGGTCATACCAGACCTCATTAGGATGGTTCCCATTAGGCACCTGTTTAGGGTGAGTCTTAAACCTAATTGCATCTGAGATATTAGGGTGGGTCCCGTGAAGCACCCATTTACGGTGGATCTTAAACCTAATTACTTCTGAGATATAAAAAGAGCAAAATAGACACAGAGACACTCACAGGGAACAGGCAGACACCCAGGAATGCCAAGGAACTCCTAGGAACACCCAGAACAACAAAGAAGGACTTCCCTCAGGAGCCAGAACCTGAATTCAGACTTCTATCTCCTAAACTGTGAGAATACATATATTTTTTTTTCTTTAAAGCCACCACTTGTGATATGTTTTGATATGGCAGCAGCAGACTGGGTGAAGCCGTCTACTCCTAATCCACACTGTGTGAGGTTGTACCTCAACGTACCCTGACTAATATTTCCTCTTCATCTTGTTGCAGTCACTCATTTCACTTCAGTTCACGTTTATGGCAGCTGCTTGGCTAGAAGATTGTTAGTCCTTCTTCACACACTTACTAATAATTCAACTTTCCTTGGTTTTCCACAACTCATGTGATCCAGGTATAAGGAGCCCTGGTGCTGCAGTGGTTAGCACTTGGCTGCTAACCAAATGGCCAGTGTTTTGAACCCACTTGCTGCTCTTCAGGAGAAAGATGTAGCATCTACTTTCATAAAGATTTTCAGCCTTGAAAACTCTGTGGGGTCCCTATGAGTCAGAATTGACTCTATGGCGGTCGGTTTTTGATTTTCCAGAACTCATATGATCCAGGTTAGGTTTACATGAGTTAATATACATGTTGAGCTTGGTAGAGGGCATAATATGTAATAAGAATTGATGTGTATTGGTCATGATTATTGCTCCTGAGGGAAGAATATACCTTTGAAGACTCTAATTTATAAGAATTTCACAACGTCTTCCAGAAATACAACCTATTTTAATCCATTTGCAACTTTGTGCTTATACCTCACCTAGGATGCAAATAGTACAGAAGGAAGGATATTGTTGAAATAGTAAGCTCTTTATATTTCCAGGGAAAAGCAAAAATAAATGGAAAAGCAGGTTGGGATACGGATGGAAAAGATTTTTTATTTGACACCTAGTGCTTGAATTTTTCTCCCCTTTGGGAGGTTGGAAACGCAATTAATGTTATTGTTTAGTTATCTAAAACCTACCCTCCACCCCCGACAAAAAAAAAAAAAGAAGCAGAGTGCTTCTAGGACTTCATCAAGGAAAAGAAGTCCCAGGAACAGGGGAAAATCGGAACTAAGAAGTTGAAATCAAAATTTAGCTGGAAGCAGAGCAGAGATCAGAGGTTGAGAAATATTGAATTTTACATCCAGCTGAATAGTTGAAATGACAATCAAAATGGAAGGTAGACATGAATTCCATCAGTTATGGAGGTAAAGTAAATGGAATAAAGACCAACATGCTGAGGTCAAAATGCTCAGGCCCCAAATCTTCAAATATGAGAAATTTTTATTTTATGAAGAATGATGAATGCCCTCTAGGATTGGGAAGGCCCCTTAAAGAAAGGAAACTGGGCTGTGTAGCAGAAATATAAATATAGTAATATAACATTATATGTAAGATATCATAATATTCTTGGATCCTTCTCTATCAGGTCACAATGTATATGATTATTTAGGCCTTCCATTCAGTTGAAAAGATTCTTGAGAGTAAAAACCATTTGTTCAACCATTATTTTTGTGCTATACCCCATAACTCATGAAAACATGGTTTCATACCATTGTTGTTGTTAGGAGCGGTCAAGTCGGTTCTGACTCACAGTGACCGTATGTATAACAGCACAAAATGTTGCCTGATCCTGATCCATCCTCACAATCATTGTTATGTTTGAACCTGTTGTCGCAGCCACTATGTCAATCCATCTCATTGAGGGGCTTCTTTTTTTTTCACTGTTCCTCTACTTTACTAGGGAAGATGCCCTTCTCCAGGGATTTGTCCCTCCTGATAACATGTCCAAAGGAAGTGGGATGAAGTCTCACCATCCTCATTTCTAAGGAGCATTCTGGCTGAGCTTCTTGTAAGACAGATTTGTTCATTCTTCTGGCAGTCCATGGTATATTCAATATCAGTCATCCACACAATAATTAAATACATCAGTTCTTCTTTGGTCTTATTCACTGTCCAGCTTTTGCATGCATATGACATGATTGAAAATACCATGGCTTGGGTCAGGCACACCTTAGTCCTCAAAGTGACATCTTTGCTTTTTCACACTTTAAAGTGGCCTTTTGCACAGACTGGCCCCATGCAGTATGTCATTTGGCTTCTTGACTGCTGTTTCCATGGGTGTTGATTGTGAATCTAAGTAACATGAAATCCTTGACAACTTCAATATTTTCTCCATTTATCATGATGTTGCTCATTGGTTCAGTCATGAAGATTTTTGTTTGCTTTTTGTTGAGGCGTAATCCATACTAAAGGCAGTAGTCTTTGACCTTCATCAGTAAGTGCTTCAAGTCCTCTTCACTTTTAGCAAGCAAGATTGTAAAATCTGTGTATCACAGGTTGTGAATGAGTCTTCCTCCAATCCTGATGCCATTTTCTCCTTCATATAGTCCAGTTTCTAAGATTATTTTCTCCACATACAGGTTGAATAAGTTAGGAGATAGGATACAAGCCTGACACACACCTTTTCTGATTTCATGCAGTATACCTTATACTTTTCAGTACTAGGAACCAAGTATGTGTTTGTTGAATAGTCAATGAACTGTTTTATTAATTGAATCTTTAGGCCAAATTCTCTCTTTCTCTTAGTCTCTTCCTCTCATTGTCTTCCACTCACCTCGCCACTATTCTTAGACTCTTTGTAAGCCTGACAATATCAAACATGGTCATATGTGTTCTGTCTTCACAAGTGCCTTGGGAAAAAAATAAAAATCTGCTATCATTAATATACTAGTCACTGCAGTTCAAACACATAGGGGAAAAAATCCATTGCTGCCGAGTCGATTACAACTCATAGCAAACCTATAGGACACAGTAGAACTGCCCCGTAGGGTTTCCAAGTAGCAGCTGGTGGATTCCAACTACTGCCCTTTTGGTTAGCAGCCAAGCTCTGGAAGAACACAGCTAATTTATGACTAAACTCAAGCCAATGTTTTGGACATTGGATATGTTAACAACAAAAGGTTTACTTTGGGACAACAGTATTCGTATAATTATTTCTCACATTAACTTTGAACTTTGAGGTCATTAAAAAATACCTATTTTAGTCACATTAGGCTTTCTGATAAATCTTAAATATACTAAAATCCATTAATAAGCTTAATTTTCTTTCCCACAGAATAAAAGCAGCCTGTCATGAAGACTTATGGGGAATGTGGCTATACTACAAAGAATGAAAACACTAGTGATATTAATGCCTCGTTAGAAGGCAGCCAGTTATTCAATTACTAAGGACTCCTGTACACAAAACTCTAAATTACATATTTTAAGAAAGTCTTTTAATGTCACCAATTTTTTTATAGCTTGGTCTCCAAATATCTAAGAAAATCTAATCATCATTATAATTTCATGTGACATTACTTAAAATCACAGTTGAAAATAATGTATTAAAGTAAATGACATTTAGAAATAGAACTGAAAGTATTTAGTACTCCAAATAAAACTTGATCTTTGTCAGAAAATCCAGAAATAAGAAGAAAATATTCTCATAGCATTTGTTTAATCATCTGACATTTTTCATCTAGTTCACTCATATTTATCAGCACTTAATTCATTCGAAGTATACTCACATGAAGAATTATAGTTCATATCCTCTAAAGATAAAAAAAAAGATAAAGGAAACAGTATTTCCATTAAATTTGGTATAGCTATTTAAAAGCGGAAAGTTTCTTAAATGTGTAACATGCTTACGTCTGTGGAATGATTTGGTGACAATAAGTACACAAATTCACTCATCATCTTATTTAAGAATCACATATTAGACTTGTGTAAGAGATTGTCACTTCCCTCAAGGAGCAAAGAGTCTAACAGCTCTTAGAAATACCTATACACAGAATTACAATATTCTAAGGTATCCTACATTTATCTGAACATTTGTGAAGACTGAAGAGAAAACTGTCTGAATTCTGTCGTCACCTGGTGAAGAAGAGGACATTCCTTGCATGAGAAAGAGTATGCATGCAAACCCATTGCCATCGAGTGGACTCCAATTCGTAGTGACCCTATAGGGCAGAGTAGGACTGCCCCTTGAGATTTTCAAGGAGGGTTAGTAGATTCGGACTTCTGACCTTTTTGTTAGCAACAGAGCTCTTGACCACTGCACCACCAGGGCTCCATGCACACAAAGGAGGTTTAAAAAATACCACATCGGCCTGGAAATATTTTTTGGAGCTAGAGAGAGGGGAGATGTTGGAGGTAAGTCTTATAGGAAAGTACAGTACCAAATGGTAAGATCACACTAAGATTGGAATTTTTCTGGAGCCAGTGAGGGGTCATCAGAAATCCCTGATGGTGGGCTGTTATTGTCAGGCTTGGGTTTCTGAAGGAGGTGGAAAGTAGTAGAATTAACCTGTAAGGGAAATCTTGGAGGAGTCTTGATCAGAGCGAGGATCCCTCCTACAGGCTGTTAGGTGATAGCCATGTTTTTACTAACTTTCTATGATGGAAACTCTCTTTGTTTACTGATTCAAGAGGTAACTGTCAGGGACCAGCCACTGCTTGAATTTTCCCCTGTTACCTTTACTAAGACTTAGCCCCATTGCCTGTTTCCTTGTAATAGTCATCTAGTTTTCCAACTGATCTACCACTTCTCTAAAATACTGTCAATACTCTCCAAATCTCAGCTCTGGCAATTTATACCTAAATGTTGCTGTCAGAGTATGCTAGTCCTTCTTGTCCCAGAGAGAAATTATTTTCTTATAACTTATGCTAGATTGTTAATGAATAAACTTGACAAAAAATATGTGAATTATAAAGAGGAACAGAAGAAAAAAATAATTCTTAATTCTAAAAACAACAAGTGGCACAGGAACCAAAGTGGGAGGGACACTTGACCAGAAGCCACGTCAGAGAAATCAAAGTACATCACACATATTGGTGACCTCTTATCCAGGCAGAGCAGTAAGTCTCACCCTGTAGATGTCACTTAGAATTTGACGATAGATGTGGAGCCCTGAAGAACTGCCTAAATGTCAATCTTAATTTTTTTTTTTTTATAACATATATTGAATCTGATAAATTTCAGTTCCTGGCTTGCCACCTCACGTGTGCCCTGGATGAATAGAATCACTGTGGAGTTCTGCTTTGGCTATGCAGACATCTGGAGTATTTACAACACACACGCACTTCCATTCTGTAGTAAAAGAAATTCAGAGGCAGAGTAGAGACAAAACCTTTTTAAAAGAAGATAAATTTAGCTCCTTTGGAATCGTTTAAGGAATTCAACAAGTATAGACCAGGGAAGCAAAAAGTAGCATATTCTAGGATCAAAGATTTCTGTAGAGATAATTTCTCAGTGTTGGTTTTAGCTCAAACAATGTCTGATTTTAGCTGAGCAGAAGGGTGTAAACATTCCTGGCATCACCGAATCCTTTGAATATGTCTAGTACTGCAAATTGCAATGTTAGTTGTGGGTAAACACATGTCTTGTGTATGAAAATTTCAGTTAATTAAATAATTTTTATTACCTACGTTTCCCAGTAAGGCCTGTTAATATTATGCAGTTTTTGTCAATTTATTCCGTGCTATTTTTCTAATGTGGGTACTTAATGCTCAGTGACTGCTGTGTGAACCGTTCTGCTTTAAGCACTTTTTAAAGATTCTAACCTGTGACATTTTACTAATGTGTGTATTTATGCATATCACAGAGAGCTGCTAATGTTATAAGCATTTTTAAAGACTTTATCCCAGGATATTTTTTAACAAATTTCATAATTACTCAGAAATCCAAATGTGTCTTGTTGGACAAACAGGGCTTGAAATCGCTTTTACACAGGTACTTGGCAGCTCTGTGTGTCTTCCTCAGAGTCAAACAGGTATTTCCTTTTTTTGGAGTGTGTAGCTAAAGGTAATGTTTTTCATGAAGGAATGAAACATTCGGAGAAGGTAAAATTGATAAATGATTTAATCCTAGATAATTTAAATTTGCAAATGTGTACCACACAGCTATTTTACACAAGATTTTTTTTTTTTTTTTTAATGGATTAGATAATAGAGGCGAAAATGCCCTCACACAGAGAAGCTCATAATTTGTGAAGGAAATGGACAGGTACAAAATTAATTCTAACAAAAGTAACCATGAAAAAAAAAATGTTATGGTTAAAATATATATTATAATGGGGAAGTAGAGGAGAGAATAATTCTGCAATAATTGCTGGTCCCTAAACATTGTGTACATGTATATTACTGTAATTGCCTTAATGTTTGTTATTTCTCCTGCCTGGAATACAGCTCCCTTTCTTAGTCCATTGATCAAAGCATAGCTCATCCTTCAGCACTTTCCTTTGATAGTTCTAAAATCCACAGACACAGTAGAAATTACCTTTTCTATGTTCATTATGGTTAAGTGCTACTGCAGCTAACCAAAGTGTCGGCAGTTCGAATCCGCCAGGCGCTTCTTGGAAACTCTATGGGGCAGTTCTACTCTGTCTTATAGGGTGGCTACGAGTCCGAATCGACTCAATGGCACTGGGTTTGTTTTGTTTTTGGTTTTATGCTCAGTATGAAAGTACGCTGCAGTAGCAAATTCAAAATCTTAGCAGCTTAATACACAAGCCGTGCAGTCAAACAAATCCTACAATGCATATAAGCAAGGAGTGTTGCTCCAGTTATGTGGGAACCATGTAGATGGTGGCTACATCATTTCGTGCCTACATAAACTACAACGTGTGGCCTTCTTGGTCATCACAGCAGGAGAATGTTGTTAGTTGTCTTCAAGCTGATTCTGACTCATGGTGACCCCATGTGTGTAGAGTAGAACTGCTCCATAGAGTTCAAGGCTATAACCTTTCAGAAGCAGATGGCCTGGTCTGTCTTCTGAGGTGCTCTGGATGGGTTTAAACTGCCAGCCTCTCAGTTAGTGCTTGAACACTTAACTGTGTGTGCCACCCAGAGGCTCCCTGGCAGGAGAATAAAAAGCTGGAACCATAGGTTGATTTTTCTATGGTTGTTCCAGGCAAGACACTTTATTTTCACTCACAGCAGAGAGGATAAGTTGCTACCTGGTAGCAGGTGATAGTAATAGTATTAACTGGGAGCATTTGAATTTGTGGAGCTTCAAGAAGATCATTCAGCCCTCCTGTAGCTGGAAGGTCTGCTCACACAAAGAGATGACCCCCATCTTGAAGATAGTGTACTATAGAACTGATATCAAAAGTACAAAAATATTGGGTCCTTTTACTGAATTTAGCATGCAATTCAGCCTATGGGAACATGATAAAGTCAAGGATTGTCTCTGAGGTAAGCATTCATAACAGAAACGCTTAATGTTAAAATATCTGACCAAGTCAAATTAGGCTCCTTACAACTGACAATGACGGCTGGAAAGATTAGATAAGAAATTTTATGGGGCAGTGAGTTTATGTTAATGTGGGAGAAACAATTTGGAAAGGAGGATGAGAATGGTTGCACAACTTGAAGAATGCAGTCAGTGTCATTGAACAGTACATGTAGAAGTTCCTGAATTGGTATATGTTCTATACATGTACACACCATAAAGACAAAATTGGTTCCAAAGCATAACTGGAGGCTAAACCTATAAAGTTAAGTGACAGGAAGTTGGACAGGATCAAATGACCTTGGCCATGAGGGCAGGAAAAACACTGGATCTAGGGTTCTAACAACCCACTGCATGTTGAATTCAACTTGCTCACAGGAAGACACCAAAACCAAAAACCCACTGCCATCGAGTCAACTCCAACTCATTCAGTGGAGGCATAATTCTCAAAATGATATACGTCATCTTGCTAAATAGATGTGAAAATGGACATATCTAATTTCAAATTGCACTTTTCTTCTGAGTAAAAAAAAAAAAAAACCAAACCCATTACTGTCAAGTCAATTTCAACTCATAGCAACCCTATAGGACCGAGTAGAAATGCCCCGTACAGTTTCCAGGGAGCAGCTGTTGGATTTGAACCACCAACGATGATTTAGTAGCTGCAGTTCTCAACCACTGTATTACTTTTTGAACTTAATTCTAAATATTCATGATGTTGTTGTGTGCCACCAGGTAGATTCTGACTCATACGCCCCTGCAGGATAGGGTAGAACTGCTCCACAGGGTTTCCAAGGCTTTACTTTTTAGAGAAGCAAACTGCCACATCTTTCCCCCACGGAGCAGCTGGTGAGTTAGAACCGCTAACCTTTCAGTTAGCAGATGAGTATCTAACCATGCGCCACCAGGTTTCCTTAAATATTCATAGGTAGTCTTATATAAATTAGATATATAATTTATAGAGAAAATAAAATCAATTATATGTATATACAGCATTAATGTATGTTTCAGTTCAACTAGACCTGGGAACATTGAAAATAGATCCAAGATGAACATCAAATAGTATTTCAGCATGCATTTATTACGTTCAGATGATATTTGGCTGTCAAGGCTTTCCTAGATGGAGAAAATAACAAAGAACCTCAACAGAGGCCTCATAAGGCATTCTGTGGATGTTTTATACATATTACTGTTTGATACACGTCTCTGATTTTAATTACCCTAATGACCAGTTGTTACCGAATACCAGAAGTCCATATTTTTTCTTCCATTCATCCTGCCCAGAAATGGACTTTAACTATAATCCTAATGTCATTTCTACTCAGTTTAATATTACACACAGATTACAGATTTAAAAAATCCAGACTTGACTATATTGGTTTAATGTTTTCCTGTAGCAACAGACAGTGCAGGCAACCTTTCTGTGAATTTTCCAATAACTAATTGCTTTCCTTTGCTTTATCTTGACCTAACTAGAGGCATGGCAGTTTTCCAAAATGTGTTCAACTTTGGTATTTTCTCTTTTGTGTATGCTACACTCATTTCAAAAGATAATTACTTAAAGCCTGCTAATTTACAAAATGACCTCATGTTCATCCTTTATCCTAAACGCCTGCTGCAATTCTCCCTCCTTCAACCACCCGGTGCTGAGGCAGATAACGTGGCCGATTCTTCTGCCTGTAAGTTTATGACATGCATGTTTTCTACACTGACACTGAAGGTCTTGACACAATGACAGACTTTTTCCACATCACTACGGAGTTTTCATGCAATGTACTTCAGTGGTTTCTGTCCCTTGCAGGAAATATCCAGTCATCTGTTAGTGAAACAGGTGACACCTTGCTGACATTTCAGAAAACACCCAGGACACTTAGCAATAGAGTTAAAAATGGTCTTTTAAAACTGAAACTAAGAATCTCATCTCTCTAAATACATGAACCTAAATGAACATCTTGCAATACAAAATTAAAAAAAAAAAAAAGTGTTACTTAAGGTATTACTTGCCTACATTGTTAGATTACATGCAAAAAAATTCTCATTTTTGAAAAAATAGTTTAACATAGCGTCATTTTAACTGCTCTATGGGCGCTTGGAAGCAAATGTTTATCTATACACAAATATATGTGTATGTGTGTATGGTTGTGTATGTGTGTATAAATTCACAATGGCCCAGGTTGATGTTAGTCCTCATCTATCGGTAGTTTCTTAACTGATACCCGTTCACTCAATCTTGCCCTAAGTCATCGTCATTCTTCCCCACTCCATTCTCCTCCCTACAGCTAGAGTTTTCTTTTAAAGGTACAGATTTGATTATGTCAATCGCTCACTTGGAACTTTTGCCTTTAGGACAAGTTCTTAATTTGTTCAATTCCCTATCACTTCAGTTTCATCATTTTGGCTGCATTACACTGGCCTTGTATGGACACTCCTATTCTCTCCTTTCTCAGGCACTATACACAGGCTCTTCCCTATACCTGACATTCTTACCCCATTTCCATCATCACCTCACAGACCCTTTTCCCAGAAAACTCTCTTTCAGTCTCTATTTTCTTTAGAGAGTTCTGCCCTGAAGCTACTGACTCAGCTATATCCCTCTGTTACAGCACCTTGTAGTTCTCCGTCGAAACCCTTGTCAACTGCATTGTTTTGTTAAGATCAGGAAATACATACATAGAATTTCTTCATCATTTAGCACAGTGTCTGTATACAGTAGGCAATTCAAAAGTACCCACACTCCTCACTTAATGACATGGTTAGGTTCCAAAGACCAGCTTGTTATGTGAACATTGGTGCTAGAAGAAATGCAATTTCCTGCCCCAGCCTCCCCTCCTCCCCGTCCTCAGCCCTCCCAGCTACATGGCCCACCACCCCTCTGCATCTGCTGCCATCACGGGCTTACCCCTGCTTTGCTTTTTGGAATCTGAATCTATGCTGTGAGCTGCTGGCCAGGTGTCCTCAGCCACCTGGCACCCCAGGAAGGGCTCCAAGACACACTTGGTGTGGGAAGCAGGGCAGTGCAGCCTGAGTGATGTGTGGCAGCCCTGGCCAGAGGTGAATGCCACCCATCTCCTGTACCCCGCTCCGGGCACCCAATGGCCAGTGCCTGTGTGTGAGGTGAGCACAAGCATGGGGCAGAAGGTGGAGCCCATCGAGCACCTGGAGGAGGGAGGGAAAGTGTGAACTGGGAGAAGCCACAGCACTGGGTGCTCCACAGGTTCCAAATGAGGGTTAAATACACCAGGGGTGGCGCAGCTCCTCTCTCTGCATGCCCTGGACAAGCTGTATGGGAGGAGGGTGTGCGGATCTGTGGGGTCGTTAATGCGCAAAATAGATTTTTTTTTTTACCATTGTAGTAAATGCGAAATGTCGGGTAACAAAATAAGTGAGGACTAGGTGTATATGTAGTTGCAGAGTGACAAGAAACAAAGAAACAGAAGTATTTAGGAGGCCAAATAAGCAGAACTTGGTGAATTATTGGGCAGAAAAGGAAAGGAAATCACTTCACATGTATAGAGTTACATCAAGCAAAACCCAAAACCCACTGCTGTAAAGTCGATTCAGACACATAGTGATCCTATATAGCAGTGCAGAACTGCCCCATAGGGTTTCCAAGGAATGGCTGGTGGATTCCAACTGCCGACGTTTTGGTTAGCAGAGGGGTGTTCAACCACTGTGCCACCAGGGCTTCACATCAGGCAAAGGAAGTGTGAATTTTTAATAATTTGATTTGTAATGAGTGATTTATAACATATTTGTGTGTATATAACCACTGCAATATTATTTCAAACTTTATTTTAATATTAAAAAAAAAAGTTGCCGTCTGGTGGATTCTGACTCATAGAGACCCTATAAGATTGCCCCATAGGGTTTCCAAGGAGCACCTGGTGGATTCAAACTGCTGACCTATTTTAATGTAGTTCTATTCTATTTCTTTTTAAACTTCTTTTGTGCTGTAAAAACGTTATTTTATTTGCTTTTATGTAAAATTTAATTTTTTAGTTGTATACTAAGACTGTTTCATTGGCGTATATGTCAATGATTTCATGGGTCCTTTCTTTAGTTTAAATATCATTAATTTAAATTAAAAGAATTCAACCTAGGAAAAAAAATCGGAGAGTAATCAGAAATGTGGTTGTAAATATGAATTGCCAGAAGTTCACTTTTTACCTGGATATTGGTGAATTCTACCTTCCAGTTGTGAATTGGGGGATTGGTGGTCATTGATAGAATTCTCTCCTTTCTCGTGGGAGACCTGGATTTAATTTCTGGCCACTATACTTCATGCACAGCCACGAATCATCGTCAGTGAAGGCTTGTATGTTGCTAAGATGTTGAACACGTTTCAGTGGAGCTTCCAGACCAAGCTGGACTAGGAAGAAAAACCTGGTGATGTACTTCCAAAAATCAGTTAATGGAAACCCTACGGACCACAAGGGTCCAATCCACAACTCGCCATGAAGATAATGCAGGACCAGGCAGTGTTTCATTCTGTTGTGCATGAGGTTGCCATGAGTGGAGGATCAATTCAAGGGCAGCTATCAACAACAGTTGTGAGCTACAAGTCTCAAACCACTACCTCAGCTAAACAACTAATATCACTTATTTTTTCTTTAATTAAGATGGTCTTTAAGTTAGGATGTTGAGAGGCTTTCAGATTGCCATGTCATGCCATTGCTGAGACAGAGGTCCTAGGTTTTGTTGGACCATGCTTGTGTCCATGAGGTAGATGTATATCATCTTGTATGTAGTCAATAATCTATCAGTCTTGTGACCTCTCTAAGTCCTGTATGTTTCAGGCACTTCTGGGATTCTGTTGGGGTAGTAAGAAAAACTTACCATTCCATGACACTAAAGGAAACACTATGAGGCTGTTTCAGGCACCTATGCCTTAAAATTCTTTACAGCCCTTCCTAAGCTCTGCTCTTCTGTTTTCCCAGTACAGGAATCATATCACGTCCCCAGAATAATTTTTAAAAACCTGGGATAACAGGTCACTTCTGTTTTCAAATCCCCTCAACATCTAATTCCAACCCTCCTCCAATCCTACAAATGAACACTACTATCTTATTCCCCTTTTGCATCTATCTAAATCTCCTCTCCACTCTCATCCCAACCTATTCCAGCAATTTTTCTGCTGGGCAAATTTCTCTCTTTGATTATATACTCCTCCAAATCCCTTTTCTCCTTACATTTGAAACTTTTTAAATTTAAAAAATTCAAAATTTTGGTTGAGAAGACAAGATGGCAGAATAGACAGATGCTTCCGGCAAGCCCTCTTACAAAAAAGACCTGAAAAAACAAGTGAGACAAATATATTTATGACAAGCTAGGAGCCCTGAACATCAAAGCCAACCAGAGAAAATGAACTGGGGGGCAGGAGGAGGAAGAGATGGTTCATAAGCAGAGAGGAGTTACAAGACCTGAATCACAGGGAGCCCTCGGGCACCATTCCTGGGAGTGGTGAAAAGGGGCTGATACTAGCAGTCGGCCACAGTTTCCTAAGTGAGAAGCAGCCAACCACACAGCCCACTCATACCTCCAGAACCAGAGAAGAATGGCTCTCTTGGCAACAGCTAAGTACTTGTGTATATTTTACTATGCCCCCCACCCCCACTTCCAAGCTGGCTTCAGCGGCTGATTTCCCTGGGCCTGAAATAGGCCCTGTTGAGAGCCTAGAGCCATACTCCCAGCCTTGGAGAAGGAATAAATTTGCAATTGGGGGAAAAGATAATTTGCCAGCTCCCCTAACCAGAGGAGCTCAGGACAGAAGTGGCTCCTGTCCAGACATAAATGGCCTGTGGACTCTGAGTACCTTTTCCCTTTGTGTGGACCTGTGTGGTCCTATTTCAGGAGAATAGGCCCTTGATAGCAGACTCCAACTATTTCAGCTGTGTGGTGAAGGGGTGGGTGTTTGATATTTGACATTGCTTTGCCTATTAAACAGGGTTCTCACCTACCTACATCAAGGACCTAAGGACTGATAGCTCTACTCAGGTCACCAAGCCACCCACGACAGGGCTCCAAGGATAACTTGTACCTCTCAGTCATTACAACCAAAAACATTGGGTGCCCAGGGTCCATCTGCAGAACCCACCCACCTGTATGCTCTAGGGAACAGGGACATGATTTCCTCATAGACATGTGGGGGATGATTCTCAGCCCCCTGCCTTGTTCAGAGCATGACCCCCTGCTGCAACCAGATACTGGTACCTACACCAATCATCCCTGCCCCTCTAAGACTGTAGGACAGAGCCTGTACCACACACTTGATGATCAGCTACCTGGACACCTGAGCTGAACTCACACAAGAAAAGTGAATGGACTCCTAGACTGATATACATGATAACAGCTCTAGCAAGCTGGGGACAGGACGTCAGAGCTCCAAAGGTGAAAATAATCAAGCTAGCTCACTCAAGCAACCCATTTGGGCATATCAAAACAAAACAAAGCAAGAAGCTATGACACAGTAAGAAAACATTTTTAAAAAACTAATACAATAACTTATAGATGGCTCTGAGACAACAGTCAATATCAAGTCACATAAAGAAACAGACCATGATCATCTCAACAAGCTCTCCAAACAAAGAAGCAAGGAATCTTCTGGATGAAAGTGCCTTCCTGGAATTACTGGAGGCAGAAGGCAGCAGAATACAAAAGATTAACATACAGAACCCTTCAAGACATCAGGAAAGAAATGAGGCAATACGCAGAAAAAGCCAAGGAAGGCACAGATAAAGTAATTGAAGAAATTAAAGAGATTATTGAGGAACATAATGAAAAGTTTAATAAGCTGGAAAAATCCATAGACAGATAGCAATCAGAAAGTCAGAAGATTAACAATAAAATTACAGAAGTAGACAACTCAATAGAAAGTCAGAGGAACAAAATTGGGCAAGTGGAACGCAGAATTTCTGAACTTGAAGATAAAGGACTTGGCACTAATATATTTGAAGAAAAATCAGATAAAAAGAATTTTTTAAAAAATGAAGGCATCTTAAGAATCATGTGGGACTCTATCAATAGAAATAACCTATGAATGATTGGAGTACTGGAACATGGAGGGATAACCGAAAATACAGAGACAACTATTGGAGATTTGTTGGCAGAAAACTTCCCTGATATCGTGAAAGAGGAGAAGATATCTATCCAAGATGCTCATTGAACTCCGCATAAGGTAGATGTTAAAAGAAAGTCAACAAAGACATATTCTAATCAAACTTGCCAAAACCAAAGATAAGGAGAGAATTGTAAGAGCAGCTAGGGATAGATGAAAAGATACCTACAAAGAAGAGTCAATGAGATAAGCTCAGACTACTCGGCAGAAACCATACAAGCAAGAAGGCAATGGAATGACTTCTATAAAAAATTGAAACAAAAAAAAATTGCCAGCCAAGAATCTTATATTCAGCAAAACTGTCTCTCAAACATGAAAGTAAAATTAGGACATTTCCAGATAAACAGAAGTTTAGGGAATTCATGAAACCAAAACAAAACTACAAGAAATACTAAAGGGAGTTCTTTGGTTAGAAAATCAATAACATCAGGTATCAACCCAAGACTAGAAAACTGGGCAGAGCAATCAGAAGTCCACCCAGACAGGGAAATCACAATAGTAAATCAAGATTAAAAAAATGCTCAAAATAGGGAAACAGTGATGTTATTATGTAAAAGAAAACAACATTAAAACAATAAAAAGGGACAAAGAAATGCGGTCATAGATCTTCCATATGGACAGGAAGACAAGACGATACAAAGAAAAAAAAAGTTAGGTTTAAATTTAGAAAAATAGGGGTAAGTAATAAGATAACCACAAGCAGACAAACTATCCTGCACATCAAAATGAAATATGAGGGAAAAATAGAAACTCAGAAGAAACAAAACCAACAATGAATATGAGGAAAGGACAATATATAAAGACAATCTACACAGCACATAAAATTAAGTGGCAAAAAGAAACTGCCAACAACACACAAAAAAAGACAACAAAATGATACCACTAAATTTATACTTATCCATAATTACATTGAATGTAAATGGACTAAATGCACCAATAAAAAGACAGAGAGTGGCAGAATGGATTAAAAAACACGATCTGTCTATATGCTGCTTACAAGGGATATACCTTAGGCTTAGTGACACAAACAAACTAAAACTCAAAGATGGAAAAAAATATATCAAGCAAACAACAACTAAAAAAGAGCAGGAGTGGCAATATTACTTTCTGACAAAGTAGACTTTAAAGTTAAACCTATCATAAAAGATAAGGAAGGACACTATGTAATAATTAAAGGGACAATATTCCAAGTAGATATAACCACATTAAATATTTATGCGCCCAATGACAGAGCTGCAAGATACATAAAACAAACTCTAACAGGGTTGAAAAGTGAGATAGGCAGCTCCACAATGACAGTAGGAGACTTCAACACACCACTTTTGGTGAAGGACAGGACATCCAGAAAGAAGCTCAATAAAGCACAGAAGATCTAAATGCCACAATAAACCAACTTGACCTCACAGACATAAACAGAATATTCCAATCAACACCAGCCAAGTGTACATTCGTTTCTAGTGCACATGGAACTTTCTCTAGAATGGAATACGTATTAGGTCATAAAGCAAGCCTTAGCAGAATCCAAAATATTGAAATATTACGAAACATCTTCTCTGACCATAAGGCCATAAAAGTGGAAATCAATAACAAAAAGCAGGGAAAAGAAATCAAAAACTTGGAAACTGGACAAAACTCTGCTCAAAAAAGACTGGGTTATAGAAGACACTAAGGATAGAATAAAGAAATTCATAAAATCCAATGATACTGAAAGCACTTCCTATCAGAACCTTTGGGACACAGAGAAAGCAGTGCTTAGAGGTCAATTTATATCAACAAATGCACACATACAAAAAGAAGAAAGGACCAAAATCAAAGAATTATCTCTACAACTTGAACAAATAAAAAGAGAGCAAAAAAACAAACCTTCAGGTATAGGAGAAAGCAAATAATAAAAATAGAGCAGAACTAACTGAAGCAGAAAACAAAAACAATTGAAAGAGTTAACAAGACCAATAGCTGGTTCTTTGAAAAAATCAACAAAACTGATAAACCATTGGCTAAATTGACAAAAGAAAAATAGTAGAGGAAGCAAATAAACCAAGTAAGAAATGAGATGGGCGATATTACAAAAGACCCAACTGAAATTTAAAAAATCGTATCAGATTACTATGGAAAATTGTACTCTAACAAATTTGAAAACCTAGAGGAAATGGATGAATTCCTCGAAACTCACTACCTATCTAAACTAAAACAAACAGAGGTAGAACAACTAAATAGACCCATAAAAAAAGAAGAGATTGAAAAGATAATCAAAAAACTCCCAACAAAAAAAGGCCCTGGCTCAGATGGCTTCACTGCAGAGTCTATCAAACTTTCACAGAAGAGTTAACACCACTACACCTAAAGGTACTTCAGAGCATAGAAAAGGACAGAATACTCCCAAACTCACTCTATGAAGCCAGCATATCCCTGATACCAAAATCAGGTAAAGACACTGCAAAAAAAAAGAAAATTACAGACCTATATCCCTTTTGAACGTAGATGCAAAAATCCTCAACAAAATTCTAGCCAATAGAATTCAACAACATATGAAAAAAATAATTCACCATGACCAAGTGGGATTCATACCAGGTATGCCGGGATGGTTCATCATTAGAAAAACAATTAATGTAATCCACCACATAAATAAAACAAAAGACAAGACCAACTGATGTAGAAAAGGCATCTGACAAAGTTCAACCCCCATTCCTGATAAAAATGCTCAGCAAAATAGGAATAGAAGGAAAATTCCTCAATGTAATAAAGGGCATTTACACAAAGCCAATAGCCAACATCATCCTAAATGGAGAGACCCTGAAAACATTCCCCTTGAGATCGGGAATCAGACAAGGATGCCCTTTATCAACACTCTTATTCAACATTGTGCTAGAGGTCCTAGCCAGAGAAATTAGGTTAGATAAAGAAATAAAGACATCCAGATTGGCAAGGAAGAAGTAAAGGTATCTCTGTTTGCAAATGACATGATCTTTATACACAGAAAACCCTAAGGAATCCTCGAGAAAACAACTAAAACTAATAGAAGAGTTCAGCAGAGTCTCAGGATATAAGATAAACATACAAAAATCAGTTGGATTCCTCTACACCAACAAAAAGATCATCAAAGAGGAAACCACCAAATCAATACCATTTACAGTAGCCCCCAAGAAGATGAAATACTTAAGAATAAACCTTACCAGAGATGTGAAAGACCTATACAAAGAAAACTACAAAACACTTCTACAAGAAACCAAAAGAGACCCACATAAGTGGAGAAACATACCTTGCTCACGGATAGGAAGACTTAACATTATAAAAATGTCTATTCTACTACTGCAATTCTGATCCAAATTCCAATGCCATTTTTTAATGAGATGGAGAAACAAATCACCAACTTCATATGAAAGGGGAAAAGGCCCCAGATAAAGCATTACTGAAAAAGAAGAATAAAGTCAGAGGCCTTATTCTTCCTGATTTTAGAACCTATTATACCACCACAATGGTCAAAACAGCCTGGTACTGGTACAACAACAGATACATAGACCAATGGAACAGAATTGAGAATCCAGACATAAATCCGTCCACATACGAGCAGTTGATATTTGGCAAAGGCCACAAAGCAGTTAAATGGGGAAAAGACAGTCTTTTTAACAAATGGTGCTGGCATAACTGGATATCCATCTGCAAAAAAATTAAACAAGACTCATACCTCAAACCATGCACAAAAATGAGCTCAAAATGGATCAAAGCCCTAAATATAAAATCTAAAAATGATAAAGATCATGGAAGAAAAAATAGGGACAACATTAGGAGCCGTAATACATGGCATAAACAGTATAGAAAACATTACTAACAATGCAGAAGAAAAACTAGATAACTGGAAGCTCCTAAAAACCAACCACCTGTGCTCATCCAAAGACTTCACCAAAACAGTAAAAAGATTACCTACAGACTGGGAAAAAGTTTTTAGCTATGACATTTCCAATCAGTGCTTGATCTCTAAAATCTATATGATACTGCAAAAACTCAACTACAAAAAGGTAAATAACCCAATTAAAAAATGGGCAAAAGATGTGAACAGGCACTTCACTAAAGAAGACATTCAGATAGCTAACAGATACATGAGGAAATACTCATGATCATTAGCCATTAGAGAAATGCAAATCAAAACTACAGTGAGACTTCATCTCACTCCAACAGGGCTGGCATTAATCCAAAAAACACAAAATAATAAATGTTGGAGAGGCTGTGAAGAGATCGGAACACTTGTACACTGCTGGTGGGAAAGTAAAATGGTACGACCACTTTGGAAATGAATTTGGCGCTTCCGTAAAAAACTAGATATAGAATTACCATATGATCCAGCAATCCCACTCCTTGGAATATATCCTAGAGAACTAAGAGCCTTTATATGAATATATATATGCACACTCATGTTTATTGCAGCACTCTGTACAACAGCAAATGATGGAAGCAACCAAGGTGCCCATCAATGGATGAATGGATAAATAAAGTATGGTATATTCACACAATGGAATACTACACATCGATAAAGAACAGTGATGAATCTGCGAAACATTTCATAACATGTAGGAATCTGGAAGACGTTATGCTGAGTGAAATTAGTTTCACAAAGGACAAATATTGTATAAGACCACTCTTATAAGAACTCAAAAAATAGTTTAAACAGAGAAGAAAATATTCTTTGATGGTTATGAGATGGGAGAGGGAGGCAGGGTGGGGGAGGGGTAGTCACTAATTAGATAGTAGATAAGAACTACTTTAGGTGATGGGAAAGACAACACACAATATAGGAGAGGTCAGCATGAACGGACTAAACCAAAAGCAAACAAGTCCTGAATAAACACTATGCTCCAAAGTCAGTGTAGCAGGGGCGGGGATTTGAGGATCATGGTTTCAGGGGACATCTAAGTCAATTGGCATAATAAAATCTATTAAGAAAATATTCCGCATCCCACTGTGGAGGGTGGGGTCTTGGGTCTTAAACGCTAGCAAGCAGCCATCTAAGATGCATCAATTGGTCTCAACCCACCTGGATCAAAGGAGAATGAAGAACACCAAGGATGCAAGGTAATTATGAGCCCAAGAGACAGAAAGGGCCACATGAACCAGAGAGCACATCATCCTGAGACCAGAAGAACTAGATGGTGCCTGGCTACAACCAATGACTGCCCTGACAGGGAACACAACAGAGAACCCCTGAGGGAGCAGGAGAGCAGTGGGGTGCAGACCCCAAATTCTCATAAAAAGACCAGACTTAATAGTCTGACTGAGACTATAAGGACCCCAGTGGTCATGGCCCCCAGACCTTCTGTTGCCCCAGGACAGGAACCATTCCCGAAGCCAGCTCCTCAGACATGGATTGGACTGGACAATGGGTTGGAGAGGGAGGTTGGTGAGGAGTGAGCTTCTTGGATCAGGTGGACACTTGAGACTATGTTGGCATCTCCTGCCTGGAGGGGAGATGAGAGGGTAGAGGGGTTTAAAAGCTGGCGAAATGGACATGAAAAGAGAGAGTGGAGGGAGGGAGTGGGCTGTTTCATTAGGGGGAGGGCAATTGGGAGTATGTAGCAAGGTGTATATAAGTTTTTGTGTGAGAGTTTGACTTGATTTGTAAACTTTCACTTAAATCACAATAATTTTTTTTTAATGCAATATTTTGGACCCTTGTTTTTGGATTCTACTATAGCAAACCCCCCTTGACATAATAGATGCTCACGTTCTAATACCCAAAGTAACAGAAAAGACTAGAGAGATTTTAACTAGCCAAAGAAATGAAAATAACATCCCAATGTATGTTAATAGTAAAACCTTTTACTATAACTCATTTCTGCTTTGTTACTGTGGTATCCCATCTTTCAGCAGAGCAACTTCGAGGATTCGAAATCCAACTGATCCAAGTATACGGCCAACAGTTCCATTCATTTTGGTTTATAAGAATCGGCAGACAGCATAATGTCCTATACCTGCCCCACTGATGAATCAGAGTCTATTGAACAAACTCTGGATCTCTTGTCTCCAATATGTTTTACAAAACAAGAAAACCATTCATTTAAATTGGTTTTTTGGGGTTTTTCATATATGAGTAATTTCAAAGAAAATTTTCTGGAAAATTTTGGGAACTAGTATAAGACATTTTTACTTAAACCACCATCTCCTTAGAAGGCTGAATTGGGTTTTTCTTATAGGAGCATAATTCAAAAGAGATTTCCATTTGCCTTTTGCCTTTCCTGACTCTGGTTCTTTTAATCTATTACAAAACAGAGATAAATGTCTCTGAATCACACATTTTTCTGTGTATAATAACGTGGACCTTTAATCCTTGTATGAAACACCTGTTTTGGCTCAAGGACATCTACATATAAAAACTAAGAGTTTTCCCACTAAATATACTGAAGGAATATAGCAAACAACTCACTACACATTCAGAGACTATATATTTAATAACATATGGTTAATAATCTTTGAATAAATAGAATTCCATATTTATGTAATACTTTACATTTTACTAAGCATGCTCATACATATTATACTTTAATTTTTGCTTTATGTATAAATTTATACCTAAAAAGTCTAATTTTTCTGTAAAAATAAAAAGAATTTATGCTCCCACATAACTGGAAAAATAAAATGAAATTATATGTAAACAGAACAGGAGCCATTATTGAGATCACCATTAATCACCATTGATAACATATTGGTTTATCTTTTTTATAAATCATTTTATGTCTGTGATATTATAATTACACTCTACATATTTTCGTATTTTTATTTAATTTTTACCATCAGAATTTTCAATACAATTAAAATTGCTCATTAGCTTTATATAATAATTGGAAAACAACCTACTTAACATAATTTACTTAACTGGTTTCCTATTGTTAGATATTTTGGTTCTTTCCTGCATTTTGTTAAATTTTAAATAAGGTATAAATAAATATTCTTTTGTACAAATACTAATCTGCATTTTAGATTATTTCCTTGCGTTGTGTGTCCAGAGGTGGAATTTCTGTGCCATAGGTTATGAATCATCCCTGAGAATGTAATCCAATGCATGTAATTAAAGGTGACCCTGACCCATTCCCAGTGGATAAGACAGAAGGTCTTGAACCTAGAAGCTTATAGTCATTAATGGTGGGTATAATTTCCTCTCTTTTCTGCCTGGTAATTTTTTAATGTAGTGTTGTTTTCATTTTTGCTATTTCTTTTTCCAAATAGTTTGGATTTTTTTGAAGCTTTAAGAATTTATTATCAATTTCTAGATATTATTCAGGGATATACTCTGTTCACTTTCTCCTTTATAGAAATTTAACAAGTTCAAAGCTCTTCTTGCACACAAATATAGATTCATTTAAAAAATATTTTTCTATGGATTTTTGAGAGAAAAATTTATTCTCTATTTGCACAGTATAAAAAATTATTAAACATTATTACTTATGTGACTAAAATTTTTAGTTAGAAATTCTATCTGATTGCATTAGCTTAAAAATATCTAAAATATTTACATAGGATAAGACTTTTCTTTCTTTCTACATAAAATAAGTCCGAAGGTAGGTAATCTAGCTCTGGAATGTCAACCCCATCGTCACTGGCAATGGAAATTTCCTGTATCATTTTTTTCTCTTATTCTAGTGCATGCTTTCTCCTCAAGATTGCTTCCTGGTCTAAGAAAGCTAAAGGGTTTACAGCTATCATCCGTGTTCTAGACAACTGGAAGAAGGAAGAGAGAAAAGGAAAAGGGACCCATCTTTTGGCTGAGCCAGGTCTCTTGAGGAAACTTCTTAGAATACTACCTTTAAGGAGACCCACAATACACTTCATGTATATCTCATTCTTCAGAACCTAGTTATATGTTCACACAAGCTGCAAGGCAGGCTGAGAAATGTAGTATTTTAGTTGAGTTTATTGGCAGTAAGATAGGTGTATAAACCATCAAGATTTTGTTACTAAAAGGGTAGGCAGAGCCAACCTGGGACCCTAGACAGATGCATCCTGTCATCCCTCTGCAGCAAAGACCCAAAAACCTAAGTAAAACATACAAATGTCCATTCTGGAACCATAAGCATCAAATGAAGGGATAAAGAAGTAGATCAAATGCCAAATGGAAGAAAAAACAGAAGAACAGAGAACAAGAAGAGGTAAGGAGTAGAGATCCCCTGCTAACTAACACGGCACAGTTTTACCATCTTGGAGAACAACCAGCAACAACCCCAAATAGGGAGTATGGGAAGGCTACTTCACAGAGCTCCCAACAGTAGACAGAGCATCCGGTAACCAGAGAAACACTCTTTACCACTCCTCCCTTCTGCCACATACACCATCCCTCCGCATTCCAGACAGACCACCATGCCACCTGGCAAGAGAAACAATGACCCACCATTACTCCAGGTCTACTCCACCCACAGCTGCCAGCTCCTGCTGTGCCTTATTTTTTGTTTTTTTTGCCTTTCTTTCTTTTCTTTCTGGCTCCCATCTAGCCCCATATGCCGCCTCCACATCTTCCTGATGGTCCACACTGCACCACTTGGCTAGAGAGCTACCAGCATGCCATCACCCCAGCCCTCACCACCCCCACCCACCTTCTCCTGCTGTTACCTTTTTTTTTTAACCTTTTTTCCCTTTCTTTCTGCCTCCCACCTACCCCCATATGCCACCTCTATCCCTTCCCAAAGGGCCACACACACTATCTCGGGTAGAAAGCTACAAGCCCACCACCAGCTCAGGTCCCCCCACTGCCGCCCATTGGCTCCTGCTTTGCCATTTTTTCTTTTCTCCTTTCTTTCTCCCTCCCACCTAACCCTGTAACACACCTCTACCCATTCCCACCAGCCATCCCCCACTGTCTTGGCTACAGAGGTGTTGCCTGGCCCTCCCCCACTCCCCCACTGGCTTTGGCCACATCATTTGTTTTTTCCCTTGCCTCCTTTTCTTCTTTCCTCCCATCTAGCCCCATGCATCAACCCCACCACTTTCTGATGGGCCACACTGCACTACTGGGCTAGAGAGCTACCAGCCCTTCATCATCCCAGATCTACCGCACCACCACCTGTCAGCTCCTGCAGCACCAATTTTTTCCCATATCTTCCTTTTCTTTCTCCCCCTTTCCTAGTTCCACACACCACCTCTACCGCTTCCCGCTAGGTCTTGCTGTCCCACCGTGGACAGAGAGCTACCAGCCCACCATAGCCTCACCCACCCCCGCTCACCAGCACTCACTGAGTTATTTTCCTCTTTTTCTTTTCCACCTTCTTTTTCTTTTTCCCTGCCACCCAGCCCCATACATCGCCTCTACCCTTTCCTGCCAGGCCACGCCACACTGCCATGGGCAGAGAGAGCCACTGGTCCACAATCAGCCCAGATCTGCCTCACCCCACCCACCAACTACCATCATGTCATTTTTTTCCCCTTTCTTCCAATTCTTTCTCCCCAGACCTAGACCCATTTGTCAGCTCCTCCATTCCCACTGGCCCCCATGTCCACCCACCCCATCAGCAAGCTACTCTTTTTTTCTCTCTTTCCCTCTCTTTTCTTTTCTTTGTTCCCCAAACCTAGTCCCATATACCACCCTCTCTTGCCACCAGCTCTTATCATGCCACTGTGGCTAGAGCATCTCTGGCCCAAGCCTGCTGCTACACCAGGCCAGCACTGCCTACCCCATTCTGCAACTCAACCAGTTACTGAACAGACATCCTTGCCTATCTGGTGAGGAGCTGTGAGTGCTTCCACGCTGCTGGACCAACATCAGGAGGCTGACAGCACCCACCCACTCCACACTCAGTGAATTCACCAAACCAGTGTATAGTGAAGAGGCCTTGCCCTACCTGCTGCTGCCCTGCCCAAATGGAAAATGTGGTGAGAGCTATCATGCCCACAGACCAGCAAGTAGCAAAGAACAACTGGCCCACTCTCCCTGACATATCAAAACAAAAAAAGAAGCAGGACAAAACAAATGAACACACAATCAATAAACACACACACACACAAAAATACCTTAATATTTCAGAGACAGCAGATAATATCAAAACATACATAAAAGCAGGACAAGAAAATGATCAAAATAAAGAATCAGATGACTTCCGGAAGCAGTAGAATGATCTAATATAGAATTCAGTGTATATATATATATATATATATATATATGTACATATATAAAATATATATATACATAATACACATATATATGTATATACATATATATATAAAAAAATATATATGGGGTTCCCCAAAAGATCAGGAAAGAGATCAAGGAAAACATAGACAAAACCAGTGAAAACATACCCAAAATCAAGAAAAAAAAAAGCAATAGAAGAATTCAGGAAAATAATATAAGAGCAAAACATCAAAATAAATAAACAATTAGAAATCCTACAAAAATCGCAACTAGAAATCCAAAAAATAAGCAACAATATTTCAGAAATGGACAACTCACTAGAAAGTTTTAGAGCAAATTTGAAACAATGGAAGACAGAATCAGTGAGATTGAAGACAAATTCATGGATGTCACTTTATTTGAGGAAAAACCAGAGAAAACAATGAAGAAAACCTATACATGAGACAAAATCAAGAGCAAAAATTTGGCATGGTGGAATTCCAGAACAGAGAAGGAAATGCAAAACACAGAAAAGATTATTGAAGATTTGCTAGCAGTAAATTTCCCAATACCATGTAAGAAAAAAACTCAATGGACCCCATATAGAGTAGGTCCCAAAAGAAAGTCCCCAAGACGTATCATTATCTTACTTTCCAAAACCAAAGACAAAAAAAGAATCTTGAGATCAACTCAGGGGAAACAATAAGACTAAACTCTAGTTCCTTGGCAGAAACTACACAGGCAAAGAGGCAATGGGAATACATACACAAAATTTTGAAAGAAAAAAGAAAACTGCCAACTAAGAACAATATATCCTCCAAAACTCTCACTCAAATATGGTAGTGAAATTAGAACACTTTCAGATAAACAGAAATTAAGGGAATTAGTAAAAACCAAACCAAACTTACAATAAATATTAAAGGGAGTTCTTCAGTTAGAGAACCAACAACATCAGAAAACAACCAGTCTAGGACATAGGACAGCATCAGCCAGATATCAACCTAGGTAAAGAACTCTCAGTAATAAAAAAAAAAGCTAAAAAACTTAAAACAGGGAAACAGAAATATCAGTCTGTAAATGAAGACAATGTAAAAACAATAAAAGGGGGGATAAAAGTGTGGGTATAGAGCTTTCAAAAGGAGATTACGTCAAGCCAATATCAAGTGATAAAAGACTGGTTCAAATTTAGGAAGGTAAGGGTAAATTTCAAGATAACCACAAAGAAATCAAACAAGCATACACATCAGCATAAAAAAGAAGAAAAACAAAGTCTAAGTAAACACAAAATCTATAATAATGAAAGAAAAGAAAATCCAAAAACAAAAGGAACTCAGCACGGGAAAAAAGAAAATGTTAGCACCACAAAAAAAGCACAATATGACAGCAATAAACTCATACCTATCGGAAACCCTGGTGGCATAGTGGTTAAGTGCTACGGCTGCTAACCAAAGGGTTGGCAGTTCGAATCCACCAGGTGCTCTTTGGACACTCTATGGGGCGGTCTACTCTGTCCTATAGGGTCACTATGAGTTGGAATCGATTCGAAGGCACTGGGTTTAGTTTGGTATTGATAATCATACCAAAAGTAAATGTCTTAAATGTGCTTGTACAGAGACAGAGAATGGCAGAATGAAAAAAAAAAAAAAGTCAATATGCTGTCTAAAAGAGACACACCCGAAACAGAAAAACATGAATATATTAAAAATCAAAGATGGAAAAAAATATATATCAAGCAAATAGTAACCAGCAAAGGGCAGGAGAGGCAACATTAATCTCAGATAAAATGGATTTTAAGGCAAAATCAACCCTAAAAGACAAGGAAAGAAATTATATATGATTAATGGGACAATCCACCAAGAAGACATAACCTTAATAAATATCTACTCAAGCAATGACAGCATTCCAAATGCAGAAAACAAACTCTAACAGCACTAAAAAGAGAAATAGTTCCACAACAGTAGCAGAAGACTTTTACACGCCACTCTTGGTAATGAACAGAACATCTAGAAAGATACTCAGCAAAGATATAGAAGATTGAAAGGCCGCAATCAACCAACTTGACCTCATAGACGTATATAGAACAGACCACTCAACAGCAGCAAAGTATACATTCTTTTCCAGAGCACATGGAACATTCTCCAGAATAGACTACATTTTAGTCCACAAAGCAATCCTAAATAAAATCCAAAACATCAAAATATTCTCTCTAATCACAATGGCGTAGAAGTAGAAATCAGTAACAGAAAGAGCAAGGAAAAAAAAAAAATCAAACAGATGAAAACTGAATAACACCTCTATAGGGTCCCTATGAGTTGGAATCAACTAGACAGAAACGGGTTTGGTTTTGGCTTGGTAAAAGTAACTGGGCAATAGAAGAAATCAAAGGGGGAATCAAAAAATTCTTAGACTCAATTGAGAATGAAAACACTTTATACTAAAACCTTTGGGACAGAGTAGAGGCAGTGCTCAGAGCAGAAATAAATGAAATAGAGAACAGAAAAACAATAGAAAAAATCCACAAGACCAAAGGTTGATTGTTTGAAAAGATCATCAAAATCTATATAAACCACTGGCCAAAATGACAAAACAAAAACAGGAGAGAAAGTAAGTAACCCAAATAAGAAATGAGATAGGATACCTTGCAACAGACCAAACTGAAATAAAAGAGATAACAACAGGATACTATGAAAAATTGTAGTCCAACAAATTTGAAAACCTAGAAGAAATGGGCAAATTTCTAGAAACACACTGCCTACCTAAACTAACACAAACTGAGGTCGAAAATCTGGACAGACCCGTAATAAGAGAGGAGATTCAAGAGGTCATAAAAACAATCCCAATAGCTACAAAAAAAAAGCCCTGGCCCACATGGCTTCACTAGAGAAATTTTACCAAGCATTCAAAGAAAAGCTCGCACCAGTACTACTCAAACTATTTCAGAGCATAGAAAAGGAAAAATATTCCCAAATTCATTCTACGAAGCCAGCAAAACACTGATACCAAAGCTGGGAAAAGATACCACAAAAAAGAAAATTACAGACTAATATAGACACAAAAATTTTCAACCAAATCCTAGCCAATAGAATCAACCAATTTATATATATATATATATATATATATATATATATATATATATATATATATATATATATATATATATAGGAAAACCTGGTGGCATAGTGGTTAAGTGCTATGGCTGCTAACCAAAAGGTCGGCAGTTCGAATCCACCAGGCACTCTTTGGAAACCCTGTGGGGCAGTTCTACTCTGTCCTGTAGGCTCGCTATGAGTCAAAATTGACTCGACGGCAATGGATTTGGTATATATATATATATATATATATATATATATATATATATATATACACCAAATATATAAGTGATCTGAGTTTGTGTTAGTTTAGGTAGGTAGTGTGTTTCTAGAAATTTGCCCATTTCTTCTAGGTTTTCAAATTTGTTGGACTACAATTTTTCGTAGTATCCTGTTGTTATCTCTTTTATTTCAGTTTGGTCTGTTGCAAGGTATCCTATCTCATTTCTTATTTGGGTTACTTACTTTCTCTCCTGTTTTTGTTTTGTCATTTTGGCCAGTGGTTTTATAGATTTTGATGATCTTATATAAGTGAGATTCATACCAGGTATGCAAGGATGATTCAACATTAGAAAATCAATCAGTGTAGTCCGCCACGTACACAAATAGAACAAAAGAAAAGAATCACATGATCATCTCAATTGACATAGAAAAGGCATTTGATAAAGTCCAACACTCATTCCTGATAAAAACTCTCAATAAAATAGGTAGAGAAGGAAAATCCCTCAACATAGTAATGGGCATCTATACAAAATCAAGAGAGACTGAAACTATTCCCTCTGAAAATAAGAATAAGAAAAGGATGCCCTTTATCACCACTCCTATTTAACTTTGAGCTGGAAGTCCTAGTTAGAGCAATAAGGCAAGAAAAAGAAATAAAGGGTATCCAAATTGGTAAGAAAGAAGCAGAACTACCCCTATTATTTGCGGGATAATATCCTCTATTCATAGAGGATCCCAAAGGTTCCACAAGAAAACTACTGGAACTAACAGAAAGATTCAACAGAGAAGCAGGGTATAAGATCAACATATAAAAATCATTTGGATTCCTATACACCAACAAAGACAACTTCAAAAATGAAATCAGGGAAACAATACCATTTATAATAGTCCCTAAAAAGATAAAATACTTAGGAATAAATCTAACCAGGGACGTAAAAAGACCCATAAAAGGGAACTACAAAACACTATTGCAAGAAACCAAAGGAGACCTACATTAATGAAAAAACATGCCATGCTTATGGATTAGAAGACTTAACATTGTGAAAAATGTCAAAGTGATCTACAGGTATAACGCAATCCCAGTCCATATATCAACAGCATTCTTTATTGAAATGAAAAAACTAATCAGCAATTTTATATGGAAAGGAATAAGGCCCCAGATAAGCAAATCAGTATTAAAGAAAAAGAACAGAGTAGGAAGCCTCAGACTGCCTGATCTCAGAACCAACTATATAGCCACATTACTGAAAACAGCCTGGTACTAGTACAATGACATAAGTGAACCCATGGAACAGAATAGAGAACACAAATATGAACCCATCCACCTACAGAGAGCTGATCTTTGACAAAGGACCATCTCTGTCAATTGGCATAAAATACGGTACTTCATAAAGAAAGTGTTCTACATCCTACTTTGGTGAGTAGTGCCTAGGGTCTTAAAAGCTTGTGAGTGGCCATGTAAAATATATCTATTGGCCCATCACATTCAGAGCAAAGGAGAACAACAACAACAAAAAAAAGACCCAAAGAAAAGTATCAGTCCAAAGCACTAAAAGACCACATGAGCCTCAGTCTCCACCAGTGTGAGCCAGGAAAACTGGATGGTGCCGGCTACCACCAATGACTACTCTGACAGGAATCGCAATAGAGCCCTGGACAGAGCAGGAGAAAGATGTAGAAACAAATTAAAATTCACAAAAAAAGACCAGACTTTCTGGTTTGACAGGACTCAGGGAACCCCCAAGAATATGAGCCCGGATGCCTTGCTAACTCAGAACTGAAGTCACTCCTGAAGCCCACCTTTTGGCCAAAGATTAGGCAGACCTATAAAACAAACAATAACACACATTAGGAATGTTTCTTAGTTCCGTCAAGTGTAGGAAGCCAAATGGGCAACACTTGACCAAAAGCAAAGAGGAGAAAGCAGGAAGGGACAGGAAAACTAGACCAATGGACGTGGAGAACCTGGGGTGGGTCTCGTTACTAGTCGAATTTTATTTTCAACCAAACCCAAATGCTTTTTACATTTAGTACAAGAATTTGAAATTTTTAATTTGTTCTCGTAAGAGTTGTAGCTGGTCTTCTGTTCCCTTTCATGCATTCTGGGCTTTATGCTTTCCCACTTCAGTTGCTCTTTGCTTTACGTGTCGCAAACTCAATGTATTATGCTTGATTTGTTTTTATCTTTTCCAGCGATTTTGAGGTATATAGTATGATTTAAATTTTGCTAGCATATTTTACAAAAGCATATATTTAACATGCATTATTAGTTAACAATATTCTAGCCTTAAACAGTGTTTTTACTTCTTTCATAAAATGAAAAAATTGATATACTATATATCTCTCTGCTCTCCTATTGCATTCAAAATGTGTTCTATAAAATAAAGGTGAAAGTTGTACATGCTTTTAAAAAAAGAAATATTTGATATTCTCTTTATTTGTATGATCTTCCTTCTGTAATCAGATATTGGTGTATTTTCTGAGTCACTCCACATATTAGAATATTTTTTCTATTGTCTTCTCACATAGATGGTAACTTAGCTATGAAAATTCATGCTGTCTTCTTTTCCCCTTTAAAATCTGTAGATACCATGTTACTGTTTTCATGAGTTAAATATTCCAAAAAATACAAGAAGCCAGTCTACATTTGTTTCTTTCACAGTTGTACTATCAAGCTAAATATTGCTTATGCTAAATTTTCCTTATTTCTTCTTCAGATTCCTCTGTTATTTGAAGATTAGCATTGTCATTGCTGTGCTCCACATCAGTGTATTATGGGAAAAGATTTTTAATTTTTGTAATATCAATTGTACATTATATTTTCTCTTTTTAATTTTACTACAGCCTCTCTGGTTTCCTTACACTGTCCATACCAAGTAGGAAACTGAACAGACGTATTCAAATACATCATAAGAGTCATTTGTCAGTATAATATATTTGGTTTACGTTAGTTTTTTTGTTTTGTTTATTAAATGTTATTTTGTGAAGCAGTTGGATTCTGGTTGAAATGCTGTCTCAGTTTACTAGTGCCACCTTAACAAATAATACAACGAGTGGGTGGGCAGCTTTAAAGAACAGAAATGTGTTTTCTTACAATTCTGGAGGCTAAAAGTCCAGATCAAGATCTCAGCCTTGTTTCTTCCGTCTGTGGACTTCTCCCCTGTCTCCTGGTATCTGACAGCAATCTGTGGTGTTTCTTTGCTTGTAGATTTGTCTTCCTGCACTATGTCCCCTCTGTGTGTGTCTCTGGGTCTATGCTGTTCTTTCCATAAGACACCATTTGAAAGTGATTAGGTCTGGGACCCACACTGCCCTGATATAGCCTCATTAACATAACAGAAGAAAACCTCTATTTCCAAACAGGGTTATGGTCACAGGTTCCAGGAATAGGACCTCAGCAAAACTCTATGGGGGACACAATTCAGTCAATAACACGTGCCCTTTGCGATATCATCAATTCCGTTCTTTCTTCATTCTGTCATACACTGCTATGCCAGTACACCCCACTGATAGAAGCTGAGGATTATGATATATTGTATCATGTGAGGTGCTGACACCTCAAATGTTTTAAACTGGTTTAAAGATAGAAAGAGCCCTCTGTGGCTCGTATTAATTATAACTTCAAAAACATATTTCACCTGTTCAAAATGTTAGATACCAGCCTACGACCATAATGGGAATAAGGCTGAATTTTCTTCCTACATGCTTCTAGGACATTAGCAGCTTTATTTCAGGGAAAAAGAAACAGAGAAAACTACCTTGTAAGGTTAGTGTGAGGATTAAACATCTTAATATAGATAAAGCACTTAGAACAGTGCCTGTCACAGAGTAAATATATGTGTTAGCTGTCTCTGCTAATTCCTCAAAAATTCTGTCCAGATCAATCCAATTACTTATTCATTTCTATCAGTAGATTGATCATTGGTCATAGTTTTTATTTGCCTTCATGTGTATCTATTTGCAGAGCTCTTGTGGCACAGTGCTTAAGAGCTCAGCTGCTAACCAAAAGGTAGGCAGTTCGAATATACCAGCCACTCCTTGGAGACCCTATGGGGCAGTTCTACCCTGTCTATAGGGTCACTATGAGTCAGAATTGACTTGATGGCAACAGGTTTGGTTTAGGTTGGTATCTATGTGCAATTAAGAGGGAAGCTGGGGAATGCTAACCAGACGAGGTAAGAAACTAGAAGTCAGAGAAATCCTTCGGTTACTCAGATGATGACAGCTATCCTCTAACTTACATTTCATCGAGAATATGTGTTTTCTTAATGCCGTTCCAAAGACTCCCTTAACTTTTTCCTGCCATTGGAGGGTGAGAAACTTGACAGCATACACCATGACTTATTCATCTTTGTATTTTTACAAAGATTTAATGCAATCCCTCACACAGTTTGGGTACTTCAATTTTTCATTGATTAGTGAATACATGAGTTATGAGAAGGTAAAATCTATATAACCATAATTGGGATTGTATTTTTCACCTAAAATATTTTAATCTGAAACTTGTAAAAAACAGATGGAAAGAAAATAATGCAATGAATTTGAATAAACTTGCGTAACTTTGATAGAACATAAAAGTAAATATTCAAGGTCTCTTCTTACATCCTTTTTTTAATGTTTTTAACAATCTTTTGTATGACATCCTTGATATCATCCAACAACTTTTCTGGTCTTCAGTCATTAGTGTTCAATGCATCAGATCTACTCTTGACATGTTTTCTATTCAGGTGGGATATACTCTTATGGACTTGTTTTAATTTCTTCAGGTTCAACTTGAACTTGCATATAAGCAATTGATGGTCTGTTCCACATGCAGCCCCTGGCCTTGTTCTGACTGATGATATTGAACTTCTGCATCATCTCTTTCCACAAATATATTCCTGTGTACTCCATCTGGCAAGGTCCGTGTGTGTAGTTGTTGTTTATGTTGTTGAAAAAAGGTATTTTCAATGAATAAGTCGTTGGTCTTCCAAAATTCTATCATGCAATCTCTGGCATCATTTCTGTCCCCAAGGCTACATTTCCCAACTACTGATCCTTCTTCTTTGTTTCTGATTTTCCCATTCTAATCATCCGCAATTATCAATGCATCTTCATGGCATGTTTGGTCAATTTCAGAGTACAGAAGTTGGTAAAGTCTTCAATTTCTTCATTTTTGGTATTAATGGTTGGTACATAAATTTGAATAATAGTCACATTACTTGGTCTTCCTTGTAGGCATATGGGTACTATCCTGTCACTGACAGCACTGTGCTTCAGGATAGATCTTGAAATGGTCTTTTTGATATGAATGCAATGTCTTTCCTCTTCAATTTTTCATTTCTGGCATAGAAAAACAATATGATTGTCCAATTCTAATGGCCAATACCAGTCCATTTCAGCTCACTAATGCCTAGGATATTGACCTTAAAGTGTTCAGGTTCATTTGTGACAACTTCCAATTTTTCTTGATTCAAAGTTCATATGGAGAAAGTAAAAGGTCATTAAAAAGAAAGAAAAGACCAAAATGGGTGTCAGAAATGTCTCTTGAATGTAGAGTAGATAAAGCAGAAGGCAGGAAAAATGAAGTAAAACAGCTGAACAGAAAATTTTAAAGAGTGGCTTGAGTAGACAAAGTAAAGTATTATAATGAAAAGTGCAAAGACCTGGAGTTAGAAAACCAAAAGAGAAGAACACACATGGCATTTCTAAAGCTGAAAGAACAAAAGAAAAAAATTGAGCCTAGAGTTGCGATACTGAAGGATTCTATGGGCAAAATATGAATGACACAAGAAAGAAGGTAGAAGGAATACACAGAGTCACTGTACCAAAAAGAATTGTTCGTTTTCAGGGATAGCATATGATTGAGAACCAAAGGTACTGAAGGAAGAGATACAGGAAGTACTGAAGTCATTCGTGAAAAATAAGACTCCAGGAATTGACAGAATATCAGCTGAGATGTTTCAACAATGGAGGCAACACTGGAAGAGCTCAGTAGTCTATGCCAAGAAATTTGGAAGACAGCTGTCTGGCCAACTGACTGGCGTTGATCCATATTTTTGCTTACTCCAAAGAAAGGTGACCCCATGAAATGTGGAAATTATCAAACAAGGTCCTTAAAACTACGTATGAGTAAAATTATGTTGAAAATAATTCAGAAATGATTGCAGTAGTACATTGACAGGGAACTGAAAGAAGTTCAAGCCGTATAAAGAAGAAAATGTGGAACAAAGGATATCATTGCTGATGTCAGATAGATCTTGGCTGAAAGCAGAGTATACCAGAAAGATATTTACCTGAGTTTTATTGACTATGCAAAGGCATTCCACTCCTGGATCATGACAAATTATGGTTAACACTGCAAATAATGGGAACACCAGAACACTTAATTGTGCTTATGTGGAACCTGTACATGGAGCTCTGGTGGCACAGTGCTTAAGAGCTAGGCTTCTAACCAAAAGGCAGGCAGTTTGAATCCACCAGCCACTCCTTGAAAACCTTATGGGGTGGGTCCACTTTGTCCTATAGGATACCTGTGAGTCAGAATCAACTCAACGATAATGGATTTTTTTCCTTGGAACTTGTACACAGACCAAGAGGCAGTTGTTTAAACAAAACAAGGGGATACGGCATGGTTTAAAATCAGGAAATGTGTGCATCAGGGTTGTATTCTTTCACTATACATATTCAATCTGTATGCTGAGCAAATAATCTGAGAAGCCGTACCATACGAAGAAGAAAACAGCATCAGGACTGGAGGAAAACTCATTAAAAACCTGCATTATGCAGATGACACAACATTGCTTGCTGGAAGTGAAGAGGATTTGAAGCACTTACTGATGAAGATCAAAGACTGCAGCCTTCAGTATGGGTTACACCTCAATGTAAAGAAAACAAAAATTCTCACAAATGGACCAATAAGCAACATCATAATAAATGGAGAAAATATTGAAGTTGTCATGGGTTTCATTTTACTCGGATCCACATTCGACTCCCATGGAAGCAGCAGTCAAGAGACCAAACGACGTATTTGCATTGGGCAAATCTGCTTCAAAAGACCCCTTTAAAGTATTAAATGGAAAAGATGTCACGTTGAAGACTAAAGTGCACCTGACCCAAGCTGTGGTATTTTCAATCACCTCATAGGCATGTGAAAATTAGAGCAATGAATAAGGAAGATCAAAGAAGAATTGAGGCCTATGAATTATGGTGTTGGTGAAGAATACTGAATGTGTAGTGGACTGCCAGAAGAACAAACAAATCTATCTTGAAAGAAATACAGCAAGAACACTCCTTAGAAGCAAGGATGGTGAGACTTCATCTCACGTACTTTGGACATATTACCAGGAGGGACCCAACCCTGGAGAAGGACATCGTGCTTGGTAAAGCAGAGGATCAGCAAAAAAAGAGGAAGACCCTCAATGAGATGGATTGACCCAGTGGCTGGAACAATGGGCTCAAACACAGCAACTATTGTGAGGATGGCACAGGATCGGGCAGTGTTTCCTTCTGTTATATATAAGGTCGTTTTGTGTGAGAAACCACATTACAGCACCTAATAACAAAAAAACAGAAAAGTAAATCCGAATAGCAAAAACATCTTTAAAGAGATTAAAAAGAAAAAAAAAAAGCATTAACTTTATATGGAAAGGGAAGAAGCCCCAGATAAGTAAAACAATATTGAAGAAGAATAATGTAGGAGAACTTGCACTACTGGACCTCAGAATCTACTATACACCTATGGCAGTCAAAACAGCCTGGTACTGGTACATCAATAGATACATTGACCAATGGAACCAGAATTGAGAACCCAGATGTAAACCTATCACTCTATAGACACCTGATCTTCCACAAGGGCCCAAAGTCCATCAAATGGGGAAAAGACAGTCTTTTTAGGAAATGGCTATGGCAAAACTGGATGTCCATCTACAAAAACATGAAACAGGACTCATATCTCACATCATATTAAAAGAAAAAAAAAACTAATTCAAAATGGATCAAAGATCTAAATATAAAGCCAAAACTATAACGTTCGTAGAAGAAAAATAAGATCAATGCTAGAGGCCCTAATACGTGGTATTAACAGTATACAAACCATAACCAACAACACACAAACTCCAGAAGATAAGCTAGATAACTGGGATCTTCTAAAAATGAAACACTTATGAAAATCAAAAGGCCTCATCAAAAGAGTAAAAAGAGAACCTACAGACTGGGAAAAAAATTTGCCTATTATAAATCAGACAAAGGTCTAATCTCTAAAATCTACATGATAATTCAACACCTCTACAACAAAAAGACGAATAATTGAATTAAAAAATGGGCAAAGGAAACGAGACACTTCACCAAAGAAGACATTCAAAAGGCCAAAAGACACGTGAAGAAATGCTTTCGATCACTAGCCATTAAAAGCAAATTAAAACCACATTGAGATACCATCTCACCCCAGCATTACTGGCATGAATCAAAAAAAAGGAATTAACAAATGTTGGAGAGGCTGTGGGGAGAGTGGAACTGTTATACACTGCTGGTGGGGATGCAAAGTGATACAAACATTTTGGAAAATGATATGGCGCTTCCTTTTGTTGTTGTTGTTAGGTACCGTTGACTAGATTCAGTCTCGTAGTGACCCTATGGACAGAAGAATGAAATACTGCCCAGTCCCACGCCATCCTCACAATAGCTGCTATGCTTGTGCCCTTTGCTGCAGCCACTGTGCCAATCCATCTTGTTGAGGGTCTTCTTCTTCCTTGCCGACCCTCCACTTTACCAAGCCTTTCTTCAGTGACTGATCCCTTCTGAAACATGTCCAAAGTATGTGAGAAGTACTCTTGCCATCCTTGCTTCTGAGGAGCATTCTGGTTGTACTTCCAAGACAGGTTTGTTTTTTTCTTTTAGCAGTCTGTGGAATATTCAACATTCTTCTCCAACACCACATTCAAAGGTGCCAATTCTTCTTCAGCCTCCCTTATTCATTGTCCAGTTTTCCCATGCATAAGAAACACCATGGTTTGGGTAAAGTGCACCTTAGTCCTCAAGGTGACATCTTTGCTTTTCATGGCACTTTCTTAGAAAGTTAGAAATAGAAATACCATGTGATCCAGCAATCCCACTCTAGGAATATATCCTAGAGAAATACAAGTCATCACATGAATACACATATGCACACCCGTGTTCATTGCAGCATTGTTTACAATAGCAAAAAGATGGAAAAAACCTAGATGCCCAACAACAGAGGAATGAACTATGGTACATACACACAATGGGGTGTTGCACAATTATGAAGGACATCAATGAATCTGTGAAGCATCTCACAACATGGATGAATCTGAAGGGCATTAGGCTGAGAAAAATAAGTCAATCACAAAAGGACAAATATTATATGAGACCACTACTGTAAAACTCCTGAAAAGGCTTACACACAAAAAGAAAAAAATCTTTGATGGTTACAAGGGTGGGGAGAGGTGGGGATGGAAAACTATTAAACAGACAATAGAAAAGCGGTAACTTTGGTGAAGGGGAGGACAGTACGTAATACTGGGAAGCCAGCACAACTTGTACAAGGTGAGGTCATGGAAGCTCCACAGGCACTTCCAAATTCCCTGAGGGACCACATTGCTGGGCTGAGGGCTGTGGGGACCATGGTCTTGGGGAACATCTAGCTCAATTGGCATAACATAGTTTATGAAGAAAATGTTCTACATTCTGCTTTGGGGAGTAGCATCTGGGGTCGTAAAAGCCTGTGAGCAGCCATCTAAGATACTCCACTGGTCTCACCCCTTCTGGAGAAAGGGAGAAGTAAGAAAACTGAAGATATAGGGAAAGGATTAGTCCAAAGGACTAATGGACCACATCTACCATGGCCTCCACAGACTGAGTCAAGTACAATAAGATGGTGCGCAGCTACCACCACTGGCTGCGATGACAGAGATCACAGTAGAGAGTCCTGGACAGAGCTGGAGAAAAACAAAACAAAATTCTAAGTCACAAAAAAAGTCCAGATTTACTGGCTTGACAGAGACTAAAGAAACCCTGAGACTATGGCCTCCGGACACCGTTTTAGCTCAGTAATGAAGTCATTCCTGAGGTTCTCCCTTCAGCCAGAGATTAGACAGGCCCATAAAACAAAACAAGACTAAAGGGGCACACCAGGCCAGGGGCAAGGACTAGAAGGCAGGGTGGGACATGAAAGCTAGTAATACGGAACGCAAGGTCAAGAAGGGAGAGTAGTGACATGTATTCATCATTTAAGGTTAAATTCATTTTCAAAGAACAGGTTCCTTTTTAATGTTATATGTTCAACCTCGCTAAATATAAATTTAAAAAACAAATGTTGAAAGTTTTATTACATATAAAATTGGCAAAGATTTAAAATGATAATAGCTAAGGCCAGCAAAAAATCCTTGAGTGGTATCAACTATGAGGAGGCTTGGCTGCTAGCCAAATGGTTGACAGTTGGAGTCCACCTACCGGCACCTCAGAGGAAAGGCCTGGCAATCTACTTTGGAAAAATCAGCCATTGACAACCCTACAGAGCGCAGCTCTTCTCGGACACACATGGGGTCACCATGAGTAGTTATTTTTATTACTAATTCCACTAAAAACTTATTCTAGGTACAATGGTGTGTAGACAAAGATACATGTGCAAAGGCATTTTTACAGAATTATGTACAATATCAAAAAAAGGAATTTTAGGTAAATATGTCTTTCATATAATAGAGCAGAACCCGGTACTTAAAATAATACTTTTTAAATATTTAATGATAATAAAAAAGGTTCATGGAAATACGTTAAATAATAATGAAAGGCAAAACAGCATCTGCAGTATTATACAAGTTTTGTATATAAAAATGTATAAATATACAAATGTTCACAATAAGTAAATGCAAATAAAAATAGTCTGAATAAGTGTACAGAAAATCCAAAGAGATTATTTATGGCATGATTGCATGTTATTTTTCTCTTCTATATAATTCTGTGAGTTTTCCAAATTTTCTACAATTAGTATGTTAGTTTTATCATAATAAAATACAATCTTATGGCACAAGTAGTACGTGGATTAATTGCTAAGAAATATGTAAAATGGTTTATATATTTGATAAAAATTATATGAAATATATTTGTCTTTGGCAAATGATTTATATTAAATGGAGAGTATTGTTTTTCAAATTGCATCTCACAATGATTTTCTATTTTCCTTTAATAATTATGTTTCTATAACCCTTCTCATTTATTTACTTATTCAATCATTTAGTTTTATTAGTATGGGTCTTGGATATTTTATTCTTAGACACATAATCCATTACTATCACAATTTATTTTGCTGCTCAAATTGTTCAGCTTTGGCCAATAGGAGTTTTCTCTGGTTGCTGCTGTGTTCTGTTGGCATGCCCCCATTCTTTTTTTTTTTTTCTTTAGCAATTCTTTACATTCTAGGTCAATCAGATTCTCTAGGCTCATCTTCTATATTTCGTGCCCCAGCCCTAGGATAAGCCATTTTTCTAAGGACACTTGATTCCTTTTATTTCAGGATGGTATTTGGAAATCAAGATCTATTTTTGTTTGTTTTATATAAAGAAAAACATATACATATATTTGAAAAAGAGAAAGTCACTCAACCAGATGAATTGACACTGTGGCTACAACAATGGGCTCAAACATAGCAATGATTGTGGGGAGGATGCATGTGGTGCAGGACCCGGGCAATGTCTCGTTCTGCTGTGCACAGGGTCACTTTGAGCTGGAACCAACTCAAAAGCACCTATATATATATATATATATATATAATTTTAGAGATCTTGAAGTAGCTGTTCTTGTCGTTACTTGGGCATCACTGCTTCTAGAGACATCACCATAGATGAACACTCTAATTAGTGGTCAAAACTTTAACGAGGAATAGGATAGTTTCAAGTCCTCAATATATCTCCTTCCAAATAGATATTAAATATTGTGGTAGTTTTAACTTATATCCACAAAATTTTTATATCCCTCCAGGGAGTGAGGTTTAATGCTCTTCAGCTGAACTTAGAAACTTCCTTCTAATTTTTAAAGTATGGGAAGAGGAGGAAGTTTTATAGTGAAGAAAACTGGCAGAGACTTTCTTAACCAAGTGATCAAGGTGAAATCATCAATAATAAGTCACTTTGATATTTCTGATACGAGGCTATGGTATTCTTCTCCCAAATCCCTAACCCCAGTCTAGTTGTGAGATACTATAAGACAACCCAAAATGAAGAATATTAGATATAAATATCTAATCAGTACTCTTCAAAAGTATCAATGTCATAAAATATAAGAAAGGCCAAGAAACTTTCAGAACTTGGAAGAGACTAAGGGATATGAAGACTGAATGCAATGTGGTATCCCTGACTGGAACCTGGAACAGGAAAAGAGTACTAGTGGAAAACCAATGATATCCAAGTAACATTGAGAGTTTTTTAAATAGCATTCTACCTATGCTACTTTCTTCATTTTGATAAATGTGCCATGGTTATATAAGACGTAACCATTAGAATTATCTAGGTAAGGGGTATATGAGAATTCTTTAGAGAGTTCTTTAGAGAAGCAGAACAGTAATAAAGAGAGAGAGGGAGAGAGACAGTGAATAGTGGGGGAGTTCTGACAAAATGTCTGTTTATAGTCTTTTATAGTCTTTAGACAGAATGCACCCTAGGGAAAATTCCTTTCTTTTTTTTTCCTCTTAAGGTCTTCAACTGATTGGATGAGGCCCACGAACATTATGGAGGGTAGTGTTCTTTGTTCAAGGCCTACCAATTTGATCACATGTAACTACTTTGTACCAGCATCTACACCTGGGTCTGCCCAAACAACTGGACACCTTAGCCTAATGAAGCTGACACATAAAATTAACCATTGCAACTATCTTTGCAACTCTTCTCTAAAATTATTTCGAAATAAAATGTGCAAAGCTAGGATATGTTTCCAATATACACAAGTTTCAGTTAACACGATCCCATTCAAAGCAAAAACTCCCTGATGTGGGTGTATATGTGTGTACATCCTATCACAGAGCGTAGATGCCTATCACAATGAATCAATGGAAGCTAAAATTATGATTTTGCTAATAACAATATGTATTATTATTATCATTTTGGAGTTTTGGAGTTGTATTTTATTGGAAGTTGATGCTGGAAGGAAGAATTTGCATTTAATATCATAGGCAGTATGGAATCATTAAAACTTGTGAGAATAGACTGATAGAGCTTCTGGGCATGCAGATGGGTAACCATATATAGTCATGTTATCTAACGGAAATGAAAATCATTGATCTATGTTTGTGCAGTCCAACTTAGAAGAGGAAAAGAAACTAAATACTGTTTTATAGGAAGAATGCCTTTCTGGAATACTGAAGTATCCTTTGTGTGTGGCTCTGGGACCAGAGTTCTGTCTTTGGTTTCTCTTTAATCCCTGTGATGGCTAATTCAGTATCCTTTATATTGAAGGCTCTCAGTAAAGTCCTCACTGACTGAATGCTTTCTGTGATTCTTTTATCCCACCTCTGATTCCTTGCATTCCATTCAACCACCAATGAAGAACAGGTGAAAAATTGATACAGCTCTTCTGAAATCTCTGTTGAGTTAGCTGTTCAGCTATATTTTAAAAGGGAATGTGTATCTGTCAGAACGGGAGAAAGGAGAAAATATTTTTCATTTGAAGAGTCTGTGTCCATTTGACTGATTCTAGTCAAATGGAAGAAAGTCTGCAGTTATTCTGACTTCAAATGGCAGGCCTTGCAGGAATTTCTCCTGAAAGCTATGGGGCACAGCATTTCTCCTTCCCCAAAGAATTATGGAATTTTATTGGCACTTCTAAGAAGCCTTCATTGGTAGTGCTCTACCTAACACATTGGTCTCCTAAACCTGGCTAAACAATCCGCGTCACTTAGAAAATAAGGACAACATAAAAGTTTCAATGTTTATGTAACCAAGAAAGTTTATCTTGTTCTGATTAAATAGGCTTGGGCAAACTGTACATGGAAGCCAAAGTAAAACTCAATAGTTATTAATGTTTAACCTTTTTTTTTTTTTTTTTTGTATCTTTGTCAAGGTAAGCTAGGAGTCTATTAAGCAACTACTTAAATTTGTTGCAAAATTATTTAGCTTATAGCATTAATCTAGAATAAAGCTTGAGTAATGTACCTATGAAAAAGTTTACATTAAATTCTTCATTAGACCAACCTCGAATTCTTATAAAAAGACCAGACTTGATGGTCTGAGTGAGACTAGAGGGACCCTGGAGGTCATGGTCCCTGGACCTTCTGTTAGCCCAAGAATGGAACCATTTCTGAAGCTAAATCTTCAGACAAGGGTTGGACTGGACTACAAGACAGAAAATGATACTGGTGAGGAATGAGCTTCTTGTCTCAAGTAGACACATGAGACTATGTGGGCAGCTCCTGTCTGGAGATGAGAAGGCTGAGGGGGACAGAAGCTGGCCAAATGGACGTGGGGAATACAGGGTTAAGAGGAGAAGTGTGCTGTGGCATTAGGGGGAGAGCAGCCAGGAGTACATAGGAAGATGTGTATAAGTTTTTTCTATGAGAGACTGACCTGATTTGTAAACTTTCACTTAAAGCACAATTAAAAATAAAATAAAAATAAAAACCAACACACACACAAATTCTTCATTAAACCAACTGACTATACTCATTCTTTTAAGTCCAGGACAGGCAGGGCATTGAATTTTTTCACGGCTATACGAAGTACTTAGCAATGATTAACAGATGTTGATCCCAGAATAGTCCACAAGAAAGCATTCAATTTTATAAACAGTTCTTGAGGAAAAAAAAAAAAGTATAAAAGCCTAATGGGTGCTTTTAAACAACAACAACAACAAAAAAACCTCCTTGCCATCAAGCCTATTCCGACTCACAGCAACCCTACAGGATAGAGTAGAACTGCCCCATAGAGTTTCCAAGGAGTGGCTGGTGGGTTAGAACTTCTGATCCTTTGATTAGTAGCCATAGCTGTTAACCACTGCACCACCAGGGCCCCATAGGTACTTTTAGTTCTCAATAATTATGGCAAGCCTAAAGAGTAAATCTAAATTAAAAGAAGTCCAAGCTTTGATTCATGTGTGATTACAAATGATACACAAAAAAGAACATTTTATAGAAAAAAAAAAAATCTCACTATCCTAAAAGATATGTTGTGATTAAGCATGTGTTTGGCAAGTAGTAATTTACAAGCAAATAGGTACATTGTCTAAGAGAAAAGCAGATCACTAAATTTAAATATATTGGATGATTTCAGTGAAATACGTTCGTTTGAATGAAAGAGGTAAAAATGATTTCATTCACATTAAAGATATCAGTGCAGAAAGATGGGCGAGTCAATTCTATTTCTATAACGCGGCATTTGGATCTAGAGGCTGAGTTTTTGATAGGGTACATATTTAGGTCAGATAATCTGCACTTCTTTCACTTCTATTCCTCTTTTACCTCAGCACTTCACCTCCCATGCAAAAAATCATTTTGCGTTTGAAAAAATCCCAGGATTTAAAACTGTTTTGGCAACCTACTAAGGGACCTGGTCCAAACCTCTTTGCCATGAAGACAGCTATGCCTATAAAGAGATGATTGTGCTTCCTGCCTCTGTCTTCTTTAGGCTGTGTAAACAATGAAGAGAGAGCTGGAAAAAACTCAAATAACACAATCTGCTTGAGTATATTTCCCTTGTGTAAGCCCGGGCAGAATCAGAAGGTAGCTTACGTATCTTCCATTGAAACGCATCCAGAAACATCGTGTTACCTACAATCGCATAATAAGTATCTGTGGAAAGCTAAAAACTGCCACATAATTTGCCTGGTCTTTCAGTGATCAATAATATAGCTTTGCTGAAGTATATATTTTGAGCAATAGGATTTTTATGACTTTTTAAAAGATTTTGTTCACCTGTGCTTTCTAAAAGCCAAATATAGCATTAAATGTCAGAGAAAAGAGTTAACCTCATGAGACTTTGTAGAATAGCCAATCCATTGGCATTGAAGCCATGCTTTGTGTACCATAATTCGGTTATGCAGAACCTGTGCAGAGAGGAATGGCTGCAGGACATATAAGCAGCTTAGGATCAGATGAAATAAGGCAGCCGTAGCAAAGGCGTATATGTGTTCAGTGAGTGTTGCCAAAACACGGAGGCAATCAGTGATGAGTCCTCTTGACATGGAACACTCTTATGATGGAAGTTTCAACTTAGATGATAAAATAGTATACAGCTTGAAGAGAGCAGAGCACCCACAAGTAGCCCTACTATAAAAAAGATATCCTTCACATGCACTATCAAATAGTTGACGGCTATATAGAAGTCATTTTAGTTGAAGATACAACACTGTAGTAGTATTAATCAATAAATAAAAAAAAAAAAAGCTAGTTAAAAGCTTAAGTGAACCCGTAGAATTCAGCGTATTAATTGGCCATCATGAAGATCTGATGGAATTTATTGGAGTGGCCATAGACCTGCAACATAGAACACATACTGTACATATATTCTGAATGAATATTTATTTCTTGAACTACACCAGTCATTGAATTAAATTAACCTCTACGTAAACCTCACAACTGGCTGATTCTGGAGGTCTTTGAAGCAAGGATGACTTAAGTCCACATAGAACCCTCCAGACTGACTGTTAGAGATTGGCTTTCAATGAATCAGCAGGGCGAACTCATCTTGGCCCACTAAGTTGTTGTGAGGTTTACAGCATAAACACAATGCTTCAAAACCAATGCAGGTACTTGCAGGAAAGAGCAATTTGCAATCCACTCCATGTCAAAAGCTCATAGCAGTGTTGGACCAATTGCTGGTGAACAATGCCCTGTCTGCTGGTGGATAAGGAAGAGAAATAATATAATTGTTGTAAGATATGGTTTTAAAAAATAGCTCTTCTCCTCAAATTTCCGTCACAGCCATCATTCCCAAATAGCACCTTTTCTATGATAGCTGTAGGGGTAATAGTGAGATTGGTAGGGGGCATGTTTCAATCCCTGTTGGTTTAGCAGAAAATAGGTATTACATTAAATGCAAATTTCTATTAGCTAGTCCAAAAAGGAATACATAAGAAACATAATAGTGAAAAGTCATTATGAACTGAAGCTATAGATGTTTTAGATGGTGAACTATTGTACTTGGAGGAATATGTTATAAGCCACTTGACAAAAAAGAGCAACTAGACTATAAAACTGACTGAGCAAATAAAAAAGTATAAAAAGGCCAGAGTGAAAGTGAGTAATGACAGGTTTTTAGTACCAAGACACTGACTGGAGTCCATTAAGAAGTGAAAATGAGTTTGGAGGTGTATTTGTATCTGCAGAGCTAACACTGTGCAGCATTCCAACTCTGCACGAGATTCTACAGGCACAGAAAAACAATAAGAGTAGATGAACACAATTATAAGAGGCAAAGGGAAGATTAAATGACCAGCAATGCAAATCAGAGCATAAGAATTAGGGATAGTCATTGCTGAAAATAAGAACTGTTTCAACTGTAATTTCTTCTATAGGTGTTGAGTACCAACTGTTTACAGAAGTTGGCTTATATGTACAATAAAATAAAAATGCATATGAAATGTGTAACTGATAAATAAGAGGCACCAATTTCTATTCATAAACGAAAAACAACACACAATTTAATTATGGACAGTATGTACCTTTTTAAATGTCTATATGATCAGAAAAAAGAGTGAGAAGTGAGGATATAAACAACAAAGCTAAAAATAATGTTAAAGATTAAAGTAATGTAACTCAAAGGCAACATGATAAGCAATGACAGTCATTTTAATTACCATCAAAGAGCAAAGGGTAAGCAACAGTGCCAGCTTGCAAGGTTCTGTGTCTGTCCAGCACTGTATAAATCGTCTCTCAGTCAGCTCTGATCCACTAAATAAGATCTACGTGAATAAATAAGGGATAGTTCCATTGCTCCTCTACAAAGACTAAATTTCAGAATATAGAGAAAACTTTTAGGAAAAGTGTTTCACCAAAAGTTGACGTGGGAGGTTCTGACAACTTTAACTTAGACCAATGAAGTCACACAAATACACAACCGAGTTATTACAGCGAGACTGTACACAAACACATCTTCAACACACGTCTCCGGGCTTTTGCTTCCAACTAGGCTGTTGCTCCTTGTCCCTGGGTAGTGCAAATAGTTAACATGCTTGGCTGGTAACCCAAAGGTTGGAGGTCTGAGGCCACCCAGAGCATCTCAAAAAGAAATCCTGGCAATCCACTTCCAAAAAAATCAATCATTGAAAACCCTGTGGAGCATAGTGCTACTCTGACACATCTGGGTCACCGTGAGTTGCGATCAACTCGATGGCAACTTTTTTTTTCATAATGAAAACATGGGGCTACCTTTGATCATGCCGTAGCTCTAATCAGCCTCACTGCCCCAATACGAGCATATCTGTAAAGAGTTTTGAATAAACTCTCACTGGAGGTGCAACCTGGCACCTGCCTATGTTTAGTGTCTGTAAAGTAAGGCCAATAGGCAGAACCTGTGGGTAGTAGAGTCCATCAGTTCTCCCAATAAAAAATAAAATAAATTTTTTTTTTTTCCCCAATAGGACACTGTAATTTCAAGTATACTTGGGAAACAGAGGTGTATTTCTCTACTCCAAAAAGTATCCAGTTGCCCATGCCGATTTCCCAAGTCAGTTGAACTCTAGAGAAAAATATACATACAGTTGTGTGTGGGGAAAAGGAGGTTATATGACTGACCGAGGAATGTATATAGGATTGAGGCTCAGCCTCAAGTCAGAGAGCCAAAGAGAGGTGGCAGTAGAAACTTTACAATATAAAACATGGGATTGGGCTCTACAGGTTGCTATCCACAGCAGCTCACGAGAACAGGTAGACTGGTCCTCCATCAGAATGAGGCCACAGCAATATCAGGGACCAGCCCTTCTACGAGTTGGCTGTGTTGGACAGGGAAGGAAACTACCATTTCTAGAGTATCTACCTTTTGGCAAACAGCATGCCAGTTGCTTGGCATACAATATCTCCTTTCATCCTCTCAACAGACCTCAAGGTAGATACTATTAGCCTATTTTACCAATAAGAAAAGTAAAGCTAGAGGAAGCTAAATGGCTCAATACCAATTGCCAGAAAGATCCTGTTCTGTGTTATTCCCAACCCGACACCCTTTTATGCTACAAGTGCTGCCTCAGCACAAGGCTGCTTCCCCACCTCATCTTGTGATAACCCACTCACACACTTCTGGTCATAACGACAAAGGGCCACATGCACAACCGCAGAGGCTTTCTGAAGGCCAGAAGAAAAAACATGGCTCACAACCAAAAATGATAATGATTGGTGGTTACAATTCTTCAACATCCTGATTGAATGTATAACTTCAAATTGAGACATCTGAAAGAGACCATTGCCTAAAATCTCAGATATCAGAGAAGAAAATTAAATGTCAAAAGTGTTTTGTACACTGAATAAGCAAATACGTCACTAAATATGTTCAAAGTACTCAATGATCCAGGCCCAGTGAAACATCACTTTGGAAGTTTTGGACTTTTAGGAGAAACCATAAAGGAGGCTAGAGAACTATTAGCAAAAATATTTACTAAGGCACTGCAGGCAAGAAAAGCAGCAGAGACCAGAAGGTGCCCAGCACAATGTCTGTGCTTAAGAACGAATCTAAGTAATGCATTAAGCTATAGACCCAGAAGGATCAGAAAGGCCAAAACTATACGGTGCAAAAAGGCATTGCACTGTTATAAAAATGTGTAATTTAGAAGGATATTCTGAATTTAGTTTTATATTCTGGTGATTTTGGAGTCTAAACTAATAAAACTTGCATAAAATATATGTATTTCCAGAAAATGACTTAATCAAAAAGGAATATTATATGATTTCATCATGAAACTGAGTTACTAAGCCAAGGGGCTTGATTTCAAAATAAAAATTGATGATAACAAAATAAAATTACCAGTGGTCTTTAATTAAAGAGAACAGCATAAGGGGGCAAGGGAAACAAGGTAGAGTGTCTCTAACATTCTCATTAGAGTTAGTTTGTGAAATTGCCCCAGAGCTGTGCAATTAAACTTGTCTAAATTTAGTGACAATACAAAATTACATGAGTTAAAAGAAAAAATCCAGAGAAGAATCTATTGTTTGCAATGAATGATGTTTACGAGGTAATAAATTACTTATATAGGTTAATATTCAGCAGCATAAAGTAATAACATTTACAAAAATACCTTTCTGGGAAAAAGACTCTTGACATAAGTTCAAAACAATTTGAAAATGAATTGAAAGATGTTTAAAATTCTATTTATCAAAAATGTAAAAAAAAATTCCGTACACTTTTATTGATGGGGATGAAACAATTTATCATTAGAAATGGGACTTTCTGCATTTCGTTTTAGTTTATTTATTTATTACCAGAATCACCCATAATCTCCTCAGTGATAACTATTGTACCTGGTATAAGAACAGGCTTTGGTTATGAAACAGAGCAAAGCAAAATGACCCTCGATCTTGGTTTCCTTAAGCTCACAATTAGCAATGCAATTCAAATCTTGAGTTTGAAATCCATAACTTAGCTTAACAATAGCTGCCTTCCTTAGGCAAAAATGATTAATTATGCACAGTTAAAAGTGATTTCACAAATAGGTACCTAAAATTAAATGTGCACATATTATGTCAATATTTCTGTAGTTAACTAAGTACTCGTATAATTGCAGTTGTCAGATAAAATTTTATTCTGTAAAAATTTATCTTTAAAGTGCCTATTCTTCCCTTCCCTATTCCAAAAGGTTCATTGAGTCCTGATTCACAAAGACCTAAAAGATGCAATCTCTGAACATTTAGGATGATAGGACCTTCCTTTTTTTTTTTTTTTTTTTGCAGTTCTTTAGAGCTCACCTGTAATTATGTCCACTGTAGTTATAGCTATTGCAAACAAGCTAAAAACCGGTTGTCATGGAGTAGACTCCAACTCACGGTGGTGCCATGTGTGTCACAGTAGACCTGTGCTCCACACAGTTTTCAGTGGCTAATTTTTCAGCCTTTTCTTCTGAAGTGTCTCTAGATGGGATCGAACTGCTGACCTTACAGTTAGCAGCTGAGCTAGTTAACCCTTTGCCCACCCCGAGACTCCATACTTAGTATAGATGGATATCTATTTTCTTCATCTCCAAAAATGTTCGAAAACTGCTCTGCTACGATAGAAATACCTGTCCATTTGGCTTGATGGAACTTGAAATTCTACAACTGTAAATCTATCCTTGTGGCTCAAGTAGAAATATTTTCTCATTTTCAAATAAAGGGGGAAATATAAAGTGTGAACACACTGGGTGGCTAGAATTTCAGAGAAAGCATAATCTATTTTAGAATCATTAAAGATTAAAGTTTGAAGGACTTACTTTATTTTCATGATAACGAAATGTACCGAAGAGTGGAAATAACTTGCTCAGGTCACATAGTCAACAGTAACAATGTGCTGTGTGTTTGTGTGGTGTGTGTGTTTGTGTGGTGTGTGTGTGTATGTGCCTGGACTTCTTACTTTCAGAACACAGAGCATTTGCTTTTTTCAGCTACAAATTGGAAATACCAATGGTATGCTTCCTGCTTGTGCTATTAATGTTACTTACCCCCCAAAAACATTTCCACTATGTTAGCTGCACAGAACAGCACTAGTGAGATGGGCAAATTATCATCAGAAGGTTTTTTATGGCTTTCCCATGTACGCAGTAGAAAATCCTATCATGGAACTAGAATGTAAATAAGGATGTAAATACTTTCCCAATGGGACCTGAAGCCATTTAGTAGAATAACCATACTCTAGAACAAGAGGAGTATCCAGACCTTTTGAAAAGCTACATTCTACAGAGACTAGGTTGAAAATGAAATTGGGTGTGGTAGGAAGACTTCTTAGATGGCCTCTCTCATGGATTGAATTGTGTTCCCCAAAAATGAACATCAACTTGGCTAGGACTTGATTCCCAGTTTTGTGTGATTGTTCACCATTTTGCCATCTGATGTGATTTCCCTATGTGTTGTAAATCCTACCGCTATGATGTTAATGAGGCAGGATTTAAGGCAGTTATATTAATGCGGCAGGACTCAATCTACAAAAATAGGTTGTGTCTTAAGTCAATCTCTTTACAGATATAAAAGAAAGAAGCGAGCAGAGAGATGCGGGGGGGTCTTCCCACCACCAAGAAAGCAGCGCTGGGAGCAGATCGTGTCCTTTGGACCCAAGGTTCCTGCACTGTGAAGCTCCTAGACCAGGAGCCTACAGAGAGAGAAAGCCGTCTCCTGGAACTGGTACCCTGAATTCGTCTTCTAGCCTGCTAGACTGCAAGAGAATAAATCTGTTTGTTAAAGCAATCTGCTTGCGGTATTTTCTGTTATAGCAGCACTAAGTAACTAAGACAGCCTCCAAGATTCCCGGCCTCTCATAGACATGCCCTGTATGATCCTCTCACTTTGAGTGTGGGTGGACTGAGAATGGGGCAGATTTCACTCTCATAATTATGTTATTTGACAAGGTGAAGGAATTTTGCAGATGTTACTAAAAGTTCCCAAACTAGTTGACTTTGAATTAATCATAAGGGGGATTATCCTGGGTGGGAATGGCCTAATCAAGTGAACCCTTAAAGGGACTGGGCCCTTCCTGAAAGAAGAGATTTGAAGCATTAGAGAAATATTGTTGCTGGCTCCGAAGAAATAAACTGCCATGCCATGAGGTGGCTCATGGAGGGAATCATGTAGCAAGGATTTAAGAGCATCTTAACCCTAGGGGCTGAGAATTAGAAAGAAAACTGAGATCTCAGCTATACAGCCACAAGGAGCTGAATTCTACCAATAGCAAGTGAGCCTTGAAGAGAGCCTCAGCCTCAGATAAGAGCGCAGCCCAACTGATACCTTGATTTAAGCCTGTGAGACCACAGCAGACAACCCAGTCATGCCATTCCTGCCCTCTGGCCTAGAGAATAGTGAGATGATGTATGTATGTTGTTTTAAGACAATAAGTTTATGAAAACTTGTCACACGACAATGGAAAGCTAAAAAACTATGGGTTCTCCTTGCCCCTATAAAACCTAAATTGACCTTCTGCTTAGAGTAAGGGCTGATGGAGAGAAGCCAGTTGATCAATAGAATGGTAGCCCAAGTCTTCTGTCTTACTACAGGTCCAGCCAGTCTAATGGAACCACGTCTTCAAATGCAAAATCGAGATGGATATTCTTGGCAGCTGTCATAAGCCCTAGTTGATACACTGACCCTGCATGAAGGGTTACCATGGTGGGAAGGGCCAAGCAGAAGCCCTTGAACCTGTGCCAACAGCCCCCCCCCAGGCTAATCAGTAAATCAGAAGTAATATTGCATCACATGTGGATTTTCAGAACTTAGCTCCATCCTCAGGTGATTACCAGCTTATCCGTGTTTAATTCACCTTTGTGACCTGCATAGATAGCGGCAGATGATAGGGAAATAGAGTAAAATCAACCAAGTGGAAGTCCTTAATTCAGCCACTATGCTGGAGGTGGGAGCCCTGGTGGTACAGTGGTTAAGAGCTTGGCTGCTAACCAAAAGGTTGGCAGTTCAAATCCACCAGCTGCTCCTTGGGAACCCTGTGGGGCAGTTCTACTCTGTCCTACAGGGTCACTATGAGTCGAATTGACTCAATGGCAACAGGTATGCTGGAAGTGATGTATTTACTGAGATAGATCAACACAATCCCTAGAATTTAGTATGTAACTGTTAATCTAATAAATATACTCTTTCCAGTCTGCATCAAAAAGCATTTCACTTTTATGTGGAAAAGGCAGCAGTACACATTCATAGTCTTGCCTCATTACTATTTTAGGTCTCCTGTCTTCCCAAAAATGTAATCTGCAGGGACTTAACTTTGTAACATTCTACAGAGCTTCATGTTGGCTCAGTATATGCTAATTGATCCAGGTGAACAGAAAGTAGCAAGTACTCTGGAGGCTGGGAGTCAAAATCAAAATATATTTTGAGGCCTTTCATATTGGTGAAGCTTTTAGTGGTTCACATGACCTGGAACATTCCAGAACAGCAGTTTCAATATAGAGGGCATATTACCACACTCTTAAACTCACTACTGCTAAGCTAAGGTTCCGACGCTTGACTGGCCCCTTAGTATTATACAGGCAACATATACCATACTTGCAAATACTACTCTGCTTCACTTATTGGGTAGTTTATAAGGCTGTTAATATCAAGCAGGGCTCAGAACTAGGAAGGATTGTGCATCAAGTCCAGGTGATGTTGAAAACTTCCTGGCAGCTGAGTTGCATGATCTAGGAGATCCAATGCTACTTTAGGTATCTGGAGTAGACAAAGACGTAGTAGAGAAGTATCTGGCAAACCCCCACAGGAGAGTCGCAGTGCGGACTTTTAGGGTTTGGGAACAAATTCAACTCATCTGCAGTGAAAACGACACACATCTGAAAGAGCTCCTGCCATGCTGCTGGGCCCTGACAGATACTGAACATCTGATGTACAGTTGGACATTGGTGACTATGTGCCAGAACTGTCTATCATGAGATGAGTATCATCAGATCTCCAAGTCATAAGGTCAGTTAGGGACAGCACAAATCCATCATGCAATGGATACAGGGCATTTTTGATAGCACCTAAGCAGGTCCAAATAATTCAAGTAAGCTTAGTGAAGAGAATACAGACAGCCTCATTGTCACCTAGCTCTGTTGAGCCAGCACCTCTTTCTCAGCTCAACCTAGGGCGTTGAGTACACAAGAGAAAAAATAAAAAATCCCATCAACAAGATCATGTGCTGTACACTAAGCTGCCTAACTTGTGTGGAAGTGGAATTAGGCTGTGTTGTTGTTATGTGCTCTCAAGTAGGATCCAACCCATGGTGATCTTATGTATAACAAAACTAACTGTTGCCTGCTCCTACGCCATCTTCGTGATCGTTGGTATGTTTGAGTCCATTGTTGAAGCTATTGCATAGTGCCTTCCAACCTTGGGGGCTCATCTTTCAGCACTATATGAGGCATGAACTCCTAGGCAGTGGAAAATGGCTCAGCAATTTGATCCTGTTTCTCAAAATAGCAAGGATTCAAGATGGTGAACAAGGAAGTATGTAATAAACACGTGGATGCACATTTCGGATAAGCTAAAAAGTCAGAGGATCTTTGCATCTCATGTCAATGGGTCATTCACAGAGAAGGCACTTAACAATCAGTGAATGAGATGATTCGTCTAGGGCTTTTAGCCAGCCCCTGTCCTCAAGCATCCTCCTACTTGTGCAACAAGGCCTCAAATGGAGTAGTCATGTTGGCAGGGACAGAAGCTTTACATGGGCCCAGTAGCATGGCCTCCCTTTCATCAAGGCTGAGCTGCCTGCTGTCACTAACCTGTCATGAGAAGATTGCACTGTTTGTAGTAATAGATCTGAATATTATGAGTATGTAGGATTATTGCCACCTAATGGAGGTGAGTAGTGTGGGAACCTAGAGAAGACCCTGGGGCACCTTTTGGTGCTTCTGTGCCTGTCAACAGCAGTGAAAGAGAGAGTATAGCAGTTATGGCTTGACAAGGGATCAGGTCTCTCAGAGGTGAAATTCAGCCTCCTTGTGCAGTTCACTGGATGGTGCAAATAGTTAATGCAATCAACTGCTAGCCAAAAAGTTGGAGCTTGGAGTCTATCCAGAGGAGCCTTGGAAGAAAGACTTGGTAATCTAATTGCCCAAAATCAGCCATGAAAAGCCCTACAGAGCACAATTCCACTCTGACACACGGGAGTTCGCCATGAATTGTCATTGATTCAAGAGTAACTCGTTGGTTTTGATGCTCCATTAGCAAGATGAAATGTTGGCCAAGTGAGGAAAATCTAGCAAGGGTGGTGAAAGAAGGATATAATGAATAGTAATTACAGCCCTCGAACCAGCTACAACAGGGACTCTAGCTTGTTTCACTTACTTCCTAAAAGAAGTCATTCTTGAGAGCTTGTAGCTATCATCTTGCAGACTTGGGAACTGAACAGACCTAACGAGACATCTTAACAGTGCGAGGGGCGGGCAGTGTGTCAATAACATAGCACTGCTTTTGTTGCCCCCCTCATCCCCTTGGCCCAGCTCTAATTTCAGCCATCCTTGAGTTTTCATGCAAGGTGACCCTCAAACTGAGAGCATTCCTCTACAATTGCATTTCCTTCTTCTTCAGAGACTAGAATACTAACTGGCTGGCCCCTGGACTAGTGCATTACAGAAGTGAAGAGCAGTTAAAGCCCTGGGAGCTGATGGATAAATTCTCCAGCCTACAAATATCCTGGGAAGCATTCTGTATGCATCTCAGAAGTATGTCCCTGCAAAATCAAGTCCCTGTTGCCTATAGCAACAACACTGATAACACTCTTCTTCTCCCTTCCCTGTTTCATGCTACTGTTTCCTCACTCTTGTTCCTTGTAGTCATATCTCAAATAAACATACTGTCCCTTGTCTCAGACTCTGCTTTTAAGGATAGCACCTAAGACACCCATAATTAATGCAAAGCTCCAAAATATTAAGAATGATTCATATATACTTATTATTTATAATGTTGGTATTATTGAATTAGCACTGAATAAATGTGTATTAAAAACCAAAAACCAAACCCATTGCTGTCAAGTCGATTCCGACTCATAGTGACCCTATAGGACAGAGTAGAACTGCCCCATAGAGTTTCCAAGGAGCACCTGGTGGATTCGAACTGCCAACCCTTTGGTTACCGGCTGTAGCACTTATCAACTACGCCACCAGTGTTTCCAAATGTATATTGTGTACACTAAAATCTATTTCTGTTGGGTCAATTCTGGCTCATGGTGACCCATGTGTCTCAGAATAACCATAGAGCTTTCTTGGCTGTAATCTATGACAGCAGATTGCCAGGTCTTTCTTCTGCAGACCTGCTGGTTACTAGTGGTGAGCAAACTATTTGTACCAGACTAGGGCCTTACTATATATATTATCCCAGTGGTTAAGAGCTTGGCTGCTAACCAAAAGGTCTGCAGTTCAAATCTAGCAGGTGCTCCTTGGAAACCCTATGGGGCAGTTCTACTCTGTCCTATAGGATCGCTAAGAGTTGGAATTGACTCTACAGCAACGGACTTCTAAAAATATATCATTATGTCATGTACTATATGTGTATGTAGATTAATATATAAATAATGTAATTTCTATATGAACCATAATTTTATTCACAGATTATATTAAAATATATGCTAACATACACCTGTACATTAAAAGTGTTCAAATACACAATTATCCATCTGCTGAGCTGACATCTTTCAGCCTGACATTTAATATTGTCACAAACAGGCAAACAACCCTACTGAGCCTTGCCCAGGATTTCAAAGCAAGCCTCTCCACGCAGAAACTTTTTAATTAAAGTTTGATTTAATGAAAATTATGAGTCACAGAAACAACTGCTTTAAGCAATATCAAATATCCAGACTTGAACTAAATCCTTAAAGCTCTAATCTGAGAGCTTTCAATCATCTGGAAGTTTGCTGTAACACCCAAGCATGGGTTTCAGATTTCAGATTTTTTTTTTTTTTTTCTGAAGTAGCTATAAATTTTGCTCTTCCTATGCCCTACCTTGTATGATTCGTAAACAGACCGATTTCCCCTTTTGGAAAGGAGCAGTATTTTGTTGCTGTTGCTTTCAAATTTGGATCCTCACACTGGTTTTCACTTAGTGATATTAAGAAAAGGATTATTAGTTAATATTTTGTGGGCTCGTGCTATGTGAGAGTTTATACTTTGCAATTATTTTTCATGTTTAATTTTTACAATATCTCTGTGAAATAGATAAAACTATTATCCCCACTTTTTAGATGAATAAATGATGGCACAGAGATACAAGATACTTATCCGAAATCACACCCAGTGATAAAATAAGGATAGAAACTGCAAACCATTCATTTTTTAAAACAAGACAATACTAGTCAATAAATACTAAATAAAATATTTAGAGAGGTAGTTCCTTAAATAAAACTCTTAGTTTAAAAAAGTGTGTTTGTACTTAGGTAATTTTTTTGCCATCCGATATTCAAGTTAGTATTTTTCCTAGATAAATTAGTTTATAACCCTCGTGGTTGAATACGGTACGATTTTTCTTCTAATTTACCATAATACCAATTTCCTCATCATCCTATCTTAATATACCTTTATACACTTTTTATACTTCAAAGATTCTTTGAGAATATTTTTTATTATTACCCTAAATTATCAATAAAATTATTGAATATATAAGGCAAAAGACCAATGCTCATGACAAAACTCAACAAAATTCCTTACAATGACACATTTTAACTCACATTCCATATAACTTGTCCATACTTAAAACCATACATATCATCTCATGAGTTTTTTTTTGTTTGTTTTATTCTGTTTTGTTTTAATTACTAGTTTTTTTTTATTTCTTTTGATAAAAAATATGCTGTTTTGGCTATAGTCAAGCTATAGAAGACAGGTGCTTCTATGTGTCTACAGAAATATGCCATTAGGCAATTAGGTTCTGGCACTTTTACAATTAAAAAAAAATCATTTGTGAAGTTTTAAAACCATTTAAAGAATGAAGGTCTTGATTTATGAGGAAATGACCAAGAAGCTGATATCTGAACAAAGATAAAGGTAATAATGTAACTGAAATTCATAAACACCATTGAGGGGGAGAGAGAACTATTTGTCGTCTGGCATTTCTGCTACATCTTGGAACACTGTGATGCCACAAAGTGCTCAAAACACTGTTTTCTTTTGTTTTCAACTTTCGAGGTTGTAGGACCTGCTTCCTTGGATATATAACCCTCGATAAATGGAGTAAAAGCAGCTTACCATTTGTACACAAGGCACAGGCATTCAATGAGCAAATTTAATTTTATTAAACCTGTTGAGATGCCATATAAATCTCTCCATTATGACTGGCTACAATTAAAATGTAACTAGCTCAAGTAGAATGTTCTACATTGAAGAAAATGAGTCACCTTCTAATTCTAACATGGAACAACATGTTTACCAGGTTATCAGAAGAAAATTACCTGCTATGTAGTCAGGCAAATTCTCCTCTCCAATCAGGATAGTTCAGAGTGGAGGATAGAGTTCTGGTTGACAGTGCTTAATATGACTGAAAAAACCATGATGTAGGAAAAAAAATAGAAATTAACCTAAGATTAATATCAAGCACCTGGAAATCCAGAAACTTCTGTCAAGTACTTAAAAAAAAAAAGACAAAAACAAATAGCAAAGGAATGAAAAGTACTGTAAAATGTTAATAATCCCTAAAAAAAGTAAGATAAACATAACACAATAATTGTTTTCTTTTCTTATAAACAGAAGACTCCAATGACTCAAAAAGTAGAAAAATATAAGTGTTATATACAAATCAGAAAAATTAAAGAGGATGAAGACCTATTTAAAATTCCCAATCTCTTAAAAGAGAATCAATAACACTCCTACTGAAATTTGTTTGAAAAAACATAAGCTATAATACAAAGTGGGGATGTTTGTGGAAGTGAGGAGATTCCAGGAAAAAAAATGACCTTCAGAAATTCTTCAGAATCATAGAATCACCAGGGATAGCCAGCAAACATTTTGTTTCTTAATTTTAGCTATGTTTAAACATACTTCCAAGCCTATTAGTCCTAAATCATAAATTCAATTACAAAAAATATAAATTAATTGTAATTCTATCACAAATATATGAATAATTTTTCTATTGCATTGCCATTTCTCTTTAAACAAAGGGTTGTTCATAAATTATCTAAAATATCTTACCAACTTCGTGCCACTATTACTTACAAGGTATTTCAGATAGATGTCTTTATACAGTGAAGAAACTCTGGTGGCAGGAATAGTCAGGCTCATTTCTTGAGATCATAGCATAGAATAATTTCATTTTTAAAGAGCCTATCTGATATGTAAAACAATTATTTCAGTTTGTCACACTGAACTTGAATTGTCAAGTCCAATATATAGACAGCTCACAGAAATAGATATTGTTCTTAGCCTGATCATTATACATAGATTTAAATTGTCAGTGAAGATGAGAAAACCTATGAGATACTTCTTTGATTCATAGTCGTTCTTCCTTTTTTGCTTTTCCCATTATATATTTTATTTAACCTTACAAATGTAAATGTCAGTTTTCTGGGAGGAAGCTGGTGGCAAGGTCATTAGACTGTTGGATGGATTTAATGTGAGCCTCTAGGAAATAGGCAAAACTCCTATGTGCTTAAGCAAAAATCTTCACCTTGAACAAATTGCTTGTTACATGCAGATAACTCCAAGTGGAGTCTCAGGCTGTTAAATGTACATTATCCCACTGGAATGTTTTATAAATCATGATTCCTCAAACTTCTGTTTCCGGTAAATTTAAGTAGGGTAATTTTAAATGGTGACTATTTTATCTTATAATAATTTAAGTAAGCTGTGTAAAAATGGAAACACAAATTCAATGAAATTATTCAAAATTAAGTTATGACTTTTACAGAAAAAAGAAGCATCTAGTTTAATTGACCTTTTATAATCATGACAAGCAAAGGGAAAATTGATTACTGATTTATGCTTTTATGGAAAAAATATCTATGCAAGATACTACATCAATAGCATTTTCAATAAAATCTTTAAATCCCATAAATATACCAGAAATTTTTTATCCCATTAAAGTCACTGCTGTTTTTTTTATTGACCAGACCATGACGAAAAAATAATTCAAAGCTATTTTTATGACTCACTTACCACATGAAATTTGCTGTCTGTGTATAATTTTTCTGCATGAAAATGTTAACCATTTTTAAACTTCGTATATAAGAAAGTTGACCATGAAAGACATACTGGCGAAGTTACAGGGGTACACTTAGATAGCAGTTATGACTTTTTGGAAAATGTCATCAGCATTTCTATAGGAAGCATCTTATTTGAGGATGGCAGCTTTACATATATAGCATCTATAGAGATAATTAAAAAATTCTTTTTTAAAAAAGCATGGCTATTTTTTGTACGACTTGTTTAATAATATTTTATCTCCTTTACACATTTGTGTAATGCATGTTAATACATCTTTAACCTTTTCTTTGATAAATATTTTGATAGAAAATAAATTCAGAATATTTGCGTGGAACATAATGAAAACTTGTCTGAAAAGTTTAAAAGTCCTTTGGAGAAGGTAACCAACAAATGCAGTCATTATTATACAGGTTTAACAGCAGTAGAAATGCAGAGGAACACAGGAGAACTGAACTTCCAGCCTACCTGGTCTGCTTTGTACTCAAAGCACCAACAGTACACAAATGATTTAAAAGTATTAGGGTCTGCATTTCAGAGTAAATCATTTAATTGTTTTTATTCTGTATATGGGTATAGAAAGCTTTCTTCTTGACCCTGCGTTAAAAGTTACCTTAGCAAAATTCAATTTGCAGATTCAGGTTGGAGTAACAACGTCTGCTAATCTTTGAAAAAGAGAACTAGATTGTCAAGGACTTAAGCAGGAAACCACTTATAACCTTATTTAGTTGATCCAGTAAATGGGGCTGTGGCCATATGTGTGGTAGGCATTTCCACTTCCTGTCATCAAGGTGACGTGGTAGGTAACAGGTAGATCCTTGATCCCAGGATGAGGAAATGTGGGCTCCTGTTTAGAGTTCCTCAACCACCAACAGTGCCACCCAAGAAGGATATTCAGCTTTAATGTTGGATTCATGAACTTGCGAACTGCACTAGATTTTCTTTGTTGTTAAAAATTTCTTCTTCAAAGACAGATTTGTTTAAATTGGAATATTTAAACTGTATTTTTATTGCAAAGCCTCAAAATAGGGATTTTTTTTTTTTTTAGCTGCTTATCTTCATTATATGATTTCCCAGCTGGCAGCCTAAGATTTCCCATGTCACCATATGTATAAAAAACATTATTATTTTTGATAAATGTGGCTTTGCAACTGACTTTAATCAAATTTACAAGATTTTGTTTCCTAATATTCTTTGCCTGTCAGCTTTCTTGCTAATACTTTTTACACCCCACAGAGAAAATGACTCATCATACAATATGTCAATGGCATTCACTGAATTAGAATTAGCCTCATAGTAACTCTTACATACTTTAAAGTACAGTAAGAAAGAGAATATATGATTTAACATGCCACCACCTTTCCATCTTGTGTACCTTGGTGATGATTGTGTATTTCAGTCTACTATGAGGGTTTAAGATGCCTTGCTGTTGTTATTGGGCTTCACTGAGTCAATTCCAGCTCATTGAGGCTCTATATGTACAACAGAATGAAACACTGCCGTGTCCAGCCCTGGCCTCACGGTCTTTGCTATGCTTGAGCTCATTGTTTCAGCCACTGTGTCAATCCATCTCATTGAGGGTCTTCCTCTTTTTTGCTAATCCTCCACTTTACCCAGCATGATGTCCCTCTCCAGGGACTCATCCCTCTTGATAACATGTCCAAAGTACCTGAGATGAAGCCTTGCCATCTTTGCTTCTAAGGAGCATTCTGGCTGTATTTCTTCCAGGACTCCTGGCAGACCATAATATATTCAAAACTATTTGTGAATACCATAATTCAAAGGCATTAATTCTTCTTCAGTCTTCCAGTACAACCAGAATGTTCCTTAGAAGCAAGGATGGCGAGACTACATCTTACATACTTTGGACATGTTCTCAGGAGGAATCAGTCCCTGGAGAAGGACATCATTCTTGGCAAAAGTACAGGGTCAGTGGAAAAGAGGAATACCCTCAATGAGTTGGATTGACACAGTAGCTGCAACGATGAGCTCAAGCATGACAAGGATTGTAAGGATGGCGCAGGACCAGACAGTGTTTCATAAGGTTGCTATGAGTTGAATGGACTCGACCACCTAACAACAGCAATTCTTCTACAGTCGTCTTTATTCATTGCCCAGCTTTCACATGCATATGAGGTACTTAAAAGTACCACAGGTTGGGTCAGGCACACCTTGGTCCTCGAAGTGACATCTTTGCTTCAAACACTTTAAAGAGGTCTTTTGCAGCAGGTTTGTCCAATGCAATACTTCATCTGATTTCTTGACTGCTGCTTCCATGGGTGTTGATTGTGGATCCAAGTAAAATGAAATTCTTGACAACTTCAGTCTTTTCTCTGTTTATCATGATGTTGCTTATTGGTCCAGTTGTCAGGATTTTTGTTTTCTTTAAGTTGAGGTTCAATCCATAATAAAGGCTGTGTTCTTTGATCAGTAAGTGCTTCAAGTTCTCTTCATTTTCAGCAAGCAAGATTGTGTCATTTGCATATCACAGGTTGTTAGCGAGTCTTCCTCCAATCCTAATGTCTTCTTCTTCATATAATTCATATTCTGGGATTATTTACTCAGGGTACAAATCGTATAAGTATGGTGAAAGGATACAACCCTGACGCACACCTTTTCTGACTTTAAATCACACAGTATCCCCTTGTTCTGTTCAAAGGACTACCTTTTGGCCCCTGTACAGGTTCTTCATCAGTGCAATTAAGTGTTCCAGAATTCCAATTTTTCATAATGTTACCCTTAATTTGTTATGATCCACACAATCGAACGCCTTTGCATAGTCAATAAAACACATGTAAACAACTTTCTGGTATTCTCTGCTTTCAGTCAATATCCATCTGACATCAGCAATGATATCCCTAGTTCCATATCCTCTTCTGAATTCAGTTTGAACTTCTGGCAGTTCTCTGTCGATGTACTGTTGCAAATGCTTTTGAATCATCTTCACCAAAATTTTACTTGCATGTGATATTAATGATATTGTTAGATAATTTCCACATTTGGTTGGATCACCTTTCTTTGGATTGGGCACAAATATGGATCTTTTTCAATCAATTGGCCAGGAAGCTGTCTTCCAAATTTCTTGACATAGACAAGTGAGCACCTCCAGTGCTGCATCCATTTGTTGAAACATCTCAATTGGTATTCTGTCAATTCCTGAAGCCTTGCTTTTTGCCATTTCCTTCAGTGAAGCTTGAAATTCTTTCTTCAGTACCACAGATTCTCAATTTTATGCTACCTCCTGAAGTGGGTGGACATCAACCAATTCTTTTTGGTACAGTGACTCTGTGTATTCCTTCCTTCTTCTTTTGGTGATGCCTACATCATTCAATAATTTCCCTAAAGAATTCTTCAACATTGCAACTCAAGGTTTGAATTTTTTCTTAAGTTCTTTCAGATTGAAAAATGCTGAGAGTGTTCTTCCCTGTTGGTTTTCTATCTCCAAGTCTTTGCATATTTCATTATAATACTTTATTTTGTCTTCTCGAGCCACCCTTTGAAATCTTCTCTTCAGTTCTTTTGCTTCATAGTTTCTTCTGTTTGCCTTAGCTACTGTATGTTCAAGAGCAAGTTTCATAGTCTCTTTGAAACTGTGTCTTTGAAAATGACATCCATTTTGTTTTTTTTCCTTCTTTCCTGTCTTGATAATGACTTTTTGCTTTCTCCATATATGATGTCCTTGCACACCTACTCTAGTCTTCTGTCTTTGGTTTCAATGCGTCAAATCTATTCTTGAGATGGTCTCTAAATTCAGGTAGGATATACTCAAGGTCATATTTTAGCTCTCATGGACTCATTGTAATGCCTACACATCTATAAACCAGGCATTGTATTTGTAAGCCTCTCAATTAATTTCTTTGCAGCATAATTAAAAATTTTCCATAGATTTCTTTAAAGGATAAGCCTATATATCTTGAATGTTAGTTTTAGTTGTTTGACAATTTCTATTTTTTTGTTGAAAGCACACAACTATACAATGTACAGTTTTATATTCAGGCAGTCTTTGCTCTGTATGGTGCCATGTTAATGGAAACTGACTGTCAGAATGGAGTCTTGGCTTTGTGTGGTTTCATGATAACTGACAATTACCAAACTCTTTAGGAAAGCAAATCATATATGTGAGTATTAATCATTCCAACTCTATTTAAACACATTGTACTATTAAGTATAAAATAAGAAGTACAAGTGGACAATTTAGTAGTTACTGCTCAGAGATTTTGTATCAAACAGTGCAATATTTCTAAATTCTTTGGAGACCCTTTAGCTGTTATTGATTTACAGGGAAAAAAAATGTCATCTTCTCAATTGCCTTTTCTATTTTATCACTTCTCTTCATAACTTTATGGTACCAAAAGTTAAGTATAAATGTTTTATCTTGTTATAGTGCAAACTAAGCACGGCAGTATGATACAGGAATTTAGGAAATGTTCTTCTAGGCCCTTGATAAACTTCAAGAAATCAAACAACAGGGTGTCATAATGCCAATTTATATTTCATTTGCAAGTCTCAGATATACTTAGTGTGTAAGTTTTAATGAGATGTTTCTATGGGAAATTTTTAGATTTTTTAATTTAAATCATAAATTCCCAATCCTATGTATTGGTAAGGAGAATTTTAGGTAGAGCATCAGAAATCTATAGAAAAAATATCAATTTTCAATTCATATGTTTCAAAAGATTAGGTAACTCAAATGGAATAACATAAGGGTAAGATCTGCAAACAAGTAAGGTAATTCAGGACTTTGTTGTCAGTTTAATAGGCTCAGCAATAAAAAACAACAGCAAATATTTACTATTTTCTCTATGTACTTGTCTGACTTTTAAGGCCTGTGTTAATTTGGCTTTTTACTTATCTTACTCTCTCTCAACAATCTCTCCCTCTTTCTCCTACATTCTTGTGCTGCAGCCTCATTCTCTCTTCTCTCCCTCCCTTACTTTTCTCTCACCTCACTGTCCAGAAGCACATTATGTTCTCTCCATTGTCCATAATTTTAATCTTTTTTTTCTCTGTACTTGGTGTGGTATTCAGCATTCTTCCTACCAATCCAAGTTTTAGTAAATTGTGATGGCAAAAATGGAAACCTATATCTTCCTCCTCCACCCTGTGTTCCTCCTTGTTCTTCTTGTCCTCACTCTCCCTTTCCTCTTCATCTTTGTCTTATTTAAACTATTAAATTGTTCCAGCATAATCGTCTAACCCTTAGTACAGTGCAATAGCACATTTTTTCATTTACTAAATTTATGTGTGTTTTAGTCATTAGCACTTTGATTGTGGTGGCCATTCATATAAACACTATTTTGATAGATCACTTTTTGATCCATTATTTCTATAAAATTGCATGGTGAATCAGCTAGTTTTTTTTGTGTGTGTGTGTGTGTGGCATGACCAAAATTCTCTTTTCTAAAATGATACATGTTGGTTACATACCAAACCAAAAACCAAACCTGTTGCCTTCGAGGCAATTCCGACTCATAGCGACCCTATAGGGCAGAGTAGAACTGCCCCACAGAGTTTCCAAGGAGCGCCTGGTGGATTCAAACTGCCGACCCTTTGGTTAGCAGTTGTAGCACTTCACCACTATGCCACCAGGGTTTCCGTTGGTTACATATGAACCCCTAAAAGTACTTCAGCTCAAATCTAATGACAGTATAGAAACACATATTTTTTAATTCACAATGGATTATTAGAATTACTATTCAGAAGGAACAAATTATCTATAATAAAAAAAAAATTTTATACAGATATATGCAAAGTTTATTTTTTCAGCCTTAACTGCAGAAATGCATAAATGTGAATATGAGGGAAATCCATTTAACAATATTTTTATGAAAAAACACTACTTTGGATTTTTCATTTACTTGTGATTGTCTGTACCAGTTATCTGTCATGGTGTAGCATTTACATACACTGTCCCCCTTATCTTACCCTTCAGCTCTCATTTATCTTATTGCTCCAAAGAGCTTATTGCTACATAGCTACGCTGACTTCTTTGTGAAACTCTTTACCTGTGGCTTCTTATACCAATTTGTGCTTCTTTCTGTCATTTGGAACATAATTGGTTAAAGAGAAAGACAAAGCCTTATGCTTCTCTCCCAATGCCCTATGTGTACATTGTGGTCCATCCAAAAATGTTACAGATTATATAACTACATTTACTGTATAAAACCTTAGCCTGACAGTTAAAGAGTGTTTTCACCGTGTGCAGGAGGCCATTTGTCAAAACTGACCTTTTCTGTGAAAGACCTACAATTATTAGTTGATTCAAGTGTCGAAGCCCCATCATGAGATAAGAGATACACTGAGGAAATTTTTTTCTCATTTGATAATAGGTTTCAGAAAGAGTTATGGATGGATATGATGTTTCTGTCTACGATTGAAAACTTAGCCTGGAATGCATCCAGAACAATTTAGATGGCTACCTTTGTTGAATTGAGTTATATAACACAACTGTTGTTTCCTTGTAGATTGTTCATAAAGTCATAATAAATTTTTGAGCAACATTTTGTTTTCACTTATGTTGCTTTAACTCCAACACTTAAGCAAGGCATCACAAAAGCTTTATAAACAAGATAAACAAACTTTATCTTTATGATGCATTATTTTATAGGGTTAAATATATAAGTAAGCAACACATGAATGTAGAACCCCTTTATTAAAAATTTCGGATATAGATATTATAGAATGGAGTCTTTATTAATGATAACTTATAATTAAATACAAAATAAACTATCAAATTTTGTAGACAAATGATGCAAGGTAAAAATTAAAAAAAAAAAATTAGGAAGCATGGAAATTACAAAACCCGTAAGAAAAAATGACAAAGTCATCAACGGGATTAACAGAAAACAGTTTTTCCGAGCCAGACTAGCCATCCTTCTACATATTAACAAATTCCTATTTCAAATTTAGAGGGTATGGAACAGAATTGAGAACCCAGATATAAATCCATCCATGTATGAGCAGCTGATATTTGACAAAGGACCAGTGTCAGTTAATTGGGGAAAAGATAGTCTTTTTTACAAATGGTGCTGGCATAACTGGATATCCATTTGCAAAAGAATGAAACAGGACCCATACCTCACACCATGCACAAAAACTAACTCCAAGTGGATCAAAGACCTAAACATAAAGACTAAAACGATAAAAATCATGGAAGAAAAAAATAGGGACAACCCTAGGAGCCCTAATACAGGGCATAAACAGAATACAAAACATTACCAAAAATGATGAAGAGAAACCAGATAACTGGGAGCTCCTAAAAATCAAACACCTATGCTCATCTAAAGACTTCACCAAAAGAGTAAAAAGACCACCTACAGACTGGGAAAGAATATTCAGCTATGACATCTCGGACCAGAGCCTGATCTCTAAAATGTACATGATTCTGTCAAAACTCAACCACAAAAAGACAAATAACCCAATCAAGAAGTGGGCAAAGGATGTGAACACAAATTTCACTAAAGAAGATATTCAGGCAGCCAACAGATACATGAGAAAATGCTCTCGATCATTAGCCATTAGAGAAATGCAAATTAAAACTACGATGAGATTCCATCTCACACCAACTAGACTGGCATTAATCCAAAAAACACAAAATAATAAATTTTGGAGAGGCTGCGGAGAGATTGGAACTCTCATACACTGCTGGTGGGATTGTAAAATGGTACAACCACTTTGGAAATCCATCTGGCGTTATCTTAAACAGTTAGAAATAGAACTACCATACAACCCAGAAATCCCACTCCTCGGAATATACCCTAGAGATACAAGAGCCTTCACACAAACAGATATATGCACACCCATGTTTATTGCAGCTCTGTTTACAATAGCAAAAAGCTGGAAGCAACCAAGGTGTCCGTCAACGGATGAATGGGTAAATAAATTGTGGTATATTCACACAACGGAATACTACGCATCGATAAAGAACAGTGACGAATCTGTGAAATATTTCATAACGTGGAGGAATCTGGAAGACATTATGCTGAGCGAAATGAGTCAGAAGCAAAAGGACAAATATTGTATAAGACCACTATTATAAGATCTTGAGAAATAGAAAAAACGGAGAAGAACACATACTTTTGTGGTTACAAAGCGGGGAGGGAGGGAGGGAGGGAGAGGGCTTTTTATTGATCAATCAGTAGATAAGAACTGCTTTGGGTGAAGGGAAAGGCAACACACAATACAAGGAAGGTCAGTCTAATTGGACTGGACTAAAAGCAAAGAGGTTTCTGGGATAAAATGAAAGCTTCAAAGGTCAGCGGAGCAGGGGCTGGGGTCTGGGGAACATGGTTTGAGGAGACTTCTAAGTCAACGGGCAAAATAATTCTATTATGAAAACATTCTGCATCCCACTTTGAATTGTGGCGCCTGGGGTCCTAAATGCCAACAAGGGGCCATCTAAGATACATCAATTGGTCTCAACCCACCTGGAGCAAAGGCAAAGGAACAACACCAAAGCCACATGACAACTAAGAACCCAAGAGACAGAAAGGGCCACACGAACCAGAGACCTACATTATTCTGAGACCAGAAGAACTAGTTGGTGCCCGGCCACAATCGATGTCTGCCCTGCTAGGGAGCACAACAGACAACTCCTGAGGGAGCAGGAGGCCAATGGGATACAGACCCCAAATTCTCATAAAAAGACCATACCTAATGATATGAATGCGACTAGAGGAATCCCAGAGACAATGCTCCCCAGAACTTCTGATGGCACAGGACAGGAACCATCCCCGAAGACAACTCATCAGGCATGAAAAGGACTGGTCAGAGGGGGGGAGAGAGATGCTGATGAAGAGGGAGCCAATTAAATTAGGTGGACACTGGAGAGAGTGTTGGCAACTCTTGACTGGAGGGGGGATGGGAAGATAGAGAGGGAAAATGGCAAAATTGGCACGAAACGAGAGACTGAAAGGGCTGACTCAATAGGGGGAGAGCAAGTGGGAGAAGGGAGTAAGATGTATGTAAACCTACATGTGACAGGCTGATTGGAATGGTAAATGTTCACTTGAAGCTTAATAAAAATTAATTAAAAAAAAAAATTTAGAGGGTATACCAAAATTATGAGGGCTTTTCACAGGTTTTATAGAGTAAATTAACAACATAGTCATATAAAAGAAATGTTGAAAGAAAATATAATAGAAACGGTTCGATTGAAAATAGAAAGTATAAAAATAACACACACTGGAGTACAAAAGGTATCACAATGAGGAAAAAAGAAGCCAAAAGTAAGACATTAAAAAAAAAAAAAAAGCCTTTAACAAAGTCATGGAGTGTGATAGGCCTCAAGCTTACTTCCGTGGTAAAAATATCATGGCAAGAAACTAATGCACCTTGTAATGGCTACAGCTACATTTAGTCAACCATGTGGAGTGCTAAAAATAACCTTCTTAAATACGTCTTTGGTATAGGCGATGTCACCTTGATGGTAAGCTGAGTAGAAATATGACATTTATAAAAGAAATATATGTTAATCATAAGGATGTCAAATGTTACAGGATTAGTAAACTGGAACAAAATTGTTACAAGTGTTAAATTCAAAATACAAAAAAAAAATCTTGATTCAACCCCCTCCAAGACTTTCTTTATCATGAAAAATGTAGTGCTTCTGTTTCTCTCTCCTGCTCTATACATATATATGTCTCCCCTAAAAAAAAAAACAAAAAAACAGATGCCATTGAGTTGGTTCTGACTGATGGCAATCCCATGTTTCTGATACCAGGGTTTTCCTTGTCTGTGATCTTTCATTGAACTCCGTAGGGTTTTCAATATCTGTGATTCAACAGTAGACTGTCTTGCCTTTCTTCCAAGCTACCTCTGGGTAGATTAGAACCACAACCTTTCATTTGTCAGCACACACATGTGCACACGCACACACTTATATATGTCCTTCTTTTTTGCATGATTGCGTGAGATTTTGAAAATTACCTTGCAAAATGAAATCATGCAAAGTGATCTTAATGATCAATGGGAAAAAAAAAATCATTGTTCCATGACCTTTAAAAAATTTTGACCAAAAGATTAAAAACTCCCTTGCTTCATTTATAAATGTATTTGTTGTTGTTGTTAGGTGCCATCCAGATGATTCCAACTCATAACAACTCTATGTACAACAGAATGAAAATCTGCCCAGTCTTGTGCCATCCTCACAATCATTGCTATATTTGAGCCCATTGTTGAAGCCACTGTGTCAATTCAGTGTATAGGGAATATAAATGTATAGAGAAATGAAAATAATAGTGAAATTAATATTTATTTGCTAAATATTGTAGTTTGAAACTTAGAAAGGATTGAGAATTAAAGTGTTTTATGAAGGTAAGTCAAAAAGAATTGCTACAAAATCATAGAAACCTTTATTAAACAAAAATATCAGAACATGAAGCTTTTGTTTCTCAACATACCCTCCATCTAGGTCTATACACTTCTGAAGGAGGTGTTTCCATCTCTCTAACCCTTCCCCAAAGAATCCTGTGCTCTTCATTTACACCATGTCAAAACAGCAGTCTTAGTCATCGGGTGCTGCTGTAACAGAAATACCACAAGTGGACGGCATCATCTCCAAAGAAAGGCTTTCTCTCTCTGTCAGCCTTCTCATCAATCTTCCCCCAGACTAGGAGCTTCTTCGCACAGGGATCCCAGTTCCAAAGGATACACTCTGCTCCTGGCACTGCTTTCTTGGTGGTATGAGTTCCCCCTGTCTCTCTGCTCACTTCTCTCTTTTAAATCAAAAGGGATTGCCTCGAGACACAATCCAATATCATAGACTGAGTCCTGCCCACTAACATAACTGCTGCCCATCCCCTCTCATTAACATCATAGAGGCAGGATTTACAACATATAGGAAAATCACACAATACCAGCAATCATGGCCCAGCCAAACTGACATACACATTTTGGAGGGGACATAATTCTATCCATGACTATACTCAAATTGCGTTCCTTTTAAATGTTCTTTAAGTTTTGGGAACAAGAAGGAGTCCGAAGGGGCAAGATCAGGGCTATAGGGTGGATGGAGTAAGGTTTCCCAATGAAATTCTCATAGGACAGTCCTTGCTACCCTCGAAAAATGAGCAGGTACATTGTTGTGATGGAAAAAATTCCTCGGCACAACTTTCCTGTTCTTTTTCTCAACAATGCAGTTTTCAATTTTCATAAAACTTCTTCATAATAAGCCCATGTGATTGCCTTGTGTCCTTTGATAAAATCTATCAAGATTAACCCTCTGGAATCCCAAAAAACAGTCGGCATAACCTTCCAAGTAGTCTTCCCTCTCTTGATTCATCTTTGAGGTGTTCCTGCCCGCCCTTAAAGTACTTGATCTATCTAGAAACTATTGTTTTATGTTTGGCAGCATTCCCATAAACTTGTTGGCAGAGCTTCAACGATTCAGAAAGATGTCACTTGAGTTTTGTTAAAAATTTGATATTAGCCCTGATCTCAAAACCTTTTTTTAACCACACAAAAAGTATCCTTTTTTTCCAAAGGTATTCTAATGAGACTAAGACAAGCTTATTACTGAGAGAACTTGTCTACAACCTTGCACTGATAACAGAAACATGTTTAAACACATTTAGTTTGGAATAAACCTGTGCATGTATGAACTGGAACCCTAGTAGCAATACTTTTTAACTTATCTTCATATTTTTTTTGTTAAAGAAAAGAGGGAGGCAGAGCCAAGATGGTAGAATACTCAGACATTTTACGTCATCCCTCTTACAACAAAGCCCCAAAAAAGCAAGTGAATCAGATATATATGACAATCTAGGAACCTGAAGCATCAAAGATAAAGCTGAACAATTGATAGGTGGAACGAGAGACAACAATTCAAAAACAGCAGAAACAGAAAATTATGGATCACCAGATTGCTGGCATCCCACTAGCCGAACCTGCATGGTGTGGACATACTGAGACAAGCAGCAGCATCCCAAGCTGAAACCCAGCCCAAATGGTGCAGCTAAGCAAGAATGACTCTGCACACACCTCTAGAAACAAACGGGAGTGAAATCAGACCTGCAAATTCTGCACGTTCCTAACCCATCATATGTACCATAGCCCCACCCCCACCCCCACCAGAGCTCCACAGGCCTACGACTACTCATTTCCTCCTTACCTGTCTCCCTCCTTGCTCTGACATCAGTCCAGGGGCATTCAACACTGCCACGCCCCCTAAGCCGGGAACTCACAACTCAGTCTGGAGATACCAACCCCTTTGCCTAGCCACTGGCACAGTGGGTCCATGGGCTTGCAGCACCCTCTACTCCCTCAGATCACTCACACTAGTGCCTTGCTGGCTGAATTGGCACAGTATGCCCACACTGGCATAAGGCAGGCAGAGTTCCCAGCTGAAGCCCATTTTCACTGTCAGTAGTCAAGTGGGAGCTGCAGGTCTGTGACATTCAATGCAGCCCTGCTCCTTAAGCCTGTAGCTCTCGGCCCAGTCTAAGAAGTCTGCTCCTTAACATAGCCACTGATACAGGGGTCCATATACTTGCAGCACCCGTATGCCCACTGATCACCTTCACAAGCACCTTGCTGGCCAACGTGGCACAGCACGTCCTCATCAAGACAAAGCAGGCTGGGTTTTGAGCTGAAGCTCATTTTCACCTGCAGTAGCCAAGTTGGAGCTGCTGATCTATCACATTTGACACTACCTGACCCCTAAGAAGGAGCCTCAACCACCCAAACTAGGAGCCTGAAGGTCTGCCCACAACAGGGACCTGAGAACGAGTGATGCCTCCCAACCCTTCCAGCCAATGGCACCAGGTGCTCAAGGACTGGTTTCGCTACCCCCCATTATGCACTCTAGAGGCCAAGGACCAGCCCTCCATCCAGACACCTGGTGGCAGCAGACAGCACCCTGCATCACCCCCACTGCAAGCAGAGACCTGTGCCTGCTCTGAACACCTAGGACTGTAGATGAGAGTCTTTGCACTTCTCACTCTGTGACCTATGATCTGGGTACCTTCACCCCAACCATTCAGCAAGTGGTGGGATCACACCCACAACAACCAACTCAATGACCAAGAAGAACGCCCCTGCACCTACAGCCAGGTGACCAGCAGGACAGATACATCACCTCATCCAAAACACCACCTACATACTCAGCAGCCCCACAAGAACAGTGAAGAGAGTCCCAGGCTCACACACCTAGTAGCTGCTCCACCCACCTGGAGACAGGAGATGAGACCTTCGACACGGCAAGATTAACAACCAGGACAGCACACAAGCTTAGCCTACTTGGATATATCAACACAAAACAAAAGTACAGAATGCAATAAACAAACATACAATAAGTAAATAAATATAATAACTTCCCGATGTTTTGGAGACAAAGGTCAATATCAAATCGCATAAAAGAAGCAAGGCAACATGGCTTCAGCAAGTGACCAAAATAAAGAACCAGAGAATCTTCCAGAGGAAGACAAAACAATGGAACTACCTGGAAAAGAATCCAAAAGACTAATGTATAGAGCATTTCAAGAGATCAAGGAGATCAGGGAAAACACAGATGAATTCAAGGAACACACAGACAAAGCATTAGAAGAATTCAGGAAAATAATACAAGAATAAAACAACAGAATAATAGGCTGCTAAACACCATGCAGTAATAGCAACTGGAAATCCAAAAGGCAAACAATAAAATTTCAGAATGAAGCAACACAATAGGTCATAGGAACAGAATTGAGACAATGGAAGTCAGAATTAGTGAGACTGAAGATAAATCCCTTGATACCAATTTGAGGAAAAATAAACAAATGAAGAAAAGTGAAGAAAGCCTAAGAATTATGTGGGATACCATCAAAAGGAAAAACCTACAAGTGATTGGGGTTCCAGAACAGGGGAGTATAATAGAAAACACAAAGAGAATTGTTGAAGATTTCTAGGCAGAAAACTTCCCTGATATCATGAAAAACAAGAAGATATCTATTCAAGAAGCTTAACAAACCCCATACAATGAACCCCAAAAGAAAGTCACCAAGACATAATCAAAATTGCCAAAACCAGAGATAAAGAAAGAAACCTGAGAGCAGCTAGGAATAGAGGAAAAGTCACCTACGGAGGAAAGCCAATAAGACTAAGCTCTGATTAATCAGCAGAAACCATATGGACAAAAAGACAATGGGATGACATATAGAAAGCCTTGAAGGAAAAAAGAAATTGCAAGCCAAGAATTACAGATAACGGCAAAATTGTCACTCAAATATGATGGCAAAATTATTTCCAGATAAACAAAAATAAAGGGAATATGTAAAAAGCAGACAAAAATTACAAGAAATATTAAAGGGAGTTCTTCAGTTAGAGAAAAAACAACATCAGAAAACAATCCAAGATTTGGACACAGGACAGATCAACAGATAACAACCCAGACAGGGAATTCTCAAAAAGAAACAAAGCTGAATGGCTGAACATAGGGAACCAGAGACATCAATATGTAAATCACCATAATGTCAGAACAATAGAGAAGGAATAAAGAGTATAGTCATAGAACTTCCATAAGGAGTGGAAGTCAAGGCAATATCGGAAAATAAAAGACTGGTTTAAACTTAGAAAAATAAAGGTAAATTTAAGATAAACACAAAAGAGGTTAACAAACTTGCCCATCAAAAATTTTTTAAAAAAGAATAAAAACATAAAGACTCTGCAAACATAAAATCAACAATAATGAAAGAAATGAAAAGAAACCTAAAAAAAAACAACTCAGTACAGAAAATTAAGCTGAACAAAGAAACCGTTACCACACACACACACACACAAAAAGACAGTAGTAAACACATGTCTGTCAAAAATTACACTGAATGTAATTAGCCTAAATGCAACAGTAAAGAGACAATGTCAGAATGGATAAGAAAACACCCCTGATCTATATGCAGTCTACAAGATACTCACCTTACATACAAAGACATAAACAAACTAAAACTCAAAGGATGGAAAATATATATCTAACAAACAACTATCAAAATAGAGCAATAGTGGCAATATTAATCTTTGATAAAATAGATTTTAAAGCACAATCCACCATAAAGGATAAGGAAGGACACTATGTAATGATTAAAGGGTCAACACACCATGAGTACATAACCATAATATATACCCACCCAATGACAGGGTTCCTAAATACATAAAACAGACTCTAACAGCACTGAAAAGAGAAATAGACAGTTCCACAATAATAGTAGGAGACTTTAACATACCCCTCTTGGTGAAGGACAGAACTTCTAGAAAGAAACTCAATAAAGATACAGATTCAAATGTCACAACAAGCTCCAGCTCATAGACATACACAGAACACTCCACCCAACAGCAGTAAAGTATGCATTCTTTTCCAACATACATTATCCAGAGTAAGCCACATTTTAGGCCACAAAGCAAGCCTCAACAAAATCCAAAACATGGAAACAGTACAAAGTATCTTATCTGATCATAATGCCAGAAAAGTAGAAATCAATAACAGAAATAGCAAGGAAAAAGAAAAATCAAATGCATGAAAACTGAACAACACCTTCCTTAAAAAACTACTGGGTAATAGAAGAAATCAAAGATGAAATTTTTTTTAAATTCATAGAATCAAAAGAGAATAAAAACACATCTTAAAAATAGCAGAAACCCTGGTGGCATAGTGGTTAAGTGCTACAGCTGCTAACCGAAGGGTCAGCAGTTCGAATCCACAAGGTGCTCCTTGGAAACTCTATGGGGCAGTTCTACTCTGTCCTATAGGGTCGCTATGAGTCAGATTCGACTCAATGGCACTGGGTTTGGTTTGTTTTTTGGTTCTTACAAATACCTTTGGAACATAGAAAAAGCAACATTTAGAGGTCAGTTTATAGGAACAAATGCACATATACAAGAAGAAAAATGAGTCAAAATAAAAACACTAGCCCTACAACTCAAGCAAATAGAAAGAGAACAGCAGAAGAATCCCATAGACACCAGAAGAAAGGAAATAACAAAGATTAGAGCAGAAATACATGAAATAAAAAAAAAAATTAATAGAGAACAGAAAAACAATAGAAAGAAACAAGAAGACCAAAAGTTGGTTCTTTGAAAAGATCAACAAAGTCACAGATCATTGACCAAACTGAACAAAAACAAAACAAACAAAAAGAACCTACAGGAGAGGAAAGGAAGCAAGTAACCTGAATAAGAAGTGAGACAGACGATATCACAACAGATTCAACAGATATAAAAAGGATCATAAAAGAATACTTTGAAAAATTGTACTCCAGCAAATTTGAAAACCTAGAGGGAATGGACAAATTTCTAGAAACACACTATCTACCTAAATTAACACAAAGTGAGGCAGAAAAACTAAATAAACCCATAACTAAAGAAAAGATTAAGAGGGAATAAAAAAAAAACTCCCAATAACAACAAAAAAAGCCCTAGCCCATATGGCTTCAGTAGAGAAGTCTACCAAACTTTCAGAGAAAACCTCACACCAATACTACTCAAACTATTTCAAAACTTAGAAAAGGAAGGAGTACTGCCAAATTCATTTTATGTAGCCAGCATAACCCTGATAACAAAACCAAGCAAAGACACCACAAGAAAAGAAAGCTACAGGCCAATATTCCTCATGAACATTAATACAAAAATTTTCAAAAAAATTCTATCCAATAAAATTCAACAGCATAGCAAAAATAATTAAATAAATAACACGTCATGACCAAGTGGGATCCATACCAGGTATAAAGAGAGAGTTCAACATTGGAAAATCAGTAACATAACCTATCACGTAAATGAAACAAAAGAACCACAAAATCATCTCAACTGACACAGAAAAGGCATTTGACAAAGTTCAACACCCATTCTGGATAAAAACTCTCAGCAAAATGGGAATAAATGGGAAATTCCTTAACATAATAAAGCACATTTATACAAAACCAACAGCCAACATCGATCTCAGTGGAGAGAGACTGAAAGCATTCCTCTTGAGAGATTAAACCAGACAAGGGTGCCCTTTATCACCACTCTTACTCAATGTTGTACTAGCCAGGGCAATAAGGCAAAAAAAAAAAAAAAAGAAGTAAAAGGCATCCAAATTGGTAAGAAGGAGGTAAAACTATCCCTATTAACAGATGGTATGATCTTATGCACAGAAAACCCTAAAGAATCTAGAAGAAAATTACTGGAACTAATAGATTTCAGCAAATTAGCAGGAAAGAAGATTAACATACAAAAATCAGTTGGATTCCTCTATACCAACAATGAGATCTTCAAAAAGGAAATCAAAAAATCAACACCATTTATGACAGACCCCAAGAAGATAAAATCTTAGGAATAAATCTAATCTGGAATGTAAAAGACCAATACAAAAAAACTACAAAACACTACTGAAAGAAACCAAATATGATCTATATAAGTGGAAAAGCACAGCATGCTCACGGATAGGAAGACTTAACATTGTGAAAATGTCAGTCCTACCCAAAGCGATCTACAGATACAATCCAAATACCAAAAAGATAGAGAAACAAATCACTGACTTTTTAAGGAAAGGGAAGAGGCCTCACATAACCAAAGCATTATTGAAGAAGAACAAAGTGGGAGGCCTCGCACTATGTGATCTTAGAACCTATTATACAGCCAGGGCAGTCAAAACAGCCTGGTACTGGTACAACAACAAACACATAGACCAATGGAACAATATTGAGAACCCAATCCATCTATGAGCAGCTGATATTAGACTAAGGGCCAAAACCTTTCAAAGGGGAAAAAGACAGTCTCTTTAACAAATGGTGCTAGCTGGCAGAACTGGACGTCCATCTGTAAAATAATGAAAAAAGATCCATATCTCATATCATACACAAAAACTAACTCAAAATGGATCAAAGATCTAAATGTAAAACTTAAAATGATAAAGGACACTTATGCACTGCTGGTGGGAATATAAAATGGTACAACCACTTTGGAAATCGGTTTGGCACTTCCTTAAAAAGCTAGAAATAAAAGTACTGTAGGATCTGACAATCCCACTCCTAGGAATATATCCTAGAGTAATAACAGGTGTCACATGAATAGACATACGCACACCCATGTTCACTGCAACAAAATTCACAATAGCAAAAAGATGGAAACAACCTAAGCACCCATCAACCCAAACAAATTATGGTACATACACACAATGCTATACAGTGCAAAAATAAAGAACAATGGTAAATCCACGAAACATGTCACGACATGGATGATTCTTGAGGTCATTATGCTGAATGAAAAAAAGTAAACCCCAAAAGGACAAATATTGTATGAGACCTCTGTTATAAGAACTCAAGAAAATATTCACACACAGTGAAAACACATTATTTTGTGGTTACAAGGGTGTGGAGAGATGGAGAGGGAAATCACTAACTAGACGGTAGACAAGCATCAACTTTGGTGTGGGAAAGACCACAGGTAACATAGGGAAGTCAACAAAACTTGACCAAGGCAAAGGCACAGAAGTTTCCTGTATACATTCAAACACCTCAAGGGACAAAGTTCCTGGGGTGGAGGGCTGGGGATCACAGTCTCGGGGCACATCTAGGTCAATTGACATAACACAGTTCATAAAGAAAATGTTCTACATCCTACTTTGATGAGTAGCGTCTGGGGTCTTAAAATCTCTTGAGCAGCCATCTAACATACATCTATGGGCCCCATCTCGTCTGAAGCAAAGGAGAATGAAGACAACCAAAGACTCAGGGAAAATATTAGTGCAAAGGACTCCAGGACCGCATGAACCACAGGCTCCACCTGCCTGAGTCTAGAAGAACTAGATGGTGCCCGGCTACCACCAATGACCTCTCTGACAGGGATCATAACAGAGGGTCCTGGACAGAGGAGGAGAAAAATGGAGAATAAAATTGAAATTCACAAAAAAGGAGCAGACTTACTGGTCTGATAGAGAACGGAGGAGCCCCCGAGACTATGGCTCCTGGACACTCTGCTAACTCAGAACTTAAACCACTCCCAAAGCCTACTTTTCTGCCAAAGATTAGACAGGCCTATAAAACAAACAATAACACACGTGAGGAACATGCTTCTTAGCTCAGTTAAATATACGAGACCAATTGGACAAATCCTTCCCTAAAAGAAAGATGAGAAGGCAGGAAGGCACAGGAAAATTGGACAGATGAATAGGTGGAACGCAGAGTAAAAAGGGGGAGAGTCCTGTCACATCGTGGGGATTGCAACCAATGACACAAAACAATATGTATATAATTTTTTGAATGAGAAACTAACTTGAGCTGTAAACTTTCACTTAAAACAATAAAAAATTAACAAACAGACAAAACAAACCTATCAAGGGTACTTTGAACAGGGCTTGCCTTCTCTTCATATACTTTATAATATAGTGCAAACATCTTTTCTAGGCCTTGGGTAATAGTCGCACTCCTTTATGATTTTGGCTAGGAAGTCTACATTTTATCCCTTGTGCTTTTAATGTTGCATAGTATCTCTCAGAGTTCCTTTAGTATTAAGTTTTTTGCCCACTTTTCCTTTGGGGCATCTTCATCTTTGCATCACACCAGTTTTTCTGTTTATACCCATACATTCGAATTTATTAAGTTCCTATATTTTTTTTATGGTACATATATAGAGTCTCTCAAACTCGTGGTCAACATTAGAAATTTATTTTATAGCCCCATTTATGCTTGATTCCAATTTCACTTCCAGTGTTACTGTTTTTCTTTGTTCCACTTTCATCTTCATTAGCCAATTTCCTCCGTTTACGTAAACCCATCACTTAGGTTTATCACTAGGAGACAATGAGGTAACACAGCTACATGTTTCACTGTCTGAGCTTGACCTGACTAACAGATACACGGTGACCAATCACTGACAGACACTGAAATAAGCAATGTCATCTGTCACTGATTATGATGTGTACATTGGCTGTTTACATAGTAGGTTTGTGTACTAAAGTAGTTCCTCGACGGCACAAATGGTTGCCATGCTGGGCTGCTAGCTGAAAGGTTGGAGGTTTGAGTCAGAAGAAAAGCCTGCCAATATGCCTCCCAAAAATTCAAGCATTGAAAACTGTATGGAGTATAGATTGACCCTGACACACATGGAATTGCCATGAATCAAAATTGACCAGACAACAATTGGTTAGTGGTTTGTATACTAAAGAGCTAGTAGCAAAATACGTGTTTTAGGCAATTACAGTTAATATACTGTGATACCTAAAATTTGACATGTTGTTGGGGTACTGGTGTTATTTACCTAAACCATGGTAACTGAAATTCGTGAATATTGGAACCATGCAATGTGAGGACCACCTGTGGGTTATGTTCACATGCATATGTGCACATGTTAATGTACGTGTGTGTTATTTCATATGTTCCATTGTGATGTTTGGCATAACCATCTCTTCGCTATTGTGTAAACCTGAAATATTCTCTTTGTCACTATGTGACCTAAAAAGCAACGTAATTGTTCTAAAAGTTAATTTGAACTCTAAATGTCACTATTTTCCACAAATTTTTACATTTCCACACTGCAATGTTATTATGATTATTTTAGGATTTTCTTTTGTACAATAGTCTTTAAAGCGATTTTCTTCTTTCATTCACAGGCATACATTTCACTGGAAAGAAGGATGTGAGAAGATGGGAATGGGCAGGCGATTTGATCTTCACAGTTATGGAAACTCTCGAACTAAGCCATAACTTCACCTTTATACCTGTTGCCATCTGGTTGATTCTGACTCATAGCAATCCTATAACCCCAACGCCCAGTGCTGTCGAGTCGATTCCAACTCATAGCGACCCTATAGGACAGAGTAGAACTGCGATCCTATAGGACAGAGTAAAACTGCCCTGTGAAATTTCCAAGGAGCACCTGGTGGATTCGAACTGTGGACATTTTGTTAGCAGCCAGAGATCTTAACCATTATGCCATCGGGGTTTCCCATCTTTATACATACAGCCTAAATATATGCTGATGAGGTTTAGAAAACATTTTTGTTATATTTTTTAATTACTAAATGTGCCCTCTTCAGACTAAACTATCAGTAATGTACCACAAATACATATTTATTACAAATATTTCTATATTCTTGTCTTAATGTAATATTTTATTATCTAATATATGTTAAAAGGAGAAAAGATTGAAGTTGTCAAGGATTTCATTTTACTTGGATCCACAATCAACACCCATGGAAGCAGCCATCAAGAAATCAAGAGATGCATTGCATTGGGCAAATCTGCTGCAAAAGATCTCTTCAAAGTGGTAAATAAGCAAAGTTGTCACCGTGAAGACTAAAGTGTGCCTGACCCAAGCCATGGTGTTTTCAATTGTCTCATACGCATAAGAAAACTAGAAAATGAATAAGGAAGATGGAAGAGTTGATGCCTTTGAATTATAGTGTTGGTGAAGAACACTGAATATATATACCATGGTCTGCCAAAAAAACTAACAAATCTGTCTTGGAAGAAGTACAGCCGAATGCTCCTTAGAAGCAAGGATGGCAAGACTATGCCTCACATACTGTGGACATGTTATCAGGAGGGATCAGTCCCTGGAGAAGGTCATCATACTTGGTAGAGTAGAGAGTCAGGGAAAAGAGAGGAATATTCTCCATGAGATGGACTGACACAGTGTCAAAAACTTTGGGCTCAAATATAGCAACCATTGTGAGGATGGTGCAAGACTGGGCAGTGTTTCGTTCTGTTAGGCATAGGGCCACTGTGAGTGGGAACCAACCCGACGGCACCTAACAACGACAACAATATCTTGCATTATGTGTTTATTGTTAAAAACATTAATTTATTAAGTATAAAACTTCCAATATATAACAAATCCATTTGGCATTATTATTTATTTATTTTGAAAATATTGTTGGGTACTTTCAAAAGGAAGAGGCTTTTGGCTTTCTGAAAGTTTCTGTCCGCCAACATACACCCCTCTCTTAGTATTATAGAATTTCAGAGCTGTGGGAGATCATGGACATTTCTACTACAAACCTTTCATTTTACAGATGAGAAAATGGACCTCAAAGAATAGAGGTGGATCATATTTTTCTCTCATTATGCAGGGCAGCCAGTAAAATATTTCTGTGGAGTTTAAAACCTGCGAAGTACTCTGGAGTACCATTGGCCATTGAAGTAAAAGAGCATTGTTTCTCCCTCCAGGGCCAAGGTGAAGAAGGACCCTGGAAATCTTAGTCCATCAACACATACTCAATATTCTCTGAGTCACCCTACTGCCACTGCCAACCCCTAGCTCTGACAAGCAGCAATCAGAGGCACTTAGAAACACATGTTTGACAGAAGCTAGGAAGATCACTGGCTACAATTAAGCAATTTGCTTCCACAATTAGCTGCAGGCATGTTTGATGAGAAAATCTAGAAAAGATCAGAAGGCTTTCTCCACAATGTCAATTATTTGAAAGTATAGAGCAGCACTGTCAGATAAATATAAAATGCAAGCGAGAAATGTAATTTTAAATTTCTAGTTGCCACCTTAAAAAGTAAAAAGAAACAAGTGAAACATATTTCAGTAATATATTTTCTCTAACCTAATATACATATGCGTGGAGGCCTGGTGGTGCAGTGATTAAGAGCTACAGCTGCTAACCAAAAGGTCAGCATTTCGAATCAACCAGCTGCTCCTTGGAAGCCCTATGGGGCAGTTCTATTCTGTCCTATAGGATCGCTATGGGTCAGGATCGAGTTGATGGCAAAGTTTTTTTGTTTTTTGTTTTATGTATTCTTTTTTCATACTAAGTCTTCAAAAGCTGGTGTGCATAATTTTATAATTTATTTCTTGCCTTGTTTTTCTATCCCCCCAAACTCTACTAAGATATTTCAAAATTTATATTAAAAACACTCTTAGTTATATTTTTCCTTTTTGCTGTTCTATTCTAAATCTTAGAAGAATAAAGATGTCATTGATTTACATATTCACAATTAGTAGATTTTTAATACCAATTTATAAATTATTACGTGCATTTTACAAAAAGAAAGAGAAAGAAACAGAGAAAGAGGAGAAAAAAATCTAGTAAAAGCAAACATCTGAAGCCTTTCTTTGGTTTTCACAGCACAACAAAGAAATTGGGACTATTTCCTTCCTGGTATTAGTTTTATGCATGCAGTCAACTGTAAACAATCTTATTTCTAGGTATATTTTCAGAAATGAAAATTTCACAAATAATGTTTACCATGTAATATATATCACTGCTTTCTCTTGAGTTCTGACCTTTTTAAAGCCAGTTTAAAAAAAATCTGTAAAATGCTGCTTTGCCTTTTTCACTGTAATATATTTCATTTATTTAATGAATGATTAGTGAATACCTGTGATGTGTAAACTACTTCACTAAGCATTTCTGAAACCAGAAATCTGAGCAATACATAGTGTGCCCTTAAGAGTTAACTTTTTAGTGGAGATAATAAATCATATCCACAAGTGAGTACAACATTAGATAGCATATCTGCTCCCATAAAGATCACACCCTAGGAAACTCTATGGGGCAGCTCTACTCTGTCCTATAGGCTCACTATGAGTCAGAATGGACTTGATGGCACACAACAACAACAACATATTTAGGGAAATTTCCTCGGATGGAGTGAGGTGACTCCACTCTGCCTTTACATTCTCATCCACTGGTTACTCCTCTCCTCCTCTCTGGGCCAATCACTGGTTACAATTTTGCCTCGCCCTATCTTTGACTCTCTTTGTTCTATTGCCATAAAACTCCCATGTCCTTCTCGCCATTCAAGGTTCAATTCATTCATTCAAAATGAACTCATTAAGTTTCTAATATTTGCCAAGCACTTTGGGAGGGAGTGTGACTACCTAAAGAAGACCTAGTCTCTGTTCTCAGTGAGCTCAGAAACAGACACCATGGACACAATCACACAGCTCTAGTAGAGATAGGCATCAAACTCTATAACAGTACTGGGAATGAGCTGTGGACCAAAACAAAACAAAACCCAATGCTGTCGAGTCAATTCCAACTCATAGCGACCCTATAGGACAGAGTAGAACTGCCCCATAGAGTTTCCAAGGAGAGCCTGGCGGATTCGAACTGCCGACACTTTGGTTAGCAGCCGTAGCACTTGACCACTACGCCACCAGGGTTTAGCGTTCATAAATTTGAAGTGGACTGGATGGTGGTAAATAAGGGAAAACCTTCACAGAGAGGGCAAAATTGACTAGAACCTTAAATGTTGAGTGTTCCAGGAAGATAATTACAGTGCATTTCTCATACCATTGCTTTATTGATATTGACAACAACACTTGAGTTTAAATATTTCTTTCCAATCTCTAGTTTGAAAAATATTGCTATAGCTTAATACTTCTTATACCTTTATAAGCATATCTGGCTGAAAAATAAAAGATCATAAATCACTCTGTCACATGTAAGAAATTACCTGTGAATCACAAGTTATTAATGCAAAATTTTCCTCAATGATTTGTTAGATAAGCATAAGGGACTTGACATTTTCTCTAGGGATTGATGAAAACAATGCATAAGACCCCAACAAAAATTCTGAATTATTCTGGTAATTGAGGAAAGAAAGTTTAACTAGTTGACTTTTCGTCTAAATTATCTACAAATCAAAATTCACTGGCACACTGCCAATGATCAGCTCTACTTTTTCCTGTAAAATGTTGGATCTGGTCAAATAACAACAGATAACATGAGCATAACTTCATTTAACTATTCATTGTGATTCTTTAGAAATAAAACTGCATACATTCATTTTAATTCCCTAAACATCTTGGGGAAAAGTATATTTCAATGACTTCAAATAAAGACCTACTATAAATATCAATTTATTAAAAAGCAGGTGTTTCTAAACCTTAACAGAATGCAATACCAACTCAAAGTTTAAGGATTGCTAACATATTCACATAGTGAAATAATATTTTATAAGATTAAATTAGAATTTAGTAAAGTTTATTTTAATCATGGGCAATCAAAGGGAAAAACAAAACAATTTTTTAATGAGCTGTACATACAAATGAGACCCAAGGTGCTGTTGGACCTAAAGTTTTTTCTCTACTGCTGGCTTCACCATACTTGTAACAGTAGTTGTTGCAGGAATAGTCAGTCTTCTAGGGACATTTTGTCCCTCCAAACTCAGTCCTGTCCCTGACACTAGAGCAGGCATTGATATCAGAGCTCCTGATCCTTACTGGTACAGCAAAAATAAGTGAGGGCTGAACGTATGTGTGCTGGGGCAGAAGTGTGGTAGTGACACAGACATACCCATAAGAGCTCACTACCAGCGCTACGTAGGCACATCAGTTATATGCTGCTGTGAAACATCTTACCCCAAAAGCTAAAGGCTTGAAATAATCATACTAATTTTTACTTCCGTAGCTTCTGTGGGTCAGAAATTCAGAAAGGGCACATCTTGTCTGGACCTTATTTTGTCTGGACCACGGCCGGAAGACTTAAAAGTCCAGCTCTGGAAATATCTGAAAGCTCATTCACTAACATCTGATGAGAGATGCTGATGGCTATCTGGGGACTTAGCTGTAATTTTCAGACAAAATGCCAAATGTGGCCTTCCCACTTCAAGAACAACCTCTCTGAGAGAGAGAGCCAAGAAAAAGCCATATTGCCAATATGGCCAAGGCTTCAACATCATGCAATATCAGTTGGCCATGATCTTGGTCAAAGAAGTTAGAAATGTCCACTCGGTTTTGAGAGGAAAGAACACAGATCACAACTCTCAAAGGAGGTATATCAATATCATATTGTAAGTAGAGTGTGTACAATGAGATATATATTGGCATCTTTGGGAAATACAATCTTCTACAAGAGGTAAAAGGAGCCAGATATTATGCTGAAGAAATTCTGAGTTTGAAACTTAAATAATATTCTTCCAAAGATTTGGGAAATGAATTAAATTAGTAGTAATATTGAGTGATTTCTACTCTATTAACCACTGTGCCACAATTGCTCATATGCAAGTTCAAGCTGAAACTGAAGAAAATCAGAGCAAGTTGACGAGAGCCAAAATATGACCTTGAGTATAACCCACCTGAATTTAGAGACCCATCTGAAGAATAGATTTGACCCACTGAACACTAGTGACCGAAGACCAGACGAGTTGTGGAATGACATCAAGGATATCATACATGAAGAAAGCAAGAGGCCATTGAAAAGACAGGAAAGACCAAGAGGGATGTCAGAGGAAACTCTGAAATTTGCTCTCAAACGTCGAGCAGCTGAAGCAAAAGGAAGAATTGAAGAAGTGAAAGAAAAGAACAGAAGATTTCAAAGGGCGTCTCGAGAAGACAAAGTATTATAATGACATGTGCAAAGAGCTGGAGATGGAAAACCAAAAGGGAAGAACATGGTCGGCATTTCTCAAGCTGAAAGAACTGAAGAAAATATTCAAGCCCTAAGTTGCAATAGTGAAAGATTCTGTGGAGAAAATATTAAAAGATGCAGGAAGCATCAAAAGAAGATGGAAATAATACACAGAGTCATTATACCAAAAATAATTAGTCAATGTTCAACCATTTCAAGAGGTGGCATATGATCAGGCACCGATGATACTGAAGGAAGAAGTCCAAGCTGCTCTGAAGGCACTGGCAAAAAACAAGGCTCCAGGAATTGATGGAATATCAATTGAGATGTTTCAACAAACAGAGGCAGCGCTGGAGATGCTCACTCATCCATGCCAAGAAATATGGAAGACAGCTTCCTGGCCAACTGACTGGAAAAGATCCATATTTATGCCTATTCCCAAGAAAGGTGATCCAATCAAATGTGGAAATTATAGAACGATATCATTAATATCACATGCAAGCAAAATTCTGCTGAAGATCACTCAAAAACGGCTGTAGCAGTATATCAACAGGGAACTGCCAGAAATTCAGGCTGGTTTAAGAAGAGGACGTGGAATGAGGGACATCATTGCTGATGTCAGATGGATCCTGGCTGAAACCAGAGAATACCAGAAGGATGTTTACCTGTGTTTTATTGACTATGCAAAGGCATTCAACTATGTGGATCATAACAAATTATGGATAACGTTGCGAAGAATGGGAATTCCAGAACACTTAATCATGCTCATGAGGAACTTTTACATAGATCAAGAAGCAGTTGTTCAGACAGAACAAGGGGATACTGCATAGTTTAAAGTCAGGAAAGGTGTGCGTCAGGATCGTATTCTTTCACTATACCTATTCAATCCATATGCTGAGCAAATAATACAAGAAGCTGAACTATATGAAGAAGAATGGGGCATCAGGATTGGAGCAAGACTCATTAAGAACCTGCGTTATGCAGGTGACACAACCTTGCTTGCTGAAAGTGAGGAGGACTTGAAGCACTTACTGATGAAGATCAAAGACCACAGCCTTCAGTATGGATTACACCTCAACATAAAGAAAACAAAAATCCTCACAACTGGAACAATGAGCAACATCATGATAAACGGAGAAAAGATTGAAGTTGTCAAGGATTTCATTTTACTTGGATCCACAATCAACAGCCATGGAAGCAGCAGTCAAGAAATCAAAAGACACATTGCATTGGGTAAATCTGCTGCAAAGGACCTCTTCAAAGTGTTGAAGAACATAGATGTCACCTTGAAAACTAAGGTATGCCTGACCCAAGCCATGGTATTTTCAGCTGCATCATACGCATATGAGAGCTGGACAATGAATAAGGAATACCAAAGAAGAATGGACCCCTTTGAATTGTGGTGCTGGCAAAGAATATTGACTATACCATGGACTGCCAAAAGAACGAACAAACCTGTCTTAGAAGTACAACCAGAATGCTCCTTAGAGGCAAGGATGGCGAGACTGAGTCTTACATACTTTGGACATGTTGTCAGGAGGGATCAGTCCCTGGAGAAGGACATCATGCTTGGCAGGGTACAGGGTCAGTGGAAAAGTGGAAGACCCTCAAAGAGGTGGATTGACACAGTGGCTGCAACAATGAGCTGAAGCATAACAACGATTGTTAAGGATGGCTCAGGTCAGGGCAGCGTTTCATTCTGTTGTGCATAGGGTCACTATGAGTTGGAACCGACTCGACGGCACCTAACAACAACAACAACAACCACTGTGCCCAGAACAATACCTGAAATGTAGGAGTCCTAACATATTACTTGTAAGCCTTTCTGGGATGGTTTGGAATAAGCTGCCATTTATAATATTATTTCTATGGAAAAGTAGTATAATAAAATGTACAAAAACTTGGAGTTAGAAAACCAAAAGGGAAGTACACACTTGGCATTTCTCAAGCTGAAAGAACTGAAGAAAAAATTCAAGTCTGAGGTTGCAATATTGAAAGATTCTATGGCCAAATTTTGAATGACGTGGGAAGTTTCAAAAGAAAGTGGAAGTAATACACAGAGTCACTTTACCAAAAAGATCTGGTTGATGTTCAACCATTTCAGGAGGTAGCATGTGATCAAAACTGATGGTATTGATGGAAGAAGTCCAAGCTGCACTGAAAGCATTGGCAAAAAACAAGGCTCCAGGAATTGACAGAATACCAATTGAGATGTTTCAACAAACGGATGCAACCCTGGAAGTGCTCAATCATCTATCCCAAGAAATTTGGAAGTCAGCTAACTGGCCAAATAACTGGAAGAGAACCATATTTGTGCCTTTTCAGATCCATCTGAATGTGGAAATTATCAAAGTGTCATCAATATTTCATGCAAATGAAATTTTGCTGAAGATAATTAAAAATTGGTTGCAGCAGTACATCAACAGGAAACTGCCAGAAATTTAAGCCAAATTCAGAAGAGGATTTATAACAGGGACTATCATTGCTGATGTCAGATGGGTCTTGGCTGAAAGCAGAGAATACCAAAAAGATGTTTACGTGGGTTTTATTGACTATGCAAAGGCATTCGACTGTGCGGATCATAACAAATTATGGATAACATTGCAAAGAATGGGAATTCCTGAGCACTTAAGTGTGCTCATAGGGAACCTGTACATAGACCAAGAGGCCATCGTTTGAATAGAACAAAGGTATACTAAAATCAAAACCAAGCCCATTGCCGTCGAGTCAATTCCAACTCATAGTGACCCTATAGGACATAGTAGATCTGCCCCATAGGGTTTCCAAGGAGCGACTGGTGGATTCGAGCTGCTGACCTTTTTTTTTTTTTTTAATTTTTATTTTTATTGAGCTTTAAGTGGAGGTTTACAAATCAAGTCACTCTCTTACAAAAATTCACATACACCTTGCCATGTACTCCTAGTTGTTCTCCTCCTAATGAGACATCACACCCCTTCTCTCCACCTTGTACTCTCCATGTCTATTCAGCCAGCTTCTATCCCCCTCTGCCTTCTCATCTCCCCTCCAGACAGGAGCTGTCCACATAGTCTCACGTGTCTGCTTTAGCCAAGAAACTCGCTCCTCACCAGTATCATTTTCAATGTTATAGTCCAGTCCAATCCCTGTCCGAAGAGTTGGCTTTGGGAATGGACAAACTGCCGACCTTTTTGGTTAGCAGCCAAGCTCTTAACCACTGTGCCACCACGGCTCTTCATACCTATACCTGTACCTGTACCTGTACTGTACCTGTACCTGTACCTATACGTATACCTATACCTATACATATACATATACATGACTCGACAGCACTGGGGTTTTGGAGGATACACATATATACACACGTCGGAATCGAATCGAATCTCTTAAGTAAATCTCAAGAGATTTACTTAAGAGACAGCCTAATCATAAAGACTAAGTCCTGCCACATTAACATAACTGCCTCTAATCTTGTTTCATTAACATCATAGAGGTAGGATTTACAACACAGAGGAAAATCGCATCAGAAGACAAAATGGTAGACAATCACACAATACTTGGAATCATGGTTTAGCCAAGTTGACATGTATTTTAGAGGGGACACAATTCAATCCATGACAATACCTACTAGCTCACTGAAGAAATAAAACATTACAAACACAGCTGAAATCTCCTGTTTACCCTTGCCTTCCAAATTGCATTACCTTTCTGCCTACCCAGAAAAAAACATTATCCTGAATTTGTTTTTACAACAACTCTGCACAATTTTTATACTCGTACAGGCAGGCAGATTAACCAGTAAGCACCCTAACACATCAGTTTACAGTAAGCAAGGTGGGCACGGGTTTAATTTGTATATACTTACTAATCTGTAGGGCACAATTTCACATGGGTTGTGGTGAAAACAGTGAAATTGTGCCCTACAGATTAGTAAATAAGTACCGTTACTATGGGTGCCTTTGGGTAATCCATCCCTGCACATGTATACTTCCCTAACATCAAATAGGACTATTTTCTAAAACTCTAAACTTTCTATAAATAGTATCATACGCTATTTTGCACTAGTGTTTTCTATCAACATTTGCTTGTGCTTAATCTTTGTAACAGGGTCGCTGTGAGTCGGAATCGACTCGACGGCAGTGGTGGTCTTGGTGGTGAATCTTTGTAAGGAAACCCTGGTGGCTAGTGGTTAAGAGCTATGGCTGCTAACCAAAAGGTCTGCAGTTGGAATTCACCAGGCACTCCTTGGAAGCCCTATGGGGCAGTTCTACTCTGTCCCGTAGGGTCACTATGAGTCAGAATTGACTCCAAGGCTATGGGTTTGGTTTTTCTGTTTAGGAATCTTTGTAAATCCTTCAGGGTTTGGGTTGAGGGTGTCCCTTTGCAGAGTACGTGCTAGCTTCTGTCAACAGCCCGCTGTGCTAATTTTCCAGAATTAAATATTTATAAATTTGAACCCTAAACCAATAGGAAGATACTCCTGGCTTATGACATCTCAAGGGAGATTTTTCATTTCTCACTGCTGCATCTTGCTCCCACCTAGCAGCTGGGGGGTTTAACCACTGACCTTTGGGTTAGCAGCCAAGTGCTTTTACCGCTGCCACCAGGGCTCCTTTTTTACTCGTACATAGTTTAGGTAAGATCAGAATAATTTTCTGATTTTAGTAGTCTCATTTTGCCGTATAAATTTTTTTTTTTTAGTCCAGTCCATACCATCAGTAATGCAGATAAGTGTGCCGCCACGGTGGATGTGTAACCAGCCACTACTAGCAGTTCCATTTGTTTACACCAGTGACTTATAAAAACATTTATTTTTATTATGTTTGAGCATGGGAAAGGTTGGAAATTAATGTGTTAAAGAATCCTAACTATGTGTGGGAAACACATTCCCAACTTGTTATAGTGCCTAGCATCCAGCTTCACCGCTCATTCCTCACATGGCCATGAAAAGGCAAGCCTTTCGGTTACCAAGACCAACAAAGCTCTCGATGCTTCCGCAGCTTCAGTTTCAGTTGATAGCTCTGGGTTTCAGCTTCTTCTTTGTGTTTGTTCCTAGCAGTTTTCTCATACAGCATCTCTCCATGTTTTGCATTATGGTGGGAAGCCAGGGTTTCAGATAGCTTATCCACCATGTTGCTACAGACAGAGCTCTATGTTTAATTTTTCACACTTTCTTCAATAACTACTCTTAAATATTTATACTCTTAAATTTCCTTTAAGTTGAATATTGTTATTTCAAGTGACTACTATTACCTGTTACAAGTTACAGTGCATAATATAAACTAAACAGTGATTATTATACATGTTGATGATTATAAATGTGTTAAGGAATTCACCTTGCTATTTTATTCAATTCAATAGTGAGTCAATTATAAGGTCTAGATATAAGCAATTATGAAAAGTAGAATAAAAAATGATGCCTTCTGAATATTCTCAAAGAAACCCTGGATACTTCTGGTTTCTCTTTCCAATTTGCCAAGATAAATCATCTTGTCTAATCAATTGGGATAAATTGATCTCTCGCTGTGTGTTGGTGCTAAAAGCATTCTCCTGAGAAAGGGGAAGCTACTATCGTCTAGAAATATGTTCCTCGCCACAATTAAAATGAGAGATAGACTCACTCTCATTATTTTTTAATGAGGATTACTAATCTCTGGCACTTTCACTACACTCTCTGTCCATATCAGAACAATAAAATTGCTACTTACGCTAGTCATCACTACCCAATGTTCCGAACTAAGAGGAAAATGATGAAAAATCCGATTGTACACCTGATTTCTTAAAGAATAATTGTACATCAAAGACAACAATTAAGTCGAGAGCACCTATAGAGTGAGAGTAGAGCCAGAAATCTATTACATTAGTAATAGGCAAAATCATCAATTGGAATTGGTGATAGTTGAAATCAGAGAGAGCAGGATCGGAAAATTCTAAGTGGTAAAACCTATGCGTGATACTAGAGTAATTACGTTGTGGGACTTGGTCAAATGAGTGAATGAAAACCTAGAAAGAGAGGTGACCATCAAGGAAAGAAAGAATCCCTATAAACCTGGTGTCTCCATATTACGGTAGTTGCTCTGGCAACAATACGACAGAGTGAAGAACTATATCCATTCTACTGGCAGACTCCTGAAGTATTAGAAGATAGTACGACATCCTGTAACCTGACTTCAGTGTTTTTTGCACGTTAAGTTTTCAAAAGGAAACCAGGAAGATAAAAATCGGTCTGTATTTAACTAGTCTCAGATAGCATCATTTTCTTTTGTTTTCTGAAATGTTTGTGCCAATAAGATTCTGCCACTTCTTGGGCAAGTGTTGAAATCTGTCCTAAAATCTGTATAAAATCTATGGACTACTGTAACCTCAACATGACACAGATTTAATTCTCACCTGGCAAATAGAGGAGCCCTGGTGGCACAGTGGTTAAGAGCTTGGCTGCTAACCAAAAGTTGGCAGTTCAAATCTACCAGGTGCTCCTTGGAAACCCTACGGGACAGTTTTACTTTGTCCTATAGGATCGCTATGAGTTGGAATCCATTTGACAGCAACATTTTTTTTTTTTTCTGGTTTTGGCAAATAGATGTAGAATAGAAAGTCATATGTCTTTCTTCAAAATGAGTGCTTAAGATTTATATGCACTATTTGAGTAATGCAAACATAATTTCACAAGTGGATTGAAAGATGTAAAAGTTATTAATGGATTTTTATAATCAATTAATTTAGTTTATTCCCTCTTGATCAATCATTGCTAAGAATTATAGCCCACATTTCACTCAAATGAATATAAGGCTTATATTAAAAATAATTGCATAGGTCTTCAAGAATTGGAGGTTCATTTTCCTTTTCTGAGGTTCAGTTTTCATACAATAGAATAGACCCATTTTAAGTGCACAGTTTAATGACTTTTGACAAATATATTCATTTTTCATCTGCCCTCACAAATAGGATATAAAACCTTTTCATTACCCCAAGAAGATTCTACCTCCAAAACTGGCTACCGATTTTTGTTATCACTATAATTTTGCATTTTTAGGAATTTCTTCTAAGTGGAATTATTTAGTACATAATCTTTTGGGTCATGCTTCTTGCACTAAGTGTAACTTTTTTTGAGTTCATCCATGTTATTGCACACATCAGTACTTTGTTCCCTGTATTGTTAAGTACAATTCTGTCATAATGGATATACCACAATTTGTTGATCTATTAACCAGCTGATAGACATTGGGTTGTTTCCAAATTGGAGCCATTTAAGTAAAGCTCCTGTGCATATCGGCATACTAGTCCTTTCACGAGCAAGTGTTTTTGTTTGTCTTCAGAAAATACCAAGAAGTAGATTTGTTATGGTATCATATGGTAAGTGTATGTTTAACTTTATTGACATACTATTTTCCAAAATGGCTGCCTTATTTGCATTTCCACCGGCAATGTTACTCAGCCTCCTTTTCAATATTGTCAGTCTCACAATTTTATCCATTCCAGTAGGTGTGTAATGCCATTTTGGTTTTAATTTTCATTTCCTTAAGGACTAATTATGCTTGGGAAAGTGGAGGGTCAGCGAAAAAGAGGAAGACCTTCAAAGAGATGGATTGATATAGTGGCTGCAATAACGGGCTCAAACATAGCAACAATTGTAAGGCTGGCCAGGACCAGGCAATGTTTTGCTCTGTTATACGTGTTTTTGCTGTGAGTCAGAACCTACTCAATGGCACCTAACAAAACAAAAACCAAACAAAACAAAACAACAAGGACTAATAATGTCGAGATCTTTTAATGTGCTTACTTGCCATCCATACCTCTTCTTTGATGGACTGTCTTTTTAAATATTTTGACTATATCTGTATTGAGTTGTTTGTCTTACTATCGAGCTGTAAAATTATATATGTGTATATACATTATATATGTGTGTGTATATATATTAGCCTCAAAAAAGTCTATCCTCAGACCATGCTACTGATTTTTAAAGATTCTATCCTCAAAACGTGCTACTGATTTTTACTATCACTTTAATTTTGCATTTTCAGGAATTTCTTCTAAGTGGAATTATTCAGTATGTAATATCTGCATACAAGAACCCTGCTGTCATTCTCGTATTTGCTCCTTTGTGTGTAATATATCTTTTTATCTCTAGGTGTTTTAAAAAATTTTTCACTTATTTTGTGCCTTGGAGGGGTTGTCTTTATGTTTACTCTATTTGATATTCATTCAATTTTAGGACTTGTGAATTTATAGTTACCTTCATATATGGCATATTTTTGGCTATTATTTACTCAAATATTTTCTCTGACCTCCTCTCTCTTCTCTACTTCTGGGGAACTTATTTCGTTTGTGGTAGACCACTTGATATTAGCCCACATGTTCATTTTTTTTAGTCTCTTTTTCTCCCTGTCTTTCATACGTGTGGTTTATACTTTTATATCCTCAAGATCACTGGCCTGTTTTCTGTAGTGTTGAAATTTCAATGTGTATTCAATGTGTATTTCATTTTAGATATTGCAATTAACATCTCTTTAATTATCATTTGGGTCTTTTTTTATATCTTCCAATTCTATTCATCATATTCATGTTTTCTTCTATGTTCTTATGTATATGGATCATATTTTCATGGCTGTTTTAATATTAACGCTTACTCATTCTATCATCTCTGCCATTGCTGGGTTTGTTTCTATTGATTAACTTCTTCTAGTTAATATCATGGCTTTTGACTTGCCTAGTAATTTTTATTTGGTGCTATACACAGTGTGTAGAGACCTGATGGTGTAGTGGTTAAGAGCTATGGCAAGCTATAGCTGCTAACCAAAAAGCCGGCAGTTCGAATCTACCAGCCACTCCTTGGAAACCCTATGGGGCAGTTCTACTATGTCCTATAGGGTTGCTATGAGTCAGAATCAACTCAACAACAGGTTTTACAAACCTGGCAAATTTTTCTTTGATGCTGATTTTTGCTTTTTTCTTTTGAAGGCTGTTGGACTTTATTGTCTCGTGCAATTAATTTAATTATGAATTATTCTGATCCTTTAGAATAGGGGTAAGCCTGTAAGAACAGCCTGTTGGTCAAATCCAGCCCGCTGCTGGTTTTCTGTTTGTTTGTTTTTAATATGTAGGTGTTTCGTAACTGTTATTGGAATGTGGCCAGTTCCATTAGTTTGCTTATTATCTCTGGTTGATTTTGCACGACAACAGCAGAACTATGTAGTTACCAGATAGATCATAAATCCTGCAAGGCATGAAATATTTACAATCTGCCTCCTTATGGAAAATGTTTGCTGACCCCTGCTTTACAGGATTTCTCTTAAGTATTTTAGTCCAAATTCATAGCACCCTTTAGACTAGGACTAACTTAGGCCCAATACTAAAGAAATAGGCTTCAGAGGAGTCTACTCAATACCTCCTGTGTTACAAAATCTCATCAATTCAAATGACACCCTGCTCTCTGAGAACACTAGAAGTTGTTTATACTACTATATTCTTCTGTTTCCCCCTCCTCTTGGCTTCACAGGGTTTCACCCCAAACGTGCAAATCTATGTTCCTCCAATACTGGAGGGGGTCTCTCAGAAATTTCCAAAGTGCTGCCTGTGGAGTTCCCACGTCTCCGATACTCTGCCCCACAAATTCTAGTCGCCTCAACCTTCCAAAGCTCTGCTCTCTTTCTTAACTCAGTGAGACCATAGGGCCTGTACCGTTCCCCACTCCCTGCACTGCAGCCTGGAAATTGCCTCCAGATGGTAATCTGGGGCTAATCATGATTATTTCATTGGCGTGCCTGATCACAGAGCCCCGTACTGCCCGTGGCTCGCTGTCTGAAAACAGTAGTTTCGTAGATTTTGTCCAGTTTTCTAGTTGTTTACAATGGAAGTGCAATTCCAATGACATTAAATCCCACATGGGGAGAAGTAGATGTTTTCCTCTCTGTTTCTCTGATTATTTTTAATTTCCTTCTTTTCTGAGAAAATTTAAAAGTACAAAAAATGTGAAAACATAGCTAACACTTATATTTTCATCAGCTACAATGAATAATTATTAACCTGTTGTTGTAGTGAAACCCAGCTTTTTTAAGGACACACACATAAATATATACTTTGTTCCTGCCTTAGGTGGTTAAACTTGCGTAATTGCTGTAAAGCGTGAAGTGATCAACTGCACCTTGGTTTTTCATGGAATAACTTATTTTTGATCCATTTATAAACATAGATCTAATCATTCTTTTAACTGGTTGATAGTATTATAACTTAGGACTGTAAGGCATCTTTCATCTATTTTGGTTTGGCAGAAATTTAATTTTCATTAACTTACTTGCTATTATAAATACTAGAACAGTGGACATCCTTGTATATATCATTTTATTCAAAAGTATTAGTGATTTTCAAAGTTTTATGTGCAGCATTAAAGTAAGAGTAGCTAAGTCATAGGTTATGTATATATTTTTTAATTTTCCTATATTTTGCCAATTTTCTCTTCAAAATGTCCACAATGATTTTCACCCCCTCCAGTAACACAGGAGACAGTATTTTCCCCTGTCTTTGGCGTTGTTGATACTGTAAGATATTTTGATGTCTGACAATAAACTACATTTCATTGTTGTTTTAAATTTTAGTTTCTAAATATGTTGTTAAGTTAAATACCCTTTTCTATTACTTGGCCATTTTGTTTCCTGTTCAATGAATTCTCAGTTCAGGTCTGTCGCCACCTTTTTGGAGGTTTGTCATCTTTTTATTTTTTGTCAATTGGCAGCAGTTATATATTCATACACAAATTGTTCGTCTGTTATGTCCATTTTGGACATTTTCTCCTATAAGGCATGCACATTGAGATAGTTCATTGAAACAGCTGTTCTCCTTATAAAATCCACCTTAGGGCAGGGAAAGAACTGGCTGTCTCAGCTGTGCTTTCTCCCTCCTTGGCTAGAGCGTTGTTTTGCTTCTCTGTACTGTACTCCATGTCGCTGCCCTGGTTCTCAGAGATGAAGGGAATGCACAAGGGTCAACCAGCCTGAGGAGTCCCTCCGCCATGCCTGAACTACTCCCCTGTCCAGTGTTCCTGCTTCTGTCACCTACCACCTTCAAGCATAGATCTTCCTTGATATGGCCCCCATCTTCTCTGAATTTCTCTCCTGCAGGCTCACAACATTTATACTGTGCAGGCATTTAGTCCTCTTTATAATCTTACCTGTTGTCAGTCTCTTAAGAATTCCTCACAGTCTCTGCTCCACTGAGAAATCATTTACTTCTTTTGATCACAGTCCAGTGTGTATGTGAGTTTCTATCATTATATAGTTTCTTTGTACAGTGCAGTTTGAGGAAGAGAGAATACTGAAGAACATCCAACTAGCTTGCCCAGGCTCTGACGACTCTAGAACATCCTTGCAGGCGGAAATAGCCTAAACACTTTTATTTTACTACAACTAACCTTTTGCCTTCAAAACTCATTGAGGCATCACACACCCTTTATTTATTTATCCTCTAAGAAAGGTCATTGTTCCAAGATCAAACAAAGTCCTCCAAATCTGTGTCCTTATACACTCAACTGGTGGTACAGTGGTTAAGCTCTCAGCTGCTCACCAAAAGATCACAGGTTTGAACCCACCAGCCACTCCAAAGGAGAAAGATGTAGCCATCTGCTTCCATAAAGATTACAGCCTTGGAAACCCTAGGGAGCAGTTCTACTCTGTCCTATAGGGTGGCTATGAGTTGGAATAGACTCAGTGGCAATGGCTTTTTTGGTTGGCTTAGACAAATAAAGCCCAAGCCACATACTACAGAACAGATAAAAGTTGCTATAATAATTACTAACATTTAAAAAATAATGATATTTATACAAATAGATTTACTAAGTTAGTATTACAATAAATAAGGCTGCAGAATCTAAGGGGGAAAAACCCATTCAATTAAAGCAGGGTCTTTTTTAGTGTCCGTCGTCTGCATAGTATGTTCCTCTGTTCCCTTCTTCCTCAGCTAATTAGGATACTTCTGTTCACAAGCAGGCCTCTAGACATTGGTACAAGTTAGAAACCACTGTAAATAATGGATAATTAGATGAGGAAATAAGATTTCTCTGACTGAAGTTTGAGTTTGTAGCACTAACACGCTTCCCCTGGTAAGTGGTGCCACCCATCCACCCTCCCATCAACCCAGTATATGGATGGGAGTTGTTATAGTATTTTTTTAAATAGGGAGATAAAATTACTGATGGGGTCTCAGATGTTTTGGTAATATTGTGTTCATAAAATCAGTGTGACATCTTCTCATAGTGAGTCAGTCTTAAGCTGGGCCATGGAATGACTGACACCATGTTGACAGTCAGACTTTGTAAGGCTTAGCTAGTCAAAAGCTGATTTTTATAATTCAAAACGGGGCATGGCCATAGGGAGAGGATGGGTTCTGGAAGTTTGACAGATGGAAGTGAGAAATGCAGGCTGGTTGTCAGACTAACCTGAATAGTCCAACCATCTGGGTGAGACAAGCTTTGAAACAAACTCAATCTCAGGCCACACCCCAAACCAATTAAATCAGTCTCTGGTGACAGGAGTTGGATGTTAACATGTTTAAAAGCTCCTTAGGTGATTCTTCTCAACCTGCCTCCAAGGCTGAGAAACGGTCCTAGATGGACATGCTGAACCAGCATTTAAAAGCCTGGTGGTCTAGCCCATCAAGAAAATAAACTCAAAAAACCAAACCCCGTTGCTATTAAGTGATTCCGACTCATAGCGACCCTATTCAGGACAGAGCAGAACTGCCCCATAGAGTTTCCGAAGAGTTCCTGGTGGATTCAAACTGCTAACCTTTTGGTATCAAGAAAATAGACCTTTCCATTTCATTTTAAGCTCTTTTACAAGATGGTGATTCTTTATAACTTTTTTATTGTGATTTAACAATACTGACTCTGATTTAGGAGAAAGTTGTCAAGCCCAGAGTGCCTTGACACAAGTACATCCAAGAATTTTCATCTACATTCATTTAGAACCTGAAAACAAAGAAATGTTTAAAATGATTATCTCCTCTATTCTTCCTCTTACATTTAAAATTACCTAAATCTCATAATAGCTTTTTCAAATGTAGCATTTTTCTCTACAAACCATTCCTTGTAATTACACTTATTTAAAAAAAAGTTTTATTTATTTATTTTTAAATTGCAGTTGTATGTTTCACTGTCACTAAAGTGATTCATCCTGCCGTCATCTCCTTCTCAAAATCATTAGTTTGGAGAAAACATCCAGCTCTTTCTCAGATGCTTTGCAAGGCAACAAAAAATGTATATACTGCTATCCAGTGAAGAGTTCTTCCTAACAGGTTGTTGTTACGCTAAATAACTTTCACTTTCAAGAACGATTTTAGATATGCCAATTTGAAAGTTCACTTTTCTAACATAAACCATCCCACCCTTTCCTTCTTAAGTCCAAGGTGGCCTACATGTATAAATCTACTTGTGATATTGCAGGAAAAAAAAAAAAAATCTTTTTCATCTCTATTTGTAGCTGCAATTAAAAATACAGAACTTTATATTTATCCCATTAGCTATGATGAGTCTGCCCCGGGTCACTCATTGGCTAGCTTAGCAAGACTCTCGTAATCAACAGCACGTATTTAAGAAATGAATAGCTAAAGGCAGTGTGGTTGTTATATTTAGAGTTGTTTTGCAGCAAAAAGAGTGGCCCTCCTCCTCCTCTCAAACTATGGGGCTGGGTGTGGTGGAATATTTTCTCAATAATATTGAATCTCAAGGAAATCTAAGAAACCTAAGCCATCACAGTGACAGTCTCAGGGAAATTGAAACAGGAGTATGGTATTAGGTTAAAGGTGACTAGAGGGACCTCAGCAGAAAAGATACATGGATTTTCACTTTAGTATTGTAACATCCCTTTAATAGTTTCCTATCACCCTGCAACGAGTTACCGCAAACTCTATGGCTTAAAACAATACAAATTTATTCTCTACAGTTCTGGAGAACAGAATTCTAAAAGCAAGGTGTCAGCAGGGCCACATTCACTTCAGGAGAGAACCTATTTCTTTGGCTTTTCAGCTTTAGAGGCCGCATGCATTCTTTGGCTCATGGCCTCCAATCACTCCTTCCGCCTCCCAAGCTAAGGGACTCATGGCCCCTCAGAGTTTTCATTGTCGTGTCTCCTATAACTGCTCTGATCCTCCTGCCTCCCTCTTATAAGGATCTTTTTGATTACATTGTGCCCTCTGGAATAACCCAAGACAAACTTTCCTTCTGAAGATGCTTAATTTTATCACATCTGCAGTATCCCTTTGACCATGTAATGTAACACATACCTAAGTTTTGGGTATTAGGATATGGACACCAATGCGGGGGCAGGGGTCACTAGTAACTCTACCACAATCTACACTTCATTTGTGATTTTTCTGCCTGTTCTTGCAGTTCAAATTCTGAAGACATAACTATGATCGGCTCTTACGCACTCTCCTAATCCAATCAGCTGTGGCATGGGACTCACAGTAGAGAAAAATGACCATCTGAACACATAGAAATATGGTAGCCAATAACTGGTACTCATATCACAGTGATATAATTTGAATATCACTTAGAGCATAGGGCATTAACATTATTTGGGTGCCTACTATGTACTAGGCCATTTGTAAACACTTTACATATACATTGTTGTTTTCATGACAGTCCTACCAGCTTACTGTTATTTCCTGTTTCACTCATAAGGAAAATAAAGTTAAGAAATGCTAAGCACTTTTTCCACGCCCATACAGTTACAGTTAATGGCAAATTGTTAAGTACTGGGCTACTAACAAAAAGATTGGCTGTTCCAATCCTAGCATAGGTGCCTTGGAAGACAGGCCTGGTGGTATGCTTCCGAAAAGTCACCACCACTGAAAACCCTAGGAGTGACATGGGGCTGCCACGAGTCAAAACTTACTCAGTGGCAACCAGTTAGAAATAAAATTCAAATTGTCATTTGCCCAACTTTAAGGGGCTATGTTTTATCTACTGTCTCTTATGGTTCCAGGGCCATCACTAATTATTTCAACTGCCTGAGACGAATCTTTCCTCTTTTTGGACAATTTAGTCAGCTAAAAAATCAGTACATTTTGATTTCTCATTCCTAAGTGTCCTTTTAGTTTTAACATTTTTTTAACATAATTTGTGTTTAAGGGGTTGGTGTTTTCCTGTACAAAGATTATTGGTTGGACACATTCAGAAATTGAATTTAAAACTCTGGTCTAATTAACTACTTGATCAAATGAACAAAGTCAAAAAAATAAACACTTTCAGTAATTTTTATTTAACTAAATAAACTTATTTAGATAAATTTAAACAACCAGTTTAGAGACTGTACAAGATGTATGTGCATACTCCTTTTGAAAACTCTAAAAACTTGTTTAATTTGTAATTTTTTCACAAAACATAAGTGATATTAGAGAACATTCAGTCAAATGGAGCTATGAAACTTGGTCTGTATTACCACAGTTTAATAATACCTATTATTTATTTACTTTTTCTTATATGCCAGCCACTACAGTAGTTACTTGATACATGCTACTTCATTTGATACTCAGATGGCTATTTCTCATTTACCAATGAATAAACTGAACCAAAGAGAATTTAAGTAACTTGGCCAACATCACAAAGCTAGCACGTGACAAGGCCAGGGTTTTCATCACTGCCTGTATGACACCAAAGCCAACTGTTTTTTCTGTTGCAAATTTCACCTTGCATTCTGGTGGTGTGGGAGCCGTGATGACTGTACAAGCAGCTCCAAAGAAGTTCTCAAAGAGCTTGTGTTCATGTCCTCGTTCAACTGATACCCAGTTTGTGGGTAAAAGAAAGGAATCTGGCTCCAAATGCCTCTTCCTTCTTTATTTTTGTAAGTTTCAAAGAGAAGAAAAAAAAAAATTTTGGCTCCCTCCTGAAGAAGTTTTTAAGATAATATTCACACAAATAAATATCTGACTTTCAGGAGCATTTCTTAACAGAAGATTTCCCTGGAAAACTGTATAATCTTGCCTTCTATCACTGATGACTTTGACTCTTTAATTATCTATAATCTCTCTCAGGAAACTGACTTTTGCTGCCTCCCGCCAATCAGACAGTTCTTCCTGTGTGTAGTTTTTTTTGTTTTGTTTTGTTTAACTTAATCTACTGAAGTGTAATTTAAATCGATAACATGTACTCATTTAATTGCACATTTCAGTAAGTCTTGATAAATTTATATACCCAAGTAACTATACCATAGTAAAGACATCGAATGTTTCCAACCCCACAAAAATTCCTTCACATACATTCCCAGTTAATGGCCTGTCCAACCCCAGTCCAAGGCAACCACTGATCTATTTTCAGTCAGGATAGATTAGATTAGGCGTTTCTGGAATTCCATACAAATATGAAAATACAGTATATATTCTTTTGTTTCTGGCTTCTCTCACTCGGCATAATCTTTTTTGAGATCCATGTTGTCTCATTTATCAGTAATTAATTCTTTTTTATTTCTGAGCAGTATTCCCTCCGTAGCTGTAGTTTGCAAAACTTAAAGGACACTGATGGGAACTGCATATCAGACTTCACAGCATTGACTCTGAGAAAAAACAATTACTATAAAATTACAGCACTTTAGCCACAGAAAATACCACATAAATTACGATGTCTACAATAAGGCATTTTACAATCCACAGCTAGTATATCATAAGATTCCAGATATCCATATGATCCCTGTCAAGCAAGGACTAAATTTAATGATTGCTTAGCATGAGTTTCCTTTGGAGATTTCATATGGTACCTACAAAATAAAATAAAAATGCTTTCTCCTGTGATATTTGGAGTGCCATTACAGCGCACACTAAATATAATTTAAAGACTAAAAAACATGTAACATTTACTGAAAAGATGAGTTATAAAAACATATATTCAGAGGTTTAGTCATTTGCTTAAACTTGAAATTACAATTTAATGGATAAAATTTGTATTTGGAAATTGAGATATACCTGGTAGCATTGTTGATATGCAGTACGTTACACACCATTCTAAACTCTCTACCATAGGCAGAGGCATAAATCCTGAAAATTTCTCTTGCAAACCTTTCTTTCCAGAGAGGTTATGGACAGACTCTGTCAATAAATTTCTCATGTGAGTTTGGGAAAGAGGAAGAGATTATTCTCAGGTGGCAACTGCAAGCAGGTAAGTAGATGTCAGCAATTGGCTGACTTGGGGTACTGTCTGGGCTGTTGGATGCCCTACTGAGACCATCTACCTCCACGCAATCACAAGTTGGACCATGGGGGAGGGTTCTTTGTAATCCATGAGGATTCATATATTTTCACTCCCCAAACTTTCCAATGGTTTCATCAGCCTCTTATTCCCTACATTAAAAGTCTTACTGGTAGTGGAAAGCATCAAAGTCACAATCGCTCTAACATCAAGAAGGAGTCCAGTAATTTACAGAATTTTAACATTCCTTTAACTCATCAGGGATCCAGAGGTCATAAAGCAAACAAGACAGCTAAACTCCAAACATGTCTTGTTCCCATAAGAAGAGGCAAAAACACAAACTGTTTTAGCTTTGGCAGACACTAGAGGCCCCCAAGTGTCCGTCAGTTTCTTCTACCGGGGGGCTTGCTTGTTGCTGTGATGCTAGAAGCTATGCCACCGGTATTCAGATTCCAACAGGGTCACCCATGGAGGACGGGTTTCAGCTGAGCTTCCAGACTAAGACAGACTAGAAAGAAGGACCCAGCTGTCTACTTCTGAAAGGCATTAGCCAGTGAAAACCTTATGAATAGCAGCGGAACATTGTTTCATATAGTGCTGGAAGATGAGCCCCCCAGGTTGGAAAACACTCAAAAGATGACTGGGGAAGAGCTGCCTCCTCAAAGTGGAGTTGACCTTAATGACGTGGATGGAGTAAAGCTTTTGGGACCTTCATTTGCTAACGTGGCATGACTCAAAATGAGAAGAAACAGCTGCAAACATCCATTAATAATCAGAACCTGGAATGTAGGAAGTATGAATCCAGGAAAATTGGAAACCATCAAAAATTAAATAGAACTCAAAAACATTGATATCCTAGGCATTAGTGAGCTGAAATGGACTGGTATTGGCCATTGAATCAGACAGTCATATAGTCTGCTATGCTGGGAATGACAACTTGAAGAGGAATGGTGTTGTATTCATCATCAAAAAGAATGTTTCAAGATGTATCCTGAAGTACTATGCTGACAGCAATAGGATAATATCCATACGCCTACGAGGAAGACCAGTTAATACAACTATTATTCAAATTTACGCACCAACCACTAGAGCCAAAGATGAAGAAATAGAAGATTTTTATCAGCTTCTGCAGGCTAAAATTGATTGAACATGCAATCATGATGCATTGATAATTACTGGAGATTGGAATGCAAAAGTTGGAAGCAAAGAAGAAGGATCAGTAGTTGGAAAATATGGCCTTGGTGATAGAAACAATGCCGGAGATCGAATGATAGAATTTTGCAAGACCAATGACTTTTTCATTGCAAATACCTTCTTTCACCAACATGAACGGTGACTATACACATGGACCTCACCAGATGGAACACACAGAAAACAAATTGACTACATTTGTGGAAAGAAACAATGGAAAACCTCAATATCATCAGTCAGAACAAGGCCAGGGCCAATTGTGGAACAGACCATCAATTGCTCATATGCAAGTTCAAGCTGAAACTAAAGAAAATCAGAGCAAGTCCACGAGAGCCAAAATATGACCTTGAGTATAACCCACCTGAATTTAGAGACCATCTGAAGAATAGATTTGACACATTGATCCACAAGTTGCAGAATGACATCAAGGAGATCATACATGAAGAAAGCAAGATGTCATTGAAAAGACAGAAAAGAAAGAAAAGACCAAGATGGATGTCAGAAGAGGCTCTGAAACTTGCTCTCAAATGTCAAGCAGCTAAAGCAAAAGGTAGAATTGATGAAGTAAAAGAGCTGAACAGAAGATTTCAAAGGGCATCTCGAGAAGACAAAGTATTATAATGACATGTGCAAAGAGCTAGAGATGGAAAACCAAAAGGGAAGAACATGCTCAGCGTTTCTCATGCTGAAAGAACTGAAGAAAAAATTGAAGCCTCAAGTTGCAATAGTGAAGGATTCCATGGGGAAAATATTAAATGATGCAGGAAGCATCAAAAGAAGATGGAAGGAACACAGAGTCATTACACCAAAAAGAATTAGTCGATGTTCAACCATTTCAAGAGGTGGCATATGATCAGGAACTGATGGTACTGAAGGAAGAAGTCCAAGCTGCTCTGAAGGCACTGGCAAAAAACAAGGCTCCAGGAATTGATGGAATATCAATTGAGATGTTTCAACAAACAGAGGCAGCCTGCAGGTGCTCATTCGTCTATGCCAAGAAATATGGAAGACAGCTTAGTGACCAACTGAGTGGAAGAGATCCATATTTATGCCTATTCCCAAGAAAGGTGATCCAACAGAGTGTGGAAATTATAGAACAATAACATTAATATCACACACAAGCAAAATTCTGCCAAAGATCATTCAAAAACGGCTGTAGCAGTATATCAACAGGGAACTGCCAGAAATTCAGGCTGGCTTCAGAAGAGGATGTGGAACCAGGGATATCATTGATGATGTCAGATGGATCCTGACTGAAACCAGAAGGATGTTTACCTGTGTTTTATTGACTATGCAAAGCCATTTGTGGATCATAACAAACTATGGATAACATTGTGAAGAATGGGAATTCCTGAACACTTAGTTGTGCTCATGAGAAACCTTTACATAGATCGAGAGGCAGTTGTTCAGACAGAACAAGGGGATTTCGATTGGTTTAAAGTCAGGAAAGGTGTGCGTCAGGGTTGTATTCTTTCACCATACGTATTCTATCTGTATGCTGAGCAAATAATACGAGCAGCTGGACTATATGAAGAAGAATGGGGCATCAGGATTGGGGGAAGATTCATTAAGAACCTGCGTTATGCAGATGACACAACCTTGCTTGCTGAAAGTGAACTTGAAGCACTTACTGATGAAGATCAAAGACCACAGCCTTCAGTATGGAATACACCCCAACAAAGAAAACAAATATCCTCACAAGTGGACCAGTGAGCAACATCATGATAAACGGAGAAAAGATTGAAGTTGTCAAGGATTTCATTTTACTTGGATCCACAATCAACAGCCATGGAAGCAGCAGTCAAGAAATCAAAAGACACATTGCATTGGGTAAATCTGCTGCAAAGGACCTCTTCAAAGTGTTGAAGAGCAAAGATGTCACCTTGAAGACTAAGGTGCGCCTGACCCAAGCCATGGCATTTTCAACTGCATCATATGCATTTGAAAGCTGGACAATGAATAAGGAAGACCGTAGAAGAATTGACGCCTTTGAATTGTGGTGTTGGTGAAGAATATTGAATATACCATGGACTGCCAAAAGAATAAATGATCTGTCTTTGAAGAAGTGCAGCCAGAATGCTCCTTAGAGGCAAGGATGGCGAAACTGTGTCTTACATACTTTGGGCATGTTGTCAGGAGGGATCAGTCCCTGGAGAAGGACATCATGCTTGTCAGTGTACAGGGTCAGCAGAATAGAGGAAGACCCTCCGTGAGGTGGATTGACACAGTGGCTGCAACAATGAGCTCAAGCATAACAAGCATTGTAAGGATGGCTCATGGCCAGGCAGTGTTTTGTTCTGTTGTGCATAGGGTCACTATGAGTCGGAACAGACTTGACCACACCTAACAACAACAGACACTAAAGGAAAAGGTGGCTGCCATAGAAGTGGGTGAGAAGTAATCAGCTAAAATTTTAAAATATGTTATGGTTAGCATATTCTTTTAGGATATAACTGGGTGTTGGACACACAGAAGAATGTCACACTCACTGCAAGCTCTTCCTTATGGCCCTGCATCATTTTCTGACTTAGAAACTTGGAAACAGGGAAGAAGACCAGAAAGAGCCACCCTGGTGTTGAAGGTATGTGATCAGTGTCCATTGGCCACCTGGAGCAAATGCATGAAACACTGCCCACTTCCCTAAGCCCTTGTCTCATATGAGACAAAAGCTTTAAGCCACTGTGGGAGGGTAAAAAAAAAACATATCACCCCCAGGAACACTGAATGAATATTAAAAGCAAAGCCTGTCTGTCATTGGAGGATGAGTAGACAACCACCTTTCCTACCCCCAGGAGCCAGGCTAAGGTCAACTGTTTCTGCTGGAAAGATAGAAGCAAAACTTAACCGTTCATTTAAAAAAAAAAAAAAAAAAACCAGTTGCTGTCAAGTCAATTCTGACTCATAGTGACCCTACAGGACAGAGCAGAACTGCCCCATAGAGTTTCCAAGGAACGCAGGTAGATTCGAATTGCCAACCTTTGGGTTAGCAGCCACAGCACTTAACCACTATGTCACCAGGGTTTACAACTGTCCATTAGGTAAAGGCAAAAAAAAAAAAAAAAAAATACAAAGAATAATAAAAAAAAAAAAAAACCCAGGGAGGAGCAAGAAACCCTGCCTGTCCAAGATCTACAATAAATACAAGGCATAATTTGGCAACCAGATAGGGAAGGGGCAGAAATGCTAAAAAGATCATACACCTAAGGCCCAGAAAATAGGCCATACCTAAGAAAAAAGTTGGACAAGGGTAGTCAGGAATACTTCTTCCCCCACCATAAGCCTAGCAATAAGTAATAAGCAACAGCAATCTACTTCTGGGAAAGGGACAAAAACATAGAAAGAAGCTGTCTCTATGGTGTCAACATACAGGAATTGCTGAAAGTTAAAGAGGAAGCTGAAAGTTAAAGATCACAGTTGTCAACGATTTCATTTTACTTGGATCCACAATCAATACCTATGGAAGCAATAGTTAAGAAATCAAATGACACATTGCATTGGACAAATCTTCTGCAAAATCTTTACAGCATTGAAAAGCAAATATTTCACCTTGAGAGCTAAGGTGCACCTGACCCAAGCCATGGTATTTTCAATAGCCTCATATGTATGCGAAAGTTGGACAATGAATAAGGAAGACCGAAGAAGAATTAATGTCTTTGAATTATGGTGTTGGTGAAGAATACTGAACATAGAATGGACTGCCAGTAGAACAAACCAATCTATCTTGGAAGAAGTATAGCCAGAATGCTCCTTAGAAACAAAGATGGTGAAACTCTGTCTCATGTACTCTGGACATATTATCAAGAGGGACCAGTCCCTGGAGAAGGAGATCATCCTTGGTAAGGTAGACAGTCAGAGAAAAAGAGGAAGATTCTCAATGAGATGGATTGACCCAGTGGCTGCAAAAATGGGTTCAAACATAGCAACTATTGCGAGGATGGCACAGGACTGAGCAATGTTTTGTTCTATTGTATATAGGGTGGCTAGGAGTTGGCACTGATTCCATGGCACCTAATAAGAAAAACAAAGACAGAGAAGGAACATTGGGAAAAACTCTAGCACCCTCAGCCCACACAAAGAACAAGGTAACAACAGCCCACTACTGAAGAATTTAAGCTTATGGGGTACTAAGCTTTCACCAACATCAAAAACAAAACTCACCTCAACTACTAACTAGATTGACTCAACCCACAGAACAGTCTAACAGAAGCAGATGCATACTTATTCAAAGGCATAAATAATAATTATCTCAGTCTCTGCCTTTCTTTTTCTTGCACATGCTGTCTGGCATTCAATCAAAAATTATGGCACACAATAGAGGTAGGCAGTGGTGAGGTGGAGAAGCATTGCTAACAGATAAATTATTCAGTAGAACTAGATGCAGAGATGACCCAGATGTAGAAACTTTCAAATAGGAAATGTAAAATAACAATAATTAAAACTTTAAAGGATCTAGTGGGAAAAGTGCACAGTATGCATGAACAGAGGAAAAGTTTCAGAACTGAGATGGGAGAAAATAATACAAAATAAAAAGTTAATGCTAGAAATAAAAATCACAATGTAAATTTTTGAGAATTCCTTCAACAAGATTATCAAATGACCAAACACAGTTGAGGAAAAACCTAGTAAGCTTGAATATAGGCCAAAATAAATTATTCACACTGAAACACAGAGAAAAAAGAGTTTAAAAAACAAAACAAAAGGACAAATTATATAGGGGAGTTCCAAAAGTAATAGAGAATGGTACAAATAAAAGTTTGAAAAGGTAATGGCCAAGAATTTTCCAAAATTAATAAAAGATAACAAACCACAGATCCAAAAGTCTCAGAAAACTCTAAGCAGGTATAAAAAAATGAAATACACACACATTAGAAAAATCAGTTTACTAAAACAAAATATTAGAAAAAATCTTTCAGGCAAAAATATAAGAAAAAAATATTATAAAGGACTGAAAATGAGAATTAGAGCAGATTTCTCAGCAGAAACTGAAAGCCAGAAGACAAGAGAGTAACATTTTTCAACTGCTGAGAGAGCAAAAACCATCAGCCCGTAATTCTATATCCAGCAAAGGTAGTGTTCTAAAATTAAGGTGAAAAAAGTATACTTTTTCAGGCAAATCAAAACAGAGAATTCATTACAAGCAAACTTGCATTATAAGAAATGCTAAAGAAAGTTATTCAGCCAGAAAAAGAATGGTATCAAGGAAACCATATCTGAACTTATGTTAATCTTTGAAATACAAAATACTGATGTGGTCTACTACACAAAACAGAATCTTATAAAAAAAAGAAATCTTGTAATGAATAAATTTTTGGCCCAAGTAAGTCCTGAAAGTATATTTACCATGACCATATTTAGTAACTTACAGAACCACAATGTTATCCCCATATCTTTTTTTGGAATTGACTTGGCGGCAATGGGTTTGGGCTTTTTGGTGGTTTTTTATTTTTTTGATATCTCTTAGGACTATGGTTATCATAATTTAAAAGGTCAAGTAGAATCAATGGAACTTTAGCCCTACCAAAATAGTCAACCAAATTCAAGACCTCATTTCTGGGGGGATTTCAGAGATTAAAGCAATGATCAAAGACTTGAAAAAACGAAGTGATTTCTAACACATCCCTACTCGACTTTCCTGTTTAGCCTTTGTAAGGGTAAATGGAGACCTGAAGCTGCAGTGGTTAAGAGCTTGGCTGCCAACCAAAAGGTCAGCAATTCGAATCTACCAGCTGCTCCTCGGAAAGTCTATAATAGCCAAAAAGTCGGTAATTCGAATTCACCAACAGCTCCTTGGAAACCCTATGAGGCAGTTCTACTGTGTCTTATAGGGCCACTATGCGTTGGAACCTACTTGATGGCACATAACAACAACAACAAGGCAAATGGGAGGAAAGGCATAGGGATCTACTTTAGAAAATCAACCAACGAAAACCCTGTTGTCATGGATTGAATTGTGTCCCCCAAAAGTATCTCTCAACTTGGCTAGCTCATAATTCCCTTGTATGATCGTGAAATTGTCTGCCATTTTATCATCTGATGTGATTCCCCTACGTGTCTTAAATTCTATCAGTATGATAGAATAAGATGGATTAGCAGCAGTAATACTGATGAGATCTACAAGATTAGATAGTGTCTTAAGCCAATCTCTTTTGAGGTATAAAAGAGAGAAGTGAGCAGAGAGACAAGGAGAACCTCACACCACCAAGAAAGCAGTGCCGGGACCTGAGGTTCCTGCACTGAGATGCTCCCAGACCAAGGAAAGACCGATGACAAAGACCTTCCAGGGCCGACAGAGAAAGCCTTCCCCTGGAGCTGAAGCACTGAATTCGGACTTGTAGCTTACTAGACTGTGAGAGAATAAATTTCTCTTTGTTGGAGCCATTCACTTGTGATATTTCTGTTATAACAGTGCCAGATGACTAAGACACCTATGTATAACAACGGTCTGATTCACAGCCAGTGGGTATGACTCAGGACTGGGCGGGATTTCATTCAGTTGTGCTTGGGGCCACTGTGAGTTGAGAATACTAATTGAACTAATTTATCAAATAAACTAGAAGACTCACAATTTGTGTGGGGCCAAGAGCAAAAGTAGATCCAGGACACCATAAGTTACTAAGCCATTTGAATGGTATGACCCAGATCATTGATTCCATAAGTGTCTCTGGCAGGAAGTAAACAGAAAAAAATAAATAAATAAAAGCAAAAAACTTTAGATCTACAACATAATCAGCCAAGCTTCTTTTAAATAAAATAAGAGAAACCATATATCTGAATTTAAAATGCAGTATAATAAAATTACAATAATTTGTGATAATAAATTTAAACTATAAAATAAATCTGACAAGTTCACTAAAAAAGCAACCTATCAAAATTTACACAATAGAGAACATGAACTGTCCTATATTTATTAAAGAATTTAAATGTGTAATTAAATACTTTCCAGAAAGTAGGTTTTCCCAGTGGATTTTAGCACCCACTTAAGTCTCAAATAATTCCAAACTCATACAAAATCGTCTAGGTATTTGACACAGGGGAATACACCTTAATGCATTTTATAAGAGTAGGATAGCCTTGATATTAAATTCAACAAGCCAATATGACAAAGAAAAGACAACCTTCTTTGTGAACCTAGATGTAAAAATCCTAACAAAATATTAGCAAACCAAGTTCAGCAGATTCATCATGATCAAATGCCATTATTCCAGGAATGTAATATTGGCATGACATTTGAAAAATCAATGTTCGTAACATTACCAGATTAAAGAACAAAAATCATAAAATCATCTCAAAAGATGTAGAAAAACCAGCTGATAAAATTAAAAACCCATTCATGAGAAATATGCTTATAAAATAAGAAATCTACTTAAACTTCTTTAAAGTAATGAGGTAGATTACAAAACAGCATTTTTTCTTTTTTTTTTAATAACTGGCAACCAAATATTTAATAAAAGTTTTAATTCATTTGCATCAAGAGTTATTTAACTTATGTATGTGTAGAATTTCTCACTGTTTTCCTATTCTATTTTTTGTGTTTTTTTAGCACCCTGTTCCTCCCCACTCTTATTTCCTGCTAACCACTGATCTTTTTCTGTCTCAATGGATGTACATATTTTAGATATTTCATATAAGTGGAATCATACAATATTTGTCATTTTGTGTCTGGCTTCTTTCACTTAGCATAACATTTTCAAGGTTATCCATGTTGTAGCATGTAACAGTACTTTGTTCCTTTTTATTGCCAGATAATGTTTCATTGTATGGATACACCACATTTTATTTATCCATTCATCTGTTAATGCGCGCTTGGGTTGTTCCTACCTTTTGGTTATTGCGAATAATGCTGCAATAAACATTAGTGCTTCAGTCCGTGCTTTTAATTCCTTTGAGTATATACATAGGGGTGCAAGGTGAAATTTCTGGCTTATGTGGTATTTCTATGTTTAATATTTTAGGAACCACCAAATTGTTTTCCAAAATGTCTGCACCATTTTACATTCCTACCAGCAATGTACTGTTGTTGTGTGCCATTAAGTTAATTCTGACTCATTGTGATCCTATAGGACACACTAGAACTGCCCCGTAGGGTTTCTAAGGCTGTAATCTTTACAGAAACACACTGCCACAACTTTTTCCGGAGGAGCAGCTGGTGGATTTGGACAGCCAACCTTTCAATTAGCAGCCAGTTGCTTAACTGCTGTACCACTAGGGCTCCTTAGCAAGGTACTAGTGTTCCAATTTTTTCTGCACCCTCACCAACAGTTGTTATTTTCCATTTTTTAAATAATAGTCATACCATTGGGCTGAAACAGTATGTCATTGTGGTTTTGATTTGCATTTCCCTAACTAAGATCATCATAAACCAATCAAATAGCTGATACCAGACATAAAGAAAATTGCCAAAATAGATCTTGGGTTCTAGTGTGAAGAGAAGAAGGCAAACAAAATAACCAGGCGCCATAGAATATAAATTACATCTGTTTATTTGTTCTGTTGAACACAGGGTCGCTATGTATAGCCTCCAGCTCGATGGCAACAAACATATTAGACATATGGCATTTTAAATAATCATCAAAATAGTGACATCTTGATCTAGTAATTTAAGAATTTTATTTAAAAGAAATTATTGGAAGAGAATACAGTTTTATTGCATTTTTATTTACAACTGGAAAATAAAGAAACAGCTTAATTTCTTAGAATAATGTTAGGTGTCACTGATTCAGTTCTTACTCATAGCGACCCTATGTACGAAACCCTGCCTGATCCTGAGTCATCCTCACAATCGTTGCTATGTTTGAGGCCATTGTTCCAGCCACTGTGTCAATCTATCTTGTTGAAGGTCTTCCTCTTTTTCTCTGACTTTCTACCTTACCAAGCATGATGCCCTCCTTCAGGGACTGGTCCTTCCTAGTAACATGTCCAAAGTAGTGAGATGAAGTCACATCATCCTTGTTTCCAAGGAGAGCTCTGGCTGTTCTTCCAAGACAGATTTGTTAGTTCTTCCGGCAGTCCATGGCATAGTCAATATTCTTCGCCAACACTGTAATTCAAAGCCATCATTTCTTCTTTGGTCTTCCTTATTCATTGTCCAGCTTTCACATGCATTCAAGGTGACTGAAAATTAGGATAATAGATTAGCTATATAAGTTGTGGTTTATCTATATGATGTAATAATATGTACCATTACAACCAGAAAAGGGTTCAATGCCTTCTCCACACTCTTGCACCCTCACCATCCTCACTTCTATACGAAAACAGTATCTGTCTTTAGCACAATAACATATCAGGATTTAGATGTCTACAACAACACACACACAATTTTTTTTTTTTTAGATACTCTAAAGAATGGAAAACACGAGAATCAGCATGAATAATGGGAGAGCAATGTAAGCAGGTATGCTACAGCAGGAAAAGAGCAAACAATGGAAGATGCAAAGAGACCAGAGGAGAAGGAGGCTTTAAAAGTGTTGATGGGAGTCTATTTTTGTATTGCCTGAAAATAGACTTTGGACCACAGGAAAGAAGAGTTTGCTGTATCACCTGGACGTCAATTGATCTTGGGTCATTTCCAGCGAAGAACTCCACCTGTACACTTTTTTTGTTTTAATGGGTTAAATTGGCATGACACCACATGTAATAATAGTCGGGAACATGGAAAAACAATCCGTTGTTAAGTATAATATGCAGGTTACAAGGTGTACCATCACGGTATACATTTTAGGGTAGGGTTCTAATTTGTATTTTAAAAATGTGCTTGAAGGCTCTTCATGAAATGTTAACAATAGTTGATTTTGAGTGCTGAAATCATAGCTAATTTTTCATTGTTTTTTCTTTAAAAGTTTTCCACAATTTTCTACAATTAATTTGTGTTATATGTATTAGAAAAAAAAACACCAAATGGAAAGCAATCTTTATCGGTGTGGACAACACTAGTTGGGAAACTTCAATTAGGGAATGCTGATTCAATGAAGTTATTTTCTACTTAATGTGCTGCACATTTCAACATACCCAAAGGAATCATTCCAATTAACCATAACTTAAAGGTCATTTAACTATCTGAATTACACAGCACAACACAAAATGAGAATTTACTTCATAATAAATATTGTACATGCACAGGGATATACAATTAGAGTGGTTTACTCAGACTTACGCAGATACATTTCCAAGGTGCCATAAAGGAATTCTGTTCTAACCTGATCTTCATACGAGAATGATCCAGGGATCTCTATACTTTAAATATTACCCATCTTTATTTTCACTCCTAGAAAGAAAGCAGCTTAAGAAACTGGAAGTAACACAATTAACTCAAAACAAAGTGCGTTTTCCCCTTATCATGTAAGCCAGTCACAGGGATCCACCGAGAACTCAGCTAACATGCACAGCAATTTAAAATAAGGCAAAAATTCACTGAGTTTAATTTTTCGTGTATTATACTGAGGACCTAAGGGGCAATGCTTATTGAAATTTCCATTCCTTGATTTGATTTAATTTTCTTGAATCGAATGGACTAATGAGCTCAAAATGGAAATAAGCATTCCATTACAAATGGGGCATTTTTGCACTTTTCTACTCAAATGTATTTATTTTGGGGAAATGAAATGGATAACATGATTATTCATATAATAAACAGATTTTCTTGTTGTTTCAGACAGAGCCTAAGGGATGAAAAAAAATTAGTCCTTTTAGTTGAGCATGTTAATCCATAGAACTCTTCAACTACGTCTTCCCAAAATTCCCCAAATCAAGGTTTGTTTATGGATCAGAGTTTATGCTTAATATTTTAAATAGAGCTGGGCCATTAAGCTCTCTCTAGTTCATTGCTAGTTGTATAGGATGAAATGCAGTTAGTTAGAATTTTCATTAAGTATATCTAATGAAATAATATTATCAAATTAATGTAAGAAACGCAGGACTACAATTATTCAATTTCTAACTATAATGCATAATTACTTCCTCAGCTTTACTTATGCATGCTTCCCAAAGAGGAAAAAGGTAAATCTGCTTTAAAAATATGAAATAGCTTTTGTCATTTTATGTGAAATCATAATAGCCTAAATTATGCATATTTTCAGTATCAGACAATTCATATAATTGGTCTGCTTTGGTTAGCATGAAGCTCATAATTTTGCTGAGTTTTCCTGAGTACAACTCAAAGACAATAAATATCTGGTGTATCAGGTCAGCATTCAGATAATGTCATGTAAATTAGAGCTTTCTGGAAATTTGAAAGATTTTGTTAGGAAAAAAGCATGCTTGTTACTCTATACATGTATTATAGGAAATAGGATGAATTGATCATATGGGTCTTTCATTTGCCTATTTAAATAAATCAGATACTCTAAAGACAGTTACATAAAGAAAAATAAATTAATATTTGTTTATAAGCATGAATCTCATATTTTTGTGTTTGTTTTCCTAATTATGAATATACTGTATTATTTTATTCAAATTAATGAATTTTCATTATTGTTTGTGATTGGGGAAACTTCTCAACAGAGAGTGTCTTCCACCTACCAGGCTCAGTATTTAATTAAAAGCAGTAAAGGTGAAAAATACTTAAGTAAGTTGGGGCAAGATTTTCTATCCATTTAAAATAAAATTTGAAACTGCTGTGTTGAAGCTCATGTATGTCTATTTCATAGCAATTCTACAATTTAGTGAATTTTCTTTTTGCCTTTTTAACTAATGATAGAAGCTGCCAACTAAAGACCACTAAGAATACACCTGCAATAAAAAAAAAAAAAAAAAGGTTTATTTACTTTGCTGGAGCAATGGATGAGGCAGATCGGAACAATAATAGGGTGTTTCAAAAGAGAAGTTAGAGAAGGGTAATTTTTAAATTACCCCGGTCTCTTGCTTGCCAAAACAAAGAGAACTTAAAGCACTTACTGATGAATATCAAATATTACAGCCTTCAGCATGGATTACACCTCACATAAAGAAAGCAAAAATCCTCACAACTGAACCAATAAACAGCATTATGGTAAATGGTGAAAAGACTGAAGTTGTCAAGGATTTCATTTTACTTGAAACCACAATCGACACCCATGGAAGCGGTGGTCAAGAAATAAAACGATGCATTGCAATTGAGCAAATCTGCTGCAAAAGACCTCTTTAAAGTGTCAAAAAGCAAAGACGTCATTTTGATGACTAAGGTGCACCTGGTCCAAGCCATGATATTTTCTATCACCTCATATGGATGCTGGACAATGTAAAAGGAAGACTGAAGAAGAATTGATGTATTTGAATTTTGGTGTTGGCAAAAATACTGAATATACCATGGACTGTCAGAAGAACGAACAAATCTATCTTGGAAGAAGTACACTCAGAATGCTCCTTAAAAGCAAGGATGGAGAGACTCTGTCTCCCATACTTTGGACACGTGATCTAGAGGGACGAGTCCCTGGAGAAGGTTATCATGCTTGGTAAAGTAGAGGGTCAGCAAAATAGGAAGTCTCTCAATGAGATGGTTTGACACAGTGGCTGCAACAATGGGCTCAAACTTAGCAACAATTGTGTGGATGGCACAGGACCAGGCAATGTTTCATTCTGTTGTACATAGAGTCACTATCAGTGGGAACTGATTCTACAGTACCTAATACTAACAACAACAATTTTTAAATGTAGTAGACTGGGAGGTGGAGAAAGATGGCAAAGTGAATGGATGCTCCCATCTACTCCCCAGCAACTAACTCACTGAATAACAAATAAAAATAAGCACAGACTGAGATCTCAGAACTCCAGACAGAAGCTGAAAAAATTAGAGAATTGCGGTGAGTCCAGAAGCAGGGGAAAGGGGGGATGGGGTCAACACAGGAACTGAGATCCTACCCACTAACATCAGGAGCACACCCTCATTGCAGCCATTTTGGCATGGTACTGGCTAACACCTCAAGCGGGGGACACAGAAAGACAGCTTATTTGAGGAAACTCTAGCAAGATTTTTTAAGGTGGCACAAATTGGCCGTGAGAGTTCGTGCAGGCCGTGCAAGTGGGAGACGGTGAAGGAAGACCATAACACTACTTGAGAGTACTGTTGAACCTTGCTGAGGCCAAAAGAGAATGGGCACTAGGACCAGGAAGACTTGAAAGGGCAGCTGAGCAAGGGGAATAATCCAGATGACAGGCACTGAGGAGGCAACCCCTAGTGGGACACCATGTGTAGTGAGTGTGCCAGTGCAGGGGTGCTGGTGAAGAAAAGACTAAAAAAAACCTTTACTGTCACCACAGTAAAGCCAAATCCCACCGCTCACACCAGCAGAGGTATCCAGTGAAGTACCCCACAATTCCGCACATGCTTACTGAATCCCAAAGACCAAGCATACCAAAACCAAACCAAACCCTTTGCCGCTGAGTCACTTCTGACTCATAGCGACCATATAGGACAGAGTAGAACTGTCCCATAGAGTTTTCAGGGAGTGCCTGGTGAATTCCAACTGCTGACCTTTTGGTTAGTAGTCCTGGCTCTCAAATTAACTCCAGGAAAAGAAAAAAACTATGGATAAGAGTGTCATCTAGTGGTTCTCAGAAGAAGATACTAATCCTGCTGCCACTAAGACATTCTATCTAGCAAGGAACCTGTGAGTCTGAGACATACTGCCTTATGGAGTTCCCTGGCCTGTGGCTCTTGGAGAAAGTTGTCTGCTGCACCTTTCTCCCACAGAGTGGCTTAGTGCAGGCCCCAGCCTTTCAGATGGCAGCTAAACAATTGGACGCTACCCCACCAGGGCACCCAAGTAGAAAATTTTTCCACAATAAACAGAATAAAAATTTCAAATAAAGATAACAAAATGGCTCAAGTTCAATAAAAACAAGTTAAAAACTTAAAAAAAGGAAAAGAGAAGAAGAAATAATCAAAAGTAAAACATGAAGGAATGGAAGCCACAATAACGCAAAGAATTGATAATTTTCAGAGTATGTTGATAAATACATTTAAAGAACGCAAAAAAAAATACAGAAATCAAACTGGAGGACTCTAAGGCAAATGAAGGAACAAAATGAGAGATTTGACAAAGAATTAAAAAAAAAAAGAGAGAGAACTACTGGGACTGAATAACAAAATATTTGAAATAGACGCTTATTATTGGAACAGACTCAACAGGACCTAACAACAACAACAACTATTTTTAAATATGGTAGACTGGGAGGCAGAGCAAGAGGGCAAAGTGAATGGATGCTCCCATCTACTCCCCCAGCAACTAACTCACTGAACAACAAATAAAAATAAGCACAGACTGAGATGTTAGAACTCCAGACAGCAGCTGAGTTGAACAAACAAAAGATAGAATAAATGAACTAGAAGACAAAATAACTGAACTTATCAGTCCCAAGAAAAGAAAGAGAGAAGAACAAAGAAAAGCAAACAAACTCAAATAAGAAATGTGGGATTCAATTAAGAACTGTAACCTAGAATTATTGGAATCCCAGAGCACCATAACAACAATAAAGGCACAGAAACAATTTTTCAAGAGATAATCAGAGAGAATTTTCCAGACCTGAGCAGAAAACCAAGCCTATATATACAGTAAGCTACACGGATGAAACCCAGTCAGAAGAGACACAAAAAGATCAATTTTATGATATATCCTAATAAAATTCTTGAAAACCAAAGACAAGGAGAGAGTTCTGAAAGCAGCAAGAGATAAATGCAGTTTAATATACCAAGCATCTTTCATAAGAATCAGTGCAGGTTTATCCCCAGAAACTCTAGAAGGCAGAAGACAGTGGAGTGATGTATATAAAACACTGAACCAAACAATTGCCAAACCAAGAGTACTTTACCCAGCAAAGCTGCCATTCGAAAACAAGGGGGTAATCAAGACACTCCCCACAAACAGAAGGTCTGAGAATTTGCCACCACCAGGCCAGCTTTGGGAGTGTTGCTCTGGGATTCCAATAATTCTAAGGTTACAGTTCTTAATTGAATCCTGCATTTCTTATTTGAGTTTGCTTTTCTTTGTTCTCTCTTTCTTCTCTCGGGACTGATAAGTTCAGCTATTTTGTCTTCTAGTTCATTTGTTCTATCTTTGCAAGTAGTACTCCAAATGGAAAGGCAAGAGCATTAAGAAATAACTACAAATTAAACCTATCAAATATAGGTTGTTTACTGATGTTAATGGAGACACACCAATAGAAATGGGGGAGGAAGGAGCATGTGAGGAATAGATTTATTACGTTAAGTTTGTATGTCAATAATTATTCATATGCTAGATGTTGTAGTAATTGAGAGTCATGTAATGTAATGTATGTGGTAACCACTAAGAAATCACTAAGAAAACACACTCAGGAGAAAAGAAGCAAGTTAACAAAAGGCTCATCACAAGAAAGTACCCAAATACAAACAAAAACAGAAAAATCAGCGCAATTAACAAACAAGATACAAAACACTCAAAAAAACAAACAGCAAAATGAATGAGGTAGACTTTTTTTTTTCAGTAATAACCTTAAACGTAAAGGTTTAAATGTCCCATGCCAAAGGCAGAGAGTGACATAATGGATCAAAAAACATGATCCACCTTTTACTATCTACAAGAAACCCACCTTAGGCACAAGGACACAAACAGACTGAAAATAAAAGGATGGAGAAAAATATTCCATGTAACCAGAACGGGGTGGCCATATTGATATGAGATAAAATAAATGTTAAATCAAAATCTGTTACAAGAGATAAAGAAGAACAATACCTAATAATAGAAAGATCAATTCAACAATAAGACACGACAATTACAAATACATATGCACCTAACACAATGCACCAAAATATATGAAACAAATTCTGACTTATGTGAAAGGAGAAATAGACAACTCCACAATAATAGTAAGGGACTTCAATACACCACCTTCAATTACAGTCAGACCATCAGAAAAGGAAGTCACTAAAAACACAGAGAACTTAAGATCATAAGCCAAATGAACCTAAGAGACATATACAGAACACTCCATCCAACATTCTTCTCCAGCACACATAGATCATTTTCCAGAATAGACCATATAAGTCACAAAACAAGTTTCAACAAATTTACAAGATGGAAATCATACAAGACGTCTTGGACAATAACAGTATGAAACTAGAGATCAAAAACCAGGTTAAAAAAAATTACATGGAAACTAAATAATAAACTACTAAAAAATTTTGGGGTCATAGAAGAAATCAAAAGTGAAATTTAAAATTTCTAGAATCAAATGGAAATGAAAACAACATATCAGAACCTTTGGGACAAAGCAATAGTAGTGCTCAGAGGGAAATTTATAGCAATAAATGCCTACGTTAAAAAAGAAGAAAGATCCACAATCACTAACTTAAACTGACAACTTGAACAAAGACAAAAGGAAATACAAGAGAACCCAGAAGCAACGAGAAAAAAAGAAACGATAAAGAGCAGGGCAGAAATAATTGAATTAGAAAATAGAAAACAATGCAAAGAATTAACAAAAGCAAAGACTGATTCTTTGAAAGGATTATAAAATAGACAAACCACTGGCTAGATTCACCAAAGAAAAAATCCAGAAGAGGCAAATAGCCAAATCAAGAAATGAAATTCATGACATTACAACTGATCCATCAGAGATAAAGAAGATCATTACCCGCTTCTATGAAAAATTACACTCCAACAAATTTGAAAACCTAGAGGAAATGGACAAATTCCTAGAAATAGTCTTACCTACCCAAATTAACACAAACAGAGGTAGAAAATTTAAGCAGACCAATAACAAAGAAAAGATTGAAGATGTCATCAAAAAAGCTACCAACAAACAAAACCCAGGACCAGATGGCTAAACTGGAGAATTCTACCGAACATTCAAAGACGAGGTCCTACTCAATCTCTTCAAAAACGGAGAAGAGGAAGGAACATTACCAGACTCCTTCTATGAAGCCAGCATAATCCTGATGTGGAAACCAGACAAAAACATCACAAAAAAAAAAAGAAAGAAAATTACAGACTAATATCCCTTATGAACATAGATGCAAAATTTTTCAATAAAATTCTAGCTACCAGATTATAGCAACATACCAAGATAATCATATACCATGATCAAGTGAGATTCATACCAGAATTACAAGGGTGATTTAACATCAGAAAATCAATTGATGTAATGAACCACATAAATAAAGCAAAGGAAAAGAACCATTTTATCATATCAATCAATGCAGAAAAGGCACTCAATAAAATACAACACCAATTCATGATAAAAACTCTCAGCAAAATAGAAATAGAAGGGAAATCCCTCAACGTAATTAAGAGCATATATGAAAAACCAACAGAAAGCATCATACTCATGGAGAAAGGCTGAGAATCTTACCTTTGAGAATGGGAACGAGACAAAGATGTCCATTATCACCACCTTATTCAACACTGTACTGGGAAGTCCTAGCCAGAGCGATAACCCCGTTGCCATCGAGTCGATTCTGACTCATAGCAACCCTGTAGGACAGAATAGAACTGTCCCATAGGGTTTTCAAAGAGCACCTGGTGGGTTTGAACTGCCGGCCTTTTGGTTAGCAGCCATAGCACTTAACAGTTATGCCACCAGGGTTTCCAGCCAGAGCAGTAAGACAAGAAAAAGAAAAGGTATCCAAATTGGAAAAGAAGTAAAATTATCACTACTTGCAGATGACATGATTCTATATGTAGAAGACCCTAAAGATTCCACAAGTAAACTGCTGGAACTCATAGAAGAATTCAGTAATGTTGCAGGATAGAAGATCAACACAAAAAACCGCTGGGTTTCCTCTACACTAGAAAGCAAGAAAACAATACCATTTATGATAGCCCACAAATCAGCAAAATACCTAGTAATCAACCTACCAGGAACACAAAAGACTTATACAATCATAATAGTAAAACAAGAGACTAAAAGATATCTACAAAAATGGAAAGACATCCCACCCTCATGGATAGGAAGGCTTAATACAGTGAAAATGTCAATACTTCCTAAAGCAATCTACAAATTCAATCCAATCCTGATACTCTTTATTGAAATGGGAAAACTAATGACCAACTTCATATGGAAAGAAAAGGAACCCTGAAGAGCCAAAGCAATATTGAAGAAAAAGAACAAAGCAGGAGGCCTCACACTCCCTGATATAAAAACATACTATACAGCCACTATAATCAAAACAACTTGGTACTGGTCCAATGATAGACACATAGATCAGTGGACTAGAATTAAGAACTCAGAACTAAAGCCAGCCATCTATGAACAATTGGTTTTTGACAACGGGTCAAAATCCATTCACTGGGGCAGAGACATTCTCTTTATTAAATGGTGCTGGCAATACTGAATATCCACATGCAGAAAATTGAAACAGGACCCATACCTCATATCAAACACAAAAACTAACTCAAAATGAATCAAAGACCTAAACAATGAGCCTAAAACCATAAAACCCCTGGAAGAAAACACATGAATAGAAAAAAGATACAAAAGAGATAAATGAGATCTCACAAAAATTATAAACTTCTGCTCATGAAAAGACATTATCAAAGAGTAAAAACAGAACCTATGGACTGGGACAAAATCTTTGGAAAATACATATCATATCAGATAAGGATCTGATCTCCAACATTTATAGAAAAGTTCACTAACACAAAGACAAAAGACAAACAAGCCAATTATAAAATGGGCAAAGGACTTGAACAGAACCTTCACCAAAAAAGACATCCAAGCAGCCAACAAAAACATGAAAAGATGTTCACAATCGTTAGCCATTAGAGAGACGGAAATCAAAACTACAATGAGATACCATCTCACTCCTGATAAAACGGCACTGATTAAAAAACAAAAAACAGCAAATGTTAGTGAGGATGTGGAGAGATTAGAGCTCTTATTCATTGCTGATGGGACTGAAAAATGGTACAACCACTATGGAAAACAATTTGGCGCTTCCTCAAAACACTAGAATAGAGCTACCTTACTATGTAGCAATCCCACTCCTTGGAATATACCCTAAAGACCTAAAACTACTTACGCAATCAGATATATGCACTCCCATGTTCATTGTAGCTTTATTTACAATAGCACTACAATGGAAACAATTGAAATACCTGTCAACAGGTGAATGTATAAGCAAATTGTGGCGTATACACACAATGGAATACTGCACAACCATAAAGAACAATGATGAGTCCACAAAACATATTATAACATGGATGGACCTGGAGGGCATAATGTTAAGTAAAATAAGTCAAGCACGTAAGGACAAATATTTTATGATCCCTCTTTTATAAGAAGTCAAGAACAGATAAATACAGAGAAACCAATGTTTAGGTGGTTTAGAACTTTAGAGACCTGTTACTTTTGGTGATGGGAAATGTAGCTCCAAGCATGGAAATGTGAGGACAGCACAACCACAGTAAAGACAAGCTTTTGAGCACAAATAGAAGGACAGAGACACAAAGAGAATGCTGACAAATTGTGATAACTGTAGCTAATATCGGAAACCCTGGTGGCGTAGTGGTTAAGAGCCATGGCTGCTAAACAAAAGGTTGGCAGTTCAAATCTACCAGGCACTCCTTGGAAACTCTATGGGTTCTACTCTGTCCTATAGGGTCCCTGTGAGTCGGTATTGACTCGACACCAATGGGTGTTTTTTTGGTTTTGTAGCTAGTATCAATGAACAATTTATGAGGAAATTTATTTAAAAAAAAAAAAAAACTAATTGAGGAGTGTATAATTTTGTAACAACAGTAACAACAACTAAAAATGTGTTTGGTTACATATATACATATATGTACGCATAAATATGTACAAGAAAGTATACACGAATATACAGATGTGCATGTATAGGTGTAACCATGCCATATGTATATACATGTTTATGTGTGTTGCATGTATTTTCAAATATAAAATAAAGCACATAGGGGGCACAGTTATGGATACTTCCTAGACACAACCAAACACCTCATGAAATCGATCTGCTGGGTATGTGGGTTTAGGAACATAGTCTTGTGGGGCAACTCGGTCAATTGGCACAATATAGTCCATAAAGACAAGATTCTGCATCCTAGTTGGCTGATGTCAGATGGACCCTGGTTGAAAGTAGAGAATACCAGAAAGATGTTTGCCTGTGTTTTATTGACTATTTGAAGACATTCCACTGTGTGGATCATAACAAATATGAATAACATTATGAAGAATGGGAACTCCAGAACATTTAATTTTGCTCATAAGGAACCTGTTCATATTTAAGAGGCAGTCATTTGAACAGAACAAGGGGATACCGCATGGTTTAAAGTCAGGAAAGGGGTGTGCCAAGGTTGTCCTTTCACCGTACTTATTCGATCTGTATGCTGAGCAAAAAATCAGAGAAACTGGACTATATGAAGAAGAACATGGCATCAGGATTGGAGGAAGACTCATTAACAACCTGCGTCATGCAGATGACCCAACCTTCCTTGCTGAAAGTGAAGAGGAGTTGAAGCACTTACTAATGAAAATCAGAGACCACAGCCTTCAGTATGGATCACACCTCATCATGCGTCACTACAAACCATTCTTTCTGAACTCTCTTTTGGTGTTTTTTTTTTTTTTTTTTTTTTTGCCTAAACAAAAGGAAAGACTATTATCTTCTGGGAATGTTATTATTCCAAACTTGCAATATTGTTCAAGTTATCTTGTGTCATATTTATAATGGTAGTAATTTTGACCTTGACAAGCAGAATTTCTTCTAGTTCTTTGGGTGTGTAATCTTTTTTTTTTAATTCATCTGGTGTGATAGTGACTTTACAGAGCATTTAAGAGTAACTTCCACACACTTGGCAATTGAGAATCAAACAAAGACTAAGAAAAAGGTTATTTAAGTTTCAAACATGCCCTATATGCCTTCATAGTATATTTGAGTATTCATAGAAAAGCATTTGGATATTGATTGCTCAAATTCGCCATTCACTAAAGAATTAGTCCTAATTTGGTGATTATCAATAATAAAAGTCTTGAGAAGACCATGATTTAAGGAGAGAAGTATCTACTAACAACTTAAAACCTTTAACAGCAGGAGGAAAGAAAACAACCTAAAGGATAAAGAAAAAATTTTACAAATAAGCATATTGCAATTACTAGCTGCTTCTTGATTCTGGGCAGCCTTGTTCTGATGCAGTCTACCTCATGCTGTTATTGGCTTACTCCAACTCTGTCTACTCCTGTGAACGATCTGCTTCTAAAGATTAACTAGGGAACTTCAGTTTATGTAGTCTTTCTGTTTGTTTTGTTTTGCTTGAACACTTTCTGCTGGAGAACAATGAGGTTTTAGCTGAGTAAAGCTAAAAGGTGTATCCAGGGTTTAATCCATTGGAGTTTTACTACTGTGTTCACTAACGGTACCTGTTAACTCCAAAGATTTTCAAGTATCAGCTTTCTCTGATGATGTCTGCAAAATACACAATTGTTTAAGATCGTATAGAAGCTGGTTAGGTGGCTGGCAAGGGAAGGCACTCTATACTTAGTGTTTCTAAAACTTAATATCGTTCTCTAATTTATTTTATTTCCCTGAATTATCAAAATTGAGGAGAATAGAATCTTCTATTGAAGAATCACATATAAATGTAAGAATTTAGTTATTGACTATGCTGGGAGTGAAAATACATCATGGAAACTGAGAAAACTGATAGAATCTCTAGGCCATTTATTTATCCTGTAAAGATTACTTTGAACTTTATCAATAGACAGGCATATTTAAACCCAAAGAGAAAATCTTTTAGTAAATATTCCTTATATCAGTCTTCACATATAAAAATGGCGATGTTTGTTTCAACCTGTGAAGTATACAGTTGTTACATAAATGAGCCAAAGATGGCCTCTGCATGTTGGCCCCAAGTTGTTTACTTTTTCAGAGCAAACTGAGATCCATTAGCATAAAAAAGACCGCTAGTGCCAAACTCAAATTTGTACAACATCCAATTGTTTTGAAAATAGCCCAAATAAGCAGATTTTTAGCCACTTAAAGACTGCCTACTTTACACACTCCCTGAAACTGCTCCCAACATCTGCTAGACCTAGATAAGCTAAAACCCTGTAGATATAAGGACACCCAGCTATGGCTGTCTTTCTTAGTTATGTAGTGCTGCTATAACAGAAATACCACAAGGAGATGTCTTTAATGAGGAGAAATATATTCTGTCACAGTCTAGAAGGCTAGAAGTCTGAATTCAGCATGCCAGCTCCAGGTGAAGGCTTTCTTTCTCTGTTAGCTCTGGGGGAAGGTACTTATCATCAGTCTTCCCCTGGTCCAGGAGCTTCTCAGCACAGGGATCCCAGGTCCAAATGATGTGCTTGTTTCTTGGTGGCATGAGGTCCCTCTGTCTGTCTGCTCACATCTCTCTTTTATATCTCAAAAGAGATTGGTTTATGACACAATCCAATCTTGTGAATTGAGTCTTGCTTCAATTGCCACTAATCCCATCTCATTAGCATCATAGAGACAAGATTTACAATACTTCAGATGACAAAATGGTGGACAGTCACACAATACTGGGAATCATGGCCTAACCAAGTTGCAACATATTTTGGGGGGACACAATTCAACCCATGGCACTATCCTTCAGAGCTCTCTGACCCAGACTCCCTACCTTGCTACAGAAGAACCTCACAAAGACACACCTAAGTCTTCCCTCTCTTCTTCTCTTCCCTGGAGTTTTTCTTGCCCTTCTGGTTGGAGCTCTGGTGGTCCAGTGGTTAAGTGCTCAGCTGCTAAACAAAAGACCTACAGTTCAAACCCACTAGCTACTTCTTGGAAACCCTATGGGGCAGTTATACCCTGTCCTATAGGGTGACTATGAGTTGGAATCTACTCAACATCAGTAAGTATTTGTTTTTTCCCCTTCTGGTGGATCCCTGTGCCACCTACCTCTGGAATACCTCTTGTTGTGGCTGAGGGAGAGGGGCCTTCCAAGTGGCTGTCAATGTGATGATCCAATAAATAGTTTGTTAGGCAACATTGTTATCTCTTGGTAATATCTTTTTCCTTTATTATCCCCAAATTCCACGAAACTCACTACAACAGTCATTAAGATCCATAAAACAAGTGAATAAATTATACGTGGGAAGTGAGGAGTCCTGATCATCAAAGACAAAGCTGAAGAGTCAGACTGAGCAGCAGGGGGAAGGAGATACAGTTCAAAGCAGCAAAGAAGTGCCAGTTGTAAGCTTGCCAGTGCCCTGGTGGCTTGGTCAGCTGGTCCATGTGGGGTGAGGTTAGCAGTAGCATTCAGGACTCATCTCACCACATCGGGGGAGGCTGAGCGGCGGCAAGTCTGCACAAGACTCCAGAGCCAGGTGGGATCGGCGCTGGACCTGTCAATGTTAAGTGCCACCATCTAACCTACCACACAGGGGCATAGGGGCATAATAACTCCTCCCCTATAGAGTTTCACAGAGGAGAAGCCCTTCCTTCCCCTCACCCACCCCCCACCCTACTCCACTCTGACACCAGTCTGGTAGTATTCAACAACTGCTATGACCCCTAAGGCAGAACTCAGGACTACTCATGCCCACACTAGTCTCATGGCTTTAAAAAACTCCACACCCCCTAGGTCAGGAACTCAGGGTGAGTCAGGAGGCCCTGCTCTTTCATCCAGCCAATGACTTAAGGTGTTCACAGGCTTGTAGCACCCTTCACCCATATCTAGAACTGTGTGGGCCGTTTTGACACTGCATGCCCTCATTGACATAAAACAGCAGGGCATACACCTGAAGCTCATTTTCAACTGCAGCAGCCAAGGGGGAGCTGCAGGTTTATGACATATGACACCACTCTGCCCCTTAAGGAGGGACCTCACCCACCCACATCAGGGGCCTGAGGGCTGGTAATACCACCCATTCCATGTAGCCACCCACGACAAGGGTCTGAAATTAAGTGGTGCCCCCGTCCCTCCAGCCAACAGAACTGAGTGCCTGAGGACCAGCTGCAATACCCCTCCCCACAATGTGCTCTAGGAGACAGGGACCCCCCTCTACCCAATACCTAGGGGCAGCCATCAGACCCTGCCTTGCTCCACACATAGCTCCCTACTGCAGCCAGATACTGGTGCCTGCTCTGAACATCCCTACGCAGCTCTGTCCTTTTAAGACTATAGGTGAGAGTCTGCACCATATACTCAGTGACCAATGACCAGAAGACCTATGCCGCACCCACACAAGAAAAGTGAACAGACTCCTGGGCTCACACACCTAGTAGCTTCTCTAACTGCCTAGACACAGGGCATGAGAGCTTCAAAGACACCAGTAACCAAAATAGCTCACACACCCAGCCTACTTGAGCATATCAAATCTAAACAAAACAAAAAAGCTAGGACACAGTAAACAAACATACAATAAATACATATAATAACTTATGGATGGTTCAAAGACAATAGTCAATATCAAATCACATAAAGAAGAAAGTCAAGATGGTTCCAGCAACCAAAATAAAGAACAAGGAAACCTTCTGGAGGAAGATAAGGCCATGGAATTACTTGAGATAGAACTTAAAAGACTAATATATAGAGCTGTCCAGGAGATAAGGCAAAACTCAGACCAAGCCAAGGAACATACAGACAAAGCACTTGAGGAATTTAGGAAAACAAAACAAGAACAAAATGACAAATTTAACAGGCTACTGTAAACCGTAGAGATACAGCAACCAGAAATCCAAAAGACTAACAATAAAATTTCAGAATTAGACAACTCAATAGAAGATCATAGGAGCAGAATTGAGGCAGTGGTATTCAGAATGAGTAAGACTGAAGATAAATCCCTTGACACCGATTTATTTGAGGAAATATCAGATAAAATAATTTTAAAAAAAGAAGAAAGCCTAAGAATTACGTGGGACACTATCAAGAAAAAAAGACTTACAAGTGATTGGAGCACAAGAATGGGGAGGGATAACAGAAAACACAGAGAGAATTGCTGCGGACTTGCTGACAGAAAACTTCCCTGCTATCATGAAAGACCAGAAGACACCTATTCAAGAAGATCAACGAACCCCACACAGGATAGATTCCAAAAGAAAGTCACCAAGGCATACAATCAAACTTACCAAAACCAAAGACAAAGATAGAATCTTTATAGCAGCTAGGAATAAAGGAAAATCACCGATAAAGGAGAACCAATATGACTAAGCTCTGACTACTCAGCAGAAAGCATGCAGGCAAGAAGGCAAAGGAATGACATATACAAAGCCTTGAAGGAAAAAAAAATTTCCACCCAAGAATTATATATCCAGCAAAACTTTTTTTCAAATATGATGGCAAAATTAGATCATTTCCAGATAAAAAGAAGTTAAGGGAATTTGTTAATGCCAAGCCAAAATTACAAGAAATATTAAAGGCAGTCCTCTGGTTAGAGAACCAACAATATCAGACGACAATCGAAGACTTGAACACAGGACACGTCAACCAGTTATCAACCCAGATAAGGAAGTCACAGAAACAAGTCAAAGCTAAAAGTTTGAAAATAGGGAACCAGAGACATCAATATGTAATGATGACAATGTCAAAGCAAAAAAGAGGGAATAAACAGTGAAGTCATAGAGCTTCCACATGGAGAGGAAGTTAAGGTGATATCGAGAAACAAAAAATCAGTTTAAATGTAGAAAAATAAAGGTAAATTTTAAGGTAACCACAAAGGAATTTAACAAATCCACTCATCAAAATAAAAAACAAGGAAAACATAAAGACTCAGCAAACACAAACTCAACAATAATGAAAAAGATGGAAAAAAAATGCTTAAAGAAAAATTACCCAGCATAGAAAATTAAATGGAACAAAGAAACTGTCAACATCGCACACACACACAAACACATACACACACAAGTACATCAAAATGACAGCAGTAAACACATACCTATCAATAACTACACTGAATGTAAATGGACTAAATGCACCAATACAGACAGTGGCAGAACGGATTAAAAAAAACATAGTCCATCTATATGCTGCCTACAAGAGATGAAGCACAGTGAAACTTCTAGGGCACGGGTGACAAGGAGCACAGCTGCACTTTAGTTTGTGTACCTGTGATGGTTAAGATTATGTGTCAACTTGGCTGGGCCAATATTCTCGGTGTTTTGGCAGTTGTATAATGTTGTGATCACTTTCCTGTTGAAATCTGATATGTGATCACCCCCATGATGGAATTTACTGAGTGATACCGGCGGGGTGGGGTCTGTGGCGGCTCACCATCCTCTCAGCCTTCCTCTCTCCTCCTTCTGCTGTCTCCTTCCTTTTCCTGCTCACCTTGCAAATGTTGTTGGCTTTTTCTGGATCCAGCAGCTGTCTATTGCCTGACCTCTGGTTCTTGCGACCTTAGCTAACAGCTTACCTGTCCATCTTAGGATTTGCCAGTCTTCACTGACTGTGAGCAAGAGTCCTGCTCCCCCGGTCTGCCTATCTTGGGTTCGCCAGCCCCTGCAGCTGACTCAGGAGAAACCTTGCGGTCTTGCCTGCCGACCTTGAAGTAGGATACCTGCTCTCCAACCTGCTCATCTTGGGTTCACCAGCTTCTGAGGCTCTGTGAATTGGGAAGGCCTCTATCCTGATCCAAGGACTTGGGATGTTCCAACCCCTATAATTGCATGTGGTGTTTCCTTAATATAAATCTATATATATGTATACTATAGGGTTGCTATGAGTTGGAATCGACTCCACGGCAGTGGGTTTGGTTTGGTTTTTGGTTCTGTATATACTTATACGCATTAGTGGTTTTGCTTCTCTAGAGAACCTGGCCTAAGACACTGCCTTTATGAGAACAACAGTGCGTGCCCTCAGAGACATGAGGAGGGGCTGCGACATTTCTAGCATCACTTAAAAACTGAAGAAACTCAGGCAAATTATTTAACCATTCTCTGCTTCAGTTGACTCCTTTATGAAATGAAAATAGCAAAACCTATCTCAGAGCATGTGGGGCAAGGGTGAATCAGTGCTAGAGTTTTCACTTTCTATGCCTCTGATCCTCAACCAGAGGATCATGAACCATTTTGTTGGGTTATGCATGAGGTCTCCATGAGTCAGGGCCAATTCACCGGCAGCTGACAGCAACAACAGCATCTCATGGAGCTGATGAGGGGACTCTGACTCTCTGCAAGGATTAAGAGCACTGTTTTTTTTTTTTTTTCTTTATTCATTCAACAGGTATTTATGAATTGCATACTCCTCAGGACAGAATGATGAACAAAACAGAGAAACTCCTGCATCATATATTCTAGTGAGAGGAGACAGATAATAAAAAGTAAATAAATGGTAACACAAAAGATAGTGATAAAATAAGATGATGTGATAGAAAGTGCAAGAGGAGCTAATTTAGAATGTTGAAAGCCTTTATGATAAGATGGCCTTAAGGTGACGCCTGAATGATAAAAGAAACTCAGTTGTGTGCAGATTAGAGTGATGGGAACACCAGGCAGAAAGAGCAACAAATACAAAGGCACACTGAAGTAAGTATAAAACCCAGAAATGAAACCCATTGCCCTTGAGTCCGTTCTGACTTACAGGCGACCCTATACGACAGAGTTGAACTGTCCCATAGGGTTTCCAAGGCAGTAATCTTTATGTGTGCATATTGCCACGTCTTTCTCCCACAGCGCAGCTGGTGAGTTCAAACTGCCAATCTTTCAGTTAGCAAGCAAGTGCTTAGCCACCGCACCACCAGGGCTCCTCATGAAGTAGGCATAAGCATGGTGTAAGTGAGGAACCAGAAGAAGACTGGTGTGGCCATATTGTAGTGGGTAAATGAGAGTGCATGATGTTTAATACGTATTATGTGCTCAATGTATCAGTTGTTATCCATACTATGGGCGTGTGAATAGGAGACTAAAAACACTCTGCTGGAAATAACACGTTTATCATTATCTATAATGATGTCCATTCCCTGTGAAAATAATACCAATTAAAATTGTGCTCAAGTGGAACCTGTGTATAGTTAAAGAGGGAGTCATTCAAACAGAACAAGAGGATACTGCATGGTTTCAAATCAGGAAAGGTACGCATCAAGGTTGTATCCTTCCACCATTCTTATTCAATATGCTAAACAAATAATCCAAGAAGCTGGACTATACGAAGGACACAGCATCAGATTGGTGGAAGACTCGTTAATAAAACATGATATGAAGATGACACAACCTTGCTTGCTGAAAGTGAAGAAGACTTGAAGCACTTACTGATGAAGATCAAAGACTAGAGCCTTCAATACAGATTACACCTGAATGAAAAGAAAACAAAAATTCTCACACCTGGGGCGATAAATAAAATCACGCTAAATGGTGAAGAAATTGAAGTTGTCACGGATTTCATTCTACTTATACCAACAAAGGAAACACTGGTGGCTTAGTGGTTAAGAGTCTGGCTGCTAATCAAAATATCAGCAGTTAGAATCTACCAGGTGCTCCTAGGAAACCCTATGGGGCAGTTCTACTCTGTCCTTTAGGGTCACTATGAGTTGGAGTCAGCTGGACGGCAACAGCTTTGTTTTGTTTGTATATATATATATATCCACAATCAACACCCATGGAAGCAGCAGTCAAAAAATCAAATGACATATTGCGTTGATGACTAAAGGGCATCTGACCCAAGCCATGGTCTTTTCAGTCACCTCATATGCATGCGAAAGCTGGACAATGTAAAAGGAAAACCAAAGAAAAATTGATGCATTTAAGTTGTGGGGCTGGTGAAGAATATTGATTATACCTTGTACTTGGAGAAGAATGAACAAATGTATCTTTAAGGGAGTACAGCCAGAATGCTCCTTACAAGTAAAGATGGGAGACTTCACCTTGTTTACTTTGGACATATCATCAGAAAAGATCAATTGCTAGAAAAGAACATCATGTTTGGTAAAGTAGAATGTCACAGAAAATGAGGGAGACCTTCAGTGAGATGGATCCGCACAGTCGGTGCAACAATGGGCTCAACCATAGCAATGATTGTGAGAATGGCGCAAGACCAGGCAACATTTCGTTCTGTTATTCATAAGGTCGCCTTGAGTTCAGGCAGACTCGACAGCAATGTTATGTTGCCACAACCTGATCATCAGTTGATGATAAATGCTAATTTTATCATGAATCAGAGTGACAAATTATAGTACAGACTCATGAACTACTGCAGTTTTGCCCAGTTTTCTACAATTTTGCCCTCACTTTCTTGCATCCTCAAGCATAATGTGAACCAGCCTCTCCTGACCTCAGCAGGACTTCGCCAGCGCTGGACTCTTGGTCTCTCGTCAGTCACAGACCAGGCTCCTTTTCCACAACTGGCCAGGTCTGAAGAGCAGGACACTATGTATACAGAATGGTGTTCTGTGGGCATTCTCCTTCACATCATCAAATAAATGTCAAAAGGCTGAGAAGCAGAAGTTAAAAAAAAAAAAAAAAAAGATATGTTAAATGTCTGGCATTAAAGAAGAGTCACCAAGTTGGTATTTATCATTGGGCTTGGTAAATGTTCAACGGTGAATTTGTATTATGTTCACACAGGCACACACTGAAGTATTGATTTTTGTTTTCGCTAATAAAAATTAAACCAGAGCTCTGAGCTTACTTCTTAATGTGAAGCCATTTATTCATTTGTGATGACTTCTCCAGGCAGTCCTTTTTTTAAGAATGATTATATAAACTGGGGTTTAAAATGACCATGAGTAATCATTCCATGGCTTCTCTATAACGTTGCTTTCTTTTTGACTGAGTCAAAAATGTCATATTCAATAACAAAATGAATTTAAGAATATTATCTAGTGCGTATTTGAAATCAATAAAATTACTAAAGTGATTATTCTCAAATCCATTCTAATTTGCAATTCTGTTTTAGACAAAGTGGAATATTTTAACGTTTAGTACACTTTGCCACTTAATTAACTTTTATTCAATAGACTATTTATTCTGTTAAATATTAGTTTTCTGCACTAAGTAGTATAAAGAAACAATTTAATTGAAAATCTCCAATAAAATATATTTTACTTTTACATAGGAGAGTATTCTGAAATTTATCTTTCTAAGAAATAGTGGATGTAATTTCTCATATTTTCTACCATACAGGATATATTAATTTTTAACTATTCAGGGAAATGAGAAAGATGTTGCTTTGGCTGTCTCAAAATAACAGAAAACAAAATATGGATTATGTGAGCCAACATATAACATACTTAATACATGTGTAAATAATTTTGGAACCATTTAACATAGTAAGAAACACCATGATTTCTGAACTCTAAAATATCACTAGCAAAGAGATGAAGGAATAACTTCTATTCCATAATAAAAGGTATGAAATCAACTCTGTGATTTTGAGACTATGGATGATTTGAGAGTCAATCACAAATCTTATGTCTCAATCCTCTGAGGCATGAGAAAATTGTATGATTTACTACTATCTTTAAACTTCAAACTTTGAAGCAAACCCCTGTCTTAGATTCACTCTTCATCTAATAATGCAAGCCATATTTTTCTAAAGAAAGTTATTTTATGCCACCTATATCAGGTAAATGTTGCCAGCCAATGTACTTTTGTTTGGTTTTTCTTTGCATTTTGCTCTAGGTAGTAATAGACCTCCAACAATAGGGGCAATAAATATTATTCATTTGAACTTTCATGTATGATCAAAGAGCCAGCAATGCAGTTCAATAGCCTTACTTTAATTCATCAGAACTTCAGCACGTGTGTTATCTGAATGTTTCTCTGTGTATATGTAATTTTCAACATCTACTTTTATCTTAAGTGGATGGAAGACAATTTGGTATGACCAAGACTTTGCCAAAAGTGTGCAGGTATATGTCGAAGCCATTGACCAGGAAACAGTGTAGTTATCAGGAGAATTCATCACTATCTAATACAAAGCACATCTAATAATAGTTTAAAGGCTTTATATTTGCAGGCCATCAATATTATAACAGGTAAAACACTTTGGAACTTGGTGAAATATTTTGAGATGAAGTTGCAAGCAGAAACAATATTTTTAGAAATCCGTACTGTGTAACCAAAGCTGTAAGTATGAAAAGTTTGTGAGGAGAAATACTTGATTTATAAGTGCAATATCTTATTTTTTTTTTACAAATTTCCTCAGGTAATTATTTTTTTATAATTTCACAGTGACATATCTTACTTTCTTATAAACAGTACTAGAAATATCAGAAGTATAAGACAAGCATTCTTAACAAAATGATTTATTAAGGAACATAATAAAATAAACCATGCATGTAAACACACATATAAAATAACACAAGGAGCCCTTATGGCGCAGTGGTTAAGCATTCGACTGCTGACTGTAAGATCAGCGGTTCTAATCCACAAGCCACTCTTCCGGAGAAAGATGTGGCAATCTGCTTCCATGAAGATTTACAGCCTTGGAAATTCTGTGGGGCAGTTCTACTCTGTCCCAGAGGGTTGCTATGAGTCAGAATCAACTCAACAGCAATGGATTTGGGGTTTGATTTTACAAAATAGCACACATATAAACCACTCTGTGTATACTGCATGTGAATAGTGAGAAATCTTGAGCTCTCTCATTCTACAAAACTTCTTCACTTCCCCCCAAAATATTAATAACTTAACCTTTCTTTGGTTGGCATTTAAGAGCTTTGAGTGGGAGTGTTATACACAATCACCAAATTCATACTTCACCGCTGTATTCACCAAAATTGTCATTCACTTTGCTCACACTCACTGTATAATATATAATATCCAAATACCCCAAGCTTTGAGTTTTTCACCTTGGAATTGACTCGAAGGCAATGAGTTCTTTTTTTTTTTTTTTGGATTGTCGTTCAAGAAGCAATGATCTGACTGTTCTCCAAATAAGACACCATCCATGCAGATTAAGATCTAGAACAGCACCCCTAATCCTATACTTCCCAAGTGTCCCCACTAAATGCCAGTGGCAGCATTAGCATTTCTCCCCCTACAAGCTATGACAACCAAAAATGTCTCCAGACACTGCTAAATGTCTAATGGGAAACAAAGCTGTCCCCAGTTCAGAAGCACAGCTACATAGTATTCCATTGTTGGAAAGGATGACATGATTATTGATCCATTTTACTGCAGTAAAAACTAGGTTAATTAGAGTTTGGGGCTTTGGTAACAATCTGGGTTTATTCAAGAAATGAGAGCTACTCAGATTATCCTGAAAATAAACTGGTTTAGTAGAGGAATGAGAGTTTACACAAATTTCATGAGAGCTTGAGAGTGAGGGGGAGAAGAATATAAGGGTATCGCCAAGAGGCCCCAGATATAAAAGTACATATATATGGATATATATGATATAACCCAGCCCCAGCTCTCCATATCTGTCTCTACATAACTTCATCTAGATAAATTGATCTGAATATGATATCGTTGTTACGTATGTGTCACAAATATCTTCTCCCACTCTGAAACTTGTCTTTTTATTCTCTAAATGCTTTGCTTTTTTTCTTTCGAAATAATCATAGGCTCACATGCAGTTCTAAGACGTAATACAGAGAGATCCGGTACACCCTTCACCAAGTTTCCCAATGGTAACATTGGACAAAATTGCAGTACTACATCAAAACCAGGAAATTGACAGGGACACAATTCACTGATCTTACTTAGATTTCACAGGTTTTACGTGCACTCATCTGTGGGTTTTGTGTGTGAGTGTATTTAGTTCTATGCAATATTATCACTTGATAGATTCATGTGGCCACCACCGCAGTCAAGACCCAGAACAATTCCAGTTCAGCAATACCTTGTGATACCCTTTTACAGCACAGCCACCTTCCTCTTAACCTTTTCCTAACTCCTTGAAACCACTGGTCTGTTTCTGTCTCTATAATTTTGTCATTTTGAGAACGTTATAGAAATGGAATCACCCAGTATGTAAACTTTTTTGAGACTGACTTTTTTTACTCAGTATAATTCCCTTGAAATCCATCCATGTTGTTATACGTATCGGCAGGATGTTACATTTTATTCCAAGGTGTAGGTGTCCCGCAGTTTGTTAACAACTCGTAGAATGAAGAACATTTTGGTTGTTTCCAGTTTGGGGCTATTACAAATAAACTGCTAAGAGCATTTTGTACAGGCTTTTATGTAGGCACAAATTTTCAGTTTCCTAGGATAAATGCTCAGGAGTGCAGTTGCTGAGTTGTGTAGTAAGTGCGTGTTTAGTATTTTTGTTTCTTCCTTTTTTTTTTTTAATGCATTGTCTATTTTCCAGAGAGATCGTACTATTTTACACTTCCTCCAGCAATAAATGAGTGATCCAATATTTTGGAATCCTAACCTGCATTTGGTATTGTAACTACTTTTTATTTTATTTCAGCTGTTCCGATAGGAGTGCAGTGATGTCTGTCTGTGATCTTTATTATCGTTTCCCTAGTGGCTAGTGGAGGGCAATGATGGCTCAATGGTAGAATTCTCGCCTTCCATGAAGGAGGCCCGGTCTCCATTCCTGGCCAGCGCACCTCAAGTGCAGCCGCAGTTGTCTATCAGTGGAGACTTGTGTCTTGCTGGGATGCTGAGAAGGTTTCAGTGGAGCTTCCAGACCAAGGCAGAGTGAGAAGAAAGGTCTGGCATTCTACTTCTGAAAATCGGCCAGCGAGAACCGTATGGATCAAAACGGTCTGATCACACCGTGCGTGGGTTCACCAGAAGTTGGGACATACTTAAGGGTCACTAACAACAACAGCAGCTGGTGATGTTGAGCATCTTTTTATGTGCCTTTTTTTTTTTTTGCCATTGGTATATTCTCTTCAGTAACCATCTCTTCATGTCTTTTGCCCATTTTCTAATGAGTTTATTTGGCATTTTTTACTGTTAAGTTTTGAGAGTTTTATATATATATATACAAGCCCTTTATCAAAAATGTAGTTTGCAAAGACTTTTTCCCAATCTGTAGCCTATCTTCTCATCACTTTCACAGTTCCTTTTGCAGAGTAAAAGTTCATAATAATTATGAGGTCCAATTGAGGGTTTTTTTTTGTTGTTGTTTTTTAGTGGATTATACTTTTGGTGTCAAGTCTAAGAAATACTCTTCAAACTGTAGGTCCCAAAAACTCACTCATTTTTTTCTAAGACTTTTATAATTTTACATTAAGTCTGTGGTCCATTTTGAGTTAATTTTCATATAACATGGGAGGATTAGATCTAGATACTTCCCCCACCCTCCATGGATGTCTAATAGCTCCAGCAATGTTTGTCGAACAGGCCATGCTTGCTCCATTGAATTGCTTTTGCACCTTTATCAAAAAGCTGTTGGGTCTATTTCTGCCTTATCTATTCTATTACATTGATGGATGTGTCTATCCCTTCACCAAAACCACATTGTCTTGATTAGTGTCACTAAATGGTAAGAATTAATATCCAGTAGAGTGATTCTTTCCATTTTATATGTCTTTTTCAAATGAGTTTTAACTCTTCTTGATCCTTTATCTTTCCATATAAATGTTAGGATAAGCTTATCTGTATCTACCAAGCATCTAGCTGACCATGTTTTGTTAGTTTCACACCTAATTATTTCATATTTTGAGTGATTATAGTGTCGTATTTCTGTTTCCACATGTCCATTGCTAGTATCTAGAAATACAACTGATTTTTGTATGTTGATTTTATATCCTGAAATCTTGCTGAACTCACTTATTAGATCTAGGAGTTTTTTTTTTTTTTTTGGTTCCTTGGGTCTCTCTATATCTGTCTACATCAAGGTAGATGCAAATAGGGACAGTTTAATGTATTTTTTTTTTAATCTGTACACCTCATTTTATTTCCATTCTTTATTAAGCTGGCTAGCAATTCCAATAGTGTGTTGAATAGCAGTGGTGAGAGAGAACATTCTTACCTTCCTCTCAATCATACAAAGAATTCAATCTTTTAGCATTAAATATGATGGCAGCTGTACATATTTCCATAGGACTCTTTAATCAAATTGAAGGAATTTCACTTCTATTTCTATTTTTATGGCATTTTTATAGTGAATATATCTTCTATTTTATCAAATGCTTTTTCTGCATCTATTGATATGACATACAATTTTTCTTCTTTATCTAGTTAATATGATGAATGAAATTGATTTATTTTTTAATATTGAACCAACCTTGCATTTTTGCTTAAGCCCCATTGTGTCATGGTGCATAATTATTTCATGTATTATTGAGTTGTATTTGCTAATATTGTGTTAAAAATTTTTGTCTCTGTATTCATGGGGGATATTGGTTTGTAACTTTATTTTTTTGTGTTTTCTTTGCCTGGTTTTGGCATCAGAGTAATATTAGTCTCCTAAAATGAATTGGGAAGTGTTCCCTCTTCTCATAGTTTCTTAAAGAGATTGGGCAGAATCGGTTCCTTCTTAAACATCTGGTAACACTCTTCGGTGAAACCATGTAGGCCATGAAATTTATTATTTGTGAAGGTTTTAATCACAAATTTAATTTTTTCATAATTATAGGGTTATTCAAACTATCACTTTTATATTCAGTAAGTTGTGGTAATTTATATTTTTCGAGAATCAGTCCATTCCTCTAAGTTGTCAAAAATATATTTGTAGAATTGTTCATTGCATTCCTTTATTATCTTTTTGATGTTTACAAGGTCTGTAGTAATGCCCCTTATTTCATTCCTGATATTGGTAATTTGCATCTTTTTTTTTTTTTCTTTATCAATTTTGCTAGAGTTCGGTCAATTTTAACGAGCTTTTCAAAGAACTAAATCTTTATTCCATTAATTTTCCCCAATGTTTTTAAATTTTAAATTTCATTGATTTATGCCCTTATGTTTATTTCTTTCCTTCTGCTGTCTTTGGGTTTATTTTGTAAATTTTTTCTAGGTTCTTGAGGGGGTAGCTAAGAAAAGGGATTTAATACCTTATTTCTAATGTAAGAATTTTGTGCTATGAATTTTGCTTTAATATTAATATTGTGTTAGCTGTGACTCACATATTTTGATATGTTATATTTAAATTCTCAATCTATTCAATTCATTTTTTATTAGCCTTGAGACTTCCTCTTTGATCCATGTATTATTTGGAAGTGAGTTGATTAGATTCCAAGTATTTGAAAATTTTCCTGCTGCCTTTCTCTTATTGATTTTAGTTTGATTTCACTGTGGCAGCGAGAATATTCTGTATGATTTCAGTTCTTTTAAATTTGTTGAAATTTGTTTTATGACCTAAGATATGGTCTATTTTAGTATATGCTTCATGAATCTTGAAGAGACTGTATATCCTAGTGTTGTTTGGTAATGTATTTTATAAACTTTGATTAGAACCTAGTGGTGGATGGGGTTATGGAGTTTTTCTGTATCATTGCTGATGGTTTATCCAGTGTTCCGTCAATTTCTGTTAGATGAGTCTTGAAGTCTTCAACTCTCATTGTGGATTTGTTTATTTCTTTCAGTTCTATCAGTCTGGCTTCAAATATTTTATGGCTTTATTTTAGTGCACACACATTTAGAATTTCTATGTCTTATTGATGGATTTAACCTTTATCATTCTGTAATGTCCCTTTCTATCATGGTAATTTTTTTGGTTTGAAGTCTATTTTATTTTATTTTATATCAATATTGTCACTTCTGATTTATTTTGATTAAAATGTTCCATGGCATAACTTTTTCAATCCTTTTACTGTCAACCTACTTGTACGTACCTTTGAGTTGAGTTTTCTTTAGGCAGCATGTGTAGCTTTTCTACTCTTCTAAATTCAGTCTTTAAATTGGTACATTTAGTCTATTTATATTTAGTTCTATTATTAGGATGTTAGGCTATGTTAATCTACCATTTTATTTTTTATTTTCATTTGTTCTTTTTCTTTCATCTTTGCTTTCTTTTTTCTGCTTTCCTGCAGATTACTTGAACATTTTTTAGAATTCCATTTTTACCTATTTATAGTGTTTTTAGTGTATCACTTTGTATTTCTCTTTAGTAGTTTCTCTATGTGTTATTACACATTCACAACTCCTCACAATCTACTGGTGTCAACATTTTATGAGTTCAAATGAAGTATAGAAATCTTACCTTACTATTTCCCTTTACCCTCTCCCATTTATAATTGCCAAATATTTTCTCTATATATGTTGAGAAAAAACTTTAGATCACGTCATCCTGTTTGCTTCAACTCTCAAAGACAATTTAGAAAATTCAAGAAGAAAAGTCTATTGTATTTATCCACATTTTTGCACTGTATCTTTCTTTCATTTTCTTATTGTTCCAAGGTTCCTTCTTTTGTTATTTCCTTTTTTTTTTTTTTTTTCTATTTAAAGAACTTCCTTTAGCCATTATTTTAGGGTAGGTCTGTGGGCAACAAGTTCTCTTAGTTTTCCTACATCTGAGTATGTGTTGATTTCTCTTTCATTCCTGAGAATATAGAAATCTGCCAAATATAGAAATCTGGGTTAACAGATATTTTCTTTCAGCACTTGAAAAAGTTGTTCCAAATCTTTCTGACCTCCATGATTTATAAAGAAAAATCATCTGTCATATAAATTATTTTTCTCCTATAGGCAATGTATCAGTTTCTTCTGACGACTTTCAAGATTTTTTTTTTTCTTTTGTTTTTCAGAGTTTAATTGCTATGGTGTGATATCTTGGCATGGATTTCTTTGAATTTATCAAAGAATTCTTGAGATTATTTCAGCTCCTTGAATTTGTAGATTTGTGGTTTTTGTTTGTTTCAGTTTTTTTCTTTGTATGTTTTGTTTTGCTTTGTTTGGGACTTTTTTTCAGGTATTTTTTATCCCCATTCTCTGTCTTCTTCTGGTACTCCGATTTTACAAATGTTAGATTTTTTTATAGTAGTCCCCACAGGTTCCTGAGACTCTGTTCACTTTTTTTTCCCCAAAACCACTTTCTTTCTGTTGTATGTTGTTGTTGTTGTTAGGTGCCATCAAGTTGATTCTGCCTCATAGCTACCTTACGTACAACAGAACAAAACACCACTAGGTCCTGCGCCATCCTCACAATTGTTGCTATGTTCGAGCTCATTGTTGCAGCCACTGTGTCAATCCATGTCTTTGGGAGCCTTCTTCTTTCTCGCTGACCCTCTCTCTGCTTTATCCAGCATGATGTCCTTCTCCAGGGACTGGTCCCTCCTGATAACATGTCCAAAGCACATGAGATGAAGTCTTGCCATTCTTGCTTCTAAGATGCATTCTGGCTGTACTTCTTCCAAGACAGATTTGTTTGTTCTTTTAGTAGTCCACAGTATATTCAAAATTCTTCACCAACACCATAATTCAAAGATGTCAGTTCTTCTTCAGTCTTATTATTCTGGAGATTGAAAACAACAAGTCTTAGGTCAGGCACATATAAGTCCTTAAAGTGATGTCTTTACTTTTTAACACTTTAAAGAGGTCTTTTGCAGCAGATAATTTCAGTTGTTCAGATAAGAAATTCTATCTTCGAGTTTACTGATTCTTTCCTCTGTCCTCGCCATTGTACCCCTGAGCCCATCCATTGATATTTTAATTTTGGTTATAGTTTTTTTCAGTTCTAAAATTCCCATTTGGTTCATCTCTCTATCTTTTATATCTTTGTGGATATTTATTTATTTATGTTTCAAGTGTTTCTGTAATTGTTCTTAGGAGACTGTATGTAATAACTGCTTCAAAATCCTTTTTAGAGAAGTCTAACATCTGTGTCATCTTGGTTGATTATATTTTCTCACTGAAGTTAAGATCTTTCTGAGTCTTGGTATGATAAGTGATGTTTTATTAAAACCTGGATGTTTGGGGTATTATGTTATGAGACTCTGGATTCCACTCAAATCGTATGTTTTAACATGCCTACTCTGACATCACTCTAGCAGGAAAAGGATAGTCCCTCCTTTTTACTGCCAGATGAGGTGGATACCAGATTCTGCATTCACCTTCCACTGGCTATCAGGCAGAGGTGTTCCTTGTCACTGCTTCCCACGTGATGTCCTCTGACTCTTTGGGGGTTTGGGAGGTAGCATGTCCTTGTTACCACTGAGCAGTGGTGAAATTCCTGATACTCCATGGGCCTCCTCTGACACCATTCCAGTGAGGGGAATGAGAGGTGCCTCGTTATCACCAGGTACACAACAAGCTATTCATTAGGGCTGATTCATTGACAGCTGCATGCAGGGGCCAGTCTCCCAGATCAGGAGGTCTTCCAGAGACTGCAAGAGGCACACAAAACTGCCAGAAGAGGAAGAGGCCATGAAAACCCTGGGGAAGAAGAGAAAGGAGGTGGGAGAAGCTTAGGTCTTATTACACAATGTCCACCTGTAGCAAGGTGGGGGGTTTCTAGGTCACGGATAACCTAAGGACAGACACAGCAGGGGGACCTGATAACTTCAGGGTTTTATCTTATTAGGATGCAGATGTTGGGCTGTTTCATGGGTATATAAAGCAGTTATCTTGTAAGTGGCTAAAATTTTTCTAAAAAAACAATTGGATGTATACAGATTTGAGTTCGGCACCCTCAAATGAACCTCAGGTTGCTATGAAGAAGCAAACAACTTGGGGCCAATACCCAGAGGCCATCTTTGGCCCATTTGTATAATAGCCTTTCCTGGTTCATTTATTAGAGACAGAAGGCTTCTCTTTGGGCATTTTGTCTGTTTCCATTCGCATTTCTGGGTTGCCGCTTTTTACAGAGTCCAGTCTGGGATATGAGGCAAAAAAGAAAACCCAGACAACTCATTTCTGTGTTGTTCCCAACTGGCCTGTTTCTCTCCACCTTTCAGAATCTTTTCCCATTTGTTTTATGTAGATATAGGGTTCCAGGTTTTTAGCTGTACTTAGTGGGAGGAATAGGGAAAAAAATACATCTACTCCATCTTTCCCTATTCTTTATTTTATGTTTGATTTGTATTTATATCAATAGCTTAAGCTGATTATTCATGTTGTTAAAATCTTCTGTATCCCTACGAATTTTTGTCTGCTTGTTTTATCAGCTACTGAGAAAAGAATGTTAAAATTTCCTAAAATGTGCTTGTTTGCTTATTTTTCTTTAATTTTTGACAGCTTTTGGTATATACATTATTAAGCTGTTATTGCATACAAACAAATTTAGAATTACAGTATCTTCCTATTGAATTCACACTTTTATCTTAACCAAATATTTCTCTTTATTTCTTACACAGTTTCCTGCCTAAAATTCTACTTTTCTGGTATAGCTATCTCATCTTTCTTTTGGCTAATATTTGCATGATATAGAATTCTAGGTTGGCAGTTATATTTTTCAGCACTTTAAAAATATTATTGTCTTTTCTTCTTGATTTCATTGTGTCACTCTTATTTTTGCTCTGTTGGAGGAATATGATTTTTACTCTGGAAACTTTAAAGATTTTATCTTTATCTTTGGTTTTCACCAGTTTTTTTTAAAGATGTGCTTAGAAGCAACTTTCTTCATATTTATTTTTGTTGGGGGGGTGGGGTCCACCAAGTTTTTTAAATTATAGATCTGTTGTCTTTCCCAGTGTAGAATTATGTCCAACATTGCTTCTTTCCTGTTCTCCTCTTCCCTGGGACTCATATTACATATATATGTATTTTTTTCATTACATCCTCTATATCTTTTAAACTCTTTTCTGCATGGTCTTTCCCATTTCTATATTTATTTAATGGTTTTCTGACCTTCTTTCAATACCATAATTTTTTTTCTGCCATATAAAACATGCTAATTCGTCTAACTCTTTAATTACACTCAGTTATTGTATTTTTAGTTCTAAAAATTTCACCTAATTTTCTTACAGATTTCATATCTCTTATAAAAGGCTACATATTTCTATTTGTTTTTGAACATAACAATTATGATTATTTTAAGTTCAATATTCATAAATACCTAGATAACTTGTGGGTCTATTTTTATTGCCTGTAATGTTTTTTGTTATTTTTATAGATTTTATAGACATGTCCAGTAATTTTTAATTAATGGCACATATTGTACATAAAAATTATATAGGCTCTGCCTGGTGATCTTCCGCAAAAGAGGATTTGATATTCCTACAGTCAGAAAAGATATTGGTGGTTCCCCTTGATCAAGTCAAGGAACGGTGTGAGGCTGTGTTAAGGCTGGAATTTTTGGTCACCTCTTACCTCTAAGGCATAGCTTTCTCTTAGTTGAGATACTTTCTGAGATCTTAACTGAAAGCCCTGTGTGTTCATTGAGGTTCTCCATTTGCTAACCTCTAAACTACTGGCTCATTTTATCTAGAACTATGAGACTGCTTAAATATTTGCTCAGGCCTCTTATTCCGAAACTATAGATTTCTACTTGATTTCTGGATGTCTCTTCCTGAACACCACACAGTTTAAGAAGTGATAGAAAGCCTTGATCATGCAGAGTCTCTCACTCACTTCTCTAGTTATTTTTTTCCATCATGTTCAATTCTGCTTAGAAGGCTACTCCGCATAAGAACTTCTGTCTCTACAGCCCAACGAGACCCCCATGATTCCCAGGACTTTGCTTTATGCTCTGCTTTCTCATCCCTGGCATTGGTAAAGCTCTGGAAAAAAAAAAAAAATTCATAGGTGAATATGGTACTGAATTTAGCTTGCCTCTCTTGTTTCCAGATTTGGAGGCCTCCAGTTCTGTCTGTTTTGGTTGTTCTCTGATGCTTTCAAATAGTTGCTTTATGTGCTAATTCAGCTTTTATAGTTATTTGGAGGAGGGTTACTCTTATAGGAGCTAACTTTTTATGGCTACAAGTAGAAATTACTTACTTCTAAGTTTTCAGTTATGCAAAATATTTAGGAAACAAATCTCTTGAATAAACATGACATCCCTGAATACACACACACACACACACATATATATGGAAACACTTGTGGCGTAGTGGTTAAGTGCTACAGCTGCTAACTAAGAGGTGGGCACTTCAAACCCACCAGGCGCTCCTTGGAAACTCTATGGGGCAGTTCTACTCTGTCCTGTCGGGTCACTATGAGTCAGAATCGACTCGACGGCAGTGGGTTTGGCTTTTTTATAGACATATATTGGGTATAGTTATTTCTGTCTGTAGGATTACCATTTTCTTTCTCTTCCTATATTCTTGAATATTCTGTTGTATTTTCTCAGTTATCTGTAATGATGGTGGTGTGTATCAATCAGGTCCTGCCTTTAGGAGACTAGAAAACTTTACCAATTAAATTCAGCCTAAGAGTTTTTAAGGATTGTGATGTTTTCAGTGTAACACATTAAAACAACTTCCATGTATACAGCAGCTCAGGATTTCACAGTTAACCAATTCCATGTTTGCTATACTATGTTTAATATTTGTAACTAACTTATTTTCCTTTAAAATAACTAAGCATATTTTTAAAGAACATTTAATTTTTGAGCATTATGTGGCCCTTTATTGATGTTCTATTATGCCTATGTTGAAAATCTGTGGGTGAGTAACCCTTGGGAAACCAGTAGAGCATTTTAAGAACTGTGAACTGGGTTATTTAAACCTTACTATCCAAAAAGTATTTGAAGTACCTATAACTCAGCTAGCTTAAGACATAATCAGGCAGTGGAACTTCACATCCCATATGCTAAAGTAGCTCATTGAACAAAAAGATGCATTAATGTCTACAACGCAGAGAAATCCAGCGTTAATTTTTTGACTCTCAGCCAATGGAATCTGCTGAGTCTGTTGTGATGTGCATGAAACTTTCACAGAAATATCTAGAGAAATCAGCCCATGAGAGGTGTTTTTTTTTTTTTTTCCTACAATTTAGCCTTTTCTTACAAAAGAAAATGCTGTGAAAACAAGAGGAGGTGCTAGCGTCAGAGGCATAAAAACTTGGAAATGAATTATTCTACTTACAATTGTGCTGGATTTCATTCCTATGAAATAGGAATGGAAGTTGATGGGGATCTATAAGATAGATCAGCACTTTAAATCGCATCTGTTCAGTTTTACTGCAAGCTGATGTTTTATTAGAACAAAACAACAGCATACTTTAGAGACAAAAATTATTACAAAACTGCCACACCAGGAAAATATGAAACAAACAAAACAAGATACAGTGAATAGAGCTACTTATTAGGCATGAAAATGATCCTCATCTGGGATTAGTTGGATGCAACGTTAGAAGCATTTCATTCCTCAGTTGCCATTCCTTCCATAAATACTGAATTATGGTTTTATTTGCCTAGCAATATATAAATATCCCATGTTAGGGCAGGAATTGAAGAAAGGATTATAGATTAGGATTTTTTTTTTTTTTATGAAAGAAAAGACAAATAGGAAAGATATAAGTGAAAGTATTATGCTAAGAGGCTCAGTAGAGCCTTGGCTTTAATTGCAACAGAAATTTTCACAAACTGCTTGTGTAGGGCAAAAAAAAAGACTATTATGCTATTTATTTTTTAATTACATGAAATACAGGCAAGCCCCAAATCCTGGTAATGCACACTTTTTCTTATCAGTGAAGATAACTTTGTGCTACTTTATGCAGAAGTAGATTAAACATCTATAGCAGTTAAGCACTTGGCTGCTAACGGAACGGTCATCTGTTCAAACCCACTCATCTCTCATCAGGAAAAAGATGTACAGTTTGCTTCCGTAAATATTACAGCCTTGGGAACCCTATGGGGCAGTTCTATTTTGTCTTATAAGGTCACCATGAGTCTGAAGTGGCTCGACAGCAAAGTGTTTTGCTATAATTCTCATGCTTTATGATAAAGTAAAATTTACTTTTATTAAACATCTAATTATTAATCCTTGAAAGGTGTTGTATTATTTTAATTAAAATCAATGACCTGAATAAAGCATGAATGCATTTTAAACACATGAATAGTTAAATGCTCAAAATATAATGATATTATGAAGTCACTGGGTCAAAATCTGCAGTCGAAAGCATGTACATAGATCCAAGTGTCTTGAAATATTTAAATATTCCTCTATTGGTCATTTATAGCATAACAATACATTTTGTTTGGAACTGATAACCTTCATTACTCTTTCCTTTTAATCCTTCTATTAAAACTTTGATAGATTCTTTTAAATTCAGAATTAATGGGCAATTTTCTAGAAGATTATTGTGGTTGTTGTTAGTTGCTGTCAAGTTAGCTCCAACTCATGGCAACCTTATACATAACAGAACAAAATGTTGTTCAGTTCTGTGCATATCATATCCTAGCGACTGCGATAAATGCTGGACGTTGGAGCTTAAAGTTCATAAGCTCGTGAGGAATTTACAGTCTGTGGGAGAGAAATACATATTAACAGAAAACTATAGTACTGGTTATAAGCACTAAAATAGAAATACAGGCAGTCCCCGGATTACAAATGAGTTCTGTTCCTAAGTCTGTCTTTTAGTCAAATAAGTATATCATTCATAACAGTTAGGTACCTTCATATCTACCGTCAGTCAAGTGTTTGTCTTAGTATACATATAGTATATAGTGTACTTTTCTATACATAAAAAACTTTAAAGAAACACTTCCAGGTACACTAAGACATCTTTAACATAATAATACAGTAATAATAATAATAATGTTTTGATGCAAAGTAGCACCCATTTGTTATTACAAATGAACCATTGTATGTACCTGGAATTTTTAATACAATAGGCTTTACAGGAGTTGGTTCAGAACTACAGGTTGTACGTAAGTCAGACGTTTGTAATCCGGGGTTTGTCTGTATATAAAAAGTTCTATAAGAACACAAAAGGGTAACTAATTAGTTATGATCAGGGAAGCCTTATAATAGGAAGTGACAGTTTAGCTGGGACTTAATGCATGAACAGTGGGTAGCAAGACGGGAAAAATTTAGAAGACAAAGCAAACTTCCATGCAAACGCATATGGCACTTGGTGGTGAATAGTGTGGCCAAGTGCGGGGGGCAGGTGCTGTCTCCTTGACCGCACTCCTGGCTCCACCAGAGGTAAGATCGGAAGGAAAGCATCGGGCAGACTAGAAAGGGCCCTGATGGTGTGCCAAAGGGCTTGGGCTTCACCTGGTAGACAATGGGAAACCAGTGACGTTTTCTGGGTTGGGAATGAGTTCGGTTACCAGATTATTAAAATATTAAAATAATAACTAATCAGTTACCATTGTTGTTAGGTGCCAATGAATCGATTCCTACTCATAGTGACCCTATGTACAACAGAATGAAACACTGCTCTGTCCTGCGCCATCCCCACAATCGTTCTTATGTTTGAGTCCATTGTTTCAGCCTTTGTGTCAGTCTGTCTCATTGAAGGCCTTCCTGTTTTTTCACAGACCCTCTACTTTACCAAGCATGATGTCTTTCTCCAGGGACTGATCCTTCCTGATGACGTGTTCAGAATAGGTGAGATGAAGTTTTGCCACTCTCACTTCTAAGGAGCCTTCTGGCAGTTCTCCTTCCAGCCAATCAGTAGGAAGTTCTATTAAAATATTAATATAATAGCTAATAAATATGAAGTGGAGCCCTGGTGGCATAGTGGTTAAAAGCTTGGCTGCTAACCAAAAGGTCAGCAGTTGGAGTCCACCAACTGCTCCTTGGAAACTCTATGGGGCAGTACTACTCTGTCCTGTAGGGTTGTTACGAGTCAGAATCAAATCGACAGCAATGAGTTTGGTTTTTGGTTTAAGCATGAAGTGGGTTTGATATATTTTCTCTGTATCCTTCTAAAACTTTTACTTGTATTGATGTATTCCCTGCTCACAATAACCCTATAAAGCAGTAGTTAGCTTTTTTTTTTTTTTACTTTATAGACAAAGAAACTAAGTCCCCAGATATGGAAGTAACTTGAGTAAGATCACATGGGGAAAAGCGACAGAACCAAGATTCAAACCCCAGTCTTTCTGACTCCAAAGACTACACTACCAAGCCATGCGCTGCATAAAATCTAAACCACTCAACGTGTTTTGTAAAATGCAATGTACGAGGAAATGCTTGAAAGTTTTGGTGATAGCCTCCTCTTCAGTTTGCTTCCTCCACCCCCGCTTTGGAATATGCTTGTTTTAGGGGTTGGAGGTTGGAGTTGTGGGGTACAATGGACATCTATTGTGCCTTTCTAAACATTCTCCTTTTACCTTGAAAAAAAATATCTGGGAGCAATAAGGGAAAGCTAAATAATATCAACCATAAAAAATCCATTACTGCACTCTACTAGATTTTAATGCTTGCTTTAAAAAATTATTGATGTGCTCAATATCTTCCTTTTAATTTCCCAAGTAGCTTCCAGAGAATTAGGTGAGGTAGATAATAAAAGAGATAATAAGTGCTACATGAAAGGTGATGAAGTTTAAACTTAAGAACATAATTGAAAAACCTTTCCAGTAAGTGTTGACTATTCCAAAGCTCTTTTTCAGGTCAGAGTGCAGGAACAATATGGTGGCATTAATGAGCATTTAAAATAGATTCAAAGTAAAAATAAAGTTGTGCATCCATACACCCATGAAGAAGGATCTTTGCTTTTTTCATGATCTGCTTCATATTCTTGGTGACCTTGAAACATCACCTTGATTCTATCCACCTCTGTCCCTGATTTATGACTTCCAAATTCAGAACTAGATCTGGTAATTTGATCCTGATTCTTATATAGGTCACTCTTTCTGGAAATTGTATTTTCATTATGAACGTTTTTTTTCCTGACCCTTGCTGATAGCCCTGACAGAAATTAATCAAATTGTCCCCATCTGACAACCCTCTAAAGAGCATTCCTTCTCATGAAGATTGCCACATTATTCATCTAACTGACCATAGAAATAATAAAGTCACACGTCATTAGACTCTCAAAGTATCCAATGATTAATTTCCAGGAGTTATAAAATAACCCACCCACTGCCATCGAGTCGGTTCGGACTCATAGCGACCCTATAGGACAGAGTAGAACTGCCCCATAGAGTTTCCAAGGAGCTCCTGGCAGATTTGAACTGCTAACCTCTTGATTAGCAGCTGTAGTGCTTAACCACTATGCTACCAGGGTTTCCTATAAAATAACATTCTTATACAATGTCACTGTATATAATGACTAATCTTTCAAAAATAAACATCAAATTAATTATAAAAACCCTACAAATCGATCATTTAGAAAATTACACCAATGTACTATTTTTATATCAAATAGTTGTTTTAATCGGCACCAGATTTTGTATAAAATTCTAATCTGAAAATGTAGTATAAACCTGAAGTTGTAAAGTGTCATTCAAAATTAGAAACTCCAGTTGTGTTTTCCTTCCTATTATGGTATTTTTTTTTCTTTCCTTTTCACCTCCCACATGCAATTAAACACGATATATAAGTTAAGTTTGCCAAGGGAAGAGCATAACTAAAGCTAAATAAATAAAAGAAAAACATGAATCGGTTTGTGAAAACTTAGCGTTTGTATTACACTAAAATACCCACTCTCTAATTTTCAGTTCAATTGCCTATTTTCCTTTTAATTTCTTCAAGTATAATGGCACCATTCAAGTCAAATAATAATCTAAGAGTCTGTAGCAAGGCAAGACGGAGGGATTTAAGCTCTGTAAATCAAAACTGAGAAATGTACAACAGGCTATGATATGAATATGTCCTGTGATTAAAGTACTTTAGTGAAGGGAAAATGCTGGATATTTCACTTAATTTTAAAGGTTGAACATCCTGTATGTGGAGAAAATAACTTAATAATGCAAAGAGGCACCAGCTTGTGCCTGTTAGAGTTACACCATTGCATATTTCAAGATTCCACTTATTTTATTTGTTTTTTAACTCTTTAAATCCTTATACACTTTAGGAATTAATAGGAAACCTTGAATTTCAGACCCCTTCACACAAAATAAAATGTTCTAACTTTACCATGCTGATTTTTCTTTGCAAAGATATTTCTCACCACCCCATAAGACTCTGATACCAAAGTATAGATGATTTCCTTTTCAAGCCACATCACATGGATAATTTACTTGAGTTTAAAGTCAATTGACACTGTCTGATCAACCAGGATTACACACTCCTAAGTCAAAAGAAGGAACTTTAGAGCTTGGTTTAATGTGTATTTTATTTTAGAATAGAGTTAACATATATTTCAGAACTGCTATTAGCTTTTTGTAATTAGGTAGTACTGCCTTATTTGATAAACTTTTGAAGTATTCAAATATCTGTGTAATAAAAGGGACCTAAAATAAAGACTAGTTTGTATTCAAAAAGATGCTTTAAATAGAATTGCTGCATAATAATATAAAGCCATTCATATCTAAAAATATATATGCCAGACTGTATGTAAATATGTATTTTATAAATGGAGTGAGAAAGTAGAGAAAGGGTACAATCAATGCTTTAACAATAACGGTTCCTTTTGAAAAGAATTTATATGTGTGTGTACGCGTGTGTGCATGTGAGTCTGTGTGTCTGTGTGTAGACTTTCACTTTTCCCTCTTTTTGTGTCTCTCTTCTTCTTTTTTCATGAAAAATATGTACCTATTCTCTTTATGAAGGACTTAAGTAATTTTCTTCAAGAAAGACTTCTGTACAAGAATCTATGATAATCACTCACAAATCAGAATGAGAATGCAGTGAAGACCATTTTCAGACAACTCTCCTAAGATATAAGTTCACCAAGGCCAAGAAAGGTGTTTTATTCATATGTGTGCCCCCCTTGATGTTAGTGAAGCCATTTAAAAACATTTGGCTAGCGATAAAGCACAAGGCATAAGTAAGCAGTAACTGGGGAATCTGACAGTGCAAGTATCAGAAAGGAGTTGCCGTGAAATTCCAGAATAAAGAAACGTGGCAGGAAAATACGACAAGGAGTTCAGGAGCAGAGTTCCCATTCATAGAGTTTCAGGAACTGGAAATAGATGAAGTCCTAGAGAAAGCAAGATAGGAACTGAGGCATGGGAGCAAGAAGACATGAACACTGTTACTACAATCCTAAAATAGGCTTAGGAAAGGAGGTTTGGTTATAATAAAAAAAACAAAGATTAAAAAATTTTGACCTTAAAATTTTGGCAAGGTTGTTGAGGTTTGGAACCCTCATGTATTGCTGGTGGGGATGCCAAATTGTGCGGCAGGCACTGTGGAAAACATTTTGGCGGATCCTAATTTTTTTTTTTTTTAATAAAGTTAAACATAGAATTACCATGTGACACAGCTATCAACAGATGGATGGATAAACAAAAGACGGTATATACATATAACGGAATATTATTCAGCCATAAAGAGAAATACAATTCTGATACATGCTACAACATAAAGGAAACCTTGAAAACATTGTGCTGAGTAAAATAAGTCAGACACAAAGGACAAATTTTGTATAGCCCCATTTACCTTATTTTTAAGTAAAATAGTGCACGTCTTCTGTGTTTGCCCACTGCTCCCTCTCCCCATGACATATTTTCACAAGCTCTCTATGCTATTTTTTTCTTACAGTAACATGTGAAAAACATTAGCATAACAGCACTTCTGAAAATACCTCCCAGTGGGGAGAGAGCACATGGCAAACAAATGTAGAAGGTGAGGGTTATTTGTGTAAAAATAAAGTATATGAAACAACTAGATTAGACAAATGCATAGAGATAGAAGTTTACTAGTGATTACTAGTGACTGAGGGGAAAATGGGGTGGCAGTTACTGCTGAAGGATTACTCAGCTTCTGTTCAGGGTGATGAAAACTTTTGGCAATGGATAGTGCTGATGGTAGCAGAGCATGGTGAGTATGAGAAAGGTCAATAAAGAGTGACTGAAATGGCAAACTGGCAAACTTTTTGTTATGTATATTTTACCACAATAAGATTTTAAAAATACATATGAATTGTAGAGAGATAGTGTCAAGGTTTATGTAATGCTGAGTCCAGGGAGAAGAAATGCTCTCTATTTGGACTTCCAGTAAATGGCCTGGTCTCAGTACTTTGGGGCAATCTGAGGCCAGCCACCAGAAACTGAACCACTGCAGAAGACATAGGAGGGTTGGGAGGCAAGAAAACAGTTTTTTTTTTCCCAAATTCTGAGATCTACATAAAACCTGCTGTAGAATAATGGAAGTTAGGGAAGGTGATTCTAAGGGGGAAGATTTTCATAGTTTGTACGTTTCCCAAGGTCCTAGAATAATAGGAGAAAATGTCAAATGTTTTGGATATGCCCCAAAGGTTTTGAGCTTTACCCACCCCTACTGCTATTTCCATGAATTCAGGCTCATTAACTGTTGACAGTACTGTTGTACTCATGTACTGACTGGCATTCCTGAGTCCAGTCTTTCCCCCTTCCAATCCATACTCTACACTGCTCGTTGGCTTGTATGTTACAACACTCTAACATCTCTCCCTATTTGAATTTCTCAATAACTTCCTATTATCTGGCAATGAAGTCCAATTTCTTAGAATGTCACAGGATATCTGAGCAGGTCCAAAGACTGCAATCACCATTTAGTTTACAATCAAGGAATAAATGAACAATAAGATTATGAATAGCTGACCCATATAAAAAATATTTCTTGTGGCGTCTGGGGTCTTAAATGCTAACAAGCAGCCATCTAAGATGCATCAATTGGTCTCAACCCACCTGGATCAAAAGAGAATGAAGAACACCAAGGTCACACAATAACTATGAGCCCAAGAGAGAGAAAGGGCCACACGAACCAGAGGCTTACATCATCCTGAGAGCAGAAGAACTAGATGGTGACCCGCCACAACCGATGACTGCCCTGACAGGGAGCACAACAGAGAACCCCTGAGGGAGCAGGAGAACAGTGGGATGCAGACCCTAAATTCTCATAAAAAGACCAGACTTAATGGTCTGACTGAGACTAGAGGAATCCCGGTGGTCATGGTCCCCAAACCTTCTGTTGGGCCAGGACAGAAACCATTTCTGAAGACAACTCATGAGACATGGAAGGGACTGGACAATGGGTTGGAGAGAGATGCTGATGAAGAGTGAGCTACTTGTATCAGTTGGACACCTGAGGCTGTGTTGGCATCTCCTGTCTGGAGGGGAGATAGGAGGGTAGAGAGGGTTAGAAACTGGCAAAATTGTCACGAAAGGAGAGACTGGAAGGACTGAACTGTAAACGTTCACTTAAAGCTCAATAAAAATTATTGAAAAAAAATATTTCTTCCTTCAAGAAGTGTGAAGTGGATACAGGGAAGCCAGGGTGGAAAGGGGGAGTGTTCTGTCATATTGTGGGGGTTGTAACTAATGTCACAAGACAATATGTGTACAAATGTTTGTGTGAGAAATTAACTTGAGCTGTAAACTTTCACCTAAAGCACAATGAAAACAAAAAGAAGTGTAAAGTGTATAAAGTAAACAAGATATATACAAACAAAATACAATAAAATTTGGTAGATAATAAATAAATTTTTAAATAGTAAGGCATAAATAGGAAGCAATATGTTTAACACTAAGGAAGGAATTCTCTCTCCTGATGAGGACTTTGAAAACAAGAATGTATACAGTTGGAATAGAAAGTGGGAAATTTGCTTAAAAAAAACAGCAAGACTGATTCAAGTAGTGAGTTTGAAAAATGTTCACTTTAAATAGATAAAACAGACAAGATAGTTCATTTGGGGTCAGATTGAAAAGAATGTGACATGTTTTGATTGGGGAAAAAATGGATATAACCTGCTTAAAAATGGAACCTCTGGATCCCATGAGCTCTTGGGATCCAGAACCTAACGATAAAATCAGCATTTTACAACTCAAATACTCAACCACTTGAGTTCAGTTGTGTCTTCAACTGGCCAGAGGAATTCAAGTTAGTGGGTTCAGTTTATACCAATCTGGCCATACTGGCTTACATGTTATAATTAAAACCTGATTTTAAAATAATAATAAACAAGGCAGTTATTAACAGGAAGTAGAGGAGGAGAGGAGATGTAAATAATGGGATTATAGTCTTTTGCCCGTGTTTTCCCATGCTTATTACAAGAGAATATGTGCCCAGTTCAGACACCCTCCCTCAGGATAGATGTGACGAATGGTGACAGAAATGATATTAGTGGACGTTGGATTGTGAGTTTGCTGTAAGCAAATCTCCATCTTCAGTTTCTAGTAATGGGCTAAATTGGGCTCAAAACTTATGTAAACAAACAAAACATGTATTTCAACAGTCCCTCCCCATGTCACACTTCCTGTTACTTCTACTTCTCACCACCACTGGGGGAAGAGCATTTTTTCTCATGGATTTATTTATTCATTTACTTGTTTTCTATTTACTATAGGGTTGCTATGAGTCGGAATCAACTTGACAGCAGCAGAATTTTTTTTTTTTTTTTTTTTTTTTTTTTTTTACTATATACAAAACCAAACCCATTGCTTTCGAGTCAATTCCTACTCCGGGCAAACCATGTGTTACAGAGTAGAACTGCGCATAGTATTTTCTTGGCTGTAATTTTTAGGAAAGTAGATGGTCAGGCCTTTCTTCCATGGTGCCACTGAGGGGCTCCCAACAGCCAACCTTTAAGCTAGTAGTATAGTGCAAACCATTTGTGTCACATAGGGACCTTAGAGACACTTATTAAAAGCTAGAGCCTAACTGTGAGTGGCTTAACTATTTTAGAAGAAAATTTTTTAGAAAAAAATAGACATTAAAACACTTCAAAATTAACACTTATTGATACTTATGTTGGTTTGGTTTTTAATGCTACTACCTAGACTCATACCTAACATTTGATCCTCATTTTCCTTGTTCTTTGTAGATAGTATTGTGCAGTGTTTAAGATCATGCTCTGAAATCAGACTATGAGTTTAAATCACAGCTCTACTGCTACTTACTGGCCCTGTAATAACATGGACAAGTTACTTAAACTCTTTTAGACTCAGTGTTCACATCTTTATGGTGGGGATAATAACATACTCTATATCTTAAGGAATAAATGAGTCAATACACGAAAAATATTTAGACAGTGCTAGGCATATAAAGGAGCTCTGGTGGCCCAGCTGTTAAGAGTTCAGCTGCTAACAAAAGAGTCAGCAGTTGGAATCCACCAGCCATTCCTTGGAAACCCTATTGTCCAGTTCTACTCTGCCCTATGGAGTTGCTACGAGATGGAATTGACTTGACGGCAACAGGTTTGGGGTTTTTTTTAGGTGTATAGAAGTCAGTGGCCATTTGGTGGTAGAATTCTTTCCTTCAGTGTTTGGAGACTCAGGTTTGATTCCTGGGTGAGACACCTCAGGCATAGCTGCCACCCATCTGTCAATGGAGGCCTGCATGTTGTTAGAATGATTGAGCTCCAGTAGAGCTTTCAGACTAAGAAAAACTAGAAAGGTCTAGTGATCTACTTCCAAGAATCAGCCATTGAAAACCCTATGGATCACAAAGGTCCAATCTGCAACCAAGCATGGCAATGGTGCAGGACTGGGCAGCGTTTTGTTCCATTTGTGACTGAGTTGCCATGAGTTGAGGCCCAACCCAAAGGCAGCTAACAACAATAAAAAAAAAAAAGCAACAGGCAAATAAAGTCTCTCAAGGAGAAAAACATCACGAGATGTAATTTAAGTTTTCCTCTATTGATATGTAATTATTTTTATTTTCTCCTTCTAGAAAAATAAAGTTTCCACACTGCTACAATCAACAGCCAATTCTTAGTCCTCATCTTACTGGGCTTAAGAACACGAGGAAACCTTCTCTTCACTTGGCTTCCACTTCGCCACACTCCCCTGGCTTCCCTCCTGCCATTTCCTGTTTTAGGACTTTGCTGATGCTGTCTCTCCTCGGGAAGTGTTAGCAGTGGAGCGCCCCAGGATTCAGCCCTCTGACTCCTTCTCTTCCCTCCCTTTGTGATTTCATCCAGACCATAACTTACAAACCATCTCTTTGTGTTTCCGAAATTTAAATCTCCCAGACGGAATGCCCTCTAACCTTAGGATTCACCTATCCAAGTACATACTGAAAATCACTACATGGATAGCTAATCGCTATCACAAAGATAACATTTCCCAATCTGAAATTTTTATTATTCTTCAAACCTGTTTTATCCACAGTCTTCCTCATCTTGTTTTATAGCACTCCATCCCTCCAGCTGCTTAGCACAAAAGCCTTTAAGACATTCTGGATCCCTTAAGATAAAAAAAAAAACTGTATATCTAACCTGCCAGTAAATGTTTTTGCTTCTACCTTCAAAATATACCCCAAACCTGACTACTTATTTGCACGATAATCATTCTAATCCATGCTGTTATCATCTCTTGCTTAGATTGTTGTGATTGTCTCCAGTGTGATCCCTGCATTTCTCCTCTCCACAACAGTTGATTCTCAACACTGTGGCCGGGTTGACACTTCTGTAATGCAATTCAGATCATGTCATTCTTTGTTTACAATTCACCAATGGCTGTCCTTTCCCCTCAGAATAAAAACCCAAGCCTCTTTCCCACAGTGACAGGCCCCTGGCACTTCTCCAGCTTTCTCTTCCCTTCCTCTCATAATAAGTAATAATAATCGCTTGCATACTTAGACTGTATAGATTATCCAATACCAAGAATCTACAATATTTTGAACAGGCTAAAAAACTTCAAGACACTATTAAATGGACACTTGAAATAAATGTAAAAAGTTTTATTCAACTCTCTCAATTACTTTAATTTTTAAAAGACCATATAAATCAAATCCATTGCCATGGAGTCGATTCCTACTCATAGCTATTCTATTGGACAGAGAACTGCCCCATAGAGTTTCCAAGTAGCAGCTGGTAGATTCAAACTGCCAGCCTTTGGTTAGCAACTGATCTCTTAACCACTGCACCACCAGGGCTCCAAAAAGAACATAGAAGGGAGTAATAAATGAAAATAAAGTTCTTAAAAAGTCATTCAAAATTTTATTATTTTGTTTATCTTATGCTGACCTTGCAGAAAACAAGTTTGGTCATAGAAGAAAGAGAGAGAGAGAAGGAAGGAGGGAAAAGGAAGGGAAGAAGGAAGATTTAGATGTGTTACATAAACATAGTTGCACGGAAAATTATTTTACAAAATATGTTTGCATTTGAAGTACATAAACAACAATTCATTCCAAGGTAAATTAAAATCACACAGGGGTCCTAGGTACTGGTAACACTATAAATGTTTTCAACCAAATTTCAAAGCATTTTAAATAACATCAAATATTTCAGTACAGACACCCGCTGACACACTACAATATTTTCTTATCTAAGGGATTCCTTCTGACTATGATTGCCATAGTAACTAGCATATTCCGAAATACATTATCTATAAAAAAGGAATTCAAGTGCAGTTTGTCAGTGTACACAATTTATAAATAATCTTTGTTCAGAGCCACATATAGACAGGTCATTCATATTTAAATTCATGGCTACTGATGGAGTTGTTACCTTTGTGTTTGAGTTGGAAAGTAATTCTGTCCAGCAACCATAACTGAGGATTATTAATTAATTTCACATTTCAGCATTATTAAAATGGTTTTATTACCCACAGTGGAATATGTTAATGAAAAATAACTAGTTGTCACAGGCAAATATTATCTAAAGAGCAATAGGGCGATGAAGGCCACACAATGAAAAACACAATACATTTGTCATTTTATTCAAGAATCCAATAATGCTGGGCACATGCTTACTAAATAGCTCTTGGTTCTTCTGTGGGACAGAAGAGGAAGCACTAAGGAGAGATACTAACATTTTAGTGTTATCTATCTTTTGATGCTCAAAAATGCCTTGCAATGCCTAAAACATCTGGAAATATAGGAAAATATTTTCCATTTATGTAAAGTATAAGAAAAAAAGCTAAATTTAGAAAAAGTCACATTTTCTGATGAAATATACTAGGGAATTTGTTCAGGCCGTAGGACAAATTGATCACATAAATCTCCAGCAAAATATATTAATAGCTACAGTAAAATCCAATAAAACAAAATTAGCATCCTTATGCCTCAGGGCACATTCGACTTCCCTCACAGATCCAACTACCAGACACCATTTCAGCTCAATGCCTTCTTTGTCAAGAAATGGTTTGCTTTAAACACTCTTTTTTTTCTCAATAAGGACTCTTGCTAACTTTGAAAAATTTTGTCTCAGAAATGTACAAAGCCTGTTTTGAATTACCATTTGGACAAATAACTAGAGAAAAATTTTCTTTTACCCACCTTCCTGTCTATCAGTAACAGTCTAAAATGAAAATAATACAAAAAAACTGAAACGAAAATAATGTTTTTAATTCTTGGCAGTAATGTCCCCATTTGCATATCCATTAAACGAAATAATATAATGACAATATTTTACAGACTATAAAGTAGCAAAATGTAAGGTAGTATTACTCTCATTTTATTTGTAAGAAAACATCTAAGACAAGAACTTTGTAATGTGTAATTAGCCATCAAAAGCACTAGTAACTTGCTTAAAATAAAAGTTTTGATTAACAGAACTTAGTTTTTTTTTTTTTCAGAATGCTCTTTCTCTGATATTAAACCACCTGATCTGCTTCCAAAGTACTTAAATTTATTTTTTAAGCAATATTATAGTTTTTCATTAATATAACATTGTTATTAATTTATTATTCAAGTGCTGATTTAGGTTGTTAAACAACTAATCTTCCAACTACTGTGTGTGAAGGATTCCCCTTATTTTCCTTCCACAATAAGAGCAGAATCCATGCCTTCTCACAATAATGTAGGGATATATCGTTCCTTAAGATGCATACCAATGAAGTGCATATATGTTCCTCAGAAGTCAATCAGGTTCAATAAGGTAGGCCAGAATACTTTCATTTTTCCAATTATGTGAAGACAAGCTAATGATTAATGATGTAGTAGAAAATAAGTTAACCAGTTTGGTCTACCCAGAAGTATAACCATGTGTAGCAAAGGAACACTTATCTTAGTCTTTGTGTCTTCTTGTAGAGATACTGGGCTTAAGGTCTTGCTTTCTGAATGAGTGTCTGGCTGGCCCAGGGTGAGAAAATTTCCCTACGGTTATCAGTGAGAATCCATGTCATTCATTACATTAAAAGAGAAACATACTTAGACAGGAAACAGTAACTTGGCAAGAGGGCTTTAGGCAGCAGAAGAGAAAGCCATTTTGGTTTTCTTGGGTCTTACTCTTTTGAACTTGGACATCAAGGAGTCCAAGTAAATTGAAGCCATTTCTTCGTGGTGAATGACAGACTTTACCACATGAAGACAAGAACCACGGCGAAAATATTATCTGTCAAGAACCTCAAGAAAAAGTTAAATAAATCATGTGGTTTAAGCTCATTTCTCTAGTTACATTTTTTATATATATATACGTATACACATACTTTTTTTGTCTCCTTGAAGCCTTTAATGTTACTAAAATATTTTAATTCGGCCTGTACTTTGCTACAAGGAATTAAGAGATGTGACTCCTGTCATACCTTTTAGGCCAGGGTGTTAAATAGAAAAAAGTAACTTTCCTGAAATGAGGATGATGACAGTAGTAATAATATTCAGTGGAAACAGGAGACAAGACTCTTGTTGACCCGCAAAGAAGTATTCTACTACTGTCAAACTTAAGGTATCAGCATAAAAAAAAAAAAAAAAAAAAAAAAAAGGTATCAGCATAGCACTCTATTAAAAGACCAATGGATTTCCATTCAGATAAAAAAGATGAATGTTTTAGCATTTTTGTTTCTGTTTTGGGGGAGGGTGGTGGGGGCTGTTGTTTTGTTTTGAAGTACGTATTTTCATGATATCTGTGAAGCTAGATGTAAAGTTAATAAAGAAAAAAAAAAACAAACCTGTTGCTGTTGAGTTGATTCCAAATCATAGGGACCCTATAGGATAGAGTAGAACTGCCCCAAAGAATTTCCAAGAAGTAGCTGGTGGATTTAGACTGCCAACTTTTTGGTTAGCAGCCGAGCTCTTAACCACTGCACCATCAGGAATTCTAATAAGGAACACAACTTGATTAAAATTTTTTCAATATGTTGGAATCAGTCTTTCATGGATTAGCATGTAATTTGGACCAGCTTGAGACAGGTGTTTACAGATTTAGGGCAACATCCAATCCATGGGAAAAACTCTATTAGCACCGCCTTAAAAATATATTCAGAATCCAACCACTTCCCAATGGGCCCATTGCTACTACCCTGGTCATCCATGACAAAAGTCTATTTGCTTACTACCCTTGCCTATGATAGTTTCTTTTTCAGCATAGCAGGCTGACTGATGGTGTAGAATGTAAGCCAAGTCAGCCATTCCTTTGATGAAAACTCTGAAATGCCTCTCCAGATCAATCATGCCAAATTCCCATCACGGCCACAGACATGCTGCGTGATCTTCACTCTCAGCAGGGTCTCTGACCCTGCTCTTACTACTCACCTTCTTGTTTCCTCTCTTCACTCACAAGACCACTTCATTCTGCTTCAAATATATCAAATGTGCTTCCATCCGAGGGACTTTTGTACTAGCTGCTCCTTTTGCCCCTCAAAACTTCTCTTATCCCAGGTATCTGTAAGGCTAGTTTTCTCCTTCAAGTATTTAAGTAAATGCCACCTCTTAGTAGGACCTACCCTGGATAACCTATTTAAACAGAAACCCTCCCTGTCTACATCCAGTCTGCTTTAGCTTGCTCTCGTTTTCCACTTTTCAAAGCACTCATGTTTTTTTCTAATATGTTATATAATTTACTTATTCACCATGGCATTATTGTTTATCAGCATTTTCTATCTATTCTACCACAATATAAGTTATATGAAGGAAGAAATTTGTGTTGTTTACTAATGTATTTCAAGGATTTAGAACAATGTCTGGCACATAATAGTTGGTCAGTGAATTATTGCTTGGGGCCCTAATATATGGCATAAATAGAATATCAAACATAAATAAAAATACACAAACAACAGAAGATAAACTAGATACCTAGAATTTCCTAAAAGTTAAATACTTATGATCATCAAAAGCCTTCATCAAAACAGTAAAAAGAGAACCTATAGACTGGGAAAAATTTTTTGGCTACAACATATCTGACAAGGGTCTAATCTCTAAACTTTATAGGAAACTTCAACACCTCAACAACAAAAAGCCAAACAACCCGATTAACAAATGGGTAAAGGATATGACACTTCACCAGAGAAGACATTCAAGTGGCTAAAAAACACATGAAGAGATGTTCGTGACCAATAACCATTAAAAAAAACCCATTGCCATTGAGTCGATTCCAACTCATAGCGACCCTATAGGACAGGGTAGAACTCCCCCATAGGGTTTCCAAGGAGCACCAGATGCAAATCATAATTACAATGAGATACCATCTCACCCTGGCAACAATGGCATTGATCAAAGGAGAAAACACCAAATGTTGGTGAGACAGCAGGGAAATTGGAACTCTTACATACTGTTGATGAGGATGTAAAATAGTACAACCACTATGGAAAACGGTATGGCACTTCCTTAAAAAACTAGAAATAGAAATATCGTATGATCCAGCAATCCCACTCCTAGGTATGTATCCTAAAGAAATAAGAGCCATGACAAGAGCAGACATATCTACATCCATGTTTATTGCCTCATTATTCAGAATGAAAAAAAGATGGAAACAACCTAAGTGCCCATCAACAGATGAATGGATAAACAAACTGTGGTACATACTCGCAATGGAATACTACACAATGATAAAAAATAATGATGAATCCACAAAACATGTCACAAAATGGATGAATCTGGAGGACATTTATATGACTGAAATAAGTCAATCACAAAAGAACAAATATTGCATGAGACCACTATTATAGTCAAGAAAAGGTTTACACACAGAAAGAAATATTTTTTGATCATTACCAGGGATGGACGGGGGGGAGGGAAATCACTGACTAAGGTATAGCCACATGTTAACTTGGGTGGAGGGAAAAGCAGTGCACAACATGGGGGAAGTTAGCACACCATAACCAAGGCAAGAGAGGACACTGAGAGATACACAAGAATAAAAAGCAACAATGGTAAAACCTGTAACATATACAATTCTGCAACAACACTAATAAACAATAAGTTATGAGTGTATACATAGGGAGATGCGTACGCCGAATAGGTGTGAGAGGGCATATGAGAGTACACCCACATGCATATATAGGTTTGGCTATTATATTTTTACATACATGTTTGTATATGCTGCATCTATATTCACATACACAATAGAGAACACAGACGACACCGTCATGGAAACATCTTAGACATAACCAAACACCTTGAGTGACTGAGGCACTGGGCTTGAAGTCTACGGACCACAGTCTCGGAGGGACATCTAGGTCAATTGTCATAACACAGTTCGTAAAGACAGCATTCTACAACCTACTTTGGGGAGTAACATCTGGGGTTTTAAAAGCTTGTGACAGTCATCTAAGACACAACTATTGGTCTCTTTCTATCACAGGCAAAGGTGAGTGAAAAAAAAAAAAAAAAAGACTCAAGGAAGCAATTAGTCCAGAGGACTAATAGACCACAGGAACCACAGCCTCCATTAGCCTGAGACCGGAAGAACTAGATTATGCCCAGGTACCGCAACCAACTGCTCTAACCAGAATCACAATAAAAAGTCCTGGTTACAGTGGGAAAAAAAATGTAGAACAAAATTCAAATTCCTAAAAAAGACCAGATTTTGTGATCTAAGAGAGACTAGAGGAACCCCGAGACTATGGCCCTTAGAAACCTTCTAATTTGGAACTGAAGTCATTCCCAGAGGTCATCTTTCAGCCAAATAATAGACAGGTCTATAAAATAAACAATTACACCTGTGAGGAAAGTGTTCCTTAGAACAGTTATCTGTATGAGACCAAAAGGACAATGCCCAAAAGCAATGATGAGAAGGCAGGAAGGGGCAGGGAAACCAGACAAATAGGAATAGGGAAATGAGAGTGGTAATGAGAGTGCTGACACATTGCAGGGATCACAACCAGTATCATGGAATGATTTGTGTATAAACTACTGAATGGAAAACTAATTTACTCTGTAAACCTTCATCTAAAGCACAATAAAAAAATAAATTGTTGTTAATGAATTTAAGGAAATTAAAAAAAAGAGGATCCAGAGAAGACCAGAACAGACACCACTCCAAAATTGACAATGGATTTCACAACTGCTACAAGAAAAAGGATTTTATTTTTTTCATTTATTTATTTAATCTATATTTATTGATCCCAAGTAGATAGAGCTCTAGGTGCTAGGGATATGATGAGCAAAAAATTACATGGTCCCTGACCATATAAACTTACATACTAATGGGAGAAATAAAAATTACAGAATCACAAAAGTAAACCTCATTTGTTATAAGGCAGCTAAGAAGAGACACAGGGTGTTATGAGAATATATTATTAGGGAGATCTGACCTGGGCTGAGATGCCAGGTAGGCTTTCTTAAGGAATTAAGAACTGAGCTGAAATCTGAAGCACAAATATGAGTTATTTAGATGAAGAGAGAAGGAAAAACATTTCCTAAAAATGGAATAGCATGTACAAAGATCCAGTAGTGAAAGAGAACACAGAACTTACATGGCACTGAGTTGATGTAAATGTAGCCAAAGTACAAAAAACTAGACCGAATACAGCACAAGATGGGGGTAGATTGGTGAATGGCACTCCGGCAGCCATGCAATTTGAAATCTCTTAAATATAGAGAAGTGGGAATGATTTAAGTTTCAGTGTGTTTCTGTGCACACCATGTATGTGGGCGAACGTTGGACTACTCATTGACAAGATCAAGTATTCACAATAGTACTGGAACAATTGGAATTCCGCTTGCAAAGGGGTGAAGTTGGGCCCCTTCCTCATGTTGTTGTTGTTAGGTGACGTCCAGTCAATTCTAACTCATAGCGACTATCATGGATTGAATTCTGTCCCCCAAAAAGTGTGTGTATGAATTTGTCTGGGACATGATTCCCTGTATTCTGTGATTTTCCTGTATGTTGCAAATCCTGCCTCTATGATGTTATTGAGGGAGGATGGGTAGCAGTTGTGTTAGGCAAGACTCAATCTACAAGATTGGATTGTGTCTTGAGGCAATCTCTTCAGATATAAAAGAAAAAAAGCAAGCAAAGAGACAAAGGGACCTCATACCATGAAGAAAGCAGCACCAGTAGCAGAATGCGTCCTTTGGACACAGGGTCCTTGTGCCTGAGAAACTCCTCAACCAGGGGAAGATTGAGGACAAGGACCTTCCTCCAGAGCCAACAGAGAGAAAAAGCCTTCCCCTGGAGCCGATGCCCTGAATTTGGACTTGTAACCTACTAAATGAATAAGGCAGAATTTGGTACCTAGAATGGGGTGCCTCGAGGCACTTATTGGTGGAGCTACCGAGCTTTGGAACACTTGCTCCAGCAGGGCAGATGCAAGTGTGAGGTCTGAGGAGCCAAGAGGCCAAGAAACTAGGAAACAGAAGCTGAAGAGACAAGGAACACAAGAAGCTGAGCTGCCTCAGTCTCAAAAGGCATGGGCATGACCTCAGGGGTTTCAAAGGGTGGAAGGCAGAGCTGAAGCCCAGGGCGGAGGGGCCTCCACTCAGAATCTGGAGAGTGTGGCCAATACCTAGAGGCTGGAAGGCAGGGTTGTTGTGTAAATTGTCTCAGAGAACAGAGGATTATTTTCAAAACTTTGAGGGCTAATGTAATGTGTTCTGCTGACTTGCTTGGTGCCTGTTTCTTCTTCTTTCCCTCCAGTTTCTCTCATTTGTAATGGAAATGTCTAGCTTGTGCCTGTTCTGCCATTGTACCTTTGGAAGCAGATAACTTGTATTCTAGATTTCACAGATGAGGAGGGATTTTTAAATTTCGGACTTGGAATTCGGGCTTTTGCTATGCTATGATGGGGTGAATTGGCGGGGGCAAAGGGTGGACAGCGACCTTATGTACAAAAGAAAGGAACATTGCCCAGTCCTGGGCCTTCCTCACAATCATTGTGTTTGAGCCCATCGTTGCAGCCACTGTGTCAATCCATCTCACTGAGGGTCTTTCATTTTTTCACTATCTTCTGCTTTACAAAGCATGATGTCCTTCTCCAGGAACTTCTCCCTCCTGATAACATGGCCAAAGTACATGAGATGAAGTCTCACCACTCCCGCTTCCAAGGAGCATTCTGGCTGTACTTCTTCTAAGACAGATTCGTTCATTCTTCTGGCAGTCCAAGGTACACTCAGTATTCTTTTCCAACACCATGATTCAAATGCATCAATTCTTCTTCATTCTTCCTTATTCATTATTCAGCTTTCACATACGTATGAGGTGATTGAAAATACCATGGCGTGGGTCAGGTGCACCTTAGCACTCAAAGTGACATCTTTGTTTCTGAACTCTTTAAAGAGGCCTTTTGCAGCACATTTGCCTGTTGCAATGTGTCATTTGATTTCCTGACTGCTGCTTCCATGGGCATTGGTTGTGGATAAAGTAAAAATGAAATCCTTGACAATTTCAATCTTTTCTCCGTTTATCATGATGCCACTTACTGGTCCACTTATTACAATTTTTGTTTTCCTTATGTTGAGGTGTACTCCATACTGAAAGCTGACCTTTGTCAGTAAGTGCTTCAAGTCCTCTTTGCTTTTGCAAGCAAGGGATGCCATGTTTTTGTTCATATAATCCAGCTTCTCAGATTATTTGCTTAGCATACAGATTAAATAAGTGTGGTCAAAGGATACAACCCTGAAGAACACCTTTCCTGACTTTAAGCCATGTAGTATCCTCTTATTCTGTTCCAACAATTGCCTCTTTGCCTGTGTACAGGTTCCTCAGGAGCACGATTAAGTATTCTGGAATTCTCATTCTTCACAATGTTATCCATAATTTGTTATGATCCACACAGTCAAATGCATTTGTATAGTCAATAAAACACATATACACATCTTTCTGCGATTCTCTGCTTTCAATCAAGATCCATCTGACATCAGCAATGATATCCTTCCTTCCACGTCCTCTTCTGAATCTAGCTTGACTTTTTGGCAGTTCCCTGTTGACGTACTTATGCAAATGTTTTTAAATTATCTTCAGCAAAGCTTTAGTTCCGTGTAATATTAATGACATTGTTGGATAATTTCTGCATTCTGTTGGATACTTTTCTTTGGAAAAAGGGCAAATATGGACCTCTTCCAGTCCATTGGCCAAGTAGCTGTCTTCCAAATTTGTTGTCATAGACAGGTGAGCACTTCCAGTGTTGCATCCATTTGTTGAAACATCTCAATTGGTATTCCATCAATTCCTGGAGCCTTGTTTTTCACCAATGCCTTCAGTGCAGCTGGACTTCTTTCATCAATATCATCAGTTTTGATCATATGCTACCTCCTGAAATGGTTGAATGTCAACCAATACTTTTTGGTGCAGTGACTGTGTATTCCTTTCATCTTGCCTTGAAAGTTCCTGCGTAGTCCAATATCTTGACCATAGAGTCCTTCTATATTGGCACTTGATGCTTGAATTTTTTTCTTCATTTCTTTCAGCTTATAAAATGCTGAACATGTCCTCCCCTTTTGGCTTTCTAATTCCAGGTCTCTGCACATTTCATTATACTTTAGTTTGTCTTCTCTAGCTGCCCTTTGAAATCTTTTGTTCAGTTCATTTACTTCATCATTTCTTCCTTTCACTTGAACTACTATGTGTTCAAGAGCTAGTTTCAGAGTCTCTTCTGACATCCATTTTGGTCTTTTCTTTCTTTCCTGTCTTTTTAATGACCTTTTGCTTTCTTCATGTATGACATCCTTGATGTCATCTCACAACTTATCTGGTCTTCAGTCACTAATATTCAATGAGTCAAATCTATTCTTAAGATGGTGTCTAAATTCAGATGGGATATACTCAAGGTTGTACTTTGGCTCTCATGGACTTGTTTTAATTTTCTTCAGCTTTGGCTTGAACTTATATATCAGCAATTGATAGCCTGTTCTGCAGTCAGCTGCTGGCCTCGTTCTGACTCATATCGAGCTTCTCCATCATCTCTTTCTACAGATCTAGGCAATTTGATTCCTGTGTATTCCATCTGGCAAGGTCCATGTGTATGGTCACCATTTAAGTTGTTGAAAAAAGATATTTGCAGTGAAGAATTCATTGATCTTGCAAATTCTATCATGTGATCTCCCTTACTGTTTCTGTCACCAAGGCCATATTTTCCAACTACCAATCCTTCTTTGTTTCCAACTTTTGCATTCTAATCATCAGTAATTATCAGTGCATGTTTGTTCAATTTCAGACTGCAAAAGTAGGTAAAAATCTTCAATTTCCTCATCTTTGGCATTAGTGCTTTGTGTGTAAATTTGAATAACAGTCATATTAACTGGTCTTCCTTGTAGGTGTATGGATATTATCTTATCATAAGAGCGTTATACTTCAGCATAGATCTTGAAAGGTACTTTTTGACAAGGAATGTGACAACATTTGTTATTCCTGGCATAGTAGCCCATAGGATTGTCTGATTCAATGACCAATATCAGTCCATTTCAGCTCACTATAGCATAGGATATCGATCTTCAAGCATTCCATTTCATTTTTGACAACTTTCAATTTTCTTAGATTCATACTTCATACATTCCACATTCCTATTATCAATAGAAGTTTGCAGCTGTTTCTTCTCATTTTGAGTCCTGCCACATTAGCAAGTGAAGTTCCCAAAGCTTTACTCCCTCCATATCATTAAGGTTGACTCTACTTTGAGGAGGCAGCTCTTCCCCAGTAGTGTTTTGAGTGCCTTCGACCTGAGGGGCTCATCATCTGGCACTACATCAGATAATGCTCCGCTGCACTTCATAAGCTTTTCACTGGCATTTTTCTTTTTTTAGAAGCAGATTGCCAGATCCTTCTTAACCTGTTTTAGTCTGGAAGCTCCGCTGAGATCTATTCACCATGTGTGACTCTGCTGGTATTTGAAATACTGGTGGCATAGTTTCCAGCACCACAGCAACATCCAAGGTGCCACAGTATGACAAATAGACGATTGGTGTCCTTTCTCATAGTATACACAAAAATTAACCCAAATAGACTATAGACCTAAAACTAAGAGCTAAAGGTCTTAATAAGTCTTAGAGGAAAATATAGAAGTAAATCTCTATGACCTATGACCTTAGGTTAGATAAAAACTTCTTTGATATAACACCAAAAACACAAATGTCAAAAGAAGAAATACACAAATAGAACTTTATCAAAGGAAACACTTTTGTGTTTCAAAGAATACTATCAAAAAAGTGAAAAGACAATCTAAACCATGAGAGGCAATATTTGCAACTCGTATGTGATAAAGGATTTACATCCGGAATATATAAGAATTTACAACTCAACAATAAAAGACAATTCGATTAAAAAAAATGAGCAAAGAATTTGAAAGATACAAATGGCCAATAAATGGAAAATATGTTGAATATCATTAGTCAATAAGGAAAGGAAAATCAAACCCACAATGAGATACCATCACATCTACTAGAAAAGCTATAGGAGCCCCTGGGTGATGCAAAAAATAAACGCTCTTTAATGCTAACCTAAAGGTTGCACATTTGCATCCACCCAGAGGCACCTTGGAAGAAAGGCTTGTCAATCTACTTTCAAAAAACTCAGTCACTGAGAACCCTGTGGAGGAGAGTTTATGCTGACACACACGGAGTCTCCAAGAGACAGAGTTGAATGGATGGCAATTAGTTGATTAGAATCAGGGCTTTAAGCTGGTTCAAACCCCTGCTGACGTTTTGCATTTCTAACAAGTTCCCTGCTGAGAATTACATTTCTAAAAACTTCCCAGGAAGTTATACATAAGAATCACCTGGGGATCGTATTAAAACATAGGTTCTTATCCGATATATCTGCGGTAGAAATGCAAATTCTCAGCAGGGAACTTGTTAGAAATGCAAATTATCGGCAGGGGCTTGAACCCCAAAGAACCAGTTCAAACCCTGGTTAGAATAACTGTAACAAAAATAAAAATAAAAACAGATAACAATTGAAGTGGAAGCGGAAAATGAAAACACTCATACATTTTTGGTGGGAATGTAAAATGGTGCACCTGCTTTGGAGAATCGTTTGTAATTTCCTCAAAAAGTTAAACATGAAGTTACCATATGATTCAGCAATTCCAGTCTTAGGTATATACTCAAGAGAATTGAAGACTTATGTCCACACACTAACTTGTATAAGGATGTTTGTAACATACGGGGGAAGCTTAAGAAAAAAAAAAAGAGTATTTGTAATACTGTTATTCATAATAGCGAATAAAAGTAAAAACTCAAGTATTTAATAACTGATGAATGGATAAACAAAATGTGTTACACCCATACACCAATAAAAAAAAAAACCAAACTCGCTGCCACCGAGTGGATTCCAACTCATAGCGACCCTATGGGACAGAGTAGAACTGCCCCATAGAGTTTTCAAGGAGCGACTAGTGGGTTTGAACTGCCAACCTTCATGGTTAGAAGCCATAGCACTTAACCACTATGCCACCAGGGTTTCAGGACGTATTATTTGCATAAAAAGGAATGAATTACTGATGCATGCTACAATGTGGATGAACCTTGAAAACACTCTAGGTTAAGAAAACCAGTCACAAAAGGTCACATGTTTTATGATTCCATTCATGAAATTTCCATAATAGACAGATCTATTAGAGGCAGAAAGTAGATTAGTGGTTGCCTAGGAAGAGGAGTGATTGAGGAGAAAGAGAGAGTGACTGCTACTAGGTATGGGGTTCTTTCTGAGGTGATGAAAATGTCCAAAGCTGAGGTGATGGTTGTGGCGATGGTTGAACAGCTCTGTGAACATACTAAAAGCCATTGGATTATACACTTTACATCAAGGACTGTTGTTGTTGTTGATAGTGGCCGTTGAGTCGATTCTGACTCATGTGGACCCCGTATGTGCAGAGTAGAATTGCCCACAGGATTTGTCAAAGCTGTGACCTTCTGGAAGCAGATTGCCAGGCTTGTCTTCTGAGGCACCACTGGGTGGGTTCAAACTGCCAACCTTTCAGCTAGTAGCGGTGCACTTAACTGTTTTCACCACCCAGGGACTCCAGTGAATTGTACAGTATGAGAATTTTAACAATAAAGCTGCTATATTTAAGTAAATAGTTAATGGTTATCAGTGCAGGCTCTGGAGTCAGACTGCCTGGCTTTGAATCCTTGCTGTACCGTGTGGTTGACTTTGGGCTGGTTACTTACAACTCTGGATGATTATCGTGCCAACCTTATACTGCTGCTCTTATGCCTGAGAGATGGTACATGTAAAAAGCTTAGATCAAGCCTGGCAAAGAGTAAACCTTCAGGAAGTGTTAGCAGTTACTATTACCCACCTCCAGCCCTCTCAGTAAAGCATAATTGCCCCAGTTTCACCTTGAGCTCAAAATATTAAGAGCGTCATTTAAAAAAATGTTCCTAATAATTTTTAAATAATATTTTAACATTCTGTATATAAAAATACATAGAGAAATTACTCAGCTATGTATCAATAATAGCTAAAAGAAAGGAAAAAGATTAAAATACTTGGATATAATCCTCAAAATATGGACATATACGAAGAAAACCCCAAAACTTCACTGGAAGATAAAAAGCAAGTCTTACGTAAATGGAGAGATAACATGTTTCTGGATGAGAAGACCAAATACTGTAATTATTTTTAAATAGTTTATATTTGCAATATAGTTACAAGTAATTTTCTTATTATAAAAAAATTTTTCTTATAATAAGTAATTTTAAAGCTATAAATACCTGGAATAATAAAGAGGCAACAGTAGCTAAGATATTTTAGAAAAAGAGGAGTAATGAGGAGAGAAAGACTTTCTGGACATTAAAATATATTAAAAACAAAAAAAATATTACAGGGTATAAAATAATTAAAACAGGGTTGTACATAATAATAATTCTGTACAGCAATAATCCAGTATAATACCAGATTTAACAAGGAAATTAACTGAATCCAAACTATCAAAAAATAAACCCTAGTGTTTTAAACATTGATTTCATGCTGAACCATCACAAACAAAATAGAAGGGATGTATTATTCAGTAAATAGTGTTGGCATTATAAACCAAAATCAGTTATGAGTAGGCTAAAGAATAAATATTTAAATAAATTACTTTTAAAAGCTAAAAAATATAATTGATTGCTGGATTGGAAACAATTAGCTAATTATTAAATCTACAAATGCAATTAGCAAAGAAATCGTTAATAGGTGTGAATGCACAGTAATTTAAATCTTCTTAATGCTAAAAGGGAGCCCTGGTGGCACGGAGGTTAAGAGCTCAGCTGCTAACCAAAAAGCTGGCAGTTCAAATCCACCAGCTGCTCCTTGGAAACTCTGTGGGGCAGTTCTACTCTGTCCTGTAGGGTCACTATGAGTCGAAATTGACTCAAGGGCAGTGGGTTTGGTTTTTTGGAATGTCAAAAGAACATATACGAAATTAAAAGAAAAATTGGTAAATAAAAATATGCCAAAGTTTTATAAACTCTAATGATCACATGAAAACATGCAATCTTTGTAGATTTTACAGCAATTGAAGAAAAACATGTTTTACCATATGGAAGATTTTTTAAAAATATTACCAGTGGTCTTGAATGGGTACTAAAACCCATTGCCATCAGGTCAATTCTGATTCATAGTGACCCTATAGGACAGAGTAGAACTGTCCCATAGGGTTTCTGAGCAGCGTCTGGTAGATTCGATATTCAGCCTCTTGGTTAGCAGCCAAACCCTTAGCCACTGCACCACCAGGGCTCCAAAAGGTCCCTAGATGGTACTAAATGGTACGCACTGAAACCACCCAGGGCACCTTGGAAGAAAGGTCTGGCTATCTAGTTTCATAAAAATTACAGCCTAGAACACCGTATGCAGCTCAGTTCTACTCTGTAACATATGGGGTCCTCGTGATTTGGAACTGACTCAATGGCAATCTGCTTGCTTTTTGGCTTGGTATTCCATTTGACTTATTTTAACTCTGATCTCTTTCCTAAGTACAAAATCACATATTTGGACCAAAAATTATGTTTAAAATATCTCCATCGCAGCATTGTTTGTAATATAAAAAAATGCATTTAAGTCAAAATGTCAAAAATTGGAAAAAAGTTCATTTAAATATAGACAATAAAAATAGGTGTTTGAAGAGTTTTAATGGCATGAAAAAATGTTCACATATAATGTCAAGTGAGGAAAGCACTACGTAAACAGAGTTTGACACAATTTGGGCTTGGAAAAAATATTGAAAGAAAATACATAAATGAAAATATGCTAATAATGGCTACTCTGGTGAGCACACAGGGAGTTTGATTTTTTTCTTAACGTGTTCTCTATCATTTAAAATAGGCATCTACTCCTACCGTAAGCGTGTACACCACTGCTGAACCCAGTATCTGAATATCTATTATGCTATTGCTTCAATCATTTTCTGCTAGTTTTGAAAGATTAGATAGGAATCTTAGGGGGCAGTGAGTGTATGTTAATGAGGGAGGAACAACTCAGAAAACGAGGGCAAGAAGGGTTGCACAACTTGAATGTAAGCAACGTTCACTGAATTTTACCTGTAGAAACTGACGAATTGGGGTATCTTTTGCTGTGTATATTCTCAACAAAATTAATGAAATTTAGAAAAAAAAGTCTCTGAAATGTGGAATTATTTTAAACTTCATTTTAAGTGACAAAACAAGTGTTTTGCCACTACCAAATTTACAATAATTTGATAATTTATGGGATAGTATCTATTATCAACACAAATGAGTTTTATGATTCATAAAGAACAATTTCAAAGGCTATTAGTACATTATCTTTTAAAAATGTTCATAGTGTATATTTTCCTCCAAACTCAGCCAAATAATAAATATCCAAAGAAACAAATTTAAACAAAATATCCTTCTTTTTTTTTAACTTCAGGCCTCTATATGTTACCAATTTGTAAAATTATTTATCAAGATATGCTCAATATGCTTATGAAAAACTTGAATTATAACTGAAACTTCTGAGTTAAAATACACATATTTAAGCAATAGACTTATAAACGTACACAGGACAAAACCACTTTGTAAGCAACAATGAGGTAGATAGAACACAATGTTAATTAAATTGCATTTGCTTAAATTCCAAAGTGAATTCACACTTCAAATTTCTTCAGCTTACTGTTTCCATCTTATCTAACATTGATCACACTGATGAAATAATCAATGTCTATATTATGAGAGTGAATTATATAGAAAACTTTTTGGTTAAATCATTTAAGAGAGGTTATTATCTCTGTGGAAACCCTGGTGGAGCAGTGGTTAAGAGCTATGGCTGTTAACAAAAAGGTGGGCAGCTGGACTCTACCAGCCACTCCTTGCAAACTCCCTGGGGCAGCTCTACTCTGTCCTATAGGGTCTCTATGAGTAGGAACCGACTCGATGGCAACGGGTTTGGTTTACTGGGTATTAACTCTCTTGTTCTTGTATCCCTCCCTCACCATCAACCATACCCCCGCAAAACAAAACAAAACAATCCAAGTAGCCTAACCTTTGGGAAACATTCACATGCTAAAATAAAAGTAATAATTAAACTCAGATGCCCTTCTTCTCTTCAGCCATTAATGCTTCCTTTGAATGTTTTCAGCTTTGTGTAATACAAAAAGAGGTCAAAAAAGCATAAACTGCCTATTCTAATCTAAATTTAAATCCACTGATTATCAGCCAAAAGTCATTCTTACTCAGATTTGGTTTGTAAGAGTTTAGTTTTATGAAAAGAAATGTCCAAGCACAGGTTTTGAAATGAAACTTACTGACTACAGTCTCCTGAAAGATCGATTTAACGACCCTTCATATCCTTGTATTCTCATCTGTGCTATTTTAGAAAGTGGCTAGCTCACTTTTTTTTTTTTTTTTTGGGAATTAGTACAAGTTAGGTTGTTTTATCCATGTCATTTTTATTTCAAATTTGTTTCCCTGGAGCAGCCAAAACTACTGTAGTATAATAACATTTATTACCATACGTGTTTTCACTGTTCAGTCCTATAGCTATACCTCACTTCTTTGGATATCTCACATTAAAATTAATACAGGTTATGTTTTAATCTTATAACTATGCTTTCTGTCATATATTGGTCTAAAAAAAGATAAATTATATTAATAAATCAATTAATGTTTAGAGTGTTTCTGCCCTTCCTTCCCCCCCTTCTCTTAACTGTATCCTGAAAATGCACACATGATTGGATTTTCATTAAGTGTGCTAAGTAAGTCTTTACAGATCACAATGAGCAGCTATCACTTAGGAAATGTCAATAGCCTTAGAAGTCAAACCACGCTGATTTTTGTTTTCACTGAAGCATGGAGAAAACCATTCCACTGGATTTATTAGCTACAGTATCGATAACATACAAAAACGATTAAGCTTTTGAATATGGATAAGAGCCATAAGGGACACAGAAATTGCACTGGGCAGAAGGCAGAAGCTGCAGCTTCTAATCACGGCTCTGCCACTGACCAGCTCTGTTAGCCTTGGTAAGGTCGCTTACCTTTCCTGGACCTCAATTTCGTCTGCAAGAACACCATTTGGTCCTGACTTCCAAAATTCTATTCAACTGTAAAACCCCTAAACTGGAAATAAGCACATCCTTCTACCCTAAAGGAAAAACTGCTCCTTAAATTGCTAAAGATACCGATGCACATTTTTTAAAAAAATGTTACCTTTAAAGAAAAACGACATTCAATTTAGGTGGATGTTTTGAATATTGTTTAAGAATATGAGTAGAAAATCATGAACCAAAAAACATAAATTATTAATTTTGATAATTTTCTTGAAACTTTGTAATGAATTTATGCTTATCGTTTTGTCTTGGTATCCCTGGTGAAGGGTAAAGGGCCCCATAAGAGCCTCGCCCTGGCACACCGATGCGGCACTCATGCAGCTTCAACCTTGATTTAGGAAATAATATAGAAATTGTTATTCCCTGCCCTTGAGCACAGAGAATGTGACCCAGCTGGAGCTGGGCTCACAAGGACTCGCAAGGACTCACAAGGACACATCAACTGGGCCCTGAGGTATAAAGACAACAGCTAATCTTGGAAAGTATCTTTTAGGGAACCTTTCACAGAAGACAATCAAACAGAACACAAAAGACTTTCCACTCTTTTCTTTTTCTATTAGCATTTAGCGAACAGATTTGTTGGACCAATGAGGACACTCTTGGCTGTCGTTACTGAAACCAGCACCAGTGATTGTTAAGAAAGACAATTCAAAATGTAGGATCACAGTTTCTAGCCAATCTGTGAAAAGGTGAGGCTTTCAGTGGTTTTGCCCATTTGTAATATTAATCTATACTGATGACTGTAACGTTCTCTGGATTTGGGCAGACATGGCTGGGGCAGCGAGGTTGTCTGTTTTTCCATTCTTGCTTATTCTGTAATACTCTTTGAACTTGGACAGACAGGGCTGTGGCAGCATGCTTGTCCATTTTCCCACTTTAGCTTATTCTGTAATATTTCCTTGGATTCGGGCAGACATTAGCTCTGGCAGCAAGCTTGTCTGATTCCTACTTTTGCCTTTTTGAATGTATGTCAAAGAAAACTTTTTGCTTATGATGTTTTTACCCTACAACAGCCTTCAAATGCTGGAGTCCCAGATCCACCTTCAGACAGTGGATTTTCTGCCTCCAGGTTCCAGGCTTTGACTATTTTTTATATTTTGATGATCTCCAAATTTACATCTCTGGCCTCAACTTCTGTCTGTTAAAGACTCGTGACATTTCCACTCTTGGATATATAGATATATGAAAGGTGATTCTTGATATTCCCCACTTCTCTTAAAGACAGCGCCCTAATCTTAGTAAACAGCATAACCATTCACCCAGCTACTCAGAAAAAAGACTTAATAACCCACCTCCATATTCAATTCATCAGTAAATTTTAGCTCTGATCCACATTCAAAATATAACCCAAGCATAAAGACTTCTCATTGTCTCAGTTACCACTGCAATCCCAGCCGTCGTCATCTCTCAACCCGGGTGCAGCCAATAGCTCTAACTCATCTCCCTGCTTCAGCTCTTACTTCTCTACACATTGACTCTTTACCAAATCAAAGAGATCTTTTAAAAACTTAAATCAGAGCACGTCATTCTCCTACTCAAGACCATCTGATTGCTATAGTTTCTAATTAAACTGAAAAAAAACAAAAGCTCTTGCCATTCTCTAAACCAAAAACAAACAAAAAGTTGCCATCGAGTTGGTTCCAACTCATAGCAACTCTACAGGACGGAGTAGAACTACCCCACAGAGTTTCCAAGGAGCAGCTAAAAAAAAAAAAAAATTGTTGCCATGGAGTTGATTCTGGCAACGAGCAACCAAAAAAACCAAACCCATTACCATGGAGTGGATTCCGACTCATAGCGACCCTATAAGACAGTATAGAACTGCCTCATAGTTTCCAAGGAGTTCCTGGGGGTGAGCAGCTATAGCACTTTACCACTACACAACCAGGGAGTCCTTTGACAGCCACCAGTGGATTTGAAATGCCAACCTTTTGGTTAGCAGCCATAGCTCTTAACCACTGTGCCACCAGAGCTCCAGTCTTGCTTTACACTGCCTTAAATGATGTGTGTGTCTGTGAGTGTGTATAAGTTTAAGAGACAAGCTTCCGGAATAGTAACGTGCTAACAATAAACAAAACATACTAGTAAGAGCCTATCAATGATGGACATGTTAAGACAGCTCCAGCTTCATGATGAGACAATCAGGAGCTGAAGGAGAAGAAGGAAGAGTAGACCAAGAGCCTGAGTTTATGAAGTTCTAAGACTATTGCTACACTAGCACTCTAATCTTTGGCTAGTGTAGCAATAGTCTTAGAACTTCATAAACTTATAATTAATTACAAACCATTATTAGTGATGTTGGTAGTATTGAATTACACCTACATTCCTTCTAAAATCTTACAGAAAAAGTAACTTGATCTGTTATTCACCTTTCATTGATGAAACCATACAATTATTTGGAAGGACAATTTGATAATGTAGGGAAATGTGTGATTTAGACAGAAAATGCTACATAGCCCCTGAGGAAGTTTATAGCAACTTGTTCCTAAAATTTGTTTCCTTTTTCATATTACTCAGGGGCTTTCTTTTCAGGGAAAAAAGATGGGCTTATTGTTCAGTCAATAAAGTATAGAACTATGCACTCAATAAATGTTGATTTCTTATGAAGTTTAAAAGTGCAGGTATTTTGCTCTATGTTTTTTTGAGTGTAATTTTGCACCAGGGAATTTTTGTGTCTGTTCTATACTGTCACTTTAGTGACATTGCCGCTCCTGTTAGGAGTTGCACGGAAGCTTTGAAGAAAAAGATGGCATTCCCAGTAGAGTGCTTAACATACGTAAAGAAACACATTTAGTTTAGACGGAGGTAAACTTGATTTAAACCACAATCTGACAACCACAGCATCAACACACAAGTACGCAACCAGGCCTGCGGAGGAAGGGAGGCTCTAATAAAAGGAAATGTTTTATTACATGTTTTACCTACTTTAAGGTGCTGACTATTGAAGAATTCTGCCGCCTCAGAACTAGGTTAACTACGGGAAGTTGTGTAAACGTTACTGATCATTTCTGCTTCTTTTTCATACAATTAACATAAACTTGATCTATGTTGGTAATTTTTAAAAAACACACACACAAAGGATTTTAGGCAGCATTAAAAACGCTGATCTGCAATTTGCTCTCAGGAATGCAGAAGCTCATTCTTACATACCCTGAGGGTGAGCAAGTTTAGGATATTTTAATAAATTTACAAGTTAAATTCTCTAAAAGGAAGCTATTAGAAATTAATGCTAAACTCTAACCAAGTTTGGGTATACCACATTAGATCATAATTGACATGCAAATCTTCTTCTTAGGGAAAAAAACTACCATAACTTTTTTTCTTTTTTTATATAATTTTTATTGTGCTTTTTTTTTTAAGTGAAAGTTTACAAATCAAGTCAGTCTCTCACACAAAAACCCATATACACCTTGCTACACACTCCCAATTACTCTCCCCCTACAGTCTGCTCTCTCGCTCCACTCTCTCTTTTCATGTCCTTTTCTCCAGCTTCTAACACCCTCCACCCTCTCATCTCCCCTCCAGGCAGGAGATGCCAACATAGTCTCAAGTGCCCACCTGATCCAAGAAGCTCACTCCTCACCAGCGTCCTTCTCCAACCTATTGTCCAGTCCAATCCCTGTCTGAAGAGTTGAAAAACTAGCATAATTTATGAAATTATTTTCAAATTATAGGCCTCTAAAAGAACTCTCTACCTGAGTGCTCCTCAGTTACAGGCAGCTGAATGGCAAACAAAGAACAAGAGATTTCCAAAAGCCATAATTTAAGGAGTGGGTCTCAAGATCAGTTGTATATGAAAGCATTGTGACCCTAATACCTGGCAAAATGTTTTCTCCTTTTCAAAATGCGTAATAGAGAGCTTAACATAACTAATGCCATTATGATGCTCTACATAATCTATAAGCATTCTTTATTGCACCAGTTCTACTGGTCTCTTTCTAAAGGGGTGTGGAGCCTTTGTTCTCTTGAGAAATGGCCTTCAGCCTGCAAGATGGCAGCTAGGAAGGCTGCCTGGCGCTTTTGGTCTTCAACTTTGTTTCTTGCTTCTTATCTCAGTCAGAGTGGACTTGGCAGGCAAGTTCCACTAGCCGAGAGATTCTTACGTAAGTTTTTTCAGCCTGTTGCAAACATACAGATTAGAGTCCAGATGTCCACCATGCATATCTTTAGTTTAATAAAGAGTTTCTTGTCACTGTTTCGTGATGTATACGACCATCTGTGGGCTATGTGTTTAAAAACATTAGGTAATCCTTGCCAGAATGATTTATAAGCTCTGATTCAATAATTGCTTTTGGGGGACTCCATAAAGGACAGATTGCATTGCTGCCCACCCCCCCCCCACACCCATTGGTGTCACCTGCTAGTAAACTTACTCTCTCTTTCTGACTTGGAGTACATTTCATTGGCTCGACTGCTCCCGGGCACAGGCCCCAATCGGGTAACAGCCTATAGGGAGTATCTTAAAAAAATATTGATGCCCATGTCTGACTCCCAAAAAATCTTGTTTAATTATTCTGAGACAGAATCAAAGATTTAGAATATGACTGGATTATGACTGGCATTGTAAGTCTAGAATACTCAGGACTTAGTGTTTTATATAAGGAGCCCTAGTGGCTAGAGTCAGAATTGACTCGACAGCAATGGGTTTGTTTTTTTTTTTATAGGGTTGCTATGAGTCAGAATCGACTTGATGGCAATGGGTTTGGTTTTTTTGTTTGTTTGTTTTAGTGACACAGTAGTTAAGCGCTGGGCTGCTAATTGAAAGTTTGGCATCTCTAACCTACCCAGCAACTCCATAGGAAAAGGACCTGGTGATCTGCTTCCATAAAGATTACAGCCAAAAAGACCTGCTCTGCTCTGCACACATGGGGTCACTATAGGTTGGAATCCACTTGATGGCAACCGATTTGGGTTTTTTGGCTTTAGTGTTATACATATCTAGACCTAGACCTAGACCTAGACCTAGACCTAGACCTAGACCTAGACCTAGACCTAGACCTAGACCTAGACCTAGACCTAGACCTAGACCTAGACCTAGACCTAGACCTAGACCTAGACCTAGACCTAGACCTAGACCTAGACCTAGACTAGACATAGACATAGACATAGACATAGATATAGATATCCTTTCCACCTCCCAAATATAAAACAGTAAGGAAGAGAATATCTGCTAATCATCTTTTTTCCAATATGCAATGATAATGACAAATCTACCAGGAACCTTTATAGCTTTAGTTTAGGAGTACCACTGGGGATTGATGCCGAGTAAACACTCTGAGGAGATGAGTGTTGGGATAAAATACTCCAAGTAGTGAATGCCAAACTGGTTTTGGCCTTGCTTTCTAGGCATTTCTCCATAGATGAGCCTCTTTGTCCACACTCAGCTGTGGTGAAAATTCTCCATAATCTCCACTGACAGGGACTTCTTTACTCAGGAATCAAGCCCTTTGCCTCACCAAGCTGCCCCAGGGAGGGGTGTTCAACTCCGGGTTACAATCCCCATAACATCGATGGCAGTTTTGCTCTCAAAATTCTGAATGAAACCACCTCCAAATTAAGTTCTCTTAATTTGAGATGGCACATTTAGAAATAGATGTGAAAAAGAATTCACTTAATCAGTGAGGCAAAAAAAGAAAATATATCCTTTAGATACACCACAGCAGGATTCTAACAGAGCAAGGTATTATTCATCTGTACTGACGTTAAAATTTTTTGTTCCACTCTCCGAATTCCAGAGTGTCTGGATGGTGCAAATGGTTAACATGCTCAGCTACTAACCTAAAGGTTGGAAGTTCAAGTTTATCCAGAGGCATCTTGGAAGAAAGGCCTGGTGACCTACTTTTGAGAAATCAGCCATTGAAAACCTCATGGAGCACAGAGCCACTCTCATACACATGGAGTCACCGTGAGGCAGAATTGACTCAAAAGCAACCAGTTGGTTATCCAAATTCCAGTTCTAACTGACAGTCAAAACATGTTGCAGTTATATATGCAGAAATAAACCTAAACAAAGCTAGGAGGTAACCAATCACTTTCACCTCCAGTCCTCAGCTTCTAAAAATTATTTTGGTATCGATCCCTTCATTCAAACATCAGAGATAAAGACTTCTGCTTCGGGCTATTTCAGATTCTCAGTACTGAAATGGCCTTCCTGCAGTAAATAAAGAGGAAATTTGATAACATACATGAGGAAACTGTTTTCAGGCAAAGACCAACACACAGCACAAGATGAGAATCACTAAGGAAAAGGAAGAAACAAGATGACGCCTACAATCACCCTAGCTTCCTGCCTGGCAGCAAAGAAGTCCCTCTCTCAGTTGAGGAGAAGGAGATCAGAATTGGAGGATACTGAGCCAGCTGGGAGAGGAATGAAGAAGAAGGAAGCTGCACAGAGAAGGAGCTCCAGAAATCTGCTTCAAGTTCCCCTTGAGTTTGTTGCTGAAAACTAAATTGCACAGGCAAAGAGTGAAGCTCCATGAGGCCAGGCAAAGAATACCAGGAATCTATAAACTGAATATTGAATACTGCCAAAAGAACAAACAAATGTGTCTTGGAAGAAGTACAACCAGAATGCTCCTTAGAAGCAAAGATGGCAAGACTGCATCTCACATACTTTGGACATGTTATCAGGAGGGATCAGTCCCTGGAGAAGGACATCATGCTTGGAAAAGTACAGGGTCAGCGGAAAAGAGGAAGACCCTCAACAAGATGGATTGACACAGTGGCTACAACAATGGGCTCAAGCATAACAACAATTGTGAGCATTGTGCAGGACTTGGCAGTGTTTTGTTCTGTGGTATGTAGGGTCATTACGAGTCGGAACCAAGTCGATGGCACTAACAACAACAACATAAACTGAACGGAACCCCTGGTGGCATAGTGGTTAAGAGCTATGTCTGCTAACCAAAAGGTCAGCTGTTCAAATCCACCAGGTGCTCCTTGGACATCCTATGGGACGGTTCTACTCTGTCCTATAGGGTCACTAAGAGTCGGAATGATTCAACAGCAATGGGTTTGATTTTGGTTTTGTTTTATACACTGAACAATTCCCAAAGCTCAACCAGGAAAGGGAACCATTCAAGTTCCAACCATCCAGAACACAAAATCCTCCTTGAGCACACAGAGTATTCAGTAAAGACCCACAAAAGTTAACCCCTTATTAATAGGATCAAGGTAGACCTACCATGAAAGCAGAGGTCCCTGGGTGGTGCAAACAGTTTGCACTAGACTACTAGCCCAAAGATTGGCAGTTTGAACCCACCAAGTGGCACCATGGAAGAAAGGCCTGGCAATCTGCTTCCACAAAGATTACAGTCAATAAAACCCTGTGGTGCAATTCTACTCTGTAAAATGTGGGTCCCCATGAGTTGGAATCAACTCAACAGCAATGGGTACCACAAACCAAAAAAAAGAAAAAAAACAAACCCATTGCCGTTTAGTCGATTCCAAATCATAGTGACCCTATAGGACAGAGTAGAACTGCCCCATAGGGTTTCCAAGGAGTGGCTGGTGGATTCAAACTGCCGACCTTTTGGTTAGCAGACAGCTCTTAACCACTGTGCCACCAGGGCCCTGTGGGTACTATGAAGGCTACTGTATATGCACCTGTGGTAGACAGAATTTTTATATGGGCAACAGGATTCCCACCTTCTGTCATACGCACCTTGTGTAATCCCATCCCCTTGAGTGTAGATGACTGTAATGTCAACAATTTATCTCTTGTTTACATTATACGGCAAATGGTTATGAGACAGTCACTTCTGTGATTATGCCATGCTATGTAAGATTCCAGCATAGCAGACTGGAGGGGGATTGTAAGTCAGAGACATGTGCTTCTGCTGACCTGAAAGAAAGCAAACAGCACTGTTCTAAGACTGCTTATGTGACCCTGCCACAGGTGGTCTCTAGATGCTGATAATGGTCCCTGGTTGACAGCTAGTAAGAAAACGGGGACCTCAGTCATACAGCTACAAGAAAATGAGTTCTGCCAACAACCAGTGAGCTTGGAAGAGGACTTCAAGCCTCAAATGAAAACCAAAGTCCCAACTTACACCATGATACCAGCCTCATAGACCCTGAGCAGAAGAGCAAACTGACCTTGACCCTACCCCTGACCCATATAAATTGTGATACAATAAATTCCTGTTGTTTTAAACTGATAAGTTTGTGGTAATTTGGAATACAGCAACAGAAAATTAATACACCATGCTAAGAAAGGTTAATAATGGAAAGAAATTTATAGAGCCAAAATTTAATATACAAAATGAGCAATTCAATGGATGTACTTAAAAGCAGATTTGATTTTGCAGGCGGAAAGACTAGTTAGCTTGAATATATGGCAATAAAAACTATCCAAACTAAAGAACAGAAAGAAAAAGAGAATTGATAATAAACAAGCAGAGCCTCAGAAACAATATCAAGTATAAGTGTCTGGAAATATATAATTGGAGTCCCAGTAAAAAGAGAGAGAATGGGGAAACAGAAGGACATGTTTGAAAAAATAATTGCTAATTTTTTTATTTGTTGAAAATCCTCACATTCAATAAACTCAACAAGACCCAAGAAAGATAAATACAAAGGAATCTGCATCAATACATATCATAGTCATATTATTGGTGAATTCTATCAACCACATAACTAAGAAATAGTTCACACTCATTTATAATTTAAAAACTCTCAGCTAATTAAGAAGAAAGAATAAATTTCCACAAAAGGTAAAAGTAGAAATCAGTGAAATAGACAATGAAAAAATTATATTGAAAATAAGTGGGATCAAAAGTAGATTCTTTGAAGCAAGTCAACAACAAAATTCTAGTTATACTGGTCAAGAAAAAGAGGGAGAGAAAGAGAAAATAAAAGTTACCAATATCAAAAATGAAAGGACAGATATTACTACAGATATTAAAGACTAATAAGAGAGTATTATGAACAATTTTAAGAGAATAAACTTGACAATTTAGCTAAAGTAGGTACATTTCGTAAAAGACACAATAACTGAAGAAAAAACAGAAATCCTTAATTTTAGAAACCTCTCATGAAAAATAAAAAATAAATTCTCTAGGATTATACTGATTTTCGTTTGTGAAATATAGCAAGCCTTAAAAGAAGAAAAACCCAAAAACCGTTTATGACTAAAAAAATAAACTCCCAGCAAATCAGAGTTATTAGAGCTAGAAGGGAACTTTCTAAACTTGATAAAGAAAACCTACAAAAAGCTTACAGCTCACATCACACTAAATGTAGTGAGGCTGAGTATTTTCCCTCTGTTCTCAGAAGTAAGGTAAGTATATCCACTGTCATCAATTCTATTTGACAGCCTGGGTTAGGGTTAGGGTTAGGGTTAGGGTTAGGGTTAGGGTTAGGGTTAGGGTTAGGGTTAGGGTTAGGGTTAGGGTTAGGGTTAGGGTTAGGGTTAGGGTTAGGGTTAGGGTTAGGGTTAGGGTTAGGGTTATAGTGCAATAAGGTGAAACATAAAATTTGTTTGAAAAGGACTTTATGATCCCATATAGGGAAAGACCTAAAGAAATCCGTAGAAAAGCTGCTAGAACCAATAAGTGAATTTAGCAAGTTGCAAGATACACAATAAATTTAAATACATATATATGTACAAATGAGCCCTGGTTGTGCAATGGTTAAGAGCTTTGCTGTTAACTGAAATGTCAGTGGCTCTAATCCACCAGAAGGAAACAAGCCCTGGCTTTCCACTCCCATAAAGATCATAGATTAGGTAACCCTGTGGGGCATTTCTACTCTGTCTTATAGGTCATTATGAGTCGGAAGCACACAACAACAAATATATATTTGGTGAAATAGATCTGAAAATAAAATGTAAAAATTATTTTTTTTTCAATATTATCCAGACACAAAAAATACTTAGCTTAATAAAATTGCGTAAGGCATGTATGGTGAAAGTTAGAAAACACTACTGAGAGAAATTAAAGAAGGCTTAAATCATTAGAGGTACATACAATATTCAAGGATCAAAGATGTCAATTATTAAAAAATTGATCAATCTCATTTAAAATTGCAAGAGGCATTTAGTAGAAATTTACAAACTAATTATAAAATTCACATGGAAGTTTAAAGGACCAAGAAGTTTTAAAATAATTTTGAAAAAGACAAATGAATTTGGAGAACTTAGATTTCTAGGTCTTTACCCAATTGAAATTAAAACATAGGTCCATAAAAAGATTTGCATATGAATGTTCATAGAAACTTCTTTTATAATAGTTTCACACTGGAAATAACCTAACTGTCCATCAATCTGTAAATGGATAAACAAATTGTGGCAATCCCATACAGTGACATACTGCTCCAGAGTACTACTCCACAACAAAATAAGGATACACAATTCTTCATGGAGGAATTACTAAAGCGTCATGCTAAGCAAAAGAAGCCAGACACAAAAGAGTCCATAAAGTGTAGTTACATTTATATCAAGAGTGGATGTCTGAGCCTGGGGTGAATGGGGAAATTGACTGGCAAGGAGTATAAGGGAATTTTATCGTGTGATGGAAATGCTCTATAACTTCATTGTCATGGTGGTTACATGAGTACATACATTTCAATATTGATCAAACTGTACTTGTAAATGGGTGTACTTTGTTACAGATGAGTTCCACTTCAATAAGATTGCTTTTAAAATACCAGAGATGGGATGGAAAGAACTGGGACATTGTAGAGTGAAGTTGTTATAGCGTCAAGCATGACTTATTTGGATAATTAAAAGTTTCTTCCTTCTTAAAAGCCTGTGAGTGGCCGTCTAAGATACTCCAGGGGTCTCACCTCTTTGGGAGCAAGGGAGAAAGAAAACTAAAGACACAAAGGAGAGATTAGTCCAAAGGATGAATGGACCACATCTACCACGGCCTCCACCAGTCTGAATCCAGCACAACTACATGGAGCCCAGCTACCACCACCGACTGCTCTGACAGGGATCACAATAGAAAAATGTAGAACACATTTCTAACTCACAAAAAAAGACCAGACTTACTGGCCTGACAGAGACTGGAGAAACCCTGAGAGTATGACCCCCGGACACCCTTTTAGCTCAGTAATAAAGTCATTCCTGAGGCTCACCCTTCATCAAAATTAGACAGGCCCATAAAAAAATGAGACTAAAGGGCCACAACAGCCCAGAGGCAAGGACTAGATGGCAAGATGGGACACGATAGCTGGTAATAAGGAACTCATGATGGAAAACAGAGATGTTGACATGTCATGAGGTTCTTAACCAATGTCATAAAACAATACGTGTACTATTTGTTAAATGAGAACCTAGTTTGTTCTGTAAACCTTCATCTAAAGTACAATTAAAAAAGAAAAAAAAAAAACTCCTTTATTATTTCCTTTAGCTAGTATTGTAATCCAGCTGTCCTAAATCCTCAGATTTAAGGAATCATTCTTCATTTATAGTACAAATAAATCTAGCCACAACTTGCCTTCTGAAGACTGTCCGGTGCCTCGAAATATTCTGACAATATTTATATTGGTATCATTCCAAATTCCCTGCTTCTCCCTGTGTCTCAAACCCTCTCGGCTTTGCTTTGCACTCAGAGTTAACATTTTCCTCACCTTCACCTCCTCAGCCAGTTGCTGCTCAGTTGATTCCAACTCATGGAGACTCCATGGCTGTTTGAGTAAAACTGTGTTCCATAATGTTTGCAATGGCTGATTTTTCTGAAGTAGATTGTCAGGCTTTTATTCCAAGGCACCTCTGAGTGGACTTGAACCTCCAACCTTTCAGAAAACAGCTAAGGCATTGACCAGTTGCACCCCCCAGGGACTTCTCATTTCCTCAGACACCATAGAACAGTGCTACTGTGGAAAACAGATTTTATTAACACTTGTAAATAATGAGATTAGTAGAACACATAGCAAAACACAGTATAAAACTGACTGTTCTGCATCATTACTATTTTTAATTCTTGCACTCTCTGTTCACCTTTCTTCAATTCCATAGCTCACACCACACTGTTGGAGCCCATTCTCCCATCTCTTCAATCTCTCTATCCCTGTCTCTTGGGCTACCACAGAAAAACTCAAAACAGCTGCTGCTGTATTTTGTAGCACAATTTATCTGTTTTCCCAACCTGTCTCTCATAGCACATGATCACTCAACAAACAAATAACCTTCTGACATACATCCAGAGTCCCCACATTTAATAACATATGGTTTAAAAGTTTTGAGATTAAAATTTTTCATTAATACCTCCACAGCTCCGTAATCAAATTCATAGTAAAGCACAATAGACGCCCCCCGCCCCATAATGGAAGAAAGGTGATGAAGTTAGGGAGTTACTTGGAAGACTTGTAGTCTCTCTTTTCAAAGAAGCCCCCTGTAGGCATGTTCTTTCTTCTCATTCTCTCATAGTATTACCATTGATATCTTTTCACTGTTACATGTGAAAAACAAGGTGACTGAAGATTTTTGCTGAGTTTGTGGAGCTGGAGAAAAAAAAAATCTCCCAGTTAGAGTGAAAGGAACAGATGGCCAATGACTTATTCCAAGTACCATCAATGTTTTGGACACGAACATAAGAGGAGATATCACTGATTGAGACTAAGAACCATTAGCAAAGAAATTTTAATATTGAGTGTTCCAAGAAGAAAAACAAGAACAATTATCATTTGCTGTAGAAAAATCCTGTAGGGTGTAGAAGGAAATGAAAAGAGACCACTGCTTATAATAAGGGTCTCATATTATCTATAATAGATACCCTTCGGAACGTGTGTCCAGCTTACAACTAGTCCCTTCCTTTGAGAATCACCTGTCATCCACCTACCCATAGGAATGAGTGCCTTCAGTTATAGTCACACTATGTCCCATCAAAGATGAAGAAATTGAAGATTTTTATCAGCTTCTGCAGACTGAAATTGATTGAACATGCAATCAGGATGCATTGATAATTCCAGATGATTGGAATGGGAAAGTTAGAAACAAAGAAGAACTGGTAGTTGGAAAATATGGCCTTGGTGATAGAAACAACACCAGAGATCGAGTGACAGAATTTTGCAAGACCAATGACTTCATCATTACAAATACCTTTTTTCACCAGCATGAAAGGCGACTATACGCATGGACCTCACCAGATGGAATACAAAGGAATCAAATGGACTACATCTGTGGAAAGAGATGATGGAAAAATATCATCAGTCAGAACAAGGCCAGGGGCTGACTGTGGAACAAACCATCAATTGCTCATATGGAAGTTCAAGCTGAAACTGAAGAAAATCAGAGCAAGTCCACAAGAGCCAAAATACAACCTTGAGTATGTCCCACCTGAATTTAGAGATCATCTCAAGAATACATTCGATGCGTTGAACACTAATAAAGGAAAACCAGATGAGTTGTAGAATGACATCAAGGACATCATACATGAAGAAAGCAAGAGGTCTTTGAAAAGACAGGAAAGAAAGAAAAGGCCAAGATGGATGTCAGATGAGACTCCAAAACTTACTCTTGATGTTGAGCAGCTAAAGCAAAAGGAAGAAATGATGAAGTAAAAACTGAACAGAAGATTTCAAAGGGTGGTTCGAGGCGATAAAATGATGTATTATAATGACATTTGCAAAGAGCTGGAGATGGAAAACCAAAGGGAAGAACATGCTCAGCGTTTCTCAAGCTGAAAGAACTGAAGAAAAAATTTGAGCCTCGAGTTGCAATAGTGAAGGATTCTATAGGAAAATATTAAATGATGCAGGAAGTATCAAAAGAAGGTAGAAGGAATACACAGAGTCATTATACCAAAAAGAATTAGTCGATGTTCAACCATTTCAAGAGGCGTCATAAGGTCAGGAACCAATGGTCCTGAAGGAAGAAATCCAAGCTGCTCTGAAGCCATTGGTGAAAAACAAGGCTCCAGGAACTGATGGAATATCAATTGAGATGTTTCAACAAACAGATACAGTGCTGGAAGTGCTCACTCGTCCATGCCAAGAAATATGGAAGACAGCTTCCTGGTCAACTGACTGGAAGAGATTCATATTTATGCCTATTCCCAAGAAAGGTGATCCAACTGAATGTGGAAATTATTGAACGATATCATTAATATCACATGCAAGCAAAATTCTGCTGAAGATCATTCAAAAGTAGCTGCAGCAGTATATCGACAGGGAACTGCGAGAAATTCAGGCTGGTTTCAGAAGGGGACGTGGAACCAGGGATATCATTGCTGATGTCACGTGAATCCTGGCTGAAAGCAGAGAATACCAGAAGGATGTTTAACCAAAACCAAAAACCAAACTCACTCCCATTGAGTCGATTCTGACTCATAGCGACCCTACAGGACAGGGTAGAACTGCCCCATACAGTTTCCAAGGAGTGTCTGGAGTATTTGAACTGCCGACCTCTGTTTACATGTGTTTTATTGACTATGCAAAGGCAGTCAACTGTGTGGATCATAACAAGTTATGGATAACATTGCAAAGAGTGGGAATTCCAGAACACTTAATTGTGCTCATGAGAAACCTTTACATAGACCAAGAGGCAGTTGTTCTAGTTGTTCAGACAGAACAAGGGGATACTGAGTGATTTAAAGTCAGGAAAGGTGTGCTTCAGAGTTGTATCCTTTCACCATACCTATTCAATCTGTATGCTGAGCAAATAATCTGAGAAGCTGGACTATATGAACAAGAACGGGGCATCAGGATTGGAGGAAGACTCATTAACAACCTGCTTTATGAAGATGACACAACCTCGCTTGCTGAAAGTGAAGAGGACTTGAAGAACTTCCTAATGAAGATCAAAGACCACAGCCTTCAGTATGCATTGCACCTCAACATAAAGAAAACAAAAACCCTCACAACTGGATCAATAAGCAACATCATGATAAATGGAGAAAAGATTGAAGTTGTTGAGGATTTCATTTTACTTGGATCCACAATCAACACCCATGGAAGCAGCAGTCAAGAAATCAAAAGACACATTGCATTGGGCAAATCTGCTGCAAAGACCTCTTCAAAGTGTTGAAAAGCAAAGATGTCACCCTGAAGACTAAGGTGCACCTGATCCAAGGCATGGTATTTTCAATTGCATTATATGCATGTGAAAGCTGGACAATGGATAAGGAAGACCAAAGAAGAATTGATGTCTTTGAATTGTGGTGTTGGTGAAGAATATTGAATATACAATTGTCTGCCAAAAGAACAAACAAATCTGTCTTGGCAGAAGTACAACCAGAATGCTCCTTAGAAGCAAGGGTGGAGAAACTGAGTCTTACATACTTTGGACATGTTATCAGGAGGGATCAGTTCCTGGAGAAGGATATCATGCTTGGTAAAGTACAGGGTCAACAGAAAAGAGGAAGACTCTCAATGAGGAGGATTGACACAGTGGCTGCAACAATTGGCTCAAGCATAACAACTATTGTAAGAATGGTGCAGGACCACGCAGTGTTTCGTTCTGATGTGTGTAGGGTCACTATGAGTCAGAATCAACTCGACGGCACCTAACAACAACAACGACAGTGCCCCAGCAGTCACAGTTTGCTGATTGATGCTGTTGTAATAAAATTCTCTCTCCAGTTATTATGGACTGAATTGTGTCTCCCAAAAGTGTGTGTTAGAACCCTAGCCCCTGTACCTGTAGATATAATCCCTTTTGGGAGCAGGGTTTTCTCTTTGTGTTAATGAGGCCATAACCGTGTCCTGTGTGTCGTAAACTAATCAGTTCTGAGTTATAAGGAGCAGCATAGATTCAAAGACAAGAAGCATGAACGGGGTAAGATAGATGATCACCAAGGAATGCAGAAACGTCACGGATACAGAAGCTGAGACAAAGGTAGTCCCCAAAATTGACTGAGAGAGAGACTTCCCCAATAGCCAGTGCTTTGAATGCCAACTTCCAACCTCCGGAAATGAGAACATAAACCTCTGTCCTTGAAATCCACCCACTGTGGCATTTCAGTTAAGCAGCACAAAGAAACTAAGTTACCAGATAGACTGATTTTACAATTCAGGAGCCAAGTTACTCAGTGTTGGATTATTTGGATAATTTAAAATTGTTAAACTCCAAACTGAGCCGGTCACTATACGTGTTCAAAACCGGATTGCCAATATCAAAACGTCTAAAACCAGACTTCGAAACCTGATTATAACCCCACCTTTCCTACCTCAATGAACGGTGCCATTCTCTATACATTATATGGAATATATTATATTCACAACACATTCATTTCATTAATATTACACCTCATTATGGAATGAATCTTTTACCAGTATAAAATTATTCTCTTTTTATTGCTTTAAATTCTCTTTTATCTATTACTGGTGCAAACCCTGCTTATCCTTCCTCTTGTGTGTCTGATAAATCTTTGCCTTTCTTTCAAAACTTTCAGTGTGACTATGCCTTAGGTTTTTTCATTAGGGGCAGCATATAATGCAATTTATTTTTGTTTTTAAACAGACTCTGAAAGCATCGTGTTTCAGTAGGGGGCTTTTTGCTATTAACATTTCTAGCAGTAACTGACATTCTTGGTTGTATTTCTATTATCCTGTTCTATACTTTCAGCTTATTAGACTCTCTTATTCTTTCATTTATATTCTGTCTACGATTATATATGCTAAGCTATTCTTTATTTTACTCTCTGCCATGATTTGGAAGGAAGACGTGCTTTTAAAAATTCTACTGCTATTTGTCAATAAGTTTTCCTGCAAGTTGCATGAGCCTGCTTCTGTTTATTTAAGAGTTAAACAAGCAAACAAAAATTTTGACCTGTTTTTCCCTCATTCTGCAGGAAAAATATCTTTGCTTTTTCTACCTTCCACCCATTTCTATTTTTTTTGTCAATTCAATCTTCAATTATCAACACAAATAATTGTTATTGTACTTTTAAGAAATCATTCTTATGCATATTTTTTCCCATTGAAAAGAGAACAGAATATTTAGACTTGCCATTTCATGGTAAGATTATTTCCATGCTCGTGCGAAGTATCTGGATTTAACTCTAGGTCAGATGTTCGTCAGGAGGAAGTCCTTGAGGGATTCCCTTCCCTGCCACCACCCCAACACCCCAGACCAGAACTTTCTGGAGAGAGTCTTTTTGGTTGCATTTACATGGAAACAAAAACTTGGTTAGGTAAAGACGTTTTCTTTCAAAGCCATTTTCACTCAAAATTCTGTGGTAATTGCTTCATTGCCTTTTGGAATTCTGTATCACAGAGAAATAGTATTCAAAGTATTTTTTGTAATAATTAGGCTTTTGTTGTAGTTTTTCTGCTTGAAAGACAGTAGGAATTTTTCTTTATTCTTGACATTAAAGATGTCACTAATATAGCTCTACATGTGGGTGGCTTCTTCAATTATGCCTAGAAAATAACAATCCCCTTCAGCCTTGGGATTTTTTTTTACCTCATTAAAGTTGTCTTCATTTCTTCTGCTTTTTAATTGTTTCTGTTCCATTTGTTTTGGATTCGGATTTAGGATTTTATCTTCTTATAAGCTCATAGAAAATATTTGTATTCATTGTCTTTGTTATTGTTATTTTATCTCTTATCATTTCCTCTGATTTGGGGGAAATATAAATCCTATCATCTGATTCACGTATTCAATTTTCTGTCAGTTAGCTCTACACTGAGTCCTATAGCTCTCAATTTTTTGGTCGTATTTTAATAATTCCTTGTTATTTCTTCCTATCTCAGTTTCTCTCTCTTTATCTCTGCCTGCCTCACAGCTTACTGCCTTTTAATGTATTGTACTAAGCACTGAAGACTTGAAGGTAATATGGCTTAGTCCCTGACCTCTTGGAGCTCACATTCCAGAGACTGAAGCAAACACAAAACAAACAGCTAAAAAGCATTAATAAGTGACAGAAATGTGTGGAGAATATAAGGGGTTCACCAAGTGAGACACTTAGCCCAGCCTGGTGGAGTCAGAAACAATTCTTGGAGACAATTTGTAAAGGATGAAAAGGGTTTCACCATAGGAAGTAGAAAGAGGAAGACATTCTAGACAGAAGGCCTTTTGGAAAAAGCACCAATAGTGTTTGCGTGAAACTATTACCAAGCACTAGTGAGTCTCAAGTGCTGGTCGGAAGTAGTAAGAAAATAAAGCTAGAGATCCAGGCAGTTGCCTGTTCCCAGAGGACCCTACTCTAAGTAGACTAGACTTTACCCCAGGGGTGCTGGGGTACTACGCAGAAGAATGATTGACAGAGAAAAAATTGGAAGCAGGATGATGAATTGGAAATAAAATGCAGGTTTCTTTTTGTTCTCTAAACTTTACTCTTTATTTATTCTGGAAACCCTGGTGGTGTAGTGGTTAAAATCTACGGCTGCTAACCAAAAGGTTGGCAGTTCAAATCCACCAGGCACTCCTTGGAAACCCTGTGGAGCAGTTCTACTCTGTGCTATAGGGTCGCTATGAGTCGGAATCAACTTGACAACAACGGGTTTGTTTTTTGTTTGTTTGAGCATATACCTGGAACGTAGTTCACTGTTTGGTGAATGGATTAAGAAACAAAAGATAAGGTGATCAACAAAAAGGGAGTAAGTATGCAGAGTAATTATTTTTAATCTGGGAGGCTCTTAAATATATTTTGTAGGCTAAAAGGTAGTTAAACCTAAAAAGGTAGTTGTCATGGATTAAATTGTGTCCCCAAAAAATATGCATACCAATTTGGTTAGGTCATGATTCCCAGTATTGTGTGATTGTCAACAATTTTGTCATCTGATGTGATTTTCCTATATGTTGGAAATCCTGCTTCCATGATATTAATGAAGTGGGATAGGTGGCAGTTATGTTAATGAGGCAGAACTCAATCTACACAATTGGATTTTGTCTTGAGCCAATCTCTTTTGAAATATAAAAGAGAGAAGTGAGCAGAGAGACAGAGGGACCTCATATCACCAAGAAAGCAGTGCCAGGAGCAGAGTGCATCCTTTGGACCCAGGATTCCTACATGGAGAAGCTCCTAGACTGGGGGAAGATTGATGACAAGGACCTTCCTCCAGAGCCAACAGAGAGAAAGTCTGCCCCTGGAGCTGACACCCTAAATTTGGACTTCTAGCCTACTTTATTGTAAGGAAATAAATTTCTCTCTGTTAAAGCCATCCACCTGTGATATTTCTGTTATAGATTCACTAGATAACTAAGACAGCAGTGTGAATGAAAACATATGACACTGTAAGCAAAACTGTATAATTAGTAGAGCAGGCCATGAAAAACCAGGCAAAGGCAAGTTCAAAAGTGCAGATTAGGGGTGCATTTCCACTATTATACCCCAACACAAAGAGAGAAATTACACCCATTTATTGATTTACAACCCATGATTATGATTTCATGTGCCATCCCACTCAAGAAAAATTTATTTTCCTAAGTATTAGTTGATACTACTAATTATAATGATAATTAAAGAATAGCAAGATTTTTTACAGTGCTAAGATAGTCTTTTACTTCATTCATGACAAGCCCTGAGTTACTAAAGAAAATACCACGATGTTATTCCATGACACATATTAGACAACACCAACCATATTTATATTCTAGGTAATTGATACATTGAACAAGTTTAATTGAAAACAAGTACTTAATTCTAATATTTTCTGGATCACACCATTTTATGATAGTTTCTTACCAAAATTAGTAGCCAGTTTGTTATTATAAGGGGTTCTAACTAGTGAGACATCAAAATTAAAAAAAAATTTTTTTTTTTTAAAACATAGCCAGAAGAGGGTAATGGAAGAATTATCTCAAAAAAGAATTCTACTTTTGTGTGGATTGACACAGTGGCTGCAATAATGGGCTCAAGCATAACAATGACTGTGAGGATGGCGCAGGACCGGGCACTGTTTCATCTTGTTGTAGATAGGGTGGCTATGAGTCGGAACCAACTCGATGGCACCTAACAACAACAACAACAACAACTTTTGTGCCACTAATTCAGTAACTTGCTGGAAAGCATATAAATGAATTCATACTGAAAATTACCATTTCTCCAATATTTAGAAATAACATTGCAGATTTGATTAAATAGGTAATCTCTTGAGAATAATAGCTGGCACTTAGATGATGCTTATATAATGTCAGGCATCTTTTTAAGAGGTTTGCATTTAATCTTCGAAATAACCTTGGAAATAGGCACTATTATTATTCTCACTTTAAATATGAGGCAACTAAGGCACAGGGAAGGTAAATTAATGAAGGGAGGTCACACAGCTGGAGCACGGGGGTCTGTCTCTTAAGTGTAATACAATCCTGCCTTTACAATATTTATAAGCATCCTCATAAACTAGTTTATAATTACTGTTTAAATTAAAATTACACATTGTATTTGTGAATATTTTTTTAATTATAAAGATCAAAAAGCATTTTCTGGTTGATAATCAAGTGTTAAATTTTAGTCACCTACGGAAAGACGTGATAATTGTAATATTTTCAGTAATTAGAAAAGCTCCAGCTACACTGCTTTAATATAAGGGAAAATTTGGAATTACTGAGCAATTTGATTAAAGTCGTTGTTAGTGAATAGTACTTGTTGAAAGACTACGTGAGGACAGTTTTGTAAGTAATTATTAAATCTCTTCTTGACTTTGAGGAATAGCCAATACCCAACACAGTGATTTCTTCTCACGCACAAAGCTAACAGCAAGCCTTCCCGGCAGTGTTTGGGTGCATGGTTCTCTTTCTAAGACCGGTCTTCCAACAAGGCACTTTGCCCCAGTGTGGCCTTCCGTGGTCTCTTTACACAAATTCAAATCTGTAACCCTGGAAGGAAAATCTAATATTTGTTCACCCATGGCTCAGTAAGCAGTTTCTTCCTCTAGTTCTTAACGTTGTGATGAGCACAATTGCACATTAGAGAAAGAAAAATCAAAGCTCAAACAAATACTTGCCACATGGAGTCAGCCTCGTGTCGGAGGAAGTTCCTCTGACTTTCTTTTTTTTTAATTTAAGAAGCATTTTAATTGTTTAGCTCATAAAAACTAATAGACAAGTAGAGGCTAACCATCAGCCCAATTACTATCACATAACTAACTAACCCCTGAGTGATGCAAAAAGTTAACCGTTTTTGGTTTGAACCCACCCAGAAACACCTCAGAAGAAAGGCCTGGCCATCTGCTGCTGGAGGGTCACAGCTCTTCTCTGCACACCCGAGGTCGCCATGAACTGGAACTGACTCAATAGCAACCGGCTTGGAATTGTTTTGTTTGACTGTTCTGTTTGCGTGTGTGTGTTTATTTTGTTCTGTTTTGCTTAACTAACCCTACCAGTTTACATGCATCAAATAATAATTTTAAGTAAATTTTGAAAATAATTATTTTAAGTAAAGCTTGAGGCATTTTATTTTTTTATGCTTTCAACCTTTTACCTTAAGTCTTCTAAGATTATATCATCAAATTTGGGCAATTGAAAGGACAATGAGAAAATAAAAATAGGTATAAATAAGCCCTCCACATACTTTCCTCATATCAGAGTCCTATCTAATGTACAGAGAGCAGTAAGGAATCCCTCAAGTCACCATTTATAATATAATATCTTACATTATAAAGCATATTATATTTATAATGTTATATTTTATGTTACAAAATCAATTCCTATATTCTACATAGTTCCTATCTTATCCTATCATATATCCCCATTGTGAAATGTGTTTGCACCCAAAATGAAAAGTCAAAATTTTATTATTCTGCTGCTGCCACCATATTGTTCTATGACATCCCAGGACATCATATTTACTCAGCCTAGTACTCCCTCTGCCTCCAAAGCATAGTGGTTTTAAAAATTAAGCAGACATGTAATTTGAAGTGCTTTTAGTAACTGAGTGGTGGAAGGAAAGTGGCAAGGAGTATAACTCGAATTTCATGTTGTGACTACTTAAGACATAATATGTGGATTGTCAAACCACCTTGAACACATTGTAAAAAGGCTGCATATGAAATATTTTTAAAAACAGGTATCAAAGAGATAAATATACAATAATGATTATACTTAATCTACTTAATGTATTATATTGCTTTCACACATTTAATTAATATTTTCTTATTCCCCAACAAACGTGAAGTCATAGTAAGAAAACCCAATAAAATATCTTAGAGAAAATCATATGGTCTACTATGGCAGGAATGACGAACTGAAGAGGTACGGCATCGCATTCTTCATCAAAAAGAACATTCGAAGATCTATCCTGAAATACACCACTGTCAGTGATAGGATAATATCCATACGTCTACAAAGAAGACCAGTTAATACAATTATTATTCAAATTTATGCACCAACCACTAAGGCCAAAGATGAAGAAATTGAAGACTTTACCAATTTCTGCAGCTGAAATTGATCAAACGTGCAATCATGATGCATTGATAATTACTGGTGATTGGAATGCAAAAGCTGGAAACAAAAAAGAAAGATTGGTAATTGAAAAACATGGCCTTGAGACAGAAATGACCATGACAGAATTTTGCAAAACCAGTGACTTATTCACTGCAAAAACGTTTTTCAACAACAAAAATGGTTACTATAGGTATGAACCTTGCTGGATGGAATAAACAGGAATCAAATCAACTACATCTTTGGAAATAGACAATGGAGAAGCTCAATATCATCAGTCAGAACAAGACCAGGGGCGACTGTGGAAAAGACCATCAATTGCTCATATGCAAGTTCGAGTTGAAGCTGAAAAAAAATTAAAACAAGCCTACAAGAGCCAAACTATGACCTTGAGGATATCCCACCTGAATTTAGAGACTAACTGAAGAATAGATTTGATGAATTGAACACTAATGACCAAAATGACCAAACACTAGATGAGTTGTGGAATGACATCAAGGGCGTCATACATGAAGAAATCAAAAGGTCATTAAAAAGACAGGACACAAACAAAAGACACCAAAATGAATGTCAGAAGAGACTATAAAACTTGATGATGAAGTAAATGAGTTGAACAAAAGATTTCAAAAGGCATCTCCAGAAGGCAAAATAAAGTGTTATAATGAAATGTGCGAAGACCTTGAGTTAGAAAATCGAAAGGGAAGAACATGTTCAGCATTTCTTAGGATGAATGAACTGAGAAAAAATTCAAGCCTCAGGTTATAATATTGAAGGATTCTATAGGCAAAAAAACTGAAAGGCATTTGTTGTTGTCGTTAGGTGCCATCGAGTCAGTTCCGAGTCATAGCGACCCTATGCACAACAGAACGAAACACTGCCCAGTCCTGTGCCATCTTCACAATCATTGTTATGCTTGAGCTCATTGTTGCAACCACTGTTTCAATCCACCTCCTTGAGGGTCTTCCTCTTTTCCGCTGTACTCTGCCAAGCATGATGTCCTTCTCCAGGGACTGATCCCTCCTGACAACATGTCCGAAGTATGTAAGATGCAGCCTCACCATCCTTGCCTCTGAGGAGCATTCTGGCCTCACTTCGTCCAAGACAGATTTGTTCGTTCTTTTGGCAGTCCATGGTATATTCAATATTCTTCGCCAACACCACAATTCAAAGGCGTCAACTCTTCTTCGGTCTTCTTTATTCGTTGTCCAGCTTTCACATGCATACGATGTGATTGAAAATACCATGGCTTGGGTCAGGTGCACCTTAGTCTTCAGGGTGACATCTTTGCTCTTCAACAAGTTAAAGAAGTCCTTTGCAGCAGATTTACCCAATACAATGCATCTTTTGATTTCTTGGCTGCTGCTTCCATGGCTGTTGATTGTGGATCCAAGTAAAATGAAATCCTTGACAACTTCAATCTTTTCTCCGTTTATCATAATGTTGCTCATTGGTCCAGTTGTGAGGATTTTTTGTTTACTTTATGTTGAGGTGTAATCCCTACTGAAGGCTGTGGTCTTTGATCTTCATTAGGAAGTGTTTCAAGTCCTCTTCACTTTCAGCAAGCGAGGTTGTGTCATCTCCATAAAGCAGGTTTTTAACAAGTCTTCCTTCAATCCTGATGCCCCGTTCTTCTTCATATAGTCCAGCTTCTCGTATTATTTGTTCAGCAGACAGATTAAATAGGTATGATGAAAGAATACAACCCTAACACACACCTTTCCTGACTTTAAACCAATCAGTATCCCCTTGTTCTGTCTGAACAACTGCCTCTTGATCTATGTAAAGGTTCCTCATGACCACAATTAAGTGTTCTGGAATTCCCTTTCTTCGCAATGTTATCCATAGTTTGTTATGATCCACACAGTCAAATGCCTTTGAATAGTCAATAAAACACAGGTAAACATCTTTCTGGTATTCTCTGTTTCAGTCAGCATCCATCTGACATCATCAATGATATCCCTGGTTCCACAGCCTCTTCTGAAATCAGACTGAATTTCTGGCAGTTCTCTGTTGATATACTGCTGCAGCCACTTTTGAATGATCTTCAGCAAAATTTTGCTTGCATGTGATATTAACGATATTGTTCTATAATTTCCACATTTGGTTGGATCACCTTTCTTGGGAATAGGCATAAATATGGATCTCTTCCAGTCAGCTGGCCAGGAAGCTGTCTTCCATATTTCTTGGCATAGACGAGTGAGCACCTCCAGCGCTGCCTCTGTTTGTTGAAACATCTCAATTGATATTCCATCAGTTCCTGGAGCCTTGTTTTTCACCAATGCCTTCAGAGCAGCTTGGACTTCTTCCTTCAGTACCATCGGTTCCTGATCATATGCCACCTCTTGAAATGGTTGAATATCGACTAATTCTTTTTGGTATAATGACTCTGTGTATTCCTTCCATCTTCTTTTGATGCTTCCTGCATCATTTAATATTTTCCCCATGGAATCCTTCACTATTGCAACTTGAGGCTTGAATTTTTTCTTCAGTTCTTTCAGCTTGAGAAACGCCGAGCGTGTTCTTCCCTTTTGGTTTTCCATCTCTAGCTCTTTGCACATGTCATTACAATACTTTGTCTTCTCGAGATGCCCTTTGAAATCTTCTGTTCAGTTCTTTTACTTCATCAATTCTTCCTTTTGCTTTAGCTGCTCGATGCCCAAGAGCAAGTTTCAGAGTCTCCTTTGACATCCATCTTGGTCTTTTTTTTCTTCCTTTCCTGTCTTTTCAGTGACCTCTTGCTTTCTTCATGGATGATGTCCTTGACGTCATTCCACAACTCATCTAGTCTTCGGTCACTAGTGTTCAATGCATCAAATCTGTTTTTCAGATGATCTCTAAATTCAGGTGGAATACACTCAAGGTCATATTTTGGCTCTCGTGGACTTGCTCTGATTTTCTTTAGTTTCAGCTTGAACTTGCATATGAGCAATTGATGGTCTGTTCCACAATTGGCCCCTGGCCTTGTTCTGACTGATGATATCAAGCTTTTCCATTGTCTCTTTCCACAGATGTAGTCAACTTGATTTCTGTGTGTTCCACCTGGCGAGGTCCATGTATATAGTTGCCGTATATGTTGGTGAAAGAAGGTATTTGCAATGAAGAAGTCATTGGTCTTGCAAAATTCTATCATTCCATCTCTGGCATTGTTTCTATCACCAAGGCCATATTTTCCAACTACTGATCCTTCTTCTTTGTTTCCAACTTTTGCATTCCAATCACCAGTAATTTTCAATGCAGCAGCTGATAAAAACCTCCTATTTCTTCACTTTTGGCCCTACTGGTTGGTGCATAAATTTGAATAATAGTTGTCTTAACTGGTCTTCCTTGTAGGCCTATGGATATTATCCTATCACTGACAGCATGGTACTTCAGGATAAATCCTGAAATGTTCTTTTTGACAATGAATGCAATACCATTCCTTTTCAAGTTGTCATTCCCAGCATAGTAGACTATATGATTGTCTGATTCAAAATGGCCAATACCAGTCCATTTGAGCTCACTAATGCCTAGGATATCGATGTTTATGCATTCCATTTCTAATTTTCCTAGATTCATACTTTGTGCATTCCAGGTTCTGATTATTCATGGATGTTCACAGCTGTTTCTTCTCATTTTGAGTCATGCCACATCAGCAAATGAAGGTCCCGAAAGCTTCACTCCATCCATGTCACTAAGGTCGACTCTACTTTGAGGAGGCAGCTCTTCCCCAGTCATCTTTTGAGTGCCTTCCAACCTGGGGGACTCATCTTCCAGCACTATATCAGACAATGTTCCACTGCTATTCATAAGATTTTCACTGGCTAATGCTTTTCAGAAGTAGACCGCCGGGTCCTTCTTCCTGGTCTGTCTTAGTCTGGAAGCTCAGCTGAAATCTGTCCTCCATGGGTGACCCTGCTGGTATCTGAATACCAGTGGCATAGCTTCCAGCATCACAGCAACACACAAGCCCCCACAGTACGACAAACTGACAGGCAAGTGGGGGATTGAAGTTATAGGAAGCATCAAAAGAAGATGGAAGTAATACACACAGTCACAGTACCAAAAAGAACTGCTCGAAGTTCATCCATTTAAGGAGGTAGCATATGATGAAGAATCCATGGTACTGGAGGAAGAAGTCCAAGCTACTCTGAAGACTTTGGTAAAAAAACAAGGCACCAGAACTGAGGGAATACCAATTGAGATGTTTCAAACTATGGATGCAAGACTGGAGGTGCTCACTTGTCCGTGCCAAGAGGTTTGGAAGACAGTCCATTACCTGGCCAATGAACTAGAAGAGATCCATAATCCTGCCCAATCCAAAAAAAGACGGCCCGACGGAATGTGGAGATTATCGAACTGTGTTATTAATATCACACACAAGTAAAATTTTGCTGAAGAATAATTAAAAACACTTGCAGCAGTATATCAACAGGGAACTGCCAAAAATTTAAGCCAGATTCAGGAGAGGACATGGAAAGAAGGATATCATTGCTGACATCAGATGGATCTTGCTGAAAGTTGAGAGTACCAGAAAAATATTTACCTGTTTTATTGACTATGCAAAGGCATTCAGCTATGTGGATCATAACAAATTATGGATAACACTGCGAAGAATGGGAATTCCGGAACACTTAATTGTGCTCATGTGGGACCCATACATTGATCAATAAGAAAACAAAGGGATACTGTGTGGTTTATAGTCAGGAAATGTTTGTGTTATGGTTGTATACTTTCATCATACTTATTCAATCTAAATGCTGAGCAATTAATTCCAGAAGCTGGACTATATGAAGAGGAACGTGGCATCAGGTTTGGAAGAAGACTTATTAATAACCTTCCATATGCAGATGACACAAGCTCACTTGCTGAAAGCGGAGAGGACTTGAAGCACTTACAGATGAAGATCAGAGACAACAGCCTTCAGTATGTATCACATGTTAATATGAGGAAAACAAAAATCCTCACAACTGAACCAATAAGCAACATCACGATAAACGGAAAACATATTGACGTTGACAAAAATGTCATTTTTCTTGGATCCAAAATCAACGTCCATGGAAGAAACAGTCAAGAAATGTATTATATTGCACTGCCAAATCTGCTGCAAAAGGCCTCTTTAAAGTGTTAAAAAGCAAAGATGTCACCTTGAGGACTAAAGCGAACCTGACCCAAGCCATGGTATTCTCCATTGCCTCATATACATGGGAAAGCGGGACTATGAAAAAGGAAAACCAAAGAATTGATGCCTTTGAATTCTGGCGTTGGTGGAGAATATTGAAACACCATGGACTTCCAGAAGAAGGAACAAATGTGTCTTTGAAGAAGTAGAGCCAGAATGTCCCTTAAAAGTGAAAATGATGAGACTTTGCACTTTGGACATGTTATCAGGAGGGAGCAGTCCCTGAGAAGGACATCATGCTTGTAAAGCAGAGGGTCAGCAAAAAAGTGGAAGAGCCTCAATAAGATGGATTGCCACAGTGGCTACAACAATGCGCTCAAACACAGCAAGGATTGTGAGAATGGTGCAGGACTGGGCAGTGTTTCTCTCTGTTGCACACAGGGTTCCTGTGAGTTCCGACCTACTCAATGGCATCTAACAGCAATAACAGAGATAATCTAAAACTCTTAAAAATGAGAAGCCAAATGATTTTTGATTAGCTCAAAAGAACTCTTACCTATTTATGACATGCACAGTTTACTTATATGAGGAGATAATGAAAACCCATTGATTTACAACCCCTCTCTTCTATCACTCCTAAACTAAAACTCTGTATTCTAGTGTACATTGCTTCCTGAAAATTGTGATCTAGATAATTCCAAGAATGCAAGCCTGAAAACTAGGGACTGTCTCTATTATCTTCTACATATAGACATGGCAGCATTTTGTCTATTTTAGAAAGAACTTTAGTCTTCTTTTGGGACTTATTCAAACCACTGCTAACCTAGGGTGTTATTTTAACGTTGAAACCATTGTTTTGTTCTTTTGTAATTAAAGAGATTTTTCTTGATGCAAATATTCAGCAACATTTTTGGGGGGGGCGTTTTTAAGCAAATGTTCCCACTTCGTGTGGTGTAGTGAGTGAAGTAATTTCTGTATTTTTTTTCTATTATATTTTGTAAGATTGTGAGTGCTTTGCTCCTAAAATGCCCTACAATGGCTCTAAGCACAGCAGTCTGAAGAAAAGCTTTAAGAATATGGAAACACAATTTGAAACAATGTGGAGTAACTGTTGACTTTTGGGAAATAACAATAGCAGACAGACCAACCTGGCACACAGCAATCAGAAATAAGGTCATTCACATTTAGCAAAAGCCTTGGGCATTTTCAAGGGAAGAGGATAAGCCAAAAACAACTGTTTCCACAATCCAAAAGACATTCTTCAAATGTACAGTGAAAAAGGCTCCTGATTCCATATGGGTCCTTCCAGGCACCATTACACCCAGAACTAACAACAAGGACATCAGTCGGTTGCATTATCTTCAAATATAGAGTCCACCAATATCACGTATTAGTGAGGTTTCAATAAGTTTAAGTTTTTTGAACAAGCTATTCAACCTTACTCTCTCCATTTTCAACTGCTGACTTTAGCATTCTTATTTTCTATAGTCACTTCTTCAAGTAATTTTCTACATATTCAGAGAACTGGAAAAAAGTTTATTTGAGAATTGTGGATGGTGTTCAGCTAGCTGGTAATTGAAATGCTTTCTTAGCACACACTTTTCAGTAGGGCGTTGCCAAGGGGGAAAATTTACCTCCTGGGGCTTGCCTTCAAAGCTATAAAAACTCCTTATTTTGTTTTCTTTGATTTGGTTTGGGGTGAGGGGTTGATGTTACGTCCGCATTCTGATAAAATGATTTTTGTTCCACGTGTTCTATTTGAAGGCCTACAATTTCACTGCTGCTGACAGCGGAAATGAGGTTTGGTGAAGGAAATGATGTGGAAAGTTGCATTTGATCTCTCTGTGCTGTCCCGGTGAGTTGCGAGCGAGCAAACTAAGAGATTTTACACACAGCATCTTCCATGGCATGAGAAAGCCACAAATATCCTTTTGCTTTCTGAAGAATAATTATTTTGGTTTGATTTATCAATAATGTTTTCACTGTAATTATAGTAGAAATAATGAATGGATCTTCTGTCTGCTAAGAATTACGCTGTCTTGTATAGAGCCTGTTTGGTGGACTCTACCAATAAGTCAAACAAATTTAACATATTAAGGCTGTCATGCACAGTGATTTTCAGCACAGTCACACAATAGCCTATTCCCAGGCAATATTTTCTTGTAATAAATTGACATCAAAACAAATGAAAGATTTGGAAAGTTATTTCTATTATTATAAAAATATTTATTATATAATGAACCTGTTTCCACATAGGTTCATGGTTGAGATCAACACTTCATCTTACTGCATAGTTCGGTGTTAAAATGCAGAAATGCGCCAGGCTCAAGTTAACCACGGAAAGGTCTGAAGTTCATGGCAGAACAAAGCATCAGTTCAAAGGACATCACCTCCCTCCCTGTCTTTTTTCCTTTCTTTCTCCTGCCCTGCTTCCCTTTCTTCCTTCCTTCTTTCCTTTGACAGACTTTACTGAGAAAAGCAATGTGATCATTTAGATGAACTGACACTAAATGATTTCTCAATCACTTAGTCTTTTGCATGGCCATTTTGAGTGGTTGCGCCTGTCGCCTCATCACTACACGCAATAATGAAAATGGAGTTTTTAATTAGTTACATAAAATGCATACTCGCTGTAAGACTCCAACAGCGTTTTTGCAAAATGAGATTCTTTGGATATTATTAATTAGTTTTTGAGGAATATCAATGTCTCTAACCCCCCCAAAATTCTTGTTGTTGTTGTTAGGAGCCATCGAATTGGTTCTGATTCATAGAGACCCTACGTTCTACAGAACTAAACACCGCCCAGACCTCCGCCATTCTCACAATCTTTGCTATGCTTGGGCCCATTGTTGCAGCCACTATGCCAACTCATTGGGGGTCTTTCTGTTTTTCACTGACCCCTACTTTAAAAAGCATAATGTCCTTCTGCAGGGACTGTTAGCTTGTCTCAAGGTGCATCAGACAAAGTCTCACCATCCTGGCTTCTAAGGCAATTCTGGCTGTACTTCTTCCAAGACAGATTTTTTTCATTCTTCTGGCAGTCAATGGTATATTCAGTATTCTTCTTTGCCAACACCATAATCCAAAGGCATCAATTATTCTTCCATATTCCTTATTCATTATCCAGCTTTCACATGCATATGAGGCGATTGAAAATACCACCACATGGGTCAGGTGCACCTTAGCCCTCAAGTTGACATCTTTACTTTTTAACACTTTAAAGAGGTCTTTTGTAGCAGATTTGCCCAATGCAATACATCATTTGAATTCTCAAGTTCTGCTTCTGTAGGCATTGGTAGTGGATCCAAGTAAAATGAAATTTGTGACAACTTCAATTTTTTCTCCAAAATTATAACCACTGGGAAATAGTCCCAAATTCATTTTAACTATGATAAAATTACACTCAATAACAATAAATCGAGCAAGGCAAAAGAGACCTTGGAGTTAAATGAGAAGTGCACCCTTGCTTCTTGCAGATGTTTTTAATTTATATGCACCAACATGATTTTAAGCACAAAGGTACTACCGCTGGTCAGATAAATGTTTTAGAAACCTGATTTGAAAATAATTTACATGCAGTAGTATTAAGATGAGTCCAGAGGTGGTTTTACAATCAACATGCTTATGTTTATCTATATTTTAAAAAGGAAAAGCAGAAATTCAAAACATGCCCAAGGGAACAGCTAGTGTTTTGCAGGAGCACTACTGAGCAATTTGAGCTCAACCAATAGGACTGCCCCCTGAAGCCAAGAGTCCATCCTTTCTGACTGCAAATGAGGCACTTTATTTCAACAGCAATACCCTAGGGCAATTATAAAAAGAAATATAAAGCACTGACAAAGCACAAAGTTAATTTTGCTAAAATTAACAGTATCTTCTATCCTAATATTTAGCCATTAGATGCTACGCCTTAGGGAATACTATGAAGCAATCTATATTCAAATTCAAAAGTCAGGTATGTCAGGTGCCTGGTTCAATTTTGTATTCGATCTAGATAGTGCATATAGTTTTAGAACTCAAATATATATTTTAAATATATTGTGGAAAACTCCATATAATAAATCTTTTTCAAAATAAAATAAAACCAAAAATTGTGAACCACATTTTATGGTTTTCCTAAACCTTAACTGCTAGCTTAAAAGATGAGTATATGTGACCTATTCAGAAAAGAGCTTTGAGTAGAAAATAATTCAATATGGAAATAAAATAGCCCATGAGGATTTTGAGATTCTTAGATTAGTGAAAGCTCATCTACATTGTACAGGCCCTAATTTATGACTATCAAATAAAGGCTTCCAGGTACGGAAGACTCTATGTTAAGAGACATCATAACTGTTATACCAAACTAGTACCAGTTGTTGCTGAGTCAGTCCTGACTCATGGCGACCCCACGCGTGTCAGAGTAGAACTGTACTCCATAGGGTTTTCAAAGGCTGCTGTCTCGGAAGTAAACTGCCTGGCCTTTCTTCTGAGGTGTTGCCAGACAGAGGCAAACCTCCAACCTTTTTGTTAGCAGCCCAGCACGCTAGCTGTTTACACCACATTCGTTTGTGATAGAATGAGTATATCACATGTTACTTTTAAGAATGGTGACCACAAAAACTTTACAAAATCAAAATGTTAAAACATGCTAGTTTGATTTATGAAAATAACATACTTTTCATTTTATACTGAGTATATACATTGGCATTGCAAATTCACAAGAAAATGGCCTTGCTCTTCCTATTTAAGAAACTATCAGAGGACATTTCAAGCAATCAGAATATCGTATACTGACCAAACAAGAGAAGATCAGATTGTTGACACACCTGAGTCCAGCATATCTCCATTTCTCTGTAATTTTCTCATTTCCATTTGCTACTAAAAAATAATTCACCTCAAATAAGACTCCTTGTAAAAAGGATATGCAATTCATTCACGAATGTTTATCCCTAATTCTAACCTTAACACCAGGTGGAAGGTGAAAGAGACAAGATAAAACCAAAAACCAAACCCACTACCGTCCAGTCAATTCCAACTCATAGCGACCCCATAGAACAGAGTAGAACTACCCGATAGAGTTTCCAAGGATCGCCTGGTGGATTTGAAGTGCCAACAGCTTGGTTAGCAGCCATAGCACTTAACCATTAAGCCACCAGGGTTTCTGAGGCAAGATAAAGTACCTCCAAATAAGGAGGTAATTTAGAGGGCAGAAATATCTACGGAGACATAGTTACAACATATGTTGTGAGACAGTAGGATAGAGAACCAGTTAAAAGGAGGTGAATTGTGAGATAGGACTGAATGTTAAATAGAATTTCAACACTCTGAGATTATGAGGCTGGTAGTGGAGGGTGCAGACACGGAAGGAGGAGAGAACATATGGAAGCTATTAATTCAGGACACACCTGAAGCAATTAGGAGGGTGGGATGGAGAGGTGAGAACACAACCCTGAGAAAGGAAGACCAAGGTCAGCTTGGAAGATTCACCATTCTCCCCACAATTTAGAGTCAAATTGGAAGAATATGAATTTCATCTAAGAGTTGGCTTGCTACATTGTTACTACACCAACAATAATCTTGGAAGTAAGAGTGAACATTTCTTCCTTTCAGGCAGAAAAGAGTAAAAAAAAAAAAAATATATGAGAACTTTTTAAGGCAGAGGGAGTTAACTATTTTACTAAAATAGACAAAGTCATACGATGAGAGGGAAGTCAAGTCTTGATGGGAATAAAATAGTTTAGGACAGTAACTGTTGAGAATTCAAAAGCTAAGAGAAAGAGGAAAGACTTGTGGAGCAACAGTAAGACTCCAATTAGTGCTGAATAATATGAATTTGAATAGGACTCAGTTCAGTCACAATACTCGCCACAGCACTTGTCAGAATGGAGGAGGCAAAAGTGGGATCAAACACTGTTTCCCAAAATTAAAAAAAAAAGTGTATATTCACCAGGATTATTCGGGGAAAGAGATTTTTTCGGAGAAAAATACATTGACAAGTCACTTCAAATGCAAGATTGACCACATCTCCCCCCCACTCACCAGTCAAGAACGCAATATTGTAACAAACAATAAATATAAAAAATCAATAAATAAAAACAAAAAACAACAACAACAACAAAAGAAACAATAAAAATGTTACTGTAGCCTACCTACGGTGGATGGTTCTTGTTGGCCAAAGGGCACCTTTCATCTGTTTAACACTGAGATGAGTTTTGGTCAGCAAATTTGAGGACAGAATGCAGAAAGGCTTTTCATAACTTGGAAAAGAAAACCAATGAGGCTAGGTAAATAATGAGTAAAGATTCAGGGGAAAATAGACCTGGGTATATTGAAATATTCCATTTTAAAATATACCATCTTACTGAAGAGTTAGGAGTCCCTGGTTGGTACAAAAGGTTAACGTGCTCAGCTGCTAACTGAAAGGTTATAGGTTTGAGTCAACCCAGAGGCACTGCTGCAAAAAGACCTGGAGATCTACCTCTGAAAAGCCAGCCATTGAAAACCCTATGGAGCATAGTTCTACTCTGACTCACACGGGGTTGCCAAGAGTTGCCATCTACTTGATGGCAACTTGTTGGTTGTTGGTTGGTTAAGGTGATCTGGTCACGTGGCAAAGACAGAAGTTACAGAAATGAGATGCTCCTAATCTTAGAAGCCTTGTTAAAAAGTATGGATATTTAAGGAAAGCTGTGGAAGGGCACTGAAGAGCTTAATGACAGGCTCTAAAAGAGCTTAGCAGCCTAGGTTGGGTGAGGATAAACCTGGCAGCTATATTTCAGTCACTTCAAGGTTTGAGGTTTTGCCAGGTAGGTGAAATGGAGGAGTGATGTTTAGATTATAGGTAAGGGAATGAGAGGAATGATGGATCTTAGAATTTTAAGTAGATATTGAAGAAAGTTAAAAGACAAAAAAAGAGCCATTAAATTGTATAAATGTGGAGGGAACAACAGATTGAAAGTTCAAATAAGATCTAAAAAAGGATTATAGAGAGAGTGAACTGCAAGAATGGTCTTGGACTTTTCTTTCAACTTTAAATTATTAGCAGTCTTCCTTTCCCAACCCCTTTCAACCCAAAATGTTTTGCACATTATTTGATGCACAACGTGGATACTCGATGCATGCAAACGACAGGTAAGCAGATTATCCACTGAGGTTTTTCCTCTTCTATCTGAGTTCAGGGCCCTAAATTATCCTGTTTCTGGTCTTACCTTTGAAGTCTCCAACCTCTTATAAATACGTAAAATGGTTTTAAAGCAAGAGATTTATCATACAACATGATTTATATCTTTACAGTCTACAAAGGTTTCTGTTTATTGTTGTTAGCTGCTACAAGTCTGCCCCTAACTCATGGCCAATTCATGCACACTGAAACTAAATACTACCCGTTCCTGCAGCATCCCCAAGCCTGTTGCATATTAGACCGTTGGGACACATAGGGTGTTCATTGGCTGGTGTTTTGGAAGTATATCACCAGGGTTTCCTTCCTAGTCATCAGTCTGGAAGCTCCACTGAAGCCTGTTCAATGTCACAGCAACACCCAAGCTTCTACTGACAGACGAGTGGTGGCTGTACGTGGGTGCATTGACCAAGAATCAAACTCAGGTCTCCTACTCCATGGAGAATTCTACTACTGAACTACCAGTGTCCCACAGTGAACCATAAAAGTATAAGCAATTAACTGCAAACTCCTCAAAAGAATATCACTCTAGTTTTGTTTTCTTTGTACTAATGACTTGCTATTTTACACATTATATATGAAAAATCAAAAGCAAAGTGATCCCTAAAACTAAATGAGGTAATGGCTTTGCTGGGCTAAAGATGTTGCTCTTAAGGGATTTGTGGGAGCAAGCCTTAAACAACGAGTTGTGGCTTATTCAGCAGACACTGGACTGTCTCATGCAAAATGTCATTTTAATTATTTATACAGAGAAAAGAGATTCCTTCATCTACTATGGACTTTTTTTTCCAGTTTCAATTCACTTTTAGAAAGAACGAAACTTGGAGTTTATATAGTGCATTTTGCCTTAGGAATACAAAGTGCTTTGAAAACATTATAGTAGATTTTCCAATGGAGTGAGATTAGATGCCTATTTTTATACTCAGCACTGGGTAGAAAAGTGACTTGGACAAAGTTAGCCAAGTTAGTGACAGAATTCAAAATTAAACTCAAGACTCTGAATTCTAAAACAATGCAGTATGAACAAGGATAAATATCCAAAGACAAATGGACTCATTCCAAGGAGAGTAGCACCATATTTTTGGCATTAAAATGTATGTGCTATTAGATATTTAGCTTTTGCAAAACAGAATTAAAGACGGAACAGACGAATAATGGATTTATTAAAAGCACGGAGGACATCTAACGGATGACCCCACCAATTCTATAAAATACTCAATGTTAAACAAATATTTAAAGACAAATGAACCATTATTTTTCATAGAACTTAAGTTTGATGATTTAGGAACTGTGAAAGGACTATTCTTTTCTATCAAAATACAGTGGGTTTTTTGTTATTACTTTGTTGTCTTGTTATGTTTTTGGCTTTCTATTATTTTGAGACCAAGATTAAAATATTAATTTGCTATATGGGTAATTGTACCCTAGTGGGAAAAAAAAAAAGGTTTATGTCAATGTTATTTTTCTTTAAAAAAAACAGATACTTACAAACAGCAACCACATCCTTCTATCCCCAGTCTGGATTCAGCATTCTCCTAGTTCTTCCCTGGAGTTTTCAGACCATAAATATACAACCTATCTAATCTTGGAAACCCTGGTGGCATAGTGGTTAAGTGCCACCACTGCTAACCAAAAGGTCGGCAGTTTGAATCCACCAGGCGCTCCTTGGAAACTCTATGGGAAACTCTGTAGGGTAGCAATGAGTTGGAATCGACTGAAAGGCAGTGGACTTGGTTTTTGTTTTTAATTTAATCTTGCCCCTTCTTTGATTACCCTGTCACCAACAACCTTCCTCTGAAGTCCCTTCTTCTCTGGGAATCCTAGGTGACGTGAGTATTAATAAAGCTTGATATCTTAGGCTTGCTGTTGATGATGTCATTCACGTAGCCTTCTCGTAAATTCCTGGATAGGGCAGTGGATAGGGAGGTTTGATAAATCTCCTCTAAAGTTGATCGAGACACTGTTTCATAGCTTCACTTGTCTGCTCACATCCCAAAACCTCCTTCTCCATCCCTCAATGTATATCTTTAGATAAAGATTTTACTCATAAGCCACAAAGAAAAACAGAACAATCACAAAATGACTTTGACTCTCACTACCACATCTGCTACCTACCAGCATCAGCACCAACTGAAACTACTCTTCCACCTGTGTATTTTAACACAGATGAACTTTCTATGATTCTATCTAAAACTAACTCCTCCACTTGGCCCTGGATCTTATACCCTCTTGTGTGCTCAAAGACTTTACTAAAATAATTCTTGCCTTGCTTTTCTACATCATTACTTAACTTCCAAATATTTATTTCCATGACATAGAAATATTCAGTTACTTTATTCGATAATAATAGTAATAAATCATGCTGTACTGTACCTGCAAAGGAGCCTGAGAGTAATGTTCAGTGAGGTAGGAGGAAAAGAAAGGATGTGTGGTTTTTGTAGCCCATGTTAAAATGAGTAATCAACATGCCAATGCTGCTGACAAGTCAGATGATTACTGAGGATTTACCAATGGACAAACCAACATGGTAGTCAGTGAGGAGTCATAAGAGCATTTTGATGGAAAGTTGGGGCAAGAATTTGATAGGAAAACATTTCAGAAAGAATAGGAGAAGAAGAATGGGAGAAAGTAAAACAGTTATTTCGAGGAACAAAGAAGTGGTGTGGTACTCACAAGGAAAGCAGAGACACTGGTTTTAGATAGTATCACAGAAATTCTGTCTATAGCGAAAAAAAAAAAAAAAAAACTACTGCCATCTAGTTGATTCCACCCATAGGACAGAGTAGAATTGCCCCACAGGGTTTCCAAGGAGTAGCTGGTGGATTCCAATTGGTGACCTTTTGGTTAGCAGTTAAGCACTGCATCACCAGGGCTCCCATCACACTTTGTGTACATATTTCTATGTTTTTCTTTATTTTGTATCTCCTTTAGTTTTTGTGTTTCCTTGTTTTATTTACTTAAGTATTTATTTATACCAAAGAGAGATACAGGTATAGATTTTTTTTTTTTATCTCTTATCAATGTGTTCCTTAAAAAAAAATTGGCTTGCTTTTTTTTGAACATTTAATTGTGCTTTAGGGGAAAGTTTTACAGAGCAAATTAGTTTTCCATTCAAAAATTGTTCTACGACAATGGTTGCAATCCCTGCAATGTGTCAGCACTCTCCCCATTTCCACCCCGGGTTCCCCATTTCTATTTTTCCAATTCCCTTGCCTTCTCATATTTGCTTCTGGGCAAATGTTGCCCGTTTGGTCTCGTATCCTTGATTGCTCTACGAAGCACAATCCTCATGGGTGTCATTGTCTATTTTATGGGCCTGTTTATTATTTGGCTGAAACATGATATCCAGGAGTGGCTTCATTTCCAAGTTAGAAAGACTTCTTAGGGCTATAGTCTCGGGAGTTACTCAGTCTCTTTCAGACCAGTAAGTCTGGTCTTTTTTATGAATTTTAATTTTATTCTACATTTTTCTCCTGCTCTAACAGGGACCTACTATTATGTTCCTCATCAAAACAGTTAGTAGTGGTAGCTGGGCACCATCTAGGTCTGGTCTCAGGCTGGAGGAACCTGTGGTATATGTGGGCCAGTCCTTTGGGCTAATTGCTTCCTTGAGTCTTTGGTTTTCTTTACTCTCCTTTGCTCCAGACAGGAGGAGACCTATAGCTGTATGTTAAATGACTACCCACAATCTCTTAAGACCCCAGACGCTCACCAAAGTAGGATGTAGAACATTATTTTTATGAACTATGTTATATCAGTTAACCTGGATGTTCCCTGAGAAGGCCCCTAGTCTTCAAGCCCAGTCACTCAGTCCCATGAAGTATTTGGTTATGTCTATGAAGTTTCCATAACTGTGCCCCGTGTGCTTTGTTATATATATGAATATACATGTAGCACACACAAACATGTATATAGAAATATCCACAAACATACTTATATATGCACACTGGTGTATCCCCATACAACCTCCCACACCTATTTAGCATGCATATCTACCTATGTATCCACTTGTAAATTATTGTTTGTTATTACTGTTGTGGAAACTCTGGTGGCATAGTGGTTAAGTGCTACAGCTGTTAACCAAGAGGTTGGCAGTTCAAATCCACCAGGCCCTCCTTGGAAACTCTATGGGGCAGTTCTACTCTGTCCTATAGGTCGCTATGAGTCAGAATCAACTCGACAGCAGTGGGTATGGTTTTTTGGTTTTATTACTGTTGTTGCAGGATTGTGTATGTTACAGTATTAACCATAGTTGCCTTTTATTCTTGCTTACCTCTCAGTGTCTTCCTTTCCCTTGATCACCTGGTGTTGACTTCCCCCATACTATGTATTGGCTTTGCCTTCAGCAGAATTAACACATCTACTATCTAGTTAGTGATTCTCCTCCAGCCCCAGTAACCATCATAGATTGTTTCTTTCTGTGTGTAAACCTTTCCTTGATTTTTTATAATAATTGTCTCATACAATATTTGTCCTTTTGTGATTGACTTATTTCTCTCAGCATAATGTCCTCCAGATTCATCCATCTTGTGAGTGTTTTGCAAATTCATTATTGTTATGCAGTATTTCATTGTGTGTATGTACTACGACTTGTTTATCCATTCTTCCATTGTTGGACACTTAGGTTGTTTCCATCTTCTTGCTATTGTGAATAACGCTGCAGTGAACATGGCTATGCATATGTCTATTCGTGTCACGGTTTGGTTTGCTTTTATTTGTACTAGTTTTTGTGCCTAAAGAATGATACATAAATATATCTGGGGTGAATAAATGGACAGGTTCTTATCATGATAAGATGTTCATATTCTGGTCCCTAAATCATTTTACATCTTTAATTTTGGATATTTCTAGATGAAGTTAAAGGTTACTATGTTGCTTAAAGGAATCCTGGTGGCACAGTGGTTAAGAGCTTGGATGCCAAACAAAAGGTCTGCAGTTGGAATCTGCCATCCGCACCTTGGAAACACCATGGGGCAGTTCTACTCTGTTCTACAGGGTCGCTGTAAGTCAGAATCGACTTGACAACAATAGATTTAGTTTTCTTCCTTTGTGTTGATTGAGAAGCACCTGCTAGTATTAATATAAAGAGGGCAAGTAAATTAATTTTCTCTTCTTATATTTCTCTGTGACCCAAGTATCTTTAAATTCTCATCACCCAGAAAGCCAAATGATCCTATAGCTTCCCCCCTAAATAAACTCATCCACACATTTACGAATCATGCTTACAATGTATTTGAAAAAACTGTGTTTTATAGAAGTCTATACATAAGACATGGAAACCCTTGCCGCATAGTGGTTAAGAGCTCAGTCTGCTAACCAAAAGGTCCGCAGTTCAAATTCACCATGCACTCCTTGAAAACTCTGTGGGGCAGGTCTACTCTGTCCTACAGGGTTGCTATGAGTCCGAATCGACTCAACAGCAATGGGTATGATTTGGTTTGGCTTATACATAAGACATTTTGCTATGTTATTATAGGAAGGGTCACATTGAATAATGTTATTTTTCCACACGATAAATCTAATAACATCTAATAAATAATGTTATTAGATTTATCGTGTGGAAAAATAACATTATTAACTGAATATTGTAATTTAGTGAAAAAGACTTTGAAACTGCAGGAAGATACCTGACAAATTCTAAACTCAGCATCTGGTGCAGATTTTGATTTAGTATAAAAGTAGCCTAGCTTGTGAGAAGCACCACTCTATCCACTACCTTTAGCAGGAAAAATAACCAGAAGAATCGGACACAGGTAGTGTGAATCAGAGTAACACGGTATTAATGTGACAGAAGCCTCTGCAGGCCCTAGAGGCATAGCCAGAGCAGAGAGATTTATAGAAAATGACTATTTTATGTTAAGCCCTTTTCTCTAATTTAAAAGTTGGGTGGGGTGGTTGGTGTGTCTCTTAGCCTTATTGATCCTTCTCACAGGTTACTGCAATAACCCTATATGGCCAGGACAATTAAAAATTGCCCAGAGATTCCAGGGCTTTTTTAAAGAAAACAGCAACTGTTGGTTCTCTATTTGTGGGTTATGGGGGCAACGTATGTCACACTCAGTAACCTTTGATAGGCCTGGGAACCAATAAAAAACCACAAAGTAGGTGACCTTGTATTAAATAGTTAGTCTCAGGAAGTGGCTGCTCCAAACGAAATGATAGAAATCCATGCAACCACTGTGGCAGAGCCAGAAGAACACGTCTATGAAGGAAATAAGCTTCACTCATTTTTCTTCCCCATTTAGGAGGAAAAAGCCTTAGATGAACCCATGAAAAGGCCCCAGTAAAAAACTTATGGAAGTTTCATACCAGCTGCTGTCGAGTGGACTCCAACTCATGTCGACTCCACATGTGTCAGAACAGAACTGCACTCCACAGGGTTTTCAGTGGCTGATTTTTCTGAAGCAAGTCACCAGGTTTTTCTTTTAAGGCACGCCTGAGCGGGCCTGAATATCCAAACTTCCGGTTAGCAGCCTGGAACATTAGCTACTTGGCCTATTCAGGGACTCCACAAAACTTATCATTATGTGCCCTCAGATTGGCTCCCACTCATCCCTACCTATGTACAACAGAACAAAACATAGTCCAGACCTGCGCCATCCTCACTATGGTTGCTGTGTTTCAGCCAATTGTTGCAGACACGGTGTCAACTCATCTCGTCAAGGGTCTTCCTCATTTTTGCTGACCCACTACTATACCAAGCATGATGTCCTTTCAGGGACTGGTCCCATCTTATAACATGTCCAAACTATGTGAGACAAAGTCTCGCCATGCTCGCTTCCGAGGAGCACTCTGGCTGTACTTCTTCCATGACACGCTTATTTATTCTTCTGGCAGTCCACGGTCTATTCAGTATTCTTCAGCAACACCATAATTCAAAGGTGTCAGTTCTCCCTTGGTCTCCCTTATTCATTGCCCAGCTTTTGCGTGCATATGAGGCTATTGAAAACCTCACAGCTTGGGTCAGGCACACCTTAGTCCTCAAAGTAACATCTTCACTTTTCAACACTTTTTTAAAGAGGCTTTTTGCAGCAGATTTGCCCAATACAATATATTGTTTGATTTCTTGACTGCAGGTTCCATGGGCACTAATTGTGGATCCAAGTAAAATGAAATCCTTGACAACTTCGATCTTTTCTCCATTTACTTCATGTGGTTTATTTGGCCCAGTTATGAGAATTTTTGTGTTATGTTAAGGTGTAATACACACTGATGGCTGTGGCCTTTGATCTTCATGAGTAAGCACTTCCTCTTCACTTTTAGCAAGCAAGTTTGTGTCATCTGCATGCCAAAGATTGTTAAGGAATCTTTCTCCAATCCTAATATCTCATTTTTCTTCATATACTCCAGCTTCTCAGATTATTTGCTGTGCATTCAGATCGACTAAGTATGGTGAAATGTTATAACCCTGACACGCACCTTTCCTGATTTTAAACCATGCAGTATCCCCTTATTCTGTTCGTATGACTCTCTTGATCTATGTATAGGTTCTGCATGAGCACAATTAAGTGTTCTGGAATTCCCATGCTTTGCAATGTTATCTATAATTTGTTATGATCCACTGTCATGGATTGAATTGTGTCCCCAAAAAAATATGTGTCAACTTGGTTAGGCCATGATTCCCAGTATTGTGTGTTGTCCTCCATCTTGTGATTGTACTTTTATGTTAAGAGGATTAGGGTGGGATTATGACACCACGCTTATTCGGGTTACTTCCCTGATCCACCTAAAGAGAGTGTCCCTGGGGTGTGTCCTGCACCACCTTTTATCTCTCAAGAGACAAAAGAAAAGGGAAGCAAGGAGAGAGTTGGGGACCTCATACCACCAAGAAAGCAGCACCAGAAGCAGAGCGCATCCTTTAGACCTGGGGTCCCTCTGCCTCAGAAGCTCCCTGACCAGGGGAAGACTGATGAGAAGGCCGACAGAGGAAAAAACCTTCCCCTGGAGCTGACACCCTGAATTTGGACTTTTAGCCTATTTTGCTGTAAGGAAATAAACTTCTCTTCGTTAAAGCCATCCACTTGTGGTATTTCCGTTACAACAGCAGTAGCTGACTAACACATGCAGACCGTCTAATGCCTTTGCATAGTCAATAAAACACAGGTAAACATCTTTCTGCTATTGTCTGCTTTCAGCCAAGATCCATCTGACATCAGCAGTGATAACCCTCATTCTACATCCTCTTCTGAATCTTGCTTGAATTTCTGGCTGTTTCCTGTCGATGTACTGCAGCAGCCATTTTTTAATTATCTTCAGCAAAATTTAACTTTTGTGTGATAGTAATTATATTGTTTGATAAGTTCTGCATTTCATTGGATCACCTTTCTTTGGAATGGACGCAAATATGGATCTCTTCCAGTCAGTTGGCCATGTAGCTGTCATCCAGACTTCTTAGCATAAACAAGTCAGCACCTCCAGTGCCATATCCATTAGTTGAAACATCTCAATTGATATTCCGCCAATTCCTGGAGCCTTGTTTTTCACCAGTGCCTTCAGTATGGCTTGGAGTTCTTTCTTCAGCACCATCAATTCTTGATCACATGCTACCTCCTGAAATGGTTGAACATCGACCAATTCTTTTTGGTACAGTGACTTTGTGTATACCTTCCATCTTCTTTCGATGTTTCCTGTGCCATTCATGTTTTGTGCACAGAATCTTTCAATATTGCAATCAGAGGCTTGAAATTTTTTAGTCTGCTCTTTCAGCTTGAGAAATGCCAAGCGTGTTCTTCCCTTTTGGTTTTCTAATTCCAAGTGTTTGCACATTTCATTATAATACTTTACTTCGATTTCTGGAGCCACCCTTTGAAATCTCCTCTTCAGCTCTTTTACTTCATTTCTTCTACTCACTTCAGCTACTCTACATTCAAGAATAAATTTCAGAGTCCCTTTTGACTTCTATTTTGGTCTTTTCTTTCTTTCCTGTTTTTTTTTAATGACTTCTTGCTTTCTTCATGTATGTTGTCACTGATGCCATCCCACAATTCATCTGGTCTTCAATCATTAGTGTTCGATGCATGAAATCTATTCTTGAGATGATCTCCAAATACAGGTGGGATATACTCAAGGTTGTATTTTGGCTCTCGTGGATTTATTTTAATTTTTTTTAGCTTCAACTTTAACTCGCATGTGAGCAATTGATGGTCTGTTCCACAGTCAGCGCCGGCCTTGTTCTGACTGATGATATTGAGCTTTTCCATCACCTCTTTCCACAGTTATAGTGTATTTAATTCTTGTGTTTTCCTTAAGGTGAGGTCCATGTGTATAGTCACCATTTATGTTGTTGAAGAAAGGCATTTGCAACGAATAAGTTTTTGGTTTTGCAAAATCCTATCATGTGATCTCATGTGTCGTTTCTATCACCAAGGCCATATTTTTCAACTAATGATCCTTCTTTGTTTCCAACTTTTGCATTTCATTCACCAATAATTATGACAGCATCTTAATTGTATGTTTGATCAGTTTCAGACTGCAGAAATTGTTAAAAATCTTCAATTTCTCCATTCTTGGATTTAGTGGTTGGTGTCTAATTTGAAAAATAGCCATATTAATTGGTCCTTCTTGTAGTCTTATAGATATTATCCTATCATTGACAGTGTTGTGCTTCAGGATAGACCTTGAAATGTTTTCTGACAACATTCCTCTTCAATTTGTCATTTTGGTCATAGTGGAACATATGATTGTCTGATTCAAAATAGCCAGTACCAGTCCATTTCAGCTTATTCTTGCCTGAGATATCAATCTTTATGCATTGCATTCATTTTTAATGACTTCCAATTTTCCTAGATTCATACTTTGTACATTCTATGTTCCTATTATTAATAGATGTTTGCAGATATTTCTTCTCATTTTGAGCCATGCCACAGCAACAAATGGAGGCCCCAAAAGCTTGACTCCATCCATGATTTTAAGATCAACTCTAATTTGAGAAGGCAGCACTTTCCCAGTCGTATTTTGAGTGTCTTGCAACCTGAGGAACTCATCTTCTGATACTATATCAGACAATATTCCACTGTTATTCATAAGGCTTTCACTGGCCAATTTTTTTCAGAAGTAAGCTACCAGGTCCTTCTTCCTAGTCTCTCTTAGTCTAGAAGCTGAGCTGAAATCTGCCCACCATGGGTGACCCTGCTGGTATTTGAAATACCAGTGGCATAGCTTCCAGCATGACAGTTAACACATAAGCCACGAAAGTAGCACAAACTGACAAATGGGTGGTGGACAAAAAATGTATAGAAATGCATCAGTATGATCATTTTGTGCAGGCATGCACGTGTGTGTGTGAGAGAGAGAGAGTGAAAGAGAGAGATCTGCAAGTAAAGAAAAAACTAATAGAAAAGAGGAAAGAAGGTCCACACAGCACAAAGACATGGGTATGCCCAGGAACCAAAGTTGCCGCTGACAAAGAGATTCTGCTGATCTCAGTAATCTGGAAGCTTGAATAAAAACCACACCGGAGCACAGGCAGAGAGGCTTGGAGAATTGTAACTAAGACCTCTGCATGCATTTCAATGCAAACTCAATGAAAGGGTAAAGTAGGAAAAAAAAGTATTCCCACTGACAGAGGAAGACCAACAATTTTTTTGCCCGTTTTAGCCTGGGCTCTGGTCAGAAAAATCAAAACTCTCTCAGAAATTCATAAGCACAGTTTGGGCCTGAGGCCTAAATTTCAAGCATGGCCCTGGAATCCCTACTTCGAGAAGTGAACAGTCAGTGCAGTCTGAGACACCTGCAGCACCTGCAAAGCACAGACAAAAACCTCTCTTGAGGGACATGCCCTCTGTTCAAGCCCCAAAGCTTTTCTGCAAATAAAGCCTCACTAAAGATTTTCTCCCTGACTAAACTTGTACGCTGCAAAACACCCACTCTGAGTGGGAATCAGCTGAGCCAGCAGGTAGTAGGAAGAAGCACTAGAGAACTACAGATAATAAAACAGCATCGAATATTAAAAAAAAAAAAAAGAATAACCAAGCTCATTGCCATCCAGTCGATTCAGACCCATAGCGACCCTATAGGACTAAGTAGAACATCCCATAGGGTTTTCAAGGCTGTACTCTTTACGGATTGCACATGTCATTATAATACTTTACTTTGTCTTCTCGAGCCACCGTTTGAAATTTTCTGTTCAGTTCCTTTACTTCATCATTTCTTCCTTTCGCTTTAGCTGCTCAACATTCAAAAGCAAGTTTCAGAAGCTCTTCTGACATCCATTTTGGTCTTTTCTTTCTTTCCTGTCTTTTTAATGACCTCTTGCTTTCCTCATGTATGATGTCCTTGATGTCATTCCACAACTCATCTGGTCTTTGGTCACTAGTGTTCAATGCATCAAATCTACTTTTGAGATGGTCTCTAAATTCAGGTGGGATATACTCAAGATCGTACTTCGGCTGTCATCAACTTGTTCTAATTTTCTTCACTTTCAATTTGAACTTGCATATGAGCAACTGATGGTCTGTTCCATAGTAAGCCCCTGGTCTTGTTCGGCTGATGATATTGAGCTTTTCAGTTGTCTCTTTCCACAGATGTAGTCAATTTGATTCCTGTATATTCCATGTGGTGAGGTCCATTGTGTAGTTGCCATGTATGTTGGTGAAAAAAGATATTTGCAATGAAGAAGTTGGTGGTCTTGTGAAGTTCTGTCATGTCATCTCTGGCACTGTTTCTGTCATGAAGGCCATATTTTCCAACTACCGATCCTTCTTTGTTTCCAGCATTCACATTCCAAAAACCAGCAATTATCAATGCATCTTAGTTGCATGTCTGATCAATTTCAGACTACAGAAGCTGGTAAAAATCTTCAATTTCTTTATCCTTTGCCTTAGTGATTGGTTCATAAATTTGAATAGTAGTCTTATTAACTGGTCTTCCTTGTAGATGTATGGATATTATCCTATCACTGACAGTGTTGTATTTCAGGATAGATATTGAAATACATTGAAATGTTCTTTTTGACAATGAAGACAACACCATTCCTCTTCAGGTTGTCATTCCTGGCATAGCAGACTATGATTGTCCAATTCAAAATGGCCAACAAAGTCCATTTCAGCTCACTAATGCCTAAGATATCAATGTTTATCTATTCCATTTTTGACCATTTCCAATTTTTCTAGATTCATACTTCATACATTCCATGTTCCAATTATTAGTGGATGTTTGCTGCTGTTTCTTCTCATTTTGAGTCCTGCCACATCAGCAAATGAAGGTCCCGAAAGCTTTACTCCATCTACATCATTAAGGTCTACTCTACTTTGAGGGGGCAGCTCTTCACCAGTCCTCTTTTGAGTGCCTTCCAACCTGGGGGGCTCATCTTCTGGCACTGTATCAAACAATGTTCTGCTGCTATTCTTTTCAGAAGTAGACTGCCGGGTCCTTCTTCCTAGTCTGTCTTAGTTTAGAAGCTCAGCTGAAACCTGTGTGCCATGGGTGACCCTGCTGATATCTGAATACCGGTGGCAAAGCTTCGAGCATCACAGCAACATGCAACCCCCACAGTATGACAAACTGACAGATGCGTGGGGATAGAAAACCAAAAGGGAAGAACATGCTCAGCATTTCTCAAGCTTAAAGAACTGAAGAAAAAATTCAAGCCTAGAGTTGCAATAGTGAAGGATTCTATGGGGAAAATATTAATGACACAAGGAGCATAAAAATAAGATGGAAGGATTACACAGAGTCATTATACCAAAAAGAATTGGTCGATGTTCAACCATTTCAAGAGGTAGCATATAATCATGAACCAATGGTACTGAAGGAAAAAGTCCAAGCTGCACTGAAGGCATTGGCAAAAAACAAGGCTCCAGGAACTGATGGAAAATCAATTGAGATGTTTCAACAAACAATGCAGTGCTGGAAGTGCTCACTAGACTATGCCAAGGAAATTGGAAGACAACTACCTGGCCAACCGACTGGAAGAGATCCATATTTATGCCTAATCCCAAGAAATGTGATCCAACCCAATGTGGAAATTATTGGCAATATCATTAATATCACAGGCAAGCAAAATTTTGCTGAAGACCATTCAAAAGTGACTGCTGCAATGTATCGACAGGGAACTGCCAGAAATTCAAGCAGGATTCAGAAGAGGACATGGAACCAGGGATATCATTGCTGATGTCAGATGAATCCTGGCTGAAAACAGAGAATGCCGGAAGGATGTTTACCTGTGTTTTATTGACTATGCAAAGGCATTCGACTGTATGGATCATAGCAAATTATGGATAACGTTGTGAAAAATGGGAACTCCAGAACACTTAATTATGCTCATGATAAAACTGTACATACATGAAGAGGCAGTTGTGTGGACAGAACAAGGGGATACTGAGTGGTCTAAAGTCAGAAAAGATGTGTGTCAGGGTCCTATCCTTTCACCACACCTATTCAGTCTGTATGCTGAGCAAATAATCCAAGAAGCTGGACTATACGAAGAAGAATGGGGCATCAGGTTTGGAGGAAGATTCGTTAACAACCTGTGGTATGCGGATAATACAACTTTGCTTGCTGAAAGTGAAGACAACTTGAAGCACTTACTGATGAAGATCAAAGACCAAAGCCTTCAGTATGGGTTACACTTCAACATAAAGAATGCAAAAATCCTCAGGACAGGACCGATAAGCAACATCATGATAAAGGAATAAAAGACTAAAGTTGTCAAGGATTTCATTTTACTTGGAACCACAATCAACAGCCATGGAAGCAGCAATCAAGAAATCAAAATACCCATTGCATTGGGCAAATCTGCCTCAAAGGACCCCTCTAAAGTGTCAAAAAGCAAAGATGTCACCTTCAAGGCTAAGATGTGCCTGGCCCAAGCCATGGTATTTTCAATTGCACCATATGCATGCAAAAGCTGGACAATGAATAAGGAAGACCAAAGGAGAATAGATGCTTTTGAATTGTGGTGTTGGTGAAGAATATTGAAAATACCATGGACTGCTAAAAGAAGGAACAAATCTGTCTTGGAAGAAGTACAACCAGAATGCTTCTTAGAAGCAAGGAGGGCGAGACTGCACCTTACATACTTTGGACATATTGTCAGGAGGGGTCAGTCCTTGGAGAAGGACATCATGCTTGGTAAAGTACAAGGTCAGCAGAAAAGAGGAAGACCCTTGGTGAAATGAATTGATACAGTAGCTGCAACAATGGCTAATGCATAACAACGATTGTGAGCATGGCGCAGGACTGGGCAGTGATTCATTCTGTGGTACATAGGGTCACTATGAGTCAGAACTGACTTGACGGCACCTAATAACAACTACGTACAATCTTTACGGAAGCAGACTGCCACATCTTTCTCCCTGGGAGCAGCTGCTAGGTTCGATCTGCCAACCTTTTGGTTAGCAGCCAAGTGTTTAACCACTGTGCCACCAGGGCTCCTCATAGACAATATAGTAAGTTCAAAATGACTAAGACATAAAAGAATGAATAAAAAACATAAAAATCTCTGACTATCTGAAAATGTAGGCACACATTAAAAAAGTAGAAATTTGAATATTGAAAAGCATAGTAATTACAGCCAAAACCTGACTGAATATGTTAAACATATTATAAAATTCAGTTCCACTGAAGATCTTGAAAAATTGAACTGTTAGGAAAATGGGAATAGAAGGATATCACCTATAGCGATTCTGGTATTTATCAAAAACCTTACTCAAATGTCACATATACTGGTAAAAATCAGAGGCCTTTCCTTTAAAAATCAGGAACATATGAAGCTGTTTATTATCACTATTTTTATTTCATATTCCAATGTAGTTTCCAGGAATGAAATAAGAAAAGGGGAAAAAAAAAACTGTAAATACCAGAAATGAAAACTCATTATTTGCATATGTTATGATTGTCTGTATGGAAAATCTAAGAATATCTACAAACTTTTAGGACTAAAAAGCTAGCTTAGCGAGTTAGATGACAAGGCCATTGTAAAAAATCAATTGCTTTCCTGTAAAATAGCAACAAAAAAAAAGCGAACAAGAGAGAAAACTTTAAAGATTCTACTTCACAATAGCAAATAAAATTGTAATTTATTTAGGAAAAAATTAACAAAATGACCAACATCTTCGTGGGATTCTAAATACATGAAGAGCTATATTGTGCTTATAAGTTTACAACTCAGTATTAGAAAGATGCCATTTCTCCCCAAGTTGTTGGTCTCTATAGCCAAAACAATTCCTCCCAGCATTAAAACATGATATTTTGTATTTCTTTTTGTTTTGGATAAACTAGACAAGTTGATTCTAAAATTTATATGAAAGTTTTATGATCCAAATATTGTCAAGATATTCTTAAAAGAAGAATAGTTTGGGGGTGGGAGGGAGGGAAGGAAGACGGTGATGTCTAAGAGTCATAAAGTCAATGAATAAGTTAGTTTGGCATTTGTGCAGGGACAGAGAAGACAAGTGGAACTCACACATGCTCCAAATTACAGCCAACATTTTTGGAAACTTGGTATAAGATAGGGTGTATATCATGGAGGTAACTAGACCTGCAATCCATTTCCCTCTCTGATTCCTGGGCCTCCTTCTTCCTCTGTGGTACCAGGTGAATAGAGGCCAATTGTTGTATCCTGGGTGTCCCCAAGCACTACTCACTAAACTAGGAGGTAGAACAGAAACTCTAAAGAGAACGTGAGGCCCATTGACTGAATAGACCCACGAAACCATGATCCTAAATCTTTAAATCATGAAAACTAATCCCTTGAGGTGTTTAGTTGTACCTAAGTGGTATCAACAGTATAGTTTTTTGTTTTTTGTTTTTTTTTTTTTTGAGGTGGCAGGAGGCTGCTGTTGTTGTGAAATTATATATAACACTATATTTGTCATTTTTCCCTTTTATTCTGATATACGGCTTAGTGATATCAGTTACATTAGTCAATTTTTGTAACCATTACCTTTAGTCGATGTCAATTTTCCCATCACCACAGACAAAAATTCACTACTTTTCAAAGAAACCTTACCCTCTTTCCCTCTCCCTTCCCATCCCTGGTAACCACTAGTAATCACTGGTCTCTATATATGTACTATTCTTGTCATTTCATGTAAGTGAAACCATACAATATTTGTCCTTTTGTGATTGACTTAGTTCACTCAGCACGATGTCTTCGAGGTTCATCCATGTTGTAGCATCTATCAGGACTTCATTTTTCTTTCAGCCTGAGTAGTATTCCATTGTGTATGTGTACCACATTTTGTTTATCCTTTCATCTATTGATGCACGCTTGGGTTGTTTCCAACTTTTTGCTGTTGTGAATAGCATATGAGTGAACATCAGTGTACATATGTCTGTTTGTGTCCCTACTTGTATGTACCTAGGGTATATACCTAAGAGTGAAATTCTTGGGTGATATGTAGTTCCATTTCTAATTTTGTGATGAATCATTATACTGTTTTCTAAAATGTTTGTACCATTTTACTTTCCCACAGGCAATGGATAAGGGTTCTGATCTCCCTACATCCTGGCCAACATTTGTTATTTTCTGTGTTTTTTTTTTTTGATCATTGCCTTTCTATTAGGGGTGAGGTGGTATCTCATTGCAGTTTTAATTTACATCTTTCTGATAGATAATAACAGTGAACATCTTTACATGTGCTTGTTGTCTGCTTGAATATCTTCTTTGGTGAAGTGTCTGTTTATGTCCTTTGCCCTGTTTTAACTGAGTTATCTGTCTTTCCGTTGTTGAGATGCAGACATTTTATATACAGTTTGGATATTTGTTAGTTATCTAGTGCTGCTGTAACAAAAATACCACAAGTGGATGGCTTTAACAAGCAGAAATTTATTTTTCTCACAGTTTAGGAGTCTAGAAGTCCAAATTCAGAGTGCCAGCTTGAGGGGATGGTTTTCTCTCTCTGTCAGCTCTGGAGGAAGGTCCTTGTCTCCTTTCAACATCTGTGGGCCCAGCATTCCTTGGAAATCTCTAAGTGTCTTGGCATCATTCCTCCCCTGGGTCTAGGAGGCTCTCAGCACAGTGACTCCGGGTTCAAAAGGACATGCTCCCCTCCCAGCTTTTCTTTCTTCTTGGTAGTGGGGTCCCTCTCCCTCTGTTTTCTTCTTTCTCCTTTTATCTCTTGTAAGGCAAGAGGTGTGACTCAAGCATGGGTGTGGCATGAGTAAGGGTGTGACTTGAGTAAGGTGGTATGACTCAAGATACACTCCACCCTAATCCCATCTCATAGAGGTTTTAGGATTTATGTAGTTACATAACATTACAAAATGGAGGATAATTATATCAGATTACAAAATGGATGATAATTACATACTACTGGGAATCATGGCCCAGCCAAGTTGACACATATTTTGGGGGGACACAATTCAATCCATGACAGGATGTTAGACCCTTATTGGATATATGGTTCCTAAAGATTTTTTTCCCAGCCTGTAGGCTGTCCTTTTACTCTTTTGGTAAAGTCTTTTGATGAACATAGGTATTTAATTTTTATAAGGTCTCAATTATCAATTTTGTCTTCTGTTGCTTGTACATTTGTTGTTTTATTTGATAATCTATCATTAAAAAAAAAAAATCCCATAATTTTGCCCCTATGTTTTCTTCCAAGAACTATATGGTTTTAGCTTTACATTCAGGTCCTTAATTCATTTTGAACTAGTATTTGAGTATGGTGTAAGGTATGGGTCCTGCTTCATTCTTCTGCATATGGAAATCCAGTTTTGCACCATTTGTTGAAGAGGCTCTTCTTTTCCCCACTGAATGGACTTAGCACCCTTGCTGAAAATCAGTTGTCCATAGACGTATGGATTTATTTCTGGGTTCTCAATTCTATCCCATTGGTCTATGTGTCTGTCATTAAACCAGTGCCTGTCTGTTTTGATTACTATAGCTGTATAGTCTGTTTTTAAATAAGGAAGTGTGAGGCCTCCTACTTCGTTCTTCTTTGAAATTGCTTTGACTATTCAGGGTCTCTTTTCTTTCCAAATAAAGTTGAGGATACATTTCTCCATTTCTGTAAAGAATGTTGTTCACATTTTAGGTAGTAAATTTGAACATGAAATCCCATTCCTATTTATATACAATATATGTAAATAAGGAAACATATTTAAAAGCCTTCACTGAAACAATGTCTGTAAGAGAAACACATAGGAAAGAACCTTTTCTAAAAAAGTGAGTCACAGAGAGGTTAAGTGATGCTCCCGGGGTCACTCATCTAATATGTGTAAGAATCATGATTCATATGCAAAAGTATGACTCTAGAGTCTCCAGTCACTCCAATGAATTGTAATATATTAAGATAACAGAACAGTATGCAACCAGCCATTAAAAAGAATTTTTCAGCTCTGTGTTTACAAGTATAAAATGAACTCTAATGTATACTGTTACATAAAAAAGCAAGGCTCGTGAATGCAAATAACCCAACAGAATCTACAGAAAACATGTTAGAACTTATAAGTGAGTTTGGAAATTTTGCTGGATACAACATGAATACAGAAAAATCAATTTTATTTCTATATTCCAGTAATAACAATGACAAAATGAAATTTTAAAAAAGTTGCCATTTATGAGAGGCCACTCAAGAAAGCAAATATAGCAGACTAAATCTAAAACAATTGAAAGTTATCAAAAGAATTCCTAAATAAAATCTGTATGAATGTATATGTATGTTTGTGTGTGTAATTTAACCATAAAATAAAAGACGGATATATTAGAATACCTTAAAATTTTAAAATTCTATGCATCAAAAGAAACTATTAAAAGAGTACAAATCAAACCACGTAATGTGTGTATTTCGTTTCTAGGGCTATTGTAAGAAAGTACCACAAACTGAGTGGCTTAAAACAACAGAAATTTATTCTCTCACAGTTTCAGAGGCTAGAAGTCCAAAACCAAGGTGTTACCAGAACCATGTTCCCACTGAAGGCTCTAGGCAAGGATTATTCCCTGCCTCTTCCTGGATTCTGGTAATTGCCGGTAATGCTTGGTATCCCTCGCCTTGCAGCTGCTTCCCTCCAATCTCTTCTTTCATCATCACATGGCCTTTCCCCTGTGCCTCCTCTGTCTTCAAATTTCTCTCTGCTCCTATGGACACCAATCATTTAATTTAGGGACCACTCTAATCCGGTATGACCTCAGTTTGATTACATCTGTAAAGACCCTATCTCCAAATGTCACATTCACATGTACCACGGATTAGGACTTCAACATATCTTCTTGGAGGACGCAATTTAATCCACAGCAATGAGAGAAGCTGCTTGAAACACACACAACCAACAAACGACTTGCATGCTGAATGCATAGATAATTCTTTCAAATCAGTAAAAAAAAAAAAAAGGCACATTTCTCAATTGTTAAATTAATGAATAGGTATTTCACAGAAAGAATAAACAAATGGCTAGTAAACATGTGAAAAGGTGCTCACCCTTATTAGTAATATGGAACATTCGAAATGAAGCCTCAGTGAGACACCACTAAACATGGACTCACCAAAAAACCAAACCCAGCGCCTTCGAGTTGATTCCAACTCATGGCAACACTATAGGGCAGAGTAGAACTGCCCCACAGAGTTTCCAAGGAGCGCCTTGTGGATTTGAACTGCCAACCCTTTGGTTAGCAGCTGTAGCACTTAACCACTACACTACCAGGGTTTCCAAACATGGACTAGAAAGGCTAAAATTTAAGACTTGAAACAAAGGGTCAGTTAGCATGTCAAGCAACAGAAAGTCTTCCGCAGTGCTGTGGGAGTGTAACTTGATACAACCAATTTAGAAAATGTTCAGGCAGTACGTTATAAAGTAGCTGTATTATCCAAGAAGCCTGAAGGAATTCAAGGGGAAAACATTAGCCAAGATGCATAACCTGCCCTTGTGAAAGGTTATTGTTGCAGAGCACTGAGATTGCCAAGAGAATTAATACTTAAAGTCTCTGCACTGCCTCTTTGGAAACCCTGGTGGCATAGTGGCTAAGTTAACCAAAAGGTCGGCAGTTTGAATCCACCAGGCGCTTCTTGGAAATTCTATGGGGCAGTTCTACTCTGACCTAATACGGTCGCTATGAGTTGGAATTAACTCAACAGCAGTGGGTTTGGTTTGGTTTGGTACTGCCTCTTTCGGCTGTCAAAACAAGTATCCAGTCATGGACAAATATGACACCCCTTTCAGGAATCAGTAGAATCTGCCGAACAGTGTCCCCTAAGCTCTGCCCTTCACCCCTTGCTCCAAATTTCACCAGAGAATCAGGTTCCCCCCTTCCTCACTCCCTAGGAAGTTATTGCATGAATCTCTTGGAAATTTGATGCTTCAAGTGGTTAGTTAGGTGGACTGTTTTTCAGCCATCATCAGGGCATCGACGTTTGCCCCCAACACTACCACCATTACCGTACCAATCCCCAAAACCAAATCCATTGCCATCGAGTAGATTCCAACACATAGCAACCCTATAGGACAGAGTAGAATTGCCCAGTAGGGTTTCCAAGGAGCAGCTGATGGATTCGAACTGCTGAGCTTTTGGCTAGCAGCCAAGCTCTTTAACCACCGCACCACCAGGGCTCCATCACCACCATACTACTCATTATTTGAAAGCTGAAGTGGTCTCAGTAGAGAGTTGATAGTTACAATGGTGTGCTCTTAGGTGTCATCTCTCGATAGTATCCCTCTCACATAAATTTCACTTTTGAAAAATTAAAGATAATTTACTATTTTTTAAAACTTCTTTAGCAACAAATGTGTATCACATTTGTAGTAGCTTATGTGAGATTCAACAAAATTCTTTTATTTTTATTCTTCTCTCCTGTTTTTGTTTCATTTTGTCTGTTGCTTTTGCTGTCATTTTCCCTTTATAAAAAATAGTTTTTGTTTTGAATCCTGTATCCCTTCCAAGTTTGTTAAACATTTCTATCACATACTTAGCATTGTTTTTGTTTAATGGGCTAAAGTTATTTTGGCAAAATAGTAATAAGGGCTGGGTCTGAATTCTATCTATCAAATGGCAGACAAAGTGTCAAGCACAGGGGATTCTGGGGCAGCTGAGAATCACGTGACTTACAAAGAACTTCACAGCCTAGTGCAAGGGACTGACCCATAGAAACATCTCTACAAATACTCAGGGCAATGATAAACTAATGCACTGTTTGCCAAATCCAACTGAGAGAGGCAGGGAAAACTTGCTGGAGAAGGTGAGGTTTCAACTGAGCCATAATGCAATGATAGGTGAGTAGGAAGTGTCAGACTTTCCAGGAAGAGGGGAAAGGAAAGTAAAAGTCGAGAGGCGAGAAGCAGTGCTAAAACTGTTGGTGTATTCTTGATTAATAACATTGCAAATGTTTGATGCTTCTCTCCAAAAATTTTTATTTACCGTTCAATTCAATATGTGACTACCCCAACTGAGAAGAAAACGGTTAACCTGGGAGGGCTCTTCTGCTGATGTTGTGTGCTGTCCAATCTACCCAGACTCACAGTGACCCTGGTGGATTCCAACTGCCGACAGTTTGGTCAGTAGCCTGAGCTCTTAACAGCTCCACCGCCAAGGCTCTGTTAACGCAGTAAGTTACAAATAAATGGAGATGTCAGTTACAAAACAGATAAGAAGGACGTAGGTAGAAGGCTTGTGAAAGCTTATAAGTATTTATTCTGGAAACCTATTCTCCATAGTCTCCGTATAGGATGCGATTAAATATTATCTTAAATTAAAATTCTTTAAAAGGTGAATAAGTTTTTTTTCCTACAAACTGGTGCCTCAACGAACCTCTTGTCCTACAAAGATAGCTAAGGATACACATTTTGTTGTTTTCTCCTTGAGAGAGACACCTTGTTTGAACTTTATTTGTATGTGAATAAAATATTTAACATGCTAATTTTCTGGTTAATATTCCCCTTTGGCGCGTACCAGCAAAGGATAATTGGCAGTAATGTGATTTAAACTTCTTTGAATTTGCAGCTGTTAATTGAACCTTCACTTTTAGTAACTCTGCATAGAAATAAATGTATTCACATAATATGTTCCCAAATCCCCTTCTCAACCGAGAACCATCAGGCTGGGATAGTTTCCATACCCTCCCTCCCACGCGGAATCAGGGGGATCAACTGTAAATAACCTCTGGCATTATCTTCTAATCTCATGATCTGATGATTATGGAATGGGCTACTTACCCACTTATCTCCCAGGAAAGGAGAACACAGTACAGTTCGAGGAAGAGTCATTAATCCAATGAAGGGACTTTGAACTAATTTCAGTGAAGGATGAACATGGTCAAGAGGTGATTTTAAATTGTAATGATGAAGAAAGCAATCAGCTGATGCAGATTTTAGAAGTTGTACCAGGAACAATAATGAGAAAAGAGGATACCTAATCACATTCGAAAAGAATTATAGGAATTCATAATTAAAGCAATGATAATGAATAATAAAACTCTTGGTGACATGTCTTTCAAATATCACTAGAAGCAGAGCAGGAAGTAAAAAGACGCTGCCTTCTTCGTCAGTGATATGAATTTTGCATAGAAGCTGAGAAACAGTTTTAATTCTGATGGAATCCAGGTTTCTGGGATTCATGGAGTTGGGGTAACCCATCCAGGCCATTGTCTGTAGGTTTTCTTTTGAACCTTGACCCTTGAAGAAAATGGCCTCCTAAAAGTCTCCTAAAAGTCACCTTTGAGTCAAGCAGTAGTCTAGATAAACTAATAAAAACCTGTTTGCCTTAGGCATTTGCTCTTTTGAGGAATTATCTCTGTGCACTGAGTTTCTTTAGTGAGTCTCTAGGAACAGGAGCTCCAAGGTCAGGCTAGAAGTTGTGTTTTAGAGCAAATTGTTGTTATATAAACACTTCTGGCCCCGTTTCCATGGCAATGTTCGTAAGATTCGGTATAAGAATCCTTGGAGGTCTTCTCATCTCTGGAATGGAAACTCTGGTGATACAGTGGTTTAAGAGCTAAATCTGCTAACGAAAATGTCAAGAGTTCAAATCCACCAGGCATTCCTTGGAAACTCTATGGGTCAGTTCTACTCTGTCCTCTAGAGTTGCTATGAGTCGGAATTGACTCGACAGCCAATGGGCTTTTTTTTTTTTTAAGTCAAAATGTTACCCTGATTTGAAAATCGTGCGTTAAATAATCTTCAATCAATTTCTACTACTGGCTTGACATAATTTTTGTTTTAACAAAGTTCAAGAAGACAATTGATAAAGTTTGCAAACCCTAGAGTTAAATGTAAACAACAATTATGTGATTAAGAGGTTTAACAAATCCTTAGGGTGTATGCAGTAAAAAAACTAAAGCAAAGTGAACAACAACATAAAGACGATTTCTCATTTTAGTATATTCTAAGAATAGAAGAGCAGCAACTGAGTAAAAATTTCAGGAAAAAGCAAATGTCCTTTGAAAATGCAAATGTTAGCCCAGAGAAATAAAAGAAAATATGTCATGAATTAGAGAGGGAAAAAGAAAGGAGAGCGGGTACATTTGTAAAAAGTATTGTCAGGTGTTTAAAAAGGTTCGTGTCAATGAATGAAATGTACTGCAGGAAATCAACTTGGCAAAAGGATAAATTCTCTGAGACCTAAAACTCAAACATAATTCTATACAAAAGGGAAATGAAAACAAATTAAAAATAATGTTTCTAAGCAGCAGAGGCCAAATAAAGTAGGACAACGTAGGCAATAAGTAGCAAAATTCAAGGGAAATATAAGTAAATAAGTAGATGTGGTGAACAGATAGATACAAACAGTACATTATCATACATATAAACACACATTTATAATATATATTTACATATATATGTGTTGTTAAAGATAAAATTTTTACAAGATTAAATTTGTATATGAACTTGTAAGATTTATTTGCAATTCATGAATTGCGGAGCATCTGGTCCGGAAATCAGTCAAGATCTCCAAGTACAAGCAGAAAAGACCAAAGTTACATGGGCAAAGTGGTGTAAGAACAAGGAAGTAAAACCAGGCAAAACATGATTGTTTAATTCTAAGCTACTTTCCTTATATGGCATATTGGCAACTTTTGTAGACAGGTGGTATGCTATACCTGAAGTGGCAAGCACAGATTGGTTGATTTAGGCTTTGGCTCCTGGGAAGTTCAGACATCTATAGGAAAAAGAAACAAGCTGGGTTTCAATTTGCTGATATGGGGCTTAGCATAAATAACTCCATCTTGGGACTACTATAATCAGGTTAACAGTACATATCAGTAAGCATATTAATTGCAACATCCCTAATGGCCTATATAAGGAGTCCTGGTGGCACAGTAGTTAAGTGCTCAGCTGCTAATCAAAAGATCAGTGGTTGCAACCCACCAGCTGCTCCGAGGGAGAAAGATGTGGCTATCTGCTTCTGTAAAGATTACAGCCTTGGAAAATCTATGGGGCAATTCTACTCTGTCCTGCTGGGTCGCTATGAGTCAGAATCAACTCAAAGGCAACGGGTTTTAAGAATATGGAACAAGTAGCAACATACAAGTGTTGCCAAATCTTAGAAGGCGGGTTCTGTCTGCCATGCTCAGACCTGCCAATAATCTAGACACAGGCCTCTGAGAAAGAGAAATTAACTTTATTGCAAGACTCAGAGCAAAAAGCCAGGCGGAAGTTCCTCAGATCTGACAGGGCTTATATATGATTTGGGCAGCAAGATGGTGGCCATGCAGACATACTGGAGAGGGAAAATTCTAGAAGGAAGACGTTACAGGAATTATCATGGCCAGGAAACAGGAGGTGACATGGTTCTTGACGGTTCAGAACGGGGTACGGGTGATGGCTTTCCTTCTGATTCATCCCACCTATTACTGCGTCCTCTGTTGAGGTCAACTAATGGTCACAGCTGGCCAAATCTGGCTTGGGCTGATTTAAGGCAGTCTTTTCAGACTAATGGAAATTTACTGGCATTCGTAGGGTTAGGTTACACGAGGAAAATAAAATGTCATATGTCTGTGGATGTATACATGTATGTACGGAATATAATATGTTTTACATATATATATAGAAAGAGAGAGGCTTATTTAAATTAGAGCTCTCCTAGTGCCCACCCTGTGCCATATATTGTTCTAAGAGCTTTATTAATTAACTCATTTAATCCTTTCCATGACACTATGAAATAGGTTTGCGATACGTGCCACTGTGGCTCCATTTTACAAATCACAAACGAAATTACAAAGAGTAAACAAGCTCACACAGTAAATAGGAAAGCTAGGATTCTAAACCCAGGACACTTGCTTCCAATAGTCTTGCTCTTAATTTTACGACTGTATACAGCCTTTCATTATATAAAGATGGTTGTGCTATTGTAAGTGTACAAAATTTTTTCAAAGAAATTAACAAATATTTAAAAGTTAATAGATAAATTGCAGAGGAGATCCAGAAAGCTAGACTTTAAATTGTGTTTTCTTTCCTCTTCTCAAAAAGGATTAAGTATGATCTCAGGCCTCACGTACATTTCAACACTGAAGGCCAAGGAAGTGTAAACGGTATCCTAACAGGTGAGGGACTGCTTGGTCAAGCTCCATGATCTCAAGTAATCTACACTTGATGAAATCTGCCCTAGAGCGCTCAGGAGCTACTGAGTAAACCTCAGTGCCATTGTCTATTATCTTTAAAGACTCACTAAGAACTGGTAAGATCCTGTACGTCTGAGGATTACCCACTTTACAAAAATAAATCAATGCATTTTTAGAAATTATAGGATAGTAAACCTAAGGAAGAATCTAGAAAGGCTCTGTAATTATAAATGAAGGAATCAATGCCCAAAATGTGTGTAATTATGGAGTAATGAGTAGGAATGTACATACTGTATTTTTATGCAAATAATGTGTGCCTTCTACATTTGTTTGCAACATGTAAAAAAAAAAAAAATTGCTATAGCAGCGCTTCTGAAAATACCTCACAAGGCGAGGGAGTGGTTGGCAAACAAACATAGAAGGTGTACCTTATTTGCGTCAAAAAATGGTAGTTTCCTCAAAATAGATAATAGCTTGTAATTTGAAGCAAAAATGGAGTTTGTAAATGGATTATGAGGTGCTGACGAAGATAGGTGAGTAAATATGATACAATTTTCAACTCTAATGATATTTTCAACATTTCCTTACAAGACAGTTTTTTTGGCAAATGTTATATTTACATCTTATGTGTTTCTACAACTAACATAACTGACTCTGGATATTAGCAACCTAGGCGTATTTTTTTTTTTTTTTTTAGGCGTATCAGGGCTAGGCCAATATACACTTGTTTTATTGTTGCCTCCCATATCACTAAGGCAACTCATAAGAAAAGCAGCTAAGTAGGTACTGAAGCAGAAAATTATAGAATTAACTCCACCTATTAAAAAAAAAAAAAAAATTTTTTTTTTTTTTCTTTTCTTGGCCCTTCCTGGCTGTGCCTCAGCTCATTTAACATGGGCTTCTCTGTTTTCAGCTAAACACTGGCATGTCCTTACCCATTATTTTAAGTGGAACTATTCTATTGTTAATTTGTCACAACCAACCTTTTCAGAGGTTCCTTCCCATTTCCTTTTGTCCAAGGCTTCAATGTATCCCACTTAATTTTTAGAAATGCAACATTCCCTTGTTAAACAATCTGGGCACATGGAGTGAAGTTTCTCAGACATTCAACATATTTAATGAGTGGTTACTAAGTGCAACTCACTGATAAAAAAAAAAACACAAAATGAACAGTTTAGAAGTGAAAGCCTGTTTTGTTGTTCTTAGGCACAGAGGAGTCAATTTCGACTAATAGGGACCCTATAAGCAACAGAACAAAATGCTGCCCGGTCGTGCGCCATACTCACAATCAGTGCTGTTTGAGCCCACGGTTGCAGCTACTGTGTCAATTCATCTCATTGAAGGTCTTCCTCTTTTTTGCTCAACCTCTACTTTACCAAGCCTGATGTCCGTCTCCAGGGGCTAGTCTCTCCTGACAACATGTTCAAAGTATCTGAGATGCAGTCTCGCCAACCTTGCTTCCAAGGAGCATTCTGGTTGTATTTCTTCTAAGACAGATTTGTTTGTTCTATTGGCAGTCCATGGTATATTCAACATTCTTCGCTGATATGATGATTCTAAGGTGTCAACTCTTCTTCGGTCTTCCTTATTCATTGTCCACTTTTCACATGCATATGAGGTGATTGAAAACACCATAGCTTGGATCAGGCACACCTTAGTTCTCAGGGTGGCATCTTTGCTTTTTAACACTTTAAAGAGATTTCTTGCAGCTGATTTGCCCAATGCAATGAGTCTTTTGATTTTGACTGCTGCTTCCATGGGCGTTGATTGTGGATCCAAGTAAAATGAAATCCTTCACAACTTCAATCTTTTCTCTGTTTATCATGATGTTGCTCTTTGGTCCAGTTGTGAGGATTTTTGTTCTCTTTGTGTTGAGGTACAATCCATACTGAACGAAGGGTGTGGCCTTTGATCTTCGTCAGTAAGTTTTTCAAGTCCTCTTCACTTTTAGCAAGCAAGGTTGTGTCACCTGCATAACGCAGGTTGTTAATGAGTCATCCTCCAATCCTGATGTCCTGTTCTTCTTCATATAGTCCAGTTTCTCAGATTATTTGCTCAGCATACAGACTGAATAGGTATGGTGAAAGGATACAACCCTGACACATACCTTTCCTGACTTAAAACCACTCATTATCCCCTTGTTCTGGTTGAACGACTGCCTCTTGATCCATGTACAGGTTCCTCATGAGCATAATTAAGTGTTCTGGAATTCCCATTCTCTGCAGTGTTATCCATAATTTATTATGATCCACACAGCTGAATGCCTTTGCATAGTCAATAAAACACAGGTAAACATCTTTCTGGTATTCTCTGCTTTCAGCCAGGATCCATCTGACATCAGCAATGATTTCCCTTGTTCTACATCCTCCTCTAAATCCAGCTTGAATTTCTGGCCGTTCCCTCTCAATATGCTACTATAGCCACTTCTGAATTATCTTCAGCAAAATTTTGCTTGCATGTGATATTAATGATATCGTTCGATAATTTTCACATTCAGTTGGATCACCTTTCTTGGGAATAGGCACAAATATGGATCTCTTCCATTCTGTTGGCCTTCCAAATTTCTTGATATAGACAAGTGAGCACTTCCAGTGCTGCATCTGTTTGTTGAAACATCTCAATTGGTATTCCTTCAATTCCCGGAGCCTAATTTTTTGCCAGTGCCTTCAGCGCAGCTTGGACTTCGTCCTTGAGTACCATCGGTTCCTGATCACAATTACCTCCTGAAATGGAGCATCAGAGCTATGCACAAGCCCCCACTGACAGATGGGCTGGCAGTGGCTGTGCATGAGGTACGCTGGCTAGGAACTGTATCCAGATCTCCTGCATGGAAGACAAGAATTCTGAGAGGAACCATCCATCACATGAGATATCACTATATGTGTAGGGCTAGTCACATGTTGTACTCTATGATGGTTAAGGTCGTGTCAACTTGTCTGGGTTATAATTCTTGGTGGTTTAGCAGTTATGATGAAGTTGGGCAGTTGTATGATGATATGACCACTTCAATGACGTGATTTGATATAATATGATCACCTCTGTGATGGTATCTGCTGTGAGTAGCCAATCAGTTGAAACGGAGTTTCCTTGAGGGTATGGCCTGCATCAAATATAAGTGGACTCTCTGGCAAGTCTTGTGGGCTTTTGCTAGCTCTGGATCCTGCATCTGGCTCTTGTTCCTCTGATCTCTGGTCCTTGGGACTTGAGCTAGCAGCTTACTTACAGTCTTGCCTGCCTATCTTGGGATTCGTTGGTCTTTGCAGCCTGCGAGCAAGAGTGCTGCTGTCTGACCTGCAGATCATGTGTTTGCTAGCCCCTATGTCTACAAGAATCAGGAGAAGCCTCCAGCCTGACCTATGGATTTGGGATGTTCCAGCTTCTACAACTGTGTGAGCCATTTCCTTGATATTAATCTCTTTATATAAATATTTATATACTTTTTTGGTTTTGCTTCTCTAGAGAACCCAGCCTAAGACATTTTTCAGTATTATTCTTTATCTGTGGTCAGACATTAGCCTGACCTAAGTTTGTTGAAAGAGCAGAAAGGAGAGAATCTAGCTGAATATTCAATAAGAATGATAGTAAGCTAGAATTTTTCTTCCAGGATCCAGACTATGCAACAAAGTTCAAATTTTTACCACTTTTGGTAATAATCACATTTGGTAAAACTTATGCTAGATCTCCCAAATTGACGGTAGCACAATATAAAATTCAGGGGCAGGAAAGGGAGATAGCCCATACTTCCATTATTTGCTTTGTTTTAGTAGGAAAAAAAAAAAAAGCTCTTTGCAGTCAATTCAGTTCTGACTCAAGCGACACTATAAGACAGAGTAGAACTGCTCCATAGGGTTTCCAAGGAGCAGCTGGTGGAACCGAACTGCAGAGTTTTGGTTAGCCGCGGAACACTTAACCGCTGTAACCTATTCCGCCTCACTCACAATGATCTTGTATGTTGCAGAGACAAAGTAGCAATGGCGTGATAGGAGGCTCGGTCTGGCTCAGGAAAGCCAATTGCTAAATATTCAGGAATTTTGTAAGCTGCTTGTTAAACAGTTGGCATTTTGAAATTGGCCACAATGGGAGTAGTCACATCACAAAAATCGGCAGATGCTACGAACCATGATTTTGTTATGTTTTGTTTTGTTTTAAGAGCCAGTTTACCAGCACACCGCTGCTATAGAATTGAAAGCCCAGGACTCTGAGGCTTAGCAGAAGTAAACTTAAATTCTAACATAAATTCTAACCTGCGTAAATTTAGGTAACCTCTCTGAACTTCAGTTTAACTCTTCTTTAATAGTTGCTTTTTTTTTTCTTTGAGAAAGAATTAACTATATATAGGACACTTGTGTTTAAAGCACTCACTAATTTTTAAATGACTCCTAGTATATCATGTTGGCCTTGTAAATTGTTCCCCTTATATTTTATTATAATAAATATGCTGTTGTTTGAAATCACCATGGCCTTTATCAGCAGTAATCTTTTAGGTTAGGAAAAGCTACTTCCTTCAAAGGATTGCTTAGAATGTCACACTTCTAATGCCATGACAAAATAAGGCAGACTGAATAAAAATTATTCACAGAGTAAAAGTTCAATAAAGGCAAGAAATTAAAAAAAATAATAAAACTTCAAGTAATAAGGGCAAATTTTTTTTTTATTTAAAATTTTAATTGCAAAGAAAGTAACCAAACATGAACACATACTCTTCTTTTCCCCTAACAAAATACATTTCCTTTGCTATACAGTGTGATCAGTGGGGAAGCTATCCCATTGCTTCATGGGTACAAGGTTAAGGAGGAACTTCAGCTTTATAGCAAACATTGGTGATGATGTTTTTAAAGTGGAGGTTTCTGAAAGGTTTATGAATACACATTCCAGTCTGTGCTTGTGGAAAACATGTGTGACGAGATATCAAAATATTGAATGTATAATAAGATAATAACATGAAAAAATTAGAACTGTGTTTCTAAAGACATCTCCTTCCACAATGACCAATTAGCAGCACTTTCCAATAGAATTTTTTGTGATGATGGAAATGGTTTAGACCCATGCTGTTCAATACCATACCAACAGCTATAAGTGGCTATTGAGCACTTGAAATGTGGCTAGCACGACTGAGGAAGTGGCTTTTTATTTCATTAAAATTCATTAATCTGGGTGGAGCCAAGATGGCAGACTAGGCAGACGCTACCTCCGATCCCTCTTACAACAAAGACACGGAAAAACAAGTGAATCGATCACATACATAACAATCTACAAACCCTGAACAACAAACATAGATTTAGAGACGGAGAACAAACTAATACGGGGAAGCAGCGATTGTTTCCAGAGCCTGGAGCCAGCGTACCAGTCAGGTACGGCACAAGCACAGAGAGCCGCTCCACCCCCCTGAACTAACCCCGGGAGGGGGACTAGCCGGTTCCACGGGCGGCGTGGGACGCAGCCGGTAGGAGAAGTCCCTGGGAGGCAGCAGCTGGTATTGGAGCGGGGAGAACAGCGTCCCAGTCGGGACACTCGGTCACGGCACAAGCACGGGGACCTGCTCCACCCATCTGAACTAACCCCGGGAGGAGGCCCAACTGGTTCTCGGGGGCGGCAGGGCCACGTGGCTAGAGGGGCGAGAAGTCCCCGGGAGGCAGCGACTGATTTTGGAGTCGAGAGTGCACCGTCCCAGTAGGGAAGCCTCGACGCTGGGCGCGGGGCTGGAAGCAGAGGATCTGACCGTGACTCCAGCGGGCCAGACCCCCCGGGGGCAATCTCCACACAGCCAGCACACATAGGCGATGCGCCCCACGGGAGTCTCAGATATAATAGTCATTCCAAGCAAGACAAGCAACTCTGGCTATATTCTGAGGTCCTACTCTCCTATCTCTCTGTTCCCTCCCCCACCCTCCCCAGGCGGCTTCATTAACATCTGAATAGCCTGAGCCAGAGGGAGAACTCTGATAGGGATCTGACTGCATTTTTTTTTTAGCGGATTTTCCGGAAAAACTAGTTTCCCAGTGATGGCTCGGAGACAACAATCCATATCAAACCACTTAAAGAAGCAGACCATGACAGCTTCTCCAACCCCCCAAACAAAAGAATCAAAATCTTTCCCAAATGAAGATACAATCTTGGAATTATCAGATACAGAATATAAAAAACTAATTTACAGAATGCTTAATGATATCACAAATGAAATTAGGATAACTGCAGAAAAAGCCAAGGAACACACTGATAAAACTGTTGAAGAACTCAAAAAGATTATTCAAGAACATACTGGAAAAATTAATAAGTTGCAAGAATCCATAGAGAGACAACATGTAGAAATCCAAAAGATTAACAATAAAATAACAGAATTAGACAACGCACTAGGAAGTCAGAGGAGCAGACTCGAGCAATTAGAATGCAGACTGGGACATCTGGAGGACCAGGGAATCGACACCAACATAGCTGAAAAAAAAATCAGATAAAAGAATTAAGAAAAATGAAGAAACCCTAAGAATTACGTGGGACTCTATCAAGAAGGATAACCTGCGGGTGATTGGAGTCCCAGAACAGGGAGGGGGGACAGAAAACACAGAGAAAATAGTTGAAGAACTCCTGACAGAAAACTTCCCTGACATTATGAAAGACGAAAGGATATCTATCCAAGATGCTCATCGAACCCCATTTAAGATTGATACAAAAAGAAAAACACCAAGACATATTATCATCAAACTCACCAAAACCAAAGATAAACAGAAAATTTTAAAAGCAGCCAGGGAGAAAAGAAAGGTTTCCTTCAAGGGAGAATCAGTAAGAATATGTTCTGACTACTCAGCAGAAACCATGCAGGCAAGAAGGGAATGGGACGACATATACAGAACACTGAAGGAGAAAAACTGCCAGCCAAGGATCATATATCCAGCAAAACTCTCTCTGAAATATGAAGGCGAAATTAAGATATTTACAGACAAACACAAGTTTAGAGAATTTGCAAAAACCAAACCAAAGCTACAAGAAATACTAAAGGATATTGTTTGGTCAGAGAACCAATAATATCAGATATCAGCACAACACAAGGTCACAAAACAGAACGTCCTGATATCAACTCAAATAGGGAAATCACAAAAACAAATTAAGATTAATTAAAAAAAAAAATACACATAACAGGGAATCATGGAAGTCAATAGGTAAAAGATCACAATAATCAAAAAGAGGGACTAAATACAGGAGGCATTGAACTGCCATATGGACAGTGATACAAGGCGATACAGAACAATACAAGTTAGGTTTTTACTTAGAAAAATAGGGGTAAACAATAAGGTAACCACAAAAAGGTATAACAACTGTATAACTCAAGATAAAAACCAAGAAAAACGTAACGACTCAACTAACATAAAGTCAAGCACTATGAAAATGAGGATCTCACAATTTACTAAGAAAAACGCCTCAGCACAAAAAAGTATGTGGAAAAATGAAATTGTCAACAACACACATAAAAAGGCATCAAAATGACAGCACTAAAAACTTATTTATCTATAATTACCCTGAATGTAAATGGACTAAATGCACCAATAAAGAGACAGAGAGTCACAGACTGGATAAAGAAACACGATCCATCTATATGCTGCCTACAAGAGACACACCTTAGACTTAGAGACACAAACAAACTAAAACTCAAAGGATGGAAAAAAGTATATCAAGCAAACAATAAGCAAAAAGAAGAGGAGTAGCAATATTAATTTCTGACAAAATAGACTTTAGACTTAAATCCACCACAAAGGATAAAGAAGGACACTATATAATGATAAAAGGGACAATTGATCAGGAAGACATAACCATATTAAATATTTATGCACCCAATGACAGGGCTGCAAGATACATAAATCAAATTTTAACAGAATTGAAAAGCGAGATAGATACCTCCACAATTATAGTAGGAGACTTCAACACACCACTTTCGGAGAAGGACAGGACATCCAGTAAGAAGCTCAACACAGACACGGAAGATCTAATTACAACAATCAACCAACTTGACCTCATTGACTTATACAGAACTCTCCACCCAACTGCTGCAAAGTATACTTTTTTTTCTAGCGCACATGGAACATTCTCTAGAATAGACCACATATTAGGTCATAAAACAAACCTTTGCAGAGTCCAAAACATCGAAATATTACAAAGCATTTTCTCAGACCACAAGGCAATAAAACTAGAGATCAATAACAGAAAAACTAGGGAAAAGAAATCAAATACTTGGAAAATGAACAACACCCTTCTGAAAAAAGACTGGGTTATAGAAGACATTAAGGAGGGAATAAGGAAATTCATAGAAAGCAATGAGAATGAAAATACTTCCTATCAAAACCTCTGGGACACAGCAAAAGCAGTGCTCAGAGGCCAATTTATATCGATAAATGCACACATACAAAAAGAAGAAAGAGCCAAAATCAGAGAACTGTCCCTACAACTTGAACAAATAGAAACTGAGCAACAAAAGAATCCATCAGGCACCAGAAGAAAACAAATAATAAAAATGAGAGCTGAACTAAATGAATTAGAGAACAGAAAAACAATTGAAAGAATTAACAAAGCCAAAAGCTGGTTCTTTGAAAAAATTAACAAAATTGATAAACCATTGGCTAGACTGACTAAAGAAATACAGGAAAGGAAACAAGTAACCCGAATAAGAAATGAGAAGGACCACATCACAACAGAACCAAATGAAATTAAAAGAATCATTTCAGATTATTATGAAAAATTGTACTCTAACAAATTTGAAAACCTAGAAGAAATGGATGAATTCCTGGAAAAACACTACCTACCTAAACTAACACATTCAGAAGTAGAACAACTAAATAGACCCATAACAAAAAAAGAGATTGAAACGGTAATCAAAAAACTCCCAACAAAAAAAAAGCCCTGGCCCGGACGGCTTCACTGCAGAGTTCTACCAAACTTTCAGAGAAGAGTTAACACCACTACTACTAAAGGTATTCCAAAGCATAGAAAATGACAGAATACTACCCAACTCATTCTATGAAGCCACCATCTCCCTGATACCAAAACCAGGTAAAGACATTACAAAAAAAGAAAATTATAGACCTATATCCCTCATGAACATTGATGCAAAAATCCTCAACAAAATTCTAGCCAATAGAATCCAACAACACATCAAAAAAATAATTCACCCTGATCAAGTGGGATTTATACCAGGTATGCAAGGCTGGTTTAATATCAGAAAAACCATTAATGGAATCCATCACATAAATAAAACAAAAGACAAAAACCACATGATCTTATCAATTGATGCAGAAAAGGCATTTGACAAAGTCCAACACCCATTCATGATAAAAACTCTTACCAAAATAGGAATTGAAGGAAAATTCCTCAACGTAATAAAGGGCATCTATGCAAAGCCAACAGCCAATATCACTCTAAATGGAGAGAACCTGAAAGCATTTCCCTTGAGAACGGGAACCAGACAAGGATGCCCTTTATCACCGCTCTTATTCAACATCGTGTTGGAAGTCTTAGCCAGGGCAATTAGGCTAGACAAAGAAATAAAAGGTATCCGGATTGGCAAGGAAGAAGTAAAGTTATCACTATTTGCAGATGACATGATTATATACACAGAAAACCCTAAGGAATCCTCCAGAAAACTACTGAAACTAATAGAAGAGTTTGGCAGAGTCTCAGGTTATAAAATAAACATACAAAAATCACTCGGATTCCTCTACATCAACAAAAAGAACATCGAAGAGGAAATCACCAAATCAATACCATTCACAGTAGCCCCCAAGAAGATAAGATACTTAGGAATAAATCTTACCAAGGATGTAAAAGACCTATACAAAGAAAACTACAAAGCTCTACTACAAGAAATTCAAAAGGACATACTTAAGTGGAAAAACATACCCTGCTCATGGATAGGAAGACTTAACATAGTAAAAATGTCTATTCTACCAAAAGCCATCTATACATTTAACGCACTTCCGATCCAAATTCCAATGTCATATTTTAAGGGGATAGAGAAACAAATCACCAATTTCATATGGAAGGGAAAGAAGCCCCGGATAAGCAAAGCACTACTGAAAAAGAAGAAGAAAGTGGGAGGCCTCACCTTACCCGACTTCAGAACCTATTATACAGCCACAGTAGTCAAAACAGCCTGGTATTGGTACAACAACAGACACATAGACCAATGGAACAGAATTGAGAACCCAGACATAGATCCATCCACGTATGAGCAGCTGATATTTGACAAAGGACCAGTGTCAATTAACTGGGGAAAAGATAGCCTTTTTAACAAATGGTGCTGGCATAACTGGATATCCATTTGCAAAAAAATGAAACAGGACCCATACCTCACACCATGCACAAAAACTAACTCCAAGTGGATCAAAGACCTAAACATAAAGACTAAAACGATAAAGATCATGGAAGAAAAAATTGGGACAACCTTAGGAGCCCTAATACAAGGCATAAACAGAATACAAAACATTACCAAAAATGATGAAGAGAAACCCGATAACTGGGAGCTCCTAAAAATCAAACACCTATGCTCATCTAAAGACTTCTCCAAAAGAGTAAAAAGACCACCTACAGACTGGGAAAGAATTTTCAGCTATGACATCTCCAACCAGCGCCTGATCTCTAAAATCTACATGACTCTGTCAAAACTCAACCACAAAAAGACAAACAACCCAATCAAGAAGTGGGCAAAGGATATGAACACACACTTCACTAAAGAAGATATTCAGGCAGCCAACAGATACATGAGAAAATGCTCCCGATCATTAGCCATTAGAGAAATGCAAATTAAAACTACGATGAGATTCCATCTCACACCAGCAAGGCGGCATTAATCCAAAAAACACAAAATAATAAATGTTGGAGAGGCTGCGGAGAGATTGGAACTCTCATACACTGCTGGTGGGATTGTAAAATGGTACAACCACTTTGGAAATCCATCTGGCGTTATCTTAAACAGTTAGAAATAGAACTACCATACAACCCAGAAATCCCACTCCTCGGAATATACCCTAGAGATACAAGAGCCTTCATACAAACAGATATATGCACACCCATGTTTATTGCAGCTCTGTTTACAATAGCAAAAAGTTGGAAGCAACCAAGGTGTCCATCTACAGATGAATGGGTAAATAAATTGTGGTATATTCACACAATGGAATACTACGCATCGATAAAGAACAGTGACGAATCTGTGAAACATTTCATAACATGGAGGAACCTGGAAGGCATTATGCTGAGCGAAATGAGTCAGAGGCAAAAGGACAAATATTGTATAAGACCACTATTATAAGATCTTGAGTAATAGTAAACCTGAGAAGAACACATACTTTTGTGGTTACGAGGGGGGGAGGGAGGGAGGGTGGGAGAGGGTTTTTTACTGATTAATCAGTAGACAAGAACTGCTTTAGGTGAAGGGAAAGACAACACTCAGTACATGGAAGGTCAGCTCAATTGGACTGGACCAAAAGCAAAGAAGTTTCCGGGATAAAATGAATGCTTCAGAGGTCAGTGGAGCAAGCGCAGGGGTCTGGGGAACATGGTTTGCGGGGACTTCTAAGTCAATTGGCAAAATAATTCTCTTATGAAATCATTCTGCATCCCACTTTGAAATGTGGCATCTGGGGTCTTAAATGCTAACAAGCGGCCATCTAAGATGCATCAATTGGTCTCAACCCACCTGGAGCAAAGGAAAATGAAGAACACCAAGGCCACACGACAACTAAGAGCCCAAGAGACAGAAAGGGCCACATGAACCAGAGACCTACATCATCCTGAGACCAGAAGAACTAGTTGGTGCCCGGCCACAATCGATGACTGCCCTGACAGGGAGCACAGCAGAGGACCCCTGAGGGAGCAGGAGATCAGTGGGATACAGACCCCAAATTCTCATAAAAAGACCAAACTTAATGGTCTGACTGAGACTGGAGGAATCCCGGCGGCCATGCTCCCCAGACCTTCTGTTGACACAGGACAGGAACCATCCCCGAAGACAACTCATCAGAAATGAAAGGGACTGGTCAGCGGGTGGGAGAGAGACGCTGATGAAGAGTGAGCTAATTATATCAGGTGGACACTTGAGACTGTGTTGGCAACTCTTGTCTGGAGGGGGGATGGGAGGATAGAGAGAGAGGGAAGCCGGCAAAATTGTCAAGAAAGGAGAGACTGAAAGGGCTGACTCAAGAGGGGGAGAGCGAGTGGGAGTAGGGAGTGAGATGTATGTAAACTTATATGTGACAGACTGATTGGATTTGTAAACGTTCACTTGAAGCTTAATAAAAGTTATTAAAAAAAAAATTCATTAATCTAAATTTAAACTTAAGTAGCTACATGTGGCTAGTGGTCACTGCATTACAATACAGAATAGACACTGAAATGTGTTATGCTCGTGTGCACCTCTGTGTGTGTGTGTGTGTGTGTGTGTAGACATTGACAGAAAGGAAACTTGTAGCAACCCTATAGGACAGAGTAGAACTGCCTCATAGAGTTTCCAAGGAACGCCTGGTGGATTCGAACTGCGGACCTTTCAGTTAGCAGCCATAGCACTTAACCCCTATGCCACCAGGGTTTCCAAAAAATGGTATAAGCTAAAATGATGGAATTTAGCTAAAAGGCAAAAACCTTATTCTCCTCCTCATTTTAAAGCTGTGTGTGAGTCATGCCACACAGCTCTTGAGGTGTCTGATTTCGTGTACCCAGATGCTGTAGAACCGCAAAAAGAAATTATCCTTCAGGCTTGTTAAGGGGCTTAGTGAGGTTAATATTTGTTGTGTAATTAATGGTCTTATATTGGTCTCATATATAAAACAAATAATATAATAGTGTGTTCATTCAACATTTAAATAATATTTGTGTTCAAAACAATTGTTGCATAGTCTAGTGAAGAGTCACTAAAATTTAATCCATTTAAGCTCTCCTATTCATAAAAAATTTTTTTTATTCATAATTTACCCTGCTTTTATCTGATAAGTAGAAATTATTTCCTCTTCCATCTCTATTAATCCTTTATCTTCTCCACGTTTTTCACAGTAAATACAGTATTTTGAATAAAAATGACTAAAGTCTATCCTAGAGTTTTTATTCTAAAGGTTTAAAGTTTGGCTTTTTTATACTAGTGGTACAGCCAAAGGTGAGTAAATGCCTTTGACGAGATTAATTTCTTTCATATTGACAGTATGTTGTCCGTAGACTAAGTGATTTGTACCAAGGTACAAGATTCCCAAATAAATGAATGCTTTCAAACTATATCTGTTAAAAAAAAAAAAAGAACATTTGAAAAAAAGTAAAATGTCGATATATCATTAATATTAAGAGAAATGGGGTAAGCAAAGCTCAGTATATGATGGAGTTTTTTTTCCTTGACATTTAACCCGTCATATTAAAAGCATCTTCAAAGGAAAGAAATATCAGCTTGTCACCTGGAGATTGAAAATTGAGCTGCTCGAAGACAAACTGCTGTTTCTTCCCGGTAAAAAAAAACTCATAGAATGGACAAAAATGTCAGAATAAAAATAGACCATCTGGGAAAAAGAAGCCATCAGGAGAAGAAGTATAGTTATTGTTATAATTACAAATAAAAATCGTTTAAAAGTCAGTTATTTTTCCCTAGTAGCACATGAAGGAGTACCCAGCACATTGATTTATGGTTAAATTCTGAGATGGGAACAAAATATGATGAGGTGATGCTTCTGGTGGTCTGTAGATATAAGTTTAATAAAAGACGATTCATGGATAACATGGTATTTAAAGAATGGCTAACATTTTAACTCATACAAAAAACAAACCACGAGCTGGCATTTTGAAATTCCAGGATGATGAAAAGGAGATACACACCAATATTAAATACCAGGCAAGACGTTGGGAGGTGAGAGGCCAAAATGTACATATCTTATCAAAATATACACAAAGGTGGAAGCGCAGAACACTAAATAAATCTAAATGAACTAATGAGAGCCAACAATTTGCATTTTCCTGCAATTTAAAAAATTATTTTGAATGAACACCATTTAACAGGGAGAGCTCAGGATGAAATCTATTACTCCTAAAAATGCTCCCCTAAGAAAGACTGAATACAGTGAAATTTTAGGTTTTTCTTCTTCAGTAAAATGGAAGACTATCAATCTGTGTGAGTTTGATTAAGGGCAAATACCGTTCGCCACTGGCCACTCCACGTTACTAATCTCTCAGTTTTTATGCTACTTACTGAGAAAACAATTAGTTTCTTTCATGGATACTTTATCACCAAGGTTATATTATCTAATGTGATTTTAATTCTTGGCAAATCAATAAAAGGATCCATTTTATATTTGGATTTTACTTAAGAATTACAATATCACTTAAAAAAAAAACTTATTCTTAATTATTTGGTGAAATATCTTAGCTACTTATTTTATTCTAGATTGTTTTTCCCATCAGTATTTCTCCCTCACAGTGAACAATGCAGACAGGGAAGTTCAATCAGACATGAGCCCAAATCCAATGTGATCTTAACAAAAATAAATGGCTAACATAGTATGTGATAAACCTGCAAAATATTTTTTATTTTTATAAATGGGTCACATTTGGATTTCAAAAGTAAACTGGTGCATTTTGGGGAGTGCTTATTGGATTCTTTTGGATGATGCGTAAAATATATGCATGTGTCAAGGACCAACTTGCATGTGTCAAGCTGGTCCTGTCTCGTAGTGCCCCCATGCACGACAGAATGCAACCTGTTACGTTGGTCCTGCAATCATTGCTATGTTTGAGCCCATTGTTGTCGAGTTCTTCTAGAAAGAAAATTACAGTGTAATTCTCCACCAGTCAGACCTAGACTTTTTATACTTTAGTTTCACACGATGAAAATGTTGGCTAGTAGTTTGCCAATTTAGGATGACAAAAATGCTGTGCTTAACCCACTCCACCAAAACCCACTGCCGTCGAGTCGATTCTGACTCATAGCGACCCTGTAGGACAGAGTAGAACTGCCATAGAGTTTCCGAGGAGCGCCTGGCAGATTTGAACTGCTGACCCTTTGGTTAGCAGCTGTAACACTTAACCACTACACCACCAGGGTTTCCAGCGACCCTATCGGACAGATTAATACCACCCCATAGGATTACCAAGGACCACCTGGTGGATTTGAACCACTGACCTTTTGGTTAGCAGCCATCACTCTTAACCACCACCCCACCAGGGTTTCCAACGAGGTATAAGCATTCTAACATCCACTGCTATGTATTCCCCTTCAGAAGGCTGCATCAGTCTCTAGTCCCACGAACTACAGACAGCAGTATCGTTTCCCTATATCCTTGTCAACACATGGTTTTACCTGTAGTTCTCATTTTATGAATTCAATGAGTGTGAAGTAGTATCTCATTTTTGTTTTATTTTTCACGTATCTGATTATTAACGAGGTTACACATCTCTGCAAATACTTGTCCGAAATTTTGTGCCAATTTATATCCTTTGTCAGTTTTCTGGCCAGTTTACCTATCATTTTTGGTGATTTGGCAGATATTCCTTATATTGTTGTGAGGTTAAACTCTTAGCAAATATCTTCTCTCAATCTGTCGACCGTCTGTTAATTTGTGATGTGCTGTTTGTAACTGCACAAACATTCTAAATTTTTATTTAGATAAATCCATTGCAGTGAAATCCGTATGTATTACGCTTTTAGGCTTCCGTAAAGAAATCTCTTCCCATCTCCGTATTTTTTATAGTTTATTATTTACTTTTAAATCATTAGTGGATCTGAAGTTCACCTTTGTATACGGTATGAAATAGGGACCCAACATTCTCCACTTACTAAGTCTATTTTCTCAAAATGATTTACAAACTGCCCAGCTGGTATATACTGCCCATTGGTATATAGCACCAGCTCCACTGACTATCCAGTTCCCAGACCTAAGAGTTTGTTTTTTTAACTCCATTTTGTTGCATTAATCTTTTTGCCTTTTCCTACAATGTTATCAATTGTATTTATTACTTAGGTGTTGTAGTAAATCTACATATCGCGTAGAGGTTCCTCCTCTTTTTTGCCAACTGAAATTTTCATGGGTATTTATGTGTGTACTTTCAGCTCCTCAAAAGGTACTACAGAATTTTTATTGGAATTATATTAAAATTATCACTAAATTTAGGAGAAATGAATTTTTATAGTGTACATTTATTCAGGTCTCCTATTAATTTCTTTTATTACAATTATAAAACTTCTATTATAAGTTTCTTGTACATTTTTTCCCAGGGTAATTTCTACAGACTTTTGATTTTGTTGTTGTTACTGCTATCACATTTTTTAGTTGGTCATTATTGATGCAGATGAATGATGAAGAACTGAGTACGTTGATCTCATATTCAGCAAACTTTTTCAATTCTCTTATTAACTCACACTATTTATTGATTCTGTTAGGATTTCTATGCAGAAGATCATATCTCCAAAACGATAGAATTTTACTAATTTCTTCTTTTTTCTTAAAATTCATATTTTCCTAGATTTTTAAAAAAATTAACCATAACCTCTAGTAATTTACTGAACCATATTGATGAAAACTAGACACCATTTTTTTGTTCCTGGTTGGAGAAAATGTGTCTAAAATTAATCTTTAAAAACAATATTTGCTATAATTTTGGTATAAGCTTTTAACACATCAAAGGAGTCCCCTTCTACTTTTCAGGGACATTTAAAAACGTATATTGTAAATAGAAATTGAACTTTATATTTTTTTATTTCATTATCTTTTTTTTTTTTTTCCTAATTTCCATTTCTCCTCCCCCCATCTCCTGGTAAATCTCTAGTCTTTAATCTCCATGGATTTGTGTGTTCTACATATTTCATGCAACTAGGATCATACAATATTTGTTCTGTCTCACTTATTTCACTGAGTATAACGTCAACATCTATTTTAAATTCTTGTTTAAACGTTATAAAATGCTTTTAGCACCTACTGAGATTATGTGATTTTTCTCCATCTATTAATGAGGTGAATTATACTACCAAATTTGACGAACTAAACCTATCTTTTCATTTTTATGATAAATCTTATTTGATCATAACATAATTTTCTTGGATTTAATAAACTAGTGAGTTAGTGCGCTCAAATGGGATTATTTCCATGTTACAGTGTGAGCGAAGTCTGAGGCATACAGGTGTCAACTCTAAACCACGGAGAGGGGTTAGACCATCCAATCAGCAGTACTTGCCCACCTGTGAACTTCAGGTGACCACCAACCTCCAGCTTATAAAAGAAATTGAGAAGCTGAGTGAAGTTGGAGACTGAAGAGATGATTTCCTGGAGAAAGCCGTCAGTCTGGTCTGACTGCCAATTTTCCTGTGGGAAGGAGTTGGAAATATTTCAAGCCTAAGAAGGCGTCAAGGAAGCCAGTTTTTGGACTTTATATATCCTTCTGGATTTTAAAGAAAGACTCATAACGTAAAGGTGAGAGGTTGTGGTTATGGCCAAGGGATGCAGGACAGACACAGCATGAGCTCCCTGGGCACCAGTTAGACTTCCCTCCTCAGCTGGAAAAAATGTGTGAGCCTCATAGACCCAATATGGGCTTCCTGGCAATAAAAACTACCTAGTAAATCCTGCTCAAGGAGCAACATAACCCCAACAGGAGACTGGACCACCAAATTCCAAGGAGCTAGGGGAGAATGGAGCTCTGGTGGTGCAATGGTTAAGAGCTCAGCTGCTAACCAAAAGGCGGGCAATTCAAACCCACCAGCGGCTCCACAGGAGAAAAGACCTGGCTATCTACTCCCATAAAGATTACAGCCTGGGAAACCCTATGGGGCAGTTCCACTCTGTCCTGTAGGGTCTCTATGAGTTAGAATCAACACTACAGCACACAATAACCAGGGAGAAAACATCACCTGCTTAATGATGTTCTTGCTTTGCCAAATCTCCCAGGAAAGGCCTTCGAAGGACTCAAAAAGAACTTACAGAAGAGAGCAGGTCAAGTTTAAACATCCTGCAGGGTCACAGGAAATAACAAGAATTGCATTGGTGAATTTCCTGAATTTTCACTTTGCTTCCACTCCTGCCACCTGCCATCCTGGAATGATCAAAAGACAGCTGAGGGTGAAGTGAGAGAAAGGAGCTGACAGAGCAGAAGGAGAATACATAAAAACAGAACAAAAAGTTTCCACTTTTGAAACATAGCTGTGATTAAAAGTGACAGTGATGGCAGCAGGATCTGATTTTCTGAGTGAACAGATACACTACAAACCTTGCCTAAGATTGCATCCAAGGCAAAACAAATAATAATAATAATAATAAAAACCCAGTTGCTGTAGAGTGGATTCCTACATGGCGACCCCGTGTGTGTCAGCGTAGAGCTGTGCTCCACAGGGTTTCCAGTGACCGACTTTTCAGAAGATCACCAGGCCTTTCTTTGAAGCACCTCTGGGAGGACTTGAGCCCCCACCCCTTCGATTAGCAGCCACATCCTTTAACAGATAAGCACTCAGCGTTAGCTGTTCGCACCACCCAAGGACTCCTGCATCCGAGACATGGGAAAGCAAGTCCACAGGATCAGCATGACTGGGCAAAATTAGGAGTGTTTTCTGATTAGATTCTGATAAGGATTCCTGTTTCCCATAATGGTAGTACTTTTATTTTATCTTAAACTTTTTGAAATGAATATGTATACGAGAAATGAGAATATATGTAATTTCTTTTTTTTTTTACATTGTAAGATCTAATTGTAAAAATCATGTTTACTTTAGCCTTATTTCAAAAAAAAAAAAGCCGCCACTTCCTGCTGTCTCACACCATCTACGGTGTTAGAGCTGTCTCTGTCTCCTGGATCTGGGAGGTTCCCAGAACAGGGACCCTGGGCTCAGAGACATGCTCCTCTCCTGGCTCTTCTTCCTGATGGTAGCGAGGGCCCCCCGCCTCTGGGGTTGACGTCCTTTAAGCCTAGTGAAATAGCAAAACTGACCAATCCGCTATAAGAATTCCATGACCTTATTTCCTTAGCACAACTGCCCAATCCCCTTGGTGAACCACAACCACCTGACTTGCATAGTCCCACCCGATCATTCTGTGGGAGTTACAAGACCATAGCTAGAAGGGCCATATTAAAGCAATTCACAGCAGCACACCTGGTCACTTGGATGTAAGTGATGGTTTTAACCCCTGGGCTGTGCCTTTACAGAGAAGGGGCGTGCTCTCCGTATCCCCTGTCCCTTTCCTGCTGGCTGAGATGTAGATACGATAGCAGAAACTGCAGCAGGCAAGGCCACGAGCAGAAGCAACACATTAAGCATAACTAATAAAACATTTTTACGAAGGAGGAGCCTGAGACCCAACACCGTAAGCCACCAATTCACTCCTCGGCTGCTTTCACTTGGACAAGCATGTGAGAGAGAAATAAACTCACTTGTTTAAGGCACTGTATTTGGGAATCTTGTAAAAGCAACCTAATCTATCCTACCTGTTACAGAACTATTGCTACTTATATCCCTAAGTCTTAGGATAATGATGAAGAAATGTTTCAAGGAAATCAAGAACACAGAAAAAAAGCAAAGGAAAAAAAAGAAAGGAATGTGTGTGGATCCTATCAATGAAAATATGAAATAATCTTGTAACACTTTCTCTTTCATAAAAAAAATTTTTTTTTTACATAGTTATGGTATATTTGGATTTATGCTCATTCTTTAGTTTTGATAATTTACATTTTTCCAGAAACTGTCTATTTTATAGAGATTTTCAAATACTTTTGCATAACTTTTTACCTAGTATCCTTTTATGAATGATATTTCTCATAATTATATGACACACTATATATATATAATATATTTCCACTTTTTATTTCTGATTTTATTGGCTTGTGCTTTTTTGCTACTTAATGAGATTTGGGTATTATTTGTCTTCCAGAAATCAACTCTTTTCTGTTTCTAGTCATTAATTTTTAATTTTACTAATTGTTTTATCCTAATTTCCTTATTTTTGTTATAGTTCTGATTTATGGATTTTAATATTTAGTCATATATTTTAATTTTTCTCTTTAAAAAAATTAAGACCTTTAAGAGTAGGATTTTTTCTCCAAATTGAACTTATAAAAAAAATTTATGTATAATGTTCCTGTTTTTACTATCTTCTAAATGTTTTATAATTATAGCTTATTTTACTAACATACTTTGAGAGTTTTTTTTTTTTTCAATAAAAGGTGTGGAGATGGTATATTATCTGAGCTCGTGCATAACTGAGGATGTCTTTTTGTTCTAAGTATACATCTTTTCCTATAACAAACACACATTAATTGCTTCCTATAAGCCAGGCACTATTCTAAGAACTGGAACTGTAGTAGGAAAAAAAGCAGAAAGCAGAAAGACCCTATTCTCACAGAATTTACATTCTATTGAGGCAGCTAGACATAAATAAATAAATAGCTTTATATTACAGAGGTGCTATGAAAAAAGTATATAATGTGATTGATCGGGGCTGGAGCTGCATAAAAGGTAATGGTCAGGAAAAGGTAATGAATTGAAATGTGGATAGAAGATTTAAAGAAACAATGGAGTAAGGCATGAATACACTTCTGGAAAAAACGTTTCAGGCAAGGAAAGAGTAAATGAAAAGGCCTTGTGGTGGGTGTGTGCTGTCCTGTTCAAGGCACAGCAAGAAGGCCCAGGTAACTCTAAATGTGAATGACAAGAAACCAAAAACAGAAAACAAATATACTGCATTAGAGTGGATTTGCACTCATAGTGACCCTATAGCACAGAGTAGAATTGCCCCATAGGGCTTCCGAGGAGTGGCTGGTGGATTCAAACTGCCAAACCTTTGGTTAACAGCAGTACACTTAGCCACTGAGTCACCAGGGGTCTGTGAATGATAATACTTAGTATAAACTTCTTGAGTCACAATCTTCTTTTTTATCATTGTCCATTTTCCTGCATATAAAATTCACTTTTAAAGCACCATCTGGAAGACAGGATGATGTACACTCTTCGTAGAGCCTATTTGTTGCCTACCAGTCATGTACTCAATACAGCTTTCCTACAAATGGGTAGGGTTGCCCCCATCCCCACGCCCCACCTCTGGAAAACTCTTAAATAATAAAATACATGGGTAAAATACAGATTATGTAACTAACTTGATTTAAGAATTAAATTTACTCAGTAAATGACTATACTTAAAATTTTTTACTAGGGGTCTTAGTTATCTAGTGCTGCTATAACAGAAATACCACAAGTGGATGACTTTAACAAAGGGAAGTTTACTCTCTCACGATCTAGTAGGCTAGAAGTACAAATTCATGGTACCAACTCCAGGGGAAGTCTTTCTGTCTCTGTCGACTGTGGAGGAAAGTCCTTGTCATCAATTTCCCGGTGGTCTAGGAGCTTTTCTGCTCAGGAACCTCAAGTCCAAAGGATGTGCTCTGCTCCTAGCATTGCTTTCATGGTGGTATGAGGTCCCCAACTGAGTGCCCACTTCACTTTCCTTTTATCTCTTGTAAGATAAAAGGTGGTGCAGGCCACACCCCAGGGAAACTCCCTTTAGGTTGGATCAGGGAAGTGGCCTGAGTAAGGGTGTTACATCCCACCCTCGTCCTCTTTAATATAATCTAATCTTGCCTTGGAAACTCTGGTAGAGTAGTGGTTTAGTGCTACAGCTGCTAACCAAAAGGTCAGTGGTTCGAATCCACCAGGTGCTCCTTGGAAATTCTATGGGGCAGTTCTACTCTGTCCTACAGGGTCACTATGAGTTGGAATCGACTCGACGGCAATGGGTTTGGTTTGTTTTTGGTATAATCTTGCATTATTAACCACAGGCAGAGACTAGGATTTACAACACTTAGAAAAATTACATCAATCACAAAATGGAGGACAACCACAACACTGGGAATCATAGCCTAACAAAGTTGACACATATATTAGAGGGACACAATTCAATCCATGGCACTAGGTGAAGTTATTGAAATGAAATGATTGTATTTAAATGAGAGATCAACCATATAATTTGGACTTTCCATAATTTTTTGTTTTGAATTTTCTTTAGGTAAATTTATAAACGTCATTCTTGGGTATTCCAATATCTTTAGCAAGTCTAATATTAGTAGATATATTGTTACAATCTGAAATTTAAAAAAATGCAATAAAACGTAATTCTTGAACCTGCACGAGCTCATGATCATTCAGGGAGGAAAGAACACAAACAGCATGTAATAGGGATACAGAGACGCTGTGTTGAAAGTATGGAGAAACTACTGTGAGGATAATGGTAGTCTTAAAAGACGGTCTGAACCTTTACCATTCTTTTCATGAAGAAGTGAGGTCTTGGTCCCCTCCTTTTGAATCTGGGGGTGCTTGGGACTGCTTGGTCCACATCTCTACAGAAGAAGTGATGCTTGTGACATCTAAGACAAGATCCAGCAGGGCATATGAGGAGTCCAGTCCCTGGCTAAAACCCTGTGACTTTTCAGGCCTGACCATAAGCCATTGCAAATGCTTTACCTGGCGGGCCTCAGGAGGACAGCTACCCTCCCAACCAGATGTGGTGCACAGCTAGTACATTGCAGTCTCTGTAATGTAGCCAAGGACCAGCCTTGCTCTTTATGGGGTGGGGGAGAACTTCTGCAAAGGCCTTCCTCGGCACCCCCTCTGAAGCCTGCATGTTAGGGGGAAGAGGCAGCATCCTGAAGACGCTTTGTCTTACTCTGACTCCGTACTTTTGCACCAGTAGCACCTCACCCTCGTCATTCCCCCTGTTCCTTGGTCATTAAAACTGCAGGAGCTTTTTGTTAGGGCCCCTTTGGCAGCAAGGTGGGTCCCCACATCTGCACTGACCACCTGGCCCTCTGCTGGGCGCATTCCTGGGGAAACACTGACAGGGAAGGTCGGCTCCTAGCCCAGCTTTACCTCTTGCCCCTTCACAGTAAGTGATTAAAAGCTTGACAGTTACTTTCATTTTGACTCCTCTTAATCGACTATCCCATCACCTGGACAGTTCAGCTCAGCTCTCAGCTCAGCTCAGCTTCTTGACTTCATGTACCTTCCATCTGACTGACTCGGAATGCTGGCTTTCTGGTTACTTCCTCTCTGAACACGGTCCCTGGGAGCCAGCAGCCCTGCTGTGAGAAGTCCAAGCCTCACGGAGGAGGCACAGGTCAGTGTGCTGGCTGACAGGCCCAGCTGAACCTTCAAGTCATCCCAGCCCAGACACTTGACTTGTGAGCGAAAAACCTTCTAGATGATTCTAGCCTTAAATATGAGTCATCCCCAGCTTCCCCAGCTATTCAAGTCTTCCCAGGTGAGGCCCGGGCATGTAGCAGTAACAAGCCATCCCTCCTGCAGCCTCTCTTTACCCCTGGCCCACAGAAACACTGGGCATAATGAAATGGTTGGCACTTTGTGCCTCTATGCTTGGGGCAGTTTCTCTTTGCAATCGATAAATGGAACATATAAAAAAAATAGTGACCCTTTATTTCAGATTTCCACATGGCCTTTAAGTATTCAGTAAATTCGATCCTTCAAGAATGCATGTTATTTGTTAGATCGCTGGGCTAAGTTTTTATTTTGAGACGTACAGGCCTTGTATCACTTATTCTATCTGGCAAAGTTGGGGAAGGCTTCACAGAGGAGGTAACATTTGTTAATATTGAAAAATTGCCTGAATTCCTTAGTATGTTCTCTACTCTACCATTCAGGGCCAATACTCAAAAGCCTTAAAGGTTTTGAAAGGCACTTCAAAATCATTTCTCAGTTGCATATTACTTGATTTTCATTCTTGTCATCTGCCTGTGCACTTGGTACAAATTCCATGTCATCCAGAGGCAGTTTGGCAAGGCAGGTCAGTCACCACTGTGACAGCAGATGATGGAAAAAAGGAAGACTGGCTTCTTTTGTCCCTACAGGGGATAAGAAGGTGAGAGTGAGACCCATGCAAGGATTCTACTACATTTCATCTTTACATTAGCACTGTCCACGTCTCCATTTAGGGATACCATTTAATCCTTGCATCTGCAAAGAAACAGGGCAGTTTTTTGTTTTTGTCTTTGCTAACCTAATTTTTAAAATCATTTAATTAGGCCCAGAGGCTGTGCAATGGGAACATACAGAGTTCTGGAAAAATAAAACAAATGAGTGAATCAGGCCATTTTGTCCCCTCTAAGCTGTTTGGAGGACAAGTGCTAACTGAGGATGCAGTAACGTTATTGTTATAACTGATTAGCCACTAACAGCAGGATTTCAGGAGGATAAGGAAGGAAGAATCCATTCGTCATTACGCACAAGGAGCTTACCGTCAGCTCTCTGCAATAAAAATGGGAAGATAGAAGACAATGGCAGCTATCTTCAGGTGTTGTTTCTATTGTTTCACTAGGTAGGTTTGTTATTAATCTCTTTATTATAAATGTTTCACACGTCACATTTCTTCAGAGTATTCCTGCTTTATTTTTTCCCCTTACCTTCAGCTCTCAGCACTGAATTCAAGTGACTTCTTTTTTGGTAAATTCTAATCCCAAAGATACCTCTTGCCACGGTCTCCCAGCTCATTTTCTCCTTTCAATTAAAGGTCATAGTTTGTTTGAGAAGAGCAAAAGGAGCTGCGAGAAGCATATTGACGTTGTGTAAATGAGAGCCGAACATCCAGGGGTGTGTAGTTAATGAACAAAAGATCATCGTGTGGCGTGTAATTGCAGTATTAAGATTTCCTACTGAATTCACTGAAAAGGTGGTGTGCCAGAGGACAGTCAACCAGGCAAGAGAGCGCTCACCCCACGCAGAGGGCTGTCCAACTCCTCTCCCTGTTTCCTCCTACGTAGAGTTTGAGTCTAGGACTTAAATGTCTCTTTGAGGGAAATAATGCATTTTTTTCTGTTTTGTACAGAGATATATAGTAAAGTAACTGTAACACACGTACTGGTTTATATTATTCAGCACAACAAGCTGTGTAATGAAATTTAATTTTGTTCTCCAGTGGCTAGAAAAAAATTCTAAAAGAGGAAAGATCATTCCAAAAGACATATTAGATATTAGGCCTATTGATTCAGGGACATGTTATAAATGTGCAAATAGTAAATGCAGATGTAACTATTTTATGATCTGATCATGAATGATAAGAAAGCAGAATGAACATGTTTAAAAGGAAGAGAACGAAATGTAATTGCTAGAATACATTTTTACCGTTAGTAGAGATAGTCACACTTTTAAACAGGAGCCCTAGTGGCATAGTGGTTAAAGCGCTCAGCTGCTAACCCAAAGGTTGGCAATTTGAACCCAGCAGCTGCTCCTGGGAGAAAGATGTGGCAGTCTGCTTCCTTAAAGATTAAAAAAAAAAAAAAAAACAGCCTCGGAAACCCTATGGAACAGTTCTACTCTGTCCTATAGGGTCCCTATGAGTCGGAATCAGCTTGATGGCATAGGGTTTACACTTTTAAATTAGTTACACTGTGCTGATATGTATAATTACATGCGTGTGTGAGTCCTCTCCATCAAAAGCACATAAAATGTACTTTATTGTTTAAATTTCAGTGTTTAGCTTTTCATTAGTAGGTGACTTCTGCATTTGCTAATAGCTTACAGATTTTTCTTTGCAGAAAAAGAAAAGATGATAGACTAGCAAGTTTTGTTCTGTTGCTATCTGATATAAAAAATTGAAAAAAAATATAGAAATCTTATGTCTAATACAAATTTTATGATTTCATGTCCCATAAGAATTACTTGTCAGCTGTCAGTTATATATCATTACCTTCACTGCAGTAATTAATTAAAATAAATTATGGTGTTAGCTGAGAGATAAATCATTTATCTAGGTTTCATTTTTTAAACTCCCTAAATTATGTGTTTAAATACCTGTTTAACCCCTCATCTAAAATAAAAAAGAAATTCTATTCCTAGATATTCCCCAATAAAGATGTTAAAAACAAACAAACCTGATGCCATTGAGTTGATTTCGACTCATAGCGACCCTGCAGGACAGAGCAGAACTGCTGTGTAGGGCTTCCAAAGAGCGACTGGTGGATTTGAACTGCCAGCCTAATGCTTAACCACTGCACCACCAGGGCTCCGAATAAAGGTGTTAATAGACAAGTAATGCCCATAAAGTGCATATCGTAGAAATTAATGAACATTTCAAAAAGGCTCACAGACCCATCTCATTATACGATTTTTCAAAGATAATTTAATTTCTGTGGGTCATCTTCTTCCTTACCTACAAAAACTAAGGTTCAAATTAAGATGCCCTTATCTCTATGGAACTACTGTAGTCAAAAGTTAACCACTTAATGTAAATATTCTTTGCTTAAAAGATAAAAACCATCTGTTTGGTAGCTAATAAATATCAAAATTCAAAAAAATAAAAAATATTTTTGTTAATTTAAATTTTTGGAATTATAAAAATATAGGGGATATAGAAATTTAAGACACAGGCTCTATCCTAAAAGAGTTTATCGTTTACCTCAGGAAATAAGTCTAACACACATGAGATGATTCGAAACAATAACATAAAATTAGGGGGAAAATTGTATTACACACTGCGCAAGGGCTGTAAAAGTCCCCAGAAGAAAAAGATCAAGGAAGCTAGAATAGTTGGGAGGCTTTTATGGAGAAAGCTTTCCCATCCGATGATTCAGGATATTGAATGCTTGCAGTTAATCACATCATTGTAAGCATGAACCTAATCTCCTCACTATCAAAATATGACTAAAGGGACTTTACTCTTTTTTAGTTTTAGGAATTGTCCGTTGACCAAATTTCTAAAAAAATTCTATAAAAACTATGATTTTCCTTCTAAATTTTACTTATATTTTTTTTTAAAGAACAGTTCACAAAATATAGGAAAATCAGTAACAAATGAGACACTAAAATGGACCATTTTTGGTGGAATAAAGATCAAGAAAGAATGCACACTGGCTGAGGTTCTCCAGGCAGAGTCCAAAAATGTGATATGGGATAGCAGTTACATAATGTGACTCTTAAAATTTAAATTAAAAAAAAGTTTAAATAATAATTCATTATGCGAGCATTGGGAAAAAATAGTTTTTAATTTAAACAATAATAGTAATGGAAATGAAACACCTGACAGTCTAGCAGCAGGAGATAAATTGAGAACCTTTAAAAACAAACTTTTGCCCACCCCCAAGATTCATAGATAAGAAATTACACAGTGAAAAGAGAAATTGACATAAGCAAGGTAAATTACATGGAAATGTTGTATTGGATCTGTATTGGTAGGAACGAGACAAAGGTACAACAGCTGGAAAAAGAAGAAGAGGAAATTTCATGGGTGGTGGCAAGTGGCTTGCCAGTGTCAAACATACAGTACATGATCAATAAATGCACGGTCAGTGGTTGGTTCTCACCTTCCCACACGAAGAGTTAATATCCAAAGCAACTGCATACATGGAATTTAAATAGCAAATGGATCATGACAAGTTGGGAAAATACTAGTTGTATCCCATTATGGAAAGAAAGCTAGATTTTAAAATAGTCATTTAATAAAATATGAAGGAAAAATAAGAAAGGAAAAAATTTTAAAAAGCTAGATAAGTTGATATTGTCGATATTGCTGTTAAGTGCCGTAGAGTCAGTTCTGACCCACAGCAGCCCTGTGTACCGCAGAACAGAACACTGCCTGGTCTTGCACCATCCACACGGTCTTTGCTCTGTTTGAGCACATTGCTGCAGCCACTGTGTCAGCCTATCTCCTTGAGGGTCTTCCTGTCTTTCCTGACCCTCTACTTTATCAAGCATAATGTCCCCCTCCAAGGACTGGTCCCTTCTGGTAACATGTCCAAAGTACTTGAGACGAAGTCTCTCCATCCTTGCTTCTAAGGAGCAATCTGGCTATACTTTTAAGACCGATTCGTTCATTCTTCTGGCAGTTCATGGTATATTTAATATTCTCTGCCAAACCATAACCAATAGGATGCTATAAAATGTTCAGATTTTTTTCAATGCTTTTTAAGAGGAAACATAAGAAAAACAAATTGTGCAAAATTGTACACCAATTTCCTCTGTACTCACACACCACATTGTACTTCATTTGTCATCACCTAACCTGATCTCAGGAATAACAATTAGACACATTTAGCAGTCAAGAGTAAATAAGAACCAGATTAAAACTAGAAGAGATAAATCCAGTGAGCTGTTTATGACTCTGCCGAAACTTCCAGGGATTAATAAATTTAGGTATTTGAAGGGAAAAGATATGCACACAAAAACAACAAATAACATAAGTGAAACATGAATATTTTGCCTTGAGAATTAAGTTTGTTCCACAAGAAAAGCATGTCAAGAAAAATGACAAAATTGAGTAAATTTTCAAAATAAATAGTAAACATGCTTCTCAGTTAATAAAATTTGTATTTTAGCCTTTGCAGACCCAGCCAACAGGACAGGAGAAATGACTGGCTTCCAGAAATTAAGTGCAGCTGGCCACTGGGATGTGTTAGAACCATCATTAAAAGCGAGTAGTTAATACAGCTGTTCTTATTAATTCATTCACGAGAAAGGACAGAGAAGCAAAATATCAAAGGAGCACTGGGAATGCCTTCACTAATAGTGTGGACCCTTCGGGCAAAAGACCCTCAGAAGTGTGCTTTAGTCAAAGAGACCATTAGACTGTAACTTTATTAACTTACAACATAGAACACGGCAATGGGAGCCAGGAGGGCTTCTTTGAACACAAAGCAACAAGAGTACTTTCACCAAGCAGAAGACAGGTGGTTTGTTATCCATTACCCAACTGCTTTATCTCCAAAGGGAAAACAATAATAACATCTACGGTTTTCTGTGTTCACATTACAATAAAGTATACATAGACATCAAACTTACTACATGTTCTAAAAAGCCATGAATACTTATTTCTTTTGTATCTTAAAGTTAGCCAAATGTAAATAATATGACACATTTTTAAAGGAATTTTTAAAAATTTTATTTATATAAAGCAAATCAAAAAGCAAAGAATTCATATTTTTTCTTCTTGGAGTGACATTTTCAAATAAGACACCAGTTTGAATACATTTTCCATAAATTTCAATATATCATGTTATTATAAATAATATAATATTGTAAAAGCCATGTGTAACACTGGATTTAGAGACAAGGACTAAAACTGAGAACACAAATAATTGCCATTTGTTTTATTTTAGGAAATACGAATTCAGGCAGAAGAAAAATTATTGCAAGGATTAGAAAAATCATAGGTTTACATTCATCCTAAAATATTGATAAATTTTCTTTACAAGATAAGTCTGAGTAATAGAAGATTACATGTGTAAACTTAGCAAGTTTACAGAATATAATAAAAACTGAGAATCCAATAAATGAGCATGTTTAACATATGGGTCTACTAAAGAGATAATGTGTGGTAGTCAAAATGCACAGTTTGCTGAAAGAAGGTGATTCGTTCTGATTATTCAAGAAAAAAAAAGCTATTTTTACTGTCCCAAAGAGGGTAATGTTACATTAGTGGATACGACACCTGAGGATTTTCTAGTGACAGCAGAGTGGCTAGATATGCATTTGGTGGGAGGAAGGGTGAGGGGTGAGGGGGTGTCATTGCCATAACCTGCTGGTGTGGGTACCCTTCTATATTGTAAAAATCATTAGTTTTTTTTTTTTAAAGAACAATATAGATAATTACACTTTAATATTTTTTCAAATAATCACTTGACTTTGGAAAAAAAGGAATATCCTCAGGGAAATTTTGAAATAAGGATTAAACGCAGAGACAGATTGCTTCAAAACAGAGATCGTCGGCTCTACTTTCAAATCAGACTCTACTTTCAAATCAGGCAGCAATGCAGAGCATTTGTTAACATTTCCCTTTTAATTACCAGTTAATGTTTTCTTATTCGTAATTGCAAAAACCTACACTCTGAAAGTTATTTTTAAAGACTGTAAAGCCCAGGCCCAGGGAAAGTATTACTGTCACTGTGTCACTGAAATCTTCGTGCTGCTAAGCAACACCTGGGGTTTGGGTTTCCCGTATTTTCTTCCTCCTTTGGAGAGCTCAGGAGCTTAGATACCCCCCCCCCCGCATCAAACCTATCTTCTCTGCAGCTCAGCAGTTATAATTATATATCAGACTTAAAGAACAGAGTCAGTTACCTGGACGTCCCTAAGTATTTTGCGTTTCACATCACGCAGGGGCAATTTTAGGCATTTCACACACAATTTTAATTGTTTAGTCAGACAGTCAGTGTCACACGGATAAGATTAAATGTAAACTTGCTGGGATTTTTGGACAGTTTTTAAAAAGTATCCTTACTATTTTTCATTACAAGTAGGACATCTAGAAAAGTATCTTAATGACATTTGAATTTTAGGCAACTTCTTTGGTGCACAATCTTATTTTTCATCTACATCTTAATTTTTTAAAACTCTGAAAATTAGTATATTGCTATAACATTGGTGAAGGAATGGAGATTATGTAAAATATGTATTTGCATTTTACATGGCGAAATATGCACATATTTTACACACATAAGCCTGATATGTTTTGATTTTTGGCTCTAAAATACAGAGATAACTGCTACTTTAAATATTGAATACATTTTGCTAAAAATACAGCTATAAGATCTTTAAACTTGCAAGTAAACAAGTTATACCTTACAGATTGACAGAAATTACATTTTATCTTCTTTACACAGGAATATACAAGCAATGATTTTTACCAAATGCAAAACACAGCCGCCTTAAAAAAAAAAAAGCACAGTATGAAAAAAATGTTTCCCCTGTTCAAATCGTATCAATGAAATTCAAGCAAGTGTAGCTGAGAAAAATCTACAAATCTACATGCTTACATAAAAAAAAAAACAAACATATATACATACCTACAAATCCACATTCCTACATATACGCATTCAAAACATGCATTTGGTGGCAGCAAATGGACTTTTTAATGATCTCAGTAAGGAAAAATTGTTTCCCAGCAGGAATTCCGCAGATTTCAAAACTATCTGAAGGCACATAATGGAATTACTAAAGCTCAGGTATTGCCTTTTTTATTATTTTTAGCATCTGCCACTCTTCCATGAAAGCACATTCATTCATTCTGTCACCTAAATTAGCAGCATGACAAGTTATGACAAACCAAGTAGCTTGGGTAAGGGCTCAAAGATAACATATTTGTCCACAGAAATAATTTTATCTGTCTGCTGTCTTTTCTGGACACTTCTCATCCATTTTATTACCTTATTCTCCGAAAATCAGACTAAACTCCAATTGCATTGTCCTGAATCATTCTGAATAAAATATGGATTGCATGGAGAAGCCAGTGATGTGAATATTTGAGTATGCAACTAAAAATGGCTTTCCAAATTTGGGGATTTTCAAAACTTTACTTTTATATCTGCATAGTGAAAACATCCCTAAATGATCCCTAAACATTTTGCTTCAGTTACTGTTAAACTAGAAAAGTGCATTGCAGTACAGCAAATTCACCTGCTTCAGTAAACATGACCAGGATTCTATTCCAGTTGATCTTAAGCTATTACCATGACAACTGTCTTTTCTCACACAAAATAATAAATAACCTTATCAAACAAATTTATGAAGCATTTCTATGATTTGAGTTCCTGTGTTTTGAGTGCTTTCCAGCCTAAGAGGCCCATCTTCCAGCACTATATGGGACAATATTCCAATACACAGTGACAATGGACCTGAGCATACAAACAATTGTGAAGATGGTGCAAGACCAGGCAATGTTTTGTTCTGTTGTACCTGGGGTCGCCATGCGTTGGAGCCAACTTGACAGCAACTAACAACAACAACTATGATTTAGGTTGAGAAGTTTAGTGCCAATAGACTTCATAAATTATAACGATGATCCTGAAAAGTGGTAAAGTTTGTTAAAGTCTACTGTTAACAGCTTTGCTTTTGAAAACTTAAATTTGGCTCTGTAGATTGACCAGATGTTCAAATTATCATTGAAAAATATATCTCTAATGCAAAAAAGTCCCTTAACATATTATATTTATAATTATGTAAATAAATAGTGGGAGTAGATATGCATATTTTTATACAGAGCTCCAAGATTATTTACCCGGGAATTTCCAGAAATGTAGAATAAAATCAGAAGTATCAGGAGCTTAATTTAACTTGTTTCAAGAGAGCACTTCACTTTGTATACACACACATTTACCACAAGTCATTGTAAACCCTGTTCTATCAACAAACATTTATTGATGGCCGTTCAGTGTCAATCGTGCTAGAATGCCAAAAACTTGGTGATGAAAGTCATTAAGACCACAAAGAGCTCACAGTCCAATAGGGAATACAGCCAAGCAAACCAATTACATTTAAATGTCATTGTAAAGGAATCTGGAACCCTGGTGGCCCAGTGGTTAAGAACTTGGCTGCTAACCAAAAGCTTGGCAGTTTTAATCCACCAGCTGCTAATTGGAAACCCTATGGGGCAGTTCTATGCTGTTCTATAGGGTCGATATGAGTCAGAATCGACTTGATGGCAAGGAGTTTGTAAAGGAATCTACCAAATGTGATAGGAGTAAAGAGAAAAAACACATAACCTGACCTGACAGGGGTCATGGGGGGTTTTCACAGAGGCTGGTGTCTCAGCAGTCCTTGATAAAGTATGCTAGGCCAAGATGGTGAAAAGTGTTTGTTTGTTTGTTTTCTCTCATGAACAAAAAGGCAACAACATACTACAACAAGACCAATATGACTGAAGAAGAATTTGATGATTTCCACTGACCAAAACAACTGATGCTTATTTTAATACTGTTTATTGTCTGCTTTTAATAATTTTAAATAAATAAATATATACTTCATGTAGCAATATATAAAATACAAAAAATGAAAATCACTATCATTTCTACCATACAAAGATAATTGATATTAATATTTCTGTGTATTTCTTTTCATTGTTTTTTCTAGATAGCTACTTTCTTTATTAAATCGGCATCATAGAGAGTATGTAATTTTATACCCTGTTTTTCTACTTAACGTTGCCAACATTTTCCCATGTCATTAAATATGTTTAATCTTCTTTAAAAACAATAGTTTTAATTAATGAAAAATGCACCATCATCAAAAAGTACCAAAATATATTTATTCATGTGCTTTTAGATTGTTTATAAATTTTAAAAATTAAAAAACTACAAGAATATCAATATACAGTGTGATTATTTCTTTAGGATAGATTTTAAAAAATGAAATTACTAAAGCAAAGAGTAAAAACGTTTTTAAGGACCTTGATGTACACTTCCAAACTAGTTTCCAGGCAGAATATATTTCTACAATAAGGTATAAGAGACCCTTCTTCCAAGCAGCATTTATTATTATAACTCTGTCTTTATATCAGCTGGAAATTTTTTTTATCTTGGTTAAACTTTTCATTTTGAATATGCAAAATACATCTTGAAATTCTTGATCACATTATTCGATTATCATGTAAATAATCAGTAATAATTTTATTTCAATAGCCATGACAGCATATATTCATGGTTAACAAAGTCAAAAAATCAGAAACCTGAAATTTAAAACATCGTTTTCAAACTGAGAAGACAATAAAAGGTATGGATTTCTTCAGTAGCTGAGATTTTTGAACACTTCTTACCAACGGATTGTCTGCAAACTCTGCTAACAGGGAGCATAGCTGGGGTACACACGAAGGTGTGGAGCATTAAATCCACCTTCACTCCTTGACTTCCTCATTCACAATTTTTTCATTACAATTTGAGCTATATAATGTTGACTTTCCTTATAATTCAGAATATTTCTGTACATTTTGTGATTCTTCAATGAAACTTAGAATAAGCAAGCTCTTGTAGCTGTGTTTTTATTTTTTAGAACAAACCAAAACCAAAAAACAAAAGCCTGTTGCCATCGAGCCGATTCTGACTCAGCCACCCTATCCGACAGAGTAGAACTGCCCTACAGGGTTTCCAAAGATGGGCTGGTGGATTTGAACTGCCAACGTTTTGGCTATCAGGCAAGTTCTTAGCCGCTGTACTACCAGAGCTCCTTTAGAACAAAAGAAGAGCTTAAAAAAAAAAAAAAACCCAAACTCCAGGGTTAATCCCTTCGACCAGTCCCTAGCCTATAGTATTTCTCTACTAAAATTACAACTTTTAGGAGATTCAGATATGGTACCAACAAACCAAAAAAAAAAAAAAAAAACACTGCTGTCGAGTTGATTCCGACTCATAGCGACCCTATAGGACAGAGTAGAACTGCCCCATAGAGTTTCTAAGGAGTGCCTGGCGGATTTGAACTGCCGACCTCTTGGTTAGCAGCCGTAGCACTTAACCACTATGCCACCAGGGTTTCCGTGGTACCAACAACTATGCCAAAATAGGTTAGAGCCAGCATTTGCTATAACTTAGAAAATCTTGAAATATATGCCTCTGTTTGCTGTAGACATGAAAAAATTTCACTTGCTTTGAAGAGCTTCTTAAACACGTTGTAGGACTCTGTGAAGCCCTGGATTAATACAAATTTTTGGATTAATATTTGAAGATTCTCTGAAACATATATACAATAATTATAACCTAATATTGCTGAGAATAATTGAAGTTAGCTTCTGAAAGAGACAAATCCCAAAATCTCCGTGACTTCACACAGCAAAGATATATTTCTTGCCCGCCAGAAGTGCCATGAAGGTTGGATGGTCCTGTTTCATCTTGTTCTGCCATCGGAAACATGTGCCTCCAAAGTTACGGTGGAAGAGAGAGTGATGAGGGAGGCACACCAGCTCATATCTCCCTCAGTTAGAAGTGACAGGCTACTTCTGCCCATAGTTCATTAGCTATAACAGTATGGAAGCCTAGGGAACATGAGGAGCAGAGGGGAAATTTGGTGAGAACTACTTGTTTCTGCCATGTATCCTAACTAAAGAATATGTGATTTAAAAATCTGTAAATAAATGAGTGTTGAAAAATGAAAGATGACTGGCTCAAGGGAAAGCAAAGGTGAGAATGAGCAGGGCAGCCTCAGAGAACCTTAAGAAAATGGATCTAGTTAGAGTGGAGGATACATCTTGAGAAATAGGGGGAAATAAACTCAAATAGACAAAGTAGAGAATCTTACCACACAGAGGAACTTAGAATTGTTACAGTAGAAAACTGGGAGGCATTTAAAGTTGTTGAACAAAAGGCTAAGATCTTCTTGTTTAAAAATTATATTGTTGTTAGGTGCCGTCGAGTCGATTCCAACTCATAGCGACCCTGTGTAAAACAGAAGGAAATACTACCTGGTCCTGGGCCATTCTCACAATTGTTGCTATGTTTGAGCCCATTGTTGCAGCCGCTGTGTCAATCCATCTTATTGAGGGTCTTCCTCTTTTTCACTGACCCTCTGCTTTAGCAAGAATGATGTCCTTCCCCAGGGGCTGGTCCCTCTTGATAACATATCCAAATGTACATGAGACAAAGTCTCGCCACCGTTGCCTCCAAGGATGGCAGTACCTCTCCCAAGACAAATGTATTCATTCTTTTGGCAGTCCATGGTATATTTAATATTCTCATGAATTATACTCTGCCTATTTCTAAGAGGACACGAAGTAGTGTACCCAGTAAAATACACCCCAAAATTAGGCATCAGGGGATAAAACCAAGTAGAGTCTGCTTACGGGGCCTAATGAATTTAATGAAACAGAAGGAAGAGAGATACTGGGCTACCCAGTACTTGAAACAACAGCAGGGCAGTGATTACTCAGCCGTGACATGAATTTGGGTCTTAATTTTCTTATTTAAAACAAAAAGGGAAGAAATTCAGTAAAATAATTTTCAGTGTTTGTGTCAAAAGAAAATAACCTTCAGCCAGATGTGTCATGATGCAAGCAGTGTTTCAGGAAGTCTTGATTGGCAGTGTCCTGCCACGTGAGTTGGAAGGACTGGCAAGGAGAGGCTACAGAGAGCGAGGCCATTGCAAGAGCTCCTGCACCATTACAGGCAACACTCCAATCAACAAAGTAAGATGGCGGTGGTGGTGATCAGCCGCAGTATGGCGGTGGTGGTGATCAGCCGCAGTAGGAACTGTGCATCATTGGGGCTCCTGCATATTCTCTGAGAAGGAGCAGCGTTGCTAAAGGGAGGTGAGGACATCCTAGAGTTCTCATAAAGAAGAGAAGACATCACTGAACCTGGAACAACAGGCCATTCCCCAAGCACACTGAGCTTTCCACAGTGCGTTTCGGGTACTTTCCTTCAGCTCATTCCTTTAACTTCTGCCAAGGGACATAAGACTGATGCAGCTGGAGCTTCACACAAGCTAACGTTGATTCTTTAGACAAGATAAGGAGATGACTTACATGAATAATTTAACTCACCATGACTAATGGCATTGCTTTGGGAACACCCAAGCTTCATTCAGAAAATCACACAATCTAAAAGCTGTAGGAAACCTTTGGCAATCATTCACAGTACTTTCTCTTCAAGTAATGCCAGGTCTAAATCATTATAATGACTACTATTTTAACATATTTTGGCACAGTAGATGGCACACTCTCTAATTGATGGGTGGCCTTAGACACTGTAAAATACCTCTAGTTACATATTAATATTTTTATGGAGAAAGATATGTAAAAGTATACTCCCAATACTACAGGACAAGGAAACTTAAACACAAAAATATTAATAATGGGCTAAAGACAACAACAACTACCATCCTTAAGGTTTTAGAACAAATTAAATAAAGAAAATTAGAGTATAGAAACAGTAAATGTCGTGACACTCTTTCTTGAAGCTGAGTACCTTCCTTTTTCAAATGCCTAAGGCATTGTTACACATTTTCCTGTGTGTGGCCAAAAAAAAAAAAAAAAACAGAACTGTTTTATAAAGGCCTGCTATTTAAAAACACACGTGATGTTATCAATAAGGGTACTAACAGCTGACTTAATCTCATTTTGTGCTATTTCTCATACAATAAAGAGGAAATCAAATTTCTAAATCCATTCAACCAAGAAAATATGAACAACTAATTAATTAAAATTATCACCACGACAAATCATCACCCTCTCAGCTACTTCTACCACTTTTCATTATTTTTCAGTAATTATTAAATCATCATTCATTCACAGATATTTACTGATTCTCTCATCATAATGCAGATGATGTGGTTTTGTTCCCTGGATTAACATGTGACAGTCTTCTAAGACCTTGGATTCTAGACCGTGGATCTCAGACTTATTAAATATATTATCACATGCTTAGGGCTCCTTTGAGAGAAAAGGGATTAATCTGTCTATTCTATCTTCTATAGGCTCTGCCATAGCATCGGTATAGAAAGGTTCTGTAACCAAACAATTGTACAAAATACCTCTCTATAATAAAAAAGGTGAATCCAGCAGAATATGAGAGTTATGACTCTGAAAGCCGTGTCTCCTCTCTATCAAATAATAAGTTCTAATATTCTTCTATGGACTAACTCTGAGATTCTGTCAGGCTAAGTTAAAAATATCATAAATTGCAAAGCAAGGTTTTTTTCTTTTCCTTTTTTTTGCTTTTTCTTTGCTTGCTTGCTTTTTTTTTCCCAACAGTTTTGCTAATTTCTTGAAAATAAGATAATGGGAAAAACCAGTAAAAAATATACTAGAAGGGAGCATTTTAAATAAATGGACTAAGGACAATTTTGGAAACATTGTTATGAGGGACAGTGGAGTATATTCAGGAACATGTAGTTTGCCATCTTTAAACGCACGTTGTCAAGTTGACCTGGAGAGTTCAAACTGAGACATACTGACAGTCAGGTTAATAAGCACTTAGACGTTTTCCGACCATCTCTCGTTCCTTTGATAAATTATGACAGCTTCTTTGTAAACACCTCAAGCTATACTTTTCTAAAAGATACGGCCATTTTCATTATCCAAGGATTGTGAACATAGAGTGTACTAAAATATCTTAAATAAACAAATATTTCATTCAAAAAGAAGATTCAAGAAAAAAGTTCAGGGTGATGGAAGCTCTTTCATTTCCTAATTTTGTAAACTGATAGAACTCTATAGAACTCTAAATGATCTAAATTCATGTCTTAGTTTAATTTTTAAAAATCTAAACTGAGAAGATGGTATTGATTCTTCTATGATCTACTAATGGCCAAAATAGTATCCTTTTGATGCAAAAAAAAAAAAAAATTAAGAGCCCTGGGTATATTGATGCAGGACAGAGGAAGTTCATAATTAGCTGCAGAACTGTCATAATTACTAACACTCCCCTGTCATCTTAGTGTTGTTGGAATGCTTTAATAAATCATTAAATTCCAATCTTAACAAATGGTAGTTCCGTTATTCTCAATTCTTTTCACAACCATCTAAGTAAAGAAGTTCCCTTCTAGTGAGAGACAATTTGCCAACATCCATAAGAACACCAACTCTTTCCTCCAACCAATTAGAAATAAATTTATTTGTAAAAATTATTTTTCATTTATGTATTCATTCAACATGCTATAAGAAAGTCCAAATTGAAGTGTATTTGCAACAAGCGTATTTATGAGTTTAATTTATGCCTAATATTTCTATTTATATAAGCATACTACTGGTCTTGTTTGGATTTTAAATCCTGAACAAGTGGAGACGCTGTACTCTACACGTCGTCAGTACTCAATGTGTGTGCTATAGACCCAGGCCTCAGAGATGGCCGAGAACCATGGCCTCTGAAGTGGAGACGCTGTACTCTACACGTCGTCAGTACTCAATGTGTGTGCTATAGACCCAGGCCTCAGAGATGGCCGAGAACCATGGCCTCTGAAGTGGAGACGCTGTACTCTACACATCGTCAGTACTCAATGTGTGTGCTATAGACCCAGGCCTCAGAGATGGCGGAGAACCATGGCCTCTGAAGTGGAGACGCTGTACTCTACACATCGTCAGTACTCAATGTGTGTGCTATAGACCCAGGCCTCAGAGGTGGCAGAGAACCATGGCCTCTGAAGTGGAGACGCTGTACTCTACACATCGTCAGTACTCAATGTGTGTGCTATAGACCCAGGCCTCAGAGATGGCGGAGAACCATGGCCTCTGACACCCAAATAAGTACAGCAGGCATATTTTCACACCTATGTATTTCCCAGGAAACTCATATTTCTATTACCTGCAGTTTCATGAATTCTACTTCCGCTTTGTAGAGTATGCACTTGGTGCAATGCAGATACATTTTTTTTTTTTAAACTTACAAGTATTACAACCCCACAGAAATAATGCAACTGGTCAATATTTTTCCTAAGAATAGGCCCCCACTGTATTTTCTATACTAATAAAACAGATACTTTTGAACTAATCTATTCTGTTTGCCAACCCTTATCCCCATAATGTGTCTAATAAAAACTGGCATTTAGACACAGATTGTACAGTATGTAGAAGATAAGCTTATCAGCTGTTTTACAATCGCAAGGGTAAATTTCTTGATAAAACTGTACAACATGAACTAACCTGACTTTTGTTAGTAATATCTGACTGTATCACTTTTCTCCTAGCTACCTGTTTGTAAGACGCCTTAAGGCACAATTAAACTAATGACTTCCCGAACATTAGAACAGTGGACGTGGGTTAAAAGGCTCAGAAATTTTCTTTTCCACAAACTTAGAAAAGGCTTGTTTTAAATTTAGTGTTTTAATCTCCCATATGTTTTTCGTAAAACCTCTCCTTGAAAACCGTTTGCACAAAAGTGTAATTCTTGTGCCATCTACAGGATATTTTTGGAAAACAGGCCTATGAAGTCAGTCAGAATTTTAGTATCTTTGATCTTTCTTCTTATTATTAATATATCAGAGGTTTTTGTTCAAATATATTTGTTATTTTAAATTGCAAAATGGGTTGGTTAAAATTCTGTTATAAAGCAAAAGAATACAAACCTTCATTTATATGGGTACGTAAATATCCCCAGAATTTTGCATATATATGCATATGTATATATAATATGGACATATACACTTTACAGTTTCCAAAGCACTTATATATTATCTTTTGTATTTATCGAATTCCTGTGACGTAGATAAGGCAATAACTTGTGTATCATTTTACAGATGAGAAAACCCAGGTTTAAAGACCTAAAGCAGTAGTTTGTCCAAAGTTTCAGAGCTATTGAGCAATATCACCAAGAGTCAAGCCTGTATCTTTGTACTCCAAGTAAAAAATTATTTCCACTACTGTTGTGGTCATTATTATCATTATAGTCATTGAAGAAAATTACATCTAATCCCTAATTATTCTCCTTGTTTAAAAATTTCTTAAAACATCTATTTTGAGAGTTAGAATAGTTCCTGGATATGATGATCATGCCAGAGAATCAGACATTTACATCTATCTCAACTCTTCCATCGCTCCTGAACTTTAACTAACAAGCCTGTAGTAAAACAAGAGCGCATCTCACCAATAGAAACCTGTAGCAGAGTCCCACAAACGAGTTAGCACGCACACGATGAATTGTCCATGCGATAGCACTGGAACACGCAAACGCCAGCTCGCTGTTCTTATAACCCTTCGATAACCTAGAGAGAACCAAAAAGGTGCTTTAGCGTCATTGAGGTAACCATATGTCCTGGTTTGCCTGGGACTGCAGTTCTCCACATCCAAAAGTGTACCAATATGGAAAATTAGATGGTCACGTGAACACTGCGGATGACGTGGAGCGGCACACCTCATCCAATGGCACTAACTGCAACCTGAATGTGAAAGTCAGACCAGTGAGATAGGCACGGAGAAAGGATTAATCTTGTTAGAAATGCATCCATCTTACATGCATCCTGGAAAACACATCAGACTTACAACTAGAAGAAAGGTTTCAATTCCAGCCTTGTGTGTTACCTAGTTGGTCCATTTATGTACCCCACTGACATTCTCTCAGCCTCTGTTTCCTTGTGAGAGAATAATATTGCCTCCTCCCAAGGTTTTTACGAGGACTAAAGAAGACAACCTTGTGAAATCGACTGTAACTATACCAAGCAGCCAGTTGTTTATAAATAAATGTTCATTATAAATCTGTTAAGTTTCTTGAGTTTCGAGAGACAGCCTAGACATGAAAAATATCAAATAGGTGCTTTTATGGAGTAGAGTTTAAGTGACAGGGAATGTACTATCTTTATAAGAATAAATTTTCTTTCTGTAATCTAATCAGAAACATCCATTTTTGAAGATCAGTAATTCTCACAAATAAACCAACAGAACATGGCCTTTCCTGGTGTGCAAGAAATGCCAAAAACCTCTTGATGCTAATTGGCTTTCAAGCATTGATGATTCAGGGGCTTTATCTAATGAGAATACCTCTTCTTAGAGCTGTGATTCCGAAATTATGGATTACAAGGCCAAGTTAAAAGCCCAATTTGACTCTGCCCGTATGTCTTCTTGTTAGCTGCTGTTGAGTTGGCTCTAACCCATGGCAACCTCATGTATAACAAGGACAAAATGTTGCCTAGTCCTGTACCGTCTTCATGATCCCTGGTAAGTTTGAGTCCATTGTTGTGGCTATGTGTCAGTCCATCTCACTGAAGATTTTCCTCTTTTTTGCTGACCTTCTACTTAATCAAACATAATAACTGGTCTTTCCTGATAAAGTGTCCAGAGTAAGCAAGATGAAGTCTTTCCATCGTTGCTTCCCTGGGGTATTCTGGATGTAAAATATACAAGTTTACATAGATAGATATGTGTCAGTATATATTTATACATACAAGCACATAATAGTGTTAAATTACATATATGTATGTATGTAAATTTATGAATCTATGTGCAATTCAAAGAGAATTATAAAAATTCTAAAGCCTGTATCATAGGTTTTTAATTAAGAATCCTCACCCTAGACAATGACATTTTCTTTAGTGATCCCATATACACATATGTTACTGCAGGTAATAAAGAGCGAAAATAACATTTAGTAAGTCAATACCTTCGCTACGCTACTATACCCTGATATTTCTTACTGTGTTCCATACTAGCCAGTTCCGTTCCATTCTATTCTATAATATTCTGTTCTGGTTTAAAAAACAAAAGCAAATCAATCACAAAAGGACAAATATGAGCCCTCTAGTATAAAAACTCATGAAAAGGTTTACACACAAAAAGAAACAAAGTTTGATGGTTACAAGGGAGGGGACGGGTGGGGTAGGAAAAATACACACAAAGAAAAAGCAAACCAACAACAACAAAAAACACACACACACGTTGGTTCAACCAACTATGTTGAGTTCAGATTTCATGTCCCAAGATTGATCATCAGTGTTGTAGCGTATGACAGCAGTTGTCTCAGGTCTTCTGGTATGGAAGGCAGCATAACGCTAACTAGTGGTCAGTCATCCAAGGGAGACCGCCTCTGAAGGGGACATGGAGCTAAAGGAAACTCCAGAGCAAAGCCCTCCGGCCTCCTCCCTGTTGTACACAGACACCTGGTGCACTTGTGGTGAAAGAAGTCTCGTTCTCTGAAAGGCTGCTTTTGGTGTTTGTTTTAAGTGGACCGATTTAATTAGCATTGACATAAAAAATGAATTGTGAATGGGGAAACCAGGAGACTCACACAATGCTGTACCCCACTGAAATAAAACAGTCTTGAAACACTCCTTTTAAGGAAGAATCTCTTATCAAAAACCCCGGTAAAATATGGTAAATTACAGTGTATCCAACAGAAGCTTATGCATTTATTTATATTGACCTCGTTTCCAGAGGGATTTGAGAGGACTTCAAGAGGAATTAAGGACGCTCAAGAGGAGTTAAGGGTTGTTTGCTTGTCTGTTTCCAGTTAATTTGGGAATTAAGTGCATAAGTAAGTAAACACCTGGAACTGTGTAAGAGTTTGTTGAACAGTGGCATTCTGAAATGCACAAGAACAGTGAATTGCTGATGATTCCAAGGTCTTAGATTCAGGCAGGCTGTTTCCAGTGTTGATGAGGGCAACCTGTAGTCTGCACAGCTATTTACCATCTGAATAAAAGACAAATTTGAGGTGATCTTTGTTGTTGTTGTTTTGAGCAAGAGCAGAGTCCTATGTAAAAGTTAAACAAGTAAACTTTGTAGTTAGATTCATATTTCAGCTTAGAAATGGAGATTTGGAAAAATATTCATTGATTCATTTATCTGAAACATAATGTATTGAGTTAGTACTATATGCCAGACACTGTTCCAGGTGCTTGGAATACGTCAGGGAACACACAACAAACAAAATCACCTACCCTCATGGATTTTGCCAGTTGGAGAACAAACTAGCAATAAACAGTACACATGATACCAAAAAAAAAAAAACCAGTTACCATCAAAACGATTGACTCATGGCAAACCCACGTGTGTTGGAGTAGAGGTGCACTCCATAGGGTTTTCATGGCTGTGACCTTCTTTAAGCAGATTGCTGGGTCTTTCTCCCAAGCCACCTCTGGGTGGGTTTGAGTCACCAACCTTTCAGGTAAACATTTGGACCACTCAGGGACTCCTATACATGTGATAAATAAGCAAATTATACTATGTATTAAAAGGTGATCTAAACTTGTAGAAAAAAAAAAAAGGCCAGGGAAGTGGAGATCAGGAAAGCAGAGTTGGGGAAAGCATAGGGTCCGTTTGAGAAATGGTGCAGGGAGACAGAAGAATGATTTAAAACAGATACGGAGAAAATGGGCTTCTAAGAAGTTTTGCCACCTGGATAATGCAAATCTTTTTGACGCACCTATGTCACCAATCCAGGTGTCCAGTTTTTCTGGCAAATTATAGCTTGCAGAGAGTGTTAAATAAATGGGCTTCCTTTGTTCAAAAAACAACTCCACATGTTGCAATTTTAACCAAAGAAAACTCCAATATGCCATTAACCAAATGCATCGAATAAAAGGTTTGAGTTAAAAAGCAATTTGGGAGTGTTTTATGAATGTTATTTTGGTAAAGAACATTAATATCATTTTCTGATAACCTGTGACATCAAAACATTATGAAAGAGAATCACAGTTTATTAAAAGCTATATAATGCTTAGTGTACTGTTAAGCTCTGTGTATCTCGGTGACAATATCACAAGAAAATGGTTTAAATACATGTTTATAGATAAAACAAATGAGCTTGGACCCTCTGCTTTGAATTGGGGGATTTAACGATAGCTTATTGCACATGTAAAATACCTCTGAAGAAAAAATATATCATTCTTTGAACACTGAATAATTGGATTCATAACCTATATCGTTTGATTGCATATATTTGCCACTAATGTTTTGTTTTACGTAAGAAGACAGGACTATCTGAAGTATCTCACCAATGGTAAACTTAAATAAATAAATAAAAGACACTCTGTTTCATTGCTGTCTTAGTTGTCTAGTACTGCTCTAACAGACATACCTCAAGTGGATGGCTTCATCAAAGAGAAATTTATTTTCTCACAGTCTAGGAGGCTAGAAGTCCAAATTCAAGGTGTCAGCTCCAGGGGAAGCTTTCTCTCTGTCGGCTCTGGAGGAAGGTCCTTGTCATCCATCTTCTCAGGCTGAGGAGATTCTCCGTGCAGCGACACCAGGTCCAAAGGATGTGCTATGCTCACCTTGCTTCTTTCTTGGTGGTATGAGGTCCCCTGTCTCTCTACTCTCTTCTCTCTTTTATATCTCAAGAGAGATTGACTTAAGACACAGTCTAAATTATAGATTGAGACCTGCCTCATTAACATAACTGCTGCTAATCCCACCTCATTAACATCACAGAGGTAGGATTTACAGCACATAGGAAAATCACATCAGATGACAAAATGGTGGACAATCACACAATACTGAGAATCATGGCCTAGCCAAACTGACACACACTTTTGGGAGACACAATTCAATCCATAACAGTTGCTTACATCCGAAATCTTCAAAAAGGTCCCTGATGGCCTCTACATTAAAAAAAGGTGCCAGTATATTATACAATATAAATACTATAGTCTAGGGAAAAGAAAAGATGTAAGAGTAAAGTTTTCATGTGAGAGTTGAGTTGGAGAGTGTGAGAGAAAAAAGGTACGGTATATGCATGGACATGTGCATGTTTGTGTATACTTATAGTATGGACTTTTAATCAAGTATGTACAAACGATGAAATTCAATGGAATTCAAGCTGTGAAGGATTGGGGAGGAAATGGGACTCCAGTGAGAGTTCTTCGAATTTGAAAAGCATGCTCAAAATTTCCAGCTGCTTTTTCTAGCTTCTACTTAAAGAAATGCCCAATTTATTCTATTTACGGTAAATCTTTTAACCAGTGCATTCCAGCACAGTGGTTCACGTGTGTGAGCATCCTGGGATAGTGGAAGAGACTGGAAGTCTAGAGCTCTAGGCTGGTTCCCTTCACTCATTAGCAGCCAAGTATGTTATGTAAATATCAATCTTTGCTCCATGTTCCATGATGAGAAAGGGATTGGAATAAGCATCCATCTAGGACAACCTGGATTTCCTTGACAGAGCTATGATTGAAACTGCAAGTACCACAAGAATCGTATCCGGTTGTGAGAAAGAAGAGCTAGAGGTGTCCTTCCCAACCATTAACGATCTTAGTCTTAAAAGCAGAGTCCTGGTAACCAAAAGGTGGGCAGTGCGAATCTACCAGCCGCTCCTTGAAAATCCTGTGGGGCAGTTCTCCTCTGTACTATAGGGTCTCTATGAGTTGAAGAGACTCAAAGGCAACAGCTTTTGTTTTGTTTTGGTACTCTTAGAAGCAATGAATGTATACTTTAATCCAAGGATCAGCAAACTGTAGCCTGCTGGCCAAATCCAGCTCACTGCCTGTTTCTATAAATAAAGTTTTATTGGAACACATCCATGCCCATTTGTTTATGCATTGTCTGTGACAGCTTTCTCACTACAACAACAAAGTTAAATAGTTGTGCCAGGGACTGTATGACCTGCAAAGCCCAAAATATTTACTATCTGGTCCTCTATAAAAAAAGTTTGTTGGCTCCTGTTTTAATCTATCAAGATCTAAATCATTCTTTATTTCCTATCTGCACATCATTCCAAATTTAGTTATCCATGTTTTGTGCTTTAGTCTCAACAACAACAACAAATAATTAAAATAATTTTTATATGTCTTATTTCTTTGAGGAAAATCTTATAGTAATTGCAGGGTAAGGATCAGCATAAATCCAATCCCCAAAATGTGGAGATTGATCCAGTCCTTATATTCCCAGTCTCCATCCTCATTGACAGCTACCTCTGTGACAGCTTTCTCCCTCTCTCTCACTCTCTCTGACCCTAGCTACCCAGGGCTAGGTCAGGGTTCACAGGCTGCCAAATAAGCAGACACCACACTAGTTTGGGTAATTCCAAACAATACCCCAACCTTTGACCTTCTGGCCACCAATTGGAGGCTGTTTTCCCACTTTCCTTTAGAATGTCAGCCACAAGCTCAGGAATCTACTTGACAGCCTTACTTTTTGACCTGTTGGCCCCTACTGCCCCTTTGGGCTTGATAGTTCACGGGAACAACTCACAGAATTCACCAAGAGTATGCCATACTTACAACTACAGATTTATTACAACCAAGAAGAATACAAATGAAGAGATGCACAGGGTGAGGACTGAGGGGTTTCCAGAGTGAAGCTTCTGTGTCCCAAGGGACAGACTACCCTCCCAAGAGCAGATGTTCTCATCAACCAGGAAGCTCTCTGAGCCTCGGTTCTCAGGACTTTGATCAGCCATTCCTGCATGATAGGCTAAATCATGCCTCCTGAGTCTAAATGAATTGCATCTGGTGTGGCCAGCCACCACTTACCAGTACAAATTCTCAGGTGTGACCCGAAAGTCTCAGAGCAAGGCATTTCAGGTGTTGTTTCTCTGAAGCCAAGGACAAAGTCCACTCTACTTAGGATAAAACTTTGTCCTTTACTGCACAGTAACGAAGGTATAAATAGGATACATCATGATAAGCTTTGACATGTACACTTCAGAAGGAGTCACTTCTACTCTCTGGAATAGTAAAGAGAGTGGTGAGGATTAGGAGGCTCTGGTTTGAAATTATAACTGATAAAATGAAAACCGAAATTTTTGAACTGTAAAAACAAGTGTTAAAGTGAGTCATTGATCAATAGTCAGCTGAATCCTCTACTTTTTCTAAGTCCCATTTTAACATTTTTAGCCCCTTTTAATCCATTTAAAAAACGGAACTTTGTTTTAATTTTAGAGTAATTAATGTATTTTGTGAAAATATTTCCTCACTCTAATCCCATAAAACAATATGGACAATACGGCAAAAGCCAGGCCAGCTTTAAAAAAATCTATTTATTGGTGATAATATCACAATATTTTTTAGATTTCAGTTTGCTTCGTTATTTTTTTTTTTCCAAGGGGGTGGTTTACTTAGTTTAGGACTATTTATGTTCTAATTAAGAAGTGTTTTTAATTCTATAAATTCATAGAACGCAGAGAGAGTCCATCCCCTCTTTGTATCACTTGTGCTTTGTAGGGTGCGTGGTATATAAATGATATTCAATGAATGTCCAATGAATGGCTCAATTAATGAATAAGCATTCAATTTATTTTACACCTTAACACAAGATATTTTCTGAATTTGATAAAATTTCATTTTAACCTTATTTTGGTTGCTGAATATTTTAAAAATATGATAATATACTTGTAGAAAGTGCTAATAATAACTTGCTCTTCAAATTTGTCAAGTTAGTTATGATGATTTGAATTTTTTAGCAAACTGATTTCTGAATTTTGCTGGGTAAATGTAGATGCTACTGACACATGAAGTTTACATTCAAATGTTCTCCTGCACACCTAAATATAACAGATTCATGCATCACTTTTGATTATGCAAAAAAAATCTGATGAACTAAATTTAGTACCTTATTAGATTAAAAAATAGCAAAACAGCTAGATCACTTAATATTTTCTACTCTTGTTTACAAATGGATATCTAAATTTTACAAAGAAAAAAATATGTAAAAGTTTCTAGGAAAAAAAACTATCATGAAGTATCTCAATAGATACATTTGCACAGATAAACTAGACTTTTACATTTTCCCATATTGTCAAAAGTCATATGTGAGTGGTAGCTGCAGAATTCCTTTTAAAATTTCTCAAGATTATTAATCTATTTTTATTAAGGCTTTGTGTTTATGTGAGGGGCTGGAGAGTAGGTGGCAGACATTATGGGGGAGAGGAGAAATGAGTGCCCCCGAAGTCACCCCTTAGTGTTGCCCTAGAGCTAGAGAATTGTATTTAGTCTTGGTTTCTTTCTTTTTTTTTTTTTCTGAAAAGAGAATACCTTTGCTTTAACATTCACAAATGGCAATAAACATATATTTTAAGTATTTCTTGTACTAGAGTCCAGATATTGAGAAAGGAATTTTGCCAAATACTCGGTGATGGATGAGCAACTCAAGATTTGAATTCTATTGAGATAAGCTCTCTCTCTGCAAAGACTATGATCTCTTCTTCATCCCTCTCTCCCTCACTCCATCTCAAGAAAACTCAATTAGTAAAAGGCTAAAGGGACCCTTTCTCATTTTGTTGATGTCAGATCTAAATAACGATGGTCACTTTCTTAATTGTGATATTTACTAAATACGCCTTTTCCTACAAACAAGCCAATAATATAATGAAAAATGTTTCTATAAAATTAAAACATGTATTAAAAGCTGCTTAAGAACAACTGGGAAACGTATTACTTAAATATATATTATAAAAATGCTGATGCAGTCCAATTGGTACCTGGTAATTTAATTGAGTTATTGGTTTAAAAAGCAATTTTGTGTCAGGAACTGCTATTATTCAGAAAACTAATTTTATGCCTTTAAGGAACTTCTCCTACCGTTTTCTTCCACAGTAAGTTGATGGCTAGGCAAAGCAGAAATGAATTGTCACTGCTACTGAGAGCATATTTGTTCAAACAATGTTTTGTTACGTCTGATAAAAGGCTGTAGCTGAAGAGATTTTTATTAACTTCAGAAAGTGTCACTTTTTCCTAACAAAGACACCAGAACCACCAATTAGTTCTTCCAAATATAGTCAGTGTGCTTCCAGGGAGTTCTGTAAGTATGTAAGCATTGGTGATGGTAACCAGTAGGGGAGGTAGTTAGGAAACCTACCTGGGAATACTTATCAGGAAGGTTTCCAACATCAGGGTTTTAGAGTCTGGATAACAAGCCTGACAGAACCGCAGATCATGGTCTATAGATTATTTACTCAGCATGTGATCACTAGCTTTAGCAAAAGAGGAAAAAAAGCAAAAGAGTTTGAAGTTTAGCTAAAGTTCAGGAGAGAAAGTGGGCCAAAGATCTATTCCTGCTGTCCGAAAAAAGCAAAGCACGCTGCTGAAGCTGTGGCAAAGGCTTAGAATCTGTGGGGCTGCCTGGGAGATTTGAAGCCTTTGAACAGCAGATAGCCCTAAGCACTATTCCTCGTATTTGCCTCCCTCATTGAAAGTTTGGGAAAGATTAACATTGGGCGTTTTTCCAACAATGGGATGTTTTCACAAAGTCAAAGCTGTTTGGCAAGCTTGGCTATTTGGGGGTGGAACTTGGAACAACTTCCTGTGCTGTATGTGCTGTGAATGCTATCATCAACCACAGGGCAAGGGAGCAGAGAAACGTTCATTTTCCTGATCATAGCTTTTAAAAGAAAGGAGGGTGAAAAGCCCATTCTTCCAAAGGCCTTTGTCAGAGAAGCAAAGAGATAACTCAGTTGAAACATATCCGGTCCAGAAGAAACCATTTGGGTCATTTCTGCAACACAGATCAGGAGTTTGTAACAGCGTTTAGTAAAGTGGCTTAGCATATTAATGTGCTCTTAATTGGACTTGGGAAACCCTGGTGGCGTAGTGGTTAAGTGCTATGGCTGCTAACCAAAAGGTCGGCAGTTCAAATCCACCAGGCGCTGCTTGGAAACTCTGTGGGGCAGTTCCACTCTGTCCTGTAGGGTCGCTGTGAGTCAGAATCCCCTCGACAGAAATGGGTTTGGTTTTTGGGTTAATTGAATTTGTGAAAATGTAAAAAGCATTTTTAAAGTATCTGGCCATATTAATATCATCTTAGATTGTTAATAACTACTGTTTAGCCCATCGTCACTACAATATATGATAGCACAGTTAGCAAGAGCTTAAATAATCCCCATGTTTTAAGAAGTAGAACCAAACATCACACAAAATAGTTAACACAGAGAGAGGAAATGTCATGTATTTTTCAACTTTTGTGTTTATGAACTTTTCAACTATGGTCCCAATGCTATATTTTCATGCAACAGGAGTATGGAAATACCCACTAAGTCACGGTAGTGGTGTTATTAAATGTTCATAGCGTGTAATTCCCTAGATTTCTTTGATGGGGCCGCTGTAAAGGTCATGGTAGTCCCAGATGCATAATGATTGGATTTCTGCATTTACTTCATGTGCTAAAATAAAACAAGGCTCAAAATAAAAGAATAAAGGAACAAGGGGGTAAAACTACATAAAATAAACAAATTACCTACGGCTGGGTAAGTGAGAGTAGTAACTACAATTTTTTTTTTTTTTTTAACCTGCTAAACAGGAAATGGCTGCTTTACATTTACCAACTAGAATTACAATGCCTTTCTCGGGCATGATGTGAAATATACCAGTTACATCCAGACGGTGATTTACACACACACATTATTTTAAAAGTATCTCTGAACCCTCTCCATAAATATTAGGACCTGTCTTAAAAAGGACTTTTATAAAAGATGAAAATGTTACAAAGTAAAATGCCATGAATGAAACTTTCAGCATAAAACACCCATAATGTTCTAATATGCTACCATTATTTTTAAAGCAGCATTTTCTCGTTTTTATGAGAAGGTATAATCACCGTCACTGTCCTAAGTCAAGTCTTGGTACACTGTACCTCCTAAATTCTCCAGCTTTACAGAGCAGATAATGTAGTTTTTAGCCTAACTTTTCCTCTTTTATCTGATTTGCACGTCATTAATTTGTTCAGAAAATATTTGAACAGCTAAGCACACTTCAGGAATCTCAGGGTTCCTTTTGAAGCAGTTTGATTAGAATACCAGAGGAAATGCATTACCTAAAACAAATAAAATGAAGGTGCATAAGAAGAACAGAAACAAGTTTGAGGCCGTTTTTACTTGGCTTAAGATTCCTGAGATGGCTCACTCTTTTAACAGAAAAATACTGAACTTCAGCTCTTTGAGAATCTGATCTCTACCTATTTTCTTTAAAAATGGAAAGTTATTTCCATCTCAAGCCATATCTCACATGACAGACATGCATTTCCTTCCTCCATCAGCTGAAAGGCCCTTTCACCCAGTAGCAATGGGCATACTAAGCATGTAGATCTTGGTTACTAAGTACCACTCTCTAATAAAAGGGACTGGAACTCCTTGGAGAAACGGCTGATTCTAGGACTGGGCAGGAAGTACAGAGGAAGAGTCTAGAACATCTTGTACTGCCAGGAAGTAAGGATGTGTTCAAATATCTTTAGGATAAAGAAGCAAGTATGTCAAAATACACAGGAGCTAAAAAAGTTCCTAATGGCCAAAGCTGGAAAAATCTGAGCAAGAAAATAAATAAACTAGTATTGCACTACCATACAAAATATAAAATAAATACTCAGGAGTCCATATTATTATAAATAAATGATGGAATAAATTGATAAATGTGAAAAAAAAAAAAAAAAAAGATAAATCTCCCATGCAGAAGTATTCAAAAGAGATTCGGTAGATACTCAGCCCAAAGGTGGAGCACAATTCCTCACTCTTTAAGTGTAGGCTGTACATCGTCACTTCTTTCCAAAGAGGATAGTATGAATAGGGCCAGGGGGAGAAGTAACTTCACAGTGGAGAAGACTCAAAACCAACAGTGAAGAGCCATGTTGATAGTATACAACCTTGATATCATGTGCTGAAAATAGCACTTTACCTCTACGGTTTTCCTCCCCAAAACATACAATCGTAGCCTGCTGTTGTTACTGTTGTGTGCCGTCAAGTTGATTGCAACTCATAGCGACCCTATAGGATAGAGTGCAACTGCTCCATAGGGTTTCCAAGGCTGTTATCTTTAGGGAAGCAGTCTGCCACATCTTTCTGCCTTGGTGGGTCCTAGAAGGTTGGAACCACCAACCTTTCAGTTAGCAGCCAAGTGCTTAACCACTGTGCCATCAGGTTCTTTACCTTAGTCTCACAGTCAGAAAAACAAATGACAATTCCAACAGAGGGACATTCTACAAAAGAACAAGCCAGTAGCCTCAAAACTGTCAAGGTCATGAAACACAAGGAAAATCTGAGAAACTTACACAGCCAAGAGAAGTCTAAGGAGAGGTGACAGCTAAATGAAATGTGGTATCCTGGATGGGATCCTAAAACCAAAAAAGGACATTAGATAAAAACTAAGGAAATAGGAATAAAGTGGGAAATTTGAAAAATAATAATGTATGAATATTGATTCATTAATTATAACAAATGTACCATATACCATGTTGATAATATGGAAACTGGATGTGGGGTATACAGGAGCTCTCTGTACTATCTTCACAATTATTCTGTAAACATAAAACTGTTCTAAAATAAAATGTACATTAAAAAAAGTAAATGAAGCTTTAAAATTTATTTTAACGGCCATATAATCCTCTTCTTTATATCTGACAATTCCTTGATTAAAGTGGAATTTAAAAATGTCTCTTCAGGATACATTTATTTTATTGCACATCCTATGCACTGGGTCTGGGTATATATAGTATCAAAGTAACTAAAATATTATCTACACTCAACTTAGAAAGCAATTTCATAATTCTAAAGATTTTACCAATTTAAAATATCTAGAGGTGATTTCAAAGCCACTATAAATTACATAGACTAAAAGCTATTTAAAAGGAATTAGATTCTTATTCATGTATTAAACCTTGTTCTAAAAATAAATGAAGTCTTCTAGGAAAGCTAACATTATGTCTTTTAAATATGTGGTAAAATGTAGTTAGATTTATATTATGACTAAACACAGAAGAGAAGTCCAAATGTAACCGTTGCACAGAAGGGTTCTGAATAAATAGAAAAATGAATGGGAATGAAATTTCTAGGTTTTACCATCTTGTACTCTGTTTTGCATCAAAACACAACCTAAGTAAAATGTAGAATAAGGACCATTGGGTATAAATAAAGCCTAAATTACAATAATGCATCCAATAACTAATTATTTCATGATGCATTAATGTTAATTCTAGGTCTTCTTTGCTTCAAAAACAAACCAAGAAAAACATCATAATGTGAACTCTCGGAGGGATTAACTTTTCTATCATAATTTACATGACATGATTCCACACATTTTAGATACATATGCTTTCTCTTTCTAATACACATTAATCTCCTTTACAAATATTACCATAGAACGTACTTTGCTGGGTGTTTTATTGATTTTCTATTTCCTCTTTGAAGCCCCTGGCTTACTTTACTTGTTGATGTTTTCATTGATTTTCTATTTCCTTTTGGAAATGAGATGAGAGCTTTTAAAGAGGTCATGCGACTAGGCAAGAATAAGATGTTAAGTCGTGTGGTTTTCCTAGGGAGTGTCACTATTCAACTTCTCTTCGTAGAAAGTGGTGATTTTTTATTCTCTATTGCACGCCTCTGTCCTGTCTCTTTACATTTAAAAGCATTATTCTACAAATTAACTTTGCAAGAAAAATGTGACCATTGAATGATTTAAATGTATATCCAGTTTAATTTCTATTGCAGTAAATTCTCAGAGACAGTAACCCAAAATTTCGTAGGCTATTTCAAGTCTCATAGAATGTACAGAATCTTGAAGGTTGTGACAAGTATCAGGCAGAAATTCCACAAATTCTGCCATTGAAAGTAAACAATGAGCGAGTAATTCGAGCAGCTATCATCTTCGTCGCCCTAATTAGGGAGAAGAAAAAGCTCACAGTTTCTTCAGCACCTGGATTTCTGCCTTATCGGATTAACCATCTACCCGAGTGAACATACAAATTGGGCTTCTAAGCTTTCCAACAGAATACAGTGCTGTTACCTACAAACAATTCAAGAGTTTAAATGCCACCAGCTCTAGTCAAACACATACCAGAGACTTCTGACTTTTTTTCAGAAGTCCCTTGGTGGCACTGGAAACCCTGGTGGCATAGTGGTTAAGAGCTTGGCTGCTAACCGAAAGGCCGGCAATTCGAATCCACCAAGTCCTCATTGGAAACCCTATGGGGCAGTTCTACTCTGTCCTGTAGGGTCCCTATGAGTCAGAACCAACTCAATGGCAACGGGTTTTGGTGGCAGAAATGGCTAAGTACTCAGTTGCTAATCAAAAGGCTGATGGATGGAATCCACCCAGTGAGATCTCCAAAGAAAGGGCTAGCAACCTACTTCCGGAAGGTCCCAGCCGTTGAAACCCCTCTGAGCACAGTTCTGCTCTGACACTCACAGGGTCACCCAGAATCGGAATTGGCTCAGTGGCTACCAGTCTGAAATGCATGATATCAGTCCTCTGGAGCTGTGCTGTTCAACCTCGTAGCCACTCCATGCGGTCACTGAATACGTCGCTAGTGTTGACTCAGAAGTTCTGTAAGTGTAAAATACACACGTATTACCAAAGAAAGTAATGGACTATATCGCATTAATAATTTTATACTTAATATATGTTGAAATAATATTTTGCATATATTGGTTTAAACAAAGTATATTATTAAAATTGATTTTACTTTTTTTTTTTTCTGTGACCATGAAAAAGTTTAGAATTACCTCCTGCATTATATTTCTATTGGGCAATGCTTTTCTGCAGTCTCTAAGCTCCATTTCTGTAAGCGGTCTTTGGCATGCAATGTGTGTGACTTCACCAAATTAACGTATAGTGTTATATCCTTGATGTTTATGAGGTATCGTATGAGAAAATACTAAATTTTAAAATGGAAAACTATGAGTTCGTGCTATCAAACACCATTAGTTAATGCTGTTTTCCAGAAACCTGTGAGTTGGAATCAACTCGACAGCAACCAGTTTGGTTTTTATTTGGTTTTAAGGCTACAAAGATTTTGGTCAAAGAAGAGAGGGATCCTGTGAATGAACCATGCTCACCCTTCTAAGAATTAGGCTATCTCAGGAGATCTTTCCACAAATGTTCTTCAAATGCTCACAAAGATTTCCCATGTCATGGCTCTCTTTTTTTCTTCTTTATGTTTTTAATGTAATACAGAAAGGCTGAGTCCAAATTTCATGTCAAAAAATGGAGACAGAAAAAATTAAAATGAAATTATGGAAGTATTTACATGCATATTAAAATGATTAATATTTAAGAGTCTGACTTAATGTGGTGGACGAAAGCATATGTACTTCTAGTTAGTTCTCAAACAAAGGACCTGGGTTATGTCTTAGTAAAGACAATTGCTTTAGAAAAGAATCCGGCATGTACAAGACATGTCTAGAAGATAAGTTGTGAGATTTGTGTGTCTTAAAAGAATGTTCAAAACCAAGGATTCCAAATAAAAAAAATTAAAAAAAAAAAAACCTGTTGCCACTGAGTCAATTCCGAATCATAGCGACCCTATAGGGCAGGGTAGAGCTGCCCCATAGAGTTCCGATGAGCACCTGGTAGATTCAAATTGCCCATCTTTTGGTTAGCAGCTGTAGCACTTAACCACTATACCACTGGGGTTTCCAGGGTTCCAAATGGAGACCTGTTCTGTCAGTTTTTCGGCAGGTGGTAAAATGAACAGGTAGCAATACTCAGGCACTTAGAAATGGGGCAGAAGACCAGGAGCACAATTTTGAAGAGGCAGCTGGGACCCAGCAGCCAACAGGCAGCTTAGGGGATACCACAGCAGGGGCCATGCAACAGGAAGCCAGGGGAGGAACAGTGATAGAAGGAAGCCACGCTGGAAAGAGGAGTTGTTTTTGCTATGTGGGGGAAGAGGGATTTGTTTGTTTCTTTAATTATGATGGAAGGTTTCAAGTTATGGCCAAGGAAAATCACTATGATGGCCGATGGAGCATTGCTACAAGAAAACGAAATAAAATGTGCAGAATAACACCTCTAAAAGAATTCATTTATTTCTCATTTGTCTATTTTACCAGTTGTAATTTCTGAAATTTAAATTCAGTTTTAGAAGTCATGCCATTGAAGGAAAAATCATGAAACATGAAAGGGATTAAAATAAATTCTAAAATAGCACATCATTACCCACATTGGCAATGGATCTCCAGATTAAGAACCAAGACATGCTCTTGAACGGGTTTCATACTAAGGTAAACACAATGTGCTCAACAACATCATTTACCACCAACAACAGATTTTATCAGACAGCTGTTAAAAAAAAAAATGCCTCTATGCGAAATCTTGCCGGACTGAGGCACTGCACAATTTTTCAAGAGCTAAAAATAGCGTGTGTTTGAAGTCTTTCATCAATGAAAAAAGAAATGTGCTCTCATTATTTCCGACTTCCTTTTGATTAGAAAAACAATCACGCTTCCAACATGAACATCTTTTGTAGCATGTATCTGATTAACAGGACACTTTGGGTTTTTTTCTCCCCATTGACCTCTAATCTTTTTTAGGAAACAAATAAACCCATTTCCATCGAGTTGATTCTGACTCATAGTGACACTAGAGGACCCATAGGGTTTCCAAGGCAGAGCGGGGTTAGCAGCCAAGCAAGCACTTGACCCCTGTGCCACCAGGGCTCCTTATCTTCTGTAGGACCACCAGTTAATTCCCCCAAAAAGGTTGCTTGGAGCTGCCATAGAAATGCTACAATATGGCCCTCTGCTGGCAGTGACCTGGTTGACTGGTTAATTAGGGGAAACCTAGCTTAGGGAAAACTGGCCAGAAAACTATAGCAAATGTTGTAAAGGGGTTCTGTTAGAAAAATAAGTGTTTCGGAGCTTTCATAATTACAAAGATTTAAAAAAAAAAAAATCCACTTTATAATCACCCCCATTTTTACACATTGGGAAACTGATGTGAAAAGTTAGCAACTGTAACTTTGCCAGTGTTAAAGGTTTCCAAGGAAGTAACAGAGACGGAAAAATAGTTTCCATATTGGCTAACATGAATATATTGTCGTATTTCAACAGAAAATGTCTGTCTTTAATGCAATCCAACTATTCTCTGATGGGAAGAGAAAAATAAGGATTTGCTTTTGGGTCCTCCAAGCTTTGTATATTCTTCACCTTAAAAATAAAACCATAAAATGTTCAAAATGAGAGTTGAGCTTGAAAGCATGGACTTAAGGAAAGCCAACAAACATCATGTTTTTAAATATTTTGTCCAAATCTTTAATAATCCTGCACTTCGGTTTTTCTTATTACTACTAGTAATAAATAAACCTATTCCTGAATAATAATACTCACAAAAACCCAAATCAAATCTGTTGCCGTCAAGTTGATTCTGACTCATAGCGACCCTATAGGGCCCAGTAGAGCTGCCCCAAAGGGTTTCCAAGGAGCAGCTGGTGGATTTGAACTGTTGAGCTTTTGGTTAGCAGCCTGAGATCTTAACCACTGCGCCACAAGGGCTCCAATGTGCATAAAGCTACAAGCAAATGATTAACAGAGGTTTGATTTGAAGCACACATGACTTTATTTTATGTCAACAATATTAACAAAGAAGCCATCTCTTGACTTGAATAAATCGGTTTTGAAGCAATGATAATAAAGGAAAAATATCCAATAGCAGTTTGTTTACCTCAAAACTAGCACACATTCCATTTAAAAGGCTTCCAGGTTAATTCTCAGTCTCTTTTGTATGTGGAAAAAAAAAAAAAAAAAAAAAGCCTTCACTTAGGATTTTATAAACGATATTTAGCCAATTTGTTTTACAAATGACTCTTTTAAGATCTCCAGAGATCACACAAGTAGAAACACCCCTGCTTTCCTTTTATTCCATAAAATTTTATTCCACAGCACTCAGCAATTCATTCTGATATACACTGACACCTAACCGAAGCAATGACAATATGTTTCTGAAACCAGTTGTCAATCAGAGCAGTTACAAATCTCCAAGAGGCAGCCTGCCAGTTTTCTAAATACCAGAAATAATCTTTCATCAAAGTGCCTCAGAGTCCACAGATAGGAAATGTGTTCTAGAGATGTTAAAACCCCCTGTGAGGTGCAAAGACTCAGTCTGTATTTGGGCTGGATCGTTCCAGGTTTAAGAGATTCTGCACCATGTTTGTGAACTGACATTGTTTTGACTCAGCCATTATGCTGCTGATATTGGAGTTAGTCTACACAAAAACACGGAGATTCCTTAGCCTCCCCGCTGTAGGACATTTCACTTTTTCACCTGTCTATTCTCTCTTAGAAGCATAGTATATTACCTCAGTAAGGATATCATAGGGAGAAAATTTGCTTTAACTCATCTACCTCTTTTTACATATTAGAAAATTGTGGCCAAGAGCATTAAGTTGAGGCCAAGGGGCCAAAATCTCACAGTTTATGGAAAAGTCAAGATATCTTATGCCTAATCAATGATATCTAGTCCTCAAGAGTACAAATGGTTAACAGATTCAGCTGCTAACCAGAAGGCAGAAGGCTCGAGTCCACTCAGGGGCATGTTGGAAGAAGGGCCTGGTGATCTGGTGGTGATCTACTCCTGAAAAATCAGCCCTGGAAGACCCTATGGAGCGCAGTTCTGCTCCGCGACACAAAGGGGTCATCCTGAGTTGTAATCTACTCAGTGGCAACTGTTTTTTTTGTTTTGTTTTGTTTTTAATTAATAGTGTGTTCTCTAAATCATAATGCCACCTGAAAAACGGTTTCATTCCAACAAGTAGCTGCATGACCAGAGTTGAAGTGAAGATAAACAGAAGAAGAACACACGTTCCTTGAACCTGAACGTTATTGTTGTCGTCATGGGGGTAGGCCTTCCAGATCTGAATTTCTGTCATTTGCTTCCCGACGCTGTATTCCCTCGCACCAAAGTCATCATAGTTTAAAATCATGTGGTGAAAGACCAATGAGATAATGTCATTTGGGGTTAAATCAACCTATTCGATATTACACTTTTCTTATATACATTTCCCTTGGACAAGTTCATTAAAAATCAAATGAAAACAGAGTGAATTGCTTGGCTGCTCCACCTCCTAAATCAAAAACCAAAAACCCGTCCAACTCATAGTGGCCCTGTAGGACAGGGTAGAACTTCCCCAAAGGATTTCCAAGACTGTAAATCTTTGTGGGAGCAGACTGCCGCGGCTTTCTCTCTCCTGTGAGTTGGAACTACTAACCTTTCAATTAGCAGACAAGTGCACCACAAGGGCTCTTTCCTATGCTGCCTCGTAGTGGCAATATAAAGTACAGATTTGTTGAATTTTGTAGCAATATCTGGGGTGTTTGTTGGCAAAGACGCATTTTGTTTTCAGCTGCGTCTTAAGGTTGGTAATCAATTATCTCGTGGAAATCAGTTCATAAAGAAGCATAAAACAAAAGGTAACCAGTGGCTTGCCTGAATACAGGTAATGAATATGGCGTCAGCTATACCTAGAAATCTTTTTTTTGGGTAAGTGTCAAATATAACTAGATCCATTACATATTTTCCCTATTTTCTCAAAAATATTATTCTTAATGTAAGAGGAAATAAAATTTAACAACTATCCTCCTTTCCTCAAATCATTGTATTATGCATGGTATGATTAAAAACAAATAAAATTGGGCTTGGAGTTAAAAGAGCTGGGTGCTAGATCTTACTCTGCCGTGGTCCACAGTCACTCAAACCCTTTGACAGGTTTTCTCATCTGCAAAGCAATGGCACTGGGCTAGATGAGCTCAAAGATCTCTTCTGCCACTGCATTATATAATTGTAATGCAGTGATGAGTGTATACTTATTTATTTGATTTATTTAATTGAAAGTTAAAAAAAAAACTATCCTGTCTTTGGCACTGTCATAGTGGATTAATAAACAAGTCTTTTCCAGGGAAATTCTGCCATGCTGTAGGGAGAGCAAGCATCGCATTCTGAGCTGAAAACCCTGGCTACTTATTATCTCTCTGGGTTTTGATCTCCAGATCAAACAGTGAAGAGACCCTTATCCATTATAAAATAACTACCTACAGTACTTTGCTCCTACGGCCCTTATTAATGTCTCACTACAGGGGATATATTAGGATCTGAATTATTTTGACATTACAGTAAGGTTTGTGCTTATAAACACAAGATCGCACCATAGTAAAGCTCATTAGCATATTATAACCGATTAGATGTTCAAAATCCACAAAGGCCATTGGTTCTGCAACCCCCTTGGGGGAAGAAATCTAAGGGCAGCAACGGCAATAATCTCAAATCACAGAAATGCCTTTGAGAGTGTGTCCTTGGCTTCACAGCACTAATTTAGGGGAAAAAAACATGAATAATAAAAAGAAAACTATTCAATTTAAATCTTTTTAAGACCATTCTCCAACACTAAACTACATAGTCAGTTTGCTTCATCCATTCGTCATGATAGTTCAAGAACCACTGACTGAGGCCTCCAAACAAAGAGGATTCAGGAGTCTCAGGAAATTTTACAATGCATTTGAATGTGTGTTTTTTCTCTGAAAAAGAAAGTGCCAATAGGTTAATTCTTCTCAGGTTAATAAAGATGTATATGTGTATATATGTACACACACGTATGCATTAGGAGATTAATAATTTAGCTCTTTAATATAAAGACATTTAAGAACACTGGTGGATACCAAGGTGTATTAGAAATATTTTTTGAAAGTCATGAGATTCTAAATTCCAGTATTAGAAATTGTCTGATTAGATTTTTAGCATTATACTTATTAAACGTAACTATCTTCAAAAAAGAAGAGTTGATGCCTGCAACTGTGATGTAGGTGATAAATGCTGAATATAACATGGACTGTCAAAAGAAGGAACAAATCAGTCTTAGAAGATATACAACCAGACCTTGTCCCACTTACTTTGAACGTGTCACCAGGAAAGATCAATCTCTTAAAAAGGGCATCATGGTTGGTAAAGTAGAGGGTCAACAAAAACGAAGAAACAATTGACTCAAACTTACCAATGACCATGAAGATGATGCATGACTGAGCAGTGTTTCATTCTGATACACATAAGTTAATATAATTGGAACTAACTTGACAGCACATAAAAACAACAACATTTTCAATCCATAGCCCAAGCCCAAGCCCAGTGCCGTCGAATCGATTCTGACTCATAGCGACCCTATAGACAGAGCAGAACTGCCCCATAGAGTTTCCAAGGAGTGCCTGGAAGATTTGAACTGCTGACCCTTTGGTTAGCAGCTGTAACACTTAACCACTATGCCACCAGGGTTTCCTAAAAGAAGGTGGAAAGAATACACAGAGTCACTGTACTAAAAACAATTGGTCAATGTTCAACCATTTCAGGAAGTAGTAATTAATAAATGCTATCTATGGATTTCAATCCATAACTAACTGATGATATTGAGCTTCTCCGTCAGCTCTTTCCACAGACGCAGTCAATCTGATTCCTGTACATTCCATCTGGTGAGGTCCATGTGTATAGTAGCCATTTATATTGTTTAAAAAAAAAAAAAAAAAGAGGTATTTACAGCGAATAAATCATTGGTCTTGCAAAATTCTATCATGCTTTCTCCGAAGTCATTTCTATTACCAAGGCCATATTTTCCTGTCACAGAGTGTCCTCCCTTTGAACCTCACATATAGTTCCAAACTTACAGATTTACCAAAAATATCTCCCCTGCTTTCCTTCACTCATTTAAATCTAACCTATCTTTGCTGCATCAAGTCTTCACTACAGCCCGCGTGGCTCTCCTCCAACATTAAGTGTTTTGTTATACATTTATTTCTCTCCCTGCTTGAGTGAAGGTCTGCATGTTTCATCTTTATCCTCTACAGTTCTGGGATTGTACAGGACACAGTACATCCCCCAACAGACATGCATTGGTTGATTTATTATTTAGAACGAACCCTGATTTTCATGTAGTATGTATGTATAGAGGCTTTATCAAAAGAGCCCTTGCTCTCAGCGGATACTGTCTGCATTCACATGGCAGCCATATAAGAGCTTTTAGTTAAGAAAAAATATTTAGTTGCTTTAAATTAATAAATTATTCACTTCCATATTATGCCATTTGAGCATAAGATATTTCTAACATTTCATTAAGTCTATCATGGAATCAAATGCATTATGTTATGACAAAATTTTTTACTTTTGTAATGGTGGACACTTTTGCAAGTCTAAAATTAAGTGAAAATACACCACATTGGCTCTGATTTAAATTAGGACACAAAAAGGAAACAAAGCAGTCCCCTTAGCTGGATATAATGTGTAGATTTCTTTTCACTTGGATGATGATGAATGGAGTGTGGTTGTCTGGGCCTCTAAAGTAGTCAGAATATCCTGCAGGGTGTCCTGGAGGTAGCAGAAAAAAAAATTAAAAAGAAGTAATATGTTCCCAAAGAGTTCAATGCTGCTCTTAAAAGTAAGCTAGTGCTGATGTTGCGGTATCTAGGGAAATCCACTATTGCACCATGGTTGCATGTACAGCTCTGGCTGAGACTCGTTGCAATGTTTGTTAGTTTCTTTGCACTCTGAGAGTTCTTTGTGAATATTACTTTTACTCTATTTGATCCCATGAGACTAGTCTTCTGTCTGCATTTGCCAAAGCAGAGAAACTTTGTGACTACAATATTAAGGCTTTCTCAATTTCCAGATGTCACATAGTATCAGAAAAGTCAGTCATTTCAACATTTAAAAAGTTAAACATTATTCAACATTGTGCTAGAAGTCCTAGCCAGAGCAATTAGGCTAGACGAAGAAATAAAGGGCATCCAGATTGGCAAAGAGGAAGTAAAATTATCTCTATTTGCAGATGACATGATCTTATACACAGAAAACCCCAACGAATCCACCAGAAAACTACTGAAACTAATAGAAGAGTTTGGCAGAGTCTCAGGTTATAAGATAAACATACAAAAATCACTTGGATTCCTCTACATCAACAAAAAGAACATCGAAGAGGAAATCACCAAATCAATACCATTCACAGTAGCCCCCAAGGAGATAAAATACTTAGGAATAAATCTTACCAAGGATGTAAAAGACCTATACAAAGAAAACTACAAAGCTCTACTACAAGAAATTAAAAAGGACATACTTAAGTGGAAAAACATACCTTGCTCATGGATAGGAAGACTTAACACAGTAGAAATGTCTATTCTACCAAAAGCCATCTATATATACAATGCACTTCCGATCCAAATTCCAATGTCATTTTTTAAGGTGATAGAGAAACAAATCACCAACTTCATATGGAAGGGAAAGAAGCCTCGGATAAGCAAAGCATTACTGAAAAAGAAGAAGAAAGTGGGAGGCCTCACTCTACCTGATTTCAGAACCTATTATACAGCCACAGTAGTCAAAACAGCCTGGTATCGGTACAACAACAGGCACATAGACCAGTGGAACAGAATGGAGAACCCAGATATAAACCCATCCACATATGAGCAGCTGATATTTGACAAAGGCTCAGAGTCAGTTAATTGGGGAAAAGATAGTCTTTTTAACAAATGGTGTTGGCATAACTGGATATCCATTTGCAAAAAAATGAAACAGGACCCATACCTCACACCAAGCACAAAAACTAACTCCAAGTGGATCAAAGACCTAAACATAAAGACTAAAACGATAAAGATCATGGAAGAAAAAATAGGGACAACCTTAGGAGCCCTAATACAAGGCATAAACAGAATACAAAACATTACCAAAAATGATGAAGAGAAACCAGATAACTGGGAGCTCCTAAAAATCAAACACCTACGCTCATCTAAAGACTTCACCAAAAGAGTAAAAAGACCACCTACAGACTGGGAAAGAATTTTCAGCTCTGACATCTCCGACCAGCGCCTGATCTCTAAAATTTACAAGATTCTGTCAAAACTCAACCACAAAAAGACAAACAACCCAATCAAGAAGTAGGCAAAAGATATGAACACACACTTCACTAAAGAAGACATTCAGGCAGCTAACAGATACATGAGAAAATGCTCTCGATCATTAGCCATTAGAGAAATGCAAATTAAAACCACGATGAGATTCCATCTCACTCCAACAAGGCTGGCATTAATCCAAAAAACACAAAATAATAAATGTTGGAGAGGCTGTGGAGAGATTGGAACTCTTATGCACTGCTGGTGGGAATGTCAAATGGTACAACCACTTTGGAAATCTATCTGGAGTTGTGTTAAACAGTTAGAAATAGAACTACCATACAACCCAGAAATCCCACTCCTCGGAATAAACCCTAGAGAAACAAGAGCCTTCACACAAACAGATATATGCACACCCATGTTTATTGCAGCTCTGTTTACAATAGCAAAAAGCTGGAAGCAACCAAGGTGTCCATCAACGGATGAATGGGTAAATAAATTGTGGTATATTCACACAATGGAATACTACGCATCAATAAAGAACAGTGACGAATCTGTGAAACAATTCATAACATGGAGGAACCCGGAAGGCATTATGCTGAGCGAAATTAGTCAGAGGCAAAAGGACAAATATTGTATAAGACCACTATTATAAGATCTTGAGAAATAGTATAAACTGAGAAGAACACACACTTTTGTGGTTATGAGGGGGGGAGGGAGGGAGGGTGGGAGAGGGGCTTTTTACTGATTAATTAGTAGATAAGAACTGCTTTAGGTGAAGGGAAGGACAATACTCAATACATGGAAGGTCAGCTCAACTGGACTGGACTGGACCAAAAGCAAAGACGTTTCCGGGATAAACTGAATGCTTCAAAGGTCAGCGGAGCAAGGGCGAGGGTTAGGGGACTATGGCTTAAGGGGACTTCTAAGTCACTTGGCAAAATAATTCTATTATGAAATCATTCTGCATCCCACTTTGAAATGTGGCGTCTGGGGTCTTAAATGCTAACAAGCGGCCATCTAAGATGCATCAGTTGGTCTCAACCCACCTGGAGCAAAGGAGAATGAAGAACACCAAGGTCACACGACAACTAAGAGCCCAAGAGACAGAAAGGGCCACATGAACCAGAGACCTACATCATCCTGAGACCAGAAGAACTAGTTGGTGCCTGGCCACAACCGATGACTGCCCTGACAGGGAGCACAACAGAGAACCTCTGAGGGAGGAAGAGATCAGTGGGATACAGACCCCAAATTCACATAAAAAGACCATACTAAATGGTCTGACTGAGACTAGAGGAATCCTGGCGGTCATGGTCCCCAAACCTTCTGTTGGCACAGGACAGGAACCATCTCGGAAGACAACTCATCAGACATGAAAGGGACTGGACAGTGGGTAGGTGAGAGATGCCGATGAAGAGTGAGCTAATTATATCAGGTGGACACTTGAGATTGTGTTGGCAACTCTTGTCTGGAGGGGGGATGGGAGGATAGAGAGAGTTGGAAGCTGGCAAAATTGTCACGAAAGGAGAGACTGGAAGGGCTGACTCATTGGGGGAGAGCAAGTGGGAGTACGGAGTAAGGTGTATATAAACTTATATGTGACAGTCTGACTTGATTTGTAAAAAGTTAGACAAAGATCCACCTGGGCTCCTCAACCAGGGATTTTCTGAATTAATGATCTGGAATATAAGATTTTTCCCATGTAATTCCTTTCTGGAATGTATTGCTTCTTGTTTGTACAATTCCAATTTTCCAGGAAAGTGCTGATAAAAAGTAGGTAATTTAGAAATGCTAGTTTTTGTTTGTTTGTTATAACCTGAATTTTAAACATAGAACAAAAGAGACTGAACAAAAACGATTACATTTACTTGTATAACTGAAAAACCCAAACTATGTATGTTTACTAAAAAAAAGACCCCCAAACAAATATAGAATTTGAAAAGACTAGGTTTAATCTCAAAAGCTTATAAATTTTAAATAAGTAATTGTTGACTGATATATCAAGGAATACGATCCCAATTGCAGCTTCATGGGGAAAGGTAATTGCAGCCACAGAGAGACTTACAGAGAGAGGACAGGTTCAAGGGAAGGATCTCTTGTGCTATATCACACTGGTATTCCCTGGGCCAAGCACAGTGCCTGACCCTCAATAAATGTTTGTTAAAATAATTAAATGAATAAGAAGTAAAGAAAAGAAAACTGCCATGAACGAATGAAGCTGGGGAAGTTGTCTGTTTGGATGAGGTCTATTTGGATCAGGCCAAGATGTGTCCAACAAGGAGCTGAGAACTGGAAATGGGAGGCCATAGCAGGATTGGAGTGGGGTGGGAATGGGATAGATGAAGACTTAACATTGTGTGTCTTTTTTATCCCTATGCCCCTCCATTTCTCATTTCTCTTCTCCCCTGCTTCCAGTTTTTTTTTTTCTCTTCTACTTTCTTTATTTTAATAGCCTCTGTCTGCTTTTTCTATTTTATCCCATTGCTTCTCTTTCCTGATCTTTTCCACCTTGAATCATCAGTATCTACTGACACCATTCTCTTTCACTTACATTTAATTATGGTTTGATCCAGTATCTTCAATCAAAGTGACAATCAATTCTTTTTAATAGGCACATTCTGTCACTTTCAGGCGATTTCAGTAGAGATATAAGGACACGATGAACAAGGCCTGTACCAGTAGAATAAAGAAACATAACGCTCTTTAGCTGGTTATATAAAGAAATATTACTCTTCCTGGCCTAAAGTATTACTGGGAGGGAGAGTAGAGAGACCTTACTATCCAAATCATAACCAAATTCCCCAAAACAACCCTGATTCCATTTGGCAACACCATACTTGAAAAGCTCCATGAAAGGGACATTTTTTACAGGTGCAACACTTTTCCCAATGGCAAAACTGTAATAATTCCACAATGCTTCTTAAAAAATGTAACCAAAATAAGGACAGCATTGTAGATGGAATAACAGTTCTCAAAGGTAAAAGTCCGATGACCAATTGTAACTTTAAAAGAGTTTACTGAATTAGTTCAATGGTTCAGAGAAATATAATTTCCAGTAAGAAACCTTTCAACATGTTCAATGTAAACTTTCTATTGAGACTTAAGACACATGCAGAAAAGTGTACCCAGCATAAGTGTACAGAATGATAACTTTTCATCAATCGTGTACCTAGTTCCCAGGCCAAGAAATAAAGCATTGCTTGTACCCCAGAAGCAACCCTAAGCTCCCTCTTCTACTTACAGTCACCCAAGGGCAACTGCTATCCTACTTTCTGACATCAAACTTCACTTTTGTCTAATGTATACTTCATACAATATGTAGTCTTTTTTGTCAGTTTCAATATTACATTTTTCATTGGGGTTTAGTAGGCTTACTCTCATTGCTATATAGCATTTAATTCATTGCCTATTTTACTATTGATGACTTTTAATATTTTTCAATATTAAAAGTATTTATTTTAGTAGACTATTTTTCTAGACAGTAGCATGAATGGCATGAATATGCATATGAATGAATATTTGTCATAAAAAATACTTGAGCAAGGCTATATTTAACTTCGATGTATTTAAAACAAGTGTGTTAGGAATTATATATTGCTATGGTTAGGAAAATATATCAATATCTAATTCCAAAGAATCTAATAAATTAAGAGTAAAAGGGAAATCATTCACTTATCAATAATATTGATTTATAAAAACACACACAAGCTTAAATGCCTAAGTTGTCATACACTATAGAGGTGAATTTAATTAATATTTACTTTAAATAACAATCTAAAAGTAATTGCAGAAAAATATAACGTTCTATATTTAGTTTCCAAAAACATATTACATTAGAAAACAATAAAGAAACTTCAGTTTGACAAGAGATTATGAGAAAAATTCTCGAGGAGTTTAGATGATCCAATTGTTTGGTTCAACTTCTTAAAAAGCTAATGTAATCCCAGGCCGTATAATATCCAGGAAGAAAAATTCTGGTACACTCTGCGACTGTCAGGCTCCATCCACCACGTCATATATTCTTCTTGCTGTATCTGAAAAGAGACTTTTGTAGACTAGGTTGTCCAGAGGACAGGCAATCAATTTATTTGAAAGATCTGGTAAGGGTTTCCTGTAACGAATGGCCGAAGAAGCAGAATATTTAGGCTTAGAGAATAGAGTTTTGGGGACATGACAGCTGGTTTCAAACATTCTACAAAATGGAATGTGAACTGGATTTAAACTAATCTTTTCTTGAGGGTAAAACTTGCAAAAATTAAGTAACAGAGAAAAGATTTTGCTACATTTATATGTTAAAAAAAGTCCTACCTAATAATTATAGCTGTCCAGTAGTGGAATTTGCTGACTCAGAACACAATCTTCTACTAAAGCAGAACTTAACCTTCGAGAAAATGACCTTCTCCAAATCTAAGAAAGTTCTACCTTACAATTATACTTTTCAACGATACAATTTGCTGACTCAAAAAAGACAATGCGACGTATGATTAACAAACCTTCTGCAATGTGTTTCTGCCTACACAGGGCAGTACATTGGTAATTTTTTTTAACTAGCTACCTTTTATTGATACGTTTTTCTCTATGGAAACATAAAATGAAACTAGAAATCCTAAGGTCTTTTTGAATTTTAAGTTTCAGTGATTCTACGTTGTTGTTGTTAGGTGCCACTGAGTTGGTTTCGACTCATAGTGACACTACGTACAACAGAACAAAACACTGCAGTTCCTGCGCCACCCTCGCAATCGTTGCTGTCTATGCTCAGGCCCATTGTTGCAGCCACTGTGTCAGCCCATGCCGTTTAGGGTCTTCCTCTCTTTTGCTGATGCTCTACTTTGCCAAGCATGATGTCCTTCTCCAGGGACTGGTCCCACCTGACAACAAGTCCAAAGTACATGAGACGAAGTCTCGCCATCCTTGCTTATAAGAAGCATTCTGGCTATACTTCTTCCCAGACAGGTTTGTTCATTCTTCTGGCAGTCTATGGTATATTCAATATTCTTTGCCAATACCATAGTGATTCTATACTTTCTAATTATTGAATATAATCTCATATTACCTATTTTTCTTAAGAAGTATTGACATTATATAGTTAAATTTTGCAATAACTTACAAACCTTGGGCAAAATATATTTTCTTAAGTAACGATACCTGTTGAAACATTCTGCAAACTAGTGAATTACCAACCTATTATATATCCATTGCATCAATCAGTAAGTGCTAAGTTGCCTTACAGCAGCTGACAGCCCCATAGCTCAGTGGTTTTAAACAATGAAGCCTATTTTCTTGCCCACATTACATGTCCATCACAAGTTGGCTGGATCTAAATTCCACATCTTCTTCACTCCTGGACACGCAATGGCAGAGCAGCCCCTCTGCAACAGTGCAGGTCATTATGGCAGAGGTAGCCGGTGGCCAGCCACATGCATTGCCCTTAAGGCTTCCACCCGAAAGAAATACCTGTTGCATCTGCTCATATGTCACTGGTTAAAGCAAGATTAATAACAAGGAAATTTAACAATGGGTGGAAGGACCATGCAATTTCTTTTCTCTTATTTTGCTTACTGTAGGTCTGCTTCTCATTAAGATAATGCCTATATGAAGATTTGGGCAGAAATCACAGCCTTCTTGCAATGATTTCTCATTACTATGATTATGCACCACACCTATGTCACAAGAGTGCAAGCTATAGCTAAGGTTGGAATGAAAAATACTAAACTCTGGAATTGGTATAGATTAACTCATTTTCTTTCAGTGTAGTTAGGCGAGTTCTTATGTATTGATTCAGTGTTAATCAGTGATTAGAAATGAACATTTTCCTTAGAAATTGTGAGATCTATATAGTGATTCTGTCTGAATGCGTACAAATCTTGAAAGAACTATGTTTGATCTGCCTCAGAGGAATATCGAGTTGAAGAACTCATCTCACATACACACACACACACACACACACACCCCAGATAAAAAGCCTTGGTAGCTGTAGGAACTAGGAAATTAAATCAATTTTCCACCTTTTTTTTTTTTTTTTATATAGCTACCTTCTATACCTATGTTTTTCTCCCTGGAAACATAAAATAAAGCTAAAAATACTTTCTGCCATTGTTTTTATTTCACTAAAACTCCACTTTTGTGAGAAACAATAAAAGACATAGCTGTGGATACTGCTATCCTGACATGGTAACATTCAACACACAGATATATTCTTAAAGTGAACTTAAAGTTGGCTGCTACTTGTCAAATTTTGATTCTTTCAAAAATAATTTCCTTCATGCCTCAAACATATGCCTATTTCTCTACTCATTTCTTATGTTTTCTTTCTACTCACTCTTGCTTGTCTAGATAGATGTTTCTCTCTTTTCTTTTAATAATCTATCATTTTAAAAGGCACTCCTTTCACGCTTGTCCTGACAGAAGCTAGTTTATATATTTAACAAATATGTATGGAGTGTTCCCACGTGTCAATAGGAGACTAAGTTTAGGAATTTAATAGTAAACAAGTTCCTACCTTAAAGAAATAATGGTCCTCTGGTGGCAGGGGGAGACAAACGGACCACCATAATGAAGTACTACCTAAATGTAAGCGTGTTTTTCATCTTTATTATTTCATTTTCTTCAAGTATTTCATCAACATTAGTCACATATGGGAAAATTTTAGCATTGGTCCCCAAAATTCTGTCCCATTACTAATGCTAACAGGTGTATCTAAGATTCTCAGTGAGGGATTTGTCCCACTTATGGGCTTTGGGATCTTCACCAAGAACTTCATTGAGTCCCAGGGAATCTCTGTTTTTCCAAAGCTTCCCAGATGATTCTGCTCCACAACCAAGTTTGGAAACTCCTGTGTTAGAGTCAATAGTGAGATAGTTTTTCCTCATATAAACCAATATATACATTAAACAGGCAATGAAATATATGTCCATGTAAATGAATAAGAACATATCTGTGTATCTCACACACCAAAATGTAAATAATGTAAGCTTAATTTTTTTTTTTTTAGATTATCATTCATCGTCAAAAGAACATTTCAACATCTATTCTGGAGTACAATGCTGTCAGTGATAGAAGAATATCCACACACATACAAGGAAGACCAATTAATACTACTGTTATTCAAATTTACACACCAACCACTGGCTCCAAAATTGAAGAAATTGAGGATGTTTACCAACTCCTTTAGTCTGAAATTGAACAAACACGCAAAAGGAGATGTACTGACAATTACTGGTGATTGAAACTCATGAGTGGGAAACAAAGAAGGATCCGTAGTTGGAAAACATGGCCTTGGTGACAGAAATGATACCAAGATCATATGATAGAATTTTACAAGACCAATGACTTCTTCATTGCCAATACCTTTTTTCAACAACATAAATGGCAAGTATACATGTAGACCTCACCAGATGGAATACACAGCAATGAAATCAACTAAGTCTGTGGAAAGAAGCAATGGAGAAGCTCAATATCATCAATCAGAACAAGCCCAAGGGGCCAACTGCAAAACCAACCATCAATTGCTCATAGGCAAGTTCTGTTTGAGGCTGAAGAAATTTTTTAAAAACCTAGGAAAGTATATCCCACTTGAATTTAGAGATCATCTCAAGAATAGATTTGATGTATTAAACACTAATGACTGAAAACGAGGCTAGTTATGGGATGACATCAAGGACATCACACATGAAGGAAGTAAAAAGAGGTCAAAAAGACAATAAAGAAAGAAAAGACCAAAATGGATGTCAGAAGAGCCTCTGAAACTTGCTCTTGAACATGGAGTAGCTAAAGTGAAAAGAAGAATCGATGAAGTAACTGAACAGAAGATTTCGAAGGCTAGCTTGAGAAGACAAAGTAAAATGTAATTAAATGCACATGGTCCTGGAGTTAGAAAACCAAAACAGAAGAACACACTCAGGTTTCTCAAGCTGAAAGAATGGAAGAAAAATTCAAGCCTCAACTTGCATTACTGAGGGATTCTGTAGACAAAATATTGAATGATGCAGGAAACATAAAAAGAAGATGAAAAGAGTACACAGTCACTGTACCAAAAAAAAAAAAAAGATGGTCAACGTTCAACCTTTTCAGGAGGTAGCTAGCACATGATTAAGAACCAATGGTATTGAAGGAAGAAGTCCAAGCTGCACTCAAGGCACTGGTGAAAAACAAGGCTCCAGGAATTAATGGGTACCAGTGGAGATGTTTCAACAAAGCGATGTGATGCTGAAGGTGCTCACTCATCTATGCCAAGACACCTGGAAGTCAGCTAGCTGTCCAACTGACTGGAAGATATCCATATTAGTGTCCATTCCAAAGAAAGGTGATCCAATGAAATATGGAAATTATGGAACAATTACATTAATATCACACACAAGTAAAATTTTGCTGAAGATAATTCAAAAACAGTTGCAGCGGTACATCAACAGGGAATAGTCAGAAATTCAAGCCAGATCCAGAAGAGGAAATGAAACAAGAGATATCATTGCTGATATCAAATCACTCTTGGCTGAAAGCAGAAAATACCAGAAACATGTTTGCTTATGTTGTATTGACTATGCAAAGGCATTGGACTGTGTGGATCATAACAAATTATGGATAACATTGCAAAGAAAGGGAATTCCAGAACACTTAATTGTGCTCACGTGGAAATACGAGGTAGTCGTTCAAAAAGAACAAAGGGATGCTGAGTGTTTTAAAATCAGGAAAGGTGTGCATCAGCGTTGCATCCTCTCACCATACCTATTCAATCTCTATGCTGAGCAAATGATCCGAGAAACTGGACTACATGAAGAAAAATGAAGCATCATGATTTAAGGAAGACTCATTCACAACCTGTGATATGCAGATGACACAACCTAGCTTGCTAAAAGTGAAGAGGATTTGAATCACTTACTGATAAAGATCAAAGACTACAGCCTTCTGCATGGATTGCACCTCATCATAAAGAAAACAAAAATCCTCACAGCTGGACGAACAAGTAACATCATGATAAATGGAGAAAAAATTGAAGTTGTCAAGGGTTTCATTTTACGTAGATCGGCAATCAATGCCCATGAAAACAACAGTCAAGAAATCAAATGACATACTGCATTGGGCAAATCAGCAGCAAAAGATATCTTCAAAGTGTTAAAAAGCAAAGATGCCACTTTGAGAACTAAGGTGTGCCTGACCCAAGCCATGGTATTTTCAATCATCTTGTATGCATCCAAAAGCTGGACAATAAATAAGGAAAACTGTAGAAGAATTGGTGCTTTTGAATTATGTTGTTTGCAAAAGGTATTGAATATACCATGGAATGCCAGAAGAACGAACAAATCTGTCTGGAAAGAAGTACAGCCAGAATTGCTGTTTAGAAGGAAGGACGGCAAGACTTCGTCCTACGCACTTTGGACGTGTTATCGGGAGGGAGCAGTCCCTGGAGAAGGACATCATACATGGTAAAGTAAAGGGTCAGAGAAAAAGTGGATGACCTTTAACAAAATGGATTGACACAGTGGCTGCAACAATGGGCTCCAACATAGAAATGATTGTGAGGATGGCGGAGGACCGGCAGTGTCTCCTTCTGTTGCGTTATGCACAGGATGACCGTGAGTCAGAACCGACTTGAGGGCACCTAACAACAACAACAACAATAATTTTTAAAATGAAAATTTTATGAACACCACGTGTCTATGAGCATGGGCCTTAACAGGAAATGATAAAGACGGAGCAATGTCTAACCAATTTTGTAGCAATATGAATGACAGATTGACATACACAGTATAAGAGCTAAACCACTGAGTACCATCAATTGCCACCAAAGTAACATTAAATGGATAAAAAGTTTACACAAAGGACGTTTTGGAAGATTATACCATGTAGGTGAAATTTAATATACATAATCAATAATATATACAAAATCGAAGGAAATGGGAATTCTTGAAGGATTATTAATCCTTTCCAAGAGTTGTGAAGCTCATCTAGTAAGGATAATACCCTGAATAAAATGGATCAAAAGGGATATACCAGAGAAACAAGAAGTAATCAAGTCTGAGAACGAGGCATTACAGAGAGCTAAAAAGATTATAAAATGAATTCAAGGAAGTAGTGGGTAAATCAATACACATCAGTGATGGGCAGACAAAGGGAGATTGTACAAAAGTTTAACGTACATGCTAAGGTATTTTTCAAGTGCCAGAGGAATTGATATAGAAAATTTATTGAGCAAAAAGTAAGAATGTATATCTCATACATAACCACATAGCTAAGTGCCCAGCTTATTCCCAGAGCTGAATATGGGAATTCAGCTAGCAAAGTGGAGTTGGGGAGAGGATCATTTAAATTCTATTGTATGTCCAGGATTCAAGCCCTGGGAATACAGCATCCATCCACAAAGAAAAGAATTGCAGATATTAGATACAAAATCAGCTGATGGTGCAGAACTAGAAGGCATCAGGCAAAGAAAAGATACAATAAAATCCAGCACCACATAAATAAACTAGTAAGCTAAGAGAGTCTATACAGTTCCATTAATCTGTAAAGCTCTGAAGTTAATCTTTAGGTTGAAATCAGCAGAGCTGTTTGATATTATGTGAGGGCATGACAGTTAAAAAAATGTGTATATTAATTCATCAGGAATCAGGCATAGATTAAAAGAGAAGAAATAAAATGTATGATATCAAATTCAAAGCAACCAAGTAATTTAGGGTTTAGTGAGAAATATAGTTGCAATTTTTGGCATAGTTTTGAAATGGAACTCAATATTCCATAATATACCAAATGCTCCCCAAGTAGAAAAGCACAGATTAACCTTGTAAGCAAGTGTGAGAATTAAGTCTGGCTTTGGAAAATTATGGGCAGTGTGGGTCACCTCATTAGGAGATTGGCCACATTCCATTGCATGACATCTGACACCAAGTGTTTTTAAACACTGGCCTGCTTCGTCTATTATTAATTTCTACCTAAGGGCAAATGCCAAGAGAGCTTACTTTAGCTTTTGCCTCCTGCTGCCATTTCAACTGTCAGGAACAGCAGGAGTCAAAAATGAAAGGTACCACCTTAAAGAAAGGCTGTACCACAGTGTCATTTTTAAAACTGACAGTTTGTGCAGTCCCAAATCGTAAGGAAAAGGGATTGTCACTCGTGCCTCCCATTGCCACTTTGACAAAATAAGACATTTACCTACATCCAAGGGCAACAGTAATTTAAAAATGGCAAGGAGAAATACATTTGCAAATGGCAAATGAGAACTTCTTTACCCCAATAACTGTAAGATACTGCGGGATAGGAAATAGCTTAATTTTTGTTCATCTAAAAAAAAAATTGGGAAAACAGATTTTTCTGACTGACTCTTTGTAAAATTTTTTTTCAAACATCAAGGTTCAATGTTAAGAAAGAGCCAAGAGGATGCTGGAATTCTTTCTTTCCTCAGAGTGCTGTTGATAGAAAAGAGGCGGAAAAGTAGAATAGCTGTGATCAGAGGGCAAGTTTTCAGAGGTATAAATGTTGTGGGATAAACTACTAATTGAAAGGAAAAACAGGGTAGATATTCATCCTTTTTTTCCCTTCAAATAACTGTTATCTCAAAATATAAGCATTTTGAAGGAATACAAATTAGCATAACTCTTGATCTTATTTTATAATAAAAAACACATTGAGTTCACTTCGGTCTTTTCATAAGAGAACAGACAACATTTTTATACGCAAGAAAACTGCAAGAAAAAAGTTTGGGTGTTGTACATGGCTGAACTGTATTGGCCTTTGACTGCACGTGAGCAGGGAGTCTCAGTAAGAGAAGGGCAGGGCAGAAGGAGATGTCAGCTTATGTGAACACCTGCCTCCACGTGGTTATGTTCTACCAGAACGTGTGCAGTCAGTCCTAAAGATAGGCAATAGGAGTGCACACAGAGGCCAAAAACATTAGATTCTCTAGTGATACTAAAAGTAAGCCCAGTTTAATCAGATAATACGGAAAGAACCGAGGAAGCCTCATTTTCCTCCTGAACATTATATACGAATTCAGGTTATCAGAGGGAACTCACAATTAGCAACTGTAATAACCAGTTAGGACACCCAAAGGAAAAGCCATGTCCTCTCTTGAGAAATATATTGAGATCTCATTCTGATCTACAGATTCAACAATGTCATGAAGAAAACTGCAAGAATGTATCTTCAGAACATCATTAAGCGGGTGAACGGTACAGTCGGCTGTGAAAAGGTGCATTGGACAAGTTGTCCAGTAATTTAAGAGCAGTTTATGATAGCCAGAGTGGTGTGGAGTTTCCTGGGACAACTTCCTGGGCAGGCCTCTTCTGCCACCTGCTTCCTCCACCTGAAGAACTTCCCAGACCTGCTTCATGCAGAGCAGCCTAGCAATTCAGGATTTACGTGGTGTTTTCCTGTCACTGTGTTAGGATGCAGGTTCCATCCTGCTCCTTTCAATTCTCCATGCCTAATTGCTGGCCATTTAATACGTGAAACGAGAACCCCTATTCTCCTGATAAACCAAAAAAAAAAAAAAGCCAGTTGTTGATTTGTTTCCAACTCATGGCAACCCCAGAACAGAGTTTCAGAGTAGAGCTCTATGGCGTTTTCAGGGGCTGCAATTTTTCAAAAGTAGGTCACCTCCAGGCCTTACTCTGGAGGCACCACTACTTGGATTTGAATCACCAACTTTAGAGCTAGGAGCCAAGCTCTTAACCATCAGTGCCACCTAGAGGCTCCTTTCCCCTCACAGAAGCTGTCTTAAAACTATTAATCAGACATTGGAAAGTAAACTAATTCTCCTTGACCATGAGCCTCTGAAGGAGGGCTAGTATATTTGAAATTGTATGTGGACTTTGACAAGGAGAAAGTCCAAAAATAGGTCCTCCGAAAATCGACCATCCTAGCACAATACCCCTCATCTAAGTGTACAATGGATGGTTATTTTACCTAATATTCTTTCACTTAAAAGATCTGATGAAAAAAACATAATAAGTTAGGTTGAATGGAAATGGATCTTTTCCTATGGGATTTTGGTACCAAATTTAATAGAGGTAGAAGTTGGTTAATTTTTATGTTTTAATTCATTTTCACATCAATGCCCTGTTGAGTGAGCTGAGTATTATATCCCTGGTTGACCTCATTCACTGGAGGCTGAAGTAAATCCGATTCATGGTGATCTGACACCTTCATGCCTCCCTTGAGTGCACAAGTTCTGGGCTGTCCTAAACCAGTACTTCAGTTTTTGCTTCTTGCAAGCCTAGAGCCTGAACGAGCAATTCTGTCAGCAACATGTTTGCGTGTGTTTCCATGTCCTCTCCTTCCTTATTACTTGCCTGCTTTCATGAACTTTCCCTTTTTGGCTACCATCTGCCTGTTGTCCTTGACTTCTAAGGAATTCCATAGCTTTGACCTTCTGCTTTTGACTTTCTTCTCTATCCTTATTCTGTACAAACGAAGTTGCTTGTTTCAAAGCTTAACCCCATTGCTTGTTGTTTGGGGGGCTCTCTGCGCATGGGCACCACATGTTAGCCATAGTGGGCTGTCTTCTTGCAGCTCTGGACTGAAGGATTGTTTTGGGGATTAGATGGGAATCAATTTTCCCATCACGTAAGTACCAAGCCCATTCTTGAGAAATGTTGCCATTTGAATGGGATGATTTTCTCCATCTCACAGTTAAAATACCTGACTTTAGATAGAAGAAAAAGTGTAAGGAGCCATAGGAATACCTGTATGCCAGATGACTCTAATTCCACATTCAAAATAAGGAGATAAAATATTAATGTAACTCAAAGAAAGAAATTAGTCAGGTCTTTTGTAATCATTTCATTTAATGCAAGTATCCCATTCTACTGCATAACCTGTTTGTTTTAATAAAACATCTCTTTTTTTAAAATCTTCATATAGTATTGATTTATTTGATACACTCCTGTTGCAGACTCTTTTTTCAACCCAGTTTTAAGTTTAATTCTCAACTTCTGCCCTCGCTTTCTGAGTCCAGGTTTCTAGGTCAGCTGTTGTCCATGCATCAGTCTGATAGCTGCAGAGTATACTCCATGTAGGTTGACAGTTTAACAAGTGGGGGTGGGCACATTTGTGTCATGATTCCTAAAAGATTTAAATATAGATGCTACAGCATCTGTGATCAGGTTTTATAATGAAGAGAACTTGGTCAATCACTGCTACATCGTGTATTATATGCCTCCTATTTGACAAGCCACAATCAATTTTGTCTTCCCTTTTGGCTCTTTGCTACATCCACCCTCTACTTTGGAGCTTTTAAAAAAATGTGTTCTATATACACATTTGTTTTCTTATAAATGTAGCAATCCCATTGTCCTTTTACTTCTTAAAGAAAAAGAAAATATTACTTTCTATTCTTTTTTTATGGTTTTCATGTATAGATCATCTGGAATGTTATACAAACCAAGTTTTTTTTGGTGTTTCTCACCCCTCTGCTTCTGAAATTGCATTATTAATAACTACCAAGGACACTTTAATTGTCCTACTTATTTTCACTGTTCAGATGCTGTGCCAGGCCACAAATGTTGAGCAAATATAAGGAGTCAAAAAAGTAACCAAGAAAGAAGATAACACGGCAGAGATTGAAGGAGGACCAGAGGCTGGCTGTCAGTCTCAAAGACAATTCAATCTGAGGATCACATAAACCTATCATTCAAAAATGTTAGGTAAGTATAATATCAAAATATCAGGTGGGCACAGAGCAAAACAAGCAGATTCGAATCAGGAAACAGGGGAGAGTAAGTACAAGAAATATTAGATAACAGAGAACATACATAGTTAAACATGTCATTCAACCGCTGTTCAAAAGTCAGTATCTGAGAATCAGATACTAGCAAAAAGCCATCATCTATAGCCTGGGCAGAAGGAGCTTCCAAATGCTTTTTGCAAACAGCAGACCCCCATCTTGGAGCCCACTGGGTAGACAAGAGTGTACACCTGACTGGAGAAGGGTGGAAAATCATAGCCCATCCGGACCGCACCACTGAGGATGCTAAAGACTGATTCTATCTAAAAATATTTCTTTCCTTGCTTTTGAAGACATCCTAACCTATTTTATTCCTCGAGGTCTATTTTCTTTGAAATACCTCTTTCTTCTCCCAACTCTAAATTTGGACATTTTAGAGAGAGAGAGATGGTCCAGGCCTGGATCACAGAAGCTGGAAAGAAGAACATGGACTATCAGCAGGAGTGGGTTTGTTCCCAAAAGACCACCAAAATGCCATTGCTAGAAGTGAGGAGTGAATACTGGGCAAAGGAAACAGATGTCTAAAAATGTTTCCTTCTCTGTCTATGGAATCATACAGCCATTTTTCTTGACTTCCTTTTTGGAAATAGGTCTCCCTTTTAATTCTTTATTTTACACACTATTTTCTTCATATAACTTACAATAATTGTAACCTTTGCAATTACTTTTCGTTTGTTTATTATCTAACACTCTAAAAATAAGTTCCCTGAGGGCAGGAATCTTGGCCACTTTTTTTTTTTAATTTAAATATCTATTGCCTAGCACAACCCTTGGCACATAAAAAAATAAATTTAAGGAAGAGAGAAAAATGAATTTCATACAAGGCATATGGAAAATTTCTAAAAATGCTTTTTAAATATTAATAGGTCAACTGTTTCCCTTTTTCTTTGTTTCTCTAATATCCTGGCGCATTGGGATTACCTATAGTTTTCTTTTTATGTGCTTCTCTTCTTAAACAATGCCATATGTACTAGAGGGTTTTTATCTTAGGAATAAATAAAGAAGTGCCTGGGTTTGTCATGCATAAGTATTTAGTGTATTGCAAGGTAGTCATGACAAGGCAGGCAACTAAGACCTCAAGACATTCATTTAGCATTAAAGAGAATCAGAATTAACAATTACCATGTTAGTTTCAATGTTAGAGTCCAAATCTTTGGAATTCAGACTTTTATCTTTAACAAGTGATCTTGGGGAGGAGATTTGACCACGGCTTTTTTTTTTTTGAACTCAGAGGAAGTCCCCTGTAGGAGGTCCGAGGTTGGTTGATCAAGCAGAGCAGTGTCTCAGCAGACTTCTCAGTCTTTAAATGGAGAGTCCATCCGAGAGACCTTTTGCTTCTGTCTTCTTCTCTCAAAATGAGCAGAAATCCATTGATTTATTTTTTTATGCGCTGCCATGTCCAACTATAATTGGTAGTTTTATTGCCAGCTAAAGAATTGTTGTATGACTTATTTATGTTTTGTTAATTTGTTTTATTGCCATTTAGGGAATTGTTGTATAGTATATTTATATTCTTATTTATTACGTGTTTCAAGGCCAAGTTAATTAATTAAAAATTATGAGAATTGTTTAGAGACACATTTATGTTCGGTTAGAGAGATTTGATTAAGGTTACATTCCGTTATCCCAGAGTGCAGGTGCACAGCCCAATTTCAGAAAGTTACTTACGACCTACTTCTATTATCTGTTTTCAAAGTTAGAACAATTTTCTAACAACCTACAGTTAACGGTTAGAGAGCATCATAGAAATACATGTTTCTATTTCTGAGTTCAGAAAGTCTCTGTTCTTAACTTCATTATAAGTGACTTATACATAGATGTTTAAAAGCACTGTAAAAACATCATGACTGTAAAAAAGATTATAGAAGCATATGTAATAGTGACTTACACATGTGTGTTTTTTAAGAGCGTTACAGAATCAGATGGAATTTGAGAGCATACAGAAAGCATACATAGCACACATTTTAACACTGGTATTAAATTTTTAAAAAGTCATCCACCATCGCCGAATTGCAAGGAGGAAGCTGAATTTGAGGGGAAGGTGTTGTAGTTGTCCAGGACAAAGATTGAGAGAGCTTGGATTGGGTAGGGCCAGAAGAATTGGAGAAGGGAAGAGATTCCATCAACAGGTCCCATTCCATTCTATATAATGCCTTTGTTATTCCATAAAAATTCAAAGTGCCTACCAAAAAACATACTTTACCCATATAGTATGATTCATTCTTAGTTCATATCCTTCCTTGATGTTTGCCATAGATTGGATCGTGTCCCCCCAAAATAGCTGTCAACTTGGCTAGGCCACGATTTCCAGTACTGTGTGACTGTCCACCGTTTTGTTATCTGATGTAATTTTCCTATGTGTTTTAGGAAAGTCACTGAACTTGATTTGACATCTACAAGTGGGTTTAGGGAGTTTCCATCACTGTGGAGAGCTGTAGGTTGGTTACAGTCGTCAGAGTCACCTTCAAACATTCTGTATTTCCTTTTCTTCACATTTACCAGTTATGAATTTCTGAAAACTTTTCCCTCTTAAGTTTTTCTTAAATGGTTCTTTCCTTTCGCACTTATATTAAATCCTTATCATCTCATGCTTGAATTGCCTCAATAAATTCATTACTTAAGTTATCACACTTGCCCAAGTACAAGGGTCGGCCTTATAATTAAATACTTACTAAAGCTTTCACGTTGTGGCATGGCTCTCAATTACTTAATTGTGAACAACAAAGAACAGCTTGGGAAGAACACAATAGCCTGAAGTGACCTCCATCAATGTTAATTCAGATGCTTACAGAGATCACCAGATGGAATCGGCTTTTTTTAAAAAGGCCAGTAAGTTTAACACAAATTTTATCACTTTTCCTGGAAGTTTGACCTCGCAATTGCAAGTGCTAGATGTTAAAAAGGTTTTTTTTTTTTTTTAAGTCACTTTTAAAAGCGTACAATAAGTGGTTACACTGTAGAGATAACAAAAATACTGCCACAGAACATACACAAGAAAGAAAGGGAGAAGGAAAAGCCCTGCAGTGATATAAATGGCACTTTGATATGGGGATAAATTTCCCAGTGACAAGGTCTTATACATATTACACATATTCAGAAAATGCTTTGTATTAAAAAAAAAAAAAAGTCCTACTTCAGATAGCTCAGATGGAGGTAAGGATAATCTCGGTGTCCAATAAAGATGCCAGCCAGCAGTGAAAATACCTATGAAGAGTTTAACCTTTTCACAGAAATTGAGGAAAAAAAGCAATGTTTCTAAGTTAAAATATCATTTCTTATTATATGTGTATGTAAATACATGTGTTGTAACAAACTTCAATAAATTCAATACTTGAAGCAGACTTTTGACCATCTCTGCTGCATCTCACGGACGGGCAATAGAGACGAAGAGTAAAGAGCACAAATCCTTAAGCCAGACTCCTGCTTTTGCATTCACGCTTCATCACTTATTACCTGTGTGACCTTAAACAAGTTTCTTAACTTTTCTATGCCTTATGTATTTCTGGGTAAAATGGGGAGAAGATACACGCAGTCCCCAGATTACAAACGAGTTCGTTCCTAACTCTATCTTTAAATTGAATTTGTACTTTCAGTCAGAACAGTTAGGTATAGTTCACACCTAATTTCAGTTAGTCAAATGTTTTGTCTCAGTATATAGTATATAGTCTACCTTTCTATGCATAAAAAACATTAAAGGAACACCTCCAGATACACTTAAACATTTTTAACATAATAATACAATAATAATAATATTTTGATGCACATCTCAAAGTAGCACCCCTTTGTCATTACGAGCCACTGTTTGTACCTTGAGTTTTTATAATAGGCTTTATGCAGGTTGCTTTATAACTACAGGTTGTACGTAGTCAGATGTCTGCAACCTGGGGACTGCCTGTAGTACCTACCTCATAGGATTATTCTTGGAATAAATGAACAAAGCTGTCTATGCAGCAGCTAGCGTCACTCTGTGCAGACATCATAGAGCACTTCTTGTTTATTCTTTTGGAAATTTTAAATCAACTTGATTTTTAGTTGTTTATTCATCTTTCTATTTGTCGTTGCCCAACTGGAGTAGAAACTCAAAAGAGGACGAAAGTCATGTCACACGTTTTTGAATCGCCATTACACCAACCAAGGTTCTTCACGTTCAATGAAGGCACTTGCCAATATTTACTGATTAATGAAATTCAGTTCCTCACCAAGCACCTCACAATTTTAGAAGTCACATACCACACGGAGTTAGAAATGCTTGGAGTCAGTGGTTTTACCAAATAAGTTAAAGAACATATTGCTACAGAATAGCAAATTACTCATTGAGAGTCAAAGATACTCTCATTTTTCCGACAGCTGTCTTTTTCAGAGTTAAAAGAAATTGTCTCTTCCCAGTGGAGTCAAAGTGTTAATACATTTAACATGTGAATATTCCTGAGGATATTCGCCTCTTCCCAGAAAGCTCACGCAAGGCTAAGGGAGTGGAGTGGGCTTTGGTCCTTCATAGATATTCTCTTTAATCAGAGACTACGTCGCTATGAGTCAGAATCTACTCGACGGCACTGGGTTTTATGTCATCTGATATCCACACACGGACCAGGTCACGAGACAGACAAACTGACAAGAATTCAAAGGATGAGCAATTTAGAATCTACATGGTCTGGTTTTAGAGCACCAGGAATTTTTTAATGTCCAAAAACACCTTCCCCCTGCTACTTGCCGATCTCTGCTTGATACCATTGCCTGGAAAACAGTAAATAGAAGTTTATTTGTATCAACATTCACCTGGGGTGATAAGCAGGCTATTATATTCAAATATCCTGGAAAGAGATGCTGATAGGAGAAAAAGAAGAAAAATAATAAATTACTCATGAGCAAGTAATCCTATCTGAAAAATTTATCCTCCAGAGGAAATAACTCACCCATGAATAAGAGAAGTAGATGAATTACAAGGAAACATCACCTGTTTCAGGGGCATCCATGAGAACTGAGCAAGATAGAATTAAAAAAAAAAAAGTTACTGTTGAGTCAATTCTGGCTCATAGTGATCCTATACAACAGAACAGATCTCCCCAGTAGGGTTTCCGAGAAACACCTGGTGGATTCAAACTGCCAACCCTTTAGGTTAGCAGCTGAACTTTTAACCGCTGCGTTACCAGGGTTTCCTAGACAGAATAATAGACTTCACCAAATAACTCTTATGAGACAAACATTGGGTAGTGGAGGAAAAATGTTGGTATTTGCATTAAAAAACTCAAGCTTTATCAGACTTACTAGATACACAAAAACCCATCGCCTTTGAGTTGATTCCGACTTATAGCGACCCTATAAGGACAGAATTAGAACTGCGCCAGAGTGTTTACAAGGAGCCACTGGTGGATATGAACTGCTAACCTTTTGTTTAGCAGCTGATCTCTTAACCACTGTGCCACCTGGGCTCTGGTAGATGCCGGAGGATAACTATCTAATTCCTTTGAGTCAAATAACAATCATAGTAAGATGACGAGGTTATAAATATAAACCATCACCTATCTGTTGGTCTGTCGTACTGTGGTGGCTTGTGCATTGCCATGATGCTGGAAGGTATACCACCAGTATTTCAAATAACCAACAAAGTTACCCATGGTGGGCAGGTTTCGGCAGAACTTCCAGACTGAGACAGACTAGGAAGTACCTAGTAGACACTAAACACTAAGTAAAAGTTAATTCCTCTTCTCAACTATTAAACGGAATATTCAACTATTTTGTCATAGGGGTTATTGGGAAGATTGAATGAGCTAATATATATGAAGAGAACTTTGGAAAATGTAATACTTCGTAGGGATATTTATTACTGTTACTACTAGCACAAGAATTATGTCTGATCAATTGACAAAGATCTATGTCTAAAAACCAAGCACTGTCATGGTTATGTTGGTTTCAGGTTGTAGTTGATTACATCAAGTAGAAAAGCCCTTGTCTTTGAAATCAAGAACACTGCATTTGATTTTAATTCTGATATTTAATATCTCTGTGAATAAGTCATACCATAGCCAAGCTTGAATTTCCTTTTATCAAATGAGAATAATTATAATACGTACTCAAACATTGTTACAATATTTATACAAAATTATGGAAATGGGAATCCTTTTAAAATTGTGGAGCCCTAGTGGCGTAGTGGTTAAGCAGTCAGCTGCTAATCAAAAGGTCGGCAGTTCAAATCCACCAGCTGCCTGTCAGGAGCCAGTGAAAGAGCTATAGCTGAGTGTGATGTTCGACTGTGAGGCACAACAAATTACTTAGCTTGTCTGAGCTGGTTTTTAAAACCTGACAGATGAATATCACAGTGTCACTTGAAAATTAAGTGAGATAGTACAGCAGTGCATCTCACACGTCTCGGCCAGTTCCCTCTAAGAGCAAACGAGATGAGTGTGTTTGACACAGGAATCAAGGAGAGACGAGAAGAGGGCTGCTACAAGCACGACACTTCTTTGACTTTTCTTGATCATTTTATTTTGTGCAAATATTCCTGAGTATTTGCTTTAATAAAATACCTCTCTTTCTTAAAATCTTCAAATAATAATGATTTTCCAGGAAAAAGCACTATATTTAGCCATTAATGACTTTCAGTTGGAGCAGTGAATTCACTTTTGTACGACCTGTTCCAGAGTTGTGTTATCTGAGAATAGAAAAGCTGATCTGCTGTCTTAAGCAACCGTACAAATTGCTCTTCTCCAGCTTTTTCATAAATATTTCTGTCCAGACTCAGGCCGCAGGTGTAGTGTATAAGTTTAGGCTGTTACCACTTTGCAAAGCAAATCTATAAAAATACTTGGTTTAATACCTTACTGCACTTCAGTAACCCAATTTTCTAAATCTTAGCTGTAGCGTTAATGTTGCGTATTCCTCAGGTGCAGCCACCATGTCTTACTCATCTTTGCATCTCACCCATCACTTGGCAAAGAGCCTTGCCCATATGAGGAGCTTAAAAAAGTTTTGTTCAGTGCATGAATTGTGCACCTTTCTATAAACACCCTTTGGGACTTATTGGCTGACTTTCCTTCACAGAACACTTTATGGATACTATAATTTAGTCCATGGCTGTGACCTTCATCACAAAAATGTTGGCATCAAACCAAATTTGCTTCCTTAAAGTTTTATAATTTATTAGAATTCTTTCTGTCTAGGCCAATCAAGTAAAATGCCTACATACTACAATTAGTAGAGTCGTGTCTGGTGTGTATTGAATTACATTCCCCCAAAATGTGTATCAATTTGGCTGGGCCATAGTTCTCAGTATTGTGAGGTTGTTCCCCATTTTGTGATTGTAATTTTATGTTAAAGAGGGTTAGGGTGGGAATGTAACACTCTTACTAAGTTTACATCCCTGATCCAATGTAAAGGGAGTTTCCCTGCAGTGTGGCCTGTACCATCTGTCATCTTACAAGAGGTAAAAGAAAGGGAAGCAACCATAGAGTGGGGGATGGTATACCACCAAGAGAGCAGTGCTGGGAGAAGAGAGCTTCCTTTGGACCTGGGGTCCCTGCGTAGAGAAGCTCCTAGTCTGGGGGAAGACTGACGAGAAGGCCGACAGAGAGAGAGAAAGCCTTCCCCTGGAGCTAACACTCTGAATTTGGACTTTTAGCCAACTTTATTGTGAAGAAATAAATTTCTCTTTGTTGAAGGCATCCACTTTTGGTATTTCTATTATAGCAGCACTAGGTGACTGAGACAGTATCTAATAATAAAAATAAGTCCTCACAAGTACTAGGTAAATTTTCTAATTTTCTCTTAAAAATAGTAAATGACTTTAATAAAATGGATTCATCATAAACAAAAAACTAAAGTCTAGCATATTTCTACAGGCTTCAAAAGAGTTTACGTTCTGCTATGTCGCTTTTCACTAGTCTTTGTTTTATGTGGTGGTAGCATGGCTCCTTAGTTGCAGGCTGTAATAAATTCAATATCTCTCCTCTCATTCTCCATAACTGCTGAAATTTTGACTGATTATCCAAAATCTTTAGATATTACTGTTACAATTTCTTCCTCACAAAAATTTTCTGCTTCCCTTTCCATAAACTCGAGTAATCTTGTAGACACTGAAGTGAGCATCAGAAAAGGACAAAGTTTAATTATCGATCTCAGAGCTTGAGCAGTGCCTTGTAATATTTCCATATAAAGGGTGGTCATTCTGGTCTGACAACGTGAATGAGAAATAAAAGTCTACAGAATCTGGGAAACTGAGCAATGGAGATGAGTCTAAAGACTCATTAAATATGACGTTGAAATAACTAAAGACACAGAAGAAATGTAGACTGTTTGTTATTCAAGTGCTGTAATTATAGAGTAAGGTGAAAACAGATTAATGCCTCTAAAGACTGACTTGGAGGATTGTTGAAAATGAATTTTATGTAAGTTGTATTTTACTGCAATAAGATCAAAGAATAGAGATTTTTGCAAAAAAATATCAAATCATTTAAGTCTAGAGATACGCATTGAGCTTGTCACCCCTTTTCCTCCAGGGAGGTACTCTCAGATTATAGTAATTTTTTTTCCACCTTATCCAGGAAGGAGTCCTGCTAGGATGTCTTGCCACAAATACCTACTATAGTTGGAAAACTGCTTTGATAAGCTAAATTACCCAAATCTAACTTGCAAGTTAGAGATACAGCCTCACCTATGTTCTCAATGCCACATTGCTGCATTATCCAAAGATTATATAATAATGAGTAGGCAAGCCACATACACAGACACATTGTAATTACATTTTGATGACCATCATGTGGGAATGCACCACTATTTATCTTCTGCACCATATGGCCTGGTGAAATCAAGAACAGCAGACTTCGCTGAAGTTTATCACCATAGGTATAATGAAAACAACAAGGCCTGCAGGCAGAAACATGGGTCATAGGAGTTCTAAAGAAATTTGATCCTAGCAATAAAGAATTCTTGAAGAGCTTCTGGTTAGGAAGTTTAAGACAGCCATTAAACTGAGCTCTGCAAATTGTAAATTGTTTCTATAGGATTGTAACTAAGTAGACAGCCTTTCTCAGGGTAAAACAGTCAAGAATTGTAAAGAGTGGGCTTAAGTGCCAAATTATTTCTTTATTCATTGCTAACATTGTATTTGCAATACTGTGTCCTATTCCTAACTCCATTCTGGTCACCATTTTTATCAGGGTCTTTAAATGGAGACAGAGTAGACATGTAGCAAATTCTAAGATCATATGAAACTGGGCTGGTTGAAATATATATATATATATATATATATATATCAAGAGTGATAATACGAATTAATCTATAAACTAAAATAATGTGCTTAATCTAACAGAATATTTAATTGGTATAGAAATAACATATTAGTACTAAATGCATCCTTTATTTTTTTTTTCCCTATGGCTACAAACAGGCCACAGTCTCTTCTAAAGAAAACTTGCTTCCTGAAAGCCCAGCTGCAGGGGGCCCCCAGGCAGCTGCATTTTGTACTGTGTAGCTCAACCATGGTGGTACAAGTGATTAACACGTTTGGTTGCTAATGGAAAGGTTGGAAGTTCAAATCCACCCACACGTATCTTGAAAGAAAGTCCTGGAGATCTCCTTCTGAAAAATCAACCATTGAAAACCCTGTGGAGCAGAGTTCCTGCATGGGGACAACATGCGCTGGAGTCAACTTGATGACAACTGGTTGGTGGCTAACCCAACAGGTTGGCCTCGGAAGATTTAAAGGTGGCCACATGATCACCAAGACGGGTCGACACGGGTGCTGCAACAACGGGCTCAAACAGCAATGACTGTGAGGAGAGTGCAGGCCGGGGTAGCATTTTATTTTGTTACGCATAAGGTCGCCATGAGCCAGACCAACCTGACAGCACCTAACAGCAGTAGCACATGATCTGAGGACCCCATCCACAGACTATTCAGTGATTTATTGGGGGAAAAAAAAGAAAAATAACAGATTCAATCAGATTGTAACTCTTGGTCATTTGAACTGGAATGTACAAAAATCATACGGTAATTTGCCACAAGAGCTAAAATTGAGGATTAGTGGAAAGGTAGAGGAGTGACTCAAAAGGAGAAATTATATATCTTTGAAAGCAGAAAACAGGTTTAGGGTGTGAAAGACAAGCGGCCAGGGAACTAAAGGCAGTGGGTGCTGGTAAATGACTAAGAGTCCAGGGGAAGGGATGTCTGACTTGTGGCATTTGACACTGTGACTCTTTCTGTGGTGTGAACACCCCTATCGTGGCCAATTTAAAGCTACCAAGGTGAACTCACTGAGCGTGCAGCTGGGAAAAGGAACTATGGCTACGTCTAGCCGACCACTGGAAATGGGATACTCTTTGGGCGTTGCTATGAAATTGAAGTCTCCCTAATTAAAAATTGACCTGAGTGAATCTATATTCACTGTAATGAGAAGTGCCCACTGAAACAGCCTTTTCTGTACCCAGTTAAAAGAATATGCAAATGCAGGATGTGGAAGACAACGTTTTTCAGGAGCACAGGCTAAAAAATATGTAATCGCTTTAGACTGGAGAAGGCTTCGGTGTGTCCTCTGTCTCTCCTTAGCATGACCTGCACTTTTTTAACTTCCTGTGTTTACTGTATCAGCATTAATGGAAATAACAATACTAAGGTTGTCATTGGCTTTGCCCCTGCACCAGAAGAATTGCAGGAACAAAATTCCCCCAGTCGATCTCTTTCATCAAGAATTAGGAATGGACGTGCGCCATTGATTTTATGCAGTGCCCTGTAGGTTCTCTGCTGAACCTTCTCGCATTCATGTCTTTGCTTTAATACAGTTGTTTTCAGAGTGTGAAATGGAGACCAGCAGAATCAACATCACCTGGGAACTTTTAGAAATACAAATTCCTGGCCCTTACCGAAGACCCAAGCTACCTGGATTACCACAGCTAGGAATAATGAATGGGACTGAGGTTCCATTTTGTTGGTTTTCAGAACTGAGAAAAAGATTAAGAGAGGTGGCCGGGGGGCATTTTTATTACATCACTAGAAGTAAAATTCTTGGACTGGCATGAGACAAGCCAGAATAAAAGTGTTTGTCAAGAATGTTTTCATTAATCAAGAATGAATGTTAGAGGTTAAAGACCATCAGATACCATCCTAGTTCTGACCTTAAACCATCCAGACTGGCAATGCAGAGGTGTCATTCCCAAGACCCACTGGGCAGCTTCCAGGAAACTAAAATGTTTAGGTTCTGGTGAGGAGTACAGGGTGAGGCACTGGTGAATCAGTAGTAGAGTTCTCACCCTCCATGCAGGAGACCAGGCTGGATTCCTGGCCAATGCACCTCCTGCACAAATACCCCCGTTTGTCAGTGGAGGCTTACATGTTGCAGTGATGTTGAACAGGTTTCAGCAGAGCTTCCAGACTAAAATGAACTAAGAAGAAGGGCCTGGTGATCTATTTCAACCAATGATAAACCCTATGAATCACAATGGTCCCATCCACAGCTCATTGTGATGAGGCAGGAACAGGGAGCATTTGTGGTCACCATGAGTTGGGAGACAACTTGACAGGACAGGACCCGCTGAATCGGAAAATCTGGACATGGAGCCCAATAATCTTTGTTTTAACAAGCGCTCCAGGACATTCTGATGTGTGTAAAAGTTTGAGGACCACTACTCTAACACCTTGTTGCCTTGAATACGCAACTTTAATATTACTCCTCCTTCAGGAGATAAGCGTTGAATCAAAGAGGGGCTTCTTCTGGTTTGGGGTGCCCAAAAGCTCGTCAATACCATAATAATTACTATTATTAAAAGTAATAATGCAAGTTTCCCTGGCTTTTGCTCTTGATTCGCAATTACCTAACATGCCACTCTGTCTTCCATCAAAGTTTCTCAACAGCCTGAGGATTTCAGAGGACAAGTCATGTTGGTTTCTGAGAAGTGCTCTAACATTCTCTGGCTCTGATTCCCCTTGGTTGTGACCACCTGCACTGGAAGCCACTTGAGAGCTTCACCACAGCTACAGAACTTCCAGTCAGCAGGGCCCAGGGCTGCTGCGTGATGGGAAAGGACAAGGGGATTTGTTGTAGTGACATTTTAAATGCAGGTACACTGTTTTTATGTTGTTTGTATGCTACAGATCAAACCCTGGTGGCATAGTGGTTAAGTGTTACAGCTGCTAACCAAAAGGGTCAGCAGTTTGAATTCACCAGGTGCTCCTTAGGAGCTCTATGGGCAGTTCTACTCTGTCCTACAGGGTCGCTATGAGTCAGAATCGACTCAACTGCAACGGGTTTTTTTTTTTTTTTTTTTTTTGTATGGTACAGATCAAAAGACAGAGCAATGTATTACAAAGATACTTTCATGCACATTTTACATTAGACTCCAAAATTTCAATTTTCTTCATCCTTTTGTAGGTGACTAGAGAGTTGAGGAGCCCTGACAAATCGATGGTTAAGAGCTCAGCCGCTAACCAAAAGATCAGCAGTTAGAATCCACCAGCCGCTGCTTGGAAACCCTATAGGGTAGTTCTAATCCACCCTATAGGATTGCTATGAGTTGGAATTGACTTGACAGCAATGGATTTGGGTTTTTTTTGGTTTAGAGAGCTGATGGTGGCATCGTGGTTAAGAGTTCAGCTGCTAGTCAAAAGGTCGGCAGTTCAAATCTACCAGCTGCTCTTGGAAACACTATGGGGTAGCTGGACTCTGTCCTACAGGGTTGCATGAGTTGGAAATGACTGGACAGCAAGGGGTGCAGTTTGGGTTTTTGGTAGAGAGCTGATAGGAACAACAGGGAAGGGACCCTGGAACTCCCTGCTCTGTCAGCAGCCGTCCCTCAGTGGACAGGAATCTAAGAGATTATCCAGAAGTCATATGTGTTTGGGTGAGATGTGTAAGGAAGGTTTTTACCAAATTTAATCAGTGAGGGAATGAGAAAGCTAATCACCGTAGTTGTCGAGTCTAATGCCATTGCTGAAGAAAGAGAAGCTGAGGGACATGATAATAAAAATCTACTAGAAGGTAGAAATTTGTTGAGAGTTCAGTTTTTTTCCCTGGCCACCGTGGGAACTATAAAATTACAAGTAATATCTTAATTTCCACAGAAGACAATTGAAGGAATTGATGGGGCCCAACCAGCTCCTTATTGAATCCTTTGTCCTTGTTGTGGAGTTATTATGTCAGCTTCCTCAAATGTGAGCTCTCTTCAGTGGCAGCACAGGCCAAGATGCTGAGATGGGGATTCAGCAGACCTGATATGGGCTGGCAAGTATTTAGGTGACAATTCTCCATACCTTAATACCTCCACCAAGGGCATTTATTTCACTCACTCCTAAGGAGATTTTTAAATGTAGGGCTTCAGTCTTAATTCAAATGCAGTAAAATGTACTTGTCTTGCAGGTATGTATCCATGTTATCAGGACTGTAATAAAGTAGAACAATCATTTATTTTAAATTTAATTCAAATCAAAACCATTTACACAGAAACTAATGTGATGACAATTCCTAAAATTCAGACACTGTTAAGAAATGAAGTGTAACAGATGTTTAATATCATTCAGCAAAATACGACATTTATAGGAATAAAAAGAAGTGTCGTATCCAGAAAAATTTAAGTAGGCAAAATGTGATTAACCCAGTTGGAATTTAGTCAGGTTACTGTAGTCTGTCCCAGCGAACCTTAAGGCAGTGTCTCTTTAGTGCCAACATGAAGGAATATTTTTAAATTAAATCTCAAAAAGGTAATTCAACAGCAAAGCCTCTACTCCATGAATATCTGAGAGAACTAATTTCAACTTTTATTAACTTGCAGTATAACAAAGCAAGCCTTGTACAACATTCTCTGTCTTTTTAGTGAAGCAACTACAATGTACATTTTAATAAAACTTTTTAACTCAAAACAGTATGTAGCAATTTGAAGATATTTTCACATTGGGCTCCCTTCATACCTTTGCTCCCTCAAGGAAAGGTATCACACAGGTACCAATAGAGGGACGCCTTCTTTTACTTAATGATAGCATCTGGAGCAATGGACATGAACTTATAGCTTGGCAGCATCACAGGAATAAGAAAACACAGACTCCTTCATTTTTGCAAATGCACATTTTAAAAAAATATATGAGTCGGAATCGACTCGACAGTACTGGGGTCTGGGATTACTAAGGAGCCCTGGTGGTGCAATGGTTAAGTGCTTGACTGAGCACCCTAAGGTTGGCAGTTCGAACTCACCAGCAGCTCCTCTAGAGAAAAAACATGGAGATTTGCTCCCATAGAGATTACAGCTTAGGAAATTCTATGGGGCAGTCCTACTCTGTCCTAGAGGGTCGCTACAGGGTCACTATGGGTCAGAATAGACTCAGTGGCATACAACAACATAGCATTGCCTTGGTGTACATACATATCTTTCAAAATCAAATTCCACGCAACTGAGGAAAAAGTTGTAGTAAAAATAATTTTCAGTCACAAGTTAATATTTATTTCTAAAATTTCAATGAACTCCATTTTTGTGTTTTAAAAGATTTTTTGTCCTTGAGTAAATATATAGCCTATCCATAGCAGAATCCTTAAAATACACACACTCCTAGAACAAAGTTGCATTTCTCTAGCTGATAACAAAAACTATCTTTTACTTAAATTGTAGCTAATGCCGAGTGCCTCAGAGGGTAGGAGATTTATTTATTTTTTTCCAACACCAAAAGGAGAAGAAAGTAAGTTGATACACAGGTCCCTTTGCTGTCTTTCCTGTCTGAAAGCTCACAGAAACAAAGGTAACATTGTCATTGTTTTATGATTTTAACTCTGCTGGGAAGCTGCTCTAGTAAGTTTCAACTGCAGGGGCTGCATTTGATGAAAATCTTAAAAGCAACTGAGTGGTATAAACTGTTGACTTTTATCCTTCCCTATCAGGAGTCGCTTATTCTTTGAAGGATCTTTACCTGGGAAGCTTTCAACTTCCATTGTCATGTGAAGCCTCCTATATCCAGAGATAAAACAAAATGAACTTTTCAAGGACATGGTGGTCTGGAAAGAGTAAAGTTATTTAGGAGCTAAGCATAAGTTCAAAAATCTGCTCTGTACCCCCACTGAATTCAAGTTTTGTGAACGACCTATTTTCTCCTTTATGCCTAAAGCAATTGTAAGTGAAACTCTATACCAAAAAAAAAAAAAAAAAATTCTGCAAAGCACATCATCTGAATTATTTCTTCCTTGGATTTGGTCTTAGATTCATTTTCATATCAATTATTATACAGTATGAGTTCTGAAAACAGGTCATAAAACCAAACAAATCAAAGCCATTGCCATTGAGTCGATTCTGACTCATAGAAAACCCATCATAGGCACCATAAATTTTCTAACAATTTCTTAATTTTAGCTTTTATATACCATTCAAATCTTATCTATTGTTCTTACTTCAATAAATTTAAGATTTCCTCTAGAAAGCAAGGATTTCCACTTTTCAAAAACCTTTATGTTAAGACTAGCATAGCTCAATGTCCACTGAAACAATGTCTTCAATCTAGTTTGTGTTTATTGGTAACAGGCAGCCAAAAACTGAACAACACTGGGCTCTTCAGTCGCATGTAGTCATTCTTCGCATCTTAATTACAGGTGACAGAATCCAAGTTTTTCTACTGCTTAAGGCACTTACAAATACCAACTTCTGAAGAAGACTATTAACAACAATAAAATGTTTTTGTGTAAAATGCAGAGCAGGGAGTAGTAAGTTAAGACTTTGGGCTCTTCTGTTAATTTATTCAACCTATATTTACGAAATGCCTACTATATAAGAGGCTTTATAATTACATTCTCCTAAGAACCCATTTCCATTTAATTTCATTCTGTCCCTTGAAGTTGGCTAGTACATTATTTTTTTTATTATTAAGCCTTTAACCTACTAATAAGATATCTTAATGGACTGTTAATGAAGTCTTAGCCATTCTTTATCCTGACAAAGAGAGTATACTACAATCCCTTGCTCTTAGCAGAGATAGAAATTAAAATTATTCACTTCAGAGCCTTAATTTTGCAGTATTATATCATTTTATATTATTGATTGATTGAAGTATTTCATGGGCAACCACATCTGGAGCCCAGTACCCACGTGCTTCTTCTCTTTTCATAAGCATTTTTGAACAGGAAGGCAAAAATTTCAGAGCCAAAATGAATCAGATTATAAACATCAAAAATTTCAACAAAAGGGTAACCGAAAAGAAAAAAAATCAAGGAAGCCCAGGCCTTGCTATAGAACCAGAGCATCGAACAAATACAGATTCTAGAGAATATAAACAATACTTTTTTCATGAAGAGATTAAAGGAGTTGGTTACTTGTCTACTCAAGTTTATGACAGCACAGAGCTAGAACCCAGATTTCTGGTACCCCAGTCCAGTACTCTGGTACTCCATTAGTGATGTCTGCAGTTGGAATAATTTACATAAACTCTATTAAAAAATGAGGTGGGGATTAGATGACTTTAAATAAAAAGTAATTTCTCACTAAATAGCTATCTACTTTTCACATTGTAATATTTATCAATTCCAATTTTTCTTTGAATTTTGTGTTCAAATAAACTCAACTTCTCTGTAGACTCATTTCTCCTTTGTCTTTTCTTCCTTCTTTCCCTCCTTTCTTTTTTTTTTCTACCCTTTTTTTTTTTTTTAAGATTATGAATGGCTTCTACTATAACAGTTTCCTTTATCAATAGCAAAGAAGGTGGTATGAACAGTTGGTATAGAGCTACAGACTTTGTGAGACACAATAACAACATAAACATGTATTCTCCTTATCTTTTATGTTCAGGTTTTCACTTTAGACAGTGATACTTTAGTGGTTAAATGGAACCAAAAATGTCAACGCGTGGCCAGCAATATGCTATTGTAAACAAAAGCCTGCTTCTCTGTTTTCTGCGTGTGATGTTCTATACCATCACCAACTACCTGCTACTCCTGTGAAAGCCCAAATATAGTTTTACCTCCCCCTATTCCTCATCTCCTAAATTTAATTGATCGCTAAGACTTTCTAATTTTTTCTCATAAATAATTTTCATATTTATCTCTACTTTTTCCATCTCTCACCTGGTCTGTGGCAATATATTTTTAATTGCCCCCTCTTTTGTCCCCAAACCCAGTCTTCATGCAGCTACCATGATGAGTTATCTACATTAAAAATATTTAAGCCTTCAGTGGTACACAATGTTTTGTCCAAGCTCCTTACTCTCTAATACGTAATCCCCTGAGGTCCAGACCCTATCCTTCCAGCCTTTTAACCCTATCATGGGGTTCACTTCCTAGTTCTGAACATATACTTCTTTGAACCTTATTTGTGTTATTCCCTCCTGTGGAACTTCAACTAGTAAGCTTCATAATATTTTTACAATTCAGTTCTGACATCACTTCCCCCAAGAAGCCTTCACTGGCTTCCCAATTCTGAGCCAAATAATCTATTTTCTGAACTCTTAAATAACATTAACAATCACTGTAATAATATAAAAGCACTGTATTAGAATTATTTGTTTACATATCTGTTTTTCTTACAAATTTGCAAGCTCCTTTAGTAGATTGAAAAGGTCTCTGTAAAAATGGTAGATATTAATTAAAGTGTGTTTAGTTCTTTAATGGGTTAACTAATTGATGAGGTATCCCAAAAGAAACATGACTTGAATATTTTTTAGAAGAAAGATCAAATTCAGACCGGAAAATAGCAAGAAAGTATTCACAATGGCAGCAGTACTTGATCTGAGCACTGTAAGATGTGTGAAATCCAATAAGCAGTGTTCCATTAAGGGATATGTCAGAAAAAGATGTCAAAACACAAAAGTGAGAGGCTTGCCAGGAAACATGATGTAGTCCATCTTGGCAAAAATGAAACACGCGATAGGTGTAAAACAACAATAGAAGTTAAGACTGGAATAAAAGGAGGAAGCATTTGTATTGGCAAATTAGAGACGTTGATCTAAATTTAATAAAATTCTTTTATGGAGCACTTATTTTGTGCTATTCAATGTTCTAACCATTTTTCTTCCTTCTTTCTATCACAATTCATCCATGAGATAGGTACTATACACCAAAAACCAAACCCACTGCCGTCGAGTTGATTCCAACTCACGGCAGCCCTTAGGACAGAGTAGAGCTGCCCTATAGGGTTTCCAAGGCTGTAAAACTTTACAGAAGAGGACAGCCACATCTCTCTCCCACAGAGTGGCTGGTGGATTCAAACTGCTGAACTTTTTGGTTAGCAGCTGAGCATTTTAACCACTGTGCCATGACGGTTCACTGCAGATAAGGAAACTAAGGCATACAAAAAAATATACAGGTTAAATAACTTATCCAAGATCACACACCTACTACATGATAAAAACCTTGTTCCAAAACTAGGCAACCTGGCTGTGAAACTGACTTTCTTAAAAATTCTGAGGATTCTAAGGATAGCAGATCAGGGAAAGAAAAACAAAATTTTAGGTCTTTTAGATTTTTAATGTGTGACCCACCAACTCATTCCTTAACTCTGTCTTTTAAGAGCCCAGAAGTTGATCCCTTTACCAAAACACCAAAAAATACATTGGTGAGGAAAAGCATCAGGATCCTGGAAAAGTGCTGTTATTTGTGGATAAAATTAGGAGAGGCTGCCATTGAAACAGGCTCCTGGCTCTCAGTGTGAAAACTCGGATCTGGTGACAGCAGACTCCAGGTAGTAGCACTTACTGTTAGTGGCGAGATGGGACATCTGCAGCAACAGGCAGCAGATCTCAGGTAGGTAGGGGTACAGTTTGACATCACAGGGTTTGTTGGTAGTGTGAATTAATCATACGGTGATGCCTAATTAATCATATATATATATATTTATCTCATTTAGGTCTTAATGAATGAAATGAGATATGATATATATCACAGCCACTGTGTCAATCATATATATACACATATATATGATTAATTAGACACACACACACATAACCTATTGCTGTCGAGTCAACTCCGACTCATACCAACCCTGTAGGACAGAGTAAAACTGCTCGATAGAGTTCCCAAGGAGTGTCTGGTGGATTCGAACTGCCGATCTTTTGGTTAGCAGGGTTTCCTGGTGGAGAAGTGGTTAAATGCTCAGCTGCTAACCACAAGGTTGGTAGTTCAAACCCACCAGTCATTCCACAGGAGAAAAGTGTGGCAGTCTGCTTCCTTAAAGATTACAGCCTTGGAAACCCCATGGGGAAAGTTCTACTCTGTCCTGGGGGGTTGCTATGAGTTGGAATTGACTCAAGGGCAATGGGCATATATCCAAAAATGTTTAGGTCTACCAAACGGAACTTGAAGACCTCAATAAATTGTCATGACCCTTTAATCAATTATAAGACCTGAAAACATGAACATACCCAAAGTTCCTAAAAGAAAGGGAGGCCAAATATCTTTGAGAAAAGATTTTGTGATAACAACAAAGTATATTCCATAACTCTTGCTCCTGGCAAAGTCAAGGAGTTTGCAGCCATTTACTAGTGTAGTTAAGTGCTGGGAAAGAGAAATAGGTAGACACTTGGGAGACAACTGGACCCTGGCTCTGCTAATCCCAGGAGACCTAGAATGCCACTGCAGTACACGACTCTGAGTCTGGGAGTCTGAGTCCATTTCAGGGTAAACCCATCCTCGTGCTGTTCCTTTAGTGTCCTGACATATATTTGGAATTGATCAACTCAACAACAAGCAGTATCCTACACTGACGTTCTGAACCATGGAATGAGGATTAGTACAAAAAGAAGGACCTAATAGGAGCCCAGCAACCCTGGTGGCACAATGGTTAAAAGCTTGGCTGCTAACCAAAAGGTCAGCAGCTTGAATCTACCAGCTGCTCCTTGGAAACCCTATGGGGCAGTTCTGCTCTGTTGTATAGGGTCACTATGAGTCAGTATTGACTCAATGGCAACAGCTTTGGTGGGTTTTGTCTGTCTGTTTTTGGAATGGGGACCTATGCTTCTCCCCCTCCCTAAGAAATGTAAACCCAAAACAGCACTACATTTCTGGGGACCCTGATGATTAGTGCCACCCTAATTACTTGATATTTTATCTCTTTCATGTCCCTTTTAATTTGTTTTTTGGTCTGCACAGAAAATCAATAACTTACAGGATGACAGTAGATTAAGATGAGATTAATCAACAGTTACTCCAAGTTGCTGGACCAAATACAGTCTCAGCAGAGCATAACAGCATAGGTTTCCAGCTTAGTATGCAACCAGAATTTTTTTTTTTTTTTCTCCGTCACACTAAGTAGAGAATACTGGAAGCAGTTTGCTTTCACCTAGCATGGGTAGTAATATACGTTCACTCTCCTATGCAGGGGTATGTTAACTCTCCAGCTCTGGGACATAATTTTGCTTATAGGAATGGTGGTGATTCTCACTATTTTATAGGATATAAAGTTGGACTATGGTACTGATTATTTCATGAAGGTATAATCTTACAAACACTGTTGTTAGGTTGTTGTTAAGTACTGTCGAGTCAGTTCCCACTCATAGTGGCCCTATGTACAACAGACGGAAACATTCCCAGGTCCTGTGCCATCCTCACAATCACTGTTATGCTTTAGCCTTTTGTTAAAGCCACTGTGTCAAGCCATCTCGTTGAGGGTTTTCCTCTTTTTCACTGACGCTCTACTTTACCAAGCATGATGTTCTTCTCCGGGGACTGATCCCTCCTGATAATATGTACAAAATATGTGAGACATAGTCTCGCCATCCTTGCTTCTAAGGAGCACTCTGGTTGTACTTCTTCCAAGAGAGATTTGTTTGTTCTTATGGCAGTCCATGGTATAGTCAATATTCTTCACCAATACCATTCAAAGGCGTCAATTCTTCTTTGGTCTTCTTTATTCATCGTCCAGCATTTACATGCATATGAGGTGATTGAAAGCATCATGGCTTGAATCATGCACACCTTAGTCTTCAGAGTGACATGTTTGCCTTTTACCACTGCACCACCAGGGTTTACAGCTCCTTCTAAAGAGCAGAAGAGTTGGTTGCTAGTGAAGGTATTGCTTTTCTTCAGAGAGAATTCAATGAGACTTCTGCTTCCATAGGTGTTGACTGGGGATCCAAGTTAAATGAAATCCTTGACAACTTCAGCCTTTTCTCCACTTATCACCATGTTGCCTATTGGTCCAGTTGTGAGGATTTTTGTTTCCTTTATGTTAAGGTGTAATCCATACTGAGGGCTGTGTTGCTTCAAGTTCTCTTCACTTTCAGCAAGCAAGGTTGTGTCATCTGCATAATGAAGGTTGAACACTAAATAGTTGTAATTAACTTATTAGTCCTTCTAAAACACATGTGCACAAAGGGTTTTAGATAAACCCACGACAATTTCGTGCTCAGTGAAATGGAGTGTGTTGAGATACGCCTGCCAAAGTGAAAGACAAATTGCTGTACCTGATATCCTCTACAACTAAGAAAGATAAATTGTGCTTGCTGGCCCTCTTTGCGTTTTGGAGACAGCATTCAGCACTTTTTCTGTGTCTTACTCTACTAAATTATTTATAAGACTGGCAGTTTTTAATAGAATTCAGAGAAATATAAAGTTCTACAGCCAATAAGGCTACAGTAAAAGCCCTTGAAATTATTGCAACTTATCAGTATAAGAATCACAGGCAAGACTCATTGAGTTCTCTCTGAAGGAAAGCAATACCTTCACTAGCAAGCAACTCGTCTTCTTTTTAGAAGCAGCTATAAGCCCTGGTGTTGCAGTGGTAAAGAGCTGTGGTTTCTAGCCAGAAGGTTGGCAGTTGGAATCCACCAGGCGCTCCTTAGAAACCCTATCGGGCAGTTCTTCTGTGTCCTATAAAGTCACTATGAGTCAGAATCGATCTGACAGCAACTGGTCGTTTGTTTTTTGTTTTTTTTTTCCGCTAAGCTTCTTATTGGGATCTGGTAGAATGAATGCCCAACCATAAGACACCAAACAACCATGGAACCTGGGCTGTCCAACATGAATTAGGTGTTACTGGATTAAAAAAAAACTATCAAATCAGATGTTCTCAGCAATACTCCATCACCAAGTGAATGTAGGTATCTGAAAGCTCTCTGAAGACACAGATAAGTTGTATGAGCAGATAATGCAAATTCTCACCATTTTTACTCTTATTGCACTGCCTCCTCTCCCTCACAGAGTCTCATGAGAACTACTCCATTACTAGCTGACTAAGGAATTAAATATTTCACCTTGGTTTATAAAGTATCATATGTTAGAGCCATCCAGACAGGGACTGATGCGGCAATTCAGACCCACTCTTGTGTGACCTTGAAGGACACCGGGGAAGATTTATATTCCCACTGGGCACCAATTCCAGTATGGTTAGGGTTCTATCCTTCAGGATAGGGTATATACTCCAAACCACCTGATACATGATGTTTAATCTCCCATAGCCAAAGTGTGTGTACCTGGGACCCAAGGAGTGGAAATGAAAGTGGCATCTCTTACTTTTGCACCTAATGTCCCCTTCATAACAGTTTTGCTCCCCATCCTTGTAGATTTGATCTCTGCTTGTTAAAGGCTTTAGTACTTGTACATAGATTTCCAGTTTTCCCAAGACTAATTCTTCTGCATGGAAATAATAGGACACTCTGAGTATCTATCTGTTTAGCATATGGCTGCCCAGCTAGAGACTACTAGTTCCAGTGTCCTTTGCATCTACACGTAGTCATGTGATAACATTCTGGTTAATGGTATATAAGCAGAGTGAGGTATGCAACTTTGAGGTAAAGTCCTTTAAAAAAGAAAATTCTTGCACTTTGCTTCCTTTCTTTCCATAGTCATGTGGGCTCAAATTCAGAGATGTGCTATAGGTGAGCCAGTTCTGACCATGCACATAAGGACAAGACACTACGGCATTACAGAGTAGCAAGATAGAACAAGATAAAAGGAATCTCTGGATAATCTTACGAAGCTGATATACCTGTATGCCCTAAATCACCTTCCAGCCCTGGACTCATGTGAGGGAAATAAACTATCTTGTTTGAGTTACTGTATTTTGAGATTTCTTCGTTATAGCAGGTTAGCTTTTATTGGAACTAAAATAGTACCCAAGGAAGGAATGCTCTCAGCAGAGGACATAAAAATGTACCACTCACTAGCCGATGAGACTGCCACCTGGTCACTTGGGGGTTCACCTGTCACAGGACCAACAGAGGGGGAAGGGGGGTTACTGTGTTTTCTGGGGTAATTAATGCATTTTAAAGAGAAATAGAGTTACAGCTATATAGCAAACTTAGGGAAGGATATGTTTGGACCTCTGGGGTATCCCCTAATTCTGCTATGACCAGGAAGATATGAGTCTCCCACAAGGAATAAACACTAATTTGCTTATGTGTCATCTATGGGAAAAGGGAGCATAGAATGGGTGGTGAAGGGAGAAAGTTGTGAATATCCACTGCTTCCGCATGAACAGTTGTAGAAAAATAGGGCTGTAGAAACTACCAATATTTTCACTATTGCCCTTATGTATAAACTTTTCCTTCTTCATCTTTCCTCCATTTTTTCTGTTGCTTTAGGTAGGACCTGCAGTTTTTCTGGTAATGATAACCTTTTTAATGTACTCCACAGCTTACAGGAGGCAGGGAGGAATGGATGTCACCCAAAAATGGACGTGGGAACTGATGAGACTTTGGATGTCCCTTCTGGGGAGAGCGTATTGTTGCCTGTATGAGAAAGAGTTGCATTAGTCTTGGTAAGATCATTTTTCCTTTGCATCCATTATTGATTTGTGGAAGTTTGAGAATGAGAAGAAGGGAGTGTGCAGATATTGATGGGACCAAGCTTCAGAGCATGGCAAATATGTAGACTGGCTCACTCAACATCAATCCCAACCTCCTGCTAGCATTTCCACCTGTACTGCAGGAACTGAAATCTAAAAGAACTGAGTCTTTCATACCGTCTGGCTTCTACAGCTCTACGAGTCACTTAAGGCCTGCCAATCAAATAAGACATTCAAAAGTTTGATTGGAAATTGAGTTATATGAGGAGAGACAAAGCACTCGTTTTGCTAATGCTGATGGTGGGAAAGTGCTTCTAGACCTAGCATCTGTGGTAAGGCTTCCAGATTCAGCAGATGGACCCCAGAGTGGACAGCTTCCTGATTTGGGCAGATGTGGCTTGATTCTGAAGCCAACAGCAAATGTCAGGTCCTGGGGATGGCAGAAGTAACAGTTTCCTCTTCAGCTACGTTTACGAGGTGTCATTCTTGGATTCTCAGCTTTCTACTTCAGTCTAGGGTGTTGTGAGGTCTCCATATCTCTTAGTAGATTTTATTCTGCTTTTAAATTGCCTGATTAGTTTAATACTCCTGTGTAGATAACAAACCATGTAGCTTTATAGTGTACTATGATTTTTTGTACCACCTTTCCTTCTAATAATTTATTTGACCAAGAAATCTTTAATGGCAAAATTTCTCTAAATCAAGTGTGAAGTTTACAATTCAAGAGAGAGGTTACAACTAGCAATTAAAAAAGGAGGAAGAAGAGGAGAAAAAGACGCAGAACAACAACAAATAGGTGGTTAAAATCAAGGGAGTGGATATCAAAACCAGGAGAAGCCTACAGAGGAAAGAAAGAAGGCCCAGGGCAGAATAATTGCAACAGTGTAGGGGTAGATGAACAGTAACAGGTAAAGCAATCAGAGGTGTTGTTGTTGTTGTTAGGTGCCATCGAGTAGGTTCTGACTCATACCTACCCTGTGTACAACGGAATGTAACACCGCCAGGTAGTATGCCATCCTCACAATTATTGCTGTGTTTGAGCCCACTGTTGGAGCCACTGTGTCAGTTCATCTCCTTGAAGGTCTTCCTCTTTTTGACTGACCCTCTAATTTACCAAACATGATGTCCTTCTCCAGGGACTGGTTCCCCTGAAAACATGTCCAGAGTAAGTGAAACGAAGTCTCACTATCCTCTGTTCTAAGGAACATTCTGGCTGTACTTCTCCCAAGACAGATTTGTTCGTTTCTTCCGGCAGTCCACAATAGTCAATATTGTTTGCCAATGCATCAGTTCTTCTTTGGTCTTCATTATTCTTTGTCTAGCTTTCACATGCACATGAAGCAATTCAAAATACCGTGGCTTGGGTCAGGCACCCCTTAGTTCAAAGGTGACATATTTTCTTTTTAACACTTTAAAGAGGTCTTTTACAGCAGTTTTGTCCAATGCAAGACATCATTTGATTTCTTGACTGCTGCTTCCAGGGATGTTGATTGTGAATCCAAATGAGATGAAATCCTTGACAACTCCAATATTTTCTCCATTTATCATGACGTTGCTTATTGATCCAGTTGTGAGGATTTTGTCTTCTGTATGTTAAATTGTAATCCATGCTGAAGGCTGTAGCCTTTGATCTTCATTAGTAACCATTTCAAGTCCTCTTCAGTTTTAGAAAACAAGGTTGTGTCTTCTGCATCATGCAGGTTGTTGATGAGTCTTTCTCCAATTCTGATGTTGCATTCTTCATATAGTCCAGCTTCTCAGATTATTTGCTTAGCATACAGACTGAATAAATGTGGTGAAAGGATACAACCCTGATGCACACATTTTCTGATTTTAAACCATGCAGTATCTCCTTGTTCTGTTAGAATAACTGCCTCTTGGTCTATGTACAGGTTCTGCATAAGCACAATGAAATGTTCTAGAATTCCCATTCTTCACAATGTTACCCATAATTTGTTATGATCCACACAGTGGACTGCCTTTGCATAGTCAAATGACACATGAAGGTTACCTAAGGACGGTTTTGTGGCTTACTGCTCATGTCCAAATGGAGGAGGGGTGGCGGTTGGTGAGTAGTGAAGTGGCCTTGAGCGGAAAAGCAATAAGACAACCTTGTGCTGTTACACAGAAATGGCTTATCAGGGGCTCAGAGGTGTGGGGGAGTGATGGGAGGAGGGGGAACAGTTTAACCCTGTCTGTTACAATCCCACAGCTCATCTGGTCTTAGGTCGTTTATGTTCAGTACATCAAATCTATTCTTGAGGTGGTCTACAAATTCAGGTGGGATACACTTTTTGTGGACTTGTTTTAGTTTTCTTCAGCTTCAGCTGGAGCTTGCATATGAGCAATTGGTCTGTTCACAGTTGGCCCTTGGCCTTGTTTTGATACTGAGCTTCTCCCTCATCTCTTTCCACAAATGCAGTCAATTCCTGTGTATTTCATCTGGCAAGGTCCACATGTATAGTCACCATTTATGTTGTTGAAAAAAGGTATTTGCAATAAGTAAGTCTTTGGACTCACAAAATTCTGTCATGCAATCTCCTGCATTGTTTCTATCACCAAGGCCATATTTTCCAAATACCAATCCTTTTTTTTGTTTCCCACTTTCGTGTTCCAATCCCCAGTAGCTATCCATGCATCTCGATTGCGTGTTTAATCCATTTCAGACTGGAGAAGTTGGTAAAAATCTTCAGGTTTTTTCATCTTTGGCATTAGTAGTTGGTGTGTAAATTTGAATAATACTCATATTAACTGATCTTCCATGTAGTCCTGTGGATATTATCCTACCACTGATGGCATTGCAGTTCAGTATAGATCTTGAAATGTTCTTTTTGATGATGAATGTGATGTCATTCCTCTTCAGTTTGTTATCCTGGCATAGTAGACTACATGATTGTCTGATTCAAAAGGGCCAGTACTGGTCCATATCAGTTCACTAAAGCTTCAGATAATGATCTTTATTTGTTCCATTTTATTTTTGAGGACTTCCAATTTTCCTTGATTCATACTTTGTACATTTCCTGATTACTAATGATGCTTGCAGCTGTTTCTTCTCATTTTAAGTCATGCCATATCAGCAAATGAAGGTCCAGAGAGCTTTACTCCATTCACATCATTAAGGTCCACTCTACTTTGAGGTGGCAGCTCTTCCCTAATCAAATTTTGAGTGCCTTCCAACCTGAGGGGCTCATCCTTTCACTATATCAGAAATATTCTGCTGTTATTTGTAAGGTTTTCACTGGTCAGTTTTTTCAGAAGTAGATCGCCAGGTCCTTCTTCCTAGTCTGTCTTAGTCTGGAAGCTCTTCTGAAATCTACCCACCATGGGTGATCCTCCTGTTATTTGAAATACTGATGGCATAGCTTCCATCATCACAACAACAAGCAAGCCACCACAGTATGAAAAACTGACAGATAAGCAGTGGAATCAGAGATAGGAGGACCATAAAATGCTATGTTATAAACTCCATGGTTGATTGATTTCTGGCTGGAAAGTAGGAGTCATCAGCATCAAATAGTATGTCATCGAGTAGGATAAGAGACATTATCTATGTTATTAGATCATCACATGTGATTCTCAAGGCTGCAGATCAAGTGTTAAGGGGTGAAGGTAGAAGGCAGATCATTGAGGGTTAAGAAATGAGAGGTTACAGTGGAAGTGGATGTATTATGGGTAGAAAAATTTTCTTTCATAAAGTTTGTTGGTAAGAAAGGATAGTACGTGATAGGCCAGTTCCTTCAGAAAATAGCATGGCCCAAAAAAAGTTCTATTTTGTTTTCTCTTTCTAAATAGGGAAGATATAGGCTTGTGAATAGGAAGAGTAAGAGAGATTAGTAGAGAGGGAGAAATTGGAGATGCAATAGAGAGGATAATTACTAAAGAAGAGTTCAGAAATAGCAGGAAGAACAGAACAAGCAGCTGAGTTAGTCTAATCAGAGACAAGAGAAATAATTATTTCTTCCAACAAAGACTCACTTACTGAATAGGTTAAAACTTAATTTAACCAACACATCCCTTATGCCTAACTTTTTCTACTTTGTTCAATGGAAGAAATACAGAAACATAATCTGTTGTTGTTGTTGTTGCAATGATGTTAGGAGATTGTACCTTACCATTCGCATTCCTGAAGAACAAGGGTTCATTGTCACTCTAATTACAATTCAGAACAGCTCTGTACCTCTTTGAAAGGTAGACTCTAAGAACATTACAGCTGGAATGGATCTTGCAAGAGAATGTTAAATTCTTTCCTCCTCATTTAAATTAAGGTTTTAGAAGAGGTCGAGTACACTATAAGCACAGGAATTCTAATTTGAAAAATAACCATTAAAAAAATCCCTGTTTTGTCTTCCAAATATACTTCAAAATAGTTCATATAAAGCGTTGGTTCAAGGAGACTTTTTCTAGGTCCACACAGGTTAAGTTAATTGGCAACAAAATCTCAACTATTGTGTGTCTGGCTGGACTGATTTGGCCAAAATAGGAGATATCCAAATAATCCAGGACTCAAATAACATCAAAGGACCCCTGGTCTCTGAACATATTCCCATTTCTTTTTATCCCGAATTATACAGGTTGATTATTTATCCATACTAAATTCAGCACATACTTTTCTTTACATCATTTTGTGATCCTTCCTTATGGCTTAGTTTTAAGTGAGTTCTTTAAAAACATGCCTTGTTTTCTCATAATCTATAAAGAGTAAAATACTCTGGGAATTATACTTTGGAGCCTTGAGGAAAAAGAGGCCATTATATTTGAATTTCCCTGAAAATTCTTCCGCGAAGCCATAGTCCTAACTAAATTCTATATAGCAAATTCACAAATCAGAATGGGAACAACAAAACCCACACACAAACAGGAAAAGTATCAAAGAAAAAGAAGTAGTGTCAGCTTCCAGCTTTGGAAGACACCCCTCAGGAGACCTTAAAGTGTCATTCAAAGACAGACAATGAATGAATAATAACACAAGGACATTTACATAATCTGGCATCTGAGACAAAAACGTTAGTTGGGAAAAGGAAGTGCAAGTAAAGGTTGCCAAATCAATGGGGATTTTAAGAGGCTTCAGAATCTCTATTAATGGGAGAAGACTGTAAATATGTTCTATTCAGCAGTGATAGGCTAGAAAAATATTAACCATCTCTGTGGCTGGCAGCATCTAAGATGGTCACCATTGAAATTCTCCTCCTGCTATTCGTGTTGTTAGGTTATTAGGGGTCATCGAGTTGGTTCCTCAATCCAGCTCTTTGAGCGTCTTCCTCTTTTTCGCTGACTTGGAAACCCTGGTGGTGTAGTGGTTAAGTGCTATGGCTGCCAACCAAAGGGTCGGCAGTTGAATCCACTAGGCGCTTATTGGAAACTCTATGGGGCAGTTCTACTCTGTCCTACAGAGTCCCTATGAGTCGGAATCGACTCAACGACACTGGGGGGCTACTTTACCAAGCATGAAGCATGATGTCCTCTTCCAGGACCTGGTCCCTCCTAATGTTGCTGTTGTTGTTAGGTGCCATTGAATCTGCTCTGACTCATGGTGACCCCATGTACAGCAGAACGAAACAGTGCCCAGTCCTGCACCATGCCCATAGTTGTTGTTATGCTTGAGCCCATCTTTGCAACCACCATGTCAATCCACCTCGTTGAGGGTCTTCCTCTTTTCCACTGACCCTGTACTTACCAAGCATGATGTCATTCTCCAAGGACTGATTCCCCCGACAAGATATCCAAAGTAAGTAACATGTAGTCTCACCATCCTTGCTTCTAAGGAGCATTCTGGTTATACTTCTTTCAATGCAGGTTTGTTTGTTCTTTTGGCAGTCCATGATATATTCAATATTCTTCACCAACACCACAGTTCAAAGTCATCAATTTTTCTTAATAACATGTCCAAAGTATGTGAGATGTAGTCTCTCCAACCTCGCATTCTGGCTGTACTTCTTCTAAGACAGATTCAATAAATATTATATGACAAAACTGATGGATTGTCAATTCTTCAGAAAATCTCTAGCTTCCGTCTTGGTGTCCTTTCTCACTCCCTCCCTCACTCACTCTGAAAGAAACTGGTTGCTGTGTTGTGAAAGGTCCTATGGAGACATCCATGTGGCACAGAATTGGTGTCTCCAGGCTGTAAACAGACTGTGGGGACTTGAAGCCTGCTAATAGCTATGTGGGTGAGTTTAGAAGCCAATCCTTCCTCAGTCAAAACTTAAGATGGCTGCAACCCTGGTCAACAGCTTGATCGAAGCTTTGGGAGAGACTCTAAGCTAGAGACACCTAGTTACCAACATGCAGATTACTGATCCCCCAGAGACACCTAATTAACCCACTTGCAGATTACTGATCCCCCAGAGGCACTTAGTTGACTCACATGAAGATTATCGACCCACCAGAGATTGTGATATAATAAATCTTTGCTATTTTAAACTACTAGGTTTAGGGGCGATTTGTTATACAGCAATAGATAACTAATACAATCCCTGAATTCCTAATGTTAGAATTGTCCTTAGTATGAACAAGGCATTTTACTTATTTTTAAACAATTATCTTGATCCAGGCACTGTTCTAAATTATATTAACTCATTTATAATTTACGATGTGATAATTTATAGTACCATAATTACATTACCTCATTTATAATTTATATTATAATATTGTTCAAATATTAACTCACTTAAACCCTATTACAACCTTATGAAGTAGGTTCTATTTTTAGTTATTTTTTCTAGATGAAGAAATAGGCATTTGAAAGATTAAACCACTTACCCAATGTTATGGTACAAATAAGTGGGAACATTTAGAGTTTGAGCTTTTCACTACCGCACTCTACTGTCTCTACAACTCAATAAATGCTTGTTTTTTTTATTGATGTTTAGACAGAAACTTCCCCAGGAGAATTTCCCACAACTAAAATATTCTAGTCAAATAAGTAATTAGTTTATAAGGCCCTAAAGCCAAGGATGATACTCATATTTGTATGTCCAAATTTTGCTCTAGCATAGCACATATTCAGTAAACATTTGTGTGAAAACATTGACTTAGGGGATGGGAAAACAGTAGGGTCATACAGAAAATAATTCATTTTCTGTGAAACAAAGTATTTTGGAGCTAATTTCACTACGGGTCTTCCCTATAATTATTTCAGCTTATTCTGTAGAAGAAAGTCCAACTATGCATTTCTATGTACTTTCTTGCATCTTGTCTTTACTTCCTTTTTGTACCAGTCAGAAGGAAAGGTTTAATAGCTGGTCAATGATGAAGTAATTTCTGGGCATTGGAAGCAATTTGGGGATGTTGGGAGCTCACCTGGGTATTCTGAGACCTTTCTCTATGCTATTACCATTCACGCTATATCATCCTTTTTTTTAAAGTTAAGTAAATCAGTGCTAGAGGACTTGTATTGTGTCTCATGAGTTTGTTAAAATGCAGAACCACCATCAACTAGAGCGAGCTTCGTGCTTGACATCTCTCAGACAAGTCTTCTGGCTTACAAATACTCACTTCTTTTAAATTAATATACCTAGAGAAACAAGGAAAACATTATCACCACAAAAAAAAAAAGCACTACAAAGTGACAATAATAAACTCAATGATAAAGAACAATGATGAATCTGTGAAGCATCTCATAACATGGATACATCTGGAGGACATTATGCCAAGTGAAATAAGTCAGTCACAAAAGGACAAATATTGCCTGAGACCACTACTTTAAAAACTCATGAAAAGGTTTACACACAAAAAGAAACAATATTTGATAGTTACTAGGGAGAGGACAGGTGGGGATGGAAAAACACTTAATAGACAATAGATAAGTGGTAACTTTGGTGAAGGTTAAGACAGTACACCATACCGGGGAAGCCAGCACAACCTGTACAAGGTAAGGCCACAGTAGCTCAGTAGACACATCCAAACTCCCTGAGGGACTGAATTGCTGGGCTGAGGGCTTTGGGGATTATGGTCTCAGGGAACATCTAGCTCAATTGGCATAACACAGTTTATAAAGAAAATGTTCTATATTCTACTTTGGTGAGTAGCATCTGGGGTCTTAAAAGCCTGTGAGTGGCCATCTAGGATACTCCGCTGGTCTCACCCCTTTAGGAGCAAGGAAGAATGAAGAAAACTAAAGATACAAGGGAAAGATTAGTCCAAAGGACTAATGGGCCACATCAACCACGGCCTCCACCAGACAGTACAACTAGATGGTGCCCGGCTACCGGCACTGACCGCTCTGACAGAGATCACAATAGAGGGTCCTGGACAAAGCTGGAGAAAAATGTAGAACAAAATTCTAACTCAAAAAGAAAGACCAGACTTGCTGGTCTGACAGAGGCTGGAGAAGCCCAGAGAGTATGACCCCTGGACACCCTTTCAGCTCAGTAATGTGGCCACTCCTGAGGTTCACCCTTCAGCCAAAGATTGAACAGGCCTATGGAACAAAATAAGACTAAAGGGACCCACCAACCCTGGGACAGGAACTGGAAGGCAGGAGGGAACAGGAAAGCTGGTAATAGGGAACCCAGGGTTGAGAAGGGAGAGTGTTGACATGTTGTGGGGTTGTTAACCACTGTCATACAACAATGTGTTTACTAACTGATGATAAACTAGTTTGTTCTGTAAATCTTCATCTAAAGTTCAATAAAAAATAAAAATTAATTAATTAATTAATACACCTAAATCTGGCTATGATGTAAAATGAACGAAAACAGTGTATGGTGAAAAGCTCCAAAAAAAACCCCAAAAACCAAACCCAGTGCCATCGAGTTGATTCCAACTCATAGTGATGCTATAGCGACCCTATAGGACAGAGTAGAACTGCCCCATAGAGTTTCCAAGGAGCGCCTGGCGGATTCGAACTGCCGACACTTTGGTTAGCAGCCGTTGCACTTAACCACTATACCACCATGGTTTCTGATGAAAGGCTCAGGGAGAAAATATAATGTAGCAAGAGCCTGTGAGCTTAAAGCAATTCATAGGAAAAGATGTTCTGTTGTTTGAATCTTGATCGCTAGTTCAACTGCTTTAGGTGAACTGAACAAGGGCTTGGTCCGCAGAGTTAAAAGAGCTCACGCGTGTTTCCCTAAGAAAAGCTGCGGATAGTCTTAATATGCAGAGGTGTTTTCTCTCACAGAAAATCAGAAACTGGGCAATTCTACAAAATGGGGGGAATAGGGAGGAACCAGTAGGGAACGTGCTGTCTAGGTTTTCACCTTCAGGTCTAGAGAGCTCAAGGTGCCCCTTCCATGAAGTGTATCTGCACACGCAGATGTTTAAACTTCAGGCTTCTACTATAAGAAATGCTTAGTCTCTGTTGTCTTTCAGAAATGGCTCTCATGTTAACTGAAAAAGAATCATCCATTGCTCATTTTTCTACCTTTAAAGAAACAATGTAGGAAAATACCAAAATGGGTTGTTTATTGATCCCTATCTAATTACCAGTGTACTTTGTCACTGTTTTGAAACTTTATAAAAGTGTAAACTATGTTTAGTATTGTAAACTTAGAGTGAAATATTTCAATAGGGACTTCATAGGAATATTTTCACCTGCCATATTTACTGTTATATTTACTCAAGTATTGAAATTTAAATGAGCATATTTATTATCTGACTTTGTACTAAGATGCAATACAGGTGTCACAAGTATACATTGTTTTATGCTAATAATAGACCAAAAAGGTTGAAGGGAATGATATTTTATACCAAAATACAGGGAAGGCCCGTTGCTAACAGAAGAAATAAGTTGCCTCAGGATAAAAGACTGAAGTTAATCATTGAATACATTGTTTCCTGTCAGTAAAAGCCTTCCTATACTGGAACAGCACCGTAAATAAACTAACATGTGCAAATAATCTTACAATTTACGAAATGCTTTCCTATCTCTTTTCATTCTCACAAAAGTCATGCGAGGCCTGAACTACTGTGTCCATTTGACAGATGAGAAAGGAAGCTGGTCGACAACTGCAGTTTCCAGTTTCAAATCTCATTTTTATTTCATTGTACCATGCTGCCTGTAATTATACAGTAAGGAATATTCCATGCTGAGGAGGAATGAAACTGAAGTGTTTAGTCACTAAAAGTATTTCCTTCCCTTAAAACGTGTATTGCTGATACTTAATTTGAATAAAACTGCTAACAGATGCCAATAAGGAACCAAGAGGAAAAGGGAGAAAATAATTACAGTGAATGGCACCTGTGACAAATGTGTATCTAGAGAGCAGAAGAAATATTTGTAAAAGAAGCGGGAAAATGCTGGTAGATAAAGAAACCAAAGTAAGCAATTGCACTGAGGAATAAAGACCCTCACAGCTATTTCAATTTCCCGATAGGCACATTATAAATAAATAAATAAAGTGGAAATGTGTTTTAACGCTTCATTCTCAAATAAGATCGACACAAAAATTATAATGATTTGGGAATGTATAGTAAAGATAATCCCTGTGAAATATAGTCTCAAAATATTTTTATACAATGTTGTGGAATTAACAATACAACTAACATTATGAGGAAAATACAGGATGTTTGTATCTTTCTTTCACCACCAAGACATCTGTGGGAGTTACAGCAATGTTACCACGCATAGCAGAGTATGCAAATAAATTAGAATAATTTTAAACAAGATTTTATCACCTATGCCTATTTTAAACAGGACATCTAAATATTAGAAAGTTACTATTATAAAGGAGTTAAAAAAAAAAACAAAACCTGGCTAAACAACAGAGAATACAAGAAAAAAAAAAAACAGTACTATTGAAAGAAAGCAAATTAAACAAGCCACTTTAGTCTTGACCTGAATTCAATGACAGTTCTGATATTCCAAATCTGTCCTGGAAAAATATATTCCATAACTACTTGAAAAAGCTATGGGGCATAGTGATTTATACTAGCAGTTCTGAGCAAATGAAAACCCAACATTTTTACAGTTGAACGAAATTGGGCTTGGACCATAGGGAACCTAAAACTCGTTTGGATTCATGCAGTGTTTCAAAAACACATCACTAGGACCTCTTACAATCAATCCAGTACCTAACTGGCAGCCAGAACCAAAATCTCCAAGCAGAGGCATACGTTGACCACACTCTGCATGTTTAAAATCTCAGGGGTTGCATACTTGTGCAAGCTATCTTTTTCTTTCACCAAAGGAACACAGGAAGGAGACCTGTAGGCAGAGAATTACGATAATCCGAGTAGGATATCATAAAAGCACGAATTAAAGTTTCACTGCCTGTCTGTGACATTACATTCTAACTCACTCTATTTCTAAACCGATTATACACGGGTTTTCCCCAATAGATTGAACGTAATTCGGGAAGAACAGGCATCAATTAATATTTACACCTTGTGCACAGATAAGAGAATGGTTGTCCTTTTCGCTTTGTAACAAGAAAAGATGAAAATCTACAGGCACGGAGCTTTAGGAGCTTTGCTGTGCATCTTTTTCATATTATCTGAATTATATTTCAGGACATCTGAGGCCTCCAAAACTAGACAGCATATGATATTGAAGGCAGGTGTTCTTGCAAGCTAATAGCGAAAAATAGTCTCTAATAGCTAGGTCAACTTCACAACGCTATTCTTATTCTTTTCTTGGTCTGTGATATCTATTGATTCCTGAAATACTCAGGCACAGATAGAGCCATATCCCTGCAAAACGGTAGAAAGAAAAAAGAGCCTCTAACGTCTGTCTTTACCACGATGGGTTGCAAGAGAAGTTAATAGGAACAAAAGTGGATAAGGGGCAGCCCAGACTGATAAAGACGGTATCATCCTCCATAGGCAGCTTAATATCGTACAGAGGCTTCTAAGTCCTCGCATGGCATAGAAGGATATCAAAGTTCCTACGACCGACTCGGGAAATCCAGTTAACATTAGCTTTCAGCCCGAGCACATGGTTTGAATACAATAGATGGTGTTCATCTTTGTGTTACGGAGTCATATGGTATTTTGGGATTTGACCCAACTCTTCAGAAAATTTGCACTTTCCCCATAAAAGTAAATGGATAGACATTTTTGCACTGTTAATACAGACTCGCTTTTCTAAATCTGATTAAGCATTTCATTCCCTAAATTAAACTGTAATTCATGTTTGCCTTTTTTCTCCACTATCGGAAAACATTCATCATTTCATTTTCATAGAAGGGCAGAGCTTTCTGTTTCAAGAATTGATAAGCTATGATGGTATTACAGCCTGGACCTTGGAGAAGTCCATGTACAAGAAGATTATTTTATAATATATATGAAATTGATAATGATGAATTAAGAGTATGATAGAACACCGGTATCCAAAAGTCTTTGCTCTGGAGTTTTTGCTCTTCTGGCCTTCTTCTCAGAAACCCTCAAGTTGACGTGTGTAAATGCATTTGTTTCATGTTTTTTGTAACCAAATACCTGTGACTTTACCTACACAGGAAAATAGGAGTTGTAAGCGATGATCTAAGTGGGCAAATGATAACAAATCTATACAGACTTATAAACATGCCATGTTCGTGCTCTACAGCGATTTTTTCCTCTGAAGTCCACAGATGAAGGCCCGAGTTCCCCGCTTTCCGTTCCTCTGACGGGGAGAATCTAAAGGTGATGAAGCTCCATGCTGTACGCTGGCTAACATAACTTTTCCTCAGCCTAGGAAGTTTTACGGGGCAGGTCTTAACAGGGCATGTAAATAACCACTAACCACTTTTGCAAGTACTGATGCTTAATGTAGTTTTTTTTTCTCTTCACATCAAAACTACAATGGAATTTTATTTTAGTGTTTTATGTTCACTCCGAGTTGAATCTATACAGATTTTAAACAAGAAAATATACCATGTGATCTCAGGGAACATCTAGCTCAACTGGCATAACACAGTTTATAAAGAAAATGTTCTACATTCTACTTTGGTGAGTAGCATCTGGGATTTTAAAAGCCTGTGAGCGGCCATTTAAAATACTCCACTGGCCTCACCCTTTCCGGAGCAAGGGAGAATGAAGAAAACTAAAGATACAAGGGAAAGATTAGTCCAGAGGACTGATGGACCACATCTACTATGACCTCCACCAGACAGAGTCCAGTACAACTGGATGGCGCTTGTCCACCACCACTGACTGCTCTGACAGGGATCACAACAGAAGGTCCTAGACAGAGCTGGAGAAAAATGGAGAACAAGTTTCTAACACGAAAAAAAAGATCAGACTTACTGGCTGACAGAGACTGGAGAAACCCCAAGAGTATGGCCCCCCAGACACGCTTTTGGCTCAGTAATGATGTCACTCCTGAGGTTCGCCCTTCAGCCAAAGATTAGACAGGCCCGTAAAACAAAATGAGACTAAAGGGGCACACCAGCCCAGGGGCAAGGACTAGAAGGCAGGAGAGGGCAGGAAAGGGAGTAATAGGGAACCCAAGGCTGAAAAGGAAGAGTGCTGACATGTTATAGGTTGGTTAACCAATATTATAAAACAATGCGTGTTTAAATGTTTAATGAGAAGCTAGTTCTGTAAATCTTCATCTAAAGTTCAATAAAAAAATAATAATAATAAAAAATATGCCATGTGAACATTATGTCCTGCTATCGTTCTAGAATATTTTATTTTAACTGGGGATCTTATTTCCTTTATTTTCCTTTGCATAACCTAAATGATGCATAATAAGTTATATATCATATTCCTGAAGACATCTATTTTCCTGCTCTCCTGGGCTTTCTCTGGTTAGCACTTCTATGTGGAGTGCTCTTCCCCAATCTTTGCCCATTAGAAGTCTTTATTGTCATTCAAGAACCAATTCATCTGCTGACTTCTCAGTGAACACCCTGGCTGGACAGAATTTCCCTCTTCTCTGGACTTCTACAGCATTTTGGGCCACATTTGCAGTGTTACTTTTTATATTTGTTAATTATTTTTAAGCTAATTTATACTTGGCAGGAGCGGGGTGGAGAAGAAGGATGGTAATATTTTCTTTCTTTACTCAACGAAAAAAAACCCTGCTGCCTTCTAGTCAATTCCGACTCACGTTGACCCTATAGGACAAAGGTGAACTGCCCCATAGAGTTTCCAAGGAGTGCCTGGTGGATTTGAACTGCAGACCTTTCAGTTAGCAGCCGTAGCTCTTAACCACTGCGCCACCAGGGTTTCCTCTTTCATCACCAGTAGGCAGTTAATAAACAATTACTATATAAAACAGTGTGTTGGCAACTAAGAGCAAATCCAAGTTTTAGTCTATACCCGTTGTCGTCTAGTCAGTTCCAACTAATGGTGACCCCCTGTGTGTTAGAGCAGAACTATGTACCATAGTGTTTTCAGTGGCTGATTCTTCAGAAGTAGATCTCCAGGCCTTTCTTCCAAGGCACCTCTGGGTAGACTCAAACCACCAACCTTCCTGTTAGCAGGTGAGTGCATCAACAGTTTGCACCACCCAGGGACTCCAAGTTTTAGTCTGTATTTCTTTTTAAATGCCATTTTTAAATTTTTGTGAAATTCTTTTCAAGAAAAATTCCAACTTTAACTTCATTTTTATAAATTTATTGTAAACAGAAAAGGTGGTATTTTGCACTTGAAATCACTGTTAAGCATTTGAAGTTTTATTAAAACTCTATGAGTGCCAAATGTGCTCCTTTTAAAAATCACCTCTATGAGACCAAACAGTCAACAATTAAAACAAAGGTGAGAATGTAACAGGGCAGGGAAACTAGATTAACGGAAATGGAACAACCAGAACGAAACTAATGACGATGTTCGTGCATTGTGAAGAATGTAACCAATGTTTCTGAACAACTTGCGTAGAAATTGTTGAATGGGGACCTAAACTGCTGTGTAAACCTTCACTGAAAATATAATAAAATATTATTTAAAAAAAAAAAACATACAGCAGCTTATTTAATGAATCCACATAGTAACTGTAAATAAAACTATTGCTACCAAAAAACAAGCAAAAACTCTATGAGTGCCAGAAACTACTGACCAGCAGATGAAAATAAAAGGAAAGAAAAGTCATCTTTCCAGTAACCCACCTTCCCTAATAACTAACATTTTCAGCAGTGGCTCATTATAATAAGGTGTGGAAAGGGAGGCAAGCATAAGAAATGTTTATTTTGCTTTCAAGTGTTGCTGCCCCTTCTTGGGAGTCAGAAGTTGTCAGAGCAAGAGAGAACGTTTGTCCCGTATTCCTCCTATTTAGTGTGCTTTTAAAGTTTTCTTCACCTATTTATCTTTTCCACATGTATGCACAATCTTTTTCTATGCCATAGGCAAGAAGGTGAGTTTTGTATTATGCAGTCTGCTTTGGTTTAAATCAGAATTGTTTGCTTTTCTAATTCTAAGAGTCCATCTTAGATAAATGAAATCTGTTTCTTTTTGTTGGCTTATACTTGAAATTAGAGTTTGAATTTTTTCAATTAGCTTTAAAAGTCTTAATTTTTTTTTTTTTCAAGGAAGTAATTCTTACTGTACTTCAAGTTTATCCACACCCTTAATATTTCCAGAGTCTCAAAGGCTGGACCACCTTCATATGGACTATGCCCTATAGGTACCAACCTTGATCCAGAAATAATGAAGACAGCAGAGTAAAGGTTTTTTGTCTCTGATTCTAGCTCCTTCTCAGATTCGAATCCCAATGAAAGTTCCTAATTCTACATTATCTATATTACAAACTGCTTAAGCTTATCAATAATGGTTTCCAGTTCAATATACATTAACTAAATCTGGAGGCTTTTATGTAGCACTTATGAAAAGCATATGCTAGTACTTTAGGGCAGGGTGTCAGTAAACTTCTTCTGTGAAGGGTTAGATAATAAATATTTTAGGCTTTGTAGGCCATACAGTCTCTGTCGTAACTACTCAGTTCTACCGCTGTAGCACGAAATCAGCCATAGACAATACATAAATGAATAAACATGGCTGTGCTCCAATAATATTTCAACAGACACTGACATTTTAATTTCAGATAATTTTCACATGTTGCAAAATATTTGTTTTCTTCTATTTTTTTCAACCATTTATAAATGTAAAAACCATTCTTAGCTTGCAGACTATACAAAAACAGGTGGTTGACCAGATCTGGCCACAAACTAATTTGTTGACCTCCGATTTAGGTGCTAGAAGGGAAATCAGGTTTAACATCCATAACTAGTAGGGGAGAAAGGATATGTAGACAAAATATTAGACTACAAGGTACCATGAGAAACGTACAAGCTACTAAGAGAGTTTACAGAGGGCTGGAGTAAAAGCATATAAAAATATGTTATGCATAACTCTGATGGTTAAATTTAATGGAATATTTCTAGTAAAGTAAAATGTAAATTCTGAAAATGTGTATGTATAATAAAGACTTGGACTAACAGTAAATGCAGTGTCACAAATTGCACCCACCAAAGAATTCCCAAATCTATGGTGGTGCAGTGGTTAAGAGCTCAACTGCTAACCAAAAGGTTGGCAGTTCGAATCCACCAGCCACTCCTTGGAAATACATGGGGCAGTTCTACTCTGTCCTACAGGGTCACTGTGAGTCGGAATCAACTTGACAGCAAAGGGTTTGGTTTTTTAGTTTATCTGCCAATTAGAAGCAGGGCACATCTGAATAAGTAACAAAGAGAAGGCAAACAACAGTGAACCATGTCAGAACAAAGGATCAAGAAGGCAGAATATGACACTGGAGTAATACACAACGTAGCAGGAAATAACCCCCTAACTCTATTGCTCTCAAGCAATTAATAAACTTTAGAATAGTAGCAAAGTAACTAATGCAAGCAAAATGAAATACAAACCAGTAGAAAAACATTCACAAAAATATCAACTGACTCTCAATATTGTTTATATCCCCGCTGCCATAGACTCGTTAAAAACAATAATGGTATACCCCTACCCTCCAAACTATTAAACATCCCAGGTTAAACACACAAACACACATATACACGATAGTTCATTTATATGAAATGCATGGTAGCAGGGGGGATTATCCAACAGGCCAGGTAAGCATGGTGCTTACCTTGCTTACAAGATCATCTGTAGTGAACAATTCCACAATTTTTTCACCACATCAAAGATTCTGCTTCTAGGTATGGCTGGCATCTGTCTCTCTCCCAACCCCATAGCACCTTCCTACGGAATCAAAGCCTCTTTTCAAATTTACAATCCCTGACGGGGCAGATGACCCAGCAAGCAAGGTAAGCACAAGCTGACTTGTGCTTACTTACTAATCCGTGGTGAACAATTTCACATATGCAGTAAAAAAGTGTGAAATTGTTCACTACAGATTAGTAAGTAGCACAAGTAAACCTGTGCTTTCCTTTCTTACTGAATCATCTGCCCCTGCATGGTAGAGAAGCCAGGTCAAACAGCAGAAAGCGAGCTGAATGCCTAACATTGTTGGAAGAAATTGTGCTGAGGAGAAATGGATTTGAATTATTTATGATAACAAGCAAGTCAAAAATCAGTCCAAACTCAATTTTCTTCCTGAGTTAGTGCCTATTACTGCTGACTCCCAATTGTGCTGTGCAGGCATCATCAATGAGAAATTTATTCAGATACAATTATTAGCTCTGTTAAAAATATCCTTCTTTAGGGCTAATCGAAGATTTTCATTTATTATAAATTTAGCCATTTCGTGATTTCAACCTTATTTCAGGCATATGGTGGGATAGAATAATTATAAAAGGCTTTTTCTTAGTGAAAGTAAAAATCATCCCTTTCTATAGACCACTTTTTTTACTTCCTTTGGAACACTTGCCCCAGCAGGGCAGATGGGGGATGGCAAGGCCTGAGGGGTTGAGAGGCTAAGGAGCCAGGAAGCGGAAGCTAAAGAGACAAGGAACACAGAAAGCAGAGCTGCCTCAGTCTCAAAGGATGGGGCCATGGCCTCTGGGGTCTCAAGAGTGGAGACCAACTCCCACTCATAATGGATTATTTCTTTTAATTTTTTTCTCCTCAAGCCATTCCTCGACCCCCAAGGCTGAAAAATCTCCTAAATGTCAATGGGCAAAATTTATTCAAGCATTTGTGGATTCTAGAACTCCAAGATTAGCCTATACAGCAGCGAACAGATAGTCAGGAAGACCGTTCCCTTTCCCCACTCACCAAACTTGCAATGCTCTTCAGTTGTACTGCTGGGTAGCTATCTCGTTCTTCTTGAGATGGGGTAAATCTTCATATAATAAGAGCAAAAAGATCTAGCTAGGAAACTTAATTGTCCAATTAGATATTATCAAAGCCTAATTAAGGGGAACAGAGTATATACCCTGTGACCTAATTCTTAGGAAGTCAATTGGGAGAAAAACATCTTGTTTTCAGCTAAATGCAACAACTTGCAAAGTCTTGTGTTAGTTCTGCAGAAGTAACCTCTCTCAAATAGCTCTCCGTAGGATTTAGCGGTTCAAAAAACCTGTTAACCAAAGAGGTTTCTTTTGAGAATCTGCATCAGGCCATGGTGCTAAATTTCACGACCATACAAACCTGACTTAGGTGTCAGTGGCAATAGATGGGCCATGTTTTACAGATCCTTCCAGGAGAAGGTAGGCTATCATTTCAAAGTACTTATTTATATAATCTAATCAGTAAGGAAATTTTGTCCAGGTGATCAATAAAGGCTAAATAAACTTTACATTAAAACCATTTGGATCAAAGAGAGAAAGGAAAGGAAAAAGCATTTATTGAGCTGTACAGGTACTGGGTGCTTCACACGTTTATGTATATTTCAGCAATGAGTCCCCTCAGTCTCACTGGGTGGTTGTTACCATTATTTCACTGAGGCACAGTGAGATTAACACAGCGCTGTTTTGCTTATTAAATTTGAGGGTGAAAAAAGAAAAGCTTAGGGTAAAAACGACAAGAAGAGTTTGTCTTTGCCACAGTTCATATATGCTCAAATCCCCACTCATCCTTCAAAGGCTAAATCAAACGTTAGCCCCTTCATTTCTTCTCTTTCACTGATTCACTAGGCGGAGAAGATCTCTCCCTCCTAAAACTCTCCAAATATTTTTTGAAATCTGACCATGTCATAAATCTATCATATTCACAGTGTTATGCTAAACACCATACAGTCACTTCTTAGAGTGGCTGACTTCTCACTACTGTGTCTTTTTAGTCAGCTGATCAAATGGCCAGGGGTGCCCTAGGCCAGCCTCAGAGTGACTAAGGATCCAGGAGTATTGGCAATGTCTGTGCATATCATTGTTATCATCTTTAATCCTCTTTCCCCCTCCAAAAACTGGAAAGGAAAAATTTGCTTAGAATAATAATATTTGGGTAAATCTAATAAGTACTTATGTTACTGTGCTTCTGGATTTCTTCAGTAAATTTGTTCCACAGCCCATCATATTTACCTATGCAAACAGCCAGACAAGCCTGTGGGACCAGAGAACGAGGGAGCGCTGGGTTCCACTGTGGGGAGAAGGCAGGTCAAGCTGCAGGGACAGAGAAGGAATGGTGGCACCAGCAGTCTAGGCTTTCAATGGCTTCAAATGGTCTCGCCATTTCTCAGTGTGGGCAGATGTCCAGGGACAGAAGGGAATGGAGGAATTGGCAAGAATGACCAAGATGGTGAGGCCCAGTAAAGATGATGGACATCTCATGGCAGCAGATAGTCATATGAGCAAAGACATTGCAGTACCCCCATCAAAGGCTTGCTGTTATGTAAGCCCTCAGAACATAGGTCCAATCCTACACTGAAGGAGAAAGAAAACTGCAAATTGACTGAGATGATAAGTCTGCTTAGGGAAGGGGAATTGGCTCAAAGTACAACTTTGTTGAATAGAAAAATAAAAACACATATTGCATTTATTGTGTTCTTGTTAAGTGCTCAACGGCTAACCAAAAGGTTGGTGGTTCAAATCCACCCAGCGTATCTGTGAGAGAAAGCATTGGTTATCTGCTTTCATAAAGATTACAGCTTAGAAAATCCTGTGAAGCAGCTCTACTCTGTCCGTCACATGGGGTCACTATGAGTTGAAATCGACTCGATAGCACCCAACAACAACAGGTGCTGTATAAGGAACCTGGATGGCACGAGTGGTTTGTGATTAGCTACTAGTTTAAAGGTTGGTGGTTGGAACCTACCCAGCAGCTCCACAGAAGAAAGGCCTGGCAATCTGCTTCCATAAAGATTACAGCCAAGAAAATCGTATGGAGCAGTTCTACTCTGTAATACCTAGGGTTGCCATGAGTTGGGGGTCTGCTAAACAGCAGCTAAGAAAAACAATAAGTGCTTTATATGAATTAACTCAATTAATCCTCAGAAAAAGCAATTCATTTTATTGCCAGTTAGGTGAACAGAGACATTATGTAGAAGAGGAAGCAAAGTCAAATAACTCACCCAATGTCACAGCAAATAAGTGGCAAATTCAGGATTTAAACTCAGGCACTAATCACACCACCACCATTGGAATCAAGTTGATTCTGACTCATAGCGACCCTATCCAGCAAGGACAGAGTAGAACTGCCCCATAGGGTTTCCAAGGAGCACCTGGTGGATTTGAACTGCCAACCTTTTTGGTTAACAGCCATAGCTCAATCACTACACCACCAGGGTTACCAAAACTGCACCATAGGGTTTCCAAGGTGCGCCTGGTGGATTCGAATCTCTGACCTTTTGGTTAGCAGCTGTAGCACTTAACCACTACACCACCAGGGTTTCCATAGCACTTCTCATGATGGGCATCACTAATAACAAACTATTTAATTGCCATCTTTTGAGCATACTAACTCATAGTGCTGTTTGCCTAACATAAACAGTAATTTCCTAGCCCATTAAACTGAAAAAAAAAAAAAAACTATTAATAAATACAGATATGGAAACATTAATGACAATAGGTTGATAAGGTTCTTTTCCTTTCTAAATGAATTAATTTAGTTAGAAGCTTACTCGTGTCATGTAGCATCCATTAGATAAGTCAGCAGCCAGTAATAACGCATGTTATTGATATAATTGGTAATGTTTTATAATAACCATAATCTATCAGTTTAATTTTTTAAATTTATACAAAAATAAAATCTTAGTAATATGCCAATCTTTATTTTAAACTTTCAACCATCTGCATAGGATTATATTAAAGATGCAATTTTACTCCCTTTTTGGACAAAAAAGTTACACTCTTTAATTCAAACTCTGTTTTTCAAATCTTGCTGTTGACCATCTCTCTTTTCGAAAAGAAAGAAGAAAGACCCAGCTTTAGGGAGTCCTTTTTTTTTTACCTTTTCTCACATATATGCTAAAGGAACTAACTTCATCCAAATGGAAATGAATTTTGTTTTTTTGAGTCATTCGTATCTCTGGCAAAATTATAACTAATCAGAATTACATATCTGCCCCTCACAACCGTAACTAACACACCTCTAATGCAATGTTTCATTGTCATTAAATTGAGTGAAGATTGCTTTAACAACAAAAGAACATGACGTTTCAATTAACTGTACACACTTTAAAACTCTAGGTTCCCCTTATGTCTTCCTTATCCTTCCATAGTTAATGATGCACAAGGATGATATTCCTTAGACAAAGTAAAATACAAGTATGCAAGGATCTCATTAAAAATCAGTTGGTTGAGCTGTGGGCTTGGTCGTTATATAAGTTGAACCACGTACCTCATGTGGACCATGATAGATAGGTACCACATCTCAATACTTAAAACCCAATCCCTTAACCTGGAGCCTTGATTTGTCGATGAATGGTACCACCGGTTCGCCGACAGACAAGGAATAAAGTTCTCACTGAAGGGAAGGAAGAAGAGCAAGAACGAGAAACCAAGACGAAATACAGATTTGTCGAGTACAACTTGGGCTAGATTAGTTGGGAACAAAGCCATTATTGAAGGATTGTGGCAAAGCTCTCTCTTGGGAAGATGAGGAAGAAAACAGGTAGCCAACTGTATAGGGTTGTTTATGTATATTTTTAGAGGTACCCGAAAGCATATATTTTCTTTCCTTAGTGTGCCATTAATGTATACTTCATATATGTTTGATACTATGGTTTAAATCTCCAAAATGAAACATAACAGGCAGTCCCTAAGTTACAAACATTCTTAGAATTCTAAACACTTTTATTCTGATGCTGTAATGTGTTTTCTTAAAGAGACGTTAATAAAAATGGTGTTCAGGGTCTAATTGCCAATTAAAAAAATCTATTTAAGCTAAAATACAAATGGAATATTGAAGATTTGCAACATAAATTAAAAGAAATATTTAATCATCATAAAATGAAACTTAAATAGAAATTATATTAAACTCCTAACTACTAGAGCTTTTCTGAAATAGTGCAAGAGTAGTAATTAAACAAAAATACAGTAAACAAGTTAAGTAATTAAACAAATAATACACTTTATATCTTATTTAATGATTGCTGTTGAGGAAAAGTATATTTATAATACTTTGGAGAATTTCATTGACATTATAAAAAAGAAGAGTGGTATTTTAAATGGGTTTAGATGTTCTTTTTTTTTTTTTACAATGAACACTGACAATAATGCCCACCATGTATGAGGTTATCATAGTGATTAAGAGCTATGGCTGCTAACCAAAAGGTTGGCAGTTTGAATGCACCAGGCGCTCCTTGAAAACCCTATGGGGAAGTTCTACTCTGCCCTTTAGGGCCACTAGGAGTCAAAATCAACTAGAGGGCAACAGGCTTGGGTTTTTTTTTAAGGGTGATAATCTCAACCCTTAAGAGCTGACTGTCTTGTTTAATAAACATTCGTTTTTGTTTTCCCAAAGTAATACCAAAAAGAATTAATTTTTAGAATTAACTATCATAAGGTAACAAGGCTTTCTGCTCAAATGTCCAGAAAGGATTCAAACTTACCACCTTTGTGTATATTTCCATCAGATAATTCTCTGAAATGCCCTTCTTTTGAAGGCATACTACTCTACTCCTGGCTTTTCCATGGAAACTTGCTCTGAAATGAACAACTGTTATCTGAATTAACAATCTGAACGAATTGACTGACACAGAGCCATTAACATCTGTTAACAAAATTGGATGGCGGAGTCTGACTGGATGCATCTCTCCCTTTTCCCTTTGTACATTTGTGTTGTTTGATTTGGGGTGCAGGTGGCACAGTGGTTAAGCGCTCAGCTGCTATCCAAAAGGATGGTGGTTCGAACCTACCTGCTGCTTTGCAGGAGAAAGGTGTGGCAGCCTGCTTCCATAAAGATTTACAGCCTTGGAAACCCTGTGGGGCAGTTCTACTCTGTCTTGTAGGTTACTGTGAGTCAGAATCAACTCAACAGCAATGGATTTGGATTGTTGAATTTGATAGAATGAACAAATGCTTGTTTTGTAATTTTTTTCTTTAAAAGAACCTAATGGAGGAAAACTATAAAAAGAATTTGCTGAGGCAGGCACTACCATTCTTAACCCTTTTCAGATATGTTTGGAAGCCCTTTAGCAAATAGTGAATCTGGTACCCTCCACAGGGCTTGCCACTCCCTTTAACAATGGAAGAATAGGGTGGGCTTTGAAAAGAGTGAATTACCTATGGCTTGTAATTTACTTTTTGTAATAAAAGTCTTGTTAGTTGGCACTTTTCACATGGTAGACATAGTCTTCAGTTTCTCCCAGATGAATATTGAGATAACGATGCTGATAGCTGATATTTATTGATCTCTCTCCATATGCAAAAACTGTCGTAAAAGTTTTATATTAATTAACTTGTTTAATGTTGAGTTTCTATATATGGTACATAGTCAGCCAGTTTCCTATGTTTTATTGTTTGTGTGTTGCAGAATTCACGTTTTGTGTTTCAGAATCATCCCTTATCAACAAAGGATTAAGCTCATGTAGAAAAAGCTTTTCTTTTTCTATACGTAGGACATCTGTGATTTTTCTCGCTATTTTCATTTTTTTTAATAGTATTGTCCCCATTTTTGTGTCATTGTAATCACACATACATTCTCACTAGTACTTCATTCACAGTGTTAAACCCCTTTCTACTTGAAATAGCCAGGTGAGTTTCTCTTCACCAACCTAAAGCAAACTTTCTTTTAGTCTGCTTTCTATTCTTTCTACCTCTTAGTTTTAGAGTTTCTCCAGGTTTCTCTCAGCTGACTCTAACGCAGTATTTTAGGAAAGCAGCTTTGTAAAATATAGAGTGCACTGTTCTTTTAGTCAAATAACAGGGTCAAACCTGAGTTCTTTTTCTTACTAGCTACAGAGCTCTAGACCAATAACTTAATCTTTTAGACCTGTCAGTAAAATGAGGAATTTCCATAGTTATTGTGATAAGATTGCCACCTTAGCATCTTAAAAGTTTCTACAACATGAATATGAATCAGATTATCTGTATCTCTGAGAAATCAATCTTTAACCAGAAATATTTAGCACTCAGACCCTCCTAACCATTGTAAGCCAACAGCCCCTGTGAACTCAGACTCCTGGATTCTCCTGTTTATTCAAGGTCTAACTCAGGAACGAATTTGAGCAACTGGATACAAAGAAGGTGATGCCACTCGCCGAATCCGGGCTTAAGATCTTTGAAACTTGGAGGTAGATCAGTCTTGAGACAGAAACCAATCAAAAAGAAAAAAGTTGCCAGCTCATTATACCTCATCAAATGCAATTCCTAAGCATGTGTAGACACAATTCACACAGTTTTCCCTTCCTCTGCCTGAAGGCAAAAGTCATAGGACCCACAGCAGGATTGGTATTGCTCTCTCAACGAGCAGGGTGTTACACGATTGTGGGGTTTACCCAAAGAATTTGGTTTTGTTCTTGGTTCCTGAGAGACAATCTCTAAAACTTTTAAATTTATGAAGAAATTGAACTGTCTTTTATCTATAAGCTATAAGGGCTTCAGATCACAACTGAGGATTTATGCTAATGAGATGACCCTTGGGTGGAGACTGGCTGGGCCAGAAAGATTCAGTGTGTGATATAAGCCCAACCTCAAGGAACAGTGGCTGGAGGTTGAGCTCAATCAATCATGCCTCTATAACGAGGCCCCAGTGAAGGCTCTGAACATAGAAGGTCTATGAACTTCCTGGCTGGTGAAAGACACCCATGCTTGGGAGGGTATCATGTCCTTTGGGACATGGAAGCTTCACTTTGGGAAGCCTCCCAGGTCTTGCCCTATGCATCTCTTCATTTTTATCCTTTTTGCTGTAATAAAACTGTACTCATGAAGTATAGCACTTTCCTAAATTCTAGGTGTTATTCTAGTGAATCATCAAACCCAAGGAAGTAGTGGGAGCCAGCAGGTCAAAAGTGAATGGGATCTGGGGGTCCCCAACCTTATGGATGATAATCCTTAGGTGGGTAGAGTGAACCCCTGAATTTGTAGCTAATAGGTCAGATGGGAGAGAAGTACTGAGAACCCTTGTGCTTAAGACTGGCATCTTGAAGGTATAGTGGGAAAACTCCCAATGAGTAGCCAAAAGGTCAGAAGTGAAGGTATCGTGGGGACCCGCAAGCTTGAGGCTGGTATCTGAAGTCTTGGGCAGACTTGGCAGTCTGAAGGACTGTGCCCTTTAACTTGTGAGGTCTGACCTAGCTCCAAGTGGTTAGAGTCAGAGAAAAAAGTACTGCATTTTAGTCCATGTCAGAATTGAACAGAATTTGATAGATCTGAGTTGGCATTGGGTAGATTGAATCCCTTCGCTCCAGAGTTGTGACTAGTGGAATAGATTGCATTGATCTCTGTAATGGCAAAGAAGTCTTGTGTGCTTCCTGTGTTTTTTGTGGTAAGGAGTTGGAAATAGCAGCATATAATGACAGAGATATTCTAAACTACATTTATTGTATTTTCTGGGGCAGAGAATTTGGGTTGAGAGAGTGAATTTACAGTAAAAATATTTTTCCATAATCTCTGCCTATGGCATCATCTTTTTAGACCTTTATGCTTAAATCTTACTAGAGTCCAACTCATAGGAAATCTCTACAACTTCTTTTGTTTTCTTGACAAGATAAAGCCTTTGTTGGGGAGATAGAGTTATATAACAACTGAGCAAGCACACAGAATTCCTAAACAAAAGGGTATTAAGCAGATGATTTTCTAATGTTATTTAACCTCTATGTAATGGGCAGAGGTCCTTGTTTGGCATATCTTACTTAAGAACAAAGAGCTATGGGTATACACATTACAGAAATGATTGCTGATGTCCACCAGAGAACACATACAGGCATGTTAGCACTAAACTGGAAACACTGCATAATCAATCAATACAAAATGCATCAATAAATTGTAGAAGACTGTGTTACATGACAGGGAAAAAGAAAGAACTACTGACATATGCAATGACATAGGTGAATGTTCACAGACATAGCAAATGAACACAAACCTACTCGAATGAAGTTCAAAAGCCGACAAAACTACAGTATGGTGATAGAGGTCACAATAGGGCTTATTTTTGGAAGGGGGTGGAAACTAACTAAGGATCACTACTGGAAATGTTCTATATCCTGATTGAGGTGTTATTTACAAGGGTAATTCTTTTGATAGGTTAAAGTTTATCAAGCTATAAGCTCAAGACTTTTTTCACTTATATAACATACACCTTCTATAAAAAGTATATAGATAGCCATGGATTTAGATATGGTGTAATCTATATACCTCAATAAAAGTAAATAAAATGAAAATATAATAATTGTCACAATTTATGAGTAATCAGTTCTCATAAGAAGAAAAATCAGTTACACATCAAGTGCCAGCAAGTTTTGGCTCCACATACAGACTTTTTCTAAGGATATCTCATAAGACACATATATGAGTAACCAAATTCAAGGCTGTGTACAACAATACTTAGGCACAGGAGTGATAGACAAAATATTTAATTTGGGCTCTTCACCGCCGGTCAATCAGAATAGATACCTGGCTATTAGAAGACATCTGTTACGATGTAACTGTGTGTTGCTTGAATATCTACCTGCCTTTTATGAAGATGATAAAAGAATTCATTGAAAAAGATAGAGACCACAGTCAGAAATGAAAACTTTCTACAATTTGCAATGCATTGTTCTACTTGACAAACTATGAAGTCCATAGCGTGGGTTCCCGTATTCCTTTACTGAGCCCTCATTGATAAAAGATAGTTATTAGCATTTATTGATTCTCTTCTGCTTTATACTCATTAACTCCCTTGAACCTTACAGCAATCATATTAGGTAGTTTCTTTTAGCCATCCCATTTAATGGATGAGGAAACTAAGATCTACCAAGGCTAAATAATGTTTCCAAAGCTACTCAGTTAATTAGTGGCAGAGAAGGAGTCAAACCTCGACTCTAGGGTATGTAGTCAACCAATTTGTTCTGCTTTCTTTGCACCAAGATGCCAGGAGTAAGTACCCGAGTTCTCTTATTAATAAATGTCAACCTTTGCACTAGCTCAAATATATTTTTAATTATGGATACTATATTAACTAATTTACATGAAAGGTTTGCTCTCCTCATTAGGCTCTGGGGATGACTGTATGGTATTTCAGCTCCGTATTTCCAACCTTAGTCTTGTTTAAGGGAATTGCATTTTTCTGGGTAGTGCGATGGGAGTCCTGGTCTTTTAAAGTCCTCGTGGGAGAGTCTCCTGCAGCTCTTCCACTGGGCAGACTCCAGTGTGCCATGACACTTCCTATTTATCACTATTAAACAATCTCTTCTACTCTGAGGACAGCAGCCCAGAGAGTTACTGTTTAAACACTTCATGCCCAACATTGTACGTGTCATGCCCATATTCACAAAATGGGTTTTTAAGGTCATCTAGCCCATTCCCAAGTCTACTGAAATTATCACATTTGCTTCATTTGAGATAAATGAAAATGTTTATAACCAACCAACCAAAGAGGGTCATTTCTATTCTAATATTTAGTAAATTTCACTGTCAAGACACATTTAAATAACCTAATCCTTTGGGCTTCATCTTAGCCAGATTTTTTTCCCCCCTATTCTCAATAGTTACCAATCTCGAATTATCACCAAGCCTGTTGAAAGGGATGAAGAGCTTTGGAAGATGGGATGACAATTCAAAGTGACTCAGAATAAATTTCAGACACTTAAAAAATGTTAATAAATACCCAAATTCATTTCAAGTACTTACAAATTTTACTAATTCAGGAGGTTATAACTAACATCCCATTTTCAAAAAGAAAATGAATTACACCAACTGAACAGCCAAAGTCACTGGAAATTAAGTTTCCTTACATTTTGCCTTCCCAGTCTATCACCTCCTCTTTGTAATGAAGAGGATATCTGTCATCAGTAAAGGGCTTTTAGGCAGCATGGTGACTTCAGTAAAATTATTTTTCTAATAGTGATACCTCTAACACCAGATAGCAGACATTTTTAGTTTTTTATTTATCTATACTTTGACATTTAAAGGTACAAAAGCATATAATAAAATAATTTTTTAAGTATTCAAGATGAAAAAAGCAAAGGAGAATTTGTCTAAAAATTAGCAACTGTCCACAGTAACAATCTGAAAATAAGAAGGGTAGCACGTGCTTAGATTCTTTGTAAATGTCTTTGTTTTCTCCTTGCTTAGCCTAATACCATTCTTATTTTTGTCTGGTGATTTCTCTGATATCATGGCTTGTCCTTCCATGCTCCAAGGAGCTGCTTAAATTCCTATCAGCCCCAAGCAGTCCTGGGAATGGTTCTGGTATAGAGATGGGGACCTATACTATGGAATTTAAGGGGTGGATTTCCTTACTTTGTATTCTAAGAATTAATAGGATTTTTTTTAATGTATTTTGGAAAAATTATTAATTAACACATAATCCTGATATCATTTCCAAAACCCTTTTCTGTTTACATTTTCTCTCCCCAAGCAGCATAGGCAGAAGGGATAATAAATGAATTCTAACAAGATACTTTCACTGGTTTGTTTTAGACCAATCAAATCCTTAGAAATGAGAAACTCAAGCCTATATTATTAAAATTAAGTGTTTCTTAAGGCTTTTTCTATTTAAAGTCAAAGGGAAAATAAGCTGCAAAACTTGAATGTACTTTTATTTGAGTTTTACATTATTATTCTTATCTCTATGTTCTGTTTCCTTTCATAGCCGCCCCTCCAAGATTGCCTCGAAACAATTTTTGAGAAGAAAATAAAGAGAACTGTCTTTATTGAATAATCTTCCTACGCACAGGCACATTCACTTGTTTGTCTGTTTAAATTGGCAATTGAGGCCAGCAGAAAGAAGCTGCATCTAGAGATAAAAGGTTAGTTTTTCCAATCAGAAGTCTCAGGGTAGAATTAAGTAAATTAATTTTAAATAAAGAAGGAACCAACTTACCTGAAGATTGGCTAAATGAATTGACAGCTAGGATGCATAATATATGACTCCATCCTGCTCATTAATACATCCCTATGTTATTTGCCTTAGATTAAATTATATAGAGAGCATTCACTAACAGAAATATTGCAACAAATTACAGCAAAATTCTGCTCTTTCCAGGTGATTAAAATTAATAAAGATTAATTTCATAATATAGATTGTTACATAGAAAATAATACAGAAATGCCTGAAAACACCAGAAGAGATGAAATTTTCAAGGTCTTTTTCTTTCTCCAGCCTCCGTATTAACCACACACACAAAAGGTCAAGGCTTTGTTTTAAGACCCTTTCCCGGAAAACATGTGGAATTGAAGAAGGGGTGTGTAAGCTCAGAGATGACTACTGAGAAAAATTTTTGTTGCTTTCCTGTATTTCCCAAACCTGCAGACATCATAACTCTGGCAATCTGGCTAATCACCACCTTTACCCTCATATTCAGCCTATACAGATAACTTGATTTTTCTATCCACTGTTCAGAGAGATGTGTGAAGCCAGGCAATTTCACTGCAGTGTCCCTTTACACGTATAATTTGAAGAAGACCAAAAAGCTTCATTCGCTTTAAATGTTTTGTTTAATTTCATACAGAGTAGATGAAATGGCCATACAGTTTTTTTGTTTGGCTTTATTTTGGCCAATGCTATAATTGAAAGTGTAAAATCAATCAATGCCATCTCTCATTAAAATTTATTTCTGAGAAATATCCCAAAGGAGTGATTTCGGAGGAATAATATGCAGCCTTCAATTTACTTTATCACAGCTGGATATGAAGTTAAATCCCCGGCTGGAATTTAACCATCCAGAACCAAGCACCAGATGGCTTCTCTGCACCTCAACCTGACAGCTGTGCCCTGATAGGCACAGCTGGTCTTCACATTTGAATGACGAAATTTAAATGATAAAATTATGTAATGTGGAAAAATGTGTTTGGGCAGCCTGGGTCTTGAAAAGTAGATTGCACGGCTCCTCTTAATAGTAAATGTGCAGCCTCAACCACTAATTCACATTCCTTCTATCTGTGTTGATGGGTCTTGGCTGGAGATAAGAGTTCAGCGCCACATGGAAACACTCCAGTGTCATTCATATTGTACTACTATCTATCCATAATGATTCTCTTGTGTGCTCACCATGGTAGATTTTTCTTTGTGTTAAAACAAGCACAACACAGTTTCCATTGTGAAGCAGGAGACTTTTAAAATTTTGTGATAATTAATAGAGGGTGCGTCCTGCCAAGATGGAGGAATTAAAAGGAGCTTGGTGGGTTTTTTTTTTTTTTTTTTGGTGGGAAGCAGCTGCTATAGAAGTTCTTTGACAGTTTTGAGATGTTATTATTCATTTCCTAGTTGAGTCACAAATGTCAACAGATCAACAAAACGGAGCAAAATTAATACCAAAATTCACCACTTTTCAAAAAACTCCATGAAGGGCAAACTCTCTCAAGGAAAATGTATTTGAATATGTTTCAAACACAAATGAAAAATGTGACATATTTCAAATGAGAGATAGATGAACTAATGTACAAGGCTTTAACTAATAAAATCTATAATGGCAAGTATTCTATTTCACGATTTGACAGAGGGTTTCTATGCTGCTGCTCAAACATTGATGAATGTATACACTACCCCAGCGATTCAAAGAAAACTTCTCCTTAATGTATATCAAAAGTAGTTACGGATATAAAAAAAAAAACTTTGGATCTACTAATCAGGGGCCTGCATATAGTACCTTACTGCTACATTTAGTAACTATAAGTGTGGTCATGTCTTTTAACTTCTACAACTTAAATTCTTTCACCTATATAATGGGAGCCTCACAATTTAGGACAAAAATAAGACATAATGTCACAGATGAGATTACATGTGTGAATATGTTTTGCAAACTTTTATGAAACAGAAGGTAGTGTGACTAAATAGTACTCCTCTCCCCCACCCATGGGACAAAAACATGTGAGTCTGCTTCCGTAAAGATTACAACTTTGGAAACCCTATGGGGCAGTTATTCTTTTTTTTTTGCTCCTTCAGTGGGATTCTGAGTAACCTAAAACATAAAATCAGGAAGGCAGACAGAGACCTGAAGACCACAATCGTAACTGATAAAGACTAAGTCAGAGGATATCCCTTAGTGCAAAAGCCAAATGGGTTTCCTAGCAGAATCAGGCAGGCTTACCCATTCAGGTAGACAAAGCAGGGGAAAAGAGCTTAGCCCTGTGAGCAGCTCCGGCTCCAGAGAAAAAAGGGCAAAGATGAGCCTAGCGTGCCCAAGGTAGTCCTCCCAAATTTGTCAATCAAATAAGGCAGTCAGAGAAAAGGAGTAGATACTCCAGGAGTTCAATGAATACCCTTCACATGGAAGAAAATATAGGAACTGGAGAAGTGTCTCCCCCTAACATTCCTCAGCATTTTGTTCTCTTACTCAGTTGACTTACCCACTAAGTTTTGGTCAACCAGGGATATGACTCTCCACTTTGGAGGAAGATATTAACAGAGTCCTGCTTCTACTTTCATGAAGCTAGTCCCCCAATACCAGTAATCATTCCTTTGAGTATCCTGAGACCACTGATAGGCCAGATAGATTTTCCCCTCAGAAAACTCAGAAATAAGCCAGAGTACTACATTAACTAAATCAACCCCAATTTACTCTGTATCTAAAGCCAGAAATTACTCCTTATTCCATTTCCCATCTGTCTTAGTCATCCAGTCCTGCTATAACAGAAATACCACAAGAGGATGGCTTTAACAAGAGAAGTTCATTCTCTCACATCCGGTATTGACAGCACCATTTGTTAAAAAGAATGACTCTTCACCATTTGATGGACTTTGGTCCTTTGTCAAAGATCTGCTGACCGTAGGTGATGTCCACCTGTAAAAAAAGAAACAGGACTCATACCTGACACCATACACAAAAACTAACTCAAAATGAATCAAAGACCTAAAATATAAAACCTAAAGCAATAAATACCATGGACGAAAAAATAGGAACAATGCTAGGGTCCCTAGTACATGGCGTATATACAATATAAACCATAACTAACAATGCACAAACACCAGAAAAGAAACTGTAAAACTGGAAGCTTCTAAAAATTAAACACTTATGCTCATAAACAACTTCACCAAAAGAGTAAAAATGGAACCTAGCAGACTGGGAAAAAAAATTTGGCTACGACATATCCAACAAGGGTCTAATCTCTAAAATCTATAGAATACTTCGACATCTCAACAACAAAAAGACAAATAATCCAATTAAAAAATGGGCAAAGGATATGAACAGACAATTTACCAAAGAAGACATTTAGGCAGTGAACACACACATGAGGAAATGCTCGTGATTATTAGCCATTAGAGAAATACAAATCAAAACTACAATGAGATATCATCTCACCCCAACATTACTGGCATGAATCAAAAAAAAAAAAAAAAAAAGAACCAGAAAATAACAAATGTTGAGGAGTGTCATGGATTAATTTGTGCCCCCCCAAAATATGTGTCAACTTGGCTAGTCTATGATCCCCAGTGTTTTGTGATTGTCCACCATTTTGTCATCTGATGTGATTTTCCCACGTGTTGTAAATCCTACCTTAATGTTGTTAATGAGGCTGGATTATTGGCAGTTATGTTAATGATACAGGACTCAATCTACAAGATTAGATTCTGTGTAAAGCCAATCTCTTTTGAGATATAAAAGACAGAAGCATGCAGAGAGACAGGGGGACCTCATACCACCAAGAAACGAGAGCCAGGAGAATAACATGTACTTAGGACCCACAGTCCGTGCCCTGGGAAGCTCCTAAACCAGGTGAAGATTGATGAGAAGGACCTCCCACCAGAGCCAATAGAGAGCGAAAGCCTTACCCCGGAGCTGGCACCCTGAATTCGGACTTCTAGCCTCTAGACTGTGAAAGAATAAATTTCTTTGTTAAGGCCATCCACTTGTGGAATTCCTGTTACAGCACCACTAGATAACTAAGACAGAAAAGTTGAGGGGAGATTGGAATTCTTACACACTGCCACTATGGAAAATGATATGATGCCTTCTTAAAAAGCTAGGAATAAAAATTCCGTAAGATCCAGCAATCCCATTCCTAGGAATATAGCCTAGAGAAACAGGAGCCATCACATGAATAGACATATGCACACCCATGCTCACTGCAGCATTATTCACAATAGCAAAAAATGGAAACGAAGTGCCCATCAACAGATAAATGGATAAACAAAGTACGGTACATATATACAAGGGAATACTACCCAATGATGCATATACACAAGGGAATACTACCCAATGGTAGAATACTACCCAATACTATCCAGTGATAAAGAACAATGATGAATCTGCAAAATACCTCACAACATGGAGGGCATCATGCTGAATGAAATAAGTCAATCAGAAAAGGACAAATATTATATGAGACCACTATTCTATGTATGAGACCCCAGAAAAGGTTTACATACAGGAAAAAACAATCTTTGATGGTTAAGAGGGAGAGGAAGGATGGGAGGGAAAATCACTAACTAGGTAACAGACAAGTGTTAACTTTGGTGAAGGGGAAGACAACACACAATACAGGGGAAGTCAGCACAACTTGACTAAGGCAAAGCCATAGAAGCTTTCTAAACACATTCAAACACCTTGAGGGACCAAGTTACTGAGGCTGAGGCCTGGAGATCATCATCTCAGGGGACAACTAGATCAATTGGCATAATATAGTTCATAAGGAAAATGTTCTACATCCTACTTTGGTGAATGGCATCTAGGATCTCAAAAGCTTGTGAGCGGCCATCTAAGATACCTCTATTTTTTTTTTTACCACGTTCGGAGCAAAGGAGAATGAAGAAATTTGAAGACACAAGGGAAATACTAACCCAAAAGACTAATGGACCACAGCCTCCACTAGCCTGAGCCCAGAAGAACTAAATGGTGCCTGGCTACCACCACTGACAGCTCTGACAGGGATCACAATAGAGAGTCCCAGGCAGAGCGAGAGAGAAATGTAGAACAAAATTCAAATTCATAAAAAAAAGACCAGACTTATTGGTCTGACAGACACTGGAGGAGCCCCCGAGACTATGGCCCCTGGACACCCTGCTAACTCAGAACTGCAGCCACTCCCAAAGTCCACCTTTCAGCCAAAGATTAGACAGGACTATAAAACAAACAAAAACACACTCAAGGAACGTGCTTCTTAGTTCAATCAAGTATACGAGAATGAATAGGCAACACCTGCCTGAAAGCAAAGACAAGAAGGCAGAAAGGGACAGGAAAACTGGATGAATGGACACAAGGAACCCGGGTGTAAAGGGAAAGGGGGAGAGTGCTGACACATTGTGGAGACTGCAACAAGTGCCACAAAAATACACGTGTATAAATTTTTGAATGAGAAACTAATTTGTGCTGTAAACTTTTACCTCAAGCACAATAAAACTTTTTAAAAAAGCAGATGGCATAACAGTGTGTATAATATCAAGATTTTCCAGCGGATTTTATATATCAGAAAATGGTGAGTGATTATTAATAAATAAGACAGCACTTAGAAATTGTCAAAGAACACAGAAGTGTTTCTAACAGATGAAAAAATAGTAAGTCACATGTAAAATAACCTTTCTTTTTATATCTTTATACAAACCATTAAGAAATAACAGACTATCTGGATACCTGTACAGGATATATTTTTTCACTATTAGAATTTTTTTCCATTTAAAGCATGATAAAAAATGAGTTTTATTTTAAATGGGTAATCTGTAGAGTACTTACTATCAGGTATTGCTATTTTAGAATTTTGTTTTTATTGTTAAATTTCTGCATGAAAATCATCTGTGACCATAGTTAACAATGTCAAAGTAATTTTTTAAGTGGTAGGAAAACATTGTGAAGTTTGTTCTTTGCCCTAGGGCTTTATTACTGTAATGGATCATATTGATGAAAACATCGTAACATTATAAACAATTATCATAAAAAGCATACTCCACCATGGGAAATGAACCACACCAGCCTCATTCTAACTTTATTAGAGCAGTGGCCCAGTATTACAATTACAAATTGAAAATACATTGCACACAAGTTATTTTGAGAAGAAATCACTGAATAGGCCAACATTCTCCCCTACAGTCTTGGTCTTCATAGGTCACAAAGATGACTTTTAAAGGTTAAAAAGTTAAAAAAAAAGTTTGTAATTTGAACCTGCTATTGATTTGACAAATGGTTTTGGGCACACGAATCAGGAAAATTATTTCAGAAAGAAAGGATACTCTCTTTCCACATTTAGAGAGTAATAAGATGACACTTATCTCTGTCTAATGACTCTAATTACATCCAGAATGTACAATCAGGTAGTAACATCGAGCACTCCTAAAAAAAAAAACACTCCTAGATTGATGTAAAACAGGTTTATATTAGAAACACGGACCCACAATTCTCTAACATCAGCAAAAAATCATTACTTCTCCTTTGCAAATCTGACAAGAGCAAATGTCAATCAAATAAATAACAAGTATTTCGATAACCCAAGAAATAGTTCAGTGGTGAGTTTTGGAAAACGAACTCATTATTTCAATGCCAAGTCACGCTTACAGCTTTGAACAAGTAGCAAAACATGGGCATGTTTCTCAAATGGGTTTCACAGCATCAGCGCAAAAGCCGGAGGGGATGGCTTATTTTTTTAAGCCTCAGATTTGAAATACCTAGACTCCCTGCAACTACAGCGTTAAATCCTCTGTGGAACACAGCTTCAAATGCTATCAGGAGTGACTCAACTCTTCATCCTTCTGAGACTGATAAATTGGAAGCCATGAAGTTTAGAGGCAATGAAGGGAGTCTGCAGGGGGGCACCGGCTCCCAGGGAGGCTCTATTTGTAACACCATTTAAGGTTCCATTTGAGGCTGCCTCCTTGGGGAGATTTGAGGATGCTGTCTTAAAGACATTCAGAAATCTCACAACGCTGCCCTTGACCATTCTTTATAAACATTTAAACCAAATTGTAGACAGCTCAAATGAGAATGCAAACATTATTTTTAACTCCCACTTAATACATTCAGGGAAATTCTCAGCACTTACTTTAAATGTATTATAAGTCTCCAGCCAACTTCTTATCACGCCTGTGAACATTTTTGAATCTCAAACTGATTTCTCCTTGCTGCTTTGTATTTTCTGAATTATCTCCTCCCTGACATCAACTGATGGATGCTGGGTAAATGCCAATGAAAACAACAGAATTTTACTTAATTTGTATTATATGCAAAATACTCTTGCATTTCCTTTCTCATGTCACCAAAATTTATTAGATAAGCGAGATCACTATTATTATCTCCATCTTAAGATGAGGAAATTGTGGCAGGAAGATTATATGAATAACCATGACTGATACGTTATGGCCCTAAATTTTTTAAATTCAGGTCTTCAGAATACTCCTGCTGTATTGATAGTGATAGGTTTTACTTAAGAACATACACTTTTTATGAAAGAAAATTATGTAATGCATTCTAAATTTAAATAAAAAATTTATAACTAGTTCTTTTGATTTATCCGTAAAACTCCGTATAAACTTACGACTTAAAAGAATAAAAAGTTGGGGATGGTGCTGGGAAAACTGCAGATCATTTTAAGTTCTACTCCGTTACTGATTAGCATATATCCCTTTTTATTCAAATTCACCTTAAAATAAAGCAGAAGGAATCCAGTTATATTTAGGGCTAATGGAAAACCTGAAAGTAACATGAAATGACTGTTTTACCCTCTGTTCAAATATCACCTGGCATAAGTTTATCCTCAGTTGTTGTTGTGTGCCCTGGAGTCGGTTCCAATGACCCTACAGGACTGAGTAGAACTGCCCCATAGTGTTTTCAAGAAACGGCTGGTGGATTTGAACTGCTGACATTTTGGCTAGCAGCCGGAGCTCTTAACCACTAGTCACCAGGGCTCCTAAGTATCCTGAGTAGCCCAGCACAAATGACTTGTTCCTCCTCTAAACTCCCATAGTTAGGAATTTATAACACTTCCCTGTAATTACACTAACGTTTTATAGCACTCCCCAGCCTTGGGGTAATTCTTCAAGGCTATTTTATGCTGTTAAGGTCATGTGTTCAATTTCGCACCCATAAAAGCCTTAAATGTTTTGTAACCCTTACAACTCCTAGCTCATATTTTAAAAGTTTACATATTGCTACATGGTTTTTAAAATTATTTGATTTCATAGCTTCCTTTGGCAACAAAAGGCAGGCATTCCAGATTCCCAAATGGGTTATTGGTCCTTGCTCTCACATCTGCCCAGCAATCGAACTATCACAATGAGCAGCTTCTACCATGCACGTAAAGTCTTCTTTCCTGCTTTGATTCAGACATTTATTTAGCACTTAACGCGCTAGGCACAGAGAGAGAAAACATTCAGGCAGGAACCGATGCAGCGTTCTGGCCCTGGAGGAGCGGGAGGTGCACTTCACTGAGCTGTGCGGAGGGTACTGGCCCTGGAGGAGCAGGAGGTGCACATCACTGAGGCATGTGGAGGGTACTGGCCCTGGAAGAGCAGGAGATGCACTTCACTGAGCTGTTTTGGGGGGCACTGGCCCTGGAGGAACAGGAGGTACACTTCACTGAGCTGTGTGGGGGGTACTGGCCCTGGAGGAGCAGGAGGTGCACTTCACTGAGCTGTGTGGGGGATCCTGGCCCTGGAGGAACAGGAGGTGCACTTCACTGAGCTGTGTGGGGGGTACTGGCCCTGGAGGAGCAGGAGGCGCACTTCACTGAGCTGTGTGGAGGGTACTGGCCCTGGAGGAGCAGGAGGCGCACTTCACTGAGCTGTGTGTAGGGTACTGGCCCTGGAGGAGCAGGAGGTGCACTTCACTGAGCTGTGTGGGGGGTACTGGCCCTGGAGGAGCAGGAGGTGCACTTCACTGAGCTGTGTGGGGGATCCTGGCCCTGGAGGAACAGGAGGTGCACTTCACTGAGCTGTGTGGGGGGTACTGGCCCTGGAGGAGCAGGAGGCGCACTTCACTGAGCTGTGTGGAGGGTACTGGCCCTGGAGGAGCAGGAGATGCACTTCACTGAGCTGTTTTGGGGGGCACTGGCCCTGGAGGAACAGGAGGTACACTTCACTGAGCTGTGTGGGGGGTACTGGCCCTGGAGGAGCAGGAGATGCACTTCACTGAGCTGTTTTGGGGGGTACTGGCTCTGGAGGAACAGGAGGCGCACTTCACTGAGCTGTGTGGAGGGTACTGGCCCTGGAGGAGCAGGAGGTGCACTTCACTGAGCTGTATGGGGGGTACTGGCCCTGGAGGAGCAGGAGATGCACTTCTCTGAGCTGTTTTGGGGGGTACTGGCCCTGGAGGAGAAGGTGGTGCACTTCACAGAGCTGTTTGGGGGATACTGGCCCTGGAGGAACAGGAGGTGCACTTCACTGAGCTGTGTGGAGGGTACTGGCCCTGGAGGAGCAGGAGGTACACTTCACTGAGCTGTGTGGAGGGTACTGGCCCTGGAGGAGCAAGAGGTGCACTTCACTGAGCTGTGTGGGGGTTACTGGCCCTGGAGGAGCAGGAGGTGCACTTCACTGAGCTGTGTGGGGGATCCTGGCCCTGGAGGAAAAGGAGGTGCACTTCACTGAGCTGTGTGGGGGGTACTGGCCCTGGAGGAGCAGGAGGCGCACTTCACTGAGCTGTGTGGAGGGTACTGGCCCTGGAGGAGCAGGAGGCGCACTTCACTGAGCTGTGTGTAGGGTACTGGCCCTGGAGGAGCAGGAGGTGCACTTCACTGAGCTGTGTGGGGGGTACTGGCCCTGGAGGAGCAGGAGGTGCACTTCACTGAGCTGTGTGGGGGATCCTGGCCCTGGAGGAACAGGAGGTGCACTTCACTGAGCTGTGTGGGGGGTACTGGCCCTGGAGGAGCAGGAGGCGCACTTCACTGAGCTGTGTGGAGGGTACTGGCCCTGGAGGAGCAGGAGGCGCACTTCACTGAGCTGTGTGGAGGGTACTGGCCCTGGAGGAGCAGGAGGTGCACTTCACTGAGCTGTGTGGGGGGTACTGGCCCTGGAGGAGCAGGAGGCGCACTTCACTGAGCTGTGTGGAGGGTACTGGCCCTGGAGGAGCAGGAGGCGCACTTCACTGAGCTGTGTGGAGGGTACTGGCCCTGGAGGAGCAGGAGGCGCACTTCACTGAGCTGTGTGGAGGGTACTGGCCCTGGAGGAGCAAGAGGTGCACTTCACTGAGCTGTGTGGGGGGTACTGGCCCTGCAGGAGCAGGAGATGCACTTCACTGAGCTGTGTGGAGGGTACGTTTCTGTCGCGTGGACCTTCCTCGTCCTCTTCCAGCTCACTGATGTATAAGGACGTCCTACAAAAGGCTGTGGGTGGAAAGACCTAAAATGAACCTAGTTGTAAGCAGGCACGCTTCATCTGTCCTCAGTAACCTTGCCAGATCTCTGGGGCCAGGAATCCCAGAAAGCACATTCTGAGTTTAGCAAACTTTTTCACCTCGAGGTTCTCATTAAGAGGATAATAAGTAAAACCCCAGTGCGCAGTACCTAACCATTAACAAAAGTCCCTAAGGGCATGAGACACAGCGTTGCATGATTTCGTGCTAATTTTTCAGTATTAAACTAGTTCTGCCTTTAACGATAAGAATGCAACAATTTAGTTGATTAGTATAAAAAACAAACAAAAAGCCTGCGTGACACTTAAAAACAAGCGCTTTAGGCAGCAAACCACAGGCCCAGCGGGATAGGAGGCCCCGCGGGCCCCGAGAAGGCCACGTCTCGCGAGAGTTGCGGAAACGCGGCCCGACGTCTGAGCGACTGGGCGTGGCCGCCAGGTGGGCGGGGCGCGGGGTCACGGGTTCGGGGGGCGGGGCCGGCCTCCGCGGGCAGCGCCGTCTCGTGACCGTGTCGTGACAGCGGGCACCACGTGGTCTCCGCGGGGACCGCCCCGAGCCGCGCCGCCCGCCCGCCGCCCGCCCGCCTGCGGCCATGGCGCGGACGTCCGGCCTGCCTCTGCTGCTCGTGCCGCTGCTGCTGGGCCCGGCCCTGGCTCGCAGCCCCGGCCCTCTGCCCCTGGTCCTCAACACCTGGCCTTTTAGGAACGCCACCGAAGCAGGTGCGGGCGGCGCCCGGGGCGGGGGGCTGCGCCCGAGGGCTCGGCGCGGGGCGGAGGACGGCCGGCCCTGGCCGCGTTAGGGGCGCCCGGAGAGCCGGCGAGCACTGGGCCGCCCGGCCTTCCCGCCCCTGTGCGCCTGATCCTCGCGGCCCCTGCTGCGTTTAGGTCCTCATCCTTCAGGGTCCTTCTGCCCTAGCCAGGAATCCTGGTGGCGTGGCGGTTAAGTGCTGCGGCTGCTAACCACAGGGTCGGCAGTTCGAATCCACCGGGTGCTCCCTGGAAACTCTGTGGGGCAGTTCTGCTCTGTCCTGTAGGGTCGCTATGAGTCGGACTCGACTTGACAGTAATGGGTTTTGTCCTGTTTAAGTCCCTGCGCTAATACGTTTTTCACCCTGCTGCTGACCTAGAACAGTTCTGACATTTCTGCTTAAAGTCTTCCAGCAGGGCCTACGCTTTTGCCTGGGATCCAGTCCCTTGATGGGCTATGTCCTATCTATCTGCCTTTCTTATCTGACCTCTCCCTTCTCCGCAGTACCTGGTACCACAGCTTTGTGAACAACTAGTAATTCTAGAAGCATGCTTTTCCCCCCGTTTACGGGCTTGTCACCTACTGACATTTTGTTTCTGCCGTCTGGAGTGCAGTTTCAGCCTTCAGCTGCCAGACTTGATAACTTTGAAACGTTCAGTCAGACAGAGGCTCCAGCTTGGGCTGTGCCTTAAAATCACCTGCAGAGCTGCTTAAAAATATCTATGCTTAGGTGCCACGTCCTAAGATTCTGATTGAACTGTTGGAACCAAAGCCTCTGTTTTTGAAAGCTTTCCAAGTGATTCTGATTCCTGGTGGCTTAGTGGTTAAGAGCTAGGGCTGCCAACCAAATGGTCAGCAGTTCATATCCACCAGGCACTCTTTGGAAACTCTATGGGACAGTTCTACTTTGTCCTGTAGGGTTGCTATGAGTCAGAATCCTCTGGATAGCAATGGGTTTGTTTGTTTGTTTGTTTGGGGGGGGGGGAGTACTAAGCTACAGGCATCCCTTCGTCCAGGAAGCCTTCCCTTACACCCAGCCTGAGTCACATGCCTGTCTTCTGTGCTTCGATATTGCCCTGTCTATACATGTGTCTTGGCATTTTCACACTGTATTGTGCTTGTTTGTTTCTTGGCTTTGAGACATACAATTACAAGAGTAATTTCACATCCCACCTTGTGAGGATGCTGATTTATTTCCTGTCTGGGGCTGAAATGGCTCCAGAAGTTGGTGGAGCTGAGTTCTTAAGTAATAGGCAGCGAATACAAGTCAGAAAATGAGGAAACAGCTGTGAGAAGGAAAATCCCAGTGATAATGAGACAAAAAGGAAAATACAGCAGCCGGGGCAGGGAATGTTTCTGTGTAAGTTTCATGAATTGGAAGGGGGACCCTCTCCCACTATACTCTTAGCCTCTGGGCCCAGTAGTGTTGCTTAAAGTATTCACCTGCAGGGGTTTCTATCAGTAAAACCTGGTCCATTGAAGACACTCCCTTCCCGCCCCACCCTCACCTCCACCCTTTTTTCAATGTACAGGGCTCTTCAGAAGTCCCAGAGTAGAATGTTAAAAATGTGGCCTCTGGAGCTGATATGGCCCCTTCCGAATTCTGACTTTGCCCTGTACTAGCTCTGTGACCTTGGACAAGTTTCTTAACCTCTCTGAGTCCAGTTTCCTCTTTTAAAATGAGGACAATACTTACCTCAAGAACTGCTATGAAAATTAAAGAAGTTAATTCATATGAAGCCTATGTTGTCAATATTTGCTGTTACAGTATTTTCATTGAGATTTGTGGGTGATACGCACTCCCTCAATGAAAGTGTTAGTTATGTATATTTTTAATAATACTGCAGAAGAAACTAAGATATAATTCAATGGATTTTCAATTTAACTGCATGTTAGTAGTTTCTGTCGTACTTCTCAAAATTAAAGGAGGGAATACTTACTTCTTTTCTTACACTCCCAAAAGAAACCAGTGTTAGTAAGTGAAAAAGCCCTCACTGGGCATCAATAGCCAGTCTTTGAATTCTTCACAGTCAGTAGTTGCATTTATATAATTTCATCTATACCACTGTGACTCTATTGTAGCATTCGATAAACTAATTTGTTAAAATCTCAACTCAAATTAGAGCAAACTTGAAAAAATAAAATAAAAAGTGTGAGTTATCAGGATGTTTCTGGTTTGTTGCAGTTGACATTGAAAAAAAAAATGTATATGTGTAAATAAAGAAGCACCCTTGTGATCTGATTACCAGCCTGGAGGACATTAGCGTCTGGAGGCTCTCCCCTGGACGCAGTAGAGAGTGGCTGTGCTGTGTGTGAGAGAGAGCAGTGTGATGGCACTGTGGGCTTTGGAGGAAGTCCTGATGAGTTTGGAGAGACCACACTGGATGCCATGATCATGGATGGGTAAGAACGCTTTTGGGGACCTATTTCTCTCTCCACCTTTGCTTCATGGTGAGTTACATTTATAGTTGCGTTCTTCGAATGAGAGCTAGATGGTAGAATAAATGAGTTTCGTCATAGGACAAAACCCGTAGCTTACCGTATTCAGCCTTCCCAAACGTAAGAACTTTCCCCTCTCAGTGAATAACAACGACAATAGAAAAAAAAAAAGTCACGTACAAATAGGTAGTCTTCTTAGAACAGAGCCAAGTGCAAGCTATAAAAATACACCACTAAGGGTTTGGGTTTTTTAACCTTAAATGGAGCCCCTGGTGGCGTAGTGGCTAAAAGCTACAGGTGCTAACCAAAGGCTCGGCTGTTCAGATCCACCAAGCGCTTCTTGGAAACTGTATGGGGCAGTTCTGTTGTCCTGTAGGGTCACCGTGAGTCAGAACTGATGGCAGTGGGTTTGGTGACACAGCGGTTAAGAGCTACAGCAGCTAACCAAAAGGTCAGCAGTTCAAATCCCCAGCCGCTCCTTGGAAACCTATGGAAGCAGTCCTACTCTGTCCCGTAGGGTCTCTAAGAGTCAGAATCGACTCAATGGCAGTGGGGGAACCTTAAATGCTGTTGTTTGCCTGACCTGAAGCCTTTCAATACATTAGGAAGAACTGAGAATTATAGTGCTGTTGGGGTGTATGGTAAATTGAACTTCTGTTTGTTCCTTAAGTTTTTTCTGGCTGTGGGAATTGGTATGAACTTCACGAATGTGCTCTCTCTTCTGTGCCAAGATGGTGGGGTTTATTCTCCAAAACACTTGTTTGGAGGAAAGCAATTATATATATATATATATATATTTTAGTCTGTGAAGCTATGAAAATACCTTTTTATCTGTTACTGCATTTGCCTTCTTACAGCACTACTATGGATGTCGGCGCAGTCGGAGCTCTTAGACGAGTTAAAAATGCTATTGGTGTAGCTCGAAAAGTGCTGGAATATACAACACACACACTTTTAGCAGGAGAGTCAGGTATGTTCTAACTGTAAGGAAAGTTTTTCTGGCATTTTTTCAGTTATCTTCACTATGAAAAATAGGATTCCCTGCAAAATAGTTGATAAAAGAAGGTCTAACTTCAAATTCCTGCTGTTTTACTTAGTATCTGTTTAATTTTGGATAACTTGCTTAACGTCTAAATCTCACTTTCTTGGTCATTAAAATAGGATTTTCTTTCATAGTCTGTTATACGTCCATGAGCAAGTGCTAGACCTAAACAGGATTCAGCATTAATTGTCCTGCTGTATTACACCTCGTAGGTGTAAGACCCAGGGAGCATCGTAAACTTAAGAAGGTGGGAATTGAAGGACTTTTGCCATGAAGGTGTCACTTCATCATTTGAACTCCTTCCAAATTATATACCAAAAATCATACTGTGATCTGTAAACGAAAATATTTTTAATGATCTGTTAGCTGACAACTCCAGTAGTCTTCCTTCAAGTTTGTTTCAAGTACAGAATTGGAAATGACCTGACAAGCAAAAGGATTTCTTACCCATTCATTGGAATCCTGTTGTCCTTTTGTGTGGTGTCCCGATACGTTCACATCCGAGGGCATTGCCCCCTTGTTGGAGCAGTAGGATTCTGTTCTGGTGAGAGCTGTGCCTTTTGTTCTGTAAAGTGGAAGAAGGGAGAGTGTAGAAAGGGGGCAGAGAAGGAGACCTGTCATAACACACACCCTGAGGGGCACAGCTGATCAGTTTTAGGAAAGCCTCCATAGAGAAATTGATTCCCCTATAACTTTCATCGACTGAGTACTCCTTCGAAGGTCTCCAGCACCCCCACTGGTAATTGTTCCCCAGTTAAGTGACAGCTGACCTAAAGTGCCTCCTAGACATACGCTTTACTTAAGAGGGAGTCCTTGACTCACATTTTTCTTCTCCACCTCCAGCCACTAAGTTTGCTGAAAGTATGGGATTTGTCAACGAAGATTTATCTACCAATGCTTCTCGAGCTCTTCATTCAGCTTGGCTTGCCCGAAATTGCCAGCCAAATTACTGGAGGGTATGTGTGGACGTTTAATTTTTGAAAGTAAATCCTTTGAATATATTAAGTGATGTCCCCTCTGCTCGCCGTTGCCCACCTTCTGTCTGGGTGCTGGTTAGTATCCTGGCCACCCATTAGATTGGTTTCTGGGCACCCAAGCTAAATCAAATGCACATATAAGATGCGGAACTCCTGGTCTCTGGCAAGATTTTCACACTGTAGTTCTTCAGTCGGGAGAGGGAGCTGCCTACATCAGATCTGTCCGCTTGTAATCCTGTAACAAAAGGTTCCAAGTCTAAACAAATCAAACTTCAAAACCATTAATCTACTAATATTTTTTAGATCTTATCTGTATGAAGCATACCCAATATCTTGCCCTTATTTGACTTGAGAATTTATAGTTAGGCATCTGCTATGCTACTAGTGGGATAACTTGTTTTTAAACCAATGGGACTTTTAGCATAAATCAGCTTGCCTTTACTCTCCAGAGTCCTTCTGTAGTAGGGTCGCTTAGTGTCTCATCTGTTTCTTCCCTAACTCCCCAATTACCTTTGAATGACCAAGGAGTCTCTGGGGTTAGCACTTGAAACAGGCAACTCATAAAACCAGGTTAGAAAGGTACCTGGGGCTCTCATCTTGAAGCCATGTGTCTTGGTTTTCTTGCCTTAATAACAGTCTTTACATGCAACCTGAATTTATAAGTTTGAGTTATTTTCCTGAGCTTTTAAGATTTATAAACAAATCTCAGAGTATCACTGAGAATATGTTCACATAAGCCTACCTTTGGAGAGGGGGATGGTTTTAAAACAGATTTTACTTTAAATCTAAGACCTCTACTTTGGCCAATGAATGAATTCTGAAATTTAAAGGTCAGGTCATGTGTGAGAATTAATAGCTAATTAAAATCTTCATTTATATCTGCCATTGTACTGAGAAATTTAGGCATTTAGAGAAAAAATCAGGGATCTAATCCAGACAATATAGATGTCTAACCCATATTATGTAATTCTGTAGTCAGTACAGATACTTAATAAAATCACATCCATGTCTTCACGTAAAACTTAGCTATGTTTTAATTCTTATCTTTGAGTTCCCAAATGTCTTTTTTGGTTTTGGCTAATGTTTGGTAACTGTGTATAACTATTTGCTGATTTTTAAAGACAGTCTTTTTGAAAAATAGAACTTAAATTTTATTTACAGAATGTCGTGCCAGATGCTTCGACATACTGTGGACCCTACAAACCCAAACCACCTGGTGTCTCAGAACAAGATGGCACTACCTGTAAAGGAACAGGAGATACCCACAGTCATGACACTATTGGTAACTTGACTTCTATACAACTTTTATGGCTTAAGTTTAGTCACTTTTAATTGCCTTCATGTAGCTCTTAATTTCCTCATCCCTATTTATGTTTATTTATGTGCCAGAAGTTGATTTTGATTGTTTTAACTATAAATATAGACATTAGTTTTTTAGCATCTGCAAACCATTGGTAAATTGTCTAAAACAAGATGGATAAAATCCAGTGAATATTCACTTGTGGATTTTTAGATATTTAATGTTTAATTCTTTGGTAATCTTAAATGGTTTCCTACATTCAAGTGATCTTAAATTTTTCTTTGGAGTTACCTCTGAAAGGGTGTTGAAAATAACTGAGCAGTTTGAAGAAGTGGGGATGAGGGATGTCTACCAAATGATGTTAAAACTATGAAACCAGCTCATTAGAAAACACAGATTGTACCACTGGCATAGTTTTCAGTATTGCCGAGTTTCCTATTCTCTTCTACCTGAAATTAATGAAAGAACGTATTTACGTTACTAGCTACTCAATCATTTGGTGATATTTGGGGTAAACTTTAGAGTTGGTACCTACAATAATTTTGGGGGGTTTTGTTTCTTTTTAACTTCTAGGCATGATTGTAATCCATAAGACAGGACATACCGCTGCTGGTACATCGACAAATGGTTTAAAATTCAAAATACCTGGGTTAGTGTTCCCATTATAACAGATCTCACAAATACGTGTTGAATGTAAATCAGTGTGGGAGGTGCAGAATGCAAAGCATCGCCTTCATCTCACAACTGAGGTAAACGTGGAAGAAAATCTGTTAGTATCTGCCGAGTGCCAGAGGGCGTCCTCGGGTGGTGCACACAGTTAGCACGCTCAGCTGTTAACCTGAAGGTTGGAAGTTTGCGTCCAGCCAGAGACACCTTGGAATAAGGGCATGGTGGTCCACTTACAACTATCATCCACTGAAAATCCTATGGCGTGTAGTCCTACACTGACACACACGGGGTCGTTGTGAGTCAGAATTGACTTGACAGCAGCTGGTTAAGTGCCAAAAGCGAGGGCTTCACAGCCAGTGCCTTAGAGCTCAGGTGATCCATTTAAGCTGAGGTAGCTTCTGAAGCCAGTAAAGAGATGCCAGGAGCTGAGACCTGAGCCCACTGCAGGGAGCAGGGAGCATCCAGGCAAAGGGACTAGCCCATACAAAGGAGTGCATGCTTCAGATTTAGGGTTCCAGCTTGTGGAAAAGGAATTTTGGGTGGAAGGTAATGGAAGGAAGGACTGCAAGGAAAGACTGGATCCAGATTTCAATGAATCTTAAGTCAGTTTAAGGAGTTCTGATCTTATTATGGGGCCCTGATGGCACAGCGGTTAAGCGTTCACCTGCTAACCAAAAGTTTGACAGTTCAGATCCACTAGCTGCTCCTTGGAAACTCTATGGGGCAGTTCTACTCTGTTCTGTAGGGTCACTGTGAGTGAGAATCAACTTGATGGCAACAGCCTTGTTGTTTTTTTTTTTTTTTTTTTGAGTCAGTCTAAGGAGTTCTGATCTTATTGTGAAAGTAGTAGAAAAGTGTTGAAGGTTTATTATTAGGGAAGATCTTGATAAAAGTTTGGCACATTAGATAGAAAGGAAAAATAGATTGTAGGTGAGGGAAACCAATTTTGAAACTGTTGAGGTAATCCAACCATTAGATGATAAAAGACAGCAATAATAGAAGAGTCATTGTAAATCTGTGCCATCTTTGTGTAAACTAGCTGGTATCAAATTCTTATAGAATTAACATGGGTTTGGGAAAACCTAAGCTAAAAAACCAATGAAAATTTTTACCATGTAGTGATGAAGAAATTTCTTCAAAAGCAATCATCTGGAAGTCGGTAGTGGTGATGGTTGCACACAGTGTGAATGTATAAAATACCACTGAAATGTACACTTTAAAATGGTTAAAATGCTCAGTTTTATGTTACGTGTATTCTACCACAATTAAAAGAAAAAAATCGGGGGTAAGTGGAAGTAACCCTATCGTTGAAACAGCGTATAAACTAATGTCTTTTTTACACTTGACACCCTGCGTTAAATTATTGTTCCGCCCTCGCAAAGCCGTGTGGGAGATTCGCCAGTACCGGGATCGGGAGCTTACGCCGATGATACTGCAGGCGCAGCTGCGGCCACCGGGGACGGCGATACGTTGATGCGTTTCCTGCCAAGGTGTGTGTTCCTGTGTTTGTGAATTTAAGAGACTGTAATGGATCAGATTGTGTCCCCCCAGAATGTGTATCGATTTGACTAGGCCATGATTCCCGGTATCGAGTGGTTGTCCACCATTTTGTGACCTGACGTGATTTTTCTACATGTCGTCAATTCTAACTTCTATGATGTCAGTGAGGCAGGATTAGAGACAGTTACCTTAGGCAGGACTCAATCTATAGGATTAGGTTGTATCTTGAGTCAGTCTCTTTTGAGAAATAAGAGACTTCAGCAGAGAGGAGAGGGACCTCCTATCACCAAGAAAGCAGAGCCAGGAGTAGAGCATGTTCTTTGGAATTGAGGTCCCTGCATTGAGAAGCTCCTAGGCCGGGGGAGGATTGTTGACAAGGACCTTCCTCCAGAGCCAACAGACAGGGAGAGCCTTCCCCTGGAGCTGGCACCCTGAATTAGGATTTCTGGCCATTTTTTTTTTTTTAGATTATAAGAGAATCAACTTCTGTTTGCTAAAGCCATCCATTTGTGGTATTTCTGTTATAGCAGCACTGAATATCTAAAACAGACCTTTAGAGGAGTTATTTTCTTTGTCAAGGTGGAAAGTAATTTTTTCTGTTGTTTTTTTGGTGCCATGTAATTCAAATTCAAAAAGTTGTGAGCTTTTTAGAAGCTGTGTCCATAAAGACTTTTTACCTATCATTTTGATGATGATAATAATTTAAATTAAATAAGCATAGTCCTTCTGAATAGAATACTTCGGATCTATTTAAATAATTTCTGTAAGGTCACAGAGTAAAGGAACTGTAGTAGTTGAAGGTAGAAGCAGGAGATGCAGCCATTGTGTACAATTAATTATGAAAATACAATCTTTGACTTTACCACTGGATATTTTGTACGTGCATATCATTGTCCCCTTCCCTTGTAGCTCCTTCTCTCATTTAGATGTGACTCTGTACTTTATGACACCTGGCTTTAATAAATTAATTGACAGTTACTCGGCCAAAACCAACAATAATGGTCCTTCTTCTCTGACATTAATGGGTGGATTAGTTGAAAAGATTGACATTGTATCAAACTTTACTTGCTTTTATGTAGATAGTTAAGTAAGAGTTACTGACTCCTATTGATTACTGTATTCTACCAAATGTGACAGTTCTGGTATTTTTAAATTTGTAACTTGAGGTAACTCAATTTGAAGTTAGTGTTTATTCTGTGACACTGAAGTTTCACCTCTGTTGAAATTAGCTACCAGGCTGTAGAATATATGAGAAGAGGAGTCGATCCCACCATAGCTTGCCAAAAAGTGATTTCAAGAATTCAGAAGTATTTTCCAAAATTCTTTGGGGCTGTTTTATGTGCCAATGTGACTGGAAACTACGGTAAGTTATGTTTGGAATTTGCATTTGTGTGAACTTGGGAATGCTAATGAAATGTAGATTTTTAAATAATGTAGTGTATTTTATTCATCATTGCGACTCATAGTGACCCTATAGGACAGAGTAGAACTGTCCCGTAGGATGGCAGTGGGTTTTAATGGTTTTACTAATAGAAAAAGGGACTATGAAGAGTAGGCACTAGAGAAATGCTAATTGATTTACATTAATCAATTGGGAATCAGCGGAGAACCATGAATTGTTAAAAAAGCTAAAACCCTCCTTTGGCCGGTGCTGGTGGTTATGATCGTTCTTTGGTTTCTAGAGCTTCTCTCTTACATCTTTCCCAAGTAAAGTTAGCTTCACTTCTAGTAAGTGTTGAGATGGGCTAATCTATTAAATACTTCTTTTAACTAGAAGAAGAGAGCAATAAGTTGTCTTCTGTACTCCCTTTTCATTTACGATTTAAATATCTCAGCCATTTAGATTTTCTTGGGGCCCCAAGATAAAAAATGGATTACTAGAAGACGTTAGCAAAATGATTTTTGCACTGCATTTTAGGCACGTCCTTTGCTTCATTTACTTTCTGTATGAGCCTATCAGAGTTTCAAAGCGTCTCAAGATCAACCACTGCTGGTTCTCATTAGTGAATTTTCAGATGCAGAAGACATACAGCTTACTGATCAATATGACTTATTGGGTTAGGCTGCTTATTATTGTTCTTTGATCTTTTACTTCCCACAGTTCTACATTTGAAAACTTTGAGAAATTCCTTATTTTTTTCTAAGAACTAAGACACAGAAGTCAATATGAGTTATGGGGGAAAAGGCTTTATACATAAGTCAGTTTCATTGATTCTCTCTTAAATAAACATAAAAGGCTCAAAGTTGAATTTAACAGGATATAAAAATGATAATTATATAATTGTAGATGGTAAGTTCCTTATATTTAAAGCGAGGGCAGTAGGAGGGGAACCCTCAGGTGCTGGAGCAGAGGAAGACATCCGCTGTCGATATAGGTGGGCCAGCAGGATACCACTGCATTGAGACGAACTTGTTAGAGCATCTTCACAAAGAAATAACTCTTCTCTCGCCCTATTAGAAAGGAAAGTGTAAGGAGTGTAGGGGTGGAAGGGGTATACATGAATGATGAGAATACTATAGCGTCTAGGGAAATGCAGTTTTTAGCATGTGCCTAAAAATAGAGCTTTTTGCTAAGAAAACAGTAAAATAATGGTAGAAACCACAGCATATGTAGAGAGTGAAAACATCAGTTTTCTCAGGTTCCCAAAGCTGGCTACCCATGACCTCTTTGTTTCCTCTAATTGTCCACTAACCGTTCACTACTAAGAAGAGCAACTCTAGTGTACTTCTGTGGCTTAGATGGACATAAGCTTTACCATAGCCAGCATCCAGGCAAATAAGCAACATCTGTAAATATACATACCGTATAGTTAACCAAAAGGAGCCCCCGTGTCACAGTAGTTAAGCTCTCAGCTGCTGACCTAAAGGTCAATGGTTTGAACCTACCAGCTCCTTCACAGGAGAAAGATTTGGCAATCTGCTTCCATAAAGATTTATAGCGCTGGAAACCCTGTGGGGCAGTTCTGCCCTGTCCTGTAGGGTCACTGTGAGTTAGATGGAATTGATGGCAGTGGATGTGTGTATGTGTATTTAACCAAACAGCTTTCTCTTTTCTTGTTCCCAGGTGCAGCTTGCAATAAACTTCCAACATTTACCCAGTTTAGTTTCATGGTCTATAATTCTCTAAAAAATCAGCCAACTGAGGAAAAAGTAGACTGCATCTAATCCATCTTTTCTGTCAGCATCCACATTTAAAGAAGGAAACAAAGGCTGAGAAGGTTACTATTCATACAGTGTGCCTCATGTATTCTAAATTCCTTGTGTAATGTAAGCACAAAAATAAATTTATGCCAAAGTGGCATTTTTCACTTTCTGTATCTGAAATTTATGTATTATCTGTTTTTACTTAAGCTATGGTATAGCCCCTAAAAAATTAATGTGCACGTGTGTGTGTTTTGTACATATTTATGTTTTAAGCAATACTTGGATTTCTGATTGATGTTTTAGGAAATTGTTACTTCGGTGACTTATTCCCATAGTGACATCATAAAGCTAAAACAGATCATCAATATCTATATTTAGATACTTGAACTAGAGAATCTGAGTTTTTTAAACCCAAGGAAGAAAGTAACAGTGAATCATAGCATGAAGAGGACTGCTGAGTTTCAGTCTGTTGCAGGCATACATCTTTTATCACCAATTATTAGTTTGACATAACGCCCCTAATAGCGTGATGCAGGAAGAAAGCTGTTAATATAGATAGTCTTGGTTGTACACATAACGTGGATCCTCATTGTTTTCAGATTCTGTGTTTGCGAGTTTGCCTACTTGCTAAAATTTACGTGTAACCTCAGAATTGTAAGTTGCGGCACTTTCACGGTCATTTGTAGACGTGCATGTGTGCAGGCTGGAGAAACTTGAATCACCCAGCGAATGCATTCCCAGCTAAGGTGGAACAAGGTGACGCTCTGCCTTCCTGTTTCAGCTCTCATACTGTGAACAGGTATCATTGGCACAGTCTGTTTAGTCCCATATTTTCTCATTTCTGTGCTTTTTTTTTTATGATTTTGCTGTTTAAAATGGCCTTAGGTGTAGGGCTGAAATACTGACTAGTGTTCTAAGAGCAAAAATACAGTGATGTATCTTAGGGAGAAAGATAAGCTTTGTTCAGGCATGAGGTAACACTGCTGTTGGCTGTAAGTTGTGTGAATGAGCAATAGAAATGTCCAGAAAAAGCAAGAGAAAATTCTCCCATCTGTACACGAAGCTGCTCCACAGAGTGCTAAGGTACCATCTTGAGTACTCGATGAACCTAGGAAAAAGGTGAAAAGCGATTAAATTTGTGGATTCATGAGATGGTGACTGATAAAAATAGTGTTGTAGAGAGCATTGTTATGAGCCTGAAAGCCAAAGAAAATGGCCAGTAAAATGTTAAACCTTTCTCAGCTAGTGTTGGCTGGCTCACACGTATCAGATGGTGATACAGTGTGAAAAACGGTAAACTCGAAGGTGAGGCAAATTCGGCAGATCAAAGGCTGCAGAAGAATTTTAAAAATATCTGCCGAGTGTTCTACAAGAAAAGGGTCATGTGGAAGAGCAGATTTTCCATGCTGATGATACCGACTTGTTATACAAGGAGGTTGGCAAAGGAATCTATATAATGCAAATGGCCTCCAAAGCCCCTGGCTTTCAGTCACTTCATTGCTATTGCTATTGTGTGTCAATGCCAAGAGCAACTTTAAATGCAAACCCCAATGATGTACACTTCCCAAATACCACTTAAAGGGAAAAACCTGAAGTGTACGCCAGTCCATTGAAGGTAAAACAAAAAAGTGTGGATGGTGTTTGTAATATTTTAAGATCCATCCTACAACTGCTTCATCCCAGAAATTGAACGCTACCTCCAGGATAAAAACCTTGCTTTCAAGGTTTTATTCATTTTAGATAATGCTGTGCAGAACTTGAAAATGCCCGGCCCAACATAGAAGTCTTTTCATTTCCCCAAACACCGTGTCTCTCATCCAGCCCCTCAATCAGGCCATAGTAAAGGTGTTCAAGGTTCACTATGCAAGGAAGCTCTACACCAAGACTTTTGTTGCTCCTGGCACCAACACGGAAGCCGCTTGATGGGGTAGTAGAAGTCAGTCACTATACACAATGTGATTATGTGGACACAGCCTGAACAGCATCCAGCAAGGTAACGTCACTAACCCAAAAAAGGTTTGGCTGGATTGTGTGAAAAATTTCTAAGGCATTGAAGCTGTTAACAGAAAATACAAAGGATAGTGTCAGAAACAATGCATGTCACATGGCAAATAAGTGGAGAAGGCTTTGATGACGTGAAGAAGATGGGAAATTTTGGCAGAGAACACAGGAGAACCCATCAGCAAAGACCTGGAAAAGATTGCAAAACAAGGCATTGGAGTGAGTGATGCCAAAGATGGTGATAAGAGTCAGCCTGACACTGCGGAATTATCCTTCTCACACAGGCCACAATATCAGAATGGAATTTTGCCTTGGAAAATATTTCAATGACATGGGAAAGGGTGAACCTATGCTTGAATGCAGCCTCAAATGGGAGTGCCTAACCTCCACTGTGAGCACCCCTTACGCCAAGATGCTTAAAGATCTGAGGTGAAAAGCTAAGCAGACCAGGCTGACACAATTTTTCAAGCCACTTTGGAGCGGGGGTCTCCAACGCTATCAACAATTTGCAAGAGCCAAACTCTTGAGGTAGAACTGAGAGATGTCAGCCTGCCACCTTCACTGATGGCCTCCTCTTCTGCAGGATAAGTGGTGCCAACATCTCCCTTGGTTTTCATAGAGGAAGCCAGAGTCAAGAGGTTTAACCACACAACACAGTTCCCTATCACACATCCTAGTGTTCCATCAAAAATACGGTTTTCATTACTATTTGTTGGAGTGATTAGTATTTACCACCGCTGAAGGAGTACCACTGTGTGGAGGATGGCATGAGAATGCCTGTAGTCAGGAGGAACCAGTAACTACTAACAGAATGTTCGTTAGAAGTGAGGATAGTGAGACTTTGGTTCACTTACTTTGGACACATCAGGAAAGACCAATTTCTAGAAAAGGACATCATAGTTGGCAAAGTAGAAAGTCAGCTAAAATGAGCGAAACCCTTGGTTCACCCCATAGCCATAACAATGGACTCAAATGTACCAATGATCATGAAGATGGCACAGGACTGGGCAATGTGTGTAAAGTTGCCATGAGTAGGAGTTGATTTGATGTCAGCTGAGAACAACAGCAGTAATGGTAGCCTGAAGGCTAATAAGGAAATAATCCTATAGCACTACACTTAGAGAAGAGGAAATCTTAATTTTGAGGGTTCCAATGAGGTTTATTTACTTGAGCCTGATAGTGGCCCTTGGAAGAAGAGAGAAAGAAGCCAGATTTAAGCTTGCAGTATATTTAAAAGGAGCCCTAGTGGCACTCAGTTGCTAACCGAAAGGTCGACAGTTTGAACTCACTAGCTGCTCCACGGGAGAAAGATGTGGCAGTCTGCTTCCAAAAAACCTTGAAAACCCTATGGAGCAGTTCTACTATGAAATCATTATGAGTCAAAATTGACTTGATGGCAACGGGTTATGTTTATATTAGTATTAAACTCTATTTTGTGTATTTGCTATCTGTTAATACATTAAGTAGTCATAGACTACCGTAAAGCAGAATTAAGCTGGAAGTATACATGGCCCCTCACTCCCCGGCAAATTTGGTACTAATTGACAAAAACAGCCCACATATGTTTTTAAAAGACATTTCTCTTAAAGGCACATTCTTCCTGATGGAATTAACACATTTCCCTGTATATCTAAGATGGTGGTGTTTTTAGGTGCCGTTGTCCAGGCATGGACCAGTAATGTGAAATTTGTCTCCCAAAATGGAAGGTGCCAAGAGACCAAAGAAAGAGGTGGGCAACTCCAGTGCAGCATCAAAGGAGTATGTTAGGGAGACTTTTATAGGAGGTGAGTCCCGGGCAGTTGCAGGATGAGAGCAGATCTCCACACTCCACAATGGGAGGGCAGAGGTTTTATAGCAGTGGTGGACAATAGTGGCTCCATGCCAGGGGCTTACATAAGAATGCAAACTGTAGTGATCTAGCTGATCACATGGGAATGCCCATGTTCAGCCTCACAAAGCTTGTTTCCCCTTCAGCCATCCAGTCAGTTCCAACTCATAGTGACCCTTGTACAAACAGAACGAAAACACTGCCCGTGTCTGCGCCATCCTCACAATTGTTACTGTGTTTGAGCCCATTGTTGCAGCTCCTGTGTCAGTCCATCTTGTCTGTCATTTTATCATACTGTGATGGCTTGCATGTTGCTGTGACGCTGAAGCTATGCCACCAGTATTTCAGATACCAGCAGGATTACCCATGGTGGACATGTGTCATCGGAGCTTCCAGACTAGGATAGTCTAGGAAGAAGGACCTAGCAATCTACTTCTAAAAAATTTGGCCAGTGAAAACTTTATGAATTTATGTCTAAGGTAGAAAGAGATATGGGATTAGCTTTGGAAATTTTTTTTTAATTCTAGATTTAAATATAATATTGTTTAAATGCTGCAGAAGTGTTGTCCTTTCTTTTAAAAGATCAAATTATTTTGTTTCTGTTGATGTAGATGGGGAACTCACCTTGATGAAGGTGTTTTGATTTCATTGTTCATTGGAGATGTAGGGAATACATGTAGGAAACTAGTGAAATAGTATGGTTGCTAAAGGGAATTGTGGGTCAATTATAATTACACTGAACTTAGAAATATTTCCCTAAAACTTGGGAAAAGTAACTTCTTAGGAAACGGACCTTAGACAATTTAATCATGATCTCTTTTCATGGCAGACCGTAGTTGGTGATTTGTTTCACATATATCCTGGTTGTATAGATTGCATGGCTGTCAGATAGCATAGGGTAAAGGTAAGAGATGGATGCAGAGATGTCTTCCTCATTTTGCCTTTTTTTTTTTTTTATTTGACCCTATGGAAGATGTTCTACCACGTGGCTAATACTAGGCAAAATAAAATAGACCTAGCACACATATGGGTTAAGCAACTTTCTAAGTGATTCTTAGAGCCTTAATACTGTCATTTGGATCACTGTTGTTAACTTTTCTATGCTACGCACACAAACACAATACTTGCCATCTGATTCTATTCTCTCACCATTTCAGCCACGCCTTTCATCTAATGGAACACTGGCATTAACCTAGGAATTTAATGGGCTGAAGTTTCAGCGTTGTATTAGTTCTGTCAAACAACAACAGTTAGAAGAAGGAAATGATTTTGCCTATCAGCAATATCATAATGTCTTGACTACTACCCCCGAGCCTACAGATGAACTTCTTGCAACTGTTTTATATTTTTAGCACAATAGGCAAATAGGAAAACCTTAAACACAAGTATGTAGTAGTCCAGCTTCTCTGATTATATGCTGGACTGTATGAAGAAGAACAGGACATCAGGATTGGAGGAAGAGACTCATTAGCAACCTGCGACATGCCGATGACACAACCTTGCTTGCTCAAAGTAAAGAGGACTTGAAGCACTTACTGATGAAGATCAAAGACCACAGCCTACAGTGTGGCTTACACCTCAACATAAAGCAAAAATCCTCACAACTGAACCAATAAGCCACATCATAATAAATAGAGAAAAGACTGAAGTTTTAAAGGATTTCATTTTACTTGGATCCACAGTCAACACCCATGAAAGCAGCAGTCAAGAAATCAAAAGATGCATTGCATTGGGCAAATCTGCCGCAAAGGACCTTCAGTGTCGAAAAGCAAAGATGTCACCCTGAAGACTAAGGTGCGCCTGACCCAAGCCATGGCATTTTCAGTTGCATCATATGCATGTGAAAGCTGGACAATGAATAAGGAAGACCGAAGAACTGACACATTGAATTGTGATATTGGTGAAGCATATTGAATATACCATGGACTGCCAAAAGAACAAAACAAATATGTCTTGGAAGAAATACAATCAGAATGTTCCTTAGAAGCAAGGATGGCGAGACTGCGTCTTACATATTTTGGATATATTGTCAGGAGGGATCAGTCCCCGGAGAAGGACATTGCGCTTGGTAAAGTACAGGGTCAGGAGAAAAGAGGAAGACCCTCAACAAGGTGGATTGACACAGTGGCTGCAATAACACAGGCTTCAAGCATAACAACAATTGAAAGGACGGCGCAGGACGGAGCAGTGTTTCGTTCTGTGGTACATAGAGTCGCTATGAGTTGGAACCAACTCAACGGCACCTAACAAGTTTGTAATGAATATTTCGGTAATTTCATGCTCTTCATTGTTTGCTTCGACTAATTCCTGAAACACATTATTTTAATTAATTATTATCTTTATTTAAATGGGGCAACAATAGCTCTAAACTTATTGTGGGTGGAGTCTCATTTTTAGTAGCCACAGTATAAAACATAAGTAGCCATGAATCCTGTTCATCAAAAAATTCCATCTCTGCTTTCTTGGCAAATGGGAGGATTGTTTTTCCTGGCCCCTTGTGATTTGGCATGGCCATGTGGCTAGTTAAGGTAATGAATTTTAAGCACAAGTGATGAGCATGAGACCCTCCCAAACTCTCTTTTTAAGCATGGAGCTGTGATGGTGGTTGCCCCATCAGCCTCTGTCCCTGAGTGACTACAGTGAGCAGCGTCCACTGACAGTATAGAATGGATATATAATGTGAACAAGAAATAAGTCTTTGTTATTGTGACCTAGTATAACTTAGCCTGTCCTGACTGATACATAAAATATAAAGTAGTTAAAAAGTTTTGTGGGTGTTATTAAAATCATAACAAATTAAACCATTCAAAGGAATTAAAAAAGTTAGAGACAAAGATACCTAGAAAGTATTGATAGGAAATTAATAAAAAAGATAAAGATGTTACTGGGTTGAAAAGTTATTGGTGACCTTAATACTTCTGTATCAAAAAAAATAAGTATATTACTTTCATAATGCAGGGGAGAAACTAAAAAAACTTACAGGTTTTGTATCTGTGTTTAGGAAAACCTGGTGGCGTAGTGATTAAGTGCTATGGCTGCTAACCAAAAGGTTGGTAGTTCAAATCCACCAGGCACTCTGGAAACTCTATGGGGTGGTTCTACTCTGTCCTATAGGGTTGCTATTGGTCAGAATCAACTCAACAGCATTAGGCTTGGTTTTTGTTTTGTTTTTATCTGTGCTTATGCTTTTTTTTTTTATGCTAGAATACTATATGCTAATAATCATAGCCAGTGTTGATTGAGCACTTTACAATAGTAGGTACTTTTACATGTATTATCTCGTTTAATTCTACCAAGAATCAGTGATAACGATTGTATCAGTATTCTCAGTTTTGGTATTTTGCATATAGTAGTTGCATTCCATATGATTATCTCTAGTATATATATATATGTATAGTTACTGCAGTCCTTTCAGACTTGAGTCTCTAGTGTTTTTGTATATCTTTGTAAAGATGTCTGTGCAGCAGATAACCTTGGAAGATTGAGATAACGTCTCTCTCCTAGTCAGAGGGCAGATTTGTTTGCTGTTTGGTATAATAAGGATGATGTCTCCCTGAGGCAAAAGTTAGGCAGGTTTGCAGCCCTCTTATTAAAGATGCGTGTTTGCTAACCTTGAGGCCTGAGTATCCCCCTCAGCCACCTCTCCTCCCTTCTGAGTCTTAGGAAGCAAGGGGAACTGACATGAATGAATATTATGCTGCTTAATTACTGTGCTGTAATAAAGTCCTTTGTCTCTAACCCAGGAATCACCTGTCTTCTGCAAGCATCCATGAAACTGTGGAAAGCTAACTTGTTAGCTAGCAAATAGAGTAAAATACCTTATTCTTCAGAGTGCTTGACCCTGGCAACAGTAATTCATAACAGATTCTTGATAATAATATTCCTAATTTTGTCATTATTTGCTGTGCCTTGCATGTTCAAGATGACGCATTGTAGATCTGTAGGTCAGGTGAAGATATAAACAAACGCTGCAGTTTTAGAATTTCAAAAGCTAAAGAATAGTTTAACAAAGACCAAGAAGGACAGCCCTCTGAGATTGTCTTATAAATAGTTCAGATAAATGAACCATTAATTAATAGTTATAATATTTCCAAAAGATCCCTTATCCTATCCAGGAACCTAATTTAAAATATCTGAATGTTAGTATCATTCTTTTGAGTGAAGTAATCAAATAGTAATGAATATAACTCAAGTTTAAACAAGCTGTACTACTAAATACTGTATACTTAATATAATGGATACATATTTCATACAATTCTTTGTTTCTCTCCTTTGTTCAAACAATTCTTAATAGATCTTGATTTATTCTTAGAGAATACTGACCTGAAATTGTTAGAAAAATATATGTATATTGTGTATACATACACGTAAAAACATGGTTATTTCCAATATGAGCACTGACTTCAGTAATTCCTTTTGGTTTCAGAAGGTAAGAGATAATAGGTATAATGTATTTTTAATTCAGAGATATTATCCACAGAATATAATGTACTTTCAAAGCCCATATTTTTTCATTGTGAATTTCTTTCTAGAGTGTCATTACATCTGGCATTCAGTGATTGAATTGGGAGCTGAGGACATAATTGAACTCATTTAGTATCTTTAATAGTTTAATTAAATTCATTTGAATAAAAACTACTGGTGACATAAGTATATATCTGCATGTGATGCTAATTATGAAGATAAATTAAAACCCATTGAGGTCATTTTACTGGTCAATATGTTTTTAAAAGGTTCCTAGGCCTTTAGCAAAGCTTCTAGAAAAGGATGCTAAAAATTTGTGCCTTTACTTTTGAATATTTGTTACTTGGTATATTTTCCAACCCTGTCTTATGATGTGAAAAAAGATGAACTAATGAGTTCATAACAAAAAATATGAATTGTTTGTGGTTAATATGCATCTTTTTTTGTCCACTGAGTCCAGTCTGAACTGATCGAGAAGGCCATTTTTCTATTGTGCTGTATGATAAATGTTTCCGTATACAGCTCAGGGTCAGCCACTAGAGAAGTGCTGTATTTCAGTATTTGGAAAACACATACCCCTTAGAAGGAGAAAATAATTGCCATGTTCAGTGGATATAATGGAAGTTAAAGCTACTGTGATCAACCTATTTGCTTCTGAGTTACAAGGGAAGAAATCATTGATCGTTTTCTAATGCATGGATGGTGCACTGAAGAATTATCAGTCAACGGCTTAAACTTGTGACCTTTCTAAGCTCTGTGTTAGCTTTGGTTGCTAGTTTATTTTCTTTAAAATTTGGTTCCTATAATGTGGATAGTGAGTGACGTATAATATTTGTAAGAAAATCAGATAGTAGAATGCATTTGAAAAAACAAAATCCCCCCCCCCCCCCCCAGTAGCTAGCAATCTATATTTCTTTCTTTCTGGCTTGTGTAGCATCCTTAAGTACCATAAATGTCAAAATACTTTCTATTCCTAAATAAAACCAATATAATTTGTCTTCCTTTCTTGTTCTGTTCGTTGTAATTAAAGCCGATTGAAAATTAAACCCAAGAAAAGTTCAGAATAAAACTCCATTTAATCCTAACGAAGCTAAAGCAGTGGTGTCCTGGAGCCAACTGTTGAATGGTTGACACCTTGTAATCAGCCGTGCTGAGAGTACTTACACTGCAAATATCAGCAAACGCTACAACGGGGGCTTACTTACCAGCACACCATTCACTAAAAGTGTTTTGAGATAATATATAATACACGTTTTATACTCACAAACACACACACTTGTGAAGATAGACAGATAGACAGGCATAGAGGTTTCTGTACTTTGCTTGAGTTCAAACCCTGGCTCCCTTAATTACTAGCTATGTGACCTTGAACAATTCACTCAGTTTCTTTGTGCCTCAGATTTATATTCTATAAAATGGGAATGAAGATAATAGTAGCTACATTATAGTATTGTTGTTGAATGTCTGTCTAAAGCGTTCAGAACAGTGCCTGGCACAGAGACGGTGCTTGGTAACTGTTGGCCAATGTTATCATTGTTATTATCTAGACTGAAGTGAGAAAAAGCAGACTCTAAATAGTATTTCTGAGCAGTGTATCTGATAGATCATGTACTTTTAGTAACCACTATTTGTATCATATTGAGCCCCTCTGCTTCCATTTCACAGTCCCTGGGTGGTGGAAACGGCATGCACCGGGCTGCTAACCAAAAGATTGGTCATTCAACCAACCCGTGGTTTGTAAGAAGAAAAGACCTGATGAGCTACTTCCGTAAGTTCTACTCTGTAACAAGTGGGGTCATCACGACTTGGAATAGACTCAATGGCACAAGACAACAACAACAACAGCCTCCAGTTCACTGCATTATACTCAATAATGCATCTAGAAATCTATGTTCTAAAGTACAACTGCTTGTGCCAGTTCAATTCTGCTATGCTAGTAAAGACAGCGTTTATACACACCTACACACTTTCCTTCCTTTTCATCACTGTATCTCCCCTGCAAGAAAAGAAACCCAAAGCAGGGAAAATATCTTTGAAATGTATTTCCTGAGCCCATTGCTTTGTTTGAGCCCACTGCTTATGTGTGGAATTTTATTTATGGTTAATTAGTTTATTTCTTAAGCATTGTTTGTTGTCCAAAGAATGGCTTCTCGGAACCCTCTTACATTCAATAATCTTTTGGGAGCTTCTATGTCAAAATGGCAGATTAAACACGCAGGTTTATTTCCTTTCCCTCTACTGCTCTAAAAATGACTTTAAAATGAGGAAACAAAGATAAAATTAACTCATGGTGTCAAAGGAAATGAGAAGGAGCCAGTAGCAGATTTCAAAAAAAGATTTTGAGAGACAGAAGATGAGAGGTATCAAAAGAAGTAGCACGAAAGGGGTCATGTCCTGGAATTTGTGAAGAAAGACTGATCGACTCAGAAAACTCTGCAAAGTTAAGAAATGGGAAATGTCAGTGATAACACAGGAAACAGGAGAAATGAATGGGCAGTTAAAAACATGGGAATGTATATGGGATCAACAGTCAGCCTGTCCTATAGCTCTGCCCCAACACGACGCATCTTTGAATGAACTCGTGGGAAGTCGTAGGGAACCTAGTCTAAGAGTTTCTTTTCCGGAACAAAGCACTCTGCATGTGGCAATTAAGATCAACCCACTCCCCACCTATGCATAGCAGGGCAGAGAATGCCTATTGCCAACCGCTGCCCGTGTTCACGGAGCACAGAGCCAACCTTTCTGACTGTGGCCTTATTCTTAAATATTCAAAAGTAATCAAGGATCGTTAGACATTTCCACAAAGTCTACAAAATGAAGGACATTTTCATAATGCTGGAGGAAGCATGCACCCCAGCAGCAAGCAGGAAGAAATAGAAATGAGTTGGGGACAAAGATTAATATTAAAAGAAAAAAAAAGTATTCTGACATTTTCAGACTCAGAGGACAAATCCATATTTTGAATGATGGATATAAAGCCTAAGGTCATTTAATAAGGACTGGAGTCACCGTGGTTAAGGGCTCAAATGCTAACCAAAAGGTCGGCAGTTCAAATCCACCAGCCGCTCCTTAGAAACCATATGGGGCAGTTCTACTGTGTCGCTAAGAGTCAGAATAGACTCGATGGCAACATTAAAACTGCACCCCATGTGACATCCCTTTACATTCCTTGCCTAGCCACGGGCATTTGAGCTTGTGACCCTTCTGTGGGGGAATTTTAATGGCTCTGTTTTGTTACTTATTTGTGCATCCCACTTTGAGATGTCATACTCAAGTTACAGTAGAAAAAGCATCAAATGGACATCAGAACACAAGTGTTCAGAGAGTGGAGCCTCCAGAATTTTCTATAGAAAAGAAACATCAATTGCTTAAAAAATAGATTTCAAGGCAATCTTGTAACTGAGTCTGTATGGCAAGAATGTGCATTTCCATATAGGTCAGGCTTTAGGAGGTTGATGGAGAATACCAAACCAAGACTGAACCCGTTGCCATCAAGTCGATTCCAATTCATAGTGACCCTTTAGGACAGAGCAGAACTGCCCATAGGGTTTCCATGGAGCGCTGGTGGATTCCAGCTGCCGACCATTTTTTTAGCAGCCGACCTTTTAACCCCTGCGCCACCAGCGCTCCGTAGATGAAGAATTGTTGTTGTTATTAGGTACCTTCGAGTCAGTTCTGACGCATAGCGACCCTGTATACAACAGAAGGAAACACTGCCCTGTCCGGCGCTATCATCAATCGTAGCTGTTTGACCTCATTGAGGCTTTTCCTTTTTTTCGCTGATCCTCCACTCTACCGAGCATGATGTCTTTCTCCAGATGAACTCTTGCAAGCCTTGTTTCCAAGGAGCAGTCTGGCTGTATTTCTTCCAAAACACATTTGTTTATTCTTTTGGCAGTCTACACTATATTCAATATTCTTCGCTAACACCGTAATTCAAAGGCTCAATTCTTCAGTCTTCGCGTATAAGGCGATTGAAAATACCATGGCTTAGTCCTTAAAGTGACATCTTTGCTCTTTAACACTTCAAAGAGATGTTTTGCAGCAGATTTGCCCAATGCCATGCGTCTTTTGATTTCTTGACTGCTGCTTCCACAGGTGTTGATTGTGAATCCAAGTAAATTGAAATGCTTGACAACTTCAATCTTTTCGCTATCATGATGTTGCTTATTTGGTCCAGCTGTGAGGATTTTTGTTTCCTTTGTTGAGGTGTAATCTATACTGAAGGCTGTGGTCTTTGATCTTCATCAGGGTTTCAAGTCCTCTTCACTTTCAGCAGTCAAGGTTGTGTCATCTGCATAATACGGGTTGTTAAGGAGTCTTCCTCGGATCCGGATGCCTCCTTCTTCATATAGTCCAGCTTCTTGGATTGTTTGCTCAGCATACAGATTGAATAAGTATGGTGAGATGATACAACCCTAATGCACACCTTTCCTGATTTTAAACCATGAAGTAGCCCATTGTTCTGTTCAAATGACTGCCTTTTTGTCTAAGTACAGGTTCCTCACAAGCACAGTTAAGTGTTCTGGCATTCACGTTCTTTGAAATATTATTCATAATCAATTATGATCCACATAGCTGAATGCTTTTGCATAGTCAATAAAATATAAGTAAACATCTTTCTGGTATTCTCTGCTTTCAGCCATGATGGAGAATAGGTGGGGCTAACCCCAAAACCTTTTGGTGTTGACACCGGCTTAAAGCTCAGTTCTGCCACTAACTACTTATATTGTCTTAAGACCTTAACCTTTCTGAACCTTAGGTTTCCCCAACCAATCCTAAGAGTGGGCTGAAATCTTGCTCTTCAAAGTGTGGTCCATGAACCAGCAGCATCAGCACCACCTGGAAGCTTGTTGAAAACCCAGGATCTCAGGACCCACCCAGACCTACGGAGTCAGCCTCTGCATTTTCACAGGATCTCCAGCTGGTTCATATACACGTTAGAATTTGAGCGACACTGAGCTAGATAATATCGAGTTCCCTTCCTGATGAGTCAGCCTAGCAAATTAGAAAGAATATTACATTGGAACTCAATAGACCTAGACTGGAATTTTCTTTCTACTGCTACCTGATCTATATTCCATTGGACACATTACTCAATTTCTTTGAGCCTATTTTCACATTTATTAAATTGGAGATATTAATATCTGTTTTATAAACCTGTTGGGGCGATAACAAATATGAGACACCTAGCACAGTGCCTGACATACAATTGGAATTCAGTATTGTCTTAGTCATCCAGTGCTGCTATAACAGAAATACCACAAGTAGATGGTTTTAACAAAGAGAAATTTATTTCCTCACAGTAAAGTAGACTAAAAGTCCAAATTCAGGGTGTCGGCTCCAGGGGAAGGCTTTCTCTCCCCGTCGGCTCGGTGGAAGGTCCTTGTCCTCAGTCTTTCGCTGGTTGAGGAGCTTCTCAGGCACAGGGACCTCGGGTCCAAAGGACACGCTCTACTCATGCTGCTTTCTTGGTGGTCTGAGTTCCCCACTCGCTGCTAGCTTCTCTTTCCTTTTATCTCTTGAGAGATAAGAGGTGGTACAGGCCACACCCCAGGGAAACTCCCTTTATGTTGGATCAGGGATGTGACCTGGTAAGGGTGTTACAATCCCACCCTAATCCTTTTAAACATAAAATTACAATTCCACCCTAATCCTTTCTAACATAAAATTACAAGCACAAAATAGAGGACAACCACACAATAGGGGGAACTATGGCCTAGCCAAATTGATACATACATTTGGGGGGCAGGACATAATTCAGTCCCCGACTAGTTCAGTTCTCTTCCCTTGCTCCCCACCCCCCCCGCCCCCGCAGAACCAACAGTTGATGGCTCTAGGGCTCCCATTTCCTGCCATAGATTTCCTTTCCTAATGCCTTTGCCCTCAATTTAAGGAGAGAATAAAAACAAAGTATCAAATCTTATGAAAGTAACGCCTACTCTGAAAACAGTTATCAGATGGCAGCCAACTGGAATTACTGCAGTAGCCCTAAGAAATAAGTAGAGCAACTTTCTCTACTTTTGTCAGTTCAGCTCAGAGACAATAAACTAACATTTTTTTTTTCCTTAAATTATCAAAACGCTGTTGTTGCTCAGAGGCAAGTTGTGTGTATCCCTGGAGTGTTATCTCAAAAACAGAGCAATTGCTGACCCAATTACCTATTAAATGTTATAGTTGTTCAAAGTAACACTGAAGAAACCTGTTTATTCTAAAGACTTGTTAGCGGAGAGCAATGTCTCCCAAGATATCTTTTTAAATGCTGCTGTTCCACTGTTTTTTGAGGTGATATGTTTTGTCTTTTACTATGTTATTATTTGAAAATCGCTCACTTATCTTTACACTCTTCATTTTGAATTCAGCTACATTGTGACTTTTCTGTAAATCTTTTATAAACAAGGTCTCTGGTGGATCTTGTTTAATTGGTTAAGGATTATCGGTAGAGAACACTGTCAAAACTCTAGGCAGCATTTCTTTTAAAAAATCATGGTACAAAACTTTTCCTGGGATAAGATGTGTGGATGCAGATAAGAGCAAACCACGTTCTCATGCTCACAAATGCTATGTGAACGTGGCTTGTCAAAACAAAAACGGTTTTCAAGTGTCCTCTTGGCAGTCATATTCTCTAACAGCTTTGTTTTTTAAAACTTAATTATTTGTGTTACGATTCTGACAAAACTGGTTCAAAGAAGGAAGGGGATTGGAGATCTTTGCTAATAAAATGTTCTTGTAGCTATTTTTTTGGGATATAAACTACCAGAAGGTATCAAATGTGAAAGCCCCTGAAGGGTTTCCTTATGTCATCTTGCAAAACTAGTCCACGATTTTATTACCCACTGTGAAGGGACAAGAATAAACACACACGTATATCCGCATGTCACATGTGCATCATCTTCTCCTTTTTTTTTTTTTTCTAGGTTATTGTCTAACGTTGGTGAGAATTCATGCTTGACTACGAGTCAAAACTCCCATCCCCTCCCATTCCTACTTCCAATTCGTGAGTATCTTCTCAATCTTCCCTCTATGCTCACAGTATATGCAAATATTTCTTAGGTTTGCTGTATCCATCTTTGGATAACTCCACTGGTTCACATGGGTATTACTACATTTGTAATTAAAAGGCATTTCTAAATATTGTAGTAAACCTGTAAGTCACATGACAACGTTAATATCTTTATTTTAATCTAAAATTTCTGTTATTATATGCATTAAAACAAAACAGAACTGTTGCCGTCAAGTCGATTCTGACTCATGATGACCCTATAGGACAGAGTAGAACAGCCCCATATGGTTTCCAAGACTGTAAATCTTCATGGAAGGAGGCTGCTGCACCTTTCTCCTGAGGAGCAGATGGTGGGTTCGAATCACCAACCTTTGAGTTAGCAGCTGAAAACTTAACTACTGCCTCGCCAGGGCTCCTTAGTTGTTGCTTCTTTACCTCTTAATCATTCTACTGGATATAACAGCCCTCTGCTGTTTAGGATAAATGTAACTTTCTTGCCAGCTTTCAGAAGTTGTTTTGGATCAACATAATTAATAATCAGAACTAAACTTATAATTAAACTTATAATTAGATCTCTTTATCTATGACTTAATTCATCTTATTTTTAGTTTATAAAATAGTCACAGACATCTTTATTTGTATCATTCTTAGGTTTTATAAAAATAATTTTCAGTCATTTGTATATTCAGAAAATTCATTCATCCCAGCACATCTAGATTTGATTTTCCCCAAATCTGCTTTTATTGGGGCAACTTGTAGTCAATGGTTAATAGGGAGAGCTTTTTCCTACCACCTGTTTCACAGGAGAGATCAATACACCACAAGGAAGGGGACCCGAGCTGTCCACTCCAAACACAGATGCCCTCCCAGGAGTTACCTCTTCCCTCTTTTGAGATTTTGTCCTGCTTTGGGAGATTGGCTCAAAGGGTCAGGGGTAGTTGAAAGAACTTGCATGGGGGAAATTTTTATATATCTTTTTCACCTGGGAGATTTCACATAAGCCTGCTCAGAACCTCTCTGCTTGGTATGCAACACAGAAATAATTGAGTATGTCTCTCACTAAATTGAATTGAACTGACCATGGGTTTGAAGTTGCTGCCTTTCCCACTGAGTTAAAACCAAATGGAGCTGCCTCCCTGGGCCAGGCTTTGATCAGTAGCGTGAAACTTTCCTCTTCCTGACTTAAATGCATCCAGTCCTAAGAACTGGCTTTATTTAATGTTCTTGTTCACTTCCCTGGAAATGCTTTAACTCTGGCTCCTGCCGGCTGTGAAAGTGATTAGGATTTCATGGGACCAGAGCGTTTCATTTCTGGTAAGCAGCACTATGGCCCATAAATTAACTCAGGATTATGCTTCAGCGTGTTCTCTGCAGGCTTGTTTTGAGCTGAAAGGAAAGGCGATTGAAGGATGAAGAAACAAAGGAAATGATGAAATGAGAAGTGAAGAGTTGTACAAAACCCGACAGCGTGTATTAGCATAAGTTCTTCCTGAGCAGGACACTAAGAAGCTTACGCCACTGCCCCCTAGTATTCTGTCAGTGCTGACAAGCGTCATTCCTCCCACTCAAAACCTAACTCTTTGTACATGTGGATCAATGTTTTATCTTCACTTGAAATGTATATTGGTCATCTTAAGCCTCTCTGAAAGCCAGTTCAGCAATTGTGGTAACAATCCCAGCTGAGCCCAGCCTTCTAGGTCTTCACACCAAGGTGCTAGACATAGGAATACCGCTGTCTGAGGCCCTGCAGAACGGCTCCTCCGAAGCTGAGTACTACCCAGTGACCTCTGTCAACATCAAGAGGAGCAGAAGAGTCACTCACCAAAGCACTGTCTGAATTCTTAACCCAAAAAATCATTAGCTATCATAAAAATATTTTTGTTTTAAGTCATGGGTTGGCAAACTACAGCTCATGGGTCAAATCCAGACCACCACCATTTTTGTATGGCCTATGCAGTAAGAATTGATCTTACATTATTAAATGGCTGAAAAAAAATAAAAATAACAATACTATTTTTGTGACACAAGAAAATCGGTGTATATGAATAAAGTTGTATTGGAACATAGCCACGCTCCTCTGTTTTGTGGCTGCTAACTGAGAGGTCAGTGGTTTGAACCGAGCAGCCACTCCACGGGAGAAAGACCTGGTGATCTGCTTCCATAAAGACTACAGTCTACTACAACCACTGTGGAAAACAGTGTGGCATTTCCTCAAAAAGCTAGAAATACCTTACAATCCAGCAATCCCCCTCCTAGGCATATATCCTAGAGATATAAGAGCCATGACATGAATAGGCACGCACACCTATGTTCATTGCAGCGCTGTTCACAATAGCAAAAAAGATGGAAACAACCTAAGTGCCCATCAATGGATGAATGGATAAACGAATTGCAGTACATATATACAATGGAATACTACTCAAATATAAAGAATAATGGAGCCCTGGTGGTGCAGTGGTTAAGAGCTTGGCTGCTAACCAAAAGGTCTGTAGTTCAAATCCACTAGCCACTCCTTGAAAACCGTATGGGGCAGTTCTACTCTGTTCTACAGGGTCACTATGAATCAGAATCAACTTGATGGCAACAAGTTCTATAAAGAATAATGAGGAGTCCGTGAAACATTTTATAACATGGATGAATCTGGAGGACATTATATATGCTGAGTGAAATAAGTCAATCACAAAAAGACAAATATTATATGGTCTCACTATTATAAAAAGCCCGGAATAGATATACACCCAGAAAGCAAAGGTCTTTAAGGGCTACCAGGGATGAGATAGAGAGGAAAGGGGAGTCACCTTCTAGACACTAGACACTTGTTACTCTTGGTGATAGGAAAGGCAATCCCAAATATGGGTGAAGTCAGTACAACCTGACCAAGGTAAATAAAGACACTAAGGAGCGCAAAAGGGACAATTTTGGTAAATGCTATAACATACACAATTTTGCCACAACAGAAAAAACAACCAAAAAATATGTGCGTGGTTACATAGATAGATATGGATGCACATAGGTGTATAGGAAGGCATATGCCAATAAAACCAAAAACCAAATCCGTTGCTGTCGAGTTGATTCCGACTCATAGCGACCCTAAAGGAGAGAGCAGAACTGCCCCATAGGGTTTCCAAGGAGCACTGATTGTTTGGTTAACAACCATAGCTCTTAACCACTATGCCACCAGGGTTTCCATGCCGATAAAGGCAGGTGCATATATAGATGTATCTGTAGGCGTGTGTATATACATGTTTTTATGTGCTACATATATACAAACCACACAGGGGGCACAATTACAGAGGCTACTTGACATATACAAACAACTCGTGGGATTGCTTTACTGGGTTGAAAGCCTGGGGACCATTGTCTCGGGGGACAATTTAGTCAATTGGCATAACAGTTCACAAAGATAATGTTCTCCATTCTAGTTTAGTGAGCAGCATCTGGGGCCTTAAAAGCTTGCTAGCAGCCATCTAAGATACAACTGTTGGTCTCTAGTCTGGAGCAAAAGAGAATGAAGGAAACCAAAGTCTTAAAAACTAGGCCAGAGGACTAGTAGCCTACATGAACCATGGTGCCCAGTTACCACTAACCAGGGAAACAATAGAAGGTGTTGGATAGAAGCAGAGAAAAACATAGAACAAAACTCAAATTCCTAAAAAATGCCAGACTTACTAGACCAAAAGAGCCTAGAGAAACCCCCGAGACTATCACCCTAAGATACCCTTTGAACTTGGAATTGAACCTATTTTTGCTGGTCACCTTTCAGCCAGATAATAGACTGGCTTACAAAATAAACAGTATCACCTGTGAGAAATATGCTCCCTTAAATGATTAACTATATGAGACCAAATAGTCAACAGTTATTCAAAAGCAAAGAAAAGACGGCAAAGAGGGGAAGGAAGTGAGATCAATGGAAACAGAACAAACAACAGAAATAATGAGAATGGTGACACATTGTAAAAACTGTAACCAATGGCATGAAATAATTTGTATAAAAATTGTTAAAAGGGAACCTAGTTTGCTATGTAAACTTTCACCTAAAACACAATAAAATATTATTTAGAAACAAAAACCAAAACAAAACAAAAAATGATTACAACCTAGAAGGCCCTACAGGGGCTATGAGCTGTAATCAACTTGGTGGCATACAACAACACCAGTTTTTATTCTACAGTGGAGTAAGTAAAGTAATTGGGTCCCCAAACCTAAAATATTTACTATATGGCTGTCTTAGTTACCCAGTGCTGCTATCACAGAAATACCACAAGTGGATGGCTTTAACAAAAATGAATTTATTCTCTCACAGTCTAGTAGGCTAGAAGTCCGAATTTAGGGTGTCAGCTCTAGGGGAAGGCTTTCTCGCTCTGTCGGCTCTGCAGGAAGGGCCTTCTCATCAATCTTCCCCCGGACTAGGAGCTTCTCTGCACAGGAACCCCGGGCCCAAAGGACGTGCTCTGCTGCCAGCACTGCTTTCTTGGTGGTATGAGTCCCCCAACTCTCTGCTTGCCTCCCTTTCCTTTTATCTCTTATAAGATAAAAGGTGATATAGGCCACGCCCCAGGGAAACTCCCTTTACCCTGGATCGGGGATGTGACCTGAATAAGGGTGTTACATCCCACCCTAACTCTCTTTAACATAATCTAATCTTGTCTCATTAACCACAGGCAGAGATTAGGATTTACAACACATAGGAAAATTACAATCACAAAATGAAGGACAATCACACAGTACTGGGAATCATGGTCTAATCAAGTTAGTGCATATTTTTGGGGGACACAATTCAATACATGACAATGACCCTTTACAGAAAAAGTTTACTGGCTCTTGTTTTAAGCCACTAAATTTTAGGTTAATTTCTTACACATCAATAGCTAAAGAGCTGTAATCTAAGTCAAAAATCGACATAGACTTTTTGAACTAAATAGACAAAAAAAAAAAAACACATTTTAACCTGACAAATGTTAACAGTTGATTTCTTAACCTATGGTCAAAACCTTCATAGTCAAGACTTAACTTCAGAGGCAACTACTGAAAAAAAGTAACATCGAACTGCATCGAATTTTTTCTTATTCATTGTGTACACAGGGCAATATTTTGTTTCAGTGAGAAGCAGGATGTATCTGACATTTCTTGACTTCCTGTCATATGCCAGGCACCATACTAGGCTATGTGACAGTAATGGTAAGTAAAAGTAGATAAAAATTCTGCCCCATTGGAGCTTATAGTCAAATAGAGAAGGCAGACAGCAATCAGATAATTCCACAATAAAATCTGTGATAAATTTTTAGAAAGAATTGTATATAGTGCCCTGATAACCATACCAGGAAAATCTGGCAGCTAAGCTTCACCCCAAAAATGAGATACTTCAGCTGAGACCCTAATGGTGAGTAGGGTTAATGAGGTGCAATGGGGTGAGGATGCTATGGAAGGGAGAATTTTTCAGACTGAGAGAGCGTGGTACGTTTGGGGAACTGGCTGGAGACAGGGAGAATGGTGCAAGAGGAAGGCTGAGATTGCGGCTTTTCTGGACTGCACTGCCAGCTTTAATTTTTATTCTGAGAGTCACGGGAGTGTTTCAGGAAGCGGTGTGGCTCAGTAGGAGGCTGTGGCTTCAGTGTAATCAGACCCACATGTTGAAAAATGATTTTGCAGAGTGGAAAAACGATTGATGGAAATGGGAAAGTCGTTACACAGAACGGAAAACCATCAGGGTTGGTGATAGCCTATCAGAAGGATCAGGATGTAGTTCAAAAAGGAAAAAATAAATAAGATCCTCTGAATTTAGGGAAGTGATTAGTGACTTTAATGAGGACTGTTCCTAGGGCGTACTCAGGTCAGAAGCCAGGATGGAATGAGCTAAAGATGACTGCTGGCTAGAAAATTTGGTGTTGTTGTTAGCTGTTGTTGAGTTAGTCCTCGACTCGTGGCACCCCCATGCCCATCCCTGTGATCGGTAGCTTATTGGACCACTGTGATCCATGGAGTTTCCATTGACTGATTTGCAGAAAAAGATCACCAGGCCTTTCCTCTCAGTTCATCTCAGTCTGGAAGCTCTGCTGAAGCCTCTCAGTGTCGTAGCAACATGAAAGCTCCACTGACAGAGCGGCGGTGGCTGAGCATGAGATGCGTTGGCTAGGAACAGGAAAAGAAAATAAAAACAACTTCTGTATTTTTCTGAAGTTGGCTGTAAAGGGAGAAAAGAGGGTGATATCTGGAGAGGAGAAAGCAGAGTCAATGGTTGGCTGTTTTCCTTAAAATGGGAGATCCTCAAGCATGCTCAAAAGCCAATGATTAGATCCAGTAAAGGGGGGAAAGTAAAAACAAATTAAAAAAAAAAAACGAACTCAGTGTTACAGAAGTAACACTTGCTGGTGTGAGATTCCTGGGCAAATAGCAGGGGACAGGATTCAAAGCTTAGGTAAAGGCAGGGAGGCCTTGCAAATTAGGAGAGGACTCTGAGGCTGCAGCAATGAGCTCAAATACAACAACCATGATAAGGATGCGGCAGAAATGGGCAACATCTTGTCTGTTGTATGTAGGGTCGCTGTGAGTCAAATCCAACTCGACAGCACCTAACGACACCAACAAAGCTGCATGTAGATAGCTCTATATTTTAGAAGGCATTGGGGACTTTGATGAACAGCTTTACAAAGAGATATAGCTTTTGTTACATTTTAATTTGAAGGCTGATCCCAGGAGGAAATAGAATTTATCGGTATAGTAAACCAAATGGAAAGACTTTAATGAAGGAACTACTTACATAAATGTGAGTCAATTTAAAACAAAAAATAGAAGCACCAGCTGGTAGCCTAGGGAAAGGAATAGTGTTTCCAGAGCCTGGGGGGCGGGGGGGGGGCGGTGGTCTGGAACTGTAGAACAGGAGCCCTGGTGGTAGCTTTAGATTTGCCAGAACAGTCATATCAGAAGGAAAGAGGCACTGATGTGGGATGGAACAGTGAACAGTACCCTGGTCTCTCTCATTCCAGCCTTCCATCTGCTGCTGCCGCCTTTTTGCAGGATGCAGCTGGGGTTCAGCTGAGGAGGGAGCCTGGGAGATGACCTGGAAGGGGCCAGCCTCCCAGAGCACTGAGTTAAACAGAAAAAAAAAGAAGGGGGTGGGGTGAGAAATTGAGTATGTCTGTTGTTATTACATCTTTAATCCTTGAATTCACCTGAATTCTGTGGTCTCTTGCCTTCACCATGTGTAGATCAGGGATCATTAAAGCACACAGCACAGACAATGCGTCAAACCCAGAATGCTTCGGCAGTGAAGCTCTGCTGGTTTTGCTCCTGCTCCTCTGGGTACTTCTCAGATTGTTATCCCTGTGCCTCTACATTGAATGCTCTGTCCTGGGGCCCTGTGCTCTTCTGCGACACTCTTCCTCGGCTGGCCCATCTACTCCTATGGCTCCAAGTCTGAGCTACGAAGTGATGACTCCCAGATCTGTTTTTCCTGCCATCTCTCCCTCTCTGAAGCTTTGGACTTCTACGCCAGCACGTCTACTGGACAGCTCCACCACAGGCCCAAGGTCATCCCAAACTCATCAGGTACAAACCAAACTTGTTTTCCTTTTGAAACCTGTTCCTTCTGTCTTGTTTCTTGTCTCAAGGAATGGCAACACCATCCATTCAATTATGCAAGTACCTTGACACCCACTTGTCCATCACCCAAACATGGAATCAATCATGGAGTCCACTTTACCTCCAAAATATTTCAAACCCATCTATTTCTTGCCATCTTCACCAGCATTTCCTTAGATGAGCCATTACTTTCTCTCACCTAGATCATTCCAACAGCACCTAACTGACCTTCTTACCTTTAGTCCTGGCTCTTCTCTGATCCATTGTCTAAACTCCAGCTTGAATAAACTTTTTATAACCCAAGTATGATAATACACATACTTTTTTAGTAATTCCATTGGTTCTAGGATGGAGGGATAATCACTAATATAGTTTGAAAATGTGTTAAGATGTGGTCTCTGCTGACATTGCCAATCTAATTTCTCACAGTTCTCCACCCCCAATACCCTACCTCCCACTGCGCCCCCTCCTTTGCCAGGATAATTCCTCTACACCCTGCAGCTTCTATCATAAACTCCATCACTTCTTGCAGGGTGCATTCCCTGAGCCCCTTAATCCAGATGAAGTATCCCTTCTAAATGCTTCCTTAGCAACTGTTCCATCCACTGTTATGCCCATCATAACATTCATCACACTAAATTGTTATGGTCTGTAATTGCCCTTCCTAGATTACAGTATTTGCACAGATAAAGAAATATTTCTGTGTTGAGTATTGAATCCACAGTTCCAAGTATAATGTTTTAACCTAAGTAGGAAATCAATAGATATTTGCATTTAAAAGAAGGAAGGAAGGAAGCAATAAAACTCATATGGAGCCATGCTGGAGTTAGTCCCAGAGGAATTTCGTAAAAGGACAGGATGCCAAGGCTGATGATGAGGGCGGAGAAGTGTGAGTGGCAGTGGAGAGAGGGAGAAGGTCTATTTACACTTCATCTTACCTGTAGGCAAACAGATGTTGCTTTCGTCAGCTTGAAACATAGAGGTGGAATTAATTACCTTAAACCTTCCGTAATAAAAACACTTTTTATTAGGGACTCAAAAGTGTTGTCTGTTTACATTGGTATATGACAATTAATTAGCAAGATGCGACAGGCTGTGAGTGAGTTTGCAATAATTCCTGCCTTGGGTGTTCTACACAAGTGGGATAATAAGATGTGATCTTAAAGAGTAGGCAGAATTCTGAAGCCAGCCTGTGAAATATTAAATTTCAAGTTTCCATTGACAATTTTTTTTCTAAATTTTTCCTTCTAAGCACTTTAGTATAAAAGCAGGAAGTTTAAAGGAATTTGAACTGTCTTTTTAAAGCTAACTTCTGGACTTTTAAGAGTTAGTCTTAGGATCTAACTGCATCTCCCCTTGGTCAGCCAGACAGGAAGCAGCGCGTGGGGCAATGGAGGGAAGGCCAGGGGCGTTCCCTGCTGTCTGCAGCTGGTGGCCAGTCTCACACCCCACTGCAGTTTTCTGCCACTTTTCGAGAAGGAAATTCCTTCATACAATGGTTACTAGTCAGTGAATATTTAGATATTTTCTCTTTCAAAAGAGAAGACCCCTCAACTTCTGCCACAGCACGTATGGCATCTTGGTAATGTGAGTTAACAAACAAACAAAAAAGCTAACTAAACCAGTCGCTGTGGAGTCGAGTCTGACTCGTGATGACGCTACGTGTTGCAGAAAAGAGCTATGCTCCATAGGGTTTTCACGGCTGTGACCTTTCTGAAGCAGATAGCTAGGCCTTTCTTCTGAGGTGCCCCTGGGTGGATTTGAACCTCTAACTGTTCGGTTAATAGTTGAGCTACTTAACCATTTGTACCACCTGGGAATGCTGGTGATGTGGGTAGCTGTTCCTAAGTCACAAACTTCTTCCCCACAAAAAGAAAAAAATAAAGCTTGTGAGAACTGGCCTTGGCAAAATAACTTACATCTTCAGAGGTCCACTTCTCACATGACGTAAATCGGAGCAAAATATTCATCAGGCAAGATGAGTTTCTTTTTTTTTTTTTAATCCTTTGTTTTTGTCTTCCAAGCAGAGAAATTTCTTTAATTAACAAGTTTCCTTTTGTCTAATGCGTAAGAGTCTTTGTTTCAGGGTGTGAGGAAGATGGGGAAGTATGGATATTATTCTTTTCAGATTTTCTTTGGGTCCATTTGGCTTCCTGGTTAACTTTGTTGTCAGGTTACACTGTTTGCTACAAGTACCGTTTGGAAAGTGTTGTCCTTTTTTGTACTTGGAATGGCTTTCCTGAAACTTTTGCTCCATTAGACCAAAGTACTGGTTGTATTCTTTAACTCAGCTGAACTTACTGGACAGTATACTTGTATGCTGTGTGTTGTATCCCCTCTTGGAGGTTGGGGCTAAGGGTTTGTCACATCTTTCTTTCCTACAACTTCCATTCAACTTAGCAACGAAAGCACATTATTATAGCACTGAATACCAGATGTGGCAGGTTTTTAAAGCTCTGTAAATAGTTTTGCCATTTTTATTTGGGTTGCTGAGTCAGGAAATTGACATTCTACTGTTGTGCTTTTAAAAGTATTTGCTGCGACTTCACTTTTTTTTCCTCTGACAGTTAAAACAGAAAGGTAGGTTAGCTTTCTTGATTCCAATTATCTCCCCGGTAGTATATGGCTGATATGCTACTGTGTCAGATAAGTTATGTGAAGTAGAAGAAGCAAATGTCACCTGGTAAATGTGACAGTGTTTGTGAGAGGGCTTAAAAGGCATTTCTTGTCATTTATGGGTCTCCAAGAACATTTCTTTTAAGACAGATAGAATTCTTTTGAAAAGACTGAACTGGATTTTTTTTTTTTCCTGCCAAATTTGCTAAAAGACTACCATATAAATGTCAACTTTTGTTTTTAGAAAAGATACAAGTTGAGATAGGGTCATGTTCTATTTGATTTCATTCTACATTTGAGAGTTAAGCTGGGAAAAGTTATTCATGGCCCTTGAGACCTTCTCTGATTTCCTATTGTCAAACAGTAGGTCGTATCTCAGAAAGATCAGATTCTCATTGCTGCAGTGAAAGAAAGATTTGAGAAAACCATTGCATAATATGTGAAAAAAATGTGTGTCTGTGTGTTTGTGTGACTCCGAGTTTACACTTTTGTGTTCTAAGGTGGTAGAAGGCAGCTAAAGTGTTTGTGTACTTACCCAAATCCTTTTGGTTACACAGAACTGCTTGCGGTTTGTCCATCTGGTGAGGTCGAGTTTAGTTTTTTTTTTTTTTTCTCTCCATTTTGTTTCATAATAACATTATTATTTTAAAAGTGTACAACTTTCCTGCTTTTCCTGATGAAGCATCTTTTTCCTTTTACCACACTGAGAAAATTTAAATCACAGTTAAAATAGAAATGCTATCTGTATTTTTGTGGCAAGGATACATCCTTCAAAACTTTGTGAGTCAGACAAAGGAACTTCTTGCAGAGATAAGATTAAAGATGAAAGTAGGTGATTATTTATACGGACTAGGCAGAAAATGACGGTTGGGTATTAAATTTGAGTTCTTGGCATTATGGGTTATATCACTGTGTCTTTGTGTGATATCAGAGACAATAAAACTATAAAACAATGTCTTGTGATTTAAGCTAAGCCTGTCTTAATTCTTCACAGAATGGAAAGGAATGAAAACTAATTTTTCTGAAATGCTACGGGGATCATGACTCCTACTAGATAGGCCTGCAGACCACTTGATTAGTTCAATAATTTTCAGCACCATATTGGATATACTTTTTCCTATCCTGACAGAAGGATTCCTGCAGGTAAAAAAAACTTTGGTCCTAAATCCCTTTTAGTTGGTTACTAGCTTTTTGATAAACATGCAACAGGAACCCTTATCTTCCTGTTAATATTCAGTTGCTCTGTTAAAATGAAATGGGGTAAATCAGCTCCTCTAGCCCTCAATTTTCTTCAACTCAGCACTTAAGCACTGCCAGAAAAAGAAAACCCCTAATCATCCTCAAGATGTCTTCCTATTTGCAACCCAATAGCCTCAATCTAATGAGCAATCAGCAGGACCTTTACTGGAACCATGAAGAGACTGTACAGGAATTTTATTTCTTTAGGTTTAGTGAACAGAAAAAAGAGATGATGCTCTATGGGTAGGCACAGGAAAAATACCGGGAAAACCAACAGTACTTCTTTTAATGTTAGAAACTGACCTAAAGAAAAATAACATAGATGAAAAGGAGCAAGAAGGAAAGCTTGCTGAAGAAAGGTTTGCCAACTCTACGTAAGTTTTTCTGTATGTTGTCGTAGTGAAGAAGCTAAGTCTGTTTAAAAGTAAAAATAAGAGTTTTATTGGGGCAAAAAGGTAGTTTGTAAAATGGGGCAACAGTGCTGGGGGAAATCCAACAATGTGCTCCAGGGGGCTGCCGTAATACAGACACTTAAGAAGAAAACAACCCAAACAAAGGGTGCAGCTAAAGCATTTTTGATTGGTTAACATTACAAAGTTGACTTGCAGGTAGCAAGGTCTTCGGCTGATCATCCTTGACGGGGTTGACCTCTTTTGCAAGGATGGCTCCAGGTGACAGGATTCCAGCCGACCACTAACATCACACGTTTCCGGGCATCCAGACATCTGCAGTCTATGTTAAATTGAGTCACTGTAGCATTATGATGGAGAGTTCTGTTGAAATATAAGAGTTTGTTGGAGGAGCACGAGTGAAAAGGCTAAGTATTTTAGTGTTTAAGGAGAGAAAAAGTATTTTGATACAGAAAGCTAAACTTCATTTTTATTTAACATTAGCTTATGTTAACTATAAGTTGGGTTAGTTAGAACAAAGGTTTGGAAAATAACAAGTATGGTTGAAGGGGTTTAAGGGGAGGCATCTTCTTAGAATCGACTTAGCAGCTGAGGTCACATGTTTAACACCATGTCTAACACCTGTGGAGGTCTTGAATTATCTTTTTCTAACATCAACTATTTCTAACTACAAGCTCTTCCTTTAGCAGAATAAGGTAGGTAAAACCACATTTATCTACATTGAGGTACGGTGGAAAGTTTCACAGAAGTGGCAAAGCTGCATTGTGTGACAGAAATTGCATTTAGAAATCCAAGATGGAGTCGCTCATGACAAGAAGGGCTCAAACCCTAGCTAGACGTCCCAGTCACATCAAGAGTTTTAGTTTTGAAATGCTCTTTCCCAATGTGTTTGTTAGCAGTTATTTTTCCCTAAATACACTCCTCTCTGTCTTGGGGCAGCAGTCAAGAGCTACGGCTGCTAAACAAAAGGTCAGCATTCGAATCCACCAGCTGCTCTTTAGAAGCCCTACGGTTTCTACTCTGTCCTACAGGGTCACTATGAGTCAGAATCCATTCAACAGCAATGGATTTGTTTGTTTTCTGTCTTTCACAAGCACACCCCAGGCTCTGAGTAACCAGGTTTAATCTGCAAGATGAATACTGAAAATTCTAAAGGCACAGAGGGAAACAGGCTGTTATCTACATGGAGATGAATTACACCTGTAACTTGTTACTGCACAGCCCCTTCCTACCTCAATCCCTGCACTCACAGCAGTTGCCAGCTTCCTGATTTTTCTTTCAGAAAATCTACTTCTGTAGAAAATTTGAAATGGGTGGGAATTTAGGAACAGGTAAAGGAGAAGGGTGCGTGGTAGTATGATTAGTGTTAGAGAGAATCCAAGAAAAGAATATACAGATACCCATACATATTTGATATATACATTGAGGTTGGTGGTGAGAAGGACACATCTTTTTTTTTTTGTCTGAGAATATTTACTAGAATTCTATTTAGGTTTGGAAAGCTGGACTAATCTGAAACTTGAGGTAACCAAATAATCTGAAACTTGATGTGACTCTAGGACCTAGTCCAGCCACTAAATAGAAGAGTTTATTTTTTGAATTCACCCTTATTAAGTTAGCATGCGCTTTTTAAAAAGCGAGAATCTGTAGTCCCGCCTTCTCTCTTCACCTCTATCATTATTTTCTGTGTGTTTAGCAGACGAGAATATGTGTAACATGTTACTCACATGTGTACATGTGTGCAGTGGGGTCTAAACAAACAACAACCCACAGGAGGCTGTGGAAAGTGGTAGGAGGGGGAGCTGACAGGGGCTGGGGTGGACTGGGAACTGGGTGAAATGCTAAGGCATCCAAGAGTTGCCAGCAAAGACCTTCTCTATTCTCACAAAAAACAAAACAAAGCAAAAAAATAAGTATCAAAATAAAGGGCAGCAATAACATGTGAAAGAGGACACAATAGTAACCCAGAGCAAAAGGGCTATAAAGGCCCTTCCTCCTATTAGCCAAGCCATGAGTGTTTTATCTCTGATCTATGAGTGTTGAGAAATCAGACTTGGCCAGCACACTGCCAAGAACCGTTGACAACTACCAAGAAGCCTGTGGATACTGAGAGAACAGAAAGCTCAGCACCCAGCTGCAGCCCTGAAAGGGTAAGACAGTGGATCTACTCATTCTTTGATCATTTAATGATTTTTCCTTGGGCAGTGTTGCAGACCCAGGAAACACAGCTATGAAAAAATAGACAAGGCCCTTGTCCCTGTGAACCTCGTGCACTGGGGAGCTGGGGGTGGGGGTTAATAAACAAATTCTGCAATGAGATCAATTCAGACTGACTGGGGATGGATATAGATGTAGACTGAGACTGGTGACCAGAGAGGTCTTCTCTAAGGTGGTGACTCTGAGCTGAGACTTGAATACTGGGGTACAAACCAGGCATGGATGATAAGAGGTCTGATATTTTGCAATGAATATTAATCACCAAAATTGGCCCATAATTACCACATAATAGGGTTTCAAAATGACAAACTTCTATACCGTGTCTAAGAGTTCTACATAAAATCCTGCATAAATATCATGAAATGTATCTCCTAGACATTCTTTCAATATTTTATAAAACCCACTCGCTGACCATTCACACTCAGCCATATTTCTCCTGTTAAGATAATCACTTTTCCTTTTGGTCTTTCAGTCTTAATTATAGTTCCTTTTAAACTCTCCTTTGCACTCTCAGTTTTTAGAGAGAGTGTTAATTTGAAAAAGTAAAAAAAAAAAAAAAAAAACATTTTAGACTATGTTAGAAATTTTCTTCAGACAAAGGGTATAATAAATGGTTGTCTTGGCAAGAACAACTTTTTTCCCCTGTCTTCGTGTTACTTTTTTTAGCTTTCAAATAGCAGAGCTAAAACACCTGATACGAAAACTGAAAATATTGTATTTCTACTCTCAGAGTATTCGCACATTAATTAATTCCCTTGTAATATTAGCACTTGCTTCCCGAGTTTGCCATCGAGTTGACTCCAGCTCGTGACATCCCCATGTGAGTCAGAGTAGAACTGCACTCCATAGTGTTTTCAGTGGCTGAGATCTTACGAAAATAGATCACCACGCCTTTCTTCTGCAGAGCCGCTTGGTGGATTCAAACCACTAACCTCCCAGTAGTAGCCCAGAGCACACTCTTAGTGCCACCCAAGGAACCTTGGTCTTATGTGTGGCGTAGTGGTTAAGTGCTACGGCTGCTAACCAGAGGGTCGGCAGTCTTGTGTGTAGACAGGGAAAATATTCGTCAATGTATTTTGAATGCATAATTTCAGAACAACAGTAAAAAATTTCTGTTTATTATGACGGCTAGCATTTGCCCATGTTCTTCCAATTTATTTTCCATTCTTTTTTAACTCAAGTCATTGTCAGTCTCAGATGGTGTCTTAGTCATCTAGTGCTGCTATAACAGAAATACAAGTTGATGGCTTTGACAAACAGAAGTTTATTCTTTCACAGCCTAGTAGAATAGAAGTCCAAATTCAGGGCGCCAGCTCCAAGGTAAGGCTTTCTCTGTCTGTCATCTCTGAGGAAGGTCCTTGTCATCACCCTTCCCTGTTCGAGGAGCTTCTCAGTGCAGAGACCCCATGTCCAAAGATGCGCTCTGCTCCTGGCACTACTTTCTTGGTAGTATAAGGTCCTCCTGTCTCTCTGCTCTCTTCTCTCTTTTATATCTCGAAAGAGATTGGCTTAAGGCACAATCTGATCTTGTAGATCTCATCAGTATAGCTGCTGCCAATCCATCTCATTAACATCATAGATGAATGATTTCCAACACATAAGAAAATCACATCAGATGACAAAATGGTGGACAATCACACAGTACTGGGAATCATGGCCCAGCCAAATCGATACACGTATTTTTAGTGGGCACAATTCAACTCATGACAGCTAGGAAACGTTAAAGCTGTAGTCAGTCATTTTTTCCCTGGTGCAAATATACCTTACTTCCTTTCCGAGGATCTGGTCTTCATGAGGGCAAGAAGTGGGATGAGAATAAGGGGTTGGAGGACCTGAGAGTTAGTTACCCCTAAAGAGGAAAACCTATGTAGGACAGGGAGACTGTGTTGTCAAAATGAAAATATAGTCTTATTGGTTTCTATGCAGCTATGGGTAGGGGAGGTTCTCTAAAAGTAGAATGTTGACAGAGGACATTATTAACATCCCTGATAAAAAAAAAAGATACACCACTGTAATTACCTAGAAGATTGGGTGGACCTTCTTCAACAAACATTTGTTATGTGAGTTCTATGAAAGATATGAATAAAATATTCTTCCTGCCATCTAAGGGTTTATAATCCAGGGAAGGGTGGGCAATACGGAGGAAAACAATGCTAGGAGACAGTACTCCATGGGTTTGACACATTTCTTCATGTCTTGCGAGCAGAGGTACTGACTGCTTTTGCTCCAGACTATCTTTTTGAGGAATATTTGAATAGTGAACAGACTTGGAAGGTAGAGAAAAGCGATCTGCCTCTGGAGCAAAGGGCAGGCTTGTTGACTGTCCAGTATAATAAAGATAACGTCTCTTTCCAGAATAAAGGTCAGGTAGGCTTGTTGGTGGTGGTAACTGCTACCCAGTTGGCTCTGACTCATGGATACCTTATATATAACAGAGCAAAACACTGCCTAGTCTGGCACTGTGACGGTTAAGGTTATTTGTCAACTTGGCTGGGCCATGATCCTCAGTTGTTTGGCAGTTTTGCTGTACTGTGGCAGCCTTTCAGTGATGTAATCACCCCCATAATGAGATCTGATACGATGTGATTACCTCCGTGATGAGATCTGTTGTGAGCAACCAATCAGTTGAAAGGGAGTTTCCTCGGGGGCATGGCCTCCATCCAATATAGGTAGACTTTCTGGCAAGTCTCACTAGCTTTTGCTCCCTCTGGATCCTGCAGCTGGCTCCTGTTCATCTTACCCCCAGTTCTTGGGACTTGAGCTAGCAGCTTACCTGTTGTCTTACCTGCCGATCTTAGGATTTGTCAGCCTCCACAGCCTGTGAGCCAGAGGCCTCCTATCTGACCTTCTGATCTTGAATTCACCAGTACCTTGTGGCTATGTGAGTCAGGAGAAAGCTCCAGCCTGACCCGGGAACTTGAGATTTTCCAGCGTCTACAACCACGTGAGCCATTTCCTTGATACAACTCTCTCTCTCTCTCCATTCTCTCTCTCTGTATGTACGTATGTGTGCGTATATGTATATATATATATATATAAATGCTTCACTGGTTTTGTTTGTCAAGAGAACCCAACCTAGGACATACATCATCTTCACGATCATCAGTACGTTTGAGGTCATTGTTACAGCTATTGTTTCAATTCATCTTACTGAGGGTTTTCCTCACTTTCACTGGCTCTTTCCTTTACCAATTGTGATGTCTTTTTCTAGCAATTGGCCTTTTCTGATGATGTGTCTAAAGTAAGCAAACCGAGGTCTTGCCACCCTCTCTTCTAAGGAGCACTTTGGTTATACTTCTTCTAAGACTAATTTGTTCATTCTTTGATGATCCATGGTAAGGTAGGCTTACTGCTCATGATAAAGGATTTGAGTTACATAAGCTGAGGGTTCCTCTCCTATAACGCAAACCACTGTGTGTGCACAAATGTTACCTGGCCCTTTTGGATCGTCCTGTAGGAATGGGAGTTCAGGAAACCAATGCAACTAGGGATTACTCTGGCTATTGCTACATGAAGTCCTTTAGTTGCATGATAAAGTTCTTTGTCTATGACCCAGGAGTTTCTTGTTTTCTGCCAGCATCCATGAATCTGAAACGCAAATTTTGATGTCTTGAATTAGGATAAAAATCTTAGACCCTTCACAATTCTTGACAACCAACATGCTGAGCACCTTTAATTTCAAACACAGTATATAATGAGTGATAAAGTTGATTATAGTTCTTTTTTAAGTGAAAGTCTACAAATCAAGTCAGTTTCTCACACAAAAACCCACATACACCTTGCTACACACTCCCAATTACTCTCCTCCCAATGAGACGGCACACCGTCTCCCTCCACTCTCTCCTCTTGTGACCATTCCGCCAGCCTCTAACCCCCTCCGCCCTCCCATCTCCCCCGCCCCAGGCAGGAGATGCCAACACAGTCTCAAGTGTCCACCCGATCCAAGAAGCTCACTCCACACCAGCATCCCTCTCCAACCCATTGTCCAGTCCAATCCATGCCCAAAGAGTCAGCTTCAGGAATGGCTCCCGTCCCGGGCCAACAGAAGGTCTGGGGACCATGACCACCAGGGTCCCCCCAGTCTCACTCAGACCACCAAGTCTGGTCTTATGAGAATTTGGCGTATGCATCCCACTGCTCTCCCGCTCCCCCAGGGGTTCCCCTCTGTGCTCCCTGCCAGGGCAGCCATTGGCTGTGGCCGGGCACCATCTGGTTCCTCCAGTCCCAGGATGATGCAGTCTCTGGTTCATGTGGCCCCCTCTGTCTCCTGGGCTCATAATCGCCTTGTGTCCTTGGTGTTCTTCATTCTCCCCAGATCCAGGTGGGCTGAGACCAGTTGAGGCAACCTAGATGGCCGCCTGCCAGCATCCAAGACCCCAGATGCCACTCTTCAAAGTGCGATGCAGAATGTTTTCTTAATAGATTTTATTATGCCGATTGACTTCGATGTCCCCTGAAACCATGGTCCCCAGACCCCTGCCCCTGCTATGCTGGCCTTCGAAGCTTTCAGTCTATTCAGGAAACTGCTTTGCTTTTGGTTTAGTCCAGTTGTGCTGACCACCCCTGTATTGTGTGCTGTCTTTCCCTTCACCTAAAGTAGTTCTTATCTACTATCTAATTAGTGAATGCCTGTCTCCCACCCTCCCTCCCCCCTCTCATAACTACAAAAGAATGTTTTCTTCTCGGTTTAAACTATTTCTCAAGTTCTTATTAATAGTGGTCTTATACAATATTTGTCCTTTTGCAAGTAATTTCACTCAGCATAATGCCTTCCAGGTTCCTCCATGTTATGAAATGTTTCACAGATTCCTCACTGTTCTTTACCGATGCGTAGTATTCCATTGTGTGACTATACCATAATTTATTTATCCATTCATCCATTGATTGGCACCTTGGTTGCTTCCATCTTTTTGCTATTGTAAACAGAGCTGCAACGAACATGGGTGTGCATATATCTGTTCATGTAAAGGCTCTCATTTCTATAGGATATATTCCAAGGAGTAGGATTGGTAGATCATAAGGTAATACTATTTCTAGCTTTTTAAGGAACAGCCAAATCAATTTCCAAAGTGGTTGTACCATTTGACATTCCCACCAGCAGTGTGTAAGTGTTCCAATCTCTCCACAGCCTCTCCAACATTTATTATTTTGTGTTTTTTGGATTAATGCCAGCCTTGTTGGAGTCAGATGAAATCTCATTGTAGTTGTGATCTGCATTTCTTTAATGGCTAATGATCCTGAACATTTCCTCACATATCTGTTAGCTACCTGAATGTCTTCTTTAGTGAAGTGTCTATTCATATCTTTTGCCCATTTTTTAATTAGGTTATTTGTCCTTTTGTGGTTGAGTTTTTACAGTATCATGTAGATTTTAGAGATCAGGTGCTGATCAGAAACGTCATAGCTAAAAACTTTTTCCCAGTCTGTAGGTAACCTTTTTACTCTTTTGGTGAAGTCTTTGGATGAGCATAGATGTTTGATTTTTAGGAGTTCCCAGTTATCTAGTTTTTCTTCTGCATTCGTTATAATGTTTTGTATACTGTTTATGCCATGTATTAGGACTCCTAACGTTGTCCCTATTTTTCTTCCATGATCTTTATCATTTTAGATTTTATATTTAGGCCTTTGATCCATTTTGAATTAGTTTTTGCACATGGAGTGAGGTATGGGTCTTTTTTCATTTTTTTGCAGATGGATATCCAGTTATGCCAGCACCATTTTTAAAAAAAACTGTCTTTTCCCCCTTTAACTGTTTCAGGGTCTTTGTCAAATATCAACTGCTCACATGTGGATGGCTTTATGTCTGTATTCTCAGTTCTGTTCCATTGGTCCAGGTATCTGTTGTTGTACCAGCACCAGGATGTTTTGACTACTGTGGTGGTAAAATAGGTTCTAAAATCAGGTAAAGTAAGGCCTCCCACTTTGTTCATCTTTTTCAGTAATGCCTTATTTATCCGAGGCCTCTTTCCCTTCCATATGAAGTTGGTGATTTGTTTCTCCATCTCATTAAGAATGTCGTTGGGATTTGGATTGGAATTGCATTATATGTATAGATCGCTTTTGGTAGAAGATATTTTCACAATGTTAAGTCTTCCTATCCATGAGTAAGGTATGCTCTTCCACTTACGTCTCTTTCAGTTTCTTGCGAAGTGTACTATAGTTTTCTTTGTACAAGTCTTTCACATCTCTGGTAAGATTTATTCCTAAGTATTTTATCTTCTTGGGGGCTACTGTAAATGGCATTGATTTGGTGATTTCCTCTTTGATGTTCTTTTTGTTGGTATAGAGGAGTCCAACTGATTTTTGTATGTTTATCTTGTATCCCGATACTCTGCTGAACTCTTCTATTAGTTTCATTAGTTTTCTGGAGGATTCCTTATGGTTTTCTGTGTATAAGATCATGTCATCTGCCAATAGAGATACTTTAACTTCTTCCTTGCCAATCTGGATGCCCTCTATTTCTTTATCTAGCCTAATTGCTCTGGCTAGGACTTCTAGCACAATGTTGAATAGAGTGGTGATAAAAGGCATCGTTGTCTGGTTCCTGATCTCAGTGGGAATGCTTTCAGGCTCTTTGCATTTAGGGTGTTGTTGGCTGTTGCCTTTGTGTAAATGCCCTTTATTATGTTGAGGAATTTTCCTTCTATTCCTATTTTGCTGAGAGTTTTTATCATGAATGAGTATTGTACTTTGTCAAATGCTTTTTCTGCATCAATTGATAGAATCATGTGATTCTTGCCTTTTGTTTTGTTTATGTGGTGGATTATATTAATTGTTTTTCTAATGTTGAACCATCCCTCCATACCTGGTATGAATCCCACTTGGTCATGGTGAATTATTTTTTTGATATGTTGTTGAATTGTTTCGGCTAGAATTTTGTTGAGGATTTTTGCATCTACATTCATGAGGGATATAGGTCTATAACTTTCTTTTCTTGTGGTGTCTTTACCTGGTTCTGGTATCATGGATATGGTGGCTTCATAGAATGAGTTTGGCAGTACTCCATCCTTTTCTATGCTCTGAAATACCTTTACTAGTAGTGGTGTTAACTCTTCTCTGAAAGTTTGGTAGAACTCTGCGGTGAAGCCATCTGGACCAGGGCTTTTTTCTGTTGGGAGCTTGTTGATTACCTTTTCAATCTCTTCTTTTGTTATGGGTGTATTTAGTTGTTCTGCCTCTGTTTGTGTTAGCTTACGTAGGTAGTGTATTTCTAGGAATTCATCGATTAGTTCTAGGTTTTCAAATTTGTTTTAGTTTTTCATAGTAATCTGATATGACTCTTTTAATTTCAGTTGTGTCTTTTGTAATATCGACCCTGTCATTCCTTGTTCGGGTTATTTGCTTCCTCTCCTGTTTTTCTTCTGTCAGTTTGGCCAGAGGTTTATCAATTTTCTTGATTTTTTCAAAAAACGAGCTTTTGGTCTTGTTAATTCTTTCAATTGTTTTTCTGTTTTTTATTTCATTTATTTCAGGTCTAATTTTTATTATTTACTTTTTTCTGGTGCCTATGGGGTTCTTTTGTTGCTCTTTTTCTATTTGTTCAAGTTATAGGGATAATTCTTTGATTTTGGCCCTTTCTTCTTTTTGGATGTGTGCATTTATTGATATAAATTGACCTCTGAGCACCGCTTTTGCTGTGTCCCAAAGGTTCTGATAGGAAGTGTTTTCACACTCATTGGATTCTCTGAATTTCTTCATTCCATCCTTAATGTCTTCTATAACCCAGTCCTTTTTGAACAGGATATTGTTCAGTTTCCAAGTGTTCGATTTCTTTTCCCTGCTTTTCCTGTTATTGATTTCCACTTTTATGGCCTTACGATTAGAGAAAATGTTTTGTAATATTTCAATGTTTTGGATTCTGCCAAGGCTTGCTTTATGACCTAATATGTGGTCTATGCTAGAGAATGTCCTATGTGCACTAGAAAAGAAAGTATACTTGGTTGCTGTTGGGTGGAGTGTTCTGTATATGTCTACGAGGTCAGGTTGGTTGATTGTGGCATTTAGATCTTCCGTGTCTTTATTGAGCTTCCTTCTGGATGTCCTGTACTTCACCAAAAGTGGTGTGTTGAAGTCTCCTACTATTATTATGGAACTGTCTTTCTCACTTTTCAATGCTGATAGAGTATGTTTTATGTATCTTGCAGATCTGTCATTGGGTGCATAAATATTTAATATGGTTCTATCTTCTTGGTGTATTGTCCCTTTAATCATTATCTAGTGTCCTTCCTTATCCTTTCTGATGAATTTAACTTTGAAGTCTATTTTATCAGAAATTAATATTGCCACTCCTGCTTTTTTTTGATTGTTGTTTGCTTGATACATTTTTTTCCATCCTTTGAGTTTTAGTTTGTTTGTGTCTCTAAGTCTAAGGCGTGTCTCTTGTAGGCAGCATATAGACAGATCTTGTTTCTTAATCCATTCTGCCACTCTCTGTCTCTTTATTGCTGCATTTAGTCCATTTACATTCAGGGTACTTATGGATAGGTATGAATTTAGTGCTATCATTTTGATGTCTTTTTTTGTGCATTGTTGACAGTTTCTTTTTCCCACTTGATTTTATATGTTGAGCAGATTTTCTTTACATATTGTCCTTTCCTCATATTTGTTGTTGTTGATTTTGTTTCTGCTGAGTCTGTATTTTTCCCTTGTTTTTTATTTTGATGAGTAGGATAGTTTGTCTCCTTTGTGGTTACCTTATTATTTACACCTATTTCTCTAAATTTAAACCTAACTTTTATTTCTTTGTATCGCCGTGTCTTCCTCTCCATATAGAAGGTGTATGATTATATTTCCTAGTCCCTCTTTATTACTTTAATGTTATCTTCTTTTATATAATAACATCGCCGTTACCCTGTTTTGAGGGTTTTTTTTTTTATATAATCTTGCTTTGTTTTTTTGGATTTCCCTGTCTGGGTTGACTTCTGGTTGCTCTGCCCAGTGTTCTAGTCTTGGGTCGATAACTGATATTATTGATTTTCTAACCAAAGAACTCTCTTTAGTATTTCTTGTAGTTTTGGTTTGGTTTTTACGAATTCCCTAAACTTGTGCTTATCTGGAAATGTCTTAGTTTCACCTTCATATTTAAGAGACAGTTTTGCTGGATACATGATTCTTCACAGGCAATTTTTTTTCCTTCAATTTTTTAAATATGTCATCCCATTGTCTTCTAGCCTGCATGGTTTCTGCCAAGTAGTCCAAGTTTATTCTTATTGGCTCTCCTCTGTAGATGACTTTTTGTTTATCCCTCGGTGCTCTTATAATTCTCTCTTTATCTTTGGTTTTGGCAAGTTTGATTATAATATGTCTCAGTGACTTTCTTTTAACATCTACCTGATGTGGAGTTCGATGAGCATCTTGGATAGATATCTTCTCATATTTCACAATATCAGGGAAGCTTTCTGCCAACAAATCTTCAGCAATTTTCTCTGTATTTTCTGTTACCCCTCCCTGTTTTGGTACTCCAATCACTCTTAGGTTATTTCTCTTGACAGAATCCCACATGATTCTTAAGGTTTCTTCATTTTTTTTTAATTCTTTTATCTGATTTTTCTTCAAATATGTTAGTGCCAAGTGATTTGTCTTTGAATTCAGAAATTCTAGCCTCTTCTTGCTCAATTCTACTCCTATGACTTTCTATTAAAAAAAATTTTTTTTTTTCTATTGAGTTGTATAATTCTGTAATTTTATTGTTAATCTTCTGAATTTCTGATTGCTGTCTATGGATTTATTCCAGCTTATTAAACTTTTCATTATGTTCCTGAATAATCTTTCTAATTTCTTCAGTTTCTTTATCTGTGTGTTCCTTGGCTTGTTCTGTGTATTGCCTCATTTCCTTCCTGATGTCTTGAAGGGTTCTATACATTAAACTTTTCCATTCTCTATCTGGTAATTCCAGGTATGCACTTTCATCTAGAAGATCCCAGGATTCTTTGTTTTGAGAGTCTGTTGAGGTCATCATGGTCTATTTCTTTATGTGACTTGATATTGACTGTTGTCTCTGAGCCATCTATAAGTTATTTTATTAGTTTATGCTTGCTTAATGTGTCGTAGCTTCTTGCTTTGTTTTGTTTTGGTATACCCCTATGGGTTGCTTGAGTGAGCTAGCTTGATTATTTTCACCTTTGGAGCTCTGGTGTCCTGTCCCCAACTGGCTAGAGTTGTTATCAGGTATATCAGTCTAGGAGTCCTTTCAGTTTTCTTGTATGAATTCAGCTCAGGTTTCCAGGTAGCTGATATCATGTGTGTGGTCAGGCTCTGTCCTACAGTCTTAGAGGGGCAGGGTTGATTGGCATATATACCCGTATCTGATTGCAGCAGGGGGTCACGCTCTGAACAAGGCAGGGGGCTGAGAACAAACCCCCAAGTGTCTCTGAGGAAAATGCATCCCTGTTCCCTAGAGTGTGCTGGTGGGTGGGTTCTGCAGAGGGATCATGGGCACCCAATGTTTTTGGTTGTAAGGACGGGGAGGTACCAGTTATCTTTGGACCCCTGTCGTGTGTGGCTGGGTGACCTGAGTCGAGCTATCAGTTCTTAGGTCCCTGATGTGGGTGGGTGAGGACCTTGTTTAATAGGCAAAGCAATCTCAAATGTCAAACACCCACCTTTCCACCGCACAGCTGAAATGGTTGGAGTTTGCCAACAAGGGCCTATTCTCCTGAAATAGGCCCACACAGGTCCATGCAGAAGGGAAAGGTGCTCAAGGTTCATGGACAGCTTATGCCTGGACAGGAGCCACTTCTGTCCTGAGTTCCCCCGGTTAATGGAGCTAGCAAATTATCTTTTCCCTCAATTGCAAATTTTTTCCTTCCCCAAGGCCCAGAAGATGGCTCTAGATGCTCATCAGGGTCTATCTCAGGCCCAGGGATTCAGCCACTAAAGCTGGCTTGGGGATGGGGAGGGGGGTGCAGTAAAATATACACAAGTACTTAGCTTTTGCCAAGAGTGCCATTCTACTGAGGTTCTGGAGGTGTTAGTGGGCTGTGTGGCTGCTGCTTCTCCCTGAGGAAACTGTGGCAGAACACTAGTACCAGCACACCACCGCCGCTCTGGGAATGGTGCCTGAGGCCTCCCTGCAATTCAGGTCCGGTAACTCCTCTCCACTTCTGAATGGCCTCTTCCTCCCCCTGCCCCTCAGTTCCTTGTCTACACTTGCATTTGATGCTCAGGGCTCCCAGCTTGTCACAAATATACTCGTTTCACTTGTTTTTTCGGGTCTTTGTTGTACAGAGGGCTTGCTGGAAGCGTCTGTCTATTCCTCCATCTTGGCTCCGCCTCCAAATAGTCCTGATTATAGTCCTTTTATTAATAAAATTTTAAACAAATTCCTCTAAAGATATGTATGAGAGACAGATAACTCTGATTGGAGAACATATGGGAAGACTTAGAAAAGTCAGTATTTGAACAGTGTATTGTAAGAAGGGTGGGCCTTCAATAGCTGGTATATCAGGGATGGGCATTCCTCAGAGCAGGAATAGTTTGAGGAAAGTCTAAGAACATATTTAGGAATGAGAGACTGATTATGCTGGTAGGTAGGGTCAGTGAAGGAGAAGAGGAAGAAATAAGGCCAGAAAATGGATAGCATCCAAATTTGAGGGAACTTTGGAAGCTGTGTAATTTTGACTTTATTCTTCATTAGAATCACAGAGTTTTTTTTTTTTTTTTTTTTTTTTTTCTTTCACAATCTAAGTACCTCGTACTGAGGAATTAGTTTTGGCCCGGGGTGGGGGGAGCAGGGAACTTAATAAAAATAATTTCTACTCTTTCAAAATGAGGGTTGACATTGTCTTGAAGTTTCTTGACCAAAGGTTAATTTTTTTTTCTTTATTTTTCTGAGAAAGAGGAGGCATACACACAAGGACTGTAGATTCACTGCGCCATTCACCACAACTTGAATGTCAGTTGGGTGGTATCACCGGGACCACGCGAGATCATGACGTCGTCTCCTTTTTGTTCCATGTAACCCACAGCTCTAGAATGTAAATACCCATCTGGGGAGAGAAGCACAACTCCCCTTTCTGCGCCGCCATTCAAGCCACTGAGATTTTTTCAAGTGGGGCAGCCCGATTCCATTGCACAGCAAGTCTCCTCCTTACACAGAAAAGCAAATCTAGCTAAATATGCACATAATTGCCAGAAATACTTTCTGAAGAAAGCAATCTTCATCTCTTGAAAGGCTTCAGTAAATGTCAATGATTTTAAAAGTATACTGCAGTGCTACATCCAAGACCATGCTTGCTAGAAACAGCTCATTTACAATCCGAGAAAAGCAGTAAGAAATAAAATGCAGGGATATAGCTTTTAAGATATCTTCGTGGTTGATTCTTATAGTATTGATGTTAGAAAGTTCTAGCATTAATGATATTTACCACAACAGCACAGTATGAAAGCATCAAGGTCACTTCCCAAATGTTCTTTCCCAGTGTTTCTTTCCAGAAGTATAAATAGGATTGAGTGTCTAGAAGCTGCCTCGTAGTGGTTTTATCATAAATTCTGAATGATAAATGACTTTCAGACAGTCCTAAGCATCCCACAATGGGCTCTAATAATACTGAAGAAAAATTTTCATGGTGAATACAAATCACCGCTAAAGCCTATAATACATCATGCTGAGTAATATCACAATAAGGATGGGAAATGAGACTTTCAATAGGCATATGCCTTTATGTACTTTGACTGGAATTTGTGTCCTTTCTATCCCTTCCCTCAATCTAACAATAAATATTATTCTGAAAAATAAGAAAATACCTTAAATATCTCTTTCAAAATTTGATTTGTGAAAAACGAATACAAAATTTCCATTAGAAGATATTTGCCCTATAATTCTTACTTATCAGTTAAAACAAATATAATGATTATGCTTTAAACATGTTCACTTTTATTTTTACGTGAATTCTTATTTGAACTTTACAATAGCTCTGAATAATAGATATCCCCATTTTATAGAAAAAGGAAGGAAGTTTTAAAACATTGCTTTGGCTTTTTTTTTTTTTGGCTAACTCCCAATGTTAATGAATGATAAAACTAGTAGTAGAAGCTTAGATCTTTTTAAAATTGCACATTAGCCTTACCAACTACCTAAGATCTGCATAAATTAATTTCTGAGCTTTTATTCTGATCAATAAGGAGCCCTGGTTGCACAGTGGTTAAGCACTTGGCTGCTAACCAAAAGGTTAGCGGTTGGAACCCACCAGATGCTGTTGGAAAAAGATATGGCAGTCTGCTTCTGTAAGGATTACAGCCTTGGAATCCCTATGGAGTATTCTATCCTGTGATGGTTCAGATTGTATATCAACTTGGCTGCCCCATGATTCTCAGGGTTTATGTGTGATCACCCCCATGATGGGATCTTCTATGAGTAGCCAATCAGTTGAAAGGGAGTTTCTTTGGACATGTGGCCTGCATCCAAATATAAGTGGATGTTCTGGCTTTTGCCTGCTCTGTATCCTGCAGCTGGCTCTTGTTCATCTGACCTCTGGTTCTTGGGACTTGAGCTAGCAGCTTACCTGCCAATCTTGGGATTTCTCAATTTTCACAGCCTGTGAGCAAGAGCCCTGCTGTCCAACCTGCCGATCTTGGGTTTGCCAGCCCCTGTGGCTACATGAATCAGAAGCCTCTATCCTGATCCATGCACATGGGATGTTCCAGCTGCTACAATTGTTTGAGCAGTTTCCTTGATATAAGTCTCTCTATATACATATTTATACATATTACTCATTTTATTTCTTAGAGAACCCAACCTAAGACGTACCCTGACCACCAGCATGGTGGTCTCAGGTCTGAAGTTGGGCTTCCCACATATCTCTGGCTTCCAACAACGAGATTGTCCCAAGAGAATGAAGCACCTGCTCATGATCTTTTAGGATCTAGTCAGGAAATGACATCAGTGCCACTATCTTCTATCGGTTAAAGCAATTCCAAGTTCTTGGCAGGAGTGACAAATAATTTGTGACCTTTTTTTTTTTAACCACCACCATCTCTAAAATCCCCTCTCTGCTTTCATTTGAGCCAAATATATCATGCATTACTATATCTAACCTAAATTTTTATGATAAATTTTCTAATAAACCTCACCTAAACACTAAAGCAATCCATTCTTTTGAAGTTAAAATAAATTCTATGTGATTCCATCAAGTAATTTTAAGAATGAACTCCTTAATATCTTCTTATGTTAAAACAATTTTTTTTATTAAGAAGTTGCTATTCTAAAATCAGTCAAGTCCACTTAGAGTAATAACAGCAGAAAAGATGGTGATTTCAAAAGGATGAGAAGACATGAGATCACCTAGCCCTTTCTTAGTAACTCCTATTGTTCAGTAAGTCAGCTCAGTGCTGTTCTATGCATGAAGCTTGCCTTCTGTGTAAAGTGATAAAAAAAGATAATGGAGTTAAACATTTGTAAAGTTTATAAAATGATTATCATCCTTTTCTTAGAAACAGTTCAAAACCTTTTTCCTAAAATGGAGCAGTGAGAGAGTAGCTCACCTAGTTGGATTTGAAGTGTTCACACTATCTAGTGGTACTAAGTAGTGCATTATAGTACTGCCTGTCTCAGTATGCTCCGTGGCTGACTCACCACTTTCCTGACGACGGTAGGCATGCATAACGTTTCACTCTATGTATCAATTATTTCTTAAATGCAGTTAAGTTTCTTAGAAATGATAGGTAGGAAAAGAAAATGCAATTCGATTTAGTATCCTAAATTGGGCCCTTTATAGCAGTTTACATTTGTGTTCTGAGTTGAAGTTTTTTGAAGTGTTTTCCCAGATTTGATTCTTTTGATCTTCATAACAGTCTTGTGAGTTAGATTAGGATCCCACCACCCACCTGTCAGTTTCTCTTACTGTGGTGACTTGCATGGAGCTATGATGCTGGAAGCTATGCTACTGGTATTTCAAATACCAGCAGGCTCACCCATGGTGGACAAGCTTCAGCTGAGCTCCAGACTAAGACAAACAAGAGAGGCCTGGTGATCTACTTCCAAAATGTGGCTAATGAAAACCCTAAGAGTTACAACAGGACATCGTACGATATAGTGCTGGAAGATGAGCCCCCCCTAGGTTGGAATACACTCAAAATACAGAGTGGTCACTCACAACAATGGACTTGAGCATACCAATTATTATGAAGATAATCTAGGACCAGGAAATGTTTTGCTCTGTTGTACCTAGGATTGTCCTGAGTCAGAGCCAACTCAAGGGCAGATAACAACAGATTCCCATTTTACTGACACCCAAATAAAGTTTGTAAAAGCCAAGTAACTTGCCCATAAGCCTAGTAAGTCAGGGGAGGGAGGATTATAACAGGAAACTGACTAATCCGGTGCTGCTTCCTTCAAACTACCGACAGAGGAGAAGGAGGGACAACACAAATGGGGAATTTTGTATATTTAGTTGTCTGACCAGAATAGGCCTGAGCTATTGTGAAAGCCCAGGTTGTTTGGAGAAACCAAGAGGTTTTAGAAAAGGAAATGTGTGGCAGTAAAAAAGAAAAAGAAAAAAGTAGCAGTTCAAGAACTGAAGAGCATTCAAATAACCAGTGATATGCTTTAATCCCCCATTAATCCTTTTTTTGTGCTGTGTATAATGACCAGGCCCCTCTTTATTTTTAGTATTTTTGATTTCTCAAATCTCTCAGAGTATTTGTTACATTAACCATCATAAACTTGGAGAAAGAAATGGAAAAACTAAAACAACAGTCTATGTGATATAATTAAGCAAGTGGAAGGTGATACATAAAAAGGAAATAGTTGTGGCACTTGAGACCCTTGGGAGATAAATTGTTGCCTTTTAATATTGTTAACATACTATCTTTTCAATTTAAAAAATAAACCTGCTTGATTTCTCTAAGTCCAGCTTTGAGTAAAATGATGATACATGCACTGCTTCCTAAATGATTATTTTTAGGGTTTGCTCTATTTTATATTTTTTGTTGTCTTTAACAAGCAGATAGTGTAAGAGTATATTACATGTGGCTCTGAAATTGATTCTACTTAAGTGACTAAGTTTGCATCTGAAAATTCCTATGTGCCAGAAAAGGTTGTTTACTTGAAGATGAATTAAATTTGTCTCTGAGCCCCATTTTGACTACCTTGTGGGGAATTCAGTCTCGGCCATTATTGGTGTCCTTCTATTCCAGGATCCTCAGAGTACCTTGGGCATAGGGAGACTCAGGCGAGCTGACCACGTGGGGACACCCTCCAGTCACCAGTCCACCCTGGACGCCTTACATGTGTTCCTGTCGCAGATCTGAAGTTCAGCTTTGTTGTTTCTGTGCCACCAAGGGCACAGGGAGCTTTGACGTGGCTGAGGACCCTACTGCTAGCATCCAGTCTTAAGTTTGCCCTAGGGCCATTTCCTTCCAGAGCCTTGTGCTCAAAGGCACTGATCTCCCTGACCTCTGCTGTTGTTATTAAGTGCAGCTGAGTTGGTGCCGACTCATAGTGAACCCATATACGACAGGATGAAACACTGCCTGGTCCCGCACCATCCTCACAGTTGTTATGCTTGAGCCCATTGTTGCAGCCATCTCATTGAGGGTCTTCCTCTTTTTCACTGACCCTCTATTTTACCAAGCATTATGTCCTTCTCCAGGGACTGGTCCCTCCTGACAACATGTCCAAAGTACCTGAGACAAAGTCTCACCATCCTTGCTTCTAAGGAGCATTGTCGCTGTGCTTCATCCAAGACAGATTTGTTTGTTCTTCCGGCAGTCCACGGTATATTCAATATTCTTCCCCAACACCATAATTCAAAGGCACCTGTTCTTCTTCAGTCTCCCTTATTCATTGTCCAGCTTTCACATGCATATGAGGCGATTGAAAATACCATAGCTTGGGCCAGGCGCACCTTAATCCCTAAAGGAGCTCAAGGTTCTTGAAAATAAAGGCCAAGAGACAGGACTGACTACAAACCACTTCTGCTGTCCTTCTGCACAAACTTGAGGCAAGGGGACACAGAGACCTGGCTACCTGCTTGGAAAAGGTAAGGAAAGCAAGGGAGAGTAAAAATTCAAATCCATATAGCAAAAATTTATCCAGCTAGAATCAGTTTCATTTCCCAGTCCTCTTTGAAAAGCTGGTATAAATGAATTCTCCCAAAAAGTAAGATCTGCTTTTTTGTTTGTTTATTTCATTTATTTCCAAAAACTCTCCCTCTCTTTGTTTTCTTTTTTTTCAGACTTAAGATAGAAATTATCTCTGAGTGAATAAGCCTCATCATCCCCTGGTGTGAATTATTCTCATCAAATTAATGTCCTACTTAATTATTGAAGTGCATGGAGATAGTTGACTGGGAAAAAGCATAAGGAGGAGAGGAGTGGAGGCCAGGGCTAAAACCTGGGCAGCCTGAGGACAAAACGGGTGCGATGGGCTAGTAGAAGACAAATGGGAGGGTTAGAGTGACAAGCGGAAGTTCCCTGTTTCATAATTATTATTATTATAATTATTATTGCTGTTTCAAAGACTGCAAGCAGCCTTTGCTTCTCTCAACTCAGAGTCTTTCTCTTTGTCCGGAAAGAGAAAGCTTGGTGTTTTCCTGTATCTTTCATAGAAGAGGCGCTCCAGTAGGATTTCTTTGTCTCTCTAATCTTTAATCCTGTCGCGCTCATCAATTTATCTCCACAGGGCTCTCTGTGCATGTGAATGTCTTCTTGGTTTGAATATTTTGGTCACAGTGGTAAAGAGTTAACATCAGGGCCACTATGACTGAAATATTAAAACCAAGAAGACAGTTGAATGAAATATAAGAAAGCTAGAGATTATAATAACCTAGAAAGAATTTTTGTATTTTCTTTCACAGCTTCTTAAATGATTTGCTTTGGAAATCATTGCAAAAAGTATACATTACATTGGATCATCTCTTCAACCACCTAATTTCCTCACTTATGAGCCTCAGTTACCAACTCAAACATTTTTAAAGTACAGTACTTCTTAAAAAAAAAAACCCATTGCCGTCGAGTCGATTCTGACTCATAGCGACCCTACAGGACAGAGTAGAGCTGCCCCATAGAGTTTCCAAGGAGCGCCTGGTGGATTTGAACTGCCAGCCTTTTGGTTAGCAGCCATAGCACTTAACCACTACGCCACCAGAGTTTTTGCAGTGCTCCCTAGTTCAGTAAGTGACACTCCATTCATCCACTGCTTAGAGCCTTAACCTGGACTCTCCGCTTACTCCTAAACCGATCACATCCAAACTCGAAGCTGTTCCATCTCTACTTTCTCTTGAATTCATCTTCTTGTCTCCACCTTCACTGCCGTTCACTCAGTAGAGACTGCCATTATCTCCTGTCTAGCTGATTACCATCGCTGTCCTCCTTCCCCCCACTCTTCCTTCCAGGACCTCTTCCTCTCTCACAGTAGGTTTACTTTACTAAAAAGCAAACTGGATAGGTCGTTTTCCTTTCTCAGTACTTTTCAGTACCTTCCGACTGACCACAGGGTGAAGAGCGTCCTCTATTTACTGACTTACAAGGTCCTCAGTGATGTCCCAATTATTCTCCCCCCATGCCATTCATTACACTGTATTGCAGTTCCTAGTTTAACTCACTTCTTTGCATAGGCTGTGGAGCCACTTCTGCCTTATTGCTCACAGCATCTTCAGCACTAAGCACAGTGAACAGCTGATGCTTAATACATGTTTGTGGAAGCGAATGAACAAATGAATTAACTTGAAAATAGATTCCTAAAAACCACATATTTTTTAACCATTAACATGATAAAAAAAATTGTACTGTATGAGTAGAATAGAGACTAGCTTAAACTATCAAAGTTGAATCACTGTTATGAGCACTGACTCTTGAATCAGACTACCTGGCTTCAAATATTGGCTGTGCCACTTACCTTGGAAAAGTTATTTTATATCTGTGGGCTTCAGTTTTCTCATCTGGAAAATGGGGATAATAAAAAATTAATTTCATAGAAACATTCTGAGAATTAAAGGAGCTGACGTGTTAAAATTCTTAGAAAGGTCACTGATGCATTATAAAAAACAAAAAACCCATTGCCATCAAGTGGATTCTGATTCATAGTGACTCTCTGGGACAAAGAAGAACTGCCCCACAGGGTTTCCAAGGCTGTAAATATATATGGAACAGGCTGCCGCATCGTTCTCCCACAAAGCAGCTAGTGAGTTCAAAATACCTACCTTTCTGTTAGCCACCAAGTGCTTAATCACTGCGCCATCAGGGACTCTCTCCTGTCATTCCAGGAGCAGCAGATCCACCAGTTTTCACAAAGGCACATGTTAGAGAGTCAGTGATAGGCAGATAATGTGAAAAACATCTGTGTTAGAAGGAAAAAAATGGGAAAACAAAAACTTTGTCCTGAATTAATGCAACAAAAAAACCAAACCAAACCCAGTGCCGTCGAGTTGATTCCAACTCATAGTGACCCTATCGGACAGAGTAGAACTGCCCCATAGAGTTTCCAAGGAGCACCTGGCAGATTCGAACTGCAGACCCTTTGGGTAGCAGCCATAGCACTTAACCACTACGCCACCACGGTTTCCAACAACATAAAATACTGCTTTTGTTTTTAGTAGAAAGTAGAAACACTTAATGGAACTAAGGAACTAACAGATATTTTGAAGTCCCACTTGATAAAGCTTACTATGTTTTATCATTCACATACAAATAAAAATTGTTACTCGATATGTAAACAATACAATATTATTGATCAAGTTTTACACTTGGATCTTGAGATATAGAACAAAAACAGGGCCCATGTCTATTGATTCTAAAATTATATTTAGTTCTCCAGAAGGGTTTAGTATAATTTTTTTTCTTTTTCATTTTCAACTGTACCCCAACCACAAAATTTATAACACAATGAAAGAGGGGAAAAAAAGGTATATTGAACAAGATATTGGGGAACTCTTTCTTTTTTCCTTAGCATTATCTCTTACTAAACTTCTTCTTAATTGTACTTTAGATGAACGTTTACAGAGCAAACTAGTTTCTCATCAAACTGTTAGTGCGCACATTGTTCTATGACATTGGTTAACAACCTCACGACATGTCAACACTGTGCTTTCTCAGCCCTGGGTTCCGTCTCACCAGCTTAAACTTTTAGGCTCTCTGTATCTAGGCAGGCACCAAGTGTAACTGACATTTTCTTTTGGGTGTCTCTCCTCTCTCTCTGGGCTAATAACCACATTAGCCTAGACCCTCCTCGTTGACTCGTGACTGAATTATTGCCAACGCTCCTGTTTTCTTCTGCTTCAGTTCCTACAGCCCACTGCTCACAGGCTCACCTTCTTACAACAAGCTCCTCTAAAAACTCTTCAGCACTTTCTCAGAGGATTGGCTTCAGTTCCTTAAAGGACTGGATATCATCCCAACACCTTAGATTCGTACTCAACACACCACATCAGTTGATTCTCACTGTATAATCTTATTTCTCACTGTCCTCAAATCATGACCTCCATCTAATCAGGTGGGTTTCCTTCCAGTCTTCTGCATATATTCTAGAGGGAGCCCCACCTCTGTGCCTTTGCTGTGTGGTCCCCGTTGCCTAGAACAACCCCCTTACCAGCCAGGAACTTACCTTTCCTTTAGGTCTCATTAGCATCCTAACTGTTGTGCGAAGATTATTTGGACAATTCTGGCCCGTAACAATGTCTATTTTTTCTGAATTCCTACAGCAGTACTACATTATGTTAACATTAAATGATTCTTTACATTGGTCTCTAGTTGTTTCATTAAAATAAAATATACCATATGTTGTAAAATATTAGAACTCGCCCACCAGGCTTACCTGTACAGTGAAAATAAAAAGATGATTAGTTCAAATATCCAGTGAATTTTAGTATGTCCTTCTAGCCAACCCAGACCTTTTAGAACAACTGGTCCAAGCAGAGCGGAGGAGTGGCCTGAGAGCAAACCTGAAACGACCTGAAAATCACATCCTCATCTCTACCTGCATGTATTTAACCAAATCTCTGCAGGTAGCTCCTTGGGTCATTGCAGGGAGCTTTGGTGTCATTATGTCTCTCAGAGGTCTTCTGCCACCACTTTCCCTCATTTCCAACAATCTTCAATGTTCACGAAAGGCACTGCTGCTCTGACGGTAGTAAAAATAACTCCATGATGTAAAATCAGGCTTTGTGTTCGTTGTCATCTGTGGTCTCAACCTCAGGAACACCTGAATTGTTTCCTTTTTATTACACCGTGTTGTATATGTATTTCCGAATGACGTGGCATTTTTGTTGTTGTTGTTGAGATTGTTTGATGGAGTCATACGGAAGCACACGCAATAGTCTTTCAGAGTCACAGGAGAGACAGAAGCCCTTCAGATCACCTTCAGATCACAAGAAAGGAAAGAGATATTTTTTATATAGGTGATCTCCTTGCTAATGCTTCCACATTAGGGAAAGAAATTCCAAAATACAAAGTTTTATAATAGAAGGAATTACAGAACTACAAATGATTATAACCACAATAACTATCAAACCTGAAGGATGTAATTTCCCTACAGATTTGTTCAAATTTGTCAGGCACCGGAGAAGAGACACAGGGAACAACTGTCATTTGAGTAAAAGGGTAGTAGTGGCATAGATGAAGGGTCTTCACCACTGACGAGGCTGATGTTCCATTTTGCTTGTTAGACTAAAGAAATAAATTCAAGATTTATGCCTGGTGTTTCCTAAGACGCCATTTAATAAATGCAACCAGAATTTTTAATGTGTAGATGGCAAGAGTATCCAGGAAATCGATCCATCTATGTGTCATGCATACTAATTAAGGAATAATGATTGTCATCTGAACAAGATTAACCCTCCAAAAGTCAATTAAATATAGGCAAACAATTTTGGACCAAATTTTCTGGAAAGCCAATATTTAAGAAAAGGTAAAATTTAAGTTCAGAGACTCAGTTAAGGTAATGAGGAAATTTTATAGCATATTTAAGGAAACTAGGAAGGACTAAATTGTTTGCTGTATCAGTCCATTGAACTGTGGGAGAAAATAGAAAAACTAAGTGAGGCTGTGTAAATTCTTCCAAACAAATATTAAAAGTCCTAACAAAAATATGTAGATGGATGAATAAGATGCCTGTTAGCAAGAGAAAAGCTAGATATCACTTGAATTTCAGATGCTTGGAAGATGATAGAAGATACAGGGCACCCAGATCATAAAGTCTACAGGAAGGATACAAAAAGACGGGAGAAAGAATAGCATTGTATAGGGAAGAGCGGAAATCATCAGAGTATCAAAGCCTTACTGCAGAAAAGTATGTTAGTCCATCTAATATTTTTTAAAAATTGGCAGTGGAATACAGTACAGAAATTTGAAAAGAATAAATCATTCTAAGCTAGAAATACAGCGATTGGAAAAAATGCAAACTTCGACGTAGCAATTGTTTATAAGGGAAAACTTTATCCATACTATATTGGTAAAATCTATCCTTTCGGCAAGAATAATTTATTGTAGGATAAATGGCTATAGATTTCCACCTGAGCAGTGAAAAAAAAAAAAAAAATCCATGCTGGAAGTATCCGTGGATTAAACCACAACATAATACGAATCAATGTCTTCTTGAAGAGTCAACACTATTAAAAAATCCATCACTTGGTTCCTTAACTTTAGAAAACAAACTCTGACAAAATACAGGTATTGTAAAGCACAGTCAATAATCAGCAGGAAATCTGTACGCTATTCGAAAACACCCTAGAGCAAATCCTGGAAAAGCCTCAAAAAGAATGTCAAGTAAACCATTGCCTCTACCATCCTCCACTTCCTTCTTTCTTCTTCCCACTTTTTGCCTCCCTTTGCCTCTTTTTGTCCCACCAGTCACTGCCCCTCTTCCCAAAGTCCCTACATAGTTATCTGGAAAATGGTAGGCGGGTAGAGTTGGAAATATATCTTTTCAAAGATGGTAAGTTTTTCCAAATGAGAACAAAAAAATTCCCCACATACTGTGTCAGGTTAAGAACAAACTAGAATCTAAACAGCGAGAAATAATTCAAAGAGTATCACTATTATCCCAATCATTCAACCTTAACATCTTGGAGTTCTTTTTTCTTCTCTCTCCCATTTCCTATATATCCTTTTTCAAACTAATTGCCTCAAATCTAGATTGCAATCATGGCTACAATTTATGGAGCATTTCCTATGACTCAAAAATGGAATATATTTCCGTTAATGCTCTGAGCAACACAGAGGTTAGACACTGCAGCCTTCATCCTGGAAATGAAAGCCCTGAGTCTCAAAGACCTTTAGTGATCTGCCCAAGGCCACATAGCTGGCAAGGGCTAAGAATTAGATCTTAATTCATGTTCTTCTACATTCTCTTCATTATAGCCCACTTTTCCTTCCAGTCCCTTCATCTTCTTTTACCTAAATAATTGCAAGAGATTTCAGATTGATCTCCTTCTTCCAACCCGGTCTTCACAATTGTTCCAAAATAATTTTCCCAAGCACATCTTTCATATCCAAAGTAGCTTGTGAAGTCTGTTTGGTATGTACTTTCAGAAGAACATTGTTGTTGTTAGGTGTTGCCGAGTTGGTTCTGACTCATACCGACCCTATGTACTACAGAGCAAAATACTGCCTGGTCCTGCACCATCCTCACAATCCTTGATATGTTTCAACGCATCATTGTAGCACTAAATCAACCCATCTCCTTAACGGTCTTCCTCTTTTTCGCTGACCTTCTCCTTTACCAAGGATGATGTCCCCCAGGGCTGGTCCCTGCTGATAACATATCCAAAGTATTTGAGACATTCTCACCATTCTGGCTGTACTTCTTCCAGGAAAGCTTGGTTCATTCTCCTGGCAGTTCATGGTGTATTCAATATTCTTCACCAACACCATAATTCAAAGGCATCAATTTCTCTTCAGTTTTCCTTACTCTTTGTCCAGCTTTCACATTCATATGAGATCATTGAAAATACCATGGCTTAGGTCAAGTGCACCTTAGTCCTCAAAGTGACATCTCTGCTTTTTAATACTTTAAAAAGGTCTTTTGTAGCAGCTTTTCCCAATAAAATACATCGTTTGATTTCTTGACTACTGTTTCCAAGGACATTGATTGTGGATCCAAGTAAAATGAAATCCTTAACAACTTCAATCTTTTCTCCATTTATCATGATGTTGCTTACTGGTCCAGCTGAGGATTGTTTTCTTTATGTTGAGATGTAACACATACTGAAGGGTGTAGTCTTTGATCTTCATCAGGAAGTGTTTCAAGTCCTTTTTACTTCCCACAATCAAGGTTGTGTCATCTGCATAAAGAAGGTTATTAATGAGACTTCCTCCAATCTTGGTGCCCTAACTTCTCTTCATATAATACAGTTTCTTGGATTATAAGCTCAGCATACAGACTGAATAAATATGGTAAAAGGATAGAATTCTGATGCACACTTTTCCTGATTTTAAACCATGCAGTATCTCCTTGTTCTTTTGGAACTACTGCCTCTTGGTCAATGTACAGGTTCTTCATAAGCACAATTAAGTGTTCTGGAACTCCGTTTCTTTGCAATGTTATCCCTAATATGTTATGATCTGCACAGTGGAATGCCTTTGCATAGGTAATAAAACACAGGTAAACATCTTTCTGGTATTCTCTGCTTTCAGCCAGGATCCATCTGACATCAGCAATGATATCCCTCATTCATGGCTCCTTCTAAATCCTACTTGAGTTTCTGGCAGTTTCCTGTCAACATACTGCTGCAATCATTTTTTAATGATTATCAGAAAAATTTTACTTGTGTATGATTTTAATGGTATTCTTTGGTAATTTCCACATTCTGTTAGATCACTGTACTTTGAAATGGGCACAAATGTGGATCTCTTCCAGTCAGTTGGCCAGGTAGCTGTCTCCAAATTTTTTGGCATAGATGAATTAGCGCTTTCAGCATTGCACCCATTTGTGTCTTTCAAGACACAATTGATATTCCATCCATTCCTAAAGCTTTGTTTTCACCAATGCCTTCAGTGCAGTGTGGATTTCTTCCTCAATACTATCAGTTCCTGATCATATACTACTCCCGAAATGTTTGAATACTGACCAGTTCTTGTTCGTACAGTGACTCTGTGTTCTTTCCATCATCTTTGATGCTTCCTGCATCGTTCAATGTTTTGCCCATAGAATCCTTCCGTATTGTATCTTGAGGCTTGAATTTTTTTATTCAGTTCTTTCAGCTCAAGAAATGCAAAGCCTGTTTTTCCCTTTTGTTTTTTCTAACTCCAAGTCTTTGCACATTTCATTATAAGGCTTTACTGTGTCTTTTTCAGCCACCCTTTGAAATTTTCTATTTTTGGAGCCCTGGTGGTCCAGCGATTAAGCCTTTAGCTACTAAGCAAAAGGTCAGCAGTTCAAAACCACTAGTCGCTCCTGGAAACCCGATGGGGCAGATCTATTCTGTCCTACAGGGTTGCTGTGAGTTGGAATTTACTCGATGACAACGTGTCTGGTTTTGGCTATTCAACTCTTTTATTGTTGTTAGGTGCTGCTGAGTGTGTTCTAACTCATAACGACTCTATGTTCAACAGAATGAAACACTGCATGGTCCTGTGCCCTCCTCACAATTGTTTTTTTGGAGCCCATTGTTGCAGCCACCATGTTAGTCCATCTCTTTGAGGGTCTTCCTCTTTTTCACTGACCCTCTATTTTACCAAGCATTATGTCCTTCTCAGGGACTGAGCCCTCCTGATAACATGTCCAAAATATGTGAGATGTAGTCTCACCATCCTTGCTTCTCAGGAACATTCTGATTGTACTTCTTCCAAGACAGATTTGTTCACTCTTTTCGCTGTCCATGGTACATTCCATATTCTTTGCCAACACCACAATTCAAAAGCATCGATTCTTCTTTGGTCTTCCTTATTCATCAGTGAGTTTTTGCATGCATATGAGGTGATTGAAAGCACCATGGTTTGGGTCAGGTGCACCTTAGTCTTCAAGGTGAAGTTAGCTCTTTTATGTCATCATTTCTTCCATTAGCTTTAGCTGTTCCACATTCGAATGTAAGTTTCAGAGTCTTTTCTGACATCCCTTTTGGCCTTTTCTTTCATTCCTGTCTTTTTAATGACCTTTTGCTTTCTTCATGTATGATGTCCTTGATGTCATCCCACAACTCATCTGGTCTTCGGTTGCTAGTGTTCAATGCATCAAATCTATTCTTGAGATGGTCCCTAAATTCAGGTGGGATATCCTGAAGGTTGTACTTTGGCTCTAGTGGACTTGTTTTAATTTTCTTCAGATTCAACTTGAACTTGCCTATGAGCAACTGATGGTCTGTTCCATAGTTGGCCCCTCATTTTGTTCTTACTGATGATGTTGAGTTTCTCCATTATCTCATTCCCAAAGATGTAGTTGATTAGATTCCTGTGTATTCCATCTGGTGACGTCCACATGTATAGTCTCCGTTTATGTTGTTGAAAAAAGGTATCTGCAATGACTAAGTCATTGGTTTTGCAAAATTCTATTATGCAGTTTCCAGCATCATTTCTATCACCAAGGCCGTATTTTCCTACTTTGATCCTTCTTATTTTGTTTCCAACTTCTGCATTCCAATCACCAGTAATTATCAATGCATCTGGATTGCATGTTTGCTCAATTTCAGACTGTAAAAGTTGGTAAAAAAAAATATTCAATTTCTTCATCTTTGGCATTAGTGGTTGGTGTGTAAATTTGAATAATAGTCTATTAACTGGTGTTCCTCGTAGCCATATGGACATTATCTTATCACTTACAGCATTGTACTTTAGGATAGATCTTGAAAGGTTCTTTTTGATGATTAATGCAATGCCCTTTCTCTTCACTGTGTCATTCCTGGAGGCATAGTAGACCATATCATTGTCTGATTCAAAATCATCAACACCACTAATGTCACGTAACAATATGTGTATAAATTTTTCTATAAGAAATGTTTTTTAAACGGCCAATACCAGCCCATTTCATCTCACTACTGCCTAGGATATCAGTCTTTATGCAGTCCATCTCACTTTTGACGGCTTCCAATTTTCCTAGGTTGCTGCTTTGTACATTCCACTCCATGTTCCAATTATTAATTGATGTTTACAGTTGTTTCTTTTCATTTTGAGTCATGACACATCAGCAAATGAAGTTCCTAAAAGCTTTACTCCATCCACGTCATTAAGGTTGACTCTGCTTTGAGGAGGCAGCTCTTCCCCAGTTGTATTTTGAGTGCCTTCCAACCTAAGAGGCTCATCTTCTGGCATTATATCAGACAATGTTCTGCTCCTATTCATAAGGTATTCACTGGCCAATTTTTTCTGAAGTAAATCACCAAGGTCTTCTTCATAATCTGTCTTCGTCTGAAAGCTCCACTGAAACCTGTCCACCATGGGTGACCCTGCTGATATTTGAAATACTGGTGGCATAGCTTCCAGCATCACAGCAACACACAAGCCACCGGAGTATGACAAACTGACCGATTAGTCGTGGCAGAAGAACATAGTGGTTGGTAAAAGTGTTGAAGGCAGGGCAATTAAAGAACTCAAGAGAAGGAGGGACAACAGTGTGATAACAGACAACTGAATTAGCTCTCTGAAAGCTCAAATTTGGGAAAAGGTATAATAAATACATTCACCAAACCAGTCGCTGTTGTTTCGAATTCATGGCAACTCTATAGGACAATAGTAGAGCTGCTCCATAGGGTTTCCAAGGCTGTAAATCTGTACAGAAGCAGGCTGCCATGTCTTTTTCCCTCAGAGCAGCTGATGGGTTCAAACTACCGATCTTTCAGTTAGCACCCAAACACTTAACTACTGTGTCACCAGGGCTCCTAAGAGATATAATAGAAAACAATAATAAAGGAAGATAGGGAACGGAGTAAACACAGATATGGGCAACAAGCCAGGAAAATGTCATAAAGCTGAAAGAGGTGAAGTGTGACAATTTCAAAAGGAAGAAGAGTTTAAGTGGATGGGTGCCCCACTTCCGGAGAACTCCAATCTATGAGACAGTAAGAGTAAAAAATTTAAATGACGTTAAGATGGCATTGGATAAATTTACAGACAATAGCCTTGTGAAAGGCCATTAAGGGAAGCTTGTGATATTTGGAATATACTTTCTTTTGAAGTTAATATGACTGAGGACAGTTATTTTCTTTTTTAAAGGACACTCTGTGGCTATGGTCAAAGATAGACTCATAGGCAGAATGGTTAAGCAGGTCACTCTATATGGAAAGTCAATGTAGCTTTATTTCATCTATGACTCTGTTATTACTAACTTGGTCAATTTTATGGGCCCCTTCCAAGCCTTAGGTTCAATATCTTCAAAATGAGGGAAATAGTAACTTCAACTTCAGAATGTAGTTGTGAAAACAAAAAAGAATATATATGAATAGACTTGGCACGTGTCTAGGACCTGCTAAGCATTGGATAATGGTTAGAAATCTATGAGCCTTCTATATGGTTTAAAATAAGGGAGAATGCAAGGGAGCAGGAAAGGATGAAGAAAGGAAAGGAGGGAGGGAGGAAGGGAGAATACAGGGAGAAAAGAAAGAAAAATTGTAAATGGAAATATGCCAGAAGACTTCAAACAAGAAATGCGTAGCCAAATAAATGAAAGTCAAATACACTGAATCTCAAAATTGTTCAACTAACATAAAAAACAGTGTAAAAAAATTAAATTAGTAAAAATGATTGAAACAGAAAATTACCAAATAATCTGACAAGTTAATGAGTTATTAGGTAACCATCTGCAAGGAAAAAGAGACAAAGAAATAGAAAATCATGGGCAGATGTAACCCTCCCTCCCCATTTTCCCAAAGTGACAGCGGGCTCTGTTACAGAGAAAAGGGAAGTGAGATGAAACTTACAGTGCTCAGAAGTTCCAGCCCAGTGGTCTAGCTGGACAACAGAAAGTCTGAGACTGCAATTAGGTATATGGGTTACTCGCTCTGTGAAGGGATAACAATGACTGAATTTGCTTATTATCCCTTTTCTATTTCAGGAAAGTTCGATGTATGGATAGCCCAAATAATGTATTTGAAACAATGATAAAAGAAGTAAAAACAATCATAATAAATAAAAGTAGATATTATTAAGTCAGTTAAATACCATGCCTGACCTTTAATATTTGTTCAAACGCATCCAGAGAGTCAATTTAGCAAACTTCAATGGGCACGTGAACTGCTTTATGGTCAATCAGGCTGTGAAGCTGTTCCCTGTGGCAGTTCTGAAAGACCACGGTGGAGGGCCAGCGAAGCTTGAGACATTTATTTCCAGTCATTTCCCTTGCCTGCCTGAAATTCATCTTCATGTCATCAATCTCTTGATATACTCTTAAAAATCATTATCCTCGTCTTCTGACCTGGAGGAATTCTCTCCTCTTTCACACTCTGAGCTGCAGTCACTCTTTGGTGTTTTATCAGACAACTTGATTAACAGTTCAGAACTACAATCTATGTGAAGGGAGAAATCTTTTTTTTTCCCCCAATTCTTATCTTAAATTCTAGGAGCTCTGGTGGTGCAGTGGTTAAGCCCTCAGACACTAACAGAAAGGTCAGTGGCTGGAACCCACCAGCAGCTTCATGGGAGAAATATGTGGCAGTCTGCTTCCGTAAAGATTATAGCCTTGGAAACCCTATGGGGCAGCTCTACCCTGTCCTATATGGTCACTATGAGTCGGAACCAACTCAACAGCAATAGGTTTGGCTTTTGGGGCTAAGTTCCATACAGTAAAGTGTTCAAATAATATATTGTGAATAGTTTTGTCACTGGGAATAGTTTTATCAGCCAGCCTGGAGGCCAATGTCCTGTGGCCTGTGGCCTATAAGGTAGGTAAATTGATTTTTGACACCAGCTCTCTTGGTGTCATTTGTCATCTGAGAGTCTGCCTTTTTTGTTTTGTTTGTTTTTCTCTTAAGGAAGAAAGACTTTACTGAGACATGAGAGGGTCAGCATAGAAATTAGTAGATTAGATTTTTAAGTGTATGTTTTTCTTAGAAAATGCCATGGGTTTTTGGTTTTTGGTGTTAATGTTTGCCTTATGGTCTAATTCGTATTTTTGGTATATTTTTATTATTAGACCAAGAAAAAATCAAGATAAACTTTTTTTTTAATTTAAATATTAGTCTTTAAATGAAAAGCAATGAAATACAGTAAAAAAAAAAAACCTGTCTGACAGTTTATCTCCTTTATCATTTTAAACTTGGGAAGATTCCTTACACAGGATGAGATCTGAACGACTTAAAAATAGTGTCTAGGCATTTTAAGCACATCAAAGAACTCAGCAAAAGTTAGAAGAATAAAATGTGGGAGAAGAGAACAGTAAGAGTTGAAAACAGGTTCAATACCGTGAGGGCAGATCAACGTTTGCCCAACCTTGCTAAGGGTAGAAACACTTGGGTAATTTTTAAAAATATTGATGCCTGGGCTTCACTCCCAATGGTTCTGATTTAACTGGTCCGGCATGGGGCCCGAGTGCAGGTATTTTTAAAAAGTCTCCATGTTCTTTTGATATGCAACCAGGATCTAGAATCCCCTGCCTCAGGCCAGTGTGGTTCGTGGGTGCTGGGGGTTCCTGAGACCCTTTCCCGTGGTTCATGAGGTCAGGACACTTTTGGTAATAATACTAAGGCATTATATGTCTTTTACCAAGTCGACATTCTTGTTGGTGGTGCAAAGCTAGTGATGGGTAAACCTGCTGGCATCTTAGATGAATCAAGAAGTGGCACCTAATTTTACTACTGGTCATCATAATCTTTACTGTCACACTGACAATTAAAAAAAAAAAAAAAAAAGCCAGTTTCTCTTAAGAATGCCCTTGATGAAGCAAGTGAATAGTACTAATTGTATTAAATCTCAACCCCTGACTATACGTGTCTTTAATATTGTGCGTCTGAGACAGCCATTGTGCCTAAAGTGTGCTTCCTACATGGTGACATAAGCTAGTTATGTGATTGAATTATGAGCCAAAACTAGTGTCAAAGAGAGAACTTTATAGCAGCTACCTTGCTTTGAATTGGGGGTTTTCTTACCCATGGAACCAAATATTCACTTTAAAGAAATCCCTGACCAAAATTAATCTGTCAGTGGCTTTTGTTTCAGCCAGAGTGGCAAATCCCTCCTTTCCTGTTCAAAGCCAGGCTTGTCACACTTGAATTTCAAAAAACTTGGCTGAGCCGAGGGCCAGAGGCCATCTAGTGACCCGATATCCATTGGGCTCGGTAAAATGGGGAGGGCAGGCTCAATTAATTGTGTTAAGATTCCCTCACGGTTGAACTTCTATATTTCTCGTTATAAAACTCATGCTTTTTTGAGCCATTTGCTTTTCCTGGAATCAAAATGATCTCCCAATATGCATATAGAATAACTGCTCAGGATAAAATTTATGTCCAAATTTCATTGAGTTTTGATTATTTTTTGACACCAGTCAATGATTTTATGAAACATTATTTTTGTTTGGAAGAATCTCTAACAGACCATGATTACACAGATTGGGGTATCTGGCAGACATTTTATCAAAACTGAGTGAAGTAAGTCTGAGACTTCAAGGAAAACTACTGTCACTATACTGTCAGTGGTAAAATTTGAGCTTCCATGTGAAAGTTTGCTCTTGGAAAACTTATATTCACAGCTGTGGGACTTGTCAGCTTCCCATTACTTAAAGGCTTTTCTTATGAAATTTGTAGTAATAATAATAATTTTTTTATTGTATAATGAAATTATCAACATTTGGAATAGGTGCATAATTCGGTGAGGTAATATGACCAATGCAAGATGTTTCCATATTATGCATGGATAAAAGACCCATTGAAGTACAAGAGACACCAGTAGATTTCAATGTAGGAGATTCAAACAAGTTCATTGACAGGATTTCAGTTTCCGCATTGTACACAACATTTAAGAAATTATCACTTGTTAAGTTTTAGTGTAGTATTAAAGAAGAGCGCTCTGGTTGTATTTCAACCGAAATGCCCCTTAGAAGTGAGGATGGCGAGACTTTGGCTCTCTTTTGACACATCATTGTAGTTGGCAATGTGGAGGGTCAGGGAAAAGGAGGGAAACCCTTAATGAGATGAATTGACACAGTAGCCACAGACTCAAACGTACCAATGATCACGAAAATGACACAGACCAGGGTACTGATTTATTCTGTTGTACATAAGGTCATCATGAATCAGAACTGACTCTATATCATCTAGCAACAATAACAAACATCAACAAAGAAGAAAAATCCAAAATTACCTGAAAAGGATGTTAAGATACCCTGGTTGCGTGGGGCCAGATTTCTTTATGTACTTCAGACAGAAGGACACGATGCAACAACTGAATTCAGAAGCAGAAATGAGAGCCCAACACTCTTCTGTTAAGACAATTAAAGAGATTTTCAAATAACGTAAAATAATGTTATTCTTCTCACTAAATTTTCTTGTTTTGAAAAATTGTTATTCTTCATGAAAAATATTTTACATTAACATACAATGGATTTATCATTTTTTAATGAATAGATATTTTTAGAATGTCTCTGTTAAAATTTCTATGGTAAATATAGGTAAAGAGTCCCTGAGTGGTACAAATAGTTAACGTGCCTGTCTACTAACTGAAAGGTTGTCAGTTTGAGTTCACCAAGCAGTGCGTCAGAAGAAAGACCTGGCAATCTACTTCTGAAAAATAAGCCATTGAAAACCCTATGGAGCACAGCTCTACTCTAACACACTTGTCACCATGAGTCAGTGTTGACTCGACAGCAACTAGGACTGGCAACCCATATAAACATTGGGGTTCTAAATAATTTTTAAGAGTGTAAAAGAGTCCTAAAACCAAAACATTTGAGAACTGCTGCACTAAACCAAAGGGGGAAGGGGACAAATCCTTGTAAGATGAATGAACCGGCTGAACTGAAGGAAACTGAGGGAGCTGAAATGGAATGTGAGACTAAAGTCCAAGGGAAGTCAGGAAAATTTTGAGGAGCTACATGACATGGTCAAGCCGAAACTGACAGCTCAGAGAGATGGCGTTCACAGTGGCAGACAAAACTAAGCAAAGGAGAGTATTACAGATAGTGATCCAGGCATTAAATGACTGTCATCTAAACCAGAAACTGATTCTCACCTGTGGAAAGAAAGACGTCAATGTTATGACTGCTCTAGAGGACATTATTCTGAGTTTTGAAAGGACGAGCCAGAATTTACTCTAACTTCTTCTACTTGGTGACTATACATATACATATGCCCCATGATTTTTAGGGGTTGGGAGGAGGCTAGACCTTGAGGAGCAGCATTACAAAGTAAATCATGCTTTGCTCTGGTAAGGTCATTTCTTGCCCCCAAATTATTTGTGATACCTTAGTTGATTGTCATATTGGCAGTATTTGACACACTGTTAGGATCTCTGAATCCATGCACTTAGCTCTGTTTTATCCTCTTGGTCTTGGACGTGTCATCCAAAGTACATTCCCACGTTTGAAATCTGGAAGAGTTGGAGGAATTTGAAGTGAATGTCGGAAGTGGAGTTTGAGGCCAGGAAGCAAGGATTCTCTCCCTCACCTTGGAGCCTAAATGTATCAAACCATGTTCATGCAAGAACAAAACACCAAACCATGATCCAAAGTTCATAGTGTAGAAGACATTTTCAATCTTTGGGATATGTTCTGTTGTTCAGAATGTTAAGATTGTTACTTCACCCTGTGATACTTAAGTAGGTTTGATGTAATTAATTTACCAGGCTGACCGGGGCATGCTGCTCTTGCATAGCCATGCTTCTATGAGCTGCTACTTGAAAATCAAATTGCCATGTTACATTTGTGTCATATGTTATGCCTGGAGTATTGTCCTTTGAAATAGATTGGTCAGGGTATGCTACTCAAAAAAGAGCAATAAGCAACCGGCTTGATATCCCTACTCAATTTTTGCTCTCGTGGAAAGAATGCCAAAGTAAGTTGTCATAGACTGCTCCTGAAAAATAAATAAGCCTGTTCAAACCAAGTAGAGTATGAAGAAAAACCTCTTTCCTTAACCAAACACTTCTTTATTCAGTGGAAGTATTCACATTCTCCAGGTACAGCTGAAAAGTTCTCCTACAGTCTCAACTATGGCAGATTTTCCCCAACTACATGTTCACAACTGGGCTTCCAACTCTTTTGTGCTCATCGGATTGCTTCAGAGTAGCCACGTGGTTATCATTGAATGTGTACAGACTGCCATTTGTGGCCGCTAGGAAGAGGACACGCTCTCCGTTTCCTGAGAGGTGAATACTCAAAGTCAGTTTTCAAGAAATTTACTAAATGACAGATTTCTTAGTATCGGGTTCATTCTGTGATCCCATCTGGGAAAAAATAATTTCGAATTGGCCTTAGATAGATGAATGCATCCTTGAAGTCATGTTGGAAATATATCAAGCTCAATGAGGTTCATTCAGCCCATTAAACAATTTTTCTGAGAAAGGCAAGGCTGAAGAAAATGTCACGGACCTGGTAAACTACTAACACTTTAACTTTATAATCGATTGGTTGATTAAATTATCAGTGATCTCAAATATCTGAAAGAGTAGCATTTATGGTACAAAAAATTCAAAATTTAGTCAACCAATCAGTAGTTACGGTAGAATTATAAAAATCTATGTGATGATCAAAATAAAGGTTCCTTTCCTAAATTACTGAGTATAAAACATTTTCTGATCATCAGTTAAGACTGTACAATTGAACCCACAAACAATTGCCATCAAGTCGACTTCAACTCATGGTGACCCCATGTATGTCAGGGGAGAATTGCGCCCCATCAGGTTTTCAATGTCTGTTTTTTCAGAAGTAGATCACCAGGCTTTTCTTCCAAGGCACTTTGGAGCGCATTAACTGTTTGCACCACCCAGGAACTCTGGACATTTGAAAAACACTGTTAATTGACTGTCACTGAAGAAAGATTTCTGTGGAGGAGGCATAATAATTACAAGATTTAACCTGTGCAATGCAGGTAGTGGGCTCATGTGGCAAACAAAGCTTTTGGAAGTTCTCTTTCGGTTGGTTCTGTGTTTTAGTGACCTAGGAAATAAGGCAACCAGCTGAACATGAGGATGTGGAAGGAAGTGTCTAGAAGTTTGATGTTTGAGGACAGAAGAGGAGGTATGACGCTAACATTTAAGAGAGTTGAAAGAGAATAAACTAAGGGAATAGAAAATGATTGCTGGGTGGCCCACACGATATTAATCTAAATAAGTGAGACCTGCAGTGTTACGGAGCGTTTTTCCTCCATCTCATTTAGATTCAGAGATTCCACACTTGTTGGGCAGAGATGGATTTGATCATGATTTAGCCAAGCAAGCATGACGGTTATTGGGATTGCCCACAAAACTTCAGCTGGATAAATGGGATGGGGTCGTGGGGGAGAGTAAGAAGGTGGTTGTTGTTAGCTGCCCCGGAGTTGGCCCCTGACTCATGGCAACCCCATGAACAAGGAAGTGAAATACTGCCCGGTCTTGTGACATCCTCATGATCATTTTCTCATCAAAACCTTGTCATCCATAGGATTTTCACTGGCTGATTTTTGATGTGAGAGACTAAGAAGACATAAAAAGGAGGCTCTTTTCTGCCCATGGACGGAGGCAGGGTGCTGCTTTTCCCTCTTCTAGTAGGGAATGGTGCCTGATGTTCTTGGATTAGATGAAATGCAGTCTATAAATTCTAAAACAGGTTGATTATAGACTTAGCAAAATTATGTCTGGCTTTGCCATTCCCTTTTGACTAAGAAGAATTATGAGAAGGTCAGCTGGATCTACTTTCAAAACATAAGGACAAAATAGAACTGATTTGGAAATAGTCTGTGCTTAACTGGTGCCAACGTTCTTTTCCTTTAAAGGAGTGAATTGGACACCACAAAAAATACTAATGTGCTGGAGAATACATCTAACTTCAAACCATCCCTTTGAAGGCAAGTGCCATTGTAAAATGTCCTCTTACCTCTGTGATTCATTTTGCTCACTTTTTGTTTCTTAGAACGATATTTCACACACACGCATCATCTCATAGCAAGGCTAGAAATCAGAAAATAACAATTATGAGGAAAGAATGTACTAAATCTATGCTCTTTTTAGTTGTGAAAGTCATCCAGTAAGCAATAGATTTCTGATTTTTCCTTGTCTTTTTTATATACAATGTTATGCAAAATATGCTATTTATATAAAGGAATAAAGTAAAGGTTTTTTTTTTTTTAGTTGGTATTTTTGTGGGCAGGGAGAGTGGAAGGTTTCTACCTGTCTCAATGACAAGTGCTGTCATTTTAGTCTAAAGACATCTCCTGTTCTTTAAATATTTCACCTGAAATATTTCAGATTTTCACTTCATAGGAATGTCTCCAGCATTCCTTACTAAGCTGCTGTAATAAGTCACTTAAATTGCCAGGTTATATTTGAAATCCTCAGTTGCTTGAATATTTATTGTAAAGCACCCAGTTCCATGATTTTCATTCCTATAATTAATGAGAAGCTCAGGAAAAATAATTCTAATTTGTAAGACAAGAGTGATTGCAATGTATTCTCAAAATTTTGTTAAACTCCTTAGGTATCATTCTTCTTTTCATGAGCACAATTTAATTAGAAGGTGAGGAGACGTGTACTAACTAGAAGGCTGGGTCACGCACATTTTAATGGGGAGGCGAAAACCAAAACCAAACCCATTGCTATCCAGTCAATGGAGAGGTGAGCCACCAGTAATAAAAGGCTGCCTGGATCATATTACGCAAGCCCTTCTTTCCCAGGCACAAGTGACTTTTTTTGATGCATTTTTCTATCATTTTCAAAATATTTTCCAGTCTTAAATAACAAAACACCTCTTTGATTAATGCAATTAAGCCCGAATTTGGGTCTCCCAGCATCTGATGACAATATTTGACAATTTCATTGGCCCCAAACCTATTCTAAGTTAGCTACCTCTTTTATCATTTACTTTGAATCTGTTATCTTCCTAAAGTTTTATGTCAATTCATCCTTCATTTCTTAAAGAATGCAGTCTACCTTCTAGTTATGCTAGACAGTACTTTGGTTTTAATGAGCGCTGGTGGCACAGTGGTTAAACACTCACCCACCAGCAGCTGGGTGGGAGAAAGAAGTAGCAATCTGCTTCCAAAAAGAGTTACAGCCTTGGAAATCCAATGGGGCAATTCTACTCTGTCCTCTTGGGTCGCTATGAGTCAGAATAGACTGGATGGGTGATTTGTTTTTGTTTTTTTAATTTGGTTTTGCTCTTTTTTCTCCAAATTTCCTCTTTTTATGTTGCTCCTAAGGCCAAAAATAGTTATCCTTGACTTGAAGTGACCATTTCCTCCTCTGCCTTTCCATTTGTCATCCAGTCCTGGCCATTTCTAATACAAACCCTTACTAGAATCCTGCCTAGGCTGAGATTCTTATTTATATCTTAATTATTTTCTATACCACCTCTGCCTCATTGATGGCCTTCTGAAATCTTCAATCTGTGAGTTTCAGCAGATCTAGAATCCTGCTATACTATGTTACCTCTCCATTTTTTAAAACTCTGTATTCCTGACCTTTCCCTACAATCTTTGATGGCTTCGTCATCCATTTTATTGAACTTTCAGTTACAAGCTCTTTTTTTTTTTTTTTAATTGCGCTTTAGGTGAAAGTTTACAGCTGAAGTTAGTTTCTCAATCAAAGATTGGTTGCAATACCTGCAATGTGTCAGCACTCTCCCCCTTTCCCTTTCCACCCTGGGTTCTCAATGTCCCTTCATCCAGTTTTCTTGTCCCTTCCTGCCTTCTCTTCTTTGTCTTTAGGCAGGAGTTGTCCATTTGGTCTTGCATATTTGAACTAAGAAGCACATTTCTCACATGTGTTATTGTTTGTTTTATAGGCCTGTCTAATCTTTGTCTGAAAAGTGGGCTCCAGGAGTGACTTCAGTTCTGAGTTAGCAGGGTGTCTGGGGGCCATAGTTTCAGGGGTTCCTCCAGTCTCTGTCAGACCAGTAAGTCTGGTCTTTTTTTGTGAATTTTAATTTTGTTCTATGTTTTTCTCCCGCTCTGTCTGGAACTCTCTATTTTGATCCCTGTCAGAGCTGTCAGTTATGGTCACCAGGCACCATCTAATTCTTCCGGGCTCAGGCCGGCGACGGCTGTGATTCATGTGGTTCTCTGTCCTTTGAGCTAATATTTTCCTTCTATCTTTGGTTTTCTTCATTCTCCTTTGCTCAGGATGCGATGGGACAAATAGATGTATCTTAGATGGCCGACTAGTTCACCTTCTTTATTCTTGATATCCTTTTAACTTTTTCATACCCTTCTCTTGAAATAGTCCCCCAAAATTACAACACAATGTAGCTCACTTCTATTGTGTTTCTGTGAGGTCTATTTTCACACTATCATTCAAAGGGTATCAACTGAATCCCTGGCATGTGCCAGAAAACATGTTGGGAGCTGAATATAAAATGTTACCAACGAGGATACCAATACACAGCTTTTCTCCCCATCTCTCCTTTTTGCTTTTGTGTCCTGAGGTCTGGAAAACCAGGCAATTAAGCTCGAGAAAATAATGCACAAAGAGTAAACGGGCTTAGAATCCCATCCTCCTCTTAAAAGTGGCAGGAGTTCATTCTGAAAGTAAGTTGTAGAAGTTTGGTGCCTGAACCTGGAGACCTACATTTTAGCTCCTCAAAAGCACATTTTGCTTATCCCACAGTGTTAGGGTTATATGAGATTGTTGGATACATGAGCTCAAAATACAGAAGTTATTAAATCTGCTAGTGAGGTATGTAAAGACAAGTTAAATTTTATCCAGTTTCTGAAGTGCGCATAACATGGCCATACATTTAGATGAAAAGAATGTCTTGAAGCCTTTTGGGAATGAAGATATTATACAGCAGAAAAGTTATTTTTGAAATTAAAAATATATAGTTATTTGTAGCTCTGTTTTTCCTTTCAGCATACTTATTTTGGAGCCCTGGTGGCCCAGTGGTAAAAGTGCTTGGCTGCTAACCAGAAGGTTGGTGGTTTGAACCCACCAGTCAGCTGCTCTGTGGGAGAAAGATGTGGCAGTCTGCTGCCATAAAGACCACAGCCCTGGAAACCCTATGGGGCAGTTCTACTCTGTCCTTTTGGGTCACTTTGAGTGGTAATTTGACTTCACAGCAATGGGTTTGTTTTGGGATTATACTTATTTTGTAAAGTTCTTTTGCTTGTGTGTCAAGAGATTATATTTCCAATAGGTTAGGAAAGCTTGGAAAATAAAGATGTGTTTTGTATGTATTTAATTTCAAGGTTGCACCTCTCTTTTTTGCCTGGAAAGCAATTAGATGTAGCCCTGGAGATGGAGTGCTGGGGTGGATCTGACTGTACAAATGGAAGAGAGATCAAAAATATCAGAAAACTAGGACTCGCAAGCTTTAACATACTTTAAGAGCATACAAGAGATGTAAGGCTGATAAGAATAACTATTTAAAGACTAAAAGAATTTCAATCACTAACTAATATCTGGAGCCCTGGTGGTGCAGTGGTTAAGAGCTTGGTTGCTAACCAAAAGGTCGGCAGTTCGAATCCACCAGCCACTCCTTGGAAACCCTATGGGGTAGCTCTACTCTGTCCCTATGAGTCAGAACCAACTGGACAGCACCCAACAACAACAATTAATATCTACCATGAGATCCTTTGTACTCTCTTGAATTTCTTGGGGAAAAAAACAAACTTTTTTTAGGTAATGACGGGCTATACTATAATATTTCTGGAGGAGCCTTAGGGAAGCCTCTGAGAGTTGATTGCTGTGAACACTAGAGGAAGTTGTCCATTGTTCATCCAAACAAGGCTGAGATGTCAAATACAGGCAGGGACGCAGCCCACCCTGTTATTCTCTTGACCTCCTAGAGAACAAATGCAGTGAACCAAACGGCCTGAGATGTGTAGTGCTGCTGAGATTCTCTGTGTAGGATGGCTCCTATGCTGGTGGGAGGCGTATTTGGAGCTATTACCTGACCCTATTTCACCCTGGAAGCGCTGAGCCCAAATGTAAGTAAAAACCCACTGCCGTCCAGTCGATTCCGACTCATAAAAAAAAAAAGTAGCGACCTCCAAATGTAAGTAGTCGGATATAAACTCAGTCGTGGTGGTTTTTTTTTTTTTTTTTTTTTTTTTTAAATGTGTGTGACATTGAGAAGTTAGAAACTTCTTAATATCATTATTTTTAACTGTGAGTCGAAATCGACTCGACGGCAACGGGTATGGGTGCTTCTGCCTGTTCTGCTCCTATGATCTACTGAAGAGAGCGACCCGAACTTACATTCCAGGCCCCTGATGAAAAAGTCACAAAAGGCTTTGGAACTCTTTGTTAGGAGTTATTTATGAACAAGTCTCTGCCACACTCCTCTGAGACTAAGGAACAGAGAAGTAGAAAAGGCAAAGAAAGAAGGGACGTGGTTTGTTACCTGTACAAGCACCGAGTTAGGGTTACTTGCCTGTCATGGTTAGTCGGGGGAGGATAGGAAGTCACCCCAGGAGTTTGTGATAAAGTTGCCCTCCAAGAATAAAATCAGTAAGATGCAGAATTTAATGGATGAGATTAGTTATCTGTAGAAATGACATACCCTAAGGAATAAGCCAAAAAAGATTACGTGAAGAAATTTAGAAACACCCTGAGGAATTTGACGATACCAGAAGCTTGATTGTATCCGTATATTTCCAGCAACAATCCAATCACAGTAAATGGATGGAGCTGTAACACAATCAAGCAGTAACTTAATCAGTTATGGTGAATAGATTAAGTCCTCTAATCACAATCAATTGTATTGTAACCCACCTGAAGAAAGACTGTACTAACTAAAGAGGGGTGTCTGTAAGGAAAAGGGGAGCCCAAGGAGCCGGAATTTGTCTATGGCACCAGCTCCCTCCAGTGTGAGAAGTGCAGCCACAGAGCTCAGCAGAGCAAGCAGGTAGGCCCAGGGGCTGTTTCCATGGTGATCTGGATTTCAGAGGCTTCATTCATATGTAGATTTGCCTACAAAGACAGAGTGCAGCCATCAGCCAAGCCGCAGTCCTTATCAGCTTTTAGGCCAAAGGATGGCAGCTTTAGAATTATAATAACAGCCGAAGAGCAGTGAGTAAAATTAATAAAGGAAGAGTAAGATTTTTTTAAGAGGGTACATATTCATTCAACATCCCACTGAGGAGTGCCCACTATACTTGAGCCACTGGCCCAGGAGCTTGATGCAGCAGGTTGAAAAGAAGGACGTCCATGTCTTCATGGAGTCTATATTTTAAAACAGTTCATTTAATTTATATATTAAATAAGTTACACAATGCACTGCTTTGTTTCGGTTGTGACTACTTCTAGGAGGAAAAAAACAGGATTTACCTAAACTGATAAAAATCACCTGGGCACCTGACCTGATCTGAGGTTTATAGATTTCTCTGGGGATCCCTTTGGAAGATTTATACGTACCTTATTAAAGGGGAAAGAGAAGGCCAAAGACAAGAATGAATAAAGTTGAGGGGCATAAAGCTAGGTTAACACTGGAAAGAAACTGGGTGAAATTAAGTAGTTCAAAAATGATCTGTGACAAAACAATTATTCTTGTAGGGACTATTTAAAAAGACTACTGTCAATGTTCCCTTAAGAGTGGCACCAAAGAGGGCTGACATAACCTGCTGAGGTGGAGTCAATTCCGGCTCATAGAGACCCTATAGGACAGGGTAGAACTGCTTCACAGGCTTTCCAAGGAACGGCTGTTGCATTTGAACTGCCGACTTTGTGGTTTGCAGCCTAGCCCTTAATCACCACGTCCCCGGGCTCCAATGATGTACCAATTAGAAATGAACTACTTTCGATATTTTTAGAACAGATAACAGCTTTGAAGATCTTACACCACTGGAACTGACCATGGATCAAAATTATCTATGTTCGCTTCTGCAACAAAAGGAGGGTGCTGGAAACGTGTTATGGTTACAGCCCTATTGTAAAGCACTGAACAATCAGCTGTAGCAGATAGGACCAATTTGGGGATGCAAGTCCACAAGGCATAAAGGTGGAATGATTGCCAAGTGATGCTGGGATAGAGCGTTCTTCTGTAATTTCCTATCGGAGGCAGAGAAGGGTCATTGAAAAGTTTTAGATCAACCATGCACAGGTTCTAAGTGGGCCTCAAGGGCACTCAGGCAGAAGCTGCGTTACCCGGGAACTTGCAGGAGTGGAGTACCAGGACGTAAAATAGGGAGTGCTAAAACACCGTACGGTGTAAGACGTAAGGCAAGTACAGGCGTATGTTAGCTCTCCAGTCACAGATCTAGCAGAAGAGGGAGCAGGAGCAGGTGAAGCAGCAAATAGGCAGGTGGAAAAAATGTACCTTCTTGCAAAAATACAGATGAAACACCGTAAGCAGCCCTGCTGATGGTAGGGAAAACCAACCTACTGACTGTGACTGGAATTACAAGGCATTGAGCATTTTTTCTTGGAGTGTTTATTCATTAGGCCTCAAAGAAATTCAATAGCTAGAAAATGAACACACAAAAATGAGAGAAAGGAGGAAAAAGGAGAAAGAGAGAGCGACTCCCTAGGTGTAGGGTACAAACATAAGGGTTAAATTCTCCTTTTCCAGGGTCTTTAGTTTCTGTTAACTTCAGGGAAACATTGTTTTCTTTTTAGCTCCCACCCTCTGTGAATTGTTCAGCTGACATTCAAGACAGGATGCTTCACGCTCTGAGATGAGGGCCATTTGTTTTGTTTTCTTCTAAAAGTTTGTTGGGGAGTTTTAATCAAGGAGACTTCATGGGAGTTACATGTATATAAATTGAGATAATCTCACATTAAATAATTGTGTGGTGAACCAACCGCTGACCCAAATGAGAGAAGGCAGAAAGACAAGAGGGTTTAACAGTGACACAGTGACAGGCAGGAAGCTCCACAGGGAGCTTTCAAAAGACACAAGAAGAGACAACAATTGAAGGTAATCTGCAAGGACTGGGATGATTATATTATTTAATTATGCAAATAATGTTAAAACCTACTTGCAAAAGGGTCTTAGAGATCTTTTAATACAACCCCCTTGTTTTATGGTTGGAGGTTCTGAGATCCAAAGGGGTTAAGTCAGTTGGCAGCGTTACACGTTATTTAGTGACAGTTATTATTGCTATTTAGTGGCAGAGCTGCAACTGGAAACCAGGTCGCCAGATCCCAGTCCACTGCTCTTTTTTCAACCTCACAGTCCCATTCCACTGCAAATTAATTTGCGCGATTACTGTGATACATTTTTTTTTAAAGTATAATGTAAGTATTACATGCCGTTGTTGTCAGGTGTCGTCGAGTTAATTTTTGACTCATAGTCCTTTTATTGTAAGATAAACCAAAACCAAACCTGTAGCTGTCGAGTGGATTCCAACTCCTAGTGATCCTATAGGACAGAGTAGAACTGCCCCATAGGATTTCCTAGGAGCGTTGCACTGGATTTAAACTGCCAGCCTCTTGGTTAGCAGCCTGAGGTCTTAACCACTGCACCGCAAGTGCTCCTTATTTGAATATTAAAAAAAAAAAACCAAACCCAGTGCCGTCAAGTCGATTCAGACTTATATCAACCCTATATAGTAGATTAAAATGTTTTCTAAAACCAGGTCTTTGAACTGGTTCCTTTCAGTTGGGGCCCCTGCTGAGAATTTGCATTTCTAACAAGTTCCTGCTGGTTAGGGACCAATTCTGAGAACCACTAGTAAAGCTGTGGTTCTCAAAATTTATTATACTTAAGAACCACCTGGAAATCTTGTTAAAAAAGATTCTGATTTAGTTATATCTGGTGTGGAAATACAAATTCTAACCGGGGGTTTGAACTGGAATGAACCAGTTGGAAGCCTTGTCTAAAACACACTCAAATACTCTGCTCTAGAGCACTGATCCTCAAATTTGAGCTTGCACAAGTGTTACCTGGAGGGCTTGTGAAAGTAACATTCATGGACCTTAATCCCGGAGAGTCTAACAGACTTCAGAGTGGTGCTGCTGTTGCTGGTCCATGTTTTTATTAGCTTTTTTAGGTGGCACAGTTAAAAGTGCTTGGCTGCTAACTGAAAGGTTGATGGTTCCAACCTACCCAGCTGTACAGCAAAAGAAAGGCCTGGCAACCTACTACCCAAAGGTCACAGCCGTGAAAACACTATGGAACGCAGTTCTGCACTGAAACACATCGGGTCGCTATGCATCAGAGTCGAATTGATGACAACTGGTTTGGTTTATGGGCTAGTTCTACTCTGACCTGTAGGGTCGCTATGAGTCAGAACGGTTTGGTTTGGTTTGATTTACTAGCACTGCTCTAGGAAACTGAAAGGAGTTAGCCTGTTCTTGGTAATTTGGGTGAAAGCAATACATAATTTGCGGTGAATTGATAATTCATAAAATTAATAATATGCATGAATTAATGGACATGAAAATAATTACCACTACCAGAGTTTGCTGATTTTAGCTCTAGTTATCTTTTATATGGAAACCTTGGTGGCATAGTGGTTAAGTGCTACAGCTGCTAACCAAGAGATCAGCAGCTGGAACCCACCAGGCACTCCTTGGAAACTCTATGGGGCAGTTCTACTCTGTCCTCTGGGGTCGCTATGAGTCAGAATTGACTCGACGGCAGTGGGTTTGGTTTAGTTTTGGTTTTATCTTTTATATGTACAATATACTTTCTTTAAGACTTTCCTTGACAAACTGCCTTTATCCATACTCCTTTTCTGCATATAGGCTTTTACCTGGTTGCCGCTGACTAACTCCTCATCTCCAGTGCCACCTCCTTTGGGAAGCCTTCCTGGTCTCCTCCAGGCCGCCATGACAGGTCTCCCTTCTATTTTCTCTTTGTACCCTATATTGCTCCACTGTAGCCATTGTCACTAGGGGGAGAGGGTGGGGGACCATTGCCATGAGTCGAGTTGATTCCAACTCAAAGCAACCCTATAGGACAGAGTAGAACTGCCCCATAGGTTTTTCAAGGATTCCAACTGTCGACCTTTTGGTTAGCAGACAAGCTCTTAACCACTGAGCCACTAGGGCTACAGCCTTGTCACACTGAACAGTAATTGTTGCTTTTCATACTTATTCCCACTCCCCCTCTCAAGACTTTAAATTCCTTGAGGCACTGTTCTTTAAAATACATGTAATAAAACTTGTTCTTAGTGAGTGAAATTCATGGTTCTTATAAAATTATATGTTTATTATTCTCTCTCTCTCTCTGTATATACACACATATCCACTTTCTGCTTGGTAAAACTAAATCAAACTCAGGGCCAACAAATCAGCTCTGATTCATAGCGACCCCATGTGTTACAGAGTAAAACTGCACCATAGGGTTTTCGTGGCCATAATCTTTACCGAAGCAGATCGCCAGGCCTTTCTTCCATGGCACTGCCACTGGGTGGATTCGAACCACCAACCTTTAGTTTAGCAGCTGATTGTAACCTCCTTGTGCCACCCAGGGACCTTCATCCTTGGCAAACCTATAAATAAAATGAAAACTAATGTCTGTCAGAAAACAATAAATACGTGCTAAGGTCGCTATGAGTTGGAATTCAGCTCAACAGCAACAGGTAAGTGTAATTGAAGGTAATAATCAAGGCAGGCATTCAGAAAGTGCCCTCAGAAAGTTTAGCGTCATTCATTCTGGTTCCTAGAATCATACAGTGGGAGAGAATCTTCGCTACAACCTGGCTCACACAGCACGGAAGTCCTTTCTGAGTACATCCGCCTTGCAGTAGGTGAGTCACTGAATTTGTGTGACGTCATTCCTGGCAGAAACTAAGCACCTCGCAGTAGACCTATTTCAGTTTTAGCAACTCGCATTTTTGAAATGTTGTCTTTTTTATTTAAACCTATATCTCCCAGTTCAATTTTTCTGGACTTGCACAGAATAAATATAATTTTCTTTTTCATATCAGTCCTCCAGATTTCTAATGGCGGCTATGTTCTGCCTGGCATATATTTTCTCAGTGAAAAAAACTACGTTTTTTTTTTTTTTTTTAATTTATAAAAGATGTACTTATCAAAGACAGAAAACCCTAATGGTGTAGTGGTTAAGAGCTATGGCTGCTAACCAAAAGGTCGGCAATTCAAATCTACTAGGCGCTTCTTGGAAACCCTATGGGGCAGTTCTACTCTGTCATATAGGGTTGCTATGAGTCGGAATCAACTCGATGGCAGCGGGTTTTTTTTTTTTTTTTAAATCAAGGATATCTATTAATTCATGTGTGATTGTGTCATTTAATATCAGTGCTATACAAAATCTCATTCAGAAGGGATATATGGGAACGTGCACATCAAATTTAAGCTAAAAAATACAAACAAGTACAAATGATAACCTGTTGCCTTTGAGTCGATTCTGGCTCCTGGCAACCTCACGTGTTACAGAGTAAAACTGCTCTGTAGAATTTTATTGGCTGTAATCTTTAAGGAAGCAGGTCTCCAGGACTTTGTTCTGTGACACTGCTAGATGGGTAGTGGTTGAGTGCAAACTATTTGTGCCATTCCGGCACTTCGTATGAATGAGACACACTTGTTAAAGGAACTTTGCTAATTGATTTCGCTTTCAGATTCTATTTCAATTTCCCATTTTACGAGAGGTTTTGGTCATTGGTAATATCCTTTCGTCCATATTTTTCACTTAAACAGAATTCTATCCATGTGAGCATTTGAAGTATTATCAGAGGAAAACTTAAAATAGCTTTGCACCATCAAATGTTCGAATTTGTCCTTAATTTTTCTTCACGGTGACACTCCCACCCAGTTCAAGACACCTTTGATAAACCTCCTTTCTGTTTGAAGTCTCCATGTCTGATAAAAAATGGGATACTTGAGTTTATGCAGCTGTTCATGAGCTAATTATCTGCAGTCATTTCTGATTACTTAATAGGCCACGGTAGGTTGTGTGTTGCTGCTGAGCTGAGTTTACACACTAGGCTTTAATGTGCTGATACGGTTAATTGTGTTCACTGCTGCCCGCTAATAGACCATTCCTGAAAATGAGACCATATCTCAACGGAATTTGCTTGTTTATTTTAAATAAGTAATAACTACCAACTCGGATCCTAGATCCAGTGTTTACCATTTTAAGAATGCACTTTTTACTGCGGTATGATTTCTAATGCATTTAAATTATTCAAGTTTGGAGAGGAGTTATTAAACTAATGAGTCAATAACCAGCTCAACTACTTAGATTTAACATTTTTCCTGCTCTGTTCAGTTTCCTAAATTGTTTTCTGCCATTGATAGCAAAATAAATTCTTTTTAAATGCTGCCAAACAAGTTGAATGTAATAACATAATAATGAGAAAAATAAATGCATATTAAAAGCAGGCAAGTATTTATTAATATGTAAACCGAGGTGCCAAGGCTGGCGATTGGGAGTGACACAGCTATGTTAGTACGGAAGGTGGAGATGGGATTGTTGCTATGAGAATGTTAATTTGCTTTGCAATTTTGCATTTTATGATAGCATTTAGCCTAAAAAGCTAGTATGCAGTTTTAAAAAATTTAGAAATTTGTTCTTCCATTGACTCTATATTTCTGTTTCTAGTTGCAAAACCCTGGATCCAAGCGCCAGGACAGATGCTCTAGGTGTTGCCCTTCGTTCTTTCCTGCCAGTTCACAAGATCTTATTTTTTGCTTCCTGCCGCTATCACTTTTTCATCATTTCTTTTAACTTCCTTTTTTTCCACCCTCACTGCGCTTTTGTTAGCAAAGCCAATAGGATTCAAATAATAGGTATTAAAGAATTTCAAGCCAAGAACCCCTGGCTTCCCATCTTAAACTTCCAGCAGTGATAGGGTTCTGTTCCGCGACGCTCCCCAGGCCGCCTCTGGATTCACTCTTGTTGCAATGGAGTTCAGTAAACGGGACCCTGGGACGGCGTGGGCGGTAGCTCTGGGTGAAACCGTGCTATCCTGAGACCTGCTTCTCTGCAAACACTAGACCTGGAGTGCTTACACGCACGCGAAAACCACAATCTCTGTCGCAAAGAAATAGAGAAAGAATGAGATTAGAAGAATTTAAATTCGACATGGTTTATACTTACTCTTCTGCTCTATAACTTTTATCTAAAATGTGATGTATGCCTCAGTTACTCTGAAGCTTTGATCTCTCGGTTTCTTAGGGATTAACAGATTTTTATCAGTTCTTTCATGTTTTATAGTTCTAAATATTTGACTCTTCACTGGAACCATCTAACTCACTTCAGCATCTTCTTTCTAATACTTTCTTTTGGAAAGTTCTGGACTCTGTGTTCCCCGAACACCAAATGTACTTCCTTATGCTTCCTCAGGTTGCTTCTTTCTGCCTCTAGTCCTTTGTCTGGGAAAATTCAAGCCCTTCTTTAAGGTTACAGCCATTGCCATGACGTCTCTGAAACATGTCCTGATAATAGTTGTGAACTTGGGATCACGGTAGTAGTAGTAGTGTAATCATAAAGATAATAAAATTAACTTGAGAGCTTTGACAGCTTCCTTACCTGTTACCAGTTGCCACAGTCAGCTCTGGCTCACGGGTACCCCACATGTGTCAGGGTAGAACTGTGTTCCACAGGGTTTTCAGAGTCAGTTCTGGCTCACGGGACCCCACATGTGTCAGGGTAGAACTGTGTTCCACAGGGTTTTCAGAGTCAGTTCTGGCTCACGGGACCCCACATGTGTCAGGGTAGAACTGTGTTCCACAGGGTTTTCAGAGTCAGTTCTGGCTCACGGGACCCCACACGTGTCAGGGTAGAACTGTGTTCCACAGGGTTTTCAGAGTCAGTTCTGGCTCACGGGACCCCACATGTGTCAGGGTAGAACTGTGTTCCACAGGGTTTTCAGAGTCAGTTCTGGCTCACGGGACCCCACATGTGTCAGGGTAGAACTGTGTTCCACAGGGTTTTCAGAGTCAGTTCTGGCTCACGGGGACCCCACATGTGTCAGGGTAGAACTGTGTTCCACAGGGTTTTCAGAGTCAATTCTGGCTCACGGGACCCCACACGTGTCAGGGTAGAACTGTGTTCCACAGGATTTTCAAGTCAATTCTGGCTCACGGGGACCCCACATGTGTCAGGGTAGAACTGTGTTCCACAGGGTTTTCAGAGTCAGTTCTGGCTCACGGGGACCCCACATGTGTCAGGGTAGAACTGTGTTCCACAGGGTTTTCAGAGTCAATTCTGGCTCACGGGACCCCACACGTGTCAGGGTAGAACTGTGTTCCACAGGATTTTCAAGTCAATTCTGGCTCACGGGGACCCCACACGTGTCAGGGTAGAACTGTGTTCCACAGGATTTTCAAGTCAATTCTGGCTCACGGGGACCCCACATGTGTCAGGGTAGAACTGTGTTCCACAGGGTTTTCAGAGTCAATTCTGGCTCACGGGACCCCACACGTGTCAGGGTAGAACTGTGTTCCACAGGATTTTCAAGTCAATTCTGGCTCACGGGGACCCCACATGTGTCAGGGTAGAACTGTGTTCCACAGGGTTTTCAGAGTCAATTCTGGCTCACGGGGACCCCACACGTGTCAGGGTAGAACTGTGTTCCACAGGGTTTTCAAGTCGAGTCTGGCTCACGGGGACCCCACATGTGTCAGGGTAGAACTGTGTTCCACAGGGTTTTCAGAGTCAATTCTGGCTCACGGGGACCCCACACGTGTCAGGGTAGAACTGTGTTCCACAGGGTTTTCAAGTCGAGTCTGGCTCACGGGGACCCCACATGTGTCAGGGTAGAACTGTGTTCCACAGGGTTTTCAGAGTCAATTCTGGCTCACGGGGACCCCACACGTGTCAGGGTAGAACTGTGTTCCACAGGGTTTTCAAGTCGAGTCTGGCTCACGGGGACCCCACACGTGTCAGGGTAGAACTGTGTTCCACAGGGTTTTCAAGTCGAGTCTGGCTCACGGGGACCCCACATGTGTCAGGGTAGAACTGTGTTCCACAGGATTTTCAGAGTCAATTCTGGCTCACGGGGACCCCACACGTGTCAGGGTAGAACTGTGTTCCACAGGGTTTTCAAGTCGAGTCTGGCTCACGGGGACCCCACATGTGTCAGGGTAGAACTGTGTTCCACAGGGTTTTCAGAGTCAATTCTGGCTCACGGGACCCCACACGTGTCAGGGTAGAACTGTGTTCCACAGGATTTTCAAGTCAATTCTGGCTCACGGGGACCCCACATGTGTCAGGGTAGAACTGTGTTCCACAGGATTTTCAAGTCAATTCTGGCTCACGGGGACCCCACACGTGTCAGGGTAGAACTGTGTTCCACAGGATTTTCAAGTCAATTCTGGCTCACGGGGACCCCACATGTGTCAGGGTAGAACTGTGTTCCACAGGATTTTCAAGTCAATTCTGGCTCACGGGACCCCACACGTGTCAGGGTAGAACTGTGTTCCACAGGATTTTCAAGTCAATTCTGGCTCACGGGGACCCCACATGTGTCAGGGTAGAACTGTGTTCCACAGGATTTTCAGAGTCAATTCTGGCTCACGGGGACCCCACACGTGTCAGGGTAGAACTGTGTTCCACAGGGTTTTCAAGTCGAGTCTGGCTCACGGGGACCCCACACGTGTCAGGGTAGAACTGTGTTCCACAGGGTTTTCAAGTCGAGTCTGGCTCACGGGGACCCCACATGTGTCAGGGTAGAACTGTGTTCCACAGGGTTTTCAAGTCGAGTCTGGCTCACGGGGACCCCACATGTGTCAGGGTAGAACTGTGTTCCACAGGGTTTTCAAGTCGAGTCTGGCTCACGGGGACCCCACATGTGTCAGGGTAGAACTGTGTTCCACAGGGTTTTCAGAGTCAATTCTGGCTCACGGGACCCCACACGTGTCAGGGTAGAACTGTGTTCCACAGGATTTTCAAGTCAATTCTGGCTCACGGGGACCCCACATGTGTCAGGGTAGAACTGTGTTCCACAGGGTTTTCAGAGTCAGTTCTGGCTCACGGGACCCCACATGTGTCAGGGTAGAACTGTGTTCCACAGGGTTTTCAGAGTCAGTTCTGGCTCACGGGGACCCCACATGTGTCAGGGTAGAACTGTGTTCCACAGGGTTTTCAGAGTCAATTCTGGCTCACGGGACCCCACACGTGTCAGGGTAGAACTGTGTTCCACAGGATTTTCAAGTCAATTCTGGCTCACGGGGACCCCACATGTGTCAGGGTAGAACTGTGTTCCACAGGGTTTTCAGAGTCAGTTCTGGCTCACGGGGACCCCACATGTGTCAGGGTAGAACTGTGTTCCACAGGGTTTTCAGAGTCAATTCTGGCTCACGGGACCCCACACGTGTCAGGGTAGAACTGTGTTCCACAGGATTTTCAAGTCAATTCTGGCTCACGGGGACCCCACACGTGTCAGGGTAGAACTGTGTTCCACAGGATTTTCAAGTCAATTCTGGCTCACGGGGACCCCACATGTGTCAGGGTAGAACTGTGTTCCACAGGGTTTTCAGAGTCAATTCTGGCTCACGGGGACCCCACACGTGTCAGGGTAGAACTGTGTTCCACAGGGTTTTCAAGTCGAGTCTGGCTCACGGGGACCCCACATGTGTCAGGGTAGAACTGTGTTCCACAGGGTTTTCAGAGTCAATTCTGGCTCACGGGGACCCCACACGTGTCAGGGTAGAACTGTGTTCCACAGGGTTTTCAAGTCGAGTCTGGCTCACGGGGACCCCACATGTGTCAGGGTAGAACTGTGTTCCACAGGGTTTTCAGAGTCAATTCTGGCTCACGGGGACCCCACACGTGTCAGGGTAGAACTGTGTTCCACAGGGTTTTCAAGTCGAGTCTGGCTCACGGGGACCCCACACGTGTCAGGGTAGAACTGTGTTCCACAGGGTTTTCAAGTCGAGTCTGGCTCACGGGGACCCCACATGTGTCAGGGTAGAACTGTGTTCCACAGGATTTTCAGAGTCAATTCTGGCTCACGGGGACCCCACACGTGTCAGGGTAGAACTGTGTTCCACAGGGTTTTCAAGTCGAGTCTGGCTCACGGGGACCCCACATGTGTCAGGGTAGAACTGTGTTCCACAGGGTTTTCAGAGTCAATTCTGGCTCACGGGACCCCACACGTGTCAGGGTAGAACTGTGTTCCACAGGATTTTCAAGTCAATTCTGGCTCACGGGGACCCCACATGTGTCAGGGTAGAACTGTGTTCCACAGGATTTTCAAGTCAATTCTGGCTCACGGGACCCCACACGTGTCAGGGTAGAACTGTGTTCCACAGGATTTTCAAGTCAATTCTGGCTCACGGGGACCCCACATGTGTCAGGGTAGAACTGTGTTCCACAGGATTTTCAGAGTCAATTCTGGCTCACGGGGACCCCACACGTGTCAGGGTAGAACTGTGTTCCACAGGGTTTTCAAGTCGAGTCTGGCTCACGGGGACCCCACACGTGTCAGGGTAGAACTGTGTTCCACAGGGTTTTCAAGTCGAGTCTGGCTCACGGGGACCCCACATGTGTCAGGGTAGAACTGTGTTCCACAGGGTTTTCAAGTCGAGTCTGGCTCACGGGGACCCCACATGTGTCAGGGTAGAACTGTGTTCCACAGGGTTTTCAAGTCGAGTCTGGCTCACGGGGACCCCACATGTGTCAGGGTAGAACTGTGTTCCACAGGGTTTTCAGAGTCAATTCTGGCTCACGGGACCCCACACGTGTCAGGGTAGAACTGTGTTCCACAGGATTTTCAAGTCAATTCTGGCTCACGGGGACCCCACATGTGTCAGGGTAGAACTGTGTTCCACAGGATTTTCAGAGTCAATTCTGGCTCACGGGGACCCCACACGTGTCAGGGTAGAACTGTGTTCCACAGGGTTTTCAAGTCGAGTCTGGCTCACGGGGACCCCACACGTGTCAGGGTAGAACTGTGTTCCACAGGGTTTTCAAGTCGAGTCTGGCTCACGGGGACCCCACACGTGTCAGGGTAGAACTGTGTTCCACAGGGTTTTCAAGTCGAGTCTGGCTCACGGGGACCCCACATGTGTCAGGGTAGAACTGTGTTCCACAGGGTTTTCAAGTCGAGTCTGGCTCACGGGGACCCCACATGTGTCAGGGTAGAACTGTGTTCCACGGGGTTTTCAGTAGCTGTTTTTCTGGAAGTAGATCAGGTCCTTCTTCCGATCTGGATAGACTTGAACCTTCAACCTTTTAGTTAGCAGTGGAACACGTTAACGTTTGCACTAACTGCTTTATTACCATCCTAATAAATAATTAAGACTTATGTCCTAAGCCCTCTAGGTGGGTATCGCACTTTACCCTCACAATAGCCCTGTGAAGTTGGTGCCATTATTGTCAACATCGACAAATGAGGTGGCTAAGACTTAGCAACGGTAGACAAAGTTTAGTAGAGATCATGTCCAAGGTCATACAACTGGTAAGGGGTAGAGAAGGTCTATGAACCGGTAATGCGACCCCAGAACCCAGTCTTACTCCAGAATCGGAGTAGCCATCACGCACACCGACTCACACAGCACTGATTGGCAGAATAAATCCCTTTTTCATTTGTTCAGAGTCCTGTGTTTGCGTCATTAGTTTAGTGTGTGTCCCGGTGTGCATTGGCTTACTTATCTGCCCATGGGCTCCTAGAGGGGAGAAAGTGATTTATTTTATATCCTCAAGACCTAGAATTGGTCCATCTCAGGAACTCTGTTTATAGCTGTGAAATGCAATTTATTATTATTCTTGTGTGTGTGTATTTTTATTGTGTTTCAAGTGAAAGTTGATAGTGCAAATTAGTTTTTCATTCAAAAATTTGTACACAAATTGTTTTGTGATATTGTTTGCAATCCCAGCAATGTGTCAGCACTCTCCCCCTTTCCCTTTCCACCCTGGGTTCTCCGTGTCCATTCGTCCAGTTTTCCTGTCCTTTCCTGCATTCTTGTCTTTGCTTTTGGGCAGGTGTTGCCCATTTGTATACTTGATTGAACTAAGAAGTATGTTCCTCACATGTGTTATTGTTTGTTTTATAGGCCTGTCTAATCTTGGGCTGAAAAGTGGACTTCAGGGGTGGATTCATTTCTGAGTTAGCAGGGTGTCCAGGGGCCATAGTCTCAGGGGTCCCACTAGTCTCTGTCAGACCAGTAATTCTGGTCTTTTTTTTGCAAATTTCAATTTTGTTCAACATTTTTCTCCTGCTCTACCCAGGGTCCTCTACTGTGATTTCTGTCAGAGTGGTCAGCCATTGTAGCTGGGCACCATCTAGTTCTTCTGGGCTCAGGTTGGTGGAGGCTGTAGTTCATGTGGTCCAGTAGTCCTTTTGAATAATATTTTCTTTGTGTCGTTGGTTTTCTTCTTTCCAAATATGATAGGACCAATAGATGTATCTTACTTAGACAGCCACTTGCAAGCTTTTAAGACCCGAGTCACTACTCACCAAAGTAGGATGCAGAACATTTTCTAATGAACTCCATTATGCTAATTGACTAGATGTTCCCCAAGACCATGGTCCCCAGCACTCAACTTGGTCCCTTAAGGTGTTTGGATGTGTCTAGGGAGCTTCTATGACTTTGCCTTGGTTAAGTTGGGCTGACTTCCTCTATATTGTGTATTGTCTTTCCTTTCACCAAAGTTAACACTTGCCTACTATTTAGTTAATGATTCCCTGCCCCGTCTTGTAACCATCAAAGATTGTTTTTTTCTGTGTGTAAATCTTTCCTTGGGTTTTTATGATAGTGGTCTCACAAAATATTTGTCCTTGTGTGATTGACTTATTTCACTCAGCATAATACCCTCCATTTTCATCTATATTGTGAGATATTTTTCGGATTCACCATTGTTCTTTATCATTGTGTAATATTCCATTGTGTATATGTACCGTAATTTGTTTATCCATTCATCTGTTGATGGGCACTTAGCTTGTTTCCATCTTTTTGCTATTGTGAATAATGCATCGAACATAGCTGTGCATATGTCTACTCCTGTGATGGCCCTAATTTCTCTAGGATGTATCCCTAGGAGGGGATTGCTGGATCATATGATATTTCTATTTCTAGCTTTTGAAGGAGGTGTCATATCATTTTCCATAGTAGTTGTACCATTTTACATTCACATGAGCAGCGCATAAGAGTTCCAATATCCCTGCAATACCGCCAACGTTTGTTATTTTCTGCTTTTTTAAAATTATTATTAGTGCCAGCCTTGTTGGGGTCAGATGGAATCTCATTTTAGTTTTGATTTGAATTTCTGCAATGGCTGCTGATCTTATCTTTTTTATTGAGGTGCTGAAGTATTCTACAGATTAGAGCCTTGTTGGATATGTCATAGCCAATTTTTTTTTTTCCCTGTCCATAGGTTCTCTTTTTACTCTTTTGGTGAAGTCTTTTGATGAGCATAAGTGTTTAAATTTTAGGAGCTCCCAGTTATCTAGCTTATCTTCTGGTGTTTGTGCATTGTAATTTATGTTTGTATTCTTTTTATCCCATGTCTTAGGGCCCTTAGTGTTGTCCCCATTTTTTATCCCATGATCTTTATCATTTTAGGTCTTTGATCCATTTTGAATTAGTTTTTGTGTATGGTGTGAGGTATGGGTCCTGTTTCATTTTTTTACAGATGGATGTCCAGTTTTGCCAGCACCATTTGTTAAAAAGATTGTCTTTTCCCCATTTAATGGGGTTTGGTCCTCTGTCAAAGATCAGCTGACCATAAGTGGATGATTTTATGTCTGGGTTCTTGATTCTGTTTCATCGGCCTATGTGTCTGTTGTATCAGTACCAGACTGTTTTGACTACAGTGGATGTATAGTATGTTCTGAGATCAGGTAGTGTGAGGCCTCCTACTTTGTTCTTTTTCTTCAATAATACTTTATTTTATCTGGGGCCTCTTTCCACATAAAGCACATAAAGTTGGTGTTATAGAAGTTTTTTTTTTTTTTTTTTTTTTACAGATTTATCCCCCAGTATTTCCCATAGTAATGAGCCCTGGTGGCAGAATGGTTAGGCACTTGGCTACTAACTGAAAGGTCGGTGGTTCCAACCCATCAGCTACTCCATGGGAAAAAAGACCTGGCAACTGAGTCCATTGTTACGGCCATTGTGTCAATCCATCTCTTCGGGGTTTCTCTTATTTTTACCATCCCTCTACTTCTCCAGTGATTGGTTCCTGCTGATGGTGCATCCCAAGTAAGCGAGTTAAAGTCAGACAATATCCTGTGATCCGTAGGGTTTTCACTGGCTGGTTTTCAGATGTAGATCACCAAGTCTTTCTTCCTGGTCTGCTTTAGTCTGGAAGCTCCACTGAAACCTGCCCACCATGGGTGACCCTGCTGGTATTTGAAATATCAGCGGGATTACTTCTAGCATCACAGCAACATGTAAGCCACCACAGTAAACTGACAGACACGTGGCGGTTGTATATATTAAGGGCATGTAATTCTGGGTCCAGCCTCTTTTACTTAATACATGGAAAGCAGAATAGCTTATTCAGAATGTGGGCTTCAGCATCATGCAAACTTCATTCAAATCCTGGTCTGCGTGACATAGACACATTTCTTAATTTATGTAAGCCCAGGTTTCCTAAACTAGAAAATTAGAAATACTGCTTCTACTGCTACCACTACAAGCCTATTTCGTGGGGTCATCAAGAGGATTAAATGAAATGCAGATAGTCCCCAACTTACAACAGGGTCCTGTTTCGACAACACCATCATAAGTTGGTTCTGACGTAAGTTGAATACCTCACTTTTTTTTTTTTTTTAGTTTTCATTATTATTGCTTTTATTATCAGTATCTTTATAAATCTGAGCTTTATTTGTCTTTGGGAGTTGGAAACATTATCTGAAATTTACGGATATACTTTAATATGTACATACATTAAAAAATACACAGATCGTAAAAGTTTACTCTGATGATGAAAAGTGGGACGGTGTTGGCATTTTATCAGTTCCAGTAAGGACTCCACTTGTGGAAGGTTCTGGACCATCTGGGTTATGAATCCCTGGTAATGAGGGTGGCCTTTCTAGTTAGAAAATTAGTGAGAGTTGTCTGCATAGTCCTTTTCTTTTTTTCTTCATATATTTCGCAGTAACATCTCACTGCTTCCTAAATCTGCCTATTGACTTTAACAAACCGATCAGCATTTGGGTCCATGTTTTCAAGCAACTGGAGCCCCTGATTTAGTTTAGAAAACTAAGTGTTTATGGCTGCGTTTTGAACCAAACCGTAGCGACCCTATAGGACAGAGTAGAACTGCCCCATAGTGCTTCCAAGGATCGCCTGGCAGATTCAAACTGCCTACCCTTTGGTTAGCAGCCATAGCACTTAACCACTACGCCACCAGGGTTTCCAGCGTGTTTTGAACAGTAAGTCATAAAATTGAACATCTGTGAGTGAACATCTGAGAATGATAACATCAGGAAATTACATGCTGCAACGTTGTATCCAGTACATATTACTAGCAATAAGATGTACAAAAATGGACAGTTGTGAGTGCAGTTCGTTGTAACTTGAATATGTCGTAAGCCGAGGACTACCTGTAATGTATAAAAAGTGCTCAACACCTGTCACAAAATAAACAGCGGTTCTTAAAATCATTATCTTCCTCATATTACTGTCTAGCTCACTCTCAGTTTTTTCTCCTGTCGTCAAAATACTTTATCTTCTTGTGATATTGGTTTGAAATAACGGAAAATAGGCAGATAAAACCCAAAAAGATGAATAGCAGCAGACCTCATAGCATCTTCCAAATGTTCAGCATAGTGATTAATAGATACGGGCTCAGGCTCTGCAGTCAGACCACCCTGGTTCAATCCTGGTTCTGTTGCTGTAGGAGTCAATAGAGTTGTTCATCACACTTCAGTTCTCCTTCAGGGCACAGAGCGGGGTTGCTCTTCCCCATCTCGTTTGAAGAAATACAACCTCCTGTGGTCAACGAAATACGAGAAGCGAGTGTATAACTTCCAGCCAGAAGCGTTTAGAGCAGGTGTACCCACCCCTCAAGGCAGTGATCATGGAAAGCAGTAGGTGTGATGAAGCTTTCCGCCTGAGTCCCCAAGTGACTACCCTGAGCAAAGCCCTTCTGCCAGCCTGAGATTGACTAGTACGATCAAGGATCAAGAAATAATCCCAGTGGGTGCCTGATAAGAGTCTGTATTCTGCTGTTGTTGGGTGGAGTGTTTTATAAAGGTTAATAAGATCCTATGGTTTGGTAATGGCGTTCAGTTCTTCTATATTCTCACTGATTTTTTGTCCACTTGTTCTTTCAGTTGTTGAGAGTGGGGTGTTGAAGTCCAAAACTATAATCGTAGCTTTTTCTATTTCTCTTTTTAGCTCTATCAGTTTTTGCTTCATATATTTCAAAGCTTGGTTGTCTGGTGTAGATAAAGTTAGGGTTACTAGGTCTTCTTGGTGGATTGATCCTTTTATTGTATCCTTTTTCCTAGTAATTTTTGTTGCTCTGAAGTCTGCTTTATCAAATATTAAATGTAATCATTCCTGCTTTTTTTAATGTTTGCATGTTATAACTTTTGCCATCCTTTTACTTTCAACCTGTCTATGTTGTTAAGCTTTGAAATGTATTTCTTGTAGACAGCATATAGTTGGGCCATTTTTTCTTTCCAGTCTGTCAATCTCTGTCTTTTAATTTGTGTATTAGGACAATTTATATTTATTTTGACTACTAGCCAATAGGTTGGTGGTTTGAACCCACATATCAGTGCCTCAGAAGATAGGCCTAGAGATCTGCTTCCTAAAGGTCACAGCCTTGAAAATTCTATGGAACAGAGTTCTACTCTGCACACGTGGGGTCGTCATGAGTCAGAAATGACTCTGTGGCAACTAACAATTGTTTAAGTATAATTGTCTTAAATATTTCATCTGCATACATTAAACACTATATTAGGTAATGTTATATCTTTTGCTGCAAATATATATGTGATTAAAAAAACTCATAAGGTAAATATTATGTCTTTACTTCCATTTTTATGCATTCTGTTGTTCTTTCATCTTTTATCATTTTTAGTTGGGAGCGCTTCCTTTAGTTATTCTTGAAGGGTAAATCTCCTAGCAACAAATTCTCTTAGTTTCCCTTCATCTTTACTTCCCTATTATTCCCCAAACATAATTCCTTTGCTTTCTCTTTCAGCGCTTAAAAAGCATTGTGCCACTTCCTTCTGGCTTCCATGGTTTCAGCTAAGAAATTCACTGTCATTAGAATTAGTGTTTCTTTATAGATAGCACATCTTTTGTCTCAGGCTGTTTTTAAGATTTTTTTTTATCTTCAGATTTCAAGTTTAATTATGATGTGTCTTGGTATGGATTTCTTTGGGTTTGTCCCATTTGGGGTTCATTCAGCTTTTTGAATCTGTAGGTTTGTCTTTCACCAAAATTGGAAGTTTTCAACCATTATTTCCTTGAATACATTTTTAATCCAATACTCTTTCCTCTCCTTCTGGACTCTGATGATACAAATGTTAGAATATTATTGTCCCACAGATTGTTACTGCTCTGTTCATTTTATTTTTATTTTTTTCAGTCTATATTCTCTGTTGTTCAGGTTGAGTAAATTTTTTTGATCTGTTTTCAAATTTACTAATTCTGTTCTCTGCCATATACACTCTACTATGGAGGCCAATCAACGAGTTTTTTTACTTTGACTATATTTTTCAGCTGTATACTTTTCATTTTTCATAATTTCTATTTCTTTGCTGAAATTTTCCACCTTTTCATTGGTTTTAAGAGAATTCACAATTGATCCTTGAATTGCTTTATGATGATTTGCAGGAATCGAGGACAAATTCTATATTACACACATTGTCTTGAGTTTTATAACATAAGTAGATACAAAGGACAGGGAGAGTGAAAGGACATACATGATTGCAAGTTTTCTATATTTTATGTGAAGTGGTTCCATATTAACTCTAATAGACTACACACATACACAGACAACTTTTGTTCTTAAGTGTTAAAACTTTTATATTCTAAATTCCTACAGCTTTCCATGAGACTGTACTTGAAGTTATACAAATATTTAGCATGTGCCTGTTGTCTAACAGGAACTTAATGCTTGGTGAATGGAACAAAAAAAGAAAATACTCTTTTCTTTTTTGAAGATCTCATTTTTAAAACTTTATTTGAGAAAACAAGAAATACTTTTAATCATAAATTAAAAAGCATAGTGGTAGTAACTGAGAAAAGTATTTATTACAGATGGAATAACTTGTTGCTGTTGAATCGACTCCGACTCACGGTGACCCCGTGTGTTACAGAGTAGAACTGCTCCATAGGGTTTTCTTGGCTGTAATCTTTACAGGAGCAGGTCACCAGGCCTTTCTTTCACAGTGCCGCTGAGTGTTTCTGAACTGCCAACATTTAGTAGTCGAGTGCAAACTGTTTGTGTCACCCAGGGACCAGACAGAATACCATATTATTTTATTATATTGTATATTCCTCTCTTAAAAAAAAAAAATTGCTTCCCTCCAAGTTACAAGAGATTAAGAGCATACTGAAAATACTGTTTCATCACTAAATATATAAAATATACATTCTAAGTGGAATACACTGTACATTTGATGAAACGCAGCACTCATCAAGATTAAAAAATTAATGTAGCCACAGGATGAAAAGATAAAAAAAAAAAAAAATTTTTTTTTTTTATGCACTAAACATTATACACAGCTTAAAGAGGTTCAATGCCGGTTAATTTACACAAGAAAAAAATATTAGCATCCTGGAATAATTTTTATTCCTGGCCCATTTTCTGCCCACTGGAAAAAATTGCACTGTTTTTCCTTCCCAAGGGGACACACAAAAAAATTCCTTCCGTTATTAGGTCCAATCTTCAGCACTGTTCTCATGATGGAGCGTTTGCCATGGTTGCAGAATGGGAAGGACAGATCTGCCCACTAGGGAAAAAAGAAGACAAGACTGTAATGCTGATATGGAAGTTAGCATGAGGTACAGGCTCAGCCTGGGCTCATTTGATTAGTGCCAGATTGTCTTCACTGTTGTTGCCATTAATTTGACATTGTAAAACAGACGTCAACCATTAGTGGCTGCCCTTAAAAAAGCTTATATCCTGGAAGAAGCATCCCTGCCAAATCTGGATGAATCACACAGAAAATTGCCCTCACTCTGAGCTTCCCTTTGTCTTACAGGCATACGTATAGAAGTTCCTTCACTCCATTAAGAACAGTTGAACGCTAACAGAATCCTGATGTAATGCAATCGCCAGTGGCCCTGCTACAGCTCTGTTTTAGTTAAAATAAGATCAAAGATTTGCCGTGACTCTAACACTAAACTTCCTTCGTCTCTTAGGAAAAGAAAGGATCCAATGCAGACTTAACCAGACTAAATTAGGCAGATTCCATCATGTCGTTCTTACTCAGTTTGGCCTCAAAAGCGGTGTGAAGCAGGCTGTGATTTCAGCACTACTGCTGATAACATCCTTTCCATCTATAAAAGCTCCTTGGAGAGGAGACTGGTGAGCTCAGTAGGGTAGTGTCACATCTTGTGCAAGGGTTAAGATCTAAAACCAACATCAATTTTTCCAGAGGAAATTCCTTAGGAAGGCACCAGGTTGCAGAAAGATATTTTATCTCTCAACAAGCCTAACCGGAAATTTTGTTCCAGCTTTTGAACAGGTCAATATTTTCTTTTTCTCAATTAAGCACCCGATGAAGCAGTTGGAAAAACACGCCTCTTTAACCACTGGAATCACAGTCAGCCTGGTGATGCTCACACTCTGAGAAAGGTAGGAAGTGGGCTAACTCCATTTCCATCGAGTCGATTCCCACTTATAGCGACCCTATAGGACAGGGGAGAACTGCCCATAGGGTTTCCAAGGAGTGGCTGGCAGCTTTGAACTGCTGACATCTTTTGGTTAGGAGCGTGGCTTGCCGTAGCTCTTAACCACTGTGCCACCAGGGCTCCACGCTGACTAAAGGGACCCCACATTCTTGCTTCCTATCCCACACTCATTTTCAAGAATACACCCATAGATTGGGAAGGCATGAAGAATTGCCTATCACTAAATCATTATTGGGCCATTTCTTTTATTTACGTCAAGCGTGTGCAATCGGACTTGCTTAAGTTGATTGTAAATCAAAGGATGTAGATTATTTGTCTCCCGCACCTCTATCAATACATAAACTGAGGGTTTGGGTGTAGCACTGGTGTCAGCAGGAGCAAGCTCTTATTTTGGGTTATTAGCCACATGGGCCAGGTGCTTCAATACCTTTCTGTCTCTACAAACCGAGGGCAACACTTCTACACTTGTGGTTACAAATAGGATTTTATTAATTTTTTTTTTTTTATGAAGTACTTTAAATTTTAAGTTATTCATCATTCGGTCTTTTTAGAATGAATATCAATATGGCTATTTAAAGCTTAAAGGTAAAACTGGGAAAAGATGGCTATTTGTTACATTTTAGCCAGAGTATTCAATTACACTGTGGTGAGGTTGACAAAAGGAGCCCTGGTGGTGCGGTGGTTAAGGGCTCAGCTGCAAACCAAAAGGTTGCCGGTGGGAACCCGCCAACCGCTTTGCGGGAGAAAGATGTGGTGGTCTGCGTCCATAAAGACTGCAGCCTTGGAAACCCTATGGCGTTATTCTTCTCTCTCATAGGGTCACTATGCGTCAGAATCGACTTGACGGCAGCGGGTTATAAGGTTGTTATGAGTCATCAACTCAATGGCAATGGGTTTCTAAGGTTGACAAATCTTATACGTACTTCAAAAAATCCACATTGTGCTTCTCTAGGTAGAGGACACGCATAAAACTGCCTGCCCTTGTTTTCGCCATCCTTCCTCACAACTCGGAGAACGCAGAGACGGTTGTGTTTACTGCAGCGAGGACTGCCAGCGTTCAACGCCCAAGTACCATCTGTCCCGTGAATTTGAAGTTCACTGTAATGACAAGTTACAAAATAAACTACAGCAAAATAGTGCTAAAGGGATCATCCACACCACCCCATCCTCACACATTAGAATTTTGCTTGCACAAAGAGATTATAGCAAAAAGTGGACCATGGTCAACTTTAGGCAAACACACAAACCACTATGGGTCTTTAATTCTTTGTTTTCTCAGGTAATTCTAATTTACTTCCAAAGAATCCTACATGCCTAAAGCACCTAGTTTAAATTTTTAAAGAATAAAAACAACTGAGTTGTCCATCTAGTACATCAACTGGCTACAATTTCTTGGTTTTCATTTGAGATATTCAGTTCTTCCCTTGGTCAAGGATCAACATAACAGTGTAGCCACTTTCAGTTCCTTTAAAATATTCTCAAGTCCAGCTACCCCTCCAAACATAACTAGAGCTACAATCTTCTCTAATTATTTTCTCACTGGTAGTATGCTCTCATCAATGGCTCTGACAAGGCCAAAGAGATCACTCTCTACTGTCCACTTTAAAGGCAATCTTCGATGCTTTTCTTTGACCAAGGCCACTATAATAGTAGCAATCATATTTCAGCAAGATGCAGGCTGCCTGGCAGAGCAGAAATGTGTATTTTGTAAAGCTAGGAGGGAAGCTTTATTCTGCCCCGTGACTAGGATCAAGAGTAGCTGGAGGTCATTCCTGTATACAGTGTACAAAGGCCACACGCTGCTCGTCTGTAGCTGTATAAGCTGAATTTTCTCTTTGAAAAAAACTTCCACTGTTATTTTTAGTATTTTGCATATTTAAATACTGTCATTAGAGCAGTTTGTCTTATAGTGAACCCATTGAAGAGAAAAACTGCTCATATTAATTAAAATCAGAAGTCCCTCCATCTAATATCCCTTTTTAAAAAAAAATTTCAATGATAAAACAGTTCATCCTTTCTCTTTTTGGGGTAAATGTCTAAGAAATAAAATAACATTCTTAAAAATTAAAAAAAAAATACGTGAAAATCATTTCCCTTTTTCTCACTTTGTAAACTACATTTTTCATGTATTTTTCCTATAAGAATGTCTCAAGTCAGCATAACTGAGATGTTCATAATATAAGATCTTTTATTTAGGATGACATTGGAATTGGTTTAAAACTCATTTCTGCAGCAGATGTTTAAATACTTTGCTTGAAGAACTGCAAGGGATTGAAACATTGCGAGGATAGTTTCTGAGCCTGCTGGTAGAGCAGCCGTTTGTAAAGTGAAAGCAGCTGTAGGCATTGCTAAGAAAATCATTAATAGTTAAATATTTCAGCAGCAACTGTTTTGTTGGTACCCTTTTCACTGGGCAGGATGTAGGTGGAATGGCGTGTATTTTAGAATTACGGGAATACCACAACCATCCCTCCCTTACACAACGTTCCTCCCCTCCACCATAAGAGGGGATATTAAGACTTGAACTTCAAGAGACCACCACCTGCCTGCCGGTGCGTTGTGCTTTGGTGGGCTGCAGGTTGCTATGATGTTGGAAGCTATGCCATCGGTATCTCAAATACCAGCAGGGTCACCCATGCTGGACCAGTTTCAGTACAGTTTTCAGACTAAGGCAGAGTAGGAAGAAAAGCCTGGCGATTTACTTCTGAAAATTAGCCAGTGAAAACCCTATGGGCCAGAACAGAACGTTGTCCAATACAGTGCTGGAAGAGGAGCCCCCTAGGCTGGAAGGCACTCAAAATACAGTTGCCACAAGGGTCTGGAGCGTCCCAGTGACCGTGAAGAGGGCACAGGGCCCGGCAGTGCTTTGTTCTGTTGTACAGAGGTTTGCCGTGAGGTAGAGCCAACTCAGTGGCAACTATCAACAACCTCCAGAGAAACTAGTTGTCTGGCTGGTTATAGAGAAGCCAGGGATTTCAAATTAAAGCAAGTGGGTCATAAAAAGTTTCAGTTTTTTAATTTTTAAAGGAGAAGGAGAAAAGAAGTTATAAGGATACTAACAGAAATGAATAACATGACACTTTCCTTTTAAAACAAACACACACATGCAAACATGGTTTTATATATTATTTTAAAGACGGTGTCTTAGATAACTATTAGTTAAGCGTTTCCTCATCCACTTGCTTCAACCTGGAGATCTCCAGGGCACCACATCTGCAGGGAGACGCTCAGAGTCCCTTACTACTAAAGCCTTTCTGGGGGAGGTGGGACTAAGGTGGGAAGGAAAGGCCCCAGTGTCTTCCCTCATTTCTGTCTTTCACTCCATTTCTTCCTTGGGTAAAACAAAACAAAACAAAGTATATATATCTTTGTTGTGTGCCACTCGTGGGGATCCTATATGACAGAGTAGAACTGCCCCGTACAGCTTCCTATGCTGTAATCTTTCACAGGGTCTTTTCTCCCATGGAACCACTGGTGGGCTAGAACTGCCAACCTTTCGGTAAACGGCAGAGTGCTTAACCATTGCACACCAGGGCTTTCTCTCTCTCTCTTGCTATACATATATGTACACACACACACTGATGTTTCTGGTCACTCTGAGTATCTGAGAACCAAGTATCTTAATACATATATATAATCTCACCCTTGATACTCAAACTATGAGTCGCTGACCAGAAGCAACAGCATCACCTGGGAACTCGTTAGAAATACACAGGGCTTCTAACTGGTTCTACCTGATTCCAACCCCTGCTGAGAATGAACATTTCTAACGTGTGCCCAGGTGACGCTAACACACTAGTTAGGGGCCAGCTCTGAGGACCACTAGTACAGTAGTGGTTCTCAAAATTTGTTATACGGAAGAAGGAGCTTGTTAAAATGTAGATTCAATTTATTATACCACTTGTTAAAATGTAGATTCCGATTCAGAATATCTGGGGTGGAAAGGAAAATTCTCAGCAGGGGTTCGGAGCGGAACGAACCGGCTCGAAGCCCTGGGAATACAGAATCATCCACCAGGTTGCCTACAGAACTAGAATCTGCGTGTTAACAAGATTCCCAGGTGACTCAGACACATTATCTTTGCAAAGCACTGAGTTAACGTAGCCAAGATACTGACGCCACCTGTCATCACGTCAGTTCTAAATATGCACAACTAATCTTCATTTTATGATAGCAAACATTATCCAGGATAATGAAACATTCTGATTATTGAAGATATCTGGGTTCCTCTTTGTTTTAATCATTTCACAAAAACTTTCTAAAATGTAGCAGAGCATTGTCTTAGGTAAATTTGGTATACAGAAGAGTCTGACTTATTCTGATACACAGAACCATCGTTTTGAGTATTCATACTAGGTTATAAAGCGGTGTTACTAGAGCAGAGGTCAATAAGCTTTTCCAGGCAGTGAACACTCTAGGCTGGCCAGTACTCGCTCTGCTGTGGTAGCGTGAAAATCAGCCATAGAAATATGTAAACGAATGGGTATGGGTGGGTCCCGATAACCTTCTATCTACTAAAACAGGGAGGGGCTGGACTTGGATCTGTTGGGCATAGTTTGCTTGCCTGATACAGAGGTCGTTGGAACCAAGAACAACGCTCGAAGCACAGTAGATTCTCAATAAATCCTTATAAATTAAAAAAAAAAATTAAGTGATACAATAAAAGTTATTATCAAGAAGGACGACACGACCAAGCACGGGTTTATAATTTTAAAACGAGTATTATTATTTTTTTTGGTCAACTACTATGGTTTAACTTATTTTACAAATAGGGTGATTCATTACAACGAAAATCTTGCCTGAATTTTTTGAATTAATCACGCTCATGGAATGTAGATTTTGCAGTCTAGCGGTATTCTGAAGACTAAAACAGAGGTAAATTGACTCATTCTGGACGGTTCCAGTGGCTCTGAAATCCTCAGTGACTGAAAGCTGCAGCAGGTGGGCCGGGAGCAAGCGCAAGGTGCCAGCCCCTGCTCCGGTGACTCAGGCAGCCTTCACCACCCCGGGTGGCAGCAGCCAGGGGAGAAGGTTAGCAACTTTGTCAGTTTCACTTCCTTCACGTAAGTGAGCCCTGAAGTCCATTCAGGAAAAATTCCAACATAAAACAAACGTACTCTCTGAAAATCCATCACTGTGCGTTGCGCTCAGTGATTACAATGATTGTATCAAAGACTTAAAGCTGTTTCTAGGACTGTGATTCTTAACTGCTTAAAAATGGGTGCAACCATCCAATTTATAACCGAGTTAAAAAAACCGAGTAGCTGGATAAAATTCAAGTATCTCAAAACCAGTTCCAAAATATGTCTCATCAATATAGCAGCGAGGGCTGGTGCATCATGGGGTGATGTGATCAGCAAGTAAGAGAACAAATTATTAAAGAAAAAATAAACTGGCTAAACGTTCCACGAGTGGACCACCTGCTATAATACTGTTACCATGTTGTGAACTTCTGCTAGGTATCTTGTCCACAAGATGAACACCGTAGCTGCCAGGCAAGGAGAAAAATGAAATAAATGACAGTAATTTGCAATTTATTCCTTGCAAAGTAGCGGGGTGCGGAAGGGCTGCTGGGTGAATTTATTTCATCACTTGACATTCATTCTGCTGGTTGATCTTGATTGATTGTAGGGTCTCCGTCTGGTGTTATATTAACACGTAGGCAGGCCACAGCATTTCGAAGTAACGCCGTGCACTGTGATTAATCGTACGATCCTATTACTAATGGCTTATGAAAAAATCATTTAAATTTAAGGTTACGTTAATGTTTTTTTTTTGAATCCCTAATTCATTACTTATATTGTCTGGGATTTTCTACAAAGCACTAAGGAAATAAAAATATGCCAAGATATTTCATCTGGGTACAACAAATGCCACAATATTTTAAAATGATCACTTCTACTTCTTTTTACTTAAGCCAGAGAACAGAAGAGACTGTTCAAAACTGATTTCTACCCCAGGGTAGCCTGCCAGCCCAGACACTCTGAGCTAACTCGTATGTGAGCTCTCATCAAGAGGCGTTAATTATGGTTACATTGAAGAGGGGGTGTATTCATTAAGTCAATCAGAAGTTTGGCACCCATAGTTTAATCCAAAACTCTGTCATTTCTGAGCATTCTGGACCAAAGTTAGACAAGTTATCATAAATAATCATGGACAAAGTATTTTTAAAAAACCGTCAAGGGTGAACTGGCCCAAGGAGCCATCTTAACTGATAGTAATTTGGAGTTTTTTTAACTGAAGATTTTTACCAAAGTCTGCAGTCTGAAACTGGGCAAACATGCTGTCGAGATTCCCAGTGATTGGAATGTGAAAGCTGAAAACAAAGAAGAAGGATCCAGAGTTGGAAAATATGGTCTTGGTGATAGAAATGATGCCAGAGATCACATGATAGAATTTTGCAAGAACAATGACTTATTCACTGCAAATATATTTTTTGAACAACATAAGTGGTGACTAGACACATAGACTTTGCCAGAAGGAATACACAGGAGCCAAAGCTACTACGTTTGTGAAAGAGACAATGGATAAGCTCAATATCATCAGTCAGAACAAAGCTAGGGGCTAACTGTGGAACAGACCATTGGTTGCTTATATGCAAGTTCAAACTGAAGCTGAAGAAAATTAAGTCCACGAGAGCCAAAGTATGACCTTCAGTATATCCCACCTGAATTTAGAGACCATTTCAAAAACAGATTTGATGCGTTGAACACCAGTGATCAAAGACCAGATAAGTTGTGGGATGACATCAAGGACATCATATATGAAGAAAGCAAAAGGTCATTAAAAAGACAGGAAAGAAAGAAAAGACCAAAATGGATGTCAGAAGAGACTCTGAAAGTTGCTCTTGAATGTAGAATAGCTAAAGGGAATGGAAGAAATGATGACGTAAAAGAACTGAAGTTTTCAAAGAGTGGCTCAAGAAGACAAAGTATAATGAAATGTGCAAAGACCTGGAGTTAGAAAACCAAAAGAGAAGAACATGCTTGGCATTCCTCATGCTGAAAGAACTGAAGAAAAAATTCAAGCCTCAAGTTGGAATATTGAAGAATTCTACTGGGAAAATATTGAATGATGCAGGAAGCATCAAAGATGGAAGAAATACACAGAGTCACTGTACCAAAAAGAATTGGATGAGGGTCAACTATTTCAGAGGTAGCATATGATCAAGAACTGGTGGTACTGAAGGAGGAATGGTGAAAAACAAGGCTACAGGAATTGACAGGGTACAAATTGAGATGTTTTAACAAATGGATGCAACATTGGAAGCACTCGCTTGTCTATGGCAAGAAATACGGCAGACAGCTGCTTGGCCAACCAAGTGGGAGAGATCTATATTTGTATCCACGTCAGAGAAAGGTGACCCAACACAATGCTTAAATATCAAAGAATATCATCAATACCATATGCAAGTAGAGTTTCAATGAAGATCATTTAAAAATGGTTGCAGCAGTATATCGACAGGAAACTGCCAAAAATTCAAGCCAGATTCAGAAAAGGACATGGAAGGAAGGATATCATTGCTGATGTTAGATGGATCCTGGCTGAAAGCAGAGAATACCAGAAGGATGTTTACCTGTGTTTTATTGACTATGCAAATGCATGAGTGTGTGGATCATAACAAATTATGGATAACACTGCGAAGAATGGGAATTCCAGACCACTTAATTGTGTTCACGTGGAACCTGTATGCAGACCGAGAGGCAGTCATTCGAACAGAACAAGGGGATCCTGCATGGTTTAAAGTCAGGGTTGTATCCTTTCACCATACTTGTTCAAACTGTATGCTGAACATATAATCCAAGAAGCTGGACTATATGAAGAAGTATGGGGCATCAGGATCGGAGGAAGACTCATTAACAACTTGCCATATGCAGATCACCCAACCTTGCTTGCAGAAAGTGAAGAGGACTTGAAGCACTTACTGATGAAGATCAAAGACCACAGCCTTCAGTATGGATTACATTTCAACCTAAAGAAAATGACAGTCCTCACAATTGGACCACTAAGCAACATCATGATAAATGGAGAAAAGATTGAAGTTGTTAAGGATTTCATTTTACTTGGATCCACAATCAATGCCCATAGAAGCAGCAGTCAAGAAATCAAACAATGTATTGCATTGGGAAAATCTGCTGCAAAAGACCTCTTTGAAGTATTAAAAAGCAAAGATGTCACTTTAAGGACTAATGTGTGCCTGACCCAAGCCATGATGTTTTCAACTGCCTCATATGCATGCAAAAGCTGGATAATGAATAAGACCAAAGAAGAATTGCTGCCTTTGAATTATGGTGTTGGTGAAGAATAGTGAATAACCCTGCATTGCCTGCAGAAGGTACAAATCTGACTTAGAAGAAGCACAGCCAGAATGCTCCTTAGAAGTGAGGATGTTGAGACTTCATCTCACGTACTTTGGACGTATTATCAGGAGGGACCAGTTGCTGGAGAAGGACATCATGCTTTGTAAAGCAGAGGGTCAGTGAAAAAGAGGAAGACCCTCAACGAGATGGACTACCACAGTGGCTGCAACAATGGGCTCAAGCATAACAACTGTGAGGGTGGTGCAGGACCAGGTAGTGTTTAGTTCTGTTGTACCTAGGGTTGCTATGAATTGGAACCGTCTTGACAGCACCTAACAACAACAATTTAGAATGGGAATGGCAAACCTGAGACAAACGCATCCATTGACCAAAAGCCACCCAGCAGTCATGGAATAAGCTTTAAGGATTCCCAGAGGTTGGTCTGTGAGTGCACACCAGCTGGCCGCTCATCCCACTGCCGGGGGGGACACCTTACCATCAGCAAAGGCACAGTCAATCGGAGGAAGGGCAACACTCAGAACCCTGAGATTATTTCACAGGCCACCCACAGTAACTCCTTCTCTGCTTGTTTCCCACTGGCAAGAAAAGACATTCATAAATGGGATGAAGACCCTTGCCTTCACATGTTATATCGTCTTCATTAAACAGTGCTGGATACATAGCACCTGCTTTCTGAAGAAATGAAAAAACAAGCAAACAAAATACCCAAGCAGCTAGGGAAAGTAAGTAGTGGAGGAAGGCCTTTCTCTGATGGAGGCATAATATCAAGCTGTGAAGTTAGGAAGCTCAAATCAAAGGGCTAAACAAGGCAGGGGCAGAAGCGTCCACTGAAGATTGGTTCAGGAGCTGCCAACAGGCAGTAAGGAACAACAACGGATGATGTTGGTTATTAAAATTTCTGTAACTCTGGTGACAGCAATGGGGGGTCTTCCCCTGGACATACAGCTGGAAGTCTCATAAAACGTATCTGGTCAAGTAGTATTTATTAACTGGAATTACAAGTTTGTAACTTAAGTATAAAAGTAGGATGCACGCTACTTGGGTCTTTTTGGTTGAAATAGAGAACACCATCCCACATGTCACTAAAGGTAACTTAGATCCCTCTTTAGGGTAACCGGTTGCCATCGAGTGGATACTGACTCACGGCGACCCCTTCTGTGTCAGAGTAGAACTGTGCCCCATATGGTTTTCAGTGGCTGATTTTTCAGAAGTAGATTGCCAGGCCTTTCTTCCAGCGTTCCTCTGGGTGGACTCAAAACGCCAACCCTTAGGTCAGCGGTTGAGATTGTTAACCGTTATACCACGTGGGGACTCCCTCTTGCGGATGGTTTGAGACTTATTAACTTTGATGAAGGACAGTTTCGTTTTGGAAGAATTACCTTTCCTTGGAAGGAAATATAAAACAATGCTGACAGTGCTGACTGATAATCAGTATGACTGTGGGAGATTTAAATTTTATCTTTATACTTTGCAATACTTTCCAACTATTCTATATGAAGCACGTATATGGTTATAGTCAGACAAAAAAGACAAAAAAAAAAAACTTTATAGATGTAGGAAAGTAGTTTTTTGATTTCTTCCCTTCTTTAAGGAAGGAAGGCAAGTTACTATAAAATGGTCTTTCAGGGTTTGATTTACATTACCAAAATCAATTCAAAGTCCTCATTAATAATGCGTGATTTTTCTATCTTCTTAAAGCGCAGTGTAGATACCTTGAAGACCAAGATTAGAAGCATCATACCTGTTTGAAAATCCTGGCTTACGACTTTTCAGATCTGGTGATGAGTGGACTGTTTTCAATTTTTTATGTGCTGGACTAAATAATTTAGACCGAGGGCCGACCGTAGGTGATATGTTTACTTTGCTAGACAGCTGAGTTACATAGTTTGTTCTCTCCTCGGAAGGGTGCTGTGTATCACCAAAGCAAAAGCCAGTGGGAGCAGAGGTATGAAATTCCCCATCTAGTATCTGGTTTTGGCTTTTTTTTCCTTCCAAAGTACTGGATTTATTGCTAAAATCGGTCAAGACAAGGGTTGCAGTCCCAAAGGCAGTTTTTCTGTTGATCTTCACTTCTGTATTTGGTTTTCCGAAGTTATTACAAGGATACTTCACTAAGTTGCTAAAAGCAATAGAGTTTTCTTCGTCCTTAAGTACTGAATCTGAAAGGAGAGAAAAGTAATTCTGCAATATTCCTGTACATAGACTGTGTTAACTATTTAGAACACCTTCTTATGTAAGACACTTACTACACTACACCAAGTTAGCGTACGGATTTCAGAATCAGCCACCTTCTTGGAGTGACTTATGGGGACCCCGAGATGGGTTTAACAAAGGTTTGTATTTGCTTTGTATTATGTTTAAGCATTTAAAGATTACTACCCGTAAGTAATGGTGAATTACGCAGACAACGTTTCTTAAACATACACCTTCAACCAAGTGTTACAAGATTTTGGACTCTGTATTATAACATATTCTAAATTATAATTGCGTATGTCTTTCATACACAGAAAAGGTATGGAAATAGGTGAATGAGATGTGCAAAGGCATTTCAGAATGTTCAAATGAACGTGGAAACCTAAGGCTGTGGCTTTGCCAGGGCTCTCTCTGCTGATGATCCTGAAGAGGGAGGGACAGAAATAGCGGGCGCCATCCTTTCTGCTACCAGCAAAGCTGTACCAGGGGCGATGCCCGCCTTTCTGGCCCAGGGAACAAAACACAATATGACAGCTAACACAATGCAGCGTCCATCAGTCAAGAGTGCACTTTCTTATCTCTAATTGAAGAAAGAAAGAACACTTTGAGAACACAATAGAAGCAGCATCAATGCGATGGTTCTTAATCACAGGTTTCCTCCGAGGTTTTACATTCTCTGAACGCATGAAATTGTGAGCCATAAAGAGTTATTTTGAAGGATTTCAATGAAATCAGTACAATTGTCTGGGTAAAGATTTTAATAACAAGGGGTAGGAAGGATAAAGAAGAGAAAAAAATTCAGCATTTTTCTATTCCACCTGCAAGATATTCTTAGAGGAATCCTCCCTTTCAATTTATGAAACACTCAGACTGAATAACAAACTTGAAAGTTGCTGAAATCTGCATAAAACAAAGCTTTATTGAATAATTCATTAGAAACAGTAGAGAACAGATGTGATCATCTCCGTTTTTTGAGATACAAAGGCACATACTGTTTTAGCACAAGCATGTTTTCCCTCCTTGTTAAAAAAGTACTCAACAGCATATCAGCATGGTTTACATGCGAAGGCTGGCAACTCCTTTAAACCTCTCAGAAAGAAAGCGTTTTACTTAATTACTGACTGTCAGAATAGAGCGATATGTACCTGACTTTGTATAATTAGCCTCCTTAGAAATGAACCTGTTGCTGTCGAGTCGATTCCGACTCCTAGTGATTCTATAGGATGGAGTAGAACTGTCCCATAGGGTTTCCAAGGAGCAGCTGGTGGATTCAAACTGCCAGCCTTCTGGTTAGCAGACAAGCTCTTAACCGCTATGCCACCAGGGCTCCCCTCTTAGAAGTGGAAGGAACTCGAAACTGAAATTCAGTCTTACCGTTGGGCCTTGAAGTCAAGCAAGCATCGCATGCCTTAGCAGAAGGCTTGTTGATTAGTGTACAGACCCCGCATGCCCACTGCTCTTCAGCTTTCCTAGCCACCGAGTCCAAAACGTCCATCCTGCTACATGGCCAGCTGATGACGGTATTTCTCGTTGGCACCTTGCTGGAAAATAATTTAAAAATTAATCATTAGCATTGTTACAATTTTCTTGTTCTTACACATTCTGAATAGCACGAGAAAATCTGAAAGTAAGATGCATCTCATTATGATTCTTTTATCGTTACTTACTTACTTGGACTTCTAATGCCACCTAGTATTTCTTATTCCTGTAGAACACCAGACTTTCTATAAACTTTGCTTGTCTGGCTTAATCCCTGCCCTCTGCTAACTCACTCCGAGAGGCTCCAAACCAAACGCACTGCCGTCGGGTAGATTCTGACTCATAATGAAGTAGCAAAAATGCTTTTTCTTTAGTGTTTTAATATTAGGGAGAATATATTTTCTCATTTGTTTTAGTATCGTTGTATAAGCTGTGATTAATCTCTAGTCCTTGAAACATGGTGCAGGCTCTGTTCAAAATATAGCTGAGCAGCCTGTTCGCTCTTAAACATAACGAACACCCTAATACCTTACAACATGTTTTCCCCTGTTCAAAACAGGTGATTGAGAGCTTGACATGACTAACGCCATAGCGATGCTCTAAGTATCTCTAAACATTTTTTAATTGCACCAGCTGCACTGGTCTCTTCCAAAGGGGTGCGGAGCTCTCTCAGCTCCTGTGGCCTTGGTCTCTCTTCTTCTTTCTTTGTTCTCTTGAGAAATGGCCCTCAGCCTACAAACCGACAGGAAGGCTTTCTTTCTTGCTCCCTATCTCAGCCACAGTGGACTTGGCAAAACAGCTCCACAAGCCGAGAGATTCTTATGAGAGTTTTTCAGCCTGTTATAAATATACTGATTAGAGTCCAGGTGCCTGATGTGTTTATCTTTAGTTTTACAGAGTTTTGTAGTTGTTTTGTGATGTATAATACCATCTGTGGACTACGTGCTCAACACATTAGGTAACCCTGATCTTCCCCCTATGAAACCCTCCCATCAACCCTTTAGGGCAGACAGAATTTGGGAGAAATTTAACCCCCTCTGTCTCTTGAATACTGGTATTCAATAAAGCCTTCTTACTGCTTACCTCCTCTTGTCTCAGTATTGGCTTTGCAGCAGGCGGCTCGAACCCGCAATTTGCGGTAACAACAGCAACCCTATAGGACAGGGTAGAGCTGCCCCATAGGGTTTCCAAGGCTGTAAATCTTTATGGAAGCAGACTGCCACATCTTTCTCCCACCAAGTGGCTGGTGTATTTGAACCACTGACCTTTCAGTTAGCAGCCGAGTGCCTTAACCACTGTGCCACCAGGCTCTCTCTCTAAAAGGCAGTATGCATTTATTCATAATTAAATAAACGCAACAATTTAACTGACCTTCACATTTTGAATCTGCTCCAACTTTTCACTATTTTCTCCTGCTGTAGAGATTTCATGAATCATAAGGGGAGGTTTATTATTACACATGGAGGCTTTGGAAACATTCTTTCCACTCTTGAATCACCCACTAAGGAATCCTTTCCAATCTCCACCTGGATGTGTAACAAGAATCTCAAACTTAACGTGTCTGTCGTAGGCTGAAGAGTGGCTACCCCAAGATATCAGGTCAGAATGTTGGGACCCTGTAAATGCTACCTTATAAGGAAAAAGAGTCTTTGTAGATGTAATCAAGTTAAGGATCTTGACATGGGGAGGTTACCCTGGATTACCTGGGTGGGCCAACCACAAGTGTCCTTATAAGACAGAGGCAGAGGGAAATTTGATACACACTGAAGAGAAGGCAACATGACCAAGGAGGCAAGAGGCTGCAGTGATGAGGCCACAAGTCATGGAATGCCTGGAGCCATCAGAAGTTGGAATCAGCAAGGAACAGGTTCTTGTCCAGAGCCTCCAAAGGAAGCAGTGCTGCTAAAGCCTTAATTTCAGCACAGTGAAACTGGTGTTGAGTTTCCGGCCTCCAAAACTGTGATAGAATGAATGTGTGCTGTTTTAAGCCAGTGGTAATTAATTATGGCAACCACAGGAAACTAATACAAACCAAATTTGTGATTTCCCCTCTTCTCCCCAATCTGCAACTCTCCTAGTTTGTCTCATCTCCATAAATGGCATCACCGTGCACTCAATCCATCAAACCAAACCCTAGTAGTCGTCCTTAACAGCTCACATCCCACATCTGATCCATCAGCAACTCCTGTGGGCTCTGCTGCTGAGGCAAATTCACCGTGCAGTCAAGGAAGCTTAAGCTCCCACAGGCACCTTGCATGGCTTGGTGATTCTCCTCTAAGAGAACGGAAGCAGTAACTCCAGCCATGTGCGAAGGCTGAGCACGCTGTCCATGATGAAACTCTGTCCTGAGGTCCTAGGAGAGCCTGCAGGCTGCCAGCACCACCTCACATCTGCTCAGTGGCCAAGGACGATGTGTCCTGATGACCTCACTAAACGTGGACTCTTTAACCTTGAGGAGGGGATCTGTTGTTGATTGGTGACTTGGGAAACCCCACGTGTTACAGAGTAAAACTGCTCTCCAGGGTTTTCTTGACAAATCTTTACGGAAGCAGATTACCAGTCTTGTTTCTTTCACAGTGTTGCTGGGTAGGTTCGAACTGCCAACCTTTTGATTACCAGCAGAGGGCAAACTGTTTGTGCCATCCAGGGACCTTCGAGGAGAGGATCTGAACAATAGATGCAGCTCCATTCCTTGCTCATGGGCCATTATGACCCAGGCTTCAAAATCACTCAACCCATGCACCACCCCAGGCCCAATCCAGAAACTGTCTGATCAAGGTGGGAAGTCAGAAGGAGATGAGAGGGCTGAGGTTCCCTCAGGCAATGGTTCTCAAAGTACAGTCCCCAAGCCGGCAGCATGAGCATCACCTGGGAGCTTGTCAGAAATGCAGATACTGAATCAGAAACTCTGGGTGTTAGGCCCAGCAATCTGTGTCTTAATGAGCCCACCAGGAGATTCTGAATCACTTAAAAGTCTGAGAACCACTGCTCTAAGGGCTTCCTTACAGACAAGAAGTATTGCTTGAGCAAATATTATCAGAGCAGTTAGAAACGTGCCATTATCAACAGCCAATTGTAAAACCCAAAGATGAAGCTATAAAAAAAAACTAATATTGTTGGCGGTCATATGACAAGGCAGTCAGGGATCAAGCAGCCAGAACATATAGGAAAGCAATCATACAGTGTATCAGGCAGTTAACTAATAATAATAAATAACAATATCTTATTTCTCTGAATCTTTTGGTATTTAAAAATTGTACTTTGTCGTGATTTCTCTTTGCATTCCAATATTCACATTAGACCCTAACTTTGTATTCATAATTTTTTTTTTAAGACCTTCCTTTTTTTTTTTTTTGAATTGTACTTTAGACGAAGGCTTACACAACAAACTAGCTTCTCATTAAACCATTAGTACACGTTGTTTTATGATGTTGGTTAACAACCCCATGACGTGTCAACACTCTCCCTTCTCAACATTGTGTTCCCTATTACCAGCTTTCCTGGCTCCTCCTGCCTTCTAGTCCTTCCCTGTAGGCTCGTGTGCCCCTTTAGTCTCATTTTTTTTTTTTTTTTTTTATGGGCCTGTCTAATCTTTGGATGAAGGGTGAACCTCAGGAGTAACTTTGTTACTGAGCTAAAGGGTGTCCGGGGGCCATACTCTTGGGGTTTCTCCAGTCTCTGTCAGGCCAGTAAGTCTGGTCTTTGTCAGTTAGAATTGTGTTCTACATTTTTCTCCAACTCTGTCCGGAACCCTCTATTGTGATCCCTGTCAGAGCAGTCAGTGGTGGTAGCCAGGCACCATCTAGTTGTACTGACTCAGCCTGGTGGAGGCTGTGGTAGTTGTGGTCCATTAGTCCTTCAGACTAATCTTTCCCTCGTATCTTTAGTTTTCTTCATTTTCCCTTGCTCCTAAAGGGGTGAGACTAGTGGAGTATCTCACATGGCCACTCAGACTTTTAAGACCCCAGACACTACTCACCAAGGTAGAATGTAGAACATTTTCTTCGTAAACTATGTTATACCAATTGAGCTAGGTGTTCCCTGAAAACATGGTCCCCACAGTCCTCAGCCCAGTAATTCAGTCCCTCAGGGAGTTTGGATGTGTCTATGGAGCTTCCATGACCTTGCCTTGGACAAGTTGTGCTGGCTTCCCCAGTATTGTGTACTGTCTCACCCTTCACTAAAGTTATCACTTATCTATTGTCTATTTAGTGTTTCTCCATCCCCAACCTTGTAACCATTAAAGATTGTTTCTTTTTGTGTGTAAACCTTTTCATGAATTTTTATAGTAGTGGCCTCATGCAATATTTGTCCTTTTGTGATTGATTTATTTCACTCAGTATAATGCCCTCCAGATTCATCCATGTTGTGAGATGCTTTGCAGATACATCATTGTTCTTTATCATTGCGTAGTACTCCATTGTATGTATGTACCATAGTTTGTATTATCTCTTCATCTGTGGAAGGGCATTTAGATTGTTTCCATCTTTTTGCTATTGTGAACAATGCTGCAGTGAACATGGGTGTTCATATGTCTATTCATGTGATGGCTCTTATTTCTCTAGGACATATTCCTGGGAGTGGGATTGCTCGATCATATGGTGTTTCTAGTTCTAGCTTTCCAAGGAAGCACCACACCATTTTCTGAGGTGGTAGTACTATTTTGCGTTCCTACCAGCAGTGCATAGGAGTTCCAAACTCCCTGCAGCCTCTCCAATGTTTGTTACTTTCTGTGTTTTTGATTCATGCCAGTAATGCCAGGGTGAGATGGTATCCCATTGTGGTTTTGATTTGCATTTCTCTCTCTCTCTCTTTTTTTTAATTGTACTTTAGGTGAAAGTTTATAGTTCAAGTTAGTGTCTCACAGAAAAATTTATGCACACATTATCATGTGACCCTAGTAGCTCTCCTATAATGTGACAGCACACTCTTCCTTTCCACCCCGGATTTCCTGTGTCCATTCAACCAGCTCCTGTCCCTTTTTGCCTTCTCATCTTGCCTCCTGACAGGAGCTGCCCGTTTAGTCTCATGTATCTACTTGAGCTAAGAAGCACTCTCATCATGAGTATAATTTTATGTCTTATAGTCCAGTCTAATCTTTGTCTGAAGAGTTGGCTTTGGGAATGGTTTCAGTCTAGGGGCCATGTCTTCTGGGGTACCTGTAGTCTCAGTCAGACCATTAAGTCTGGTCTTTTTACTAGAATTTGAGTTCTGCACCCCACTTTTCTCCTGTTCCATCAGGGACTCTCTGTTGTGTTCCCTGTCAGAGCAGTTAATTCTTTTTCATAAAGAAAGCCCATAAACTCTGTAAGTTTCAGGCCTTATTCCTACCCTGCCTTCTAAAAATATCCTAAATTCACCCATTTTTTACCGTTCCCTCTGTCCTCCAAGCCACCCTCATTTACCGTCTGGACTTTTGCTGAGAGGCTCGATGTCACTGCTTCACCCTAGTCACACTAGTCTCTTTTCCACACAGTAGCCCAAATGATCCTCACAAAACACAGGTCAGATCATGCCACTCCTCTGCTCAAAGCCTTCCAACGGCGTCTCAGCTTACCTCACGTAGAGTCAATTCCCCCACATCAGCCAGAACCATCTTTTTAAATCAGATATCTCACGCCTGCTCACGACACTGGAACAGTTTTCCATTACGCTGAAAATAAAAGCAAAATTCCTCTCCATGGCCAATGAGGCCTTGCCAGGAAGAGCAATTCCTCTACCCCTCACTTATCCTGCTGTGATCCGTCCCACTTTTCTTCTTCGTCCTACGTGAACATTTCAGGGGCTTTGTGCTTTCTGTGCTACTTTCTTCAGTATTTCTCCCCCACCCGAGATCTTCCCCACTCATCAGGTCTTTTCAGATATCTCCCTCTCAGGGACCTCACCAACCACCCTCTCTAGAATGAACCTTTCCTACTACAATCTATCCCCTCACTCTGCTTGATGTTTCTTCAGAGGACTGATGGCTCCTTATCATTGCCTGACACCTTATAACCCACTGCTATTGAGTTGATTCCAACTCACAGGAGCCCTGCAGGGCAGAGTAGAACCGCCCTGTGGGGTTCCCTAGGCTGTAATCTTTATGGAAGCAGATTGCCTGCCACATCTTTCTCCCCCTGAGTGGCTGGTAGATTTGAATCGCCAACCTTTCAGGTAGCAGCTAAGCATGCAGCCACTGTGCCACCAGGGCTCCCTTAGATACCGTATACATATATGTATATATAGGTTTTTCTTAAACCTGTCTCCTCTCACTGGAATATACTATTTTATAAATACTCCATAAATATAGGTGTAATGAATGAATTTTGCCTGTATACCTCTATTATACCTGCTCTCTTGAAAATCGTCTTGATTTCCCAGATGTCAAAAAAAATGGCCTTTCCTCAAGCCTCATCCTCTCTGACTTGGTAGAATTTCATTCTCTCCATCACGTCCCACCTTAGTTTCTGTGACATTGTTTTGTAGGCTCCCTTTCTTCTTTTGGTCACCCAAACAAGCACAGTCACAGCGGGGTGAGTCGCGACGGATGGCGCCCTCGTGTGTGTCAGAGTAGAACTGTGCTCCACAGGATTTTCAGTGGCTGGTTTTTCAGACGTAGATGACCAAGCCTTTCTTCCGAGACACCTCTGGGTGGACTTCAACCTCCAACCTTTTGGTTAGCAGCTGAGCTTGTTAACCATTTGCACCCCCCAGGGCCTCCTTGGTCACCAAAGTTAAGATAATTTCAACTCCTGTACCCTCCTCTCTTCTCTCCTCACGTCCTCAGTTATCACAAACACTATGAGATTAAACCGTAATATTAAAGCAGAAACTCCAAGTGGGTGATGGGGAGGGATTTTATTCTCAAAAACTGAAGGGATAAAATACCAACAGAGGGGGACACTGACCCTACGGTATCTGCGTTTCTCAGACACTTTACTAGCACAGGGAACAATTTTGCTGTGTCTAAATAACCACTAAAAGATAGCAATATAAATGTTAATAAAACTAAAAGAAAGTTATGCAAAATCACATAGCATTTAAGGAAGGTTTGAATTCAATTGCTAGTTCCTCAGGTCTATTCTGCTTCTTCAGTCATGGAGCACAAACACTTCAGGAAGCTCTCCAGAATGTCACTCTTCTACTGAAACTGAAAAGAACCTACTATCATGAGGCTTGAGGTATGAGGTTTAGGCAGGAAGCCTTTAGACTTTCTATTTGTTCTATCTGTGGACACTCCAGGTGAGGTCACCTACAGGGTACCGGTCTTTGAGGGTCCGGTTCCTGAAGCTTTTCTGTTAATTCTGTGAATTACTCATATATTCACTGTTGCTATATAAGCCATAAATTCCCTTTTTAGTTTAAGCTAATCTGAGTTGTCCTTCTTTCGTTGTAGTAAAAAAAAGAAACCCTTTTAAATTATGTTTTTGAACACGGCAGCTGTGCAATAGAACTCACTTCCCCAAACAAGGTTATCCTACCAAAAATAACCCATCACACATTTTCCTCAGCTCTCCAAGTGCCCTATTGCTCCACCCCCTCAAAAAACTTTGCTTCCTCAGACTCACCTCAAGAATTGTTTTGCAAACAACACTAACTTCTCATCAACTAGCAATCAACTATCAGCAAATCTCCAAACTAGACAATTTCTAAAGACCTGGGTGGATCTTTTTTTTTTTTTTTTTATTGTGCTTTAGGTGGAAGTTTATAGCTCAAGTTAATTTCTCATACAAAAACTTACACACATATTGTTATGTCACACTAGCTGCAATCCCTGTAATGTGACAGCACACTCCTTTCCACCCTGGGTTTCCCGTGTCCATCCAGCCAGCTCCTGTCCCTTCCTGCCTTCTCATCCTGCCTCCAGACAGGAGTCACCCCTTTGGTCTCATGTATCTTCTTGAACTAAGAAGCACACTCTTCACAAGTATTATTTTATGTTTTATAGTCCAGTCTAATCTTTGTCTGAAGAGTGGGCTTCTGGACTGGTTTTAGTTCTGGGTTAACAGAGCATCCGGAGGCCGTGGCTTTGGGGGTTCCTCCAGCCTCAGTCAGACCATGAAGCCTGGTCTTTTTATGTGAGTTTGCCTTCCTCCCCACACTTTCTCCTGCTCTGTCAGGGACTCTCTGTTGTGTTCCCTGTCAGAGTGATCATTGGTGGTAGCCGGGCACCATCTAGTTCTTCTGGTCTCAGGCTGATGGAGTCTCTGGTTTATGTGGCCCTTTTGTCTCTTGGGCTAATATTTTCCTTGTGTCTTTTGTGTTCTTCATTCTTTGCTCCAACTTGTTGGGACCAATTGATGCATCTTAGATGGCCACTTGCATGCTTTTAAGACCCCAGATGCTACTGACCAAAGTGGGATGCAGAACATTTTCTTAATAAACTTTGTTATGCCAATTGACTTAGACGTCCCCTGAAACCAAGGTCCCCCGATCCCAGCCCCAGCTACTCTGTCCCTCAGAGTGTTCAGTTGTGTTCAGGAAACATCTTAGCTTTTGTTTTAGTCCAGTTGTGCTGACTTCCCCTGTATTGTGTGTTGTCCTTCCCTCCACCTAAGATAATTCTCGTCTGCTACCTAGTTAGTGAATTTCCTTCTTTCTTCCTCCTACCCTTGTAACCATCAGAGAATGTTTTCTGTGTTTAAACTTTTTCTTGAGTTCTTATATGAATATACCTTCTGATAAGAACAAAGCATCCTCTCTTTATTCAGTTTGACCAGGCATTGCACCTCCCTGTGTACTTTCCCACATGCTGTTTTCTCTTCTGGGAAATCCCTTCCTACCTCTTGTCTTTGATGAATTCCTATTTCCTTCCATCTAGGCTCAAATGTCACCTCCTTCAGAAAGATTTCCTTGCTCTTCCCAAGCTGATTTAAAGGTTTCCTCCTCTGTACTTTCATTGCCATTCCTAAAAACATACCTTTTTGCAGAACTTTCACCATGGGATATTGTCTATTTACTCCCCACATTAAACCATGAGCACTTTGAGAGCCTGTATTCTATTTTGTCTTTGTATTCCCAATACCTGGCATATAAACCACAACAAACCAAACCTGTTGCCATCGAGTCAATTCTGACTTGTAGCAACCCTATAGGACAGGGTAGAACTGCTCCATAGGGTTTCCAAAGAACAGCTGGTGGGTTCAAACTGCTGACCTTTTGGTTAGCAGCTGAATGCTTAAACACTGTACCACCAGGGCTCTCGCTGGCATATAGTAAACTCTAATAAATATTTATTAAAAACAAAGAATAATGCCAGAAAGTTTCTCCTAAAGGAAACAAAACTTACCTTCATAAGCTAGTACATAATGAAGAGCCAACAATAAATGGCATAGGAATTTAAAGTGTGCTGTGATCAATGTAAACTGGAAAAGGAGGGAAGGGCTTCATGAAAGGAGTTAAGTAAGTTTTTAGTAATTGAAAGGAACACAAGGATTTAGGCCACTGCACTGGGCTTTTCAGACTTCAACTTAGGTTGAGATGGCTTTATATTAGAATGGGAAAGCTCAGCCAACATAAAGTGTTCAGATACTAATCCAGAATGTGAGTGAAATACAGTCACAGAAAACACTAAGAATAGGGCAAAGAATGATGGTTTTCCAATGTTTTCTTTATTAGGTATGTGTTTATTTTGCAGTGGATACCTGCTTTCTCAAAGAAAGTTTAAGACTGAATGCTGGTATATAAACCAGAAGTAGCATAGGTGGGAGGAAGGGCTGCAGGGCCCAGAACATTCTCAGAGTTGCACGGCACCCCTCATTCATACATGACCTCTAAGGCTCTTTCAGGAAGCCCCTGAACACTTAGAATCCAGTTCCAAAAACCTTTGGAATTGCCAGTTATCTAATTTATATGATAAATAACATATTTATTTGATTTGGAAGAATAAAGAGGGCTTTTTGTTTTTTTTAATCTTAAAAGCTATCCATTCATAGAAAATAAATATTGAGCAGTAATCATTAATTTAGTCAACGAATGTATATTGAATGTCTTCTATATTCCAGGTACTGTGTTAAATAGATTTGATCAAGTCAATGAATCGTAAAGATTTCAGCCTAGAAAACCTTAAGTGCCATTGAGTTGGTTCTGACTCATAGGGACCCTATGTACAACAGAACGAAACACCGCCTGGTCCTGAACCATCCTTATGGTTGTAGCCACTGTATCAATCCATGTCATTGAGGGTCTTCCTCTTTTTTGCTGACCCTCTACTTTACAATGCACGATGTCCTTCTCCAGCGACTGGTCCATCCTGATAACATGTCCAAAGTACGTAAGATAAAGTCTCGCCATTCTCTCTAAGGGAGCATTCTGGCTGTACTTCCTCCAAGACAGATTCGTTTGTTCTTCTGGCAGTCCATTGTATATTCACTATTCTTTGCCAACACCATAATTCGAAGGCATCAATTCTTTGGTCTTCTTTATTCACTGTCCAGGTTTTGCATGCATATGAGGTGATTGAAAATACCATGGCTTGAGTCAGGTGCACCTTAGTCTTCAAGGTGACATCTTTGCTTTTTAACACTTTAAAAAGGTACACTTTTAAAAATATTTTAGTGTTTTTTTTGCTTTGTAACAATTTAAAAAATATACACCTATATTATGAAAAATAGTTCTTATTTATGAGAAAGATGAAAACTTTAAAACCATACAATATAATGAGCTATCTACTAAACATATTTCAGATTTCTATGACTGAAAGGTCGGCAATTGAAATCCACCAGTGGCTCCGTGGAAGAAAAAACCTGGCAATCTGTTCCCGTAAAGATTTCAGCCTAGGAAACCTTATGGGACAGCCTACTCTGTTCTATAGATTCGCTATGAGTTGGAATTGATTCAGTGGCACACAACATCAATAACGACAGTAAGATGGGATGGAGAAGCTGAGGGGAAGGGAACAGGGAGTAGTTTAGAGAAAACTAACCCATTGTTGGCCCCATCCTACTTGTAGAATTTTTACTATTCGACAACTTGAAACCTTCTTTGGCTTGGCCAATATCATCATCAACTCTCCAACATGCCATGCTTATTAATGATTCAAGACTTGCGGCTGTGCTCGTTTTTTTCAGTTAAATAATACTGCTTTATCATTTATTTAACCAACATTCTAAGATGTTTTTAAACTGCTTTTCAAATTATACTTTCTTTATGAGATCTTCCCAACCTCTCTTGTATATACAAACCTCTAACATCCCTGAGGAGTCCTTGGATGGTGTAAATGGTTAATGTGTTCAGCTGATAACCAAAAGGTTGGAGGTTTGAGTCCACCCAGGGGCACCTCAGAAGAAACACCTGGTGATCTACTTCCAAAAAATCAGCCACTGAAAACCCTGTGGAGCACAGTTCTACTCTGACACACATGGGGTCACCGTGAGTCAGAATTAACTGTTAGACAGCAACTGCTTTCGTTTAACATCCCTGATCTGTCCTGGCATTTAATGTGCTTCAAGTCTGTACAAGGTATTTTGGTTAATAATCACATACATTTCATGAGGAGCCCTGGTGGTGCAGTGGTTAAGACCTTAGGCTGCTAACCAAAAGGCTGGCACTTTGAATCTACCAGCCACTCCCTGCAAACCCTATAGGGCAGTTCTACTCTCTCCTATAGTGTAGCTATGAGTCGGAATCAACTTGATGGCGATGGGTTTATATTCATGATGCTACTTACATCTTTAATAACTAATGGGTTGTTTCACCAACAAGATATAAATTCTGTAAAAAAGATCATGGTCACAGTTTATAATAATATTTCCGAATGGAGCACAGACTTTTGAAGATAGCTGCATTTTTCAATTATTGACTTATCTACACCTCGTGGTACTTATTTCACAAATCAGACTGAACTCAGGGATGGAAGTTGACACTGGAGCTAGAGGTTTTCAGAAGTCATCCATAAATCATCTTTGGCCCCTTCTGGTACTTTGGTGATGTTATTTCCTATTTCTTTCCAAGGGTTCAAATACTTTTCAGTTATGTTCGTTTACTAATACTTGGTAATTAGAGAACTGGGAGCAAATAATTTCTCTTCAAACTCGATATCAGAAGAAAGGCTGGGTGATCTGCTTGCCAAAAATCAACCACAAAAAAACCCTGTGGAACAGTTCTACTTTGACATATATGGGGTCACCATGAGTTGGGGCAACTCAACAGCAATTAGGAAAAAAAAATATTTATCTTACCTTATGTCAACATGTTGAGGATCTTCTTTCTGACACTGAGGGCAGAAATATGTCATTCTGTTATTCTCCCCTAAGCGACACACAGTTATTTTGCAGTAGCACTGACCACAGTTAGGACGCTTATAAACCTTATAGTGTTTAGAGACAGCCGATCCTGCTTTATTGCACTAAACAAAAAACAAAAACAAAAAAAAACAAAAGTTAACTTGCTATCCACAGAAAAAGTGTTGCTAAACAGTCAAACGTATATTATTGAAAGTCATCTCTGAAAATAACCTGTTAAAAATTTCCATGTTTGTACTTATGTGCGTATAATTTTTTCTTTCAACTGAGAAAAAGGTATTGACAAGAATCAGCAATATTTGACGAACAAGATTTGTGTGAAATAATTAAGTCATTATTTTATAACTTAATAGTATTCAGAATTGTTCTTTGCATAGCTTTATCCTTTTATCCAAATGGGATATAAAGGTTTTATAATTTAAAATATCTTTCAAGCTTTCAGTTTTTTTAATTAAACATAATTATGTGATTATAAAAAAAAAGACTAGATGAGCTTTAAATCTAATTGTTCTTAGAAACCTTAAGCTGCTCACTCAGTCAGTTTCGACAGCCAAAACATTTATTTCTAGGGGCAAAATTTAACAAAACCATCTTCTTGGTTGACCTGACAAAGGGCAGTTTTTCTTTTTAAATCTTACAGAATCTCTAAAAAAGAAAATAAATATTCAAACACCATTCTAGCAGAGAACATATTCCATTTTGATACAAGTTCTATTTCAAAAGACATTTTGATATTTTCTGTCCAAATTTTATCCTACTCACGTACATTGAAAGCTCTTACAAAGAGAATATTTCAGATTTACATCAGCAGTGTGAAAATCTAAAAGCCCAGAAATACGGCTCACCCTGTGTAAGCTGGAAATTACACAAATAACTGATATTAATTTAAGCAAAGTATTGAAATGCCTAACTTAATGTGGGCAAGAAATGGGCATTTTTCTATAATTATCTTTCCCTGGAAGAACAAACAAGCACATAAAATTAAAAAGCAGCCACAGTTACCCAAGGCAGCTCTGTAAAGCAAGAGGTCCATTAACATTCTAGGCCAATTAATGAAGAATTCAACAATATCTGCTTTCTGAACATAATAAAACTAAAAGTGTTGAATATAGAAAATGGACTGTGGAGGAAAACACCAGACATTCGTGATACTTTTTTTTAAAAAGATGGGGACCCGGTGGCACAGTGGTTAAGAGCTTGGCTGCTAACCAAAAGGTCTGCAGCTCGAATGCACCAGCCGCTCCTTGGAAACACTAGGGGCAGTTCTACCCTGTTGTATAGGGTGGCTATGAGTCAGAATTGACTTGACAGCAATGGGTTTGGTTTTTGGTTTTCTATATATGCGTATATACAACATTCAAAATTCACATCATTTTAGCAAGCACTTATTTCATTCTCAAAACAATCGTGTAGTAGATGGAGAAATACTATCCCATTTTACAAATGAAGAAACTAAACCTAAATAAAGTTATGTCAATAACCTAAGTCACACAGATAGTAAGTAGCAAAGCCTGGAGTTACACTGAGGTCTTTTTATCCCAGTGTAGACCGTCTATCTCAATAGGCTTTCTATATTTTACTGTTATGTGTCCAAAAACTAGAACAAGAATCTAAGTAAAACACTAATACAGTTGCTCCCCAACTTAGTATAAGGTAATTTCATATAATTATTGTTAGACAAGCTTAGATTGACTTATTATTTAAAGGATTTCAAGGTGTTAATTACTCCATAAAATACCCCGTCCTTCATTGTACCTGCACACCCTTACCACTAGATGGCTATATGCGGCTTTGACATATTTGGTGCCACGAAAAGGGAAACCATTGACATTTTACGTAGTTGAAGAACTTTGTCCTTACCCTGTAAAACAGGATGCTGAAATTACGTATCATTTTCACAAGGTGAAGGGTCTGTTCATCTGTTAACTGACAAACCTTAAAATGGAAAGATAATTTCATAATTTGTTCATTACTAAAAAAAAAAAAAAAGTTGCCACTTCTGTTAGCTACTGTAAATAGGTTTAAAAATACATGCATATCTTCTAGAACTCTAGTTCTCATATTTCTATTTAATGTTATTAATTAACAATAGTTGTAGGGGTGGTACTACAGACAAAAACTACCGTTCTTTTTTATGTTTTAATTAATTCAAGTTTTTATTGAATGTCTATTCTGTATACAGTACCTTCCAATTTCCAGCATTTTCTATCAATCACCCTGAAAACTCTTATTTGATGTGAAAAATAAGAAAAACAAACAAATGAACAAAAGCAAGAAAGAAGGAAAGGAAGAAAAATATGAACTAGAGTAGACAACCATTAATGTCACTATCAAGTTTTTAAAAGATATGAATTTCTATACATGCATTAATATCAAAGTACTTGTTAACACATGGAAGAGCTGGGAAACAGACATTACTGAAGTTTTTCTTTTTTTTTGGTGACAAAATCTGGCATAAATCTCAGTGTTATCAGGGCAGAATTATTATCATTTGGTACGTGTGCTTTCAACAGTAATTCCATGAAATTCTGTCCAATGCCTTACCTTTGAGGTATATACATGAATGTATACAAAACCAAAAAACCAAACCCAGTGCCTTTGAGTCGATTCAGACTCATAGTAACCCTATAGGACACAGTAGAACTGCCCCATAGAGTTTCCGAGGAGCTCCTGGCGGATTCGAACTGCCAACCCTTTGGTTAGCAGCTGTAGCACTTAACCACTACACCACCAGGGTTTCCATATATATATATACACACACAATTGTTTATTATGGTATATTCATTGTTTATGATGATATATATATAAATATAATTGTTTATTATGGTATATTAAATATAAGTCTAAGCCATATGTACTTCTAAAACTCATTTATTCCTTACCATATCTTTTATGGTATATTAAGTCACACCTTGAAGTATTAAACTGTACTTTTTTCAGTTATGACATGCATGCTTTTAAGGGACTGATAGCTAAACTTCAGAAATGTCATTAATTTTTATACCCTCATCAGACATTATGAGTAAACAATCTTTTACTAGTTGAAAGTCTCGATGAACGGACAGAAAAAAATAAATTCTCAGCTTATCTTAGATAAAAACAATACTCTGGTATTTTTTTAAAGCATTTCCCGAAGCAGTCTAAGTGATTTTAAAAAGCTCAGTTTTGTTAAAATTTCGTTATTCCTATATTTTAGGAATCTGACTACATTGTTCAGATGTCGAAAGCAGAACCTAATCTAGAACTAACATTAACTGGTTTCTTTTAAAAGTTAATTTCTAATGATTTAAATTTTAGTGGGACTACCAAGAAAACGTCTGTTGCTATCCATAAGGACTGAGCAACATTTTGCTCTGTTATGCATGAGGTTGCTGTGAGTCAATGCCTACTTGATGGCACCTAACAACAACAACATCAAGGAAATATCTATACAAAATAGGTGTTTTTGGATTCATGGGGAAAAAAAATCAGTTAATAGAGGCTATTCAGCTCTGTGGAGCCCTGGTGGCACAGTGGTGAAGAGCTACAGCTGCTGTCCAAAAAAGGTTGGCAGTTCAAATCCACCAGCCACTCCTTGGAAACCTTATGGGGCAGTTCTGCCCTGTTCTCCGGGGTCCCTATGAGTTGAAATCGACTGGACGGCAACAGGTTTGGTATTCAAGTCTAGATAAAAGTGATAAAGTTAAGTTCTTCCTTGTAAACTAAAATACACCTACTCCTCACTTATTGACTATTTTGTTATCTGATATTTCCCATTTATGACAATAGTAAAAAAAAATCTACTATCTATTTTGCACATTAACAGCTTGGTTCCCACCCTGCCAGGCAGATCAGTGAAATGAAGCTCTGTCACCAAACTGGACTGTGTGGGGTACAGCACATCCCTCCACCCCCTTCCCAGGTTCCAAGGGAGGTTGCAGTGGGTGCCACCCTATGTGGTGGAGAGCATAGGCCAATAGGTATAAATAGGAATACACGAGTGTGTGCGTGCGTGTTTAATATGCCAGAAGGGAAAAGTGTGACCTCAGTTCATTCATATTTCAACAAGTATTCATTCAGTGCCTACCATGTGTCAGACATTGTTCTCTAGACCCTTGGGATACTTCATAAAAGATTGCATTCTAGCGGGAGAAAGATTTTAAACAATAAATACAATAATAATAATTATTATTATGTTATATTTGAAAGTGATAAGGGTTATGAAGAGAATAAAAAGCCAAGCAGGTTAGGGAAGATTGGGTGTGTGAAGTGGAGGAAGGCATGCGTGTTACAGCTTTACGCAGGGTGGTCAAGGTTGGCCTTACTGGGAGAGTGACATGAGGAAAGACTTGGGGCAGACCGGGAGTCTGTCTGAGGAGAGCATCTCACTGTAACACAGATGTAAGTGCTCCACGTTGTTCCCCTTAACTGTAGCTAAAAACATACAAAGTGTTTTAAAAACACTTGGTACATACTTTAACAGCTGGGTGGAGACCACTGTCAAAGAGAGCTTCATTTTTTATGATGTTTCCTACCCCAGGCAAGACTTTCTGATCCATTAACACATCACATAGCATTCGGCCTTTCTGTTTTTTAACTTCACTTTCTGCTCTTAAGAAACTAAATTTAGGTGAACACACATCTAATTCTTCCATCATTCTTATTCTCTGTTGACTTTCCAATGCGTTTCTACAGAAAGGAATAGAAAACACATTAATTGTAAGTCTGGTTACAATTGCAAAAAGTGTCATTTAAAATGAGCCTTGTTGTAAATATGAACAATTCATGTTAATCAGTTTTTTTTTTTTTAATAGTTCTACAGGCAAACAGTGAAGACCCTAAAAAGCTATTATTTGATGGTTCCATTAGAATGAGATTTTATCGATTGTAAAACCACTGATTGCCAACTCATAGCGACCGGCAGGACAGAGTAGAACTGGCCCATAGGGCTTCCAAGGCTGTAATTCTTATGGAAGCTGACTGCCACATCTTTCTCCTGTGGAGTAGCTGGTGGGTTAGAACCAACAACCTTTCGGGTAGCAGCCAAGTGCTTTAACCACTGCGCCACCAGGGCTCCTATCAATTGTAAACCACCCATTTATTCATTTATTTTCTAACACTTGTGACATGCCAAACCAAACTGTAGATGCAAGTGTTAGAGTTGAGTACTGCTGAAGTACTTTTATTTTACTTTTACCTGAGTTCTACGGATGAATCAAAGAAGCAAATCAAATCTTTGGTGAGCTGGACTTCAAAAACAGGAGAAACTCCATTTTTATTTTTATGCCCAAGTGGATTAATCATGATGGAGCCTTTCATGCCAAAATGAATCCTGAAACAAAATCAATCCCGGTTTTGAGTGGCAGAAAGTATATCATGGGTCAGAGTTTTGCTCCTTCGCTTTGTTTTTTTTTTTTTTTTTTTTAATTATAAACAGATAGTAATCAGGTAGGTACTTTTAAAGGGCAAAAAATGGTAGCTAATGTTATTATATATCTTTCTCTTATAACTTTCATATGTTTATAAAGCTAGACAAGGTGACAGTTTTTCAACTCACAGAAAAAAAACAACTTCCTAGAGAAATGATAAAAAATATATATACGGCCCCAACAAATAAGCACAAGAAAGCAAATCTCTGTTCTTGCTTTCTTGTCAGATGAAGTACCTTTTATTCACAGAGCAGTCTCTCAGCTTTTTTCAGATTCAAAAGCTTCAGATGAGACCAGGTTAAATTTAAATTGCCTGTAGTTTGTGCTTTTATAAATCCCACAAAGCCAGTAGCATTCCAATTCTTTATTTCTAGCCACAGTGATTGAAAATGTTTACCCATTCCAAAATAACATCTATAGTTTTAAAAGCCGTTACTCTTTTCTTCCTCAGCTTTGGGCTAAGGAATAAAACAATTTTTTTTTTTTTTTTTTGCAAAATCGTTATGTCTCAAAAAAAAAGAAAAAACAAGTCAAAATCCTATTGTCTTCCATTCTTTTAGTTTTCTTTAACCTTTCTATGTATTGGGAGAAGAGATTTATAAATATTTACAGTTAACTTTAAAACTGCAATGCAGTGATGAAAAATTTATAACCTTTCAAATTTTATAAGATTGATTAACATGTCCAGTTTAAAAAAAAAAGAAAAATAGTTCTTTGAGACAACTGATGATGAAGATCAAAAATGATTCTCAAGATGAAAAACTGTTCTGCCTTTCAAATCCTTTTCCTTACAGCTTTGATGAGTCAATAAATGAGGGCCCTTTTGGCAACAAATGTTACTGCTCCCTGGTTCGAATTCCAAAGCGCAGTGTTACAGTTTTGTGCAAGGTTAACTAGTCTGACTTTAAAAATGTGGGTTTTAAACTCTCTGTGCCCTGCTATCAATCAGAAACGCATCTTACATGCCCCACAGTTCCTGACAGGAAAAACGTGTGCCTGTAAGTACCCCATAATTTAGCTTACGAAGGTTCAACCCTAGAGAAAGGTGTACAACTGTCAAGCCCAGAAGCCGTCATATCTAAAGGCTTTTCAGCTGCATGGCTCATAAAGGGGAGTCTAAACCACTTTCTATAATGAAACCATATCCATGTCAAAAATCTCAAAGGTTAAGGCCCAATTCAAATGCAAGAGTTGCCCCAGTAAGAACCTTGAATCAAATACGTGTGCCTTTTTTTGTCTTATAAATCTATTAAATTTAGGAAAAACAGACATAAAACAGGAATCCTCCAAACCGTTTTAATAGTAATAATAGCTTCAGTGGTTTCTGTCTGTCAAGGAATTTGTCCATTTCTTTTGTTGTCTAATTTCATTAATATTAATTCATTACAGATCATGGAAATTCCTCCAAAACTAAGTCTACATAAACTCTTCCAGAAAATCAGATAGGAGGGAATTTCTAACCCAGTTTTAGTCAGCATCACCCTAGTACCAAAATAAGACAAAGACATTAACAAGAAAATAAACTACAGGTCAACACTGCTCACATAGACAAAACAAAAATCCTGACAAAATATTAGCAAATCAAATCTAGCAATATGGAGAAAGGATCACGTGCAATGAAAAAGTGAGGCCTATGTTGGGAAGGCAAAGCTGGTTCAATTTTCAAAAATCAATCAGTGTAATTCCCCATAAATAAAAACAGGTTAAATAAGAAAAGCCATGTGATCATCTGGATATAGGAAAAGTACTTGACATTCATTCATCATAAAAACTCTCAAAATACCAGAAATAAAAGGAAACTTCCCCAATCTGATCAAGGACATCTACTGCCCCCCCCATACACCTAATATCATACAGAGCAAGGCAAAACTATCTGCTCTCATTGCTCTTATTCAACATCGTTCTGAAGTTTTTAGCCAGTGCAATAAAACAAGAAAGAAATAAGAGGGATGCTGATTGAGATGAAGAAAGAAAATTGCCTCAATTCATAAATAACATGATTTTCTACATAAAAAATAATCTACCAAAGAATTAGGGAAAAAAAGCTACTAAAAGGAATAAGTGAGTTATTACAAACACACAAAAGTATATTTCTATATACTAAAAAAAATGAACAATTAGAAATTCAATTTAAAAAAAAAAAGGAATACCATCTACAAAGCACCAAAAAAAAAAAAACCTTAGTTAAAAATACGAAATGTACGCCTGAATCTGAAAACTACAAAACACTGACCAAAGAAATCAAAGAAGACCTAAATAAATGGAAAGATATATGGGGTTTAGGGAGTGGAAGACTCAATATTTTTGATAACATGTCAGTTATCACTCAACTGATCTACGGATTAGAGGTAATGCCAATCAAAACCCTAGAAGGAATTTTTTAGGAATCAACGAGCTGATTTCAACTTACTTTAAAGCTACTTTAATTAAAGCTGTGTAGTATTGGTGAAAAGACAGGCACATAGATTAATCAAACGTAGAAAGTTCAGAAACAGACCTACACATACATGGTCAATTGATTTTCCACAAAGCTGACAAAGAAATTCAATGGAGGAAGGATAATATCTTCAACAAACGGTGGTGGAACATTTGGACCTCCATATGCAAGGAAATGAACTTACATATAGGAAAATTAAAATGGATCAAAGTCCTAAATACGAGAGATAAGACAATAAAACTTCGAGAAAAAAAGAAAAATCTTGGTGCCCTTGAATTAGGCAAAGATTTCTTAGACTGATCTCAAAAAGCATGACACATTAAAAAAAAAAAAAGTTTGAAAAATTGGTATTCATCAGAATTAAAAGGCTTTGCTCTTCAAAAGACATGCTTCACTAAATTAACAGATAAGCCAAAGACTGGGAGAAAATAATTGCTGGACGCATATCAGATGAAAAGCTTATTTTCAGAATATGTGAAGAATGCTTACAACTCAACAATACGCAGACAAATAATTCAATAAAAGTTGGAAAAAACATTTGAACAGACACTTCCCCTCCCCAAAAATGCAAATAAGTACATGGCATCGCTGGTTATCGTTGCTAGTTGCTGTCAAGTTGATTCCGGCTCATGGCGGCCCCATGTATGCAGGGTACAACTGCACTTCATAGGGATTTCCAGGCTGTGACCTTTCAGAAGTGGATCACCAGGCCTTACTTCTCAGGTACACCTGGATGGGTTTGACCATTCAACCTTTCAGTTAGTAGACCAGGGTTTAACCATTTGCACCACCCAGGGACTCCTTCTGTGGTCATTAGTGGAATGAAAATTGAAACCACAATGAGACATACTACGTAACTATTTGAAGAGTTCAGATTAAAAAGACCAACTATACCAAGAGCTGACAAGGATGTGAAATGCAATCCGCATATACAGTGAAACCTGTGAGAGCCAGAACTCAACAGGACTGCCTTGTTCTTCCAGATGTCGCAGGTTTTCCACCTTTGACAGGGTGCAGTCTTACCACTTTTCTATAGCTCGTTTTAGTGGAAAATATTTGAGTTTTCCTTCTCTGATGGGTTTCTGCCTTAGACAGGTTTGGACTTTCACAGGTTTTACTATATTTCTGGTGGGAATGCTTTGGAGCCTTCGTGGCGCGGCGGTTAAGAGTTCAGCAGTTTGAATCTACCAGCCGCTCCTTGGAAACCCTGTGGGGCAGTTCTACTCTGTCCTATAGGGTCGCTATGAGTTGGAATTGACTCAACAGCAAGGGGTTACAGTTAAGGGTTACAGCCACTTTGGAAAACAATTTGCCAGTTCTCCTTAAAGTCAAACGCAATTACCAGATAACTCAGAAATACTGTTCCAAAGTATTCACCCAGGATAAATAAAATATATGTCCACACATACATGTTACATGCATGTGAATAAGCCTAGCAATTTTACTCACAGTAACTCAAAACTTGAACCAATTCAAAGGTCCATCATCTGACAAATGGATCTGCAAATCACGGTCTTTCATACAACGGAAGATTACCTGGTAGTAGAATAGAATGCACTACTGATATTTCAAACAATATGAATGAATCTCAAAAGCATTGATCAAAGTAAAATAGAGCAGATGATTCTAGACATGGCAAAACTGTAGTGAAAGAAATCATATCAGTGGCTGCCAAACATAGGCGAGGGCACTGACTACCAAGGGACAGAAAGGATTTTTTAGGAAATATTCTCTATTTTCACTGTGGTGGTGGTTACTCAAAATTCAGTGAAGTATATTCTTAAAAAAGATGAATTATGCAATAAATAAGTTATACATGAAGTCCCTGGATGGCGCAAACGGTTAAGCACTCAACTGTTAGCTGAAAGGTTGGTGGTTTGAACCCACCCAGAGGTGCCTCAGAAGACAGGCTTGGTGATCTGCTTCCAAAAGGTCGGAGCACTGGAAACCCTATCGAGCAGTTCTACTCTGCACACATGAGGTTGCCACAAGTCAGAATTGACTCGACAGCAAGTTATACCTGATAAACACAACTTAAGAGCGCTTAATTGTGCTCATGCCCAACCTGTACATAGAGTAAGAGGCAGTCTTTTGAACAGAACAAAGACATATTGCATGGTTTAAAATCAGAAAAGGCGTGGGCGAGGGTTGTATCCTTTCCCCATCCTTATTCAGTCTGTATGCTGAACAAATAATCAAAGAAGCTGGACTATATCAAAAAGAACGTGACATCAGGGTTGGAGGAAGATTCATTAACAACCTACGATATGCAGATGATACAATACAACCTTGCTTGCTGAAAGGCAAGAGGACTTGAAGCACTTGCTGAAGATCAAAGACTACAGCCTTTAGCATGGATTACATCTCAACATAAAGAAAACAAAAATCCTCACAATTGGACCAATAAGCAGCACCGTAATAAATGGAGAAAAGATTGAACTTGTCAAGGATTTCGTTTTACTTAGATCCACAATCAACGCCCATGGAAGCAGCAGTCAAGATATCAAGTGACTTATTGCACTGGGCAAATCTGCTGCAAAAGACCTCTTTAAAGCATTGAAAAGCAAAGATGCCACTTGGAGGACTAACGCACACCTAAACCAAGCCATAGTGTTTTCAATCGCCTCATACACAGGCGAAAGCTGGATAATGAATAAGGAAGATCAAAGAAGAATTGATGCCTTTGAATTGTGGTGTTGGCAAAGAATACTGACTATACTATGGACTGCCAGAAGACTGAACAAATCTGTCTTGAAAAAAGTACAGCCAGAATGCTCCTTAGAACAAGAATGGCAAGACTTCATCTCATGTACTTTGGACGTGTTATCAGGAGGGGCCAGTGCCTAGAGAAGGACATTTTGCTTGACAAAGTAGAGGGTCATCGAAAAAAAAGACCATCAAGGAGATGGATTGACACAGTGGTTACAAACATTGCAATGATTTTGAGGATGGTGTAGGACCACACAGTGTTTCGTTCTGCTGTACATGGGGTCTCTGAGTTGGCACCAATTTGATGGCACCTAACAACAACAAAGAACTGGGGGGGGGGAGGTCTAGAGAGGGAGAAATGTCCAGGTAAAATTACTAAATAGCAAGAAGAAGCAGCCTTGGGAAAACCACGCTAGGCAAGTCTGTGATAAGCTTCCCCACCTTCCACAGTATCACAGTGCTGCAGATAGATTTCATTCTAACAGGTTTTAGGGGTTTTATAACCTTGTGTGGAGACGAAGACAAATACTAAACAATCAGAGCCAAGGCAGCCGTGCACATGAGTCATTCTCTAGTGTGCAACCAGTAGGAGGTGTCTGATTTCCACCGATGATAAACATGAATATAAAAATGCACAAGCACCCGAGACTCAAAACACTAAGACTAAGGAATCTCTCCTAAGAAAATATTAAAATGGTAAAAGATACAGGTTCAAGGATGTTAACTGCAATTTTTTATTAGAGCAAAAAATGGGGAAAAATGGTAATCAAGGGGGATTGGTTAAAAAATGATAATTCATCTTAAATAGAAATTCTACACACATTAAACACAGTGAAACCTGTGAGAGCCAGAGCTCGACTGGACTGCCTTGTTTTTCCGCGTCTCACGAGTTTGACAGGGCATGGACACTTTTCTAGTTCTCTCTACTAACGGAAAATACTTAAACGTTTTCTCCCTCTGACAGGTTTCTGCCTTACACAGGTTCTGGCTTTTGCAGGTTTTACTGTAATAATGGAATGTATATTTTGATGTATGCAACATGTATTTTTTGTTTAAGAAGCCAAATATATATTAACATTCTCATTTACATAAAAATTATACTATATAATATGATATAAAAATAATTATAATGTATAAATATGTAAATAAACTATGTTGTTTTGGATAAAAACTAAAAACCAGTTGCTGTGGAGTTGATTCCTACTCAAGGTGACCTCAGGTGTTGCAGAGTAGAGCTGCGCTCCATAGGGTTTTTATGCAATGGAAAGAAAGCAAAACTAGTGTCCTATAGAATATCAGGTGCAGAAGGGACAGAAAATTAAAGTAAAGATGTCCATATATTCTCCAGATACACATGGAACTATTTAGAGTAACTAAAATTAAAACCACCATTTCAAAAACTACAGATACTCAATTTTCTACTTGCAGATTACTTTAACAGTCAGTGCTCTTAGGTTGCAAGTGACAGGGACCCAATTCAGAAAAGGGTTAGGCACCAAGGACTATTTAGTAGCTTACAAAATCTTAGGAAGGGTTGAACAATAAAACTGAAGAAAAGGCTGCAATGTAGCTGGAGCTCAGTAAAAGACAGAATAAGGGACTTTGGGATATTCTTTCTGCTTTATGTAGGTTGGTTTTATTTTTATCACCACACAATGTCATTCTTGGCAGACCATGCAATGCAGACACTGTCTTAGGCTGGGTTCTCTACAGAAGCAAAACCAGTGAAGTGTACATACACACACACACACACACATATATATACAGAAAGAGACAGAGAGAGAGAGAAAGAAAGATAGAGAGATTTATATGAAGGATCCACAATCAATGTCCATGGAATCAGCAGTCGAGAAATCCAATGACGTATTGCATTGGGCAAATCTGCTGCAAAATACCTCTTCAAAGTGTTAAAAGCAAAGACGTCACTTTGAGGAGTTAGGTGTGCCTGACCCAAGCCATAGAATCTTTAATTGCCTAATATGCATGCAAAAGTGGGACAATGAATTAGGGAGATCAAAGAAGAACTGACTCCTTTGAATTGTAATGTTGGCGAAGAATACTGAATATACCATGAACTGCCAGAAGAATGAGTAAGTCTGTCTTGGAAGACGTACAGCCAGAGTGCTCCTTGGAAGTGGGGATAGTGAGACCTTGTCTCACATACTTTGGACATGTTATCAGGAGGGACAAGTGCCTGGAATGGGATATCATGCTTGGTAAGGTAGAGGGTCAGCAAAAATGAGGAAGACCCTCAAGGAGATGGACTGACACAGTGACTGCAACAATGGGCTCAAACATAGCATTGATTGTGAGGATGGTGCAGGACTGGGCAGTGTTTTGTTCTGTTGAACACAGGGTTGTTATGAGTCAGAACTGACTCGATGACACCTAACAACAAAAACATACTAAGGAAATGGCTCGCATGGTTGTAGAGGCTAGAAAGTCTCAGGTCTATGGGTCAGGGGTCAGACTGGAAACTTCTCCTGACTTATGTAGCTGCAGGGGCTGACAAACCCAAGATCAGCAGATCAGACAACAGGCTGCTGGCTCAAGTCCCAAGAACTGGAGGTCAGATAAAGACAAGCCGGATGCAGGATCCAGAACACAGCAAAAGCCAGGGAGCTTTGCAGAAAGTCCATATATATTAGATGCAGGCCACACCCCCAGGGAAGCTCCCTTTTAACTGATTGGCTGCTCATAACAGATCTCATCATGGAGGTGATTACATCATTATATAACTGACAAACTATATCGTAACTGCTAAACCACTGAGAATCATGGCCCAGGCATATCGACACACAATCTTAACCATCATAGGCAGCTACCTACAAGTTCTAAGGCCTCGTATCTCCAGCTTCCCAACATCAGAGAGATCCTGAGCCTCCTCAGGTCCAGATGAGAAAGTCTCACAGAAGAACTCAGACTGACCTAATCAACTCTGTATGAGATAAAGTATGTAAGATTATGTTAAATCCAACTTGAATTATGTGATTGTGGTGGCCAGAAGACCAGTTTCTAGATGGAATGCTGTCCCTAAAAGAAAAGTGGGCACACTGGGTAAGCAAACAATAGGTATCTATTATTTTATAATATATAATTTAAGGAGCCCTGGTGGTGCAATGGTTAAGCACTCAGCTGCTAAACAAAAGGCTAGCGGTTTGAACCCACAGTGGTTCCACAGGAGAAAGACCTGGCGATCTGCCTCCGTAAAGATTACAGCAGTGGAAACCCTATGGGGCAGTTCTACTCTGTTACACGGGGTCACCATGAGTCAAAAATCAACTCGATGGCACCCAACAACGATAAAAAACCAAACCCATTGTCGAGTCAATTCTGACTCATAGAGAAAAACATAATTTAAAATCTTTATCACATTTCAATTTCTCCTATCTTGTTGTGCCAAAACTATGTCTAAGCTGTAAAATCCTTTCATAAGCAGCGCATGATGGATTCCATAAAGACCACTAAAAAGAACCACTACATTCATTATCTCTTGCACGTCTATTTATAAGTTCACACTGCTTAAACGCCAATAAATTAAAAAATTGATTATGTATATAGCATCTCGAAAATGGCGAAGCCTCCAAAATATTTCTGGTCTCTGAATATGTATGATAATTGCAAACAACTAGAGTCACATAAATTACAGATTGGAAATAGCCAAGTGTTTTGGAGATATTCATTAAATAAATATACCTTTTAAATGTTAATCCAAGATGTAACAGCTGTGTCCATTTTCACTGAAAATGAAAGCTTGTAGGGTGGGTTTGGGTGAGTAGACATATAGCTACAGGCCCACACCAGACTGGCAGTGCATGCCTCCAAAGTTAACTGAGATTATATTTGGTAGTGGGATTGCAAATGTATTACTTTATTCTTATTTGTTCACTCTTTTTCAGTTTCTTTCTAGAGAGCATTTGTTACATTTACAACAAAAAATAGAAGTGATTTCTGCTTGTTTTGAGCTGAAAAGCTTCTGTGAGCATTCAGAAGTAGTATAGATATTAATCACAGATCACACCAAAAGCTGTGCTCCGAAAATAAATGTATACGAAATAATTTTTACTATGCTGTGGTACCATTTGGAAACCCCTGTGGTGTGGTGTATCAGAGCTATGGTTGCTAGTCAAAAGGTCAGCAGTTGGAATCCACCAGGTGCTCCTAGGAAACCCTATGAGGCAGTTCTACTCTGTGCTATGGGATCGCTAAGAGTCGGAATCAACTCAATGGCAACGGGTTTGGTTTTTTGGTTTTGGTTATGGTACTATTACAAGCGCCTTGACAAATCCTTTAGTAACCGAAATAATCACTCCCTAATTTGTATCTTTCTGAAGTTTGGGTTTTTACATGGCAGATTTTTCTCAAAGAGGGCTACACCTGTATTCCTCTCTCATAATCAAACACATCCCAGTAAGAATCACGGCCTACCCTGTGAAATGCACATGCTTTCTGACTAAAATCCTGTAGGCACGTTTGATTTTGAAAAGCTGGGTATTAAGGGGAAACTGGAAGCCATCATTAAGCATGTTTCCTGCGATTTGTCCTCTAAAATGCAGAGCAGACTGGTGAGTAGAAAACAGGTCAAACACGAACACCCCATGCTTCTATCTCCTCCTCACAGACCTGCAGCCCCACACCAGGTCACATTTCTTTGATAGAATCATCCATTCTCCTAAGAAGCATAGATTGGGAGTGCATTTTTTAAACTTACGTTAAATCGCAAAAGGAGATACAGTTGATTCTAGATTGCTTAGTTCAAACAGCTGATCTGCCGCTGACCTTGAATTGTTACAGCCAATAGTCATTGAGGCTCCAGGAAATTGAAAGGAAGCAAGCAACTGTACCTGTCCTACCCATATGCCGAGACACCAACTCTCCAGGAACTAGTTTGCTTAGAATGGAGAAATAACTGCCCTTGTGTAGAACTTCCTGGAACACTTCCTGCCAGTGCTGACTGAGCAATGATTCCTCCTTATCAGTCTGGTGGAGAGCACTTGATAAACGCCGTCCTCTCATCCTACAGAAATAAATCTGCACCTCACACTAGAGAATCAATAACATATCAATGTTTTCAACTGTCTTGCATGGGATTCCATTGTGTGCTGTTCTGTTCATAGCTAAGAGTTCTCAATCACATCAGTCTACAACAGCAATAATGTAACCTGCAATATATCATTACTGCATGAACCAGTAGGCATAGGCTGACGCTATCAACCCCGGATTAAGAAAAACCACCAAGTGACAATGTTGTCCAAGGACAGCAGCTGCTGACAATGAGCAGAGAACACCTCAGAGGAAAAGCAATTACATAAACCCTGAAGTATTCTAAATATGTGGTAGATGAAGTACAATAAATAACAATCATGTAGTCATATAAGCTCTTTGTGTCTATATTCACCTTCAGTTGGAAAAACAGGATCCAGTAATAGGACTTTACTTTTAAGTGGGTGATAACTGTTTAATATCTTTTTTTTTATTATTAATGTTCATAATCTTTAATAGTCGTTTTTTAAATTGTACTTCAGATGAAGGTTTACAGAACAAACTAGCTGCTCATTAAACAGTGCACATATTGTTTTATGGCATTGGTTAACAACCCCATGACGTGTCACCACTCTCCCTTCTTGACCTTGCGTTCCCTATTACCAGCTTTCCTGTCCCCTCCTGCCTTCTAGTCCTTGCCCCTGGGCTGGTGTGCCCCTTTAGTCTCGTTTTGTTTTATGGGCCTGTCTAGTCTTTGGATGAAGGGTGAACCTCAGGAGTGATTTCATTACTGAGCTAAAAAGTGTTCGCTACCTTAAAGAAACATAAAAAAAGATTCAAAGATGCAGTACCAATCTTTATAGTTTGCAATAACTTAGGCTAAACTCAAAAAAGGCAGGCTGAGATTTGAGACATATTAATCCACAGAACTTTATCATTTTCCTGCAAAAATTAAACAGTGACCATGCCCTGGAAATTACATAAATTTTGACTCCTTTTTATCATTAAATCAACCAATGTAGTAGACTGCTTATACCTTCTTTGCCCATATATGACCCGTGAATTTCCAGAAGAACTGTGAAACAATGGGGAACATGTTCTCCTGTGGAAAGTTTTTGAATTGTATAAATAAGTTTTCAAATTTCACTCAGTTTCAGAGAAAAAAAAGAAGACAGAAAAATATAAAAATCTAGTGAGACATTTAGACCAAACTAGGTGCTGTCACAAGTATAAAGAAATTCATGTCACTGAATGCAATAACTTGGTGGAAACAAAAGAGAAGAACAGCAGGGTAGGGAGTTTAGGGAAAAGGAAAGCAGAGATCTGTTGCTATAATACATCTTGGGAAGCCCCACTAGCCTATCATTTTTAAAAAAAGAAATAAATTGACTAGCCCTCCAAGTAACGATGACATCACAATTTATTCTTCTGCTGCTTAGGGCTTTCCACGATAGAATCTAGACCTCATATGTTAGAGCTTTCTTAAAAATAGAGTACTTTCCACATGATTAAATGTGACACCCAGCAAACTGCAAGAAAAGCCTTCAACACATCCTTAAACACAGCGAGATAAGATGTATTGTACAGGTTTATCTTACCGTAAAGCTTTCGGCCCAAAGTACATAAAGAGCTCTTTCCCCAAAGTTTCTACGCCGCTGTAAGTATATCCATTAAACAGTCTCAAGAAATTCCATCTGGAATCTTTATTATTATTCAGTGCAGCAGCCTAGTAGAAAATACATACAGACATATAAACACACACATAAACTATAAACAAATTATAATTTAATTCTTAAATGTATTTATATTACTTCACTTCCAGGTGCATTCCAATGAGAAGAATAATCTCGAGCAAGTCAAGTAATGTAATCAGTGGTTTACATACATTTTGTCAAATTACTATGCAGCCATGCAAAAAGAAGGAGGTCAAAAAAGTTAAGTAAAAAAAGTAAATGACAGACAATCAAAATGAATTTCTTCCAGGACCATCTAGCTCTGCGCATATGAAAAGAAAGCAGAGGAGAATTATGTAACTGTCTTAAAACTAAATCTAGAATATAGGGTCTTCCATTTCCGGAAGGATAGCCAGGTTCCTTGAAAGAACATTCCATTAAAAACAGTTAAAAATGTTAGATAAAATATGAAAAACAAAATATTTGTAACTGCATTGATAAACTCATAAACACGGACTAATAAGAGGGGAAAAACCAAATAAAGGTGGGAGAAAGCCCTGAGAGGCAGGCAGATCCCTTAAGCCAGCTTTGGCCATGAAGGCATTTATGGCACCTTGGGCATGAGGCCTTCTGTTTTGTGGTCTTGCAGGGCAGGGGGACTGAGACAAAGCCAGGGTCTACCTGAGTGGGGGAATCTAATAGGAGGCATGTCCCTCCTCCCAATATCAATGATACAGGAAAAATAAACCCTTTACACCTTTCTCCCATTAGCCCTGGTGGCACAATGGTTAAGAGCTATGGCTGCTAACCGAAGTCGGCAGTTCGAATCCACCAGCGGCTCCTTGGAACCTCTATAGAGCAGTTCTAGTCCTATAGGGTCGCTATGAGTCAGAATCCACTGGACGACAATGGTTTTTTCTTGTTTTTGTTTTTTTCACTCCTTTTTCCCATCAGTCATGCAAAACCAAACAATATATTGTTAGGATTAAAATATATGAGATAAACACTCTAAAGAAAATCAAGGGGATTATAAACATAAAATGTAAGTTCTTCTGTGGAGTTGGAAAGGAATGGGGTTGAGTTTCAATACTGGTAATGTTCTTTTTCTTAAATCAGGCACTATGTATACTGATGTTCTTTGTATCAATATTTTTTATTCATTACATATGTTTTATAAACATTTAAATTTGCACTCAAATTTAATGAAAAAATCAAACCTATTATAGATGCATAACTATCATATAAAAATATAATAGGTAAATATGTTTACACATAATTAAGAATTAACTCTTTATCTAAAGTAGTTTTCTTGCATATCTCTAACTTTGAAATTTATTTTTTCCTTTTTACCAAATGGACCTAAAAATCCTGAGAAGATCCTGGAAGAAATCTTGGTGGGGAGGGTGGGGGTGTTAGGGAGATGGTTACAGAGTAATTTTTAGATACAGAGCCAGGAAGCAAATCACAATTTTGGGTTTACAGAAACGTCATTCTAAATGTTTATGATAACATGTTCACTTTATTCTACTAAATGAGCCCTTCTTAAAAAGATACAGAAGAGGGAGTGAGCCATTAACCAGGCAAAGGGAATGGCAGTGAGAGGCGATAAGGCGGGAGGGTGTCTGGAGCTCAGAGAGCAAGGCGGAAAGTAGTGGAAAGATGAGGTCTGACGTATAATAGGACCAGATCATGTGGCCCGCAAGGCCCATTCTAAAGACAGGCTTTTTTCTCTGGCAGAAATGAGGGAGAAGAAAGATATGATCTACATAATTTTTAAAATGTTGTCTCTGGGGGGGCGGAGCCAAGATGGCGGACTAGGCAGACGCTACCTCGGATCCCTCTTACAACAAAGACATGGAAAAACAAGTAAATCGATCACATACATAACAATCTACGAACGCTGAACAACAAACACAGATTTAGAGACGGAGAACGAACTAATACGGGGAAGCAGCGATTGTTTCCAGAGCCTGGAGCCAGCGTACCAGTCAGGTACGGCACAAGCACAGAGACCTGCTCCACCCCCCTGAACTAACCCTGGGAGGGGGACCAGCCGGTTCCACAGGCGGCGTGGGACGCAGCCGGTAGGAGAAGTCCCCGGGAGGCAGTGACTGGTCTTGGAGCAGAAAGAGCAGCATCCGAGCCGGGGAACCGTCCGGCAGGGATTTGGACTGGACGCAGGTACGCCATAAACACGGAGACTTGCTCCACCCCCCTGAACTAACCCCGGGATGGGGACCAGCCAGGTCGCGCGGGCGGCGTGGGACGCAGCCGGTAGGAGAAGTCCCTGGGAGGCAGCGACTGGTATTGGAGCGGGGAGAACAGCATCCCAGCCGGGACACTCGGTTACGGCACAAGCACGGGGACCGGCTCCACCCATCTGAACTAACCCCGGGAGGAGGCCCAACTGGTTCTCGGAGGCGGCACGGCCACGCGGCTGGAGGGACGAGAAGTCCCCGGGAGGCAGCGACTGATTTTGGAGTCGAGAGTGCACCGTCCCAGTAGGGGAGCCTTGACGCTGGGCATGGGGCTGGAAGCGGAGGATCTGACCGTGACTCCAGCGGGCCAGACCCCCCGGGGGCAATCTCCACACAGCCAGCACACATAGGCGACGCACCCGCGGGAATCTCAGATATAATAGTCATTCCAAGCAAGACAAGCAACTCTGGCTATATTCTGAGGTGCTACTCTCCTATCTCTCTGTTCCCTCCCCCACCCTCCCCAGGCGGCTTCATTAACATCTGGATAGCCTGAGCCAGAGGGAGAACTCTGATAGGGATCTGACTGCATTTTTTTTTAGCGGATTTTCTGGAAAAACTTGTTTCCCAGTGATGGCTCAGAGACAACAATCCATATCAAACCACTTAAAGAAGCAGACCGTGACAGCTTCTCCAACCCCCCAAACAAAAGAATCAAAATCTTTCCCAAATGAAGATACAATCTTGGAATTATCAGATACAGAATATAAAAAACTAATTTACAGAATGCTTAATGATATCACAAATGAAATTAGGATAACTGCAGAAAAAGCCAAGGAACACACTGATAAAACTGTTGACGAACTCAAAAAGATTATTCAAGAACATACTGGAAAAATTAATAAGTTGCAAGAATCCATAGAGAGACAACATGTAGAAATCCAAAAGATTAACAATAAAATAACAGAATTAGACAACGCATTAGGAAGTCAGAGGAGCAGACTCGAGCAATTAGAATGCAGACTGGGACATCTGGAGGACCAGGGAATCAACACCAACATAGCTGAAAAAAAATCAGATAAAAGAATTAAGAAAAATGAAGAAACCCTAAGAATCATGTGGGACTCTATCAAGAAGGATAACCTGCGGGTGATTGGAGTCCCAGAACAGGGAGGGGGGACAGAAAACACACAGAAAATAGTTGAAGAACTCCTGACAGAAAACTTCCCTGACATTATGAAAGACAAAAGGATATCTATCCAAGATGCTCATCGAACCCCATTTAAGATTGATCCAAAAAGAAAAACACCAAGACATATTATCATCAAACTCACCAAAACCAAAGATAAACAGAAAATTTTAAAAGCAGCCAGGGAGAAAAGAAAGGTTTCCTTCAAGGGAGAATCAATAAGAATATGTTCTGACTACTCAGCAGAAACCATGCAGGCAAGAAGGGAATGGGATGACATATACAGAACACTGAAAGAGAAAAACTGCCAGCCAAGGATCATATATCCAGCAAAACTCTCTCTGAAATATGAAGGCGAAATTAAGATATTTACAGACAAACACAAGTTTAGAGAATTTGCAAAAACCAAACCAAAGCTACAAGAAATACTAAAGGATATTGTTTGGTCAGAGAACCAATAATATCAGATATCAGCACAACACAAGGTCACAAAACAGATCGTCCTGATATCAACTCAAATAGGGAAATCACAAAAACAAACAAATTAAGATTAATTAAAAAAAATATATACATAACAGGGAATCATGGAAGTCAATAGGTAAAAGATCACAATAATCAAAAAGAGGGACTAAATACAGGAGGCATTGAACTGCCATATGGAGAGTGATACAAGGCGATATAGAACAATACAAGTTAGGTTTTTACTTAGAAAAATAGGGGTAAATAATAAGGTAACCACAAAAAGGCATAACAACTCTATAACTCAAGATAAAAACCAAGAAAAACGTAACGACTCAACTAACATAAAGTCAAGCACTATGAAAATGAGGATCTCACAATTTACTAAGAAAAACGCCTCAGCACAAAAAAGTATGTGGAAAAATGAAATTGTCAACAACACACATAAAAAGGCATCAAAATGACAGCACTAAAAACTTATTTATCTATAATTACCCTGAATGTAAATGGACTAAATGCACCAATAAAGAGACAGAGAGTCACAGACTGGATAAAGAAACACGATCCATCTATATGCTGCCTACAAGAGACACACCTTAGACTTAGAGACACAAACAAACTAAAACTCAAAGGATGGAAAAAAGTATATCAAGCAAACAATAAGCAAAAAAGAAGAGGAGTAGCAATATTAATTTCTGACAAAATAGACTTTAGACTTAAATCCACCACAAAGGATAAAGAAGGACACTATATAATGATAAAAGGGACAATTGATCAGGAAGACATAACCATATTAAATATTTACGCACCCAATGACAGGGCTGCAAGATACATAAATCAAATTTTAACAGAAGTGAAAAGCGAGATAGATACCTCCACAATTATAGTAGGAGACTTCAACACACCACTTTCGGAGAAGGACAGGACATCCAGTAAGAAGCTCAACAGAGACACGGAAGATCTAATTACAACAATCAACCAACTTGACCTCATTGACTTATACAGAACTCTCCACCCAACTGCTGCAAAATATACTTTTTTTTCTAGCGCACATGGAACATTCTCTAGAATAGACCACATATTAGGTCATAAAACAAACCTTTGCAGAGTCCAAAACATTGAAATATTACAAAGCATCTTCTCAGTCCACAAGGCAATAAAACTAGAGATCAATAACAGAAAAACTAGGGAAAAGAAATCAAATACTTGGAAACTGAACAATACCCTCCTGAAAAAAGACTGGGTTATAGAACACATCAAGGAGGGAATAAGGAAATTCATAGAAAGCAACGAGAATGAAAATACTTCCTATCAAAACCTCTGGGACACAGCAAAAGCAGTGCTCAGAGGCCAATTTATATCAATAAATGCACACATACAAAAAGAAGAAAGAGCCAAAATCAGAGAACTGTCCCTACAACTTGAACAAATAGAAAGTGAGCAACAAAAGAATCCATCAGGCACCAGAAGAAAACAAATAATAAAAATGAGAGCTGAACTAAATGAATTAGAGAACAGAAAAACAACTGAAAGAATTAACAAAGCCAAAAGCTGGTTCTTTGAAAAAATTAACAAAATTGATAAACCATTGGCTAGACTGACTAAAGAAAAACAGGAAAGGAAACAAATAGCCCGAATAAGAAATGAGAAGGACTACATCACAACAGAACCAAATGAAATTAAAAGAATCATTTCAGATTATTATGAAAAATTGTACTCTAACAAATTTGAAAACCTAGAAGAAATGGATGAATTCCTGGAAAAACACTACCTACCTAAACTAACACATTCAGAAGTAGAACAACTAAATAGACCCATAACAAAAAAAGAGATTGAAACGGTAATCAAAAAACTCCCAACAAAAAAAAGCCCTGGCCTGGATGGCTTCACTGCAGAGTTCTACCAAACTTTCAGAGAAGAGTTAACACCACTACTACTAAAGGTATTCCAAAGCATAGAAAATGACGGAATACTACCCAACTCATTCTATGAAGCCACCATGTCCCTGATACCAAAACCAGGTAAAGACATTACAAAAAAAGAAAATTATAGACCTATATCCCTCATGAACATTGATGCAAAAATCCTCAACAAAATTCTAGCCAATAGAATCCAACAACACATCAAAAAAATAATTCACCCTGATCAAGTGGGATTTATACCAGGTATGCAAGGCTGGTTTAATATCAGAAAAACCATTAATGGAATCCATCACATAAATAAAACAAAAGACAAAAACCACATGATCTTATCAATTGATGCAGAAAAGGCATTTGACAAAGTCCAACACCCATTCATGATAAAAACTCTTACCAAAATAGGAATTGAAGGAAAATTCCTCAACATAATAAAGGGCATCTATGCAAAGCCAACAGCCAATATCACTCTAAATGGAGAGAACCTGAAAGCATTTCCCTTGAGAACGGGAACCAGACAAGGATGCCCTTTATCACCGCTCTTATTCAACATCGTGTTGGAAGTCTTAGCCAGGGCAATTAGGCTAGACAAAGAAATAAAAGGTATCCGGATTGGCAAGGAAGAAGTAAAGTTATCACTATTTGCAGATGACATGATTATATACACAGAAAACCCTAAGGAATCCTCCAGAAAACTACTGAAACTAATAGAAGAGTTTGGCAGAGTCTCAGGTTATAAAATAAACATACAAAAATCACTTGGATTCCTCTACATCAACAAAAAGAAAACCGAAGAGGAAATAACCAAATCAATACCATTCACAGTAGCCCCCAAGAAGATAAGATACTTAGGAATAAATCTTACCAAGGATGTAAAAGACCTATACAAAGAAAACTACAAAGCTCTACTACAAGAAATTCAAAAGGACATACTTAAGTGGAAAAACATACCTTGCTCATGGATAGGAAGACTTAACATAGTAAAAATGTCTATTCTACCAAAAGCCATCTATACATTTAACGCACTTCCGATCCAAATTCCAGTGTCATATTTTAAGGGGATAGAGAAACAAATCACCAATTTCATATGGAAGGGAAAGAAGCCCTGGATAAGCAAAGCACTACTGAAAAAGAAGAAGAAAGTGGGAGGCCTCACCTTACCTGACTTCAGAACCTATTATACAGCCACAGTAGTCAAAACAGCCTGGTACTGGTACAACAACAGACACATAGACCAATGGAACAGAATTGAGAACCCAGACATAGATCCATCCACGTATGAGCAGCTGATATTTGACAAAGGACCAATGTCAATTAACTGGGGAAAAGATAGCCTTTTTAACAAATGGTGCTGGCATAACTGGATATCCATTTGCAAAAAATGAAACAGGACCCATACCTCACACCATGCACAAAAACTAACTCCAAGTGGATCAAAGACCTAAACATAAAGACTAAAACGATAAAGATCATGGAAGAAAAAATTGGGACAACCCTAGGAGCCCTAATACAAGGTATAAACAGAATACAAAACATTACCAAAAATGATGAAGAGAAACCCGATAACTGGGAGCTCCTAAAAATCAAACACCTATGCTCATCTAAAGACTTCACCAAAAGAGTAAAAAGACCACCTACAGATTGGGAAAGAATTTTCAGCTATGACATCTCCGACCAGCACCTGATCTCTAAAATCTACATGATTCTGTCAAAACTCAACCACAAAAAGACAAACAACCCAATCAAGAAGTGGGCAAAGGATATGAACACACATTTCACTAAAGAAGATATTCAGGCAGCCAACAGATACATGAGAAAATGCTCTCGATCATTAGCCATTAGAGAAATGCAAATTAAAACTACGATGAGATTCCATCTCACACCAGCAAGGCTGGCATTAATCCAAAAAACACAAAATAATAAATGTTGGAGAGGCTGCGGAGAGATTGGAACTCTCATACACTGCTGGTGGGAATGTAAAATGGTACAACCACTTTGGAAATCTATCTGGCGTTATCTCAAACAGTTAGAAATAGAACTACCATACAACCCAGAAATCCCACTCCTAGGAATATACCCTAGAGATACAAGAGCCTTCATACAAACAGATATATGCAGACCCATGTTTATTGCAGCTCTGTTTACAATAGCAAAAAGTTGGAAGCAACCAAGGTGTCCATCAACGGATGAATGGGTAAATAAATTGTGGTATATTCACACAATGGAATACTACGCATCAATAAAGAACAGTGACGAATCTCTGAAACATTTCATAACATGGAGGAACGTGGAAGGCATTATGCTGAGCGAAATGAGTCAGAGGCAAAAGGACAAATATTGTATAAGACCACTATTATAAGATCTTGAGAAATAGTAAACCTGAGAAGAACACATACTTTTGTGGTTACGAGGGGGGGAGGGAGGGAGGGTGGGAAAGGGTTTTTTTATTGATTAATCAGTAGATAAGAACTGCTTTAGGTGAAGGGAAAGACAACACTCAATACATGGAAGGTCAGCTCAATTGGACTGGACCAAAAGCAAAGAAGTTTCCGGGATAAAATGAATGCTTCAAAGGTCAGCGGAGCAAGGGCGGGGGTCTGGGGAACATGGTTTGAGGGGACTTCTAAGTCAATTGGCAAAATAATTCTATTATGAAATCATTCTGCATCCCACTTTGAAATGTGGCGTCTGGGGTCTTAAATGCTAACAAGCGGCCATCTAAGATGCAGCAATTGGTCTCAACCCACCTGGAGCAAAGGAAAATGAAGAACACCAAGCTCACACGGCAACTAAGAGCCCAAGAGACAGAAAGGGCCACATGAACCAGAGACCTACATCATCCTGAGACCAGAAGAACTAGTTGGTGCCCGGCCACAATCGATGACTGCCCTGACAGGGAGCACAGCAGAGGACCCCTGAGGCAGCAGGAGATCAGTGGGATGCAGACCCCAAATTCTCATAAAAAGACCAAACTTAATGGTCTGACTGAGACTGGAGGAATCCCGGTGGCCATGCTCCCCAGACCTTCTGTTGACACAGGACAGGAACCATCCCCGAAGACAACTCATCAGAAATGAAAGGGACTGGTCAGCGGGTGGGAGAGAGACGCTGATGAAGAGTCAGCTAATTATATCAGGTGGACACTTGAGATTGTGTTGGCAGCTCTTGTCTGGAGGGGGGATGGGAGGATAGAGAGAGAGGGAAGCCGGCAAAATTGTCAAGAAAGGAGAGACTGAAAGGGCTGACTCAAGAGGGGGAGAGTAAGTGGGAGTAGGGAGTGAGATGTATGTAAACTTATATGTGACAGACTGATTGGATTTGTAAACGTTCACTTGAAGCTTAATAAAAGTTATTAAAAAAAAAAATGTTGTCTCTGGCTGCTGGGTAGAGTGTTGGCTAAGGAGGTTGAGAGTGGAAACTGGGAAATTCCTTAGAACACTACTACCATAATCCAGACAAGGGATGACAGAGATCTGTACCAACATGGCAGCAGTGGGGGTGGTAAAAGAGGGCATGCTTTGAAAAGGATTTGCTGATGGAAGTGAGAAAGAGAGGATCTGCCATGATCTGTTTTTGGCCTGAACAAATGGAAAGATAGGAGTGCCGTCAACTGAGATGAGGAAGACTTGGGTAGGGCAGATGGAGAAAGGAAGATCAGGGGTTCGGTTTTAGACAAGTTGAGGTTGAGATGTCTATTAGACATGCGAATGGAAAGGTCAAGTAGGCAGCTGGATATATGAGTGTGGAGTTCAGGGAAGAGGTCTGGGCTGGAGATATGTATTTGTTTAGTGATTAGGATATAAATGGCTTCTAAAACTGTGAAATTGAAATCTCTGCCTCTCTTGCTCATGTATTAAAATGTCCAGGGTTCCTAATAATGTCTATTAGGAAGAATTTCAAACCTGGGTTATTCTGATCTCTATCCTAGATTTTCCCCGAGGAGATTTCTAACTATGGGCTTTATGGGCTTATAGGGTCTGGTCTCCAGACTGTAAAAAACCTACAGGGTGGGGAATTCGACACCACTTGTAGTTGCTTGTGGAGAGCACAGCTGAAAAGTTCTCTATAACAAACTTTGTGGGGGTGGGCTAAAACAGATTTTATATGCAGAATTAAACCCTAAAGGCAGAAATGTTTGTGGTGGAGCAGGCATTAATCATATGGTATCCAAATCTATTGTCAGGTAACAGAAATAAGTGAAATTTGACTATTTAGAAGAGTTTCCATGGAAGGTCTTCCAAAACTTTATGGTTACTGGGCTACTTATTAACAAGACAAAGGGGAATATGTGCCCTTGTAAATAAATCCTGTTCTGTATAAGAAGGTGAGTCCCAAAATACAAAGGCCAAAATGCATGAGACCATTAAATCTTTTCACATAGCTGTCAATGAAAAGTGAAATACGTTATCTTGGCTGACAGAGCCTCAGAGACCCACAAAACACATCCTTAAATGTCTAATTCCTGCCTTACTTATTTTTCTGGTGTTTTTCCCTCTTGTCCATAATTAAAAACAGCATACAATATGACATCAGAAAACAAAAGTTGAAGCAGTTATAAAATCAAAGTCTCTACAAATGCAGAAAAAAATGTTTATGATCTGATGGATATGAATATTATGGCACAGATGTCGGCAGAAGGGCAAGTGAAAGAACTATTACAGGAAGGGAAATACTCGCTTGTGGAAAAAGTGACGGAAACCACCAAATGACCTCAGAGCAGCAGAAACTGTCCCAGTTGCACAGGTTGTGTGACATTGGCTTCAATACGCTTGAGATTGGTTTTTTCATCCTTGATTACGTATTTGGAAATTCAAATGAAATGTCAGTATAACCTTTTTCTTGCTCACATACAAAAAAAGACCCCATGTGTGTCAGAATAGAGCTGTGCTCCACAGGGTTTTCAGTGGCTGCTTTTTCAAAAGTAGATTACCAGGCCTTTCTTCCAAGGTGCCTCTGGGTGGACTCAAACCTTCAACCTCTGACCTTTCAGTTAGCCTTCCTTTGCTTCAAAATGGAAGAAAAAAACAAAATCATCACTGCTTTTATTGCCGTTATTTGAAGAAATTACTGTATTTCTATGCAAATAATGCACGTCTTCTAAGTTTCTTTGCCAATCGCACCCTACCCTTGCAAGGTATTTTCATAAGCACCACTATGCCAATTTTTTTTACACATTGCTGTAAAAATATTAGCATAGCATGCTTATGAAAACGTCTCATGAGGGGATGCTCGGCTGGCAAGAGAACATAGCAGCCGTGCATTATTTGCAGAAAAATATAGTAGCTAATCAGTGGTGATTCATTTTCCAGAATTACTGAGCACAGTAATCATGTGCACCACCCCAGGCCCTCTGGGACTAGAGCTTCCCCAGCAAGATAGAAGAATAAACTTGAGGCTTTCTACCTCCCAAACTAGTATAGTCTTTCCCACAACTCTTTTCATAGTGTTCACCACGCTGAATTATTATATGTCTGTGACTTGTGTCTCTAAGCCCCTTGCAGACAGTGGCTACTGTGTTTAGCTAATATCCTGAGAGCTCCACCTTCACCTGGTGGGATTACTCAGATTCCTTTTACCTTCCCTCCTAAGACTGAGCGTGGCCACCATCCCCATCTTCCTTTACCTTTCCCAAGACTTCTTGACAAAAACTACTTCGTCCTTGGTTTCACCTTCTTTTTATATTATTAACATCCCAGTCTCTTATTTTCTAATTATCCACTATAGAGAGATTTAAACAGGAAAACCAAATTCTCATGACCACCAAAAGCTATATACAAGTAAAATACTATATTTACGGGGATTTCCCATAAAGTAAAAGGAACCTAGCTTAGAAAAGGATTGATGTATTTTCACCAATCAGTCCTAGAATGCCCTTGTTTTTATTTGAGACATTTACTCCGCATTCAAATGGTTGTTTAAATCCATCTATTGTAGCGATGAGTCAGAATCGACTCAATGGCAATGGGTGTTTTTTTGGTATTCCAGTACTTCATTCTGAGTTGGAGGGAAATGATACCTAGAGATGTTTTTATTCAGTGGTTTATCATGCCTAACCCAAGGCACCTGGTCCCCAGTCTACTATCATTTCTAAAATACAGCTCTGGATAATATACAGGGGACAAAATAATATTTTAAGCAGTTGACTAACCATCTCAAGCACGTGAATATATTTTTCACTTTTTTTTTTTTTTTTGCTCCATTTTAAAGAGAAATTCTGGTGTTTCAGTGATGGCTTGTTCCAACTATTTTGAGTGCTATTGTATACGAACTGGGCAAGGCTTTTGCAATAAAACTAAGATTACAAGATATTCACTTGTACTCCTATAGAAATGTAGGTTATCACCTCTTTTTATAAGCTTCAGCTGCCCAGACAAATCCAAAAATTAATTTCCATAAGCCTACTATCTTTGCTATAACTATATACAATTGCCCAATATACACTTGACTTTCTCGTGTTGACCCTTATAATCCCAGTGCTGTGTTATTTGAACATTCATCCTTTTTTTCCCCCTGAAACACAGACAAAAATCTCCTTTGCCACAATTTTAAGTGTGATTGAGAAAGGTTCACCTTCCCATTTTCAAGTGGCTTAATAATATAAAATCTTCAAAACAACATCCATTTTCAGAGACAGCACATGATTTATCGTGCTGATTACCATTTATCCTGCTTACCCATGGGTGAACGAAAATGAACTTTTCAGAGCAGAATAAGACTTTTCCTTAGATAGATGTTTCAACTCTAGTGCCATTACATATTTTTCCCACAGAGGGAAAAAAAATACCGTACTCACTTGCATATTGTCTCTCTTTTTCTACATGCTTTTTCTCCCTAATACAATCCTTTTCTTAATCAAAGGTTATTTACCTACCAATCTAAGCCATCGAGAACATAGTAAAGAACCTAATTTTAAAATGGTCTCTAAGCATCAAAATAGAGGTCATACGGTCCATACATCAAAACATATTCTACAGGTTTGTAAGAGCAGAACCTTCACGTCCTTACCCAGAAACTAAATGCTCTGTACATAATTTAAGGAGACCAAATGAACACAAACCTCTCATAAGGGAAGAAGGCATCTGTCAGATAACTGGCCTGGTGAGACGGCCCTGACCCAAAGGAAAAGAAACAATTGCCAGGATGTTTACTCTGCTAGCGCTCAACTAAGAGTTTTGCGTGTTCTCTAATTTAATCCTGACCAGACAAGCTGAAATGTATATAAGCATCTCCAGATGAGGAAGTAAAGAACTAGACTTCAAAGTCAAGATGATCAGATGTTCTTTTCTCTACAGCACAAGGAATACTTTAATGTTGGATTGAAAACTATAAGGGCCATGACAAATCACCTTTCTTAGTGTTCTTAGCGCTGAGAATAAGGTTGGCCAGACATCTGTTATCTCTTGTTTGAAGATTCCATGTAATGCTGGATGCTGTTTTGATGACCCTGAGTCATTAAGGTGAAGTCATCATCTATATTAGTTTAAGAATGTAAGAAATTATATAATTAGTGGTTTATAAAATATTAATTTTAAAGGAATGAGCTTAATTTATCTGGAAAAAATGAATTGACATAGATGTAGCTAATGTCTGCAAAAGCCTTGCCCAGTTCGTATACAAATAATGGCAATGAAAGAAGCTATGCTTTTGTTTTTTCCTTCCATTTAGAAGAAGGGGAGGTAGAAGGAAAACTGTGAGCGTGTGGCTTCTTTGTTCTTTTGCAGTAGGGAGCTCCAAGTAACATATATATAACCATCCACACGCTACACATACATACTCATTATGACCATTCCAAAGTGAATGTATTTCTAAATCCTTACTCATTGGCAATTATACAAAACTTTGCTCTTATCCATCCATCCATTCGCTAAAACTTTTATTAAGTGAATACTCTGCCCATGACACTATAAAGATATAAAAAAGTGAGTAAGAGTAGCTGGCATATTAAATGGAGCCCTGATGGCAGAGCGGTAAAGAGTTTGCCTGCTAACCAAAAGGTTGGCAGGTCAAAACCACCAGCTGCTCCTTGGAAACCCAATGGGGCAGTTCTACTCCATCCTATGAGTCAAAATCAACTTGATGGCAACAGATTTGGGTTTTTTTTTTTTTTTGCATATTAAATACCTAGATCAAATCTTAAGGAGCAATGGGAATGGCCAGATGACCATGTTTCAAAAGAAATGAATGCTCATAGATAAACTCTGTTTCATCTCCCATTTTGTAAAAGGAGATTGGAAACACATGCAGATTACCTACTGATTTCACTAAAATATTGTATCCGCCCAGCTATTAAAATGGGAGGATTGACACTTCACAGCTCATTAACCAGACTTGTTCATTTATATTCCAGTAGTTTCTTACCATAAGGTCCCATAGGCTCCAGCAGGGTTTTATGCAATGTGCTCACACAGTGGCATAATTTTATGCTGACAGGATAGTGGCTCAAAACCCTGAGAAATAATATAGTGCATACATGACTAGCAGATGCTGGGAACTTCCATGGCTAGATTTTCTTTTTAAAATGAAGCTCAGTTGTCACAAGGAGGCATGCATTAAGGTGTACTGTCTATAAACTTTAAACAGGAACAAAGTCTATGAACTTTAAACGGGAACAAAGTAGAATACTCTATGATAAATAGAGTTGTTCATTAAAGCAGTAGCCTCTGAGGTGGGTTTTTTAAAATTATTTTTAGTACAGTGATTACTGAAGTGTAAGAATTAATTTTTTAATGTTCAATTAGTATTTTTCTAACTCTCCTTTATAATTCTTGTCATGTTTACAGCATTGCAGAGTATATGTTGCTGTTGTTAGTTGTCATCAACCTCTCATGTAACAGAACAAAACATTGCCTTGTCCTTCACCATCATCATCATCGTTGGTATGTTCGAGCCCATTGCTGTGGCTACTGTGTCAATCCATCTCATTCAGGGTTTCCCTCATTTTCTCTGACCCTCTACTTTGGCAAACATGACGCCCTTTTCTAGGGATTGATCTTTCCTGATGATGTGTCCAAAGTAAGCAAGATGAAGTGTTGCTATCTATATTATTATTATTTTTATTGTGCTTTAGGTGAAAGTTTACAGCTCAAGTTAATTTCTCATACAAAAATTTATACACATATTGTTATGTGACCCTAGCTGCAATCCCTGCAATGTGACAGCATACTCCTCCTTTCTACCCTGGGTTTCCTGTGTCCATTCAACCAGCTCCTGTCCCTTTCTGCCTTCTCATCCCCCTCCTGACAGGAGCTTCCCATTTAGTCTCATATATCTACTTGAAGTAAGAAGCACACCCATGAAGAGTATTATTTTATGTTTATACTGCAGTCTATTGTTTGTCTGAAGAATTGGCTTTGGGAATTGTTTTAGTTCTGGGTTAACAGACAGACCGGGGACCACATCTTCTGGGGTTTCTCCAGTCTCAGTCGGACTGTTAAGTCTGGTCTTTTTACATGAGTTTGAGTTCTGCACCACACTTTTCTCCTGCTCTGTCAGGGCAGTCATTGGTGATAGCCAGGTACCATCTAGCTCTTCTGGTCTCAGGCTGATAGAGTCTCTGGTTTATGTGGCCCTTTCTTTCTCTTGGGCTCATATTTTCCTTGTGTCTTTGGTGTTCTTCATTTGCCTTCATTGCCTCCAGGTGGGTTGGGACCAATTGATGCATCTTAGATGGCCTCTTGCTAGTTTTTAAGACCCCAGATGCCACTCACCAAAGTGGGATGCAGAATGTTTTCTTAATACACTTTGTTATGCCAATTGACCTAGATGTCCATTGAAACCATGGTCTACAGACCTGCTACTTGGTCCCTCAAAGTACTTGGGTGTGTTCAAGAAACTTAACTTTTAGTTTAGTTCAGTTGTGCTGACTTCCCCTGTAGAGTGTGTTGTCCTTCCCTTCATCTAAAAAAATCCTTGTCTACTATCTTTTTTTTTTTTTTTACTATCTAGTCAGAAACCCTGGTGGCATAGTGGTTAAGTGCTACGGCTGCTAACCAAAGGGTTGGAAGTTCAGATCCACCAGGCGCTCCTTGGAAACTCTTTGGGGCAGTTCTACTCTGTTCTCTAGGGTCACTATGAGTCGGAATCCACTCAACGGCACTGGGTTTGGTTTTTTTTGGCACCCTCATACCCATCAAAAAATGTTTTCTTGTGTGTTTAAACCTTTCCTTGAGTTCTGTTATACTAGTGGTCTCATACAATATTTGTCCTTTTGCAACCAATTAATTTCACTCAGCATAATGTCTTCCAGATTCATCCATGTTTTGAGATGTTTAGGAGTAGGATTGTTGGATCATGTAGTACTTCTATTTCTAGATTTTTAAGGAAGCACCAAATTGATTTCCAAAGTGGTTGTACCACTTTACATTCCCACCAGCAGTCTATAAGTATTCCAGTCTCTTCACAGTCTCTCTAACATTTATTATTTAGTTTTTTTTGGATTAATGCCAGCCTCATTGGAGTGAGTTGGTATCTCATTGTAGTTTTGATTTGCATTTCTCTAATGGCTAATGATCGTGAGCATTGCTTCATGTATCTGTTAGTTGTCTGAATGTCTTCTTTGATGAAGTGCCTGTTCATTTCCTTTGCCCATTTTTTAATTGGGTTATTTGCCTTTTTGTTTTTGAGGTTTTGCAGTATCTGGTAGATTTTAGAGATTAGACCCTGATTGGCTATGTCATAGCCAAAATTTTTTTCCCAGTCTGTAGGTACTCTTTTGGTGAAGTGTTTGGATGTTTGATTTTTAGGAGTTCCCAGTTATCTAGTTTCTCTTCTGGTGTTTATGCATTGTTAGTAGTGTTTTATATACTGTTTATGCCATGTATTAGGGCTCCTAGCATTGTCTCTATTTTTTCTTCCATGATCTTTATCGTTTTAGATTTTATATTTAGGCCTTTGATCCATTTTGAGTTAGTTTTTGTGCCTAGTGTGAGGTATGGGTCTTGTTTCCTTTTTTCCAGATAGATAACCAGTTATGCCAGCACCATTTGTTAAAGAGACAGTCTTTTCCCCATTTGATAGACTTTGGGCCTTCATCAAATATCAGGTGCTCATAAGTGGATGAATTTATGTCTAGATTCTCAATTCTGTTCCATTGGTCTAGGTATCTGTTGTTATACCAGTACCAGGTTGTTTTGCTACCGTGGTGGTATATTAGGTTCTAAAATCAGGTAGTGTGATGCCTCCCACTTTGTTCTTCTTCTTCAGTAATGCTTACTTATCCAGGACCTCTTTCCCTTCTATATGAAGTTGGTCATTTGTTTCTCCATCTCATTAAAAAATGCCATTGGAATTTGGATCGGGTTTGCATTGTATCTGAAGATCACTTTGGGTAGAATTGATATTTTCACAATGTTGAGTCTTCCTATCCATGAGCAAGGTGTGTTTTTCCACTTGTGTCGGTCTCTTTTGGTTTCTTGCAGTAGTGTCTTGTAGTTTTCTTTGTACAGGTCTCTTATGTCTCTGGTTAGATGTATTCCTAAGTATTTTATCTTCTTGTATATTGTAAATGGTATTAATTTGGTGATTTCTTCTTTGAAGTTCTCTTTGTTGGCGTAGAGGAATCCAACTGAGTTTTGTATGTTTGTCTTGTGTTCTGATACTTTGTTGAAATCTTCTATTAGTTTCAAGAGTTTTTTCTTCTTGTGGACTCTTCGGGGTTTTCTGTGTATAAGATCATATCATCTGTGAACATGGATACTTTTACTTCTTCCTTACCAGTTTGGATGCCCTTTATTTCTTTTTCTTGCCTTATTGCTCTGGCTAGGACTTCCAGTACAATGTTGAATAAGAGTGGTGATAAAGAGCATCCTTGTCTGGTTCCTGTTCTCAAGGGGAATGCTTTCAGACTCTCTCCTTTTAGGATGATGTTGGCTATTGGCTTTGTATAAACGTCCTTTATTATGCTGAGGAATTTCCCTTCCATTCCTATTTTGCTGAGAGCTTTTATCATGAATGGGTGTTGGACTGTCAAATGTCTTTTCTGCATCAATAGATAAGATCATGTGGTTCTTGTCTTTTGCTTTATTTATGTGATGGATTACGTCGATTGTATTTCTAAGGCTGAACCATCCCTGCATACCTGGTGTGGATCCCACTTGGTCATGGTGAATTATTTTTTTCATATGTTGTTGAATTCTATTTACTAGAATTTTACTGGGGATTTTTGCCTCTAAGTTCATGAGGGATATTGGTCTGTAATTTTCTTTTTTTGTGGTGTCTTTACCTGGTTTTGGTATCAGAGTTATGCTGGCTTCGTAGAATGAGTTTGGGAGTATTCCATCCTTTTCTATGCTCTGAAATACCTTTAGTAGTAGTAGCGTTACCTCTTCTTTGAAAGTTTGATAGAATTCTCCAGTGAAGCTGTCAGGGCCAGGGCTTTTTTTGTTGGGAGTTTTTTAATTACCTCTTTGATCTCTTCTTTTGTTATAGGTTTATTTAGCTGTTGGGTTTTTTACTTCTGTTTGTGTTAGTTTAGGTAGGTAGTGTGTTTCTAGAAATTTGTCCATTTCCTCTAGGTTTTGAAATATGTTGGAGTATAATTTTTCATAATATTCTCTTAGGATTTCAGTTGGGTCTGTTGTGATATCATCCATCTTATTTCTTATATGGGTTATTTGCTTCCTCTCCTGTTTTTCTTTTGTCAGTTCGGCCAATGGTTTGTCAATTTTGTTGATCTTTTCAAAGAACCAGCTTTTGGTCTTGTTAACTCTTTCAATTGTTTTTCTATTCTGTTTCATTTAATTCTGCTCTAATTTTTATTATTTCCTTTCTTCTGGTGCCTGTGGGCTTCTTTTGCTGCTATTTGTTTGAGTTGTAGCATTAATGTTTTGATTTTGGCCCCTTCTTCTATTTGGATGCATGCATTTATTGCTAAAAATTGACCTCTGAGTGCTGCTTTTGCTGTGTCCCAAAAGTTCTGGTAGGATGTGTTTTCATTCTCATTTGAGTCTATGGATTTCTTTTTTCCATCCTTGATTTCTTCTATAACCCAGTAGTTTTTGAGCAAGGTGTTCTTCAGTTTCCATGTACTTGACTTTTTTTTTCTTTGATTTTTCTGTTATTGATTTCTACTTTTACGACTTTATGGTAAGAAAAGAGGCTTTGTAATATTTCAATGTTTTAGATTCTGTTAAGGCTTGCTTTGTGGCCTAATATGTGGTCTATTCTGGAGAACGTTCTATGTGCATCGGAAAAGAGAGTATACTTGGCTGCTGATGGGTGGAGTGTTCCGTATATGTCTATGAGATCAACTTGGTTGATTGTGGCATTTAGATTTTCTAGGTCTATTGAGCTTCTTTCTGGATGTTCTGTCCTTCACTGAAAGTGGTGTGTCGAAGTCTCCTAATAGTATTGTGGAGCTATCTATTTCTCTTTTCCATGCTGTTAGAGTTTGTTTTATTTATTTTGGAGCCCTGTCGTTGGGTGCGTAAATATTTATTATGGTTATGTCCTCCTGGTGTACTGACCCTTTAATCATTATATAGTGTCCTTCCTTATCCTTTGTAGTGGATTTTGCTTTAACGTCTATTTTGTCAGAGATTGCCACTCCTATTCTTTTTTGATTGTAGTTTGCTTGATTGTATTTTTTCCCATCATTTGAGTTTTAGTTTGCTTGTGTCTTTGATTCTAAGGTGTGTCTCTTGTAGGCAGCATATAGACTGACCTTATTTTTATCCATTCTGCCACTGTCTGTCTCTTTATTGGTGCATTTAGTCCATTTACATTCAGTGTAATTATTGATAGACATGAGTTTAGTGCTGTCTTGTTGATGTATTTTCGTGTGTGTGTGTGTGTTGTTGACAGTGTCTTTGTTGCACTTAATTTTCTGTACTGAGTTGTTTTTCTTTATGCATTTTCTTTTAATCTTTTTCATTGTTGCTGATTTTGTATTTACTGCATCTTTATGTTTTTCTTCATTTTTAGTTTGATGTGTAGGATTGTTAGTTTCCTTTGTGGTTACCTTAATATTTACTTCTATTTTTCTAAGTTTAAACAAATCTTTTATTTCTTGATACTGCCTTGATTTCCCCTCCATATGAAAGTTCTATGACTACATTATTTAGTCCCTTTTTTTTAGTTTTAATGTTGTCATCTTTTACATATTGACATCTCTGTTTCCCTATTTTCAGTGTTTTAGCTTTGATTTATTTTCGTGACTTCCCTGTCTGGGTTGATACCTGGTTGTTCCATCTTGTGTTCTAGTCTTGGGTAGATGAGGACCCTGCTTGACGGGCAGGGCAGTGTCACATGTCATGAATCTGCCACTCCCCCTAAGCTTTTGCAGCTGTAGTTGAAATGGCTTCAGGTATATACCCTGTTGTACTGTGCTAATGAGGGCCTATACTATTGAAATGGGCCTACACAGGTCTATGCAGGGGTGAAAGGCTTTTAAAGTCCATAGACCCCTTATGTCTAGGCAAAGGGGCTCTGCCTGCCTGAGTTCCCAGCTTAGGGAAACTAGCAGATTATTTTTTACTGTTTGTTAATTTGTTCTCTCTCCAAAACTGGGAGAATGGCTTGGGGTGCATGAGGAATCCCACTTCCGGCCTAGGGAGGGCAGCAATTGCTGAAGCTGGACCAGATGGGAGCAGAGAGGATAGAGGGCTGATAAATAGGAGAGAGGTACTTCCCAAAGCGGGGAGGGTTTTTTTTTTTTTTTTTTTTATCCTGCGCAGTAGGTTAGAGGCACGCGCCTAACTTTTGCTGATTCAGTGCTGCTTCTCCCTAGTTCCAGAGGCTTGAGTAGATTCTCCTCCGCTGTTTCTCCGGATGCAGAAAATGCACCTTGAGTGCTACTGCCTGCCTCAGTCTCTGAGCGCCAGCCGATCCACGCTGCAGGGTGCCGGCCAGGTGAGGTCTGGCAAATTCTCGCTGCTTCTGAACAGTCTCTCCCTCCCCCTGCTGCTCAGTCTGACTCCCCAACTTTGACTTTGATGTTCAGGGCTCCTAGATAGTCGTATATAATCAATTCACTTGCTTTTTTGGGTCTTTGTTGTAAGAGGGACCACAGGAAGTATCTGACTACTCTGCCATCTTGGCCCCAACTATCTAAATTATTTTTAAATGTTGTCATGTGAAAACTAATCATTTCTAGCTAGTAGTAGAAACATTTAAATAGCTTCAACGTTCTGGCATAAATGCCTAGGAAAAATGGAATCTGTTACTGTAATGATCTTGCCTGAGGTTTGTGATAACCTACCATGTTTTGATGACATTTACTATGGTTCCAACATACCTCTAAAATGCAACAGGCCCTTCATGTTTACAAACGGTTATTTTTTTTTTTCAGATCAAAGTTCCAGGAAATGAAGGCATGGAAAAATACTTGGAACTTTACTAACAGCCACAAAGAGATTACATAATTCCATATTGATTTTCAAATCCAGTTTCCATAGCACTAGATTCCCTGATCCTAAGTCACAAAGACCTATTCTAATTTTTAATGCCCTTCTCTGTCAAGATACCAAACATAATAGCTTTAAGGGTATGGCTTTTTACTTGTGGAGTACAGCTTGTTTGGGTATTTACCAAGTGATGTTAATAACTCTACAACCATTAATGAAGCATTTATATTATATGAGGCTACACTCTGTTGTCCAATCTGAACATTGAAATGAAAGCCATTAGGAGTGAATTAGCAGAGTGGATAAGAGAATTTAGAATATAAATTGAACATAACTAAAAGCAGTAGCAGACATGCAAAAAATCCAGGGTCTCACTTCTCTAGTTAATAAGTAATCATTACCACATAAAATCAGGAAAGGTATGCATCAGGGTTGTATCCTTTCACCGTACTTACTCAATCTGTACGCTGAGTAAATAATCTGAGAAGCTGGACTATATGAAGACGAACATGGCATCAGGATAGGAAAAGGACTCATTAACAACCTGCGATATGCAGATGATACAACCTTGCTTGCTGAAAGTGAAGAGGACTGAAGTACTTACTGAAGAAGATCAAAGACTATACCCTTCAGTATGGATTACACCTCAACATAAAGAAAACAAAAATTCTCACAAAGAATCAGGTGAGTCTTTTGTCAGAGGGTTATTATTTCTCGGGACTAAATGAGATAATGTGTGTAAAAGCACTTCAACAGCACTTTGTGCCTAAATCACAACAAACCGAAAAGGAAATCACAGCAAAACTAAAAGGAAATGCTCACATTATTTTTGGCCTAAATACCAAAGAAGTCATATTTATTTAAAACATTAGGTTGGATTCTCACCTTGGGAACCTTGTTTTATTTATCTTTGTCTTCCCAGGGGCTAGCGTAAAGCCTAACGCAAAATACATTATTGTTGAAAGATGCAAATTACGTATATTCGTATCAAATCCATTGCCAAGTCCTATAGCCTTCATTTCCAAAATAGTAATTCTGTTCCCTTCTCTTCGTCTCTGCCACCAGAACTCTAGTCCAAGCTCTAGTCACTCCTTGTCTGGATTATTACAGCAGTCTCCCAACTGAGAGAGCAACATGGACTCTGGCTTTCCTTGTCTTTTCCTTTTTCCCTTTTCAAGGTAGAGTGTTCATTTGAAAGTACAAATGGATCTTATCTCACTTCAAAGACTCCCATTACTTCTAGGATAAACACTAAAGTCCCTAAACTGGTCTACGATGCTCTGCGTGGTCTGGCTGCTACCCACCAGCCTTATTTCAAACAACCTACATTAAAACCCAGAGTCCTTTGATGGCGCTAACGGTTAACTCACTTGGCGGCTAAACTAAAGGCTGGTGGTTCTAGTCCACCCAGATGGCCCTTGAGAAGAAAGGCCTGGCAACCTACTTCCGAAAAATCAGCCGTTGAAAAATGCTATGGAGGGCTGTTTTACTCTGACACACATGGGGCAACCAGGAGTGCAAACTGACTTGATGGTAACTAGGTACTTGTTTTCTTCTATCTCATTCTCCCTTTCCATCCACACTGGTTTTCTTTCAGCCTCTCCTCTATTCTGAGTACTATTCTTTGCTATCTTTCTGCCTGCCAACCTTTGGGCCAGATTCCGCATATCTCCTACTCATTTTTCATAGCTAAGTTCAACTGTCACTTCCCTAGGAAGCCTCTTTTGATCTTCCTAAAAGTTCTTCCTATAAATTCCGTGTACCTTTCCTTCTGAGTGCATATCGGTTTATAGTAGTTCTTTATACTATTACTTTATCAATGTCCGTGTATCTCCCCAATTAAAGTATAGGTGAGAGGAAGTCTTTATTTTTGCACCTCATGTGTTCCCCAGGTGCCTTAAGTATTCAAAATTTTGTTGAATGAGTGATTTTCCATAAGCATTAATATTCTTAAGAAATCAACCCAAGATCCATCTCTGTGGTGCCCTGAGACAATTTTGAGAAAAACTATTGCAAAGAACAGGGACAGAGTACTTACTGAAAAAATATCAAAATAAATAAAACAAAAGGATAATCGGAAGGAGATGGAAAACTTACTCTCATTCTTTTTCTAAGTCTGAAGACTTGTTTTCTCAAACTTAGAGCCTCATTTCTTTCAAGCTGTAAGCATATGCTAATTTCATAGCAAGCAACTTTTTCTTCCAGGACCAAAGGTATGACGGCGCTTTGCAAGAGAAAATGAAGTACAATACAATATTGCATTCATCCATGAAATACAATCACTCACACATTTAAAGGGCTTTTTAAAGCACCATGGCTTAATCAGAATATTTTTAGAAGTTCTAACTTCTTACCAGATGAATACCACACTATCTGCAATGAATGCCTGAGTGGCAAGAAGCTGTGCTGCAATTTATTTTAAAAAGAAATAAACTCACCCAGAACTGGGTTTTGCTGCCCCTTCACTAGATGGCAATATTAAGTCGAGTGGGAAGATTAGTGCTAAATTTTCTATGTGCAGTTTTAGAATTATACATTAGCTGTGAACTACTTACCAACTGCAGAATATTAGGCAAGCAAGAAGCTAGAATTCTGTGTTAAAACTTACTGTCTTAAAAATGTGAAGGGCAGTGGAAAAAAAACATGTTAAGAGGTTGTAGAGATGGTAATATTAACAGTAGAAAACGCAGCTACAGACACAAGGCGAACATCTTTCGCTGGGTTATAAAGAAGCTGAGCAAGTTGACAGGACGTGAAAACACCCCGAGTCAATTCCTGCCTGTGTCTACACACCCGCCCAGCACCCCAGCAGGTCTCTCCTACGCAGGGGCGCTGGAACCGCCCTCCGTGCAAGTCCAGACCAACTGGGAAACGCCAGGCCCGAGGGAGCCTGGACCAGATGAAAGAGACGACCCTTTGGAGACCTGAGGGTCTTTAGCCCATTTTCCTCTGCCGGCCCCGCGGCAAGTCAACAGGCACAGCTCACCTGAGAAGCGCCCGCAGCCACGGAGGCGGCGCGCGGCAAGCCCCGGCCCTCCAGGCCCTGCAGAGCGCTTCCCCGCACGTCCGTCACCGCCTGGCCGGGGAGCACTCGCGCCCGAATTTTCTCTCCATTTAAGGTACAACCTGGGCCTTCCACCATCTCCGAAGCCGGCTCCGCGGCCCGCTAGACGCAGGGCCCAGAGAGGAAGGCTGCTGTGCAGCCTGAGCGCGGAAAGGAAGTTCAAATCTCCCGCGCGCCGAGCCCCGCCCAGGCCCCGCCCAGGCCCCGCCCGGCACCCTGGCCCCGCCCCGGCCCCGCCCAGCACCCCGCCCAGCACCCCGGCCCCGCCCAGACCCCGCCCAGGACTCCGCCCAGGCCCGCCCAGGCCCCGCCCAGGCCTCCCGCCCCAGGCCCCCCGAGGTCCTCCCCTCACAAGTGCTGGCTGTTCTGCAGCAAAAGCCCTCTCTTCACCCCTTGGCTCCAGATGTTATTGGCAAAAGCTGGGTGAGTGGAGCTGACCCAACAAATCTGAACTGTAGAAGAGAGGAACTTGGCATTTGATAAACTCCAAACTTATTTTCAGCTTTGAGGTTCTGCCCTTGTCCCTGAGTTACTCAGCACACCAACCCATAGTGACTGACTTGCCTTTTCCTCCGTCCTAAAACCCAAGTTTGTCACAGCCTGGCAGGCTTCTGTTTGTTTGCCTGCTCTGTTTCAGACGCGGTAGGAGGAAAGGGATTGAGAGGAGGGTTTTTGGAACATACAGCTTTATTGTATTTTTTTTTCCCCTCTAGATTTACCATGTCCTAGAAAAAATGGCTTTGCATGCTAAATATATATTAGTGTTACCTTAAAAACCTCTTCATTTTTAGATGGTGGAAAGTCCTATACAGCTTCAGGTTCAGCTTTTTATTTTGTATCGCTACATAACGAGATATACCATTTGTTACTTCAAATTTTCTGTGGATCAGAAATTTGGCAATAGTGTAGGTGGGCGGTTCTGGCTCAGTGCCTCTCAAGAGGTTGTGGTCCAGGTGCTGGCCAGGGCTGCAGTCATCTAAAGGTCCGCTTCCAAGATGGCTCACTTGCATGGCTCTTGGCCAGAGACTTCAGTTTCTCATCTTATGGGTGTTTGCATATAGATATTTGGTTATTCCCATAACGTGAGGGCTGACTTCCCCTAGAGTGTGTGATCCAAGGGAGAGGCCAGAGAGAAAGTCTCAGTGCCTTTCAGTACCCAGTCTCTGATGTGACACCTCATCACTTATCCCTTATTGTATTCACTAGAAAAGAGTAAGAAAGTACAGCCCACACTCAAGGGGAGGCCAAATAAGCTTTACCTCTTGAAGGGAGGAATGTAAAAAAATGTGTGGACACATTTTACACCATCATAACCTTCATTTATCTTATTCATCAAGGACTTCTCATTTCTATGTAGGCATTGTATACTGATGTACATTTGGGCCAAATATGATGTTCAATAAAAATTAGGTTTTACCATTCCTCAGAGAACTAAGAGCTCAGCATTGGCACTGAACGTATTGAGACCTCAGTGATGTGACCTGCAAAACTAAGCCAGATATTTGTTATAGGCGACTAGACTAGCCTCTGAGTCTTTCGGTGCCCTTCTTTGTCTCTCATTCCTTGTATCCAGTCAAGAGCAAAATCACACGCAGGTACATCTGTGGTATTTGTAAAAACCGCCGCCTCACCATCACAAGCAAACTTAGCCTGGTGGGGACTCTTGGAACGTTGCACCTAGCCCATGTGACAGAGTAGAGTTGTCCCATACGGTTTTCTTAGCTGTAATCTTTATGAAAGCAGATCTCCAGGTCTTTCTCCTGTAGAATCCCTGGGTGAATTCGAACTGCCAACCTTTTGGTTAGCAGCGGAGCACTTAACTATTCCAAAACTCCCTTTCACAGTATTATTAATGTTCTTAAGTGCAGTTTCTCCTTAAACACAATTTATTAATTGTTCCCTTTATATAAGTTATTCGGTTTCTCTAATACTCACTTTCTTCATCTGTAAAATGAGGAATTCACAAATATAAACTAAGTGAAAACTCTTTGAAAACCAGAAAGCAGTCTACAAATTCAAGTAATTAAGTTAAAGTCTACGTGTTATTTTATGAATAAACTCTACACTTTTTGTGTCTTGGCCCATGCTGTTACTTTAAATGTCTTCGTCTTCAGATGACTACAGCCCTGGCCAACATCTTGACCACAACCTTTTGAGAGGCACTGAGCCAGAACCACCCACCTAGACCATTGCCAAATTTCTGATCCACAGAAAATTTGAACTAACAAATGGTATAACTCGTTATGTAGTGATACAAAATAAAAAGCTGAACCTGAAGCTGTATAGGACTTTCCACCATCAAAGAACAGAGATTATGACTGCATTTAAATTGGAGGGAATAGGATTCTTTCTTCATCATTTTGTAACATGATCCGGAAGAGTAAACAAAAGTTAAAACAAGGGAGCAAAGTACAAATTGTCCTGAACATGGTCCAGCCAACTTTTGACCACTTATCTCTTTGCACAAAGAGAAAGATGCAACACTTTTCAAATTTACGTCTTTGGCATATTCAAAGTCACTAGTATATGCATTCTTTTGGTTGAACTGCAGCACAATGATATGCTTTTTAAGTCACTGTCATGGATTGAATTATGTCTCCTCAAAAATGTGTGTATCAGTTTGCCTGGGCCATGATTCCCAGTACTGTGTGGTTGTCCTCCATTGTGTGATTGTAATTTTAGGTGAAGAGAATTAAGGTGGGATTGTAACACCACCCTTACTCAGGTCATCTCCCTGATCCAAGGTAAAGGGAGTTTCCCTGGGATGTGGCCTGCACCACTTTTTATCTCTCAAGAGATGAAAGGAAGGGAAAGCTAGCAGATTTGGGTACCTCATACCACCAAGAAAGCAGTGCTGGGAACAGAGCATGTCCTTTGGATCTGGGGTCCCTGCACCTGAGAAGCTCTCTGACCATGAGAAGACTGATGACAAGGACCCTCCTCTAGAGCTGACAGAGAAAGCCATCCCCTGGAGCCGACACACTGAATTTGGACTTGTAACCTACTAGACTGTGAGAGAATGAATTTCTCTTTGTTAAAGCCATCCACTTGCGGTATTTCTGTTATGGCAGCACTAGATAACTAAGACAGTCACTTATAAATTGACATTGTTTTAATGTGCCGTATTTCGATTTTCAACTCTAGGTGACTGGGGTCTGGGAAAGAGCGGCCCTTGGATGGCTGGTGATGAGGATGAGAAGTGGAGTGGTGAAGACTGGATCTATTTCCAGGCGGGAATTAGCTTCAAACTGGCCCTTACCAGGCAGTTAGCAATGAAGGTAGAATTTTTCTACTGTGTCCCTTGCTTAGTGCAGTTGTATTCCTGAGGGACACGATCAACCACATGTGCAGCGTTACTGCAGAGCCCCTGGGGAACAATTAACATGGCCAATACCCTGATCTGGACTTGTAGCTTGTAGAACTGTGAGACAATAAATTTATGTTCTTTAAAGCCACCCACTTTGTGGTGTTTTGTTATGGCAGCCCTAGCAAAATAAAATGCGCGGTCATTTTTGTATCTTAACTTATATGCATTTATCTTCACAGGAACCCTGTCTGGTAGCCAGTCAAGATAATACCGTTACTATTTTACAGTAAAGAAACCAAGTTTCATACTTTTTATTTTCTATGCTCGCATGTGGGAACCAACAAAGAAATTAACATGGAACCTAAAACCTCTGACCCGTAGACAAGAGATTGTTTTGTTTGTTTGTTTGTTTGTTACTCATAATCCAGTTAAATGTTGAGAAGTAAAAACGTCTAAAACACTGGAAAGGATGGCTTCCTTCAGGACCTCAAGTAGCCAATATATAGCATATAAGCACATAGTACTAGTGGAACAAGTGTTGAAAAGCAGTAATAAATTGTGAAATAGAGATGAGTCTAAAATGTTACTTTCAATTTTACTTCCAAAAAAATTCATTAATAAAATCATATTTAATACTTGCCGTGTGTGAGGCACAGAGCCAGGCTCCAAGGTGCAAAGTGACAGAGAGGAGCCTTTGTGCATGAGGAAATTACAACATAGCTGGAGAAAATAGCATTAAAAATGTAATAGAAGGAGAAGAGGCCTCATGCTAAGTACAAAAAGGATATAGACACTAGTGGGTAGATCACTCAGAAGAGATACAGTTTAGGACATAGAGGGGAGAGGAGAACTAAGTGAGTACTTAAAGAAGTGGGGGCCATTGGCAAGTAGAAAGGCCAAGTAAGGAAATTCCAAGCAAGGCAAGCAAGGAATATTAAAGAAGATATGTGATGTATTTGAGACACAAATGTATTATATATTGGAGGCTCAGTTATTCAAGCAGAAGTATCAAACAGAGGAGTAGCGGTAGATAACTTTGGAAAGATTCCAAGGAACCATAGTATGTAGCATCCAGAAGAAAACAAAATAGAATTCATGTTTCTGGGATAGATAATAAAACTTTTGGGCAGGTCTTGGTAAGGAGTCCCTGGGTAAAGCAAATGGCTAATGAACTAGTACTAACCAAAAGGTTGGAGGTACACGTCTATGCAGAAGGGCCTTGGAAGAAAGGCCTGGTAATCTACTTTTGAAAAATCAGTGAATTAAAATCCTATGGAGCACAGTGCCGCTCTGACACACGTGAGGTCACCATGAGTTGGAATCGACCCAACAGCAACCAGCTTTTAAAAACCGAAAACTAAGCCTGTTGCCATCAAGTAGATTCCAACTCATAGTGACCCTATAGGACACAGTAGAATAGCCCCATAAAGTTTTTAAGGCTGCAGTCTTTATGGAAGCAAATTGCTACATCTTTCTCCTGCAGAGTGGCTGGCGGGTTCAAACTGCCAACCTTTTGGTTAGCAGCCAGGCACTTAACCACTTAAATACCTTATCTGGTATTAAAAAAAAAAAAAAGTATTTAAGGATCCCCCAAATCCACATTTAGCAATATGTGTTTATTAAAACTAAAACGCAGAGCTTCATTCAAACAATGACAGAGAACCCAAGCTGCTCACTTGGATCACCTATTTCCTTATTCTTCACAGTTGCTGATATTAGGTGGGTAGATTTTATTATACAATGCTGAGTTTATAGCATTTTGAAAAGTCCTTAGTTCAAATTTTCTCTATTTCTCTAATAATAATACCAAATACCTATTTTAGTACTTCTATATGTGAAGGGAAACAGGCTGTGTGAGGTCAAACATGGGCGCCCTCATGTGGTCCACTAGTTTACTACAGTTGGGGTTCTTATGTAAGTCCCTGGCATGGAGCCACTATTGTCCACCACCACTATAAAACCTCCATCCTCCCAGTGCAGGGAATGGAGATCTGCTTTGCTTCTGCACCTACCCAGGACTTGGCATCATATGTAAATATCCCTAATAAAACTCCTTTGCTGCCACACTGGAGTTGCCCACCTCTTTCTTCAGTCTCTTAGCACTCTCCATTTTTGGAGGCAAATTTCACTTACCTAGGCCATGCGTAGACAATGTACAAGGCAATATTCAAAGTGTTTTGCAAATATTAACTCATGATCCTCACAATTATCCTCTGAGGAAGTTCCTATTATTGTTATCTTCGTTTTACAAGGGAAGGAACTAAGGCACAGACGAGGTAACTTGCCCAAGGTTACGAATTGGGATTCAACCAGATAAGCCAAGATAATTAGCCAGATATTTTCAGCAACATCAGTGGTGTTACACTGGCCATCAACTAAATAATTTTAGCAACAACTTAAAAACTACGGTTTAGAGGAGAAGTAACCTTTTAAACATACATTATGTGGGAATTAAACAGATTCTAAAACCCTTCATTATACATATTAAGTTTTGACATATTTTGTATAATGAAATTCTGTTTTTGCCCTTCTCCTTACGAGATCTGTGGGTAGATTCATAGCTGGAGTGATAAAAATGTAGCATGGGGGAAATTTCTTTAATTTCTGTGTTTTACATAAATTACCTGATATATTTAACAAGTAGAGAGATGGCATTCATCCCCTCTGGGCACCCCCTTAATTTGAGCTCTGAATCAAAGAAACCATCATTAGTGAACATTATGTGCAGGTGTTTTTGGTGGTATTTACTAAAGAGTCTCCAGTTTCTACACATTAAGAGAAACTTTTAGCATTAGACTACCAGAAGAATAATAAAATGCACAGCAAAAGAAACATTTTGACACTTTTATTGTTTGAAGTATATACCAAATGCTGGGACTTTGCCAATCAGTTGATTTTGTTCCATTGTGAATTCTGGAAGTGCCCAAGTGACAGTTTTCTGCCTACAAAGTGAAGATCTAAATTGCAAAATCAACCTTATCCTCCTGGGTGATAAAAGGAACTGTTATGAAAGCTTTGCCTTTGTCGTAGTGTTGTGAAATCCATGATTGTGGTCTTTTAATTCTAACTTTGTTTTGCCAAGTTCTTTGTGGAAGAAATTTTTCCAGTTTAGTTTTCAAGTGTAAACAATATTAAGTGGGTAAAAGTAGTTTCTGAACATGAACCTTAACACTGGGGAAAATGACTAAATGGTTATTAAACTCTCGCAAATGAACTGAAATGATCTCTTGGTAAAGAGTTCTCTGTGTAAGAGAGGATGGGAGAATTAATTTCTTTTCTATTTTGAAATAGAAAACCAAGATATCTTCTGTTAATATCTTGGAGCAACATCCTTCCTCAGTCTCAGATTCCCACAGGAGATCGTCTGAGTGTTGAGGCATGAAATCCACCATTTACGCATTCAGTCGAAATGCAATTATAGTACAACTAATACATTCCAGGAACAGTGCTACAGCCATGGATACAGTTAAAGGTGAAAGGTGTAAAGCTCAGAGACTAGTGTAGTGAATAGAGGAAATAAATATCTGCTTTCCGACAGAGGTAACACTTAGAGTGCTGCAAGTATGCATAGCAAGGGGACTTGGATCCTCGGGTTTCTAAACTAAATTTTGAAGGAGAAATAAGGGTTCATCAAATGCAGAATACAGGAAGGGGCTTTCCAGGCAAATGGAAGAAAACACACTTGCAACACCAGGAGGTGTGAGAGAACATGATATTCTGGGGAGCTGGAAGGATATCTGGAAGGCAGGAGGATAGGAAGAGAGGGTAGACGGAGCTAAGAGAAATAAGCAAAGCCAGATTATGAAAAATCTAATATGATATGCTAAGAAGTCTGGGTATTATTTTGAAAGCAATGAGGACTGAAGAAAAAAAAATTCTATGCAGAAGAGTAACAGGATTAGATTTGCTGTTTAAAAAGATCAGCAGAACAAACAGTTGTGGAACAGTGGTTTTCAGCTGGGAACAATTTTGGCCCCTCAGGTTACATTTGGTTACAACTAGGGTAGAGGGAGGGAGCTAGTGTCATCTAGTGGGCAAAGGGCAGGGATGATGCTAAGTACCTTACAATGCACAAGACAACTCACTGCAACAAAGAATTATCCAGTCAAAGTGTCAATAGTGCCAAGTTTGAGAAACCCTGGTGTAGTAGGCTGAAAAATGCCCCCTCCCCCCCAAAAAAGTCCACATCCTAATCCGCCAAGACAGTGAATGTATTACCTCACATGGCAAAAGGAACTCGAAGATGTGATGCGAAGTTCAGAGTTTTGAGAAGGAAAGATTGTCCTAGATTATCCTGGCAGGCCCAATGCCATCAGAAGGGTCCTTATGAGAGGGAGGCAGGACGGAGGGTCAAAGGCAGAGAAGGCAATAGAGACAGAAGCAGAGTCAGGGAAGGAGACGTTACACACTATGCTGACGCCTTTGAAGATGAAGGAAGGGGCCACGAGCCAAGGAATGTGAGCGGCTTCCAGAAGCTACAAAAGGCAAGGAAGTAGATTCTCCCTTAGAGCCTCCAGAAGGAGCCAGCCCTGCTGGCGCCTTAACTATAGTCCAATGATGTTGACTTTAGATTTTTGACCTGCGGAACACATTTATGTTGTTTTAAGCCACTGAATTTGTGGTAACTTGTTACAGCAGCAATAGGAAGCTTAGACATCTGATCTAGAAGATGCATAGATGGAAGAAAATCTCCAGACAGGGTACGTGTCAGAGTAGAAGCGCTCCACAGGGTTTTTTTTGACTGTAATCTTTACGGAAGCAGATCATCAATTCTTTCTCCTGCAGAGTTGCTGAGTGGGTTTGAACTGACTGTTCTGTTAGCAGCTGAGGTTTTAAGGGTTGCACCCCAGGGCTCCTTGGGTAAAGAGTAAGGAGGTATTCATATGGCCCAACATTTTTCTGGGCACTGAGCTACAACTGGAGATTCCTCTTTGCTTGAAGCTTACAAGCTAGTGATTTTTATGAATTCCTTATTACACTAAAAAAAAAAAAAAAACCCTATATAATGCTGATTTTCCTAGTTTATCATATGTTTGCAAACTTTTTCTATCCTGAAGAGAAGTTTTTACTTTTCATTTGTTTAATTTATCATTATTTTATATTATTTTGTATTTTCCCCTAAGTCAAGCAACAGCCTTCCTCATCCCAATGTCATAAAAATGTCTTGCTATCTTTTTTTCCATTAGCTTTAGAGCTTTATGATGGTACACTGATTATTGATCCCAATTACCCACTTGCTCCCTTGCAGTGGTGGTACCGTCCCCATCCCTGCCATGTCTCCCTGTTGGGGAGTTAGACTTCATTGTGCCACTGTTGTTGCTGTTCGGTGTCATTGAGTTGGTTCTCGTAGCGACCCTATAGGACAGAGTAGAATTGCCCCATAGGGTTTTTAAGAAGCGGCTGGTGGATTTAAACTGCCAGCCTTTTGACTAGCAGCCGAGCTCTTAACTGCTACAACACTAGGGCTCCATAGGCCTGCCCATTTGACTACATTTGTTCAATTGAACGTTACTTCTCTAAACCATAAACCTGTGAGTGAGAAATAAAACGTTACTGTTGTAAGCTGTTGAGATTTTGGCATGGTTTGTTATGCAGAATAACCTGAGGAAATTAAACATTTATGTGTACATTTAGTCCTTTTATCTGTGATGCCATCACTGTTATATCTAATAACTTATTAAATGCTTTTTCCACATCTGTTGAGATCCTGTATTTTTTTCTTTTAGTTCACCATTATGGTGAATTACATCAATAGAGTTTTTTTATTTTGTTCTTAATTGTGGTAAAATGTATGCATCATAAAATTTACCATCTTAAGTTTTCAGATCTATGATCCAGTGGCATTAATCACATTCACAATGTTGTGCAATCATCACCATCATTTGTTTCGAAAATTTTTCATCACCCCAAACTGCAATTCTATATCATTAAGCAATAACTCCCCATTCGCTTGTGCTCCAGCCCGTGGTAACCACTAATCAACTTATTGTATCTATCATTTGTCTATTCTAGATACCCAGCTGCTGTTGAGTCGATTCCGACTCATAGTGACCCTATAGGACAGAGTAGAACTGCCCCATAGGGTTTCCAAGGAGCACCTGGTGGATTTGAACTGCCGACCTTTTGACTAACAGCTGTGGCTCTTTACCACTACACCACCAGGGTTTCTAGATATTCTGAATATTTCATATCAGTGGGATCATTAAATATTTGTTTTTTCATGTCTGGCTTATTTCACTGAGCATCATGTTTTCAAGGTTTATCCATGTTGTAGCATGTATTAGAATGTCATTCATTTTTAAACGGTGGGATAATATTCCATTGTACACATGCGCCACATCGTGTTATCCCTTTGTTGATAGTCACTTGGGTTACGTTCACCTTTTGGCTATCATCAATAGTGTTGCAATGAACATTGCTTTCCAGGAGTGGATTTGTTGGGTAATATAGTAATTCCTTGAACAATATCACTAATACCACATGCAAATAAAATTTTACTAAGATCATTCAAAAATAGTTGCAGCAGTACATCAAAGGGAATTGCCAGTAATTCAAGCCAGGTTCAGAAGAGGATGTGGAACAAGAGGTATCATTGCTGATGTCAGATGAATCTTGGCTGAAAGTAGAGAATACCAGAAAGATGTTCACCTGTGTTTTATTGACTATGTAAAGGCATTTGACTGTGTGGATCATAACAAATTATGGATAACATTGCAAAGAATGGGAATTCCAGAACACTTAATTGTGTTCATGAGGAACCTGTACGTAGACCAGAAAGCAGTCATTTGAACAGAGTAAGGGGATACTGCATGGCTTAAAATTAGAAAAGGTGTATGTCAGGGTTGTATCCTTTCACCATACTTATTCAATCTGTATGCTGAGCGCTTAATCTGAGAAGCAGGATTTTAGGAAGAGGAACGCTGCATCAGGATTGGAGGAAGACTGATTAACAATCCGTGATATGCAAATAACACAACCTTCCTTGCTGAAAGTGAAAAAGACTTGAAACACTCAACTGATGAAGATCAAAGACTGCAGCCTTCAGTATGGATTACACCTCAACATAAAGAAAACAAAGATCCTGACAACTGGACCAATAAGCAACATCATGATAAACGGAGAAAACGTCGAACTTGTCAAGGATTTAATTTTACTTGGATCCACAATCAATACCTGTAGAAGCATCAGTCAAGAAATCAAGTGACTTATTACATTGGGCAAATCTGCTGCAAAAGACCTCTTTAAATTGTTAAAAAGCAAAGATGTCACTTTGAAGGCTAAGGTGCTCCTGACCTAAGCCATGGTTTTTCAGTAGCCTCATATGCATATGAAAGCTGTACAACGAATATGGAAAACCAAAGAAGAATTGATGTCCTTGTATAATGTGTTTGAGAAGTATATTGAGTATACCATGGCCTGACAGAAGAATGAGCAAATCTGCCTTAGAAGGAGTGCAGCCAGAATGTCCCTTAGAAGCAAGGACAGTGAGACTGTATCTCACGTACTTTGAGCATGTTATCAGGAAGGACCAGTCTTTGGAGAAGGGCATCATGCTTGGTAAAGTAGAGGGTCAGCGAAAAAGAGGAAGACCCTCAAGGAGATGGATTGACACAGTGGCTGCAACAATGGGCTCAAACATAGCTGTGGTTGTGAGGATGGTGCAGGGTTTCCTTCTGCTGTACATAGCATCGCTATGAGTCAGAACCTACTTGAGGGCATCTAACAACAACAATAACATAGTAATTCTCTGTTTAACCTTTTGAGGCACTGCTGAACAGTTTTCTACTGTGTCTGTAGTATTTTAATCCCACCAGCAATGGACAAGAATTCCAATTTCTCCACATCCTCATCAACATTTGTTATTTTCCTTTTTTTTCATAATAGTCATCTTAGTACCTCTGAACCTACCCAACAGTACCTTGGAAGAAAAGCCTGGTAATCTTCTTCCTTGAAAACCCTGTGCAGTGCAGTTCTACTATGCAACATATGGGGTCACAATGAGTCAGAATTGACTTCATGCCATTGGTTTGGTTTTGGTTTAGTGAATGTGAAGTGGTATCTCAATCTTGTTTTGACTGCATTTCCCTAATAACTAATGATGTTGAACACCTTTTCATGTCCTTATTGGCCATTCATATTTCTTCTTTGGAGATATCTCTACTTAAATCATTTGCCATTTTTGATTGGATTGTTTGTTGTATTCTTGTTGAATATTAATAGAATTTTGATCAAGAAGCCATTCTTGCAATAGTGGAATAAGCCCTACTTAATCACACTGTATTCTTGATACATTTTGAATTTAGTTAGCTAGTATTTTGTTCAGTGTTTTCTTATTTGTGCTTGGAAGGGAACTAAGGCTCTCTATTTTTTTCCTTTTCTTTTATATTGTCTTTATCCAGTTTTTATATCAAGATTATAATACTAGGTTTATAAAATGACTTGGGCAGCTTTTTCTTTTCTGGAAGAGATTTTATAAGGTAAAGATTGTGCAATTTTTAAAGTTTCACTTTAAAGGACCCCATTTCAACTAAGCATCAAGGGAGAAAAAGAGGAATACCAAAGGTGTTTTAAGACATTTTTAGAAGAAGCTTATTTAGTCAGTTAAAATGTTTGCTGTAATTCATTACAAATGAGCTTTAAAGCTTTGCAGCAGAATTTCCAAGTTCTTGGTATTTGGCAATTTTGGAAAGATCTAAGAACATTAGCATTTTTGTATAGTTGTCACATTTGCTGTTGCCATTTTGGTTGCTAGCCATTTTAGAAGACAGTTTCCCCCATAATTCCTGTCAGATTATTAGTGCAAATAATTAAAATAATCATTTCAATATAAGCTGTGTTTTAGTGGGCAAACTCAAATATAAAAGGGAGAAGGGCCCAGAAGTCAACTACGATGAAAACTAAATTTCTAATGGAGATCACCTTTGTTCTAGTGAGGAAATATTTCATAGTACACGTCATCATTCTTCACAAATGCATGGTTCCCACTGAGGTAACGTGCAGCTGTCATCCACTTTGATTGGATCTCAATGTGAGGGAAATGGTTTAGTGATGAGTTCACCTTAAGAAATAGAAGGTAAAATGAGAAATCTTACTAGATTTTAGCTAGTGTTTCGGCTAAAGACCAAGACTGTTACAGGCTTGAAAGCTTTTTACCTACAGATCTGGTGTTGCTGTTTTTATGCCTGCCAATTTCATAGCAAGTAATTAGAAAACTCTTAAGACATAAACAAGCTTGATTCTGAGGTTGTTTTTAGGGATAGAAAGGTGTTTGGAGAAGTGGAAGCAAAGGACAGAGTTGGAAGTGGTAGCTGACAAGAAGAGCAAAGACTGAGCTGAGTCTTCCTGACTGCTACAAAGAAGGAAAAAGAAAAAAAAAAAAAAGAACCCTGAATATAAGAATGGACCTGAAGTTTTAAAAGAGAAATCTTGAATTATGTCACTACGCCATGATATCTACTCTGTGGACACTCCGAGCTACGCTTGGTTGTATTCAGACATGATTTGAAGCCAGGCAACACTGAAATCGGTAGCTGTGAAGTGACAGCCACGTATGGACCTTGCTACATGAGGCAATCAAAGGTGGGCGAAGCTGAAGCAAAAATACTCAATCCTGAACTTGACAGACTGTGTAAAAGCAGGTTATGTCGTTAACTAAAGGTCAGATGTAAATATAGTGAGCTTGCTTAAGACAGTTGAGCATGCTCTAAGCCTTCTCGATCACATTTATACTCCTGAGAGTGAACTTGTCAGCTATATGTACGTCCATCTCTACCTATGCAATAGAACAAATAGAAACCTTGGAAGGTGATCGTGTCCAGTCTATTGTACTACTGTATCCTATTGTATTTGATGTCTTAATGAGAATATGGTGGTTATAATATAGGAAAATGGATTAATATTCTTAACAGAACAGAAAGATCAGTTTAAGTAGCTAAACAAAAGATCACTTCTTGCCCGAACTTTTAGCATATAATTTCAACCAGCTACCAAAGTCAACAGAAAAAGTCTTTTATAATTTGTAGATATCTTGAAACCCATTAAAAACTGCAATAATATTTAGAAATTTTTCATTTTATGCAGACAGGGTTGAGAATTGATATATTAAGCCTTAGCGAGGATTTTTTTGCCTTTCTGATCTGATTATTATTGGCTTAGACCCAATATGAACTAGCGATTAAGCCATAACAGGCTGTGTTTTTCATTATTAATCTCTCGTACGTGAAAGGTTTATCAGACCTAAACCTATCAGGCATTTAAAAATGTGTAGATCTTGCTTACTTGCTAAATACTGACACCTAGGGTTTTCTATTCCACTGGTTTCATTTGTGAAGCAGATGGGAAATGCTAAGATGTGTGTATGCGTGCACACACGCCCGCTCGCGTACATGCATATTTTTTATAGTCCTTCAGTGATAAGTGCTCACCTTTACAAAACATTCTAATTCAGATTAGCAAAGCTGAGAAATACTGCATTCTATTCATGTATTAACTCTCAACTAGGGCATCCGGAGCCATGTCCTAAATGCCGACTGGAATTACTGTCTATGTTAGATGTGGAAGTTTGCTTCAGGAGACATTTATGTGACAGCTTGATTATAAATGGTTGTGATTAATTCCTCGCCACATGCGTGTTAGGACTTGCTTATGAGGTTGAGTGCTAATGGGAAAGGGATTTAGCACTGCACACTGGGGATTCAAAACTCCCCAAAAGCAAAGGGTTAAGCATAACATCAGCTCAGCTAGAAAAGGGAAAGGCAGTTACAGAAACCCACTTGCAGAAATTCCAGACAGGAAAATAATTCCGTACAAATTTCACCTTGGTCATGTCTTTCAAACTATGGAGGAATTTGAGTTGTTTCACAGAAGGGCCGTCAACAATCTTCCTCTTTATAGCCTGGACTTAATATTTAATTTTAGAAAAAGTAGTGGTATTTTAAAGAGGGCAAAACTCTGCTTGGAGGAATTCTGATTACCAAATGATGTATAATGGAAAAAAGTCCACACTGAGTTCTTTGCATGATAACATAGAAGGTTTTAAAGTTTGTTCTTTATAGGAACTATTCTAGAATCGTAGAAAATGTGAAAGCAGAAGTTTGAATGTGGCTTCCGATAGAATCATGAACTTCCTAAGATTTTCTCTTTTTTTTGCTTAGGGATTATGTTCAACAGCCTATAACAGAAACAACTATAGCGGCTTAACAGAATACGGACTTTTTTTTTCTTTCTTTCAGAACAATAACTCTGGACATAGGAGGTGAGGGGCTGGTGTAGTAGTTTTGCAATGTCATCAACATTCTGAATTTCTTTTGTCTTTTTCTTCCATCATCCTCATAGTTACTTCATGATCACTAGATAGTATTCGCTACCAGTAGTCTCCCTTCTATATTCTAGGCAGGAAGAATAAGAAAGCTATGAGGGCTGGCATCTGTGTCAGCAAAGCAAACCTTCCCAGGTGGTTTTAGCTAAGTTCATTGACCCAACCATGTCATCATATGGCCAGGCTTTGCTGTAATAGAGTCTGCGAGTAGGCGTTTTTCTCCCTTCATGCATTGCCAATAAAAAACAAAATACAGGTTCTTTTAGTAAAAAAGAAGAGAATGGATCTTGGATAGATAATGAGCAGGGTGTTTCTTAAGGCACTTAACCGTGTCCATTATGATTTGGAAGGTACCCTGGTTGGTGCAATGGTTAAGCACTTGGCTGCTAACTGAAAGGCCAGCAGTTCAAACCCACCCAGCGGCTATGAGGGAGAAAAGTCCTTTTTGGCCTAGGAAACCCTAGGCCAGTTCTCTGTCCTATAGAGTGACTATGAGTTGGAGTCAACTCAATAGCACATGACAACAACAACGTTATAATTTGACAGTGCCTGTGACATACTGATAGTTATTTTGTACATCACATCTTCTTATTCATAATGTACTTAATTATAAATAGATTTTGTTTAAAATAACTTTAGTGCACAGAGCTTCTGTTCTCAAGGAATAATGACATCCTGAGAGCTTATCGCTGGAGAGTTCATTCCTGCACAGTGCTTCAAAAAGACCACAATCAAAAAACCAACCGACCAGTCAACCAACCAAACAAACAAACAAAACCTGCCAAAACAACTATTCATACCACAGAAAGGCTAGGAAGGTGTGCTAGATTGAGAATGCTGGATAAGAAATCAAAAGCTAGTCAAAGCATTCTTCCTAAGGTGTCTTGGAGAGTTGAAATCTAAGGGATACACTGTGTTGATACCATTTGCCTTAGTTATCTAGTGCTGCTGTAACAGAAATACCACAAGTGGATGGCTTTAAGAAACAGAAATTTATTCTCTCATAGTCTAGTAGTCTAGAAATCCAAATTCAGGGTTCCAGCTCCAGGGGAAGGCTTTCTGTCTCTGTTGGCTCTGGGGGGAGGGTCCTTGTCATCAATCTTTCACTGGTCGAGGAGCTTCTCAGCACAGGGATCACAGGTCCAAAGGACATGACGTGCTCCCAGTGCTGCTTTCTTAGTGGTATAAGGTCCCTGTGATGTCTCTGTGCTTGCTTTTCTCTTTTATGTCTCAAAAGAGATTGATTTAAGATACAACTTCATCTTGTAGATTGAGTCCTGCCACATGAATATCACAGAAGTAGGATTTACAGTACATAGGAACATCATATCGGATGACAAAATGGTGGAAAATCACATAATACAGGGAATCATGGACTAGCGAAGTTGACACGTATTTTTTGGGGGGACACAATTCAATCCATAACACCTGCCAATGATGAATAATCTGAATCTAATCATGAGGAAATATCAGAGAAACCAAAATTGAGGAACATCTCCCAAAACAACCAGCTTGTACTCTTCCAAAATATAAAAGTTAAGAAACACAAAGAAAGGTTGAAGAACTGTTCCAAAATAAGAGTCTAAAGAGATATGGATCCTGGACTAGGAAAAAAAAAAATGCTATAAAAGACATTATTGAGACGATTAATGATATTTCAGCATGGACTGTGGATTATATAATAATATTGCATAAATTCTAATTTTCCTGGTTTTGATAAGTATCCCATGGGTATTCAAGTGAATGACCTTGTTCCTAGAAAACAAATACTGAAATATTTAGGGTAAAATGCCATGATTTCTTGAAGTTACTCTCAAATAGTTCAGAAAAAAATACATATATATATTTAGAGTGAAGTAATAACAAAGTAAATGAGGCAAAATGTAAATAATTGGTGAAGCTGAGTACCGGGCATCTGAAGTTGTTTTTTACTATCCTTGCATATTTTCTATAAATTTGGAAATTCATCAAAGTAAAAATTTACCAAAAACATTAATGGCAAACTGAAAAAACAAAAGCAAAAACAAAGCAAAGAACAAAAAATGATGAAAAGCAAGCAAAAGAAACAATACCACCTCAAACAAACACAGTTATTTACCATTTATGATTTTGGATGGAGAACAGAATATAATTCTTCATTAAAAGACAGATTTATCAAATTAGGAGTATATAGCAAGGTATATATAAAATTTTGTATGAGAGACTGACTTGATTTGTAAACTTTCACTTAGCACAATAAAAATTTAAAAAAAGATTGATTTAATCTTAATATCAATCAAAAATTATAATTATTTACTGTAGGGAGGAATATGCATAATTTAAGAGAGAGAATAGGAGGCATGTTTGTCATTGCAAATCAGAGCCTCAATAGGTCTGCCTTTTCTCTGTACTCCCTGGCATATATGAATTATTATTAAAAAAGTGTATTTTTAAAAAATTCAGATTTTTAACGATAGGATTTTCTAAACCTTGATAAAAAAAGATTATATGTAATTTATTAGAATTAAATGGCATTAAGTCCATACCTTGTGCTTAAACCTAAAATTTTAGAATACAATTTGAGAAAGTAAATGCCTACTGTCTAATTCAGGACCTTTCTTACAAGTTTTGAACTACTTTGATTCAGTACTTAAGGCATATGTATTTCAAGCAAGTTAATTCATCTTGACTCCTGCTTGAAGTAAAAAATATCTGCCTCCCCTTCCCCGCTCCACATTATTTTAAATATTTGGCCTTATCCTTTAGGTCAGTATTGCCCAAATTGTGCTCTTCCAGTTATTATTTTGAAAAAAGTATTCCAAGAAAAGTTAAGTTTTGGGAAATGGGGTTAAATAAAGTTAAAGGAGATTTCTTTTGTGAAGACTTCTCATGGTTTTAATAAGTTGTACACTGTGAACTTCCAAGATGTAGGTATGGTACACCATTTCCCAAACCTATTTGGCCATTGATAAGTGTTCCAATAAATGCAGTTTGGAAATGCTGTTTTTAGTTCTTTAGAATTAAGTCTTGTGAGTATTTGAAGAAGTTTGCGAAAGTCTGCCTAATTAAAATAAAGTTCTTAAAATGCCCTTTCCCCACCTTTATCAACTACGAGATTTTGCTGCCTTGGCTTCCCTGTAGTTTCTTTTCATTCAGCTAAGTACTGGTGGCTTGACAAGAAAAATAGGCCATGCGGGCACACCCAGGTTTCAGCAGCTAAGTGGTTGAGCAGGCAGACTTTGAGGCCAAGAAACTGGCAGAATTGAGCCTAGAAGTAAATGTCAGCAGTCAAACATGAGTTTTCCAGGAACCAAGTCAAGGCAAGATGAGTAGAAAATGCAGAGTTGAGGCTTGATCAAACCAGGACTAGAACTACAGGTAATACAATCTCTTTGAGAGCCAGGGTCTCAATACCCCACTGTAGAGATGAAGTGAGTCTTAGTGTTGTCTGACACTGAAAAAAAAAAAAAAATGCCTCTGGCATCTCAGATTTTTTTTTTCTTTAGTTAAAAGCAGGTAGACTCTTTTGGCTTTAAAAGACAAGAATTTTCAAGGAAATCTGCCTAACAGGAGAGTAGTATATCCTTTAGATGGATTTTAGACTAAGGTACAGTCACTTGTAGAATGAGTAAGGGCTGATTCCTGGGGTCCTTTAACTTCTATTCAACCGTCTATCTCCTCCTGGGCAGTCTCCTTTTACTAGGATCTTGACAAAACCCTGGTGGTGTAGCGGTTAACAGTTTGGCTGCTAACCAAAGGGTTGGCAGTTTGAATCCACCAGGTGCTCTTTGGAAACCCTATGGGACAGTTCTACTCTGTCCTGTAGGGTCGCTATGAGTTGGAATCGACTTGATGGCCAATGGGTTTGGTTTTTATTAGGACTTATCCAATCTCAGGTTTCCAAGCTTCTTATATTTTAAACCTAATAAAAATTCCACATTCTACCATTAACACATGCTCCACGTAACACTGGAGCTTCCAGGTACCACAAACTGTTAAGCCAAGGGCTGGTGATTCAAATCCACCCAGAGGCACTTTGAAAGAAAGGCCTGGAGATCTACTTCTGAAAGATCACAGCCATTGAAAACCCCATGGAGCACTTTTACTCTGTGACACATGGAGTCACCATGAGGTAGAATTAACTCTGTGGCAACTAGTTTTAGATAACAGTGAGTTTGGCTTGGATCCCTGATGGCTTTGACCTATGGAAAATCTGACGAACAGTTGCTTAGCAGCAGAATGGGATTATTTTTTTCATGTACAAGAAGGTGTGAAGATAGGTAGTTGTCTTAGTTGTCTAGTGTTCCTATAACAGAAATACCACAAGAGGATGGTTTTGGCAAACAGAAATTTATTCTGTCTCAGTTTAAGAGACTAGATGTCTGAAGTTAGGGTGCCAGCTCTAGGGGAAGGCTTTCTCTCAGTGTTGGTTCTGGGGGAAGGTCCTTGTCGTCAATCTTCCCCTGTTCTAGGAGCTTCTCAGCACAGGGACCCCAGATCCAAAGGACACACTCTGCTTCCAGCACTTCTTTCTTGGTGACATGCGATCCCTCTCCTCTCTGCTTGATTCCCTTTTTTGTATCTCAAAAGAGGTTGACTCAAGATACAACCTAATCCTATAGAATGAGTCCTGCCTCATTAACATAATTGCCTTTAACCCTGCCTCACTAACATGGTAGAGATTAGGATTTACAACACATAGGATAATCCCATCAGCTCACAAAATGGTGGACAACCGCACAATACTGGGAATCATGGCCTAGCCAAGTTGACACACATTTTTGGGGGACACAATTCAATCCATAATATCAGTTCTGTTATGGGCTGCTTTAGATGAAACTCGTCAAGATCATCAAGGTCTTAGACTCCTTCTACTTCCCTACTCTGCTTTCCTCAGTGTGTGGCCTTTGTCCTCCTGTCTGCAAGATAGCTGCTGCCCCTGTAGGCATCACCTTCCCATTCTAGGCAGGAAGAAAGAGAAAGTTCCAGGAGTCTTTTCCTTAAGGCTATGTCTTGTCCTTGTGAAGGGCTACTGTCCTCAGGTATGTTTGCCTATTTTTTACTGGATAGAATAGATGACATACCTTCCCCTAGCTATAAAAGAGCTTGAGGAGGTAGATATATTTACATATTAAGTTAGGAACATTGATAACCACCTCCAACAAAATTGGAGTTCTATTAGCAAGGAGGCTATGGAGAATAAAAAAATAGGTAGTAGTAAGTGATAGTGCCTGCTACATGATTACTGTACAAAAATTAGAAAATACAGAGAACATTGCACAATTATTTTTGTTCCATTTATTTGTTTCTTCATTCATTTATTCATTTATGTTATGAGGAAGCACATCAATCTTTCTCCTTTCTCTTGGTCAATGTCTTCCTTGTAAGTAGACACTTCCTTGGCTTTACTTCAGATAGTTCCAGAAGCCTCCAAGCCATGTCTTTAACTTCATAGTTTTCTGATACAAGTACTTGCAGATAACATTTTTTTCTGGTGGAATTTATTATCCCTACGATAGGAACTTTAAAGGGGGAAAAAAGATGTAAATAAGGTTTCGGGACAGAAACTGAAAATGGTTTCATGACAGGCTGTCAGCATTTTATTTGGGTCACGAAACAGGCCATTTCCTGTCTTCTCAAAGCCCTACACTTCTCAAATCACTGCCCTGTAACCCAGAGTGCAGGAACGTGCTCAGTTAGTGTCATGGACACAGCAGCCTTCCTCCTAAGAGTGTGTCTTTTCATTAATGGCTCTAGACTCTGATTCCAGGGCTGGGTCCTATTCATCACTGTCATAATCACCATGGATTACCTCATTTTTCAGGGCCCACAGGGGGCATGGCACTTAGTACTGTGCATAATGTTTACCGCTCCAGTTCTGCTTCGGAACCATCAGATGTTTATGTTCTCACTGAGCTTCTCTCTGATTGCAAGCAATACTGTCCACTGCTGTCAGCTCCCTGAAGTTAAAGCTTTTTACACTGTGGACATTCCCTGAAGGCATCTGAGGAAAAAGTGACACTAACACTTTTTAGCTAGGTTTTTTCATCATTAATGGGTTTACTCAGCATGCCTATTAGTAGAAACGATTTTCTTCATTATGGAGCTCAGCAATGACATTGCTGAGTTCATGATGTGCCAGAACCTTTAGGATTTGTAGGAAGAAGAGAGAGCTAATATTTATAGGTCCTGGGAACACTACTAAATGATTTATTTTTAATCCTTAAATTACCCCTGCAAAGGGATAATTAGGACAGACATTTGTAGATGAAGCAGCTGGTGCTGTCAGAGTTTAGATTAGTTGTCCAAAGTCATACAACTGGTAAAACTGAACTCGAACCTGGGTCATAGTTCAGTTATCTCTCAACTTCAGTACGTTGCCCTTTAATAAGTGTGGTAACATTTTCCCAAGAGGTCACAAAACCTAATCTTCATTAGTGAATTCAGTTAAACTTAAAATATTCTAATGGTCCCACATCTCCTATTGACATTAGTTGTAACGGTGCGTGAGGACGCATAGTTGATGTCACAAGGTAGATGAAGGTGCTTAACAAGTCTAACAAAATTCAGGAACAAGGTCTATTATTTTATTCAAGTTATATTATGGATTATGTTCTTTTACGGTAGTGCAACTAAAATCACACTACATTCTTGTTTAGTACGGCTTGTTTCTCCAGTGTATATTCGCATCTTTATTCTGCTTACTCACTTTATAAGCGAGTCCTCCATCATAATGAGAGTTTTTCTAATAGTTTATCTTTGCTCATAACTCTTCTTTGTTTTAGTAGCAAAACAAAGTGTGATGCTAAATTTGACACGTGCGTTCTTACTTTCGTTCAAGAGCTTTCGCCGTTTTTAGTCATTCACATCAGCCACGTTCTCCTCTTGCATTATTCCTGAGTGCACATTGATTTCTTGAGTGTTTTAGAATCCTCCCTCTTCTCTGCATTTTACAATTGCAGATGGCTTTTCTGTAGCATGCTTATTTTCTCAAAGCCTATACTTGGTAAAGCCTGATGCTCCTGCTCACTTAAATAATGATTCACTAAGCGTGCGGACAGTTGCAGATTGTGATTGCTGTTAAACATAATTGTGCTTTCTATTTCATAGGTGCCACAGTTTTCTTTACTTCTAAGGAGTCCATCTATAATGATTTTAAACTGCATGATAACTTTAAACAGGAATCTAGATGTCATTTGGTGTATGTTCTCTTCCTTTACAGTATTTGGTGTAAGGGAGCTGTTCTTTCCTTTAACTAGTCTCAGTAGTGGAAAATGTTTTGTATTAGAAATCAAAGATCAAATATATTGTATTAGTTTCTCCTGCTTCTTATCCCACATTCTGTTTTTTAACTCACATTTCTGACCTAGTGGCATGAGATATACCACGTTTGCAGATTTTATTTCAAAGACATTTTCATCAACTTCATACCATCTTGATAGTCAGGCATCAACTTTGTCAAGGACAAATAATTAATAAGGTAATACTTTGGCAGTACATGTCTTTACAAGTATATGCTTAGCAGAAAAAATTTATTGGCTATATAATCTGATGGAAGACTAAAAATAAAATATAAAACCAGATCTAAACATACTTTAGAAATAAATAGACCAAGAAAAACAAGCTTGCTTAAAAAGAAAAAAAGAAACAAATATAAAGGAATAGTAAAATAACATCAGCTGTTTATAATATATATGCAAATTAAACATCAGGTTCTTTGCATATTTTTTAGTCACAGGAGCATAATATAGTTTTTACCCATTTGGAAGAAGGCAAACATTAGCCACAATAAAGGACTGAATAGGTACTGAATAAAGTAGCCCACGCCCAAAACCCATTGCCATCGAGTTGATTCCGACTCATAGTGACCCTGTAGGACAGAGTAGAACTGCCCCATAGAGTTTCCAAGGAGTGCCTGGTGGATTCTAACCACTTACCTTTTGTGTAGCAGCTGTAGCTCCTAACCACTATGCCACCAAGGTTTCCTAAGACACTCAATTTTCCAGTATTAAAATAAGATGGTAAGACAATGATCCAAACGTACAAGCCTAATTTGTGCACAGGAGAAGGTGGTGCTGAGGACCTTCCTGGGTCAGGAAACCTGTTGAGTCAAAATAGAACACAAGAAAGAAGGACTTAGATTTGGTGTAAATATGTAAATCTGATTATGAGTGTTTAAGATATTTAGGGGTAAAGAAACTCTGTTTCTTTTACCATTGATTCCAGTCATGAGAATATTATTAATAAAGCAGGTGGTTGGAAATTGCATTATATCACATGTTCTTTTTATTTGTCAACACATATGCCCCAAGGAAGCTATAGTGTAGAAAAAAACAAAGTTGCCCTCCCTCGTGCTCCTGAGTCTTCCTAGGATTGGAGCTGTCTGCTTGCACTGTCCAGTAGAGTATCCACTGACCACATGAGGCTATTCAACTTAAAATTAAATTAATTACAACTAAATAAAAATTAAAATTCCATTCCTTAGTTGCAATGGCCACCTTTAAAGTGCTCACTAGTTACATGTACTTAGTGGCTACTATATTGGATGACACCGATAAAGAATACTTCCATCCATGCAGAATGTTGGACAGTGCTGACATAGTACCTTGCTTCCTCTTGTTCTTGTCCTCACCTTGAAGGGCTGGGCTTTCTAAGAGTGTGGAGTGTAACATGAATTCAACAATATTGAAAGTTCCAAGAAAAACTGAAACCTCTGTTGTAGGGGAAAAAAATCACAAAGTTTAGTAAAGCAAAAAGAAAGTTTTATTCAGCAGATGTTTAAAAAGGCAAAAGTAGGAAATTGGACAAACACGCTGCCAGAGCTAATGTCTGCCTGAATCCAAGAACTGTTACAGAACAGACAAGAGTGGGAAAATGGACAACCGTTCTGCCAGAGCCATGTCTGCCCGAGTCCAAGGAAATTACAGAATAAGCAAAAGTGGGAAAACAGACAACCATGCTGCCACAGGCACGTCTGCTCGAGTCCAGGGAAATTACAGAATAAGCAAAAGTGGGAAAACGAACAAGTGTGCTGCCACAGCCATGTCTGCCCAACTCCAGGGAAATTACAGAATAAGCAAAAGTGGGAAAATGGACAAGCATGCTGCCACAACCGTGTCTGGCCTAGTCCAAGGAACGTTACAGAGTCATCAGTATATATTAACATTAAAAATAAAAAAAAAATTAACATTTAACATTTCATATATTAACATTACAAATGGGCAAAACCTTTGAAAGCTGCCTTTTCACAGATTGGCTAGAAACAGTGATCCTACATTTCGAATCATCTTTCTTAACAATCGTTGGTGCAGGTTTCAGTAATGACAGTCAGGAGGGTCTTCACTGGTCCAACAGATTTTCTATTCACTAAATTCTAACAGAAAAAAATAAGAGTGGAAACTCTTTTGTGTTGTGTTTGATTGGCTTATGTTTAAGGTTCCCTAAAAGATATTTTCCAAGATTACACTAGCTATTGTCTTTATACCTCCGGGCCCAGTTGATGTGTCCTTGTGAACTCTTGTGAGCCCAGCTACAGCTGGGTCACATTCTCTATGGTCAAGGACAAAATAATAATAATAATAATAATAATTCCAGTATTATTTTCTAAATAACCTCTTTATTCATAGACACGTAGGTGGGACTTAGGGCTGATTCTGCCTCAGTGGACTCACTTCTCAGTTTAGTAATGGACTAGGGTTGTGTTCAAGGCATCTTTGACTTCATCCCTACCCACATCTCATGGGTACCTGAATAATACAGCCTGCTCTGTGTAAACTCCTGGGCTCAAAGCTGGCTGCCTGGGAACTTGTATCATATGCTAAATAAAAGTCAGAGTCCAATTTAAAACTTGGAGCTTGGGTAACTTTCAATACTTGTAATACGACTACAAAACCCACTTGCAACATCTTAGAACTTTTTGAACAAGGGTGTCCAAACTAGCTTGTGTGACATATCACACTGTATGAAAATACCTTGTGGTATTAAAAATACAGCAAAAAAAAAAAAAAAAACTTTTATTAAATCCTGTTAAACTATGTAACTCGTACACTAACGGAGAGTTGTAGAGAAGAGAATTTACACAATCAATATGTATTATTGCAATAATTTGGAAGTCATTGATCTGATATTAGAAAGTTGCATTTATTTATTTATTCTATTTTATTTCAATTTCTTCTGTGATTTAAGCTTATTTAAGTCCCCGGGTGATGCAAATGGTTAACATGCTCTGCTGTTAACTGAAAGGTTAGAGGTTTGAGTCCACCAAGAAGCACCTTGGAAGAAAAACCTAGAGATCTACTTCTGAAAACTCAGCCATTAAAAATCATACGGAGCACAGTTCATCTCTGACACATATGGGGTCGCCATGAGTCTCAATCAACTCAATGGCAGCTGCTTTTTTTTTTTTTTTTTTTGGTACTATTCTCTAATGCCATGAATAGTCAGTCACTTTTCTTCATTCTACTATATTTAAGCACTTAATGACAATTTAATATCCCACTCCTTTCAAACCTTGATTCCTTAAGCCCCCCTGTAGCAACCCCTCCAACAAAAGAATGTCTTTTCATAGACAAAGATTTTGCATTTCCAATACTGACAATGTGATGGGCTACCCACACTCTGACTGAGCAAGAAATACTCAAGGAACTGGAGCCCTTGTTCAGAAATAGACCCCTTACACAGTCATGTACCAATGTGAGCAAGATAGATTCCTTTTAAAAAGAAAATAGCTTTGGAACAATTAGATCATTATTTCCCTTTAATATAAATTCCTTTAATCAGATTGTTTCTGGCCCTTCCCCTTGCAGCACTTCTTCCTTGTGGTTCTTTCAATCATGATACCACCTAACGGAAGGAAGAAAGCCCCCTGAAACTCGGCTGAGTCTAAACATTGCAGAAGTCATTTTGAAAGAAATAGCCTCAGTGTCCTTCCATGAACAAGGGGATGCTTGGGTCGTCCTCCATCACTGCATTTGAATAGCTTACCTGTTCTAAAGATGCTGGAACGTGTTGCTTTGATTCATTTCATATTCTTTGCCTTATCCATTATTGTCAAATAATGGCCTCCCCTCCTCAAATATTGGGAACTAACTGTTCATGGCTCACTTGCTCATGAACAGTTGTTTCTTAGGTCTTGAGAAAGATATGGTAGCTATAGGCTCACTCATGTAGCCTGGGAGCTCCCTTCAGGGACTGGAATCATTAGGAGGAGTCAGGAACCTCAGTCCCTGCCTACACAGAGAAAATGGATTAACAATGACATGAGCATAGCTAAGCACTCAAATAAAATGATTTTTGACTGATTCAAGAAAAGAGAAGGGAAATTTTGGAGTCCAAGGAGAAGCTTTAGCAGGAGGATGACAAAGAGCAATGACTGAGAAGCATAGAGACATTGGGTATCTGTAGAGGTGTCATGGGGCAGGGAATGGAAGGACATTAGTAAGCAAGAGGTGAAGATGTTTTAGAAAGAGATGGGAAGTCCATAAAATAAAATTTTGTATGGCCTGTAATTTTTACCCAAGGCTTTTGGAGACAACTGAAGTAGTACTAGGAATTGCTGTCTAGGTCAAGATATTCAGCAGACAACTCTAGAAGAGAAATGATATGAAATGAACATTTAAGGGAATTAGGCCAGAGGTCAGCAAACATTTTCTGTAGAAGGGCAAATTTAGAAAATATTTTGGGCATTTCAGGCTAAGAGTAAAAATTAAAGATATAATGTAGGTATATATGTAACAAGTGAGAAAACAAATTTCCGTGAGCCATTTAGTGATAAAATTCAGGATATGATAATAATAAAAATTGAATTCAACTTTTTTTTTTTTTCTGTAGTACAGATCTATGAGTGAGAAGAATGGAAGTCTTTTGTGGAAGGATAACAATTTGCTCAATTGGTGTTCAAAGTTACAGTTAGTTTCTCTATCATCAAAATCGATCACGGATTCATCTGTTAAAGTATATCTTTAATGAAATTTTATGTATTACATCTTTGAAAATATTGTTTCACAGATGTAATTATCATTAAATATTGGAATCAATATACACGCATATGATTTTCATTGAACGTATTCATTCCTTGGGGGAATATAGAATTCTATTAACATTTCTCCTGATGTTTGATTTTAGTGTGTTACTACATTGCATATTAGTAATTTCTAAAGGAAGGTTAGGTGGAAGCTTCTCAACTGTACAGCTGAATAAACCAAATCAAACCAATGATGTTGAGTCAATTCCAACTCACAGCGACCCTATAGAACAGAGTAGAACCACTATGCCACCAGGGTTTCCTACAGTTGAATAGATTTTGAAATATGAAGGTTTTTTTTTTTTTTTGACTTTCATCGAAGTCTAAAAAAAGCTGCTAGAACTAGAGTTTCAACTTGGCAAGTATACCCTCTGCCAATCTGTTTGGGAATAGCCATCGTGTTTCTTGTTTTCACTTTGTCAGCACGTGAAGTATACACAAGAGTCTGACGTTACTTCTGTTTCAAACAATGTTAGTTATAGAAATGGCTTTAGTGCATTGGTATTTTTACATGTATTGTTGTGCCTTGTAATTTTACATTGAATTCACTGAGAGACATTATAGACATAATTAGCAAAAGCTGATTTTAAAAGTCATCCCATGCTTAAGAATAGTGATTGAAGGCAGTTCTTCCAACTATTTAAAAATGTAAAAACCATTCTCAGCTTGTAAAAACCAAAAAAGCCCAAGCCTGTTGCCATCAAGGCAATTCCAACTCATAGTGACCCTATAGGACAGAGTAGAACTGCCCCATCTAGCTTCCAAGGAGCACCTGGTAGATTTGAACTGTGGACCTTTTGGTTAACAGCTCTAGCACTTAACCACTACATCACTAGGGTTTCTTACCTTGTAGGCTGTACAAAAATAGTCAGTGGGCTGGATTTGATTCATGGGCCTTAGTTTACCAACCTTTGAACTAGACTTTTACAGACTCTGGAGTCAGACTCTTGAGGTTCACATTTTGGCCTCACCTACTTAGGAGTTGCTTGACTTTGGGCAAATTACTCCACCTCTCTAAACCTTAGTTTCCCGGAATGTAAAACAGGGATACTGAGAGTTGTCCTGTCATAGAGTTGTGGGGATTAAATAAGGGAGTGCTTGGAATAATATATATGCTTAATAAATAGTAGTTCTTACTAGTGAATAAAATCCTACCATTATGCTGTTAGTGGATCAAAAATCCATTCATAGAAATTAGGAGATGTGGAGTTCTTATTATAGAAAGTTAATGAGATGAACTTGGGTAAGAGTGTTCCGGAGACTGTGTGCCATTCACCAATTGCCTTCTATTTGAATTTCTAGGAGTTTGCTGAGGGATTTCTGGTATTAGAGCTTCTATAAGTATTTCTATTAATATTGCCATTGTACACTCTCACTTCATTTGTTATAATCTTATTATGAAATAGGGACTAATACTATTTTATAGACAAGGAAACAAAGGCTGCTGTCCTGAGAATTTACCTAAATCATCTTCTCCTGCCAGTCTATGTTAAACTAGTCCAGCTTCACCAGTTCTGTACGGTTGCTCCCCAGCGAATCCCAGTTCTTCTTTTCGCAACGGCATCAGTAGAGAAAAAAGCATGATTCATGGGTCTTGCTATTACCAGGATGTTGTACCTGCTTTCTAAGGTATTATAGTCTTTATTACACTCTTTTATATGACCTGATTTTGCTCCAATCTCTTTCCTCTCTGGTGGCATAGTGGTTAAAAGCTATGATCACTAATGAAAAGGTTGGCAGTTCAAATCTAGCAGGTGCTCCTTGGAAACCGTATAGGGCAATTCTCCTCTGTCCTATAGGGTTGCTATGAGTTGGAATTGAATCGATGGCAACGGGCTCTTTCCTCCCTGGATGCTCTTAAAAAATCAGGGATGTGTCTTATTTATTTTTGTATGCACAGAGAAAAAAATTATTGACTCAATTAATGGATGAATAAATATTTTTATAGAAATGAAATAGCATTTTATTATTATTTCTCACTAATGACAAAGCCCTTCGGTAATTACTTTCTTTGTTTTCATATTCTTTTTTATGCTATTGATTTATTTGCTTCTGAGATAAAAGAAATTTCGTAGAAGGAATACGTAGATTAAACTTGAGAGTTCTGCGTTCAGATCTCAAGTTTGTTATGAAAATGCTGTGTGAACTAGGACAAAAAAAGCTCACTTGTTTGTTCTTTATTTCTTCATTTAAAAAGTTATCTTTAAGACCAAATTCAATGTGAAATTCTGTGATAGCTCTTAAAACATGGTTGTGTTAATGGATTCTGTATTATTTAAATTTATTCTCTGAAGAAGAATTTATATAACTGAAATTAAGACTTAAAGTACCTCGACTTTACAGTTCTTTAGGAGAGGAACAGTGTCCTTTTATGTTTGGGGAAAGAGATTCCTTTTTAAATTTTCATGCAAGATGATTAACTTTTGCTAAACTATTTCCATTTCATACATTTTGATATATTCCATCAGCAACCTACTTTGAGGCATGATCGAACTGTCACATTAGGCTTCTTATTAAAATCATATCCAGATTTCAGGGCCAACAAGTCCAGTGTCTTAAGGGTGGCTTTTCAGTGATGTACTCCATAACAAGAATTGAATAGGACTGATCAGAGTCTGGCAAAAGGTATCAAGTTAATATCTCTATCACCGTGTGGAAATATGATTTATGTGAGGGACCTCATATATTAAAGAAAGACTCTAAAATAGTTTGTATATGTACTTTTATCAGCTCCATGTTGAGTAATTATTGGCATTGTTTGCCATATATTAGCAGAAATGAAATCAGTTGTTGTTATACACCTCATTTGCATTATGTCCTTCTTAATGACAGTAACTCGCATGCATAGATTGCTTCACAGTTCACCAGGCACTTCCAGGTTCCTAAGGCAGGGCTATGGCTGTCTTCTTCCTGTTGTCTTCCTGGCACCTAGTTTAGAGCCTGACACGGTGCCTGACTCCATAAACATTCAGTGAACGACAGAATTAATGAAGGAATTATTGCGTTTGGTGCTCACACCATTATCCCCATTAGGCAGATGAGAAAAGAATCAGACAGGTCAATTAAGGAATAATTTTCCAGATCACAGAGATGATAAGCCATAGAACAAAGACTTAAACCAAATCTTCTGACTCGAGAGCCATTTCTCTTCTCATTTACTCCAGCCTGCTTCTATTAGCAAATTGTTAAACCTATACAACTTTTCAGAGCTGACATAGCAAGTCATGTTCTTTCAGAAGATTGTATTAATTCCCTGTGACTACTTTCCACTTTGTTTCTAGCACTGTTCCGAGGTGTAGAACCATCAAGCATCCTGAACTTCCTCAGCACAAAAGCACCAGGAAGGTCTATTGAGAAGCCTGTTGCAAACTTTTAATGTGCATCTGTAGAGAATTAGGGTCCCCATAAACATCCCAGGGCACTCCCCAGGGTGGTTTCTGGGATTCTGTTTCCCAAAGCTGTTCAGGAGTCCCATGAAGTCAGGAACATTTTTGTGCTGCGGAGGCAAGTATGTTATCCCCAGACTCTAATTTATGAAGTCCAAGGAAAGAACATGTTGGTGATGGAAACTTTCTCTGGGGACTTGTCTGTGGAAAGAAAGCTGACTTATCACAAACTAACCATTTCTAAGAGAGCAACAATTTTGTTGACTACATTTAAAGACAGAAACACACAGTTCCCAAATGCAATTTCAGTTTTCCGAAAGACAGTTTTATTCTTTTCCAGAAATGCCTTGGTGATTATTTTTTGTTGTTTTGTTTTGCTTTGTTTAGAAGGACTGCTTAGTGTGCCTCTTTAGTCAAAATTAAAAAAAGAAAGACAAAAACAAGCAACTGAATGATCCTACAACAGCCTCAAGGCAATGGATTGAAGAGGTCTCAAGCACAAACAGGCACTCTAGGTAATATGGGTAAAGAGTTTTAAATCAGGCTAAAATACTCTTCAAACACTGGCCCAGTCAGATTGATTCAGATTAAATGTGTTCTTTTTTTCCTAGAGAATGTCTATCTTCCACAGCGTATTTAAGAAATTCCATTAAAAATACTAAACTCTCAATAATAAAATGTTAACCTTTTACATTAAGAGATGGATTAATTTTCCTTACTGCAGACAATCTTGTATTATGTTCAGCATAACAATTTCTTTTCTTTTGACAACAGCCCTTATAAAAATGACTGACTCTGAGTTTTACTTTCTAAACTCATGCTATTAGGCCTCAGTATGATATATATATAATGTATTATATATGTAATACATTATATATATATACATACATATATACCAAAACCCAGCAAACCTACTACCATTGAGTCAATTCCAACTCATACTGACCCTATACCCAAAAAACCCAGTGCCGTCGAGTTGATTCCGATTCGTAGCGACCCTACAGGACAGAGTAGAACTGCCCCATAGAGTTTCTAAGGAGCGCCTGGCGGATTTGAACTGCTGACCTTTTGACTAGCAGCCATGGCTCTTAACCACTACCCCACCAGGGTTTCCATATATAGATATATAGATAGACAGAATAAATTAATAGGAGCTTAGCTTTTTTTTTTTTTTTTGGTTTAGCTTCAGCGTGAGCAATGTTATCAACAGCTTAGGACATTTGTGCATTGTCTTGGCTATTTTGCATCTTTTTATATTTTAGGTAGACTATAAACGCTTCAAGTATGTGTAAATCTTTAGAAACTGTGATTTTCCCAAATCAATTAATAAGTTTATAAATGACTTCATGAAATTTTGTCTGTATCTGTAAAGGTTTATATACTAAAGTTGGAGAAAAATTGGGGGATAGCAACTTTGGTGTCTTAGTTGCCTAGTTTGCTGTAACACAAATACCACAAGTGAGTGGCTTTAAAGAAAAGACATTCATTTTCTCATCGTTCAAGAGGCTAGAAGGCCAAATTCAAGGTACTGGCTATAGGAGAAGATCTTTGTCTCTTTCAGCTTCTGTAGCCCTAACATTCCTTGGTTACTTGCAATACTCATGTGGCATCTGTCCTCCCTCGATCTTGTGCTCGCTTATCTCTGTGTTTATGTTGTTCTTTATAACTTGGAAGTGATTGGGTTTAGGACACAGTCTACACTGGTATGGGCTCGTTAACACAACAAAGAAAACCCTATTCCCAAATGGGACTACATCCACAGGTGGAAGGGTTAGGATTCCAATACATATTTTGGGAGACACGATTTAATCCATAGCATTTAAGGAAAGAAGGGATTGGCTTACATTTGAGGTTGCTTTATTATGGTCATCACACTAATTGTCACCATTTCTAAGGATCATACTCTATGTCCTTAAGTTCTGTCCCCTCAACAGTTAGTCTAATAACTGACTGTTTTAAACACTCAAAATTTTTATTAACTAACTGAATGAAAGATAATTAAACCAGGAGCCCTGGTGGCATAGTGGGTAAGAGCTACAGCTGCTAACTAAAAGGCTGGCAGTTAGAATCCAGCAGCCGCTCCTTGGAAACCCTAAGGGGCCATTCTACTCTGTTCTGTAGGGTCACTATGAGTCAGAATCAACTCCATGGCAATGGGTTTGGTTTTGGGTTTTATGTGACTACCCAGGGGTCAGTAAATGAGGGTCTAACTCAGCCCCTGGCCTGTTTTTATACAACCTGTGAGCTAAGAAGGCTTTTTAAAAATTTTAAAGGGTTGTAAAAATAAAGAATAATACGTGGTAGAGATTATGTGGCACACAAAGCCCAAAATACTTACCATCTGGCTCTTCACAGAAAAGGGTTTGCAGACTTATCACACAACTTTTGCCAATTCAACTTTTTACAGGCGTACAACTTACTGACATCAATTCCAATAATTGGCTGTGCAACTATACCCTTAATCAGTGCAATTTTCCCATCACCGTTAACCTTCTTCCTTTCCCCCTCCCTCCTGTCCCTGGCAACCACTAATATACTTTGGTCTCTATATGTTTACCCTTGATAAGTGAACAAAAAAAAGTCAAATTATCCAATCATAAAATCTGCAAAGGACTGGAATAGACATTTCACCAAAGAGGGCATTCACATGGCCACCAAACACACGAAAAGATGCTCAACATCATTAGCGATCAGAGAGATACAAATCAAAAGCACAATGAGGTATCCTTTTACTCCCACTATGATGGTTAAGATTAAAAAAAGAAAACATAAAATAAATGTTTGAGGATGTGGGAAAATTGGAACCCTTATCCATTGTCAGTGGGAATGCAAAATGGTACAACTGTTGTGGAAAATAGTGTCGTGGTTCCTCAAAAAACTAAAAATAGAATTACCATATTACCCAGCATTTCCACTCCTAGGTATATACCCAAAAGACCTGAAAGCAGAGGCTCAATAGAGGCTTAAAAACCCATTCACAATAGCCAAAAGATGGAACAACCTAAATGCCCATCGACAGATGATTGGATAAACAAAACGTGGTCCATACATACAATGGAATAGTCCTCATCCAGTAGAAGAAACAAAGTGGAAGATACACGTTACAATATGGATGCAGCTTGAAGACATTATGCTGAGGGTTATAAAGTCAATCACGAAAGGACAAATATTACAAGACCTCACTTATATAAAAAGACAAGAAAAGGCACCTTTGTTTTTCAAAAATTTAAAGAGGTTTTTTGCAGCAGATTTATCCAATGCAAACATTGTTTCATTTCTTGACTGCTGCTTCCATGGACATTGACTGTTGATCCTCGTAGAATGCAATCAATGACAACTTCAATTTCTTCACCATTTATCATGACGTTGTCTATTTGACCAATTGTGAAGATGTTTGTTTTCTTTACTTTCAAGTGTAATACATACTGAAGGCTATAGTCTTTGACCTTCATCAGCGCGTGCTTCAAGTTGTCTTCATTTCCAGGAAGCAAGGTTGTATCATCTGCATATTGCAGGGTGTTAATGAGTCTTCTTCCAATCCTGATGCTGAGCTCTTCTTCATAGACTTCAGCTTCTTGGACTGTTGTTCACAGTACAGGTTAAACAAGGAAGGTGAAAGAATACAACCCCGCCACACACTTTTTCCAATTTTGGGCCACCTGTGAGGTAAGCCCTGTTAATTGCCTATTCAAAGTCACTTTTCCTCTACCTTCTTAACAGGACCACACTGTTGTAAAGCCAGTTTTGTCAGTCCTGTTCCTCTTTACCAGTAATTTGCCTGGAGTGGGCATGTGACTGTCTCTAATAATGAAACATAAGGGGAAATGTCCAGGGATATTTCTGGGCTTTTAACGGCAAACTTATAGAAAGGAATTTACATGTTTGCTCCCAGTCCCTTCTTTCTTATATGGGGGTTAGTTATGCCAGGATGTGTTTTGCATCTGTGGCAGCTGTCTTTTGACCATGAAGAAGAGACAAAAGAATTCGTAGAGATGCTGCCCTAACATTCTGTCTCTTTTGTGCTGTTGGACTGACCCTAGAACCACCTGCCTCAGCCTTCTTGTTGTATGAGAAGACATCACATCTTTATTGTGTAGGCCACTAAACAACAGGTATTAGGTATTCTGATAGCTGCTGTTGAAATATCCTAACTGATACATTCAGGTTTTCAATCTGTTGTCATAATGAGCTGGCCCAGATTACTGAAATTTTGTTTGGAGTGAGGAGCTCTCTCCAATGACTTGTAATCATGAGTGAAATTACAGTATTTCCCAGACAGGGATTAACGTAACCTGATATAGTATAATTTTAGAAATAGCCATTTGGGTTTAAATTTGTTTGAGAAAGGTAACCACTTTGAGAGTAGTGTGTATTCCACCATGAAAAATCAAATCAATTCAATTTTCCTATCTGATGAAGGAGTGTGTGTGTGTTTTATGTATGCATGTAGAATGCATGTACTTCACTCAATAAGGTATTGTTCAGAATATATTAAAACAGGATTAAGAAAACAATGCCTCTGACCTGTCAATAATGCTGGTACAAATCTGTGCTCTAACGTTCATGCTCTTGAATTTCATTAAAAAACCCTCAAGTTCCTCCCTTGTTTCAGAGAGGATAGAAATGCGGTGTTATTATGATATTATTTTACTCTTTTTTATTTTGACATCCTAGTTTGGTAAATTGCTTTTCACTGCCATATAGGAAACTTTGTAGGCCTCTCAAGAGCAGAATACTATTCTTTAGGCTTCAGATGACTGTATATTAACTTTGTTAACTATTGTAACCTGCTACAAAGTACCATTCAATTAACGTAACATGGTACTTTCTGAAATCTTTCGGTAATTTTATGATTGAGATTATAATGTTCTCAGTTCTGTGTCCTCCTAGCCTACGTATGTCTGGTATAAACAGCACTGTAGGTGAACACTCTATACGCGCCGCTATCTCTGACTCCTATTGTCTCTTATCTTTGATTGGAATTTCATGCATTGCTCTATCTCTGTCCATTACTGTGAACTTCTAACTTCTTGGTGGTGGCCCAGAGCTTCCGGCATTTGTGGAGAGACAACCCCTCACCCTACCATCAAGCTGTTTTCAGGTAACGAATTCAAGAATAGTAAACTTCTTTATCCAAAGGAAAGAGAGAATAAATTTTTTTATAATGAAATTCTAATATGACCTAGCAGTTTCACTCCTAGGAATATACCCATATGAATTGAAATCAGGGACTCAAACAGATACTTGTACACCAATGTTTATTGCAGCATTATTTACAATAGCCAAAATGTGAAAACAACCCAAACAGATGAATCGAAATATAAAAGGCAGTATATACATACAATGGAATATTATTCACTGAATTTATTATTCATTCAGTCAATGAATGTTATTATTATTATTGTTGAAAATATTATTCATTCAATGAATTTCTGATACATGCTACCATATGGATGAACCTTAAAAACATTATGCTAAGTGAAATATCAGACTCGAAAGAACAAATACTCTATATGTGGGTATATGAAGTACCTGGAGCAGGCAGATGCACAGAGACAAAACCTTATCAGTGATTACCATGGGAAGGGGTAGAGGAGATGTGGAATTATTGCTTAAGGGGCGTTGGGTTTCTCTTTGGGGTAATGAAAAACTTCTGGAAATGCATAGTGACGATGGTTGCACCGCGTGATGAATGTGATTAATCCCATTGAATTTTACACTTGAGGGTTGAAACAGCAATTTTTTTGTGATACGTAGCTTATCACAATAAAAAAAATCGAATATACGCATAGTGAATTGTTTTTGTATGCACTTTATATTTAAAAAAGAGGGACTAAGAGAGTTTAGAAGACTTGCTTGGGTCACTATCATTTGAAGAAGCAGATTCAGGCTCTAAACCCAGGTCTCCTAGCTCTAATTTCCTCCCAGAAGTAGGACATTTGTACTGGAGTTTTGGTATTGCTACCATCTTCTTGAGTGACTTTTGGGACTAAGTCATTTTTGAAAAAGAATTTTTGTCAGATATGGCCAGGTACGCTAGCTGACATATGACATCCTCACTGAAGTCAGTGAACCCATTTCAAAATTATTGTATCAACTTTTCTTAAAAAAAAAAGCATTCACTACATATTAGGAATACACAGAAATATTTTGGAAATATCTGAATACTGTGAATACAAGCTGTGTCATATACAATTACGGATTCTATTGGTATAATGTGTCAGATATCAATGTCAATTGAAGATTGTAATAAAAAGTCGAAACATGAAGGTCCCCAGTTAATTTGCAATGCTGTCTTTCTTTGTGTTCTCAGCAGATGACAGACCTCGGGTACCTGATGGTCAGGTTTTATCGGTGGTTCACATATGTGCAGCATTCATTCCATTTTAATTCACCACCAAGACTCTAGTTTGCGTGGCAGAACTGAGCTCCCTGATTATTTTCATAATACTGGTGATCGACCCAGAAACAAAGGGCAAGAAAAGGTGTCAGCCTCCGAGGCCATGGCTAAATCTCACAGAAATAGGCTTGGATACTAGAAAATTTAACCAACTGCTGCTTTTTAATGAAGGACTCTCCTGTTTTAAATTCGCTGTTGAATGGTGTTTACAGTTAACTTTAGGAATGACTCAGAGCTAATTGTTTTACCTTTTGTATATCGGTTTATCAATCTTTCTATTTTAGATTACATTAAAGAAACTATGCCCTAAGGTAAATTTTCCATCTTCATTATGTCTGTGAAAAAATTATTCTCGTTTTATCCTCTAAGGATAGTTAAGACTGGGAATTGAATTCACTGTTACTTACATGCTGGCCTTGACAGAGAAGGGGCTAGGGTTATCATCAGAATCAAGGCTTCATTACTGGGATAAAATGAAAGAGACTTTACTGCTCTTTATGTAATTAAATGCAATCATTATTATGAAAATTTTTCTGCACAGCTGTTAGGATGAAAAAACGTTCACGTTATCAGTAACCCCTTTATATCTTTGACATGATTCACAGTTTCTCATGCATTCTCTGGTCTGAAAATGAAAGAGAATTTGAAAATCTTCTATAGGTAAATATTGCTTATTTTTTGTTTTAATGTTAATTCTATAGCCTTTAAAAAAAAAAAAAATGAGTGAACCATTCAAATAACCATAGTGCTATGTCTTGAAAATATATCCACTCAGCGACTTACATAAAGGGCCACGTTGCCAAGCAGGTCATAAAAATAATCCATTCAACTCAGTCTCTACTTTTAGATAACTGAAGCAGTAGCCTCCACCAGGCTGTTAATTGGGCCACCATGGTGTAACGGTGTATGTGTTAGACAGGACGTTATGCCATACTTCAGGTGTTTCCATGGGTAGGGACCTGTGGTGATGTGTTACCTAACCTAGGTGGCCTTATCCAATGAAAATTCTCCAAATGTGTTTATTAGTATTTAAAACGTATGTTAATCTCCTTTGACTTGTTTAAATATCAGATGATTCTAGCCTTAGGCTAGGAAGAGAGAGATGCATAACACTGGGGTCCTTAAAACTCCAGGTTTCAGTTGAAGCTCAGTAATCCCTGAAGGGTCTGGGAATTTTGCTTTCCAGTCCTATGGTAAGTGACTTTATGTTCTTTTGGTGGGGGAGGGGAGGAATAATGTCACAAGGTCCTTCCTTAAGGAATTTGCTCTACTCTTTACTTGAGGGACTATTGCTCATGAAAACTGGTGTATGAGAATTAGATGAGAGGCTCTTATATTCTATTATGGATTGAATGGGGTCCCTCCAAAAGATATGTTGAAGTCCTAACCACTAGTACCTGTGAAGGTGACCTTGTTTGGAAGCAGGGTTTTTGAAGATGATATTAGTTAACCTGAGGTCATACCAGAGTAGGGTGGGTCCTAGTTCAATCTGAGCAATGTCATAAAAGAGAAGAGAGACTGAAAGGAAGATGACCAAGTGACCATGGAGGCAGGTGCAACTGCAAGCCAAGGAAGAGCAAGGACTTCTGGGAGCCACTAGAAGGTTGGAAAGATGCATGGAAGAGTTTGTCTTTCAGAGCCCTAAGAAGGAGTCAGCATGGCTGATACTCTTATTTGGACTTCTACCCTCCAGAACTGTGAGACAATAAATTTCTGTTCTTATAAGTAACCCAGTTTGTGGTATTTTGTTGTGGCCGCCTTAGGAAACTCAGGCAAGCTCTTATATGGCATCAAAATTAGGCCTCTGCTTACACTGGAGTTTTTGTTAGTATGTTCAGATCAACTAGAACCTAGGAGTCAGCCTAACTATTTTAGTCCCAGAGACACCATGGTTAATTAGCAACTATCGAAGATCTTTACAGGGCAAATTATTCTGATTATCCTTTTGTCCCTGCTGCCTATTTTTGTAACCTTGAACACCTTGTTTCTAGCAGTTGGATCCAATCATCCTCACTGGAATCAGTGAGTGCATTTCAATGGCAGCATTTCCCACCGTTTTACCTGGCTGTTAGGGACAGTCATTCCAGCACCTTATAAGGTTCTGTATATGTATTTTTATACACATATATACTTGTAATCTCTGATTTGGAAATAATTTCAAACCTATAGGAAAGGTGGAAAAATGAGCACATACAAAGAACAACCATACACTGTTTACCCAAATTCATTGATTGTTAATGTGTTGGTCCATTTGCATCATTGTTTGGACTCTCTCAACGTTTGAGAGTAAGTTTCATACATCTTGGTCCTTTACCTCTAAATTCTTACTCCTAGAAATAAAGATATATTGTTATATAGCAACCGTGCAATTATCATCTTCAATAAATTTAACATTAATTCAAGACTTTTATCTAATCTACCACTTGTACTCTGATTTTGTCAAATGATCCAATAATGTCTTTTATTGAAGTTGTTTGTCCTCCAGTACAGAACACAGTCTAGTGTCAGTTATTCACTTAGTTGTCATGTCTTTTAAGACTCATTTAATTTGGACTATTGCCTCAGCCTTTTTTTGTTTTTTATGACATTAGATTTTTTGCAGAATGCAGTCTCCCCTTGCCCATATACCATACCGTACCCATTGCCGTCAAGTCAATTCCAACTCATAGTGACCTTGTAGGACAGAGTAGAACTGCCCCATAGTGTTTCCAAGGAGCATCTGGTGAATTCAAACTGCTGACCTTTTGGTTAACAGCCGTAGCTCTTAACCGCCATGCCACCAGGGTTTCTCTTTTACCCATACACTTAGAAAATAGAAAAGAATTTTCCTAATTTTGGGTTTCGTTGATGTTTTCTCATGATTAGATTTAGGTTGCATATTCCAGCCAGAATACCATATAGGGGATATTATGTTCTTCTCAGAATATGAAATCCAAAGGCACACGATGTCTTAACTCCCAAGTCAATGTATTGTCTAATTTCTCCACCGTATAGTTATATGTATATTTTTCCTTCCAGTTGATAAACAATCCATAAACAATTTAAGATCATACAAATATTTTGGTCTTTATGAAAATTTATCCTCTGAGTTCTTACCTGTACCCATCTTTACTATAATAATTGCAAAAACAATGATTTTTTTTCAAATTCCAGTACTTTATATTTACTAGCCAACGGGCATTATTCTAAAGCACTAGCCCCTCCATTACTTACTTATTTATTAATCTAGTTATTAGTGGTAAAGATTCACACTTTTTCATTTTTCCCCAGTGGTTGATAGTTTATTTCTGCCTTTAATTATTTTATCAATTTATTTCTAAATGCCTATGCAAGGGGAGGATCTTCTGGGCCACTTCAGGAGAAATTCTTATAGATTAAATAAGTGGAGTGGCACCAAATAAATCCACTTCATTCTTAACCTCTCTAAGTTTTAAAATTCTTTCTTCCGTATTATGCTAAATAATTTTAGGCATCTCACCTTCATTTAGCGCTGGCCACTGCTGAGCCCAGATTCCAGTCAACCAACCAAATCAATATTTACGACCATTAAAAGAAGCTTGAGTTGGTACATTGAATATATAATCTCTCATAGGTATATCCATATTGATGCATTTAGCCTGATCAACAGTTATATTTCTTTTTCCTTACTCAGACCTGTTAGAACCCATTCTAACACACATTACTCAGCTTTCTGCTAATATATGTTAGCTAATTCACAGATCCATTTTAATATGTAACATACCTCTTTCTGGAAACCCAGGTCGCGTAGTGGTACAGTGCTATGGCTGCTAACCAAAAGCGCTGGCAGTTTGAATGCACCAGGTGCTCCTTAGAAACTCTATGGGGCAGTTCTACTCCATCCTATAGGGTCGCTATGAGTCGGAATTGACTCGACGGCACTGGGTTTGGTTTTGGTTTTTGGATACCTCTTTCCATGCTAGGCACTATTTGTCTCCCTGGGCAAGCTGGGATCCAACTCTTGTCATAAGTCTAGTGTCTATGAGGTGCAGTAGACACGAGGTTGGAGAAGAGGGATATTGTCAGACTTGGGAGTATTATGGGGTGTCCAAATAAGTCAAGGCTTGTTTAATCAGAGAGGGGAGGAAGAGCTATTTCTGTTAACAAAAGGATATTCATTGGTCTTTAGCATTTCAGAGTGATCATATTCATCTGAATCCACCAAAATATCCCAGTCAGGGCTCCACGTTCTCTTAATAAATGCCTCATCTTTGATACGAGAGGTATGGCAAAGCTTTGTACTCAACTTATGTTGTGATGTAGCAAATTAAAATTAAACAAACCAAACCAGTGACCATTGAGTTGATTCTGACTCATAACAACCCCATGTATGTCAGAGTAGAAATGTGCTCCATAGGGTTTTCAATGGCTATGACGTTTCAGAAGTCGGTGGTCAGGCCTTTCTTCCAAGGAACCGACTTTGTGTGTGATTTCTGGCAATGTCAGCCTTGTAGCTGCATGAGATCATGATTAAAAAATAAAAAGCTGCCATTTTGCCACTGAGTCAATTCCAACTCATGGCGATCTTCTAACCATGTCTTGGGCTGAGAATTTAAAACTGGTGATTGTCTTTTCCACCCCCTACCCCCACTTTCAACTGTCCAGTGTCACGAGAAACAGCCAGAGTTCTGTAATTTTCACTCCCTTCACGATGCTCTATCATGACAGTCATTTGATCTGCTAAAACCTTGCCTCAATAGGCTCTTTACTAAAGCGACTGAAGGTGACAACAGGAGTAACTGTATGCTATAGGCTTTGTGTATTCTATTTTTTTTAATGGTATTGGGATCATCCTTGTCTCACACTAAATCAGGCCTCACTATCACTCCCAAATTCCCATTTTTGAGGATATGTGCCTGCAACTACTTCTAGTACCAGATAGTCTACGAGTCAGAGCTCAGTGCAGAATAGGATCTACTCTAGGTATTTTAAAAAGGCCAAGTGTCTTAGTCAACTAGTGCTGCCATAACAGAAATACCACAAAGGGTTGGCTTTAACACAGATAAATTTATTTTCTCACAGTCTAGTAGGTTACAAGTGAAAATTCAGGGCGTCGTTTCCAGTGGAAGGCTTTCCCTCTCTGTTGGCTCTGGAGAAAGGTCCTTATCCTCAATTTTCCGCTGGTCTAGGAGCTTCTCAGGTGCAGGGGCCCCATATCCAAAGGACGCGCTCTGCTCCCGGCACTACTTTCTTGGTTGTATGAGGTACCTAACCCTATGCTTGAATTATAAAGTTATCTCTTTAGAGATAAAAGGTGGTGCAGGCCACACCCCAAGGAAACTCCCTTTACCTTGGATCAGGGAGGTGACCTGAGTAAGGGTGGTGTTACAATCCCACGCTAATCCTCTCAACATAAAATTACAATCACAAAATGGAGGACAACCATACAATACCGGGAATCATGGCCTAACCAAGTTGATACACACATTTTTGGGGGGGACATAATTCAATCCACGACAAAAAGACTAAACACAGAGAATTGCATGCTTACAAAATCATTAAGGAAGACTGGAAGGACAAGTTCACTGAAGCAATGACTGGAATGGAATAGATCTATGCTACAGGCATCAGGAAGCCAGCCTCAAGAGACTGATGCCACTGCTACCACTGATACAACTTCCCATCAAGACAATAGAAGCAGGAAAAGAGACACGTAAGTAATGAAGCAGAAAACCTTCACATTTTCATGATCTTGCTAGCCTGCAAAGCATCAAAAGGGACAAGAAAAGGGTCTCTGCCTCGCTCTTAGTTACTAAATCACACTCAAGTGCATTTAATCTGAGGAACCTGATTTGCCTCCATAACTCATAGTTGTAATGGATAAACGTTGTTTTCAGCTTTCCCAAATCTCAATTAGAAATAGGGTAGAATCCAGGTTGAGCAAGCCAGTCCGCAATATTTAACACGACCCAACGAGTGAGAATTACCACGCTCAGGCTCAGGCGCCATCAAGCCCAGGAATCTGCTTTTGGTGTTAGTTGTAAGCAGTAAATATTAGGTTCAGTTCTCATAGTGTGTACTTATAAACCATGCCTCATAAAACTCATAAAATGGATGTTTCTGACTCCTCCAGACTGAAGTCTATGAGCACTTTTGCCCTCTTTTGTTCAATATTCTTAAGTCACGAAAATAAGTGGCAACCAGCCCATTGCTAAAGTAATTTCGATATTTAGTTTCATACTTAAGGCTAAAGCATTTTTCTTTTCTAATAAAGCCTTGATATATTAAAGTCAATTAACTAATAATTACAAAAAAAAAAAAAAAAAAAAAACCCTGAACCCATTGCCACTGAGTCAATTTTGACTCATATATGACTCATTAATATATTCGTATTTCGGATACAGCATGGTGAAGTTGATTTCTTAACAATAGGGTATGGATGGTCAGTCCATCCAGAGTATTCTCGTGGAGGCAATTGGGCCAGACTGAGTGTGCTGGCCTTTTGACATACTCTTGACTGCTAACTATTAGGACATTTGGTGTGTTTGCTCTTATAGGTTCTGATCTAAACACATCCTCTTTTGTATTGCAACTGTACTTTTAACTGTATTTTTAACTGAAGTAGAAGCTCATAAGGAAAGAAGAAGAAATATAACCCTAAGTTAATTGGATTTAAAGCTTTGGGGGATGGATTCCTTTTATTATGGAAGATGAAACTGAAAGATAAATCACACATACACAGCATGAAAAGTATGAACTGCACAGAAACCACAGGAAAAAGCTCAATTGGCTAGAAATAGTATCTGATTCAGTAGTGTGTACACATAAAATAACTTGCATTGTGTTTGTTTTACTTATACTTGTTTATCTCTTCTAAGCAAGGACTTACTCATTATTGGCAAAAGAATTCAATGTTAATGGAAAAAAGACTAAGATAAAAGAAACATTTTAAAAAGTATCTTTCTGATAGTTTATTTAAAAGTTCTCATTTTGTGGATATTTACTCATTGATTTTAAAGAGTAAATTATTTTGTTGAACTTTACATTTTAATTTATACTTGCAAAGTTTGGAGCCCTGGTAACCCAGTGGTTAAGAGCTTGGCTGCTAACCAAAAGGTCAGCAGTTCGAATCCACCAGCCATTCCTTGGAAACACTGTGGGGCAGCTCTACTAAGTCCTATAGGGCGGCTTTGAGTCAAAATTGACTCAACAGTAATGAGTATGGGTTTGCAAAGTGTTATTAGTTAATACATTTAGCTCTTTGAATTTTGCTTCAGGATATTTATTTCCTAAGCATTCTCTAAGATGGTCCAAAGGCTCTGGGCTGCTAACTGAAAGACTGGAAGTTTGAGTCCACCCAGAGGCTCCTCAGAAGAAAGGACTAGTAATCTACATTTGAAAATTCAGCCATTGAAAACCCTATGGAGCACAGCTCTACTCGGACACCTTTGGGGTTGCCGTGAATCAGAATCGACTCGACAGCAACTGGCTAATGGTTAAGCATTGACTGATGAGAGAAGAATCTCCTCTAGCTGGGTGATAAAGAACATAAGGTGGGGATATATTAGAGTCAAGTTTTAATCTCTTGTCTGGCCTTTGAGAACACCTATCCTCGGCAAGCCCTGTGACCGCTTTTATAAACCCATGCTGAGGTTGCAAATATCAGTGGTTCCACGGGGGGGCGAAAAAAAACGTTCACTTTTGTTAGAGTGACTAGAAGATTCCTTCTGTTCCTCAAACCTCTCTCAAAGATTTAGATTGGCTTTGGGAAGACATAATATTAATAGATATATGATACCAAGTTTTAAACTTTATTTCCTATGGCATTTTCTAAGTTATTGGAACTAGGTATTTCCAATGACATCAGAAATCTCAGAATGTGACTCTCATACAGATAAAGAATATGTATGACCCATACAAAAACTATCATTATTATGGACCAGAAGAGGTAGCTGATCTTTGTTGCAGTAGAACTGAGATCTAAGGGGTACATAACTATAACTGCATTTCTAGTACGAAAGCTCTAAACGAGAAACAGCAAACATTTCATTTTGCATTTGACATTAATAATGAAAAGAAATGCTTCAAAAAATGAGTGCAATGATTATGCTGGATTACATATTTGAAAACCAAAAAAACCCAAACCCCTTGCAGTTCAGTCGATTCCGACTCATAGCGACCCTATAGGACAGAGTAGAACTGCCCATAGAGTTTCCAAGGAGCACCTGGTGCATTCAAGCTGCGCAACTTTTGGTTAACAGCTGTACCACTTAACCAGTATGCCACCAGGGTGTCCTAATATATATTTGAAAGGACTCACAAATGTCCACAAGATATACGCATGTAGGGCTTTAATAAAGGTAAAAGGTACGGTAGAGCAGGAAAAAGAAATCCCAGGAAGTTGTAGAGATGTTAGAATACTTCCAGGCACAGTCTTTCAGCGCCATTTCTCAGTCACACAGGGCATATCTCCTTTTTGGATTATGAACTACCGAGATACGTGAGGAGGATCTTAGTGTCACAGGAGCCCAAGTACAAGTTATGAGGGGCTTTTATAACCCTGGTCATGCGGGTAAATTCGGATGGAAACTTACTGATGTGTGCTTGTTTTATGAATCCTATGCTGAGGCCCCACCTCTGCTCTATCTGAATTCTTCTCTTGTCTTGATTTGCAATAAATCTATGTTTTTGGATTCCTGATTCCTCATCTAACTTCAATTCTCTAACTCACTTCCTCCCTTGACCTTTTTCCCCATCAAAACTGGCCATTTTTTTTTTTTTAAGCTTAGTATAATTATTTGGTAGAGAAAATGAGAAGATGAAAGACATAAAACTTTATCTACATCTTTTCTGTCTATAAGATCATTTTTATATTATGTTATTTAGTAGCTTATTTGGTAGTTTAAGTTGATAGGATGGGAATTTGGGGGTAAGAAGGAGGCAAAAGAATAATTGCTGTGTATGATATTCGGATTCAGAATATTCATTGTAAGTTTATCAGTTATATACGGAAAACAGCTCATGTTTTATTGGCATTCATTGTGATCAAATTCCATCTGCACTTTCTGTTTTTACATTCACAATTTTTGGAGATGAAGTAATAGATCTTACTGGGAGTATTAGAGCTTTTAGCCATAAATATGCTAGCCTGTGCCATATTGGTCACACAGAACATGTGAAATTTTATTTTATTTTAATGTCACTGACATTGCCTGGGTTGGAAAAGGATTTTCCTATCACTGTAGGGGCCCTCAACACTCCCCTGTAGCATGAGTGGCTGATTCTTAACTACCTGCCCTTCTTACACATGCTCATTTGATTGTGCCTGTTGAGCCAGGGCTCCATTTTTGAAGTTGCCACAATGAAGTACGTTGGTATCTTCAGTGTGTAAGTGTAATGTTTTGGTTAATTCAGTATCTCCCAAGTGCGATCTACAGAAATTAATTCCTGGGATAAAGAGTCTCTTGGTTAATTAGGAGGCATATAACAAGAACAACAATAACAAAACATTGAGTACTTACCATGTTCCAAGTTCTGTACTAAAGAATCTTTTTATCTATTGATTCATTTAGTCCTGAATAATTTTAGGAGGCAAGTATGTTATTATGCTCATTTTGCAGATGTGGAAACTGAAGCATAGAAAGATTTCATAATTTGCCCAAGTGGACGCAAGTAGAAAAAAGTGAAACAGTATTTTAACAGTTACCTTAGCGAGAAGGCCCTGGAGTCAACATAAAGTAAAATGGAATAAAACAAGAAAAGCCACAACAATAACCAAAAAAGATTTTTTAACCATTGTTCTTCATACGTACTTGACCACAGAACTTGCATTTTGAGTAACATCCATTGTCTAACAGTGTGCACTTTGAGAAATGCTTCATTAATTCAGTCAGATTCTCTATGCGTGTACTTCCCACTCCGTATCGGCTCTAAGTTCCAGAGACCCTTAGGTATGCTGAGTAAATAGGACTGAAACTTTCCAGGTAGTTCAAGATATGCAATAACATTTACTTTAGAAATTCAAAAAAAGTTAGGGAGAACCCAAAAATTTCATGTTTACTTTCCTCTATTACTGAGGGCATGTTCCACAAGGGCAGGAATTTTGAGGTTTTGTTTTCGTCCTCTTCTAATCCCTAGATAGAATAATGCCTAGAACATAGCAGGTGCTCAAAAATATATGATGAATAAATGAATTCATTGGCTATCATGGATCACGCCCTTCATATATCCTAAATTTATTTGGAATCATGAGATATGGGAGAAGAGAATGGCAAAGGAGAAGAGAAAGTGATTTCAAATACCCGACGTATGTGTCCCCTGTCCCTTTTATTTTTTTACCCCAATTCTTATTAGATCACTCTCAAGAAAATTAAGATCTATGTCTCAGTCGACTGGAAGAGTTCTTTCATTTGGTATCCAGTTTTCTATGAGGAAAAGGAAAAGGAAAAATTTTCACTGACTCATTCAGATAGCGAATATTTCCTGAGGGTTTATTATGTTGTCATGGGTTGAATTGTGTCCCTCCAAAATATCTGTCAACATGGCGAGGCCATGATTCCCAGTGTTGTGTGATTGTCCACCAGTTTGTCATCTGATGTGATTTTCCTATGTGTTGTAAATCCTACCTCTATGATGTTAATGAGACAGGATTAGAGGCAGTCATGTTAGTGAGTCAGAACTCAATCTACAAGATTAGGTTGTGCCTTAAATCAATCTCTTTTGAAGTGTAAAAGACAGAAGCAAGTAGAAAGACAGGGGATCTCATACCATCAAGAAACAAGAGCCAGGAGAATAGCACTTCTTTTGGACCTGGGGTCTCTGTGCTGAGAAGCTCCTCGACCAGGGAAGGTTGATGACAAGGACCTTCCTCTAGAGCTGACAGACAGAGAAAGCCTTCCTCTGGAGATGACACCCTGACTTCTAGCCTTCTAGACTGTGAGAGAATAAATTTCTCTTTGTTAAAGCCATTCATGTGTGGTATTTCTGTTATAGCAGCACTAGATAACTAAGACATATGTGTTAGGCATTGTTTATACAGTGACACACAAAATACTGTGTAAGCACTTACATAGTAATTACCCTGGACATGTAACAGACAGGGTTAAACTGTTCCCCCTCCTGAAAAGTAGCCGAAAGGGTTAAACTATTCCCCCTCCTCCTTCCATGACAGCCAGGCTCTCTGAGTTCCTGATAAGACATTTCTGTGTTAGAGCCCAAGGTTGTCTTGCTGCTTCTCTGCTCAAGGCCATTTCACTACTCACCAACTGCCACCTCCCTCCATTCAGAAATGAGCAGTAAGCTGAAAAACTGTCCTTAAATAAACTTCATACGTCATACACGCCCCCAGATGCCGTATTGCATCCCCCACTGCACCCCCATACATGTTAGTTTCTGAAATTGCCCACCTATTCCCAGATACTTCATGAATTATGCATAAATTGCCTATCCTGAGCCCTATAACTGCCTTAGAATCCTCAACCTTGGGGACCTAAGTTTGAGACTTAGTCTCCAAGCACCTTGCTTGACAGGCTTGCATTCAAGTCCACTTTCTCTTTCTCAAAGGCCTGGTGTCTCTCCGTTAACTCGAGGGGTTGCACAGGGCGGGGCCCATTCTCATCGGGTTACAGGCATGTTATAAGTGCCCTACATATACACATACTTATTGAACCCTCACTGCATTTTATACATGAGAAAACTAAGACACAGAAATATTGAGAAATTTGCTCAAGGCCACGAAGCTAGTAATTGGCAGAGCTGGGATTATGAATCATAGTAGCCAGTCTTTACAAACCATGTTCTTAACTGGTAAGCTGTGGTGTCTGCTCCACCATCAGTGGAAATGAAAAACCCATCATCACACAAAACGCCTACTGAAACTTGCAAATGTGACAAGTGCTATCCAGGAACAACAAAAGGTGTTGCAAGAAAGTATAATGAAAAGGAGAGTCTGGGAGGACTCTGAGAATGACATTTAAGTTGGAATTGAACAGGAAAGCAGCATTTAGCCAGGCAAAGAGTGGGAAGGGCATTGAAGGCAAAAGGACTCAAGTGTAAGGACCCCACAGCAGGGTAGGCATCTTCTCAGCTTGTTTATGGAACTGAAAGAAGTGCATTGTGATGTGTGTTTAGGAGCTGGGTGGGGGTGGGGAAGAGAGGACATATGAGCAGGAGGAGTCAGGGGCCAGGTCGTGTTGGGCCTTGCAGGCCATATAAAAACTTTGCATTCCATTTTTGCTTTCATCGGAAGTCATTGCAAGATTTTAAGCAGGGATGCGACACAGTCCTATTTATGTTTTGTAAAGATCACTCGGTCTGCTTTTTGTACTCTTTAGCAATAAATGGTCACGATACAAGCACCACATTTAAACAATAATAGTAATTGTTTCTCTTACCCAGTGTTTCTTCATTGTTTCAGGTAGTTCTGATACATCACAGACACCATGTGGAAAATACTTTCAGACAGAGAAACCCATATTTTCATTTAAAACTATTTCTGAATGCTAAGACACATTTTCATATAAATAATTTGTAGAAAATGCAAAATTAGAAAATCTTTCCATGTTGCTAAGAAATAAAGGAAAAGATATATGATGGAGACATTATTAAGTGCTTCCTAGCATTGTTGATGAAAGTCACTTAAGTAACTTTTCTAAAGCTATGCAATGCTCATTAAATAACATTTAAGTTGTATTTTGCTACAAGGAGTACTGATACGGGGGCATACAAAATGTAAGCTCTTAGAATTATAAAGGTATAATTCTACAATAGAATTAATAAACTGATTCTGGTTTACTGTTTTATCCATATTTTACCTATTATGAATTAAAAGGCCAAAAATGCCAGCATTTCTGGGAAATTCAGTAAAAAGAATGCTTGTACTGTCCTGTATAATGAAGCTTTGCTAAAACAAAGAATTTGCCCTGATAATGCATGTTCTCTGCAAAATTACCAAGTAGGGAAAAACAAAAAAAACAACTTAACTACCTTAAGGTGCTCGACGTTAGTGTCTCATTCACATAAACAAGTTGTCTTTTGAAATCAGAAGTAAAATCCTCGTTAAATGCCGGCACTACTGTATTGCTCTAACAAAGAATCTTTTTCTTCCTGGGTTGATTGGAGAGTGGCAGTAACTCAGCTCACCACATCCAGAGCAGGCTCATGGTCCAGCAGCGCTCCCAGGAGGGCGAAGGCAAAATAGCAGCCTGTCAGGCAGCGGGACAAAGGGAAGGAGCCAGTTCTCCTGACAGGCATTTCTGAGAGGGAGTCGGTAAGGCGAGGAAAGACCGCGGAAAGCCTGGAGGTGACAGGTTAGACAGCAAAAGGAATGGAACAGTGTAGAATCGGTTAATGATTCCAGCAGCTTTCAGCCGCTGAGAATGCCACAACTGGTAAGAGAAGGTGGCACGTGTGAATTATCCCTTGGTAACGCACTCAGGGAGATCCTTCAAAGATTAAATGTTCTTGCCTATCAGGACAGGATGAAATATTTAGATTCTGTGATAATAAAGCATTAATGCCAGTTTTTTTTTAAGGCTTTATTATTGAATCTGCTACCTGTCAAATACAAAAGAAAAGAAATCTGTGAATACACCCCGAATATGTGCTAGCATTTCTATTGTTCTGGTGAAGGGCTGTCCTGCCGGCTATTTTACCATTGATCAATTTTTGATACAGCTGCTTTATCATCGGGTTCTCACGAAATTATACAGGAGATTGCTCATTCATATTTGAAGGTGACCTAAAAATACATAATAGTTAAAATATAACTGGGAAATATTAGCAGCTAGATGCCTGCTCTTTTTAATTATGCACAGAGGCAATTATTCTTTTAAATGGAGTTTGATGAAAGATTCTCCTGAAGTCCTGGAAATTCTGGAAGTGGAAATTAGGAGCGGGGAAGAGGTGGGAGAATTTTGGCTTAGCAATAAGAGGCACCAGCTGCAATAAATATTTTCAGCCCACAGCAAGGAGGTGTAAAGAGGTATGCTGAAGTTCTCTTTGGCTCAGGATGTCTGTGGACTTTGGGTTCCTTGCCAATCACAGTGTCCAGGCAACTTGGTTAGTGCACCTTGGTAATACCATAGCATGTCTTCCAGTTTCAGCTCAAAACCTCTGGGGGAAAGTGTGAGTTAACAGTAGCTCTAACATAAAACCCAAACCAGTTGCCGTCAAGTTGATTCTGACTCACGCAAAAGCTGCAAAAATAACAAAACACCAGAGCAAGTTTGCATTTTCACTTACCAGCCATATCAGAGATTCAAACCACAGCTTCAGAAGTGAATTATTTGCACCGAGCTAGTTGCAGAACTGCATGTAATACCATATGTATTTAATAGCACTAAAAACTAACCTTTTATGAAGCACACACTTCTACACCAGGCACAAGGCTCTGAGGTTGATAAACAGCCGTAGTCAGCACTAGTTGTTCTCCTTTGGGGAGCCTAGAGGATAATGTATTAATCTTAACAGCAGTCATCGATTCAGTCAATTTGTAGCTGGTGTTAGAATTAAAAAAAAAAAAATTTAGAGTGTGGGTTAGAAAGTTAGATACTTATATCTTACGTCAGGCAATTGCAGAATGAGGGGTCTGTGGTAGTACCTAAAGTGGAGCTAGGTAAGGCTGGAGAGCGTGTGGGTCATCATTACGTAACTGGCACTGGGCTGACTTTGCATGGCTTATCCTATTTCATTCTCACGTAGTCTGATGGAAAGAATGTTCGTATTATCCCCATTCAGTAGTCAGGAGATCCGATGTTAGAGCAACTGAGTAAATTGCCCAAAGTCACACAACTAACTAGTAAGGGCATACCTTCATGTTATCTCAGCCAATTAAAAAAAAAGGAAGATTTTTAGAAAGAAATTATGAGTGCTATTGTGGTTTTAATAAACACAAATAGATATTAATAAAATCAGAGTGATGCCAGCGATAAGCACTGGAATAGACTCGATCATTGTGGCCCTCGCTGCTCTCTATAAATTTTGTTTTATGGCTGTTAAAAACCACCAAATTTTTCCTGCTAAAGCTCATTCCAGAAAGAAGTCTTCAGAATAATACACTATTAGACATGAACCTGAAAGGTTAAACTGTCAGGAACAATCTCTTTGTTTTCAAAAAATGCTCTTTTGAACTGTTTGTACACAAATCAGTCAGCCAAGAGCAAGATGTCAGAAATTCTTTGCAGGCGGCCAATTGGGAGGTCAGAGCAGATTGCCATAGTCAGTGGGCTCTCCACTAAAGGCAGCTTATAAAAGGAAAAACACAAAAAGGCTTTGCCTCCTTTCGTTCAGAATAAAATACTGCCACAACCTTAATTATAGTGTAATAAACCGTGCTGTTGGACCGCTGCTTCGCCATATGGGACTGAGTACCATAAATATATTATATCTTGGTTCTCGGGAAAGGAAAATTTAGAATATGCTCTTTGTAAGAATCATATTTTTATGAGGCTGCTGAAGACTAGCTGAGTGTTGAATCAAATCACGAATTCTCAAGACCATCATAATCAGAGTAGGCAAAGTATATATTTGCTCAGGGAAACATCTGTTAAGAAATGTCTCCTGAGTCTCATCAGTAGTTGGCAAGCTAAACTGCTTTAACTATGTTTTCATTATTGGCTTGTCTGCGGAATAGTTTACACTGGTTGTCCTTCTACCATTAATCTACTCGGAAGGAAACAACCTTTTTTAATGGCTTGCCTTTGTTGATAATGCTCACAACAAAATTTAAATAAAAACGTCACTCTCTGATTTGTATTTTATTCAATTGCGTTCTCCCATTGTATGTACGCGTAAAGAGCTCTGGAAAGAATAAAAAGAGAAAGTTATGAAATAAGGCTGCTTTCTGAATATTATAGAAACTTTACCTTATAATACTTTGTTCACAGTGGTCATGCCATTGTTTCTAATACGTCAAAGAGAAATTATTGAAATTGGCCAAATCATATACATATAAAAATCTTTTTTAGTACAAGTAGAAGCAACTTCAGCAAAATATACTTCAAAGTGTCAAGTCCATAATAGGAAATAAAGCTTGTTCTGAAAAAAAAAAAACAGATAACCAGAAAGCCACAGTCCTTGACACAGTTATGTCATTATATATATATATATATATGTTACAGGTGGCATAATCTACCATGACTTTTTTTGAAATATTTAACATTAATATAAACTGACCAAAAAAACCAAAACCAAACCGAGTCAATTCCGACTAATAATGACCCTATAGAACGGAGTAGAACTGCCCCATAGAGTTTCCAAGGAGCACCTGGTGGATTTGAACTCCTGACCTTTTTGTTAGAAGCTGTAGCACTTAACCACTACACCACCAGGGTTTCCTAAACTGACCAGCATCATATTATTATTTTCTTTCTAGATTTTGAATTGTTGTTGTTGTGTGCTGTTGAGTTGATTTCGACTCACAGCCAACCTACAGGACAGGGTAGAACTGTCTCACGAGGTTTCCAAGGAGTGGCTGTCGGATTCTAACTGCCGACCTTTTTGGTTAGCAGCCTGAGCTCTTAACCACTTCAACACCAGGGCTCCGATTTTGAGTTAGAGCTTCCTAAAATCCTGTCTTGAGAAACCCCTCAATAAGTATTGCATAGTGTTTTGCAAGGGATGCCTTTTTGATATGGTTCTTGCTAATATAGCAATTTCTCTGCTCTATATAATTGCTACTATAGAATAATATGAGATGGCGGCTTTTCAAAAACATTTTTTTCCGTCCCAAATGTTGATGTAAGTTGGCCAACAATAAACACGTACACAAATGGAGGTAATATTTCTGTTGTGTGCAGTGTCAGCCTGCAGTGGCTGATGCTGTTATTACGTTTCAGTATTGTTTAGGTCATCCATCTCTGGCAAGAACCTTTCAGAGTGCTTGATGATATCCCAAGCATCAAGCCATGCTGCGTTAGAAAATGACGAATCTCCGTCCAGGTAAAGCTCTGCCCTTTGGCTCTCATGCTGTATCACCATTTTGTTTACAAACGGGTATTTACGATGCTAAATGGCAACAGGGTGCCTGAGATTTTATAAATAGATGAACTGTTGGCACTAGCTAATTGTGGGACTTATATAGCTGAAAGAGCAATGGGAAGTCTGGGGGAAATAATCAATTACCCGTAAAATAAATGATTTTGATAAATTGAAGTCATTGTGAACCAGCTATTTAAAGGATTAGAAATTATTTATTAAAAAACATCATGCTCTTCATAGAATAAATCAATTTTAACCTTCTTTTCACTCTAAAAAAAATAAAATCTACATCTCTTACCTAAATATAACATTACATCATTATACATAAATATGGTAAATTTTAAATTTCAAAGGAGTTCTGTTTCTAACTTTTCCATCAGATTGATTACACCAGTCATGTTATGCCTATCTTGTTTTATTTTCGTATTGGACAAGAGTATTTTATTTTTGGTATGAAATTTTATTTTACACGACACAGATTAGACATAATTTTATCCCGTCTTTTGCTGTTTGGTTGTTGATGCAGACTGTGCTTCACCCCTATATATTTGTCCTTATTACTCAAAGGTGGCATTCTACAGATATTTAGGAGGAAAAGTGTGCAATACTTGCTTTACCTTCTTTTGATTTTTTTGACTTAAGTATTTTGTCCTGAATCTGTGTTTTTTTTCTATGATAGTTACCTAAGTTCTGGCTCAATTATCATGATCTTTTCAGTGAACATGGGGCAGTGGCGGTTCAGTGGTAGAGTTCTCACCTTCCATGAGGGAGACCCAGGTTCGATTCCTGGCCAAAGCAGCTCATCCTCAGCCACCCCCCAGCCCCCAGTGGAGGCTGCCATGCGCCATGATACCGAACAGGTTCCAGCAGTTTTCAGACCAAGGCAGACTAGGAAGAAAGGACTGGAGATCTACTTCCCAAAATAAGCCAGTGAAAACCCTGTAGATCACAAGGGAGTCTAATCTGCAATAGATCACGGGGATGGCACAGGATGCTGGAGCACCTTCCAACCTTTCGGTTAGCAGCCGAGCGCTTAAGGGGCACCTCAGCAGGGCTCCCTTATTCTTGTGGCATTCCAGGAAAAAATCATGAGCTCAATACAATCATGAGAAAATAAAATTTGGATGGAAGATGCAAAATTGAGAGAGGTTCTACAAAGTAACTGGCCAGTACTCTCCAAAAGTGTGGAGGTCATGAAAGACGCGGTAAGACTGAGCTGAGTAACCATCACAGATTAGAGGAGACTGAGGAGACATGATAACTGAATGTGTCCTGGACTAGATCCTGGAGCAGAAAAGGACGCTAGTTGGAAAACTGATGAAATCCAAAAAAGCCATTTTCTTAATTTTGATAATGATACTGTTTTCATCCAAGATGTTAATATTAAGGGTAAGTAGATAAAGAATATATGGATGTTTTTGTGCTATTTCCGTAATATTTAAGTTTAAAATAATATGAAAATAAAATTTTGACAAAAGTATATGATTTGTTCTATGTTTCTTATATGCAGAATTTCTATATATTTATAGAAAAAACATTTGTTTTTAAACATTAAATCTTCTTTGATTACTTGGTTGAATCAGTTTCTGATGCAATTAAATTAAAATTTCCCACTATGTGAAAATATCATTTTCTCTTAATAATTCTGTTTTTGCTTTACATTTTTTGAGCTGTGTGGTTAGATATAAGTTTATAGTGACTGTTTCTTGGAGGATTATGTGTGGCATTTTATCCCTATTAATGCCTTTTCCCTTTAATATTATTTTGTCTAATTTTAATATTGCTGTAATAGCTTTCATTTAATTGTTATTTACACAGTATAATTTTTCATTATTTTATTTTCTTCCATTCTCCATGTTTTTGTTTTTTGTATATCTCGCACATGAAGCACATGGCTGAATTAAAAAAAAAAAGTCTCATCATTTTTTCTGTCATATAAGAATTTAATCCAATCTTTTTAATATTATTAGGCATTTACTATCAATGACAAAGACAGTATTGATTGTTCCTTAATATCTGTCCTCTTTCTTCTGAAATGGAATTGCAAGCTGGTTACATGACTGATGACACACAAAACTACATGTCCCAGTCTCCCTGTAGTGAGATGTGAGTATGTGAGTAAGTTCTGGTCAATGGGATATAATATTACCATCTTCCAGAATTCTTAGTTAGAAGATAATATGCAATATCTTTTATTTTTTCTCTTGGTTCCTTCTAACATTATTCTGCCTAGAATATGGAGGCTTCCTTCGATCATAGACAAGGGCCCTAGAGATGGCTGAATGGTGAGTTGGATGGTCTCTGAGAACATCATTGAGCCAAGTGATCATGCCTGCACTGAATTTCATATCTCTGGGACATTTATATGAGCACAAAATTAACACGAACCCAGTTATTAGTACTTTCACAGTCCAATTCATTAGTTTTTCTTTTGCAGTTAGCAATTTCGTGCCTTTTTAAGAAATTTCTGCCTATCCCCAAATCACGGGAATATCCTATGTTCTCTTTAAGAAGTTTATTGTTTCACCTTTCACATTTAGGTATGCAATTCATCTTGAATTGGTTTTTATATATGGTGTAACGTAGAGGTCAAAATTAATTCCAATTAATCCAACATCATTTATTGAAAAGACGACCCTTTCTTCCTATACTGCGGTATTATTATTTTTTTCTTTTTATAGTTTTTTTTTCTTTTCTAGACTCTGTTCTGTTTACTTATTCTATTTGTCTATCTTTGTGTTTTATTATAAACCTATTATGTGATTAAGTCCTTCAGCTTTATTGTTATTCTTCAAGATTATTTTGACTTTTCCATATAAATTAAAAAATCACATATATATATATTTTAAGTGGAGTTTTGGCTAGAATTATTTTTAATTTAAAGGTCTGTTAGGGGAAAAATGAATTTTTTTTTTTTTACAATTTGACTCCTCCAATATACAAACATCCTTTCTGGTCTTTTCTTTCTTTCCTGAATGTCAGAAAAGCCTCTGAAAATTGCTTTTGAATGTAAAGTAGCTAAAGCAAAAGGAAGAAATGCTAATGTAAAAGAGCTGAACAGAAGATTTCAAAGGCAGCTTGAGAAGACAAAATGAAGTGTCATTACGTAACGTGCAAAGACCTAGAGTTAGGAAACCAAAAGGGAAGAACACGGTCAGCATTTCTCAAACTGAAAAAACTGAAGAAAAAAATCAAGCCTCGAGTTGCAATATTGAAGGATTCTACTGATAATATGTTGAACGCGATGCAGGAAGCATCAAAAGAAGATGAAAGGAACACACAGACCCACTACACCAAAAAGAATCTGTCGACATTCAACCATTTCAGCAGGTAGCATGCAATCACGAACTGGTGGTGCTGAGGGAAGAAGTCCAAGCTGCATTGAAAGGAATGGCGGAAAGGCTTTAGGAATTGATGGGATACCAATCGAGATGGTTCGACAAACAGATGCAACACTGGAGGTCCTCACTCGTCTACGTCAAGAAATTTGCAAGACAGCTTCCTGACCAGCCGACTGAACAAGATCTATATTTGTGCCCATTCCAAAAAAAAGTGATCCAAGAGAATGCAGAAATTAACAAACAACATCATTAATATCTCACACAAGTAAAATTTTGCTGAAGATAACTCAAAAAATGGTTGCAGCAGTGCACTGACAGGGAACTACCAGAAGTTCAAGCCAGATTCAGGAGGACGTGGAATGAAGGATAGCATTGCTAATGTCAGATGGGTCCTGGTGATAGCCGAGAATACCAGAAAGATGTTTATCTGTGTTTTATTGACTATGCAAAGGCATTCAACTCTGTCTATCATAACAAGTTATGGATAATATTTCAAGGAATAGAAATTCCAGAACACTTACTTGTGATCATGAGGAACCTGTATATAGACCAAGAGTGTGGTTTAAAATAAGAAAGGTGTGCATCAGGGTTGTATTCTTTCACCATACTTATTCAATCTGTATGCTGAGCAACTAATATGAGAAACTGGACTATATGAAGAATTGCGTATTAGGGCTGGAGGAAGACTCATTAACAACCTGAGTTATGCAGATGACACAACCTTGATTACAGAAAGTGAAGAGCACTTGAAGCACTTACTGAAGAAGATCAGAGATGACAGCCTTCAGTATGGATTACACCTCAACATAAAGAAAACAAAAATCCTCGCACATGGACCAATAAGCAATATCACGATGACCTGAGAAAATACTGAAGTCAAGGTTTTCATTTTATTTGGATCCACAATCAGTGCCCATGGGAGCAGCAGTCAAGAAATCAAATGATGCACTGCATTGGGAAAATCTGCTGCAAAAAAACCCTTTAAGGGATTGAAAAGCAAAGATGTCACCTTGAAGACAAAGGTGCGCCTGACCCAAGCCATGGTGTTTTCAATCGCCTCGTATGTGTGCGAAAGCTGGACGATGAATAAGGAAGTCTGAAGAAGAATTGATGCCTTTGAATTGTGTTGTTGGTGAAGAATATTGAATATACCATGGACTGGCAGAAGAACGAACAAATCTGTCCTGGAAGAAGTACAGCCAGAGTGCTCCTTAGAACCAAGGATGGCAAAAGTTACTCTCACATACTTTGGACATGTTATCAGGAGAGGCCTATTCCTGGAGAAGGACATCATGAGTGGTAAAGTAGAGGGTCAATGAAAAAGAGGAAAGCTCTCAACAAGAAGGATTGACACACTGGCTGCAACAATGGGCTCGAGCATAACAACAACTCTAAGAATGCCACAGGACCGGGCAGCGTTTTGTTCTTTTGTACATAAGGTCACTATGTGTCGAAACTGACTAGACAACACCTACCAACAACAGCGGTCCACAAACATGTCTGTGTCAAAGTGATTACATTAATGGCTCCAATTTTTTGTTTCTCCCCATATTCACACCCTTTGCAGAGTGACTTCGCAGCACTTCTCATGGAGAGATATAGTTTCTTGCCCATATATATTTCTTTGATTAATGGAATGCTAGCTGACTTGCTGAAGAGGATTGAAAAAACACTCATGCATTTCCATTTTTAATTTTGCTCCACTCTGTTTCCCATGAGAACTTGCTCTAGCTAACCTGTTGGAGGATCTGAAAAACACCTAGAGCCAAGCCATCCCAAGTGACAGCCAACTGACTCCCAGATGTGTGAACTCCCAGCTTACAAACAGCCAACGTGTAAGGGAGCCCAGCCTGGCTCAGAAGAACCACCCTGACTAAATCACCTATGTGAATGCTTGTCTTTTTTAGCTCCCAAGTTTCTGGTGGTTTATTATGCAGCTTTATCATGGCAGTAGAAATCTGATACAAAGGTATGTCTGTCCTTATGTAGAAACCTGATACGAAGATATGTCTGTCCTTATGTAGAAACCTGATACGAAGATATGTCTGTCCTTATATTTGTTGCTGTTGGCTGCTATCAAGTTGGCCCAAGGCTCATGAGAACCCCGTGCACAAGAGAGGAAACGCTGCCTGGTCCTGCAGCATCCCCATGGTCAGATGCTGACTGGACCATTGTGACCAATAGAGTTGTCACTGGCTAATTTTTGGAAGTAGGTCACCAGGCCTTTCCTCCTAGTCCATTATACCTGGATACTCTGCTGAAACCTGTTCAGCATCATAGCAACAAGCCAGCCTCCACTGAGGGACAGGTGGTATCTACACACGAGGTGCATTCCTGCATCTAAGGTGAGAATTCCACTGATGAACCCTTAATTTCTCTGAAAAATGTACTGTAAGTTTTCTTGTAGGGGTCTTAGACATTCATTATATTTATTCCTAAGTAGCTGATTTTTTAATTATTGCAAATGTTACTTAAATTGTATTCTCTGACTGTTGCTGTTATATAGAAATGTAATTATTATATATTAATTTTGTTCATATTGTACTTTTTTTAATCTGAAGACTCTGGCTTTTGTCTTTCAATTCAGCAACATGTGTGTTAATATCTCTTTAAAAATAGAGTCTTGACCATTCTGTCTAATGTGTTCTTCAGGAACCTAGTTATACGTATGCCATTTCTTCACAATAAGTCTTTTGTGTCTCTTACTGTGCTCACGGATTTGTAATCTAGTGTTTCCTCTGTGATGCATTCTGGGTGCTTTCAAGTCATACAAAGTTGAATTCAATTCATAAAAATCTCTATTTAGTGGTAGTTTGTCTAATCTATTGAGATTTAAAGATTTCATTGATTTTATATTTTTTATTTCCTGGATTTTTGTCTCTTCTTGTTTTACTTCTGCTAGTTTTCTTTAACAATTTCTTTAATTATATTTTTTAAGTACACCTATTCCTTTTTAGTTCTGCCATCTTTTGAAAAATAAATTATTGCTTGTACTTTTGAATTATGGTTTTTGGAGAAGAATATTGAATATACCATGGACTTCCAAAAGAACAAACAAATCTGTCTTGGAAGAAGTACAGTCAGAATGCTCCATAGAAGCAAGGATGGCAAGGCTATGTCTCACATACTTTGGACAAGGTATCAGGAAGGACCAGTCCCTGGAGAAGGACATCATGCTTGGTAAAGTAGAGGGTCAGTGAAAAAGAGCAAGAACCTCAACGAGATGGGTTGACACAGTGGCTGCAACAATGGGCTCCAGCATAACAACGATTATGAGAATGGCACAGGACGGGACAGCGATTCATTCTGTTGGACATACGGTTGCTATGAGTCGGAACTGACTCCATGGCACCTAACGACAACAATGCGCTACTCTGTATATGTGAAAGTAATGCTGAAAAGTGTCATATGTTACTGTTGGTAGTCATGTCAATCCTCATCTGAGAATACTAATGAGAAAATACAGTGAATAGACATCACTTAGAAGATAATATTAAAGTGCACGAGGTGTTAGTAGATGTTTCATATCTTCATTTGTATTGTTTTAGTGTGAGGGAACAATTTGGCATAAAATAGCACAACATACAATTCAGGAGAAAAAAATAGATAAGATACATTCCAACTCTAAAGATTTAATTTATATTATTCAACACTAGACTGACTAATGGGATGAGAATATGACCCATAGCTATGTTTTTATGAAGACTAAAAGTGTTAAAATGTCTGAGAAATTAGCATTTTTTGTGTGTCAGATAGGAGTGTATAAAGGTTTATATCTAAGTATCTTGAAATGCTGACAGGGAAACTTTTTTTCTGGCCAGAAAAAAGTGCTGAAAGGTAATCTTTACTTTTTAAAAAAATAAGTAGTAAAGGCTTTAAAAATTTAAATCTCATCATGCTAGAATATAATTTTAGAGCTGAAAGGCCTTAGAAATCATCTAATCCAATCACTTCACAAGTAAAGAGCCTGAATTCTAAGGAAGTAACTAACTTCTCTAAGAAAAAAACACAGCAAATTAGCCAGAGCCAGAAGTAGCACCGAGGTCTTCAGTTCCCAGCTGACGAGGTGCTCTGCGCTAAACCAGGCCACGTCTCTAGACATGATGTTTGCTGGGAGTGTACTTTAAACTCTTATGTAGTGATGACTTTTGCTACACGATTTGTTCTATGGAAAAGTTCAGAGATCTTTGCTTAGTATGTAGGCTGGAATGGAAATTACAGGATCGCCGCATCATTAGTCCTACGGGTTGAATGAATTTTTTGCTGCCACTTATTGAAGATAAAAGGATGAAGAATTTTTTATCATTAATGAAATACCTTGGCCTCAGCGTTTCTCCAAATCTCTCTACTTTTATTATAATAATCCCTTTCCCTTCCTCTGTCATTTGACTGTCAGTGTCAACTTGTGTATAATTTTTGTTCATAAGAGTATCTGTTCATTCAGTAAGATTTTATTATGCATTTACTATTGACCAGAACTGGAGTTCCCAGTGTGTGCAAGTGGTTGATGCACATGAAGGTTCAAGTCCACCCAGAGGCGACTTGGAAGAAATGCCTGGCCATCTATTTCTGAAAAAATCGGCCATGGAAAACCCTGGGGAGCACAGTTCTGCTCTGGCGTGCATGGGATTGCTATGAGTCGGAATCAACTTGATGGCAACTGATTTTTGATTTATTGGCCGGAAACTGTACTAGGCACTGAGATGTCAAGTCAAATAAGATGTAGATCCATGACCTTCTGTAGAATGCATACTGTGCGAAAAGTAACTGTTACATATTCTTTAAAACACATTTGCCACAAATATAACATCTGGGGACAAAAGTGGTCATTTGGGTCAAAAGGCACAAAGAGCTGAAGTGAAGTAATAACAGAAAAATATTGATTGGCTGGTCTAAATGAAAGCCGGCAATCATGCAAAGAATGCAGCGAAAATCTGGAATAACTACTAAGAAAATTGGCCTGGCAGCGCTGGCTGCTCAGCGGAGGATGGAAGCTGAAGCAGGAAGGCAGCTGGTGGTTTACAAGAAATGGAGTTATCCATGGAGATTGGAGGACTCCCTGAAGACGAGGAGAGGGTGAGGAAATGGCAGTAAGGAAGCGAGTGATCTGGAGGGGCTATTTTGGAGTTTAGATTTCACAGGCAGACCTGAGTCTTGTGATGACAAGTGCAAGCGTGTGCTGGGATGGGCAGCTGAGGAGAGGCCAGGGCCCCTGCCTTTGGAACTGAGGGCAACGGTGAGTCGAGCTAGGCTATTGGGTTATTCATTCATAGCAGTCACCCACTTGGTGGTGACACTAGGTAAGTGATGTTACTAATGTACCCTTCCCATTCTTAAAACATGTTCAGAATGTTTTTGCATTTTGTTAAGATATATTCTCTCTTCGATGGTTCAAATGGAACATGAAGATTGCATACCTGGGATATTTTCAATGGCTGTTCGTAGCCATGTGCTTTCATTTACAATTGCAATATAATTCAGTATTTTCATAAAACTTCTTCACTGCTACTTAACAGGAGATTATGTTCTTAACAACATAGTTAATTACTGCCACTACTATTATTATTTCAAATTTATTGAGTCATTAGGAAATAATACCACTATATCAGATGCAGTTAGCCTCATATTCTAAAGATCTAATTCTGATATCAAGGAGAATTTGGCTTTATTATCAACGTAATGAAATCCGAAAGGCAAAAGCAATGCACAGACGGTTATGCAGAGGGAGCCCCTGCTTCGTATTTGCGAAGCCATTGACATGGCATATGCGGTTACTTGCAACTTCAACTTATTTAGGCTGGATGGAAGCCATTCATTTGTACCAGAGCAGTACTGTTCTGTATTTCAATACAGACAGACTGCTGGCTCTGATTCCAGGTTTACTATAGTTTACTTAAGAAAAATATATGTAATACTTTATCCAAGTGAAATACTGACACAAAAATTGAATATGTAGCTCTTTTACATAACAAAGATAGAAAGTTATTTTCAGAGCTATTTTAGGAATCCGGTGTTAGAGTTACAATGAGGACTCTTATACTGTGTGTGTATGTGTGTATAATATCGTGATTCAGCCAATGGTCAGATTCCATCTCATCAGCTCTATACTTGAAACAATCCAGTCAACCTTCACACAACAGGTGCATTTTCACTTTACACATTATAAGTACTGGTTTCAAAGTTCATGAAACCAGAGTATTTTTTAAAACATGCCCACTGAATAGTACATCATAGATTAATATTTTTATCCAAAGAAAAAGAAAAAAGAAGCTTGTATATTTTATGAAACTCTCATTCTGCAAAGAAAAAAAAAAAAAACTGTTCAAAGAAAGGTTAATTATAAAAGGACTTTACAGGGACTCAGTAGGGAATTCCATCTCATCCTATCTTTTCGCTCTCAGCCTGTTTAACCTCCACCGTCCAGGGGCTGAAATGTGTGAAGTGGAAGAAATGAAGATCCAAGCCAAACAGAAACTCATTTTGATGAATTCACAGTCATTTGCCCTTTACCAGAGCTCTTTGGATTTCATTAAGTACACTGTTTGCACCCAGTACAGCTCTTCAAATAAATTACACCACCTTCTTCTGCTTGATACACTTTTATAGTGCTATTAATGATACCTTCAGTGTATTCAAAAAGTTTTATATGCCGCGTTTATTGCAAATCTTTTGTGCACTGAAAAAGTCTGTGGGGGTAGCTTCCTAACCTTCCTTTGCAGTTCTCTCCCATCCATCAAGTAAATGACTAAATTACCAGATAAACACATTACAGAAGTTACTGACTCTGTGCGGCTAGTCACTGGAGGCAGCTGCTGAGGAATGACTAATCCCTGCCCTGAGGTTTCTTATCGCCCTGATAACGTGACTCCTTTTGTTCAAATGAATCTCAATCACTTTGTGATAGTGTGTTTTCCCTTCTATATTTATAAAATATGTTTTTGTTAGATAAACAGGTATAGAAAAAAATATAGCTCAGTGTATTCAAAGAAGCATTAGGAACCTGGCTTCATTTTCTCTTTGGGTAGGACCTTGTCTTTGGCAAGCATTGGCCATCTTTGCTTCTGTATCCCTTGTCAACACTGGGAGACAGCCAGTGTGCACTGTCATTTCTTTTCCTTAATAAGCGTACTTGTGAGTATTTCAGCATCCCCTCGTCAGGCAACTGTAAATGTTAAGAGCAGCCCTGCTGCTTCAAATCACTGCTGAGTGGCTCTGAGTGGCAAGATTTATCTGGGTGAAATATCAACGAGTGTGGATGACTTGATAATTCTGCTGATGGTTTCCTTAAAAAAAAAGAAAGAAAATCACAAGTTAGAGGCCCAAGCTCTAGCATTTGATTTACTTGTGTTTCAAAGTTATTTATTAAAAAGAATCATCATGTTTTATTTGTTGCTGACTTTGGCAACATGCACTTCTTTATTAGCCAAAGAATCAACTCCCAGCTCAGGGTTAAAAATTAACTTCTAATTTCATATTGCTGAGACAAGGTTGCTTTCAAAGATTTTGTGATATTTATTCAAATTATAAATAAATTGAGGTATGTTCATTGACCATGGATGGATTAGAAAAGTTCTGTCTTCTAAAATTGACTCCTGTCATGATAGTAATTGTTACTCGTTTCTTTTTCGTTGTGTCCTCGTTTTTGTGTGCCTGGCAAACAACCATCACGTATTCTGTGCTGGTGGAGTTGCTGCTTTAGCTCTTATAACAGTAACGTTGCGTGAAGAGATGGCCGATGAAGTGACTTTGAAAGGGAGCCATCACTTAGGTTACGAAGAAGAAATTTGCAGTGTTCTTTTAAAATATTGCCAGAGGTTACAACATAGTGAAGCGATCCTTTTCAAAACCATTTAGTCTAGTTGCACTGGTCTTGACTCAATTTGCTTCACATAGTAGTCAGGACTGTTAGCATCATAATTGAGAAAATTCAACTCAAATTGGCTTAATCAAAAATGGAAAATGAATATCTCGTAGTCCTGGCAAGCCCAAAAGTAGAGAGGCTGTAGGCATGACAGGATACAGAGGTTCAAGCAAGGTCAGCTGACTGTTTTATTTCCTTTTCTAGTCCTTTCTTCTTCTGTGTTGGTCTCATTCGCGGGCTCTGTATCAGGACCCCTCACAGTGTCAAGCTCACATCACTCCTATTGCTAGCAGTCCCATTAGAAAATAACACTTCTTTTTTCCCAAAGTCCCATTTAAAATCCTTAGTCTGACTTTCATTGGCATTACTTGGGGGACAAGCTCATTCTTGAACTAATGTCTATGGACGAGGGTTGTAATAAATTTAAGTCTGGGTCACGTGCCCAAGCCTGGAGCTAGGAGCTGGGTAAGCCTTACCTAAACCACAGGTACTGAGTGTGGGTGAAAGGGGAACTCCACTGTAAACCAGACGCCGGTTCCACGGGAGGATGAACGACTTCTGGGTAAGCCTTTAAACCACTAAAGGTAATGTCAGTTTAGAGCCGTAATTCATTTGGCAAGTATTCTTTTTGCCTAGAACTCCTGGTATGAAGAAAGAAGACAATACACCTCTCTAGAGTATTTGAGTGTATTTGGGAGCAACACAAATTAAACTTAAAACCTCTTACCTGATGCAGAAGGTCAGCACCGTGGTATCAAGGGAACTAGGACTGACATTTCTAGTTGGTGATGCACTGCCTACCATATCCTTTCTAGGAAATTTCTAATACTGATTAGCATTTTGGAAACCTTTTTTTAGTGGTGTAGTGGTTAAGTGCTACGGCTGCTAACCAAAACGTCAGCACTCCTTGGAAACTCTATGGGGCAGGTCTACTCTGCCCTATAGGGTCGCTATGAGTCGGAATCGACGCGACAGCAGCAGGTTTGGTTTCGGTTTGATTAGCATTTTAAGGCTCTGATAAATTCTGTAATTAAAACATCTGTTTAATATTTTATATCAAGTGTTTCTCAGACGTGTTTGACACAGAATACATTTTGCATATCATCTATTAATATTGAAAGAAACTTCTATTAAAAGCCTTCGGGAAATGCTGATATATTCTGCACCTAAGAAATGTTACATTTTTTCACAATTGTCTTTGTAAAAGAAATATATTCACAGTAGAATACCCTAGGAATATCTCAAATCTTTATAATCTTACTGGATATAGTCATTACAATGCACCTTGTAAAACATTTGATAATTATTTAGATGGTCCTGTCCTGATGAACTGTATACTTGAAGGAAGATTAGACAGATATCTCAGATTAAGTCCACTATTTAAGTTGAATTTTTAATTCCTTCATTTATTTCTCTAGATTAAAAAGCCTATGAAAACTATTTCCTGCTTAGTATTATTTGGGAATATAAATTCAATTCTCATAAAACCAGAAAAATCAAGATAGTCACATTTCTTTTTACCATAAAACCCTTGAGGAAAAATAAGATTAGCCTCAGAATTTCTGATGCTAAATATCAGCATATTTCAAAAGACTAATATTTCAACTACCCATAGTTTCCTTTTTGAGCAAACTTCTAAAAAATAAAATAAAAATCTCTAGTATTGTCTTTTGTGGCTTCTGCTGCTTATCTCCTGAGAGAGCATATTAAAAAATAGCCTGCGATACGAGTGATGATAAATGGTTCGTGTAAGTTTTCTGCACATTTCTTGTTATGCAGTAAAGAATAAATTATGCCAGAAAAAAACAACAATAAGCCACAATACACGATATAATACGTGCAGACTGGTTTGGATTTTGAGAAGCATATTACAATTTTTATTTGAGCAGGCAAACTAGTGACAGTATCATTGTTGTTAGTCGCTGTCAAGTCATTTCTGACTCATAGCGACCTCATGTGAGCAAAGTAGAACTGCTCCACAGGGTTTTCCAGGCTGAGACCTTGCGGAAGCAGAAGGCCAGGCCTGTCTTCTGAGGTGCCTTTGGGTTGGTTCGAACTGTCAACCTTTCAGCTAGTAACTGAGCGATTAACGATTTGTGTCACCCAGGGACTCCCAATGGCTGTGTAACTATTCCGAATTAATCACCTTTGTTGTCTTTAATACACACTGTGTAATTCTGTAGCATTTTGGGTAGACTTCTCCTGGAAGAATGTGACTGGTTGTCAGATAGGGGGATGGCTTTATTCCTCACAACAAAAGCTATCGTAACATTTTAGGTATGATCAGGAATACCAATGTAGTTATTGCTTCTTTCAAACCAATGTTTTCTTGAAGTAAAGAGTCTATTTTTGAGTCATAAAGAAATCACAAATATTTTAACTATTTTTTAAAAATAAGATCCCTTAGATGGAAGTGATATCAATTTTACTCTTCAGCGTCATATTCTGAGGAAGAAGGGACAATGTATGGAGATTTGGAGATGTTTTCTACTAGATATTAAAATATTCTAAATTGCTAAAATCTCGTAAGATTCTACTTTTAAAAAATCTTTTAATTTTTTAAGAAAATCTTTGAATCCTTTCTAGCCCTACATTGCCAATAAGTTAGGTATAGTTACAAATAAAGCGATATGTTAAAAAATCTTTGTGCTCTTATTTCTTCTGTAAACAATTTTTTTAATTTATATAAATGATAAAAAATCAGATCCTCTAGAAATATGTACAGTTGACCAGTTCTGTGTATATAACTTTGGATAATATTGGAAAAATTGTGTAAGTTGTGTGTGTGTGTGTGTGTATAAATATAGCTCCTAATCCCCGTAACAAAAGGAAGAATGGGTGTTAGACATTTTCATAAATCACTGCGCTTCTCCTTAGCACCTACCGCAATTGCAAACAGGTAATGATTTGTGCACTGTTTGTTGTCTGTCTCTTCCTCTAGACTCTTAAGGAGAATAAAGGCAATAGTACTGGAGTACTGGCAAATACCCACAGTGTACACACACTCACACTGATTCCAATGCTCCCGCCTCCCTCTCTTAAGGACCTACCCACGTAATCCAGGATAATGTTCCCATTTTAAGATCTTTAACTCAGTCATATCCACAAATCCCTTTTGCCATGCAAGGTGACATATTTATAAAGGATTAGGATGTAGAAATCTTTGTGGGGGAGCATTATTCTGCTTATCTCTCTCTCTCTGTGTTTGTGTGCATATGTATGTATATACATATATATGTATGTATACACATACATGTATATATCTCCAGTGGAAGTTATTTTCAGTGTACAAATTCTTTAGGCTTAACTTAAAAATAATTTTATGTATTTTTTCTCCACTTCTGTTGTCTTTTAATCACAAATTTTGTAGCAGTCTCAGAAACAATGGCAGTCAATTCAGGGTTTGTTCAGATTTCAAAGCCTAAGGTGTGAGTGTGTGACTGGTGTCCAAAATGGTCCTAGTTTATCAGTCCACATAGATTTGCCACTGAGATATCCCTCATTTGTATTTGAGGATCTATGCTACTTGGAACGAAGAGGTCACCTAATTGCTATTTTACATTTATTCATCCATCTATGTAACCAATAAATTTTCATTGAGCACTTATGTGTGCTGGCCCCTGTATCCTTGGAATATAAAACATGAATAAGACAATGTTATGAATTGAATTGTGTTCCCCAAAAGTGTGTGTCAACTTAGCTAGGTCGTGATTCCCAGCATTATGTGATTGTCCACCATTTTGTCATCTGATGTGATTTTCCTGTGCATTGTAATCCTTCCTCTGTGATGTTGATGAGGCAGGATTCAACCTACAAGATTAGGTTGATTCTTAAGTCAGTCTCTTTTGAGATATAAAAGAGAGAAAGGAGCAGAGAGACATGGGGACCTCAGGCCACCAAGAAAGCAAGGCTAGGAGCAGAGCACATGCTTTGGACCAAGGGTTCCTGCACTGAGAAGTTCCTGGACTGGAGAAGATGGATGACAAGGACCTTCCTCCAGCTCCAACACAGAGAGAAAGCCTTCCCTTGGAGCTGGCACCCCACATTTGGACTTTTATCTTCCTAGACTGAGAGAATAAATTTCTCTTTGTTAAAGCCATCCACTTGTGATATTTTTGTAATAGCAGCACTAGATGACCAAGACAGACATCATCCCTACTCTCAAGGAAACCACTGCCTAATAAGAGAGCCAGACCCATAAATGGATAACTATAATGTAGTAAGTGCAATGATAGAAATCTGGTGGATTCGAACTGCCGACCCTTTGGTTCACAGACGTAGCACTTAACCACTATGCCACCAGGGTTTCTGATAGAAATCTACACTAGGTGTTATGTGAGGGATCTCCCTGAAGAGAGGATCCTAATGCAGTTTGGGAATGGTGTGATGTTTGATTAGTGAAGGCTCCTAGAGCTGCTGGGAGAGCTCAAACTCAAAAAATGAGAGTTAGCTAGAAGCATACTGGTATTGCTAGTGTCAAACCTCAAACTTCCTTGATGACTACAAATATATCTGCAATGAAACTCAACAAATAGTTATTGAATTGTGGTGAATGCTAAGGAGAAGTACAGTGACCTATGAGAACATTTAATACCTATATTTCCTCTTGTCAAGGGGATTAGAGAAAGCTTTGCTGAGAAACTTAGAGACATTAAACAAATAATTACAAGAGTGATGGGTGCTATGGACTGATGCTATGCTAATTCAGGGAAAAATAATTTAACCTAGTCAAGATGGTCAGGGATGGCCACACAAGGAAATTGAGACCTGAGTGATAAATAGGATTTAGCTAAGAAAAGAGGAAAGGGAAGAGCGGGGTGGAAGAATACCCAGTATGGCAGGAATGTAGAGAGGGAGGAAGGGAAGAGGTGGGTACAAGCCTTGAGAGACACGTATCCAAGGCTTTATGAACCAGGTTAGGATTTTTAGCTTTATCCTAGCTTAATTAGGGCCCCTTTGCTAAATTTTAGGTTGGGAAATAACGTGATCGGATTTGCATTAAAAAATAAATCCTTCTGGTCATAGGAGGTGGGGATTAAACTAGAAGTGGGTAGAAGAGTTAAGAAGCTGTTACAACATCCAGATAATAAACCACGATTTGGGCTGGCTGGGTGTCATCGTGCATGGAGTGCTGGTCCTTATACTTTTTATTTTATTAATCAATTTATTTTATAAATCAACCAAAGATGAAAATGTGATATTGATAAAGCAATACAGGATATGGGAAAAACAGTGAGTCAAGCTTAACAAAAGTTACAGCAATTGTAAATAAGAGCTGGAAAAAAATTAATTTAAGAGATATTTACAAGGTAGCATATTTATTGAGTTCTTATGTTGAAGGCATTCTTCTGTATTCTGGAGACACTGTAATGAATGGCCTAATACCTGGCATATAGGTGCTCAATAAGTATTTTTTAGTTGATTAATTCATGTGTGAGACACAGAATAGCAGCAAAGCATGGGCCAGATTATAGAAGTCTTATACGCCATGAGCCATGCCAATGTTTTAAACAAGTGAACTCTAACACTGTCACGTTTGTGTTTAATTTATCACTTAGTGGGCTATGTGGAAGATGGATTTGGGGGCAACAAGGTTCTAGATGATAATTGAAGAGACCATTGAAATACTTCAGGGAAAGGATAATGAGACCTGAACCAGTATAGAGCCAAGAGATAAAGAGAAGAGAAAACAAGTATGAGAAATAGTTAGGAGGCAAAATTAGAATTGACAATTGAATGAAGTAGACAGAGAGAGAAAAAAAAAAAGACGGAGACAAAAATGACTCCCAGTTTCTAGTATCAGATACTGATAAACGGAAGCCCATGAAAACAGCATTATAGTGGCAGACACAGAGGAAGTATCCAGGGACTGCTCATTGATGCCTTGTGTGTAATTACATCCTGGAATATCCTGCCACTTTAAACCCAAATGTAATCTCTTGTATTTTTATTGTACTTTAGATGAAGGTTTACAGAACAAACTAGCTTCTCATTAAACAGTTAGTACACGTATTATTTTATGACATTGGTTAATGACCCCACGACGTGTCAACACTCTCCGTTCTCAAACTTGGGTTCCCTGTTACCAGCTTTCCTGTTTCCTCCCGCTTTCTAGTCCTTGCCCCTGGGCTGGTGTGCCCCGTTAGTTTCATTTTGTTTTATAGGTCTGTCTAATCTTTGGATGAAGGGTAAACCTCAGGAGTGACTTCATTGCCAAGCTAAAAGGGTGTCCGGGGCCCATAGTCTCAGGGTTCCTCCGGTCTCAGGCCAGTAAGGCTGGCCTTTTTATGTAAGTTAGAATTTTGCTGTACATTTTTCTCCAGCTCTGTCTGGGACCTTCTATTGTGATCCCTGTCAGAGCAGTCAGTGGCGGTAGCCAGGCAACGTCTAGTTGTACTGGAGTCAGTCTGGTGGAGGCCATGGTAGTTGTGGTCTTTAGTCCTTTGGACTGATCTTTCCCTTGTATCTTTAGTTTTCTTCATTCTTCCTTGCTCCCGAAGGGGTGAGACCAGTGCAGCATCCTAGATGGCCGCTCACAGGCTTTTAAGACTCCAGATGCTACTCATCAAAGTAGAATGTAGAACATTTTCTTTGTAAACTGTGTTATGCCAATTGAACTCGATGTTTCCTGAGACCATAGTCCCCATAGCCCTCAGTCCAGCAATCCTATCCATTAGGGAGTTTGGATGGTTTATGGAGCATCCACGACCTTGTCTTGTACAAGTTGTGCTGGCTTCCGCAGTATTGTAGCAAGTGTAATCTTGAACCCAAGTTTTTGTTTTTATTTAAATCATTGATGAAAACTGATTCACTTTCATTTTTTTTTTTAATGCTTTAATATAAAGGGTGGGGGGAGATTCCGGAAAAACAATTTCCAGGGAGAAAATTCGTCTTCTATGGTTGACACACTTCTTCCCCTGTATAAATTGTTCACTTCTCTGAGCTTTGGAAGAACAGCTACTAAGCAGTTGTTTATTTTTGTATAAATAACTTTCAGACCAGCTGCTTAGTGATATCGATCAAATTACAATGAAAACTACACAAGAGCTTTTCCCACAGTGTCATTATTCTCACATGGTCACCACTGAGCAAAATTACTTTCTGGGTAAAAGGGAAGAAATGCATGAAACATACACTCCTGAGACCAACAACAAGTAATTACAAAACAGCTTCCAAATCCCAGACTCAGTGCTATACAATACAACTCACGTCCTTTGGGGTTTTCACTACTTACTGGTCATTGCTGAATGCATCTTGTCACATAGCCCTGAGGCATCAAACTTTGAGGTCACCATTTCTGACTTTATTTTATAAAAGAGATAGTTTTAATTTCACACTAATATAATAGGTATTGTCAGTGTTCACCTCAAGAAGGAACTACAAACAGAAAACTCAACAACAAAAAGAAATACCCTACATAGAAGTGCTTTATGTTCTTGTTTTCCACTTGATTCCCCCACAAAAAAAACGTTTTTCTCTCAGCTCTTGTTCACCATTGCCATAAACTTGTTAAGCTTGACTCATTGTTCTTACCCATATCCTATACTGCTTTATCAGTATCATGTTTTCATCTTCGGTTAATTGACAAAATGAATTAGTAATTAGAATTTCGAAAAAGAGTTAAAATATATGAACATTTATCATAGATGGATAGAAGAGAATTATGTGCAAAATGATTTTTAGACAGCTTTTTTTTTAAGTACAAACATGAGAACATTTTGGACCTGTCAATGTTACCAGCCAAGTTAATTGCTCTGCGTGACCTGTGGTCCCTGCAGTCTAATTATACTGGCCTCTGAATTTGGTTAAGCAACAGCAACAGAGCCCCACACAGTTGCGGGAAAAGTTGCAAAGAAGCTGGCTTGCTCTCTTTAACAAAGGATTTAAAAGTGGCATTTAAGAAATCATTATGCTAAGCAGAAGCCTTTCCCTCTAGAAGCTGCTGGGAATAGCTGCTTCCTCCTGAGCTTGAAAGCTCAGACAATGAAAACATCTAACTCTTGATGATCAAGGCAAATGGAAAAACCGAATGTCTGGTGGTTATTGCCCGGTAATGACTTTTTATCAGAAACATAGGTTAAAATCCTTCTCTTTTAGACAAAAAAATTCATGTCAGAGTTAGAAATTGTAATGTATGGGAACAGAATCAGGTCCCTGACTCCACAGAACATTTTCTCTCTTCCAACATTGGGAAGTTAGAGTATTGCAATGTGCCCATTGTTTCAGGAGACAGTTTTCCCAGCAAGGTTGAACAATTTCTTTGTAAGTCAATGGCCTATTTTAACGTTATGCGTGTAAAAGATGGGTCTAGTAGGGTCCTAAAATACAAAGTTGAGGTCCTCCCTCTGCAACTGCCTCCTCTTTATGGACAAGAAATCGGTCAATTTCCCGCCACAAGGCATGCTATCGGTCCCCAAGCAATCGGGTTCCCATTACTATTGCCTTCAGAGATTTAAAAAATAAGAAGCGAATCTCTACCCACTGAATGAGTTCATTCTCGTTGCCGTTGCCGCTGATAGTGCTGCCAGGACCCATGGGTCTATTGTGGGCCCTGTGGCAGAGGAGGCGGATGTTGCCACTGAAATAAATGTTCTGGAAGCCTGGTAGACCTCCTTCTACTGAAAACCTGGCTGTGGATTCTCAGCAGGGGAAGAAGAACATCCTCTTTCCCAGTGTTAACATTCAGGTATTTTTCCCTCCATGCCAAATAGACTAAACTCCCAACATTCACTCTCTACTGAACTGCAATTTGAATTGCTCATGAGCAACAATCACTTTCTGTTGTTCAAAATCTGCTCTCAGAGATCTGAATTGGAAGCCAGGGTCAGCTGCACCAAGACCCAGATACATAGCCCTGTAACCATCCTAATCTGGGCTCAGGGGCCATCTCTCCTGCTCCTACTGTTTTTGGTTCTCACAGTGATGTTACCTTTAAAATTGTGTTTCTCTTCACGGTCTTTGTTGCTCCTTGTTATTACTAGTTTTTGATTAGGGCTTTTCTACTCATCCCAACTGGTTTAAAAACATCTTTTTGGGAGAAGATATTGACTTGATCTCTTTTCTCCCAGAAGACCCTGAGATATTATTCAAATCTGACTATCCCTTCTCTAGAACTTTCAAGCTTTAGGTATTAATGCTTTATTTGAAAAAAAAAAAAAAAAAGATCTGTCTTGCCAAACATACTGTTACCACTTTGAAGGAACCAAGTTGTAGAAAACCCTCTATCTGTGTCTGTATTTGTACCATACCTGTGTCCCTGACCTACCGCTGTCTCTATTTTCATCTGTCTTCATTTTTTCCCCTACCTCTCTTTATGTCTTTCCATATAGCATATCATTTACCTTTTTCTCTTCTTAGCTCTGACACTTAAATTTTACTAGCGATATTTCATCAGTGGATGAATAAATCAGGCTGCCGGACCCTCTGGGGTGATTTGATTTTGGATTCACATAGTAGCATCTGGAAGAGGAATGAAGATGTCATGAAGAAAGACTACAAGACTTGATATGTAGTGACATGAGTTGTTGAGGAAAGGTCGTCATCAAAGATGATGCCATCCATAACCACTTGGTTGATTTGAAGAGTTGTAGCACCATTAATGGAGTCCTGGTGGCACAGTGGTTAAGAGCTCAGCTGCTAACCAAAAGGTTGGCAGTTTGAATCAACCGGTTGCTCCTTGGAAACTCTATGGGGCAGTTCTACTCTGTCCTATAAGGTCACTATGAGTCAGAATCGACTCAACAGCAATGGGTTTGGTTTGGTTTGGTTTTGGTTACTACTATTAATAGAATTTGTGGAGTCAAAATATGTGAGTTGTTTACCAGGAAAAATCATAAATTTGGTTTTATTGAGTTTTAAAGTGCATTTAGGTATCTAAGTGGAAATGCTCATCCCACAGGTATAATTTCCACAACCAAAAATGACTACAGAGGATCACGATGTGGCTGCCAGTCTGGTAGCGTCTCTGTCAGTGTTCATAGATGGTAGAATCAGTCCTTGATTCTGACTTAATAGAAATATTATGTGTTTTAGTAAAGTTCTACCCTCTATCAAAATATATAAATACTAAAGATTATCAAGAAGTTTCTTAAATAACTTAAATGAGAAACATGGACAGTGCTGACTGAGTGGTAGTTATCTTCCACAGTCGAATTGCTTAGTAGACTCTGTAACTTGTAGACTTGTCCCTGGCAAAGGAAATACCAGACATATATATCAGAAAGTAGATATGCTTTATCAGATTTGAAAATCTAAACCTGCTGTAAAATATTCTAGAAATGATATTGACTGAATAACTTTATAATCCTGACCCAAGCCCTAACCCTGAATAAAGCAGAAAGGGAAAACTGGCTGGGCCTGATACAAAAGAAACCCAGTATGCCCTGCATCAACCTCCATTCTCCTTTTAAGATGTTTTCTTTTTAATTTTAAGGGACAATTTTCTACAGTCACATGTTTGTGTTTTCGTAGTCAATTATGGTGGAGGTTGGTAGAAAGAATGGAGGTGGACAGGGAGAAAGGGCAAAGAATTTATATTTGGTTTTCATTAGTACCATTAATAGAATTTGAGGAGTTAAAATACATGAGTTGTGTACCAGGGAAAATCATAAATACAGTTTTAGATTTACTGAGTTTGAAAGTGCATTAAAGTATCTAAGTGGGAATGGTCATCCCACAGTTATCATTTTCAGAACCAAAAATGACTACTAGTTCAGTGAAATTTTATGAGCCAAGCGAATTTTGGATAGCATACACAACGAATGTACTTAACCCTCTGCAGTTCTTTGTGATTAAAGCACCTCCTTGTCACGTTTTTTTCTTAAGGGTCATAGGACAAAGCTCATTTAATCATGTGTTTAGGGCTCAAGAAAGATTTTTAGGAAAAAAGTTTTTTTTTTTTTCCTTCAGAATGGTATAAAACTGGACAGCTAGACAGCTAGCGAGAAATAATTTTTTTTTTTTTTTATGACCTGCCACCTTCTATGTCAGCTTGGTATTCAGATTTCTTTTTCTTTCAGCAATTATTGATGTGAGTGACCTGGCTAATATCATTTTCAAGTTATCTGTAGAATTCTTTTTTAATCACTTAAGATACAAAAGCATACCAAACAAAACAACATAGCGGTAGCTTCGAACTTATAAAACTCTAAGAGAATACATTCCCATATACCGTAAAACATCAAGATCTATTTTCTGTACTATGAAATTTAAATTCTGAATAAATTCTGAATCATTATTTCAGAACCGAACTGTGATTTAGAATTTACCTTTTCCAAAACTTTCAATTTGCAGATAATACACCTGAGAGCAAAGATGCTGAATGACTTGCCCACAGCCATCCAGCCAATCAGCATCGAACCCAGATTTCTGAGTCCCAGGGAAAGTAATTTTTAGTCTTGATGGAACAAATTTGAAGAAAATATACCATTATCAAGTTAACTCAGACCTTCAGTTCTTCACATATCGTACTTTTTATGAAAAAGAAGTGAAACAATGAGCATAGTTGATTTCCATGGATTGTAAAGTACTTTTATTTAAAAATCACTTTGACTTAGACCCTTCAACTCAAGTGAGCTTGCAATGTTTTTTGAAGTTCACACAAGTTTATTATATTGACTACAAATCATCTGACTGGTATTTCAAGCTTTGGCAGAAACTGCTAGAAAAAAAGTCCCTCAATAGTCAGAAGTGACCCTTATCCACTACCTCAATCAGAGCTTTAAAGAGTGGGAATACGGGAATTAACGTTTGGCTTAGTATTCTTATGACTTCTCCAGGCTGGCTGTCACCACTAGGTACTCCATATCTTAGAAGTCAGCCCTTTTTAATATTTTCTAGTTCAGTAGGTTAGGAATGCTCAGATCATTTTTGGCTAAGCCCCATGGTAATTTCCTCCTTTTCCCACATTCTATGAACTGGAAACCCCCTCTGATTTTTCATTTTATGAATTTGGAACAAATGTCAGATTTTTTTAGATTTAAAAAGGTATTATTCAACACATTTAATGGTATATTCTACAAAGTTTACCTCTAAAAAAGCCTTATGTTGACTATGACAGTAGGAGGACAATTTAAAGTTGTTTCATATGTAAATATTACCTTTTAAAAAATATTTATGTGCTGTTTTCTATAGAGATGAGACCAGGTGTTTCTTTCCTCAAATTCTTTGCTAATGAATAATTTGTTTAACTATGTATTAAAACACAACACTAAGACTGCAATTACAGACTAGCTACCTTTTTAGAAGGCATTTAATACTATTTTAGAAATTCCAGGGACAGAAAAATCAGGGCATTTGTGGTCTTTACGTACATAGAACAAACCTCCAAATAAATTACAAAAGACAAAACACAAGTTGCTGAATGGCCACTAAAGTGACAGGGACTTTCTCTTCTGCTTTGTATTACTGTTTCAGCATGGTGCCTTCCTTCTAATGTTGGATTGAGTTTATGACTTCTGCTGTGGCCTCCATTGCTTAGAAGTGCCTAGTTGCTGTCACAGAGTACCTGTGATATCAGGTCCTCTGATCGATTTAGCTCAGGATTATAGTGACCTTGAACGCAAGATTGTGATCATTCCATTTTTTCCTCCAAAGAGAACAACTCTACAACCACCAACTGGAACCTTTTCTCCCATCACAGTTGCCTGCTGCTGTTCATTAGTGCTACTGAATGTGATAAAATACAAACATGGCATTTCTACCACAGACTTTACTTAAAGCTCAGAGCCTAAAAGCATAGCATGTAGCTTAGTGGAGTAACTGGGTAGTGCCAGTAGTTAAAGCACTCACCTGCTAACCAAAAGGTTAGAGGTTTGAGTCCACCCAGAGGTGCCTCAAAAGAAAGGTGTAATGATCTACTTCTGAAAAATCAGCCACGGAAAACCCTATGGTGCACAGTTCCACTCTGCCACACATGGGGTTGCCGTAAGTTGGAATCAACTCAAATGGCTACTGGTTTTGGTTTTAGTGATCATGAGCACTGGCTCAGAGCTGCATCAGCCTGGAGGAAAATCACACCTTAGCCTCTTATTAGCTGTGTAAACTTGTGTAAGCTATTTGACTATTTGAAGAGGTCAAATTAGATATTTAACTCATCAGCTTGTTGGGGAATTTAACATACTAATGCAGGTAAGTTCTTAGGAAAATGTATGACACCTGATAAGATTCAATGAACATTAACTATTTAATTAATTAGCTCATTTGGCTCAAACCACATGGATGGTTTGATGTCTACTGTTCAGTAAATGGTCAGTGGTGATTATTCCATTGAAATCATTCTTGAAGCACTTCAGCTGTCAGCCTATATACACAACTTGCCTTATTGAATGTATCATTAAATCATTTTTTCAAGTGCTTTCTTTTATCCATTCTCTCCACAGTACTTAATAGAACTGACTTTCACTACTGTAACTTCTCTTCATATAGATCGGTTGAGTAATGAGCAATTTTTTTTAAACATTTTACTTTGAAATATTTGACTTACAGAAAAATGGCAGAAATTGTGCGGCATTCTCAGATATCCCTTATCCAGCTTCCATTTTAACAACATACATAACCATACTGTAATTACCAAAAATCAAGATATTGACATTAACATATGAAGGGGAAAATGGACTTGGCAAGGCCGAACATGGCTGCCTTCATGCTTTTCATTAGTTCACTGCTTTTTTCCAAGCCCTTGTTATGTGACCTTGCTGAGATAGTCTTAAGTAACTCCCTGATACGTAGTCATTTTTGTCCTTGACCACTATAAAACCTCCATATACCCACTCCCCCTACTGCTGTGTGTGGAGATCTACTTTGGTCCTGCTGCTGCCAGGGACCACTGCCTTGTACATAAATGTACTTAATAAAATGTCTTTACCACTATACTGAAGTTGCCTGCCTCTTTCTTCGGTCTCTCAGCACCCTCCCATTTTGGAGGCAAATTTTGGGTTATTGGTCCATGCCAGGACAGTATAATACTATTAAACCACACACCTTGTTAGAATGTTAATAATTTTTCTTCTAATGTCCTTTTTTTCTGTTCCAGGATTCAATCATGGATCCTGCATTGCATTCCCACCCAGCCGTAATTCCTTGTCTTAACTAACTAGTGCCGCTATAACAGAAATAGCATAAGTGGACAGCTTTAACATACAGAAATTTATTCCCTCACAGTCTAGAAGGCTAAAAGTCTGAATTCAGGGTGCCAGCTCCAGGGGAAGGCTTTCCCTCTCTGTCAGCTCTGGGGGAAGGTCTTTGTCATCAATCTTTCCCTGGTCTAGGAGCTTCTCAGTGCAGGGACCCCTGATTGAAAGTATGTATTCTGCTCCTGTCACTACTTTCTTGGTGGCATGAGGTCCCTTTGTCTCTCTGATTGCTTCTCTCTTTTATATCTCAAATGAGAGTGATTTAAGACACAACCTAATCTTGTAGATTGAGTCCTGTCTCATTAACCTAGCTGCCTCTAATCCTGCCTCATTAACATTATAGAGCCAAATTCGACAACACATAGGAAAATTACATCAGGTCACAAAATGGTGGGCAATCAGAGAATACCGGGAATCATGGCCTAGTCAAGTTGACACACATTTTTGGGGGACACGATTCAATCCATAACACTCTTTCATCACCTCCAGTTTGTGACAGTTCCTCATTCTTTCTTGGTCTTTCACGACCTTGACACTTTTGATGAGTACTTGTCTGTTATTTTCTGGAATGTCTCTCAAGTTTGCGTTTGTCTGATGGTTTCTCATAATTCAAATTTTGTTACATATTTTTAGCAAGAACAGAGGTGAAAATTGGTCCTTCTCAGGAAGTAACTGGTGTTTTTATTACTGGTGATGTTAAACCATGATCACATGATTAGAATAGTATCTACTGGGTTTCTCCACTGTAAAGTTGCTATTTTTCTCTTTGTAATAGGGTCACTATGAGTCAGAATTGACTCAACGGCAATGGGTTTTAACTGAAAAATATTTTGGGAGGGAGTCTTTGAGACCACCATGATATTGTGTTTCTCCTCAAATTTTTGCCCACTGATTTCTGCCATCTATTTTTTAACATCTATCATTCATCTCACTTGTAAGAATTATTACTATGGTGTTTGCCTAAGGGTGATTTTGTACTCACCTCATTCCTTCTACATTAATTAATTGGATTTTTTTCTCTGAGGAAGAGTTGTCCCTCTTCTCATTTGTTTGTTTATTCAGTTACATATTTACATCAGCATGAGCTCATGGATATTTACTTTATTCTATAGGCAATAATCCAATGCTGCCATCTTTTTGTTTCTCAAATTGTTCTTGGTTTGACCGTGGCTTTTGCAGTTGTCTCTGCTTCCTCAATTTGGCATGCCTTTGTCCTTTTTTGAGTACTTCCTTCCCTTCTGGCACCAGAAGATGCTCCAGGCTCATTTTGTATTTTTTTCTGCCCCTGTCCTGGAGTCTGTCATTTTTCCAAGGAGCCCTGGTTCCTTTTATTGGAAATGGGATTAGAAACCAACATCTGGAGGCTAGTTGTTTATCATCACTCACTTTTATTTAAAAGGTAATTCAGGAAAAACAAAAATATAGTGAACATATTTTCTTCCGTTCAAAGTAAAAATAGCTTTATGGAGTCTTGTAGGAAAATATGTATTCTTCTAACGTATATTACCTACACAATTGACTAGCATAATTTTGCTGAGAAAATTCAGACTGCTTTTTAATAAAAATTTTCAGGCTAATATTTGTGCACTTTTACAAAGGAACAGGAATCTAACCTTTTATCCTGAAATTAAATGTTTGGATTGTACGTAGTTTGCTCATCATAATTCTATACTTCTGCTATTGGGTAAGCCTAATATCATTTAATATATTTATGAAATGTCTTCAATTATTCAAATCCATGGTAACCATATTGTCAATATGTAACTAGAGTAGTAGATTTTTTTTCTTCCTCTTTTTTTCCCCCAGTGCCTCAGGGTGTGAATCTAATTCTTCTGCTGGAAGAGTTGAGTCAGGTAGACAGACCCATGGTTTCTCGAGCTAGATTTGCCCCTGCTTGTAGATTCTCCTCCTCATACTTCCCAATGACCAGAGAGAAAAGCCATTGCCATCCTCATCCTTCTTTGGATATCACCTCATGGGCATCATTTGCACAAGGATTAAGCATTTCTGTCAAGAATGGATTTAGTTATTTTTCCCCAAACGTAAAGCATTTTAAAGTGTGTGTATGCATGTACATAAGAGGAAAGGAAGTGGCGGAGGTCAGAAAGTCAGCTAATGTGGCTCTTTGTCTAGTTCTTATACCTAAGCTTTCCCTTTAAGCCTCTTAAGAGCAGTTCTGAGTGGGGTACAGGTGTGTGGATGCTCACAGGCCCTCATCTTTCCTTGTCTAGATAATTTTCCACAGCTATCTTCCCAGGATTCCTGCTTCTCCAGCTTTCCTGTGAAAGAATCTTTATTTTGTTCCTCCATGAAACCCTTCTGGAGTTTCCAAATTTTTACAGGTACAGGCATGGAGCAGCTTCAGACATGGGGTGTTTTTTGTTTTATTTTTTCCCCCTCCAAGTTGTATTTTCGCTCTGTCAAGAGGCAGAAACAGTGTCTCAGTGTTGGTTAATCCTCTTGTTGAGGAGGCTGTCCTGGTCCTATAGATGAAGACAGTGAACATTGAGAAATGGCCTGGGTTCCCGCCCTAGGCAGGTACTGATTCTTACTCTTGCCTGCTCTGAATTATATCGCAAAGCATCCCACATTGACTTGATAATGAATTTACAATTAAAACCATCACACAATTTATTGCCTGGTGATCCACTTCTGAAAGTTCCCAGCCTTGAAAGCCCAACAGAACACAGTTCTACTCTGCACACATGGGTTCGCAATGAGTCAGAATCCACTCCACGACAACTAGTAACAGGAAAGCCGAGTAGTTTCAGTTACCAGACCTCTCCCATCCCTCTGCACCTGCAGATCTCAGATCGAAACCACCCTATTAACAAAGGACATATTGATTTGAGACTACTGTTTCAAACTTTTTTTGACTTCTCATTCTTATCAGTATAACATTTTTGAGCAAACACCCTCAATATTCTGATAGTTATTTATTCAAACATCAAGCACATGTGGTAATATACTAATATATTGTATATATTCTGAAACTTTCAAAAAACAAGAAATTATAAAAATGTGAGATAAATATCAAATTATTTAATTTTTCATTAACAGTACAAACTTCTTTGCTCTCATTAACATAACTAATGTATTAATATTTTTAGTGAGAGCAATATGATTAAAATTTATCATTTTGAAAATTCAATTTTTTTCCTTTGTTTCAATATTTGGCTTTAATGGCTGCAACAATGGGCTCAAGCATAGCAATGATTGTGCGGATGGCACAGGACCGGGCAGTGTTTCCTTTTGTTGTAAGTAGGATCACTATGGATTGGAACTGGCTCAATGCACCTAACAACAACAAAATAACCATTACACTATAAAACACAAAGATTTAAATAAAACAAAGAAATGATTATTTTCAATCTCCACTACAATTTTGAAATATTTTTAAATGAAATTGAGCTAATTTCTATCGTCGTTTCTAAAAAGTATCAAAAATTATTGGATATTTATATTTTTAAACAGGTTCAAAACCACCGTTTATTGAAGAATGGTGCTCTTATAAATCAAGATTTGGGTACTAGGTGTTAAGCTTCTTGCAAAGGTTTTTAAAGTGATAAGACAGTTCTGTTTTCATGGTGCTCGGTGAAGTAAGTCAATCACAAAGGCACGAGTATTGTATGATCTCACTGATGTAAAATAGCTAGAAGAGGCACATGTACAGAGACCAAACTTACTAGTGGTTACCAAGGATGGGAGGGAGGGGAGAAAGGCAAATTATTGTTCAGGTAACATTGAGTTTCTGTTTATGGTGACTGGAAAATTGGCAACAGATTTTGGTGATGGCTGTACAACATGATTAATGTAACTGAAGTCACTATACTTTACATGTGGGAAACATTAAATTGACAAATATTGTGTTATATATATTTTTACCACAATAAAAAAGGAGGGAATAATTTTCTGTTTTCAAGTTTCAAATATGGAGAACTAAGAGTCTCTTATATGATGACATATTATTTGCAGCAAAATAAAATACTTATTGATGGAAGTGTTCCATATATGCTTTTACAAATCAATTATATTCTTCCTTATTGTTGAGATACTCCTTTTTTCTTTAAAAAGGCCAATTAAGTGTGATTTATTTTTTCAATATCTTACTATTGACAATTATTTACTGTCATCAGAATGGTTACAACTTCGTAATATTATATATTTGTAAAAGTAAGACGTGCAACTTCCTTTAAGCAATATAACCCCACTGCCGTTGAGTTGATTCCAACTCATAGCAACAAGCAATATATACTTTATAAATTCAGTAAATATGTTAGGTGAATAATTTATTCATTGAATGAGTGGTTGAGATAAGTGTTGAGGTTTTGTGTGGTGCAAAGGCGTTTAATGGTTCCTCTCCATCTTATTACAACATTTTATGACTCATCTATAATTTAGACATCTTTCAAAAAAGAAAAGCTAACTACATGGATGGTACATTGAATATATGGGTTTTACTATAGCTGATTGTAATGTTTTCCTTTGACTAGGGCAGTGAATGAATTTCACCTGTGGTGTTTTTTCTTTAAATTTACCTGGAATCCTTTTAAAATTACAGGTAATAAACAGTAACACATTTTTCCCTAACATGTTATTTTATGAAAGAAGTCTTTACCACTGAGATTATAGCTCCTCTGGTGATCTCACACACAAAAAAGTATTCCTTCACGTATTTTAGGAATAATATGCAATATACATTACTTAGGAAATATTGTAGACATTAACATTTTCATGCAATTTTCACGTTCTGAAAAAATATTCTAGAATTAGTTTCTTTAAAATTCCTGCCACACTTATAATGTGCCTTCCAACAGTTCCTGGCATGCATTTTAGTTACTGCTTTTTCTCATATTCTCTGCATCATTCCAGCTATTTTATGTAGTAGGAAATACACGTGTTTTCACAATTCATAATTTCACAATTATGTGTGTAGTTTTGTTTTGCTTATAATTCAGTACTTTTTAAAAGAAACTTCTGAAAATTTATTGTTTAGTACATTTTCTCAAATACTGAAATTTTCATATTCTAGATAACGATAAAAAATTTGTGGAGGTCTGCTTTATTGAACTAGTTGATAAGTTCTTAAATATGTTACTTAATCATGATGACTTCTCACTGTCATTAGTTAATATCTCAAAGCACTAAATACACATAGGCCAAGGTTCATTGTTAAGGATATTGGGTGTGAACTTATTATTTTAAGTCTCCTTCTTGATAATTTGACTGTATTTTTTTGCTCATCTTCTTATCAGATTCTAGTAGACTATAAATAATTTTACTTTTATAATATGGCTAGCAGGTGTACTGAGAAAAGGAGAAGAATTAGCCCTATTATTTTACTGTTCTGTTGTGTTTACATTCTTAATGTTACCTTAAATTTCTGTTTTCTTTGTAGGAATATTTTTAAGCCACGTAACAAACTTGCTCATTATGTTAGACTATTAAATGATTAGTTCTATTAAAAATGAATGATATAACCTACAAATTCAGTTAATCAAGCATAAACATATAAATAGCAATACATTTGAAAGTGCTGAGGTTGAAGGAACAACGATGAGACCATTCCAGAAACTATTGAGTTAGGGAGCTACCTCTGTCCCCTCAAGCTCAAGGAAGGGTACCTGTCTCAGTTATCTAGTGCTGCCACAACAGAAATACCACAAGTGGGTGGATTTAACAAATGGAAATTTATTCCCTTACACTCTAGGAGGCTAGATGCCAAAATTCAGGGCACCAGTTCCAAGAAGAGGCCTTCTCTGTCTGTTGGGTCTGGGGGAAGGTCCTTCTCATCAATCTTCCCCTGGTCTAGGAGCTTCTTACACAGGAACCTGGGGTCCAAAGGAGGAACTCTGCTCCTGGCACTGCTTTCATGGTGGTATGAAGTCCTCCTGTCTCTCTGCTTGCTTCTCTCTTTTATATCTCAAAAGATACTGACTTCAGACACAACTTAAGTTTGAGTCCTGCCTCGTTAACATAACTGCTAATCCCTCCTCATTAACATCATAAGGGTAGAATTTACAACGCACAGAAAAACATATCAGATGACAAAATGGTGAACAATACGGTTAATCATGGCCTAGCCAAGCTGACACACATTTTAGGGAGACACAATTCAATCCATAATAGCACCTGTGCAAATTGGCATTTTAATTATTAGAAAAACTAAAATTCTACCTCTCCTCACCTCTTGTACATACCCCCCACAACCCTTTTTAGCTATTCTGTAGAGTTTCACATATTCCATACAGCCAGCGGTGGGGGAGTGGGGGTGGGGTATTGTTCTTGCCATTATCTGAAAGTCTTGCATTGCAGCTCTATCCTCATAGTCTTGGGCATGATTTCGTAAGGGCTCCACATTTTATTCATTTGTTTTTATTTTTGTCTTTATTTTTTCATAGTTTGTTTTAAAACTGCTTACAATATTGAAAATAATTTCACTGGATAGATTGTTTGCTGTGAAGAACTCCTGCATGCATGTGATTTTGAAACCTACGCACACCCCACTTACATACTCCAGTCACGGTAGAAAGACTAAGCTAAAAAGTTGATTAGCAAACTCTCAAATCCTTTCTGAACTCAGGCAATTATTGAAATCGATAGAGAAGGAATCAAATACAATAGTTCCCCCAACTATGACAATTACATAATGAAGTAGCGAGTGGACCAACACAAGGAAAAAATAGATTTCAACTGAAGTGCTAACCCTAATCAATGGGTAGTAGCAGCCTGGATTTCTTTGCTAAAAAGAGATGAGGTCAGATTGAGGGTTAATTGGATTGTAATGCCATGAAGTTTAATGAAAAACCACCAGTCTTTTTTCAAGTCAATATTTAGTATTTTGGTAAATTATGACAGTTAAAATCTATTAATTTAAGGAAGGGGTTTAGAATTATAATCAATTCGTTTTCTGAGCACAATGATTCAATTTTATCATAAAACAAACACTTGATTGTGTTCTAGTTGCAACCCGGTCTCTGTATCAATAACAGAAAAACTTTTTGAAGCATCAATGGCCTTACTTATAGGACAAGTGCAATTTTCTTTTTGATTTTTTTTCCTTTTGATATAGGTATACACAGCCAGAGATACACCATTTCTACAGTTATACCTGTACAATTTAGTGGTGTTGATTACATTCCTCAGGTTGTGCTGCCATTCTTGCTATCCTTTCCCAAATTATTCCACCACCGTTATCTTCAACTCACTGCCCCCTAGATAGAGGCAATTTGGATGGCAGTAGTCAACATCTGTCAGCAGGAACAACAGAATGGAGTTACCACACAGCCATGCAACATCACAAAATTATAAATCCTAAAACCTTTATTTTCTTATGCTTTCTCTTTCCTAGTATAAACCCAGAGGTGTTTAAGTTCAGATGAGCTAGTCTCACAGCAGGCACATGTTAAACACATAAGACATTTACTCATTCAGTAGGTGTTAAAGAGAGCCTTCCCCATGCCAGCTACCATGTGGCATTAGGGACACATAGTGAACAAAATCAATGTGATCTCATGGAACTAGTAGTCAAATGAAAGGAAGGACAAACACCTATTACAAAAACATAAAATAAATGCAAACTGTGATGTATGCTACTAAAAAAATGTAGAGAAGACATGACACTTCATATGAATAATGGATATTTTAATACTTTTACTTGTGCCTTTTATTTCATGACTCTATACCATGTACTCCATCACAACAATGACAGACACCACTTTAAAATGAAGTTCTCAACTTTATTCAGCTTACATAACTGTGAGAAAGAGGTTCTAATACAGTGTTCTGGTAAATCGCCAACAAAGATAGCTCTAGATAAAGAAATGCGGTTATCTTTGAGGTTATGTTTATGATTGTATTGCAAGATCTATGATTTACCTTATTGCTGTGGATGGGACAGTTACTTCTAGAATCATTACCTGTTGTCCAGCTATACTTTGTAAGACTGATATAAGAATATACATGAATTTTCAAATGCATATGTAATGTATATAAAGTAGTTAAAACATTGACAAGTTACCATTATGATGTAGAATCCATGACACTAAGCTATATTTTGACAGATCTTTATTTTCTAGGGTTAATGAAGTACACTTAAATTTTCATTTGCCGATATCTCTGAAATAAAACAGTTTTTTCAAACTCAGTTCTTTAGCTGAAGCTGGACTCAGTGACAATTAGCTACGGAGGCTTAGCAAAAACTTGATAAGTTGTAGTCAGTGGAGTCTTTTACTGGCTCGGTACTTGAAAAGGAAATTTACATCATCTACCTTCGTGAATGTAAAGAATAAATGAGATACTTACCTTTTGGTTCACAATGTGTCTGCCTCTTTACTACTTATTTCTTGGCTTTTAGCTCTGAGACAATACATCGGAAATGATAGAATAAGTGAAGATACTAGTATGGTGGAAAATAAAGTTGTCAAACCAGAAGTATATAGATTACTCCAGACAGAAGACTATGGATTACTACAGACAACGCGATCATAACTGGGAAACATAAATTAGACCTTCCCAACAGGCTCCTTAGATCAATAAACCATTTTAAAAGCTTTGAAAGCTTAAACTCTTGGAAGCTTTTAAGATGGTGTGAATTGAAAATGTGTGTTTTACAATGACCTGAGAGCATCAGTGCAGCGTTGGGAGACTGATTCTTAAAGATGGATGATGTCTTAAAATTGTGTGACAATACTGTGTGAACACAGGCTCATACATTATTAAAGACGCTGCTATCAAAAACTGTGCTGTTTTTGTGGGCTGTTTTAAATAACAAAACACAAAGTGCATGACAAAGCCTGAGGCTAAACCTGAATTTTTTTTCTGAATTCTGAAATGGGTAAAAAATAACTAACTTCTCAGCAGAAATTCAGGCAGAAACTGATATCATTTAGTATCTTTTAAACATGGACAAAAGAGAAGCTATATTAAAAAAAAAAAAGGCTTATGATTGGTATTTACAGTCAGAAAGATGAAGGTATGAACTCTTAATGGAGGACCCAGGAATTTATACTATCAGTGTGATGATTTCATTTGGAGATTGAGCAAACTGAGATTATATAAGACGCTCAAACTTGAAGATTGTTTAAGTAATATGTATTCCGAGTAAATTTAAACAAAAACATCTCAGGGGTTTAAAACATGCTTCCAATGGTGAGTGATGGATTGGAAGAATCCTTACACTTGATATGAAACACGCTCAAATTTACAGCTGGTGTGATTGACAAATTTCAGCTTCTTTCCACTTTGCTTAATACGCTACTGACCAACAGTTTAAGTCCAAAGCTCTAAGCCTGGCCCTCTCATGTCCAGTTTTGCCTGGTGCACACTTTCCATTTCAGCTGTCCATGAAGTGGGTTTTGCGTACCCACATAATATGTATCCAGAAACTGGTAAAGAACTTGGCTTCTTGCCCCCGTGCACCCATGTGAACTGGATCTATTTTTCTCTTGTAATTTGTGGCTCTTTTAAAACCTTGGACTGAATTCTGTCTCGCAGTATCTGCCCTCAGACTATCCTTGCCTTATAATTCCTTAGACAAGCCTCTCTAGTTCTAACCACGGACAGAATCAAATGTGACTATATGTGATGATTAAGGTTGTATGTCAACTTGGCTGGGCTATGATTCTCAGTGATTTGGCAGTCGTATGATGTTGTGGTCACCTCCCTGATGGGATCTGCCGTGAGTAGCCAATCAGTTGAAAGGGAGTGCCCTTAAGCTTGTGGCCTTCATCGAATATAAGTGGACATTCTGGCAAGGCTCAGGGGCTTTTACTCGCTCTGGATCTTGCAGCTGGCTCTTGTTCATCTGACCTCTGGTTCTTGGGACTTCAGTCAGCAGCTCACCTATGGTCTTGCCTTCCAATCTCAGGATTCTGAAAGTCTGTGAGCAACAGCCTTGCTCTCTGACCTGCCATTCTTAGGTTCACCAGCCTCTGTGGCTACGTGAATCAGGAGAAGCCTCCAGTTTGACACACGGACTTGGGACATTCCAATCTCTACAACTGCGTGAGCCATTTCCTTGATAGAAATCTCTCTGTATGTATACTTATATGCTTTACTGGTTTTGCTTCTCTAGAGAACCCAGCCTGAGACACTGTATATTCTCCCTCTGTCTCTCTGCACCTTCACGGGGAATTCAGAGATTACTGCTCTACTCTACCTGCCCTCTGATCCCTTAAGTTTTGATCTTGGAATTTTCTGATACTGTTAACTTGGTAAATTTCAGATGTTCTTTCTCGGAATTATGAATTTTGAAACTTCCCATTGTCATTTTTTTTTTGCACAGTCTGATGACCAGATATTTTCCCTTCATTTACTCTGTATTCATCTACATGATGCAAAATTTTTGAAAAAAGGTAGCTATGTGCCCAGAACATCTCCACTGCCTCCCTTCTCAGCATCCCTAGCTTTGGCTTCCAGGTCTGGTGAGTGCAGCTGATTGGCTGGGTCTCCTACTAAGACACATGCTGTGATGGTTTACCAAACCGAAAGAAAGTTTAGATGTTGGGTAGGCGAAAAAAAAAAAAAAAAAGTGACAAATGTTCATTGTAACTCTTCAGTTGCAAGAGGCATTCTTGCCGCCCCCCCATCCCCACAGGGTAGGACAGAAAACACTGACGTTTGTCTCAATGACTCCAGCAGTACAGATGTCAATGTCAGAGAAGACTCTTACCAAGTGCCCTCTGCCACTTTGTCACTGTGCCAGAAAAAGAATGAAAAGTGCTTCATATACTGCTTGGCACACACACCATAAGTGCTCAGTAAACAAGTTACCATTGTAGCTTCCAGGTCTGTGCAGCCTGCAGTCTTCCTCACACATTCTCTCTTCGCATTGGGATCAGCCGAGAGGCCTGGCCAATGGCTGTGACTAGCATGGTCACAGTGACTTTAGAATTTTCTGATATGCAGAAATTTGATGTTTCGTTTTGCTTTTCTTTACTATGTTTTATTATTCATTTACTTAATATTTATTCCTACTTTTCTGCCCTTATTTTATGTTTTCTTAAATTCTCATTTGTATTCCCTTTATGGAACAGTTGTTTGTCTTCTTACTGTATTGGAGCCCTGATGGCTCAGTGGTTAAGAACTCAACTGCTAACCAAAAGGTCAGCGGGGTGAATCCACCAGCTGCTCCTTGGAAACCCTATGGGGCAGTTCCATTCTGTCCTATGGGGTCGCTAGGTGTCAGAATCAACTCAACGACAATGGGTTGGGCTTTTTTGCTTTTATTGTATTTTCACACTATTAAAAGCTTTTTCTTCTTCTTCTTAACTTCTTTATTCTATGTAGAGCTTTTATTTTCTGGTTTTAGATTTTATTGTTTTCCTCTGTTACTTTTAGGTTTTACTTTTTAAGTAAGGTGATCTATGATCTACTGAGAATTTAGAATATACCAATATGACAACATTGAGGAAATATCTTGTGATTTGTTTTTTTATTGCTGCAAGCCAGATACAAAAGCATAACTGTAACCCTGAGGAAGGTAGCCTGAGTTATATTTTCTCAAGATCAGAGCCTTACCTGTTTGGAAAGGCAACTGGACTTGGGGGTGATTTTTGGCCTTAGGTTTTGTTTCTGGGCCTTTGAAATTTCTCTGATGCACTCTTAGCAAGATGGGAAAGAAAGGTCAGGATGACCCTTTTTTACTCCATGAGAGTGAAAGGGGTGAAGCAGCCTTATCCTGCTGGACTCCCTAAGGACTGGGATAAGAAGAAGGACTGCACATTTTTCAGGGCAGAGATCTGGCCACCTGGATTCAGGGCCCCTGAGGTGGCTAGTCCACAGGAAGAATAGCCACAGGAGTGCAGGGAGGGGGCCTGTCCACTGAAAGAATAGCTACTGGAGTGTGGAGAGGGGGTAAGTCCACAGGAAGAATAGCTACAGGAGTGCTGGGAGGGGGCCAGGCTACCAGAAGAATAGGTACATGAGTGTGGGGAAAGACCGGCCACTTGGCATTGGCTAGTTCCAGGGTCAAGATTAGCTCTGAACATGTGGGGGCGAATGCAGAGCAATCTGACAATGGAGTAGCCCCTCCAGCCTGGGAATTGCCTGAAGCAGAAGGCTTTTCAATACCCTTAGCAGTAAATAGAGAGGGGAGTTTGAACCTCACTGCAGCATCGTGAAGCCTCAGGAGCAAAATAGTGGTGAACATGGTTTGAGAGACCAGAGCTCTTACTCTGTTGAGCAATGGAAGGTTGGTGGACATTTTTCTAGACTGTATTAGCCCACTAATGATGTGAATAATCCTAATGAAGTGGAGGGACACCTATAATGACTAATACTGGTTCTGGTAAATTTAAGTCGGTGGGTCTGGAGAGCTTTCTGACTGAATGCAAGAAAATTTTTAAAACTTGTCTCGGTACTTTAAGCATGGTGGAACAATTCATATTTTGTTGTGTTGTTAGGTGTTGAGTCAGTTCCAACTCATTGCAACCCCATGTACAACAGAACGGAACACTTCCTGGTCCTGTGTCATCCTCACAATCATTGCTATGCTTGCGCCCATTGTTGCAGCCACCACGTCAATCCATCTCCATGAGGGTCTTCCTCTTTTTTGCTGGCTCTCTGCTTTACCAAGTATGATGCCCTTCTCCAGGGACTGGTCCCTCCTGATAACATGTTCAAAGTACAGGAGAGAAGTCTTGCCATCCTCGCTTACTAAGGAGCGTTCTTCCAAGACAACAGATTTGTTTGTTCTTTTGGCAGTCCACACTAGGTCCACATTTATTTCCTTGTCTCTCATATTTTACTTTGTTTATTGTAAATCTCATTTACTGTTATACCAGTGAGATCTTATTAAATTGCCTCCCTCCCAAATTAAAAACCATTACTTATATTTTTTTTCTTAGTCACAGTGGATTTGCTGGGGTCAGTATCTGATCCAAGCTAGGTCAGTCATTTCTTGCCCAGAAATTTTTCATTAAGAGAGATGGAGAGGCAGAGCCAAGATGGCAGAATAGACAGACACTTCCGGCGAGCCCTCTTTACAACAAAGACTCAAAAAAAACAAGTGAAACGAGTATATTTGTGACAAGCTGGGAACCCTGAGCATCAAAGGTAAGCTTAGACAATGAACTGAGGGGCAGGGGAAGGAAGAGACAGTTCAGAAGTGGAGAGGAGTTACCGGACCTGAATCACAGGGAGCCCTCAGGCACCTATCCCAGGGTGGCAGCAGTGGCGGCAGCAGCAGCAGCGGGCTGGTCCTAGCATTTGACTGCAGTTTCCTGAGGGAGAAGCAGCCAGCCACACAGCCCACTCGTACCTCTGGAACCTGAGGAGAACGGCGCTCTTGGCAAAAGCTAAGTACTTGTGTGTATTTTACTGTATCCCCCCCACCCCCAGCCGGCTTCAGCAGCTGAATCCCTGGGCCTGAGATAGACGCTGGTAAGCACCTAGAGCCATCCTTCCAGCCTGGGGAAGGAAAAAATTTGCAACTGGGGGGAAAAGATAATTTGCTAGCTCCATTAACCGGGGGAACTCAGGACAGAAGTGGCTCCTGTCCAGGCATAAACCGTCCGTGGACCTTGAACACCTTTCCCTTCTGCATGGACCTGTGTGGGCCTATTTCGGGAGAATAGGCCATTGTGGGCAAACTCCAACCATTTCAACTGTGCGGTGGAGAGGTGGGTGTTTGACATTTGACATTGCTTTGCCTAGTAAACAAGGTCCTCACCTACCCATAACAGGGACCTAAGGACGGACTGGTAGCTCCACTCAGGTCACTCAGCCACCCGTGACAGGGGTCCAGAGATAACTGATACCCCCCAGTCCTTACAACAAAAACTTTGGGTGCCCATGGTCCCTCTGCAGAACCCACCCACTAGCACGCTCTAGGGAACAGCGACACATTTTCCTCAGATACACTTGGGGGTCGGTTCTCAGCCTCTGCCTTGTTCAGAGCTTGACTCCCCGCTGCAATCAGATACCGGTATATATGCCAATCACTCCTGCCCTTCTAAGACTGTAGGACAGAGCCTCTACCACACACTTGATATCAGCTACCTGGAAGCCTGAACTGAGTTCATACAAGAAAACTGAATGGACTCCTAGACTGATATACCTTATAACAGCTCTAGCCAGCAGGGGACAGGACACCAGATCTACAAAGGCGAGAATAATCAAGCTAGCTTACTCAAGTAACCCATAGGGGTATACCAAAACAAAACAAAGCAAGCAGCTACAACACAGTAAGCAAGCATAAACTAATACAATAATTTATAGATGGCTTGGAGACAACAGTCAATATCAAGTCACATAAAGAAATAGGCCATGATCACCTCAGCAGGCTCTCAAAACAAAGAATCCAGGGATCTTTTAGATGAAAGTGCATTCCTGGAATTACCAGATGCAGAATGGAAAAGTTTAATATACAGAACCCTTCAAGACATCAGGAAGGAAATGAGGCAATACGCAGAACAAGCCAAGGAACACACAGATAAAGCAACTGAAGAAATTAGAAAGATTATTCAGGAATATAATGAAAAGTTTAATAAGCTGGAAAAATCCATAGACAGCAATCAGAAACTCAGAAGATTAACAATAAAATTACAGAATTAGATAACTCAGCAGAAAGTCAGAGGAGCAGAATTGAGCAAGTAGAAGCTAGGATTTCTGAACTCGAAGATAAATCACTTGGCACTAATATATTTGAAGAAAAATCAGATAAAAGAATTAAAAAAAACGAAGAAACCTTAAGAATCATGTGGGACTCTATCAAAAGAAATAACCTGCGAGTAACTGGAGTACCAGAACAGGGAGGGATAACAGAAAATGCAGAGAAAATTGTTGAGGATTTGTTGGCAGAAAACTTCCCTGATATTGTGAAAGATGAGAAGATATCTATCCAAGATGCTCATCGAACTCCACATAAGGTAGATCTGAAAAGAAAGTCACCAAGACATTATAATCAAACTTGCCAAAACCAAAGATAAAGAGAGAATTATAAGAGCAGTGAGGGAAAAAACAAAAAGTCACCTACAAAGAAAAGCCAATAAGAATAAGCTCAGACTACTCAGCAGAAACCATGCAGGCAAGAAGGCAATGGGATGACATATTAAGAAAATTGAACGAAAAAAATTGTCTGCCAAGAATCCTATATCCAGCAAAACTGTCTCTTAAATACGAAGGTGAAATTAAGACATTTCCAGATAAACACAAGTTGAGAGAATTCATAAAAACCAAACCAAAACTACAAGAAATACTAAGGGGAGTTCTTTGGTTAGAAAATCAATACTATCAGGTATCAACCCAAGACTAGAACACTAGGCAGAGCAACCAGAAGTCAACCCAGACAGGGAAATCCAAAAAAACAAAGCAAGATTTAAAAAAGAAAAAAGCCCAACACAGGGTAACGGCAATGTTATAATATAAAAGAAGACAACATTAAAATAATAAAGAGGGGCTAAGAAATGTAATCATACACCTTCCATATGGAGAGGAAGACACAGTGATATAAAGAAATAAAAGTTAGGTTTAAATTTAGAAAAATAGGGGAAAATAATAAGGTAACAACAAAGGAGACAAACTATCCTACTCATCAAAATAAAATACAAGGGAAATATATAGACTCAGCAGAAACAAAATCAATAACAACAAATATGAGGAAAGGACAATATATAAAGAAAATCTACTCAGCCATAAAATCAAGTGGGAAAAAAACTGTCAGGACACAAAAAAAGACATCAAAATGATAGCACTAAATTCATATCTATCCATAATTACCCTGAATGTAAATGGACTAAATGCACCAATAAAGAGACAGAGAGTGGCAGAATGGATTAAAAAACAAGATCCGTCTATATACTGTCTACAAGAGGCACTCCTTAGACTTAGAGACACAAACAAACTAAAACTCAAAGGATGGAAAAAATATATATCAAGCAAACAACAATCAAAAAAGAGCAGGAGTGGCAATATTAATTTCTGACAAAATAGACTTTAAAGTTAAATCCATCAGAAAGGATAAGAAAGGACACTATGTAATGATTAAAGGGACAATACACCAAGAAGATATAACCATATTAAATATTTATGTACCCAATGACAGGGCTGCAAGATACATAAAACCAACTCTATCAGCATTGAAAAGTGAGATAGACAGCTCCACAATAATAGTAGGAGATTTCAATGCACCACTTTTGGTGAAGGACAAGATATCCAGAAAGAAGCTCAATAAAGACACAGAAGATCTAAATGCCACAATTAACCAACCTGACCTCGTAGACATATACAGAACACTCCACCCAACAGTAACCAACTATACTTTCTTTTCTAGTCACATGGAACATTCTCTAGAATAGACCATGTTTTAGGTCATAAAGCAAGCCTTAGCAGAATCCAAAACATTGTTTCGAAGCATCTTCTCTGACCATAAGGCCATAAAAGTGGAAATCAATAACAGGAAAAGCAGGGAAAAGAAATCAAACACTTGGAAACTGAACAATATCCTGCTCAAAAAAGACTGGATTATAGAAGACATTAAGGATGGAATAAAGAAGTTCATAGAATCCAACGAGAATGAAAACACTTCATATCAGAAACTTTGGGACACAGCAAAAGCAGTGCTCAGAGGCCGATTTATATCAATAAATGTACACATCCAAAAAGAAGAAAGGGCCAAAATCAAAGAATTATCCCTACAACTTGAACAAATAGAAAGGAAGCAACAAAAGAAACCCACAGGTGCCAGAAGAAAACAAATAATAAAAATTAGAGCTGAACTAAATGAAATAGAAAACAGAAAAACAATTGAAAGAACAATACCAAAAGCTGGTTTTTTGAAAAACTCAACAAAATTGATAAACTACTGGCCAAACTGACAGAAGAAAAACAAGAGAGGAAGCAAATAACCGGAATAAGAAATGAGATGGGATATATTACAGCAGGCCCAACTGAAATTAAAAGAATCATATCAGATTACCATGAAAAACTATACTCAAACAAATTTGAAAACCTAGAGAAAAAGGATGAATTCCTAGAAACACACTACCTACCTAAACTAACACAAACAGAGGTAACACAAACAGAGGTAGAACAACTAAATAGACCCATAACAAAAGAAGAGATTGAAAAGGTAATCAAAAAACTCCCAACAAAATAAAGCCCTGGTCCAGATGGCTTCACTGCAGAGTTCTACCAAACTTTCAGAGAAGAGTTAACACCACTACTACTAAAGGTATTTCAGAGCATAGAAAAGGACGGAATACTACCAAACTCATTCTATGAAGCCAGCATATCCCTGATACCAAAACCAGGTAAAGACAGCACAAGAAAAGAAAGTTCTAGACCTATATCCCTCATGAATGTAGATACAAAAATCCTCAACAAAATTCTAGCCAATAGAATTCAAAAACATATCAAAAAAATAATTCACCATGACCAAGTGGGATTCATACCAGGTATGCAGGGATGGTTCAACATTAGAAAAACAATTAATGTAATCCACCACATAAATGAAACAAAAGACAAGAATCACATGATTTTATCACTTAGACAAGGATGCCCTTTATCACCACTCTTATTCGACACTGTGCTGGAAGTTCTAGCCAGAGCAATTAGGCTAGATAAAGAAATAAACGGCGTCCAGATTGGCAAGGAAGAAGTTAAAGTATCTCTATTTGCAGATGACATGATCTTATACACAGAAAACCCTAAGGAATCCTCCAGAAAACTACTGAAACTAATAGAAGAGTTCAGCAAAGTGGCGGGATACAAGATAAACATGCAAAAATCAGTTGGATTCCCCTACACCAACAAAAAAAACGTCAGAGAGGAAATAACTAAATCAATGCTATTTTCGGGTCCCAAGAAGATAAAATACTTAGGAATAAATCTTACCAGAGATGTAAAAGACTTACACAAAGAAAACTACAGTACACTTCTGCAAGAAACCAAAAGAGACTTACATAAGTGGAAGAACATACCTTGCTCGTGGATAGGAAGACTCAACATTATAAAAATATCTGTTCTACCAAAAGCGATCTATACATTTAATGCAATTCCGATCCAAGTGCCAAGGACATTCTTTAATGAGATGGAGAAACAAATCACCAATTTCACATGGAAGGGAAAGAGGCCCCAGATAAATAAGGCATTAGTGAAAAAGGAGAACAAAGTGGGAGGCCTTACTTTGCCTGATTTTAGAACCTATTATATGGCCACAGTAGTCAAAACAGCCTGGTACTGGTACAACAACAGGTACATGGAGCAATGGAATAGAATTGAGAATCCAGACATAAATCCATCCACATATGAGCAGTTGATATTTGACAAAGGCCCCCAAACAGTTAAATGGGGGAAAAGACAGTTTTTAACAAATGGTGCTGGCATAGCTGGATATCCATCTGCAAAAAAAATGAAACAAGACCCATACCTCACTGCATGCACAAAAACTAACTCAAAATGGATCAAAGACCTAAATATAAAATCTGAAACGATAAATATCATGGAAGAAAAAATAGAGAAAACGTTCGGAGCCCTAATATGTTACATAAACAGTATACAAAACATTATAAAGAATGCAGAGGAAAAACTAGATAACTTGGAGCTCCTAAAAATTCAAATACTTATCCTCATCCAAAGACTTCACCAAAAGAATAAAAAGACTATCTACGGACTGGAAAAAAGTTTTTAGCTATAACATTTCTGATCAGCACCTGATCTCTAAAATCTATATGATACTGCAAAAACTCAACTGCATAAAGACAAATAACCCAATTAAAAATGGGCAGAAGATATGAATAGACACTTCTCTAAAGAAAGAAGACATTCAGGTAGCTAACAGATATATGAGGAAATGTTCACGATTATTAGCCATTAGAGAAATGAAGATCAAAACTACAATGAGATTTCATCTCACTCCAACAAGGCTGGCATTAATCCAAAAAACACAAAAGAATAAATGTTGGAGAGGCTGTGGAGAGATTGGAACACTTCTACACTGCTGGTGGGAATGTCAAATGGTACAACCACTTTGGAAATCGATTTGGTGCTTCCTTAAAAAGCTAGAAATAGAAAACTACCATACGATCCAGCAATCCCAATCCTTGGAATATATCCTAGAGAAATAAGAGCCTTTACACAAACAGATATATGCACACCCATGTTTATTGCAGCACTGTTGACAATAGCAAAAACATGGAAGCAACCAAGGGGTCCATCAACAGATGAATGGTTACATAAATTATGGTATATTCACACAATGGAATACTACACATCGATAAAAAACAGTGAGGAATCTGTGAAACATTTCATAACATGGAGGAACCTGGAAGGCATTATGCTGAGTGAAATTAGTCAGTTGCAAAAGGACAAATATTGTATAAGACCACTGTTATAAGAACTTGAGAAATAGTTTAAACTGAGAAGAACACATTCTTTTGTGGTTACGAGAGAGGGGAGGGAGGGAAGGTGGGAGAGGGGTATCCACTAATTAGATAATAGATAAGAACTACTTTAGGTGAAGGGAAAGACAGCACACAATACAGGGGAAGTCAGCACAATTGGACTAAACCAAAAGCAAAGAAGTTTCCTGAATAAACTGAATGCTTCGAAGGCCAGCGTAGCAGGAGCAGGGGTCTGGGGACCAAGGTTTCAGGGGACATCTAAGTCAATTGGCATAATAAAAAAGAAAACATTTTGCATCCCACTTTGAAGAGTGGCATCTGGGGTCTTAAACGCTAGCAAGCAGCCATCTAAGATGCATCAATTGGTGTCAACCCACCTGGGTCAAAGGAGAATGAAGAACACCAAGGACACAAGGTGATTAGGAACCCAAGAGACAGAAAGGGGCACATGAACCAGCGACTACATCATCCTGAGACCAGAAGAACTAGATGGTGCCCGGCTACAACCGATGACTGCCCTGACAGGGAACACAAGAGAAAACCCCTGAGGGAGCAGGAGAACAGTGGGATGCAGACCCCAAATTCTCATAAGACCAGACTTAATGGTCTGACTGAGACTGGAAGAACCCCAATTGTCATGGCCCCCAGACCTTCTGTTGGCTCAGGTCAGGAACCATTTCCGAAGCCAACTCTTCAGACATGGATTGGACTGGACAATGGGTTGGAGAGGGATGCTGGTGAGGAGTGAGCTTCTTTGATCGGGTGGATACTTGAGACTCTGTTGGCAACTCCCACCTGGAGGGGAGATGAGAGGGTGGAGGGGGTTAGAAGCTGACAAAATGGACACGAAAAGAGAGTGAAGGGAGAGAGCAGACTTTCTCATTAGGGGGAGAGTGATTGGGAGTGTGTAGCAAGGTGTATATGTGTTTTTGTGTGCGAAACTGACTTGATTTGTAAACTTTCACTTAAAGCACAATAAAAACTATTTTTAAAATGTGTGTGCAAATTGCGACATTGGTTGTAATCTGGACTTCCTGTTTATCTTCTGTAAAACATTTTCTTTTATAAAATCTTTAAAGACTAAAAAAAAAAAGAGAGAGAGAGATGGATATACCTGTAGATCTGGGAGCCAACCACATGTACATCTTGAGAATTATCAATAGTCATTTTTTTTCTGGCAATGTAATCTCACCAAAAAAACAAAAAAGCCCAAACCCGCATCTGTCAATTCCGACTCATAGTGACCCTACAGGACAGAGTAGAACTGCCCCATAGAATTTCCAAGGAGTGGCTGGTGGATTCAAACTGCCAACCTTTTGGTTAGCAGACATAGCTCTTAACCACTACACCACCAGGGCTCCATGTTATTCAGGAAAGTCCGAGAAGCTGATCTGTTCAGAGAGACAAAATAAAGCAGGCATGAGAGAGTTGCTGGGATGAGAGACAGGGAAAGTTCTGATGGCATTTGAGTCTCTAAATCTTTTTTAAGAGCTTGGCTGCTAACTGAAAGCTCGGCAGTTTGAATCCACCAGCCACTCTTTGGAAACCTTATGGGGCGGTTCTACTCTGTCCCACAGGGTAGCTGGAAGTCATAATCCACTGGATGGCAATTTTTTTTTTTTTAAGTGTTTAGGGCTGTTTTAGGCTTACAGAAAAGTTGTACAGGAAGTACAGGGAGTTCCTATGTGCCCCCTTCTCCGCCAGGCACACTGTTGCTCTTATTATTGTCATCTTGCGTTACTGTGATACATGATTTAACAGATGAATCTATATGCAAACATTATTAACAGAAGTCCATAGTTTACACTACGGTCAGTCTGTGTCGTACACCTCTGTGGGTTTTGATAAATAATATCATGCATCTACAGTATCTCAAGAGTAGTTTCACTTCATTTGTAAGGTCCTGTGCTTCACCAATTCATCCCTCTCCCCATCCACCTGGACTTCTGGCAACCGCTGATCTTTTCACCGTCTCTGGTTTTGCCTTTCCCAGAATGTCATACAGTGACATCACTGTTGCAGACTGGAGCCTCTCACTTAGCGACATGCATTAAGTCTCCTCCATGACTTTTTGCAGTTTGATGCTTATTTCTTTATATTGCTGAATAACACCACAAACGTACCACAGTTTTTTATTCACCTATCGAAGGACATCTTGGGTAAGCCAACTTTTGGCATCTACTAATAAATTTGCTATAGACATCCAGGTACAGGTTTTTATGGGGATATACATTGTCACCTGATTTGGGTAAACATCTAGGCGTGATTGCTGGATCGTGGGGTAAGTTTGAGTTTAGCTTTGCAAGAAGCTTCCGGACCGTCTCCGAAAGTGGCTGTACCATTTTGCATTTCCGCCAACGATAAGTGAGAGTACCTGTTACTCCCCATCCTTGCCAGCCTGTGGTGTTGTACCTCTGCTTCCTTTTAATTCCAGAGAGTGAACTACATTTCCATCCTTGAGATCCCTGAGGAGCACCAGTCTGATAAAACTCCTTTATTTCTGTAGCGCACACAAATTGTTTTTATAACTTAACCAAAAGAATTCAAACTACTACTCTTTCTTATTACATTTGTGGAAAATATTTGGATTCATAATTACAAAAAGTGTGTGACAGACTCTGGGTCCCCAATGTCCCTAGAAAGATGGAACACACGGCTAAAATCCGCAAGATACACTTCAACAGGAATAAACACAAGATGGTGTGCTCATGTCTAGAAAATCCCTTGAGTGAGTACAGGAAGATGAGGCGGGGCATTGTGGCAGAATCTGTGAAAGCAGCTCCAGGACTTTTGCTCACAACAAATGCAGAGGGGTCATCAGGATGGTGTGGCTTTCTAAGCACTCTAGCTAATGCACTCAAACGTTGTATTAAAAGAAGTAAAACATCTAAAAAAGGAAGGTGATATTTTTATTCAGTGTACTCCAAAGTATAATTCTCAGGCTATCTTCATTTAAAAAAAAAAAAGAAAGTAAATTACTGGACTGCACATTACAGACCAACTGGTTTAAAATCTCTGGGCACATGGTATAATTATTTGCATTTTAAACAAGTTTTTGAAGTAGTCTTTATGACTTTGCAAATTGAAGTTCGAGAACAGCTGCTCTACCTCTACTAGGATAAATTAATGTAGAGTTCTGCAATTATTCTGGTAGACACCCTTTAACTGAAACACAGGCAAAAAGTAAATTCCTACAATGAGAATGATAAGAAATTTGAAATCAAGTCATGTGAACACTATTTTAAGAAACTAAGATTACTTAATAGTTATGCCGAACTACCTAGTATTTTCATATATTTAATATTTCTAGGGACTGTACTAATCTCTTTAAATGGTTGGTTTATTTAATCCTCACAAAAACCAAATGAAGTAGATACCGTGATTTTACTCATTTTACATATGAGGAAACTGAGTCTTAATGCTAGGAGTAAGTACAGCAAATGGAAATGCAACATTTTCAGTTCAGATCCTGTATTTCCTCTTTGTATTTCCTCAACATCTATGATATCTTTAGTAGGTAGTTGATTAATAAATGTTTCTTGGATTAATGAATAAATCCCAAATCTTTAGTTTTATCTGTATCGTCCTCAGTCTTGTGTGTTTGTGTGTGTGTGTGTGTGTTTGTATTTGGGAAAACTGTGAAAAGAACCTGTGGAAAAAAAAAACACATACAACAGAACAAGACACTGCTGAGAAGGTGGACTATAGGTAGAAGAATGGGGCATCAGAATTGGAGGAAGACTCACTAACAACCTGCATTATACAGATGACACAGTCTTGCTTGCTGAAATCAAAGTGGACGTGAAGCACTTACTGATGAAGATCAAAGATCATAGCCTTCAGTAGGGACTACACCTCAACATAAAAAAAAAAAAAAAAAATCCTCACACCTGGACCAATAAGCAGCATCATGATAAACAGAGAAAAGATTGAAGTTGTCAAGGATTTCATTTTACTTGGATTCACAATCAACACCCACGGAAGCAGCAGTCAGGAAATCAAAAGACACATTCCATTGGGCAAACAGGCTGCAAAAGAGCTCTTTAAAGTGTTGAAAAACAAAGATGTCACTTTGAGGACTAAGGTGTGCCTGACTGAAGCCATGGTGTTTTCAGTCACCTCATATGCATGTGAAAGCTGGAAAATGACTAAGGAAGACGGGAGAAGAATCGATGCCTTTGAATTATGCTGTTGGTGAAGAATATTGAGTATACCAGGGACTGCCAGAAGAACAAACAAATCTGTCTTGGAAGTACAGCCAGAATGCTCATTAGAAGCAAGGATGATGAGACTTTGTCTCACATACTTTCAACAGGTTATTAGGAGGGACCGGTCCCTGGAGAAGGACATTGTGCTTGGTAAAGTAGAGGATCAGTGAAAAAGAGGAAGACCCTCAATGAGATGGATTGACATAGTGGCTGCAACAATGGGTTCAAAAATAGCAACAATTTTTCTGTTGTACATGGGATCACATGAGTCAGGACCGACTCAATGGCACCTAACAACAAAGCCAATATATTTCTTTTTAAGGAGATAAAAACTAATTGCTGTGGAGTTAATTCTGACTCACAGTGACGCCCTCTCCCCTCCGTGTACAGAGTAGAACTGAGGTCCATTGGGCTTTCGAGGCTATGACCCTTTGACATCAGATTGCGAGGCCTTTCTTCTGAGGTGTCTCTGGGTGGATTCAAACCGCCAACCTTTCAGTTAGTAAACTGCTTAACCACGTGAACTACCCAGGGACTCCTTAAGGAGAAAAAATATGTTAGAAACATTGTGGTGCTTTAAAAGCAGCTATATATGGGCTTGAATCAAAAATCCAGTACTTACGGCTCTTAGGACTTTGGGGAAATGACGTAACCACTTGGCTTCAGCACTGTTACCTGTAAAACGAGGCACTTAACATAGAAATATAAATACAGATTATGTGTGAAATAACCTAATATATGTAGGTGAACACAAACATATCTTCTTTTCCTGTTTTAGTAGGGAAGTTCTTCTGAAAGGAAAAGATTAAAGAACAAAAGCTCTGGGATGAGTTGCTGTGGCGACGGTCTTGAACGCTAGAATGCTAAGGAGGCCCCTGGATACACTGTCTACCATAGCCGTGTGCTGACTATGCAGAGGTCAAATCAGTTTTTAACATTAGAAACGCACCCAAAAATATATTAGGTCATTGACATTGATTGCTACCCTTGAATGCTTGCATATAAATATTTCCATTGTGATAAAGGTAAATGTCAGGCAATTTGTATTTGAAACAGGTGGGTCAGTCAAATACTAAAAGGCCAATAAGAAGTATTCTTTTAGAAAATGCTGATCTTAGAAATCCAGTAATGAGCTTTTACAGCTCAGAGAAATAAAAATTGTTGAATTAGCTAAACCTAAAAGAGAAATATTAGAATCATTTACAAAAGAGATAATAAAGCAAACAGAAAAGTCAAATGACTGCAGACCAACAAATTTTTCTAGTGGCTGCATTAGTTTTTGTTTCTTATTTCTAATCAATACTGCCAAGAGCAACAGAGGTGCTAAATGTAACAAAAACAAAAATAAAGAAAACTAGGAAGTTGAAAGAAAAAAGAAGAGACGTGATTTATCATGAAATTTAGGGCTTTGGGGAAAAACCCTGGAGAAATAATACTTTAAATTCTCGATAGACCAAACAGAACAAAATTAGTGGAAAGTTCTTAAAGAGTTGTTAGATGTGGGAAAACAATATTCAGAGTATACAATTTCTACGAACCAAGGGTATTTTTTCTCATCCAAAACACCTTACATAGGATATTATTTAAACTGTTACCACAAAAGACCACGTATATAAGAAAGAGAAGGTTTCAGGTTTCCTTGGCAGTAACTTGACCTGAGTTTCAGGTATAAAGGTATAATCTCAGTAAAAAGTGTGAAATAAAAATAATTAATTGATGCTGTAAAGGTACTATATAAAAAAGGACATCATCTTTTAAACCCTGAGAAATGAATCTTGGATTTTTCATGAACCAGAATGAAGTGTTAAGTCTGTGAAACCCTCTGAAAGTCAAAATAATGTAATTTACATTGCCATTAATCTTCACTCTCAGAAGAATGTAGTGTTCCTTAAGAACAGAATTATGAAAAATGAAACTTATATAGAAAGTGAAGAGACTTGTGGATAAACTATTAAAAATAAGGCACAGAGACAGAATAAATAACTTCTTGGATTGATGCTACTAGCTCCAATGACATTTGGCAAGCTTTTTTTTAATGCTATGCAGTTAAATGTTGATTCCATTTGTCATCTGTCCTTTATCCATAGAAAGTTCTGCAAACCTAGAAAAATTACCTAAACAGTATACTATTTTCTCTTCTACACCCCTAAAAGTCTTCCTTGCAACCAAGATTTTATGGCCTGGAAAACCAAAAATATTTACTATCTGGCCCTTTACAGAAAAAGTTTGCTGACTCCTGACTTAAAATATCTTGGAAAAAATTTTTATTTTACAACATGTTTTAAGCCATGGAACCTCAAAACTCAAGATTAGGGCCAATAATATTCTTTTATCCAGTGCTTTATTATCAATTTCTAGGTTATATGGAAAACTTCACTTTTTCTCCAAGAATGCTGTTAGACTGATTCAGAAGTTATAACTTTTGTGAAAAATTTGAGATGAGAAAAATCTAGCAAGTTGCCTGAGGACTGTTAATCTGAATCAGTTTCAGAAGGTCTGTTACCTGTTCAAAGATCATGTAGAATTTTATCAGTTTGTGCACCTGAGCATAATTTGTTGTGAAGGTCCATGGCTCTCAGAGAATCTAATGACAAAGGCCTGAATAATCTTCCTGGTAGCCCATGACTCAGAAATTTTAAGGACAATCAATCTAGACAAATCTTCATCTTTAAAGACAAGGATGATGAGGCCCAGAAGATTAAATGCCTTTTTCCCCAAAGCTATATGACAAACGTTAAAAGCCAGAGTTCCTTGCCTGAAACATGGACGTTTTTATTTATGTTGCTTGCCAACTTTCTGAAATAAAATTGTGACATAAAACTCAGAAGATTTGAATATATGTGGGATTAAATGTAGTACGAAATTGTATATTATATTCTTTTTTAAAATGCGGGTTATACTCATGACTTTGAAGATGAAAATGGGCAGGTGAGATTGAGCTACTGGGCCTGGATTTTCTTTGGGTTCCTGGTGGTATGTGCATCAGGAACCAAGTATGGCATGCGTAGTTTGGTATGAAGCCAGTTGAGTTTATTGGCCCAAAGCCACTCCCAAACATAATTTTCAGAGATAGCCAGGAAGTGCTCATTGGCCCCAATACAACAGCCTCCCTAATATTCCAAAACTAGAGAAACTTTGTTTTCCCCATCCATACTGGGTGCTAGCGCCTAGTGTGTATTTGAGCAGGGAGAAGAGGAAAGGGCAAATACTTCTCTACTTAACTGTCTGAAGTTGTAGTGCCCTTACTGTTGCACTTTATATTCCTTGTACGTGGACATCATGCTGAGCGGTTCGCTTTTGTGTAACTCCCCTAGGCATTGGAGTTTGCATGTGAGATTTGCTTGTCACTTCTACATGTCCTGCTGGTGGCATTCACAGCATCCCTCGAGTAGAATTGCCGCTTATCTTCCCATAATGTGGCAGTCCTGGAGTAACTGTAATCCCCAGTCTCATCTACCATCCATGGTCAGCTCCAGGTACCTGTGCATGTACGTTCATCTTCTGTACCTCTCAGGAACTGGGAAATCAAGGACACCATTGTGGACTTCCTGTCTCCTTGACAGTCTCCTGTCTAGCCACTACTCTTCAATTATTTTTTTCTTTCTTCATAGTTTAAGGATAATGTAACACTTTTCTTATTAAGGAAATTCCAGCTGGGGAATGAAATGTCAGCTCTCTCTTCTTAAATGTGATTCCTTCTGGAACCTTCTGCTTTCATCACTTTGATGTGGAAAAACTGCTAACTTAGCCACTGTATTTCTAGTAAGGTAAATCATGTATTTTTATTTACACCTCTTAATATATCTTCTAGGCATAGCCCCAGTATAAGACTATGGGTAAGAGGTGGACATGGTTGAAGTGGCATCAGGAAGGTTTCTGCTCCTTCTCTGGAAGCCCTGAAGAGAGTTGTTCAACACCACCTACTTAAAGCTCATTTATAATATGGAGTATTTAATATATTTTTTCATCAGTTTTGGGATTTTGACACAATTATAGAGTATTCTGATACATATGAATTCACACATATGAATTCACAGAGTGTGTTTATTTTACCATGCCATTAACGGACCAAGCAGTTTGGTTCCAAGGAGTACTGGCGTGGTGCAATGGTTAAGCACTGGGCTACCAACTGAGAAGCTGGCAGTTCAAACCCATCAGCTGCTCCCTGGGAGAAAAGACTTGGTGATCTGCTACCATAAAAGTTATAGGGTAGGAAACCCTATATGGCAGTTTTACTCTGTCACATGAGATCACTATGAACCAGAATTGACATGATGGCACACAACAGCAGTTTGTTTCCAATTTTCCTCTATTGCAAACAATTTTGCTGTGAGCATCCAGGTCCATACTTCAATGTGCACATGAGTCAGATTTTTTCACCCTGGGTAAATAGTGAGAGGGACAATTGCTGGATCATAACGTATGCAAATTTGAAATTTTAATATTCTTTAATGAATTGTTCTCAAAGTGGCTATTATAATTTATTTTCCAAAGTTTCCAATAAACATATAAAAATACACTAAAAAACACTTGTGAGTAGGAATACACAATCAAGAAAACCTTGAGATACCTTTTAATACTCATCATATTCACAAATGTGAACTTTTAAATACTCCTGGTGAGGAGGAAAGGAATAGGATTTAGGCATTGTTCACATCTGTGATTTCCCTCCAAATCTTCATCTTGAAAAATATCAAAATATAGAAAAGTTGAAACATTATTATAAAAAACCTCTATATACTCACAATCTAGATTGAATAATTGCTAACATTTTGCCTTATTTGTTTTATCTACATGTGCACTTTATGCATAGATGCAGCTATAGCTGTAGATACCTGAGCCATTTGCAAACATCATGACTCTTTACTCCTAAATACACACATCCTAAACAGGATACATTACCAAATAGCATATATTTCCCAGCATTAAGGACATTCTTCTGCATAAAAACAATACCATTATTCTACCTGATAAAACTAATAATAACCCTCTAACCTCATCTATTATCCAGTTCATATTTTTTTGGTTTGGTTTATTCAAATTTCTCCAATTGTCCCTAAAAATATCTTTTTGTTTGTTTGCTGTTTTCTTTAAATGAAGATCCAATGAAAAGTCATGCATTCAAGTTGATTTTTATAATTCCTTAGCCTCTTAGTAATCTAGACTTCTGCTGTCCAGTACAGTAGCTACTAGTTCAATTGTCATGTACATTTTATTTTTTACGAAATCTGGAATGGAAAAGTGAGGTGCACAGTGTATCTGTTCCCAACAAACAACAATTTAATTGGAGACAATTATAAAAATCAATTATTAAAATCTCTGGAAGTTATTCTAAGGACATATAGAAAATGGGAAAACATTCATTCATGAAAATCTACTGAATCTCAGTAAGAATAGCCACGGTCTATAACATTTGGGCCACAATCAGTTTCCCCCACCCTCACACCCATGAAGCTCCATCTTAAGGAAACTGCTCAAGGAGCTCTAATCCAGGTGAGTACAGGCTAAATTACAGGCCTCCCATTCCTGCCAGCTCCCTTTCTGGGGCTATCATTTCACCTTGGAGAGGCAAATCAGCAACATTTCTCATTCCCTGAACCCCACTGTTGCAGAAACACTATTCCAGGTAAATGTAGCTGAGAGACTGGGCATCTCCTCTCTCACCCAGCCCCCACTTTTAAGATGAAAGCTCTAATTAAAACGTGGTAGGCAGAGAATACTGGGGCCTAACTGCTTCCACCCCAGATCACTCATAAAATCGAGGTTCCATTTGAGGAGAGGCAAGCCAAGAAGACAAATGGCTACCCCCCAATCCCCTTAACACTGCTTGCCTGTAGACCAGAAGTGTTACTCTGAGAGAATTAGGCTGCCATCCCTGGCTCCAGCTCTTGTGCAGTGGCACAGAGGTTCTGCCAGAATGAGGGACAGGTCAAAGATGTGTGCCTTAAAGATCAAAGCTCCATATCTTTGCTGGAGGGAATTGACTTTACTTGGAAAGAAGCTTGGAGAATTCTATGCCTAAGAATGTTGTAAACAAAACAAAACAAAACTGGAGTTCTTGGTGGGGAGCAATTAAGAGCACACTCACAACTCCATGACACAAGGAGTAACAAGTAAAACAGCAGAGAAATTGGAAGTTTAGTAGAGATAATTAGAGAAAAAGGCAGTGAAGTAAGGCCCTACTGGATCACAGTCATCTCTAGGGTTGAGAAAGATTGTGTGCAAACACTAGGCTGTACCCCATTCAGAAACAATCAGAGCACAATGTATGGCGGATTTGTGTGATCCATACACAGGGGAAAAAAATCAGGCAATAGAAACTGCTTATGAAGGGGTTCAGATGTTGAATTGGCAGACAAAGACTTCAAAACAACCATTATAAAACATGTTCAGAAAGTTAAAAGAAACCAAGTCTAAGGAACATCCCATCAAATAGAGAATATCAATAAAGTTATTTTTAAAAAAAGAAATAAAATTTCTAAAGTTGATAAGTACAATAACTGAAATAAAAATTCACTTGAGGGGCTCAATAGTATATTTGAACTGACAGAAAAAAGAATAATTGACCATGAAGATAAGTGAATGAGATATGCAATATAAAGAACAGAGTGAAAAATGAATGAAAGAAAATAAGCCTCAGAGAAATGTGGAACACCATTAAGCAAACCAACATACGCATTGTAGGAAGATCAGGAGAAGAAGAGACAGAAAAAGGAACGGAAAAAAGTTGAAAACATAATGACTGAAAACTTTCCAAATTTAATGAAAAACATTAATGTACATATCTAAAAAGTTAAAACAACAAATCTAAATTGAATAATAAGGAGAGACACACACAGAAACATCACAATAAGAATGTTGAAACCAAAACATAGAGAAAAATCCTCAAAGTTTCAAGAAAAAATAAGACTCATTTCTTTCAAGGGATTCACAATAAGAATAACATCAATAAGTTTCTCATCAGAAATAGTGCAGGACAGAAGGCAGTGGGATAACATGGTAAAAGTAAAAGATTATCAGTCAAGAACCCTGTATCTAGCAAAGCAATCTTTCAAAAATGAAGGCAAACTAAAGACATTCCCAAATAAACAAAAAGTGAGATAATTTGCTGCTAGCAAACTAACCTAAAAAGAAATACTAAAGGAACTTTTTTCAGGCAGAAATCAAATTACACCAGATGGTAACTCCATTCCACACAATAAAGCAAAAAGCACCTGTAAAATTAAAAATAAAATGGGGAGGGGGGAAGGAGAATAGAGCTATACAGAAAAAATGCTTCAATATTTCACTGAACTTAAGTCAGTACAAATTTGAAGCAAAGTCTGATAAGTAAAGATGTATATGGTAAGCACTAGAACAAACACTGAGGAGAAAACTAAAAAAAAAAAAGTTCAAAGAAATTGAAATTCTGCTTTAGAAAACATTCACTTAATTCAAAAGAAAGCAATAGGGAGAAAGAAAGGAACAGAAAAAAAAAACATGAGACACATAGAAAACAAAAAGTGAATCCAACCATAATGACAATAACATTAAATGTAAATGGATTAGATGATCCGATAAAAAGACAGACCCATCAGTGAATTTACGTGATCAATCTTTTGCTTAGATTCCTGGTGAATGCATGGGCAATGCACTTTGGGACCTTTAGGATTATCTTTAGATATTCATAGTAATGATGCTGGTAAATACTGAAAAGGTAATGTTAATTTGTTATGCATTGTAAAATGAGAGTCAGAAGGAAATCCATTGGTCCAACACTTTGGGTGAGGTTGGTCATTTCTAAGGGCTTTAATTCCTACTTATGGTATAGTTGAATTGGAAAAAATCTCTACCAAATTTATCAATCCCTATAGGACAAAAATGGAGAAAAGATTGAAGTTGTCAAGGATTTCATTTTACTTGGATCCACAATCAACAACCATGGAAGCAGCAGTCAAGAAATCAAAAGACGCATTGCATTGGGCAAATCTCCTGCAAAGGACCTCTTTAAAGTGTTGAAGAGCAAAGATGTCACCTTGAAGACTAAGGTACGCCTGACCCAAGCCACGGTATTTCCAATCGCATCATATGCATTTGAAAGCTGGACAATGAATAAGGAAGACCGAAGAAGAATTGATGCCTTTGAATTGTGGTGTTGGAAAAGAATATTGAATACACCATGGACTGCCAGAAGAATGAACAAATCTGTCTTAGAAGAAGTACAACCAGAATGCTCCTTAGAAGCAAGGATGGCAAGACTGTGTCTTACATACTTTGGACATGTTGTCAGGAGGGATGAGTCCCTGGAGAAGGACATCATGCTTGGCAAAGTACGGGGTCAGCGGAAAAGAGGGAGACCCTCAACAAGGTGGACTGACACAGTAGCTGCAACAATGGGCTCAAGCATAACAATGATTATGAGGATGGCACAGGACTGGGCAGTGTTTCGTTCTGTTGTGTGTAGGGTCCCTACGAGTCGGAACCAACTCGAAGGCACCTAACAATAACAACATACGACAAATAGGAGGTGAAGTTGCTAATGGAATGGAAACACAACAGCAATCTCTGACCTTATTAGCCAAGGTAGCATGAGATAGCAGAATACCCTTAGATTTTTTTTTAGCCCAAGAAGGTGTAGTCTGTGCTATAGCAAATAGTTCTTGTTGCATTTGAATAAGTAAATAACACAGGAGAAGTAGAACAAGATACAACATGCATAGAATTAGCCAGCAAGCTACTTGGTTATGCACTATAACAGCTTTACAAACACCAAATTTACTTGGTTGGTTGCCATTAGGAATAAATACATGCTATTTTTTTTTTATTTGTTATTAATCTGCATCCTGATAGCATTAGGCATGATAAAACCTATCTTCTATTGTCTTACATACTTAAATGGCAAAAGAAGGCCTCAGGCTAAAATATTGACTTACATTGAGTGTGCTCATTTTGGTAAGGCAGTTGATGAGAACCTCACTCACACTTAAGATCCTGGTGAAGAACCAGATGGTATCCAGTGGGAAATCAGCACCATGAGTTTAAAGAGCCTGCCGTGGCCGCCATCTAGGAACTTGGCTAAGTCCAAGTATTGATCATTGATGTGTTATCTCCAACCTTAAAACAAAAGGAAGGAGTAATTTAAACCAAAAAAACTCACTGCCGTCGAGTTGATTCTGACTCATAGTGATGCTATAATCTCCTAGGAATTGAGGAGATTAAAATTCTAGCCACTAATCCCCCGAGCCATTAATCCCCATCCTTGAGTACAAAGAATGTGATCCGTCTGGAGCTGTACTTACAAGGACACATCAACTGGGCCTTGAGGTATTAAGAGAATAGATAGGAAAATCTTGGGCAACATCTTTTAGGGAATATTTCACATAAATAAATCATAAATACAGCACAAAAGACCGACATACTTTCTTATCTTTTTCTACTAGGATTTAGTAAATAGTAAAATTTGTTGGCCACCATGCATCTGTGGTGGCTTGAGTGTTACTGTGATACTGGAAGCTTTGCCCCCAGTATTTCAAATACCAGCAGGGTCAACCTTAATGGAAGGTTTCAACAGAGCTTTCACGTTATGACAGACTGGGAAGAAGAAACTGGCAGTTTATTTCTGAAAAAAATGGCCAGTGAAAACCTTATGAATAGCAGAACATTGTCTGATATAGTGCTGGAAGATGAGTCCCTCTGGTTGGAAATCACTCAAAATACGACTGAGGAAGAGCAGCCCCCTCAAAGTGGAGTAGACCTTAATGATGTGAATGGAGGCAAGCTTTCGTGACCTTCATTTGCTGATGTGGCATGTCTCAAAATGAGAAGAAACAGCTGCAAACATCCATCAATAATTGGGACCTGGAATGTATGAAGAATGAACCTAGGAAAATTGGAAGCCGTCAAAAATGAAATGAACACATAAAGATCAAAATCTTAGGCATTAGTGAGCTGAAAAGGTCTGGTATTGGCCATTTTGAATTAGGCAGCTATATGGTCTAATCTGCTGGGAATGATAACTTGAAAAGGAATGGCATCACATTTTTTGTCAAAAAGAACATTTCAAGATCTGTTCTGAAGTACACTCTCAGTGACAAGATAATATCCATAAGCCTACAAGGAAGACCAGTTGATACGACTATTATTCAAATTTACATACCAACCACTAATGCCAAAGATGAGGAAATTGAAGATTTTTACCAACTTCTGTTGTCTAAAACTGATCAACCATGCAATCAAGATGCACTGATAATTACTGGTGATTGGATTGCGGAAGTTGGAAATGAAGATGAAGGATTAATAGTTGGAAAATATGGCCTTGGTGATGGAAATGAAGCTCGGGATCACATGATAACATTTTGCAACACCAACAAATTGTTCATTGCAAATATCTTTTTTCAGCACTATAAATGGTGAATACACACGTGGATCTCACCGGATGGAAAACACAGGAATCAAGTCAACTATATGTGTAGAAAGATACAATGGAAAAGCTCAATATCGTCTATCACGACAAGGCCAGGGACCCACTGTGGAACAGACCATCGATTGCTCATACACTTGTCCGAGTTGAAGCTGAAGAAAATTGAGACAGGTTTGCGATAGACAAAATACGACCTTGAGTGTATTCTACCTGAATTTGGAGAACATCTCAATAATAGATTTGACACATTGAACATTAATGACTAAAGATCGGATGAGTTGTGGGAAGACATCAAGGGCATCATACATTAAGAAACCAAGAGGTCATTAAAAAGACAGGAAAGAAAGAAAAGACCAAAATGGACCTCAGAAGAGACTGAAACTTGCTCTTGGACGTAAGGTAGCTAAAGTGAATGGAAGAAATGATGAAGTAAAAGAGATAAACAGAAGATTTCAAAGGGCAGTTGGAGAAGACAAAGTAAAATATTATAATGAAATGTGCGAAGACCTGGAGTTAGAAACCTAAAAGGGAAGAATATGCTTAATATTTCTTAAGGTGAAAGAACTAAAGAAAAAATTCAAGCCCCAAGTTGCAATTTTGAAGGATTCTATGGGCTAAATATTGAACGACACAGGCAGTATCAAAAGCAGATGGAAGGAATACACAGAGACATTGTACCAAAGAGAACTGGTCAATTTTCAATCATTTCAGGAGTTAGCATATGGTCAACAACCAACGGTATTGAAGGAAGAAGTCCAAGCTGAACTGGAGGCTTTGGTGAAAAACAAGCTTCCAGGAATTGACAGAATACCTATTGCGATGCTTTAGCAAAGGGAGGTAGCCCTGGAGGTGATCACTTGTCTATGCTAAGAAATTTGGAAGACAGCTACCTGGTCAACAGATTGGAAGAAATCCATATCTGTGCCCATTCCAAAGAAAGGTGATCCAACGGAATATGGAAATAATGGAACAATACCTTAATATCACACACAACTAAAATTTTGCTGAAGATCATTCAAAAGCAGTTGCAGCAGTACATCAACAGGGAACCTCCAGAAATTCAAGCCATAATCAAAAGAGCATGTGGAGCGAGGGATAACACTGCTGATGTCAGATGGATCTTGGCTGAAAGCAGAGAACAACAGAAAGATGTTTACCTGTGTTTTATTGACTATGCAAAAGCATTCGACTGTGTGGATCATAACAAATTACGGATAATATTGTGAAAATGGGAATTCTAGAACATTTAATTGTGCTCATGCAGAACCTGTACATGGACCAAGAGGCAGTCATTCAAAGAGAACAAGGTATACTGCACGGTTTAAAATCAAGAAAGGTGTGTGTTAGGGTTGTATCCTTTCACCATACTTAATCTGTATGCTGAACAAATAAAGAAGCTGGACTATATGAAGAAGATATGGCATCAGGATTGGCTGAAGACTCATTAACAACCTGTAATATGCAGATGACACAATCTTGCTTGCTGAAAGCAAAGAGGACTTGAAGCATTTACTCATGATGAAAATCAAAGACCACAGCCTCCAGTATGAATTACACCTCACCATATGAAAGACAAAAACCCTCATGACTGGACCACTAAGCAACATCATGATAAATGGAGAAAATGTTGACCTCGTCAAGAATTTCATTTTACTTAGATCCACAATTAATGCCCATGAAAGCAGCAGTCAGGAAATCAAATGACATATTTCATTGGGCAAATCTGCTGCAGAAGACCTCTTTAAAGTGTTAAAAACCCAAAACGTCACTTTGAGGACTAAGGTGCACCTGACCCAAACCATGATATTTTCAGTCACCTCATATGCATGTGAAAGCTGGACAATGAGTAAGGAAGACTGAAGAAGAATTGACGCCTTTGAATTATGGTGTTGTTGAAGAATATTGAATATACCATGGACTGCCAGAAGAATGAATGTGTCTACCTTGGAAGATATACAGCCAGAGTGTTCCTTGGAAGAGAGGATGGTGAGATTTCGTCTCATGTACTTTGGACATGTTATCAGGAGTCCCTGGAGAAGGACCTCATCCTTGGTAAAGTAGAGGGTCAGTGAAAAAGAGGAAGAACCTGGACGAGATGGACTGACACAATGGCTGGAACAGTGGGCTCAAACATAACAATGATTGTGAGGATGATGCAGCACCAGACAGTGTTTTGATCTGTTGTACATAGAGTTACTATGAGTCAGGATCAACTCGACAGCACCTAACCACAATGACAACATTTGTTGGACCAACGAAGACCCTCCTGACTGTTGTCACTGAAACCTGTACCAGTGGTTATTAAGAAAGAAAATTCAAAATATAGAATCACAGTGATTTAGCAGTTTTTAGACAATCTGTGAAAAGGTGAAGCTTTAAATGATTTTATGCATTTGTAATGTTAATATATATTGATGATTCTGTAACATTTCTCTTACTTGGACAGACACAGCTCTGGCAGTACGCTGGTCCCTTTTCCCACTTTTGCCTGTTCTGTAATATTTTTTGGATTCAGACACACATGGCACTGGCAGCATACTTGCCTGTTTTCTCACTTCTGCCTATTCTGTAATATTCCTTGGGCTTGAGCAGATATAGCTCTGGCAGTATGCTTATTCATTTCCTATTTTATCTCTTTGAAGATATGCCAAATAAAACCTTTCTTTTTGCTTTACCAAAAAAAAAAAAAAAAAGACCTAGCTATGTAGTGCTTACAGGAGACACATTTTAGATTTGAAGATTCAAAAAAGTTGAAAGTAACTTGATGGAAAAAATTATTCTTTGAAAATAAAGGGTATCCAGATTGGTAAGGAAGAAGTAAAAGTATCTCTATTTGCAGATGACATGATCTTATACACAGAACACCCTAAAGAATCCTCAAGAAAACTACTGAAACTAATAGAAGAGTTCAGCAGGGTATCAAGATAAAAGATAAACACAAAAACCAGTTGGATTCCTCTACACCAATAAAAAGAACATCAAGAAGGAAAAATCACCAAGTCAATACCATTTACAGTAGCCCCCAAGAAGATAAAATACTTAGAAATAAATCTTACCAGCGTTGTAAAAGACCTATACAAAGAAAACTACAAGATGCTACTGCAGGAAACTAAAAGAGACCTACATAAGTGGAAAAACATACCTTGCTCATGGATAGGAAGAATTAATATTGCAAAAATGTCTACTCTACCAAAAACAATCTATAGATACAATGCAATTCTGATCCAAATTCCAAAGACATTTTTTAATGAGATGGAGAAACAAATCACCAACTTCATATGGAAGGGAAAGAGGCCCCAAATAAGTAAAGCATGACTGAAAAAGAAGAACAAAGTGGGAGGCCTCACTCTACCTGATTTTAGAACCTATTATACCACCACAGTAGTCAAAACAGCCTGGTTCTGGTACAACAACAGATACATAGACCAATGGGACAGAATTGAGAACCCAGACATAAATCCATCCACATATGAGCAGCTGATATTTGACAAAGGCCCAAAGACAGTTAAATGGGGAAAATGGATAAATAAATTATGGTATATTCACACCATGGAATACTATGCATCAATGAAGAACAATGATGAATCCATGAAACATTTCATAACATGGAGGAATCTGGAAGGCATGTTGAGTGAAATTAGTCAGTTGCAAAAGGACAAATATTGTATGAGACCACTATTATAAGAGCTCGAGAAATAGTTTACTTAAACAGGGAAGAAAATATTCTTTGAGGGTTACAAGAGGAGAGAGAAAGGGAGGGAGGCGGGTTTCCATTAATTAGATAGTAGATAAGAACTATTTTAGGTAAGGGGAAAGACAACACACAATACAGGAAAGGTCAGCACAACTGGACTAAACCAAAAGCAAAGAAGTCCCCTGAATAAACTGAACGCTTTGAAGGCCAGCATAGCAGGGGCAGGGGTTTGGGGACCATGGTTTCAGGGGACATCCAAGTTAGTTGGCATAATAAAATCTATTAAGAAAACATTCTGCACCTCATTTTGGAGAGTGGTGTCTGGGATCTTAAACGTTAGCTAGCGGCCATCTAAGATACACCAAATGGTCACCACCCACCTGAAACAAAGGAGAATGAAGAACACCAGAGACACAAGGTAATTATGAGCCCAAGAGACAGAAAGGGCCACATAAACCAGAGATTACATCAGCCTGAGACCAGAAGAACTAGATGTGCCCAGCTACAACTGATGACTGCCCTGACAGGGAACACAACAGAGAACCCCTGAGGGAGCAGGAGAACAGTGGAATGCAGACCCCAAATTCTCATAAAAAGACGAGACTTAATGGTCTGACTGAGACTACAAGGACCTCGGATGTCATGGTCCCCAGACTTTCTGTTAGCCCAATACAGGAACTATTCCCAAAGCCAACTGTTCAGACAGGGATTGGACTGGACAATGGGATAGAAGATGATCCTGGTGAAGAGTGGGCTTCTTGGATCACATAGGCACATGAGACTATGCTGGCATCTCCTGTCTGGAGGGGAGATGGGAGGGCAGAGGGGGTGGGAAGCTGGCTGAGTGGACTAGAAAAGAGAGAGCGGAGGGAAGGAGTATACTGTCTCATTAAGGGGACAGCAATTAGAAGTATGTAGCAAAGTGTGTTTAAATTTTTGTATGAGAGACTGACTTGATTTGTAAACTTTCACTTAAAGCACAATAAAAATTAAAAAATTCTTCGAAAAATGCAACCATTACCCCATTATAGGTGCCCCAGTGGTACCTATAACGATCATGAATTTTTCAACCTCTGGGGTTTATTGGGTAGCTTTTATACTACTGATGGTGCATGCTGCCACAAAGCAGGGACCTTTATGACTGTTTGAAACTGAAGAAACAGGGGCATGCTGACAATTACTGTTTTTACAGGGTATTGTACCAGATGTCTGAATTTTTGGTAGGAAAAACAGAAATTTTGAAAATTTTTATTTGTTACACATATGTACTAATAGACTGTGCTAGTGACTCTGGAGTATAATTACTGGTACTTCAAATGTGCCACTAAATACTTAGGGTAGACTTGTGGGAGGGGGCAAGAAAAACTACCTATACGACCTACTAAAAATTCAGACACAATGATTCAACATGCTTCCGTCCATTAATGAAAACACGTGTTACCAACAAAAAATTCAAGGCAGAAAATAATTGGGTCACCAAAGTGTTAAAGAGCTGGAGTGGTCACACAGATATCATAGACAATATGTTTTTAAACAAAAAGTCTTCCTAGAGATAAAAAGGAGAATTTCATAGTGATAAAAGAGTCAATCCATCTGTTAGCTATATCAATTATAAACATATATGCATCTAACAATAGAGCCCCAATATACACCTACAAGGAAGACTAGTTAATACGATGATTATTCAAATTTATGCACCAAATACTAATGCTAAAGATTAAGAAATTGGAGATTTTTATAAACTGCTGCAGTTTGAAACTGGGCAAACATGTAACCAAGGTGCATTGATAATTACTGGTTATTGGAATGTGCAAGCTGTAAACAATGAAAGATCAGTAGTTGAAAAAGATGGCCTTGGTGACAGAAACTATGCTGTAAACTGCATGCTAGAATTCTGCAAGACCAACCTCTTATTTATCAGAAATACCTTTGTTCAACAATACAAACAATGACTATACCTGTGGACCTTGCTGGATAGAATACACAGGAATCAGATCAACTACATCTGTGGAATGAGACAATGGAGAAGTTCAATATCATCAGTCAGGACAAGGCCAGGGGCTAATTGTTGAACAGATTATCAATTGCTCATACGCAAGTTCAAGCTGAAGCTGAAGAAAATTAAAACAAGTCCATGAGAGCCAAAGTATGACCTTGAATATATCCTGCCTGAATTTGGAGACCATCTCAAGAATTGATTTGATGCATTGGAAAAATCTGCTGCTGCAAAAGGCCTCTTTAAAATCTTAAAAAGCAAAGATGTCACTTTGATGACTAATGTACACTTTATCTAAGCCATGGTATTTTCAATCTCCTCATATGCATGTGACAGCTGGACAATGAAAAACGAAGACTGAAGAAGAAATGATGCATTTGAATTATGGTGTTGGCGAAGAATATCAAATATACCATGGACTGTCAGAAGAATGAACAAATCTGTCTTGGAAGAAGTACAGCCAGAATGCTCCTGAGAAATGAGGACAGCGAGACTGTCTCACATGCTTTGTACATGTTATCAGGAGGGACCAACCCTTGGGGATGGGTGTCATGCTTGGTAAAGTAGAAGGTCAACAAAAAAAGGGAAGACCCTCAACGAGGTAGACTGACACAGTAGCTGAAACAATGGGCTTAAATATATTGTGAGGATGGTGCAGGATGGTCAGAGTTTTATTCTGTTATGCATAGGTTCACTATGAATCTAAGAAAACTTGACAGCATCTAACAACATCTTTTATGAATACAGATGCAAAATTTCTCAACAAAATATTCGCACACCAAATACTTCAACATATGAAAAATACTATACTTCATGACCAAATATCATTTATCCCAGGAATTCAAATTTGATTTAATATAAAAAAATTACTCAATGTAATACACTACATTAAGAGAATAAAAGACAGTGAACACATGATCATTATAATAGATACAGAAAAGGCATTTAAGAAAAATTTGCCATCATTTCACTGATAAAAACACCTGACAAACTAGAAACAGAAAGGAATAGCCTCAACCTGATAAAGGATGTCAGTGGAAAAACCACAGCTAACATCACACTTAATGGTGAAAGATTGAATCCTTTTCCATTAAGATAAAGAAAAAGATAAGGGTGTCTTTTCTCTGCACTAATACCCAACATTGTACTAGAGCTTCTAGCCACAGTATTTAAGCAGAAGAAGAAAATAAAAGGCATCCAGATTGGAAAGAAAGAAAGAAAAACATTTCTATTTGTAGATGAAACGATCTTGCATATAGAAAATCCTGAGGAATTCACTAAGAAATTATAAGAAGTAGTGAATTTGTTCAGCAAGGTAAGAAAAAACCCTCAGCAAGGTAGCCGGATACAATATTGATACAAAAATCAGTTGTATTTCTGTATACTAGTGATGAACAGTATGAAAATAAAATTAAGAAAATAATTCCCCTAAAATTGCATCAAAAAATACAGATAAATTCAACTAAAGAAGTAGAAGACTTGTAGACTAAAAATTACCAATTTGTGCTGAAGAAAATCAGAGAAGAGCTATATAAATGGAAAGACAACACTTGTTTGCGGATGGAAAAATTTAATGATAATATGGTGATATTCTCAAATTGACCCACAGATTCAACAAAATTCCTGTCAAAATACCAACCAGATTTTTTTTTGTAGAGATTGATTAACTGATTCTAAAATTTATACAGAAGTATGAGGAAACAAAAATTGCCAGAATACTGTTGAAAAAGAACAGATTAAGAGTGATTATGCCTCCCAATTTTAAACCTATTACAAAGCTGCAATAATCAAGATAGCATTGCGCTGGCAGAAGGTTAGACTTAAAAGCCAAGTAGTAAACCCTAACTTGTGTGGTTAAATGTTTTTCGATGAGGGTGCCAAGATAATTCAATGGACAAAGAATAGTCTTTTCAAAAAATGGCCCCAGGACAACTGGATATCCTCATGCAAATGAGTGAAGTTGGGCCCCTTCTCTATACTGTACAGAAAAATTAACTCAAAACCGACTGTAGACCTAAATGTAAGCAGAAAAGTAAGAAGTCTTAGAAGAAAACAGAGGAGGAAATCTCAGTGCCCTTGGATTAGGCACTTAGATATGACGCCAAAAGCACAAGTGATGAAAGAAAGAAAGAATAAATTGGGCTGAATCAAAATTAAAAACTTTTGTGCTGTAAATAATATCATCAAAAAGTGAAAATAAAACACACAGAATGGGAGAAGTTACTTGCAAATTTATATACCTGCTAAGGGACTGGTATACAAAATATGGAAGAGCTCTTACAACATGCTATGGAGTGAAATTGTGTCCCCCTGAAAATACACGTTGAAGTCCTAACCCTTGCAAAAAAAATCCAAGCCTGTTGCCTTCGAGTGGATTCCAATTCATAGTGACCCTGTACCCTCAGTACCTGTGAATATGAAAAGGGTCTTTCTTTTGTAATGTTAATGAGGTCATACCAGCATAGGGTGGGTCCTAAACATATATGCCACGTGGCAACAGAGGCAAATGCATCTCTAAGCAGCCAAGGATTGCGGCAACCACCAGAAACTAGGAGAGAGGGCCGCAGAATAAATCAATCGACTGAGACTCTGATTTGGACATTTAGAGCTCTGAGAAAATAAATTCTGTTCTTTTAAACCACCCACATTGTGGTATTTTGCTATGGCAATCCTAGAAAACTAAGATGCAATGAAATAATAAAAAGATGACTCAATTAAATTATTTTTCTAAAGGATATACACAAATGACTAATAAACACAGAAAAAGAAGCTCAACACCATTAGCCGTTAGGGGAATACCATCGAAACCCTGATGAGATACCACTTCACACCAACTAGGTTGACGATAATAAAAAAGGCAGCCAATAACGAGGACTAGTGAGAAGGTGAAGAAATTGGAACTCTCATTTATCGTTACTGGGAATCTAAAATGATTCAAATGCTTTGGAAAACAATTTGGCAGTTCCTCAAAATGGTAAACATAATGTTACCTCGTGACCCAGAAATCCCACTCCTAGGCATATACCCCCCAAATAAAAACATACACAAATGCTCATAGTAGCATTATTCATAATATTTGAAAAGTGGAAACATCTAACTGTCTATCAACTGATGAATGGCTAAATAAAATGTGGCGTAGACATACAATGAAATACTTGTTAGTAAAAAAGCAATGAAGTACTGATACATACTTCATAACACATGGATGGATCATGAAAACATTATGTCATTTGAAAGAAGTCAGTCACAAAATGCTGCATATTATATGATTCCATTTATATAAAGTATATAGAATATTTCATAGAAATATACAGAAACAACTCAGTGGTACCTAACAACAACAGTATAAGCAAATCAATAGAGACAGGAAATAGATTAATGGTTGCCTAGGACTGTGGGCTGAAGACAGTGGGGCATAACTTTCAGCAGGTAAGGGATTTCCTTTGGAAAGATGAAAATGAGTCAAACTTAGAATGTACTCTGTCAATACACTAAAATGGTTGAATTTTATAACGTATGAATTATATCTCAATAAATAAATAAATAAATATGTTTAAGAGATTTGGTTAAAGGTTGGGTATGAGGATGTTGCTATATTAGTCTTTGTTCTTGCCTAAATGTCTACAATATTTTTTTAATTAATAAAAACTCTACCCACCTGTCTGTTTATTGCACTATTGTGGCTTACATGATGCAGGTAATTTATGCCCCTGGTATTTCAAATACCAGGAGGGTCACTCATGGTGGACAGGACAGCAGGACATCCAGACCAAGATAGTCTAGGAAGAAAGACCTGGGGGCCTGCTTTTGAAAATCAGCCCATCAAAACCTTATGGATCACAAAAGAACATTGATAGTTTGCTTTAGACATTTTAGACATACCATCAGGAGGGATCAAGCACTAGAAGAAGACATCATGATTGGTGAAATAGAAGGCCAATGTGGGCTTGGGAGACTCTCGGTGAGATGGATTGGCACAATAGCTACAACAATGGACTTGAACATGCTGGTGATCGTGAGGGTGATGCAGAGCTGGGCAATGTTTTGTTCTGTTGTACGTAGGTTCACCATGAATCAGAGTCAACTGTACAGCACCTCACAACAAAATTTTTACCAATGAGGATTATATTCCAAAGCTAAAAAACATATTTGGTTGATTCCACTTCTTGTGTAACTTGGGTTGTAGAAAATGCTTCATGTGATAAGATCTTAGATGTCTACAATAGGTACACCCAGTTGTTGGCATCAGAGGATAGAATCTTCCCAATTGATGTCTGAGAAAGAAAAAGAGGAGTCACCCTTAGATGATTTTCTGACAAAAGGCCAATCTTTTCAAGAACCCTCCTTTTATTTTTTGGTTATATACCTGTTGTGATGGTTAAGGCTGTGTGTCAACTTGGCAGGGCCATGATTCTCAGGGGTTTGGCAGTCGTATGATGTTGTGATCACTTTCATAACGAGATTTGGTATAACGTCATCACCTCCATGATGGGCTGTGCTGTGAGTAGCCAATTAGTTGAAAAGGAGTTTCCTTGGGCTTGCGGACTGCATTGAATATAAGTGGACATTCTGGCAAGGCTCCTGGGCTTTTGATCTCTCTGGACCCTGCAGTTGGCTCCTGTTTATCTGATCTCCAGTTTTTGGGACTTGAGCTAACAGTTTACCTGAGATCTTGCCTGCCAATCTTGGGATTCATTGATCTTCGCAGCCTGTGAGCAACAGCCCTGCTCTCTGACCTGCCAGTCTTGGATTCTGACCCACAGACTTGGGACATTCCAGCCTCTACAACTGCATGAGCCATTTCCTTGATATAGATCTCTCTCTATATGTATTTATATGCTTTGCTGGTTTTGCTTCTCTAGAGAACTGAGCCTAAGACACCTGTGTTCCTTCTTCTAATAATACTTAATATTATTTTAGTTTTTTTTTTAATTAAATACCTTTCAACACAATAGAAAAAAAAATTGTTGCAATTGAGTCAATTCCAGCTCATGACAATGATATAATAATACCTCAGTTTAAGTTTTCATATAACAGTTTAAGACAAATATTACTAAGCTAATTTTATAGATGAAGAAACTGAGCTCAAATATCAAACAGTTCTTACAACAGGCGAGTAGTGAGGCTGGAATAGAACTCAAGTGTAGTTCTCTGTCCTCTAAACAGGAGCTTTGCATGCACTCCAGAGGTCCTTCTCACTTATTGCATGAGGACAAACTCCTCCTAAAGATCCAGGACACTGGAGATCTCTGACTTGCTAATGGACAATAAAGGGAGTTGGTGGGAGAAAGGAAAAGTCTCATTCCAGGTTTACCTAGGACCAAACACAACAATTTAAAATTATTTACTGAACTGGCACTTCTTCAGGGAACACCACTCAGCTAATAAAGCCTCTCAGGCTCTGCTTTAGAGTCCATCCTTTAACAACAGAACAAACATTTTAACCTGGCCCACCATTACTACTAACTTACGTTTTAATGAACGCTAACTTCTCCAGTCTCACTCCTTACTTCCCTGGTAGTATACAACCAACCCCCCTCCTCCACCCCCAAACTACTTACCTAGGATGCTTTCCATTGCTCTCCTTATCTGGTAATCTCATTCATACTCCCTATAAATATATGTAAAATAACTAAAACCAAACCCACTGGCATTGAGTCGATTTCAACTCATGGTGACCTGGAAGGGCAGAGTAGAACTGCCCCATAGTATTCCAAGGCTGTAAATCCTTAGGCAAGCAGACTGCCACATCTTTCTGCCATGGAGTGCCCACTGACCTTTCAGTTAGCAGCTGAGCTTTATAACCACTGTGTCACCAGGGCTCCTTTATAACTATATAGGCTGCAGTGTCTTGGTTGTGGCATTCTCTGGAAAGATTCATTGATAAGATACTTCACCGATAATGGTTTGTGGGTCTTAAGAATTCACCTCTTAAAAAGCCAAATATTACATATTTTATCTCCATATGTTTGCTCAAATCTGTTATTCCTTCTGTCATGGATTGAACTGTATTCCCCTGAAGTATATGTCAACTTGGTTAGGCCATGATTCCCAGTATTGTGTGGTTGTCCTTCATTTTGTGATTTTCCTATGTGTTATAAATCTCTGACTGTGGTTAAAGAGAATTAGAGTGGAATGTGACACCCTTGCTCAGGTCACATCCCTGATCTAATGTAAAGGCAGTTTCTGGGGTGTGGCCTGTGCCACCTTTTATCTTACAAGAGATAAAAGGAAAGGGAAGCAAGCAGAGAACTGGGGACCTCGTACCACCAAGAGAGAAGCACCGGGAGCGGAACACATCCTTTGGACTCGTGGTTCCTGCTGGAGAAGCTCCTAGTCCAGGGGAAAATGGATGAGAAGGACCTTCCTCCAGAGCCGATGGAGACAAAAGTTTTCCTCTGGAGCTGACGCCCTGAATTTGGATTTCTAGACTACCAGACTGTGAGAAAATAAATTTCTCTTTGTTAAAGCCATCCACTTGTGGTATTTCTGTTATAGCAAGACTAGATGACTAAGACACCTTCTGTCATAGTTTCTTAGTGCTGCTTAACAGAACATACCACAAGTGGGTGGCTTTAACAAACAGAAATTTATTTTCTCATGGTTTAGCAGGCTACAAGTCCAAATTCAGACAATAGGCTCTAGGGGAAGGCTCTCTCTGTCCACTCTAGGGGAAAACCCTTGTCTAAGCTTCTCTAGTTTTCTCTGGGTTCCTTGGTTCTTTACGTATCTTCTCCTGTGTTTGTGCTTGCTTTCTTCGGTGCCTGATCTGTTCTTTTTATATCTCAAAAGCGATTGGCTGAAAATACACTGTACACTGATTAGGTCTCATTATGTAACAAAGAAAACCCTATTCCCAAACAGAATTTCATCCACAGGGATAGAAATTAGGATTTACAACACATATTTTGAGGGGACACAATTCAATCCACAACACCTTCTTTCCATACAAAGTCAAGGGATTATCCCTACTAGGAATCCAAGATCACTCTTTAAACAATAGAATTAATTTATTAGTAGAAAAATTAATTCCATCATTATCTTTGGTGCCCACACTTTTACAACTCAAAAACTAAAAACATGAAATTAAAAATAAGATTATATAAGGCAGATAACTGATTAACATGTTTTCTTTATATAAATTGTGGTATAATTGCATTTACATAATAAAAATCCAATCTGTAAATATTTTTTATCCAATATAAACATACAGGTAAAAGTTTTATATAATCGTATAAATCGGCTAAATATTACCTCAGTAATCCAAGCTTTAAGGACTTAGAAAGATTCAAATATGTTACATAGTATGTTTTAAAATTTCTTATCACCACAGAAATAATATAAATTTATTTTTACTTTTCTATGACGTATTCTAAATAATCGACCTTGGGGAAAAAAGAAGAAAAAAATGGCGAAATTTCTTTATCCTCATAATAGATAAAGTACATGTCTGCAGGAATCTATGCATCATCCTTGAGAGTATGTATTAATTGCAAGTTTTATTCCTGGTGTAGGAAATCAATGGATAGACTGCTTGACCTTGTTGAGCTTACAATCGAAACAAGTAATATCATAGCGGCCAACCATGTAGTCACACTGGACTTGTTTTAAGTATCTCCAGGACTTTTATCCAAGGCACCTCTGGGTGGATTCCAATCACTAATCTTTCAGTTAATAGTCAAATGCTTAACATTTTATGTCACCCAGGCTGCCATAAATACTCATAAACCTTTAAAACTCTTTGCCTTCGAGTTGATTCCAACTCTTAGCGGCGCTATGGGGCAGAGTAGAACTGCCCCATGGGGTTTCCAAGGCTGTAAATCTTTATGGAAGCAGACTGTCACATCTTTCTCCCAAGGAGCAGCTGGTGGGTTTGAAACTCCAACCTTTCCTGTTAACAGTCTAGCACTTCGTTAACCATGGCACCACGAAGACTCCTTACATAAATTCTCATAGGAGGTGAAAAACTTTTTGATATATATGAAAAGAGGCTGGAAGGATGAGAAGGACCACAAACTCACAAAATAGGAAAATGTTCATGAAAGAAGGCTTTCAGGAGTTTTTTGTATAAGAGTTCATTACCACGTAAGTGCTGAGTAGTTAACGTGTTAAATATAGCTTGAGGGCACTGACTTTAGTAAGTACATCTGGATATTTAGCTGTTCTGAAAAAAACGGATGGAGTAAAACTACTTGGTAAGAAGAGAACTTAACATTTCACGCAGGGTAATTAGAGCTGTGATCTCAGGTGCAGCACAACTGAATTCATGATATATCAGTACATGAAACAACACAACATTGAAGGAGGCCTGAAGATTAAGAATCTTGATGCAGGACAGAACTGGGTGCTGCTATTCTCTCACTATTTGGGGGACAGTGGCAGATTACCTAACTACTCCGAATCTGCTTCCTCATCGTTAAGGGTTGTTGTGAGGACTGAATGTTACAACCTGAATAGACTGCCTGCCCTGGAAGTGGAAAGATGAGATACTCAATACGTTTCTGAAGAGACAATGCAGCAAATATAAGCTCTGTATTTAGCTAACTAAGATTTAAATCCTTGTGCCATTTATTTAGCAGAGGCAAGTCAACTTCTTTGAGCTTATTTTTCTATCTATTAAGTGAGGATAACAATTTATTGTACACTGATTTGTGAAGAAAAACCAAAATAATGTATGTAAAGTACCTAGCACAATACCCAGATCGTAATGAATACCCAAGTACTCAAAAATTGCAGCCTTGTTTCTCCAGACACATGGAACTGAGTATGGTGTGTGTGTGTGCATACATGAATATTTATATTTGTTGTATTTTGAGTATGTAAGTGATTTATTTCCTTGAGTGCTGCTGTCTCCTTGAAGAAATGGCATGAAGACTGCAATCACACTAAATATCTTAAAGAAGGTGAGGTTAGTTGGTGGAAGACAGTAAACTAATTGTGAGAAGGGCAACCCCAGCTAAGATGATATTTTTCTAACTTTATTTAAAAAAAAAAAGAAAGAGAGAAAGAATACAAAACTATCAAAATAAAAAAGAACTAATATCCTTAAAAAAATCTGTTAGGCCTTGTGATGGTTAAGATTGTGTGTCAACTTGGCTGGGCCGTGATTCTCAGTGTTTATATGTGATCACTCCCATGATGGGATGTGCTGTGAGTAGCCAATCAGTTGAAAGGGCGTTTCCTTGGGGGTGTGGCCTACATCAGAATATAAGCAGACATTCTGGCTTTTTGCTCGTTCTGGGTCCTATGGCTGCCTTCTGTTCGTCTGACCTCCGGTTCTTGGGACTTGAGCTATCAGCTCATCTGCTGATTTTGAGATTTGTCAATCTTCACAATCTGTGAGTGGAGCCTTCTAAAGACACAATTACAGAGCCAACTAGGTGTCAATATCTTGCAGGGTTTGGGCGATATTCTCCAGGGGGCCACATATGCTTTAAACTAGCGTCCAATATATGTTGCTGTTTCTCCCATAGCCAGGATTCATGGCTCCAGGAATCCAGCAGTGAAAATGGGAGTGACACTGATCACTATTACTCCTAGTGACCCACTTGCAAGATTTTTCCTTCCTGTCCCTGTAACCTTATGCTCTGTAGGTCTAGAGGTCTTAGTCCCAAAGGGAGGAATGCTCCCACCTGGAGACACATCACTGATTCCATTTAACTAGAAGCTAAGAATGCCACCTGGCCACTTTGGGCTCCTTATGCCTCTGGATCCACAGACAAAGAAGGCAATTACCCTACTGGTTGGTGTGATTCATCCTGATTACCAAAAGGAAATCAGATTGATATTATAAAATGGAGGTAAAGAAGAGTATGTCTGGAATGCAGGAGATCCCTCAGGGTGCCTCTTAGTACTACCGTGTCCTGTGATTAAGATCAATGGAAAACTACAGCAACCCAATTTTGACATGAGTATTAATGACCCAGACCCTTCAGGAATGAAGGTTTTGGTTACCCCGCCAGGCAAGGAACCATGACCAGCTGAGGTGCTTGCTGAGGGCAAAGTTAATATGGAATGAGGAAGAAGGTAGTTCTAAATACCACTTACTGCCACATGACCAGTTGCAGAAATGAGGACTATAATTGTTATAAATATTTCTGCTTTGTATGTGTGCATCGAATATTTTTGTTTTCTTCACTTATAAAATATAAGATGTAAATGGGGCTAGTGTGTTTTTGGTTGTATGCATGTTAGTTGTATCATGTTAAGCACAAGTATAACTTTATAGTTGTCTTTATTCAGAGGTTATGCATGGTTTAAGGAGATGTGTGCTGTGCCAACTTGACGAGGGGTGGACTGTGATAGTTAAGATTGTGTGTCAACTTGGCTGGGCCGTGATTCTCAATGTTTATATGTGATCACTCTCATGATGGGATCTGTCGTGAGTAGCCAGTTGGTTGAAAGGGAGTGTCCTTGGGCTTGTGGCCTGCATTCAAATATAAGCTGGCATTCTGGCTTTTTGCCCACTTTGGATCCTGAAGCTACCTCCTGTTCATCTGGCCTCTGGTTTTTGGGACTTGAGCTACCAGCTTATCTGCCAATCTTGGGATTCATCGATCTTCACAGTATGTGAGCAGCATCTTGCTCTCTGACCTGCCAATCTTGGATTTGCCAGCCCCTGCAGCTATGTGAATTGGGAGAAGCCTCTATCCTAATCCATGGACTTGGGATGTTCCAGCCTTTACAACTGCATGAGCTGTTTCTTTGATATAAATCTCTATATATGTTTACACCCTTTACTGGCTTTGCTTTTCTAGAGAACCCAACCTAAGACAGGCACCCAGTTTATTTTTTTTGTATTGAAGCATTTTATTTCTTTGGTTTATCTAATCATAGCAATATTATCCAAAGGCAAGAATGTTATCCTCAGTAGTTCAAAATGATCTTATATGATCATGTTTTAGGCATTCTGAAGATGGGGGGAAAAAAAACCTTTACAAAGAGTAGGTGCTCAGTAAATATTAGTTAATTTTAGTCGATTGGAGGTATAAATTTCTAAAATGAACTGACACTGTTCTGTATCAAGAAGATAAAATCTGCAGCCAACTCTTTCACAAGAAATGAATGCTTTTTGTGACAATTATTATAATTACAATCGTTATAATTGGAGCTTGTCAAGGAAAATTTTATATATTTTAAAATTTTGTTTTCATTACAACAAGAACAGTTTCTAGAAATGTTTATTTTTGATTAAGCAGTATACTTCTCATGCGTATTTAAACCCAAGTTGATGCAGGTAACCTGTGTGAAACAGTGTACAGGAACAACCTTTTCATATACCCACTACTGCTGGAGATTGCGAATGTGCACAGGGCTAGTTACGATAAAGTCTGATTAATTAACTTTTATTTTTTAACGATTCATATGTCATGGAATGCAAGTCAATCAGAAAATTACTTTTAGTAAAAATTTGCTACCAGATAATAAAATGAAGTCATTAAGAATCTACATGACAGATCCGGAATAACAATTAAGAACTCAATTTTCTTTGCTGAGTTGAACTTAAATAAAATCTTCACTTAATCTTTGGAAGAATAGCTCTTTGTTATTAATTAAATCTAGGATCTTTGCTGTTGAAATCACCACAGTAGTTTAGCTTTTATTTTTTGCTAAGCTATGAGAAATGTTATTGCTGCTTCAACACATATAGTACACAACACATAAAAATGTACCTCATGCTTAGTGAGCAGAAACAAAAATTCTCAAGTATTAACAATTATATCATTGGGAGTTTTTGCATTAAATTAAGCTTATGGGAAGGAAGAAATGTGAGTTGTAAACAAGACAAAGATTTCTCTTAAGACAGTTAAATGTTAGCTAGGTGCATTAATCAAATTGTGATGTAACACTGCAAAGTCAGCTATAAAAAGTGTTTTCCATTACTTTTCTACTTTCATATTAATTTTTTTTTTTTGCAGTAAAAACTAACTGCCATATACAGCAAAAGGAAAGTACCTAACTTGAAGTTTGATTTCCTTTTAAGCCAAAGAAACTATAAAATTTATGTGGGAGAGAAAATTATCTACAACTTTACCATTTATGGCAGAAAATCTTGGAACTTTGGATATCCTCTTGCACTTTTTGAAGGCAAAAATGATTTCTTATTTCTTTTCTTTATTCTTGGTAAATTTCTAGTGAAAAATGCAGTGCCTAGAGCTTTCTCACAGCTCACTGTTTGTTGAATGAATGAATGAAAAAAGAGATGAATTTATATTAGACAATCTAACTCAATTGAATATACACTGGACAGCCAGAAAAATGAGCAATCTATCTCGGAAGAAGTACAGCCAGAATGCTCCTTAGAAGCAAGAATGGCTAGACTTCGTCTCACATATTTAGGCATGTTATCAGGAGGGACCTGTCCCTGGAGAAGGACATCATGCTTGGTAAAGTAGAGGATCAGCCAAAAAGAAGAAGACCCTCCAATGAGAAGGATTGGCATGGTGGCTGCAAGAATAGGCTCAAGCATAACAACGATTGTAAAGATGGTGCAGGACCCGAAGTGTTTTTTTCTGTCGTACGTCATCAGGTTGCTATGAGTTGGAATTGACTAGATGGCATCTAAAAACAACAGGAAACACTAAATACGTATTTTGAAAAATGTGAAAGAAAAGTACTTTTAACTTTACGATCTTTAAATATTATGAAAAACAAAAATTTGATAAGTACATATCATGCATTTTTATTAACAAATGTATTTTAATCCATAGAAATCATTTTAGGTTTTAATCTTGATCAAGTTTACAACTTTTGTCAGTTTTAAATTCTTTTATTTGAAAGATGACAAAATAATCACTAAATTTTAACTTTGTCCAAATTTTTATTACATTGAAAAAAAGAGCAAATTTAAAAGTGCATTGGACATTGCTTTTCATCGTTCTTATTGTTGGTGGTCGTTATGGATTGAATTGTGTCCCCCTCCCCCAAATATGTTGCCATCCTAACTCTTATACCTGTGAATATGACCTTGTTGGGAATAGTTTTGTTGCTATTAGCAGTTAAGAGAGGTCATACCAGAGTAGATCAGTCCCAGACCTAGTCCCTTCTGAGTTGTGTTTTCTAAGCGGGGAGAAAAGACATGAGGAGAGTTCAGAAACACAGGGAAGAAGGCACCATGTGAGGATCCATCTGCAAGCCAAAGAAGGCCAAGAAACAAGTGAGGCTACTGAGGTTGAAAGAGACGAAAAAGGATCTTCCCCAGCACAGACAGGGAGAGAGGATAGCCCTGCTGATGCCCTCAATTCAAACATCTAATTTCCAGAACTGCGAAAAAATTTCTGTTCTGTAAAGCTACCCACTTTGTGGTACTTTGTTATGGCAGCCTGAAGAAACTAAGACAGAGATGGAGGCTTGCATATAAATATACTTCTGGAATATTTAGCAACAGTTAATATAATACTATTTATCTTCTTCCTGATTCCCTCCAGGCAATGACCAAGATTATAGCAACAGAAATGATGACAGTTGAGCTACTGACAAATTGTTTAGTTGGCCTCATCTACACAGGGATATATAGTGAGACTCCTACCTATAGGATTTGGAAGCTCAAATTGTTCTTAAGAAGCACCATGTGAACGATAGTTAATCAGCCTGATTGCTTTTCCTTTAATGCAAGATAATGAGAGCTTTGGGAAAAGTGTTAGGGAAATTATATATAATCACACTGCTATAGTTGAAAGATATATTTTAATTAGGAGACATTCCCAGGTAAAAGGAAGTATTCCTCAGTTTTACAGCAATTTAGTTTTAGTTTACACTAGATTAGAATTTGAAAGATGACAAGAAAACTGAAATAATTCTGGACTTCTTAGGGACTTTGAGAATTAAAACTAACCTGCAAAAAAGATCATAAAGTGATCATAAATAATTTCAGAAATGTAATGAAGACACATAGCTCGGGTTTGCAATTATTTTAGAAAGGAGTAAAATAAAGTTCTGAAATAACTGTTGTTGTTTTTAGGTGCCATCAAGTCAGTTCCAACTCATAGAGACCCTTTGAGTAACAGAACGAAACACTGCTGGGTCCTGCGCCATCCTCACAATCTTTGTTATGCTTGAGCCCATTCTTGCAGCTACTGTGCCAATCCATCACATCGAGGGTCTTCTTCTTTTTTGCTGACCCTCTACTTTTACCAAGCATGATGTCCTCCTCCAGGGACTGATTACTCCTGATAACATATCCAAAGTGTATGAGATATGGTCTAGCCATCCTTGCTTTTAAGGAGCATTCTGGCTGAACTTCTTCCAAGGCAGATTTGTTCGTTCTTCTGGCAGTCCATGGTATATTCAATATTCTTTCCCACTACCATAATTCGAAGGCATCAATTCTTTTTTGGTCTTCCTTATTCACCGTCTAGCTCTCACATGCATATGAGGTGATTGAAAACATTATGGCATGGGTCAGCTGCACCGTAGTCTTCAAAGTGACATGTTTGCTCTTTAACACTTTAAAGAAGTCTTTCGGAGCAGATCTGCCCAGTGCAATGCGTCACTTGATTTCTTGGCTGCTGCTTCTGTGAGTATTGATTGGGGATCCAAGTAAAATGAAGTCCTCGACAACTTCAGTCTTTTCTCCAATTATCATGATGTTGCTTATTGGTCCAGTTGTGAGGATTTTTGTTTTCTTTATGTTGAGGTGTAACCAATACTGAAGGCTGTGGTCTTTGATCTTTATCAGTAAGTGTTTCAAGTCCTCTTCACTTTCAGCAGGCAAGGTTGTGTCACCTACATATGGCAGGTTGTTAATGAGTCTTTCTCCAATCCTGATGCTCTGTTCTTCATAAGTTCCAGCTTCTCAGATTATTTGCTCAGCATACGGATTGGATAAGTATGATGAAAGGGTACAACCCTGATGCACACCTTTTCTGACTTTAAACCGCACAGTACCCCCTTGTTATGTTCGAACAATTGCCTCTTGATCTATGCACAGGTTCTTCATGAGCACAATTAAATGTTCTGGAATCCCCATTCTTCACAATATTATCCATAATTTGTTAAGAACCACACAGTCAAATGCTTTTGCATAGTCAACAAAACATAGGTAAACATCTTTATAATATCCTCTGCTTTCAGCCAGGATTCATCTGACATCAGCAATGATATCCTTTGTTCTACATCTTCTTCTGCGTCCAGCTTGAAATTTTGGCAGTTCCCTGTGGATGTATTGCTGCAGCCACTTTTGAATGATCTTTAGCAAAATTTTACTTGCATGTAATGTTAATGATATTGTTCAATATTTTCCACATTTTGTTGGATCACCTGTCTTTGGAATGAGCATAAATATGGATCTATTCCAGTTGGTTGGCCAGGCATTGTCTTCCAAATTTCTTGGCACAGACCAGTGAGCACTTCCAGTGCTGCATCCATTTGTTGAAACATCTCAATTTGTATTCCCTCAATTCCTGGAGCCTTGTTTTTTGGCAATGCCTTTAGTGCAGCTTGGAATTCTTCCTTCAGTACCATCGGTTCCTGATCATATGCTACCTTCTGAAATGATTGAATGTCAACCAACTCTTTCTGGTACAAAACTTTTTGGTGTAGTGACTGTATATTCCTTCCATCTTCTTTTGAGACTTCCTGTGTCATTTAATATTTTTCCCATAGAATCCTTCAATATTGCAACTCCTAAAATAATTTTTAGGAATAACTTATTTGGTTATTGTGTCTCAAACATCTTGTCTCAAAACCCAGTGTGCTGGCTCAGTTTGCCCTCTTTTTAAGAAAATTGTCTACAATCAAAGTGAACCTCCTTTTGGAAGGGGAAGAGTTTCTAGTCCAATGGTTGTAGAGGGAAAATGTAGGTGGGGAGGCATAGAGTAGGGTGATTTCTGAAAGAAGCTCCTTGAAGGCAGGTCATTTATACCTGAACTTCCCATAGCCTCTTAGCTCACCACTGAGTTGAGATGCTAAGAATTCTTTGTTTTTATTTGCTTAGGAATTTAGATGCATTAAGGAACCCTGGTGGCACAGTGGTTAAGAGCTTGGTTGCTAACCAAAATATCAGCAGTTTGAACCCACCAGCCTCTCCTTGGAAACCGTATGGGGCAGTTCTACTCTGTCCTATAGGGTTGTTATGAGTCAAAATCAACTTGACAACAAGTTTGGTTTATTTTAGTTATCTGCAATAACTGGGTTGATAAAGAATAAAGGTCCTAAAATTTCCAAGCTAAAAATTATTTCTTATATGAATCAGAATTCTGTGGTCTCAACTGGCATTTATTAGTGTTTGAATATCTAATAAAAGGTCCGCTTTGAAAAAATATTTTAAATTATCTTCAGACAGCCTGTGACCAACTTGATATGGGAATAGAATAGCTCCAGGGATCAACAATTTTTCAAGTGCCAAAGCTTGTATAATGAAATGTAATTCTGCCTTCTGACAACCTGAGATTTAAAGCATATGGGTCTCAGGTCAGAATGCTTAAACCTGAGTTGAATATGATCCAGAACTTCCTGATAGTCTATTTGACACATATGATGTTGGAAGGAAATTATCTAGGCTTTGTCAACTATTCATTTCCTTAGGTTTTCTAATCTTTATCTTCAGAAGGCAGTGTACCTGGAATATATTTTTCATAATCTTACAAATACATATATAAACTGTCCTAAGTCAAGCTAAGTCTATTATGTAAAAATTTAACTCAGGGAAGGTATTTATCTTCACATAATTTCCCAAGTCCTTTTTTTTACTTTGAGGAAGAATCAAGCAAGAGATAAATGAGCTGCCCTTAAAAATCATTCATATTATAATTAGTCAAGCCCAAATAAAAAGTAGGGTAGAGCAGGGGAGGGTAAACCATCAACAATATGCTTGCTATACCCTTCAGTGATTGACTGGCTAAATCATATTTCTCTATCTACTGGTGTGGGGATAAATCTGTTGCCATTGAGTTGATTCTAACTCCTAGCAATCCTACAGGACAGAATAGAACTGCCCCATAGGGTTTCCAAGGAGCAGCTGGTGGATTCAAACTGCTGACCTTTTGGTTAGAAGCCAAGCTCTTAACCATTGCACCACCAGTGCCCTATCAATACAATGGCCAGCAAGACAGACCACTGAGGCAAATAGCACTAGACTGTTCCTTGAGCTATTGATTAGAGAAAGCATGGGCCTCTATGCAAACCAGTGACATATAATGTAGCTTGGAGTGACAATGCTCTATTCAGTAGGGGCAAAGGCAATTACCTTTCTCAACTGGGATTCCTTATCTGAATCATAGAATATAAAAAGTGATTCAAATCACAATTTTCTCTTCTAAGGATGGTATATCACTAGTACCATTCTAAAAGCAGAGGATAGAAGTTAAATCATCATCTACAGTGTAGGTTTTGGGTCATTAGGGCTTACTTTTCTTCTAAATGAGGAATTAAAATGAGAAAATATGAAATTATCCAGAAGGTAATTTGAACAGATAATCAAAATAAGAGCTAAAGCATAAATAGCATTTGTCAGGCACTGTTCTAAATGCAACATGTGCTGTCATTTAATCCTATGATATGTCTTTATTATTATCTCAATTGATGATGGAGAAACTGAGGCACAAAGTGGTTCAGTAATTTATTTGAAGTCACACAGTAAGTGTTGAAACTGGGATTCATACCCAGGCAGTATGGATTCAGAGCCTGAGATGTGACCTGAAAAGTGCTGAGCATATTAATGGCAAGACGGGGCTTCATCATAGTGTTGGGAGAGACAATCTGCCATGGACCCTGTGTGTCTCTGAATGTGCTGCTTGGAAATGCAAGGAATGCAGAGTTCTGGCCACTCTTTACCTGGACCATTCCTCAGGATTTTATTTCTAGTGAGCAACTTTGAGCAATGAAGGAATGCCACTGTACAGACATAGAGCAGGCTTGCTTCTGCTTACTATGTTTTCAGCTGTTGTTAGCTGCTGGCTAGTTGACCCCAAAGTCATGGCAACCCAATGCAGAACAGGATTGGACCACTGTGATTCATAGGGTTTGCTGCATTGGTTGATTTTTTGAAGTTTATCACCAGACTTTCTTCCTGCTCTGTCTACATCTGGAAAGTCTACTGAAACCTGTTCAGTATCATAGCAATATGCAAGCCTCCACTAACAGATGGGTAGTGGTTGTGCATGAGGTGTATCAACTGAGAATGAAACCCAGATCTCTGGCATGGAAGGCAAGAATTCTACCACTGAACTACCACTACTCCCAATTGTGATTACTATAAAAGCAGAGAATCCAGTGAGTTCAGTGTTCCTCACCTGCAGTGCAACCTATTGCACTTGCAGGCATCCACGATGAGCCCCTTAAGTCAACCCCAGGGGCTTGGGAAATCAAAACAAACCAACATGAAGCTCTAGCTAATACTTTTGCTGTGAGTAATCAAGTACTTTTTTACTGACCAAGGAGAATAAGGTCTTCCACTATCATCTATGAAACATTAGCAGGCTAGTTTGTTAATTTGCTAGTAGGATAAAATCTGAGACCCTGGACAACAGAGTTTCAGTGCAGGATGACTGTGGGTGTCCTTGGGCTGCCCTTCCTAATCCACTGTCCATTATTATTTGAGTACATATTTATGAAACATTTATAAGAAATCCCCTTAAGTCTGTCAGTTTGTTGTACTGTGGTGACTTATGTGTTGCTGTGATGCTGGAACATATCCCACCAATATTTCAAATACTGGCAGGTTCACCATGGTGGGCAGATTTCAGCAGAGCTTCCAGACTAAGACAGACTAGGAAGAAGGACCTGGCAGTCTACTTTGGAAAAAAATTGGCTAGTGAAAACCTTACAAATAGCAGTGGAACACTGGTATAGTGCCAGAAGATGAACCCCTCAGGTTGGAAGGCACTCAAAACATAACTAGGGAAGAGCTGCCTCTTCAAAGTAGAGTCAACCTTAAAAACGTGGATGGAGTAAAGTTTTCAGGACCTTCAGTTGTTGATGTGGCATGACTCAAAACGAGGAGAAACAGTTCCAAACATTCATTGACAATCAGACCGTGGAATGTATGAAGTATGAACCTAGGACAACTGGAAGTCATCAAAAATGAAATGGAACTCATACAGATTGATATCCTAGGCACTAATGAGCTGAAATGGACTGGCATTGGCCATTTTGAATGGGACAATCATATAGCTTACTATGCCGGAAATGAAAATTAAAGAGGAATGACATCACATTCATTGTCAAAAAGAACATTTCAAGACTTATCTTGAATGACAATGCTGTCAATAACAGGATACTATCCATACACCTACAAGGAAGACCAGTTAGGATGACTATTATTCAAATTTTTGTACCAACCACTAATGCCAAAGATGAAAAAGTTGAAAATTTTTACCAACTTCTGCACTCTGAAATTGGTCAAACATGCAATCAAGATGCATTGATAATTACTGGTGATTAGAATGCAAAAGTTGGAAATGAAAAGAAGGATTGAAAGTTGGGAAATATAGGTTTGCTGATAAAAATGATGGTGGAGATGGCACAATAGAATTATGCAAGACCAACGACTTCTTTGTTGCAAATATCTTTTTTCACTAATCAAATGGAAAACACAGGAATCACATTGACCACATCTGTGGAAAGAAATAATGGAGAAGCTCAATTTCATCAGTCAGAACAAGGCAAGGGGCCAAATGAGGAACAAATCATCAACTGTTCATATACAAGTTCAAGTTGAAGCTGAGGAAAAATAAAGCAAGTCCATGACAGCTGAAGTGCAACCTTGAGTATATACCACCTGAATTTAGAGACCATCTCAAGAATAGATCTGATGCATCGAACACTAATGACCAAAGACCAGAGGAGTTGTAGGATGACAAAAGAACATCATACATGAAGAAATCAAGAGGTCGTTAAAGACAGGAAAGAAAGAAAAGAAAGTGGATGTCAGAAGAGACTCTGAAACTTGCTAGTGAATGCTGAATAGCTAGCAAGAACAGAAGAAATGATGAAGTAAAAGACCTGAACAGAAGATTCCAAAGGGCAGCTCAAGAAGACAAAGTAAAGTATTATAATGAAATGTGCAAAAACCTAGAGTTTGAAAACCAAAGGGACGAATATGCTCAGCATTCCTCAACCTGAAAGAACTGAAGAAAAAATTCAAGCCTCAAGTTGCAATATTGAAGGATTCTATGGGGGAAAATACTGAATGACACAGGAAACATCAAAAGAAAATGGAAACAATACAGTCACTGTACCAAATATAATTGGTTGATGTTCAACCATTTCAGGATGTAGTATATGATCAAGAACCGATGGTACTGAAGGAAGAAGTCCAAGTTGCATTGAAAGGAATGTCGAAAAACAAGGCTCCAGGAATTGAAGGAATACCAACTGAAACATTTCAACAAACAGATGCAGTGCTGGACATGCTCATGTGTCTATGTGAAGAAATTTGTAAGACAGCTTCCTGGACAATCAACTGGAAAAGATCCATATTTGTGCCTATTCCAAAGAAAGGTGATCCAACAAAATGTGAAAATTATCGAGCAATACCAAAAATATCACATGCATGTAAATATTATTCTGAAGATAATTCAAAAACGGTTGTTGTAACAGTACATCCACAGGAAACTGCTGGAAATTCACGCTAAATTCAGAAGAGGATGTGGAATGAGGGATATCATTGTTGATGTTGGATGGATCTTCACTGAAAACAAAGAATGCCAGAAAGATGTTTACCTGTGCTTTATTGACTACGCAAAGGCATTCGACTGTGTGGATCACAACATATTATGGATGACATTGTGAAGAATGGGAATTCCCGAACACGTAATTGTGCTCATGAGGAACCTGTACATAGACCTAGAAGCTGTCATTTGAACAGAACAAGGGGAGAGTGAGTAGTTTAAATTCAGGGAAGGTGTGCATTAGGGTTGTGTCCTTTCACCATAATGATTCAATCTGTATGCTGAGCAAATAACCCAAGAGCTGGACTATATGAAGAAGAATGTATTGGAGGAAGACTCATTAACAACTTGTGATATGCCAAAGACACAACCTTGCTTCCTGAAAGCAAAGAGAACTTAAAGCAGTTACTGATGAAGATCAAAGACTATAGGCTTCAGTATGGATTATGCCTCAACATAAGAAAAACAAAAATCCCCAAAACTAGGCTGATAAACACCATCATGATAAATGGAAAAAAGGTTGCAGTTTTCAAGATCAAAGACTACAGGCTTCAGTATGAATTACACCTCAACATAAAAAGAAAAGCAAAAATCCCCACAACTAGACCAATAAACATCATCACAATAAATAGAGAAAAGACTGCAGTTTTCAAGGATTTCATTTTACTTGGATCCAGAATCAGTGCCCACGTAGCAGCCAAGAAATCAAAGAATGTTTTGCATTGAGTAAATCTCCTGCAAAAGATCTTTCTAAAGTGTTAAAAAGCAAAGATGTCACTTTGAGGACTAAGGTGCTCCTGACCCAAGCCATGGTATTTTCATTCACCGTATATACATGTGAAAGCTGGACAACAACTAAGGAAGACTGAAGGATTGACACCTTTGAATTATGGTGTTGACGAAGAATATTGAATATACCATGGACTGCCAAAGAACGAATAAACCTGTCTTTGAAGAAATACAGCCAGAATCCTCCTTAGAAACAAGGATGGTGAGACTTTTTCTCAAGTACTTTGGACATTTTATCAGAAGCGACCAGTCCCTGGAGAAGGACAGCATGCTTGGTTTGGTAGAGGGTCAGCAAAATGAGGAAGACCTTCAGTGAGATGGTTTGACACTGTGGGTGCAACAATGGGCTCAAACATAGCAATGATTTTTAAAATGGTGCAGGACTGACGGTGTTTCATTCTATTTTACATATGGTTACTATGAGTTGGAAGTGACTCAATGGCACCTAGCAACAATCAACATTTATAGAATAGTATTTCTAGTTGTCTTAGTTATCTATTGCTGCTATAATAGAAATATCACAAGTGAGTGGCTTTAACAAACAGAAATCTATCTTCTCGTAGTTTAGGAGACTAGAGGTCCAAATTCTGGGTGCCAGCTCCAGGGAAAATCTCTCTCTCCACGACCCCTGGGAAAATGACCTTTTCTCTTCCGAGCTTCTGCTCCTGTGCAATCGTCATGGGGCATGTCATGTCTTTTCCTTCTTGTCTGTTTTCTTAATCTGCTCCTTTTGTGTCTTGCAAGAGATTGACTCAAGACACACCCTACGCTAATCCTGTCTGATTAACACAAGAAAGACAGCCCATACCCAAATGGGATTAAAACCATAGGCACAGAGGTTAGGATTTACAACATAAGCTTTTCAGAACACAGTTCAATCCAAAACAGTAGTATTTATCCAATACTATATTTTTCCTCTTGGTAAATGGAAATGAAGCTACATTTTCTGGATCAAGTTCTCCCTCTGAGATCAGTTTATGTAGTGCTGCCTCAGTAAGAAATCAAGACTGCGAAGGGCATTAACATTCTGCTAACCTTTTTTTTAACCCTATTATGCTTCAAATAGCAAGACTCCTTAATTTTTCTGCAATATAACATGTACAAACAGTACACGATCAACTCAATTAGACTCAAAATTCTTTCACTAAATGCCTGCTGTATGCAATGCATGAAGAACCTCCGTATTTTTTTCCTCTTGACTTTGCAAGTTAACTGGAATGATTTCAACTGTTTTTGGACTTTTCTCAACCACCAACACTGGCAAACGTTATAGATGTCAACATTTTTTTTCCTATAGTAATAATTCATAAACGATTGAGAAAAGTTGATAAACTTTCCAGGAAAAGGCACTTGGAGGTTGAAACCAAACCTAATACTGTAAATTTTGGGATAAATTTTCAGTTAGTGAAAAAGAATTCAAGTTAAATTTGCTCTTAGGTCACAATAATATGTAGTTCTATTAACACAAGTTGAGATTATTCACTGAATAAAAGCGTTACTTCTAAAAGGAACTGCACCAAGATAGCTGAAAGTGGGCTTCTGCCATTTGAACAGTTAATACCAGGTATTGTTCTTTACATGCGATACTCTGAAATAATGAGCCACACTTTGGAAGATAATCTTATAGGCTCTTTTTCAGGTAAGCTTGATCCCTGCCCCATTCCCATATTATATATGGGCGTTCGAATCAAAGTGGTTTTACATAGAAATCTTTCTAAATAAACCAATCTGGAGTTGTGGATGGATATTGCCCAAGTCAAATCATTGTCAGAACCTAATATCCTCCAAATAGGTACATGTTGGAAATTATATTCGAAATTCACATTTGCTCAATCTCTATTAAAATTTTGGTTGAGATTAAACTGGTTTCAGAGTATTGTCTGACAGATATATATTTTGTCCTTTCCTATCAGTCCTAAAATCTATCATTAAATTAAGGTAGGCCATAATTGGGTTATGTGTTTGAACAGCCTCATATTGGAAACCACTCCCTGGCCGCCAGATAAAAACAAACAACAACAAAAACTACGCTTTAATTTGGTACTATTGTTTGGCTTCCAAGGATAAAAACCTCATTTGTTTCATTTGTTTATTAATCCATCCATCCATCCATCCATCCATCCATCCATCCATCATCCATCCATCCATCCATCCACCCACCCACCCACCCACCCACCCATCCATCCATCCATCCATCCATCCATCCATGCACACAATATATACATTTATTTTCATATGTACATATATACATATATTCATCTGTTTAAGTTTTTATTGAGCCAGAAATATGCTGGCATTGGAAAAATAATTTTGAGCAAAAACCAACAAGGAGCTCAGTCTCCTAGAGTTACAGTGTAGAGACAGGCATTTATCAGGTAATCACAGGAACAAATGTAGAGTTACAAACTAAGGCAATTGTTTCGAAGCAAAGGTACCAGCTTCTCTTATGGCCCATAACAGAAGAACATGGCTTTAATAAAAGTCCGTTGAGATACAGCTTGGAGGTACACAGGGCCAGAACACATCGAGTCTTATGTGGTCTTTATCCTGAAAGCCATTTAAGGAATGTAAGCACTAGGGCAGCATCACCAGGTTTTGTTTTAAAAGGATAATTTTGCCTGTGGAATGAAGAAGAGTTTGGAATGGGCCCATATGGAGAGAGAATAGGCTTTAGGCTTGTGAATGTGATCCCTGTGAGAATTTTGTTAACAAAATTATTTACTACATTGTGCAGTCCTCTGCCTAGGAGGACCTAAGGGAAAATTGCCTCTCTTGAGTCAGCACTAGGATTAGTTGGGGCTAATCTGAGTAGTTGTTTGTTTTTGTCTTTTAAACATTGGAAATGATGTAACTGATTATGCTCACATGTTCTCATTGGCTTCCAGAAAGGCTAAAGCCAAGTTTGTGGGCTTCCTCATGCCCTGTAAAGTAGTGGACTCTTGGGTATTGCATTTTGTGCCTCTTTCATTGCTAGTTTTATTTTAATCTTCTAACTTATTTTCCTTTGCTTTAATTATTTTATTTAATTTAAAAATTGTTCTGTACCCTTGGAACAAAAAAGTCTATAAATAATTAAATGAAACTATGGATACAATTATACTAAAATATGTGTTGCTACCTTAGAAGGAACATCTGACAAAGCAAGAAAACGTGTTGACAACACGCACAGCATGTATAGAAGCAAGACGCTGAGGATGGACTGGATTTGTGTGTGAAAATAATGGTCCTTTGCCTACTGAATTGCGCCTTGAAGATTGTCACAGCTAATCTCTACGCTTCTATGAACCATATTGCTTCAAGATGTGTAAAACTGGCAGGACCCTAAATTCCAGACACCATTCCTACTTGGGTTTGGAGCATGCCCATGGTTTCTGGTATTGTGAAACATCTTTGGAATTCATAGAAGAAGTTGACTACTTCTAGTTTGAGATATGAAAAAAAAAAATCTTATCTTCTTTAGCACAGTGATAATGCAATGTTTTATATACATACCAACTTATATGAGAGAAAAATTACTTTTTAAATGGTACCGTCATGCCTCACATGTTGTGATTTGATATATGCAAACTCAGTAAGAAGTTGATATTTAGAAGTTTCGTCATTTTTACATTTACATCAGTTTCATACTAATGACTTTTACTAATGACTCTTTTAAGAACTATGAGTACAGTAGAAAAGATAACTTTTATGATTTAAACATTAGAAAAGAAAAAATAAGACATAGCCTATTGACTTGTAGAGTCCTAGAGCTCTGGAAGAATGTGATAAGACCCTCCAAATAATCTCTCCAAGGAGTTGTTGTCTTAGTTACTAGTGCTCCTATAACAGAAATACTACAAGTGGATGACTTTAACAAAGAGAAATTTATTCATTCACTGTCTAGAAGGCTACAAATCCAGATTCAGGATGTCAGCTCCAGGCGAAGGCACTCTCTCTCTCTGTCGACTCTGCAGGAATGTCTTTGTCATCAGTCTTCCTCTGGTTGAGGAGCTTCTCAGCACAGGAACCCCGGACTCAAAGGATGCTTTATGCTCCTGGCTCTTTTTTCTAGGTGGTATGAGGTCCCCGTCCCTCTGGTTGCTTCTCTTTTATATTTCAAAAGAGATTGGCTTAAAACAGAACCTAATCTTCTAGATTGAGTCCTGTCTCTTTAAAATAACTGCCTCTAATCCCATCTCATTGACATCATAGAGATAGGATTTACAACACATAGGAAATCACAAAATGGGGGACAATCACACAATACTGGGAATCATGGCTATCATGGCCTAGCAAATTGATACGTGTTTTGGGGGGACACAGTTCAATCTGTGACAGCTGTCAAGAGCATAAGCAACAGAAAGTCAGTCACCCAGGGAGGGCATAAAGTGAAGGCTCACCAAAGGAGCATTTTCCACGCTAATCACCAGCCCCTCTATTTCACTGTCTCTAGCCTAGCCTGGCTTCATCTTGTCCACATCTGTCAATTCTCACCCAGTAGTCCAGGCAGAGTACAGAAAACCAGGGCAGATGGAATTGCTCTGCAATCATATTCTGATTGCTTCATTGTACAGACTTTTTTATGATACTGGTTTTTTCTAAACTACATGTTCTTCTTGATCTATTTTTCCAAAACTGACTGTACTCGGAGGTAGAAATCTCTATGTGAACTCTTGACCACCACTTCTGCCTGTGGCTTTCTTCCTTTATGGGGACCTTTCATAGCTGTGTATCCAGGCTCTGTTCCTGATTATATTCACTGTCAAACTTGGACCTTGAGAATACTTATACTCGTATATAGCCAGCTTGGCATATTGATAATTTTTTTTTTTTTAATTTAACCTGCTTTTATTTTTTTCTTTCTTCTTCCTCTATCACAAGCACCTTATTTTTATGCAAATAATGCTCACTTTCTACATTTGTCTGCCAGCCATATCCTCTTCGCCACCCCCCCCAAGGTATTTTCACAAGTACCATGTGCCTTTTTTTAATTGAAAATTTGTATTTTAGTTTTGGTGCAAATATATACAACAAAACATTGATCAACTCAACAGTTTAGGTGCACAATTTAATGACATTGATTACACCCTTCATGTTGCATAACCTTATCTTATCTTTTTCCTAATCTACTGCCATTAATATAAACTCAGTGCCTCCCCACAAGCGAAAATTTCCTCTCCCTCCCACCCAACTTAGCATTTTTAGATAAACCATTTCTAGTAATTTAAAGGTACTTTCTGGATTTATTTGAATAAGTCCTTGGTCCTTGTGAACCTGCTGTATTGTAAGTCCTGGCATTTTTTCCATTTGATCCACTTATTAGAATATTACTTCGGCTACCGACAGTTTCAGTTGCATATATCCCAGAATTAATAGGGAGTGGTGAAAATGAACTGTAACAGGTTATACACTCTAGACAGCTGCCAGGAGACAGGCAGTGGAGAGAACAACAAATGTCCCCAAAATGGGTTTTCATCTACTTGCTTGCTGTTCACTGGACACCATGTCATTATGTTTTGTTTACCCAGTACCATTTTGCTTAAGTTTTTTAAAACATTTTTTTTTCAGATATGGTGTTCATTTATTAAAATAGAAGAGTTTTCAGGGTCAAGGTCAGTACCTCAAGTTCTGTGACCTTGGAGAAGTTGTTTCATATGGCTGTGCTTCAATTTCCTCAGCTTTTAAAGTGGCAGTGATAATAGTACTTGCCTCATTGTGTTCCCAAGGAAATTTAATAGGACAATGCCTATAAAACAGCACTGTGCTTGGCTCATAACTAGTATTCAATAGTCATCATTATATAACATTGAATATTTGCTAAGATTGTTATTTATAAATAAATTTTTTTTTTTTTTTTATATATTGTGTAAATGTCTCTCTCCTTGAAACTCTTTCTCCTTGGTCTCTGTGACTTGGCTATATTTTATTCTTGTACCTCTCTGTATAATACCTCTTCTTTTTTCTGCTCTTTTGCAAATTTTTTTTTTTTTTATTGTGCTTTGAGTGAAAGTTTACAAATCAAGTCATTCTCTCATACTAAACCTCATATACACTCCACTATATACTCCTGGTTGCTTTCCCCCTAATGAGACAGCACATTCCTTCTCTCCACCCTGTGTTTCCACATCCATTCAGCCAGCTTCTGTCCCCCTCACCCTTCACATGCTCCCCTCCAGACAGGAGAGGCCCACAAAGTCTCATGAGTCTACTCGATCCAAGAAGCCCACTCCTCACCAGTATCATTTTCTGTCTTATAGTCCAGTCCAATCCTTGTCTGAATAGTTGGCTTTGGGAATGGTTCCTGTCTTGGGCTAACAGAAGGTCTGGGAACCATGATCTCCAGGGTCCCTCTAGTCTCAGCCAGACCATTAAGTCTGGTTGTTTTACTAGAATTTGGGGTCTCTAAAAAAAAAAAATTTTTTTTTTTTTTATCCCACTGCTCTTCTGCCCCCTCAGGGATTCTGTTTTGCTCCCTGTCATGGCAGCCATTGGTTGTAACCAGGAACCATCTAGTTCTTCTGGTCTCAGGCTGATGTAGTCTTTGATTTATGTGGCCCATTCTGACTCTTGGGCTCATACTTACCTTGTATTTTTGGATTTCTTAATTCTCCTTTACTCCATGTGGGTTGAGACCAATTGTTGCATCTTAGATGGCAGCTTGCTAACGTTTAAGACCCCAGATGCCACTCCCCAAAATGGGATGAAGAATGTTTTATTAATAGATTTTATTATGCCAATTGACCTAGATATCCCCTGAAAGCACGGTCCCCAAACTCCCGCCCCTGCTACGCTGGCCTTCAAAGTGTTCGGTTTATTCAGGAAACTTCTTTGCTGTTGGTATAGTCTAGTTGTTCTGACCTCTCCTGTATTATGTGCTGTCCATCCCTTCACCTAAATTAGTTCTTGTCTACTACATAATTAATGAATCCCCCCTCCCTCCCTCCCTCCCCCCTCTTGTAACCATCAAAGAATATTTTCTTCTCTGTTTAAACTATTTCTTGAGTTCTTATAATAGTGGTCTCATACAATATCTGTCCCTTTGCAACTGACTAATTTCACTCAGTGTAATGCCTTCCAGATTCTTGCATGTTAGGAAATGTTTCACAGATTCATCATTGTTCTTTATCGATGCATAGTATTTCATTGTGTGAATATACCATATTTTGTTTATCCATTCATCCATTGATGGGCACCTTGGTTGCTTCCATCTTTTTGCTATTGTAAACAGTGCTGCAATGAACATGGGTGTGCATATATCTTTTTGTGTGATGGCTCTTACTTCTCTAGGATGTATTCCAAGGAGTCAGATTACTGGATCATATGGTAGTTCTATTTCTTCTAAGGAAGTGCCAAATGGATTTCCAGGGTGCTTGTACCACTTTACATTCCCACCAGCAGTGTATAAGTGTTCCAGTCTCTCCACAACCTCTCCAACGTTTATTATGTTGTGTTTTTTGGATTAATGCCAGCCTTGCTGGAGTGAGATGGAATCTCATTGTAGTTTTTATTTGCATTTCTCGAATGGCTAATGATCATGAGCATTTCCTTGTGTTATCTGTTAGCTACCTGAGTGTGTTCTTTAGTGAAGTGCCTGTTCATACACTTTGCTTATTTTTTAATTGGGTTGTCTTTTTGTTCTTGAATTTTTGCTCTAACATGTAGGTTTTAGAGACCAGCTGCTGATAGGAGATGTCATAGCTAAAAACTTTTTGCCAATCTGTAGGTAATCTTTTTAAGCTTTTGGCGAAGTCTTTGGATGAGCATACGCATTTCACATTCAGGAGCTCCCAGTTATGTAATTTCTCTTTTGCTGTTTGTGCAGTTCTAGTAATGTTTTGTGTTCTGTTTATGCCATGTATTAGGGCTCTAGTGTTGTTACTATTTTTTCTTCCATGAACTTTACCATTTTAGATTTTGTATTTAGGTCTTTGATCCATTTTGAGTTCATTTTTGTACATGGTGTGAGGTATGGTTCTTGTTTCACTTTTTTGCAGTTGGCTATTTTGTTTTTATCCAGTTATGCCAGCACCATTTGTTAAATGGACTATCTTTTCCCCATTCAACAGACTTTGGTGCTTTGTCAAGTATCAGTTGCTCATATGTGGATGGATTTATGTCTGGATCCTCAATTCTATTCCATTGGTCTATGCCTCTGTTGTTGTACCAGTACCAGGCTGTTTTGACTACTGCGTGGTATAATTGGTTCTAAAATCACGTAGTGTGAGGTCTCCCACTTTGTTCTTCTTTTTCAGTAATGCCTTACTTATCCAGGGCCTCTTTTCTTTCCATATGAAGTTGGTGATTTGTTTCTCCAACTCATTAAGAAATGTCACTGGTATTTGGATTGGGATTGCATTGTATCTATAGATCTTTTTGGGCAGAAGAGATATATTTACAATGTTGAGTCTTCCTATTCATGAGCAAGGTATATTTTTCCATTTATGTAGGTCTCTTTTTGTTTCTTGTAGTAGTGTCTTGTAGTTTTCTTTGTATAGATCTTTTACGTCTCTAGTTAGACTTATTGCTATGTACTTTATCTTCTTAGGAGCTTTCGTAAATGGTATTGATTTGGTGATTTCCTCTTCATTGCTCTCTTCATCGATGTAGAGGAATCCAACTGATTTTTGAATGTTTATCTTGTATCCTGAAACTCTGCTGAACTCTTCTATTAGTTTCAGTAGTTTTCTTAAGGATTCTTTTGGTTTTTCTGTGTATAAGATCATGTCATCTGCAAACAGAGGTACTTTTACTTCTTTGCCAATTTTGATGCCCTTTATTTCTTTATCTAGACTTATAGCTGTGGCTAGGACCTCCAGCACAATGCTGAGTAAGAGTGGTGATAAAGGGCATCCTTGTCTGGTTCCTATTCTCAATGGGAATGGTTTCAGTCTTTCTCCATTTCGGATGAAGTTGTCTGTTGGCTTTGTATAAATGCCCTTTATTATGTTGAGGAATTTTCCTTCTATTCCTATTTTGCTGAAAGTTTTTATCATGAATGGGTGTTAGACTTTATTAAATGCCTTTTCTGCATCAATTGATAAGATCATGTGGTTCTTGTCTTTTGTTTTATTTATATGATGGGTTACAGTAATTGTTTTTCTAATGTTGAACCATCCCTGCATATCTGGTATGAATCCCACTTAGTCGTGATGAATTATTTTTTTGATATGTTGTTGAATTCTATTGGCTAGAATTTTTTTGAGGATTTTTGTGTCTAAGTTCATGAGTGATATGGACCTGTACTTTTCTTTTTCTGTGGAGTCTTTACCTGGTTTTGGTATCAGGGTTATGCTGACTTCATAGAATGAGCTCGGGAGAATCCTGTCCTTTTCTATGCCCTGAAATACCTTTAGTAATAGTGGTGTTAACTCTTCTCTGAAAGTTTGGTAGAATTCTCCAGTGAAGCCATCAGGGCCAGGGCTTTTCTTTGTTGGCATTTTTTTTTTTTTTAAATTACTTTTTCAGTCTCTTCTTTTGTTATGGGTTTATTTAGTTGTTCTCTCTCTGTTTGTGTTAGTTTAGGTGGGTAGTGTGTTTCTAGAAATTTGTGTATTTCCTCTAGGTTTTCAAATTTGTTAGAGTACAACTTTTTGTACTACTCTGTTATGATTCTTTTAATTTCAGTTGGGTCCGTTGTGATATCACACATCTTATTTCTATTTGGGTTATTTGGTTCCTCTCCTGTTTTTCTTTTATCAGTTTTGTTAATCTTTTCGAAGAACCAGCTTTTGGTCTTGTTAACTCTATCAATTGTTTTTCTGTTTTCTATTTCATTTAATTCTGCTCTAATTTTTATTAATTGCTTTCTTCTGGTGCCTGACTGTTTCTTTTGTTGCTCTCTTTCTATTTGTTCAAGCTGTAGGGATAATTCTTCAATTTTGGCCCTTTCTTCTTTTTGTATGTGGGCATTTTTTGATATAAATTGACCTCTGAGCACTGCTTTCGCTGTGCCCCAAAGGTTCTGTTAGGAAGTGTTTTCATTCTCATTGGATTCTGTGAATTTCTTTATTCCGTCCTTAATTTGTTCTATAATCCAATCATTTTTGAGCAAAGTGTTGTTCAATTTCTATGTGTTTGATTCCTTTTCCCTAACATTTCTATTATTGACTTCTAGTTTTACGGCTTTATGGTCAGAGAAGATAGTTTGTAATATTCCAATGTTTTGGATTCTGTTAAGGTTTGCTTTATAGCCTAATATGTGTTCTATTCTAGAGAATATTCCATGTGCGTTGGAAAAGAAATTATAGTTGGATGCTTTTGGGAGAAGTGTTCCGTGTATGTCTGTGAGGTCAAGTTGGTTAATTGTGGCATTTAACTCTTCCGTGTCTTTATTGAGCTTTTTTCAGGATATTTTGTCCTTCAATGAAAGTGGTGTGTTGAAATCTCCTACTGTTATTGTGCATGTGTCTATCTCACTTTTCAATGCTGTTAGAGTTTGTTTTATGTATCTGGAAGCCCTGTCATTGGGTGCATATATATTTAATATGGTAATATCCTCCTGGTATATTGTCCATTTAATCATTATGTAGTATCCTTCCTTATCCTTTGTGGTACATTTAAGTTTGATGTCTCTTTTGTCAGAAATTAGTATAGACACTCCCACTTTTTTTTTTTCACCTGATATATTTTTTTCCATCCTTTGAGTTTTAGTTTGTGTGTGTCTTTAAGTCTAAGGTGTGTCTCTTGTAGGCAGCATATAGCTGGATTGTGTTTTTTCATCCATTCTGCAACTCTCTGTCTCGTTATTGGTGCATTTAGTCCATTTACATTCAGCGTGATTATAGATAGTTATGAGTTTAGAGCTGTCATTTTGATGCCTTTTTGTGTGTGTTGTTGACAGTTTCTTTTTCCCACTTAATTTTTTGTGCTGAGAAGTTTTTCTTTGTAAATTGTGTGTTCTTCTTTTTCGTTGTGGTTGAATTTGTTTTCAGTAAGTCTTTATGTTTATCTTGTTTTTTATTTTGAAGTGTAGGATTGTTAGTCTACTTTGTGGTTACCTTAATATTTACCCCTATTTTTCTAAGTTTAAACCTAACTAGTACCTCCCTATATCTCCTTGATTTCCTCTCCATATATAAGATCTATGCCTACTTTATTTAGTACCTCTTTATCGATTATTGTCATCTTTTACATAATGACATCACTGATTCCTTGTTTTGAGCATTTTTTTAAATCTTAATTCATTTTTGTGATTTCCCTATCTAGGTTAATATCTGGTTGCTCTGTTCTGTGTTCTAGTGTTGGGTCGATATCTGATATTATTGATTTTCTAACCAGCGAATTCCCTTTAGTATTTATTTAGTTTTGGTTTGGTTTTTGCAAATTCCCTAAGCTTCTGTTTATCTGTAGATGACTTAATATCACCTTCATATTTGAGAGACAATTTTGCTGGATATATGATTCTTCGTTGGCAATTTTTCTCCTTCAATGCTCTATATATGTCATCCCATTGCCTTCTTGACTGCATGGTTTCTGCTGAGTAGTCCGAACTTATTGATTCTCCTTTGTAGGTGACTTCACTTAGCCATGGCTGCTCTTAAAATTTTCTCTTTATCTTTGGTTTTAGCAAGTTTGATGATAATATGTCTTGGTGACTTTCTTTTGGAATCTGCCTTGTTTGGAGTTCAATGATCACCTTGGAAAGATATGCTTTCATCCTTCAAGATGTCAGGGAAGTTTTCTGTGAACAAATCTTCATCAGTTCTCTCTGTATTTTCTGTTATCCCTCCCTGTTCTGGTATTCCAATCACTTTCAAGTTATTTTTCTTCATAGAGTCCCACATGATTGTTAGGGTTTCTTCAATTTTTTTAAATTCTTTTATCTGATTTTTCTTCAAATATATGGGTGCCAAGAGCTTTATTTTCCAACTCACCAATTCTGCATTCCAGTTCCTCAATTTTGCTGCTCTGACTTTCTACTGAGTTGTCTAATTCTGTAATTTTATTGTTAATCTTCTGAATTGCTGAATGCTGCCTCTGTATTGATTCATGCAGTTCATTAAATTTTTTTCATTATGTTCTTGAATAACCTTTTTAATTTCTTCAACTGCTTTATCTGTGTGTTCCTTGGCTTTTTCTGTGTGTTGCTGATCTCGTTCATGGTGTCTTGAAGAGTTCTGTATATTAATCTTTTGTATTTTATATCCAGTAATTCCAGGAATACATCTTCATCCAGTAGAGTCCTGGATTCTCTGTTTCGGGAGCTTGTTGAAGCAATCCTGGTCTTCTTCTTTATGTGATTTTATATTGACTGTTGTCTCCAAACCATCTCTAAGTTATTGTATTAATTTCTCTTATGTTTGCTCACTGTGTTCTAGTTTCTTGCTTTGTTTTGTTTTAATATACCCAAATAGTCTATGAGAGTGAGCTAGCTTGATTATTGGAGCCTTTGAAGCACTAATGTCCTGTTACCTGATGGCTAGAGCTAATACCAGGTATATGAGCCCAGGAGTCCATTCACTATTCTTGTGTAGATTCAGCTCAGGTGTCCTGATGGTTGGTCACCTAGTATGGGTGTAGACTCTCATCTACTATTTTAGAGGGGTAATGATGATGGGTGTATGCACTGGTTCTGGTAGTGGTAGCGGGCCACACTCTGAGGAAGGCAGGGACTGACAGCCTTCCCCCTAGTGTCAGTGAGGAAGGAGCGTCCCTGTTCTCTAATGTGTTCTGGTGGATGGGCTCTGCAGCTGTACCTTAGGCACCCAATGCTTATACCTGTAAGGTCTGGTAGGCACCACTATCCTTGAACCCCTTTCACAGGTGGTTAGGTGACGTGGATGGAACCTCCAGTGCTCAGGTCCCTGGTATGCATAGGTGAAGACCCTGTTTAATAGGCAGAGTGGTATCAGACCTCCAAAATCTGCCTTTCCACCACACAGCTGAAACAGTTACATTCAGACCTCAAATAGATTTGCCCTTGAAATATAATAACCACCTAGATCCATGTAGGGGTGAAAGCCAAAGTCTGTGGATTGGTTATGCCTGGACTGGAGTCATTTCTGCTCTGAGCTTCCAGATTAATGGAGTTGGCAAAGTATTTTTACCTCTGTTTGTTAATTTGTTCCTTCTCCCAGGCCAGGAGAATGGCTCAGGAAGGACAGCAGGTTCTATCTCAGGCCCAGGGAAATCAACTGTTAATGAAGCAGGGGAGGGGGGAGGGTAGAGGGGGAAGGGATCAGATTGATAGGAGAGAGTTCTTTCAAAAGAAGGAGCTATTAGATCCACATGCAGTAAATTAGACAAAATCACTTATCCTGTGTTGAGATTACTGTTTTATCTCAGATTCCAGAGGCCTGTGTAGCCTGTGTGAGCTGGCTGGGTCCCTGCTGAGATTGCCCCAAGGGGTTGGGGCTGAGTTCCAGGCTTGCTGAAGCAGCTGTGTCCTAAACTCCACAGCCAGTCCCACAGCCATCACACTAGGGGTTGGGGTTCTGGCACTTTGGTTGCCTTCTTTTTCTGAAGCAGAGGCTTCCTAAACACTACAGCCAGCCCCACTGTAGACATACCACAGGGTCGGAAGTGTGCCACTCTGCTTGCCTTCTTCCCCTGAATCTGCTGTGTCTCAGGAAACTACCATTAGCCCCACCGCAGTCATGCCAAAGAATGATGCCAAGGGTTCGGAACTGAGGTGCTGTGCAGGCTAGGTAACTTGTCACTGCTTTTGCACCATTTCTCCCTCACCTGTCACTCAGCTTGATGCCATAATTTTTCCTTTGATGTTCAGGATTCCTGGTTTCTCATATATGTAATCAATTTACTTGTTTTTGGGGGTCTTTGTTGTAAGAGGGACCGGTGGAAACTTCTGACCAGTTCACCATCTTAGCCTCACCAGCCATACTGGTAATTTGCATACCACTTACATTCTGGTTTTGGGCTCTAAGGACTCAGGGTGCCCATACCCCTTCCCAGGAATTGCCACAGGCAAAACCCTGGTCCCTCATCTAGTCTCCCCTATTCTACTTTGGTCCATAAAAAACTACAACTGGCTGTTTAAATAAAGGCAAGAGAGGTAGATTGAGATGTTTCAGACATGGGACCCTGAAGATGAAGTTTAGAAAGACTAACTGACTTTACACATTAACTGGTCCAAGAACTAAGACACACAATATTTAGAATCATGCATATTATACGTGATACAATTGATTTGCTATGTATGAAGTATTCCACCAATTGATCATTTTGAGCAAAATTGTGGGTCTCGGGCATTTTTGTAGAGTCTTATAAGACAATTTGGGATAAAATATATAAGAAGGCTTACCAAAGGAGCTCTTTTGTACTCTAATCACCAGCCCTTCTGTTTCTCTGTTTCTAGCCTAGGCTGGCTTCATCTGGTCCACATCTGTCAATTCTCACCCAATAGTCTAGGAAGAGTACTGAAAAGCAGGACAGATGGAAATGCTCTATAATCATATTCTGATTGTTCCATTGTGCTGACCTTTTTATGATACTGTTTTTTTCCTAAACTGTATTTTTTTTTCCTAAACTGTATTTACTAAAAAAAAAAAAAAACTACATATGCGAAAATCACAAAATGGTGGACAATCACACAATACTGGGAAGCATGGCCTAGCAAATTGATACATATTTTGGGGGGACACAATTCAGTCAGTGACAGCTGCCAAATGCAATAACAGAGCAGAAGCAACAAAAAGTCACTCATTGAGGGAAGGCATAAAGTGAACCTAAATCAATCTGAACAGTGCATCTAGCTTTTTTCCATTGCCTGCTCCTTCATCTCAATCTCTCCACAAAAACAGTTGACAACTTATTATATTAGTATGTTTCTTATCCTAATACTTGCCTCCACCTGTGTTCATCCATTTGCTTGTGGTAGAAATAGTGAAGTCATCTCAATTTTTGCATTTAATCCATCACCAATGTGACCATTCTAATTTAAATATAAACTTTAGATCCATGTAATCATATCCTCTCACAATCACCATCCAGGTACACTGTGTGTCACACTGTCATATCTCACTGGAACTAATGTCATTACATTCTAACTGGTCTTCCTGCTCTTCTTCTAAGTCATTCCGCACACAGCAGACAGAAGGACAGTGCAAATCACCAAATTCCATCACATAGTCGCTCTGCCTACTTCTTTTCAATGTCTTCTCTTTGCATCTAGGAGAAAATCAAAACCCTCTCACAGCCACCAAATTCTGGCATGACTAGGCTGCACTGACTTTTTTTAGCCAACTCTAATGTCGGAATCAACGTGACAGCAACTAACAGTTCTGTTCGCCCATCCATTAATCATTTTCCAACAATCCTGATAATTTTTCAATCTTTCTTACTTTGTATTCTTTATACACAAATTTCTTCTATTCAACTGCCATTGGATATGTTACTTCTTTAATGAGATTTTCCCCAACCTCAAACTGAAGGTAGTTCCGTCCATTATACTATTTAGATGGTAATTTTCCTCCACAGTATTTTTTTTCCAGTTTTCATTTAGGCATTTGTTTGTGCAATTATTTGTATAGTGGTTACCTCCCCAATAAACTGTGAGCTCCATGAGAGTAGGGACCATGTCTCCTTTGCTTTCTATGGTATCCTGAAGGCTAGTCCACTACCTGGCACATAGTAGACACTCAAAAATATTTATTGAATGAGTAGACATTAATTCCGTAGCTCAGAGTTTATTTGTTAAATTATTCAATAAGATATATATCTAGTATAAAGCACTGTTCTCAGCTCATTGGATATACCAGGAACAAAAAGAGAAAAAGCACTGCTGTCATGAAGCTTAACTCCTAAGACCAAAAATAGATGTTAAATATAATAACTGTATTAAATTACATATATTTAATATATATTATATATAATAACTAAATGTTAAATATAATAAAAAAAGTTAATGATATACTGTTTTGAAGGAGATGGATGATGAAGAAGCAAAGCAGGGTAATGGAAAAGAAGTGTGCCACTGAAATAGGCTTTGCAATTTTGATTGGATGATCAGTTTAAGTCTCATTGGATAGGTTACATTTGGGGAGAGACTTGAAGCAATAATGATATTAGCTATTTGGTTATTCAGAGAAAGAGTTTTCCAAGCACAAGAAACTGCTTGGACAAAAATTTAAAAAGTGGGAATTTGTCTGGAGTGCCTAAGAAACAGCGCAGTTTGAAACTGAGTGTTCAAGGGGGAGAGTAGTGGGAGATGAGGTCAAAGAGATAAAGAAGGGCAAGCAGATAAAATAGGCCTTGTAGGCCATTGCCATTACTTTGGCATTTACAGCGACTGTGATGGGTGAGCATTGAATGGTTTGAGCAGAAGAGTGACATGATTCTACATTTTCCTTAACAGGATCGAGATGGCTACTCTCTATAGAATAGATTATAACAGGGCATGGGGAAGAAGCAGAAAGACCAGTTAAGAAGTGACACAGGTAATTCAGACAAGAGATAATGGTGGATTGAGCCAGGATGTACAAGTGGAGGTGGTGAAAATGGTCAGATTATGCATGTATTTTGAAACAAAGCAAAAAGAACTTGCTAATACATTGGATGGGGGTTTGAGGGAAAGTAAGGAGTTAAAGATAGCAACAGTGTTTTTGGCCTGGTTAAACAGAAGGATAGGGTTGTAATCAAGTCAGATGGGGAACAATACAAGTGAAGAGGTATTAGTTGGAGGTGGTGAGGAGATCATGTTTCATTAGATATCCTGGTGGAGATGTTAAATGAAGGATTTGATATTTAAGCCTGGAATTTGGGAGACTTGTGTGGTGAGAGCGATCAACATGGGAGTTAACCTACGATGGTACCTCATAGCTGTGAGAATGGATGATATCACCACAGAGTGAGTAGAGACAGAGAGGTGAAAAGGACTAAACTCCCAGCCACTGGACATTCCAATGTTAAACAGGATTGAAAGATAAATTTTCTTTATAACCAATGCTAGATTCAAATATACTGAACCTGTTTTAAATTTTGCAGTTTCTTACTTGAATCCTAGCCGGGATTTTTCTCAAAGGTCGATTGGTCCCCATAGAACTCCAAAAAAAAATCTGTAAAACAATCCCCATATTTTATAATATTTTAAAATGTTTGTCCACTAACAAAGGCCTAATTTCTTTGTGCTAAAATTCTATTAAAACCAATTGTTGTCACGTTTTCTGAGATTCATGGCAACCCCGTGTGTGTCAGAATAGAACTGTGCTCCATAAGGTTTTCTCTGGTTTACTTCTTTGGAAATAGATTGCCAGGCCTTTCTTTCAAGGCATCTCTGGGCAGACTCCAACCTTTAAACTCTCTCTTAGCAGCCTACCTTGTTAAATGTTTGCATTACCCAGGGACTCCAAAATTCAATTAGTGATAATTAAGTGTATAAAATTCAATATACATTCTTCATAGGATATGGCTTCATCCTTAAATAGAGTCTAATGTTAGTTCCTCAGTAAGATTATTAATCTCAGAATTAGGCAGCCTTTGTATGTTGAATATACTAATGGAGTTGAAGGAAGAAAAGTTATATATTTCTTAGCCTTTCAAATGAGAAACAAAATATTTTATGCGTGTGTATGTGTGTGCGTGCATGCTCTGTTACAGTAAGGGAAAAGCAAAAGGCAAGTTTGTGCTTAATTTTGGATTCAGCTTTGTGCCAAACAGCTTTGAAGGTCAAACTTGGTTCTAGATAATTCACTGATCTGAAGGAATTTAAGGAAGTTGGGGTGGTTTCAGGGTTAACAAAGGAATTCAGGCCTTTGGGTTTAGCTGAGTTCATGACCCCAGAGAACCACCACTAACTCTGAATCAATTGGACTACTGAAGCAACCCAACATTACCTCCTAGTTCACTGTAGCTCAGACTGATGCCCTGAAACCAAATTAGCATTTGAAAAAAACCATTCAACTATTTGCTTTTTGCTGTACTGTGGGCAACTTTAATGGCTCTTTGGTAAATCCTTTTCCTTTAGAACTGAGGTCTGAGGTTTGTACTACAACACTTCTTTATATTGTGTATTTCTCATTTGTTTCTGTCAGCTGAGACAGAGAGCAAATGTTCAGTAAAGGATTCCAAACTTTTAGCCATAATTAAGCAATCCTAAAAGTATGTGGAATGTAATCTTAGTTTCTCAATTGCACACAGTTTTATTTCTAAATATAAAATCCTTCTAAGATTTTTTTTTTTTTCTTTTTTCTGTATGGTTCTATTCCTGGTCCTTGAGAAATATAATGTAGACTGTAGTAAAATATAACAGAGTAGTTCAGAGACACATATGGCTGGAAACAAGGCCTTGCTTTGTCACTTAACTGGATGTCATAACATGTTTGTGGTCAGGACTGTATACTCCCTTGTCGTTCTTTCCTTGCCTGTAAAGTGAGATTAATAATAATAAAGCCCTCTGGGTTAGTTTAAAAAATGAAATAAAATAATGCCTTCAAGTACTAGGCAGAGTGCCTTACAGCTAGTACATACTCAATAATTTGTAGTCGTTTTTATTTATTACTACCAATAATTCTTAGTCTCTAGGTCTTGTTTTCATTTAAGACAATTTAATGTTATATCAATCTTAAATTCTGACATTTTTGTGCATTATGTTTTTTTTTCTGAATTAACTTTATGGAGATATAATTTATATACAATAAATTGCACCCATTTTAAGTACAAATTTTGGTGAACTTTGACAAATTTATATACGTGGGCAACCACCACAACAATCAAGGTATCGAACACTTCCATCACTCCTGTAATTTCCCCGTGACTTTTCCACATAGTTTTTTCTACCTCAAAAAAAAAAAAAAACCCTTTGCTGTTGAGTCAATTCTGACTTACAGCAACCCTATAAGACAGGGTAGAACTGCCCCATAAGGCTTCAAAGGAGCGCCTGGTGGATTCAAGCTGCTGGCCTTTTGCTCAGCAGCTGTAGCTCTTAGCCACTACGCCACCAGGGTTCCTTTGCCTACCTTGGTCATAGGAAAAGGCAAGCACTGTTCACTTTTCTATTACTTTAGATTAAATAGTTATGTAATTTATATCATTAGAATTCTACAGTATGTAGTCTTTAGTAACTGGCTGTCTTCCCTCAGTATAATTTTGCAGTTCATTCATGCTGGCTGTATCAGTAATGCGTCCCTTTTCATTCGTAAGAAGCACGCCATGTATGACATCACAAAATTTGTTTAGTCATTTGTCTGTAACTGAGCATTTTGTTGTTTCTAGTTTTTAACGATTGTGAATAACAATGCTACAAATTCTGTGTACAGTTGAGTGGTCGTGTATTTTCATTTCTCTGGTAAATACACAGGAGTATAAGTAGCAGGTCATAAGGTATGTGTACTTATAACTTTATAAAAAATTGCCAAGCTTTTCCTTACGTGGTTTTACATTCCTATCAAAAAGAAAGAGAGTTCCAGTGCTACATACCCTCACTAACACTGGGTACAGTGAGTCTATTTCACGACCCTATAGGCCAGAGTAGAACTGCCCCCATAGAGTTTCCAAGGAGCGCCTGGAGGATTTGAACTGCCGACCCTTTGGTTAGCAGCCGTAGCATTTAACCACTATGCCACCAGGGTTTCCTATTTTTTGGTTTACTGTGTATGTTTGAGTACCACATTATGGTTTTACTTTGCATTTCCCAAAAGATAAGTGGTGTCAAGCATCTTTTTGTGTGCCTACTGGCCCTTCAAATCTACTTTTGTGGAAGATCTTTTCAAAGCGTTTGTGAGGTTTTTTGGTGTGTTGTTTTTTTTTTTTTTTTAGTTTTTTGGAGGGGAGGCAGGGGCTTTTTGTTGACTTGTAGGGGTTTGTATATTCAGATTCAATCGTTTGTCACATATGTGTTTAGTAAACAGTTTTTTCGTGCATGTGGAAGAAACTTTTCTCATTTTATTGATAGTGTCTTTTGAAGAACAGAGATTTTTAATTTTCATGAGTTCTATTTGTCATTTTTTTTTTTTTTCTTTTATTTGGGGATCTGGTTTCCTGTCTAAGAAATATTAGGTTGTGAAGATTTTTCTCTGTGTGTCCTGGAGCAGTGGTTAAGAGCTTGAATGCTAACCAAAAGGTTGGCACTTTTAATTCAGCAGTTGCTCCTTGGAAACCCTATAGGGCAAGTTCTACTCTGTCCTGTAGGGTCACTATGAGTTGGAATCGACCGGATGGCAACAGGTTTTTTTTTTTTTTTTTGGTTTCTTGTGGAAGCTTTAAAGTTTTAGCTTTTATTTTAAGGTCTACTATTAATTTGAAGTTAATTTTATGTATAGAATGAGATAATAATTGAAGTTCATTTTTTTCCTCAAAGAGATATAGCTGTTATAGCTCCATTTCTTTTTTTTTTTTAATTTTTATTGTGCTTTAAATGAAGGTTTACAAATCAAGTCAGTCGCTCATAGAAAAAACTTATATACACCTTGCTATAGACTCGACAGCACTGGGTTTTTTTTTTTATATACTCCTAATTGCTCTCCCCCTAATGAGACAGCATACTCCTTCCCTCCACTCTCTATTTTTGTGTCCATTTGGCCAGACTCTGACACCCTCTGTCCTCTCATCTCCCCTCCAGGCAGGAGATGTTAACATAGTCTCATGCGTCTACTTGATCTAAAAAGCCCACTCTTCACCAGTATTATTTTCTATCCTATAGTCCAGTCCAATCCCTGTCTAAAGAGTTGGCTTTGGGAATGGCTCCTGTCTTGGGCTAACAGAATTCTGGGGACCATGACCTCTGGGGTCCTTCTAGTCTCAGTCAGACCATTAAGTCTGGTCTTTTTATGAGAATTTGAGGTCTGCATCCCACTGCTCTCCTGCTCCCTCAAGGGTTCTCTGTTGTGTTCCCTGTCAGGGCAGTCATCAGTTGTAGCCGGGCACCATCTAGTTCTTTTGGTCTCAGGCTGATGTAGTCTCTGGTTTATGTGGTCCATTCTGTCTCTTGGGCTCATAACTACCTTGTTTCTTTGGTGTTCTTTATTCTTCTTTGCTCCAGGTGGGTTGAGACCCATTGATAGATCTTAGAAGGCAGCTTTCTAGTGTTTAAGAAAGACCCCAGAAACCACTCTCCAATGTGGAGCGAAGAATGTTTTCTTAGTAGATTTTATTATGCCAATTGACTTAGATGTCCCCTGAAACCATGGTCCCTGAAACCCCGCCCCTTCTACGCTGGCCTTCAAAGCATTCAGTTTATTCAGGAAGCTTCTTTGCTTTTAGTTTAGTTCAGTTGTGCTGACCTCTCCTGTATTGTGTGTTGTCTTTCCTTTCACCTAAGACACTTCTTGTCTACTATCTGATTAGTGAAAACCCATCTCCCTCCTTCCTTTCCTCCCCTCTCTCATAACTTCAAAGAATATTTTCTTCTCTGTTTAAACTATTTCTTGAGTTCTTACGATAGAGGTCTGACTAATTTCACTCTTTGTTTAGTTCTAGTAGCTTTTTATAGATTTCTTTGGCTTTTCCTACATGCAGGATTATGCTGTCTGCAAATAAACAGTCCTTGTTCTTTTCTGATCTGTAAGCCTTTTATTTATTTTCTTGCCTTCTTGAAATTTCTAGGATCAGCAATACCATGTTGAATAGAATTGGTGAGAGTAAGCGGAGACGGTGAGATCATGTTAGTTGGAGAACTTTGCCTTGCTTCCTATTTTAAAGGGAAAGCATTCAGTCTTTCATTTTGAGTATGATATTACTGTATATATTTCCATGGAAACCCTGGTGGCATCGTGGTTAAGACCTACAGCTGCTAACTAAAAGCTCAGCAGTTCAAATCCACCAGGCACTTCTTGGAAACCCCATGGGGCAGTTCTACTCTGTTCAGTAGAGTCACTATGAGTCAGAATTGACTCAATGGCAATGAGTATTTTTTTTTTTTTCTGTACACATTTTCTGGATGACTTTTATCAGGCAGAAACTATTTTCTCCTATGTTTAATTTGCTAAAGTTTTTATCCTCATTTAGTGCTGAACTTTATCACGTGTCTTCTGTATCTACTGGTAATGTCATATGATCTCCTTTATTGCTTTACTGTCATGAATAGTATTAGCTGATTTTTAATATTAAATGAATCTTGCATTCTAGATCATGATATATTAAGCTTTTTATATTACTGGATCCTATTTTTTAATATTTTGTTTAACATTTTTGTGTCTATGTTCATGAGGGATATTGATCTGCAGTTTTCTTTATTTGTAATATCACAGTCTATATATATGCGGGTAATTTTTTTTTTTTAATGCTGGCCTCATACAATGAGTTGAGAAGTGCTCACTTTTCTTGTACTGACTGAGTGCTTGTATAGAATTAGTATCATTTATTTATAAGATATTTGGCAAAATTCACCAATGAAGACATCTGGCCCTGGAGTTTTCTTTGTAGTAAACTTTTTGGTAACTACAAATTCAATTTCCTCAATAAGTCTATGGTTAGTCCATGATTCTTGAATGAGTTTTAACTTTATGTTTGTCAAGGAATGTATCAATTTCATCTAAGTTATCAGATTTTTAGGAATAAAGTTTCAAAAAAATTCTCTTATTACTGTTTTAATGTTTGTAGGACCTGTAGTTATGTTCCTTCTTTCATTCTTGGCTTTAGTAGTGTTTAATCTCTCTTTGTTCTTGTTCAGTCTAGGTTTATCAATGTTATTGATTTTTTTTTTTTAATCCTTAGGTTTCATTGACTTTTCTCCATTTTAAATTTCATTTATTATTTTCTTCCTTCTGCCTGATTTGGGTTTAATTTGCTCTTCTTTTTCTACTCTTTGCAGGCTGCTCTGGAAGAAATATGACTTTGAGAGAGGCAGTTTTCTGCAACTGAGACAAGTTACATGGAAGGTTGACAACTGAGGGCTCTCTTTTGGCAGCTCTCCCAGAAACAAAAAGAAGAAGCCCTTTATTCTTCAAGGGGAATCCCAGCATCCATCAAAAGGTACATGATCACCTACTACTTGTGGACCCTAAAGCTGACTGGATTCTGGCCTTCCTTGAGACTCTTTCTGAGCTGTGTATTTGATTCTGTGAGATATTCTGGTATCTTTTCAACAAACTCCTTTACCCTTAAATTAGGCAATCATGTTCTGTTGCTTGCAACCACAGAATAGTAACCGAAGCCCTGACAGTGAAAGAGAACACATGTACTCTGAGAAGGATTAGCTAAATATGTAAAAGTTTTTGCTGGCACCCAACAACCACAGCGTGGAGGTTTTACACTCAGGGACAAAGCAACTTAGTAAAGTGGGAGAACAGTGAGGAAAGGGAGGCATCAAAGGCCTGCTCGGTGCCTGGATCACAGGCATGCCCTCAGAAGATTGGTTCTAGCAAATAACATACATGGAAGTTAGGAATCTGGAAACTGATTCTCTTAAACTTAGTTACACCCCAGTTTGAAGAGTTCAGGAAGAATCCTTACAGGTGTTGATGAGGGAGCACGCGCCAGGAAGATCATTGCAACAATGTAATAGCAGAAATTTGGAAGCAACATAAACCCTCTTCAGTAGGAGAAGAGTCAGTGCAATCAAACATTATACAGCAGTTAAAATCAGTGAATCACACACATACACATGCATCTTGAAACTATTACATTTAGTCAAATGATAATTTGCAAAATGCTCCATATAGAATATTATGTAAAAAAAAGAAAATAGCACACATGTGTATGAATATATAAATATGTAGTAAAGGTAATCTTTTTAAAAAAAACTATCTCCTGATGTCTTCTTTGAACCAAAAAAAAAAAAAATTATTTTAATTAGTAAATTATGTCTGCTTTGAGCATTGTTCTCTTTAAAAGAATGAACTATATGAGATCAAATTGACAATGGCAACTCAAAAGGTTTGATGGGAAGTTTAGGGGGCAGGGAGTTTAAGGTAATGGTGGTGGGATAATGTGGAAAAGCAAGGTAAAAAAAAAAAAAAAAGTAAGAGTAATACCAGAAAAATGTACACTATAGAGAACCAAGGGCAGAGGATATCAGAGGGAAATGTCAACAGTGTCACATGTTGTAGAGAAGTCACTAAGACAAAGACCAAAAACAGTATTTAGATTTAGCAACTAGGAATCATCAATGTGAGCAGGAGGCTTGATTTTAAGATGGGATGTAATATAGGAAGATACAAAGTTAGGGCAAGATAGTTACATGGAACGTGCTGGTTATCAAAAAAAGACCAGTAACAGAATGGTTAGAGAAAAAAGCTGGTAGTAAGGCTGGAGGGGTCTATTTACTTTAGTATAGTCAGGTAGAAAATGATTAATATTATTAAAAATTCAGAAAAAGAAAAATTCAAGTGGAAGGGGATGAATGATCCTTCATTGTACTGTTCCAGATTAGAGTTGGTCGATATTGGAAATTGTGTAAGATTTGGAGGTAAAGTGTCAAAATGATGCAAGAGATAAATACTGTGTAATTTAAAGTTCATCGTGGTTAGATATGGTGACAGGCTCAGAGGAGCTAGTGGGTTCCAACTTGTTCTTTCTTCCTTCACTCTACTTCCTGTTCTTCTTCCTGACTGCTGGCCCCATTGACCAAGGGTGGCCCCAGGCCACTTGGCATCGGCCCCAAGAAGTGGTGGCAACACATAGGCATAGCTTCCCATAGACTTCCATCCCCACGTGTCTTCCCCTCTCTTCTCATTTTGGTGAGTATATGCTTTGACTTTTCAGATTAACTGCTTGGTGGCTACATCTCCGATCCTCCATCTTCCTACCTGGTCTTCGCTTCCCCAGGTTCTCTCATAGCTGTGTAAGGTCTAATTTTTATGATTAATCCCCATCCTATATCTCATGACTGTCTTGCTTCCATAATTGAACCCTATTCATTGATTTTTAAGAGCTGATATTTTATTTAAAAAATATTTAAACCAATCTTACTTGTTTAATTCTTGGTGGAAAGGGTCATTAACATAAGAATTTTAAAAAAGGTAAATACATAAATTTTGATGTATTTGTCATAGATGAGACATGTAGTTTATATACTATATTTTTAAATCAAGCTTTTTGTTTAATAATTGGTTGAGAGTCATTATGCTTAGCATTCTTAAAAAAAACAAAATAAAACAAAACAAAAACCTTTTTAACCCAAATCAATGCATTTTTTACATATTTGTCATACATCTGGCATAAATGTTCTGTGGAAAGACATGATGCTATCTTTAAAATAAGCACATTTGTAAAGGAATGCAAGCATTGTGGTTTTCCAGAGATATGAAATTTGAGTACCTGGACTAATTTTTTGCTGTATGTTTACCTTATCAAAATGGGGTATTATGTAGATTTTTAAAAAATGCTTTCTTTGGGGATTTTTATGCATCTAGTTTATTTTGTTTTGTTGATATTGTTGTTGTTAAATTGGGGGAAATGAACCATTTGTATTCAAACTCTGCTTTTTAAAATGTTTATTTTAAATTCTTGGAAAGTCTAGGGCAAGTATTCCACTTACAGTGGTGCTCAACAACAGGCTTTCTATGCAGGCTCAAAAAAATGCATCCCTTCACAATCCCCTCACCTTTGTTATCGGTTTCACTCAGTATAGATATCCTGGTGTATAAAAACTCTACCACATTCATGAAATACAAACCTATCAAAGAATAGCAATAAGCAAGTGAACAATATCGACCATGAAAATTTGTCGCTGAAATAGTCTGCCTTTTACACTTATTAAACAACTCACTAAAGTAGCTTGAGTACAGTGTCCTAAAGCAGCTTTTCTTGTGTTATGAATTATAAAAATACATTAATGGTGTTTTATTTGCTTTGGTTTCCGTGGTTTTATTTGCTTTTTTATTAGTTGCTGTTGAATTGACTCTCATGGTGACTGTATGTATAACAGAATGAAAACGTTGCCTCATCCTGTGCCATCTTCATGGTTCTTATTATGCTTAAGTCCATTGTTGCCGCTCTTGTGTCAATACATCCCACTGAAGGATTTCCTCATTTTCATTGGTCCTCTTCCTCTATTTTATAAATATGGTGTCCTTTCCTAGCAACTGGTCTTTCCTCATGACCTGTTCAAAACTTAGCTAAACCAAAAAACCAGTTGTCACCTAGTCGAGTCCAACTCATGGTGACCCCATGTGTTGCAGAGTATAACTATACTCGATAGAGTTTTCTAGTCTGTGAGCTTTTGGAAGCAGGTTGACAGGCTTTTCTTCTGAGGAGCTTCTGTGTGGGTTTGAACTTCCAACTTTTTGGTTAGTAGTAAAGAGCTTAACCATTTGTGTCATCCAAGGATTCCAAAGCTTAGCTACAGACATTTAAAGATCCCAGAAACGTCCCCAATGTCCTGAAACCTATTAGCACGTTGCCCACAGACGGCATTTCAGAGAAGACATTGTAGACCACTGTGTATAGCTGGTGCTGTGGACTGAAAAGGAAGATGGAGGCTGCCGCCAATACGGGCTGATATCCGTCTGGATATTCAGCTGAAGGTTATGCCTAACAGGAGCTATAATGTCAGGACGCTGGTTCGTGATGTGCGAAGTATGATGTTCAGAGGGCCAAACTTCTGGTTAAGGAGCTGACAGTGCAACACTAGCAAAATATCAAGCTGTAAACTGACTTCTAATTTTCCTAGGATTTTGTTAATTCCTAATTCAACAAATGCTTAAGCAACACCTACATACACTATGTTAGCTGTTGGGCCTTCAAAGATGCATAAGACATGGACTTGCCCATTAGGAGCTCGTGGTCTATGGAGACAAGTTTAAACAAAAATATCTCAGACATAGGGATTTAACAGGACGTAAAAATAAAGTGCAATAAGAGCAAAGTAAAAATGTGTACAGCTTACAGTGTTATCAGAGAATACAGCAATTTTCTCTTTCAGGGAGCTAGAAAAGCATCAGTCAAAAGGTAATACTCCAGCCGTATCTGAAGGGATTAAGGGTTCTACGCGTGTGGTACGTTTGTGGAAGCTGATGTTACAGTGGTGAGGGATTCGAGGGGGTGAAAGTATTCTAGACAGGAAAAGGGGCAGCATTATGCAAGATGTGGATGTATTTTGATTACAAAGAAGTTTCACTCTTTCTTTAAAAAAAGAATCTGAGATGACTTTAAAGGAACATATGTATTCAATATTCAATAAATTGTTATTGAGCTCCTATCATATGCTAGGCAGTATTACCTTCACATCAGTCAGCAAAATAGGCAATGAGTTCATCTCTCATAGAACTTACTTTCTAACTGGAGAAATAGATAATAGCCAAGAAGCCTAGTAAAGAAGTAAATTATACAGTATGTTGAAAAGCAATGAGTGCTATGGAAAATAGGAAAGTAAGAAGAGTGTAATAGGTACTTAGAAACCAGATAGGAGTGGATGGAAATGTGGCAATATTAAGTTGGATCCTCATAGATAAGATATGATTGGATCAAAGAGCTGAAGGAGGTGAGAACACATAGGGGAAGACTATTACAGGCAGAGGGAGAGTAAGCTAACAGTGGTCTTAAGTGCAGAATGAGTTATGATGAGAATAGTACAAGAGAAGGGTAAAGGTGGTAGGAAAGACTAGCTGTCAAGGCCACTTATGTCCCATAAAATCTTGAAGAAGGCCATTAGAAGACTTCAGTTTTAATTTGAGTGAACTGAGAAACAATTGCTGGGTTTTGAGCAACAAGGAGTGCCATTACAGACAAGTTTTGAAAAGACTATTCAGCTGCTGTGTTGTGAATAGACTTCGGGGAGCAGAAGTTGGAAGCAGGGAGACCTACTGAGAAGCTATTGCCGTAATCTACATAGACATGACTGTGCCTGGCACTAGGATCTTCGTAGTGGAAAAATGATGAGAAGTGGTCAAATTCTGGATTTCATTTGAAGATAGAGCTAATATGAGTTTCTGATGGGTTGTATAGGAATGTGAAAGAAAGAGAGAAGACAACAATGGCTCCAAGGTATTTTGACTTGAGCAAATGAAAGGATGGAGTTATTTTTAATTGTGATGGGCAAGCTCGGATGGAGTACAATTTTGAAGGCATATCAGGAGCTCGGTTATGGATATGTTAGGTATTGGAGTCCTGGTGGCATAGTGGTTAAGAGCTACAGCTGCTAACCAAAAAGGTCAGCAGTTCAAATCCACCAGGCATTCCTTGGAAACCCTATGGGGCAGTTCTGTTCTGTCCTATAGGGTCTCTATGAGTCGGAATTGAGTCCACGGCAATGGGTTTTTTTTATTAGACATTCAAGTGAAAATGCCAAGTAGATAGTTGATATATCACTGATGTTTAGATGTGAGGCCTGGGCTGGAGGTATACATTTGGGAATCATCAGCATAAAGATGGTATTTAAAGCCAGGAGAGTAGTTGAGATCTCCCAGAGAGTGAGTGTGAAGGGAGAAAGGAGATCCAAGCACTGAGCACCGGAATGCTCCAATATTGCACACACACTCACACATGTGCACATACACTCATGTATGTATATGTGTATATATTTATATATATCATAAGATACATGATACATACAAGATAGAAATAACGTGTATATATTTTAAGATTAGTATCTATAACCACAGACAAATGGTACTTTGAAATGTATGCTCTGATATGCCATATAATAACTAAAGTTGGACCAAAAAACATCAGCTGTAAATCTCGGAGCCTTCTAGTGGCCAAAAATTGACTCGCAGTGTTGAAGTTCCAAGTGGTTAGATGGAAGAAGCCAAGCACTGGCTGAAGAGGAGGCCAGGGTGAAGAGGAAGCCTTGTGTTGAGCGCTTATATAATGCTGGAACACTGGCTGTTTAGAGGCAGCGTCTGTTCTGAACGGACTTGGTATCTGCTGATGATGCTGTGTTCGTCTTGTACCAGCTGATAAATACTTGGAATATTGATTTGGCTTGGATGCTATGCTAAAGTTCAGTGCATGAACTTGGCATTTTCTGCTCAAGAGACTCAGAGACCGCAACACGGTGGTGGCAGGAACAGTTTCTTTCTCAAGCTTTCGTTTGTTTACCTATTCGTGTGTTTATTTGATCGTTTACTTTTTTTTTTTTTTTTTAACTTGTGCTGCAGCAGGGTGTAGCATGGATTAAAAGTGAAAGTTGTTGGAGGAAGGAGCATCGGTTTAAAGAGCAGGTTAATTGCAATGATGTAAGCTTGACTTAAGGCCCAGGCAGTGCAGTGGAAATGGGGAACACAGAGATCAGGCTTGAGAGGGATACACACAAGGTGAAATGATAGCTGGAGTGGAGGTTCTTTATTTGTGGGGTTGAAGCTCCCAGCTATGTGGCCATGTGGATGGAAAGTGAATAAGAATCAGGAAAACTGTCCAAAAAAGTGTTTGAGTGATTTTTGTCGTGCATTTTGTGTATACTGAACTTCAGAGATCAATGAGATAACCAATCATATGGATTTTAAATTCTGCACTTATGGTCAGAGTTAAGTGGTTAGGAATAAATATCCAGGAATTATCAGAGTGTGCATAGGTGGCAACTAAAACTGCTGGGATTCAGAAAATTCTTCCATTGCTACATTTCCAGTATTCTACCAGATTAAAATTTCCTAAAGTACTGCTCTGACTTTTTGATCTTTGGACTTTTGGTGACTACCCATTGCTTGGAGGGTAAAATTGTCTTCATATCTCATAAAAGGCCCTTGACGAGCTGCGCAAACTCTGCCTCTCTAGCTTTACCTCCCATCACACACCTCACTGACTCTGTTCCAGTGGGGTTTGTGACTTATTCTTCCATAGTCCTTGTGATTTTCTTTATACTTTTTTATTTGCTTAGAATGTTTTTGTTCTCTACTCTATAAAATTACATTTTTCCTTTGGTTAAATTCAAGCTGCATTTGATATTAACATACTTTTGTTTAATTATGTCAATTTGTATTCTGAAAATAACGTATTTCTGAAAAATGTAATTAAAGCCATTTCAAACATAAAATTGGTTAATTTGTCCTTTCAAAGAAGATTTTTAAAAAGTTTACTTAATAATACTGTTAAAGCACAAAGCATGTTTGTTGTTGTTGTTGGTAGGTGCCATCGAGTCGGTTCCAACTCATGGCGACCCTGTGTACCACAGAACGAAACTCTGCCTGGTGCTGCACCATGCTCACAATCATTGTCATGCTTGAGGCGTTGAGTCCACACGTACATATAAACCTAAGAGGTGGATTGTTAGGCTTTATTAACACTTCTCCTTAATTCACAACTATCCTTTTTACGTCTGTATCTCTTTAGGCAGCCAACATCTGTCATGTGATTAGTATGTCTGGGAAAAATTAAGTCATGGTTTATTCATTGTGGCTTGGAGGAGGCTAAGTGAAAAGTAGCCAAACAAAGGAAAGTCAATACATTTGAAGCTGGATGAACTGGAAATAGCCATTTACCTTCAACTAATTTATAATTTGATTATTCAAGCATACAGTGGAGGAGATGAGGAGTTTCCTATATCAGGCTATAATAAAAAAGACTGGGTGAGATGTTTTCTTTCAGGGGATCCTTTTAAATTGAAATCATAGTGTGCTATATTTAAAACTTACCTCAGTGTCTTTCTAACATAGCTTGTTGATTACTGATATCCTAACCCAAAGAGCAGAGAGATTAAGAGGCTGGTCAAAGCTCAAATCACTATTTATAGCTGCAATTTAGAGAGATTACGGATTTGCCCAGTTCAACACCTGAGTGGTAGTGAAAATGAGATTTTCAGTAATTTTCTTCCCACTATTCTAAGTTTTTTAAAAATCTTAAATTCTTCTAAGTTCTTTAGGCATTAACTATTTATGACAGTAATATGTAAAATTACATTCATAAATGAAACATTACTCAAAGAAAGTTAACTATGAAAATACTATAAATTTTAGCAATTTAATGAAGTGCAGAAAAGAACAATTAAATCTTTTCAAAAATATTTACTCAAATTTATACTATTCACTGGACCCCTGGTGGTGCAATGGTTAAGAACTTGGTTGCTAACCAAAAGGTTGGCAGTTCAAATCTACCAGCCACTCCTTAGAAACCCTATGGGGCAGATCTATTCTGTAGTATAGGGTAAAAAAAAATAGGGTAGCTATGAATAATTCATGAAGTACTTCATAAAATAATTTTTTAAATTAGGTCTCTTCTACATACACACGTATGGGTTTGGAATTCAGAATCAGATGATATTCTGAACTATGTATTGATAAGTAAAATTGTAATTTCTAAATGTACCTTTAAGTTACTCATCTCAATTTTTAAAAATTTTATTTATTTTGTTGCTGTTGAGAATATACACAGCAAAACATACACCAACTCAACAGTTTCTACATGTACCATTAAGTGACATTGATTACATTCTTCAAGTTGTGCAACCATTCTCACCCTTCTTTTCTGAGTTGTTCCTCCCTTGTTAACATAAATTCACTGCCCCCTAAGCTTCCTGTCTAATCTTTCAAGTTGTTGTTGTCAATTTGATCCTATGTAGGTAGTTCCTAACCAAAACCAAACTAAATCCTTTGCCATTGAGTCAATTCTGACTCATAGCGACCCTATAGGACAGAGTAGAACTGCCCCATAGGGTTTCCAAGGAGTGGTTGGTGGATTTGAACTGTTGAACTTTTGGTTAGCAGCTAAACTCTTAACCACTGTGCCACCAGGGCTCCAGATAGTTCTTAAAAGAGCATAATACTCAAGTTTGGGTAGGATGTGTGCTTCTAAGAGTTTGTCCATTTTACCTAGGTTAGCCAGCTTGTTGTTCATAATATTCTGTCATAATTCTCTTTGTTTCTATCTGGTCAGATGTAATTTCCCCTCTTTCATCTTTTATTTTGGTTATTTGCATCTTTTCTTTGTCTAGCAAAAGGTTTGTCAATTTTATCGATCTTTTCAAAGAACCAGCTTCTGGTTTTATTGATTCTCTCTATTGTTTTTCTTTTTTTTTAATTTTGTATATTTCTGCTCTGATCTTTGTTTTTTCCTTTATTCTTGCAGGTTTAGACTTAGTTTGCTGTTTTCTTTCTAGTTTCTGAAGTTGTCGAGTTGGGCTGTTGAACAGGAAAAGCTATCATGTTCCCTGGGGACTAATTTATAATATAGGACTGGAAACTTGGTATATCAATGAGGAAGGACAGTAAAAGTGTACTGTTGGTCTCGTCAGCTGAAAGCAAAATGCTTCTGGTGTCCTTCTAAACAGGTGTGGAGAAAAAGGCATTAGCCAGATCAATAGCTGCACACCAGGTACCAGGGACGTGTTAATTTGCTCAAGCAGTGAAACCACGTCTGAAACTGCAGCTGTAATTGGAGTCACCACTTGGCTAAGTTTAGCATAATCCACTGTCTTTCTCCAAGATCCATCTGCATTTTCACAGACCAAATAGGTGAGTTAAATGGGGATGCATTGGAAACACCACCCCTGCATCCTTCAAGTCCTTGATGGTGGCAGTAATCTCTGCAGTCCTTTCAGGAATGTGGTATTGCTTTGGGGTTACTATTTTTCTAGGTAGGGGCAGTTCCCATGATGTGCACTTGGCTTTTCCTACCATAATGGCCCTTACTGCACATGTCAGTGTTCCAATGTGGGGGCTCTGTCTGTTGCTAGGTGCATCTATCCCAATTATACACGCTGAAACTGGGGGAATCACTACAGGATAGGTTCAAGGACCCACTTTGAGACAGTTGAGAGCTAAGACTCCATTTACAACCTGAACTCCATAGACCCTACTCTGACCAGTGGGCCACAGTAGCATTTTGGGTCTCTCGGAATTAGTGTCAATTGAGAGCCAGTGTCCAGTAATCCCCAAAAAGTCTGATTTTTTTTCTTTTCCCCCATGAACAGTCACTTTCATAAATGGCCGTATATCACTTTGGGGAACACTGGGAGCAAGATTAACAGAATAAGTTTTTGGCCCTGTAGTGGGGTCCGTCCTCAAGGGGCTCCAACCTGCTCTTCATTCAAGGCGTTGTGGGTCTGTAAACTGGCTCAAGTCCAGGAATTTATTAAGGGATCGTGACTCTATTCTGGTGATTTGACTTAGACTGCCATTCACTTGACCTAGAATTCTTCCACTTGTACAGATCAAGTAAATATTCAGTAGATTTCTCGTCTCTTTCCCTCCTATGGACACCATGACTAAGTACCCAATACCGTAAGTACATATGAGTAAACCTGTTCTGATTAATGCTTTGCCTCTGCTGTCCATTATGGTAACCACGCCCACCTTGTCTTTGTCAATTAAGTTCTGCCACTTGTTCCCTGCCACTTGGGGTCCAATCAGACCCATTGTAGTTAAAGTTAGATGTCTTAATTCAGTTTGTCAAATCTGACTTACATAAAATAGCAATCACAGCAGCCTTCAAGGATGCTGGGGTTCCCTTTGCCAATTTGTTCCTCACTGTTGTGGTAAAAGTTACATCCCCTGGGCACTCCATGTGTGGGTCTGTGAGCTTAACCTGGTAAATTCACTTTAACATGTCATTTTCCCTAAACTTTTAGATACCTTTTTCTACAGTATATCAAGGCAGATATGGCACTTCAACTTGATTTAGTACAGGCCACTGCTTAATCCACACTTCAGTGAACCAACCAGATAGCCTATTAGACTCTTTTCTAATCTCTCAAGCTGAAACATTGAATTAAAAATCTATGCTTAGTGGGCCTGTATAAATAAACTCACATTGATCCAACTTTATATTCCTTGCTCTATTATTTTCCATTCCCACACATATTCCCCAGTTTTCTGTTTGTACATATTAGAAAAATCAAACAGTTGTTTTGGAGTGTAGTGTGACTCTTCCTGGGTTGCACTTCGTACTTCATCTTTTGGGGCTCTCTGGGGGTTAAGTCTAGTTATAGGTCTAGAAGCAAAAATGGTTGGTGAGGGCAGGTCCTGGGAACACTCAGCAATTTCTCGTAAGGCCTCAGGTGATGCCCCAGACAATGCCCCAGGTGCTGCCCCAGGCAATATCTCAGACAACAAGTCTTCAGGCACAGCTGGGTTAATCTCATTGGATGGGGGCAAGAGGACTGGTTCTGTTGGCAGGAGTGATTCAATGGAATTTAGGGGTTCAATGCCTGCCCCCCAGCTTCCTGATTATCTACCCATATGTTCCCACCCCAATTTTCCGGATCCTGTTTCTTCCCAATTAATTTCCTCACTTTAATTTCAGACACCATATGAGGTTGGGAATTCAATTGGCAATCTAATTCAGCCATGATAAGACCCTGGGTTTGGTTTTCAGCAATATTAGCTCTGTTACTACAAGAAATAAGGCTTTCAGGGCACAAGTGGCAACTTTCAGGTCTTTTATGCTGCACTTGAGCTGTGACTCTGAAGCCTTGAGCCCATCTCTTTTCACCACTTTGTCTAGTGAAAATAGGACCAACCAACCAGCTTCCTTATACTTCTCATTCTGATGAAGTTGTAGGAAAGTATCAAATATGTGAGCACAAACATTTGATCTACTGGTGGTGATATTTTGTGTATTGCTATTGCCACCTCATGTAGTGAATTAGCAGTACCTTCTTTACTACTGGAGGAAGTCACCTGCACCTTTAAGATGAGCAAGATTTGAGAAGCAATTTAGAAAACTCATCCTTATGATTTTATTTCTTTAGAGGCACTCTTGGTACCAAATGTCTTAGGCTGAGTTCTCTAGTAAAGCATATATATATGTGCAGAGAAAGAGAGAGATTTATAAGAAACCCTGGTAGTGCAGGGTTAAAGTGTTTGGCTCCTAAACAAAATGTCAGCAGTTTGAACAAACTAGCAGCTCCACAGAAGAAAGATGTGGCAGTCTGTTTCCGTAAAGAATTTCAGCCTTGGAAACCTTATGAGGCAGTACTACTCTGCACTATAGGGTCTCTATGAGTCAAAATCACCTCGGCGGCAGTTGGTTTGGGTTTGGCTTATAGTGATTTATCTCAAAGAAATGGTTCATGCAGATGTGGAGGCTAGCAAGTCCCAAATCTGTGGGTCAGGTGTCAGGCTGGATGTTTCTCCTAACTCACATACTTACAAGGGTTAACAAATCTAAAATCAGCAGGTCAGGCTGTAGGCTACTGGCTCATGTCCTAAGAATCAAAGGTCAGAGGATAACAAGTCAGATGCAAGATTCAGAGAGAGCAAAAGCTTGTGAGTTTTGCCAGAAGATGCATATGTACTAGATGCAGGCCACACTCTCGAGGAAGCTCCCCTTACAACTAACTGATTGGCTGATCATATCAGATCACACCATGAAGATGATTACATTATATCACAAAATGGAGGATGACTACATCATTACATAACTGTCAAACTACTTCATTATATAACTGTCAAACCACTGTGAATCATGGCCCAGGCAAGTTGACACATAACTTTACCCATCACAGATGTATATTTCATATTTATATGAAGTCCAAAGGGATATTCATGGTGGCAGACAGTTCGCTCCCTAGCACTGATTCTAGTATCCAGGCTTCCTTCATCTTGTTGCTCAATGATGTCCAATATGTGGTTTTCAACATGTACCATCCCTGTCTACATTAAGCCAGTGGAAGAGAAAGAACATGGAGAATCACAAATGAGAAGTTTTAAATGGACCAGATCAGGAAATAGTGCATATCAGTTTCCCCCACATTCTACTGACAGAAATTCAGTCACATGACCACGTCTAATGGTAAAATAAATTTGGGAAATATAGTCAAATTGTGCCCTCAGGGAAAAAAAAGAGGAAATAACTCTGTTCATCGATTATCCAGTATCTTCCACAGTTGTCTGTTCCTGTACCAGTAGTCTTATTTATTTATTTATTTATTTTGCTCACAATGCGAAATGGCAGACTAGGCATTTGTTGCTTCACAGAATCAACTCTAGCACTGGAAAGGGCAATTACAATAAACCATTTTGGAATTCAGGCATCTGTTGGGATTCTTATAACAACCAGGGGAGTGTTGGATGAAGAGAGAGGTTGTTACTTTTTTCACAACAGAGTGGAGTGCACGAACCAGCAAACATCTCCCATTCCTCAGCCTCATCAAGCTGTGAATATAGTGATCTGTTTTTCTGGAGCAGCTGGATAGTGCCAGGGTAGACAGTGGGCAACTTTTTCCTACAGGAATTTGGAATTGTGCATTTCAGTTGGCCTGCCTGCTCCCTGAGGGACAGGGACAGCACAGATGTCTGCCTTTGTTTTGTCCTTCTTGTGCTGCAGTGGCATCCCCTTGTGACATCTCTTGGAAGATTTAAAGGGACAAAACACTTTTCAAAAAGGAACAGAACCCTTTCTGTCAGGAATGGGGATGGGGAATATTGTCTGCTCACTGGTTGACCACAGAGCTAGCAGTATAGAAACTTCAGCAACCACATAAAACAAAATGTACACACTTTGCAAAAATAATTTGTAACTGTCACCAATAGGCAGCTGTAACACTCAAACTAGCAAAAATCAGCAACACTTGAAGAGTAAGAGAATCAGATTTCCAGAGGTATCACATTATAATACTCAGAACAAAAAACTATAAAGCATACAAAAAAAGGGAGAGAAAGAAAATACAGCCAATTCACAGGAAGAAAAGAATTTGATGGAAACCATCCCTGGGAAAGCTCAGATATTGGAATTACTAGTCAAAGATATTAAATCACTGTCTAAATTTGGAAAATGAACTAAAGGAAACTATGCAGAAAGAAATATAGAAAATCAGAAAAATGATATGTGAACAAAATAAGAACATGGATAAATTGTGAAAAGGAATCAAACAGAAATTCTGAGGCTGAAAAGTTCAATAATCAAAAAGAAAAGTTCACTAGAGTGATTCAACCGCAGATTTGCACATAAGAAAATATCAGCAAACTGGAAGGTACAGAAATTGAAATTATCCACTCTGAGAAGCAGGAAAAAAAATGAAGAAAAATGAACAGAGGTATAAGATCTGTGAGACACCATCAAGCATATCAACATATGCATCATGGAAGTCTCAGAAGGAGGAGAGAGAGATAAAGGGGCAAAACAACAACAAAAATATTTGGAGAAATAATGACTGAAAACATTCAAAATCTGAAGAAATACATGAATATATATATCCAAAAATCTCAATGAACCTCAAGAAGAATAAAATTAAAAAATCCACACTGAGACACATTACAGTCAAGTTGTCCATATCCAAAGACAGAAGAGGATATTGAAAGTAGGAACAGAGAAAAAAGCTCATCATGTACAAGGGACTCTAAAAAAATTTTTTTTTTATCAGAAACTATGGAGGCTAAAAATTATGCAATGGCATATTTAAAGTCCTGAAAGGAAATAAAACTGTCAACCAAGAACTCTATGTACAGAAAAACAACCTTTCAAGAATAAAGGAGAAATTAAGACATTTCCAGATAAACTAAAGCTGATGGATGTCATTAACAAAATTTTCCCCATAAGAAATTCTAACAGGATTCCTTCAGGATGAAATGAAAGGATACGAGACAATAGCTTGAAGAAATAAAAATCACTAATAAAGGTAATTATATGTTGCTGTTGCTGAGTCAGTTCCAATTCATAGTGACCCCATATACAACAAAGCAAAATACTGCCCAGCTCCACACCATCATTACAATCATTGCTATGTTTGAGACCAATTGTCATGGATTGAATTGTGTCCCCCAAAATATCTGTCAACTGAGCTGGGCCATGATTCTCAGTACTGTGTGATTGTCCACCATTTTATGTAATTTTCCTCTAAGTTGTAAATCCTATCACTATGATGTAATAAGATGGATTAGCGGCAGTTATATTGATGAGGTCTATATGATTAGGTAGTGTCTTAAGCCAATCTCTTTTGAGGTGTAAAAGAGAGAAGCAAATAGAGAAACATGAGAACCTCATACCACCAAGAAAGCAGTGCTGGGAGCACAGTGTGTCTTTTGGACCGGAGATTCCTGCACTGAGAAGCTCCTAGACCAAGGAAAGATTGTTGACATGGACTTTCCTCCAGAGCCAACAGAGAGAGAAAGCCTTCCCCTGGAGCCAGCACCCCGAATTCAGACTTCTAGCCTACTGGACTGTGACAGAATAAACTCTTCGTTAAAGCCATCCACTTGTGGTATTTCTGTTATAGCAGCACTGGATGACTAAGTTGCATCCATTGTGTCAATTCTTCTAACTGAGGGTCTTCTTCTTTGCTGACCCTCTACTTTACCAAGCATGATATCTTTCTCTAGGGACCCATCCCTTGTGATAGCACGGGACTAATCCTCCTGATAACATGTCCGAAGTACATGAGATGAAGTTTCACCATCCTCGCTTCTAAGGAACTTTCTGGCTGTACTTCAGGATAGATTTGTTCATCCTTCTGGCAGTTCATGGTATATTTAATATTCTTTGCCGGCATCATAATTAAAATGTATCAATTCTTCTTCGGTCTTCCTTATTCATTGTTCAGCTTTTGCATGCATATGAGGAGACTGAAAATATCATGGCTTGGGTCAGTGCAACTTAGTCCTTAAAGTGGCATCTTTCCTTTTTAACACTTTAAAGAGGTCATTTGCAGCAGATTTGCCCAGTGCAATACGTCGTTTGATTTCTTGAGTGCTGCTTCTGTAGGCATTCGTAGTAGATCCAAGTAAAACGAAATCTTTGGCAACGTCAATAATCTCTCAGTTTATCATGACGTTGCTTATCAGTCCAGTTGTGGGTATTTTTGTTTTCTTTGAGTTAAGGTGTAATCCATACTGAAGGCTGTATTCCTTGATTTTCATTATTACGCACTTCAAGTCTTCTTCACTTTCAGAAAGCAAGATTGTGTTATCTGCATATTGCAGGTTGCTAATGAGTCTTCCTCCAATCCTTGTGCCGTGTTCTTCATATAGTTCAGATTCTTGGATTATTTGCTCAGCATACAGATTGAATAGTAATGGTGAAAGAATATAACCCTGATGCACACCTTTCCTTATTTTGAGCCACACAGTGTCTCCTCATTGTGCTCGAATGACTGCCTCTTGGTCTACGTACAGGTTCTGCATGAGCACAATTAAGTATTCTGGAATTCCCAATCTTTGAAATGTTATTCATAATTTGTTATGATCCACACAGTTGATTACCATTCCATAGTCAAGAAAACACAGGTAAACATCTTTCTCTGCTTTCAGCTAAAATCCATCTGACATCAGCAAACCCTCCTTCCATCTCCCCTCTCAATCTGGCTTGAATTTCTGGAAGCCCCATGTCTATGTACTGCTGCAACTCTTTATCAGATATCTTCAACAAAACTTTACTTTCACATGATATTAATGATACCGTTAGATAATTTCCACATTCTGTTGACTCACCTTTCTTTGGAATGGGCACAAATATGATCCTCTTCCAGTCAATTGGCCAGGTAGCTTTCTTCCAAATTTCTTGACATAGATGAGTGAGCATCTCCAACACTGCATCTGTTTTGTTGAAACGTATCAGTTGGTATTTTTTCAGTTCCTGGAGCCTTGTTTTTCACCAATGCCTTCAGTGCAGCCTGAATTTCTTCCTTCAGTACCATCAGTTCTTGACCATATGTTACCTCCTGAAATTGTTGAACATTGATCAGTTCTTTTTGGTGCAGTGACTCTGTATTCCTTCCATCTTCTCTTGATGCTTCCTGCATCGTTTAGTATTTTGCCCATAGAATCTTTCAATATTGCATCTTGAGGCTTGAGTGTTTTTTTTAGTTCTTTCAACTTGAGAGATGCCAAAAGTGTTCTTCCCTTTTGGTTCTCTAACTTCAGGTCTTTGTACATTTCATTATAATACTTTACTTCGTCTTCTTGAGCCTCCCTTTGAAATCTATTCACCTCTTTTACTTCATCATTTCTTCTATTTGCTTTAGCTACTCTACATTAAACAGCGTTTTTCAGTCTCTTCTGACATTTTGATCGTTTCTTTCTTTTATGGCTTTTTAATGATCTTTTGTTTTCTTTGTGTATGATGTACCACAACTCTTTTGATCTTTGGTTATTAGCTTTCAATGCACCAAATCTATTCTTGAGATTGTCTCTAAATTCAGGTAGGATATACTCAAGGTCGTATTTTGGCTCTTACTGACTTGTTTTAATTTTCGTCAGCTTCAACTTGAACTTGCATATCAGCAGTCGGACACCGGCCTTGTTCTGACTCATGATATTGAGCTTTTCCATTGTCTCTTTGCACAGATGTAGTCAATTTGATCCCTGTGTATTCCATCTGGCAAAGCCCACGTGTATCATTGCGGTTTATGTTGTTGAAAAAAGGTATTTTCAATGAATAAGTTGTTGATATTGCAAAATTCTATCATACGATCTCTGGCATCTTTTCTGTCACCAAGATCATACTTTCCAACTAGCAATGTTTCTTCTTTGTTTCCAACTTTTGCATTCCAATCACCTCTAGTTATCACTGCATCTTGATTGCATGTTTGATCAATTTCAGACTGCAGAAGTTGGTAAAAATCTTCAATTTCTTCATCTTTGGCATTAGTGTTTGGTGCATAAGTTGAATAATAGTAGTATTAACTGATCTTCCTTGTAGGTGTATAGATATAATCCTATCACTGACAGCTTGTTCTTTAGATTAGATCTTGAAATGTTCCTTTCGACAATGCTTGATATGCCATTCTCCTTCAATTTGTCATTCCTGGCACACCAGAGCACATGATTGTCCTATTTAAAATGGCCAAATATCAGTCTCTTTCAGCTCATTGATGCCTAGGATATTGATCTTTATGTGTTCAATCTCATTTTTGATGATTTCCAATATTTCTAGATTTGTACTTCATACATTACATATTCCAGTTATTAATGGATGTTTGCAGCTGTTTCTCCTTGTTTTGAGTCATGCCACATCAGGAAACGAAGGTCCCAAAAGCTTTACCCCATCTATGTCATCTACTTTGAGGAGGCAGCTTTTCCCCAGTCGTGTTTTGAGTGTCTTCCAATCTGAGGGGCTTATCTTTGGAAACAATATCAGACAGTATTCTGCTTGTATTCGTATGGTTTTCACTGGTCATTTTTTTTTTTTTAAATAGATCAGCAGGGCCTTTTCCTAGTCTGTCTTAGTCTAGAAGATCTGCTGAAACTTGTCACCATAGGTAACCCTTCTGGTATTTGAAATATCAGTGGCAAAGCTAGTATTTCAGCATCATGGCAACATTCAAACCACAGGTAGGTGGTGGAGGTAAGTATGTAAGTAAACACAAAATCCAGTATTATTGCATTTTTGCTTTGTAACTCCATTTTTTTTCTTTGTGATAAAAAAGACAACTACATAAAGCAAAATTATAAATCTGTGCTAATGCCACACTAAATAAAGATTCAATGTGTACAATCAGAATATAAAGTAAGAGGAATGGCGATGTATAGGAGAAGAGTGTTTGTATACTATTAAAACTAAGTTGGTATTATTCAAACTAGGTTGTTTTAATTACAAGGTGTTAATTTTAATCCCCAAGGTAAGTACTAAGAAAGTAACTTAAAAAACAGAAAAATGGAAGAAGGGAACCAAGATGGTATGCTACAAAAAATAAACTAAATACCAAAAAAACAGTAATGGAATGATTGAGTGACATATGTATATATATGTGGCCAAATTAAATCCTTGCTTTTCAGTAGTTACATGTAAATGGATGAAACTCTCTTATTAAAATGCAGAGATTGGCAGACTGAATTTAAAGAGAAATTGATCCATCTATATTTTGTTTAAAAGAGACTCACATGAGATACAAAGACACAAAGTGATTGAAAGTAAAAGGATGAAAAAAGATATTCCATGCAAATACTAACCAAAAGAGGGCTGGAAGAAACACAAAGTAAATAGATCTAGTGAACGAGATAATTACATGATCTACAAGTAATATATAAGTGAAATGGAAAAAAGAAAAATTATAGAGGGATAAGGAGGGTCAGGAGCCCTGGTGGCACAGTGGTTAAGAGCTTGGCTGCTAAACAGAAGGTCAGAAGTTTGAATCCCTGGAAATCCTATGGGGCAGCTCTACTCTCTCATATAGGGTCACTACAAGTCAGAATCGACTCGACAGCCAACAGGTTTGGTTTGGTTTTTTTGGTTACAGAGGGTGAAGAATGTGGTTTTGGGAGAGGTGTTGTAATCTTAGACAGGATGATAAAGTTTATTAAGTATATGACATTTAATAGATGCTTAAAGGAATCGATTCCTGAGCAAAAGAATTTTAAGCAGAGAGAACAGCCTATGCGAGGCCACAACTGTGTGATCATGCCTGGCGTGTTGGAGCGAGACAGGTGGTGTGGCTGAAGTGGAGTAGGAAAAAGGCAGAGAGTTAAGAGAAAAGACGAGAGAGTCAGTGGTGGAGAGTCCTCAAGAAGTGGCACCACTAAGAGGGCGCGGGGGGTGCAGCCCACACTGGGTGGCACTGTCAGAGGAGGTAACACTAAAATCACTCTGCATAAAATTTTTGTGTAGTGCTTCATCAGAAATTTATTATTTTTATGTAAATATCCCTGTAGTTAGTTATAACAACAAAAACATTTTTTGTAAACCCAGCTTACATGTATCAATATACCTACAAGGCTAAAGCTCAACGTTAATTTACTTTTTGAACCTTCTAATGTGCTCTGGTCACAGCTGTCATTATCACCCAATTACAGGGACTCTTCAAACGCTGAGGTTTTATCTGCACGCACTACAAGTACCCGCTGTTGTTTTTGTTGCTGCTGGTATTTTTATAGTAGCTGATTTGTCAAATTTTCTGGTGTTTTAGCTACAATATTGTGGTAGTTAGTATCTGTGAACCTATATCATAACTTTTTGAGACTGAAGCAGTAATTAAAGGAAAAGAGGGAGAAAAATTTAAAAAGATTTCTGCTCAGTTACTAATAATGTTGTAACTGATAATGTAATTCAATGTAGAAAGATTTTATTAAAAACTTGGTTAATGTTCATAAAATCTAAGAAACATCACATTTAAGCAATTTACAACTATATTTATCAAACATTATTCTGTGACAGGAATTGATGATAAACATTGCTCAGGATTCTGTACGGTCTGTACGGAAGATCCATGGGGGGGTGACACCATGAGTAACTGCACTGGGTGACACCCACCCTAGTGGCTCCATTGGCTCAGGCATAAAAAATTTTGAAAGAGGTTGAGAAATTCAGTGCAAATTAATTTCCCTGAAACTCTCTGTGGCCCTCATACCAATTGAAAAAACTTTATGAACCACAGGAAGAATTTGAATAAAGTTGATTAATATTTAAAAATGATACCATCTATATGTTCAATATGTGTTACAAGTAACAAATATTTGGGTGCATTTTTCAGTTTTTCTTTTGATAAAAGTATGACATTTACAGGGAAATGCCTAGTGCTTAAAATTTCCGTGACCGTTACATTGAGGAAAGTTAACTGAGCATGGCTTGGGGTTTTAGGGTTCGAACAGTTGGTGTCAGTTCTCTGGTCCTACACCCAGACTTCAGCTGGCCCCCTGGGCTTGTACCTCAGGGAATCTGTCAGCTCTCCTGCCCCTGCTTCAGTGGTAGACAGCTTCTGCCTGTAACCTAGTGTAAGACTGTGTGTCTCTGGGGTTTCCTGATGAGGAGAGTGAACCTTGGTAAAGTTGATCCTTATTCATGCCCATAAGTTCAAAGGTATTATACTCAGAGGTTTTCCTCTTCATTCAGGTCTGGTTCTTTGTTGTCCATCTCCCGTCATACTTTCTCACTCCTAAAAAGAGGAAATAACTGAGAGGGAGAGGGAGAAAAGGGGGGAGGAGAAGGGGAGGGGAGAGAAGAAAGGTGAAGGGAAGAGAAGAGCAAGGAAAAAGTTTCAGAGTGATCTACCTCTCACTTCTCTCATCTCTCCTATGCTCACAGCAAAGGAAAGTTTGTTTATAGATGTTTCTAGAGTGCTTACAATACCCCGGACAGAGGAACAAAAACTAGAATGAACATGGTATTAACTTGAACCAGAAAATTCCCAAAGTAGACACTCCTTTAGAAATGGCAAATGTCCTTAGCATGTACAACCAAAATAGAATTCTTTGTAGATACATTTTGAGCCTTGGAATGTATTTCACTTCAAGAAGTAAACTTTTAACACTTAACTGCAAGATACGTGGAAGAAAAGTGAATTTGGGATTTGGTCACATAGCTCATCATAAAGATAAAAACTATTAATTTGATGGGTATGGGTGGTATAAGGGTCACGGAAGTTATATTGTTTATTCAATTACCTTTATTTGTTTTCTTCACTAGTCAGGCAGCTAGGCACTTGGCAATTTGACTGTAAAAATATATTCATACTTACATTTGTATTCTCACTATGTGACTTGAACTTGGTAATACGTTTCAGTGAATTGAAACACCCCCTTAATATCATGCTGTTTAGGTTACAGCTTACTTATTTATTTGGTTGAGGGGTTTGTAATGGAATTGGCATGTTTTTATGCTGTAAAGCACTATTTGTTTTTACAGGTTGTATAGTTATAGCTAATTTGGAGCCCTGGTGGCAGAGTGGTTAAGAACTTGGCTGCTATCTTAGTCATCTAGTGCTGCTATAACAGAAATACCACAAGTGAATGACTTCAATGAACAGAAATTTATTCTTTCATAGTTCAGTAGACTTTATGTCCAAATTCAGGGCGTCAGATCCAGGGGAAGGCTTTCTCTGTTGGCTCTGGAGAAAGGCTCTTGTCATCAACCTTTCCTTGGTCTAGGAGCATCTCAGCACAGGAACCTCAGGTCCAACGGATGTGCTCTGTTCCTGGTGCTGCTTTCTTGGTGGTATGAGGTCCCCATGTCTCTCTGCTTGCTTCTCGCTTTTATATCTGAAAAGAGGTTGTCTTAAGACACTAGCTAATCTTATAGATCTCATCAACATAAGTGCCACTAATCCATCACATTACATCATAGTGATAGGATTTATAAAACATAGGGAAATCACGTCTGATGACAAAATGATAGACAATCATACAATATTGGGAATCACGACCTAGCCAAGTTGAGAGGTATTTTTGGGTGACACAATTCAATCCATGACAGCTGCTAACCAAAATGTTGGCAGTTTGACTCTACACCAGTTGCATCTTGGAAACCCTATGGGGTAGTTCTATTCTGTCCTACAGGGCTGCTATGAGTTAGAATCAACTCAATGCCAGTGGGTTCGATTTCTAATTCACCTTTAGTTATTCACCCTGCCTTTTTTAGACAGATGTATATTCATTTTAATAGTGATAAATAGCCAAATAAATTTTCATAAGATATTGTGCTTCAATCTGTCTTCACTTGTTTCTATCAGGATGGTTTTTGGTTTCCCATTCTTCTACATTCTTCTCTCATGACTGTATCTGTTCTTATAACGTAGTTAACTCTGTTTTCATTGTTGAAAGATTTGTACCCATTCAGGTAAGATAGATTTTCAAGTTTTTTTTTTCTTTGAATGTAGTAATATTACATATTAATCAAATCACTTCCAAGTGACTCAATAGGGCAAAGAGATTTACAAAACAATCCTAGAGATTATGTATCATTCCAAATTTTTTTTTAATCTTGTTTATCTTGCTGGAAAGAACAGTTGTGGAGAAAAAGAGTGAATAGTATTTTGAGATGACTGTATTAGAACTTTCCTGTCATCATGGTTGTTGTAGACATCATCAGTAATGCTCATATTCCTGTTCAGTGCACCTGGGATCTTTCCAAAGAAATGTAGCATTTTTGGTGGAATTCTGACAATTTATAAAATGATACCATATGAAAAAGGTTAAGGGGTTTAGAACTTTAATTTTTAGGAATTTGAGTTTGCCTTTGGTAGGGAGTTAAATGTAAAATGAATGGTAGAGTTGGTTTTCTTAAAATAATACTTTGATGTGTTAGAGTGATAACTACTAATTTATCTTATTTTCTTCCTTGGAATACTAGCTTGGATACGTCTTGGATACTGACTTGCTGGTTAAGTTTGCCTTTCAAATAAGGTAAGCCTTGGATTAAAATAACTATTCTGATCACACTTCTTTTATATCTCCTCATGGTTAAAGAACTATATATATTCTCTACAGGCTATATTCATTTCCATTTATACACAGGTAGTCCCCTGGTTACAAATGTACAACAGGAATACAACCCATAGTTATAAACCAAAGCCCTATAAGGCCTATTATATTACAAATTCGAGGTATGTACAATGATTTGTAGTAACAAATGGGCACTACTTTGCAACTCGCACCTAAGCATTATTATTATTACTGTATTATTATGTAAAGATGTTTTAGTGTATCTGGAAGTGTTTCTTTAATGTTTTTATCCATAGAAAGATACAATATATACTATATACCAAGACAAACATTTGACTGATGTTAGATAGGAACAATATATAACATACACTTGTGTGTAGATAGTCATATATATATAGCTGTGTGCATGTATATAGAGGAGCCCTGATGGCACAGTGGTTAAAGTGCCTGGCTGCTAACCAAAAGTTTGGGGTTCAAATCCACTAGCCACTCCATGGGAGAAATATGTGGCAGTCTGCTTCCAAAAAATTTACAGCCTTGGAAACCCTATAGGGCAGTTCTACTCTGTCCCACAAGGTCACTATAAATCAGAGTTGACTTGACGGCAGTGGGTTTATTTATTTATTTATTTTGATATGTGTGTAAAAACAAAAACCAAACCTGCTGCCTTTGAATTGATTCAAGCTCATAGCAGCCCTTTAGGACAGATATTATCTCTTTTTTAGGTAATATCTCTCTTAAATGCTTTTATTGAGGTAATTTAGAAAAAAGAACCAGCGGCTTAGTACTACCAGGAAAATTCATCCTACAGGCTGTCCTATGTTAATTTAAGCACTGAAGAAATACATATTATACGATGGAAGAAGGAGCCCTGGTTGCCAAGTGGTTAAGCACTCAGCTGGTAATCGAAAGGTCAGTGGTTCGAACCGATTAGCTACTCCACAGGAGGAAGGTGTAGCAGTCTGCTTCCATAAAGATTTACAGCCTTGGAAACCCAATGGGGCAGTTTTATTCTACCCAACAGGGTCACTATGATTGCAAATCGACTCGATGGCAATGGGTTTTTATGATGGAAGATAGAATTTTCGTCTCCTATAATAAGAGTTAAAGGTTAGGAAAAAATGCCTTGTTGCAGATATAGATGTGAAGCTCAGAAAGGGACATAAGCTGTGAAAAGGAACAGTCTGGGGAGAAATAGGATCACTGCAAATGAAAAAATACTAACGCACATACAAAGAAATCAATAGCTGACAAAACGTTAACATTTATGAGTTGAGACTCTGAAAGTTTATCCAGAAGTTGCCACAGGGAGGCTCTTTTCTGGATGTTGTTTTGTTTTGTTTTTTTAATTTATTTTGAAATAATTACAGATTAACAAGAAGCTTCAAAGGTGATTCGGGGAGGTCCTGTGTGTTCTTCATCTGTTTTCTCCCAAGGTTACATCTTAAGTCATTATACTTATAATATGATATAGTATGGTATGATATAACACAACATAATTTATCAGTGTAATTACACAATATAAAACTCAAGAGACTGACCACTGGTGCAATATTATCATTTTGAGGCTGTTATATTAATGGAATCATGTAGTATGTGATCTTTCAAGTTTGTATTTTTTTTCATTTGGCATAATGCTCTTGAGAACCCAATTTGAAGTGTATATCCATGTTGGTTGTTGTTGCTAGCTGCCATTGCATCCTTTCCGACTCGTAGCAACCTATATACAACCGAATGAAACACTGCCCGGTCCTGCGCCATCCTCACAATCCTTTCTATGTTTGAGCTGATTGTTGCAGCCACTGTGTCAATCCATATCCTGGAGGGTCTTCCTCTTTTTCACTGACCCTAGGCTTTACCAAGCATGATGTCTTTCTCCAAGGATGGGTCCCTCCTGATAACATGTCCAAAGTACATGAGACAAAGTCTCACCATCCTCTCTGCTAAGGAGTATTCTGGTTCTTCCAAGCCATAGTTTTCCTTTTTCTGGCAGCTCATGGTATATTCACTGTCTTTGCCAACACCATAATTCAAAGGCGTCAATTCTTAGCTCTTACGCGTTGTTTAGCTTTTGCATGCATATGAGGTGATCGAAAATACCACACCTTGGGTCAGGTACACGTTAGTCCTCAAAGTGACGTCTTTGCTTTTTAACACTTTAAAGAGGTCTTTTGCAGTAGATTTGCCCAATGCAGTACGTCATTTTATTTCTTGACTGCTGCTTTCATGGACATTGATTGTGGATCCAGATAAATGAAACCCTTAACAACTTCAATATTTTCTTGGTTTATCATGCTGTTGCTTATTGGTCCAGTTGTGAGGATACGTAGCTCATTCCTTTTTACCGTTGACATATTTATTGATTCCTGTTTTTGGATGTTATAAATAAAGCTTCCATGAGCATTCCCTATTTTTATGTGTACATAAACTCTCTTTTCTTTGGGGTAAATGACTAGGAGTGTGATTGTGTGTCTTATGGTAAGCGTATGTTCAGTGTTTTAATAAACTGCCAGATTGTATCACAGAGTAGCTGTACCAATTTGAGTGACGGGTAGCAATCATATCTCCTTCTGCATCCCTTTATCGTAAGTATTTCCTCTATGTTCATTGAGAACCGTATCGAAGAGTGTCGTAAGTTTTGCTTAAACCATCAAATGTAAGTTAGAAAACTCAAGAGGGAAAGGAAAATTTATTTTACTTAAACATATTTTTATTCATTCTATTGTTCTTTTTTACTTTGATGTTTCAAGATTCCTTCTTTTATGATTTACTTTCTGTTTCAGGAAATTATTTAACCATTCTTTTAGGGCAGGTCTGCTGGTAACATACTATCTTAGTTTTCCTTCATCTGAGAATGTCTTCATTTCCCTTTATTCCTGAAGGATATTTTTGCTGAGTATGGAATTTTGGGATGACAGTTCTTTTTTTCAGTACTTAGACTTGCTTACTACTGGCCTCTATAGTTTCTGATGAGAAATTTTCTGTTATTCACATTGTTTTTTTCCTATAGGTAAGGCGTAATTTTTTCCTGCTTTCTGTATACATTTTTTGTCTTTAGTTTTCAGAAGTTTCACTATGATGATTCTTCATATGGATTTCTTTGGGTTTATCCTGTTTGGGTATTATTCAGCTTCTTGAATGTGTAGGTTTATATCTTTTGTTCAATTTGGGACATTTTCAGCTATTATGTTTTGGAATGTTTTTTTACCCCATCCTTTTTTTTGCTTTTGGATCTCCAGTGACACAAACATTAGATCTTTTGTTATAGTCCAACAGGCCCCAACAAATTTTTATGAGACTATTTTCTCTGCATTGTTAAAAACAAAACAAAATCCATTGCTATTGAGTTCAGGTTGGGTAATTTCTATTGTTTGATCTTTCGGTTCATTGATTCTTTACTCTGTTCTCTTCATTCTATTTTCCAGAATACACACTGAGTTTATTTTTAATTTTTCAGTTACTGTGTTTTTAAGTTTTAAATTTTCCTTCCATTGTGTTTATATGTTCCATTTTTGTTGATATATATATATATATATATATAATTTTTGCTGATCAAAGACTACAGCCTTTTGAAGACCAAAGACTACAGCCTTCAGTATGGATTACACCTCAACATAAAGAAAACAAAGTCCTCACAACTGGACCAATAAGCAAGAGCAATGGAGAAAAGATTGAAGTTGTCAAAGATTTCATTTTACTTGGATCCACAATCAACACCCATGGAAGCAGCAGTCAAGAAATTAAACAACACATTGCTTTGGGCAAATCTGCTGCAAAAGACCTCTTTAAAGTGTTTAAAAGCAAAGATGTCACTTTAAAGACTAAGATGCCCCTGATCCAAGCCATGGCATTTTCAATTGCCTCACACGCATGTGAAAGCTGGGCAGTGAATAAAGAAGAATGAAAAAGAATTGATACCTTTGAATTACGATGTTGGTGAAGAATACTGAATATACTATAGACTGCCAGAAGAAGGAACAAATATGACTTGAAAGAAGCACAGCCAGAATGCTCCTTAGAAGTGAGAATAGTGAGACTTTGTCTCACATACTTTGGATGGGTTTTCAGGAGGGATCGGTCCCTGGAGACGGACATCATGCTTGGTAAAGTGGAGGGTCAGTGAAAAAGAGGAAGGCCCTCAATGAGATTAATTGACTCAGTAGCTGTAACAATGGGCTTAAGCATAATCAAGATTATGAGGATGGCGCAGGACTGGGCAGTGTTTTGTTCTGTTGTACACAGCGTCCCTATGAGTCAGAAGCAACCGGATGCCTCCTAACAAAAACAACAGCATAATTTTGGCTTATATATATATATATACACATATAAGTATATTTATATATTTCATTTCTTTCAAGCTTGTAATTGTTTCTTGAAGCATTTTTGCATATGCTGCTTTAAAATACTTGTAGATAATTCTAAGATGTGTGCCATCTTGGTGTTGGCCCCTATTGATTGTCTTCTCTCAGTTAAGACTTTTCTGGTCTTTGGTACAAGTGATTTTCCATTGAATCTTGGACATATTGATGTTATGTTTTTAGACTCTGGATCTTATTTAAATCTTTTATAGCAGGCCTCCTCTGATGCCATGCTGACAGGGAAGGTGGTAGCGTTTTGTTATTGTCGGGAGGTTACTGACAGTTTCCTCACTTGACTTCTGTCATAGATTGAATCGTGTCACACAAAAATGTGTGTCAACCTGGCTAGTCATGAATCCCAGTATTGTGTGATTGTCCACCATTTTGTCATCTGATGTGATTTTCCTATGTGTTGTCAATCCTATCTCTATGATATTAAATGAGATGGGATTACCGACAATTATGTTAGTGAAGCAGGACTCAGTCTACACGATTAGATTGTGTTTTAAGCCAATCTCTTTTGAGATATAAAAGAAAGAAGCAAGCAGAGAAACATGAAGACGTCATACCCCCAAGAAAGTGCCAGGAGCAGAGTGTGTCCTTTGGATCCGAGGTTCCTGCACCCGAGAAGCTCCTCAACCAGGGGACGATTGATGACAAGGACCTTCCTCCAGAGTGACAGAGAGGGAAAGCCTTCCCTCTGAGCTGGCACCCTGAATTTGGACTTCTAGCCTACTAGACTGTGAGAGAATAAACTTCTGTTTGTTAAAGCCCTCTTCTTGTGGTATTTCTGTTATAGCAGCGCCGGATAACTAAGACAGCTTCCGTTGATGGCACTTGTAGGTAGGAGTGGAAGAACACGCATTCATTACTGCTCAACAGCAATGGGAATTCAGGCTCTTCACCAGGCCTCTGATGATACCCTTACTGGGAAAGCTAGGGATTTTTGTTACTTCTTCTCTTATGGCCTTGCTACCACAAATGATGGAAAAGCAGGGCTTCCTTGGACATCACCCCCAGAGGGAGGTAAAATGGATGGAAGTTCAAGCTACCTCCTGATGGAAGTTCATGGTCTCAACTGATACTACAGGGGGAAAGCCCTGTTGCCGCCACAGGGCTATAAAAGTCCTGGCTCTGCACTTGACCTCTGACACGCAGAAGGGAGGTGAGGAACACCTGGTTATATCTGAGCAAACTAGGCTAACTATTTGGCCTTTAATGAAGGAAGTTGGCTGTGGGGGGCGGGTAGTTTTTTTTCTGTAGGTTTTGGTTTGAACATGTCAGTTAATGTCTGTAAGTTGTCTTTTTTTGCTCGGCTGCCTCTTTCCTGGTCATTTTAGTAGAGAGAGCAGTGTTTTGTTGGGCCTTTTTTTGTTTCACCTGTTAATGTTTCCAGGGGACTTAGTCCAGGATATGTGACACAAAAAGAAAACCCAGGCGGCTCGCTCCACATCATTCCTCAGGCCATACATATGTTTTGAAATCAATATTGCTTGATATTAAAATAGCCAATCTATCTTTGTTATCCCTGCCATCTACATAGTTTAAATTTTTCTTTCCATTGATTTGTGTCTTTATATTTAAATTGTAACTCATGTAGTCCAGAAATAGTTGAATCTTGCATTTTTACCTTGTCTGACAATTATATGCTTTTTAATTGAAATGTTTATTCTATTTATATTTTTTAAAATATTGATGTGGTTCAGCTTAAATCTGTTGAACTTCTATTTATTTTTATTATTTCCATCTATTTCTTTGTTCTATTCCTTTTTTCCTATCTATTTTGGGTTCATAAAATATTTTGTAATAATTCACCTTATTTACACTATTGAATTTACAGCTGTACCACTTTTATGATGTTGGTCGTTGCTCAAGGGAATTAATACATGACAACTTATATTATCTTTATTTAAGATTAATATTTTACCACTTCATACTTCACAAATGTACAAATATTACAACAGTTAATTTTGTTGACCATCTGTTCTTTGTGTTATTTTAGTCATGTATATTAATTCACATTGATTAAAAACCTCTGAATATTAATTACATTATTTTTGCTTTAAGCATTAGGCTTTTAAGGAAACTAAAAGAAGAAAAGAAAAATATATATATATGTATTTAATTTACACAAATATTTGCCATTCCTAGTGCTCTGGGTTCCTTCTTTTAAGTCCAAGTTCCTGTTTTAATATTTCTTATAGCAGTTTTTTGGTGAAATAGTCTTATCAGTTTTCTTTTGTCTCAAAATGTTTTTATTTGGTTTTGAAAGGCATTTTCTCCAAAATCAGAATTCTTTGCTGACAGTTTATTTCTTTTCCCCGACAACACTTTAAAGATGCAATTTCATTGGCTTTTTGCTCTCATTGTTTCTGATGCAAAGTCAGCCTTCATTTTCACTGCTGTCCCCTATATGTAATAGGATATTTTTCTGTTTTAATTTTCAAGAGTTTTTTCTTTAGCCTTGTCTGTCAGCTTTTTTCTAATATGTGTTTGTACTATTTTTTCATCTGACTTAGACAAATGGCAATTTCATATGGTTAACCCTAGGGAATGTTGGGGAGAATTTGATAGGTTTGGTGATATATCTTATTTCTGAATGACTTTTGCAGAAAGAACACATCCAGTGACAGACCTAAGAACTTGAATTGCTATGCTAAACATAACTTACTAGAAATAAGTAAATTATTCTATGATGTTTGAAGCCAATAAATGTCGCCATTCTCTACATTTTTAAATCAAAAGAAATCTGACTCTGTTCCCTCTAGAGTAAGTTTATAGGAAAATTAACCTTCTCTTTAGCTATACAAAATAGTCCTCAGACCTTAAGTGTCCTCAAGAGAAGTCTTGCACCACTCTGTCATTTTTCCTTACACTGTCATTTCAGCCTAGGTTCTCTTCAAAATACAGCCTAAGACAAGGGATTGCGTGTATGTATTTTTTTTTTTTTTGAAGGAAAGAAAGGGAAAATTATCCTAGAGTAAAACACTTTGGCTCTGAGAAGACTGCAGTGCAAAAAGAGAGAAAGTCAATTCTAGGATTCATGTTGAGTTGGTCACCACTGTGGGTAACTGGAATTCAGTCTTGTATTTCTGAAGAGCTGGGTAGAATACATATTAGAATTGACAACTTGAGATATAAAAGAAGGAGTTTTTATTCACTGACTTCTGTTTCCCACTGGTCAAGGCTGCCCCAAGTTTTCTTAACTCTCTGATACTCTCAGATTTATAAATGAACAGGTATCAAGACGTTCCATGAACCAGGGCAGAAAGCAAGAGATACCCAATAAGCCAAGGTAAATTTACTGCAGCAATAATTGGAATAAAGTATAAATGGAAAAGACATGTGATATATTCAATGGTATATTCAATATTCTTCACAAACATCATAATTCAAAGGCGTCAATTCTTCTTCTGTCTTCCTTATTGTCCAGCTTTCGCATGCATATGAGGTGATTGAAATATCATGGTTTGAATCAGGCACACCTTAGTCCCCAAAGCGACATCTTTGCTTTTCAACACTATAAGAGGTCCTGTACATCAGATTTGCCCAATGCAATACGTCATTTCTTGACTGCTGCTTCCAAGGGTGTTGATTGTCGATCCAAGTAAAATGAAATCCTTGACCATTTCAATTTTTTCTCCATTTATCATGATGTTGCTTATTGGTCCAATTGTGAGGATTTTTGTTTTCTTTCCGAAGGCTACGATCATTGGTTTTCATCAGTAAGAGCTTCAAGTCTTCTTCCCTTTCAGCAAGCAAGGTTGTGTCATCTGCATATTGCAAGTTGTTAACGAATCTTTCACCAATCCTGATGCCACAGTCTTCTCCAGACAGTCCAGTTTCTCAGATTATTTGCTCAGCATACAGGCTGAATAATTGTGGTGAAAGGATACAACCCTGATGCACACCTTTCTTCATTTTGACCTATACAGTATCCCCTTGTGTTGTTCAAATGACTGCCTCTTGGTCTGTATACAAGTTTTGCATGAACACAATTAAGTGTTCTGGAATTCCCATTCTTCGCAATGTTATCCATAATTTGTTATGACCCACTCAGTTGAATACCTTCATGTAGTCAATAAAACAGAGGTAAACATCTTTCGGGTATTCTTTGCTTTCAGCCTAGCTCAATCTGACATCAGCAATGATAACCCTCATTCCACATCGTCTTCTGAATTCAGCTTGAATTTCTAGCTGTTCTCTGTTAATGTACTGCTGCAACTGTTTTTGAATTATCTTCAGCAAAATTTTATTGCTTGTGATATTAATAATACTTTTCAATAACTTCACATTCTATTGGATCACCTTTCTTTTGAATGGGCACAAATATGTACCTCTTCCAGTCAGTTGGTCAGGTAGCTCTCTTAGAAATTTCTTGGCTTAGACAAGTGATCACCTCCAGTGTTGTATTCATTTTTCAGAACATCTCAATTGGTATTGTGTCCATTATTGGATCCTTGTTTTTTGCCAGTGCCTTCAGTGCAGTTTCAACTTCTTCCTTCGGTACCATTAGTTCTTGATCATATGCTACCTCCTCAGATGGTTGAATGTCCACAGATTCTTTTTGATACAGTGCCCTAGTGTTTGCTTAAATAACTGTGTATATGACCTAGCCAAGTTGACTAAACTAACTGTCACAGCCTACAGGAGGGCAATTGTGTTGAACAATTCTCGAGTTCTGTCATCACTCCTCCCTTTCAGTCTCTGAGGATTCACTCACTTTCTTTCTGAATCAGAATGATTCCACCTTCCTCACAAAACAAATATCTCATTCCTCCCACCTCTTGTACAGTTTTGGTTTCCTTTATGTGTGAATTCTGAATGGAGAAAGGCTGGAAAATTATTGTTGTATTCACTTAAGTCTTTTTTAGAGCAGTGAGACCAAATTCTAAATTAATAAGTCAATACTCTTGAAGAATTTTCAGAAACAATCGTTCTCTTGGGATATCAAGTTTTAATAAGTTTTCAATTCTGTAAAGATAATACTTCCTTTTTTAATATGTGGAGTTCATGCTGCAGAAATGATACCTATGATTACTTGTTTGGCAAGGATTTTCTCCTACCACGTCAAGCAGGATCCAAATAAACCTCCTGGCAAGTGATTTTCTCTCAAGACCATTTTAAGGTTTGGATAATTGGTCAGGATTTACAATAGAAGAAATTACTGGATCATAGCTAGGGTGAACATTAAAATTTGTTAATTTTAGAGGTAACACCGTAAACATGCATTAATACTTTATTTTCTCATCGTATATTTATTTAACCAAGAGAATATCTCTCAATTAGCCTTTCTTCATCATTAGGGTTACTGCAGTGTGTGAATTGTCAGGGATAGTCATGGCTTATGCTGTTCTCTGTGTAATAACTAATAGCATGTTTTTACCTTTAAAAAAATGTCCTGATTAAGATGATAAATTACATGGTCACCTAAATCACCATTCTTAACAGTTGAATCCAAAGCCTCCTTGGAATTTTAAGTGTGTGTGTGTAAAAAATCTAAGTTGTTTATAAAAAAAAAAAAAAAGGTTTGAATGAAATATGTCTGAGAATTTTTCTGTGTTCCATTTGAGCTATGTTGTTTTATTTGCCAGGGTTTTTCTGGCTCTCTGGAAGTTTTTATCAAATCAAGAGTCCAGATGGTCAGTTCTTTGGTTGCCCAGAGATAGGGAGTCAAATCTTGTTTTTGCATGACTACAATCTGTCGAAACTTAACCAGGACAAGAAACTTTCCCAAAAGAGAGCAGGAACAGAACGTCCAGATTCTTAAACTCTCCAGAGATTACATATGAAATAGGAGAGAATGTTGTTTAATTTAAATCTAATTTTCCCTCTAATGTTGCTATTCTAGTTACATATGTGTCAGATTTAGGAATATGATGAGACTCAGAATGATAAGAAGAAATGATTGCTTTCAGCCTTGTCTATAATATTTGTCTCAGTGATAAAAATATACTGATTTGTATATAATCAATAAAGTTGCTTCATTGCTTAAAGGTATAATGGAAATTTTTCTTAGACATTAATCAAATTTATTTTTTATAACAGTGTTTATCTATATTGTGTAGAAAAAGATGTTAAATAAGAAATTTAGTAAACAAATTTCAAATATCAGATGAGGTTTAGAGTAGGGAGAATGGACTAAAGTTGTTTCCTTTGAAATTTCTTAAACCTATTATTTCTTTTTCATTAAGGAAAATATTTTGCCTTAGTTATTCTATAAATGCCTCCCAATAGTTTTAAGAATCCACAAAACTCTTTTATTGAGATTCTTAAAGCAGGTAAGACAAGAACATTTTGTTTTATATTTCAGTGAGGCCTTAATCGAAAAGGAAAATTTGGGGTTTTATTTTAAAATGTAGGCATCTTAAACAAATATAAAATACCCTAACCTGTAAAGTGACCCAAATCCAAGTTACTTAAACTTAACTTTCTTGATGAGAGAAATATGCTAGAGAAGAGTTAACTACCACATTCCATTTGAGGCTCTGTTGTGATAGAAAGTGTATCATTTTAATTAAGTTTGACATAGAAACAAGCTGGGGTTTCTAAAAGTTATAAATTGTTTGGAGAACTATGTATTTATCTTCCAGAGTTAAATCTGTAGAGCTATCACAGAAGGAAATATTTTAACAAATTATGTCTCCTTCTAGTACAGATTTCTCTTATGAGACTTGTCCGATATTAGAACGGGAGTTTTGTTGAATGTCATGGATTTTAACTAATGGAAGTGCTCAGAGAAGCTGAGCTCTTAAACCACTGTGCCGCTAGGGTTCCTGAATTATACTAGATAAAAGAAAACAGTATATATATTTTCTGGTAGGTCTCCTGAACTACATTGGGGTCTTGGAAAACTTCGAATTTGGGAAAAATTGTCAACATTTAGTTTCTGAAACTGTCTTAGACTGGGTTCTCTAGAGAAACAAAGTGCAGTTGTAGAGTCTGGAAAGTCCCAAGTTCGTGAGTCAGGCTGGAGGCTTCTCCTGACTCACAAATTAACAAGTAAGCTACTAGTTTAAGCCCCAAGAACCGGGGGTCAGATGAACAGGAGCAAGGTGCGGGATCCAAAGTGAGCAAAAGCTAACGAGCCATGCCAGGAAATCCACCTATATTGTATGCAGGCCACACCACCAAGGAAACTGATTGGCTGTTCACAACAGATCTCATCATGGAAGTGACCATATCCTATCAGATCTCATTATGGAGGCAATTACATCATGAAAAAGCTGCCAAACTACGTCATAACTGCCAAACCACTGAGATTCATGGCCCAGCCAAGTTGACACAAAATATTAACCATCACAGGAACAGTGATATTATATGTGGGCCATCAGTTTCTGCATGGGGTAGGATTCAAAGGGGTGTGTATATTTTAGAGAGATAGACAACAGGCAGAGGATGGGTTCAGAAAGAGAAAGGGAAGATCCGGATTTATTCACTTTGAACCTGGGCTAAAATCTGCTATGTAGAGGGTCCAGTTTTTCCACCGGAAAGAATAACATAAATGCAGAGAAATCAATAAAAAATGGTGACATAAAATATTTAAAATTTAAATTTTAATGTAAATAGTACTGGGCTGGGCTGGGGAGTAGGCAAGCTGCTAACATTTGATCAGCATGAGTAAATAAAGCTCAGTTTCATTGTATGGGAAGACTTGCTAAGGAAATGAGGTTTATTCTGGCTCAAGATCCAGGTGCCTAGCAGAGTTTCTGTATTAGAGACCCTCAATTGTAATCTTAGAGCCCTGGTGGTGTAGTGGTTAAGAGCTTGGCTGCTAACCAAAGGGTTGGCAGTTCAAATCCACCAGCCATTCCTTGGAAATTCTATGCGGCAGTTCTGCTCTGTCTTATAGGGTAACTATGAGTCGGAACTGACTTGCCAGCGACAGGTTTGTTTGTTTTCATTTTAATCCTAATCTTAGATACGAATGCCATTATTTCAATACAATATTTTCACAAAATAAACCATCCCCAAACTCAGTGGCTGGAAACAATTATTTAATCTGACAGATCTGAGGGTCTGCTGAGGTGGACTGGCTGGACTGAGCAGCTCTGCAGACTTCAGCTGGGCTCACTAGTGTCCCTAGAGATCAGTGATCCAGGCTGGGCTCAGATACGGTGCTTCAGCTTTGCTTGCACATCCTCTCCTGGGATAAGCAGGGTAGCTCCCAAGACGATAGCAGAAATGCAAGAGGACAATTAGAAACATGAAGATCTTATGAGGTCTTGGCTTGAGCCTGGCATTCAGTCAATTCAGTGTCATTCTATTGGCCAAAAAAAGTCACTTGCAAAACACAAAGCAAAGGAAATAAGATGTACACCATATCTCACTGTTGAGAGGAACTGCAAAGTTCTATGACAAAGGGTGTAACTAAAGGGAGGGGTAAAGAATTATTATCAATAATCTCTTCTACTCACACATTAAATTCCTACTGTATTTTATGTGATAGGCTGTTCATCCCTCCTCCATGCCCCTTCTTCTACACCCTCCTTTAAATAGGGTGTCTCTAACTATACTCTGGGGAGGGTATAGTCACATTTCAACTCATTCTCCCTCTGTTATTGTTGTTATTAGCTGCCATCAAGTTGGTGGCTTGATGCACAATGGAATAGAATGCTACCTGGACCTGCACCATCCCGAATGCAGATGGGATCATTGTGATCTATAGGGTTTTTCACTGATTTTTCAGAAGTGGATCACCAGACCTTTCTTTCTACTCCGTCTTAGTCTGGGAGTTCCACTGAGACCTGTTCAGCATGCAAGCCTTCACTGACAGATGGGTGGTGGTTGTGTATAAGGTGCATTGGCTGGAAACCAAATCCAAGTCTCCCGTGTGGGCGAAAATTCCATTACTGAACCACAGTTGGGCCCATAGGAGATCAGGGAGAAGGGCATTCTGCACTCCAAGCAATCCAAATGCAGATTGTTTTTCTAATACTCCTTAATGTAAATATACACTGAATCATAAACACACACAAATTGTTAAAGTGATTTTTTTTTAATTGTGTTTTAAGTGAAAGTTTACAGTTCAAGTTAGTTTCTCATATAAACATTTATATAAACATTGTTATGTGACCCTAGTTGCTCTCCCTATAATGTGACAGCTCACTTCTTTCCATCCTGGATTTCCCATGTCCATTCAGCCAGCTCCTATCTGTTTCTGTCTTCTCATCTTACCTCTGGACAGGAGGTGCCCATTTAGTCTCATGTATCTACTTGAGCTAAGAAGCACACTCTTCTGAGTATCATTTTATGTCTTATAGTCCAGTCTAATCTTTGTCTGAAGAGTTGCCCCTTCAGGAATGGTTTTAGCTTTGGCTAACAAAGAGTCTGGAGGCCGTCTTCCGGGGTCACTCTAGTCTTGATCAAACCACTAAGTCTGGTTTTTTACTGGAATTTGAGTTCTGCACCTCACTACTCTTCTGCTGCATCAGGGACTCTCTGTTGTGTTCCCTGACAGGGTGGTCATTGGTGATAGCTGGGCACCATCTAGTTCTTCTGGTCTCAGGCTGATGGAGTTTCTGGTTTATGTGCCCCTTTCTATCTCTTGATCTAATATTTTCATTATGTCCTTGGTGTTCTTCATTCTTCTTTGCTCCAGGTGGGTTGGAAAAAAATTGATGCCTCATAGATGGTCACTCCCTAGCTTTTAAGACGCCAGATGCCACTCACCAAAATGGGGTTCAGGACATTTTCCCAGTAAACTTTATTATCCCAATTGACCTAGATGTCCCTTGAAACAATGGCACCTATACCCCTGCCCCTGCTACTCTGTCCTTCGAAGTATTTGCTTGTGTTCAGGAAACTTCTTGCATGGTTTAGTCCAGTTGTGCTGACATCCCCTGTATTATGTGTTGTCCTTCCTTTCACGTAAGATAATTCTTGTTTACTATCTAGCTAGTGAATACCCCTCTGCATCCCTTCCCACCCCCATAACAATCAAAGAATATTTTCTTCTCTGTTTAAACATTTTCTTCAGTTTTTAGAATAGTGGTCTCATACAATATTTGTCCTTTTGTGACTGACTAATTTCACTCAGCATAATGTCTTCCAGATTCATTCATGTTGTGAAATGTTTCAAGGATTCATCATTGTTCTTTATCCTTGCGTAGTATTCCATTGTGTGAATATACCATAATTTGTTTATCCGTTCGTCCTTTGATGGTTTTTTCCTGCGTTGTTTCCATCTCTTTGCTATTGTGAACAGTGCTACAAAGGACATGGGTGTGCAAATATCTATTCGTGTGATGGCTCTTATTTCTCTAGGATATAGTCTAAGGAGTGGGATTGCTGGATCATACGGTAGTTCTATTTCTAGCTCTTTAAGGAAGTGCCAAATTGATTTTCAAAGTGGTTGTACCATTTTACATTTCCACCAGTAGTCTATAAGTGTTCCAGTCTCTCCACAAGATCTCCAACATTTATTGTTTTGTGTTTTAGGGTTAATGGCAGCCTTGTTGGGATGAGATGGAATCTCACTGTAGTTTTGATTTGCATTTCTCTAATAGCTAATGATCCTGAGCATTTCCTCATGTATCTGTTAGCTGCCTGAATGTCTTCTTTGGTGAAGTGTCTGTTCATATCCTTTGCCCATATTTTAATTGGGTAATTTGTCTTTTGTTGTCGAGGTTTTGCAGTATCTTGTAGGTTTTAGAGATTAGTCCTTGATTGGATTTGTTGTAGCCAAAAATTGTGTTTTTACTTTTTTGATGAAGTCGTAATGATGAGCATAAGTGTTTGATTTTTTAGGAGCTCCCAGTTATCTAGTTTCTCTTCTGGCGTTTGTGCATTGTTAGTAATGTTTTATACACTGTTTATGGCATGTATTAGGGTTCCTAGCATTGCTCCTATTTTTGTTCCATGATCTTTATCATTTTAGATTTTAAATGTAGGTCTTTGATCCATTTTGAGTTAGTTTTTGTGTATGGTGTGAGGTATAGGTCTTGTTTCATTGTTTTGCAGATGGATATCCAATTATTCCAGCACCGTTTGTTAAAGAGACTGTCTTTTTCCCATTTAACAGACTTTGGGCCTTTGTCAAATATCAGCTGCTTGTCAGTGGATGAATTTACATCTGGATTCTCAGTTCTGTTCCATTGGTCTATGTATCTGTTGTTGTACCAGTACCAGGCTGTTTTGACTACCTTGGTGGTATAATAAGTTCTAAAATCAGGAAGCGTGAGCCCTCCCATATTGTTCTTCTTCTTTAGTAATGCTTCACTTATCCAGGGCCTCTTGCCTTTCCATATGAAGTTGGTGATTTGTTTCTCTATCTCACTAAAAAATGCTGTTGGAGAAAAAAGGAGAGGCGGGACCAAGATAGCAGACTAGCCAGATGCTTCTGGCGATCCCTCTTACAACAAAGGCCCAAAAAATCAAGTGAAAAGATTATATTTATGACAAGCTAGGAGCCCTGAACATCAAAGGCAAGGTTAGAAAACACTCTAAGCAGCAGAGGAAAAGAGAGGCAGTTCAGAAGCGGAAAGGAGTTGCCAGACCTGAATAGCTGGGATCCCTCAGGTGCCATTCCCGGGAGCAGCTGCAGTGGGCCAGTAGTAGAGTTTGGCAGCAGATTCCTCAGGGAGAAGCAGCCAACTGCACAGCCTACTCACAGAGTAGAAGAGCGGCACTCTTGGCAAAAGCTAAGTACTTGCATATATTTTACCATGCCCACCACCCCCAAGTTGACTTCTGCGGCTGTTGATTTCCCTGGGCCTCAGATAGGCCTATTTGAGTGCCCTGAGCCATACTTCCAGACTTGGAGAAAGAATAAATTCACAACAGGGAGAAAAGATAATTTGCCAGCTCTACTAACCTGGGTAGCTCAGGACAGAAGCTGCTCCTGTCCGGGCATAAACGGTCGGTGGACTTTGAATACTTTTCCCCCTGCATGGACCTGTGTGGGCTTATTCCAGGAGAATAGGCCCTTGTTGGCAGACTGTGACTGTTGAAGCTGTGTGGTTGAGAGTTGGGTGTTTGATATTTGACACCGCTTTGCCTATTAAACAGGGTCCTCACCTACCCACATCAGGGGCCTAAGGATTGGTGGCTCCATTCAGGTCACCCAGCCACCCATGACAGGGGTCCAAGGATAACTGATACCTCTCAGCCCTCACAACCAAAAGTATTGGGTGCCCATGGTCTGTCTGCAGAACCCACCCACCTGTACACTCTAGGGAATGGGGAAGCATTTTCCTCAGAGACACTTGGGGGATGGTTCTCAGCCACCTGCCTTGTTCAGAGCATGACCCTCTGCTGCAATCAGATACTGGTACCTACACCAAACATCCCTGCCACTCTAAGACTATATGACAGAGACTGTATCACACACTAGACGGCCAGCTACCTGGACACCTGAGCTGAATCCATACAAGAAAAGTGAATGAACTCATAAGCTCATATACCTGATAACAGCTGTAGCCATATGGTGACAGGATGTCAGATCTCCAAAGGTGAAAATAATCTAGCTAGCTCACTCAAGTGACCAAACCAAACCAAACAAAACAAGAAACTACGATATAGTAAGCAAACATAAAATAAACTAATATAAGAACTTATAGATGGCTCAGAGAAAACAGTCAATATCAAACTACATAAAGAAACAGACCATGATTGCTTCAACAAGCTCTCAACACAGAGAATCAAAGGATCTTCTGGATGAAGATGCCTTCCTGGAATTACTGGATGCAGAATACAAAAGATTAATATACAGAACTCTTCAAGACATCAGAAATGAGATCAGCCAATATGCAGAACAAACCAAGGAACACACAGATAAAACAGCTGAAGAAATTAAAAAGGTTATTGAAGAACATAAGGAAAAATTTAATCAGCTGCAAGAATCCATAGAGAGACAGCAATCAAAAATTCAGAAGATTAACAATAAAATTACAGAATTAGACAACACAATAGAAAGCCAGAGGAGCAGAGTCAAGCATGTGGAAGGCAGAATTAGCGACCTTGAAGATAAAACACTTGGCACCAGTATACTTGAAGAAAAATCAAATAAAAGAATTTAAAAAAATGAAGAGACTTTAAGAATCATGTGGGATTTTATCAAGTGAAATAACCTAAGAATGATTGGAGTACCAGAACAGGGAGGGATAAAAGAAAATACAGAGAGAATTCTCGAAGATTTGTTGGCAGAAAACTTCCCTGATATTGTGAAAGATGAGAAGATATCTATCCAAGATTCTCATCGAACTCCATATGAGGTAGGTTTTAAAAGAAAGTCACCAAGACATATTATAATCAAACTTGCCAAACCCAAAGATAAAGAGAGAATTTTAAGAGCAGCTAGGGATAAACAAATAGTCACCTACAAAGGAGAGTCAATAAGAATAATCTCGGACTACTCGGGAGAAACCATGCAGGCAAGAAGGCAACAGGATGACTTATATAAAGCATTGAATGAAAAAAGTTGCCAGCCAAGGTTCATATATCCAGCAAAACTGTCTCTCAAATATGAAGGTGAAATTAGAACATTCCCAGATAAACAGAAGTTTAGGGAATTTGTAAAAAGCAAACCAAAACTACAAGAAATACTAAAGGGAATTCTTTGGTTAGAAAATCAATAATATCAGGTATCAACCCAAGATTAGAACACTGGACAGAGCATTGAGATGTTAACCCAAACAGGGAAACCACAAAAATAAATCAAGATTAAAAAATGCTCAAAACAGGGAAACAGCTATGTCATTACATAAAAGAAGACAACATTAAAATAATAAAGAGGCACTAAGACATGGTGTCATAGATCTTTCTTATGGCGAGGAAGACAAGACAATATAAAGAAATAAAAGTTAGGTTTAAACTTAGAAATATAGGGGTAAATATTAAGGTAACCACAAAGGAGACTAACTATCCTACTCATCAAAATAAAATACAAGAAAAAAATAGAAACTCAGTAGAAACAAAATCAACAACAAATAAGAGGAAAAGACAATATAAAAAGATAAACTACTCAGCACAAAAAATTTAAGTGGGAAAAAGAAACTGTCAACAACACACAAAAAAAGACATCAAAATAACAGCACTAAACTTGTATCTATCCATAATTATGCTGAATGTAATTGGACTAAATGCACCAATAAAGAGACAGAGAGTGGCGGAATGGATTAAAAAACACGATCTGTCTATATGCTGCCTACAAGAGACACATCTTAGACTCTGAGACACAAAATAAAACTCAAAGGATGGGAAAAAAATATATCAAGCAAACAACATTCAAAAAGAAGTAGGAATGGCAATATTAATTTCTGACAAAATAGACTTTAAAGTTAAATCCACCACAAAGGATAAGGAAGGACACTACGTAATGATTAAAGAGACAATATACCAAGAGGATATAACCGTATTAAATATTTATGCACCCAATGACAGGGCTGCAAGATACATAAAACAAACTTTAACAGCAATGAAAAGTGAGATAGACAGCTCCACAATTATAGCAGGAGACTTTAACACAGCGCTTTCGGTGAAGGACAGAATATCCAGAAAGAAGCTCAATAAAGACACAGAAGATCTAAATGCCACAATCATGGCATAAACAGTATACAAAACATTACTAACTATGCAGAAGAGAAACCAGATAACTGGGAGCTCCTAAAAATCAAACGCCTATGCTCATCCAAAGACTTCACCAAAAAGATCACCTACAGACTGGGAAAAAGTTTTTAGCTATGATATTTCTGATCAGCATCTGATCTCTAAAATCTACGTGATACTGCAAAATCTCAACTACAAAAAGACAAATAACCCAATTTAAAAAATGGGCAACGGATATGAACAGACACTTCACTAAAGAAGACATTCAGGTAGCTAATGGATACATGAGGAAATGCTCAGGATCATTAGCCATAAGAGAAATGCAAATCGAAACTACAATGAAATTCCATCTCACTCCAACAAGACTGGCATTAATCCAAAAAACACAAAATAATAAATATTGGAGAGGTTTTGGAGAGACTGGAACACTTACACACTGCTGGTGGGAATGTAAAATATTACAACCACTTTGGAAGTCGATTTGGCACTTCCTTGAAAAACTAGAAATAGAACTACCATATGATCTAGCAATCCCACTCCTTGGGATATATCTTACAGAAATAAGAGCCTTTACATGAACAGATATATGCATACCCGTGTTCATTGCAGCACTGTTTATGATGGAAGACAAAAAGGTGCCCATCAAGGGATGAATGCATAAATAAATTATGGTATACTCATTTTTTTCATACAATGGAATACTACACATAAAGAACAATGATGAATCAGTGAAACTTTCATAACATGGAGGAATCCTGAAGGCTTAATGCTGAGTAATATTAGTCGGTTGCAAAAGGACAAATATAGTGTAAGACCACTATTATAAAAACTCGAGAAATAGTTTAAACAGAGAAGAGAATATTCTTTGATGGTAACGAGACGGGGGAGAGAGGGAGGGAAGGAGAGGGTTTTCACTAATTAGATAGTAGATAAGAACTATTTTAGGTGAAGGGAAAGACAACACACAATACAGGAGATGTCAGCACAACCGGACTAAACCAAAAGCAGAGAAGTTTCTGAATAAACTGAACACTTCGAAGGCCAGCATAGTGGTGGCAGGGGTTTGGGGACCATGGTTTCAGGGAACATCTGAGTCAACTGGCATAATAAAATCTACTAAGAAAACATTCTGCATCCCACTTTGGAGAGTGGTGTCTGGGGTCTTAAACACTAGCAAGCAGCCATCTAAAATGCATCAATTGGTCTCGACCCACCTGGAGCAAAGGAAAATGAAGGACACCAAAGACGCAAGGCAATTATGAGCCTAAGAGACAGAAAGGACCACAAAAAACAGAGATTACATCATCCTGAGACCAGAAGAACTAGATGGTGCCTGACCACAACCGATGACTGCCCTAACAAGGAACATAACAGAGAACCACTGAGGGAGCAGGAGAGCAGTGGAATGCAGACCCATAAAAAGACCAGACTTAATGGTGTGACTGAGACTGGAAGGACCCTGGAGGCCCTGGTCCCCAGACCTTCTGTTGGCCCAAAACAGGAACCATTCCCAAAGCCAACTCTTCAGACAGGGATTGGACTGTACTATGGGATAGAAAATGATACTGGGGAAGAATGAGCTTCTTGGATCAAGTAGACACATGAGACTATGTTGGCATCTCCTGCATGAAGGGGAGATGAGAGGGTAGAGTGGATCAGAAGCTGGTGGAATGGACACAAAAAGAGAGAGTGGTGGGAAGAAGTGTGCTGTCTCATTAGGGGGAGAGCAATTAGGAGTATATATCAAGGTGTTTATAAATTTTTGTTTGATAGTCTGACTTGATTTGTAGACTTTCACTTAAAGCACAATAAAAATTAAAAAAGAAAAAAAAAAAAAGAAGGTATGCCAGAAACCTACAGCTAACATTATACTCAATTATGAAAGACTTAATACCTTCTCCCCTAAGGGAACATGGTAAACGTGTCCCCTGTCACCACTCTTATTCAAAATAGTGCTGAAACTTATAGCCAGTGCAGTAAGGCAACGTATTTGTAAATATTTGTATAAGAGTCTAACTTGATTTATAAACTTTAACTTAAAGCACACACACACACACAAGAAAAATTTTTTTTTTTAAATGCCTTTGGATTCGTATCAGGTTTGCACTGTATCTGTAGAACATTTTGGGTAGAATTAACATTTTCACAATGTTGAGTCTTCTATCCATGAGCAAGGTATGTTTTTCCACTTATGTGGGTCTCTTTTGGTTTCTTGCAGTAGTGTCTTATAGTTTTCTTTGTATAGGTCTTTTACATCTCTGGTTAGATTTTTTCCTAAGTATTTTATCTTCTTGGGGGCTATTGTGAATGTTATTGATTTGGAGATTTCCTCTTCAATGTACTCTTTGCTGGTGTAGAGGAATACAACTGACTTTTGTTTGTTTTTTCTTATGTCTTGATAATCTGCTGAACTCTTCTATTAGTTCCAGTGGTTTTCTTGTGGATTCTTTGGGTTTTTCTGTGTATAAGATCATATCATCTGCAAATAGACATACTTTTACTTCTTCCTTACCAATTTGGATGCCCTTTAATTCTTTTTCTAGCCCAGTTGCTCTGGCTAGGTCATACAGCACAATGTTGAATAAGAGTGGTGATAGAGGGCATCCTTGCCTGGTTCTCGTTCTAAAGGGGAATGCTTTAGATGTAGTATGATGATGTATAAATGCCCTTTATTATGTTCAGGAATTTCCCTTCTATTTCTATTTTGCTGAGAGTTTTTATCACGAGTGGGTGTCGGACTTTGTCAAATGCCTTTTCTGCATCAATTGATAAGATCACGTGGTTCTTGTCTTTTGTTTTATTTATGTGATGGATTACACTGATTGTTTTTCTAATGTTGAACCATCCCTGCATACCTGGTATGAACCCCACTTGGTCACAGTGAATTACTTTTTTGATATGTTGTCGAATTCTCTTGGCTAGAATTTTGTTGAGAATTTTTGCATCTATGTTTATGAGGGATATTGGTCTCTAATTCTCTTTTTTTGTGGTGTCTTTACCTTGTTTTGGTATCAGGGTTATGCTGGCTTCTATAGAATGAGTTTGGGAGTATTCCGTCCATTTCTATGCTCTGAAATACCTTTAGTAGTAGTGGTGTTAACTCTTCTCTGAAAGTTTGGTAGAACTCTCCAGTGAAGCAGTCATGGCCAGGGCTTTTTTTTGGGGGGGGGGAGGGGGTTGGGAGTTTTTCAATTACCTTTTCAATCTCTTATTTTCTTATAGGTTTATTTAGTAGTTCTACCTCTGTTTGTGTTAGCTTGGGTAGTGTGTTTAGGTTTTCAAATTTGTTTGAGTACAATTTTTCATAGTATTCTGTTATTATTTCAGCTAGGTCTGTTGTGATATCACCCATCCCATTACTTATTTGGGTTATTTGCTTCCTCTCCTGTTTTTCTTTTGTCAGTTTGGCCAGTGGTTTATTGATTTTGTTGATCTTTTCAAAGAACCAAATTTTGTTCTTGTAAACTCTTCCAGCTGTTTTTCTATTCTCTATTTCATTTAATTCTGCTCTAGTTTTTATTATTTGCTTTATTCTTGTGCCCGTGGGCTTCTTCTGTTGCTCTATTTGTTTAGGTTGTAGGATTAATTCTTTGGCCTTTTCTTCTTTTTGAACGTGTGCATTTATTGCTATAAATCAACCTCTGAACACTGCTTTTGCTGTGTCCCAAAGCTTGTGTTAGGATGTGTTTTCACTCTCATTTGATAATGTGAATTTCTTTATTCTGTCCTTAATTTCTTCTACAACCCAGCAGTTTTTAATCAAGGTGTTGCTCAATTTCTATGTGTTTGATTTTTTTTTTCCTTACTTTTTCTGTTATTGATTTCTGCTTTTTCAGTTTTTGTGGTCAGAAAAGATGCTTTGCAATATTTCAATGCTTTGGATTCTGTTAAGGCTTGCTTTATGATCTAGTATGCAGTCTATTCTGGAGAATGTTCCATGTGCGTTGGAAAAGAAAGTATACTTGACTGCTGTTGGGTAGAGTTTTCTGTATATGTTTATGAGGTCAAGTTGGTTGAGTGTGGCATTTAGATCTTCCTTGTCTTTACTGAGCTCCTTTCTGAATGTTCTCTCCTTCACCAGAAGCGGTGTGTTGAAGTCTCCTACTATTACTAGGGAGCTATTTCTCTTTTCAGCGGTGTTACAGTTTGCTTTGTGTATCGAGAAGCCATATCATTGGGTGCATAAATATTTATTATGATTACATCTCCCTTGTGTATTGACCGTTTAATCATTGTATAGTGTCTTTCCTTACCCTTTGCGGTGGATTTTACTTTAAAGTCTATTTTGTCAGAGATTAATATTGCCACTCCTGCTCTTTTTTGATTTTGTTTCCGTGATATATATTTTTCCATCCTTTGAGTTTTAGTTTGTGTCTCTATGTCTAAGGTGTGTCTCTTGCAGGCAGCGTGTAGATAGATCATGGTTTTTTGTTTTTGGGGAGTTTTTTGCCCGTTCTACCACTTTCTGTCTCTTTATTGGTGCGCTTACTCCATTAACATTCACTGTGATTATTGACAGGTATGAGTTTAAAGCTGTCATTTTGATGTATTTTTGTGTGTGTGTGTTGTTGACAGTTTCTTTGTTCCCCTTAATTTTCCATGCTGTCATTATTCTTTATTTTCTTTCCATCTTTTTCGTTGTTGTTGATTTTGTATTTGTTGAGTCTTTACTTTTTTTTTTTTGATGTGTAGGATTGTTAGTTTCCTTTGTGGTTACCTTAAATTTTACCTCTGTTTTTTTAAGTTTAAACCAATCTTTTATTTCTTTATATTGCCTTGACTTCCTCTCCATATGAAAAATCTATGACTACATTATTTATTCCCTCTTTTTTGTTTTAATGTTGTCATCTTTTCATATTGATGTCTCTGTTTCCCTATTTTCAGTGTTTTAGCTTTTTTAGTGATTTCTGTATCTGGGTTGATATCTGGTTGTCCTGTCCTGTGTTCTAGTCTTGGGTTGTTATCGGATGTTATTGATTTTCCAACCAGAGGACTCCTTTTAGTATTTACCATAATTTTGGTTTGGTTTTTACAAATTCCCTAAACTTCTGTTTATCTGGAAATACCCTCATTTCACCTTCATATTTGAGAGACAGTTTTGATGGATATGTAATTCTTAGCTGGCATTTTTTTTTTTTTCCTTCTTTATATATGTCATCCCATTACCTTCTAGCCTGTATGGTTTCTGCTGAGTAGTCCAAGCTTAGTCTTATCGACTTTCCTTTGTAGATGACTTTTTTTTTATCCCTAACACCAAAACCAAACCAAACCCACTGCCGTTTATCCCTAGCCACTCTTAAAATTCCCTCTTTATCTTTGACTTTGGGATGTCTGATTATACTATGTCTTGGTGACTATCTTTTGGGATCTACCTTGTGTGGGATTCAATGAGCTTCTTGAGTAGATATCTCCTCATCTGTCATGATATCAAAGTAGTTTTCTGCCAAGAAATGTTCAACATTGCTGTCTGTATTTTCTGTTATCCCCCTCTATTCTTGTACTCCAATCACTCTTAGGTTATTCCTCTTGATATAGTCCCACATAACTCTTAGGGTTTTTTCATTTTTTAAAATTCTTTTATCTGGTTTTTCCTCTAACATGTTAATGTCAAGTGCTTTATCTTCAATGTCATTAATTCTGACCTCCATTGCTTCAATTCTGCTCCTATGACTTTCTATTGAGTTGTCTCATTCTGAAATTCTATCGTTAATCTTTTGTGTTTCTGTTTGCTGTCTCTCTACGGATTCTTGCAGCCTGTTAAATTTATCATTATGCTCTTGCATAACCTTCTTGAGTTCCTCTTTTGCTTTGTCATTTTGTTCCTTGGCTTGATCTGCGTTTTCCCTGATCTCCTTCAAGATCTATTTAAGAGCTCTGTATATTAATCTTTTGAATTCTACCTCTGGTAATTCCAAAAAATTTTCTTTGTCCAGATTTTTTGATTCTTTGTTTTGATGGCTTGCTGAAGCCACCACGGTCTGCCCTTTCGTATCATTTGATATTGAGTGTTGTCTCCAAGCCATCAATAAGTTATTATATTTATTTATTTTGTGTTTGCTTACTGTGCCCCAGCTTCTTGTTTGGTTTTGTTTTGATATGCCCAAATAGTGCACTCAAGTGAGTTAGTTTGATTATTGGCACTTTTAAAGCTCTCACATCCTGTCACCAGGTGGTTAGAGCTGTTATTAGATATGTGAGCCCTGGAGACTATTTACTTTTCTTTTGTGGATTCAGCTCAGGTGTCCAGGTAGTCGGTGATCAAGTGTGTGTTGCAGGCTGTCACCTACAGTCCTAAGCAGGCAGAGGTAATTGGAGTAGGCACAGGTATCTGGCTGCAGTAGGGGGTCGTGAGCTGAGCAAGACAGGGGGCTGACGGCTGCCTCTGAATGTCTGAGAGAAAAGCAAGTCCATGTTCCGTGCAGTGCACAGTTGGGTGGGTTTTGCAGCTGAACTATGGGCACCCAATGCTGTTGGCTATAAGAACTGGGAGACACCACTTATTTTTGGGGCCCTGTTGTGGATGGCTAGGTGGCACAGGTAGAGCCACCAGCCTTAGGCCTCTGATGTGGGTAGGTACAGACCCTGCTTGATGAGCAGAGCAGAGTCAAATGTCAGGAGCCTACCACTCCACCATATATGTGGCACAGTTGAAATTAGGCTACAGGTATATACCCTGTTGTACTATGCTAATGAGGGCCTACACTGTTGAAATGGGCCCACACAGGTCTATACAGTGGTATAAGGCATTCAAAGTCTGTGGATCCCTTATGCCTGTGCCCAGGCAAAGGAGCTGTGTCTGCCCTGAGTTCCCAGCTTAGCAGGGCTGGCATATTATTTTTTCCTGCTTGTTAATTTGTTCCCTCTCCAAAGCCAAGAGAACGGCTCAGGGTGCATGAGGTGTCCTACTTCTGGCTCAGGGGATGTGAAAATCACTGAAGCCATCCTGGACACACTGCAGAGCAGAGAGGGCAGGTAAGTGGGAGATAGGTTCTTCTCAAAGGGTGTGTTTTTTGATCCATGTGGTAGGTTAGGCACATGTACTTATCTTTTGCAAATTGAGAACCACTTCTTGCCAGTTCTGGAGGGCTGAGCAAATTCTCCGCCGCTCAGTCTCTCCCGATGTGGAAAACACTTCTTGAGTGCCACTGTTTGCCTCATCGCACATGCCAGTAGATCCAGCCCGCAGGGCTGTTTCCCATTAGGTCAGGTCTGGCACCTCCTCACTGCTTCTGAGCTGCCTCTTCCTCCCCCTGCTGCTCAGTGCAATTCTTCAACTTTGCCTTTGACATTCAGGGTTCTTAGATTGTCATATATAATCGATTCACTTGTTTTCTTGGGTCTTTGTTTTAAGAGGGACCACAGGAATCATCTAACTACTCCCCATCTTGGCCCCACCTCTGTTGAAGTGATTCTGATTACATTACACTTGTAGGTTTCCTTAAAGACTGTCTCCAGATTCCAAGCAACCACCAGAGTACTGGGATGAGAATTCCACCCAGTGGCACCAAACACTCCATAGGTGTTATGTCCATTTAGCACAATCAGTTCATACACACAAGACACGCTGTTGGCAACAGTGAAAGCCATTGTAATTACTTACAAACGAAAGACAGCATACAACCAGAAAAGTAGCATCATGAGTGGCCCTCCCTGGCTCAAAAGCAGTCCGAGCAGAGATGGAAACCTTCCAAACATGTCCACTCTCTTTGCACTGTGGGTAAAAGACCCAGCGGATTTTCCCTCATCTAGCTTTATACTCCAGGGGTTGCATGTTTCACTGCACAGAGCACAACCAAATCCCCCCCATCACCCCCTGCTGATCACCTGAAGGGGGTTAGTTAGACATGTGGGTGCCAGTCTGGAATTGTATATCTTTAGCCCTGCTGCTTATTTAGACAAACCACCATTAAGTTTCAGAGGGGAAGGTGCAGTGGTTTTTTCCAAAGCCTAAAGGAGCTGGGGGTGCAGAGGGGAGTAACTATAGCCATTTGGGCCATCCAAAGGACTACCTCCTCTCATTATGATTTCTATAAAACCATACAAATTGAACAATATTACAGGTTTTGTGTTAGAGTATTATTGTGCCATTGATCTACTTAGTCTTGTTGCTCTGATCCCTTGGCCACACAGGTGAACTCTCATAGCGTAGGCCACATATATCTGTGTGTACATGTGTATGTAGGTTGTGTATATCCCACTGGATTACCACCAAGTCTTTATGGGGTGTTCCATGCTAACTTCTGTTAACTAACTCTGTACATTCCCCTCATCCATCTTGTAACTGATTTCCTCATCTCTCTTCCTTTAATTCCTTTATCTACACCCCAAGATCTGCCATCTTAACCTAATGAAATATTTAATTTCAGCCTCTATCCTCTATGGTGTCTTAAAATACTAATACCTTCACAAATTGAATTGTTAGCATAGTGCGCTACTGCCCAATTACTGTTTCCGTGCAAAGGAATGAGATCCACCAAATATCTGCTAGTTCCTCTCAGAGATGAGATGAATTTGGTCTAATGGATAGAGATGGAGGTCAGGGTTGGGGTTACCAAGAAAAAAAACCCTTCTAGTCCATGTTGTAGCTGATCTGCTCCTTAAGTATCTAAAGTCAAATGCATGCAAGGCAGACACTGGCTGTCTGAGTCTCAATTTCTCTTCCTGGATGTACAAGATAATTAAATTTGCCTCCATTTCGGTAGGTTTAGATCATTGATTGGGTTCCAGCTGATGCAACAAGGGTGGAAATGATATACTTCACCCTTAGTATGATCACATGTATATTTGTCAATGCCCTTTCCGTGAGTTGCAAAAGGTGATGTCACAGGTAGAAGTGACCTGAATCCTTGTGTTCCTGAAGGTTGATTTCTTATCAGCTCTGTTTTAGTCTACACAAATGGTTGATATTTCTTTTTAAAATATAGCTTTATTTCTTATGAACAAATACCTTGGCCTTTTGTACAAGATGATTTCTTCCATCTTTTCCTTATTTTGTGTTTCTTTGCAGGATAAAAAAAAAAATTGCAGGATACCTTACATTAATTTGATGATAAAGATTCTAGCTTATGATGTTTTTCTTAAACCCTGGAGAGATCAGGATAACGTCAGGAGTGACAGGAGGATAAGCATCACTTTGCTTTCTATACTGTTATCAGAAAAGTGTGGATACAACTTAGCTGTTACTCAGGAAAATAGCTGGGGCAGGTAACTGTATATTCCTGGTTTATCCTTGATTCCTGAATGTATTAGTGCCTCAACAGCAGTGAGTCCAGATGAGATTAACAGTAACAATTCATAGTTTACAGTATCCTTGACACCATCTGGACATTCTTCAACCTCCAGTACCATCTTAAAAGTCTTTGCGAATAGTCACGTGAGTCTCTAGAAAATGTCTCATGGGAATAGGTACACTGTGTTGGTGTCATCCCTGCTCCATTTGGCCCTGAAATGCCTGGCAGCGGCCATTGTTTCTCTGATATGTGTGACAACCCCTAATAGGCAGTCTGCATGTGTGTGACTTTGCTGGTTACCATCATTTTCCTGTCTGATCTTCAAGAATAACCTACCCCATTAGTGCTCTCATAACTTGGCCAGGTAACGTAATTCTCTTGGCTGGGTACCAGTGCCATTTCAAATTGCCATGTCAGGTATTATAATCTCTCTTGCCACTCCACTGACCACAGCAGTTCTTTGACAATATCTACAGACTTCATTGTGTCAATTTTTATGATAGCAAAAGTAAAATTGGGGTGAGTCTGCCGGGATGAAGAATAACTTTCTTTCTTTTCAAACCAGTATTATTTGTATACCATTGTTTTAAATACTTTGGAAAAATTTCTCTTAATTTTAAAATTTCGGTTCTCTCTCTCTCTCTCTCATGCATACTTGCATCCAGAGGGCTAGTTTCAAACTGGATCAAGTAGCTGTCATGACACAGAACTACTGCCCTCCATGTACTTACTTTATTCCTAGATCGATCTCTTGAAATCTTGTCCCTTTTTTTTTTTTTTCTAGGTTGATGATAATAACTAACACAGACTGAGGGTTTATTTTGTGTCAGAAAATCTTGGAAGAATTTTTTGATAATTAACTCATCTTGCTATCACAATCATTCTTAGGTTGGAGCTGATATTATTACTGTTTTACAGATGAGGAAATTGAAGTAAAGAAAGATTCAGTACTTGCCCAAGGCCACACAACTAATAAAGGACAGACCCAGGATATATTCTTCACAAAGAACCACTCAGCTCAGCTTTGAATAAACTTCAGGCCACCTACATATCCTATAAATATGCCAGGACATTTTTTATTCTCTATGATCCCAAAATTAGATTTTGAAAATTTAGCTATTAATTCGATGACACCTATAGAACTATTAGATCCTCATTAGAAATATCCAAGTTGTCATAGTTGTTAGCCTACTAAACATAAGAAGATTTTAGAAATATTAAACTAAATGTTTTATGTAACCATAGCATAATCATTCTTTTAGTATTTTGCCATTTAACCCTGTGTCTCAAATTGATATTTAAACTTAAATTATCTCCACTCAGAATGTTTGCTCAAATTTGTGGATGCCATTAAAATATTTTGAACACAGCAGTTACACCTTGTTTTAAGAATGTTACTTAGTTATTAAAAAATCTCAAGAATGATGTTCATGGAATTTAGAAAACATCTGATTTTCTGCTACAGAAAAGAAAGTTCTAGCTCATTTCATTCCACCACAATTTCCTTTCCCTCTCCTGCAGACATATTCAATAGTTATTATTTTTCTTCTATTTCTCATGTATTATAATTTTAAAAGATATATTAAAACTCCTATTTTTATATTCCGGTTTATTTAGATACCTCCAGTTTCTCTGTGCTAGTCATATCCTTGTCTCCTTTTATCTCCCCAAAATACCTCCCAGAGTCTTTTGGCTATTCCTTTACGCTCTCAAGTTGATAGTATTTGTATTCTGTTCTGTAACTACACTATCTTTATGTTTTACCTATAGGTTTACTTAAAAAGTGGAAAACCAATAAAACAGTATTGAAATTACTGTGACTACATAAATGTTGCTCTCTTCAGAGCCAAGTAATGTGACAGGATTACATTTTCTTCATTTTAGGTCCAATGTCATAACTCCTGGGTCATTTGAAAGAGACATTTCTTTGATCAAAGTCAAAACAATTCTCTTTTTTTATATAGTCATTCAAATTTTTGTTCTTAAAATTATCTTAAATTTTAATTAGCTTTATATCTATACCCTGATTGTCTTACATGGCTTTTTTGTTTTTTCTGGACTTTCTAATTATTCCTTTCCTATATCTTATGTTTCTTCTTTCTCAGTCATATTTCTTGCAGCTTCCTTTGGATATACCTATCCTGTATTTTTCTTTCCAAGGCTTCCATTTCTAAAATGTGGGAAAACAAGATTTTCACCAGTGTGCCATACGACTGTCATCCTGGAACTTCCCATCACTGTACTCTTCTCTCCTTAACGCTATTTTTTTTTCCTTGATTTTCTCCTTCATTTTGCTATAGTATATCTTAAAGTCCACCACTAGTCTATCAGTTTGTCATACATTGGTGGCTGTGTGTTGCTGTGATGCTGGAAGCTATGCCACCAGTTTTTCAAATACAAAAGGTCATTCATGGTGGGAAGATTTCAGAGAAGCCTACAGATAATAACAGACTAGGAAGAAGGAACTAGAGGTCTACTTCTGAAAAAATTGGCCACTGAAAACATTATGAATAGCAGTGGAACTTTGTCTGGTATACTGCCAGAAGATGAACTCCTCAGGTTGGAATGCACTCAAAATGTGACTAGGGAAGAGCTGGCTCCTCAAAGCAGTGTAGACCTTAATGACGATGATGAAGTCAAGCTTTTGGCACCTTCTTTTGTTGATGTGGAATGACTCAAAATGAGAAGAAACTGCTGCAAACATCCATTAAAAATAGGAAAGTGGAATGTGCAAAGTATGAATCTAGGAGAATTGGAAATTGTCAAAAATGAAATGGATTGCATAGACATTGATATCCTAGGCATTAGTGAATTGAAATGGACTAGTATTGCCATTTTATATTAGACAACCATATTGTCTAATATGCCGGAAATGACAAACTGAAGAGAAATGTCTTTTCATTCATCGTCAAAAATAACATTTTGAGGTTTATCCAGAAGTACAATGCTGTCAGTGACAGGATAATACCCATATGACTGCAAGGATGATGAGTTAATACTACTATTATTCAAATTTATGCACCAATTTGTGTCTCCCATCTGGAGGGGAGATGGGAGGGTAGAGAGGGTTAGAAACTGACAAAACCGTCACGAAAGGAGAGACTGGAGGGAGGGAGCGGGCTGACTCATTAGGGCGAGAGTAAATGGGAGTATGTAGTAAGGTGTATATAGGCTTATGTGTGACAGACTGACTTGATTTGTAAACTTTCACTTAAAGCACAATAAAAATTATTTTTAAAAAAAAGAAGAGGGAAGCAAAAAAAAAAAAAATTATGCACCAACCACTAATGCCAAAGATGAAGAAATTAAAGATTTTTACCAACTTCTGCAGTCTGAAATTGATCAAACATGCAATCAAGATGCAATGATAATTACTGGTGATTGGGATGTGAAAGTTGGAAACAAAGAAAAGGGAACAGTGGCTGGAAAATACCCCCTTAGTAATAGAAATGATGCCAGAGATTGCATAATACAATTTTGCAAGACCGACAACTTATTCACTGCAACTACCTTTTATCAATAACATAAACAGCAATTATACACGTGGACCTCATCTGATGGAATACACAGGAATCAAATAGACTACACCTGTGGAAAGAGATGGTGGAAAAGCTAAATATCATCAGTCAAAACCAGGCCAGGGGCTGACTGTAGGACAGACCATCAATTGCTCATAACCAAGTAGAAGTTGAAACTGAAGAAAATTAAAAGAAGTCCCCAAAAGCCTAAGCACGACCTTGAATATATCTCACCTGAATTTGGAGACCATCTCAAGAATAGATTTGAGTCATTGAAAGCTAATCTCCGAAGATCAGGCGAGTTGTGGTATAACATCAAGGATATCATACATGGAGAAAGCAAGAGGTCATTGAAAAGACAGGAAAGATAGAAAAGACCAAAATGGATGTCAGAAGAGATTCTGAAGTTTTCTCTTGGACATAGAATAGATAAAGCACAAGGAAGAAACGATGAAGTAAGAGATTTGAATAGAAGATTTCAAAGGGTGGCTCAAGAAGACAGACTAAAGTGTTATAATGACATGTGCAAAGACCTGGAGTCAGAAAACCAAAAGGGATGAATACACTCGGCATTTCTCAAGCTGAAAGAACTGAAGAAAAATTCAAGCCTCAAGTGGCAACACTGAAGGATTCTACGGGGAAAATAGTAAATGACATCAAAAGAAGATGGAAGGAACACACAGAGTCACTCTACCAAAAATAATTGGTCAGTGTTCAACCATTTCAGGAAGTAGCATATGATCAAGAACCAAAGGTAATGAAGGAAGAAATTCAAACTGCCCTGAGGGCATTGGCAAAAACAAGCGTTCAGTAATTGACAGAATACCAATTGTGATGCTTCAACAAATGGATGAAATGTCAGAGAAACTTGGAAGACAGCTACCTGGTCAACTGACTGGAAGAGACCCATATTTGTGCCCATTCCAAAAAAAGGTGACCCCACACAGTGCAGAAATTATCAAACAATATCTTTAAAATCACACACAAAATTTTGATGAAAATCATGCAAAAGCAGTTGCAGTAGTACATTGACAGGGAACAGCCAGAAATTCAAGTCAGATTCAGAAGAGGACATGGAATGAGGAATATTATTGCTGATGTCAGATGGATCTTGGCTGAAGCAGAGAATAGCAGAAAGATGTTTACCTGTGCTTTATTAATTATGCAAAGGTATTCGACTGTTTGGATCATAACAAATTATGAATAACATTGCAAAGAATGGGAATTCCAGAACTCTTAATTGTGCTCATGAGGCACCTGTACATAGAACAAGAGGCATTTTTTCAAACAGAAAAAAGGGAAACTACATTTTTTTTAAATCAGAAAAGGTGTGTATCAGGGTTGTATCCTTTTACCTTACTTATTTAATCTGTATGCAGAGCATATAATCTGAGAAACTGGAATATATAAAGAATGTGGCATCAGGATTGGAGGAAGACTCATTAACAACCTGTGCTATGCAGATGACACAACCTTGGTTGCTGAAAGCAAAGAAGACTTGAAGCACTTACTGATGAAGATCAAAGACTGCAGCCCTCAGTTGGATTAAAATTCAACATAAAAGAAAACAATAAGTCCTAACAACTGGACCAATAAGCAACATCATGATAAATGGAGAGAAGACAGTTGTAGAGGATATCATTTTACTTGGATCCACAATCAACACCCCTGGAAGCGGTAGCCAAGAAATCAAACGACGCACTGCATTGGGCATGTCTGCTGCAAAAAACCTCTTTTTAAAGTGTTAAGAAAAACAAAGATGTTACTTTGAGGACTAAGGTGCACCTGACCCAAGCCATGGTGTTTTCAATGGCTTCAGATGTATGCAAAAGCTGGACAATGAATAAGGAAGACTGAAGAAGAATTGATGTCTTTGAATTATGGTGTTGGTGAAGAATACTGAATATACCACGGACTACCAGTAGAATAAACAAATTTGTCTTGGAAGAAATACAGCCAGAATGCTTAGAAGCAAGCATGAAGAAACTTCGTCCCATCTGCTTTGGACAGCTAATCAGAAAGGATCAGTCCCTAGAGAAGGACATCACGCTTGATAAAGTAAAGGTCAGCGAAAGAGAGGAAGACACTTAACGAGATGGATGGACACAGTGGCTGCAATGATGGACTCTAGCTTAGCAAAGATTGTTAAGGATGTCACAGGACTGGGCAGTGTTTCATTTTGTTGTACATAGGCTCGTTATGAGTTGGAACTGGCTTGACAGCACCTAACAGCAAAGAACAACATATTTTAGGTTGTTTAGACTGGATAATTGGGAGTTTTTATAATTCTTTGTGTAATAAAAAATGCTTTCTATTTCGCTTTCATATTTGACAAATACCTTCGCAAACGTGAAATCCTGAATTAAAAATGAATTTCCCTCAGAGATTTGAAGACGTTGCTACATGTTGCTGATGAAAATTCTGATGGCAGCTATCACATTGATTCTTGGTAGGTGACTGTTTCTATCTAGGGATTTTTAGGTTTTTCTCTCTTTCTTTTTTTTCCTATTGTGCTTTTGGTGAAAGTTTACAGAGCAAATTATTTTCTCATTAAACAATTAATACACAAAGTGTTTTGTGACATTGGTTGCCAAACCCAGGATGTGTCAGCACTCTCCTCTTCTCGACCTCGCGTTCCCCATTTCCATTCGTTCAGTTTTCTTGTCATTTCCTGCCTCCTTGTCTTTGCTTTTGGACTAGTGTTCCCATTTAGTCTCACATACGTGGTTAAATTATGTGTGTTATTGTTTGTATTATAAGCTTGTTTGATCTTTGGCTGAAGAGTGAACATTAGAACTGAATTCAGTATTGAGTTAAAAGGGTGTCCGGGGGCCATGCTTTCAGGGTATTTTCAGTCTGTCAGACCAGTAGGTCTGGTCTTTTTTGTGTGAGTTTGAGTTTTGTTTTAGATTTTTCTTCCACTCTGTCCAGGAACCTCTATTGTGATCCCTGTCAGAGCAGTCAATGCTAGTAGCCAGGTTCCATGTAGGTGTTCTGGACTCAGTCTGGTGGAGGCTGTGGTAGTTGTGGTCCATTAGTCCTTTGGACTAATCTTTCTCTTGTGACTTTGGTCTTCTTCATTCTCCCTTGCTCCTGACAGAGTGGGACTAGTAGATATATCTTAGATGGCCACTCATGAGTTTTTAAAACCCCACACACTACTCACCAAAGTAGGATGTAGAACATTTTCTTTATTAACTATGTTATGCCAGTTGAGCTAGATGTCCCCCAAAACCATGGTCCCCAGCCCACAGCACAGTAACTCAGTCCCTCAAGGAGTTTGGATGTGCCTATAAAGCTTCTATTACTTTGCCTTGGGTCAAGTTGTGCTGACTTCCCCAGTATACTGTCTTACCCTTCACTAATGTTTCCACTTATCTATTTTGTGTTTTTCCTTCCTACCTTTCCCCTCCCACCTAATTTTCAAAGGTTTTTTCTTTGTGCGTCTAAACCTTTTCATGAGTTTTTATAATAAGGGTCTCATACAGTCTTTGTCCATTTGTGATTAACTTGTTTCACTCAGAATAATGGCCTCCAGATTCATCCATGTTGTGAGATGTTTCCCAGATTCATCGCTGTTCTCTATCATTGTTCGGTATTCCATTGTGTGTATTTACCATAGTTTGTTTATCCATTCATCTGTTGATGAGCACTTAAGTTATTTCTATCTTTTTGGTATTGTGAATAATACTGCAATGAGCATGGGTATGCACATGTTTATTTGTGTGAAGGCTCTTATTTCTCTAGAATATATTCCTAGGAGTGGGCTTGCTGGATCATAAGGTATTTCTATTTCTAACTTTTTAAGGAAACGCCATGTCTTTTCCAAAATGGTTGTACCATTTTCCATTCCCATCAGCAGTGCATAAGAGTTCCAATCTCCCCACAGCCTCTCCAACATTTTTCAGTTTTTTTTTTATTTGTGTCATTAATGTAGGGGTGAGATAGTATCTCATTGTAGTTTTGATTTGCATTTCTGTAATAGCTGAGATCATGAGCATTTCCTCATGTGCCTGAATGTCTTCTTTAGTGAAATATCTGTTCATATCCTTTGCCAATTTTTTAATTGGATTATTTGTCTTTTTGTTGTAGAGGTGTTGAGTTTTCTTATGGATTTTGCAGATTAAACTTTTGTCAGATATGTCATAGCCAAAATTTTTTTTCCCAGTCTGTAGGCTCTCTTTTTACTCTTTTGGTAAAGTCTTTTTATAAACACAAATGTTTAATTTTAGAAGGTCCCAGTTACCTAGCTTATCTTCTGTTTTTTGTGTATTGTTAGTTATGGTTTGTACCCTGTTTATACCATATTTAGGCCCCCTAGATTTGGCCTATTTTTCTTCCATGATCTTCACAATTTTTGGTTTTGTATTTAGATCTCAGATCCATTTTGAATTAGCTTTTGTGTATGGTGTGAAGTATGGGTCCTATTTCATTTTTTTACAAATGGACATGAAGTTTGCCAGCATCGTTGGTTAAAAAGACTGTCTTACCACATTTGATGGACTTTAGGTCTTTGTCGAAGATTAGGTGACCATAGGTGGATGGATTTACATCTAGGTTTTTGATTCTGTTCCACTGGTCAATGTGTCTGTCATCATACCAGTACGAAGATGTTTTGACTACCATAGTAGTTTCTGAGGTCAGGCAGTGTGAGGCCTCTACTTTGTTCCTCTTCTTCAATAATGCTTTGTTTATCTGGAATGTCTTTCCTTATAAGGTTAATGATTAGTTTTTCCAACCCATTAAAGAATGATGTTGGTATTTGGATCGGGATTGCATTGTATTTGTAGATTGCTTTGGGTGGAATTGACATTTTCACAATGTTGAGTCTACCTATCCATGAGCATGGTAGGTTTTTCCATTTATGTAGGCCTCTTTTGGTTTCTTGCAGTAGTGTTTTGTAGTTTCCTTTATATAAGTCTTTTATGTCCTTGGTTAGATTTATTCCTAACTGTTTTATATTTTATGGTTATTATAAATGGTAGTGTTTTCTTGATTTCCTTTTCATAGTTCTCTTTATTGGTGTATAGGAATCCAACTGATTTTTGTATGTTATCTTGTATCCTGCAACTCTGCTGAATCTATTATTTCCAGTAGCTTTCTGGCAGAATCTTTTAGGTTCTCTACGTATAATATATCATCTGCAAGTAGGGATAATTTACTTCTTCTTTACCAATTTGGATGCTCTTTATTTCTTTTCTTGCCTTATTGTTCTAGCTAGGATTTCCAGCACAATGTTAAATAGGAGTGGTGATAAAATGAATTCTTGTCTTGTTCCCATTCTCAGAGGGAAAGTTTTCAGCCTCCCTCCATTGAGAATGATGTTGGCTGTTTGTTTTGTATAGAAGCCCTATATTATGCTGAAGAATTTCCCTTCTATTCCTATTTTATTGGGAGTTTTTATCACCAATGGATGTTTCACTTTATCACATGCCTTTTCTGAGTTGATTGAGATGATCATGTGATTCTTTTGTTTTATTTATGTGGTGAATTACATTGATTTTCTAATGTTCACTTTTGCATAACTTGTGTGAATCCCACTTGGTCGTGGTCTATAATTATTATTATTATTATTATTGTATATGATGCTGAATTCTATTGGCTAGAATTTTGTTGCGAGCTTCTGCATCTGTATTCATGAGAGATATTTGTCTGTAATTTTCTTTTTTTCTGGTATCTTTGCCTGGTTTTGGTATCAGGGTTATACTAGCTTCATAGAATGGATTTTGAAGTATCCCTTGCATTTCTTTATTCTGAAATAGTTTGAGTAGTACTTGTGTGAGCTCTTCTCTGAATGTTTGGTAAAATTCTCCAGTGAAGCCATCTGGGCTGGGGCTTTTTTTTGCTGGGAGTTTTTTTTTTTTTATTATTATTACCTTTTCTCTGTCTTCCCTTGTTATGGGTCTGTTCAAATTTTCAACCTCAGTTTGTGCTAGTTGGGGTAGGTAGTATGTTTCTAGAAATTTGTCCATTTCCTCTAGGTTTTCCCAAACTTATTGGAGTGTAGTTTTTCATAGTACTCTGTTACTACCTTTTTTTTTTAATTTCAGTTGGTCTTTGTAATGTTCCCATTTCATTTCTTATTTGGGTTATTTGCATCCTCTACTCTTTCTTTTTTACCAGTTTGGCCAACGGGTTGCAGATTTTGTTGATCCTTTCAAAGAACCAACTTTTGGTTTGTTGATTCTTTCTATTATTTTTCTATTCTTTATTTCAGTTATTTCTGCTCTGATCTTTATTATTTCCTTTTGGTCGTGGAGTTCTTTTGCTGTTCTCTTTCTATTTGTAAAGCTAATGTTTTGATTTTATCCGTTTCTTTTTTGATGTGTGCATCTACTGCTGTAAATTGACCTGTGAGCACTGCACTTGCTGTGTTACAAAGGTTTTGGTATGATGTGTTTTCCTTCTCATTATATTCTAGGAGTTTTTTTTTTTTTATTCCATCTTTGATTTCTTCTAGTAACCAGTGGTTTTTAAACAAGGTGTTATTCAATTCCTGTTTTTTTTTTTTGCTTTTCCTGTTATTAATTTCTAGTTTGATGACGTTGTGATCAGAGAAGATGCTTTGCATTATCTCAGTGTTTTGGATTTTGTTGAGGGTTGCTTTATGAACTAAGATGTGGTCTATTCTGGAGAACATTCTGTGTGTTGGAAAAGAATGTATACACTGCTGCTGTTGGGTGGAATGTTCTATATATGTCTATGAGGTCAAGTTGGTTGATCATGACCTTTTGCTTTTCTGTAACTTTGTTAAGTTTCTTTCTAGATGTTCTGTTCTTTATAGAGAATTTTGTGTTGAGGTGTCCTACTATTATTGTGGCACTGTCAGTTTCTCTTTTCAGTGCTGGTAGAGTTTGTTTTATGTATTTTGGAGCCCTGTTGTTGTGTGTGTAGATATTTATTATGGTTATGTCATCATGGTGGATCTTCTCTTTTATGATTATATAATGTCCTTCCTTGCTTTTTATGGTGGATTTTGTTTTAAAGTGTATTTTACCTGAGATTAGTGTTATCAGTGTCACTCCTGCTCTTTTTTAGTTGTCATTTGCTTATTTGCTTGTTATATTTTTTCCACCCTTTGACTTTTAATATATTTATGTCTGTTTCTAAGTTGTGTCTCTTGTGCACAGCATATTGATGGGTTCTTTTTTTTTTTTTCCATTCTGTCACTCTCTTTCTCTTTATGTGTGCATTTAAGCCTTTTACGGTCAGTGTGATTATTGATAGGTGTGAGATTATTGCTGTCATTTTGTGGTGCTTTTTTTGTGATATTGACATTTCCTTTGTTCTTACTCTCCTATGCTGAATTCCCTTTGTCTGTGGAATTTCTTTTCATTTCTTTATTTTTGTAGATTTTGTGTTTACTGAGATTTTATGTTTTTCTTCTTTATTTTGATGAGTAGGTTTGTTAGCTTTCTTTGTGGGAACCTTGAAATTTACCCCATCTTTCTAAGTTCGAACCAGTTTTTTATTACTTGATACTGCCTTGACTTCCTCTGTATTTGAAAGTTCTATACTTAACACCATTTATTCCATCTTTCATTGTTCTGACGTTGTTGTCACTTACAGATTGAAGCCTCTGGTTCCTGTTGTAAATCTTTTAGTTTTGTTTTATCCTTGAGAATTCATTACCTACATTGGTATCTGGCTGATGCTCTCCTGTGTCCTAGATTCAGGTTGTTGTCTCATGCTGTTTGTTCTCTAATCAAGGGACTCCTTTTGATAATTCTTGTAAGTTTAGTTTAGTTTTTACATATTTCTTATTTCCTGTTTATCAGGTAGTTCCAGTGTAATTTCTTCTGCTGGAAGGTCATCTGATGTTTTGTTTTGGAAGCTTACTAGAGCCATCCTGTTTTATTTATGTGTTTTGGTACTGTTGTCTCTGATACATTCAGGTATTATTTTGTTAATTGATTGTAAGTTTGTCTATTTCATCCTGCTTTTTTGTTTTATTTGGTTACGTCTGGGTGGGTGAGCTATGTATGTTTTGTTGCTTGCTCATCTGTAGGCATGATTGTTCTCACCGCCTTGTCCAGGTGGGGCAGGGCCAGCTACTCAGCTCTGCTGCAGCAGAGGAGGTCCTGCAATGGGAGGGAGGGGAGGGAATGGGCCATTTGTCTGCAGTAAGAACCGGGGCTGACGCAGTGGGTCTCAGGGCAGTGTGGTGGGGAAGGGCTGGAAATGTCACAGAGCATGGACTGGGGGCTCCAGAGGTCAAAGCTGGTCCTTCTTGGGGGCATTGTGTTTGGTCGTTGTGGAAAAGAGAGGCGGGAGGACAAAGGGAGAAGTGGATGGGGCTAGAAGGAGGGGGCAGTAGGCTGGGATTGCACTGTGATTCCCAGCAGAGTGGCTGCCAGCTGGAGTGGTTCTTGCTGCTATTTACCAGTGGTTACCACTTGTGAGTGTCAGGGCACGTCCCTGAGCTGCAGCCAGCAAATGTGGTCTCATTTAGCTCTATGTGCATCTGCTGTACCTCCATCTCCTATTGGAAATTCCATGAAGGTGCCTTTCTGTATTCTTCTGCAGGATTTTTGGCTTTATTCCAAAATGGCCACACTGTGTCCTGCTAGGTGAATGGGAACCTTCCTCCATATAGCTCTACTTTTTCACGTTTTTCTGTTTCTTCTCTTCAATGTCTTCTAATCTGTTACTTTATCCCTTCGTTTAAGGTTCAGGTTTCCAGGACTGACATCTGTATCTGTTTTACATGAGTTTCTGGGTCTTTGTTGCAGAAGGGTTGCTTAGTACATCTGACTAATTACCGTCTTGGCTTCACTGGAAATCTCTCTTTATTCTTAGTGATCTAATATTTCACACAGATACATCTAGGTTTCAGTCTTGTTACTATTATCCAGTTACAATTTGATGCTCTTGTTGTTGTTAGGTGACATCTAGGCATTTCCAACTCATAGGCACCCTATGTACAACAGAACAAAACACTGTCTGGTCCTGTGTCATCTTCACAACTGTTGTTATGCTTGAGCCCATTTGCTGCAGGTATTGTGTCAATCAATCTCATTGAGGGTCTTCCTCTTTTTTCCTGACCCTCTATCAAGCATGATGTCCTTCTCCAGAGACTGGTGCCTACTGATAACTTGTCCAAGGTATGTGAGACATAGTCTCACCATCCTCGCTTCTAAGGAGCATTCTGGCTGTACTTCCTCCAAGACAGATTTGTTCATTCTTTTGGCAGTCCGTGGTATATTCAACACTCTTCACAACACCATAATTCAGTCTTCATATTCATTGTCCAGCTTTCATACGCGTATGAGGCTACTGAAAACATCATGGCTTGGGTTAGGAGTACCTTAGTCTTCAACGTGACATCTTTGCTTTTTAACACTTTAAAGAGGTCTTTTGCAGCAGGTTTGCCCAATGCAATGTATCATTTGATTTCTTAACAGCTGCTTCCATGGGTGTTGATTGTGGATCCAAGTAAAATGAAATCCTTGACAACTTCAATCTTTTCTGTTTATCATTTGATAGGAACTTCCAATATGAAAACGTATATTTATCAACCTTGAAAATTTTAATTTTGCTTTTCAAAATAGCTTATTATTTAAGTTTTTCCTCTTATCAAAATGTTAGCACTCCTGGAACTTTTCTTTGACATTTCTCCTGTAATATTCTTCATTCTTTTGTCATTTGTGCTTTACCACATGGTCAATGTAACCAATGCTACATTCTAGCCTTCTATTGAATTTTGTTTTTATTTTTCTAATCATATTTTAAATTTCTAAAAATGCTGCTAATTTCTTTTATTAACTTGGCTTATATTGGCCTATGTTTAATATTACCATCAACCAAATTTAGCATAAACAGGAGAAGAGTTTTTCTTACAAACATTAAGTCCGGGACTGGTGGAGGGTTTATTATTAATGACACAGGTTCTATCTTGATGGTCACTATCTTTGACACACCCTTCTCATAGTCAATGATGGCTACTTGAGTTGCAGACCTCATGACAGTATTCAAACCAAAATGAAGCAGGAGAAGAAAAAGAAACTTACTCTACTTCTCATTTAAAGAGACTTCGGGAAGCTTCATATAACACTTTTATTTACATCTTATTGGCTAGAATTTGGTAACATTACCTTCCATTAGTTTCAAGGAATGCTGGAAAGTGTAGTATTTTATTTGGGTTTGTCCAGCAAAAATCAAGTTTCTGTTACTACAGAAGTGCAGAATATATAATGAATGGCAAATGGTAGTCTACCACATTCTCTGTTGCTTCCTTTTTTACGGCCTCTTGTTTCATAAATTCAATATTTTCTCTGAACTTTCTGAAGATATGGAAATAATATTTTAAGTATTCTTTCTCTTCACAAATCATTTTTTAAATCATCTTTAGGTCCAATAAGGGCTATTTATCATTTTTTTTTCGTAGTTGGAATTCTTCATATGACTGATGAATTTCTGTTTTCCTATCGTATTTAAGAACAGATCATTATAAGGAAATTTTGGCTTGCCTTTCCTGTGTTGTTTTGTAGGCCCCTGCAGGGAGTGAGAATAGACTTCTATGGGGGTTTGTTGTTGGTGGTGACAGGCGCTGTTGAGTCAGTTCTCACTCGTAGTGACCCTACATACAGCAGAAATAACACTGCCCAATTCTGTGCCACCTTCACAATCTCCTTGGAAACTCTATGGAGCAGTTCTACTCTGTCCTATAGGGTTGCTATGAGTCGGAATCAACTCGACGACAGTGGGTTAGGTGGGTGGGTTTCACAATCATTGTTATGCTTGAGCCCATTACTGTAGCCACTGTGTCAGTTCATCTCATTGAGGCTCTTATGCTTTAATGCTGACACTCTACTTTATCAAGCATGATGTTCTTGTTCAGGGCCTGATCCCTTCAGATAATATGTCCAAAGTATATGAGATGAATGCTTCTAAGGAACATTCTGGCTGTCTGTAGGGGTGGGAAGCCTAAATAGGAACTCTAGGTAAAGGGATAGGTCTATCAAGCTTGATTTCAAGGTAATTGGGTGGGAAGCTGCCATTAAGTAGAAAGCCTTCTATGGCAGAATGGGGGAGGGCTGTACTTTGGATGCCAGTACACATGGCACTTATAATATCTTGTTTAAAGTTTGGAACTTCTGTGTCTGCTCCCAGGGCTGGTTTGTTTAACGATGGCTTATACCTTGAGTCACTGCTTGTGCAGGTGGTCTTAGCTAGGTGACTATAGGGGCATAAAGGACCCTGCCAGAAACTTTAAGGAAGGTCTTCCAAAATCAAGATTAACTCTGCAAATCTTGGAGGCTCAATCCTGAGACGAAGCAAGTCCTTGTGAGAATAAAGACCCTAGATAGTTGCAACTGGAAGTCTCTCAGACCCCAATGCTTGCTTAAATTCTCTTTCTCCTACTCTAGTGTATCTTTTACTGTATTATAGTATAGTAATATAGTCTGGGGAATCTTGAGAATTTCTCTCAATTATCTGACCCTGTTGTAAATATTGCAGAGTTTAACCTTCTCTGAAGGTTCTTCTATGATTACATCTTGAACTTAGTCCTCCATTCTCTGCTGTCCATTTACAGGAGATTAGGGCTTCCTTAAATATGCCAACGAGGCTTTTTGGCTTTTATTGTTTGCCCTTAATTGGTGATTAATCATCTTGAAATTTCATTGACTCTCTTTACTCTATAGATGGCACTCAGTCACAATCACTCAGTTCACAATCTATCCCCTCATACTTCTCAAGTGCAGAAGTATTGCACCAGCCAATGTACTTGCTCCCTTCCACCATATCCTATCCCAGTTCACCAGTGGTGAATATTTTGACAATTGCACTATTACCGCATATTATTGACTCTTCATTCTTCACTGACCACTGGTAATAGAATCCTTATTGGCAGACTTCCATTGATTGATCTATATGCAAAATCTCCCTTTAGAATCTGCATCCTTGTGGAAAGCACAGCTTTGAGCCAGTCAGTAATAGGCATTTGTAGCAGTTTATAAATGAGTGTATTGGCTGTGGAAAAGAAAAGGAAATAGGAAGGCTACGTGTAATTATTTTTTTTGTACCTATTTTTACCTTTTTAATGGTTAGTATCGACTCAACGGCACTGGGTTTTGGGTATATTCTCAGAAGCAATGTGAGGCAAATATATGACCCTATTCTGTTATCTACTGACTTGTTAAGCCAAACCATTATTCTACATTCTAGTTAATCTCACCTTTTATTTGTGAAAATGAGTATTTCAGATGAAGTAGGCAATAGCATTGTAGACCATATGATTGTCCAATTCAAAATGGCCAATACCAGTCCATTTCAGCTCACTATCAATGTTTATGCCTTTCATTTTATTTTTGATGACTTCTAATTTTCCTATATTTACTTTGTACATCCCACATTGCTATTATTAATGGATGCTTGCAGCTGTTTCTTCTCATTTTGAGTTATGCCACATCAGCTAATGAAGGTCCCAAAAGCTTGACTCCATCCATATCATTAAAGATGACTCTACTTTGAGGAGGCACCTCTTTCCCAGTCATATCTTGAGTGTCTTCCAATCTGAGGGCCTCATCTTCCAGCATTATATCAGAGAATGTTCCACTGCTATTCACAAGGTTTTCACTGGCTAATTTTTTTCAGAAGTAGACTGCCAGGTCTTTCTTCCTAGTTTGTCTTAGTCTGGAAGCTCAGTTGAAACCTGTCTACCATAGGTGAACATGCCAGTATTTGTGGCATAGCTTCCAGCATCACAGCAACACACAAGCCACCACAGTACGACAAACTGACAAACATGTCCTGGAGAAGGACATCATGCTTGGTAAAGTGGAGGGTAAACAAAAGAGAGGAAGACCCTTAACAAGATGGATTGACACGGTGGCTGCAACAATGGAACCAAGCATAACAACCATTATGAGGATGGAGCAGGAGGGGGCAGTGTTTCGTTCTGTTGTACATAGGGCTGCGATGAGTTGGAACCAACTCAATGGCACCTAACAACAACAACAGACAACAGCACAACCTAATAAAAAAACTTGCCATTTAAAAGAGCAGCAATATCACTCTTGACCTGGAGACACAAATCTCTAGATAAACAATTAAATATACTACTCCAAGAATATGAAATTATCCTATCAAGTGTAAATTAAATTAAATACCTTAGTTTAATTATAAAGACTTCCTGAGACCAGGTTTTTTTTTTTTTTCCTTCGTGAAGCAGGTAGAAAATATTTGTCACCTTAGAGATTTTTAATATTAATTTAAAAATAATTATCCTCTTCATTAATGAAGCTGGAGGATGGGGCTGCTTCTAAAAGATGAGTTTGATTATGAAACTATCTAAATTTAATTTTTCTGGGGTCAGAATAATAGGTTGTGTTGCATTGTTGTTACGTGCCGTTGAGTCAATTCGAACTCACAGCGGCTCCACGTGACAGAGTAGAACTGCCCCATGGGGTTTTCTAGGCTGTAATCTTTACAAGAGCAGGTTGCCAGGTCTTTCTTTGGTGGAGCTACTGGGTGGGTTTGAACCCCCAATCTCTGTGTTAGTAGCCAAATGCTTAACCATTGCACTGGCTTATAAATAACATCTGGCCACCTTAATGGAGAATTACACAGTACCACCTTTAGATGGCATTATGGTCCTTTTGTGATTGTTGTACAACACCATATGGAGCCTACTCTCACGATTCCAAGTGATATGGCAGTATCCTGTGATCCAGCAACTACAACTCAATGAGCATATTTTATGGAAATAATTAGAAAAGGATACAAAAATATGTGATCTGTAATCATTAAAAATACTGAAAATAAAATGCCAGTGGTGGATGGTTAAATCAAGGCTCATAATTGTGAAAAATACTGTGCAAGTGTTAAATATATTATAGAAGAAAAAATGTTTAGTGTATTGCTGAGTAAAAGAAGCCAGTTCTGAAAATATTTATTCACGCACATCTAATATTTTCTTTGAAAAGTTGTTTAGCTTTAAGGTTCAGTTTTCAGTTTCCTTAACGATTCTTATTAAGTGTCTCGTGATAGATTTGTTATTTTTACCACTGCCATAGTGCTCAGTTTTAAAAACAATACTGGTTTTCAGTCTTTGATAATATCATGCACAGTGCTGGTATACAAAAATGTCTGATAAAAAAAGCTCAGTTATTTGAAGTCATTGCTAAACAAACAAGTCACGTTAATTCAGCTAACTTAAAACATGTGAAAACAAGCAGCTCTTGCCAAATGGCGAGGTGGATGGTGAAGAGGAAAATAATTTCTTTTCCCCAAGCTTCTATGTGTATGCTACAGGTCATGGGAGTGAAGAAAACAATGAAAATCCAGTTAGAAGAATTCAGCTGAAACCTTTCAAAGTTCCATTCTTTTAAAAGCCAAGCAATTGCTAGTTTTTATAACTCTTCCAAATGAGTAACTGTTATAGAGAAATGTTCTATTTCTTGTTGAATGGAAAATAACGGGAATTCCTTTTTTTTTTTTTTAACAAAGTGACTTGATGTTAACTGCCAGCATTTTGAATACCTACATAAGAATAGTTATCTTGCTTTACATATAGTGCACTGGGTTTGGTTTTACGTACAATTATATATAAAACCATATGTGATGATGTGTTTGTACATAGATTATAATCCCTAATTTGGTTTCTTCATATAATACCATAAATCCATAAAAAATGAAGTAGAAAAATTAGAACGTCATTCTTCCTTCCAATTCACTCTCAGATTATAGAAACTTGCATTTTCCATTATTTCCCATCTTTAGTTAAAACTTTGATGACAACTAAAGAACATTATGTCAGTGTTTGCTCTCGAGTCTCCTTATCTTAATCATTTTTTCTGGATTCATGTACAACATATGGATTCTTGGCTTATGGAAAGAAAATGACAAGTGAGTCTTAGTGCTCTTTTCAACAGCTCAGTTTATAATACTTGTGTATTCCATTGGTCATCAGCCAAATGCTCAAGGTTCCAGTATTGTTACATCAAGGTAGTCACTTCTTTAGGTCTCTTTAGCAGGCAATTTTCTGTTCCAAATATGCAAGTCAGTAGTTTCTAGCTATTAAATTCTTTTCATCACATAGGATCTTGTTTACGTGTCTTCTTAGCTATGTGCTAAACTGGCTTTAAAATCAAAACAAAACAAAAATCCATTGCTCTCTAATTGATTCCAACTCTTAGTGACCGTATAGGACAAAGTAGAACTGCCCCATAGGGCTTCCTAGGCTGTAATCTTAATGCATGCATAAGCTGGACTATGATAAGGAAGACTGAAGAAGAATTGACGCCTTTGAATAGTGTTGTTGGCAAAGAATTTTGAATACACCATGAACTTCCAGAAGAATGAGCAAATCTGTCTTGGAAGATGTACAACTGGAATGCTCCTTTAGAAGCAAGGATAGTGAGACTTTGTCTCACATACTTTGGACATGTTATCAGGAGGGATCAGTCCCTGGAGAAGGACATCATGCTTGGTAAAGTAGAAGATCATCAAAGAAGAGGAAGACCCTCAATGAGATGGATTGACACAGTGGCTGCAACAATGGGCTCAAGCAAAACAATGATTGTGAGGATTGCACAGGACCAGGGAGTGTTTCATTCTGTGGTACAGAGGGTATGTTCACTCTATCAAACATGGCACAGTGCTTGGATCATAGCAGACAGCCGATAAGTACTTGTTAAATTAATAAATGGAAAGAATAATATGATGAGAAGATAATATTTTTTAAAAGTTTTTTGTGACTTATTGACTTTTGTTTTCTGTAAGAAGGTAAGAAATTAATAATTTCTTTTTCAGTTTAGTTTTAGTTTTTCCTCTTTCATTGTTTGTATAATTTGTTTTTATCTATAAGTATTTTAGGAAAATATCACTTCCAAATTTTGTGATTTACCGTAGGAGAAAGATAGGAACCCTTCAGGGGGGTAGTGAGGGTAACAGCTCCCAGGGGCAATGTCTAAGTTTGCCCCCCCTCATTGGTGGGGAAGGTGGGGGGTAGGGAGATGGGGGTTGGAGGGCTGGGAATGGGGTGGGGAGATAGGGGTGGAGATTCACTGTCTAGCCTTGCCTGGCACCCCCTTGGACTTAGCCAGGGCAAATGCCCTACTCTAATCCCCTCTGGTTACACCTCTGGAGCCATTATTTCTTTCAAATTCTAGGAAATTTATTCATGTATTCAATCATGCATCTATTCTTTCCAAGCATTTTTTGCCTATCTGTTATGTATATGTGTATGTATATAAGGAGTCCTGATGGACCAATGGCTAAGCACTTGGCTGCTAACCAAAAGATTAGCAATTCCAATCCACCAACCCCTTTTGTGGGAGAAAAAATCCGATGATCTTCCATAAATATTACAGCCTAGGAAACCCAGTGGGGCAGTTCTACTCTGTTGGATAGGGTAGTTATGAATGGGAATCAACAGGATGGCACACAACAGCAATACCATCTGTATGTGCTATGGCAGTCATTGAATAAGCAATGGTAAATAACACAACTATGACCCTGGTTTCAGAACGTTGTCAATTAAGCAAGAGAAAGAAATTCAGTAATTTTTTTAAAATGTGATAATAAAGAATGTATCCAGGTATTATAGGAACAGATAGCAGGAGGTCCTAATCTAAGATTGAGGAAGGCTCTTCTGTTTATATGACTGCTAGTTTGAAAATGGAGGATGAATAGGGTTTATAACTTGAAAAGGAAAGGAAGGAGAAAAGATACATATTTCAGGAAGAGACAACAGTACAACTAGATAGCTCTTTTGTTACTCTATGCCAAACATGCACATTGTTTACCCAATCCACAGGAAGTTATATGCTAAAAAGAGATTGGTGAAAGGCAATGAGAAAGGAAAATATACTTAAGGAACTAAAATACATGCTTTTTTTTTTTTTTTTGCTGGATTTTAGTATTAGAAGGGAAAGAGGTGGCAGATAAATCATTTTCAGATGGTAGAAGACTTTGGAAGGCACATTAAGGGATTGGACTTTAACATGGGACAATGGATAACTACTAAAGGGTTCTAAAATGGGATGACAAAATTTGAGATTGTGTAGGACAGCATAATAGAGAGCAAGACTGGAGGCAAAATGCTATGAAGGAATCAGAAAGAGGGAGGTATCAAGGACGAAACCTAAATCTGTCTTGGGCAACTGAATGAATTGTGGTACCTTTATTGAGGTAAGGAATAATAGGTTTAAGAAGAAGCATGTGTTATTCACAGAAATTTGTCTGTGAAGGTAAGAGAGACTAGGTGGTAATTACAGGAAGTTGTTATGTTAGAAAAACTTTTAAGATAGGAAAGACCTGAGTTTGTTTGAATGGCGATGGGAAGAAATCTGTATATATAAAGTTAAGGGGGGAAAGGAAAAGAATATGATTCAAACTAGAGGTAGAAGGATGAGTTTCTTCTATTCTAACAGAGACAAGAGAATGAGACTTCGCCTCCAGAAACTTTCATTTCCTTTGTGAAGCGGGAGGCAAGCTCATTAAATGAGAGTGCGAAAGAGAGGTAGAAGGAGAGAATGGAAGTTTTAAGAGAGAATAAAGTGAAATACGTATAGTGGACGACCCTAAGTATAATGTACTAGGGAAATATCATAGGACTGCATGGCTGTACTGAGAGCTCAGATGATGGTAATGACTATAAATATTATGGTGGTCATGATGGTTAAGATTGTGTGTCAACTTTGTTAGGCCATGATTCTCAATGTTTATATGTGATCACTCCCATGATGGGATCTGCTGTGAGTAGCCAATCAACTGAAAGAGAATTTCCTTGGGGGTGCAGCCTGCATACGAATGTAAGCAGACATGCTGGCTTTTTGTTCACTCCGGATCCTGTGGATGCTTCCAGTTCATCTGACTTGTTCTTTGAACTTGAGCTATCAGCTTATCTGCCAGTCTTGGGATTTGTTGATCTTCACAGCCTGTGAGTGGAGCCCTGCTCTCTGACCTGCCAATCTTGGGTTTGCCAGCCCCTCCAGCTATGTGAATCAGAAGCCTTTCGGCCTTGCCTGCCAATCCTGGGATGCATCAATATTCATATCCTGTAAGCAAGAGCTCTGCTTTTCAACCTGCTGAGCCTGGGTTCACCAGCTCCTGCAGCTATGTGAATTGGGAGAAGCCTCTATCCTAGTCCACAGACTTGGTACGTTACAGCCTGTACAATCACATGAGCTGTTTCTCTGATATGAATCTCTCTATGTATTTATCTATACACTTTACTTGTTTTGCTTTTCTAGAGAACCCAGCCTAAGACAGTGCTATTAGTTTTTGTTGTGGTATAGTGTGATTTACTTTGTTAGTTCTTAGAAACCAAGGGCAAGAGTGGGCAATACAATTAGTTGAGCTCATATACAGTTGGGTTCTTACTGAGGAAATGAACCAAAAAGACATTTTCAAGGGAATTTAAATTATTAGTTAGGAGAGTCTGAATTCTCGAAGACTGCTTCTAAGCTAGACAGACCAAGAAGTGCACTCAGCCAGGAGTAGGTTGGCAGAGGAGTTAATGAACTGGATGTTCTGGCCAGCTTTAATGAACTGTGCTTATTTAGATTGATTAAGCAAGTGATACTTAAGGATTGGATTATAGGAAGTTTGAACTTTTATTTCCAGGTGGTGCATTTCCAAATAATAACATGTTCTGGTATGTACCTATGAGAGGAATGGTAAGAGCGAGTACATACAGAATAATTGACAAGTAACAAAGAAACCAAGGTGTTGAATGAGTTGTCTTCACGTAAATTGACGTGGCTCAGATATATGGTGGGTTTTAGGATAGAGGAGAGCCCTGGTGGTGCAGTGGTTAACAACTACAGCAACTAACTAAAAGTTTGGCAGTTCAAATCCACCAGCTACTACTTGGCAACCCTACAGGGAGTTCTACTCTGTCCTATAGCATTGTTATGAGTCAGAATCAACTCGATGGCAATGGGTTTTTTTGTTTGTTTGTTTGTTTAGGATAGATGGAATTTCTGAACCTAGTGTAAGAGCCTTCAATACTGGGCAGTGGGGGCAGGGGGATCAAGAATTGGGTAGAGAACAGAGACAAATGGAATGGAAGCTGATGCAGGCAACAGATAGAAAACAAAGAAACAGCTGTTTATATAATGAATGGAGACTCCATCATGTGAAATTGAAGCACACTAATCCTATAAAATGTTGATTGGGAGTGGAGGTAGTTTGGTGAAAGGAAAGAACATTCTTGCCCTGGAGTACAGCAGAAGAAATGATACCTCAACTAGAAGTCATGTTTCAGTTAAGGCCAAGGGGTATTGGGAATGTTTACAGAAAAGAACAGTTTGTTAATCATGGGACTGGAGTTACAAAAGGCAGAGTGGAAAGGAAAGGGGTGAGAAGTTAAGTCAGGAAAGAGGATTGTGCTGTGTGTTATTGTTTGTTTACTTTTCTGTCACACATGTTCTCTTGTGTACCATATATTATGGATTTGTGTCCCCAAAATGTTATGTTGAAGTCCTAATCCTAAACCAAAATGAAAACCAAACTTGTTTTCCTAGTATATGAAGTTAGTTCTTACTTCATAATCTGAAAAGAGGTCATTGGTTTGCAGACTGGTCAGAGTGACATAATCCAGAACTTTATATTTTGAGATGATTTGGCAAAACAGCCCTGATAAGCCCAAGTCTGAAAAGTATTTAAGTACAAGGAGTGGATGCATATCAAATGTCATTGTATGCAACATACCTCCAAATATGGATTTCTACCAAAAAAGAAAAAGAAAACCCCATCAAGTCAATTCTGACTTGTACACACAGTCAAATCAGAATCATGTGGGAAGGTAGTAGGCAAAACTGTCATTTTGTCTTTCAAGCTCTAAGCCTTGGTGGCACAGTGGTTAAGTGCTAGACTGCTAGCTGAAAGGTCCACAGTTCCACCCCAATAGCAGCTCCGTGAGAGAAAGATGTGGCAGTCTGCTTCAATAAAGATTTTTTGTTATCATTGTTAGTTGTCATTGAGTTGGCTCTGACTCGTAGTGACCTCATGTACAGCACAATGAAATACCGCCCAGTCCTGTGCCATCCTTACAATCATCATGCTTAAGCCCATTGTTATAGCCACTGTGTCATTTCATCTTGTTGAGGGTCTTCCTTTCTTTCACTGACTCTCTACCAAGCATGATGTCCTTCTCCAGGGATTGATTTCTCCTGATAACATGTCCAAAGTATGTAACACGTAATCTCACCATGGTTGCTTCTAAGGAGCATTTTGATTGTATTTCTTCGAAGACAGATTCATTGGTTCTTTTGGCAGTCCATGGTATATTCAATATTCTTCACCAATACCACAATTCAAACGTGTCAATTCTTCTTTGGTCTTCCTTATTCATCACCCAGCTTTTGCATGAATATGAGGTGGTTGAAAATACCATGGCTTAGGCCAGGTGCACCTTAGTCTTCAAGGTGACATCTTAGCTTTTCAACACTTTAAAGAGGTCTTTTGCAGCAGATTTGCCCAATGCAATGTGTCTTTTGATTTCTTGACTGCAGCTTCTATGGAATGAAAAAGATTTATAGCCTTGGAAAGCCTATGGGGCAGTTCTGCTCTGTCCTATGGTCTCGCTATGAGTCAGAATTGACTCCACAGCGGTAGGTTTTGGGATTCAAGTTGTAGAGTGCTGTTTAGCCCCCATCTCCCACCAGCATTGCTTCACATTTCCATGGAATTACTACTTTAAAAAGACATGTAAGGAAGGTTTTAATACAAATCTCTTATATAGTAGAGTGTGAATATACCAATTGGTGAGTTCACCATAAGATTTGTCACAGTTTTAATTATTAAAGCATAATGCTATATTTTGATCCATATTAGAGCAAGTTTTCCCTCATTATTTAAAAAATTTAAGATCAAGAACAACTGTTATTTATTCAAAATTAAGTTTTTATATGTTCTGTACATCTAAATACACTGTGATTGCTGATATATTTGACTTGATCCCTTCCATCTTGTCTTCTAACTATTTAACGTCTATTTTTTCTTTTTCATCTTTTTTCTAGATTTGGGTTTTTTTTTTTTTAATTCTTCCAGGTATTTAAAATCCTACAGTCTATTTCTATTCTACTTGTAGCTATTACTATATTTTCTAAATATATTTAATCTATATTTTCTTTTCACTGTAAAGAATCATGAAAAATCTATAATCTCCTCCCTGAATAAAATGAGATTCTTGGCAAACTTTCACACCACTTAGTCCAATTCTCCCCTACCCCAGTATTTTGTTCACATCATTCAGAATGTTTAAATCTAGCTTCATTTTATGTTACAGTTTTTGATATTATGCCACTTCTAGTAATAATTACATTATACTTTATGGACATATTATTACCAGATGTTTAGAGTTAAATACTATTTTAAATGTATCCATCATTTTGATTAAACTATATGTAACCCCTAGTACCTTGAAAGACTTTCTGTGACTCGCTCTAATTACATTTCTTTCCTCTCCACCAGACAGATAACTACTCCATTGAATTTCAAGGTAATCATTCCACTGATTTTTTTTAAAATAATTTAGCCAGCAATGAATATATACATAAACAATATATTATTTAGCTTTGCCTGCTTTTCAATATTTTATAAATAGAATTACATTGTAGATATTCATTCATAACTTGTTTTTTTACTTAATATTATGTTTTTGAAATTCATCATCATCACATATTTAGCTGCTCTAGGGGAAACCCTGGTGGCATAGTGGTTAAGTGCTACGGCTGCTAACCAAAGGGTTGGCAGTTCGAATCCACCAGGTGCTCCTTGGAAACTCTATGAGGAAGTTCTACTCGGTCCTGTAGGGTCGCTATGAGTAGGAATTGACTCGATGGCACTGGGTCACTGGGTTAGAGTATATATGCAGCCCTGGTGGTGCAGTGGTTAAAAGCTATGGCAAGGTACAGCTGCTAACCGAAAGGATGGCAGTTTGAATCCACCAGCCGCTCCTTGAAAACTCTATGGGGCAGTTCTGCTCTGTCCTGTAGGGTGTCTATGAGGTTGAATCAACTCAATGGCAAAAGGTTTGGTTTAGAGTATATATGCCACAGTGTAATTATCCATTCATGGGATTACTTCCAGTTTGGTACAATTATGAGCAATTTTTCTCTGGACACATTTGTACATGTCTCCTGGCATAACATATTAATATGCAGGGATGGAGTTGTTAGCCCAGAGCATGCTCATGTTCAACTTTAATAGACGGATGGAAAGCTGCTTTTTTTTTTTTTAAGCCTGTTTATACCAATTTATATTCCCTCTAGAAGTCATTGAAAAATTGCTTATGTTCCACATCATGGCTAGAATTTGATGTTTTCAGACAAATTTTAACCAATCAGTAGGTGTGAAATGCTATGTTGTTGAAATTTGCATTATTCTGACTACTAGTAATGGCGACTATTTTTTTTTTCTTTTCTTTTTACATAGTCCTTTATTCTTTTTATTGAAGAGAATGTAGAGGAGAGGTCCTTCAGTATAATGCTGAATGACATTGGTGTTAGTTGTCATCTTGTCTTCTTCTAAATCATAAAAGAATGCTTTCAAAGTTATACAACTGAGTAAGGCACTTAATATGGGGATTTTCGTAGATATCCTTTATCAGATTAAAAAGTTACTTTTTATTCTTGGTTTCTAAAACATTTTTTAAAAATCCTGGGAGGCAGGGCCAAGATGGCTGACTAGGTAGAAGCTACCTCGGATCCCTCTTGCAACAAAGACTCAGAAAAACAAGTGAATCGATCACATATATGACAATCTACAAACCCTGACCATCAAACACAGATCTAAAGAGTTGACCTGAGTGACTGGGGAGCAAAAAGCTGTGCCCTGAAGCAGCGACTGCCTCTGGAACTGGTGACCCGCTCCACAGTCTTGAGCCCTCGTGGTTCCCTAGTGCCAAGTGGTGGGGCTGATTGCGGCTTGCTGAGGCAGGGCAGGCACGGGGCACAGCTCTAACCTCTAGCCCCCTGGGGTAACCTCAGTAGACACTCAGCCAGTGCATGCAGGCTGCACACTGATGTGGCTAATGAGAGAACAAGCAACCACTGGGAAGGAGAAACTGTTTTCGAAGCCTAGAGCCAGTGTCCCAGTCAGAAAACCTCAGCATGGGACTTTGGACGGGGCACAGGGGAGCTAAGCATGGCTTCCTGAGATGGCACAAACACGGGACGCAGCCCTAGCCCCCTGAAGTGACCTTGGGGGAAGCCCAGCCAGCGCATGCAGGCAGCGCATCGACGTGGCTGACAGGAGGAGAAGTCACCAGGAGGCAGCAACTGGTTTTGGAGCCTGGAGTGTGGCATCCTAGCCGGGGAACCTTGGCGCTGGGCTTTGCACTGGGAGCAGAGTTGCTGACCACAGCTTCTGAGACAGCACAAGCACAGGACGTAGGCCTGACCCTGGGGGCAATCTCGACCCAGCCAGCACACACAGGCTACATGCCCCTCAGGAATCTCAGATAAAACAGTCATCACCAAGCAAGATAAGTAACTTTGTCTATATTGCTGGGTGCTACTCTCTCCTATCTATCTGATCCCTCCCCTCCCTGCCCCAGGCAGCTTCATTAACATTGGAATTTCCTGGGCCAGGGAGTGAAGTGCTCTGCAGTTTTTTTCTTCTTTTTCTAACCCATTCTCCTGGCCTAAGAGAAGCAGCTACTAAAAACCCAGGGACCAAAAATCCTTCCCTGACTTCCCTAAATTGGAATTAAAATACAGAACCAGCTCCAGCCAAGCATAGGAGATCCACAGTCTTTGGCTTTCATCTCTACAGGGAACGAAGTGGCTATTATAATGCAAAGGCAATTCTGATAGAGATCTGACTGTAATTCTTTTAGTGGATCACTGGAAAGACAAGTTTTCCAGGTCTGATATCTCTACCTATTAAACAGAGCCTTCACTGATCCACAGTGGGAAGCTGAGGTCTGAAGCTCCACCCAAACCACCTAGCCAGCTGCTAAAGGGGTCTGAGGATACTGACACCTACCAATCTTTAGAGGTACATGCATTGGGTGCATAAGGTACAGCTGCAGAGCCCACTCACCAAAGTGCTTTAGGAATAGAGACACACCAACCTCACTGGCACTTGGGGGAAGGCTGTCAGCATCATGCCCCCCAGAGTGTGACCCCCTGCTGCTTCTAGAATCTGGTGCACACAACTATCACCACTACTCCTCTAAGTTAATAGGTGACAGTCTACACCACACACTTGGTGATCCAAAATCAGAACACCTAAGCTGATTCTATTCAAGAATAGTGAATGGACTCTTAGGCTTATATATCTGGTAACAGCCCAAACCAGCTGGTAATAGGACATAAGTGATTCAAGGGCTACGACAATCAAGACAGTGCAATCTAGTAGCCCATCTGCGTATACTGAAAGAAAACAAAGCAAGATAAGACTCAGTGAGCAAATATAAAATAATCACTACAATATCTTATAGATGGCTCGGAGACAGCAGTCAGTATCAAACCACATAAAGAAGCAGACCATGATTGCTTCTACAACTCCCCAAATTAAAGAATCAAAATCTTTCCCAAATGAAGATACAATCCTGGAATTGCCAGATGCAGAATATAAAAAACTAATATACAGCATGCTTCAAGACATCAGGGATGACCTCAGAAATGAAATTTCTTTTGACAGAAAAAGCCAAGGAACACATTGATAAAGCAGTTGAAGAAATCAAAAAGATTATTCAAGAACATAGTGGAAAAGTTAATAAGCTGCAAGAATCCATAGAGAGAGAGCATTCAGAAATCCAAAAGATTAACAGTAAAATTACAGAATTAGCCAACTCAATAGGAAGTCAGAGGAGCAGACTTGAGCAATTGGAATCCAGAGTGGGGGAGACGGAGGATAAGGCAATTGACACCAATACAGTGGAAGAAAAATCAGATAAAAGAATTTTAAAAAATGAAGAAACCCTGAGAATCATGTGGGACTCTATCAAGAATAGCTTGCGTGTGATTGGAGTCCCAGAACAGGGAAGGATAACAGAAAATACAGTGAGAATAGTTGAAGATCTGTTGGTAGAAAACTTCCCTGGCATCATGAAAGATGAAAGGATATCTATCCAAGATTTGTACCGAACCCCATATAAGATTGATCCAAAAAGAAAATCAGCAAGGCATATTATCATCAAACTTGCCAAAAACAAAGATAAAGAGAAAGTTTTAAAAGCAGCCAGGGATAAAAGAAAGGTCTCCTACAAAGGAGAATCAATAAGAATAAGTTCAGACTACTCAGCAGAAACCATGCAGTCAAGAAGGCAATGGGATGACATATATAGAGCACTGAAGGAGAAAAACTGCCAGCCAAGGATCATATATCCAGCAAAACTCTCAAATATGAAGATGAAATTAAAACATTTACAGATAAACACAAGCTTAGAGAATTTGCAAAAACCATACCAAAGCTACAAGAATTACTAAAGGAAATTGGTCAGAAAATGAAAAATATCAGATACCAACACAAGTTCACAGAACAGAACATCCTGATATCAACTCAAATAGGGAAATCACAAAAACAAATTAAGATTAATTTTAAAAAGAAAAAAATGCTCAAAACAGGGAATCATTGAAGTCATTATGTAAAAGATCACAATAATCAAAAAGAGGGACTAAATACAGGAACCACAGGTCTTCCGTATGGAGAGGAAAACAAGGCGATATAGGACGATACAAGTTAGGTTTTTACTTAGAAAAATAGGGGTAAATATTAAGGTAACCACAAAGAAGTAGAACAATTCCATAATTCAAAATAAAAACCAAGAAAAACATAAAGACTCAGCAAACAAATTCAACTACTATGAAAATGAGGAACACACAATTTACAAAGAAAAACGTCTCAGCACAAAAAAGTAAGTGGAAAAATGAAATTGTCAACAACACACACAAAAAGGCATCAAAATGACAGCACTAAACTCATACTTATCTATAATTACGCTGAATGTAAATGGGCTAAATGCGCCAATAAAGAGACAGAGAGTCTCAGACTGAATAAAGAAACACGATCTGTCTATATGCTGCCTACAAGAGACACACCTTAGACTTTGAGACACAAACTAAAACTCAAAGGATGGAAAAAAATATATCAAGCAAACAACAATCAAAAAAGAGCAGGAGTAGCAATATTAATTTCTGACAAATGGACTTTAAAGTTAAATCTACCACAAAGGATAAAGAAGGACACTACAAAATGATTAAAGGGACAATTGACCAGGAAGATATAACCATATTAAATATTTATGCACCCAGTGACAGGGCTGCAAGGTACATAAAACAAACTTTAACAGAACTGAAAAGTGAGATAGACACCTCCACAATTATAATAGGAGACTTCAACACACCACTTTTGAAGAAGGATAGGACTTCCAGTAAGAAGCTCAATAGAGACACGGAAGACCTAATTGCTACAATCAACCAACTTGACCTCATAGACTTATACAGAACACTCCACCCAACAGCTGCAAAGTGCACTTTTTTTTCTAGTGCACATGGAACATTCTCTAGAATAGATCACGTATTAGGTCATAAAACAAACCTTTGCAGAATCCAAAACACTGAAATATTACAAAGCATCTTCTCAGACCACAAGGCCATAAAAGTAGAAATCAATAAGAGAAAAATCAGGGAAAAGAAATCAAATACTTGGAAACTGAACAATGCCCTGCTCAAAAAAGACTGAGTTATAGAAGACATTAAGGAGGGAATAAAGAAATTCATAGAATGCAACGAGAATGAAAACACTTCCTATCAAAACCTCTGGGATACAGCAAAAGCAGTGCTCAGAGGTCAATTTGTATCGATAAATGCACACATACAAAAAGAAGAAAGAGCCAAAATCAGAGATCTGTCCCTACAACTTGAACAAATAGAAAGCGAGCAACAAAAGAATCCATCAGGCACCAGAAGAAAACAAATAATAAAAATTAGAGCTGAACTAAATGAATTAGAGAACAGAAAAACAATTGAAAGAATTAACAAAGCCAAAAGCTGGTTCTTGGAAAAAATTAACAAAATTGATAAACCATTGGCCAGACTGACTAAAGCAATACAGGAAAGGAAACAAATAACCCGAATAAGAAATGAGATGGGCCATGGCACAACAGACCCAACTGAAATTAAAAGAATCATATTGGATTATTACAGAAAATTATACTCCTCTAACATATTTGCAAACCTAGAAGAAATGGATGAATCCCTAGAAAAACACTACCTACCTAAACTAACACAATCAGAAATAGAACAACTAAATAGACCCATAACAAAAAAAGAGATTGAAAAGGTAAACAAAAAACTCCCAACAAAAAAAAGCCCTGGCCCGGACGGCTTCACTGCAGAGTTCTACCAAAGTTTCAGAGAAGAGTTAACACCACTACTACTAAAGGTATTTCAAAGCATAGAAAATGATGGAATACTACCTAACTCATTCTATCATTCTATGAAGCCACCATCTCCCTGATACCAAAACCAGGTAAAGACACCACAAAAAAAGAAAATTATAGACCTATATCCCTCATGAACATAGATGCAAAAATCCTCAACAAAATTCTAGCCAATAGAATTCAACAACATAGCAAAAAAATAATCCTCCACAACCAAGTGTGATTTATACCAGGTATGCAAAGTTGGTTCAACATTAGAAAAACCATTAATGAATAAAATAAAAGACAAAAACCACATGATCTTATTAATTGATGCAGAAAAGGCATTTGACAAAGTCCAACACCCATTCATGACAAAAACTCTCAGCAAAATAGGAATAGAAGGAAAATTCCTCAACATAATAAAGGGCATTTTTTTATACAAAGCCAACAGTCAACATCATTCTAAACGGAGAGAGCCTGAAAGCATTTCCCTTGAGAACAGGAACCAGACAAGGATACTCTTTATCACCGCTCTTATTCAACATTGTGCTAGAGGTCCTAGCCAGAGCAATTATGCTAGACAAAGAAATAAAGGGCATCCGGATTGGCAAGGAGGAAGTAAAATTATCTCTATTTGCAGATGACATGATCTTATACACAGAAAACCCTAAGGAATCCTCCAGAAAACTACTGGAACTAATAGAAGAGTTTGGCAGAGTTTCAGGTTACAAGATAAACATACAAAAATCTCTTGGATTCCTCTACATCAACAAAAAGAACATCGAAGAGGAAATCACCAAATCAATACCATTCACAGTAGCCCCCAAGAAGATAAAATACTTAGGAATAAATCTTACCAAAGATGTAAAAGACCTATACAAAGAAAACTACAAAGTACTAGTGCAAGAAACTAAAAGGGAACTACATAAGTGGAAAAACATAATTTGCTCATGGATAGGAAGACGTAACATAGTAAAAATGTCTGTTCTACCAAAAGCCATCTATATATACAATGCATTTCTGATCCAAATTCCAACGACATTTTTTAATGTTTTGCAGAAACAAATCACCAATTTCATATGGAAGGGAAAGAAGCCCCGAATAAGTAAAGCATTACTGAAAAAGAAGAAGAAAGTGGGAGGCCTCACTCTACCTGATTTCAGAACCTATTATACAGCCACACTAGTCAAAACAGCCTGGTACTGGTACAACAACAGGCACATAGATCAATGGAACAGAATTGAGAACCCAGATATAAATCCATCCACATATGAGCAGCTGATATTTGACAAAGGCCCAGTGTCAGTTAATTGGGGAAAAGATAGTCTTTTTAGCAAATGTTGCTGGCATAACTGGATATCCGTAGGCAAAAAAAATGAAACAGGACCCATACCTCACACCATGCACAAAAACTAACTCCAAGTGGATCAAAGACCTAAACATAAAGACTAAAACAATAAAGAAAAAATAGGGACAATGTTAGGAGCCCTAATACAAGGCATAAACAGGATACAAAACATTACTAAAAATGACGAAGAGAAACCAGACAACTGGGAGCTCCTAAAAATCAAACACCTATGCTCATCTAAAGACTTCACCAAAAGAGTAAAAAGACCACCTACAGATTGGGAAAAAATTTTCAGCTATGACATCTTTGACCAGCGCCTTATCTCTAAAATCTATATGATTCTGTTAAAACTCAACCACAAAAAGACAAACAACCCAATCAAGAAGTGGGCAAAGGATATGAACACGCACTTCGCTCAAGAAGATATTCAGGCGGCTAACAGATACGTGAGAAAATGCTCTCCATCATTAGCCATTAGAGAAATGCAAATAAAAACCACGATGAGATTCCAACTCACTCCAACAAGGCTGGCATTAATGCAAAAAACACAAAATAATAAATGTTGGAGAGGCTGCGGAGAGATTGGAACTCTTATACGCTGCTGGTGGGAATGCAAAATGGTACAACCACTTTGGAAATCTATCTGGCATTTCCTTAAAAAGTTAGAAATAGAACTACAATACAACCCAGGAATCCCACTCCTTGGAATATGTCCTAGAGAAATAAGAGCCTTTACACGAACAGATATATGCACGCCATGTTTATTGCAGCTCTGTTTACAATAGCAAAAAGATGGAAGCAACCAAGGTGTCCATCAGCGGATGAATGGATACATAAATTGTGGTATATTCACACAATGGAATACTACGCATCAATACAGAACAGTGATGAATCTGTGAAACATTTCATAACATGGAGGAACCTGGAAGGGATTATGCTCAGTGAAATTAGTCAGATGCAAAAGGACAAATATTGTATAAGACAACTATTATATGATCTTGAGAAATAGTTTAAACTGAGAAGAACACATTCTTTTGTGGTTACGAGAGGGGGGAGGGAGCAAGGGTGGGAGAGGGTTATTTACTGATTAGATAGTAGATAAGAACTACTTTAGGTGAAGGGAAGGACAATACTCAATACAGGGAAGGCCAGCTCAACTGGACTGGACCAAAAGCAAAGAAGTTCACGGGATAAACTGAATGCTTCGAAAGTCGGTGGAGCAAGGGCAGGGGTTTGGGGACTATGGCTACAGGGGACATCTAAATCAATTGGCAAAATAAATTCTATTAAGAAAACATTCTGCATCTCTCTTTGAAGTGTGTTGTCTGGGGTCTTAAATGCTAACAAGTGGTCATTTAAGATGCATCAATTGGTCTCAACCTACCTGGATCAAAGAAGAATGAAAAACACTAAGGTCACATGATAATTATGAGCCCAAGAGACAGAAAGGGCCACATGAACTAGAGACTTACATCATCCTGAGACCAGAAGAACTAGGTGATGCCTGGCCACAACTGATGACTGCCCTGGCAGGGAGCACAACAGAGAACCCCTGAGGGAGCAGGAGATCAGTGGGATGCAGACCCCAAATTCTCATAAAAAGACCAGACTTGATGGTCTGACTGAGACTAGAAGAATCCCAGTGGTCATGGTACCCAAACCTTCTGTTGGCCCAGGACAGGAACCATTCCCGAACATAACTCATCAGAAGTGGAATGGTCTAGACAATGGGTTGGAGAGAGATGCTGATGAGGAGTGAGCTACTTTTATCAGGTGGACACTTGAGACTGTGTTGGCATCTCCTGTCTAGAGGGGAGATGGGAGGGTAGAGAGGGTTAGAAACTGGCAAAATGGTCATGAAAGGAAAGACTGGAAGGAGGGAGCGGGCTGACTCATTAGGGGGAGAGTGAGTGGGAGTATGGAGTAAGGTGTATATAAGTTTATATGTGAGAGACTGACTCGATTTGTAAACTTTCACTTAAAGCACAATAAAAATTATTAAAAAAAAAAAAAAAATCCTGACAGGATGTTGAGTTTTAGCAAATGCTCTTTCTGTTTCCAAGGTACTAAGAGTTACATTCAGTGTAATCAAAGTGATGGATACATTCCGTTTTTAATCTGTTAATATGGTAAAATGAATACACCGATTTTTCTAAAGGTAAAAGGAAAATTGCATTCCTGGTAGTTGTTAGATTTATTTTATCAATATTTACTTTAGGCTGTTTGCTTTTATGTTCACAAGTAGGGTGAGACCAAATCATAGCTTTCCTTCTCCTTTTCTCCTTGTTAAATTTTTTGTTAAGATTATACTTGCCTTATAAAATGGACTAGAGTGTGTTCTTTATTTTCTTTGTTCCAGAATAGTTTGAGATTCATTAGAATTCTTTGTTCCTAAGTTGTTTGGTCAGGATCGTGAGGACGGTGCAAGCCCAGGTAGTGTTTTGCTCTGTTGTACCTAGGGTCATTATGTGTCGGAGCCAACACCATGGCACTGCAAAACAACAACAATTTGTTTGGTAGAATTTGCCAATCAAATTATCTGTGTCTGGAGTTTTCAAGTAGGAAAGTTTTTAATTACTCTTTCAAACCTTCTAATTGATGTAGAAATACTCATTCTTTTGTCTCTATTAATAAGTTATATAATCTTTAGATATAACCAGTATTCAGAAAAAGCTGTTAACAGGCTTTATGTCCTGTAGCATTTGTAACATCAGTAGTTATGTCTCCACTTTGTTAATAGTTTCTTTGTGTTTCATTTTTCAGTTGGTTTGTCAATTTTATTTTTCTTTTCAATGAACCAAATTTTGTCTTTGTTAACTATTTCTATTTTATATTTATTTTTGATTTCACCAATTTCTTCTCTTTATTGTATCTTATTTCTACCTTATTTTAGTTTGCTGTGCTTTTGGTTTTCTTCTTTAGATGAATAAGTGTCTCATTAATTTTCAGCCTTTCTTCTTTTCTAATATAATCATTTATGAAAATGAATTTGCCTATATGTTCTGCTTTAACTGCATTGTACAAGTTTTTATATTTTATCTTTGCTACTGTTTAGTTCTAAATTTCCTCATATTTTTTTTTCCTTGATCTATATGCTTTCCAGGAGTAAAATTCTTAATTTACAAGTATTTGGAACTTTTCTAGTGATAATTTGTATTATTGATTTCTAGTTAAATTGCATTGTCAGAAAGTGTATGATACTAATCCTTTATAATTTTATGAGTCTTATTTTATGTCGGATCTGAAATGTATTGATATTCGCTTTATGTTTTATTCCATGGTCAACCTTTTTTCAACATTCTGGGTGTATATATGCCTGTATGTATATTTTTCAATTGTTGGGTATAGTAGCTATAAGTTTATTGTTCCTTTACTTTTTTGTCCCACCTGTTCTCTTGTATACTATATGTTATGGATTTAATTGTGTCCCCAAAATGTTATGTTGAAGTCCTAATCCTAAACCAAAACAAAAAACAAACTTGTTGCCATATATAAATATGACCTTGTTTGGAAATAGGGGTTTTGTTTTGTTATGCTAATGAGGCCATACCAGAGTAGGGTGAGTCCTAGACCTAAATACTTCTGAATGGTATCTTATAAAAGAGCAGAATAGACACAGAGACACACAAGGAAGACAGATGATGGAGAGAGGCGACCACTATGCAACCAGGATTTCCACAGATGCACATACAAACCCAGAAATGCCGAGGGTTGCTGGCAGCTACGACAAGCTGTAAGAGACAAAGAAGGACCTTCTCCTAAAAGCCAATGCCCTGAATTCAGAAGCCTAGCTTCTCTCACTGAGAAAATAAATTTCTGTTCTTTAAAGCCACCCACTTGCAATATGTTTTGTTACAGCAGCAGTATGTAACTAAGACACCATGCTGCTCTCTTTTTTCCAATAACTATGGTTTTTTCCCCTGCAATGTACTAGTTAGAATTGGCTAGATATTGTTGTACCTTAACACATACACACACACAGACACATGCACGCACACATGCAAATGTGCACAAGTGCACACACACACATTTATTTCCTACAGTATTTGGCATGCCCAGAATGGGTCTGTGGGTGAGTCTCTAGTCACTCAGGCTGATGGAGGTAACATCTTGACACAAGTAGAGACAAGAAAAGAAAATATGGTAAAGCAGGCACAACCTTTTAAGGCTGTTTTTGAGAAGTGCCTTAAGCCACTACTGAATGCAATTCATGGTCAAAGCAAATCACACAACCTTGCTTCATGTCAATATAGGCTGGAATTGCAATCCATATATTTAGAAGGAGAGAAAAATCAAGATATTAGTGAATAATCCTACTGACTATTACAGTCTTCCCTGCAGGACACCAAATATTCTCTTCACTTTTTTTTCCCACATGCAAAGTACATCATCCTTCCTGAAGGAGCCATAAAATTCAGGTGTGGAGTAGGTTCAAAGTCCTGGAGTTCTGTGTGATGGCCTGTGGTATCTTTATCATGGCCTTGCTTGTATAAATCTCTGGATGGGGCTTCTGTTGATCCAATGATAAACCAAAAATAACCCCCAAAAAACAAAAAACAAATCTGTTGCCATTGAGTCAATGCCAACTCATAGCAACCCTATAGAACAAAGTAGAACTGCCCCATAGGGTTTCCAAGGAGCAGGCTGGTGAATTGGAACTGCTGACCTTTTGGTTAGCACCTGAGTGCTTAGCTACTGCACCACTAGGACTCCTACAGCCAAAACAGGCAGTAAATATACACATTTAAAAAGAAAAGCCATTTCCTTGTGTTATTAAACTGTTTATGGAATACATTTGGCTCTGCATTCTCATAAACATAAATTTCAACCTGGATGGGGAAGTCTGAATTCCAGCAAGATAAATGTTCCCCTTCTTCAGCATAAGTCTCTTTAGAAGACCTAAAGAAGGTGACCATTTGAAAAGTGTGTAGAATCTGTGCTTTTTCAGCTGAGCTGCACCTAACTTTTTCATCACCTTGTTTTTCATGAGGTGCTTGAAGAAAATATTAGTGATCACTTTGTGATGGATGAAGAAATCCCCAATTCATTTACCTTCATGTAGAAACAGTATAGTAGAACATAAAACAGATATTAGCCATGGTTAATACTGGAAATTCATTGATTTCTTCCTGTCTATAATTTACGTTTAATCTTAGTCCCTCTTCCCCAAGGAGTCAAGAAATATTGAAAAACAAAGCAAGGTATTGCAGCAGATTTTTTTTTTTTTTTAGTTTATATGTATATGTATTTGTATACTATGGCACAAGGTCCTTTCTCATAATGTGTTTTGAGTAATTTTGTGATTCATTAATAGAAACACTTCAACTAAATATAGTGCTATTGACTTTTTAAGGTAGCCCAAAAATAATCCCAAGGTATTTTTGTTTCTTCAGATGACTTGTGTTTTATGCAGCCCAAATATTGCTGATAAAATTATATTACAGTAAATAGCATGTGTATTTATTTATTATTGAAGATCTCAAGGATTTCATTTTACTTGGATCCACAATCAACTCCCACGGAAGCAACAGTCAAGAGATCAAATGACATATTGTATTGGGCAAATCTGCTGCAAAAAAACCTCTTTAAAGAGTTAAAAAGTAAAAATGTCACTGTGAGGACTAAGGTGTGCCTGAGCCAAGCCATAATATTTCCAACAGCCACACGTGCATGGGAAAGCTGGACAATGAATAAGGAAGACTGAAGAAGAATTGAATGCCTTTCAATTATGGTGTTGACAAAGAGTATTGAATATACCATGGGCTGCCAGAAGAACAAACAAATCTTTCTTGGAAGAAATACAGCCAAGATGGTCCTTAGAAGCAAGGACGCCTAGACGTTGTCTCATGTACTTTGGACATGTTATCAGGAGGGACCAGTCTCTGAACAAGGACATCATGCTTGGTAAAGTAGGGGGTCAGTGAAAAAGAGGAAGACCCTCAACAAGATAGATTAACACAGTAGCAACAACATTGGCCTCAAACATAACAACAACTGTGAGGATGGCACAGGACTGGACAGTACTGTGTTCTGTTGTTTATAGGGTCACTATGAGTCAGAACAAACTAGACAGCACCTAACAATATTTATTAGATGTCCAAATATCACCATAGTTTTTTTAGCTGTATGCTACAATAATGGGCAGCAGACTATTGTCCTAAAAATGAAAAACTCAGCGGCTGTCAGTTCAACATTTAGTGCCAGGTAGTTTACATTTCTCTGGTATCTGAGTCTATTATAAGATTCACTTGTTGGTTATGCATCTCAGCAATATTGATATTTCTTTGGACTCTATGACAGATAGAGCCATCGATGTTGAAGGCTTTCTTGCAGTTTATTTTAAAGCAAAACAAGCTAATTAAACTTATTTCATTGACTTCAGCCAAAGGAAAGTGCTGGAAAAGGCCATGACTGACCATGTCGATTTATTTTGAAACTCTAGCAAAGTGGATGTTTTGTGCTCCAAATAGATATCCTGGAGGAAAATGAACTCATCCCACTCATTTGCAAAATTCTTGGGCTTGAGGTGAAACTACCTCAGAAAGATTAATGGAACCATTCATGAATGTTCTTTATTTCCCTAAAGAAAACATCGAATGTTCCATAATTGTTAGCCAAAATCTAAAGGAAGATGTCAGCGACTCAGTCTCTTTACAGTCTTTCAAAATTTGCTTCATGAGCATGGACTCTATATCCCAGCTCAGAAAGGTGCCTTTTACTTTGAAGTGAATTGTGCAAAAATGTTTAGGCAGATAAGCACATGTTGAGTAGTTGGTGAGTAACATGACTATTTTAGCAAGGCATTTAAGAATTTCTGTTGTAATAGGATTATGTGCTATGTGCAGGAAGAAGAAAAAGAAAAGAAGTCACAGTGGCTGATCTTAGCAAGCTTAAAATTGGCAAGATTGGTCCTAGGTACCAAAATGTAAAGAGCCACTTTAAAAAGTGCCAAATAACTGGTAAAGGAGAAAACAACTTATTCAGGGATGACCTAAGCAGCTTACACAAATGTTCATATAGTAAAAACAGAATGGGGAAATTTTGGTAAGGAGAAATGAGGATTGAAGGGAGGAGTGGTAGGCAGATTCATGCAGGCAGGGAAGGGGAAAGATCATGACTCAGAGAGTTGGCCTGTAGCACGGACTGTATGAAGGGAAGCCACGCTCAATAAGACATGAGAAGTTCATCGCATCCACATTGTGGAAGGTCAAGAATTTTCATTTTATTCTGATGACAGACTTTTGAATGGATGGTTTGAGATGTGAAACACTTTCCAGGAAACTTCGAAGAGCCTTGCGGTAGGTTACAAAATGACTGCTCACAATGTACATTAGAACATGACAATCCCCTGCCAAAACTCCTCCAATACTTTCCCACTTTGATTAAAACAAAGTTTGAATCCTTCACTACAACCTACTGGGCCGTAAATGAACTGCTTCTTTTCTGCCTCTGTTACAGTCCTGGGAACCATGGACCCGAGGAAATTAAGTCCTTGTCTTCCCCACGAGAAAAGAATTACTTGGGGAGACTTTTAAAAGGAAAGCCTTTATTAGAAAACGAAAGCACCGCGCAGTGGGCAGCAGCCGAGCGTACAGCACTCCAACAGGCCTTTGTCTGGAGCTTTTACTGCTTGCTAAGATACGGAAGTGAGGTAATAGCGAAATCAGCGGCTAGGATTTCAGAAAATTCCTTTTTTGGTATAACCAGTCCACCAGGGCTCTTTAGTTTCTTATCTGAACGTGCACTCTGTCCTTCCTGTGGTGTGTGTTCGGTTCCTGTCTTGGGTACTTCCATCAGGCAGAAGCCATCCGTCGGTCACCTTGGTCACCTTGCAGATGTCTGTGCATGCTCCAGGAATCAGGTAGGGCCGGTGCTTCTGAGAAACATCTAACAAGGGAGTACACGGTTTGTTCTTTCTTATTACACATGCCAGGAGGGGGGTTTTATGTCATTAGCCAAACACAGAGTATTGTAAGTAAGTTGCAAGTTGCAGGGGTTGCAGGGCTCTTTGCCTAGGAGTTCAGTCCCTGTTTCTTCCCTATTGCACCTCCAAACCCACTTGCACTTGAACTGCACAGGCCCTCTTTCCATTCTCTTGGTAAGCCAGGCTTATACTTACCTCCCATCCTTTATCCTTTTTCTCCAATAGTGGGAAAGCTCTCCCCTTATCTCTGTAGTTGGTTAATTTTGTCCCATGTCTAGAGTTCAGTTAGAATTGCTTCCTGTTCAAAGAGTCTTTTCTGACTACATGATGTAATTTTGTCTGCCTTACCCTTAGTCTCTAACATATATACCATGCTGTGCGTACTTACGATTACCTGAGAATTTATTTTTACTTATTTGTTGTTACTATTTTCAGTTCATATCTTCTCAATAGACTGTAAGATCCATAAGAAATGGGATTTTTAACTGTCTTTATTCATTGCTGTATACCCAGCACCTAGAACAGTACCTGGAACACGTGCTCAATAAATACTTGTTAAGTGAATGAATGAATAGGAATAGGGTGAGACTGCAATCCAAGGCTTACTGATCTCCAGACTGGAGACAAAGCAGTGCAGTTAGAGTCCTGGAAGTCCACGTAGTCTACGCTGACAGTGTCGTAGTACTCTTACGTGATCCAGCCTAGAGTCAGGCCACTGAATGCAAATGATGACCTTATGGTTGACAGGATCATTTAGAGAAAATAGGATGGATCAAACAGGCTGAATTCTTGTTAGAGAAGTCATTATCTTGGAAATACACATCTTTATAAGCAATTATATTTGGTTCAAACTGTCAAATTAATACTCTAGTTGTAACTTATGGATGGAGAAGTTGGCATAAATATGCCCTTTCATTGGTTTCTTAAATCAATTATAATCTCTTATTGTCATCTAGTAAGACCTCGTTTTTATGTTTTCGATACTGATGGTACCAAATTGAGCCTATTTTTCTGTATTCAACATTTAAACATTTTGTTAAAAAAAAACAAAACTGAAATGGCATTTATAGTTCTCCCAAACCACTAACTTTCCTTCATAATATAGATCAGAAAACAAAATAAAATCAAAATAAGCTTGGCAGTGCTGACAGAAATTATTCAAACCCAAACACCATATACTCCCTGAAAATCTTTTCCATTTTAACTATATTGGGTGGTGAAGATAAATTAAAAACTGTGAGCTAACAAAAACTTAGGTTTTGAAATTTTTAATGAAATTAGTCACAAATTTATTCTCGAGTACATGGGGTCAGGTAATAAATTGTTAACAAATATTCTCAATTCTTTATACTCTGGGTAACTGTCTACAAAATCAAAGTTTTTTTTTTTTTAAATAACAAAAGAATGTTTTAGAAGCAATTGTGCAGGATTTTAATAGGAATTGGGGACACTTCTACTGTATTATATTCTTTTGCAATGTCAACACATTCCATTATATATATATGTGCCTGACCTACTCTGCATGCAAATACAATTTACTGGGCATGTTTTGTTACTGAGAGGCAGAGAATCAGATTTCCAATGACAGCTGGCTTTACCAAACTTTCCAAACAAGAATAGTACAGCCTAGATTAGTGGTTTGCAAAGTATAGGATAAAATTCCTTAAAAATCCTCTAGGCAGTCTAGAAACTAATCTAAAATCCAAAGCTTAATTTGACTTATTGTGAGGTTCCCTGGCAGCAGAGGAGAAAAAAGAGAAGGGAAATTGTTTCCTTTGAGTCACTAACCTCTGGAAACTCACCAGTAATAGCTTGTGGCAGCAAGTGAACGTAGACTGTTGCCGTTGCCACTGCTGCCAACTTGAATAAGATGTGACACGGTTGGATCCCATCATCTCTGAGCTTTCAGCCATGGAAAGAAAGGCCACCCACAAGCACAGATCAGACAGAAAGAGGGAAAGAAAAGAGGGAAAAGAAACAGCAACCTTAGGGAAAAAGGGCATCTCTTGTATAGTCTGGTTTTATCCCTGCATCACATAATACCTGCCAAGAGTGTTCAGCTCACCCCACAGTGCCTGTCTTAGTTATCTAGTGCTGCTATAACAGAAATACCACAAGGTGATGCCTTTAAGAGAAATTTATTCTTTCACAGTTTAGGAGGCTAGAAGTCCGAGTTCAGGGTGCCAATTCCATGGGGAGGCTTTCTCTGTCTGTTGGCTCTGGGGCAGGGACCTTGTCATCAATCTCCCCCTGGGTCTAGAAGCTTCTCAGCACAGAGACCTTGAGTCCAAAGAACATGCTCCACTCCCACTCTTCTTTCTTGATGGTAGGAGGTCCCTCTGCTTTCTGCTGGCTTCTCTTTTTTGTATCTCAAAAGACATTGACTCAAGATACAACCTAATCCTGTAGATCGTGTCCTGTGTCATTAACATAACTGCTTCTAATCCTGCCTCATTAACATCATAGAGGTTAGGATTTACAACACGTGGGAAAACTACATCAGATTACAAGGTGGAGGACAACTACGCAATACTGGGACTCATGACCTAGCCAAACTGACATACATTTTGTGGGGACATAGTTCAATCCATGTCAATGCCTTTCTGTGCTGCAGGACTAAATGCAAGGATGGAGTACCCAAAATGTGGAGGGTCAAAGGGCGTATCTCTGGAGGAGATATTCTGTGGAAATATGTGGGAGCAGTCCTAGGCAATGCTTTTAATCTTTGACAGGATTCAAAAGAAACAGTATGAAAAGTACTAATTTGATTTGCTATAACTTCCTTTTTGTGTTGTTTGTAACATGCACATGTTGGTATTAACATGTCATGACACGAAGGCAGCACTCTCAGGCAAGGGCTTTCTCCTACATGAAGTATGCCAGGTAATAACCCCTTATGCTAAGAGGAGTTGTTGTCCACTGCCCCCATTGTCTTTGCTCTGCCCCTGCAGAGGACAGGGTCAATCAGAGTGCCCTGTGTGCTCACAGTATCCAAGAAAGCTGGAGAAGCGATGGCAATGAAGAGTCCAAAATGGTGGCACTTCTGGGCCACAGAGAGATTTTTGTGGTTGATTAAGTTTTGTCTTGACCTCTTTGCCAGCTCTGGAGAGGAAAGACACAGGCTTCTCAGTAGAATATTTCAGTTACTTGTTTTAAAAAATTTGCAAGGGAGAAATTGATCTGCATAAAGCCAAAGGAGAAAATACCCTCAAGCCTTCAACAATGTTTTCCCTTTTCTGCTCCCATGGGGTGCACAATCTCCCTCCTGTTACTTCACCATTGCAGTCAGGGTCTGCACATTTGTGGCAATACATTTGCCCTCAAAATGGTAGTTGATCAGAAATTAAAAAAGAAGAAAAATTTCTGGGTGACAACTAAACTAATCCCTTAAGGTACACTCAGGGAGAGACTTCAGATGGGTCACTGCTGATCTGTGCATCTTTCAGTGTTCTGGCGGTAAAAGCCGTGTAATTCAGAATTTCACTGAAATAGATTTCTCATTTGACAGCATGTTGAATATTCCAGAAACCAGAAGAAAGAAGAAACATATTCATATTCAGCTATTTCTCAACATTTTTACTGTATGTCAATACTAGCTCAATTTTATCATAAAATTCGATGAGGGCACATCAGGTAGACCTAAAATATCAGAGTGTAACCAAATGCGCCACCAGCTCCATGGTGCCACCCAAAATTGCTGCCCTTGTTCATGAAGTAATAACTGCCCAATAGATCATTAGTTTGACGCTAGTTACATCAAGATGGAAAAATATAGTTTGAAGAGTGAGCAAATGTGTTTGCAAACCCAAAAGGAGCAGTTCTGCTGGACTAACGTGCAAACTTTTGCAGGCTGTACCCTCCACAAGGGAGCCATGCTGAAGTGGGGAATAACAGCTAACCCTTGTGTGGGGCTACATTGTCCAGAGGATGAAACGCTTTTCTCTAATATACAAAGTATGTTTTGCCAGTGGCTGTCTTGCATTTAGATTGCGATGTTAGTATCGTTTTTAAGGACCAGTATTATTGAAAGTCCGATCAGAAAAATTAAGGTCTTTATTCAAGTTGGCCATAAGGATGATCTAAATTCATCTGTGAATTATAAGGATTATGAAGATGTCTTCTTTATCTATGTTACGAAAATAGCTTCTCTTGCAAGGGATATTGAAAGCATTATTTCTTACCCTCCCTGTAGAAAACAATAGCATCAGCTATTTTTGACTTTTGGTGCTATTGGCTCTTACTGTAGCAGTACACAATGTGTTTATAAGTTTACTTGTGTTTTCCTAATTTTTAATGTCCACCATGCAGGAGACCTGGGATCAACTCCCAGCCAATACATACATATATGGAGCCCTGGTGGCACAATGGTTCAGAGCTCAGGCTGCTAACTAAAAGGTTGGCAGTTTGAGTCCGGTAGTTGTTCCTTGAAAACCCTATCTGTATGTATGTGTGTATATAAAATTCCTTTACATAGTTTTAGTTGGAATTAATTTTTGGAGTAGAAGAGCTGTTGTAGTTATTTCAAAAGTTACCTGTTATCAAAGTAATTATAGGAATATTTTCCAATATTTTAAATAATTTTCAGTAATGTTAAGTTTTAATTTTTTTTTTCTATTATCCAGGAGAAAAATTCTAAAAATCACCAATAGATTAGCAAAATAAGATGAATAATATTCTTGTATTAAAAAAAAGAAAATAGTGTCCTACAATTTAACAGCCAGATAAATCTTGGCCCTGTTGCTGTAGAATGGCACTGTACGGAAATTGAACTGACACCACAAATATGTTTGCAGGCATTGTTTTGTTCCAGTGTTATGTAAATTCTGCAAATCTAAAACAGAAAGTTTATGTGAAAGATGCCAAGTCAAGCTCTGTATGTTTTCCACTCCTGTTACTTGGGAAATGATGTGCTTTCTGCTTAATGATGCTGAAAATTACTCCACGGACACAAAGCCAAATATGCAGGAGACCCATTGCATGGTATAATTTTCAAACCATTAGTTATTTCTGTCACATGGCATGAACTTTGTTTAAAGGGCTTGTAGCACAGTGTGACTTGTGGGCACACTCTTAAAAATTTTAACACAAAATTATAGCTTTCATCAGTAACTTAGCATGTAAGCATCTTTTTTAAACAAACTCCAGTTGGTATGAGGGGTGAAATGAGCACTACTTAGATACTAAGTCTTATTATAAGCCTTTGACGTAGAGGTAACAGGACGGTTTAGGACAATAAACAAGGCAGGAATATAATCAATCCGTGTGCTAGAGACCTTGTTTCGCTGTCTAAAACATACTAGAAGAACTGATTTGCCAACCAATAAGTACAGTAGTAACTTAGGGATATTCTTTCCAATTTAATATATAGCCTTTACTTCATCAGCATTAACGAGGAATTCAGTCTTTAAATTACATTTAGGAGCATCATTTGTAGCTTAGAGTAGCAAAGTTAATTTGAGATTTTGTCCATCTTAAAAATCAATATGCCCAAACACTGAGCCAGAAATCACCCAGGTCATCACACTGGAGATTTAGGTAGATTTTCTAAAGGAGCAATTTTTCCTTTTCTCCCTAGAAAGACATAAAGCTAAAGATTACCCAATAGGCCAGGCTAGTTTGGCCATCACTATAGGGGTTCACCATGAAGTTTATGCACGTAAATTTATTGATTAAGCTCTAGGCTGGCTTGGCAGCAGCAGATTTATCTTGGTACTAGTTGCTTTTTCAGAAGATAGAAATAACATTTTTGTGAAACAGAATACTTGGATTAATTTCTTTGAAGTTTTCATTTATGCCATGAATACATTAAATTTGACTAGCTACTGTTTTAAATTCAATATATTAACCTTTGGGGGGAGTGGCAAAGAGAAAACATACACATTAGATGTGCCAGATTTTAGAAGTTTTGGAGTACCTAGAAAAATACAGCAAAAATAAGTTGATGGAGAATATATGCAAATTTTTATGTCTTTTTATGCATTAAGTCACTTTATTAACTACATTCTGTTTTGTTTGACTGGGTTGTGTAAGACATTATAGTTACACTTTTCTTGTTTCTATCACTCACATTTTTAAATGGCCTAAATACTTTACATATTTACCAGTTAAGGGTTTTGGAATAACCCCAAACTATTTCCTAAGGGAAACACTGATCTTGTCTGCCGGTATTCACTTTAATAAATTCTGTAGGGAATTACAAAACAATCTGTTCAGATACAGGTCAATATTTCTTAATTAAAAAAAAAAATCAACTCATGTCTTTTTAAATCTCACTACCCTTCAAGTTTGCCATCAAGGACAACAGATCTGTTTTTAATTAAACCATGAAAAACTTGTACTGCGGGAACTTGCTAAAGAATATCACTTCAAATTTGCCACTGCCTAAATCTTAACAACAGTTTGATAATAATCGCATAATACTGCCTAAAGAATATATAATCCCTTCCTTATTTCAAAAACATTAAATTTTATACTTGGATTAAACTAAATCACCAGAGTCAAGTGTACTGCTTTGGCTTCTTAAGGAATTTTTTTTTTTTTTTTTGAAGAGAATTTCACTTTGACATTATGTCATAATAAACTATTGGATTCTATTGTGGTGCTCTTTCTGAGGACATTGACCATTATGAAACATAGTTTTGTCTTTGTGAGAATCCATTAGAGAAATTTCTCTTTGGACCTAGTATCACAAAACCTACTTTCTTCTCAGAAAAAAAAAAAAAATCTTATGAAAAAAGGCTCAATCATGTAACTGATAGTTTTTGTTTTCACTGCTTGGGAGCTTAAAACAAAATTAAATCCTGTCTCCAAATATGTATAATTTTTCATTTAATGTTATCAAATTTTTCTATTCTAATTTTACTTTTGAAATGATTTCCTCTATTTGTTTTCTCCTGAAATATGTATTTTTGTAAACTACTTTGTAGTGACATTTTACTTTTTCTCATGGGTTACTGGGAAGTCTTTAAAGGTACTAAGCATTGTATGTTAGAGAGTGATGTGATGAAGCCTGAACTTTAAGAAAAATCTTTATTGGGAAAAGGAGAATAGATTGAGAATAGAGGGCACCGGAGAAAAGCAAACTATAGAAAATGATAGAAAAGTCTAGATAATTAAAAAAAAAATTAAGTCAGGGAGTAAGTAGTCAAAGATATATAGAGGGGTTAGAAGTTAGAAAGGTTATGAGAGACGCCAGATGGTTCACCCATTGGATGTGTTTATTCATTGTTGTTGTTGTTAGGTGCCATTGAGTCTATTCTGACTCATACTGACCCTATCTACAACAGAACAAAACACTGCTTGGTCTTGCATCATACAGTCATTTCTATGTTTCAGCCCATCGTTGCAGCCACTGTGTCAATCCATCTTGTTGAGGATCTTCTTCTTTTTCACGGACCCTCTATTTTACCAAGCATGATGTCCTTCACTAGGAACTGGTTCCTCCTGATAACACGTCCAAAGTACATGAGAGGAAGTCTCACCATCCTTACTTCTAAGAAGCATTCTGGCTGTACTTCTTTCAAGACAGCTTTGTTTGTTCTTTTGGCAGTCCATGGTATGTCCTGTAGGGTCGCTATGAGTCAGAATCAACTCGACGGCACTGTTTTTTTATTTTTTTTATTTTTTTGGTTGGGTATATTCAATATTCTTCACCAACATTGTAATTCAAAAGCATCAGTTCTTTTTGGTCTTATTTACTCGTCCAGCTTTCACATGCATATGAAGTGATCGAAAGCACCATGGCTTGAGTCAGGCACACCTTAGTCCTTAGAGTAACATCTTTACTTTTTAACACTTTAAAGAGATCTCTTCTGTTTATTTGGGAAGAACGAAATGAAGGAAGTGAAGTTAACTTCAATTTCTGCCTTGGCTAATCTGGACAATGGTAGGGGAGAGACACAGAAAGAGAAGTAGATGTGGAAAGAATGATTCTTTTTTTCAAGTTTTGAACATTTTGAATTTTGGATGGAATATGTCAGTAAATATACTCAGGGAGAAGTTTGATATACACAATGGAAACTAAAGGAAGAGGCTATAAGTATGTACGTAGAGATATCACCAGATGACAAAGTATTGAAATTATGAGATTGTTCAGGGAAAGCAAGTAGAATTAAAAGGTGGTGGACTATGCCTTGGAGAAATTGATATATAAGAGGTTAGCAGTCAAAACAGACTAATAACACAGAAAAAAAATGGCCAAAAAGTAAAGAAAGCCGAGAGAAAAATCAAGTTTCAAGAAGTAAACGGTTTCAGTAATGTCACATAGTTCACAATATTCAAGAAGAAAGACAGATAAAAGGACTCCATTGGGCAATTAGGAAATTCTAGAGACCTGGACTACAGTAATTCCCCAGATTGGTGAGGAGAGCAGACTGATTACAAGGATATGAAGACTATCTAGGCACTCAGTTAATTTACTTACAGAGCTACTATAAGACCAATGACAAAAGAGAGTCTTTTTGGCAAAGTCTTTAGGCAAAGACAACATAAAGAACTAAAGTCTGACCCATGTAACATGAAAATAGGTATAAAATTTCCCAGTAAAATATTATTAGCTTTATTTTAGAAATTCAGAAAAATACATCAAGACTTATATAAGAGCACTTAAAAAGTAAAAAAAAAAAAAAATTTTTTTAATTAATCATATACTGAACATGGTAGGTCAAAGGAGAAAAATCACAATCACTTCAATTAATTTAAGAAGACATTGGACAACCCATTCCAGCCCCACCCCTTCAGTTGGACCTGCCCTGCTGCACCACAGCTGAGCAAATGGCCCTGCCTATTAGACAAGCAGGTGAAAAGTATCATGCCCAAAGATGAGTAAACGATGAAGAATGCACAGTCTGCCTCCTCAGACATAACCAAATAAAACAAAACAATACAAAAAAAGAGGGCAAAACAAACAAATCTACAATCTATAAATGAAGGAAATAACTGCTGAATGTCCCCAAGACGGCAGCCAATGTCAAAACATAAAAAAAACAGGACAGGATGATTCCAGTAGGCGTCCAAAATAAAATACCAGATAACTTTCCAGTAGAAGAAAAGCACTAGAACTACCTGATAGGGAATTCAAATTTCTAATATTCAGAGCTATCCAAGAGTTGAAGCAAAAAAAGACAAAAATGAGGAAAAAATACACAAATACATAGAATAGGCAAACAACTTCGTGAAAAATACAGACCAAAAAAATGGAAGAATTCTGGAAAATAATACAGGACCAAAATAGCAAAACAAATCCACAAATAGAAATCATACAAAAACAACAATTAGAAATCCAAAAGATAAACAACAAGATTTCAGAAATGGACAGAGTCATAGAAGGGCTAGGGAGCAGGTATGAGACAATGGAAGACAGAATCAACAAAAAGGCAAACACTTGGATACAACAGTTGGATACAACTTTGAGGAAAAATCAGACAAAAGAACAAAGAAAAATGAGGAAACCCTGAGAATTATGGGAGATACAACCAAAAGCAAAAATTTGCAAATGTCCAGACTTCTGGAACGGGGAGAAAATGGTAAACGCAGAGAGGATCATTGAAGAATTACTGACAGAAAACTTCCCTAATATCACAAAAGATGAAAAGCTGACCATCCAAGAAGCTCAAGGAACCTCATATAGGATAAACCCCAAAGAAAATCACAAAGGCATATCATAATCTCACTTGCTAAAACCAAAGACAAAGAAAAAATCCTGAGAGCAGCGTGAGAAAAACAGACAGTCACATATAAAGGAGAAACAATGAGATTAAACTCTGATTATTTGGCAGAAACCATGCAGGCAAGAAGGCAATGGGATGACATATATAAAACCTTGAAAGAAAAAAATTGCCAACCAAGAATAATGTATCTTGCAAAACTCTCATTCAAATGTGATGGTAAAATTAAGACATTTCCGATAAACAGAAATTAAGGAAATACGTAAAAACCAAACCAACTTGCAAGAATTATTAAAGGGAGTCCTTCGGTCTGAGAACAAACAACATCACACCACAGCCTGAATCTGGGATGCAAAGTTGTACCAGCCAGATACCAAACTAGGAAATGAATTCTCAAGGACTATCCAAAAGCAAAAGAATTACAACAGTAAAACAGGTTAATCTGTAACCAACAACAACATCAGAACTACAAAAGAGGGAATAAATGGTGTAGGTATAGAACTTTCTAATGGAGATGAAGATGAGGTGATACCAAGTAATGATAGACTGGTTCAAACCTAGGAAGATAGGGGTAAAATTCAAGGTGATCACAAAGTTAACAAATGTATTCATCAAAATAAAGAAGAAAAACATAAAGTCTCAGTAAAAGCAAACTCTACAAAGACAAAAGAAATGAAAAAAAAATCCACAAACAAAAGGAATTCAGCACAGGACAATAAGAGGAACAAAGAAAATATCAGCACCACACACACACACAAAAAAAGCACTACAAAATGAAAGCAATAAACTCAGACTTATCAATAATTACACTGAATGTAAATAGCCTAAATGCACCCATAAAGAGACACAGTGTGACAGAATGGAGAAAAAAAACAGAATCCATTAATATGCTATCTACAAGAGACACACCTTAAAAACAAAGACATAAATTTATTAAATATCAAAGGACAGAAAAAATATATCATGCAAACAACTATCAGAAAAGCAGGAGTGGCAATACTAATCTCAGATAAAATAGACTTTAAAATAAATTCCACCATAAAAGACAAAGAAGGGCACTATATAATGATTAAATGGATGATCCGTCATGGAGACATAACCATAATACACATCTACCCACCCAATGACAGCATTCCAAAATATATAAAACAAACTCTAACAGCACTGAAAAGAGAAATTGACAGTTCCACAATAATAGTAGGAGTCTTAAACACACCACTTTAGCTAAAGGACAGAACATCTAGAAAGAAACTCAGCAAAGATACAGAAGAGCTAACGGGCACATTCAGCCAACTTGACCTCATAGACACATATAGAACACTCCACCTAACAGCTGCAAAGTATACATTCTTTAGCAACACACATGGAATGTTCTCCAGAATAGACCGCATCTTAATCCACAGAACAACCCTCAAAAAAATCCAAAACACTGAGATAATACAAAGTATCTTCTCTGACCACAATGCAATCAAGGTAGAAATTAACAACAGGAAGAACAAGGAAAAAAAAAATCAATTGCATAGAAACTGAATAACACCCTGCTTGAAAACCACTGGGTAATATAAGAAATCAGAGATGGAATAAAAAAATTCCTAGAATCAAATGAGAATGAAAACACATCATACCTAAAACTTTGGGACACAGCAAAGGCAGTTCTTAGAGGTCAATTTATAGCAATAGATGCACACATCAAAAAAGAAGAGACAAAATCAAAACATCAGCTACACAACTTGAACAAATAGAAAGAGAACAGCAAAAAAAAAAAAAAAAAGCTCACAGCCACCAGAAAGGAAATAATAAAGACCAGAGCAGAAATCAATGAAATTGAGAATAGAAAAACAATAGAAAAGAATCAACAAAACCAAAAGTTAGTTCTTTGAAAGAATCAACAAAATCAACAAACCACTGGCCAAACTGACAAAAGAAAAACAGAAGAGGACACAAATAACCCAAATAAGAAAAGAAATGGGGGACATTACAACAGACCCAAGTGAAATAAAAAGGATCACGAGAAAACTACTGGAACCAATAGAAAGATTCAGCAGAGTGGCAGGATTCAAGATAAACATACAAAAATCGGTTAGATTCCTATACACCAATAAAAAGAATGATGAAAAGGAAATCAGGAAAACAATACCATTTATAAAATACTTAGAAATAAATCTAACCAGGGATGTAAAAGACCATACAAAGAAAACTACAAAACACTATCGCAAGAAACCAAAAGAGATCTACATAAAAGGAAAAACATAAGGTGCTTGCAGATAGGTAGACTCAACATTGTGAAAATGACAACTCTGCCCAAAGCAATTTATAAATGCAATAGCAATCCAAATACCAACAACATTCTTTAAAGAGATGGAAAAACTTACCATTAACTTTATATGGACAGAGAAGAAGCCCCAGATAAGTAAAGCACTATTGCAGAAAAAGAATAAAGTAGGAGGACTCTCACTACCTGACCTTAGAATGATGTACTATACAGCTAAGGTAGTCAGAACAGTCTAGTACTGGTACAATGACAGATACATTGACTGATGGAACAGAATTGAGAACCCAGATGTAAACTCATCCCACCTACAAACCAGTTAAACCATTTGTTGTCAAGTCGAAATTCACCCGAAATTTGACAAGGGCCCAAAGTCCATCAAATGGGGTAAAGACAGTCTTTTTAACAAATTGTGCTAGCAAAACTGGATGTCCCTCTGCAAAAAAATGAAACAGGACCCCTACCTCACACCATATACAAAAACAATTCAAAATGGATCAAAGACCTAAATATAAAGCCAAAAAGTATAAAGTTCATAGAAGAAAAAAATAAGGTCAACACTGGAGGCCCTAAAACATGGCATTTACAGGATACAGACCACAACCAACAACACACAAACTCCAGAAGATAAGCTAGATAACTGGGATCTTCTAAAAATTAAACACTTACCTCATCAAAAGACTTCACCAAAAAAAGTAAAAAGAAAACCTACAGACTAAGAAAAAAATTTTGGCTATTACTAATCAGACAAAGGTCTAATCCCTAAAATCTACAAGAAAATCCAACACCTCTACAACAAAAAGACAAAAAATCCACTTAAAAAAATGGGCAAAGGAAATGAACAGACACTTCACCAAAGAAGACATTCAGGCAGCCAACAGACACATGAGGAAATGCTCGAAATCACTAGCCATTAGAGATATGCCAGTCAAAACCATAATGAGATACCATTTCACCCCAGTATTACTGGCATGAATGAATAAAACAGGAAATAAATGTTGGAGGAGCCACAGGGAGATCAGAACTCTTATACACTGCTGATGGGATTGCAAAATGATACAACCATTTTGGAAAATGATACGGCACTTCCTTAGAAAGGTAGAAATAAAAATAACATGTGATACAGCAATCCCACTCCTAGAAATATATACTAGAGAGATAAAAGTTGTCACACGAATACACATATGCACACCCATGTTCATTGCAGCATTGTTCACAATAGCAAAAATATGGAAACAACCCAGATGCCCATCAATAGATGAATGGATAAACTGTGGTACATACAATGGAGCGTTACACAATGATAAAGAATAATAAAGCATGTCCGAAGCATCTCATAACATGGCTGAATCTGGAGGGTGTCATGCTGAGTGAAGTAAGTCAATTACAAAAGGACAAATATTGTATGAGGCCACTACTATTAAAAACTCAGAAAAAGGTTTACACACAAAAAGAAATAATCTTTGATGGTTACGAGGGAAGGGAGGGATGGGAATGGAAAAACACTAAATAGACAATAGGTAAGTGGTAACTTTGGTGAAGGGTAAGACAGTACACAATACCAGGGAAGACAGCACAACTTGTACAAGGCAAGGCCGTGGAAGCTCCATAGACACATCCAGACTCCCTGAGGGACTGAATTGCTTGACTGAGGGCTGGGGGGACCACTGTCTAGGGGAACATCTAGCTTAATTGGCATAACATAGTTTATAAAGAAAATGTTCTACATTCTACTTTGGTGAGTAGCATCTGGGTTCTTAAAAGCCTGTGAGTGGCCATCTAAGATACTCCGCTGATCCTGCCCCTTCAAAAGCAAGGGAGAATGAAGAAAACTAAAGATACAAGGGAAAGATTAGTCCAAAGGACTGATGGATCACATCTACCATGGCCTTCACCAGAATGAGTCCAATACAACTAGATGGTGCCCGGCTACCACTACTGACTGCTCTGACAAGGATCGCATTAGAGGGTCCTGGAAAGAGCAGGAGAAAAATGTAGAAGAAAATTCTAACTCTCCCAAAAAAGACCAGACTTACTGGCCTGAGAGATACTGGAGAAATCCCCTGAGTATAGCCCCCGGACATGTTTTTAGCTTACTAACGAAGTCACTCCTGAGGTTCACCCATCAGCCAAAGACTAGAGAGGCCCATAAAACAAAACGAGCCTAAAGGGGCCCAACCGCCCAGGGACATGGACCAGAAGACAGGAGGGGACAGAAAAGCTGGTATAGGGAACCCAAGGTCGAGAAGGGAGAGTGTTAACATGTCACTGGGTTGTTAACCAATGTAGGAAACAATACGTGTACTAACTGTTTAATGAGAAATTAGCTTGCTCTGTAAACGTTCCTCTAAAGTACAATAAAAAAAAAGAATCGTATTACATCCTGTCTATACCAAAAAAAAAAAAAAAAGAATTGGAAAAATTCACCATTTTTCTCCTACGAAAATTCTGAGTAGAAGTGAATGGACCTAGATTTGAAGGATAATTTCTTAATATATAAAGTATGTTTCAGTCTAAAAGTCCAACCTTTCAGTGCCATATTTAATAGAGAAACTTTAAGTCATTCTGTTAAAAATAAAAAAAAAAAAGTTTTCAGAGATCTAGTAAATACAGCATCATTTTTAGTGATATAAAAGATCAATTATCATTATTTAAAGGTATTGGACATAAGACATTTACTAAGAAGTCAAGAGGCGTAGCTATTTCGAATTCTGGAACATAATGAAAAATGTATTTTTGACTACCATTACAAAAACACAAAACACATGAAAACAAAAAAAAAGAACAAATGTCTTCGATTTTAATATGAAAACTTATACTAGTTAATTTAAGGACATGAAAGAGAGAAAATATTCTTCACGAGAAAACTACTTCAAAGAAGAAAAACCGTAACTTTATGATTTTATAACAAAGCCATTGAAATAAGAAATATACATTAATGTAAAGAAAGACATTTTTTTAAAGAAAGACAGATATAATTCTGCTTTCTGAAGACATTATTTTCTCTAATAAAGAAAACTCAATGTTTTCTTTCCACAGGGACTTGATTTGATTGTCATTTGATCTTGGGGCCAATACTTATGTTTATATTTTCCTGGCTAGGCTTTATAAGCTTAACATCATAAAGTCTTCTATTATCATTCCAGTTCCATGATCGCTTTTTCCAGAGAACTTACCTACGTCATTTGACACATAAATGTTAACTATCATGAGGAAACTCTTGTGCTGTAATTTACTCAGATTATTTAGTTTTAAGGTCTTATTTTACCATTTTGTAATATCTTTGCATGCAAAAAATAGAAAGGGTACGTGGGTGTGGGTAAGTGGGAGGTTGTGTAATTTAATTTCAGGAACTGAACTTAGCATGTAGAACACCCTGTCCATCAACATTTCATTCAATTCTTTGGTCTTAGCTCAGTAAGAAATTACCTAAAATTTCCTCTTTCAATTTAGCTACTAATACAATGCACTAAACATCTCTTACCCAGAAAGAGCTCTGTCAAAATTTTCCCCTAGTTTCCTTACATAAAATTTTTACTAACCTTCAGAAGTAAAAATATGAGCACACTGTATACAATAAATAAATTCATAGGGCTAGAATATGTATTTTCCTAATTAAGGTTGATATGTAATTTACAGAATAATGAAATCAGTCAGACTTATATTAATAGCATACCAGTGTTTTTAAAGTTTACTTACTGATTTAGATAACTCTATGGGCAGTTCTACTCTGTCCTGTAGGGTCTCTAGGAGTCGGAATCAACTCGGTGGCAGTGGATTTTTTAACGGGTTTACTGATTTAGATAGTATAACGTGTATGTATGGTGGTGAGAGGAAGCTATTCTGGAAATGTAGAATTGGATATTTTGTAGTTTTATCATTATGAAATATGGTTGGCGTTAGTTTAGAATTTGGTCACAGTCAATTTAAAGACCATATATAATGGAAAATTTTAACATAATGCCCAGTAAGGGCCTCAAATTCTCATATATTGTATTTTCATTTAGTTAAAATACCGTGCAATTTCCCTTTTGTTTCACTCTTTCATTCTTGGGTTATTTAGAAACCTGTTATTTAGTTTTCAAGTAATTATTTAGTTTCCAAGTAATTGAGAACTTTCTGATACTAATTTCAAATTTAATTTCATAATGGTCAGAGAATATACTTTGTATAGGTTAACTCCTTTTAAATCTTTTAACCCACATGTTCTCTTATGTTGCTTAAGGACTAACTTGTACCTAAAAATGTTTTCTTTTATGGCTCAGAATATAATTTATCTGGTAGATTTTTCATATGCTCTTGAGGAAAATGTGTATTCTGCTGTTGTGGGTGGAGTATTATATTAATACCAATCATATCAACTTGGTTGTTAATTTTGTTCCAGCCTATTATGTCTTTGCTGAATTTCTGCTTACTTGTTCTGTGAGTTATTTATAGAAGGATATTGAAATCCACGATCATTGTGTATTTATTTGTTTCTGTGGTTGTAACAGCTTTTGCTGCTTGTATTTTGAAGCTCTGTTATTAGATGCATAAGTATTTAGAATTGTTACGTTCTCATGCTAAAGTGACCCTTTTATCATTATTAAATGGCCTACTTTATCTTTGCTAATCTGCTTTGTTTGAGTCTTGCATTTTGCACTCAATGATATATAATATAAATCATTTATATAGGTAATACAGGTCTGTCTCTCCTTCTTTTGCAATGGCTGCATAGTGTTCAAATTATGTACTAGCACATTTTATTTAATTATGTTCCTGTTAATGACTTGAAGAACTTAATGAAGAAAGCCAAAGACTATAGTCTTCATTATGGATTTTGCCTGGCCATGAAGAAAAAAATTCTCACAACCAGACCCATAAACAACATCATGATTCATGAAGAAAAAAAATCAAGTTGTCAATTATTTCTTTCTACATGAAGTAATAATCAACATCCATGGAAGGAGCAGTCAAGAGATCAAATGACATATTCTAATGGGTAAATCTTCTGCAAAAGGCCTCTTTAAAGTTTCCAAAAGCAAAGATGTTACTTTGATGACTAAGGTGCACCTGACCCAAGCCATGGTCTTGTGAATCACCTCACATGCTTGTGAAAGCTAGACAATGAAAAAGGAAGGCAGAGGAATACCCAGCCAAGCCAAAATCACTGTCATCAAGTCGATTCTGACTCATAGCAACCCTACAGGACAGGGTAGAACCGCCCCATAGGCTTTCTAAGGCTGTAAACTTTATGAAAGCAGACTGCGACATCTTTCTCCTGAGGAGCAGGTGGTGAGTTCAAACTGCCGACCTTTTGGTTAGCAGTTGAGTGCTTTAACCACTGTGCCACCAGGGCTCCTACAGAAGAAGAACACTTGCGTTCAAATTGTGGTATCCGTGAAGAATGTTGGATATACCATAGAGTCCCAGAAGAATGAATAAATGAGTTTTAGGAGAAATACAACCAGAATACTCTTCAGAAGTGAGTATCATGAGACTTTGTCTTGCTTACTTTGGACACACCACCAGAAAAGACTAATCTTTAGAAAAGGATATCATGTTTGGTAAAGTAAAAGGTCAGAAAAAATGAGGAAACCCTCAGTGAGGTGTATTGACGCAATTGCCACAACAATAAACTCAAACATGCCAACAATCATGAAGATGGCACAAGACCAAGCAGTGTCGCGTTCTGTCATACTTAAGGTCGCCATGAGTTGGAGCTGACTCAAAGGCAACTAACAACTTTTAGTCTTAACTCTGACCAAAAACAGAAAAATAATTATAGTAAAATTTAAATGTACACAACTCATAAAATAAGAGTAATATGGAAATTAGAAATGAAAAAAAAAAAAACCCACAGGAATTCAATGATTATGAACTATCCCGTTTTATCATAGCATGATGTCATATCCTTTCTCACTCTTGTTTTCTGATAGTTGTGGGCTCTGCCTGATACCACTCCCAACCAAGACATCCGTAATGAATTTAGAGATGTAATATGAGTGTATCAAAAATAAGAATTTCTGAGAGAACTTTTCAAGGATAGTTGGAAAAAGGCATGTGTTGCCTTGAATACAGAGTCTGTTATCATCTTGTGCCAGTGAAGAGTGTATACATATGACGATGAGCGCCTCAAACTTAGCAAACTTATCCGCAAGAACGTCGAAACCTACTGGAGGCTCCAGATTTTTGACATCCACTGATGTCTGTTTCTCCAGGTTCTCTCCCCTATTACGATCATCGTTGGAGAAGAATATACATACATGTTTTTCAGGCTTTTTCAGGGCTCCAGAGCATGGACAGATCAATCATGAAAGAGGTCATTTTTCTATAATAGTTTACTGCATATTCTGACAACAGTTTGAATTAAAAGCAAGTTTGGAAGGCTTCCAAAATTTGAGAATGGTATTTTTTTAATATGCCATATATTTATTTCCTTAATAAATAAGAATCTAAGATAAAATTGTCATTTTAATGCATCACCCACAACATAAAAATACAAAAAAAATCAAGAGGGAAATATATTTGCGGCATGATTTTCTTAGATCTAACACAAAAGAAATTTTGAATGATTATTGTTACAAATGGGATAGTGAAGTACAGATAAAATAGGTGACGTTTTTAAGAATGCTTGAGTTACAGGGGTCATAAACCAAAACTCACTGCTGTCAAGGTGATTCCGACTCATAGTGACCCTAGAGGACAGAGCGGAACTGCCCCGTAGGGTTCCGAAGGCTGTAGATCTCTATGGAAGCGGACCGACACATCTTTCTCCCGCGGAGCACCTGGTGGGTTCCAACTACCAACCTTTTCAGTTAGCAGTCGAGCACTTAACCACTGTACCACCAGGGCTCCTCTTAAAGGGGTTATAGTGGACATAAATATGACATTTTATAAATATTGATATATGGCTATGTGATAACACATTTCGGTCCCTTACAAATATTCTGTGAAATTAATTCAATTCACCCCACATTTAATGTACACTTGACAAGTCCCAGACAGAATGACAGGGCTACAAAGGTAAGACCTAGTCTCTATTTGAAGAGAAACTCATATTCTAATTCCATAATGTGATATATTGCTGTTTATAATTAACAAACTGTTTTAAAATTTTCTGTTAGAACATCCTTTTGGATACTCATCTTCTAAGGATTTTTGACAATAAATCTAATTGTATGCGGATAATATTTCCGTTAATGCTGACAGGGTGAGTCGACCCTTACTCAATGGAAATTAAGCATTTGGCAAGATCTGGAATTGTTAGTTTAGTAAAATGCAATTTGTCACCACTGATAGTTTTTATACAAACACAGTTTGGAGGCATAAGTGATGTCTTCAATAGACATTTAAAGTCTCAGCCTCTGAGATTAGTCATATCGAGAGCACGTTTCTACATGGGTAATTCAAATGGTTGACCAAGGAGATTTAACCAAAATGGTGTATTGTTCTTCTAGTATCAGTTAACCAAATGTACAGCATTTTATAATACTTAATTCTGGTCTTCACTATCCAAGCAATAAAACAGGCATTTGCCTAATTCATAACTGCCTTTCTTGACAATACACCAAAACAAAGCCCAAAAAATTCCAGATAAAAAGCAATAACTTCAGAGTTCTGTATTCAGATCATCCACTGGTAGTACGTAAATTCTTTTAGAAAATTTACATCATTTGTTTGCATCTGCTGGTTACTTTCTTTAACTAGAGAATGTGACTTTATTATAAAAAACATATGCAATAGTATACTGTATGCTAAAGTGCATATTTTAGTATTTATTTTAATGCTATTGCTGCATTTTCTTGTGCAAGGATAAGGTAGCTACTTCCAAAAAAAAAAACCAAACCCAGTGCCGTCGAGTCCATTCCAACTCATAGCGACCCTATAGGACAAAGTAGAACTGCCCCCATAGAGTTTCCAAGGAGCGCCTGGCAGATTTGAACTGCTGACCCTTTGGTTAGCAGCCGTAGCATTTAACCACTACGCCACCAGGGTTTCCCGGTAGCTACTTAGGAAACAAAAATCAAAATCATATCGCACATTTTTATATTTAAATTAATTGTGATGGAAACAGAAGTCGAGAAATCAAAAGATGTATTGCATAGGGAAAATCATCTGTAAAAAAAAAAAAAACCTCTTTGAAGTCTTAAAAAGCAAAGATGTCAGTTTGAGGACTAAGGTGTGCTGTGCCTGACCCAAGCCATGGTATTTTCAATTGCCTCGAAAACATGTGACTGCTGGACAGTTCATAAGGGAGTCTGAAGAAGAGTTGACGTATTTGAATTATGGTACTGGGGAAGAATATTGAACATATTGTGGATTGCCAGAAGAATGAACAGTTCTGTTTTGGAAGAAGTACAGCAAGAATGCTCCTTAAAAGCATCTAACCAACTTTGGACATGTTGTCAGGAGGGACCATTTTCCAGAGAATGACATCACGCTTGGTGAATTAGAGGGTCAGTGAAAAAGAGGAGGACCTTTAAGGAGATGGATTGACACAGTGGCTGCAACAATGGGCTCAAACATAGCAACTGTTGTGAGGATGGTGCAGGACGGAGCAGTGTTTTGTTCTGTTATACATGGGGTTGCTGTAAGTTGAAACTGTTTCAACAGCACCTAATAACAACAAGAGATGAATAAATTTCAATTTTTATTTATAAGTGAGCTTTAATAAGAACAATATTTATTCTTCCCAAATGCTTGCACTTAGCTTAGAAATTTTGATACTGATTTCTAGCTTTGTGCTAATTTTTATGAAATAACACTACAACACAAAATTTTTAGTTGGCTCACATTGTGTGTGTGTGAAGAATTTAAAATTGTTTATGTTTTCCTTTATAATATTCTATTACAATCCTGTTGTTGTTGTTTGTTGATTACAATCCTGTAGTCTAATAGATGGTTGTCTGTGTGACATCAGACTAGACTTTGAGAATTATGTTGAATAATTCCTGTTTTGATTCTTAGTTGTCCATGCTAGTCCAGCAAAAGATCCAAGCATTCACAATTAAAATATGAACAAAATTTGATTTTAGCTTTTTTCCAGTGATTCATTCATTCTTCCAGAAAACCAAATGCCCAACGCATACCACTAGGCCTGGGAAGAGATGAACTGGTAAGAGCTAAGATAATTGGACATTTTTTCTTTGACTAGCTGAGCCATGGCCAGTTTTTTATAGGACACATAAAACAATTCCTTAGTGATTTAATGAGGCAGAGCCTAAATTACTGCCTAGATGCGAAGGCCTGCCTTCACAGTTGACTAGAAGGCCATTTGCAGGTCAATCTAGCCATTTTGGTTGTATTAATGAACAACTTAGATACAATTCATTGCTTAACCCTTGCATGTTATGACAAAAGTAAAAATTTAAAAACCTGAAAGGTTGACTCAGAAAATTATGTGTTAGCTTCTCAGAAAGTGCTTTAACTATCTTATATCAGTTTAGTACATTACTACCACTTAACAAAAGCCCAGTGCCGTCGAGTCGATTCCGACTCATAGCGACCCTATAGGACAAAATAGAACTGACCCATATAGTTTCCAAGGAGCACCTGGCAGGTTCAAACTGCTGACCCTTTGGTTAGCAGCTGTAGCACTTAACCACTATGCCACCAGGGTTTCCTACTACCACTTATGCCTTCTATAATGTATACTTTCTTTATTCCTCATCCTCAAATCCTTGAAATTGAATAAGGCTTAAGTTATGGATTGAATTGTGCCCCCCAAAAGATATTTTGAAGTTCTAAACCCTGGAAGCTGTGAACATGACTTTGGAAACAGGGTGTTTGAAGGTGTTATCAGTTAAATTAGCATAAGGTCGTACTATGGCAAGGTGGGTACTGATCTCATCTGAGTGTTGTCATTACAAAAGAGAAGAGATATGGAGAGTCTGACAGACAAGGACAGCCATGTAAAAATGCATCTACAAGACAAGGGACACCTGGGATTACCAGAAGCTATGATAGACAAGAAACGATCTTCCTTTAAAGCCTTTGGAGAGATCATGGCCCAGTAACACACTAATTTGGACATCTGCCCTACAGAGCTGTGAGGCAAAAAAATTCTGTTCTTATAAGCAACCAAATTTGTGATATTTTGCTATGACAGTTCAAGGAAACTAATGGAAGATACTCTTAAAAATGAATTTATGTGACTTTTAAAGATGTTTGTAGTAAGTAACACTTTTACTAAGGTTTTCTTTGCATCAACATCATCAACAAAAATAGCACCAAAGATTATATTAACTGACCACTTTTGAAAACAGTTCTTTGTTAATTTGATAAATATATTTACATATTTCAAACATTTCTGTGTCATTTCATTCAGGTGAATCTCAGTTAAAAGAGATATTTAGATACTCTCCATTCTTTAGCAATATAAAGACAGAAATTAAAAAAGAACTGTCATGTTAGTAGATATTTAAAGATAGAATGGATTATAAATGATTTGAAATGATATAAAGACACTTAGGCTTAAGAGAATCAATTAATTAAACTATATAATTTCTTAGGCTTTTTCCAAAGGGATAATCTGTATATCTAATCACTCAAAGCAAATGAAGAGATATCAAAATGAGTATAAACAATCACAAAAATCAAATGATCGAAATGTTTCTGGCACGTTAAAGGCTTAGAACCCTAAACATAGAGAAGACACAAATGTCAAGAGGCAAAGTTGATCCTTAGATAATTTGAGAGAAGTGATAAAATATTTTGTGTCAATTTTTAAGAACTCTATAGTGATTATGAATATTAGAACAATTGGGGTTGTAATCACTTTTACAAACAAGTAGGAATTTAAATCACGGATGTAACATGTGTTAACATAGATATTTCAAGCAATCTTATGTAGCTATTAGGAAGTACAAGCATCTGTGTGTACAAAATCCAATGTGGAGATAGAAACATAAGAAGTAAAAGCACCTGGAAGCATTTCACACTTCATTTATGTTGTAGAGCAACAGGAGAAGTATTTTATGCCAACACAGAGCCTGGGATATGAAAAGTACACAATACTCATTTATTAATGAGAGCAGAGATTTAGCTTAAAATCCTCAAAATAAACCTACATTGGGTCCAAATTTGATGAGTAAACCATTGAAAGGAAAGCTAACATTTGCAAATTGGAAAGCCCTGTTTGTGTAACTAAATACAGCAGGACTTCTAGTAAAGTTTGCAAATGTATCAACTTCTAATGTTCTTCTCTTTCTTCTCTCTTACCTGGCAAATGGTAGGATAATATTTTTCAGCCGCTTTTATAGGTAGGGAAGAATACATAAATAGTTCTGAACAATGGCCTACGGACAGAAGTAAAATGTATTATATCCCAGGCTGTATTAAATTGCATCCTATTTTACTCTTCTTTAAATATTTTTAAAAAATGTTATTGTCGTAGAATATATATAACAAAATATTTGTCAGTTCAACCATTTTTACATGTACAATGTGGTGACGGTAATTCTGTTCACCATATTGTGCAGCCATCATCATTAATCATTTCCCAAAATTTTTATTTTTTTTTTAACAGAAAGTACCCTGTAAGAAATAACTTTCCGTGTCCTCATCCCACCCAGCCTTGGTAAGCCACTAGTAAACTTTGGTTTCTATGCATTTGCCTCATCCAGATATTTCATGTAAGTGGAATTATACAGTATTTGTCCTTCTGTGTCTGACTTATTTCATAGCATAATATTTTCCAGGTTCATCCATATTGTGCCATGTACAAGAACTTCATTTACATTTATGGCAGAATAATATTCCATTGTATGTCTATACCACATTTTATTTATTCATCTGTTGATGGACACTTGCATTGTTTCTACCTTTTGGCTATTTCACCTTTTGGTTATTTTGGCTCTTGCTTCAATGAACACTGTTGTTGTTGTTGTTAGGTGCTGTTGAGTCAGTTCCAACTCATAGTGACTTTCTTAGCTATCTAGTGCTGCTATAACAGAAATACCACAAGTGGATGGCTTTAAGAAAGAGAAATTTATTCTCTCACACTCTAGGAGCCTGAATTCAGGGTGCCAGATCCAGGGAAAATCTTTCTCTCTCTGTCAGCTCTGGAGAAAGGTCCTTGTCATCAATCTTCCCTGGTCGAGGAGCTTCTCAGTGCAGGAGCTCCAGGTCCAAAGGACATGCTATTCTCCTGGCTCTTGTTTCTTGGTGATATGAGGTCCCCATGTCTCTCTGCCCTCTTATCTCTTTTATATTTCAAAAAAAGATTGACTTAAGACAGAACCTAATCTTGTAGATTGAGTCATGCCTCATTAACATATCTGCCAATAATTCCACTATCATGGATTTAATTGTGTCCTCCAAAAATACATGTCACCTTGGCTGGGATTCCCGTATTGTGTAATTGTCCACCATTTTGTCATCTGATGTGATTTTCCTATGTGTGGTAAATCTTACCTCTATGATGTTAATGAAACAGGATTTAGGTTTAGGATACAACCTACACTGATATGACCTCATTAACATTTGAGAGCCTTATTGAAAGTGATCACATTGCATTACATCCAGAGTATAGAAGCCAAGATTTTGATACATATTTTGGGGGGGGGGGAGCATTTTCAATCCATAACATTTCATCCTTTGGTCCCCAAAATTTTCATTCTTCTGCATACAAAGCACGTACATCCTATTACATCATTCCCAAAAGTCTTGACCTATTCCAGCATCAACTCGATCTAAAATCTCATCTTCTGAGTCATCTAAATCAAAGACGGCTGACACTCTGGGAGTATTCTTTCCTGGGACAAAATTCCTTTCTATCCGTGAATCTGTGAAATCTAGGATACAAGTTATCTGTTTCCAATGTACAGTGGTGAAACAGACACAGAGTAGACATTTCCATTCCAAATGGAAGAAATTAGAGTAAAAGAAGGGATCACGGGTAACAATCAAGTCCAAAGGGCAGCAGGGAAAATTTTATTAGCTCTCAAGTCTTGAAAATAGTCCACTATTCTACTGGCTCATTTGGACAATGGCTCCACCTTCTAGACTCCAGGTGTTGGTCATGTTCTCAGGATTCTGGGCAGAGGCCTCTCAGCCTTGAGTGTCAGCCCCTCCTTCCAGGCCCATTAGACCAACAATGCCTCTGCCTTGGCCCCGAATGGCTCTGTTCAACAGGCCCACTGACATGACAGCCCTGCCTCCTCAACTTCGGGCAGCAATCTCATTCTCTTGCCGCCCCCCAACCAGAATCCAGGTGCTGGAAACTGGACTCTCTCAAATATAAAAGGCAATGGATACACCCTTTGAAACAGAGGAAGATTTGATTGCACTCTCTGAAGCCTAGGAAGTGGTGATTCTACCCTCCGAAACTGAGGTGATAGCCCTGCCCCAGTGCTCTTTCCAGCAGTTCTATAGATTCCTGAACTGCTCTCGGAATGTGCCTTCCTTTGCTTGGAGGATAGCAGATATTCACAACCAACTAGCCCCACTGGCCCATTTCCTGTGTGTAGAATTCTAGGAGTCAGACAGTGTTTCTTTATTTCATTCTGTCCCTGTCCCTTTCAGTTTAAATTGACAGGATTTCTGCTGCTGCAGGAATTGATTAGATCCCTCAGTCACAAACCTAATCTCTTTAGCAAAAGATTGTGTAGCCACACCTTGGTGAAAGTTCCAGGACACATTTCCTTAGTTTGTACAACATAAATTTTCCAAATCTTTAAAAATTCTCATTTTATTTTGCACAGTTCATTTTTAACTATATATCTTTCCTCCCAGATTTTACTATAAGCAGCAAGGAGAAACTACACTGCCTCTTAAAAATTTCACTTAAAAATCTCCTTGGTCAAATATCCAAATTCACCACTTATATGTTCTACTTTCCACGAAACATTCAAACATAATTCAGACAAGTCCTTTGTCACTTTATAAGAAGGATGATCCTTCCTCCAGGGTCCAATAGCATGTTCATGATTACCTTTAAGAGCCTCACCAGAGGCACATTTAGCATCCAGATTTCTAGCAGTGCTCTGTTCGTTTTCCACAACTCTCAATTCTTTCTGAGTTCTCATCAGAATCACCCTTAATGTCCATAATTCTACCAACAGCCTCTTTAAGGCAGTCTAGGCTCTTACTATCACACACATCAAAATTCTTCCAATCTCTCTACCCATTACCCAACTGAAAATCCACTTCTACATTTTAGGTATTCGTTAGAAAAACATCCCATTCCCACTACCAAATTCTGTCTTATATTTCTAGTACTGCTATAAGACAAATATCGCAAGTGAGTGGCTTAAGAGAACAGAAATGTATTTTCTCACACTTTAGGAAGCTAGAAATCTGAATTTAGTGTGTGTTTTGGGTGCGGGGAGTATTTCCTTGTTTATTTTAGCTTCGAGTAGCTGGCAGTCTTTGGAGTTCCTGGGCTTGTAGCCTTATCTGCCCCCATTGTCTTCAGGAAACTTCTGTCTTTCTTCTGTATGTCTACTTTTTTGTCTAAGCTGCTGTTTTCATAACTCAGAAATTATTAGGTTTAGGACACACCCTGCACTGGTATGGCCTCATTAACATAACATTTAATTGTATCATGTAATATAATTCAGTGCCTTGGCCAGGATTTTCAATACGTATTTTGGGGAAACACAATTCAATCCATAACATACAGTAATTCTATTCTTCATTTTTTTGAGGGACTGCAAAACTTTTTCATAACAGCTGCACCATTTAAAAATACCACCAACAATGGATGAAGGTTCCAATTTCTCAATATCCTTGACCAAAATCAAAAACCAAACCCATTCCTGTTTAGTTGTTTCTGACTCATAGAGATCCTGTAGGACAGAGTAGAACTGCCCCATAGGGTTTCCAAGACTGTAATCTTTACGGGAACCACATCTTTCTCCTGCAGAGCAGCTAGTGGATTCAAACTGTCAACCTTTAATTTAACAGCCGGACACTTAACTACTGTGCCATCAGGGCTCCTACATGCTTGACAACACTTGTTATCCTCTATTTTATTGCATAAAAACCATCCTAGTGGGGGTAAAGAGCTACATTGTTATGGTTTTGATTTGCATTTTACCAGTTGCTCCTTAGAAACTCTATGGGGCAGTTCTACCCTTCCTATAGGGTCGCTATGAGTCAGAATTGACTTGACAGCACTGGGTTTGGTTTTTGTTTTTTTTTTTGGTAATGACTAATACAAAGACCTGCAGTTAGAAAACCAAAAGGGAAGAACATTCCTGGCATTTCTCAAGTTGAAAGAACTGCAACTCAAGCCTCTAGTTGCAATATTGAAAGATTCTATGGGCAAGATATTGAGTGACAAAGGAAGAATCAAGAAAAGATGGAAGGAATATACAGAGCTACTGTACCAGAAAGAATCTGTCGAAATTCAACTATTTTAGGAGGCAGCATATGATCAAGAACCAATGTTACAGAAGGAAGAGGTCCAGTTTGCACCGAACACATTAGGGAAAACAAGGCTCTAGGAATTGATAGAATACCAGTTGAGATGTTTCAATAAATGGAGGCAGGTCTGGAAGTGCTCACTGCTCTATGCCAAGAAATTTGGAGGACAGCTACCTGGCCAACTGACTGGAAGAGATCCACGTTTGTGGCCATTCCAAAGACAGGTGATCCAATTATTATTAATATCACACACAAGTAAAGTTTTGCTGAAGACCATTCAGAAGTGTTCAATATTCTGTATATTAAACCCTTATTAGATAAATATTGTTCCTAAATATTTTATTCAAATATGTAGTTGTTTCTTTACTTTCTTGATAAAGTTAATCTCTTTTTCTAAAATAATATTTTATTGCATTTTGGTGAAAGTTTAAAATGCAGTTTAGGTTCCCATTCAACAATATCTGTACAACCTGATCAGCGACATTAGTTACATTCTTCCCAATGTTTGAACATTCTCATTATTTCCATCATGATTTTTCAGTTTCCATTAATCTATTTCCCCTACCCCCTTATAGCCTCATCTTTGTTATGAAGTAATTGTTGGCCATTTGATCTCATATATGTGATTTTTTAAAGGAGTATGGTTAAAAAAAAAAAAAAATTTTTTTTTCTTTTTATGGTACTTAGGGGTGATATTCATTAATTTTTGAGCCAATTTGTTCTTTAGCTACAAGGTGACATCAGGGGCTAGTTTGGGTTCAAGGTTTGAAGAGTATCTCAGGGCAATAGTCTGGGGAAGTCCTCCAGTCTCAACCAGTCCAGTAGGTCTGTGTTTTTTTAGGAATATGAAGTTCTGTTCCACGTTTTTCTTCCATTCGGTCAGGGTCCATCTATTGTGGCCTTGATGGGAATTGTCAGTAGTGGTACTCAGTCACCATCTAGTTCGTATAAGCTATTTTTCCTGTAGATGAGTTTCTTCTTTGAGATTTTGGTTTCCTCCTTTCTCTCTTGCTCCAGATGAGTGGAGACCAATAGTTGTTGATAAAGTCCTTTGATACACAATTTTTTTTTTCATTTTCTTTAAGTCTAATTGATCTATTTTGTCATTGTTGTTCATGCTTTTGGTGTCATATTAAGAATTGACTGTGAAAAGCGAACTTTTTTTCTATGAGTTTTATGGTTTTAGTTCAAACTTTTAGTACATAGATCCAATTTTTTTTTTTCTAAATGATGTGTGAGGTATGTGACCAACTTGATTCTTTAGCAAGTACAGATCCAATTGTTCCAACACCATTTATTGAAAAGACTATTTTCCCCACTGAACGTAGTTAACATTGTCAAAAATCAATTGGGCATGGATGTCTGTGTTTAGTTTTGGATTCTCAATTCTATTATATTGTATGCCTGTCCTTATACCAGTAACAAACTCTTTTGATTACTGTAGCTTTATAGTATGTTTTGAAGTTGCAAATCATGAGTCATCCAACTTTGCTCTTCTTTTTTCAAAATTGGTTTGGCTATTCAGAACCCCTTGCAATTAATTCCATATAAATTTGAGGATAGGTTTTTCCATTTCTGCAAAGAAAGCTGTTGGAATTTTAATAGAGATTGCATTGAATCTATTGATCAATTTGGGTAGTATTAACACCTTAACTACATTAAGTCTTCCAGTTCATGAACATAGAATGTCTTCCCATTTATTTAGGTCTTCTGAAATCTCTCAGTGATGTTTTATAGTTTTCAGTATATAAGTCTTTCACCTGCTTGGTTGAATTTATTCCTAGGTATTTTATTCTTTTGGATGCTCTTTCAAATGGATGTGTTTTCTTAATTTCCTTTTTCAGATTGCTCATTGCTGGAGTATAGAATCTCAATTGATTTTTGCGTGTTGACCTTGTACTCCGCTACTTTGCTGGATTTATTTTCTCTAGTAGCTTTCTTGTGGATTCTTTGGAATATTCTACATAAATAAGCTCATGTCATCTGTAGGTAGAAAGAAATTTACATATTTTTCCCCCAATTTAGACATCTTTTATGTCTTTTTCTTGCTTTATTTTTCTGGCTGGAACTTCCAGTATAGTATTAAATAGCAGTGGTGATACTGGGCATCTTTGTCTTGTTCTTGATCTTAAGGGGAAAGCTGTCAATGCTTCTCCATTGAATATGATGTCAACTGTAGGTTTTTCATGAATGACCTTTATAATTTTGAGGAAATTCTCCTCTTTCCTAATTTGTTGAGTGTTTTTATCATGAGAGGGTATTGAATATTGTCGAATGTCTTTTCTGTATCAATTGACATGATCAAGTGGCTCTTTCCTTTTGTTATTAATATAATACACCTATTAATGTGGTGTATTACATTGGTAGATTTTCTAATGTTGAAACACCCTGGTATTCCTGGAATAAATTCCATTTGGTCATGTTGTATAATCCTTTTAATGTGGTGTTGGTTTTGGTTTGCTAGTATTTTGTTGAGAACTTTTGGATCTCTATTCATAAGGGAAAGTGGTGTGTAGTTTTCTTTTCTAGCCTCATGCAAAACTGTTAGGAAGTGTTCCCTCCTCTTCTATTTTTGGAAGAGTTGAAGAAGAATTGGTGTCAAATTTTCTCTAAATGTTTGGTAGAATTGCCCGGGGAAGCTACCTGGTCAGGACTTTTTTCTTTCGTTTGTTGGCGGGGGCGGGGGGGGGGGCAGGTTTTAAGTGATTCAGTCTCTTCACTTATTGTGGGTTTGTTGAGATTTTCTATTTCTTCTTGAGTCAGGTTAGGTAGTTTATTTGTTTCCAGGGATTTTTCCATTTTATCTGAGTTACTTAATTAGTTGGCATACAATTGTTCATAGTATTCTCTTAGGATTCTTTTTTTTTTTTTTTTGAAGGGTTTGTAGCAATGTCCCCACTTTTTTTTTCTGAACTTAGTTATTTGTATCTGCTCTCTCTCTTTTTCCAGTGGAGCTAAAGGTTTATCTATTTTATTAATCTTTTCAAAGAACCAGTTTAGGGTTTTATTTTTTCTATTTTAATATTCTGAGATGCAGTTGTTTGTTAATGCTGCAACACCTGGCCTATCCTCATTTATCCAGCAAGCAAATTCTACAGGATCCTGTTAATTTCAAAGTGGCAACGTATATACTTTTAGAAAGGAACATGAAAGATTCTTATCCTGTAGGAAATATTCTGCTATAATTTTGGTGGACTGAAGTAGGCAATTCTATATACTAAAATGCCTACCACAATCAAAAAACTGATATTGATGAGTTACTACTAAATTAGTAACTTAATGTTAAATATTTACTCATTTTGCATTGATAACACTATACGTTACTTCCCTTTCTTTCTGTTCTTTAATAGCATTGGCATTTATAGATAAATAATATAGAACTAATTAATAGCAATAAATAAATAAATGAACTCTTCTGAAGGATTAGATGACACTGTCAAACCTATGGTCACTGATCCCTAAAAGGCTGGGTGTTAAGAGCTGACTCAAAAGTAAGTTATTATGGATTGAATTGTGTTCCCCTTAAATATGTGTCAGAATTCTAACTCTTATTCCTGTGGATGTCATCCTGTTTGGAAATAGAGTTTTCTTTATTATGTTAATGGGGCTATTAATTATAGGATGTGTCCTAAATATAATCATGTCTGAGTTTCTGAGTTATAAAAGAGCAGATTAGACACAGAAGTGGACACGTACAGGGAACGACAGGTGCCATGTGATGATCACCAACAACCAAGGAACACCTGGGCTAACAGCAAGGAAGGAATTGAGCCAGCTAAGACCCTAATTTGAAATTTTACTCTCCAGAACTGTGAGAAAATAAATTTCTGCTTTTTAAAACCACCCATTTTGGGGATATTTCTTTTTTTCAGCAGCACTGTTAAGACAGAAGTAAAATTTTCTTAATTGTGGAGAAATAAAAACTGAAGAAAATAATGTAGATATCCTAGTAATTTATTACTAGCAAAGCCCATAAAATAGAAAATCTTATCCAAAAACCTGCTGCCATCAAGTCAATTCTGACTCATAATGACCCTATAGGACAGAGTAGAACTGCTCCATAGAGTTTTCAAGGCTTTAATCTTTACGGAAGCAGACTGCCACATCTTTCACTCACAGAGAGTTCGTGGGTTCCAACTGCCGACCTCTGGGTTAGCAGCCAAGCACTTAACCACTGCGCCACCAGGGCTTCTCTCAGAAAACCTGTAGAATTTATCATTTTCAAATTTTCTAACATTTTATTGAAGTTTTATTTATCAAACTGTTGGATTTATTAATCTGTATACTTTTTGAACAAATGGACACTAACAAATGGACACTAGTGTTATGTTAACTTGAGGGCTACATTCCACATATTTCAAAGATTTGAATTTAAGCAAAAATGTTTATTGAAAGATAAATATTGTTTCATCTTCGGGTTTAAATGTGAATAACCATCAGTAAAACCAACAAAGGCAAAGAGAATTGACTCAGCATGAAGTTTTCCTTCTTTAATACTATGTATATTTTGAGCTCTTGTTGATGGTTATTTTCCAAAAGGCTGTTAGTAACCTAGAGAATTTGCAAATGGATTTTATGATTTGGGTCTGTGTTTCAGAAATGGAGTATTTAATGGAGAAAGAAAGTGTTTAAGATAACCACATGAACTATTTGGAATAGTTTGTACTGTCTCTACTGCAGATTATTAGATGTTAAAATTTTATTTTAAAAGCACAATCTGGGATTCACAAGAAGGCATTCTTTTTTGTTTGAATGTTGTTGATGTTATTGTTAGGTGCAACTGAGTCTGTTCTGACTCACAGCACCCCTATATACAACAGAACGAAACTGCCTGGTCCTGCAACACCCTCACAATCATTGCTATGTTTGCGCCCATTTTTGCAGCTGTTGTATCTCTCCGTCTCATTGAGGGGTCTCCCTCTTTTTCACTGACCTCTACTTTACCAAGCACGATGTCCTTCTCCAGGAACTAATCCCTCCTGATAACATGTCCAAAGTACATGAGATGAAGTCTCGCCATCCTTGCTTAAGGAACATGCTGGCTGTACTTCTTCCAAGACAGATTCGTTCGTTCTTCTGGCAGTCCATGGTATATTCAATATTCTTCACCAACACCATAATTCAAAAGCATTAATTCTTCTCTGGTCTTCCATATTCATTGTCCAGCTTTTGCATGCATATGTTTGAATACTGGATAAGTTATATAGCTTTATTCAAAAGGAAAGATAAGCCAGAAATCTTTGATATGTTAGGTATTCCTCCTGTTTTATATGCCACAGAGTGAACATTCATTCATTGATACATTCATTTATTCTTTTAACTATTCATTCATTCAGCAAGCATTGATTATGTACTAAATAACAGGTGGCAGTCCAGTTACATGAGACTGAGGAATAAAAAATAAAGTTCTTGTCCTCAAGGAACTCAGTCTTTGGGAAGTCTGGTTATCAAAGAACTAATAGCAAGCTAGATGAGAGCAAGGTATCAGGAATCATATAGACTGGACTGGGTTCAGATTCTTCTCTGTTTTGCCAGTAACTGGTATGTGACTTTAAGAAAATTTCCTTGTCAATGAAATGTAAACTACTTTGTAGTACCGCTCTGTCTTTTTTTTTTTTAGTGAAATTAGATGACATATATATATATATTTATCAAATTATCACACATTCAGGTTTGATATAAGTTAATTATTGTGATGAGGATTGTTACAGAAGAAGGGTTTATGAAGACGCTTTATTTAGCCTGAAGCTAGGGGAAGGGGTTGGTAAGGAACATGCAGAAAGCAACAATTGGGCAAAAATTTGAAACACAAGAAAGATTGAGATAGAGAGCTAAGTTATGGAGAGAAGCCAAAGGGAACAGCACATGCAAAGGTAAAGAAAAGGGAACCTATGTGGTATTTAATGAGCCGAAAATGATTGGTGTGTTTAGCACAGAGGGCATTCTTGAGCAATTAGTGGGAGATGAAACAGTAAGTGGTTTGGATTTCATTCTCAGTGACTTATAATTTATTGTTAAGATAATGGCCATTCAACAGAATTTTCCTTCATACTGCTAGCAGAAGCAAGCCCTCTTAGTAGCTCAAAGGTGCTAAAATGAATTAGAACACAATTTAAATAGTACTTCAATTTAAGAGCTGTGTACGTACAGCAAGGTCTTTGTATAAATATGTGTGCAATCAAGGATTTACTTTAATTTTGGGAAATGATAGGAGAGTTTGAAGTACAAGTAAAATATAAAATACTATTGAGCAAGTATTTATTGAGGGTTGCTTCCTAACAGGTGCTATGCTAAGGCGTTTACTCATAAACATAAAAGACTTTTCTTCTTTAGAGGCGCTTGGAGTCCGAGTGGTGGAAACAGATAAAGTAATAGCTGTATCTAGTTATGCACGCTTAGTTGAAAGTTTATAAAGTAGCATAGGGATTAGAATAACTAAATCTCCAGGGCAACACCAGTATTAGGAGAGCCAGGAATGTTATTGCAATGGTCCAGATTAGATTATAATGGCTTGAACCATGACAATGGCAGTGTTGATGAGGACAAGAGACAGACACAAGACGTAATTATGGATAGACTGGGAGCTTACAGGTTCCGAAAGGAGAAGTAAGGCCCTAGGACTTGTCATAGGGCCCTACTGTGGGCAACTAAAAATCAGTACTTATAAGAATGAGAACTAAACAGAAGAATCAATTATTTTAAATAGTGTAGATTTTGAAGTCACTTGGTGAAATACCCACCACCAGCCCCTCTTTTCTCACCATTCCAAGCTACCCTGGCTGGGACTCTATTTGGAATACCTGTTTGGGTATATGGGTGGTTTTTACCACACCATCTACTTTATATTTGGTTTGAGGTACCAAGGATAGAAATACATGTGTCGTTGTAAGTCCACACTTCCCGCAAGGGAAAATAATATGCTAGGTGATTTAATTCTTTACTGCTGAGTTTTCTTTATGTTCTGTTAAACACTTTCATATTATGGAAGTCAAAAATTGAAGTAAAACAGATTATCATGTTTATCTGTGAAAATGGTGTTAGACACACATGGATAAGTACTACAAAGAACTAAAAGTGCTTTGGGAGTTGGACAGTAGAGTATGAGAGATAAGAGATGTCTTTGTTTCATGAATAAGGGGAGTACCCTGCAGTAGACGTTCTCCCTTGGAAATTTCAATGGCCTTGTTGGCCGTGACAGTTACCTGTGTTGGTGATCGAAGGTCACTTTGCATGGTGATTTCCTTTTTCATGTGAAAAATTTATCCCAGTCAAAGATGAATGGGCGATGACATCTCTTCCCAACTGAAAGTGTATACACTCAGTGTGAACAGCCATTAGAACAACTGTGGGTGGGAATTTTGCTCTACAAAAAACAGCCTTGACGAACATACATGGCGACATTGTTTTCAGGACTAACACTCATCTGTTGGGCTGGCAGAATGCCTGGTCATTTGTTGGTCAGACTTTAGGACATATGCTGAAGTCAGCAAGTACCAGGTCCTCTCCTACAACAACACTGCCCCCTGGAAGTTGGAAGGCCCTTTGTCACAGATAAGCTGGAAATGACATCGGATTAAAATTCTTCTTCTCACAGCTCATGTCGCAGGGTTGGCAACCAATGTCACAGAACAATATGTGTATTAATTATTTAATGAGAAACTAATTTGCTCTGTAAACCCTCATCTAAAATACAACAAAAAAATAACAGTGATAATCAGAATTTTAAGGTAGATTTTTTTTTTTTTTTTTTTTGTGTACGGAAAGCCAGAGTATGTTATGTTATTGGTAGTATTTTTTTCTGTTTATTCTCTTCCCTCCATGAATGAGAGAGGGTCAGCATGGCATGCCGTAACCACAAATGTGAATCACTGTATGCTAGGCTCACTTGTTTTTCATAAACAATAGTTTAATTTTATTTTGTCCTTGTGAATGAAGAAAACCAAATAAAATATCTCATACAAGTATGACTAATTACTTTTCTGTGATTTGCATTTCTTTTATTTTCTAGCCCTTTTTTTATTTTCTTATATTTCCTTCTTCCTTTATATCTCTTTATCTCCAACCTTTGTCTCTGTCTCTCTCTTTTTTTTTTTTTAGTTTTGCTTTATTATTATTTTTTATGATCTTGTGATTCTAGTTTACTTTTTCCCATCTATGATAGTGGGTTCTGCCATTCTTTGTAGGTCCCTGACCTTTTTCAGTTTCCCAAGTCTGAAATCTCTCCAAGCAGTGTAACCCTCTAATTAGTTCCTTCTTTCTTGATTCAGCCTTCCAGTTTGCCCTGTCACTGATCCCTGTTCATCTTCTGGAAGTTTGAATTCTTCACATTCTTGACCCTTTTGAGAAAACTCTGTTTAGTTGATCACTTTCTACCAACTCTGCTCATCTGCTTAGCTGCCTTCCGTTTGACACAAAGACTGCTGAGAGAATAGAGCTTGAAGGGAATATAACTCTATGTAAGTAAATTTCTGTGCAGGACACAGAGACACATTAATGTCCTTTCCATAAATCGATGCGCCTGGGAGGCTGGTCTACATAGATCACTGTAATATGGGGACTCTGAGCAATCACATACCCCTCAGACCAGAGAGGTTCAGGTTTGGGAGATCTGTAACAGGCAAGATGAGGCATAACTATAGTGTGAACTTACACTCCGTTACTTTCCTTCTCCTCTTCCCTCTGGCTGTAGGTCCTGTTCTCTTCCAGCCCACAACCAGGGTGACAAAATCAAGAGAGGGAGAAAATTCAGGGAGACAGTGAAAACGAGTGTGGAACTAAATATGTGATCTTCCCACAGTGCCTAAGCAGCAGGTATTAATAAGCCCGTGGGAGTTTACAAAGATTGTATGATTTTTTAAAAATCTTTTATCAAAGAAATAAGTAGCATACACATAGTATAACTTACCCATTGTCCCAATAAATATTTATTAAGTGGCAATACTTATGATAGGTCTAGTCACTGGGAAGGAGTAAATAAAATGCTAGGGTATATGTGTCAACAAATGTGTTCAATAAATCCCTGAATTACCTAATGTTGTATATGTGTATTGTATTCAGAAATAATTAAACCTTACTAAGCATAAAAATACTTAATTTTTTGAGTGCTAACTATTGGCCAGAGTCTGTGTAAAATGTTTTACAAAATAATTTTAGTTCATACCCAGAATAACACGTGAGCTAGGTTGCTTTTAAAATGTCATTTTGAAGGAAACTGGAGCACAGGAAAGTTAAATAGCTTGCCTGCACAGCTAGTAAGAGGCAGGGCTGGGTTTGAGAAAGCTGTCTTGACATTGTAGCCCACTCTACTGCTTAAGAGGCTTGTTTATCTAGTTTTGTTCACTCTTGGTACAGAAAATTCCTAGTCTGTTGGAATGCGAATATTAAAAATTCAATTTAAATCTCCGTCATTATAATGTGATATGGTCCCTTGATTGTACTCTGCAAAATGTTGACTGCTTTAATCCTTAACTGGGGGATCTTTGCAGCAATCTTTCTTACCATTTCAAGTGTTCTTTCTGAAGGAACATGCTGCATTATCTCTCCCATCAGCATTCTGTGTGCCGTGGCAGTCAGGAGCACTTGAGAAATATTTTAGTGAGAAGTTTCTTTTTTTTAAGTCAACCTGAAGGGAGAGCTGAGCTCCTCCTAGACAGAAAGATGAACCATCTGATAATTCTTGTAAGATTACATTAAGAGCTACGTTACCTGATATTCTATTTCTTTTTTCAGAATCTTGTGTAAGTTACTTCTTCTCCATTCCCATTTAACTGCCCCATATTTAGCCCAACGAACTAAAGGCTTTATCTTGCGTAACAGGAATCAGTGACTGTATATTATCATGAGTGGGGAGTCAACTGGGCAGCAACTATTTTGTTTTTTGATACTATGGTGTCATTGATCACTTTCTTATAGACTTTCTAGCCATGGTCTTGTAACTTCACCCAAGTGATGGGACAAGACTGTGCAGATACGGTAATTGTGGCCCACCAAACCAAAACAAAAAAACAGAAACAAACTAAACCCATTGCTGTCTAGTGGATTCTGACTCATTGTGATCCTATAGCACAAAGTAGAACTGGATCATAGGGTTTCTAAGGAGTGGCTGGTTGATTTGAACTGCAGACCTGTAGATTAGCAGCCAGGCTCTTAACCACTTCCCCAGGAGGGCTCCCAAGGGATTGGTCAGTTTTACCATCCCACTGGGCTTGAAATGAGCCACCCCAGAGGTGGCAAAGAAGAGTCTAACACCACCAAGGAAGGAGAGACTGGCAGGAGAGACCCTTGGGAGACAGCGCAGTGGGCTCCCTGGCCTGCAGAGTGAGAAACCTGAGTGCCTTTGGACAGAGACTGAGGGCCAGGGAGAGGCGTGCCTGCAAGCATGGCTGGGAAGAGGCTCTCCTGATGGAAGAACTGTATCCTTGAATGATCCTGAGCCTGAATTGTAACCTGTTACTTCCCTAATAAACCCCATAATGGTGAGTATGATCTGTGAGTTCTGTGGGGCCTTTGCAATGAATTATTGAACACAGCAGAGAGTTAGAGTGCTGTGCAAGGGACGGTCGGTGTCAGAGTTGGTAAAGATGCTGGAGAGAGGAGGGATGTCTGACCCTACTTCACAGGAATCAGCCTTGGACTTTAGATCTTGATTATCTTTCCCCCTTGTGAAGTTAGAGAACGTCAGGCATTGCCCCCATGTCATTTTTACAGGTATGAATTGAATGGAGTTCCACTTCATTTTAGGTTGACGGTTCAAGTCCACCCAGCAGTGCCTTGGAATAAAGTCCTGGTGATTTGCCTCTGAAAAATCAGCCTTTGAAAACTGTATGGAGCAGAGTTCTATTCTGGCCCACGTGGGCTGCAATGAGTTGGAATTGACTCGACAGCAACTGGAACTGGATGGATCAAATTTTGTTGCCCAGAAAGTTATACTGAAGCCCTAACCCCTGTACCTATGAATGTGATATTCTTTACAAATAGGGTTTTTCTTCTGTTACATTAATGAGGTCTTACCAGAGCTAAGTGGGTCCTAAACCTAATCACTTCTCAGTGGTGTCTTATTAAAAGAATGAAATAGGCACAGAGATATACACACAGAGGAAAGACAGATGCCATGTAAGGATTGTCTACGAGCAAAAAAACACCAAGGATTGCTCACAGATACCAGAAACCAGGAGAGAAACCAATAGAAGGAATGAACACAGCGAAGACCCTGATTTGGACTCTGAGCATTCAGAACTCTAAGAAAATAAATTTCTCTTCTTCAAAGTCACTCACTTGTGGTATTTCTGTTATGCTAGCACTAATGAACTAAGACAAGGGGAATCAACTTATATTTATTTTCATCAAATCTTGATGTCTTGAATTCTTAAGATATATTTTACTCATTTGGTCATTGCTGAAAGGAGTATATCCTGAAGTAAATTCTCAAAGGTATATATACTCATAGGCATATGCCCAAAGGTAAATAAATATTTTAAAGAAAGAATTAAATTGAGGATAGTGGTTCGTGTTTAGAATCAAAGAAAATGATGCTAAAACTATTATGGAGAGTGAAAGATACAGCACTTTGATATAGGAGACCTAATCTGCATATGGAGAAGTGGTGGCACAGCGGTTAAGAGCTAGGCAGTAACCAAAATGTCGGCAGTTAGAGTCCACCAGCCGCTCCTTGGAAATCTTATGGGGCAGTTCTGTTCTGTCCTATAGGGTCACTATGAGTAGGAATTGACTAGACGACAACAGGTACTCTGAGTATAATGTCTCCTTGATTTTTTTAATTCATAAAAAACCCATACCTTTTTTCTCTTTCTTATTTTTTAATTTAATTTTGTTGTTGTTGTTAAGAATATACACAGTAAAACATACACCAATTCAACCATTACTACATGTACTACTCAGTGACATTCATTACATTCTTTGAGTTGTGCAACCATTCTCACCCTCCTTTTCTGAGTTGTTCCTCTTCCGTTAACATACACTCACTGCCTCCTAAGGTTCCTATCTAATCTTTTGAGTAGCTGTTGTCATTTTGATCCCATATAGATAGTTCTTAAAAGAATGTAATTCTCAAGGCAGACATTTTTTACTGATTAAGCTAAACTATTGTTTGGTTTTAAGAGGACTTCAGGGGATATTTTTGGTTAAAGTTTTAAAGATTATCTCAGGACAATAATTACAGGATTTCATCCAGCCCCCTTGGCTCCAGAAAGTCTGGAGTCCATGAGAATTTGACATCTCTTTTGCATTTTCCCCGTTTTGATAAGGATTCTTCTGTAGAATTTTTAATCAAAATGTTCAGTATTGGTAGTTGGGCACCATTCAGTTTTTCTGGTTTCATGGCAAAGAAGGCAGTTGTTCTTGGAAGCAATTAGCCACACACTCCCTATTCTCCTTCTATTCCTGATTCTCCCATTTCTATCTTTCCAGGTGTGCAGAGACCAGTCATTGCACCTCGGATGGCCACTTGCAAGGCTTTAAGACCCCAGGCAACAAATTAGGAGGTAGAACAGAAGCACTAAACATGTTATCAGGCCAATTAATTAGAGTGCCCCATGAAACCATGACCCTAACCCTCCATACCAAGGAACAAAATCCTGTGGGATCTTTGGTTGCATGTAAGCAGCCTCAGCAGCTGCTCTTGTTGTTGTTGTTGTTGTTGTTGTAAATACATCTATCACACAACTTTTGCCAGTTCAACATCTTACAGGCGTTCAACTTATTGGAAGCAATTATGACAATCGGCTGTGCAACCCTACCCTTAATCGACGCAATTTTTCCATCACCATTAACCCTTCTTTCTGCCCCTTGTAAAACTAAACCCGTTGCTGTCGAATCGATCCTGAGTCATAGCGACTGTGCAGGCCAGAGAACTGCCCCATAGGGTTTCCAAGGACCGGCTGATGGACTTGAACTGCCGACTTTTTGGTTAGCAGCTGAGCTCTTAACCACTGTGCCACCAGGGCTCCTGGTAACAAATAATATACTTTGCTCTCTATACATTTGCCTTTCCTTGTCTTTTTATATAAGTGAGGCCATATAATATTTTTCCTCTTGCGACTGACTTCTTTCACTCAGCATAATATCTTCCAGCTCCATCCATGTGGTGGCATGTATAAAAACTTCATTTCTTCTGCAGGCCGAGCAGTATTCCATTGTATATTTGTACCACATTTTGTTTATCCATTCATCTGTTGGTGGGCATTTAGTTTGTTTCCACCTTTTGGCTATGGTGAATAGTGCTGCAACGAACATTGGTGTACAATTCTCTGTTTGAGTCTCTGCTTTCAAGTCTTTTCAGTATATACGTAGGAGGGGAATTGCTGGGTCAAAGTGTTTCTACTTTTTTGAGGAACCCCCACACTGTTTTCCACAACAGCTATACCATTGTGCATTCCCATCAACCGTAGGTGAGTGTTCCAGTTTCCCCACATCCTCGCTGACATTTCTTATTTTCTGTTTTTTTTTTTTTTAATCTTAGCCATCCTAGTATGGGTGAAATGGTGTCTCATTATGCTTTTGATTTGCATCTCTGTCATGGCTAATGATGTTACGCATCCTTGCAAGTGTTTGGAGGCTATTTGAACGTTCTCTTGATGAAATACCTATTCAAGTCCTTTGCACATTTTATGATTGCATCCATAGCATTTTCATATCAGATATTTTAGAGGACAAAGTGAGACAAATGTATGTAGTTATTAAATTAGTCAATTTTTTTACAAGGTCAAACTTCGGTATTTTTTTTGAAATTAGTCTCAAACAGAGAGCCCAGGCCTAAATATGTCTCCAGATGAGCACAAAAACACCTCATCTGAAATACACAACAAAACTCTTTTGATATAAATTGCATTTCAAATTTAACACACAAAAAAATCCTTCTGGTTCTACAGTGAAGACCCCAAAAAACTGTTACATATGGTCAAACACAATTTATAAACATCTTTTTATATGTATGTGCAATAAACCAACCAAACCAAACCCAGTGCTATCAAGTCTATTCTGACTCATAGTGACCCTATAGGACAGAGTAGAACTGCCGCATAGTTTCCAAGGAGCGCCTGGTAGATTTGAACTGCCTACCCTTTGGTTAGCAGCCGTAGCACTTAACCACTACACCACCAGGGTTTCCTGTGTGTGCAATAGATATGAAAAAATGTTTTCATAGTATTTGTCTTAATTGTGCTTTGAATTTATTGCTCATTGGTAGATTCTAAAAGTCATATTGTAAAAAGTTGTTTTCATAATAAGTATATGTGTAAAATACTGTAAAATATAGTATATGAAACTGTAATGTAGCCCATATAGATCTAATTATTTAAGTAGTGCCACTTCCTAGTCTTCAAATAAGTAAAACTTTCAAAACAATTTTTCTTTACTTGATGGTCCTGGTCCCTTTAAATTTAAAATGTCTATACTATATTTTCCATACATGTGGTAAATTGGAGACAGAAATTACATGGTACACTTTAACATACACTGAACAAAATATGGTTACCCTCATTTTCAGGCTAAAAGAATGTTGGACAGTAGCTTGTAAAAAGAACAAAATGAGTTTGAGAGAAGGGGTCACTTTGAGAATGCGAGGTCATTGAGAAGCCCATCTGAAAAGGGTGAGTGATGGATTATATTGTTGTTACGTAGCTGACAAGGGTTGGAAGGTTGACAATGTGAAGATGAGAAGAGGTTAGATCAAGGCAAGAGGTAACACTGTTTATTTGAAATGAAAAATTGAAGCTGTCTAAACAACTGATAGTTAAATCAACATGCACATTTTCTTACTAAGAACATAAGAAGTTAGAGCAATGAACTTTTATGAAAGGGATTGCCAGTGGTTCTTTTAGATAATAAGAATTTCTGTTGAATTTAATTCCATTTAGTTTAGTCTAAATATATAGAATTTAGGGACAAGAGGTATACTCCCATTTGAAATTTTCTCTGAAAATACAAATTTATAAAGTGTTCTTTTTTTTTTTTAACTATGAAAAACATTATATCTATGTTCTGTATACCTTAAATTAGTATAGATGTCAATAACCAAAATAATTTCCATCTCGCTTGTATTTTTTTTTTTAAGATGAACTAAAGCTTCAAAGGAAACTGTGGTGGTACAGTGGTTAAGTGCTACAGCTGCTACCAAAAGGTCAGGAGTTTGAATCCACCAGGTGCTCCTTGGAAACTTATGGGGTCAGTTCTCCTGTGTCCTGTAGGGTTGCTATGAGTTGGAATCGACTCGACTTGATGGCAGAAGGTTTGGTTTTTGGTTTCAAAGCTTGATTACATTTGAGACTTCTAGACAAAGCACATTTTAAAAAATATCACGAAATAATTATTTTCCATAAAGATAGGTAGATAAGAACATTTATGTTTAAAACCTGTTGAGCAAAATTCAACTTGACCCTATAAGTTTCCTATCTTCAAGAAGATCAAAAGAAAAAAATTCATCCAGAGAAGCAGTCTTCCAATAGATCTATGAAGAAGTTATTATATTTAATCTACGATGAGATCATTACATTACAAAATCAGCTTGTAAAACGTATCAGGACGCTATATGAATACTATAGAGGTTACCTCACTCAGCCACTAAGGCATTGGTTCTAAGGTGTGACAGTCTCCTAGGAACTCATGGATGTCCATGGCATTTTGATAGTAGTTTATTTATGATAAAAATTTAACTTTCAGGGCATTAATGAATAACTCATATATGCTTCCTAATCATTGTTATATAATGATCACATATTTCTTCTTACTAGGTTTTGCCAGAGGTCTTTGTTTATTTGTTGTATGGTTGTTAGCAGGAATAGATCGGTAGCGGGTAGCATCCCTTGCGATCCTGGATAATAGTTTCTAGTTGATTGAGCAACACTATTTTAAGCCAAGCGTGTCTGGTTTAATCAAACGTGTAGTAAAGAGCTGGTAACTAGTGAGTCAAGTTAAATTACTTCAGCCATCCCTTCCACACACTTTCCATAATTAGAGTAGCAGTGTGGCGCTGAGGGAAATGAACAGGCTTTGGAGTTAGAAAATCTTGAGCTTCAAAGTAGGCAAATGCTGTGAATTGAACTGTGTCCCCCAAAATATGTGTTGTAAATCCTAACCCTTATACCTCTGGATGTAATCCCATTTGGGAACAGGGTTTTCTTTGTTATGTTAATAGGGTCATATCAGTGTAGGGTGTGTTTTAAGCCAATCCCTTTTGAAATGTAAAAAAGCAGATTGCTCACAAAAGAAGGCAGACACAGCCAGAAGGAAGGAACCACAGATGGGGGAAGATAGATGCCATGTCATATGAAGGTCAACGAGAAATTCAGGAACAAAAGAAGAGACAAGGACTTTCCTTCCCCCAGAGTCCACAGACAGAGCCAGCACCCTGGATTTGGACTTCTAACCTCCTAATCTGTGAGAAAATAAATTTCTGTTCGTTAAAGCCACCCCCTTGTAGCATTTCTGTCATAGCAGCACTAGGTAACTAAGACAGCAGTTAACCTTTATAAACCTTAGTGTTTTCAACTGTAAAACGAGGATATTAGGTTAGTCATGGCTTATTGTGAGAATTAAATGAGATAGTGCGTGTTCAGTTGTTGGCACACAAGGTGTACTTGAAAGCTAGTAGTGAGCATTATGACCGTTTAAAGTGGATCATGCAGGATAAAGCAGAGATTTCATTTTTGATTGTATATCTTTGCCTGTCTTTATAATCCTGGAGGCTAGGCATCTTCATAAAACACTAACTATCCTGAAAAGTTAAGCCATAAAAGATGGATTTATTTTATGTAGGATTCTTTTATGTAGTCAAGCATGAAAGTGAAAAGTGCTTTGATGGCCTGTTCTCATTTAATTCCTCAGATATAGAAAACCAGAAAGATTCACAGCTGTATTATGTTAATGATCATAATTTCAGAATGCCCTAATACCACAATAAATAACCTAGGATGCCCATAACCGTTTTATGAGTCATTGTTCATAACCAAAGGACTCCCCTGACATTTATGTACTTTTATATACTCTGTTAAACCACCCATATCTGTGAAACGAAAAAAAAAAAAAAAAAAAAGTCATGACAGGTATGTTTTAAGCTAATCAGAGCAAAGCCATTCAAGCTTATGACCCAAAGCATGTCAGAAGACTCAGTCCTTAGCACTGGCTGTTATTTAATTATGGAGAAGCCAGCCTATTATTGCACATCAATTAAGTGTAAAATTATGAACTGTCTCTCTCTTTATGTCTGTATCCTGACACAGCTAGTGATATTAGTTGGGTAATTATTTTTACATGATTTAACAACTTGATATATTTAAGGTGGCATAAATGTCTCTTGACTATCTTTTATTTTGATAGACACCGTCATATAATTACGTCCAGTGTTTTATGAACTGTAATCCCCTGACTCTTTAACCTTCTTTCAGGGTTCCATTGTAAAAGTCCATGAAGGGAAACACACCTTAGGCTTTCAGGGATGCTGGAGAGTCTATGACCTCCATTGTTCTTGTTGTTAAGCGCTGTCAAGTCGGTTCCAACTCGTAGTGACCTTGTGTATAGTAGAAGCACTGCCTGGTCCTGTGCCATTCTCACAGTCTTTATGCTCGAGCCTGTTGTTGCAGTCACTGTGTCAATCCACCTTGTTGAGAATCTTCCTCTTTTTTGCTGACTCTTTACTTTACCAAGCACGATGTCCTTCTCCATGGACTGAACCCTCCTGATAACATGTCCGAAGTATTTGAGACGAAGTCTCGCCATCCTTGCTTCTAAGGAACATTCTGGTTGTACTTCTTCCAAGACAGATTTGTTTGTTCTTCTGGCAGTCCACGGTATATTCAGTATTCTTCACCAACACTGTAATTCAAAGGCCCCAATTCTTCTTCTGTCTTTCTTATTCATTGTCCAGCTTTCACATGCATATGAGGTCATTGAAAACACTATGGCTAGGGCCAGGTGCACCTTAGTTCTCAAGGTGGCATCTTTGTCTTTTGCAGCAGATTTGCCCAATGCAATACATCCTTTTATTTCTTGACTGCTGCTTCCATGGATGTTGATTGTGGATCCAAGTAAAAAAGAATCCTTGACAACTTCTAAAACCCTCTTTTAAGGAGCGAGCAAATACAGCTGAGAATGCAAAGCACTGGCAAGGGAAAAGAATAGTATTCCACTGAGATCATTTAACAGTGTTGTTTTTTATTTCTTAAAATCATGTGAACCTTTGAATCCATTATTAAAAATACAAATAGCTCTAGGCGGGCTAACACCTTAATCCATTATCAGATCACGAAAGAAGAGAGATTTCGAGAACCAGGTGATTTGACCAGCAATGTGCACTGACAGAGTGGGGCATTATTGGAGCAAAGTGAGAGTAAGGCAGAAATATTTCTACTTAACTTTTCTTTTTTTTTGTCTCCAGTCTCTACCCCGTGAGATAATAAAAAAGTGAATAATTCAGTTTATAGATGATGAGGAGTCGCTGGGTAGCGAAACAGTTAAGCACTTGGCTACTAACCGAATGGTCTTCCCCTCCACCCAAACAATTTACATTGATTGAAAATTTCGTCAAATAATTCTTGAGTCATTGGAAAATATTACAGCATCAGTAACATATAGAGCCGTTTGTATATTGTCCAATTTAAATTTGACCAGAACCCTATCCTGCCAAACTATGTGGGATACATCTCAAGAATTAGGTAATAACACCCTATCTTTTGCTGAGGTATCTCTAGAAAAGTGATAAACATTTTATACTAAAAACAATGTATTATCCCACGATCTGATAATGACAAGTTAAAATTAAAGTTTAATGTCGGGTATAAATATACGCTTATGAATATTATAGAGGAAAAACTAGATAGATACCAGTCCAAGGGACAATAAATAGTGATGACAGGACATTTCCGGCTCACTATGAAAGGTGGGAAGTGGAGCCTGGAGAAGTTGCCTTAAGTGAAGGAGTGAAGCTGCAGACTTTATAGGGCACATGCTTCTTTGCCTTGGAATAATGAAAGAGATGCCAGTGGCTATAAACCAGTGTGAACACAATTTGTAAATAAAATCTGATCTGTGTATTCAATTAACAACATGGTCATAATAGAAGTTCAAAATGGCTAAGCTTACAGACATTTTGGCATGTTCATACATCTTGGAGCCTTGAAAATTTGTCCTTAATTACGTCTCAGATATGCAGGGAAAGGAGGAAGCTGGAATAACGTAGGTAAAGGAATCCAAATGAACTCTTCACAAAATTGGAGCTACTGAACTATTAAAAAAACCTGTTTCTGTCAAGTTGCTTCCAACTCACAGTGACCTTATAGGACAGAGTAGAACGATCCCATGGGGTTTCTAAGGCTGTAGTCTTTGTGGAAGCAGATTGCTACATCTGGTGGGTTTGAACTGACAACCTTTTTGTTAGCAGCTGAGCACTTAACCACTACACCATCATGGCTCCCAAATATTCATATAAGCCTTGCTACTGCCAGCTGTCACCTAGACAGCTTGTTAGTTAAAGAATTTGTGCTTAGTAGGTCCAATGAAGGACCAAGTAATCTCTGTCTTTGAAAAGTTCCCCAGGGAATTCTGATGCAGACAAAAATTGAAACTACTAAGATGGTCTTCTCAGAAATGACTAGCCAGTGTCAGCTTTCATTACAGTTGAGCCTCTGCCACTAACAGGAGTTCTCTGGCTGGTTTGTTAGACTTACTGCAGGTGACTTTCATTATCCTTTAGACCTCATGCTTTGCAATGCAGAAGAGACTAGAAGCACAAATTTGAAGACCACCTAAAATTTACCCCAGTGGCACATCCATGTGAAGCATCAGAGAATATCTGCTTGATCAAATATCTTCCATTCCATGTTACCTAAAGAAGTAGGAAAATTAAGTCCCTGGTAGCTTGCTTTTTGCGTTTTTTTCAAATATTTGAGGGATCACTGCTTCTTCTTGTAGCTTCATAAAATTCACTGCTTGTAAAAAGAAAGAAAGAAAAAAAAAAGGAAAGGAAGAGAGTTGTTTTTAAAAACATCCCAGGGTTTAGTTAGAGTAGAAGAATGATTATAAACAGAAGATCCTAGAACTCTTTGTTCTTTGTAATAAAACATGATACAGGGATTGATGGGGCTTTCCTTTTAGTGAATTGTGTGACTAAGGAAACACACGTGTAACACAATCACACTAATTTTCCAAGTTTCCCTAATGTTGATAACTCTTAAACAGCTGATCGAATTGAAGGGGTGCAGATGCGTTATTTGACTGCATATATCCCCCGGCACAATTGTTCAAACCAAATTTTATTAATATCATTCCTTATAAAGGTTCGAGTTATATTAACTTATTAAATGGCTTATTTAGAAACAACCTACTTCACTAATGTCAATGTGGCCATGGTAAAAGTGTTGAAATTTAACATATTAAGAGTATACACTAACAAACTTTTTTTTTTTTAAATAACTTTTATTAAGCTTCAAGTGAACGTTTACAAATCCAATCAGTCTGTCACATATAAGTTTACATACATCTCACTCCCTACTCCCACTTCCTCTCCCCCTCTTGAGTCAGCCCTTTCAGTCTCTCCTTTCTTGACAATTTTGCCGGCTTCCCTCTCTCTCTATCCTCCCATCCCCCCTCCAGACAAGAGTTGCCAACACAATCTCAAGTGTCCACCTGATATAATTAGCTCACTCTTCATCAGCATCTCTCTCCCACCCGCTGACCAGTCCCTTTCATGTCTGATGAGTTGTCTTCGGGGATGGTCCCTGTCCTGTGTCAACTGAAGGTCTGGGGAGCATGGCCGCTGGGATTCCTCCAGTCTCAGTCAGACCGTTAAGTCTGGTCTTTTTATGAGAATTTGGGGTCTGTATCCCACTGATCTCCTGCTCCCTCAGGGGTCCTCTGCTGTGCTCCCTGTCAGGGCAGTCATCAATTGTGGCCGGGCACCAACTAGTTCTTCTGGTCTCAGGATGATGTAGGTCTCTGGTTCATGCGGCCCTTTCTGTCTCTTGGGCTCTTAGTTGTCGTGTGGCCTTGGTGTTCTTCATTTTCCTTTGCTCCAGGTGGGTTGAGACCAATTGCTGCGTCTTAGATGGCCGCTTGTTAGCATTTAAGACCCCAGACGCCACATTTCAAAGTGGGATGCAGAATGATTTCATAATAGAATTATTTTGCCAATTGACTTAGAAGTCCCCGCAAACCATGTTCCCCAGACCCCCGCACTTGCTCCGCTGACCTTTGAAACATTCATTTTATCCCGGAAACTTCTTTGCTTTTGGTCCAGTCCAGTTGAGCTGACCTCCCATGTATTGAGTGTTGTCTTTCCCTTCACCTAAAGCAGTTCTTATCTACTGATTAATCAATAAAAAACCCTCTCCCACCCTCCCTCCCTCCCGCCCTCGTAACCACAAAAGTATGTGTTCTTCTCAGGTTTACTATTTCTCAAGATCTTATAATAGTGGTCTTATACAATATTTGTCCTTTTGCCTCTGACTCATTTCGCTCAGCATAATGCCTTCCAGGTTCCTCCATGTTATGAAATGTTTCAGAGATTCGTCACTGTTCTTTATCGATGCGTAGTATTCCATTGTGTGAATATACCACAATTTATTTACCCATTCATCCGTTGATGGACACCGTGGTTGCTTCCAACTTTTTGCTGTTGTAAACAGAGCTGCAATAAACATGGGTGTGCATGTATCTGTTTGTATGAAGGCTCTTGTATCTCTAGGGTATATTCCTAGGAGTGGGATTTCTGGGTTGTATGGTAGTTCTATTTCTAACTGTTTAAGATAACGCCAGATAGATTTCCAAAGTGGTTGTACCATGTTACATTCCCACCAGCAGTGTATGAGAGTTCCAATCTCTCCGCAGCCTCTCCAACATTTATTATTTTGTGTTTTTTGGATTAATGCCAGCCTTGCTGGTGTGAGATGGAATCTCATCGTAGTTTTAATTTGCATTTCTCTAATGGCTAATGATCGAGAGCATTTTCTCATGTATCTGTTGGCTGCCTGAATATCTTCTTTAGTGAAATGTGTGTTCATATCCTTTGCCCACTTCTTGATTGGGTTGTTTGTCTTTTTGTGGTTGAGTTTTGACAGAATCATGTAGATTTTAGAGATCAGGCGCTGGTCGGAGATGTCATAGCTGAAAATTCTTTCCCAGTCTGTAGGTGGTCTTTTTACTCTTTTGGAGAAGTCTTTAGATGAGCATAGGTGTTTGATTTTTAGGAGCTCCCAGTTATTGGGTTTCTCTTCATCATTTTTGGTAATGTTTTGTATTCTGTTTATACCTTGTATTAGGGCTCCTAAGGTTGTCCTAATTTTTTCTTCTATGATCTTTATCGTTTTAGTCTTTATGTTTAGGTCTTTGATCCACTTGGAGTTAGTTTTTGTGCATGGTGTGAGGTATGGGTCCTGTTTCATTTTTTTGCAAAGGGATATCCAGTTATGCCAGCACCATTTGTTAAAAAGGCTATCTTTTCCCCAGTTAATTGACACTGGTCCTTTGTCAAATATCAGCTGCTCATACGTGGATGGATCTATGTCTGGGTTCTCAATTCTGTTCCATTGGTCTATGTGTCTGTTGTTGTACCAGTACCAGGCTGTTTTGACTACTGTGGCTGTATAATAGGTTCTGAAGTCAGGTAAGGTGAGGCCTCCCACTTTCTTCTTCTTTTTCAGTAGTGCTTTGCTTATCCGGGGCTTCTTTCCCTTCCATATGAAATTGGTGATTTGTTTCTCTATCCCCTTAAAATATGACATTGGAATTTGGATTGGAAGTGCGTTAAATGTATAGATGGCTTTTGGTAGAATAGACATTTTTACTATGTTAAGTCTTCCTATCCATGAGCAGGGTATGTTTTTCCACTTAAGTATGTCCTTTTGAATTTCTTGTAGTAGAGCTTTGTAGTTTTCTTTGTATAGGTCTTTTACATCCTTGGTAAGATTTCTTCCTAAGTATCTGATCTTCTTGGGGGCTACTGTGAATGGTCTTGATTTGGTTATTTCCTCTTCGGTGTTCTTTTTGTCGATGTAGAGGAATCCAAGTGATTTTTGTATGTTTATTTTATAACCTGAGACTCTGCCAAATTCTTCTATTAGTTTCAGTAGTTTTCTGGAGGATTCCTTAGGATTTTCTTGTATATAATCATGTCATCTGCAAATAGTGATAACTTTACTTCTTCCTTGCCAATCCGGATACCTTTTATTTCTTTGTCTAGCCTAATTGCCCTGGCTAAGACTTCCAACACGATGTTGAATAAGAGCAGTGATAAAGGGCATCCTTGTCTGGTTCCCGTTCTCAAGGGAAATGCTTTCAGGTTCTCTCCATTTAGAGTGATATTGGCTGTTGGCTTTGCATAGATGCCCTTTATTATGTTGAGGAATTTTCCTTCAATTCCTATTTTGGTAAGAGTTTTTATCATGAATGGGTGTTGGACTTTGTCAAATGCCTTTTCTGCATCAATTGATAAGATCATGTGGTTTTTGTCTTTTGTTTTATTTATGTGATGGATTCCATTAATGGTTTTTCTGATATTAAACCAGCCTTGCATACCTGGTATAAATCCCACTTGATCAGGGTGAATTATTTTTTTGATGTGTTGTTGGATTCTATTGGCTAGAATTTTGTTGAGGATTTTTGCATCAATGTTCATGAGGGATATAGCTCTATAATTTTCTTTTTTTGTAATGTCTTTACCTGGTTTTGGTATCAGGGAGATGGTGGCTTCATAGAATGAGTTGGGTAGTATTCCGTCATTTTGTATGCTTTAGAATACCTTTAGTAGTAGTGGTGTTAACTCTTCTCTGAAAGTTTGGTAGAACTCTGCAGTGAAGCCGTCCGGGCCAGGGCTTTTTTTTGTTGGGAGTTTTTTGATTACCGTTTCAATCTCTTTTTTTGTTATGGGTCTATTTAGTTGTTCTACTTCTGAATGTGTTAGTTTAGGTAGGTAGTGTTTTTCCAGGAATTCATCCATTTCTTCTAGGTTTTCAAATTTGTTAGAGTACAATTTTTCATAATAATCTGAAATGATTCTTTTAATTTCATTTGGTTCTGTTGTGATGTGGTCCTTCTCATTTCTTATTCGGGTTATTTGCTTCCTTTCTTGTATTTCTTTAGTCAGTCTAGCCAATGGTTTATCAATTTTATTAATTTTTTCAAAGAACCAGCTTTTGGCTTTGTTAATTCTTTCAATTGTTTTTCTGTTCTCTAATTCATTTAGTTCAGCTCTAATTTTTATTATTTGTTTTCTTCTGGTGCCTGATGGATTCTTTTGTTGCTCAGTTTCTATTTGTTCAAGTTGTAGGGACAGTTCTCTGATTTTGGCTCTTTCTTCTTTTTGTATGTGTGCATTTATTGATATAAATTGGCCTCTGAGCACTGCTTTTGCTGTGTCCCAGAGGTTTTGATAGGAAGTATTTTCATTCTCGTTGCTTTCTATGAATTTCCTTATTCCTTCCTTAATGTCTTCTATAACCCAGTCTTTTTTCAGAAGGGTGTTGTTCATTTTCCAAGTATTTGATTTCTTTTCCCTAGTTTTTCTGTTATTGATCTCTAGTTTTATTGCCTTGTGGTCTGAGAAGATGCTTTGTAATATTTCGATGTTTTGGACTCTGCAAAGATTTGTTTTATGACCTAATATGTGGTCTATTCTAGAGAATGTTCCATGTGCGCTAGAAAAAAAAGTATACTTTGCAGCAGTTGGGTGGAGAGTTCTGTATAAGTCAATGAGGTCAAGTTGTTTGATTGTTGTAATTAGATCTTCCGTGTCTCTGTTGAGCTTCTTACTGGATGTCCTGTCCTTCTCCCAGAGTGGTGTGTTGAAGTCTCCTACTATAATTGTGGAGGTATCTATCTCGCTTTTCAATTCTGTTAAAATTTGATTTATGTATCTTGCAGCCCTGTCATTGGGTGCATAAATATTTAATATGGTTATGTCTTCCTGATCAATTGTCCCTTTTATCATTATATAGTGTCCTTCTTTATCGTTTGTGGTGGATTTAAGTCTAAAGTCTATTTTGTCAGAAATTAATATTGCTACTCCTCTTCTTTTTTGCTTATTGTTTGCTTGATATACTTTTTTTCCATCCTTTGAGTTTTAGTTTGTTTGTGTCTCTAAGTCTAAGGTGTGTCTCTTGTAGGCAGCATATAGATGGATCGTGTTTCTTTATCCAGTCTGTGACTCTCTGTCTCTTTATTGGTGCATTTAGTCCATTTACATTCAGGGTAATTATAGATAAATAAGTTTTTAGTGCTGTCATTCTGATGCCTTTTTATGTGTGTTGTTGACAATTTCATTTTTCCACATACTTTTTTGTGCTGAGGCGTTTTTCTTAGTAAAATGTGAGATCCTCATTTTCATAGTGCTTGACTTTATGTTAGTTGAGTTGTTACGTTTTTCTTGGTTTTTATCTTGAGTTATAGAGTTGTTATACCTTTTTGTGGTTACCTTAATATTTACCCCTATTTTTCTAAGTAAAAACCTAACTTGTATTGTTCTATATCGCCTTGTATCACTCTTCATACGGCCGTTCAATGCCTCCTGTATTTAGTCCTTCTTTTTGATTATTGTGATCTTTTACCTATTGACTTCCATGATTCCCTGTTATGTGTATTTTTTTTTTTTAATTAATCTTAATTTGTTTGTTTTTGTGATTTCCCTGTTTGAGTTGATATCAGGACGTTCTGTTTTGTGACCTTGTGTTGTGCTGATATCTGATATTATTAGTTGTCTGACCAAACAATATCCTTTAGTATTTCTTGTAGCTTTGGTTTGGTTTTTGCAAATTCTCTAAACTTGTGTTTTTCTGTAAATATCTTAATTTCGCCTTCATATTTCAGAGAGAGTTTTGCTGGATATATGATCCTTGGCTGGCAGTTTTTCTCCTTCAGTGTTCTGTATATGTCGTCCCATTCCCTTCTTGCCTGCATGGTTTCTGCTGAGTAGTCAGAACATATTCTTACTGATTCTCCCTTGAAGGAAACCTTTCTTTTCTCCCTGGCTGCTTTTAAAATTTTCTGTTTATCTTTGGTTTTGGTGAGTTTGATGATAATATGTCTTGGTGTTTTTCTTTTTGGATCAATCTTAAATGGGGTTCGATGAGCATCTTGGATAGATATCCTTTCGTCTTTCATGATGTCAGGGAAGTTTTCTGTCAGGAGTTCTTCAACTATTTTCTCTGTGTTTTCTGTCCCCCCTCCCTGTTCTGGGACTCCAATCACCCGCAGGTTATCCTTCTTGATAGAGTCCCACATGATTCTTAGGGTTTCTTCATTTTTCTTAATTCTTTTATCTGATTTTTTTTCAGCTATGTTGGTGTTGATTCCCTGGTCCTCCAGATGTCCCAGTCTGCATTCTAATTGCTCGAGTCTGCTCCTCTGATTTCCTAGTGCGTTGTCTAATTCTCTTATTTTATTGTTAATCTTTTGGATTTCTACATGTTGTCTCTCTATGGATTCTTGCAACTTATTAATTTTTCCAGTATGTTCTTGAATAATCTTTTTGAGTTCTTCAACAGTTTTATCAGTGTGTTCCTTGGCTTTTTCTGCAGTTATCCTAATTTCATTTGTGATATCATTAAGCATTCTGTAAATTAGTTTTTTATATTCTGTATCTGATAATTCCAAGATTGTATCTTCATTTGGGAAAGATTTTGATTCTTTTGTTTGGGGGGTTGGAGAAGCTGTCATGGTCTGCTTCTTTAAGTGGTTTGATATGGATTGTTGTCTCCTCGCCATCACTGGGAAACTAGTTTTTCCAGAAAATCCGCTAAAAAAAAAAATGCAGTCAGATTCCTATCAGAGTTCTCCCTCTGGCTCAGGCTATTCAGATGTTAATGAAGCCGCCTGGGGAGGGTGGGGGAGGGAACAGAGAGATAGGAGAGTAGCACCTCAGAATATAGCCAGAGTTGCTTGTCTTGCTTGGAATGACTATTATATCTGAGATTCCCGCGGGCGCGTCGCCTATGTGTGCTGGCTGTGTGGAGATTGCCCCCGGGGGGTCTGGCCCGCTGGAGTCACGGTCAGATCCTCCGCTTCCAGCCCCACGCCCAGCGTCAAGGCTCCCCTACTGGGACGGTGCACTCTCGACTCCAAAATCAGTCGCTGCCTCCCGGGGACTTCTCGTCCCTCCAGCCGTGTGGCCTTGCCGCCCCCGAGAACCAGTTGGGCCTCCTCCCGGGGTTAGTTCAGATGGGTGGAGCAGGTCCCCGTGCTTGTGCCGTGATCGAGTGTCCCGGCTGGGACGCTGTTCTCCCCGCTCCAATACCAGTCGCTGCCTCCCAGGGACTTCTTCTACTGGCTGTGTCCCACGCCGCCCGCGCGACCCGGCTGGTCCCCTTCCCGGGGTTAGTTCAGGGGGGTGGAGCAACTCTCCGTGTTTATGCCGTACCTGCGTCCAGTCCAAATCCCTGCGGGATGGTTCCCCGGCTCGGACGGTGCTCTTTCTGCTCCAAGACCAGTCACTGCCTCCTGGGGACTTCTCCTACCGGCTGCGTCCCACGCCGCCGGTGGAACCAGCTGGTTCCCCTCCCTGGGTTAGTTCGGGGGGTGGAGCTGCTCTCTGTGCTTGTGCCGTACCTGACTGGTACGCTGGCTCCAGGCTCTGGAAACAATCGCTGCTTCCCCGTATTAGTTCGTTCTCCGTCTCTAAATCTGTGTTTGTTGTTCAGGGTTCGTAGATTGTTATGTATGTGATCGATTCACTTGTTTTTCTGTGTCTTTGTTGTAAGAGGGATCCGAGGTAGCGTCTGCCTAGTCCGCCATCTTGGCTCCGCCCCCCTAACAAACTTTTTAAGGAAGCTGATGTTTGAGATGAGAAAGAATTGTATTTTTCAGGATTCCAAATGCAAAAAGAAAAGAGAAGTTACTAAGAGTGAGAAATAATGTTGTTGTTGTGTGCTGTTGATTCGGTTCCTATTCCTAGTGATCCTATAGGACAGAGTAGAACTACCCCATAGGGTTTCCTATGGAAGTAGATCTCCAGGTCTTTTCTCCCACGGAGTGGCTGGTGTGTTTGAACTGCAGTTAGGAACAGAATGCTTAACCATTGAACCACCCGGGCTCTTTGAGAAACAATGTAGTGAATGGAAATGACAGGTTCTCTCAAAGCTTGTAATGATTCCTTTTGAATAAAGAAATCAGAGAATGGTCTAGAGTCTATTATGATAAAAAAAAAATCCCCATTGCCTTTGAGTTGTTTCTGATTCATAGTGACCCTGTATTATGATAATAAATAACTTTAAATCTTAGTGGTTTAAAACAACAATGGCTTATTTCTCTCCCATACACATGTGCATTCTGGGTGAGCTGGGACTCTGCCCAGCACTGTCCTCACTTAGACCAATAGAACAGCCACTCTTTCTGGTAATCATGGTGGAGAAAAAGAAGGCAAGGCAAATCGTACACTAATTCGTAAAGACTTTCAGTCAGAAATGATAGAATTCTGCTCGTATTTCATTCATCAAAGCAATTTAAAGATGGCCAGGAAGTATAACCTATTCATGTGCCCAAAAGTGAGGAAAATTGACTATTTGGTAAATAGTACTAATGACTATAATATGCTGCCATTCTGGTCACTCTCTTCTTAAGATAAAAATACATACTCTCTCCTCAAGCAAAACCCCAACAAGTCACTGCATCTAGTTCAAAATTCATGAACTTTAAGTGATGTCAAGTGATCTGTTTATCCAGACATGGCTCCTTTCCTTCTGGAGATCTACATTCACTTCCAAAACCAACTCCCAATATGCGATGATGGGACAGGGATAGACTACTGTCACCATCAGGGAAGGTGATAAATGGGAAACACAGAGAAGTCACTGGCCTGTAGAAATCTGGATGTGATTCTGAAATCATGCTAGACAAATGTTGGGAGGGCCCTTATGCTGGGAAAGTGGGAAATATTACTTTTTTAAAACCTTAACTCTGGTCCCCTGAAGGTTCTTCTAACTGCTCTCCATGGCCATTGGTTGCTCTTCTTGAGTGTTCATTCATTTTTTATGAACCTCCTTCAACATATCGGAATTGGAAATGAGACCATGATGTTATGTCCTCACTAAAATGTCATTTTAATTTTTGAATTATTGTTGTTAGTGGTCATTGAGTCAGTTTCGATTTATGGTGACTCCATGTACAAGAGAACTAAATGTTGCCCAGTCCTGTACTGTTTTCTGGATCATTCGTGTACTCGAGTCCATTGTTGCAGCTCCTGTGTATTCTGAGTGCCTTCTAATCTAGGAGACTCATCTTTCAGCACTATATCAAGCAATATTCTGCTGTGACCCATATGTTTTTTGTTGGTTAATTTTCAGAAGTAAATCACTAAGCCTTTATTCCTCCTCTTAGCCTGGAAGCATTGTGAAACCTGCCCACCATGGGTGACCCCTGCTGATATTTGAAATACCAGTGGCTTAGCTTCCAGCACCACAGCAAAACACAAGCCACCACAGTACAACAGACTGGCAGAGTCATGGTGGAGTTCTTGAAGAGTCAGGCATATTTTGGTCCATGCTCATGATTTCTCCAGCAGTAAATTCTCTTAAAAAGCTGAGGAGTTTTTTAAATGTTTAGTTGGTTTCATGTACCAATAGCCACGTCCAGACTTCTTTCTAGACATATTTCTTAGATTTACAATATGTCTTTGCTCCCTGCTCCACACTTTTTCTCTCTTCCAACTTAATTACAGGCCTTGGACCAATCAGGCTGAAGTGGGAAATGCACACCTTTAATTGCTTTTCCCTTAGCTGTTTTATCCAATTGAAAGGATTTAGTGTGTGCTACTTTAATCCATTCAAAGTGTTTTAATAATGGGAATAAACAGCCTTAGCCTTGATTTGATCCTGGCCTCAAGGCTGAATTTTAATCAGTCTTTGTTGCTCAAAGCAGTTTTTCTTCCAACCCTACATGTCTCTGAATTTGTAGACTATAATTTGTTTTACCAGTTTTCCAATGACTGTTATTAATGGTCGTGGGAATATAAAGAGGTATCCCCCAAATACCCTGGATTCCAAACACAGAGCTCCCTGTCCCTATTCTATAGCAGCAACCAACTCCCTGTTATGAACAGGAGTCAATCTCAACCTGCTTGCTCAGCAGCAGGAGGAATTTTAAATGGCCAGGAACCAGTCTCAGCTTGTGTGGCTTTATTCCCTTGTGGAAGGTCTTCTTCAAGGGGACTTACACATTGCCATTGAGTTGATTCCTACTTATAGCGACCTTATAGGACAGAGTAAAACTGCCTCATAGCGTTTCCAAGGAGCACCTGGTGTATTTGAACTGCAGACATTTTGGTTAACAGCTGCAGCTCTTAATCACTACACCACCAGGATTTCCATTCCTTAGGACTAGGACCCTTAAACCCTAACAGTCCAAGTTTGCATGGACAGTAAGTAAATATTTTGTGAATTTCCTGATCAGAATAATGTTACATGGAATATGATCGTAAAGAATAGGCATCCTACAAGAGGATATGATGCTGGTAGACGCTTTCCAGGTAGAGAAGGCAAATCTGGATCTGGGATATGGGATATTCCCATGAGGACAAATTACTGTTCCTCCATGATGGAAGAGAGCCAAAGTACTCAATTTGTCACCAGATGGTGAGACAGTAAACACCCCCTACCCACACAAGGAATGATGCCATTTCAGGGGCTCCGTGTTGATCTGCTATTGGCAGGTAGGTCGCTCAATGTGAGAAGTAGCTGTGTCTGTATCAGCCACAAAGAGTGGAATTTTACATTGTTGAGACTATTTGTAGTCTTCATTGAGCATCACCGAAGTGACTGGGTAGAGAGGCGACCTGACACCTGGAAGATGAGTTGTCTCTTGTTTATCCGATTGTTGAGAGTATCTTCCACAGAGGATGACCTTTATGGGGCATTCATATGACATGCAAATATCCCACTGTGTAACCATTCCAAAACGTAACACCCCAATCCACTTCCAAAGACTATCTGGTTACCAATCATATTTTTTTCAAACCATTAGCCAATACTCACTAGTCACGTAAATCTATGCTTCAAGTTTTCGTTTTTGTTTTTCCCTGCAAAACAAAGTTGAGAAACCAAATGTACTGCTCAAACTTATTCCTACCAGAAAAACTTCATTCCATGGCCATTGCTTTGGGCCATTTCCGAATGAAGCTATAATGCATTACATCCACTTCTATCCAATGCCAACCTATAGTACAGATCTATCTAAAAACTATGCCTGCATTTTTTCCTCTTCAGATAGCTGGTCATACTACTCGTAAGAAATTTTCCATAAGGTCATAGATATGAGTTGAGGAAAAGATCACAAAACAGAAAGAGCAAGTCTGGGAACATGCTCATGTGATTTCTGTGTACCGTTTTTTTTCTGAATCAGCTTAGGTCCTGTCTCAGACACACCATTTCTATTTAGTAATGAAATGCTGATTCTAGAGCTCAGCCTTATAATTTGGTGTTTCAGATCATACCCAGTATTATTACTACCGGCAATATAGTCAGCATTGCTTGATTTAAGTAACCGAGAAATAATCTAGCATAGTGGACAGAAGCGTTACTAGGGTCACCATAGTAGTAATTCACAGCCATTCACCCAGTTCCTAAAATTAAGCCAGTTCATGAACTCAGAGTCCATTAATTAAGGGAGATACTGGCTCCCTTTGAGGAAAGGATCCTACAAATCACCTTAAGTACATGCTCTAAATTTTCTTCTAAGGTTTCAGTAGAGGGACAATATCCATTTACCAGATTAACTTTGCATTGGGAATAGGTGACTACTCCCATCCTCCAGGAGTTGTTAAATTCTGGTTACTCAGAAGATTACCATGGTCCATTGGTAGGTCGTTGACTTTGGAATTCAGGTGACAAGTGCAGTTTGGGGCCAAAGCTAAGTCGCTGTGGTCCTGAAGACCCATGGAAACATCCTGTGGTTATTTTCCTAGTTTCTGATTGCAGCATTGGAATACATACACTTAGTAACTGGCAGAATCCCTACATTGTGTCCCTATCACTAGAGGAAAGGCTACTTTAGAAGTAAGAAACAATGGAAACCTTTACAATATAGGGTAAAAGGGAGAAGTGGAAGAATTAGTGTCCACAGAGCCCAATGAAAATTGGACCCATGGAGCAGGGGTCAAGGATGGGGCACAAAGCATGGAGGGAGCTGGGAAAAATATCCAGACATCCTTCTGTCCCTGCACTCTGATCTGCTGCATTGATGTCTCTAATTGTTGATGTCCAATTGGAACAGCCAGTTAGGGAGCCCGGCTTGAAGTAGTCTACAGGACTTAGCTTAGCTCCCTGGTGACAGAAGAGGGCAAAGCACTCTGGAGAAAGGATGGGTTGGACAAAAGGAAAAAAATGAGCAAAACTACCGTAAAACTTTTGATCCCTACCTTTGAAGAAAAAGGCTTAGGAAAGTGCTTTTTGTAAGAGGTGTTTTATTGAAAAAGAAAAAACCCACTCAATATGTTTTTAACATTGATAATTGATATGGGAAGAATCTTGAGAGAGGAAAAAATGATTTATTTTTTAAATCAACTCAACATTAAACAGAAATGAACCAAGTTGTATTATATTAGAAATAATGTAATTTGAGGTTCGAAAGTATATTTGGATCAGGTTTTATAAAAATATGGATTGTAGTTGAGCACAAGGTTTTTTCTTTCTACCGGAAATGTATTGAATGAAATGAAAACAGTGTTACAATTTATGTCAGATGTATTTAAATACTTTTTAAATGAAACTTTCCTTGGTCTATTCTCTTACACAGAGAAAAAGTAACAACAAAAATAATACACCAAGGAAAAATTCTTGATTCTTTTCAAACACAGAGGAGGTACTTCTAGTTTGTTTAATTTGTTTAGTTTTTAATGATAGTCTAATATCTCTTTTCTCTTAAAGCCCTCAATTTTCTATATATGTTTGTTTGTTATTCAAGAACAAGTAAAATTCTTAAACTAAAGCCACAATTCTTTTTTTTTTCTTCATGTTTATATTCCCCAACACATTTTCTTGTTGCAGTGTTCAGAGATAGAGAAGTTAAAATGGCTGAGAGGAGTGCTTTCTCAGTAGGCAGAGGATAGAAACAGAATTGGTAACAAACACTTCTGTGTCTGTAAAACTACTTCAAAATTTATTTTATTTCAGCATAAATCAGATAGTGATGATCTTAACATTCTTGTAATTTATGAGGCAGATAAAGGGGGATTGCGGTGAAGTTTTGGTCAAATGTAATCTCTGGGGTTCTACGTCAAACTAAAAATAAATGTGTTTCTAGCAAGGAAACCCCTTAAATGTGTACTGTCATAGGGTTCCACATTATAGCCATGTATTGGGCAGAGACTGATTGAAATTAGGGCAACAGTTACACTTTGGTCCAAGTGTGGGTCTCAAGATACCCAAACAATAAACCTGACAAGGTCTGTAGAACAATCTGTGGAAGTCAGGTAGTTTACTATGAAGAATAGAGAAAACATTCCAGAGTTTTCCCTTGAGTTTGACCAAAACTTCCTGGGGCATTGAGAGAACTCAGCATGCCTTTCTTAGTTAAAAACACATGGGGTAAGAATTTTGAGAAAAGCTTCTGGTGACAGGGTGCGCGTTGGAATGACAATTGGATTTGAGGTTAGAGGATCCAGGTTTAAGTGAGGTTTTGCTCTTTCCAGCTGTTATGAAGTCTTTAAGACTTATTTTCCTATGTTTAACTTGTGAAAAATAGCACGTACCTGACATTTTGGTCATTTTTGGTGACAATACAAATAATAATGCAGTTGAAAAACACGTATGTAGACTCACTACTTATACGCAAGTGCCATGTACTTTTGTTTGTAGGTTTCGCAAAATAACCAGATGAAGAAACGGAGACTTGCGAGGTTAACAACGTTTTTAGGAAGGAAACAAGGAGTGAAAGCCGAAGTTCACCCAGAATCAGCTTTTCCTAAGAACTTTGGGAGACATGAGAGGATTATAAATTAGTGTTTTTCAAAACAGGGTCAGTGGCAGACCTGACTCAGAATATTCGGATATTTGGTAAACACACACATTCACGAGCTTCACCCAAGACTAAATGAGTCAGAAACATGGGGAATGGGGCCAGTTTTTTACAACCTCCTGAGTGATTCATGTGTGCTCCAATAATTGAAACTGCTGTTTTATACAGAATAATAAGATGAAGTCAGAGCACCTGGCTGTGATGACTAGATATTTATATGCCCTTGGATGTTTCATTGACCATCTTGGTTTCAGGATCTTTAAAGGGGGGGTTAAAGCCATTTACTAATCTTTGATGTCACGGGTGAAAAATGTGGAAATAAAGTATGCATATGAGGTGTTATTGTTATGTTGTCGTTGTTAGACTTCATCAAGCTAGCTCTGCCATGTAGAGACTCTGTGTATAACAGAATGACACACTGCTCAGTCCGGCACCATCCTCACAATTGTCGCTGTGCTTGAGCCCATTGTTGCAGCCACTGTGTCAATCCATCTCGTTGAGGTCTTCCTCTTTTTCACTGACCCTCTACCTTATCAAGCATGATGTCCTTCTCCAGGGACCAGTCCCCCCTGATAACACATCCAAAGTACATGAGATGAAGTCTCACCAACCTCACTTCCATGGAATACTCTGGCTGTACTTATTCTAAGGCAGACTTGTTGGTTCTTCTCGGCAGTCCACGGTATCTTTAATATTCTTCGCCAACATCATAATTCAAATGCATGAATTCTTCTTCTGTCTTCCTTATTCGTTGTCCAGTTTTTGCATGCATATGAGGTGATTCGAAATATCGTGGCTGGGGTCAGGCACACCTTAGTCCTCAAAGTGATGTCTCTGCTTTTCAATACTTTAAAGAGGTCTTTTGCAGCAGATTTGCCCAACGCAATACATCATTTGATTTATCGACTGCTTCTCTCATGACAGTTGATTATGGATCCAAGTAAAATGAAATCCTCGACACCTTCAATGTTTTCTCTGTTTATTTTGATGTTGCTTATTAGTCCAGTTGTGGGAATTTTGTTTACTTTATACTGAGCTGTAATCCATACTGAAGGCTGTAGTCTTTGATCTTCATCAGTAAGTGTTTCAATTCCTCTTCACTTTCAACAAGCAAGGCTGTTTCGTCAGCATTTCACAGGTTGTTAATGAACCTTCCCCCGATTCTGATACCACATTCTTCATATAATCCAGCTCCATGGATTATTTGCTCAGCATACAGATTGAATAGGTATGGTAAAAGGATACAACCCTGACACACACCTTTCCTGATTTTAAAGGAGGCGGTATCCCCTTCTTCTGTTCGATTAACTGTCTCTTGGTCTATGTACAGATTCTGCAGGAGCACGATTAAGTTTTCTGGAATTCCAGTTCTTCTCAATGTCATGCATAATTCGTTATGATCCACACAGTCGAATGCCTTTGCATAGTCAATAAAACACAGTTAAACATCTTTCTGGTATTCTCTGCTTTCAGCCAAGAGCCATCTGACATCAACAGTGATATGCCTACCTCCATGTCCTCCTCTGAATCCAGCTTGAATTTCTGGCAGTTCTGTGTCAATGTACTGCTTCCAAATTTCTTGGCATAGTAGATTGAGTACCTCCAGCACTGCATCCATTTGTTGAAACACCTCGATTGGTATTCCATCAATTCCTGAAGCGTTGTTTTTCCCCAATGCCTTCAGTACAGGTTGGCCTTCTTTCTTCAATACTGTCAGTTCTTGATTATATGCTACCTCCTGAAATGGTTGAACGTCAACCAATTCCTTTTGGTGCAGTGTCTGTGTACTCCTTCCATCTTCTTTTGATGCTTTCTGAGTCGTTCAATACTTTGTCCAAAGACTCCTTCAAAATTGCACCTCGTAGCTTGAATTTTTTCTTCAGTTCTTTCAGCTTAAGAAATGCCAAACGTGTTCTTCCCTTTTGGTATTCTAGCTCCAGGTCTTTGCACATTTCATTATTAATACTTGACTTTGTCTTCTCAAGCTGCCCTTTGATATCTGTTTAGCTCTTTTGCTTCATTATTTCTCCCATTTGCTTCGGCTACTCCATGTACGAGAGCAAGTTTCTGAGTCTGTTCTGACATCGATTTTGGTCTTTTCTTTCTTCCTTGTCTTTCTAATGACCTTTTGTTTTCTCGGAAACCCTGGTGGTGTAGTGGTTAAGTGCTATGGCTGCCAACCAAAGGGTCGGCAGTTCAAATCTGCCAGGATCTCCTTGGAAGCTCTATGGGGCAGTTTTATTCTGTCCTATAGGGTGGCTATGAGTCGGAATCAACTCAATGGCACTGGTTTTTCTTGGTTTTTTTGTTTTCTTTATGTATGATGTCCTTGATGTCATTGCACAAACCCACCTGGTCTTGAGTCATTAGTGTTTGATGCCTCAACTCTATTCTTGAGATGGTCTCCAAATTCAGGTGGGATATATTCAAGTTCACGCTTTAGCTCTCATGGACTTGTTTTAATTTTTTCAGCTTCACCTTGAGCTGGCATTTGAGCAATTGATGGCCTGTTTTGAAGCTGGCCTCTAGCCTTATTCTGAGTGATGATATTGAGCCTTTCCATCATCTCTTTCCACAGATGTATTCAATTTGATTCTTGTGTATTCCATCTGGAGAGGTCCATGTGTAAATTTGCCTTTTATGTTGATGAAAAAAAAAGTATTTGCAATGAATAAGTTGTTGGTCTTGCAAAATTCTATCATAGGATATTCAGCATCCTTTCTAACATCAAGGCCATATTTTCCAAGTACTGATCCTTCTTCATTTCCAACTTTCCCGTTCCAATCATCAGTAATTATCGATGCATCTTGGTTGCATGTTTAATCAATTTCAGACTGCAGAAGTTGGTAAAAATCTTCAATTTCCTCATCTTTGGCTGGTGTGTAGTCATAGTCTTTTTAACTGGTCTTCCTTATAGCTGTATGGACATTATCCTATTGCTGACAGCACTGTACTTCAAGATAGATCTTGAAGTGTTCTTTTTGAAGATGAACATGAGTCTAGTCCTCTTCAGTTTGTCATTACCATCATAGTAGACCATGGAATTGTCTGAAATGGCTAATACCCATCTACTTCAGCTCATTAATGCCTAGGATATCAATTTTCATGTGTTCCATTTCATTTGACAACTCCCAATTTTCCTAAATTCATACTTTGTACATTCCACATTCTGATTATTAATGAATGTTTCCAGCTGTTTCTTCTCATTCTTTTCTCATGCCACATCAGCAAATGAAGCTCCCAAAACTTGACTCTATCCATGTCAGGAAGGTCAACTCTACTTTGAGGAGGCAGCCCTTCCCCAGTTGTATTTTGAGTACCTTTTTTTTTTCCAACCTGATGGGCTCATTTTCTGAAATTGTATCAGAGAATATTTTGACTCTATTCATAAGGTTTTCACCAGCCAATTTTTTCAGAAGTAGGCTAAGCCCTTCTTCCTAACCTGTCTTAGCCTGGAAGCTCTGGTGAAAACTATCTACCATGGGTGACCCTGCTGGTATTCAAAATACCAGTTGCATAGCTTCCAGCATCACAGCAACATGCATGCCACCACAGCAAGACATGTGATGAGTATTATCATAGTGTAAGAAAAAAAAATAAAAGAGCATTTGGTAAATTCTTTGAACTGTAAGCAATGTGCTCATGCATGCCCCTCAGTAGAGGGCAGTATGTATCACTCCTGTCTAAGCACAAGAACAAAGATATCCTAGATTGAATTCCTCTCTATGAATGTACTAGCACATTTCCTCCAGGGCATTTACTCTTCTATAAAGAACACACAGCATTGTTTTAAATCTTATTTTATTTACCTTCTAGGCCTTCTAAAAATGATGTTTAGCAATTCTAAGATGTGCTCACGATTCCAAATGCCAATCTTTCTCCAACCTCTACTGCAGACTTGTATTATTGCTTCTCTAGCATGTATATCCCTGACATATGCTACTGTGGACCTCCAAGTCATTATTTGATTTTGTATCTTTCCTCATCAAAGTGTTTTGTACCATATAGGGAAGGAAGATTAGAGACGGGGGGGATAACACCTATGCTAGTGTGATGACACCGTCTGGGTCAATTTGCAATAGCAGGACTTTTGTGTCAATGAGGGCTCAGATGCTAAGACAGTCGCTTACTGGCTGTGCAACCTTTGGAAAGTAAATTAATCCTTCTGAATTCACTTCCCTTAGTTAAATTAGAGATAAAAGCACATACTTTTCTAAGTTAGAGATGGAAATGAGATAAAGCATGTAAATTTGTCTGGCACAAAGGAGTTTACAAGTAGATTGTTCCTTTCTTCTCGTCCTTGCTAAAGACCTTCATCCTTTTTTGCCAATCACTAAATCGCTCATATTGTTAGATTAACTTCATGTTAACAGACCTTTGGTGGGTACCTACTACAACCCATTGCCATTGAGTCCATTTTGACTCATGGTGACTCTCTGTGAGTTACCATGAGTTTTCTTGGCTGTCATCTTTATGGAAATAGAAATGGATCAGTCCTTCCTTCCGTAATGCCTCTGAGTGAGTTCAAACTCTCAACCTTTAGGTCACTGAATGTAAACCTTTTGTTCCATCCAGGGGTCTTACCTACTGTAAACAAGCATGGATATAGCAATGCCTCCAGCCTCTCTAACACTCACTGGAGAATTTCACATAGATCTCACATAAGGCCTTCATAGTTAGTTTACTAATGTTAGCATCACAATTAAATGAGTCACTGTTAGACATCTTACATATATTGTCAGAAAAAAAAAAAATCCTACGAAGAGGTTCATATGATCTTTATTTTACAGATGGATTCTTGACTCAAACTGGTCAAAGGACCAAGGCCACAAATGCTGCAGCGTTGGCCTTGAGTTCAAGTCCATTTTCCTCCTAAGTGTACTTTCCACCAGACCAAATGGTTGCTCAGTGCAAAACCAGATAGATAATATTTCTCCCTCAAACCTACTTCCTTTTCTCTATTTCCTTGCTCAAACAATGAAATCACAATTCATCCAGTCACTCAAGAAGGAAATTTGAGAATTTTCCTTGGAACTGCCTTTGTTTTATCTCCCATCAGTAGTTAAGGCTTTTTTATTTATACTCTTCATATTTTTTAAATTTATTCTGTCAGCATTAGACATACATTCCACCCTGGAAAGTTTAATGTCTCATTATCTCAAACATGCATGACAAAAATAAATTTCTCTGAATTCAGTGAGAGACACTGTCTTAGTCATCTAGGTCTGCTATAACAGAAATACCGCAAGTGGATGGCTTTAAAAAAGAGAAATTTATTCCCTCGCACTCTAGGAGGCTAGAAATCTGAATTTAGGGTGCTAGCTCCAGCAGAAGGCTTTCTTTCTCTCTTGGCTCTGAGGGGAAGGTCCTTGTCATCAATCTTTGTCAGTAAAGGGGCTTCTCAGCTCAGGACCCCTGGGTCTAAAGAATGCGCTATTATCCTGGCATTTGTTTCTTGATGGTATGAGGTCCCCATGTCTCTCTGCTTGCTTCTCTCTTCTGTATCTCAAAAGAAATTGATTTAAGGCACAACCTAATCTTGCAGATTGAATTCCACCTCATTAACACAACAGCCTTATTAACACCATAGAGGTAGGATTTACATCACATAGGAAAATCACAACAGATGACAAAATGGTGGTCAGTCACGCAATACTGGGAATCATGGGCTAGCCAGGTTGACACATATTTTTGGGGAACAGAGTTCAATCTATGATAGACCCCATTAATCAATTCACACAATGCTTTCAGAATAATCTTTCTAAAACCTGGGTTTCAAATTCAATCACATCATTTTTGCCGATGTGTCCATGACACCTCATGCCTATCCAAGCAGCCTCATCTCCTGACATTCTCCTTTTTTAATTCCCTGAAACCTCATATGCCAGATGGCATTTCCTACCTCATGCCTTTGATGGCCCTACTTTATATGCTTGGCATAATCACTCTTTCCTTGTTACCCTGGGAAAGACCATTGGGGGTACAAGTATGACTCAAGTGTTACACCCTGTAAGGATATTTTAAAAATGTTTAATTAGAACTATCCACTCACCCTGTATGTCCCACTGCACTGGACACAGGGGGAGACTTGTGTCACAGCACCAAGACTATTGCTTGTTAAATGTCCCTTCTCATGGCATACTATACCTTCCTGGAAGCCAGGGATGGAATTTTTTTTTTTTTTGTCTTTGGTTTCTAACATCCAGTACAATGCTAGCAGTTACTATAAAAAACAAACAAACCGGTTGCTGTCGAGTTGATTCTGTCTCATGGCAACTCCATGTGTGTCGGAGTAGGATTTTCATGGCTGTGACCTTTTAGAAGCAGAACACCAGGTGTTTCTGCTGAGCCCCCTCTGGGAAGGTTAGAACCACCAACCTTTTGGGTAGTAGTTGAGTACTTAGCCATTTGTGCCACGCAGGGATTCCTGAGTGCGTTTAGCATGGGGACTCTGTAAGTGTTTATTGACAGAGTAAATACACGAGTGAATGAATAGAGAGGCCAGAAGCTACATGCAAGGTTTGTAATACAACAAGAAAAAGACAAGGTCTCTGTTATTGATAGCCTGTTTAACAATATGTCAAGTCTAATTGATAAGCTAAGTCTTATCTTCCTGTTTTCTTCACTACTCTTCTGTGGAAATGGGTCTATTTACCTGAATAAATCAAATTCACTTTGATTCTCCCTTTGTGGTTGTGAAAATTGTAAATGGCCAGACCTCTGAGAGGAAACCAAACATCCCTACAGATACTTTTGGAGATGTATTACCCCAGCTGAATTCATAGAAACCTCAAGGACATCACCCTCAATGTTTACGTCACAAATCTCTGGCTGGAAAAGCCAGCTTGGAAAATTGAGGTGGATTTCTTATTTGTTCCTTTAAAGAACACTCAGTTTACTGCTTCAATAAAAAAGAAAAATAAAAGGAATACCAGAGGGCTCTGTCAAGTGGAAAAGAAAACCACTAGTTTAGTTGTGGCTCAGATCAGCTGCACGTAAAAGAAACCAACTGCAGGGACTTTAAGCAAACAAAGGTTTTTTCTCCTCACACAATGGGAACTCTGGACGGAGGCCGACTAGGGCTGGTTCACAGTTACGTTAAGTAATCTATGACTCAGTTTCCTTCTTCATCTTTCTGCAGCATCACTGGCATTTGTTTTTTGTTCCCATAGTCACAGGGTGGTGGAGGTATCTATATTCCACACAGGAAGAAGGGATAAAATCAATGGAAACAAAGCACGTGGCACTGAATCACCTCTTTTTAAGCCAGCTCCACCCAGGAGAGTTTGCATCTATTGCTAGAATGCCGCAAGGCCCCAGCTGACTGAGAGAGAGAACCTGCAAGAAGCAGCTTTTTGGGCACACGGCCTCCCTGACGAAATCAAAGTTCTCTTAGTTGGGAAAAGGAGGAATGGAAATTGATTGTCATAACTATGCTCTGACTGGTCAGCTAATAAGAAAGAGGGAAATATAATTTACTGGCATAGTTTCCTGTTTGAGATGATGCAGGGCAGGAGTATTGAAAGAAATGTATAACCATTGAGCTGATTGCTCGCTGACCTCACACGTCAGGTGCATGAAGTGATTTGACGGTCACTAACATAAATTTGTCCACTTTGCCCCATCTCAGCTGCAATCCTGATTAGGCCACTTACCAAAAAGAAAAAAAAAACCATTGCCATTAAGTCGGTTCTGACTCACAGCAACTCTATAGGATAGAGTAGAACTGCCCCGTAGGGTTTCCAAGGAGCTGCTGGTGGATTTGAACTGCCGACCGTTCAGTTAACAACTGAGATCTTTAACCACTAGACCACCAGGGTCCCGAGGCCACCACAGATTATTTTTAACAAACAAACAAACATGCACACACTGCCGTGGCGTTGCTTCCAGCTCACAGCGATCCTGTAGGGCAGAGCGTATGGGTTACAGCCTGGCCTAGTGTCCGCAGTGGCTGAACTGCCGCCTGGTCTCTCTGCCTTGATTCGTGCCCGTTCCAAGATCTCTCTCTCTGTATATATATTTTTTCAGTTGCCGAGGTGTCGATTTTGACTCATAGCAACCCCGTGTATATCAGAGTAGGACTGTGTTCCATAGAGTTTTCAGTGGCTGATAGTTCAGAAGTAGAGCTCCAGGCCTTTCTTCTGAGGCACATCTGGGTGGAATCTAACCTCTAAACTTTCAATTAGCAGCAAAGTGCCTTAGCTGTTTGCACTACCCAGGGACTCCCTTCTTTGTATCGTTTGTTGCTGTTGTTGTTGGAGTCAGTTCTGCTGTGGACCCAATTTGACAGAGTAGAACTGCCCCATAGGGTCTCCTAGGCTGTAATTTTTACGGATACAGATCACCAGGTCTTCCTCCCATGGAGCAGCTGGGTGGGTTTGAACTGCCAACCTTTCAGTTAGCCGCTGAGCCCTTATATTACCATGAGAATAAACTTTCTGAAACACAGACTGTTTATTTCACTGCCCTTCTTAATACTCACCTATAGAGTCAATCTTGCCAGCACAGCTTATTTGGTTCCAAGCTTCCTTTTCACTCTCATTTCTTAGGACTATTCATCTCACACTTTAGCGACGGCCATTTTGGATGACTTTCAGACTCCCTAACTTTCCTTGATCTCTCTCATCCCTGGGTTTTTGGGCATGTAGTTAGTTCCCTTTCCTTGAGCCCTTCTTCATCCCATGACACTTTCCTCACCTGGATGTTCTAGCAGTGATGTTGCACTTCCTGCAGGAAAATGTCTCCTTTTCCTGGATTATGTGATTTTCTTCATATCTCCATAACACTTCCTCTCTCCCAGCATGTACACCACCATATTATAATTCCCTGTCCATGTGCTTGGATCTCCCTCTAGGATAGAGTAGAAGTTATGTGAAATCAGGGAAACCCATTTGTCTTTCACAACAGCAGTCCTATTTGCTTAGCACCATGCCTGGCACATAATACTCAAAAAATATTTGCTTCATGAACAGGTTAATGAATGCCATTTTCCATTCTTCACTTCCATTCCCCATTGGAAAGAAGTTTAGGGAAGTAGTGGTACATGGGTACTGGGAAAAAGAGGTGACTGCATTTTTCTATTCATGCAATAGCGCCACAATCCTTTTTTATTTTCTTGGCGAAGGTAAAGACTTACTGAGAATTTTCTCCCACCACTTATATCATCATGGCTTTCTTCCTTCCTTGTTTTGCTCTTCAAGGCTACTCATGACCCTTAAAGTTTGATGGAAAGATAGCAGGAATGCTGAAAGTGATTTTCCCTAGGCTACATGCAACCCTTATATAGATACAGGGCTTCTACTAACAAACTGCCTCGGGCTGAACTCTTGGATGCTCCCTGGGGAACTGTAATATTTACGGGATTGTATTTGGTTGTTTCAGCTACAAGAAGATGAAAATTAGCTATTTACTAATATGTACGTTACTAGAAGACTTGTGTATGTAAAATGTTTATACAAAGTTCCTGTAAAAGAGAATTATCCAATATTATTGATGAGCAATGAACTAAATCTTCTTCTAGGTACTTGGCAAAACTTTGTAAAGCCTAAAAAAGTGACTCATTTACTCAGAAAGTTTATAATTTAGCTCAAACTTCATCTTTTTTAAAAAGACTGCACTGTCAACAAAATTATTTATACCATATATTTTCTAGAGCTTATGGAAGGAGAGATGGGGCTTTGATGATTCAGTGGTAGAATTTTCGCCTTCCATGCTGGAGACCCAGGTTCAATTCCTGGCCAATGTTCTTCATGTGTGGTCACTGCCCATACGTCAGTAGAGGCTTCTTGTCGTTATGATGCTGAACAGACTAAGACAGAGTAAGGAGAAAGGTCTAAGTGACCTACTTTTGAAAATCAGCCTGTGAAAACCCTATGGATCACAATGATCCAATCTACAACATATCATGGAGATGGCGCAGTACTGGGCAGCATTTTGGTCCATTGTGCATTGGCTTGCCATGAGTCAGGGTCAACTCAGTGGCAGCTAACAGCAGTAGATCAAAGGAAGCAAAGAGTTCTCACCTTCTAAAAACAACGTTTTCACCAAGATTTTTGAAATGTGTGAAGTAAAATAAGGAAATATTAGGATTCAACTTTTAGCATAATTCAAAGAGAGATGACTGCCAGGACTGATATCATGTTCCATATTTGCTCTTGGCAGCAAATATTAATAACTGAGTTGAACAAGTTCAATAAATGTAGGAATTGGTGTATTTTACTGAACTCAAATACAGGAACTATGCCTGTGCCTCACAAAAGCTTAGAACTTTCAACTGAGAAGCCAGCAGGAATCTAAGTATCTCTCTAGAACGAGGTAATCTCTTAACCCTGCTTCTTTTTCTGAGCATCAAACTCTGTGCACATGGCCAGTCCCCAGCTCACTCTGATGTTTTCCTGAGACTGCAGAGCTGTCTTTAGCAGGCTTGTCCAATTCCCACAGGATAGAACCCAACTGGCCCAGTTCAGGTCACATGTCTACCTCTGATCAAACCAGCCCTGGCTCAGGTTCAGAGTGACATGATACACGCATTACTCCTGTAACCACACGGCCCTCATGGTAGGAGAAAGGGGGCTGAAACCCTCTCAGAGAAAAAAGTTCCTTTGGGCATGACAAGCTTCTTCCTCCAAAAAATGTGCCCATCACAATGAAACCAGTTAATCAGTCGCTGTGGAATCAACGCTAACTCATGGCAACCTCATACGTGTCAGAGTAGAACTGTGCTCCATGACTAATTCTTTAGAAGCAGATCGCCAGGCCTTTTTTCTGGGGTTCTTCTGGGTGGACTCAAACCTCCAAACTCTTGGTTAGCAGCCAAGCGCATTAAACCATTTGCACCACTCAGGGACTCCCCATTACTGTGAAGGGTGCTATAATTTTTCATTCTTTTCAGTCTGCCATCTTATCTGTAAGGTTTTCCTGCACTTCTATCAAGCCTAATTGATTATTTCCTTCTAGTTATTATTTTATTTTATTTTTTGCACTTGTCATATTATTCCTTGTCTCCACTAAATTTTAAACTAATTGAAAGATCAGAACTCTATGTATTTAGGTACTCAATTATTTGTTGATAAAGAAAAGGGGAATTAGAATATCATCCAAATAGCACTGAAGCGTGAATACATGGATTTATGTTCTATTTTCAGCTCTGTGCCTAATTAGCAGAATGACATTGAGTAATTTCGCCTCTCTGAGTTTAGTTTTCTCATCTACCAAGCATGGGATATCATCAATTTAAGTGAATATTGATTACTTTGCTCTTCCCAGGGCACATTCCTCCCTCTTTTGATGAGAGAAGACTTATTCTCTTCAAGAAACAACTCCTCCCAGGTGCTCAATCATGGCTTTTGGTGGGGCCCATCCAGATCACATCAGGCAATCCCAGCAATGTTATCTTACTGCACTGGGATTTGTTCCAGGGTTAACAAGGCACAAGCTAAGCCAATGAAAGTCAATTCTATGGCTTTTGCTAAGACTACTGAAATGAAAAGTTAGCTCTCTTGCTGCTATATTTGAAACAAGAAGAATATAAACCTGGAATATCTGTATTGGCAAAGCACAGAGCTGGCCTGAGTAAAGCCATCATAGAAAAAAATCAGGGCTGTGAGATGAGAGACTTGAGTCTAGATGCCCTTGTTTGAGACGCTGGCTCTCTCAACACCTGAAGCCAACAACACCACTTCATTTTTCAGTTACTTGAGCTTATTTGTTTGTTTTGTTTTTAACATATTCCAGTTTGAGTTAGTTTTATGTTACTCATAATTAAGTGTCTGGATTAATTTAAGGCAAAAAGAAATCTTTCATGTATTTCTGAAAAGGTTGTAAATTGGTAGACCTCGTTAAGAAACCAATTTGATGATAACTATCAAGAATCTTTACTGTGTTCACATCTCTTAACATTTCCTATTTTCACATTTGGTCATCCATCCTAAGGGAATGGTCCTAAATATGAAAGACTTTATGACAAAGAAGACAGCAAACTCTTTGAGACCAGTTATTATTTCTTATCTATCATTGCAAATGTAGCACTTAGTGCAATGTTTACTACAAATTACTTATAAAATCAATTAAATAATATTTACTGAAATTATTTATCATAGTTTAAACAAATCTAAATGTACATAGGAAAAAAAACACATAGAAAAGGGGTAAGTAAATTATTATGAGTTTATTTGATGGTACTTTATGTAGTCATTAAGATATCATAATGGGGGCAATGGTGGCTCAGTGGTAGAATTCTTGTCTTCTATGCAGGACTTTCTTGGCCAGTGCACCTCACGTGCAGCCACCACCCATCTATCAGTGGAGGCTTGCAAGTTGCTGTGATGCTGAATGGTTTTCAGGAGAGCTTCAGACAAAGACAAACTAGAAAAGCCTGGTGATCTACTTGCAAATCTCAGCCAATGAAAACCTTGTGGGATCATCCAATCCCCAGGTCATAATGGAGATGACTTAGGATTGGGCAGCATTGTTTCTACTGTGCATGGATTGCCATGATTCAGGGGTGACTCAACAACAGCTAACAACATCAACAACAACAGCAAGATATTAAAAAGGTTGTTAAAAATGATTTGTAATCCCATATGAAAGTAAGGTAGATAGAACATTGAGGGAAGTAATGTATAAGCTTAAATGTAAGATAGGTGCATATCTATTTTTTTAGAGACATATTCCAGAGGGATAATTCAAAATGATAGTGGAAGAAGGCAAATGTTTTTTTTTTCTTTCTTTCACTTTTCTAAAATTATCAAGATGTATTAATATGTTAATATGTGACTGTTTTAATATATGGGAAAATAAGTACCTATAAAAACCCAAAAAGTGGTTTCACCCACATGTTCATGGCTGTTTTCAATTCTAACATCTATGGTTTCAAGAGCCACTAAATTATCACTTTTTTCGGACATCAGTGTTTTCTCAGGTAATAAAAATTACACACCGAAATTCAAGGGCAGAGCTGACAAAGTTGAATTACAGTTACAAGGTGCTTGTGAGGTTTTATGTTTTTGTTTTTTTTACTTGTTGTTCTGGCTCTTTCTTTGGCTTGTGAAATCAAACTGAAGCAGAGATTGCCACAGAAAACAGGAAGAGTGTCGTGTGTTTTTATTGGTTGTGATCCCTTTACTTGGTCCAAATTATCAAAAATGGAGCCCATCGTTTTTGTGTTCTGTGGCCTCTCTACTCAGGAATCCTTCTTCTTTAATCGGGTTTCTCTCCTTTTCTTTGTAACAGCCTTCTCCCTACGTTTACTTATTCAGCCTCATCTTCTGAAACCCTACCATATTGCGCCCCTGCTCTCCTGAACTCATGCCAAACACTTGCTCTGTCATACACCCATATTGAACTTTTTTCAGTTCCCCCAACCCTCTCCCTTCTTGCTTTCAGAGTGCTCTTTCTCTTCCCATGTTTACCAGGCTGATTTCTTCCTCAAAATACCTTGTGCTGGACTACTAACCAAAACATTGGCAGTTTGAATCTACCCAGATGTGCCAGGGAAGAAAGCCATGGTGATCTAGTTCCACAAGATGACAGCTGTTGAAAACCTTAAGTACAGCTCTATTCTGTGACACGTGGAGTCACCACGGGGAATCAACTCGAGAACACCTGGTTTGGGCTTTTTTTATTCCTCTAAAGTAGAATGCCTCACCCTTAAAAAAGCCTTGTTCCCTAAGAAGGGGTCTGTTGCCCTTACAATACTCTCTTCCAGCTCCTTGCTCTCCCTGCCCAAAACACTGGTCACACTGTAGGTGTCTATGTCCTTGGGTGTTTTCCCCACTAGGCTCTGAGTCATGTGACTGCTGACATGGTCTTTCTGTCTAGTCTCTCTTGCATGTAGTCGCAGCATCTAGTACAGTGATTGGCACATATTTATTAAAATAAAAAAGAATGAATGAATATTACATACTTGCTTAATATAACAATGTTTACTGGCAAACTGATAATCTGGACTCCCAGGTCACTTCCAGGTTACTCTGATTTCATTGATTCGTTACATGAGTGGGCTTTCTGTTTTCAGTGATCCAAAGTGGATAATAGAGTACCGTGACATTTTTTTTTCACCACAGACTTCTTTAATAGTTTTCCATTTGTTTCTGTAAGTGGAAAACAAGGGGGAGAGAAAAAAAAAGAGGGAAAGAGAACAGGAAAGAGAAAAGAAAAAGGAAACAAAAAGAGTAAAACCATATGCTCAGAAAGGTGATATCTTTGAGAAATCCAGTGTTTAATTGTTGACTGTTCCTCTGTGGTAACAAAAGTCTAGGAGAAAAGTCCCTTAAAAAGAAAAAGATTATAACAAGCAAATATATTATAAAATATTTTTAATATATTTAAATGGTTTAAATAACTGAATAAGAAGTTTCAAAGGGATATTTACTAAAATATGTTGTTTTAAAACCATTTTGGTTATGGTACCAGTAAATTGTGACCATTTATGAGCTTTTATAGATGCCTCAGTAATATTCAAAACTATAAAGAAACAGATAAAAAACAGGCAGGAAACTAGCCGTGGACATCAGTCACGCATAGCCATCAGGCGCCTCTCAGATACAGGGTGGCAAGAGTGTCTACACTGATGAGTCAAGCATCTTTGAGATGAATAACAGCAGAAAACAGGTGATATAAATATTTAAAAAAAAACTTTTCTAATGATCCAGCATTGTATTATAACAGATACTAAATCCCTATGAAATTGTAGACTAAGAAAAAGGAAGACAGAATAACCTAGAAAGAGTTCAAGGAAAACTGACAATCCTTGGACACTTTAATTAAAATGAACAAAAAAGTCACTAATACCTAGCAAACCAACAAGAGGGAGAGGAAAAAAAAAAAAAAAGAGAGAGAAAAGAAGAACAGAACAAAAATAATAAAGCCATATGTTTAGGAAGATGATGTCTTTGGGAAATCAAGTGTTTAATGGTTGATTGTTCCTCTATGGTAGGTAACAAAAGCCTAGGAGAAAAGTCCCTTAAAAAAAAAAAAAGACTAACTGTAACAAATAAATATATACCACATTTATGTATTGTTATTTTAAAACTTTATCTCCACATATAACCTGACAGGATCTATGCTATAGTATTTCCATCTTTGAGCGAAGAAAAAAAAAGTACAACCCGCAAGATGTGATGAAACTACTTCCATTTAGCATTTACTTTTTCAAACAATTTTCAAAGAATAATGACAAATTTTACTGTAGGGATCTGTTGACCAGTTATGAGGTTGAACCGATAAAATAAAATCGTCTGTAATTGGGTCATGACCCTCTATACTCTTGCTTCACCGGAGGAAGCAAAACAAGTTTGAGATCAATATTTACACACAGAGAAATTTCCTAAATATTTGGGGTTTTTAGCAGTGGTTAATTTGGCCACACAATGCATTTTTTATGTTCTGCAATTCAAAAAGGGAAATATATGAATTCCCAGATCATTTTAAAGAAACATTACCAATTAATAGCTATTTTATCTTACATGACTTTATCATACAGATTTCTTGTTTTATTCATTGTTAATCAAAGAATGCATCACGTTCTCTTCATCATGGACATTGAGCAGGGTGGTAGTTAAGCCGTGCAGGACGCTCTCTGAAAGCAGTGGCCATAGCAAGTCATTATTGTTAGCTCTGTCAAGGTAGCCCTTGATTCACAGCAAGCCCAAGCACAACTGAATAATGAGCAGCCCAGTCGTGTGCCATTCCCAAGATCAGCTGTGAACCGAAAGGTTGTGGGACATAGGGTTTTCACTGACTGGTTTCCAGAAGAAGATCACCAGGCCTTTCTACCAGGCCTGACTCAGTCTGGAAGCTCAGCTGAAACACGTTCAGCATCATAGCAACATGGGAGCCTCTCCTGACAGACAAGGACACCACCTTAAAAAACTGTATTGGAAACCACGTAACCATGTACTCTAAAAACCATCAGTTTTAGAGACAGGTATAAACTGTTGTTTGACTGAAATAATGGGTTTTTTTCAAATGTATTGATTTTAGAAGAATTCAAATATATCTAAAAATGTGTTCTAACAGGCTATATCAGAAATGAATCTAGTCAGATCCTTTAATAATCCACTTAAAAAATATCCATAAGCCATTAGTATGTGTTCAAAATTATGCTAGAAATAGGAATATAAGACAGCCCTTGCTTCCAAGGAATGTACACTTTATTTGTATGAAAAGGTAGAAACATGAAAAGTTAAATAAAAATATGAGTTTGATAATAATGTAAGCAATTTGATCAATTGTGACTTTTTCTGTAACAAACAACACAAAAATCAATTCACTTTAATTTAAGCAATGAAAAGCATTGAATAACACAACCAGAAGGTTGAGAAGCTTCAGAGCTACAATGGCTCATACCATCAAAGAGACTTTCTCTTTCCTTCTTTGCGTTCTGCCCTCCACGGTATCAGTTCCATCCTAAAACAGCCTTCCATGTAATGGCAAGAAGGCTGTAGTGGTCCCTGATGTCTCATTTGCATAGCACATCATCTAAAAGTAGAAAGATCAATGACCTACACTAGCTGCTGCAAAAGAGGGAGGAAATGTCTTGTCCAGAAGACCCTCATGTATCAGCCTGAATTAGGTCAAATTTATTCCTGAAGCAATCATTTTGCCCAGAGTAATACCATGCACTCTTTCACTTATTTGAGGGTTTCCTGAATTTATCACTACGGAAAGGAGGTTGAAACCAACCTAAAGCTGGGAGAAGGCTGAATGTATGCCTCACTCCATCCCTAAACTACATGAGGATGTGCAATGGAAGGGATATGAAGAAAATAATCATTATGGCCATTGCTTCAGCTACCCAAAGTCTTTCTGTCTTTTCCCTCTCTCTCTCACACACATACCTTCTCTTACTCACGCCTTTCAAAAATCTCCGCAATTATAGGGAGATGCTTAACCCTTTCCAAAAGAAGTCATTAAAAAGTTCTATTTGCTGCAATTAGTTGCATATACAAGATCTATGGTTACATGCCATCCTTTTCCATTGGGCTAACCATAATGCCATATGGTCCAGTCAGCTATGTTTACAAGATATTTTGTCCACCCAAGCATGCCAAACAAATAATTATGGAGAAAGAATATGGTAATACCAATGAAACTTCTCATTTGAAAAATGTGAGAATGGGAAACAACCTATAGTTGTCAACATTCCATAGCACATACTACATGCTGTCTCCAGAATAAGCTAGGATTCCCTATGCATACAATGAAGCACTCCTTTGGTCAGCTACAAAGAGCTGTTCAGAAGGCTGTTCTTTGGAAGGAACTCCCTTGTGTATTGTCCTACATGGCCACATCAGAAGACAATTTCCTTTCCGGGCAGTGTACCCCCTTAGCACGCCAGCGGAATGAGTTCTGTAACCTGGAGATTGGTCAGGGAGATGAAGAAATCACTGGCTGTTTTCAGCCAAGCTTGAGGTTTCTTTGGTAATCCAGCTCACTTGAAATTGGAGTCACATTTGGTCTATTTGCCTCTGATAAATTCCACAGGCTAGTATGCAGAAGCAAAGATTTATGAGTCGGACTCAATTCGACGGCAACTGGTCTGGTTTTTGGTTTTTGGTCCTAAGCCTGTGATTTCTGTCCTCTTGTTGTAACAGAAATGTGTGCATAGCCCATTTCTCCTGGCTATTTCTGTACCTCTTTTTTTTGGCATCTGCCTCAGAACAAATAGAACAATAGCCTCTTGTGGGGAGCGATAGTCATTTGCCACTTGCTCCCATGGTAGATCTCAGGCATGTCTTCAAAGGGAGATTGGTTTTCACCTTTATCAGTTAAAGCATGCTTAATAAAATGTAACTGTCTTAGTCATTTACTGCTGCTGTAATGGAAATACCACAAGTGGATAGCTTCAACAAACAAATTTATTCTTTTACAGCCCAGTAGGCTACAAGTCCAAATTCAGGGTCTCAACTCCAGGCGAAGGCTTTATCTCTCTATCGGCTCTGGGAGAAGGTCCTTGTCATCCATCTTCTCCAGTTGAGGAGCTTCTCAGCTCAGAAACCCTGGGTCCAAATGATGCTCTATTCTTCTGGCTCTGGCTTCTTGGTAGTATGAGGTCTCCGTGTCTCTCTGCTTGCTTCTGTCTTTTATATCTCAAAAGAGATTGGTTTAAGACACAATCTAATCTTGTAGATTGAGTCCTGCCTCATTAACACAACTGCCGCTAATCCCACCTCATTAACATCATAGAGGGAGGATTTACAACACACAGGAAAATCACATCAGATGACAAAATGGTGGACAATCACACTGTACTGGGAATCATGGCCTAGCCAAGTTGGTACATATTTTTGGGGGCCACAATTCAATCCATGACAGTACATCAGAGACACCTGGGCTATCAGACTTGTGTTTTGCACAATATTTTATTTTTGTATACTCCGAACTCTCTGTCCCTGCTCATATGGATGATGTGATGGTTGAGGTTGTGTGGCAACTTGGCTCAGCCATGCTACTCAGTGGTTTGGCAGTCATATGATGTTGTGATCACTTCCATGATGAGATTTGATATAATGTGATCACCTTCACGATGGGATCTGCTGTGAGTAGCCCATCAGTGGAAAAGGAGTTTCCTGAGGCATGTGGCCCGCATCAAATATAAATGGACATTCTGGCAAGGCTTGTAGGCTTTTGCTCACTCTGGATCTTACAGCTGGCTCCTGTTAGTCTGACTTCCAGTTTTTGGGACTTGAGCTAGCAGCTTACCTGTGGTCTTCTCTGCCAATCTTCGGATTCATTGACCTTCACAGACTGTGAGCAAGAGCACTGTCGTCTGACAACATGTCTACCCTCTTTTTATTTCCCACTGATATCCTTTCCTTTCTCCAGTTTAGATGAACTTTATGTGGGCTGGAGGTGGACAATAGAGAAGAATTCAACTGTTCATCTCTGACTCTTCACAAATCCACTATTTGGATATAAGCTCTCTATGGCACTGGGTTTTTTTTTTTTTTTTTTATGCTGAAAGAGGCATAGAGAGCTTATATCCACCTTTTGAATTGGGTTCACCAGCCCCTGTGGCTATGTGAATCAGGAGAAGCCTCCAGCCTGACCCATGGACTTTGAACACTCCAGCCTCCATAACGAAGTGAGCCAAGAGCTCTATATATATATACTTATATGCTTCACTGGTTTTACTTCTCTAGAGAACCCAGCCTAAGACAAGTGGTAATATTAACCTCCAATAAAATAAACTTTAAAGCAAAATCCACCATAAAGCATAAGAAGGACACTCTGTAATAACTAAGGTGTCAATACACCAGGAGGACATAACCATAATAAATATGTATGCACCCAATAACAGGGTTCCAAAATACATAAAACAAACTCTAACAGCAATGAAAAGAGAAATAGTTTCACAATAATAATAGGAGACTTTAACATACCAATTTTGGTGAAGGACAGAACATCTAGAAAGAAGCTCAATCAAAGGTGAAAAAAAAAAAAAAGCCAAACCCATTGCAGTCTAGTTGATTCCAACTCTAAGTAACCCCATAGGACAGAGTAGAACTGCCATGGAGTTTCTAAGGAGCACCTGATGGATCTGAACTTCTGACCTTTTGGTTAGCAGCCATAGCACTTAGCCACTATGCCACCAGGGTTTCCTCAATAAAGGCACAGAAATCTAAATGCCATAATCAACAAACTCAACCTCACTGGCATATACAGAACACTCCATTCAACAACAGCACTAGATAACTAAGATGTTATCTCGGGGTAACATGTAGTTTTTGAAACTGCAAGACTTCAATTACAAATGTTTTAGGTACTACAGATTATTGTTTGTAAGCGGAGTACTTGTCTTAGCAAGGTGATGCAGTGTTTTCTCTCTATGTCTTCAAACTGAGCGGGGCTAGGTTAATCCTCTTCTTTCTTTAAACTTTTTACCGAGGGTCAAAAGAGGTAACCAACACTAAAATTTTGAGCTTTTCCTATTGATTCTCCTAATGGTGCAGCTAAAGCACATGACCCTTCCCCCAACGTCCTATGGGTTATAGTTTAACCAAATGTTTGTTTTCCTATCACACAGTAAGGACTAGAACCTCACTGCCTTCCGCCTACCTCTTCAAGCAAGCTACGTCCTCACGTCAGCATTTGTTACATGGAATGCCCTACTCCAGTATGAAGGCTTTACTGGTTGAGAACTTTACACTAGAAGAATAGGAAATAGGCATTTCTATCCCTCATACTTAGCCACTCCACAGAGATTTTCTAAAGCGGAGATAACAAAACCAAGGGGGTGGGGGAGCTTTCAAATTTTTAAAAAATTCAAAAGGTGGATATAAACTCCCTATGCTGAAAGAAGCATAGGGAGTTTATATCCAAAAAGCAGATTTGTGAGAGGACAGAAATGAGCAATTGAATTCTTCCTATCGTCCACCTCCAGCCCAGGTAAAGTTTGTCTAAATTGGGGAAAGGAAAGGATATCAGTGGGAAACAAAAAGAGGGAGGACTTGGGGAGGGGAGTGAGTTTTTCCTTAGTCCTTCTAAGTTTAGGGTATCTGAAAACAGAGAGGTTCTGTGCTTATATTCATAGGAATTCCCTGGGAAACTAACACAATCCCAGCGTAGAAAGGGTTTGGAAGTTGAGGCTGATGAGCCTGGGAAAGCTGCATAGAATTCCCAGTGCCCCAGTGGTACTAAAGCTCTAATGCTCCCAAAGAGGCAAGAAATAGCAGAGAATCATCCAGCCCTAGTACCAGACCGACAACTGAGCCATCAAAACGCTCTCACTTGTGTAGGTAATTACTCAGACCAGCTGACCTTTCTTAGAAAGTACTTGAAACCTTGATTAAAAAAAGACTGTGAGAAGGGAAGGATGAACAATTTTCAGTGTTTGGATGGGGAAAGAAGAACAATTAGAGATCAAGTTTCTAACTCTTGGCCTGAATGAAGTCTTACAACAAAATTAAACCTGGGTGTAATCAAGTTAAAATTCCTGAAAGCTAAGTTTGTGGACTGAGATCTGAGACTGCTACAAAATAATATGAGAGAACAGTTTAGAGATGAAAGTTAAGCTGTATTTAATGGATAGCAAATAAACTAATTTAGACAGAGTTTGTTTTGAAAGCCAAGAAATTATGGTACAGAAACAGATTATTACTAGACCAGAGACCCCTTGAGAATTAGAGAAAAAAAAGGATATTAGTCTTTGGACAGATTGAATCCAGGTAGCAGTATGTTCAACATAGGAATTAACCTGTAAACTCTGTACAGAATGATGAGAACATCATTATATAGTCTCCTATTGCCGTCAAGTTGCATCCAGCTCATACAGACCCTGTAGGACAGAGTAGAACCGCCCCATAGGGTTTCCAAGGAGCGGCTGGTGGATTCAAACTGCCAACATTTTGATAAGCAGCTGAAGCTCTTAACCCCTGCGCCACTCAGAGAAACTTGAAAGAGATAAAGTTACTCACCCAGAATCACACTAGTGTCATAAAGAGCTGAATGTGAATGCCTCGTTTCAGACATCAAATAAAATATTCTTTCGACCATATGTAAAGGCGTACCTGACTCCCTGCTCCAACATCCCTCTTGGCTTGAGTAAGAGTAATTAAATGGTATTTATTCCCTAATCTTTGGAACCTAAGATTTCCAAGGGCATCTTTGTGAGGTAGGTTTTCTTTTTTCTGTGTCTCAGTCTCCCATGATTGGGTCGTTGACTCTGACTGCCAGACCTATTCATGGTTGCTGTAATCTGGACTTTTCCGTTTGCTGGTTTCTTGTAGCCATGTTTATTTTTCCCCCACACAAGGACAAGATTGGTGGGATTGCACATTTTTTATCTGCAAACTTTGTAAAGACTAGTGTGGTAAAATATAAGGAAAAAGCATTGCTTTGGGATCAAGATGGATTTGAATTCCTTCCCTACTACTTAATAGCTCTTGGAATCACAGTATATTCAGATTCTGATTGTCTTCCTCTGGAGACCTCCTTGCTTTCATCTCCTACCACCACCCCTCACCCACCAGGAGCTGCTATTCTTTCTAGCACATTCTTACTCTTGAAAACACAAGCCATTTAATCCACCCATAACGTTTAGGGTATTCAAGATATCTTCTCTTGTATTGGAAACCCTGGTGGCATAGTGGTTAAGTGCCATGGCTGCTAACCAAAAGGCTGGAAGTTTGAATCCACCAGATGCCCCTTGAAAACTCTGTGCGGGTAGTTATACTCTGTCCTATATGGTCACTAGGAGTAGAAATCGACTGGACAGCAAAGCGGTTCCCCCCCCCTTTTTTTTTAATACTAAAAATGTATGTCCCTGTGGTTACATTAACTTTCATCTCTTTACTGCAACGTGCATTCCTTTGACTCAACCTTCCCCCTCCGCCACTCCCTTCTTTCTAAGACCTTCCCACTTCGCCTTCTAGAATCCCAACGTAATCCAATGGTAAACAAATTACCCAACATCCTTACTCTTGTAACTGAGCATGCTGCCCACAACTTGGTACAAAATGAAACCTGGCTGACTCTAAGATTGTAGTCTCCCCTGTAGACCCTGTAAGTGGTTGCTGTTCCTTTCCCCATATACCACCTATCTCAGGGCCAAGAGGTGAGATGAAAACCCCAGGAGTTCTTAGAATTTTCTTTTTTCTCTAGTGCAGCTTTTTGCATATCAATCCTTTTTTATTTTATTTTATTGTGTTTTACATGAAAGCTTACAGTACAAATTAATTTTTCATTAAAAATTTATACACAATTTGTTTTGTGATTTTGGTCACAATCCCTGCAATGTGCCAGCACCCTCTCCCTTTCCTTTTCCATTCCAGGTTCTCCACGTCCATTCGTCCAGTTTTCCAATCCCTTCCTCCTTCTCATCTTTGCTTTTGGGCAGTTGTTGCTCATTTGGTCTTGTACACTTGATTGAACTAAGAAGCACATTCCTCACGTGTGTGTGTGTGTGTGTGTGTTTCTAGGCCTGTCTAATCTTTGGCTGAAAGGTGGACTTCTGGAGTGGCTTCAGTTCTGAGTTAGCAGGGAGTCCAGAGGCCATTCCTCTATCAAACCAGAAAGTCTGGTCTGTTTTTGTGAACTTGAATTTTGTTCTACATTCTTCTTCCACTCTGTCTGGGATCCTCTATTGTGATCCCTGTCAGAGCAGTTGGTGGTGGAAGCCAGATATTGTCTAGTTCTTCTGGGCTTAGGCTAGGGGAGGCTGTGGTTCATGTGGTCTGTTAGTCCTTTGGACTAATATTTTCCTTGTGTCTTTGGTTTTCTTTATTCTTCTTTGCTCTGAACTGGATGAGACCAATAGAAGTATTTTAGATGGCTCCTTGCCAATTTTTAAGATCCCAGACATTGCTCACCAAAGCAGGATGTAGAACATTTTCTTTATAAACTGTATTATACCAATTGATCTAGATGTTCCCTGAGACCACAATCCCAGCCTTTAGCCCAATAAATCAGTCCCTCGAGGTGTTTGGATGTGTGTAGGAAGCTTCTATGACCTTAGCCTTGGTCAAGTTGTGTTGATTTTCCCAGTATCGTGTGTTGTCTTTTCCCTCACTGAAGTTAACATTTTTCTACTATTTAGTTAGTGATTTCCCCTCCCCACCCATCCTCTTCCTTGTAACCTTTTCTGTGTGTAAACCTTTTCTTGGGTTTTTATAATAGTGGTCTCATGCAATATTTGTCCTTTTGTATTGCCTTCACTCAGTGTAATGTCCTCCAAATTCATCAATGTTGTGAGGTGTTTCTCGGATTCATCATTGTTCTTTATTGTTGTATAGTATTCCATTTTGTGTATGTACCTTAACTTTTTATCCATTCATCTACTGATGGGCACTTAGGTTGTTTCCATCTTTTTGCTATTGTGAATAATGCTGCAGTGAACATGGGTGTGCCTATGTCTATTCATGTGACAGCTCTTGTCCTCTAGGATATATTCCTAGGAGTGGGCTGGCTGGATCATGTGTCATTGTTTTGACCTTGTCATCATTTACAGATTGACATCTCTGTTTCCCTGTTTTAAGTATTTTAGCTTTGTTTTATTATTGACAGTTCTTTTTGTAGATTGGTATCTAGCTTATGCTGTCCTGTGTCTTAGACTTTGGTGGATCCCTTTAATATTTCTTGTAACTTTAGTTTGGTTTTTACAAATTTCTTTAATTTCTGTTTATCTGGAAGTATCCTAATTTTGTCTTCATGTTTGAGAGAGAGTTTTGCAGGATATGTTATTCTTGGTTTGCAGGTTTTTTTTTTTCTTTCAAAATTTTATGTATGTCATCCTATTGTCTCATAGTTTCTGCCAAATAATTAGAGCTTAGTCTTATTATTTCACCTGAGCTGCTCTCAGGATTCTTTCTTTGTCTTTGGTTTTGTCAAGTGTGGTTATAATATGTCTTGACGACTTTGTTTTGGGTTCTATACTATTTGAAGTTCGTTGAGCTTTTTGGATGGTCAGCTTTTCATTTTTCATGATATTTGTGGAGTTTTCTGACAGAAAACCTCTACCAATTTTCTCTGTGTTTTTCATCTTCTCCCCCTGTTGTGGAACTCCAATCACGTGCAAATTTTTGGTTTTAATTGTGTCCCACATAATTCTTAAGTTTTTTTTTTTTTTCATTTTTCTTCACTTTTTTCTCTGAGTTTTACTCATACCAAGTGTCATCCATGGATTTGTCTTCCATCTTACTTATTGCCTTCCATTGTTTCATATTTGCTCGTAAGACCTTCTATTGAGTTATCCATTTCTGATAATTTGTTGCTGAGGTTTTGGATTTCTGATTGTGTTTGCATGATTTTAATCGATTATTTATTTTTGAAAGATTGTTCTTGTATTATTTCCTTAATTGTTCTATTGCTTTGTCTGTGTTTTCCTTGATTTTGATTATATTACAGTTGGTTTTGTCTGTGTTTTCCTTGATCTCTTTCCTAATCTCTTGGATAGCTCTAAATATCAGTCTTTTGAATTCCTTTCACTGAAGATGGGAACAACCAATTTTTTTTTGTAAATATCTTTTTTTTATTAACTTTTATTGAGCTTCAAGTGAACGTTTACAAATCAAGTCAAACTGTCACATATAAGTTTACATACACCTTACTCCATACTCCCACTTGCTCTCCCCCTAATGAGTCAGCCCTTCCAGTCTCTCCTTTCGTGACAGTTTTGCCAGCTTCCAACTCTCTCTATCCTCCCATCCCCCTCCAGACAGGAGATGCCAACATAGTCTCAAGTGTCTACCTGATACAAATAGCTCACTCTTCATCAGCATCTCTCTCCTACCCACTGTCCAGTCCCTTTCATGTCTAATGAGTTGTCTTCGGGAATGGTTCCTGTCCTGTGCCAACAGAAGGTTTGGGGACCATGACCGCCGGGATTCCTCTAGTCTCAGTCAGACCATTAAGTCTGGTCTTTTTATGAGAATTTGGGGTCTGCATCCCACTGATCTCCTGCTCCCTCAGGGGTTCTCTGTTGCACTCCCTGTCAGGGCAGTCATCAGTTGTGGCTGGGCACCAACTAGTTCTTCTGGTCTCAGGATGATGTAGGTCTCTGGTTCATGTGGCCCTTTCTGTCTCTTGGGCTCTTAGTTATCGTGTAACCTTGGTGTTCTTCATTCTCCTCTGATCCAGGTGGGTTGAGACAAACTGATGCATCTTACATGGCCGCTTGTTAGCATTTAAGACCCCAGACGCCACATTTCCAAGTGGGATGCAGAATGTTTTCATAATAGAATTATTTTGCCAATTGACTTAGAAGTCCCCTTAAACCATGGTCCCCAAACCCCCGCCTTTGCCCCGCTGACCTCTGAAGCATTCAGTTTATCCCAGAAACTTCTTTGCTTTTGGTCCAGTCCAGTTGAGCTGACCTTCTGTGTATTGAGTATTGTCCTTCCCTTCACCTAAAGCAGTTCTCACCTACTAACTAATCAGTAAAAAACCCTCTCTCACCCTCCCTCACTCCCCCCTCATAACCACAAAAGTATGTGTTCTCAGTTTATGCTATTTCTCAAGATCTTATAATAGTGGTCTTATACAATATTTGTCCTTTTGCCTCTGACTAATTTCGCTCAGCGTAATGCCTTCCAGGTTCCTCCATGTTATGAAATGTTTCAGAGATTCGTCACTGTTCTTTATCGATGCGTAGTATTCCATTGTGTGAATATACCACAATTTATTTACCCATTCATCCTTTGATGGACACTTTGGTTGCTTCCAGCTTTTTGCTATTGTAAACAGAGCTGCAATAAACATGGGTGCACATATATCTGTTTGTGTGAAGGCTCTTGTTTCTCTAGGGTATATTCCAAGGAGTGGGATTTCTGGGTTGTATGGTAGTTCTAACTGTTTAAGATAACGCCAGATAGATTTCCAAAGTGGTTGTACCATTTTACATTCCCACCAGCAGTGTTTGAGAGTTCCAATCTCTCCACAGCCTCTCCAACATTTATTCTTTTGTGTTTTTTGAATTAATGCCAGCCTTGTTGGAGTGAGGTGGAATCTCATCGTAGTTTTAATTTGCATTTCTCTAATGGCTAATGATGGAGAGCATTTTCTCATGTATCTGTTAGCTGCCTGAATATCTTCTTTAGTGAAGTGCATGTTCATATCCTTTGCCCACTTCTTGATTGGGTTGTTTGTCTTTTTGTGGTTGAGTTTTGACAGAATCATGTAGATTTTAGAGATCAGGCGCTGGTCGGAGATGTCATAGCTGAAAATTCTTTCCCAGTCTGTAGGTGGTCTTCTTACTCTTTTGGTGAAGTCTTTAGATGAGCATAGGTGTTTGATTTTTAGGAGCTCCCAGTTATCTGGTTTCTCTTCGTCATTTTTGGTAATGTTTTGTATTCTGTTTATGCCTTGTATTAGGGCTCCTAACGTTGTCCCTATTTTTTCTTTCATGATCTTTATTGTTTTAGTCTTTATGTTTAGGTCTTTGATCCACTTGGAGTTAGTTTTTGTGCATGGTGTGAGGTATGGGTCCTGTTTCATTTTTTTGCAAATGGATATCCAGTTATGCCAGCACCATTTGCTAAAAAGACTATCTTTTCCCCAATTAACTGACACTGGGCCTTTGTCAAATATCAACTGCTCATATGTGGATGGATTTATATCTGGGTTCTCAATTCTGTTCCATTGGTCTATGTGCCTGTTGTTGTACCAGTACCAGGCTGTTTTGACTACTGTGGCTGTATAATATGTTCTAAAATCAGGTAGAGTGAGGCCTCCCACTTTCTTCTTCTTTTTCAGTAATGCTTTACTTATCCGAGGCTTCTTTCCCTTCCATATGAAGTTGGTGATTTGTTTCTCTATCACCTTAAAAAATGACCTTGGAATTTGGATTGGAAGTGCATTGTATGTATAGGTGGCTTTTGGTAGAATAGACATTTTTACTATGTTAAGTCTTCCTATCCATGAGCAAGGTATGTTTTTCCACTTAAGTATGTCCTTTTTAATTTCTTGTAGTAGTACTTCGTAGTTTTCTTTGTATAGGTCTTTTACATCTTTGGTAAGATTTATTCCTAATTATTTTATCTTCTTGGGGGCTACTGTGACTGGTATTGATTTGGTGATTTCCTCTTCGATGTTCTTTTTGTTGATGTAGAGGAATCCAAGAGATTTTTGTATGTTTATCTTGTAACCTGAGACTCTGCCAAACTCTTCTATCAGTTTCAGTAGTTTTCTGGAGGATTCCTTAGGGTTTTCTGTGTATAAGATCATGTCATCTGCAAATAGAGATAATTTTACTTCCTCCTTGCCAATCCGGATGCCCTTTATTTCTTTGTCTAGCATAATTGCTCTGGCTAAGACCTCTAGCACAATGTTGAATAAGAGCGGTGATAAAGGGCATCCTTGTCTGGTTCCCGTTCTCAAGGGAAATGCTTTCAGACTCTCTCCATTTAGAGTGATGTTGGCTGTTGGCTTTGTATAGATGCCCTTTATTATGTTGAGGGATTTTCCTTCAATTCCTATTTTGGTGAGAGTTTTTATCATAAATGGGTGTTGGACTTTGTCAAATACCTTTTCTGCATCAATTGATAAGATCATGTGGTTTTTGTCTTTTCTTTTATTTATATGGTGGATTACATTAATGGTTTTTCTAATATTAAACCAGCCTTGCATACCTGGTATAAATCCCGCTTGGTCATGGTGGATTAATTTTTTGATATGTTGTTGAATTCTACTGGCTAGAATTTTGTTGAGGATTTTTGCATCTATGTTCATGCACCTTAGTCTTCAAGGTGACACCTTTGCTTCTTAACACTTTAAAGAGATCTCTTGCAGCAGATTTGCGTGATGCAATGTGTTGTTTGATTTCTTGACTGCTGCTTCCATGGGCGTTGATTGTGGATCCAAGTAAAATGAAATTGTTGACAACTTCAATATTTTCTCCATTTATCATAATGTTGCTTATTGGTCCAGTTGTGAGGATTTTTGTTTTCTTCTTGTTGAGGTGTAATCCATACTGAAGGCCATGGCCTTTGATCTTCATCAGTAAGGGCTTCAAGTCCTCTTCACTTTCAGCAAGGAAGGTTGTGTCATTTGCATATTGCGGGTTGTTAATGAGCCTTTCTCCAATCATTGTGCCCTGTTCTTCTTCATATAGTCCAGCTTCTTAAATTACTTGCTCAGCATACAGATTGAGTAAGTATGGTGAAAGGATACAACCCTGATGCACACCTTTCTGACTTTAAACCATGCAGTATGCCCTTGTTCTCTTCCAACAACTGCCTTTTATGAGCACAATAAAGTGCTCTGGAATTCCCATTCTTCACAATGTTATCCATAATTTATTATGATCCTCACAGTTCAGTGCCTTTGTATAGTCAGTAAAACATAGGTAAATATCTTTCTGGTATTCTGGGCTTTCACCCAGAATCCATCTGATATGAGCTATGATATCACTGGTTGCACGTCTTCTTCTCAATCCAGCTTGAACTTCTGGCAGTTCCATGTTGATATACTGCTGCAGCCACTTTTGAATGATCTTCAGCAAAATTTTACTTGCATATGATATTGTTTGATAATTTATGCATTCGGCTGAATCACCTTTCTTGGGAATAGACATTAATGTGTCTTCCAAATTTCTTGGCATAGCTGAGTGAGCACTTCCAGCACTGCATCCGTTTGTTGAAACATCTTAATTGGTATTCCATCAATTCCTGGAGACTTGTTTTCCACCAATGCCAGAGCAGCTTGGGCCTCTCCCTTCAGTACCGTTGGTTCCTGATTGTATTCTACCTCCTGAAATGGTTAAAGCATTGACCAATTATTTTTGGTATAGTGACTCTGTGTATTCCTTTCATCTTCTTTTGGTGCCTCTTGCGTTATTTAATATTTTCCCCATAGAATCCTTCAATATTGCAACCCAAGGCTTGAATTTTTTTCTTCAATCTTTTCAGCTTGAGAAACACCAGTCATGTCCTTCTTTTTTGTTTTTCTATCTCCAGGTCTTTGCACATGTCATTATAATGCTTTACTTTGTCTTTTTGAGCTGCCCTTTGAAATCTTCTGTACAGCTCTTTTACGCCATCATTTCTTCCTTTTGCTTTAGCTATTTGACATTCAAGATCAAGTTTCAGAATCTCTTCTGACATCCATTTTGGCCTTTTCTTTATTTCCTTGTCTTTTTAATGACCTCTTGTTTTCTTCATGTATGATATCCTTGATGCCATTCCACAACTCGTCTGGTCTTTGGCCATTAGTGTTCAATGCATCAAATCTATCCTTGAGGGCGTCTCTAAATTCAAATGGGATGTACCAAGGTCAAACTTTGGCTCTCACGGACTTGTTCTAATTTTCTTCAGTTTCAACCTGAACCTGTGTATGAGCAACGTCAACAAACTGAAGTGCATACAGAATAGGCAAAAAGTATTGAAAGAATCCCCAAAGGGGTTAAGAATGCTTAAATTAATGGAGAAAAAACATAGGACAATGTAACAGATGTCTTTAAATATTGAAATTTTGTCATATCGAAGAAAAATTTGTTTTATTTTGGGTTGTTTCAGAGGATAGAGATAGGGCTAATGGGGGAGTGATGGGGAAAATGATGATTCAGAGACAAAATTTAATCCCAACATGGGAGACACATTTGGAATTTTAGGCTGCCCCACAATGAAATGGTAAACATTAGATTACCTGTCCCTGGTAGTATACGTGTGGTGATTGAATAAACATCTCTCAGAGCTATTGTAGTAGAGCATCCATCTGTCCATCCATTTGAGTTTTTAGGAATAGATTTGTTAAAATTATGTCTAAGTTATTTTCTAATTCATTGAATGAACATTTACCGCATACTATATGTCAGGTCTTACACAATGTCATATGAATATAAAAGTTAATAAAACACGGTCCTTTTTCAATCTAGTGGGTAAAACTGATAGAGGAACTATTTATTACAGCCATAGTGGAGCTATTTAGTGCCATGAGAACACAGAGGAGAGGATGGTTAATTCTGCTTGACAGGTCATGATTCATAAAGCCTGTGATATTTTGCATTTGGTCTTTAGGAATGGGGGGGGTATTTTAGACTTGGCAGGGAGAAGGAATTACATGAAATAGGAGACAAAGTGTGTGGAGTCCAAGTTGTGAATGTTTACAGCATCTTTAGGGGAACTCTGAGTTGTCTATTTTTGGCTTGAGTTTAGGAGGAGGAAGACTAAGAAGATGCCTACAAAGCTGAAAGTTATACTGAGGCCATATCATGGCTGACCTTATAAACATGCTAAAGAAATTGGATATATATTATAGAGAAAAAAAATTTGAAAGGAGGTTTTATATAATCAGATTTGTATATTAGAAAGATAATGCCACTTTCAATGTTGATTAGAAAGACCAAGAGACAGTAGTAGTAGTCAAAGGCTATTATAATGGGCCATGTCATATGAATATAAAAGTTAATAAAACACAGTCCTTTTTCAATGTGAGATGAGAATCTGCAGTCAGTAGTGAGTATAGGAGAATAAGGACTACTGGCCTGAGATAGTGTTTAAGTTAAATTACTGGACTTAGGGAACAACTGAATGTAAGTACATAGAAGGAGGAGCCACAGGATATTATCACTTTAGGAATGCAAAGTAGATATAGATAAGTCAGTAACCAAGTAAGGAAAATTACAACAGAAAAGTTTTCTTGGGAAAGGGGAATGAAGAATAATGAGTTCAGTTTTGACTTGTTGATTTTGAGAACAAGAAGATATTATATAATGCGAAGGCAAATGAGAATCATGATGCTGGGTGTTATGAGAGAGTGTGGAGCTTGAGATACAGATTTTCAAACCATCAGTGTAGAGGTGGCAGCTGAAATTACTGGAATAAATGACCCTCCTTTGTAGATGGCTTTTCGTTTATTGTTAGCCGCTCTTAAAATTCTCTCTTTATCTTTGGTTTTGGCAAGTTTAATTATAATATGTCTTGGTGACTTTCTTTTGGAATCTACCTTATGTGGGGTTTGATGAGCATCTTGGATAGATATCTTCTCATCTTTCACGATATCAGGGCAGTTCCCTGCCAATAAATCTTCAACAATTCTCTCTGTATTGTCTGTTCTCCCTCCCTGGTCTGGTACTCCAATCACTCATAGAGTATTTCTCTTGATAGAGTCCCACATGATTCTTAGGGTTTCTTCATTTTCAAAAATTCTCTTATCTGATTTTTCTTTGAATATATGGGTGTCAAGGGTCTTATCTTCAGTCTCACTAATTTTGACTTCTAGTTCCTCAATCCTGCTCCTCTGGCTTTCTATTGAGTTGTCTAATTCTGAAATTTTATTGTTAATCTTCCGAATTTATGATTTCTGTCTCTCTATGGATGCTTGCAGCCTATTAAATTTTTCATTATGTTCTTGAATAACCTTAGTTTCAACTGCTTTATGTGTGTTCCTTGGCTTGTTCTGAGTTCTGCCTGATCTCCTTCCTGATCTCTTGAAGAGTTTTGTATATTCATTTTTTGTACTCTACTTTTGATAATTCCAGAGAGACCTCTTCATCCAGAAAATTCCTTGATTCTTTGTTTTGAGAGCTCTTTCAAGCGATCCTGGTCTGCTTCTTTATGAGATTTGATACTGACTGTTGTTTCCGAGCCATCTATAACTTATAATATTAATTTATGTTTACCTACTCCATCCTAACTTCTTGCTTTGTGTTGTTTTGATATCCTCAGATAGGCTGCTTCAGTGAGCTAGCTTGATTATTTGAGCCTTTGAAGCTCTAACGTTCTGTCACCAGATGGCTAGAGCTGTTACCAAGTATATGAGCCTAGCAATCCATTCACTTTTCTTGTATGGATTCAGCTCAGGTATCTAGGTAATCAGACACCAAGTGTGTGGTGCAGGCTCTGTCCTACAGTCTTAGAAGGGCAGGGGTGATTGGTGTAGACACAGGTATCTGGCTGCAGCAGGGGATCACACTCTGAGCAAGGCAGGTAGCTGAAAACCATCCCCCAAGTGTCTGTGAGGAAACCATGTCCCTGTTCCCTACAGTGCACAGGTGGCTAGGTTCTGCAGCCAGACCATGGGCATCCAATGCTTTTGGTTGTAAGCACTGGCACCACTTATCCTTGGACCCCTGTCATGGGTGGCTAGGTGGTGTGGGTGGAGCCACCAGTCCTCAGACCCCTGATGTGGGTAGGTGAGGACCCTGTTTAATAGGCAGAGCTGTGTCAGATGTAAAAAAAAAAACCCTCTCCACCACACAGCTGAAAGAGTTGAAGTCAGATCTCAGGCACATACACCATTGCAGTCTGCCAACAAGGGCCTAAGGTCCTGAAATGGGCCCACACAGGTCCATGCAGGGTGAAAGGCATTCAAAGTTCGTGGACCATTTGTGCCTGGACAGGAGCCACTTCCGCCCTGAGTTCCCAGTTTAGGAGAGCCAGCAGATTATATTTTCCCTCAATTGTTAATTTATTCCTTCTCCAAGGCCAGGAGAATGGCTCAGGGTATGCTGCAGAACCTATCTCAGGCCCACGGAAAGAGACAGCCACTAAAGCCAGCTTGAGGGTTGGGGGCATGGTAAATTCAATGCAAGTACTTGTCTTTTGCCAAAGGCACTGTTCTTGTCTGATTCCGGAGGCGTGAGTAGACTGTGCAGCTCACTGTCTCTCCCTGAGGAAACCGTGTCTCGAATGCTATCTCCAGCTCCACAGTGGTTGCACAAGGGGATGGTGCCTGAGGGGCACCAGTTCCCGCCAAGTCAGGTCCAAAACTCCTCACCACTTCTGAAGCAGCTCTCCCTCCCCCTGCTGCTCAGTCCAATTTCCTAACTTTGCCTTTGATGCTCAGGGCTCCTATCTTGTCATATATATAATCCCTTCACTTGTTTTTCTGGGTCTTTGTTGTAAAAGGGATCACCGGAAGTGTCTGACTACTCTGCCATCTTGGCCCTGCCTCCACTGGAATAAGTGAAATCATTCAGAGAAGCATGTGGTGTAAGAAAATGTGGCTGAAGCCAGAACTTTGAGGATTTACCATCTTTAAGGGGCCAAGTGGAGGAAGTAGAAGCAGTGTGCTTTTATGCAGCTTGTGGGGAAAATCCCATGATAGCCTCAGAATTGCCCACATCACTTCATAGGATGGAGACATCCTCCAATACTCCTGAGCATGTTTTCAGTAAAAACTGTATGAACATAAATGTAGATTTTTGTTTGTTTTTTTACTGTGATATACCACGAATGCTATATGTAAGGATGAATATAATGAGGAGATTCCCATGACTTGATATAGTTTGAAAGGTTTCTTTGTTAAAGGCAATAGGTATACTAAGTCATCTGGTTGCTATGATAAGGACAGTTCTGTTTGAAGCATCTGTCCATGATGAAACTTAAAACCCTGTGGCCTCAAATAGGCCAGCACTGATCAGTCCCTGTTAGGAACTGGCCCCATATCTCCCTACCCCCATAAGACTGGCCGCCTGCCAGTAAGAATTTGGAGAAAGCTTAGATCCAAGATGTTTACTTCTGCTGTGCGATGAATACTTTCATTGTCTGGATCTCTCTCTCTCAGACTAGTTTGAGGGCATTCTAGCGCTGTAGACATTGGTGGCTGCTGAAACTCCCTTGCGATCCTTCTCTATCCGGCACAGTCTATGCCATCTTATTTCCAAGATTGCCTGGTGAGAATATCTTGGCATGGGACTCCTTAGGATAAGATTTCCCCTTCTACCTTATTGAGTATGTGTGGTGTATTACATTCTCATTAGTCTTCATCCCATGTAGGAGTTGAGGTCTTCTTCATATTGAAAGTCACAGGGCAGTTAGAAACACAAAGGTCAACCTGGAAAAGTGGGTAAGATTGTGGAATCCAAAGACTCCTACATCCAAAAACTACCTGACTTCAGACATGGGATACAAGCCAATAATGGCACCAAAATAGTTGATGTGATAGACTAAAGATGATTATGAGTTCTTTGTTACTCCTCCCATTAAGAAGAGAAGCCTAATAATTCCCTTTCCATTGAAACTAGGCTGCTTTAGTCACTTGTTTGAGCAATATAATGAAGTGGATGTGAGAACAGATCATAGGAAGACTTGCAGCTTCTGCCCAGGCCTCTTGGAACACTCATTTCTGAAACTCACCTGCTATACTATGAAAAATATGGTAGAGAAGACTTTGCAGAAAAGAAATGATGCCTCTAGCCAACAGCTCTGGCTGAGGACCCAGCCGACAGCCAGCCGACAGCCAGCAACAACTTCCTAATCATGTGATTGAACCACCTCAGAAGTGGGTCTTCCAGCCACTTCAAGCAGTGTCATGTGATGTTGTGTGGAGCAGAAACATGCAGCCACATACAAGTCCTGCCCAAAATGAAGACTCATGAGCAAAGTCAATTATTTTTATTGGTTTAAACAGAAGATAACCAAATCAGTTTGTCATAATTTAACTAATAACAGCTCTTTCAAAGACTAAAGTAGTATGTTTAAAACCATAATCACAACTTAGCATTGAAGCCATAAGTTATGAAATATATTCTAGACCTCTTTCTAAATAACGTTTGGGTTATCATCTGTGAGTGTACATGTTGATGGGGAAAAATCAGGGAGGTGCTATAGATCAGTTGCTTTCTGATCCTATCATAAGAAAAGCCAGCAAGAGGAACAATGACTGGGTAGGACAATTGTGAAATGATCAAAGTAAAGGTGGGTATAATGAAAATGAGTCTGTAGGTCAAATGAAATTTCATTACTGAATAATTTTCCAAACTTGTTTGCCAGGGGCACTTAAGAGAAAATGTTCTATTTTAAATACCAGCTTAAATGTTACAAATATTCCTAAGGAAGTTAGGTAAAAGAATATATATATATATTTTCTTATGCCTAAGTGGCTAAGAGCTTAGGCTGTTAACCAAAAGGTCAGCAGTTCAAATCTACCAGCCACTCCTTGGGGCAGTTCTACTCTGTCCTATAGGGTCGCTATGAGTTGAAATTGACTCAATGGCAACAGGTTTGGGTTTTTTGTTTTTTTTTTTTAAATATATGAAAATATGTCCAGGGTGTAATTGAGATGGAGACACACCAAGATGTATTTGTTGTTGTTGTTAGGTGCCGTTGAGTTGGTTCTGACTCATAGCGACCCTGTGCACAACAGAACAAAACACTGGCTGGTCCTGAGCCATCCTTCCCAATCGTTGTTATGCTTGAGCTCATTGTTGCAGCTACTGTGTCAGTCCAGCTTGTTGAGGGTCTTCCTCTTTTCTGCTGACCCTGTACTCTGCCAAGCATGATGTCCTTCTCCAGGGACCGATCCCTCCTGACAACATGTCCAAAGTATGCAAGATGCAGTTTCCCCATCCTTGCCTCTAAGGAGCATTCTGGCCACACTTCTTCCAAGACAGATTTGTTCCTTCTTTTGGCCGTTCATGGTATATTCACTATTCTTTGCCAACACCACAATTCAAAGGCGTCAGTTCTTCTTTGGTCTTCCTCATTCATTGTCCAGCTTTCGCTTGCATATGTTCTGCTGCTATTCATAAGGTTTTCACCGGCTAATGCTTTTCAGAAGTAGACTGCCGGGTCCTTCTTCCTAGTCTGTCTTAGTCTGGAAGCTCCATGGGTGACCCTGCTGGTATCTGAATACTGGTGGCATAGCTTCCAGCATCACGGCAACACACAAGCCCCCACAGTATGACAAACTGACAGACACGTGGGAGACCAAGATGTATAGCTAATGAATATTTGAAAATATGGTTTCCTTGTCCTAGGAACATTTCTCATTATGTTGTTGCCATCTGACATCATTAAAGTCCTCTATTGACAATGGCACTGGGTTATTGACTATAATGTAGTTGAAATTATAGTAAAAAATATAATATTTAAGAAACAAAAATACTCAGTAGGAAAGTAAATTAATATTATAACTTGAAGCATATGAAAGCATATCAGAAAACAGTCCAGAGCCAAATTTAAGAGTTTACTACATGAAAATATACTTTACAATTTAAGACATACCATTATAAGAATGAAGGTCTAAGAGGCTAAAAAAACAAAACAAACCAAAAAAAAACTTTCTTGACTGTCTATCTTACTAATTGATTAGAAAACATCTCTAAGCACAGGGCCTAACATTTGGTAAATACACACTGTGTATCAGAGCAGGGGTATTTGCACTATGTTCTCATACAAACCTAGGAATCCTGTGAGCATTTGGTAAACATATATTAGCTTGAAATATACACTTCTAATACTGACATGGGCTGTTTCTCATCTGGTGGAATGCTCTGAGAAACTTCACAGAGCAGAGTCCTCATACAAAATTCCCATAACATTGAGCAGATAAGAATCTGTGTATTTATGGTATAGGGTTGGGGAAAAGAGTAATAAGTCTAGTCATGTCAGGTTGACACTATCTTGAACACTAACTTGGATTAATATAGAAATCTGGAAATGTGTGCATATGGAATACAAACACACACACACACACACACATTATCATTCCTAATTTGAATTTATGAGAAATTTAACCCATCCTGAGAAAATATGAAAAACACCAAATAAATTAAAATTTAGGGTGCCATACTCCACAATGAAGTCCCACTCCCACAAATGTTTTCACTAGTATTATTTTCGTGTTGGCCATACCCGTATCTTCTGACGCCAATCCGATTCTGTTCCAGATGTTCTCAGCTTCGGCTGTTTCTCTGCACACAGGCATCTGCCTGGACTCAGTTCTTTACTATGTAGGAAAATCATTGTCTCGCTGAACCTGCCAAATTCACAAAATAAGATACAGGAGTAACCAGGTTTTCTCTGAGAATTTCAACACCTGATTTCTTTTTACCTGCTCTGCCTGGAGGTCTTTGGCGCCTGTCTGATTCCTGTGAAGTCCCGGCCATGTGGTCATTTGCTAATGTGGCTGATGTAATTCCCATCACGTTCAAAAATGACAAAATTCTAAGACTCTCAGTTCATTTAAAACAATTACAGAAAGACTAAAAGTTTTTCGTGTCACTTGGAACCATCCAAACAACATTTTCTAGCCATTACAACACATCGTAAAACAAATTTCCTTGATTGTCTTTGATTTTTATATTCCTTCTAGAAGATAATTTTACAAATATTTCTTGGTTAATGCAACACACTATTAAGAGACAACTCACATCACAGAACTGGGTCAGTAAACTCTGAACTGAGAGCTAGAGTTCAGCAGGGGTCCATGTATCACACACAAAAAATTAAATGTATGCATATACTCCAGGATGAGTGAGAGGAGAAAAAAATACCTTAACCAGGAACCAAAACCAGAACAGAACCATTGCCATTGAGTCGATTCTGACTTATAGCGACTCTGTAGCGACCCTATAGGACAGAGTAGAACTGCCCCCTCGGGTTTCCAAGGAGCTGGTGGTGGATTCAAACTGCTGACCTTTTGGTTAGCAGGCATGGCTCTTAACCACTGTGCAACCAGGTCTCCTAATAAGAAAAAAGCAGAGTAAAATACACAAAATTGAAGGGAGGCTCCTGAGATCAAAATGGCAGCTATAGATACATGTAGAAATTAAAAGAGGGGCAGTGGGGTTCAGTGGTAGAGTTCTGCCTTTTCATGCAGGAGATGCGGGTTGGATTCCAGTCAGTGCATCTCCGCTCAGCCAATATTCATCTGCCGGCAAGGCTTGCATGTTACTATGATGTCGACTAGGTTTTGGTGGAGCTTCCGTCTTAGATGAACTAGGAAGAAAGGCCTAGCAATCTACTACTGAAAAACAACAATAACAAAAGAACAGCCGATGAATACCCTATGGATCACAACGGTTCAATCTTTTTGTGCTTGGGCTTGCAAGGAGTTGGGGCTGACTGGATGGCAGCTCACAACAACAACAGAAATAAAAAAGTTTGTGAGGAAAGATCCATTTTACCAACATTGGAACATGAAATAAGGACAGGAACTAACTCTTTTTGAGTGCCTTCAATGCCTTCCAACACTATGCTAGATACTTAAGTAGATTATTCCATCTTCTCTAAAGAGTCTCAAAAACCCTGTGAAATAGGATATATTGTGCACATTTCCGGGCTAAGGAAACTGAAACTTAGAGATGTTGAAAGACTTGCTAGTAAGTAACAGAGTCAGCACTTGGGTGAATGATTTTTTTAACCTGCATTACTACACTCCCTATAAAATGAGTCTCTGAATATAAGTAGAAGTAATGGGAATAAATACATTTCACTCCCTAAATATTCCAAGCTAAATGAATTTTAGACATGTTTGATTTTTAAAGGTACCCATGTCTTTTAATGTCTAAGAAACATATATAAATATATATATACATATATATGCACACATATGTATATTCCCTGCGATTTTTCAGTTTTCACTGCAAAGAAACAGTACATTTTGAGAATTCGTCTGGATTAAATAGCATATGTTAAAGTGAAAAATATATCATGATGAAAAATATATTTTCCTAATATGTCATTTCTACTAATCTTTCTTATAAAATAAGCTCAGGTCAAAATAAGCTGTTGATAAAATAAAATCAGTACTCCATGATGAATAAGTTGAAGGAAGAAGAAAATTATATTGATCAGATAGTTCTGACACTGACTTTTTATTGTTTTCAGTGTTTCTTTTCTTCTTTCTCCTTGCTGCTATAACTGATTTGAAAAATGAGTATATGTATGTGTGTGTCTGTATGTTTCTTAAGAAACATAAGAAACTTAATGGAAAAAAATGTAGCCATAAGCTCAGATCGTGTACATCTTACCAGTGGGTACTGAGGGTATTTCAATTATATCATTTAAAACTGATATAAAATGGGTGAAATTTTCCCATAGGAAATTAACCCTCAGAGATTTAAATATGAGTCAATAAAAATAATAGAATTAATTGCAATCCGTGGCTATTAATGAGATGGATTATGTCTCATTCTTGCCAATGGTGAAAACAGTACTATAGAATAGAAATATAACGCAAGCCTTGAATTCAAACCACATATTAAATTTTCTAGTAGCCCCATTAAGAAAAAATGCAAAGAAACAAGTGAAACTAATTTAATAATATATTTTACCAAATACATCCACTCCTCATCGACATGGTTAGGTTCCAAAGACCAGGTTGTTAGACAAAAATTGGCATTATGCAAAATACAATTTCCTGCCTCAGCCTCTCCTCCTTGCTGGCCCTAGCCCTCCCAGCTGAGCAGCTGCAGCCCCTCTGTCCTTGCAGTGGTCACGGGCTCGCCCTGCTCTGCTCCCTGGGATCCAAATCCATGCTGGGGGCTGCTGACCCACTGCCCATGCTCTGCTCCAGAGGCCCGTTGGCTGGTGTCTGTGTGCAAGGCCGGTGCAGGTTGGAGGGTGGGGTGTGCCGGGCGAGAGCCGGGAGGAGGTAGGGGAGGCACAGGCCAGGAGGAGCTGGAGCACTCGGTGCCCCATGGGTTCCAGACTGGAGTTAAATGCCCAGGGTTGACACTACTCCTCCCTCTGCAGGCCCTGGACGAGCTGTATAGGGTTGGAATGTGTGGGTTGGTGAGGTCATTAATGGGCAAAATATTCGGAGAGTAGATCTTTACTATTGTTTTAAATGGGAAATGTTGGGTAATAAGATGGCTGATAATTGAGGAGTAGGTATATATCCAAAATATGATCATTTCAATATAAAAACCTGGTAATATATTTTGCATTGTTGTTTGTTTTTAGTGTTAAAAATCCAGTATGTTTTCCACTTACAGCACATTTCAATTCAGACTAGCCACATTTCAAGCTATTATAGCAAAAACAAACCACTAGCATCGTAAGTCTGTTGTTCTTGTTGTGTGCCTTTGAGTCGATTTTGACTCATTGTAACCCTATAGGACAGAGTAGAACTGCCCCGTAGGGTTTCCTAGGCTGTAATCTTCATGGGAGCAGATCACCAGGTCTTTTCTCCCACAAAGTGGCAGCTGGTAGGTTCAAACCGCTGAACTTTCAGTTAGCAGCTAAGCTCTTAACCATTGCTTGACAAGGGATTCTAATGGCTACGTGGTGGACAGTGAAGGTCTAAAAGTGGAGCTTTGCTTATTTAAACCTGGCAATTGAGAAACCAGTGCATCTTTATATTGCAGAAAATAGAGCACCAACTGTTTACCAGCTCTCACCTCTTTCATTATGCTAACCAAGATGGCACACTAGTAAATATATAGGTCCTTGCCACCTAATACCACCAGGAATTTATATATTTTGCCACGTCAAATACAAATGAATCTGTAAAAAACTAAAAAAAAATTTAAAAAACCTCTGAAACACATTATTTTGTCATCATGCGGTGATTCTCAGTCCCTAAGACTGTGAAGTCAAAGCTTTTTCCATAATAACACTATTAGTACTGATTATATTTCGTGACAACATGAAATTTTTTTGACTGTGTTGATAGTTGAAATGATGGTGCAAAAGAAATGGCAGGTAAAACTACCATTGCCTTAGCACAAAACAAACCAATGACACTAATATGAACCATTGTTGTGGTTAAGTGCTGTTGAGTCGGTTCCAACTCATAGCAATCCTTTGTACAACAGAATGAAACACTGCCCAGACCTGCGCCATCCTCACAATCATTATGTTTGAGCCCATTATTGCAGCCATGTGTCAATCCATCTCGTTGAGGGTCTTCTTTTTCACTGACTCTCTACCAAGCATGATGTCCTTCTTCAGGGACTTATTCTTCCAATAACATTTTCAAAGTGTGTGAGATGAAATCTCTCCATCCTTGCTTCCAAGGAGCATTCTGGTTGTACTGCTTCCAAGGCAGATTTGCTCATTCTTATGGCAGTCCATGGTATATTCAATATTCTTCACCAACACTGTAATTCAAAGGCGTCAGTCTTAGATCTTCCTTATTCATTGTCCAGCTTTCACATGCATATGAGGTGATTGAAAACACCATGGCGTGGGTCAGGCAGGTGCACCTTAGTTTTCAAAGGTAATATTTTTACTTTTAAACACTTTAAAGAGGTCTCTTGCAGCAGATTTGCCCAATGCAATGTGTCGTTTAATTTCTTGAGTGCCGTTTCCATGGGTGTTGATTGTGGATCCAAGTAAAATGAAGTCCTTGACAACTTCAGGATTTTCTCTTTTTATCATGATGTTGCTTATTGGTCCAGTTGTGAGGATCTTTGTTTTCCTTGCTTTGAAGTGTAATCTGTACTGAAGGCTATGATCTCTAATCTTCATTAGTAAGTGCTTTAAGTCCTCTTCACTTTCAGCAAGCAAGGTTGTGTCATCTGCATAACACAGGTTGTTAGTGAGTCTTCCTCCAATCCTGACGCCCTGTTCTTCTTCATACAGTCCAGCTTCTTGGATTATTTGCTCAGCATACACACTAAATAAGTATAGTGAAAGGATTCAACCTTGACACACACATTTCCTGACTTTAAACCACAGAGTATACCCTCGTTTTGTTCGAACAGCTGTCTCTCGATCTATGTACAGGTTCCTCATGAGCACAATGAAGTCTTCTGGAATTTCCATTCTTCACAATGTTGTCCATAATTAGTTATGATCCACACAGTGTAATGCCTTTGCATAGTCAATAAAACACAGGTAACCATCTTTCAGGTAGGTATTCTCTGCTTTCAGCCAGGATCCATCTGACGTCAGCAATGACATCCCTCATTTCACATCCTCTTCTGAACCCGGCTTGAATTCCTGGCCGTTCCCTGTTCATGACAGACATGTAAGGGAACATGGACTAGTGATCATTATATTCTTCACTCTCTCACACTGTGAGGGTTAAAGTTGTGTGTCAACTTGAGTGGGTTGTGATTCTCAAGGGTTTGGCAGTTATGATGCAGTTTGGCAATTATATAATGATATAATCACCTCCAAGATGAGATCTGATGTAATCTCCTCCATGATAAGATCTGCTATGAGCAGCCAATCAATCGAAAGGGAGTTTCCTGAGGGGTATGGCCTGCATCCATCCATCCATCCATCCATCCATCCATCCATCCATCCATCCATCCATCCATCCATCCATCCATCCACCCACCCACCCACCCACCCATCCATCCATCCATCCATCCATCCATCCATCCATCCATCTATCTATCTATCTATCTAATCTATCTAGACTTTCTGGGAAAGCTCATTGGCTTTTGCTTTGCGATGGATCCCACATTCAACTTGTCATCATCTGAACTCTGGTTCTTGGGACTCGAGCTGGCAGCCTTCCATCTTACCTGTTGATCTTGGATTTGTCAGCCTCTACAACCCATGAGCCAGCAGCCTGCCATTTCACATGTTCTTGGGGTTGTCAGCCCCTGCAGCTGCATACTACGTGAGTCAGGGAAAGCCTCCAGTCTGATGCCTGACCCACGGACCTACAACCATGTGAGCCATTTCTTTGATACAAATCTCTATGTATACATATATACGGGTACGTGTATGTATACGATTCACTGGCTTTGCTTACCTGGAGAGCCCAGCCTAACATTAAAAAGGTAGAAAAATCCAGTTTCACATAAGGATGGCCACGACAAAGCAGTAAAAACTTTTAATTTTATTGAATCTCAACACTTGATACACAGCTTTTTACTATTCTGTGACAAACTGTATGATGGTTACCTCGAGCAAAAACCTTTGTATAATTATTCAGGCTGTAACCTAAAGTAGCCACTATTTTCGTGGAATACCATTCTTGAAAAAATAGCTTTGAGACATGATACTCAGACTTGAGTATTTGAGAGCAATTTTCTTGAAAACACAATGATGGGAAAAAAAAAATACACAACCCTTCACTTATTGACATGGTTAGATTCCAAGGACCAGCTTGTTATATGAATATAGCATTATGTAAAAATGAGGATGACCATATCAGATCACAAAATATTATGTGGAACACATATGTCCCTCTGAGGCCGAGAGGCAGAAAATTTAGGTGGAGGCTATGTGCCCCAGTGGTCGTGAAAGGGTTATGGCCAGATGTATATAGCATTAATATGCAAAATAGTCACATAGTAGATTTTTTACTGTTGTCATAAATGTGAAATGTTGGATAACAAGATAGTCAATAAGTGACGACTGGGTGTAGTACTTACTTGTCAAGGAAGAATATCGAGCTTTCAAGTGAAAACAGGATATTAGAGAACTTATAAACATCATTGTGACCTTGACAGCTTCTAACATTTAAAAGGTTTTCTCATGCCATAATGAGAAAAATTGACAATGATTTAAAATTTTTATATTTTTTATGTTTTATAAAGAGATATATCAATATCTGGAAGATGTGCATAAATCACTGAAGTAATATTTTCCCGGTGACCAATGCATGCTAGTAAAAAAAAGTTATGGTGAAAAGATTCATTGAAGTGAAATATGGACTAATGGATTTTGCTGTAACAGAGTGTGCAAAGTTCGCTGGTATGATTTCAGAGACCATGCATTATTACAACTGTACTATACGAAACTCTCATTTGTAGAGTTTACTGTAGGATTCAAGAAGAATATTTACAATTATCTGATAATTTTATTAAAATGCTTCTCCCTTTTACAACTACATATCCTTGTGAGACATATTTTTTTATATATTTCAACCAAAACAACATATTGCAACAGATTGAATACAGAAGCACATATGTGAATACATCTTGTCAGACGTTATACTGTCTGTTTTATATTGTCAGACATTAGATGTTTGCAAAAATGTAAAACAGTGCCATTTTTCTCATTTTATTTTGTTTTAGAAAATGTAAATGTTTCATATAATACTTTATTCATGTTAACATGCAATGTGTATATTATTCTTATTTTTTTTTATTAACTTTTATTGAGCTTCAAGTGAACATTTACAATTCAAGTCAGTCTGTCACATATAAGTTTACATACATCTCACTCCGTACTCCCACTTGCTCTCCCCGTAATGAGTCAGCCCTTCCAGTCTCTCCTTTCGTGACAATTTTGCCAGCTTCCCACTCTCTCTATCCTCCCATCCCCCCTCTAGACAGGAGATGCCAACACAATCTCAAGTGTCCACCTGATATAATTAGGTCACTCTTCATCAGCATCTCTCTCCCATCCACTGTCCAATCCCTTTCATGTCTGATGAGTTGTCTTCGGGGATGGTTCCTGTCCTGTGCCAACAGAAGCTTTGGGGACCATGACCGCCAGGATTCCTCTAGTCTCAGTCAGACCATTAAGTCTGGTCCTTTTATAAGAATTTGGGGTCTGCATCCCACTGATCTCCTGCTCCCTCAGGGGTCCTCTGCTGTGCTCCCTGTCAGGTCAGTCATCCATTGTGGCCGGGCACCAACTAGTTCTTCTGGTCTCAGGATGATGTAGGTCTCTGGTTCATGTGGCCCCTTCTGTCTCTTGGGCTCTTAGTTGTCGTGTGACCTTGGTGTTCTTCATTTTCCTTTGCTCCAGGTGGGTTGAGACCAACTGATGCATCTTAGATGGCCGCTTGTTAGCATTTAAGACCCCAGACGCCACATTTCCAAGTGGGATGCAGAATGTTTTCATAATAGAATTATTTTGCCAATTGACTTAGAAGTCCCCTTAAACCATGGTCCCCAAACCCCCGCCCTTGCTCTGCTGACCTTTGAAGCATTCAGTTTATCCTGGAAACTTCTTTGCTTTTGGTCCAGTCCAATTGATCTGACCTTCCATGTATTGAGTGTTGTCCTTCCCTTCACCTAAAGCAGTTCTTATCTACTAATTAATCAATAAAGAACCTTCTCCCTCCCTCCCTCCCTCCCCGCCTCGTAACCACAAAAGTATGTGTTCTTCTCAGTTTTTACTATTTCTCAAGATCTTATAATAGTGGTCTTATACAATATTTGTCCTTTTGCCTCTGGCTAATTTCGCTCAGCATAATGCCTTCCAGGTTCCTCCATGTTATGAAATGTTTCAGAGATTCGTCACTGTTCTTTATCGATGTGTAGTATTCCATTGTGTGAATATACCACAATTTATTTACCCATTCATCCGTTGATGGACACCTTGGTTGCTTCCAGCTTTTTGCTATTGTAAACAGAGCTGCAATAAACATGGGTGTGCATATATCTGTTTGTGTGAAGGCTCTTGTTTCTCTAGGGTATATTCTGAGGAGTGGGATTTCTGGGTTGTATGGTAGTTCTAACTGTTTAAGATAACGCCAGATAGATTTCCAAAGTGGTTGTACCATTTTACATTCCCACCAGCAGTGTTTGAGAATTCCAATCTCTCCACAGCCTCTCCAACATTTATTCTTTTGTGTTTTTTGGATTAATGCCAGCCTTGTTGGAGTGAGTTGGAATCTCATCGTAGTTTTAATTTGCATTTCTCTAATGGCTAATGATGGAGAGCATTTTCTCGTGTATCTGTTAGCTGCCTGTAATATTCTTATTTTTAAATAATTTAGCATACAAAATATTTTTTAAATCTCTCATTTTTAGTTTTTAATATGGCAAGTATTCACAGATTCACTCCAAACAAACAAAAGTTCTTTGAGTTTCTCAATTTTTTAATTGAGCCTTGAAAGAACCACTGATCTCATAGAATGAGCACCTCGTTTTTAGAATCATAGAGACATCGGTATGAGTTGAAATTGACTTGACGGGCAATGGGTTTTTAGCCACTTACTAGAAAAGTTAACTTAGTCAAGTTATTGCTTAGGAATTAAGAATATATAAAACCAAAAGCCAAACCCAGTGCTGTCAAGTCGATTCCGACTCATAGCAACCCTGTAGGACAGAGTAGAACAGCCCCGTAGAGTTTTCAAGGAGCACCTGGCGGATTCAAACTGCCAACCTTTTGGGTAGCAGCCGTAGCACTTAACCACTACTCCACCAGGGTTTCCTAAGAATATATAAGAATATATAGGCTCTAGAAAACTTAAGACACAAGGAAAATACTAGCCCAAAGGACTAAAGGACCACATGAACCAGAGACTCCACTAGCCTGAGGCCAGAAGAACTAGATTGTGCCTAGCTACCACCAACAAGTGCCCTGACAGGGTTTACAACAGTGAGTCCTGTTTAAAACACAGCAGGAGAAAAATATAGAACAGAATTCAAATTCACATAAAAAGACCAGACTTACTGGTCTGACAGAGACTGGAGGAACCCCCGAAACCATGGCTCCCAGATACTTGCTAACCTGGAACTGAAATCATTCCTGAAGCCTACTTTTCGAGCAAATATTAGACTGTAAAACAAAAAATAACTCATATGAGGAATATGCTTCTTATTCTTAGCTCAGTCAAATATACAAGACTAAATGGGAAGCTCCTGTCCAGAGCAGAATGAGAAGGCAGGGAGAGACAGGATCTGGATTAATGAACACAGGGAACCCAGGATGGAAATGGGGAGTGTGCTGTCTCATTGTGGGGATTGCAACCAATGTCATAAAATAGTATGTGTATAAATTATTAAGCGAGAAATTAACTTGAGCTGTAAACTTTCACCTAAAGCACAATTAAAAAAAAAAAAAAGACTAGGAGACCACTGGTAAAGGTTGGTAATTATTATAATTATCATGATGGCCCTGCCCAGAATATCTCCCTACAAATATTGTGTCCTCTAACTACAAGTATATACAGTTACTTGGGGATAAACTATAATTTCCTACTAGGACAGCCATTCCTTCTTGTATTAAGAATCCCTTGTCTGTGATTGTGGTCTTTCATCTGACAGATTATCAAGTTGCTGCTATGGAAACCCTGGTGGTGTAGTGGTTAAGTGCTACAGTTACTAACCAAAAGGTCGGCAGTTCGAATCCGCAAGGCGCTCCTTGGAAACTCTGTGGAGCAGTTCTACTCTGTCCTATAGGGTCGCTATGAGTTGGAATCAATGGCACTGGGTTTGGTGTTTTTTGGTTACTCATTGTGGTGCTTAGTAAACGCAGGAATGTCAGACAGCACTTGCTATGTAAGTTTACCATGGTCGATTAGACTGCCTTTAAAAAAGAAAGAAAGCTACAGCACATTTTAGTTCCTGCAGGATTGATTAAGGGTCTGTTTGCTCTCTACTGGTCTGTCTTGGCTCATAAGGTTGTGTAAGCTGACAGACTGTACCTTCACACAGTCTTCTTTGGGGAATTAGGAGACATGCCTTCAAGTTTAGGATCTTGGAGGCAGACAATTAACCATGGGTATGAGACAAGGAACAATTCTCTGGCCTTGTCATCTGTTATGGGTTAAATTGTGTGCCTCCAGAATACGTGTTGGAATCCTGTCCCCTATACCAGTGGATGTAATCCTGCTTGGAAATTGGATTTTCTTTGTTAAGTTAATTAGATCACACCTGAGTAGAAGTATAAACCAAAATGCCAAACCCGTTGCCATCGAGTTGATTCCAACTCATAGCAACCCTATAGGGCAGAGTAGAACTGCCCCATAGAGTTTCCGAGGAGCTCCTGGTGGATTCAAACTTCTAGCCTTTTGGTCAGCAGCCATAGCTTTAACCATTACACCACTGGGATTTCCAAAAATAGGAGTATGGTGGGTTCTAAATCTAATCACTTCTGAGTTATAAAAAGAGCAGATTAGACACAGAGATATGCATACATAGCAGGTAGAGAGTCACCATGTGAGGACCATCTACAAGCCAAGAAACCAAGAGATGCTTAAGACTACCTACAAGGAAAGAACACTGCCGAGACCCTGATTTGGAGCTGTAGTCTCCAGAGCTGTGAGAAAATAAGTTTCTGTCCTTTAAAGGCACACACTTGTGGAATTTCTGTTACAGCAGCACTAGGAAACTAAGATACCATCTGTTCTTTTCTTTGATGCCCTATGAGAAATGGGAATTATTATGTTGCCGACTGGAAAGGTGGAAAGTTTAGTTTTACTGTTGATGATATTTGGGAAGGAGAAAAGAATGATGCTTTTTTCTTTTTTTTAAATTGTACTTCAGACGAAGATTTATAGAGCAGTTTCCCATTCAGTAATTTATTAAAAAAAAAAAAAAAAATTTCCGTGATGTTGGATGCAATCCCTGCAATGTGTCAGCGCTCTACCCATTACCGCCCTGAGTTCTCCATTTCTATCAGCCCAGTTTTCCTGGCCCTTTCAGCCTTCTCAGTTTTGTCTTTGGGCAGATTTTGCCCTTTGGGTCTCATATAAATGATTGTTCTAAGAAGCACTTTCCTTGAATGTGTTGTTTATTTTATAGGCCGTTTTATTGTTTGGCTGAAAGGTGATCTCCAAGTGTGGCTTCAGTTCCAAGTTAGAAGGGTATTTAAGGCCATAGCCTAGGGGATTCCTTCGGTCTCTCTCAGAAAAGTAAGTCTTTTTTTTTTTTATGAATTTGAATTTTGTTCTACATTTTTTTTCTCAATCTAACTGGGACCTTCTACTCTGATCCTTGGTCACAATGGTTGCTTGGCTCCATCTAGGTCTTCTGATCTCAGGCTGGTGGAGACTGTGGTTCCTGTGGTCCATTAGTCCCTTGGACTAATTGCTTCCTTGAGTCTTGAGTTTTCTTCACTCTCCTTTGTTCCAGATGGAAAGAGACCAATAATTGTATCCTAGATGGCTGCTCACAAGCTTTTAAGACTGCAGTCCTACTCAAGTAACTAGGATGTAGAACATTGTCTTTATGAATTATGTTATGCCAGTTAATCTAGATGTCCACCAAGACTATGATCCCCAGCCTTCAAGCCCAGTAACTCGGTCCTGCGAGGTGTTTGGTTATGTCTAGGAAGTTTCCATGGCTGTTTCCCCTGTGTGCTCTGTTACGTATGTGAATATACATGTGGTGCCTGCCAATATGTATGTAGAAATATTCACAATTGAACCTGCATATGCACATGGGTGGACTCCTATTGGTCCTCCCCCACATATTCATACCCACTCATAAATTATTGCTTGTTATCACTGTTGTTGCAGGGTTGTGTACGTTGTAGTATTTACTATTGTTACTCTGGGAGTTAGTTTCCTGTGGGAAAATTTTACCTATTTTATATCAGTTTTAAATTCTATAATGAAACACTCTCAATAGGCATTGGTAGATGTAGATGATCTGAGTTTATTCTTCCAGTGTCTTCCCTTGTCTTGTTCATGTTGTGCTGACTTCCCCTATCGTATATTGCCTTTTTCTTCACCAAAGTTAACACGTTTCTACTATCTAGTAATTTTTTCTCCCTCTGCCTCCCATCCCTGATAACCATCAGTGAATGTTTCTTTCTGTGTGTAAACCTTTCTTGATTTTATGATAGTGATCTCATACAATATTTGTCCTTTTGTGATTGACTTATTTCACTTGGCATAATGTCCTCCAGATTCATCCATGTTGTGAGATGCTTCACAGATTCATCATTGTTCTTTATCATTGTTTACTATTCCATTGAGTGTATGTACCACGGTTTGTTTATCCATTCACCTACTGATGGGCGTTTAGATTGTTTCCATCTTTTTGCTATTGCAAATAGTACTGCAATGAACATGGGTGTGCATATATCTATCTGTGTTACTTCTCTATTTGTGTTATTTCTCTAGGATATATTCCTAGGAATGGGATTGCTGGATCATATGGTATTTCTATTTCTAGCTTTTTAAGGAAGTGCCATACCCTTTTCTATAGTGGCTATACCATTTCACACTCTCATCAGCAGTGCCTAAGAGTTCCAATTTCCCCACTAGCATTGTTTTGTTTTGTTTTTTTTAAATCACTGCCATTATTGCTGGGGTGACATAGTGTCTTCTAGTAGTTTTGAATTACATCTCCCTAATGGCTAATGCTCTCTAATCATGAGCATCTCTTCATGTGTTAGTTGTTGTCGTTGTTAGGTGCCGTCAAGTCAGCTCCGACTCATAGCGACCCTATGCACAACAGAACAAAACACTGCCCAGTCCTGCGCCATCCTTACAATTGTTGTTATGCTTGAGCTCATTGTTGCAGCCACTGTGTCAATCCACCTCATTGAGGGTCTTCCTCTTTTCCGCTGACCCTGTACTCTGCCAAGCATGATGTCCTTCTCCAGGGACTGATCCCTCCTGATGACATGTCCAAAGTCTGTAAGAAGCAGCCTCGGCATCCTTGCCTCTAAGGAGCATTCTGGCTGCACTTCTTCCAAGACAGATATGTTCGTTCTTTTGGCAGTCCATGGTATATTCAATATTCTTCACCAACACCACAATTCAAAGGTGTCAACTCTTCCTTGGTCTTCCTTATTCATTGTCCAGCTTTCGCATGCATATGATGCTATTGAAAATACCATGGCATGGGTCAGGCGCACCTTAGTCTTCAGGGTGACATCTTTACTGTTCAACACCTTAAAGAGGTCCTTTGCAGCAGATTTGCCCAATGCAATGCATCTTTTGATTTCTTGACTGCTGCTTCCATGGCTGTTGATTGTGGATCCAAGTAAAATGAAATCCTTGACACCTTCAGTCTTTTCTCCGTTTATCATGATGTTGCTCATTGGTCCAGTTGTGAGGATTTTTGTTTTCTTTATCTTGAGGTGCAATCCATACTGAAGGCTGTGATCTTTGATCTTCATTAGCAAGTGCTTCAAGTCCTCTTCACTATCAGCAAGGAAGGTTGTATCATCTGCATAACGCAGGTTGTTAATGAGTCTTCCTCCAATCCTTATGCCCTGTTCTTCTTCATATAGTCCAGCTTCTCGTATTATTTGTTCAGCATACAGATTGCTACATACTCCCAACTACTCTCCCCCTAATGATACAGCCCACAAAACTACAGTGAGATTTGGTGCTTCCTTGAAAAGCTAGAAATAAAACTACCATATGACCCAGCAATCCCACTCCTTGGAATATATCCTAGAGAAATAAGAGTCTTTACATGAACAGATATATGCACACCCATGTCCATTGCAGCACTGTTTACAATAGCACCAAATCGATTTCCAAAGTGGTTGTACCATTTTACATTCCCACTGGCAGTGTAGAAGTGTTCCAATCTCTCCGCAGCCTCTCCAACATTTATTATTTTGTATTTTTTTTTTTGTTAGAGTGAGATGAAATCTCATTGTAGTTTTGATTTGCATTTCTCTAATGGCTAATGATTGTGAGCATTTCCTCGTGTATTTGTTAGCTACCTGAATGTCTTCTTTAGTGAAGTGTCTATTCATATCTTTTGCCCATTTTTTATTTGGGTTATCTGTCTTTTGTGGTTGAGTTTTTGCAGTATCATGTAGATTTTAGAGATCAGGCACTGACCACAAACTTCATAGCTAAAAACTTTTCCCCAGTCTGTAGGTAGTCTTTTTACTCTTTTGGTGAAGTCTTTGGATGAGCACAGGTGTTTTATTTTTAGGAGTTTCCAGTTATCCAGTTTTTCTTCTGCATTCTTAAAAATGTTTTGTGTACTGTTTATGCCATGTATTAGGGCTCCTAATGTGGTCCCTATTTTTTCTTCCATGATCTTTATTCCTTTAGATTTTATATTTAGGTCTTTGATCTATTTTGAGCTCGTTTTTGAACATGGAGTGAAGTATGGGTCTTGTTTCATTTTTTTGCAGATGGATGTCTAGCTATGTGAGCACCATTTGTTAAAAAGACTGCCTTTTCCCCATTTAACTCTTTTGGGGCATTTGTCAAATATCAACTGCTTATATGTGTGGAGGGACTTATGTCTGGATTCTCAATTCTGTGGCATTGGTCTATGTATCTGTTGTTGTACAAGGCTATTTTGACTACTGCGGTGGTATAATAGGTTCTAAAATCTGGTAAAATAAGGCCTCCCACTTTGTTCGTCTTTTTCAGTAATGCCTTACTTATCTGGGACCTCTTTCCCTTCCATATGAAGTTGGTGATTTGTTTCTCCATCACATTAAAGAATGTCGTTGGGATTTGGATTGGAATTGCATTAAATGTATAGATCGCTTTTGGTGGAGCAGATGTTTTTATAATGTTAAGTCTTCCTATCCATGAGCAAGGTATGTTTTCCCACTTATGTAAGTCTCTTTTGGTTCCCTGCAGAAGTGTATTGCAGCTTTCTTTGTATAAGTCTTTTACATCTCTGCTAAGATTTATTCATAAGCATTTTATCTCCTTGGGGGTACTGTAAATGGCATTCATTTGGTGATTTCCTCTTCCATGTTCTTTTTGTTGGTGTAGAGGAATCCAGCTGATTTTTGTGTGTTTATCCTGTACCCCGATACTCTGCTGAACTCTTCTATTAGTTTCAGCCGTTTTCTTGAGGATTCCTTAGGGTTTTGTGTGTAAAAGATCATGTCATCTGCAAATAGAGATACTTTGACTTCTTCCTCGCCAATCTGGATGCCCTTTATTTCTTTATCTAGCCTAATTGCTCTGGCTAGGACCTCCAACACAATGTTGAATAAGAGCGGTGATAAAGGGCATGCTTGTCTGGTTCCCGATCTAAATGGGAATGCTTTCAGGCTTTCCATTTAGGGTGATGTTGGCTGTTGGTTTTGTGTAAATGCCCTTTATTATGTTGAGAAATTTTCCTTCTTTTCCTGTTTCGGTGAGAGTTTTTATCATGAATGGGTGTTGAACTTTGTCAAATGCCTTTTCTGCATCAATTGATAAAATCATGTGGTTCTCGTCTTTTGTTTTATTTATGTGGTGGATTACATTAATTGTTTTTCTAATGTTGAACCATCCCTGCATACCTGGTATGAATCCCACTTAGTCATGGTGAGTTATTTTTTTGATATGTTGTTGAATTCTATTGGCTAGAATTTTGTTGAGGATTTTTGCATCTATGTTCATGAGGGATATAGGTCTATAATTTTCTTTTCTTGTGGTGTCTTTACTTGGTTCTGCTATCAGGGATATGGTGGCTTCATAGAATGAGTTTGGTAGTATTCCGTCCTTTTCTATGCTCTGAAATACCTTTAGTAGTAGTGCTGTTAACTCTTCTTTGAAAGTTTGGTAGAATTCTGCAGTGAAGCCATCTAGGCCAGGGCTTTTTTTTGTTGGGAGTTTTTTTGATTACCTTTTCAATCTCTTCTTTTGTTATGGGTCTATTTAGTTGTTCTACCTCTGTTTGTGTTAGTTTAGGTAGGTAGTGTGTTTCTAGGAATTTGTTCAAGTCTTCTATGTTTTCAAGTTAAAAATTTTTTTTTTTTTTTTTTTACAATTTTTCATAGTAATCTGATATGATTCTTTTAATATCAGTTGGGTCTGTTGTTATATCAGCCATCTCATTTCTTATTTAGGTTATTTGCTTCCTCTCCTGTTTTTCTCTTGTCAGTTTGGCCATTGGTTTATCAATTTTGTTGAGTTTTTCCAAGAACCAACTTTTGGTCTTATTAATTGTTTCAATTGTTTTTCTGTTTTCTATTTCATTTAGTTCTGCTCCAGTTTTTATTATTTGTTTTCTTCTGGTGCTTGTCGGTTTCTCTTGTTGCTCTCTATTTTTTCAAGTTGTGGGGATAATTCTTTGATTTTAGCCCTTTCTTCTTTTTGGATGTGTGCATTTATTGATATAAATTGGCCTCTGAGCACCACTTTTGCTACTCCCGAAAGGTTTTTAATAGGAAGTGTTTTCATTCTCATTGGATTCTATGACTTTCTTTATTCCATCCTTAATGTCTTCTATGATCCAGTCTTTTTTGAGCAGGGTATTTCTCAGTTTCCAAGTGTTTGATTTCTTTTGCCTGCTTTTTCTGTTATTGATTTTCACTTTTATGGCCTTATGGTCAGAGAAGATGCTTTGTAATATTTCAATGTTTTGGATTCTGCCAAGGCTTGCTTTATGACCTAATATGTGGTCTATTCTAGAGAATGTTCCATGTGCACTAGAAAAGAAAGTATAGTTGGTTGCTGTTGGGTGGAGTGTTCTGTATATCAGTACGAGGGCAAGTTGGTTGATTGTGGCATTTAGATCTTCTGTGTCTTTATTGAGCTTCTTTCTAGATGTCCTGTCCTTCACCAAAAGTGGTGTGTTGAAGTCTCCTACTATTATCGTGAAGCTGTCCATCTCACCTTTCAATGCTTATAGAGTTTGTTTTATGTACCTTTCAGTCCTGTCATTGGGTGCATAAATATTTAATATGGTTTTATCTTCTTGGCTTATTGTCCCTTTAATCTTTATATAGTGTCCTTCCTTATCCTTTCTGATGAATTTAAAGTCTATTTTGTCAGAAATTAATATTGCCACTCCTGCTCATTTTTTTATTTGTTGTTTGCTTGATATATTTTTTTCTATCCTTTGAGTTTTAGTTTGTTGTGTCTCTAAGTCTAAAGTGTGTCTCTTGTAGGCAGCATATAGATGGATCTTGTTTTTTAATCCATTCTGCCACTGTCTGTCTCTTTATTGGTGCATTTAGTCCATTTCCATTCAGCATAATTCTGGATAGGTATGTATTTAGTGCTGTCATTTTGATGTCTTTTTTGTATGTTGTTGACAGTTTCTTTTCCCACTTAATTTTATGTGCTGAGTAGATTATCTTTATGTATTGTCTTTCCTCATATTTGTTGTTGTTGATTTTGTTTCTGCTCAGTCTCTATTTTTTTCTTGTATTTTATTTCGATGTGTAGGATAGTTTGTCTCCTTTGTTGTTACCTTATTATTTACTCCTATTTTTCTAAAATTAAACCTAACTTTTACTTCTTTGTATTACAGTGTATTCCTCTCCATATGGAGGGTGCTATTACATTTCTTAGCCCCTCTTTATTATTTTAGTGTTGTCTTCTTTTATAGAATAACATCGCTGTTACCCTGTTTTGAGCTTCTTTTTGTTTTATAATCTTGCTTTGTGTTTTTATTTGGGTTTCCCTGTCTGGGGTGACTGCTGGTTGATCTGCCCAGTGTTCTAGTCTTGGGTTGATACCTGATATTATTGATTTTCTAACCAAAGAACTCCCTTTAGCATTTCTTGTAGTTTTGGTTTGGTTTTTACAAATTCCCTAAACTTGTGTTTATCTGGAAATGTCTTAATTTCACCTTCATATTTAAGAGACAGTTTTGCTGGATATATGATTCTTGACAGGCAATTTTTTCCTCCAATTTTTTAAATATGTCATCTTTTTGACTTCTTGCTTGCATGGTTTCTGCCAAGTAGTCCGAGCTTATTCTTATTGTCTCTCCTTTGTAGGTAACTTTTCATTTATCCCTCCCTTAGTTAGTCTGGCTGGCTGGTCTTACAATTCTCTCTTTATCTTTGATTTTGGCAAGTTTGATTATAATATGTCTTGGTGACTTTCTTTTAAGATCTACCTTATGTGGAGTTCGATGAGCATCTTGGATAGATATCTTCTCATCTTTCCTGATATCAGGGAAGTTTTCTGCCAACAAATCTTCAAAATTTTTTCTGTATTTTCTGTTATTCCTCCCTGTTCTGGTACTCCAATCACTTGTAGGTTATATCTCTTGATAGAGTCCCACATAATTCTTAAGGTTTCTTCATTTTTTTTAATTCTTTTATCTGATTTTTCTTCAAATATATTGGTGCCAAGTGATTTATCTTCAAGTTCAGAAATTCTGGCTTCTACTTGTTCAATTCTGCTCCTCTGACTTTCTATTGAGTTGTCTACTTCTGTAATTTTATTGTTAATCTTCTGGATTTCTGATTGCTGTCTGTCTATGGATTTTTTCACCTTATTAAACTTTTCATTATGTTCCTGAATAATGTTTCTAATTTCTTCAGTTGCTCTATCTGTGTGTTCCTTGGCTCATTCTGCGTATTGTGTCATTTCCTTCCTGATGTCTTTAAGGGTTCTGTATATTAAACTTTTGTATTCTGGCTCTGGTAATTCCAGGAATGAACTTGCATCTAGAAGATCCCTGGATTCCTTATTTTGAGAGCCTGTTGAGGTGATCAAGGCCTGTTTCTTTATGTGACTTGATATTAAGTGTTGTCTCCAAGCCATCTATAAGTTGTTGTATTAGTTTATACTTCTTTATTGTCTTGTAGCTTCTTACTTTGTTTTGTTTTGATATACCCAAATAGGTTGCTTGAGTGAGCTAGCTTGATTATTTTCACCTTTGGAGCTCTGATGTCCTGTCCCCTGATGGCTAGAGCTGTTTTCAGGTATATCAGTCTAGGAGTCCATTCACTTTTCTTGAGTGAATTCACCTCAGGTTTTCAGGTAGCTGATCAACAAGTGTGTGGCGCAGGCTCTGTCCTACAGTCTTGGAGGGGCAGGGGTGATTGGCGTATATACCGGTATCCCGATTACAGCAGGGGGTCATGCTCTGAAGAAGGCAGGGGGCTAAGAACCGACCCCTAAGTGTCTCTGAGGAAAGCATGTCCCTGTTCCCTAGAGCGTGCTGGTGGGTTGGTTCTGCAGATGGATCATGGGCACCCAAAGTTTTTGGCTGCAAGGACTGGGAGGTACCAGTTATCCTTGGACCCCTGTCATGGGTGTCTGGGTGATCTGAGTGGAGCTACCAGCCCTTAGGTCCCTGATGTGGGTAGGTGAGAACCTTGCTTAATAGGCGAAGGAATATCAAACATCAAACACCCACCTCTCCTCTGCACAGCTGAAATGGTTGGAGTCTGCCAACAAGGGCCTATTCTCCTGAAATAGGCCCACACAGGTCCATTAAGAGGGGAAAGGTGCTCAAAGTCCTTGGACTGTTTATGCTTCAACAGGAGCTGCTTCCATCCTGAGCTCCCCCAGTTAGTGGAGCTAGCAAATTATCTTTTCCCCCAATTGCAAATTTTTTCCTTCTCCAAGGCTGGGAGGATGGCTCTAGGCACTCAACAGTGACTGTCTCATGCCTAGGGAATTCAGCCGCTGAATCTGGCTTGGGAGGGGTGTGGCACGGTAAAATATACACAAGCACTTTGCTTTTGGCGAGAGTGCCGTTCTTCTCAGGTTCTGGAGGTGTGAGTAGGCTGCGTGGCTGCCTGCTTCTCCCTGAGGAAACTGCAGCTGAACTCTAGTACCAGCCCACCGCTGCCACCACTCCAGGAATGGTGCCTGAGGGCTCCCTGCGATTCAGGCCTGGTAACTCCTCTCCGCTTCTGAATGGCCTCTTTCTTCCCCTGCCCCTCAGTTTGTTATCTAAGCTTGATTTTGAATCTCAGGGCTGCCAACTTGTCATAAATACACTCATTTCACTTGTTTTTTCAGGTCATTGTTGTAAAGAGAGCTCGCCGGAAGGGTCTGTCTATTCCGCCAACTTGGCTCCACCTCTCTAATAGTCTACTGTTGAATTCTTTTGGCACAGTTTTGTTGAGAATTTTTGTACCTATATTCATTAATATAGACCTTGTAGTGCATTGGGAAAATCAGCTGCAAGAGACCTCTTTAAAATGTTGAAAAGCAAAGAAGTCACCCTGAGGATTAAGGTGTGCCTGACCCAAGCCATGGTGTTTTTAATCACTTCATATGCATGTGAAAGCTTGACAATGAATGAGGAAGACTGAAGAAGAATTGACACCTTTGAATTCTGGTGTTGGTAAAGAATATTGAATATACCATGGACTGCCAAAAGAACAAATGAATCTGTCTTGGAGGAAGTACAACCAAAATGCTCCGTAGGAGCAAGGATATTGAGACTACATCTCACATACTTTGGGCATGTTATCAGGAGGGTTCAGTCCCTGGAGAAGGACATCATGCTTGACAAAGTAGAGGATCAGCAAAAAAGAAGAAGACCCTCAAGGACATGGACTGACACCGGCTGCAACGATGGTCTCAAGCACAGTAACAATTGTGAGGAGGGCCCAGGCCCAGCAGTGTTTCATTCTGTTGTGCATGGGGTCTCTCTGAGTTGGAACCAACTGGATGGCACCTAACAACAACAATAATATTCATGTAGCATATTGGTCTATAATTTTCTTTTTTAGTGGTGTCTTTGGTGTCAGTGTTGTGCTGGCTTCATAGAATGAATTCAGGAATAGTCCTTCCCTTTCTATGTTCTGGAATAGTTTGAGTAGTATTAGTGTCAGCTCTTCTCAGAATGTGTCGTAGAATTCACCAGTGAAGCTGTCTGGGCCAGGACTTTTTTTGTTGTTGTGGGGGTTGTTCTATGACCTCTTCAGTTTCTTCTGGGTCTTTTCAAATTTTCTACCTTGTTTTAGAAATTTGTCCATTTCTTCCAGGTTTTCAAATTTGTTGGAATATATTTTCTCATTATATTTTGTTATGATCCTTTTTATTTCAGTTGGTTCTGTTGTAATATAACCTATCTCATTTCTTATTTGGGTTATTTGCATCTTCTCTTTCTTTTCTTTTGTCAATTTAGCCAGTCGTTTCTCAATTTTGTTGATCTTTTCAAAAGACAAACTTCTAGTCTTGTTGACTCTTGATTGTTTTCTGTGTTCCGACTCTTTTATTTCTGTTCTATCTTTATTATTTCCTTCCTTCTGGTGGCTGTGGGCTTCTTTTGCTGCTCTTTTTCTGTTTCTCTGAGTTGTAGGGTTAAGATATTGATTTTGGCCTTTTCTTCTTTTTTTTTTTTTCTTTTCTTCTTTTTTGATGTCTGTGTTTATTGCTGTAAATTGACCTCTGAGCACTGTTTTTGCTGTGAAAATCTATTCCTTAACGTAGCCGCCATCGTCAGTTGTCTTAGCTGATCTCCCGGATAACTCGCTGCAGCCTCTACATCTGCGCCTGCTGCTTCCCCCAGCGCTTTTCTTTTATGGAGACGGCTTTTATTAAGGCTTGTGAAACAACCTCTGCTAGCTTCAAACTTTTCTTCTGCAGCTTCCTCACCTCTCTCAGCCTCCACAGAATTGAAGAGAGTTAAGGCCTTGCTCTGGATTAAGGTTTAGCTTAAGCGAATGTTGTGACTGGTTTGATCTTCTATCCAGACCGGTAAAAATTTCTCCATATAAGAAATAATGCTGTTTCACCTTCTTATCATTTGTGTGTTCACTAGAGTTGCACTTACAATTTCTTTCAAGAACTTTCCTCTTGCATTCACAGCTTGGCTCACTGTTTGGCACACAGGGCCTAGCTTTTGGCCTATCTCAGCTTTTGACATGCCTTGCTAACTAAGCTTAATTTCTAGCTTTGGATTTAAAGTAAGAGACATGCAACTCTTCCTTTCACTTAAACACTTAGAGGCCATTGCCAATATTATCGTGTCTCAGGGACTAGGGAGGCCCGAGGAGAAGGAGAGAGACAGGAGAACGACCGATTGAGTGGAGTAGTCAGAACACACACAACATTTATGGATCAAGTTTGCCATCTTACATGGGCGTGGTTCGTGGTACCCCCAAACAATTGCAAAATTAACATCAAAGATCGCTGATCACAGATCACCATAACATATGTGGTAATAATGAAAAAGTTTGAAAATTTGTGAGAACTACCAAAATGTGGCACAGAGACATGAAGTGAGCACGTGATGTTGGAAAAATTGTGCCTATAGACTTGTTTGATGTAAGGTTGCCACAAACCTCAATTTATAAAAAATTCAGCATCTGCAAAGTGCAATAAAGCTAAGCTCAGTAAAACAAGGTATGCATGTATATGGAAACATCCTTGTTTTGCCATTGTATTTGAGAGACAATTTTACTGGATATATAATTCTTGGTTGACAATTATTTTTCTTCAGGGTTTTATATACGTCATCCCATTGCCTTCTTGGAAATATGGTTTATTCTGAGAAATTAGAGCTTAGTCTTATTGGTTACCCTTTGTAGGTGACAGTTTATTTTTTCCAAACTTGTCTCAAGATTCTTTCTTTGTCTTTGGTTTTGAAAAGTTTGATTATGATATGTCTTGGTGACTTTCTTTTGCAGTCTATCCTGTATGGGATTCACTGAGCTTCCTGGATGGCTATCTTCTTGTCTTTCATGATATTATGGAAGTTTTCTGCTAGAAATATCTTCAAAAATTTTCTGTGTGTGTGTGTGTGTGTGTTTTGTCTCCTGTTCTGGAATTCCTATCAAGTGTAAGTTATTCCTATAGTGTCCCACATAGCACTTAGGTTTTCTTCATTTTTTTTTGAATGGTCCCCAAACAAATTAGTATCAAAGGATTTGTCTCCTGTTTTGCTGATTCTGTCTTACAGATTCAGTTCTACTCCTATGTCCTTCTATTGAGCTACATATTTCTGAAATTTTATTGTTAAACTTCTGGATTTCTAATTGCTGTTCTTATGTGGTTTCTAATTGTCTATTTTGTCATTTTGTTCTTGTTTTTCTGGATTCTTTGATAGTTTTGTCTGGGTTTTCCTTGATTTCTTGGAGGATCCTATATATGTCTTTTGAATTCCTTATAAGGAAGTTTTATTACCATTTCTCCCTCAGAAAGGTTTTCTGGCCCTTTATTTTGGTCACTTTCTTGAGCCACCTTGTCCTGCTTCTTTATATAATTTAACATAGTCTGTTGTCTCCGAGGCATTAAAGTGTTCTTATATTTATTGATTTATTGTATGTGTGTTTGTTTCATCCTGATTTTTTTTTGTTTTGACTTGTTTTGATATCTCTGAGTGAGCAGGGCAGTAGTGCTGCTCTGGTCACTAGTTTGGCAGCATTGGGGTGCTCACCACCTGTCTCTGGGTGGGTGGAGTAGTGGCTGGGCATGTGAGAGCTGGTCTCCATTCACTGGTAGTGTAAGGCAGCTGAAGGCTGGTTGGGCAGGTATTGGCTGCCATCTATTGTTGATCCAGTGACACAGGAGTGGGTGATGTCACATGCTTAAGGCCTGGGGTGGCAGGTGTGATTGCTATGGCAGGCAAATGGAGTAAAAGTTCATTGCCACTTGCTGGGTTGGAGGGAGGTGAGTAGCTGGTGAGTACATGCACGCAGGAGCATGCTTACTGTCATTTATGGGGTGGGCAGGGAGGTGGCAGATGGGGCTGTGAAGGGGGATGGGAGGCTCATATTATGGTCTCCAGTTGGGCGGGGTGGCCAGGTTATGAAACCTTCTGCCACTACCGATCAGGAGGATAGGAGGAGGGGGAGGGTGCCCCTTCGGCTAACAGACATGGGTGCCCTGGAACTTCCCATCTGCTTCAGCTTTCAGTCAGGAGCTGCCTCCAATCAAGTGTGGCGGGAGTGCCCAGAGTTAGATTGGGTGAGGGAGTCTCACACTGATACTTTGAGGGTCCACTACCTCATGTGTGCCACTCACCTCTCAAAGGTCAGGGACCACTGCTCTTCAGTATACCTGACTGGATCCTGGTTCACTCCCTACTCCGTAGACAGCAGGATCCCTGGAATTTTTGCCCTCCTTTCTGTGCTTTCCTTCCTTAGATCCAGACTATGATCTGCTCACCTTGTTTCTCTCTGGGTGTGTCTACACAGTTTCTCTGTCTTTTATGGGAATGCTGTGAAGTTGTTTTCCTGTGCTCCTCACTGGGGGTTGCTACTGGATTTGTCTCAAGATGGTCACATTGATCTGGCAAATCCCTTCCACTTCATTTTACTCCTCATTAGCTGCATTTGCTCATTTTTTTTCTTCCAGTCAGTGTTTGATTCAATTCTTTATCCTTCCTTTTTGATGTTCACGGTTCCAGGATTGTTATCTCATCTGCTTCGCTTGATTTTTCAGGTCTTTGCCGTAGAGGGATGGTATGGTGTGTCCGACTAAGCCAGCATCTTGGCTCCTTCCTAGGAATGACGCTTTTCATGTGAGAGTGTGACAGTGAGAGTGTGAAAGTTTGAGTGGGGATAGTTGGGGAGAACTACTGCTGATGCTTGGAAAGGGACTACCTCTTTCAAACTCTACATTAGAATACTCTCCAATTTGGGAGGATATTGCTTACTATGCTGGTTAGGTGGGTACCATTCTTCCTTTATTAGGATTCAACAGAAGTAATTTCCCATATTTCCTTCATACAATTATTCCATATTGTGTGGATGGATACAAAATTTCTGTGGGATAAAATGTACCTATAACCAAAAAAAAAAAATTTTTTTTTTTATAACCCCAAAGTCACAACATTATTTAAAAGCACATAATGGTGACTTTTTTTTTTACCTTGTGCTGGATAAAAAAAAAAAAAAAAAAAACAGGAAATAAATCACTTTTTACTAGTCTCAGAAACATGAATTTGAAATTCACCTTTTAGTAAGTTCTTGTCCACGATGAAGCACCGTGAATGGAGAAAAACATTCATAATGAATAACAAAGGAGAGTTAATGTTTTGTTTCTTCTCCATAGTAGTTTTTTCTCTTTCTCAGTAAACTAAAATGTAACATGTATTTGCCAAAATTAAGTAGCATATACGGCCACTCTGAGTTGAAATCGCCTCAACGGCAGCGGTTTTGATTTGTTTTTTTTTAGTGTGTATATTGTAAATGTAGTTCAGTAGTAGATAATAGGCTAAAAATAAAGAAAAGAATTAAAAGCCAGGTTACAGAAAAAAATCTTAATTCATTGAGTGCTTTCAGTTTCAATTAAGAATGTTCTAGAAAAGCTATGTGGATTGTAGCATGTTTTAAAATTTCTTGGAATGTGGTAATGGGAAAAAGATATTTTTTTACTTTGGGGGTTGCTAATATATTTGTAATTCCCAGTAGAATTTAAGCAATTTTCATAACTATCTAGTGATGAAACTATAAATCACTTTCAGACCCTCTTTTAGGGATGTGCAAACAAGACAACAAGATTTCATTTTTCAACTTCTAGCCTACACACGAGATAGGACCTTGATGTTGATTACCCAGCTGTTGGAAATTCTAAAAATGATTTTCCTTAGTTGGTGAAGAGGAAAACAGAAGTATTTAGTAAATCTTATCAATCACATTTTTCAAGCATGAAGAGGTGCGGAAGACATTTTTTTTATGATAAAAATTTCACGTTTCTAAAATAAACTGTGACTCCAGAATTATGCAAAATAACACATCAAATTCTATGAGAAGTAAATTGATAACCGTTCTACTACACATATCATTCTGACAGTGGAATAAATCATCCCAAATGTGCTATTTGGTATAATTTTTTTCTCCTGTCACATTTTAAACCAAAATTATTTCATACGCATCTCTCGGAACTGGTCCTTCATCACTACTATACAAAGACTTCCATTTCACTATTAGAGCTGCCTAGCCCTAATTTCCTATCCCGGCATATTTCTCATATAGCAGAACATCTGGTAGAGTGCCAGATGTCTGTTAATAAAGAAAACTCATAAAGGTTAATTACTTACATTCTCATATAAGCTTTTCACAAGCTGTGAATAGACCATGTAGGAAATTATAGTTTGAAGCATATATTCGTAAGTATGTAGGTTGCGACCTCTATATTACTTGGGACAATGAATGGTATCTTTATGCTTATTCCAAGTGATTTGACTACTGTCACATTGTTATTTTTTAAATTGATGGTATCCAGTTGCAGTTAGATTCCAACTGCCTCTGAGAAATTATTAGTATTTTTTTTTGTTTCCAGCTATCTGTTTCTTCCATTTCCCACAACTACTATTTTAAACCTATGCCACCCTTCTAAAGCTCTCTGTTCATTTCCAACCTACAACTCCATCCATTTTGCCTCTGATTTTGCAATAAAAGACAGAGTCTAATGGAGTGAACCCCTTTAACTTTCCACACCAAAAATCTCATTTATACCTACTTTACAATTTTACGTTCTTGCTACCAGTTTTAGAACAAAAATGTTTCTCCATCTGTCCCCAAAGGGAATGTTTATCTGCCTATTCTCTCATCCCTTCCCATCTAGTCATGGACCTTTTCCGTAAATCAAGCAATTATTCATTACACAAACATGCCCAATGCTTGCTATGTGAAAGACACTGACTAGACACTATGAATACAAAATGAAAACCAAACCACTTAGCTGAACAATGTGGTTGTTGTTGTGTGCCAGGGAGTTGATCCCAACTCATGGCACCTCTAGGACAGAGTAGAACTGCCCCATAGGATTTCTTAGACTAGCTGGACAATAGACAACCTAGAAATTAATTATAATATATTTAGATAAAGTCTGTGCTGAGAAGTATGTACAGCAGTAGCATACGCTACAGAAAGGTTCCAGGCAAATCCCAAGAGGCTTTATGAAAGGGTCTGTATATAAGCTAATACTTAAACAACCAAGAATTTGCCTGTTTTACCCTCTGCTGTGTAAGCTCTTCTTAAGGCTCATTGTAAGAACCATACCAATACCTAAATGCGACTTCTGCTTCTAAAATACCCATTATACTTAAAATATTTTTATTCTGTCAGTCCTTATTTTTTTACACATAGGCTTATTGCATTGAAGATGACTAATGATCAAATCCTAGCCCAGACTGTTATTTCTTTTTCCTGGGCCAAAACCAAAGCCATCAATCCCAACTTTGTCCTCTAATATGAAATTGTTTTGCAACATAATAAATTAACATATCAATTTTTAATTTATTTGGTGTGTTTTTATTTCCTCCCCCATTCTGCGAAAATACCCAGGCTCCTTGTATTCATTTGCCTTTGAAATATTTTCTACTTAAAAGCCACTGTTTTTCCATTGTTTGCAAACAAGATTTCCCAGAGAACTAGAGAGGCATAGAAGGCAGAAAGTCTTTAAGACAGTTGAGGGGAAAAGGGAACATTTTCTCTCAGACGTGAAGAGGTCTGAAGTGAGCAGAACTCACAGGTCTGTGGCAGCACTAAGAAAGATGGGAAAATGAGCAAATAGGGCTATATGGTGCATCCAGGGACCCTGGACCATAGGTACTGGGCCTCTGAGTCATGTCAAACATTCAAGTGGCCTACATGGGACATGGACGTAGCAGAGAGCCACCTGACTACAAGGGACCTAAATACCAGTTATGAGATGTTGTTGTAGTTAGGTACCATCCAGATGATTTTCAACTCATAGACACCCCAAGTGACAGAGCAGAACTGCTCCATAGGGTTTTCTTGGCCGTAGTCTTTATGGAAGTAGATTTCCAGGTCTTTCTCCCGTGAAGCGTCTGGGTGGATTCAAACCACCACCCTTTCAGTTAGCAACCAAGTGGTTAATAGTTTGCACCACCAGGGGTCCTTAGTTATAGCTATAGTTTATTTAAAAAATATTTCTGTATAAAGAACGAGATACGCATGAATGGGTAGAGTTAGGCCATAGATGCAGGCAATTTCTGCATTCAGGGATTAATAGGTCACTTACCCTATTGGAATGCAGGGCTGCTAACATTCTACTAGAAAGACCATACTCCAGCCAACACAACTGTAAGTGTTTCCATTGTTTTATATTTGATCAACACCACAGGATTTTATAATTAGCGTTAATGAATTAAAAAAAAAACTGAGCTTTCTTTGGTGAAATTAGTGTCCTGTAGCATACCTATAGCTGGGTTTTCTTTTGTTGAAATTAGTATGCAGTATTTTTTTTATATGTTAGGAGCCCTGGTGGTACAGTGGTTAAGTGCTTAGCTGCTAACCAAAAGGTCAGAGGTTTGAACTCACCAACTGCTTTACAGGAGAAAGATGTGGCAGTCTGTCTCTGTAAAGATTACAGCCTTGGAAACCGTATATATGTGGGTTGCCTAAAATATCTTAGAAAAATCCTTCACCCTGCCTGAAAAGGATGTGAGACTCTAGTAAGTGCTGTAGGTCATACCCAGCGAACGAGAGCTCAAGACGCCATCACCAAACATTTTTGTGTCTGGCCACTGAGCCAGGAAATTCTGACTATAGGAATAGCAAGAGCCTACCTCTAGAATACTGGAGTCTGTGTTCAGCGATATTTTTATGCAAAGTGAAATTGGATCACTTAAAAGAATAGAGAGCTGGCACTTCATCAAGATTACAGAACAACTTTTTTTCTCTTATTGATAAAAAAGCTTGCTTAATACAAGTGTGTATGTGTGGCAGAGTTTTATCTGAGACTTGCTTTTGTATCAATTCTGTGGAGAAATTGCTGACTCTCACCTTACCAAACTTTTGGTTGTTACCACTACCTCCACAAAATTTAAATAACTGGCTGAGGTCAATCTACAACTGGCCAGATGGTTTTCTGTGAGAATTCCTTTTTCTGTCCTTTAATTATCAAGACTTTATTGACCTTCACAGAGGGTAGTGGGAGAGCTTTGTGAGGCTCAGCGTTTATAGTTTCTAATGTTGTTAGGTGCCATCGCGTCAGTTCCGACTCATAGTGACCCTATGTGCAACAGAACGTAACACTGCCTGGTCCTGAGCCATCCTCACAATTGTTGTTAAGCTTGAACTCATTGTTGTAGCCACTGGGTCAGTCCAACCCTTTAAGTGTCTTCCTCTTTTTCACTGACCCTCCACTTTACCAAGCATGATGTCCTTCTCCAAGGATTGATCTCTCCTGATAACATGTCCAAAGTACGTGAGATGAAGTCTTTCTGTCTTGCTTCTAAGGAGCATTCAGGCTGTACTTCTTCTGAGATAGATCTGTTCGTTGTTCTGGCAGTCCATGGTATATTCGATATTCTTCTCCAACACCATAATTCAATGGCATCTATTCATCCTGGGTCTTCCTTATTCATTGACTAGCTTCCACATGCATAAGAGATGATTGAAAACAACATGGCTTGGGTCAGGCACAGCTTAGTTCTTAAACCGCAGTGCATACTTTGCTGATGTTATCATTCTCAGATGTTTGCTCACAGGTGTTCAATTTTATGATTTACTGTTCAAACATGGCCAGCTTTATGGAGACAGTGATAATAAAAGGCAATAACAACAAAAAATGAGGTATTCGACTTACGGCAGAACTTACTTACCATGGAATCTTCAGAACAGTACTTACCACTGGAATCTTCAGTTAGGGACTACCTGTATTTAGGTAACTTAAACAATTGTATTAAATATTATTTATCAGATTTCCTGAGACATTTTACCCTCTTTTAAATCATATCTTCGATGAAAGGCAAAGAAGCAACCTCAGTCTAGTATGCTGCCACCAATAAAGTTTGAATTGCATTTGTCATAAATTCATTGTATTTTGTGATCAATTTTCATTTGGCTTTATACATGGGAGAAGTTTGTCAGTGAGTAAATAAATAATTGTTATGAGTAACCTGGTGTTTGATACCGGGATAACCTCTAGAAACTCTGAGGACAGTTCTTTTCCCCAGAAGAACTTTGATGCCGGCATGTTGATCTAAAAGACAGCTAATTTACAGTTTTCCAGCCAAATTTTTTAATAAGCTTTTTGCTCCTTTACTGCTCTTCCCAGTTCCATGTCTGTCTAGAGAATGGGTTTATATACTACCATCAAACAGATGCAAACACACACAAAACAAACCTCCTACGGCCGAATGAGCTAGAAACTTTGGGGATCTCAGTTCTCTTTTCTCTTTTCTTCAGATTGGGCCAAAACTAAGGCAATATCTCCAGGGAGTCCTGGAAGGGTTTCACTAAGCTTGGGGAAGGTTTAGGCATATTTGTACAGAAAATGGAAGAAATGGGTGAAGTGTTCATCCCCTTCTCTGGCAGGATGATCTGGAGAGTCATTCTAGCAGGGTCCACAGGGCTGAAGACTGAGGGAAGTTTCTACCTGAAGTCATGCATGGTGCCTAAACATTAGAACAGTGTGAACTGATAGTTGGTGGAGGTAGGAGGTGGGAAGAGGACAGCAATTCAAAGAATGAATACACAGAAGTGGCCAAAGTGAAAAAGATGGCTGTGATGGTTATTTTATTTGCCAGCTTGGCTAGGTTATAGTGCCCAGTTGCTTAGTCAAACACTAGTTTAGATGTTGTTATAAAATAGTTGCATGTGATTATTGAGTTAGTTGGTCTTGTGTAAACAGTTTACTCTCTATAATGTGGGTGGGCCTCATCCAGTCAAAGGTTTTAAGGCGGAATTTTCTCTAGGAAGTATTCTGCCTCCAGACTACAAATAGACATCTTACCAGAACTCCTCCACTCTTCCCCTCTCCTGACCTGACCTACAGATTTTGGAACACAAGATTGCAAGAATCTCCAGCCTATCTCCTGAACTACAGGTTTTGGATGTGCTGGCCCCCATAAAAACATGAGTCAATTCCTTAAAACAAACAAACAAACAAAAAAAAAAAAACATGCAGTCAAGTCCATTCGGACTCATAGCAACCCTATAGGACAGAACAGAACTGCCCCATAGGGTTTCTAAGGTGCAGGTGGTGGATTCAAACTGTAGACCTTTTGGTTAAGCAGCCAAGCTCTTAACCACTGCACCACCAGGGCAAACAAACAAAATATCTATACCATCCATCCATCCATCCATCCATCCATCCATCCATCCATCCATCCATCCATCTATCTATCTATCTATCTAATCTATCCATCTGTCAGAAACCTGACTAATATAAGGGCCCAAAACAGGCAGCATGTAGAGTTAAAGCACTGAAGATCCAGAAAGGTGAGAACAAGGATGAAATCTGGTAGTAAAAGGGCAAAAAGAGAGTGCTGGAAGAAAATGTGAGCTCCCTCTTGATACCAACTTCTGAAACTAACCATTAGAGTGATGGGATTCTATGATTGCAATGATGAGGTACCCTGGCTTCCTGTTTCAAGCTGTTGTGGTAGGCATTAAAAAATAAAAAGCTTGGTTACGTGTGTGAGAATAAGCTGGAAGATGACAAAGATGAACTGAGTCTTCTAAGAGGGGGGTCAAAACCAAAACCAAACCCATTGCCATTGAGTCAATTCCAACTCATAGTGATCCTATAGGATACAGTAGAACTGCTCCATAGAGTTTCCAAGGAGGGGCTGGTGGATTTGAACTGCTGACCTTCTGGTTAGCAGACTAATGCTTAACAATTGCCAACCAGGCCTCTAAGAGTGGGGTAGATAGAGTTAAAATTCTATAGCATAGAATGCTTAGGTTTTCTATGTTTTCCAGTTTTGAATAGAAAGCCTGTAGTGTCTCCATATTCTATGTCCCTCTGTGGTGCTCTATTTCTGGGCTCACCAGATGGTGTCTTGTAGATCTTTTGAAGGAACTATGCTTCTCCAACTAACTTCCAGTTCTGGAATCCCAGTAGCAGTTGTAGAAATGGTGAAGTAGAAAACATGTGGATTTTACTGGGGAAAGAGGTACTCTCAATAGAAAATATGCTGAATTGTGTATGTAAATTAAAAAATATTCCGTTGTATTTTGAGTTATAATATCTATTTGATATGTTTTATTTGACCCATAGTTATATCCAGAGAAATGATGGCCTCCAAAATCAATTACACATTTTTGAGGCAACATTTAAAAATCAGCTGGATGATTTTCTTGCTGAACCAGAGAGTAAAGTTGGTGCAGAAAAGAGAGCTTCTAAGCGAGTGTATTTTTGATGAGGAAAAAAATCACCAATAAGTTAGTGCCATGGCTTTGGAGAGGAGGTCTGACATTATAATGATATCACTTCGTGATCGGTAGAAAGTCCTTCAATCCTTTAAGCTTCTCCTTACCCTCGGCATGACATAGAAGACTGTCAAGTTGAATGTGCGGCCTGCAAATGACTTTAAGAATACGTGGAGGATTTTAATTGGAACTTAGCGATCTGTAGATGGAGTCACAGGGTCATACCATGGCCCTCTAGTGTGGGCTTTTCTGGAAAGGATACTTTTCTATGTGTTATGATAGGACAGGCACCTTTGAAAAGAATCCCTGTGCTCATAGACCTGATATTTTAACCTGATGCTCAAAGCTTTTGCTCTCAGATAAGGAAAAGAAAGTCAGCACAGCCAGTTGCCTGCAGAAGCAAGGGCAGGAACATTGTATCTGTTTGCAACTGAGTGTTGGGGGTGTTAATGTGGTCATTAATGGTGTTAATGTGCTCAAATTCTCTCTGCTTCTTCCTAAAACCCCCCAAAACCGAACTCATTGCTGTTGAGTTGATTGACTCATAGTGACCTTGTATTAGTTTTCTTTTTCTGTGTAATCATTTGTCACAAACGTAGTGGCTTAAAAAACACCTATTTATTAGCTTACAGCTCCATAGGTCAGAAGTCTAGCACCGAATGCCTGGGTTTTCTGCTCAGGGTCTTACAAGGTTGAAATCTAGGTGTCAGCTGGGCTGAATTCTCATCTGGGGTGCAGGATCTTCCAAGCTCAAACAATTGCCACAGAATCCAGCTCCTTGTGATTGGACAGTCCTAAGTGCAGTTCGTAGTAACTCGGATACATCGTAATTTGGGGACTACCTGTAGTTATTTTCAAGGTGAGCCTGCTGATGATTATTGGGAGAAAATTTTTCATGGGCCACTTCCGTCTCAGCATGTTTTCCTAGCAAGGCATTAACTCTCTTTTTTTTCCATACTGTCTTATCAAAGATGTGTGTGTACTAAACAGCCTCGTAAGATAAGGATAGTGTATCCCTATAAAACAAAGAGCAAATTTGCTCACTGTTCAGTATAATAAAGAGCAGGGCTCCTTCCAGGGCAAAGGGAAAGTTTGTTTCCAGCCCACTGTAAAAGATTCAGGTTCCCTGAACTCAGGGATTCTCAGGGGTGATACAAACCTACCATGTAGTCATCATCCACATGGACCCTTCTACATCAATGTGGGGAGCAAGGGGAACCAACACAAGTATGCTTAGGCTCCTGATGATTTCTATGCCTGAAATAGTAAAGTCTTTTCTTTCTGACCCAGGAAACTTATGTCTTCTGCTAGCATCCGTAAAACTGTGGTCAGATAACTTGTTTTACAGTTTGTAATCTAGTAGGATAAAATCTTGGTACCTTTCAAAGTTCTTGACACTGATTAACTTGTAAACACAATTAATTTTTTTTTTTTATACTCTAGATGTTTCCTTATTTATAAAACAGAGATTATTGGTAAGAAGTAACGAACATATTTTTCCTCATTGATTTTTATACAATGTCATGAGATTAATTTTCTTTATCAACATCTGAGTGAATGATGTATTTAAAAAATTAAACTGACACTTTCATAACCTTAACGGAATATTTTATTCTTAAGTCACTTGGGGAATTTGGCTTTAGGCACTTCAGCTTTTATCAACAAAAAGAAGAATAACGTAGGAATGTACTTTGCTCATTTATTTATATTTGACACAATTTTGGGATGGAAAAAGAAATACCTTTTCTGAACTTACCTTCTTGGTTAATTATAGAAACAAAATAGTCTCACTAATTCTTCTTTGTAAGTACACTATCAAATTCCTTGCAAGGCTACTATTCAGTTTTATCAGTATTTGTGGTAGGAAAATTATTTCAGTGCAGTCATGAACATAAGAATAAATATGATACAAACTTTAAACACTTTATTCCATTACCTTGAACTGATCTCTGTAAATAACAACATTTTTATTTTATCTATGCATTAACTACGAGTCAGAAATGACTCAACGACAACAGGTTTTGATACATTTAAAAAATCTTCTGTCAGAAATAGCGTGTGGTACAGCCATTGGCTCTGCAGGCATAATCACTCTGGTTATGTTTAATGAATTGAGTCTGTAACAATGAGGGTGATCCCCTCATTGATGTATGTCTAGCCAACCTTTGCATGGAACCAATTAACACTATTAAAACTTTGAAAAAATGCTTTAACTGCCTACTCTGCAATAAGAACTCGGGTGTTAAATAACTGATCCAGTAGTCTTGTTTTGTTTCACCCAGTTTTGCCTTCTGAATTGCTCAGCTTCTTTAAAATGTAGTGGTATGGGGAAATTTTTAAGACATAAAGCTTAAAAATGCTTTCAATTTTTCAACTAAATTGGAAAACCTCCTAACAGCTCCACATAGATCATGCTATATATGCTTCACTACCTGTGAAGTTGCGCTGTTTTTTCTTTCTTCTTCTTCTTTTTTTTTTTTTAAAGAAGATACTCTACTGAAAGAAAGAGAGGAGAGAACAAGCGAGATAGAGAATTATACTTTCTGGAAGGCAAGCACTATCACCTCTACAATCATGACAAGAGGCTTTTATCCCTTAGCGTCCACTTGTTAGAGATGATTGGTTGTGCCTTCTGAGACCTCTTTAAAGTACTAAAAATCAAAGGTGTCACTTTGAGGACTAAGGTGTGCCTGACCCATGGTATTTTCAATCACCTCATATGCATGTGAAAGCTGAACAATGAATAAGGAAGAAAAAAGAAAGATTGATGCTTTTGAATTATGGTGCTGGCAAAGAATATTGAATGTACCATTGAATGCCAGAAGAATGAACAAATCTGTCTTGGAAGAAGTACAGCTAGAATGCTTCTTAGAAGCAAGGATGGCAAGACTTCATCTCAAATACTTTGGACGTGTTATCAGGAGGGATCAGTCCCAGGAGAAGGACGTCATGCTGGGTAAAGTAGAGGGTCAGTGAAAAAGAGGACGATCCTCAAAGAGGTGGGTTGACATATGGCTGCAACAATGGGCTCAAACATAGTAACTATTGTGAGGATGGTGCAGGACTAGGCACTGTTTTGCTCTGTTGTACATAGTATCTCTATAAGTCAGAACCAACTCAAGGGTATCTAACTACAGTAAAGAGTTCTCAATTGCTGATATAAGTTGCTTGCACCACCTGAATTCAACTTGTCTGTCATAGAATAAATATTATTCCTTTGGAAACATGTAATTTAATTGTGCTTTGATAATCCCTAGAAGACCCTAGGTCACGGAAAAGCTTCCAAAGATTAAATAAAATATTGAATTGACTAAATTCTCTGGAATCTTATGAATAGGCCATTCTTCCACAGCCTGAAAAGGGTAGAGTTATAAGCCATGAATCTTCAAGAAAATCAATACTGTTTTTGGCAGATAGTTTGAAGGAAGAGAAGCTTTGCTTGCTGTAAAGAAAGCTTTTTCAATCCATCTCCCCTCCCCCCGTTCTTAACTTGAAGAAGTGATAAGTTAAATGAACTATCAGCACACACAAGGCTTATCAGTCTATCTTTTACAGCTCTGACCCTTCATCACTTTTATCCCATCTTCCTTTTACTCCTACGCTCAGGAGGAGAAGGGATTTTTTCCAGCTAATCTACCAAAGTATTTCTTTTGCAAGGACTCCAAGTCATGAATCTCAAGCAGTTGGAGAGTGGTGCTAAGGAGGTAAAGTTTACAAATTTGGAATCCACCTGATTCATCAGCAGATCACCTCACTAATTGTTGCCGGAAACTTTATAAAAATGTGCCTTTATATATTTAACTATATTTGTGGATTCCAACTGTATATCAGGCATTATGCAAGGCCATCATGAATGTCTTAGTCATCTAGTGCAGTTATAACGGAAATACCACAAGTGGATGGTTTTAACAAAGAGAAACTTAGTCTCTCACTGTCCGGGAGACTAGAAGTCCGAATTCAGGGTGCCAGCCCCAGGGGAAGGCTTTCTCTCTCTGTTGGCTCTGGAGGAAGGTCCTTGTCAGCAATCTTCCCCAGTTAGGTGGTTTCTCAGTGCAGAGACCCTGGGTCCAAAGGACATGCTCTGCTTCTGGCACTACTTTCTTAGTGGTATGAGGTCCCCACATCTTTCTGCTTGCTTCTTTCTTTTATATCTACGAAGATATTGACGTAAGATACAACCTAACCTTGTACATTGAGTTCTGCTTCATTAACATAACTGCCACTAATCCCTCCTCATTGGTATCACAGAGGTAGAATTTACAACACATAGGAAAATAATATCGGATGACAAAACGGTGAACTATCACATAATACTAGGAATCATTGCCTAGCCAAACTGACACACATTTTTGGATGACACAGTTCAATCCATGACAGTGTTATAATAGTGAATGAGGTAACCATGATTCTGAAGTACATGGTGTTAACAGTCAAGTGGGGAAGTTAAAAAATAAAAAACATAGACACACAAAATAACTGCTGTTTGAAGCAGTTTAGTAAACAAAGAGGATGCTTGATAGACAGTAATGAGGAGGATATCTGGCCCTACACAAAATAGAATAATCAGAGAAGTTCTCTCTGGAGAGTCTATATTAAAGTTGAAACCTAAAGGCTGAACAGGATTCGTCTATGATTGGATCAGGGTAGAGTATAGGGTAGAGTGTTCCAAAAAGGTGAAAGAAAACTTGCTGTGTTAGAGTAATTAAAAGGAGGACAAAGTGACTTTTCTATGTAATGAAAATAGGGGGAAGTTATTTGAAATGGGGTTGCAGAAGGGGGCAGAAGCCAAATCATCCTGGGTCTTGTAGGCCACATTAAGGGGCTTAGATTTTATTCTAAATTCAATAGGAAGCCAGTGATCGTGTTTAAGCATGGAACTGGTATATTTCATTTTGCACTTTAAACACATCACCTCCCATGCTAAAAGACTGTGGGCTAAGAGTACAAATCAGAAGTCAAGATAAAAGGCTGTGGTAGATACATTGTGTTTGACCCCGCATGTCCACTCACCACTTTTATTCATAACTTTCTGCACCCAAGAAGACTGACAATATGGACTAGAACTTAGGGGTCTTTTTTTTTTTTTTTCTTTCCTTTTCTTTTCTGACTTTCCATTTGGTTTAGCCAGTGGGAAGCACGTACAGGATACCAAAGGGAAAAGAAGAGTGAGATAAAGGTATTTATTCTTCTGGCTTATTTTTTGCTAGGATGCTACAGACTGGCTATGAGTACCTGCCCACTGGCCCTCCTTACTAAGTTCTCTGCCCAGATTCCAATAACCCGTCTCTCTTCTTGCTCCTTGTTCCTAGTCCTGAAGTACTGCACCACCCCTTGTTGTATGAACGCTTCCATAGCTTTACAAATAATCCATTTATAAAATTTTCTTTAATTACCAAGCTTCAATGTCCAATGTGTTTCTGCCAAAGAACTCATATTTAGAGGCTGTTACAGTATTAGTTTGACATATGGGACTGGTAGTGAAGATAGGTAGAATTACGTTGATAGGACTTGTTGAAGAATATGATGTGATATTAAGATAAAAGCAGGAGAGATCCAGGAAGATTCAATTTCTGGCAAACGCAACTGTTGGAATTTTTGATGTCATGTCACTTACTGACAAGAGAAAACTGAAAATGAAGCAGGTTTGGAAATTGTAATTTTAAGATGATCGTGAGGTACCTTAATAGAAATCCCAAGTAGTAGTTGAATAAATGATTAGGTATTTCAGGATAAAAATCAGGAATATAAATTTAGGTATCTTCACTGCATCGGTGTTATTTAAAAGCCTGTGGCTGGTTACAATCACCAATGAGATGGGTGCAAATAGAGAAGGAGTCTATGGTGTGAGCCCTCAATCAAAGAGAAAATGTGGCACCAGTAATTGAGAGTAAGAAGAAGTAGCCCAGGAGGCAACCTGAGAGAAAGGAATCATGAATGAAAAGAGCAAAGAATGTTTGTAGAATATTGCGGAGAGTTTAAATATGTTAAGAATGGATAGATAGTCATTGGATGGGATAACATGTATTTTGCTGGATATTTTGACAATATCCACATGTTGACAAAAAAGAGTCAAGTAATTTGAAGACTGACTGAGAGAGGAGCAATAAGAAACATCATGTGTTGGTATGCTTTGATAATATTTTTAATAAAATTGTGAAAACAATGAAAGAAATTTGTGAACAACTAGTATGTGAGAACAAAGGAAAACTCTTTTTAAGATGAGGTAAGTTTGAAAAACGTGTCTGTTAAGTTTGTCATACTGTGGTGTCTTGCATGTTGCTGTAATACTGGAAGCTTTGTCACCAGTATTTCAGATACCAGCAGGGTCACCCACAGGCTTGAAAACTAAGACAGACTAAGACAAAGGACCTGGCGGTCTACCTCTGAAAAAACTATCCAGTGAAAACCTTATGAATAGCAGCAGAACATTATCTGATTTAGTGCTGGAAGGTGAGCCCCTCAGGTAGAAGGCACTCAAAATACGACTGAGGAAGAACTGCCTCCTCAAAGGAGAGTTGACCTTAATGACATGGATGAGTCAAGCTTTCTTGACCATCATTTGCTGATGTGGCATGACTCAAAATGAGAAGAAACAGCTGCAATATTCATTAACAATCAGAACATGGAATGTATGAAGTACGAAGCTAGGAAAATTGGAACTCATCAAAAATGAAATGAAACACATAAACATCAATATCCTAGGCATTAGGGAGCTGAAATGGACTGGTATTGGCCATTTTGAATCAGAAAATCATAAAGTCTACTATGCCAAGAAAGGTGAATTGAAGAGGAATGGCGTTGCATTCATTACCAAAAGGAACATTTCAAGGTCTATCCTGAAGTACAAGACTGTCAGTGATAGGATAATATCCATATATCTACAAGGAAGACCAGTTAATACAACCATTACTCAAATTTATGTACCAATCACTAAGGACAAAGATGAGGGAACAAGATTTTTACCAACGTTGGCAGTCTGAAATTGATCAAACATGCCATCAAGATGCATTGATAATTACTGGCAATTGGAATGCAAAAGTTGGAAACAAAGTATTGGTAGTTGGAAAATATGGATTTGGTGGTAGAAACGACACCAGAGATCAAATGATAGAATTTTGCGAGACCAACAACTTCTTCATTGCAAATACCTTTTTTGACCAACATAAATGGTGACTGTGTTTTTTTTTTTTTTTTTTTTTTAATACATATGGATCTCATCAGATGAAATACACGGGAATCAATCGACTACACCTGTGGGAAGAGACGATGGAAAAGCTCAATATTATCAGTCAGATCAAGGCCAGCAGCTGACTGTGGTACAGACCATCATTGTTAATATGCAAGTTGAATTTGAAGTTGAAGAAAAATAGAACAAGTCCATGAGAGCCAAAGTATGACCTTGAGTATATCCCAGCTGAATTTAGAGACCATCTTAAGAATAGATTAGACTCACTGGACACTAGACAAGTTGTGGAGTGACATCAAGGACATCATACATGAAGAAAGTAAGAGTTCATAAAAAAGACAGGAAAAAAAGAAAAGACCAGAATGGATGTCAGATGAGATTGTGAAAGTTGTTCTTGAACGTAGAGTAACTAAAATGAAAGGAAGAAATGATGAAGTAAAAGAGCCAAACAGAAGATCAAAGGACAGCTTGAAAGACAAAGTACAGTATTATAATGACATGTGCAAAGACCTGGATATAGAAAACCAAAAGGGAAGAAAGAACTCGATTGGCATTTCTCAAGCTGAGAGAACTGAAGAGAAAATTCAAGGTTTGAGTTGCAATATTGAAGAACTCTATGGGGAAAATATTGAACAATTCAGGGAACGTCAAAAGAAGATGAAAGGAATACATAGAGTCAACGTACCAAAAAGAATTGGTCAACGTTCAAACATTTCAGGAGACAGCGTATGATCAAGAACTGATGGTACTGAAAGAAGAGGTCCAACCTGCACTGAAGGCATTGTTGGAAAACAAGGCTTCAGGGATTGACGGAATACCAATTACGATGTTTCAATAAACAGGAGCTGCACTGGAAGCTCTCATTGATCTATGCCAAGAAATTTGGAAGGCAACTATCTGGTCAACCAACCGGAAGAGGTCCATATTTGTACCCACTCCAAAGAAAGATGATCCAACAGAACTAGGAAATTATCGAACAATATCATTAATATCATCCATAAGTAAAATTTTGCTGATTATTCAAAAGTGGCTGTAGCAGTACAATGACAGGGAATGGCCAGAATTTCAAGCCAGACTCAGAAGAGAATGTGGAACATAGGTTATCATTGCTGATGTCAGACGGATCCTGGCTGAAAGCAGAGAATACCAGAAAGATGTTTACTTACGTTTTATTGACTATGCAAAGATATTCAATTGCCTGGATAATAACAAATTACGGATAACATTGTGAAGAATGGCTATTCAGTACACTTAATTGTGCTCGTGAGGAATGTGTACTTAGACAAAAAGCCAGTCACTTGAACACAACAAGGGGATAATGTGGGGTTTACAGTCAAGAAAGGTATGCATAGTGGTTTTATTCTTTCACGATACTTATTCAATTTGTATGCTGAGCAAATAATCTGAGAAGTTGGACTATTTGAAGAAGGATACAGCATCAGGATTGGAGGAAGACTCATTAACCACTTGTGTTACGCAGATGACACAATCTTGCTTACTGAAAGTGAGGAGAACTTAAAGCACTTACTGATAAAGGTCAAAGACTACCGCCTGCAGTATGGATTACACCTCAACATAAAGAAAACTACCGTCTTCACAACTGGACCAATAATCAACATTGTGGTAAATGGATAAAATATTGAAGGTGTCAAGGATTTCATTATACTTGGAACGTAATCAGCGCCCATGGAAACAGCAGTCAAGAAATCAAAAGACTTATTGCATTGGGCAAATCTGCAGCAAAAGACTTCTTTAAAGTGTTCAAAAGCAAAGATGCTGCTTTGAGGACTAAGGTTCACCTGACCCAAGCCATAGTGTTTTCAATCACCTGATATGCATGTGACAGCTGGAAAAGGAATAAGATAGACCGAAGAAGAACTGATGCCTTTGAATTACGGTGTTGGAGAAGTATATTGAATATACCATGGGCTGCCAGAATGAACAAATCTGTCTTGGAAGAAATACAGTTCAGAACGCTCATTAGACTTCATCTCACATAATTTGAACATGTTATCAGGAGGGTCCTGTCCCTGGAAAAGGACATCGTGCTTGGTAAAGGAGATGGTCAGCAAAAAAGAGGAAGACCTTCAAGGAGGTGGGTTGACGCAATGGCTGCAACCACGGGCTCAAGCATAACAATGATTGTGAGGATGGCACAGGACCCGGCAGTGTTTCCTTCTTTGTACATAGGGTTGCTATGAGTTGGAACTGACTCGAGGGCACCTAAGAACAATAAGTTAGAATAAGAATGGTAGAATAGATAGGGAGTAACTAATTCATATAGGGAGAGAGGCAAAGAGATAGCAACAAAGAGATAAGGTCCTGCAAAAAAGAGAGGAAAATGAATTCAGGGATTGGCCTTTGACAGGAGGAAAATTGTCTTGCCATGTAAAATCAAGGAAGAAGATGCATGCAGATAAAAGTAAGTGTATATCAGTTATGGTGTGGAGAAGGATGGAATGAAATACTGTGAAAGTTGTAGCACAAATCCACCTCATTATATTGGAGAAGAATTAATTCTTTGTGCTGTAAGGGTGTATCTTTGCAAATGGCGAAAATCATTACTATCATCATTATTTTGAGAGAACATTGTTTTGTAGGAGTAGGTTTTCATTGCATTTGGGTCATAAACTTGATGAAAGAACCTTTTTATTTTAAGCTGATTAGGGACTTAAGGCATGCTATATCTGAAAAAAAAATCATAAGGAAGACAATAAAGTTTTATGAAAATGGCAATACTAAATATAGGGAAATAATAAAGTGGGGGGGGGAGAGTCACCTTGGTTAGTCACCTCCAAGAAGCCTTCTTTAAATAGCAAAGCTGTGCTGCACCCCTTTTCTGTGCTCCATCTCCATGCCTTATCATAGCATTAATGAACTACTCTAAAATAGTTTTAATTTATGTCTATTTTTCCAATAAGTTTCAGGAAGACAAAGATTGTTGGATCCCTCCTTATATCACAGTGCCTATTTATTTATTTACTCGTTTCTTTACTTATTTATATATGTCCTATAGGAGCCCTGGTGGCACAGTGGTTAAGAGCTCAGGCTGCTACCCAAAAGATTAGTAGTTAGAATCCACCAGCCACTCCTTGGAAACTGCATGGGGCAGTTCTCCTCTGTCCTATAGGGTCACTACGAGTTGGAATCAACTCGACGACAACAGCTTTTAATATCCTATAAGGAGTCCTGGTGGTGCAGTGGTTAAGAGCTTGACTGCTAACTAGAAAATCCACCTATATTGGATGCAGATCCTACTCTCAAAGAAATTCCCTTTCCACTGATTGGCTATTCACAGCAGATCTCATCATGGAGGTGATCGCATTCTATCAGATTTCATCATGGGGGTGGTTACATATTATACTGCTGCCAAACTACATCATAAGTGCCAAACCACAAAGCGTCATGCCCCAGTCAAGTTGACACACAACTTGAGCCATCACAGATGTGAATGCACTGAAACAAATGATCAAATGTGCTAGTTCACATTTTAGTTCTCTACGGTTTTTTCCACGAACACTAAAACGTTATAACCAGGTTACTATGATTTTTTCTTGCTCCTTCTTTCTTTAGGATGAGTCTTCTTTGAGAAGGTTTCTTTATAGAAGTTATTTCTCATATTTTAGTGTTAAATTCAATTAGCAAATATTCTTTGTACTCTCAAGGGACACTATATAATAGTATTGTAAAAGTGAACAAATGAACACATTGGACACACCACAGGAGACCTGAAGAGTATTTTTTTCACTCCCTGGAAGTAGCAGATGCTGTGAATAACCTGCCCATATCCCCTCACTCTTACCATTTCAATGTACACCTATCCACCTTCCAACTTTCAGCAACTGCGTTTCTTTGTTTGTTTGAAGATTTTCTCTGACACAGCTTTCTTTGTCACACAAGGCCAACTTGAATTATGTGGGAATTGATGATCTACCCTTCATCTCTTGCAGCCCTTGATCAACGACTGACAGGAGTATGTGTATACGTACTCCAGCTCCCTCACCTCTCAAATGGAATATCTCTGAGGGGTGCGTTTTATGCTGGTTTCCAGAGTTAACCAGTGGGTTTAAGCTCCAGTTACCCATAATGAAAATGTACTGACTGGCTTCCCCTCTCTTCGCTTTCCTGCTCTCCTACAATTGCCTTCTGGGATCCTCTCGATAATAAGCAACTTGAACAAAAACTCTCATTTCAGAGCTTTATCTTCTGGAAGAATCAAAATCAAGATAGTATCAGAAGACCCTAGGAAACAGATCCTCAGAATGGGATTTTGTAGTTAGATGTCTCTCTGGCCACATAGCAACAAGGACCCCATTTGTGGTGGCAAGAAGAAAGATGATAACTCTTGGAAACCAAAACACAACAATTACTAACACTCTCATCTGTGGCAAATTGAGATGTGATACTGTTCCATAAATATGGCCATGTTTTGAAATAGGGTCTTTGAAGATGTTACCAGTTAGGTTAACATGTGCTCATACTGGAGTAAGGTGGTTCCTAACACTATGTGACTGGTGTCCTTATAAAAGAGGAGAAGTTAGATAGACAGGGAGACAGAGGAAAGATACCACATGACATTGAAGCTGCAAGCCAAGGAAAACATAGAGCTACCAGAAGCTGGGAGAGAAACAGGGAACAAATTCTGTCTCACAGCCCTCAGAAGGAATCGATGCAGCCAACATCCTGATTTGGACTTCTAGACTCCAGAATTGTGAACAATAAATTTCTGGTCTTGTAAGAGACCCAAGAGGACATTGGTGGTTTCATGGTAGAATTCTAATCTTCCATGTGGGAGACTCGATTTACTTCCCCGTCAGTGCACCACATGTGCAGTCCACCACTCAGCTGTCAGTAGAGGCTTGTGTGTTGCTAGATGCTGAACATGTGTCTATGTAGCTTCTGGGCTAAGATGGACTAGGAAGAAAGGTCTGGTGACCTAATTCTAAAAATCAGCCAATGAAAACTCTGTATATCGATCACAGTGGCTCAAACTACAACTCGTCCTGGGGATAATACAGGACCTGACAGCATTTCATGCAATAGTGCCTGCGGTTGCCATGCGTCCAGGACCAACTCAAGAGCAGCTAACAACAACAGGTCAAAGTGAATGAACTGGCTTATGAAATATCAAAAGCATTTCAGAGAAATGGTGACTATAAGGACCGTAAACCTGGTTGCTTATTAAATGTCATGGTGTGTTCATGAAAAAGAAAACAGCAGGCTCAGATTAGCCAACTGTCAATTCAGGACACAGTGTGAATGTTAAAAGGCATCCATGGCAGCATTTGAAAATACACTCACCTCTAGTACTTAGTGTGGAGACTGTGTGAAAAATTATGTTCAGGGCCTGTTTGTACAGGTAACAGAATAACAACTTTGTTGTAAGAATGGTGGAGTTGGAGCACTGGCTCAACTCCTTTCACAAGGGAAAGGAGAGAAAATCACCATCAGCCCAAAGCTGATTCCTATGAAGACATACCTCCCCTTACCAACCTTCTTACCAATTCTAACACCAGCTATTTCTCCTCCACGGTACTCTCTACTTCTCTGCTGGGTCCAATAATTTGTTGCAATGGCCACACAGGATCCACAGATCATACCCATAATTATGAGGTTTATAAGGAAAGTAATAGGTTACAACTTAGAATCAAGAAAGCTTCTCAGGGAAGTGGAGTCAAGATGGCGGAATAGACAGATGCTTCTGGTGAGCCCTCTTTACAACAAAGACCCGAAAAAATAAGTGAAATGAGTATATTTATGAAAAACTAGGAGCCCTGAGCATCGAAGGCAAACTTAGAAAACCAACTGAGGGGCAGGGGGAGGAAGAGACAGTTCAGAAGCAGACAGGAGTTACTGGACCTGAATCGCAAGGAGCCCTCAGGCACCATACCCTGAGCAGCGGTTGTGGTCTGGTACTAGCGTCCAGCCACAATTTCCTCAGGGAGAAGCAGCCAGCCACAGAGGCTACTCACACCTCCGGAACCAGAGAAGAATGGTGCTCTTGGCAAAGCTAAGTACTTGCATATATTGTACGGCACCCCCACCCCACCAAGCTGGCTTCAGAGGCTGAAATCCCTGGGCCTGAGATAGCCACTGTTGAGCACCTAGAGCCATCCTCCCAGCCTTGGAGAAGGAAAAACTTTGCAATTGGGGGAAAAAATAATTTGTTAGTTCCACTAACTGGGGGAGCTCAAGACAGAAGCAGCTCCTGTTGAAGCATAAACGGTCCATGAACTTTGACTATCTTTCCCCTGTGCATGGACCTGTGTGGGCCTATTTCAGGAGAAAAGGCCCTTGTTGGCAGACTACAACCGTTTCAGCTGTGTGGTGGAGAGTTGGGTGTTTGATGTTTGACATTGCTTTGCCTGTTAAACAGGGTCCTCACTTACCCCCATCAGGGACCTAAGAACTGGCAGCTCCATTCAGGTCACACAGCCACCCATGACAGGGGTCCAAGGATAACTGGTACATCCCAGTCCTTACAACCAAAAACATTGGGTGCTCATGGTCCATATACAGAACCCAGCCACCTGTAAGCTCTAGGGATCAGGGACACGCTGTTCTCAGAGACATGTAGGGGATGATTCTCAGCCCTCTGTCTTGTTCAGAGTGTGACCCCCTGCTGCAACCAGTTACTGGCACCTACACCAATCACCCCTGCCCCTCTAAGACTGTAGGACAGAGCCTGTACCACACACTTGATGATCAGCTACCTGGACACCTGAGGTGCATTCATACAAGAAAAGTGAATGGACTGCTAGACTGATATACCTGATAACAGCTCTAGCCATCTGGGGACAGATGTCAGAGCTCCAAAGGTGAAAATAATCAAGCTAGCTCACTCAAGCAACCCATTTGGGCATATCAAAACAAAACAAAGCAAGAAGTTATGACACAGTAAGCGAGCATAAAGTAAACCAATACAATAACTTATAGGTGGCTCAGAGACAACAGTCAACATCAAGTCACATAAAGAAACAGACCATGATCATTTCAACAAGCTCTCAAAACAAAAAATCAAGGGATCTTCTAGATAAAAGTGCATTCCTGGAATTACCAGAGGCAGAATACAAAAGATTAATAGACAGAACCCTTCAAGACATCAGGAAGGAAATGAGGCAATATGCAGAACAAGCCAAGGAACACACAGATAAAGCAATTGAAGAAATAAAAAAGATTATTCAGGAACATAATGAAAAATTTAATAAATAAGCTGGAAAAATCCATAGACAGCAATCAGAAATTCAGAAGATTAACAATAAAATTACAGAAGAAGACAACTCAATAGAAAGTCAGAGGAGCAGAATTGAGCAAGTGGAAGGCAGAATTTCTGAACTTGAAGACAAATCACTTGGCATTAATATATTTGAAGAAAAATCAGATAAAATAATTAAAAAAAAAATGAAGAAACCTTAAGAATCATGTGGGACTCTAGCAAGAGAAATAACCCACAAGTAATTGGAGTACCAGAACAGGGAGGGATAACAGAAAACACAGAGAAAATTGTTGAAGATTGGTTGGCAGAAAACTTCCCTGATATCGTGAAAGATGAGAAGATGTCTATCCAAGATGCTCATCAAACTCCACATAACGTAGATGTTAAAAGAAAGTCTCCAAGACATACTGTAATTAAACTTGCCAAAATCAAAGATAAAGAGAGAATTTTAAGAGCAGCTAGGGATAAACGAGAAGTCACTTACAAAGGAGAACCAATAAGAATAAGCTTGGACTACTCAGCAGAAACCACGTAGGCAAGAAGGCAAAGGGATAACTTATTTAAAAAAATTGAAGGAAAAAATTGCCAACCAAGAATTATATGTCCAGCAAAAGTGTATCTTAAATATAAAGGTGAAATCAGGACATGTCCAGATAAAAAGAAGTATAGGGAATTCGTAAAAACCAAACCAAAACTACAAGAAATACTAAAGGGAGCTCTTTGATTAGAAAACCAATTATATCAGGTATCAACCCAAGACTAGAACACTGGGCTGAGTAATCAAAAGTCAACCCAGACAGGGAAATCAAAAAAACAAAGCAAGATAAAAAAAAAAAAAGAAAAAAAAAAGCTTAAAACAGGGTAACAGTGATGTTATTATATAAAAGAAGACAAAATTAAAACAATAAAGAGGGTCTAAGAAATGTAGTCATAGACCTTCCATATGGAAAGGAACATAAGATGATACAAAGAAATAAAAGTTAGGTTTAAGTTTAGAAAAATACAAGTAAATAATAAGATAACCACAAAGGAGACAAACTATCATACACATCGAAATAAAATAAAAGAAAAAAATAGATACTCAGCAGAAACAAAATCAACAACAATGAATATGAGGAAAGGACAATATATAACAATAATCTACTCAGCACATAAAATTAAGTAGGAAAAAGAAACTGTCAACAACACATAAAAAAAGACATGAAAATGATAGCACTGAATTCATACCTATCCATAATTACGCTGAATGTAAATGGACTAAATGCACCAATAAAGAGACAAGAGAGTGGCAGAATGGATTAAAAAACACAACCCATCTACATACTGCTTACAAAAGACACACCTTAGACTTAGAAACACAAACTAACTAAAACTCAAAGGATGGAAAAAAATATATTGTCCAAACAACAATCAAAAAAGAGCAGGAGTGACAATATTAATTTCCAGCAAAATAGACTTTAAATGAAATCCATCATAAAGGATAAGGAAGGACATTATTTAATGATTAAAGGGACAATATACCAAGAAGATATAACCATATTAAATATTTATGCACACAATGACAGGGCTGCAAGATACATTAAAAAAAAAAAAACTATCAGCATTGAAAAGTGAGATAGCTCCACAATAATAGTAGGAGACTTCAACACACCACATTTGGTGAAAGACAGGACATCTAGAAAGAAGCTCAATAAAAACATGGAAGATCTAAATGCCACAACCAACCAACTTGACCTCATAGACATATACAGAACACTCCACCCAACAGCAACCAAGCATACTTTCTTCTCTAGTGCACATGGAACATTCTCTAGAATAGACCAAATATTAGGTCATAAAGCAAGCCTTAGCAGAATCCAAAATATTGAAATATTATAAAGCATCTTCTCTGGCCATAAGGCCATCAGAGTAGAAATCAATAACAGAAAAAGCAGGGAAAAGAAATCAAACACTTGGAAACTGAACAATACCCTGCTCAAAAGAGGCTGAATTATAGAGGACATTAAGGATGAAATAAAGAAATTCTTAGAATTCAATAAGAATGGAAATCCTTCCTATCAGAACCTTTGGGACACAGCTAAAGCAGTGCTCAGAGGTCAATTTATATCAATAAATGCACACATCCAAAAAGAAGAAAGGGCCAAAATAAAAGAATTATCCCTACAACTTGAACAAATAGAAAGAGAGCAACAAAAGAAAGCCTCAGGTGCCAGAAGAAAACAAATAATAAAAATTAGAGCAGAACTAAATGAAAGAGAAAACAGAAAAATAATTGAAAGAATTAAGAAGACCAAAAGCTGATTCTTTGAAAAAATCAACAAAATTGATAAACCATTGGCCAAACTGACAAAAGAAAAACAGAAGAGGAAGCAAAAAACCCGAACAAGAAATGAGATGGGCAATATTACAATGGACCCAACTGAAATTAAAAGAATCATATCAGATTACTGTGAAAAATTGTACTCTAACAAATTTGAAAACCTAGAAGAATTGGATGAATTCCTAGAAATACACTACCTACCTAAACTAACACAAACAGAAGTAGAACAACTAAATAGACCCATAACAAAAGAAGAGATTGAAAAGGTAACCAATGAACTCCCAATAAAAAAAAAAGCCCTGGCCTAGATGGCTTCACTGCAGAGTTCTACCAAACTTTCAGTGGAGAGTTAACACCACTACTACTAAAGGTATTTCAGAGCATAGAAGAGGACGATATACTCCCAAACTAATTCTATGAAGCCAGCATATCCCTGATACCCAAACCAGGTAAAGGCACCACAAAAAAAGAAAATTACAGACCTATAGCCCTCATGAACTCAGATGCAAAAATCCTCAACAAAATTCTAGCCAATAGAATTCAACAACATACCAAAAAAATAATTCACCATGACTAAGTGGGGTTCATACCAGGTATGCAGGGGTGGTTCAACATTAGAGAAAGAATTCATGTAATCCATCATATAAATGAAACAAAAGACAAGAACGACATGAACTTATCAATTGATGCAGAAAAGGCATTTGACAAAGTTCAACACCCATTCGTGATAAAAACTCTTAGCAAAATAGGAATAGAAGGAAAATTCCTCAACATAGTAAAGGGCATTTATACAAAGCCAATAGCCAACATCATCCTAAATAGAGAGAACCTGAAAGCATTCCCCCTGAGATCGGAAACCTGAAAAGGATGCCCTTTATCACGAATCTTATTCGACATCGTGCTGGAGGTCCTAGCCAGAGCAATTAGGCTAAAGAAATAAAGGGCATCCAAATTGGCAAGGAAGCAGTAAAATTATCTTTATTTGCAGATGAAATAATCTTAAACACAGAAAACCCTCTGGAATCCTTAAGAAAACTGCTGAAACAAACAGTTCAGCAGAGTATCAGGATACAAGATAAATGGACAAAACTCAGATTCCTCTACACCAACAAAAAGAACATTGAAGAGGAAATCACCAAATCAATGCCATTCACAGTAGCCCCCAAGAAGACAGAATACTTAGGAAGAAATCTTACCAGAGATGTAAAAGACTTACACAAAGAAAACTACAAAATACTTCTGCAAGAAACCAAAAGAGACCTATGTAAGTGGAAAAACATACCCTGCTCATGGATAGGAAGACTTAGCATTATAAAAATGTCTATTCTACCAAAAGCCATCTATAGATTTAATGCAATTCTGATCCAAATCCCAACGACATTCTTTAATGAGATGGAGAAACAAATCACCAACTTCACATGGAAGGGAAGGAGGCCCCAGGTAAGTAAACAATACTGAAAAAGGAGGACAAAGTGGGAGGCCTCACTCTACCTGATTTTAGTACCTATTATACCGCCACAGTAGTCAAAACATGATGGTACAACAACAGATACATGGACCGATGGAACAGAATTGAGGTTCCAGACATAAATCCATCCACCTATGAGCAGTTGATATTTGACAAAGGCCCCGAAACAGTTAAATGGGGAAAAGACAATCTTTTTAACAAATTTTGCTAGCATAACTGGATATCCATCTGTGAAAAAAATGGAACAAGACCGCATATCTCACTCCATGCACAAAAACGAGCTCAAAATGGATCAAAGGCCTAAAAATAAAATCTAAAACGATAAAGATCATGGAAGGAAAAAACAGAGACAACGTTAGGAGCCCTAATACATGGCATAAACAGCATACAAAACATTACTAAGAATACAGAAGAAAAACTAGATAACTGGGAGCTCCTAAAAATCAAACACCTATACTCATCCAAAGACTTCACCAAAAGAGTGAAAAGACTACCTACAGACTGGGAGAAAGTTTTTAGCTATGACATTTCTGATCAGTACCTGATCTCTAAAAGCCACATGATATTGCAAAAAGTCAACTATAAAAAGACAAATAAGCCAATTAAAAAATGGGCAAAAGATATGAGCAGACACTTCACTAAAGAAGACATTCAGGTAGCTAACAAATACACGAGGAAATGCTCAAGATCGTTAGCCATTAGAGAAATGCAAATCAAATCTACAATGAGATTTCATCTCACTCCAACGAGGCTGGCATTAATCCAAAAAACACAAAACAATAAATGTCGGAGAGGCTGTGGAGAGATTGGAACACTTATACACTGCTGGTGGGAATGTAAAATGGTACAACCACTTAGGAAATCAATTTTGCACTTCCTTAAAAAGCTAGAAATAGAACTACCATAGAATCCAGCAATCCCACTCCTTGGAAAACATTCTAGTGAAATAAGAGCCTTTACATGAACAGATATATTCACACCCATGTTCATTGCAGCACTGTTTACAATAGCAAAAAGATGGAAGCAACCAAGGTGCCCATCACTGGATGAATGGATAAATAAATTATGGTGTATTCACACAATGGAATACTATGCGTCGATAACAAACAGTGATGAATCTATGAAATGTTTCATAACATGGAGAAATCTGGAAGGCATTATGCTGAGTGAAATTAAGTCAGTTGCAAAAGGACAAATATTGTATAAGACCACTGTTATAAGAACTTAGGAAATAGTTTAAAGGGAAGAAAATATTCTTTGTCAGTTAAGAGGAGGGGAGGGAGGGAGGGTAGGAAAGGGGTATTCACTAATTAGATAGTAGATAAGAATTACTTTAGGTGATGGGAAAGACAACACACAATACACGAGAGGCCAGCACAAATGGACTAAACCAAAAGCAAAGAAGTTTCCTGAATAAACTGAATGCTTTGAAGGCCAGCGTAGCAAGGGTGGGGGTTTGAGGACCATGGTTTCAGGGAACACCTAAGTCAATTGGCATAATAAAATGTATTAAGAAAACATTCTGCATACCACTTTGGAAAGCAGCCTCTGGAGTCTTAATCGCTAGCAAGGGGCCATCTAAGATCCATCAATTGGTCTCAACCCACCTGGATCAAAGGAGAGTGAAGAACACCAAGGACGCAAGGTAATTATGAGCCCAAGAGACAGAAAGGGCCACATGAACCAGAGAGCACATCATCCTGAGACCAGAAGAACTAGATGGTGCCTGGCTACAACCGATGACTGCCCTGACAGGGAACACAACAGAGAACCCCTGAGGGAGCAGGAGAGCAGTGGCATGGAGACCCCAAATTCTCATAAAATGACCAGACTTAATGGTCTGACTGAGACTAGAAGGACCCCGGTGGCCATGGCCCCCAGACCTTCTGTTGGCCCACAACAGGAACTATTCCCAAAGCCAACTCTTCAGACATGGATTGGATTGGATAATGGGTGAGAGAGGGATGCTGGTGAGGAGTGAGCTTCTTGGATCAGGTGGACACTTGAGACTATGTTGTCATCTCCTCCCTGGAGGGGAGATGAGAAGGTAGAGGAGGTTAGAAGCTGACGATATGGACATGAAAAGAGAGAGTGGAGGGAGGGAGCGGGCTGTCTCATTAGGGGAAGAGCAGTTGAGAGTATGTGGCAAGGTATATATAAGTTTTTGTGTGAGAGACTGACTTGATTTGTAAACTTTCACTTAAAGCACAGTAAAAATTAAAAAAGAAAAAGAAAGCTCGTCAGCTGTGCCCACGGGCAGGTCTCTCCCCGGCATTCGGTCCTTCAGCCCTCAGCCCCTTGGACCTCTTGGGAACTCATCGGCTGACCTGGCCTCTGCCCTGCTCAGGCAAGTGTTACAAAACTCTTTAGCTCTGCCAATGAGTGCCCAGGGACACCCCACTCAGCCAGTAAGCCTCAACCCAAAGGTGCTCAGCTTTCTGTATTCATGGATCAACAAGCCTAACTCTGCCGATAAGTACAGGGAGGCACCCCACTCCACCTGAAAGCCTCCTGCCTGCAGGTGTTCAGTTCTCTCATTCCATGGGTCCACAAACCCACTGTGGTGGACTTGCTCCATGCACCAGGAAGGCCACTGAGTCATCTCACACTGGTCTCCTGGTTCCTTTGCTGCCATTTCTCTGCTACTTTTTTTGCTGTCTTGCACCATCTCCAGTGTTACAGCTCTCTCCATTTCCTGGTTCTAGGAGGTTCTCAGCATAGGGACCCTGGGTCCAAAGTACATGTTCTACTCCTGTTTCTTTTTATTTGTTGGTAGTGAGGTCCTCCTTTCTGCCTCTGGGATGGCTCATTTTAAGCCTAGCAGGATGGCAAAACTGACCACTCCCCTCATTAGGGCTTCATATACTTTATTTGTGTGGTCCCACCCCACAAGGATGCCATGTCTCATTGGCAAACTGTCCAATCCCCATGGTGGCCCACAAGCACCTTATTTGCATAGTTACACTGAATCTTTTGGTGAGAGTAACAAGACCATGGCTAGAAAGGTCATATAAAAACAATCCATTACACCACAGTAACAAAGGCTGAATTCACAATCCTGGCAAATTTCCTATGTTAGTTAGAACTCTAATTTAAAAATGAAGGTTTGAATCATGAGACTGAGGATGGGGACATCTGAATGCTTGATAATCTTGAAACCACGCCTTTCTCTATATCTGCCCCCATCTCCCCTCATTACATTTAGGCTAATAACTTGAATCAAGACTTAGTATGGTCTGACTTGGAAAAGATTGTCCTTAGATTAGGAAAAAAACAGATCACTCACAAAAAAAGCTGTAGTACCCAGCTAATGTATACGAGCAGGGATCAGGAGAACATGCCCGGGATTGGATTTTAAAAATGCTAAACCAGAAGACCAAAATATAAGTATGGATAATGGAGAGTTTACTAATATGAGACACTCTCCTGTGACTAAGGATTTGGCATTCTAGAGCTTAATCTGATACACTGCTGGGATAGCAAAGATGGCTTATAGAAAATGAGGTGATTTCAAAATTGACTTCAGAGTATTGAGGAAAGGATCAAGAAGCTGAGAGAGTTGGACATGATAGGATAGACTATTACTTCATATTGGAGAGCCCACCAGCTGACTTATATTCCAAGGAGGTGCAAAATCATTCCCTTTACTAAAGTAAAACATGCTACTGAAGAGGGTAGTGGCTCAGTGGTGCCTGTGTTATGTAGCGAGTCCAGAGTTGACGGTAGGGGATATTGTCATGGAACTGGAATTTATATATCAATGAGGTCGATAGTATTCAAGAATAGCAGTGGTCAGATGGCAACATTTGGTCATCAAAAGTAAGGAGGACATAATTACCAAAATAGGCAGCAATCAGAGGACTCTGACCTGCCTGCAAGGATCTGTGATTGTGGATAATATTCTAAGATGTTCCCATGGGAAAGAGTAACAAGGCTTTTGCCACTGCAGTAAAACAGTTATGACCCCTTGTCCTAGTGCCAGAACTGAGCCAGTTCTCAAACTAAGACCTCATTGATTGAAGGGGTGGCCAGGTCCTCTCAACAAGGGACCGTGACATGTCACAGTAACAATACATCGTAGCTATAACTCTATGCTTTGTCAAAGGGATATACAGTAATATGATGAAGAAAATGCGTGTGTAGTCATGTCTCCAGTTCCAGGATGTGTAATTGGGATTGAAATATTTGTTAGTAGTAAAACTCCCACTGGTTTCCTAATCTGTGGAATAAAAGCCAAAATATGATGAGAAAGACCAAGTAGAAGCCAATTAGTCGTCACTGGACGTCTCCCCCTGAACCTCAGCTAAGATAGTAATCAGAAGCAAGACGTCATATTGTCTGAAAGAGAAGACAAGAAGCAAGGGCGATGGTCTCCAGCATACAGCCACTTAATTCACAAGTCTGGCCTTCAAAAACAAAACAAACAAACAAAAAAACAGATGGATCACGTAGGATTAACAATACACTACTGTGAACTTAAACAAATAATAACTTTAGTTACAGTTTCTGTCTGAGATATGGAGTCTTTCCTAAAAAAGATCAGAGTAGTTTCTTTGTATGGGGTTATTTATCTTCTAAATGGATTTTGTTTTTACTGTTTTTTAATGATTTATTTTGTTTTTGCTGTTGTTGAGAATATACACCAATTCAAAAAATTCTATATGTACAATTTAGTGACATTCATTACATTCTTCAAGTTATGCAACCATTCTCACCCTCCTTTTCCGAACTGTTCCTCCCCATTAACATGAACTCACGGCCCCCTAAATTTCCTATCTATCCTTTTGAGTTACTGTTGTTAATTCAATCCCGTATAAATAGATCTTAAAAGAGCACAATGTTCAAGGCAAGTATTTTTTTACAAGTTAAACTATTGTTTGAATTGAAGACTTCCAGGAATATTTTTGGCTTAAGGTTTATAAAGATTAACTCAAGGCAATTGTTTTAAGGGTTCATTCAGTCTCCATGGCTTTAGAATATTTAGATTCCATGAGAATGTGAAACTCTGTTCTGCATTTTTCCCCCTTTGATCTACAGAATATTTGACCAAAATATTCAGTAATGGTAGCCAGATACCATTCAGTTCTTCTGGTGTTTAGCAAAAGGAAGCAGTTGTTCAAGGAGGCAATTAGCCACACATTCCATTTCTTCTCCCTATTTCTGACTCACCTTTTTCCTCTGTTACTCCAGGCAAATAGAGACCAGTTGTTGTGCCTTGAATGCCATGCGCATGCTTTCAAGACCCCAGGCACTATGGAACAAACTAGGAGGTAGAACAGAAACACTGAACATTTCATTAGGCCAGTTAGCTGGGATGTCTCATAAAACCATGACTCTAAACCTACAAACCAAGGAACCAAATCCCTTGAAGTCATACATTAGCAGCGTCAACAACTACGTTTTTTTTTTTCTTTTCATTGTTGTAAATGTATCAATTACACTTTTGCCAATTCAACATTTACAGGTGTACAACTTATTGACAGCACTTACATTAATTGGCTGTGCAACCCTACCCTTAATCAATGTGATTTTCCCATCGCTAAAAACTGAAACTTGGTGTCCAATAAGCAATAACCCCCCATGAACTTAATAATTTTTTTAAATTGCCATGAAAGGGGATCAGAAGCAGTTTGCATTCATTAGAATGGATAGCAGGTCTTCTCCAGGCCTCTGTTACCTCTCTTGGTCTTTGTCACAATATAGACCAAACGGACATTGATTATCTGGACATTCCAAAGAATATCATGTCTGTTCTTTCTATCAACGGCACTAGGTTAACCGAAATAAATAAATAAACAAACAACCTCTTGCCATTGAGTCAATTCTGAGTCATAGCCACCCTGTAGGACAAAGTAGAACTACCCCACAGGGTTTCCAAGGAGTGGCTGGTGGATTCGAACTGCCAACTTTTTGGCTAGCAGCCATAGCACCTAACCACTGGGTCACCAGAACAATATGCATACATGCCAGAAAGTGTAAGAAAAATGCTAAAAAATTCAGAGAACTGACACATCAGTAAGGATTTTAGAGGCTTATTAGTCTGAACATACTAAAAGCACTGCTTTACTTTTTTTTTTATTAACTTTTATTGAGTTTCAAGTGAACGTTTACAAATCAAGTCAGACTGTCACGTATAAGTTTATATACATCTTACTCCGTACTCCCACTTCCTCTCCCCCTAATGAGTCAGCCCTTCCAGTCTCTCCTTTCGTGAGAATTTTGCCAGCTTCCAACTCTCTCTATCCTCCCATCCCCCCTCCAGACAGGAGATGCCAACACAGTCTCAAGTGTCCACCTGATACAAATAGCTCACTCTTCATCAGCATCTGTCTCCTACCCACTGTCCAATCCCTTTCATGTCTGATGAGTTGTCTTTGGGGATGGTTCCTGTCCTGTGCCAACAGAAGCTTTGGGGACCATGACCGCCGGGATTCCTCTAGTCTCAGTCAGACCATTAAGTATGGTCTTTTTATAAGAATTTGGGGTCTGCATCCCACTGATCTCCTGCTCCCTCAGGGGTCCTCTGCTGTGCTCCCTGTCAGGGCAGTCATCAATTGTGGCCGGGCACCAACTAGTTCTTCTGGTCTCAGGATGATGTAGGTCTCTGGTTCATGTGGCCCTTTCTGTCTCTTGGGCTCTTAGTTGTTGTGTGACCTTGGTGTTCTTCATTCTCCTTTGCTCCAGGTGGGTTGAGACCAATTGATGCATCTTAGATGGCCGCTTGTTAGCATTTAAGACCCCAGATGCCACATTTCCAAGTGGGATGCAGAATGTTTTCATAATAGAATTATTTTGCCAATTGACTTAGAAGTCCCCTTAAACCATGGTCCCCAAACCCCCGCCCTTGCTCCGCTGACCTTTGAACCGCTTTACTTTTGACGGCGAAATGTTGCCATCAGACCACTGCTGCTCTTGAATACTATCAGCTCCATTGATACTAGGAATCCCAGTTCCATGGCACTATCTTCTCCCATCAACTCTGGCCTCACTCCAGGACATAGGCACCATTGAGCCTCCACCCTCCTCACTAGCACGCTTGACTTTAGTCAAGGGAGTGTTTTACCCTTCTAAGAAAATAAGTCTGCTGGTCAGTTTTCCAAAAGCAGTAGCTATTCTACTGGCAGGGGTAATTGACCTGATTCTTATGAGAAAACACTACTGATATGTAATACAGGCGGGAAGAAATAGGTCCAGTTCCAGGGTATCCTGGTAAATGGCAATAGCAGCAAGCAGAGTTTGATGAAGGCATAGCAACCCAGGGCTCAGACACTTCATGGAAAAAAGTCTGGCTTACCCTTTCAGGCAAGCCACCGAGACCAGCATAAGTGCTAGTGCAGGGTGAGAGGAATCTAGGCTCTGTGGTAGAGGAGGGAGATGGTGATCATTAGACCAACTGCAGCAAGGAGAATTCAGCCTGTCCTTTCACAAACTCTCCTTGTTTTTGTTTTAATTTCAAGAAATTGTGACTGGCCCCCACCTCACCACCTTGAAGAATCTAGGAAAGAACAAGCGAGCATAATGATTCTGAATGAGAAAAGAGGTGGACTATGGCAAATGCTATCAGTGCCTGCCTTACAGCCTCTCCCTCTTCTCACTTCAGTGCCTATCGCCCAACATCCTACCACTAACAACTGCATTTTTTTTTTCTGAGATCTTTTTCTGACCATCAAAACTTATTTAGCTGTCCCGTGGCAAGCCAGAGTACCAGAAAATTAATACCTCACCCCTTAGTCCGACCCCAGAAAGCATCCCTCAGCCAATTACTGACAGAAGTTGATATATGAATGTTCCAGTTCCCCTAGCCCTGGGTATGATAATTAAGGCAAGTTTTTTAGACCAACTCCCAATGAGATGAAGCTCCAGTTACTGACAGCAGTAACTTGCTGGTAACACATCCTATATTGGTTTCACTTCTTCATCCCTTCCCATTGCTTTCTGGGATTGTTTTCTAAATAAATACTTTCATGTGAATTCTTATCTCAAAAAAGTTAATAATGAATTCTTTGCTTTAAAATTATCAAGGAGGTAAGAATATGTAGGAAAAAATTCAAAACTTGTCAAAATAAATTATCCTTCTGGTAAAGGAAATTTAGTAAATGACCCTGAATCAAACTTTTTGGGGTAGTTCTACTCTGTCCTACGGGGTAGCTATGAGTTGGAATCGACAAGACAGCAACGGGTTTGGTTTTGGTTTAATCTTGAATCATGAGTTTAATAATTAACACTGTCTTTTTATTCTGTATATATTCCTAGGAATTTCCTTTGCCATCTAAGGATACTAGAAAGTAAATGGGAACCAAAATACATTGTGTTTGTCCTGGACATGATTCGGTTACATCTGATGCCCTGCTGTAATTGTTAACAGCGACCTTTTTCACTCTCAAAAATTATCCTATTTGCATGTATATACTATTGTAACTCTACCAATAATATTCTGTGATATGAGTGACTTTTTTATTTTACCATTATCTAACTTTTTAAATATGTATTTTCTACATGAAATAATAAAAAAAAAGTCTGCTGAATTATTATCCTGAGGTAAATATTTATGATGAAACATGCCCCATATCCAAAGAATTTAAACATTGAACAAAATAATTGAGTGTTGGAAAATCAAATTAATGCCATCTAGACAGCACTACACAACTGTGTCAAAATGTAATCAGTTGTCTTGTCCATATGATACCAACAGACATATAAATTTCTACTACATTCAAATTTAGATATTGTGAAAATAACTTAAATGCTATTCATATACTGGTTATGTTATGGTAAGTAAAATTCTAATAAGAACTTAAAGTTTTAAGTTGTTTGTCCTGAAAATGCAAAGTTATTCCTATTATAAACTCAGGTATAAAGATATAGTATTAGTTACATTACAATGAATGCCTAGGTAAGAGTTGCTCTAGGATTATTTGCAATTATGAGACCATGAGAGTGTAAAGAATAAAAAAAAAAAAATGGTTATCAAGTGCTCACTTTATGCCAGGCACCATTCTAAGGGCTCCACGCAAATTAACATCTTAAATATTCAAAACTATATACCCCAAAAAAACAACCCAGTGCCGTAAGCAGGCAATTATTCTCTCCATTTTACAGGTAAACAACTTGAGGCATAGAGAAGTGAAGTAACTTGTCCAAAGTCACACAGTTTAGAAGTACCAGAGCTTGGATTATATTCAGCCAGACTTGCCCTGGATTCCCATATCCTTAAGCATAAAATCATATACAGAAATAATACCCCCACCCAAGCTAATGGTGGAAGATCCAGTTAGGAAACAGTAAAAATAAGCAAGAAATCCCAGTTTTCATAGGACAAAAAAGTTCATTCAGTGGTGTCTTTATATAAAAATCTCATTCCCTGATATATAGATTTGTTCATTCATTCAACGCATTTGCTTCACACTTTCTCTGTGGCCAGTTCTGCTAAGTAAACCTCCTCAGAGCCTGGGGATCCAGAGATTTAGAAGTTCCTAAACAACAGCCGTAAGTTTTTTTAAGTCTAGAAGCTTCCACTAATTTGAGACTGGATTTTGCAAGCATAAAAGAGACTGCTAGGAAAGTTTAAAATGCTCATATATAATAGTTATTTTAGTTAAATCTTCTAAACTTATTTATTTCAAATACTTATATGCTCGTCAGGTTTCTACTTTCAAAGAAAACCATTCATTGATCTCTATATCCCTAAATGCAATAATTTATGCTTTATAATAAATATATAATTTTATTATACTAAAATTATAATATAACCTAACATGATACAATATGATATAAAACTTTAAACTTAAAACTTATCATGGTCTATGTAACTTAGGACTGTACTAACTGCCTGCTGCAACTTGAATAGGAAATTATGAGCTTGCTCTACTACTACGCATACAGGTCTACTTATCTAAGCAGGATGTATAGAAAGCAGATCAGGAAAGCTCTGCATTCACACAGGTGTTGTCTACTGAGCACATTTTACGTAATTTGGTAGTTGGGCTGAACAATATCCTTTAGTAAGGAAGCCACCTTCTCAGTCTCCCTTATGCTGCCTATAGTTTAGTTATTTATTGTTTATTTTTAAACTCCCACTACTGTGAAAATGCACAAGAGCAGGGAACTTTGTCAATATGTGGCACGTAGTAGTTGCTCAATAAATTTTAAGCGAACAATACAGGGTGAACGATGAAATCGTAAGTATCTGGAATTGTAGTCATTTTCTTGAATTTCGTCTTTCTCATGGCACCATGCACCCTGTGAATATAAAGAATATGATAAGCTTCACCTAAGAAGTTTGGGCATTTAAATAACCTCAAATTGAATGCACTTTTGAAATTCAAAAAAAAAATCATGTTTTTCATCTGAATGTTCAATTTGCATTTACCACTTCACATTGACAGAAGACTTATCTTTTAGGCAGAGAATTTGTACACAAGGCCCCTCATGCATCTGGAAAAGTGGTTTTCTCTGGAAAATTCAGTCTATAGTGAATTTAAATCTGAGTCATCACAAAGAAGAAAGACCTAACTTCAATTTTTTTGTTATAGGAAATTGATACTTTCAACAAAATGCTCAGTTTCCTTTCACTGAGAACAGTCCTTGTAATATTAAGTTCTTTCAACAAAGTATCTGCTGCTCTAAATTTTCAAAGATGGGTTGTACATTTTGGTTTAATTTCTGACTCCAACACTGCTGAAGAAATCGTTTGTGCGTGCCGTGGATGATCTATGAACTGAAGAACACGAAAGAAATTGAATTCTCAGGCAGTAAAAAGGGAACTTTGTATGCATTTTAAAATATAATAAAACTCTGGAATTTGCAGGTTTAATACATATATTTTCAATTTTGTCCTAAACCTTGATGAGTCAAGAATCTGTGCAAATCTGTATATACTTTGAAGCTTGTACTTAATATTATGAGTATTGATTGAGACTAGCTAAGCCCCTGGTATTCACATTCCACTGCAGAATTTTTAAATACAGTACAGTGACATCTACCGAGGTCGATGAAAAGTTTGGAATGATGTCTTTACTTGTCTGGGAAGGAAAAGAAGATTTGTGAAAAATTAAGAAATTGAGAAAAACTTGCATTTTGATTGTCAAATCTAAGATAAAGTCTAAATCATTATAAAATTGTACAAATTATATACATTTTTCTAACAAAGGGTCAGGGATTGGGGGGATGGCTGCGGTGCCCAAATCTTCCTCAGATCTCCTCCTCGCCTGTTGGAATTCCAGTGACGGAAAAATATATACAAGTAATAATAACCAGATAAAGAGACAAAAGAGGCTGTTATTAACAGCAGCAGAATAAGTCCCTGAGACTGCCTAAATGCAGGACTTCTCTAACAAAAGCTGGCTTGGAGAATGTGGCTCAGACTAGGTATTATACATTCTAACCAATCAAATTGTCACCATGGCCCAGGCATCAGTATCGCCATGAGAGCAGTGCAGAATCTCAGTTCCTAGCCAGTACCTACAGAGTCAGGATCTGCATGTTAGCAAAAACCCCAGGTTACAAGTATTCACTGAAAAATTCACTGCCGTCTACTCCCCCAAATGTTCTTCTACTCCCGTAGTGATTGGGCCCATGGAGTAGATTCTTAGTACTCCACACCCACCCAAGTAACTATCTGGCGGATGATAGTCCACCTGCCTTACCGCAAAAGTTACCGCTAAAGGAGCAGTCAGAAGGAGACAGACTATGTCCAGACTTTTCTCTAGAGATGACAAGATACCTTGTAACTGAGGCATGAGAAGTGATAGAGACGAAATAGAATTTAGTATCTGCCCTTTAAAGTAAAATTATCCAGACCAAAAACCAAACCTGTTGCTGTTGAGTTGATTCTAACTCATAACAACCCTATAGGACAGACTAGAACTGCCCCATAAGATTTTCAAGGAGGGGCTGGTGGATTCAAACTGCCAGCCTGTTGGTTAGCAGCCAAGCTCTTTTGACTTAATAGCTCAAGCTCTCATAAAACCAATCATCACCCTTCTGCTTTGGGAGAGAGGGAGAGAAAGGAAGTACTAGAAGCTCGGAAAGAGATAAGGGAGGTCTTTTTTTCAACAGACAGAGGTACAAAATTGGGCAGAAATATTTTCTTCTCCTGTTAAAGCTGTTTATTTCTAATGGGTTTAGTGTTTTTTTTTTAGAAACCACAGATACTTGTTTCTTTGAGGGTCAGTTAACTGATGTGAAAGGAAGCTTATACTAGTGAAAGGGTATTTAGGATGGAAGAAATTCTCTGCTATTTATCTAGGTCTGTAATCGGGTTGCTATGAGTTGGAATCAACTGGACAGTAATGGGTCTGGTTTTATATTTGTTGGCTTAAATTGACCGCACTGGGTTATATTTGATCTATATGGCCATCACATGCAGACAAAAAAAATTTGACTTTTACAGATATTACAGTTTCTGACGTTTATACTAGGTTTATGCAAACCTTATGACTGAAACAGTTTTCAAGACCCTCAGTGCCCCACAATCTCATCACTTTTTACGTTATTTGGTATAAATCAATCAAGGCAAATGGTCATTAAATGGTAACTTTGATAGGTATTAGAATCCAATTAATTCTAATATATTGTTCAGAAATAACAGAGTTGAAAGTTCTTCCAGAGTTGTGAGTTATGAAATGGTTTTAGGGTAACAGACTTTGTTTTTCATGTGCATCAGTTGTTTGAATTACTAATAAAGGCATATCCACAATGATAATGAGCCAACGGTATGACCACATAGGGAGATTCTGTTGTCTCACATTGTTTTATCATAAACAAGATTATTTGCTTATGGTTGAAGATTACTGTTAAATTTATAAATCTGTTAGCAACAGACTTACAAGCTTGGATTATTTTTATAAAACTCTGGACAAAACCTTAGACAATAGTGAGTTGACAGTAATTAGAAATACATCGTGTCCACCCCCTACTAAGATCACTTTGGTCTGCCCAAGATTTAGCTCCAGAAAAGTTCCTGTTTAATTTTTAGTCATATTTTGGCAGAACAGAGACCCTCACATGAGTGGCAAATTGAGCCAGATGGAAAAGCTGACCTGATGGCACTGCAGCTTCTATGTCAGTATTTCCAAGTGTTTTTCTGTCCTTCCTTGTTCCACAGCCTGCTCATTCCCTGACATCAAGTTACATCAGAACGTGGGTCCCTCTGCAGGACAGACACTCAGACTGGTAAAAACGCAGTCTGCACACCTCCATGGAGCTTTGTTGCTGAATGTCCTCATATCAACTCCAGCAATGCACTTCATGAAGCAAATAAATAAATAAGAAAAATAAATAAAAATAATTTTCACTACCCACTTAGCCTGGTAGAGATAAAGAAATACTAAAACCACATTTTAGTAAAAATTCTATCTTTTAATTGATTTTTGTCATTTGGTAGATACAACTCATGTATCTGTGAAACGGAAACACCCATAATTTTGTTTCTGGCGTGAAAGGAAATTCCTTTGGATTTATAATGAATTTTAATAGCAATAAAAATTGAGGCAAAAGAAAAACATTTCAGTTTGAGTACTACCATTAAATCACATGAACATATCTGTAGAATTTTGCCAAAATTCCTTAGAAAATGAATTGAATAATACTTATTACTGCTTTTAGCAAAACAAACTGCAAGAAGCATAATTTCCCAATAGTAAAAATTTCCTTCCCTCTGAAATCTTGGAAAGTTTTTTTTTTTTTAAGTGATTATTCACAGGCACACTTTAAAGACACTGCTTTTTTAAAAAAAATTCCATTTTTGCAAAAAAATTTTCCACAAATTGTTTTGATTTTAAAGAGTTTCTGAATATTTGATGAGAAAATGTGTCATTGCATTAGATATGAGCTTAAAACTTAACACAAGTTTGGAATCCTTTGCTAAATTAATTTTGTAAAATTTACTTTTAATTTTCTCAATTAAAAGACATTCCTTCACATTTTTTTTTCCTTTTTATTATTAGCAACAATACCAAACTGGTGACTTTCAGAATTCATTGTCCCCTTGTCACCAAAGCCTTTAGATTTTATCTAAAACTAACACCATTTCAGATTCAGTTTTAATAGGCAAACAAGGTACTTAGGACAGAACTTATTTTCAACACAATCTTTTTGAATCTTAGAAAGGCATTTTTAACAACTTTTCTCAAGTGTACTTATGATATATTGCTAATTCTAGTCCCTTAAAAACTGGAGTCTACCCAGGATTACTCAAATAACATTTGTTTTCTGTCATTTCTTCAGAACAATGTCTGGACTCTGATAGGTGGTGTAGTATGGCTGACACCTAATGATATTTAATAATGCGTTGGTGTTGTTTTTGCTGTCTAATTGGCAAAACTCATAGCAAATTTACATAAAACAGAATGAAAAGGTTGCCCAGTCTTGTGCCATCTTCATGATTGTGGTATTTTTGAGCCCATTGTTTTTGGCCACTGTGCCAATCCAGCTCCATTGAGGGCCCTCCCTGCCTTTGCCAACCCTTCATTTTGTGCGCCATGATATCCTTTTCTAGAGATTAATCTTTCCTGGTGAGGAGTCCAAAGTAAGTGAGTCAAAGTCTCACTGGCCTTGCTTCTAAGAAGCAGTTTGGTTGTATTTCCTCTAAGACTGATTTGTTCATTCATCTGGCAGTCCATGATGTATTCAATATTCTTCGCCAACACCACAATTAGAAAGCATCAGTCTTCTCTTTTATTTTTCTTTGTTCAGCCAGCTTCTGCATGCATATTATGTGATTGCAAAGACAGTGTTTTGGGTCAAGAGCACCTTAGTCATCAAAGTGACATCTTTGTTTTTAAAAACCTTATGGATAGCAACTTATTCATATGCTATGACAAATCGTTGTTGTTAAAGATTCCTTTGTTGATGTTTTTATTTCGCCCTTCATCCAATGTTTCCTTAAGATCAATTAAAATAATACACTCAGAAGTATACTTAGGAATGAAAAGTATGAGGCAGTAAGTAAGATTGAAACAAACAAAAAAAACCTGATGCCATCAAGTCCTTTCCAACTTAACGACCCTATAGAACAGAGTAGAACTGCCCCGTAGGGTTTCCATGGAGCTCCTGGTAGATTCGAACTGCCAACCTTTTGGTTAGCAGCTGTAACACTTAACCACTCTGCCGCCAGGGTTTAGTAAGATTGAAAGCCTTTCTAAATTTGGGAAGCATGGGAGATTATCAAAATGTTCTCAACAGCAGAATGTCGGAAGCCGTGCAGCGTTAAATATTTCAGTCTTAACGTATCAGGAAATTTTAATAGTGAATAGAATTTGTATATGTGAGAGATTCTTTTCAAATCCAATTTATGAAACAGTGTGTGAGCTAAAATAAGACTTATTTTAGATGCTTAAAAATTATCAAAGCATATATATGGCCTATGTGTATCTGAATGTAAAATGTGTATAATTTGTGCTTTTTATTGAAGCCAAAATCATTGTAGACTGAAAACCCTATGTCTATAAATTGTTCTACAAGTAGGCATGAAAGTGTATTCCTTCTTGCCTTTCTTCATATATTAACCTCCACCTACGGTATCTTATAGGAGCCCTGGTGGTTCAGTGGTTAAGAGCTCAGCTGCCACCAGCCGCTCCTTGGAAATCCTTTGGGGAAGTTCTACTCTGTTCTATAGGGTCGCTGTGAGTCAGAATTGACTTGATGGCAATGGGTTTTTTGGAGGTATCTTATATCTCACTTCACCTGTTCACGTCCAAGGCTGAGCTAAAGTTTCCCGTTTGCAGCCTCACTGACTATTCCATTCTGTATTATTCTTTTCTTCTTTCTTGCCCAATTCAGTTACTTGCTACTGCTGTACAATTGTTAGACCTGGGCCATAGCCTATCATGCATATATCTTATTTAGTTAAGATTATTTTAATTCCTTTGAGGTTAAGGTCTGTGTATTATGCTTCTGATTGCTACACAGTACTAGTACTACAACTAGTTATGGTAGCAGTCACAAACTTGCACTCATCATATGAATTGGTTTATAAATACATAGTGATTTCTATTCAGCACTGGGTTTTTTTTTTTTTTTATTCCTTAAATGGGTGGAGAAAAATATTTCTTTGGAAGAGAGTAGCACTATTAATGAGGGGAAAAAAACCCAATAACCGTTTTTGTTTGTAAAACTTTAGTCCTCCCTATGCTTGCCCTCCCAAACCATTTTAAATAAGAGAAAAGGAAAACAAAGAATTGAAATTATTCTTTTTTTTGTTTGTGTTTTTATTTCTTTATTATTGTACTTTAGATGAAGATTTACAGAACAAACTAGCTTCTCATTAAACAATTAGTACACATATTGTTCTGTGACATTGGTTACTGCCTTAATCATCTAGTGCTGCTATAACAGAAATACCACAGGTAGATGGTTTTAACAAACAGAAGTTTATTCTCTCACAGCTTAATAAACTAGAAGTCCATATTCAGGGCATAAGCTCCAGCGAAAGTCTTTCTCTCTCTGTTGGCTCTGGAGGAAGGTCCTTGTCATCAGTCTTACCCTGGATTAGGAATTTTTCTGAACAGGAACTCTGGATCCAAAGGACACGCTCTGCTCCCAGCGCTGCTGTCTTTAGTGGCATGAGGTTCCCGTGTCTCTCTGCTCACTTCTCTCTTTTATATCTCAAAACAGATTGACTGAAGACACTATCTAATCTTGTAGATCTCATCAGTATAACTGCTGCTAATCAATCTTCTATGCTCTTTATAGTTTTTAGTTTTATATTTAGGTATTTGATACATTTTGAATTAATTTTTTATGTGTGGTATGAGGTATGGCTCCTGTTTCATTTTTTTGCAGATGAATATCCAGCTTTGCCATCAGCATTTGTTAAAAAGACTGCCTTTTCCCCATCTGATGGACTTTGGGACCTTGTTGAAGATCAGGTGACCATAGGTGGGTGGATTTACATCTGGGTTCTCAATTCTGTTCCATTGGTCAATGTGTCTGTCATCGTCCAGTACCGGGCTATTTTGACTACCATAGCCGTATAGTGGATTCTGAGGTCAGGCAGTGTGAGTCCTGCTTTATTCTAATTCTCCAATAGTGGTTTACTTATCCAGGGTCTCTTCCCTTTCTGTATGAAGTTAATGGTCAGTTTTTCCATCTCTTAAAAAATGCTGTTGATATTTGGATCAGAATTGTATTTGTAGATAGCTTTGGGTAAAATTGACATTTTCACAGTGTTGAGTCTACCTATCCATGAGCATCATATGTTTTTCAATTTATATAGGACTCTTGGTTTCTTGCAGCAGTATTTTATAGTTTTCTTTGTATAGGTCTTTTACATCCCTGGTTAAATTTATTCGTAAATTTTTTTTTAAAGGGGCTATTATAAATGGTATTGTTTGCCTGATTTCCTTTTCATCGTTCTCTTTATTGGTGTATAGAAATCTATCTGACTTTTGTATGTTTATCTTGTGCCTGGTAATCTGCTGGATCTTTCTATTAGTTCCAGTAGTTTTCTCACGGAGTCTTTTGGGTTTTCTATCATCCACAAATAGGTATAGTTTTACTTCTTCCTTACCAATTTGGATGCCCTTTATTTCTTTTTCTTGCCTTATTGCCGTAGCTAGGACTGCCAGCACAATGTTAAAAAGGAGTGGTGATAAAGAGCATCCCTGTCTTTTTCCTGATCTCAAGGGGAATGTTTTCAGCCTCTCTGCATTAAGAATAATGTTGGCAGTTGAATTTGTATAAAAACAAAAACCAAACCCAGTGCCGTTGAGTCAATTCCGACTCATAGCGACCCTGTTTGTATAAAAAAAAAAAAAATTTGTATAGATGCCCTTTATTACGTGGAGGAATTTCCCTTCTTTTTCATTGTATTTATGTGGTGGATTACATTGATTGATTTTCTAATGTTGAACCATCCTTGCACATCTGGTATGAATCCCACTTGGTTGTAGTGTGTTATTTTTTTTATATGATGCTATGAATCAACTCAATGGCAATGGGTTGGGCTGAATTCTGTTGGCATCTATATTCATGGGAGATATTGGTCTGTAATTTTCTTTTTTGATGTCTTTGCCTGGTTTTGGTATCAGAGTTATGCTGGCTCCACAGAATGAATTTGGAAGTATCCCTTCAGTTTCTGTGTTCTGAAATAATTTGAGTAGTATTGATGTAAGTTCTTCTCTGAATGTTTGGTAGAATTCTCCAGTGATGCCATTTGGGTGGGGGCTTTTTCTTGTTGGAAAAATTTTTATCACCTTTTCAGTCTTTTCTCTTGTTATGGGTCTGTTCAGATTTTCAATATCAGTTTGTGTTAGTTTGGGTAAGTAATGTGTTTCTAGAAATTTGTCCATTTCCTCTAGGTTTTCAAATTTGTTGGGGTGAAGTTTTTCCTAGTACTGTGTTACGATCCTTTTTATTTTACTCGAGTCTGATGTAATGTCCCTCATTTCATATCTTATTTGGGTTATTTGCATCCTCTCCTGTTTTTCTGTTGTCAGTTTGGCCAGTGGTTTGTCAATTTTGTTGATCCTTTCAAAGAACTAGCTTTTGGTTTTGTTGATTCTATTATTTTCTATTTCTTATTTCATTTATTCCTACACTGATCTTTATTATTTCCTTTCTTCTAGTGGCTGTGGACTCCTTTTGTTGTTCTCTTTCTATTTGCTCAGGTTTTGTAGCTAATGTTTTTATTTCGTCCCTTTCTTCTTTCTTGATGTGTACACCTATTGCTATAAATTGACTTCTGAGCACTGCCTTTGCTGTATCTCAAACGTTTTGGTATGATGTTTTTTCATTCTCGTTTGATTCTAGAATTTTCTGATTTCATCTTTGATTTCTTCTATTACCCAAGCGTTTTTATGCAGGGTATCTTAGTCATCTAGTGCTGCTATAACAGAAATACCACAAGTGGTTGGCTTTAACAAAGAGAGGTTTATCCTCTCACAATTCAGTAGGCTAGAAGTCCGAATTCAGGATGCTGGCTCCAGGGGAAGGCTTTCTCTGACTGCTCTGGAGGAAGGTCCTTGTGATGCATCAGTCTTTCCTTGGTCTGGGAGCTTCTCAGCACAGGAGCCTCAGGTCCAAAGGACCCACTCTGCTCTTTGCACTGCTTTCTTGGTGGTATGAGGTCCCCATGTCTCCCTGCTTATTTCTCTTTTTTATATCTCAAAAGAGATTGGCTTAAGACACTACATAATCTTGTAGACCTCATCAGTATAACTGCCACTAATCCATCTTATTGGCAATTGACTCAACAGCAGTGGGTTTAATCCATCTTATTACGTCATAGTGATGGGATTTACAACACATAGGGAAATCACATCAGATGATGAAATGGTAGACAATCATACAATCATACAAGGGAATCATGACCTAGCCAAGTTGACAGATATGTTGGGGGGACGCAATTCAATCCATGACACAGGGTGTTATTCAGTTTCCATGTAATTGATTTTTTTTTTCCTTGCTCTTCCTGTTGTTGATTTCTACTTTATGGTGTTGTGGTCAGAGAAGATACTTTGTATTATCTCAATGTTTTGCATTTTTTTGAGGGTTACTTTGTGGGCTAAGATGTGGTCTATTCTGGAGAACATTCCATGTGCATTGGAAAAGAATGTGTAGTTTCCAGCTGTTGGGTGGAGTGTTCTATATACATCTATCAGGTCAAATTGGCTGATTGTGGCCTTTAGACCCAAATCTTTTTGAGTTTCTTTCTAGGTGCTCTGCCTTTTACCAAAAGTAGTGTGCTGAAGTCTCCTACTATTATTGTAGAGCTGTGAATTTCTGTTCAGTGCTGTTAGAGTTTGTTTTATGCATTTTGGAGCCCTATCATTGGTTGTGTAGATATTTATTATAGTTATCTCATCATGATTGATTGTCCCTTTGCTCATTATATAATGCCCTTCTTTGTCTTTTATGGTGGATTTTGTTTTAAAGTCTATTTCATTTGAGATTAGTATTGCCACTCCTGCTCTTTTTTGGTAAATATTTGCTTGATATATATATATTTTTTCCAACGCTTGATCCTTGATTTTTAATACATTTGTGTCTTTCTTTCTAAGTTATGTGTCTCGTTTACAGCATATTGATGGGTTCTGTATTTTTCTTTTTATCCATTCTGTTGCCCTCTGTCTCTTTATGGGTGCATTTAGGGTGTTTACATTCAGTATAGTTACTGATAGGTGTGAGCTTATTGCTGTCATTTTGCATTGCATTTTTTTGTTTTGTTGTCTTTGTTACTCTTATTTTCTGGTGCTGAATTCCTTTTGTTTGTGGATTTTTTCATTTCTTTTGTTTTTGTAGATTTTGTTTTACTGAGACTTTGTTTTTCTTATTTATTTTGATCAGTAGGTTTGTTAAATTTCCATGTGATTACGGTGAAATTTGCCCTTATCTTCCTATGTTCATACCAGTCTTTTATTACTTGGTATCACCTTGCCTTCCTCTCCATTTGAATGTTCTATACCTACACCATTTATTCCCTCTTTTATTGTCCTGACTTTGTTGTCATTTACAGATTAACCTCTCTGTTTCCCTGTTGTAAATCTTTTAGTTTTGATTAATCCTTGGGAGTTCATTACCTACATTGGTAACTGGCTGATGTGGTCTTGTGTCCTAGATTCAGGCTGTTGTCTGATGTTGTTTGTTCTCAAACTGAATGACTCCCTTTAATAATTCTTGTAAGTTTGGTTTGATTTTTACATATTCCCTTAATTTCTCTTTATCTGGAAATGTCCTAATTTCACCATCATATTTGAGTGAGAGTTTTGCAGGATATATTATTCTTGGTTGGCAATTTTTTTCTTTCAAGGTTTTATATATGGCATGCCATTGTCTTCTTGCCTGCATGGTTTCTGCCGAATAATCAGACCTTAGTTTTATTGTTTCTCCTCTATATGTGACTTTTCTTTTTTCTCGAGCTGTTCTCAGGATTCTTTCTTTGTCTTTGGTTTTAGCAAGTGTGATTATGACTTGCATTTATGATTTTCTGTTGGGATCTGTCCAATATGGCATTCGTTGAACTTCTTGAAGGGTGAGATTTTCATCTTTCATGATATTAGGAAAATTTTCTGTCATCAATTCTTCAGTGATCCTCTCTGTGTTTTCCATTTTTCTCCCTCTCTTTCCTGGAACTCCAATCACTTGCAAATTTCTGTTTTTGATTGGATTGCACATCATTCTTCATTTTTCTTCATTCTTTTCTCTGATTTTTCCTCAAAGTGATATCCAAGTATTTGTCTTTAATTTTGCTGACCCTGTCTTCCATTGTTTGAAACCTGCCCCTCAAATCTTCTATGCCACTGTCCATTTCTGAAATCTTGTTGTTTATCTTTTGGATTTCTAATTGTTGCCTTTGTGAGATTTCTAATTGAGAATTTATTTTGACATTTTTTTCCTGTATTATTTTCCTGAATTCTTACATTGTTTTGTCTGTCTTTTCTGTGATTCTGTCTATTTTTTCATGGTTTTGTCTATTTTTTCCTCATTTTGTCTTCTTTTTCCTTCAACTCTTAGATAGCTCTGAATATTAGAGATTTGAATTCCCTATCAGGCAGTTCTAGTGCCTTTTCTTCTACTAGTCATCTACTGTTTTATTTTGGGCACCAACTAGAACCATCGTGACCTGTTTTTTCATATGCTTTGATATTATCTGCTGTCTTTGAGACATTCGGTATTTTCTTCATTTATTTGATTGTATTTTGTTTGTTTTGTCCTGATTTTTTGTTTTATTTGGTTATGTCTGAACAGGCGGGTTGGACATTCTTTGTTGTTTGTTGTCTGTGGACATGGTATTCCCACCACCTTGTCCTATGTGCAGGGCCAGTTGCTCAGCTATAATGCAGCAGGGCAGGTCCAGTGCAAGAGGATGGGCTGCGATGGGTCATTGTGGCACATACTGGGGCCAACAGTGCAGGGTCAGAGGTCAGTAAAGGGCAGGTTCTGGTAGACCATGCCTGTGCTGCTTGGGGGTGCAATGCTCAGTGCACAGTGCAGATAGGCAGGAGGGAGGGGGAAGGTTGTGATGTATGAAGCTAAGTGGGCAGACCAGAGGGAAGAATGGTGGGTGTGGGAAAACATGTATCGCTGGTTACCAGGTGCTCTGTGTCCTGCTGGGGGTTCCTTGAAGATGTTTTCCTGTACTCCCTATCCACCATTCTCAGTGGCTGAGGAGTCCAAAATAGCAAATTCTTGCTGTTAGCTAAGAGGGGATCTCCACTCCACATCTCTACTCACTCTCTGTTCTCTGTCAGTTTCTTATTCTATTAGGTGCTTGGTTGTATACTTTATCTCTTCATTTGACCCTTAGGGTTTCGGAATTGATGTCTATCTTTGTTTTATTTAGTTTTTTGGGTCTTTGCTATGAAGGGATGGTATGGTGCTTCTGTCGATAGCACCATGTTGAAATTATTCATGTTTTGCATGAATAAATAATGTGAAATATAGGGAAGAGTCATCTACTTGAGGAAGCTCAGCCTGCATAAGAGACAGCATGCAGGGGTTCCTATTGGTGTGCTGAAAAAGGATGATCAGTTGCTTCTTCCTGGTTCTTCAAATAGCATATTTCTCCACAAATCCATAATTATGTAAGGACTAATCCTGAAGCCATGTTTTCTTCATGGAGTTTGGTGCACTGGACAATTGGAACCATCTAAGAACCCACCATGTGATTATGACATTCAAATGAGAGGAAAATAATCATGTCAATGTTGTTTTCTTAACAAAACTACAATCCTTCATTTTATCAGAAAAGACAAACATCATAAGCAGAAAATCAAGAAGCACAGGAACATCCAATCAATTCATCCACCTTCCCCAAATTTTAGCTAGTTTTTTGATATTTTAGAGGCACATGTCCAGTAAAAATATCTTTGATAATTTTATCCATTCCACAAGCATTTAATGAGTGCATATTCTGTGCCAGGCTCATGAATGTGTTTGTTTTATTTATATCTTGCCTGTTTCCAAAAAAGATTTGAGTTGACTTCCTCAAGATGGTTTTCCACTCATTACAATTAATCATTATTTTACAGAATCCATGAAATCAGTTAAGTCTCTGTTGGAATCTCCGTTTCTTTCAAAGGGCTTTGGTCCTCAAGGATGTAGTATGTGTTGCTTATTCTCGTTACTAAGAAGTAAATAATCTTGCAAACAAATCAGTCAACACTTGTTGAAGGCCTTATTTTTTACTAAGTATTGTATTATATACTGAAAATAAATGACAAAGAAATAAAAGATGTTGTCCTGCTCCTACTGTAATTTCCTGCCAGGAGATATACAACAAGCAGGAACAAATCCATGCCCTTGGGGATATTGTATTCTCAGGTATCAAGACGGCTGTGGGAAACAACTAAAGAGCAACATGAAACACTGTAGAGAAGTGCTTTTCAGATTTTAACCTGTGTAGAATCACCTTGAGTTCTTGTTAAAATGCAGATTCTGGTTCTGTAGATCTGAGCTTCTACCTATCTAACAAGTTCCCAGATAATACTGGATGCTGCTGGCACCTGCACCGTATTTTGAGTAGCAAGCATACTGCAGTTCAGACCTAGGCTTTGCCATTAGCAAGGGGAACTAGTCACTTCACCTCCCTGGATATCATCTATGATATATGGGAGAGTTTATGGTGAAGTGGTTAAAGAGCTTGGCTGCTAACAAAAAGGTCAGCAGTTCAAATCCACCAGTCACTCCTTGAAAACCCTATGAGGCAGTTCTACTCTGTCCTATGGGGTCAGAATCGACTCAATGACAAGTTTTTTTTTTTTTTTTTTTAAACAAATGAAATAGACCAAAACCTCTAATGCTTCTTGTAACTCTTACACTTTGGCCCTGTATGAGTTTATATTGCTGTATTTTTTTTTCTCTTCCAACATTAATTTTATCGTTCACAGTTTAAGTCAATCTTAACTGAATGCCTTAATATCAAGAGGCAGATGAGAGGGTGTCTTAAGCTGGGTTCTCTAAAGAAGCAAAACCACTGACTCTTCTCGAGAGAGGGAGAGAGAAAGATTTATATCAAGAAAAAGGCTCGCCAGTTCGTAGAAGTTGGGAAATCCCAAATCTGTGAGTCAGGCTGGAGGCTTCTCCTGGCTCCTGTAGCTGCAGGGGTTGCCAAAGGCAAGATTAGCAGGTCAAACAACAGGCCTCTGGCTCACAGGCTGCTGGGCTGACAAATCCCAAAACTGGCAGGTAAGCTGCTAGCTCAAGTCCCAAGAACTGGAGGTCAGGTGAACAAGAGCCAGCTGGAGGATCCAGAGCAATCAAAAGCCCATGAACCTTGATAGAAAGTCCACCTGTATTGGATGCAGGCCACACCCCCAAGGAACCTCCCTTTCTACTGATTGGGTACTCACAGGAGGTTCCATCATGGAGGTGATCACATCATTATATGACTGCCAAACTACATCATAACTGCCAAACCACTGAGAATCCTGGCCCAGCCAAGTTGACATGCAACCTTAATGATCACAGGGGGTTTGCCATCTTCCTTTCTATTTCAGTGGCTCCTCTACTAATACATTAATCCCACCATTTAAATCAGTATTAGATGGTTTCATGAAGTTCTTCCTCTTCAAATAATTCCTCAATTTTACATGGAATGTCTTTCATATTTTCTGCTTTTTATATTCTCCTTTTTTCTACTCCCTCCAATTTTCCACAATAGGAATATAAAACTTTGAATATTTCTATCTGGCACATAGATCAATTTTTTTTTTTTAAACAAGAACTCGCATTTTACAAGGTGCCTAAAAAAAAAAAAGACTGCAGTTTTGAACTCCAAAACAAATTTTTAATTTAGTATTCCCTTGGAAATAGCTGTTCATCTCATGTAATCTTGTGAGACCTCTTGGCTATGGAGATAGGAACACCTCATGCAAGAATCTAATAAAGATTTTTTTCTTCAATGTCTTCTCCTTTAGTGCTGCCTCTCAGGCCCTTCTGACTGCTGCCACCAAACGTCTGTGGACTATAATGTATTGAGGCTATCTTGAGCAAAATAACACATTTTTTTCAAGTTTTGCACACTAATTAGGACTTTCGAGTATCTTACCAAAGTTCGGTTATAATTGTGAACGTGTATTTTTTTTATTTGTGTATATAAATAAAGAAAATTGGACTTGGAAATTTTTAGATTGCCTAATAAGATGATAAGGGCTTTTTTTAAAGACTGGATCTTCCTAAAATATTAGAAGACCTGTCATTTAAGACTTTTGCAGTTCTTTTTTTTTTTCCCCCATAAAATGTTATTTAGAGATAAAAAAGAAAGAACACATTATCTCTAAGAACCATGCTTTCACTGGTACCAGAAAAATGAGTGTTCTTGAATTTTCTACCAGGAAAATCAATGTACTTATCTTTCTCAAAATAGCTATAGAAAGAGGCACTCTTTAAAATGACAATACATATAGAAATCTAAGTAAATAGTATTGGTAGCTGATTCACTGAGAGAGACCAAGCAGCTATCAGTTAAAAGGCCTAACAACTTGTGGAATTCACTCCTCTCCAGGATCTGATCCTTAACATTGTAAGATCAGACACCTGAAATATCAGTACTTGTAATAGGCTTACTTTTGCAGAATAGAGGTCTGTCCATAAAGCTTACATAAATTATTATAAACATCAAAGATGTCACTTCATTAATTTAAATTACATTATATATGCATAATTAATTACTAGATTACAATTTTCCAAAAGAATAAAATACTTTTTTCAGGCATAACTAGTAAGTATACTTTCTCCCTGAAAGAAGTCATTTGGAAATATCTCATTATATTAAAAAGAAGTTACTCATTGTACAGAGAATCAGAGCAAGTGAAATTAAAGAATTATTTAAATTTTTTTATCTTTTGCTATGATTTCTTGATAGATCTGTCTTCATAGTAATAGAGAAGGACCAACATAATTTAATGCACTGATACACAAATAGTGCAAAAAGTTTGAATAACTAACCAGAAGACAGTTTTAGCAACAGTAGGAAATAATTATCTTCCCTAGGCTAGAGAAACACAGAAAACAGGCTTATAGGGTTTATGTGTCCAGCTGGTCATAACTGGAACCACAGTGAGCTTATGCAGTGGGGGCTGTAGACTTGGAGATACAACCACTGCTCAAGAAAACAAACCCAAGCAGAAAGAGAAGGAGAGAAATACCCTGACTTCTCTCTTCTTCTTACCCTCTGATCCCCTGGCAATGCTTCCCATTGACTAAACCCATCCAGAAGTCAGCTTTTGAATTGATTATTATTCCATTTATTCTCTATTGTTTTAGAAGTTATTAACTGTATTTCTATTTTGTTTTTTTTAGTGGTTTATCTATAAATTTTAATGTGATATTTAACTTATCAAACTCTAAAATTAATTAATGTATTTACTCTTTTCCCAAACGAGACAGTTATTTTATAATTTTATAGTCACCCTTCCTTTTCTTCCTGGCTTTAATACTATTATTTCCATGTGATTTAAGACAGTATTTTTTTTTAAACTCACATGACATTTTCATTGTGTTCCAAGTATTTTTCAAAGTGCCATTCTATGTTGTTTCATATCATCTTTATAATAACCCTATGAGATAAGCAGTGTTGTTATCACTATTTTACAAAAGAGAAAATTGGGGCACACTGAGGTTAATTTGCTCATAGTCACACCTATTAAATGAGAGTCAGGTTTTGAAAACAGGTTGTTGGCTCCAGAGTCCATGCTCTTAATCACTCTGTAGAGCTTTTTCCTGTGAATGTTTCCTTAGATTTTCTGATAAATTTGCAAATTAGATGTGTTGTAAACCAGTCTATTAAATTCCAAACTTTAGGTGTTTTGTTGCTTTTCATATCTAGCATTTTTTTTTGATTCTTTTCCAAAATTTCTAGCTCTTTACTTGTATTTCAAAACTGCTTTTACTCTCTTAAAATAAATTAAACATAATTTTTATACTCTAGTTTGTTTTTTTTTTTTTTTCTTGGTTACAATTCCCGTGACTTACGGTTTTGCAGGACAGATTTTGCTGTTCGTGATTTCTTCTGCTTATGGTGCCTTGCTTCCTTATATGTTCTGTGATTTCATTTTATTATGAGTTGCTCAATTTGCCTTGAAATTTTATATGTGGAAATACTTTGAAGCCTGGGATGTTTTTCTCCAGAGCTGACTTGCATTTGCTTCTGTCCGTCCGGAACACTAAGTCAAGTTTACAACTTTAGTTTGTGTGCGTGTCACTCAGGTAATGTGAATTCATACTCTGGTCCTCTGAGACAACAGACTTGTCCTTACACACTCTCAGGAGGAGTAATGCCTCCCCTTCTGTTCATGGAAAATATAATAAAACAGGCATTTTCTTTAAAGTTCTTTGTTGTAGAATGGGATTATTTCTAATTATCCCTGATTCTCAGGTTGTGGGCCTTTTGTAGCCCCAACATTATTAAGATAGAGAGAGTGTAACGGTTTCTATACAAAAATGCTGCAAAGTATTTGAGAACTGGTGTACGAGTACACCTAGTTGAGAAAAACAATAACGTCAAAACCTCTCAGAGTTCTTATCTTCACTCAAGCCCTGGGCTTACTATTCCTTACTTATTTTCGTAGCAACAGATGGATACATTACTAATATATTCTTCATATATACACATTTAATTGTTCTTACCAGGAGCATTAGTAAACCAATATATTCTGCTGTGTTATCAGCAAAGGAAGAGAATCGTACTTCTCTTAGATGCTGCTATTGGTTTCATTACAGACAAAGGGATTCTGACCCAATATATGCCTTACAGAAAATTATTTCTATTTGTTTTATAGCAAATCCTTTATGAATTGACTTTTAGAGTTTCTCAAATAATTCCTATTTTACCTTATTTCCAAAGTTTTAGAAGAGCTCTTTGTTTTTCCATCCTCTTCATCTCCCAATTCATCCATCTTCAAAACATAGACAAACTGCTTATCCTCAAGACAAGTGGGCACAATCTAAATCCAAAAACATATCTCTGTATGCCCTCACAAATTTAAAAAAAATGTATGAATGTTATGCTAATTTGGAAATAAAATCATAAAAGAAGTGTCATTTCCGTTTTACATTCTCTAGTAGACTCTGAACATACTTACGCACTAAAAAAATTACAAGTCCATAAATTGATGGATTATATCAATATGGAGTTAGCGCTATTAATTTCTTCTCAACATTTCTGTTAAGAATTAGATATTTCCTATATATATCTTTGCATAACACATTAAAGGTTTTATCAACCTTCACAGTTTGTTCTAAATAATGAACAAATTTGTTATTTCCATATATACTATATATCAGCACTTCATTTTCTGACAGACCATGCATTCTGGAAATTCCTGCTAGTAAAGACCAAATTTTATTCTGAATAAAATATCATTAAATCTATTTAAATGCACCTCTGAGCTGGAATAGAGGGAGAGGAAAACACGGATATCACAAATGATTAGAAACTGTGATCCATAGGAGGGAACAGTGCTTTAAAGTCAATAAAAGCCCCATCCCCTGTGGCCTGGAGGTTTTATATTTAATGGGACAAACAAACAGGGACAAACAGTTTTAGGATAGGGAGAGTGTGATGATTCCTATACACAAAACCCTGCAAAGCGGGAAGTTTTAAGCCTTCATATCTTTCCTTTTTGGACTTCTGAGTCTTTAAACTTTTTTTTTTTTTTTTTTTTAATGTATTTACCCTGTCGTCATACTTTCTATCTTGTTATTATTCTGGGCTAAATTCTGGGTAGCACAGAGTTTAAAAATCTGGTTAAGCTCCCCAGTAGAGCCAGGATGTGAAAGACAGCACTCAATAAAAGGGTGAACAAGAAAAATTCTTTGCCCTACCAAGGATCCTTACAAAATAGTGGCTGACTACAGTATAGTAAGTATCTCAAAAGCCCTACCTCTATTTGCTTTCAAATGGGAGCAAAACTCAAAGGTTGCCTGGGTTTGAATTTCTACTGTACTACTTAGTATTTGTGCTACTTTAAGCAAGTTATTTAAACTCCCCATGACTCAGTTTTCAAATATGTAAAGTGAGAGTAATAATAATGCCTACCTCATCTGAGGTCTTAAAAGCTTATGAGCGGCCATCTAAGATGCATCAATTGGTCCCATTCAACTTGGAACGAAGGAGAATGAAGAAAACCAAAGACACAAGGGAAATATTAGCCCAATAGATGAAAGGACCACATAAACCAGAGACTCCACCAGCATGAGACTAGAAGAACTAGATGGTGCTTAGCTACCACCAATGACTGCCCTAACAGTGAACACAGACAGAGTCCTGGAGAGAGTGGGAGAAAAGTGTGGAGCAGAACTCATATTCACATAAAAAGACCAGACTTAATGGTCTGACAGAGAGTGGAGGAACCCCCAAAACTATGGCCCCTGGACACTCTGTTAACTCAGAACTGAAACCATTCTAGAAGCCCACTCTCCAGACAAAGTTTAGACAGGACTATAAAACAAAAAATAATACAGTTAAGGAGTGTGTTTCTTAGTTCAGTCAGATACATGAGACCAAATGGGCGGCTCCTGTCTGGAGTCACGATGTGAAGGCAGGAAGGGACAGGAGCTGGTTAAATGGACATAGGGAACCTGGGGTGGAAAGGGGGAGTGTGCTGTCACATTGTGGGGATTGCATCTAATGTCACAAAACAATGTATGTATAAAATTTTGTATGAGAAATTAACTTGAGCTGTAAACATTTACTTAAACATTCACCTAAAACACACAAAAAAGTGAGATTAAAAAAAATAATAATAATGCCTACCTTACTGTGTTGTTGTCAGATTTAAATTCATTACAATATTTGTACATTATTTAAATTTGTGCCTAAACCCCCCAAAAAACCAAACTCATTGCCACTGAGTTGATTCTGACTCATAGCAATCCTGTAGGACAAAGTAGACCTGCCCCATAAGGTTTCCAAGGAACGGCTGATGAATTTGAACTACTAGCCTTTTGGTTAGCAGCCAAACACTTAACCACTACTCCAGGACATGGTATACAAGTAAGTAAGTGATATATAGCTATTATTGCTGTGCTCACTGTAATTCACTGGTTAAGAGCACAGGCTACATATTCTCACGGCCACAGTCAGGTCACCTAGGGCTGGGCAGGTGCCATAAGCAAACAAATCTTTCTTTAGGACTGTTACACATGAACTGATCCCTTTGTGATAGAGGCTAAGGAGCTGGGGGAAGCCATGTTCCCTGCCACTGGCAGAAGCTCTTCTGTTTTTGAAAGAATAAAGCCAATATTAGAGATAAAGAGAGGATGTTTTGTGGTTAATAGGTCCTTTGTTCTCTTGGTTCTTGAGGTCCAGCTGTAATTTTGCCTTTCCTTTAATTACGTGAATAATCTTTTCCTTCAAACAACTCCTTTTTACCTAAACTTTTTCAGATGACTTGGCTGTCACATAAACTTTTTAATATTATGTATGGCTATAACATGCGATCACTTCATACGTTACGGAAATCATTTGTGATAGAAGTAAATAACAGAATTTATCTTCTGACTTTTATTTACCAAATTATAGCATTCTTTTAAATACAGCTAACACTTGCAGACCATGTTCTAAGACAGTGTGTCCTGGTTACATCACAGGTTATCTAACACTTAAGATATTTTAACCATTAACCATTAATAAAGTTCAGAGATAAATCACTAGAACAGAATTACTAGCGGCTTGCATAGTTAGGATTCCTTTCTACAAGTAGCTTAGTCAACTTTAATATAGAGATAGGGTAGGAGTTATCATATGACTTTGAGTTAGAGAAAGGCAAGAAGAAGTAATAAACAGCTGAGTATATTATATTACTCTAATGTATAATAAAGATGTTTGCAAATATCTGATTATATAAATAAAAACATACATAGACATCATATTTATAGACTAGCACTATGCTGATTTATATCACAGTAGATAGTGAACTCCCTAAGGAAAGGGACAACTGGTATACTATCTGCCTTTCAGGAACTCTGTGTTGAACCGAACATATTTCCCCCAGACGTCCACACATCTGCAACTAAGTCATTAGTCTTCTGGCATCCTCACGGATAATCATAGTAGCAATATCAAATCTCAGTGACCGTATTTCCCTTGAATTCAGCAGATGTTCCATGTGCTGAGCCCAGAGCAACCCTCCTCTCCCTTTCAGCTAGTATCTGCATTTGTTTCGACAGTGGCAGTTCTTTTGGATGCAGAGACCTCTGTACAAGAGACAGAGCTTAGAATATGTCTGGAGTATCTTCAGCTTGCCTTTGATGGGACAATGTAAAACACCATTTTTTAATTTAAAATAATTAGGGAGTTGAAGCAACGCAAAAAAAAATTATTACGTTTATAATAAAAATAGTGTTAACCCTATGCGTAATTAAGCTAAATTATCTACTTTCTTCTTCGTGTGCTTTTGATATAAAAGAAGCCTAGGTACCTCAGAGAAGAAGTTCAGTATGGAAGTTCACAAGCGTACACTTGAACCCTCTGGTTTGGGGGCCACTGATTTAACTCAGGCAAAAGGGAGGCGTGTGAGAGGAAGCAGCACGTAAGGGTGGGTGGTACGAAATGTGATGGAGGAGGCAGACTTTGGGTTCTGGGGTCAGATCGGAGATTAAATTCTAAATCTGTCACAAGTCAAATGACTTCGAGTAATTATTTAACCTCTTAAGCCTGATTTTTTTACAACCGTGTGGTGGATATATTAACAGCATCTTCACATAGGATTGTTCGAACTGAAAGGAGATAATATTCTTTAAGTGCTTAGCACAATGCCTAGAGTATAGTAAGCCCTCAATAAATGTTAGTTGAATCCAGAAGAGACCAACACAATTTATAGACTAGCACTTAATGAAGGAGGCAAAAAGGAGGAGACAGAGGAAGATCGAAGCACTCCCTAAGGCAGAGTGATTTTATCTAGAACAGGTGTATGCACCCTCTCTTCAAGGATATTCAGCCAAACTCCCATTGTAAAATCTTCTTTCTTTGTTGCCTAAAAATAATTAAGGAACACAGACAGTGCTCATGGGGATTGCATTCAAATGTTCTTTTCACAACTGTCACATATTCCTAGGCTTGTCTTTTTCTGTATTTCTTTTATTGTACTGATTTCTATCAGTTTTTCCTCCGGGTTATTCATGTTGAGCTGCAGTGGTCTTTGTGGTTGATTATACGGGTCTCCGTTGAATGTAAGCAATGCTTACCTAGTTGTCTGGCATATTAGTTTTCTTTCCTGATTATAGTTTTAACAGCGACTTGACTCATCAGGGTTCCATGACTGGGAGTTGACACTGGAAATTTTATTTATAACGTTTGCTTCAGGTTCCACAATATGTGGACACTGATTTTTTTAAGGTAATGCAGAGCTAATAGGGTATTATTGGTCCTTTTAAGAAACACTTTAAGTTAAACTTACAAAGTAGTCATGGGCCCCGCTTTCCCTCTATGCTCTGCTTTGCAAAGTGGAAGCCACAGCAGTAATGAGTTGGCAGTTGATTAAAATTGGGGCAGTAGAGGCCAGCTACAGCTATTAGCACATTTTATTAAACCTCCATACACTAGAGTGAGATAGGGTTTTTAAACTGTTTGTAGTAGCATTTGCCAAAAGCTAATTAACAGGATTACGCATCTGACATTCTCTTTTCCCACTGGGAAAACGAAAACAACATTTAGAAAGATACCCCATATCTAATCTTCAGTTAGCCTTGTGCTACTCTGTTTATGTCTAAACTTTACAGTGGGTTTAGAATACATCAACAGAGTGAAAGTCATGGCATTCCCCTAAATGACAATCTCAGATTGACAAAAATAATGAAATGAAATAAAAGTAATAAAAATATTAATTAAATAATTGATACTTTGAAAACAAAAGTAATAGAGAATATTGTAATTTCTGAAGGTTCAGATTGCCTTAAGAATAAAACAAAAATTTAATTTACTGTGAGAAATTTGTGTGTCCCCATTTCACCAGGATATCTGAATTCATTATCTTCATAAAAATATTTACTAAGTTGTATCCTGTAAAATGCTGCTTTTTCTCATGCTAACATTTTAGTTTTAAAAATATTAGGAAAAAAAGTCACAAAACTTAATAATGTAGTGTAAATTCTATTTGTTATACTATAATTTTCCTTAGGCTTGCTTTGTTCTATCCATGAAAAGATTTGCCGAGAAACTAATACTGAAAACAATCAGTTTCAGTGACGCGTGTTGAGAGAGGGGTTGAAGAAGCGAGAGAATGTGTTTAGTAGTAAGATTTTCCATTGTTTTAGGACTTTATCAGCGTTTAAATTACTGCTAAATATAATCAAGTCTCATCTATTTATAAAGCATTAACTGCTAATTGGAAACATTTTCAGGAGTTATTCTAAGTCTCTTTAGGAGTCACTCTAAATCGTTATTTGGAATGAAAGGCCCTTTTTATGTTTAAAAAAAAAGTTTTATAACATTGCATTATATTAAAAGTATGGATTTCCCAAAGTAGCTTAAATTATAAACTTTTTATTTTGTACCTAAAAAACAAAAATAATTTATTACTTATTTCCATTTTTCTGCATTTAAAATGGATTTTTCTATAAAGGTTTATTTCTAATTATTTTCTTATCATTCAGCCTAAGGAAAAAATGAATAATTAATAATTTACATCAGTGTTTCTCAACCTCAGCGCTAGTGGCAGGGCTGGATTAAGGCATATGAGGGCCCTAAACACTGGTAATCTGTGGTCCCCCTCTTCTGCTTACTCCTGCATTTGAATGGCGTGTGTGAGTTATAGATATATGTGTATGTATGTACATGGAGCCCTGGTGGTATAGTGATTAAGAGCTCAGGCTGCTAACCAAAAGTTCAGCAGTTCGAATCCACCAGCCTCTCCTTGGAAACCCTGTGGGACAGTTCTACTCTGTCCTATTGGGTCGCTGTGAGTCAGAATAGACTTCACAGCAGGAGTTTTGGTATATATATGTGTGTGTGTCTTAGCTATGTGTGATGTAACTTCTTTTTAAATGTGACTATAATATTAGCGATTGAATGCAAAAGTGGCGTATGCCATTTAGTGGAATGAGATGAACTAAAATAAAATTTTTAAGGGATGCGAGGTACTAAGATTTTTACTATATATCACATTTTCTACACAAAGAATATTCCACATATTCTACAACAAAGAAAATGAGTCAGTGAACTTAGTTGTTTCAATGATCAATACAAAATTCTGTTGATTTCCCACGATGACAATTTGACTTTCGCCAGTTTTGCTTTAAATGGTTCCTGCTTCAATTTTGATCCTTATTTTGTAATAAATGCTGTAATGATAAATGAACAAATGAAAATATAACATAAAAGAAAATTTAGTGATAAGAAAACAGATATTACAACAAATTACTATATTTTTACATAGACCTTTCACCTCTAACATGTTATAATTGAAAACTTTTTTTCTATTCTTTGCTCTTACAAATTCTTCAATGATTCCATCACAATTAAGCTGCTGAACAAGATCTACTTCCACATATAATAAAGATAATGAATCGAGTCTTTCTTGAATCATTGCTATACACTGAGGGTTTTTGAGTCTTTTAGAGACAAAAATGAATGCTCTATTGTGTGGTTTGTGATCATTAAAGTTCGAAATATGTGTAAAGCAATTTCCACATTCGGAAATATGCATCGTATTTGATTTTCTATTATGGAATCATACATGCCTATGTGAGTAAAATTTGTCTCTTCTGAATCTTTAAACTTAGTTCTCATGTAAGAATGAAATTGTTGCACTTCTCCAGAAAGGTTTGTATTTAGGAAAATACTTGGATTTTGTTATTGTTGCCCTTGTCCTATGAGGCAGCTGATGCAAGCAGGCTCTCAAACTGCCATGTCATCCTTCTCCGCAGGAAGCTGCAGCTGGGATCTCTGAGCAATGGTTTTTTTTCTTTTTGGCTGCTTTTTTTTCTAGTATGTAGGGGGGTATCCCTGTGCCTAAGTAGTTTAACAGTCATCCCTGTACCTTTTTTTTTTTTTGAATTAAGCAAACTTTTATTGAAATATAAATTGTGGTGCATTTCAACTGATTGAAGTCCAGCACCATGAAGGAAGAAATACAGCACCAAAAGCTCCCTTCCTCTGTCAGACTAGGATTAGTTTAGATTACTGTCCAATCTATAGTTTTCATTTTGCTAGGCTTTTTTTTTTTTTTCCCCCACATACAAATTTCCACTTTTTCAATATTAGAATTCTTAAAACTATTTTTTTAAAAAAAAATCAGACCTCAAGCCAACAAATATCATCAAATATACAGGGAAGCTGTTCAGGAACAAAATCCACTTCAAGTATTTGGCCTGAAAACGGGGCACATTGCAGAAGCATTAGGTGCTCTGCTACTTACAGAGTCAAACTAATCGCATGTACTTAATGCTCCTTCAAGGGAGCTTTCAACCAACAACGTGCTTAAAATAAAAGCCAAAAGTGTTCCAACTGCTTGAGTTCAAACCAAGCAGATTTTATATTTAGAAACACTAAAAAAAGTATTCATAAATTTCATTCATTTATAAATATGGAAGGAACAAAACATCACTGTGTTAATCCAGGAAGAATCAAAAATGAAAAAAAATTGTGAGGACAAGAAATACAAAAATTAGTCAACTTTGCCATTCTCTTAGCTCCTTATATTCCATAGTACTTGCAAATATAGCTTAAAAAAGATGTCAACTCTTAGACGCCTAAATTTCTAGTTTTTCTCAGTAAGTGACTATCTTGGAATTTCTTGTGCTGTGTTTATAACTGGCATTCTGCTTCACTGTGTATATTTCAATAACCTAGACGATTCTCATCCTGGGCAGTCATTCACTTTTTCCCATCTAGTGATGGTGAAAGGAACACCACCGTGAGAGGGACGGGTGAAGTTAGAACGTTATTGCACATGACAAAGTCACAGAACTTTAAGTTCACAAGGTGAAAAAGATGTTGGCTTTGCTTTGAACCGAAGTTTACAGTGTATTATTAATGGAAATTAGTGGAAATGGTTGCTAAAGTAAACGTTCAGGTGAATTAGCCAAACTGAGTTGACTTATTGAATCCAGTACAATCTTCGTGCTAAATCTCCCTGCCAATAAATTTAGTGCATTTATGCTATTACTTAGCAAGTTAGTAAAGGCATGGTGATCATGAAAAGAAAATCTCATTTACTGGAGAGCAAAGAATGGTATCCTGTTTCCATACAGCTCTGCCAGTATACCCTAATCTCAATCTACCACGCTTTGTGGGTCTTCCTTTCTAATCAACACTGGAAAAGTTTATTTTTGTCATTATCTTCCAAAAGAGCCCATGTTAATAAACAGGAGGTCAAATTCACTTGAACTTAGAAGAAGATTGAGCCCAGGGGCTACTCTCGTGGTGGTTGTGGGTGGGTGTATTAGTATAAACCCACAGTGTGGCAGTGTATTGCTGCTCTATTTGGAGGGACCAGTCGATGGGGAGCATGCCATGGTGAGGAGAGAAATCAATTAAAGGACTGCAAATAGAGGAAGCAATAGTGTTGAAATAGTAATACTCAAATGAATAACTGCAATCATTTCCTTAAGAGGATTCAACTTGTGGAAGAAAAACTGTAATTGCTGTTGCAAATTACATACATCTGTATGAAGTAGAAATTGGTTTCAGTAACACTCATAGAAAATATGTTCTAGAAACTGGAGGTAACTGGATCTAAAATTCTGGCAGCAATTTAATAGAACAGTCCCAGATGGTTCAGCTGAGGTCAACACTTAATGAGGACAAAAGCCTTGTCTGTGGGGAATTTTGGGTGATTCCTGGAGAAATATTACACTGTGCATAAACCAGATTGAATTGTTTTCAGAAATGTTGCAAATTTTCATACAGTAAAAGGTTTTTTTCTATATGCACTTCAATTTCACAGCAAGAGTGGCATCGAATACCTAAACACAGAAGAGCGTTCATGCAAGATATCTAACTCCTTGATGTATAATAATGCATACAATTCAAAGTGATTACACTATGATTACATCTAGGGCTTTCTGCAACTGCAAGGTGGTGGTTACGGAAAGCATGGCCCCCAATATCAATATCTAGAAAGCAGCCGCCGCCTTCTTCTACATGTGTTCTCTTTCTGTATTTTCATTTTTCTTAATCAACTCTGCTGTTGTAGATGCTTCTTAGCAAAACTGGTAAAAACAAAGTTGTAGTCACTGAACATAGCATTCTGGCAATCAAGATGTTTAAACCTTAAATCTGCTGGGGTGAAGAAAGCTCTATGCAAAATTTAGAACACTGAGTTACAAACAGAAGGGTCCCAAATTTTCCTGGCTTGAAGACTTGCACAACTTGCCTGACCAGGTCATCATAGGAGGTCTGACTTAAGTTTGTTTCAAAGTTAACATAAGCAAATTCTCGTTCTGGAGTAATGTGAATAGCCCAGTAAGTTCCATTAGATTTCATTCCATTCACTGAATATCCACAAGGATTGAGCAGTGTGGCATCAGTGACAGAACCTGGAATCAGGCCACAAACTTCACTCTCACGAGTGACATCCTTTGCAGTAACCCCATTTTTCATGTAGAACTGGTTCATAACTGCTAGGTCAAGCTTGCTCATTAGAATTTGCAGGGTTTGATCTGGCTGATTGATTACCTGACTCTGGGAAATCCAGAGTATACAAGTACCAACAGTCAGAAGCCTTGTGTCCCATACAATATGCCGCTCCATTTGAGAAAATTGCATTAAAAAACTCTTTCTTCCTGGAAATTCTGGTGTGGGTACCCTTGGTTAGAAGGCTTCATGAAATTCTTAGGAGAATGAAAGAAGCTTTGAATTGGGTCAAACCCACTGTAATCCCTAGCAAGCTTCAACTGGGGAACAAGTGCTTTCAGCAAGAGGGTGGTATCGCTTGTTTTCAAAATGAAGATGTCTCTTGGAGACAAACATGCCACTCTCACTGAGTACATAAGCTTCCTGCTTGTCAGTTTTTGTCACACTTGTGATTAAACATTGCACACCCTTCAAAAGTATATCCTGTTCGGATCTTGGGAAGGAGAGAAGATCCCCAGATCCAGCGATGGGCTGCTGCCGGCAGAGCCGAACCGTCAGTAACTTCTCAGTCCCTTTGAAAAATGTGCAGTTTCCATCACCGTGAGACTAGTGAACAACCAAAAACCACAGAAAATCAGCTAAATTAAATCTCTTCTCCCACCACTGCAGCAGCCGCTGTGGATTATTCCAGCTTTGTTACTGAAGTTCAGCTTCCTTTTTTTTTTCACTATCATTTTACGGAAAACCTGGTGGCGTACTGGTTAAGTGCTACGGCTGCTAACCAAAGGGTCGGCAGTACGAATCCACCAGGCGCTCCTTGGAAACTCTATGGGGCAGTTCTACTCTGCCCTGTAGGGTCACTATGAGTCGGAATCGACTCAACCGCACAGGGTTTGGTTTGGGTTTTTTATAATTTTATATTAGCTTTTTTTTTTTTTAAAAGGATTAGTAAATTTTTCCTGGCTTGTGTGTGTGAGTGAAAGTTGAACATGAGTCTGTTGGAAATAGAGTCAGATACAGTGCTATCTCTTGTAGTTCGTTTCCAGTTGTAGAGAGTAGAGGGAGCACTAGCTAATGTCACCGGCCCTACTGTGTAAGTAAGCCTCATCCCGGTCCTTAAGCTTCTATTTTAGGAATTGTCCTCTACGTGGTTGCCTTGTTTGCAGATTTCCCTCCCTAATTTTCCAGTTGCTAGGCCAGTTCCAATTTCCGACCACTGCTTTTTCAAGCCAGAAAGGATTTAACTTTGTGCTGTTTGAACTGTGTGAGCTGAGGAGTCTACACCTTCAAAGGTGTGGTAAACTCACACATTTCGTCAGGAATTGTTCTGCTTTTCAAGAGTAGACTTTTCTATAGCTTCTGCATGCTTTTTTTTTTTTTTTTTTTTTGCCAGCAGATTTAGTAGTCAGCCAGGAATTTGAAAGATTTGCTCTGATTTTAAATCTCAGCATCTATATGGCTCTTTTATTTCTGGAATTTTCCTTTAAATTCTACCTGCTCTGCTGCTCTCAATTTTGACATCTCCCATCTTTAGCTGGCAAGCCATGGAGTCTGACTGGAATAACCCTAGTCAGAAAAACAACAAATTTGCTATTTTTATCCAGTGCAGTAGCAGTCCTTCAGTAGTAAACCCTTCTTTGACTTGAGCCTGCATTTGGTCATTTTCCATTGCCTTCAAATGGCTTTAATAATTGTGTCCATTCTTTATAATTGTCAATTTCAGGAAAATTTGTACAACGTCTTCACGTCGCCTTTACCAGGAATTCCACACACTGGTTCATTTTCAAGTGATAAACCACACTTACTTTCCTGGTTGAGGCACCTCTTGCTTATGACGTGTTTGTCAAGAACTGGGAAACTCTACCATGCTTTCACATTTACAAGCTAGCTTGCCACAGCTTCATGGATATAGGCAGAAGACGTGAAACTCCCAGGTCAGAGACAAAGGAGCGTGAGCATCATATTCACATTACGTGCCCTTGTCCTCCAAGTTTTATGGGGGTGTAAAATAAGCTAGCAAGTGAATTGTACACATTCAGTGAGTTTGGGTCACAGCTAAGGAGCCCCAACCTTAAAAACCAAGCCCATTGCTGTCAAGTTGGTTTAAACTTATGCTGACCCCATGTGTTACATAGTACAACTGTGCTCCATGGCATTTTCCTGGCTGTAATCTTTACAGGAGCGGATTGCCATGCCTTTCTTCCACAGTGCTGCTGGGTGCTACTAACCTTTTGGTTCATAGTATAGAACAAATCCTTTGTGTCACCCAGGGACCTTAAAAGTTTTATTCTTTAAGTTTGGAGTTCCTCATCTTGGATCATAGCTAAGAAACTACAAGAATAGGGCACAAAAATTTTCATAATATACATTAAGCAAATCTGTCCTCTTCTCTGAAAGAAGAAATTATCTCTATTCTCCAAGGCTGTTCGCTATACAAACTTCCTTACATAAATAGTCCAGAGCAGAAGCTATAAACTTATAAAGCTATAAATTCTGCTGGCAAGATCTTCAGAAACAAAAGAGACCCATGAAGAATTGTGTGCCAGTGACATCTATCCCTCATTTTATACCATATTGGCTCCTGGCAAACATTTCCTTGTATATGCTACTGTGTCGGCCCTTCTGATTAATCTGATTGGCAGAGGCTGGGAAAAAATCCATCAACTTCTCTCATACAACATTTACTTAAGGCAACTATCATTAGGACTTCAAGCAGCACAATGAGGGTCAATCTGCAACACTGAGGTCAACCACCCCCACCCCAGGGCCCAGCACCCTGAACAAATCCTATAAACCATCATTGGCTTTCTGTTTAAGTCTCTGTATTGAGCTTTTTTATTGGGCTGGATGCATGAGTAATTGCACAGACTTTGCCTTGGCTGTCAAGAAGAAAGTCTAGGGCAATTGTGTCACCTAAAACAGCCCCGGCCAGTAAGTAAAGGTAGCCTAAATGCCTCCCAGGGAAAAGGAGGTATCGCTGATCACTTGAGCTAGTGTTGGGGACAAATTTCATACCACGTTTCCAACTGGATGACTCTAGTCATAAGTATAACTGCTTGCAGGTTGCACAGAAATGAGTTATTTTGCCCCAGGTAATGGAGGTTTGCCTCAGATTTTAGATATTTCCACAGTCATTGAGGGCTACAAGATCTAGTGGCAACGTGTGTTTAGATACTTAAAGATTTCTTATGGCCACCCCTAGAGATGCAAGTCATTGGGTTTCAAGAGGCAGACAAGTTAATGCCTGACTTCTGCATAAGAAGCACAGTCCCAGTGCCACACAGAGTGCCCCTGGAAGGAAAATGTTTATAATTGTTGGGATATACATCAGTTTGTGAGAGGGGCACAGGTCTCGAGTGCCTCCAACGTGGCCTCCCAGCCGGTTACATAACTATCCCATATTGCCCAATCAACAGCCTCAGCCACCAACACTCAAATTCATCAATTCTTCTTCTGTCTCCCTTTCTTACTGCCCAGGTTTCTCAGGCCTGTGATATAATTGAAAATACCATGGCTTGGGTCAGGCACACATTAGTCATTCAAGTGCCATCTTTGCTTTTTAAAACTTTAAAGAGGTCTTTTGCAGCGGATTCCACCCAATACAATATGTCCTTTGATTTCTTGACTGCTGCTTCTGTGGGTATTAGTTATTGATCCAAATAGAATAAAATTGTTGACAACTTCCATTTTTTTAACCATTTATCATGACGTTTATTGGTCCAGTTGTGGGGTTTTTTGTTTTCTTCATGAACAGGCGTAATCCACAGGAAAGGCTATATAGTCTCTGGCCTTCATTAATAAGTGCTTCAAGTTGCCTTCATTTTTGACAAGCAAGGTCATGTCATCTGCATATCACAGGTTGTTAATGAGTCTTCCTCCAATTCTGATGTCACATTCTTCTTCATATAGTCTACCTTCTCAGATTATTTGTTCAGAATACAGATTGAATTGGTAAGATGAAAAGACACAACCCTGCCACACTTTTCCACATCTGAACCAGGTAGTATTCCCTTCTTCTGTTTTAAGTGGATGCCTCTTGATCATGTACAGTTTCCGCAATTTGTAGCTTAGTTAATATAAATGGCCAAAAAGAATGTCCAGTTGAGGCACATACTGTCCGCAGTACTCAAAACTCCAGTAAATTATTGGGCCTCCCTTTGGTGATGTAAAGTTGAAAAAACAATAGGTTTTCTGACTTCCAGTAGGATTTATTTAGTGTTGCAAATCTACTCACACAGTGCCAATAAACTTTACTTGTGGTGCAGACCCCTGAATTTTCTTTTGTTGAAGGTATGATAACTCTGAGATCAAGGCCTTTGTGGCTGGGCTTCTGACTTGCTAATCAGCAGGACGTGATTAAACAGTGAAGACTTTAAAAATCAGAGTATAAAGGTGCTCACATCACACCTTGACTCTCCTGCTGGTGGCAAATGGCAGGGGAGTAGGTTCCACTAATATTTTTTTTATATGTAACATTTTGCAATTAGGTGATTCCCCTCTGTCATGTATGGAACAGGAAAGTACAGGTATATGACATACCACTTTCAGATATAGAAGCAGCGACAGTGCATTGAATAACCCAAAGGTCCTCTCCCAGAGTCAAAGTGCCTTCCTTTCCACACTGTGAACCCTGCCCAAATCTCATCAGTTGAATTTGGATGCCCCTTCTTCCTGTGGGGCCAGAAAGGATGGTGAGTTGACCTCCTCTGTCCAGCAGGGCTATAAACATAATTTGTGCCTCCCTGTAGTTTTCCAGCATACTTGGGCTGATGCATATTGCCTTTGTATGTCTTGGCACCTTTTAGTCTTTTAATTGGAGAATTTGGTTAATTCACCTCAAATATAATTACTGAGGTATCTGGGTTCATATTTACTCTACCAGTACTTGTTTTTAATTTAGCCCATCTGTTTTATGTTCCATTTTCTTTCCTTTCTTGCTTTCTTTTGTATTAAAGTATTGAACCAATTTTTCCATTTCCACTCTATTGACTTGTTAAACTTTACTACTGTCTTAGGGATAAGCTTATAATAACAACATGTATCCTGATATAATTTTTAAAAAGTTACTACTGTTACCACTCCCCTTTATGATGTTATAAACTTAACACTTTAACTTTACTTAACCTCCAACCATCTTTCTCAAATATCATTGTCATGAATTTTAATTCTACACTGTTGTTCAAATCAGTAAGAAATTATCATTGTTCACAGTCAAAATCCATTTTTATTTACTTCTTTGAATGTATATTTCTATATTTCTATATATGGAGCCCTGGTGACACAATGGTTAACAGCTCTGCTACTAACCAAAAGATTGGAAGCTCGAATCCACCAGCCACCTTTTAGAAATCCCATGGGACAGTTCTACTCTGTCCTACAGGGTTGCTTTGGATGCAAATTCACTCAAAGGCAACATGTACAGGTAAATGTCTATTTCTGTTTATACTTTTGTAAAATAAAAATATATATTTATATTTTGTATTTGCATAGTTTTATTTTTTACCATAAAATTTTTCAATTCATTTCTTTTTTTTTTTTAAACTACATTTCTCTTTTCCTTCTAGAATTCTGTTAGTGTTACTGACCTTGGCATTTTTCACTGAATATATCTATTTCGATTCATTTTTGAAGAACTTCTGTTCATTTTGCGCATCACGGAGTCTACTTTGGCACTTACCACTCACTTCATTAAAGGCATCACTGCACTACCTTGTGATTTCCATAGTTTCTCTCGAGAGGTCAGCTGTCAGTCTCATTGTTATTCTTTTGAAGATAATGTTAATTTTTTCCTTTGACTGGTTTCACATTTTTGATGCCATTATTATTCTATAGTTTTACTCCAATATGTGGTTTTCTGTGTATTTATCGTATGGGGGTTGCAGAACTCCTTTAATTTGATGTTTGCGTCAGTTTTGCAAAATTCTCAACGTCGTTTCTTACAATACTGTTTCTGCCTTTCTTTTTAACTTTTTTCCTAAAACCCCATTGCTGTTGAGTTGATTCCGACTCATAGTGACCCTGTAGGACAGAGTAGAACTGCCCCATAGGGTTTCCAAGGAGCACCTGGTGGATTTGAACTGCCAATCTTTTGGTTAGCACCCATATATCTTAACCACTACTCCACCAGGGTTTCCACTTTTCTCCTAGGACTCTAAAAAAAAAAAAAACTAACCAAACACATTGCCACCAAGTCAATTCTGACCCATAGCAACCCTAGAGGACAAAATAGAACTGCTCCATAGGGTTTCCAAGGGGTGACTGTTGGATTCGAACTCCTGACTTTTTGAATAGCAGCAAAACTCTTAACCACTGTGCCACCAGGCCTGTATTGTACTTTTTTTGTTTGTCTCACATATCTCTTAAGACTGTTCTTTTTCTCCTCTGTTCTTCAACTTTAAATTTTCTATTAACCATCACCTTCAGTAATATTGCCTTTTGCTATATTCAGTCTGTTGATATAACCAATTTGAAATTTTGTTATTAATTTTAGAAGTCTTTTTGTTTCCTTTTAATATATTCTAATTCTTGACTAAAATTTTCCACTTTATCATTTATTTTTTCTAATATTGTAGAACACTAGCCATAATTATTACGAAGGTCTTGTGAGTCTGTTTCTATTTTATTTTATACTTTATTTTTGGTTTTGGTTATATGGTCCTGTCCTTGGTGTCTTTAGTGATTTTTATTAAATGCTAGTCACTCTACAGTTTAAAAAAAAAAAGTAGATGATTAAAGTAATGCTATATTCGTCCACACAGCATTTAACCTTCTCTTGTTAGGCCAATGGATTAGAGGATTATCTCGAACTGTTTTCAGTCATGATTGCATTGTAGCCCCATTCATGGTTCATCTACTTTTCATTTGACCTGGGTTCAACTGAGAGCTTAGAATATTTTCTATGAGTCCTCCCACTAGTAGGTCCTAAACTTTAATTTTTGCAACATGAGACTGTTGATAAACCTACTCTGATTGTCAGAGGCTTTCCCTGTAGCTTTCAAATTCCCTGCCCCATGGAGCCCCAGCATTTGGCAAATTTCCTCAGGGAAAAGTTGACCACTTGATTAGGACCACCAAGTTCCACCAAAATTGTGGTGGTTCCTTTAACCCTCTTCCCCTTTTGCTGCCATCTTGAGCCTCTATCTATATCTCCAGTATTTACTGAATTGATTATGTAAGATTTGTTGAGATTCTGCTCACGGGGCAGGGGCTTGAAGCTAGTGACATGACCATAGACTGGACAGTTGATAAATTATCAACACCAGTAATCGGGGTAGTTAAGGACAAGGAACAACATGTTCATGGTGAAGGATAAATGTATACCTTGCAAATTATAAATATATTGGGCTAAGTCATTGTGTTTGTTGGGTTTTATAGGTGCTATGTGGCTGAATGTTCCAATGGTTAATGTATCATTGAAAATGGTGTCATTTTAATTTTTCAGATTAGTTGTTTCTTATTGAGTAGACCACTCCAAAGAGTAAAAAACACTAGTGAGGGACACCATAAATTCAGTTGAAACTAGACTCTTCACAATTTCAAATAGTTACACCCAATCCTCACTTACGATTATAAGTAGGTTCCAAAGACCAGGTCATTAGGTGAAAATTGGGGTTATGTGAAAAATGGAGAATGACCACAGCAGATCACAACACGGAGGATGACTACATCATTACATAATTGCCAAATTACATCATTACATAACCATCAAACCACTGAGAATCATGGTCCAGCCAAGCTGACACATAACCACTATAACCAGCGTGACTCTCACCTAACACCTCAACATTGTTACTGCCAGACGTACATTGTTAATGCAAAAAATAGTCAGTAGATTTTTTACTATTGTCGTAAATGCAGAATGTCGGATAATGAGATAGTTGATAAGTGAGGAGTAGGCGTGTTTTTATTTTTGTAATTGAACATTCACTTATATTCTTTGATTGCTGATAAAAACCTGAACTAATATGTTAAGTATTTATATTTTCTATGTTTATGATCAATATATACAGAGCAATTTGTAAGTTTTACAACTACATTTTAGCGTGATGTTTATTTCTGATGGATGTTTTTATTTAATAATATAAACAGTAGTATGTAGATGTAGTAACATAATAGTATATTCTCAAATAAATGGTGAAGGTTCTGATTTTACTTAAGAACAAAATGCATTACATCTGGGTATTAATCGGTGTCAAGTCAGGAGGTAGAGAGTGCATCATTTATTTACTAGAGCAAATTTAATACAAAGAATTATTACCCAGGTATTAAAAACAGGAAATGGCAAAAAAAGAAGGAAGGATACTAAGGTATTACAGAAGTAATAACTTCAGGAAGCAGCTATTACAAGGGCTGAGGAAACAAAGGGAAGAGTGTGAAGTTACCAAAACTTAGAAATTTGGAGAGACAGCTGAGCTGAGACTCAAATCCATGAGGGGGGTTTGCTGGACTGACAGTGGTGTCTCAAGAGCTTAGAGAAAAGACTTTGCAGAGTTGAAATTTATATCTAAGAGGAGAGACATGCCACCACCTGGCACCGATGTCCTTTAGGGAGCTTGTTGAGGGTTATTCTCAAAGTATTGGAAAAACTGCCACACTGCCACAGTCAGAGAAAAGCATTGCTGGGGCAATTCTGACATAACTGAAGGAAAACAAAAATGCCTGGTTCCTTTTTTCTTTCTCCAGCCTAACAGTCTCTCTGTAGCACCCCCTACTGACAGCTGGACCCATCTGGCAAAAGAGAAATGTGGTTTACAGAGTGCTAACTCTAGCACACAAAGTGAATATAGACATACGGTTTTAAATTAAGAGAAAATGCCTGAATGACAAGCACAGTGAAAGGTCTTACGTGTGCTGTCAAACAGGCCACTTCACATACATTTTAAAATTTATAGTTCAGTATCCACTGTTCAAGATTTTATTTTGGAGAATGTACTTACATGTGGTGAAAATAACAAGAAATTTGAAATTTTTCCTCCTTTGTGTGGATGTCTATTCTCATTGTGAAGAATTTAGTAAAGAAAAATTAAAAAATAGGCTTTAACTATAAAAATAGTTGTTTCTGAAAACATGTATCTTGGATTTTCTAAGACAGTCTTCGTTTCAAAAGTTAAGCTTTGGTTTGAAAATGTTTCCTAGTAAATACATGGATGTTCACAGGATAGGACATGTGGTTTGTGTGTGTGCGTGCGTGCGTGTGTGTAAAGTGTTTTTAATAAATATTTAGGAAAGAAACATAACCTTGTTTGAAATTTTGGACTGAGAAAAAGTAGATCAGCTTAATTGATACTATGGCTTAAATTTTCTCTGGTCTCTGGCACAGATTCTTAAAAAGAGAACTGCTGCTTTTAATGGAGAGAAGTGAGGATGACATTTGGCTGATGCAGGAATATATTTTGGTTGCATTCCACCTCATTCTGGAAGATTTGAGCAAATAATATAAATGAACTAAAAATGTAACTTTAGTTGTCATAGGCAACTTTTCCTTCCAAGGAGAAGAAAGGATGAGGATAAGAAACATATGGAAAAAAAGATACATGATCTGAAAGTACGCACCAGAGAAATCTAAGAATAACATGAGTCCATATGCTATATGCAACTAATCAGGCAAATTGCCAGCCAACAAGGCGCATTATCCCTCGATGAATTCTCATTTACTTCTAAGAGAAGTAGTTTCTGTAGACTCATTTCCCTTCCAGCTGGCAATGAAACAAGTAAAGGAAAAACTGTTAGGAACAAAGGATTGGAAGACAAGGAATGTTCATTTTGAGTAATTCCAGCGGGATGTAATAGTGCTAATCTCTTTTCTTCAGTTCCACTTAAAAACTGTCTCGTTAAAAGGAAAGAAAACTATTTTGTTGACTAAGCCATAGAATTCATGCTAGCATTATCAAGAAACTCATATATCATGTTCACACAAATTAATGTGTTACTCTGTTTAGAATCTTGATATCAAAATTGTGCATTTACAGAATTTTTTATAGTTTTGTACCACGTAAACTTTCCAATTTCCCCATTGTTTTCATTTCCAAATATCCTCTGATGTGTCCTCTATGTTCCTGCTTAACTCTCCCAGGCGATTCAACAAGTTTTTGCCTTGTTTTGTTTGATTTCTTTTCTTTGGCTTTGTTTTGATGTTAGAAACATAGGAAGGCCTAGCTCAGAGGTTTTGAAAAGAACGCCTAAACGGGGCCACCTTAATAATAATGTAATCCCTGAAGTGTCCCTGGGTGGTGCAAACAGTTCACTCGATTACTAACCGAAACAGTGGCTATTTGAGTCCACCCGGGGGTGCCTCAGGAGAAAGGTCAGGTGATCTGCTTCCTAAAAACCAGCCACTGAAAGTCCTATGACGCACAGTCTTCGAACACACATGGGGTCACAATGGCAATGGTTTTGTTTTTAGTTTTAAGTGCTTACTCTGTCATTTAAAATAAAAAGCGGTATGAGCCTTAAAAGGAAGACTTCAGAGGGTCGATTAGTTGAAAAGTAACAAAACCAGCAATATGCAAATGACAGAGGCTAAACAAAACCATGCGTCATTGATGAAAAATTTGATAAATAGTGAAACAATGACAAAAAAATTTGTTGCTAGGTGCTGTTGAGTTGGCTCCAACTCATAGCGATCCTAACTATAACAAAATGAAATGCCGCGTGGTCCTGTGCCATCCTCAAATGTTGCAGCCACTGTGTGAATCCATCTTTTTGAGGGTCTTCCTATTTTTAGCCGACCCTCTGCCAAGCATGATGTGCTTCTCCAGGAACTGGCCCTTCCTGATAACATGTCCAAAGTAAATGAGACAACGTCTCACCGTCCTCACTTCTAAGGAGCATTCTAGCAGTCGTGTCTCTAGGGTTGGTGTGACCCAGTGGGGTAACTCATGGTGTCACCTTCCACCCGATGAATCTTCTCCCGTATCAGACCCTACTGCATCCTTAGTGATGTTTTTTGTACTAATGTTACTCGCAATTGTAATGGCCATGTATCACTCCTCTTTTTCCTTTAATTATTATTTCAGTCTCAAAAAAAAATATTGATATAGGTTCACAGTTACTAAATTACCACAATATTGTAGCTAAAACACCAGAAAATTTGACAAAATCAGCAACTATAAAAACACTGGCCGCAACGAAAAAACAGCCTGTGCTTGTAGCATACGCAGACGAAACGACATGATTGAAAGCATCATTGTAATTGGATAATAATGACAACTGTGACTGGAGGGAATTAGAAGGTTCAAAAAGGAAATTAGCATACAGCTTTAGCCTTGTAGGTATATTAATACATGTAAGCTGGGCTTATGAAAAATGGTTTTGTTGATTAACTACAGGGATATTTTTATAAAAAATAATAAATTTTGGCTGAAAACACTGCAAAAAATTGTACAGAGCGTCATTTTGGTGCCACCCTCTCTTACAGTATCACCCGGTACCGTCTGTACCCCTGCACTCCCCCCTCCCAGTGGTGCCACCGCTTTCTCACTATACGTCTTCCAAGACAGAGTTGTTCGTTCTTCTGGCAGCCCATGGTATCTTCAGTATTCTTTGCCAACAACATAATTTCACGTGTATGAGACGACTGAAAACACCATGACTTAGGTCAGGTGCTCCTTAGTCTTCGAAAGTGACATATTTGCTTTTTAACACTCTGAAGAGGTCTTTTGCAGCAGATTTGCCCAATGCAATGTGTCATTTGATTTCTTGACTGCCGCTTCCACGGGCGTTGATTTTGGATCCAAGTGAAATGAAATCCTTGACAACGTCAATCTTTTCTTCATTTATCATGATGTTTACTGGTTCACTTATGAGAATTTTTATTTTCTTTATGTTCAGGTATAATCCATACTGAAGGCTGTAGTCTTTGATCTTCATCAGTACTTCAAGCCCTCTTCATTTTCAGCAAGCAAGGTTATGTCATGTGCGTATTGTAGGTTGTTGATGAGTCTTCCTCCAATCTTGATGCTGTGTTCTTCTTCGTGTAGTCCAGCTTCTTGGATTATTTGCTCAATATACGGACTGAATAAGTATGGTGAAAGTGTACAACTCTGGTGCACACATTTCCTGACTTTAAACCATGCAGTATCCTCTTATTCTGTTCAAACAACTGCTTCTTGGTCTATGTACAGGTTAGGCATGAGCATAATTAAGTTCCAGAATCCCCATTCTTCCTAATGTTATCCATAATTTGTTACAATCCACACAGTCAAACATCTTTGTGTAATTAATAAAATACAGGCAAACATCTTTCTGCTATACTCTGTTTTCAGCCAAAATCCATTGTCATTAACAACCCCTCCTTCCACATTGTTTTCTGAATTCAGTTGATTTTCTAAAAGTTCCCTGTCAATGTACTGCTGCAACCGTTTTTCAATTATCTTCAGCACAATTTTGCTTGCATGTGGTATTTATGATACCAAAACCAAAACCAAACCCAGTGCCATTGAGTCGATTCTGACTCATAGCGACCCTATAGGACAGAGTAGAACTGCCCCATAGAGTTTCCAAGGAGTGCCTGGCGGGTTTGAACTGCTGATCCTTTGGTTAGCAGCCGTAGCACTTAACCACTATGCCACCAGGGTTTCCGTATTAATGATAAATAAATGATAGTGTTAGATAATTCCTGTATTGTGTTAGATCACCTTTCTTTGGAATGGCCACCAATACGGATCTCTTCCTGTTGCTTGGCCAGGTAGCTGTCTTCCAAATTTCTTGGCGTAGACAGGTGAGCACTTCCAGCATTGCATCTATTTGTTGAAGCATCTCAATTTGTAATCCATCAATTTCTGGAGCTTCGTTTTTCGCAAATGCTTTCAGTGCAGCTTGAACTTCTTCCTTCAGGGCCATTGTTTCTTGATCGTATCCTGAAATGGTTGAATGTCAACCAATTCTTTTTGCTACAGTAACTCTGTATTCCATCCGTTTGTTTTGATGCTTCCTGCGTCATTCAATTTTTTGGCCATAGAATCCTTCAATCTTGCAACTGGAGACTTAAATTTTTCTTCAATTCTTTCAGTTTGAGAAATGCCAAGTTGTTCTTCCCTTTCAGTTTTCTAACTCTAGTTCTTTGCATTTTGTTATAATACTTTATGTTGTGTTCCCAAGCCACCTTTTGAAATTTCCTTTTCAGCTCCTTACTTCATCACTTCATCTGTTCACTTTTGGTACTCTGCCCTCAAGAGCAAGTTTTAGAGTCTCTTCTGGCATCCATTTTGGTCTTTACTTTCTTGTCTTTTTGATGGTCTTTTGCTTTCTTCATGTGTGATGTCCTCCCACATGGGTGACCATGCTGATACTTGAAATACTGTTGGCATAGCTTCCAGCATCACAGCAACATGTGAGCCGCCACAGTATTACAAACTGACAGGTGGTGGCAATAAAAGATAAAGAAAATAAAAATAAAGCAATTTATAATGAGAATGTTGACGCATTGTAAAAATTGTAACCAATGTCACAAAAGAATTTATATAAAAATTGTTAACTGGGAACTTCCCATATAAACTTTCACCTAAAACACAGTAAAATTGTTTAAAAAAAGAAAAAAAATAATAAACTAAAAAAAAAAGCAAATGATTTTGATGTCTATTACTGTACTGCATACTTCTTGAGTTCCAAGAACTGAAAAAGCAAAGCTATTTTTTTGTTAATTATTATTAACTGTTAATTATTAAATTCTAACTTCCAAAACCACATTCTGATACTATTCATTGAAATTTGAGATTCACTGATCACTTTTATAAATATTTTGTGAGCTGGTGGAAAAAATGCATGTTAAAAAATTATTATATGCAGAACTTTATATGTCCAAGGGGTGCATCGTGATAACTGTGCTTGTCAGATCTATGTTTTTTTGTCTGTTTTACCTGTTAATAGGTATTGAGAAATATAGGTTGTAATTATAATTTAGGAATTTTTTCCTGTAGTTCTCACATTTTTTAGGCCATTTTACATACATAATCTTTGAAATCACTACATCCTCTTAGTTAATATCATTATTAGCTCTTACTGTTATGTAATCATCTTCCTCACCCCTAATAATGGTTTTTGTTATTTATTTTATCTGGCTTTAACACGCTTTAACATCCTTTTGATCAGTATTTGCTGATACGTCCTTTGACATTCTTTACGTTTAACCTCTGAGTGCCCTTATGTTTTAAGTGTCTTCTTGTACACAACAGATATCTGGAACTTTAATGATTCATTTTGTTTAATTATAATTATTGATACATTTGAAACTATGTCTGCCATCATAAATTTTTAAACCTCTCCTAGATTTTCCTTTCCCCTTATTAAGTTACATTATGAAAAAAATGCTTTTAATGGGAGTCTTGGTATGGCAAAGCTTCTGAGGCCTTAAATGCCTAGAAGTAATTTTATTAAGTTATTCATAAAGAAGAATAAATGAAGGGTAATTTGGCAGTATATAAGACTCTAGGTTCTTAATTATTTTCCTTTAATACTTTGAAGATACGAATCAATAGTTGGCTTACATCTAGAGTTGCTCTTGAAAATACTTATTAACCTCCCGTTTGTTCCTTGTAAATGATAGGTGTTTGTCTATACAAACTTTTTGTTTTTCCTTTAATCTGATAGTCTTACTTTTACTATAATTTTATCAGGTTTTTCTTTTTGTTTTTCCTTATTTCTCCTGTTTGGCAGTCTATAGGCCTTCCTATCTGAATGTTTTCATTTTTTTCTTTTAATTCTGGGCAAGAGAGCTTCATTATATCTTTGTGCACGTCAACTTCTGAAATACCCTATTTCTCTCTTTGGGGCCTCATATACAGATATTAATATGCCTATATCAATCCTACATATCAACTTTTCTATTATATTTTCTTCTTCTTTTTCTTCTTCCTCCTACCGAGAGATTTTTCTAAGAATGATTTTCTGATTTGTTAATTCATTCTTCTGTTCTATCTAGCCTTTTATTTAACCCCCTATTGTGCTCTTATATCTCCATTTTTTTTTTATCTCATTTTATGTTATTCCATTCTTGTTTTACATTGGTATTTTCTTCCTTTATTCTTTTAATATTTTTATTACACTAATTTAAAATTCAAGAGCAAGTTTCAGAGTCTCGTGATACCCATTTTGGTATTTTCTTCTTTCCTGTCTTTTTAATGACGTCTTGCTTTATTCACGTATAATGTCCTTGATGTCATTCCACAACTCGTCTGGTTTTCAGTCATTAGTGTTCAATGCAGCAAATGTATTCTTGAGCTGGTCTCTAAATTCAGGTGGGATATACTCATGGTCATACTTTGGCTCTCGTGGACTTGTTCTAATTTTCTTCAGTTTCAACTTGAACTTGCATATGAGAAATTTATGGTCTGTCTTCTGAAACTTGCTCTTGAACATTGATTAGCTAAAGCAAAAAGAAGTAAAAGAGCTGAACAGATTTCAAAGGGTGGCTCAAGAAGAAAAAGTAAAGCATTATGATGACATGTGCAAAGACCTGGAGACAGAAAACTGAAAGGGAAGAACATGATCAGCTTTTCTCAAGCTGAAAGAACTGAAGAAAAAATTAAAACCTCAAGTTGCTATATTGAAGGATTCTACTGGGAAAATATTAAACGATGTAGGACGCATCAAAAGAAGATGGAAGGAATACAAAGAGTCACTGTACCAAAAAGAATTGGTCTACATTCAACCATTTCAGGAGGTAGCATATGATCAGAAACCAATGATACTGAAAGAAGATGTCCTAGCTGCACTGAAGGCATTGGGGGTGAAAAACGAAGCTCCAGGAATTGATGGAATACCACTTCAGATGTTTCAATAAACAGATGCTATCTCCTCTATGTCAAAAAACTTGGAAGGCAGCTGCCTGGCCAACTGGTTGGAAGAGATCCATATTTATGCCTATTCCCAAGAAAGGTGATCCAAGCTAATGTGGAAATTATTGAACAATATCATTAATATCACACGCAAGCAAAATTTCACTGAAGATCATTCAAAAGCAGCTGCAGCAGTATATCAACAGGGAACTGTAAGAAATTCAAGCCAGATTCAGAAAAGGACATAGACCCAGGGATATCATTGCTGATGTCAGATGGATCCTGGCTGAAAGCAGAGAATACCAGAAAGATGCTTACTTGTCTTCTATCAACTATGCAAAGGCATTCAACTGCACAGATCATAACAAATTATGGATAACATTGCAAAGAATGAGAATTCCGGGACACTTTATTGTGCTCATGAGGAACCTGTACATGAAGAGGCAGTTGTTTGAAGAGAACCAGGGGAAACTGCATGGTTTAAAGTCAAGAAAGGTGTGTGTCAGGGTTATATCCTTTCATCATACTTATTCAATCTGTATGCTGAGCAAATAATTTAAAATTCTTGGTCCTTCTCTGGTAATATCTCTGATTCAGATGGGATCTATAATACACTGGGTTGTTTCTCTTTTAAAATAGATTTGCTCCACAATGACTTGTTATGTTTTCCTGTGAACTCATTTTTCCTTTGGGAGATGTCTTAGTTATCTAGTGCTGCTATAACAGAAATACAACAAGCAGTGTTTAACAAACAGGAATTTATTCTTTCACAGTAAGCTAGAAATCCAAATTCAGGGCACCAGCTCCAGGGGAAGGCTTTCTCTCTCTGTCGGCTTGAGAGGAAGGTCCTTGTCGTCAATCTTCCCCAGTCTAGAAGCTTCTCAGTGCAGAAAGCCCAAGTCCAAAAGACTGCAGTTCTGCTCCTGGCACTACTTTCTTAGTGGTATGAGGTCCCCACGTCTCTCTGCGTGCCTCTCTCTTTTATATCTCAAAAGAGATTGACTTAAGTCACAATCTAATCTTGTAGACTGAGTCCAGCCTAATTAACATCGTAGGAGTAGGATTTACAACACTAGGAAAATCACATCAGGTGACAAAATGGTGCACAATCACACAGTGCTGGGAATTATGGTCTAATCAAGTTGACACACAATTTAGGGGGACACAATTCAATCCATAACAGGAGATATTTGCTACTTTATGAAGCAATGTGTACAGAGAAAGGCCAAATGCCAGTCCCAGTCAGTATTAATGTGCTCAGTAAAAGGCGGGTAGATGACTCTCAGGTTTTGAGCCCTAGGCACTAGACACTATGGTTGAAAACTCTCACTACTACAAAACAACTCCTTAGGTTTTGAGCTTCGCCTTTGAAGGAGAAACAGAGTTAGGAAGAGACACATCTTAGACAATAATTCACTGGCTGTGTGATGAGGGGCAGGAGTAGGAATGTGACAACCTGCAGTATATTAGTCCTGGCTTGAGATCTCAGTTCAGTCAAGCACAGAGCTTCTACCTTGCACTGACTTTATTCCCAAAGACTCCTAAACCACAGATCTAAATTTCTACAGGTATGAGCAGAAAGACTATCTGTCCTAAGGCAATGAAGTGTCTAGGTCCAAGGTTCATTTTTTTAATCTTACTCTCTCCCATTCCTACCAAGTTGTCATTTCCTCTAGGTCTAAGCTAGTACCAGGACTTTTTTTTTTTTAATTTTAAGTTCTTCTACTTTTTAATACTGCTCTTATGTATCTAATTTATTCCTAGGATTGTAGATAGGATAAGTATAGCCATTGATAACAATATAAAACTTTATTATTATTATTATCATTTTTTTTTTTATGGATCAGACATCTATTCAATACATTGTCTGTTATGTTAATACCACTATACCAAAAAGCAATATAGCTGGTGATAACCCATGAATTTGTCTGAAATTCCTTTTGATATAGACTTTTTTAGAATCTACCAATTGAACACAGTGTGGAATAAAAAATAATAAAACTTCCAGAAATGTCTTACAAAAAATCAAAACAAAACGACTGTTTTAGCATCTAGATTTTTGAGCATGTAAAAAAAATAAATAAATAAACCCATTCTTCCTGACAGTTTCTTTAAAATGTCTACTTATTTTGTGTATCATTTAAATAATATTTAGTATTTTTTCTGTTTTACAACTACTAAAACAATAAGCCAAAGCATATGATGCACAGGAAGAGAGAGACAGCAACAGCAAGGTCAATACTTGAAAATAAAGAAATTCGTTGCCAGAATTCAATGCAATTATCTCTAAGAGGCAGTATTAATTTATATCATGTTAATGTAAGTATTACATTCTGAAAATTGATCTGAATGATAGTTGGAATAAAATTGTATCTACTTGACTCTATAGTTGAAGAGTAGTGGCAAGAAAAAATTAGAAGCCAATAATTTGTTTAGAGTCCAGGGAAATGATATTATGAAATCGTATCACAAAAACATATTCTCAAAAGTATAAACATCCCAAAGAATACTCAGGAATGAAATAGTTTATGTAAATAACAACTCACAAAATGGGTACCCCAACAATACCTGATTAATGAAGAATTAAAAGGTAAGCTGAGATGAAAACGTCTAAAAAAGAAAATCAGAGGTCTAAAAAGAATTGAAGTTATCCATCAAAGATTCAATCAAGATTTATAGTCTTGATGTTTCTCTATTCTATTTACATGATAAAAGAAATGGAAAACAATGGTGCTTTGGGTCACTGTAATGTGTACTCAAGCACCTTTATACAAAGTTGTTTTTTTGGCCAACGTGAGCAGAAAGCTGCCCTTGCTTATTTCTTCTTTGAATTAGAGCTGATGTCTATAGGAGTTAAAGGTTGAAAGCAAGTCTCCACACATGGGACTGTAAATATAGAGACAATCAAGCTGCTCTTTGAATGAAGTTTAGTTTACTGCAAGTAAAAAGGGAAGTCACTCTCTTTCTGAAACCGCAGCTGTTTAGAGACCTGCTCTCACTCACTGTGAAATGAATCTAGCTAGAGTCATTTTGAACACTGGCTATCGATGCCTTCATTTCCACATGAAAGCATTGCTAGTTCTTTTTCATACAAAAAGCAGAGTTGGTGCTACAAGCTTCCAGCAAAGATTCTATCGTTGTGTTCAAGATAGGTTTAAGTTCGGAAACACATTTCAAAGCTTGCAAGTAAGTGTATTGTAAACCTCAATGGCATAAAACACTAGAGTTGTTTCTTTTACATGTTAGCAGAGTTGTAAAGTGAAGTCTGGTTGTTGCCATTAACTTTAGTGCCATCGGTGGTATACGTAGGTATTTGGGGCTGTTTATATCAGAGGTGTGTGTAACACTCTCCAGAGGGCAGCCTGCCATGGGAAGTTTTCAGTTAACCATCAGGGATGGGAAAGACTTCAGTGACAAGGGTTAACTGCATATTTGTCAAAACCTTAAAAAGTAGCTATAGTGTCATTTCCCACATGACTGCCAACTGTTCTTCCCACAGTCACTCACAATGGTTTCTGTATTATCATCCTTTGTCTTTACTTCTGCAATTTCATTATGTTATTGCAATCATGCTGACACTGATGCAGGTAGGTTAGAGATCACCAAAAGGTAGACAATTGTAAGAAAATTCTCTAAATATATTTAGAGAAATATTGATGAAATGTTATGGGTACGGCATTACTGTTTTATTCAGGTGAGTCTTGGAATGTATGTGAAACTCACTGGTTAAACAGAAAAGCAAAGAAGAAAATATTGTTTAGGATTTGGGTCATAGGTGTTGCTATATATTCTAGCTGTACATACATAATCTCTAAACTAGTTATTCATTGCTGAAGTTAATTTTTTAATCTAACATTTGGAGACATTTAATGGAAACAACTGTTTCTCCCTTAAAAAAGGAAGCATTATGCTTAGACATTGGGTATTGGGGAAATCAATCTACTTCTGAATCTAATGAAAAACTATAGACATTTATGCTCAGTTATCATACTTCAAACAATATTTCAAAAAATCTTATTTGAAGTGTGTGAAACCAAAGTCGTATTGTACCAAGGGTGTGCATTGTTTATGGTTCATGAAGCTCTTTCATTTATTTTCTTAGGGATTTAAGTGAAAAGCAATAGCATAAGACAAGAGAGAGTGGCCTCATATTTAGAACAGTGAAATGTGAAGCATATTAAATTATTTTCAAAAACGTAAATGAATCAGTTCAGTGAAGTGTGCTTTTTGTCACAGAGGACTGGAGAAACACATAGTTCAGATTAATATGTAATGACAATGTTAACTGTAATTAGCACCAGAAACTTATTGCTGTTCGAACAATAAAAGTGGTAAACTACTGACCTTAAACAGACCCTTTGCTTGCTCTTTTGTTCCTGTTTTTTTCTGTTTTTTAGTATGCCAGGGAGTACACTGCCATTGCTGAAAACCATAAAAGTAGAATATCAGGCTCAGATATTGCCAAGTGTAAGGCCAATGCTGGAATGTAATTAAGACACAAATAAAAGTTTCTTAGTCATCACATAACTGATCCTGATCTTTTAGAATTTCCATGTAAAAATGATGATCTACAAGCAAGATTATTAGTAAAAATGTTACCCTACAATACATTGGTTAAAAAGTCAGTGCTGCATGTAACACATGTTTAAGTAGCTGTGAGATGGGTTGACAGCTTTAGCAGTAGTGCTTTACTGAGGGTGGATGAAGTATGACAGGAAAACACAACACACAACAGCACAGAAAATAGCAACAACGCTTATTTTGGTAGAAATTCAGGCATGCGGGTAGGTGTTAAACCTAAGGAGAAGACCAGCTGCCAGAATAAGGGAGAAGAAAATATGGTGACCCAGAACAGAAAGGACTGAGTTTCATTTTCTGCCGGTCAGGGAAATGGCTGTGCCAGTGCAAAATCGGAGGGCAAACCAGAAAGCCCTCTTTGTAGCAGAAGACGAGCATGAGAGAGCTGCCTGTGGGACTTGAACCAGGGCAGGGGGCAGACAGTCGCAGGCCTAGAAATGTGTCTTATTACTGTATTTCTTCTGTTTCCATTGTTCTGGCTCCATCCTTGGGAGCACCTGTGCTTTTTAGATTTGATATTCATTCTCTCAGCTCCAGAAATTTAATCTTTTTTCCTAGTGCTTTATTCTCTTTTGCCTTTTATTTTTCATTCTGTCTTGTATGTCTGTAGTTTATCCTACCATAATTTATTTCTTTAAGCTTTTTCTAGTGTCAATTTTACTCTTTAATTTACCCGACTATCAATTTTGATTATGGCTTTTTCTTGATTACTTTTTATATTTCAACCATCATCTTATCATCATATCTTTTTCTCTCCATCTATTGCCATCATTTCATCACCTTTTTCTGACTCTGATCCTCTTGCCTCCTTATAAAAAACAAACAAAGCCTCTTGTAATTACATTGGCCCCACCCACCCAGGTGATCCAGTTTAATTTCCTCCTCTGAAAATCCTTAATTTAAGTGCATCTCCAATGTCTGTTTGCCAGGTAAGGTAATATATTCACGACTTCCGGGGATTAGGATGTGGACATCTTTGGGAGAGCCATTATTCAGCCTACCACACTAGAGGAATTAGAAAACCCTCCAGGAAGAGAAAAAAGAACTCCATGAAAATATGAAATTTTCAAAAATTCCAGACACATCATCACCACTTCATACATTGGGCCGACCAACATACATGTAGTCGCTGCCTGCTAGTAGTTAAAATCCACGAGAGAGAGAAAGTGCATGTTGCAAATAACTATTTGGGGGTAATCTTTGGATGAGCATGCAGTTTGTTGAAATCAATAAATCTATCAATCGCTAAAATACTCTCCACCAGAGCAGCTGGTGGGTTCTATTGCCAACCTTTCGGTTAGCAGCCGAGCAGTTTAACCACTGTGCCACAGCAGCTCCTTCTAGTACAGGAAGTGGTAATTAATTTTAGACCACATAGAATAGAGTAGAATCCGCACATATACACACACATACATACAATGTATACATATAAGTACATACATAACTACGTATGCCATGTGTATAGTCGTAAACTGTATAGTGTTTGTTTCATTATGTGAGCACTTTCACTCTCAGGGGAAACTTCCATTGCCTGCATTAAGTCCAAATTTTAAAGAAATACTTCAGGTATTTTTAAGGGCAAGCAACTGCATCAGCATTGCAGTCAAAGTAGAAAGACAGGAGACCATTTTGGTGACCCGTTCCTTGAAGAAGAGGGTCCAAATAAGAATTTTACTTTGCAAAGTTGCAAAGTAAACTTCCCCATTCCCAAAATTAAATATACATGAAAAAGAATTTTAAATAAAGGAATACATTTTCATGCCAACAATTTTTTGATGTAACTGTCGCCAACCAGTCACATCAAAAGAGTCAAAAACTACAAAAACCCTTTTTTTGAAATTATTATTATCAAGTAATGTTCAGAGGAGACATTCTTTACCTTTATCAAACATCCGAGTCCTCCATACCTCTTACTTCACCCAAACTTTGTATTTTCCCTCACCATTTTCTTTGCTGTGGTTTAACTGAAATATTTATGGCAATAACACTTGACTAGGATAAAATGCCGTTACTAAATTGCCTGAAAATATTTGCCCCTCAAGAAAGATTTTATTAAAAAATAAACATCACTTATCAATTATATCAGAGAAGTTGAACCATTGTTTATTTCAAAATTAATTATTCAGAAGATTTTGAGCTCTTGCTTATTCAAGGATGATTTTACTTTCATATTATCATTTTTTGTGATATTAGAATTTTCATTAAGTTATCACCTATTTTTTATCACCTATTCTATTTTAAGCTCCATAATATTTACATTTTCCTCTCTTATTTACATTTAAAATGTTAATCTCCATCAGATTTTACCTGGTGGATACCAAAACTGGCTTTCTAAATGTTTCCACAAAATACCAAAAAAACCTGTTTCCATCTAGTCAATTCCAACTCATAGAGACCCTGTAGGACAGAGTAGAACTGCCCCATGGGGTTTCCAAGGAGCAGCTGGTAGATTCAAACTGCTGCCCTTTTGATTAGCAGCTGAACTCTTAACCCACTGCACCACCAGGGCTCCATGTTTACATAGCCCACTTTAAATTTCATGTGCAAACACTGAAATGCTGTTTGAACTAAGTGGGTCCATCAGTCATAGACAATCTCTGTTCTTTTATAAACTATCCAAACAAAAAATGTTTATAGTGGTTTGTGTTTGTCTCTCCACACAAATTTCTCAAATCAATTCAAACTATTTACAATTTTCTAGGACTATTACTTTTGCAAAAACATGAGGAAGGTGACTATTGCTTGGTATTTTAAGTGCTTTCACATTTTTACAAGGCCTGGGCCATTTTACAAAGAGTCAGAGATGCGATGACGATTTGGTTGGAGCCATGGGCAGTGATGGGGAGATGTTTGTTAGTAGGGGATCTGAAGTATCTATTAACAGCAGTATCATCTCTTGTCTATATTGCTTCACAATAAGAATCAGTGACAAAAGGAAGCCTGGACTGGGGTTCAGGTCAGAGATTGTACAGAGGCATCAGTAGTACATAATTGTCCATAAATTTTTCAAAAGCTGCAAATATAGTTTATTTGTTGACTATGAGAAATTGTCTTCAGCACTAGTGTGATAGGATTGACATGTATTAAAATTACTTTATTTTAGTAGGATGGGGTATGTCTTGGTCATCTAGTACTGCTATAACAGAAATACCACAAGTGGATGGCTTTAACAAGAGAAATTTTTTTCCTCACAGTAAAGCACACCCCAGGGAAACTTCCTTTATATCAGGATCAGAGATGTGACCTGAGTAAGGGTGGTGTTACAATCTCACCCTAATCCTATTAGCATAAAATTATAATCACAAAATGGAGGACAACCACAGAATACTGGGAGTCGTGGCCTAACCAAGTTGATACACATATTTTTGGGGGGACATAATTCAATCCATGACAGGGTATTGTGTGGTTTGTGAGATTTTAAGACGTAATTCAAGTGATTATGTAACTGCTGAATGAAATGTAAAAATTTTCTTTTATAAAACCCAAAAAAGAAATGTCACATGTCTTGGTCATCTGGGAATTCTTCAGGATGAACAAAATTAAGAAATTAAAGGATTTTACCCTAGATTCTATACATTTCTATAAGCAACTGCTAACCCAAAGGTTAGGAGTTAGAAACCACAGTGGCTCTGAGAGAGAAATATGTGGCAGTCTGCTTCAGTAGAGATTTACAGTCTTGGAAACCCTATGGTGTCTCTATGTGTCAGAATGGACTCAAGGGCAGTGGGTTTGGTTTTGGGTTTTTTTTTATAGCTGGGTTCTAGATCACAAGGAGCTATAAGCAGAATAATACCACTACCCCAAAGATGTCTGTGCCCCAAGTCCCTGAATCTGTGAGTGTTATTTTACATGGCAGAAGGGACCTTGCAGATCTGATTATGGGTTTGGGCCTTCCAATGGTGAGATTATCCTGGATTATTTAGATGGGTTCAATCTAATCACACAAAGTCTTAAAAATAGAAAATGAAGGCAGGTAGGTAAAAAAAAGAAGGATTTGATGCCCCATTACTAGTTCTGAGATGTAGGGTACTACGTGCAAGGACAGGAAAGAGGGCCCGAGGGTTGAGGGGGGGCCTCACTTGACAGCCAGCACAGGAAGGGAGACCTCAGCCCTGAAACCGCATAGAACTGAATTCTGCCCACACCTGAATGAGGAAACACAGCCCTGCTGACTGACGCTTAGATCTTAGTGTAGTGAAACTTCTGACCTCCAGAATTATAAGATAATAAATTTGTTTTGTTTCAGGCCACCAAGTTTGTGGTAATTTGTTATGGTAGAAATAGAAAACTAGTACACAAAGTTTCCCTAAGATGGCATACAATATCTTGTATATTTGTTTATGGCCATTTTTCTGATGAAACAAAATCAAAAACCAAACCTATCGCCATCGAGTTGATTCCGACTCACGGTGACCCTATAGGACAGAGTAGAACTGTTCCATAGTGATGAAAGAGGCCAAGTATTCCATCTGAGTCTTTTGAGAATCAATGGCACACACAAACACACACAAATCAAGAATCACTGAGCTCTACTCTACTTTCTCATATTATAGCATTATAAATATCTTCACTTACTGAGAAAGCAGAACGTTTTTCATCTTACACATTCAACATTTTGTGACAAACAACTGGATACAAGAGCACTCAACTCATATTGTTTTTCCTTTAATCTCCGTACCTCTAAGTTAGGCAACATTTGTCTTTCACTCTTTCTCTTATTATGTTTCTTGTGGACTGTGAGATTTTATAGTTACTCAGAGTGGATAATGAGTTCCTATAAGGCAAGGTTTTTAAAAATTATTATTTTCCATCAAGCACAGCACCTCACAATGGTAAATCCAAAAACCGGTTGCTGTCAAGTCGGTTCTGACTCACAGCAACCCTATAGAACAGAGTAGAACTGCCCCTAATGGTTTCCAAGGAGCAGCTGGTGGATTCGAACTGCCAACCTTCTGGTTAGCAGCCTAGCTCTTAACAACTATGCCACCAGGGCTCCTCACATTGGTAAATACTGCAAAAATGTTCACATGATTCTATAAAAAAGATAAAGTTCTATCTCAAGACGGTGAGTTGTACAGTATACAATTTTTTAAATTCTGTCCAGAATTGTGATATAAGTCTGTATCTTAATTTATTCTTTGTGTAGCAAAGTCAGTATTTTCTCTAAAAGTGGAAAGTTCCCAGATGCGTATGGAAAAAATCAGTGTCATCAGATTAATTTACAAAACGAGAGTCTGGATTGTGGGGAAATCAGTGGTATAGGAGCTTTGACATTGCTGTTCAATTTGTAAGAAGTCTAGTGACATTTATTAATAAACCATCATGTATCAAACTATTTGGATAAACTACAAGAGTCACATATAGAAATAAATCTTGTGGGTAATGAAAATGTTAAAAAGGAAAGGGTGAGAATTTGATTTTTTTGTGTCTCAATAGGTTGTTTCAGAGTGGCTCAAAATTATGGACTGATTGAACACTAGAAAACAACAGACCAAGAAGATAAAATGATGACAGAGTGAACTGTGCAAGTGGGAAGCTGTTTCACGTTAGTCTTACTTAAATATCCTCATAGGATATCTGGAATTAATAAAGCTTTAATAAGATGTGTAGAGGCTCCTCAGTGTACAGGTATGCTAAGCACTCAGATTGATGGCAATTTTTTTTTTTTTTAAATGCCTGGAGAAGTTGAAAACATGGAGAATAAATTTAAAAATGAGATTCAACTTGAAATAATGCAAAGGAGCATATCTGCAGAAAAATAATCAGAAACTGATAGTCAATGGAAGGAAAATAATTGGAAAGCAGTCATACCAGACAAGACAAAAGAAAACACCAGAGAGTAAATTAGGTGAGACTGAACTACTATGACAATTCAGGGGAAAAAATTGAAATCATCTTGGTGGCTACATCCAAAGACTAAAGGAGAATTGATGCCTTTGAATTACAGCGTTGGCAAAGATTATTGAATATACCATGGACTGCCAGAAGAATGAACAAATCTGTCCTGGAAGAAGTACAGCCAGAATGTTCATTAGAAGCAAGGATGGCGAGACTTCCTCTGACATACTTTGGACACATTATCAGGAGGGACCAGACCCTGCAGAAGGACATCAGGCTTGGTAAAGTAGAGGGTCAGCGAAAAAGAGGAAAACCCTCAACAAGATAGAGTCACACAGTGGCTGAAACAATGGGCTCAAGCATGACGATTGTGAGGATAGTGCAGGACTGGGCAGTGTTTTGTTCTGTTGTGCATTGGTAACATAATGTGTTGTTGCTAGGTGCAATCGAGTAGGTTCTGACTCATAGTGACCCGAACAAGAAAGTACACCTGAACTAGAATTCTATTAGGATAGTGTTTTTCCCCCCTTTGTTTGAGAACTCAGAAGAACTGGAAGGAGTTCAAAAAAAGAAGAGCAAACACAATTAAGAGTCTAAAGGGATTAATTTATATAGTGAGAGGAAAGAAATAAAATATGCAATCCTTGGCTGAAAGACTCCTAGACAGAGCAAAATTGTCAGAAGTCTTTAATGGATTTACATACTGAGTCAGTAGAGGGTGATTTAGTTCAATAAAAAGGAATCCAGGCAGAAGTACAGTGAGACAAATGTAAACTCTGCTGCTGAAAATATATTTGTAAGTTTGTTCATACTGAAATCTGAAGTGCTCCTAATGGTACTGCGTTCAAAAATCTGCTGTTAGTTTTTTGTTGTTCATGATCTATATTGTGCCTAAGTGACCCAGGGACAGAGATATTTTAGAAATCCTTTGTACCCCTACCATTCTCTTCCTAACAGATTATCATTATCATTTTAAGGCATTGCCTTCACAGCTTATGAACATTGATTTTATAAACATAGCTTTATAATAAGTCTTGAGATCCATTGGGACGAATCCTCTCATCTTTTGCCACCCTTCAAAAAGGATTCGCTGTTTGTTTTGTCTCTTTATACATACTCTGTACACTTGCTGATTTTCATAGATTAAACTATTAAACACAGAAGACATTGAAGTATATATATCTCCTTCCCTGACCCTTTGTGCAGAACTAGGTTAATTTTTCATCAACGCATCTCATACACAGCCACCACCCATCAGTGGAGGCTTGTGTGTTGCTATCATGCTGAACAGGCAATGGTGATCTATTCCAAAAACCAGCCTATGAAATCCCAATGGGGAAATTTGGGGAAGATGGTAGTATAAACAAACCATCTTTCCGACCCTCCCCCACAAATACAACAAGAAATACAACAAGGAAACGGTGCCTGACTTTGAGGGACTCTGAATTGGGAGCAGAGGAAAACAGTGGAGAACTGCAGACAGGCATCAAGGAGTTGTATACAGCGGGAAAATCACGTCTCCTGTCATCCCTGTCCCTCCCCTCAGCCACGTGGGCCTCCAGTTGCTGCGAACTGGGGAAGTAAAAAAAAAAAAAAAACTTTTTTTTTTTTTTTTTAAAGCCAGCTTTCCTAATGATCACACCTTCTGCCTGTACAAAGAGACAGGACCCCAAGCTCTGTTCTAAAATCAACAAAGCAGACCTCCCCAGAGGTGCGTTTGGAGTGTGCCAGTACCTCCCCCACATGGACACTGTCAGCTGCAAGCTCACTGTGAATTGCCACAGAAGGCCCTTGCAGTACAGTCTGCTCTCACAGTCAACATGCTACCTGCCCCCCTGAGCATCCCATAGCTCAGGCCTCTGAAACCAACAGGGCAAACCTCCCAGGAAGTCAGTTCAGGACTATCTTCCCCAGCGGAAGACTGCTGACTGAGGCTGCTGTGTGCTAGGGAGCAGCCATTTCGAGTGGAGGCTACACCCATAGCTAACGTACTACAGGAAGGGCTCTGAGAGCAACAAGGCAGACCTCCCTGTGGGTCCATTTGGGCATGAGAGCGCCTCCCCGACCTGGATACTGTGAATTGCTTACAGTAGGCCCCTGTAGTGGAGTCTTCGCCCATAGTCAACATTCTACCTGTCTCCCTGCTCACTGCAGAGCTCAGGTCTCTGAAAACAACAGGACAAACTTTCCTGGGGATTGATTTGGTTTAGTCTGCCCCCACTTCTCGTTGGCATTGAGCACTGCTGATAGAAGCTGCTATGTGCTAGGAAGCAGACATCTGGAGTGGAGGCTACACTCACAGCCAACAATATACTGGAGGGTACTATTGGTCAATCTTTTGGTTAGCAGATGAGCGTGTTCACCATTTGCAGCGATCATCCAGCAAAACTGAGGTAGAAACCCTCAGAGTATGTTCATAAGACTGAAGCTCATACTGTAGAGGTGTTTGGACACCATGCAGTTTAGGTTCCAGGTGGTTCTCATGGTTCACAAAGTTTAGGGTCACCAAGAAAATAGATGAATTGGAGAAATTAAAACTATTAGATGTAGGTTGGTCAAACTCATTGGTACAGCAAATCAATTAAAATGTTTCCAGCTAGAAAGTATTTAAATATTGGTAAATTTTATGCACCATAAAGATAGATAATTCTTATGACTTTATGAGCCTCTGATTAATTTTGTATATGTGACTGAATTGTCATAGACTTGGCACCTAATTTTCATACACTATACAACAATGCTGCATCTTTTTATATGTCTGTCTCAGTTACTTAGCACTGCTATAACAGAAATACCACAAGTGGATGGCTTTAACAAACAGAAGTTTATTCTCTCACAGTCTAGGAGGCTAGAAGTCTGGATTCAGGGCGCCAGCTCCTGGGGAAGGTTTTCTTTCTCTGTCAGGTCTGGAGGAAGGTCCTTGTCATCAATCTTCCCCTGGTCTAGGAGCTTCTCAGTGCAGGGACCTGGGTCCAAAGGACACATTGTGCTCCCGACACTACTTTCTTGGTGATAGGAGGTCCCCATGACTCTCTGCTCACTTCTCTCTTTTATATCTCAAAAGAGATTGACTCAAGACAAAACCCAATCTTGTAGATTCAGTCCTACTTTATTAATATAACTGTCTTTAATCCTGCCTTATTAAACATCACGGAGGTAGGATTTATAATACACAGGAAAAATCACATCAGATGACAAAATGGTAGACAATCACACAATACTGAGAATCATGACCTAGCCGTGGGGGGACACACTTCAACCCACAACAATGTCCATTACCTTTTCTATGGAGACTTGGTGGTGCATTTCGAACCCATCAGCCACTCTGCAGGAGAAAGATGTGACAGTCTGCTTCCATAAAGATTACAGTTTAGGAAATCCTATGGGGCAGTGCTACTCTGTCCTAAAGGATCACTAGGAGTCACAATTGACTCCATGGCAACAGATTTTTCATTCCTTTTTTAGATTTTAATGACTTTTTCAACGTATTGTCAATATCTAATTAATTTTCAATTAATGATTACTTTTAATATTTTATATATTATATTTCATACTTCCAATATATTTAATTTGTTTTGATGACATCTTCAAAAAGAAAAGAAAAATTACAAAAGGGTGAATTTTTATTGTTGTCAGATACTCTTGAAAAAATCTTTGTAATTTTAAATAATGTTGTAGTAACAAAAGTAAAAGAAAAATAAATATACAAATTTTGCACTCCAGTTATTGCAGGCATTAATTATATGCTTGAATCTTAGAATGCTAATGTATAATTACTCTCATTTACTCATTCTATATATAGTTGTTTTTAAAGGGAAAAAAGGCATTACTGTATAATGCTAAATTTAAAATTTTTTTAAGATTAAAGCATTTAAAAGGTAACCAATTTTTTAAGTATTGTTAAATCTATTAAATACCTGGATGCATGAAAGTCATCTATATACAAAGTAGCACTTGAAATCTTACATTTTGCATAAAATTTCTTCCTGTGAAGTCAGAGCTGGAAGGGAAAAAAATGGAAAACATATGAAAATGTGGAAAATATTGTTTAACGTAATTGTCAAATTTGTCATAATTGAAACACACAAAAATACTGCTATTAAAATTATGAAAACCACATTTCATTTTCAGTTTTATTAGTATTTGTCTAGAATTTTTGGTCAATGCCAAATAGACACAGAATACTGGAACATGCACCCTCAGGGGAAATATGCCATCATAGAATTTTTTTAAAAGGCACAAATATTGTAAGAAGACAACATCATTATTATTTGCAAATAAAAATTTTGGATAAAAATAAATAATTAAATAAAGAAAATAAAGCTATAGAAGATTTAGGAAAATATAGACTTCAATATTTCTTAATCTTCTGAAGGATAAAAATGACTTCCTAAATTTGCAAGTTATAAACAAAAACCAAAAGCTGCAGAACATTACATATAAAAAAATATTTTAAGATATTCATCCTAATAAAAATTGAAATAAATAGGGAAACACCTGGACTCTTACTATATTTACTTATGGCACTTCAAGAATTAATTGTAAATATAGGATCCTAATGAAAAAAGTAAGCTGATAATTCACAAATAATTATAACCAGCTTAAAAGCATAAAAAAGTATTCATCCTCTTTACTAACCAACAAAATCCCAACGAAAACAGGATTTTTACCAAAAAAAAAAAAAAATTAGTCCATATTCACCCAACAAATTCCCATCCTGGTAAAGATGTTTTGAAATAAACACTTTAATATGTTACTAGTGAAAGTGTAGTGTAGATGGATAAAATACTTTTTGGAAGCTATTTTGATACTCCTATTCAAATCTTAAGTATTTATTCCCACCTCACTTAAAACACATTGTTGTTCTTGTTCTTAGGTGCTGTCAAGTCGGTTCCAGCCCATAGTGACCCTATGCACAACAGAACGAAACACTGCCTGGTCCTGCGCCATCCTTACAATCGTTGTTTTGCTTGAGCTCATTGATGCAGCCACTGTATCAATCCACCTTGTTGAGGGCCTTCCTCTTTTCCGCTGACCCTGTACTCTGTCAAGCATGATGTCCTTCTCCAGGGACTGATCCCTCCTGACGACATGTCCAAAGTATGTAAGACGCAGTCTCACCATCCTTGCCTCCAAGGAGCACTCTGGCTGCACTTCCTCCAAGACAGATGTGTTCGTTCTTTTGGCAGTCCATGGTATATTCAATATTCTTTGCCAACACCACAATTCAAAGGCGTCAATTCTTCTTCGGTCTTCCTTATTCATTGTCCAGCTTTCACATGCATATGATGTGATTGAAAATACCATGGCTTGGGTCAGGCGCACCTTAGTCTTCAGGGTGACATCTTTGCTCTTCAACACTTTGGAGAGGTCCTTTGCAGCAGATTTGCACAATGCAATGCATCTTTTGATTTCTTGACTGCTGCTTCCATGGCTGTTGATTGTGGATCCAAGTAAAATGAAATCCTTGACAACTTCAATCTTTTCTCCATTTATCATGATTTTGCTCATTGGTCCAGTTGTGAGGATTTTTGTTTTCTTTATGTTGAGGTGCAATCCATACTGAAGGCTGTGGTCTTTGATCTTCATTAGTAAGTGCTTCAAGTCCTCTTCACTTTCAGCAAGCAAGGTTGTGTCATCTGCATAATGCAAGTTGTTAATGAGTCTTCCTCTAATCCTGATGCCCCATTCTTCTTTATATAGTCCATCTTCTCATATTATTTGTTCTAAACTACTCAGTGCCATCGAGTCAACTCCGACTCATAGTGACCCTATAGGACAGAGTAGAACTGCCCCATAGAGTTTCCAAGGAGTGCCTGGTAGATTCAAACTGCCAACCTTTTGGTTAGCAGCCATTGCACTTAACCACTATGACACCAGGGTTTCCGTTATTTGTTCAGCATACAGATTAAATAGGTATGGTGAAAGAATACAACCCTGACGCACACCTTTCCTGACTTTAAACCAATCAGTATCCCCTTGTTCTGTCCGAACAACTGCCTCTTGATCTATGTAAAGGTTCCTCATGAGCACAATTAAGTGTTATGGAATTCCCATCCTTCTCAATGTTATCCATAGTTTTTTATGATCCACCCAGTTGAATGCCTTTGCATAATCAATAAAACACAGGTAAACATCCTTCTGGTATTCTCTGCTTTCTGCCAGGATCCATCTGACATCAGCCATGATATCCCTGGTTCCACATCCTCTTCTGAAACTGGCCTGAATTTCTGGCAGTTCCATGTCAATATACTGCTGCAGCCTTTTTTGAATGATCTTCAGCAAAATTTTGCTTGTGTGTGATATTAATGATATTGTTCTATAATTTCCACATTCGGTTGGATCACCTTTCTTGGGAATAGGCATAAATATGGATCTCTTCCAGTCAGTTGGCCAGGAAGCTGTCTTCCATATTTCTTGGCATAGATGAGTGAGCACCTCCAGAGCTGCATCTGTTTGTTGAAACATCTCAATTGATATTCCATCAATTCCTGGAGCCTTGTTTTTCACCAATGCCTTCAGAGCGGCTTGGACTTCTCCCTTCAGTACCATCAGTTCCTGACCATATGCCACCTCTTGAAATGGTTGAACATCGACTAATTCTTTTTGGTATAATGACTCTGTGTATTCCTTCCATCTTCTTTTGATGCTTCCTGCGTCGTTTAATATTTTCCCCATGGCATCCTTCACTGTTGCAACTCGAGCCTTGAATTTTTTCTTCAGTTCTTTCAGCTTGAGAAATGCCGAGCGTGTTCTTCCCTTTTGGTTTTCCATCTCCAGCTCTTTGCACATGTCGTTACAATACTTTACTTTGTCTTCTCAGAGAGGCCCTTTGAAATCTTCTGTTCAGTTCTTTTACTTCATCAATTCTTCCTTTTGCTTTAGCTGCTTGACGCTCAAGAGCAAGTTTCAAAGACTCCTCTGACATCCATCATGGTCTTTTCTTTCTCTCCTGTCTTTTCAATGACCTCTTGCTTTCTTCATGGATGATGTCCTTGATGTCATTCCACAACTCGTCTGGTCTTCAGTCTCTAGTGTTCAATGTGTCAAATCTATTCTTCAGATGATCTCTAAATTCAGGTGGGATATACTCAAGGTCATATTTTGGCTCTTGTGGACTTGCTCTGATTTTCTTCAGTTTCAGCTTGAACTTGCATATGAGCAATTGATGGTCTTTTCCACAGTCGGCCCCTGGCCTTGTTCTGACTGTTGATATTGAGCTTTTCCATTGTCTTTTTCCACAGATGTAGCCAATTTGTTTTCTGTGTGTTCCATCTGGCGAGGTCCATGTGTATAGTTACCATTTATGTTGGTGAAAGAAGGTATTTGCAATGAAGAAGTCATTGGTCTTGCAAATTTCTATCATTTGATCTCCAGCATTGTTTCTATCACCAAGGCCGTATTTTCCGACTACTGATCCTTCTTCTTTGTTTCCAACTTTCGCATTTCAATCGCCAGTAATTATCAATGCACCTTGAATGCATGTTCAATCAATTTCAGACTGCAGCAGCTGATAAAAATCTTCTATTTCTTCATCTTTGGCCCTAGTGGTTGGTGCGTAAATTTGAATAATAGTCCTTTTAACTGGTCTTCCTTGTAGGCGTATGGATATTATCCTATCACTGACAGCTTTGTACTTCAGGGTAGATCTTGAAACGTTCTTTTTGACGATGAATGCAACACCATTCCTCTTCGAGTTGTCATTCCCAGCACAGTAGACTATATGATTGCCTGATTCAAAATGGCCAATACCAGTCCATTTCAGCTTACTAATGCCTAAGATATCGATGTTTACGCATTCCATTTCATTTTTGACGATTTTCAATCTTCCTAGATTCATACTTCATACATTCCAGTTTCTGATTATTAATGGATGTTTGCAGCTGTTTCTTCTCATTTTGAGTCATGCCACATCAGCAAATGAAGGTCCCGAAAGCTTTACTCCATCCACATCATTAAGGTCGACTCTACTTTGAGGAGGCAGTTCTTCCCCAGTCATCTTTGGAGTGCCTTCCAACCTGGGGGCTCATCTTCCAGCACTATGTCAGACAATGTTCCGCTGCTATTCGTAAGGTTTTCACTGGATAATGCTTTTCAGAAGTAGACTCCTGGGTCCTTCTTCCTAGTCAGCCTTAGTCTGGAAGCTCAGCTGAAACCTGTCCTCCATGGGTGACCCTGCTGGTATCTGAATACCAGTGGCATAGCTTCCAGCATCACAGCAACACATAAGCCCCCACGGTATGAAAAACTGACAGACACGTGGGGGTTAAAACACATATAACCTAAAAATACACTGCAAGTTTAATTATGGCTGTCAGTAGTTGGGATTGTGCAAGTATAATATAGATTGTTATCTTCATAGTTTTCTGTATTTTTAAATATGAAAAATGTATAACATGTTTTAAAATGTTCATAGAATTTGGCATTCTTTTGGGCCTCTATTCAACAAAATACTCTATATAGATGTTCATGGCAGCATTACTTATAATTATAAAACTTAAATACAGAAGAGTACAATAATAGGATAATGATATAATAATTTAAAGCATATTAGACTGAATAATCATTATTAAGCCACTGAAAAAAGATGATTATGAAGAAAAATGGGAAGAGTTTAATTAAAAAAGCAAAATAAATGTGACTCTAATCATGTTAAAAACTATTTTATTAAGGAGAAATATGCAAAAGATATATATTAGATGTTGGCTTTTATTGGTATTTTGAATGAATACTGGCAAATGGCAATCAGGGTATTTAATCTTTTTATTGTCCTCTACTTTAGTATGTAACTGTCTTCGCTTCCTAGGTCTGCCATAATAAAATGCCACAAAGTAGGTTGCCTTAAAGAACAAAAATTATTTTTTCATAGTTCTGGATGCTAAACATCCAAATTTCGGGGGTAGAGATGATCATGCTGCCTCTCCTTCTTTGCTCTAGAGGAGAACCCCTTCTGGTCTTCTCCAGTTTCTGGTAACCGCAGATGTGTCTTGGCATTCCTTCAGTTGTGGATGTACCTATCTCTTTCTCCCCTTTTTGTGACTCTGTTTCTGTTCTCCCCGCTTATAAAATACCACTCAGAAGTTATTAGGCTTAGGGTCCACTCTAGTCCTGTATAACCTCGTTTAACTTCACAGATAAAAAAAGAAAAAACCCTATTTCCCAAACAAGGTCACATTCACAGATACAGGGGTTAGGATTTCAATGTATCTTTTGGGGGGACACAATTCAATCTATAATGGCAATATTTTCACTGTAAAAGACATTTTGAAAATTTTCATAAGAAAGAGACTGACTTTTTCATTTCAAAAAATGTGTTCTCTAGAAATAAAAATAATCAAAATTTGACTACAAGGATATCCTCTGCTGCAGAGAAAAACTGAATGCAACCTAGATGCAGGGAATAGTTAGATAAAACCAGTACATACATTTAATGGATTATTATGTAATCATTGAAAATGATTTTTCTGTTATAATTTGGCATACAAATGTTCAAAATGTATATTTAATTTAAAAACTTGTTTAAAATTGTGTGTGTGTGTGAAGATAACTCCCAGTAGGCTCGTGAACAAAATTGCTATGGTGCCAGGGTAAAATTTACACGTGGGACTCATCAACATAAACTTCCATTCTCCAATGAGTCTACTTCTGAAAAGCATTATCCAGTGAAAACCTGTCAACAGCAGAGAACAACACGGACCCTATTATGGCACCATTTTCGCAGAGGATAATCCAAGTGACCTAATGGAAGTTTAATCACGTTCAGCAATTTTCATCATGGAAGACAGTGATTTGTTTTCACTACAATATATACTTACTCATTATAGATTTGCCTTCCCTACCTACATTCTTCTCTTCAAACCATCATCAATGGGCTTACCAAATGCCTCATTCACCATCATGGTATTCCACACAGCATTGCCTTTATTTAAGTATCTCATCTGATAGCCAGAAAATGAGTTGGAATCAACTCCACTGGCAATGGATTTGTTGTTAAAGTGTGTTAATTGGCTTACGCTTATGGAATTAGTTGGTTTTACTATGGTCCCCATCCTGCTGAATCAGCTGGCATTACTGAATGGACTTTTGAAGACTCACATGGCACCAGTAGGTGGCAATACTTTACAGGGTTAGGGTAATGTTTACCCAAACCCGTTGCGGTCAAGTCAATTCCGACTCATAGTGACCCTATAGGACAGAGTAGAACTGACCCAAAGGTTTTCCAAGGCTGTAATATTTATGGAATCAGACTGCCACGTCTTCCTCCCATCCAGTGGCTCATGGATTTGAACTGACTTTTCTGTTTGCAGCCCAGAGCTTTAACCATTGCACAGCCAGGGCTCCTAATGTTTACCAGGATACGGTACATACTTAGAATCAGTGAACGATACGTTGATTGTGTTTTTGGATTCATGAGCCCAAGAATCAAGGGATAGAAGTCAGAGTGAATCCTCTCACTATTACCTGCATGATTCACTTAGGAAATTTTTGCTTCTTGTACCCAAAACTTTGAGCCCTGCTTCTCTAGATGTCTCAATTCCCGAAGGAGGAATATATCACACAGCAATGATTCTATTAAAGTGGAAGCTAAGATCGCCACCTGACCAGTTTGGTCTCCTCATGCCACTGAATCAACAGACAAAAACTAGCCTGACTGTCTAGGGGAAATTGACTTGCTACTAAATAATGAGAGTAGGAAGGACTGTGTCTGGAATTTAAGAGATCTTCTAAATTCTCACTTAATATTTATTCTCATTACCTATGAAAGAATGTCCATAAAGAGCTATAACAGCCCATACTGGTTAATGAGATAATAGTACAGACTTTTCAGAAATGAAAGGTTGTTTTACCTTATGAGGTTAAGAACCTGACCACCTGAGGTGCTTGTTGAGGGCAAAATGAATATACAATCAGGTATTGGAAAGAGGAAATTGTAATAATCGATTATGACCATTGGACCAGTTTCAAATGAAGACTATAGTAATTTTTTTCATTCTTATGTGCGTTCCTTTTCTTTTTCTTTCATTTCTCCCTTTACATTCCGCTACTATCTAACTAAGATGTATTAATAGTGTTTCAACTGATATCTCAGTATTTAAGTTGCTGGACAGCAAAGGGGGAGGGTGACTCAGCTAGAGGAGGAGTGCTCGTTACCCAAAGATGAGTAAAGTAACGTGGAACTTCTTGAGGGCTACTCTAAATAAAAAAATTAAAATTTACTCTAAATGGTATCAATTTGATGATTTCCTCTTCAAAGTTCGTTTTGTTGTGTAGAGGAATCCAACTGATTTTTGTATGTTTATATTCTATCCTGATATTCTTTTGAACTCTTCTATCAGTTTCAGTAGTTTTCTTGAGAATTCTTTAGGGTTTTCTGTGTATAAGACCATGTCATCCACAAATAGAGATACTTTTACTTCTTCTTTACCAACCTGAATACAGTATTTCTTTATTTAGTCTAATTGCTCTGTCTAGGACTTCCAGCACAATGTTGAATAAAAGTGGTGATAAAGGGCATCCTTGTCTGGTTCCTGATCTCAAGGGGAATGCTTTCAGGCTCTCTCCATTTAGGATGATGTTGGCTGTTGGCTTTGTATAAATGCCCTTTATTATGCTGAGGAATTTTCCTTCTATTCCTATTTTGCTAAGAGTTTTTATCATGAATGGGTGTTGAACTTTGTCAAATGCCTTTTCCGCATCAATTGCTGAGTTCATGTGGTTCTTGTCTTTTCTTTCATTTATATGATGGATTACATTAATTCTTTTTCTAATGTTGAACCATCCCTGCATACCTGGTATGAATCCCACTTAGTCATGGCAAATTATTTTTTGATATGTTGTTGAATTCTACTGGCTAGAATTTTGTTGAGGATTTTTGCATCTAAGTTCATGAGGGCTATAGGTCTGTAATTTTCTTTTTTTGTGGTGTCTTTACCTGGTTTTGGTATCAGGGATATGCTGGCGTCATAAAATGAGTTTGGTAGTATTCCGTCCTTTTCTATGCTCTGAAATACCTTTAGTAGTGGTGGTGTTAACTCTTCTTTGAAAGTTTGGTAGAACTCTGCAGTGACGCCGTCTAGGCCAGGGCTTTTTTTGTTGGGAGTTTTTTGATTACGTTTTCGATCTCTCCTTTTGTTACGGGTTTATTTAGTTCTATCTCTGTTTGTGTTAGTTTAGGTAGATAGTTTCTAGAAATTCATCCATATCTTCTAGGTTTTCAGATTTATTAGAGTACAATTTTTCATAGTAATCTGATATGATTCTTTTAATTTCAGTTGGGTCTGTTGTAATATCGCCCATCTCATTTCTTATTTGGGTTATTTACTTCCTCTCCTGTTTTTCTTTTGTCAGTTTGGCCAGTGGCTTATCAATTTTGTTAATTTTTTCAGAGAACCAGATTTTGGCCTTGTTAAGTCTTTCAATTGTTTTTCTGTTCTCTATTTCATTTAATTCTGCTCTAATTTGTATTAGTTAGTTCTGATAGGAAGTGTTTTCATTCTCATTGGATTCTCTCAGTTTCTTTATTCCATCCTTAATGTCTTCTATAACCCAATCATTTTCAAACAGGGTATTGTTCAGTTTCCAAGAGTTTGATTTCTTTTCCCTGCCTTTTCTGTTATTGATTTCTACTTTTATGGCCGTATGGCCTAAGAAGATGTTTTGTGATATTTTGAAGTTTTGGATTTTGCTAAGGCTTGCTTTATGACCTAATATGTGGTCTATCTAGAGAATGTTCCATGTGCACTAGAAAAAAAAGTGTACTTGGCTGCTGTTGGGTGGAGTGTTCTGTGTATGTCTATGAGGTCAAATTGATTGATTGTGGCATTTATATTTTCCGTGTCTTTACTGAACTTCTTTCTGGATGTTATGTCCTTCACTGAAAGTAGTGTGTTGAAATCTCCTACTATAATTGTGGAGCAGTCTATCTCACTTTTCAGTGCTGTTAGAGTTTGTTTTATGTATCTTGCAGCCCTGTCATTGGGTGCATAAATATTTAATATGGTTATGTCATCCTGGTGTATTGTCCCTTTAATCATTATATAGTGTCCTTCCTTGTCCTTTGTGGTGGAATTAATTTTGTCTACTTTATCAGAAATTAATATTGCCACTTCTGCTCTTTTTTGATTGTTGTTTGCTTTACATATTTTTTTCCATCCTTCAAGTTATTGTTTGTTTGTGTCTCTAAGTCTAAGGTGTATCTCTTGTAGGCAGCATATAGACGGATGGGTTTTCTTTTATCCATTCTGCTACTCTCTGTCTGTTTATTGGTGCCTTTAGCCAATTAACTTCAAGGTAATTACAGATAGGTATGAGTTTAGTGCTGTCATTTTGATGTCTTCTTGTGTGTGTTTTTGACAGTTTCTTTTTTGCACGTAATTTTTTGTGCTAAGTAGTTTATCTTTATATATTGTCTTTTTCTCTTATTCATTGTTGTTGATTTGTTTCTGCTGAGTCTCTATTTTTTTCTTGTATTTTATTTTGATAAGTAGAATTGTTACTCTCCTTTGCAGTTACCTTAATATTTACCCCTATTTTTCTAAGCTTAAACCTAACTTTTCTCTTTATACTGCCTTGTCTTCCTCTCCACATGGAAGATCTATGACTACATTTCTTAGTCCCTTCATTGTTTCAATGTTGTTTTCTTTTATGTAATAACATAACTGTTTCCCTGTTTTGAGTGCTTTTTTATCTTGATATATTTTTGTGATTTCCCTATCTGGGTTGACACCTGGTTGCTCTGTCCTGTTTTCTAGTCTTGGATTGATATCTGATATTATTAATTTTCTAACTGAGAACTCCTTTTATTATTTCCTGTAGTTTTTCGTTTGGTTTTTACAAATTCCCTAAACTTCTGTTTATCTGGAAATATCTTCATTTTGCCTTCATATTCAAGAGAGAGTTTTGCTGGGTATATGATTCTTGGCTGGTAATTTGTTTTCCTTCAATGCTTTAAATAAATTATCCCATCTCCTTCTTCCCTGCATAGTTTCTGCCGAGTAGTCCGAGCTTATTCTTATTTACTCTACTTTGTAGGTGACTTTTTGTTTATCCCAACCTGCTCTTAAAATTCTGTCTTTATCTTTGGTTTTGGCAAGTTTGGTTATAATATATCTTGGTAACTTTCTTTTAAGATCTACCTTATGTGGAGTTCGATGAGCATCTTGGATAGATATCTTGTCATCTTTCACTATATCAGGGAATTTTTCTGCTGACAAATCTTCAACAATCCTCTGTGTTTTCTGTTATCCCTCCCTGTTCTGGTACTCCAATCACTATAGGTTATTTCTCTTTATAGAGTCCCACATGATTTTTTGGGTTTCTTCATTTTTTTTTAATTGTTTTATCTGATTGTTATTCAAATGTATTGGTGGTGTTTTATCTTCAGTCTCACAAATTCTGCCTTCCGCTTCCACAATTTTGCTCCTCTGAGTTTCTATTGAGTTGTCTACTTCTGTAATTTTATTCTTAATCCTCTGAATTTCTGATTGCTGTCTCTTTATGGATTCTTGCAGCTTATTAAATTTTTCATTAGGTTCTTGAATAAGCTTTTTAATTTCAACTGTTTTATCTATATATTCCTTGGCTCGTTCTGTGTATTGCCTGATCTCTTTTTTGATGTCTTGAAGAGCTTGGTATATTAATCTTTTGTATTCTGCATCTGGTAATTCCAGGAAGGCACCTTCATCCAGAGGATTCCTTGATTCTTTGTTTTAAGAGCTCGTTGAAGTGATCATGGTCTACTTCTTTATGTGACTCGATATTGACTGTTGTCTCTGAGCCATCTATAACTTATTGTATTAGTTTATTTTATGTTTGTTTACTGTATCCTAGCTTCTTTGTTTTGTTTTGATATGCCCAAATGATTTGCTTCAGTGAGCTAGGTTGTTTCTTTTCATCTTTGAAGCTTTAATGTCCTGTCTCCAGGTGGCTAGAGCTGTTATCAGGTGTATCAGCCTAGGAGTCCATTCACTTTTCTTGTATGGATTCAGCTCAGGTGTCCAGGTAGTGTGTGTGATACAGGCTCTGTCCTATAGTCTTAGAGGGGCAGGAGTGATTGGTGTAAGTACAGGTATCCATTGCAGCAGAGGGTCACACTCTGAATAAGGCAAGGGCTGACAACTCTCCCCCAAGTGTCTGTGAGGAAAGCACGTCCCTGGTGGATTCTGCAGACAGACTGTGGGCCCCCAGTGCTTTGGGTCATAAGGAGTAGGAGATACACTTATCCTTGGACCCAGGCATGGGTGGCTGGGTGACATGAGTGGAACCACTAGTCCTTAGGCCCCTGGTGTGGTTAGGTGAGGACTATGTTTAATAGTCAAAGCGGTGTCAAACATCAAACACCCACCTCTCCACCACACAGCTGCAACTTTTGTAGTCTGCCAACAAGGGCCTGTTCTCCTGAAATAAACCCAACTCCTCTTTGCAGGGGGAAAAGATATTCAAAGTCAACGGACCATTTATGCCTGGACAGGAGCCACCTCTTCCCTGAGTGCCCCAGATTAGCAGAGCTAGCAGATTATCTTTCCCCCAATTGTGAATTTATTCCTTTTCCAAGGTCAGGAGAGTGCCTCAGGGTGCTCAGCAGCACCTATCTCAGGGGCAGGGAAATTGACAGCCACTGCAGCTGGCTTGGGGGCTGGGGGCAAGGTAAAATATACACAAGTGCTTAGCTTATGCCAGCAGTGCTGTTCTTCCCTGGCTCCAGAGGTGTGTGTAGGCTGTGCAGCTGGCTGTTTCTCCCTGAGGGAACTGCATCCGGAGCCCTACTGAGGTCACTCCAGGGAACGGTGCCTGAGGATTCCCAGTGATTCAGGTCCTGCAACTCCTCTCTGCTTCTTAATCATCTCTCCCTCCCCCTTTCACTCAATCCATTTTCTAACTTTGCCTTTGATGTTCAGGGCTTCTAGCTTGTCATAAATGTAATCATTTCACTTGTTTTTTTGTGGTCTTTGTTGTAAGAGGGATCACCGGAAGTATCTGACTAGTCTGCCATCTAGGCCCCACCAACTCAATAATTGTTTTAAAGAGGTCTTTTTAACTTAAGTAACAGTGTTTTTGTTTTCTATATTTGTTACTTATATCTAATTTATTTACATTGTAAAGGAGACCTAATACATAGATAATTGAGTAGAAAAGGAACAAAAAAGTATTTACATGTATATTAGAAGTAATTTTCAAAAGAAAAGAAATCCTGGGGAGAATTGACATTGAGCTATCAAAATGCATTGGTAAAATTATTGGATTTTTAAATATAAAGAAAAATATCATATTTAAGAAACAAAAATTATTAGGTCACCTTGTAAGTTGTGTTCTGCACAACGTCAGTGCAAGAAAGTAATCTGTAAATTCCTCAGACATTTTGACCCATATGTACCCAGCCCTCACTTATTGATTATCTCGTTATCTGACATTTTGCATTTACGGCAATAGTAAAAGACTTACTGTGCAACTATTTTGTGCATTAATGACATATGCCTGTCAGTAACAGCCTGTGATGGTTAAGGTTATATGTCAACTTGGCTGGGCCATGATTCTCAATGCTTTGGCATTAAGTAATTATGTAATTGGGCAGTTATGATGTAGATAATCTCCATTTTGAATAATGACCTGGTCTTTAGAACCTAAGTGAGCAGAGGGTGTGTTTTATATCCACAGTGATATAAACACAGAGAAATGATATTTAAAAATTATGCTTTTGGACATTAGTACTAGAAATATCTAACTTAAATTGACTGAAATAATAGAGGGAATATGACTAAAAGTTTCACTGATTAGAAATAATAATGGCTTAGTTATGTGTCCAACTCCTTTTCTCCAAGATTTTCTTGATTCTGCTCTCTAAGTGTGTTGACAACATCCACAAACTGATATTATGATGGCTACAATATTTTTTTTTTTTTTTTTTTTTACAATATAGCTAAGCCTCATGTTCATATTGAAGAAAAAAAATTAGAAAACGCTAGAAAAGATTGAAATAGAAGGAAAATTCCTCAGTATGATTCAGGGCATATATGAAAAGCCAACAGCCAACATTAGACTTAGAGAGAAAGGCTGAGAGCTTTCCCATTGAAATCTGGAACAAGACAAGAGTGCCTATTCTTACCATTTCTATTAATATTGTATCAGAAGTCCTAGCCAGAGCAATAAGACAAGAAAAAGAAATAAAAGGTATCCAAATTGGAAAAGAAAAAAAGTAAAATTATCTCTATTCACAGATGATATGATCCTATATATAGAAAATCCCAAAGAAGCCACAAGAAAATTTCTATAGCTAATAGTGAAATTTAACAAAGCTGCAGGGTACAAAGTCAACAAAAACAAAAATCAGATGGGTTTCTATACACCAGTAGTGAGAAGTATGAAAGGGAATTCAGGGAAACAACTACATTTACAATAGTATCTAGGAGAATGAAATACCTAGGAATGAATCCAACCAGGGATGTGAAGGACTTACACAATGAAAACTATAACACACTGCTGAAAGAGGTTAAAGAAGACTTAAATAAATGGAAAGACTTTCCATGTTCTTGGGTTGGAAGACTTAATATTGTTAAAATGTCAGCACTACCCAAAGTGATCTATGGATTCGACACAATTCTGATCAAAATTCTAACAGTCTTTTTTACAGAAATAGAAAAGACAATCCTCAAATTTATATGGAATGACAAATGGCCCTGAATAGCTAAAACCATGTTGAAAGGGAAGAAAAAAGTAGGAGGAGTCACACTTCCTGATTTTAAAACATACTCTACAGCTATAGTAATCACAACAGTCTGGTACTGGTATAATAATAGACACAAAGACCATGGGAATAGAATTGAGGGTCCAGAAATAAACAGACATTTATGGTCAACTGATTTTCGACAAGGTTGATAAGTCCATTAGATGGGGAAAGAAAAATCTCTTCAATAAATGGTTCTGGGAAAATTGAATTTCCACATGAAGTGAAATTGGATTTCCACATGCAATGAAATAGGATCTATACATGACACATATATACAATGGGATAATAATACTCAGCCAGTAGAGGTCATGAAGTCTTGATATATGCTGCAGTATGTATGGAGCTTGAAGACATTATGCTGAGTAAAATAAGTCAATCGCAAAAGGACAAACATTGTATGACCTCACTTATATAAAAAGACAAAAAAAAAAAAAGGCAAATGTACCGAGGCCAAAGTTTATTAGTGGTTACCTGGGGCAGGAGAAAGGGGGAAAAAGGGAGTTAATGGTGATGGAAAAATTGCACTGCTTAAGGGTAGAGTTGCAGATGCAGTTATTATAATTGCCATCAATAAGTTGCACACCTGTAAAAAGTTGAATTGTCAAAAGTTCTATGATAGATATATTTTTAAAAAGAAAAAAGAGTAGCTGCTAAGGCTGCTTATGTACAACCAAATTCCTTATGGGATTTGGTTCCTTAGTTTGGAGGTTTAGGGTCATGGTTTCATGAGACATCCCAATTAACTGACCTAATAATGTGCTTAGTTCTTTGTCCTACCTCCTATTTCATTGCAGTGTCTGGGGTCTTAAAAACTTGCAAGCAGCCATCCAACAGACAACAATTGGTCTTTATTTACCCAGAGCAACAGAGGAAGAAGGAGGGCCAGGAATAGAAGGAAGATATGCAATGTGTGGCTAATTGCCTCCATGAACAGCTGCCTCCTTTGCCATGAGACCAGAAAAACTGAATGGTGCCTGGCTATCATTTTTTTAACATTTTGATTAAAGATTCCATAGAAAAATTCTGATTAAAAGGGGGAAAATGCAGAAAAGAAGGTCAAATTCTCATGGACTCTAGACTTTCTGAAGCCATGGAGGGTGGATGAACCCCTGAAACTATTGCCCTGAGATAATCTTTATACCTTAAACCAAAAATATCCCCTGAAGTCCTCTTAAAACCAAACAATAGTTTAGCTTAACTAGCAAAAAAGTTCTGCCTTGAGCATTATGCTTTTAACAACTATCTCTATGGGATCAAATTGACAACAGCAAATTGAAAGATTAGATAGGAACCTTAGGGATCAATGAGTTTATGAAAATGATGGCTTTAATTGCCTTGGCTTATCAGCACATACCGAATTTGAAAAGAAATAATAACATATTGAAAATTTTAAATTAGGTAGATATTGATGAACTTACTCATAAGACAGAAGAAGAAAAAGGCTGGTAAATCCTTTACTGTAAAATGTTACTTGGGTGATATGACTTCAGTGAAATGATAATTGGACCATGTTGTTGTTGTTAGGTGCCATCGAGTCTGTTCTGACTCATAGCAACTCTCTGCACAACAGAACAAAACACTGCCCGGTCCTGTGCCATCCTCATGATTGTTATGCTTGAGCCCATTGTTGCAGCCACTGTGTCAGTCCATATTGCCAAGGATCTTCCCCTCTTCCCCTGACCCTGTACTTTACCAAACATGATGTCCTTCTCTAGAGACTGAGTCCTCCTGATAACATGCTCAAAGTAGGTGAGATGTAGTCTCGCCTGCTTGCTTTTAAGGAGCATTCTGGTTGTACTTCTTCCAAGACAGATCTGTCCATTATTTTGGCAGTTCATGGTATATTCAATATTTTTCACCAAAACCATAATTCAAAGGCATCGATTCTTCTTCAGTCTTCCTTACTCATTGCCCAGCTTTTGCACGCCTAGGTGATTGAAAACACCAGGGATCACGCACACCTTAGTCCTCAAAGTGACTTCTTTGCTTTTCAACACTTTAAAGAGGTCCTTTGCAGCAGATTTGCCCAATGCAATGCTTCTTTTGATTTCTTCAATTCTGCTTCCATGGGTATTGGTTATGGATCCAAATAAAATGAAATCCTTGACAACTTCAATCTTCTCTCCATTTTCATGATGCTGGAAACCCTGGTGGCATAGTTGTTAAGTGCTACGGCTGCTAACCAAGAGGTCAGCAGTTCAAATCTACCCCTTGAAAACTCTGTGGGGGAGCTTTTCTCTGTCCGATAGGGTCACTATGAGTCAGAATCAACTCAACAGCAATGGGTTTGGTTTTTGGTATCACGATGTTGCTTATTGGTCCAGTTGTGAGGATTTTTGTTTTCTTCATGTTGAGGTGTAATCCATACTGAAAGCTATGATGTTTGATCTTCTTCAGTAAGTGTTCAAGTCCTCTTCACTTTCCGCAAGAAAGGTTGTGTCTTTTGCAATTGAATCAATTGGATCATAGTTTTTTTTTGTTTTAAATGAGGTTGGCTAAGTCCTATGTCATGAATGGGTTTATAATGACAGTTAATGTTGCAATATGCTTTTTTTTTTTTTTAGACAGATTGTGACTGTTCTTCCAGAGACTCTTTATTAAAGAATGAAGAATTTAAATCCGTATCTCATTGGGATAAACTGGGTGATGAAGCCATTCATTACCAGGTGCTTATTGACTGTTTATTCTCTTCCAGACAATCTATTAAGCCTCTGAACCAACTCACATGTCCAAGTAATGCTATTATTTGCTATGGCATCTCCATATATATCTTGATTTTCTGAATTTCCCAGTAGAGTAGTTTTCCAGGCATATTTGGGACCTGTCCTCTGATTCCTTGTGTGTTTGAAAAAAAATTCTAGTTCATTAGTACACTTCCATTGGAAGTTAAAACTACTCCCATTTTGTGGGGTCATCCTGACTTGTCTAAGAATAATTCCATCTATTTGCCAATGATTGGTTCAGGAGCCTAGGCCATAGCCATAGTAAGCACTGAGTTAATAATATAGAGTATTCCATGAACACTTGCATGACATATTTATTTGATTAAAAATTCACATGACTGTACTCTGTATACTTCCTTTATTGAATGTCCTAACTTCTAGCTAACTGATATCCTTACCAGTTATATCTTGAGAGTAGAAAAAAAATATTTGAAGAAGAAACTTAAAAATGTAGGATATGAAAAAACTAAAACAAAAAAATCTATTTCTCTTATTAATTTAAACATTTTCAAACACTTTTAGCACACCAGTTTTGCCTCTCATGCTCAGCTATGGATTGAAGAGTTACCTGTGAGAGAAAAGTCATTTATAAGTTCATTGCATAAGCTAAAGAAATACATGCTCCAAAATTTAAGCCATTCTAAATAACAGAAATACTCAAATGACCATCATTTTAAGTCAAAACCTAATAATTTGGAATAGGAGTGTCTTAGATATCTAGTGCTGGTATAACAGAAATACCACAAATGGATGCCTTTAACAAACAGAAATTTGTTTTCTCACAGTTTAGGAGACTAGAAGTCTGGATTCAGAGCACCGGCTCTAGAGAAAGGCTTTGTCTCTTTGTGGGCTCAGGAGGAAGGTCCTTGTCTCCTCAGCTTCTGTTTCGTTGTTTCTTAGAGATTTCCATATGTCTTGGCATCTGTCTTATTCCGTCTCTCTTGCTAGCAGGCACTTTTTCTCTTTTTATATCTCAGAAGAGATTGACTGAAGACACACCCTCCACTAATCCTGCTTCATTAACGTAACGAAGACAACCCATTCCCAAATGAGATTATAACCACAGGCATAGAGGTTAGGATTTACAAAGCATATTTTGGGGGGACGTAATTCAACCCATCACAGTGAGTTTACAGCATTTTTCCAGAATTACATTTTTAGGGTTTTCTAAGAGATTTGATAACCTAAATAAAACTTTAAAAGGATATAAAGATATAACCTCCATTTATTACATGAATCATCATGCCAGTTGTATTAAACCATTATGGCTAATTCTCCTTTGAAAGCTTTCCAGGAAGAGCTTGATCTTGCCTTCTTAGAATACCATCCCTGGACTTACAGAATTTAAGGGCCTTGGAGTTAAGTAGCAGAAATTGAGCAGATGATGTTTTAACGGCAGTTGAACTAAATATTTTGTAGCTGTTTCATAGAAAAGAAACTCTGGGGATTTCCTACTAGTAAGTGAGGAATAGCTAACATGCCAAACCTGTTTTTGTAAGAGGTCAGAAATTTTGTCTAAGATTTTCTAATGATATGATTGTTTCTCAGAAATAGAAGATACGGATGTGGAAAGACATCGTAATAGATTTTGAAGTGCACATGGCTGTTCGGCAGAAATATTTGAGGAAATTTTCCTTGTAAGATAAAGGAGTTGCCTTTATTTTAAAATTCCTAGGCTATTGGTCACTTTTCCAAAAACACCTCAAACCTTTTAAAGAGTTTATTAAATTATGCCTTATTTGGAAATCTTAAAATGTAATTTTGCCTTGCATGCATATTAAGAAAAGATGAAACTGAATACGCAAAAATGCAGGATGATTTATAAATAAAATATTCAAAATTCTGGATAGTCTAGCCTATGACTCACTGAGTTATGTTGCCTAGGTGAATTAATTTATGGAAGTAACTAGAAAGCATTGGGTTTATTTATTTATTTTTACACGGCAAAACGTACACTAATTCAACAGTTTCTCCATGCACCGTTAAACGACATTGATTACATCCTTTGAGTTGTGCAACCGTTCTCACCCTCCTCTTCTGAGTTGTTCTTCCCTCATTAACATAGAATCACTGTACCCTAAGTTTCTTATCTAATCTTTTGAGTTTCTGTTGTCAGTTTGATCCCATACAGACAGTTCTTGAAAGAGCAAGGCAGATCTTTTTTACTAGTTAAGCTAAATTATTGCTTGGTTTTAAGAGGACTTCAGGGGATATTTTTGGTTTAAGGTGTAAAGGTTATCTCAGGGCAATAGTTTCGGGGGTTCATCCACCCTCCATGGCTTCAGAAAGCCTAGTGTCCATGAGAATTTGACCTTCTGTTCTGCATTTTCTCTCTTTTGATCAGGATTTTTCTATGGAATCTTTACTCAAAATGTTAAAAAATGGTAGCCAGGCACCATTCAGTTCTTCTGGTCTCATGGCAAAGGAGGCAGTTGTTCACAGAGGCAATTAGGCACACATTTACTATTCTCCTTCTTGCCCTGTCTTTCCTCTTCTGTTTTCCAGGTGAATAGAGACCAATTGTTATGCACTGGATGGCCGCTTGCAATCTTTTAAGACCCTAGGCACTCTGCAATGAACTAGGAGTTAGAACAGAAGTACTAAACACGTTATTAGGCTGATTAACTGGTATGGCCCATGAAACATGCTGTAACCTCAAAACCAAGGAACCAGATTCCATGAGGTGTTTGGTTATTCATAAGCAGACTCAGTGGCTACTCATTTTCTTTTTTGTCACTGTTGTGAATATATCTATCACACAACTTTTGCCAGTCCAACTTCTGGCAGAGCCAATATTTTGTAGCATCATTCTTTCCTGTTAAAGTAAAATTTTTATTTTATGGAAAAAGAAATAATAAATCTGAGATTTGAGATTAAGTTGAAGTTAGCTTATGCTTAGGAAGGATAGAACAATTACCAAGAATGATGTTTAAAGAAGACACAATTGAGAGCAAAAGTAATATTAAAAAATTTACAACTAGATTTGAACAGAATCAATGTGCTTTGGCCTCTTTTCTTCTCACTCTGTACACACTAATGGGTGATCACATTCTTTCCAGGCCCTTGATTACCAGTTGTATGCTAATGATTCCAAAATGCTACCTGCTCAGACATTGCTGTGGACCTCCAGATATGTAGTTGACTGCATAGTGTACGTACCTGTTGCCATAGAATCAATTCCAATTCATTGCAAGTCTATGTGTTACACAGTAGAACTGCTTCATAGGGTTTTCTCGGCTATAGTCTTTATGGAAGCATCTTGCCAGTACTTTCTTACATGGTACTACTGGGTGAATTCAAACTACCAATGTTTAGTCAAGCACAAACCATTTTTCCCCACTCAGGGACCTACATAGCAGAATATCCAATTACATATTCCAGAGTCACTTCAGAACCATCATGGCCAAAACTAAATTAATCCTATTCTCTTTAATCCTTTATTCCCTTTATTCACTATTCCAACAGATAATAACAGTTGTAATTACCCCAAAGAGGTGGTAAAACTGCACCCAGAATTTGTTTCAGATGTTGAGACTGATGAACCCCACTCAACCCTTGAGGGTGTGAAAAAATAAATTACACACAAAAGGGGGCTTTATGAAGAGTACAGGGCAGCTCCCAAGATGGTCCAGAAATGACTTGGAGAACAGGGAAAAGAGACTTGTTTGGCATCTATTACATTTGAAGTGTGGGGCTGGAGTGAGGGTTTCCTTTTGTGGGCCACAGTTGAGTGATTTGAACTTCTCATTGAGCACCAAAGGAGAGAGAACCTGGGTATTCTAATTTGCTTGCCCAGATGTGGGGCAGAAGGGGAAAGAAAGTATTGGGGCTTGAAAGCTGTCTTTAGTGAAATATCAGGAGTGAATGTAAAAAAATGATTCTGAATCATTTTTTATGATACTTGTGAATTTAGAACAGCTGCACACACTTGGAGCCCTGATGACTCAGTGGTTAAGAGCTTGGCTGATAACCAAAACATCAGCAGTTCAAATCCACCAGCTGCTTCTTGGAAACCCTATGGGGTAGTTCTACTCTGTCCTATAGGATCATTATGAGTCAGAATCAACTTGACAGCAATGGGTTTTTAATGGACGCATACACTTACCGTGCACGCTAACACATTAAATATATTATAATACTGTCAATATGAAATCTTTAGTTAAATTCTACACATTATAAATTAGCTGGTGTTATTCTAAAGAATAAATGCTATGTCTAAACATACTAAATGAGTGGGGAGTAGTAATCACTCATAGAGAGATAGACTGTAGGATATAACAGTTGCCCTTGAGTCAATTCTAATTCATGGCAACCCCATATATTTATCAATATATAAATATTTATATATTTAATAAAAATGCATGATGAATAGACCATTTTATAGTGACCTTCGTAAAAATAGTCATACTTTACACTTGAGAAAAAGATGGCCCTATTAACTGTCATTTTTAAAATTTAAGCCCCTTGATGACATTGAATCATTCCTAAACTCTGCAGGATATAAGCTGAAATATTCAAACTGGATTTTAAAGTTACACCACGTGAAAAATTTAACTTTTTTTGTAAGGAGGATTAGTCTTTAATCATGCTGTTTGTTCTAGTTAGTATCCTAAGGATTTTTCCCTCTACTTTAAATCCCAGAACAGAAATGTTTACTGCTAAGCAGTGGCCTAGTACCTGAACTGTATGGTTTATATTACTAGAGCTTGCCAGATTAATCGTAATAGTTTTACAATGGCAGAAATGAATGGATTTTTTTCTTCTTCTTCTTAAAAGGTGGATAAAGGAGAATAAAGCAACTAGGAATTTATTAAAATTGCTATTGTTAAATTTATAAAATAATTCATATATTTATAAAATAAATTTATAAAATAATTCATAATACAAATTTATTATAAATTATTTGTTATATTGTATTATTGCAAGCATTTTGACCTTAATTTCACATCAGTTTCTCTAAAAATGAATGCAAAATAGGCTAGCGTAAAGAAAAGCAACTAACCTGTTCTGAGGTTGATAAAATAGATTAGAACCCATGTGAACCACAGCGTCATCTAGCCTGAGACCAGAAGAACTAGATGGTACTCATCCAGCACTACTGACTGTTCTGACCAGGGACACAGTAGAAGGTCTGAAACAGAAAGGGAGAAAACTATAGAACAAAACTGAAATTTCTAAAAAAAGGCGAGACTTACCGGACTAATAGAGACTAGAGGAGCCCCCAAGACTATCGCCCTAAGATATTCTTTGAACTTGGAATTGAAGCCACCCCCAGTGGTCACCTTTCATCCAAACAAATAAATTGGCTTAAAAAATAAACAGTGTCATCCTTGAATTCTGTGCTCCCTTAAATAATCAACAATATGATACCAAATGAGCAACCTTTACCTTAAGACACTGATGAGAAGCTAAGGAGAGGCAGGGAAATTAGATTAATGGAAAAAGAACAAAAAGAATGGAAATCACGAGAATGTTGACACATTATGAAGAAATGTAACCAATGTCATGCGACAAGTTGTATAAAAATTGTTACAAGGTAACCTAATTTTCTATGTAAACATTCACCTAAAACACACAATAAAATAGTTTTTTACAAAAGCTTTATTAGTAAATCCCCTCAAAATAGATTACAAAAAAGTGTTTTAAAAAAAAAGTTTAGTCATTTTATTTTAATTCTGTGTTTGTTTCTAGAAGAAAATATATAGCCAAAGCAGAATTTCTTTTCATAAAACACTTGATGACTGGAAAACACAAAAATGTTTGCCTAAATTATATCAGTTTAACTTTTTTTTTCTTTTGCTGTGAAGATCTCTATAGTTCTACCCCAACATAATTGTTTTAGCACATCCTGGCAGATAATTATAAAAATATATGCAATTCAGTGGATTTCATACCCAACAAGATGCCAGATCTGGCTGACCTGAGACCGTCCAAACACAAATACTTAAGGATTCTATAAAATATTACATGTTTAATGCATAGATTTGCTAAAAGGAGAAGATTGAAATCTCCAGGTACCACAAATAAGCAAAAGCAGAAGCTAGTTTAGGGGTTTAAAAACTGAGCTATAATAGCAGACTCTTCAATAGGGTTTGCCAGCCACAGGACCTTTTAGTTAATCTAATTTTTAAACAGTTTTAATCCAACAATCTCAAAGGTTTTGAAGTAGAGTGTTAAAAGAGATTTAAAAAATACATATAGAAACCATATGAAATAATAAAATAGTATAATAAGAATAAAATATTTTTCAAAGATCTAAATAGGACTTTTGGAAGTAAAAAGAGAAAAAAAATCATTTTAAGTAAAACTCATCAAGTGAGTGGAAACCCTGGTGGCGTGGTGGTTAAGAGCTATGCCTGCTAACCAAGAGGTCAGCAGTTCGAATCCACCAGGTGCTTCTTGGAAACTCTACAGGGCAGTTCTACTCTGTCCTATAGGGTAGGTATGAGCGGAATCGACTTGACAGTCATTTTTTTTTTTAAATGATTCATACATTTTTAAGCTTTTTATTGTTTTGTCTGCTTTATCAGTTACTAGAAAAGCAAATTAAAATCCCCATTATGGTTTGCATTTCTCAATTTTCTACTTGTAAGTCTTTCAATTTGCAGTATATATTTTGTGGATGTGCTAATAAGTACAGATATGTATAGAATTGTTATGTATTGCTATTGAAGTGAAATTTTATCATATTGTGTCCCTCTCTATCCCAAATTATCCTTTTGGTTTAATGTCTGTTTTGATTAAGGTTAATATGCTGTTGTTGTTGTTAGCTGCCATCAAGTCAGTGCTGACTCATAGAGACCCTATAGGTCTGTTAACGTTAATATAAGTATACTAATTTTCTTTTGGTCGAAATGTGCCTGGTATGTGTTTCTTGAGCCTTTTACTTTAAATATTCCTATAACTATATATATATATGTATAGGACAGAATTTACATATAATCTCTGCTGATTCTTTCTTTTAAATGATAAATTTAGTCATTTACAGGAGTGTGCATGTGAAAGCTGGACAATAAAAAGGAAAAATCAAAGTATAATTGATGCATTTGAATTGTGGTGTTGGTGAAAAATAGACTGTGAACTGCCAGAAACATGAACAAATTAGTCTTGGAAAGGATATAGTCAGAATTCTCCTTAGAAGCAAGAATGCCAAGGCTTCATCTTGCCTACTTTGGACATATCAGCAAAGACCAAGAGCTAGAAAAGGACATCATGTTTGATACAGTAGAGGGTCAGCAAAAATGAGGGAAACTCCCCATGAGATGGATTGACATGGTGCCAGCAACAATGCGCTGAAACATACCAAAGATTATGAGAATGATGAAGGACCAGGCAATGTTTTCCTCTGTTATACATAAAATCACCATGTGTCAGGTCTGACTCAATGGCAACTAACAAAAACATGCATTACCGATTTTTTTGTGTAACCTTTTCAAAAGCAAATTGCCAGTTTTATTAAAATTGAAGATTTGTCCATTAGTCAGGATAGACAAGTTTATTCTGTTATGTTGTTGTCGTTGTGTGCAGTGAAGTCGATTCAGACTCATAGCAACCTCAAATTCCCAGTGTCTTAAAAACAAAAAAACACACCAAAGATTCATTTTTCACGTGTAAAACAAATCATTGTGGATCAGTTGGTGGCTCAAAAAAAGAAATGATCCGAAGCATTGCTTGTTTATGTTGCAGGGAAAAGGAATCATGGTAATGAATATGCACTCACTCTCAAGACTTTTGCTTCAACTTCTTGTCTAAATAAAATGGGCAGGAAATGCCCACATGGAGGGGAAACAAAATATTAGAGAGTAACTTTATGACATTGTAATAAGTCTACTATTCAACAATACCACATGCTAAATTCTGCCTAGAAAATCTCCAGTACGATTACACAGAGACAAAAATAAAATATTAGGACTTCTGGCCAAAATGGCACTGTAGACATCCCTCCACAGCAAAGACCCAAAAAACGAGGGGAGGTCCCTTATCAGCTAATGCAGCACTGATTTGCCATCTTGGACTCCTGTCAGGGAGTCCCAGTAACCAGCAATACCAGCCTTCCCACCCCCATCCTCTCCTCTCCTGGCTGCAGGAGCTCAGCCAGCCAGGAATTGCAGCATCCACACTGTTTGGATTTGCCCCACCCACATTGCAGATTGGGGGACAGGGAGTATGGGAAAGCAGCTTCACGAAGTTCCCAGCAGGAGACAGAGACAGAGCACCTGGTAAGGAGCAATATACGCTCCCTCTTTCCCTCCCCCTTCACCTCCTCTGCTTCCTGCCAGTCACAATCTCTTGCCCAAAAGGCAACTGCTTCTGCCCCAGGCTGCTTGAATTTACCACGCGCATACTGACTGGCTCCCTCAGAAGCTGTTGCTTCTTTCTGTGTCTTTTGGTTTCTTCCATGCCTCCCACCATCTCCCCCTCCTTTCTCTCAAACACCTGGCTCCCTGTGCTGTGCCATCTTTGCTTCTTCTTGAAAGGCTGTGAAGCCCCACTCAGTTGGGGAACCACTCCCCTGGCCCACAACACCATGCTGGTGGGATCCCTGGGGTTTTTTCTTTTCTTTTTTTGCTCATTTGTTTTGCCTTGTTCCATTTGTTTGTTTTCTTTCTTTCTCTTTTTGCACTTGGGACTGGCTTCTAGCCAGGCTGCACTGCACAGCTTAGGAGCCACTCCCCCCAATCTGTGCAGCCTCGTAGGCGAGATCCCTGGGGCATTTCTTTTCTTTTTTTTTGTTGTTTCTTCTCTCTTTTTCCCTTTCTGTCTTTCTTCCTTTCTCAGTTCTTGTTTGTCAATACTTACGTTCTTTTCCTGTCTCCTGAATACCTGGTGCTGTGTGACATCCATACCCCTTCTAGCCAGGCTATACTGCTCAGCCTGGGAACAACTTCCCCAGTCTTCATGCCTGAACTGGTGGGACCGCTAGGGGATTTTCTTTTCCAATTTTTTATCTAATTATTCCCCCCTCCCTTTTTTTTTTTTTCATTTTTCTTTTCTCCATTTCTCAGTTTCTCACTTCTCCATTCCAACAGGAAGCTCCCGTAGAACTCTTTTTTTCTTTTTTGGTTTTGACTCCTGTTTCTCTCTTCTCTTTCCCATACCCGTATTAGCTCCATGCATCACAACCTTCCCCGTCTTTACTGCCTTCCTGCACCGTGCACTGAGCAGCACAGGCATGGCCTACCAGAACCTGCCCAGCACCGATTCCTGGCCTGCCCAGTCACCCATAGTATGTGCCACAAACAACCCATCTCAGCCTCTCCCCTTCAGCTTGACCTGCCCTGGTGCACCATAGCTGAGTGACTGGCCTCACCCATTGGACAAGGAGGTGAAAAGTATCACAACTACAGATGAGGAAACAATAAAGAATGCACAGCACACCTGCTCATATATAATCAAATAAAGCAAAAAAAGCAGGAAGAAACAAACAAATCTGCAATCAAGAAATAAAGAAAATAACTACTGAATGTCCCGAAGACAGCAGACAATATCAAAGCATATTAAAAAAAAAAAAAAAAAAAAAGGACAGGAAGGTTCCAGTAAGTGTCCAAAAAAAACACCGGATGGCTTTCCAGAAGAAGAAAAGGCACTAGAACTACCTGATAGGGAATTCAAATCTGTAATATTCTAAGCTATCCAAGAGTTGAAGGAAAAAGCAGACAAAATGAGGAAAAAGACAAATTTATGGAAAAGTCAGACAAATTCATGGAAAACAAAGACAAAAAAAATGGAAGAATTTGGGAAAATATACAAGAACAAACTGCCAAAATAAATTCACAACTAGAAATCATACAAAAACAATAATTAGAAAGCCAAAAGACAAACAAGATTTCAGAAATGGACAGTATGATAGAAGCAGATTTGAAATGATGGAAGACAGGATCAGTGAAATTGAAGACAAAAACTTGGATACAACTCTGAGAAAAAATCAGAAAAGAGAATGAATAAAACTGAGGAAACTCTCAGAATTATGTGGGATACAATTGAAAACAAAAGTTTACAAGTGACCGGAGTTCCAGAATAGAGAGAGAAAATGGAAAATACAGAGAGGATAATTGAAGAATTGCTGGCAGAAAACTTCCTTAATATCATGAATGATGAAAAGCTGACCATCCAAGAAGCTCAATGAACCCCATGTAGGATAGACTCCAGAAGAAAAACACCAAGGCATATCATAATCATACTCGCTAAAATCAAAGACAAAGAAAAAATCCTGAGAGCATCTCAAGAAAAACAAAAAGTCACATACAGAGGACAAACAATAAGACTAAGCTCTGATTATTTGGAATAAACCACGCAGGCAAGAAGGCAATGGGATGACATATATAAAACCTTGAAAGAAAAAAAATTGCCAACCACGAATAATATATTCTGGAAAACTTTTGTTCAAATATGGTGGTGAAATTAGGACATTTCCAGATAAACAGAAATTTAGGGAATATGTAAAAACGAAACCAAATTTACAAGAATTATTAAAGGGTGTCCTTTGGTCTGAGAACAAACAACATTAGACCACAGCCTGAACCTAGGATGCAAGATTGTACTAGCCAGATGTAGGAAATGAACTCTCAAGGGACTATCCAAAATGAAAAGACTTGCAACAGGAAGCCAGAGAGGTTAATCTGTAAATGACAACAAAGTCAGAACAATAAAAGAGGGAATAAATGGAGTAGGTATAGAACTTTCTAATGGAGAGGAAGGTAAGACAATACCAAGAAATAATAGACTGGTTCAAACCTAGGAAGATAAGGATAAATTTCAAGGTAACCACAAAGAAAATTAACAAACCTACTCATCAAAATAAAGAAGAAAAGCATAAAGTCCCAATAAAAGAAAAATCTACAAAAATCAAATATTATTTCATCTCTATTTGAACTCATGAAAAATGTTGGGATGACTAAACTATTAATCAATAAGAGAATATGTTAAAAAATACTTTCAACTACCTCTACAGTGTATTACCTCTGCCACTTAAAGTAGTTTGAATGAAAGACTAAGAATTCTATGTATCAAAATGCATATATCTCAAAGTGCAAAAAGGAATTTGCAAAACAATAGTTATCATACTGTTAATGTATTTATACATGCATATAATTAAGCATGTAGGACAAAGATGAACATTATTTTCAGGATCCTCTTTAGGGTGAGTTAAAAAAAAATGGACGGTAAGTGGGATGTTTGCTGTATTCGTAGCATTTTATTTCTTTAGAAAAAAATTTGAACTATATAGGACCAAAATGTTAACATAAGTTAACAATCTGTTTAGTTATCTGAATGTCTATTACTTAAGTCTCTGTTTTTATGTTTCTGTATGTTGGAAATACTTTGTTGTTAAATATTTAAATTTAAACAAAAGATAAATTTAATATTGATTCATAAAATAAGTAGTTTCTCAAATAGCATAGTTGATTTCACTTGGTATGCCAGAACTTTTTTGTACTATATGTGGAATATTATATTTTAACGTGTTTAGAGTTTGGTGTTTCATTCCGTCTCCTAATCACTAACTGAAAAGACAGTATAAATAACAAAGGGAAAAAAAACTCGGAGGATTTATGTGACAGGGATTTATTTAGAAATTTCTTAAGATAAACCTTGCACTGTATTTGCATGTCGTTCTTTGGGCACCAGTCATGGTATATTTAGTTTCACTGAAATCAAGAATCCTAATTTACTGATGACTGGTGGAGAGTGAAAGCAGGAGAATGGTACACAGTAAATGCAAAGTTTCTTTCTGTGTGGTGGGATTTAAATGGTCTATTTGGGATTTTTTTAGAACTCATTGGAGGGAATGACTGGATGGTAGGTGATTACGCCAGGTAAGGAAATGGAATTTCTTCAAGGTATGGTGCTTTATCTACAGAGCATGGAATAAGTTCTTCTGAGTTCAGACATTTTTTGCTACTTCTTGAGACCAATGCTAATGAATGGATTCAGAGTTTTTCCAGCTTTCCTGTAGTCTCTTTTACTCCACTAACTAAATTTTATTTTAGTAAAATACTACTATTAAACATGGTGCAATGCTGAAATTATAGACGAGATGAAATTTGCTTCTTGTATTTTACTGTCATCAATTTAGGAAATGAAAACCCATTATGTGCTGGCTCTTAAAGCTCCTGCTTCTACTTAAAATTGGCCACAGGTCAAAACATTTCAATTTTACCACTTCCCCAGGGAGAGGAGAAGCAGAGTACCTGAACTTTCTTTTATTTTTGTTACTTTCTGTTAAGGTCAAATGTTTTTTGTTTGTTTTCTAATTTTACTGTGCTATTACTGATTTTTCAAAAGCTTATCTTTCTTTTAACTTAAAAAAACTCACTAATAAATTACTGCATATTTTATTAAAAGTCACTTTTTTAAAATACAAGGTGCAGTCTTCATGAAATTGGTTGATTTTTGTGGCCTGAATTATTTATTCCCATTCTTAATAGTCGCAAGTAGAAAAATAATTAGAAATTCCAAACCCTATATAATGAAAGTTGGATGCGTTTTTCCCTCTATTTTGACAAGTGGTACACACACACCTTGAGATAATTTTATAAATGAAAATTAGAATGATCACTGAGAACGTTCAAGACCTCAAAGGCTGACATTAAACATTACTCTTCTTATTGTGCAATGAGGTCAGTAGTTCAAATAGCATTCATAATACAAGTAGTATTTAAAGAAAATGACAGAAGTGCTGAAGAAAATATTTCCTGTTCTCTTACCAGGCAGCAGAGTAAATATTTCCCAAATGTTGGCAATGAGATGCCAAAAGAGGCTAGTTTAGACACATCGTAAGTTTAACAGACTGAAAGACATAGATCTAGCTTTCACATACCAGGGTAATTGATTTCATTCACCTTCATAAAACAATCCAAGCTAAAGCCTCAATAGGACTTTGAAGGTGATCTTCTAGCCTCTATTTAACATTTTAAAAAATATTTATAAAAGAAAATTTCTTGATTTTTCTCACCATGGGTGATACATACTAATATGTTACTGGGTCAGTAAACATGACTAATATGTTTTGAATAATCCTGATTATTTTCTTCAATTTCTTTTTTAACCTTTCAATGCATTCAACTGAGTTATTTTCATCTTAGAGAATTCTCTGTGATTTTCATAATATTCTTTTCTCCTAATATAACAAAACTCTTTTAAATCTTTCTTATCTTCTATTAGAATGGGCCTCAATGTGAAATAACATGCGTGGATGACTGACTATGCATCAAACACCCTTCATGCAACTTGTAGTAAGAAGCCAGGTCTTGGAGATAGCAAGTGCCTTGTTGAAGCACTCTCTAAGGAGTGCACCTGTGACCAAGGCTCTGTCTGACGGAAAAACCCAAGCTCTTGCCCTGCCCCCAGGCTGTCTCTTGAGATGATGAGGTAGGAAGCAAGAAGGATAGTGAGTGGTAGGACGAGGAGAGGAAGAGAGGCATTCACATGACATTTGGAAGAAAGATTTCTCCCTCTTTTGAATGCCAAGAATGCTTTACCTGTAATTATTTGAACTGTTTTGTCTCTCAAAAAGGGCCCTGGTGGTGCAATGGTTAAAGCGATCGACTGCTAACTGAAAGGTGGGCAGTTTGAAACCACCAGCTGCTCTGGAAGAAAGATGTGGCAGTCTGCTCCCATAGAGATTTACAGCCTTGGAACCCCATAGGGTCGCTATGAGTCGGAATGAACTCTATGGCAGTGGGTTTGATTTTTTTTTTAATCTCTCATACTAAACATTAATTTTAATCATAATTTAAATATCTAACATCATTGAGTTCCTACTTTGTTCCCAGGTATTTTTTCAAGGGTATTCTATGCATTAATACATTTAATTTGTACAAAAAAATTTATGAAGTTGCTTCTATTATAATCCTCAGTTTACCAATGGAGAAGAAAAAACGGACAAGTAACTCACCATGAGCGCACAGCTAGTAAGTAGCAGCTCCAGAATATGAACGCTAGTGGCAGGTTGATTTAAGAGCCTACACACTTAACCTCTGAAGGAGCCCTGGTGGCTCAACAGTTAAGCACTTGGCTGCTAAACCACATAGCAACAACTTAGGAGAAAGACCTGGAGATCTGCTCCCAGAAATTACAGCCTTGAAAACCCTATGGGGTAGTTTTACCCTGTCACATGAGGTCACTATCAGTCGAAAATCAAGTCATTGATAACTAACAACAACACAACCTCTATGCTGTATTGCTTCCATAGTACCCATACAAAAATAAAAACAGTTGCCATCCAGTCAATTCTGACTCAGGAAAACCCCATGTGTCACAGTAAGACTGTGCCCCGTAGGGCTTTCACTGGCTGATTTTTCTAGATTGGCAGGATTTTCTTCCAAGGTGCCTCTGAGTGAACTCAAACCTCCAACTTTCTGGTTAGCAGCAGCCCAGATTGCTAACTGTTTGCACCACCCGGGGACTCTTACCATTAAGACTAAATGAAACCGAAAAAATCATTAAACCAAACCTAGTAACTACTTCATTCCTCCTTCATGAATGAGGAACTGAGTCATAGAAAATCAGACTTCAGGAATCTCAACTTAAAAGACTAACAGCCCTTTGCTTTGAAAAGGTGAAATTGAAATGGAAGCTCCAGTTAGGCAACTGGAAATTGCTAATGGAACATTAATGGCTTGCCTTCACACATCTTTGATCTTTTCCATCCTTCTGTTCCTTAGGCTCCAGAAAGAAGCTTCATTTCCTCAAACTTGGTATCCTTTCAGCAACAGGGAAATATTAAAATTTTATAAAAGTTTGTTGTAGTTTGTTTCTTTTAATTTAGTAACTCTAATTTAATTCAATCCAGTTCAATAATATGTTTTTAAACATGTAGAATTTTTTTTTAAATAATCAATAATTAATTTCAAAATATTTAAGAACACCCCAAAAATGCCTCATACCAATCCTCTGGCAAAGAGTAAATGAGATGACTAAACCAAGTACTCAGACAACAGAATACATCGATTGGAAAGATGTGTGTGTACATGATAACTAAAAACAAAATATAATTTTGAGTTATCTAGGCGATTACTACAGTTCAGTTTTTCACATTACTACACACTGTTTTTAGCAGGTGGTCTAGAACTGATACATATCTTACATGTGACCAGTTACAACCCATCAATAGTATTTCAGGGACCATGATATCTCTGTATAGCTGCCAAACTTATATTACAATGCTAATTATATATTTTTACTGGAATACCAGATTTTACTAAAAACGATTTTACTACACATATACAAAGTCCTATAAGGTCGCTATGAGTCGGAATCGACTCGACGGCAACAGGTTTTCAGGTTATACAAAGTCTAAGATTCACTAACAAATAATTTCAGAGTACGATCAAAAGTTTTGATATCTTTATTTTTTAAAAGTAAAATGACTGGAAATAACACTTCAATTTCTTCTAAGGAAAACAGTAATAAATATGAGAAGTTTTTCTTATGAACACCTATGCAACCTCTTTTTCAGACAGTCATAAAGGATATGAATCAGGTCTTCCAGTGTTTTGGGGTTTTTTGGTCATACTTGTCTCTTCTTCAGAGGTTGAGAGAGGGCAGGATAAGAATTTTACCAAATAGTTTAAATTTTGATGCCTTCAAAATTTTTTCCTGCTTAACGTTACAATTTATCTTAACTTTTTCCTTCTTTCTTTACATTTTTCTTCTTTCCTCTCTTCTTTTCTTTTTCTCCTTTTTTTTAATCATTAAACAAACAAACAAAAAAAAAACCCGTTGCCATGGAGTCAGTTTCTACTCATAGTGATCCTGTAGGGCAGAGTAGAACCCCCCATAGGGTTTCCAAGGAGCAGCTGGTGGATTGGAACTGCCAACTTTTTGGTCAGCAGCTGTAGGTCACTGTAGCTTTTAACCACTGTGCCACCAGGGTCCCTATCTATCATTAGTGTATTTTAACTTGTACAAATTAAAATCAGAATTGCATCGGGAACCCCAAATATCACATTTAAATAAGGAAGTTCTAAAACAATAGTTAAATTCATTAATATTCAATGTTAATATTTGAATTATAATGTTTATTATAATATTTACTTAAAATAAAAATTAGAAACAATATTATTAATTACTAATATTATATTTTATATTAATAGTTAAATATTAAACATACTTAATATTTAAATGTGGTTGACTTTAGTTGAGAACATATGATAGAGTATTGATTTAGCAGCATTTCTTTTAAAAAGATAAACTCTAGGATTTACATTTTTCAGCAAAAAATATGTTCACATTTTAGTTTTTAGTATGTAAGTCGGAACTGACTAGATGGTGCCTAACAACAACAGCAAACATTTTTATCTATCAACGAGGTGGCAAGGCACGATTTATTTTCTAAGGAAATGTATACAGGTGATTTTGTTAATTGATCTATGAAGTTAAATAAGACTTTTATTATTCCCATGTATTGACCTTAAACTTAACTTTCATATCAACATGTTTGCTTGTGAATCTCTACGTGAGCTTTCAATTCCATGCCCAAGTACTTAATTTTTGGAGACCTGGTGGCACAGTGGTTAAGAGTTCAGGCTGATAACCAGAAGGCTCACAATTCGAATCCACCAGCCACTCCTTGGAAACCTTATGCATAGGACAATTCTACTCTGTTTTATAGCTTCGCTATGCTTTGGAATTGACTCGACGGCAATGGGCTTCATACTTTTTATTTTATACTTTTTATACTGATTGCAAAAGTTAGAATGCATGCTGACAGTAATCATCAATCAAAAATAATGTCTATATAGTTACGATGCAGCCCTCGTGGCACAGTGGTTAAGAGCTTAGCTGCTGACCAAAAGGTTAGCAAGCAGCTCCTTGGAAACCTTATGGAGCAGTGCTACTCTGTAAGTTGGAATCGACTCAACAGCTATGGGTTTGGGATTTTTTGGTTATAGTTATGGTACTTAAATTGTGTTACACTGAGGAGATGTGCCACATTATCTACTTTCACTTGGCTTCTAAAAAAGATGTTTACAATTTTTTTTTTAATCAGAAATGAAAACTAACTGGTATCAACAAGAGAAACATATTCTCTCCAGTGGAACTGTTGGATCGGATGTAACTTTAAGCCAGAAGTGGCCAAGCTAGAAACCATCTAAAACATGATCTGTTGGGCGTTGGTAGTCCTGTAGAGTCATCCCCTGAAATAAAGACCTAGGGGAAGTTTTATTACATGTGGATGTCAGCTGTATAAGCTGACAAGCATGGAAAATGTGGGAGACTTATGTGAGGTCCAGGGAGAGGGAGACAAGGAAATATAGCCTGCAGGGTGATTTATTTAGTTCTTGACACTGTTAGTTATTTGAGGAGACATTCTTTAAGAGTATCTCATTTTATGATATATCAGTTATGGTATGTTGCATCTTTCATTTGTCTCTGAAGAAATAAAATATTTTCTTTCCTTTTGGAACATATGATTAAAAAAAAATTGATCTACAGGCAGTCCCTGGGTTACAAACTACAACCTGTAGTTACAAACTAACCACCGTAAAGCCTATGATATTAAAAATTTGAGGTACATACAATTGTTTGTAATAACAAAACCAGCATTACTTTGTGACATGCATAAAACATTATTATTATTATCATTATTACTGTATTATTATGTTAAAGGTGTTTTAGTGTTTCTGGAAGTATTTTTTAAAATATTTTTATGCATAGAAACTTACACTATATATGATGTACTAAGACAAACATTTTACTGACATTAGATACAAACCATACCTAACTATTCCAATTTACATACAGATTCGACTTAAAGACAGATGTAGGAATGGAATTCATTCATAATCTGGGGACTGCCTGTGTTGAGGTCTCTAACAGGAACTACAGCTTGTAGTTATTTATCTAAACGCTTAGAGCTATTATTGTATAATTTTTAAAAATAAAAACCTTAATCTATAAAACAGATATCCAAATGACATATGACTTATTACAGACTCATTTTCTGGTTTTACAAAGCTATATAAATCATCTTGATCTTTTGATACAACTCACCTAGACTCTGCATCTATTCAGTAGAATGGATCTATTGTATTTCTAGTCTGTCCTCATGGGCTTGACATATTGGTAAAGCATCAAAAAAAAAAAAAAAAGACTCTTCAGAAAGAAAAACATTGATATATTTTGAGCAGAAATTCAATTATTTTTAAAGTGCCATATGATCAATTCAACGGACTATTCTTTTGAAGACCTAATCTGTAAATTGTTATTCCATGGAGGTATATTTAGTATAGGTTCATTTCCTGTGAGGTTTCTATTCATAAATGCTGCACACACTTACTTTTTTTTTGATGATACATTGCTTTAGAAGCAAATGAACTAATGAGAGAAATTTAAAGGCAGAATATTCAGAATTTATGAGAATATTCTTAAGATGTGTCAAAGTATTCTATATTATATTATAGAGTTTTTTCTATTTTAATGCAAAACTGATTAATATCCAAGTTGACTAATGTCTCAAGCTTATGGGGACAGATTATAAAGGCAGTGCTCTCTAATTTAGAAAACCTAATTATGAACTTGAGCCAAAGGAGAAATATTCAAGTTAGAAGTTCAAGAGCTAAGGATCAGTAAGCCAGTAATTTTCCTTTTTTTTTAAATATATGACAAAGTCATCTATGAATGGCATATTGAAATAAAAAAAGATTAAATAAAGAACATCATTATCCTCTCATTTTTGGTCAAGCAACATTAAAGGAAGAAAAGAGGTGAAAAACAAGATGAAGGGTAAATTGATAAAATCTTAACACAGGAAAACTTAGTAATGCAATATTAAAAACTTTAATAATGTGGATAATTGATGATTGCTAGAACTTTTGTAATTAGCAAAAACTGTAGTCCTAAAAACAAATAGATGGAGCAATATATTTGTCTTTCAAAGTTCTCTATCATCTTAAATTTCTTTACATAAGATAAAAAAAATCATCAAATACAATGTTCGAATTACTTAAAATCACGAAATATATATGTATATACGTATACGTATAAAATCCAAAACCCAGTGCCGTCAAGTAATTTTTAAGAGCTGTTAAAAAAGGCTAAGCAAAGAGCAGTCATTCTGAAAGTTCCCAGTAAACTTAGTTTAATAATTTCTTGTTGTTCTTGTTAATAAGCTAGCTAACTAAATCGGTTAAGAGCTTGGCTGTTAACCAAAAGGTCAGCAGTTTGAATCTACCAGTCACTCCTTGAAAACCCTACGGGGCAGTTCTACTCTGTCCTATAGAGTTGCTATGAGTCGGAATTGACTCCATGACAGTGGGTTTGGTTTAGTTTATTAAAAGGTGAAACAGAAAGCTAGCTTGTAAAATTTTCTTATTTTATTAATATGTATCTGTCCTTTTAAGAATAAAAATTTATAATTTGTGTAAGGGGAAATTTCCTAGTCTGTGAAAAATGAAGTATCTTAGAAAATTGTGTGTTTAGGAAACATGTATATTTTATAACATTCATCCAATGAACATTGAGTTAGCATCTATTATGTGCCCAGCACTCTCTTAGAAAATGGGTACAGCAGTAAAGGAGCAAACTAGGGTTTCTGATCTTAAGGAACTTTTTACAATGTGTGAAATTTGTAACATTTTCCCCTTCCCACTTCTTCCAATCACAGAAACTCAGTTTCTCAGAGGCTACATGTTGGCATTGATTTTCAGCAGTCTAAAAACAAAAATAAAAAACCCATCAAGTCGATTTCAACTCATAGCGACTCTGTGGGACAGAGTAGAACTGCCCCATAGAGCTTCCAAGGAGCAGCTGATGCATTTGAACTGCCAAACTTTTGGTTAGTAGCCAAGCTCTTAACCACTGCACCACCAGGGCTCCTTTGGCAGTCTAGCAGTGTTAATCTTTCATACTCTTATGGCTAATTGTTATTCTGCTGATTACGGATGGGACCAAGAACATTAGATATATTAGACTCAAAACAAAACAAAAATTTAAAAAATACGAACAAGAAAGCAAAAAGTGTGAACAATTTTTATTGAAGTTTTTCCCGTGACTTAGTAGTATCAGCACAATACAAACTAAACCTTTAGACTTATTGCGTCAGTCCCCGAGTTATGGCCCTCAGAAGCTGTGTCTCTTACAAGTGCACTGGTCCCGTTTCTCTCCACGACCATTACGCTCTCAGACCTCATGTGGGAAAACATGGATCCTAAGATGACGAATGGAAGGGATCAGTGAGTTAATAGTCTGTTGCTCAGAATGACTAGTATATACTTTCATGGTTATTTCTGTATGAGAAAATTGGCAAATATTTGACCTGTTTGATTAGGAATACAGCCAGTGTGCATTATTTAAAACCCGATTCCTTATAATCTGAATGTCCCACAATGACAGTTTGCAGTTGATTAAAAGAAAAACAATTTGAACATATCCCTTCTTCTCTGTATTTACAGAAATCTTACCTTGAAATTATTCACAAAATTAATTTAAATGATGAAAAACCTCTTTGTTTGATCTGATGAATAAACATAATAAAGTATATAATTCTTGATTTTTATTAGTATTTGCTTTAGTAGGTAAACATTTGCCAATCCTCTCAATTAAAACTTTTTACAGTAGTGGTCTCATACAATATTTGTTTTTTGTCATTGACTTCTTTCACTCAGCCTAATGTCCTCCAGATTCATCCATGTCGTGAAATGCTTCTAGATTCATCGTTGTTCTTTACCGCAGTATAATACTCCATGGTGTGTGTGTACCACGGTTTGTTTATCCATTCATCTGTTGATGAGCATCTGGGTTATGTCCATCATTTTGCTATTATGAACAATGTTGCAATGAACATGGGTGTGCGTATGTCTATATGTGTGACAACTCATTTCTCTAGGATATATTGTCAGAGTGGAATTGCTGAATCGTGTGGTATTTCTATTTCTAGCTTTCTAAGGAAGCACCATATCGTTTTCCAAAATGGCTGTATCATTTTGCATTCCCACCAGCAGTGCGTAAGAGTTGTGACTTTCCCGCAGCCTCTCCAACATTTGTTATTTCCTGTTTTTTTGATTCATGTCAATAATGCCGGAGTGAGATGGTATCTCATTGTGGTTTTGACTTGCACCTCTAATGGCTAGTGATCGTGAGGGTTTCCTTATGTGTCTGTTGTTCGCTTAAATGTCTCCTTTGGTGAAGTGTCTGTTCATTTCCTTGCCCCGTGTTTTAGTTGGATTATTTGTCTTTTTGTTGCAGAGGTGCTTGATTTTCCTGTAGATTTTAGAGATTAGAGTTTTGTTGGATTTGTAATAGCCGAAATTTTTTTCCCAGCCTGTAGGTTCTTTTTTAACTCTTTCGGTGAATTGTTTTGATGAGTTTGAGTGTTTAATATTTAGAAGATCCCAGTTATCTAGCTTATCTTCTGGAGTTTGTGTGTCATTGGTTGTAGATTGTATCCTGTTAGGGCTACCAGTGTTGATCCTATTTTTCTTCTATGAACTTTATAGTTTTGGGCTTTATATTTAGGTCTTAGATCCATTTTGAATTAGTTTTTTTGTATGCTGTGAAGTATGGGTCCTGTTCCATTTTTTTGAAGATGGACCTCCAGTTGTGCCAGCACCATTTGTTAAAAGGACTGTCTTTTCCCCATTTCATGGACTTCGGCCCTTGTGAAAGATCAGGTGGCTGTAGGAGGATGGATTTACGTCTGGGTTCTCAATTCTGTTCCACTGGTCAATGTATCTGTCATTGTACCAGTACCAGGCTGTTTTGAATACCTTAGCTGTATAGTAGGCTCCAAGGTCAGGTAGCGTGAGTCCTCCTACTTTATTCTTCTTCTTCAATAGTGCTTTACCTATTCGGGGCTTCTTCCCTTTCCATATAAAATTAATGATTAGTTTTTCCATCTCTTCAAAGAATATTGTTATTTGGATGGGAATGCATTGTATTTGTAAATTGCTTTGGGCAGAATTGTCACTTACACAGTGTTGAGTGTACCTATCCATGACCATGGTCTGTTTTTCCGTTTACTTAGATCTCTTGGTTTCTTGCCATAGTGTTTTGTAATTTTCTTTGTATAGGTCTTTTACATCCCTGGTTAGATTTATTCCTAAGTATTTTATTTTTTTAGGGGCTATTATAAAATGGTATTGTTTTCCTGATTTCCTTTTTATCATTCTCTTTATTGGCATATAGCAACCCAACTAATTTTTGTCCATTTGTCTTGTATCCTGCAAATCTGCTTAATCTTTCTATTCGTTCCAGTAGTTTTCCCTTGGGGTCATTTCGGTTTTCTATGTATAGCATCATATCACTGGCAAATAGGGACAGTTTAACTTCTTCATTAACAATTTGGACGCCATTTATTTCTTTTTCTAGCCTTATTGCTCTAGCTAGGACTTCCAGCACAATGTTAGATAGGAGTGGTGATAAAGGGCATCCTTGTCTTGTTCCTGTTCTCAGGGGGAATGCTTTCAGACTCTCTCCACTAAGAATAATGTTGGTTGTTGGTCTTGCATAGATGCCTTTATTACTTTGAGAGATTACTCTTGTTTACCTATTTTATTGAAAGTTTTTATCAGGAATGGGTTTTGGACTTTGTCGAATGCCTTTACTGCATCGATTGAGATGATCATGTGATTCTTTTTTATCTTATCTTATTTTTTTATTTTATTCATGTGGTGGATTACATTGTTTGATTTTCTAATGTTGAACTACGCTTGCATACCTGATAGGAATCCTACCTAGTCATGGTGTTTTTTTGTTTGTTTGTTTTGTTTTTATGATGTCAAATTCTATTGGCTAGAATTTTGCTGAGAATTTTTGAATCTGTATTCATGAGAGATATTGGTGTGTCATTTTCTCTTTTCTGTACTTTCCTGGTGTCTTTGCCTGGTTTTGGTATCAGGGTTATACTGGCTTCATAAAATGAATTTGGAATTATCAGCTCCTTTTTTTTTTTTTTAGTATGTTCTGAAATAGTTTGAGTAGTACTGGTGTAATGAGGCCATCTGGGCCAAGGCTTTTTTTGGGGGTGGGGGAGATTTTTTATTACCTTTTCAATCTCTTCTTTTCTCAGTCGGGTCTGTTATAATGTCCCCCATTTCATTTCTTATTTGGGTTATTTGTCCTCTCCTGTTTTTCTTTTGTCAGTTTGGCCAGTGGTTTGTTGATTTTGTTGATCCTTTCAAAGAACCAACTTTTAGTTTTGTTGATTCTTTCTATTGTTTTCCTATTCTCTATTTCATTTATTTCCACTATGATCTTTATTATTTCCTTTCTTCTGGGGGCTGTGGCTTTTTTTTTTTTTTTTTGCTGTTCTCTGTTTGTTCAAGTAGTGCAGCTACTGTTTTGATTTTGTCCCTTTCTTCTTTTTTGATGTGTGCATCTATTGCTATAATTGACCTGTGAGGACTTCCTTTGCTGTGTCCCAAAGATTTTGGTATGATCTGTTTTCATTCTTGTTTGATTCTAGGAACTTTTTTATTCCATTTCTGACTTCTTCTATCATCCAGTGGTTTCTGAGCAGGGTGTTATTCAGTCTCCATGTAAATGATTTTTTTTTTCCTTGTTCTTCCTGTTGTTAATTTCTACCTTGATGGCATTGTGGTCAGAGAAGATACTTTGTATTATCTCGATGTTTTGGATTTGTTGAGGGTTGCTCTGTGGACAAAGATGTGGTTTATTCTGGAGAGCGTTCCATGTGCATTGGAAAAGAATGTGTACTTTGCAGCTGTTGAGTGGAGTGTTCTATATATGTCTGTGAGGTCAAGTTGGCTGATTGTGCCCTTTGGCTCTTCTGTACCTTTGTTGAATTTCTTTCTAGATGCTCTGTCCTTTACCGAAAATGGTGTGTTGAAGTCTTCTGCTATTATTGTGGAACTGTCAATTTTTCTTTTCAGTGCTGTTAAGAGTTTGTTTTATGTATTTTGGAGCCCTGGCATGTGGTGTGTACATGTTTATTACGGTTATGTCTTCATGATGGATCATCTCTTTAATCATTACATAGTGCCCTTCTTTGTCTTTTATGGTGGATTTTGTTTTAAGTCTATTTTATCTGAGATTAGTATTTCTACCCCTGCTGTTTTTTTCCTCCCTTTTTCTTTTTCTTTTTTTAAATTAATTTTTATTGTGCTTTAAGTGAAAGATTACAAATCAGGTCAGTCTCTTATATAAAAATTTTCATACACCTTGGAAACACTCCTAATTGTTCTCCCTCTAAGGGGATTAAAAAAAAAAAAATGGGATAGCACAGTACTTTACTCTACTCTCCTCGTGTCCATTCGGGTAGTTTCTGGCTCCCTCTGCCCTCTCATCTCCTCTCCAGACAGGAGATGCCAACATAGGCTCATGCGACCACTTGATCCAGGAGCTCATTCTTCACCAATGTCATTTTCCATCCCCTATTCCAGTCCAATCCCTATCTGAAGAGTTGGCTTTGGGGATCATTCCTACCCTGGGCTAACATAAGGTCTGGGGTCCATGGCTTCCAGGGTCCTTCCAGTCCCAGTCTGACCATTAAGGCTGGTCTTTTTACGAGAATTTGTGGTCTGCATCCCACTGCTCTCCTGCTCCCTCAGGGTTTCTCTGCTGAGATCCCTGTTAGGGCCATCATTGGTTGTGGCTGGGCACCACCTAGCTCTTCTGGTCTCAGACTGATGTACTCTCTGGCTTATGTGGTCCTTTCTGTCTCTTAGGCTCATAATTACTTTGTGTCTTTGGTGTTCTTCATTCTTCCTTGTTTCAGGTGGGTTGAGACCAATTGATGCATCTTAGATGGCCGCTTGCTAGCATTTAGGACCCCAGGTGCCACTCTCCAAAGTGGGGTGCAGAATGTTTTCTTAATAGATTTTATTATGCCAATTGACTTAGATGTCCTCTGAAACCATGGTCTTCAAACCCCTGCCCCTGCTACGCTGGTCTTTGAAGTGTTCAGTTTATTAAGAAAACTTCTTTGTTTTTGCTTTAGTCCATTTGTGTTGACCTCTCTTGTATACTGTATTGTTTTTCCCTTCACCTAAAATGAAACTTATCTGCTATCTAATTAGTGAATATCCCTCTTCCTCCCTCTTTCCCTCCCTCCCCCATCTCATAATCATCAAAGAGCATTTTCTTCTTTACTAAAACTGTTTCTCCAGTTCTTATAATAGTGGTCTTATACAGTATTTGTCCATTTGCAGTTGACTGATTTCACTTAGCATAATGTCTTCCAGGTTTCTCCATGTTATGAAATGTTTCATGGATTCATCATTGTTCTTTATCAATGCATAGTATTCCACTGTGTGAATATACCATAGTTTATTAATCCATTCATCCATTGATGGGCACCTTGGTTGCTTCCAACTTTTTGCTATTGTAAACAGTGCTGCAGTAAACATGGGTGTGCATATATCTGTTCGTGTAAAGGCTCTTATTTCTCTAGGATATATTCCAAGGAGTGGGATTGCTGGATTCTATGGTAGTTCTATTTCTAGCTTTTTAAGGAAGCACCGAATCAATTTCCAAAGTGGTTGTACCATTTTACATTCCCACCAGCAGTGTATAAGTGTTCAGTCTCCCCACAACCTCTCCAACATTTATTATTTTGTGTTTTTTGGATTAATGCCAGCCTTGTTGGAGTGAGATGGAATCTCATTGTAGTTTTGATTTGCATTTCTCTAATGACTAATGATCAAAAGCATTTCCTCATGTATCTGCTAGCCACCTGAATGTCTTCTTTAGTGACATGCCTGTTCATATCCTTTGCCCATTTTTAAATTGGATTATTTGTCTTTTTGTGGTTGACTTTTAGCAGAATCGTGTAGATTTTAGAAATCAGGTGCTGGTCAGAAATGTTATAGATGAAAACTTTTTCCCAGTCTGTACATAGCCTTTTTAGTCTTTTGGTGAAGTCTTTGGATGAGCATAGGTATTTGATTTTTAGGAGCTCCCGGTTATCTGGTTTCTCTTCGGCATTTTTAATAACATTTTGTATTTTTTTTTTAATTCTGTTTATGCATGTATTAGGGCTCTTAATGTCACTATTTTTTCTTCCATGATCTTTACTGTTTTAGACTTTATGTTTAGGTCTTTGATCCATTTTGAGTTTGTTTTTGTGCATGGTGTGAGGTATGGGTCTTGTTTCATGTTTTTACAGATGGATATCAAGTTATGCTAGCACCATTTGTTAAAAAGACTGTCTTTTCCCCAGTTAACTTTCATTGGGCCTTTGTCAAATATCAGCTGCTCATATATGGATGAATTTATGTCTGGATTCTCAATTCTGTTCCGTTGGTCTGTGTATCTGTTGTTGTACCAGCACTAGGCTGTTTCGACTGCTGTGGTGGTGGTATAACAGGTTCTAAAATCAGATAGAGTAGGGCATCCCAATTCATTCTTCTTTTTCAGTAATGCTTTACTTATCTGGGGCCTCTTTCCCTTCCATATGAAGTTGGTGATTTGTCTCTCCATCTCATTAAAAAAAAGTCATTGGAATTTGGATGGGAATTGCAGTATATCTATAGATGGCTTTTGGTAGAATAGATAGTTTTACAATGTTAAGTCTTCCTATCCATGAGCAAGATATATTTTTCCACTTATGTTGGTCTCTTTTGGTTTCTTGCAGTAGTGCCTTGTAGTTTTCTTTGTATAGGTCTTTTACATCTCTGGTTAGATTTATTCCTAAGTATTTTATCTTCTTGGGGGCTACTGTAAATGGTATTGATTTGGTGATTTCCTCTTCAATGTTCTTTTTGTTGGTGTACAGGAATCCAACTGATTTTTATATGTTCATCTTGTGTCGTGATGCTCTGCTGAACTCTTCTATTGGTTTCAGTAGTTTTTTTGAGGATTCCTTAGGGTTTTTCTGTGTATAAGATCATATCATCTGCAAATAGAGATACTTTTACTTCTTCCTTACCAATGTGGATTAACTTTATTTCTCTATCTAGCCTAATTGCTCTGGCTAGGACGTCCAGCACAGTGTTGAATAAGAGTGGTGATAAGGAGTATCCTTGTCTGGTTCCCATTCTCAGTGGGAATGCCTTCAGAATCTCTCCATTTAGGATGATGTTGGCTATTGGCTTTGTATAAATGCCTTTATTATGTTGAGGAATTTTCCTTCTATTCCTATTTTCTTGAAAGTTGTTATCATGAACGGGTGTTGGACTCTGTCAAATGCCTTTTCTGGATCAATTAATGAAATCATGTGGTTCTTGTCTTTTGTTTTATTTATATGGTGGATTACATTAATTGTTTTTCTATTGTTGAACCATCCCTGCATACCTGATATAAATCCCACTTGGCCATGGTGAAATTTTTTTTTTTTTTTGATATGTTGTTGAATTTTATTGGCTAGAATTTTGTTGAGGATTTTTGCATCTATGTTCATGAGGGATCAAACCAAAACCAAACGCGTTGCCGTTGAGTTGATTCTAACTCATAGCGACCCTATAGGACAGAGTAGATCTGCCGCATAGAGTTTCCAAAGAGCACCTGGTGGATTCGGACTGCCGACTTCTTGGTTAGCAGCTGTAGCACTTAACCACTACACCACCAGGGTTTCCTCATGAGGGATATAGGTCTGTAATTTTCTTTTTTTTTGGTGTCTTTAGCTGGTTTTGGTATCAGGGACACGCTGGCTTCACGGAATGGGTTAGGGAGTATTGCATCCTTTTCTATGCTTTGAAATACCTTTAGTAGTAGTGGTGTTACCTCTTCTCTGAAAGTTTGGTAGAACTCTGCAGTGAAGCAATCAGGGCCAGGGTTTTTTTTTTTGTTGGGAGTTTTTGGATTACCTTTTCAATCTCTTTTTTTGTTATGGGTCTATTTAGTTGTTCTGTTTGTGTTAATTTAGGTAGATAGTGTGTTTCTAGGAATTCATCCATTTCTTCTAGGTTTTCAAATATGTTAGGGTATAATTTTTCATAGTAATCTGATATGATTCTTTTAATTTCAGTTGGGTCTATTGTGATATGGCCCATCTCTTTTCTTATTCAGGTTGTTCCCTTTCCTGTATTTCTAGGTCAGTCTGGCCAATGGTTTATCAATTTTGTTAATTTTTTCAAAGAACCAGCTTCTGGTCTTGTTAATTCTTTCAATTGTTTTTCTGTTCTCTAATTCATCTAATTCTGCTCTAATTTTTTATTATTTGCTTTCTTCTGGTGCCTGAGGGTTTCTTTTGTTGCTTTCTTTCTATTTGTTCAAGTTGTAAGGATAATTCTTTGATTTTGGCCCTTCTCTTTGTATGTATGTGTTTATTGATACAAATTGACCTCTGAGCATTACTTTCGCTGTGTCCCAAAGGTTCTGATAGGAAGCGTTTTCATTCTCATTGCATTCTATGAATTTCTCTATTCCCTCCTTAATGTCTTCTATAACGCAGTTTTTTTTTTTTTTTTTTTTTTGACCAGGGTATTTGTTCAATTTCCAAGTATTCAATTTCTTTTCTCTGCTTTTTCTGTTATTGATTTCTACTTTTATGGCCTTATGGTCTAAAAAGTTGCTTTATAATATTTCGATGTTTTAGATTCTGCAAAGGCTTGCTTTATGACCTAATATGTGGTCTATTCTAGAGAATGTTCCATGTGCACTAGAAAAGAAAGTATACTTTGCAGGTGTTGGGTGGAGTGTTCTGTATAAGTCTCTGAGGTCAAGTTGGTTGACTGTGGCAATTAGATCTTCTGTGTCTTTATTGAGCTTCTTACTGGATGTCCTGTCCTTCACCGAAAGCTGTGTGTTGAAGTCTCCTGCTATAATTGTGGAGGTGTCTATCTCACTTTTCAATGCTGTTAGAGTTTGTTTTATGTATCTTGCAGCCCTGTCATTGGGTGCATAAATATTTAATATGGTTATGTTTTCCTGGTAAATTGTCCTTTTAATCAATATATAGTGTCCTTCTTTATCCTTTGTGGTAGATTTAACTTCGAAGTCTATTTTGTCAGAAATTAATATTGCCACTCCTGCTCTTTATTGATTGTTGTTTGCCTGATATATTTTTTTCCATCCTTTTAAGTTTTAGTTTGTTTGTGTCTCTAATTCTAAGGTGTGTCTCTTGTAGGCACCATAGAGCTGGATTATGTTTTTTTTTATCCAATCTGCAACTCTCTGTCTTTTTATTGGTGTATTTAGTCCATTTACATTCAGTGTAATTATAGATAGGTATGAGTTTGGTGCTGTCATTTTGATGCCTTTTTTGTGTGTTGTTGACAATTTCATTTTTCCACTTTTTTGTGCTGAGTTTTTCTTTGTAAATTGTGTGTTCCTCTTTTTCATTGTAGTTGAATTTATTTTTGCTGAATTTATTTTTGAAGTATGGAATTGTTAGTCCTCTTTGTAGTTACCTTAATATTTACCCCTATTTTTCTAAGTAAAAACCTAACTTGTATCACCTTATATTGCCTTGATTTCTTCTCCATGTGGAATATCTATGTTTCCTGTATTTAGTCTCTCTTTATTGGTTATTGTCATCTCTTACATAACATCAATGTTCCCTATTTTGAGCGTTTTTTTTTTTTTATTAATCTTATTTTTGTGTGTGTGATTTCCCTATCTGAGATGATATCAAGATGTTCTGTTCTGTGTCCTTGTGTTGTGTTGATATCTGGTATTATTGATTTTCTGAGCAAAGAATTTCCTTTAGTAATTCTTGTAGCTTTGGTTTGGTTTTTGCAAATTCTCTAAGCTTGGGTTTATCTGCAAATGACTTAATTTCATCTTCATATTTAAGAGAGAGTTTTGCTGAATGTGTGATTCTTGGTTGGCACTTTTTCTCCTTCTGTGCTCTATATATGTCATCTCATTGCCTTCTTGCCTGCATGGTTTCTGCCAAGTAGTCCAAACTTATTCTTATTGATTCTCATTTGTAGGTGACTTTTCGTTTATCCCTGGCTGCCTTTAAAATTTTCTCTTTATCTTTGGTTTTGGCAAGTTTGATGATAATATGTCTTGGTGATTTTCTTTTGGGATCTATCTCATATGGGGTTCGATGAGCACCTTGGATAGATATCCTTTCAACTTTCACAATGCCAGGGAAGTTTTCTGCCAACAGACTTCAACAATTCTCTCTGTATTTTCTGTTATCTCTCCCTGTTCTGGAATTCTAATCACATGCAAGTTATTCTTCTTGATAGAGTCCCACATGATTCTTAGGGTTTCTTCATTTTTTTAAATTCTTTTATCTGATTTTTCTTCAAATATATTGGTGCCAATTCCCTTATCCTCCATCTCCCCAATTCTGCATTCCAATTCCTCAGTTCTGCTCCTCTGATTTCCTATTGAGTTGTCTAACTCTGTAATTTTACTGCTAATCTTTTGAATTTCTGAATGCCGTCTATGGATTCTTGCAGCTTATTAAATTTTTAACCATGTTCTTGAGTAATCTTTTTGTTTTCTTCAATTGTTTTATCTGTGTGTTCCTTGGCTTTTTCTGTACATTGACTTATTTCATTTCTGATGTCATCCCTGATGTCTTGAAGCATTCTGTATATTAGTTTTTTATATTCTACATCTGGCAAGTCCAGGATTTCATCTGGGAAAGGTCTGATTCTCTGGTTTGGGGGTTTTTAGAAGCAATCATGGTCTGCTTGTTTATGTGATTTAATATGAACTGCTGTCTCTGTGCTATCTGTAAGTTATTGGAGTGATTTATTTTATATTTACTCACTGAGTCTTATTTTGTTTTGTGTTGTTTCAGTACACCCAGATGGGCTACTAGAGTGAGCTAACTTGATTGTTGGAGCCTTTGAATCACTTATTCCTGTTACCAGCTGGTTAGAGCTGTTACCAGGTATATAAGCCTATGAGTCCATTCATTATTCTTGAATAGAATCAGCTCAGGTGTCCTGATAGTGGGTCACCTAGTATGTGGTGTAGGCTCTCACCTACTATCTCAGAGGTGTAGTGGTGATGATTGTATGCACCGGTTTCTAGTAGCAGCAGGGGGTCACACTCTGAGAAGGGCATGGTGCTGTCAGCCTTCCCCCAAGTGCCAGTGAGGAAGGAGCATCTCTGTTCTCTAGAGCGCTTTGGTGGGTGGGCTCTGCAACTGTACCTTAGGCACCCAATGCTTGTATCTCTAAAGACTGGTGGGCACCACTATCCTCAGACCCCTTTAGCAGGTGGCTAGGTGGTTTGGGTGGAGCCTCAGCCCTCAGTTCCCTGCTGTGGGTCAATGAGGGCTCTGTTTAATAGGTAGAGCAGTATCAGACCTCCAAAACCTGCCTCTCCTCTGCTCAGCTGGGACAATTACAGTCAGACCTCTAACAGAATTGCCTTTGCATTATAATAGCCACCTGGTTCCATGTAGGCGTGAAAGCCAAAGACTGAGGATCTCTTATGCCTGGGTGGAGCTGCTTCTGTACTGTTTTTCCAGTTTAGGAAAGTGTTTTTCCCGGGATTATTAATTGCTGCTTTTCCCAGGCCCGGAGAATGGGTTACAGGAAAAAAAAAATGCAGAGCACTTCTCTCTCTGGCCCAGGAAATTCAAATGTTAATGAATCTGGCTGGGGCAGGGAGGGGAGGGATCAGATAGATAGGAGAGAGTAGCATGGTAAAATAGACAAAATCACTTATCTTGTGTGGTGAAGACTGTTTTACCTGAGATTCCAGAGGGGTGTATAGCCTGTGTGCGCTGGTTGGGTCCCCGCTGAGATTGCCCCAGGGGGTTAGGGCTGCTCTGCGTGCTTGCCTTGTCTCAAGAAGCCACTATCATCTCCATCGCACTCAGTCTAAAGCCCAGCACCCAGGGATCAGGGCTGGGGCACTGCTTCTGCTCGCTCTCTTGCTCCCCAATTGCTCAGGTTGGTTTGTAGCCTGTGTGTGCTGGCTGGGTCCCTACAGTTATTGCCCCTGGGGGTTAGGGCTGCGTCCCATGCTTGCCTTGCCTCAGGAAGTCACTATGAGCCCCTCCGCACTTGCTCCAAAGCCTAGCACCAAGGGATCAGGGCTGGGACGCTGCCCGCTGGGCTCCAGAACCAGTTGCTGCTTCAGTGCAGTCTCTCGCTCCCCTGTCACTCAGGTTGATTTCTTAGTTCTGTATTTTATGGTCAGGTTCATAGATTGTCATGTATGTAATCGATTCACTTGTTTTTTTGAGTCTTTGTTGCAAACTTCTGCCTAGTCAGCCATCTTGGTCCTGCCTCTCCCTGCTCTTTTTTGATAGCTGTTTGTTTTATATAATTTTTTCTGTTCTTTAATTTTTAATAAATTTGTGTCTTTGATTCTAAGATGTGCCTCTTGTAGACAGCATACTGATGGATCCTGTTTTTTTATCCATTCTGTCACTCTCTGTGTCTTTATGGGCACATTTAGGCCATTTACATTCAGTATAATTATAGGTATGAGTTTATTGCAGTCATTTTGTAGTGCTTTTTTTTGTGTGTGTGTGGTGTTGACATTTTTTTGTTGTTGTTCATCTTACTCTCCTGTGCTGAATTCATTCCTTTAGTCTGTGGATTTGTTTTTTCATCTCTTTTGTTTTTGTAGATTTTGTTTTTACTGAGACTTTTATGTTTTTCTTCTTTATTTGGATGAATGGGTTTGTTAACTTTCTTTGTGGTTACCTTGAAATTTACCCTTATCTCCCTAGGTTTGAAGCAGTCTATTATTACTTGGTGTCCCCTTGCCTTCCTCTCCAATAGAAAGTTCTATACCTACACTATTCATTCTCTCTTTTATTGTTCTGACATTGTTGTCACTTACACTTTAACTTCTCTGGTTCCCTGTTGCAATTTTTTTGGTTTTGGATAGTGCTTGAGACTTCATTTCTTAGGCTAGTATCTGGCTGGTACAATCTTGCATCCTAGATTCAGGCTATGGTCTGATATTGTTTGTTCTCAAAGCCAAAGGACTCCTTTTAATAATTTTTATAACATTGTTTTGGTTTTTACATATTCCCTTAATCTCTGTTTATCTGGAAATGTCCTAATTTCACCATCATATTTGAAGGAAAGTTTTGCAAGATATATTATTCTTGCTTTGCAATTTTTTTCTTTCAGTTTTATATATGTCATCCCATCGCCTTCTTGCCTGCATGGTTTCTACCAAATAATCAGAACTTAGTCTTATTGTTTCTCCTCTGTATGTGACTTTTTGTTTTTCTTCAGCTGCTCTCAGGATTCTTTCTTTGTCTTTGATTTGGTTTTAGCAATTGTGATTATGATATGTCTTGGTGATTTTCTTTTGGGGGCTAACCTATCTGAGGTTGTTTGAGCTTCTTGGATTGTCAGCTTTTCATCTGTCATGATATTAGGTAAATTTTCTGTCAGCAATTCTTCAGTAATCATCTCTGTGTGTTCCATTTTCTCCCCTTGTTCTGGAAGTCCAATCACTCACAAATTTTTGCTTTCGATTGTATCCCACATAACTCTCACAGTTTCTCCTTTTTTTTTCTTTCTTTTTTCTGATTTTTCCTCAAACCAAGTGGTATTCAAGTGTTTCTTTTCAATTTCACTTATCTTGTCTTCCTATGTTTGAAACCTGCTCTTCAGCCCTTCTATGACACTGCCCATTTCTGAAATCTTGTGTTTATCTGTTGGATTTTTCATTGTTTTTGTATTATTTCTAGTTGTGACTTTATTTTGGTATTTTGTTCCTGTAGTATTTTTCCGGAACTCTTCCATTTTTTTTTTTTGTCTGTATTTTCCATGAATTTTTCTGCCTTTCTCATGAGTTTCTCTCCTTTTCCCTCATTTCTGTCTGTTTTTTGCTTCAATTCTTGGATAGCTCTCAATATTAGAGATTTGAATTCCCTATAAGGTAGTTCCACTGACTTTGCTTCTACTGGAAAGTTATGTGTTATTTTATTTTGGATGCCTACTAGAACGATTCTGTCCTGTTTTTTTAAATATGTTTTGATATTGTCTCCTGTCTTCAGGACATTCAGTAGTTATTTTCTTCATTTATTGCTGTAGATTTGTTTGTTTCATCTTGCCTTTTGTTTTATTTGGTTATGTTTTAGCAGGTGGGTTGTGCATTCTTTGTTGTTTGCTCATCTGTGGGCATGATACTTTTCACCTCCTTGTCCAATAGGCAGAGCCAAATGCTCAGCTATGGTGCAGCAGGGCAGGTCCAGCTGAAGGAGAGGGGCTGAGATGGGTTTTTTGTGGCATGTATTAAGGCTGAAGGGAGGGCCAGAAGCCATTGCAGGGCAGGTTCCAGTAGGCAGTGCCTGTGCTGCTTGGGGGTGTGATGTTCAGTGCATGGTGCAGGAAGGCCGGGAGGAGGGGGGAGGTTGTGATATGTGGACCTAAGATGGGTATGGGAAAGAAGAGAGAGAGGAGAGAGAAACAGGAGCCAAAAAACAAACAAACAAACAAAAACAAAAAAAGAAAGCTAGGGGAGCTTGCCCCTGGAGTGGAGAGATGAGAAACCAAGAAATGGAGAGAAACAAATAGGGAAAAAGAAAATGAGAAAAATAAATAAATAAATGTTAGAAAAAAAAGAAAAGAAAAGCCCCCATGTATTCCATTGGTGTGGCTGTGAAGATCAGGGAAGTGGCTCCCAGGTTGTGCAGTACAGCCTGGCTAGAAGGGGCAGATTTGTCACACAGCTTGAGGAACTCAGGAAACAGGAAAAGAAGGTAAATATAGAGAGATGAAACTGAGAAATGAAGAAAGACAAAAAGGAAAAAATGCCCCCAGGTATCCTACCAGCGTGGCTGCAGAAAGAAAAAGAAAACAAACAAAACAAAATAATAAAAAGAAAGTTCCCGGGGATCCCACCAATGTGCCGGCATAGACCAGGAAAGTAGTTCCCCAGCCGAATGGCATTGCACAGCCTTTCAAGAAGAAGCAAAGATGGCACACAGAGCCAGGTGTTCAAGAAAAAGAAAGGGGAGGAAGTGAGGCAGGGATGAAAAACAAACAAACAAAAAAAAGAAGCAGAAAAAAGCAACAAAGAAATGGCACTGGGGGAGCTGGCATGGAGCCAGAGCTGGTACCTCCTGGCCAAGAGACTGCAGCTAGTGGGAACTGACGGAGGCTGAGTGGGGAAAAGAGGTTGAGGGGGTAGGAAAGAGTATGTCACTGGTTACCAGGTGCTCTGTCTCCTGCTGGGAGCTCTGTGAAGCTGCTTACCCCTACTCCCTGTCAGCCAATCTCCAACAGGAGTTCAACATGGCGATTCCATGCTGTGTTAGCTGATAGGGGACCTCCGCAGGTATCTCTTCTCTCTCTCTGTTCTCTGTCAGTTTCTTATTCCATTCAGTGCTTGGATGAGTTCTTTATTTGACACTTAGGGTTCCAGGATTGATGTTTGCCTCTGTTTTACTTAGTTTTTTGGATCTTTGCTGTGGAGGTAAGATGTGATGCTTCTGTCTATAGCACTATGTTGGCTCTGCCTCTAAAAATTTTTTTTATATACAAATACATGCACTTTACCTAGTGCTGGATTCAAGCTATACCTGAAAAGAGATTATCATAGTAAAAAAGCTACCTTTACAGCGAGTACAGCAGCATTCCCAAATAAAGTTTTGTGTGTCAAGTAGGTTTAATATATAAAGTTCCCCAAATGCATGCTTTTTGGAAAATAAGAGCATATGGGAAACACACAGGACATTGCCACATATTTTAGCTATAATTGATAGTCGGTATGGTGAAATGATTTCAGCTAGATACCATTTTTCAGGCCTCCTATCACTTTGTCATCATTCAGCTTAATTATTGCATTAAATGAAAAAATTCAAAACCCTTTTTCTCTCATTTGCAAGGGAAAGACCTAGAGTTATATTGGGAATTGTAAGTCTGAGAGCTCACATCAAACTAGGGTAAATGAGTATTGCTGAGTACTTGAGCACCATCATCACACTAAAATATGTATAAATGTATAATTATTTTTTACAGTATATATGAGACTACAAAATCAGTATCTCAAATCTGCTGAGGTATACCCTTTCAATTTCTAAGTTATATGTACTTGATTTAAGAAAATCAAGTTCCTCAATCTTCTCTTTCATTTTCTTTTTTGACATTAAGTACAATAAATAATGATTCATTTAATTTTATTTCAGTGATGTGATTTTCAAAATCACAGATCCACATCTAAAGTTAATCACTTTACACCAGTAAGTCTGGCTGTTTACACAGACTTGTTCCTGGAAGCAGGGACCACCGATAGGCAAGTTACAGTCTGGATTTGACTCACAGATGTGCTTTGTTTAACTGTCACAATATTTTAGAAGTCAGGAAATTTTATGAAACTTCCCAAACCTCCTGACTTCTCTTGAACATGAAAAGATATGTCAAAATGGGTCCACATTCCCACATGGCAAGAAGCAGCTGGATGCGAGTCATATCTGCTGCAGCCTCCGCCATTTGTATTGCCCTACATCCAGCCCCGTTCTTTAATTCAAATTACCTGTAAGCTCTGAGCCTGAAATTGAAACTGCTCTTGTAGACTATCTACATTTTCTGACTTGGCCAATTTTCCCATGACTCATCCCTAGCGCTATCAGAATATGGTGACTAAATACTTCACTGCACATTTAACTGACATTTCCAATTTGCTTCCGGACCAATTTTATACTAAGTATAAATTTATACAATTATATACATACATGTAATTGTATAAATTTATACTTAGTACATATATAAAATTTATACAATTTTATACCAATTTTATACTAAGTAGATTTATGCAGCAGGGACTTTTGAAAAGAGTAGTAGATTAAAAGGTACCAGAATGAAATCTCACCTTACACATGAGAAAAGCTGAACTACAGCTAGAGATTGAATTAGGCTTTCTACGCTGGGCGTTTGTTTTTTGAGTCTGAAATCTTAGCACCACCACTCTCTTCATGATGAGTACATTCCAGCCCACTGCACAACCTGACCTATGCAGATAATTTCTTGGACAAAATTGTGACCTAGACTTCTTTGGAATCTTAAATTGTAAACACTAAACCTATTCTGAACCCCTTCAATGCAGAGTTTAAATTTAAATCTCATACAAAGTATTATAATAATCAGTTAAAAATCCCATGGTAATCTATTTCGGTGGACTGAAATTTTTATCATATTTTTAAAAACATGTGTAATGCTAAAAATGGTATTTATCTGGACATGGCAAGCCTCCCTACAATAAATATATAAAATATGTGAAAATAAAATACGTTTTATTTTTCCACCTCTCTAATCCTAATCTATAATATTTATAATGTTCGAGAAGATGAATCATGGTGTTGAAAGATAATACAAATTTGGCAAAACCAAAGAACTGTAATGAGTTTGATTCTACTTTCCTTAGCATAATTCTTTCATTATATGGCATGACTGTTAAATGGACTTAGACTTTTATCTGTTTTTTAATTTTATTTATCACTTCAGATTTCTCAACTAAACATAAGAGAACTCTCTTTATTACAGTTTTTAATTTCATTCCTAATACATTATCTATAACTCAGGCATGCTATTGACAGATGGAATATTTCAATAGTGTGCAAGTGTGCTTCTTAAAAAAAAAAATTCCAAAAAGAACTATTGCAAATGTAGATTATTAAAATTCAAACTAAGCTCTATTATATATAATATCTCTCCCAAAATAAATCCAGGCACGAACACACACACACAGAAGTCTCATTCTCAAGGGTAATCACTGTTAACAATTTATATATTTTATATTTCTTTTAATAAATGTATAATCATATAGACCCAACCCAGTGCTGTCCAGTCGATTCCCACAAATATGTATTTTTTTAAGTATAAGTGAGATCATGCTATACACACTGTAAAACAACTTGCTTCTTTCACTCCATGTGTCTTTGTCATCTTCCATGTTAGAATATGTGGATATATTTCACTCTCAATGGCTGCATAGTATTTAATCACACGTGTAAACCTTGCTTTATGAAACCACCTCTAATAGAGTGTGGGTTATTTTCCTCCCTCCCTCCCTCCCTCTCTTCCCCGGTCCTTCCTTCCTTCCTTCCTCTTTTCCTTCCTTCCTCCCTCTCTCTTTCTTTTCTAGCTTTTTCTCTTTGTTATTGGAAAATGTTAAATGACTATTCTAGTGTACATCTTTTCACAGCTGTACGAGGTAAAGGTCAATTTTTAGAAATGGAATGACTGTGTCACGTGTTTGGAAAATAGAGAAGTTTTAAATACTGATAAATATTGCCAAAATGACCTCTGAAAGTACTGTATTGTTATACACTGTATACTCTCCAACTCAGCATCAGTTACAGCAGGTGTTTCTCCATCATGCTGTGGATACTGGGGCCTTTGGGCTTTGATTTAAACAATTAGTTTATGTTATATGTATTTTTACCCAAAATAAAGATTTTAGTATTTTTTCTTTCTCAAAATAGGACATATTATTAAAACAGTTGAATTTGAGCCTCAATACTAAAACTGTATCTTTAAAAAAAGTGTTAAATGCTAGCTAATAAAGAAAACCATCACTGTCAATTTCTACCATTCTGACTAAACCATTGACTATTTTAAATAAATTCACTTCACACCTCATTCCTACCACATTAGACATGATGGTTTAAGTGACCTTGAAAATACATGACATTTTAAATGTACATAAAGCTTCAATTGATATCAAAGACCTGCAAAGATTTCTATGTCTCCTCTGGCTTGATCATACAAACGCCTTAGTTTTCAATTTTTAATTACTCTTCTCAATTCACCACAGAAATTTTAGTGATTTATGTGTGTGTCTTTGCATGAAAAGGTGGAATTTAATTTTTTTTTAGATAATTAATTTTTTCCTGATTTTAAAAATGATAAGAAGAAATCAATACCTACTATTTGGTTTTTCCTTACATTAAACTTAAAGGAGTAGTAAGAATTATATAGTGAATAATTTTCCATTGATTTCCTTTCTAAGGACTATATAGTAAAATTCTTCCTTACATATGAAGTTTTAGTAAATAAATCCTCTAGAACTATTTTAGGGGGCTTCCTAGAATGCTTTTTTTAAAATAAAACTTCTATTAAGATATTGATAATCTTTTAAAGACAGAAAGAAAATTAAAAAATGACAGCAAAACAAAAGCAAAACCTGCTAAATATAGAATTCATACGTGGGATCACAATGTATTAAATAACTTTCAGGTACTGCACAACTGTTTTACCAGAAAGCACTATTTCTCAGAACCATTGCTGGACACAGACGTAATTCAGCAATATACTAACCCCAATAAGAATTAAATAGAAAAATAAAATTACAGTTTAGGAAAATCAGGACACTGATTTAAGATTTCTGATTCTTTTTCTTGAATATGCATTATGTTTTAACATCCTTTAACACACATCCCAGATGTTTTCTGATAACAAATTCATTATATTACTGCCGGTGCTCCTCAAACCCTTCCTTGCCCCTTGATGATTAAATGAGCTTTGGGTCCGAAACATACACCAAACTGATTTTAAAGCTTTAAGTTGCCATTTAATAAAAAATTCTCATTCATAAGTACAACTAACAAAGCTTTTCCTTTTTTTTTCTTTCCCTAAATTTCAGTTACTTTTTCAAAATCTATGTTGTAAACGGAAATCCTGGTGGTGTAGTGATTAAGTGCTACGGCTGCTAACCAAGTTGGCAGTTTGAATCTGCCAGGCGCTCCTTGGGAAACCCTATTGGGCAATTCTACTCTGTCCTATAGGGTCGCTATGAGTCGGAATCAACTCGATGGCAGTGGGTTTGGGTATGTTGTTTAAGAGGAAAAATTAGGTATCTTTTCATGAAATATATTTTTATCCTGGGCAACTTTTAATGAATTACAAATCACTTTTGTATATCATTTTATGACACACTGCAGAGAATTTTTGAAGTCACATTAAGAATGCAATTCAAACCGATATTGTAGAGGGACTCAAAGAATGCTATTTGTTGTCACCACATAACAAGTTCTATGGTACAAAATAATTTTCTTACCAAGGCACGTACAAATTTCTGTCTTATTAAGTGAGATAATTCCAGAATACCAACTACCTCTAACTTCACTCCATTCTTCAGCTAAAACGTTTTGCTTTCAGAAATAATGTTTGTACCACAGGAAACCAACTGAATACAAGCAAGAGTTTGATATCTTCAAAAGTAGACCTTGTTATTGTTATTAGGTGCTATTATGGATTGAATTGTGTCTCTCAAAAATGTGTTGCAAATCCTAACTGAAAAGTTCTGGAGCCCTGGTGGCCCACTAGTTAAAGAGTTTGGCTGCCAATCAAAAGGTCGGCAATTCAAATTCACCAGCAGCTCCTTGGAAGCCATATGAGTCAGTTCTACTCTGACCTATAAGGTTGCTAAGAGTTGGAATGGACTCAATGGCAATAAAAGTACCTGTGGTTATAATGCCATTTGGGAATGGATTGTCTTTGTTTTGTCAATCACACAGGATTAGTGTAGGGTGTGTCTTCAGTCAATCTCTTTGAAGATATCAAGATTAAACAAGCAAGTGAAAGGAGAGAAGGAGTAAGATAGACACCAAAATGCATGGAAATCTCCAAGAAACCAGGAAGCAGAAGCTGTAGAGACAAGGACCTTTCTCCAGAGCCCACACAGAAAGTAAGCCTTCCTCTAGAGCCAGCATTCTGAATTTGGACTTCTAGCCTCTTCCCTGTGAGAAAATAAATTTCTGTATGTTAAAGCTTTCTACTTGTGGTATTTCTGTTATAGCAGCACTAGATAACTAAGAGGTTCCATCTAGTTGGCTCTGACTCATAGCCACCCTATGTACAACAGAACAAAACATTGCCTGGTCTTGTGCCACCCTCATAGTCATTGCTACACACACACACACACACACACACACACACAACCTGTGCCGTCAAATCAATTTCAATTCTTAGCAAACCTATAGGACATAGTAGAACTGCCCCATAGAGTTTCCAAGGAGCGCCTGGCAGATTCCAACTGCCGACCCTTTGGTTAGCAGCCATAGCACTTAACCACTAGGCCACCAGGGTTTCCTGTTGCTACATAAAATATACATGTATATATATTATATATATATATAAGCCCATTATTGCAGGCACTATGTCAGTCTGTCTTGTTGAGGGTCTTCCGCTTTTTTGCTGACCTTCCACTTTACTAAGCACAGTAGAGACCTTAGTCTTATTTTATTTTTAATCAAATATTATCTCACCCTTCTGTGTTTAAAAAAAAAAAAAAACCCTGGGAAAAGTCCCATGTAGCCATGAGGATATATCCAGCCTAAATTTTTCTGTAAATACCAGGACTAAACTATCCTATATCAGCCTCGAACTTACTGAAGAGGAGTTATGGGTACCTCAGTGCTTTCTGAGTTACCCAAGGAAAGTACCGATGCCTTTCTGGATCCATACATTATCTGAAACATTCACTTCCAGTCCTTGACATAGACTTTCTCGCCTTTGTAGCCTAGCTCACTCACTTTGGAAGAGTATTTTTATTTTGTTTCTGCATTTGATTTTTGGCATATGTTCAAGATTTTTGTTTGGGTTCATTTTCAATTGTACGATCATGGAAAATGTATTACAGTGGTCAAAATCCCAAACTTAGTTCAAATAATTTTAGGTTTGTTTTCTAGGTTTGTTACTTGCTAATAATAAAATCTGTGTGTATGTGTGTGTGCATGTGTATGTCTGTGTGTATACATATGACGGAAGACAAGACAAGTTGTGAGATGACACCAATGACAGCATACATGAAGAAAGCAAAAGATCCTTAAAAAGACAGGAAAGAAAGAAAAGACCAAAATGGATATCAGAAGAGACTCTGAAACTTGCTCTTGAATGTAGAGTAGCTAAAGTGAATGGAAAAAATTATAAAGTAAACGAGCTGAACAGAAGATTTAAAAGGGCAGCTCAAAAAGCCAAAGTAAACCAAAAAGGAAGAACCTGTTTGGCATATCTCAAGCTGAAAAACTGAAGAAAATATTCAAGCCTCGAGTCGCAATACTGAAAGATTTTATAAGTAAAATATTGGACAACACAAGAAGCATCAAAAGAAGATGGAAGGAATACACAGAGTCAGTGTACCAAAAATTGGTCGGCGTTCAACTGCTTCAGGAGGTAGCATATGATCAAGCACAGATGGTATTAAAGGAAGAAGTCCAAGCTGTACTTAAGGCATTGGCAAAAACAAGGCTCCAGGAATTGACAGAATAACAACTGAGATGTTTCAATAAACAGAGGCAATGCTGCAAGCACTCACTTTTCTATGCTAAGAAATTTGGAAGGCAGCTACCTGGCCAGGTGACTGGAAGAGATCCATATTTGTGCCCATTCCAAAGAAAGGTGATCCAAGTGAGTGTAGAAATCATCAAACAGTATCATTAACAACACATGCAAGTAAAATTTTTCTGAAGGTAATTCAAAAATGATTGCATCATTACATTGACAGGAAACTGCCAACATTCAAGCTGGATTCAGAAGAGGTCATGAAATGAGGGATAGCATTACTGATATCAGATGAACGTTGGCTGAACGCAGAGAATACCAGAAATAAGTTTACCTGTGTTTTATTGACTGTACAAAGGTATTCAACTGTGTGGATCATAACAAATTGCGGGTAACAGTGTGAAGAATGGGAATTCCATAACACTTAATTGTGCTCATCAGGAACCTGTACATAGACCAAGAGGCAGTCGTTTGACCAGAACAAGGGATACTATGTAATTTAAAATAAGGAAGGTGTGGGTCAGGGTTATAGCCTTTCCCGGTACTTATTTATCTGTACGCTGAGCAAATAATCCAAGACGGTGAACTATATGAAGAAGAGCGCAGCATGAGGATTGGAGGAAGACTCGTTAACAACCTGCCATATGCAGATGACATAACCTTGCTCTGAAAGCGCAGAGGACTTGAATCACTTACTGATGATCAAAGACTACAGCCTTCAGTATGGATTACACCTCAATGTAAAGAAAACAAAAATCCTCGTAATTGGATCAATAAACATTATCATGATAAATGGAGAAAGTATTGAAGTTGTCTAGGATTTCATTTTACTTGGATCCACAATCAGCACCCAGGCAAGCAGTAGTCAAAAAAAAACAAATGATGTATCGCACTGGGCAGATCTGCTGCAAAAGGCCTCTTTAAAGTGTTAAAAAGTGAAGGTGTCACTTTAAGGGCTATGGTGCAACTGACCCAAGCCATGGTGTATTCAATGGCCTCACATGCATGCAAAAGACGGACAATGAATAAGGAAGACTTAAGACGAATTAACGCATTTAAATTATGGTGTTGGTGAAAAATACTGAATAATTCAAAAATGGTTGCATCAGTACATTGACAGGGGACTGCCAAAAGAATGAACAAATCTGTCTTGGAAGAAGTACAGCCAGAATGCTCTTTAGAAGAGAGGATGGCGGGACTTCGTCTCACATACTTTGGACATGTTTTCAGGCAGGTACAGTAGACCCTGGAGAATAACATTATGCTTGGTAAAGCAGAGGGTCAGCGAAAAAAAGGAATACCACCAATGAGAAGAATTGACACAGTGGCTGCAACAATGGGATCAAACGTAGCAATGGTTATGATGATGGCACAGGACCAAGCAGTGTTTTGTTGCATATAAGGTTGCTATGAGTCAGAGCCAACTCAATAACACCTGAAAACATATATATATACACACACACATATATATATACAATTTGTCTAAGTAAACCTTCTACATCTATAATATGTTATGCTGCAGGATTTTTTAATGATTAAATATGAGATATATGTAAATAAAGAACACAGTCCTGGGAGTGGTCCATAAATAATAAATATTAAGTGGTCAATAATGTGGCTATTTTTATGGACTATCCTGGGTAGAACACAAAACAAAAACTTGTACACAAATGCTCCCTGCAGCAGTCTACATAATGGCCCAAAACTGAAAACAATGTAATTGTCCATCAAATGAGGAATGGGTAAACAAATGTGGTATATCCATACACAGGAATTTTATGCAGTCATAAAAAGGAATGAAGTACTGTTACACACTGCAACATGGAAGAATCTTGAAAAATCACGCTAAATAAAAGATGCCAGACACAAAAGGCCACACGGCGTATGATGGTATTTTTATTAAATGTCCAGGATAGGCAAATTCAGAGAGACAGGCAGTAGATTAGTGGTTGTCAGGGGATGAGAGTAGGGTAGAAATGGGATTACCTGCTAAGCGGCACAGGGCTTCTTTTGAGGGTGATGGAAATATTCTAGAATTATACAGTGGTTATGGTTTTTTTTTTTAATGGTTACATAATATTGTGAATATACTAAAATTCACTAAAGTGTACAATTTAAAATAGTGATTTTTTATTATGGGAATGATGTCTCAATCAAAAATAAGTAAGTTAAACAGTAAATAAGTAACTTTAAAAACAAATAGCTTAAAAGTATAAATCTTGAGTCATTAAGAAAATTAAAAATTTGCCCAGTTCCTCACATCGTGCACCAGTATAAATTCCAAATGGATAAGATATTTAAATGTAAAAACTTCAACATTAAAAATACCAGAAGTAACAACAGGGGTGGAACTTTCAGAACTTGTGAATAACCTATCTTTGACTAAAAAACAACAAACAATAAGAGAAAGATAGATGAACTTGATTTTATAAAATTGACAGTGCTAAAATAAACTTTGCACGGCAAATAAAGTACATCAACTGTACATAAAATAAGACAAATAAAAAGGTGAGAAAAGATGTTTGAAACTTATATCACAGACACAATGTTAAAATGTATAATATACAAAAAGCCCCTAACATGGAGAATAAAAAGACCAGCAATGTTTCAGATGTCTTCGAACAATGGACTAGAATAGCGACCAGTTCAGGACAAAATGCAAACGTATCTAAAAATATGAAAGAAAAAGTCCATCTTCACTCATAATAAGAGAAATGCAAATTAAAGGCACAAAAATTACTATTTCTAGGTTGACAAAAATCCAAAAGTTCGTCCACATATTCACTTTGCAAGCTGTCAGGGCACACGCCTCGCTTACACATTGGTCATGAGAATGGGAAATAGTACATCTTCTTTACAGAACAATTTGGTAATACCTTACAAAATTTTATATGCATTTATCTTTTGCCGTATTTGGGGAATCTAGGGTTACTGCAACTATGTACTGGAAAATATGAGGAGATTTGTATTCAAGGCTAGTCATTAAATGGCTCATTTTAAGAGCAAAAGTCTGGAAACAACCAACATCACTATCAGTATGAAACTGAAGAAACTGTGGTGTTCAACGCAGGAGTATGATAAAGTTTTAAAATGGAAATACAGAGAAATGGGTATATAATACTATACTATCATTTATCTAAGTATGGGGAAAATTTAAATGTAGTTGTGTCTTAATTTTTATTTAAACCAATAGTAAAATTATAAATAATAACTTTTAAACATATTTAGCTACAGGAGGAGGCAAGGAATAGAATGTATAGGATAGGGTTATAAGCTAGACATTTTTTCTATCTTGTTTTTATAGGTTTGACCTAGAAACCATACAAAAATCTTACATAATTATAAAACAAAATTTAAAAGAAACTAATCTCCCAAAACCAAAATAAATGAAACAAAGAAAACTAAATATGTACTCGATTGTCAGCAGAATGACTACAGACTACTTTAAAACTCTGTAATTTGACTAGACATTGCCAAATACATATATTTTGAAGATAAAAAGGAACTTCCAAAATAAAAAAAAAAATCTTAAATTGCTTTCTATATCAATTGTTGCAAGAAGGGCTTCAAACTGGTTCAAACCAGTTCAGTCATGGCTGACAAAGCAAACAATAGTCCCGAATTTTTTAAATTTGAGTGACCTGAATGCTAACTGGAACGGGAAAAATCCGGAATGCGTGGAAGCCTTCGAATGGGAGATTCAGAAAATGCATAGTGACCCTTTTCAAGAGTCTAACCTGTGACACTGAATTGTTGCCAGGACTATGGAGAGCAATATGTATTCAAAGCGGCACGGTTGGCCGCCATCTTTGAGCCGGGCAATGTTGTTTTTGATTTTTTTTTTTTTTAGTGAAGAGATTTGGTTACTATGCAACGTGCAATCTGCGTTTATTTTTCTCCTAGAAATAAGATTAAGTTTCCAGCAGGGCTTCCAGCCATACTTTTTCTTGTTTCAGTTAGTATTCCTAATTCTATCCACTGAAAAAGTCTAGAAATAATGACCAACCCAATAGCACTAAGCCCTGCTAACACCCAGATTTAATATCAATTTTTAAAAACCTGTTTCTAGTAAAAGGAACTAGGGCACCTTCGAAAAATGGCTAATTCCAGGTCTGACTCCTAAAAACAGTTCAAGAAAAGCCTACCAACACCTTTCAGGTCAGTGATCAAGAAAGCTATCAAAGACTAAAAGGTCATGCCAAATAAGCTCCAGAACCATTCTGAAAATGTCGCCATGACACATGATGAGAAATTTGAACATTAATAAATCAGTAAATGAAGTGGTTTGAAAAGAAAAAGGTTACATTCAAAAGTCCATATGGATACCTTAGCAGGCACAGAGATTTTGTGTCAATTCCATAGCCACCTTGATATTACTCCTATTTTCTTCACATATCCTTGTCTTCTTCCTTATCAATTTTTTTCCACGGACAATTTTTCTTAAAGTAATTATAAAATGACATATCAAAAGCACTACAATAATTCATGAGTTCCACAATGATCAGTGGTAATCCCGGGTGGGTACTCACTCTAGCGCCCAAAATAGAAAAGGGGGCTTTCAATGCAATGCACAGTTCCCAGCAAACTTACTCCGGCTCTACCCTTCTTGCTCCCAATGAAAACACATTTTGTAACGTATTTGAAAAAGGCTGTCATTGTTATGGTAAAGACCTGGAATCAATCACAAAATGCTATACATTGTTATAGCACGAAATGCTATATATTATTATTAATAATAAATTATTTGCATCACGCCTCACAACTGAGAGCCATACATTATTGTGTCAGTAATGTGATTGAAAACCCGCCTCAAAAGATAATTTGGTTTAGTGATGTTTGAAAAATAGAACAAAGTTTCTAAAGCCAAGTTTTCTTAAATTTTAAGCTGTTTGTTCATTTAAGCGCTACTATTCCTGAGAGGGATGCTAAAAACGGAAGGAGATAGTCTCTGATCCTGAGAGGGGTGCTAAAAACGAAAGGGGATAGTCTTCTGATAATAACTAGCAAAAGCTGAGAACTTGCAGATCGTTTCATTACAAAACTATTTCAAAAGGTTCCATGTGAATTCTTTGAGGAAAAAATAAAGTTATTGCCATTTGAGAGTGGTGTTGCATAAAGTAGGAAACTTGAATGAAATACATTATAATATTTTCAAAGAGTGAAGGATAAAAGAAAACTAAAAACGAGGGAAAGACACATACTGATGAAATTAAGCTGCTGATTTAAAGATCAAAATGTGCTTTGATCTTTATTCAGCAAAATCAGAAAATATTTCTTCAGTTTAAAAAGAAATTACAGGGTCTTCAATACAACTTACCTTTAAAAACGTTATAAAAAACGTTATAGATCGTCTTAATCACATTGCATTGCTTCTTACTACTAAATCTAAACACTTCTGAATTGTTTAAAATAGTCTGCCTTTACGATTTTTCCACCAACACTGATTTCCATAGTCATGGGTAACTGACAAAGCTCCGGGAAAGCAGGGCTCTGCCGTATTGTGAACTGCTGGCTAGTCTGACAATTAAACAGTTTGTCTTTATTAATGCTAAATTAATAATACAGGAGTAAAGGAGAGGAGAGCACTTGGCAACTGTTTCTGGGAAAATGCCAGATGGTTCTGCCTCCTGGTGTCTAATTTTAGAGAATTTAATTTTGTACTACAAAGATCTGCTTTAAGGAATAAAAATATATAAATAAAAATATACAAAATATGCACAAATTAAGGCAACACATTTCTGGCACATCTATGTATTTGCCATACCATAGCACACTAAATTGAAAATGTAAATTACATAAACCAAGTTTTCTTTTCATAGCACCCACAGTTAGGAGTACCAATTGTCAAACTTCATCATATTCTAAATAATAATATAACTTGATAGGTTAATTGAGAATTATCTAAATGCAACTTATAATTGATAAGTTTAAAACAAGGCAAATTGCCACCAAAAGGAGAAAATAATTTAATAGAAACAAGATATAATAAAATTATGCACCTATAATATGCTTATGAAAGTGTCCTAAAATTTAAATACTGATTCTAAACTTAGTTTTCCAGTTTAAAATTTATTTGGAACGTGACTTTTAAACTAAGTGTGGAAGCAGCCTTAAGGCTTGGAACTCGCTCCTTGGCTCTAGGAAGTTGTCAATCTAATTTAAACTGGCAGATGTGCTTTTACAGCTGGGACCATATTGGGACCTTTACGTTTGGGCCTTTGGGAGCATAATGATGCATAAAACAGCAAGCACCTCTGTGAGGCTGCTTTCGTAACATAGATGGATCAAAGTTAAAATGTTTTCTTAACACACTTCAAGAATTCTTTGCAGCTTTTCCCTCAACTCCAATAAAACAAGTTGATTTCATGAGTGATTACGTCACTAAACTTCACAAGGAAAGAAGTCAAGCCTCTCAAATTCTCTGTCTCACGTTATGTGATCCTTTTTTTACTTACTTTGCTAGTTGCCTTCTAAAGTTAATGACTGTTTTAAAAATGTTTAATGATACTGAACTTATTCTGTACTTTTAAAATGTCACTCATCTTCTCAACTTAAAAAAAAAAATGGTTTTTTGCAACTTCTGCTTTTCCAGAATTGCTAGCAAAAGAACATTCTAGTCATTGTATCTGAGCATAGTTTAAGTCCATACATTTAATTAGGAATTTAACGATCAAACCTTTAGCCTTATAAATTTGAGTACGGGATTTGATTTTTATGTTTTCCTATAGATTTCTCTTGCTAAATATGAAATTTTAAAAGTTTTCAAGACTTTTAGTCAATTTTAAATGATGTTCTTTAATGTTTACACAGAACACAAAGTAAAAAGTATTCAGGTACACTGCAGATATGTGTGTATAACGTGTGTTTGTGTGTGTGTATATATATGTATGTGTGTATATGTATGTACATATGTATATATACATTAATGGCATCATATATACTATGGCTGCTAACCAAGAGGTCGGCAGTTCGAATCCTCCAGGCACTCCTTGGAAACTCTATGGGGCAGTTCTACCCTGTTCTATAGGGTCGCTATGAGTCAGAATTGACTCGATGGCAGTGGGTTTGGTTTTTTTTTTATATATATATTATATACACACACACATACATATATAGTGCCCTTGTGGCATAGTGGTTAAAGTGCTAACTGAAAGCTTGGTGGTTTGAACCCACCAGCGGCTCCATGGGAAGAAGATGTGGCAGCCTGCTTCTGTAAAGACTTACAGCCTTAGAAACTCTGTGGAGCAGTTCTACTCTGTCCCATAGGGTTGCTATGGGTCAAAATTGACTCAATGGGAATGGATTGGTTTGGTTTGGGTTATGCATGTATATATTTACCCTACCCAACGAATGTCATTTATAGAAAGTTAAGAAGTGATAAAACTTGCTACTGTTGGTCTTCATGGGTTGGCAGTGTGGTCTCCTGAGACGATCTGCAGATAACATCTGATGGTTTGTTTGGAAAGGAGCTGAACTGAGGTCACTTTCCAAAACAACAAACTGCTGCTTTCTATGACCCTGAAAGGTTAGAGTTTAGGAATTTCCTGGAGAGATCGTGTTTTGTCTAGCATTTCTTTTAAAAGTGTCATGGGACTCCACTAGCAACAGTAGGGCTATCTTAATCAAACATGTAAAAAAGATGTGAATTTAACAAAATATATTAAGAATTAGAGGCAAAGAGAAGGGAAGACAGACATTATAAATAAAAGAAAAATGTTTAATTTTACATGAAACAAAAGCATGTCATATGGTTCTGTGAATTGTATTGCTTCTTTCCCATTTGCAATATAATTTATTTTTGTAATTGGAATATAATGGCTTTGTGTAAATTGTTATAATTGTAAGTGATACTCCTATCATTAGCTGGCACTTTCTCCTGAACTAATTGTAACTCAGTTGCTGGTATTTGTACTAGGTAAGATTTGTTCATAGTATGTGACATATGTCTAAGGTGAAGCTTACATTCCAAAAATCCATTATAGTACGTAGCAATACATAGAATTTCCACTGCAGGAACTGTTTTTTTTTTTTTTTTTTTGGTAGTTTCTATGCGTTGTCTTGGTAGGGCTAAGAAATGGGCCTGCTTCGAGAAGAAGGTCAGAACCAAACAATCCCTTCAGCTTACTTCTAGCTTGATCAGTAATCAAATTCCACAAACGTAAGGTACTAAAAATAAAAAGTTGTATTATTACTCTCAATCTCAAATATTTTCAAAAAAAGTGGCTTGAAGAAATTGTAAGTTCAAAATACATATTAAATTAAGTCTATACTTTGCAAATATGCATTAACAAATGCCCAGAATGTCCTGAACTTTTTACTGTTGTAGTCTCTCTGTGTTCCAGACTTCAAAGGTGACGAGTCAAACTCAGCACTCAACTGACTGGATTATTTGCATAAATAGGGCTTTGTCTCAGTTCGGCCTCCATCGATGTTCCTTTCGAATTGTATACTGTGAAATTTAAGATGATGACTATCCCGGTTTTGGGGGGTCATGTATGATTTGGTCAAGCAATACCAATATGTGCACTTAGTTGCATGCTACTGTGGATGCATTAAACAGGTGGAGCTTATCATGATAACAAAGGTCAAGAAGTGTCAAGTGGCTAAATAAAAACATCATTATGGCTTTTGGAAGAAGTCAGTTAATTTCTCTTTTTCTACATGCTACATATATAAAAATGCATTTTTCTGTATAATGAATGAATTGTTATCATTTCTAACGCACTAAGTTAAACACACCAAATAGAAATTATAACTACATATTCTGAAGAAGAAAAAAAGATTTAGTCCTAAAACAAATGTTTTTAGCAACTTATATGAAGTCTAGTGTGAAAATTAAACTAAAGATAGATCATTGCCAGATAAATTGTACCTAATGAGGTTGAGTTTTATAGTACTTTAGCTATGGATGGCCTCACGAGGAAAATATATTTTCTGGAAAAGTTTCTTTTCCCAGACTTTGTGATAGAGAAATAGGCCAGCACACAGGAAAACATTCCCAGGGCTTACCTTTGGCATCAGCAGCCATCTGTCCATTTGCCATACTGTGGTGGCTTGCATGTTACTATAAAGCTGGAATCTATGCCACTGGTATTTCAAATACCAGCAGGGTGACCCAGGGCAGACAGATTTCAGAGAAGCTTCTAGATTAAGACAGGTTAGGAACAATGGGCTGCTCATCTACTTCTGAAAATTAGCCACTGAGAACCCTACAGATAACGACAGAATATTGTCCAATATAGTGCTGAACGATGAGACTCCTAGGTTGGAAGAAGCTACAGAACAGCCACAACAATGGACTCAAATATACCGACAATCATGAAGATGTCCCAGGAATGGGCAACACTTCATTCTGTTCGTCATGAGTTGTCATGAGTTGGAGCCAACTCAACAGCAACTAACAAACCTTCCTGAGACACAGAATGTCAGGTTCTATTATTGAACCAAAAGCATTTTGTAAATTATGGGTGTTAACTGGATAAATAGTTATTGGCTATCTGACAAGCATCTGTTTTTATGAGGTAATGTTTAAAGTATTCCTATATAAGTATAAATATCTAATATCACTGGGATCTGATCAGACAGTATCAAAGCAACTAGATTGAGCAGAAATAGAATTACATTAAATAATCAGAAAGTACTTGTAGCTGAATGACCATATTGTCTCTATTGATTGTTGTTCCCCACTGCTGCGAAATCTTTTTAAATCAGAGGCAGTGTGGCACTCAGCAACTTACCAGAAACTTAAAAAATAAGTCATCATGAAAATATGCTCTTATGTTCCTCGGTAGATAAAATTTGTTATCTAAATTTTTATTGTGAGAAGATGCAATTAAAACTCATATAACAAAATTATAATTGCTCATTAATATAGCAAAAAAATATTAATAATTGACTAGCGGTTTACACAAGAATTTTAAAGCAAAAATGTTAAAAAGTTCTAACTTCTCTGTTAATCTTTGTTGTCAATTGTTATCTCTGCCTTAATCTAAAGATTAAGTCTATCCCACTTACTTTCACAGTTGCAGCCTCCTAGAACTTTATGGACTTAAAAAAAAAAAACAGTGCCAAGTAACTCTTCTCTCATGTGGTCACCACTTTGTAGTCATAGTGTCAGTGGTCGTCTTCAGGCCCACAGGCCTGTGAACTCGATAAGCCTTACGTGTTTTGTACATAAAACAGATGACAATGTCTACGTCTGAGAACTGTGGACACACAGAATGAATGCACATACGTAAATTATAGTATCTAGAACAGAGGAAACAGTGAGTAATCGGTAGCTATTTAAATGGTTGCTACCATAATTTCATTATCATTATTATGACTGCTAATAATAACCTTGAATTCAAGGTCTAGACATTTCAATAACTAAACAATTGTACTGAATTATGTCTAATCACATAGACATTGATAATCATATACATTATGAAGCTTAAGAGGAAGAAAATAATAGCTTTCAAGTCGCCTTGCCTAGTAACGCTTTTGATTTTATTTCTAAGTTTTCTTACATACCTGCCATACCCAGTACTTCTGGGACATATAGGAGACATGGAAGCTGTATCCAGTTTCATCCCCGTCAACTCTTACCATTCTTCTCCTCTCAGCTATGCCTCTTGAAAGGATAGAAGCTTACCTCAGTTTAGCACACAGTGGGGCAATTTCACACAAGTGTGCTAAAATACAAATTAACTTCCTGATGAAAAAAGTGTGTAAAAAAAGTCTACAAACTTATCACAGTAAAACAAAACAAAAACACACACAGATCTTAGTCCACTCTCCATACCTCTCACCACCCTGAACCCTCCCCAACTCAGTTGCCAGGTAAATCAGGATCTGACCTGTTTCTGGTAACCTAATTTAGGTGCATGAGATACAATGGACATGGGCCATCTGTGGCTGCAGTGTCGTCTTATTTATTCTAACACAGTCTAGTCAAACTTTTGTGTTTAATATGTAAATTTCATTTATCATGCATTTGGAAACACTTTTTTTTATTATTTACTAAAAGTTTAAAAGACTCCAATTAAAAATATTACTGAACAAATAAATGAAGTTAATTTTAATATTTGTAAAACAAACAACCTCAGTGAAGGAAACATAATAACAACTGAAGTTCCCAATATTTGTGAAATATTGAAGATTTTGCCTCCAGCCGGGAGTGCTATTTGACAAAGAAGTAACAATTTTTTTTTTTTTTTAATTTGTATAGCAGTTCGAATCCGCTAGGCGCTCTTTGGAAACTTACCTGGCAGTTCTACTCTGTCTTATAGGGTCGCTATGAGTCCGAATCAACTGGACGGCAATGGGTTTGTTTTTTTTTTGGTTAGCCCGGATTAAAAAAAATTATGTGGCATTTTTGTGCAATTCTACATCTCTAGTTTTCTAAACCTTACTAGAAAATTAATCATTTTTCTTTCTAAGCCAAATTTTCTTAAGAATAAAACATTTAATTTTGTATATTAACCATGTTATGAGGTAGTTAAACTTTTAATCACCTATTTATGAAATAAAAAATATGACTGTGCTACTTATTAAAAATTCTTAGCCTTTGATTTTAACTTTTTATGGGTCATGAAGTCTATGGACAAAGACTGAATGAAAACAAAATATTTTAAATAGCTTGATTTCTTGATAACCCAGGGGAAAAGGCATGACGTTTCAGTGTATTTAAGGAAAGGAGAATGAGTAGTGAAGAGGAAGGAGGGATTGCGGGTACAGAGCAGAGGAACTGATAGGCCTCCACCACCACCCTGCTTGTCACCAGCAACCATAATATTTCCTGAAAGCACCGTATTTTTACAAAATTAGAGGTATCTTCGTTTGCCAGCTGCACCCTTCCCCTCCTCCCTGAGGTATTTTCGTAGTGCTGCTATGCCAATTTTATCATGGCTCCGTAAAAGAAAAAAAATTAGCATAGTGTGCTTACCAAAATACCTTGCAGGAAAAGGGAGCAGTTGGCAAACCAAAGTAGAAAAAAAAAATGTAGAAGTCGCCTGTTATTTGTGTAAAAATGCAGTATGATTGTAAGGAGGATTAGGAAGGAGGAGCGTCAAGGCAGCCTTCAATTCTTCTTTCTAGAGCCTTCCCTTTCTCTTTTTTTTTAATTTTCTCTCTGGACCCTTACCTGTTGTATATGGAGACTGCTAATTAGCACAACAGTTAAAGGCTTGACTGCTAACTGAAAGGTTGGCAGTTTGAGCCCACCAAGCAGCTCTGGGAGAAAAAGACCTGATAATTTGTTTCTGTAAAGATTACAGCCAAGAAAAACCTCTGTCTGTTTTACCCTGGCACGTGCAGTCTCCATGAGTAGAAATCCACTCCAGTGCACCCCGCAATAACAATCTTGTACCTGCCAGGGCTTTCTCTTTACCTGGGTGTTAGGATACTTGAAGCAAAATCAAAGCCAGTAAATATGTAAACATGTAGGACTTAAATCACCCCTGTTCTCATCTTGTCCTCCCCAAATTTTCCTGTTAACCAAATTTCCTAATCTGTCTAAGCTTTATTCCGTCGTAGGATTTTTGTTAAGGTGCCTCAAGTCTCCTTTTTAAAGAGGAGGCAGATAAATAGTTAAATGAGTGAAAAATGACAGAGAGAGGGTGACGGGATGGGGGCTAAAGAGTCAGAATACAAAGGAGAGAAGAGCTTTTCCTCCAGCCTCTTCTCCTCTCTCCGTCCTCTGAGCCATCACCAAATCCAGAATTGCACACCACACAATCAGGATCTGGAGGTAAAGGGGCATGAACACACTAGTACTGAGCACGCTGAGAGAGAAATATTTAATACTAACACTAAACGCAAAGTAGATCTGCTCACATGTAAGTCAAGAGTGTGTCCAGAATTTCTTTGACTGTTTAGATATATAAACCAAACCCATTGCTGTCAAGTTGCTTCTGACTCCTAGCGACCCTAGAGGACAGAGTAGACCTGCCCCATAGGGTTTCCAAGGAGTGGCTGGTGGATTCAAACTGCCAACCTTTTGGTTAGCAACTGTGGCTCTTAACTACTGCACCAACAGGGCTCCACTTGCATATATACATATTATATATCATAGTAATGTATGATATATTCTGATTATCTATATGTGTGTGCACATACAAAAACAAATATGATACATATATCAGTAGAGAAAATAAAAGAGGTCAGTGATGCTGGGAAGGGGAAAATCCAGCAACCGGAAAACTGCTTTGTGACCATCTGTCATAACCTAATCTTGATTAAAAAAAAAAAAGATTAGTTGGCATATAATGCTATAAATAATTTACACCTCTTCCTAAAGCATTTGAGTCTTAAATCTGCCCCTTGTGGCTATGAATTACACGTATTCTGTAATATCTCTCTCTTACCCTCAGGCTCAGATTTTTTTGTGTGTGGTTAATAGGATTTAATATAGGAAAATTAATACTTTATGAAATGATATCCTTAGAAAAGGACTATTGGTTGTAAATATTGTATTTCTTAGCATTACTCCAGGAGTTGGTATAATGTAGACAAATAAGTCCACCAGATTTCTATAGGAAGTAATTTAGGAGTGCAATTCTTAGAAATATTGCCTGAATTTGATATTATAAAAGTTTCAGCACAAATTATCATCAAAAGTTACAATTCGAATAATTAAAATTCAGTAATTATTTACTTAAGAGCAAATAGCTTGTTACCACATTTTTACACAAATAACTTGCACCTTCTATGTTTATTTGCCAATTGCTCCCCCACTGAAAGGTATTTTCAAAAGCATTGCTATGCCAATTTTTATACATGTTGCTGTAAAAAATTAGCATAATGTGCTTACAATGCCAGAAAGATGTTTACAATACCAGAAAGATGTTTACCTGTGTTTTATTGACTGTGCAAAGGGGGTAAGGAGCAATTGGCAAATAAACATAGAAGGCACATGTTATATGCATAAAAGTACACTATTTGAGATAATTGATCTTAGAGACGATTTCATCTGAACTCTTCATAAGTCATGCCATGGAAAAGGTATGAGAGGCTGAGCTACTCGATATCAATTTTCAAAATTATTTAAAAATTAGTGACTCTAAAAATGGTGGCTTTCCCAAGATTATTCATTTTTATAACATTTTCCAAAAATTTTATCTAGTATTTTCAGATCTAATTTCATAATTTTACTATTTAGGGGAACTATTAGTTTGAAAATTCAGTAATAATCTCCTGAGAGTTTCCAGTTTTGTGCAGAGAGTTACAGGGGTATGAAAGAAGGAGAAAACACAGGAGTCCCTGGGAAGCCCAAATGGTTAAACACTCGGTTGGCATTTCAAACCTGCTCAGAGCTGCTTCAGAAGAAAAGCCTAGCAATCTGGTTCCAAAGTCACAGCCTTGAAAAGCCTATGGATCGGCTCTACTGTACATGAATGGGGTTGCCATGGGGGGGAATGACTAAATAGCAACCAACAACAATGACAGAAAACACAGCCTCTGTCTCTGCATTGTTAGTGACAATTGTGATGCTTTGAATATATAAACTAATTCACTATAGTGGTAATCAAAACAAATTCAGCTTAAATAACACTTATTGACAAGTTTTTCTCTGCACACAAAGTACATATTGTTATTAGAATCTCCTCAAAAATAAGGAAACTGAGGCTCAGGGCTGTAATTTCCATAGGCTCACATAGATATTAAGAAAGCATTCTTTCTACTAATTTGTACGGCTTACGAGAGCAGAGAATTGTACAGTAGTACCTCTTATCTGCGGGGGCTACATTCCAAGACCCCCAGTGGATGCCTGAAACCATAGATAGTACTGAACCCTATATCTACTGCATTTTTTCCTACACATAAATACCTATGATAAAATCTAGTTTATAGCCACAGTAGTCGAAACAGCCTGGTACTGGTACAACAACAGATACATGGACCAATGGAACAGAATTGAGAATCCAGACATAAATCCATCCATATATGAGCAGTTGATATTTGACAAAGGCCCCAAAATGGTTAAATGAGGAAAAGACAGTCTTTTTAACAAATGGTGCTGGCATAACTGGATATCCACCTGCAAAAAAATGAGACAAGACCCATACCTCACTCCATGCACAAAATCTAACTCAAAGTGGATCGAAGACCTAAATATAAAATCTAAAACAATAACGATAATGGAAGAAAAAATAGAGACAAAGTTAGGAGCCCTAATACATGGCATAAACAGTATACAAAACATTATAAAGAATGTAGAAGAAAAACTAGATAACTGGGAGCTCCTAAAAATCAAACACCTATGCTCATCCAAAGACTTCACCAAAAGAGTAAAAAGACCACCTACAGCCTGGAAAAAAGTTTTTAGCTATAACATTTCTGATCAGCAGCTGATCTCTAAAATCTACATGATACTGCAAAAACTCAACTGCAAAAAGACAAATAACCCAATTAAAAAATGGGCAGAAGATATGAGAGGACTCTTCACTAAAGAAGACATTCAAGTAGCTAACAGATATATGAGGAAATGTTCACAATCATTAGCCATTAGAGAAATGCAGATCAAAACTACAATGAGATTTCATCTCACTCCAACAAGGCTGGCATTAATCCAAAAAATACAAAATAATAAATGTTAGACAGGCTGTAGAGAGATTGGAACACTTCTACACTGCTGGTGGGAATGCCAAATGGTACAACCACTTTGGAAATTGATTTGGCCCTCCCTTAAAAAGCTAGGAATAGAACTACCATACGATCCAGCAATCCCACTCCTTGGAATATATCCTAGAGAAATAAGAGCCTTTACATGAACAGATATATGCACATCCATGTTTAATGAAGCACTGTTTACAATTACAAAAAGATGGAAGCAACCACCACGCCCATCAACGGATGAATGGATAAATAAATTATGGTATATTCACACCATGGAATACTAAGCATCAATAAAGAGCAGTGACGAATCTGTGAAACATTTCATAATGTGGAGGAACCTGGAAGGCATTATGCTGAGTGAAATTAGTCAGTTGCAAAAGGACAAATACTGTATAAGACCACTATTACGAGAACTTGAGAAATAGTTAAAACTGAGAAGAAAACATTCTTTTGTGGTTATGAGAGGGGGGAGGAAGTGAGGGTGGGAGAGGGGCATTTACTAGTTAGGTAGTAGATAAGAACTACTTTAGGTGAAGGGAAAGACAGCACACAATACAGGGGAGGTCAGCACAATTGGACTAAACCAAAAGCAAAGAAGCTTCCTGAATAAACTGAATGCTTCGAAGGCCAGCGTAGCAGGGGCAGGGGTCTGGGGACCATGGTTTCAGGGGACATCTAAGTCAATTGGCATAATAAAATCTATTAAGAAAACATTCTGCATCCCACTTTGAAGAGTGGTGTCTGGGGTCTTAAATGCTAGCAAGCAGCCATCTAAGATGCATCAGTTGGTCTCAACCCACCTGGATCAAAGGAGAATGAAGAACACCAAGGACACAAGGTAATTATGAGCCCAAGAGACAGAAAGGGCCACATGAACCAGAGACTACATCATCCTGAGACTAGAAGAGCTAGACGGTGCTCGGCTACAACCAATGACAGCCCTGACAGGGAGAGAATCCCTGAGGGAGTAAGAGAACAGTGGGATGCAGACCCCAAATTCTCATAAGACCAGACTTAATGGTCTGACTGAGACTCAAAGGACCCCAGTGGTTCATGGCCCCCAGACCTTCTGTTGACCCAGGACAGGAACTAGTCCTGAAGCCAACTCTTCAGACATGGATTGGACTGGAAAATGGGTTGGAGAGGGATGCTGGTGAGGAGTGAGCTTCTTTGATTGGGTGGACACTTGAGACTATGTTGTCATCTCCTGCCTGGAGGGGAGATGAGAGGGTAGAGGGGGTTAGAAGCTGGCAAAATGGATATGAAAAGAGAGAGTGGAGGGACAGAGCGGGCTGTCTCATTAGGGGGAGAGTAATTGGGAGTGTGTAGCAAGGTGTATATGGGTTTTTGTGTGAGAGACTGACTTGATTTGTAAACTTTCACTTAAAGCACAATAAAAATTATTTAAAAAAACCTAATTTATAAATTAGGCACAGTAAGAGATTCACAATAATAACTAATAACAAAATAGAACAATTATAACAATATTCTGTAATAAAAGTTACGTGAACGTGGTCTCTCTCTCTCTCTCAAAATAACTTATTAAGTCAAGATTTTTTACCTTTTCACTTAAAGGAAGCCCTTTACAGCTTCTGTTTGGCATGTATGAATTGCCAGCATCACTGCTCTTGAGCTTTCAGGTCATTATTAAGCAAAATAATGGTTACTTGGAGCACAAGCACTGTGATAGTTTGACAGTTGATCTAACAACCAAGAGGGCTGCTAAGGGACTAACAGGCAGGTAGCATACACAGTGTAGATAGGCAGGATGAAAGGATGACTAACAGCCCAGGTGGGGCAGAGCAGGACAGGACGAGGTTTCACTACACTAATCAGAATGGCGTCCAAGTTAAAACTTACAAATTGTTTATTTCTGGAATTTTCCGTTTAATATTTTCACGCCACAGCTGACCACAGGAAACTGAAAGCACAGAAAGCAAAACTGTGGATAAGGGGGAATTGCACTACTGTAAAAATTTATAATTAGCCTTAAAATAAAGAAAATAAAGTCTATTATATTTTTAGTGCTTTGGTTCAGAACTCCTTTATATGGTTTCTTTTAAGGTTAATTTTTTTTCGAAAATGGACAAAAATGGAAACAAAGAGTGTATTTCATGAATTGAAATAGAAGCACATATGATAATTTGCTTGTCAATGTTGACAAACTTGTTCTTACTAAAACATAAATGCTGGATCCTTTTATGCAATATTGTCTTGATAAGGGTGGATAGAAACACCCAAGATGAGGTGAGAACAAGGAGAGTCTAGAGTAATAGTTTTAAAACATTCTCAGGTGATGATTTTGCTGAAGGCTAACATCGTGCCTTTCAATTTTTCTATCTTAAAAATCCTCTCTACATGCATCAAGTTTTAATGAGGCTTAGTTTATGGAGTAGATAGATACATAGATATCTATGAAATGGATTGGTCTTAGCCATTTTGAATAAGACAATCATATAGCCTTATGGTCTACTGTGCCAGATATGACAAACTGAAGAGGAATGGCACCACACTCAACAGCAGAAAGACCATTTCAGGATCTATCCTGAAGTACAACACGGTCAGTGGCAAGATAATATTCACACATCTACAAGGAAGACGAGTTAATACGACTGTTATTCAAACCTATGCACGAACAACTAATGCCAAAGATGAAGAAATAGAAGATTTTTACCAACTTCTGCAGTCTTAAATTTATGAAACACGTAATCAAGATGCATTGATAATTACTAGTGACTGAGATGCAAAAGTTACAAACAAGGAAGAAGGATTGGTAATTGGGAAATATGATCTTCGTGATAGAAATGATGCCAGAGACTGCATGATAGAATTTTGCAAGACAAACACCTTACTTACTGCAAATACCTTTTTCAACAACTTAAATGGTGACTTTACACATTGACCTCACCAGATAGAATACATAGGAATCAAATCAACCACACTTGTGGAAATAGAGGATGGAGAAGCTCAATATCATCAGTCAGAACAAGGCCAGTGGCTGACTGCAGAACAGACCACCAATTTCTCATGTGCAAGTTCAAGCTGAAGCTGAAGACAATTAAAATAAGTCTGTGAGAGACAAAGTATGACCTTGAGCATATCCCATGTAAATTTAGAGACCACCCCAAGAATAGATTTGACATATTGAACACTAATGACTGAAGAGAAGACGAGTTGTGGGATGACATTAAGGACATCACGTGTGAAGAAAGGAAAAGGTCATTAAAAAGGCAAGAATGAAAAGGCCAAAATGGGTGTCAGTAGAGACCCTGAAACATGCTCTTGAATGCAGAGTAGCTAAAGCTAATGGAAGGAATGATGAAGTAAAAAAGCTGAACAGAAGATTTCAAAGGGCAGCTGGAGAAGACAAAGTATTATAGTGAATGTGCAAAGACCCGGAGTTAGAAAACCAAAAGGGAAGAACACCCTCGGCATTTCTCAAGCTGAAAGAACTGAGAAAAAATTCAAGCCTTGAGTTGCAATATTGAAGGAGTTTATGGGCAAAATGGAAACCCTGGTGGTTTAGTGGTTAAGAGCTACAGCTGCTAACCAAAAGGTCGGCCATTCAAATCCACCAGACATTCCTAGGAAACCCTATGGGGCAGTTCTTCTGTGCACTATAGGATCGCTATGAGTCCGAATCGACTCGATGGCAACAGGTTTTTAGTTTATGGGCAAAATATTAAATGCTGCAGGAAGCATCAAAAGGAGATGGAAGGAATACATGGTTACTATACCAAAAAGAATTGGTAGACGTTCAAACATTTCGGTATATGATCAAACACCGATGGTGCTGAAGGAAGAAGTCCATGCTGCACTGAAGGCATTGATGAAAAACAAGGCTTCAGGAACTGACAGAATACCAACTGAGATGTTTCAACAAATGGATGCAATGCCGGAAGCACTCATTCATCTGTACCAAGAAATTTGGAAGCGAGTTTCCTGGCCAACTGATTGGAAGAGATTCACATATGTGCCCATTCCAAAGAAAAATGATTGAACAGAAAGCAAAAATTATTGAACAATATCAATAACACATGCAAGTAAAATTTTGCTGAAGATAATTAAAAAATGGTTGCATCAGTACATCAACATGGAACTGCCAAAAATTCAAGCCAGATTCAGAGGATGTGGGAGGAGGGATATCATTGATGATATCAGATACTTCGGGCTGAAAGCAGAGAAACCAGAAAGATGTCTACCTGTCTTTTACTGACTACACAAAAGCATTCAACTGTGTGGATGTAGTAAATTACGGATAACACTGTGAAGAATGGGAATTCCAGAACACTTAATTGTGCTCACCAGGAACCTGTACATAGATTAAGAGGCAGTCGAGGGGATACTGCATTGTTTAAAGTCAGGAAAGGTGTGTGTCAGGGTTGTATCCTTTCACCATACCTATTCAGTCTGTATGCTGAGCAAATAATCTGAGAAGCTGAACTGTATGAAGAAGAATGGAGCATCAGCGTTGGAGGAAGACTCATTAACAACCTGCCATATGCAGATGACACAACCTTGCTTGCTGAAAGTAAAAAGGACTTAAAGTACTTACTGATAATGATCAAAGGCCATAGCCTTCAGTATGGATTACACCTCAATATAAAGAAAACAAAAATTCTCACAACTGGACCAATAATAGCATCATGATAAACACGGAAAATATTGAAGTTTACTTGGATCCACGATCAACTTCCATGGAAGCAGCAGTGAAGAAATCTAGTGCGTACGAATTGCACTGGGCAAATCTATTGCAAAAGATCTCTTTAAGGTGTTAGAAAGCAAAAATGTCCCATTGAAGAATACACGGGCCTAACCATGGTATTTCCAGTTGCTTTATACGCACGCAGAAGCTGGACAATGAATACGGAAGACGAAAGAAGAATCGACACAATCTGAGTTACAGTGTTGGTGAAGAATGTTGACTATACCATGGACTGACAGAAGAATGAACAAATCTGTCTTGGAAGAAGTGCAGCCACAATGCTCCTTAGAACCAAGGATGGTGAGACTTTCTCTCACGTACTTTGGGCATGTTATCAGGAAGGACCAGTCCCTGGAGAATGACATCATGCTTGATAAAGTGGAGGGTCAGCAGAAAAGAGGAAGACCCTCAACGAGATGGATTGACACAGTGGCTACAACAATGGGCTCAAACATAACAATGATTGTGATGATGATTTGGGACCTGGCAGTGTTTAATTCTGTGGTACTTCGGGTCACTATGAGTTGAAGTTGACTCGCCAGCACCTAACAACAACAAATTATATATATATATATATATATATATATATATATATATAATGTATTTTATACCAAAAGAAGTACTAACAGCTAAGAAGCAGAAACAGCTGCCCTGGAATACCGTACAACTGCTCACAGCAGTGGATTCTACCTGCTACATGTGGAAGCAATATTGGTCCCTAAGATTGAATATGGGGTAAGAATAACTTACAGGAGTTTGAGTTTCTTGAAAAGTACCACTGCAATACAGTATTCCTTATTACTATTCAGAAACATTATGCACTGTTCAGAAGCTAGAAGAGCGGTGAGCCAGTAACACCTGACATAATGAATGGCGTCAAAGAGAAAATGGCCACTATGAATGAAGGCTGAGAATAGCTTCTTCTTGCTATAAGTACATTCTCATGAGAACATAGTAACTGGGAAACATCGTAAAGAGGCTTATCTTACAGAAATAAAGGCAAACCTGTCAAAAGTTTAAAAAATTCACACATCCAGGAGGTATTACCTAAGGCAATGCTTAATCTACACAAAAATGAGGCTCCAATTTAGGGTTCCTGATTTACACACATTTTAAAAGACACCCACCTTGAGGCTAAAAGCATTCAAATGGGGCTACTGCTTCCCAAAGAACTCCAGAGGCATAAAGAGTGGTTGGGATACTGTATGTCCCACAGGTTCATGAAAGAGAGATATATAGAGAGAGAGAGAACCTACAATGTAACATGCATAGTAGACTGAGTATAGGCATCTCAACTTTCAGTGGGCCATATTACCCTGTTTTACTATAAATAAATAAAAACGCACGAACTCCATGAAGAAAACCATACTCAACGAAAAGGAAGTTAAGGATTTTCTTTGGGATAAAATGAGAACTAATTCAAACAGGGTAATTAATGTTTTCTTAATTAAAATAAGTATCATTTAGCAAAAGTAGGGTTTCAATAGTTATTAACAGAACTGAAACTTTTCTTTGCCCAGCAGGTATTTTCTGTAGAACCTCCATTGCTTTTGTAATTTAGCTCTCTTCTCTGAATCTGTCGCTCAAAGCCAGTATCAAAGGTGTTCTGGTTTGTTTCAGGTGTAAAAAGAGAAAAGCCAGGGGACGGGCTGAGTCCTATTCCATTCATCACTGATCTGATCGGGGTCTTTCCATACACAACAAAGATTTGGGGTGATCATAGTAAACTAATCTTTTTTACAAATTGCATAAAGACGTCCTTGCTTTTAGCATTACGATCCAATGAACCCAACTAAATAAAATAACCTGCTTTCACTAGGCACCATCATCAAGGATGCCAATCACATACGAAAGCGTTTAAGTCCTAAAATCCTAAAACACTCTTATGCCCTGAAGCATTATAGGGGTTAAAAATTTTTAGAAGTCATTATTGAGTACACTTCAAAAAGAGAACTACAATGAAAGGGGTCAGAAAATAAGAAATATAATCATTGCATGATTTTCCACTATGAGTCCTGTAAGATTGAGGCATGTAAGTCTCTGGGAAGTGGAACTGAGACAAGAAGCTCATAACTTTGACAGCATCTTTTCTTAAATGTTTCCAAAATGTTTACATCCTTGAGTCATTAGCTTTGCAGGCTTCTACAGTAGGCGTGGGTATATGGCTAGGTTAATACATTTTCCTACAAACAACACGGGGTAGATCTTAAATTCCCTTTGGTGTAAACTAAATTGAAGAGCCACAAATTTCTATAGTTAGATGAAATTAAAGAAAATAAACCTGCATTTCCTTTCATTATAGAATTAGTGGTTTTTATCTAAATACTTGTTTAAAATCCATCTCCACTACCCTTTGCATATCTGATTTTCATTTTCTGTCTTTTATATTCTTTATATTTTTGAAAAATGACAAGTGGGAAGAACCCAATTTCTCCCTGTGATTCTCAATTCTTCTTGATTTTTATCTTTTTTAGGACAATGCCTAAACATTGTGGCATCACCTAATAAAATTAAAAATCTTGACTGAAGACCCATGTGTCAGATATTACGGTAGATCTTTCCATTATTCAGTATCTCACTTAGTTTGTCCAACAACCCTATGGGAACAGTACAATCGGTGCCTCATTTCATAGGCGAAGCCAAGGAATTGAGAAGCTATTGGATCTCTCCAGCTCCCACAGTAGGATCTAGCAGATCCAGTATTCAAACCCAGGCAGGTAATTTCTAAATGCCACTCTTGGTTGCGGAGGGAGCAGTCTTTCTACTAAGAAAATGTACCTTGTATTAACCCAGTGCGGTCGAGTTAGTCAGGGCCAATTTTGCTTCCAGTCACTCAGAACATCCAGAGTAGGCAAAAGGACTCTCTCTCTTAGGAATCCATTAATTTTACATATATCTTAATTAAATTATTTCATTATAAAATAGCACAAATTAGTTTAAGATGTCACAAATCCTCAAAAATCATAAATCAGTTTAAAAGAAACTTTGGCATCTTGAAGACATCGCCCAGAAGTTGCAGAGATTTTAGCTGTCTCTTTTTAACCTGCACCTGGAGCACTCTGTGAAATAGGTGCTACTGTCATCATTATTATTGCTATTATTTTGTATAAGAGACCACATACTATTAACAAGCACAAACACATGCAGTGTAATATTTCATTTTTGCTACAGTATATAGCTATTTTCATGGGATGGCGGTTTCCATTTCTAGTTCAAATGTGTTTCAAGGATGAATATGAAACAGCAGTGGAGAGAAAGAGTAGTTAATTAGACAGTGTCACGTAGGATTTTGGTTTTAATCTTAGAAATTCATTGAGAGATATTCAGGTTTGTCATGCAAATCTCGTTTAGTTTATTGCAAGGAAGTCATGGCAAGGCACATGAGTAAGACCTCACAGCATTGCTTTTTTGAGCCGGGGAATCAGCTGGGGCCTGAGGTTGGCAATCTCCACGGAGAGTCAGACTCTAGAGGGTGGTTCCATCTCCGCCTTCTCTCCTTGAGTGAGCAGAAAGTTGGGGTTTATATGTGAATTTCTCACATTGGCCTCACAAGATAAGGGCCTCACGTTGGCCTCACAAGATAAGTGTGACAAATGTCGCATCTTTTCTTCAAGGTTAGAGATTAAGGAGATTGTTTAGACTTATATCTCAAGGCTAGTTTACAAAGATTAACTATGTACGTTTTCTTTCATCAGAGAATACTGGGACAAGGTCAACTTAGCTGTTTACCACATTCTTTACATACTTCTATTTTTCTGTGTCTAAGTTCAGAAATGTTCTACCTCTAGGCCACAATATAAGTAACTTATGCCTCTGTGACTTAAGTCATTATAAAAGCACCATAAAATTGCCTTATACGTTTTACAGTGTCATATATTATTTACGAGCATACAGAATCATGTGATTTAAGATTACAGGAGCACACACAACAGTAAATATAAACCCGCACTTGCGGAAATGTCAGATTGATTTTCTCACTGTGTAGTTAAACAAATCTAAATTAACTAATATAACTAAACAAATCTAAGCACATTCTGTCAAGAAATACAGTGCTCCATTGGCAAATGGTGAGCATACTGGTTTAGCACAGTCATATGGTCAAGGTTGACAAGGGGCCGTACCTGCCTCACTCACTCTGTAACGTCACAGGCAGCGTGGAGCATTAGACAGCACTCTGCAGTGCTCCCCCCACCCCGCCCCGCAGTATCCTCTCTGCCTAGCGTGGCTCTCTGCCAGGCCCTATTTACCATCAAGGGCCAAACATAGCTAGGGTCTTGTTCATCTTGTCAGCAATTGAAGGGAAGCAATTTCCCCTCAAATATAAATACTGCTTGATTTATCTTTTCAAGGTGCTGTTTGTGAAATTGTTATCTTGCCTCCTTCCAATCCAGAGACTTGTTTATTCTTTCTAAATCATTAAAATTCTTTTAAAAAAAAATCCATTACATTCTTCAACATAATTCTAGTTTTTTGCTAAGCACTTTAAAGCCATTTATAGCAACCATAATCATTTCTCTTGTAGTTTTGAGGAAATGGCTACTCAACTATTCCCAACATATGACTGACTTCTTAACAGACTTGGAATTCCAGTGCCGTAAATCTACCTGACTTCGTGTAAGCTTAAGCTTTTTCTAAATGCTGTTTTACTGGCTTAGTATAAAAAAAACACTTGAGTCAAAAGTGAGATCCTATCATGGTGGGGGAAATAAAATTTCTTGGTTATGGGTGTTTATCTTTTTGTAAAGGGTAAAAACTAGTTTGTATGACATTACTGAGCAAATAAACACATTACCTTTGAATTGTAAAGTCGCTTCTTAATTCATGAGCAAGAATCTCTTGTGCACACCTTACGTATGCTGGGCACAGGGCTGGGATGATAATGGATTAATTGTAATTCAAGAGAGGATAAAGATCAGGAAAAAATTGTTCTCAATTTGAATCAAGGCATATAAGAACCTAGAGCGGCCTCTTCAAAGAAGACATTCGAGTGGCCAACTGACACATAGGGAAATGCTCACTATCCCTAGCCATCAGAGAAATGTAAATCAAAACCACAAGGAGATACCATCTCACCCTGGCATTACTGGCACGAATCAATAAAACAGAAAATAACAAATATTGGAGAGGCTGCGGGGAGATCGGAACTCTCATGCGCTGCTGGTGGGAATGCAAAATGGTATAACATTTTTTGGAAAAGGATTTGGTGCTAGGAATAGAAATACCATTTGATCCAGCAACCCCACTCCTAGGAATATATCCTAGAGAAATAAGAGTCGTCACACGAATAGGTATATGTACACCCATGTACATTGCAGCATTGTTCACAATAGCAAAAAGGTGGGAACAACCTAGATGCCCATCAACAGATGCATGGATAAACAAACTGTGGTACATATACACAGTGGAGTACTACACAACGCTAAAGAACAACGATGAATCTGTGAAGCATCTGATAACGTGGATACACCTGGAGGACATTACGCTGAGTGAAATAAGTCAATCACAAAAGGACAAATGTTGTACGAGACCACTACTGTACAAACTCGTGAAAAGGTTTACATACAAAAAAGAAACAATATTTGATGATTATGAGGGAGGGGAGGGATGGGGATGCAAAAACACTTAATAGAAAATAGATGAGGGGTAACTTTGGTGAGGGGTAAGACGGTACACAATACTGGGGAAGCCAGCACAACCTATACAAGACCATGGTAGCTCCATAGACACATCCAAACTCCCTGAGGGACCAAATTGCTGGGCTGCGGGCTGTGGGGACCATGGTCTCAGGGAATATCTAGCTCAATTGGTATAACAGAGTTTATAAAGAATATGTCTACATTCTACTTTGGTGAGTAACGTCTGGGGTCTTAAAAGCCTGTGAGCGGCCATCTAGGATACTCCACTGATCTCACCTCTTCAGGAGCAAGGAATAATGAAGAAAACTGAAGGCTTAAGGGAAAGATTAGTCCAAGGGACTAATGGACCTCATCTACCAGAGCCTCCATCAGACTGAGTCCAGTACAAGTAGATGGTGTCTTGCTACCACCACTGACTACTCCGACAGGGATCACAATAGAGGATCCCAAACAGAGCTGGAGAAAGATGTAGAACAAAATTCTAACCCAAAAAGAAAGATCACACTTGCTGGCCTGACAGAGACTGGAGAAACTAGGAGAGTATGGACCCCGGATACCCTTTAAGCCCAGTAAAGAGGCCACTCCTGAGGCTCACCCTTCAGCGAAAGATTGAACAGTTCCATGGAACAAAACAAGACTAAATGGGTACACCAGCCCTGGGGCAGGGACTGGAAGGTAGGAGAGAACAGGACAGCTGGTAATAGGGAACCCAGGTTTGAGAAGGGAGGGAGAGTGTTGACATGTTGTGGGGTTGTTAACCAGTGTCATACAACAATATGTGTACTGTTTGATAAAAAAACTAGTTTGTTCTGTAAACCTCATCTAAAGTTCAATAAAAAAATAAAAATACAGTGGCGTCTTCAAGTATGCATCTTAACACCAAAAGAACATTCAAAGGAACACAAAGCCTATGTTAGGAAGCAAAATTTGGCTTGAGGTGCAAGAGATTAAGTGCCGAAAAGCAAGCCTGTGTACAGACAGAAGAAAAACAACGATATATTATTGCTTTAACAACCTGAATGGAATACATGGTGCCTTATTTTTATGTTGCATTTGGCATGAGCCCCAAACTCCTGAATCATTTCGAAGGATGGTAAGGAGACGATTTGTGTTGGCGTTAGACCAGATAAAAGCTAAGGATAAAAAGCAGTAGCCTGAACTATGTTTACTTTTGTCTATAAAGTCCTGGCTAATCATAGAGAGAGACAGGCAATTAGCATTGGAAAAGATACTTTCTCTTTCTTAGTAAGTGGTAGAAGTTGAAAAAAATCTAGGGAAAGCAACAGGATACACCAAGCACTAACACAACTCTGTTCACTTTAGAATTTAAAAGCCAGAGTAGAGACCAATTCCACTGGGCAGTTCATTCTTCAGCTTCTGGGACACCTGCAGTATATAATCTGCAGAGCCTTTGACAACAGCCTTGGGACGTATAAGGCTTTTAAGATGGCTTTCCAGGGGAGTGAACACAGCTTTAAGACTGGAATTCTTTCTAGCTGAGATTTTACTCTTCTTAGTTAGCTTCATTCGTTGTTATTCAGAGATCTAAATTCATGATCCAATGATCTTTAAATTTTCTTGTGACTCAGGGGCCATAATTATAATACTAAGTGCACATAACATCCCACCCCAAGTGTATCACTCTACCACACTGACAGCACCTAAGGGGACTACCCATAACCCAGTGCCATCGAGTAGACCCCCCGAAACTCCATCTTGACATACCTGCTCTCAGGGCACCTGCCTTTATGAGAATAAAGCCTGCTGATGATGCAGTGATGCGATCGCGCTGAGGTAATCATTACCAATCTGAGAAACACCACTAGCTGCCATGAAAATTTCAGTTGTCCCTCAAATTATAAGAAAAACAAGGTCAATTTAGTAAGTTTTCTTAAAGGTATATTTAGTCAATGTAATGGACAGTCCTTTAATTTGAGATTGTCATTCCATTTTGTAAGGTGTTTAAAATGGTCTTCTTTTTTTTAAAAAAAAAGTTGTAAAAAACTAGTTTCTTTTATTGGTTTTGCATTTTATATCTCTATTTGACAAAATTATGATGCCTGAATTGACATCTTTTGTCAATTCTGATTTTATTTTTACACTTGACCAATTCATAAAATTAAAAAGCCTAGGAACTATTCCAATGGTAGCCCTAGTGACAAAAAATTAGCTTTCTAGACTTTTTATTTAGCGCAGGATACAGAATACAAAGTAAAAGAATGAAACTTTGCAAACTGGAGCAGTCACAAATATATGTCTAAAAATTGTGAAAAATAAGCACTACACAAATTACACAAAAAGAAACCATATTAGTAGCTGCTAAGAGCTGGGAGTGGGAATAAGGTATTAACTATAAAGGGACACTAATGAGGAAATTCAAGGGAAAGGAACGGCTGGAACTCTTCTGTCTCTCGATTGTGGTGGTGGTTACATGACTATATGCATTGTTAAAGTCTATAGACTTGTACACCAGAAAGAACAAATTCTACTCTGTGTAAATTTTTAATTAAATAAAAAACAAAAATATACAAAAAGAGGCTAATTATATAATAAAAAGTATTAAATATTAATAGTTATTATAAAATTTATAGTGTCATCAGTAATATATGTTATTTATTATTATGTAGCAGAAAAATAAACGTTTAAAAAGGAGTGAGACTCATACTACCTCATTTCTCTGTAATAGCTAAAATTTTGTGGAGTACCTTGGGTTGGTTCACATCAATATAAATACCAATGTAGACCTAGAAAAGGTTCAGGTGTTCACAAAAAGACTACTTGCAGACAGAAAGGCAAATACAGAGAAGATTAGTGAGGATTCCAGTGTGATGTTTAGTGAACTCTTGGTTCTGGAGGTGTGAGAAAGATCATATGGAAGGAAAATGGAGGAGACTTCCAGAGACTGATTTTACGTAGATAAGCCTTGGGGCTTTTTCGCCTGTTCTTTATTTCATTTGTGCATGTATTTGCTTGTTGGCCAATAACTTCTAGAAGCAAATCTTAGTTTCCTAGGGCTGCCATAACAAAATACTAGAACAGAAATTTCTTGTCTCTGGAGTAAGTTCTGGAGGCTGAGGTCCAAATTAGAGCTGTGTTGATTCCTTCTGAGGGCGCTGAGAAAGAAATTGTTCCGTGTTTCTCTCCTAGCTTCTGGTGGGTCCCAGGAAGCCTTGACTTACAGCTGCATCTGCCTCCATTGCAACACGGCCATTCTTCTTCTATCTATATCTATGTTTGTTCTCCTCTTTTATAAGACATCACTCAAATGGAATTAGGACCCACCCTACTCCATCTGAAAAGGCTCTATTTCCAAACACGGTTATGTTCACAGGTACCAGGCGTTAGGACTTCAATATGTATTTTGGGAGGATACAATTCAATCCATAACAAGTCATGTCTTTGTTGTCATCCTCCTCATCTGCCCTACTTTATCTGCACAGTTACTGACGCCTAAACGTTGGAAACCCTGGTGTCGTAGTGGTTAAGCGCTACGGCTGGTAACCAAAGGCATGGCAGTTCAAATCCACCAGGCTCTATGGGGCAGTTCTACTCTGTTCTATAGGGTCGCTATGAGTCAGAATAGACTCAATGGCAGTGGGTTTAATCTAGGAAAGGGTCACTCACAAAACAAGGCTGGGGCAATCGCTTAATTCTAAATATCATTTAGGAATTTTATGAAACAACTATAAAAACCCTTTTATTCTTCCTGCTTCCTAACTAGGCATGAATTTTTCCTTCTGTGATTGTCACTCTGGGATCAAATTTAAAGAGCAAGTTAAAGAAAGCAGAGAGGAGAGATGAGCAAAGTAACAAAATAACAGAAGGAACCCAATAGTATGGGGTAAGAATTATCCAGCTCCCTCAGGATTACAAAATGATGTAATTATTGAACTAAAGTACAACTAGATAGCTTAACAGATTTTGCCTTTTTTGAATATGTGGGGAAAAAAAGTGGGTATAATTAGCGAGCCCTGGTGGCTGCTAACCGAAAGTCAGTGGTTCAAATCCACCAACCACTCTGCTTGAGAAGATGTGGCAGTCTGCTTCCCTAAAGATTTACATCCTTGGAAAACTAACAGGGCAGTTCTACTCCAGGGTCGCTGTGAGTTGGGAACCACTTGACAGTACTGGGTTTTTTGTTTGGTATATTAACATTGATTATTTCCTTGTGACTGTTAATTAATTTGTTGTTTGATGGCATGATTTGTATAGTTGGGAAACAAGGTCAATTTTCTGTGCCACATTTCTTACATATGGCACTAAACTTGCTGCTGTTGAGTTGATACTGACTCATAGTGACCCTATAGGGAAGATTAGAACTGCCCCATAGTGTTTCCAAGGAGAGACTGGCGGATTCGAACTGCCAACATTTCAGTTAGCAGCTGTAGCTCTTAACCACTGAGTCACCGGGGCTTTGTGGCGTATTAGAAGGGGGAAACCCCCTCTAAATAATAAGCACCTTGACTTAATGCTGAATTAGATGAACTTCCAAGTTTAAATTCCATGTAATGTTGAGCCTTTTTTCTTCAATCCCAATAGAGTTGTCACACAAATCTGTGCTCAAAAAATCATTCCTAAAATGTTACTTAACACCTTAATGTATGACACTGATTAATTCTCTAGCCACACAGGAATAATCTTGTTTCAAACTAGAAGTGTTCCTTGAAATAACAGTTTAATTCAGTATGAGAAAAATTCCAAGATAACAGGAAGAAAAAGGTTTATTAAAATTTTTTGGTGAAAGCTAAAGGAAATATCAAGAAACAGACTTCTTTTCACTAGTGTTTAACATTTCCTTACAAAATGGAAAATAAATAGTCTTTCCTTGTAAAGATTTTTGTGCTAGGATTGCATTTTTTAAAAATTCTCCTTCGGCTCGCAAATGTTAAATAGCCGTCACCCGCACCAAGCTTGTAAATCCACACAAACAGCTACTGCAGATACACCAAAACAAACAGAAAACAAAAGCATACACAGCTCTGTTTCTCTCTCCCTCTCCCTCTCTCACACACACACGCATACATTTTCTCTATTTGTCACACTCCCTCAGAGATGCACTATCACATTTCCTCAGAGATGTACTTGGTAGCTGTACCTTCTCTCTTTCTTCAGTCTAGCCCAACAGATGCTGCAGCCCCCTGACTTCAAATCTTGCTTTTCTTTTTTTTTTTTTTTTAATTTTTATTAAGCTTCAAGTGAACATTTACCATTCCAATCAGTCTGTCACATGTAGTAGGTTTACATACATCTTACTCCCTTCTCCCGCTTGCTCTCCCCCTATTGAGTCAGCCCTTACAGTCTCTCGTTTCGTGCCAATTTTACCATCTTCCCTCTCTCTCTATCTTCCCATCCCCCCTCCAGTCAAGAGTTGCCAACACACTCTCCCGTGTCCACCTGATTTAATTAGCTCACTCTTCATCAGTATCTCTCTCCCCCCCACTGACCAGTCCTTTTCATGCCTGATGATTTGTCTTCGGGGATGGTTCCTGTCCTGTGCCATCAGAAGTTTTGGGGAGCATTGTCTTTGGGATTCCTCTAGTCGCAATCATACCATTAGGTATGGTCTTTTAATGAGAATTTGGGGTCTGTATCCCATTGGTCTCCTGCTCCCTCAAGAGTTGTCTCTTGTGTTCCCTGACAGGGCAGACATCGATTGTGGCCGGGCACCAACTAGTTCTTCTGGTCTCAGGATAATGTAGGTCTCTGGTTCAAGTGGCCCTTTCTGTCTCTTGGGTTCTTAGTTGTCGTGTGACCTTGGTGTTCTTCCTTTGCCTTTGCTCCCGGTGGGTTGAGACCAATTAATGTGTTTTAGATGGCCTCTTGTTGGCATTTAGGACCCCAGGCACCACAATTCAAAGTGGGATGCAGAGTGTTTTCATAATAGAATTGTTTTGCCCATTGACTTAGAAGTCCCCTCAAACCAAGTTCCCCAGACCCCAGCCCCTGCTTCGCTGACCTTTGAAGCTTTCATTTTATCTCGGAAACCTCTTTACTTTTAATCCAGTCCAATTAGGCTGACCTTCCTTGTTTTGAGTGTTGTCTTTCCCTTCACCCAAAGCAGTTCCCATCTACAGATTGATCAATAAAAAGCCCTCTCCCTCCCTCTCTCCCTCCCCGCTTTGTAACCACAAAAGTATGTGTTCTTCTCCGTTTTTTCTATTTCTCAAGATCTTATAATAGTGGTCTTATACAATATTTGTCCTTTTGCAACTGACTCATTTCGCTCAGCATAATGCCTTCCAGGTTCCTCCATGTTATGAAATGTTTCAGAGATTCGTCACTGTTCTTTATCGATGCGTAGTATTCCATTGTGTGAATATACCACAATTTATTTACCCATTCGTCCGTTGATGGACATCTTGGTTTGCTTTTCTTAAGTCTATTTATTGTTCTCCTTTTGGACATTTCCCTCAACCCCCCATCTCATTGAGGAACATATTTCCTATCCTTTGTCTTTCTTGGATCTCACTTAGATTTCAGGATCTCACATATCCCCTCCTTAGAAAGAGAAGGACATATGGAAGCTCTGGCAGAATGAACAGCAGCTCAGAACCTGTGCTTAGGAAAGTACTTCCCATCCCTTTCACCACTGCCTTAGAATTCTTTTCTTTCTCCCAGAAATAGGAAGGAAAGTGGAAGATGTTGCCACATCATCCACCCTAGTCCTGTTAACCCAGCCATGGATGGAAGTGTCATCAGTTAACTTAAGTCCAACAGTCAGTTAGCATTTCATATGCATCCCAAAGGCTATCTACTCTAAACTCTAATGAGCTTGCTTCACCTTCTTCCTAAGTATGATTTACATGCCATAAGCTGGCATAAAACCCATGAAAAGGAAAATTAATAATAGTTCATGTTTGGGGAAAGAGATACTTTAATGTTGCAGGCATTAGGCTATACACTCCACATCTACCATATTTGGTCCAACCCAATTTAAGAGGCTACTACTATTATTATTCTTGTCTTGCAGATGAAGAAGCATAAACTTGCCTAAACTTAAGAAAGTGATTATATGGGTGAGTTTAGGATATAAACTCTCTTTAGTCTGCAGGCCTGCCTACAAGATTTTTAGGGCTCAGGGCAAAAGTATGAATGAAGGTTTATATGCAATACATCTTAAAAGTTCTAAATATAGCAAATAATCTTTTTTTAAAAAAGCCCTATATTCTTACTTTGTCAAAATATTGTATCATTAAAAATCTCGAAGTCTGGTTCAAATTTAGACCTCTTGCATTTGTTGGTATTCTCAGGAAATAGGCCCAACTCTCCCTTTCTTCCCATCGCTGCTTCTGTTCTGCATCACAAGGGGCCATATGCACACACTTGTGGACATCCTAGTTGTCACACCCAAGCGTACCCACAGGTATTATAAACAGCCAGACTTGGCCACCCCAAGGCTTAAAGGAGTCACATCAGTGGTGTGATCCCTGCAGAGAGGCCAGACTTGGAGAAGAAGCCAATCTATGCCTGAAAGTGGGTTAAGAACTGTTTGAGTAGAGAATTTCAGGGGGCCAAGCACCTGTACAGTGGTCTGAGAAAGAGAGAGTGGACGTGGATGGACTCCTTCCTTGAGCCTATGGCCTCCTTGCCCCTGTGCTGAGCAGCTTAGCTGTTAAGAGAACCATAGTGGGCCTTCTAAATCAGCACTTCTCAAACTTTACTTGCCTTTGAATTTCAAAAGCCTGGGACCCTGGGTAGAGGCCTCTGTTGCTGAGGTCTATGGATGGTGAACTCTGCCAGACTTTAAAACCTATGTTCATGTCTCCACTGTTACCCTGCTGCCCAAGAAAGGTCAGAACAAAAATAATACACAGAAGATAAACTCATTAGGGCTATATAAACATAACATAGTCATGAAAAATAATACATATAGAAAAGTTTCTTGGAAAGAAGTACAAACAATGAGGTCAATTTAAGAGATTATTTCCTTCTCCAAAACTACCCAAGTCCAGTTCTCCCTCTGTAGAATACATCATTCTATCGCCTTATGTAAATCATTATTTGTTGGCTCTAAGTGACACGGAGTGAGTGGAAATACTAAAAATACTTTGCAACTTGGCTCTCTGGAATCATGGAGAGACTCCTGGCTTGTCAACTTGGGTTCAGGCTCCAGCTCTATTGCTCACCCGCCATCCTGAGTAAGTCACTTAACCACCCTATCCCCAGTTTTCCTTGTCGAGAAAATATGTCCTTATATTGCTTAACAATAAGCCCTATTGACCTAGACAATTAAGATATGAATCAAATATAAAAGTGATGAAATGCGTGTTTTGCAAAATCATACAACAGATTTATCTAGAAATCTGTGTAAATGCAAGGTACTAAAATTTACTGCTGACTTAGAAAATATATATATTTTTAACATTGTTATGGATTGTCCTCCAAAAATGTGTGTCAACTTGACTAGGCCATGATTCCCAGTGCAGGGACCCCAGGTCCAAAGGACATTTCCCCAAAGCCGACACAGACTTCTAGCCTCCTAGGCTATAAAAGAATAAATTTCTCTTTGTTAAAGCCATCTGCTTGTGGTATTTCTGTTATAACAGCACAAGATAACTAGGACAGAATTTGGTACCAGCAGAGTCGGGGGCTGCTCTAACAGATACCTACAATGTGGAAGCAGTTTTGAAACTGAGTGGATAGAGGCTGGAAGAGTTTTAAAGTGCTGAATAGTAAAAGCCTAGATTGCCTTGAAGAGACTGTTGGTGGAATTACGGACATCAAAGACAATTCTCTGGGGACTCAGAAGGAAACTAGGAGAGCTGTCACACTGAGATGGCACACACAGCAAGACACAGCAGCAGATGTGCAGCAGCAGGACCAGGAAACCAGCGCAAGACAGTGCTGGAGCTGACCCATGGAGCAGGAGAGCTGAGTGCCTTTCCACTAGAGGCTTCCTGGTGGAGTGGGGTGCCTCCAGGCACTTATCGGTGGAGCTAGGCTTGCCGACCCACGGAACAAGAGAGTTGGTTGCCTTTCAGCCAAAGTTTACTGGTGGAGTGGGGTGCCTCCAGGCACTTATCGGTGGAGCTAGGCTTGCCGACCCACGGAACAAGAGAGTTGATTGCCTTTCAGCCAAAGTTTACTGGTGGAGTGGGGTGCCTCCAGGCACTTATCAGTGGAGCTACAGAGCTTTGGAATATTTACCCCAGGAGGGCAGACCTGAACAGTGAGTCCTGAGGGGTGGACAGACCAAGGAACCAGGAAGCAGAAGCTGAAGAGACAAGAAACACAGGAAGCATGGCTGCCTTGGTCTCAAAGGGTAGGGCCAAGACCTCTGGGGTCTCAGAGGGTGGAGCCGTGGTCTCTGGGGTTTTGAAGAGCCATATGTTCACTAACTTGGTCCTGGAGTGTAGAAGTGCCTTTTGCAAGTGCCAGTGGGATGGGGCCAGATCTGCTGCCCAAAGCCGAGGGGGCAGGGCTGCGATGCCCAGGGGGCAGAAAAAAGGGCTTGCCTGGGCTGAGGTGGTGGAGTTGCCACTCAGATGGACTAGGAGAATGGAGCTGCCCAAATGCAAGGGAACAGAGTTGCTATCCCAGTGGGCCTAGAAGACCAAGCTGAAGCCTAGGGCCAAGAGGCCTCCACGCAGAATTCAGAAAGTGTGGCCAACACTCAGTCTGGAAGGCATGGCCATTGCCTAAATGGTCTCAGGGAACAGAGGATTATTTTCAAGCCTTGAGTGCTAAAGTAATGTGTTCTGTTGACTTGTTTGGTGCCTGTTATCCTTCCTTTCCTTCCAGATTCTCTCATTTGTAAAGAAAATGTCTAGTTGTGCCTGTTCCACCATTGCAATTTGGAATCAGATAACTTGTATTCTAGACTTCACAGGTGAAGAAAATTTTGGGATTTTGGACTTGGAGTTAATTTAAGATTTTGCTATGGCTTTTTTTTTTTTTTTAACTTTTACTGACCTTTTTGGTTGAATGTGTTTTACATGTGTCAAGCACATGAATTTTGGGGGGCCAAAGGAAGGAATGTTACGAATCAAATTGTGTTCCCCAAAAAAGTGTGTCAACTTGGCTAGGCCATGATTCCCAGTATTGAGTGATTGTCCACCTTTTGTCATCTGATGTGATTTTCCTTTGTGTTGTAAATCCTGCCTTTATGATGTTAATGAGGCAGAACTCAATCTACAAGATTAGATTGTATCTTGAGTCAATCTCTTTTGAGATATAAAAGAGAGAAGCAAGCAGAGAGACAGACTTGTTTGGATTTGGAGTTCCTGCTCTGAGAAGCTGCTAGATCAGGGAAAGATTGAAGACAAGGACCTTTTCCCAGAGCTGATAGACAGAGAAAGCTTTCCCCTAGAACTGGCACCCTGAATTCAGACTTCTAGCCTCCTAAACTGTGAGAGAATAAGTTTCCGTTTGTTAAAGCCATACATCCACTCGTGGTATTTCTGTTATAGCAGCACTAGATGACTAAGACAAACATCAAAGGAATTAAATATTATGCAAATATTATGAAATGTTTTAGAGCATTATTTATAAAAACACTACTGGTAATTGAAAACTGGGAAACAAAGAGAAACACATTTAGAAAACCATTTTTCTCAGGGGATTTTCCCTAACCTAAGTGTCTGCATTACCTAATTTTCTGTCAAAGCTGAGATGAAATAACAAGGTAAAGTTCCAAGAAACAAGTTGACAATTGGATTATATTCAACTCCTATTAAATATAATTTTAAAAGGCTTTATTATTTTGTTTAATTCACCACCAGTCAATAGTTAAGCAGTTGACACATATAAGGGCCCTGAAAATAAAATACTTTTTACCTAATTGCCCACAAATATAATTTTAAAAGTTATCATAGGGGATATTTGATGTTATGGTTTTGGCTATACACTTTCCTAATTTAAAGGCAGAATGGAACCTTCCTCCTTTTGACATAGAGATTAATCAGATATTTTTTCTGCATAATAATTTTATATTTAAAAGATCATCCTTTACTGTTCCCTTGAAATTGATGGTCCCAAAAAACAAAAAATAAAGCAGCTGAAGGTTCCTCTGAATAATTAATCCAAATATTCACCTCCTTGTTAAGTTTCTTGTGCACATCAGTATAACTTTCTTCACTATTACCTGCCATCGATGATATACACTAACATCTGGTGTCATAGAACAGTATGTCCCACATAAATGGATTTTATATAGGATTTAATTCATTTCTTTGAAAAGAATATTTCAATGATTTTGGATGGAAATATTTACCATTAATTCATTTAATGGTGAGAATATGGCCAAACTAAACCCATTGCTTCAAGTCGACTCTGACTCCCAGTGACCCTACAGGACAGAGTAGAACTGCCCCACAGGGTTCCCAGGGCTTTCATCTTTATGGAAGCACACTGCCAGATCTTCCTTCTATGGAGCAGCTGGTTGGTTCGGACTGCTGAACTTTGGTTAGCAGCCAAGCACTTAACCACTATTCCACTAGGGCTTGAGTCTCTGACAGGCCCTTTAAAAATATTATGTATATTTCTTCAAAAGTTTGAATCCTTGGTTTTCCTATTCTCATTTATACTGGTGCTCAGAGAATTCAAAATCCATATAGCCGTGTACTGTCCAAGATGGTGACTACTTGCCACATATAATGACCAAGCATTTGAAATGTGGCTACTGTCACTGAAGAACTGAATTTCTAATTTTATTTCATTAAAATTTTAAATTTTTAAATTGATTTTTGACTCAGTTATTAAAAAATTTTTAAGTATCTTTGGAGTGTTTGAATATGTCAATGTACTTTTTCAACTGCAAATTTTATGCAGTGTACAGATCAAATATTTTGGGTGAAAACTGAGTGTTAAGATATGTTGTAAGTGTGAAATACACACCAGATTCAAAGACTCAGTATCAGAAAAACTGTAAAATATTTCATGGATAATTTTTAAAGTTGATTATATTTAGAATGAGGATATTTGGGATACATTTGATTAAATAAAGATTACCAAAATTAATTTTAACTATTCCATTTTGCTTAATTTAATGTGACTGGAGATGGAAAACCAAAAGGGCAGAACACACTTGGCATTTCTCAAGCTGAAAGAACTGAAGAAAAAAATCCAAGCCTCGAGTTGCAATAGTGAAGGATTCCATGGGGAAAATATTAAACAACGCAGGAAGCATCAAAAGAAGATGGAAGGAATACACAGAGTCATTATACCAAAAAGAATTAGTCAATGTTCAACCATTTCAAGGGGTGGCATATGATCAGGAACCGATGGTACTGAAGGAAGAAGTCCAAGTTTCTCTGAAGGCATTGGTGAAAAACAAGGCTCCAGGAATTGATGGAATATCAATTGAGATGTTTCAACAAACAGATGCAGCGCTGGAGGTGCTCACTCATCTGTGCCAAGAAATATGGAAGACAGCTTCGTGGCCACTTGACTGGAAAAGATCCATATTTACGCCTATTCCCAAGAAAGGTGATCCAACGGAATGTGGAAATTATAGAACAATATCATTAATATCACACGCAAGCAAAATTTTGCTGAAGATCATTCAAAAACAGCTGCAGCAGTATATTGACATGGAACTGCCAGAAATTCAGGCTGGTTTCAGAAGAGGATATGAAACCAGGGATATCATTGCTGATGTCAGATGGACCCTGGCTGAAAGCAGAGAATACCAGAGGATGTTTAAAAAAAAAAAAAATTTTTTTTTTCTTTAACCTGTGTTTTATTGACTCTGCAAAGGCATTCGACTACGTGGATCGTAACAAATTATGGATAGCATTCCAAAGAATGGGAATTCCAGAACACTTAATTGTGCTCATGAGGAAACTTTACATAGATCAAGAGGCAGTTGTTCAAACAGAACAAGGGGTTACTGATTGGTTTAAAGTCAGGAAAGGTGTGCGTCAGGGTTGTATTCTTTCACCATACATGTTCAATCTGTATGCTGAGCAAATGATCGAAGAAGCTGGACTATATGAAGAAGAATGGGGCATCAGGATTGGAGGAAGATTCATTAACAACCTGCATTACACAGATGACACAACCCTGCTTGCTGAAAGTGAAGAGGACTTGAAGCACTTACTAATGAAGATCAAAGACCACAGCCTTCAGTATGGATTGCACCTCAACATAAAGAAAACAAAAATCCTCACAACTGGGCCAGTGAGCAACAGCATGATAAATGGAGGAAAGATTAAAGTTGTCAAGGATTTCATTTTACTTGGATCCACAATCAACAGCCATGGAGGCAGCAGTCAAGAAATCAAAAGACGCATTGCATTAGGTAAATCTGCTACAACCGACCTCTTTAAAGTGTTGAAGAGCAAAGATGTCACCTTGAAGACTAAGGTAAGCCTGACCCAAGCCATGGTATTTTCAATCTCAGATGCATGTGAAAGCTGGACAATGAATAAGGAAGACTGAAGAAGAGTTGATGCCTTTGAACTCTGGTGTTGGGGAAGAATATTGAATGTACCATGGACTGCCAAAAGAACGAACAAATCTGTCTTAGAAGAAGTACATCCAGAATCCTCCTTAGAGGCAAGGATGGCGAGACTGTGTCTTACATGCTTTGGACATGTTGTCAGGAAGGATCAGTCCTTGGAGAAGGACATCATGCTTGGCAGAGTACAGGGTCAGCGGAAAAGAGGAAGACCCCCAAAGAGGTGGATTGACACAGTGGCTGTGACAATGAGGTCAAGCATAACAATGGTTGTAAGAATGGCTCAGGCACAACAGTGTTTTATTCTCTTGTGCATAGCGTCGCTATGAGTCAGAACCGACTCGACGGCACCTAACAACAACAACAACCAGGAAATTTTACATTGCATATTCTATTTATATAGGACAGCACTGGTATAGAATATGACTGACTTTAGAATCAAACCAAGTCTGTCTGTCTCCCAAGATGATTACTTCCTTCAAGACTAGGCTGATTCTCAGTGTATAAATCATTTGCATTAATTGTTTCCCTCTGCGTTAAACAGAAATACTAAATATATTTAGACCTTAGAATGAACCAAGAACACTGTAATATACATTTTTATTCTGTGCTGCTTTCAATGGCTATTAGAATGTTTTGTTTTTGTTAACTGCTGTCAAGTCAGCACCAACTCATGGTGGCCTTATGTATGACAGAACAAAACACTGCCTGGTGCTACGTCATCTTTATTGTTGTGACTATTGTATCAATCCATCTCAGTGAGGGTTCCTCTCATTTTTGCTGACTCTTTGCCAAACATGATGTCCTTTTCTAGAGATTGGTCTTTCCTGATGATATGTCCAAATTAAGCAAGCCGAAATACTGCCTTTCAAGCTTCCAAGGAGAATTCTGGTTGTGTTTCAATCTACATTAAATGGTCCAAAATACGTTTTCTTAATTTAATTCTTATCTAATTTTTCCCTTTGCTTTCAAACTCTCCTCCTCTGTCCCAATACAGCCATGCATTTCTGTAGGTGTTTTTTCTTCCCTATTCTCCTCATAAGCCTTTGGATTTATTTTCAGTGAACCAAAAAGTCATTGGGTATAAAGTAACATCCATTCAACACCTGTTAAACTTGTACTATGATTCAGATCATTTGTTCAATAGGTTCTCAGAGAAGACCAGAAAGATGTATTACAGTGGCCTTTCAATGACTATTTCAGCTGTTTACAAAACTTTTATTTTATTTTTGTTTGACTTCCATTTTTGGCACTGTTCTAGATATTTCATTTGACTAAATAAATGAATCTAGGTGTTATTGTTTCCATTTTTATTTTATTTTGGCTTGAAAGTTATTGCACATTAATTCTACAGCTGCTCTTGTATAGTAAAAATGAAAAAAGATATTGTTGCAACCAAACAATTTCAAAATGCACTTTATTAAATCAATAGTAAAAACAGTCTTCCTGCCAAATCATTTATTTCTGAATGAAAGTCCTTTAGAGAACATCCAGAAAAAAAGACCTTCAAGGGCACATCATTATAGACACTAGCCAAGAGGATGGACTGGTTTTTATATATCCCCATGTTGTACTAAGACTGGCGTTCATATTAAAGAAGGAATTAACTTCAAATTACACAGTGTCCACCCAGATCCACTTAAAAGGCCTAATTTGGTGTTTTCACCTGAGTCTTAGTTGTCAAGGTTAGCCCACCATTTTAATTGGCTACTTTTGTGCCTTAAATATATTGCCTCGGGTTCTGTGGATTGCTTTAGTTTCTTTGTTTTCATGCCAGAATAAATGTAAATCATGTCATTCAAGAAAAAGTTAGAATTTCCACTTATAAATCTATGTATGGAGTTTCAAGTTTTTAAAAGTCTTAAATTACAGAGAAAAGAAGATAAAATACAATATTAAATTTTAATAAGGTATCTAAATCTACTTACTTTTTTTAGATAGAGTACTTCCAAAAATGTAGTCTAATTTTTCTTTTGAAAAACAATTGGAATGTAAAAGTGCTTAATTTAACAAAAGAAGGATGGACGTGCAGTACATTCCTAAAGACAGCATTTTAGAACGATCTGCTGGAGCAGCTGGGAGGTTATGAAATTTAACGGATGGGAAGCTCAGGAGCTGCTCTAAGTCATGTTGCTTTGCAAATATTAGTTTCAGTGCTCTAGTCACTGTGTTAAAATAGAGATTTGTAAAACTGGGAATGTTCTTTTAAAGGGATACAAAGAACTAAATATCTTCCAAAAGAGCAACGTGACAAAAATAAGAACTTCGTTTCCAAAAGAACATATATTTGAAACAATGCTTAATACCTGAAAATTTTAATGTATTTCTGAAAACAGAGAAAGGATTGACTAAAAATATCTACACAGGTAGAATACTCTCAGAAGTGCAAAGCTCACAGCCATAATTGTCTTAATATAGGATGGGTCGATCGTGAAAGACCCAATCATTACATTTTTGTCCTGATCACGTTCGACCTTTGGCAAAACATATTTGGAGTTTCCATTTTACCTCAAGCTACCAACCACCCTAATGTGGGCATTGTTAAGTGAAAGACAAGCAAGATTTGTCAGACCTGGGAGCATTTCATGTTGTATTTTAAAAGAACTTCTCACATTCTGCCATGATTTCTAGGAGTGTCTTCCTAAAATTAACTAAAGAAAAACTTAAGTCTTTTTTCAAAAAGAAAAACGAGAACTGAAATGATAACACATGAGATACCAAGAGCTGACCCAGTGCTCAGGCCCTTGTGGAGTCCGTTTGCTCTAACACTGATGTTTTCAGAACACATCTGTTGTTGGAATTCAGTAAGAACTTAATTCTTATTCCTTTGTTCCATTATCCCCATTCTCTTTTTATTGTAAATGTGATTTTTTTTTTAGTTACCAGGGGGACTAGGAATAAATGTGGAATTTCCTTTAGAATTGCAAGTTAAAGTGGTTTACAATGTTTTAGTTTCTTTGAAAATGTGACAAAAACTATGTAGCCCTTCTGCCACTCCCCCCCCCCCGCCCAAAATGCCCCTGAACATAAAACTATGCCTGCAACTTCAGTGCATCTACAGACATGCTAAAAGGGATTTCCCAATGAGAGTAGAGGTCACGTGTCTGTCAGTTTGTGTTACTGTGGGGGCTTGCCTGTTGCTGTGATGCTGGAAGCTGTGCCACCGGTATTCAGATACCAGCAGGGTCACCCATGGAGGACAGGTTTCAGCTGAGCTTCCAGACGAAAACAGACTAGGAAGAAGGACCTAGAAGTCTACTTCTGAAAAGCATTAGCCAGTGAAAACCTTATGAATAGCAGCTGAACATTGTCTGACATAGTGCTGGAAGATGAGCCCCCAGGTTGGAAGGCACTCAGAAGATGACTGGGGAAGAGCTGCCTCCTCAAAGTAGAGTCGACCTTAATGACATGGATGGAGTAAAGCTTTCGGGACCTTCATTTGCTGATGTGGCACGACTCAAAATGAGAAGAAACAGTTGCAAACATCCATTAATAATCAGAACCTGGAATGTACAAAGTATGAATCTAGGAAAATTGGAAATTGTCAAAAATGAAATGGAACACATAAACATTGATATCCTAGGCATTAGTGAGCTGAAATGAACTGGTACTGGCCATTTTGAATTGGACAATCATATATATAGTCTACTACGCTGGGAATGACAACTTGAAGAGGAATGGTGTTGCATTTGTCGTCAAAAAGAATGTTTCAAGATCTATCCTGAAGTACTACACTGTCAGTGATGGGATAATATCCATACGCCTACAAGGAAGACAAGTTAATACGACTATTATTCAAATTTATGCATCAACCACTAGAGCCAAAGCTGAAGAAAGAGAAGGTTTTTATCAGCTGCTGCAGTCTGAAATTGATCAAACATGCAATCAAGGTGCATTGATAATTACTGGCAATTGGAATGTGAAAGTTGGAAACAAAGAAGAAGGATCAGTAGTTGGAAAATATGGCCTTGGTGATAGGAACAATGCCGGAGATCAGATGATAGAATTTTGCAAGACCAGTGACTTCTTCATTGCAAATACCTGCTTTCACCAACATAATCACCGACTATACACATGGGCCTCACCAGACGGTGCACACAGAAATCAAAATGGCTACATCTGTGGAAAGAGACAACGGAAAAGCTCAATATCAACAGTCAGAACAAGGCCAGGGGCCGACTGTGGACAGACCGTCAATTGCTCATATGCAAGTTCAAGCTGAAACTGAAGAAAATCAGAGCAAGTCCACAAGAGCCAAAATATGACCTTGAGTATATCCCACCTGAATTTAGAGACCATCTGAAGGATAGATTTGACACATTGAACACTAGTGACCGAAGACCAGACGAGTTGTGGAATGACATCAAGGACATCATCCATGAAGAAAGCAAGAGGGCATTGAAGACACAGGAAAGAAAGAAAAGACCAAGATGGATGTCAGAGAAGACTCTGAAACTTGCTCTTGAACGTTGAGCAGCTAAAGCAAAAGAAAGGATTGATGAAGCAAAAAAACTGAACAGAAGATTTAAAACGGCCTCTCGAGAAGACAAAGTAAAGTATTATAATGACGTGTTCAAAGAGCTGGAGATGGAAAACCAAAAGGGCAGAACACACTTGGCATTTCTCAAGCTGAAAGAACTGAAGAAAAAATCCAAGCCTCGAGTTGCAATAGTGAAGGATTCTATGGGGAAAATATTAAACAACGCAGGAAGCATCAAAAGAAGATGGAAGGAATACGCAGAGTCATTATACCAAAAAGAATTAGTCGATGTTCAACCGTTTCAAGAGGTGGCATATGATCAGGAACCAATGGTACTGAAGGAAGAAGTCCAAGCTGCTCTGAAGATATTGATGAAAAACAAGGCTCCAGGAATTAATGGAATATCAATTGAAATGTTTCAACAAACAGGTGCAGCGCTGGAGGTGCTCACTTGTCTATGCCAAGAAATATGGAAGACAGCTTCGTGGCCACCTGACTGGAAAAGATCCATATTTACGCCTATTCCCAAGAAAGGTGATCCAACGGAATGTGGAAATTATAGAACAATATCATTAATATCACACGCAAGCAAAATTTTGTGAAAGATAATTCAAAAACGGCAGCAGCAGTATACAGACAGGGAACTGCCAGAAATTCAGGTCAGTTTCCGAAGAGGATGTGGAACGAGGGATATCATTGCTGATGTCAGATGGACCCTGGCTGAAAGCAGAGAATACCAGAGGATGTTTAAAAAAAAAAAATTTTTTTTTTTTTAACCTGTGTTTTATTGACCCTGCAAAGGCATTCGACTACGTGGATTGTAACAAATTATGGATAACATTCCAAAGAATGGGAATTCCAGAACACTTAATTGTGCTCATGAGGAAACTTTACATAGATCAAGAGGCAGTTGTTCAAACAGAACAAGGGGTTACTGATTGGTTTAAAGTCAGGAAAGGTGTGCGTCAGGGTTGTATTCTTTCACCATACATGTTCAATCCGTATGCTGAGCAAATGATCGAAGAAGCCGGACTATACGAAGAAGAATGGGGCATCAGGATTGGAGGAAGATTCATTAACAACCTGCATTACACAGATGACACAACCCTGCTTGCTGAAAGTGAAGAGGACTTGAAGCACTTACTAATGAACATCGAAGACCACAGCCTTCAGTATGGATTACACCTCAACATAAAGAAAACAAAAATCGTCACAACTGGACCAATGAGCAACAGCATGATAAATGGAGGAAAGATTAAAGTTGTCAAGGATTTCATTTTACTTGGATCCACAATCAACAGCCATGGAAGCAGCAGTCAAGAAATCAAAAGACGCGTTGCATTAGGTAAATCTGCTACAACCGACCTCTTTAAAGTGTTGAAGAGCAAAGATGTCACCTTGAAGACTAAGGTAAGCCTGACCCAAGCCATGGTATTCTTAATCTCATATGCATATGAAAGCTGGACAATGAATAAGGAAGACTGAAGTAGAGTTGATGCCTTTGAATTGTGGTGTTGGAGAAGAATGTTGAATATACCATGGACTGCCAAAAGAACGAACAAATCTGTCTTAGAAGAAGTACATCCAGAATGCTCCTTAGAGGCAAGGATGGCGAGACTGTGTCTTACATGCTTTGGACATGTTGTCAGGAGGGATCAGTCCTTGGAGAAGGACATCATGCTTGGCAGAGTACACGGTCAGCAGAAAAGAGTAAGACCTTCAACGAGGTGGATTTACACAGTGGCTGCAACAATGAGGTCAAGCATAACAATGATTGTAAGGATGGCTCAGGCACGGGCAGTGTTTTATTCTGTTGTGCACAGGGTGGCTATGAGTCAGAACCGACTCGACGGCACCTAACAACAACAACAACAGTAGATGTCAGGTCTAAAAATCAATGAATTATATTATTCTTGTGAGTCCATGTTGCTGTCAAGTCGATTTCGACTCATAGCTACCGTGTAGGACAGAGTAGAACTGCCCCATAGGGTTTCCAAGTAATGGCTGGTGGATTTGAACTTTTGGTTAGCAGCCGTAGCTCTTAATGACTGTGCCACCAGGGCTGTATACCTATAATAGGATATATTAACTGGGAAATTGTCCATCAGTGACTGCATCAAAAATTATTTGTTATATTTATGTTGTTGTTGTTTCCAGTATTGAACATTTAGGATTTGTCTCTCTGATTATTTATTGTAAATGATTTAATAATGTGTCTGCTTTTAATTATACAATGGTTATTTTAAATGGGTTCTTAAATTTATGCTAATTTTAGATAGAAGGCAATACATCCCTATATAGGAGCTCTGGTGGTGTAGTGGGTAAGACCTCAGGCTGCTAACCAACATGTCGGCAGTTCATATGCACCAGCCCATCCTTGGAAACACTATGCAGCAGTTCTACTCCATCATATAGGGTCACTATGAGTCCGAATTGACTTGATGGCACACAACCACAACTTTGTTTAAGAACCCTGGTGGTGCAGCAGTTAAGCACTTGGCTGCTAACTGAAAGGTTGGCATTTGGAACCCACCAGATGCTCCATGGGAGAAAAATGTAGCAGTCTGCTTCCATAATGATTACAACCTTGGAGACCCTATGGGTCATTTCTACTCTGTCCTATACGGTTGCTATGAATCAGAATTGACTGGACGTTACAGAACAACAATAACATTTTGTTTATTAATCAAGAAATTGAAGAAACAGAGGCCAACAGGGATAAGACCCAGACAGCTACCATACCATGACAAAATAGAAAATCAAGTATAAGAATAAATAAGTAAAGAGAGATAAAAGAATAATGACTGTGTAGACTACTCCTCATCTTTCCAACCCCTACCAAAATCCAGCCCGTTGCCATCAAGTTGATTCCTACTCATAGAAACTCTATAGAACAGTGTAGAACTGCCCCATAGAGTTTCCAAGGAGTGCGCGGTGGATTCAAATTGCCAGCCTTATGGTTAGCAGCTGTAGCTCTTAACCACTATGCCACTAGGTTTTCCCCAACAACTCCGACAGGGCCCCAGAGTTCGTTCCTCAGATCTCCTCTCTTATCCATCAATATTTAGTCCCTAAGTAATTATTCTAGTTTCAATTTTACATATTCCATGTACATTGACTTCTCCTAAATTATCTCCAGCCTGTACCTGTCTTCTGAATTATGTCTACTTGGCATATTCATTTAAATGTCTAACGGACATCTCATGTCTGAGACCAAAAAAATTTTTTTTTCTCTCTCTCAAAACCTCCTCCTCCTACTGTTTTCCCATCTTAGTCAAAAAGCATTTCCAGCTGTTCAGGCCAAGAACCTTCTTGTCTCTTTCAGTCCCATCTGCCAGGAACAAATTATAGACTGTACCTACGGAACACAAAATACATTAATTCAGACCAGTCGTCCGTCCTCAAACACTAACAACCTGGTCCAGGTTACTGTTACCTCACCCTTGAATTATTTTAATGGAGAAGCCTCTCATGTGGACTATCTGTGCCGCCCTTGCCACTTATTCTCCACAGAGCAGTAAGAGTAATACTTTTAAATTGTTTCTTTTGTAGCTCAAAGCTCTCCATTGGCTTAAAGTAAAATCAACAGCCATTACAATGACTTACAAGAGCTAACATGATTGGTCCTCCTGATAATTCTCTGACTTCGTGTTCTTCTACTTCAACTACCATGCCCTCCTGCCCACTCTCTTCCAACCACACTGGTTTCCTTGGTGTTCTTTGGATATAACGAGCTACTTTCATCTCAAGGCCTTTGCTCTGATGGCTTTTTCCCCAGATATTTACTTGATTTTCTCTTCCTTCCCTTCAGGTCCTGGCTCAAAATATCACCTAACGGTGAATCCTGTCTACCTCATCCCTGCACTCTTTACTTTTCTTCGTTATTTTGTTTTTTATTTTAGTCACCATTTGAAATACCATACTGCAGTATGCATATTTACTGTCTGAGTTCCCTAAGAAAGGATATAAATAGAAAGAGAGCAGATACTTTTGTTTTGTTTGCTACTGTCTCGCCAATGCTTAGGACAGTGCCTGGTGCCTAGTGGAGTCTCAATAAATAGCTGTATGATGAAGGGATGACTTCAGGTTTGGCGTAGAGAGTGTAATTCAGAGGAGTGAAAGCACAAGAGAAGTGCTAGGAAGCTATCATGGTGATACAGAGGCTAGCTAAATGGTGGCATGGACTAGGGTGGAAGCTGGAAAAGGCTATAACTTTCTAGATTCCACGTGTATATTTAAAGTACAGCCAACAGCACTTTCTGGTGGATTGAATATACAGGCAGAAAGAACAAAAGGAGGAATCTCGGATGATTCCCACATTCACGACAGGAGCAAATGTATGGGTGGTAGTGATAAACATTGAGATGAGTAATGATAGAGGAAGATGGTGTTGGCAGGGGTTTGGTGAATCACAAGTTCTGTTTTGGATATTTTAGATGTCTATTTGTCATCACATGGAAATATCAAGTATGCATTTGATATCTAAACGCTGACTCAAGGGACCACTAAGGACTGGAGATATAAATAGGACACCAATCCACATAGGTGGATTTTCAAGCCACAGGATTAGATGAGATTTCCTGAGGAATTCGTGTATCTGGAGTCAGAGGGCAGTGCAAGAGTGAGCCTCTGAACAATCCAATATTTACAGATAGTGCTGTGACAGAAGAGACCCCAAAAGAGACTGAGAAATAATGCCAGTGAGGTAGGAGGTAATTCCCGAGAAGCTAAGAGAAAACATGGTCTAAAGAAGATGTGGCTGTGTCAAAAAGGTAGGAATAGGGTTAACGTTTCTATCCTGACAAAATTGAAGGTAAATGCAAATTGACTGATAGATGTGGTGGTGGGAAATTAGGTATATTGTGTTGTAGCTTCTATTTTCCCAAGAAAATATGAACAAGATCATCAACTTAGAGTTGAGTGCGACAAGATACTATTGAGAGAGAGAAAGAAGATATGATATAACCATTGCAGGGAATAGGAAAGTAAATTCAGTACCAAAACAAAAAACATTACGTCCCTTCCCATTCTAGAATTCTCTACATTTATCTCATTTTTCAAGAAATTCCACAAAGAGTAAGTCATATAAAAGCTTTATAAAGAAGGTAACATTTTGAGTATGGAAAGCTTTAAAATTAAGGGAGGATTTTAGGGGAGTCTTTAGAGTTTGTCTACATACTTCATCAACTACAAAAACCACTTCATAAGGAAATATTAATTCTCAATTTTTTTGATTTGCAAACACTAGCTAGATATTTGTACACACTATCTAGAGATCGTTATCATCATATCCTACCAACTAAAAAGAATCCTATCTCAAAGCAAAATCACCATCTCTCTACAAAGGAGCTTCTGTTCCCTATGGTCTCCTCATTTTTAGAAATCATACAATGATTATTCCTGTCAAACAGGTTCAAAACGTGTGTGACCTTTGCTCTCTCCTTCACCTACCACGGGCGACCAACTTCAGTAGCTCTGAGACATCTGTTGCTTCTTGTCTTCTCTCGCTCTTGAAATCCTACCCATCAGTTCAAATAGGGCCAATTCCTTCATGAAAACTTCCCTCATAGACACGTTATAAAATCCTCTCTTGCTTTTTTTTAAAATCAAGTTAACACTGTGATTTTACTATTCCCATGGTTCTCTAAACTTATTCCGAGAAAACACACAATATTCGAAAGGTAAAAATTATGTGGCCTTGGGCAAATTATTTTACCTTTCCGAGCCTCAGCTTGCTTATCTGTATTCTTTTCCAGCGAAGCATTGAAAAGATTAGTGAAATATAGTAAAGGCAAACTTTCCATGCACATAGTTGACATTCGTTGAAGGCTTTCTGGAGGAATTATTGTTAATGTATGAAATGAAATATTTCTGAATAGGAAACAGAAGATTCAGAGTTTGCCTACTGGAAATCAGAAAAGTAATTTTAACAAAGGTGGCCAAATAGTTTAAAGTGTGAAATGAGTAAGAACAGCAAGAACAGGCATATCATTATCACCCTCAGAAAATATTTATTAAGCACCTGCTACGTGTTAAGCTTTTTGTAAACAAAGAGTTATAAGAAATGGAAACGTCACGAGCAAACAATTGTACATGTATAAATAAACTGTATCATGGCAAAAATATTGCTTAAAAAATCTTTTGTTATCTTAAAAGCAGACATTTTTACATATTTTTGATATGACATCCAACACCTTGAGTTAAAAATACAAAGGCCCATCAACAAATTGTTTATCTTCATGACATGAACAAATCCAATGGAGTGATACTTAAATGGGTTGACGAGCTGGTTGGCAACGTGAAAGCACAGCCTTGCCTAGATTGTAAAATAATTTGCCAAACCAATTAAAAAAAAAAAAAAAAACCAATTAGCTCAGTAAAAACAAAGTGAAACAAAACTAGCAAAAAAATTCCAGATGGGTGGGCGGAGCTTCCATTTTTCAATCTGTTGTTTTGAACCCACAGGCATATACGGTACGTCTCTTTTAATACTTTGATCTGTGTCTTATTTCCATTTAATTAGGGAATACTTTATCGAAGAAGACAGATTTTATTTTTCTAATGGCCATTTCTCTGATGCACTGAACAGAGAGAAAAGAGGCTTCAGCAGTTATAAGGATGACTGTAAAGCTGAGAAGATAGAAAAAGGAGCTGAAGGAATCAATCACCTTTTTCTGTAAAGCTGATCTAGCTAAGGTTGAATAGGCAGAGAGGAAAAGGGCCAAGTTTAGAAAGTCAATGGAATGTGGAAAGAAAGCTGGAGTTGAGATTCTTGGGCTTGCTATGTAGGATGACAGGGACCACAGTAGTGTTCTGAAGGGTAAGGAGTGGTCCAATTTTTCAATAATGATTCCGTCTGCAGGGCAGCAGTTGATAAAATAAACATAGTTTACATTCAGAAGATATTTTATTATCTCTCTTCCTAGTTTATTACCTAAAAGTGCTATTTCTAGAGCTGCAATCGTTGCCAATTCCTTTTTTACACTGTTATTGTTGAAATCGTTACCAAAAAAAAGCTTGGTTAAAATGGATTTTATGAAGTTTAAGATCCAAGTATTTAGAAGGAAAAAAGTAAAAAGTAGAGATTACAGACCAGGAGACCAGGGGAAAGAGTATTAAAAAAAAAAAAAAAATCAGAACCTGAACTGACAATCAGTAATTCTAGAAAAACTCATGAGGAGAGACCAAGTAGGAAAGATTAAAAGAAATTAGATCTCCCTGTGAAAAAGTCTCTCTCCTTTAGCTAATAAAAATAGTCTTTAAAACAACCTTATTTAAAACTTGAGCCTCCAGGGCTGAGCAGATAGCCTTTACATCATCTTACATTGATTAACTTTTTAAATCTGGGGAAATGCATGCCAAAGAAACAACCAGTTTATACTTCACTGAACAGAAAACGGATTAGCTAACAGCGGTCTTCCTCACCGAAAATGCAATCTACAACCACAGTTGTTCCTTGTTGTTGCTTTGTGTTCCCCTAGTAAACTATTTTTCTGGAAACAAAAAAGAGCATGAAAACTAAGAAGCTGTTACTTAGTTTAAATCTAGAGACTTGGATGATGATTAAGGGGACTGAGCTTGTCTCCCTATGAAAACTAACAGTGAGTCGTAATTTCACAATCTCAGGGAGTTAGGATCTTTCTGTAACCTACTGATTAAACCTACCCAGGAGAACTGCAGTTGCAAGCCAATTTCAGTTTATTTTTTTCCTCAGTCAGGTCTCCACTACTTCTTCTATAATTATAAGCACTATTGTATTTTATACTAGTTGCCAGGTTTTCATAATATTTGAAGATTTGTAAAAAGTGGCCTGGCAACTTCATCATTCTATGGAATCTCCTTTCAAAACTACACCTATGAAAATAAACCATGATTCCTTAATCAAGGGGTTGGCTTAATTTAAACCAAACTAAGAACCTGGACTCCCATATCTGCTTAGTGTAATTCGCCAAGACGTGTCTTACGACCGAGCTATTGAGCTCCACCAAACTCATTGACAATACGGCTTGTGGATGGGCCTTCATGGAATGAATCAATCATACATTTCAGTCTGGGATCAGCTTGACTGGCATCTAGCGACATGGCTTAAAGGTAGAATTTCTGCAAGGAAAAAAAATTCAAATTTTAAAGCAAAAAATTATTTTTGGTGGATGAAAACATGAGCAAAACACTAAAACTTGCTTTGATACTTCTAATCTTTCCATATGGTCCTCCTGCCTCTATTTCTTGTGTTGTCTTGTTTTACTTCTGAAACATGTTACAACCAGTTATCACAATAGTCTACTCATTGACGAGTTTTGTGTTACTTTCTCTTCTCCCTATTATTCCTTCGGAGAGTTTTTAATGGCTTCTTGCTTTCTACATTAAGCCTAACATTCTACTGTATTTTCACTGAGGTTTCTAATCTGCCTCCAACACTTGATATCATGAATTCAATAACTCCTCACTGGCCTCAATCAACCACTATCCCATTCAGCTCTTTCATTTACTTAATCTCATTATTCCTGTTCTTGAATGTTTTGAGGAATGTTCTTCACTTTACTGTTCCTAATAGATGAATCCTCTTCTGGTCTTCACATTCTTTACTTCTATGAATTATCAGTTCCTTGTGGCGTTTTTTTTTTTTTGTGGCGTAGTGTTCAAGTGCGAGGGCTGCTAATCAAAAAGGTCGGCAGTCTGAATCTACCAGGCGCTCCTTGGAAATCCTATGCTGCAGCTCTACTCTGTCCTACAGGGCCGCTAAGAGTCAGAATCAAGCCGACGGCAATGGGTTTGGGTTTATTTATTTATTTATTTTGGCTTGTTCATTTATGGTCTTATTCTATTTGTCTTTAGTAGGGTCCTCCTGAAAAACCCAAACCTGGATCTATCCATTTGTCTGCTTTCACCACACTTACACCTGGTGTGGATGTCATTACGGGCTGGGCTTATTAAACACCCATTTTCAACTCTACTTCCCTTCCTTTTTTTACCTCTACTACAGGAACTGAAAAGTTAAATACTCACTTTTCTAAATTCTTTTTTATCTATAAGTTCCATATGACACAACATTAGACAGTTTAATATAAGAGGAAATTTCTGTGAAAGCTTTTGCTTTTTTGCTTAAGAAAAAAAAAAAATGTATTTCTTCCTTCTTCCTCCTTTAGATACAGACATGATGCCTGGAGTTGCCGCAGCCACCTCTTAACCATGATGAAAAGGCCAGTGGAATCACCAAGACGTCGTCCCTGACCTTACTGAAGTGCTGAAACTACTCATGCAACCACCATAAACAGAAGTCTCAGGATATGAAGGAAAGTAAACTATCGTTTCTTGGTGGTGCAGTTTAAGCCACAATAATTCCGGTTTTTGTCACATGAGTAAGATAGACTCCGACCGCTCTTTCTGGGCTCCTGAACAGTGCTATTAAAAAAAAAAAAAAAGACACCTGGTTAGATGGTTGCCACGATAAATGTATAGACTCTTAACTTCACATGGGTGCTCTCTACTGCCTAGTAATCCTTCCTTATTCTTTCAACCTACTTTCCAGGTCAGAGAGGATATTTTAAACCTTCTTTCATTCTATTTAACCTTCCAGTCAATACTTTTCCTTCCTAACTTATAAAGAAAATAGAATCCACCAGTCTTTAATCCACTGCAGTCTCTCATACCCCTACCACTCTGTCCTTGTCAGTTTTACCAACTGTGTTTGTAGGTCCTTTCTTACTTGTTCTACTAACAGAATCTGATACAGTTGCTCACATCCCCGCTTTTTTCACACACTCCTCAGCGTCTTCTGCCTTTCATAGCTGAGCCCCGCTCCAGAATCCTCCTAACAGTCTCTTCACTCTCTGTTTATCCCTTTTAAAGTTGGTATTTTCCCGGTTCTGTTTTATGCTCTCATTTTCTCACACTTCCACCCAGGCTTGTCTTTACAGCCCTATTTGAATGCTTACTAGAAAAGCCCACTTCAGTGTCTCAGAAGCACGTCAAGTGCAACATTTTCAAACCTGAAATTGTATATTTTTTCCCTCAAACTTCTTACTGTGTTCATTGTCTTAGTGAAAGGCACCTTCAAACATTCAGTTACTTATGTCACAAATTTGATGTCATTTTTTATTCCTAGCTCCCCATTCAAGCTTCACATGGGCGTCCATCACCTAGTCTTGTCAGTCTACCTCCAAGTGTCTCAGGGTTTTAGACACTTTTCTCAGAACTCATTGATGATTTTTTTAGAACATATCAATATCATATTTCTTCTAAACTACTAAAACAGTCTCTTAACTGGGTATCCTGCCCCTCGTCTGCTCCTCTCCAGTGCATTCTTCACAGCCCGGGTAAAGTGATCTTCCTGAAATACAGCCTGGTATTATCTCACTCCCCTGACCAAAGCTTAAACGACTCCTGTTATTTCTTAATAAACCCGTTAAACCCCTTGCAGTCCAGTTGATTCCAGCTCATAGCTACACTAAAGGACTATTGATTCTTCAGGATTCCAACCTTAACTCTTCCAGGAAGTCCACCCTGAACTCTAAATCTGCTTTAATTGACTTTTGGGGGGGGGTTCTTATATTAACTCTATTTCTTCTTGTTTGGAGGAATAAAATTTAAGAGTTCTAGGTCAGAATTTTTCAAGTTCACAAATAACAAGAAATACAAAATATTTTCAAGATACAAGGGATTTATGACATGATTCATGATTATTTGGCATCAAGGAAAGCTATTCTTAGAAAAATATAACTTTGTACCAAATCTTTAATTTTTCAGTAATTTTGTAAATAATAAAATTTTATATGAATATATTTATTATATTTAAATAATAATTATTTTGGGTGGCATTTTTTAATTTGTATATAGTAAGATTTATTATCCCGTTCAGATATTATATATGATATAAAGATTCAACATTAAAATTAACAGAGAGAAGAGGAGACAGAGAGAGAGAAATACCAGTACAAAATCAGAGATAATGTATCTGGAGTCAACCCCCAACTCCACCTCAACCCTTCTTCCCCAAGTTTTAATCATTGAAGGCAAGATTATATATATCAACAAGCTTGGTCCTTTGTTTCTCGTATTTCCATGTTTTTGAATTTAGGAAGAAAGGAGATTAGGAAACGTGAGATAAGATACAATTTATCAATAAAAACTCTCCTCAGTCACTTTTAAAATGAGAAATTCCTAACCCAGCTACAGTAGAATAAAATGACATAACGTCGTTTATGCCAGGAGGCTTGACACCTTCCAGACTTGTGCTTTAATGTATTCAGCAGCATTCTATTATCCCCTGCTTGAGGCTCAGCTCTACACACTTCTCCATTATTCGCGACGCTAAAATCTATCACTAAGACCTTGAAAAGGAGCACCCTTGCTATGCCTTAAAATGAATACATTAAATAGGTTCAATGACCCAAGGAAAGTGTTCAAGAAAGTCTAGAAAAGAATGAAATGAATCTTTCACTCATACAGTACTAATGACTCTTAAAACTATTTGCACCTTTCAGTTCATTGTGTATGAATTTACGACGCTAAACAAGCCGAGAAGTACTTATTGACTGGTGTATGCTCAACACTATGCTTGGCATTGTAAACTGCACAAGAGAAACCAACGATATGGTGCCTGCCTTTAGGGAAAGCTGTGACACACACACATGGCACTTGCGGAGAATAATCCCAGGTCACATACATTTAAGTGCTAAATGATCCAAGGTTATGCATATCTGAAGTGCTCTCTGGATGTTCAGAAAAGTGAAGGGCTATTCTGAGTGCAAGTACAAACAAAACCTAACCTGTTGCCATCGAGTCGATTCTGACTCATAGTGACCCTACAGGACAGAGTAGAACTGCCCCACTGCTACATCTTTCTCCTGTGGAGCAGTTGGTGGGTCCGAGCAGCTGGTGGGTTCGAGCAGCTGGTGGGTTCAAACCACTGACCTTTCGGTTAGTATTCGAACGCTCAGCCACTGTGCCACCAGGGTTCCTTGAATCAGAAAACTGTAGGGCTTAGAGATAACCTAATTTGACTCCTTGATTCTACAGACAAGTAAAATGAAGCTTAGAGTGGGAAAGGAAAAAGAAGGAAATAGTATTTTTCTATAACCCTATTCTTTGAATGTCTTATTTCACTTAACCCTGGCACCAAGCCTGTGGATTTGGTGTCACTATCCTGGTGGCCCAGTGGTTGAGAGCTCAGCTGCTAACCAGAAGGTTGGCAGTTCAAACCCACCAGCTGCTCCTTGGAAGCTCAGTGGAGCAGTTCTACTCTGTCCTATGGGGTTGTTATGAGTTGGAATTGACTAGATGGCAGTGGGTTTTGCTTTGTTTTTAATCCACATTTTCATATGAAAACCTTGAGGCTGAGAGATTAATTTTTTGTTTGCTTGTTTAAGGTCTCAAAACTCAGGAATTCACACCAAGGGCTATATGATTCTAAAGCCAATCATTTTGTCCAAAGCATTAAAACCTTTAGTAGGCATTTATTATATGCAAAGAATGTTCATATTTTTAGTTTATAATTCTGTTTTAAGTGAAAATTTACAACCTAAGTTAGTTTCTCATACAAAAATTTATACACACATTGTTATGTGACCCTAGTTGCTCTGCCTATAATGTGACAGCACACTTCTCCTTTCCACCCCAGATTTCCACTGTCCATTCAACCAGCTCCTGTTCCTTTTTGCCTTCTCATCTCTCCTCTGGATAGGAGCCGCCCATGTAGCCTCACTTATCTACTTGAACTAAGAAGCACCCTCTTCATGAGTATCATTTTATGTCTTATGGTCCAGTCTAACCTTTGTCTGAAGTTGGCTTCGGAAACTATTTTAGTTCTGGATCACATTTTTATCTTAATTAATTAACTTCTAGCTAAAACAACCCTCCTCCCCTGTACTATAGACCTCCCACTGCCCTTCTGCACTGACTTCTGGGTGGAATTATGCAAATCAAAAAGAGCTAAAATACATTAATTAGTTAAATATAATTGTGACAGCAAATGTTTTTTATTATTGTCAAGCCTTGTTCTAGTTGCTTTACATATATATTCATCCAATTAATTAATCAGTACAACAATGCTATGAAATAATAAATATTATAATTAATACTTGTTAGTTGCTGTTGAGTCAATTCCAACTCATAGTGACCCCGTGCATGCAGAGTTGAACTGCTCTGGGTTTTCAAGGGTGTGACCTTTCAGAAGCAGATGACCAGGCCTGTCTCCTGAGGTCCCACTGGGTCTGTTCAAACCACCAACCTTTTGGCTAGTAGGCCAGAGTTTAACCGTTTGCATCACCTAGGGACTAAGAGTTAACACTTATTATATGTCAGATTCTCTTGTGTTATCTCGACCTATATTTGCTTATTTAATACTCATAATGACCTTGTGAGGTAGATATTACTATTATCAATATTATGTACAAATTGAGGCATAGAATAGTTGAATAACTTTGCCCAAGATCACATAGAACTCAGACTAGGAAATCTACCACTTGCACCCACGCACACCACTGTACACTACTGGCACTTGCTGAGTAAGAAGGGAATGGGAGATTTATAGAGCGAATGAGTCAAGGAATTTGGTTGCTCCACTAAGCAATGACTAAGAAGGGTTCCCTGTTTGGCAAAGGGACTGAGATGCTAGAGAGAAGAGACAGCAAATGGAAAGTAGGGATCAGTAAATGCCCACCTCTAATTAGAAAAAAGGCCCCCCAAAATTAGCCAAGGCTATAACCCCAATATGTTTCCTATATTGGACTGACTTAGGGGTCATGAGAATTGAGACAACCAGGACTGAGAACAGATGTCACTTGTGTCAGCATAACTTTACCAACTTTTTTTTCTAGGAAACAGTAGTAAATAACTTCATTTTTGCCTTGGAAAATATCTGAAAACCAATTTGTTTGAACTATAAATTGTTCTTCTGGGCAAACAGTTCACTTCTCAGGATAATAGCTTGCTGACTTGAGCTCAAAGCATGCTCTCAAACAATTACTTACTTATCAGACTCATTTCAACACTCTCACCTCACTATGTCCACCAATTCTAAAATATTGTATCATCGATTTGTCCTATCTCAATCAGATCCTTCTATTGCAAGTCTCTCCTTAAGCCCCTTGATCTCTGATCCCAAATCCTATATTTATTCATCTCTGACCTCTCCTTCTGAGACATAACCTAGATCTGTAGAGGTAGTGCTCTTCCTTGCTTCAGTAGACTAATAAAAATAGCTTTGGTTAACCACAGGTTTTTCTGGTGGTCTTTTTGATGAGTCAGCAGTCAACAGTAATATACTGAAGAACTATAACTACCTGGCTACCTGCATCAGGCACATACCAGACTTTGTGAAGACAGGACAGAATGGAGGGCCTACACCGAAAGGGGGGCCTAGAAATAATCAAGAGCACCCACCAGATGATTTTTTTTTTCCCATTGTTTGTGTTTAAGTATGAACACACATTGTGCCTGCCCCATATCAGCTCAAAAAGGGTGGGAAAAGGAGACTTTCAAAGAATTTTGGGAGAGAATCTTGCTTCAAATTCTGGCTTCTTCTTCAGGTAATTTTTAGATATAATGCCTCAGTGTTTAAAGCAACAGCAAGTATGCCTTCCTCACATCTTGAATACTAGTAAAATTCTGCTATTGCAAATTGGCCCCATGTATAACTTGATGTGGTGAGGAAGGTAACCCAGAGGAAATTTTTACCCAAGCATGTGGTGGGCTTGAAGAAGTTTCTTCCAACCATGAAGGAGATGGATTATAGCCTGCGTTGGATATGGCCCGGCAGCAAATGGAAATCTTTGTTATAGCTCAGATTTGAGAACTCCTTGTCATATGTCAAATAGTATGTGTTCAATCACCTACGTTTTGGTGGTTGTTGGGGAAACGATACTTTATGTTATAGGCTTCCAGGGCAACACATCAGTTTTCTTCGGAGAGATGTATAGTAGTGGAAAAATGTTACTTAGAAACGAATACTAATTTCTAAAGAATGTATGTTTTATGTCTGTTTAGTGAAGGGTTGCAGGTATATACATTTGGAATTCTTAAAATGTTCTGTATAAAAAAGGGGTGATAACTTTAGGCGGTAGAAGAAAAGGAGTATTCTAAGGGTATAGGATTTTGCATAAAGAAAGGGTAGAGAGTGTCCCCAACTGGAATGTTCACTGAATTTTAAGAACCATATCAAAGGGTAATGAATAAAGTTGTGAGCTGTGAAACAAGAAATTAAAAGCTTTTTGGTCACTACATTAAAATCTTCATTTAAAGAAAAAGAAAACCTATGTTATTGAGCAGTGGTTTTGGAATTAATAGATTCTGGCCAATGCAGAAAAGGTCTAAAACCATGTACTGATAGGCTAAGTGCTAAGTGAGTATCAGCCCACAGAGAAAATTCCACGTTTCTTTGTAGACATAATTCTTTCCATACTACATTTGCAGAAAGCAAACAACTAACTTTCCAATAGACACAAATCTTCAAGTTCAGAGTAGATCTCTTGTTGATGTTTCTATAAAAGTGATATATTTTCCTTCCTCCCCACAAGAATAGTGAATAATGAAGACATATTTCTAATTGTGGGAGTTTTAGATTTGGTAGATGATAAGGTATAATTTCTTTGTAGCAATACTACACACTGAAGCTTTCTACCCTCCTTGAAGAAAATACTCTTTAAACATTTTTAGAAGTAAGTTCAATATTATTGCCCTTACTTAGTTTATTTTTATTACATTTTCTTAAATTTACTATTTCACACAATCTCTTGAGGGAAAAAAATTGCCAATAAACCTTGGATATAGCAATTTGCAAAGGAGCACTTAAATTAGATTTCAAGAGAGCAAAACTCTGACACGCACACCAATTCACTGTCAGTGTATTTTGCTGTTTATTTAACTATTTGAAAGTCTTCAATAATTGGTTTGTGCATACAATTAAAATCTTTGATTGTCATGATTGTTACAGCATTTTACTCTTACATAAGATTTGTATATGCTTTATTTGACTGAAAAAATTTGAATATATAAGGAAAATCCCAAGCTATATTTAGAATGAAATTTGAAGGTGAGTAGTCACATATTAATAAATCTAAATGGCACACCTTTTTTTGTTCTTGAGATTCAATATTGTGGCAACCTCTGGGATCTCACAATCATTGATCCTATAGAATAAGCTCAGGTAAGTAAAAAAAGACAAACAGGCATTCAGCTGATCAGTTCCAAATACCAATTGTACTAAAAGTTTCACAGCATTGTTTCTGTCAGTTTTCAAAATAACTTATGATTACTTCAAGTATGATAATGCAAGCCAAATTGTATCTCATGAAGATTTGGATTAACTACTTTTCAGGGTAATTAGAAAACACAGGAAACCCTGGTGGCGTAGCGGTTAAGTGCTACAGCTACTAACCAAGGGTTGGCAGTTCAAATCCACTAGGCGCTCCTTGGAAACTCTATGGGGCAGTTCTACTCTGCCCAATAGGGCCGCTATGAGTCGGAATCGACTTGACCGCACTAGGTTTGGTTTTTAGAAAACACATGGAAAGTAAAGCTATGTGGGCACAGGTTCCTAGACATTTTCTTGACTCATATGCTAGACTACAGACATTTTAGGAAAAAGTCTTCATGTGACACGTAGGTCTTGACAGGATAAAACCTCATTCAATGGAATAGTCATTGAGTAATATTCTAATGGGAATCACACTTGTGCCTCTCCAGTGCTCTCACCAATTGGAAGCCTTTCTCCTTCACGCCAACGTATCACAGAACCTGAAACTGATGAATGTGGCCTCCTTGCTCCTCATTGCCCTGTCAGATTAACTAATACCCCTCTTATTTTAAAAGTCCCAGTACCTGAAAACAATTCTGTCAGCCTATATCACACAGATATTCTTTCTGTGGTCAGCTGCAGATCTTCCTTGTCAATGTTTCTCCTTTACTGGCTCGTCAATATCTTCAATTTGGGGAATTTGAGTATTAATGTAGATGATCCAGCCAAAAATCTGGCCTCTCTTCTACGACCGCCTCAGTTTGACTGAGTATTTCCTCCATCTCAACACAGCCTCTTAACCCAATGTTCATATTCTAGACACTGCCCTACCTATTGTGATGATTAAAATTGTGTGTCAACTTGGCTGGGCCATGATTCTCAGTGTTTTGGCATTTGTATAACGTTGTGATCACTTCCCTGTTGAAACTTGATATGTGATTACCCTCATGATGAGATCTGCTCTGAGTAGCCAATCAGTTGAAAGAAAGTTTCCTTGGGCATGTGGCCTGAACCCAAATATAAGCAATGTTCTGGCTTTTGGCTTCTCTGGGTTCTGCAGCTGGCTCCTGTTTGTTGGACCTTCGGTTCTTGGGACTGGAACTAGCAGCTTACCTGTGGTCTTGCTTGCTGATCTTGGGATTCATCATTCTTTATAGCCTGTGAGCAAGAGCTCTGCTTTTCGACCTGCTGATCTTGGATTCACCAGCCCCCTGTGGCTATGTGAATCAGGAGACTCCTCTACCGTGATCCATGCACTTGGGACATTCCAGCCTCTACAACTGCACGCGCCATTTCCTTGATATAAATCTGTGTGTATACATATTTATACGCTTTACTGGTTTTGCTTCTGTAGAGGACCCCAACTAAGATGTTTGGTAGCGAGAGTGGTTCTAGAGAAACAAAATTGTAAGGATGAGTTTTCTAAATTGGTCTTCAAATTTGGTTAAAGATATTGATGACTCTGCTTTCAGCAGTAAAAAGGCCATGCTAATCCATGGCTTGAGGTGGCAATACAGATTTGCAAAATATCACCACCAATAGATCAGGTATCGGTGAAAGGAGAGGCTCTGGGTGATTGCATATATGATACCTTTCTACAATTTTATCATAATGAGAAGTATAAGGAGGCTGGTTGGTTGGTCCTACTTTCACTAAACAAACTGTGAAAGAAAGAGATGCACTCAGGGCTTCAGAGTCAAAGCTCAAATGCCGCAGCATAAATGACCTCAGAGTTTCCACTTGCGTTTAAAAGGAAGTTTTATTTCTTGTAGTAACAGAACTGATATTGCTGAAAACCAAACCCAGAGTCTTACTGTCAGAGTGGCTGAATTATAACACCAACTCAATTGCCAAATTCCAGAGGTTAAAGTGAGGGCATTGATTGGGAAGAAATGGGATCCTGAGCAGATAATCAGGAAGCTGTAGACACTGAGCCCCTAAATTCCATTGAACATCTCCTGCCAACAGAACCACTCCGATCTAAGAGATTATTCCATGCTTGTCTGCTGTTGTGAGGAAAAGTCTTATAGATTACTCCACATGATTTGTATTTTTCCACAATGTCTTTATTAAATCGTTTATTTTTAGGTCTTATATTAATTTCATAAATTCATTAAGCACAAACACACATTAGCAGGTTCTTGGTTATCCTGGATGCCAGAGATCTCAGATCACCAAAGGGGGGAGAAATGAAAGAGAAAGGTCAAGCTTATGGCAAGCAAGGACAGCAATTAGATGGTGTAGTTTGAAGATGCCCTTCGATGGTTGGTGATGATCTCCAGTCTCAGTAGTTAATGATGGTCTCTGAATCATGTGTAAGCCTGGTGTTAGGAGGGTCCATGAGTAAGCCTCATGACAACTCCGTTCAACGTGTCTTGAACTGGGAGTAAGCCTGGGTGAGCTGCTTCAGCCCACTGCTTCCTAAATTCTCAACATATGGCCGAGTGGCTCCGGGAAGACTCTGAGCACTGTTGTCTCCTATTGCTTCATTTATACACACTGGAGCTCTTTGAGCTCGTCTGGTTGATGTCAATAAAGTTTGATGATGTTATGTGGGTTTCTTCTTGATGAAGTCTGTCAATCTCTCTGGTTGACCTGATATGGCTATTTCCCTCAGCCAAGCCCACAATGTTTTTTTTATCTCTTGGGCCTGCTTCCCTCACTATAGACTGAACTGAAGATGACAGTCACACTTGTCCAGACATGTCCCAACATGTCTCTTAAGCCCGCTCTCCACAGTCTGCTAAATCACCCTACCCAGAAAAACCATTATGCCCGGACTCCTATCTAATGAGATTAGCCCAGCTGCCTCTAAAGAGCCTTTACCTGAATCACTGCCTTGGGCATTGCCTGAGGCAGATGCTTTACAAGAAAATGCTGAATGTTCTCAAAACAATTCCACACTACTGATTCTGATTTCTAGACCTGTAACTAGACTTAAGTCCAAGCAAGCCCCAAAAGGTGAAGTACAGTGTTTAACACAGGAGCAGGTACACTACACTCCAAAAGAACTGCTTGACTTTTCTAATAATATGTACAAACAGAAACCTGAGGAATATGTGTGGGAATGGCTACTAAGGGTGTGGGATAATGATGCAAGAACATAAAGATGAATCATTCTGAGTTTATTGACATGGGTCCACTAAGCACAGATTCTTCATTCAGTGTTTTAGCTTGAGAGGTTTGGAAAGGATCTAATAGTTTATTTGGCTGAGTTATTGAAGTATGGATTATACAGTGGCCTACACTAAATCAAGTTGAAGTACCAGACCTGCCTTGGTATACTGTAGAGGAAGGTATCCAAAACTTAGGGAAATTGGCATACTCAAGTGGATTTATCAGGTTAGAACCATAGACCCACATATGGAATGCCCAGAGGACACAACTTTTACCACAACAGTGAGAAACAAATTTGTGAAAGGGAGACCCTGCATCATTGAAGACTGCTGTGATTGAAATTTCATATAAATCAGGTTTGACAGTGAGAACTGCCCTAACCGAATTAAGACACCTAATTACTATGGGACTGATTGGACCCCAAGGTAATAGGAGCCAAGTGGCTGCACTCAATCAACAAAGACAAGCTGGGCATGGCTACAATAATGGGCAGTGGAGTCAAAGCAGTAGTCAGAATAGCCTGACTTGTATGGACTTATGGAGTTGGCTATCTATTCATGGTGTCCCTAGAAGTGAAACAGATAGGAAATCTACTAAATATTTACTTGATCTGTACAAACAGATGAATTCTAGGTCAAGTGAACAGTAGTCTAACTCAAATCACTGAAATAGAGCATCACGGTCCCTCAATCAATTACCAGACTTGAGAGAGTTTAAAGACCCACAACCCCTTGAATGAAAGGGAGGATGGGTTTCCGTGAGGAAGGACTCTACACTGCCAAAAATTTACTCTGTTCATCTCTCTCCCAGCTTTTCCCAAAGGGATATACAGCCTATTATGAGGGTGACTGTTCATTAAGGAAAAGGAAATAATCAGACTTTTCACGGATTACTGGGTACTGGCTCTGAACTGACACTAATTCCAAGAGACTCAACATGTCACTGTGGCCCACCAGTTAGAGTGGTGGCGTATGGAAGTCAGGTTATTAATGGAGCCTTGGCTCATGTCCATCTCACAGTAAGTCCAGTGAGTCCCCATACCCATTCTGTAGTGATTTCCCCAGCCCCCAAATGCATAATTGTAATAAATATACTCAGCAACTGGCAGAACCCCCACACTGGATCCCTAACAAATAGAGTAAGGGCTATTATGGTAAGAAAAGCCAAGTGGAAGAATTAGAGCTGCCCCTACCTAGGAAAATAGTAAAACAAAAGCAATACCATATTCCTGGAGGAATTGCAGAGATTACTGCTATCATCAAGGACTTGAAGGATCCAGGGGTGGTGAGCCCCACCATAACCCCATTCAACTCGTCTATTTGGCCTGTAGAAAAAACAGATGGATCTTGGAGAATGACAGTGGATTACTGAAAACTTAATCAGGTGGAGACTCCAATTACAGCTGCTGTTCCAAATGTAGTTTCATTGCTTGAGCAAATTAACACGTCTCCTGGTAGTACTTGGTATGCAGTATTGATCTGGCTAATGCCTTTTTCTCCATACCTGTTTTGAAGGACAATCAGAAGCAGTTTGCCTTCAGCTGGAAAGGCCAGGAACACACTTTCAGTTGCCTACATTGGGACTACATCAGTTCTCCAGCCCTATGTCATCATTTAGTCCACAGGGACCCTGATCACCTTTCCCTTCAGTAAGACATCACACTGGTCCATTACATCGATGACATTATGCTGATTGGACGTAGTAAGGAAGAAAGGTCAATCACTCAGGACTTACTGGTAAAACATTTGCACACTAGAGGGTAGGAAATAAATCCCAGAAAAATTCAGACACCTTCCACCTCAGTGAAATTTCTAGGGGTCCAGTGGTATGGGGCATGTCAAAACATTCCTTCTAAATTGAAGGATAACTTATTGCATCTGGCTGCTCCCACAACTAAAAAGGAGGCACAACACATAGCAGGGTTCTTTGGATTTTGCAGGGAACATATTCCTCATTTGGGTGTGCTACTCCAGCCTATAAATCAAGTGACTCAAAAAGCCGCTAGTTTTGAGTGAGGCCCAGAGCAAGAGAAGGCTCTACAACAGGTTCGGGCTGCCTTGCAAGCTACTCTGCCACTTGGGTCATATGATTCAGCTGATCCAATGATGCCTGAAGTGGCAGTGGCAGATAGAGATGCTGTTTGGAGGCTTTGGCAGGCCACTATTGGTGAATCACAGTGAAGACCCTTGGGATTTTGGAGCAAAGCCCTGTCATCCTCTGCAGATAACTACTCTCCTTTTGAGAAACAGCTTTTAGCTTGTTGCTGGGCCTTAGCAGAGATTGAACACTTAACCATGAGACACCAAGCCATCTTGTGGCCTCAGCTGCCTATCATGAACTGGGTGTTGACTGACCCACAGAGTCATAAAGTTGGACCTGCATAGCAGCACTCCATCATTAAATGAAAGTGGTATATATGAGATCAGGCCCGAGTAGGAACTGAGGGCACAAGTAAGTTACATGAAAAAGTGGACGAAATGCCCATAGTCCTTCCATGGTCCCTCCTGTCACATTACCTTCCATCTCCCAGTCTGCACCTATGGCCCCATAGGGAGTTCCTTATGATCAGTTGACTGAAGAAGAGAAAAATTTGTGCCTGGTTTACAGATTGCTCTGCGTGATATACAGGCACCACAGAAAAGTGGACGGTGGCGCACTACAGCCTCTTTCTGGGGCCTCCCTTAAGGACAGTGATGAAGGGATATCCTCCCAATTGGCAGAACTTCAAGCAGTATACCTGGTTGTTCACTTTGCTTGGAAGGAGAAATGGCCAAATGTGCGAATGTATACTGATTTCCTTGACATAGTTCTCTCGATATATATATATATTTGTACACTTCACTGGTTTGCTTCTCTAGAGAACCCAGCTTAAGACATCTGTAACGGCATCACCTCCCAAATGTCAATATCAAACAACCAGTTTAGATTTTATAGACTACCATAAAACTATACCTATGCATAATCACTAAGTTCCTTTACCTTCTTACCCAAAATCACAATTAACTGGAAAACTACTACCTTGAATAAATTCAGTCCAATTCTCCACCTACTCTGAGCCTGAACCCAAGCACCTTAATGTGGCTGCAGAAAAATAACCAACTATACTGACTGATATTGCTTTAAATTAATAATCGCAAATTTTAAATGTGCCATCAGTGCTGTCTGAAATTATATTTCCCTGGTCAATTCACTCTTCGATGCTGAGAGAACTCTTTTGTGCCCTCTCTTTTTCTCGCGAACTACTAGCAGCCTTCCTAACACTATCAGCTTGTGATCTTCATCTTGCACTGAGAAAATAGCAGCATTCAGAAAATAAATGCCTCAGCTTCACAGTAACTCCTTCCGTAGTCACTCTTTACCTTCCCTCCTGTTATACTCCTTGTTCCTGTGGCAACATTCAATGTTCACATAGAATTTGATGTGTATCAAGACCTGTCAAAGTATTTTACATCCATTAATTTAATTAATACTATAATAATACTATGAGGTAAATACTATAATTATCCCTATTTTATAAATGAGGAAACTGAGACATCTACGAATTAAGTAATTCTCACAAGGTCACACAGCTTGTGACTGAGAAAATGAAATTTTAATTTAGGCAATCTAGAACCAGAATCTTTGATTTTTTTAACCACTATACTGCAGAGCTCTGGCGGTGCAGTGGTTAACAGCTCAACTGCTAACCAAAAGGTCAGCAGTTAGAATCCACCAGCTGCTCCTTGGAAACCCTATGTGGCAGTTCTACTCTGTCCCATAGTGTCACTATGAATTGTAATCGACTCAACAACAATGGGTTTGGTTCTGGTTTTTAGATACTTTACTGCTTCTTTAGGTTGAGATCAAATCTCCCACTTGTCGACTGGATTTCATGTCCTCCTGCCTAATCAGGGGCTTTTCTGAATTCTGCATAATCATTCTCTCCCTTCAGCATACAAGCATGACTTAAAAAAAAAAGAAATTTTGAAAAAAAAAACTCCAGGCTCATCGCCCTTTCCTTTATCTCTACTTTCCATTAAGGCCAAAATCCCTAAACTATTTCTCTTTATTTGCTGTATTAGGTTCACTAGTATCAAATAGGGTCATTGCAAATGTAACTAGTTAAAGATCTGGAAATGAAATCATTTTGAATTTAGGGGGTAGACCCTAAATCCAACTACTGGTCTCCTTATCAGATGAAGAGAGGACACAGACAGACACACGGAAAGGAAGAAGGTCATGTGAAATTCTTCAACATAACACATTTATACAAAGCCAATAGCTAACATCATCCTAAATAGACAGAGTCTGAAAGCATTCCCCTTAAGAATGTGAACCAAACAAAGATGCCCTTTATCATCACTCTTATTCAATATTGTGCTGGAGGTCTTAACCAGAGCAATTCGGCAAGAAAAAGAAAAAAAGACATCCAAATTGATCAGGAAGAAGTAAAAGTATCCTTATTTCCAAATGATATGATCTTATACACAGAAAACCCCAAAGAATCCACAAGAAAACTACTGGAACTAATAGAAGACTTTAGCAAATTGTCAGGATATAAGATAAGCATAAAAAATCAGATGGATTCCTCTACACCAACAAAGAGAACACCAAAAAGGAAATCACCAATCAACACCATTTACAATAGCCCCCAAGAAGATAAAATACTTAGGAATAAATCTAACCAGAGACCTCTATAAAGAAGGCAACAAGACACTACTGCAAGAAACCAAAAGACATCTACATAAGTGGAAAAACGTACCTTGCTCATGGTTAGGAAGACTCAACATTGTGAAAATATCATTCCACCCAAAGTAATCTGCAGGTACAATGCAATCCTGATCTAAATTCTAACGACATTTATTAATGAGATGGAGAAACAAATCACCAACTTCATATGGAAAGGGAAGAGGCCCAGGATAAGTAAAGCATTACTGAAGAAGAAGAACAAAGTGAGAGGCCTCACACTACCTGATTTTAGATCTTATTATACCATCATGGTAGTCAAAATAGCCTGGTACTGGTACAACAACAGATACTTAAATCAATGGAACAGAATTGAGAATCAAGATGTAAATTCATCCACCTATGAGCAGCTGATATTTGGCAAAGGCCCAAAGTCAGTTAATTGGGGAAAAGACAGTCTCTTTAACAAATGGTGCTGGCATAACTGGATATCCATCAGCAAAAAAATGAAACAAGATCCATACTTCATACCATGCACAAAAATGAAATCAAAATGGATCAAAGACCTAAATATAAAATCTTAAATGATAAAGACCATGGAAGAAAAAATAGGGACAACATTGGGAGCCCTAACACGTGGCATAAACAGAACACAAAACATTACTAACAATGCACAAACACCAGAAAAGAAAATAGATAACTGGGAGCTCCTAAAAATCAAACACTTAGGCTCATCAAAAGACCACCAAAGGAGTAAAAAGGCAACTTACAGGCTGGGAAAAAAAATTTGGCTATGACATATCTGATCAGGGTCTGATGTCTAAAATCTAAAGATGCTGCAAAACCTCAACCACACAAAGACAAATAGCCCAATTAAAAAATGAGCACAGGATATGAGTAGACACTTCACCAAAGAAGACATTCAGGTGGCTAACAGATACATGAGGAAATGCTCATGATCATTAGCCATTAGAGAAATGCAAATCAAAACTACAAATGAGATACCTTCTCATCCCAACAAAGCCAGCATTAGTCCAAAAAACACAAAATAATAAATGTTGGAGAGGTTGTGGAGAGACTGGAACACTTATACACAGCTGGCAGGAATGTAAAATGGTACATCTAATTTGGAAATCAATTTGACACTTCCTTAAAAAGTTAAAAATAGAAGTTCCATACAACTCAGCAATCTCACTCCTTGGAATATATCCTAGAGAAATAAGAACTGTCACATGAACAGAAATATGCACACCCATGTTCATTCCAGCACAGTTCACAATAATAAAAAGATGGAAACAACCCAGGTGCCCATCAACAGACAAATGGATAAGCAAATTATGGTACATTTACACAATGGAATACTATGCAATGGTAAAGAATAATGATCAATCCACAAAACATAACATGGATGAATCTGGAAGACATTATGCTGAGTGAAATTAGTGAGTCGCAAAAGGACAAGTATTTTATGAGACCACTATTATAAGAACTCAAGAAAAGGTTTAAACACAGAAGAAAACATTCTTTGATGGTTTTGAGAGGGTGGAGAGGGAGAAAGAGCGGAATTAACTAATTAGATAGTAGACAAGAATTATCTTAGGTGAAGGGAAGAACAAGATACATCACAGGGAAAGTCAGCACAACTGGACCAAATCAAAAGCTACGAAGTTTCCTGAACACAACCAAACACTTTGAGGGACAGAGTAGCAGGGGTAGGGATCTGGAGACCATGGTTTCAGGTGACATTTAGGTCAATTGGCATAACAAAGTTTATTAAGAAAATGTTCTGCATCCCTCTTTGGTGAGTGGTGTCCGCGATCTTAAAAGCTTGCAAGCAGCTATCTAAGATCCATTAATTTGTCTCAACCTACCTGGAGCAAAGGAGAATGAACACCAATGACCCAAGGAAAATGTTATCCCTATAGACAAAAAGGGCCAAATAAACCAAAGACTCCATCAGCCTGAGACCAAAAGAACTAGATGTGACCATCCTGACATGAAACACAACAGAGAGTCGCTGATGGAGCAGAAGAAAATTGCAGAACTTAAATTCATGTAAAAAAGACCAGACTTAACGGTCTGACTCAGACTAGAGGAGCCCCAGAAGACATGGCCTCCGGACTCTGTTAACCCAGGACTAAAACCATTCCCGGAGCCAACTCTTCAGACAAAGATTAGACTGGACTATAAGACATAATTCATTCCATATTCCGATTATTAATGGATATTTGCCGCTGTTTCTTTTCATTTTGAGTCGTGCCACATCAGCAAATAAAGGTCCCAAAAGCTTGACTCCATCCAAGTCTTTAAGGTCAACTCCACTTTGAGGAGGCAGCTCTTCCCCAGTCATACTTTGAATGCCTTCCAACCTGGGGGGCTCATCTTCCGACGCTATACCAGACAATGTTTGGCTGCTATTCATAAAATTTTCACTGTATAATTCTTTTCAGAAGTAGACTGCCGGGTCCTTCTTCCTAGTCTGTCTTAGTCTGGAAGCTCAGCTGAAACCTGTCCTCCATGGGTGATGCTGCTGGTATCCAAATACGAGTGGCATAGATTCCAGAATCCCAGCAACATGCAAGCCCCCACTATATGACAAAGTGACAGACGCCTGATTAAAGTTGTTAAGGATTTCATTTTACTTGAATCAGCAATCAACATCCATGGAAGCAGCAGTCAAGAAATCAAAAGACACATTAAAGAAAAAACCAAGCTCACTGTGCTGTCGAGTCGATTCCAACTCATAGCGACCCTATAGGACAGAGTAGAACTGCCCCATAGAGTTTCCAAAGAGCGCCTGGTGGATTCGAACTGCCGACCTCTTGGTTAACAGCCATAGCACTTTACCACTACACCACCGGAGTTTCCAAAAGACACATTGCGTGGGGTAACTCTGCTGTAAAGGACCTCTTTAAAGTGTTGAAAAGCAAAGATGTCACCTTGAGGACTAAGGTAAGCCTGACCCAATCCATGATATTTTCAATAGCATCGCATGCATGTGAAAGCTGGACAATGAATAAGAAAGATTGAAGAATTGATGCCTTTGAACTACGGTGTTGGTGAAGAATATTGAATATACCGTGGACTGACAAAAGAACAAACAAATCTGCATTGGAGAAAGTACAACCAGAATGTTCCTTAGAAGCAAGGATGGCGTGACTGCATCTCACATACTTTGGGCATGTTGTCAGGAGGGATCAGTCCCTGCAGAAGGACACCATGCTTGGTAAAATACAGGGTCAGCAGAAAAGAGAAAGACCCAAAATGAGATGGATTGATACAGTAGCGGCAACAATAAGCTCAAACATAACAATGATTATGAGTATGGCACAGGACTGGGCAGTGTTTCGTTCTGTGGTACATAGGTTAGCTATGAGTTGGAACCTACTTGACAGCACCTAACAACAACATAAGACATAAAATGATATTCATAATGAGTGTGCTTCTTAGTTCAAGTAGATACACAAGACTAAATGGGCAGCTCTTGTCCAGAGGCAAGACGAGGAGGCAGAAAGCGACAGAAGCTGGTTGGATGGACACAGGAAATCTGGGGTGGAAAGCGGGAGTGTGCCGTCACATTTTAGGGAGAGCAACTGGGGTCACATAACAATGTGTATATAAAATTTTGTATAAGATCCAAACTTGAGCTGTAAATTTTCACCTAAAAACACAGTAAAATAAAGAAGAAGCAGGCCATGTGGGGATAAAACTTGAGATGAAGAGTTATGCTACCACAAAGCCGAGGAAAGCCTAGACTGGAAGAAACAAGGAAGAATTCTTTCCTAGAGCCTTCAGAGGGTTTGTGGCCCTTGATTTAGGACTACTGGCCTCCAGAACTGTGAGAGAATAAATTCTTGGTCTGTTAAGCCACCCAAGCTTGTGATAATTTGCTACAGCAGGCATAGAAAACGAGTACACTTGCCATCTGTATTTCTTCACTCCAATTCTCCTGGTATTCCTTATCAACCGGACTTTCTTTTTCATCATTTCTCTGATTGTTAATGTTATCGAAGGTTTCCATTTGATGCTCAGCATCATTTGACATGCTGGATTCCTCCTTTATTTTTGAGATGCTTTCTCTATTCGGCTTCTAGGATACCGTATCTTCTTTATTTACTTCTTACTATACTGATTAAATCCCTCTAACTTCATGTTTTATTTTGGTTTTTTTAATTCTCATTTTCTAATCTGTAAATGTTTGAGCACTCTCAGGCTCAGTCCTTGACTATCTCTTCTTTTGTCTACTCAGTCTTCTAGGTGATGAAAAAATTTCCATGGGTTTAAATACGACCTATCATCTGACGATTCCAAAATTTTTAATTCTAACTTCCATATTCCCTAAATTCAGGGTCTTACATCCAACCGAACACTTGACATGTCCACTTGGATATGAATCTAATTCTTATCATCTCCAAAATTGAATTCTATTCCCCACTGCTGCCAAAGCTTGCTTCCCTCATTTCAGTAAATCCCACATTTCAGTAAATGGACCACCATTCACCCTGATGATTCTGCCAAAACATACGAGTCATGCTTAGTTTCTCTAAATTTCCTCACTTTTCAAATCCAATTTTTCAAGAATTCAGTTAACATAACTTTTAAAATATATCTTACATCCAACAGCTTCTCACCACCTCTACTACTGCTTCTCTCGGGTCCAATATGTTGCACAACTCTGGGGAACACCATTCACTTGGAACTCAGTGATAATATCAGAGTTGTCCAATGCAATGGCCTTGAGAGCTCATGCCTCTCTTTTCTCTTGCTTTGGTATTGTAATTATCTCCAAATAGTGTTTTGTTTCTTGAGGAAGGCAAAATAATAGGGTAAAAAAAAAAAAACTGGTAACACACATTTCTGTATCCTTCCCATTGCTGCGGTTTTTAGGGATTACATATCCTTTCTTAAGGAAACCCTGGTGGGGTAGTGGTTAAGTGCTATGGCTGCTAACTGAAAGGTCGGCAGGTTGAATCCACCGGGTGCTCCTTGGAAACTCAGTGTTTCCAACAGTTCATGCCCTGGCTCACTACCCTGAGAGGTACTGCTCAAAAAAAGCTTTCATGGCCAAAAAATTTTGAATGCCATTTCTACTTATAACCCCCCTCTTAAGATTAATAAAGCGTTTTAGCACATTTGAAGTGAACACATTTATCCTTCTCTTTATCATCTTACTTGCTCCTCTCCATAGATTAGAATCTTAGATACATAAAATGTGATTTATATTAGTGGTGTGGTTATTTTACCTTGTTGTTGCTGTTGTTCGGTGCCGTTGAGTCGGTTTTGACTCATAGTGACCCTATGTACAACAGAACAAAACACAGCCTGATCCTGCACCAACCTCACAACCGTTGTTATGTTTGAACTTATTGTTGCAGCCACTGTGTAAATCCATCTCATCAAGGATCTTCCTCTTTTCTGCTGGCCCTCTTCTTTACCCAGCATGATGTCCTTCTCCAGGGACTGATCCCTCCTGATATCATGTCCTTCTTACTAATTCATCAGCCTAACCAAAACCAAACCCAGTGCCGTCGAGTCGATTCTGACTCATAGCGAGCCTTGAAAAAAGAATCAGATAGAATACAATATGTGAGTGGTCTCCGTGGTCTCAAAAGCTGTCCAGGCAGAGCTGAAAAACTACGCATGCCCTGCCATAGATGAGGAACTCAAAGGGATAGTACATGACACTCTGCCCCCCCACCCCACCCCTGGCTTCTGGAAGCTGTCCAGTAGAGAGAGCAAACTCTTCCATACATGCTTCTACCTGGCATCATAGGTGAGGGACTCAAAAACAGGTCCTACCTTCTGCTGGTTCCCCCTGGCCAGGCAGGCTTAATTAGGTGGACTGAGAACTTCAGCTATGCATGCTTCCCACCAACGCCTTAGCTGAGGGACAGGGAAAAATCCCTTCCCCAAACATTTCTGTACCCCCAAAGCCTAGATGGCCCATTACATAGTTGCCTGCCACCTGATGAGGGGGTGGTAGGACATCTTGGCGCCTAGCCCGAATTATATCTCTTTTACCCTGCTGACATTTAGACAAACCCTTTGGCTTTGGGGAGGGAGGGGGAGCAGTGATTTATTCCTGAAGCCCAAAGATGGTAGCAGGGGGAGCAATGGGAAAGACTGGCTGCCAGGCTTGTCGGCATCTTGGAGGAGGATAGAGAACGTGATAAATTTTACCTGCTCCAAAAGATAATCATTTGAAAAGAGCACTTCCTTTGTTTTAATAAGATGCAAACAAAATAAGTTCCTATACCTAAATATTTAGATGGTTGCTAAATTTGTTAGACCATTAGAATAGAGAATTCTACCTGTAAATCTAGAAAGTTATAGTCAATTAAATTTTTGTTTGGAAATTTTCAACTATTCCTTTAGACATGAGTTATATGCTTAAGAATCATTTTCTTCATTTCCAAGACCTCAAGACTATATTTTCTTTTCTCTTTTGCTCTGTTGAAAAAAGTCACTTACAATATATCACAAATGAGCCAAGTTGTATAAGTTATTTGCAATTTAAAGCAAGTGTACCTTTTCTATACTCACTAATCTAAGTCACCCTCTTTCTCTCTGTTATACTTACACCTTTGTGGGTACATCTGGTTTAATCAAGAAATCTAGACTATCTCTCAGGTGATTTTCTTGGACTTTTAAACAAAATCTTCTAACCTCTTGTTTCAGGCTTCCTTGGTGGTGCAGTGGTTAAAAGCTTGGCTGCTAAACAAAAGGTCAGTGGTTCAAATCCACCAGCTGCCCCTTAGAAACTCTATGGGGCAATTCTGCTCTGTTCTATAGGGTTGCCATGGGTCAGGATCTGCTCCACAGCAATGAGTTTGGTGGGGTTTTTCTTGGACTCTAGGTAGTAGGGAGCTTGTTTCCAGCCAGCCCCCATTTCTCCTATTACTCCACTGTGCAAATTTCAGTAAATCATTTTAAATCTGTTTTTCTCAATTGGCTCATCAATAAAATTCTGATGTTATCTCGCTTGTAACAGCTTATCGGATATTTAGTTGAGAAAGAGCTGAATGGGGGAATTGGACTGAGGCCCATTCTTCGATTGACAATGTATTGGAGTTAAGACGAATCACACTTAAGGCTATCTTTTTTTTTTTCTGTACATCTTATAGTTGTGGAAACCCTGGTGGCATAATGGTTAAGTGCTATGGCTGTGAACCAAAGAGTTGGCAGTTCGAATCCACCAGGCACTCCTTGGAAACTCTATGGGGGCAGTTCTCCTCTGTCCTATAGGGTTGCTATGAGTCAGAATTGACTCAACGGCACTGGGTTTGTTTTTGGTTTTTTTATAGTTGTAACCAAACAAACAAAAAAACAAAGAAGAGATCCAAGCCACACTGAAGGCACTGGCGAAAAACAAGGCTCCGGGAATGTACAAAATATCAATTGAGATGTTTCAACAAATGAATGCAGCACTGGAAGGGCTCACTCATTTAGGCCAAGAAATTTGGAAGGGAGCTACCTAGCCAATTGACTGGAAGAGATCCATATTTACTCCTATTCCCAAGAACGGTGGCCTAATCAAATGCGGAAATTATCGAATAATATCATTAATATCATATGCAAGTAAAATTTTGCTGAAGATCATTCAAGAGTGGCTACAGCAGTAAATCAACAGGGAACTGCCAGAAATTCAGGCCAGATTCAGAACAGGATGTGGAACCAAGAATATCGCTGCTGATATCAGAAGGATCCTGGCTGAGAGCAGGGACTACCAGAAAGGTGGTTTCTTGTGTTTTATCGACTGTGCAAAGGCATTCGACTGTGTGAATCACAAAAAATTATGGATAACATTGCAAAGAATGGGAATTCCAGAACACTTAATCATGCTCACCAGGAACCTGTACATAGATTAAGAGGCAGTTGTTTGAATGGGACAAGGGGATACTGCATTGTTTAAAGTCAGGAAAGGTGTGTGTCAGGGTTGTATCCTTTCACCATACTATTCAGTCTGTATGCTGAGCAAATAATCCAAGAGGTTGAACTGTATGAACAAGAGTGGAGCATCAGGATTGGAGGAAGACTCATTAACAACCTGCATTACACAGACGACACAACCTTGCTTGCTGAAAGTGAAGAGGACTTGAAGCACTTACTAATGAAGATCAAAGACCACAGCCTTCAGTATGGATTGCACCTGAACATAAAGAAAACAAAAATTCTCACAACTGGACCAATGAGCAACATCAGGATAAACAGAGAAAAGATTAAAGTTGTCAAGGATTTCATTTTACTTGGATCCACAATCAACAGCCATGGAAGCAGCAGTCAAGAAATCAAAAGACATTGCATTGGGCAAATCTGCTGGGAAAGACCTCTTTAAAGTGTTCAAAAGCAAAGATGTCACCTTGAAGACTAAGGTGCGCCTGACCCAAGCCATGATATTTTCAATTGCATCATATGCGTGTGAAAGCTGGACAATGAATAAGGAAGACCAAAGAAGAATTGATGCCTTTGAATGTGGTGTTGGCGAAGAATATTGAATATACCATGGACTGCCAAAAGAATGAACAAATCTGTCTTGGAAGAAGTACAACCAGAATGCTCCTTAGAAGCAAGGATGGTGAGACTGTGTCTTACATACTTTGAACATGTTGTCAGGAGCAATCAGTCCCTGGGGAAAGACATCATGTTTGGTAAAGTAGAGGGCCAGTGGAAAGAGGAAGACCCTCAATGAGATGGACTGACACAGTGACTGCAACGATGGGCTCAAACATAACAGCAATTGTGAGCAGAACGCAGGACCAGGCAGTGTTTCATTCTGTAGTATGTAGGGTTGCTATGAGTGGGAACCAACTCAAAGGTACCTAACAACAATAAAACATCGTTAGTAATATGTACTATACATACAATGTTGCAGCATGTAATTTGCTGATGTTATCATTCACATGTCAACCTCCAAAGGCAAATAAAGATTGATTTATACAGATACTGATAATAAAAAATCCCGTTGCCATTAAGTCTATTCTGACTCATAAAACTCTCCAGGACAGGGCAGAATTTCCCCATACAGTTTCCAAGTAGCAGCTGGTGGATTTGAACAGCTAACTTTTTGGTTAGCAGCTGAGCTCTTAACCACTATGCTACCAGGGCTCCTTTATAGTAAAAGGCAATAATAATGAAGACTAAAAAAAAAAAAAATGAGGTATTCACGTACATCAGAGCCATCTTACAATGGAGTCTTAAGTCAGGGACTACCTGTAGTTAATTATTTTTCTTCTCTCTCTCTCTAAATGCTACATTAAAGCAAAGTACACTTTTCTCCTGGATTGTTCCTTGACCCGCTCATCCTACATTTACCTAAGTTAAAGTCTCCTCTTTTGATGTAATGCTACCAAAAAAAATTTTTTTTTTAATTCAAGTTGTTCTTTTTATTAGCATCAACAACTCAACCATAAAGGGTTGAAAGAACACTGGTTCCCATCCAGTTAAGACAAAAGTAGAGGTGCAATAGTTCTAGAGTTATTATCGCCAAGAAGTGCGTATTGTCTACATTTTCATAAAATTGCTCTCAAGTCAGCAAAGGAACATTAAAACAGGAGTTTTGTATTGTAGTTTGAACGAGCCAGCTGTGAGAGTAAACCAAAACCCCAACAAACCCACTACTGCGGAGTCAAATCCAACTCATAAAAAAACTCATAGCTACTCTATATATACATGGGACAGAGTAGAACTGCCCCGTAGGGTTTCTAAGGCTGCAAATCTTTACTACTGAAGCAGACTGCCACATCTTTGTCCCACTGAGCAGCAGGTGGGCTCCAACCACCAATCTTTTGTTTTGCAGCCAAGCACTTCAACCACTGCACCACCAAGGCTCTTTGGTGTAAGATTACTCCTCTAAAAGGTTGAATTAGGTTTCCCTGAGAGGCTTATTTTCATTCAAATCAAACTGAAAGCAAGTGTCACTCCACCCTATTTATGCTGCCTGGTGAAACCTTAAAAGCCTCTGTGGTTTATGGAGTCTCCATTGTAAGTAATTTGTCTTAGGAAGTTATCTATTGCCTGGAGGCCAATGGCTCTGAAAGACCTTGACACAGAAACAAGAAATATGGAGCTCTTAAAATTTTTTTTTAGACATAAAATTTGATGTCTTCATTGAGTTTGAATAATCAAAGGATGGTTGCAGCTGTATTATGATATCACTTTACTCTCAAATTTTTTTACTTCCCTTAAAAAAAGAACTTGGGTTTGTTGTTGTTGTTTTGTTTCTGTTAAATATTTCTAGCATTAATGATATTATTTTTGGCTTGTGGTTTGGAGTGTCCTCGCCAAAGGAAAATTTGACTTATCTAATGCTGGCTGGTGAACACAGGAATGTAAGGAGTAAGTGACTGGGAAAGTCTTAGTCCAATTATGACTAAATTTACAAAAAAAAAAAAATCTTGCTAGGAGAATATGTGACAAGTAAGCAGGGAATGATAAGGCAACTGCATGAATCCCTTTGCTATTGCATATCTTAGGATAAATAAATTGCCTTTTAGTATTGTTTCAGCCATGCTTAGTAAAATGTTCACAATTCAGATAACATTTTCTAGAAAGAAAATGAATACTGCCATTGTTTAAATGCCTAACAATGTTGTTTTATACCTCTTAATAACAATAATGCTTTTGATATACATTTATATGTACCTATATAACTTTTTTTTTTATATAACTTAAGAAGAAGCCCTAGTGGCACAGTGGTTAAAGTGCTCAGCTGCTAACCTAAAGGTCGGTGGTTCAAACCTACCAGCTGTTCCACAGGAGAAAGATGTGGCAGCCTGCTTTTGTAAAGATTTATAGACTTGGAAATCCTATGGGGCAGTTCTACTCTGTTGTATAGGTCGCTGAGTAAGAATAGACAGGACAGCAATGGCCTATAACTTAAGGAGTGGTACAAATGGTTAAGTGCACTATTACTAGCCAAAGGATTGGCAGTTTGAATATCCTTCCCCAGAGGTACCTTGGAAGACAGGCCTGGCTATCTTCTTCCAAAAAGTCACAGCCTGGAAAACCCTATGGAGCAGTTCTACTCTGCACAAATGGGGTCACCATGGGTTGGAATCAACTTGACAACAACAAACAACAACAAATACAGCTTACTAGAACATCTGTGAATATATGGTACATGAGTGACCATTACAGAGATCACATAGAAAAGTGCTGCCTTCATTACTATACACATGTAGGTTTTCCATTTATTTCAAATATTAAAAGTTTACTTCTTTTTCATTATTGAATAGATAGCAAAGATAAGACACAAATTTTAATGGAAATTTATCTAAAAATATTTTGCATGTTGGGTTGCATTCTAACTGCAATGTATCAGAAAAAAAACAAAAAATAAAACAAAGTGACAAAACAAAGCAAGAGGCAAGGAAATAATCCAACTCAAGAGAATTTAGAACTCAGATGCCAAAGCCCTTTAGGGGGATAAAAAGCAGAAATGAAACAAGGCTTTAGCAGAACAAAAGCACGTGTAGAGAAACCAAGTTCAAGTAAGAATGGACCAAAAGTCAAACAAGTGAACTAGGAAGTGTAGGCTATCTGGTATTGAGAAGGTAAAAACTTGTTTGTGCTCCTGTAGCTTGTTCTCCTCTGGAGGTCATAGGCCTACTTGTGCTGGTCTTAGATACAGATACTGAAAAAGTTGTGAATTATAATAATTAGAATAAGAAAATTAGGGGAAAATTTTTTATCAGTATTAATAAGTGTTTATTACATACACTGTTTCACTCCTCACAACCACGCCCTGAAGTAGATGCAATTATCTCTATTTTATAGGTAAAGAAACTGAAGCTGAAGGTGCACAATTAACTTGCCCTGTTTACACAGAGGAAGCTCTAGTGGCATAATGGTTAAAAGCTACAGCTGCTAACCAAAAGGTCAGCAGTTCAAATCCACCAGGCGCTCCTTGGAAACCCTGTGGGGCAGTTCTACTCTGTCCTATAAGGTCGCTATGAGTCAGAATTGACTTGATGACTATGAGTCAGAATTGACTTGATGACAACGGGTTTCTTGGTTTGGTTTACACAGATGCGAAATAACAAACTGGTATTCCCAGGCCTGAGTAACTTTAAAGCTTCTTCTTATGCGAATGCAATAAAACCTGTGGAAGTCAGAACCTGTGTGAGGCAGAAACTTGTCACAGAAGGAAAACTCAGATACAGTACAGGCAGTTCCCAGGTTACAAACGTCCAACTTAGAGACAACTCGTACTTAGGAATGGACTGTCATAAAGCCTATTAAAAATTTGAGTTAATACAGTGGTTCGTAATGCTGAACGCAAGCAAAACTTTCTGCCGCTCGTGAAAACATTGCACAGTTTGGAAGTGTTTAAGTGTTTCATACGCATAGAAAACTAAAATATACAGTGTATGGTAAGACACATATTTGACTGATGCTGAGTAAGAACCATATATGTACCTGTTCCGACTTACCTACAAATTCAACTTAAAGGCGGACTTAGGAACACATCTTTTTCGTAACCCAGGGACTGCCTATAAGTGAAAGTGATACGATAGGGTTTTCCTGACGTTCTGTTAAGAAAAAATAAGAGTATAGGTCATAACATTCTTCCTCTAAGATACTAAATATCATTGTCCAATTTTCACCAGGTTAGAACTTTTTAATATTACTCTAAGCCTAAAGTGAGCAATGGACAAGGGGTAAGGCTACACCTTGTCAAAGGCGAAAAACTTGTAAGCGAATGGATTGTCTACCAGGAATATAATTTTACAGAGGACATTTTTCTATGAAGGAACAGAGAAAGAACATGCTTTGTGTCAAGCATCGTTAACTAATGTTCATTGCTTTCTTATGCTGGATATCAACCTTCATAGTTGGTGTAACAGGCCTATAATCCCTTATATTGTAATCCATCAGGCCAAATATGTCTCAGAATCCAGAAATCTGAATTAAGGTTTAGGACATCTCCCTGCAATCAACACCAATACTTCCTCAGTGAAATACATGAATATCTACACAGAGTAGAGTAAGTAAATGCTATAAATAGCCTCACACCAGTTCTGATCAGGTTTGCTGGCAACAACAACAACAACAAAATGTTTTTAGTGCTTTTTTGGGTATCAGAATTGTGAATAAGGGATAGTGGGCTTGTATTAAGTACACTGTAAGATGAGGAAATTAGAAAATAGAGTGATTAATGCACCTGAATATCTACTTCTGAAAACCCTATGGAGAACAGCTCTACTCTGACACGCAGGGAGTCATCATGAGTTGGAGTCGATTCGACAGCAACAGTTGGTAGCGGAATACAAATCAGGGATATAGAATTTGAACCTTGACCTATTTTGACTCAGAGACTTTTTTCTTTTTTTTTTGGTTGTTCCTGTTGTTGAACCTAAATTTAAAGATTTATACAATTTCATTCTTTAAGAATAGTTTGAAAATTAGGTTATCTAGAAGAAAGTAAAAATAAAAGGCATTCAAAGATCATCTATTATTGGATCAGTATTTTTAATACTTTTGAACTTTAATAGTTTTCTGAAATGATCACCAATCACAAAATCATGGAGAAGTTTCTATTTCCAAATTTGAGAAGTTAATTATATTCAATAAAAGGAAAACTTACATGCTTTCCTTACTTACGTAATTTCAAATTAGCTCAAGTGGTCATCAAGAGGTTGCTTTGACATGGAAAGTTTGATACTGGATTAGATTTGAAGGACTTATGAAGCTATTATTTTCATGACAATCCATGTGGGGTGTTAATTAATTATGGTTTATGTTCATATTTATTCCCTTCCTACAAAGGCCTCACTTTTTCAAGTCTACAAGTGTGTGCAGGCTATTAACAGGTATTAACTGGATACCAATGGCATGATGACAGTGCAGTTTTGCCTGGGCAAGAAAAGCTGGCAAAATGTGCTCCAAATACTCTGGGATACTACTCTGCCAGAACTTCAACTGAGGTTTTTAGAAAAACATGATGTTATCCTGAATACCAGATGCTGCATGCTAAAACGGTTGGACTAAGTAATCTTTTATTGGAATGCCAAATATGGCCCTCATGTGTTGCAATGTCAGAATTTTTTACACTTACCACTCTACCCTTAGGTGAACTTCCCAAGATTATACCACAAAAGAACATAGTCATTCTATTGGAAGGTTTTAACTGCAAGTAAGTGACAATACTGTTACTGTGTTCAATGAAAACATAGGTGCAGTTCAAGCCATAAATTCTAAGAAATGGGCTCTTAAAATCACTAAATTCTTACTCTTTTACTGCCACTCTTAGTAACTGGGAATCCATATTATAAAATAATCCTTCATAAAATTGTATACAATCAAATCACTTAAAGATTCAGTGAGCAAATCTCTATCATACCTACAGATTTGATCTAATAAATATTTATATTCTGATAATTGCAAAAACAACATTTAATCAACCACATCTAGGTCTTTACCAACAGATCTTAGTTACCCAAGGAATAAAGCTGTTAGGAATGTGAGATCGTGAGCAATATTCAGAAAGGCAAAACCTTTAGACATCTCAGAAGATGTCAAGCATATCATGTCTATTTTCCTTTTTTTAAATAAAAAAACTACAGTTGGAAATTACACAAAGGTAACCTAAAGTTGAATTCAATTAAGTAAAAAAAAAAAAAACTGCTAAATCAAATATAAATAAACAAGTCCATAATTTAGATTCTACTTTTGATCTGTTTTGGAGTAATTTTTAACATACTTATCATATTGGCCTTAGAATATAAACATCACGGTATTTTTAACATGAAAAACCCTACAATGGATTTGAAATAAAAATAAGCAATTCTCTACTTACATTGGTAATTCTCTAGAATGATCTCATCTCTGGGATCCCGTGGAACGTTAAAAACGTGTCAGCAAAATCACCTTGGTCACAAATCATTAGAAGCACTGTCTCGTCCACAATGGAACGCTATTCATACCACACTTAGCATTATTTTCCTTTAGCTTCTCTTCTAATGATCACAGTAATGAATCTCTATATGTCTTTAAACAATGCTGAATATTCTCCAAAAAGTTATTCAATATTTCTAACATGAAATATTTATGATCATTTATGGATATTTATATAAAAACTTATAGTCTATCCAGGAACTCTTTCCACTAAGAAATCACTCTATTTAAGATACCATGAAAATTTCTATTCTCAGAAAAACTGTTTCATTGGTTTTAGATACTTGTGGCCTTGACGTTGCTTATATTTATAGCTGAGGTAGAAAATAGATAATTAAACTGTCCATTATGCTACCCATTCAGGAATAGGAAGTGAAATATACACAGAATAGACATAAGAATACACAAAGAGAAATTGGAAAATAATATCTCTTTTTTTTTTTTTTCTAAATAAAGATAACAACATTAAAGAATTGAATTTGAAATAGGTTCCCTATCCTTAGAGATTGAGTCATACCCCTCTAAAATATATCTTGAAATCCTAACCCTTGTTTTCTTTTGTGGTGTTGATGATGCCGTATCAGAGTAGGGTGGGTCCTAAACCAAATCACTTCTGTGTTACAAAAAGCACGTAACAGACACGGAGATGCACACGTGAAGACAGACACACACGGCAGATGCACCTACAAGCCCAGGAACTCCAAGGGCTGACAATTACTCGAAGCTAAAATAGACAAAGAAGGACCTTCCAAGAGAGCCACACTCGGAATTTGGACTTCTAGCCTCCTGAACTGTGAGAAAATAAAATTCCTGTATTTTAAAGCCATCCACTTGTGGTTATTTTTTGTTACACTGGCACTAAGCAACTTAGACAGTTTTATATACTGAGCCAGATCAACAATGTCAGCATTAATTTCCATTCAATTTGGTCATGACAAACAAAAATTAGCTAGCCAAGAAAAGGGCAATAAGATGGATATGCAGTAAAATACTTTCAAAGTAGATTGTGATAAGGATTTATTGAAGTGTATCATTAAGTACAAGAAAAGCTTAGAATGCTAAGAGAATAGCTGGGAGATCATATGACATGAAGAAAAGAAGGAGGAGGAGCCATTCTAGTGGTTTGTGACACGCTTGCACACGTTCTTTCTAAGTATGTAAAAAATGATAAAAATGAATTTCCTCTGTTTTTGTTCTGAATCATTGTTTATTAAAAAAGGTATCTTAAACCTGGCAATCTGCTCCTGTAATGATTGCAGCCTAGGAAACCCTATAGTGCAGTTCTGTCCTGTCCTATGGGGTCTCTATGAGTCGGAATTAACTCAATAACACCCAACAACAATCCGTAACCCCATGCCATTGAGTTGACTCAGCTCTCCCCCAGTGTAACCCTCTCCCCACCCAGCTGGGCTCTGGGTCAGAGAGAGTCTGCAAGCGAAGTGAGACGCTGGCTGAGCCTTCCCCTGTTGTCTGCTAGGAGGAGGTGTGTAAAATAAAAATATAAAAAAGGGATCTTAAGATCCAAGGACTACCATATTAGCAGTAATTTTTGAATAACAAGCAGCAGAGTTGTAAAAAAAAAAAAAAAATAGTTGGAAATTTCTCTCTTTGAAAGACTTGCTGCTTATTATAGAGAAGACGATTGTAAGAATGTCAACGTACTATTTGGGGTATTTATGTCTTGGTAGGTTAACATGGATCCAGTATCTAGTCCTTGGGTTTGCAGTTCAGAAACTTGATTTCTTTGGTTTAACAGAAAGTGATTAAGCACTGGAAAATCTATTTACCCTATTCAAACAATCTCATTCAAGAAATAGATACAGAAACCAGAAGGGCAATTTACTAATTTTCCATGGGAGATTTCCATAGATTGGGAATAGTTCTATTTGACCAATTAAGATCAGAATAACTTTTCCTTAATCAATATTTTTCCATAGCCCTCAAGCAATTTATTCAATTTCTCTATTACCATCAATTTACTTAAGGTTGAACAACACATTTTACTTCCTCATCAGTTGTTGAAATCCCTTGAAATAAATTACACGTTTTTGTTCAAAAGATTAACCAAGTCAAAATTGACTCTTTCAGACTTGATTGACTCCATTGTCTGGGGCATACGCTTGTTGAATAAGATGTCTGACACAATACAACCAAACCAACTCGTTGCCATCGAGTCGATTCCAACTCATAGCAACCCTAGAAGACAGAGTAGAACTTCCCCATAGAGTTTCCAAGGAGTGCCTGATGGATGTGAACTGCCAACCTTTTGGTTAGCAGCTGCAGCACTTAACCACTACACCACTAGGGTTTCCATCTGACACAATTGTCTATGTTTAATTTAAATGATTTCTATCTTGCAGTTTAATTTGCATAAATTAAATATATGTTTGCTGCAACTCCACTGTGCTCAGCAAATGGATATAATCTGGATTGTCATTCTTAAATGTGATAGAATGGAAACAGCAATGAACTTTGAATTCAGAGCATTGCATTTCTAGATAGTCAATGCCACTCCGTGTCTGTTAGATATGGGACAATTTACTCACATTCTAAGTTTGTTTCTTCAGCTATGTATTGGCGGGTTATATATGAAATATAGATTTGTTTGAAGGATCAAGTCAATTAGGACAATTTTATAAAAATGCTTTATAAAATATAATTTATGTGCTAAAAAAAGTATTATTATAGAAGTTGCAGGAAGAGCTTGATGTGAGGGGATTTTTGGACATCTCCCAGAGTCAATGTTTTCTGAATGCACTGAACTTCCCACTGAAAATGGCAAAAGGAGATTGAGATTGAAAACAGCTCTGCTGTGCCCCCCACCCCCACCCCGGTTCACCATCCTTGCAAACCACGGTCTTTAATCACTGTTGGCTCCAAGACCCCTGCCCCCGCAAACCATGGTCTCTAAAGGTGATTTGCTCCAAGCCCACCACAGCCTCTAACTGCAATTTTTCTCAAACTGCCACCCTTGCAAATTCTAACTCCAGTTTGAATTTGGCACCAGACCCTTGGGCATGCATGGGCCAGGATCTTGGCATATGCGCAGATCTGAGGAATCGTGTGCTTACCTGACCCCAGACCTGAGAGTAACCAGAGGGGAAGGTATTCTCCTGCACACAGCAACATCAAGGCCCCTTTGCAGAGTGAGAGGTCCCCCAATGCGAATTTTCTATGCAGCATGACTCAGCACCCAGATCTCCAAATCTGAGCATGGGAGAGCTCGGGGTATAGGGTTTCAGGTGCCAATCCCTGCCCCCTGGGGACTCGAGGACATAAATTGTCCCCATTCCCCTTGGGTGGGAAGTGTGTGGTCTTTTGGCCTTGAGGCCCCACGTTGCTTCTTGCCTGTGCAGACAATAAATTGCCACTTTCTCTTTCTTTTGCAATTGGTGTCCATCTTATTTTGATTGGCTAATGGGACAGGACAAGAACTGGAGGAATTTGGTTACATACTCTGGTGACTCCGCTGGGACCCACAGACTCCAAACCTGGGCAGTGAGTATCCAGATCCCTGCAACCCCTTAAGGTACACTTTGATCTCGTTTGATTGGTAAGAAGTCTCAGGTGGCCACCATAATCCCCACTTCTGGATGAGGTCCACCGGTTCCCTATCTCAGCTAGGGAACAGAAACTGGACGGGAGAGGGTTAGAGTCCCTCCCTTAAATTAAGGTAAGTGAGCTTGACCAGATTGTTCCGCTAGTCTTGGGGGTTCAAGCTCCCCAGGGAAACTAGGCAAATAGAAAAAAAAAAAATTTTTTTTTTGGATGGCAAAAATGCAGTCCTAAGACCAGACCCTAAGGGTTTGAGTCCCTTTACAAAATGGGGGAAATAGGGGTTGTGGCCCCTGGGGTCCATTCTCACCTAGTTGGGGTCCCTTTCCCCATTGGTGACCTGAGGGTTCGAGTCCCCCTGAGTCTATCTGTCATCACCCTATTTGTAATTTGAGGGTTTTAAGTCCCTCCTGGGTTACCCTGTCATCAGTGGCAATCTTTCAAAACAGTCTTCTTTTCTCTCTCTCTATTCTCTATCCTTTGTTTTCCTTCTCTTTCCTCTCCAAGTGGAAAAGGGTGGCTGCCATGGATTGAATTGTTACCCCAAAAATGTGTTTACCAATTTGGCTGGACCAAGATTCCCAGTGTTGTGTGGTTGTCCTCCATTTTGTGATTGTAATTTTATGTCAAAGAGGATTAGGGTGGGATTGTAACACCCTGATTAAGGTCACATCCCTGATCCAATGTAAAGGGAGTTTTCCTGGGGTGTGGTCTGCACCTCCTTTTATCTTACAAGAGATGAGAGGAAAGGGAAGCAAGCAGAGAGTTGGGGACCTCATACCACCAAGAAAGCAGCACCAGGAACAAAGCACGACCTTTGGACCCCGGGTCCCTGTCCCTTAACCATGGGAAGGTTGAGGACAAGGATCTTCTTCCAGAGCTGACAGAAAGAGAAAGCTTTCGCCTGAAACTAATGTCCTGAATTTGGACTTCGGCCTACTTTACTGTGAAGAAATAAACTTCTCTTTGTTAAAGCCATCCACTTGTGGTATTTCTATTATAGCAGCACTAAATGACTAAGACAATGACTTTTCACCTGTAAGTAAACTGTAACCCCAAGAATTACCAACTTGGCAGTGGGCGTGGGTTAGGAATCATGGTAACCAAAAACCTAGTAATGGCAAATACTTTAAGGAAATGGGGAACAAAAGTTCTAAACCTTGTGACTCCCCTCTGGGTGTGTCATAAAGAATTGGGATTTTCTCAAATCTGAGGTAATGAAAAAGAAAAACCTAATTTTCTTATGTAATAGTGCTTGGTTCCAGTATTGTTTAGGGGATCAAGGAAGGTGGTCAGTGAGCAGGTCACTGAACTGTAATACCTTTCTTCAGCTAGATTTATATTGTACAAGAAACGGTAAGTGGAATGGAAAACATTGTGTGGAGGCCTTCATGTCATTGCATAATGTTAAGGAAACTCAGAAGGCTTGCAAAATCTATGTACAAAAGGAAAAAGTCCACCACGCTGCCACTAGTACTAGTGGCGGACGACCCTTTCGACCCCAGCAGCACGACCCCAGCAGCACACGCAGCTCTCCTCCTGGACCTGTGCTAGGCAGGGGAGAGGGACACCTGGGGCTAGAAGGAGCTGGTTGGCAGGAGGGGGCGGGTAGCACACTCCTGCTCCCCTTCTTGGCCACTGGTCTTACCTGGAGCTGAGGAGAAAGGGTGGAGAATCAAATAGGAAAGGAGGTTATGTCCAAATGTCCTGGGAATTTCCCCTTGCCATCACCCCCCACACAAGCAGGGGACACCCTATGAAGGGACAAATGTGGCCCAGGGTGCCACAGAGTCAGGGCAGAGCCAATAGGGAGGGACAGCCTCTGGCCAGTATCTCCTCCTCCAAACAACTCCAGCAGTGGAAGGGGGCTTGATTCGGGTTCAGGTTCCCCTTAGTACAGCAGACATGATTAACTAGAATTATACCCTGGGGTATCGCGAGAACCTGAAGAAAATTTATGAACTGTTTATTAACATCTTTAACTCTTTTGATCCCACATGGGAAGACTGTCAATCTCTCTTAAGCACTTTCCTCTCCCCTGAAGAGAGGTGGATGGCCCTAGACAAGTCCCAAGGAAAAGCCCAGAGACAACACGATGCTCAGCAGGTTGGAGATGCAGTTGATGACACCTTTCCCCTTCGAAACCCAACTGGGATCACAATCACATAGCAGAGTACAGTATGCTCACATGTTACTGGGACTGTCTCTTAGCTTAGCGGGCCTTAAAAGTGGAGTGCCTAAGCTTTTAAATTGGAATAAGGTATATAAAATTAAACTACATAAAGATGAGGATCCTTCAGCTTTACTCAGAAGGATTTATAGAGTCTTTAGACAATATACTGATCAGGATTCAGGGGACCCAGCAAACACTCAGATGGCCAACAGTATTTTTATAAGACGATGTGCCCTGGACATTGGAAAAAAAAACTTCATAAGATGGTGGGGAGTAACTATGACTATCGGATACCTAGTTGAGATGGCATTCAAGGCCTAAACAACAGGGAAGACAAAGGCAGAAAGCACCAGGATACCTTACTACCTGCAGCAGTACAGGCTAGGCCCCCTGAGAGAAGAAGACACACGGGCCCTAGGGCAGCCCGACCCCAGCTCCCACTGGGAAAAAACCAGTGTGCCTATTGTAAGAAAGAGGGCCACTGGAAAAGAGAATGTCCCAAGAACAAGAGTGAGCAACAAGTAACTCAATACCAGACCTCTCTGGTTGATAATCCCAACATGTTGGTCCAATCTGTTGTCACTTTAAGTCTGGCCACCCTTCTCCCTACTCTGCCCCTGAGAGACCCCATCCACCATGACTGTGTCCGGACAGTGGACTTGGTCTGTGTAAGCAGCCCAGGCCCACAAGATCAACCTCTAGAGGAAGCTGGATTGGAGATCTTCATGGATGGAAGTAGCTCCCTAGAGGGTGGCCAATGGAGGGCAGGCTGCACAGTTGTCAGCTGCACTGAGGTCCTCCAGGCAAATGGTTTCCTAAACAGAACTTCAGCCCAAAATACCAAGTTGGTTGCGGTGATCCAGGCGTGGTGGCTGGCCAAGTCCAAGCAGGTGACCTTTTATACAGGTTTGGAGTATGTGCTATCAGTTTTACACGTGCCTGGGGCTTTGTGGAAGCAGAGGGAACTCTTGAATTCGGCCAGTAAAGAAATCAAACACGGTCAACAGATTTTCAAACTCTTTGTGGCTGTGTCACTCCCTGTCGCTCTTGCTGTGGTACACTGCAAGGGATATCAACAGGAAGACACAGCAGTGGCCCAGGGCCACCGAATTGTCAACTTAGAGGCCAAGCGGTCTGCAAGAACCCTACATGACCCAGTAGTAGTGGCTGACCCTAGCTTGCCACAAGCCACAGAAGACCTTGGTTACAGTGCAAAAGACCTTTATGTGGGCCATTTGTAGCAGCTCCAGAAAAAGGGTAAATGACTCTGTATGAGGGTTGGGCGGCATCCTAAAGCACCTACACGAGGCCACTCAATACAGGTGGGAAGTGACGTATGATTGGGTAAAGAGACACTTTGCGGGCGAGGATTTGCAGGCTATTTTCAGAGACATTATCAGTGTGCCACCTGTCAGAAAAACATCCCCAAGGTCTTCTTGGCAGCAGCAGAAGGGATCAAGTACCAAGAATATGTTCCGGAAAAGGATTGGCAAGTAGACTTCACTGAGATGCCTCCAGCTCCAGGTATTTACAGGTATCTGCTGGTGTTCGTAGACGCCTTTTTCCAACTGGGTCGAAGCATTACCCTACAGGACTGAGAAGGCCACGGAAGCAGCTAAAAGGCTACTGGAAGACATCATCCCCAGGATTGGCCTTCCCCAAACCATCAGGAGTGAACATTACCAGAGGGTTTGAGCCCCTCCATGACTTGCTCTGTTGACAGTTCGATTTCCTCTGTGATCTGCTGTCAAGAGTTGGAGTCCCTCCATGATCTGCTCTTTTGAAGGTTTGAGTCGTTCTGGAGTCTGTCCAGGTCACATAGCTTGTGGCCCAACAATAATGAATTAACAGTGCCTGGAGACCCCAGTCCGGTGGAAAAGCAGAAAGAGTGAACCAGACTATTGAAGCCCATCTGGCTAAACTTTGCCAAAAGATCTAATTAACATGGGTTAAAACAATTCCCTTAGCTCTGTTCAGGATTACGGTTGAACCTCAAACCAAGGTAAGCTCCTCTGAGCTTATGTACAGGTGTCCCCTCCTCCATAACTTTTGGAAGGGCTTAAATACTTTGGGATCTGAACACAACCTGGTGGCTAAGAACATACATAAGCAAGGCTAGCTCACTATTAAACAATAATTGTGTTCTGTGATGGGGATGGGGATGCTTGGCTCTTGATACAGGTATACAGTGTGGCAGACTTTACCACAACCCTAAGCCTCTGTCTTGGTCATCTAGTTCTGCTATAACAGAAATACCACAAGTAGATGGCTTTAACAAAAAGAAATTTATTCTCTCACAGTCTAGTAAGTTACAAGTCCAAATTAAGGGTGTCAGTTCCAGGTGATGGGTTTCTCTCACTGTCATCTCTGGAGGAAGATTCCTTGTCATCAATCTTCCCCTGGTCGAGGAGCTCCTCAGGTGCAGGGGCCCCAGGTTGCAGGGACCCCCAGGTCCAAGGACATACTCTGGTCCCAGTGCTGCTTTCTTGGTGGTATGAGGTCCCCCTGCCTCTCTACTCGCTTCTCTCTTTTATACCTCAAGAGATTGCCTCAAGACACAATCCAATCCTGTAGATTGAGTCCTGCCTCACTAACACAACTACCACCCATCCTCTCTCATTAACACGGAGGCAGAATTTACAACATATAGGAAAATCACACACTACCAGGAATCATGGCCCAGCCAAATTGATACACACATTTTGGGGGTGACATAGTTCAATCCATGACAGTCTCTCTCCACATCAAGACTTGGAACACTACAGACCTGACAGGAAAAATGGAAGTGACTTTTAGTAGTTTTGATGTTAACTCTCCCCACCACCACCGCCACCACTGCAGTCAAGATTGCCAAAAAGGGAGGGTGGATCCATCACTCATGAATCAAACAGGCTCCTGCTCCCATTAAAACAAAACTAGTTTAGTTTATCAACCAAAAAACCTTGCAAAACAGTAAAAATTGACAGGACAGTGATAAATGGGACTCAGGCTTTAGATGATTTAAAGTGATAGACAATTGTGCCAGTTGATTTTCATCTCCTGGGGGCTGTGTGGGTTGTTTGCCTTATTGGTAGTTATTTTCTGGCTCTGATTTTGTATGACTTGGTGCTTGTTTTCCACTTGGTTCAATGACTGTCAACTAGCTCTTCCTTTCAGAGACCTGAGGATTCAACTCCCTCCATGGTAATGAGGGTTCAAGTCCCTCCGTGGCCACCTTGGTGAGGGTTCAAGTCACTCCGTGGTAAATGGCTACACAAGTTCAACCAAGGCCTAACTTCACAGGATATCTGGGAGATAGTAAAGGCTGCAATCCCAAGCTTAACATAGTTTTTTCTCCTTCTAGACCCCTGATCATGGTCATCCCACTACTTGTATTTGGGTCTTGTTTGTTTAACATTTTAGTAAAGTCTGTGTCTTCCAGGCTTCAGAAGTTCCACCTGCAGATAATGTTATGACAGGGATATCGCCCCATCTCCCCTGAACCAGTTCCAGCCAGAGCCCAGCTCTATCCCAATGCCCCCATCCAGCATGAAGAAGCTATAGAAGAAAAAACCTTTGGCCCCAAGCCCCTTTTAAGAATAAAAGGAACCTGCTAGAGGGAGGATTGAAACCTGCTCCTCTGTGGCTTCACCCTGCTTCACCAGAGCTCCCCCCGCCACCTTCGCCCACTGTCCTTCCAAGCCACTGTCTCTAACCATGGTTTGCTCTGAGCCCAACAGGCCATGGCTTCCAACCATGGTTTATCTAGATCCTGCCACTCTTGCAGGCTGAAGCCCCTAACAGAGGTTTGAATTTGGCACCAGATCTTTCACATGCGAAGATCTGAAGAATCGTGTCCTTACCTGACCCTGGACCTGAGCATTGCTGGAGGGAAAGATATTCTATGGCACACAGCACCACCCAAGCCTCTTTGCAAAGTGAGAGGTTCCACAGTGCAGACTTCCTATGCAGCATGATTCAGAACCCAGATCTTTACATTTGAGCATGGGATGGTCAGGGTGTAGGGTTTCAGGCGCCAATCCCTGCCCCCTGGGGACTCAAGGATGGAAAATATCCCTGCTCCCCTTGGGTGCGGAGCATGTGGTCTTTGGGCCATGAGGCCCCACATTGCCACTTCCTGTTACTCTTGCAATTGGTGTCCATCTTATTTTGATCAGCTAATAGGACAGGTCAAGAACCCATGGAATTCAGTTACAAGATCTGCCAATCAGAAAGCATGAAACCAGCTGGGTTCCTCATTGGGAAGTCACCTCATAGAAACAGGAGACCATGGGATTACAGTTTAACAATAAAACACAGAGTGGAAAAAGTAGGGAACTAATTCACTTGCCAAGATGATAAACTATGAGGACCTATACAAATACAGTGGCAATGGGAGTAAAGACAAACGAAATTTGAAAGACATTTTTAGATATAATCAGCAACACTATTTGATCAATTAAATATAAAAAGTGAAAAGAATAAGAAGAGAAGTTAAAAACATTCCGAATATGGTATATGCCAGGCATTTTGTTATGCACTGCGGGCACCGGGTGAGCATAAAAGACACAGTGCTAATTTTGAAATAACAAAATGAAATCCTACATTCTAGAACTACCTAGTTGCTTGGAGCCCTGGCAGTGTAGTGGTTAAGAGCTCACCCGCTAACCAAAAGGCTGGCAGTTCGAGTCCACCAGCTGCTCCTTGGAAGCCCTATGGGGGCAGTTTGACTCTGTCCTATAGAGTCACTAAAAGTTGGAATTGATTCAGCGGTAATGGGGTTTTAATTTACTTAGCTTCATACCTGATTCTCCAAAATATATAAGTTCCAAGATTCACTTTTGAATAGTGGAAAGAATTTAGGCATTATGATAAGTTGAAACTGGTTTTGAATGATAAATTTACAACTCACCAGCTTTGTGATCTTAGAGCTGTTACTTAATATTCCTGGACTTCAGTTTCTTCATCCACAACACAGGACTAATAATATCCACGTTCCTTGGCTGTTTTAAGGAGAAAATGAGTTGATGCATACAAGGTGTGTAGCACACTGCCAAGTCCACAAAACACATTCAACACTTATATTTTAAAAAAATATGTAGCTTCCAGTAACACAAAAAACCATGTTTCTATGTCCCCAGAGGGAGGAGGAAGATTAGAGAGATAACGGACGGGAGTAGAACAGGCAAGATTAAAAGATACAAGGAAGGTGAATAGAAAACCAAAAGAAGCTTTGCTTTCTTCACAGTTATGATTAGGATAAGTCCTTTCCTTCTCCTCAGCTTCATTTGTGGCCCAAAGACACAGATCAAGATTTCGTACAGTGGTTCCCAATGCTTCTTGGTATAAAGAGCTCTTTATAACATTAAGAAGGAGTCACATGTAATATAGCAGTGATTTTACTTTTAACAGTCATTGCTTAAAAAAACACGTAATTATGCTAATTTATTCTGAATCTAATAAAATTTAAAAATAAAATTGTGTTTTACTTATTCCACTGGCATCTGTACATTTGAAAAATAGTCATAAAGATATCACGAAGACACACTATTTACTTAGTCAGCAGATACATAAGTGTTGATTTAAAGGTCTTTGAATTAAAATTGTGGTACTCTGAAGGAGTGAGGCCCATAAATTTGGACGCACTAGCCGTTTGGAGCCCTGGTGATGCAGCGGTTAAATGATGGGCTGCTATTCTAAAGGTAGACAGTTCAAACCCACAAACTGCCCACTCCCTGGGAGAAAGATGTGGCTGTTAGCTTCTGTAAAGATCACAGCCTTAGAAACCCTACGGGGCAGTTCTACTCTGTCCTATGGGGTCATATGAGTCAGAGCCAACTCCAAGGGAATGGGTTTGTTTCTTTCTTTTTTTGGTAGTCATTTGAAAAGATCCCTGGGTGGGGCAAATGGTTTGTGCGCTACTACTAACCTAAAATTTGGCGGTTCACACCCACACAGTGGCACCTCAGAAGAAAGGCCTGGCAATCTGGTTTTGTAAAGATTACAGCCAAGAAAACCCTCTGAAGCAGTCCTAATCATCGGGTCACCGTTAGTGAAAATTGGCTCCACGACAATGCAAGGGCCAGGTACCTGTCTTCCAAATTTCTTGGCATAGACGAGTGAGCACTTCTACTGTTGCATCCGTCCGTTTGTTGAAATATCTCAGTTGGTATTCCACCAATACCTGGAGCCTTATTTTTACACAATGTCTTCAGTGCAGCTTGGACTTCTTCTTTCAATATCATTGGTTCTTGATCACGTGCTACTTCCTGAAATGGTTGAATGCTTCTCACATTGTTTATTTAATATTTTCCCCATAGAATCCTTCAATACTGCATTCAAGGCTTGAATTTTCTCTTTAGTTCTTTCAGCTTGAGAAGTGCAGAGTGTGTTGTTTCCTTTTGGTTTTCTAACTCTAGATCTTCCCACATTTCATTATAATCCTTTATTTTGTCTTCTCGAGCCACCCTTTGAAATCTGTTCAGCTCTATTACTTCATCATTTCTTCCTTTTGCTTTAACTACTTCTCAATTGAGAGCAAGTTTCAGAGTCTCTTTTGACATTGCTTTTGGTCTTTTCTTTCTTTCCTGCCTTTTTAATGACCTCTTGCTTTCTTCATGCATGATGTCCTTGATGTCATTTCACAATTCTTCTGGTCATCAGCTATTAGTGTTTAATGAGTCAAATCTATTCTTGAGATGGTCTCTTAAAATCAGATGGATTATACTCAAGGTCATACTTTGGCTCTCATGGACTTGTTCTTAATTTTCTTCAGCTTCAGTTTGAACTTGTATGTAAGCAATTGATGGTCTGTTCTGCAGTTGGGCCCTTGGCCTTGTTCTGACTGATGATACTGAGCTTCATCATCTCTTTCCTCAGACTTAGCCAGTTCGATTCCTGTGTATTCCATCTGGCAAGGTCCGTGTATATAGTAGCCACTTATGCTGGTGAAAAAAGGTATTTTCAATGAAAAAGTCCTTGATCTTGCAAAATTCTATCATGTGATCTCTGTTGTCGTTTCTATCACCAAGGCCATATTTTCCATCAATTGTTCCTTCCTCTTTGCTTACAACTTTCACATTTCAATCACCAATAATAATCAATGTATCTTGATTGCATTTTTGATTAATTTCAGACTGCAGAAGTTAGTAAAAATCTTCAGTTTCTTCATCTACAGACTTAGTGGTTGGTGAATAAATTTGAATAATAGCCGTACTAACTTGTCTTCCTTGTAGGCATATGGATGTTATCCTACCACTGACAGCATGGTGCTTTAGGATAGATCTTGCAACGTCCTTTTTGATGATGACCACCACACCATTCCTCTTCACTTTGTTATTGCCACCATCTTAGACCATACCCAGTAACCCAGTGCCGTCGAGTCGATTCCATAGGGTTGTCGAATCTAAACTGGCCGATACCAGTCCGTTTCAGATCACCAGTGCCAAGGATACCAATGTTTAGGCATTCTATTTCATTGTTGACAACTTCCAACTTTCCTAGGTTCATACTTAGCACATCCCACTTTCCTGTTATTAATGGATGTTTGTAGCTGTTTCTTCTCATCACATCAGCAAATGAAGGTCCCAAAAGCTCCACTTAAGGAGGCAGCTCTTCTTTGGTCACATTTTGGATGCCTTTTAACCTGAAGAGCTCATCTGCCGGCACTGTATCAATCAGACAATGTTTTTCCCTGCTATTGATGATGTTTTCAGTGGCTAGTTTTTTGAGAAGTAGACTGCCAGGTCCTTCTCTCTTGTCTGTCTTAGTCTGGAAGCTCAGCTGAAATCTGTGCACCGTGGGTGACCTTGCTGGTATTTGAAATACCAGTGGCATGGCTTCCAGCATCACAGCAACACTCAAGTCACCACAGTATGACAAACTGTCAGATATGTGGGGTCAAATGGGGTAAGGCCTAAAAATGGTTTGAGAGTGAACACTTGGTTCTCTTTTAATGCCATATTGGGAACAATAGAAGTATAATAGTAGTTAGCATTCCTCCAAGGAGATGACCGAGTTATTTTTCTTCATTCCAGTTCACTTTAGGGCCCATAGCCCTGCGTATCATATGTGGGTATCTCCAAAAATTCATGTTCTTCAGTTATCAAATGGAAAAATTCTCAGGATAGTATTCTATCATACTAGATGTGATTTCTTTTTCTAGAGGGATAGATAATAATATTGGTTACAATGAAAACCAGTATAGATCTTCTCATCTTCCCATAGGAAAATAAAAGCCTTTACTGATTCCTCGTGGGGGATGATTTGAATAATGAGACATTTTTGATACTGATGTTTTAGTAGCATCAAGAAAATAACCAAAGATTCAGTGATGACACATGATGGAAAAAAAATGACAAATTTAAATTACTGCTTGGGATGAATTAGTGAATGTATTTATAATGGGTGTTACAAATACATTGTTCGTACAAATATATGTGCTTCTACAAATAAGTTAGAGACCAGTCAGTAGTTCACATCATTTTAAGGAGTTGAAGAATATAGAGAAGGGATATTCCGGAGATTTAGAGTTTGATGTGAAGCCAAAGAAAAATACACAAGGCCTGTCACTTGTTTGCTATTATATCTTTTATCCTGGGTAAAATAATTTGTGTTTTTATGACAGTGTTCTCCAAGAACAAAATCAACGCTCAACAAGCCTCGCAAAACTTTCAAATGATGAAGAGGATTATTCAAAAGTTAAGTGGCTTTTCAAACTAAAGGATCTGAAGCACCTACAGAAGCAATCTGAAACTGTCTACAGGAGGAGCTATAGGATTAAAAGGCTATAAACCAATAGACACCTTATAACAGAAGAAAAAGAGGACGATGCAGCCTGGCTGATCTCAAGGAGAGACAAGTCCACAGGAGGATTCCTGCAAGAAAGCAAAGCTGGCATGGGGGCGGGGGAGCACTAGAACTATAGGGGGAAGGGAAGCAGACTAAATACATACTTACCTCTCAATACCTTTTCTAAACTCTCTCCAAAATCCACGCTGGTGCACGCGAGTAAATTTTATATCTCATTTGCCTTCTTTTGAGCTTGATACTTATGTTTAGCTTATAGCATGTTACCAAATGTTATCTTTTCAATCAATCAAGGGAGGTTTATTTTCTAAAGTTTTGCTCAGTATTTTCCTCAGAGACGCATTTCCAGACAGCCTGTTTCTCATTAGCTGGAATAAACAGCAGTGTGTTTACAGCATAGCGCCAGCCTTTCAAAGAGTGCCCTTTCCGAGGGAAGTCCGTTAGTCAGGGCATCAGCAGTGTCGTAACTCCGAAGGAGCGAATTTCAGTGCCCAGCTGTGACAAAGACAGCATAGTGGCTCCTCGACAAGGGCTTTAAAAAGCAAACTGTATAACTCTTTTTGACACAAAGACAGACTTTTGTTTTAAACACAGGTATAAGCAGTTTTAACGTATGAAAATTCATTCGTGCCAAACAAATATATTATATGGTGATTATACAATATTTAATTTCTAATCAGCAAATATTGACTGCCTACTATTGGCAATACATAGAATACAGTACAAAGATGTGTAAGGCATGCTTAAATCACAGCCTACCATCTAGTAACTAATCTAATTTACTAATTTACTGCATATACAAAATCCATAGAAGTCACTCTCTAAAGAGTAACATTTTGCTTACAAAAACGTCATTAAGTCAAGTACAAAATACACAGAAATTTATCAGTGGAAGTCGATAACATTATCAGAAGTACTAATCAAGAATATTTATAGGTTTGTTGATAAAAAGGAATATTTGCACATATTTTTCCCATTATAAAATACATTTCAAATGTGTTGGCTAGCAAAATCGATAACCAAGGCAAGGGAATATCCACTCATATAACCAGTTGCCCTCAAGTCAATTCTGACTCATGGTGACCGCATGTGTGTCAGAGTAGACCTGTGCTCCCCAGGGTTTTCAGTGGCTGAAATTTTTGGAAGCAGATTGCCAGCCCTTTCTCCTGAGGCCTTTCGGGTGAACTCAGTCCTCTAATCTTTTGGTTAATAGGCAAGCGCGTTATCTATTTGCACTACTGTATTATCTAATCTGCCCTCTCTTTGATGGAAGTAGTTTCCCTGTCGTAGAGACCAGAGTCTACCAGGACCATAAAGTGCAGTGAAAGTGAGAAATAAGAACAAGAGACAGCATAGAAAAATTACACGTAAATAACTGAGAGTATGGTATTTAATAAAGAGCCAGGAGAATATTATTTTAGAATACTATTTAGAATAGCGTAGGTAGATCTTGCTCCTTCTGAGTTTATATGCACTGTGTACTGTAATATTATTATAACAGAAATGAACTTGCAATGCCAAGCCACTTGCTTCCTAAACCTTCCTTCCCTGGTGCAGAGATATTAGGCCTGTGCTTTCGAGGTTTATCCATCTTAACAATTTTTTATGGAAAGTTCTGCCTATGATAAGTCACTCAGGTTAAGAACAACTTCAGGTCAGAGGTTTCCCATGACAGGATTTTGATCTACTGGTCTAGCTTACCTTTTGGTTGTGGTTTTAGAGAATACAGTGAAAGACATACCATTTTCCTCTTCCCTTTGATTATTCTTCTGAGTGAGCTAAATGGCTTTTGTTTGATAACCAGGTTCAAGGGACATTTTCCATCTGTTCACCCATAAAATCAAGCAAGTCAATTAAAAGGACATCGCATCATATATTTCTCCCCAGCTTTTCATATTGTTGTTTTCACTTCCTGTAGATCAATGGATTTTAATCTTTTGAGGCTCATGAGTCCCACTGAGAATCTAATAATAGCTCCAGATCTGATTCATGGGAGAATACACGTATGCCAAGAGTATACACATAAAACATTGCATAAATTTCTGGAAGTTCACACAACATTGAAGCTTACCCCTGGAAGCACTAAAGCTCTAGGGCAAGAAGATAAAATATATTTTGATACAAATAATTTATTCATAGAATTGCTCATTAAAACAAAGTTTTTTATTATCCTTTCCTATAGGGTCACTGTGAGTCAGTATAGACTTGACGGCAACAGTTTTTTTTTTAATGTATTATATACATTTATATTTTTATGTTCAAATAATACATTTTTCTTAAGTTTCCCTTTAATCTTCCCACCACTCTATATACTACACCCTCCCCTCACTTATCAACATGGTTAGATTCCAAACACTTGGTCATTATGTGAAATCAGTGTTATGAAAATGGAAGATGATCACATCAGATCACAAAATGGAGGATGACTACATCATTGCCTAACTGCCAGATTACATTATTACCTAACTGCCAAATTACATCATTATGTAACTACCAAACCACTGAGAATCATGGCCCAGCCAATTTCACACATAACCTTAGCCATCAAAGCCAGTGTTCCTCTAGCCTTGTACCTCGGCATTTGTTACCACCAAATGTACATTGTTAATGTATAAAATTGTCTGATAATAGATTTTCTCTATTGTCATAAATACAAAATATCAGATAATGACATAGTTGATAAGTGAAGAGAAGGTATAAACAGGGCTTGCATCCCATTATTATAATTTTTTACTTCATCTAGAATTATGACTTTTTATAGCCTTCTCCAATATTCTTACTTGGTATACAATTTGCTTAAACTAGTTTAATCTTTTTCTGTATTAGATTTTACCTTTTCTTTATCAACTCTTATTATTTACATATTATTTTATATTAATGATTTTAATTACAAGTACAGCACATATATAATCAGGAATAAGATTATCTCTCTTTTCCTCTTTCTATAGTTCTAGATAAAAGTTTATATGTACATATGAAGGTTTCAAGATTCATAAGTTTCTTAACAGAGAGTATAGTTTTCCATTTCATTCTGTACATTTTGATTAAATTTCTTAACATTCTGCAGAACATTTTGACAAATGACAAGGGGGAAAGAGAAGCGAGAAAGGAAATATGAACAGAGTAATTCGTTCCATTAGAACAGAGGTAAATCAGAGTCATCTCAATGAACGTGGGATGTGATCGCCTGGAAACCATCCAGGATAAATGGTTTATAGTACTGCAGTGAATACTGCAGGACCATATCTATTAACTAGCTCAAACAACCAGCCATTTGGAATGTAAGTTTTGAGCACAGCCACTAGAGGATGACAAGGTGTCACCAACTGTTTTAATTATCTAGTACTGCTATAACAGAAATACCACAAGTGGACAGCTTTAAGAAAGAGAAATTTATTCTCTCCCAGTTTAGGAGGCTAGAAGTCCAAATTCAGGGTGCCAGATCTTGGAAGAGTTTTAAAATGCTTAATAATAAAAGCCCAGATGCCTTGAAGAGACTTTTGGCAGAACTATGGGCATCAAAGGCAATTCTGGTGAGGACTCAGAAGGAAGTGAGACAAGCTGTTACACTGGAGACAGCACAGATGGCAAGAAGCAGCAGCAGAGAACGGGCAACAGCAGAATCAGGTGACCAGCACAAGACAACACTGAAGCCAACCCACAGCGTGAGAGAGCTGAGTGCCTTTGTGCAGGAGGCTTCCTGGCAGAGTGGGGTGCCTCTGGGCACTTATCAGTGAAGCTAGACTTGCTGAGCCATGGAGCAAGAAAGCTGAGTGCCTTCCAGCTGAAGTTTACTTGTGGAGTGGGAGTGGCCACAGGTACTTTTCAGTGGAGCTAAAGAATTTTGGAATACTTGCCCAGCAGGGCAGATGTGAGTCATGAGACCCAAGGACCCAAGGGGCCAAGGGGTCAAGGGGCCAAGGAACCAGGAAGCAGAAGCTGAAGAGACAAAGAACACAGGAAGCAGAGCTGCCTCAATCTCAAAGGAGAACCACAAGCAGAGACGCGGAGGGACCTCATACCACCAAGAAGGCAGTGCCAGGAACAGAGTGCATCCTTTGGATCTGGGGTTCCTGCTCTGAGAAGCTCCTAGACCAGGAAAAGATTGGTGACAAGGACCTTCCCCCCAGATCTGACAGAGAGAGAGAGCCTTTCCCTAGAGCTGGCACCCTGAATTTATACTTCTAACCTCCTAAACTGTGAGAGAATAAATTTCTATTTGTTAAAGTCATCCGCTTGTGGTACTTCTGCTACGGCAGCTCTAGATGACTAAAACATCAAAATTCCAAAGAAGAAGGTGTTTTGGAGGAAGCACAGATATACTCATTTTGTGAACGCTGTCAGGTAAAGCGCTTTGCTCTGAGTATTGGGGGAAAAACCTTTCACCTGAAGAAAGAATCCTTGAGGAAGATACTTTATATAAATAGCTAGTCTGGCCACCATCAAAAAGAACAGATTAAATGGCTTCAAATGTAGTAGTTCATTATTTCCTCTGCACTGAAACAATGATATGGTTATTATTTTACAGTAATTTATTCAGAATTATCCAAATTTAGCTCATCTACACAATATAACTCAAACTGATTCAAAGCAAAACATGAAACTCTCACTTTCTTAATTTCTAGTAGATTAATGTTTGGAAAAGCAGTTTGTTTCTCAAAAGTGATTAGTAGGCGAATATAGACTATTGAAGGGAGGAGAGGTTGAGAACTTGGCCCAAAAACGAGGCCTAATGCAATGGTCTCTCTTCTAAGCAGAATCTTTTTTTTTTTAATTGAGATAACATTCACATAACATAAAATCCATCACTTTAATCATATTAAAGTGTGCAATTCAGTGATTTATAGTGTGTACACTATGCTCTTTCCAAAGGCTCTAGAGAATATCCTTTCTTGTCTTTCCTAGCTTCTGGTAGCCCCAGATATTCCTTGGTTTGCAGCTATAGCATAACTCCACCATCACATGGCTGTCTTCCTTTGGAAACTCAGTATCATCAGTCAGAACAAGGTCAGCAGCCAAATGCACAACAGACCATCAAGATGAAGCTGAAGAAAATAAAAATAAGTCCACAAGAACAAAAGTACAAGTTTGAGTATATCCCATGTAAATTTAGAGACCCTTTCATTCAGCTTTGCCAAGAAATTTGGAAGACAGATAGCTGGCCAACCGATACGAAGAGATCCATATTTACCCAAAAAAAAAAAAAAAAAAAAAGGTGCTCTAATAGAATGAGGAATTTAATGAACAATATCATCACATGCAAATAAAATTTTGCTGAAGGTAATTCAAAAACAAATGCAGCAGTCCATCAACAGGAAGCCTCCAGAAATTCAAGCCAGATTCAGAATAGGATGTGGAAGGAGGGATAATATTGCTGATGTCAGATGGATCTTGGCTGCAAGTGGAGAATACCAGAGGGATGTTTACTTGTGTTTTATTGACTGTGCAAAGGCATTCGACTGTGTGGATCAAAACAAATTATGGATAATATCGTGAAGAATGGGTATTCCAGACCACTTAATTGTGCTTATGGAGCCTCTACATAGACCAAGAAGCAGTCAGGTGAACAGTACAAAGGATGCTGAGTAGTTTAAAATCAGTCAAGGTATGTGTTAGAGTTGTAGCCTTTCACCATCTTTATTCAATCTGTATGCTGAGCAAATGATCTGAAAAACCGGATTATATGAAAAAGAACATGGCATCAGGATTGGAGGAAGACTAATTAACAACCACGATATGCAAATTACACAACCTTGCTTGCTGCAAGTGAAGAGAACTTGAAGGGCTTACTGATGAAAATCAAACACTAAAGCTTTCAGTATGGATTGCACTTCAACAAAAAAAAAATAAGAATCCACATACCTGGACCAATAAACACCACCCTGAGAAATGGAGAAAGCATTGAAGTTGTCAACGATGCCATTTTACTTGGCTCCACAATCAATGCCACAGAAGCAGAAGGCAAGACATTGCTTCACATGCGTATGAATTCTGGACAATGAATAAGAAAGACCAAAGAAAAATTGATGCCTTTGACTTAGAGTGTTGGCAAAGGATATTGAACATACCATGGACTTCCAGAAGAATGAGCTACTCTCTTAAAAAAGCACAGCCAGAATGCTCCTTAGTGGTGAGACTTTGTCTCACCTACCTTGACCATGTTATCAGGTGGGAGCATTCCTTGAGAAGGACACCATGCTCTGCAGAGGGTCAGTGAAAACGGGTAAGACTCTCAACAAGATGGATCGACACAGCGACTGTAACAATGGACTCAAACATAGCAACGCTTGTGAGGATGAAGCAGGACCGGGCAGCATTTTATTTCGTTGTTCACAGGGTTACTATGAGTCGGAACCAACTCGACAGCACCGAACAACAACTATATAGTTGGAGCATGTTTATCCATTTGGCTTTTAATTTGAGCATGTGATCTGTTTATATTTAATGCAATTATTGCTAAGGACCAATTTCTACTGTTTTCTTATTCATTTTCTGTCTTTAATCATTTTTGTTCCTCAATTCCTCCATTACTCCCTTCTTTGCATTAAAAAGATATTTTCTAGTATATCTTTTTATTTCCTTTGCTGTTTGTTTTATATGTTTTTTTGAGTTATTTTGTTGGTGGTTGCCCTAGGAATTACAATGAACATCTGAATTTAAAACAATCTAGTTTAGATTGATAACGGCCTAATTTCAAAAGAATACAAAATTTTTCTTCCTGTATAACTCCATCCCTTCTCATATTTTTATTGTCACAGATTACATCTTTAGGCATAGGGTGTTCATCAACATAAATTTATTATTATTGCTTTATGCAGTTGTCTTTTAAATAAGATAGAAAAAGAATAACATATCCAAAATGCAATAACACTAGCTTTACTTACACACTTCCCTTTACTTCTCTTAAGCACTTCCCTTTCTGAGAGACCTTTATTTATTCATCTGGCTTCAGGTTATCATCTACTGTATTTTTATTTCACCCTGAAGGATTCTCTTAAGCACTTCTTCTAGGTCAGGACTGCTAGTGATGAACTGTCTTAGTTATCATTTATGTGGGAATGTTTTAATTTCACTTCCATTTTTGAAGGATAATTTTGCTGAATGTAGAATTTTTGCTTGACAGTTACCCCCTGCCCCTTTAAGGTCTTTAAATACGCCATCCCACTACCTTGTGGCCCACATGGTTTCTGATGAGTAATTAGCTATTAACATTATTGAGGCTCCTTTGTCACTTCACTCTTGCTGCTTTCAAGATTCTCTCTTTGTTTTTGGCTTTTGAAAGTTTGATTAAAATGTGTGCTATTGTGAATCTCTTTGATTATATCCTACCTGGAGATTGTTAAGGTTCTTGGATGTGTCTTTAATGCTCTTCATTAAATTTGGATAGTTGTTCACCATTATTTCTTTCTTTCTTTTTATTTTTTTATTTTTATTGTGCTTTAAGTGAAAGTTTACAAATCAAGTCAGTCTTTCACACAAGACCTTGCTACATATATACCTTGCTACATACTCCCAATTGCTCTCCCCCTAATGAGACAGCCCGCTCCCTCCCTCCACTCTCTCTTTTCGTGTCCATTTCGCCAGCTTCTAACCCCCTCTACTCTCTCATCTCCCCTCCAGAGAGGAGATGCCAACATAGTCTCAAGTGTCCACCTGATCCGAGAAGCTCATTCCTCTCCAGCATCCCTCTCCAACACCCTGTCCAGTCCAATCCCTGTCTGAAGAGTTGGCTTTGGGAATGGTTCTTGTCCTGGGCCAACAGAAGGTCTGGGGACCATGACCACCAGTGTCCCTCCAGTCTCAGTCAGACCATTAAGTCTGGTCTTTTTCAAGAATTTAGGATCTGCACCCCACTGCTCTCCTGCTCCCTCAGGGGTTCTCTGTTGTGGTCCCTGTCAGGGCAGTCATTGATTGTAGCTGGGCACCCTCTAGTTCTTCTGGTCTCAGGCTGATGTAGTCTCTGGTTTATGCGGCCCTTTCTGTCTCTCGGGCTCGTAATTACGTTATGTCCTTGGTTTTCTTCATTCTCCTTTGATCCAGGTGGGTTGAGACAGGCTGATGCATCTTAGACAGCCACTTGCTAGGGTTTAAGACCCCAGACGCCTCTCTCCAAGGTGGGATGCAGAATGTTTTCTTAATAGATTTTATTATGCCGATTGACTTAGATGTGCCCTGAAACTATGGTCCCCAAACCCTCGCCCCTGCTACGCTGGCCTTCAAAGCATTCAGTTTATTGAGGAAAATTCTTTGCTTTTGGTTCAGTCCAGTTGTGCTGACCTCGCCTGTATTGTGTGTTGTCTTTCCCATCACCTAAAGTAGTTCTTATCTACTATCTAATTAGGGAATATCCTTCTCCCTCCCTCCCCTCTCTCGCAACCATCAAAGAATATTTTCTTCTCTGTTTAAACTATTTCTCGAGTTCTTATAAGAGTGGTCTTATACAATATTTGTCCTTTTGCAACTGACTCATTTCACTCAGCATAATGCCTTCCAGATTCTTCCATGTTATGAAATGTTTCACAGATTCATCACTGTTCTTTATCGATGCGTAGTATTCCATTGTGTGAATATACCATAATTTATTTATCCATTCATCCATTGATGGGCACCTTGGCTGCTTCCATCTTTTTGCTATTGTAAACAGTGCTGCAACGAACATGGGTGTGCATATATCTGTTCGTGTAAAGGCTCTTATTTCTCTAGGATATATTCCAAGGAGTAGGATTGCCTGATTGTATGGTAGTTCTATTTCTGGCTTTTTAAGGAAGTGCCAAATCAATTTCCAAAGTGATTGTACCATTTGACGTTCCCACCAGCAGTGTATAAGTGTTCCAGTCTCTCCACAGCCTCTCCAACATTTATTATTTTGTGTTTTTTGGATTAATGCCAGCCTTGTTGGAGTGAGATGATATCTCATTGTAGTTTTGATTTGCATTTCTCTTATGGCTAATGATGGTGAGCATTTCCTCATGTATGTTAGCTACCTGAATGTCTTCTTTAGTGAAGTATCTGTTCTTATCTTTTGCCCATTTTTTTAATTGGGTTGTTTGTCTTTTTGCAGTTGAGTTTTTGCAGTATCATGTAGATTTTAGAGATCAGGTGCTGATCAGAAATGTCATAGCTAAAAACATTTTCCTAGTCTGTAGGTAACCTTTTTACTCTTTTGGTGGAGTCTTTGGATGAGCATAGTTGTTTGATTTTTAGGAGTTCCCAGTTATCTAGTTTTTCTTCTGCATTGTTAGTAATGTTTTGTATACTGTTTATGCCATGTATTAGGGTTCTTAATGTTGTCCCTGTTTTACCTTCCATGATCTTAATTGTTTTAGATTTTATGTTTAGGTCTTTGATCCATTTTGAGTTAGTTTTTGTGCATGGAGTGAGGTATGGGTCTTGTTTCATTTTTTTGCAGTTGGATATCCAGTTATGCCAGCACCATTTGTTAAAAAGACTGTCTTTTTCCCATTTGACTGTTTTGGAGCCTTTGTCAAATATCAACTGCTCATATGTGGATGCATTTATGTCTGGATTCTCAATTCTGTTCCATTGGTCTAGGTATCTGTTGTTGTACCAGTACCAGGCTGTTTTGACTACTGTGGCCGTATAATAGGTTCTAAAATCAGATAGAGCAAGGCCTCCCACTTTGTTCTTCTTTTTCAGTAATGCCTTATTTGTCAGGGGCCTCTTTCCCTTCCACATGAAGTTGGCTATTTGTTTCTCCATCTCAGTCAAGAATGTCCTTGGGATTTTGATCGGAATTGCATTAAACGTATAGATCGCTTTTGGTAGAATAGACTTTTTCATAATGTTAAGTCTTCCTATCCACAAGCAAGGTATGTTCTTCCACTTATGTAAGTCTCTTTTGGTTTCTTGCAGAAGTGTACTGTAGTTTTCTTTGTATAAGTCTTTTACATCTCTGGTAAGATTTATTCCTAAGTATTTTATCTTCTTGGGGGCTACTGTAAATGGTATTGATTTGGTGATTTCCTCTTTGGTGTTCTTCTTGTTGGTGTAGAGGAATCCAACTGATTTTTGTGTGTTTGTCTTGTACCCTGATAACTCTGCTGAACTATTATTTTCAGTACTTTTCTTGAGGATTCCTTAGGGTTTTCTGTGTAGAAGATCATGTCGTCTACAAATAGAGAGAATTTTACTTCTTCCTTGCCAATCTGGATGCCCTTTATTTCTTTAGCTAGCCTAATTGCTCTGGTTAGGACCTCTAGCACAATGTTGAATAAGAGCTGTGATAAAGGGCGTCCTTATCTGGTTCCCGATATCAAGGGGAATGCTTTCAGGCTCTCTCCATTCAGGCTGATGTTGGCTGTTGGCTCTGTATACACCATTATTTCTTCAGATATTCACTCTCCTCCTTTCTCGCCTCTCCTGTGGTACTCTCATTATGCATATTTGGATACAAGTGGTGATATCCCACAGGTCTCTTTGTCTCTGTTTATTTTTCTTCATTCTTTTCTCTTTCTATTCTTCAGACTTAATAATTTCATAAGACTTATCTTCAAGTTTACCAATTCCTTATTCTGCCTGCTCAGATGTGCTGTTGAGATCTTCTGGTGCATTTTTCATTTCAGTTATTTTTCAACTTGAGATTTTCTATTTGGTTCCTTTTTGTAATTTCTATCTCTTCATTAACATTCTCTGTTTATTGAGACATCTTTATCATGGTTTCCTTTAGTCCTTTGGACACAGTTTCCTTTAGCTTTTTAAATACATGCAAATAGTTCATTTAAAGTCTTCATTTAAAGAGAGTTCAATTTCTCAATTTCTTCAAAACCATTTCTATTAATTTATTTTTTCCTGCATAGACAAAATACTTTCTTGTTTTCTGCATGTCTCATGCTCTTTTGGTCAAAATTAGACATTTTGAATACTGCAATGTGGCAACTATGGAAAAAATTCTCCCACATCCCAGGGCTTGTTGTTGCAATTTGTTTATAGTTGTTGTGGTCTGTTTAGTGACTTCTCTGAACTAATTTTGTAAAGTCTGTATTCTTTGTCATATGTGACTATTGGGCCTCTGTTCTGTTAGCTTAATGGTCAGCTAGTAATTAGACAGAGGTTTCATTAAATGCCTAGAATCAAAATAATCTTCAGATATTTTTAGATGGAGTTTATGTTGTGGCACACCTTCAACACTCAGTTTAAGAGTTTATATCTCTCCCTTTGCCTTCAATTCCTGCTATTTAAGAATCTGAAGGTCAGCCAGAGAGAGAACCTATGACCTTCTCAGGTCTTTTTTGGTTATGTGTTCAACCCTTGCATTCATGAAGCCTTATGGATTCCCAGGAACATGTCGAACCTTTTCAAAATCCTTATACCTCAAAGCATCTCCTTCCCCAGCCATCCCTTCCAAGCCTTTTTGATGCTCTGTTGTTTTCTGTGACTATTGGCCATCATCTCTGGTAACCAACCAAACCCATTGCTCTCGAGTCTACTTCCATCACTATGAGTCACTATGAGTGATTGCCTGTGGTAATAGTGACTAATTCATCTGATCTAAATGTTTTTACAAATATCCCCCAGGTAGCTGCCTCAGAATTGACTAGATAAATGTAAAACATTTGAGATGGATCTCCAGGAAGCCACCATATGTGTAAAAACAAATCATCATAATTTTTGTTAGATGAGGTTTACTCTTCTCCCTCTTCTATTGGTACCCGTACTGGAATGTGGGCTTTTAGCTTCAATACTACCACCAAGTTAGGGCATGGGGAGTGGGACCAGAAAAAGTTAACATGCCGCAGACTCTGTTCTTGCAAGATTCAGCTATTTTTTTCTTCCTTAAGTGTTCCCTTGTTGCTGTAAGCATTTGCTTAGTTTCCAGGGTTCTAAAAAAGTTGATTTGGACAATTTTTGCCAGCTTTTTTGCTGCTTTTATGGAGGGACAAACTTTTGAGTTCTATTCTCTGACATCCTGTAAGGATAACATTTATCTATCCATGTCCAAACCAATGAAAAGTTTCTGTGAACTAGTTAAGGATTTTTTTTTCCTTTTCTAACATTCTGTTGATTTTTATATTTTCAGTCGGAGGATGTTGAATTGTTTTTATAGAACACTTTATGGAAAAGAGCATTGTGTAGGACAAATTGCTTTTTTCTAAAATTAGTCACTAACATTTTATAAAACTTGTAAAAAAAATACAGTGTAAAAACCAATTCTAGCATGAATATATTAAAATATGCAGCAGACTTTCATGTATAATTTTTTGATAACAGTGGAGGGCTGACTAACTTTTATGAATAAAAAACACATGTAATTTGATGGTAAAATATGCAAATGTGATCTTCAAGCTGATTTTGGAGATGTAGGTATTCATTTCTTGTTTTTCCATTATCTCATTGTACACTAAGCTTAAAAAGTATTAGTAAAGAAGGAGTTAAAACCACACCAGACACAGAACTATAGGCATTCGATTTTTTTTTTTCAAAAAGCTGTGTGCTATGATATTTTCATAAGTGGTTCTCCACCTTGTGTCTTTGATTCATACCTTTGAATATAAACATTTTTGGAAAATAATTAAAAATGTTTTGACAAACAAATTTAGACAATGGGGAAAAAAAACAACGTACTGCTTATTATCATAGTGGCTAAAAAACTTCCATTGTCTTTGCACTATTCACTTGGTGCATGTTAAATAAGTGTTTTTTGACCAAATAATGATCTTTTATAAACTCATAATGGAAAGTTCTTGCACTTTCTGGTAAAGATATGGTTTTATTTTTGTTTGCTTTTTGGGAGGTGGGAAATGCAGAGGTTTAGGCCAACTGTCAGAATTAGCCAACTGTAAAGTTGGAAGGAGCCAGTCCTCTACATAAGACCATTCTAACTTCTAACACAAATTGCAATTTCCCAAAACCATCCTCAGGTTCAATAATTCCCTAGAAAGACTCACTAAACTTACTTAAAGCTGTTATACTCATGGCTATGTTTTATAATTGAGAAAGGATACAGATTAACATCAGCCAAGGGAAGAAAGAGCCCAGGAAGGTTATCAGATATGGAACTTCCATTGTCTTTTCCCCATAGAGTCATGGGTATGCTGCTTTGCCTGTATTAATATCTGAGAACACACACAGAGTATTGGCAACCAGGGAAGTTCACCTCAGCTTTTGGTGTCCAGAGTTTTTATTGGGGCTCAATCAGATATTGGCTACTTGGCAGTTGTCTAGTCTCCACCCCTCCTGAAGGTAGGGATTATACCTTTTAATCTCCATTTCCTTCAGAAGGCTTAACTGATACTGAATGGTCTGAATCATGTATCATAAATCACATTATTGGACTGCCCAGTTACCAAAGCCCACAGGCAAACAAAAACACTCTTGTCAGTTTGACATTCCAAGGGCCTATATATAACCTCTCAGTAGCTGAGGGAAAACACCAGATCTGTTTGGGTAAGGTTAAATCTTCACGATGCAGGGAGAGACAGTCTTAACTCTATACCGTGCTTCATACTAGTAGCTGGATATGACCTGGTATAGAATGCACTATAGAACCTGGATCTTTTTTCTTGATATTTTTCTAGATAAGTATCTGCTCATATTATGTATAATATAAAGAAAATATATTTTACATATTATTCTGTGTTGATGCCCTGTGAAGAGTGACCCTGCAGTCTCACTTTGTACCTATAAAACTGAGAGCTTTACAAGCTTCACATCCTGGGCCTGCAATTCAGGTTTCTTCCAAATTTCCATTGACCTGTAGCATCTTCTTCCAAGTCTAAAAATTCCTTAATTCCTCAGAAATCCTCTTCTTGTTTCTTTTTAATACTAAGCGACCATACCACACTTTATAAGAACTCGAGATGTACACAAATAACCAAAAAATGTCTGCTTATGGATGGAAAGTTTAATTTTTAACCAGCTTACCCTGAAAAGAAGGGCAAGGCACATACTGGAATCTTAAAAGATGCTAGAAGCGATTGGAGGTAGACGTACTTAATTAGTATGTTTTAAAAGTCAAGGGCTCTACTTTTTCTTTCTTTTTTATTAGTAGTAAAGAAAAACAAATATTCCTCTCTCCCAAAACACACTCACACTTAATACGGGCATACATTGATAGCACTCACATCATCCAGCCTTCATAAAGAAGGAGGGTGTAAACTTTCACTAGCACTAGAGAAGGAAGAACCTGACGCCGTTCCTCTTCAATTCCTCGTACCTGGCATAGTAGGCCATGTGATTGTCCAGTTCATGCTGACCAATGCCAGTCCATTTCAGCTCACCAATGCATAGAATATCAATCTTCAAGCACTCCATTTCATTCTTGACAACTTCTAATTTTCCCTGATTCACACTTCGTACATTCCACATTCTGATTAGTAAAGATGTTTGCAGCTGCTACTTCTTCTTTTGAGTTGTGCCACATCAGCAAATGAAGGGCCGAAAGATTTCCTCCATCCACATCATTAAGGCTGACTCTCCTTTGAGGAGGCAGCTGTTCTGCAGTCTTATTTTGAGTCCCTTCCAACTCGAGGGGCTGTTTTTCTAGCACTATATCAGACAAGGTTTTGTATCTATACATAAGGTTTTCACTGGCTAATTTTTTTTTTTTTTCAGAAGTACGTTGCCTGATCCTTCTTCCTCGTCTGTCTTAATCTGGAAGCTGTGCTGAAACTTGTCCAGCATGGGTGATCCTGCTGGTATTTGAAATACTGATGACATAGCTTCCAGCACCACAGCAAAATGCAAGCCATCACAGTACGACAAACTGACGACATACTGCATTGGGCAAATTGCTGCAAATGACCTCTTTAAAATCTTAAAAAACAAAAATTGCACTTTGATGACGAAGGTGCACCTGACACACACAAAAAAAGCCATGGTATTTTCAATAGCTTCATATGCACACAAATACTGGACGATGAAAAAGAAAGACTGAGGAAGAACTGACACATTTGAATTACGCCGTTGGTGAAGAATACTGAATGCACCATGGACTGCCAGAAGAATGAACAAATCTGTCTTAGAGAAAGTACAGCCAGGATGCTCCTTAAAAGTGAGGATGGCAGACTTGTTTAGTTTATTTTGGGCATGTTATCAGGAGGGACCAATCTCTGAAGGAGGACATCATGCTGGGCAAAGTAAAGGGTCAGCAAAAAAGAGGAAGATCCTCGATAAGATGGATTGACATGGTGGCTGTGAAAATGGGCTTAAACTTACGTACTATTGTGAGAATGATGCAGGATCCAGCAACATTTCATTCTGTTATACATAGCGTCACTATGAGTCAGAGCAGTTTCAACCGAAACTAACAACAATAACAAAGAGAAAGAAGAAAGAATTACTACTGTTCCGTGCATTTATTTTCTTATTCCTGTACCCCATATTGCTTCCCTATATTAGACCCCCATCCCAGACCTCTAATCTATGTGTCCTTTGCACTGCACAACAGGTTGCCTTAAAGGGTGTCTCCTAAGTAACAACCAAGGTACTGGGATGAGAATTCCACCCAGTGTCACCAACCACTTCATGGGTGTTATGTCTATTTATCCTGATCAATTTGTACACACAGTGTTGGAATTAATGAAAGCCATTTTAACTACTCACAGACAACAGTGTACAATAGGAAACGTGATCCTCTAGCTCAAAAGCTGTCTGGTGGGGTGAAAAACCTCCACTCACGCCTTCTGTCTTTGCACCATGGATGAAGGCCTTTGCGGATCTTCTCCAACATGGTTTTATATTCCAGGGGTTATGTATTTCACTGCACAGAATGCAATGTGAATTCTCCTGCCTGATCACCTGAAGACGGGGTAGTTAGACATGGTGGCACTGGCAGAAATTGTTAGTTCAGAATTGCATCTCTTTAGCCCTGCTGCTTATATTTAGACAAACTATTAGGCTTCAAAGTGGAGGGTGCTGTTGTTTATTCCCAAGCTCAGAGATTCTGGGAGGGGAGGGAGGAGGAATGGGGAGTAATTATAGCCATTTGGGCCATCCCAAGGACTAGCCTCCTCTCGCCTTTAAATTATTTTTCCTCCTTTGTATTAGGTGTGTGTGTGTGTATTACCTTCTGTTATTCATATTAATTTGCATTGAATAAATTCCATCTCATTTTGAAAGATCTTATTTCTCTAAATGAGATTAGGCAGTTTCTACAAGTTTAAGGCATTTACTCTTCCCTGGACTTTGTCTTTTCAAGCCTCTTCAAGACAGTAATTACCATTAGCTGAATCAATATACAGTGGTATACACAGGTCTTACCCTTAGATGACCTTGCCAATTCTAACTCCTAAAAAAAAAGGAAGATTCTTCAGGTAGACTACTGTGTTTACTTCTCAGATACGCCACTTACCAGCTGGAGGGCTTTAGACAAGGCACTTATGTGTGTCTCAGGCTATTCTACTATAAAATGGGGGTGTTTCAGTAGCAGAGATTGTTAGTCATCCTGGTGCTTTATCCTCTTCCCCCTCAGTGATCAAAGCACAATTTTATTAGGAGAATTCATGCACCCACATAAAGTCTATATTTCCCAGGTCTGGTTAATAGTTGGATTCCCAAACATCACCAACACAATCTATTAGTAAAGCAAAGCTGAGTTAATTGCTCATCACAGTAAGGTGGAATGTTATCTTACAAAGTCTTAGCAGTGTCCAGAGCAGGGCAGGTATAGTCAGATTTATTGATAATTTAAAATTTCGTTCAAGGTGGGCCTTTCAAAACAGGGATTTGATTAAGAGTGGATACAAATGAAGATACAACAGTCCAGGATTGGTGACAATAGCAAGGCTAGGATTTTGAGGAGAGAAATTCAAAGATGGGTCTTTATGGAAGTTCCTGTAGTAAAGTCAAAGCATTTTCTTGGGCAATCCTGGAAGAGTAAAGAAATGCTAGTTTAAGAGAGTGGAATAGTAAGGGTATGTTAGTGCAGACAGTAAGGTATGATTTCCATTTTCACTGTTCAGCTTGAGCGTGTGAGTAGATGGTTTGGGTTCTCACTTCCTTGTGTCACATTACAATAGTAATGTGACTATTCTTTTGCAAATAAGAGGTATGCAGAAGTGTTGTATAGCACTTTTAAAAAGTGTCCTTAAATGGAGAAGTCACTCTCATCCTTTGTTTTGCTGACTAGAATGCAGATACGATTTCTGGAGCTAAGACTGCCATTTTAGTCTCCATGGTGAAGCAAAAGAGATGGTAGAAGAGCAAGATGGGAAGCATCTATTCTCTACTCCATGAAGTTACTCAGTATCTCGGTCATGGACTGCCTACTTCTACACCTACTTCCAAACTGTTAAATGTTTAAGCCACTTTTTTGTGGTTGTTACTGTTGTTAGTTTTGTTTTTATTTTCTGATAAAACCAAACCCATTGCCATTGAGTTGATTCCGACTTATACCAAGTGCTTAATTCACTGCTCCACCAGGGGTTCTTTATTTTCTGATATATGCAGGCTAGTCTAAACCTGATACAGAGATAGTAACAATACTCATAAGATTGTTGTAATAATTCAATAGATAGACACATGTGGAACACATAGGATGGCACTTGGCATGTAGTACTTTTCAGTAAGTGTTAGCTAGTCACTGTTATTCATTAAACTGGTCCCCTCAAAAGATATGTTGAAGTCCTAACCCTTATAACTGTGTTTGGAAAAAGGTTTTTACTTTTGTTATGTTAATGAGCTCATACTAGAGTCCTAAACCTAGGACTCTAGTATCCCTTCTGAGTGGTGTCTTATAAAGGGGACTGCAGACATGAAGAGTCACACAAGCAGGGAAGACGCCATGTGATAAAGGAGGCAGAAGCTTCAATAAGCAGTGAAAGAATGCCAAGGATTGTTGTAAGCCACCAGAATGGCTGAGTCCCTGATTTAGACTTTTAGCCTCCATAAATATGAGAAAAATAATATGTGTTCTTTAAAGTCACATATTTGTGATATTTTTCTTACTGCAGCATTAGGTAACTGAGACAGAATTTGGTACCAAACAGTGGGATGTTGCTGTAAAAAATATTTAAAAATGTGGAAGGAGTTTTGGAATTGAGTAATGGGTAGAGGTGGGAAGAGTTTCAAGGTATTTGATAGTAAATAGCCTAGGTTGCCTTGAAAAGACTGTTGGTAGAATTATGGACAGTAAGGGCAATTCTGAGGAAAGCTCAGAAGGAATTAAGAACTGTGAGGAAAGCTTCTGTGGGCATGAACATAACGTTGCTAGAAATATGGACATTAAATATACTTCTGGTAAGCCCTTAAAAGGATATGACAAACATGCTTTTGGACACTGGGGACAAGGTGACCCTTATTATAAAGTGGCAAAAGACTCGTCTGAATTATCTTAGAATGTTTTGTGGAAAGTAGAGTTTGTAAGTGATGAAGTTAGATATTTAGCTGAGGAGATTTATAAGTGAAATCTTGAAGGTATGGCATAGTTTCTCCTTGCTGTTTATAGTAAAATTCTGGGAAAGTGATAGATTTAGAAATGAGTTGTTAAACAAAGGGAAAAAAAAAAAGAATTTCATCATTTGCAAAATTCTGTTGTAAAAATTAAGAAAGTATGTGCCAGAAAAGATGCTAAGAGTATAGCAGAACAATTTTTGCTAAAGGTTAATACATGCAACCTAAGAGCACAGTTAACCATCATAGCAGATATAACCCCAGTATAGACTGAAGAGAACAGAGATGGGATGAAATGAAGGAAAACTCTCTGATTCCTATAATTCTATTGGTAAGAAACAGGACAATGGAGAGATTGGCTACAAACAAGTGTTATCCTCTCAGAAATGTAAAGGACAACCCCAGGAACAGATCAGAGACCAGCAGGACTGCTGAAACAGGGGTGTGGCCTCATTGCTTTCTAGGCCACCACTTCAATTACAGGCAGTGGAAGAATATGAATTTTGAGTGCCAAAGGGTGGAGTGCTATATATTGAATTATGTCTCCCAAAAAGATATGCTGAAATCCTAACCCCTGTATCTGTGAATGTGACCCTGTTGTGTTAATGAGGCTATACCAGTGTAAAGTGGGCCCTAAATCTGTTCCCTTTTGTGTTTTGTCTTCTAAAGGGACGTGTGGCTACAAAGAGACACACACAGGGAGAAGATACCAAGTAAAGGTGGAGACAGATGCATCTATAATCAGCAAAGGGACTCCAAGAATTGCTGACAGCCACCAAAATGGCCAAGACCCTGATTCGACTTTTAGCCTTCAGAACTGTGAGAAAATAAATTTCTACCCATTAAAGCCACTCACTTGTGGTATTTTTGTTATGGGAGCACTAGGTAGCTAAGACAGCTATTTTGTTACCCAGTTTTCTTCTTAGTTTCAGAGTCTAAGAAGAATTAAGTTAGACCTCACTACCAAGAAATCTAAAAGAAGGTAGAAGTCAGAAAGGTAGCAGTATAAGCAATTAATAGAAATAAGGCAAGTAAAAGCCATTAAATTATTGAACTAATTTTTCAAAATCTTAGAGACTTTTAATTGTATAAGCTGTAAGAAGCAGGGCTTTGAACCTGCTCCTTACAGTTTAATCCCCTGCTGAGAATTTTCATTTCTAACAAGTTCCCAGGAGATGCTAATGCTGCTGGTTAGGGACCAACTCTGTGAACCACTAGTAGAGCAGTGGGTCTCAAAATTTGCTATACACCAGAATCACCTGGGGATCTTGTTAAACTGTAGATTCTGATTCAGTATATTGGGGGTGAAAATGCAAATTCTCAGCAGGGGTTTGAACCAGAATGAGCCAGTTTGAAGCCCTGGTAAGAAGCCCAGTTGGGTTATTGTCCATTCCTTCCATAATATCAGCTTTGGTAGCCAGGGACTTAGCTCTGGACTCAAATTCTCCCTGGACTCTGCTGAGTGGCACCCCCCACCACATTCATCTCTTCATCTACTGAGCATCATGGAGTGATACTGGAGAAGAGAATTACAATAACAATCAAGAATGTTAACATTTAAAACCAAAGCAGTAGCTTAATTGATTCAGGATTATATTCCTTCCAGATCAGATAAAGAGAGCAAATTTCTTCTTTAAAAGAGTAAACATTTAAAATAGCAACTTGAACAATCTCATAAAAGGTCTTACTTTCAGAATCAAAATGTGCCAATTCTCAAAAGAACTTGATTTTTTTCCAACATATTTCATAAAACTCAGCTTTAGAGCAAAGTACTGGATTACTTTCTAAACAAGTTGTGATTTAGGGTTACATTATTGAGGAATAAAATCCTTATAAAGAACAAAGGCACTTCTTTGTGGACCATAAAGATAACATGTTAAGTCAGCTAAGTCCCTCACTCCATGTAGGGGAATACTTCAATTATTTATATTTTCTACTTCTATGTGTTCATTTTTTTCCCATAGTACATTAGAGCTTTTGTGACCTTCAGAATATGAAATTATTTATGTAGCAACATAGCAAATACTTATTAAACTGATTGAAACAATTACTTGTAAGTTTTCCAGCATACGAGCATTTATGTGTTCTAGATGTCCCTCTCATCAGCACTATTTTACTTCCATGTATTCTCAGACATAATTAGTACAAACTTCATTGCTCTGACAACTCCTGGCAAAATCAAACGAGTAAAAGAGTTATCCATTGACAAGTTTCCTGGAGTTGAAAAACTATCAGTAATGGGGAGGAGGCAAGGACTAAGTGTCTAATCTAAAAAAATGTGGGCGTTCTTCTAAAATTTGACCTCAGACCAGGGGTCCTTGTCAGGAAAACCTGATAGTAAGGGTAAAGTCTGATTTCCAGGTGAAGGACCCCTAAATCTAAACAGACAGTACGGGAAGTGAGAAGTTATGCTGCAAGCTGCTGAACTGTGTTGGTTAAAGCACTTTCAGGGATTTTGTCACAGCAGCAATTACACCCTTTCCTCACTTATCGACATGGTTAGGTTCCAAAGACCAGGTCATTATGTGAAATTGGCATCATGCAAAAATGGAGGATGACCACATCAGATCACAAAATAGAGGATGACTACATCATTACATAACAGCCTAATTACACCATTACATAACTGCCTAATTACATCATTGCATAAGTGCCAAATTATATCATTACATAACTGTCAAATTACATCCTTACATAACTGCCAAATTACATCATTGTATAACTGCCAAACCACTGAGAATCATGGCCCAGTAAAGTTGACACATAAGGGTAACCTTCAAAGCCAGTGTTACTCTTGCTTCACACACCAGCTTTCATTGCTGCCAGACATACTTCGTTAATACACAAAATAGTCTGATAGTAAGTAGATCTTTTACTATTGTCATAAATGTGAAATGTTGGATAACGAGATAGTCAATAAGTGAGAAGGTGTATAGAGCTGTGATGAGATTCTACCTGCTCCCTTATCCAAGCACAAAAGAATTGCAAGTGGTAGCCATCCAGTTTTAGTCCCCAAGACTACCCTGTGAACTCCTTATACTCTCTCCCTCTCTTGGTTTCAAATGGTGCCACTTTGCATCTTATTGTGATCCTAAATTTCTTCTTGAACAGCTCATGTGTCCCAAATTACTGACCCATCACTCTTTACCCCAGTACTCACAGCTTTGGATCAAATGGCTCTGAACATCGTTTTATCATGGTCACATTACCACAGCTTGAGTCGGGGCTAAAATACAATTAAGAAGTGTCAAGTATGCAACTCAGGCAATTTCTAGACATCTTGAAGTTAAATGCTTTTAATATTTTTTTCTAACGCAAAGCTCTTACTATATACCAGACACTATATTAAGAACTTCATAAATTTTAATTCATAACTGCTTCAGATTTAGTTTTATAATGACCATCCCTATGTACAGATAAGTCAACTGAGGCACAGACTGGTTAATAACTTTTCCAAAGCCATCTAGATAGCAAGTGGCAGAGGTGGAACTTAAACCCAAGCAAATGAGCCCTAGATTTCCCTTTTTTAAAATTGTGCTTAGGTGACAGTTTACAGAGAAAATTAGCTTCTCATTCAAAAAATTACACACAAATTTTTTCTTGATATTTGTTGCAATCCCTGCAATGTGTCAGTACTCTCCCCCTTCCCACCCTGAGTTCATTTCCGTTTGTCTGGTTTTCCTGTCCCTTTCTGCCTTCTTGTCTTTGTTTTGCAGCAGGTGTTTACCATTTGGTCTCATATATTTGATTGATCTAGGAAGCATATTCCTTATGTATGTTATTGTTTGTTTCATAGGCCTGTCTAATCTTTGGCTAAAAGGTAGACTTGAAGAGTGGATTCAGTTCAGAGTTACCAAGCTGTCTGGGGGCCACAGTCTTGGGTGTTCCTCCAGTCTCTGTCAACCAGAAAGTCTGGTGTTTTTTGTGAATTTGACTTTTGTTCTACACTTTTCTTCCATTCTGCCTGGGACTGTGTATTGTGATCCCTGTCAGAGTGGTTGGTGGTGGTAGCCGGGCACCATCTAGTTCTTCTGGAGCACCAGCTTTCTGAAGTGTTTTGCTCTTCTGTGTAACTATCCTGGACATTAATAGTAATTCAGTATCAATAACCCAACTTATCATTTGACAATTTTCAAAACACTTCTACAAAAATTATCATACCAAGTAAGATATAATTTTATCTGATATAACATGATTAAATATTTCTAGGTTGAAAAGACTTACAAAAGCACATATCATTACAGGCAATAACTGATCACTAATTTTTGATGTCTGAGTTTCTGTTTCTTTAGAGGGATGCATAAATTTGAATGTGTTTAAAAATTTTTTTTTCTTATGGGATTCATCTGGTAAAAGGTCACAGAACTATAAGTTTGTTCTTAAAACCATATTTTTCTTATATTTAATGTTACATGTATATTCATATATATTAGCTTAACAAAAAAGACAAGTGTACATTTTTGGGTCTCTAAAATTTCTCACTCATCATGTTATCACCATATCAATACCTAGATTTAAAACTCAACTCAAATCTTGACTTCATAAAATGCTTTTTGATTACCTCAAGCTCAAAGTATGTCTTTCTATAACATTATGTTCTGTACATTTTTCTGACTTTAAGATATGTGTCAATATTTTTGAAAATTTAATTTTGAAATCTGATTTTTCATTTACATTTTTATATTTTTGTTCTTGTTGTTCACTCCTTCACTATATTGTTAATTCTCTGAAGACAGAGACTTTTTTGTGGAGTATTAGTGTTCCAAACTAATCCTGTATTCTGTTCGTAGCAGATTTTGATTCAGCAATGTAAAGTGGAAGTATGAAATATCATTGCATGCCAACCTTGCATCAGGCACCACTTGCTGTTATTAAATAGCATCAAGTCAGTTCTGACACACAGCAGCCCTGTACACAACAAAAAGAAATGCTGCCCAGTCCTGAGCAGCCTTCGCAATCGTTGCTATGTTTGAGCCCGTGGTTGCTCCCACTCTGTCAATCCATCTCCTTGGGAGTCTTCCTCTTTTTCACTGACCCTCTAGTTTAGCAAGCATGATGCCCTTCTCAAGGATGGTCCCTCCTGATAACATGTCCAAAGTGTGCAAGAAGATGTCTCACCATCCTCACTTATAAGAAGCATTCTGGCTTCTTCCAAGACAGATTTGTTTGTTCTTCTAGCAGCCGCATGATATATTCAATATTCTTCACCAAAACTGTAATTCAAAGGCATCAATTCTTCTTCAGTCTTCCTTATTCATTGTCCAGCTTCCACATGCATGTAAGGGGACTGAAAATACCATGGTTCGTGTCAGGTGCATCTTAGTTCTCAAAGTGCTGCATTTGCTTTTTAATACTTTAAAGAGGTCTTTAGGAACAAATTTGCCCAATGGAATACACTATTTGATTTTTTTTTTTTAATTGTGATTTAGGTAAAAGTTTCCAGAATAAATTAGTTCCTCAAACAATTAGTACACACACTGTTTCATGACATTGGTTGCCAACCCTGCAATGTGTCAATACTCTCCTCTTCTCTACCCCAGGTTCCTTGTCCCTTCCTGCCTTCTTATCTTTGCTTTTGGGCTGGTGTGCTTATTAGTCTCATTTACCTGACTGAACTATAAAGCATGTCCCTAAAGGATGTTATTGTTGGCCCAATAGACTTGTCTAATCTTTGGCTGATGGCTGAGCCTCAGGAGTGACTTCAGTACTGAATAAAAGGGTATCTGGGGGCCATAATCTCAGGGTTTTTCCAGTCTCTGTCAGACTAGTAAGCCTGGCTTTTTTTTGTTTGTTTGTTTTGTCATTTGATTTCTTGACTACTGCTTCCACGGGCATTAATTGTACATCTAAGTAAAATGAAATCCTTAACAACTTCAATATTTGTTTATCATGGTGTTGCTTATTGGTCCAGTTGTGAGGATTTTTGTTTTCTTTATATTGAGGTGTAATCCATACACCAATAAGTGCTTCAAGTCCTCTTCACTTTCGGCAAGCCAGGTTGTGTCATCTGCATATTGCATGTTGTTAATGAGTCTTCCTCCAATCCTGATGTTGTGTTCTTCTTCATATAGTTCAGCTTCTCAGATTATTTACCTAGTATACATACTGAATGAGTATGGTGAAAAGATACAACTCTGAAACACACCTTTCATGATTTTAGACTACGGTGAATCACCTCATTATGTTTGAATGACTGCCTCTTGGTCAATGCACAGATTTTTCATAAACACATTAAGTGTTCTGGAATTTCCATTCTTTGCAATGTTATCCATAATTTGTTATGATTCACACAGTCAAATGCCTTTGCATAGTCAATGAAACACAGGTAAACATCTTTTTGGTATTCTCTGCTTTCAACCAAGGATCCTTCTGACATCAGCAATAATATCCCTAGATCTACATTCTCTTCTGAATCTGGCTTGAATTTCCGGCAGTTCCCTGCCAATGCACTGCTACAACCACTTGTGGATTATCTTCAGTAAAATTTTACTTGCATGTGTATTAATGATACTGTTCCATAATTTCCACATTCCATTGGACCATCTTTCTTTGGAATGGGTACAAGTATGGATATCTTCCAATTAGCTGGCCAGGTAATGGTCTTCCACATTTTTTTGGCGTAGGCAATTGAGCGCTTCCACCTTTCCATCTGCTTGTAGAAACATCTCAATTAGTGTTCCATCAATTCCTGGAATCTTGTTTTTCACCAATGCCTTCAGTGCATCTTGGACTTCTTCTTTTCCTTCATTACCATTGGAAACCCTGGTGGCATAGTGGTTAAGTGCTATGGCTGGTAACCAAAAAGTTCAGCAGTTCTAATCTGCCAGGCCCTTGGAAACCCTGCAAAGCAGTTCTACTCTGTTCCACAGGGTCACTATGTGTCAGAATTGACTCCGTGGCAATAGGTTTGCTTTTGGTTTGGGGGTCAGTACCATCCGTTCTTCATCAAATACTGCCTCCTGAAATGGTTAAATGTCGACCAGTTCTTTTTGGTTCAGTGACTCTGTGTATTCCTTCCATCATGATTTTTTTTTTTTATTGTGTTTTGAAGACAGCACAAATTAATTTTTCATTCAAAAATTTTATACACAAATTGTTTTGTGATATTAGTTGTAATCCCTGCAATGCGTCAGTACTCTCCCCCTTCCTTTTTCCACCCTGAGTTCTCAGGGTCCATTCATTCAGTTTTCTGTCCCCTCCTGCCTTGCCATCTTTGTTTTGGGGCAGGTGTTGATCATTTGGTATCATACACTTGATTGAACAATGAAGCACATTCTTCACGTGTGTTATTGTTTTTTTATAGACCTGTCTAAACTTTGACTGAAAGGTAGACTTCGGGAGTGGCTTCAGTTCAGAGTTAACAGGGTATCCAAAGGCCATAGTCTTGAGGGTTCCTTTAGTCACTGTCAGATCAGTAAATCTGGTCTTTTTTGTGTGTGTGTGTGAATTTGAATTTTGTCCTACATTTTTCCCCAGCTCTGTCCAGAAGCCTCTATTTTGATCTGTAAAAAACTGTGTGGGGGAGGTGTCTGACCTCCTCTGTCTTAAAAAGGGGGAATGAGAATCAAGATCAACAGCCCAAGGCTGATTCCTATAAGGCAGAGGTCAGACATTCTTCCTCTCTCTGCCATCTTTATCAATTCTGATACCAATCGTCCCTTCCACAGCACTCTCTACTTCTCTGCTGGGTTTGTTAATTCACTGATATGGCCACACAGAACTCACAGATAATACTCATGATTTTGGGGCTTATTAGGGAAGTTACACATTACAATTCAGGCTCAGGAACACTCAAGATATGTTCTTCCATCAGGACAGCCTCTTTTCAGCTGTGGATGCAGGCATATCTCTCTCTGGCCCTAGACCTCTGCCCCATCTCAGGGAAGTGTTACAAAGCTCTTTTAGCCCTTGCCAGTAAGTCCCCAGGGTACCCCAAGCAATCAGAGACATGGGGGACGTCATACCACCAAGAAAGCAGTGCCAGGAGCAGAGGGCCTCCTTTGGACTCAGGGTTCCCTGCACAGAAAGGCTCCTAGACCAGGGGAAGATTGATGACAAGGACCTTCCTCCAGAGGCAACAGAGCGGTAAAGCCTTTCCCTGGAGCCAACACCTTGAATTTGGACTTCTAGCCTACTAGACCGTGAGAGAATAAACTTGTTTGTTGAAGCCATTCACTTCTGGTATTTCTGTTATAGCAACATTAGACAACTAAGAAATTCTTTTTCTTGCCTTATTGCTGTAGCTAGAACTTCCAGCACAATGTTAAATAAAAGTGGTGAAAAGGGCATCCTTGTCTTGTTTCTCTTCTCAGAGGGAATGCTTTCAGCCTCACTCCATTGAGAATGATATTCGCTGTTGGCTTTGCAGACACCCTTTATTATGTTGAGGAATTTCCCCTCTATTCCTATTTTAGTGAGAATTTTTATCAGGAAAAGGGTGTTGGACATTATCAGATGCCTTTTCTGTGTTGATTGAGGTGATGATGTGATTCTTTTCTTTTGTTTTTTTTTTATGTGGTGGATTATGTTGATTGATTTGCTAATGTTGAACCATCCTTGCATAACTGGTATGAATCCCACTTGGTCATGCTGTATTATTCTTTTGCTATGATGCTGAATTTTGTTGAGAATTTTTGCATCTATATTCATGAGAGATATTGGTCTGTAATTTTCTTTTTTTTGGTGCCTTTCATGGCTTTGTTATCAGGATTATGCTGGCTTCGTATAAAGAATTTGGGAGTATTCCTTCCTTTTTCATGGCCTGTAATAGTTTGAGTAGTACTGGTGTGAGTTCTCTGAAAATTTGGTAGCATCCTCCAGTGAAGCTGTCTAGGTCATGGCTTTTTTGTTGTTGTTTTGGGGAGTTCTTTTATTACCTCTTCAATCTCTTCTCTTGTCATGGGTCTGTTCAAATTTTCTATTTCAGCTTGTGTTAGTTTAGGTAGGCAATGTGTTTTTAGAAATTTGTCCATTTCTTCTAGGTTTTCAAATTTGCTGGTTTTCAATTTTTCATAGTATTCTGAAATTTTTTTTTTTTTCTGTTGTGATACATTTTATTTCAGCTGGGTCTGTTTTAATGATCCCCATCTCATTTCTTATTTAGGCTATTTGCTTCCTCTCCTGTTTTTTCTTTTGTTAGTTTGGCTAATGGTTTGTGGATTTTGCTAATCTTTTCGAAGAACCAAATTTTGGTCCTGTTGATTCTTTTTTTTTTCTTTTCTTTATTTCATTTATTTCTGCTATAATCTTTATTATTTCCTTTCTTCTGGTGATTGTGGGCTTCTTTCGCTTTTCTCTATTTGTTCAAGTTTTAGGGCTAGAGATTTTATTTTGGCCCATTCTTTTTTGATGTGTACATTTATTGCTACAATTGACTTCTAAGCACTGCCTTTGCTGTCTCCCAAAGGTTTTGATATGATGTTTTCAGTCTCATTTAATTCTAGGATTTTTTTTTTTTTCCGTCCTTGATTTTTTCTATTACGTTATTGTTTTTAAGCAAGGTGCTATTCAGTTTCCATGTATTTGCTTTTTTTTTTTCCTTGCTTTTCCTGTTATTGATTTGTATTTTTATGGTGTTGTGATAAAAGACAATGCTTTGTATAATGTCATTATTTTGGATTTTATTGAGGGTTGCTTTGTGGCATAAATTGTGGTCTATTCTGAAGAATGTTCCTCATGTGTTGGAAAACAATGTATACTTTGCTGCTCTTGGGTGGAGTATTCAATATATGTCTATGAGGTCAAGCTGGTTGACGTTGGCCTTTACATCTTCTGTATCTTCATTATGTTTCTAGATGTTCTGTCTTTTACCAACAGTGGTGAGTTGAAGTTTCCTACTATTGTGGAACTTTCAATTTCTCTTTTGAATGCTGTAAGAGTTTTTCTTATGTATTTTGGAGCCATGTCATTGGGTGTGTAGGTATTTATTAAGGTTATGTCTCCTTGGTAGATTGTCCCTTTAATTGTTACATATTGTCCTTCCTTGTGCATTATGGCTTATTTTGCCTTAAAGTCTATTTTATCTGAGTTTATTATTGCCACTCCTGCACTTTTTAGATTACTGTTTAGTTGATAAATTTTTCCATCCTTTTGTTTTTAATATATTTATGTCTTTGTGCCTGAGGTGTGTCTCCTGTAGGCGGGTATATTGATGGGTTGTGTTTTTTTAACCCATTTTGCCATTCTCTGTCTCTTTACAGGTTCATTAACCCATTTACGTTGTGTGATTATTGATAGGTATGAGCTTATTACTGTCATATTTTGTGTGTGTGTGTGCGTGTGTGTGTGTGTGTGTATGTGTGGTGCTCATATTCCTCTAACTTTCCTGCACTGAGTTCCTTTTGCTTATGGATTTTCTTTCCTTTTCGTTCACTATTATATATTTTGTGTTTAATGAGACCTTATGTTTTTTCTTTTTTATTCTGATGAACAGGTTTCTTAACTTTCTTTGTGGTTGCCTTGAGATTTACTCTTATCTTCCTAAGTTTGAAGTAGTCTTTTATTACTTGCTATCACCTTGACTTCTTCTTCATTTGAAAATTCTGTACTTAAATATTTATTCTCCCTTTTATTGTTTTGATGTTGTCATCATTTATAGATTGACATCTCTATTTCCCTGTTTTAAGCCTTTTAAACTTTGTTTTATTATTGAGAGTTTTTTTTTTACCTAGGTTTGTATCTGGATGATGCTGTCCTGTGTCCTAGACTCAGGTTGTTGTCTGACATTGTTCGTTCTCTAACCAAAGGATTTCCTTTAATATTTCTTGTAAGTTTGCTTTGTTTTTCATGAATTCTCTAATTTTTGTTTACCTGGAAATGTCCTAATTTTGCCATTGTATTTGAGGGAGAGTGTTACGGGATTTATTATTCTTGGTTGGCAGTTTTTTTTCTTTCAAGGTTTAATATATGTCATCCCATAGCCTGCATAGTTTCTGCTGAGCAATCATAGATTAATCTTACTGTTTTCCCTTTTAAGTGACTTTATTTTTCTCAAATAGCTCTCAGGATTCTTTCTTTGTCTTTGGTTTTGGCAAGTGATATTATGATATGTCTTGGTGATTTTCTTTTGTGGTCTATCCTATGAGGGGTTCATTAAGCTTCTTGGATAGTCAGCTTTTCGTCTTTCGTGATATTCACGAAGTTTTCTGCCAGCAAATCTTCAACAACCTTCTGTTTTCCATTTTCTCCCCTTGTTGTGGAAAGCCCGTCCAACACACATTTTTGCTCTTGATTATATTTCACATAACTCTTAGGTTTTCTTCATTCTTTTCTCTGATACTTCCTCAAAGTGTCATGCAGGAGTTTGTCTTCAATCTTGCTGGTTTTGTTTTGCATTGTCTCAAATTTGCTCCTAAAACCTTCTATTGAGTTGTCCATTTCTGAAATTTTGTTTTTTATCTGTTAGGTTTCTATTTACTATTTTTGTGTGATTTCTAATTGTTTATTTATTTTGACATTTTGTTCCTGTTATATTTTCCTGAATTCTTTTATTGCTTTGTATGTGTTTTCCTTTGTTTTGGCTATGTTTTTGTTGGTTTTGTCTATGTTTTCCTTGATCTCTTTCCTAATCTCTTGGAGAGCCCTAAATATTAGTCTTCCGAATTCCATTATCAGGTAGTTCTCCTGCCTTTTCTTCTACCAGAAGGTCATCTGGTTCTTTATTTTGGTCACTTGCTGTAGCCATCTTGTCTTCCTTTTTAATATGTTTTGATATTGTCTGCTGTCTCTGAGACATTAAAAACAAATAAGCAAAATCATTGCCGTCAAGTCAGTTCCAGCTCATTGCAACCCTGTACATTGAGGTATTATTTTCTTTATTTATTGATTTTATGTTCCTTTGTTTTGTCCTGCTTCTTTGTTTTCTTTTGAAACATCAGGGCAGGTGAGACAGGTGTGTTTTGCTGCTTGCTCAACTGCGGGCATGATAGCTCTCACCATCTTGTCTGGGTGGGCAGGACAGCAGTAGACAGATTGAGCCCACTTCACTGTACACTGGTTTTGTGAGGTGGCTGAGGCCAGACCGGATGAGAGCTGCCTGCCTCCTGATGTTGGTCTAGTGGTGTAGGAGCATTCACAGGTCCTCACCGGATAGGCAGGGTGTTGGATAGGGAGTGGTATGGGCTCACCTACCTCCATTCAGCAGCTGGTCATGTGGCAAGAGGGGATGAGCAGTGCGACCCAGTGCAGTAGCCAACCTGAGCTGGCAATACTCTAGCTGCAACAGCATGGCTCAGGCTGGTGAGCATGGGGGAGTGGGGAGTGGGGTTATGTGGGTGGAATAAAGAAAATAAAAGACATAGAAAGTAAAAAAGGGGGGATAGCTGGCAGGTGAGAGCAGGGCGGACTGGGGAGATAGGCAGGAAGGTGGCGAGGTGGCATATCAAGCTAGGTGGAAGGGAAAGAAAAAATAAAATAATAAAATGAAATAAAAAATGGCTTAGCAGTTGGAGGTGACTGGTTGTGGATGGGACCCAGGGCAGTGGTGAGCCTGTAGCTCCGTACTCTCAGTGGTGCAGCAAGGCTTGGTGGGAAGGTTTAGAGATGGTGTACAGGGCTAGGTGTGAGGGAAAAAGGAAAAGAAAAAAAAAATATGGTGTGGCCAGAGCCAGCAGGTGGGGGTGAGGTGGACCTGGGCTGGTGGCGAGCTGGTGCTTCTCTAGCTAAGGTGGCACAGCATGGCCCAGTAGTAAGGGGTAGAGGTGAGGTACAGGCCAGGTGAGAGGGAGAAAAAAGTGAAGAAAGGGGAAAAATGGTGTGCTAGGACCTGGCAGATGGGGGTGGGGCAGACCCAGGCTGACAGTGGGCCAGGGCCTCTCTAGCCTTGTCTTGCCAAGGCAGCATGGTGTGGCCCAGCTGGAAGGGGTAGAAGTGACGTACAGGCTAGGTGGGTGGGAGAAAGTAAAAGAGGAAAGGAAAAAACAAATGGTATGGCAGAAGCTGCCAGGTGGGGGCCGGGTGGACCCAGGCTGACAGTGGGCCACTGTCTCTCTAGTAAAGATAGCATGGCTTGGCTTGATGGGAAAGGGTAGAGGTGGGGTACAGGCTAGGTGGGAGGGAGAAAGGAAAAGAAAAGAAATTTTTTAAATGGCATGGAAGGAGCTCGTGGGTGGGCTTGGGGTAGACCCAGGCTGGGAGTGAGCTGGTAGCTTTCTAGCCAAGGTGGCTCGGTGTGGCCCATCAAGAGGGAAGGAGGAGGTTTATGGGGCAGAAGGGTGATGGATGTGGGAAAGCATGTGTCTCTGGTTACCGGGTGCTCTGTTTCCTGTTGGGAGCTCCATGAAGCTGCCATCCTATACTCCCTGTCCAGAACTGTTGATGGCTGTGCTTCAAGATGGTAACTCTGTGCCATGTTGGTTGGCAGGGGACCTCCACTCCATATTTCTCCTCGTTCTCTGTTTTCCTTCAGTTTCTTCTTCCATTCTGTGTTTGATCTAATTTTTTATCCCTTCATTTGATGCTTAGGGTTCCAGGCTTTATGCTTGTATCTGTTTTACTTAGTTATTCAAGTTTTGCCACAGAGGGATGGCATGATGCACCTGTCTAGGGTGCTGGGTTGGCTTTGCCTCTCCATCTTCCTTTGATGCTTCATGCATTGTTTAATATTTTGCTCCTTAAATATTGCTGCTCTAAGCTTGAATTTTTTCTTCAATTCTTTCAGCTTGAGAAATGCTGAGCATGTTTTTGCCTTTTGGTTGTCTAACTCCAGGTTTTGCACATTTCATTATAGTTTACTTTCTGAAGCCACCCTTTGAAATTCTCTGTTAGGCTCTTTTACTTCATCATTCCTTCTGTTCACTTTAGCTACTCTGCATTCAACAGTAAACTTCAGAGTCTCTTCTGACATCCATCTTGGTCTTTTCTTTCCTGTCTTTTTAATGACCTTTTGCTTTCTTCATGTGTGATGTTCTTGATGTTATCCCACAACTTGTCTGGTCTTCAGTCATTAATGTGCAATGTGTCAAGTCTATTTTTGAGACAGTCTCTCAATTCAGGTGGGATATACTCAAGGTCATACTTTGGTTCTCGTGGACTTATTTTAATTTTCTTCAGCTTCAACTTGAACATCCATCTGAGCAACTGATGGTCTGTTCACCAGTTGGCCCCTGTCCTTGTTCTGATGATACTGAGCTTCTCCATCGTCTCTTTCCACAGATGTAGTCAATTTGACTCCTGTGTATTCCATCTGGCAAGTTCCATGTGTGTCACCGTTTATGTTGTTGATAAAAGGTGTTTCCAATGAGCACTGTGTATATTCCAGTTGATAAAAAGAAGTCCGTGTGCTAATGAAACTTACATTTTAGTAGGGAGAGACAGACAATAAGTAAACTCATAACTGAGTATGAAACTAGGCAATTGCAGGCATGGAGCTTTTTAAACCTATTTGAGCTGTGGTGGCCTGGGAAGATATCCAGGAGGACTGTGTGGTGGAAGACAAGAAGGTATCAAACATTCAGGGACCTGGTAAAGTCCTCTCCACTTGCAGCCTGAGGCAGTTCCAAGCTTACACATTGTTAACAATGGTAAGGAAGAGGTTAAGAGTGCTGGGATGTGATCACTGATGGGCAGAGAGGTAGGAGGGGAGTATGGTAGTGCCAGGATCGGATCACAGAGAGTTTCAGGAGTAGGGGAAGAGGTTTAGACCTTTTTCTAGATGTGATGGGAAGTGTTCCAAACAAGTCAATGTCAATCTCAATCTCATTTCCACTTTTTTTAAAAGGACTTTGGCTACAGTGTGAAGAAGTTGCTGTTTTCCCCTAATTTCTAGAGAGTTGAAACAAATAATACCACTAAATTCAAACAAAGAATCCCTGGCTGAACAATTCTTAAGCACTAGGCTGCTAAACCAAAGGTGGGCAATAGGAACCCACCCAGCAGCTCCACAGGAGAAAGACCTGGAACATGTTCCCCTAAAGATTACGACCTAGGAAACCCTACGGGGTGGTTCTACTCTGTCACATGGAATAACTGTGAGTCGGAGCCACCTAAAAAAATCAGCAAATTCAAACAACCAGTGAGAGGCAGAAGCCTGATTCAAGTTTGGCTATGCTTAATCCAAAGCCTCTAATCTTTGATGAAATAGGTTTTAATATTCTCTTAAATTGATTGCTTATTCCACTTTATTGTTCAACTTTAAGGTAAAGATGATGTATATCTTTTTATAATCTTTATCCACGTTGCATAGAGAGACACACAACTTAGAGGAAGAAATGCCCTTTCAGCTAATAAGTGAAGTGTGAATTCCAGGTTGGCACATTGACTTTTAAGAAGTCTGCTGGCACATCCCTGCTGAAGAAGCCACTCACCTAAGATCTAAAAATCCATCAGCCAGTAATGAAGGGGTTATTCCACTCATCTACTGAACTATCAGCAAAAGTTAGCAGAATCTAAATTTTCGTAGAAGCCCACTAATGCTGATAAGTTTTTAAGTTTATGTTTCTTATTTTTACTCTTGACACATTTTTTCATATTTCCACTTAATATGGTTGCTTTGTGATAGTTTCTGTAGGTAAAATAGCAGTGGTTTTTGTCGCTAAAATTATGTGCCTTATGGGTTTTTTTTTTTTTTTTATGGGTGGTAATGACATTTGTGTGAAAGACATTCAATGAATACTTTATGGTATTCAGCTTAACTTCTGAACACAATTACTGTGACACTGGTGAGTTGGTACTGATTGCAGGTATTCAGTGTGCCCAGACAGGGGAACACTTAGGACTGAATATTAAAACGTTACATGCTTTAACAGTCCAGTGTTGCTCTTAAAGATAGGCAGAGCTGATGATTTGGTTTAAAATTCACTGTCTTTGGGATAAGATCACAAATCTAATTCTAGAATATTTATTTGCCATCAGTGTTGTTGTTGTTAGGTGCTGTCAAGTCGGTTCTAACTCACAGCGACTCTATATGTATCCTATATGTACAACTGAATGAAACACTGCCCAATCCTGCACCATCCTTACAATCATTGCTATGTTTGAGCCCCTTGTTGTAGCCATTGTGCCAATCCATTTTGTCAAGGGTCTTCCTCTTTTTCACTGACTCTCTACTTTAGCAAGAATGATGTCTTTCTCCAGGAAGTGATCCCTCCTGATAATATATCAAAATACCTGAGACAAAGTAACATCCTTGCTTCTGAGGAGCGGTATGGCTATACTAAGAAAATGTCAAATTTAATACCCAATCATTGTGAATGGGAAATTCATGCCAAATTAGGGGTTAAATGGTATATATTAGAGCTAAAAATGAGTTTTAAAATCAGTTTTTTTTAATTAATTGATCAATTAATAAATTGCATGTAAAAGAACATTGGTAGGTAAATAAATTTGCTATGTCATTCTCTAAGCACAAATAAATTTGTCTTTAAACTTGCTGTATAGGCTTTATTATTATGTTTGTCAGGTTGGATTTAATTTATCCAGGTAAATGAGAAGGTATTTTGGTGTATTTCTTTAGCATGTTCTATTGAGTTAAACATATTCTCACTACTTTGACAAATCCATAAGAGACATCATGGTCCCCACACAGTAATGGAAACCGTATTATGAGACTATGTGCACAGCTAGTGTGTCCTGCTTCTCTAGCTGGGGAGACCCCCCAAAATTGCACTTCTTTTACCAATGTAATTGATGTCAGTCTATGTTTCCTTGGGGGTAATTCCACTTCCTTGAGAGTGTTAGTCATGTAATTCAGACGCTATTGCTACTGCATTAGAGGATTTTCAGGATTTAAGGGCACCATTTTGATGCTAGAGGACATCACACCATTGTCAGGTGCTGGTTGGTTACTTTGGAAGAGATGCTGACAAGCTGGAGACGCCAAGGATGATAAACGGGAAGTCCAGCTTTAAATATCACTACCACAGCATGGCTGCATCAGAGGGCTGTCCTGAGAACACTTCCAGGAAAGCTTGACGCACAGGGCAGTCCTGATTCCACACACCTCAAGGAGAAAAATCTTCAGCAACAGTCACTTTTGCATTTCGTCTCTGCCCACAGTCTGGTCATCTCCCTGCTGGTATGGCAAGACCTTCTCAAGGTAACCCCTAGGAGAAGGAAAAGGGGAAGTAGATTTTCTTCCTTCTCTCCCTTCCAAAGTTACACTCAGTGATGGTTACTTCTCCAGGATCCTTGGTGGCACAATGGTTAAGCACTGGGCTGCTGGCTGAAAAAGTTGGTGGTTCAGAGAGAGACCTGGCCATCTTCCTGTAAAGATGGCAGCCTAGAAAACCCTATGGGGCAATTTTACTCTGGCACATGGGGTCGCTATAAGTCTAGACACCCGCACCCCTACTTTACATATGTTTTTAAATTTGTGTATGGCTATTAGTCACAAAGCATGCTCTTAACATTGGAGAAGTGGATTAGAGACTAAATTTAGAGAGATTTCCAACTTCAGAAATACTGATCCCCTAGTTGGCCCCTTCCCATAACAGTTTGGGCCCTAGCATTGTGCCTTGTCACTCCCTCTCTCTCAGAATGCGATCCTCAGTGAGAAAAATCTTAGCGACATTTTCTGTCTACTAATCTCTGTTGGGAGGAGCTCTGGTGGTGCAGTGGTTAAGCATTCAACAGCTAACCAAAAGGTCAGTGGTTTGAAACCACCAGCACTCTGTAGGAGAAACCACTAGCTCTCTGCTTCCATAAAGATTACAGACTTGGAAACCCTGTGAGGAAGTTCTACTCTATTCTATGGGGTTATTCTGAGTTGGAATCAACTCTACAGCAACGGGTTTTACAGTCAACTTTCAATGCCACACAACATCTGCTCCTTCGTCTAGCCTCAGGTGTTGCCCTTTGTACTTGTGCTATGCGTGCTCAGTAAATAAATATGACGAGGATGAAGAAGACCTAAAGAGATAAAACAGAGGGCTTGAGGGGTTGTGGCCCTTCATGTGGCTAAAGAGCAAAGATGAGGGACTGGCCAAGTTAGAAGAGAGGCTGTGGTCAGAGGGAAAGTGTTAAGATTTCAGAAGTAGAATGCTTTCATTTGAATGCAAAGTCCATGGTAGGGTCCTGAGAGAGAATGACTGAAGAAGCTGAAGAGAGATGAAATTAGACTGATTTGAAGAGATCAAGGAAGCAAAAATTAGGATGTGAAAATGAGGGTGTGAGCTGTTCATCCACATAAACATTAATCTCAGTGAAAAATAAAGCTGTGAATTGAGTGTGCAAAGTCGTATGTGAAACTCTTTGAGAAATAGTAAACGAGAATGAGAAAAAGAAATATTGCCAGATGGTATGAGGCCATAGGAGAGGATTTAGTGCTGGGGCAGAGAATAATGTTCTAGAACTTCACCGTTGATTACAGTAGCCACTAGCCTCCTGTGGCTATTAAACGCTTGAAATGTATCTGCCTGAACTGAGATGTGCTATAACTATAAAATAAATACCAAAATGGCAAATGAAATTTCCAAGTAATCATTTTTATGTTGCTTTCAGGTTCAAAGGAAAATATTTCGGACATACTGGGAAATAAAATACAATAAATTATTAAATTTAGTTTCACTTGCTTCTTGTTACTTTTTCAAAGCTGGCTCTTAGAAAATTTAAAATTAACTTGGTGGCTCACATTTTGGCTTGTATTATATTTCTATTGGATAGTCGTCATTTGGAAGTTTAAATGAGTTCAGACAATCACTCCCTGCCTTTTCTTCTGACTTAGCACTGATACATCAACAACCCAGGACTATTTATTTTTATGATTTTGATATGTAGCCTTATGGTATTGTAAGAAAAATAAAGTTATTAAAAACAAATGTGTGATGTCAAGGACAGAATACCCGGGATAATCCTCAGTCCCGCTCCTCAAATTCTGGGTGTGGATCGCTCTGGGGGTTGTAATATTGGAGAGTGAAACTATAATTGACGTGACAATCCCTGTCCCCTCTTTTTCTTATATAGGAAGAGGATGTCAGGTTGGGTCAAGGACCATGTTATAGATAATTTTATATACTAACTGGAGGTTAAAATTTTTTTAAAAGGTGAAATTGTACTTATATATTACGAAATAGACTTCCCAGTGGTTTGGGACTTGAGCTGACTTTAAAGCTGCAGCCCCCAAAACATCCAGTTTTTCAAAACAACTCCCACAATTATTAGCCATGATTCACATTAACAAAGGAGAAAGCATCCCTCCCTTTTTAAGCACGTAAGCTTGTTTTTCCTTCACTGCATTAAAATCAAAAGCATGATTTCTAAAAACATTAATTTCATAGAATATTTTCTTGGAAGCAGTCACCTTTTTTTTTTTGTTGTAACATGATGTTTCTTTAGAGATAAATAGTGATAAAATTAAGTAAATTGGAAACTTAAAGCAACATACAACATCATTGTAAAAATAGGCCAAAGAGGGCAAGGGGCCAAAGGAAAAACCGTGATAGTGAAATAATACGACGCTAAGGAAAAGGATGGTCCAGAAAGCATAATTTATTTCACAGTTGTTAGAGGTAGGCCGAGTATTTGGCAATAAGCTTCAGAGCAGTCAGAGACAAGAGGGAAGCACAATTAGATGAAATATTCATAGTGACCATAAGATATGAATAAATCAGTTACTTTGGCAAACCATTTCTTTTCCTAATAACGAGCCTGGAGAAAAATTCCTGCTGTGATTATTTAAAAAGAACACACTGCTGTGCTATTGTTTTTTTTGTTTTGTTTTGTTTTGCTTGAGTCCAAGAGAGAATTTAGAGAAAGATATGTGCCATTCCATTAGAGATTATCTCGTGAATATATTTTATAATTTCTACCCCAGTATGGAACTCTGGCGGCACAGTCGTTAAGAACTTGGCTGCTAACCAAAAGGTTGGCAATTCAAATTCACCAGCTACTCCTTGGAAACCCTATGGGGCAGCTCTACTCTGTCCTCTGTCCTGTAGGGTCACTATGAGTTGGAACTGACTTCACAGCAACGGGTACCCCAGTATACCTGGCTTCCTATTACTGTGAGATACTTAAACCGAACCAGCTGCTGCGGAATTGACGCAGACGCATGGTGACCCCGTGTGTGTCAGACTGGAACTCTCACAGCGTTTTCAGCAGGTGATGTTCCCCAAGTGGAACACCAAGTCTTTCTTCAGTGGTGCCTCTGGGTGGGCATGAACCTCCAACCTTTTAGTTAGCAGCAGAGTATGTTAACCACTTGCATCACCCAGGCACTCTGTCAGTGAAAAATAAAGCTGTGGATAAGTCAATAAATAAAGCTGTAAAAAATAAAGTACTTATACCACCCTGATCAGTCCTTGTCTTGCCATTACCCTGACCCCACAAATAATTCCCTGGCTGTCCAGGTTTCCCTATTACATGTTATAACTGAGCAGTCTAATCAAGCTTTTTTTCCATTAAAAATTAACTTTTTAAATCCCATTTCTCAGCACCCCGATCCCTGTAAATAACTAATCTGATAAACTGATCAATGAGAGAATATATTACCTCTCCTGACAACTATCTGTAATTTATTGGCTTTCTGGCTATGTGCCAAGTCAAAGGTCTTTTTCAAGTTTTTTCTTTTATTTAGTAAGAACTTTTTTTTTCTTTCCAAATGAAAGCTTAAATGGCTCTCTAATATGGACACAGAAGGGGTTGCTGAGGTTGAAACGCTGGGGACCTAGAGCCAGCTGTTTAGCTTTCCCTTTGACTGCCACAGTGGCCCCTAGGGGTTCTCAGCAGCACCCTAGCATTCTGCCAAGCATGGTAGGGAAAAAAGGATGACTTTTTAACAGAAGCGTCAAACTTCTGGAGGTGTAGTGGGGACACTTGGGAACCCATCGACCCTTTAGTTCTCTCCATTTAGAGAATTACCTCCTCTGTCTTTGACTATCAGCCATCCCTGACTGGCATGCTGTGTAAAGTGTCTCAGAAACAGAAAGCAAATGTGACCTCCAGGCGACACTGTATTGTTTACGATAGATTAGGATTACTTAGGGGAAACACGGTTGTCTATATAATAGAGGCGGAGCCCTGTCCTACAGCGTTGCTATGAGTCAGAATCGACTCCATGGCAACCGGGATATAATTGAGGCAGGGCACTCTACCTTGAGGACTCAAACGATTCTCAAGGCAAGGGAGGTGTTTGAGAAACAGTTAATGTGGTAGGAATAGGTATCAATCATCTGGTTAAAGTGCAGATTTAGATAGTGTGGGTATAGGGTGGGGCGCAGGATCTTGAATCTCTAACAAGCTCCCGGATGACGCTTCTGTTGCTAGTTGAAGACCAGCCTTTGAGCAGCAAGACTCTAGGGCGCCTCCTAGAACTGTCTTACCCAGGCTACTGTAACCCCATAAAAGCAGGACCGGCCGGGGCTCAGTATTCGCAGAAATGAAGACCTAGGATTATACCATCTGGTCCTGAGTCCTGGCCAGCTGGGGCGTTACCTGAGAGCAAAATGAACACGAAATGGGGAGTGAAGAAGATATGAAAAATTACAATCTGTTGCAGAAATACAGGCCTATTAATTTTTTTCCTGTTTTGCTACATGCCACTATTTTATTCAAGATGGTCATTGATGCTTAACTTTACAATTTAGTCCTTAGTTATGAGGTATCAAGTAGGAATTATGACTGCAGTATGAGATGAACAATTAGAAAGCAAAAACCATAAAGCATAAACTCTTAACTCTTGCAAACTAGAGTTATAGATTCAATTTGACATCATCTTTTTTTTTTTTTAAGAGAATTATGCACTAGGCAGCAATCATGAATTGTGAAGAACAAGAAACATCAATATAATCTAATTCACTTCTGTGACAGACTGAAGGGCTTAGCGGGCTTGAGCGATAGTGATGAATTTAATAATTCTTGACACAGCCATTCACAATGGTTATGTTTCTGTGCTACATAATAGCCTCTATTTTAAAAAAATGTAATAGAAAAAGTTTACACCAGAATTTTCCCAAGGGTCAGATAATCTTTATGAATACTGGAAGTAGTACGAGTGGATTTGTTTATAACGTGTATCCATCCTATTCTGGAATATCTCAATATAATCATTGGACAGTTAACATTTAGATTATTAATTTTACTTTTACTGTATAAATTTTCATCTCAAATCAGTAGCTACCAAAACTTTCTGGAACAATTGTATTTACTCAGACTTTTTTTTAAGACTCATTATATGGTATATCTTGGTTCCATTTGTGCTTACGAATTTCTGTTCTTCAGTTGGTGAAAATATTATTATATATAAATTATAGCATCTAACTAAATAGTGTCATTCATATCTTTTATATTATTAGTGATTTTTTTCCCTAGTGTACTAATTGCTGGGAAGGTGGTATTGGAAGTTCCTACAGAAACTGTGGATTTTTCTGTTTTTATCTTTGTCCACTCAATTTTTCCTTAATACACTTTGAAGCTGTTATTACGATCAACCATATTTAAAACTTTTATGTTCTCCTGATGCACTGACAGTTTTATTATTGTCATATGTCCCTCTTTACTCTGTAAAAATTCATTCTCTCAAAGCATATTTTTTTCTCACATTAGTGTAGCCACCCCAGCTTTCTTATTATTAATGCTTACAGGATACATCTTTTTCCAAACTTTTCAACTCTTTGGTGCCTTTGTAATTAGTGTGTCTTCTAGAGACAACATGTAGTTAGATCTTTTTTAATCAATCTGAAAATTTTTAATCTTTTAATTAGAATGTTGTCATTTACATTTATTATAATTATTAATATGGTTGGGTTTAGGTCTGCCATTTTGCTATTTGCTTTCTTTTTGTCTTACTGTTTTCTGTTTGTTTCCTTTCTTCTTTCATTCCTCCTTTTCTTAGTTCTTTTGGAATAATTCAATCCTTTTCAGTGTTTCATTTTGATTTCTCTACTAGCTATGAGTCCTGGTGGTAAAATGGTTAAGCTCTTGGCTGTTAACTAAAAGGTCGGTGGTTTGAATTCACCAGCTGCTCCACTGGAAAAAGATGTGACAGTTGGCTTCCCTAAAGATTACAGCTAGGGTTGCTGTGAGTCAGACAACTCCACAGCAATGGGTTTTTTATTAGCCTTTCAATACTTCTTTGTGTTATTTTTACAGTGCTTGCTCTAGAGATTACAATATGCATCTTTAAATTAGCACAATCTACTCAGTGTTAATATTGCACTACTTCACACAAAATAATCTTACTACAGTGTAAGCCAAAACCAAACCAAACCCACTGCCCTCAAGTCGATTCCGACTTACAGCGACCCTATAGGACAGAGTAGAACTGCCCCATAGAGTTTCCAAGGAACGCCTGGAGGATTTAAACTGCTGACCTCTTGGTTAGCAGCTGTAGCACCTAACCACTAGGCCACCAGGGTTTCCTACTACAGTATAGTTCTATTTATATTCATGGTTTGTCTATTCTTGTTATATATGCTACAACCATACACATTATAAACCTCTTGGTTGTTTTACAATTACTGTTTTGTCTGTTAAAGAAATTAAGAAAAAAAGTGTGTGTATATATGTATATATATACAAACACACATACACTTATATATGTATATATATTTATTTACATGTATATGTAGTTTTTAATATTTATTACATATTTACATTTCAGGTGATCTTCATTTCTTCCTATAGATCCAAGGTATTACCTGTTCTGTCACTTTCTTTCAGCCTAAGAAGCTTCTATTAAAATTCCCTCTAGTATAGGTCTAATTCAGTTTGTCTTTTAAGGGTAGACACTTCTCTACTTTCTGCTTGATTCTGGTAACTCTCCAAGTGCCTTCAAATAAGTGGGAATTTTGGGGGGAGGAGGGAGTAGAACAGATTTGGTAATTGTTATCTTCAGCAGGCTTAGTCTGACCAAGCCACTTCACCATTACCAGAAGCTGAAATCCACACTGTGTACATTTTAACCCACAAAATGGTTGTATAATTTATTCATTAAGGAAACACTGAGGACTTAAACTGTGCTAAGCATTAACAAAGACAAAGCTTGTTCAAGATTTCCCAAGTGATTTAGTATCATCAGAAGACAGAGCATGCCAGGGAGAGTGGCGTGCAATCAGTCCATGAAGAAAATGGCCATGCTAACATGCTTATTTTATCTTATCGGTGATAAGGAGTTGTTGAAGGGATTTAAGCAAAAAGAGAAACATGGTCAGATATGGGGTTTAGAAGGACCAATGGTATGGATAAAGACATTGATAGAGTAAAGCCAACGGGCAGAAAGATCAGCTGGAACATATGTGATTATTCAGGTGAGTTTGAAGAGGAGGAGAGGAAAGGAGAGAAACAAGAGGTAAAATTTGGGGACTAATTTGGCTATTGAGAGTTAAGTAAAGATGATTTGATGAAAGGTGTTGATTCTAAGTTTGATCATTAAAAAACAATCAAGTGAAATCCTGAAAATTTGTTTCTTCTAAACTTTACTGATGCAGTTGTCTAAACATGCTTGTACAATTCCTTGAAATACATACAAATCAAAACTCAAATTTGTTGCCGTCCAGTGATTCTGACTTACAGTGACCCTACAGGGCAGAGTAGAACTGCCCCCAAATGTTTCAAAGGCTGTAATCTTTACAGAAGCAGACTCCACATTTTTCTCCTGTGGAGGCACTGGTGGATTTGAACCACTGATCTTTTAGTTAGCAACCAAGCTCTTAACCACTGTGCCACAGGGCTCCACTGATAAACACCAAAGTAGTTTTTAAAAATACTGATTCCCAGCCATATCCCCAGAGATTCTTGTGTAATGGACCTGGGGTTTGCTTTGGTATTGGGATTTTTATCCACTGTCTTAAGCAGTGTTCTTAAACTGTGGCATGTGTCAGAACGACATGGAGGGCTTGTTAAAACAGTGACTGCTGGGCTCCATTCCCAGAGTTTCTGATCTCGCAGGCTTAGTGGGGCTGGAGAACTTTAATCCCTAACAAGCTCCCAGATAATGCTGGTGCTGCTGCTCTGGGGACCACACTTTGAAAACCACTGTCCTAGAGAGACTTGAAAATCTCAATAGACAGTAAAAGATTAAATAATGCCATGGGGGCCATAATACTGAAAATAAAGACTGCTTTGATTGATATGAAAATGGTCATCAACAGACAGTTTTTGATTCAATTGGTGAAAGTTTAATGTACATAAGCCACAAGAACAAGAAATAAAAGCCTAGTAAAGATAGACGAAGGTTGGCTAAATAATGAAAAATTCAAGAGATGATAAATAAAGTTGAATGTAAGTTACCCAAGAGATTAACGTAGGGTTGTGTAAACTATTATCTTTAAAAGAATATCAGGTGCTCTTATCTTCTACAGAGGGCAATTCAAGGTGAACTTTACTTTAAGAAGCTGTATAAACAATTTAGACAAATGTAAAATGTAAGAAATAATTCTTCTCAGGGATGCTGGTTAAATAAAGCTTAGCAAAGTTGCTTTTGGAGGCTGTGGCTGGTGCAAACAGTACATGCGCTAGGCTACTTGTTGGTCTAAGTCCACCCAGAGGCACCTTGAATGAAAGAATTTATTTCTGAAAAATCAGCCATTGAAACCATGTGGAGGACAGTTCTCTGACACACATGGGGTTGCCAAGAGTTGGAATAGATTCAATGGCCACTGCTTTTTTTCTTTTTGGGGGTGGGGGTGGGGGTTGCTTTTGAAGCAGGATATTTATATATCTTAATTCTAGAATTATTTGAGTATAGACTTTCTCAGAATTGTGTGACATCTGTATTTTCCCCATATACTTTGGCTCACTGTTCACTCTTTTGTTATATATAAACGAATTTAGGAGCTCAGATTATAAAGGGAAAAGGAATGATAAAGCACAAGCTAAAAATTCACACCATATTCTTATGCCAACTTTATAGGAACTTTTGTCTACCAGTTTAACTTTTGTTTAATTTAGCCTATAGACATTCAGAGTTTTTACTGTTTTTGTAGATATAGTCATTATTTTTAAATACTACAAAGTTCCATGGATTTCTTCGAAAATAAATGTTATTTTACTAAACAATAGATCACTGTAATTATTCATGTATTCTGTCAACTCTACATGGCCTATTCAACACAAATAGCAAGAGATGTTATCAGTGGTATTTTATGGTGTTCTTTCAGAAAAGAGGCATTTCCTTTCATTTCTTTTGCAGCTTATCTGTATTCTAAAATATAATAACTATGGATGAAATCATTCTAATTTTAAAACAACTATACATTTATGTGTACCATTCCATTATAATGAAATTTCTACCAAAACTTGTTTTCTTTAAATACAAAGCCTTAGAAATAACCTGCTTAAAAATAGATGGTTTAAATTATTCCATCATGAACTTAAGGTTTCATTTAACTTATTAGGAAATCCTGGTGGTGTAGTGGTTAAGTGTTACAGCTACTAACCAAAGGGTTGCAGTTCAAATCCTCCAGGTGCCAGGTGCTCCTTGGAAACTCTATGGGGCAGTTCTACTCTCTCCTATAGGGTTGCTATGAGTCAGAATCCACTCGACAGCAGTGGGTTTTTTGGTTTTAGCTATTAGGTTAATGACAAATAAAGATTATTGATAACGTAATTCCTCAAACATATTTGAGTTTTTTTCACATACTTTTTAATTGCCTCCTCATCTGACATTCTTCATCTTATTTTCATAAGCTTATTTTCTTAAGTTTAATTGATTTTAATTTGTATATTATTTATATATTGTAAACTGCCATAAATTCTGTTTGAAAAGAGAAGAACAGATAATAGATGGATAGACAAATGGAGGTCATACATACAGATAGACAAGAAAGTGAGTTATACCGGAGGGAAGGAGTATGAAAGGGATGAGAACGGATGCAAATAAGAGAGAAAAAAAAGAAGGAAGGGAGAGGGAGGGAAGCAGGGAGGGAGAGAAGGAGGGGAGAGGGAAGGAAGAAGGGAGATAAGCTGGAGGGAAGAAGGAATTTCCACTAACATTTTTGGTAATAAAATCTTTGGATTGAACCCAAGAGGTGCTATTAAAAATTACTGAATTAGGACTTCCGGCCAAGATGGTGCCATAGACAGAAGCACCATGCTGTCCCTCCACAGCAAAGACCTGAAAAAATAAGTAAAACACAGACAAATGTCATTCCTGGAACCTAAAGTGCCAAATGAAGAAATAGAGAACTCAGCCAAGCACCAAATGGAATAAGAAACTGCCAGAGAACGGAGAGCGAGGAGAGATAGACCCGGAGGGCCCCATCAGCTAACGCAGCACGGAGCCACTATCTTGGACTCCAGTCAGGGATCGGCAGACAGAGCTCAGGAAAGCAGCTTCGTGGAACTCCCAGCAGGAGTCAGAGCAGCGGGTAGCCAGCAATACGCACCTTCCCATTCTCCATCCTCTCCCCGCTGCTCTACCTCCAAGCTTCCTGGCTGGGTGCGGTGGCTCGGCCCGCCAGGAGCTGCAGTGTCCGTGCCACTTGGATTTGCCCAACCCATGTCAGAGATCAGCAGACAGGGAGTATAGGAAAGCAGCTTCATGAAGTTCCCAGCGGGAGACAGGGCACCCAGTAAGCAGCGATATATGCTTTCCTAGCCCTTCCTTCTTCCGCCCACCTTCAGCCTCCTGTGCTTCCCGCCAGCCACAGTCTCTTGGCCAGGGGGCAACTGTCTTGGCCACAGGCTGCTTGGATTCATCCTGCCAACACTGGCAGGGCCCCTGAGCTGGTGTTGCTTCTTTCTGTCCCTTTTGGTTTGTTCTGTGCCTCCTACCACCTCCCCCTCCTCTCTCTGGAACACTTGGCTCTGTGTGCCATCTTTGCTTCTTCTTGAAAGGCTGTGAAGCCATCCTCGACTGGGGAACCACTCACCTGGCAGGCACCACCATGCTGGTGGGATCCCTGAGGATTTTTTTAAACTTGTTTTGCTCTGTTCTGTTTTCTTTGTTTGTTTCCTTTTTCTTTTCACAGCTTCGGAGCCCCTTCTAGCCGGTTGCACTGCATGGCTTAGGAGCCACTCCCCCAATCTGTGTAGCTGCCGCTTAGGTGGGATCCCTGAGGACATTTCTTTATTTTTTTTTCTTTTCTCTCTCTTTTTCCCTTTCTGTGTGTCTTCATTTCTCAGTTCTCATCTCTCTACACTTACCATCTTTTCCTATCTCCTAAATACCTGGTGTTGTATGAAATCTATATCCCCTCTAGCCAAGCTATACTGCGCAGCCTGGGAGCCACTTCCCTGGGCTTAACAACCCCACTGGTGGGACTCCAGGACTCCTGGAGGCTTTTCTTTTCTTTTCCAAATTTTTATCTATTTTTTTCTCTCTTTTTCCCTTTTTCTTTTCTTTCTTTTTTTTCCTTTTTGTTTTTCTCCATTTTTTGGCTTCTCATCTCTCCACTCCAGTGGCAAGCTCCCTTAGCACTGTTTTTTTTTTTTTTTTCCTCTTTGTTTGCTTGTTTTTGGCTCCTGTTTTTCTCTTCTCTCTCTCCTCTTTCCCATACCCCTATTAGCTCCACACATCACAACCTCCCCCCTCTTTCCCACCTACCTTCACCATGCACTGAATATCACACCCACTAGCAGCACAGGCACAGCCTACTGGAACCTGCCCCGCACTGATTCCTGGCCTACCCTGTCAGCCCTAGTACATGTCACAAACAACCCATCCCAGCCCTTCCCCATCAGTTGGACCTGCCCTGCTGCACCACAGTTGAATGACTGGCCCTGCCCGTTGTACAAGGAAGTGAAAAGTATCATGACTACAGATGAGCAAACAACAAAGAACGCACAGCCTGCCTGCTCAGACATAATCAAATAAAGCAAAAAAGCAGGATAAACAAACAAATCTACAATCAAGAAATGAAGAAAATAACTACTGAATGTCCCAAAGACAGCAGACAATATCAAAAAATATTAAAAAAAAAAACAGGACAGGATGGGTCCAGTAGGGGTCCAAAATAAAACACCAGATGACTTTCCAGTAGAAGAAAAGGCACTAGAACTACCTGACAGGGGATTCAAATCTCTAATATTCTGAGCAATCCAAGAGTTGAAGCAAAAAGCAGACAAAAATGAGGAAAAAATAGACAAATTTTTGGAAAAGGCAGACAAATTCATGGAAAATACAGACCAAAAAAATAAAAGAATTCATGAAAGTAATACAGGAACAAAATGCCAAAATAAATTCACAACTAGAAATCATACAAAAACAACAATTAGAAATCCAAAAGACAAACAACAAGATTTCAGGAATGGACAGTGTCATAGAAGGGCTGAGGAGCAGGTTTGAAACATTGGAAGGCACAATCAGTGATAGTGATGACAAACACTTGGATATAACTCTGAGGAAAAATTAGAAAAAAGGAAAATGAAGAAACCCTGGGAATTATGTGGGATACAATCAAAAGTAAAAATTTGTGACTGATCGGAGTTCAAGAACAGGGGGAGAAAACGGAAAACACATTGAAGGATTGCTGACAGAAAACTTCCCTAATATCATGAATGATGAAAAGCTGACCATCCAAGAAGCTCAATGAACCCCACATAGGATAGTCTCCAAAAGAAAAACACCAAGGCATATCATAATCACACCTGCTAAAACCAAAGACAAAGAAAAATCCTGAGAGCAGCTGAAGAAAAACAAAAACCCACATACAGAGGAGAAACAATAAGACTAAACTCTGATTATTTGGCAGAAACCATGCAGGCAAGAAGGCAATGGGATGATATATATAAAACCTTGGAAGAAAAAAACTGACAACCAAGAATAATACATCCTGCAAAACTTTCATACAAATTTGATGGTGAAATTAGGACATTTCCAAATAAACAGAAATTAAGGGAGTATGTAAAAACCAAACCAAACTTATAAGAATTATTAAACGGAGTCCTTCGGTCTAAGAACAAACAACATCAGACCACAGCCTGAATCTAGGATGCAAAATTGTACCAACCTAGGAAATGAACTCTCAAGGACTATCCAAAACCAAAACAATTGCAACAGGGAACCAGAGAGGTTAATCTGTAAATGACAACAACGTCAGAACAATAAAAGAGGGAATAAACGGTATAGGTATAGGACTTTCTAATGGAGAGGAAGGCAAGGCGATACCAAGTAATAATAGACTGGTTCAAACCTACAAAGAAAAGGGGAGATTTCAAGGTAACCACAAAGAAAGTTAGCATACCTACTCATCAACATAAAGAAGAAAAACTAAAGTCTCAATAAAAACTAAATCTACAAAAACAAAAGAAACAAAAAAGAAATCCACAAACAAAAGGAAGTCAGCCCAGGGGAGTAAGGGGAATATACAAAACGTCGTTGTTGTTATTGTTAGGTGCCGTCGAATCAGTTCCGACTCATAGCGATCCTGTGCACAACAGAACAAAACACTGCTCAGTCCTGACCCATCCTTACGATCATTGTTATGCTTGAGCTCATTGTTGCAGCCACTGTGTCAATCCACCTCGTTGAGGGTCTTCCTTTTTTCCACTGACCCTGTACTCTGCCAAGCATGATGTCTTTCTCCAGGGACTGATCCCTCCTGACAACATGTCCAAAGTATGTAAGACGCAGTCTCGCCATCCTTGCTTCTAAGGAGCATTCTGGTTGTCCTTCTTCCAAGACAGATTTGCATCTGTTTGTTGAAACATCTCAATTGATATTCCATCAATTCCTGGAGCCTTGTTTTTCGCCAATGCCTTCAGAGCAGCTTGGACTTCTTCCTTCAACACCATCGGTTCCTGATCATATGTCACCTTTTGAAATGGTTCAACATCGACTAACTCTTTTTGGTATAATGACTCTGTGTATTCCTTCCATCTTCTTTTGATGCTTCCTGCATCATTTAATATTTTCCCCATGGAATCCTTCACTATTGCAACTCGAGGCTTGAATTTTTTCTTCAGTTCTTTCAGCTTTAGAAACGCCGAGCATATTCTTCTCTTTTGGTTTTCTATCTCCAGCTCTTTGCACATGTCATTATAATACTTTACTTTGTCTTCTCGAGCCGCCCTTTGAAATCTTCTGTTCAGTTCTTTTACTTCATCATGTGTCTGTCAGTTTGTCATACTGTGGGAGCTTGCGTGTTGCTGTGATGCTGGAAGCTATGCCAACTGTATTCAGATACCAGCAGGGTCACCCATGGAGGACAGGTTTCAGCTGAGCTTTGAGGCTAAAACAGACTAGGAAGAAGGATCCAGCAGTGTACTTCTAAAAAGCATTAGCCAGTGAAAACTTTATGAATAGCAATGGAACATATAAAACGTTAGTGCCACAAAAAAAAAAGCACTACAAAATGACAGCAATAAACTCAATGATAGAGAATGATGAATCTGAGAAGCATCTCAGAACATGGATGCATCTGGAGGAGTTTATGCTGAGTGAAATAAGTCAATCACAAAAGGACAACTATTACATGAGACCACTACTGTAAAAACTCTTGAAAAAATTTTCATACAAAAAGAAACAGTATTTGATGGTTACGAGGGAGGAGAGGGGTGGGATGGAAAAACAATAGACAAAAGATAAGGGTAACTTTGGTGAAGGGTAAGACAGTACACAATACTGGGGAAGCCAGCACAACTTGTACAAGGCAAGGCCACGGTGGCTCTATGGACACATCCAAACCCTGTGAGGGACGGAATTGTTGGGCTGAGGGCTGTGGGGATCATGGTCTCAGGGACCATCTAGCTCAGTTGGCATAACAGAATTTATAAAGAAAATGTTCTACACTCTACTTCAGTGAGTAGTGTCTGGGGTCTTTAAAACCCTGTGGAGAGCCATCTAGGATACTCCACTGGTCTCAGCCCTTCAGGAGCAAAGAAGAATGAAGAAAACTAAAGACACAAGGGGAAGATTAGTCCAAAGGACTAACGGACCACATCTACCACAGCTTCCACCAGATTGAGTCCAGAACAACAAGATGATACCTGGCTACCACCACTGACTGCTCTGACAGGGATCACAGTGGAGGGTCCCAGACAGAGCTGGAGAAAAATGTAGAACAAAAATCTAACTCAGAAAGAAAGACAAGACTTGCTGGCCTGACAGAGACTGCAGAAACCCTGAGAGTATGGCCCCCAGACACCCTTTCAGCTCAGTAATGATGTCACTTCTGAGGTTCACCCATTAGCCAAAGATTGAACAGGCCCAAGGAACAACACAAGACTAAAGAGGCACACCAGCTCTGGGGCAGGGACTGGAAGGCAGGAGGGAACAGGAAAGCTGGTAATAGGGAACCCCGGGTTGAGAGGGGAGAATGTTGACATGTTGTGGCGTTGTTAACTAATGTCATACAACAATGTATGTACTAACTGTTTGATGAGAAACTAGTTTGTTCTGTAAACCTCATCTAAAGTGCAATAAAAATTTTTTTTTAAAAAATCACTGAATTGCATGTGTAGCTTACTTAAGTAATGCCAAAAAAGAACTTGGAAAAATTAAAAGTAGTACTGCATTTCTCTATGTATCCTGCTGCTACCTCAATTTCAAAGGTCCAAAACTTATTTTCCTACTTCCCCAGGTTTTCATCCAGTTTCTCTGTCTTCACAGTCTTTTATATGGTCTGGTGAGGAGAAGGACAAGTTTTTAGGGACAAACATATGAATTTTGAAGAAAGCTGTGTGCACTCAGACAAATTGATATTTCTCATTCTGTTTCTTCATCCATAGAATTCCCCCATTGAATTGCTAAGATCACATGAGATGATATTTGTAAAAATTCTATTCCCCTGCCTTCCATACAGTAGGAAAAAAAACAACCAAACCCAGAGCCATCGAGTCGATTCCGACTCATAGCGACCCTATAGGGCAGAGTAGAACTGCCCCATAGAGTTTCCATGGAGTGCCTGGAGGATTCAAACTGCCAACCCTTTGGTTAGCAGCCGTAGCACTTAACCACTTGGCCACCAGGGTTTCCCCACACAGTAGATGCTCAGTAAATAAAGTACCCTGACTTATTCTTGCCAGTCATTAGCATATCTTCTCTAAGTTCAAAATTACATAATCAGCTTCATTTATGGTCCTTGCTATCTTTCCCCTAGGTTGCTGGAAATATTTTTATCCTTTCTCTGTACCTTCAACCTTGTTTTCTCTGTCTCTCAACACACCTCCATTCCAGCCTGAATAGGAATAAAGAAGCAGTCTCCCAAAACACTCTTCTCAATGCTGTTTAAAACCTATCAGTGCATTGTCATTGCAACCAGGGTAATAGCCAAATTTACATTCAATCTCAAGTGCCTTATCAGTTTCAGCTAACTCTAATGTGATTCTCCTTCCCTCTACATTCTGCAAATTAACCTTCCATTCCTTCTGTACGCATCTCCACCAAAATCCATGATGTTTAATTCTGTCCCTGACCCTTCTCATACTGCTGCCAAGCGCCAACACTTTTCACCACCTCCAGCCTCATTAACATGTATGTTGTTCTCCCACTCTCCTGCTTTTCTAGTTCCTTATTAACCAGTTAAAAAACACCCGTTGCCGTCAAGTTGGTTCTGACTCATAGCGACCCTATACGACAGAGTAGAACTGCCTCATAGAGTTTCCAAGGAGCGCCTGGCAGATTCAAACTGCCGACCCTTTGGCTAGCAGCCGTAGCACTTAACTACTACACCACCAGGGTTTCCTTATTAGTCCCTCAAAAACCTTGATTTTACTTCCTCTATGATTATTTCTTTCTCAATTTCTTCCAAGCATGATTGCTTCCTAGAAATTACCTAGTTTTTACTATTATATTACTCTTTCAAGGAATTTATAAACAGTTTTATATTAAATAAGTGTTTTCACATGTTAGCAACATTGCATATATTTATTGTTTCATTAGGAAAAGAGTGGCTTTTAATAATTATGAAAGAAATATTGATTATTAAAAATTGAGAAATACACAAAAACAATGTAAAAACTAATTGATCCCCCATGTCATGGATTGAATTGTGTCACCCCCAAAATATCTGTCCACTTGGCTGGGTCATGATTCCCAGTGTTGGATGACTGTCTACCATTTTGTCTTCTGATGTGATTTCCCTATGTGTTGCAAATGCAATCAATATGATGTTAATTAGATGGATTAGTGGCAGTTATATTCATAAGATCTACAAGACTAGATAGTGGGTTAAGCCAATCTTTTTTGAGATATAAAAGAAAGAACTGATCAGAGAGACATGGGACTTCATACCACCAAGAAAGCAGTGCCAAGAGAATGTGTTCTTTGGACCTAAGATTCTTGCTGGTAGAAGCTCCTGGGCCAAGGAAAGACTGATGACATGAACTTTCCTCCGGAGCTGACAGAGAAAGCCTTCCCCTGAAGATGACATCCTGAATTTGGACTTGTAGCCTACTAGACTGGAAAGAATAAATTTCTCTTCGGTAAAGCCATCCTCTTGTATTTCTGTTACAGCAGCACTAGATGACTAAGACACCTGACACTACTATCAAGAAGAAATAAATGCTACTAACATTTCGTTGTGTTTCCTTGGTCATTTTTTTCTTTGCTTGCATAGTTAAAAATTAGAGTAATATTTATGTATGTATATTTGAGTGTATTCCTATTCTACTTCTCATTTTATCCTGAACATTTGTCCATAAAATTTTGTATTTGTTGAAAATGCAATTTCACTATCAACATAATATTTAATGAGAGATTCATCCATCAAAATTTGACCTCAGTTTCCACTCCAGCTACCTCTTCCCTTTCACATGTACATTTTCCTGAAAGCATTTTCTATACTCATTGTCTCTATTTCATGGTTTCCGCTCCTCTCCTCAACCTACTGATTTCTGACTTACGCTTCCAACATCACGACAAAATATTTTAGTCAGGTCAGCAGAGAAATAAGGAGCTCTGGTGGCACACTGGCTAAGTGCTCAGCTGCTAAGCGAAAGGCTGGTGGTCGGAACCCATTAGCCACTCTGCAGGAGAAAGATGTGGTAGTCTGCTTCCATAAAGATTACAGCCATGGAAACCCTAGGGTACAGTTCTCTGTCCTACAGGGTCCCTATGAGTCCACTTGATGGCAGTGGGAATGGATGGGGAGCAGAGAAACTCCCTGAGTGTTTCTCAGGCCTCATGTTACTTGCTGTCTTGTCAGAATTTGACACTGCCAGCTGCTACCCCTATCTTAATATACTCTTTCTCTTGACCTCTTCACAACACAAACCAAAAAAAAAAAAAAGCCAAACCTGTTGCTGTCAAGTTGATTCCAACTCCTAGTGACCCTAGAAGACAGAGTAGAACTGCATCATAGAGTTTCCAAGGCTGTAATCTTTAGGGAAGCAGACTACCACATCTTTTTCCTGCAGAGCAGATGGTGGGTTCAAACCACCAAACTGCCAAGCACTTAACCACTGTGCCACCAGGGCTCCTTCTTGACAACCCAGTCTTCCAAATACATTGTAATTATTAATCTACTCCTATGCTTCCTTTACTGTCTCATCTTCCTCTTCTGACTTTTATGATGGAGTTCCTCAAGGCTTGATTTGAGTCTTTTCATATCTCACTTTAATCATTCTGCTGAGGTGATCACCTTCAATCCCATGGCTCTAATTTGCATGCACCTATGACACTCAAATGTATATCTAATTCTCACATTTCTTTTCTGGGCTCCAATCTTATACATCAATTAAGCATTCAATATCTCCATGTGGATAAATCAATGATGCCTGAAACTCCATATCCAACAGGGAACTTATAATCTTCCTCTATAAACCTGGTCCTATTCACCTTTCATATCATGGGGAATGACATCATCATCAACCCAATGGTCAAAGCCATAAGCTGATATTTAACCCTAATACTTTCTTCTTGTTCATTCCTTATCCACAATAAGACAAAATTCTGTAAATTTTAACTCTCTCGAATCCATCCACCTATTTCCTTTTTGGGGGTGTCTCCCTGGGTGACATAAATGGATAAGCACTTGAGCACCAGCCAAAAAGCTGGTGGTTTGAATGCACCCACCAGCACCTGGCAATCTGCTTCTGAAAGGTCATAGCCTTGAAAACTCTATGGAGCAGTTCTACACTGCACACATGAGGTCACCAAAAGTAAGAATCAACTTGATGGCAACTGTCTTAGACTGAATTGTGTCCCCCCAAAATACGTGTCAAATTGGCTAGGCCATGATTCCCAGTATTGTGTGATTGTCCACCATTTTATCTTCTGATGTGATTTTCCTATGTGTTGTAAATCCTACCTCTATGATGTTAATAAGGCAGGATTAGAGGCAGTTATGTTAATGAGGCAGAACTCAACCTACAAGATTACGTTGTGTCTTAAGTCAATCTCTTTTGAGATATAAAAGAGAAAAGTGATCAGAGAGACAGGGGACCTCACACCACTAAGAAAGCAGCACCGGGAGCAGAGCATGTCCTTTGGACCTGGGGTTCCTATGTGGAGAAGCTCCTAGGCCAAGGGAAGATTGATGATAAGACCTTCCTCTAGAGCTGACAGAGAAAGAAAGACTTCTCCTGGAGCTGGTGCCCTAAATTTGGTCTTCTAGCCTACTAGACGGGAAACCCTGGTGGCATAGTGGTTAAGTGCTACAGCTGCTAACCTAAAGGGTAGGCAATTCGAATCCTATGGGGCAGTTCTACGCTGTCCTATAGGGTCACTATGAATCGGAATTGACTCGACGGCCCTGGGTTTTTTTGGGAGCCTACTAGACTGTGAGAGACTAAACTTCTGTTTGTTAAAGTCATCCACTCATAGCATTTCAGTTATACGAGCACTAGATAACTAAGACAGCAACTAACAACAACATTTCCCTTTCTATTTCCACTACCCTAGTTCAATTTATCATCATCTCTTGACCAAATTATCACCATTGTATCCTGACTAGTTGACCCTTATTTGCTCATAAACTCTTACAGTCTATTTTCTGCATTGTGGCCAGGGTGTTTATTTAAAAAAAGAAGCCTGATGGTATCACTCCTTTTTTTATAACCCATCATTGACTTCTCATCAATCGTTTCTAAAATTCACATCCATAAAAAGTCCAACTGGGCATTGTGTGATCTGGCTTCTATGCTACCTCCCAAGCTTCATCTCCTGCCACTGTTGCTCATGCTTCATGTGCCAGTCACGCTGGCCTTCTTGTAGTTCTTTGACCAAGTCAGGTTCCTTCCCTCCTCAGAGTCTCAGGATAAGAAATGCTTCCTCTGTCTGAGATGTTCCTCTGTACCCATGCATTAGCCAAGTAGTCCTTCCAGACACTTCAGAATTTACCTTAAAAGTAAATTCTTCAAAGAAGCCTTCCCCAGTCCCTGTCACTAAGTCAGCTTCCTTTGTTAGGCATTATCTTAGATGCAGTATTTTAGTGTTCTCCTTTGTTATATCTTTAATTAACTAATTAATTTATTAAGAATGGGGATTTATATCTTCCATAATTCTTCCTTCCTTAGCTTAAGAGGTAAGTCAAAATAAACATATTTTAGCATATCCCATCAAAATTAGGCCATTGGAGACAGTCAATATAACAATATAGCTTGTGTATCTTATGCTTTGAATGACAGATCTGAGTTATCTACTTTGATGGACAGTAAAGACCTACATAGCTATTCCAAGATAGAACAGAAACATCAGTCATCATTTTCCAGAGGATCATGTATCACCTGGAAATTACGGAGACTGAAATTTGCAGCAGAATGTATGTTGGAAGAGGAAGGGATATAGGATGAGAAGGCCAGAAAAAGAAAACAAGGAAATGTAGGGCAGAAGTGGGTGAAGAGATGTAAGAGACCTACCTCTGAATGCCTGTTGTTGTTGTGTGCTGTGGAATCAACTCCGACTCATAGTAACCCTGTAGGACAGAGGGTCTCCGAGGCTGACATTTTTACAGGAGCAGATCACCATGTGTTTTCTCCAACGAATGGTTGGTAGGATGGGACTGTGGACCTTTTTATTAGCGACTGAGCACTTAACCATTATGCCCCTAGCCACGAACTTTAAAAAATAACTAGCCAACCACAGAAAGAGACTGTTAACTGCTTAACCCTACCCTGAAATAAAGACAGTCCACAGTTCCTAGCTCTCACTCTCTTGCTCTTCCCCTCGTGATTGCCCTGAGTCTGGTGGTGCTCATGTGTGGTCCTGTGAGGCTGCTGTGTACCCATCTGGGAACTGTGACTACGATAAATTTAATTACTTTTTATGGTCTCCTTCAATCCTCTTTTCAGTGTCTTACCTCACTTGCCATCATATGACTCTGTTAAATTACCTATGTACATCAAACTGCAGGTGAAATTTCAGCAATATACAGGTTTTCAAAAGCACCAGAAAAGCCAAAGAGAGTTTGCTTTACACATCTGCCAAACTCAGAGAATATTGAAGGTAGACCACTTGGTCAGTATAAGTCAAGGACTTGTTTTCCTCATTTAATTCCTTTATCTCCTCTGCCTTCTTCCTTTTCCTTGCTTTACAACATTTTTTTGCTTTTCATAACAAAAGCAGACTTTACTTTTTTAGAGCAGTTTTAAAGTTTACAGAAAATTGTACAGAGAGCTAATGTATACTCTGTCTATTCACTGTACACGGTTTCTTTTATTATTAACATCAAACATTTGTTTGGTACATTTGTTACCGCTGATGAGCCAATATTGATAACATTATTAACTAATGTCCATAGTTTACATTAGGGTTCACTCTTGAGTTCTACAGTCCTATGCGTTTTGACAAATATATCCATTACAGTATTACATAGAAGAGTTTCACTGCCTTAAAATTGCCCTGTGCTCTACCTATTCATCCTCCTTCCTCCTTCCCTGAATCCCCTGGTAACTATTAATATTTTACTGCCTATAGTTTTGTCTCTTTCAGAATGTCATACAGTTGTAATCCGAGTATGTAGCCTTTTCAGACTGGCTTCTTCAGCAATATGAATTTAAGGTTCTTCCACGTCTTTTTGTAGGTTGATAGCTCATTTCTTTTTATTACTGAATAATTCCCCATTGTATGAATATGCCACAATTTGTTCATCCATTAAACTATTGAAGGACATCTTGGTTGCTTCCAGTTTTTGGCAATTATGAACAAAGCTGCTATAAACATTCATGTGCAGATTATTTTCTGGACATACATTTTCAACTCATTTGGGTAACTACCTAGGCGTGCAATTGCTGGGTTTCAGTGTAAGCCTGTATTTCACTTTGTTATAAGCTGCCAGACTATCTTCCAAAGTGGCTGGACTATTTTGCATTCCTACCACGTGTCTGTCAGTTTGTCATACCGTGGGGGCTTGAGTGTTGCTGTGATGCTGGAAGCTATGCCACTAGTATTCAGATACCAGCAGGGTCACCCATGGAGGACAGGTTTCAGCTGAGCTTCTGGACTAAGACAGACTAGGAAGAAGGACCAGGCAGTCTGCTTCTGAAAAGCATTAGCCAGTGAAAACCTCATGAATAGCAGTGGAACATTGTCTGATATAGTGCTGGAAAATGAGCCCCCCAGGTTGGAAGGCCCTCAAAAGATGACTGGGGAAGAGCTGCCTCCTCAAAGTAGAGTTGACCTTAATGGCGTGGATGCAGTAAAGCTTTCGGGACCTTCATTTGCTGATATGGCATGACTCAAAATGAGAAGAAACAGCTGCAAACATCCATTAATAATTGGAATCTGGAATGTGCGAAGTATGGATCTAGGAAAATTGGAAATTGTCAAAAATGAAATAGAATGCATAAACATCGATATCCTAGGCATTAGTGACCTGAAATGGACTGGTATTGGCCATTTTGAATTGGACAATCATATAGTCTACTATGCTGGGAATGACAACTTGAAGAGGAATGGTGTTGCATTCATCGTCAAAAAGAACTATTCAAGATCTATCCTGAAGTACAATGCTGTCAGTGATAGGATAATATCCATATGCCTACAAGGAAGACCAGTTAATACGACTATTATTCAAATTTACGCACCAACCACTAGGGCCAAAGATGAAGAAATAGAAGATTTTTATCAGCTGCTGCAGTCTGAAATTGATCGAACATGCAACCAAGATGCATTGATAATTACTGGCGATTGGAATGCGAAAGTTGGAAACAAAGAAGAAGGATCAGTAGTTGGAAAATATGGCCTTGGTGATAGAAACAATGCAGAGATTGAATGATAGAAATTTGCAAGACCAATGACTTCTTCATTGCAAATACCTTCTTTCACCAACATAAACAGTGACTATACACATGGACCTCACCAAATGGAACACACAGAAATCAAATTGACTACATCTGTGGAAAGAGACGATGGAAAAGCTCAATATCATCAGTCAGAACAAGGCCAGGGGCCAACTGTAGAACAGACCATCAATTGCTCACATGCAAGTTCAAGCTGAAACTGAAGAAAATCAGAGTAAGTCCACAAGAGCCAAAATATGACCTTGAGTATATACCACCTGAGTTTAGGGACCATCTCAAGAATAGATTTGACGCATTGAACACTGGAGACCAAAGACCAGACGAGTTGTGGAATGATATCAAGGACATCATCCATGAAGAAAGCAAGAGGTCATTGAAAAGACAGGAAAGAAAGAAAAGACCAAGATGGATGTCAGAGGAAACTCTGAAGCTCGCTCTTGAGTGTCGAGCAGCTAAAGCAAAAACGAAGAATTGATGAAGTTAAAGTACTGAACAGAAGGTTTCAAAGGGCCTCTCGAGAAGATAAAGTACTATAATGACATGTGCAAAGACCTGGAGATGGAAAAACAAAAGGGAAGAACACCCTTGGCGTTTCTCAAGCTGAAAGAACTGAAGAAAAAATTCAAGCCTCGAGTTGCAATAGTGAAGGATTCCATGGGGAAAATATTAAACGATGCAGGAAGCATCAAAAGAAGATGGAAGAAATACACAGAGTCATTATACCAAAAAGAATTAGTTGATATTCAACCATTTCAAGAGGTAGCATATGATCAGGAACTGATGGTACTGAAGGAAGAAGCCCAAGCTGCTCTGAAGGCATTGGTGAAAAACTAGGCTCCAGGAATTGATGGAATATCAATTGAGATGTTTCAACAAACAGATGCAGCGCTGGAGATGCTCATTCGTTTATGCCAAGAAATATGGAAGACAGCTTCCTGGCCAACTGACTGGAAGAGATCCATATTTATGCCTATTCCCAAGAAAGGTGATCCAAATGAATGTGGAAATTATAGAACAATATCATTAATATCACACACAAGCAAAATTCTGCTGAAGATCATTCAAAAACGGCTGCAGCAGTATATCGGGAACTGCCAGAAATTCAGGCCGGTTTCAGAAGAGAACGTGGAACCAGGGATATCATTGTTTATGTCAGATGGATCCTGGCTGAAAGCAGAGAATACCAGAAGGATGCTTACCTGTGTTTTATTGATTATGCAAAGGCATTTGACTGTGTGGATCATAACAAACTATGGATAACACTGCAAAGAATGGAATTTCCAGAACAGTTAAATTGTGCTCTTGAGGAACCTTTACATAGATCAAGAGGCAGTTGTTCGGACAGAACAAGGGGATACAGATTGGTTTAAAGTCAGGAAAGGTGTGCGTCAGGGTTGTATTCTTTCACCATACCTATTTAATCTGTTTGCTGAAGAAATACTATGAGAAGCTGGAGTATATGAACAAGAACGGGGCATCAGGATTGGAGGAAGACTCATTAACAACCTACATTATGCAGATGATACAACCTTGCTTGCTGAAAGTGAAGAGGACTTGAAGCACTTACTGATGAAGATCAAAGATCACAGCCTTCAGTATGGATTACACCTCAACAAAAATCCTCACAACTGGACCAATAAGCAACATGATAAAAGGAGAAAAGATTGAAGTTGTCAAGGATTTCATTTTACTTGGATCCACAATCAACAGCCATGGAAGCAGCAGTCAAGAAATCAAAAGACGCATTGCATTGGGTAAATCTGCTGCAAAGGACCTCTTCAAAGTGTTGAAGAGCAAAGATGTCACCCTGAAGACTAAGTGATCCTGACCCAGGCCATAGTATTTTCAATCACATCATATGCATGTGAAAGCTGGACAATGAATAAAGAAGACCGAAGAAGAGTTGACGCCTTTGAATTGTGGTGTTGGCGAAGAATATTGAGTATACCGCGGACCGCCAAAAGAACGAACAAATCTGTCTTGGAAGAAGTGCAGCCGGAATGCTCCTTAGAGGCAAGGCTGGCCAGACTGTGTCTTACATACTTTGGACATGTTGTCAGGTGGGATGAGTCCCTGGAGAAGGACATCATGCTTGGCAGAGTACAGGGTCAGTGGAAAAGAGGAAGACCCTCAACAAGGTGGACTGACACAGTGGCTGCCACAATGAGCTCAAGCATAACAATGATTGTAAGGATGACGCAGGACCAGCAGTGTTTCGTTCTGTTGTGCGTAGGGTCGCTATGAGTCGGAACCGACTCAACGGCACCTAACAACAACAACAACCAGGAATGAATGAGTGTTCCTATTGCTCCACAACTTTGTCAGAATTGTTCCCAGTGTTTTGGGTTTCAGTCATTCTAATAGGTGTGCAGTGCCATCTCATTGTTTTAATTTGCAATTTCCTAATGACAAATGAGTTGGAATTTTAATGACAAATGAGTTGGAATTGACTCAATAGTAATAGGGTTTGTTTGTTTGTTTGTTTGTTTGAATGACATATAATACTTGCCATGTGTATATCTACTTTGGTGAGGTGGTTCTCAGCTCTTTTGCCCATTTGGTAATTGGGCTGTTTTTTTCTTATTTTGAGCTTTAAAATCTTTGTATGTTTTGGATGTAAGCCCTTTGTCAGATATGGGTTTTGTAAATATAATTTCCCATTCTGCGACTTGTCATTTCATTATCCTAATAGTGCCTTCTGCAGAGCAGAAGTTTTGAATTTTAGTGAAGTTCAACTTATAAATTTTCTCTCTTATGTATTGTGCTTTTTGTATATAAAAAGTCGTCATCAAACCAAGGTCACGTAGATTTTCTCCTAGAAGTTGTGTAGTTTTCTGCCTTATATTGAGATCTCTAATCCATTTAGAATTAATTTTTGTGAAAGATGTAAGCTCTGTGTCTAGATTCCTTTTTGTGTGTGTTGATGTCCAGTTGTTCCAGCACCATTTGTTGAAATGTCTTAGGTCCTTTGTCAAAGATCAATTGATTATGTTTCATGGATCTATTTTTGGGCTCTCTATTCTGATATTCGAAGTCGACTTGACGGCACTGGGTTTTTATTATTATTATTATTCTGATATGTCTATTCCTTTCCAATACCATACTGTCTTTAACATTATAGCTACCCAGAAAGTCTTAAAGATGGGTAGTGTTAGTCCTCGACTGTGTTCTTCTTCAGCATTGTGTTGACCATATTTTTGTTCTCTTGCCTTTCTGTATAAACTTTATAATCAGTTTGTTGATATCCACAAAGTAACTTGCTGGTATTCTGATTAAAATTGGCTTGAATCTATAGACAAATCTGGGAAGAACTGACATTTTAATAATATGAATCATTCTATCCATGACCATGGAATATCTCCCCATTTATTTAGATCTTTGATTTCTTTCATGAGTTTTGTAATTTTCCTCATATAGAATTTATGCATATTTTGGGAAATTTATACCTAAGCATTTTTTTTTCCTTTCATACTAACGTATATGGTGTTATGCTTTTCATTTCAAATCCAACTTTCCATTGCTGGTGGTATTTACAAAAGCAATTGACTTTTGTATATTAATCTTGTATCCTTCAGCTTTGCTATAATTGTTTATTAATTACAATAGTTTTTGCCGATTCTTTGAGATTTTCTACATGGAGTAACATATCATCAGCAAACAAAAACAGTTTTATTTCTTTCTTCCCATTCTGTGCACATTTTATTTCCTTTTCATGTCTGACTTCATTAGCTAGGACTTCCAGTGTGATGCTGAATGGTAGTAGTGAAGGAGGCACCCTTGTCTTGTTCTCGATCTTAAAGGGAAAGCATGATTAACTGCAAGATTTTTATAGATGTTCTTTATCAAGTTCAAGCAGTTCCCCTACATTTCCAGTTTGCTGAGAGTTTTATTTATTTATTTATTTTTACCATGAATGGCTGCTGGATTTTGTCAAATGCTTTTTCTGCAACTACTGTAATGATCATATAGTTTTTCTTCTTATCCTGTTAATATGTTTAATTATATTAAGTTATTTGTGAATGTTGAACCAGCCCTGAATACTCGGGATAAATCTCACTTGCATGTGGTGTATAATTCTTTTTATACATTGTTGGATTTGGTTTGCTAATATTTTGTTGAGGCTTTTTGCAACTGTGTACATAGGAGATATTGATTTGTAATTTTCTTTCCTAGTAATGTTTTTGTCTGGTTCAGCATACATTAATGCTCGCAGAAGAAAGTGTTCCCTCCTCTTCTATTTTTTGGAGGAGTTTGAGAAGAATTGGTGGTAATTCTTCTTTAATGTTAGAAATCACCAGTAAAACCATCTGGGCCTGGTGCTTTCTGTTTTGGGAAGTTATTAATAGTTGATTCAATTTCTTGAATAGTGTCTTAGTTATCTAGTGCTGCTAGAACAGAGATACCACAAGTGGATGACTTTAACAAAGAGAAATTTATTTTTTCACGGTCTAGTAGGTTACAAGTCTAAATTCAGGGTGTCAGCTCCAGGGAAAGGCTTTCTCTCAATCTGTTGGCTCTGGAGGAAGGTCTCTGTCCTCAATCTTCCCATGATTGAGGAGCTTCACAGGTGCAGGGACCCTGGGTCCAAAGGACACACTCTGCTCCTGGCACTGCTTTTTTGGTGGTATGAGGTCCTCAAGTCTCTGCTTGCTTCCCTTTCCTTTCATCTGAGAGACAAAAAGTGGTGCAGGCCACACCCCAGGAAAGCTCCCTTTACCTTGGATCAGGGAGGTGACCTGAGTAAGGGTGATGTTACAATCCCGCCCTAATCCTCTCAACATAAAAATTACAATCACGAAATGGAGGACAACCGCACAATACTGGGAATCATGGCCTAACCAAGTTGACACCCACATTTTTTGGGGTGGGGGAAATAATTCAATCCATGACAAATAGATATATGCCTATTCAAGTTATTTGAGTTTTGAGAGACTACGTCTTTCAAAGAATTGGTCCATTTCATCTGGATTATCAAATTTACATGTATAAAAAAAAACAGTGCTATCGGGTTGTTCATAGTACTCCTATATTATCCTTTTAATTTCTATCGACATCAATAATGTTTATGATGTCCCTTTTTCATTTCTAATTTGTGTTTCCTCTCTTTCCTGGTTAGCCAGGTTTTTTGTTTTTTTTTTTTTCTTTAGACAGGTAGAGGTTTATTAATTTTATTGATATTTTCAAAGAACCAGCTTTGGTTTTGCTGACCTTTCTCTATTAAATTTTTTTTTATTTTTATTTTATCGTACTTTAGATGAAGGTTTACCAAATGAACTAGTTTCTCATTAAACAGTAAGTACACATATTTTTTTTAAGACATTGGTTAACAACCCCATGATATGTCTCAACACTCTCCCTTCTTGACCTTGGGTTTCCTATTACCAGCTTTCCTGTCCCCTCCTGACTTCTACTTCTGGGCTGGTGTGCTCGTTTAGTCTAGTTATGTTTGATGGGCCTGTCTAATCTTTGGCTGAAGAATGAACCTTGGGAGTGACTTCATTACTGAGCTAAAAGGGTGTCAGGCCAGTAAATCTGGTCTTTTCTTGTGAGTTAAAATTTCGTTCTACATTTTCCTCCAGCTCTGTCTGGGACCCTCTATTGTGATCTCTGTCAGAGCAGTCAGTGGTGGTAGCCAGGCATCATTTAGTTGTACTGGACTTAATCTGGTGGTGGCCGTAGTAGTTGTGGTCCATTAGTTCTTTGGACTAATCTTTCCCTTGTATCTTTCACTTTCTACATTCTCCTTTGCTCCCAAAGAGGTGAAATCAGTGGAGTATCTTAGATGGCCGCTCACAGGCTTTTAAGATCTCAGATGCTACTCATCAAAGTAGAATGTAGAACATTTTCTTTATAAAATATGTTATGCCAATTGAGCTAGATGTTCCCCAAGATCATGGTCCCCACAGCCCTCAGCCCAGCAATTTGGTCCCTCAGGGTGTCAGGATGTGTCTATGGAGCTTCCATGACCTTGCCTTGTACAAGTTGTGCTGGTTTCCCCAGTATTATGTACTGTCTTACCCTCCACCAAAGTTACCACTTCTCTAATGTCTATTTAGTGTTTTTCCATCCCACCCCATCCCCTCCCTCGTAACCATCAAAGATTGTTTCTTTTTGTGTGTAAACCTCTTCAAGAAGTTTTTAATAGTAGTGGTCTCAAACAATATTTGTATTTTTGTGATTTACTTACTTCACTCAGCATGATACCATCCAGATTCATCCATGTTATTGAATGCTTCACAGATTCATCACTGTTCTTTACTGTTGTTTGATATTCCTTTGTGTGTATGTACCATAGTTTGTTTATCCATTTCTCTGTTGCTGGGCATCTAGGTTGTTTCTATCTTTTTCCTATTGTGAACAATGCTGCAATGAACATGGGTGTGCATAAGTCTATTCGTGTGATGACTCTTATTTCTTCTGGATATATTCCTAGGTGTGGGATTGCTGAATCATATGGTATTTCTATTTCTCGCTTTCTAAGGAAGTGCCATATCATTTTCCAAAATAGTTGTATCATTTTACATTCCTACCACCATAAGAGTTCCAATCTCCCCACAGCCTCTCCAACATTTATTTCCTTTTTATTTGTACCAGTAATGCTGGGGTGAGATGGTACCTCATTGTGGTTTTGATTTCTCTCATGGCTAGAGATTACAGGCATTTCCTCATGTGTCTGTTGGCCTCTCGAATGTCTTCTTTGGTGAAGTGTCTGTACGTTGCCTTGGCTCATTTTTAATTGGATTATTTGTCTTTTTGTTGCAGAGGAGTTGGATTTTCCTGTAGATTTTAGAGATTAGACCTTTGATTCATAATAGCCAAAAATTTTTTTTTCTACTCTGTAAGTTCTCTTTTTACTCTTTTGCTGAAGTCTTTTGATGGCACGAGTGTTTAATTTTTAGTGTTTATCTAGCATATCCTCTGGAGTTTGTGTGCTGTAGGTTATGGTTTGTATCCTGTTACTCTGTGCATTAGGGCCTCTAGTGCTGATCCTATTATTTCTTCTATATGAACTTTATACTTTTTGGCTTTATAGTTAAGTCTTTGATCCATTTTGAATTAGTTTTTGTGTATAGTGTGAGGTATGGACCCTGTTTCATTTTTTTGTAGGTGAACATCCAGTTTTACCCCCATCATTTGTTAAAAAGACTGTCTTTCCCCATTTGATGGACTTTGGGCCCTTGTCAAAGATCAGGTAACCACAGGTGGATGGATTTACATCTGGGTTATCAATTCTGCTTCATTGGTCAATGTATCTGTCATTGTACCAATACCAGGCTGTTCTGAGTACTGTAACTGTATAGTAGGTTCTGAGGTCAGGTAGTGCAAGTCCTCCTACTTCTTCTTCAACAGTGCTTTACTTACTTAACTGGGGCTTCTTCCCTTTCCATATAAAATTAATGATTAGTATTTCCACCTCTTTTTAAAGAACGCTGTTGGTATTTGGATCAGGATTGCACTGTATTTGTAAATTGCTTTAGGTAGAGTTATCATTTTCACAATGTTGAGTCTCCCTGTCCATGAACATGGTATGTTTTTCCATTTATGTAGATCTCTTTTGGTTTCTTGCAGTAGTGTTTTGTAGTTTTCTTTGTGTGGGTCTTTTACATCCCTGGTTAGATTTATTCCTAAGTATCTTATTTTGGGGGGAGGATTATAAATGGAATTGTTTTCCTGATTTCCTTTTCATTGTTCTCTTTATTGGTGTATAGGAATCCAACTGCTTTTTTTTTATGTTTATCTTGTATCCTGCCACTCTACTGAATCTTTCTTAGTTCCCGTAATTTTATCATGGAGTTTTTTTTGGGTTTTCTATGTTTAGTATCATACCATCTGCAAATATGGACAGTTTAACTTCTTCATTACCAATTTGGATGCCCTTTATTTCTTTTTCTTGCCTTACTGGGCTAGCTAGGACTTCCAGCACAATATTAAATAGCAGTGGTGATAAAGGGCATCCTTGTCTTGTTCCTCTTCTCAAGGGGAATGTTTTCACCCTCTCTCCATTAAGAATGATGTTGGCTGTTGGTTTTGCATAGATGCCCTTTATTATATTGAGAAATTTTCCTTCTATGCCTATTTCATTGATAGTTTTTATCAGGAATGATGTTGGACTATGCCAAATGCCTTTCTGAGTCAATCAAAATGATCATGTGAATCTTTTCTTTCCTTTTATTTATATGGGGGATTATGTTGATTGATTTTCTAATGCTGAACCATCGTTGCATACCTGGTGTGAATCCTACTTGTTAGTGATATATAATTTTTTTGATATGATGCTGAATTCTGTTGGCTAGAAATTTATTGAGAATTTTTGCATCTATATTCATGAGAGATATTGGTCTGTAATTTTCTTTTTTGTGGTGTCTTTGCCTGGTTTTGGTATCAGGGTTATGCTGGCTTTGTAGAATGATGTTGGAAGTATTGCTTCCTTTTCTAAGTTCTGAAATAGTTTGAGTAGTACTGGTGTAAACTCTTCTCTGAATGTTTGGTAGAATTCTCCAGTGACGTTATGTGGGCCAGAGCTTTTTTTGTTGGGATTTTATTACCTTTTCAATTTCTTCTCTTGTTATGGGCCTGTTCAGATTTTAAACATTATTTAGTGTTAGTTTGGGTAGGTAGTGTGTTTCTAGAAATTTGTCCATTTCCTCTAGGTTTTTAAATTTGTTGGAGTATGGTTTTTCAGAATACTCTGTTATGATCCTTTTTATTTCAGTTGGGTCTATCGTAATGTCCCCCATTTCATTTCTTATTTGGATTATTTGTGTCCCCTCCTGTTTTTCTTCTGTCAGTTTCAACAATGGTTTGTTGATTTTGTTGATCCTTTCAAAGAACCAGCTTTTTGGTTTGTTGATTCTTTCTGTTGTTTTTCTATTCTCTATTTCATTTATTTCTGTTCTGATCTTTATTATTTCCTTTCTTCTGGTGGCTGTGGGCTTTTTTTGCTGTTCTCTTTCTATTTGTTTAAGTTGTGTAGCTAATTATTTGATTTTATGCCTTGTTTCTTTTTTGATGTGTGCATCTATTGCTATAAATTGACCTCTGAGGACTGCCTTTGCTCTGTCCGAAAGGTTTTGGTGTGATGTGTTTTGATTCTCATTTGATTCTAGGAATTTTTAAAATCCATCTCTGATTTCTTCTATTATCCAGTGGTTTTCAATCAGGGTGTTATTCAATTACCATGTAAGTGATTTTTTTTTCCCTTGTTCTTCCTGTTGTTAATTTCTACCTTAATGGCATGTGGTCAGAGAAGATACTTCATATTATCTCAGTGTTTTGGTGTTTGTTGAGGGTTGTTCCGTGGCCTAAGATGTAGTCTATTCTGTAGAATGTTCCATGTGCACTGGAAAAGAATGTGTGCTTTACAGCTGTTGGGTGGAGCGTTCTATGTCTATGAAGCCAAGTTGGCTGTTGTGCCCTTTAGCTCTTCTGTATCTTTGTTGAATTTTTGCTAGATGTTCTGTCCTTTACTGAGAGTGGTGTGTTGAAGTCCCCCACCATTATTATGGGGCTGTCAATTTCTCTTTTCAGTGCTATTAAGAGTTTGTTTTATGTATTTTGGAGCTCTGTCATTGAGTGCATAGATGTTTATTATGCTTATGTTTTCATGATGGATCATCCCTTTAATCATCACATCGTGCTGGTGGATTTATTTTTTATGGTGGATTTAA